>NW_026988428.1:30000000-40000000 GCF_030222135.1 Aotus nancymaae
GCTGTACCCACAACCACCCCTTTTCCCAGGTGCTCTGTTCCAGGAAGGTGGGAGTTTTATCTTTAAGTTCCTGATGGGCTGCTGCCTTTTTTCAGAGATGCCCTGCCCAACAAGAAGGAAGTCTAGTAACACAGTCTGCCTGCAGTGGCCCTGCTGAGCTGCCATGGGCTCCACCTAGTCGCTGTGTAAACTTCCTAGTGACTTTGTTTACACAGGCAAGGTTAAAACCACCTACCCAAGCCTCAGCAATAGCGGACACCCCTTCCCCCTCCAAACTCGAATGTCCCAGGTTGAGCTCAGACTGCTGTGCTGGCTGCGAGAATTTCAACCCAGTGAATCTTAGCTTGCTGGTCTTCATGGGGGTGTGACCTGCTGAGCCAGATCACTTGGCTCCCTGGCTTCAGCCCCCCTTTTTGGGGGAATGAATGGTTCTGTCTGGCTGGCATTTCAGGTGCCACTGGGGTATGAAAAAAAACTGCTGTAGCTAGCTGGGTGTCTTCCCAAACAGCCTCCCAGTTCTGTGCTGGAAACCCAGGGCACTGGTGTTATAGGCACCAGAAGGAAGCTCCTGGTCTGTGGATTGTAAAGACCTTGGGAAAAGTGCAGTATCTGAGCCAGAGTGCCAGAATACCAGGAAAAGTCCCTTATGGCTTCCCTTGCCTAGGAGAGGGAGTTCTCCTGCCCCTAGGGCTTCCTAGTTGCGGCAATGTACCACCCTGCTCTGGATCGCCCTTCTTGGTCTGCCCCTATTGTCTAACCAGTCCCAATGAGATGAGCCAGGTACCTCAGTTGGAAATGCGGAGATCACCCACCTTCTGCATTGCTCTCGCTGGGAGCTGCACACTGGGGCTGTTCCTATTTGGCCATCTTGCTATGTATTTAAATAAATACTAGATCCCTCCCTATTAGAGCCAAGTTTTTTTTAAAAAAGTGAAATACTAGCAGAAAATTAGATGAAGTTTAGATACATTGAGTTCACAATGCCTGTAAAGCATATCTAGAAGTATAGGCAATTATCAAGACTGAACTGAATATATAAGCAGTTGTCAGCTAAAACTTATCATTTACTTAGAATGGCACCAATTTAAATATTCTCTCCAACAACACTGAGTAGCCTTTATAAAAGTATGAAGAAGGTAAACACTTGGACACTCAGCTTCATCCAGGTGGATGGGATGAAAGGTCATGGGGCAAGGTGCTGTAGATATTGAAAAGAGAATGATTGAAATAGTAGAAAATAGAATATAGATTTTGGAATGGAGTTACTTGCAATGCAGAGAAGAAGACAATAAAAGAAGACTATCAAATAGAGGATAAAATGCCCAAACTCTAGTAGGAAACATGATAGTTTTCTATCCACAAAAGGCATGATCTTGAGTGGATCAGAATAAAGGGAGGTAGGACCTTCAAGAGAAACATTCCACTGAAGCTACAATGGGATGTGCTAAGTGATCCCTGACTTACCTAGGTTACACTTCTCTTATGATTGAAAAAGTTATGCTGTAACAATTTAAAACTTGTGCATCCTATGTCAGTGTCCATCCTACAAGATGCAGAGTCCAAGATGGAAATAGATATACAAGAGATTTATTGGAGGAAATTCCTGAGAAAGAAAGTGGGGAAAGGGAACAGGAGTAGATGGGAAGTGTCATTGGACCGTGGTGCTGGTCTGACACTTATGAAAGGCGAGAGGCAAAAAAAAAAAAGAAATTGATTACGAAGAGCCATACATTGGAGTACAGCCAGGCTGATGAGGAACCAAAGAGCAAAAATTGGCCATAAGTGGAGTCTCTCAAAGGGCAGGAATGGCCTGTCACTAGTACCCCTGCTATATTCAGTCATTTGCTAGAATGGTGCAGAGAGTATAATGTCATGAAAGGGGCAGATTGTGAAGATGCAGCAGCTGGAGATCAGCAACAAGTCCTTTCTTGAAGGGAGACCTGAGCAGCACAACCCTGTGGCTGCCATATCTCCAGAGAAATGCCCCAACTTCTGGCTTTATAGGTTCCTCTTCTTGCCCCAGCCTGACATTTGCCTTGCAGTATATTGTCAAAAACAGTATAATTGAGTTATGTTCTTGCCTTCTAAGTTATGCATACATTCTTCTCCTGTCTTCCTAGGGTAAACTTTGTCACTTCAATTAGGCTTTTGTATGTTTCCAAATTCCCCATCACACATTCATAGACAATCTTACAGGCAGCCAATCAGATTCACTGTGTGTAGATTTTTTAAGTCTAACCAATTTATTTAAAGTCTAATCATTTATTGTTCTACCATCACTGCCAACATCTGCCCCACAAATATGTTAACATGTTACTACATTTTACAATTTCTGTCTTATTAAGCTAAAATAGTCACTAAAAACTTTATATAGCCTCAAAGTCAGCTGTCTTGAAATAGTAGGCTATCCTCATTCTCTACTTCCCATTTTCATTAATCTACTACAGTATGGATCTACCTCCATCACTCCAATGAAACAGAACTATAATGGTCCCAGTGACCTAATTGACAGTTAAGTGTTCGCTCTTTGTGTAGCTGGAGATTTTGTCACTGTTGACTCTTCCCTTCTTCATGGCACTGTATTTCCTAGACTTTCCTACTACTTCTCTGTTCTTTCTCAGCTTTCCAATTACAGTTGAAATACTGGTGTTTCTCAGAGATGTGTCCCAACTCCTTTATTTTGACTCTATGTGTTTTCTCTAGTCGACATCATTTTCACCCAAGATATCAAATATGTATTTACTGATGATTCCCAAAACCTATAGCTCCAAATAGACTCCTCTCTAGAGCACCTAAACCAACCATCATTAATAATTATTTGGTCATTTGACCATTTCACAGACATTTGCCTTTAGATGCTACACAGGTAACTCAAATTTAGTCATTTAAAAATCAAATCACATATATTTGTCCACATATTCTCTTATGTCATTTCCTGTATTGGTAAATACATCCACCCAATTGCCTAAAGCATATAGGTATATAAAGTGCTGAGTGACAGTAGATTCTGTCTCTCCACCCACCCTCCACTTCTCACCTCTCTTTTTCTTTCTTCCTGCCTCCCTCTCTTTCCTTGATTTCTAAGTCAAAGCAAACACCAACCCTAAATAATTCCGATACACTCTGTGCCATCGTAACTACAATTGCAATAATTAAGGACTAATAAATTCCTGTCCTCCAAATTGGCATCCCTAACTCTAGGTGTGACCTCTATTTTCTCTGAAGTGATGATTTTCACAGACAAATATCATTATATTACTCAAATTCTACAGTGGTTCACTATCAAATATTGCTTTCTGTGTCCCACAGAGCCCTTTAACACCTTACCCCTGAAAATGTGTTCAATCTCATTCCCCTCTGATCTCACTTTTGTTCTCTGTGCCTCATTTGACCTGAACCACTGGCATAGAAGTCACCATGCTCATCCTGACCTGCCTGTGTGTATATGCCACTGCATCTGCCAACCTGGCATTCTCACATCCCAGGCAGATTACGTGATGTTCCTCAATTCTCCCATTACTTCTTTCACACACCTTCACTGTAGCCAGTACCATTGTCCTGTAGTTATTGGCATGTCTTTCTCCCCACCATATATGACACTAATTAGATGCAGGGGATATATCTTTTCATCAGTATATTTCCAGAGCTCGGTGCAGTGGATGGCACTTAAGTGCCTGATAATATTTGTATTTGAATGAATACATGAGTGAGAGTGTATTGAGTCTTGAAGATTTTTTTTTTAATTTAAAGTTAATATGTCTTCTTCTAAATTATTGTAAAACAGTCCTTGAAGAGATATAGGAGAAAAAATATTGTGGGGTAAAAAGTGCTGTGACTTTTGGGTGAAAATGTTCTTCTATTTACTAAAGTGCACAGATTTTATTCCATTATAAGCAACTTCAGAAGATTGTCTCCAACTACCTATAATAGCTTCAATTGTATCACAAATTCCCAGTGTAAGTAGGGTGTGGGGATGTTGCAAAACATTGTTATATGAAGGTTTTCAAGCAGTGCTTTGTTGTTTAAATGCAATTTGGCCTAAAAGCCTTGAAAAAGAATAACTTTTCTTCACATAGTATGTTAAAGCTTCTGAGAAGTTTTCACACCCAATTTTTATTCAGTAAAAGTATCTCAGGTAGTCAGAACAAAAATGATCATCTTTTTATATATGGCATAGCTCTGAGAGGCTATGAGGCTTGCTCAAGGTTGGCAGTTTCTGTGAGGTGATTCTAGAGCTAGAATTTAGGACTTCTGGCTGCTAAACCCATTTCTTCTCTCTATCCTTGCAGCCTCCTTGGCGTTTCTATCTACAGGACGAGTACAGCTCAATTTGCTCTTGGCCCTAGTCAGTGTCAAGATCATGGTTGTTGTGGGAGTTCCTTCATTTTCCAAGTGCTTTTCCTTAACAGCCTTCTTTGCTGCCCAAGCTGAGGCTGGAGTTGCCAGCTCTAGTTATTGGCACCAGCAAACCCTTCACTCACCCCATATGATGATTATTGCTCTTGGGTTTATGTCTAAGCTTCAGCTCTGCATGGTTCCATCTTCTTGGATGTAAAACAACCATCAGAGTAATTTTCTTAAAAAATAACGATAAACTGAAATTCCTTAATTCTGCAAAGAGAGCTAGAATATTTATTGTACCATTCATGGAAGAATTCTCCTAGCCCACATTTCTCTGCACCAGACTAAATTCAGCAGCTGATGTGTTTGGTTTGGATTGCACAGTGCTTTAAAAAGCACTTACAGTTTGGAAGACTTTAGGCAAACTGTGCACTCTTCAAATTGCTATAGGCCCTACCATGTCATTTGTTTTACATTTCTGACCCCAGAAGATATTTGAGTTTGCAAGTCCTGCCGATATTAACATACCACATTGGGTAAAAATAGCAGCTAATATTTATCAAGCATCTTCTATGGACCAAGCACTGTCTTCAACATTTTACTAATATTAGTTTATTTAACCCTCACAACAAACCCTTAATAGGTGAATAACTCTTCCTGGTAAGTACTGTTTCATTGTTCCCAAATGAGGAAATAGAAGGACTGAGAATTAAGGAAATTTCCCAGTCACACAGTTGGTGGGTGGCAGAGCTAGATTCAGACCCAGGCTGTCTAGATCCAGAGCCAACCTCTGCCCTCTGGTGCCTGGATATAATTTCAACTTTTGTGTGATCCATGAAAGGAAACAGAAAGCAGATCATTGGCATAGAGGAAGTCAAAGGATAGTTCTTCTAAATGAAAAGAGAGCTAAGGAGCCTTAGAATAAATGAAATGAGAATGCCATGTTTGCGTGGCAACAATAAGCATATGCCTCTTTGGACACAGAAGACTCTCAGAGCCTTAAAAAGATGTGCCTACTGCTTCAGTCACAAAGGTGAAAAGGGCACATGGCATAGAGTGGCCTCATGAAATCGACTAAATGCAGTGTGTCTCGTTTTGCTTTGATTTTGTAAAAATGTAAATTAGTACATTGGCAGGAGCAGCTGGCTTTGCTCTGCATTTTTCTTCTTAGCAATTTTGCTTTTCTTTGCCAGCCCTTAATATTGCTCAGTGACACAGAGAAGTTGAATGTGATTCCCAAGAAACTCTTAGCAGTCAAACGAGGGGATTGTTTGTGGTCATGGGAAGAAAAGGGGAGAGAAATTAATTCTTTCTTCCATATATGCCTTTGAAATAGTTA
The DNA here is from genome assembly GCF_030222135.1 of Aotus nancymaae. NCBI lineage: Eukaryota > Metazoa > Chordata > Mammalia > Primates > Aotidae > Aotus > Aotus nancymaae. Next base: position 30,005,681 of record NW_026988428.1, read on the forward strand.
TGTTATTCCTTGCTTGTACGCAATTTTAGAATGGGAAAGAAGGAACACGATTCAGATGTTTGTAAGTGTTAAGGTTTGATAGAACACTATTCTAAGTCTGATAGTAATGATAATGATATTTTAGCTGCTTGATTCTCAGAGGTTTGTTGTTGAGTCATAAACACACATCTATGATATTTTCTGTATATCCCACTTTTAGTAAGGGAAGGGTAGAAACACCTTGCCCCTTGACATTTAATCTCCTTATCCTTCCCACTTGTTAATCTATAGTAAGTTTTTTCACAAACATATGTGATCAGTGTTTTTCATTTTGCCGGGTAGGGGGTGGGACATGGCTGGCTGACTTGGGTTTTGTAGCAAGCCTGGGGCCTTAGAGTAGTGACCAGAGATGGGATGGAGGGTCGTTATGTCCTGGGATAAGCACGATAGGACCCCAGGCCTTGGTACAAGAAACAAATGCATATTTGGGATCAGGCCAATGTCACCTGTCAAGTCTGAGACCAAGATTGATCAATAGTGAGTGGAAAGGCCAGAAACCGAGGACTAATCCAAGGAAAAAGAGCATATGGTTGCACATGCATCGAAGGCAGTATTGCTTACTGGTTAAATGTCCATGCTTTGGAGTCGAAATTGGACGTCTATTTTTCTGCAAATAGTACGACCTTATGTATTTTTAGAGCAGAATGTGCATTGGTCAAGTACTGAATTCTTCAATCTAGTTGTTTACATTTGAATCCTGCTTTCCAACTAACCAGAAATGTGATGACAGGAGCAGATTATTTAATTATTAGATGCTATAAGCCTGTTAATTATAGCAGAACCTTTCTTAAACTGTGGATGTAAGGATGGAGACAATTAATATATGAAAAACCCTTAGCACAGTAATTGCAGAGAGTAAGCACAAATAATTGTTCTTCTCATTATTATAATAATAATCTCTTTTGCGTTCCTGTTCCTCCCCCATAAAATGAAAGTCCTAACACTTGCCTCAGGATTGTAGTGAGGAATAAATGAAATAAAGTGTGGAGGCACCTGGCCCCCTCTACAGTAGTCATGATTATTATAAGGAACATAAGACAGAAATTTACTATGGTAATTTCCCATGAGGACAGAACTTCTTTCGAAACCCCCAAGATTGCAGTGGCTCACACCTGTAATCCCAGCACTTTGGGAGGCCAAGCAGGTGGATCACTTGAGGTCAAGAGTTCGAGACCAGTCTGGCCAATATGGTGAAATCCAGTCTCTACTAAAAAAAAAAAAAATACAAAAACAAAAAATCAACTCAGCTGGATGTGGTGGCAAGCGCCTGTAGTCCCAGCTTCTCGGGAGGCTAAGGCATGAGAATCACTTGAACCCAGCAGGTAGAGGCTGCAGTGAGCTGAGATCGCGCCACTGCTCTCCAGCCTGAGTGACACAGTAAGACTCTGTCTCAAAAAAAAAAGAAAAGCCCCAAGATCCTGCCCACAAATCATAAAGCATGCACACCAAGCCCAGTGTCTGACAGCAGCTCCTTTCCTGCCTGTCTCATCATGTTAAACACAATATCAGAAAATTAAAGAATAGAAGGGGAATAAAATGTAAAGTCCTCAATTCAGTTTGTGCTTAATACGAGCAAGAATGTAGAAGTCCAAAAAAAAATAATTTGCACAGTGTCACACAGCTAGTTTGTTACAAAGCTGATCCTTGAACTCAGTTACTTGAACTCCTTTTCTGTTATCTATTCCACACTAATGCTGCCTCTTCTAAATTCTCACAGTCCATCTGGTGGCTCCTCAGAGGCTGATTTAAGCTCCGTGAAGGGGCTTAGCTTAACATCAGTACAGAATCAGCCTCTCCGGAGAAGGGATCCGATTGCTGTTTGCTCACTGCTGATTACTCTGATAGTAATTAGAGTATAAAAAGAAATAATATAGTATTAATCCAGAAAACATTATGCTACCAGTGCAGAAACTAGGTCATAGTTCCAGTTAACTATGTGATTTTTAATGCAATTTAATGTCAATTTTCTCTTAGGTGTTTTTCTTTTGTAATGTTTTGTAATTTTTTTCTGTTTCATTTTTTAACTTCTTTTATATAGCATGCAAAGCCAAATTAGTTCACATTGGTGTTTAACAATTGTTGAATGAATAATTTGAATAATTGATTTGTCCCTGATTCATTTTTCCAACACTTTACGTCTTCCTAGTTCTCATGTTTGCCAAGTGACTTTGAATTTTGACTTGAAAAAAATTTTAAAGCATCCTGTCTGATCAGATAAATTAAATTTCCCACATACCCTTGAGCTCCCTCCCCTTCACCCACTTGTGCACTCATACGCCGTCTGCCCTCCTTCCCGGACATTGTCTTCATCGAAGGATTTAATACCACAGTTAACTACAAAGCCTAAACATGAGCAGTTTTCCCCAAACCATGGTACTGAAATCTCATGATCAGATACAAAATATTTGAAAAAATAATGAAGAGAAAGTAAAAAATAGAATTGAAATGAAATTGTTAACGTATGTAAATGTTTAATTCTGCCAATAGGCTTTTTCTTTCTTGTCTATTATGCGTGTCATTCCAACATGTACTTCTTTTCACATTTCAACATCTCTGACATCAGGATACAGTTAAACATTAATGGCATCTTGCATTTCCAATAGGCATTTTTTTTTATCAGACCGATGTAGAAAATAGTAGATCATTTTATAATGGAGTGTTTCTTCAACATGATGAAATACGATAATAGAAATACTAGTAAGTATTGTGTGCCATACATGTTAACTTCTTTACCTTTCATAAAACATGCATAGGATGGAGTCCCTTATTCTCTCTGTTTTCAGATTGGAGACACAAGGAGAGATAGGCAGTGAAATAGGTTGCTTAAAGTGCCACATCTAGTAAGTAATGGGGCCAGGATATGAACCCAGACTCCTTCCCTAGGCGGTGCTCTTAACCTCTATCCAGTGCATTTTTCTGATCTTTCCATATAGGAATTTGAACACTTTTCCCATCTCCTGGTTTGTCTTTTAGAACATTCCATCATCTTCTGTGAAGTCACTGCAATATACAGTGACTTACTTGTGTCTGTGTGTCAGGGTATTTTACCAGAGGGTCATGATTACAGTCAGGATAAATGCAATATTTAAGAGAACCATCTCTGGAATCAGAAGCTAACTGGGTTCAAATACTGGTTTTGCCTCTTACTAGCCCTGCCACTTTGGACAAATTACCTAACCTGTTTGCTTTTTAAAAAAATAAGTATTTTTTTGAAGTTTACCTCATAGGGTTATCATGAGAATTAAATCAAATGACTTATATATAACATGTTTAGAACAATACCTGAATATAATGAATACACAACAAATGTTGGCTTATTTATGAAATCATAGTATATGTGACTGACGTAAAAGGGAAGAGAAAGAGGGGAGAAAAAAAACAGGAGAAACACTCAGCAGAGTTGGCAATTTACTAACTCATTCATGTATTCAACACAAAATGTATTGAGGTTGTATTATGTGCAAAGCAATGCAGGGGAAGCATCTTTCTTTGTATAGCTAGGTCTGAAGAAGAAAGGAAACTTGCAAAATGCTTTTGTGTTCTGCGTTGGGCCTGGCATTGAGTAAAATGCAAGAGAGGGAAGGGTCCATTAATTTCTTATTCCCCGAAAGTGTAGAGAGGCACAGAGAGAGCTCTAGGTTCTCAAGGAAGGTGAAATTATTCCCAGTCACAATGGATTTGAAGAGATTCATCCACCAAATATTTAAGCACCTACAATATATTACATTCAGGATATAAAGAATAAAATAATTGTTCTGCTCTCAAGAATTATGCTTCTTCTACTCATTTGTGATTTAGATATAGAAATCAGTGCTGGGAAAACATTAATGAGGTAGTTGTTTTAGTTGGTAGAGTTGGATTCAGCTTATTACTTCAGGCAACCTGGCTTTAAATTGGTGCCCTATTGATTTTTCTGGAAATAGACACAAAATTACTTTTTTATAGAGAAATGTATTACTACCTTTAAATGTTTAAAGTTGAACTACTTTTGAATTCATTAAGACAGAAAAACTCAAGTGACTATTTTTATAAAAGCTAAAAACAGTTGCATTTATAGTTTAGTCAATCGGGTGTCTTTTGGTCTTTGCTTGTCATTCTGTCTACTGAGAGATTTAGCTAAAAATAACAGATCTTACTTGGCCAAGAAAGTCACATGCTTGTGTTTTATAAAGACAAGCAAATTCATCCTCAAATATCCTAATTTGAATTAATTAAAGAAAAATGACCAAAAAGGCATTTATTAAACATGTATAGTAAAGGGCCAGATGAAACAATCACCCTACCCAAATCACTTGGTCATGAATAATTTTTGTCCATTGTCAACAACTTATTTTGTAGACTGATGGATTTTCTTTTCATGGAAAAAATCTATAGAAATGTCAAAATATGTTGTAAATTATAATATAAAAACAAAACTCCTTTCCTTTTGCTTATTTCATCCACCAGATGTCCCTCTTCTCAAATTTGGTGATGTGTTACTACAGAAAGAAGTGCCATGCTATGTTAATGAAAGAAACTGGTTGTTGAGTTGAAAAAAACCCACTGTCAATCTCCATTCTTTTTGGCAACTGCAAAATGACAAAATGTTAGCAGCTATGTCTAAACATTCCTTCCAGACTTGGATTCCTCCCAAACGTTTCTTCTTGAGTGGCTATCTGGCCTATTCTTAAGAGCTCTCTTTAACAGTAAAGCTACTCTCATCTGAAGCAGTCAGTCTATTTTTGGTCAGCTCTGCCTGTTGGAAAATTTTTACTTTACTAAGAAATTTATCTCTTATATATACCTTCCACGGTTCAAATTTCTACCTTTGGAAATTATTTAAGTCATATCTAATAGATGTTTTTCCAAATAATAGTCATCCAAATAATTGAACAGCTAATAAATTCTACCTACATCTTTTCTTCTTCAGGCTAAGTGTTTTGTGTTCCCAAAGTTTGCTAATTAGTCAATTTATTTGAATAAAGGGCATATTTTCACATAAGCAAAAATTTATAAGTGATTGGAGTTGTGGGCTAGATAAATTATTTAACATGTAATGATGAAGCAGTCAGAAATTATATTAAATAATTATTTGTGGGCCGGGCGCAGTGGCTCACACCTGTAATCCCAGCACTTTGGGAGGCCGAGGTGGGCGGATCCCAAGGTCAAGAGATCGAGACCATCCTGGCCAACATAGTGGAACCCCCGTCTCTACTAAAAATACAAAAAGTAGCCGGGCGTGGTGGCATGCACCTGTGGTACCAGCTACTCAGGAGGCTGAGGCGGAAGAATCGCTTGAACCTAGGAGGCAGAGGCTACAGTGAGCCAAGATCCACCACTGTGCTTCAGCCTGATGACAGAGCAAGACTCCACCTCAAAAAAAAACAAAAAACCATTAATCTGTATGAACACAGATGAACCTATACATATTCAGAGGGAATAATGTCAGAATAAAAACTGATCATAGAACTGGGTAACTGTTGAAAATGGAGATTATTCAGTGTAGTACAATTGCCTACACATCAAGTCATTATATTTTATTTTTACAATTGTTTGACAGTTGATTTAGGGCTATACTGAGTCAGTCTGAGCACTAAGTTAATTTTAATGACATTCCTCCCCTTATATGTAATATGAGTAGATGGGAATATCTTGTAACTCTTGTAACTCAGAGTAATGACCCTCAGGAAACACTTAGATTTAGGCAATGGTAGCTTATGATCATGCCCATAATAGTTTTTTCTTCAGAATGTCAGGGAAAAGATGAAGGGGATACTCCAAAAGCAACTGACTACAAGTTATTTTCTGTGAAAATCGTTATGTTTATGAAAATCAAGTAAGATAGATTATATGTTACAACTATGTTTAAACTGTTCTTTACAAAAAAATATAGAACAATACTTCTTAAAGTGAAAATACAGCCAAATTTCTTCATTCTGTTGAGTCTTTCTGGAACCTCTAAGCGTCCATCTGGTACTTAGAGCCACAATACTTTGAAGTTTAAAAATTCTCTCTAAGCATTAGGGTTGTGAGAGGATTAAATCTGAAGTTCATTATGGACAAATCTCATTAATTGGCATTTTTATTTTGGTGAAGTAGAAACAGCAACAATTTTTTAAACTTGGTTCAAATGGAGAATGGAGAGGAAGAATATAGCTCACTCAGTCTTTCCAAAATTTAACCTCACCAAGCAAACTGAATGAGGTGGTGATTATACAACCACAGCCCCAGGACCTCATATTTTGAGACGTAAGTTTATCAGTCTCCTGCAGTAATGCAGGCAGAAAAAATAATATCAGTCATCTGAAATATCAGATCCAACCAGACTGACCATATTATAATTTTTATTGGCTTTTAGAGAGGATATGTTGGACCAAATCTTTTGATTATGTTTGTGATTTGACCATAACTTTGATGCATTGATAATTAGTAATGAGCTAACAATTAATGACCAGCTACTCCAAGCCAGGCAAAGTACTAAGCACATTACTTGTGCTACATTTAAGCCTCACACAACTCCTTTGATATATGCAGCATTGTTATATTGATCTTACAGCTGCATAAACTGTGGCAGAGCAAGGTCTCTTGACGGAACTTTTGCATTTAACATCCAAGTTCTCGTCTCAGGCATTTGTTTTTGACATCTTTCAAAGCAGGAAAGTTAGTCTTCCATCATTGAGTTTCACCGTATGTCAAGGACTAGGATGTATGGTGCCTTGACGCACCAGGAAGGATCCTCGTGCCAAGAGTTTACCAAGTGGCATGAAAGGGAGGGAAGAGGCAGGTACTCATAAGTAATTTCAGTTCAGAGAAATGTTGTGCTGAGACAAGCAGGGGAAGCTGTGGAGAGACTGAGGAAAGACAGATGCCTGAGTCCATTCAGGATGCTGTGATTAAATACACTAAACCAGGCAGCTTTTAATCAATGACACTTGATTTCTTAAATTTCTAGAGGCTGTGAAGTTCATAATTGAGGACCCAGCAGATTTGGTGTCTGGTGAGGGCTCACTCTCGGTTCATAAGTGGTGATTTCCCTGTGCATTTCCACACAGTGGAAGGGGGCAAACAAACCCCTTCTCTCCTGGCCTCTTTCATAAGGGGACTAGTCAATTCCCAAAGGCCCCACCTCCTATCACTATCATCTTGGGGGTTAGGATTTCAACAAGGATTTGGGGAGGACACAAACATTCACACAATAGCAATGCCTATATATGCTTTCTTCTTTGTAACTGAAATAATCACTTCTTAAAACAAACAAGTAAGTTTTAAGGGCCTACCCAGGCCAGCTACCTATGTTCAGGGCTGTACACTTCCTCTGGGCCATATCTGGTGAGATGCCAGTCCACTCCCAGGATGCTTATAAGTCAGATTTTTACAGGTCTCTCTAAAAAGCTTCCTATGAGTTTTCTTTGTATGTAATCTCATAATCTAGTCTTTGAATGAAGCTAAAGCTTTATTCTGGTTTCTAACTGGTAAAAAGAAATGTTTTCTTGGCTCATTTCTTTCCATGGTAATTAACCATAGCACTATCCTTCAAGCCAACTAATTTGTTTTCTACTTATTTAGATTCTTCAAATATTTTGTGATTATTATCCTATAATCATTTAGTTGTTGCTTAGTTGAATTGCATATACTTGTATTTATCCATTGATTTTCCATTCTTGATCTATATTTTATTTTGTTTTTAAGTTTTGAAATTGCTTTTCTTCTTTTCATTTTGTTATTTTTAAGTATTAAAATTTCTTCTTTCATACCACTGAAGCACCATGATTCATAATAACACTCTGAAACAGTTGGCCATAAATCCAAACTCAGGGCACTTAGGTTCAGGGAAGGCAGGTTTATGACCTTTTTCCAGAAGATCATAGAAAAACTAAATCACAAAACACCAGTGATACTGACTTCACAGAGAAAGATGTGGGAATTTAGTGAATTGCCTTTCCTTCTTTCTGGATTTTCTACTTTTAACTTCCTAGGTTGCATTCATGCAACCACTTATGTAACTACTGGGCACTGGATCTTCTCCTTTCTTAGGCGTATTATCCAATGAAGACTTAAAATTCATGATGTCGTTGAGGTCATTCTTAAAGGAAATAATAGACTTTTTAGGTAATATAAAAATGTGGGGAGCTGGGAGAAGGAGAGGAAGGAAGGGAGAGAGAGAGGATTAATTCTGGAAGCACACAAGAGTCATCCTAAAGGGATATTAAAAAAAGCACTCTAAATGTTACTGCCCTAAGCTCATAAAAAAAATCCTTTCTAAATGTGCCCTACTGTGATTCCAACTTTTCAGTCTTTACTCTTAGATGATGTATATTAAGGCTCTGTCCAATGCACTCCCTGGTGTGGTTCAGTATTATTTCTGTCCTTTTTTGTGGGGGGATTGTTTTTCTAATTAAGTCCTTCCAAATATATTTTTCTTTTTTATACTTAGGACTTTCTCTTGTTTTAGGGAGATGTTTCTGTGCACACCCATAAGATTCTTTCTCCTTCAACTTTTATATTCTGTCAACTCTTACCCACCACTGAAGGCTTCCTAGAAGGAAGTGAACATCTGAAACACACAAGATCTGCATTCACAGTCTTTAGAGTTAGCTCCAACCGTCTTCCCTAACTTTGCAAATCTTCCTTTTTCTATGTCCAGTTCAAAGCCAGTCTCCTTTCTGAAACTTTGTCTGATTCTAACAGCCCACATAAATCCTTCCTTATACATCCTTTTTATGTACTTATAAAATATACCTGAGACTTTTACATCCATGTATTGATAATTATTCTTTTTGATATTATTGTTTTGGTCTTACCCTCAACCAAATTCTGATTCCTTGAGAGCATGAAACATGACTTATACTATATTGGTATTTTCATATCATACCTAGTGCAGTACTAGGCATATATCATATAGATATAAATTGTATTGACTTTTTAACTTTATGTAAATTGGGCACTCTTTCCATAGTACCCAACTGAAGTCTATCAGAATGTTTTTAGTGATGAACCTTAAAGTCAAACTAAAGCTATCATATAAGTCAAGTCCAAACACAGTATATATTAACCATAGTCATCACACTGTACATTAGGTCTCCAAAACTTATTCATCTCATAACTGCAAGATTGTTCCATTTGACCAACATCTTCCCATTTTCCCTACCTCCCAATCCCTGGAGTAACCACTGTTCTACTCTGCCTATATGAGTTCAACATTACTAGATTCCATATGAAGGTAAGATCACATGTTAAATATATGTAATATTATAAACCTTCTTATGTAATGTGATCAAAACTGATCATAGGTTGACTACTTGAATTCAATCACAGTAAGGAATAGTAAAAATTATATACCTTTTAGTCTTATTTAGCTTCAAACACATAACCCTTGACCCATCTTTTGCATATGAATGCCCTAGTTAGTGTCACGTTATCTTTCTTGTATAAACTATGCTCAAAATTTATCATCTCTAATTTTCATTTTTTGTTTCTTCAAAATGGAGTGAGAACACAAAGATAAAATGAGTACAGAATCCTTCAATAATTTTATAACATGTCCTAGTCTGTTACAATTGTCTTACCTAAATCTAATTCAAGAATTTTTTCAAGTCAGGCCTGGTGACGCACACCTGTAATCCCAGTACTTTGGGGAGGCCAAGGTGGGTGGATCACCCGAAGTCAGGAGTTCAAGACCAGCCTGGCCAATATGGTGAATCCCTATCTCTATAAAAAAATACAAAAATTAGCTGAGCATGATGGCAGGCATCTGAATCTCAGCTACTCAGGAGGCTGAGGCAGGAGAATCACTTGAACCTGGGAGGCGGAGGCTGTGGTAAGCCAAGATCGTATCACTGCACTCCAGCCTGGGCAACAAGAGTGAAACTCAATCTCAAAAAAAAAAAAGGAGCTTTTTCAGCAACATTTATGTCTTAAATCTTTCAAAGCTTTCCACTTAATTTTCACAGAAATAACAATCTGCTTTTGGTGCTCATATTAGTCATCCTACACAACAGTTCTTAAATTACATCAATTACAATAATAAAGATAGTTGGCATAAACAGGTTTAGAAACATCTGACTTGTAGTAAACAGACAACAAGTTGTTGCAGAATCATACAGTCTTACTAGGAGTTAATCCACTTGTCATCAGGCCTCAGCAGACTGAACTTCACTCCATGTATCTTACAGAGCAATTGGAGAGTTCATTAAAGTGCGCTTAACTATGAAGATAGGTTAGCTTCTATGGTTATAAAACATTAATATTATGATGTTTAGACATTTAAGTTCAGGTCCAGAGAGTCTTAGCACAAAATCAGTGTTCAATAAATATTAGCCATTTACATTTCCCAAGAAAGTTAAGTATTTTTAAATGTTTTCAGTTTATAAAGACTTTTGTAGCCTGTTTCATTTGCAATCTACATTTTGGAATAAGAGGAGCCATAACCAGAGAGCATAAAGGCTAACAATGGTGAGATTGCAGAAGTCAAAGTCTAGTTTATTCCTTCTGTTCATTATTTTAACCAATCAACACATCCTTTTTTCAGTGGCTGCTCTTTGCCAGCCTCTGTTCTCAGTGTGACAAAGTCAATTATATAAAGACCAACAATTGTCACTTGTCACACTTTTGTACAAGTATGTCTTTGATTTTTTATTTTGTGGGTGATTTATTTCAACTCCTGGAGTAAAATACTTTATATTTCCAAGCTTGTTTAAAATAAGCTTCTTCAGATATCTAAGCAGGGCATAGCTGCACAAAATGTTCTAGAATTATTTCTAGCTCTTCAAATTAAATACGTTAAAAGAACAATGGAATTATAAGGCAGAAGAGCTAGAGGATTTCAAGCAAAACAGTTTTAAATGTCTTGCTGTGGTAGGCCAAAAACTGGTGCTCCAAAAGATATCCATACCAAATCTCTGGAATCTGTGACTATTATCTTATTTTGGAAAAAGAGTCTTTGCAGATGTGATTAAGACTCTTGACATGCAGAGGTCTCACTGAACAATCCTGGTAAGCTCTCAATCCAATGACAAGTGTGTTTTTAAGGGAAAGGCGGAGTTAGATTTGAAACCAACAGAAGACAAGGCATAGGAAAGGAGGCAATGTGACCACATAGGCAAAGGTTAGAGTGATATGACCACAAGTCAAGCAATGCCAACAGCACCAGAAGTTGGAAGAGTCAAAGAACAGATTCTCCATGTGTTCTGGGAGGGAGTGCAGCCCTGCCAATATTTTGATTTCAGACTCTGGCCTCCAAAACTGTGTGAGAATAAATTTCTTTTGTTTTAAGTCACCTAATTTGTGGTAACTTCTTACAGCAGCCACAGGAAACCAACATGCATGTCATAAATAGATCTAGTGAGCGTCTAACCAGCTGATCTTTATGCTGGGAACAACCCAAGATTAAGCATAGAGCAGGTACGGGTTCTCATTAAACAAACAGTTACAAAAGAACAGTATTTGAGCAATTCAATAATTCCACAGATCTGATGATATTCATTATAATCTGTTGTATTGCTTACAGAGAATTATAGGGAAAAGGTAAAATATAGTAATCTAAAAAAACAAAACTCACAAGTCATGCATAAAAAGTCATAGCAGTTGGTCATAAATACATTTTTGTTTCTGTAGGAATTGCTCTATAGGGCTTTTTAAGAGGAAATATGGCTGTAAATTACTTCAGGGAATATATTAACACTGTTATTTGAAAAAACCTTTGGTAAAATTAAATTTGAAGATGTGGGACCTGAGTGCTGATATTACCTAAAGGAAATTGACAATGCTAATAGACTACCATGGGGATATCAAGAGGATATCCACAAGGTATTAGTAAATTGTTTTATAAGTGCCATGTGCCCATTCATATACTCTCATTATGAAAATGATTATTGGGTTTTGAATTTATAGTGAAAATTGTTGCCATGGAAATTAAATGAAAAAGTAAAGCCTATTGCATTTTGTATTAGAAATCTCTATTAGATTTAGGAAAATGATGTCTTTACTTTTATTCAGCTTAAGTAAAATATTGGGGACATGTTGAATATTTTTAAAAATATCCTACTGTATAAAGTCAGACTTAATGTTCACTTTTATTCTGTAAGTTATTTTCAATAGGTTTTCAATTCCTATTAAAATTTTCTTTCTTTACAACATTAAACATCAGATTGTGTACAATCACACCAGTTTTCAGCTATTTTCTATGGACTCTGATACTCAGAGTCAGGGAGTCAGGTTGTGAGACTTAAGTTGTAGAAATAATAATCATTTCTGGAAAACAGTTGAGAGAACAAGCTGAGAAGTGCAGGACTTCCAGTCTGTGATGCAAATGAAAACAAATGTGGAAAACTATCTAATACCTCTGTGGGAAATTGAAGTGCTCACACTGCATTGATAAATTTAAAATCAAATCTTCTTTTCATCTAGCATATTGAGAAGCTTCCTTTTACTTTCCTGCTGATTCACAGGTGATTCAGGATAAAGCTGGCTGTTGCTATTTATGCATTGCAATTTTTTTTTGTGGGGGTGGGGGGGTGTAAAGTAGAGTCTGATTCTAATGCCTCTAATGGCAATATGAGCTGGAATGGAAATTCTGACCATACAGCTTTTCTAGGGCAGGGAAAAGGCTTAGTGCAGGAAATTCTCCTGGACCAACTCAAGGCTTAGTTACTGACAATGCAAAAGAATTGGTTGACAGTGCTTTTTTCTCTCTGAGGTAGGTCCAGTTTAAGAAAGAAATGCCACAAAAACTCAAGACAGGCAGATGGTCTGACTACATTGGTGGTGGTGGTCACGAATGGCATGGTGACTTCATAGTATCTCCAGTGAGCCTGGCCCCTGTTGTGATGATTTTGGTGGAAGAGACTATTCTGGAATGCCCTTTCTTACCTCTTTGCTATTCAGTGAGAGGTATTAATGTGCTCCATTGGAGACACAAAGACAACTCCTACCTCGCCCTGTAGGGTCCCAGACCTCCTGACATAGTGAGAAATTTGCAGTGAATGTATTCTATGGTTTCCTAAGATGATTCATTTTTAATCCTCTCATGTGCTTTCATCCCAGTTGTTCACTCACTTAAACCTCTGCCCTGTGCTGGGAAAGGTCAAGTTAAAAAAGCGATCTAGCTATTATAGAATCAGAAATCCCAAAATTAAGCTACTTAGCTCAAAAGAGGCTGTGAAAGGCTAAATAATGGCCCCACAAAGATGTCCACATCCTGGTTCCTGGGAACTGCAAATGTGTTACTTTACATGGCAAAGGGCTGCAGATGGAATTGTGGTTGCTAATCAACTGACCTTGACATGAAAGCTTATCCTGGATTTCTGGACCCAAAGCAATCACAAGGGACCTTAGAAGTGGGAGAGAAAGACAGGAGAGTAAGTCAGAATAATGCAGTGTGAGCAGGACATAGCAGCAATGCTGTCTTTGGAGATGGAAGAAGGGGGCCACAAGACAAGGAACACAACAACCTGTAGAAGCTGAAATGAAAAAAAAAAGATTTCTCCCTAGAACCTCTGGAAAGGAACCAGTGATACCTTAATTTTAGCCTAGTAAGACCTGTGTCAGATTTCCAATCTACAAAGCTATAAGTTATATCTGTATTAATTAAGCCAATAAAGGTTGAGGTAATTTGTTATGGCAGTGATAGAAAATTAATACAGTGACATTCAGGAATAATCACAGAGTCAGAATCCAATGACCGACAGTTATTTAATTCACATTTTGAAATCCAAAATCAGGGTGACATTTATAGGGAAGTAGTCAAGTCCAGAAGAGGGTATTAATGTTCCAGGACAGCATCGGCAGTTTGGTTTTGAACAACTAGTAGTTTTACCTGATTCTAAGAAAGGAATTTTAAGCTCAGAGTAGCAACCAGTTTCCAGGCTCCACAGGAGGAGAGAAGTGAAGCTCTGTACCTGGCCTACATGTGAGCACAATCAGCCAGTTACCAAAAAGGGGGTGCCCAGAAGCACACAATAGCCAGGTTCTGTTGGATTTGTCACAAAGTTGGTAATCCACTAATTTCTTTTACTTGCTGTCTATGGGTGTTCCTATACTGTTAAAAGAAAGGGTAGTTACAGACCATAGATGGATAATGTCTCATGGAATGTTTTATCCTCTTTAATTACCTAAACCAATACTGATGCAATTACACTGGATATAATAACAGTTTTTAAGTAGTCTGTATAACTTCACAAATGAAGCAAATGCTGCAACTACAGAAGAAAATGTTGCAATTGCAACGTTCTAAGATTTTTTTCTCTTAATTTTAAGTAATATAAGTCATTTGACTTGTAGTATTGCTGTTCAAATAGTGATGTATTGGACACCTTTAAAACACACACACACACACACACACACACACACACACACACACACACACACCCCTGAATAAAGAGGAAAAAAATGACTGAGCTGGGATATTAGTTCAGTGTCTTTACTTCTTTTTCTTACAAAAGTTTGTCCTGGCAGGCAGACCCGGTGGGTAGGACAGTTCTGATCTATGAGTTTATCCAGAGCCCCATGTTGTCTTTCTTGCTGCTCTACCATGTTTTAGGGGATAACCCATGTTCCCATGGCTCAGCATCACAACATCCACATTTTCTAGATAAAAGAAGTAGACAGCAGACAGCTTCTATTTGATGTATGGAGGAAGGTGTATGCCTGACCTCAATAAACACCCCATTAGCCAGAAATTAGTTACATAGCCATACCAAGCTGCAAGCGAGTCAGGGAAGTGTAATCTACAGATTTGTGCCCATATGTCCATATGTTCAGTGGACACTTGGAAGATTCTATTAACAAAAACTGGAGAAAGGATTGGGAGAATTAATTAGCAATCTCTGTACACAGGGCTACAACAATCCCTATTAGTCAACAAGATTGGTGCCAGGCATTTGTTAAGTGTATTCTTATCTGGTTTCTGCTATAATTTTCCTGACTTTGATTCATTTCTAGGTGCCCATTTATTGTCCTTATACTTCATTCTGTGTCGATGCCCATGGTAGCTTCACTAGCCTTTGCTACCACTTTATAATCTTTTTTCTTCACTATGTTCCTGTGATATCATTTTTATTTATTTTGGTTTCTGGTTATATGCCTTTGCCATATTCAGAATTTAAATGGTCCCTTTCCCAGCCAACCAAATAACCTGAAATTCCAAAAAGCCCAGATTCTTCTCTTCCACTCCCAAATAGTCTCAGTGACTTATGATGCAAATCATCTTTATGCTCACAGCATACAAAAGCGTTCTCCTTTGTCAAGATGCTTTAGGAAAGAATGACATCAGCAGGTCTTATGTTTTAGTGTTATTGACGTTTACAGTAGATAAAGCTAATGCTAAATAGTTAGTAGCCCTAAATTGAATTGCTTTGAGACCAAATCTATGTCAGGCTGTAAATATGCAATCTCATTCATGAAAGCACATCAATCCTAATGTAGTGATGTGGGTAAGTCTTGAGGATACAACCCTCAGTGGATTACTTATTGTCAATATCCTTAAGATGCTTTGTGGGCATTTGGAAATTTTTGTTTTGTAAAGGAATACAGAGAAAATGAGATCCGGTCTTCAGGATCAAAGTAAAGAAACGACATTTCAGGTCGATAGCTTTTTCTGTAACAGTCAGCAAAAGAAATGCATAAATTGGACTTATGGTGGGAAAATCATAGTTTTCCACTGTAACAGTGTGTAATACGTATGTGGTCTTTGTCCTCCTTTCCTGACATACAACCCATAAGATCCTTAGAATCTTCAGAGTGATAAGTGTCTTTTGTATGCTAATGAGTTAACTGAAGGCTGGCAACCTCTAGGTAGCTCAGGATCTGGGCTGGTCATCCAAAAGACCAAGGCAGGATTAGAGAGTTGGGACTTTCAGCCTCAACCTTCAACCTCAAGGAAAGGGAGGGGTCTGAAGGTTACATTGATTACCAGTGGGCAATGACTTAATTGTCATGCCTATGTAATGAAGCCTCCATAAAAACTCCCAAAAAAAGTAATCTTCCAGATAGCTGAACATGTGGAGGTTTCTAGAGGATGGCATACCCAAAGAGGGCATGAGACCTCAGCACTGCTTTCCATACGCCTGACTATACATCTTTTCATGTGTTTCTTTTGTAATACTTTTTATAATAAATCAGTAAACATGTTTCTCTGAGTTCTGTGAACTGCTCTAGAATTGATTTCTTGCTTGATGTATGGAGGAAAACCCCCACACATCTCTTGTCAGTAGTATGTTGTGAGTATATATAGTAGAATAAACTGTTTATTACTGTTTTCTCAGATCCACCGAATTGGGGATTTTTTTGTCAAACTAGATGATTAGTACTTATAAAGGCAGCCAAATGGTCTCAGCAGCATGAAATATAAGAAATAAACAAGCACTTACAGATTATACAGCTCAGCATCCTTCATTTCACTGACTAAAAGCCACAGAGGAAAAAAACATGTGTCTTGAGATACTGTCAATAGAATTGTTCCCAGTTTATGAGCAGATAGGAAGAGATGAGATTGCTCTGGTAGACGGACCAACTCATATGTGCCATTCAAGGGTGCCTGGATTCTATCCAGTAGGTGATGAGAAACCACTGAGGTTACCTGAGCAAGTGAATGACATCACCAGGTTCAAGTATTGGCAGAGTCCTTCTGCAGCAATGTGGAAGACAGGATGCAGACAGGACAGCCAGTGCAATGGGCATCCCAATAGGAGAGAGTTTATACTGGCCAAATCTGTAGGAGCCGTAGTGAAAAAGTGGAAAAGGGGACAGGTATTAGGGAGATCTTGTCTATAGAAGTATGACTTTATGACCAGAATGGCCCCCTCTGCAAAATGTTAGCTAAGTAGGAGTTAATTGGGCTGCTGTTTCAATGAAATAAGTGTATTGGGAAGAGTAAAACAAAAATGAAAATATCTGGGCCTACTTTCCCCAACAATTAATTTACTTATGTTTGTAATAAAATGTTTATTTTATTAAAATCAATATTCATTATGACACATCTAGAAGAAAATTTGAAAAAAAATATTAAAAGTTAAGATTTTACTTTTCTAGCATGAAAGCTTAGAACTAGAAGTGAATATTTGTCTTTGGTACCTAAAGAGACTCTATTAAAGTAGAGAAACATGTGTGCTCTACCAGTTTTCTTTGCCATATGCTCAATACATTATAGTCAGTTTTTAATCAGTGTTTATGGGAATAAATGAGTAGCTTGTCTGGCAATGTAACAACATCTCATGATGATATTGAATACTCACCTGCCACTTTCCATGTTCTTAATAGGTATTCAGGCTGTGTCTCTCTGCTCAGTCACCATCAGTTATTAAATAGAACATAGAGTTTATGGAAAGTATATCTGAAGTTACTGAAACCCTGTTCAAATCCTAATCAGAATCTACTATAAATAACAATATTATAAGTGAATGTATAGTAATTCCTTAGCACTAATTGCAAATTGCTAAACACTAGTTATAAGTAAGCAATTGCCTGACCTTTCAAATAGCAATTTTAACTATACAGAGGGCATTTATATATGGAGTCTCTTTTAATCATAAAAACAATCTGGAAAGGTAGGCAGAAACATAGGAATGTCTCCTTAATTATTTTTAACTCTTCCTCTTGCTTTGTTTCTGAGTCTGAAAAGTTGAAAAGAAGTACTTATACTCATTTATATCACAAGCTTTTAAGGGAGCTATTTTCCCCTTTTATAGAAGAGAAAGTCCACTTGGGAGAGGTTAAATGTCTTTCTTAAGAGCACACAGTGGTATAAGAAGGGGTAAGTATCAAACCCAAGTCGTTGACTGTATGTCAGTGCTCTTTTCATCACAACTAATTGTAGACATATTGTTTGGCTCTAATGTAACTTTGAGCATCAACTACTTCCAATAAGAGATGCTAGAAAAATATTCTCCAGCCAGGAAGGCAAATGATCTGGATGCCTTATCTGTAGAATGGTAAATATTGCCTCCTAGAATAACGATATGATTTTTCTACTTAAAAATGTTCTTTTCAAGAGAATTACTCTTAAGGATTACCTGGAAATAATTTCCTTCTATTATTCAATGATTACATATTGAGTACCTGCTATGTCCTAGGCATGATTCTAACCGTGGAACAAAACAGCAGTTAATGACATTCTCACCACTTGAAGTCTAGTGGTTTGAATAATGAAAGCAATTTCTCTACTGGGTGCCAACACCAAACCAATTTGAGAAAGTGAACCAATTTTGCATTTTGCGTTAACCATGTTATTTGATCAGCCTGACGAGATTGAACAAGGGAGATCTCAAATATGGAAACTTTCATTTAGGTGGTCCAAGAAATGTGGGGATAAGCAGTGGCTGACAGCTCAGAACATTGTCATTCATGAGGCTTCAGTATACAGATATGCAAGCTTGTTGCCATAAATATGGAGCAAAAGCCCACAGGCCTGTAAAAAAAATAAAAACATAAAATGAATAAAACATTTCTTAAAGATTACATAAGCAAAATATAAATAGATTTATCTCTAGAAATAAGTTTCAAAAATGCTGTATGGTTGCCATATTCTAAAAGCCATTAAGGTACTGTGTGTCCCATAATAACAGCAAAGGTGTCTCTGGTTCCCCAGTGCTAAGTGTTATTTTCAGTTAACTGTATCCCAAGCCCAGGAGGCTGTTATCTATAGCAAAATCCAAGGTTCCTATTCCCTACAAATGTGCCAGGGCAGATTCGGAAATCAATAACTGCCTGAATATCTAGAAAGCCCACTGATGGAGTCAGAGCCAAGATCATTGTATGTCTTTTTAAAAGTGTGTTAAAATGCCTGGCTGGGGTTGCTTTTTGAAGAAGAATTGCATGGGAGGGAATGAGCAACCCCAGGAAAACTTGCAGTTCTTTATGTATTCAATATATGTCATCTGGGGCCTTTTCAGGGACTATTACGGATGTCGCATTTAGATCTACCAGGAGTCTTTCATCAGGTTGCCACATGCAAGGTGAACTTGCCACTTGTCAGCTTAGATCCAAACCACTGCATTCTGCAGACAGGGGGAAGCATTGTTTTACCCACCAATTGAGGTTTGTGGTGGGATTTAAGTCTCTGAGGAAGAACAGAGTGAGACTACTGTGTCTTCATTAATCTTCATTAATCTCACAAGTCATCCCCCTCTGTTCTCCACCTTAAATTGTTGCACTCCAGCTTCCATTCCCAGGTTGTTTCTCATTGCTCCCATGAATTCAAGCTCCACCTTTATACTGATGTCTTCCAGGAACTTGTCTCCAGCCCATCTGGCTGTCTAATAAGCACGAAACTAATCAAACACTGAATTCCTCACCTCCATTTTTACCCCCACCCACCACTCCAGCCTCCCTGTTCCTGCTCCTCTTGTTACAGTCTCAACAAATGACAAGAGTCGAGACCCACCTTTCCAACATAGAAATCTGAGTGACAACCTCTATGCTTCCTTATCCCTCACTACCATATTGAATCCATCACTTCTTTTCCTCCTACTTATCTCTTAAGTCCATCTCCCCTCAAAGTCCCTGCCTGATATGGTTAGGATATTTGTCCCCTCCAAATCTCATGTTGAAATGTGATTCCCAATGTTGGAGGTGAGGTCTGGTGGGAGGTGTTTGTGTCATGGGGGCAGATTCTTCATGAATGGCTTGGTGCTCTGCCCACAATAATGAGTTCTTGCTCTGATAGCTCAAAAAGGAGCAGTTGTTTAAAGGAGCCTGGAACCTCCTCCACCCTCGCTTGCTCCCACTCTCACCATGTAGCATGCCTGCACCCCCTTCACCTCCCACCGTGAGTAGAAGCTTTCAGAGGCCTCACCAGAAGCCCAGCCAATGCTGGGTGCTTGTTCAGCCTGCAGAACATGAGCCAAATAAATCTCTTCTCTTTATAAATTACCTAGTCTCAGGTATTCCTTTATAGCCACACAAAATGGACTAACACACTGCCTATGTTCTGTTCCCAACACGATCCCTGGGACTGCTGTGATATCCTCCTGATTCCTATCCCCACCCCAGTTTTCTCCTCTCAGACCTCCTCTTAACCATTCTAAAATAAACATAAATCTATCCATGTCACCTACAAGTAAAATCCAAGTGAATATCCAGTCCCATTTCCTGCTGTTCACCACTAAGCACTCTCCAAGCTATCACATCAAATGACTTGAATTTCTCCAAATGTATCATGTTCTCTCAAATTTCTTTTGCCTGGAATGCCCTTTCTCCATAATATTTTAAAATTAAGATAACATTTAAAAATCAGAAGATTGCACATTTTAAAAAATCTGAATCTTGACCTTCTCTTGAAAAAAAAAACTGATCTAGCAGCATAGAGCCAACTTCCCCATACAGCAAAAATTGGGCGGAGCTTTGGGGCAGCCAGCCCAAGTCCTACTCTACTTACACACTTGTCTGGCCACCATTGGTTTTTAAATTTACAACCCCTGATCCACAGAAATGCAAAATCTCACAGAATGATTTGCCAATGAATCGCAGAGCTTCCAGCACATGGAACGACTGGAACACTACAACATAAATGAACAGTGCTGCTTTACTGATCAGGAAATTCTTCTCTGTTATTCTTACATATTCTAGACACTGAGAATAACAAATTTGCTAGGATCAAGTTATATCTATATGGATCCTGAAAGAGAACACTGAAACAGGGAAAGAGATTTTATTTCAGAATGTGAACATTAAAACTAGACCTGTGGTTGAGTAAAAATCAGAGCTCCAGGTTTTAATATAATCAGAGTGCTACAAGAGTAGCTCAGTTCAAGTGGTAAGCTCTATGTTGGCAGATTTTCTGACCTTAAGAAAGACTTTAAGATATCTAGGAGGAGTAATGAGGATGAGTCAGAGGCTATAAATATGACTTGAGATAGGAAAGGCTTTCTTAGGAAATGAGAAAGCTTTATGTGGCTACACGCAGGTGAGCCAGAAGGCAAGCCTGAAATGACAGCTTGCCATCTGTCCTCATGTGCTTGCTCTTCAGAACACCAGCCAAAATGAAAATGGTAACACTTGTGTGGGCTGCTCTATTTTGTAGCATTTGTAACAACAGAACACTTCACACAGAATGAAGCCAGCACATTCCACGGGTGATTAGATGGGTTGGACCCCTGATTTTCTCTGATTATGTCTTCTCCACCTGCCAGCTCAATGAATCACCTTTCAATTTTCTCAACAGCCTGGCTCCTCGTTTATAGAGAATGCCAAAATGATATTTGAAGAGCTTAATTGAGACTTTACTTAGGCTATTGATTGATGATTATGACTGCTAGTTTAGTAAGACTGCTGGGTCCAAAATAATGAAGTAGTAGTGCCTTCTGATAAATTACCAATAAAGTGCTTTTAACCTGACTCCTACCACCAAATTCACAAATGAAAATGAATGCTCAATAGATTCAACATTTTTTCTTTACAATATAATATAATAGGGTTTTTTGTTGTTCAATCAAGGAAATAATAGTGCTAAGAATATAAACTCTGTTCAGATTCCTACTCACTAATGTTCTAAGGAACCCCAGTATGTCATGTAAGCTCTCTGTGCTACAGTTTCCTCATCTGTAAAACGAGAATAATAACAGTAGCTCCTTCTTGTGTTGAGTTGTCCTGAGGATTTAAAGAGCCAATACAATAAAGTTTTTAAAAAGTGACTTGCACATATATTGGCTATTATCAACACTATAGATATCAGGCATTGGGCTGGGCACTGAATATTCATTGGTAAATATAGAGATAGTCCTTGCCTTCATGGACCTTAGACTAGTGGCTGGCTATAAAAAGTGTAAGATATTTCATAGCTACTTTGATTCAACTATTTCAGACAGGTCATTTGCATTCACAGAGAACTCAGAGCCCTGACTAGCAGTGACTTCTTTTTTCTCCAGCAAAGAGAGCACATCCCTGCACAAAGGTATCCTCCAGCAGAAGCACAAAGTGTTGACAGCCTTGTCAGATGACCATCTTTCAGATGCAGAGGTATTGGTTTGGCAATGGTGTTGTCCATCACTTTCATGGCTTAAAAGACAATGAAAGCTGCTTGAGCAACTGTGCTATATTCTATTGTGCATGCATATTAATTGCCCTTTCCTAGGAGAATACTGATGACAGACTTTGCCATGTGACTTGCTTTGGTCCCAAAATGGTAGTGCATTGACATTTCTCATTTCCAGACAGAAGCTTTAAGAGCCAAGGCACAGCTAATTATACTCTTTGCCCTGCCTTTTATGTATTTGTTTCAAGTATTTATTGAGTGCCTATTATGGCAGCATGTCAAGGTGGAGCCTCCCTCAGACTGGGGCAGCGAGCAGAACTCCCTGTGTACATGGAGTGCAAGAGTGAGAAATAATCCTTTTATGGTTAAGGCTTCTGAGAGCTTGAAATCATTTGTTACTGTAGCATAATCTATCTTATTTTAACTCACACATCACAAACAGGTATATCTGGTTGCTTTGATGGCCAGAAAACATCAACAAATATATCATTATTTCCGCCCCAGGACCTAATACTGCCCCAAGAGCACACTTTTTTGTTTATGTCCTTGGGGGATCAGGTCTTGCTGTTCCCTTGGAGGGAATGCAGAGTAGGAGAATGAGCGCTGGACCTACAGCTGAACTCTCAGATTAAGACCCAACTCTCCCATTATTTACCTTTATTATGTTCAGCAAATCAATTAATTAATCAGAGCCTCAATTTTATTTGGTAAAACAGGAAGAGTAATACCAAAGTATCTGCTCAATGTATCCCAAATTGTTTTTAGGAAGCACCTTATAAAACTTGATACTAATGTAGAAAATCATTTCTAGTTCTTATAACCTCATAGAAAGTCCTGACTATCCTGTACCTATAAGACCCTCAGCCAACACCATTGATTGACTGACAGACATGATTGCAAAAGGCAGGACTCTTTAGAAGGTTGGCCCATGAGTGGGAGGTCAAGGTTCTCAACTGATATATCCTTACTTGAAAAACACTTCTTAGTCCAAAAGTGCCATGCAGAGAGAAGAGACTTGATAACTTCCCTTGGTTTTTCAAGGGATACATTTTCTTATGCCAAATAATACTACAATAGTCTTTGAAAGGCAATGTCTCAGGAAGAAAAGCTGAGATCCCACCATTAATGAACACACAATTCTGATGTAAAGAGTACATAAATAAATGTATTTATCCCCAAGTTGTATTCACAGATGCTTCATCATTGCACACAGTGTTTTGCAATAGCCTGAGCACTTCTTCCAGCCCTAGAAATCTCAGGGCAAAGCAGGGGCAGGATCAGTGAGAATGTCCTTCCTTACTGTTCTTCCTCAAGCAGACTCCTTTTCAATCTTCCTTCCAGGAAATCTTACTGGACAGCATGATTTGATTTATATTTTCTTTCCTTTCCTTTCCTTTCCTTTCCTTTCCTTTCCTTTCCTTTCCTTTCTTTTCCTTTCTTTTCCTTTATTTTGTATTTATTGAGTGCCTATTAGGTGCCAGTCACTGGGTAACACACACAGACATTGAGATACGGAATAGACAAGTTACTGCCCACATGGAGCTTACCTGTCTGAGAGGAACTGATGTTTCGTGTGTCCACAGCTCCCTATGCCTATCTCCATCTCAGTCTCTGTGCACTATATTAATAGGCTTAGACTACAAGATCCTTGAAGATATGAAAGAAGCATATTTCATTAGACTTCGTATCCCCAGCACCTTGCCTGTTGCCTGGAATATAGAAGGTATACAGTAAATGTTTATTTCAAGTGAGTAAATATCAGGAATTAGAAGAGCTGGCTTTCATTTCAATTCCCCTCCCCACAAGTGTGAGAAATAAAGGATTTAGTCACATGACACTATCAACATTAAGCAATTCATTTTGTGAAATTTATAACAAGACAAGTTGTTTTAGGTGCTGCTTTGCATTTTTTGGCAGACTTAGAGGATATCAAAGAGTTTGAATACATGCAGAAAGCTAACCACATTCTTCTAGCTAATATTGCATGCATAAGAAAGTACTCCATACTAAGAAATAGTCCTAACATGGCCAAGGGTAAGCCTGAGAATGACTATGGCCAGCTAAGTAGCCTGTCTGCCTTCCTACAGCCTGTGGTTTATGAGTCTTGTGGAAATACGCAGAGAAAAAAATGAAGCCAAAATGCATCTAATTCTATCTTTCCACTTAAAGATATTTTCTTTTCCCACTTACCCCATTCCCAACAGAGGGCTCTTAGATGTGATCTTTGAATATTGTAGGAGTTAATATAACAAACTATATGTGGACTGAAGAATGTGTCTTTTCAGTAAGACAATATTAGTTCAGGGGCTGAGGAACCAAAAGGACATGTGAGAAGTTCCCAAAGAACAAAGGATCAGATCAAGGGGAAAGAAAAGGGATGTGGAGACAAATTTCTAAAGCATGTTATGTCCTTTATACAGTGTTTAATTCCCAAAGGAGATGAGACAGTTGTATTTATCAAGCAAAAATTTATTAGATACTGTTATAGACTGAATATTTATGTCCCTCTGAATATCATATGTTGAAACCTAATCCCCAATGTGGGGTCTTCGGTAGGTGATCAAGTCATGAGGGCAGAGCCTTCATGACTGGGATTAGCGCCCTTATGAAAGAAATTCTGGGCTGGACACAATGGCTCATGCCTGTAATCCCAGTACTTTGGGAAGGTGAGGCAGACAGATCACTTGAAGTCAAGAGTTCAAGACCAGCTGGGCCAACATGGTGAAATCCCATCTCTACTAAAAACACAAAAAATGAGCCAGGCATAGTAGCTCATGCCTGTAGTCCTAGTTACTTGGGAGGCTGAGACAGGAGAATCACTTGAACCCGGGAGGCAGAGGTTGCAGTGAGCCGAGATCGTGTCACTGCACTCCAGCCTGGACAATAGAGCAAGACTCCATCTCAAAAAAAAAGTTAGGCAGGTGTGTTAGCAGGTACCTGTAGTCCCAGCTACTCAAGAGGTTGAGGCAGAAGAATTGCTTAAACCTAGGAGGAGAAAGTTGTAGTGAGCTGAGATCATGCCACTGCCCTCCAGCCTGGGTGACATAGTAAGACTCTTGTCTTATTAAAAAAAAAAAAGAAAGAAAGAAATTCTGGAGAACTCTCTTACCCCCTCCACCATGTGAAGACCCAGCAAGAAGACACTGTGAACCAGGAAGTGGGCCTTTACCAAACACTGACTGTACCAGCACTTTGATCTAGGACTTCCAGAACTGTGAGAAATAAATTTCTGTTGTTTTTATGTCACCCAGTCTAGTTTGTTACAGCAGTCCAAAATGACTAAGACAGATACCCACCCTTCATTTATTAAGTACCAACTTTGTGCTAGACGCTATCCTAGAAGCTAGAGAGACGTGGACCCTGCCCTCCTGTAACTTATATTCTGGAGAGGAAAACAGAAAATCAACAACTAAACCTGTAACTAAG
The DNA here is from genome assembly GCF_030222135.1 of Aotus nancymaae. NCBI lineage: Eukaryota > Metazoa > Chordata > Mammalia > Primates > Aotidae > Aotus > Aotus nancymaae. Next base: position 30,031,089 of record NW_026988428.1, read on the forward strand.
ATGATTATAGATAATGATAAATGCCTTGAAGGTGATATTAGAGGGCCATGCCCAAGAAAGTATCTGGGGAAGGGATAGTGCCAGCTGAGGTTTGGCTGTAAGAAAGGCATCCCGAGGAGCTGACATGTGAATCCAGGCCTGAACCATAAGGAAGAGCTCGCTGTAAATGGCTTCAAGTGGAAAAACATCCTAGGAGGGTGGAAGAACAAGACCAAAGCCCCTGAGGCAGGCGCAGGTTTGGCATGTTACGGGACAGAAAGCAGGCCACTGTCACTGGGAGGTGGTGATTAAAGGGTAGAGGAGGTAGGAATCAGATCCAGTAGATCCTTGAGGATGAGGCAAGGATTTTAGATTTTCTTCTGGAGCTAGTGAAAGTCACTGAAGAATTTTGGCAGATGATTGACATCATCTGGAGCAAAGGACTAGTGAACGCTGTGTTTTGCAACCTCTTCTATCTCTGAGAAGTCTTGTCATTAGTTTCTGTCGACTATATTTTTAAATCAAAAGAGCTCGTGGATTGATAAGTTGATGTGTGCTTCTAAGGGTGACCGGGACAGAATATTTTAGATCAGAACTGTTTGGGGGAAAACCTTGTCTCTAATTCTGGGGCTGGATGCTTAGTGCTATATGATGTATAGAAAGTGTTTCCTGAGTGCTATTGAGTAGCAATTTCAAGGAGTTCCCAGAAGGAATTGGGAGCAGATAAGGCAGCAGTGCTCATTAGCATGAGTTGTGCTCAGCATGAGTCCTATCCCTGTCACTGGGCTGCAATGAGATGGGTGTGAATGCCCAGCCCTTCCCACCGTCTTCTCACCTTTCCCACTATCTCTGTTCCATTTGCACCTTACTGCTTCTCTCCGCACCCTATTAGCACTATTCAGTTTCCGAATTAATTGGAGGAAACGTTACCAAAATTTCAGCTTTCATCTCAGTAACAGTCTAGGATTTTGATAACACTGATATTTCTCTTGCTCTTGCACCCCTTCCTATCCTCCTTCCTTCTCTCCCTTTTTCCTTCCCTCTTTCAACGACTCCTTCTCTAGTAGAGGCTCACTCAGGACTCCAGAAAGTCTCATGTTAAAAATGTTTAAAATCTGCTGTGATAGAGAAATGTAGTTTCTGAAAAAGAAGATTGATAATGAATTTTTGTAAATCATGGGATGAAGACTTATAAAGGCTTAAAAATATTTTATAAAAAGAGAGTTCTGATGTTTTTCATCCCAAAAAATAGCGGGGTTGCTACCATACCAGCTGTAATGTGGCAGCCACTCCGCCTTACATTATTTTATATTCATTGATTCTTCCCCAATTTATTGAAGACTTTTTTCATGCAGGCACAGTGCTAGATACTGAAGGTGATGTAAGATGTAAAGACACACTTTCTGCCCTTTAGAAGTAAACATCCAATGTGGCAACAGGGAGCCCACAAGGGAGCACCACACAACAGAGTCTGTAACGAGGATTTTAGGGAGGTAACACTGAGGAATGAGCGGGAGAGTAATTCCAACCCAGGCCTTGAGGAGGTCTAATAGATGAGAAGGGATTAGAGAAAAGACCTGATGACACCATCGCTAAACGCTTTCAGGCAGCCCCAGGCCTCTTTTCTCCATCAGCGCTAAATCCACATTTTGGGTGGTAGAGGGTTCATTCCGGCTCTGCGGGATCGTGAGATCTGTGTTTGGATTCAGATGCAGTTTGCATATGCAGCAAGATAGTATAGTGATTGTGAGTGAGCACTCTTCAGCCAGGCTGTCTGGATTGGAATCCTGCCTCCGTCACTTACTCGGAAGTGAATTTTGACAAGTAACTGCACATTTCTACTCAGCTTTCTTGACTGTACGTGGAGCAATAATACTGCCTACCTAGTAGGGTTATTGTGAGGAGTATGTAAAGCACTTAGAATAGTCCATGAAATCTTAATAAGTACTTAAGATGTTCATGATTGTTAATTCTAGCAAGCCCACTGTCAAAGCAGTGTGTGAGAGTCAGCTTTGTTTAGTCCAGATGGAATGGTGATTTTTTCACCCTGACTCTTACACAGATGCCCCACTCCGCCCCCACCAACCCCACCCCAGAAAGGCATAGCCAAATATTTGCAACCAAGTTCCTGCTCTCTAGCACTGGAAGGATAAGGAAAGCAACAAGACCCAGCAGCTGACACCACCAGCAACACTGTGGCTTCTCCCTAGACAGGCAACTACTAAAATCAGGGTCACCCAAGGGAACCCTGATCCATTTGGAAACCAAACATTGTCTGTAATCCATGCTGAAATGTAGGTGGGATAGTATTTTCACATGTATGTTAATGCTCTTTTGAGACAATCAAATACAATTTTACTTAATACACTTCACAGTAGCCTTTAGCTACCATGGTTTCTTGATGGAGATGAAAAAGTTTATAGTACCATTATTTCTTACATTTTAAAAAATATTTAAAGGATTGTCCTCAAAATTATGTATTCCTTTGATTGAAAAAATATTTGTTTTTACTTGAGAAGCATTTACCAAAAAAGAAAAAAAGTATTTGTTAAGTGGTTACTGTATGGCAGGCACCATGCGAGGCTTTAAGGACACAAGAATGAATACAATACAACCCCTCTCTTAAAAGGTTTATAATTATACACAACACAGCATGCTGAGCTGCTGCCTAAGGACTAAGCAATATAAGGACACAGAAGAAGGGCGCCTAACCTCAGGGGCTGCTTCTCAGATAAAGTCTGGCTAAGGTTGGAACCTTTGGCTCAGAGTAGCCTATCAAAGCTAAAGGTTCTGTGAACGGTTATTGAGGAAGGAGGGATTTCTTCTCCCAGGCTAAGAAGAACCCTGCTTCATACCTTCCCCTGTCTCTCCTTCACTGCCCTGTTGCTGCCACTACTTGCTCCCTCCTCAGAGCCCCACCACCCACCTGTGGCCCCTTTGACAGTTGAACTAGGGCCCACAGGCTGAGTACCTCCTGCTTACAAGACACCGAAGTAGCCACTTTCTGTCTAGTTCTGCCCTCACCAGCCCTCTCTTGGCTGCTGCTGGCCCTGCCTTCCTGCCTCTGCGTCCTCCATGTGCTCCTACCTCTCCCAGGCAAGGATCTGGCCCCGGGAGGCAGCTGCCACCTCCCTAAGCAAGGTCAGCCCTTGATTATCTTCTAGAGAACTAGGCCATCATTCTTGTTGCCTCACACTGCAGGAACTGTAGGGAAGGGAGAGGGAGCTCCAAGCTAAGCAAAGAGAGTTAGGAAACGGATATCATAAGTGCAAGTTGTTTTTTTAAAAAAAAAAAAAAAAAGTAACATAAAATAAATGTAGGGCACTCTGGGAATATAGAGGAAGTAGCTGATAATTCTGACACTTACAGAATTAGATTCAGGGCAGTTCTTCTGCTAATCACTTTCTCTACTTGCCATGAGATAGAGTGGTCAGCTAGGCTGAACGCTTCCATGTCACTTGACAGCAGTGTCCAGGTTTCCAGAGAGTGGATGTTTCTGTCACTGCTGTGCCCTGCTGTGGGTCAGTGTGTTTCAGGAGCCTGCCACCCTTTCTTTGATCAATCTCTTTCGTTTCACTCTTATTCTAGTTTAACTAAAACATATTCTTAAACCACTGAGTAATACTATAGAACCAGTCATGTTACTTCAGAAAGAAAAACAACTACTCTGTGTGTGTGTGTGTGTGTATGTGTGACAGAGAGTGAGAATACTTTGTGTTGCTGAGGGAAAGACAAAAACTTAAGAGAAAAGGAGGTAAGCCCCCCAAATGCTTGGTTTCACTTGACTTTTTTTTTTAATTGTGCTTTAGAGAAAAGGGTTCTACCTAAGAATGATAAATGTACACCCAAAAAATTGCTCTAAAAAAGAATTATGCCCCACCACCTTAATTTAATTAACATTATGCTCTAATCAACCAATAAATTAAGAGATGAGAGGACATTTCAATCAATTATGGTCATATGAAGTCGATGTCTTTTTCCATAGTGGTGATTTTCTGAAGGCCAAAAGAGCATTTTAAAATGCTTTCTTTTGGATGCATTTATTGGCAACCCTGCCTTGGTATAGATGGATAGAGTCATTTAATTTCCTTCCTCTGCGTTCATTCAAATCCTGCCTGGAAGGTGGGAGGAGTTATTTATATCGATGTGAGCTGGGAGGTAGAGGCTCCATGGCTTGCCATCTAATTGCATGCAGAATCCTGGCACCTCTTGCTGCTTCCCCACCATGTGTCTGAAACCAGAGACACGAAATTATGAATAATTGGCTCAGCCTCTACATGACATGACACATGTTTTCACGAATATTATAATTATTATTTTTTATTTGAGAGAAAATTGAACCTGAGTTCTGGCATTAATTTCCACTGTCTTCCTCTGGCAGCACAAATTGTTTGTTTCTACAGTGCAGAAAAGCAACTCTCTTTGTAGTATGTTTTGCAAGCCTAATCCATTTTCTAGGGAAATCCTTGCTGTCTGCTGTTGTTACCACTTACTTGTATGGATTCCAATTGATAATTCCAGACTGCTCATGTTTTATACCACTTTCTATGTTCTCTGTTCTCCACATTAGGTTAAAATGTCATACGTTCAATACAGCCTTTCCTTTGCATTTTCTGCAGCATCCAACACCATGTCTTATAGGTAGCAATGCTCATTAAATGCTTACTAAATAAGTAAGAGCTTCCTGGAATGTTAAGGTTGATCTTTCTACTGGCATTTGGAATTCAGAAATCAGACATGTCAATAAATACTTTCCTCACTTATTAATTACACAGATTTCTCCCCTACTTTCTCCCTTGCAGAGTAAGCTCCAGCTGCACAAGCCTTTCCCCTAGTTCTCAAGTACACCAAACTTATTCCTGCCTGAGGTCAAGGCAGTAAAAGAGTGATCACTTTCAACACATTTTGCGTTTACATGGGTAGTGTTAACAAATGTATCTACCAAAAGATGCACATCTCCTTTCTTGGAGGGCATAGTCCTGTATGGACAACCAGTCTAGTGTTTTTTTTTTTAATCAATCTTTTTGCATTCACATTTACTTTGGAGTGCTAAAGAAAAGTTTATTTTGACCCTTGTTCAAACAGTAAGGAAAACATTGTTCAGAACTACTGCAATTGATGCCGACAGTTGTGAAAGATGAGACAAATTGTGCTTAACGCTGAATACAACAAAGAGAGTTGAAGACTTACAGCCAACAAGGAGTGTGAGGGGTCAGTGAATAGGAAATTACTGAGAGGAGATAGGAAAAGCAGAGTGGTATGATTCTTGCTACAAGAGGACTCTTGCTGAAGGCAGGCTAAGGACTCAAAGAATGAGGAACTTCATCAGAAATTGAAGGTGGTAAGATACGAAGTGGGGATTCTCTCTAAACCAGCTAAACAGGATTCTTGCTGAAACTCCTCTTGCCAAGCCAAAGGCAGGGCCCAAGGATGAGACTTCATTGAAAAAAGAGCTCGGGGGAGCCTATCTAAAGTTCTATCAAGAAGAGAGTCTCTGTTAGGAATCACTGTCAGTCTTTTCCCAACCTATTCAGTATCATTTTCTGCCAAGACAATAGAACAGAGTGGTGTCCAGTGATTATTTTTAAGCAAGTCATTATGGTTTAAATTGTAAATGCCAAGCATTGTTGTTAATACATGCATAAATATACTTACCCCTCCGTACGTTTCTGGGCACAGCCAGTTTGCTTTCATAAAAGATGTTGCATTTCTCTCATACTATTTCAATCTATATCTAATATTCTTCACCATAAATATACCTTTTTATTCTTTCTTTAAATATTTTTGGCTTAAGGCTTCAAAAAATAATTTATCTTTTCTCACATTTCATGAAATTAGATTGTCATAATTGAAGGACTTCATAGCTATAGTTTGAACACAGAAAATATCTCTACATTAGTCTGCATTATAGAAAGTGTACACCTTTATATTATTGGACAATTTAATGCCATTGTACATGCAGGTTTGACCAAAAACAATGCAAAAAGAGGCAATGTGTATTCTCCACCATCCTCTCTTTCTGAGTCTCTGTATTCTGTTCCTTCCAGGGTTTCACCTAATTCTTCCCATTCTATGCCCAAACTATCCTTGATCTTCCCAAATTGCCCTTTCTTTAAAATTCTCTTCTAGATATCATGAAGACCAAAACATCTGAATAAAAAGAGTCTCACAAGAGAATAATGACTTCCTGGTCTACATCTTATGAGACATTTGCATTCTGTGTTAGTTTCAGGCAATGTATAACAAATTGAAGTGAAAATTTTGAGCAAATGGAGTCTTCCAGCAACCCCTCAAATTATAGTTCATTGATTTGTAATTTTGACTCTACTTCTGACCCTGACGATAAATACTTTGCAAAAAATAATGAAGCCCATAAATGAACAATTTGACAATACCTCTATGGGCCAGTGTCTATTTTTTTCTCTTTATCCTCTTTATTCTTTTTTTTTTTTTTGGTTTTTTTTTGGGGGGTGGGGGAGTGGACAGGGTCTCACTCTGTCACCCAGGCTGGGGTGGAGTGGTGCAATCTCAGCTCACTGCAACCTGTACCACCTCATATCTCAGCCTCCTGAGTAGCTGGGGCCATGGGCATACACTACCATGTCTGGCTAATTTTTGTGTTTTTAGTAGAGATGGGGTTTCATCATGTTGACCGTCTGTCTGGTCTCAAGTTCCCAACCTGAAGTCATCTGCCTGCCTTTGGCCTTCCAAAGTGCTGGGATTACAGGCATGAGCCACCGTACCTGGCTTCCTCTTTCTTCTTTATCCTATTTTACTCTTCCTCTTCTGTGGAAGGCTGCGACCTCCTTGTAGACGAGGTTCATGCTTCTTCATTTGTGTACATGTTTGTAGAATTTAATCAAATTGCAAACTTGAATAAGGCTCTTCGCTTTCATTCAAATGTAGAGAAAAGACAAAAAGTCTAAAATTGTTCTTTGGTTTGCCATGAATTTTTGTTTTGTTTTGTTTTTGGTATAGATAACTGTGAAGTGAATTTTTAAATTATTTATTTACTTTTCCTGAAAATATTTTTAATACAAATATCTTAAAATTGATTGAATATCTGTTGCCTTTAACGTGATTTGATACAGACTCTTGGTAAACTATTCTATAAGGTAGAATGAAACAGGCTTCTAAGGCAACATGACAACTATGAGCCAACCATGACTTAAATAACTGTAAGACATAGAGAAACTTCATAATTTTCAATCATAATAGCCTCATTTTATATATCTGCTTTCAAGATTCTCAAGTTCAACCTTCTTCTCCAATGATCTCAAATAATTATTTGATTCTAAATAATTTCAAGCTCTCTGAAAAGTGAGAATAATGCTCTCATATTCCTGTAGTATTCTTATATTCATTTAGATTTCACATTGCTAATATTTTACATTGATGTTATCAGCTACCTATCCTTCTCCCTATTCTTCTTTTTTCTTTTTCAATAAATAGATGGTAGATGATAGATGGATTGGTAGATACAGGCACATAAATCTCTCTCTGCGTGTGTGTGTGTGTGTGTGTGTGTGTGTGTGTGTATGTACATCCTGTCTCACAAATTTACTTTCAAGTAAGGAGTAGAAAGGCAAGAAAGATATAAACTAATTTTAAAAAAGATAATTTCAGAAAGCTATCAAAGAAAGCTATAAATGGTTTCGATCAAATAAACTGAGTGACACATTGTTATATGTGTGTGTGCCTGTGGGTCTGTATTAAATATATCTCTTATTGACGAATATAGCTCTTAATATATTCATATCTCCTTTCTTAGAGGATATGGAACTATCTGAAAAACAGTCTGGTGTTCTTCAAAATCATCATTTTGAACCGACACTTCCTTTGGAATCACTCTCGATCTTTTCTCGGCCTTTGAGCATGACTGTGTACCAGAGTAGTAGAGTGGCGCCTGATAGTTAGCTCTTGAGCAGATCATTCAACATAAAGTTATGAAGGTTGAATTAAAAATAGGTGAAAAAATTTTTAACTACTTGAGAATATGTTGCAGATATTATGGCTCTTTACCCCTAAATAGTTCAGTGTATGATTCCTAAGAACAAGACCATTCTCTTTTATAACCATAAAACAATTATTAAAATCAGGAAAATAGCATTGATACAATACTGTTAACATACAGACCTTATCCATTGCCAACTTTCTCTATGCTATCTTTTGTAGCAACAAAAAGGGGAAAGTGTGCAAATATTTGATTTTTACTTAATTTTTTATGTATTCTAAGCTCTTTAAGTAACTTTTAAAAATTAATGTGTTTGTGGGCTGCCATGTGTCAAATTTTAATATATGTATTATTTTTAAAAAATAGTTTAAAGTGACCTTAAAGTGTCTCCAGTTACCTGTATTGGATTAAAAAGCATAACAGCATAATAGTATTCATTCAACTGTTAGCAGTACTAGTAGTGTTGAAGATCTGTATAACACTGAGATAGGATGAGACATTAACAGTATGAGATGACCTGTTAATAGACTGTGATCATTCTATAAATATTGCAGAATACATAGAAATAAATCTCGAAACTGAGACTGATAAAATACAACTGTCCATAATCATTCACTTAAAATCAAATCATTTCTGGATTGATTTTATTAAAATCAAACATTATGACTTGGAAGTTGGAAAACAAATAGCTTCTATTTTAAAATATTTTTAAATAAATACTCTTATTCTCTTGTTATTGGGATTTTACATAAGATTTTATATAAAAAAGAGGTTCTGTTTCTAATAATGCTTAAAAATAACTTGTCTAGACCTGTGGTTTCCAGAAGTTTTTGGTCACACACCCCATATGTTTAAAAATTTTTTTATATCTCTAATGTGTGTGTGCTCATTTATTTATAAAAGTTTATACTAGTGTACTAGTATTACATGTTCATTATAAAACTTACCACAAACGAAATTTTAAAGAGTCAAATAAAATAAATATAAATAAATTTTGAATGATTTGTTTTCACTTCAGTCAATTATCTTGAACAATCCTTGGGGTTCTTGAACCATGTTTTCCTTGGGCCAGGACTTATCTTCAAGGCTGAACTATTTTAAGCCTTATTATCTATTCCAGGTTATTGTTTTATGGTGGTGACGACTACTATAGTACATAGACTTGTTTAAAGGTCATTCTTTTTTCTTGAGAAATGCTCATTTATTATATTTGCATATATCCCTAGGTAAAGATCATGTTTCTTGTGGCGTACTCATTTATTTCATATTTGTTTGTAAATATTTGTGCACAACAGTGTGACGTTACATTTTTTGCTTGTCATGAAATTTTAGATAAGACATTTCAGGAAACATTTGTGCTAAAGGTAAAGAATAATGAATCAAAGAGGTGACTAAATGGAAAACTATTTTTACTGTAAACAATACCACTCACCCAGTCCGCCTAAAGGATGATTTCACACATTAAGAAGATATAGATAACTCAGGAAAGAGCATTTCCTCTAAATTAGTTGTAATTTCATGTTCAGCACAATATGTCATAAGGAAATAGGGGGAAAGCAGCTAAAAGCTATATATATGTCTGCCAAACACTTGTGAAATTGTTTTGGTCATAGCACTGGGAAGTTAACTAGATCATCAGCTGTCTGAGGCCAGTGCTGGTGCTCTTCATTTTTATGTGTCCTGATGTGCTTTTGTAGAAATAAGAGCTCAAATGTGTGCTAAATGAATGTTAGTGGATTAATGACTGAATGAGACTTTACATCATTTTCCAGCTTCAATACAGATAATTTCAGTCAGAAGTAACAATCTGAATGCTTAACACATACAAGCTACAAGAAGTTTTATATTCTCTTTGACATCTCCATTTTCATGATGCTAAATCTCTCCCCCCAAGTAGTCATACATTTGTGCTCCACTCACACTCCTTCTGTTAATGGGAAACTCAATTATGACAGTCTGGCTTCCAACATTTTTAAACCATTTGGTACATCAGGTGCTATATTATGGTTTTCTTTACATTTCTACATTAGTTTCATTGAACTTCTTGCATATGTGTTTATAAGACTTTTATTAAATTTGGAGACTTTTCATCTATTAAGTCTTAAAATATATTTAAGAACTCTCCCCCTAATTTATTAGGCCACTTGAGGTTGTCCCACAACTAACTGAGGCTTTGTTCGTATTCTTTTCCAATCTTTTTTCTGTTTCATTTTGGATAGTTTCTATTGCTGTGTCTTCAAGCTCACCAGTCCCTTCTTCTACAATGTTTAATCTGCTGTTAATCCTGTCCCCTGCATTTTTTATTCTAGACATTGCAATTTTTTTCTCTAGAAGTGACACTTGGGATTTTTTTGTTATCTTTTTTTAATCTCCTTAGAATGTTCATACTTTCTTCTACTTTATTAAGCATATGGAGTGTAGTTGTAATCACTGTTTTAATGCCCTTATCTACTGATTCTATCATCTGTATCATTTCTGGTCTGTTTTCTATTTTTTTTTTTTCTCTGCGTTCTTGGTTTTATTTTCTTAATTCTTTGTATATCTGGGAATTTTTATTGCATTCCAAACATTGGGAATTGTACCTTGTTGGATGCTAAATATTTTTATGCTTTCAAATGTTTTGTGCTTTATTAAAATTTTTAATTATGTCTCCAAGTAATTAAGTTACTTAAAACCATTTTAATTCTTTTGAGACTTACATTAGACTTTGCTAAGTGTAACCAGTGCTGTTTACTCTAAAGCTGAGTTGTCAAACTATAGCCTGGAAGCTATATTCAGCCTACAGTTTGTTTTCATGTCTTGAAGGCATCTCTAAGCACTGTGAACAACAGAGACAAAGACAAAGCCGGGCCAGCCCCCTGTACACCGAGAGCCTGCCACCCTGCAGAACAATAGTTCAGCCTCACTGCTGTTCAGGCCCAGCATGGATCCCCACTAGAAGCTGGGGTTCTCCCTGTTGGCAACTGCCAAACATCAAGCAGTAGAAATCTCAATCTGGGAGTGGGCAGTTTCACAAGCTGACTTCCCTTTTGCAACTTGCCTTCCCTGTTAAGACAGCCAGGAGGAAGAGGAGAGGAAGGGGCACCAGGATATAGAGAACAAAATTGCACAAGGTGACCACCCTTTCCTTCCCACACAATCTTAAGGGTAGGCATTCCCCATTAAGCCTGGTTGCTTCCATCCCAAGAACATCCCCAGAGGACAACTTGGACAAGGCATTCCCAACACAGGGACAACCCACCACCCTAAGTCAAATGAGGAAGGGGGAGAAAAGAAATTTTCTTTCGTTATGCAAGCACCTACAAAATAAATTTGCTTTTGCCTCTTAGACCATAAAGCCTAAAATTAGACAAGTTTTTGCAGAAAAAAATTTGTGGACACTGATGTAGTACTAATTTTGCCTAAGTCATTCTGAATACTCCATCAGTACCCTATATATGATAAGGTTTTGACGCTCTGGCTGTTGGAAACTATTCCCATTTCTATGTGAGCTCTGAGGACTGTTCCCCGTGTTCTTTTCTGGTTTCTTTCTCCCTCTGCCTCAGGAAGCTTCCTCCTATCCTTGTGCTGACCAGGACTCAGCTGAAGACTGTAAGAAAACCCTATAGAGCAAGCTATCATTCCATGTAGCTCTCTCCTTTCCATACAGCAATCTGCTCTCTGGTACTCTGCCCTGAGAGTTATAGCCTCCTTGGCCTCCTTGAATTCTGAACCTGGAGAGCTGTCTGACATCTGTCTCTTCAGGCAGTAAGCTGAGGTGCTGGTGACACTCATCCCACTTATTTCCTCCTCTCAAGGATCACCGTACTGTGCTGCCTGTTGTCCAATGTCTGAAAACCTTTGCTTTGCATATTTGATCTAGTTTTATACTCATTTAAGGCAGAAGGATCACTTCTCAGTTCTTGTTACCTTAGACACCTGCAGGTGGAATTCCTAACTCCTCACATTTCAAGAAACACAATATGGACAGTATTTATAAAATTCTTGAGTTCAAAGGAGATGAATATATGATTTCAAAGGGAAATTTCTAACAGGTTTCAGTTCTATTTTGTCAAAAAAGTAAAACATCCACATTGAGATGCAGATAATTTTTTAAATTTATTTTAATTATTATTTTTATTATAATACTTTAAGTTCTGGGGTACATGTGCAGATCATTCAGGTTTGTTACATAGGTATATATGTGCCATGGTGGTTTGCTGCATCCAACATGCCGTCATCTACATTAGGTACTTCTCCTAATGCTCTTCCTCCCCTATCCCCCACAATAGACCCCAGTGTGTGATGTTCCCCTCCCTGTGTCCATGTGTTCTCATTGTAAACTCCCACTTATAAGTGAGCATATGCATTGTTTGGTTTTCTGTTTCTCTGTTAGTTTGCTGAGAATGATGGTTTCCAGCTTCATCCATATCCCTGCAAAGGGCATGAACTCATCCTTTTTATGGCTGCGTAGTATTTCTTGGAGTATATGCCACATTTTCTTTATCCAGTCTACCATTGATGGCCATTTGGGTTGGTTCCAAGTCAGTGCTGCAATAAACATATATATGCATGTGTCTTAATAATAGTATGATTTATAATCCTTTGGTATATAGTAATGGGATTGCTGGGCCAAATTGTATTTCTATTTCTAGATCCATGAGGAATTGGCACACCATGTTACACAATCGTTGAACCAACTTACACTCCCACCAACAGTGTAGAAGTGTTCCTATTTCTCCACATCTTCTTCAGCACCTATTGTCTCCCAACTCTGATGATCGCCGTTCTAACTGGCGTGAGATGCTATCTTATTGTGGCTTTGATTTGCATTTCTCTTTTGACCAGTGATGACAAGCTTTTCTTCATGTTTGTTGGCTGCATAAATGTCGTCTTTTGAGAAGACATTCATATCCTTCGCCTACTTTTTGATGTGGTTGTTTTTTTTCTTGTAAATTTGTTTAAGTTTACTCCCATTCTGTAGGTTGCCTCTTCACTCTGATGATAGTTTCTTTTGCTGTAGAGAAGCTTTTTAGTTGAATTAGATCCCATTTGTCAATTTTGGCTTTTGTTGCCATTGCTTTTGGTGTTTTAGTCATGAAGTCTTTGCCCATGCCTATGCCCTGAATGGTATTGCCTAGGTTTTCTTCTAGGAATTTTATGGTTTTAGGTCTTATGTTTAAGTCTTTCATCCATCTGGTGTTAATTTTTTATAAGGTGTAAGGAAGGGATCCAGTTTCAGCTTTCTGCATATAGCTCGTCAGTTTTCCTAACACTATTTATTAAATAGGGAATCCTTTCTCCATTGTTTATTTTTCTCAAGTTTGTCAAAGATCAGATAGTTGTAGATATGTGATGTTATCTCTGAGGCCTCTGTTCTGTTACATTTGTGTATATCTCTGTTTTGGTACCAGTAACATGCTGTTTTGATCATTGTAGCCTTGTAGTACAGTTTGAAGTCAGGTAGTGTGACACCTCCAGCTTTGTTCTGTTTGCCTAGGATTGTCTTGGTTATGCAGGCTCTTTTTTGGTTCCATATGAAATTTAAAGTAGTTTTTTCCAATTCTGTGAAGAAAGTCAATGGTAGCTTGATGGAGATAGTGTTGAATCTATAAATGACTTTGGGCTGTATGGCCATTTTCACGATACTGATTCTTCTTAACCATGAGCATGGAATGTTTTTCCATCCGTTTGTGTCCTCTCTTATTTCTTTGAGCAGTGGTTTGTAGTTCCTTGAAGAGGTCTTCCACATCCCTTCTAAGTTGTATTCCTAGGTATTTAATTCTCTTCGTAGCAGTTGTGAATGGGAGTTCACTCATGATTTGGCTCTCTGTTTTGTCTGTTACTGGCATATAGGAATGCTTGTAATTTTTGCACAATGAGTTTGTATCCTGAGACTTTGCTGTAGTTGCTTATCAGCTTAAGGCGATTTTGGGCTGAGATGATGGGGTTTTCTAAATATACAATTATGTCATCTGCAGATAGAGTCAATTTGACTTCCTCTTTTCCTAATTGAATACACTTTACTTTTTCTCTTGCCTGATTGCCCTGGCCATAACTTCCAATACTATGTTGAATAGGAGAGGCGAGAGAGGGCATCCTTGTCTTGTGCCGATTTTCAAAGGAAATTCTTCCAGCTTTTGGCCATTCAGTATGATACTGGCTGTGGGTTTGTCACAAATAGCTCTTATTATTTTGAGGTATGTTTCATTTTAGGTTTCCCAAAGGACATGTAATAGGTCAACACAAAATTATCATTTTTTTTAGAAGGCTTTGCTAAGATGGTAGAGTTTTCATTTAATCTTAACATTTTACTGTACATCACATTTTGAAGAAAATTAGGTAAAAGGTATAGTATCTCATTAGCCAACATCCATGAAAAAGATGATGAATTTATGTGCTTGGGCAAAAAGATGAAAAGCTTAGTTCCTGCTGCATGTATTAAAAAGTTAAGCGGTCACATATTATGCAAGAGAGAGTTTGGAGAAAGTGTTTTCCAATCATGATTTTGAGACAATCCAAAGTGCAGCAAATTATGTCAAAGAGAGTTCTAAAAGCCTTTCTCTCAGATTTGAAAACTTGAAACTAATTTGATACTTCAGAATTGATTTTCAGAAAGTAGAATAGCTCAATTAGCAAGCAATTAAACTGGGGGGCTGATTTTATGGCTCCAGAAAGCCAAGGGTACAATTTTCCTGTTGCTGACTCTATTCTGTGAAATTTTCGATCTGCTGTGATTTATGAAAATGGAAACTTATCTGCAAGAATAAAAGACATTTTGCTCTAGTTTTATCCATAAGGAGGGCATTTTTCTGAAGAGTGTGCTTTTTTACCTCTAAGGTAATATCCTTTTGACAGATAAACACATCGAACTGCTTCTCAAGCTACCCACTGCTTTCAGTGTGACAGATTGCCAGGGGAAAAGAAAGCTTATTTTCTTCTTGTCATTAATAGTTAATTGTTATTGCAGTTTCTCAGATGGGAAATGTGGGTTAGGGAAATCATATCCATCCTTTCTAAAAGAGGTGATCACGTGGCAGAAAATAAACCTGTTCCTTGAGGAATTAAACGGAGTGGGCCTGTGGATTTTTCCCTCTCTGTCCTTTAAAGCACTTTCTCGAGTAGTCCACCCGGGATAGTAAATCAGTGTTAATGTTTCATGAAAACTCTCATGTTCTGGAACAATTTGCATTGCTGCACCTCTGAAACTTGCCCTTTTGGGTGTCACATGGCTGCCCATGGTAATGATTCATGCATTACTGAAGTGCTTCTTTCACCCACTCTGCTGCCAGTGTCTCTGGTGCAATTATATTGCCATTTACAACAGCATCTTACAGAACTGTGGACTCACTCTTATAATCTAACACCTCGGAGATTTTGTGGCTTTCTGATTTTTTCTAATCTAAAAAAAGTGATCAATAAGGATCAACTAATAGAAAAGCAGATTTTTTTAATTGTCCTTACGTAGCAGAAAGACTGAGAGATCACTTTGACAATCCGTATCACTCAAGCAATGTCTCTTGTAAGGAGTTCTTGATTAAAGTAAAGTGAGCTGAAAAGCTAAAATAAGGTACAATCATAAAAACTTGAAAATCTTTAAAATTTTGCTTTCTTGGCTGCTTTGGAATCAGGCAAAGTGTCTATGAGAAAATGCAATTAATAATGTTGTAGCAGTAGAGTTTGGCCTTATGTCCACTGCTTAGAGCTCTTTTATGTTGGGCCAGTCACTGACCTCTCTGCCCTTCATCTTTTGCTTCCTCATTGGTAATGTGGACATGGTAATAGATAATACTGCATGAGAGTGTGGGAGCAATCTAGTGAACTAGTATATGCAAAAGGTTCAGTAAATGTTGGCAACGTTAACAATCATAAATATCCACATGGTAATAGATAACACTGCATGAGGGCGTGGGAGCAATCTAGTGAACTAGTATATGCAAAAGGTTCAGTAAATGTTGGCAACGTTAATAATCATAAATATCCAGCACAACCTACATTTGCTTCAGGTATCTGCAAATATACGATGAAAGTGGCCTGGAGACCAGAGTTGCCTGAGTTGATGGTCTAAGATTTCTGCTGTGTTTTGCATGGAGGCCTGCCTCTATCTAATGGTGTTCACTTAGAAGCATTTATTTTAAGAGCTATAGCATTTGCTTTTGAACCTTTTGCAGGCAGTTTTTTCTCAGAAAACCTCCAAAGCATTCTTAAAAATGCATACTTTCACCTATGTAACAAGCCAGACTATGAATATCGTATCAGTCTTCATTAGCTTTTAAAGCTGCTTGAAGAATTTCACATTTGGGAGCATGTTTACTGAACTTAGGAAATAAAATCAGCATAAAATGTAGATGAGAATGTCATTTTATAGGCACCTGTCAGTTCATAATAATGTCTCATGAAATTATTATTTCAGAACAATACCTTTTCTTGTCCATTTTGCATTGGTTGAGAAACTGCAAATGCAAACATCTAATATTTATGCTGAAGATACTCTTTTTTTATCTTGTGTTTTTATTGATGTGAGGTTTTATTGTAGGGAATCTGCATCCCACAGTCCTCACTGTCTCTGAGAAATCACAAAGATAACTGACGGCACCCTGACTTTGTTAAACGCTTCACTGAACATTAACTAATATGGATTTCTCTTTAGAATAATCAGTTAAATCAAATCCTAGTTAATGCTGACAAGATGTGCAGTCATAGAATTGCCATAGCGCATTTCAATTAGGTTTGCTTTTCTTACCTATGAGGTCTTAAAGGTAATTTGTTCAGAGAGCTTTTGTCTTCCTATGAAAGATAGACATATAATCATGCTATTTTGTTAGGGAAAAAGAAATAGGCATGGCACTGAGATTGCCATTGTCATTTAAAACTCTAGGTACATTTCTCACTAGGGCATTCTCATTCTATTTGAGAAACTACTTCCAAACAATTTATCAGAGAAATGTTTTCTCAGTAAGCACCTCCAGGCAACTTAAGTTTTTGGTATGATTTTCATATTTATTATACATAAGAGCAACATTGTTGCATTCATTCAGTATTCAAGAAAATGATCTTTTAAAACTGATACTCGAATAACTTAAATGATCGCTCTCAAAGAGATTAATGCATTGACCTTTTGCCACTAATTTTTGCATGTACCTAGAAAATGAGGGAAAAGACCTCTGTAAAAGTAGTGATATTATGTCTACATTCTTAAAGACTAAATGTTTTTAATGTAACTACTTAATATTAGGAAATATGCTGATCAGTTCTACCACTTGAATTTTTTTTTTTTTTTTTTTTTTTTGAGGCAGTCTCACTCTGTCACCCAGGCTGGAGTGCAGTGGCGCAATCTTGGCTCACTGCAATCTCCGCCTCCTGGGTTCAAGCAATTCTCCTGCCTCAGCCTCCCGAGTAGCTGGGACTAGAGGCGCGCGCCACCACACACGGCTAATTTTGGCATTTTTTAGTAGAGACGGAGTTTCACCATGTTGGTCAGGATGGTCTCAATCTCTTGACCTCGTGATCCACCCACCTCGGCCTCCCAAAGTGCTGGGATTACAGGCGTGAGCCACCGCACCTAGCCCACTACTTGACATTTTATACCTGACTTTGCAAAGCACATTCTAGGGACTGTATGTACTTCGAGTCATCCCATTCAACCACACCAATTGCTTATTAATTTTAGATTAAGTTTCTATTGGGACAGAGCTACTGAACATAACTTCAGGGTAGATCTTTCAGGCTTCACAAACCATCTGATGCTTACCTAGTGGTAATTATAGGGGAATAGTCCAAATGAGGAGTGATAAATAGTGAAGCATGATGACATCACTAGAAAAGTCCAGCTGTATTTACATGACTGCTGGTGATTGTTTATTCTTTCCCTGTGAGATACCTTATGAAAACAAATTACTAATTACGCCTTCCATTTCAAAGTTCATCTAAATAAGGCAGAAACTGGCTCAGTAACATTAGTTCAGCTTTGTCCAAAATTAGATAATATATCAATAAGGGAAATTTTAAAATCTAAGCAAAAAGTTTCACAGAGTATCTTTTTTAAAAATACAACTTTAAGTAGTGTTTATTTAGCGGTCATGTTTAGTTTCTCTCTCACGCTTTTATTTGAATTTTTTGTGTTGATAGATGAAACCGTATTTAATCAATGAAACCGTATTTAATCAATGTAGCATTTATTGAGGATTTGTACCAAAAGTGAAACCTAGTGGTAAAAATGAACAAGTATATTGTATCTGGTTGGGTGGGGGGAGAAGATATTGGTTAGAAGATACAATATTTGGTGAAGAGGAGTAAGTTCAAGCGATCTGTTGTATGACATGACTATAATTCATAATAATGCATTTTTTAAAGATGGGCAAGTAGGTTACATTTATTAGGAATGAATTCAGAAGCAAAAACCAACAAATTCAGTTAAGAGGCTGATGCAATGCATAATTTTAAGTTCTGGCATATAAGAAGTCTACAGAAGAGCAGAGCAATCCTGAGTAGACGCAGTAGTTCAACAACGTCCCTTTTCTTTACTTCTCCATCCTTGGCATGTGCCTTCTGCCTTTGTACTTTCTACCTCATAGTTGCAAAATAGCTGCACATCTCTAAGCATCATGTCAGTGTTTAAAGAAGAAAGGAGAAAGAGACAAAAAGCTCCCCTCTACTACCTGTCTTTTTTATAAGGAAACATAAGCTTTCCTATCAAGTTCCTTGCAGAAACGTCAGAACTGTGCCATGTGTGCACACCTAGCTATAAGGAAGACTGCAGAAAAGAGTATTTAGTTTTTCCAACCCTTCTGGTGGGAAACGGCAAGAGAAAAGAAGGGACTTTAGAATTCTGTGGGGTCAGTCTCCCAATACTCTCTCCACAAAGAACAACTAAAACAGAAGGAAGTCAGTTGTAGGAGAAGAAAAGAGGAATTTCTGATTTAGAGTAAAAATATCATGGAAGTAGCACTTATGTTGGGGATTTTAGGATAAGTAAGGTTTGGTAAAGGAATTGGAAGCTGACGTTCAGAACGGAATAAACAATGAAAGGCAATCTGGGTAAAAATGGCACAGCATGTCTGAGGAATAAGCAAATGGTAGTATGATATGTCTGGATCTAAGAGAATGTATAAGTTTGTTTATGAGGAAGTTATGTGCTGTGAATTTACAAAGAGATTTTGAGATTCATTCATAGAGGACTTTTATTGCTTTGACAAACAGTTTAACTTTCAGTGGTTTCCCAGAACTTACAAAATCAAACTCAAACTCCATAGCCCAGCAATCAAGGTTCTTGATGATTTGGACCTAACCTGCATTATTTGTTCGTTCTTTCCAACCATTATATCTTATATATATGCCAATATCTATGGTCAAACTGAATATCTTATCACCAGTACTAAGCTCAAACAAGACTTTGCTGTAGCCACACAATGTTTCCCACTGTGGGTTCTACTGAAATGCTGATACATTCTCGCCATCTCTCTCTCTCTCTCTCCCTCTCTCTCTCTCTCTCTTTTTTTTTTTTTTAAGACAGGGTCTTGCTCTGTCACCCAGGCTGGGGTACAATAGCGCAGTCTCCGCTCACTGTAGCCTCTGCCTCCCAGGTTCAAACGATTCTCCTGTCACAGCCTACTGAGTAGCTGGGACTACAGGTGTGTGCCACCACGCCCAGCTAATTTTTTGTATTTTTAGTAAAGAGAAGGTTTCACCATGTTAGCCAGGATGGTCTCAATCTCCTGACCTTGTGATCCACCTGCCTCAGTCTCCCAAAGTGCTGGGATTGCAGGTGTTAGTCACCACGCCCAGCCCTTTTTTTTTTTTTAAGAATAAGACTCACTTTTGTCACCCAGACTGGAGTGCTGTGATGTGATCTAGGCTTGTCGCAACCCCTGCTTCCCAGGTTCAAGCTGTTCTCCTGCCTCAGCTTCCTGAGTAGCTGGGATTACAGGTATGCGCCACCATGCCCAGCTAATTTTTCCTATTTTTAGTAGAGATGGGGTGTCACTGCATTGGCCAGGATGATCTCTACCTCCTGGCCTCAAGAGATCCACCCAACTCTGCCTCCCAAAGTACTGGGATTACAGACATGAGCCACTGTGCCCACCCTGTTCTCCCCATCTCATTTTAACCTGAAGTTCTACCCATCATTTAAGGCCATCTCAAATGCCACCTGTGTGTGAAATTATCTCTGGTCATTTAACTGCATTCAGTCACTCACTTTTGAATTACAGAGTTTTATGGTCCTTTGTTGAAAAGCATGAAATAGGACAGATCCAAACTCCAAGTCTGGGTTCAAATACTGTCTAGAATAATGACTCAGACCCAATTCGAGGTTACTTGCATTTGAGATTATTTCTAAACAGGCAGCCAATAAACATAGGATTTGGATGCAAGTGAGTGGGTCTAATGCTCTAATTTCTCCCTGTTCCCTCCTGAAGACACATCTGTAGTTGGTTGGTTGGTCAACTCAGACCTGTGAGGGTAAGAAATCTACCAGATCAATGCCTTTTATACCACTTGGCCAGGGGGCAGACCACATCAGAACTTCAAAGTCTGTATATTATATATTAAAGAACTTTATGCTATGACACAATTATATTCCACATTTTGTTTCTGGCCAGGACCCACACACACTATATGAAAACATGTTTTTTCTAATATTAGAACTATATATATACACATATGTATGTATATATGTGTATATACGTATATATGTACATATACACATATATAGATATATATGTACACATATATGTGTGTGTATATGTATATAGTTCTAATATTTTATATATTTATAGCGCCTAGAAGTTAAGAGCATAGGCTCTGGAGTCAAACTGCCACAGTTAAAATCTCAACTCCACCACTTACAACCTGTATGTTCTTGAGCAATGCATCCCTTTCCTCATCCTTACAACGGGAACAATATTATCTACCACATTTGGTTGTTGCGAGGATTAAATCAGACAACTCATGTTTAATAAACTGCTGATGGAAATTCATATTTTATAACCTCCCCGAAGGACAACTTGGCAAAATTATAAAAAGTCCCAGCTGAAACAGGAGGATTGCTTGAGACCAAGAGTTTGAGACCAGCCTAGGCAACATAGGCAGACCCTGTCTCTGCACAAGCTTAAAAAGCAAAAAATAAAAACCCACCATGGTGGTGCACACTTGTAGTCCCAGCCACTTGGGAGGGTGAGGCAGGAGGATCACTTGAGCTGAGGAGCCCAGGATCATAGCTCACTCCAGGCTTCAGTGAGCAGTGATCGTACTTACAACCTATAGCAGTGCATCCCAATTTCCTCATCCTCACCATGGGAACAATAATATTATCTACCTCATTTGGTGGTTGAGAGGATTAAATGAGACAACTCATTTAATCTTGTCTGGAATTACAGGTGTGAGCACACATTGCAAGTGTGGCACTCCAGCCTGGGCCACAGAATGAGATCCTGTCCCCCAAAATAATGATAAATAATAAGATTATACACACACACACACACACACACACACACACATACATATACATAAACCCGTTAAGTCCCCCAAAATTCATAGATTTTGACTGAGTAATTCTATAAATTTTAAGAAAGTAATACAAGAAGTGCAGAAAGAATGTTAAAGGATAGAATAGAAACAACATAGGTGTCCATCAATAAGAACTAATTAAATAAATTTTAACATATTTTTATAATACTGAGGAAAACCTACAATTTTGGTTTAGAAAATGGCCTCATAAATTAAGTGACAACAGAAGAATAACATTGTAGAAGTAAAAGACTATTTCTGTGAAAGGAAAATTAATGATATAAAGGATATATAATGTCTTGTTCGTGTGTGACAAAATAAGCATGGGGAGAGATAAAATATTAATTGCTATCTTTTAGTGAATATGTGGACATGATCCTTATTTCTTCATACTATTTTTCAAATTTTCACAATGAACAATGTGGAAGATAAAAGCTTTCTTTCTGTAGCAGTGATCATCTTGAAACTTGAGTTTCTATAAACACCAGTGCAGTGACCCATGGTTTGCAGCATGTTTGCACATTCATCAAGGCTGTCAACAGTCTGTCTTTGCATGTGAAGTCAGTGAGTAGTGTGGTAGAAGCCAGGAACCAGGAAACAGACTGATTCTAATCCCATTTCTGTCATTAACTTCTTGTGTGGCCCTGAGCAAACTTTCTTAAGTTGTATTGAGCCATATGGATATTGATACAGTATTGCTATGAAGATGTGGGTAAGTTTACTTCTTATTTAATTAGCTAGCATCAGAAGTCTTGTTGTTGTTTTTTTTTCTTTTCTGTCACTCAGGCTAAAGTGCAGTGGTGCGATCACAGCTCACTGCAGCTGCAGCATCGACCTCCCAGGCTCAGGTGATCCTCCCACCTCAGCCTCCTGAGTATCTGGGACTACAGGTATAAGTCACCATGGCTGCCTAGTTTTTGTACATTTTTTGGTAGAGACAGGGTTTCGCAATGTTGTCCAGGCTGATATCAAACTCCTGAGCTTAAGTGATCTACTCGCCTCGGCCTCCTAAGTGCTGGGATTACAGGAGTGAGCCACCACACCTGGTCCAGAGGTCTACACAAACACACACACACACACACAGACACAGAGCCAGGAACAGGTGAAACAAGAGAGGCATTGAGGGCACAAAATTTAAGAAGACACTCACTCTTAGGGACATACAAACAGACTATCTGATTTTAATTCCATTTCTAAACCCCCAAAATGCCAAATGCTTGCACTCCCCTAACAGTGGGTATCTCCTTAAATTTTTCATCTAAATGTGCCTCTTATCCTAGACCTCGCCATCCACCTGAATACATAAATACACACACACTTGCACATGCATGTTACACCCATGCAGGCATGTACACAAGCATACGTGCATGCCACACCTTAGCAGCAGTAAAGATCAATTGCAAATAGTTCTTGAGAATGATGCTCAATTCTGTTTCCTCATCAATTATATACCAATGACCTAATCATACTTAGAAAGAAGAAACTGATCTGCCTTCTGATAGGTAGTAAAGAATGGTAGAGAATCTCTTTCCTCAGGCATTATATTTTCCTTATTTTACTTCTGCATGACTTCCTTCTGTTTCTCCGTGGACATTACTGTCTTGGCATGATCCTAGAATCCTCATAGAACCTATGGGAACTGTATGGGAAACCACCCGAGCATCTATCCAGTGGTCCAGTGAGATCTTCCAACTGATCTTTTTATCACAAGCTTCAAGTTGTTACATGTTTGTGAAGTACTCGTTGGCCTCTTAGCTACTTGAATGTGCATACTGCTGCTTCTTGGTGTTTCCACTTAGATTTAGTATTCAACTCTGGACATCTGGACCTGGTATTGATAGACCCAAAGAGTGCTTCTTTTGGTAAAGGCTCTGTAATCTTATTTCTGTGATCTGCAGGTGCTCTCTAAACCCAGAACTTGCCTCTGGACTCTACTGGCCAGGAGAAGGTTTCAAAGAAATGAAATTCTTTAAAAATTTGAAATCGTGAATTACTGTATTGTACCCCCAGGATGCTGCAGAGATTGGGGACACAATTCAGCAATTTGGCACATGAGTTGATAGCAGCTGCTTCAGTGAAGAAATCTTCATGTACCCCAAATCAAAAATTTACTTTTCTTTATTTTTTGTTATTATACTTTAAGTTCTGGGGTACATGTGCAGATCATGCAGGATTGTTACATAGGTATACACATGCCATGGTGGTTTGTTGAATCCATCCCCCTGTCACCTACATTAGGTATTTCTCCTAATGTTAGCCCTCCCCAATCCCCCACCCCTGCTATGCCTCCCCTAGCCCCCACACCCCCCAACAGACCCCAGTATGTGATGTTCCCCTCCCTGTGTCTACGAACAGAAAACCAAACACCGCATGTTTTCACTCATAAGTGAGTGTTGAACAATGAAAAATTTACTAAGATATGGTGATTAATCTTTCTAAATTTGGGTTTTGAAGATAAAATTAACAGGTAGCCTTATCAAATGGACTTCTATTCTATGTGGGCATGTAATATAAACCAAGTCTACATGATAATATTTTGCCCAGATACTTGTTCTCATGAGTTAAAGTAGGTAACTTTCACATATGTAGACCAAAATTTACATTCACTTTGACATTTCAGGCCTAACTTTTCTTAAATCAGCTATTTCCAAGGCACCGTATTGGAAGAAATTTTATTCAATACTGAAAGTAATTACTTATTCATGTTCTCACAGAATCACATTTTGCAAAGCTACATCTCAAGATATAGACACCAATTGTAAGTATTGGAAACAAAGAGAAAGATCCCTGGCATGGACATCTGAAAACCTGAGTTCTAAGCCCAGGTCTTCCAGTAGCTTCATGGCCACAAATGGGAAACTAACTTACTCTCAATTTGGTAAAATGCATTTGAAAATTGAGAGAGATAAGACAACATAATCTCTAAAAATCCCAGCACTTTAATGTGACTTGTTTCTTAATTATTATCTAACAGATATTTACAAGAAGTACAGCAGTACATTTAGAGGTAAATAACAAAATCACTGCCCTGTCCTTGCCGTTAATATTTAAAGCCATTTCAAAGGTTGTATTTTATACCTAATTCCCATAACCATATATTGATTAAAATCTGATAAAATATGGCTTCTTCTACATAAGTCTTCTCAACATAATTTGCTCATCATTGCCTGATAGAGTACATGAGACAATATTTCATCAATCATGAAAAGACATCTGTGAAAATATTACTTATGAAGTTGCATTAATTTAACAAATTATGTTGCAAAGACAGCTGTTTTAAGCTGGTGCTGTTTGTATTTTATAAATAATTCAGTAATTATTTTAGTATTACCATTTATTTAAATGAGAACTCCATGTAATCTAATATTTTTTCTTTGCTATCAGGCAAGGGAGCTAAAGTAGAGAGTGACAATTATTTATACTGTGCAGTCATTCTGTTCAGCAATGTGAGCTAAAGACAAACTGATTCTTACATGTTTCCAATAAATATTCTTTCAGTTTGGTAGCCACAATCCATTCTATGACGCCCCTGCACCATCTGTTTTTACCTTCATATCTACAGGATGAAAGCCAACACTTTCTATAAGGAGGATGTGGAAGAAAGAAGAGTTCAATCATAATGTCTTTGGAAAAGCTGTTTATTCTGGATTGTCAGTAATATTGAATATATTAGTCTGGATTTTCCAAAGAAACAAAACCAATGGCAGGCAGGCAGGCAGGGCGGCGGAGGAGGGGGGCAGAGAGAGAGAGAGATTGATTGATTGATTTATTACAAGGAGTGACCCATGTGGTTATGGAGCTTGAGAAGTCCCAAGATCTGCAGTCAGCAAGCTGGGGATCCAGGAGAACTGATGGTATAGTTCCAGTCCAAGTCCAAAAGCCTGGAAATCAGGAGAGCTAATGATAAAAGTTTCAGTTGTAGTCCAAAGGCATGAGAACCAAGACAGGCAATGGTGTAATTTCCAATCTGAATCCATATACAAAAGCTGGAGGAAGAAAACACTGTCCTAACTCAAAGACAGTCAGGCAGAGAAAGAAAATTATTCCTTACTTGGAGAAGGATAAGTCTTCTGTTCTATTCAGGCTTTTAACAGATTGGAAGAGGCCCACCTACAGGAGGCAATCTGATTTACTGTTTTCCAACTCAAATGTTAATGTCATCCAGAAACACCCTCACAGGCATACCCAGAATAATGTTTAACCAAATATCTGGCTACCCCCATAGCCTAGCCAAGTTGATACTTAAAATTAACCATCACAATGGACTTTAAGAAGGTTGCACCCAACTCCATCTATTTCCAACTAAGAATGCTGAACACCAGGTATATGAAGGAACTGCCTAGGTTGTACAATTAGAGGAAGATTAAGGGTCATAACCTAAATCTTTATATGTTATTGTAGATCTTTTTACTCTATTTTTATTCAACTCTCATTCTATGCTATAGTAGTTCTTTTTTAAAATTGTTATTAAAACTAATTTAAATATTGTCTTCTCCATGTTAATAAATACCATGTGTAGTGGGGTTTGAGGGGAGAAGGTGCATGACTTAATAGACATGAGACCTTAGGAAAGTCATTAATACCTTTTTTTTTTTTTTCCGAAACAGAGTTTTGCTCTTGTCACCCAGGCTGGAGTGCAATGGCACGATCTTGGCTCACTGCAACCTCTGCCTCCCGGGTTCAAGCAATTCTCCTGCCTCAGCCTCCTGGGCAGCTGAGTTTACAGGTGCCTGCCACCATGCCTGGCTGATTTTTGTATTTTTTTTTTTTTTTTTTTTGAGACGGAGTTTCACTCTTATTACCCAGGCTGGAGTGCAATGGCGTGATCTCGGCTCACCGCAACCTCCGCCTCCCGGGTTCAGGCAATTCTCCTGCCTCAGCCTCCTGAGTAGCTGGGATTACAGGTACGCACCACTGTGCCCAGCTAATTTTTTGTATTTTTAGTAGAGACGGGGTTTCACCATGTTGACCAGGATGGTCTCGATCTCTTGACCTCGTGATCCACCCGCCTCGGCCTCCCAAAGTGCTGGGATTACAGGAGTGAGCCACCGCACCTGGCCCTAATTTTTGTATTTTTAGTAGAGACGGGGTTTCACTACATTGGCCAGGCTGGTCTCAAACTCCTGACCTCAGATGAGTCACCTGCCTTGGCCTCCCAAAGTGTTGGGATTACAGGCGTGAGCCACTGCACCTGACCTCATTAATACTTTTGAGCCTCAGTTACCTCATTAGTAAATGAAAATGATACCTACTTTTTGAGTTTGTTGTAATGATTAATTGGGTCAATGTGTTAAGTGTAAGTATTAGCAGTGACTGGGACATAGCAAGTGCTACCTAAGTGTTAGCTCTTTTCATTATTCTTCATATGAAACTATATATTCAGGTTTCTGCTTATTGCTCCTCTTAACCCCATCCTTTTTTGCTGTAATCATTGGCCTAGTGTGTCAGAAGGTTCTGTCTCTCTTTGATACCATATCTCACTTTGTAAGTGCTCAGGTATTTCCACATCAAGTTCTATAACTTGAGCACACACACAAAAAAAAGAACAGTGTCTCTAAAATGCAGTGGATAAGAAAGAAAGGGTTTAGACAAGTTTTGAGAGAGAGGAAGTGATCACACACCCCAGGTGTTTGAGTATGCCTATTCTTTGTTAGCTTTTGGTATTTTGTTTTAGCAAAATAGCTAAACTAATGTGTGTGTGTGTGCCCGCATTCATTACAGTATCAAGCTGTGTGGTCCTGCGTCACCTTCAAACGTGGGTGTCAAATTCCCAGATGCTAGCTGCACCTCCAGGTAAATAGGTAGACTGAACATCAAAGAGACCAGAACTCTCTAGGCTGTCATGTATTTTAACCATATCTTTGTGACTCTTGGTTTCTTCTGAATCACCTGTTACAATGTTATTAATATTTATGATGAGCTGCTAATTAAAATGGATGGCTGAGAAGCATGCCGGCTGCTGCTGTCTCTGAGATTCTGCCCCATGACCTGCCCTGCTGTGTGACAAAGTGCTTGTGGCATGGATTATTTTGTGTGTTATAAATTTACAAAACAGGGCTTGGACTGGGCTTATTTTATAAAAACTCACCTCTTCTTTGAAATGATTTGCACATCAAACATTTAGAGTGCTCTTTTTCTCATTACCAAAGATATTTTCTGATGTGTATTTCCAAGGAAGAGTTGATTTTTTGTTACTAAATAGAACTTTGATAAGGAAACACGCACATATCCCTGTGAAAATATATGCCCATAGGGTAAAAAAGTCAGTGCTATAGCATCTTTAATGACAAAGAAACATAAATACTACATCCAAACATTGCTTGTTAGAAGCACATATTGGAGCTGGCAAGATGGCTGAGTAGGAACATCTCCAGTTTGCACCTCCCAGCTAGATCAATGAAGAAGGCAAGTGATTCCTGCATTTCCAACTGAGGTGCCTGGCTCATCTCACTGGGACTGGTTAGACAATGGGTGCAGCCCACAGAAGGTGAGCCAAAGCAGGGTGGGGTGTCGCTTCACCCAGGAAGTGTAAGGGGTCAGGGAACTCCCTCCCCTAGCCAAGAGAAGCCATGAGGGACTATGCCATGAGGAATAGTGCGCTCTGGCCCAGATACTACACTTTTCCCATGATCTTCACAACCCATAGACCAGGAGATTCCCTTGGGTACCTATGCCACCAGGGCCCTTGGTTTTAAGCACAAAACTGGGCGGCCATTTGGACAGACGCCGAGCTAGCTGCAGGAGTTTGTTTTTTCATACCCCAGTGGCACCTGGAATGCCAGTGAGACAGAACTGTTCACTCCCCTGGAAAGGGGGCTGAATCCAGGGAGCCAAGTGGTCTAGCTCAGTGGATCCCACCACCATGGAACTCAGCAAGCTAAGATTTACAGCTGTGAAATTCTTGCTGCCAGCACAGCAGTCCGAAGTCAACCTGGAACACTCAAGCTTGGTGAGGGGAAGGGTGTCTGCCATTACTGAGGCTTCAGTAGGCAGTTCTCCTTTCACAGTGTAAACAAAGCCTCCCAGAATTTCAAACTGGGTGGAGCCCACCACAGCTCAGCAAAGCCACTGTAGGCAGACTGCCCCTCTAGATTCCTCTTCTCTGTGCAAGGCATCTCTGAAAGAAAGGCAGCAGCCCCAGTCAGGGGCTTATAGATAAAACTCCCACTTCCCTGGGACAGAGAATCTATGGGAAGTGACGACTGTGGGTGCAGCTTCAGCAGACAAACGTTCCTGCCTGTCAACTCTGAAGAGAACAGCGGATCTCCCAGGACAGTGCTCAAGCTCTGCTAAGGGACAGACTGCATCCTCAGGTGGGTCCATGACCCCATGCCTCCTGACTGGGAGACACCTCCCAGCAGGGACCCCTCATATAGGAAGGATCATACACCTCATAGAGGAGACAGACACCTCATATAAGAGAGCTCTGGCTGGCATCTGGTGGGTGCCCCTCTGGGACAAAGCTTCCAAAGGAAGGAATAGGCAGCAATCTTTGCTGTTCTTCAGCCTCCACTGGTGATACCCTGGCAAACAGGGTCTGGAATGGACCTCCAGCAAATTCTAGCACACCTGCAGCAGAGCAGCCTGACTGTTAGAAGAAAAACTAACAAACAGAAAGGAACAGCATCAACATCAGCAAAAAGGACATTCACTTGCAAACCCCCAGAGGCCAAAGGTAGATAAATCCACAAAGTTGAGGAGAAACCAGCATAAAAGGCTGAAAATTCCAAAAACCAGAACACTTCTTCTCCTCCAAAGGAGCACAACTGCTTGCCAGCAAGAGAACAAAACAGAACAGAAAATGAGTTTGACGAATTGACAGAAGTAGGTTTCAGAAGGTGGGTAATAACAAACTCCTTCGAGCTAAAGGAGCATGTTCTAACCCAATGCAAGGAAGCTAAAGAATCTTGAAAAAGATTAGAGGAATTGCTAACTAGAATAACCAATTGAGAGAAGAACATAAATGACATGATGGAGCTGAAAAACACAGCAAGAGAACTTCATGAAGCCTACACACATATCAATAGCTGATCGATCAAGCAGAAGAAAGGATATCAGAGGCTGAAGATCAACTTAATGAAATAAAGTGTTAAGACAAGATTAGAGAAAAAAGAATGAAAAGGAACGAACAAAGCCTCCAAGAAATACCAGACTATGTGAAAAGACCAAATCTACGTTTGATTGGTATACCTGAAAATGACAGGGAGAATGGAATGAAGTTGGAAAACACTCTTCAGGATATTATCCAGGAGAACTTCCCCAACCTAGCAAAACAGGCTAACATTCAAATTCGGGAAATACAGAGAACATCATAGAGATACTCCTGGAGAAAAACAACCCCAAGACACATAATCATCAGATTCACCATGGTTGAAATGAAAGAAAAAATGTTAAGGGCAGCCAGAGAGAAAGGTCAGGTTACCCACAAAGGGAAGCCCATTAGACTAACAGCAGATCTCTCAGCAGAAACCTTACAAGCCAGAAGAGAGTGGGGGCCAATATTCAACATCCTAAAAGAAAATAATTTTCAACCCAGAGTTTCATATCCAGCCGAACTAAGCTTCATAAGTGAAAGAGAAATAAAGTCATTATGGACAAGCAAATGCTGAGAGATTCTGTCACCACCGGGCCTGCCTTACAATCTGCAGGAAACACTAAACATGGAAAGAAACAACCAGTACCAGCCACTGCAAAAACATACCAAATTGTAAAGACCATTGATGCTATGAAGAAACTACATCAACTAATTGGCAAAATAACTAGGTAACATCATAATAGGATCAAATTCACTCATAACAATATTAACCCTAAATGTAAGTGCTACATGCCCCAAAAGATACAGACTGGCAAATTTATAGAGTCAAGACCCATCGGTGTGTTGTATTCAGGAGACACATCTCACATGCAAAGACACACAAAGGCTCAAAATAAAGGGATGAAGAAAGATTTACCAAGCAAATGGCAAGCAAAAAAAAAAAAAAGCAGGGTTTGCAATCCTTGTCTCTGATAAACAGTCTTTAAACCAACAAAGATCAAAAAAGACACAGAAGAACATTACATAATGGTAAACAGATCAATGCAACAAGACAAGCTAACCATCCTAAATATATATATATGCACGCAATACAGGAGGTCCCAGATTCATAAAGCAAGTTCTTAGAAATCTACAAAGAGAATTAGACTCCCTCATAATAATAGTGGGAGACTTTAACATCCCATGTCAATATTAGATCGAGACAAAAAAATTAACAAGGATATTCAGGACTTGAACTCAGCTCTGGACCAAGCGGACCTAATAGACATCTACAGAACTCTCACGCCAAGTCAACAGAATATACATTCTTCTCAGCACCACATTGTGCTTATTCTAAAATTGACCACATAATTGGAAGTAAAACACTCCTCAGCAAATGCAAAAGAATGGAAATTATAACAGTCTCTCAGACCACAGTGTAATCAAATTAGAACTCAGGATTAAGAAACTCACTCAAAACCACACAACTACATGAACAACCTGCTCCTGAAGGACTACTGGGTAAATAATGAAATTAAGACAGAATTAAGTAAGTTCTTTGAAAGCAATGAGAACAAAGACACAACTACCAGAATCTCTGGGACACAACTAAAGCAATGTTTAGTGGGAAATTTATAGCACTAAATGCCCACAAGAGAAAGCAGGAAGATCTAAAATCAACACCCTACCATCACAATTCTAACAACTGGAGAAGCAAGAGCAAACAAATTCAAAAGCTAGCAGTAGACAAGAAATAACTAAGACCAGAGCAGATCTGAAGGAGATAGAGACACAAAAAACCCTTCAAAAAATTAATGAATCCTGGAGCTGATTTTTTTTAAAGATTAGTAAAACAGACCACTAGCCAGACTAAGAAGAGAGAAGCAGCAAATAGACACAATAAAAAATGATAAAGGAGATATCACAACCGATCTCACAGAAATACAAACTACCATCAGAGAATACTATAAACACCTCTATGCAAATAAACTAAAAAATCTGCCACGATCAAGTTGGCTTCATCCCTGGGATGCACGGCTGGTTCAAACTATGCAAATCAATAAACGTAATCCATCACTTAAACAGAACCAATGACAAAAAACACATGATTATCTCAATAGATGCAGAAAAGGCCTTTGATAAAATTCAATACCCCTTCATGCTAAAAATTCTCAATAAACTAGGTATGGATGGAGCATATATCAAAATAATAAGAGCTATTTATGACAAACCCACAGCTAATATCATACTGAATGGGCAAAAGCTGGAAGTATTCCCTTTGAAAACTGACACAAGACAAGGATGCCCTCTCTCACTACTCCTATTCAACATAGCATTGAAAGTTCTGGCCAGGGCAATCAGGCAAGAGAAAGAAACAAAGGGTATTCAAATAGGAAGAGGGAAAGTCAAATTGTCTCTCTGTTTGAAGATGACATGTTTCATATTTTAAAAACCCCCATCATCTCAGCCTAAAATCTCCTTAAGCTGATAAGCAGCTTCGGCAAAGTCTCAGGATAAAAAATCAACATGCAAAAATCACAAGCATTCCTATACATCAATAATAGCCAAATCGTAAGTGAACTCCCATTCATAATTGCAACAAACAGAATAAAATACCTAGGAATACAACTTACAAGGGGATGACCTCTTCGAGGAGAACTACAAACCACTGCTCAAGGAAATAAGACAGGACACAAACAAACGCCAAAACATTCCATGCCCATGGTTAGGAATAATCAGTATTGTGAAAATAGCCATACTGCCCAAAGTAATCCATAGATTCAGTGCTATCCCCATCAAGCTACCATTGACTTTATTCACAGAATTAGAAAAAAAAACTACTTTAAATTTTATATGGAACCAAAAAAAAAAAAAGCCCATATAGCCAAGACAATCCTAAGCAAAAAGAACAAAGCTGGAGGCATCACGCTACCTGAGTTCAATCTATACTACAAGGCTACGGTAACCAAAACATCATGGTACTCATATCAAAACAAAGATACAGACCAATGGAACAGAACAGAGGCCTCAGAAATAACACCACATGTCTACAACCATCTGATCTTTTATAAACCTGACAAAAATAAGCAATAGGAAAAGGATTCCCTATTTAATAAATGGTGTTGGGAAAACTGGCTAGCTATATGCAGAAAGCTAAAACATCCCTTCGTTATACTTTATACAAAAATTAACTCCGGATGGATTAAAGACTTAAATGTAAGATCTGAAACCATAAAAACTCTAGAAGAAAACCTATGCAATACCATTCATGGCATAGGCAAGGGCAAATACTTCATGACTAAAACACCAAAAGCAATGGCACAAAAGCCAAAATTGACAAATGGGATCTAATTGAACTAAAGAGCTTCTGCACAGCAAAAGAAACTATCATCAGACTGAACAGGCAACCTACATAATGGGAGAAAATTTTTGCAATCTATCCATATGACAAATGTCTAATATCTAGAATCTACAAGGAACTCAAATTTACAAGAAAACAACAACTCCATCAAAAAGTGGGCAAAGGATATGAACAGAAAGATCTCAAAAGAAGACATTTATGTAGCCAACAAACATATGAAAAAAAAACTCATCATCACTTGTTATTAGAGAAGTGCAAATCAAAACCACAATGAGATACCATCTCATGCTAGTTAGAATGGCGATCTTTAAAAGGAAACAAATGATGCAGAAGATGTGGAGAAATAGGAACTCTTTTACACTGTTGGTGGGAGTGTAAATTAGTTCAACCGTTGGGGAAGACAGTGTAGCAATTCCTCAAGTATCTAGAACCAGAAATACCATTTGACACAGCAATCCCATTAATGGGTATATACCCAAAGGATTATAAATCATTCTATTATAAAGACACATGCACACGTATGTTTATTGCAGCACTGTTTACAATAGCAAAGACTTGGAACCAACCCAAATGCCCATCAATGATAGACTGGATAAAGAAAATGTGGCACATACACACCATGGAAGACTATACAGCCATAAAAAGAATGAGTTTATGTCCTTTACAGGGACATGGATGAAGCTGGAAACCATCATTCTCAGCAAACTAACACAAAAACTGAAAACTAAACACTGCATGTTCTCACTCATAAGTGGGAGTTGACCAGTGAGAACACAGGGACACAGGGAGGGGAACATCACACACCAGGGCCTGTCAGGGGGTTGAGGGGCTAGGGGAGGGAGAGCATTAGGAGAAATACATAATGTCGATGATGGGTTGACGCGTGCTGCAAACCACCATGGCAAGTGTATACCTATGTAACAAACCTGCACGTTCTGCACATGTATCCGAGAACTTAAAAAAGTAATACAAAATTACATACATAAAATTAGGCATGAAATGAACATCTATGTAAAATTAGAAAAATCTCATTTCAAAATTAAAAAGTTTATAAGTTACACATACGTCATAAAATCTGTACACATTTCAATAATACTTTTTCTGTATATTTTTATCTTTATCATTATATGAGAACTTTGATCACCTTTCTAATATTTTCAGTAGAGAAACAAAGATTATTCAGTCATTTTTTTTAGCTGTTTGAACACTCTAATGATTGCATATTAACATGTCGTACTTTTTAATGGGAATAATGTGAAATACTATTTCTGATAGAATACCTCAGTTTTGACTAGAAGGTTGATGTGATTTGACTTTGTGTCTTCACCCAAATCTCATCTTGAATTGTAATCCCAAGTGTTGAGTGAGACACCTGGTGAGAAGTGATTGGATCATGGGGGCAGTTTTCCCCAGGCTGTTTTCATGATAGTGAGTTCTCATGACATCGGATGGTTTTATATGCATCTGGCATTTCCCCTGCTTGCTCTTTTCTCTCCTGTCACCTTGTGAAGAAGATGCTTACTTCACCTTTCACCATGATTGTAAGTTTCCTGAGGTCTCCCCAACCTTGCAGAACTGTGACTCCACTAAACCTCCTTCCTTTGTATATATTTTTTAAAAAGCACATATTGATTTCTCTCATGGCTCTTAATTTCTTTGAAATGTCATATTGCCAAAACTGAATGTATAAAGATGAAGCTTTATTTTAGAGGAAACAAACAGGTGACACTGGGACCTCAACTAAGGAATCAAGAACAATATACTTAAGTAATTATAAAATAATACATTGAGGTATGTCTAGATTTAAGAGTGTTTTATTTACTATAGATGTATATACATGTGGTAGGTGTATGTGGTATGCATATCTAACATAGACATAGTGTTATATGTATCTCATGACTAAATGGTATACTTCAACCTATAGGTACTCTGGACTGTTATTTGAGGATAAAAATTAATATATACAGGTATGGTCAGGGAAGTAAGCAGACCTTAGACTTCTCTTTCTCTGATTGAGGGATTTGGTGTCCTTAAAAGATTGCTCATGGAGCTCCTTATACTTCTTCTAATAAGGTGCTTAGACCACTTTTTGTTATTTACTATTTCATTCCATTTTTTATTATTTTCTGTTTGCCTACATTTATTTATCCAACAAAAATCTATTGAGCACCTAGTTATGTACCAGGAACTATAATAGGCACTGGGGTAAATGAGGCAAAGTGGCTCACTCCTCAAAGAGTTAAACACTGAGACAACAAATGAGCACACACAAATGGGGTTATTAGAGACTATAATAAGGTGTATAAAAGATACATACCAGATGCTGTGATAGACAATGTGATGAGGGTGGAAGTGGGGTGCTTCTCTAGACAAAATGATTAGAGTAGCCTCCATGAGGTTGGACACTTAAGCCAAAACCTGATGAATCAGAGTAAGTAGCATTTCAAGATTTAGCAGAGCAACATTATAAAGAGTAGGAAGAGCCAGGACAGGGATTTGCAAAACAGACACTAGGCCAGTATGGCTGGAGCACTGGAAAGAGAGAAAGACGAGGCAGTGAAGTGAGCTGGAGACATAGATATGCAGGGCTGTGTAAGCCAGGGTGAGCTGTGGAGCCTGTTATAAAGGCAGTAGGAAAACACACCTTAAAGAGTTTCTGCACAGAATAGATAAAATAGATGTGATTTATTATATATTTTTATAATATTTCTCTTGATATATGAAGAATGGATTAGAAAAAGACAAGAATGGAAGCAGGGATGCTGTAATAGTCTCCCAAGACATAGATGACAGTAGTTGAATTTGATGCTGACAGTGGAGATAGATAAAAATGGGACATTTTCTTGTATATTTGGAAGTAGAACTAACAGATCTTAGGATGGAGTGGGTGTGGTGAGGGAAGAACATGATTCACAGGTACTTCCCAAGTTTTTACTTGTATAATTGAGTAACTAGTAGTTCTGCTTACTAAAATGGGAATGTTAAAATAACAGGTTTAAGAAATAGTCACACTCTCGATTTTGGGCACCTTGAATTTGAGATTCCTTTTAGACATCCCAACTGAGATATCAGGTAATAGTTAAATATAAAAGTCTGTGGAACTCAGAGGAAAGACCTTGACTGAAGATACAGACATTTGGAAAATATCAGCACATAGAATATATAAAACATGGGACTGGATGAAATTGCCTAGGGAAAGAGTATACAAAATAGAAAGGGTAGAAAATAGAAAGTGTCCAGGCAGGAACCCTAAGTCTTATGAGCAATAAGAAGTTGAGTAGAAGAGGAGCCAACGAAGGAGATGAGAAAAAAGACCACTGGTGTTGGAGCAAACCCAGGAATACATGATGCCACAGAAGCTAAGAGAAGAAAGTTTTAAGAAGAGAAGAGTACTCAGTGGTGCCAAAAAGATCCTGAGAATTAGATAAGGACACACAAGTGTCTATTGGACGTGACAGTATGGAGATCATTGGTGAGACCATTGACGTGATTAGTTTCCTTCTATTGTTAAGATAATGTCAGATGAGAGTGACTGAAGAGAAGAATAGAGATTAGGATGAGACAGAAACTGTAGATGATTTGCTTGAAAATATTTTATGTGAAGGGAAACAAAGAAATGTGACAATAGGTAGACAGAGATGTGGAACGTATAAAGGTTTAATTTTCAAGGTAGCTTATATATAGTTATGTGCTGTAGGAATAACCCAGTAGTGAAGGAGAAACTGATGATGTAGAAAATGAAAAGGGAAGAAAATTCTTGAGAACACAGTAGGGGATGGGAACGTAAGTGGAGGAATTTTGCTTTTGATAAGAGCAGGAAAGAGCTTTCACAGGACTGTGAGGGCAGAGACGAGGACTTCATAACTACTATATGCCCAATAGTCCTTGGCATATATTAGAAACTCAGTAAATATTTGTTGAGTGAATCAAGTGTTTACTTGATTCACTCCAAGCCAGGGAAACAAAACAAGCAGTACAAGCAAAGAGAGGGCCTGAAAGAGCGAAGTGTAGTCAAGAGCAAAGAGAAGGATATGACTCGCCCATACTCCTTTATGAGCCATTGCTTATTTTATAATGTGTTTAGATAATTTAGTTAAAATTTTTTTTAATTACACTGGATTTTTTTAAAATTACAGATGTAGCCAGTATGGCATTTCATTGATTTCCTTTTCATGGTTTACTTATGTCTACTGTGATACCCTAAAAATGTAAATTCTCAATGGAAGAGATACATTTTCTACCTTGGCAATTCATTTTCAGACACAGGGCAGGGATCTAATACATGTTTTGAGAAGCATGTAATTTTCCTTAGCTTCTGTGATTATCTTTAGCA
Organism: Aotus nancymaae; assembly: GCF_030222135.1. NCBI lineage: Eukaryota > Metazoa > Chordata > Mammalia > Primates > Aotidae > Aotus > Aotus nancymaae. The sequence continues at coordinate 30,068,215 of NW_026988428.1, forward strand.
CTGATAAAATTACTAATTATGTTAAACCTAACACATGTTTACAAATGACATATCTATTTTGTCTTAAACATGCTAATTGGCACTTGTTAACATTTAATTCACAGTCATAGAGTCAGTGTTTGTTTATAAGGCTAGGGAAACTATAATGTTAAAAAAAGAAGTGTGTACTCTCGTGAGGGCCACATAAACTCATTTTACTCACTTTTATTGTGCCTATGTCAGGGTAGTCAAATGAAATTGAAGACAGATCATCTATTATTAAAAATCTGCCAAATACATTTTGAACATACAGGACCCAAATAAATGTTTTTGACAGTTTGTTATTTAGCAACTGCCTTCCTCAAACTACGTGACAGTGAGCAGTGCTCTGAAATCAAGAACTGTAAAGTATGCACATCAAATAGGATGCATTTGCTAACCAAACATATATAAGATTTTTATTTACTTTTTGTATCAGGAATGATTCTACCAATGACAATAAATCTTAAGACTTTGTCACTGCCTTTAGGGTAAATGGGATAATAAATTTTGAGGTACTCATATTTCTCTGGTTTGTAATACAGATCTATTTGAGAAATGATATTTATATACACTCTAATGGACTGTATGAATAATAAATGATGCAGCTATATTATGGTAACAAAACTTGAAAATAACATACTCAGAAGAATTCTTATGAGTTAATAACAAACAGTAAATTTATTCTCACACATTAAATTGATGAGGATTTCACTTATTTTAGGGTTACTATGAAATTTTCATTTGTGGCTTTCTGGAAAATCATCAAAGATTGATCACATTTCTTCTGTTTAGAAGCTATTCCAACATTCTATTTACTTGAACTTTCTTGAGTCTTTAAAGAATACTTTATTATAGTTATCATATTTAAAATATCACCTTAGGAAATAGGAGATGTAATTTAATTTAAGTTGGGTGTGTAACAAAAGAGCCCCTGAGAAAGGATCGTTTGAATTGAAACCTGAATTTTGAGAAGTAGTAAGCCTGGTGAAAAATGACCAGGAGAATATGTTAAAGTATGCAGCATCCTAAAAGGTTTTAAAAAAAAAAAAAAACTAAACGTATTGCCCTAGCCATACCAGCATGGCAGTAAGACTTGCATTATAACAGAGATTATAATCTCCCTACCCTCTCCCTTACCACACCCCTACATATCAACTACTACCAGATCTCTAGCCCTTCTCAATGTCCCACCCTGAATCTCTAAAAGACATCCACTTTCTTTTCTAGGAATGGTTCTTTTAGTTTTGTATAACATATTCAGAAGTGAAGTTTTCTGCCCTTACTCTCTGAGTCACCTGCTATGGGGTCTCCTGTGCATAGGAAATTGCCATAGCTGTTGGCAGTGGTAGTATCTGCCTATGGCTATGCCAACGTTTCCTGGACTGATCCTGATATCATTGTTATCTGTGCCAAGGACACTCTTCTCTGATTACTGCTGGGGTTCAAGGTCCCATGTCTAATTATTGAGGACCCATGTGTATTGATTAGCTGTCCGAGCCCCTCTGGGCTGAAGCTCTGCACTAAATACCACCAAAGGAAAGGGAGTCTTCTCCAGTGTCTCTTCTTCCATCTGTGTGTGTTCCTTAGCTATATATTTGCCCAAAATGTTGTAGAGATTTCGTTAGGTTTTGTTTTTATTTCAGGCTTTATTTCCCCAGAGTTCTGACACAAATTTGACCTACATTCTTCTTCTTCCCTCCCCTCCATTTCACTTCAGTATATTGTCCTTAAATTACTCTTTTGAGACCTAGCTCTAACGGCACTTAGGCCAAATTCCTTTCCAAGAAGTTCTTCAGTCATTCAGGTAAATAGACACACAGTTATTTCTAGCTCATAGATCTTCTGGTTATACCAGATTTTCCTGGATCCCCAGGTAGACACACCATTATTTCTAACAGCGGTCATTCTCATATTGGGTCTGTATTTTTGGCAATTGACTTAGGCAACAAACATCTTTTAAAAAATATTTTTATAACGTGATTACATGTACAGTTTTAAAATTTCACATATGATTCCAGAATTTTCATCTGTTGTTTATGGCAGGATTCTAGAGCCAAAGTGTCTGGCTTAACTAGCTGCCATCTTCTCCCTCATTTCTTTAAACATTGTTAAATAGTTCATTAGTAAAGAAATGTGGTTAGCTTGTGGTGTATGAGAGAACTTCAAAAAGTTCATAGAAAATGGAATTAAAAGATAAAAATAAGAAACATAAACCTTATTTCTCAACATAAGCTGCATTTTAAGTTCAAGACGCTTTTGCAGATAATGATACCAGCCATTTAGTCCATCCGTAAAGAACTGAGGGTCCTGGGAATTTAACTATGTCAATACTGTATTTTTTACATTATTAACTGAAGAAACATTGGTGCCCTTTAAATATGTTTTAAGATTAGGAAACCAAAAGAAGTGATAAGAAGCCAAATCAGAACTGTAAGGTGCATCCTAATGATTTCCCATCAAACCTCTCACAAAATCGCCCTTGTTTGATGAGAACAATGAGCAGAAACATGGTTGAGGTGAAGAAGGACTCTCTGGTGAAGTTTTCCCAGGTGTTTTTTCTACTAAAGCTTTGGTTAACTTTCTCACAACACTCTCATAATAGGTAGATGTCATTGTTCTCTGGCCCCTCAGAAAGTAAACAAACAAAATGCCTCAAGCATCCCAAAAGACTGTTGCCACAACCTTCACTCTTGACTGATCTATTTTTGCTTTGACTGGATCACTTCTACCTCTTGGTAGCCATTGCTTTGATTATGCTTTGTCTCCAGGACTGTACTGGTTAATCCATGTTTAATCTCCTGTTACAATTGTTCAAATAAATGCTTCAGGATTTTTATCTTATTTAGAATTTCCATGAAAACTCTGCTCTGATCTGGGCATGATTTTGACACCCCAGCATTTTGAAACTTTGCTCAACTTCAGTATTTCAGTCAGAATTGTGTAATCTGAACAAATTGAGATGTCTATAGTGTTGGTGATTGTTTCTGCTGTTAATCATTGTCCTTCTTCAATTAGGGCACAAACAAGATAAAAATTTTTCTTGCAAATTGACATGATGATCTGCACTGCGGGCTTCACCTTCAACATCGTCCCATCCCTTCTTAAAACCAGTTACTTATTGGTAAACTGCTGATCCCTTTGGTACATTGTCCAAACAAACTTTTAGTAGATCATTAATGATTTCACTATTCTTCTATCCAAACTTCACCATAAATTTGGTTTTTGTCTTTCCTTAAATGGAAAGAAGAATTCTGCTAAAATTCTTCAATTTTGGCAGAATTAATGTTTCTCTGACAGGGGCTTTTTTCAAACTGATACCTCATTCTTCTTAGTGCCTCAAACTAGATCCTGTTCAGGCATGTTATAACAAGTTCATTTGAGTTTATTTTGATGCAAAAAAAAATTTTGAAATTTATGCATCTTTTTCATAATATGCATTTTCCATGAAGATTTTGAAGACCCCCCCCCATATAGCAGAAGTCAGTATGTGTACAAAATTTAGTGTTTTTCTTAATACCTCTCCCCATATGAGAATTTTAAAATTATTTGAAACTTAAAGGTTTTAAACTATCTTTAAAATAATTACATCTTTTTATCCATTTTTTAAATAAGCTAATTGTAAGATATAATTGTGAAATTTACATCACTTATGAGATGCCACTATTAGTAAATTATGACATAGATGTGAGATATGACAGAAAACTTCACCAAGAGACAAACATGCTAAGCAGAATGAGCCCAATCTTTACGTGTATCCTGAAGAATAGCCACCTGACATAGTTGAAAAATTAAACATGGGGTAAGAAGTCCTAATTCTGCCACTTACTGGTTATCATTTAACCATTTTGAATTTTAGTTTCCTCATCTGTGAAAATCTCTCTCAATTTAATAACAAAATTTTTAAATAGTAACATTTATTGAGTACATATTAGGTTCCAGGCAACACCATACACATCTTGGGAGCATTCTCAATCAATCCCCTTAACAACTTCTGACATAGTAGATCATTATCTTCTCTTTCAGATGAAGAAACTGACCTTGTGAGAGGTTAAGTAACTAGTCCAGATTTATCCAGCTATGAAGTGGAAGAGCTATGTTTCAGACCCAAACAGTCTGACTTTGAATCATAGCACTTAACTGGTGTGCTATACCTAATGGGAGATGATGTCCAAATGTAGGGGAATGGTATTAACTCTGAAATCACTGTGGTTATTTTCCTCTGAGATATGTGGTTGAAGCAAGTCATTTCTCTAAAATAGCCACTGCATTCTCTGTAACTGTCAGCTGCAATCATTTTCCAGATACACATGGTAAGTTTGTATTTTAAAAATATTTGAAATTAGCTCAACAAAATAATATTCAAATTCCACCACCCACAAGTATTTTGCATTTTTTGTATCTTACAAAACCATTGCATCTTATAGACGTTAACATATTTATGTAGTTGTAATTACTATATACATATATTTGCATTATGTTTATTTCACATAATATTATAGACATAATATTATTCATTCATCCAAAAGATACTTACTGAGCTTCTGCCATAAGCCAAGCATTGTCTAGGCTCTGTGGGTCATCAGTAAGCAAGACAGCCAAAATCCCTGCTCTTTTGAAACATGTCTTCTAATAGGAACAGAATAGAACACATTAGTGATGAGAAGTGCTAAGGGAAAAAATAATAAAGCAAAGTATGGAGACAGACAGTGACAGGAAAGGTGGTATTCTAAAAGAGTCTGATTAGGGTGGTCATCTCTGGAAAGGTAATGTTTCAGTAGTGACCTGAATGAAGGGAGGGAGGGAGCCCTGCAGATATCTCAGGGGGAGGATTTCCAACAGTAACACAGTTTAAAAAAAGGCTCTGAGGCTGGAGGGAGCTTGGTGTGTTTGAAAAGCAGCAAGGAGACTAGAATATATGAAGTGGGAGAGGAGGAAGAGTGGTAGAAGATGGGGGGAGTGCTATTAGAGACCAAATAGGACCATGTCAGATTCTAATTTTATTCTGAATGAGTTAGAAACCTTCAGAGAGTTTTTTAAAAAGTACTGACATGATCTAATTTATGATTCAAAAAACTACTCCAGCTTCTTGCAGAAAATAAACTATAAAAGGAAGAGTGGAAGCAAGGAGACCAATTCGGACTCTGTGACTTTGGCCCATGATAGACGTGGAGGTAGTAGAAGTGGTCTTGTTCTGAATATTGTTCATAGGTAATGCTAACTGGTTTTACCAATTCTGGAGCCTGAGAGAAAGATGGGAGACAAGAATGATGGCTGGGTTTTGTTTTGTTTTGTCTTGTTTTTTGAGATGGAGTCTCCCTGTGTCGCTCAGGCTGGTGTGATCTCGACTTACTACAACCTCTGCCCCCTGGGATGGCTGGTTTTTTAGCCTGAGCACATGGAAGATTTAAGTTGCTAGTTATGGAGAGGAAGAGAATAGACAGAGGAACAGATGTAGGGTAGAGGTGAGTAAAGTAGGAATGAGGAGTTCAGTGTGGAGAAGATACAGTTAGTTATCTAAGGGAGTGTGTCAAGGATGCAATTGGATGCATGAGTCTTGAGTTCTAAAGGAGAGATCCTGCTTAATGTGAGACTATAGTTTAGAGGAAAAGAAGAGACTAAGAATTGAGCACTTGGCTGTCCATTTATAGAGGTAAGGAAGATGAGGACAAATAAGAAAAGGAAACTTGAAAAGGAATGGCCAATGAGAAGCAAAATTAAGAAAGTGTGGCATCCTGGAAGCCTAGGCAGGGAAGGGCATCAGAGTAGAAGAAGGAATCCTTTGTGTTAAGGAGGAAGGTCAACAGGAGGAAGATTGAGGATTAAACATTGAATGTGGCAATCCTGGTTTAGTTTAACAGAAGCCGATACAGGGAGAATGGGAGGTGGAAAGAGGAATTAGAAACAATAAATATGGACAACTCTTTTGAGATGTTTTGTTTAAAAGGAGATTTACAAAAAGGAATGGTAGCTGGATAACAGGATATTTGGGTTTCTTTGGCTTTTGTTCTAATATGAGAAATATCATGACACATTTGAATATAAATTAGAAAGATCTAGTAGAAAGGGTGAACTAATGATGCAGGGATGAGAGGGAGAATTAGACAACAATTATCTCGTGTTGATGTAACATTATTCTTTTTACTGTTGATGTTCATTTAATTGCTTCTGATTTTTTACTATAATGTTGCAAAGAAAATATTTGTGCCTAATTATTTTTTATTATTGAGATCATTTTCTTAAGATAAATTTGCATTTGAGAAATTACTGGGTTAAAGATTACTAATATTTTTAAGACTCTTAACACTGCCCTATTGCTTTAAAATCAATTAAACATTACTAATAAAATATAAATGATAAAATTTTATTGCAACCTTGCTAGAGTTATGCCATATAACTTACGGAATTCCATAATTCGTGGAATTCCTAGTGTTTCAGCTACCCTTTTTCTATCAGACTATTAGGTTCTAAAAGACAGGATAATGTCTCAATTTTTTTGTTGCCATCTATTGTTTAGGCCAAATATTTCTCTAGTAATAATAATTACAACAGTTATCTGAAATCTCTCTGTGTTCAATCATAATGGTATGCATATATTATGGTGAGAAAAGACATCATCAGTTTTGGAATCAGAGCAGCCAGTATTTGAATCCCAGATTCATTACTTTGCCTTTGCTTAAGTCACTTTAATTTCACCATCAATATAAAAATTAATCATACTTGTTTCTAAGTCATTTAAACTGCTAAAATAAGATATCTGTAAAGTCCCAGTACCAAGTAAGAAAATTTTGGTGGAAAATAGTGGAACTTCCAAAAGAAATTTATGTTTATTATGAAAATAGTTTATGAGCATTTAATATTTTTTAAGTCAGGAAGATAAAAACATTCCTCATAAAACACACCTTGCCCACAGCCCATAAAGTTATCATCTTACAGTTTTGTTAATTCCCATGGAAAAAAAATCCTCATGAATTTCAATTGTAGTAAACTGTTGAAACAGCAAGCACCTGGGATATCTCCTGGGAAAGCACAGGCTGCTACAGTAGTCCTGGGATCCGCAGTGTCTCTAGAAATAGCACCAGGCGGTTACCTTCAGGTGACTAAATGAGGCTTCATCTCAACACACAAGCTTAGAAAGCTTTACGATCAGTCCTGCTTGCTATGGTGAGGAAATAGCACGAAAAAGAGTACAAATGGAAGTCGACTTCATCACAATATCCAGTCAATTTCCAAACAGGTAAGATAATCTATCATGATAGGCAGAGGGTCCTCTGTGTAATATTGCCAGCTTAGGCGGGTAAATATTAAGATTTATGTCTATAGCTATTCATGTAAATGTAGATAAATGAGTCAGCATAGAACCTCTGTGATATCTAGAGAAATATCTTTAGCCTAAAAGTCTGAAATTAAAAGAAAATGCTATGCAATCATTCAACATATCGTAACAATAAAGATCCTACCACAATCATAAGAAGTTTCTTGTCAAATCATAACCATCCTAAGGAGAATAGAATTATAAATACGTTCACTTGAACAGAACTCAAAAATTCTTAAAGACATTGAATGGAGCAGATATTTTCTGTTTTGTTCAGTGTGGTTCCCACACTGACATTGGAGAAAAGATGACTATAACTAGAAAAGAATATTGAGAGAGGGTTACAGTGTGTTAATTCACTAAATCTAGACATTTTTATAATAATGGCAACTCAGGTACCCTGTGTTTGTATGCAGACTTCACTAAAAGACTAGTCAGTATCTTCCGTTATAATCGCATGTGGGGAACCAGTGAGTGAAAGTCAGTGCTATGAGACGTTGTCGCCAAATTCCCAGCTGGAGAATTCAGCTTTGTTGTTTTTCGTTAGTAAACCAAGAACCTTACTCTTTAACCTTGGCTTAAATATGGCTCTTGTTAAAAATGATGCATAAATTCATTAGTTAATCTGTATAGAAAGTGCTATCCTCAGGGGAAAAACATCACACAATGTCTGTTTCACTTAAGTTTATTTCAAAAAATATTTATTTAGTTCCCACTGTGTTCTAGGCATTGCACAAAGTTCTGTACATACAAAGACTAAAAATAAGAATTTAGTTTGAGTGTTTAAAAACAATATAATGGTTCTGGTATTGATACAAAGTTATAGATAATTTTAATTTTGTCTGTGATCCTTGATGATGAATAACAGTGTCAAAAAATAATGCATCTGGTAGTTACATCCATCTTAATAATATAATTGGATTAACTTTCTGTCTGATTCAATATTGCAGAAAACAGTCATCAGGATGGCCCAAATAAATCATTTGATTCAAGAAGTCAAGCTCTGTTCCCCACAAAATAGAGAGCTGCCAGATTTTCTTTTATTTTTTTTACTTATGTCTCTGGTGTGAGACTTGAGCAGGTAATAATGCCAAATGATAGGTTAGCAAGAATTTCCAAGCAGGATTCAGGGCTTAGCAGCAAGATTTTAGACTAAAGGGAAAGGAAGGTTTTTGGTGATTTTCTTTTAATGTTTATTGTATATATAGTTTTGAATATGAGGAGGACTAACCTGTTTAAATCTTTCATTTAAAAGAAATTAAGCTTCAAAGAAGATATGGCTTCTTAGCCTTATACACCAAAATAGCTTACCCTACAGGATTCAGAGTCTTCAAGGTATTTTTTTAAAATTGCTATTGCGAATTACTCAGTTGATAATTGGTTCTGGGTTGTGTTGTATCAAATTAGCCATTTCTATATTTAGCTGTCACAAAAAGGAATAAGCTATAAATAGTATCCCTTGTTTTTCCAATCAATATATGTACTTATATCTAACAATTTAATAATTAGAGATGGTGCAATCCTAATAAATACCATGACCCCGATCATGCTAAAAGAGAAAACAGAATTTTACTGTGGAAATTGAGAAGTAATAACAGGATGACATAGGCAGAGTCATGTTGTGCATTAAAGTTATGCTGCAGACGACATCACTTAGAATCTTTCTTTTCTAAAAATGAGGTGGTTCTCAAGGTGCTAATCACTAAAATAACACCTTGTGGAAAATTATATGCTTATTGTTGTTTTGCCATATCCTTCTTCAGATGAAAGGACCACAAAAACACTAGCTAAAACTTATTCCACACTCTGTCTTTATTCATTTTTACTTATGCAGAAAATTATTAATTCCCCCGTGACAGAAAAATTAAGACTACTCAGAATAAAAGTTGAAAGACATTAAATCATAGAGTTTTTATTTGCATCTCAAAAGCACATGCCAATAAATCTCATTTCATTTTACTGTGTTTCTTAGAGAATTGTGTAGTTCACCAGAAGACTGAAAACACAGAATCCTATTACAGCCATTGAAGTGAAACATAAACTACTTCATGGAGGGAACAGAAATAAAATTGTATAGTACCCTTCCATGTAGCATTAGACTTCAAACTACCCTTGTGATCAGAGTGATGTTTTAGAGCTTCTGTGGTCTCTGTGCCCCATCAGAGCTCAAGGTTCTGCATGTGATCAGTTGGAAGTCCCAAAAGAATATATTCCTGTTGATTGAATATAAGCATATAAAGGTAGCCATCTCCTTATTTCACCCATATCTGAAATAAAGCTCCAACAACCTGTAAGCATTGTTATTAAACAAGGTGTTATTTAAAGAAAAGAATAGCATTTATATATTCAATGGCTCAGGACAGTATCAGTTTATGACTAGAATGCAAAGGCATTGAGGGTTGAAGGATTATTATTTTGCCCTTGGACATCTACTTCTAAGCATCCCTAAATGCTCCTTCGAAGTTAGCTTGGTCTCAATTCTTACTGAACACTGTAATGAGAAGGCTTCTCTGTCCTTTCAGAAAACTCCATGAATCGAAAAGTCCGGGCTATGATGATTAGAGTTTTGTTATTTTGATGGGGCTGAATGTAGAAACCTGATTTGTCTGACCTCGTTTTTCAGACATCTGCCTGAGTGTTGAGCTTTTGTCCACACAGGGTTTCTGCCTGACCCTGATTCCAGTCATTTTCAAGTCAAGCTTTGGCTGCTGGGTTCTGCCATCAGCATGAGAAATACTGAAGGAAGGGGAGGGGAGTAATAACGAGGGGAGGCTGAAAGAGAACAAAGAACAAGAATAACTGGGAAAAATAACATCCCAGTAAAAGATAGAAAACATAATCAGGGGAGGGGAAGGTGGAAAGTTCTGTTGACTAAAACATATAATAATGAGAATTGAATACTTTGTTAAAAGCAAGTAACTTGCTATTATGTTTGTTTACTGTACCCAGGATATCTATTTGTGGTTAAATCGTGATTTTTCCTCCTGTCTCTAAAGAACTTTGTATTAAATCTCTGTTTTCTTCTATTTCATCCACAGACCTGTCTGTAACTTTTATAAAAATATTTTTACAAGCATAAATAGACAGGAAATCACAAAGTATAGAAATAATACTATCATAAAAAGTATATAGAGTATTATTTTATATTTTATGGAAGCCTTATTTCCTCCAGTGAATTTGTACTTGGAAGAGTGAAGACCTTCACCATTTCATAATTTTTATAAACAGCTTATAAGGATGGAGGCTTACTCAAAATTGTATAGAATTTAAAGTTTTTAGAACAATATACAAAAGCGCTTCATTTAATTTCTAAATTTTAGGTCTTTGCAGGTGAAAGCAAAGTTTTTATCACAAGAATGTTACTAGGGGACATGAAAGGGGACACTAATTAAGAGGTAATATTAAAATAGAAGACAGAGATTAATGAAGGAAAAACTAGGTTATAAAAAGCATTTCAAATGAGTAGGATAAGGGCTTCTAAATCACTAATTTGGCTTTGTTTCAATATTAATATTTAATTAGTAGTGGTAAAAATGAAGAAAAGAAAGATGAATGTGAATTTAATTCAAAGTCTTTAAAGGATCTCCTACACAATTTAGGATTTCAGTTGCATGATCACAGAAGCTGTAAGTGAAGGGGCAGGATGGAGGGTGAATGGAAGCAGAGGTTCTGAACTCAAATAACTTTTCTTAAAATGTGCCATTTTGACCTTCAATTTTGGAAAAATATATATATATATTCAAATATATATATATATTCTCTCCAGAAACAAATGATAGCATTTCAGCAAAACCAAATTGTTTTGACCATTGCTTTTTCCTGCGGTCTAGAGTTTCTGACTGACTTTTGGTGAAACTCCTTGACAAGTGTACTAATCCCTAACTATAAACACGGCAAATCCAATGAGGCCACTTTTAATGTTGATACCATTACTGTTCTGGTTAGTATCAAGACCTTCATTTCATCAACATAGTTGTTACTCCACTTCCCCTTGTACTGAGTATCCAAAGAAGCTAGTCACTGAATTAATCATTTTCAACATCGATGTGTAGCAAAGACATATCTTTAAGCCAAGTTTACTGAACACTTTTTATCTGCCACTTCTAGCTGTTTTACAGCTAATAGTGATGGTAGCGTCCAGCCATCTGGTGCAGCTGCTGCCATCACGCTGGCCGCTGTAGGGTGGGTATGGGAAGGAGGCCGACAGACGCCCCCCCCCCGACCCCCAGCAGCAGCCCACTGCCCTGGGGACTGCCCAATGGGGTGGGGTCGGGTTGCGCTTCAGGCAAGAGGGAGCTCTGGCTAGCCCCTGAGCTCTGGGGCCACAGGTGGCACCATCGCTCCAGCCCTGCTACTGGTCCAGGTCCAGCAAGGACCTGGAGCCCCCGCCTCAGGCTGCCAGGGGGCTTGGCCAGGTGCACTGCTCCACGGAGCCTGCAGGAGATGGGACAAGTGGTAGCTCCGCCCCTTCCAAGTTGGCAGGTGGGAGGTCTCCAGGTACAACGGCAGCTGTCCAAGCCACCGCTGCAACCTGGGCACCCCTGTGATCTCGGGAGCCAGGAGTAGGCAGTAGCCCCGCCCTCCTGGGTCAGGCTGCAGATGCCCACGTCAGGGCTGTGGATCTAGGCCTTCTGCTCCACAGAGCAAGCAGGAATCCTGCCTCCTCTTCCCCCAGCTGTAGCCACCCAAACTGGGGATGCAGACCCAGGCATGCCTGCATTCTTGCCATTGCAGGCTTGGAGTGCCTATTTTTTCTACCTGGCCTTTCCCCATTCCTGGCACACACTGTAATCTAGGAGCAGGGTTGGGGCTGAGTCCAGGTTCTGTCACAGCCCGAGCTGTGTTCACAGGCTTAGGGCAGTGCTGACATGTCAGCCCCCATGGCCTTGGACCCTCCAGACTTTGGGTGTCAAAAAGAGGGGAAGCTGAAGAGGGACTGAGAGCAGCTGGGTGCCGACCTGCAGGTGCCTTTTGGTGCCAGCAGCCTGGGCACCATGGATGGCCATGGGAGGCAGACAGGCTCCTGGGCAGAGAAGGGTGGGTCCCCAGTAAAACCTGAGGGTGGGAGTTGGCAGTCCTGCAGACCCAGAGCTGGAGCTGGGCCCACAATGGCTGCCCGTGAACCAATCAGCACACACTTCCCCACCCTCTGAGGCCCATAAAGGCCCCTGGCTCAGCCAGAGCAGGCAGAGGATGGAGAGATAAAGAGGGGAGGGGACAACCAGCTGCAGAAAGGAGATATCCTTTGCTGAAAGTAGGAGAGGACAGAATGACCAGCTACAGAGAGGAGCTATCAACTGCAGGTCTCCTCTGAGCTGTTCAAACACTTAATAAAGCTCATCTTTGAGTTGTTCACCCTTTACTTGCCTGCATACCTCATTCTTCCTGAATGCAGGACAAGAACTTGGGCAAAGATGCCACCAGACACAGAAGTTTCTGGCCAGAAAATCGACACCCTAAAGATCCTGTATCAATAGCTAATGTAGGGTCCACATTAAAGACTATAAAAGGGATGTAGTTATTCCCATGTGTCAGGTGAAGAAACTGAACCTCATTTTTTTCAGCTCAGAAGAAACTTGACCAAGGCCACTCAACCCAGGTTTAAACCCAAGTCAGCCTTACTAATCCCTATTTTAACTATTATTTGATAATGTGGCAGTTTTTTATTGGTATTTACCCACCTACCTGCAATATCTAAACACACAAACACATTTATTTTGTTAAGCTGTGTTCAGGCTCCCTAGCAATTTAGAAAACATGCAAGCACTTTTAAATGTGTGCACAAAAGTCAAGAAGCTCCTGTATATTGTCCTTGTCCACAAGGTCTTACCCTTTTTAAATTTAAAAGATATTTAAATTTAAATAAATTTACATATCTTTTCTCACTATCAATACTCATTTAGCTCTTTTGTGAAATGTTTTAATTAGCTGATCACCTGATCATAACAACAACTGAGCAAGGATATCAGAAACTGAATAAGTTGATATTGCAACTGTTTATGAAATGTCTCAACGTATTACTCTTACCAATACTGTTAGTTATTTCATGCGTTAGAAGGGGTAGCTCATCAGTAATGTAGGGAGATTAAGAAGGAAGATTAAGTCATCTAAGGTACTATTGCTGTAGTATAAATGTCATAGTTCTTTAAAACTATGGGGAAAGAGTATATTCTCTCTGTTTACCATCCTATCTGTACTCTTTTGTTCTGAGCAAATTGGTCATGGTGTTCTGCCTGTTTCTTTATTATACCTCACTTCTTCACTTCTTAAAACGGTCAGTATATACTAACAACATACTAACTTTAGTTTACTAATACTGAATTGGACCAACCCTTAAAAACTCACTCAGTAACCTTTTGGGATAAACAAGTCTGCAGTTGTACAGAATGCAGCTATATTGCTGTACAAGGAACTTGCATCTGCACTTCTTTTTTACTTTCCACACATTATTTAATTAGTTCAACTATTAGTTACTACTTATTGCCACTGTTACATTATCCTATTACTGTTTTGTTTAAATGCTGAAATAATAGCATTTATGTAACAGAACATTAAATAACAGCATAACACATAATTTCAAATACCTGTTTTTTACATTTGTATGTTAAAGTAATAACAGTGGACAGTTATATACACTACATTTTATTATAATATTTTAGGCCTGGTAATGCTATATTCTGGCCTGGCTCTCTAAAATTTGTTCACCCTATTTGACTTTCACTCTAATAACTATCGGCTTTTTTATTATTATTATACTTTAAGTTCTGGGTTACATATGCAGAAAGTGCAGGTTTGTTACATAGATATACACATGCCATGGTGGTTTGCTGCATCCATCACCCTGTCATCTACAATAGGTATTTCTCCTCATGCTGTCCCTTCCCAATCCCCTGACCCTGCCGATAGGCCCCAGTGTGTGATATTCCCCTCCCTGCGTCCATATGTTCTCATTGTTCAACACCCACTTATGAGCGAGAACATGCGGTGTTTGGTTTTCTGTTCTTGTGTCAGTTTCCTGAGAATGATGGTTTCCAGCTTTATCCATGTCCCTGCAAAGGACATGAACTCATTCTTTTTTATGGCTGCATAGTGTTCCATGGTGTGTATGTGCCACATTTTCTTTTCCAGTCTATCATTGATGGGCATTTGGGTTGATTCCAAGTCTTTGCTATTGTGAACAATGCTGCAATAAACATATATGTGCATGTGTCTTTATAGTAGAATGATTTGTAATCCTTTGAGTATATACCCAGTAATAAGATTACTGGATCAAATGGTATTGCTATTTCTAGATCCTTGAGGAATTGCCACAGTGTCTTTCCCAATGGTTGAACTAATTTACACTCCCAGCAACCAAAAAGTGTTCCTATTTCTCCACATCCTTCCAGCATCTGTTGTCTCCTGATTTTTTAATGATCACCTTTCTAACTGGCATGAGATAGTATCTCAATGTGGTTTTGATTTGCCTTTCTCTAATGACCAGTGATGATGAGCTTTCTTTCATGTGTTTGTTGGCTGCATAAATGTCTTCTTTTGAGAAGTGTCTGTTCATATCCTTCACCCACTTTTTGACATAGTTGCTTGTTTTTTTTTCCGGTAAACTTGCTTAAGTCCTTTGTAGATTCTGGACATTAGCCCTTTGTCAGATGGGTAGATTGCAAAAATTTTTCCCATTCTGTTGGTTGCCAGTTCACTGTACTGATAGTTTCTTTTGCTGTGCAGGAGCTCTTTAGTTTAATTAGATCCCATTTGTCTATTTTGGCTTTGTTGCCATTGCTTTTGGTGTTTTAGTCATGAAGTCCTTGCCCTTGCTTATGTCCTGAATGATATTGCCTACGTTTTCCTCTAGGGTTTTTATGGTGTTAGGTCTTATGTTTATATCTTTAATCCATCTGGAGTTAATTTTTGTATAAGGTGTAAGGAAAGGATCCAGTTTCAGCTTTCTGCATATGGCTAGCCAGTTTTCCCAACACCATTTATTAAATAGGGAATCCTTTCCCTATTGCTTATTTCCGTCAGGTTTGTCAAAGATCAGATGGTTGGAGACATGTGGTGTTATTTCTGAGGCCTCTGTTCTGTTCCATTGGTCTGTATCTTTGTTTTGGTATGAGTACCATGATGTTTTGGTTACTGTAGCCTTGTAGTATAGATTAAACTCAGGTAGCGTGATGCCTCCAGCTTTGTTCTTTTTGCTTAGGATTGTCCTGGCTATGTGGGCTCTTTTTTGGTTCCATATGAAATTTAAGGTGGTTTGTTTCCAATTCTGTGAAGAAAGTCAATGGTAACTTGATGGGGATAGCTTTTGAATGTATAAATTACTTTGGGCAGCATGGCCATTTTCACGATATTGATTCTTCCTAACCATGAGCATGGAATGTTTTTCCATCTGCTTGTGTCCTCTCTTATTTCCTTGAGCTTACACTTTTCATGTGAGTTTCAGTGAGGATCACATGGCCTCCTTGAACCACATTTTGAGAATCAGGACTTGAAGGCTTCTAATTACCTACACATTAACCATCAAACAGCCTTTTTCTGTTCACATTTTTCTTAACCTCCAGCAGTATCTGCCTCTGTTGAGAAACCTCTTTTGGAAACACTCTACTCATGACTTCACAACACCATTTGCCATGATGTTTCTCTGACCCTTCTACAAGCACAGATATCTGTGCTGAAATCAAGGCCAGCTAGCAAGAAAAGTTGTAAAGTTGTAGAGCCCATTTTTTTGGTCTGACTTTTTGGTGCCACGTGTTGGTGTTTTAGTGGACCAAGACATAACAGCTCTTTCCTGCTTGAGAAAGATGGAGGAAGCAGGGCTAAGGGGATCAAAAATGTCAATTCTATTGCTGGTAGAGCTGCTGACTTTGTGATTTGAAAGCATGAAAGTGATGTTCTTTAATGACTGCATCTCCTTCTTAAGCAGATTTTCTCACCAGTCACAGGCAGCAATGGTAAACTGCAGCACTCCCCTGCAGGGACAGTGCCTTTCGGGCTTACTTTACCACTTGCAAAGAAAAGACCAGATTATACAATCTTTACAGGCAAGCAGACCCCCAGAGGAAAGCACAGAGCTGCAGATGTCCCACTGTATTATTCCAAATGCACCAGTTACACAAGTCAATTTCCCTCTCCTGGGGAGACTGACGAGAGGAAGAATCCAGGAGTATTATTATACTAAAACTGCTACCACACAGAATAAAACATCAGGACTGGGAAATAAAGTGTTTCCTCCAAAAATCATAGAAAGGGGAAAGCCATAGAAATGTGGTAGTTATAGAATCACATGAAAATGGATAAATATTTGTATGATATATGTTGGTATATGTAATATATTCGTATATACATATGTACATTATATGATATAATATAACCTGTGTATCAGAAAAAAACTAACACTAAAAATACCACAGCCTTATCTCAGGGTAATGGGATACATGATTATGAATAATACTTATTTATTTTTTCTAATTCACTGTATTTTCTTTCTTTTTGTGAAATGGATTTCCTCTTATGCCCACTCTGGAGTGAAGTGGCATGGTCTTGGCTCACTGCAATCTCTGCCCCTCTGGTTCAAGTGATTCTCCTGCCTCAGCCTCCCGAGTAGCTGGGAATACAGGCACCTGCCACCATGCTCAGCTACTTTTTGTATTTTTAGTAGAGACAGGATTTCTCCATGTTGGACAGGCTGGTCTCAAACTTGACCTCCAGCAATCCACCTGCCTCAGCCTCCCAAAGTACTGGGATTACAGGTGTGAACCACCACATCTTGCCTAATTCATTATATTTTCTAAATCTTCTGTCATGTGCATTAACTTATATAATTAGAAAAGTAAATTTTAAAACTCTCAAATTAGCAAGAAATGAGCATCAACCCTGGATAAGTTTGAATTTGATTTACAACCAATATAGCATAAAATATACATTGATATTGCCTATTAGAATTGAGTTTCAAAAAGTTGATAAGACTAACTTTTGATTTTGTTCACTCTTAAATGTTATAGTGGACAAAGTCTCAGAGACATGTTAATTCTAAATCAAATACAAAATTGTGCTAAATCAAATCTATGTGTTTTTAATGATTAGGTATTACAGGTGAACTAAATCGAACTTACCTTCAAGTGCAAGGCCCGGGTTTGTTACCCTTTCCAAGCCTATAATATAACTCAGATTCTTTCACTAGGTAACTACCCAGTGTTGGTTATCATGATTCATGTGTTCCTTCATTTCACAAGGATTTATTAAATACTTACTTTGTGCCAGGCACTGTTTCAGGTCTTGAGGAGACAGCAGAGAACCAGACTGACAAGGTCCCACACCAGTGGATCCCACATTTTCTTAAAGTAAAATTATACAATAAACAAGTAAACAATAAACTGTCAGATAGTGATAAATGCTATGAGTAAAAGAAAACAGGGTGATGTGATAGAGTGCGGTCAACCTAGGGTGGCCTCTCTGAGGAAGTGACATTAAGACAGAGCTGAACAACCAGAAGGAGCCACCATGCAATAATGGCTAACACCTCCCCAGGCAGCAGGCAGGTGCATGCCAAGGCCATAAGGTAAAAATGAGCATAGCTGGCTTGAGGAACTGGAAAAAGGACAGAGTGACTTAAAAAGGTGTATGAGATGAAGCTCAGAGCTAATAGGAGCCAGATAATGTAGGGCTTTTTGAGCCCACGTGATGGAATTTAACTCTACACAGGCTAGAAAGTTATTGGAGCATTTTAAGAGAGAAACAGAAGCTGAACTCCTGAAAAAAAAAATAGATTTAAAAATGAATGCAGGCTCGGGTACGGTGACTCACGCCTGTAATCTCAGCACTTTGGGAGGACAAGGTGGGCACATCAGGGGTTCGAAACCAGCCTGGCCAACATGGTGAAACCCTGTCTCTACTAAAAATACAAAAAAAATTATCAGGGTGTGGTGGCACATGCCTGTAATCCCAGCTACTCGGGAGGCCAAGGCAGGAGAATCACTTGAACCCAGGAGGTGGAGGTTGCAGTGAGCCAAGATCACAGCACTGTACTCCAGCCTGGGCAACAATGAATGCAAAATACCGAGAAACTATAAACACAAGTTTTGTGTCATCTACTGTCTGATACAATCAGGAGAGTCCATATCTTGTCTACAACAATCACAAAGAATAAATTGGCAGAATTCAGAAGATAAATGAAGGTAACAAAAAACAATGAGAGAAATTGAAATCACATTTTAAACAAAATAAGTAGAAAAGATTCTGCTGAAAAATATAAGGACATAGAGTGCAGAACTGAGAGAATTTTAGGTGAATAAAGACATACAAATTAGAGAAAAGAAGCACATAAAATAATGTGGTGAGATAGAAAGACAAAGAATATATAATTGCATAATTGGTGTCTTTGAAGATGAGACCGAAATGTTTAGACAAAAAATCATTCAAATGTATAGTAGGGGAAAATATTACTGAAATAGGCTCTGGAATCTGTAGACTATAACGGCATACCACATTACAGGCACTATCAACCCAAAGAAGTATCCTGGTGAAGTTTTGTAACTTTAAAGATAAACACTCTTATGAGATGGGGGGCAGAAAAGGCAAGGGATCTACAAGACAGACTAGCCTCAGGCCAGGGTATTTTTCATGGCAACTCTCAGTGCCAGAAGGCATTGGAAAATAGCAGCAGAGTTCAAAGAGAAAAAAAAAAAAGATCGAGTCAGTGGTTTAATATCCAGCCAAGCTGTTATTTATTGTTAAAAGCACCATGAATACATTCACAAACATATAACGCCTCAGGAAACAGAGCACTTATGAGCCTCACTTGAAAGAAGCGATTTGATATGAAACCCAGCTGAACAACAGATACATCAAAATATAGAATTCAAGAATGGTGACAACCTTCTAAAAATAGAAAACTGGTCATGAGCATTGAATCCATTTGAATATAATTACTATCACTATAGAACTGTAGAAATTGTGGTTTCGGCATATATGCATCAGTACAAACCCATATCTTAGTGGCTTAACACAATAAAATTTGTTTTTAACTCATATCACTATTTAATGAGGGTTTTTGAGTGGGACCCTCGGCTCCATGCAGTGATCTGGGGACTCTGATGTCTTCCTTTGTGTAGCTCCACCATTTTTAATACAGTTTTAGGGTGGCCCTGGACCCATCCAGCTTGTAGACAGAGGGAAGAGAAAAAGAGGGTGGAGAAGTCATCCTCATTGTTAACTGCCTGAGACTGAAAGTATCGCTTCACTTTCACTTATATTGATCATGGAGAATTCTGAGTAGTCTCTAATACACAGAATATAATGTCAGTATCATTAGATATAACAATATAGAAATAATATAATTATAAAAACTGGGAGGTTATAAGAGATGTATATTTTCTTATTTTTCATGGCAGAAGTTAATAAATACTTTCTAAATTTTATAAATCAAGAATTAATGGCTTAAATGTATTGTCATGCCTTATTTTCTGTTATAAATACAGACTTGGGAGGAATAATTGTAGAACAACAACTAAAAAACAAAGACAGAAAACTAAGGAAGTATAAAAACAAAATAAAATAAAAAGTAATAAAACGTATCCAGATCTGTTGAAATAATAGAATTGAATGGAATAAACTGATCTGTTAAATGTAAGAAATTATTAGATCAGAATCAAAACATGATATTTGATATCTATTATAAATATAGAAATATATCTCAGATATATTAATAAATGAAAAAAGCAAGTTGGGGAACAAAATGTATAGTTTAATCCTATTTGTATTTAATAGTAATATATATTATATATGATATATACATGTTGTTTTATACTTTATACACATAGAAAATATTTGGAAGTATATATAAGAAATGGTTAGCAGGGTTCTTTCTAGGGATTGGGATGAAGGACAAGGATAAGCATATTGGTACTTTTTACCATATATCTATCTGTACCTTAAATTTTGTTTTAATAAGCATGATATTTTTACTATAAAAGTATAAACAAAAAAATCCTGAAGTCCAACACAGTTCTATTGGAGAACTGAAAGGAACAAGCAAAGGATAGGGGAGAGGTCAGAGAAGACTGGCAGAATGGCCTTTGCTAACCATGAATCTTGAATCCAGGTAGAGGAGTTAAAGATTCCAGGTAGCAAAACGGTTGAATCTCCAAGGTTAAGGAATAGCCCCTAGCACTGATCCCCATGTGCACTGACAATGTGGAAAGGACATGGCATGTTTAATAAACCTTGGGTATGCCTGGAGTATGACGTGTGTGGTGGAAAGGTGTAAGAGGTTAAGACTGGAAAGACAGGGCAAATTTGGTGAATGGCAGAGTTAAGATCATTCATTAGAAAATGAGATTTTCTCACAGTATTTTGAACAGAATAGTAACTTGATTGGGTTAGCATTTTACACAAATAACTATGATGTTGATATGGGGAATTAGTTAGAGACCACAGAAAACTGGCAACCCATTAGGATTCTAGTCAAATAATCTAGTTAGTCATGATGATGATCTGAGCCAAAATGATGGAACTATAGATGAAGAGAATATGGGTTCAACATTCAAGAAACATTTAGCAGGTAGAATAGACAGAACTTGACTATTCATTGGATATCATGGGAGTGGCAGAGTGAAGACTACAGAAGGGTCGGGATGATACCCAAATATGATAGTTCATTTCATTATGTGAATGTAGAAAGAGAAGCAAATTTGGTTGTGGATAGGAAGAGGGAGAAAGGTAAGTTCAGTTTGAGTAATGATGAGTTTGAAGTGTGAGTGGAACATTCAGGAAGAGAGAAGCAGGTATAAGACCCCGAGAAAGGTGGAAATGCAGAATATAGAAATAAAAATAATTAGTCTGTAACTAATAACAGAGGACAAGTGCAGAAAATTGTGAGAAGGGAAGGGGTGAAAGTATAAAATGTCTCTGACAGGTCAGGGTCCTCTGCTCAGTTCAAAGACATACACTGAGAACCTTTTGCTTTTATTTCTGGAAATTTCTTGCCATTCCAACCCCTTGGCCAAGAAGGGAGTTCAAGATTTCAGGTAGCAAAAAAGGGCACATTAGAGTTAGAAAGGGGTGGGTGGATTTCTTCTGACAAGCTTTGGTCCTCAAGGAAGCTGGGTCCTTTGTGGCCATTGGGAATTGAGACAGCACTTTTCTAAGAAGCCTTGAGATATCTCTTAGGAAGAGAGATGGACATTTGACCTTTGTCCCCTCACTGGACCACTGGCTGTGGTCCTAACTCTTACTTTACATGACCAAATGAAAGACCAGGCTGCCTAATAACTTTAGGAGAGGACCAACTGCCTCCCTGCCAGGGAAAAATAATTCAACCTTCCTTTAAAACTGAATAGCTAAAAGCCAATCACATACTTATAATTCAAACGTAATGCTGGTACCTAAATCCAAGTGCTACATTTCATGAATCCTATCACCCCGATTTGTACCTAAGGCCCATAGGCTTTAACTCCTTTGGTGGGCAGTCTGGGGACCAGAGAAAGTAAGTCTTGTCACAAAGTAATATTTCCTTCGTGAGGGGGAACAGTAGTAGGGTACTGACAACGGAATCTAACAAGACAGAGGCCTGATATATTCATATATAGATAGACTTGGAAGTCTTTGAATTTTGTATATTTTTTTTCTGTATGTGTATACAATTGTAACAACAATAAAATTACTCAATTGTTCTTACGTAGTAACTCTTTGAAATTATTTACTACTGTAAGGTAGCTTACCATTTGCATTTGGAAAGAACATTTTAATCTCTTTGAAATTAAAATCTTAAATCATTTGTATATTTAATGCTAGAAATGACCAATTGGGTTTAGAATCCAAACAAAAATATATCTCACAATATTGTATGGCAACTTGAAAACTGTTGCCTTGTTACTGCTGTGAAAATTTATATTCTGTCATAGTTGTTACGATTTCACATAATAGGATGAGGAGGGGCTGTGCATTTCTAGCATCTATCCAGAGAGAAGGAGGTAGCATATATTTTCTAACTATAGAAAGTCATCTATTTTTTATTTTGTCTGAAATAAAATTCTCATTTTTGTCTAGAATCCTTTCTTTTTCTCAAATTGCACTCATATATAATGCCTGGCACATATGAGGCCCTCAAATATATACATACCTGTTTGTACTATATTTTAGCATCACTGTTTTTATGGGGAATAGTCAGAAATCTGTGCATGCTCTACAAAATCAATCCAGCTTTTCTCAGGCAAGCAGAGAACTGAGGAAAATCATTCAAATGTTTGATGCAATGAACCAGATGATTACAGTTTCAACTAATTACTTCAATTCACTTCTTCTCTGTAGTTGTGTAGTCAAAATTTCTGTTTCAAATGTACAGCTTTTATATTTTTGCAAAGTTCCGTTTTTCAGTGATTTTTAAATCTTAGTTTCTATTTCACTTCCCATTTACCATTTCAATCTGAGACTTTAATACTGTTTCCACAGTTACAAGCCTCAGGTTAATCATGGCCCTGGGAATTGAGTTCTCCAGTGTGTACACAATCCCCTTGAGGGGGCTTGTGGGTTCCCAGCGTAGACGATTGGCTCCAAATCCTGCCCCTGGGGATTCAGGCACACTGTCCACCAGCTCACCCTGCCTGACAAACACTACTGGTGAGACAGAAGTCAGTGGTCGGTCATCACCATTGGAGAAAACTAAGGAATCCATCTTTGGTCTTGCAAGGGAAGGGTAGTAGACAGAGTCTCCAATACAGTGTCTCGTCTGTAATGGCAGCTTCTGCAGTCTGGCAGAGATGAACACAGGTCACTGGATGAAAGGAAGCCTCTGTTTCTCAGGACCACCAGGTAGACTGAGTTTTCTAATCTCCCCAGTGTGCCAGGTAGATGCATATATTGTGCTTAACAATATAATGCGATTTTCCTCATCACTGTATTTCCAAATCCTACTTGTCCTTTAAGGTTGGCCTCAAGATTTACTTTCTGCATTAAATTATTCTGTTAGGTATTAAATACATATTTAGGCTATTAAAAGTATAGAAAATGATGTGGCAAACACTTGTGTACCATTAGATGATTTTTATTTAATAAAAAGTATTACTCTCTGGAAGAAGGTAACGTTCTGTTGAAAGAGAAGTCAGTTTACCCAGGTCTAGTAGGAATTGCTTTCTGTGACATGCTAAGAAATGAACGAGGAACAGAAAGGTCTATTTCAACTTGTGTCTGGATTCAGCTACCTCTTTTTTTGCCTCACCAAGACTTTGCCACTGCCTTTACCCATGATAAGCTCCATCTGCCAAGCCACCTCTAGAATAGAATTATGCTTCTGATGGACCTTCCCAGCCTCCCAAACAGCTCTCCAGCCAGGAATGAACACCCAGGGAACCAGTTAAACTTCCTGCTTGTATTGACTCAGAGCCTAACAGAAAACAGAAGAAAATGTTGCAACATTATTAAGGTTCTTGGTCAATTCTCTGTCTACAAGTTAGCAGCTTCTTTCCTCAGAATTCTGACTTTCTCCTTGTTAAAGGTGGAATTGCATTTCACCTCATCACCAGCCCAGAATTCATATGTTGAAGTTCTAGCCTCCCAGTACCTATGAATGTGACCTTATTTGGAATAAGTTTGTTGTAGGCGTAATTAGTTAAGAAGAGGTTTTACTGGAATAGGATGGGCTTCTGATCCAATATAATGGATTCCCTTATAAAAAGAGAAAATTTGGACATAAACACTCAGAGGGAAGATGATGTGAAGACACAGGGAGAAGACAGCCAAATGATGACAGATGGAAAGATTAGAGTGATGTATCTGTAAGCCAAGGAACCCCAAGGATTGCTGGCAAATACCAGAAGCTAGAAGAAGCAAGAAAGGATTCTCCCCTACAAATTTAAAAGGGAACATGATCCTGCTGACTCTTTGATTCAGACTTCTAGCCTTTATTACCATGAGACAAGAAATTTCTGTTGTTTTAAGGTTTAAAAAAAATTAAGATAAATTTTTAAAATTTAAAAGTGTTACTGATGGTGTTTGATATAACTTTCTATATACTCCAACATAATTCTTATTTCTCCTTCCCAGAAGCAAGTTGTTGCCTATTATTGGGCTCTTAGGTAGGGTTTTTCAATGATTCTGCCCTTTCCTGGATCTTAATTTTTTAAGAGGAGTCTAGTTCCAGGTCCCTAACTTAACCAAATCTTAGGGCCTGTGCCTCCATGCAAGTATTAAGAGACCCTGAGGTGGAAATGCAGTCCAGAGCTTTAGCTGGACCCATCATCTTGACTGGGAACACTTACACCTCTTTTGACCTCCCAAATTCTCTCTGACTCCTGTAGCATTGAGCATTTAATCCACTTTCCAGTCACTTATTTAGCACCTACTTACAGGTACAAAATAGAGGATGTATTACAGTATTTCCTTATAAGACTATAAATCCTTGAAGCAGTATTATTCTCTTTTTATTTTATTTTTTTTTTTTTTTTTATTTTTTTTTTTTATTGCATTTTAGGTTTTGGGGTACATGTGAAAAACATGCAAGGTTGATGCTTAGGTGCATACGTGGCAGTGTGATTTGCTGCCTTCCTCCCCTTCACCCATATCTGGCATTTCTCCCCATGCTATCCCTCCCCAATTCCCCACCCCCCCGCTGTCCCCCCCACTCCCCCACAACAGACCCCCATGTATAGTGCTCCCCTCCCTGTGTCCATGTGTTCTCCTTGTTCAACACCCGCCTATGAGTGAGAACATGTGGTGTTTGATTTTGTGTTCTTGTGTCAGTTTGCTGAGAATGATGGTTTCCAGGTTCATCCATGTCCCTACAAAGGACGCGAACTCCTCGTTTTTAATGGCTGCATAATATTCCATGGTGTATATGTGCCACATTTTTCCTGTCCAGTCTATCATCGATGGGCATTTGGGTTGATTCCAGGTCTTTGCTATTGTAAACTGTGCTGCTATGAACATTCGTGTGCATGTGTCCTTATAGTAGAACGATTTATAATCCTTTGGATATATGCCCAGTAATGGGATTGCTGGGTCAAATGGAATTTCTATTTCTAGGTCCTTGAGGAATCGCCACACTGTTTTCCACAATGGTTGAACTAATTTACACTCCCACCAACAGTGTAAAAGTGTTCCTATTTCTCCACATCCTCTCCAGCATCTGTTGTCTCCAGATTTTTTAATGATTGCCATTCTAACTGGTGTGAGGTGGTATCTCAATGTAGTTTTGATTTGCATTTCTCTAATGGCCAGTGATGATGAGCATTTTTTCATATGCTTGTTGGCTCTTTTTAAAGCAAACTGAGGAGAGTTCGCCTAAAGAGTTCCTACTCTATAGGATATTGCCCATGTATATCAGTCTCGTTATCAGAGAAGTCTGTACTCATAAGTATGCTTAGCTTTACAGAACATGTGATATTGCAGCCATTCAACAGTTATTGATAGCCTACTATGTCAAATTAGTGAATCAAGTATTGTAAGAATAAAAGAAGTGCATAAAGATTTATTTTCCCTACCTTGAGTATCTCTCAAATGATTGAGGCATTTTTGAAAATACATATAGTAAACTACTTCATTATTTCAGTGTAGTAATCATGCTGAGGCTTCAACAAAGGTTACTGTTATAATATTGTCATCATAATTTGTATTTTAGGAATTTTTTAATACTTAAATTTTTTCCAAAGCAAACCTGAAAGTTAAGTGTTTGCCCATACAACTGAATAAGAATTGTTTATCTTAGACCAAATCATCAGTATCACTGGCATTTTTACCAGAGTTTGAAAATGTATTCTTGCACCTCATTCTTTTGCCTTGCACTGGCAGCAAATCACTATGTATAGAAACTGCCAAGACAGGCCTTATGGAACTTACACAGCATCTTTCTCTCTGTGACTTGTGTGAACACAAATTGGAGATGGATAACTGAAATACACTTGGCTACAGATTCCATTCTGTCCTCTGGAACTGAACTAAAGAAAAATTATTCAAGGCACATTTCAATGAAATTCTTTATGAATTGACCATTTGTGCTTTTTATTATAACTGAACAAATTGCCTTATTATATAATACATTGTCTTTTTTAAAAAATCAACTTTTATTTTAGATTTGGGGTGTATAAGTGCAGGTTTGCCACATGGGAACCCTGTGTCATAACACTGAAGTTGAGGGTACATATGATCCCCTGACCCAGGAAGTGAGCACAGCACCCAATAGGCAGTTCCTCACCCCCTTCCCTTCCTCTCTCCTCCAGCAGTCCCCAGTGTCCATGGCTCTCATGTTTATGTCCATGGGTACTCAGTGTTCAGCTCCCACTTACAGGTAAGAACATGCAGTATTTGGTTTCCTGTTGCTGCCTTACTTTGCTTGGGATAATGGCCTCTGGTGGCATCCATGTTGCTGCAAAGGACATAATTTCATTCTTTTTCTCGCTGCATAATGTTCCATGGTGTATCTAATTTATCTTTTTAACTAATGCTATTTAAAACTTCACATTCAATGTTCCTATAATTTTATTTCTATCAAAGATGTTATAAAGTATTATTAGTATAAATGTCACAGAAATTGTGGTGGTCAGTCATCAGTCAAGAACTGAATGTCCTGAACCAAAGACTTATTAAAACTATAATTTGGATTTATTTTTGTCTTTATTTTCCAGACATTGCAAATGGATATAAACAAGCTGAACATAACCTTGCTTCGGATCTTCCGTCAAGGAGTGGCTGCAGCTTTAGGACTCTTACCTCAACAAGTGCACATCAATCGCCTCATTGTAAGATACCTACATTTTACATTCCCAAAATTCAAGCTCTCTGTGTGTGTGTGTGTGTGTGTGTGTGTGTGTTTTAATCACTAAAGGGCTCATGCTTTAGTTGTATGGCTCATGAGCCAAATCTGGCACATCATCTGTTTTTGTAAATAAAATTTTATGAAATAAGCCATATCCACTATCAATGGTGACTTTTATATTACAGTGGCAGAGTTCAGTAGTTGCAATAGATTGGCTCATGAAGCCTAAATTTTTTATCATCTGGCTTTTTATAGTGGAAGTTTCTTAACTCTGCCATAGTTCAAGCCTAGCTCCTGTGGCAAATATGAAAGGGCCCAAAACATTTGCCTTACCAACCTGGCACTAGTCCACAAGCATTCTCCATTAGAGTGAACGCCTCTGAATCAAGTGAGGCACTGTTTCCAGACATTATTTATTAAAGCCCTTTCAAGTATATCAATAGAATGATGGACATTGAATACACAAGGTTGTGGGGGGGGACATTTTAGATAAAGAATAAAGAAGACCTGACCCTGAGGACTGCAGCCCAGATGGAATGCAGGAATTGGTAGTCCGGGAAAACCAAGAGAAAACTTGAATGGGTATCTGAGTGGGTAAAGTAAAAAATAAAAATAAAAAAATGAAGTAAACCCAAAAGATCTATTGTATAGGACCCAGCTAGGCCTATCTGTCAGTCGCCCACATTCATTAATTCCTGTCTTTCCTCAGTGTTTGGGAACCTGGATATTATCCAACTACATGTTCCCACCTGCACTGGAAAGTGGGTGTGAGCAAAGGCCAAAAAAACGCAAATTCAGATCAGATGACTGTCTCTTCGTAAATAGCTAGTCACTTCAGTTTTATGTGAAAAGGGGCTTTGGGATCACTGTACAGGTTTTAAATTGTTCTTAATTTCCACTGCAATGGGAGTCCAAGCAAGGACTCCGCATTCTCCCAACCTTAAGTTGCTGTGCTTCTTCTGCATGGAGTTCAGCTTTCTACTGTTCAGTCTGCCTTCACTATGGAGGGAATTTGCTTTTTGTTTTAGTTTGGGTTTTATGTTTCTTTTTATTTTTTCTGTGTGTGGAGAGTGAGTTATTTCATTTCCTCATAAAAACTTGTAGTCTGGCCTGTAATCTCAGCACTTTGGGAGGCCGAGGCGGGTGGATCACGATGTCAAGAGATCAAGACCATCCTGGTCAACATGGTGAAACCCCGTCTCTACTAAAAATACAAAAAGATTAGCTGGGCATGGTGGCGCGTGCCTGTAATCCCAGCTACTCAGGAGGCTGAGGCAGGAGAATTGCCTGAACCCAGGAGGCGGAGGTTGAGGTGAGCCGAGATCGCGCCATTGCACTCCAGCCTGGGTAACAAGAGCGAAACTCCGTCTCAAAGGGAAAAAAAAAAAAAAAAACAAAACCTGTAGTCTGTGAATCGACAATGTTGTAGAACTGAACAAGCTTTTAAAAAGTTTTAACTTGTACCACAGAAGAAATATACCATTCTCCTGAATAGTGAAGGTTACTTATATCCAGGGCATACTTTGCTCAAATGAGAAGATTTAGGTATTAAAGAAGTCTTGGCTGGGTGTGGCGGCTCATGCCTGTAATCCCAGAACTTTGGGATGCCAAGGTGGGTGGATCACCTAAGGTCAGGATTTCGAGACCTGCCTTGCCAACAAGGTGAAACCCCATCTCTACTACTAAAAATACAAAAAAAATAGCCAGGCATGATTGTGGGGTGCCAGTAATCCCATCTACTTGGGAGGCTTAGGCAGAAGAATTGCTTGAACCTGAGAGGTGGAGGTTGCAGTCAGCAGAGATCATGCCATTGCACTCCATCCTGGTCAACAAGAGCGAAACTCTGTCTCAAAAAAAAAGTCTTGGATCTAGATCTAGATTTTTTTATATATACATATAAAAATATATATGCATAAACCTGTATATCTGTATTTTGCTAAGATATATAGAGAGATTATTTAGATATAGATATCTTAGATATACTTTTATACATATAGGTTTAATGAGCATTATAGCTATTTGCAGGGATGAAGGAGGGATTTGCCACACTGAGGAAGGGATATGCTTATCCTCAGAGTATGTTAGTAGCATGGTTAAAAGTAGTTACTATAATAGCTAGAGTTACAATACCTGAGATAGCAGAGTGTGGTGACTAACAGCATGTGTTTTGGAGACAGACAAAACCATACTTCATTTCCAGTGTGGCCATATTCCATCCGTGTGAATGTGGACAAGCCACTTAACATTTCATTTGTAAAATAGAGATAACCATAATACCTATTGCCTGGGGGTGTTCTGAACAATAAATGAGATAAGAGATTTAAGGTAAATAGGAGCATGTCAGGCACAACACAAGTGCTCTGTCCCTACTGTCATTGTTATTAAGTCACAAACTATTTAAATTATTATAAACGTGTTTCAGATCGGTATTTAGTTATTGTCTGTTGTTCTCTGCAAACACGAAAATACTTTTCCTGGCTTGCTAGTAGTAAACTGATACTTCATTTTATACCCAGCTAAAATTCTGATAAAGCACATTAAAAGAGAATTTTCTAGCATGAGAGAGCTCCATGTGTCAGAAAGAAGGCTAACAATAATTTCATTCTGTTAGTGTATTACATAAGTTGTAAAAGATAATATTATCAATGGCCATGTCATTTTTGTCTGCTGTTTGTGTGTGCATATGTAGAATATCAGACGTTTATGGTAAGAAATTCTCTGATTCCATTTTAGCTAATGAAGTAATACTAATAGGAAAAGTATTACGACATCACTACACAACATATGCATTTCTACTAAATGACTGATTTTAAATGTGTGACATATTTGACGTGAAGAACAGAATCAGGAAGAGGATTTCAAAGCTCATCTGGCACGATCTTCCTTAGCTAGCCAAGCCTTCACATTAACACAATCTATAAAAGTAATAGAGAGAGTGGTGATGTCTAATATGCAATTTTACTATTACATTGGATTGTATTTAATTCATTTGATTTTGAAATGCTTCTTTAAACATAATTAGGGAACATCTGAACAATGTACATCAAAAAATTACAATATGGAATGGTAAAGTAATCAGCATACAATGAAATATAAAATTACAAATCGTGGGGGGCCAACTAATTGCAAGAAATCTATTTGACGATTTTAGACTTTGGACTGGTAATATTAAGTCTACCAGAGAATAACTAATAAATATAATCTCCACAATGCCTTTTAGGATCCTAGAATTCTGACTTCCTTTAATGTTTCTAAAGGAAAGGTAAAAATATTCTCCAAAGTTGTTTAAAATGTCTATAACACATAAAAATGTTCTGTTTTTATTAGGGAAAGAAGAACAGTATTGAACTGTTTGTGTCTCCCATAAACCGTAAAACAGGAATTTCTGATGCTCTGCCCTCTGAGGAAGTTCTTCGTTCACTTAATATCAATGTTTTGCATCAAAGTTTATCCCAATTTGGAATTACAGACATCTCTCCTGAGGTATGTTGTTGCAAGAAACGTTTCATTTTAAAATGTGAGCAGTTAGCATGCTATGGTAATTCAACCCCAAGAGGCTTTGAGATGAAAGCTGTTTATTGTATGTTACTTGATAATAAAAATTTCCCTGAGTGTCAGAATTCTCTGATCTTTACATTGTATATGTTTACTTCTTAAGGAAATGCATTTTCACATTGAAGTTTCACTCTTTGGCATTTTTCTTCTTCAAACCTTTCTGGCCGTATAACTTATTTTGACTTACCTAGTAAATTTTCTAGAAGAAAGAAGATTTAGATGTATTTGTCAATTGATCACTTGAAACTGATATGTAAAAAAAAAAAATACCTTTAAACCTTTCTTTCTCTACGGGTACACCCCTCCTCATTATTTTCATTGTCAAAATGGTCACTAGATACTCACTGTTTCCCATAACTTTGGAATTAATTTGAAATGTGATTTTTCTTTTGCTGAAGAAACAATCTTAAGAACTATACATATTTCTTCATAGTATTTTCCAAATTTGGCATTTTTAAAACATTTTCTCTGCCACCTCTACCATCTCACTCCTGAGTGGATTTAATTCCCTTTCCACTTCTTTTACTCCATCCTGCTCTAACAAACATGCTGGAAGCATCGTCATCCTAAATACATGTAATTCAATTCATGCAACCATGAAATTAGACTGGAGGGAACATGTGTAACACCTCGTAGATACAGAAAGTATGGCCCATAAAAATTAAGTGACTGTCTCAAGGTGACAGAAGAAGAGAGGCACAAAGCACCACCTAAAATCTTGATATCTTTTCTTTTGTTTTTTTATTTTATAGAGGCAGGGTTGAGCTATGTTGCCCAGGCTGGTCTTGAATGCCTGGCCTTAAGCAATTCTCCCACCTTGGCCTCCCAGAATGCTGGGATTACAGGTGTGAGTGAGCCATCTTGCCTGGCCAAAATCTAGATCTCCTGATGCCTAGTCTATTCGCCTTGACGGTAAAGCACGCTGCCTCTTATTTTAGTAAGTATCACAAGTGTAGTATAAAAAACTCTGGGTGGGCATGCTGGCTTCCCTCCCCAGCAATCCTAACTACTGGGGAGGCTGAGGCAGCAGGATCCCTTGAGCCCAGATTGAGTTTGTTTCCCAAAGCCACATTTAAAATGTGTGTGATCGTGGGCAGGCCATTTAATCTCTGTGAGGTCGTCTGCCTTTGCATTATGTCGACCTCACTGAGCCTCAGTTTCTTCAAATCCAAAATGGTTATAGCACTTATAAACTTGAAATATGGATTGAATTTTTTAAATAAATGTAGAAATTCTCACACAGTAGGTAGCACACAAATGTAATTTGAATGCAGAATGAATTGGCACATAAGACTATATGTCATCATTGAACCATGACTGTCACTACCACCCACAACTAGTCTTCCTGCATTTGGTTTTGTGCCTCTCTCTATTCCCTTTCCCAGCACACCCAATGTGTTTTCTGTCCTGCCAGCAAAGTAATCTTTCTCAGCATAAATTTGGCCATGCTGTCCTAATTTCATGATTATTCTTTGACTTTCAAAATACTATGAAATGAAGTCTAGATTTCTTAATATGGTATATGGTCCTTTGTATGCTGGACTTTATAATTGTCAAACAGCACTTTCCTAGTTTACATTTCAGCAATTCTAAACTCGATAGATATCGTGATACACATACTCTCTCCTTCCTCCATGCTTTTATGTATGTTGATTTGTCTACACACCTTTCATTTCTCAATATCATCTACTGTGTAGCAAAGTATCCCTTGTGCCTCCACAGACGAAGGTGCTCTTTACCCTGTGTTCCCATCCCCTTCAGGCCCTTCACAGACTGACTGGTACATATCTTGCCTAGGACAATTCTTTAAATTTTAGAAAGGCCATTGGATAAATATATTCTTCTTCCCATAGCTTTTAGAGAATCATATAAACGGTCTTCCCTGTTGCTTTATCCTGAGTTCAAAAGCCAGTCTGAGGGCTTTAAGAATACAGCACCTTATCAAGTAACTCAGATTTGCAAACCAAGAAAAGCTGTCCATACAAAAAGAGCTGGCTTAAGGGAAGTACTTGGTTGGGCATCCTCCAATATACCCCAGTCCAGTGAAGGTGAAGTACTTAACTTAATGGCCTCTCACAGAGCTAGTAGCTCACAATAGACTACGCTTGAATAATCAAAATGTATTTGATGATCAAAATGTGACAGTTTCTCATAAAATTGTTGGAATCTAGAAATCTAGAGTTTAGAAAATATATATTACAGAAGATGAGGAAGTATTTGAATTAGGTGTAAGGAGCATATCATGAAGGACAGATGGATTGTTTGAACCTTTTGTTTGGACACTCCTAGAAGGTGCCAGGCATTACCCTTTGAACTTTGACCAGAATCTTGAATTGCAGACACAGAGAAAAGCTGTCTGCAGTGAACAGGCACCCCAGTGAGGAGGTGCTTGGTATAGATACAACCTAAAGGAGCCCTGAAAAAATATTCGTTGATAGTAAAACTGGTGAATGCTATTCTGTCAGTTTTCTTACATCTTTATTCATCTTTTCTGTGGTTAATGTTGTATAACAATTTATGCCTCAATCCATTTTCTCACATTTTAATCTTAAAATTATAACATGCTATTGCAACATGTTCATTAACAGGAAAAATGAACTTTGGTATTTTTGTTTTTCATCATTTGCATGAATTATAGGACATTATGAATGATGTCTCAAAGCATCTCTTTCTAAACTTATGTTAATCACTTTCATGGAAAGATTTTTTTTTTCATATGCTTGATTTTTTAATTGAAAATGACTCTTGAGAAACAAACAAAAAAATACCAACTAGAAAACTATTTTTGTTTAGTCATCTGTTTTCATTTGTAATCTGTTTCTTGAAGGAAAAGACATTATTTCTTCTATATATTTTTATATGAGGTGTAGAACATTATAGGCACTCATGCAGATAAAACTAGACCTCCTCTTGCCTAATAAGTAAAATCCCAGGAAAATAAAATTAAATGTTTTTACAAAATAAATTAAATACCTGTTAAAACAGTAAGTTCTGTATTGACATTTTAAAAAATGATTTAGGAATTTTGTTGTTGTTCAATTGCAAATTACTCCAGTTTCCAAATCTTATATTTCAAAGGAGAAAGTGACCTTCTTTAAATAAAAGTCCAATATGCTGACTGATACTTTCATGAAATATTTACAAAGAAAAAAAGCTGTTACATATAAATATAAACATTAATGTGTGAGTTTACTGATTATTCCTTCAAATTAGGAACACTAGCAGGTAGTCTAGTCTAAATTAGTATAGACCTAGCCATACAGTGCTGAGGAGCATACAATCAACATCAACCTGTATTAGACCATTCAGAACAATTGCTCACATTATGCACAGTACAATGGAAGCTTGGCATTTATCAAACAAAGCCATATTGTTATAGGATACATCTCATTTATCTGCCTAAATCAATCAAATTAACCAGATACTTTGTAACATTTGCACTTCATTCTTATTCTGTGTGCTTCATCTCTTTTAAAGAGGTGTATCTCCTAGATCCTCTATCTCTGAATCATCTCTCCTAGCATTTGGGATCTCCTTCTGCATCTGAGATCAGAATTGATTAAAATATTTAAAGAGAGAGGAAGGACAAAAGAAAGAAAAAAGAATGAGCTATACTGCATCAAATTATTAAACAGGATATAGAGAAGACATTGTTACCTATACAGAAAACTACCCAAATTTTAAATAATAAAACAAAACCCATCAGCTTCTTTTACTGCAACTAAGTTAAGGGGCAAAGCAGTGTGGCTATGAAATAAAACATAAAGATGATATAGTGGCATTAGCTTGGCCCAACAACAGAGCCTCTGAATTATTCAACCCTCAGCCCCCTGACAAACTATAAAAAGCATGGTGTTAACCCTATGCAAAGGTTAGATTGAAGATTCTTGTGAATTATAGTCCTTTGATTTGTGAGCTCTTAACAACAAACTTTTCCATTTATTGCCCTGCCCTTATCAGGTTTTTTAGATCTCTGTACAAATATAGTAGTGTTCAGCAGGAGTAGCATGACTCAGAAAGAAATCTATTTATCAAGAAAATGCAGTGACTAAGTTCTAGGAGTTCAAAACACGTGTCTTTTTAACTGAGGGTGGGGGATGGGAGGGTAGGAGTTAATTTTTTCATCATTACTGCTTCAGTTAAAAAAGAAAACAAAACAGGTTTGACTTAAGCAGGAAGGAACATGCTGATATTCTAGGAGTTATAGAACTACAGCAAGGAAAAAAAATGAACCAAATCGGGTTAGGAACACAAAATCTCTTTCCACCCACCTAACCACCCCTTTTTATCCAAATTTTACATGGGCTTAAGCTCAACTCCTTATACTTAAATTTGACAAATTTATGCTGCCTACTTGAAGGCTTAACTAGTTTGCTTTTATAGCAAACAATGGATGCTATTTTGTTGCCTGTAAAAAAATTCATTTCCATATTTATACCTGATTTCTGCAAGAGTTTTCTTGTCTATTAGTTTCTAGCTATGCTTATAGAGACATTGGAATAAAAAACGATATGACTGACATCAAAGAGGTGAAAGAAAATTTGTCACTTGAACCCAAAGGTTTCTTTGCGGCAGGATACTTGGTTTCTAATCATTTTATCAATCAAATATTTGCAGGTTCTCAATTGATTTATCGTTTATCTATCTTTAAAATTCCTCTCTAAATCATTTCTTATATCTTTGCATCTATGTCCCAGAAAGTAGCCAAGATACTATTATATTATAATTAATGAGCACATCAATGTTTTACAAATAAAGGAAATAGAATCCTGATTACTTTAGCAATTATTAAAGGCTTTCTCCAAATAATCTTTATAATCACAATTGAACTCAAAAATCTTTTCTGTTCAGCCTTGCTTATCTTCCCACCAGAACTAACTTGCATTCCAGAATAAAAGTTCTCATAAAATATTTTTCAAGGTAAATTTTTTTGTCTGTTTTATAAATGTTGGATATGTTTTATTTTTTAAAGCCTTAAAAGTAAATTAGCAATGATTTCAAAGTTCAGACACCTACAATATATGTTTTACTCAAGGCTTTCTTAATCTCTAGAGACAATCTCTAAGGACAGATATGTATCCTCACTAAAGGGAGGCGACCTTCAACAAAAATGAAATTTTAGATGAGTTAAAGCGTTTGATTTGATTTAGCCTTTATATGTTTCTCCTAATCATGTACCGTTTAATTTCAAGTTAGTTTCATTAACTATAAATCTATACTGTCACTAAATTATAAAACTTAATTTTATTCTGAGAATGAATTTTAGTCAATGTGCTTATTTAGAAAAAAGAATTAATGAAATAAAACTAATACAGTCATGCACACTTTATTTGAGCTGCTTCTCCACTCTTCTATCCCTGAAGTGGAACAAAAATGATACAAATAAAAATAAATCTATGAATTTTACCTTTTATTGCCAAATAATTCTGAACATTTTGATGTTCCCTATTACTTTAGAAAAATATGTGGTATTCTAAAAAATGTATGTTGTTGAGATGATACATTAGCCAGATTTTGACAATACAGACTCCACTTAAAAAAAAAAAAGATGTGATTAAAAGCAAGAAAAGAAGGAAATAATCCTGGCATTGTTGCTGTACTTATTAACGCACCACAAGCTTTTATTTGCACCTGTTTCACTTTTGTTTAAAAGTAAAGAACAGTATTACAGCACGTAATCCGGGGTGTTGATGTTGTGGGAGGGGACTTAGAGTAAGGAAATATTCAGAAACAGTTTCTTCCACACAGAAGAAAACAGAAGTCTCTTACCTATGAACCAGGTAGTTTCCAAGAGAGACACTCAGGGATATTCGGAAAGCCTGGGACCTGCGGATGCCATGTCAGGCACGCTTGCTCCTATTCCAGGAGACTAAATAATTTTTTATATATATAAGGATGGCAGTCTGTTGTCTTAGATCAGTTTGAGAAGCAGCTCTGGCAGCGGGGGGTGTAGGTGTGTTGCACTATGCTGAATGGAATAAGGCTAAAAATATGTTTAGTATCTGATAAGAACGCCAGTTTTCTCAAGCTCTCATTTAACATCGGACTTTCTGTTTTGCTTTTAAAGAAAAATGTTTTACAAGGGCAGCATGAAGCGGACAAAATCTGGAGCAAAGAAGGATTTTATGCTGTTGTCATTTTTCTCAGCATCTTTGTTATTATAGTAACGTGTTTGATGGTAAGTTTGCTTCTTTGTCTGTTTTATCCTTTGCTGAGCCCACTGCTTGATATTAGTGGGTACATTGCCATTCAAATGAATGCTAAAATGCTTGGGAGCAGAAGCAAGACCATGATCCTGTTAGATTAGGAATATTTCATATCTGACATCAGAGCGATTTCTAAAGGAGAGCTTATGGAATCAAGGATGCTGACCTGAATAATAAGGCTGTAATTGCAGTGCAGTTTTTAGTAACTTGATCAACTCTGAGAATGAAGCTTTAGAAAGTGATTTACTGAGGTCACCGAAGCCCTAAACATCAGTAAAGTCTCACTGGCTCACTTCGGGTTTACTTTATTTCTCCTTTTATATCATCTTTACGGAACTCAGGAAAAAAATTAAAAAGAAATATGTCTTTGGGACAAGCTTATTCCCTAACGAATGGTTGATTTCCTTATTTTTAAAAGGCCTTGAAAGAATTCTATGAAAAGGAGATGATTATACCCTCAAAGGCTAAATTAGTTAGACTACTATTTCATTTTTAAGGTGGATAAATAATACAAAAGTATAAATGCATATGCTGGAATAGCTCTGTAAGTAATAATATGTAGGCTTTAAAAGCATGTTTCTAATTTTAAAAATAGAACCCAAAAT
Source organism: Aotus nancymaae (assembly GCF_030222135.1). NCBI lineage: Eukaryota > Metazoa > Chordata > Mammalia > Primates > Aotidae > Aotus > Aotus nancymaae. Next base: position 30,105,655 of record NW_026988428.1, read on the forward strand.
AAGCCTAACCCACTAAATTAAGCAGTACTATTTGGTGTTGAATGAATTAACAGTATGTTTAGAGTAGATCTTGAAAATTTCAAGATGTATAATATTTAGAGTTTACAAATAGGTTTTAATGTCCTTTTTCCCTGTGAGCTATGTTCTTTTTAATTTTGTACGTTAAAAAAAAAAATACTTCTTCCTTCATTTTTAAGTGCCCCCAAAAGTCATTACACTCCTTATTTCTCTCCACAGTCAACAATGTTGCTACGTGTTTTATTGGATGTTGTTTACTTCTGCTCCTCCTGCTGGGAAGGGGTTACTGTTAGAAAGATTAGGGCTCCATCTGGAAAGGCAGAGGCTGCATGGGTCTAAGCTTAGAGGATACAAAACAAGCATGGTCTTAAACAGGGTAAAGACGGGCATGTTTTCTAGAGTTCAAAATATGTGAAATAACAAGAACACCCTAAATCTTCCATCATAATGAATTCAGAGGTAGCTCCTATGGGTCAGGCACTAAGAAAAAAAATTCTAAGAATTGTGACTCAATAAACAAAAGAAAAATTTAGAATTGAGTAAAAAAAACTGATTTTTATATTTCACATGGTAGAGATTAAGAGAAAAGAATTTTAATGAGAGAGTTGGAGGTTTTGCAGAAATTGTGGCAGAGTATTCTGGGCATCTCTGTTTTAAGGATGTAGTTCCTTGTTATAGTTAATTGTACTTTAATATACGTGGTTCTTTCCTTCATACGGGAAATCGCAAGTGCTGTTCCCTCTCTTGTCAGTCACAATTAGCGTGTTTTTCTTCTTTGCAGATGAAAAAGGATAGGAGGAGGGGGAGAATAGAAAGTGGCTGAAAGTGATAAAAGTGGAAAATATTCAGGGGATCAATGGATGTGATTCAGAAAAGCAAAGGCAAGGATAAAAGGAGGGAAGTGGGAAAGCAGATTCATGCCTGGCATTTGAGTACTAAGTGGAGCTTGCTATTAACATAGAGGATGTGTTTCAGATTCTACATTTCTAACTCAAGGTGTGTGCACGTATCCAACGTAACTAGATAAATGTCTGTGTTGGTCTCATGGCAAAAGGACCTATAGTAGTCACACCCTCAACCACTTGGTGCCAGAGGATGACTCTTCCTTTCCCAATATTTAAGTCAGAAACTTAGGTAAGTTGGCTCCAAAGTTATTAGAACAAATCAGGAAAGGGGCATCTCAGAAGTATAGGTGATTGCTCTCTATTGGGTTAGCAGGTAGATTCATCTATTCATTCAGTCGACAGATTCCTGCAGAATATTCTCTGTGAGCCTATTTGTTGTTGGTGGTGTGGGCAAAGCAGAAAACAGGACAGATAAGATCCCTGTTCTCTTGAAGTCTTTACTTTAGAGGGAGACATAGAAAATAAGTTAATTTTTTAAATATCAAATGGTGAACATACTATATGATTCCAACTATATGACATTCTGGAAAAGTCAAGCCTATAGAGATAGTGAAAATATCAGTGGTTGCCAGAGATTGCAGAGAAAGCGAACAATTAGGTAGAGGACAGCAGATTTTAGGGCAGTGAAACTATTCTGTATTCTGTAATAATGAATTCATGACATTATGGATTTGTCAAAACCTGTACAATGTGTGAAGAGTGAGCCCTAATCTACACTATCCACACTATGGACTTTAGTTAATAATAATACATCAATATTGATTCATAAATTACAACAAATGAATCACAATAGGGCAAAATGAAGAGGTGGGGAAGAAAGATATGTGAGAACTTGGTATATTCTGTTCAGTTTTTCTGTAAACCTAAAATTGCTCTAAAAAATAGTATATTTTTAAAATCACAGTGATAAGTGCTATGAAGAAAAGAGCATAATTGTGAGTGGAGAAGAGCAACCCGAGATGTTTGAGACCTAAGGATGAAAATGTGAGAAAAGGACCCCCAGGCAGAGGGTACAGTGGGTGCAACTGGAATAAGCTTGGCCTATTCAGGCCTGAGGGGAAGAATGTTTTAGGCAGAGCCTTGATGTGATCTTCTATGTGTGTTTAAAGGATCACATTTTCTTCTGGTAGAAAGTGGTGGTGAACAGAGGATGAGGGAAATTGTGGAAGGAAGAGGACCTTTCTGGTGACTTCTGCAATATCCCAATGAAGAAGATGCTGCTGGCCCAGAGCAGGGGTGGGTGGTGGGGATAGAGAGAAGTAAAGAATTGAGATTTATTTGAAAGTAGAACTGACAGAACTTGCTATGTCCCAATTCTCAGCAAGAGGGGGGAAATTAAAGATGATTCCTAGATAATTTGGCTTCCCTGCCTGTGTGGAAATGTTCTCATTTCCTGGGAGAGGGAAGTGTTGGAAATGGAGATGACCATGTTCAGATAGTTCTTAAACAAATGAAAGAAATAATTAAATAGATTTCAAATGCTATCTCAAATTTTAATATGAAGGAGTCACTTTTGAAAGTAACAGGGGGACAATGTGCAATGGCTCACACCTGTAATTCAAGCACTTGGAAGTCAGAGACAGGGGGATTGCTTAAGCCCAGGGGTCTAAAACCAGCCTGGGCAACACAGTGAGACCCATCTTTACAACAAAAAAAAATGGTTTAAAAAATTAGCCAGGCTGATGGGACTAAAAAATTAGTCCCAGCTTCTGAGGAGACTGAGAGGGGAGGAGCTCTGGAGCCCAGGAGTTTGAAATTACAGTGAGCTATGATCACGCCACTTTACTCCAGCCTGAATGACAGATACTCTGTCTCTGAAAAACATATAAATAAATAAAAATTCTGAAAAGAAACAGAGGAACTAGCAGCACAGAGACCGGAAGTTCATATTCACAAGAAAAGAAATACTACCCAATAGGATTAACACGAAGCCAAGTTGATCTGATGTAACTTACCACAGAGGAGCTGAGAGTTCAAAGTGATTGTCTAAAATAAGCTCATCTTTATAAGTGTTCAAATTATTGTGATCATAAGCTTGATTTAAAGTAAGTTTTTCATGTGCATTTCTCAGCGATACTTGTACTATCACTTTTATCATTCTGAAACACACGTATTCCAGTTCTGTTTCCCATAGTTTGGTTGATACCATGACAAAGGAAACATATAACTCAGAATTTTCCCTATGGCATTGATTATATTTATGAAAGATCAGTGCCTCCATTTGCATTAGGCTTCCTACATGCTAGAAATGAAAAGCATGTGATTTTATTGTGAAATTATAGAGGTAAATTGCTGTAATGGAAGGTTGTATGTGCTATGTAACAACGTAAGACTTGGCAAAATTTTTGAAAAGTGGCATATTGTTTACTTTCCTTAAAATACACATATATATATGTTGCCAGGCATAAAATTAGACGGCCATGACATTTTCAAATATGTGACTTATTTAGCACCTCACAAATGTGAATGTAGAGTGCGTGGAGCGACAAATAGAAAAATGCAGTTTTCCCAGAAAAAATGTGTGGGCAACTTCCAGTCTATTCAGTCTGTTTTAGATGAAAGAAAGTTATTACCAAGAAGAATTAGTTCTTAAACTTGAAGAAATAATAGAACATCATTTATCATGTAAATTAGATATTCAAATGTCAATGTCCTTACAGGTTTATTAACAGGTACAAAGACATTTATGAAATGTAGGTAGAGATGTCTACAGGCCAGATTGCTTCTGGAAAGTAGTTTTAGAAATCACATGAAAATAGTTGTTTGGGTCAATAAAAGCACTAGCATGTTAGACCCATAGGAGAGTCAGACATATGGGAGAGAAAGAGTTTCTCTAGTTGTAGTCTGGTAGCTGTAGCAAGAAATCCTACATTGAACCACCTGCTATAGCCTTAACATCACACAATAAATACATGTCAAAGGTGGACATAGTTTTCTCATTTGTTATACATAATCCCTAAGGACAAAGGAAAATAGGACTAGATTCCTAGCTGGAATGATTGATTAAGTAGGCATATATCTCAAACTAATTTTCAAATTTTTTCTGTATTAAGAATACAACTGTCTTAATACTAATAACAATAACAATTAGTTTCTTCCATTTATTGCAGTTATTGGTACTAAATTTACTGCCTAGTACTAAATTTACTGCCTAGTACTAAATGCTTAACATATTTTAGTTTACTAATTTTACTTGTGAGAAAACTAAGATTCAGAAAAAGTAAATGACTTGAACAAGAACGTGCATTGAATGGATGTGGGGTCAGGGAGTAGGAAGTGGTAAAAATTCAAACCCAAGGCTATCTAAATTGAAAGTCGGGGCCCACATAATTCTATTTGATTTCATAAGGAGTCAAACTCTAGGGGTTTTTTAGTCTTACCACTCTGTCTTGTGAACATACACTTCCGACCACAAATCACTCCAGTAGTAGCAGATGAGAATGGCTGTATTTATCAGAACCATTCTACCCAGACGAAACTGGTAAATGTGTGCAACACCATACCTGTGTGCTGTGGGCACACCTCTCTTTTTGCACTTAGTACTTTGTACTGAATGCAATTTTTACACAGTTATCTTTTCTGGAAGCCTATGAATTCCTAGAGGACAGAGTTCTGTTTTACTTTTGCATCTACAATATCTTGTTTATGGAATGTAGTAGGGATTGACTCAGGACTATTAAATTGAAAGAAAAGAATGAATGAACTCTTTCAAATCTAACTGTAAAATGCCATAAAGAACAAATGTTAAAGACTAGTGATTGGTGGCATCATTTTGAAATCTGAACACATTCTAATCCAAACAGGATGTTTTGTGTTACTTATGAGATTTTTTGAATGAAAATTTTAAGTTGCAAAAAAGCTTCATAGGATTTTTTTTAGCTTCCTCCCATTTCTGTGTTCCTCTGGTTCTTTTGTTCCCACTATTATTTTCTTTCTCTTGGTATAGTTTGACTTTTACAGCTCCTCTCATTCAATAATATGTTCTCTTTTCCTTTTTCAAATTATTCAATGACTTTATTCCAGTCCAAGAGTCAAACAAGCTCTTAGAGATGAAGGCAAAATGTTGAGTTGCCATTGCTACAGTAAGCTTTTAGATTGAGTTTTTAAACAAAGTGAATTCCCATAGAGAAATATGCATATACTATATTCCAGATCTCAATCTGTGCAGAGAAAAATCTCTGACACTGTTTTCCGGATGCTTTGGAAAAGAGGTTTCAAAGAAGGACAGGAGAATTTGGCAGAAACAGTAGAGTTGAATGATCACATACCTGGAAGTCAGAAAACCCGGATTCTAGGTTTTTTTTCCAACCCTCCATAAATCATCCAACATCTCAGTACTTAAATGTGGAATGAGGAGATTACACCACAAAATTTTTATGATCCCTTACACCAGAGTTTTACCAGCAACACTCCTGATATTTTGGAGTTACTATTTTTGTTGGCGGGGATGTGGGGGAAGCCTTTTCAATGCATTATAAGGTAGTTAGCCTCTGCCCACCAGATGCCAATAGCACCCTTTTCCTTCTCCTTCCCCCAAACCCTGAAAATATGACAACCAAAAATATCCCTAGACACTACCAAACATCTCCTGAGGGCAAAATCCCTGCCAATTGAGAATCACTGCATTATAGCTTAATTCCATGACAACTACCCTATTGCCAAGTACCAGTCTCTTCCATTTTTCCCATATTTTTTTAGCGCCATCTCTTAAATATTTTTAAAGTGTCTTATATACATCATACATTCTCCAGGTTCTGCTTTTTCCTAATTAAAGATGTAGAGATTAGTTTGTACATGTACTACATGGAGACAGGCTGCAAAGTTGACCTCTAACCAGACATGAAATAAACAGATGACTGATTGTAAAATATGTTACAAAGGTTTCTCATCAAAAACATAAGCGCATGAGTGGTAAGGAAGGACTTTGGACTAGACTTTGTTTTACACTAATATAAATCATAAAAGCCACCTGTCAAGAACAATTGAGAAGGTCAGGATTTCCTTGGCTTTCTCATGCTCACTGTTCATTCATGTTTCTCCAAAATCCAAGTGTAAACAGGCAAGCAAGTGTTCTGATATGCATATTATATTTAGACGTGAAGAGCTTAAAATATATAATACATGCATTATCTCCTAAATGTATTTTTGTAAAGGTGCAGGTATATTTGTTTCTTCATTTGGGAAAATAACTTCTTGCAACTAAAACAATCTATTTTAAATTTTGACACCTCATCGTTTAGTAGTTAAATGCTTAGCTGAACACAATAAGCCTAAAATATGTGTATCATCTGATAGATACTGTTCTAGTGCATTTTTTACACTGTGAAGGTCATGGAAACTGAAGAGAAGCAGTAAGTTAAAAACCTTAGACACTATGCACATGATAAAGACATTCCTCTTCAGTCCTTTCCATCCTATAACTTAAAGAAAACACAATACGCTTGTTTGAAAGTAATTATAATACAGGTAAGAAGACATTTCACTTAATATTAGTCACATTTCTTTCTCATTTGTGTGATGAACATTTGTCATGTGAATATTCCAAATCCACCCTTTTTTCAAAGTTTAAAATTTAACTTTACCCTACCAGAGTCAATGAATACCACCAGTATAAAAGTTCCCAGATTACAAGGAGCTGAACTGACTTAAAAAAAAAAAAACAAAAAAAGTCTTTCTTTTCCTAGGAGTTCAATGTTTAATATGCATTCCTAGTTGTATCTTGTAGGTGCATAGTCTTTTCCCTTAAGGAGAGCTCAAGGTTGCAGTGAGCTATGATCACAGCACTGTACTTTCACCTGGGCAACAGAGCCAGATCCTATATCTAAATAAAATAAAATACTAAAACTTAGGGCAAAGTGGTAAAAAGGAAAATTCTGGTTGTCCAAATTATTATTTCATAGATACCCTAAATTTAATTTGTCATAAATTTACCAAATATTCAAGTTGACATCTGACTAATGCCGAGATTTACCAACATAAGAAACTGTGGTTTATAGCAAAACTATTATTTTATTAATATTTGCAAGACTACTGTTTTCTTCTATGCCATATTAGATGCATATCTCTGTTTCTGTAAATGTCATAGATCCCTGTTTCACGGTTATTGCTTCTACCATTTCAGGCATTTTAAGAAACAAATCCCATGTGACCAAACTGACATCTGGCATTTTTTATAAAACTGGTTAAATTTACTTTTGAATATATCTTTGAGGAACAGATTCATGTGCACAATTATTTGATACACATGTGCAGCATAACTAGAAATACCAAGTATGCCATCTTTAGAAAACTCTCAATACCACAAAACAGAAATCATCTTTTAGAGGGCTTTATTTACTTTATCGTTAAGGCTTTATTTTGGTTTGTCTGCTAGGTTAGGGTGGAGGAGATCATACTCTGTTGTTTAGTGTGAGAAAATGTGACAGGAGTTTTTTATATCTCTTTCTATAGATTCTTTACAGATTAAAAGAAAGGTTTCAGCTTTCTTTAAGACAAGATAAAGAGAAAAACCAGGAGATACACCTATCGCCCATCACATTACAGCCAGCACTGTCTGAGGCAAAGACAGTCCACAGCATGGTCCAACCTGAGCAGGCCCCAAAGGTACTGAATGTAGTCGTGGACCCTCAAGGCCGAGGTGCTCCTGAGATCAGAGCTACCACCTCCACCTCTGTCTGCCCTTCTCCTTTCAAAATGAAGCCCATAGGACTTCAGGAGAGGTAAGAGCTCGTTCTGTATCCCCTACGTGTGGCTTTTTATAAAAAGAGTATTCATCAACTAAAAAAGAAAGAACTAGGAATGATTGACATAATTGGGCAGAATCGTTCACCACTAACTGGACACTCAGATGAAGTAGTGTTTCTTATCTCCCAAAAGAATCCAACTGTGTTAGATAAAATCTGTTAGGTAAATCTGATTCTGTTAAGCTTGTCTAGATCCAAAATGGTGTAGATCCAAGCAAAATTCATCTTCGGCTAGAAGACAGTTTCTAGCTTACTGAGGTTCACCAACCTCACAAGATACTATCTTGTTTAATTGTCATGAAACTCTGGTAGGTAGAGGGACTGGGAATGAACTCGGAGTGTTTTCTACAAAAGCCCACATTGTCTGGAGTCAGGCAGAAGGAGTCTATGTCTGCCACGGATTAATTTTTTTTTAAGTTTTAGCTCTATTTTTTAACCACAACAAACATTCATTATCAAGATCCATGACATTGGACAGGCACAGTGGCTCACGCCTATAATCCTAGCACTTTGGGAGGCTGAGGCAGGTGGATTACTTGAGACCAAGAGTTGAAGACCAGCCTGGCCAATATGGCAAAACCCCAACTCTACAAAAATTAGCCAAGTAAGGTGGTGCACCCCTGTAATCCCAGCTACCTGGGAAGCTGGGGTGTGAGAACTGCTTGAACCTGGGAGGCAGAGGTTGCAGTGAGCCAAGATGCACTCCAGCCTGAGCAGCAGAGTGAAACTCTGTCTGAAAAAAAAAATAAATAAATGCTATTATTTTTGTTGCCTTACCTTTTTTGTGATATATTATACATGTGATTCACTTTATACTGATACATTTCCATTAAAAGCAAATCTAGTGTAAGAAAACTAGAATATGCAAAATACATAAACGAAGGATTAATTATTTGCTTCTCAAAAATGTTAAGTAAAGCTTTCCCATAGTATTTCTTAAAATAAGAAGCTTTAATTTTATATTTAAAATAGAATTTGTAGTATATCCTACTTTGAACACGAGGGTAGTGGGAGAGTAAGTTCTTAAAGTAACATCCAAGGTTCATTCTCCTCTTATTTTTCTATGTCTCCATTTTATATCCCTGTATTTTTTGTTGCCTTAGGTTTTTAAATCACATATATAAATTTTGAATATATTTCCCATGATACATCACAATGCCCTATGCAAATAGTTACAGTTTACACACACAAATACACCCTTTAAAAAATATAGCTTGGGGTTTTAAGAACTGCAGAATACAAAATTGATCCTTCATAATTATTTCAAAGTATTGCCAAGGAACAATAATGACATAAAGATAAAGGAATTTGTTTATCTCTGAAGATCCTTAAAAACTGAACACTTTGGCTCAAGAGCAGGAAGAAAACAGAGATTGATCAAGTCATCCTTTCCACTTCCTTCCCATTGGCTTCTTGATGGATAATGTGGGTTTCCATGTGACGTTCACTTACATAGATATCACTAAACTGCTTTTTGAGATTCGGTGTGGAAAGGTAGACAAGATGGAACTTTCTCCCTGAGTCTAACTTGGAGTCAAGAGAACTGGATTCCAAACACAGCCCCGCCATTCCTGGATTAGATGTCCTCACCTGAGTCATTCACTCATCTGGGCCTCATTTTCTTCTAAAAGATAAAGAGGTTTAACATGATTTTTTAGCTTCTTTCTGGTTCTTTCACTCTTGTTATCCAAATTATTGTTGTGCATTTACGTTTGCTTCAAAGAGGAACTTTGAAACACAGACCTGAGCATCAGTGGTGAACTAAGGGTTGGTGGCAAGAAAGGTCTGCAGGCAGTAAGAGGCCATGTTGCCGCTAGTAGAATGAAGGGTCATAATAAAACTGATTAAAAGTCAGACAAATTTTTATTACCATCATGCCAATTCTAAGCATATTAGCAATTCTAAGCAAGGTCACTGGGTCTTACAATTGCTTAGACAATTGTCTCAGCAATTTTCTAAGGAGGTGGCCATTTCCCGCATCCTGCCCTCTGTAGACCACTGCAGGACATGTTGGTCTACAATGTAAAGGAGCATACGATTGAGCATTCATTTATTCATTTTATTAAAGTGAATCTTTGAGAAGGGAGAATACAAGGACAGAATCATACCCATCTCTTTGGTCCACCTGGGGCATTCCAGCAGAGCAAGTGCATAATCGGTGTTAAATAGATTCTCTGTCCCCTGATCTACAACTTCCCCACATCCTACACCTCACCTCCTACTTTCTTCCACCTCAGAACAGAAGACTATTCTCTCCACAAAGGCTTCAGGTGATTCCCCTCAACCCTAGTAACTTCATCAGTCTTCCTCTTCTATCTTCAACTGTACCCTCTTTGCTAATGCTGTTCCCTCAGCATTCTTTTTTTTTTTGAGACGGAGTTTCACTCTTGTTACCCAGGCTGGAGTGCAATGGCGTGATCTCGGCTCACCGCAACCTCCGCCTCCTGGATTCAGGCAATTCTCCTGCCTCAGACTCCTGAGTAGCTGGGATTACAGGCACGCGCCACCATGCCCAGCTAATTTTTTGTATTTTTAGTACAGACGAGGTTTCACCATGTTGACCAGGATGGTCTCGATCTCTTGACCTCGTGATCCACCCGCCTCGGCCTCCCAAAGTGCTGGGATTACAGGCATGAGCCACCGCGCCCGGCCCCCTCAGCATTCTCTTTGTATTAAAGAAACTCCCATAATCGAATTCCTTCTCTGGTTCTTGTTTTTCCTTCCTTTCTCAAATACATGTCTTAAAAGAACAGAGTGTACCAGCTGCCTCAATGGTCTTTTCCCACCTTTCATTCTCGCTGTTTCTTTCATGTGCTTGATTATCAAGTTAATTATTGATGGTCTCACTACGAAATCCAAAGCACATGTTTCATTTCCCATCTAGTACTAATAACTACCTCCTTTTTAAACTTCTCTCCTCCTTTGGCCTAAAATACACCATTTTTCTGTTTCTTGAGTGGCTACCTTTGGTCTCTTCTGGATTCCCTTCTCTTGTTAATCTCAGAGTTTCATTCTGTGACCTCTTCTCTCCTCCCTGAGTCATCCAACCACAGCCACTTCTCTTACTATGTTTTAGTGATTCCTGAAAAAGTACTTTAGCTTGAATCTACCTTTCTGTTGAAATCCACACCCATTTTTCAGCTCTGAACTGTGCATTGCTATCCTGACCTTTCTTAAACGTAAAACATTCAGAAATGGAACTCAAGACTTTCCTCATTAAATCATTTCTCTTATTTTTAAATTGTGACTCTCTGAAACCACTAATATCCTCAGCTCCTCCATGTTCTTTTTTCATCCTTCTCATATAGCCTAACATTATAAAGACCTGGCACCTTCTCCCAAGTGTTCCCCCCTGTCCAACCCCAATCCCACTAAGAACTCAGAATCTCCCCAATTCTCCTAACCAGTCTCCTCCTGGTACCGACCTCAAATTCTGTTTTTTTTCTAGTCTACTCTCTAGACCTCTCAAACTGTGATTTTCTAAATTATATTTGAGTGTTTCTCTCTTTATAAAATTCTTCAGTGTTTCCATATTGCCTTCTGGAAGAAACTGGTAATTTCTACATATGAAATGTGAGGCCCTTTTTAATCTGGCCTTTGCTAGCCTGTGTCCCCGCCCCCAGTTCCTGCTAAATAACCCCTTAGACTCATCCTGCTACTTGGACATTTTTCCAGTCACCGTGCCATTCTCATTTAAGCCTAAGAATTAATACTTGCCTAGAACTGTTCTTTTCCCTACTCCTCCTTGCCCTTGAAGAGTACCACCAGTAGAATGGGCATGAATCTGGGTCTAAAATCAAAAAGACAAGAAACACAATTTTACTTTTCTGAAACTCAGCCCAGGTTTTTTTTCTAGATACCGTTTCACCTAAATGGTAGAAACTTAATCTCAATCCTTTTCTGATTCACCTGACCTACTTCTGGTTTCCTAGGGTGTCCTCTACATTTTAAGGAGACTTTCTTAGCATGAATATTAAGGACACCACGTTGTTCCCTGTTGCTATTCAGGTAGCCCGTTCATTTTCTGCAGTCGCTTTCTCCTTTTCTGTCTGTCTTTCTCTTTGTCAGTTGTATCCAAACCACTCTTAGATGCTCAAGAATCATCTAACTGCTCTTCCCCAAATGGAGGCACCGGAAAACCTGGGCATGTCTAAGACATGATCCCGCAAAAACATTTTGCAGCCACTTCTTTTCATGGCTCTACCAAGGATCACAGTCTGCCTACTAAAGGTCCCCCATTTCTCAGGGCTCAGCTGTGAAGCATACAGGGTCTCACTGGTACCTGCACCCACAAAGCAGCCCCTGTAACACTGCACCCTCGCCTGAGCCATGGACTTTTCTTAGGCTTTGGGAATAGAAAACCCTACTCTGACTTATTTCACATTCGACTTTATCTGACATCCACACTCTGAGACTCCACCTTTCACCAAGGCCCTGGCCTTTAGAACACAAAGTCCATGGCAGGACTCAAATTTCCCTGCTTTCTGCTCTCAGATTTCTTCAAAGACAATAAAACACCAAAAGACCCTGGCAGCCTGAATACAGTGAAGGTCCAAAGTTGAATGTGGGAGTAGGAATATAAGGAGGGGAATTTAAGTATCACTTCCTCTTGGAAGCCAATTAGAGGCTGCCTCGACCTCCTTCTCCTTCTTCCTCCAGCCCAGTACTGATTCAGCTACTTCTCTTCAGTTCCCCCCTGCTTTAGTTCAGTAACCCTGTGTGGATACAGTATTTATAGCACTTCTTTGTTGTCTTTTAAGTTCTGGTTTACTAATCTGTTGTAGCCAATAGACTCTAAGCTTCTTAAGGACATGTATATGAATAAATGTCTCCTTATCTTTTACATGTAGAACATAATTTCTGGAGACCAGGAGCTCCTGGAAATAAGTGCCTGAATGAATTAACCAGTTAATGACTGTTATTATGACTAATCTCAGGTCAACTCCCATAGTTATTGGGAAACACTTTGCCTATTCTACCATCCCTTCCTGTTCTATTCTCACTCCTGTTTTCTACCACAATGCCCTGCCAAGATGACATAATGAAGTTTTAAGAGTGTCAAAATTTGAAGAATATACAGTATTCGATGTAGTCAGAAAACTTTTCTGGCAGTTTTAAGCCTTAAAATTTAATTTCTTCATATATATTCTAACGGTGCCTTTAAAATAGTCTCATGTTTAATAACTGTCCATCTTTTGATCCTGGAGTGAGGCAATAATCTTCTACTTATTGCATAAAAGTCTGGCTTCATCAAAATCACCATGAGACCATAAAGGCTGCATTATGAGTCACTTGTCCCAAAAATCTTTTGGATCATGTTAAATAAATCTCTCATCCATGATTGGGAGAATCTATCACTTTGATATCATTAATCATAAAATATAATTTTAAAATTAAAAGATAAGATATAGAAACTAAGTGGATGTTTTTAACTGAGTATAAAGAATACACTGAAAATTATGAAGATTAAAGAATCTTATGAAATGAGGAACATATTAGCCATGTATGTTGGTGCACGCCTGTAGTCCCAGCTACTTGGGAGGTTGAGGTGGGAGGATCACTTGACCCTGGGAGGCAGAGGTTGCAGTGAACTTAGATTGTGCCACTGCACTCCAGCCTGGGAGACAGTGAGACCCTGCTTCAAAAAAAAAAAAAAAAAAAAAAAAAAGAGGAACATAGCAGTTCTCTCTTCTTTTCTCCCTTTTTCCAACTAATTGCCAAATCATATTGATTCTTTCTCCTCCAACTTTCTCATATTGACTATCTCTTTCTGTAATCATAACTTTGGACCCAGCTCCCATTACTTCCTGATTAAATTGTTGTGTCATATAATTATACAAATGATAGTAGGACTAATATATGTTTCATATCTATTAGTTTATTTCATCTTATCTGCCTGCATCTAATTCTCTTTCCCCCTTCAATAGTCTTCAGGTTTATCTTCCTATAACGATACTTTTGTTATCATACTTTGCTGTGAAAAACTCCTCATTTGGTTCATTTGCTTACAGAATAAGGCATAGGCCATCTTGTTGGGCCTTGAAGGTCCTGCACCATCTGGCCCTGATCATTTGCTCCAAATCCATTTGCTACTACATCCCAAAATAAACCTTCTATTCCATTCTCTGTGTTTCTATCCCTATTCCACTCGGCGTGCTGTGCGCCCGTCCACATTTGTATGTCTGTTTCCCTTGTCCTTTCTCTTCCCTCCACCTACCAATCTCCAGTCTTCACAACCCAACACAAAGCTTACCCCTCCCACTGGCCATGTAACCTATTAACGCCCACAGTGATTTATAACACCTAGAAATTCTCATATATACCACCCCTCTAGCAATGATTTTAATCGAACCGTCATTCAGAAAGGGACTTGAACTGGTTTTTAAGTGGTTTGACTTATTTTTTAAGCAGATGGCAAGAATTTTTAAGAATAGGTACTGGGCTCAAGATACTCTTATGTCTCCCATGGTTTCTGTAAATCCTGGTACATAGTAAACACTTAAAAAAATTTTATGGAGTTAACATTGCTTCACATCCAAAGATCTCATATATTTCTAAAGAATCTTCCATAAGAACAAATAGCTTAATGATAAACTATAGACCCAAGTCTCTGAGCTACTACTACCTCTAACATTTATTAAATAAGTGGCTTAACAGATTAATTAAGTCCTCTATGGTATAGTTTTCCCAATCTATAAAACAATATCTGCTCCACCTTACTTCAAAAGATACTACAAAATTAACTATCAATACCAAATGGCATGGTATCTTTGAGAAGGAAACGGAAACCTAATATTCTTTTTGGTTTTGTTCTCTGATTCCATTTCTCAAGCCTACGCTAGGTCAGTTATTCTTTTGAACACAGGAGTTGAAGCTCGTTTTCTACTGAACTACTACAGTTGAGCCTGTCCTATAACATCATATTTTAACTCTCAATTGGCATAGTTTTCTTCATCCTATTTATAAATATACAGTTATGTGTAACTTGTAAATACATACTTATAAATTGGCCATTAAATATCTAATAACTAGTGGTGTCGATTCTAGTCTAACAAATGCATTCATTTCCGTGGTGAGTCCAGTTGCTTTGTATCTACTACATATGTAAGTTGGAACCTATTTATTCACCTGTATTGAGGAGCATAGCATGTGCCTAACACAGCTCTTGGGACAGTTAAGCTACACGACAAATATCACGCAGCTGGCATAGTGTGAGGCCACAGTCAGTTCATGTTCCGTCTCCTCTTTTGTCCCATCCTTGCGCTCCCAAAATGCTCCACTGAATCACTGACAGGGAAACTGCATACATGCTCAGTTCCAAATGCCCATTAAATGAGGAATCACATTCAGACTCTAGAAAGTACATTTTCTTCAGTGGTGAAACAGAGAACTTATGAACCTGAAAGTTTCTGCACATCTCCCCTTTGGGCTACTGCATGACTAATGGCCAATTTTATGGAAAGGAAATCAACAGGCAAGTTGGATCTGTCCACGTTATTTCCTCATTTTTCTCACTTGATTTTCTATTATGAGTAAACACTGAGCAAGGACAGTTAGAGAACTGTCTAGAAAGGAAGGGTGGCACATTGTAAAATGGCTCTCTCCATCCTGACTTCATTTCTCAGTGATCAGGTAGTGAGCCAGCAAGACTATGACATTAATGGGCATTTTCTTCTATCACAACGGAGGCCTCAGCAGGCCCCCAAGGGTTGCTGATATCCAACGAATAAACATTCTCTAACTTTTCTTAAGCTGTACCGTAATAGGTTATACATGTTATGGTTTACAATAAATACTGTGCAAAGGATGCAACACCAAGGAATGTGAGTCTAAAGATTTCCTTAGGGATTGTTGAGCTTGGGAGATGTTTATCAGAACTAGAAATTTTTCTGCAATGGTGGAAGCAATGAAAAGACAGCTCCTGCCAAGAAAATGTTGACCATTCTAACATCCAAACTCAAAGACTTTGTGTACTACAATTTCCTCCAGTCAAGGCAGAATGTCCTGATGTCTGTGACTTGCTTTCCCTAGTGGAGGTACATTTTGATGTTCAAAATTTTTGACTTGGAAAATCTTTAATCATTCTTCCACTGATCTCTTTTTGGGACATAAGAGTAAAGAGAAGGGAATAGAATGAATATGACTGTATATCAGAGCATAGAGTGTAAAAAATACTCTGGAGATTATAATCTGTATTCATGGCTGTACATGATGGCTCAGGCCTGTAATCCCAGCATTTTGGGAGGCTAAGGCAGGAGAATCATTTGAAGCCAGGAGTTCAAGACCAACCTGGGCAACATAGTAAGACCCCATCTCTACAAAAATTTTTTGACAAATTAGCCAGGCATGTTGGTGTTTACTTGTACTCCCAGATGCTCAGGAGGCTGAGGCAGGAGGATCTCCTGAACCTGGGAGTGCAAGGTTGCAGTGAGCTGTGATCGCATGACTGCACTCCAGCCTGGGTAACAACAGAGTGAGGCTCTGTCTTGGGGGAAAAAAAAAAAAAAAATCTGTATTCATTAAATAGACCCATCATTGAAAATAGATCCAACTCTCTCATTTTCTGTCAAATGAAACTGGGGCCTAGAATCTTCTCTCTTAGGTCTTAGGTGAGGTTCTGTAAAAGCACTGCCTGAGACAAGGTCTCTTGTCCAAATAATGTGTTGAGAAGATGCTCTCCAGGGCAGCCTATTAGTAAAGGAGGGCAAGCAGAACAGAGAAGAGGACAAGCAAAGAGGTGGTGGCAGCAGCCGTCTACCCTCAGCCTGATCACACAGGGATCTCTGAGCACGAGTGACCCTTCATGGACAGTGCTCTCACCTTGAGGCAAGGAGGCTGAGCCTCTGCACCCTCCTGCCAGCCAACCACTGACTCCAGGCCACCCAGGGTGGTGAGGCATAACTTCCTAGGCATCCCTGGACTCGGCAACATCCATCAGCTGAGGAGGCTGCTCCACTGAAGTGGCAGCTGGACATCACTAACAGGCTACCCTCCCTGCAGTAGAGGAGGAGAGAATGGGGCACCAGCCACAGAAAGGCAACCTGTATGTGGTACAAACAGCATTACTGGCTTGCCAGAGGTCGCAGCAGAGCTAAGTTTACACTCCAGGTTCCTTTGATCTTCCCAGGCTGTTAGACACATACCACACGGCCTCCTTCAAATAAACACCACTCATTCTATTGGAACCTATGACCCAACCGCAGTGAACACAATTTATCAACCATGACTCAGTTGCCCAGCCTGACAGCATTATGGATTATAAACATAACACATAACAAACATGTAGAAGTAAATTCCAGTTTAACTCCAAGTAACATCAGTAAAAATAACAACTCAGTATGCCCTGTTGACACTTCACATGCATTATCTCATTTCACCATCCCAAGGGACCTCTTACCTCCTCAGAGTGGAAACTCATGCTCAGAGAGTTTAAGTTATGGCCCTAATAACTTAATAGTAAGTCACTAGGAGCGTGAGGGTGACAAATGGAACGTGAACCCAAGCAGTATTGCTCCAGAGGCTGTACTCCTAGTTAATAATAAATTGTCATGCTTTGAAGGTTGGGAGGAGGTATACACTCCTATAATCTATCAGAAATAATTTGCAAATTGATCTATTTAGCAAGCAGGTGTATTACGGAGTGTCACACTGCTTTTCCTCTTAGCAGATTTTATGCTTGGCTTTCAGAAGATTTTTCAGATTTTAAATCAAGCAAAGTGCAATTTCATGAGGTGGATTCAAAACACGGCAGACGACCATTATACTGTCACTCTAGAAGCATATTGTCCTTCTCAGTTTTTTCTTTCATCTGGTTCTTGCCATTCTGGAGGCCTGGTGGTAATATGACATAAAGGACCAAGAGGAATGTGAACACAAAGTGAGGGGGCTATAAGACACTAATTCAGAAAACTCAAGACAGAAAAGGATGGAAGGGTCTCCATATTGTTCAAACATTCTGGATAATAATGGCCCACTTCACTATGTGTGTGATTGTCAGTGGAGGTGGCAGGAATGGCAGAGAAGTGCATGGCCATGCCTGCCCCCAAGCTGCCGCCCATACTGCTGTAATAGAAGGATGCAGAGTCACAGCTGATAGGTTGGACACTAACCTGCCACCGTCCAACCACTGTGCTCATGTATGATCTCAGACAACCTTCACAATATCCCCAAGGCAGGCACTATTTCTATGCCCATCTTGCAGTTATGCTAACAAAGACTTAGATCAAGTAACGTGCTCAGTGTCACAAAGAAATAAAAATCTAGCTAAAGATACAAATCTTTACAGCCTGGTTACCAAATCTGCATATAGCTACCATGTTCTGCCTTCTTCTAGATGATGCAGATAACAAAACTTGAACCTTCTGATATGGTTTTGCTATGTCCCCACCCACATCTCATCTTGAACTGTAGCTCCCATAATCCTCACGTGTCGTGGGAGGTACCCAGTGGGAGGTAACTGAATCATGGGGGCAGGTTTTCCCCATGCTGTTCTCATGACAGTGAATAAGTCTCATGAGATCTGATGGTTTTATAAGGGCAGTTTCCCTGCACATGCTCTCTTGCCTGCCACTATGTAAGATGTGACTTTGCTCCTTCTCCACCTTCTTTCATGATTGTGATCCCCAGCCATGTGGAACTATGAGTCCAGTAAACTTCTTTTTCTTTATAAATTACTCAGTCTGCAGTGTGTCTTTATTAGCAGTGTGAGAACAGACTAATATACCTTCTATTCTTTCTATAAAATATTTTCATGTTTTTATAAAATACTTGTATGGGGATGTCCAGAGCTGGGGGAGGCATTGGAAACATGCACAAGCCCTTCATGGACAGTGAGCATCAAGCTGTTCTCTTTATTTGTAGGATTTTATTTAGGTGGATTGGGGTTCTGGAGGGTTAGGAACAAACTTTTCATAGGGTTTTTTACTAAAAAAAAAAAAACAAAAAACACAGGAATGAAGAAAAAGTTTTGAAATCTGCCTGAAAATGAATGGCATATCATGAGACAAAAATGTAATTGTGTTGTGAGAAAAATGGCAGTGGAGACAACACAGGGAGAGTAAAACGAGAGCCAGCATATATTATTAAAGAATTAAAAGTAGAGGAATTTTGCCTAAAAAGGTAAAAATTGGTAAGCACAGGCCTGGCATAACTTCTCTCCAAGCAGACCCTGAAATGTTTAAGCCATTGTGGCCAAATGAGTCCCAAGACTGTAGACCTGGCAGTCACTCGAAGAGGAATCATGGTAATTGCTCCTTTCCTCTCCTTGCCTTCCCTTTCCCCACTTATGGTCCTTGGCAGAGCAGCAGGAATAAGTCCCACTTAGTCCTCTAACTGCTATATCTGCCCCCAGACCACCCCTCACACAGGCTGCTTCACCCTGAGGTTCAAGCAGAAAGGGTTCCTCAGCCCTTCCACCCCAACCCCCAACAATCCTTCAACATCCATTAGCTTGCAACCCCTTCCAGGACATTGCTTCCAGCTTTACAGGGCACTCTCCATTTGTACTCATTCCATGGGGGGCAAAATCTAACTACCCTGGGAACTCTTTTGGCAATTCAATAGGGTATGACCAATATAATATTAGCATTTTGATAAAGTTCTTGTTGTCTTGACCCTAAAGAAGAGCTGGCTGTGGTACAGTTTTTCAAAATTCTCTTTCTCTGATTCCTCTACTTGTGATTAAATTAGAGTTTTTCTTTGGGGGGGAGGGTACTAAATGTGGTGCTTTTTCAAATGAGATTTTTAAAAATTTTTGCTAGGGGACCATGTTCCCTAACTTGATGACAGAATTAGGTGAAATGGCCTGTTTTGAAGAAGTGTTTTAATTAGGGCAGGTACAGATAATTCCCAGTGTAAGCTCTGCTTCCTATTTTAAGAGATACCAGTTCTGAATCTTAGATACTGTGTCAGGAGGTTTTTCCTTGCAGCTAAACATTTCAGTGTATAACCCCCATGATTCAATTACCCCCCACTGAGTCCCTCCCATGACATGTGGGGATTATGGGAGCTACAGTTCAAGATGAGATGTGGGTGGGGACACAGCCAAACCATATCAGAAGGTTCAAGTTTTGCCATCTGTATCATCTAGAAGAAGGTAGAACATGTATGTAAAGCTATACATGTCAGTGTCCCACAATGTGCATTTTATGAACTGCCTAACATGTTTTTTCTGGGAGTGAGGCACCACTCTCCTCTCATCAGATTGGCCCAGATATTAGCATATGACCTCTAGAGAAGAACAGTGAGGAATCACAAGTCACTTGTGGCAGATTACTTGAGCAAAATTATTTTTCAACTGATAATGGGGTTTTTTCTGTAATGTAAAAAATACTTTTAAATGTGTGTTTTTCTTTAAATCTTATAAAAGTGAATGTAAGGCATCCTTCCCATTTAGCAATGCAGCATGATTATCTGGGTACAATCTAAACATGGAGAGAGCGCTGTGTTTTCAGACACATTCTGAAGCTGGTCAAGTTGAAGTTCACGCTTGGAGTATGTGGAATTAGTTCCCTCTAGTGGAGAACTTCATGTTGACACAGTTGTTAGCTTGTCTCATCTAAGGAAAAGAAAATATAACTTTTTTTTTTTTTTTTTTTTTGACAATGTCCTCTCTGGCGGGTAAGGCATAATCTTTTTTGGTAGATACCTAGAAGAAAGGTCTCCATGTAGTGATGAAACAACTATAACTTGAGAATTGACAAATTGGTGACAATTACAATTGACTTTTAAATATGATATACTTTCTGACAATGTTTGGCATCCAATCATTTTCATTTCTCATTATTATAAGTAATTTTAAGAATAATGCATCAAATGAAATTATTGTTGCCTAATCATGTCTTATATGTATAAATTTATTTATTTAAGCAAATGTTTTTCCCAAATCAGGAATTACAACACAGGCCTCAAGGATTCTCCCCTTTCCCAGGCCATCCCCATCCTGCCAACCTTACTTTTCATTTCCTGCCTTTTTCCTCTTGGCTCTGATTTCCCCCCATGGTAGTGTCTGTAGCACAAGGCCTACCACCTTCTACATGTTCCACAAATATTTGTTAACTCTTCATATGAAAAAAGGAACAAGTTCTTAGACATTAAGTTAATTTTATAGGAAGAAATATGTTTAAAAATAAAAATGGATGATGCGCCGGTCATGGTGGCTCACACCAGTAATCCTAGCACTTTGGGAGGCCAAGGCAGGCAGATGAGGTCGGAAGTTCAAGACCAGCCTGGCCAACATGGTAAAACCCCATCTCTACTAAAAACATAAAAATTAACCAGGCGTGGTGATGTGTGCCTGTAATCCCAGCTACTCAGGAGGCTGAGGCAGGAGAATTTCTTGAACCCAGGAGGCGGAGATTGCAATGAGCTGAGATTGTGCCACTGCAGTCCAGCCTGGGCAACAGAGCAAGACTCTGTCTCGGAAAAAAAAATAAAGTAAAATAGAAGCCTGTGGTGCTGGCAGATGGCCCGGCCTTGTTCAACACTGAGAGGGAGCCCCTTGGAGCTGTGCTCCCTGCGTGTCCTCGGCAATGTCACACTGCCTCCTGGGGCTCTGAGGGGAGCTCCTAAAACCCTCACGGTCCCTGCTGTGAATACGATCTCCTGAATCATTTATTTTAATCTTGTTGTGTTGGCTCCTAAGTTAGCATGTTGTCCCCAAATCCCTGTTCAAAGGAATATTCATATCCTGATTGAATCCTTAGTCTACTTAAGGTTTCTAAGAAACAAGTTGGAATTTTAAACCCACTTTAATCAAAAATGAGAGTAAAAATGATGGTGTGCTAAAGGACCTATGAGATTGAATACATTCAAAGTATAGCAGAGACCCACTTTGCCTGAAGGAGCAGGCCTCAAACAGAGATCCTTCATCTTATCAGTCAGCAATTCTCTGCCCAGCCTCCTGAGTAGCTGGGATTTCAGGTGTGCACCACCACACCCAGTTAAATTTTGTATTTTTAGTAGAGACAGGGTTTCACCATATTGGTCAGGCTGGTCTTGAACTCCTGACCTTGTGATCTGCCCGCCTCGGCCTCCCAAAGTGCTGAGATTACAGGCGTGAGCCACCACAACTGGCCAATTTCTACTTTATTTTTGTTTATTCATTCTTTTGAAACTGGGTCTTGCTCTGCCACCCAGGCTGAAGCACAGTGGCGTGATCTCAGGTCACTGCAACCTCCACCTCCAGGGTTCAAGCAATTCTCCTGCCTCAGCCTCCCAAGTAGCTGGGATTACAGGCACCTACCACCAGGCCTGGCTAAATTTTGTATTTTTAGTAGAGACAGGGTTTCACCACGTTGGCCAGGCTGGTCTTGAACTCCTGACCTCAAGAGATCAGCCTGCCTCAGCTTCCCTAAGTGCTGGGATTACAGGAGTAAGCCACCATGCTAGGCCTTCTAATTTAAATATATTCTTCCATATATGACCTGCAGGTGGCAGAGTGAAACAATGATGTGCCCTAAAAGTAAAAATGGAGGCTTGTGTGTGTGGCAGAAATTCTCATCAGAACTTAGATCCTCTAGGGCGATACTAGTGAAATTTAGTGTGGGCAGAGTGTCTCACAAAATCTTTAACATAATGTCAATAATAGTCTGCTTGGAATTATTATTTTTTAGTTGTTTTTGCCATCTGCTAGTTGTATCCCCCAAGGAGATTTTTAAAAAATCAAATGACATTATGAAAAAAATCAAATGACATTAGAATGTCAAAATCCTCAAAATACAAATAACAAGTAAAATAATTAAAACATGGCCTGAGCATGTTTATTGGGCTCCATGGGCTTTTTTTTTTCTTAGATCATTATGACTTTTCATAAGAAAGTAAACTGTAAATCAGTAAACTGAATTGCAAGCTGCTTGGAGGTAAGGATGTCTTTTTTTATTGCCATGTCCATGTATTTTTATTGCCTTTTAAGGTGCCTGGTGTACATTAGACCTTAATAAATGCTTAGTTCCTTCCCTCATTCCTATTCACTGTTGGTAACAGTCGTTATGGTGGGCATAATTATAATCTGGAAGTAAATGTTACTATTTTAAAGCTGGTGGCCTCTCGAAAGATCAAAGATACAGCATTTTACAGTTGGGAGAAATCTTAGAGTAGTGGTTACCAAACCTAATTTAACAAAGTCCTTTAGGGAAACTTTGTAATATTTCCAGATATTTCTATCTAAATAGACTTTCCAGATGGAAAATATTCTAGAGTCCAATCCAAAAATCCAGCATCAACATCTCTGGACCAGGACTGGGGAGAGATGATGGATGGATGGATGGATGGATGGATGGATGCATACACAAATAGATCATCTCTACAGGTAATCTGTGTAAACATCTATATATACACACATATACACAAATATGTATGTTTGACATATTTAAATATATATATTAAATGCATATGTTTAAATACATTCAAGTTTAAATGCATATATTTAAATGTCTGTATATTTGCATATATTTATATTAGTATACATTTCTATATCTATATTTAAATTATTCCTATTTGGGAACTGTAATCTCAGTCTCCCTGGTTCACATTACAAGGATGTTCCGATAACTCTGCAGCCATTGGAGCCTCTAATATGAAAGCAGTGGTCACATCCCTTATTGGAAGCAGAGTTCTAGAACTGAAACAACTTGTGGATTGCAAACCTGGAAGCTTTTCTAATGATTGTATAAAATAAGTTTCATTTTTGGTCCCACAGTATTCCGACAACTTTTACCTACTCAATTATACTGGGTTCCTATAGCCGAATTCATTACTGAAATTGTTAGGATCACAGGCTGTTGGTGCCAGAAGGCATCCTCTTTAGTGCTGTGTGGACAAGGAATGGAGACAAAGAAGTTAACTAATTAGTTTACAAGGAACTTTAAGAATCAATGGAAACCGTTTGTCAGTACAGGTTGAATATCCCTAATCCAAAATCCGAAGTGTTTATTGAACACCGAACTTATTGGACACCAACATGATGCTCAAAGGAAAGGATCATTGCAGCATTTTGGATTTTGAATCTTTGGATTAGGAATGCTCAACTGGGAAAATATGTATGTATATATATTACAGTTGGGAGGAACCGTAGAGTAGTGTTTTTAATATATATGTATATAAAAGTGTATATATACACATACAAAATATATATAATATATGTATATAAATGTGTATATATACATATATAAAAATATACATATATGAAAATGTATATATATACACATATGTGGATATATATGTGTATATATACATATATATAAAATGTATATATATACACGTGTGTGTGCGTGTGTGTGTGTGTGTAGTGCAACTATTCCAACATCTGTTAAAAATCCAAAATCTGAAATACTTCTGGTCCCAAGAATTTCAGATAAGGGATATTTAACCTATATTGGGTTATTCGACGATAGAACTGTAGCTGGATTCATGGCCAGCTGGATTATTCCACATTTTGATAAATCAGTGCTTTTCAATTATGTTCCCTGGGGCCTTAGAGAAGAGGTAGGCTAGCGGGGCTTGGGCCCTTCTCTGATGATGCTTCAATGAACTGTGCTCTGCATACCCTTGTTCTGTTGATTAGACTTACAGGTATGATACTCATTTTTTTCTTAATCAGGAGCCCCCAGCTTTGAAAAGAGTTTGATGGCCACTGATACAGTTGTTTCCTCAGCTAGTCTGCTTGGGCTAAACATGTTCAGGTGAAATCAGAGGCCTGAGGGTGGACGTAGATCACGTAATGTTTGAACACCTGTGTCTTTCTCACACTTTGGCAATTCTGTGCCCAGTTTGGATGCATTTTTCTATGAGACTCTGGATCTGAGTCCTCTGTATTGGTGCAGTGACGTAGCTAGGCAGTGTCCTATGCCACCTGTCATTCCCCTCAGTGTATCTAAGACAACTTTAGAGTTTCCCAGGGCTGTTCATAACTAATATAAAATTTTCAATTCTTTCTAGAAAATACTCTCAGATACTTTTTACTGGCCGCTTAGAAAACCTGATCACAATACAAAAGTATCTGATAACTTCTTTTATAAATTTTTCTTTGATAATTTTTTAACAAATTAACTCTCATAAGTTATGTACGTTTATGCTTAGAAGTTAATTTTTTTTATTTTTATAACCCATTTTAAAGGCTGTGTTTTACCTTATTTTTATAATTAAGGTCTTCAATTAATCACTTTTTCTAGAAACCACTACAGTTTCCTAGAGAAAGCAATGGTTGTTCAGCAAAAACCTCTGTCCATGAGGAGCTTTGAATCAATAAGTGCCTGAGTGTTTTAATCTGCTGCAAGAGAAAAAAAAAAAAATCGGGATTAGGAACCAAAACTTAAGTTCCATCCAATTAGGATCCTTCCATGGCAGCACGAAGCCCTTTAAAATTTGTGAAACAATTTCAGGATTCCTTTTTCCACTATACTGCAGCCTAACAACGTATGCTGAACATGATCAAATACACAATAATTAATATGTGACTTATCTTTAATACTAGGTAGGAATATTAACATACATATTCTTAATTCCA
Source organism: Aotus nancymaae (assembly GCF_030222135.1). Lineage (NCBI taxonomy): Eukaryota > Metazoa > Chordata > Mammalia > Primates > Aotidae > Aotus > Aotus nancymaae. Next base: position 30,130,824 of record NW_026988428.1, read on the forward strand.
AATTCCAAAAGCTTATTACACCTTCCCCGCCGACCCATCTCCTGCATAAATATAAAAATCTTAAAAAGATTGGAGAGAAGGAAATGGTGATAAGTAAGAAGAAATGCATTTTGTAAATGCAGCCAGTTCAGTGGCTCATGCCTATAATCCCAGCACTCTGGGAGGTCAAGGCTGGTGGATCACTTGAGGCCAGAGTTCAAGACCTTTCAGTAGGGACATGGTAAAACCCTGTCTCTACTAAAAATGCAAAACTTAGCCTGGCATAATGGCACAAGCCTGTAATCCGAGCTACTTGGGAGGCTGAGACATGAGAATCATTTGAACTCAGGAGATGGAGGTTGCATTGAGCTGAGATTGTGCCACTGCACTCCAGCCTAGGTGACAGGACTAGACTCTGTCTCAAAAAAAAAAAATATATATATATATATATATATTGCAGGCTATCCCATGATGATAATGATAACAGATAACATTTATCAAGCACTTACTACCTTCCAGGCACTGTTATAAATACTTTACATATGTAACTCATAATAGTCAAAACTACCGTATCATTATTATCCCTGTTTTACAGAAAGGAAAACCATGACTGCAAGGGGTTATGTCACTGGCTCAAGGGCATCCAATTGGCCAGGAGAGGTGTGCAAGAAATACGGAGTACAGGTGGCCCGGCTCCAGACCCCAAATTGTGTACATACATTTCTAGGGCCTTAAATTTCTACCCAAATTTTAAGCCAAATTTTGCCCTAAAAAGTGGACACATGATAGATTTTTGTTGCATTAAATTAGATTTTTGGTAAAATTTTCTTGAATTAAGTTGACTAAAATATATACATATGTGTATATTTACAAATGTAATGTAAAATATTTTACAAAAACATTAAGCAGACTGCAAAAAAAACATCATTCTTTACTGGGTCTTAGCTTGGGTTTTCTAGGTGATGTCATACAAAGAAGATGTTGAAAAATATCACATGATCATGATCCACCTACGATGTGTACATAAAAATACTATTGAGTATGATTTTTACTATTCAGGGTTCAACAGGCACAGTAATGACCTTCCTTAGTCAAGAGAGACACATCATTGAGTTTACCTTCAACCAGGGCTATGCATTCATCCTAGAATTTGACAGAGTCTAGAAATAAAGTTATCTATAGAGCCAGATATTTAACTCTTTGACGTTTAAAATTCTGGAACACTTGGTAAAGGTAGAAATGAATGGACTAAGGGTTGTTTTACCATTATTCTAAAGAAACAACCATTCTAAATGCTTTTTTGTTCTTTTCCCCCATTTTTTCTGTTCTATTAGAAGCATTTGTACCACAAGGACAATTGTCAGTGTACAAAAACTCACCTAAGTTGGCTCTTGGTACTTCCCTCCCCCCACCTCAAATCAATAACTGGAAAATCTGAATTTTTCCGTGTGCTAAATTATTTGCTGACAGAAGTACAAGAACTTAATACATTGGGGAGGTGGCGGGGGGGACTTCTATTTCCTGACCAAAATATATTGCTTTTCCTAGATTTGGTGGATAATTTTATTCCATTGTGCTTTATTTATTCTTAGTAGAACTTGTGGGATTGTTTTCAGGATAATGTCAGGGTAATTGTTCACAATTGAGATATGGGCCAACCCAGAGGCATTCTCCTGAGAATAGTTTGGCCGAAACATACAAAAGATCTCTCATCTTATCAAAAATATTTCTTCTTAAACATAAAGATAAGTGAGGAAAAGTTTGACATGAGATAAAAATAACAAAATTAGTGACTAAATGTCTTGTATGCATGTAGTGCATAGCAAGATGGCAAATCATGTCTCCCAGCCCTGTCTCTTCATGCTTATTTTATAATAGGAGGATATAAGATGCCCTTCTTACATTGGGACAGGGTGCACTAAGCACCCTTTCTTTATCAGAAAGGTAGAATAGGCCATGAGGCAGTATAAAATATTGGTAAATATGAGATCTCAGTGTTTCTCCAGCCCTCATTAATATTTTTAATTTTAAATGAAGTGTGCAAATAATATATTTTATTAGAGAAATTTTGAAAGCATATTTAATTGAAAACAAAAATAGGTTGTTTCCTAGCCAGTGGCACCACCAAAATAGCCACCATTAACATTTTATATGTATGTATACATTTCCAGACTTACGTAGACATACATATGTATATACACACCACACCTCTAGTAACAGCTAATAATAGTAACAGCAGCGATAGCAATTGCAGTAGGAACAAGCACCAACAGTACTTGTAACAGTAGCAGTAGCAATGGTAACTATCAATAGTAGGTCAGTAATAGCAGTCATCTGAGAATGTATCACTACAATGGCCAGAAACACAGAGGAAGCTTCAGCAAGGGTAGCAGTAACACTGAAGATGTCTTGGTAGCAGAAACAGCAGCAATAGCAGTGCAGCAGTAATAAAAACATTAATAATCCCAGTTAAGAGTTACATCATTACATTTATTACATACCAAGCCCTGTTCTAAGTGTTTCACACATATTATCTCAATTAAGCCTCATAGAATTCCAGTGAAGCAGTTGTACAAGTTGTATCCCCATTTTACAGATGAGAAAACTGGTGTGCATACAGGTTAAGTTGTCCAAGGTGACGCAGTCTTAAGGGGCAGAACCTAAATTTGAGCCCTACGCAGTATGGTTCCATAATTCACTCTTAACCACTATACTGGTAATAACAGCAGAAGTAGCATAATTCTAAAATTAAGTATGAGGAGTATTTTGCAATTTATATATACTTATATAATGAATGAATATGTTTTGGGAGTGATTCTGAAATTGGAAGAATAGAATAAAAGGTTATGAAGTAACTTAAAAAACTTCTCATAACCAAAATGGTCATTTTTCCCAACTTCCAACTTAGACTATCAAAGAAAGCATATTTTGCAAACATTTTTTCTCTCCCATTTCATTCTCCCTTCCTCAACAATCTCTTTCTTTGTATGTTTGTCTAATTTTGGAGAGTCTCTCACTGTGAATTTTTAAATATAAGGAGCAAATTACCATGCTGCTTAATTTGAGGTATTGCCTCTACATATTTAGGTGCTGAATAAGTATCTGTAAGCAAATGAAAAAGGAATAAAAAATAAAACTTCAGAATCACAGTGAAAGCAAATAAAATTGAGTTGGGCCAAGCACATCCCACTCCGATAAGAATGTTGTTTAACGCTAATGGCAACAGCAGCCAAGGAAATAAGAAAAATCTTAAAAACAAAAAGGTAAATTTGTGGATGCTTTGGTTGGTTCTCTTTTGCATCCTGTGATCCCACATTTTGAAAGTTTTATTTGCAACCTATGTTTGTAATATTAAATCTGTGTGTACACCTGAGACTGTCCTTACAAAAAAAGATTCTTTCTGCCTCTTAATACCTATAATTCAAGATAGAGTAAAACCCAAAACCAAGTCACTTTAATGCATAAATAAAATTTTATATTTTGAAAATGAGAAAATACTGAGTCCTGGGCAAAATTTATTACCTCTAACATAAATTTGAAGCATGTCCTTTCTAATGATTTCAGATTGCCAGAAGTGGCAAAATTAGGAAAATTAAGTCCACATACAAAATAACTTGAAAAAAAATGCCCCCCAAAAGTTATCTTGGGACTTTTCTACTTAGGGTTTCGAGCTGAAATTTTGGTGATATGCCTTGATTTGATTTCCAAGTCTTTTATCTGTAGTTTATTCTTGTTACTGCAGTTGCTACTGGTTTTTAACTTGTACACAGGAAACCAGTGCCAATCAATTTTGTTCCCAAGGTGACAGGAAACCCTGGTTGGTCAGATGTTGATTGTGCTTGCTATTCATGCTCCACCCATCATATTTTCTTCCCTTTTGGCTGAACTTAAGACAAATTAATCAGTGGCCGACATCTGGCAGACAGTTTTGGTGTCTTCTCTGTGATTTGTTGACCCATACAGTTAAAGGGTAAAAATTCAGTGCTTAAAATTTGTAGGCACTAAATATAAATGCTGCCAAGTGTCTTTTTCAGGGACCTGCTTGAAAAGCCCATCCTTTGGCTTTTTACTTGAAAACATGAATTTTCTTGAGTGGTGAAACATCTGTTCAATAAATATTTCACCTTCTTTATGATGGCGGGTGGCTTACCTCACTCTATTGTAAATTCCAGATATTAACTGTGAAACGGGGGGCAAGGAAGGGCTCAGAGAATGTTAAGCTTTTTAACAGGCCTCTACTGTTTGTAATTAATCTTTAGCCATCTGCATATTTTCTTCATAATGACCCTTGTCCCACATAAACATATCCCTGGTCACTGAACACTCTGAGAGAAAATGTTGGTACCCAGAACCTGGCAAATAAGATAACTCGTAAATAAAAGCTAAGCATAAAACCAAACCAGATGACCTCCCCATCCCTCCAAGCCAAGCTTCTTTGGAGTCTACTCTTTCAAACTCATGGTTTATGACTCTATAAAAAAGAAAAATTACAAACTGTCTACTAGCCTTGTGAAGTCTTTTCAGAAATCATTTGATTTAAAGAGAATGGTATGAAAATATAGGTCTAATTTTATCAGGTCTGGTGACAGGAGAGATCATGAGAAACATACACAAAATGTTCTCTGTAGAGGAAGATGAAGGAAGGTAGCCATGCAGGAAGGTGAGATTTAGATAAACCTAAAAAGGGCAGGTATGTTGGACCGGATAGGCTTTTCCTGTTCCTAAAATGTCTTGTGCTCTTACACAGGAAAAGCATTCTTATTCACCCGAGGCATTTGCAAGTCCTAGGCACAAGACCCAAAAGGACCCTAGGTTCTGGTAGTAAGAAGGCAGGAAAGGAGTGGGTGGGAGAGGAAGCGTCCATGGGGAGCCCATAGCCAGGACAGATTTTTCAAAGGGTAAAAAAGCCTTTAGCCATTTATTCATCTATGCCTCCCTTATTTTGAAAACAAATGCTACTAGTTTGTTCTTATTTCTTAATACAGTACTTCCCATGCCAAAATTAGGATGCATTTTAATTTGGGGTCCATTTAGGCTGTAGAGTCTCCTATCAGTTGATCAGCGTGTTCATGCTCTTTGAGAGTCTGCCGCCCTCACTGACCTGCCAATTCCATAATCATCCAACTGCCCTCCCAATGATTCCTTTCCTAGGTATGTTAGCAGGGCGAATTTTGATCCACTTTGTTTATTTATTCACTATAGTGTCTTCCATAGAAAAGCTATGCCTGTGAAATAAAGATGAAAGAGGCTAGAAAAGTTGCAGTGTTATGAATCCTAACCACTTTGCAGAATCATAATTCCAGTTTTGCCTAGTAGAAGAAAAGCCCACGATCATAAATATTTTTAAGCAGTCAGGGAGACTTCACATTTGCCAAGGCCCTATAAGAAAGCTGGTGGTGAACCCAAACAGAATCCCGCCAAGTACCTAAAATGTGTTTGAAATACATTTTATAATTCCTCCTCCAGAATAGTCCCCCTTTTGATTTGTGCGATGATCTGTTTGGACAGGAGCAATCCACAGTGTGATTGCTCTTCTTTCCACCTGCTGTTCCATCGGCCGAGGAAAGGGGTGTGCCCAAGGGAGGTGGCTGTCAATTGTTATTCACGATAACAGTGCCCCTCATAAAATGCTCTGCCAGGGCAGATAAATTATCTATTCTTAGACAGAAGTTTTATACATGTGCAATGTTGACTGACTCGTACTCTAATCAAAACTGTTCCCTTGGCTCTCCTCAGTGTATTTCTAATCTATGAAGCTGAGAACTTAAGGATATTAGGCAGTTCCATGTGTAAGTAAGTTTCTACAGTACATCCAAGCGATAGAAGTAACAATGGGCATATGCCTGCAACACATTTCTTTTAGGGAAATACGGCGCAAGTGTTTTTGTGGATTATCTGGTTTATATAAAACATGCATCTTAAATAACTAAACCTGTCTTGACATGCTTAAACTAGAAGGCATTGCTGTTAAGGAGCACCTCTATATAAGCAAAGCCTATTCAGTGAAGAACCAAATCTGAGCTTTAATCTAAAACCAAATAGAAAAAATTGTTGGAGTCGAAGATGAGGGAGTGGGGGAATTAAGATTATGTATCAGGCATATTGAAATATAGGATAATATTCTAGGGCCTAGTGGAAGTACCAATAAGAAAAATGTAGCTGAGCTGAGTGTGATGGCTCACACCTGTAAGCCCCAGCACTTTGGGAGGCTGGGGCGGGCAGATCACTTAAGGCTAGGAGTTCAAGACCAGCCTGGGCAACATGAAGAAAGCCTGTCTCTACTAAAAATACAAAAATTAGCCAGCTACTCGGGAGACTGAGGCAGGGGAATCGCTTGAACCTGGGTGGTAAAGTTTGTAGTGAGCTGAGATAGCACTAAGCACTCCAGCCTGGGCAACAGAGCAAGACCTTGTCTCAAGAATAAAAATAAAAAATTACCAGGGTAACAGAACAATACCTCTATTTAGAGAGAAAAAAACCTGGAAAAGACTTGATAAGTCTATGTCTCTACCTAACATTTGTGGAGTAGCTGCTATATGTCAGGTACTGTATAAGATGCATCACAGATGTATAAAATCATTTTCTCCTCATATCCACCTCAAGCGGGTAAATTATATCGTCTCAACTTTAATGATGAGGAAACGGAGACACACGCATTTAGGTACTTTTCCATGGTCACAGAGTAAGTACATCGCTGCAGAGATACGATTTGAGCCCAGGTAGTGTGCCCCCAAATCTCACGCTTGTTCCTGTTTCCTGCCTCCTCCAATGACCAAGGAACCCTAGGATTTTTCTTTCCCACCTTATCCATATTCATAATTGAACTATATTAAATTTTTTCGGTGGAGGAATGGAAGCATCCTAAAATAAAATAATCGTTCAGCCTAACACAGACCAATTCCACTTTGAGAAGAGCGACGGTTGCGCCTTGCACCCTCCAGATGGCGCCTGTGCGCCACTCACAGACAGGAGAGGTTTCAGGGTCGTCGGCAGGGTGGGCTCTTGGTTTTGTTCGAAGGACATTTTAGCATAGTTTCTCTGTCCCTAAAAACCCTACTAGGACACTTGTTGCCATTGTAAGATTTAAAGCCAAATCAGATAAAGAAAAGGCCATGTACCAATCCTAAAGCTGACAGGGAGCAGCCGAATCCTCCCTTTGCAGAGGTCCCTTATTGGCATTCAGAGAAGACGTGAAGTCAATATAGGTTGAGAGAGCCCGTGGCCCTCTGGAAGGTTCTCATTTGGTATCCATCGGAAGGTCTTTTATGGCATGTTAGTAATGATACAGATTTGTTTTAAAGGCAAGTAATTCTTTCAGTGTTTAAGCCTTTGCAATTTTAATTTAAAAAAAAAAAAGTTTTTTGCCCTTTTGCTCCCCTTCCTAACAAAGGAAATTGTTAGGAATTATATTACTAATGTAATTTGGTCAAGGAGTTGTATAAGTTCCATTAGGATTTGTATTGAAAAGGGATTTCTAGGATAAAGCACGATTTTGCTATAGAAATGATCTCCAGGAAAGGATGGGGCCAGGCCACCTCGTGAGTTTGAATTCCTGAACTGTGGGTTCCCGTAATGCTGCTGCATGCCTTATCGAGGGCAGCCTAGGAGCGAATTGGCAGTATGTTAGAAAGCCTGATTAGAAGAGGGAAAGCTGAAATGGCCTTCATGTCAGCTGTTTTCCTCCACAGGATACTGGGTGATTCCTGTCCTAACCAGATACTGATTACTTAAAGCTTAGCCCAAGAGTTCTTGTCAAAAATGATTTCCGTAGCATATTTTGACTTGCTGAGGTCTGAAGAACTTTTGGAATTTGTTAGATGTGGATCTGAACTCCAGGAACTGGTCAGTAGTATTCAGTTAATGAACTCTATCCGTTAGAACAGAATGTCTTAAGCACCTCGTTTTTATCTTATTCACATTTCTCTGAATGTCCTCATGGGACACAGACAATTATTGGTGGAAAATGTGTGCATTGATAATTCAGACAAATGAAAGCAAAAAAAAGTCCAAAGGACTTATCTTCCAATTGTTTTACACAATATTTGAAAGATAGGCAAATTGGTATAAATATGTTTCAGTCCGTAAATTTATGTATTCTTCTAATATTTCCACATTATAATTGAATTCTTATGTTTTGTAAATACCTCACCTCATCTACAATATACACATTCAAAATATTTAAATTGTTGAAAACTACTTTTAGCATTAATTCATTTTCTTCACATAAAATACAAAGGATCGATGTAACATCTAACTCTTTAAAATATTCCACCAAATATTCAACCCTGAATGGTGAAACACAAAAAAGGTGTGTGTTTGTGTTTAAAACAGTGGACCATGAGGTATTTATTTTAAATCTGTCTTAGAAGTATGGCTTCCAGTGTTAAAGCTATACAATACTTTGTTGTCTCAAATGTTCAGCGGACAAGAAGCAATTCCAAATTCTATAAATAATACAATATTTAAATCAAACTAATGGATTTTCTAAAAGTCATTTTATCCTGATTCAGAGTTAGTATTCGAGAGACTTTTCAAATACTGTGGCTGTATAGGATTTTTAAAAAAGAAGATTGCATTTTTCTTTTCTTAGCATAGATGCCTATTTGTACCAGAAATCAATTAACATGATTACAGGAAAATTACTGGCCAGTTATCAGGTTTTACATGATAATTGTTTAATATGTAATAAAAGCAAATGCTACTTTTTTCCTTTGGAATCAATGTAAAACATTATGATAAACAGAAGAAATAATTCATTTCTAGTCAGTCTGGAAACTCTCTTTGTATTTCCTTCTCATTTTCCTTTTCACACCAACAAATCCCTGCCACGCATAGAAGAAATGCACGGATGCATAGAAGAAATTAAAATTGGGTCGATTATGTTCCATCTTGTTAGGTTTGCCAGGCGTTCTGTAGATATGGGACATGTCCTGTATTTAATGAATTTGTCTTGTGTCTTGAATTGACTTTGTCAGGATGTGCTACATGTCCTGTACTAAGCATTTTTTCACTAAATTACAAACATTTGATTGTCAGAGCTATTTTCCAAAATCTAACTGGGGCAAGTCTCGTGTTTGTGTTTCCTCAATTTGGTGACCCCGGCCCTTGTAATCCTTTGTTAGAGTCTTTCAATAGTTAAATTCATTTGTGTATTTCTTGAGTTCATTCTCATCAGAAATGACCGTATTCAGAATGAAATGTCACCGGTATAGCTCAGGACTGCTTAATATGCTCAGGTGACAGAGTTAGTTGGTATTAGAAGTCATTTTAAGCTAACATTCTTTCTTTATTTGAAAAGACTGTTAGTGCTCAATGCTTTTAAAGATTTTCTGTATTCATTGTCATTCGCAGAAACATATACTGGAGATATATAAAAAGAAGTCATTACTGAGTATTTCAGAGATTAAGAGTTGTCCAAATGAATATTAGGATTTTTATGTTAAAAGATGTCTGGTGAAAAGAAATAATGAATTAAATCATAAAGCAATACCCGAGGAAGAATAGTTTGTTAGAAAAACAAGGAATTTTCTTGTAGCTGTTGTTTTAAAGTCTGTTTTTACATATCCTTCACTGCCATCTGCCTGAGAGAAATGTTGAATACATTAAGTTTAAAACATTTTCATATTTTGTCTTTATGGTTACAGTAGTGATTTGGATGGTATATTCTTGCAGTGAGAACTTAATGATTACCAGTTGCATATCTATAGGAAAGACTGAAATGTCTTCTGAGATACACAAAATGATTTATTTTATTTTATGGGACAGAGTCTTGCTCTGTCCCCCAGGCTAGAGTGCAATGGCGCAATTACAGCTCACTGCAGCCTTCAACTCCTGTGCTCAAGTGATCCTTCCTGCCTCAGCCTCCCAAAAAGCTGGTATTACAGCCATGAGCCACCACACCCAGCAAAATGTTATTTTAAATAATCTTTTATGAATAGTGCTTCTAGCTGATATGGTAGCTATTATAGGTTCTAGCTGCTTACTGTCTTATGTATCCAAAGTGGTTGAAAAAAGTTACCATTTACCTATGTAAGTCTAGAAAATTGGGGCAGTGGTCTCAAAGTGGGGCGTGTGCATCCAAAGAACTGTGTAAAATGATCCATAGGGTGTAAAAATATATATTACAAAAAATATTTATATTTATCTTGTCCTTTCCTACTTCAAATTTTGTAAATATTTCATAATTTGCATAATACATAAGTATAACAGTACATGTATATAATTTACAAAGACATAAATTTCAGTAGAGGTGGACTTTTTTTTTTTTTTTTTGAGACTGAGTCTTGCTCTGTCACCAGGCTAGAGTGCAGTGGCACAATCTTGGCTCACTGCAACCTCCACCTCCTGGGTTCAAGCGATTCTTCTGCCTGAGCCTCCCGAGTAGCTGGGACCACAGGCACGTGCCACTACGCCCAGCTAATTTTTTTGTATTTTTAGTAGAGTTGGGGTTTCACTGTGTTGGCCAGGATGGTCTCGATATCTTGACCTCATGATCCGCCCACCTCGGCCTCCCAAAGTGCTGGGATTACAGGTGTGAGCCACCGCGCCTGACCAGGTGGGCATTTTTTTTTACTTAGAAAGCAGATAATAGAAAATAATTGAAAATTACTAACAATTCTACTTGAAAATGGGAGATAAAGTTGGAGTATAGATATAGTGCACCCAATCCGAGTGTTTTCTAGCATGTCTAGAATTCCAATATTTTAATGATTTTTTCCTGTTGTAAACACTTAGAAACGATAGATTAAAAAGGTAAAGAGGCTGCTTTATGTAATGTCATAAAAAATTTACTTTTGTCATACTCGATATATAGGAGAAACTTTTTATTGGAGAAAGGGGCTCACTCTGTCGCCCAGGCTGGAGGGCAATAGTGTGATCACGGCTCACTGCAGCCTCGACCTCCCTAGGCTCCAGCAGTCTTCCCACTCAGCCTCTCAGGTAGCTGGAACTACAGGTGCACACTACACGCCCAGCTAATTTTTGTATTTTTTGTAGAGATGGGCTTTTGCCATGTTCCCTAGGCTGGTCTCAAACTCCTGGACTCATGCAAGATGCCCACCTCAGCCTCCCAAAGTGCTGGGAGTACAGGTGAGAGCCACTTCACCTGGCCTATAAACAAAGATACAGTAGCAGACTCTCCATGGTAACATTAATTGTAATAGCAAAAAGAATTGGAAATAAATATCTATTAATAGATATTTATATATATATATCATTGTATATTTATGAAATCAACATTGTTGCTCTAATAAAACAAATTTTCCAATATGTAAAGTGGAGTAAAAGTTGCAAAACTATATGAAATTTTGTGATCCAGTTTATATTTGTCTTTGTAAATGCATAGGCAGTTGAAAGGTTACCTAACCCAAATTGTGGTGAGCTGTGAGAAACAGAGCCAGAAAATCAGAAGGCAGGAAGAACAAGGGGAAGAGGCCTTTCTTTTTCATTTGCTTCATTCAGCATTATTTGAAAACTTTAGTATAAGTGGGTCTTAATTTTATAATTAAGTTAACATTTTAAAAATTAAAACAAGGTATTTTCCTTGAATTAATAGATATTTATAGCATAGATATGTCTACTCAACATGAAATGAAGTGGGACTAGAACAGTGACCACATTATTTGAATAATAATGTAGGCAGATACAGTCACGAAGACCACAGAGATACCTTTGGGTTTCTACTTCAGAATAACTAAGTAGTGCCAAAGCTTCACTTTTAATCTGTGCTGTCTCCATAACTGATTGGATAAGACCCTACCACATTATGAGGTTTGCTCTGCTTCACTCAGTCTTCCAGTTTAAATGTTACTCTCATCAAAAACACACTCAGAGAAACACCCACAATAAGGACCAAATACCCAGGCAACCCATGGCCCAGTCAACTTGACATATAAAATTAATCATCACGAATACAATCAAAAAGTGAAAAGACAATTCATAGAATGGGAAGTCATATATGTGATAAAGGTCTAGTGTCCAGAATATGTACAGTATTTTACAACACAAGATAAAAAGACAACCCAAATTTTAAAATGGGCCAAGGATTTCATTAGGCATTTATCCATAAAATGAACACAAATGTCCGGTAAGCCAATGAAAACATGCTCAACATTGTTAGTCATTAGGGAAATGTAGCCAAAGGCACAATGAGATACCACTTCACACCTACTAGGATGGCTATTATCAAAACAAAAAAATGAAGGACAACAGCAAGTATTAGCAAGAATGTGGAGAAATTGCAACTCTCAGACATTGCAGGTAGAAATGTAAAATGGTACAGCCACTTTGGAAAAGAATTTGGTAGTTTCTCAAAAAGCTAAACATAGTTACCATATAATCCAGAAATTCCATTTCAAGGTGTATACCCAAAAGAAATGAAAACATATGTTCGCGTAAAACTTAAACACAAATGTTCATGGCAAATTAATTCATATTGGCCAAAAGTGGAAACATCCCAAATGTCCATCAACTGATGAATGAATTCACAAAATGTGGGTGTATCCATACAATGGAGGATATTTTGCATGAAAAGGAATGTAGTGCTGATAGATGCTACAACATGAATGAACTATGAAAAAATTATGCTAAGTAAAAGAAACCAGATAAGACACAAGAGGCTCTATGTTGTATTATTCCATTTATATGGTATGTCTAAAACAGGTAAATCTACAGACACAGCAAGTATGTTAGTGGTTTCTAGAGCCTGGGAGAGAGAGAAATACAGAGTAAATGCTAGTGAGTGGGGAGAATTGTTTTAGGGCGGGTGAGGAAAATGTTTTAAAATTGATTATGGTGATACTTATACAGCTAAGTGACTATAATGAAAACCACTGAATTGTACACTTTGGAAATGTGAATTTTATTGTACAGAAGTTATATCTCATTAAAAAAGAGGAGGGAGTATATATAACTTTAGTTTTCTATCATAAATGTTATTCATTAATGTTATGTAAAATTGGTTGGGAATTGCTTCTGGGCATTTTTTCATTTTGTTTGATTTTTATTTCTGGAAAAGCAAAGGGATATATTTCTTATAGCAAGCATAAAAGCATCCTTTACATGGCAAATTTCAGTTCACTTTTTAAAATGTGTATATTTTGCATTCCAGAAATACTTATTTTTTACCAGTCCATCTGCCCCTTGAACATAATGGAGATAATAAAACACAGTATCAAAAATAAAAACTCTTTACTTTGTCTGGTATGCCTGATATCTGCACTTGGGTGAATGGCTATTTGATTTTCAGGGTTATCTTGCAATTATTTTTTCTGACACTAGATGAGAAAAGACCTAGAAAAAAATGAATTATTATGAATGGCATCAAATCAACAAATGCCAGTTACTTATGGGAAGAGGTTTATTTTAACTATTGGCAACTGTGTTCAGTAATTTATATTTAGGTATTCATCCATGTACCAGGCATCACTGTTAATATGATTGTGTATTTATACTGGCAAGAATCTGATCACAGTGATCAAATCAAGTGCATTCTCTTCATTTAATGCTAATACAGCCCTTCCAGGTAATTGGCGCCTTCCTTCCTTCCACCTGAAGACTAATGATACTTTAAATACAATCTGTGGCCACAGAGTGACCCAACAAAGTCACTGACTCTCCACTGGCCAAAAGGAAGCTACTCCCTACTCTGAAATTCCAAGGTGAAAAGCCAGTGACTTGTAGAGAGCAAAGGTCATCCTGGTTTATTTGCAAAGTACCTAACTGACCAAAGCCCACAATTACATGGTAGGTGGTACACTTTTAAATGAACACTGAACAAACATAAGGATGTATATTTAAATAAATTACTATTCTTGGGTAAACATTTGGAGAAACCCTGGAGAGAGAAGATTTTCAGAATTTTGATTGAGAGTTCATTTTAGGTAAAGGCAGACCTTGATGTGCCCTGGTTAATAACTTAAGAAACCTGCTTTACATATAAAATGCCTGAGATGGAATCTAGAATCTTTCAGATACATATTAAAGGGTACTTTAAAAATATGTAATCCTTGACATAAATGCAAACATTTTCTTCGCGAATATTTAACTTTGTAAATGTTTCTTTCCAATGACTAAAAACAAATTTAAGGATTTGGAATGAAAGTAAAAGGCTCTTTTTTAATTTCTATGTTAAGTTCAGGGGTACATGTGAAGGTTTGTTACATAGGTAAACTTGCATCATGGCAGTTCGTTGTACACATTTTTTCATCACCCAGGTAGATGAAATAACTACCCCTTAGTTATTTCTCCTGATCCTCTTCCTCCTCCCACTCTGCACCAGTGTGTGTATTTCCCCTCTACATATCCATACATCATTTAGCACCCACTTATAAGCAAGAATATATAGTATTTGGTTTTCTGTTTCCATGTTAGTTTGCTAAGACTAATGGCCTCCAGCCCCATTCATGTCCCTGCTAAGGACATGATCTCGTTCTTTTTTATGGCTGCATGGTATTACATGGTGTGTATGTAGCCCATTTTCTTTATCCAGTCCATCACTAATGGGCATTTAGGTTGATTGCATGTCTTTGCTGTTGTGAATAGTGCTGCAGTGAACATATGTATGAATGTGTCTTCGTAATAGAGCAGTTTATATTTTGGGGTGTATATACCCAGTAACAGTATTGCTGGGTCAAATAATGTTTCTGTCTTTAGGACTTTGAGGAATTGTCACACTGTCTTTCACAATGGTTGAATTAATTTACACTCCCACCAACAGTGTATAAGCTTTCCTTTTCCTCCACAACCTCACCAGTATGTTATTTTTTCACTCTATAATAGTAGCCATTCTAACTGGTGTGAGAGGGGATCTCATTGTGGTTTTGATCTGCATTTCTTGAATGATGAGTGATGTTGAGATTTTTTTTTCATATGATTGTTGACTGCATGTTTATCTTCTTTTGGGGACATGTCTGTTCTTGTCATTTGCTCAGTTTTTAATGATTTTTTTTCTTGTTGTCTAAGTTCCTTATAGATGCTGGATATTAGACCTTTGTCAGATGCAAAGTTGGCAAAAATTTTCCCCCATTCTGTAGATTATCTGTTATACTCTGTTGATTGTTTATTTTGCTATGCAGAGCTCTTTAGTTTAATTTAAATCTGATTTGTCAATTTTTGCCTTCATTTAAATCATTTTTGACATCTTCGTTATGAAATGCCTATGCCCATGCCTATGGCTTGAATCGTATTACCTAGATTTTCTTCCAAGGTTTTTATAGTTTGGGTTTTTACATTTAAGTCTTTAAGCCATCTTGAGTTAATTTTTGTATATGATGTAAGGAAGGGGTCTAGTTGTAATCTGCTAATGGCTGGCCAGTTCTCCCAGCACCATTTACTGAATAGGGAATCCTTTCCCATTGCTTGTTTTTGTCAGGTTTGTTGAAGATCAGATAGTTGTAGGCATGCAGGCTTATTTCTGGCATCTCTATTCTGTTCCATTGGTCTCTGTGTCTGTTTCTGTCCCAGTACCATGCTGTTTTGGTTACTATAGCCCTGAAGTATGGTTTGACATCAGGTAGCATCATGCCTCCAGCTTTGTTCTTTTTGCTTAGGATTATCTTGGCTATTCGGGCTTCTTTTTGGTTCCATATGAATTTTAAATAGTTTTTCTAGTTCTGTGAATAATGTTTCTCAAAAATTGTTGTAACAATTAAATTAGATAATTCAAGTAAGCCATTTCTTACAAACTTAGCTTAATTAATATTAAGTGCCATCATTGAATCTATACATTGTTTTGTGTAGTATGGCCATTTTAACAATATTGATTTTTCCTACACTTGAGCATGGAATGTTTTTGCATTTGTTTGTGTCACCTCTGATTTATTTGAGCAGTGTTTTGCAGTTCTCGTTGTAGAGGTCTTTCACCTTCCTAGTTAGCTGTATTCCTAGGTATTTTATTCTTTTTGTGGCACTTGTGAATGGGAGTTCAATCCTGATTTGCCTCTTGGCTTGACTATTGTTGGTGTACAAGAATGCTAGCAATTATTGCACATTGCACATGATTTTGTATCCTGAGACTTTGCTGAATTTGTTTATTAGCTTAAGAAGCTTCTGGGCTGAGACTATAGGTGTTCTAGATATAGGATCATGTCATCTGCAAACAGGGATAGTTTACTTCCTCTTTTCCTATTTGGATGTCCTTTATTTCTTCCTCTTGCCTAATTTCCCTGGCCAGGACATTCAGTACTATGTTGAGTACAAAATTGGTAAGAAGGGCGTTCTTGTCTTGTCTTGGTTTTCAAGGGGAATGCTTCCAGCTTTTGCCCATTTGGTATGATACTGGCTGTAAGTTTGTCATATATGGCTCTTACTATTTTGAGGTATGCTCCTTTAGTACCTAGTTTATTATGAGTTTTGTTAACATGAATGGATGTTGAATTTTATTCTTTTCTGTATCTATTGAGATAGCCATGTGGTTTTATCTTTAGTTCTGTTTATGTGATAAATTACATTTATTAATTGTATATGTTGAACCAACCTTTCATCTCGGGATAAAGCCTACTTGATAACAGTGGACAAGCTTTTTGATGTGCTGCTGGATTTTGTTTGCCAGTATTTTATTGAGGATTATTGCATCGATGTTCATCAAGGATACTGGCCTGAAGTTTTCTTTTTTCATTGTATCTCTGCCAGCTTTTGGTATAGGGACAATGCAGGCTCATAGAATGAATTAGGGAGGAGTCCCTCCTAAATTTTTTAAGATAGTTTCAGTAAAATTGGTACCAGCTCATTGTTATACAGCTGGTAGAATTTAGCTGTGAATACGTCTGGTCCTAAGGTTTTCTTGCTTGGAAGGCTGCCTATTACTGCCTCAATTTCAGAGCTGCTTATTACCAGTCTGTTCAGGTATTCAGTTTCTTTCTGGTTCAGTCTTGGGAGGGTATATGTGTCCAAGAATTTATCCATTTCTTCTAGATTTTCTTAATTTCATTTTCATAATTTTATTTTTTAATTTCATATTCATTGCTACTGTATAGAAATACATTTGATTTCTTATATTAATACTGTATCATGCAACCTTGTGGAACTTGATTATTACTTCTAATATACTTTTTGTGGATTCCTTAGGATTTTCTATATATGACATCATGTCACCTCAAATAAAGATAGCTTTACTTTCTTTCCACTATGGATTGATTTGGTTTCATTTTCTTATCTAATTAACCTGGCTAGAACCTCAGGTACAACATGGAATAGACATGGTAAGAACAGACATCTTTGTCTTTTGCCTGATCTTTTTTTTTTTTTTTAATTGCATTTTAGGTTTTGGGGTACATGTGAATAACATGCAAGGTTGTTGCACAGGTGCACACGTGGCAGTATGATTTGCTGCCTCCCTCCCCTTCACCTATATCTTTGCCTGATCTTAGGTAGAAAGCTCTGAGTCTTTCACCATTAAGTATGACGTTAGTTTTTGGGGGGGTTGTTCATGACCTTTATCAGAGTGAGAAGGTTCATTTGTACTCCCAGTTTGAGTGCTTCTTTCATAAAAGAATGTTGTATATTTTTTTGATGATCTCCATTTTAGCTGAACTTTGTAGATTATTACAATCACAGGTGTCATTTCTGCTCTTAAAAATGAACTAATATATTCAATTTATTTGTAATGGTCAGGATTAAAAGGGTTATTTGGTAGTTGATTGCATGAAGAGACAAGAAGTTATTCATCGTATTGTGCTATTTAGAAAATGCTCTGTGTGTGTGTGTCTGTATTCGTATTTAAATCAGCTGAAATTCAAAAAAGACTTTATTTCACAAGGAATGGCTTATTTATTGAGACTTGTTAATGTCTTTTTAGCATCATCTTTTTCTTAACTGATTATATGAACTAGGAAAAATTAACCTGGGGACTAAAAATAGAACTACCATCATTTTGTTCTTTTGTTGAAAGGGAAACAGACTCCTCACCATGAGTGACAGTCAAAACAATACCAAATGCAAAGAAAAAAAAAAGTAAAAATTAATCATCCTTGGTTACAAAACAAAGCAATACATTTTCTTTCTTTTTCTGAATAAAATTAACATAGGTCTTTAAGATGTTAATACTTAGACTTTATTAATGCTTTAAAAAGACTCAAACTGAATCACAACTGTAACATTTACCTACATAAGGTTGGCTTCTCCACTCCAAATTTTCAAATTCCTGTTTAACATGGTCTCCCCAATTCCTGTATTTTCAGGAGGATTGGAAAAGCGATCAAAGCACAGTAATTACATCTAGCATTCCTCTAACCAATTCATTTGCAACTGTTCACCCATACAGACATCAAGTGTTCAGGACTGGGTACAACAGGAGAACTCAAAGTCTTTGCCCTCAATGTGTTCACACTTGACTGCGAATCATTTCTAGTGAATATGATATCTATCAGAGACATTTTGGGAAAATTGCTAAGAAGTCTCAGAGGAAAGAGCCCCAGGCATTTGGAGGATTGAACCTGAAAGTGTTGGAGCAAGCTCATTTGAGGCGTAGAGAACAGAGCTGCAGGCATATTGTCTGCCTGGGACACAGGTCCAGATAAGAATGTGACAGGAGATGAGGCTGGAGAAACACACAGTAGATAGATTAGAAAGCATCTTATGTCAAAAGGGGAGATACTTATGGGTTTTATCATATTTACAGTGCTCAGACATCACTCCAGTGAGATATGGAAAAAATATATTGAACTAGGAGATTTTAGAGTTAGGAAGGCTTGCTAAGGAACAACTGCAAAGGTCTGAACCAAAAATGAAGGGGGTTTGAGCTACGTCAATATCAGCAAGTTCCTAAAGTCTGCCTTCATGCCTCTTCCACATTGCATGTGTCCACTGACTTCTCCAAACTCAAAAGATTTGAGTTAATTCTTAAGACTTCTTGACTGAAAAATAATTAGGGAAATCCACAAATATTGAAGTACAAGGATGTTCATTGCAGTTTTGTTTATAATGGTGAAAAATTGAAAAACACTTAGTGTCCAAAAATAAGGAATTGGTTAAATAACTATCACACATGTCAATAATGAAATACTATCAAATGTTTGAAAACAGTGTTTAAACTTGAGGATGTGAAAAGACAATCATGATACAGTTTTTTTAAAAAGTAAATCATATGCAATGGTTATATACTGATTTACATTTTTTTAAAAGCAAATCATAAAAGAATATACTGAATAAAAATCTAGATTTTTGTCATACATATAAGGACCTGAAGGACAAACACACAAAATATTCTTAGCAGTTACTCTAAATATTGATATTATGAAATTTGTAAAATTTCTATTTTTAGTTTTTGTCTAGTTAACATGCACTATCTTTGGATCAGGAAAACACTGTTAATTTTAAAGACATTAGCTGTAAATGTTAAGGACTTGAAGTATGAAAAATAGTTCCAACATAGATGATCATTGATTTTGCATGCATAGCACTGCTGCTAATTCTTAATCACTAACCAATTTTCTTGACCTTACTTCCCTCAAATGTTTGTTGGCATATACTCATGTAGCTCCCACATAGCTGTATAAATACCGAGTGAAGGAAAATCACCATATTATTTTTAATTATGATAATAGTTCACATGTTTATTCTGTCCCAGATATTAGGCTGGAAATATTCATATATTCTTGCTTCTTTATCTTTTACGATGTGAGTCAACTTTGTCAGTTTTATTATTATTCCCATTTGCAGATTATGCAGTTTAAGGTCCAAGTTGGTTAAGTGAAGTACAAAGCAATGATTAAACTCATTTTCCGAGGTCAATTAATGTAACAAGTTCAATATATATGGGGTTTTTTAAATGATTATTTTGATTTTTTAAAATTGCAAAATAAGGGTGTAGTAAATTTTGCCCTGTCCTATACACATATAAAAGATCAGACGTCATTTTATGAATTCAAAACTTTTATAGATTCAATATAGCAACATTCTACCTAGTGAAGTAGGTCCTTGCAGGTAGGAAAATGAATCGTTTCCCACACTAGAAATATTCTCCATGTTAAAAGATTTTCTTTTTACTTTAGGGTGAAATTCATTTATCATCTTCCTGGGTTCATGCCTGGCATCTTTTATATTTATTATTATTTCTTCCCTTCAGGATTTCCTTTAGGGAATTTTATTATGGATGGTCACAATACCTATTCTTTTATTTCAGCTTCTTGAAATTGGTAACACTGTATTTATGTCACAATTAAACTTTCCTGGAGTTCCATGTTTATTTCTGTTTTATCCTGGCATCTTTCAAGTGATCCAGAAAGAGGGTTGGTACTATACATAATTTATTGGAAGGTAAAAATATGGGAACAGAATACTATTATTAAATGCTATTAACCTTGGAACTTAGAAGTCATAGAATTGGGACTTGCAAAGAATTGTAGATGCCACTCAAGGTAAAGGAATTCCATTTCTTCATTTAACTACTTGTGTCTCCTTCATTATTCAAATGAGCAAAAACTTTTTGGTTTTTTTTTTCTTTTTAAGGAGAGTTATTCTAGAAAACTAAATATGTGGAAAATTAGAATGTGCAAAAGGAAATAAGAAAATTAAGTTGCGGGTGAGAGGGTTTAAGGTCACTTTTTATGATCAAGCCAAAATTGTCAGATTCGTGGCCACTGTAACACACAAGGATGAATAGTTGGACTAAAGGATTCAGGACCACATTTTCAGATCTGAAGAGAACATCAGCATTAAAGTTCTTGCTTCTCACCACATAAGATTTGATGTTTACACTAATGAAGACAGATCTAGATAAATTATGTATACTTTTACAAAACCAAAAAAAAAGCTCTCAGAGGTCAAATCTGTTTGCCTTCATTCTGTACTAAATTCTTCTTATAATCTTTAAAATCCATATTTTTCCGCTCTGATTTCAAGTACTTCAAGATAAGCAGCTGCCATCATTTCCCACTGAAACTTAATTTCATCATCAAATAGTTTCAGAACAACATCTTCCAGGACTACAAGAAAAAATGATCATTTGTTTCATTTTGTTCTCTAAATTCTATTTCCGTTCTTTATTGGGTGCTAAATGAGGTATACTGCTTGAAGTCTCACTGTTCTCAGTGGCCGAAATACTGCAAAAAAATAAATAAATAAATAAAAAATAGCATGACTGAGAATTAGATCTCATAGACATGATACTCGAAATTTTTAACCTTTTCTGCCTAAATCCAGATTCTAAAATCTAACATTATGTTCTTCAACTACTGGGAAAATAAATGCCTGGCTTCTGAGTTTTTCCGACACTCAGTTGTAATGTTGCTATATTTTTAGCTGTGTTTTCTTCCCACCTCTAAGTCATTAGACACTGATGTCATTTGAATTGAACAACTTTTACCCAAAGTTGTTTATATTCTCTTGCTGAAATGGACGTGTCGCCCTGGCCCATAATATTTATACATATTTTCCTTTTTACTTAATTATAATTAATATGCTGTTTATTGCATTCCTTTTACCTTTCCCTAAGAATTTGCTTTTTCCTTCAATTGTTTGCATCGGTATCTTTTGAATTTCCTCCCTCTTATTTATTTTTTGGCATAAATAATAATTGGTGCTACAACAGGAGCTTGATAAAGCTTTTATTATGTTCCTGTTTGTCCAACAGCAATCATGAGGCATTAAAAAGGCTAAACAGTTTGCACACAGTTCCAAGACAAAAGTAAAGTAAAGCTTTCAGTAGAGTTTGTGTTCTTACTTTCCATGTTCCTTTTTTATTAAAGGCATAGTTCTCCTTTTATTTATTTCAATTCTTTTTCTAAATTCTGTAGATTTTTTTTTGTATGTTTTAATTAGAATTTTCCCTTAACTTTATATGTTTATCTTGTTTTGAAATGTCTTTATGATTCTGTCTTCACTTCTTACCATTTTAGCCTATGGATGCTGTGGAAAAAATCCATATCCTCTAAGTTCAAAAAATGCAATTTTCTCCTCCGGGTCATTGTTCAGTGAAAACTACTTAAAAACCTAACATTCCCATTTTTAAAAACACATTCCTTCTCTAGATTGTTCAATACGTTATTCAGTAAATTACCAAATAGAAATGCTGATAACCTATTTTTAGGGTAAAAAACCTAGGTGATTCTTCCTTTACCATATTCCAAAATAAATTATAAATCGATTAATAGATTAGCCTTAAAAAAAAGTGAACTTTCAGGAGGAGAATTCTTATGTATTAAAGCAATGCAAGAAACTACAATGGAAAAGATTATTATGTTAAATTGAACATAAATTTTTTAAAATCTTCAGTGTTTTAAGGTAACAAATTGTGTATTTGCAACAGATACATCTGAAAAATAATTAGCATTACTTATATATGTCATAACATGTAACAATAAATGTATTAATGTCACAATATAAAAATTAGGAAAGAGCGTGAATAAAAGATAAGAACCTATAAACAATAGTCATATGAAAATGTATTTATCCTCATCTCTAACCAAAGAAATAAAAATTAAAACAATAAGCCAATGTCATTACTGTCTATAAAATAGCAAAAATTGAGTCATTTAAATGCTAGTATAAGTGAATTTAAATTTCTTTTTTAAAACTTCTAAATTTTACAAATTTTCTACAACGATCATGCATTACTTTTAAAATGAAAAGATAACACTGTAATATATAAATGGTCACTTATTTAATCTCTTCTCCCCAAACACAAGACATGACTAAAAAATCTCCAAATATTTCAACATTTTTAAGTTGATTCTACTGATTATATTTCCTATTTCCACTATATTTCAATTAGCCTAAATATTGTTTCTTCCTTGAAAATAAGAATTTACAAAAGCAGATATTTTTTCCAAGTTAATAACATCCTAGCACAGTATTTCACAGCCTCAATAGAAGAGTCTTACCATGATAAGAGCTGTTTTGTGGAAAATGCTCTTGGTAAAGTTAACAGCCTGTGCAAGTTTAACTCCATAACTGAGCTTGGAGACATTGTCTGAAGTGCTGAAGTGAAGTGCTCTGAAATTGTTTAGAATTCAGGGGAAATGGATTTGCTATAATAAAAGGAAACTTTAAGATAAATAGGTTACCAAGAAGGGTGTATTTTTTCTTTAGTGTAGAAATTGCCTTAGTGTAGACATCAAATGTGTAGATTTTATCCGTTGATTTCAAAACATTAATTTTCATAAAAACCATTTTTGCACTTTGGTTATGATCTCCTAAAATAGATTCCTTAGAGAATTAAAAGGTAATAGTCAAGTAGGACTTGGTTCATTATTACCCTCTGATTTGATAATAGCCAAACATCACTTTTTATTAGCAGTTTACTTGCATTATCTGATCAACCGTCGTCATAGCTCTTGGAAATAGGTACATTTAATCATTCAACTTACAAAGGAGGAGAAAATTGAGATGCAATGAGGCTAAAGAGTCTGACCAAAGGTCCACCACAAGGACATGGAAAGGCAGATTTTGAGCCCAGACATATATGACTGTAACGATCAAATTTGTACCCTGAAAATTTGATGTGCCCCCACATTACACTTCAGTAATCATGACCTTCTCTCCACAGCTGACTCCCAATCCCATGTAGGCCACATAGAGTCTCACATAATCTGCCCACCATACCCTTGCACTTGGGTAGGAAAGTAGAAAGAGCTTGTGCTTTGTATTCTAACCTGAATCAAATCTTCATTTCACTGTTGTTTTCTTAAATTCCTTATTTATTCACCTGTAAAATGGGGGGAAATAATACCTCAGAATGCTGCTATGAACAGCAAAACATCATGTGAAAGAGCTTAGAGCAGTGTTTGACAAATAATAGATATTTAATAAATATTAGTTTTCTTTCTTTCTTCCCATGCAAGACAGAAGTCATCCTTCCTTACCAAGTCAGCTGGCATAAAAATGCTTCCATGGCTCTCTGCTTACCACAGAATCCTTAGAAAATTAACTCATTAAATCAAATAGACCTTAGACATGGATCTCAAAGGCTTCTAATCTCCCAGGTTTAGGCAGTGTATGCTGTGGGAAGTCAAAACAGAAGTCTATATATCCTGATGATGTTCTGGATCCTCTTTTTTCTGGCTTGTTTTTTTTTTTTTTTTTTTTTTTGACATGGGGTCTCACTCTGTCACCTAAGCTGCGGTACGACAGTGGTGCAATCTTAACTCACTGTAGTCTCGAACTCCTGGGCTCAAGCAACCTTCCCACCTCATCTTCCCAAATAGCTGGGACTACAAGCATGCACCACAACACCTACATTTTATTTTTTGTAGAGACAGGGTCTTGCTATGTTGCCCCAGCCAGTCTCAAACTCCTGGCCTCAAGTGATCCTCCTGCCTCAGTCTCCCAAAGTACTGAGATTACACCTGTGAGCCACCATACCTGGGCTTTTTTCAGGCTTTTTGTAGTCTTAGAGTGTCTATGACTGTAGCTTCTCTCTCATCTCTGTTACATAGTCCTGCCCCCCAATTCCAAAATACATTTTTATATAAGAGAACTCTAGCTCAGACTGCTTCTATGCTGTTTCTCAAAGTTGTATCAATTTATTCTCCTACCCTTTTTTCCTACCAGGTTCTTTAACTCGCTACCAAAAACTTACCTATTGAACACTTGCTTTCAAAGCTCAACTTAAATGACTTCTACCCCATGAATCTGCTCTGACCACTCTAGATGGAAGAGACCTCATCGTCTATAGCACGGGCATCACTCCATTGACAGAGTGTAGATGCTTTTGTCTCTTAAGGCTGAAAATTGACCAAATGGCATGGTGATTTTTAAACAGCATATGATTAGCAATCCTTTAAGCAGCCTCTCCCACCTTCATACTAAAACATCTATAAAGCCTGCAAAAGCTGAATTCTCACAAATGCCCTAAATATTAAGACCAATAGGCAAACTATTATCAGAATCAGGAAGAATTATCTATCAACTTGAAATCCAGAAGTGAATTAAAAAACTTTAAAAACTACTTTCCCACTAAAAATAGATTAAAATTTTTGGTCCATGAGTAGAACCATTCTTTGCTCTTCTTCAACTATTTGCCTCCTACTCAGAAGCACAGGAGCCCTGTTAACCACCACCAAAAACCAAAAAAGAAAAAGTGGAGTGGGAAAAAATATCCTTCTATTAGGTAGGCAATATTTTATGAGCATCTAGAATAAATGCTATTCCCTAATCCCTAACCCAGTGATCCAAAAGAGTTAAGAATAATAGGATGAGAAAAAGGTTTTAGGAACATGCCCCCCTAAAATAAGGAGGCATATCAATATTCATTTTTTAAAGCCAGATGTTAGGGCAAATATCAAATTAACAGGCAAGAAAGTAATATTGATAAAATTTACAGTGAGGATATGACTACAAATCTCTTCAAATAACACAGTGGCTGCAATGTACAATGTAAAAACTGTTAGAATGAAAAATAACAAATATGGTTATTGTGGAAGACTCACATACATGTCTTAGGCTTTGATAAATCTAGTAGAGTAAAAGGAAAGAAATAATAGATTGGAATACAGTAATATCTTCAATAAAATATAATAGTATAATAAATAAGGTTTTATATATATATGTATATATGTGCAGATAGACACTTACATACACACATACTCAAACTAGTTGCCAGCAAAATGTCTGTGAAATATTTAGAAAATGTTGTTACAGTGTTTATCTCAAAAAAAAAAAAAATTAAGAAGTTCAACCATTAAAAGGCCAGCCATTCTCTAATTTCCATGAGCTGTAACTGGAAATTATAAGGAAAATAAATGTCCAAACACACAGATATCCATCAAATTAAAGTAGAAATTAAATTCCCAATTACAAACCATTTAGAAATTAACAAAAGTGACCTTACATATCAAATTATAGAATGCAATCTAAGGCAGATTGATTAGAGAACAAAACCTGATAGATTTTCCTTAATGGATTTTGTTGTTGTTGTTATATATTCTAATAATTTTCCACTGTTTGAAATTAAGCTCAGGCAACTGTAATATTTCTTAATGTTGCATTCCAGAGTAAGTATTAAAATACCAGGGGGAATAATTTGCTGGGCCTAGCATCTACTGTTACTATCTTTACTCTCATTTGTTTTGGCCTGTTGTTCCCTGGTCTCCACTTTCTTGACACCATATTTGATCTGACACACAACTTCAGCCCCTTTAAATGTAACAGTTCTTGTGAACACCTTCTCTGACTTCAATCCTCAGTCTCTCACAGCTGTTTTATAGTTACCCCTGGGTTCCACACAACTAATATTACTTGTAAAAGGCATTCCTACTTTCTAATCAGGATTCAGGGTCTGTATAAGTTGTAAGAGCATCACCTTGCCCCCTAGCTGGAGAAGGGGAATTATGAGAGGAAGGTAAATTGTAACTGATTTTAAGGAACTGTGATTTCTATGGCCCCTTACACATTTACCGCAAAATTAAATGAATTCGCATGTCAATTCACATATGCATGCATATATACACACATAAATAGAGGATACAGAAGTCTTTTTTTTTTTTTTTTTTTTTTTTTATCTATTGTTTATTTATTTATTTTCTTTTTAAAGACAGGGTTTCACCATGTTGGTCAGGCTGGTCTTGAACTCCCGACCTCAGGTGATCCTCCTGCCTTGGCCTCCAAAGTGCTTGGATTACAGGCATGAGCCACCACGCCTGGCCCTTCATTTATTTATTTAAGAGACATAGTCTCCCTCTGCTACCCAGGCTGGAATATAGTGGCACCATCACTGCTCACAGCAGCCACAACCTCCCAGGCTCAAGTGATTCTCTCACCTCAGCCTCCCTAGTAGCTGAGACTACAAGTGTGAGTCACCATAGCCAGCTACTTTTGTATGTTTTGTCTCTAGGGAGTTTCGCCATGTTGCCCAGGCTGGTCTTGAACTCCTGAGCTCTGGCAATCCACCCACCTTTGCCTCCCAAAGTGCTGGGATTGCAGGCATGAACTATCACACCTGGCCCCAGAAGCCAACTTCTAGGGATTCACTCAGAATATATAGCTTTTCCTAAATTTTTTTTTACTTTTCCTAAATTTTTCACTTAATATAATTAGCCAACCTATGATTTCTGTAGTAAGTATATGCACTAATAAATTACAGCATTTTTTCTCAATTTAGAGTTCTTTCCAACAACAAAATTGTTATTTTCCTGTGAAGGAACCATGAGTAGTTGCTATGCCTAACCATGGTGCAAAAAGAGAAAATATAGTTGGTTGTTATTTCTGTAAACGTTCTCACTGAATTGTGTGCATGTACAGAAAGAAAAGCAATAAAAGGAATTATGTGGCGTTTAAACATAACATTCTTCTCCAATGTAGACGAGGGTCCAACGTGTCTCTTACATTGGACATGAGTAGCTTGGGGAGCATCGAACCCTTTGTGGCTATACCAACCCCACGGGAGAAGGTAGCAATGGAGTACCTGCAGTCAGCCAGCCGAATTCTCACAAGGTCACAGCTGAGGGACGTCGTGGCAAGTTCACATTTACTTCAAAGTGAATTCATGGTGAGCCTTCTACTTACTGTTTGCTCTTCAGTAGATATTTTGATACACAGGACACTAGAGACATATGGAAATGCCACTGTTCTGTCCTTAAGCAGCCTGCAATAAACAAATGGCAAAGTGAAATGGTTTTAGATTCACTCTCAGTCTCATCCACTATTGACAAGTATTGAAACTGGAATGTAAGAGCTAAATTAAGGCAGAATCTGCAGGAATTGGCCAGGCAAAGAAGTGGTATAAGGGAGCTGGGCAGAGAAGGGGCATTCCAGGACAAAGAATAGTCTTGCTGTCACTGGGGAATTAAACTGTTTGGTTTAACTGGGACATTGAAATCAAGGTGGGAAGTGGCAAAAGCTGAGCCTCAGAAGTAGAAAGGAAACCCAAGCCTTAATACATATTTAGGAACTTGAACTTTATTTGTGGTTTAGAAAGATCTTTCTATTTGCGGTGAAGTAGGCACTAAAAGGGAGCAGTTGAGAGGCTCTAGCATTAATCCTGTGGAACTGCAGTGGTGGCCTAAACTAATACAGTAGAAGAGAAAATGGAGAGAATCTGTAGGAATCTACAAGAAGTGGGATTAACTGAATGAGGCAGCCAAAAGTAATGGAAAAGTCAGGGGTTGTTTTTGGCTTGGCCGACAGTGCATATGGTGCCCTTTAACGAAATAAGGAACACAGGCGGAAGACCAAGTGTGGGCTAAAAAGAATAGTGAATTCAGTTTTAGACATACCAGTGTTGCTGGTGAAAGCTTAAAGCATGGTAACATATATCTACTCAGAGAACATGAAGTCAGATTAAACCTTCTTAGGTCGAATTGTTGCCCAAGGGAAATAATTCACTTTATAAATCACCTTGCATCTTAAATCAGTTGCACATCTTAAGCCATATTGGTTGAGTACAATAAATTGATTATTCTAGGGTCAGTTTAGTTATTTGCAGCCACCCTAATGGTGAAAGATTCGACAATGGGTTGGATCTACTATTAGCCCCACCAACTATTATTAAGTGTCCAAAGTAAAATACAAACGTGGAGTTTTAAAACTCAGACTTTGTGGTGGATCATATTTTACATGTGAAGAAAATGAGACCTGTAAGAATGACAGAACAAGTCAGTGGTCACACAGCTAGCCAAAGGCACACCTAGTGCGTTTTTTTCTAGAACTGCAGAAAGCTCTTTGCTTATGAAATAAGCCCTTATCATAGCCCTCTTCCCTGAAAGGAAATTGAAGGCCAAGAAGGAGTACCCAGGAGAAGGAGAATGCTGGAAGGTGACACATTGTCAGTGTGTGTCAGAAACAGGAGGTGAGAAGGAAGAAGGGGAGAAATACAGATATTACCTTTGTGGCTTTGCCCAAAGACACTGACATGCTTCAAATGACCGAACATGAACATGTGTTTTCCATTGAATATTCAACAGTTTTGCTTAGTTTGATAACTTGGAACTAAGAAGTTAAAACATTTAGTTGGAGCAGAGAATAGGGATAAATATCATGGATAGCTAACATAATGCAAGCATGGAAAAAATATTTTAAAAGTAAGCTGGGGCCAGGTGCGGTGGCTCGTGCCTGTAATCCCAGCTACTCAGAAAGCTGAGATGGGAGGATCACTTGAGTTTGAGGTCAGAGTAAGCTATGATTGTGCCACTGCACACTGACCTGGGTGACAGAGTGAGATCCCATCTCTAAAAATAATAAGCAAAAAGCTGTTCCTCTCTGTAGATGAAGTCTCAAATTCATAGTATAGTCCAGCTTTTCTCAAATTTTCAGATTGGCTGAAAACTAGGATAATTTGAATTAATTTAAAGATGATTTCTTCTATTTCAATGAATATTAGACTGTGAAATTTTCCACTGGAGAAAGTTTAAATAGTAAAAATATTATTTTATGTGATTAAAGATTTAATACTTAACAGTCATTAAATAAGATAAAAGTTTTGTTTCACATTAATCTTATCAAAGTTAGAGAAAATACTGTTTTGTATAATCAAATCCTTAAACAAATGTTTGTTTAGACCCTTTTGTAAACTGGCTTGTTGCTTTCTTTGTCCTGGTTGGCTGCTGAAGCTCACCTTTTTAGATTTAATGTGCTTACATACAGCCACTCTGTTCCTATTGTTCCCTGTCCAACCACTTGAGGCACATAATGTATACTCTGACAGAATAAGAATATTAATCTTAAGTGGGAGAAACAGTGTTTAAATGCCCTTCACTAAAAACATTCCATTTACAACTACAAATAGAACAGTTCAATTAAAAAAAAAAATTATGTCATCATCACCTGAGTTAACAAAAAAGCCCTTTATGTTTACCATTTTGGAAAAGAGGTTTTAATAATCCTAAAAGAGTCACTATTAGTGTGAAAAGATAATCTATTATCGTAAAATTTTGGTACTGAACTTACATAAAGAATAGAATATATTTGAATACATTGTTTTTTCAAAAATTCACTTTTTAGCATCTGTCTAATCATTCTAGCAACTATGTCACAACAGGATTCTTAAAATCTAACCAGTGTTATATGTCTCTTTACTGACTACATATTAAACAATATTTTCTAACACACAGAACTGTTTCTTAGAAGTCAGCTTGTCCGGATGCAGCTGATATGTTTAGGAAAGGAAGGGTGTTGGTCCACCAGAGGTGGTAGGTCTGTTGTTTTTAAGTGGCTTTGAAGTCCATTAGAACTCTGGATCAGATGGCCCCCTGTGAAGATTTTCTTTGTGGCAGTATTAGATACACTAATTTGATACCATTTATTTTTGCAGGAAATACCAATGAACTTTGTGGATCCCAAAGAAATTGATATTCCGCGTCATGGAACTAAAAATCGCTATAAGACCATTTTGCCAAGTAAGCTTCTTGATTTAATAATTTGCATTGCATTGAGAGTAAGGGGAGGGATAGCATTAAGAGAAATACCTAATGTAGATGATGGATTGATGGGAGCAGCAAACCATCATGGCACATGTATACCTATGTAACAAACCTGCACATTCTGCACATGTATCCAAGAAGTTAAAGTATAAATAATAATAATAATTTGCATTGTAAAGCACAAGTCTTCCAATTCACCCTTCCCTCAGCATTTCCAATTCTTACAACACCCACATTCACACTAAATTTGGAATTACAAACACATGTCAAGATGAATAATCATTAATGTTATCTGAGCTTAATGATTTTACTTTTTTGCTTTTATTATAATGTCCAGGTCACAATTCCAATAGACATATATTTTAAAATTTTGTTGTGCCACACATTACGGCTACCTGATTTTAGTCAAGGGGTCAAACAATTCATTGGGAAAAGGGAGTCTTTTCAACAAATGGAACAGAAACAACTGGATATCCACATGCAAAAAATGAAGTTGGAGACTCAGCCTCACTCCATATACAAACATTGACTCAAAACTGAGTTGCTATATGACCTGGACACTCTAATTCTAGGAAAATATTACCCAAAAGAAATGAAATGTGTTCACACAAAAATGTTACAAAAATATTTATAACAGCATTATTCATAATAGTCAAAAAGTGGCAACCATCAGCTGAGAAATGGATAGATAAAATGTGGTATAGTTACACAATAGAATCAATAAAAAGGAATGAGGTACTGATGAATCTTGAATGAACTTTGAAAACATTATGCTAAGTGAAAGAAGCCAGACACAAAAGACCTCATATTTTATAGTCTGTTTATATGAAATGTCCAGATAGGCAAATCTATAGAGACAGAAAATATCTTAGTGGTTGCTTACCATTAGGGGATATGGGGAATGACTGTTGAAGGACGTGGTATTTATTTTGGGGTTAATTGAAATGTTATAAAATTGGTTTACAGTGATTGTTGCACAACTCTGAAAGTTTAAAAAGAAGTTGTGATGGCACACGAAATGGGAGGATTCTATGGAATGAGAATTATTTCTCAATAAAACTATTACCAAAAAAAGTCACTGTGCATAACAATGACCGAGAGTCCTTGTTAGTCTTCTGCCCAACCCAGGGATTTCGTTTAAGTAGATGTGCTGTTGAGCCCAGAAAACTACTTTTAGCAAACACCTAAGTGATTCCGATGCAGATGAAACTAGGAACCACTTTGAGAATGACTACTACATGTGAAACTAAATTGAACTCCATGAAATTATTAATGTCGAGCAATGACCTGAATGCCAGTGACCAGTAAGAAATAAGAAACAGTCTATAAAATCAAGGAGGTCACAGACTAGAAAGGAGAGTCATATAAATGGTAATTATACTCAGCGCATAGGCCAGAATACAGATACTGCCCAAGCAGTATAGGAGTTCAGAGAGGACTGAGTAATTAATTCTGCCTAGAGAAATTAGGCAAAAAAAATTGGAGAGGAAGTAATATTTCCTATGACTAAACAAACAGATGTAGTTGGAGTTTTGGCAAAATCCATAAACATCTCATGACAAAGCTCAGGAAAGATGGAGCCACAAAGACTTTTTAAGTTTTGACATTGAAGTAGTAATCTTGATAATTTAGTTCATTAATTCACTCATAAGACATCAAATTCTTTATATTCATAGTGACGGTGCTATAATAAAGTAATTAAAGAATTACTGTTAATATTGTCTTTGGCCTTCCACTTCTGGTGAAATTAGAAATACACTATTAAACTATAACATACTTTTAACTGGTCTATATAGTTAAATCTATTTACCTAAGGCAGAGTCGCTGTTGAAAGTTATTTTATGACTACACTTAGCCTAAGGGGATAAAAGTGCTGAGTGTTAGTATTAGTAGTGTCTGTCTGTCTGTCTGTCTGTCTCTCTCTCTCTCTCTCATTCACTCTCTTAAAATTTTCATCTAAAATATACCAAACGTAAGTAATAAGGGAATATACATCCATTACAATTATATATATCCAAACCATCATCTAATTTTAGAAGGATTTGGAAATTATTAGGATTATTTCAAAGTTCAGCCTTCTCCATTTCCTGCCCAATGGTATCAGACAACTGCTTCATAGTCCTGTGTCAGCTTTTCCGTTCACAGAACTGGGTGGACCGCTGGATGCAGGGCACCTGTGCTGACAGCTGATGTTGCAAATGATGGATTTTCTGTTGAAAATGTCTGCAGCCTGAATGCCCCACCCACCACCCCCTGTTGCACAAAATATAATTTAGGATATATAGCTAAGAAAAGTTATGCTGTTGGGTGGAAGTATCCAAAAAGCCTGGAATGAACACACAAAGATGTCCTTTATGATTTTAGACTGTAATATGAGATAGACTTGAAATATTACATAAAATGATGATTATTAAATGATCAAGATTTAAACATTATGATTGTTTTTATAGTTTTAACCTATACTAAACTCTTCTTAGTTCTAAAAGTTTGACGGCTTTCATATAATAGCAACATCATACAATTCTGAGAATGCCTTGCAACAGATATATGGATAGCCAAGAATCAATCATAAATTAATTAATTTATAATTACAAATTAAATTATAGCCATTTCTCTAAGGACAGTGTTATCTTGGCTCAGATTAAAATGCTAAAGTCAAGTTTACATCAAATTATTTTGCAATGTAAATATGAGTGGTAAAATATGTCTACATACTAAATAACAAAAGTAGTGGGAAAAAAATCATACATCAATAGGAAATTATTAGCACACAACAAAATATACTTTAATAACAAGTTTAAATTTCTCATTTTTATTTTAGATTCGGGGGTACATGTGCAGGTTTGTTACAAGGGTATATTGCATGATGCTGCTGTTTGGTTTCTTCTGATCCCTCGACACCCAGACAGTGAACATAGTACCCAATGGGGAGATTCTCAGCCCTTCTCCCTTTCCCTTTTTTTGGAGTCCCCAGTGTCTATTGTTTTCATCTTTATGTGTATCTAGGGTTTAGCTCTCACTTATAAGTGAGAACATGCAGTATGTGTTTTTCTGTTCCTGCATTAATTTGCTTAAAAGCATGACCTCCAGCTGCATCCATGTTGCTGCAGAGGACATGACTATGTTCTTTTTTATGACTGCATAGTGTTCCACGGTGTATATGTACCACATTTGCTTTATCCAATCCACTGTTGATGGGCGTCTAGGTTGTTTCCATGTCTTTGTTATTGTGAATAGTGCTTCACCATAATAATGAATTTTATGCATATTTCTTTCATGCAGTCAATGTATTTATACAAATATAATATAGGTGCAATTAAAGAATGCTATTTACTCAGGCCATCATTTTATATTTAAAATTTTAGTGTCTAATAATGTTTTCTACTTAAATTATGTTTCCTTTTTTATTATATAAAGTGCCTAGCACAGAGTAGATATGCAAGTAAGTGAACCACTCATTAAAGCAACAAGTTATATAGCTAAAGCAAGATATTGGAATTAGATTTGATTTCCTACCCCAACAAAAATATTTACAATTCTTGGCAGGATATTTAATCTCCCTGTGCCATCCTTTATTCCCAAAAATAGTGGTAACAATAATTTCCTACAAGGCTATTGAGAAAATTAAATGATAGTATTAGTAAAATGCCTATCAAAGTTCCAACTGATAGTAAGCCCTCAGCCAGTGTTAGTTTCTCTTTCCCACTTACCTAATTGAAGGTGAATCCATTGCTAATCTCAGAACCAATTCCAGGAAATAGGGGCACCATCTATGTGTAGAGAAGTTTACAGTTCTAAAAGCAACGTACTCAAGAGTCCCATTTTCATTCTTTTCTTCTTTTCTTTTCTTTTCTTTTTTCTTTTTTTTTTTTTTTTGCTTTGTCATCTAGACTGGAGTGTAATAGAGAGTAGTGGTGTGATCATGGCTCATTGCCGTCTCAATCTCCTGGGATAAAGTGATCCTCCCAACCTCCCAAGTAGCTGGGACTCCAGATGCACACAACCACACCCAGCTAATTTTCTGTTATTTTTAGTAGAGATGAAGTCTCACTCTACATTGCTTAGGCTGGTCTCAAAGTCCTGAGCTCAAGTGATCCTCCCACCTTAGCCTCCTAAAGTGCTGGGATTATAGGCATGAGCCACCATTCCCTGTCCAATTTTCTCTCAAATTTTTTGTGTGGTTTTTTAAAAGGCAAGTATCCATATAGTCACCATCCTGCATTGCCAAGCTCAACTCTTAAATTCGTCAAAGATGAATATGAATATATCTTGAATTCATCTAAGAAAACCATCTCATTCCTCTCACCCACGCTTTTGCCCATCACTAGCAGTGACACAGTTTTCTCTCATCTAATTGCTTTTTCCCTTGACTTCAAACCTCAAATTGTATTTCTTCTGGAAAGGAAATGTTAAGCAAAGAAAAGGCTTTTCACAAAATTGGATATGATACTAATCAAAATATCAGGATCCGGGTACCATTTTGTCCTTAAAATAGAAGACCTGATATTGATGAAGGTATTTTAGGGAGACCAGGATGGGGAAATGTCATGTATCCCATATGCCGTGTGTGTGTGTGTGTGTGTGTGTGTGTGTGTGTTCAGTAATGATCAAAACAACATAAAAGAACATGTATATATGTTCAGTAATGATAAAAAAGGAAGGAGAGAGGAAGAAAAGGAAGGAAGAGAGCAAAAAAGGAATGAAGAGAAGGAGAAGGAAATGAGAAAAGGAATAAACAGAAGAGAGGAAGGAAAAATTATCAGTGTTCAATTAATATTTGTAAATGTTATTGATTCTGACCAGATAAATTATAAGTGATAAGCTAAATATTTGACATCTCAGAAATACCTGTTCAGAAAAAATTATTGTAGTGACTTTGACAAATATGTAGACTTAAAATGAGTAACAAGTAAAATTATAACTGTAGCAATGAAAATGATGATGATGATACATTTTTTTATTTTTGACTTTTTTTTAGTCCAAGCTACATATTATAAATGTTTTTCTTGGAAACCTACGTTTCCCCACACTCAGTTATACATTGTATTCTTGCATTTAAAAGGAAGTATTTGGAGCCACACACAGTGGCTCATATCCTGGAGTTTGAGACCAATCTGGGCAACGTAGTAAGACTCCATCTCCACAAAAAAAAATTTTTTTAATTACTAGCCTGGGAAACATGGCAAATCCTCATCCCTACCAAAAAATACAAAATGTAGCCAAGTGTGGTGGTGCATATGTGTAGTCCCAGCTACTTGGGAGGCTGAGGCATGAGGATCACTTGAGTCCTGGAGGTTGAGGTCACAGTGAGTTGTAATGGCATCTGTGAGTAGCCACTGCAGTTCAGCCTCGACAACAAAGTGAGACTCCTCTCTCTGAAATTTTAATGAAAAAAGGATTTGGAAACCTCTAAATACTTGGAAAATACTATAAATTACTAATTTCCAACATCATTTAGCTTGACAGGGAAACCATTTCTAAGCAGTTTTTAGATTTCCCAGTAAATCATATACATCATAGGCATTATAAAAACTGAAGGAAGTAGACCTCTTTTCAAGCCTGAATGACATAGGATGTTTATGGAAACTTCTAACAATCAGTAGATACTGAAAGGCATGAAAGATTTCTTGTCCTCTTTGCTAAGTAAATTAAAGAAACTAGAAAGTCAAAAACAAGGCTTTAACTCTGTTAAATGTCAGAAATTAATTCTGACATTAAACCCTCTATGAACCACATACCAAATAGAAATCACAAAGGATACAAAAGTTAATTGAATACAACCTTTGCTCTCTAGGGCTCACCACACTCCATTGAAGGTAGGCAGAAATTTAAGCACTTAAAATACAAGATGATAAATACTAAAATAAAACTCAGGGCTGGGCGTGGTGGCTCACACCTGTAATCCTAGCACTTTAGGAGGCCTAAGCGGGTGGATCACAAGGTCAGGAGTTCAAGATCAGCCTAACAAATATGGTGAAACCCCATCTCTACTAAAAATACAAAAATTAGCCGGGCGTGGTGGCATGCGTCTGTAGTCCCAGTTACTCAAGAGGCTGAGGCAGGAGAATTGCTTGAACCTGGGAAGCACAGAGATTGCAGTGAGCCAAGATACCGCCACTGCACTCCAGTCAGCCTGGGTGACAGAGCGAGACTCTATCTCAAAAAAAAAAAAAAAAAAAACTCAGGGGACCCAAGCAAAGAAGGGAATGCCTAATTCTGCCTGAGAAGCTCAGGGAGAACTTCAGAAACAGTATTTTCCAAATTGAGCCCTAAGAAATGAGGAAGACTTTACCATGCAGAGAAGGTAAAGAACAATATGTGCAAAAGTATAAAATCTACAAGAACACAGAATATTTGGGAGATTGCCCTAGGTCCATGAGGCTAGATTATATGATACATGTGGGAAGCAGCTGTTGGTGAGGCCTTGGGGATGACCATCACAGATCTGCTCTATCTTGCTAGGTACCTCTATTGGCACTCATCTTCTAGGCCTGAGCTGTCAAGTGGAGTAACCAGAACCCACTTATGGCTACGTCCATTTACACTTAAATGAATTAAATAAAATTAATACTTTAGTTCCTCAGTTTTCACTAGTCACATTTCAAGTGCTTGATAGCTAGTGGCTACATTTTTGGACAGCCCAGATGGATAGTATTTTCAGCACCAAAGAAAGTTCTATTGAACAGGGCTGCTCTAAGCTGAATTATCAAAAAGTATATCAATACAATACTTAAGTATATAAATACAGTAAATATAATAAAAATGAGTCCACTGGACAAATAGGATTATATACAATACCTTCTTGGAAATTCACAGGGTCCATTAGCATGCTAAAGACCCTGAGAAGTCCTGCAGTAAAAAGAATATGGTTCAGATTTGTTTAATCCAATGTTTCCCGTATTTATTTGGTTACTAACCTCTGTTTGTAAAAGATGACTTAACTTATAAGTCATATAATATAATTCTATATGTGTAGAAATAATGATTTACAGATAATAAATATTTTGGGAAATACAGCTATGGGCAATTGGGAACTGTGGATGACATTTAGACAATGGAATCATGTCATCAGATTTTGTTTTACAAGGAGCACCTTGGCAGCTATGAGGAGGATGGGTTGGAAAAAAGCAAGATTGAAGGCAGGGAGACCAGGAGATGCTTGAGTCCTCGTCCAAGAAAACAGCCATGCAAACAGAGAGGCAAGACAGACCCCAGGATATTTTAGGAGACAGAACAGACAGAATATACTAATTTCCAAATGCACAGAAACTCTGCATGGACTGTAGAGCCGTGTCAGCACACCTGACCTAAACAATAGTGGATAGCTATCAGGAACAGATGAAGGGCATGAGGAATTTCACAAACCTGTGGTCCATTCAGAAGGAAATAAATAGAAAAAGCTGGACTATAAATGAGGAGACTGGTCTGGTCTGAAGTAGGTATTTGAGAACCCTCAGGATGTGCGTAATAAAGTCACAGGAATGAATGAGTCACTCAACCAGGGAGTATCAAGTGAGGATGAAAGAGAATTGAACCCTAGAATTAGCAACATGAAAAGGGGCAGATTAAATGAGTGGGAGATTGGAAAGAGGCCATTGCAGAGGTAGCTGGAAAACCAGAACGTTCTGTCCCAGAATCTAAGGTAAGAGAAAACTTGAAAAAAGAATATACAGTCAACAGTTTTTGAATGCTTCAGAGAGGACATGAACAAAAATACCACAATGGGATCGCTGGGCTTAGCAACAAAAGGGTCAGTGGTGACCTTAGCAAGGGCAGTCTCTGCACAGTGCTAGGGTTGGGATAGATTAGTGTGTACATGAGGAGGATTGAGTTACAGATGAGCATGGAGAAAGTGTGGGTATAATAAACTCTTTGAGATGTTTGCCTGTCTAGAAAGAAAAGCAATAGAACAATTGCTAGAGAAGGATACACAGAACTGACCTTTTTTAAAAAATAGAAGGGATCTTTAAATCAATGCAGTAGACATTCACTGAAGGTCTGCTATGGGAGATACTAGGTCTTACAGAGATGGTGAAAAATCCCCGTTCCTATCTTCAAAAAGCTCAGAGTGTACCAAGTCAAAGAAAGCATAAAGAGATGAATTAGTTATATTAATATATGAAAATGTTGGTAAAATAATTTCCAGATTTTCTGTAACACTTTAGTCCACAAAGAGTCTTTCAACTCTTGATGGAAAGTGATTTTAGAATTTAAGACACTGTTGCTAGCACTAAACATATCTAACTAATATCAGACTTATTTAACCTATCTCAGTTTCCTGTCTGAAAAATGGTGAAAGAGTCTTATCAATTGTCTTAGGTACTTTTATTAAAGTTACGTGAAAATTAATTGACATAATATCTGTAAAGCATTGAGAATAGAGTCTGACATCTAATAAACAATAAATATATGTTGTTTGTTATTTTATGAACAGACTGAAAACTCACTGAAATGCATCATAGTTTTTTGTTTTGTTTTGTGTTTGCTTTTGTGACACAGGATTTCCCTCTGTTGTCCAGACTGGAGTGCAGTGGCAGGATCTCAGCTCACTGCAAACTCGACCTCTCAGGTTCAAGCATTTCTCATACCTCTCAGCCTCCTAAGTAGCTGGGATCACAGACATGAGCCACCATGCCTGGCTAACTTTTTTTTTTTAAGATAAGATTTCACTATGTTGCCTAGGCTGGTCTTGAACTCCTGGGCTCAAGGGATCCTCCTGCCTCAGCCTCCCAAAGTGCTGACATTACAGCATGAACCACTACATCCAGCCTTGAAATGAATCATGTTTATCTTTCCAACCTCCCTCTTCCCCTTTGCCTATCTTCACACAGATAGCACATGACAGATTAATCTCATCCATCTCGGAAGATCAGGAGATCTGGCCAGGACATAATGGTCAGACATAATGGGACCTGAGAGTCAGTAAAATATGTATAATTGGTGGAGCGTAGCCTGACTTACCTCCATAGGGAAAGGAGAGAGACAGGGAGTCGGGAGACCTGGTACAAATTCCAAATCCAAAGTATAAGAGCAGGAGCATAAATGAGAAATAAGGTCAAGAACCAGCACACACAAGAAATGGCATGAAATATAAGCTCATCATCTCAGGCTTATGGGTGAGCTTTATGTCAGGAATCAAGATGGGCCCAAATGTCTGTCAATAAACACATAGGGATCAAGCGATGGACACCAAAGACAAACACGGACGTGCAACAGATGATCAATACATAACAGGTTTCTACTTACTGTTACTTCCTTTACAGGAAAATTTGTTGGAAAGAACTCTAAATTGAGAAAAAAAAAGCTATAATTTATTAATACATATACTTTAAAAAGAGTAAATCTGTTTATTCTTTCCTGTTTCATTCATTAGATCCCCTCAGCAGAGTGTGTTTAAGACCAAAAAATGTAACCGATTCATTGAGCACCTACATTAATGCTAATTATATTAGGGTAAGTAAATAAGTACAAATTTCTTTCTGGTGACTTGCTATTTGGAATTGTTGGTTTTATTTTGTTTTTCCTGGAGTAGATTAAGTTTGGTTTAACTTGATTACCAGCAAGATTTTGTTTGTTTGTTTGTTTGTTTGTTTGAGACGGAATTTCACTCTTGTTACCCAGGCTGGAGTGCAGTGGCGCGATCTCAGCTCACTGCAACCTCCACCTCCTGGGTTCAAGAAATTCTCCTGCCTCAGCCTCCCCAGTAGCTGGTACTACA
The DNA here is from genome assembly GCF_030222135.1 of Aotus nancymaae. Classification (NCBI taxonomy): domain Eukaryota; kingdom Metazoa; phylum Chordata; class Mammalia; order Primates; family Aotidae; genus Aotus; species Aotus nancymaae. Next base: position 30,170,811 of record NW_026988428.1, read on the forward strand.
GGCGCGTGCCACCATGCCCAGCTAATTTTTGTATTCTTAGTAGAGACAGGGTTTCATCATGTTGACCAGGATGGTCTCGATCTCTTGACCTCGTGATCCGCCCGCCTCGGCCTCCCAAAGTGCTGGGATTGTAGGCGTGAGCCACCGCGCCCGGCCTGTTTTTTCATCTTAGTCATAATCAACATGGGTAATGGGTCCTTTGCGATGACTTTCCTTTTACTGTTAGTCTCTGGCAACAGTGCTCTCTCTGGGCATTCTGCTGGGGACTGGACATTACAACCCCCAATACCATATGCTGTCCTTAACTTGCTACCAAAATAGCCATGGAAATTGTTGTACTAGAAGCAATGAAGCTGTAATCGGTGTTGCTTTTGTACTAGCACAATTATTTTGTTGAAGATCTTTCACCTAAACTTTCACTGCAAGGCATGAACTTAAAAACCAATAATTTTGTCTCTGTACTCCATCTAGGGCTACAGTGGCAAGGAGAAAGCGTTCATTGCCACGCAGGGCCCCATGATCAACACCGTGGATGATTTCTGGCAGATGGTTTGGCAGGAAGACAGCCCTGTGATTGTTATGATCACAAAACTCAAAGAAAAAAATGAGGTATGATCTTTAATCAAGTTCTGAATGTTATACGTGTTCTGTTGCTATAGAAGAGACATTGTATAAGTAAAATTGCCATAGACTTAGATTTAAGATGGAAACTTTGAGACATTTAAAGGCTAAGTCACTTAATACATCCCAAATATAACTGCTGTTATCCTATGAATGTCAACTTTCTTTCAGACAAGTCAATATACTTGGTATACACATATCTAATTTGTACCCAAAAAAGAAATAAGGGGCCATGAATTATCACCCTAATTTATAGGCAGGTAAATAAAAACTTATTTGCTCACACCCTGAATCATTTTTGAGCACATACTATATGGCAGGTACTACTCTAGTCATTGGGGATATAACAGTAAACAAAACACACCAAGGTCCCTGCCCTTGGTAGATTTTAACTTTCTAGAGGGAGAAGACAGACAAAAAACACTACACATAATGAACTTTTAAATAGTATGATATCTTAGAAGATATTAAATGCTATAGGAAAAAAAGCGGAGCAGACTAAGGAGAATGCTACACCTGGCAGTAAGGAGGGGATCGTGGGGAATTGCAGATTGTAGTATTAAAGAGGGTGGGCAAGGTGAGCCTCGTTAAGAAAGTGAGATTTGAGGGCAGTTACAGAAACCAATGAACTTTCTCAATATCTTCATAGTAAGAAATCCAAGAAAGAATTTGATTTCATTTCCACACTAGTAGTCTTTTCTTTTTTTAATTTTGTTATTATACTTTAAGTTCTGGGGTACATGTGCAGAGCCTGCAGGTTTGTTACATAGGTATAGACGTGCCGTGGTGGTTTGCTGCATCCATCACCCCCTCATCTACATTAGGTATTTCACCTAATGCTATCCCTCCTCTATGCCCCCCACCCCCTGCTAACCCTACCCTAGGCCCCCACCCCCGACAGGCCCCGGTGTGTGATGCTCCCCTTCCTGTGCCCATGTATTCTCACTGTTCAACACCCACTTCTGAGTGAGAACCTGCGGTGTTTGGTTTTCTGTTCTTGTATAGCAGTCTTTTCTAAGGATTTAGCTTGCAGAATACTCACTCTGTATTTTGCATTATAAAAATACGATTGTGATATTCCTGAGGGCTGATTTCTGTGGTACTGCTTACATTTTAGGACGACTTACTACGATGATTTAGCGTCTCATTTTCATCAGCATTTTTGTGTTCACCATGACAGTAAGAATTTAAGAAAACTGAGCACTCCTTTGGTGATTATAACCCTTGAGTACAGCATAATCCTGCTGCTAATGGACATCACTGAGGCTTACAAAACAGCAGTCTATACATGTTTCAAAGTTTGTTATTTTCTTCTAATTTTGCTACAATAGATGAAACATTTTTTTCCTGAAATTTATTCTGGGAAAGTAGTATATTTTTGGCCAATAGATAAAGTTATATACTCAGTTCACTACATGACTTCTATGAATCTGACATGAAAGCCTGATTATATGAAAGCATTATAAAAACAACCCCTAATATTCTCAGCTGTTTTCCACACAGTGTCAATCTGTCAACATATTAAGCCACTGACAGTTCCCTCACAATTGTTTAATTTACATGACGTTTTTATGATAGAAAAGATTTTTCAAGTTTAAAAGGTATATTCTCTGCATGTATACATTTCGGCATTCCTACAAAGAACTTACATAATATGGCAGACTAGACAACCTGAAAAACCTCCCACTACAGAACCAGTTATACTGTGCAGAATATGAAACACTGTGCAAAGCAGAGCTTTAAAAGTAAAGGAAATCCCAGGGGTTAATACAAAGAGACTAAAAGGCATAAAACCAGATAATTAAGGATATTGTAATGGTAACACAAGAACTAGAGACAAAGCCTGATCTTGCCAGAGCCAGGTGTTGGAACTGAGACCTTACATAAAGGGAGCACCTTCAAAGGCAATACCTTCAGTAAAAAAGCAAACCACAAAAATAAATCTGCCTACTAAAATAGGACGATGCTGAGAAATTCATCTGTCTAAGTCTAGCCTTCTTATGGCATAAACAAAAAGGCTCTCTTGAGTATTTAAAGCTGAGAAACCTCAGAATTCAAAAATTAAGAAACACCAAGTGAAGTCATTAACATAAAAAGTAATACCGGGTTGGTAACGTCCTGTGATACTTTACAGAAACAAAGGCAGAAACTTTCTGATGCACATATTCTTAGCTTATTCCTCACAGATTTCCATAGAAAAGCCCAGCCAGGGCAAAGCGAGAGAGCTGACTAGAGAAGCCGAATGCTCATACTTCCCACCAAAAAGGGCCAAAACAGCAGATAAGAAGTACGTCTGGACCGGAGTGTTTGCGGGAGCACTGGAATACCTCAGGGGAGAGACAGAAAATCTGTGGGACAAGGGGACCTTTAGGGAGGGTCACATAGAGAAGAGAATGAAACACCCTGCTTCTACCACACTACCATCTTCCCTGCTGGGGTTAGCTCAGAACAAGGAGACACATCCTCAGTGGGGACTAGGCAAACGAGAGGCCCCAACAGCCCCCATTAATGTTGCAGACACCTGCACTCTTTGTTGCTGAGAATCCTGCAGTTCCTACAGGCCCTGAGTCCAGTTTGGGAAGCTGCCCAACAGCCGCATGGCTACACTGCCCCAGAGAAGGAGCCCATGTTGTATCCCCTCACCCCTGTGACCCAAGTTGCAGCTATATGATGCCATTTAAAAACCAGAGCCACAAATAGAGTACCTCCTGTTCCAGGAGCCAGTAGCCACGGTCTCTTTTCATTCCTGAGGCTACACTGCCGTTACACTACCTTCACTCTCACAGTAGTACACCATTCCCTTGCTGAGCAGCTATAGCTCCCTACCCCCTGGAAACAGGCTGCCTAGGAGGTGTTCCACCTTTCACATCCTAGTGACTGCAGCACCCTGAACCCTGTGTTTCAGAGCCTAGATCCAGTGCCCCATCCTTGGAGCCCACAGAGCACCTTGCCTTCAAAAGGAACAGACAATCTTGCTCAGCAGAGAAATCAAGTCCATACTGGCCTCATGCACAGTCAGCATGCTCATCAGCCAACAGCACCATTCTAAAGGGAGCCCCACCCAAACCAGCCCTGCATGCCCCTGGTATACTCAACAGTTGAGTGCACTTCTTCTAAGGATGCCCCAACCTGAGCTGGCAGACCTGTCCACATATGCCACCAGTGAGCTCCCAGCTGGACATGGCCTTTTCAGGGGACTTTTGCCTTGAGTTGGTGAGCAAGGCCCCATGCTTGCCAGCCAAGTACACTGTCTCCAAAGGAGCCCTAACCCAAGCTGGCAGACTGGCTGCTGTATGCTCACCAGCCATGTATGCATCTCACAGTAGGTCCCCACATTAACCAGTGGACAAAACATTGCATGTTCTCACTCATAAGTGGGCGTTGAACAATGAGAACACATGGACACAGGGAAGGGAATATCACACACTGGGGCCTAGCGAGGGCGGGGGTGCTAGAAGAGGAATAGCAGGGGTTGGGGATAGGGGAGAGATAGCATTAGGAGAAATACCTAATGCAGATGACAGGCTGATGGATGCAGCAATCCATCATGGCACATGTATACCTATGTAACAAACCTGCACGTTCTGCACATGTACCCCAGAACTTGAAGTATAATTTAAAAATAAATAAATAAATTTTTAAAAAAAAAAGAAAATTAAAAAAACCTCAGCAAACATAAGCTTACAATCAAAATTATAAGGCACACAAGTAAACAATAAAATACCATCAGAAAATATCAGAAGCAGCAACAATTAATAGAAATAGCTTCATGGAAATTAAAATAATGGAAATGACAAATGTAGCCTACTTTTTAAAATTATTAAGCACAAAAAAATAAAAAATTGACACAGGAACAAGTTACTATCAAAAAAGACTAGGAAGATTTAAAACAAACCAATGAGGACTAGAAATAAACATTATAAAGACATTGAAATTTTTAAAAGTCTTGTTAGATAGGTTTAGCATCAAACAAGACATAGCTAAATGAATAATGAATGGATTTGAATATAAAGCTAAGGAAAATATCTAGAAGATCAAAATTACCAAAATATAGGAGTGTTTAAGAGACATAGAGGATAGCATTTGATGTCCAATATACTGTAACAGGTGTTTTAGAAGGAGAAAGAAGAGAATATGAGAAAACAAGCAATATTTGAAGAAATAATAGCTAGAGATTTTCCAAAGCTGATGGTAGACTTGAACTCTAAGAGGTAAAAAGCACAATAAATCCTAGGCTGAATGGGTAAATAGAAATTCACAGCTAGACACATCTCAGGAGCTGAAAAAGCACCAAAAGAAATGAATTACTCACACCAGAGTAACTAACCAAAAAAAAAGGGGGAGGGGGGCTTTTCTATAGCAAAAACAGAAGCCAAAAGTCAGTCGAATATTACCTACAAAGAACTGAAGGAAAATACTCGACTACCCAGAACTTTATATCCAACAAATCTATCCTACAGGGAAGGTGTGAAAGACATTTTCAAACTAACAAAAATGGAAAGAATTTACCACCAAAAAAATCTTACCAAAACAACTACAGGGAAGATATAACAGAATGAAGATTCAATCCAGAAAAAAGTACTCAAATTTAAGAAATAATAATGAGCAAAGAAAGTAAAATATGAAGATGAAACTAAAATACTGGATAATGATAGTATTTAAAATTTGAGAAGATGAGGAAAGTTAAAATATTTCTGTGTTATTCATGAAAACAGAAATATAAGCTAAGGTTAGACTTTAAGGTAAATATGCATGTTAAAATTTTAAGATTAGTCACTAAAAGGATGGAGTTAGAATGTATAATTTCCAATCTGGTAAAAGAGGGAAAAGACAGAATTTCAAAAATAAACTGAAATAAAAGAGAAAACAAAAGGTAACATGGAAAAATCAGGATAAACTTTTAGCTAATTGAGAGAGAGAAAAAAATGCAAATCATACTAAATATAAACAAATAACTTGCAAATTAAATATAAGAGATTACCAAATTGATAAAATAAATAAATTCAGTCAAATGCTGCCTACAAGAGGACACAGAAATGTTAAAATGATGGAAAAAATACAACAAACTAATACTAATCAAAAATCAAGTCAGATAAAACTGACACTCAGTCAAAAGAATCATTACTAGAGAGGTTACCAGAGATTAAGAATGTCAGATAAAAGTGACTTTCAAATCAAAACAATCATTATCAGAGAGCTTACTAGAGATAAGGAATGTCAGTCTATCACACTAAAATGTGAAATTCACAAGATTCTAAATTTATACATAACCTCACCCCAAATATCTGAAGCATTAATGGACAGAATTAAAGAAGGAATTGATAAATCACCATCATACTGGGAGAAAACCCAACAAAAAGAAGATAATAGTATTTATTAGTATTGTATTAAGCAGATAAAAAATTAATAAAAATATAGAAAAAGCTTATACATAACCTTTACACAAATCAACAAGCTTAATTTAATGAACATATCTAGAACCTTCCAATCAATAATCTCATAATATAAATTTTTAAAGCATGAGATTTTGTGAAAGGTGACCAACTACAACTATATAGCAAGTCTTGGCAAATTTCAAAGAATAACTATAAATATACTTTGATTACATTGCATTCAGTTAGAAATAAAAAACAAAAAGATTAGATTAAAAATACATGTTGAAATTTTCAAAAGGAAGTTTTAACACACACACAATTTATGGATCAAAATGAATTTACAACAAAAATGTAAATTAGCTACAATTCAGGGATGGTAAAAGTACTACACATCAAATCTTGTGAGATGCTGCGAAAATGCTCATAGAAGGAAATTTATAGGCATGAATATGATATTATAAAAGAATTTGTGATCTAAGCAACAGACTTGTTAGTAAAAGAACTATAAAATAAACAGGAAAGATAAAAGGAAGGAATAATGAAGAATAAATGTGAATTAAATGCAAAACAAAGATAAAAGGATTGATGAGGCCAGGCATGGTGGCTCACATCTGTAATCACAGCACTTTGAGAGGCTGAGGCAGGAAGATCACTTGAGGCCAGGAGTTTGAGACCAGCCTAGATGATGTGATGAGACTTCCATTTCAACAAAAAATTTAAAAATTAGCCAGGTGTGGTGGTGTGCATCTGTTGTCTTAGCTACTCAGGAGGCTGAGGCAAAAGGATTCCTGGAGCCCAGAAGATTGAAGCTGCGGTGAGCTATGATACTCTGCACTTCAGGTTGGCCAACAAAATGATACCCTGTCTTAAAAAAAAAGGATTGATGTAAACAAAACTCAATCTTTTGAAGTCTAATAAAATAGGCAAAACTAACAAAGAAAACTCAAAAATATTAAAAATGAGTATAAATAAGGCAGAGATTTTTAAAAAGAGGACACTATGAACAACCTCACACAATATTTAGCACCATTTCACAGATCTAAGCAAAATGCCTTACCCCTGCCCACTTTGGTTTGAATGTTCTGAGTAAATCGTGAAATAAATATTCTTTCAAAGCGTATTCATACCCTTACCAATTTCTGATTATTTCTCTTTCTTCTTCTGTTACAGATAAAATCTTATAAAATCAACATAGCACCATAATTTATAAAACTATTTGTAAATATAAGTATGTAAATGTTTTAAAACAATTATATTTTCTCCAGAAAAAAATACTTACTTATTACATGCAATTTAGTGTTCCATATGTACTGAGGATTAACACTTGGCAAATGTTATGTGACACAATATCTCACAAGGATTACAGAATAGATTGTAGTAACTGTGTAAGATACATTGTGGTTTTTGTTCTTTTGAGCATTTCAATCTTTGAATCTTGTCATCTATATTTATCCGTGCTCACTCTTAGAGAAAAAGTCAGGACTGTGCCTTTAGTGCTTTACCTCATTCTTGAATCAGGGTTTTATCAGGACAGAAACTAAGATTGTTGGTTAGGCAGAAGGCATTTCCTAGAAGGTGTGTAATATGTGACATGTTTTAAAGAAATCCAGTGGGATGGTGAGCAATTATTAATATGCCAAAGGCCCAGCAGATGGTTGCTCTCATCCTCCTTCTCCAAGACCAAGAATGTCACTGCACCAGAACTGCTGTATAAATCAAATATGTATTTCTTTTTTTGTTTGTTTTTTTGCTTTGGCGTGACAAATTTATTGAAGAGAGTTCTGTCCTTCTCCCTTCTACCTAGAAAAGGAGGCTTGTAGGGCTGGCACCTGCCCACATCTGGCATGCGGCCTATCCCTGGGTGAGGCTGAGTGGGAGCAGATATCCACATCCTATGTCCAGGGCCTGTGCAGGAGCCATCACACCACCTTGTTGATGATGACACCTAGCTCTTCAATCTCACACTGGACTTCATCCCTCCTGTTAGGACAGGAAGTTTCCTAAATTCACTGACACCTGGGGAGGTCCCAGTCAGGATGACATCCCTGGATAGATGGTGACAAACTGGGAGACCCAGGCTATTGGCTCCTCCATCTTGAACACCATCTGGTTGGTGTTCTGGATCACATCCCCTTTCACTCGGTAGCAGATCTTTAAGTTGTGTGGTTCTGCTACACTGTCCTTGGTCACCAAGACAGAGCCCAGAGGGCAGAAGGTGTCAGAGATTTTTCCCAGCAGCCAGTGTTTCCCGTTATGTCTCATTTGCCAGTTCAGGAGCACTCACATCATGAGACACAGTGAAGCCAGCCGCATGGGCCATGGCATCTGTGGCCTTGATGTCCTGGCCTGTCTTTCCAATGACCATAGCCAGCTCCACTTCCCAGTCTACCTCCTGGCTCTCTGGTGGGAGGACCATCTCATCATAGGGCCCCACAATGGAGCTGGCAAACTTACTGAAGATGATGGTCTCCATGGGCATGGGCACATTCTGTTCTTTGCAGTGGTCCACATATTTCATGCCCACACACACTACCTTATCTAGCGGCGTGGCTGGAGCCAGGAAAGTTACCTCCGACCGTGGTAGGACTGGCAGCTGGGCAGCCAGGGCTCTTCTTGCCACTGAGAGGGTGGCCTCTATCTGCTCTAAAAACTGCATCATCATCTTGGGGAGTGTGGGGTCAAAGGCATTGAGATTGATAACCCATCCACCATTCCCCATCTCCAGGCCCAAGTGAGGCCCCACCAGGTGTGGTGCCATGAACTGCACTAGTCTCATGTCTCTGGAGGGTTGAAAGGGCCTCTACTGAGCCTGCAGCACAGCTGTGAGCCACCTCCTTCTACCAGAGACCAGCATCAATACTTGGCAGCAGCGGCAGATCCTCCTGCTCTAGGTTAAGACTCACGGGGCCAGAGGTCAAGGGTGGCAGGTGCCTAAGCACTGGCACCAGTGACCGCGGCCAGCCGGGGAACTGCAGCAGCCTCAAATATGTATTTCAAAGTGATACAGAGTTGGTTTACCTTTGATGTTCAGAGCTCTTCATTCAGCGTCTGCAAGGGAATAGAGCACATCTTGTTCTTTATTTCTCAAGTGCAGTAATTATCCTCGGAGATAACCTGTTGGTACCATTCTCAGATTTCAGTCTTTACAGGAAAGTCAACTGGATCTGTTGAAAGCTAGAATTTTTTTTTTTTTTAACAATTTCTACACCAATAGGTGGTTGAAGTTTTAATATTTTTCTTTGGCCACTTAATTCAGAAATTGGAGAAATGATTTTTGTTTGTGTGTTACAATTTTTAGCCTCCTGTCTTTTTTAGTGTCTGAGATATACATCTTCTGGGGACATCAAAGTCACACATTTCTGTTATATGTCTTCTCTGTGTAATCTGCTTTGTGCTTCTTTTTCCTGTAACCAGTCATAATCCCAAGTATTGAAATAAAGGTTTTGTTATTTTTTATTATTCATTACTCTTTAAAATAAAAATTTCTTTCTGTCTAGCCTCTCCAAAGATGTAAATACAATACTATACAGGAAACTTTGATGTTTTACAGATCAAAATGATACTGAGAGGTCTGGCACGAAAGAAATACAAAGTAGACTTCACACTACCAGGAAAATTCTGTTTACCAAAAATGTGCCAACTTTCAATTGTGTTAAGCATCATTGTTTGGAAAAGGAAAAATCATTTCCTCCAGAAAATATATGAAGATGATAGAGTTACCTTTAGAAATTCACAGGCTTTATAGTTTCACGAAACTTTCTACTTTCTAGCAAATAAATACGTGAATAACTGCCATCTCTTATTTAATAACTCCAATATTCTCATGACCTCAATGTTTATAAAGTGAAAATAAATTAAAAACAAAAATAAATAGCTGAAAAAACAGTTAAGTTGCAATTAAAGAGATTTTAATGCTGGTAAGTTTGAGTTCCTTCATTTAGATAAGTTCCTTCCTTTAGGTAAGAAGGGAATTGCTCTTCAGAGAAAAAACATTGAAACAACAGTGTTCAAATTCCATTGCTAGAGAAGACATAGTGGCTCAAACCTAGAAAGCTGAAACTGTAAGAGCAATCCAAAAATGGCAAGTAGTGTCTGCACGCTTTCAGGAAAGCAAAGTCTTCACACTATTTCTGGATGTTAATTACTGCACTTCTCTCCCCTTTCAGGAAAGAAGGAAAGTAGCTATACATGTTGACCATATTACATACACAGTGGAATGTATTTTCTAGCCACTACCGTTTATTGAATATATGGGCTAAGTGCAATTTAAACATACATAAATTCAGTTTATTTTACTCTAACTCTACAAAGTAGGTTTAACTATTCTCATATTATAAATGAGAAAACTGAGGCTCAGAGAGACTGAAAGTCTTAAAGTTAGTGAGCGATGGAGTCCAAATTTCAATCCCAGCTTGTTTAATTCCAAAGCCCAGGCACTTAATCATTGCCCCAGCATTTTAAGGGGCCAAATAAGGAATGAAAACATTAGAAGGCAAGCAACCTACTTTTGGTCCCAGAGAGCAATAAGATCCTGAATGTATCTTTCATGAAGCGAGGGAATTACTGGATAATTTGGCCTAACACAGTTCTCTCACTTTAATACAGCTATACTCCTGCTCTAAGTTTACATGCATCTTTCATCTGAGTTAAACTACTTGACTTAAGTACTCAAAGCCCATTTTGGCCATTGACTTATTTAGTACTTTGCAAACAGTTTAATCTCAAAAAGCCACATAAGGAGCCATATTTTAACTTTTTCCTTCTTTCATTCTCTTCCCTTTTCTATCTGCTAAAATTATAGAAAATATTTCAATTACACATGTTTGGCTGAAAAGCTCATATGATGCCTATGGGTTTGAAAAGTGAGTATGTGCCCAAGGGGGAAACACAGTCCAGGCAAAGCAACAGCACACGAAGGCAACCAAGAAACCACATAGCACGCCTGAGTTGGGCGATTTGGTGTGATTTGGGCACATGTGGCCTGCTAGGGTGTGAAAGGAAATGAGACTGGAAAGTTAGGCCATGACAAAGAACATAGGACTACGCTAATAATTTTTTTTTAAGTTGGGCTTTTTTATATAGTCAGAAGAAAGTCACTAAAGATGTTTTTGAAGTAGAGTCGCATAATGCAGTTTTTATATCAGGAATAAAATTGGTAGCAGGATATAGGACTTGGAATTGAGAAGAGCAAGAGGAAGCAGGGAGATAGGTTAGGAAGTTGTAGCAATAGTCCAGGCAAGAAATACTGAAGTCCTGACTAAGGTACTCATATGGTAACTGAGAATGGGAGACACTTAAAAGGTGTTCCATTATAATCCCAGCACTTCAGAAGACCGAGGTGAAAGAATCACTTGAGGCCAGGAATTTAAGACCAGACTAAGCAACATAAGGATACCTCATGTCTACAAAAGAAACATTTTAATTAGCCATTGCCATGATAGGAATAAATCAATAAGCCAGGCACGGTGGGGCACACCTGTAGCCCCAGCTACTTGGGAGGCAGAGGTCAGAGGATTGCATAAGCCCAGGAGTTTGAGGATGCAGTGAACTATGATCGTGCCACTGCACTCCAGCCTGGGTGGGAGTGTGCAAACTTGTACATATGAGTATAGGCATTCCAGTAGTAGAAGCCACTGTGCTTCGTTTCTCATCGAATGGGAGAAAGGGAGAACTTGACTTCAGGATTTCTGGTTTGGGAGGCCGAGTGGATGTTATATCAGTTTCATCTTTTATATCTTAAGTTTGATAAATGTTGGAGACTTTTGACTGGTAAAGTCTATTAAGCAGAAATAGAAATAATGGTACTCTGGAGAAATGTACATGTGAAAGACAGAGATCAGACAGGTAGTGGTTGAACTCATGAGAAGGTACAACATTGGTGTAAAGATAATAAAAGAGGATATTATGTTGTATGTTCTGCTTTTAACGTTATGAGTATTCTGCATGTCATTAATAATTCATCAGAATGTTATTTTGATTCCCTATTTCATTCCTTATTTGGCCCCTTATAATGTTGGGGCAATGATTTAAGTGCCTGAGCTTTGGAATTAAACAAGCCTGGATTGAAATTTGGACTCCATCACTCACTAACTTTAAGTGAATGTGCTGAAGCGTAATCATTTCCTTATTGATAGGTACTTAAATTGTTTCCAATTTATTGGCCATATCTCTGATTATTTTATTAAAATATATTACTAGATGTGAAATTATTAATACCTGGCCAAATCTGAACTTTTGAAAGAACACATTCCCAAAATGTTTTCCAGGTATATATCAAATTGTACCATCATCTTCGGAATGTGGAATTCTTCAGCTAACCTCAATGATACTCAATACATAATTCCTCTCTCTAAAATATACTATGCTCTATGTGTTTGTGTATATTCATTCATTCATTTAACAAATATTTATCAACTATGTACTTCAAGCATTAGTGGAAACACTTGGATTATATTCTTATTGACAAAACTAACAAAAGATCCCTTCCGTCATGGAGTTTACAATCTAAATAGGAAAGATAAACAAGAAAGAAAGAAATATTATGTACAATGATATCAGTATACTGTATAATATTGTATATACTATATTTCAGTATATCTGTTATGTATTATATATTTGTATCACTGATAACACAGTATAAGGAAAAAGAAAACACAGGGCAAGATAAGATTTGCAACATCAAATTGGGTGATGACTGTGAGTATCTTTGATCAAAGCAGGTAAGGAAATTAGTCAATACAGTTCTGGCAGAAGACAGAGGAAAAAGCTAATGAAAACATTCCGTATCCCCCAGTATGTTTGAGAAGGGTCAAGGAAGCCACTGTGGCTGAAGCCAAATGTCCAAGAGAGAGAGTGGTAGGAGATGAGGTCAAAGATGTAACTGTCTCTTAGAAGTAATTTACTGAGGTAGCTAGTACAGTGCACATATCAGAAGATTTAATGTCAGAAGAACTTGGTTGGAGCCTGAGCTCTATCGCAATTTTGCCTCCTGTAAAATGGGGATGATATGACTTCTTACCTTGCAAAGATATTGGAAGGGGTTAACTAATATTTTACATATAGGTAACTTTGTATATTAGAAAGTACTATGCAATATTACCACTGCTATTAGCCTAACATAAATATTTTTAAATTTGTAGACAGCAGCCTTCAAAAACCTTAAGAAGATAAGACCTCATTAAGTCAAATTGCAGCTACCGTATATATCTTTGATTAATTAAATACATTCCAAGAAAGTTTTTTTGGCAATATAAATATTGACTAAGCATAGCCCATGTTTGCCTTAAAAAGGTTGTTTATTAAAATTTTTATTTTTAATTTTGTGGGTAGATAGTAAGTGTATATATTTATGGGGTACATTGCTTTAAATTTCATTATAAAATCAGATGTGCATTCATTCAGACAGAAAAATTGGCTACTCAATAGATATGTAAAATAAAGTAGACTTTATTAAACTATATGTTTGAGGAGAGAAATTATTCTGGTAAGATACTAATAAGAAAATGTTAATTATGCCATGTTACATTCTAAATGCATAAAATGAAAGTATATCTTTTCTATCATTTATAATTGGCTAAAAAAATTAGAGTAAAAGGTAATCTAGAAGATTTGACAAATAAACATGGAAAGCTTAGAAACTGGAAGTTGGCTCTTCATAGAACAAATGTTTATGGAGCACTAACAGTGTGCTTGAAAATTAATCCTTACACTAAACATATTTGTAAACACCATTACAAATGAGAACACTGAGGCACAGGAAGGCAACTTGCCCAAAACCGAACAGCTGACTCCCAAGCTCCTCTTCCTCCTTCTCCTTATCCTCCTCTTCCTCCTCTTCCTTCACTTCCTCCTCCTCCTCCTCCTCCTCACCATTACACTGTGCTGTCACCTCGAATCCACTTATGATGGAAAAGAATAGGCTACAGTGCAAGAAGTGATTGCATCCAGAGAGTGGTGTGTATAACTTACATTCAAGGTTAGAAATCTTTAACCATTCTCTTTAGGAAGAGGAGATAGACAAGACATCAGGTTTAAAAAAAAAAACTGTTCAATCTGTTTATTCAAAGTAGTGGACAATTTTAAAGTGTGGACTAGGATTATGATGGGGAAGTCACGCTCAATTTGCAGGTTACTGTGGAGTAGACAAAAGGATTCATGCTTTGAATTCATGAATGAAAAGAAATGAGCAAACCAAGTCCCATAACTAGAGTGTCGATCCAAACAAGGTCAGAGAAGGTATTATTGTTGTACAGTCCAATCTAGCAAGCAGGCAGAAGAGACTCCCTTTCTGGTATTCAACTTGCCTTTAGAGAATCAAAATTAGATATTATGGATGCTGACATGGGCATCTGGATTCATGGGCATAAATTGGAGTTACAAGATAAATTAGGATCTTATGCAGGACTTTGCTTATGAAACAAGAATCCATTCAACAGGGAGCAAAGAGACCAAAGCCACCACAAGCATGAGCAAGGCCACCTAGCCTCTGACTTAGGGCCATCATGTGGGTGGACAGGCAACTTGGCCACTACTGCCCAGCAGTGCCAGGCAGCCTAATTTCATTTCATGGGTGACCAGGGGTTTGATGGTTATGCTGCCCAAGCACTTAAGGGTGGTTAGAAATTCAGAGGCTGATTGCACCCAAACAAAATAAGTCTCCTGTCCTTCCAGCCATGCTTATATTCCAAATCGAACTTTGCACCTTAATGTTTAATCCATAGTGTTATATTCAAACTGCTTTAGCCTGAAGCCCTTTTTGTTAATACAGTTAATCAAAAATGGGCAATGTGGGAATCATAAAAAAATTCTTTATCTTAAAACTTGTACATTTGTTCATATTCAAATGTGTTCATTTATTATGGGATTCAGTCTTTTATAAGGGTTGGTCTGAAGATGGAGTTCTAGATCATATAGTTTGTCAACTGCATCATTTATATATTATCAAAATTTTCCATTTTAGTTTCTTTAAACTGAAAGAGAACATAGAAAAGCCTATGAAACAATATGAATGCAGATTTCTGTTTAGATTTTTTAACGTAGAGACAAACTTCTATAATTGTCTCAACTGTACCTGATTTGACTGTAGTTTTCCTTACTGGTTTACTGTTTTCACCAGTGAAAAACTTACTCAACTTACACAATTACTTCATAAGACTTTTTTTTTAATTTTAACACTCATATTTTATTAATTTCTATAATATGTAATTAAATTGCTGGACTTCAATAATGAGTACAACTGCCATAAAGGGGTTTTGATATAAATACAACTTGAAGAACATACAGATGAAAAGATGGTATCAGAATTACTGAGCTTAGGAAGAGAGTGAACTAAGACCACGCAGGGCTGCATGTGCCTCAACATATTTGACGGAGGGAACAGAGGACGTTGGTCAATGCTGTGGTTAATAGGGTTTGTTAAGAGTCACTGTAGAAAGCAAAGATAGAAAGTTGCATTCATAAAGTAGTATTTTCTGGAAAAATTCTAGCGCCCAAGGCAATTTTTCTCTACCAAAACACCTGAGCCTCAGTGTCCTCAGCTGAAAAATAATTTAAATAATAATAATATCTGCTATCCCCCCTACCTATTTCAAAGGTTTGTGGAAGGGGCTAAATGATGCTGGTGAAGGTACTTAAATCTCTGAGCCTAGCACTAGGAATAAGATTAGCTACAGTAATAATAATTTTAGACAATCTGACCCATTCTATCCCTCTCATATATTAATATAACCCAAATGAAGCTAAGCATGAAGATTTTATTTACTTAGAGCCACATTCTATGTGATGATACAGATGTTTAGCTTATAGAGCAGCATCTGATATTTAAATATACAAAATCTAAAAGGAAAGTAACTTAAAAATAGATTTTTTTTTTCAGGCAGCTAAACCACTAGCTAGACTTTCTTTTTCATTAAACATAAATAGCCCTAACTTGGTGGGGGCCAGAAGAAGAATCAAGGAAAAAGAAAGATCATAAAAATATGAGTTTGCGGCTGGGCGTGGTGGCTCACGCTTGTAATCCCATCACTTTGGGTGGCAGAGGCGGGTGGATCACCTGAGGTCAGGAGCTCAAGAACAGCCTGGCCAACATGGTGAAACCCCATCTCTACTAAAAATACAAAAATTAGCTGGGTGTGATGGCACACACCTGTAATCTCAGCTACTCAGGAGGCTGAGGCAGGAGAATCCCTTGAACCTGGGAGGTGGAGGTTGCAGTAAGCCAAGACTGTGCCACTGTACTCCAACCTGGGTGAGAGAATGAGACTCTGTCTCAAAAAGAAAAAAAAAGTTTGCATTTCTTTGTGTTACATCCTACATTTGCTGTAAACCACTAATTACAAAGGACTGGTTAATGTCCAAAATCTTTTCAGTCAGGGTTTCATAATTACTTGTTTGCACAAGAGACACAGTCCTCTGGAAACCCTTTTTTTCTTCCAAATTATGGATTCTTAGAATTAATAGATAATTTTACTGAAAGGATAAGCCTAGTTAGCAAAAGAATAGTGATGATTTGGGGTTATATTCTGCTAATAGCATGCTATTTCAAATTACCTACAATGAATGTGGTTTCACAGTATTATCTGTAAGGCAGCGTTTTTCTTCCTTGCATTTTCTGCCTTTTTTATCTCACTGTTAGCACCACAGTAAAGAAACCCTAGAAAGCTGTACAGGAAAATAATTTGAACATGAACTTGTACTCTCAGAAACAACTGCATTTGCAGCTCTCCCCCACTTCATATTCAAAAGTAGTCAGATTTATCTGGTCTCTTTTTCTACTGTCATATAAATGGGGGAAAAATGTATTCAGTGTGTAAAAATAAGCTATTGTATCTCAGAAAGGAGATGGGATGCTAATTAAGGGTTATTTGAATGAACAAGTCACATTGCATTGTCTACTGGGAGCTGGCTGCCAATTGCTTTTCTGGTAACAAGTCAAGAAAAACATTCAAGAAGGCCCCTGCAAGCTTGGGAGAGAAGCGAGCAGCATTTCCATTTATCAAGTAGGTGCAGAAGCCTGTTCAAGTATCAAGAATCAGGGTGCAGACAGCAAGCTCCTGCCTTGCAGCTTTTCTTACTGGTTTTGAGAGCCACCTTCCTAAAGAGAGGCCTCCTGCTCAGGTCTGATCGTGGACAATGGGGCACGTACGACAGACTGCTGGACTGCTGAATGAATGCCTCTTTCTTTGTTCAATACCTTTTTCAAGATTCTTTGTCATTCTTCTTGGACTCATCGGGAAGCATAGGTTTTAAGATACACAATAACTTGGGTCTTTCAGTGAAATAATTGATGCTTCATTGAAAGAAACCAGGCAAATTGGTTAGTATGATTACCTTTGACAAAGTGGGTAAATTTTAGACATTTGGCAACTCATAGATTTGGAGAGAAATGAGTTGCTCTATTTTAAAAAGATTTCTTCTCTTAATGTTAACGTAAAGTCAGCCAGAGTAAGCCTTTTGGTCTGATAGCCTGAGAGTCTTGGGTGGCATGTAAATAAAGCAGAAACAATTTACTTCATTAGAAAAAAGGGTCAAAATGTGGAGGATGTAAATGTGCTTTTATTATAATGGATGAAAGAAACTGATTTCCTAGGTGAAGTGACTTCCTTCGCTGTGCTAGCATGCAGAGTAGTGGTACTTAGCGTGGTACAGCCCTGGAGGCGTGTTTCTGATACTTTACGTGACTTGTTTTCAGTTCTGTAATTTTGCAAGTCTTTTGCTGCTCTTTTAAATCTATAAGTATTTAAATTTTTATCAAGTGTGTTCATATGCCTTTGACATAGATGTGAAGAGACAAGTGTCCTGGGTATTAAAAGGTCCTGATTGAAGGCAACAAGTGAAAGAATTTCTACGTAAATGTGTGGATGGTTGGGAGAAAATCAGTGCTATTTAAACATTTCTGAAATTAACATTGCTTCCAAGAGCACTCAAAATAAAACATCAACATTTGTCGTTTTACATTCTTTATCATCAAAATTTGTGGTAAAAAATAGTTATTTTGCAGTCTAAAAAGCAAAATAATATGACATTATATGTATGCTTGAATCTCACTTTACAATTTTTAATTAATAATGGTAACTGGAATAATAATATGAAAATAATATTTAGTGCATGAAGATCTAATCACTTTGGGCCAAAAATCTATCACCCAGTAGTTTTAAAATAACAATAATAATAATATGTTTTTAAGTGCTTATTCTGTGCCTGGCTTTATCCTAAGTACTTTTCATGTAGCAAATCATAAAGAAACTATAACCAAAGGAGTTAGGTATCTTGTTCATGGATTCACAGGTAATGAATGGTGGAACCAAAATTTGGACCCAGGCTCTGAGTTCAAAGTCTGCACATTGACCGCCATGCTATGTTGCCTTGCTTGCAGTATAATTATTATCACACTTTTTAAGCTCCTCAGGAGGGTCCATTATAAAAATATTTTTAACATCTTTTTTATAAGTTAGTTTCATAAGTGAAAAAAACCATTGGTCGAGGAAAACATAATACCATAGGTGTATTAATGGTCATTATATCTGCCTTACATATAAGGGAAACTTGGTTCTATGGCATCTAACATATTAGATATTCTCATTAGACACCAGTTTGATGAAGCAGGAAAATGTAAATTTCCTCAATTATCGTGGGAAAACATTCTTTTTATTTCTAGTCAGCACATGATAAATTCTAATATTTGGATCTTAATTTCTTAATTCTTAAATTTTTTAGCTTAGTTCTTAATTAGTTCTTAATTTCTCTGTGGAGTTTTGGGAAATTTTGCCTTTTTTTTGTATGGAGTCAGAAGTGACAGTGTTTGACAAGCACATATAAAATTGATACTTTTTTTAAAATCTCAAGATATAATTTACATACCATAAAATCTGGCTGTTTTAAGATTTACAATTCAGTGGTTTTAATACATTTATAAAATTACAAAAATTGATATTTGATTTTTTAAAATTAATCATGTAAAACTCTTGAGATGCTTGAATGAAAAGTACTCCAAGGCTAATAAAAGCCATTAACATTTGCTGTATTCTCTTTCCCCTCCTCCAGAAATGTGTGCTGTACTGGCCAGAAAAGAGAGGGATATATGGGAAAGTGGAAGTTCTGGTTATCAGTGTAAATGAATGTGATAACTACACCATTCGAAACCTTGTCTTAAAGGTAAGATTATGTAGCTATAGCCATCTACAAAGTAGATAATGTTAGAGGATTACATTTCTACTTTGAAATTATTTATCTTAATAAGTACTACAAATTCAATTTAAGCAAATTAAATAGTGTTAAGATCAAAGAGAAACTATAATCATTCCCTCATTTTTTTTTGTTGTCAACTACTATTAGTATGCAGTATAATTAAATCAATATAAGTAGACGTTAAGAAAATTCATTATGTAGGATGTTGTGATCCTCTATTTGCATTAATAAAACATCTTTGATTTAAACTTTTGAAAGCTCTTAACTAAAGGCTGTGCTGGAGACTTTGCCATGATTTTTTTTAATGTCATTTTGGTCTAAGCAGCTTTAAGTAAGGCCTGGAAGCTGTGAAAGAGAAAATCTGCACTTGTGGGTGGCAGTGGGAAGCAAGACAAGCCTGCAGAGTTGATGAGATCTTCAGAAGCGTGGAGTTGCAGTAATTTATAGGGATTTTCCCCAGACGAGATTATGTCATAGGAAAACTATCTTATTTAACTCCTGGGCAGCAGATGCTGAGAAATGTTGCCATGGTATTACTTTTGCTTCTGGAGAATAATCACCCAAAACTTTCAATCTTATATGCAGCCTCACTGCTGGGACAAAATCATCACAAAGAGAAAGAAAACAGAGGCAGAGCTACAGGGATGGATTTTATTGGGGAGTTTGGAATAGGAAGGCACTTACCGAAACCTGTTTTTCAACACACGTTCTGGAGTGCCGGGTTCATGCCACACCCCCACCCGTGCTGGGTTTCGAGATGATGTGTGTGGGCCCTCGCCCAAAGTGTTTCCAATAGAGGGACCTCCTGTAGCTTCTTTATTGCTGGGATTCCTCACTTCTATTAAATACTGGAGTTTGAGATGAGTGTAGGAGTAATAGCATGACTGACATGAAATTAAGTGTTCTATTAATATGTTTATAATAACTTGTCAGGAATGCTCATGGAACAGGAAACAAAATATATCCCGTTCTTTCTTGGCTACATTTTCACCTACCATCTTGTTTATTAAAACAAATTATAAATATATATTTAGCATATGTTACATATATGATCTATATTACAACTATAGGTAGAGATACAAATCTCCACAAAGGTAAAACTTTCTCACTTCGAGATCAGGATACGGACAGTAAAGTCTTCTCAAAGTAAAAGGGCACTCTTCAAAAATCTTGTAGATTTTTTTCCCACCTAGAAATAAGTTGCCAGCAAGATGGGGGTGATAAAAGGCATCCAGTATTGTGGTTTGGATGACTTTTAGTTCCACAAGTGAATGAGGCATTCGGTGCCTGTTGCTATTTTCAGCAAGGAAGTCACACCCAACATGTGAAGCATTACTGGTACACCTCATGGCCCGATCACAAGACTCCAGACAGTGCCCAGCCCCTCCTACAGCTCATGCTGGATGTAGAAGAAGACAGACTTGCTTCCCAGGGCCGAGGGCCTGTGGTTGTCCACTGCAGGTAAGACGTGAATAGTACTTTCTGTCTAAGCAATAGCCCATTCTTTATAAAGTCATAGAACAGGTAGAAGTGAGTTTTGCTTCCTGGATGTGACTTTGCTGGCAAATTATTCATTGAAATTGGTTAACTCCCTAATATTTAATCAAGATTATGCTGACAGAAGTGAAGTCATGTTTTGAGGCATTTTTGGAAAACAATGATTATACAATGAGTGAAATACAAGTTCGAAATAAGTGGCTCAGTGAACAGGAGACCTTATTCAGCAGTTACCTGCTTTAAAACACTGATTCATTTAGTCTTGTCAGTCTTGTAGGACCAGGAATTAAAATGCATTTTTTGAAATCATCAGTGGCTTTTTTGTGAATTCATGATGACATCTGAATTCTGCTTGGTTTGTATCTTGGTAACATTTATTACTATTTCAAGTTTGGTGAAAACCAGTCAATTATTTTAACAGTTATCTCAGGAAAAACAGATTGAAATAAATTTATGAAATAAGAAGTGAGCAAGTGGTAGTTCACCAAAGGAAAACAAAGTGCTGTTACCAGAACATGGAGCAGCAGAGGCCAGGCCAACAACAGCAGCAGGGTGTGTGGTGGTTCCTGTCCCTCACTTCTAGTTCAAAACTCTCCTCCTGGAACTGATACCTCCTTCCCCTTGTTTTCCTTTTAATGTAACCAAACTGAAGCAAGCATTTTTAAGGTGATTTATATGATCAACCATTTATTTATTTATTTTGAGACAGAGTTTCACTCCATCACCCAGGCTGGGGAGCACCGTGGCACCATCTCAGCTTACTGCAAACTCCACCTCCCTGGTTCAAATGATTCTCCTGCCTCAGCCTCTGAAGTAGCTGGGATTACAGACATGCACCACCCTGCCTGGCTAATGTTTGTGTTTTTAGTAGAGATGGCCTTTCACCATGTTGACCAGGCTGGTCTCGAACTCCTGACTTCAAATGTGATCTGCCTGGGTTGGCCTCCCAAAGTTCTGGGATTACAAGTGTGAGATACCATGCCCAGCCACCCATTTATTCTTCATGTTTTCTCAAAATAATTTTTGTTGCTTTGTTTAACCACATAGGTCTCTTAAGATGGCTTTTGATGATATATTTAATAAATATAATACATTATTTTAGAGTATAATTTTAGCCTCCTTTTTTGAGATTGTGTGATTTAATTAAGAGTACAGTTTACTATGTGTCTATTTGTCCAAAGGTAGATAACATTGGCCTTATCCTAAACTTAACTTGGAGCAAAAAAATAAATAAATAAAAATAAATAAAGCAGTCTAATTGGCTATGCTATTGGGCTGGAACTGTCCCCCACCCAAAGTCATTAAACACTCAGGATGTCTAAAATGGACTAGTCACTTCCCCTATAAAACCAGCTCCCCTTCTTGTTACTATTTCTGAGAAGAAGACTATCTTTTTCCAGTCACTCAGCATCTCATGTTGACAGTTCTCTCTGGCCCTTCTTTTAACTCCAGCCTCACTATCTAATCAGTGACTAGATTAGCTTTCCCTTCAAAGCTTCTCCCATAATCACCATGTCCTGTCCAGCCACTATAGTTCAGGCCCTTATGACCTCATCCATGTATTTAAGAAGCAGCTGGTAAAATGCACACACATACCGTACTCCCCCATGCCCTCACTGCCACCATGGCCTACCTGTGCCCTTCTCCATCTCGCCTTACATGAAGTCTCTGCTCAAAGCTTGTCAGTGGGCCAGGCGCAGTAGCTCATGCCTGTAATCCCAGCACTTGGGGAGGCCGAGGCGGGTGGATCACTTGATATCGGGAGTTCAAGACCAGCCTGGACAACATGGTGAAACCCCCCTCTACTAAAAAATACAAAACTTAGCAGAGCATGGTGGTGAGGGCCTGTACTCCCAGCTACTTGAAAGGTGGAGGCAGGAAAATCGCTTGAACCTAGGAGGCGTAGGTTGCAGTGAGCAGAGATCACACCACTGCACTCTAGCAGCCTGGGTGACACAGCGGGACACCGTCTTAAAGTAAAAGAAAAAGAAAAGCTAGAGCGAAATTCCCTAACCTTGAACCTATGGATAAACTGCAGTGGTCAGTGAACTCCTTGAAATTATTTGAGCACATTTGAGTATATAAACTCGTGAATTTTTCTGAAGAGTGGAAGTTTATAGTCTTCATCAAATTATTATTTTTTTAAAAAAGGATGAATTTAAACCTCAGCCTTCCATACAAGATCTCAGGGTACCTTTCTATCCTTATTTCCAACAGTTCCTCTAAAATAACTTTCTCTTCAAGACAAGCTACTCTGCTTATTGTTGCAAATCGTATTTCTAGTTTCTGATTAATTATTTCCTTATATATCATTGTCATACCCAGAATATTCTCTCTCATTTATGACAGCCAAAATACCTGCCATTCATGGGGCACAGTTCCAATCCCATTTCTTCAATGAAATGAACTTTCTATGGACGCTTCAACTAAAAGAGAGCCACTCCTCCCCCAAATTCCTCTGCACTCACGTTTGACAGAAAACAAGTGCCAAATGTGAGAAATAGGCACGTCTGAGTGCCAAGAGGGGAGCAATTAATTCCAACCATGGGGGCTGAAGAAAACCTCTAAAAATCAGAATAATGCTGAACTGAGCCTTTTGAATAATCAACGTTGTGGTTTTAAAAGGAGGGAGGGCATTTCTGACTGAGAAAACATTACTAACACAGAAAAATTGGAAAACCAAAAGCCATTTTGCAAACAGTTTATGTAAGTGAAAATCATGGCACATAGGAAAGAAGAAAGCAAAATACATAAGGCTTGAAAGTTAGTCACATTCAGATTTTGCAAGGTCACGAATACCACAGTAGGGAGATTAGACATTATGCTATAACTAATGGGAGCCATCTACAGTTTTTGAGTAGGGAATGTTATAATTCAGTCCCTATTTCAGAAAGATGAACCTAGCAGC
This sequence comes from Aotus nancymaae, assembly GCF_030222135.1. NCBI lineage: Eukaryota > Metazoa > Chordata > Mammalia > Primates > Aotidae > Aotus > Aotus nancymaae. Next base: position 30,194,397 of record NW_026988428.1, read on the forward strand.
TGTGCAAATTTGTCCAGGAAAAGACTTGAGACTTGGAAACTATAATGAGATCACTGCTAATTATGAAAAAAGGAGATGTTGAAAACGTGAGTACAGTCTATAGAAAGGAAAGCGTGAATCCCACAGCCTCAGCAGAGATGGAAAATCGAAGAAGCGGTAACAGATTGGATGTGGGAGGTGAGAAAGGGAGAGATGTAAAAGATGGCTGCAAGATTTCTAGGCTGGAAAACTTGTGGCTGGCTGGTAATGCCATTGAGGGAAAAGATAATTCTGTTTTAGATACATTCAATTTAGACACGTTGAACTGAAGCAAGTGCAAAATAGTAAGGAGGAGATGGAATGACAATCTAGAGTTTAGGATATTTAGGGAGTCTAGATGTAGATTTGAAATAATCTTTTACATAGAGGCTATTAGTGGTTAAAACTGCAGACGGGGACAGAGAGAGCACGTGTGCTTGTGAGGCTGATTTTATGGGCATGTCATCTAAGGCAGTTGAATGTGTAAACCCACCAGGACAGACAATATTTCTGTTCAGTTATCACCTCTATACAAATCTCTTGGAAATACAGATTTGTAGGGGTTCACCCTCTCCTAAAATGAATCCAGTCTTCAATTGCTTAGTTATTCACTAGACTTCTCAACATCAGTATGTCCAACACCAAATTCCCCTTCCCTTCCCCCTTCAAATTCACACTATTCCAGGATGCCCTTGGCCTCAAAGCATCACCATTCTTCTTTCTGTCTAGGCCTATTTGTCTTTAACTTTTGCTTTTCTCCCTCTTCAGCTTCACTCCTCCAGATTCACATTGGTGATGTGTCTAAATCTTCCCCTTCCTTTCTACTGCTGTGTCTTGCCTAAGTGTAAACCTTCATTATTTTTTATTTTTTGCTAGAACAATTATAATGCATTTTTACTATTCCCCCCACTCATCACTTCCCTGCACCCCTCTCATCCTACTGCTTATAATTAAATGAAAAAATCTATTTTAAGCACTTAGCACGGGGCCAGGTTTATAATACTCAGTACATGAATACTATTTTTAAGTGTGGTTTCAGATTTAAAAGTACCCTTTTAAAAGAATGTTTCTTATCTTTGTCATTTTCCCCCACTTTTTAAATTCCTTTTCTTTTCTTTTCAGTGCAGGAATAGGTAGAACGGGGTGTTTTATTGCTACATCCATTGGCTGTCGACAGTTGAAAGAAGAAGGAGTCGTGGATGCACTAAGCATTGTCTGCCAGCTTCGTATGGATAGGTGAGTGTCACAGAGGCTTGCCTTCAGAGCAGTGTAACCACTCACAGCCTGATCTTATCTGCCTGACTTCATACATAAACATATCAGGCTCCAAGGTCCTAAATCTCTATAGAGATGCTTGTAAAATGCTTAAGTATATACCTTATATTTAAAAGCCCTTTTTTTCTCTTTTTTGAGACAAGGTCTTGCTCTGTCACCCAGGCTGGAGTGCCATGGTGCAGTCTCAGCTCCCTGCAGCCTCAAACTCCTGTGCTCAAGCAATCCTTGCACCTCAGCCCCACAAGTAGCTAGGTCTACAGGTGTGCACCATGCCTGGCTAATTTTTTCAGTTTTTTTATAGAGATGGGGGTCTTGTTAGATTACTCAGGTTGTTCTTGAATTCCTGATTACAAGTGATTCTCCCACTTGGACTTCCCTAAGATCTGAGATTACATGCATGAGCCATCACACCTGGACTGAAGGAAGGAAGGAAGGAAGGAAGGAAGTTAGTTACTTACTTAGTTATTTGATACAGGATTTCACTTTGTCACCCAAGCTGGAATGCAGTGGTGTGATTATGGCTTACTACAGCCTAGACTTCTTGGGCTCAAGTGGTCCTCCTATCTCAGCCCCCCAAGTAGCTGGGACTACAGGCGAGTGCCACCACACATGACTAATTTTTGTATTTTTTTTTTAGAGACAGGGTCTCACTATGTTGCCCAGGTTTGTTTAGAACTCCTGGGCTCAAGGGATGCTCCTTCCTTGGCCTCCCAAAGTGCTGGGATTACAGGTGAGAGCCACTGCACCTGGCCCCCAAAGTTATTTTTTAATCTTTTTATTAAATTGTAACACAATGCACATGACAAAATTTATCATCCTAACCATTTATAAGTGGACAATTTAGTAGAGTTAAGTACATTCCTATTGTTGTACAACCAATCTCCAGAATTCTTTTCATGTTGAAAAACTCAGTATCCATTCAGAAACTCCCTATTCCTCCCTCGGTCCAACCCCTGGCACCTGCCATTCTGCTTTCTGTCTCTGTAAGTTTAAACACTCTAGGCACGTTTTTTGTAAGTGGAGTCATACAGTATTTGTTTTTTTGTGGCTGGCTTATTTCACTTAGCATAATATCCTCAAGGTTCATCTATTTTGTAGCATGTGTCAGAATTTCCTTCCTTTTTAAAGCTGAATAAGATTCCATTTTAGGTAACATATTTTGTTTATCCATTCATCCATTGATGAATACTTGAGTTGCTTCCGTATTGTTACTGTTGTGAATACTGCTGCTAGGAACATGGGTATGCACATATCTGTTCAAGACCCCGTTTTCAGTTCTTTTGAGTATACCTTTAAAAAGTGGGATTGGTGGATCATACAGAATTCTATTTTTCATTTTTTGAGGAAACCATCATAGTGTTCTCTGCAATGGCTCCACCATTTTACATTCCCATCAACAACGAACGAGGGTTCCAGTTTCTCTACATCTTCACCAACTCTTTATTTTCAGCTTTGCTTTTTTGATAGTAGCCATCCTTGAGGATGAGATGGAAGAGTCATTTTTATAGAGATATGATTTGATCACCTTTGTTATAATCTCTGTTTGTTTGGAAAACAAAATTAACAAGAAACTTCTCCTCTTCGTTGCTCCACAACTAAGCCTGCCTGGGTAAATGGACGGTTGAGTTAGTGATGGAGAAAGTGATCAGATTCTGCTTGAGAGAAGGCACAAAATCATGAGCAGCCAGCATCTCTGCTCAGTAATTCAGTGTACTACAGTGGAAACAGAAATGTTGACCAGACACGGTGGCTCTCACCTGTAATCCCAGCACTTTGCAGACCGAGGTGGAAGGATCCCTTGAGTTCAAGAGTTTGCGACCAGCTTGGGCAACAAAATGAGACCCTGTCTCTAAAAACAAACAACAAATGTTTACTAATCACCTCATATGCCTTAGGCCTTGGTCTAGATGCTGCAAATACTGCATTAAGCAAGAATTTTCTACTCTCTTAGAATTTACATGCTAGCAGAAAAAGACATAATAAACAAGCAAACCAAGATAATTTCAGACAGAAATAAATGCTGGGAAGTAATGAAACAAAGAGAGACACAGGATTTCCTTGAGCTTTAGCCCTATGACCTAGAGTCTCCTAAAAAATGAAATTGTATACTAATCTTTCTTTTTTTCCTGGAGACAGAGTCTCACTCTGTTGCCCAAGCTGGAGTGCAGTGATGTGGTCACGGCCCACTGCAGCCTCGACCTCCTGGGACTACAAGCGTGTGCCACACTCAGCTGATTTTTATATTTTTTGTAGAAACGGGGTTTTACCATATGGCCCAGATCAGTCTCGAGCTCCCAGGCTCAAACAATCCTCACACCTTGGCCTCCCAAAGGGCTAGGATTGTAGGTATGCGCCACCATGCTAGGCCATATAATTACCTTTCAAACTTTTTTCAAAAAAATATACTTTGAGCAATATGTGCTACATCCTGGGATTTCAAAAAAAAAAAAAAAAAGACAAGATTATTCTGAAAAGTGAGATAATATACATAAAGCACTTGGAATAGGGTCTGGCACATAGTAAGCCCTAAATAAATGTTTATTATGTTATTATCATCTTTATTATTATTAAAATTATCGGTGAAGTTTCTCTTATCTCTAAAAAAATAAAACCTTCAAATTTCCCTATCCAGATTAGTTTTTCCCTTCCCATCCTTAACAGTCTTGTTCCCTTTTAAACAGTATCCCCTAAGTCTTTGTAAGTGTATCTTCCCTCTTGGTTTTCTACTCTATTTCCTTCTTTATTATTTTCTCTTTCTGTTAGCATGTAAACTCTAGAGGCAGTTTGTCATGGCGGTTAAGATTCTGGGCTCTGGAAACAGATTGCCTGCCTGAGTTTCTGTCCCAGCTTCCACCATTTTTTGGTTGGATGGCCTTGGGCAACTTACTGCTCTTCTTCATGCCAAAGTCTTCTCATTTGAAAAATTGGAGTAATAATAGTGTATATTTCCTATTGTTATGGTAAGGATGAAAAGATATAACCTGTGTGAAATGCCTGGCATGTAATAAGCATTCAGTCAAGTTTCCACAGTTGTTATCAATATATATAGCAAGGAACCTAAACATGTGCCTATAAACTGAAAATAGTAATATATACCTCACAGGATTTCACTCACATTTAAATGATATTAAACCTGCAATGTACTTAGTAGAACACTCAGCCTACATCGCTTATCCTCTCTGTACCCCACAACCCCACTTTCCTCCTACCACACCCCACATATAACTGTTTCCAAAAATATTTACTTTTTGTACATAAAAAGGATCAGTTCCGGCTGGGCGAGATGGCTTACACCTGTAATCCCAGCGCTTTGGGAGGCCAAGGCAGGCAGATCACAAGGTCAAGAGATTGAGATCATCCGGGCCAACATGGTGAAACCCCGTCTCTACTAAAAAATACAAAAATTAGCTGGGCGTGGTGGCACACGCCTGTAGTCTCAGCTGCTTGGGAGGCTGAGGCAGGAGAATCTCTTGAACCCGGGAGGCAGAGGTTGTAATGAGCCGAGATTGCGCCACTGCACACCAGCCTGGAAACAGAGTGAGATTCCATCTCCAAAAAAAAAAAGAATCAGTTTCAATTATCCCTCTTCCTTTTATAATTGTTGTCTTAATCTCCTGAAATTCTTTTGCCTTCCATCCTGTGTAGTTTACCTCAGCTGGACTAGGATCAGTTGCTTCACTTCAAATTTGGGGACCTAACTTCACCCAGGAGAGGGGTCCCTGACTCTGAGAGAAGCAGCAGCACTCAGTCAGCCAGGGCTGCTCCCACATTGACTTTCATCTGTCCTGATTTGTGGCCTGTAAACAAGGCTGGCACCTGAGACCCCAAATCACCCAGGAAACTCTAGTTTATGCCTTGGGGTCCTGTGTTATTTAGTGCCAGAACTCCATGAATGCCATATACACGCATGGATCAAAGTGACTTCAAACCAGGTTGGCCTCCAACAACACCTGTTCTGATCTCATTTGGAAGAACGTGCTGAAAACAGGCTTGGTTTGCTCTTTTTATTGGCTCTTGTTATGTTACCGTTAATTATTGCCTGCTCACCCTCCCATCTCCCACCTCCCCTGCCCCCTTTCATAGCCTGATCTCCACCTTGGATTCCAATTCCCAGTCACATTCCCCTTTCAGGTCTACCAAATTGTCCTCTACTTTTGAATGGAATTACAAATGCATTTTTTTAAAACCACATCACAATGCCTCCTCTATTTGCCCCTTCCTTCCTAAAGCAAATAAATGGTCAGAAATTTTAGCCTTGGCCTTCTGTCACCACCAAGGTCTTCCCACAGGGCTTGTCTTTTTACTTCTGATAGGATATCTTCAAAACAGATCCAACTTCTCTGCTGCTCTGAAGCCTGTAGACACTCAGCGCCCTTCGGTTTGAATGGTTGCCAATGTGTGCATCAAAATCATTCTAACTGATTTATTCATCAGGACCCTTTCTGCATTCTTTCTGAGCAGCTGTTTCTGTTGTTTATGAAACAGATCCTCTCCTTGAACCTTCCTTTGAAAGGTCTTTCCTTCACCCTTCTTGCCTCACAGGATCGACATATGTTTTCCTTTTCTTCTCTCTTCCTTCTGTTAGACACTCTTCCAGTTATTATGAAAACCAGAACAGAAAACCTAACCCCTTCCTTTCACCTCATCTTACTTCTTTTTCTACCCCATCATTCTTGCCTCTTGTTCTAATCCTTCAGCTTTTTCCTATCATATCTCATTTTAAATATTCCAATTGGTGGCTAACTGTTGCCATTAACCATGTTTTTGGCTCATGCCAGTAAAGGGAAAGCTGGTCTCAGCCAATCCAAACTTCTACCCTTCTGCCTTTGCAGCGTATCTTTCTTCATCACCTCTTCAAACCTTGTCCCCAAATTCTGATTGTCCTGGTTATCCTTACCTACAGCTCTGGATCTGTTTTTAGAGATTCCAGAACGCACTATTTAACATACAGAAATGTATTTAATCATGGACTCTTCACCATTGTCTTCAAAGCACATGACTCATTTAACTACCAAAATAAACCAAGTGAAGGAAAAGAAGCATCTCTTGGCCTCATTTTTTTTAACGAATAACCAAAGAATTCAAGATATCAAGTAACTTGCCCAAAGTCAAGTAGCTTAGAAAGTAACAAAATGGACCTATTGGAATCAGGGACATTTATCTCATCTCTAATTATTTATCTGATTTATATCAATCTTATAGATAAAAGTAAATAGGCTTCTGTAATAGGTTTATTGTAAAACTTTTTAACAAAAACATACTTCTTTGATAATGCTCTGCCAATTTAAGCAAATGAGCCCAGGAGTTGGAGGCCACCCTGAGAAACATAGCAAGACTCCCATCTCTTAAAAACAAAATTCAATGACAACAGGACACCATCATTTTTAAAACAGTTTTTAGTATAAATAAGAGCTGCTTTATGACTAGATGGAGTGATGTTGTCAGCAACTGCCTTAAGAGTACAATTTGAGGTACAAAAAATTGCTTCATCTTAAAATATCTGTCTATGGAGGATGCTAAAATGTATAGTGTATGTCTAAAAACTCAGCAAACTAACACAAGAACAGAAAATCAGACACCGCATGTTCTCACTCATAGGCAGGTGTTGAACACTGAAAACATAGACACAGGGAGGGGAGCATCACACACTGGGGTCTGTTGTGGGAGGCTAGGGGAGGGACAGCAGGGGGGTGGGGAGGTTGGGGAGAGAGAACATGGGGAGAAATGCCAGATATAGGCGACAGGGGGATGGAGGCAGCAAACCACATTGCCATGTATGTACCTATGCAACAATCCTGCATGATCTGCACATGTACCCCAGAAACTAGAGTACAATAAAAAAATCAAAAAAATTAAAAATACTGCTCCTAAAGAGCTAATCTTGGATGAATTCTTCTAAAAGAATCATCCTTTTCTGCAGTTTATTGAACATGGGAATGGGAGATAGGGGTAACATTTTATGCCTTCTCTGTTATTAACGCTTCAATCTAAATGAGGTGATCTCTTCTTTTCAGTGTGATAGTTGGAGAGAGTGTAACTCTTGGCATTAGGAATACATTCAGAACTTGGGTTTTGATGAAGGGAAATTGAAGAGAGGGCTCCAGATGCTTGACACACCATGGTGAGGTCCTTCCATTAAGAAGACTGTTAGACAAGCTCATGGCTTGTCTTGGGAAAGCCAAGGCCACTAAGACAGAGCCCAAGAGCACTAGCAAAGGGCAGTTTGGGTGGGACCAGCTACATAATTTGTAAGGCCAAGTACAAAGTGAAAATATGGCATCCGTTGATTAAAAAGTATCAAATACTTGAAGACAGTGACAGCAAAGCATTAATCCAAGTGCAGGGTCCTTATCAGCACAAGGAGGTGAGAGAGGTATGACTGCACAGGTCACAATCCCTTCAAGCTAACTCTGTCTTGGGGTAGTTTTAGAAGGAGCATTTGTATTATGTTGGTGCAAAAGTAATTGGGGTTTTTGCTATTACAGTTATTTTTACACCAACCTAATAGATGGGCCTGAATCCTGCATCCTGTGTTCTGTGGAATAGGCATCTGAGACCTCTGCTCAGAGTGGTGTTCCTGAATCCTGCATACATTCATTCATTCAACAAGCATCGCTAGACATCTGCTACAGAGCTTGAATCAGGCACCTGGGTGTAGAAAAATGGATGTCTTAACCGGCTATCCCAGATTGTGCTTCTCAGGACATAGTTTAATTAACGATTATTTATCGAGAGCCTCCTATGCCAAATCCTCTTGGTATTCAGGCAGAAAGTAGGTTCTCAACTAAGTTTGGGAAAAGCTGTACACTAAATATATAGACCTATATATATTACACATACACGTGTAAATATATATGTCTATATATTTATATGTGTAAATATATAGACATTTGCACATATTTTTACACATATATATAGACATATTTAGCCATATATGTGTATAAATATAGATATCTATATAGATACATTTTTTGAGACCAAGTTTCACTCTTGTCACCCAGGCTGGGGTACAGTGGTGAGATCTTGGCTTACTGCAACCTCTGCCTCCCAGGTTCAATCGATTCTCCTGCCTCAGCCTCCTGAGTAGCTGGGATTACAGGTACCCACCAGCACGCCTGGCTAATTTTTGTATTTTTAGTAGAAACAGGGTTTCACCCTGTTGGCCAGGCTGGTCTTGAGCTCCTGACCTCAGGTGATCCACCCATCTCAGCCTCCCAAAGTGCTGAGACTACAGGTATGAGCCACAGCACCCAGCCCTACACCATATTTCTTCAAAGTCTTCCCTACTTGGATATTCACAATAAGCATTAATGCATCAAAAAATCTAAAATCTCCCAATGTAGAAATGTCTTTCATTTTGTTTAAGAACTCTTTCACATTTATTTGACCACAGACAACTTTCCTCACAAACCATCTAAATGAGAGGGAAAGAAGTTTTAATAATACAGATAAACTGTTCTTTCAAGAAGCTTGGTGGTAAAGAGAAGACTAGAGATCTGATAGTAATTTAAGCCTGAACCTAGACCATTAAAAAGGGGAAAGGGGCTGAGTGCAGTGGCTCAAGCCTGTAGTCCCAGCACTTTGGGAGGCCGAGGTGAGTGGATCACTTGAGGTCAGGAGTTCAAGACCAGCCTGGCCAACATGGTGAAACCCATCTCTAATAATAATACAAAAATTAGTCCGGGCGCAGTGGCTCACTCCTGTAATCCCAGCACTTTGGGAGGCCAAGGCGGGTGGATCATGAGGTCAAGAGATCGAGACCATCCTAGCCAACATGGTGAAACCCCGTCTCTACTAAAAATACAAAAATTAGCTGGGCGTGGTGGTGCGCACCTGTAGTCCCAGCTACTCAGAAGGGTGAGGCAGGAGAATTGCTTGAACCCAGGAGGCAGACGTTGCAGTGAGCCAAGATTGCCCCACTGCACTCCAGCCTGGCTCCTGGTGATGGAGCAAGACTCTGTCTCAAAAAATAATAATACAAAAATTAGCAGGATGTTGTTGTGCACGCCCGTAGTCTCAGATACTTAGGAGGCTGAGGCAGGATAATCGCTGGAACCTGGGAGGCACAGTTGTGGTGAGCCGACTTTGTGCCACTGCACTCCAGCCTGGGCAATAGAGCGAGACTCTATCTCAAAAAAACAAAGGTTGTTGGAGGAAGGAAGGGTGGAACCAGCTAATTAAAAGCAACTAGCCAAGTATAATAAGAGAGAAAAGACAGAGCCAATATATCAGAAGGCTGATACTTTGTATGCTGCTGAATACAAGCTTTGCAGGCCTTTGTCTATCCTTTTCTACTCTTTTTAACAACGTCCAACCACTAGTGATGAAGGCTGCACGCTGCATCTTTTATAGTCTTACCCCTCGCCACTTGTAGCTGCCTCCTCTGAGGAGTCCAGGTATGGCTAACCGCAAAGAAAAAGACAGGGCAGTGATTTGCATCCTTGAAATGGGGCTCCTTTCATGACTAGTCAGTGAGGAGTTTGAACACTCGGTAGGATTAAAATCTTGATTTCCACCACCACCCCCAAAATTACAATGCCGGGACTTTGTAATTTAACATGACAAGAACAAGCAATTTCCACTCAAGTCACAGATCTGCATTTTAGTAATAAATTCAAATGGTCTGGTGCAGAGACGAATGTGTTACGCTGAATAGATGTTTCCAGTATGAAAACAATGACAAAACCATTTGGTGGATTCCTCATTCTCTGGCAAGACATTATTTTTATTGGCTTTGGGACAACTTCTATTAATAGATGCTCAGTTCTCATTGCAGATTCGTGAGTCTGTGATTCTCCTTTTAATGATACTTTTGAGCATATTTTGAACTAAAATAGGATTTCTCTTTTTTTCCAAGTAGGAGTTCAAATTCAGTGCAAGGCACCCACGAATGTTTTATTTAGAAGGGCATTAATGGATCATCCTCTCATTCCCATTGCATTCGCTTTTAATTAAAACATGAAGTGGGTGGTATGGGAATTGCAACTGAACACTGTCTGGTAAGACTTGTGACTTGTGAAAGAATGCAGTGCCAGACATCTCTGGACCAGATGTCAAGGAGCTTGGCGCCTGGCTCTGCCCCCTAATTTTCTATGTGACCACTTGTCTACTCTAGGCCTCTTTGTCTACATATGTAAAAGGAGATTAGGGACATAACAGTGATCTCCAGCCTTTTCTGGTATGAAAACCAGAAATATCTTACTCTTAAGATATTTCGTGGACCTCCATGTGATTGTATGCTTGCAAGTTAATATTCATTTTGTGACTCACAACAAAGCGTAAGTGGATGTCGGGACTCCTCCAACAAGATGCTTTTCCATCCTGGAATTCAGTGTTTGCAGAGTGACCAACCGGCTTTCTGAGATCCCTCTCAGCTCTTGCTTTCTTTAAGTATGAAGTTTTGTTTATGTGGAGAATAATGGGATAGTAGTAATAGTCATAGCATTTGCCAGCCATCTCCTAGGAAAAGAGTGGGTTTTTTAAAAATCTAGCCTCAGGAATATACTGCCCAAAGTTTTCATTCTAAAGGAAGAATCCAAAACCAAAAAGGGGGAATCTTCAAGACCACGTGACCAATTTTGACATTTTGATAAAATACTCTGAACTGAACTTTCAATTTTGCTCAAATTAGATTGACTAAATTCTAGATTTTGGGGATTCTGCTGATGTTTTCTGGAGTGGGAGGCCTAAGTGGGTTATACACAAGATGAAGGGAGAGGAAGTTTACTTTCCAATCCTGCCTTTGGCAGTGACCCCAAACTAGTTGCTATATAAACCAGGGAGAATTGTTTATCTCTGATTATTTTAGTTTAGATTACTTATTAATATCTGAATGTGATAAGTACAATGAACTTTCTGTTGGCCAGCATTGTTGCAAAAGGGATATTTTGCACAGTCACATTTTCTTATTAACAGGAGGTTGCCATACATGGATAGGTCAACAATTTTTAAAAATTATAGTTGAAAAACAGATCTATAATATTAGTACTAAACTGAACATAGTGTAATTATTACTTAGAAAGCACTTCCATATAATACTTAAACCTTCCAATCTCAAATATCACTAAATTGTTACAACTCTACCACCTAGTTAAAAATACCAATTGCTATAAAGCTAAACCAATCAGCTTTCACTGCATGTAGCTCTTACTAAAAGAGATTCATTTAGGCTTGAGTATGTCAAGGTTCTATGGTTTGAGATAGTGATAGAGAGATGCACTGTCTCCGTTTATTACTATTCATGATGTTTACATTTTCACATCAGTGTTTCACATGCACAGAGATACTACAGGAGTATGACTAAGGAGCAATTTGTGACCATTAGAAGACATCAAGGCAGGCAGGAAAGGAACATATTCCATTGCTGATTGACCTCAGATAACTTTTTCCTCATTGTTTTCCTTTCAATCCCATTGGCAACTGGACACTGGAAGAATTTTAAAACAGAATCTGGGAAATGAAACATATAAAATAATATCTGATTCCAAGGTCCTTTTTTCTCTTTTTTTTTCTTCCCCAGTAACAGGAAATTACATCTAATTTTTCTTTTTAAGAGTCAAGGGTGGAATCTGTAGTTCCCTGTACATCCTTAACTCAAGAGAGCTTAAATCGGAATGACATCCAAAGGCCTCACCAGTGGCTTCCCACACAGGATAAAAAGATGCTTCCAATGTGCGTCATATCATTGTTTAAATGTTTTGATTACTCATTTCAGTCTGATGATTTTCTTTTCTTTTTAACTACAGCAATCTCGGAAGAATATATATTCCATCAATTTCCAAGGCTAATATATGTCCCCAAAATATTTTTTATATCTAAAACTGGTTAAAATAATTTCAAAACTAAAGTTTCTGCTTGTTGGTCTAAGGCTTACCAACTGTAACCTTGCATTTATCCATATTTCTCTGCGTTCCCAAAAAATCACAAAGATTCCTCTAACTAATGAACTCCAAAGATCTCATTTGTAGATCAGGAATTCAACATTTTGGCTTCTTATTTTAAGGACACTTGGAGATGAAGCCCTAGAAACTGGTGTGAATTTACTTCACATTATAGTCCCTGAGATCATAACAAGAGGTCTACTTTGTAAAACAGATTATGCCAACCTAATCTTCCAAGTGGTTGCCAGGACATTTTCCTTCTTCCCAGCTTGAAATTAGTTTACTGTTAACTTGAGTGTTCAGAAGAAAACAGCTAATTTTCAGGGGAAAAAAATGGAACTCAAAATACGTTAGTCATCAGTTGAATTATCATTTGATATATGCTGACTTTTTTGACCTACAAATACTTTAGAACACATCTGCTTTGGAGAAGGCGTCTGTGTTCAAAATACCTTGTCAGAATTGGCCAAATTTACATTTAAATTCTCCTTCTTTGATACGATATCTGTGTAAAGACGTGGGAAATCCTCTGTCCGAGGGGCAGACACACCTTGCAGCTGACCCCGGCTATACAGCAGACAGTAGCCTCACTTGACTCATGCCCAAGCTAGAGGAGCTTTACCCGGGAGGCACATTAACGTCCACACCTTTTGTTCTAAATTTACTGTATCAAACTTTACCAAAAGAATTCCAGATTTGAAAATAATAAAAAGCAAAGGAGCATAAGTTTCATTGTTAGCCCAGAAGTGAGTCATCACTGCAGAATTTCTTCTGTCTACTGATTAGACCGGATACGGGCTGGGCGGTACAACAGGAAAGGCTGTTGCTCTCTGTATGTGTGAGTGAATAGTCACAAAAGGTCACAATTTTAACATGTTAAAAGCCAAATCTCTCTCCTGGGCATCTGGAGGGGTTTTTTCAAAACACCCCCCCAGTAGCAAAGGGAAAAAACTACGTTTTTTTTCCCCTTTCTAACCTGAGTTTACCCCCAGCTGACACAGCTACGTGCTGCTCTGCATGGAGACTGAGACGACACTGATCTTTGTGTTTGGCAGGGCTAATGTGATATGAGATTATCTCATATTTCTAGGAGGGTAGTAGATCTGAATCCTCTACGGCCTGGCCACAGTGTTCATAGTCTGTGGGCACAAAGAAATCCCAGCCACATGGCTGACACCACTTTTGCAACAAAGGGAATGACTTTCTTCCACAGCATGGAATGGGGCATAATTAGGATGAACAAACAATTTATCATCCAAACCAAGGTACTTTCAAGAGTGAAAGGTGTCCCAATTAATAATGACACCGGGACAACACCAATGAACCCCAACTCTTCTAAACATGATTATCCTAGGTGTCGTATTAACTAAGAATAAGAAAAATAATACACAGCGTTTATTTAGTACTCACTGGAGGGCAGTTACTGTGCCAAGCGTTTTGTGAATTCTCTCATTTAAACCTTGGAAAATTTGAAACCTGACTAGATAAATACCTAAATACCTTATTAGCCAGGCCAGTGGTTCTTAAACTTCTTTGTGAACAATGGAAAACTTTTTGCAGGCAGAATCTTCCACAGAACACCACATGGAAAACCAATAAAAAACACAACTTTCCTGGTCAAAGCTGGGATTGGCATCTGGTTCTAATGGCCCATCCTCCTCCTCTGCCCTGTCCAGGGTCCTCAGGCCCCTTTGTAGAGCCCTGGGCTTCTGGGAATTCCATGAATAGCCTTGAGCCAGACATTGATATGCTCTGATTCATTTAATCCACACAACCTGATGACATTTGTCATTAATGTCATTTTACAAGTGAGAAGAGCCAGGCTGGGATGGACTAAGTGACTTGTCTAAAACCATTTAGCTAAGTAAGTTAAAAAACAAGGATTCAAACCTGAATCTGTCAGACTCCAAGCCTACTATTTTCCACTATATCGTCTGCCTTCACTGTGCCTGTCTTGTAGGCTGGTCAATATTTAGAAAGATATTTGGATCTTAATGGGCAAACTAATGTCCTCTGCCAGGTTTGCTCTTGGTTCTCCGGGGTTTTTGGGGGCCTCACTCCAGAGCGTCCTAGCCGGTCCTGTTTGACCAGACAGTACCGAAGTATAACAATAACAATAATAATAGTTGGCACCTATGGTATTGTTATGCATGCTAAACAGGTCAAATGATTGTCCCATTTATTTCTCACAACAATTCTATAAGGTAGAAACTATTATTTGTATTGCCTCATTATTTGCAGATGAAAAAAACCGAGCACTGCAGGGATTATGTAGTAGGGTGAAATACGTAGTAAGTGGTAGAGACAGAATTTGTCTTGACAACAGTGTGTGTATTTTTCCCTCTTAACACACTCTGGTCCCCACTAGTAATGAACTTGGCACCTTGGCATTCCAAACTTTTTCAAACCCATACCACTCTCTCAGCTAGCTGGGGTTCCTTTGACATTTTTATTTGACTTTACTCTTTTTTGGTAAACTAGCTCCTGCTCAGCAGCAGTATCGTCCCTTAGTGTGTTATACCTCCTGGGAAAACAAATGTGTACCGGAAAAGAAACACCGAGGCACAATAAAATTTTAAAGAGTTTATTTGAGTAAAAAGCCAGTCACGAATTGGGAAACACCAGACCGAAAGAGGTTTAGTGTTCCAATAACAAAATGCCAGAGGCCAGTGTGTACTGGGAAAGTGCAGAAACAAAATAAAGAATTTATTTGGTTGGTTTGCAATTACACTATGGCCTTTTTTCAGATACCGTATTGAAAAGTCCTTAGTGACATAATAACATGTGAGTTGGATGCTTATGATTGGCTGGGGCTATGTTTTAGTTCTAACATAAGCATTTATCAGATATGAATCTGAGTTAAGTTTCACTTCTGTTTGCAATTTAAGATACATATTGGCATGCACCTGTAGTCCCAGCTACTTGGGAGGCTAAGGAGATCACTTGATCCTGGGAGGTTGAGGCTGCAGTTGGCCATGATCTAGCCAGGATGAGACAACGAGACCCTGTCCCAAAAAGAAAAAGAAAAAGAAAGACATGTAAGAAAAAGAGCACCCCTGTTTCTCAGCTCCCAGAAGCACTTTGTATTAGGAACTTTACATCAGTAATATAGATGCAGATTTCAGCAAAGCCATAAAGCCTATCTGACCTAATAGCTTCCTGGAGTCCAATTCAGAGCTCTCTTAGAATGAATTACTATAGAGCTCTCTTGAGAGTTCCATAATTAACCTAGCTTTATTCATTTATTCCATAAATATATTTTGTATAAAGACACTGAACTAGCTTCTTAATTTTTTTTTTTTTTTACTATGACCCACTATCTAAAAAACTATATATCCCAGGCATGATGGCTCATGCCCAGCACTTTGGGAGGCTGAGGTGGTTGGATTGCCTGAGCCTAAGAGTTCAAGACCAGCTTAGGCAACATGGCAAAACCCTATCTCTACAAAAAAAAAAAAATAGAAAAAATGTAGCTCAGTATGGTGGCATGCACCTGTCATCCCAGTTACTTGGGAGGCTGAGGTGGGAGAATCACCTCAGTCTGGGAGGTCAAGGCTGCAGGGAGCTGTGACTGCACGACTACACTGTGGCCTGGGCAACAAAGCAAGATGAGGGAGAGGGAGAGAGAGAAATGAAAGAAAGAGGGAAAGAGAAAAGAAAGAGGGAAAGAGAAGGCTCTGTTGACCTTCGAAAGAATGGAAGACCTGTTATAAACCAAATGCTATCCTCCCACCTATGCATCACTGTGTCCAGCTAACTTTAGTTTGTAGACAGGGTCTAACTATGTTGCCCAGGCTGGTCTTAAACTCCTGGGCTCAAGTGATCCTCCCACTTTGGGCTCGAGTAATCCTCTCAGCCCTCCTAAAGTGCTGGGATTACAGGCATGAACCACGGCACCCAGTCAACAGAGTATTCTATATATCAATATATGCAATAGGGCATTTATTTAATATTTTCAGAGATGATTATGATGAATTCCTGAATTTGAACCAGCCCCTGGTGAATGCATCCTGTAATACCTTTTGTTTTCTTTTAGCCTAGAGTTTGTTTTCACATGACATGAAAATAGCATGATCTGGGTAATTCATTTGACAGGTATTTACCTAGGACTGGTAAGTGCTTTTTACTGTTACAAGTATAAGAAGACTATGCCATTATGCTTATAGGTCTTTAAAGGACCTACAACCTAGTCGGAGATAATTTTAGAATGGGATTAGATAGTATATAACATGATATCAGTTTACTCAAAGACCCTACTTTGTCTCTTTTTCTATTTCTTTATAAGTGCCTTAGATAAGAAGATGTAAGGCATCCTTGTCAAATATCCAGGAGATACAAAGCTGGGAGTAAGAAATGGAAGACTAATATATTGACTGATAGATAGTGATCCAGTAAACAACAGCATTGTGCTGAAACTAACAAGTTGAAATTAACAAGAATAAATAGAAAGTCTTGCATTTAGTTTCAAAAATTTGGTAGCATAATTACAGAATGGGAGAAACCTGTAATATCTACATTCAAAAATGGTCTTGCTGACTTTTTAATTAACCTACACCATCAGTTAATATCTTAAAATACTACGGGGGACCAGGCACCATGTAAGGCACCGTGGGACCTTACCACCTGATGCACCTGCAAACGCAAATCTGTTTGTCTTCAATGTGCAGCTGGAAGGAGAAAATAAGCCTACTTCATAGATACCATCAGGAGGGGACACAACGCTCTAAGAAGGTCATACTTGATAAAACAGCCTGTTGAAGAGGGAGACTAGAGTGGTGAGTGACAGAGAAACCAGGCTGTACAGAAATATTGGGTGACCACAGGATGTTTAGTCTAAAGAAGAAAAGATTATAGGACTTTGATGGCTGTTTTCCAGCCTTTGGAGAGTTGTTGTGTGACTGCAGGGGAGCCTTAGGACTTCTTTTGAGTTATTTCTGTTGGACCAATGTGGTGAAAGTTAGAAAGGGGCAGATTCATGTTGATGTCTTAAAAGTTTTCCTGCCAACCTTGGGAAAGGCTGCCTCTAAAGGTCCCTCACCCCATGAGCATTCCAGCAGAAGCCAGCTGGCCATCTGTCATACATAGATTGCTTCCTTCTACAAAAGCTATATTGTCAGTGACTAGAATGGATGATCTCTAAGGATTCCTCTGATGCCAATTTTTGTCGTTTTTATTTTCCAAATTAAGTGGGAGGTAACAGAACTTTTCATAGGGGACCTTCCTGAAGCCTTCAGACCTGCAAGAATTTTGCCAGCCCACAATTAATGAGTGTGTTTCTCCATCTTCCTCACTTTCATTGGCTAAAACAACCTTGATTTAGTGAACAGAATGTCATAGTAAATATATTCCAACCATCAAATTACACCACTGACCCACTTAGGGTGAAACGGTTATTAAAATCTAAACTGTGTCTCCATTCATTCACCAGTTGGACATGTAAATACCAGTGCTGACCAGAACATACAAGAAGAGGAAAATCTTGCCTCAAAGTGAGGTCAATGGTGAGAGGAAGTTGACAGACCAGAGCTTAAGAGCTGGAACACATAGAAGCTTCCACATACTGTCTGCAGCTCAAGGCAAAATAATGGTGCCCTGAGCTGTGCAAATGCCAGAGGAAGGGAGGTACTTCTCAGTTCCCTGGAGCCACCCTAATATTTACTGTGGTGGTGTCTCCCGAGCTTCATAGTTAAAGCCAGCATCTTTGGAACACCTGCTATGTTTTTAGGTGAGCCGAGATGTCATCACACAGCTAAGAAGAGAAACCATTACCACATTCTCAACTGGCCATTTCTGTTGTTCCCTTCTGACCAAGAGATACTTTGCCCAGAAGATTGCCTTTAATGCAACAAAATGTACAAAAGGGAAAATGCCAGAGCCAATTCCCTTTTTCCAACTCAATTAAGAACCCACCCTCTATTGTGTTTAGACACCCAGTACACCCAAAGGCTAAGGTTGTTTCTGTACAACATGTTTGTATTATGTACATTCATATTATGTGTTAGATGCTTTCTAGAGGGAAAGACCAATTAAATACTTCTGTGTCAGTAAGTTGCTGTCACCGCAAACTGTGAATTTACCTCTATTTTTTGCCAAATACATCATTTTGACATCATGTAAATTTCCTGGGGAATCACTGTGTAGTTTAAAAGGGGGAAGTTTTACTGCTTTAATATTGACATACGTTCACAAACATAGATACAAGCACAGTTTTTATTATTACCATTAACTAGAAGTCTTGTTAGAGTGAGACAAGATATTTTGTTTTTAAGTTGAAGTGCCTAAACTGAAAGTTGTTTTGCATGATACTAACAGCCACTTGGAAAAACATGGTTAAAACATAGAGTTAAACTAAAAGATAAAATTAGTTGTATGCTTGCAGAGTTACAGAGACTTTACAAGATTTCAAATAGTTACTGATAGTGATGCTTTTATACAGTGAACAGTAATAGCAACATATTAATATCTGGTATCTTTGGACAAGCTAAGGAATCATAATTACAGGGCTGAGCACCATGGTTCATGCCTGTGATTTCATCACTTCGGGAGCCCGAGACAAGAGGATCACTTGAGTCCAGGAAACCAGCCTGGGCAACATAGTGAGGCCTTGTCTCTAAAGAAAAAAGAAAATCAAAAATTGTCCAGGTGTGGTGGTACCTGTGGTCTCAGCTACTCCAGAGGCTGAGGTGGGAGAATCTCTTGATCCTGGGAAGTTGAGGCTGCATTGAGCTGTGATCATGCCACTGCACTACAGCCTGAGCAACTAAGGAGACCTCATCTCAAAAAATAAAAAAGAACCATAATTATGAAGAGGGGAAATGTAATATAGGTATATAGGTGTTATGTATATAAAAGCATAATGAGAAGCACCATTATTTCTTGTGAAGGCAAGTGCCTTCTACTAATCCGGTGACAAGGAAGTGCTGGGCAGCGAGTGATGATAATGGTGATAACCAAGAGGAAAATGTCAGAGCCAATTCCCTTTTTCCAGCTCACTTAAGAACTCACCCACCATTGTGTCTAGACACTCAGTACACCCAAAGGCTGTTTCCGTGCAACATATTCAATAAACCATTCCAAGGTAGACTTCTTTTTACTTGTAAAAAGAGAAACATTTTGCAGATGAGTTATGTTTGATTCATCTCCATCAATCAATTTTAAGCCAAATGAATAAACCATTTTAACACATGATGAACGAAGAGGCATCCACGAAGTAATACCAATACACCAGCTGCGTTGAATTTATTTAAGCTTCACTGCAACCTTACCAAGTAGTTACTCTTGCTATCCTGCTTTAACAGAGGAAGAAACTAAAGTGCAAAGGGTTTCAAGGAATTTGTCGGAGATCATATGGCTAAGAATTGGCAGAGGAGGGATATGAACTCACCTTGGCTGGTGCCAAATCCAAGTACTTGATAATTAGGTTATACCACTTCCCAAGTAATGTTATATAGGTAAAATTAATCATGTGCCTATTGTGTGCCAGGGACTGTGTTAAGCCCTTTATATACATTAGCATATTAACTTTGACAGTCGAGACATTTGGAGACAGGTAAGAGGGATAACAAAAGAACCACTAGGCCGACTGTCCCATGTGTCTTTGGCATACCGCCATAGCTTGGATGTAATCTCTGTGTTACTTGAAATTGCAAGATTTTAGCAAAATGAAGTCATTTGATTATTTCTTCCTTGCAGAGGTGGAATGGTGCAAACCAGTGAGCAGTATGAATTTGTGCACCATGCTCTGTGCCTGTATGAGAGCAGACTTTCAGCAGAGACTGTCCAGTGAGTCACTGAAGACTGGTCAGACCATCCATCTCTTGGGGTGATTAATCAAATTACTCACCCAAGGAGCTTCCTGCAATGGAAGGAAGGAGAAGCTCTGAAGCCAACGTATGGCATGGATGTGGAAGACTGGGCAACATATTTGAGATTGCCAGCTCCTTATGTATATGAATGCATTTGTAAGCATCCCCCAAATTATTTCGAAGGTTTTTTGATGATGAAGGTATGATAGGTTTCTCACACAGCCTAAGGCAGATTTTGTTTTGTCTGTACTGACTCTTATCTGCCACACAGAATGTATGTATTTAATATTCAGTGATAAATGTCATCAGGTGATGACTGGATGAGCTGCTGAAGACATTCGTATTATGTGTTAGATGCTTTAATGTTTGCAAAATCTGTCTTGTGACTGGACTGTCAGCTGTTAAAACTGTTCCTGTTTTTAAGTGCTATTACCTTTCACAGTTACAAGAATCTTGCTGCTAAAGTTGCAAGTGATTGATAATGGATTTTTAACAAAATAAGTCTTTGTTTTTGAAAAAGAAAAATCAAAAGCAGTAACTATTTTATATGGAAATGTGTCTTGATAATATTACCTATTAAACGTGTATTTATAGTACCTCCTATCAAACAATTACAGAGCACAATGATTGTCATTGGGTATATATGTATTTACTCTGTATTATTGGGCATAGAGGTGGCTTCTGCTCCAGAACTCTATCCACTGTATTTCTACACCGTGAGTCATTTTACTTTCAAAGGAAAACATTTGTAGCAACCATGAAGTATCAAGAATTTTAAATACTTGTCTCTCTTTTACTAAGAAGGGATTTTTGAACATGCTATCTACCTGGAATCTCTCTCTCAACAAAAGGCATATGCCTTCAGGAATGATATAACCTGTCCCATTTTCAGAGGTTCCTTATAAGGACATTTTCATGTACGTCCTTAACATTTCCAAAAGGTTTCAATCTTCAAGAGACAAAAAAAAAAATTAACAACCCTCAGCAAACACTAGCTGTTCTGCTCAAATAAGAATTTTTAATGCAGCAATGTTGACTTTGTTTCATACTGCCAATAAACTCTTAATACTAATCACTGAGTAAAGCATATTCTTCTTTTTTCCTTTTTTTTATCCTATTTGGAAAGAGGTCATCATCTGTTTGGGGAAGACCTAGGTAGATAGTGTGATGGATTTAATTTTAGTGTCTGCATCTCCCCAGTGGCGATGATGATCTCAAAATGTAACATCGTCATCACTTGAGAGAGAATGATCTAGACGTACCATCATTATGTGGTTTTCCTCAGTAGACTCGCAGTGTTTCATTATACAAACAGTACATGTTTATATCTTTATATCACTTGTCATAGACCCTCATGAATTACATGGCTTATGTTTATTCAGCAGAATCACATCACCTGAAGAGATGTAATGCTTCAGGAACATTCAATTATCTAAGATTACAATTCCTTTCTTTCTTCTTGAGGTTAAGAAGTAGTCACACGCCGAAAGAAAGGTAGGTGAGGTCTTAATGAGATTTACTCTGCTCTTGAAGGCTGGAATATTTTCTACATAAAAAAAGAGAGGTAATCATAATCCCTTCTTTCTAAGGAAACAGACAAAAGGACACTGGTATAAAACTTCCCCAAACAATTCAATAGGAGGAAGTGCTCGTCACTGACTTTTCCCCCCACCATGAAGGCACATTTCCTTCCTAGTCTTTGCTTCTCTTATCTGGGAGAATTTTTTTTTCCCAAGCGAAGCATGAACAGTTGCTAATTGGAAATGGAGGCTGAATTTTACATGGTGATTCTTACCTGCTTGATCTTCAGAAACTCAGGTGAGTGGGTCTGCCTCAGTTTCCTGAGGCGTTTCTTCCAGATCTAGCTGAGGAGTCTCTGGTCTTTGAAAAGTGTCTGAAATAAGGTGAAAGGAGCTAGGTCTCGATGGCAGTTTAGCCAAAGATGATGAAGAGGGGGAATAAAAGGAGCCAGTTATGCCCACACTGTAAAGATTTCTCTCCAAAAAAAAAAATAAACGCTCTCTTTCCATCCTCCAAATGCCTCAGGCAACCCCTGAAATGACACATTTACAGCAGAGAGTAAAGAACCCTGAGGAAAAGTTTGAACTATTATATAATAGTCTGTGGCATTCCCTAAGCCTTTTTCCAACCCGGTTATAGTTTTATTTTCTTTTGTGTTACAGAAAGAAAATGGAAGAAATATGATTAAAGGGGATGAGGAAATGTAGTGTGTTTTATTTGGAAGTTGTCATTTGGGAGGGCTGAACATTTTCATGAGCGAGCTGGGCATTTTAAGTAAAACCTCATTGAAAATAGTTTCTGAGCCAGAATATCTTACTCTTCAGTACTGATGCTTAGCAGTTGGATGTTTAATTTTCTTACATTGAAAAATGATGACTTTAAAAAAAAATCTATTAGGATTTGAGAGAAAACTGTAGATATTGTCACAAAACAGAGAAATGCTCCTCTGCATGACTAAAGGAAATTTAGTTTGTGATAATCAGTACTTTCATTGGCTGCAATTAGCTAGGAGGTTGTGCTTGGAGGAGTGGGAAAATTTGCTTTATTTTTTGATCAATGTATGCAATTTTTAAAAATTGTTATTCAAACTATGTAATTGGTATACAAATACTTATGGCAATGTAAATTTAAAGACTGGAAAGGGGGTACTTTTTTAAGGTAAGGGAGGCAGGTTACATGGAAAGTATTAAATCAAATGGTTAAAAAGGGAGCTGAGCACTTCATAACTTCAGCATGTCTAATCGGGCTAAAATGTACTGTATACTTTGGATGGTTTTGTTTGTTTCCAAGCTTCCTTTCATTTTCCAATAAGGGGTGTGCTTTTTTTTCCCTAAAGCCTGTGAAAATTAAAAAAAAAAAAAAAGATGGAGAGTTAAGTGTGACATATGGACATTTTACACTGTCAGCTTTGGGATTTTTTTTTTTTTTTTGAGACGGAGTTTCGCTCTTGTTACCCAGGCTGGAGTGCAATGGCGCGATCTAGGCTCACCGCAACCTCCGCCTCCTGGGTTCAGGCAATTCTCCTGCCTCAGCCTCCTGAGTAGCTGGGATTACAGGCACGCGCCACCATGCCCAGCTAATTTTTGTATTTTTAGTACAAACGAGGTTTCACCATGTTGACCAGGATGGTCTCGATCTCTTGACCTCGTGATCCACCCGCCTCGGCCTCCCAAAGTGCTGGGATTACAGGCGTGAGCCACCGCGCCCGGCCAGCTTTGGGATTTTAAATCACATATGTTAAATATGAGAATATTCACTTGAAATGATAGCAATAACAAACTATAAGTAAAACTAGTGATTTTATTTAGCTCATTTGTGGGTGGGTTCTTCCATTTTCTAATGGGCCTCATAATTTGCTACCTAGTGTTTTATATGAGCTTTTCATCTTCCAGAAGGGTTTCAGATTGTCCATGTCCAGGAACAACAGTGTCTTTTCAAAAATGAGAAAGTGGTCATGGGCTCATGCAATAGGACCATCCAGAACCAGCAGTGGATGTGGACTGAGGATGAAAAGCTCCTTCACGTGAAATCTGCACTGTGCTTGGCCATCTCCAACTCCTCTCACGGCCCCTCCCGCTCAGTCATCTTAGCCCGTTGTTCCCAGGCACCCCGATGGAACTGCTATGATCAGGAAGGCTTCCTTGAGGTAGAAAATACCTCTTTCTTTCTCCAGAAACAAAACTCCAGAGTAGTAGTGGTCAAGAATGCCTGGAAATGGCTCCATAGCTGGATGAAAATAGACGTCAACAAGGAGGGAAAACCGGTCAATGAAAGCCTCTGTTTAAAAAAAGGTGAGCTATTCCTTTCAGAACAAATCCTGAAAGTCCTTCTACTAAATATCTTGTGTTTTTGTTGTTGTTGTTGTTGTTTTGACATTCAAGGGAAGTCCACATGCCCCAACATATTTCCTATGGAAGATTCATAAGCTAATGGAGATGGATGGCGAGGTGTCCAATGATGGAAAACTTCATTACCCTCATTAAAATAAGCCAAACTTTTCTCTTTCTATTGCTTACTCTTTCTTCTCTTCTTTTCTTGCTTCTTTTACTAATTCAACAAATATTTCATGAGCCTCTCTTTTCTTTAAATATGGTTAAGCACTGTTAGATGTAGGAATATGGATCTAGGCATATCAGAATATATATGCAATGACTAAAGTCAGTAATCAGGAAATTATTAGATTTTGTTAACATAGGCACTTCTATTTGCCAATTATAAGGAATTATTAGAACATCAGAATGGTGCTTGATAAGACTGGGATGAAGTGTTTTTGCAAATCTTTTGTACTGATGTTTAGGGGTAGATATCTTTTGGAGGTAACATGCTTTTGAAATGTTAAGACTCAATGGGCAGCCACGGATTTTTCTAATTTATTGACCATTAATGGATATAACCTAGATAATGGACACATGTAAAAACTTGTTATACACATGCGCAAACTCCTGGTGCAGGACACAGTTCAGTCCTGAACTGAACTGAGCTGGGAATTTTTGCTTGTGGACTATATAGGCAGTTTAATCTTCTCTTGAAGTTAATCATGTTATTGTGTATTTACTCTTCTATTAGAAGTTTGCTTTAGGAAGTCATGAAAGATAAAACTGATGAATCACAATATATTAGGCACCGATGGACTTTACAAAGCATGGGAAAAATTATCAAGAAATGAAGCACCTCACTAATTTGTCGGGGTTAAGTAAATTGTCCCAGATAAATTAACAGCAGATCTGTTATTAGAATCTAAGTTTTTTAACTCTTTGTTTAGTGTATATGCCACTATACCAGAGGTTCCCAAATGCTTGACCACAGATTTGTCCCATGGCTTGCATAAGAATTGCCTGGGGTAGAAAAGGGAGGGCTTACTAAAGATACACATTCCTGCAGCTTATGCATGCTGGGCTTCATTCCTAGGTGAGGGTTGATAGCTGCACCCGAGCACCCGGCACACATTTTCTTATGTAACAAACCTGCACACCCTGCACATGTAGCCCAGAACTAAAAATAAAAATTTAAAAAATACATGTACATTCCCAAGATTCTTTCCCACCATTTTTTCCTCTACAGTCACCTCCAAGATTCTGTTTCAAGAAATGTGGATTTGTGCATAATACTTGATATTTATTAATCACCAGATAATTTTGATCCATAATCCTATAGCGAGATCAGCATCCACTGTATCCTAAAGTCTTTTCCTTAGGTGTCGATTTTTGAGGCTTATATTAGTCTTTCCACCATAGTAATCTTTGGACAATTTTTTGTCACTCATTCATTCTATAAGTTAAAACAAGCATTTAACTAGATGCCAGTTGAATGTTTTATGCCTTTCTACAATAAGCAGTATGCTTTGATACAATAAAAGTTGAGAGTTATAGTTTCTGTTCTTATATCCTTTCTGCCTATGAAAATAAGATTAAAAAATCAATTAGAAAATTCAACTTTATCAGAAAATATTCAGCATATAGCACCAATTTGTACAGTACCTTTCCGATGGTTCATCAAGGACTATCCTAACTAATATAGAAACATTATAGCTATTACATTTGTACTGTTATACACAAGGAGTGAGATTGATCCCCAAACTCTAATCAAACCTTATTTAACATAAAATTATTTAGTTGGAACTTTAAAAAAAAAAAGTCCTTTGTAGATTCTGGATATTAGCCGTTTGTCAGGTGGGTAGATTGAAAAAATTTTTTCCCATTCTGTTGGTTGCCGGTTCACTCTAATGGTAGTCTCTTGCTGTGCAGAAGCTCTTTAGTTTAATTAGATCCTATTTGTCTATTTTGGCTTTTGTTGCCATTGCTGTTGGTGTTTTAGTTGTGAAGTCTTTGCCCATGCTTACCATGGCACGTGTATACCTATGTAGCAAACCTGTACATTCTGTACATGGACCCCAGAACTTAAAGTATAATTTAAAAAAAAGTCTATAAGGAAAAAAAGTAGATATGGACTCAGTGGGCAGTTATTCAATATAATAGATAATTCATAGAAAAACTACCTCCTGTGACATTCATACAAATATGTCCAGTAATGTACTTCAAAAATAAAGTACCTAGAATAAGCCATTTATAATTAACCATTAAACAACGCTGTCTTCAAAACATGCCTGATAATATGTGTTGGGGGAAGAGATGGATTTCTAGAAAAAGCAGATGTTAAAATTTGCACAACTGTGGTAAAAATACACTCATATTTGAGTACACACAAGTATTATATATATTTTTGCTTTAACACAATTACAAGCTAACAGACACATTTTTCTGCTCCATCCTAAATTTGTCACTTTGTTTTTGTTTTTAGAAACAAAGTCTTGCTCTATCACCCAGACAGGAGAGCCATGGTGTGATCATAGCTCACTGTGGCCTCCAACTCCTGGGCAAGCGATCCTCCCACCTTGGCCTCCCAAAGTACTGGGATTACAGGCATGAATCACTATGCCCAGCCGTAATAAAAGATTAAAAATGCTATTCATAGACCTATATCATGAGAGCTCATGAGTTGCTAGAGTATGCATTCACATGTTTGCAATGAATGATTCCAAACCATTTTTAAGTTGATAACTAAATACTATAAAGCAGAACAAATGCTTGTGTTGTCCATCTATGAGATGTGAATTTTTTTGTACGTTCTTCAATAAAAGGAAGCATATCTATGAAGGCAAAAATCTAAACCACATGTTTCATATTTGTTTCATAAAAGACATGTAATAATTGGATTCAAGTTTCCAGGTAATATTTATCTAACACCTACCATGTGCCAGAGCTTGTGCTAGTGCTGAGGTACCCTACACCAGTGATTTTTCACCCAAGCTGCATATTAGACTCACATGGCAGCTTTTAACTAATACTAGAGGACAAAACCTGGGCTTTTTCCTCTCAGCTGACTAAATCAGGCCTTGTTTTTTTAAAGTACTTCCTAGGTGATTCTGATGTGCAGCCAAGTTTGAAAATCATTAAATACAACTTATTCTTTAGAGTAATGGGGAAATCAGATACGTAAATAAATAGATAATTACAATAGAATGTAGATAGAAGAAAGTATTTTCCTTTCCAATATATGTCCTTGCCAGTATGTCACATAAAGCACCCATTCTTTAAAAAATGTTTCAAGGGTAATTTTAAAGTTGCATATTTTTAAACAGTCTTTTGGGGGCACATAAAAGTTTATCATATTAATAGTTTAGCTGTAACCGTTATTACTTACTACCTCTTCTCCTTGATTAAATTAATAAATGTTTCAACTTTGTGCAAAGTGTTTAATGTCAGAACAGTAAAGGGAAAAGAAATCATAAATCTTTAAGGACTACTTTCAGGAATGCCATAAATAGTTAGCGTATGGCATCATAAATTGTTGCTTTTGTCTTCTATGCAATCCAAGTATAATTTTTAAACTCACCAAGCAATCAAATGTTACAGTTGACTGGGCACAGTGGCTCATGCCTATATAACCCCAGCACTTTGGGAGGCAAAGGTGGGAGGATTGCTTGATGCCAGGAGTTCGAGACCAGCCTGGGCAACACAGTAAGACCCTATCTCAAAAAGAAAAAAAAAATTACAGTTGCATCTGTTCCAACAAGAAATAGTACTGGCCCCAAGCAGACAACAAAGGTTACAGTGGACCAATTATTGAAGTTTTATGAATCTATCAGATGGGGAAAATTTCTCATTCCTTGGCCTCCATATCTATATAGGAAACAGGGAAATTTACTCAAAGGAAATTACTGGTTTGCTAGTAGATCTAAGCAAATATTCCTTGCCGGGGGAAAATTAAAACATTTCAAACTTGAAAATGGTTTCAAAACATTTACGCAAATCCATTGGCAGATAGACGGTGTCTCTGTCGTTCAAGGACTTTCAGGTTAAGGGTGCAGAACTCCATCCATGGTTTGGATGACTTTTTGAAGGAATGTCAAGTCCCCTTACATTTATAAAAAGCTAGCTGATTGTCTAAAATTGTTATTTTCACTCAGACATTTTATATTGTGAAGAAAATAACACTGAGTATAGAATGTCAGCCAACCAATCAACATTTATTCACTACTCTACTCAGATTCATTCATTCAAATTTCACCTTTCTCTGAGAGCAGGAATTGTCTTTTTTAATTCCAAAAGCAGCACTGGAAAGCAGGCAAATTTTTGTAGGCCAATTTTCATGTGTCCATGATATGGCTGAGCTGGTGAAATCCCTCAAAGAGATTTTGCTGATGAACTAAACCATACTGTTGGCAGGCTCGATATAACTGCTGGTTAAAGTAATTGTTGAATTGTAGTGATTTGGGAGAGGGAATAAAATGCATGAACATTGTAAAAGATAAGCAGTCATATACACTTGGGAAAAAAGTTTTGGTAGAAGTTGTTTGCTTTAATGGCTGGCAGAAGTACTTGTGAATGCAAAGAGCTTGTGGGGAAAAACAAAACAGAAAGTGTCTTTTGTGTATACAAACCCTACTTTTGACTAATTTGGCTGTCACGGTCATTTTAGGGTTTTTCTTCTTGCATCATTATAACAACATGGGCCTTGTAGTGGACCACTTTAAAATATGTCTGAAAACAATGCTATCAATGACAATTGATATATGATTTATATGATCATTGAAGATAGCAGGTATAGCATCCAGAGTTCCCCAGCCATATTCAGCCTGTGACACATCAATGAACTTATCAGGGCACACACAGAGCTCTATGACTTTCATGGGCTCTGGGTTCCTTTGCCTCTGTGGTCCCCTTCCTCTGCTGAAAAAAAAAGAAAAGTGAAATAATAGATTTTCATGTAGCCTAAAATTCTCATTTTTTTCTAAGTGAAAAAGTTAAAACATTTTCTTTGACTCTAAAGTTACTTTTTTATTTTCAAAGAAATTAAATCATTGTGTTGCCCTAAAAATATCATGGGCCCTAATCAATGTGCCTTGTGTCTAATGGAGAAGTGAGTCCTGAACATGTCAAGTTGTTCATCCCATTTTCAGCTCCCCTTTCCCTCACTCTGTTTAGCCTCTGGCTCAACACATCTCTCCTACAGCCTGATAGCCCTGAACTTAGGAGCCATTCTTCCTCCTCCCAGCATGCTTTCCTTCTACCCTACTATTTCAGCCTTTTCTCCTAAAGCAAACATGGAGTATTGGGTAAAACAGGCATATCTTCATAATGCAACACATAGTAGAATTATTGAGTAATAGTTGGTTATTGAAATATATTTCTTTGATCTAGTTAGCCTTTCAATTATTTTTTCATCTAATTGTTTTCCTGTGCTATGCTTTAGTGTTTTTCTATGCTATGTCTTAGTATCAATTTCCATTTATTAATTTTACTTTCTAAACATGGATCTTCTTTTATTAATAAACTTTAAGTTCTGGGGTACATGTGCAGAATGTGCAGGTTTGTTACATAGGTATAAACATGCCATGGTGATTTGCTGCATCCATCACTCCATCATCTACGTTAGGTATTTTTCCTACTGCTGACCCTCTCCTATCCCCCAACCCTCTGCTATCCCTCCCCTAGCCCTCACCCCCTGAACAGGCCCCGGTGTGTGATGTTTCTCTCCCTGTGTCCATGTGTTCTCATTGTTCAACACCTACTTATGAGTGAGAACATGTGGTGTGAGTTTCTGTTCTTGTGTCAGCTTGCTGAGAATGATGGTTTCCAGCTTTATCCATGTCCCTGAAAAAGACATGAACTCATCCTTTTTTATGGCTGCATTGTATTCCATGGTATATATGTGCTACATTTTCTGTATCCAGTCTATCACTGATGGGCATTTGGGTTCGTTCCAGGACTTTGCTCTTGTGAAAGGTGCCGCAATAAATAAACGTGTGCATGTGTCTTTATAATAGAATGATTTATAATCCTTTGAGTATATACCCAGTAATGGGATTGCTGGGTCAAATGGTATTTCTGGTTCTAGATTCTTGAGGAATCACCACACTGTCTTCCACAATGGTTGAACTAATTTCCACTCCCACCAACAGAGTAAAAGCGTTCCTATTTCTTCACATATTCTCCAGCATCTGTTGTCTCCTGATTTTTTAATGATCACCATTCTAACTGGCGTGAGGTAGTATCTCAATGTGGTTTTGATTTGCATTTCTCTGATGTCCAGTGATGATGAGCTTTTTTTCGTGTTTGTTGGCTGCATAAATGTCTTCTTTTGAGAAGTGTCTGTTCATATCCTTCACCCACTTTTTGATGGGGTTGTTTTTTGCTTGTAAATCTGTTTTAGTTCTTTGTAGATTCTGGATATTAGCCCTTTGTCAGATAGGTAGATTGCGAAAATTTGTTCCTATTTTGTTGGTTGTCGGTTCACTCTAATGATAGTTTCTTTTGCTGTGCAGAAGCTCTTTAGTTTAATTAGATCCCATTTGTCAGTTTTGGCTTTTTTTGCCAGTTCTTTTTGTGTTTTAGTCATGAAGTCCTTGCCCATGCCTATGTCCTGAATGGTATTGCCTACATTTTCTTCTAGGGTTTTTATGGTGTTAGATCTTATGTTTAAATCTTTAGGCCTACTCTTTATTTCACTAATTATATTTTCTGAAATGTTAATGAGTCTTTTAACCATTTTCAATAATTATTTAGTCCATTATTCCCATGTATTCCAGTCAAATTTTAATTAATGCACGTGTGTGTGTGAGTGTGTGTGTGTGTGTGTGTGTGTACAGTCATTCCTTAATAACATGGGGGATGGTATCCAGCACCTCCTGCAGGCATCAAAATTCAAGAATGCTCAAGTTCCTTATATAAAATGATGTAGCGTTTACATATAACCTACACACATACTACTGTATACTTTAAATCATCTCTAGATTACTAATAACACTAACACAATGTAAATATAAACAGTTGTTGTATTGCTTAGCGAGTAATGACAAGGAAAAAATGTCTGTACATGTTCAATACATATGGAACCATCCATTTTTTTCCTAAAATTTTTGATCTGCAATTGGTTGAATCCACCAATACGGAAACTACAGATACAAAGAGCCAACCAGATAGATAGACAGACAGACAGACAGGTAGATAGATAGCATCCTTTTCTAAAGTATCTCCTGTATCATTTGTTATCTCTTTTCCAGATGATTTATTCATTTTTAAAAAGGCACATTATATTTGGCATCTTCCTACAGAATAGAAAGTACCAGTATAGTTAAAATCTTCTATTCCAAAAATGAATTTCATTCAAGTTATTTTGTTTTCAACATACTTAAAAGTTATTTGTATCATTTAAAGAAGGGAAACTAACACTATATATATATAAAGTATATATATAATCTTTTATTATATATTATATTATATATATAATCTTTTATATATTATATATAATCTTTTTTATATATTATATATAATCTTTTATATATTATACATAATATTTAATAAATGTAAAGATTATATAAAGGCATTCCTATTTCTCCACATCCTCTCCAGCATCTGTTGTCTCTTGATGCCTTTGGAATTATTGAGTAATATTTGGTTATTGAAACACATTTCTTTGATTTAGTTAGCCTTTCAATTATTTTTTTCATGTAATTTTTTTCCTGTGCTATGCTTATGTCTTGGTATCAATTTCCATTTATTAATTTTACTTTCTAATATAAATATTAGATATATAATGTATATCTAATCTTTATGTCTGTACATGTTATATATATAAAGATTATATATATTATATATATCTCTTCATAATCATTATAAAAAATTTATTATTTCTGAGCCAATCGTAGATTAATTTATAAGATAAAATACACATTGCTCTTGTAAAAATGAATTTGAAAGGTGGTCTTGGTATTATGTAGTCATTACAGAACACTTTATAAGGTGATAGTACCCTGTAAAAAGAGCTTTATGCAACTTGAATGCTAGAACTTTTTAGATTAACCAAGAATGGTCTACCTTACCTTGAATTGTGTTCTGGGAAAAATTGTTTTATGGAAACAATGTAGTAACAATGGTACAATAAAGCTTTCAAAAATAGCTTTCACATATTGTTCCATTGTATGAGAAGTTTTCCTTGCATTTGTCAAAACATCTTGCTAACTCATGAACTGTGAAATGTATATACATTTTTTAAGAACATCCAAAGAATTCATGGATACCAAAATATCCAAAGATCTACTATTTTTAAATAAAATTTCATAACACCTATTTCAAGAGTTCAGGAGATAGAAAAATAAACTTAATTTGATCATCTTATATATTTCTGTAATGGATTTTCTTTCTTTCCATCTGTTTTATAATCCTTCAGTACCCACATAAGAGATGATTCTAATTTCTTTTTGGTTCATATTATGTATATGACTAAAACCATATACATACATGTATATTAGGAATCACCTGAAAAACTTGTTAGAAAAGCAGGTTTCAGGTCCAACACCAAGTCTGCTAAATTGCAGTTTCTAGGGGAGGACCAGGGCTTCAATATTCTAACAAGCTCCAAAGGTGATTCTGATGCCTACCAGAGTTTGCAAACCACTGCTTTAAATTTGACAAAACTTGGAAGTTGAACGTTAACACTAAATCTTCTTTCTTGCTTTTTAAATAGCACAAGTTAAAAACACAGACACAAAATGAAAGGGTACTGGACCTGCATATTCTGTAGTTTCTTTCTTTGGAAAAAAGGTGGCAGTCTAAAATGGAAAATGAACTTGTTTGGTATGGGATGTTTTAAAAATATATTTAGAAGGTTAATCAAAGATAATTACAGAAGACTGAAATTTTTTCCATAAGATAGTCCAAAGCTACATGCAGTGGTAATAATCTATGTTATTTGTAATAATCTATGTTATTTCTTGAAAGAAATTTCAAGAGCGTTTTGAAAATTTATCTAATTTTGGGAAAGTCCAGTTTCATCTATTGAATTATATAAGCTAATTTTTTTTAAAAAGGCCCTCTTTTGCTAAGTAAATTGCTTTTATGTGAAGAATTCGTAAAACATGAGAAAAGTTTGTAACATAAAAAATTCAAAACATAAAAATGTCTTACAATTAAAAACTTACCAACAGCTCCTTAGTGAAGAAGAGTAAGCATAGGTTGACATACTAAGACATGTAATTACATGCTAGGTATTTAGAAGCTTGTTTTTGTCCTAACCCCATGGTTAAATTCTTTTTGAGGGTCTAAGAGCTAAAATTGTCATACATAGCAGTCAACTCAGAGGATCAGCATCAACCAAAGCTCAAATCAACCAAAATGCTAATCTCCAAGTATAGAAATTTTTATATCCCTACAATAGACAAATGTCTACCTAAGGGAACATTCAAGCACCTAACTCAAGTAAGGCTACAGAATTAAGACTGTTTCTTGGGAGTCTGTTATAAAGGAATCTCACCAATAGTATAATTGAGTTTGTCATGTAGAAAACACCCCAAGGATGAATAAATCTCCTGATCTTTGTCCATAGTGGCTAATCTGGGCACAGAGGCAGTAACAGTGACACAAGATTTGAAAAGGTGAAAACAAACAGAAAATAAGGGGAATATCCAAAAATCAATCAAAGCTGAGATCTGGTAGATGTACAAGTCGGATTGCCAGATAATATACACAGCACTTGGTTACATTTGAATATCAGATAAATAACAAATAATCTTCAGTATATTACCAATATACAGTATATTATAATCTTTATATAATTGTGCATTTGGGATACACTAAATATACTAAATTATACTAAAAATTGGTTGGCTATTTATCTAAAATTGTAATTTAACTGAACATAATGTATTTTTATTTGTAAATTCATCAACTTTATGTGCAAGGTACTTTGCACAAACCTCTACATCTCAAGGAAAGGATGCTTTATAGCCAAGATCATTATATTAACTTTTAGAAGAACTGCTGATATTTATATCTTGATAAATTATAAAAATACGTTTTCCATCTTAATCCTCTTTTTGTGCCCTCATCTCCCTCTTCTGTACATATATTATTATGTGAAATGCACTAATCAGTTGAAATTGGAATGGAAAGGAATGAGACTCAAAAGAGGGCTAAGTAAGGCAGACCAGAACAGGGAAAATAGCATGATAAATAGCTTCTTTAGGAGACCTCACCTGGCACATAGTAGTTGTTTAATAAACAGTTGTTTGAATAAATAACCAGTAAATGAGCATTGAAAAATAAAATCTTCATTCTCCCAGTCTTTTAGCCAGAAACTCTTCAAAGTTATGGTTATCTGATTATATAAGGTTTTGTGGCTTTTTCTATCCCATAGAACTCTAGTGCACTATGAAGTTGATAGAAACATCTAAACATACCACCTCAGATCATAATTTACAGAACTACTCAGTGCTTCAAGTGTGCTCTAGGGTCTTGCTACAAAGTGCAGCCCCAAAATCAGCAACATCAGCATCACCTAAGAACTTATTTAAAATGCTGGATCCAACCATCTCTAGTGAATCCGAATTTACACATTAGCAAGATCCCCAAGAGATGGAGAGTACGTTTTGAAATTATGGCTAAGTGAACCTAACTCATGAACTAATATCCTTTTTAAATATGGGCAATTCAGCCTTGCAAAACAAAGCTGTAAATTAATCCCACCAGCTCATAAATTGTAAATCAGTTCTCTGTTCTTCCAGAAGGTAGATAGCTTAGAAAATACAACAGTCTCATCATTTGTAACTCACACAGTTAGGATTAGAAACAGTTTGCACTGTGGCTAACAGTGTCATTACTTTCCAAGGACTGTCAATCTTTGTGGTGAAGTTAAGCAAGTCATTAAATTGCCTAACCTGGTATTTTATTTAACACCTGCTTTGAGAAGCTGATAAAAGCTATGGCACTACCCCACAGAAAATTATACATGCACACGTACATAGAATTTTGCAGTTTTGAGAGACTCATGGATTCCCCTGAAGCCAATTCAGTGACCCTCCTAAATTCTCATAGATTAAGTTTAATCTTGTCTTCTACACAGAGCTGGGTTTTCCTCTGATAGCACAGTTTCTACAGCTTTCCCTCCAGGGTATAAAATTGATAACTGGATAAAGGATGAGTGAATTGGACAGGACAAATGTGCATTGTCACACATTCAAAGTACCTTTGCTTTTTCATATAACTGAAGCTTATCCACATGCCCATTATTGAAAAGGCTTTCTTTTGCTAAGTAAAATTGCTTTTATGTCAAGAATTCAAAAAACATGAGAATAATCTTCGCAACTGTCTTTTCTTTACCTCAGCTGGCCTGGGAACAGAAGTTTCAGTGAGGAGCACTAGAAACACAGCTCCTCCCCAGATTCCTACTACCTTTACTGCAGTTGCAGATAGCCTGGAACACCTTATTAGGAACACCACAGAGGCCTTCATCAGAAGTACTGCAGAAAGCTACAGCCAAAACAGCAGCGAGAGGCAGCATCCCAGTCTGCACACGACTGGAATTACAGACACATCATGGGTTTTGTCGACTACTCAGCCCTTCTTTAGCACCACTGAAGAGGTAAAAGGAAAGGGGGTGTGGAGTGTGGTCTCTGCATGTCTCAGGAAGCCCATTGCTTGAAAAGACTTGCTTTGCTGAAAATGCCGCTGCCGCAGTAGGGGATTAGGCACTCTCACTCTGTGTCCTAGCTGCTAATTGTACAGGAAAGCATCTTGCATAATGAAAATCTTTGAAAGTCACTCAAGATTTCTACATCTTTATGAGATGCAGATAATTAGGCTGCCATGGCATAACTGTGGGCTGGCCATGTTTTCTGAACCGAAGTCAGGGTTCATGGTCTTACATATGTCCTGAAACCAGAAAATAGAAACTGAAATCAGTGCCTGGCAGGCAATCCTGCATATATGTCATAATTATTTATGCTTTAAAGGAAGGGAAAGGGTCCAAAGCAATAGCAGATTCAAGAATCACTATAATTGATTCAGGAGCACAGTAAAAGATGAACAGAAGTCACATGTCACTTCCCCATCAACATCCTCGAACCACCTCCACAAGGTGACATTAGTCAAACGACTGAGATGCAGGATGGCATCATCATAGGAGTCTGTTCAAATAGTGATTCTGTTTCAGGTGTTCATCTCTTTGGTTTTACTTTCTTGCAGAGTTCTAGGCCACCATTTTGTCAATACGTGTAATTATAGCACATCAGAAAAGCTAAGGTTCCACTGGCAGTCTCCAGCTTTTTCCTAATGAACAACCCAAATCATTTATAGAAGTCATATGACTTCACATCCGTTTAGCATTCTGGTATCTTTTGCATTGTGCAGAATTTAACATTGCATATGGTTCCCGGCTGGTGAGCACATGTTTCATTATTGATCACAAAACAAATATAGCCAGTACATTGAATAACTCAAGGGACTTTATTTTTATCTCCACTTTTCCTTTACTATAAATCTTTCCTGTGACCTAGTTCTTTCTTTGCTTCTGAATAGAAGTTAGAAAAGACCCATTACTTTTCTGGACACTTGATATCACTTTAAAATTCAATAGTTACTCTCAGTTTCCTAACAAAAATACCAACTACAGGAAATAATGTGAACTCTAAATTTGACTTAAATGTTAGCTTCTCCTCTCCCATCACCCCACCCAGTTTGGGCTTAGAGTAGGGGAAGGAAACATGTCCAAATTCTCTCACTCTCCACCAAACTTTTCACCCACCTCTCCTAGCCTGATAATTATGGTTTCAGATCTGTCTGGGCTTGGAAATTGGGAAAGGAAGACAGGAAATGGAAGCAAAAGAGCTATGACTTAAGGTTACCATCACCAGCTGGCACTGTGCTCACCCTAAATCTCCAACTCTCAAACCCTTTCGACCACTCACATGAGTGAGAGATTCACCACTTATTTTTTTAACTAAACTTTTTTTAATTTGTTTAAATTTAGTTAAAATTACAATTACAATTGTAATTTTCTTACATGCATAGATTGCACAGTGGTGAAGTCAGGGTTTGGGGGTATCCATCACCCAAATACCATACATTGTGCCCACTAAGTAATGTCTCATCATCCACACTCTTCCAACCCCCAAACTGAGTTTTCATTGTCTACCAATTCACATTCTATGTCCATGTGTACACGTTATGTAGCTCTCATTTACAAGTAAGAACATTCAGTGTTTACGTTTTCATGTCTGACTTAGTTCACTTAAGATAACGGCCTCCAGTTCTATCCATGTTGATACAAAAGACTTGATTTCCTTCTTTTTCATGGCCAAATAGTATCACCACTTACTTTTGAAAATGAATGTTTCTTGGGGGAGCACTTCCTCATTGTAGCTGAATGTGCCTAGCCAAAACTTCTGTTCTAACATCAGTTTATAAGAAATTTCATTAAATATATATAACAGCACAGAAAAAAATTAAGTGTGTCAAATAAGAACCATATTGAATAAAAACTATTATAAACATTTATCTGCCTGAACACTAAAGGGTTGTCTTTTAGCGAAAGAACATTCTCCCATTTTTGCCTAGCTTGAATCGTTGTGAAACAGAAAGAGAAGTCCAAGGGTAGCCAGGCTCTGCTGCAGTCAAGACTGAGACAGCCAGTTCCGGAGCTCTGCAGACACAACTGGGCCAACCCAGCACTGTGTTACAGAGCTCACATGACCCAGCCCCAGACCTGCGTTTGCAGCCTGTTTCTAAAGTGAGATTCACTGCAGGTGTGTATATGAGCTCCCAGGTAGGACATCAGAATGACTATGCATCCGACTACATCATGTTCCAGTTTTTTTCTTGAAGCTTAAGCAAAGTTTTAACTATGTCCTGGAAAGTTAGTGTGTAAAAGCTATGCTCTTTCAAAAGACAGTTTCAACAATTCCATCTCTCATGACTCTAAAGCCTTAGTCTGGGCATCCCTGCTAGATTGTTATTTGATTTAGCAAGAGCTTTAACTTTATAACAGTCCATTATAAACAGCTGTGGTTAGATACCTTGAAAGTAAAAATGAGTCACTTGGGATATAAATTGCCTGTCCTTCAAAAGTAATTTCAAAAGGTACTCTATCTTGATAGAGGATGCCTAGAAAAGTATAAGAAAGGAGTAAAATCATTTGACTTAATTGCTTGGAATCGTGTAAAAAAAAAACTCTATGTATCCATTGTTTTCTTTATCAGACAGCATCTGGTTTGTGATGATTTTGGATTGACTTAGTCTAATTGGACTGTAGGTTGGGGTGGCCTGTTAATGATTGATGATAAGAAAAATCTGAATATGAGTTTTTGGAGGGTAGAGACTGTATTTATTCAGCTTTGAATATCAAGGACTTAGACATAGTGTGGCGTGGAATAGTACAAAATGAGGTGAGGGAAGGTGACTGGAATGGAATGGCACGAAGAGAAAAGAAGTGGAGTGCAGCAGAGTGCAGCAGGGTGAGGTGAAGCAGCGGGGTGAGGTGAAGCAGCGGGGTGAGGTGAAGCAGCGGGGTGAGGTGAAGCAGCGGGGTGAGGTGAAGCAGCGGGGTGAGGTGAAGCAGCTGAGTAGAGTGATATGGAATAGGGAAAAGAGTGCTGGGAGGCGAGCCGATTGAAGTGGTATGCAGGTAGTTGCGATTGTTGGCCACCTGGGTAACAAATGACCACTTGGGTACTGCCAGTGTCCAGGTGTGATGGTCATGTTGAGCAGCCATGCTTTTATTCTGTGCGTGTTTTGAAGTTTGTGCATCTAGTGTTTAATATGTCTATACTATTGAATCTATCTAGCGTTCCATTCATGAGCTAGTGATCCAGTTCTTTTTATCCCTTCTATTTCCTCTATTTCATCTCTTAGTCACCCTTCAACTCTCCCCCTCCACTTACACAATTATACACAAACACACACATATAAGTATAAGAGAAAAAAGAGAAGGCATTGATGGCTGTTTAATTTAGTGGCTTTGGGAAATGTTCATCTACTCCACAAACATTTCTTGAGAACCAAACTAGTGTCAGAAAACAGAGTGCTAGAGAACTCAGACTTTGAGGTCAAAGTCCTGACTCTGCCCCAGCTCTTATTAGCTAGAGGACTGGAGCAAGTCACTTAAACTCTCCAAGCCTCGGTTTCCTCATTTGTAAAATGGAATCTCCACTTCTAAAGGCTGTTGCAAGGATTAAGAGCAAGAACCTGGTCCTTAGTAAGCCTATGGGAACTAATATCTGTATGGCTTTCTACAAGGACACAAAAATGAATAACAAACTTGTTGCCCTGAAGAAACTCATCATCTGCCAAGGTGCTAAGGGAAATAGAGATATACCCAGGCTTTTTAGAATACAAAAGAGAGAGTCCTGATTGCTATGGATGTCTCAAGGAATGTCTTCTAGAGAAGGCAATATAGGAACCAAGCTTAAAGGGGTATGGGAGTTAACCTATTAAGAGATGGGGGAGAAAGAAAGAGGGGAAGGTGAAGGAACTGAAACGAGACAGAATGGAAAGTTAGAAAGAGATCCCAATTATTATCTAAAATTAGCTTTTAAAGACACTTGGGATCTTTATTACTTCAATCCAATCATGCATTCCATACTCATTTAATGAGCACCTACTATTTGGCAGACATTATGGGAGATGTAAAAACTAATTTAAAAAATGGTATTACAGAGTTATATAAACACTGTGGTCAAAATCATTGAGTATAGACTCAGCACTCTGTGAAGAATGTAGAAAAGACTTACATAGTTAAGAGCCCCATAAGAATTATCTCATGTAAAGGAACTGAATGTATAATGAAAAAGATCAGCCAGGCACGGTGGCTCACGCCTGTAATCCTAGCACTTTGGGAAGCCGAGGCGGGTGGATTACCTGAGCTCAGGTGTTCAAAACCAGCCTAAGCAACACAGTGAAACCCCATCACTACTAAAAAGTACAAAAAAATTAGCCAGGCATGGCAACGTGCACCTGTAGTCCCAGTTACTCGGGAGGCTGAGGCAGGAGAATTACTTGAACCCAGGAGGTGGAGGTTGCAGTGAGCCGAGATCATGCCACTGCACTCCAGCCTGGATGACAGAGCAAGATTCTGTCTCAAAAAAGAAAAAAAAAAAGAAAAATATCTCAAATACATGTTTTTAAATGCATTCTTCATCCAGAAATAGCCATTAGTTTCTACTTACTATTTTTATAGTTATACTATTAAATGATCTGTGATACTAATACAATATTATTAAAAACACTGTATTAATAGTATCAGATCATTTAATAGTATAACTATAAAAATAATAGGTAGAAACTAATGACTATTGATAGGAAAAATCTGAATATGAGGTTTTGGAGGGTAAGGACTGTATTTATCCAGGTTTGTATCTCCAGGACTTAAACACAGTGCTTAATACTCAGTAAAGTTTTGTGAGGGGGAAAAAAGGCAAAGTGTGGAGTGGAATAGTGCAAAATGAGGAGGAGGTGAGGGAAGGGGAGTGGAATAGCACTACGTTAGTGATGCTATTATTAAATTATTAGTAATACTATTAAATTATCTGTGATTCCTTTTATTCCCACAAATATGTAGCATAAAATAGAATTTAGAATTTAATCCAAGATAGAAATCTAGAGAACAAAGAATAACAACTGAAATGCTCAGATTTTATGCTTATAAATACTATGTGATGACCATTAATTAACATTTATGGAGTGACCATGGTGTTCTAAATCCACAATCAAAGGATACATTGAAGTTGGAACACTGGGACTGGGAGTGGAGCTGGTGATGTCACAAAAGTCTTCCAAAGAGAAAGTGGCATGTATTTGCGTCTTTCCTTCCATCAAGAGTCCCTTTGAGTAATGAGGAAGAAAACACAAAGAGATGTTGTACAGTATTAGGAAAGAAGAGAATCTAGGGGATTAAAAAAGAGTAGCTAAGATTTGTGTGTTACAAACGGTGCTAAGCACTTTTATATATACCCGGGGCGTTGGGTACTTTCATCCATTTTCTATCACCATGTAACAAGCCTCCCCAAAACGTAGTGGTTTAAAACAATGACAGTTTATAATTTCTCATGATTCTGTTGAATGTGTGGAAGATCCTTTACTGGCTTCTCCTAGGTTCACTCTTACAGCTTCATTCACTTTGGAGAGTCAACTGAGCTCCAGGATTCACAATAGCTTCACTTGCATGACTAGCAGTCAGTGCTAGGTGTAGGCTGGGGAGTCTAGATTCTCCTCCACATGGCCCCTTATTCCCCTAGTACACTACACCAGCTTCCTTTTCATGATGGTTTAGGGCAGCTTCACCAGAAAGCAAAGGTGGAAGCTACAAGCCTTTTGAGGCCCATGGTCTGGAACCATGCAACATCACTTCTGCCCTATTCTATTGATCAAAGCAACTCTCAAACCAGGCTAGATTCAGGGAGTGTAGAAATAGATTCCACTTCCTGATGGGAAGAGCTGCAAAGTCACATTGTAAAGGACCATGCATATTGAGTGGGAAGAATCTGTGACCATTAAACAATCTACCATAGTATCATCATTATCATTATCATCATCATCATCATCACCACCACCGCCACTCTCTCTGTTTTGCAGATGCCCAGCTGAAACTTAAAGAGGAGTTGCCCAAGATTAAGTGACTAGGGAATAACAGACCAAGAAGAGTAAAACACACACACACACACACACACACACACACACGCACTCTCCCCTGAACATCTAGTCACCTATTCTCTTACATGTTGTGCCTGATATTAAAGGTAAATGCCAAGGAGAACATCATTTGAAATCCAGCAATCACTCCTCACTAATGCTACTGCAAGATTGTCCTATGTGACTCTTGGGGATCAGAGTGTTCCCTGCTCTTCTCCTTTTCTGTCTTCTCACATCCTTACCTGCCAGTGTGAGGGGTCTGACTTTGGAAGGTTTTATACTTGGGCCAGTACTTGACCTCAAAACTCTGTGGTGCTCTCTCTCTCCTACCTCCCAACCCTGAGCAGTAAATGAATTAACACACATTGTAGACCTAGAGTAGTACCTGAATGATAGTAAATACTGTTTAGTTAATGTTGGCTGCCATTGTTGTTATTGTCACATTTATAAATAGTATTATGTGAATTGTGTGTCTTCACAAGGACAAAATCACAAGGACAAAAATCTTCACAAGGAAACTTGTCTATGGTATGAGTCAGGAAATACCTTGATCAATTGTTCTCCAAGTATGGACCCTAGTCCCAGAATTTATTAGAAATGCAACCAATTCGGCCCTACTCTAAACCTAACAAATCAGAGGCTGTGGCTCTGGTGTCAGAGAAACCTGGCTTAAATCCCAGCGGTGAGATCTACTAGTTACTCAAGTCCCACTCATTTATTCTTTAACATAAGGGTAGTTATGGGTACTCACTCTGCTTAATAAGACAGGATTAAATTCCAATTAAGTAAACTGTTTTAGAACATTAGCTAGACCTGACACAGTGTTCCACACCTGTAATCCCAGCACTTTGGGAGGCCGAGGTGGGCAGATGACGCGAGTCTAGGAGTTCAAGACCAGCCTGGAAAACAGGGCAAAACCCTGTCTCTACAAAAAACACCTACCCAGATATGGTGGTGTGTGCCTGTGATCCCAGCTACTGGGGAAGGTAAGGCAGGAGGATTACTTAAGCCCACATGCCAGGGCAGCAGTGAGCTGTGATCATGCCACTGCACCCCAGCCTGGATGACAGAGTGAGACCCTGTTTCAAAACAAACAAAAAAATCAATAACACTGGCTATACATGATAAATATTCAATAGATTTAGCTATTAATACTAGCTTCTCCTTATTTCTGCTTCGTCATTCCTACCTTGCCTTCTTCACAAGGCGGTAAAAACCAGATGAGTCAGCATATTATGTGAAAACAGTTTGTAAGGGATAAAATGCTGAACATGCATTAGAAATGTTACTGGCTGGTTCTGATACTGCTAAGTATCTGTAAATCTTCCCCTAGCCACCCACCCTCCCTCTGGCCTGGGAGAGGGATTGCATTTCCTCTGTTCATGAATAGCCATTGTGGTACTGGTCTGGGCTTTCACAGTTTTGTGTTTCCTTCTATTTGGCCTTCAAAGAGATCACAGCCCAGTGTGAGTCTCCAAATAAATGAGGAGGCAAATGCAGAAAACACCCCACTTCCTTCCACCGCTTGCAAGTCTAGGGTAATGGCCTTTGTTGGGTCACTTAAAGTATGCAGGGGAGACACCCCACTGCTACCTCCGTTCTGTGGACAGAACTAAAGATGGGACGATATTCCCCTTTACAGAGGCAAATGCCTGGAGGAAGGAGTACAAAAAAGCAGGGGGGAGAAAGCAAACCATCCTCTGATCACTCGTCATGACTCCTAGATTGACTAGTGTGAATGGTTACAATATAAACAGATTCTGAGACTGCTGATGCTACAAAAAAAAAGGCCACCTGGGGAATAATATATTGTGGGGAGGATATGTTTCTAAAGACCTTAATTTATAATTAGCATCATTCAGGCCTAATTCTGACATGGACTACACAGTTTTCTTAATTTGCCAGTTAAAGTGGACTACCATGTGCCAATAGCATAAAGATGGTCTACATTTCGCTGGACCCCACCAGCCTGAAAGTCTCAAGATTTGTACAATTCTTAAAAATGAAAAGAGTAGAGGAGAAGTTTACTAACGGGCTTCCAGAGGGTAGACGCCAAGGGATTCCGCTGAGTTAGCGATAAACTAGTGGCTCAGACATACTGGGTCTGTTTTCTTTGAGGATCAGGGGGACATGGGTAGGGGTTGTGGTAGGAGGAGAGCAAATACCATGAGAGAAATGATGATGCATTTGCAAGAGCAAGCAATAAAGCCAGGCGTCAGAACTGGGGGTGATAAGTATGAAGATAAGATAAAGAAACTCTGGAAACAGGAAGACACTGCTAAGTACTTTAAATCTCTATAATTTACTCCAGCTATGTATTGGTGGCACTCTCATATTCCACTCACGAATAACAGTTTTGAAAGCCAGTTATTGTGAGGTATGGTGAAAAGTAACTGAATGGAGAAATGCTATAAATTCCAAGAGCTGTATTTGACCTAAAATCCCCTTTCTTTCTTCCCACACTTTGGGGGAGCTGGGAGCATAATACGGCCATTGCTAAATCCAGATAAGATTCTCCCCACTCGGAAACCTTCCCATTTGGAAGTTGGAGATACCTATTTTTCTTTTTTATTATTATTTTTTTCTTTCTTCTTTTATCATCTGATCCCAAGAGGTACCTACTTTTCTATCAGAGCTTTTCTTATTGTGAATCCCAGATAGATCTGTGCCACTGAATACAACCCACATATGTAGGTTTAATGAGTTCTCGCTGCTCATCTGGGTGTGGACATTTACGCCTGCTCCTCTTTCTGGAAGGTTGTGCTTCCAGCCCAGGACAGCAGAGCTGTGGATAGGTTACCACAGTGTGTGTGTTGCTGAGAGTTTGGACCTTGGCGGCTTGAGAAATTATATCATGAATGCACTCCTGATTCCTGAAAAAGACCAGCTCTTCCATGGAATCAGTTTGTCCATTGGGCACAGGGGCTGCTTGGACACATTTATCCTAAAGCTTAAGGGCTGGGTATTAGATTCTGTGTTGCTAGGGGTTCCAGGTCTACATTGGAGCAGCTGAAGAATACTGCATACTGTGTTTAAGATATACAAATACTTAGCCATACCCTTTAGTGGTGGGGGTGTGATTGTCTACTCTGTCAATATATAAGGAGACATTGAGTCCCATGACCTGGGGATGTGTGGGAGATAATGAAGAGACATGGCCCCTTCCTTCAAGGAGTCTATAATCTAGCTGAAGGTTTTAGCAGTACATTTTTGAAAAACACGATAAGATCCTTTGATCTTGGGCTTTGATCACTGTCAGCTCCAACATTCAGGTGTCTCTCAGATGCCATGCATCTGCTTCATCCAGCAGAGAAGAAGAGGGTGAGGGAGATGTCGGACCAAGAGGCAGACAGAATGTGGGCCCAGCGTGGCTCCGTGTTTTGATTTTTTGAGAGAAGTCAAAATCCAGACTTTTTGCCTGTAAAATCTCCTAATT
Source organism: Aotus nancymaae (assembly GCF_030222135.1). Classification (NCBI taxonomy): domain Eukaryota; kingdom Metazoa; phylum Chordata; class Mammalia; order Primates; family Aotidae; genus Aotus; species Aotus nancymaae. Next base: position 30,239,290 of record NW_026988428.1, read on the forward strand.
TCCTCAACATTAGCGCCTTATTCCAATGTTTTAAATAATGTTAAGGTCTCATTATACAAGCAAAAAAAGACACCTGTGCTGGCCAGGCAGTGAGCCCCCCAGTTTGTGATGTTCAGAGAATTCATGGAAATAATGTTCTAGCAACATGATACATAGAATAAGAAGGCAGAGCCCTTACCCTCCGCCCGTAATTTGTGTGGGTGACTGTTTTTGTTTCCTTTTCTTTAAAGCCAATGTTATCATAAGCCATGCTTTATTTGTCTACTATCCTAGGGTTTGGTAATAAATGTTTGCTCGCTCCTGAATCCATCATGTGCAGCAGCTACACCCATCCAGACTGCCCCACTGTAAGCATTACTACCTCTACTGGGTGCCTCTGGGAGTAGACTCCCTCCTGAGGGTGGGTGGCAGGAACTGTGTTGTGAAGGAAGACGCAGAGGTGCTTGAGGTTGAAACAGTGGTTTACTTGCACTCACATCTGGTCCTAAGTTATTTGGCTGTTTGTAGTTACAAAGCTATAACAAAAGCTAGGTAAAGCCCATTTCCTTCAACTTAAACCAAAATAAAAAGTAGTTGAGGGGAAGTGGGTGAGAAATGGGTGTGGGAAAAAATACCAGGAAACTTGAGAGATGCATTCTAGAGAGACAGTGGAGCCTGCCGTTAGAGACAAAACCAGCACTCCCACCCCTCCCTTGCAGTATTTTTTAAAAATCTTGGCTGGTCCAACAGACTTGAGTAGCCGTTAAATGTCTTTGTGTGTTGTTCTACTGGAGAGTTTCTTGGGTATGATTTTAGGAATGAAAATTGGGTATGATTTGGGTATGAGACTGGAAGGAATGATAATTTGTTGCCATTTGGATATTCTCAGACGAGTTCTCAGCCATGACCTTTGTCATTCTCTAGTACCGAGTGCTCAGCATTCATGATTTCTTTTAATGTTATTCATAGAATATTATTACTACTAATAATCTTGAAACTTAGTATGTATTGAGTCCTTTAGACAGGAACTGTACTATACATGTAACATGCACCTTCTCATTTAATCCTTACAACTGCTCTCTCCTAATGCTTTCATTACTTCCATTTTTTGGAGACCTGTGATCTAGGAAGTTTAGCTAGAAAAAATCCTTGAAAAACATGTATCCCAGACTGTATCTCTAAACACAAAATAGGATGGTCATGGTTTTTGGTTTTAAACTACTTATAAAAAAAATTTTTTTCTCTACATTTTAATGCATCTCTTTTTAATGCATAATACCTACTGCAGGTTAAAAGTGTATTCACTGCCAGGCATGGTGGCTCACGCCTGTAATCCCAGCACTTTGGGAGGCCGAGGCGGGTGGATCACGAGGTCAAGAGATCGAGACCATCCTGGTCAACATGGTGAAACCCCGTCTCTACTAAAAATACAAAAAATTAGCTGGGCATGGTGGCGCGTGCCTGTAATCCCAGCTACTCAGGAGGCTGAGGCAGGAGAATTGCCTGAACCCAGGAGGCGGAGGTTGCAGTGAGCCGAGATCGCGACATTGCACTCCAGCCTGGGTAACAAGAGCAAAACTGCGTCTCAAAAAAAAAATAAAATAAAATAAAATAAAAAGTGTATTCACTTTTGCCAGAATTTACTATTGAGCCCGTTCGAGGTAAAACTCAGAAAAGGATTTGCCATCTTATAGTTGTTTTTAACTGACATATTTTGCTGATTGCTGTGCTTTCTTCTAATAAATATCTGGGGGAAAGCCTGGAGTGAGATTTGCATAACAGAAGTACCTCCTAGGAGGAAAGGTATCAGACTGCCCTTATGTCTAACATGTATTAAGTTTGCTACCTGTTGATCCTTTTTCCTTTAGTATTCACACTTAATTTTTAATGAGAAGTTGTACATATCAAAATATGCATATTATAAAGGTCACCAATTCACTTAAAAAATACATTCTAAAATTGTTCTTCTAAATCGTCTATGCAGTTATTTTATAAGCAAACAGTTCAGTAAGATTTATGAAAAAATTAAAAACCAAGATACCATTAACTCTCCTGAATGTAAAATGATATCTGGTACAGGGTTTAGGATATAATCTGAGAACTTTGTTAGAATTTGAATAGCTTTTTCTCAGGAACTAGCACTAGAGAACCTATTAAAATGTAGATGGCTCCATTATTGGGCTCCATCCCCGGCATTTCTGATTCCTTAGGTCTGTAGTGGGGCCAGTAGTTTACATTTCTAGCAAGTTCTCAGATGACGATAATTTGAGAGCTACACTTGGAGAACCACCGTTCCAAAGGGTACCGCCTCCCTCCTCCTCCGCCTTTTCCTCCTTTCGTCTTTCCTCTCACTCTTCACTTTTCCAACCTTTTCCTTTGTCTTCTAAATAAATCTTCTCTTCTTTTTCATTCCTTTGCTCTTCCCTCTTTTTTCTCTTCTCTTTTTCCTCTTCCTTTCCAGGATAGTATTTAAGGCATCCAGCAGAACCATGTTTAGAAGGACTTGTTTAGGATATTTATTCATGTAACAATATTTACTAAGCTGATATGAAGATTCAACAAATGTTGGTTGCGACTCTATGCCATTCCCTGTACAAGAAGAGCAGGACAAAGATTCTGCTCTAAAAGAATCCTCCATATGATCAGGAAAGGCAGACAGTGCACAAATACATAAGTAATACAGATTATCACCAAGAGTCATTGCTCTGAATTAAACAAATGTCTTCTGAGATAAAGAATAATAAAGAGATAATTTTTTCTTGTGAGGTCAGAAAGGTACTGGTCCTATAGAGGTGTGTTTAGGCTGAAATCTAAAGGATGACAGAAAGATTGCCAAGCAGAGAGCCCGGGAGGAGTGGTTGAAGAAGAGGAAATGACAGGCACAAAAGCTCCAAGGCGAGTCAGTTCCATAGGCAGGGGAGGGGGAGCGGAGCCTCCAAAACCTATACCAGAGCCTGGCACACAATAGGTGGCTAGTCGATGTTTGCTGAATGAAAGTAAATGAATTATCAGACCCAGGCAAGTGGAGACTAGGAGGCAAGCAGGAGGGAGGAAAGAAATGGGCAGAGGCCAGGTAATGAGGGGCCGCTGTGAGGACCATGATTTTTAGGTCATAGGTGAGGGGAGTATGGATTAACTTAACCAGTCCACTCTGCCCTCCCTCCATTCATCAAATACCACCGTCCTCTCATCCCCATGTTTACTTCAAACCCCTGTCCAAAGTAGCAGTTCTTAAACAGTGGCTCCCAGATCCCCTGATGACACATTGTATCATTCAACAACTATGTTTATAATGTGACAAAATTCATGCTTTTACCCATGAACTCATAAGTAATACTTGCTTTTGTTTGAGACAGGATTTTCCCTCTGTTGCCCAGGCTGGAGTGCAGTGGCACAATCTGGGCTCACTGCAATCTCTGTCTCCTGGGCTTAAGCCATTCTCCTGCTGTAGCTTCCTGAGTAGCTGGGATTATAGGCATGCACCACTGCACTCAGATAATTTTTGTATTGTTCATAGAGAACAGGGTTTCTCCATCTTATCCAGGCTGGTCTCAAACTCCTGGACTCAAGTGATCCACCTCAGCCTCCCAAAGTGCTATGATTACAGGTGTGAGCCACCACACCCAGCCAATTAATGATTTTTAAATTGCTAACACTTTTTTAAAGACTTGTTCACTCAAGTCTAATCAAAAGCAGCCTCACCCTTCCCATGCAGTCTGGGAAAGGTTTCCTGGTGGCAAGGAGAAAAGCTTGTCCTCTGAAATGGTACGGAGTGGCTGATTCCAAATTTCTGGAATGCAACTTCTAATTCAAATGTAGTGTCCTTACGAAGGGCAAGTAAGCTCAAGAGAAGTTGAAGAATTCCAAACAAAGATAAGAACAAAAACCAAAATGAATCAATTTATTTATGCTTTGTCCAGTAGTTTCAAATAAACTCCTCATAGAAAAGATGCTATCTGGTAGCTTTTTCCAGTCTTAGACGTCCTTGAATCTATTACAGTTTTCTCCGATTTCTAAATTATGGATTTTTAAAAAGAAGAATGTGGCCAGACACAGTGGCTCATGCCTGTAATCCCAGCACTTTGGGAGGCCAAGGCAGGCGGCATGAGGTCAAGAGTTCAAGACCAGCCTGTCCAACATAGTGAAACCCCGTCACTATTGAAAATACAAAAAATTAGCTGGGCATGGTGGCGCACACCTATAATCCCAGCTACCAGGTGGCTGAGGCAGGAAAATTGCTTGAACCAGAGAGGCAGAAGTTGCAGTAAGCCGAGATCCCGCCACTGTACTCCAGCCTGGGGGACAGAGTGAGACTCTGACTCAAAAAACATAAATAAATAAAAGGAAAAATGTAATAGATAAAAGCCTAAATTTAAACTCTCCCTCTTCTTTCATAGTATGCTCATTTTTATGGATTATTTAGGTCTCACTAATCATTTGGGAGCTCTGCTGTCAGCTTCAAGGTTCTCCAAAAAAAGAACTAGTAGTTATATGCTTTTGGAAAAGAGATGTCTATGACTATTGGTCCTTTCCTTCAGGTGTTGCTATGATTCTTCATAAACATTGAAGATCATAAAACAGGTAAAAGACACATGATTCTAAATGTTTATGTCCCTCTTTTATAGATCAAAAAGTAAAGGATTGTATTTAAAGAAATCATGTCTATTTTTCCTAATTCCTGTTCCCAAGGACATTATCAGCATATCACTAATTTTTTTGTTGTTTCTTAACTGTTTTTGACTTTTTAAATTAATTTTGTTTCAGTGGAGATATAGCTTGGTACAGATCACTATTAATAACATAGAATTTGGAAGCATCTAAACTGTGTCATGGTGAGGATATTTCTTATTACTCTCTTTGATTTGTACTCCTCAAATTTTGCCTCTTTGGTACATTTTCTTTCATGATAAGGAAAGATTGTTAAAAGGTATATTGAAAATGAAATGTACCTCTAAAATTAACTGATAGGGTAATAATAGTATGTTAGTGCTATGTTGCTTTTTTAAAAAAAATGTTTTGGAAAGCTTGGAGGAGATGGGATGTATTGAAGATTTCCACAAATGACAGAAGGATATTTAACATATTAAGTGAGAAGATCCCAAATCTGAGGGGTAACTTGTGAGAATATTTAGAACCCCAATGAAAAGGACAAATATAAAGATGAGCAACGAAAGTTAGTAAGTGGGCAAATGAATTTAAAAGAGAGCCAGAAGCGTGATTTGGGTACAGTGTATTACTAGGCAAAGTGACACTTCTACAGCACAGAAAAGTTTTCAAAGGCACTTTAATATAGTTGTGATATTTGTTCATAACAGCTGTGTGGTATATTTAGAGTAGATATTATTCCAGTGTTACAGTTGAGGAAACCACATTGTTATCTGAAGACAACAAAAGAAGAAAATCATAATGTTGCAAAGGAATAAAACTGGGAAAGCGCTCCTGTAAAGGCTGAGGGCAGCCAGAGCCTGTAAGAAGGTTTGTACTATCTATGGATAGCAGGAGGGGAGCCCTGCCACTGAGGAAGCTGACAGGTATGCCAGGTTGTGCAGAGCCACTGAACTTGGGCACGAAATACAGAGTAAATGTTATTTACTGTGCAGGTGACCTAGGCAGAAATAGGAAGTTTTTTTTGTTCCCAGAAATACAAAGATGTTTTAGGTTTGTCTTATCTGAGTGTTTGCTAACTTGAAAGGATTTGAGATCTCTGGTCCGGCTGTAGATTAAAAGTCTATAGACTCTCTTGAGGGGAAGAAACTTCATTTTTTCATTAAGAGGTATTTTTAAAAGCATGTTTTCTAAAAGAATTGAAACAGGCCGGGTGCGGTGGCTGAAGCCTGTGATCCCAGCACTTTGGGAGGCCGAGGCAGGTGGATCACTTGAGGTCAGGAGTTCGAGACCAGCCTAGTCAACATGGTGAAACCCAGTCTCTACTAAAAATACCAAAAAAAAAGAAAAATTAGCTGGGTGTGGTGGCGCATGCCTGTAATCCCAGCTACTCAGGAGACTTGAGGCTCAAGAATTGCTTGAACCCAAGAGGCAGAGGTTGCAGTGAGCTGAGATCACACCACTGCACTCAACTTGGGTGACAGAGTGAGACTCTGACTCAAAATAAATAAATAGCAAAAGAATTGAAACACTTTTCACTTTTTTTTTGTTTTAGTTTTCCTCAAAGTAGACACAGTAGATATAGTAGACAATAACATAGCTTTATATATAGCCTATTTGAAAAAGAAACGAATATGCCATGCTTCCCACTGAGGTGAAAATTAGAATGTGGAATCTCATTTCTTTTGGCAGTTGTTGGGGATGGTGCTCCAAAAAATTAATAAAAAATCATAAGACGTTGAAATATTTTTCTAAAATCGCTTGTGTACAATTAAATGCTCCTTAGTTATTGGGAGCTTTTCTAAAATCAGTTTTCAGATAAATAATCATTTGGGTACTGAAGTAGTTGCTAAAGGGCATACAGTTAGGGCTCAACACTGAATAAATGCCGTTTTTCTCTATAAACTTGTGGAGAGCTGACTATCAATAGTAGTTTCCACAAGTGAGAGTTTATATGGCTTTCTTCTCTTGATTGGACAATTAGGGATGAAATGGCTTTAACTACTGGATGGTCAGTGATAAAACTGTTTGCTGTGGGCTGAATATTTGATAGTGATTACATTTGTCCTTGGCACTATTTCCATATGATTTAGGGAGGATACAAACCTATGCAAGAGAAAAGGGAAAGTGATTGGGAGAAAGAATGGTCAAGTTGACAACCCTTTTGGGGTCTTTTTCTCTTGCTGGTGTCGGGATGCCACCAGGACAAATGAACGCTTTGAAGTGAGAAGGGCAAAGCACTCTAATAAAAGACTTCAGAAAAGAGTGCTGGCGACCTGGGAAAATGTGCCGCGGTCAAGTTTAATCCTGGGAAAAGCGGTCCTGGAGAAAGCAGATGAGGAAGATAGGAAGGAAGATAGGGAGGGGAGACGCTGAGTGTGGAGGGAGGAAGGCGGCGGGGGTGGGAGCCTGGAAAGTGAGAGGGAGCAAGCACTAATTGTGGCTAAGACGACTGGGTCGAGGACCACAGAGTGGGGAAAAGGGAGAGTCCAGGAGGAGGAGGAGGCAGAGCCCCGCGGAGCCGGACGGGACCCCTGGCCGGGAAGGTGGCGGCGCGGGGCAGCGGGGGCAGCTTGGCCAACATCGGGCCCCTTGGCAGCCTCAGGCTTTGGCTCCTCGGGGCTCCCTCCCTTGCCGGCGCATTGTTCCTTTGCCGGGAGACGAGGAAATTGCCTTTTGATTGCGGAAGTCAGCGGACGGGGCTGGGGCGAGGCAGCGCGGGTCAGAATGGCAGCGTGGGAAGGGCGGCGCGCTGCCTGCCCCCGCCGCTTCTCGCGTCCGCAGCCCGCCCGGGGCGGCAGGAGCAGCAGCAGCAGCGGTGGCCGCAGAGGCCCCTGCGCATCTCCAGCCCCGAGGGAAGCGCGCTAAACGCGCGCAACAGGTGACCCCCGCCCCGGCCTTCGGGCCGCCCCACGTCCTGCCCCCTCGATCTTGTCTGGGTCTTAATTACTGAGCGCAATGCTGAGCCATGGAGCCGGGCTGGCCTTGTGGATCGCCTTGAGCCTGCTGCGGGTGAGTGGCCCTAGAAGGGGTCGGAGCTGATGCGCCCCCTCCCCGCCGAAAACCACATTCCCACTCCACTTTCTCTCGGGTTGTGCTTTGAAGAGGGAGGTGGCAAAATTTCATCTTCTGCCTTGGGAAGAATGATCCTCTGCTGAGCCCCCAACCCAGAATGACAGCTTTGACAGCTTATCCTGCTGTCAAAGCAAAAAATGCTACCTTCTCTCTCCAGCCGCTCTCAAGGGACAACAGCTAGGGAGAAAGTTGTCATTCACCTCCCCTGCAAGCCTCTTCTCCGGCCAGAGGGCAAAGGGACTGGCTGAGGCTAGGGACAAAGGATAAGTAGAAAGGAAAGGGTGGCTTGAGGAGCTTGCTGGGGACACGTCCGTGGGCAGTCCAGACTGTGGATTTAAACTGTTGTGTCTGATTCCTTTGCAGACTGGACTGGGAGAGCCAGAGAGATGTAACTTCACCCTGGTGGAGTCCAAGGTCTCCAGCCATTCCGTGTCTATCCAGTGGAGAATTTTGGGGCCACCCTGTAACTTTAGCCTCATCTATAGCAGTGACACCCTGGGGGGCGCGTGGTGCCATCCCTTTCGGATAGACAACACCACATATGGATGTAACCTTCACGATTTACAAGCAGGAACCATCTATAACTTCAGGATTGTTTCTCTGGATGGAGAAGAGAGAACTGTGGACTTGCAAACAGGTAAAGGACGGCAGGTGCAGTTGGATGGCCAAGCCACTCCGGGTTGGGCCCTGCCTTTACAAGCTGGTGTTTCATTTGAGTTCCAGGCATACAAAAAATGAAGGTAAAAATACCTGTGAAGAAATATTGACAGAAATGTCTGGTTTCCTCAGATCTAGCCAGCAGCAGCTTGGTGGACTTGCAGAGACTCCCTTAGTGCTGAAAACAGCCAACTAGCCACTGAAAGGGTAGGGTCGGGGTGGGGTGCAGGGCGGTCAGCAAAGAGAAACTTTGGGCTGTGGAGGGAATTTGTTAAACTGATGTGGTTTGAGCTTCCATTGCATTAAATTGTCAAATCCTGGAATAATTTTAAGTAAATGTTTTTAGAATAAATAATGCAAGTACAATATTAGGGATATGCCTTTCCTCAACTTAGTTTTATTTTTAGAACTGTACATAAAATCTTCAAGAATAGAATGCAGCTATTCATAGGGGAAAATTAGAAAAGTCCCTTGAAAAGACGAAATGAAAATCGTTTTGTATCTCTTGAGTAATAACTAAAACAGCATAATATCAGAGAACATACTTTTATTACTTTACACCAATTATTTCCCTTACACTTTTGCCCAATGCTTCCATGTGTATGTTCAGAGTTTGCCTTTCTTGCCTCAATTTTCTTATCTGTAAAATTGTAGTGTTAGATGAGGTCATTCAAGTCCAAGTTCTTACCAAGTGCTCAACACTTACGTATGGACTGTCATGTACATTACTTCATTTAATCCTCAGGGCCACCCTCAGATGTGCTCTAAATTCTTTAACAATTTTGATGTTTTCTGACTTCATTAGTCTACATTATCTCTATTTGTTGCAACGGTTAAATTCTTACTTTCATCCAGAAATTCATATTTAAGTTAAAAATTCTAAAAGTCAAATTTAGAAATGTGTTGTCCTTACTATTCTTTCACATTTCAACCTGAAACAGGATCATTTCTTTTGCTACAGTTCTTCAAAGAGACGTGAGAACTCTCTCAGTTCTAAAGGCAGGTGCAGCAGTTTCAGAGAACTTAACTAGGCTCATGTAACAAGTCAACTAGATATTAATTCTCTTATTTTTTCAAAGAAAAATATCAAAATCCCCAATTACATCACTTAACTTACTTCAGATTAAACTTTTAGATAATATCTGAGATTTGCAGCAACTTCTCTCTTCTTCTGAAAAGAGAAATCACTTGTTAGAATCTGGTGGTTTGTAGTATGGAATCAGACAGCCTGAAATCGACCACATAATTAGAACGTTTTACAAAAGTTTTGGGTTTTTAGTTCAAATGTTGTTGGTTTCGTAATATTAAAGGATAGTTCTTATACATGCTCATAGTGCTAATACTGTGAAATATATAACATAGAACTTATAGATGTGTTAATTATGTTTGAAAAGGCATCTGGCCAACTAGTGTATGTGTTCAATGGAGCAGAACAATTTGTAAAAGCAGGTTGAGCTTCAGAAGTTTGTGGTAGAAAAGATGAAGAAAGACCATTAAGAAGCCAGAATCCGGTTGTTTAACCCAGATGATTTACTTTTTGGAAAAACAGTAATGGAAAAGGACTCACCGTGGATGTTACCAGTTAGAATAGGCTTTGAGTTTAATTATGCAAGTAGATGTTTCAAGTCCAGAGGCATTTCTAAAATGTAAGAAATACTTGCATTTTATTGACCATGTTGAGTAAAACAAGACTTCATCAGCATCCACAGTGTGCTAACATTCCGGGTTCTCACCATTTTTCTTAAAGAGACACCCTTTACTTATACTTGTCTACAAATCTTATGAGTTTCATGATAAACCTGAAGCATGAAAGCTGCAGGTGGTATTTCCATAATGATAAATTTTCCACACTTATTTCCATGGTGGTTGTTTAAAATTACTTTTTAAATTAAGATATTTTAAACATTGTTTCAGGGAGGAGTGTAGTGTTTTAGTTGGTTATTTGTCAGTAGTTCTTTCTACATCTTAAGGACATACGTGAATTATTCACTTAGTTAAAACAAAGTACTAGCATTCCTCTATGTTGATTGCTGAGCTATGGAGATGAGATGCATAAATCATATTTTACTGTTATTAAAGCAATGCTAACTAGTATAATAATTCAGACTGAGACAGAACTTCAAACAAAAAAGTCATCAAAAATATCTGTGCTTTCCTTATTCTATTGTGCCTGTCTTACCAGTCTAAAACAAAATAGAATGAGAGCAAGACATGATTTGGATAGAGGTATAGTATTTGCTTAGATGATCTCTATATCATTCCAAATGTGACTTACCTGATTATTTTTCCTGATAAACTGTCTAAAATAGCTCGTTATTTTCATGTCATATAGACATGATCTTAAGGATAAAAAAAATTAATTAAATAGACACTATTTCAGCAATAGTCATTTTCCATTCCAGATTTAAAACCAGAATTGAAGAACACAATGGATTTAAACCCAGTTCAGCGCACAGGTATCAAACATAATACTGCAGGGGACTATGCCAAGTAGTGATTGCTAAGCTTATCAAGATGACAAACAAAAAATGGTTCCTGACCTTGTAGACTAGTGCAGAGGTGAGAGAAGGTTATGATGAAAGTGGCAACAGAGCTTTATCTCATCTTTTCTGGATGAGGACATTACTCTGCCTCATGTACACCATGCTTTTATAACCATAGAGGACAAGATATTTGACAATAATCAGGTTTATTTGGTTATTAAATGGTCAATGCAACAAGAATATCCTTTGAAAGCCAAACTGTTTACTGTGAACTCACCAGAAATGAGACAGTGAACATACCAGATGTGGACTAGTTGGCATTTTTTACCTCTTTTAGAGCTCTTCTTAAACTTGGCACTTTGGAGGACTGTACTCACAATCTAGAGCAGAAGTTGCAAACTGATAGCCTCTGGAGATATCTAGGTATCTAAATAATTGCTATGTTGTGTTTGGCTCATATAGTGTTTGTGAAAAAATCCAGATTATTTCACCAGCATTAAAAATTGAAAATTCACATTAAAACCCAAATGTATGGATTTTCTTAAATTTTTGGAAGATTTGGCAGAACTGTGCCTAGAACGCTCTAGAGCTGACTTGTGACTTCTCCTTTTAGACACCAATTCACTGGAATAGCACTTCATTTATTTCCTTACCTGAATGCATTCTAAAGAGATGTGAATTTGTGACTTCTACTCTATAGTTTTCATTTGAAAATTTTAGGGGGCATTTATTTGTCTGGCAATAAGAGGTAGGTTTAAGTACTTAAATGGCATCTAATACATGGTAGGTGTTCCATAAATACTGATTAAATGGATGGATAGATGGATGAATGGAAAGATGGATGAATGGTGAATCTGGGCATGGATGATGCATAGATGATTGATAGATAGATAGATAGATACTAATATATAGATACAGATAAGTATGCAAATGTGAATGAATAAAATCAATATTTTAGTGAGAGAATGTACTTATAATAAAAATATGGTCTATTCTCATTGGATTATGGGTAATTTATAGAGCCCAGGGAAGTGGTGTAATGATAGATAACTTTACCTATAGAAATAATATTTTAGCATCATTTTCCCTCTTGTGAAGTCACTTTCAGCTACTTATTGATAAGCCTAGAAAAACAAAAGCTCTTGAATAATTTTAATTATCAGCTGGGCGCAGTGGCTCAAGCCTGTAATCCCAGCACTTTGGGAGGCTGAGGCAGGTGGATCACCAGGTCAAGAGATCGAGACCATCCTGGCCAACATGGTGAAACCCCGTCTCTACTAAAAATACAAAAATTAGCTGGGTGTGGTGGCGTGTGCCTGTAGTCCCAGCTATTCGGGAGGCTGAGGCAGGAGAATTGCTTGAACCCGGGAGGTGGAGGTTGCAGTGAGCCAAGATTGTGCCACTGTACTCCAGCCTGGCACCTGGTGACAGAGTGAGACTCTGTCTCAAAAAAAAAATTAAAAAATTAAAAAATAATAATTTTAATTGTTTTAATATGGCTAATTGTCTTTAATAAAAAAAACATTTCAGGAACTTTAATTGTCGAATCATGATATCAGCTATTATTTCCACTTCAAAACGCTGCTTATTGTATTGGTTTACTAGGGGTACCTTAACAAAATACCCCAGACTCTGGGTGGCTTAAACAACAGAAATCTATTTTCTCACAGTCCTGAAGGCTAGAAGTCCAAGGTGAAGGTGTCTGCAGGTTTGGTTTCTTCTGAGGCCTCTCCTTGGCTTGTAAATGGCACCTTCTTGCATGTCCTCACGTAGTGGTCCCTCTGTTTCTATTGTCTGTCTGTTAATGTCTTCTTATAGGGACATTGGTCATATTGGCTTAGGGTACATTCTAATGATCCCATTTTAACTTAATCACCTCTTTAAAGGCCACATCTCCACATACATGCTGAGGTACTGGAGTTTAGGGTTTCAACATATAAATTTGGTGGGGGACAGAATTCATCCCCTAATACTTTCATAGTTTTAAACATAAGCCATCATTTCTTAATAATATCTGTAGGTTACCTGCATCAAAATATCTTGCAAAGCTGATTGTGAAAACATATTCTTGCTTTCTACCCTACATGGAAAGACTTAGAATTTAGAAGGAATAGAGCCGAGGGAATCTGAATTTTAAACAAATATGAGAGTGAATCGATGCACGCAGTCCAAGAGCTATTGACATAACTTTTCTATTGTTTGTTGGTGTTAAGATTTTGATACAATTCTTCTTAATGCATGATCAAATCTATAATGCCTAAGAGTATTTATTATCTTTCCCAGGAGGAGAGGAGTATTCTAATATTTGTTTTGTGCTTCTTTAAAAATTTATTTTATTTTCTTATTTTTTCCAGACAGGATCTTGCTCTGTTGCCCAGGCTGGAGTGGAGCGGCACAATCACGGCCCACTGCAGCCTTGACCTCCCAGGCTCAGGCAATTCTCCTGCCTCAGCCTCCTCAGTCGCTGGGACTACAAGCACCTAACACCACACCCAGCTAATTTTTTAAAATTATTTGTAGAGATGGGGTGTCCCTACATTGCTAAGGCTAGTTTTGAGCCTCTGTGCCCAGCCTGTTTTGTACTTTTGTAGCATATAAAAGACTGCCATGTATTATGTTTAATTGGTAACAGTATAAAATATATATTATACTGACCATCTATAGCTTAATTTTATTCTCATGACAACCCTATGAAGGAGGTATTGTGAAAGAGCAGGTTGCATAGAGATAAGAGTTGAGTTTTGAAGGCAGACTGCCTCTACTGCTTACTAGCCATGTTATTTTGGGCAAATTACTTAACCCTTCCAGGTCTGTCTCCAAACCTACAAAATGAGGATGGTATAGTAATAATAACTCATGGGGTTGTTATGAGGTTTTCATTGGTTCACACATAAAATCTGGAAAAGTTTTTGTCACATATGAAGTGTGTAGTGAGTTTACTCTTATTGCTTCCAGGTTGGAGATGAGATTGTTCTTCACAAGAATTAACTGATAATTTTTACAAATTCACACAGCTAACATGCAGTAGAGTCAGAACTTGAACTCTGGTTTACTGTCTCCAACTCCAGTATTCTTTCCGCTACTCTGCAGAAAGAATATTATTTTTAAGTTGACACTAGTTTTTTAAAATTATCACCTGCTATTTTATTATTTTTCAAGTCCATTTTTAAAGAGGACAAAGTATATTTTAAAATTTTTTAAATCTATACATACTTAGCATACACAAAAATGGACTAATGGTTAAATATGTTTTAGTGTGAAGCAGTCGTGAGTCTGTTGAACTTCTGGTGATGACTTCAGTATTTAGCAGTCAGCCATTTACAGTCTATTTATTTCAGGAATTTTAAGGTCAAGCCGAGTTACCTATGTGGAATGATCCAGTTCTCTGAAATTGGTCTTCCTTTATGTGCCTAGAAAGATTTCTCTATTAGTCTAACTTCTGTTGCTAGGCATGGCATTTTATACATTAGCTAGGAAGAAATACAATCTAATTTGTCTGGACAGAATGAAAGAAAAAAACAAACTGTTTACCTTCCATTCCCAGATGCCAGTTTGCTGGAATCCCTCTGGAAATAAAATATAATATTATACCTTTCTGACCTTGTAGGAGAAACCAACCCCATTCTATATGTATGAATGTATATAAATTAAGATGGATTTATACCCCTAAACATATAGTATGCAGCTAAAATGAACACAGTAGGTATATATCTATGTTTGCAGGGATTTTTGTTTTTGATATTGTGTTTTCTTCCTTTTATATGGAGAAACTCAAACACCTAAAAATGTAAAAAGGATAGGATAATGAACTATGTACTCATCACATCCCTTCAATAATTACCAATTTATGAGCAACATTGTTTCATCCATATCCCCACCCACTCCCCCACTGCACATCATTTTGATACAATCCAAGTCATGATTACTTCATTTCATTTGTAAATATTTCAGTCTACATCTCTGAATGATAATCACAATATAATTATCACACTTAACATTAGCAATAATACCTTAATACGTAGATATCCAGGTACGGAAGTACATATCAAGTGACAGCTCATGAATTTCTACATAAGAAGACTTTTGAACAGCAATCTAATTAGAAGAGGGGGCCAGGGGACTTCTCTGTATATTGCATTTACATAGCATTTTAGATAATATTGAAAAGCCTCAGTTATTGTTATTAAAGAATTGAGCTGGAACTACTAAATAATATCATGGGGATAGGGGTGTAGTCATCTTGTTAAGTTTTCTGGGTGCCCTCAGTGCTGACATGGTTCTCTAATATTCACTAAAAGTGAGCTTCTCATTTTAGATCTAGTGTATACAGATGTTACCTTAAATGTACAGCAGCCTGATGTATTAATATAATTTAATGCATCATCTTTAAAGTAAGCCAGAAAACTGACTATTGTCAAACAATAATAATAACAGAGTAAAAGAAATTACCTCTCTAGAAATGTATTTAATTAACTGGAGGTTGTGCCCAGTTCCTTTTCCATTTTGTTTTTCTTCTCATTTTCAGAAACCTGCACCAAAGGATGGTTTGGGTTTTTGCCCATCCCCACCCTGATTTTCACAAGTAAACCTCCACTTACTTAATATGAATAGTGGATATTTACTCCATATTATGTAAAATGCTACATAAATGCAGTTCCAATCAACTCTCCTAACCACTCTGCTTGTAGCTAGATTGTCATTCCAATTTCTGTAAAGATTCTGTATCTTTGGTTGGGAGACAGGGATAAAATCCAGCTTGAAAAGACCGTGAGTGCCTAGGAAGAAACTTATCCTGAAATAGAAACTCATGAAAAGGTTTTAATGCTTCAAGGGGAATGAGGATGACAGATGGGGGAGATGTAAAAAGAGATTATTTGGCAATCATGGAGGAAAGACAGAAAATAAGGAAGAGGCAGGGCGCGGTGGTTCACTCATGTAATCCCAGCACTTTGGGACGCTAATGTGGGAGAATCATGTGAGCTCAGGAGTTTGAGAACAGCTGGGGCAACTTGGCAAAACCCTGTCTCTACAAAAAAATTAAACGATTAGTGGGCAAGGTGGTGTGCACCTGTGGTCCCAGCTACTCAGGAGGCTGAGGTGGGAGAATCACTTGAGCCCAGGAGGTTGAGGCTGCCATGAACCATGATCACATCGCTGGTCTCCAGCCTGGGTAACAGAGCAGGGCCCTGTCTCAAAAAAAAAAAAAAAAGAAAATAAGGAAGATACTTAGAAGACTCTCAAAATAATCCAGCACAAAATGAAAGGACTCCAGGTAAAGGCAATAAAATTAGGAAAAAAGGAAGCAGGCAAGAAAAATATTATTTTCAAAAAGGGAACTTTCATGATCACAGAATTAGATTTAGCTGTCATTTCTGTTGTTATTCATTTTGCCAAACTACCATCTGAAAAATTCTATAATTCTGAAAAATGCTGATCATTTTCCATAGACATCTATTTTTATTTTTTGTCATTACACTGAATATGCAATTCATGACATCATTTCCCACACTAGGACAACTAAGGTGTGATAGAAAGAAAACACAATTTAGAGACAGGTAGTAGAAGCTCAACTGTACCACCTGTTCCTATACAACATGAGTGAGTCACGTGATGTATCTGAGCCCCTAATCCAACTGAGAAAGCAGTTGTAAATTATCAGGTCCTATACAAATGTAATGTGGTGCTGTTATACCTTTAAGAAAAGCTTTTACCAGATTTTCCTTATCTAGTCTTTGATGGACATTTGGGTTGGTTCCATGTCTTTGTTATTGTAAACAGTACCCTAATAAACATATGTGTGCATGTGTCTTTATATTAGAAGATTTTGTAATTCTTTGGGTAGATACCCAGTAATGGGATTGCTGGGTCAAATGGTATTTCTATTCCTAGATCCTTGAGGAATCCCACACTGTCTTCCACAATGGTCGAACTAATTTACACTGCCACCAACAGTGTAAAAGTGTTCCTATTTCTCCACATCCTTCCAGCATCTGTTGTCTCCAGATTTTTTAATGATTGCCATTCTAACTGGCATGAGATGGTATCTCAATGTGGTTTTGATTTGCATTTCTGTAATGACCAGTGATGATGAGCTTTTTTTCATGTTCGTTGGCTGCATAAATGTCTTCTTTCGAGAAGTGTCTGTTCATATCCTTCCCCAACTTTTTGATGGAGTTGTTTGTTTTTTTCTTGTAAATTTGTTGAAGATCTTTGTAGATTCTGGTTATTAGCCCTTAGTCAGATGTGTAGATTGCAAAATTTTTTTCCCGTTCTGTTGGTTGCTGGTTCACGCTACTGATAGTTTCTTTTGCTGTGCAGAAGCTCTTAAGTTTAATTAGATCCAATTTGTCTATTTTGGCTTTTGTTGCCAATGCTTTTGGTGTTTTAGTCATGAAGTCCTTTCCTATGCCTATGTCCTGATTGGTATTGCCTAGGTTTTCTTCTAGGATTTTTATGGTGTTAGGTCTTGTGTTTAAATCTGGAATACTATGTGGCCATAAAAAAGGATGAGTTCATGTCCTTTGCAGGGACATGGATAAAGCTGGAAACCATCATTCTCAGCCAACTGACACAAGAACAGAAAACAAAACACCACATGTTCTCATTCATAAGTGGGTGTTGAACAACAAGAACACATGGGGAACATCACACACTGGGGCCTGTGAGGGGGTGGGGGAGCTAGGGGAGGGATAGCAGAGGGTTGGGGGTATTGGGGAGGGATAGCATGAGGAGAAATACGTAAGGTAGATGACAGCGGGGATAGATGCAGCAAACCACCAAGGCTTGTATATACCTATGTAACAAACCTGCATGCTCTGCACATATACCCCAAAGCTTTAATATAATTTTTAAAAAGATTAAAAAATTATAAATATAAGGTAAATGTAACATATATATCAAGGAACAGTTGTGACAGACAATGATCAAAGTACTTTGAATCATAGGCCTTATAGTGAGACTGTGGTTTCAAGTATAAGCCACAACTAAGGCCTTGAAAAACCTAACTTTTCTAAGGCTAAATATTCTCATCAGAAACAAACAGAAATATTAAATGTACCTATCTTTAAAAAAAAAAAGAGCAGCTTTTGGCACCAACCTATGGATTGGCTGCACTTTTTGTTATAAGGTTGAATTTATTTCTATAGCAAATACAGTTATTTCTAATTCTAAACAGTCTAGAAATTTCTATATCAATAAATACTAATGTTTTAATGACCATGCTGTGGCAAAAAAAAAAAAAAAAAAGCAAATATTATTTGTGCTATAAATATGGCTTTGTTTCTCTTTCTAAATAACATTAAAAAAAAAAAAAGACAAGATCTTTCTATGTTGCCCAGGCTGGAGTGTAGTAGCTATTCACAGGCACTATTATAATGTGCTACAGCCTCGAGTTCCTGGACTCAAGCAATCCTCCTGCCTCAGCCTCCTGAGTAACTGGAACTAAGGACATGCACAATCACACCTGGCTAAGTCACATTTTTTTTAAAAAAGAATTCATTTTGGTTCAGGAATTTTGCTATACTTTGTCCTTTCCTTTGAGAACAGAAAAAATGTGTTGACATCAAGCCTGCTTATGGAACTCTGGGGCTTTCTGGTGCGAATAGATTGATTCAAGTATATGAAATGAATAGTCTAGCACTTACTGTGTTACTCATTTCGACTATGCATTTGTCATTCCGTATTTCAGGTCTATTTGGAACCAAGAAATACAAAGTGCTTTAAATTTATGGCTAATGATAAATATGGATACATTGATCAAGACTAAAGTTTTGATTTATTATTTTTGACAGTTCTCATATTTTGTAATACTTCACTGGTTACTATGTGTATAAGTGTGATGAGTAGAAAAACCAGACTATAAATGTACCCATCTGTGCATGGATACCTTTAACCATCAGCATAAATTATATAAGCAAGATTTCCTAATTATGTATGATCTGTCATATGATCAGAAGATTATAGGTACATGACTAAATTTTCAAGGGGCATTAAAAATTCTGTCTCTATATATATACTCACATATATATTTACTATATACATACACACATAGACATATTATATGAAATGTGCACCCCTGATAGAAGTACCTAATAAAACTTTGACAACTTTTTAAAATACATCAGAGTTTTTACTGGGCTTAGATTTAAAGGGAGTCTGAAAACTATTTAGTTTCTGCAGCATGCATAGCAGTAGTGGACAGCTGCCAGCAAAGGGCTTTATCACAGTATAAATGGGGTTTTAAGTGTTTGTTTCCAGTACAGGTTCTCGCAGCCCAGGCACTTCCCAGTCTCATTGTTCCTTTGTTCTAGCGGATATACAAAGGATTGACTGTTTTGTTTTCTGGTTCAGAAAGATTAGATAAAGTCTGCATTTCTGAACTTCACCCTCTAGGCACGCAACATTAAAATTTATTTTCTATATCTCATATTTTGCAGATTAAATATGTTTAGATTCTACTGATCATAACATTTTAAAATTTGTATCTGGCTTGATAGTACATGCAGATGACAGTATTGATCCCTTTTGAACTATCGCTGGAAGCAACTGCCCCTCTCATCCTTGTCCTTAAAATGCCACTTCAGCAGAAGTGTGTCATCTCAGTTGGGTAGGACAGCATTGTTCTTGAGTTTCGCTGGCTATTAGAATCTCATAATCTCCTCTATATCTTGTTACTTCTCAAAACTGCCTTGAAATGTAAGTATTATTACTATACTCGCCAGACAGATGGGAAAGTGGAGGCTTAGAGAGGTTAAGTAACTTGCCCAAAGTTCATGACCTTGTTAGAGCTGAGATTTGAATTTAGTTCTGACTCCAGAGCCCATGCTGTCTGCCATTACATTTCACTGCTTCTGTGGCAGTATTTTCACCTAATCATAGGTTATATAATAATAACAGCTAACTTTGAGCACTTACTACATGCCAGACACAGCTCTAAGTACTTTTTATGTAATATTCAATTTAATCTTCATAACAATTTTACTAAAAAGATATCAGGATTGCATAAATGAGGAAACTGAGGCACAGGGAGGTTAAAGAATTGCCCAAAGTACACAGCTACAAATAGGAGAGCCCAATTCAAGCCCAGGCCATCAAACTCTAGAACATGTGTTTTTTAGGTTAACCAAAAGGCTGTGTGCTATGGTGTGAACCATGCAGCCTTGTCTCCCAAGCTCACCTGTGTTTCAGGCACTCTATGAATTTTTGTCTTAGTTACTGCTGCTTCAGTTTGTGTGTCAGCTAGCATTTATGTTATTATTATTGATATTATAAATGTGGCACATATAATTTTTGCAGTATGATATACTTATATAAATCATAGCATAATGCATAGAAACATTAGATTTCATAGGCTATATTAAGCCTTTGGTGTCTATTGGTCAGCAATACATAGTCTTATGAGTTGTCTGTCCATAGCTGCCTTTTGAATATAGAGTAAGGCTATCCTATTTCTTTTTTATATGTTAATTACAAGTGAACATCTTCTTAAAATATATAAGGCTATATCTTCTAATAAGGTCTAGGATTCCTGGTGTTACATTGTGAGCAAAATATAGTCTACCAGGAGGTAGTGAAGTTTCTATAGCCATGCCATTATAATATCTGGCCTGATCCTTAAATATTGTTCTCCAATATCTTGATCCCACTTTCTAGACCAAGAGCCATGTTGGATTTCTGAAAATTTCTCATAAAGATGTCTCTCAGTAGTTCTATTCTCAGCAATCAGGGTAGGGGCAGCCCCTTATTTCTTGGGTTTTACTCCCCACTGTACCAAAAGAATGGCTGCTCACTAAATATCATTGACCTAGTTCCTAACCCAGATATGCTTCTTATTCTTTTCAAGTTCAGTGGTGGAGATGATTCAACACAGGCAAAGCAGGACTCCTCACACTGATCCTTGGCTTTGAGAGCTGAAATAAGGTGAACAGCTGGGTGCAGGATTTGCCCATTCCCACTTACTCTGGGTGCTCTGGCAACATCAAAGTGCCCCTAAATTGAGATTTTAAAAATCTAGTAATACAGTGGGCCAGGCTGGGTGGCTCATGCCTGTAATCCCAGCACTTTGGGAGGCCGAGGCGGGCGGATCACCTGAGATCAGGAGTTCGAGATTAGCCTGGCAAACATGGTGAAACCCTGTCTTTACTAAAAATACACACACACACACACACACACACACACACACACACACACAAATAGCCGGACATGGTGGCTTACACCTGTAATCCAGGAGAAACGCTTGAACCTGGGAGGCGGAGGTTGCAGTGAGCCAAGATTGCACCACTGCACTCCAGGCTGGGCAACAGAGTGAGACTCTGTCTCAAAAAAAAAAAAAAAAAAGAGAGAGAAGAAAATCTAGAGATATAGGGAATTTCAGCTACCGGAAGAATCCATTTTGGTAAGCAAACCTATCTTAGGTTTATAATCAGATCTGTGTCTTTTGTGGTTGTCTAATATCTAAAAACCACCCGAAGTTATGTATACTAGACACCAATAGTCCACAACCTACGAAGAAGTTCAATGTATGTTTCAAATTATTTCTTAATATTTGTATTTTCTGTTGAGATCTTCATTATTTATCCAGGCATAACCTGGATGTTTGTTAATGATTGAAAAATTTGCTAAATGACAAGCCAAAGAAAATATAACTTTGCTGGGACTTTCAAGATCAGAGCTACCTTAACAACAACAAAACGAAGGAATTCATATGACTAGTAGCTAAATGGGTTTTTTAAGAAAGTGAAAGGGTAGGTTTGGAAGTGAAGAAAAATGTCAATTTATTTCACAAAGAACAGATTAAGTTTTTAAGAAAAATGAATCTGGACTGCAGTAAAATAAGCAGTTATTTGCAAAAGTCTTCAAGTCATGTTTCTTTCTTTCTTTTTTTTTTTTTTTTGGTATTTGCCTTGCAGATCCTTTACCACCTGCTAGGTTTGGAATCAGTAAAGAGAAGACTACCTCAACCAGCTTGCATGTTTGGTGGACTCCTTCTTCTGGAAAAGTCACCTGGTATGAGGTGCAATTATTTGATGAAAATAACCAAGAGATACAGGGGTTTCAAATTCAAGAAAGTACTTCATGGAATGAATACACTTTTTTCAGTCTCACTGCTGGTAGTAAATACAATATTACCATCACAGCCATTTCTGGAGAAAAACGTTCTTCTTCAGTATATACCAGTGGATCAACAGGTAAGACCTGTTTATTTATGGCTGAGTAGTTAATAGTCTATGCTACTTTTCAAGTTATACTTTATTCAAGAAATAAGAGTAAGATTGCTACTCCAGAATAAAATTAATTAATTAGCAATTAGTTAACTTTTTTTTTCTTTTTTGAGATGTAGTCTCATACTGTCACCTGAGCTGGAGTGCAGTGGCACCATCTCGGCTCACTGCAACCTGCACCTTCCAGGTTCAAGCAATTCTCCTGCATCTGCCTCCCGAGTAGCTGGGATTACAGACGCCCCACCACCACCACCAGGCCCAGCTAATTTTTTGTATTTTTAGTAGAGACAGGGTTTCATCATGTTGGCCAGGCTGGTCTTAACCTCCTGACCTTGTGATTTGCCCGCCTTGGCCTCCCAAAGTGCTGGGATTACAGGCATGAGCCACCGTGCCCAGCCAATTAGTTAACTTTGTAAAAGGAGCTTGTGCAATACAGTAGACAGACTGGACTGAAAATAGGATAGGTGGCTATGCTGCTCACTTGCTTAGCAGTTTTGAAGAAGTCATGAGACTTCTCTGGAATTGAAGTTTTCTCCAATTTGGAATAGATACCTCCTAATGGCCCTTCTAACTCAAATCCAAAGCAACAAAAACTTTCTGTCCCATTTTCTGAGTTTGTGCCATAAAACTTATTTTTTTAATGTTTTTCTTCTTTGTATACTCTTCTCATAACATCAAGGCATAATGTTTCCTAAATATTTCCATGTTTGAAACAAGTCTTTGTTTTCTCGATGTGGTGAAAAATAAGACATCTATGTACTCACATATTATGATATACATGGCACATTACTACCTCCTTCCGTAAAGTACATGTCTTTCATGTCATTTACTCTCCCCTCATTTTCTCTCTTCTTTTTATTATTATTTTTTAAATTATACTTTAAGTTCTGGGGTGCACGTGCAGAATGTGCAGATTTGTTACATAGGCATACCTGTGCCATGGTGGTTTGCTGCACCCATCAACCCATCATCTACATTAGGTATTTCTCCTAATGCTATCCCTCCCCTAGCCCCCCACCCTCTGACAGGCCCTGGTGTGTGATGTTCCCCTCCCTGTGTCCATGTGTTCTCCATGTTCAACTCCCATTTATGAGTGAGAACATGCTGTATTTGGTTTTCTGTTCCTGTGTTAGTTTGCTGAGAATTGTGGTTTTCAGCTTCATCCAGGTTCCAAAGGACATGAACTCATCCTTTTTATGGCTGCATAGTACTCCATGGTATATATGTGGCACATTCTCTCTCTCTTTTTTAAATCTCTCTCTCCGTTTTTCATCTTCTATAGTTCTTTCCTTTCTCTCTTCCACTTACTGCTGTGCAATGTTATATACGTCACTGGCAGAAACTACTTTAATACCTATTAAGTCGGGGAGGTAGACAAGTAAATACGATGTAATTTGAGGCTACAGACTTTGAAAAGAGCACTAATCAAAGTTCCAGTGAAATTTCCAGAATCCTGATATTTATTAATGCTATTACCATGTTAAGATGTACAGAGAAACATAAATGAATGTGTAACTTCTAATTAAATGTGTCTATGTCTCCTATAAGGGAATTATAAATGACATTTTTGACATGCATTTTATCCCACTAGTGCCGTCTCCAGTGAAAGATATTGGTATTTCCACAAGAGCCAATTCTCTCCTGATTTCCTGGTCCCATGGTTCTGGGAATGTGGAACAATACCGGCTGACGCTAATGGATAAAGGGATCCTAGTTCAAGGCGGTGTTGTGGACAAACATGCTACTTCCTATGCTTTTCACGGGCTGACACCTGGCTACATCTACAACCTCACTGTTGTGACTGAAGCTGCAGGGCTGCAAAACTACAGGTGGAAACTAATCAGGACAGGTAAGTTTTCCCTAGCTAGCTGAAGAAGAATAAAGCTCAAATCAAGGGAATGTTTAATAAATCAAGCTTACTATTTGAGTAACAGTAATGTAGGACAAGTTGAAATTCTTATAAGGTATAGAAGACCTATATCCACTTTTCTACTCAGAAAAAGAAGGATTCTCTTTTATTCTAAAGTTTAGGCTAGCCCTTGGCAACATTTCGAAGTAGGCAAAGTTAAATACTGACATGGACCTAGCTTCTCTTCTTCTCTTTTTAATACTCCATCTTTTTGCTAACGATTCCTACTTCCTTTTCTTAACCAGGCATCCACTGTCTTTATGACATCACTCACAGTGAACCAGAATTACCTTCTTCATGCTATACATAGCCCTACTCCCATGTGACAATCATTTCCAAAACTTTCTAACCACATGCCCTGGGTCCCAATACCACAGGACCTATTCCCACAGCCTACCCTAGACTAATAAATGAATCTATGCTAAGTATTAATGAGTAATTTATACAAACTTTGATTCCTTCAGCAAATAATTATTGAATGTAAGCTAGATGCTGGGCATTGCTGATATCTAAGAGAGACAAAGTCTTTGCCCTCACGGAGCTTACATTTTATTAGCGTCTGATGCTTCTAGCAAGTCTAATGTGTAAATTAAATCTCCTCTCTTGGTAAGTTATCTAATTTTAAGAGAAACTCTAATATATGTAGTGCCTTAGACATTAGTTTCTGGAACTATAGGAGGCTGGTGGGAAAGATATTTGAGGACACCAGTACATTTACATAGCTTTTATAGCACACCTCACATATATGTAGATACTCCTGGCCAAAAATGTTCTATATATCCCAAAAGTTATTTATGTACATCAAGAGCAAATTGCATTCCTAACTGCCTTATGCAAAATCAGAGTGCTATGCCCATTCTTTTCTCTTTTTTTTTTTTTTTTTTTGAGACAGAGTTTCGCTCTTATTTCATAGGCTGGAGTGCAATGGCACGATCTTGGCTCACTGCAACCTGTGGCCTCCCAGGTTCAAGCAATTCTCTCACCTCAGCCTCCTGAGTAGTTGGGATTGCAGGCACCCACCACCACGTCTAGCTAATTTTTGTATTTTTAGTAGAGACGGGGTTTCACCATATTGGCCAGGATGATCTTGAACTCTTGACCTCAGGTGATCCACCCGCCTCAGTGTCCCAAAGTGTTGGGATTACAGGCGTGAGCCACTGCTCCCAGATGCCCATTCTTTTAAGGAAGTTTCATTAATTTATATTCTAGAAAAAGTATTCACCAAAGGGCATCTCCCTTTTAATCGTTTTCCTTTGATGAAGTAGTAATACAACTCATTAACTTGATCATGATTTAATATAAAAATTAAAGTATTTTTAATCACATAAAATTCTGTAATCACCAATCAATTGATCAATCTATTATGGACTCAATTTTATTAAATATTAATATATAAAAACAAAAAAAAATGAGGCAGATGACATCTTTTTGTGCCTTCCACTTAAAAGAATTTCTGAACTGGAAAGGATCATTGTAGGTCTTTGACCTAGCCTTATTTGCAAATAAGAAATACTACAAGGCTCAGTGAACTAGAGAGAGCTGTCCAGAGTTTCCCAGCTGGCCGAAATGGCCCAGTCCGAACCAGAATCCAAGCTTCTGCCTGCCAGGATTTGGGCCTTGCCACATAGCTTACCTTGGGTTCTACAGCATTATTTTTGCCTCTTTTTAAATTATTTTTATTCTATTTTTTTACTGTCTGAAGAGGATAATTTTTCCCTTTCGAAGTGCTTGCTTTCTCCAGAACAAGGAGTTCGGCTTGCAAAAATAAAAATACAGGTCAAAATTTGGCCATAGTACTGGTGAGATATTCTGAGTAAAAGTCTCTTTTCTGTTCTTTTCTAATTAGCCCCCATGGAAGTCTCAAATCTGAAGGTGATAAATGATGGCAGTTTGACCTCTCTAAAAGTCAAGTGGCAAAGACCTCCTGGAAATGTGGATTCCTACAACATCACCCTGTCTCACAAAGGGATCATCAAGGAATCCAGAGTATTAGCACCTCGGGTTACTGAAACTCACTTTAAAGAGTTAACCCCCGGACGACTTTATCAAGTTACCGTCAGCTGTGTCTCTGGTGAACTGTCTGCTCAGAAGATGGCAGTGGGCAGAACATGTGAGTCGTGGGCACCAGAATGTTGCTTTTGCTTGCTTGCTCTAATCACTCTCTGATCCACCTTAGAATAGGACAAAATAAGTTAGCAGGAATACTCCTTTCCCGATCCGAGAAGTGGAGCCTATGTAACTGAAGGTGTCTGAGTTATGGCCCGTTTATCTGAGTCACTTAAGCAAATGAGTTTGGATTTCTGAATGATCTGCATATTGTTTCTGTCTTATGCTTTTTCATGTCACATCACTTAAGTAGCATAAATACATTAGCATTGATACCAGCATATAAAACATTTCTGATTCATTCTTACAGTGAGAACCAGTTAGCATTTAACCATGTTTTCCATACATTATTTTATTAATTTATGTCCTCAAACACTTATGTATCCAGTGCCTTCTATGTGTGAGTTACTGTATTGTAAGCTTTGGGCATTGTTAAAACGAATAAGACATGCTACTTGCCTTTAAGGCACAATTCAGCAAACTACCCCATCTGGTGCCAAATCTGGTCTGTGGCCTGATTTTGTTTAGCCCTCAAGCTAAGAGAGTTTTTTACATGTTTAAAGAGTTGTACAAATAAACAAGAAAAAGATGAGACAGAGACCATATGTGTCCTGCAAAACCTGAAATATTTACTACCTGATCCTTACAGAAAAAATTGCCTAACTCTCGCTTTAGAGAAGTTCCATTTTAATCACACAGATGTAGAATACACACATGTACAAACATAAAAATAGTACATTTCAATAATAGTGACTGTATTGCTATTTCCATGTATCAGGCACTGACTAAACAATTTACACCCATTATTTCATTTAGTTGTCACAACAAAACTGTGAGAGATTTCCTGTTATTATCACCATTATACAGATAATTCAAAGAGGTCAAATAATTTGTCCATAGTCATTCAGCCAGTAAGTGGTGGAGCTAGAATTTAAAACAGGCTGTTTGATTCCAGAGTCCATTCTCTCTGCTGTTAGAGATCCAAAGTAAGAGCTACATGGTCAAAAAGGAAAGAGAACAAAATCCTCTTTCATAAGAGGAGTAAAAACTTGGAGGAAATGGGAGCAGGACATGGTGATTCACACCTATAATCCCAGCACTTTGGGAAGCCAAGGTGGTGAATCACTTGAGCCGAGGAGTTTGAGACCAACCTGGGCAACAAGGAAAGACCTTGTTTCTAGAAAAAAAAAAAAAAAGTAATTAGTTGGGCGTGGTGACACGTGCCTGTGGTCATAGCTACTCAGGAGGCTGAGCTGGGAGGGTTGATTGAGGCCTGTGGTTGAGCCATGATTGCACCACTGCACTCCAACAGAGTGTGACCCTGTCTCAAAAAAAAAAAAAAACTTGGAGGAAATGGAAATGGTCTTTAATCAGGACCTAAAAAATATAAAGTTCATGACAAATAAAGAGGGAAAAGAGGGAAGAGCTTTTGGGGTGAAAGGGACAATATAAGCAAAGGCCCAGAGGCAGAAGAGCCCAGACTTGCAGGTAAAGGCCAGTTTCCAAGGAGTAGGAAAGGAAAGAGGGTGGCCGCAGAAAGTAGTCTGAGTTAAGACTGGAAAGATATGGGGTCTGAACTTGAAGAGCTAAAAATGTAAGCAGAGGACTTGACATTTTATTCTGTAGATTATAGGGCGACCTTGAATGTTTTTAAGAAAAAAAAATAGAGGTTAATCTTGCAAGAATGTTAATTTTTTTAGCTGGAAAAGAGAGAGGAATCCCTCATGATCATGTCATCCAATATCTCTTCCAAAGGATGCCACATATTACTAGATTATTAACAATGTAACAGAAGATTACATTGCTGATATTTCTAAAATGATATTAGCAGACATTTCTTGTCAAATGTCTCTGAAATGAAAAACACTCTTTTGAAATCCACAGACATCAAGATGGGATAGAAATGTTTTGAACTGCAGATATTGTGTCTCCTATCTACTGCTGCCCAAGAAAAGTAAATAAGTGGCCGGGCGCGGTGGCTCACGCCTGTAATCCCAGCACTTTGGGAGGCCGAGGCAGGTGGATCACGAGGTCAAGAGATCGAGACCATACTGGTCAACATGGTGAAACCCCGTCTCTACTAAATATACAAAAAAATTAGCTGCACACGGTGGCGCGTACCTGTAGTCCCAGCTACTTGGGAGGCTGAGGCAGGAGAATTGCTTGAACCCAGGAGGTGGAGGTTGCGGTGAGCCGAGATCGCACCATTGCACTCCAGCCTGGGTAACAAGAGCGAAACTCCGTCTCAAAAAAAAAAAAAAGAAAAGTAAAGTAAATAAGTATCCTTACTTTTGGTTTGTAATATTTCCTTTTTGACATCATTTCACCATTTAGTTCCAGACAAAGTTGCAAACCTGGAGGCAAACAGTAATGGCTGGATGAGGTCTCTTGCAGTGAGCTGGTCGCCCCCTACTGGAGACTGGGAGCAGTATCGGATCCTACTCTTCAATGATTCTGTGGTGCTGCTCAACGTTACTGTGGGAAAGGAAGAAACACACTATGTCATGGATGACATGGGCCTCATTCCGGGAAGACAGTATGAGGTGGAAGTCACTGTTGAGAGTGGAAATTTGAAGAATTCTGAGCGTTGCCAAGGCAGGACAGGTAGGCAAATATGAAGATGTTAATACTAATAAAAGCATAATTTGTTCCCTCTCCCAAGTAACCCACGTAACTGCCAATATCATACCCTGATGTTTACTGAATTTGAAATATTAAGGATTTTAAGACTAACATGGGGTTTCTATCACCTAATTTGTCAAATTAGAACATTAAAGATCACTTCCACTAGTAATTCCATTATTTCATGAAAGAAAGCCATTTTAAACACCAAAAGAGTAGGATAGATACAGTCTGAAAATAAGGACTAATCCTTCCCACAAAAGAAGAACCTTTTGCTAGTGATCAGCATTACAGAGCCATTGCCTTGGCCTCATGTTGACTCATGTGGGGATTTCAGGTACCAAGGAAGAGTGATTAAAATGGAGAGGGATATATTTGGATTTTAGGGAAGGAAAGAATGAAGATACTGAAATGAGAAAACAGGTTCAAAGAAGTTATGACTTGCCAAAAGCATTGCAATACAATCGTGACAGTAAGAATACCAAGACTCATGTTTCAGTATCCTCATGCTGTCAGATACTTGTACTCATATTGTCAAATAACATAGCTGCACTTCCAAGTTCAATATTTTTTTTGATAATCCTTGTAATGGGAAATACTCCATACTTAGAGTAAAATTCAAATACCTTGTTTCTTAGTTTTCCTGATGATAAGGAAATAACTACATGGATTCAACATTCTTCTTAGAAGAATGTCAAAGAAAAGGATCATGACACCCACTTATTATTGCAACTGTGTCTTGCAGTAATATCCTCATCTTCCAAATATGAATATCCACTGGATGATGATCAAAGACCTACAGCAGCTTAAACTAAGCTACTTTCAGTACTTCACAGGAAAAGCATCTGTATCATCTCCAATATTTTATCACTCATCTCAAATAACTTGGAAATGTAAGATCAAGGAACGTTAGGGGCTCTCAGCATGTCAGCATAATTCTCAGGAGAACTTTTATTTTTATTTTTATTCTTTGAGACAGATTCTTACTCTGTCTCCCTGGCCTAGGCTGGAGTGCAGTGGTACAATCTCGACTCACTGCAACCTCTGCCTTCCAGGTTCAAGCAATTCTCATGCCTCAGCCTCCCAAGTATCTGGGATTACAGGCAAGTGCCACCATGCTCAGCTAATTATTTTACTTTTAGTAGAGATGGGTGTTTACCATGTTGACCAGGCTGGTCTCAAACTCCTAGCCCCAAGAAATCCACCCACCTTGGTCTCCCAAAGTGCTAGGATCACAGACATGAGCCACTATGCCAGGCCAAACTTTTCTTTTTCTTTTCTCTCTTTTATTATTATTATTTTTTTTTTTTTTGAGACAGAGTTGCTCTTGTTGCCCAGATTGGAGTGCAATGGCACAATCTCAGCTCACTACAGCCTCTACCTCCCAGATTCAAGTGATTCTTCTGTCTCAGCCTCCCAAGCAGCTAGGATCACAGGCATGTGCCTGACTAATTTTGTATTTTTAGTAGAGATGGGTTTTCACCATGTTGACCAGGCTGGTCTCAAACTTCTGACTTCAGGTGATCCACCAGGTTTGCCCTCCCAAAGTGCTGAGATTACTGGCATGAACCACTGCACCCAGGCCAAACCTTTCTTAAACTGTATCTCCAGTTTACCTTATTCAGGTAACCTGAAGTAGCCCTCAATGTAAATACTTAAATTATTACTCTATACTGAAGAAGGAAGATGCAGAGTTAGGGATTCAATTAGGGTGGATATTTAGAAAATTTATGGATGCAAAATTTACAATAATAATTTTCATACTTGATCCTTTCATAATTTAAGGCACCAACAATTTATTTATTTGTTTATTTATTTGAGATGGAGTCTAGCTGTGTAGCCAAGGCTGGTGTGCAGTGACACAATCTTAACTCACTGCAGCCTCCACCTCCCAGGTTCAAGCAATTCTCATGCCTCAGCCTCCCAAGTAGTTGGAACTACAGGTGCAAGCCACAATGCCTGGCTAATTTTTATATTTTTAGTAGAGATGGGGTTTCGCCAGATTGGCCAGGGTGGTCTCGAACTCCTGACCTCAAGTGATCCACCCATCTTGGCCTGCCAAAGTGCTGAGATGACAGGCATGAGCCACTGTGCCCAACCAACACTTTATTCATAACAATGTCTCCTAGAAATTGTAATAATAAAACCTTTTAAAGGAATCAGTTTTGATTCTTTGTATAAGACAAGTCCTCAATTTGATGCTATTGTTATTTGCCAGCCAACTCTCCCTTCCTTGAACACATCGGCGTCCCCCACCTCAGAAATGAGGGAAAGTTGCACTTGGTCTCCCCAACCTATGGGGATAACAAATACTCCTAACTCCACCTAAATACTCAAACAGGAACTTAGTGATTTTTTGAATGACAAGATTGGAATAAATACTTTTGTATTACAGAATTCATATAAAAAGATAAATTCTAATAAAGTATTAGGTAGTCGAAAATCAATGACTCTTCTAGCAAAATGTTTTCCAATTGAGTCTTTATTTCTGGTTACGTTACATTAACAAAGTTTTTGTGGTAAGATTTTGTTTTAATGCTCAGAGGCATTCATTAAAAAAATGTTGAACTGAAACACTCTTAAGGAGGGAAGAGAAGAGCTCTCAAAAGTGTATTCTATGAATGTGCCTGAGTCCCTCAATAACCCAAGTCTCCATTGCTTTTTCCTCAGTCCCCCTGGCTGTCTTCCAGCTTCGTGTCAAACATGCCAATGAAACCTCACTGAGCATCATGTGGCAGACCCCTGTAGCAGAATGGGAGAAATACATCATCTCCTTAGCCGACAGAGACCTCTTACTCATCCACAAGTCACTCTCCAAAGATGCCAAAGAATTCACTTTTACTGACTTGGTGCCTGGACGAAAATACATGGCTACAGTCACCAGTATTAGTGGAGACTTAAAAAATTCTTCTTCAGTAAAAGGAAGAACAGGTATTAACCTTTATGAATTTTACATTTTGAAGTGTTATGTCTGCTATTTAATTTAACATGCAATTTACAAGTATTCATTAACATATTTAAATTGCGTGTTAAATAGTAATTCATTTACTATTTAACACGCAATTTAAATATGTTAATGAATACTTGTAAATTGTCTTCATTTACTATTTAACTAATAGTAATAACTATTTTACTAATAGTAATTCATTTACTATTTAACACGCAATTTACAAGTATTTATTAAGTGCCATTTATGTACTGGGCATTGTTTTACGAATCCTTCTATTGTGTTTGTTTTCTATTTTACCAATTTCAGTTCTTATCTTTATTAGTTCCTTCTTTTTACTTTGCTTGAATTTATTTTGCTAAACTTGAAAAAGAGTAAAGAACTACTCCTTGGAGTTTTGCTGCAAAGGAGAGCAGAGAAATAGGGCAGCATCTAGAAGAAGAAGTATGGTTGAAAGGAGGATGACTTTTTAAGGGTAGAAGAAATAACAGCATGTTTTATGCTGGAGGGAATGATCTGGAAGATGTAGAAGGGGAATGATGATGATGTAAAGTAAGAGGGAAGAATTGCTGCAGTTATTCCATGAGTAGGCAAGAGGTATTGGGATCTAGAGCGCAGGTGAAGGAATTGGCTTTAGAAAGCAGTATGGGCAATCTAACCTCAGTGTCAGCTGGAATATTAGTCTGTTTTCACACTACTATAAAGATACTACCCAAGACTGAGTAATTTATAAAGGAAAGAAGTTTAATTGACTCACAGTTCTACATGGCTAGGAAGGCCTCAGGAAACTTAAAATCATGGTAGAAGGTGAAGGCGAAGCAGGCACTTTCTTTTTTTTTTTTTTTCTTTACCCAACCAATGGTATGGCATGCTAAGCAGGGGATTAGCATGGGGATTACAATCCAAGATGAGATTTGGGTGGGGACACAAAGCCACACCATATTGGCTGGGAAAGAGAATATATGGCACAGATGCCAATAGGTGGATAGTTGTAGGGTGAGCAGTTATATTGTAATTGCTCTCATTTTTTCTCGGTGTAATTGGAAGCAAAATCATAAAGATTTCCCTTTTTAGCTGGATGCAGTGGCTCACACCTGTAATTCCAGCACTTGGGGAGGTTGAGAAGAGTGGATCTTGAGGCCTGGAATTCAAAACCAGCCTGCCCAACATGAAAAGACACTGTCTACTAAAAATACAAAAATTAGCTGGGAGTGATGGCATATACCTATAACCCCAGCTACTTCGGAGGCTGAGGCAGGAGAACCGCTTGAACCCAGGAGGTAGAGGTTGCAGTTAGCTGAGATCATGCCACTGCATGCCAGCCTGGGTGATAAAGTGAGACCCTGTCTCAAAAGCAAAAACAACAACAAAAAAGATTTTCTTTTTCGATGTATGTACTATTGTCCTGTATCTTATTTTTCTCTCCTTTTCTGATCCCACAAAAAACATAATTATTGCTTTATATAGTCAACATCTTTTCAGATTTACCTACCAA
Source organism: Aotus nancymaae (assembly GCF_030222135.1). Classification (NCBI taxonomy): domain Eukaryota; kingdom Metazoa; phylum Chordata; class Mammalia; order Primates; family Aotidae; genus Aotus; species Aotus nancymaae. The sequence goes on from NW_026988428.1 coordinate 30,272,387, forward strand.
TTTACTACCTTTTTTCTCACTTTTTTCTTCCTGCATCTGAGATGTTTTATCTGGGATTATTTTCCTTTATCCTGGAGAATGTTATTCAAATTTCTTCATTGACAACTTTTAGGGACAAACTCTCTCAAATTTTGTTTTTGCTGGGCATGTTTTTCTATAGCTGTCATCTTTATATAGCTCTCAGTCTTGAAAGATATTTTCTTAAGTTCCAACTCTGTGTTTAAAGTTATTTACTCTCAGCACATAGAAGATATTATTCTACTCTTTCTTGCATTTATTGTTGTTGCTGAAAAGTCAGCCATCAGACTAATTTTTATTTCTTTGTAAGTCTGTTTGCTATGACAGCTTTTAGGATCTACTTTTTGCCTTTGGTGTTCAGAATTGTTTCACAATAGTAATCAAGGTGTAGGTATATGTCTTTTTGTTTCTCCTGCTTAAGTTTTATTGGTATTTCTGTACTTTCCAATTTAGTGTCTTTCTACAGTCCTGGAAATTCTCAGCTATTAACTCTCTGATATTTCCTCTTGCCTTTTCTCCATCCCCCTGCCCCGTCATATTCTGGTATTCTAGAACACACATATACAAACACACCAATATATTTCATATTTTCCATGTGTTTTCTCTCTTAACTACAGTATAGGTAATTTTCTCATCTCTTTGATTCGTTTCATTAATTCTTTCTTCAGCTCTGTCTAATCTGTCTTAAAATCTACCTACTGTGTTTTAAATTTTAATTTTTCTTCACTTTAAGCATTCTCTTTGGCTCTCTTTCAAATCTGTGTTGTACTCTGTTGCTCTTTAGTTATATTTTCATTCCTTTCCTGCATTACTATATGCAAATTAACAATGTTTACTTTCCATCCTATGTCTGATACTAGCTGAAATCTTCAAGAGTTAAGTCCTGTTGTCTTTTGATTTTCCTGCCTTTTTTAAATGGTACTTTATTTCTTTAAATGTATGTGTTTTTTTTTTTTAACTATAAGCTCATTTTCCCTGGAATTTTATTCTGTGGAAACTATTTAAGGCCATGTTTGAAGGTGAGTTACAGAAAGAATTTTCTTTTCATTTGATTCTTTCAGGTGCACAAGACTACTATCAAATCAGACTTACTTTAATCTAAATTTTCAACTTGAGGTTTTTTGATCATCTGCATTTTATAAATTCAGGTTGCAAACACATTGAAACTATCTTAAGGTTATGAATTCTAAGAGGAAATCATTTTCTCCATCCAGTATTAAGAAGGCTGAGGCTGTATGGGGAGTAAAGAAGGAATATTTTTTTCACTTATACTTAGATTGTAGGCTTTCCAATGTTATGCAAGGTCACCTATGAGTTTCTTCAGCCTGGAAAAATCTACACTTTACCTCCTTTCTCCAATATCCTGCAATGCTATAAAATCAAAGCTTAAATTTGCATTTGAAAGGTGCTCTCAACACAACAGTTTGCTTCATGATCCAATTATCTCTCTATCCTTTACTTTTTGGTCTTTGAGAATCCCTTACGTTCCTGACAAGTCATTCATTTACATTTTCATATTTTATCCAATACGCATAGTTGTATTTATTGGAAGGATTTTCATGGTATCTAGATTATCACACTGCCAGAAATGGAAGTCCAAGGCATTGTTTTAGACCTAAAGTCATTTTTATCATCCCCATCACCCATCTTGCTAGGTCATATGGTAAAGGCATGTTTAACTGCGTAGAAAACTGCCAAACTGCTTTCCAAAGTGTGTGTAAAATTTTGCATTCCCCCCAGCAATGTATGAGATTTCCACTTCCTCCGCATTCTCAGCATGTAGTACATGATATTAACAGTTTGTTTTAAAATTTAGCCATTCTAATGGAATAGCCATTATAATAAGATAATAGTATTTCATGTGGTTTCAACAATTTGCCTTTTTCTTTTTTTTTCTTTTCTTCCTTTTTTCTTTTTTTTTTAGATGAGTCTTGCTCTGTTGCCAGGCTGGAGTGCAGTAGTATGATTGTGGCTCACTGCAACCTCCGCCTCCAGGTTTCAATTGATTCTCCTGCCTCAGCCTCTCGAGTAGCTCAGACTACAGGCACGTGCCCCCACACCCAGCTAATTTTTTATTTTTAGTAGAGACAGGGTTTCATCATATTGGCCAGAAGGTCTTGAACTCTTGACCTCATAATCCGCCCAACTCGACCTCCCAAAGTGCTGGGATTACAGGCATGAGCCACCAGCCCAGCCTAATTTGACTTTTACTGATGTCTAATGGCTTTGAGAATCCTTTCACAAGCTTATTTGTCATGCATTTATCTTCTTTAGGGAAGTTTTTGTTAGACTATTTTGCCGAGTTTAAAATAGGGTTGGTTGGTTGTCCTTGGTCAAAATGTTTTCTGTCAGTTTTTCATTTTATCAATTTATTCCTTTCATAAATCATGCTGTGATGTCATATCTAAAACTCTTTGCCTAAATCAAAGTCACAAAGGTTTTCTCCTATAAGTTTATAGTTTTAGGTTTTAAATGTAGGTCTGTAACCCACTTTGAATTTTTATATATGGTGTGAGATATGGTTGAAAGTTTTTTTCTTTGCATATAGATACCTGATAATTCAGCTCTATGCATTGAAAAGGCTATCTTTTCTCCATGAAATTGCCTTTGCATCTCTAAAAAAAATCCATTGATAACATATTTGTTGTTCTATTTCTGGACTCTCAATTCTGGTCCATCAATCTATGTGTCTGTCTGCCCTTTGTCTGTATTATCCTGTCTTGTTACAAGACTTTTAGTGAAATCTGGTGGTGTTAGTCCTCTAACTTTATTCTTCTTTTTCAAAATGCTTTGGCCACTGTAGCTGTTTGCCTTTTATATAAAATTTAGAACTATAATTGAATCTTTAGAATTATAATTGAATCTGGTCCATATACAGTAGGATTTTTTAATGAATACGTTTGTCTCTTAATCCAGAAGCTAATGAACTTTGAGAAAGAGGGGTGGCAAGGTTCCAATCCCTTTGATTACTACAATTCAGGAAAGAGGCACAAAGAAGAATGTATGTTGACCAAGTGCCAACTTCAGTATCTGTGTCTAAGATTTGTTAAATGATAGGTTGGAAGAAATAAACGTTGTTAATTAGCAAAAGGACACAGGCTTAGGGGTTAGACAAATCTAGCTTTCAGTTCCAGGTTGGCTATTTGTTAGCACTGTGATATAGGCTAAATTACTTACATTTTGTTATCATTGGTTTCCTCGTTCATAAATGAAATAATAAAATCAACTTTATAGAGTTCTGAATGGGTGTCAAATAATATAACCTTCATGAGACATATAACTCATAACTGGCACATAGTAGGCATTCAGTTATTGTTATTACTATTTCATAAAATATATTGTTATAATTTATATTATTATCAGGGTTCATGTATAATAACAGCCCCTTTGAGAATGTGCCAGTAAAGAACTAACTAGTTTGCTAGACCATAATCACCAGACTGAAGGGAGTTCCCAATACCACCCCATAACAATCATTGGCTCAGTTAGATTAGATAGCTTTGAATTCTCATGGGGTAAGGACAGATAACATTGTATTAATTAAGCAGTTTTCAAAAATAGCAGCCTTCATTATCTAAAATTTAAAATCAAATCAGAACTACTTAATAAGCATGCATCATCTCATCTTTGGATCTTAAATAATTTTGATTCTCTATATAAGCATCTTTTTCAAAGTAGTAGAGCCTCTCTAGAAGAGTAGTTCTCCATCTGCCACAGGAAATAGAACTGAGAGTCTATAGCAACAACACAAAAATTATTTTTAGCACTTTCAAGTCTGTCTCCATTTTTTGACTCATTTTTCTTTCACTTTCTTAGGCGACTAAGTGTCATTTGTTTTGTCTTCCGTCTACTGTTTTAGTGCCCGCCCAAGTGACTGACTTGCATGTGGCCAACCAAGGGATGACCAGTAGTCTGTTTACGAATTGGACCCAGGCGCAGGGAGACGCAGATTTTTACCAAGTCTTACTGATCCATGAAAACGTGGTCATTAAAAACGAAAGCATCTCCAGTGAGACCAGCAGATACAGCTTCCACTCTCTCAAGTCCGGCAGCCTGTACTCCGTGGTGGTAACAACAGTGAGTGGAGGGATCTCTTCCCGACAAGTGGTGGTGGAGGGAAGAACAGGTAAGTAGAGCTATGGGTCTGTGACTTACTAAGATCTGAATACATGAGGCCCCTAATCAGAATATTATAGAAACATCCAAAAATCAGACTCATCCCTGGCCTTCCTAAAAGCTAAGTTTCAGTGCCACTCAGAAGGTATGGAATGGAAATTGGGAGATGGGTGATGGCAAGAGAGAATAAATTCTGAATTTTTTAACATCTCCAACAAACATGTCATAACTCCTCACTTGATGCCTAGGCTTATCCCCTTATTCAGCTGATTTCCTTTGACATGTTTATGTCCCAGTTAAGGTAAATAAGTAATGAGATAAAAAAACAAAACAAACCTCCCAAAGAAAACAGCTTTTACTCTTTTCTTTTCTCAGTTTTCAAGACATAAAAAGAAAATGATCTCTAATTAATATGGTCAGAGGTGGAGTTGGTCTAATTTTCAGGTCTCGTATATTTTCATAAGCAACATTAATAAGTGCCTAATACTATATGCCATCTAAACAATTGTTTTTACCCTTAAGCGCTCCCTGTTAGAAAGCTAAGTAAACAAATAAGTGTCATTATGGTCATGTGTGTCAGGGAGCCATGGCACCGAAGGAGATAGAATTTTCTGCATCATAAAAGAACATAAAAATTAATATATATGATACATAAAATTGATGTTCCAGTTTCTTAGAAAGAAAAAATATTACATAAACCCAATAGAAGCTCTGATAATTATTAGTGACCGTGCCTACTTAATTTTATATAGTTATTATAAGTTGAATTTCAGGCATCTCTTTCATCCTCAACACTCAGATTCTGAATATCAGCTGCAGGCATCATAGATGCATCTCTTTCCAAAATCATGAATCTCACCTACTTAATGAACCCAGAGGACATTAACTTCATTAACTCTCCCAGAAGAAGAACAAAGTTACCGAGAAGATGTTTCATAGTCTGGTAGAAATTCACTGGTGTACGCCCATTTCCCTCATTCTATGACAGCTGACACTGTCACCTGCATCTTTCTCCCTGATATTTTCTTTCCTTTCTTTTAATGGTTCTTGGCACCATCCATTGGTGTAGCATACCTGGGGGAAGGGGTCTGAAAAGCTTAGCTTGGAAATCAGGAGGCCTAGGTTTTGGTCCTAGCTCTGCCATTGACGTATTTCCCTAAGCTTCTGTGTTTTAATCCATGCACAATAATCACCCCTAACCTAGATGTCAAAGTAGGGAAGGAGAAATAATAAGAAAGCTGAGGAGAGGAGTGGAGGAGGACCTTGCATTCATTTCCCGGTGATTTACAGTTGTATCAATCACATTAGACTGATTTAATTCTTGCTTAGACATGTATAATATCGGTATTCATGAGTGGATGTCTCTATTGGTTGATTCTTTTCCAAGTAGCAATTCAGGAATCCAGTCTACTACTGTTGGTGGCTCTTCTTTGCTGTAGGTCCTCAGAGCTCTCCTCATTTCTCCAGAGAATGAAGGTGGGGGAGGGGCACAGATCATCAGACTTGGGAGTAGACATTTCACTTCCACCCACATTCCACTGGCCAGAACTCAGTTACATGGCTACATGTAACTGCCTGGGAGCCCGAGAAATGTAGTCTAGCTGTGAAATGGTTGGTGAGCCATATTCTGCCACACAGGTTGATTCTCATTTTAAATACCACGAGGATTGTCCAACTTGTTGTAAGCTACTAAAATAGTCTGTGCTATCTCTTGAAATAGCTGGACAGTTAAATAAGTGGAACACATAATTATTTTTGCACCTATATTTTAATTAGAATAAAGGTACAAGTATTTAACCCATGTTATATGATAGAAGCATTCAAAAAAGAGACAAGAAATTCTTTGAAGATGGTCATCAAATTTTGAGAGAACCAAATATGAATAAATACGAGCGTGAGTTATTTTACTCAAACATATAAGGAGTGCATATTATCATGATAAAGGAGGAAAATGGGAGAGTCCTGTACAAAGAAGCACAGTAACAGGGATTTTGAAAGGTGCCTCTTTTAGTAAATTTTGTGCTCAGTCAGTTGTAAAGAATTCAGTAGCTAAGGCCGTGATAATCCTTATCATCTCCTCAAATTGCTGAACTATTGGTCAATACTGACATAATTTTGAAAGATATTCTTATATTTCACCTGTTTCCATAGAGTTGAAATTTGTAAATAAACTCTCCTAGCCCAGAAAAGATGACAGAATATTTAAAATTAAAGACATTAGATATAGTTAATGAATCTAATTCTAATCTGAGAAAATGCTTACACTAAAGGAAAAACAAATTTTGTATCTATTTTTTTCTTAAACATGTGAATCATATTTCTGGCAAAACTTTTGATAATTGTATCCCTTCTAAAACAATGTTAGTAGTTGCAGATATTTCCAGCAGTTTTTAAAAACTGGCGTAATGAGTGGCTTTTTAGAGCAACCAAGCAATGTACGGACGATTGGATGGAGGAAGGAAGGAAAGAAAGAAAAAAGGAAGAAGGAAAGAAAAGGAAGGAAGGAAGGAAAAGATGTACTAATATATAAATCTTCTGGCTAAAAGTTCAACTTTATATCTAGGAAATGTCCATATATGTGCATCAGCATTAGCAGAGTTGCTCAATAGAATGCAGTTTATAACTTTTAGTGATGGATAAGTGCTTTTAAGTATAAGGTATACTTTGGGGCTTAATTCATAAAGTCAGAGCTTATTACATTAGGAGGATTCTCCAAATCCTGTCCATTATAAGTGATGTTCTGATATTGAAAAATCATATGAAACTATTAAGTTAATCAAGTAATGATTAAAACAGTAGTGCAGTTCATATAACTGTAGTATTTTACTCCTATATTCATTTATGGCAGTACTACTTAATGGGCACCAACTTCTGATATGTGGTTCAACTTTTACTCAATACTGCAACTACTAATTTGCTGACGATACATCCAGCCAGAGAGCTTGTTGAAGACATTCATGCCCTTTTCATTTTTGTATACCTGGCAACTAGTAGGTTTTCAGTAAACATTTGTGACACTAATCTCCAGTTGATATAAGCAAATGATTATAGTTGACATCAGAAAAGCCGTTATTGCCATAATAGTTCTCTCTGCCCTTGGTTGGTCCAGCCTCCAGACTTCTTACTTCCAAGATAGGTTTTTAAGCTGATTTCTCACCACTAGAGGGCAGGAAACACTTTGCAAAGGGAAAGCATTCCCTCTGGTTGTGTTAGCTGTTTAGACTTCCCAGGAATAAATAACTTCATCATAAGGAGATTGAAGTTATCCTAGTTTAAGGTCTTTAGAAAAGCTATCGTATTCTTCCCCTTTCTCCTCAAACGTTTTTGCTTTATTGGTAAGTTTGGCTCAAGTTGGTTCATTTGGATGGTTGAAATATTTGTTCCCTTACTTTCAGGGAACCTTCTAAAATATTCTATAAAGATGCCTCCACTTGAAATGCTTTTACAAACAGCATCCCCATAAAAATGTAGTAGATGTAGTAGTGGCATCCTTAAATTTACAAGGCATTGCAAAGGCCTCCTGATATTTTTATTTTGGTTAGCCTTCTGATGTAAGAACACTCAGCTTCTAGAAGCTAAATCCTCATACTTCCTTGACCTCTTATGTAATCAGATTAAATCTCCCTGAGTCCATGATTTGTGCTGATTGCAATAGATGACTCAAACTTTTGACTGTGTTTTTCTTTTTAAATCCCCCCAACCTTTCAAAATCACAGTCCCTTCCAGTGTGAGTGGAGTAACAGTGAACAATTCCGGTCGCAATGACTACCTCAGCGTTTCCTGGTTGCTGGCGCCCGGAGATGTGGATAACTATGAAGTGACATTGTCTCATGACAGCAAGGTGGTTCAGTCCCTTGTCATTGCCAAATCTGTCAGAGAATGTTCCTTCAGCTCCCTCACCCCAGGCCGCCTCTACACTGTGACCATAACTACAAGGAGTGGCAAGTATGAAAATCACTCCTTCAGCCAAGAGCGGACAGGTAAGGCTGTATGAAGGTTCAGTGTTCTGCAAGAACCAATTCACATGTGGCTCAGGGCACCACAGAGCTGTAGCAATTCTGTAATGATGGGATGAAAGGCTCTTGAGATCACAAAACTGTTACGGAGTCTTTGTATTTTAATCCAAAAAATTCCTTGTGTGAGCAGACCCTTTGTGACTAGAATTTATATTATATTCAAATAGCGTAAAAACTATTCCTGTTTATGGAGTACTTTTGGTTGCTAGGGCCTGGCTTTATATATGTTAACTAACCCTTATGAACTCCTTATTGAGGTAGCCGTTGTTATTATTCCCATTTTACAGATCAGGAAACCAAGGTTTAAGGAGGTCAAGTAACTTGCCTAACTGTTTGCCTTATTAAACAGCCAGTATGTTTCAGATTTTACGCCCAGTTCTGAATGACTCCAGTGCCTACGAAGCTCTCCATCCTAAAATCCTTCCTGAAATGTCTGTTGATCAAAACCACTGTTCATCCTTTTTCACACAAGGTGAAAATGTGAACTTTTATAGTTCTAGGGCTAGGGAGCAAAAATCTTAGCAAAGGAAATGAGTGTTCAGTCCAATGTGCTGAAAATAATTAAATTTAAATAGCTACCATTTCCCAATATAATTATGCTTCCTGGAGTTTATACCTGAGGATTTCTGCTTAAGGTTGGCATCAATACGTTGTCACATGTGTCCTACTGAGCTGTGGGCTGGTTTCTGTATTTTGAAATGCCAGTTCTTCCATGAGGTTCTCCAACAATTGTCCTTGTCCTATTACCTGGCAAAAGGCCTGGGGCTTAGTCAGCACTCAGTAAATATCTGGTGAAGGAATAATCAGAAATCACTTAGATCAAGGGTTCCACGTGGGAGTCCATGGTTCATGGGAGACTTTAGGAATGTAGTAACCCCTGAAGCTGTTTATGAGGTTGCTGAGGAAAGTGTCAGAACCTTTGAGAAGAAAGAGTCCATGGCTTTTATCAGATTCCCATGGTTTCTGTGACCCCCAAAAAGCTAAGAACCTCTGATTTATATTGTTACAGGATGCTGGCATTGAAGGGGTCCTAGGAATGATCTAATCCTATCTCCTCATTTGTATAAAGAAAGTCCCACAGAAGGAGTGTGGCTTCTCCAAGGTTGCAGGGCTGACCAGTAGCAGAGCTCAGCCTACCTCCAGTGCTGTGTCCATTCCATCATGCTGTTTCTGAGAGCACTAGTCAGGGATATAAAGGGATTATCCCTACCCTCAAATAATTTTAAGTCCAATTACACTGACAATCACAATAATGATTTAGATCTGAAAAGTAGATTTCTATTCACAAAGCAGTCTTATGTCAGGGTCTCATATTGATCAACTTGGAGCCTAAAAATCACCAAAAATTAAAGGATGTGTTACCTAACTACCTTCCTATCCATGTTAATTCATGATGATTTCCTATTCCTATGACTTTAATATTGCAAAAACTTTTGCTGAGATTGTTTTTAAATGCAAGAACCGTGATTCTTTATTTGGTGCATCCTCTATGCCTTGATCAGCATGAACTTGGACTTGGTGCATAACTAATGGAGGCAAATTATTGCCCCCGGCAAATCAGTTTAACTGGAGAGTCATGTCTGAGTTGTTCTCTTGATGATATTGGTTGATTATCTTAATGCCCTTTTCCATTTCTGATGCTCTTGTTCTATATTTTGGGTGAAAATACCAATAGTTCTAATTCTGTATTATGTTATCTCACTGGTAGCGAGGCACGTCTCTACAAATTACCCCCTATTCCACCTGGAGAGCTCCTTATTGACTTAACGTGATATTCAGCCTGGTTTTTCTTCCTGTAATAGTGGCTTTGCCTTCAGCAAATTGCCTGGATCATTGACTTTTCTTAGCCCATGCATAAAATGTCACTTCATAATTTCCTCTCCTTAACTCTGTGATGACTGTATTCTAATTGGGTTTAGGTAAATATCTTGGAGGAAGCATATCTGCCCTTGCTCCATATCTGTGGTGAGATATATTCCAAAAGCTAATCAGTAAACACCATGCAAAAAGGATGCTTCTGTGCCAAAATACTGAAATTTCTGGATAATTTCATGATTTGATAAAAAGTAGAGGAGAAAAATTGGACACAGGGTTGGCATGTGGACAGAGCAGAAACCCCTTAACATATATCAAATACAGAGGGAGGCTGTACAGGCCTAGAGGACATGCTAGTATTGGGATAAGAGTTTAATACCCTGGATTGAGTTCATGCCTTTTTTCAGTGCTCCTGCTCATTAATATTTATAATGTCCAGTCATAGTGAGATAGTAAAGAATCTGTGGCCTACTGTTGAATTAAAATTCAGCCCCAAGAGGAAAAATGAAATCTCCTTAAAATTATGCTCTAAATACAGAATTGCCTTATTCCACAGTGTTCCTAATAACATGCATATATTTATTTATTGGTTGGGGAGGGGACCCCAGATATACAGAATGGTTTGTTTATATATTAGAACCTGACATGCACAAAACTGTATTAATTATAATTCTTGGTTCAAGAAACCATGCATCAATTGCCACCTTTACTTTTTAGGCATCTAATTCGTAATTTTTAATAATTAAACATGTATACAAGAAACCAACCACTACCTAAAATACAAGCTAGGACCTTGACAATAACCTACATCAAAATATGTGGTCCCCACCTCATGAATTCACTCAAAGGTAGCCAGCATCTTGACTCCTGTGTTCATCTCTCCCTTGCTTTCCATCTTGCAAGGATTTATATACAGGCCTAAAATTAGGGGGTTTTAAGGTTTTTGTCATTTTAACATTATTTTAAAAGGTATTTTTAATGCAGTATTTAATCTCTTAGGGACTTAGATGTTTTACTTATTATATAGATAAGATTCAGCCATATTTTGTGTTTTGATGTTAAGGGCAAGAAATCCACATTTTTGTGTTTTAAGAAATTAATTATAACTATTAATTTATAGTTATATAAATATATAAATATTTATAACTAGAATATTTCACTGTGTGCATATGTGTGTATATGTATAGATTCATTATCCAGTCTCCTGTACATATTCTTCCACACTTGATTTTTATTGGGTTTTTTAATTTTGCCAGTCAAATGGATATAAAACAGTATTTCACTGTGGTTTTGACTTGCATTTCTTTGATCACCAATGATGTGGAAAATCTCTTCATTTATTATTTAAATAACTATATGTGTTTCTTCTTCCATTTTCCTTTTTTTTTTTTTTTTTAAGACGGAGTCTTGCTCTGTCACCCAGGCTGAAGTGCAGGGGCACGACATGGTCTCGGCTCACTGCAGCCTTCACCTCCCGGATTCAAATAATTCTCCCATCTTAGCCTTCCGAGTAGCTAGAGCTACAGGTGTGCACCACCACACCCAGCTAATTTTTGTATTTTTCAGTAGAGATGGGGTTTCACCATTTTGGCCAGGCTAGTCTCAAACTGCTGACCTCAAGTGATTTGCCCACCTTGGCCTCCCAAAGTGTTAGGATTACAAGTGTGAGCCACTGCGCCTAGCCTCATTTTTCTTTTTTGGATTGTTTATATTCTTCTTAGTAACTTTTGAGTCACCAATGTATGCTGGAATTATCAATATAATTTACCATCACTCATATTAATCATCAGCTATCACGTTTAATGTTCCATCTTACACCCGACATTTTGTGCAGGCAAACAGCAGGCTTAGAATGAGTTCATCAGCTTCTGTTAAAAGATCCATTTAATCACTCCAAGTAGTGTAACAATCTTTCCCCTCCAGAAATTTGTGACTTAAGGTCTAAGATTTTTCTTTTAAATACACACAATAATAATCCACTCTCTTTTTTTTTTTATTGTCCCAGGTTGTCATCTGTGATCAATTACTCACTCAGAATCAATAAGTATTTAGTTGTTCTCTGTTTCCTTTTCAGTGCCTGACAAAGTCCAGGGAGTCAGTGTTAGCAACTCGGCCAGGAGTGACTATTTAAGGGTCTCCTGGGTGCATGCCACTGGAGACTTTGATCACTATGATGTCACCATTAAAAACAAAGACAACTTCATTCAAACCAAAAGCATTTCCAAGTCAGAAAACGAATGTGTATTTGTTCAGCTCGTCCCTGGACGGTTGTACAGTGTCACTGTTACTACAAAAAGTGGACAATATGAAGCCAGTGAACAAGGGAATGGGAGAACAAGTAAGTGGAACGATTGCAAAATCTGACAGTTGGACTTGGAAGTCTTTGAGTAATTTATCTGAACCTTGAATTTTTTCTACTTTTTGATTAGTACATTATATTCTCAGTAAGTCTCACTCGGTGCTAACGTCGTTCAGCCAAGCCATAGCCTATAATTACAAAATATTTATTGGTGGATAAAAGCAAACATAGTGAGGGGGCAAGAAGGCTAAATGTCCCATGTTTCTTCCCTGTCTTCCTGCATCATGGCATTTAAATTCTAGACTTCTTGTTTTATCTTATGATTGATATCATAAATCATTTTATAATTACATTCTACCAACGCTGATCATATAACATTGATGTCAGGAAAAAAATCACAATTTCAATAGTTGCTTGCAACTTTTCTTGTTTAATTATCCGTGAAGTAGTGCTAGTGGGTTATTTGGGGAAGGGAGGTGGTGCCAGTTCCTTGAATGTGTGTGATTCACGAATTATCATATAGGTAAACTCTGTTCAGTTCCATTCCTGAAGTGTCTTCTCATTTTTCTCTCTAGTTCCAGAGCCTGTTAAGGATCTAACATTGAGGAATAGGAGCACTGAGGATTTGCACGTGACTTGGTCAAGAGCTAATGGGGATGTCGATCAGTATGAGATCCAGCTGCTCTTCAATGACATGAAAGTATTTCCTCCTTTTCACCTTGTAAATACCGCAACCGAGTATCGATTTACTTCCCTAACACCAGGGCGCCAATACAAAATTCTTGTCTTGACGATTAGTGGAGATGTACAGCAGTCAGCCTTCATTGAGGGCTTCACAGGTAATGTGAAATATTGTTATTGAACCTGAATAGATAGAGTGGTGTATTTAACTTTTGGGTAGTCCAGGCATTTTGATCGAGGATTCGGAAGGCTAAAAAGGAGATGGCGAGAAGGGACAAAGTTATCTTGATAGTAACGATGATGTTGTCCAAGCAAGATGAACAGAAATAAAGTATGATGTCAGTAGAGAGTGGGGGTTGGAGGGCGCTCTCAGAGAAATAGCAATGAACTGACATGATTAGCTGGTGCTTGTGAGGCCGACAGATTAAGAATTAAGTGTTACTTGGGTCTCACTTCTTTAGGACTCTATTAGGAATGTTGCCATAGTAGTTAACATGTACTGACAGTTCACCATGAACCAGACCCACAGCAAAGCACTTTATGTCTGCATCTTGTTTTTTTTTTTTTTTTTTTTTTGAGACGGAGTTTCGCTCTTGATACCCAGGCTGGAGCGCAATGGCGCGATCTCGGCTCACCGCAATCTCCGCTTCCTGGGTTCAGGCAATTCTCCTGCCTCAGCCTCCTGAGTAGCTGGGATTACAGGCACGCGCCACTGTGCCCAGCTAATTTTTTGTATTAGTAGAGACGGGGTTTCACCATGTTGACCAGGATGGTCTCGATCTCTTGACCTCGTGATCCACCCGCCTCGGCCTCCCAAAGTGCTGGGATTACAGGCTTGAGCCACCGCGCCCGGCCTGCATCTTGTTTAATCTTCACAATGCTTTGGGAGGCCGAGGCAGGAGGATAGCTTGAGCCCAGGAGTTCAAGCACAGCCTGGGCAACATGACAAAATCCCGTCTCCACAAAAAAAATACAAAAAAATTAGCCAGGCATGGTGGTGCGTGCCTGTAGACCCAGCTACTGGGAAGGCCAAGGTGGGATGATCACCTGAGCCCAGGAAGTATAGACTGCAGTGAGCCATAATCATACCACTGCACTCTAGCCTGGGCAACAGAGTGAGACACTACCAAAGAAGAAAAAGAAGAAGAAAGAGAGAGAGAGAAGGGAAGGAGGGAAGGAGGGAGGGAAGGGAAGGAAAGGAAGGAAGGAAGGAAGGAAAAGAAAGAAAGAGAAAGTAAAAGGAAGGGAGGGAGGGAAGGAAGGAGAAAGAGAAAGAAAGAAAGAGAGAAGGAATCTTCAACTTCAGAACTCTGTGGGTTGGTTACTATATCATCACTGCTGTTTTTCCTGATGAAGAAACTGAAACTTACAGATGTTACATAATCTGCCTGTAGTCCCTCAGCTAGTGAGTGAGAAAACCAAAACTTGGACCAAGGCACCCTGACTAGCCTCTCGCTATATAATTAGTATTTTTCATTTCCACTCACCGGCCTTGACTTCTCCCTAAGCTTTCCCCCGTCAACTTCAGTTCACACAGAAAAATCAGACAAAAGTGGCAAACCGTTACTTTCTTTTTCACGTGAGTTCTTTCATTGGGGGCCAGAACATCAGAAGCATTCAAAACTCTGGTTAAAAATTTCAACAGTTCAATCTCCAAGTGATGACTTTTAAATTTGTTTTCTTTTCCAGTTCCTAGTGCTGTCAAAAATATTCGCATTTCTCCCAATGGAGCCACAGATAGTCTGACGGTGAACTGGACTCCTGGTGGAGGAGATGTCGATTCCTACACGGTGTCAGCATTCAGGCACAGTCAAAAGGTTGACTCTCAGACTGTCCCCAAGCACATCTTTGCGCACACGTTCCACAGACTGGAGGCCGGGGAGGAGTACCAGATCATGATTGCCTCAGTCAGTGGGTCCCTGAAGAATCAGATAAATGCGGGTGGACGGACAGGTAAGCATCCACCTGGAGAAGGGCTAGACTGCAGAATGCCCCTTGGTTCTCCGAAACGGGACTGCGAATGGGCTCAGCTATTCACAAATCAAAATTTAAAACCACCTAAGTTTGTACAATTCAATGTGATTTCAAGAGCCTTTCTTATTTTTTCTTTGCATTTTTCTCTTAAGAGAGATTTTCAAAACAAATGAAAAGGAATCAGAAGTCTAATTATTTGAACACATTTTTATACTTGCTAAAGGACAAAAAAATTTTAAATTTTAACAAGCAGGCTGGGCACGGTGGCTCACACCAGTAATCCCAACACCCTGGAAGGCCAGGGCAGGTAGATTGCTTGAGTTCAGGAATTTGAGACTAGACTGGGCAACATAGCTAAACCTTGTTTGTACTAAAAATACAAAAAATTAGCCTGGCATGGTGGTGCACACTTGTAGTCCCAGCTGCTCAGGAGACTGAGGTGGGAGAATCACCTGAGCCTGGGAGATCAAGGCTGCAGTGAGCCGTGATCGTGCCACTGCACCCCAGCCTGGGCAATTGGAGTGAGACCCTGTCTCAATAAATAATAAATAAATATATACATAAATTTTAATAAGGAGACTTCTATAATTATGCATTTTTCAAAAGCTCTACCTTTTAAGAAAGAGTACACATCTGTGTCATCTATTTTACCCAGTAGAGCTAAAAAAACAAGTATCGAATGAATAATATATCTATTTACATCAATATCACTATTCATGTATTATTTTTGAAAGAAAAATAAGCTACAAGCACCTGCCATATACCAGGCTTTAAAATGATCTCTAGTCACACTCTAGTCCGCTTACAGATGAGGTAAGTACAGCTCAGAAAGCTTATGAAACAGTATCAAGGATACACATAATAAGACCTAAAGCTGTAATTTAAGTCTAGGTCTGTCTGGCCCCAAAGCTCATGCCCTCTCCACTGTGACACAATACTTCTTAGATGTCTCCTATTCTCATAACCGTTTATTCAGTTGTGGGGCCTGAGACTTCTATACCATGCCCTGCTATGCCTCTACTTCATATCTGTGTTTATACCTATATCTGCATGTCTTTAACCCTGTAACAAACCCTGTGTTAGAAAGTGGGCATTCAGTCACAAGGCAGAGCTGCTGACCTCAAGAACTTTATAATCTAGTGAAGGAGATAGAAAAGTAAAAAGGCAATGACAATACAACATGATAAGTGCTAAGATAAAAGTGGTTATGGAATGTTAGAGGAGCAAACAAGAAAAGCCAGGGAAGGCTTTCAGGGGGAAATAAAGAAATACTAAGAAGTCATCCAGGTGAAGTGTATAAATTGACTTGGTTCCAACAACAAAAAACAAAGCCCTGGAGGTGAGTGAAAGGATGGCACAGTTGGGGACCTACACCTTATTTAGCATAGTAGAATAAAGGCCAGGCAGGGTGGCTCATGCCTGTAATGCCAGCACTTTGAGAGACCGGGTGGGTGGATTGCTTGAGTCCAGGAATTCGAGACCCGCCTGGGCAATGTGACAAAACCCCATCTCTACTAAAAGTATAAAAAAACGAAAGTATACTAAAATAAAAAATGTGAGCCATGTGGCAGGGTAGGTAGATAGACCAAATCACAAAGAGCTTTGTTTGCCTGTGAAGGTGTTTTAGAATTATGGAGAGCCACTGTAGAGCCATCAGCGTGGGAGTGCTATCAAAATATGCTAGACAGAGTGTGCAGATTGAAAGAGTGGGAGGCAAAGAAGCAAGGGACTGGTCAAGAGGCAGTCGCAATAACGTAAGGTCCCATTTATACTTGCTAAAGGATGTGATAGGTTCTGAGGTAGTGGCAGAACACAAAGAGAGAGTGGCTAGATTCCGGAGAGAGAAGATTTAGGATACAGAAATAAAGCTCGTATTTGATTCTATGTACAAGGGAGAGTGACAACTGAAGTTTCTGACTTGAACAAAGAGATAGAAACAAAAGACAATGGGAACATTGTGGGAGGGAGATGAGTCCATTGGATGTCTTGAGTGTTGGGTGTCTGTGGTACATTCAGGGAAAGATGTAATTTGTAAACGCAGGAGAAACATCCGAACTGAAAGTTTAAATTTGGGAGTTGTCTGTCACCTTATGGTTGACACTTCAAACCATGGACATGGATAAAATCTAAGAAGATTATGTAGAATGAGAAAAGAAATGAACCTAGGACAGAAAATATTATAATAGCAAAGAGTACTATTTTGCTTTCACATCGAGCTATAGTACACATACTAGTACATACTACTGTTAAAGTCAAGACTTGAAGTTTTGACCTTAGTTAATGTTAGCAATAAAAGTCCAAACAAGAGATATAATCCAGCTGTCAAACCCACATTCACTGAATATGAACTTGTTCAGCATTCTTCACTCTCTAGATTCATGGGTATGCACCACTCTGCATATTTATCAGGGCCATTTTCACTAACTTCTATCTGTTTAACTTTGAGCTCCTATTTAAATTCAGAGAAAAAAATGGAAAATCAAAGTAGTTGTAGAGATAAGTCAAAAAAATCCTTTCTCCTCTTTTCTCCATAAGGGCCCACAGAAAGTGTCAATGCCACACAAATAAAGCAAATGCATCATCTTCTACCTACAGTTGACTCAGGAGTTTTTCTCAATTGATTACTTTACCCTAAGTGATAGAACATGCATTTTGTTGCTCCACTTGTCTCTCTGCAGTTCCAGCATCTGTCCAAGGAGTAATTGCAGACAATGCATACAGCAGTCATTCCTTAATAGTAAGTTGGCAAAAAGCTGCCGGTGTGGCAGAAAGATACGATATCCTGCTTCTAAATGACAACGGAATCCTTATGCGCAACACGTCAGAGCCAGCCACCACTAAGCAACACAAATTTGAAGATCTAACACCAGGCAAGAAATACAAGATACAGATCCTCACTGTCAGTGGAGGCCTCTTTAGCAAGGAAGCCCAGACTGAAGGCCGAACAGGTAATGAACACAGCATAATGTTCTGTATTGCATGTTGCCAGTGTCTACTATTGTGGAAGAACCATAGGGTGAGAGGGATGAAGCAATACTGGGAGACGATATCTATCTCTTGACACACTGGGAACATTCACCCTGATTTACCATTTCCATGTCAGTTGCCCTATTCACACAGGATTCAGCCCACCGCACTCTGATTCTGATTTTTCATTAATATTGGTGCTGTTAGCTTCCTATTGCTGCTGTAATAAACTGTCACAATCTTAGTGGCTTAAAACAACCCAAATTTATTATTTCCTAGTTCTGAGGTTAGAATCTGTAAATTATTTTTGGGGGACTGATATCAAGACATCATGGCTGCGTTTCTTGTAGAGACTTTAGGGGGAGAATCCACTCCTTGCCTTTTTCAGCTTCTGAGGCCGCCCACACTCCGTGGCTCGTGTCCCCCTCCCAACAATGGCATTGCTCCCATCTCTGCGTGTGACCTCACATCTCTTTCTCTGCTCTCCTGCCTCCCTCTTCCATCTTTTAAGGACTCTTGTGATTACCTTGGTCACCACCCGGACAATCCAGGATAATTCCTTCGTCTCAAGATCCTTAACTTAATCACATCTACAAAGCCCTTTTTGCCACAGAAGGTAACATATTCACAGGTTCTGGGGATTAGGACATGGACATCTTTGGGGTCATTATTCAGACAACTACATTGGCCTAATTGATTGATTACTTATTTATTAAGTACATAGGTCAGAAGGTGGGGATGGTTATGTTGACAGGGACAGAAAAATGAATCAGGCATGCTTCTCATCCTCTAAAGAGGTGACTGACAAGACAGACACATGGACAAATAATGGCAATTCATTGTGATAAAAAGTACATATAAGAGAGGGATGTCTGGCGTTCAGGGAAGCATGAAGTTCAGGTGGAATTGGGAGATCTTCATAAAAGTGATGTTTCAGTACTGTCATGAAGGATTCTCCACATGGAGAGAAGGTACAATACTTTGTATAGACAGCCTGTCCTGTGCAAAGGCCAGGAGGTACGAACAGGAGAAAGGAGAAGTTGTGGGTGGCTGAAATGTGTGTTGCATGGTGGAAAGGTGAGGC
Organism: Aotus nancymaae; assembly: GCF_030222135.1. Lineage (NCBI taxonomy): Eukaryota > Metazoa > Chordata > Mammalia > Primates > Aotidae > Aotus > Aotus nancymaae. The sequence continues at coordinate 30,291,357 of NW_026988428.1, forward strand.
TGAAAGCCAGATTAGACCCAAATTAGAGGGTGCCTGGTAGTCTTCCTCAGGAGGCTTTTTCTTTATCCTGTAAGCAATACAAATTTTTTAGCCAGAGAGTAATTGTTTTAATAAAAAGTTGTACCTTTAGAAAGAGAAATCAAAGCGCATGGGGGAATTGTTTGAGTGGAAATGAATCGGAGGTGAGATCCACCTATTAATTCATTTATTATTGAGTACCTACTATAGGTTAGGCACTGTTCTAACTGCTAGATATACAGAAGTGAATAAAAATTCCCCATGGTCATTATGCTTATAATCTAGTGGGAAAGAAAGTCAATAAACAAAATAAGTAAAAGATATAGGAGGTTGGGTGGTAATAAAGACTAAGAAGGAAATTAAATCAGGAAAGTGGGATAGCAAGAGTTGGGGCTTGTAATTTTATCTATTTATTATTTTTTATTTTTGGAGACAGAGTCTCGCTCTGGCACCCAAGCTGGAGTGTATTAGGACAATCTCAGTTCCCTGCAACCTCTTTCTCCTGGGCTCAAATGAACCTGCCATCTCAGCCTCCCAAGTAGTTGGGACTTCAGGCATGAACCACCATGCCCAGCTAATTTTTGTATTTTCTTGTAGAGACAGGGTTTCTCCATGTTGCCTAGGCTGGTCTCGCACTCCTAGGCTCAAGAGATCCACCTGCCTCAGCCTCTCAAAGTGTTGGGATCACAGGTATGAGCCACCACACCTGGTCAAGGGGCTTACAATTTTTTTTGTTTTTTGAGACAGAGTCTCCCTCTGTTGCCCAAGCTGGAGTGCAGTGGTGCAGTCTCAGCTCACCACAACTTCTACTTCCCGGAATCAAGAAATTCTCCTGCCTCAGCCTCCCGAGTAGAGTAGCTGGGACTACAGGTGCGCACCACCACATCCGGCTAATTTTTGTATTTTTAGTAAAGATGGGATTTCACCATGTTGGCCAAGCTGGTCTTGAACTCCTGACCTCAGATGATCCACCCTTCTCAGCCTCCCTAAGTGTTGAGATTATAGGCATGAGCTGCCATGCCTGGCCGGGGCTTACAATTTTAGATAGCACAGTCCCCAAAGACTTCATTGAGGCAGTGACATTTGAGTATAAATCTGAAAGAAATGAGAAAGTCATGCAAATATTTGCGTATTTCTAAGTGGAGATAATGGCAAGGCAAAGAACCCGAGTGGGTGTGTGTCTGACCTGCTGGAGGAACAGTAAAGAGGCCCATATGGCTGGAACAGAGTGAGCGAGAATGAGAGTAGGAGGATGCAGTTGAACAGGTATGGGGGTCATGACATGACTGCAGTCACAGGATGATAAGGACCAATAGCTGAACGAATGCAGGGGCCCTGGTGAAGAATAGCGGATATGATAAGAAATATTTTTGCATTAGCTGAGGTGGTGCTTGGGGGCTGAGCAGATTATAGAAAGAGGAACAGAAGATTCCAGAGTTTCTACCTGGGATGTTCGGTAGAAGATGATGCCATTAATTGAGACAAAAGAAGCAGGAGGAGAGAGGGCAGGCAAAAATCCAGAGTCCAGTCGTGTATTGAGTTTGAGATGTCTGAATGACTTGCAGAGAGAGGGGACCGTGGGCATTTGGAAATATGGATTTGAGCTCAGAAGAGAAGCAAGCTGGACCTAAAAAGATCTGGACCAGAATGTTAGTTAAAGCCATAAACTGAATGAGACTGATTGCTCAGCTAGTGCTGTAGAATATGGAGGAAAGAAAGGATGCATCCATGGGAAATAACAACTCGTAAGGGCTTGGCAAAAGGAGAGGAGAAAGCAGAGAGCCTGAGAAAGAGCATTTGGGGTGGAAGAAAGAGAACTCATGTGAAATCAAGACAGATGTCCTGTTCTGTTTCTACTGGCATCTTAAGCCTTCTGAGGAATCAGGCAGCATCTGTGCCAGCAGGCAAGGAGGCAGTTTCTAGCAGCACTTGACCTTGCCAAGAGGTAGCACGGAAGTCCAAAAGGGGTTGCAAAATTCTAACATGAAGCTTTTTGTAAAATGCTTTTGGCTTTTCCTATTGTTTCTGTTTCCCGAATCACTGAATCCAACTCCCTCTTTCTGTTTGCTTTTCCCTTTCTTTCCCACCTGCCCCCTTCTCCTCACTGCATTTCCCTCCCTCATTCTCTTGCTCCTGTCCTTTTCCAGTCCCAGCAGCTGTCACAGATCTGAGGATCACAGAGAACTCCACCAGGCACCTGTCCTTCCGCTGGACCGCCTCAGAGGGGGAGCTCAGCTGGTACAACATCTTTTTGTACAACCCAGATGGGAATCTCCAGGAGAGAGCGCAAGTTGACCCGCAAGTTCAGAGCTTCTCTTTCCAGAACTTGCTACAAGGCAGAATGTATAAAATGGTGATTGTAACTCACAGTGGGGAGCTGTCTAATGAGTCTTTCATATTTGGTAGAACAGGTAAGACCAAGACCCAACCAGTAATGAATAGCGGGGGAATTGTCCGGGTATTCACTGGCTTTTCCTTGGTTGGTCCGTAGTTTCCTGTTCTATTCAGGATGTAGCTTTATATGCAGTTTGTGACTTTCAGGCTGTTTGACACTAAACCGCACCTTTGATTACGTGTGAATAATTTGTGGCCAGTTTTTGCAATGGCTTCTGCTCTTTTGCCTCCACTTGTTTACTTCCTAGGGTTTGATTAAAAATGAATGTGGTTCCTCCTCTTGCCATCAAACTGACAAGAGGGTTGTAACCCATTGTAGTTTAATTCAAGCTTTCTAACAAGAAATGGATGGAGAGGAGACCAGGACTAGAGAAGGGCAAACACAAATTCCACAAACAGGCAGTGACTGCTGTGAAATGGAAACAGCACGAGATGAAATGAAAGCACAGAGTTCCAGGAAGGTGAGAGACATCTCCCTGGGCTGCAAATAAGAAACAGAATTTACCCTTTTCCCATAACTTGAGTCCTTTATCTCCTACTCAATTTCTTTTTTTTTTGTTTGTTTGGTTTTCTGAGACAAGTGCTCGCTCTTTTGCCCAGGCTGGAGTGTAGTGACATCATCATGGCTCACTGCAGCCTCGACCTCCTGGGCTCAAGTGATCCTCTCACTTCAGCCTCCCGAGTAGCTGGGACTATTAGCATATGCCACCACACAGGACAAACTTGTAATTTTTTAATTTTTATTTTTTGTAGAGATGGGGGTCTCCCTATATTGCCCAGGCTGATCTTGAACTCCTGGGCTAAAGCAGTCCTCTTCCTTGACCTCCCAAAGTGCTGGAATTAGAGGCCTGAGCCACCATGCCCAGCCTACCTATACAATTCTTTTTTCTCGTTTGACAGTAGTTTTTAGGTGCTCTTCTGTACCAGGCACATGGCCCACTGCTGGAATATGACAGTGAACAAGACAGTCAAGGGCCCTGCCCTCGGAGAACTCTGCAGTAGCAGGAAGGGGAGAGGACCAGGACAGATCATCCAAGGGAGATGATTTGGGAATGCCTTAAATTCTATGAAAAAAAAAAGATGAGTCATGATAGTGACTTGGCAGGACAAGCAACTGCTTTAGACAGGAGAAGGCATTTCAGCAGAGCCCTAAAGGTGAGGGGAGCCATGTATTCCAAGGGCACCCAACAGAAGTTCTCAGTTGGTCTTTTGAAAGGAGTGAAAAAGAACAAGCCTAAACCACAAATAGAATTGCCTAGATGTATCATTTCCGAGGCAACCTGCCCTTTGCACATCTTTCCTTACCTGCTCATCAGTGCTTAAAGGTCCCTCAATGTGGCAACAGTCTTCACTCTCCAAAGAATAGCAAAGCTATTGGGATGGGTGGCAGCATGACTAATCTGTACAATGATAGGAGTGACTGCTAACACTTCTCTTCCTAAATGAAGTTGTATTAATACAGATTTTATAAGAAAGAGCACAAGAGAACCGAGAACCCAAAGGAGGGTGGAGAAGACATAAAGAGACCCAGAGAGGGTGTTATGGGATGGTGGCTGCAGTGAGATAGGCCACACTGGGTGGAGCTGGAACCTTGTATGCACATTTTCTGAGCCTTTTTTATGAGCTAAGTGACAATGATTTATTGATCATTTATGAAGATATCATTTTACATGTTTATCAGGGCACATGTGGCAAGCATCTAGAAGTCACCACCTGTTTTGTTTTGTTTTAATTTGCACTGTATCTCTAGTCCATATGTCCCTAAAGGTAAATGGCCTGAAATGTAGGCAAGATCTGACTACAATATGTACAACTCACCCATAGGCCCAGCATAGCACATATTCCCACCCGTGGGCCAAAATGCCTTTGCTTCTCTTTTACTCTCAGTAAGAATTTTTCTTCTGTTTAAGTTCCAGCCTCCGTGAGTCATCTCAGGGGGTCCAATCGGAACATGACAGACAGCCTTTGGTTCAGCTGGAGTCCAGCCTCTGGGGACTTTGACTTTTATGAGCTGATTCTCTATAATCCCAATGGCACAAAGAAGGAAAACTGGAAAGACAAGCACCTGACGGAGTGGCGGTTTCACGGCCTTGTTCCCGGAAGGAAGTACACACTGTGGGTGGTAACTCACAGTGGAGATCTCAGCAATAAAGTCACAGCGGAGAGCAGAACAGGTGAGAAGCCCAGGTGCCAATAGCCAAGAGATGGTGGGAAGTAGCTTCCAGAGACACATTTTAATTATGGTTCTAATGACAAGAGATAAAGCCAATGATATACCCGGTGCTAGCCCCTGAACTTGGGAAGGGACTGTGGTATAAAAGATAAAGGACAAGGCTTTGGTCCAAAAGAGCTAAGTCCTTAGCTAAGCTCTGTGAATCTGGGCAAGTCACTAAGCATCGCTAGGCCTCAGTTCTCTTATCTGCAAAGTGGGGATAATCATGTACATCATCACTGCATGGCTATCCCCAGTGCTTCCTAACTGTTTTTATGTCATGGGCATACATAGACACCTGTTGCCACCCTGGGGTTAATCAACAAGGCTATCTGCAATTGGATATCATTGTGGATCTCAGCCCTATACCCCAAAATCTGATGAAATTAATACCTTCATACATTTGTAACCCATTTGGGGCAGACTCATGCTCCACAGCACCCTGGTAAGGAAGAACTGACTATTAATGTTTAAGAAAAGTACATGAGACTTGGCCCAGTGGCTCACACCTGTAATCCCAGTGCTTTGGGAGGCCAAGGTGGGCAGATCATTCGAGGTCAGGAGTTCGAGAGCAGCCTGGCCAACATGAGGAAACTCCGTCTCTACTAAAAATACAAAAATTAGCCAGACATAGTAGTGGATGCCTGCAATCCCAGCTACTTGGGAGGCTGAGGTGCCTGTAATCCCAGCTGCCTGGGAGGCAGACGTTGCAGTGAACCAAGATCACACCACCTCACTTCAACCTGGGCAGCAAGAGCAAAATTCTGTCTCAAAAAAAAAGAAAAGAAAATACATAAAATGCTTGAGGACAATGCCTTACACATAATAAAAACTATTAATGAAAGTTCCTGCTACTATATTATTATCATATTACCTCTTCCTACAAAGCACATTAAAAGTGTGTCTGACGTTGCTCACAATCTTATTTGTCTGTGTTATGGCGTGGATGTGATTATGTGGTTTTCACTTTCTCCTACATTCAGCTCCAAGTCCTCCCAGTCTTATGTCATTTGCTGACATTGCAAACACATCCTTGGCCATCACATGGAAGGGGCCCCCAGACTGGACAGAATACAACGACTTTGAGCTGCAGTGGTTGCCGAGAGATGCACTTACTGTCTTCAACCCCTACAACAACAGAAAATCAGAAGGACGCATTGTGTATGGTCTTCGTCCGGGGAGATCCTATCAATTCAGTGTCAAGACTGTCAGTGGTGATTCCTGGAAAACTTACAGCAAACCAATTTTTGGATCTGTGAGGACAAGTATGACATGTTTTGCTACTCTTGATTCTCAAATGGAATGAGAGGAAGTATATGTTCAACATCTTACTCAAATTGGGTGTGGTTTAAATCCATATTTTTACATGGGATTGGTTAGATTTGAATTTAGGCAGAAGTCTGTGTAGATTTGTTCATTCATTCAACATTAACAACTACGGACAATAAAGAAATAATCTCTCTCTGCCTTCATGGGGCTTACAATTAGGTGGGACGTACTATGTGTAAATAGACAATGTATTTTGGGTGTGATGAGGGAAGTAAATGATACTGTAGAGACACTGGTTGGGTAATCTGACCCAATACTAGAGAACTTTGTGGAAAAGGAAACATCCAAATTGAAACCTAAAGGGAGAAATTCACCAGGTAGAGGTGGGACAAGAAGTGGAGAATATTCCAGGTAGAGAGAATAAAATGTTCCAAGATTAGAGAGGAGGGAGAAAGGAAGATCTACTAATAGGGGAACAGAAAGAAGTTTATTTGGCCAGAGCATAAAAGGTGAGGATTAAGGGAATCAGATCATAAAATGTTTTGTATTCCATGATAACGACTTTGAACTTCATTTTGAACCAACTGGAGTCATTCAATTTCAGCAGAGATACCATAATCATTATTTACACTTTAGAAAGTTACTCTGGGTACAGTGTAGAGAATAGAATGAAAGAGGCAAAACTAGAAGCAGAGGGATCATAGTCAGGACATACTGATGTATGTCCCTTAGATAAAAACACTTCGACGGCTGGGCGCAGTGGCTTACGCCTGTAATCCCAGCACTTTGGGAGGCCAAGGCGGGTGGATCACCTGAGGGTCAGGAGTTCGAGACCAGCCTGGGTAACATGGTGAAACCCCATTTCTACTAAAAATACAAAAAATTAGCTGGGCGTGGTGGCATGCGCCTGTAATCCCAGCTACTCAGGAGGCTGAGGCAGAAGAATTGCTTGAACCCAGGAGGCGGAGGTTGCAGTGAGCCGGTATCTCACCATTGCACTCCAGTTTAGGCAACGAGAGCAAAACTCCATCTCAAAAACAAACAAAAAAACTTCAATGACGAAGCATATACCAATTTCTTCCCAAAGACATTTTGGGTTAGATACTATCACCCTCAAACAAAGAAAAGTTTTCAGTGTAGGAACTTTAATCCAAATATTTATGTTTCAATAATACCCAGTATAAGTAGCTTCCAGGATCAGATCAGATAGTTTTTGGTTGTTAGTAAAATACATAGCTGAAAGTTAGAAATTTAAGCACGTAGTTATTTTTTAATAAGCAATACTATAATAGGTATAACTTTTATGCCCCATTGTATCCGAAGAGCAGTTATTTGTGTGTCAAGAGAAATACGTGAAAAAGAACTAAGAGTCTGAGTTTATGGCAAGCTCAGGATGAGTTTTCAGTGGCTGACTGTGGGCTGTCTTCATGAAATCTGTTGAGCAGAACATGCTGCACTGGTTACCAGACCCAGGGAAGGACTCTAAACACTTCTGCCCATTGCCTCTGGTATTAGAGTTGCCAGGGAAACACAATGCAAACCCTGGATGGAACAAAGCTTTCCTTACATAGAGAGGAGACAGAGTAAGATCAGCCTCAACAGTATGCATCAGTCCTCCACGGCCAGCGGCAGTGGTTGCCCGGAGATGCACCTGCTGTCTTCAACCCTGACAACAACAGAAAACAGAAGGGCACATCGTGTATGGTCTCTCCCAGCAGTAAATGCAGGGCAGTTGGCTAAGTGCACCCCTCTCTGGCCACAGTAGAAGGACCCTGTCCTGTCTCCTCAGAGGACAGCTATAGCATAGGTGTTAGCCATCTGCCATGTGACCCACATGCTTAAGCAGAACAAAAGAGCCTACACTGAGCTTGCAACAGGGAAAGATACTCCCACACAAGGCGGTAAGCCCAGCACAGGTTGTGTAGGCTCTCAATGTCTTGATAAGGAAGTATCTTCAAACCTCAAAGGCTATTTCTTATACAGCCAAATGGGAGTCGATAGACTAAGACTGCCTCTCCCAACAGCCTCACATGTGCTCGGTTTAAGAGCTCATACAACTCTGTTAGAGGCTGGGCTTTTAGATCACAACTGGACTGTTGTATTCAGTCCTGCATGCCAGAATTTAAGTGAGGCACTTACCAAATGGGGGTACGCCCTGGAGGCAAAAACTGGCATGAAGAGGGCTCAGTGCTGTGTTTTAAGAGGAATGATGACTGGTGGAACTTGTTATATTTTTCTTTTTCAAGGATTGTATTCATTAGGATTGGGTGAGGCTGTAGGTAACAGAAAATCCAAAATCGCAGATGTTTAAATGGAATAGAAGTTTATAATTTTGATGTAAAATCATTCCAGTACTCAGTTTCTCACAAATATGCTTCAATCATGATGAATGATTTGGAGTTCTCAATTTTCTACCATCCCATTCCTGGCAGCTCCTCCTTTGGTACGTGGGTCTGTGGTTTTCACGACGTAGAAAGCCTCTTTCTTGATATCTTGGCAGGATGTCATTTCTGCCTTACAGCTTTTACTAACTCCTGTTGATCACTAATAGCCAGCAGCTGAAAGTTGTGTGTCACCCCACATAGCACTTTCTCTCCCCATTTCTTCTGGTACCTTTTCTTTCTACCTTGTGTTATGGCTATTTTGGACTCATTTCCATTCCTGGAGGTGAGAGCTAATGTCTTATTTACCACTGCACTGCTCACAGTCCCCAGAAGAGCACCTGGCAGATAGTAGGTACTTGTTTCTTTCTACACTTTAAAGATTTCACTCCACTCTCCTTTTGTTTGCATGGCTTCTGAGGATGACATAATTCTTACCTTTGCTCCTCTAGCGGTATAAGTTCTTTTTCCCCCTCTGGCTTCTTTCAGGAATTTTTCGTTATCTTTGATTTTCTGTAGTTTGAAAATGATATTCCTAGGCATAGTTTTTTTTTGGCATATATCCTGCTTGGTGTTTTCTGAGCTTCCTGGATCTGTGGTTGGTGTCTAACATTTATTTGTGGGAAATTCTTAGTCATTCTTATTTCCAATATTTCTTCTGTTCCTCTCTTTTCCTGGTATTCCCATTTTGTGTAGGATACACCTTTTGTGGTTAATCCATGGTCCGTGGATATTCTGTCCTGCTTTTCAGTCTTTGTTTTCTTTGCTTTTCAGTTTGGGAGGTCTCTATAAATATATCCTCAGGCTCAAAGACTTTCCTCAGCCACGTGTAACCTATTAATAAGTCCATCAAGGCATTCTTCATTTCTGTCACAGTGTTCTGATCTCCAGCATTTCTTTTTGGTTCTTCCTTAGGACTTTCATCTCTCTGCTTACATCACCCACCTGTTCTTGAATGTTGCCTACTTCCTCCATTAGAGCCCTTACCATATTAGCGATTGTCGTTTTAAATTCCTGGTCTGATTGTTCCAACATTCCTGCCATATCTGACTCGGCATCCTTGTTCTGGATTCTGGATCCTTGTTCAGTCTCTTCAAGCTCTATCTTTTTTCCTTCAGTAGGCCTGGTAATTTTTTCTTGATAGCTGGGTATGATGTGCTAGGTAAAAGGAACTGCTGTAGATTGGTGTTTGGTGAGGCAATGATGAAACAGAGGGGAGGAGAAGTGCTCTCTGGTCTCTGATTAGGTCTAGTCTTTTAACAAGCCTATGCCTCCAGGCTGTGAACGTCGCAGGTTCTTCTCAGCAAGCCCTACCCCGATCTGAGGTGGGCAGCATGGTTGAAGTGGCTGGGGCTGGGTTGTCCCCCTTGCCCAGGTCAGTTCGGCTCTGATAAAACCCAGCAGGTTAGGCTTTGGTTAGTTGCCCATCAAGGGCAGAGTGCTCTAGGGCGTTTCAAAACAATTCTTTTGTTCCCTGCTTTCAGAAGCACAGGGGGATTTTTCTTTGATATTTACTGTGAGAACCTGGTTGAGCTCCTGGAGCTAAAACTCACAGAAGTGTGGAGGGCCCCATAACTAGATCTTCTGGAGTCTTGAACTGTTACTCAGACTTGTCCGCTCTTGTCCTCCAGTTTTTCCTACCCCAGCCCTAGTTCCCTGGGAGATCTGTACTCATGTGTCTCTGCTCAGGTGAGACACGACACTCTGTATTTGCCTGTCTGCCCCTCCTATACCTAGATCCCAGAGCTAGTTGGACCCAAAGGAGCTGGAAAAAAAAAATTCTTTCAGAGTTCTGAAAAGTGTCGGCTCCTCTGTCTCCTTTAGAGCCTGACAAGATACAAAACCTGCATTGCCGGCCTCAGAACTCCACAGCCATTGCCTGTTCTTGGATCCCTCCCGATTCTGACTTTGATGGTTATAGTATTGAATGCCGGAAAATGGACACCCAAGAAGTTGAGTTTTCTAGAAAACTGGAGAAAGAAAAATCTCTGCTCAACATCATGATGCTAGTGCCCCATAAGAGGTACCTGGTATCCATCAAAGTGCAGTCGGCCGGCATGACCAGCGAGGTGGTTGAAGACAGCACTATCACAATGATAGACCGTAAGTGTCCCTGGAGTTGTGCACGGAGCCTCCTGTCACTGAGTGAAGGGGCTGTGCACCTTTCTCTATCACATCCATCACCGCTATTCACTTGCATACAGCTCACTTTTGCATAAGCCTATCTGATTGCTACTTGGGGAGGAGGACTTAAAAGCCTCCATGAAATAGAAACATTTTTCTGGGTAAAGTACCCAGACAGCAAACAAGTTAGACGATCTCAAGGTACCTGAATGAGTTAGTATTTAAATAGATCACTTTGCCTCATATAGTTAGAGCTATAATGGAGCTCTTAAGCAATTTGAAGCCACAACTTCAGGAAATTCTGCTGAAGAGCTGCCTCTTTCATTATGTTTAATGTGCCACTGGCAAATCACTTCCTCTGCCTGTTTTCCTTCAGGAGAGGGGGAAGAGTTTCTTGATTACAGCATTAAACACAGGCACACGCTCACACACACACACAGTCTGATGCAAGAGAGTAGAATCCTTCATTTCACTAAGTGTTGTTTATGCTGTGAAGGCAGAGTTGTGACCCCTCTTGGTTCCTTCCCCACCTCTTTTTCCAGGCCCCCCTCCTCCACCCCCCCACATTCGTGTGAATGAAAAAGATGTGCTAATTAGCAAATCTTCCATCAACTTTACTGTCAACTGCAGCTGGTTCAGCGACACCAATGGAGCTGTGAAATACTTCACAGTGGTGGTGAGAGAGGCTGATGGTAAGTTACCATGAGTTAACTCCACTCTGAGACACAGAATTGCTTTCTCAAAGGTCCTGTGGGAGATCTTTCTGTAACAAGATTTCAAGAAACTTAAGTAGAAAATGTTTGTCTCGTTCAGCCTTATCTCTGCTGGATACAGGGAGATGTAAGAAAAAGCTGCTCAAAGGCTCTTTGGGCAGTAAAGCCTGTTATCCTCTGGGTTTAATTATTAAATGGAAGGATAATAGCAACCACAATGATGATAACAATAACCATCATTTATTGAGCCCTTGCTATGTGCCATTCACTATTGGAAGTGCACTGCATGTAATGCCTTATTCAGCCCTCTTCACTACTGGGTCAGTCTCATTCACTACTCTTTTTGTTCTGCCGTTAAACACTAATAGGCCTCAACTGTCTTCACTCCTCCCTGTCCCAATACCTCATCTGATCATAACACTTGCAAACCACCCACCAAGTCACAAAAATAACCAAAAGCTTAAAAGAAGAAAAAGATGTTCATGAGAAACATTTTTCCCTTCTCCACTGAATTTTGAATCGTATGTTTCATTCTTTGGTTTTCTAAATTATTCAATACCTACCTAATTCCTACAGATAAGACAAAGTCTAGGGAATAGTTATCACAACATCCCATACAACTACTGAGTATGAGCTTTCAAGCTTATTAAATCAGCATTTGTCAAACCACTTGTAAGAGTGTTGCATTTGGGGCACACCTGTCCGTGTATGTATGTGCCATTGAGGTCTTGTGTGTTATTTCTCCAAAAGTGATGCTTTTGCCTGGAATAACATTAATATAGTTTACCTTTCTTTTATATCTTTATACTGTTTAAGGTGCTGCATGAGGTTCTTAAGCATCCCTGATAATTATGACCCATTTGTGGGTAAGGGGGAAACTTGAAACCTGACAAACTCTGGGGCAGTTTCTAGGCTCACAGGTATTTTAGGCTCACATATCTAACAGTCTATGTGTTTTCACAGTTTATTTAATTGTACTAAATCTGGTTATGGACAATTAATTAAATAATTTCAAGGGTCAGCGGTATGTCCCAGATTTCCTCATACCACATAATTGAAGATAAATTGGTGAACTATGGAAAGACTTTAGACTTTGTTAGACTGCAGTGAAGACAATGTTTTACGACATGCATGTAAGATAGTAACCAAAAAAGTCACACCCCAGAAAGTAGCCTTGCGTTCCCCAGCCAGATAGGTTTCTATTACTGATGTCCATGGAGATGGGCTGTGATTTCCCGGTTATCTAAGATAACAATCCACCTCTCATAAATGCCATTTATAGTATATAGACTCATGCTAAAGACAACATTCCTTTTTAACTACTGCCAACAAAATATTTCTAAGACCCACTTATGAGCAAATCTTATTAAACAAGAGTCCAGGATGCTATGATAAACCCCCATTACACCCCTCCTTGAAGCTCATTGTAAATAGCATCTGATCTCTATAATATTTATCTTCCTACTTACGCTTTTCTCTAGCCAACATCAAAACTGGTTTGCAGTGCCAAGACACACAGCAGGCTGGGTGGACAGGAGAAGAGTTCTGGGAAGTGCTCTGAGTAAGGGGCCGAATTTGGACCAGGATTAAACTGTACTCAAGATAACAGAGAGCCACACACAGAGCAATGAGTAAACTAAGCATGGCATGTGGAGCGCCCCTTGTGGGATGACTACTCTGGCCTAGGACATGATTTCTCTTATCTGTTTCCTATTTCCCAGGTCATAGGGGTTTCCTTATTAGCTCAACTACAATGGTTATTGGCAGAGAGTTTATCAAGTGGGTTGACTCACAATGGGAGTTGGCCAGCACTCTGGAGTTGTGAGACGTGCTATCATTTAATGCAATGATCTACCCTCATTTTATTTCTTAGGAAAATGATGAGCTATATGTGTGTGTTTGTATGTGTGTGTGTATTTTATAGACACAGTATTTATTTTTATGTATTTTAGAAAAAGTGAATTAAAATTTATTAGGAGAATTTTACATCGTCCTTTGAGATCGCAGAATCTGTACTTTGGAAATGGCCAGAGATAATGGATGAGGAGGCAGCCGTAGAAACCTAATTTTAAATCACTGTGAAATCACTTAAGTCACAAGACAGGCGGTCTTTAACTGTGGGTTTTCTCCTCCAGGCAGTGATGAGCTGAAGCCAGAACAACAGCACCCTCTCCCTTCCTACCTGGAATACAGGCACAATGCTTCCATTCGGGTGTATCAGACTAATTATTTTGCCAGCAAATGTGCCGAAAATCCTGACAGCAACTCCAAGAGTTTTAACATTAACCTTGGAGCAGAGATGGAGAGCCTAGGAGGAAAATGCGATCCCACTCAGCAAAAATTCTGTGATGGACCACTGAAACCACACACTGCCTACAGGTTAGATGTATTACCACTATTTTGCTAGAAGGGACATGCTACATTACTTAGCACTCAGCTGTCTGAGCATCTGATGCATGTGAGCTTCTATAGATTAATAACCTACGTTACAAGAGTACTCTGCATTTTCCTGGGTAATTTATAAAAGCTGGATTCCTGCCTCCACTTGCAGGTAATGTGTTTAAAGGGACTTCATCAATATGCAAAAGCTCCAGTACATTAATGGAAAAATTGAAGGTTTTTAATAGATTGTTCTTTCTTCTACAACTTTTTTTTTTTTTTTTTTTTTTTTTTTGAGATGGAGTCTGTTGCCCAGGCTGGAGTGCAGTGGCACCATCTTGGCTCACTGCAACCTCTGCGTCCCAGGTTCAAGCAGTTCTGCCTCAGCCTCTCGAGTAGCTGGGATTACAAGTACGCACCACCATGCCTGGCTAATTTTTGTCTTTTTAGTAGAGACAAGGTTTCACCATGTTGGCCAGGCTGGTCTCCAACTCCTGATCTGAAGTGATCCTCCTGCCTCAGCCTCCCAAAATACTGGGATTACAAGTGTGAGCCACCATGCCTGGCCCTTCTACAACTTTTTAAAATATGAGTCCAGTGCTTTACTTTGCTCATTATTGTGAAAATGTCCAATTAAAAAGACTGAGTTTAGGGAGATCTAAACAATATGAAGTTATGTCATCTGCTTATAATGCGAACTGAAATTATACTCACTTGTTTACCTTCTAAGGCATGTAAAGATGGAAGTGCTCTTTGGTCCAGACAGAATTCTGGAAGGCAGAGGAGGCCCCTGAATGAATGGGGACACCTTTTTTTCCCCACTGAGATGACAAATGAAAAGAAGCAGCTATTTGCCTTTGGCTCCAGGAAACATTACTGTAGCCACTAGGCTCTTCTGCCCTAGGAATTGGCGGTGCTCTTGCTCTGCAATGTGTTTTCAGAAAGCAGGTACATGTAGCATCCTAATCAGCATCCTCAAGAGAATGGGAACCGAGGCTACTGTGTAGGATATAGAGCTACAGACATCCAAGATTATTACTTCTGCAGAGGATGTAGCTTCTCTGTTGGGTGTTAGAAGAGCTGATACCTAACCAATATGGCAGTAAATTAGGTTTTCCATGGGCCATTGTCCATCTGGTTCATTGATGCTGAGGTCTTATTGATTCTCACATATTTGGAGTATCACTCCTAGGTCTCAGTAGAAAGAAAACTCTCCTGCCAGTTCCAAAAGGAGACTATGACATAGCATCATACCCGAGGAAGTTCTTAGCCCTCCCTCACATCAAAAAAGGCAGACAGATGTTTTTCCTGAAACAAAACACTCAGTTTTGGCAGGAACTCTGTATAGCTACCTTTGCCCAAGACTCACCAGATACTTGCTGCTGCCTCCCAGGCAAGGTCAGCACCTCCAGATTAAACACACACAAACTTTTTAGTGATATTTATTTCAAAAAGAGACCATATGTGCCTACCTGAAGGAAATGAGATTTCAGAAGAACAAAAGAGAAACATGAAAGATCAGAAAATCAGGATTTATCAGTTTCTATAAGAATCAAGAAATGCAGCCAGGCATGGTGGCTCATGACTGTAATCCCAACACTTTAGGAGGCCAGGGTGGGTGGATCACTTAAGATCAGGAGTTCGAGACCAGCCTGGCCAACATGGTGGAAACCCTGTCTCTACTAAAAATACAAAAATTGGCCTGGGCTGGTGGCACATGCCTGTAATCCCAGCTACTTGGGAGGCTGAGGCAGGAGAATCACTTGAACCCTGGAGGTGGAAGTTGCAGTGAGCTGAGATCATGCCACTGCACTCCAGCCTGGGTGACAGGACAAGACTCTGTCTCAAAAAAGAAAAAAAAAAAGAATTAAGAGATGCCTCAGCTCCTTGGTTACCTGGGCTCAAGGAAACATGAGCAAAAATCACCTAAGGACTATTTTCTCTTTTTGAGTTGGAAAATTGAGGCTGATCTTGTTTGTTTACTTACGGAGACGGAAGAGGTGAAGATAACTCATTACTAAATTTCAAAGAGAGAGAAAGAATAAGAAGCTGTAAAAACTGTATGTCCGGACCAGAGCCCAGCAATCTCCCAGCACCGATAGTAGCAGTGGAGGTCTTTGGAAGAGCCCCTGCATTTCCAGCTCTGCCACTTTTTAACTGTGTAACGTTGTAAGCAGCAGTTCAGTTCTCTAACCCTCACCTTCCTCACCTGCAAAGCACCATAAAGTTGTCCGGAGTAGTAGTCCTGAGTATGTGGCGGATCAAACCCAGTCATGTCCCTCCTAGATTAAGGTTTTCCTATTCAGTTACAAGAGCAAGAGCAGATTCCAGTACAGGGCACACTAAGCCCAGCTTTCTCCTGCCTGCCTCACCAGCTTTGTCTCCAACCATATTTGCTCCAGGGACCCACTGCTCTCTTACTACTCCTCAGTCCTTGGAGTTCCCTGAATGTGACACGGTTCTTTTATACGGCTGAGCCTTTGCATCTTTCACTCTCTTCACAATCTTTTCACTCAGATGCTTTCCACTCTTATCTGGCTGGCAAATTCTCCATACACTTCAAGAGCCAGCTCAACCCTCAGCCACCCACACTATACTGTCAACCCACAGCTGGGCGGTTGGATGCTCCATGAGCTCCACGTTCACATCCACAGCACACCCTCCATTCCTCCAATCCTACATTGACCAGTGCCTTTTAACCTTTTATTGAATTACCTTCCCTCTTCACTAGCCTGCAAGAGCTCACACTCCAACAAGGGAGACAGATGTGTCACTGGTTACAAAACAACATGGCAAGTACTTGGCACAAAAGACATGCTTGTGAAATGTTTATGAACAAATACGGGAATGAGCCAAGATGCTCTATGGAAGTAACACATTTGTGTTATGGCTTCATCATCTCTGTGTACTTACTCGTTTTCCAGAACACAGCTTTCCTATATTTCTCCAATATATATGTTTAGTTCAATCCTGTTAAAAGTATGCCAGACAGATAATGCTTGATGATAGGAGGTATAGTCTCCTAAAGCACATCAGAGAACCACGTGCAAATCAGTCTCTTGGGTGGTGGCTGCTGAACTCAGTCCATCAGAATTCTGCCTGTCTCGAGACGATCATCGTCATGTGACCCTCCTTGTTGTTAGGCATCCTTTTATCCAAAGGGAACAGGTGGACAGGAAATAGCATGGAAAAAGAAAAATTAGGGTTGAGAAGAAATGGGAAATGCCAGGTTTAGCTGATACGCAAGTTTATTGTATCAATGGATATAATGTGTTTTATTCATTGTTGGTTCCTGTTATTCATATGTATTATTCCATTGTTCCATATGGAAAGAGAAAGGGCAGATCATTATGGGGAGAGGGAGTTGGAAGGTTAGCAAAGTGTGGTCTGGTTTTGTTTTTATTCTAAATCGAAAAGCAGTGTGACCATAGACAGGTGGTCAGCTTCTCCTGACCTCATTTTCTTGAAATAAGGGAAATTGAACCATACGATCTCTAACTTTCTGTTATAGAACTCTGATTCTGGACACATTTAAAGTGGAAAAAATTCTATCAGATATTTGTTCATTAAAAGAGTGTCTTATTCATGTTACTGTGTCATATTCATAATTATCTTGCTATAATATATTCAGCATATGTTTTATTGCCTTCTCTGGGAGTAGGTGTTGTTGGGTGGTAAATAAATAAGGTGGAGCCACTGCCTGCAAGGAGCTTACAATGTGAGGAGAGAAAGAAGCCACGTCTGTAAAACCGAGGCAGAAATGTTGAAGGATATAAGGAATAAAGGAAAATAAATGCTGTGAAGGTTCAGAAGGCTTCTCAAAGGATGTATTAAAACACAGGAATTAAAATATAGGAAAGGATTTAGGAATATGCAGATAGGGACAGAAGGAGATTCAATGTGGAAGGAATAGTGGGAGTCAAAGTGTGGAGGTTTAAATATACAAATTGTTTAGAGAAGAACAAACAGTCCAGTTTCAAACAGAGGGTAAATAAAAAGGAGTAGACAGGGATGATAGGACGGGACAGGATTGTGGGTGGGCGCTAAGTGCTGGGCTGGGGGCAGTAGCTGTTATTTCATTTTTGGAAAAGTTTTAAGGGAAGAGTGCCTGATGACCCATTGATTTTAAGCTGGACTCATGCTAGGTCATTATCTCCTTCCTAAAGGTCCTTATTTATCTGCATCCATTCAGTACTTTGTGTTTACACCTGTGGCTTCAGAGCAGAACATGTCAAGGTTGTTAGTAGCCAACGCTTTGATCTGACAGATGAGGCATAAAGAACTTTAGGGACCATTCAACTAACCAGCAATGGAGTAAGAGAGAGATCTAGACCCCAGATCTTCTTGTTCCTAGCCTAGCCTCTTTTTACTATCCTTCCTACAAAAGTTGTGGGGTGTATGTGTGTGTGTGTGTGAGAGAGAGAGAGAGAGAGAGAGAGAGAAGGCAGTGGGGGACGGATGGGGTCTTGCTCTGTTGCCCAGGCTGGAGTGCAGTGGCATGATCTCAGCTCACTGCAACCTCCACTTTTTGGATTCAAGCGATTCTCATGCCTCAGCCTCCCCAGTAGCTGGGACTACAGGCAGGCATCACCATGCCTGGCTAATTTTTGTCTTTTTAGCAGAGATGGGGTTTCACTACGTTGGCGAGGCTGGTCTCAAATTCTTGGCCTCATGTGATCTGCCTGCCTCAGCCTCCCAAAGTGCTGGGATTATAGGCGTGAGCCACTGTGCCCAGCCAGAAGTCACTGCTTTTAACCAAAAATTAAGCCATGAGGAAATAAGAAAAGAGATTCTGCACTAGAAGCCAGAAATATGAAGTTCAGTTTTCTTTCATCATCTTTCTGTGTGATCTTGGGGAAGACATGGACTCTCTCCTAGCCTCAGGTTCCAAACCTCTGAAGTAATATAATAAGCTTCCTTATTATATTGGAGACTCTGAACATGATCAAACAGAGCCATGTTTGAAAAAGTCCTTCTGGCTAGGTGCAATGGCTCATACACGTAATCCCAGCACTTTGGGAAGTCAAGGCAGGCAGATCGCTTGAGGCCAGGAGTACAAGACCAGCCTGGGCAACATGGTAAAACCCCATCTCTACTAAAAATACAAAAATTAGCTGGGTGTGGTAGTGTGCACCTGTTATGCCAGCTGCTCGGGAGGCTGGGGTGGGAGGATCACTTGAGCTCGGGACATGGAGGTTGCAGTGAGCCTTGATTGTGCCACTGCACTCCAACCTGGTGATAGAGCAAGACCCTGTCTCCAAAAAAAAAAAAAAAAGAAAAGAGAAAAAAGTCTTTCCACACGTATAAATAAGAAACTCTTATCAGAGACACTCAATTTTTAAACGTATAATAAATTAGCAACACACTTGCCAAGGCACTGGTATTTTAGTGGTCAGCGTAGCTTGCCTTCCAAAATTAGCAACACACATCAACTCCTCACCTTCCCCTTTAATGTGTGGTGACTGCTGGTCACACTTTGTGGACATTTCTCAATATACTTCCATTGACAGCCTGTTATTCTTGAAAGAACACCTTTTTACTTGGAATGGGTCTTTTGGAGATGAAAGTTATAGATGTGATTTACCAATATCATCTTGATGGTCATTTTTCAGGATTACACTCAGATCTGGGCATGAGTTAGGAGGAGAGGAAGCAGGGTCAGAACTATTTTCCCTGGCCTAGTACTGCTTCAGTATTATCACAGCACGTGCCCAGATACCTTTGGGTTCAAGAAGTATAGACGTTTTTTAAAAAAAGAAAGAGGAGTACTTCTGGTCACTTTCTTAGAACTGAAAATAACACTAGTGAAAGTTTTCCCATATAAACCAAGCCTAATTCTCCATCCGTACGGTTAGAGAATCTTCACAATAGGAGGGACTCAAAAAGTCACCCAAGCCAGTCTTTAACATAATGCAGTGATGCCCTCCTGTGTCTTCCCTGGGACTGGTTCTCCTCCAGCCTCTATTTGAATCCCACCCCCATCCTCCTGCCCCCAGTGACTGGGAGCTCACAACCTAGGAGGTAGCTCATATTCTACTGTTAGAAAACAGCTTAATGTTCCTAACCTCCTCCTTCCTTATGACTTCAGCCTACTGAGCCTAATTCTACCTTCAAGAAGAAAAATAGTCATATTACTTTCCTCTTCTACATGGCAGGCTTCCTTAAATCTGAAACTAACTATATGATGTCCCTTGAAGTCTTCTCTATCATTGTACAGGTCAATCACCTCAAATGATCTCTAATTCATCCTAAAATATGCCCCCAGAAATTGAGTGCAGCCCTCTAGGCTGGGCCTGACTTGTGCAGAGAGCACGAGACTTAGGTCCTATGATGGGGAATCACAGCCTTCTCATTCAAGCAGAGGTTACAAATCTGTGTGTTTGTAGCCGCATCTTGCTTGTTTATTGAATTTAGGACCAGCTGATTTTCAGGCACTATCCCACATGGACACGCTGACAGCCACCTCAGCAACTCTTCTGCCCAGGTGACTGGAATAACTCTAGTGTCAGCTGGATAGTTCTAAATCCATGCCTCACTGTCCCTCTAAATCCAGTATATTCCAAGCAAAGCGTATCCTCCTTCACCAGTCTCTCTCCTCATTTTTTTTTAAGACAGAATCTTGCTTTGTCACCCAGGCTGGAGTGCAATAGTACGATCTTGGCTCACTGCAGCCTCTGCCTCCCAAGTTCAAGCAATTCTCCTGCCTCAGCCTCCCAAGTAGCTGAGATTACAAATGCCCACCACCACGCTGGGACAATTTTTGTATTTTTGGTAGAGATGGGGTTTTCCCATGTTGGCCAGGCTGGTCTCGAACTCATAACCTCAGGTGATCTGTCTGTCTTGGCCTCCCAAAGTGCTCGGATTATAGGCGTGAGCCACCACGCCTGGCCTCTCTCCTCATTTCCATCAATGATGTCACTATTCTCCTGAATGACATGAGCTCAAGTCTTAGGCCGTCCTTGCCTCCCTGCTCCTCTTCAGTCTGGGTCCCACCTAGATCCTCCTCTGAGTGCCTTTCACAGTCTTCTTTCCATTCTTATTGCCAGGTCTCCTGGCCAGGGCCCCGTGTCCTTGGCCTGATTATCATAGCAGTCTCTTCATTGAGCTCTCTGCTCCCAGCCACCTCACTTCCTATGCCCACACACACAGTTTCCTCCAAATTCTACTATTCCTCATTTGCCATTGTATATACACTTTCTTCATTTGCTATTTGCCTTATTCCTTTGTATTTTGTCTTTCAGGAGTTTCCAAGACTAGTGGCCATGCATCTCTTTGTAACTTCAACAATTTATAAAGAAGGCCTTTAACAAATATTTCTTATTGACAATCAATATATTAGAATATTTTTAGATAAATGATATTTTAAAAATAGTGCTAAAAGATGAGGAGATATGTAAGTTAAAATAGCTATAATAATGTTGATATTTGGGCCACCTGACTGCTCTAATGGGCATCTCAGAATTAATTCCGCCACAACTGATCTATCCGGATCTTTCAAACCCCCCAATCTACTTCTCCATAGTTTTCCCTCATGTTAGTAAATGACGCTTCCATTCTTCCAGTCGTTCCCCAGCCAGGACATGTGGTATCATCCATACTCTACATTCATCAGCAAATCTTTTAGTTCTTCCTTCAGTATATCCAGCACTTCTCACTCACTGCCTCCATCACTACCATTCTGAATAAAGCAGTCCCACGTGCTCTATTCCCATTGCTTTCCATCTTCCTTACCCTGCTCTTTTCTTTTTCATAGCACACATCTCACCTGATTTATTGAATTTGTGTGTTTATTGTCTGACTTCCTCCATGAGAATGTAACCTCTGGAATGGCAGCGACTTGGTTTTGTTCCTTGCAAAGTCCCAGCTCCTAGAACAGTGATTGGCACGTGGCAGGGGCTCAATAAATATTTATGAATAAATTGATGAATGATTGCATGAACCCAGGTCTGTCTGATTCCATAACTCATATTCTACCCTGCTACACATTGACCAGGTACCACCCTGTTTCTCCTTGAACACATTTTTCAACTACTGTGCTCAGCAACTAATTTATATTTAAATAAATTGGTTTTCTTTTCAGAATCAGCATTCGAGCTTTTACACAGCTCTTTGATGAGGACCTGAAGGAATTCACAAAGCCACTCTATTCAGACACATTTTTTTCTTTACCCATCACTACTGAGTCAGGTAAGGCTAACCTTTACATCATGTTCTGCCAACTGCCATGTCACGTACAAGAGCCTCTAGTGGGGAGATATTGGCTGATGCTAGGGGGAACGTTTATTTTCACTTAGAACTTAATCTTTATGTGACCAAAACTTGAGGTGGATTAAAGGGATCGCACAACTTCCCTGGAAGAATGGATTGAAAGAGGATTAATCTAAAAAGAAGGTGGAAATACAGTTTTTTATTAAAAATGAATTATTATCTAAACAGTGAATGAAAACCACTAAAATCAAGAGTTTTCATAGCCCAAAATATAAGTTAGTACAAAAGGCTTTCAGTTAAAAGTGAGAATGTTTATATGCTAATATACGGAAATGCTCAGGAAAAAAGACTAAAAGAAAAACATCAAAGTATTAATGATGCATATCTCAAAGTAGTGGAATGACAGGTGATTTTTCTTCCTTTTGCTTATTACGTGTTGACTTTGTACTGTTGAAAACTGTAAATGTAAAAGACTATACATAACAATTTCTAAAAGAGTATGTTAGAGGGAAAGCCTAAGTAATAACAGAGGCTAGTATTTACTGGTCACCTTCTCTGTGGAGACACAGTTTTAAGTATTTTACGTAGAATAACTTGTTCAACTCTCATGACAATCTTTTGAGGTAGATGCTATCGTCATCCCCATTTTAAAGATGAGGACATGAGGCACCAAGAGATTAAGTATCTTGCCCAAGATGGTACAGCCGAAACTCTGGCACTTTCCGCCGGGGCATACAACCTCTGCACTGCCCTGTCTCTGAATACTTCCACCAGGCTGAGAATAGCATCATTTCATCACCTTCTTTCTCAACACCATCGTCTGTGCAGCCTTCTCCTGTAGCCCGTGTTCTGCAATGCTTGATCTCTGGGTCTGCGAAGTTCTTTACAGCTGAAACCGTTATCTCTCGTGCTGCATGACAAAAGATGACTCAGCCTCACAAACATTCCAATCAATTTATGCCAAATATAGGGATAATCTCCCACTTTTCAAGCCAAAGGGGGATGAGAATATAGTTAAGCGGATTTAGATTTCTTTGTTTATAATATAATGTAGGGACTTTGTAAACACAATTCTTTCTTTTCTGAAATATTGTTACATGACAAAAATTGCATGTAGTCCAGTATAGGAAGACAGTAAACATATATTCAAAAAAAGATGTTAACCACATTCAAGGATGATTGTGTTCATTTGATGAGTCTTGAAAAGCAACACGGAAGAAACAAATCTAAGGTCTTAAAATGCAACTTCCAAAATGGACTACTTCATAGACCTAAATTTAAGGGGTAACACAGTAACACTTCTACAAGAAAATATAAGTGTAAATCTTTGTAACCTTGGATTTGAAAATAGCTTTTTAGCTATGACACCAAAAGCATAAGCTATAAAAGAAAAAATAATTTGGATTTAATCAAAATTTAAACTTTCATGTTTCAAAGGACACTACCAAGAAAGTAAAAAAGACAACCTACAGAACTGGGAGAAAATATTTACAAATCACATATCTGATAAGGGCTGAGTGGCTAGCATATAGAAAACTCTTACCTCACAATTTAATAACAAAAACACAAATTACACAATGAATATATATATATATATATATATATAGAAGATGGAGTCTCACTCTGTCGCCCAGGCTGGAGTGCAGTGACGTCACCTCAGCTCACTGCAACCTCTGCCTCCCAGGTTCAAGCAATTCTTCTGCCTCAGCCTCCCCAGTAGCTAGGATTACAGGCAAATGCCACCACACCCAGCTAATTTTTGTATTTTTGGTAGAGATGGAGTTTCACCATGTTGGCTAGGCTGATCTCGAACTCCTGACCTTGTGATCCACCCACCTTGGTCTCCCAAAGTGCTGGGATTACAGGTGCGAGCCACCACACTGAGCCAAATTACACAATATTTAAATGGGCAAAGGCTCTGAATAGACATTTCTCCAAAGAAGATGTACAATTGGCCAATAAGCACATGAAAAGCTGCTTAATATCGTTAGTCATTAGGGAAATGCAAATCAAAACCACAAGAAGGTACCACTTCACACCCAGTAGCATGCCTGTAATCAAAGACAGTAACAACAGTTAGTGAGGATATGAAGAAATCAGAACCTTCCATACACTGCTTATGAAAATGTAAAATGGTATAGCTGCTTTGAAAAACAGTTTATAGAAATATTAAACTTAGAGTTACCATACAACCCAGCTATTTCACTCCTCATTATATACCCAGGAGAAATGAAAACATATGTCCACACAGAAACTTGTACATGAATGTTCATAGCAGCATTATTCATAATAGCCAAAAAGTAGAAACAATCTAAATGTCCATTGATGGCTGAATGAACAAAATGTGATATATCCATACAATGGACTATTATTCAACCATAAGAAGGAATGAAATTTTGGTATATGCTATAACATGGATGAACCTTGAAAACATTATGCTAGGCCGAGTGTGATGCCTCACTCCTGTAATCCCAGCACTTTGGGAGGCTGAGGCAGGTCGATCACAAGGTCAGGAGTTCGAGACCAGCCTGACCAACATAGTGAAACCCCGTCTCTGCTAAAAATATAAAAATTAGCCAGGCATGCTGACATGCACCTGTAATCCCAGCTACTCAGGAGGCTGAGGCAGGAGAATCACTTGAACCTGGGAGGCAGAGGTTGCAGTGAGCCAAGATCATGTCACTGCACTCCAGCCTGGGTGACAGAGTGAGACTCTGTCTCAAAAAAAGAAAGAAAAGAAAACATTATGCTAAATGAAAGGAGCCAGTCACAAAAGATCGCAGATTTATGATTTAATTTCTATGAAATGTCTAGAATAGGCAAATCCACAAACACAGAAAGTTGATTAATAGTTGCCAGGGATCTCGGGGAGGAAGAATGGGGCTGACTGCTGTAGGTATGCGGTTTCTTCTGAGGGTGATGAAAATGTTTTAAAGTTAATCGTGGTGATATTTGCCAAACTCTGTGACTATACTAAAGACCATTGAATTGTACAGTTTAGATGGGTGAATTGCATGCTATGTGAACTGTATTTCAATAAAGCTATTTTTAAAACGAGGCCACTCTTACCACTTCATAAACTCCCAGTGGCAGTATCATACCAGATAATAAAAATAAGATTTTGTTAAAATAGTTCCAAGCAATCCACTGGATTTTCCAAAGCCCCAGTGCTCTGTAACATGTTTTATATAAATGAAATTGCATTTTTATCTGGGTGGCAAACTTACAGCCTTTATTTTAGGTGCCCCAAGCTTTACATGTAAGCCCAAAGTCCAAAATTCCTCTATAAGCTAGACGCCATTAACTTCAAAAGTGCACAGTGGCATCTGGCCTCACTGCTACAGGGTGGGAGCCAGCCTTTCATCTTTTTAGGTGCATACTCATAGCCTTTAGAAAGTAAGTGGCTCATCGTGGGCATCATTTGAATTCTACTTGTAATAACATTACTTGGGAGATACGGCTTTATTGCTTTCTTATTGGTCCCGTAGCACTAATTTTCCCATCTGGATTTGTTGTTTCTCTCTGGATTATTGTAGAGCCCTTGTTTGGAGCTATTGAAGGCGTGAGTGCTGGTCTGTTTTTAATTGGCATGCTAGTGGCTGTTGTTGCCGTATTGATCTGCAGACAGAAAGTGAGGTAAGTACAAAGATCCTTCTGGTGATTAGACCACAACTTTAAAAATGCAACTGAAAATTCCCTTTAGGCTGAAAAGTAAGGAGGGAAAATAATTTAATTTTTCCAGGTTAAATTGTCACTGTGTTCTCAGTAAAAATGAAAGTCAAACTCTAAAGCCATGTCTCACTTTTCTCAGCTTTTTTTTTTTTTTTTTTTTGAGATGTAGTCTCACTCTGTCACCCAGGCTGGAGTGCAGTGGCATGATCTTGTCTCACTGCAGCCTCCGCCTCCCAGGTTCAAGTGATTCGCCTGCCTCAGCCTCCGAAGTAGCTGGGATTACAGGTACGCACCAACACGCCCGGCTAATTTTTTTTATATTTTTAGTAGAGATGGGGTTTCACCATGTCGGCCAGGCTGGTCTCGAACTCCTGACCTCATGATCCACCCACCTCAGCCTCCCAAAGTGCTGGGATTACAGACTTGAGCCACCATGCCCAGCCTTCTCAGCTCTTTTATATCCCATTGATGAATGTGGCCCTTACCAAATGACTGAGAGGCAATCTATAGCTTTATTTGAAGACAAAGTGACTTTTTGCACAGGAAAAAAAAAATGTGTGTGTGGTTCATATCCTCATGAAGACAGAGATGTTTGCAAATTGTATGCCCAAGTGCTTTTCTGCAATATCCTGAAAAGTGTGGTTGACATCACCATTTTGTAGTTCGTATCTTCCTTCCTAATTTAAGAAGGGACCAAAAAGAACCAAATAGCATGTGGCCCCAGTGTCGTGCCTTCTTCTCTTAGGGAATTTTTTTTTCTTAATTTGCCACATGTTACTCTTTCTTGAAGTCGTGTCTGGCATCTGAAATTTACTGGTTTTTTTTTTTTTTTTTTAAGCAAAGTTTTATTGAGAATGTGGGAAGTGATTATAACCTGTAGCCAAAAACTAGGAGACAAATCTTCAGTTTTTGCAGAGATCTGTTTCTGGGTGGGAATGATCTACTTTATTCTCTTTCCTTTCCCTTCCTCAGAGAGATGTTGGCTGAGTGCAAATCTACATGAATACTGAAAAATCCTTATTTGCACAAACATGCACAGCCTTACCATAAATGGAAAAATTTGTTCAACCCAAGTATCATAATTGAAATAAAAGTTTTCTCCCTTATGTTTCAGCCATGGTGGAGAAAGACCCTCTGCCCGTCTGAGTATTCGTAGGGATCGACCATTATCTGTTCACTTAAACCTGGGCCAGAAAGGGTAAGCACCACATTTGCCTTCATATAATTTATTGAAAGATGGTATTATGTGAGATTTGCTAACAAAGTCTTCTTCTTCTGACTTCCCTTCACAGTAACCGGAAAACATCTTGGTAAGAGAGAGAACACATTAATTTATTATCTGCCTTTGAAACATGCGTCAGAATGGTTATGGCACTTTCCCTATTCTGCAGTAACTCTCTTTTCTTTTTCGTTTTTAATTACAGTCCAATAAAAATAAATCAGTTTGAAGGGCATTTCATGAAGCTGCAGGCTGACTCCAACTACCTGCTATCCAAGGAATACGAGGTACCACTCAGGCAGAATGAAGCTTCAGCATCCCTAGTTCTCAGCAGAATTTCCCTCCTAATGTTTACTGTGTAATCATAGGCTGATTGGACTCAGAAGTTAGGAGGCTGCTTAGAATCTCAGCTGAGTACTCTTTTATGCCGAAACTATGCCCTGAACAATGTACCATCTAATCTCAGAGGCCAGCTTGAGTTCCAGAATAACACAGCATAGCAAGGGCTACCTGGATCAGACAGTAAGGAAGAATTACCAAATCTCAAATGCAGGCATAATGCTGTCAATTATTCAGACTAGCCATTTGCTTGACTGGGAGAGGCTGTGGTTTTGCAAAAAGCACCTAGCTTTTGGATTTGATTCTTGGGTTTGCCATTTGGGTGACCTGGGGCACATCAGTTATCCTGTCTGAGCCTCACTTGTAAAATAGTGAGAAGAACACCTCCCTTGTGGGGCTGCTGTGGGGATCAGAGCTAATGCGTGTTGAATACTAGGCATTCCCAATAGCTAGTGTATATATTTTCATATTATATATCTCCAGGACTGTATGATACACTTTATTCTATTTATATTCTCCACTTACAAACTTATTTTTGACCTAACAGGAGTTAAAAGACGTGGGTCGAAACCAGTCATGTGACATTGCACTCTTGCCAGAGAATAGAGGGAAAAATCGATACAACAATATATTGCCCTGTAAGTTTTGTGTCAAAATTTGTAATGCTGTCTTCCTCTAGCCATTTCTGCGTTTTTCTCCAAAAACAAAATGGGGCTAACGATATATAATATAGCTGGATATGGACAATCTCAAGCTCTGAATGACTTTAATAAGAAATAACTTGTATATTTCTGCACTTCCCTCTAGAGGGATAATAGCCAGTTTAAATTCTGATTATGAAAGGCCTCTTACGCTGTCAACATTTCCCCATGTGGTCCTACTGCTTCTCTTTGGAGGCTAAGAACAGTAATGGGGTTAACAGCAAGGGCTCTGACATCAAGCAGACATGGATTTGCTTAGCAAAGTCTTCCGTTAGCAATTTCTGCTTAAATTTCCTTACCCCATTGGGTAAAGCAATAGAAAGCAGGTTTTCTGGATTGCATTCATTCCAGCAGTGAAAGGGAGCTGGCCACTCCACCAGGCAAATATGGCAATATTACCAAGGGAAGCACAGATGGAGCTTCACGTCGTCTCCTGTGTCTGACTGGTTACAGGCCACCTGTGCAACCTCGGGCAAGTTAGTTATCCTGTCTGAGCCTCATCTGCAAAATGGAGATAAGATCACCTCCCATCTGGGGCTACTGTGGGGATGAGAACTAAGGCACATCACATACATTACATCAACTATAGAAAAATCACCCCAAGATTCAGCTGCAAATCTCTCCTTCCAGATGATGCCTCGCGAGTGAAGCTGTCCAATGTAGACGATGATCCTTGCTCTGACTACATCAATGCCAGCTACATCCCTGTAAGTGAACTACTAGGCCACAGTGTTCAGGATGAGTCTTTGGTGGGTGGCAACACTGGAGATGCCACTCCTGCATGTTCCCACTATTCTTAGGTCTGGAAACGCTTGTAGATTTCACAAGAGCATGTCTGAATGCCATTAAAAAAAAAATGGGGTATCCAATTCAGTTCCTGCTAAGCCACATTTTTCACAATGGCTATAGTCAAATGAAATATAATGAGCCCAGGATGCATTTTCATAGGTCATCTACTCTCTGCAGTCCTTAACCAAGATGAGAGCTTCCTAAGGAAGACGGACCTCCCCTGCTAAAGCTGCCTAGCTAGAGAAGTTGATCCCATGTTATTTGGACTCTTCACAACCACAGACACAACTCAAAGGTTATGTCAAATCTTTGGGCTCTGGTTTTGCTTAGCATCTTGCCACCTTCCTACAGCACACTGCAGTGGAAAAAGCTTTAAGGTCAAGCAAACCTAGGTTTGAATCCCACTTCTGCCTATTGTTGACTCTGTGACCTTGGGCACATTATGTCACTTTTTTGGGCCTCCATTTTCTTTTCCAAACAAACACTGAGGATAATCATACTTACTTCAAGCAATTATCCATTCACTCAGTAAACACTTACAAATTAAGTGCTAAGTAAGTCAAACCCTGAGCTGTTTATAGGCATGGGATAAGATGGAATCCTGACCCTAAATAAACTTTCAGAAAAGAATTTAGGCAAGAAAAGGCAATGCCATGAGGAACCTGCCACAGCAGTGCCTCTCCTACATTGAAAGACATCTGCATCATCTGGGGTCTTGTGCAAAGGCACACTGTGACCCAGCAGGCCTGAGGCGGGGCCTGGGAATCTGCATTTCTAACAAGCCTCTGAGTGATTCTAGTGCTGCTGGTCTGAGAACCACACTCAGTAGCAAGAGGCTAGAGGTTGCCATGGGGCGTCTAGGAGGAGAATATCCCCCAGCATAGAGAAAGGTAACGGAAGGCTCAGCGGAGCAGGCTCCATGCCGAGGATAAGTTAAGGATTCATCAGATAAGAGGCAGTGTTTTGGTGGGGAGGGGTCGGGTGGCAATGGCAGAGGTGACCTAATGTGGAGACCTGAGGAGAGGCAAAGAGGAGCTTCGACTAGAATTGACAAGGAATTGCTGTCATTGCTATAGTGCACAAGGAGTAGATGAAAATATCCAGCTCAGGCTGGGCGCGGTGGCTCAAGCCTGTAATCCCTGCACTTTGGGAGGCTGAGGCGGGCGAATCACGAGGTCAAGAGATCGAGACCATGGTGAAACCCCGTCTCTACTAAAAAATACAAAAATTAGCTGGGCGTGGTGGTGCACACCTGTGGTCCCAGCTACTTGGGAGGCTGAGGCAGGAGAATTGCTTGAACCCGGGAAGTGGAGGTTGCAGTGAGCCAAAATCGCGCCACTGCACTCCAGTCTGGCAACAGAGCAAGACTCTGTCTCAAAAAAAAAAAAAAACCCACAAATATCCAACTCTTGGATTATGGTTTGGATTAAGAAGTCAGTCTGACCTGAGACACATCAGATGCTCAGTCATCAGAGGTTTATCTTCCCATGCAAGACATGTCTTACCAAAGTGTTCTAAAGTTAATTATCCAAAATGACTAAAACTCTTCTACATTAAATAGGGAAAGAGCCTGATCACAGCCCCCTCAGTCTACACAAATACCCGCCCCTCCCACACACACACATATAATTGAGGGTGAAGTGTTTTCTAGATCGTTTCCTGAGCGCTCCCCACTTACAGAATAGACCCAGGCTAGTAAAAGGGAATGTGGCTCTTAACAGTAGTTCAACATTCTGACCTTTGTCCTTCCTGCTCCCAAGGCTTGACACTTGTGTTAGTATCTTTTTCTGAAGTCAGGGACTTGGCAGAGACCTCCCTGTCATCTAATCTGAAGAACTCTTTTGTTTGTTTATAGTTCTGAAGAGGCCCATTGTTTCCAACTCTCCATATTGTAAATTCATTGCAGGGCAACAACTTCAGAAGAGAATACATTGTCACTCAGGGACCGCTTCCTGGCACCAAGGATGACTTCTGGAAAATGGTGTGGGAACAAAACGTTCACAACATCGTCATGGTGACCCAGTGTGTTGAGAAGGGCCGAGTGAGTAAACAGCCTTCCTGACATCCAAGCTTTGCTTTCTGCCACCTGGATAGAATTATGCCCCACCATCCAAGTGAAACCCCGCAAAACCAAATAGGGATCATGCGGGAACATTGTTAAGAGTCTTTTGAATAGAGTGGCTTAAATCACTAATAGTAAACCCAGGTGATGCCTGATTCTGGGTCTGAAGTGCCAGTCAAAGCTGTTTCCATTTGAGGACTGGGATTTTCAGCAGTGCCCATTACACCAAAAACTTACCTGGCCCTGGCCACTTGGCTACTCCATCTTCAGCGTATGGCCAGGGGAGAGACCCTGCCCCTCCTCCCAGGAAAGGAGAAGTGAGTTTTAGGCTGTATTGGCAGACGCAAAGTCAAAGAATTATCCAGACAAATTAAGCAAACCCCTTGTAATGCACTTATCATCCTCTACTTTATATGGTTATTTTGAGGATTAAAAGAGAGATTACATGTAAAGTGCCCAGTATCTGCGTTCAGTAAATACATGCTCACAATCCTTTTTCCCTTGTCTGTGCACATGTAAAGGTGAGCTTAGCTAAACGTTCTGACTTCTCAAAGATCTCTTGGCACAAGGCCCAAGTTAGGACAGTGACATATAAATAGGAACAAAGCAGGGCCAGGAAGACAGTGCCTTCCTCTACACAACTAGATATTTCTTTAGAAAGAACAATGAATTGTGAACCACAGTTTACCTGCTAGTGGAACTGAAATGCTAAGAAAATCAATTTAAAAAACCCTCAAGTCATGTATCCCTAGGCCTAAAAAAGTAAGTGTCCACAGATTGCGGTTGGGGGTGCTCCTTATGCAGGGTCTCCCCTTCACTTGGAGCAGCACCTCAGCTTCAGCGCTGGCCATGAGCAGGTTAATATAAAGTAGATGGTCAAATTGCCTTAGCGGCTGATCCCGGATTCCTAACTCAGGAAGGCATTTAGAGGAGGGAAAGCCTAGGTTCACAAACGAGTCACTTTTCCGGACTCACGTTGTTTCTGTCTGTCGTCTTCTAGGTAAAGTGTGACCATTATTGGCCAGCGGACCAGGATTCCCTCTACTATGGGGACCTCATCCTGCAGATGCTCTCAGAGTCCGTCCTGCCTGAGTGGACCATCCGGGAGTTTAAGATATGCACTGTATGTGAGCTTGCTTGACTTCATTTAACAACCCAGCTGGGAGAGATTAAGGAGATCTGCTAATCCCACTTTTGCTGGTTCTTCTCTTGTAGTTTCAGCCCATAGGAATTGCTCCAGGGCTCAGTTGTCAAGTTTGAAGGTTCCTCTTACTATCCTGCTCTCTGCTCTTACAGGAGGAACAGCTCGATGCACACAGACTCATCCGCCACTTTCACTATACGGTGTGGCCAGACCATGGAGTCCCAGAAACCACTCAGTCTCTGATCCAGTTTGTGAGGACTGTCAGGGACTACATCAACAGAAGCCCCGGTGCTGGTCCCACTGTGGTGCACTGCAGGTACGCAGAGATCTAGGACCCAGTCAAACAGCAGCTGTATGGGGGTTGTGCCTAGGAGCCTGGAAAAAGACATAAGCATGGGGAATTTAGTGGATCGAGGATTTGTCTGGACCAACCAGTCTGCCTCACCCCCAGGGAGTTTTATAACATTCCTCCCCTTCTCCCAACTCATTCTTCTTCCCTGGCTTCTCCTTTTCCACTTTCTTCCCCTCTAGCCTCTCTCTCACCCTCACTCTCCAGCCTTCTCTCTCCCTCTTGCTCTTTTTTCCTACTTTCTGAAATGCAAAGTCCTGATGGGAATTCCATGCTTTCCATCATCAGGTGTGTATCACCTTCAGTCTAAGTTCCCTACAACTCCTTTCCCATTCTAGCCAGAAAAGTGAGCACGCAAGCCTATTCTTGCCTCTGGCTCATCTTCTGTTTTGGAATGGCTTTATCATCTCTCTCTTCCACCTAAGTGCTACCCATCCTTCAAGATTTACTTTCTAATCTTCCCTCCAGATCTAGCAGCAGGTCTATTTGTATGGCTAAAACAAAATACCACAGACTGGGTAATAAGTAATAGAAATTTATTTCTCACAGTCTAGAAGCTGGGAAGTCCAAGATCAAGGCACTGGCAGGTTCCCTGTCTGTTGCGCTTGGTCTCTGCTTCCAGGATGGTGCCTTGTGGCTGTGTCCTCAAATGGAGGCAGGGATGGAAGGGCAAAACGACCTAGCTAGTTCCCTGCAACCCTTTCACAAGGCACCAATCCCCTTCATGAGGGCAGAGCCCCCATGGCTCTGTGTTTATCCATGTTGCTACATATAGATCTTCTTTCTTTCTTTCCATCTTTTCTTCTCTCTCCCCTTCCTCCTTCCTTCCCCCACCTCCCTTCACAGGGTCTTGCTCTGTCACCTCAGGGTCACCTCCTAAAGGCCCCACCTCTTAATACTGTTGCATTAAGTTTCAACATGAATTTTTTTTTGGAGGGGACACAAATGTTCAAGCCACAGCATAGCAAGTGCCATCTGTAGCACCTATTTTGTTCTCTCAAATTTCTCTTCACTTCAGTCTGCTCTGCACTTGCTCTGTATCATTTCCACGCGTTTAATACTTTTCCTACATACATGTAAATCTCTAAACAAACAACATATTTATGTTTCAAAAATTTATTGAAAAGGTTACATATATGCTTTATGTATCTTTTTGTCAACTTTCCTACTCAATATTATGTTTTCATAATATTGTTAGGTCCATAAAATCAACCTAACAAGTGAAATCTCGCTCTCTCTGGGGAGCCTGGTGTTTGGCTAATTAATGTTTGCAGTAACACTTTGATAGCCCTGACTGAATGCTACTAAAAATAAGGAGCAGGGAATTGCAGCAGGAAGAGAAATGCCAAGTGTACTTGTCTCCTCCCTGTCAGCCCAGCACCCTAGGAGCCCTGCTTTCCTATGTCCTTGGAACCTTGACACTTTCAATAGGAAGGTGAGGTACTCAGAGCTTTCTGCTTTCTGAAAAATGGCAGGCATTTTTGTACAGGACCACCGGAGAACTGTTCTTTATGTTATAAATGTGTATCAAAAATCCCCAGATAATACAACCAACCATTTTGGGGAGCAATTTGGCAATCCCTAGTGAAGTTGGAAGGTGTTCATGCCCTATGACCAGCCCAAGAGTTCTGCTTCTAGGTATCAACCCCTGAGAAATCTCCACACTTTTATGCATGTTCATTGCAACATGTCTTAATAGAGAAAAACAACTAAAAATGATCTAATTGCCATTGGATTATCAGTGGTTTATGAAGAGAGTTAAAAGAAATCAGATCAGCTGGATGTGGGATATCCTGCCTTTCCCAGCACTTGGGAGGCCAAAGTGGGAAGATCACTTGAGGCCAGGAGTTTGAGACCAGACTGGGCAACAAAGAGAGAGAAACCCTATCTCTATATATATTTTTTAATTAGCTGGGAGTAATTACACATGCCTGAGGTCCCAGCTACTCAGGAGGCTGAGGTGGGAGGATTGCTTGAGCCTGGGAGGTTGACGCTGCAGTGAGCTATGCTTGTGCCACTGCACTCCAGCATGGGCAACAGAGCAAGACCCTGTGAAGGGAGGTGGGGGAAGGAAGGAGGGAGGGGAGAGAGAAGAAAAGATGATGGAAAGAAAGAAAGAAGATCTATATGTAGCAACATGGATAAATCTGAAAACATAATATTGAGTAGGAAAGTTGACAAAGATACCTAAAGCATGTATGTAGGAAAAGTATTAAAAAGCATGCATGGAAATGATACACAGCAGTGCAGAGCACTGCTTATCCCTGGTAGAGTGGAGGAGGGACAGGAAGGGAGTGGAAAGAGATAGACAGAAGGCTGTGCGGAGGTAGGCTTGGGGGGACAGTAGGTTAAACTTGCTTAAGAGGAAAAGAGCACACTGAGAGAAAGAAATAGTCCTATCTTCTCCCATAACTGCTCCCATAACTGGGAAGAGAAAAGAAAGATTGTGCCAGAGTCTTTGATGCAATCTTGAAAGGCAAATTTAACAAAAAGGCTCAATCTTCCTTTCCCATCTCGTCCAGTGCTGGTGTGGGTAGGACTGGAACCTTCATTGCATTGGACCGAATCCTCCAGCAGTTAGACTCCAAAGACACTGTGGACATTTACGGAGCCGTGCACGACCTAAGACTGCACAGGGTTCACATGGTCCAGACCGAGGTAAGAGTTACGGGCTGAAAGTTATAAGCCACCTTCTTCCCCATGGTATCCCCACAGAAAAATATCCAGGACTTGAATCTGACAAGGGGAAATAACTATGACACATTAGAAAGAGAAAAAGAGAACTGAATATAGATATTTTCTGAATCTCACTGGTCTTGAAGGTGACCATCTTGGGGATCATTTTAAGGCAGGCTGGCAGATGAGCACAAGAACTTCAGTTAGGAAAGAAGATCTTACTGTCTCCTCTCCCCCAGCCCTACTCCCCCCACCTACACCCCCATTTCAGAAGACACCAAGAGAGTGTGTGTAGACTGTAAAGAAAGACTACATGCTTCCATTTGTGCAGCGCTTTGACATTTGCAGGGCACTTTTGAACATGTCATCTCAATAAATTTTCACAAAAAGCAAGTAAGACATATTATATTCCATTTCCAAACTAGAAAATGAAGGTCCAAAAGCTTAAGGGCTTTGCACAAAGCCCATAGCCATCAAGTGGCTGAGGTGGCTTGGACACTGTTCTAGAGAATCTTGAGCCCTCAAGTGCTAAGCCTACTAGCCTCACAGTCAGACCTCTTCCCCGACAGAGACCAAGCAGTCACTCCTCTGCATCAGTGCCTTCCGAGGCTCAAGTTCCCTTATCCTTATGTTTCCCAAGTTTTTCCCAAAGTAACTATACAGCATCCTTATTTGCACGTTGTGTTACCTCTGCTCTCAAAGTCAGCCAGTGATATTGACAGTAGAGTCCCTCCTGGTTGCCAAAATGCATCACGAGTTTGGGGCAAGTGTATGGAAGCGATACATGGCCCGAGAATTAAAAAAAGAAAAAAAATCCATAGTTGGAAAAGTAAAAAGTTCTCCATGCTTCTGTATCCCCTCTTAGAGTTACAGTACCCGTGGCCACTGCACAGACAGCAATGTTCCACAAAAAGAGCATCCTAGAGCCAAGGCCCCATTTGAGCTTCACTGAACCTACTATTCCCAAAACCACCTTGACCCCTGAATTCTTTTCTTGCACACTACATATTAATATGCTGCATTCAAGCCAGCAACAATTGAACAAGAGAAATAAAAATTAAAAATATCCTGCAGAATTTTTGACAAAACAATGGCATCACTGTCTTCTGAAGGCCGGATCCTCTGCCACCACTATTGTCCTGGACTGGGAGTACTTTCATTATAACAATGATCCTACCATATTTTGAATGTTTTATTATGAAATAATTGTTTTTTAAAAAATGCACAAAACGTGGCTGGGTACAGTGGCTCATATGCCTGTAATTCCAGCATTTTGGGAGGCCCAGAGGGCCAGATTACTTGAGGCCAGGAGTTTGACACCAGCCTAGACCACATAGCAGGACCCCATCTCTGCAAAAAAATTAAAAACATATATATATATATACACACAAACCTAGGGAAAGTAGTATAATGAGTTTCCATGTATCCAAACCCCAGCTTCTACAATTATCAGCATTCTGTGTTCTTTTCCCATCTGTATCCTACATATAATGTTCCCCTACCCCAAGACATGACCCCATTGAATTATTTTAAAGCAAATCCCACTTATCACATTACTTCATCGTTAAATATACATATATGTATATACACATATATCTATGTCTATACATAGGTATATGCACATATGCATGTGTACACATGTACACATATAGATGTATATGCATATGTAATACATGTCACATTACCTATATGTATGTTTACAGATGTGCACATGTATGTATGTGTATATGTATACATGTGTGCATTTGTATACATGTGTGATGACATTGCATATATACATATGTATACATATGTGAACATGTATACATAAATATATGTATATTTGAAATAAGGACTCTTTAAAATTATGAGCATGTCATTATCACATCTACTTTTTAACCATAGTTCCTAAATATCATCTAATATGCAGTCAGTATTTAAATATCCCTAATTATCTCAAAAAATACTTTTTATAAAAAACTGTAGTTGGTTTCCACTAGAATCCAGAGTTTACATATTTCATTTGGTTGGCGTGTCTCTGAAATCTCTTTTAATCTATAATCCTGCCTCCCATTTGTTTTCCATGCCATTTATTTGTTAAAGAAACCAGTTCATTTGTTCCATAGATTTTCCCACATTCTAGATGCGCTGATTGCTTGTTCATGGTGGTAATGTATTCTTCTACTCTCTATGGTCTTTGTCAGCTGGTGGTTAGATCTAGAGGCCTGATTAAACTCAGGTTCGTTTTACCAACACAGTGCTCCATGGGTGGTGTTAAGGGCTTTCTGTTGCATGACATCAGAAAGCAGATCACCACGTCTGTCTCTCTTTCAGCACTGAGGAAACTGACAGTGAGTTCAGGGGGTGTCAGCCTGAACCCTTCATTATCTCAGTCAACCTTTCACTTAATGGTGTTAGCAGCCACTGATGACCTCTGCCTAGCTCTGTTATTTCATTAAAGGTTGCCGAATTATATTACCCTGTATCATAATTGTTATCCTTCAGTTTTCCTCCACAAAACTGTGCATTTCTAGAGGGTGGGAACCTGTTTTCCTTCTCTATGTCCTCGGTATTTTTTATGATAAATGAATGAAGAAACATCCTACAATTACGTTGCTAAAAAGCATTAATATTTGTTAGTTTACTGTCACTTTCACAAACTCAAACCCTAATTAATCTGTAACTTGGGGAAGAGGAGGTTATCATATTGTAAATAGTCTCGAATTATGTGTATTTGTGTGTGTGTGTGTGTGTGTGTAGGCTGTCTAGTAATTGTCAGAGGATTCTTGGGCCATCTATCACTTCCATACACCTACCCCAAACTCATGATGCATTTGACAACCAGGAGGGACTCTACTGTCAGTATCACTGGCTGACTTTCAGAGCAGAGGTAACACAATATGCAAAGCTCTTTCTCCTTAGAAATAACTCCGTCTTTTCCCTATTCTGTTTTCCTTTTCCTCCTGCCTCACTGAGGATGCCGCGGCTTAGTTCCTCAGCTTGCCTTCTCAATGTTTGACTTCACCAAGGTCTGTCTTCAAGGCACCGCCCTTTCTCTCAATCTTCATCTTTTTGTAATATTTTCCATTTCTGTACAGGCTCATGTTACCCAAATCTAATTCTGCCTCCACAGACGTGTAAGTACATGACTACCAGAAGGATGCTCCCCAAAGCCTTACAGCCATCTCACTTCAAAAAGATCAAAGCCAAACTCATTCTCTTTCAAAAACCGAAACAACAAAAACATTCCTCCTGCTTTTGCTCCTTCCAGTGTCATTTAATAGTATTGCCATCCACGTGTTTGCCCAAGCCAGGGAGCTGACTTCTTATATTTTTTAAGGGATGGCATCTCATTATGTTGCCAAGACTGGACTCAAAGTCTGTGCTCAAGTGATCTTCTATGGTGTGCTCTACCACACCTGGCATGCTTACATGCATGGAGCTCACATGCATGGATATGTGCATTTATCTGCTTATTATTTCTATTTTCTGTTTATTCACATAGTGAGACAAGTGAGACAAGATCTCACTATGCTGACCAGGCTAGACTCAAATTCCTGGGCTCAATGGAGTGGATTTGTTTTCCTCCAGTTCCCACATCCAAGCAGTCACGAAGTCCTTTCCTTCTCTTTGTGCTAGCCCCTCACCCCACTGCCACTGTCCCCACACAGCCCTTTATCAACTCTCATTAGCCCTGCTAATGAGTAGCCTCCTAGTGGGTCCCCCGCCTTCAGTTCTGCCCTAATGATCTTTCAACCACCCCTGCCACCATCAAAGTTCCCTTGCTGACTCTGTCAGCTCCCTGCATAAAAATCATGAAAAGCTCACCATTGCTTGTAAAATGAAGTTCAAACCCCAACCTGCGTATAAGCCTCTTCATAACCTGGCCCCAGCTGACTCCTCCAGCTTCATGTCATCCTACTAGACACCACCAGTGGTTAGGGTCTGCCAAATTAAGGAAGGTTTACCCACCTGGGCCAGAATCGACTTTGAGTCTTTCCATCATAATGAAATAAACATTACAGTAAGATAAACTTTTCTCTTTCTCTTTTTTCCCAAACAAAATTCCAAATCCTATCCAGGTATTAGGTTGGTGCAAAAGTTATTGTGGTTTTTGCCATTAAAAGTAATGACAATTACTTTTGCACCAACCTAATATCATCTGTCTTGCTTTAAGTCTCTGCTGAAGTTGAGTTTTTACAGGCTCAGAATCCCTGGTGCCAGCTGGCATTTAGTAATGCAAGTGGGTGCAGAGGGGTGTGATCCATGGCTAAGTCCCTGTGGGTGACTGTTTCAGCAAAAGATGGAGGACATTCGGACCCCCTGCATTATTTTTTTGGGTCTATAGTGACAGTGAACTTCAACTTACCTCTGTCTTTGCTTGAGACACAAAGGGATGCAGGTCTTCACAATTTTTGATGACTATATCAAACAGCAAGCATTTCTAAACAAAGAGGCATTCGTCAGGGGACTTGTGAGCATTCCTCCTTCTTTTATACTGCTTTGAGGGAAATTTGCAGCTTGACCCTGAGAGAAACATTCAGAGAGCAATAACTTGTTAAAGAATAATAGATGATAGTCACAGTCTCAATCTCATTTGCTTCTCCTGAGAAAGAAACACTGAGATGTTTTGGATGAAGGATCTCAGGTTCCATTTGGGGTATTGTTTGAGGTGTTTCCCATGACCCACGCGACCAGCATTTTAGCTGCACTGCACTTCTCACAGTTTCCAGAATATATGTGAAATGTTATGCTATGTTACCCTACTTCTTTGCTTGAATTCTTATAAATATCCCCTCTTCTCTTTAGCTTGATAGTTTCCTCCCCTAAAAGTGAACTTAATGGCTTTCTCTTCTAGATGAAGCCTTATACACAATTCTATTTTATGCTGATCATCTTATAGGGATTTGTTCACTTAATACTAAACCATGCCCTCAGGGATCACAGAAGACTGTAACTATGACACTGTAAATAATATCTAATAATGTAAATATTGATGAAATTGAATGGAACTGAATGTGTCAATACTCAGCCAAGCCTTCACCAGTTAGCAAAAAATTATCTTCTGTGATCTGAGGTTCATATGTTAGGCTTTGCCTACTTTTCATTAAGAATAAAATGAGAAGCACATTAACAATCTCACCGTTTTAGTAGTAATCATTTTCAAAGAGACATTCTGTTGGGAAAAGAAGAATCTATATTTAAGGCAAGGCAAATTAATAGACATTAACTAGTTTCAAAGCCCATGGTGAATCATTGGTAAAGACTTCATTAATAGGCCACAGCACACATGTACTAGAGTTCATTCACAGCTAAGATCCCAAAGTAATTTAATATCCCAGTAGAACTGAAAATATGAATTATGCTTTGGGTGGTAGAAAA
This sequence comes from Aotus nancymaae, assembly GCF_030222135.1. NCBI lineage: Eukaryota > Metazoa > Chordata > Mammalia > Primates > Aotidae > Aotus > Aotus nancymaae. Next base: position 30,331,367 of record NW_026988428.1, read on the forward strand.
TGGGGAGATGTCAGTCTGTAATTCGGTGGATCCTTTTAAGTTAGCATAAAGAGAGACTGCTTTCTACTAACAACCATTCTCTGGAGAGTACTTTTCTCAGGCTTTCAATATTATTGAGATTGTGTATAACATTCATAATGACAAATGTCTATGAGCAGAAAAGCAGAGAATAGTTATCAGTATTTATTGCAGGCCTCACTTCTTATTGATTTGGTTGTTTAAAATATCCTTATGTAGGCTGAGCACAGTGTAATCCTAGCACTTTGGGAGGCCAAGGCAGGAGGATGGCTTGAGGCCAAGAGTTTCAGACCAGCCTGGGCAACAGAGCAAGACCCCATCTCTAAAAAAACTTTTTAAAAAATTTGTCCAGGCCTGATGGTGCACACCTGTAATCCCAGCTACTCAGGAGGCTGAGGTGTGAGAATCACTTAAGACCGGGAGTTCAAAGCTGCAGTGAGCTATGATTGTGTCACTGTACTCCAACTTAGGTAACAGAACAAGACCTTGTCTCTTAAAAAAATTAAATGTTCTTATCTATTGATTATACCAGACCTACCTTATATAGTCCCATGGATAGATGACCAGGCTAGCTTCCAATCAGGGACAATATCTAGTGCCAATCCATAAAAATAAGTACCTGTTTACTTAGTAGGATTGTTAATGAGGAAAGATTGAATTGTTCTACTTTGTATCTCAAACCTCTAAAATACTTTGACTGACTGCACTGATTGCTTTAAACACAAGGTCTGCAAATATTTTCCCATATCTTTCTGACTGACATCAACCTATATCCTTTAATGGACAAAGGCTGCTAGCTCTAAGAGACCATTGCCTCCTTGTTTAATAAACAGGAAATCTGGGATCCCAAGAAGCCTGATGGCTCAGCCTAGGCTGGCTAGAGGCTGCTGAGAGCCCAGTCTCCTTCACTGCTCACAACTCCCTCTGCGCAGTTGCTATATCAGCAAGGGAAGGTTTCACAGACATCCATGTCCTTATAAGACAGCTCAGGGAGTACAAGGAAGGGGGCCCAATGCACAAGCTTGGCTGCCTGTGGCTGAGACACAGTGGTCAGTGGAGGTCTTTATGGTCACCAAAGCACTGACTCTTCTATATTTATTTATATTTCAAAAGTAGTAAATTCTCAAATAGCTGACAGGTGGGTCTGTCCTCACTCCGTAATCCCTGTAGTTCTCTGCAGTCAGCCAGAATCTTTGAGCTTCTTCCATGTGGCAGACTCAGATGCTGAGAGAGCAGAGACGGATAAGACACTGACCTTGCACTCAAAGAACTAACAGTCCAGCAGGGTTTCTTGTACATACCTCTTTTTTTTTCACTGTATTCCCAGAATAAAGAAAACAAAACAGCAGAGTATGCACTGAAATGATTTTCTCATTCAGTAATACAATGAAATTGGGATTCATCTATGAAAACTGGTGTAGTGAAAAAGACATGAACTTTGAGGTCACAACTCCAAGAACAAATCCTAGGACCCCATTTCTTAGCTGTGTGACTTTGGAGAAGTTACCTAACTTTTGAGCCTTAGTTTATGCTGATCATTATACTTACTTCACAAGGTTGTCGAAATCATTAAATGAGATAATGTATGTAAACTACATAGTAGCGTTTGGCATTTGTTCATCTACTGAATTTGTGCAGGACCTACTATGTACTGCACGTAGGTGCTCACAGAACACACCACATATATATACATAAATATTAAAAGAATGAAAAATGCCACCTCTCTACCCATTACCATTGTTCTCTTTTCAGTGGTAATAAAAGACAGTCACTCTTTTATTTATCAGAGACCATTAGCAAAGTGATGACCAAGAAACTTGCTAACTATATACAATCCCATCATTGTCAGTATTTTGTTAGAGTGCCTCATCTTTCTTCTGCATGCGAACAGGCCCTCCTCTGACATGTCTCTTCTTTTCCACAGTGTCAGTATGTCTACCTGCATCAGTGTGTAAGAGATGTCCTCAGAGCAAGGAAGCTACGGAGTGAACAAGAAAACCCCTTGTTTCCAATCTATGAAAATGTGAATCCAGAGTATCACAGAGGTAGGCACTTACTCACTTCCGAGTTCCCTCATCAAGATATGGTCGATGTGGTCAGGCACAGAGGCTCACATCTGTAATCGCAGCATTTTGGGAGGCTGAGGCAGGAGGATCACTTGAGCCTAAGAGTTTGAAACCAGCCTGGGCAACATAACGAGACCCCGTCTCTACAAAAAAAATAAAAAATAAAAAATTAGCCAAATATCCTGTGTAGTCCCAGCTACTTGGAAGGCTGAGGGAGAGGATCACTTGAGCTTGGGAGGTCAAGGCTGCAGTGAGCTGAGATCACACCACTGCACTCCACTCAGGGTGACAGAGCAAGATCCTGTTCTCAAAGAAAAACGAAAAAGATTCTAACTGGACGCAGTGGCTCACGCCTGTAATCCCAGCAATTCCTTGCCATGTGGACTGTTATCTCTATAAATCAGATAATCTTTCTTTGACAAACATTATTTCACATGCTTTTATCTCCATTTCTAAATGATCTTCAATTGGCAGTGTCTCCCAACCTTTTACTTAGTTCTCTGTTCCACCCAGCCTAGCCAGTATATTAATGAGTTAAAAATCTACAAAGCACAAATAAAGAGCCACTATTTAGAGGAGTCCTTTGTAAATCAGATAATCATTTGGTATGATAAATAATTACCCCCTAATTTATCTGTATAGTCATTTAAGGTTTTTGTATTGGAGATTCCTTAAGAAGCTTCAGGATAGAGTGAGTTCTGAGGGATCTGGGAGGTTCCTTTGTCTTGTTTTGACTTGTCTGAGAATCTTTAATCTTGGGCACCTCTGAAAGAAGCTAACTATGGTATAGAAAAGGTTCACCACCAGGCACTGAAAGCTAAGATTCAGGTCCAAACTCGAACTAACTAGCATTAACAAGCTGTGTAACCTAAGTAAGTTACTCTGCCACTCTGGGCCTATGGCTTCATCCATAAAAACAGAGGAGATGGGCTAGAATTACTAGTCCCTTCCAAGTCTAATAATCTGTGTTTCTAAATGGAATGACCTGGTCCCCATAGGAGTGGTCTCACCTTAAACCATGTTGAGCTTTATTCATTTCTGCTGGTCTTTCACATTGGTAATTTTCATAAACCACTATGACACACCCTGCTGCAGCCTCTAATTTCAGTGTTCTTCCTTTCAGATCCAGTGTATTCAAGGCATTAAGAATGTACCTGAAGAGCTCCTGGATAAAAATTATTCACTGTGTGATTTCTTTTGTTTATAAAAACTTGCTTCATGCCCTACAGAGGTGCCAGCTATTTCTGTTGATACTATGTATAATTTATTAATCTGGAGAATGTTTAAAATTTTATATAATTTAAAGGTAACAGATATTATTGTACATAGTTGTATTTTGTAGTTTCTTCTGTAAATATGTTTTTCATAATGTTTAATATTAAGCTTTATATAATTCTATTTTTCCACACTAAAGTGTTCATGACTTGTTCTACATAAACTAATTCAACCTGTATGACAGGACTACTGGTTAAATGCATATGGAGGTGGTGGCAGAGACAATCCCTTAGGCCATGTTTTCTACCTGATTTGATATTCACTGGACAGGATAAAGGGCAAGGCTAGAGAGAGCAAATACTATGGCTAGCTTTGTTGCGTTGCTGTCCCATGAATCTCCATAGCCAACAGGCATGTCCTAACATGCTACTAGGACAAATGTAACAGTCAAAAATAGGATTCGTGGGAGAAAAAAGAATTAAGCAGTACCAAAGCTGAACCGGAGGGCTGAACTAGTTGCTCTCTCTCCCTTCTCCTACCAGGGATTGAAGCCAAAGGGGTCTGGGATCATGTAACTTGCAGTCCAAGCCCAGGATGCAGGGTTGAGGGTTCTGATTGATTGATTGATGATTGATAGAGAATAATTCCAAACGAAGTGATGAATTCCTTTTGTTAAGAAGATGCCAGCTGTACCCAGACCAGAAACAACATGCAAAGCACTAACTATAGTGATTAGAGATTCTTTCACTGCATTCATGGTGTGGAGTGTGAACATGCACACCCATACTGTAATGTATTTATATTGTCTCATTTTCAGTAGTCTCCATTCCCGGAAAAGTCACAATTATCCATTTCTACTTGGTTTCCCATTAAAAGAATATCATGGTGGCAGATCGTGCCCCTGATTAAAAAACTTAATTGCCAATAGTTTCATAGAAATGACTACAAACATAATATGTTTTAAATTTAAAAAAATAGCATGAACAAAAACAGTGGTCATTAATAAAATTTTCAAAACTTTAGTAAATCAGTGAAGTCAAAATGTCAAGTAGTCACCTAAAGTTGCATTTAATAACAAAAGGCACTACATACTGTACCAAGTTTATCTTCAATATTTGTGCCTTACTTTGACTACCACAAATTCCAGTGAATCAGAAAGTAGGCATTCCCTTCATCAAGGTCAGTTCTGAAAGCATTCCTGGGAAAAATCTGAAAGGCATTTGTACGGAATCTTCATAGATACCTGAGAAGATGAGCTGGAGATGTTAGCCTTTTTCATGCTACAAATTTTTCTGTAATAAACTTGGGAATTAGAGGTCAAGTTTATTTGTTGATGGCACAGCTTCATTTGCAGAAAGAGTACATTTCTTTTCAAAGTCTGAATTTCTGTAACCTACCATAAAGTCCCCTAAGTAATACGATGACTGTAATTGACATAATAATTGAAAATCATTGACTATACCTAAAAGAGTTATTTATAGTTAAATAACTCTATACCCAATCTGGAAAATTTTCTAGGGTTATTTGAAGTTTACAAAAATGTGAAGCATAATAATATTTCAAAGTTCCACAGTTTCACTGTGCTCAATGCCCTTGTGAAATAACAGTCTTAGGTTCTGATTCTCTATCAGGGAGCTAAGCGGATCTTCTGGAAATGAAAAGGAACAATGTATGCATAAGTGCAGTAGATGTACCACCAGCGAGAAAATAGAGGTCAGATTTACATGGTGCGGCATCTATGAGAAATAAATCACCTTTCCTGTATTGAAAAGGAAAAGCAGAAATAAACAAAGGAGAATTTTACACTAGTATTGCTTGACGCAAAGCACATTGATGCCTGGAAGGATACATTCATTTTTGACTTTTCATTCACTCAGAAAACTTTTAGTAAGTGCCTGCGACCTGCTAGACACTGTTCCAGAGACTATGCAGTTCTACTCATATAAAGAGACTCCTCATAAAGTTAGGACTATTGTTACTACCTTGAATTGAGCTTAAAAGAGGGCCTCATCAAGGGAATGGAATAACTGGTTTAGAGAGGGGTCACCTTCCACAGGTCACACACTGGCAAGTGCTAATGCTACTTCAATAGCAAACCTCTGGATCTCGAAGAGAGAGCAATTAATTGGACAAACCAGGAATTAAAACCATAAAAAACCTATACGTCTGTAATAGTAAATAACACTCACATACCCTGGCGACATCAAGGGTATTATCAGAATTATGTAAATAGACATGACAGGAAAACATTGTCGGTTCTTTTAGTCTACTCCAGGAAATATTTATTCCTACCCTACACCCAATTTTAAACCTCCTTAGCAACAAATATTTCACCATTCTTCTCTCCTGCTCCCAGGAAGACTAAATACATAATTGATCTATTTATTAAATTAGGAGACAAAAAAGTTTCTCTTGACATTCAGCTCTATTGGATGTATTTTCATTTAATTGCATCATGTGTTATGTCTTGGTAAACACTTCATTTCCTGTCTCAGTGGACATCCTGTCTGTGCACCTGTGCAGTACACTTCAATCATCAAGGCTTCAAAGTGCTTTTGAGCTATCAAATCTTGGGAGAGTCCCATCTAGCATCTTAATAATTACTTTTCCAAGTTCTTTATAATTAACTCCTTTAACCTCATCTCATTAAATCAATTTTGTATTATCATTTTGTTGTTCTCTGGAAAGCAGCCAGTTGTTCAGCTCTTGGAATCAGAATTTTCAAAGACTCACTTCTCTTATCTGGGCTTGCACATATTTTTCCTAATTCTCCATCCCTTAAAGCTGAGTCCCTCTGTTTCATTACTCACCCCACTCCTTCCAGTTGAATATGTTCATTTTCCCAGTTGAATTTAATTTTTATCTACTGTTCATATTATCTTTTATACCCATGAGGATAATGTCATAGTCCTTTCAGGTTCCAAATTATCAAAGAGTTGACCATAATTTCCCTTTTTTTATTTTTTTGAGACGTAGTCTTGCTCTGTCACCCGGGCTGGAGCGCAGTGGTGCAATCTTGTCTCACTGCAAACTCCACCTCCCAGGTTCAAGTGATTCTCCTGCCTCAGCTTCCTGAGTAGCTGAGATTACAGATGCCCACCCACCATGACCGGCTAAATTTTGTGTTTTTAGGAGAGACAGGGTTTCACCATGTTGGCCTCAGGTGATCAGCCCACCTTGGCCTCCCAAAGTGCTGGGATTACAAGCGTGATCCACTGTGCCCATCCAATTTCACTTTTAAATACTAAAAGGGACAAAGCATACAGACATTTTGAAGTCAGTTTTATCTGGAAAGGTCTTTGATTAATTTTGTAATTACCTCTCAGAAGAAAGCCCAAAACAACATGTGAAAATAATATTAAACCATTTAGCAGATGTCCAGCAATACAAAAATAGACCTCACATGCTACCCTTCACATGCTGATTTCTCCTGCCTTCGTGTACAAGGATCCAGTTTTTTATGTTAAATATTTTCCTTACCTTTTGCAATAAAATTATTGGCCATATACTAAATTCTCATTTACTTAATTTTCTGGGAATGCTTTGAGGTTGGAATCCTGAAATCATAAAGCTACCAGATCTGCACAACAGCAGTGGAAGCATCTGAACCCTAACTCTGGGACACTCTAGAATTTTAGTTCACAAACATGAGCCAGACCAAACCTGACCTGGTGAAAATCAATAGGTAATAAGCTGCTTGTTTGTGATAGCAGTTCAAGGGCTTTCTGTGTTCCATTTCTTTGAAGAAATGAAAGCATTGTAACTGATTAGCCAGGAAAGAGTGGAAATAAAGAATAGCTGATCTTCCTCAAGTTGCAGTGAGCAAGCCCTCAAGCCTACCTCATTCCTGAAGAGTTGAAGGAGAAAATGCCCTACTAATTTTCTGCCCTGCTATTTTTAACGTGAAATTTAAAATTACATCAGGTATTCAAAGAATGTTCCAAATCAAAGGAAAAATCTATAAACCACGACTGCAGAAAGCAAGTGAATAATACAAAAAGAAAATATTTGTAAGAGAATCTAACCAGACATCATCAGGAAGATAAAATGGCACCTCTTCTGCGTGGACTGGGTGTGCTTGGACGATTCTGTCATACGTTTCTATTACTGTTGCCCTTTTGAGGATTCACTCTGACTACGTTGGCCAGATGATTTAACTGATTAAACAACTGAATCAGTTATTTTGCTTTTTGAATTGACCAGATGTTTAACTAAATGTACTGGGTTTGGCATTTTAGACACACTGCCTTAGATTCTTGTAGTGCATGATGACTTTGAAAATGTTTGGCCATTTTAGTTAAAATGCAGGATAGCATTTGATGCAGCCATGATAACAGGAAAAATCTGTTCTGTTCTAAAAATGTTTCTAGCAATAGAAGTATTTCTGGCTAAGAGAATACTCTTGACTTGTAGGGAGGCTCCCTCGGAATAAATGTATGCAACACAAATAAGGCATTTTATTTTTTAAAAGATTATCTATATAGATGCACTTATTAAATAAAGAAATTGTTGGTGAATACTCCAAAAATAGAGACTTAAGTAATGGAAATAAGAGATTAACAGGTTTACCAAAGATTATTTTTATAACCTGTATGCCAATTCACATGATCTTATATAAGACACCAAAATAAGTTATTCAAAACTGTGAATAATGTCAGACAAATGCAATGTGTCCCTTCTAGAACAGTCATAAGAAGGATTGGTATAGCTGTTTTAAGAAATACTATCCTCACGCTAAAAACAAACTTTCAGTTATGTTGAGATATTCTAATAGCTGTGTGCGTAGATAAGAACTCCATCAAGAAAGGAACACATGCAACTACGGCTTTCAAGTTTGTGGTGGAGTTTGACAGCATTCCATCTGTAGGTTAGGAGGAAAGTCTGCACCAGCCTTTGTGGAATGTCCGAATCTCCCACACTGGCAAGAGGGTTCACCAGTGCTCTACTGGAAGACTATTTCTGGTTTTCCACGCAGGACCATTGGGCTTACACATTCTTCAAGAACAAGGACCAAGTCTTTGATCTTGTCTCTACTCCTACCTTGTGGAAGTCAGTTCACAGCTCATAGATCTTCTACACACTTCTTGAAATTGCTCCGGTATGATACTTTGGATGGTAGGTAGTCAGTGCCCAATAATACTGTTGTCCATGGAGATTAATCTTTTAATCTCCTTCATTTGTGTGAAGCATAAAGCATGTAAGTAAATACAGAAACTGAACTTACTATGTTCTATAATAGAGCACTTTTATGTTTTTAATACCATTTATTCTCTAAAAATCCAGTTAAGATGGCAGTAGATGATTCTATTTTTTTATACGATAGCATCCACCTACAATATTGTGTTTCTAACTAACTCTATTTGAACAAAAATCTTCCTTAGTCTTTCAATTTAAATTATGTAGTTGCTCAATATATTTTTATATTTGTAACTGGTCAAAAAAATCTATATAGCATCTTGCATTCATTCTCACTAGTATAGGAATAAAACTAGTTTGTTGAAGGAGAGTGTTCTGTCTTCTATTCACCAGCTCCTCATTTATCAATTTTTGTCATCCATCTGTTCAGGAGAAAGGCCAAAAGTGACTGCTTTTAAACAAGAAAAATCTTCCAGGACATTATCATGAAGAACATAGTTGTCTTAACCTTTAATCCTTTAAGTACTGAGTTGGTTATCTACAGTATTGCATACACATAATGCCTCTTTTCAGTTCTTTACTTCATTAATAACCGAAATGTCATCTGTTACCAACAGTGTTGGTGTACTCTCAGAGGTACTGCCCTGGCTGGATTGCCACTGAGCCCTTCAGAGACACCTCACACATTTGCGAACAGTGTGACATTTGGTAAAGGCCGCAGTGCCTATTTCCAGAGTTATAAGTTTGCCCTTTTGCTTCTTTCATATTTTAGTGGAAAGATCAGTGTCCTTCACAACTCCAATATTTCATTTTTCTATAACCTGCTCACAGAAACCTTTCACTGTCTTTTTTTTTTTTTTGAGATGGAGTTTCACTCCTGTTGCCCAGGCTGAAGTGCGATGGCATGACCTCAGTTCACCGAAACCTCTGCCTCCCAGGTTCAAGCAATTCTCCTGCCTCAGCCTCCCTAGTAGCTGGGATTATAGGCATGTGTCACTACGCCCGGCTAATTTTGTATTTTTCGCAAAGACGGGGTTTCTCCATGTTGGTCAGGCTGTCTCGAACTCCTGACCTCAGGTGATCCACCGGCCTCAGCCTCCCAAAGTACTGGGATTATAGGCGTGAGCCACCGCGCCCAGCCAGAAACCATTGTGCCCTGCCAGAAACCATTGTTTTTTTAAAAAGCTCTGTAGCAGATTTACAAATAAAATAATTAAATCAAAGCAACCCTTCCTTTTAAAACAGTTTCTGAATTCAAAGTGGGTTAACAAAATAAGTTGACCCATGAAGCTAGACTTTCTTTTTCCAAAGTAGCTATTTGTTTGACAGAATTTATTCTTAAAGAAAAAGAGAGGATTGCAATTTGAACTAATCACTTGGTAATTTTGCTGATGTATCTTCCATAATCATAAAATGCTCGAGCTGCAAGGGCCAACTTGGGATCAAGAATGTAGGAAACCAAGACACAAGTTTAAAAGCAATACAGCAAATAAAATTTCAAAATATAAAAAGAATAAATAAAGGTGATACAGCAAAATAAGATAATGCTGGAATCAAACCTGGTTTTCCTATTACTCAGGAGGAGGACCCGTCCATATGTACATACAGACAAATAAAAATGCTGCTCATTGCCAGCAAAGTAGTTCACACTTGTAATCCCAGTGCTTTGGGAGGCTGAAGCAGGAGGATCGCTGGAGGCCAGGAGTTTAAGAAAGCTGCTCAGAAGCCAATGGACACAATAGCTATTTCCAACACTAAGACGGAACTGTCAGTGGAACCTTCAACGTTTTGCATGGTTAATCCTTTTTTGGTATCTCTTATGTCTGGAAACACCCATATATTAAACAAATCTCAGACTGTATTTAAGAGTCATTCCTGAGCAAAAGTCATCACAACCTTAAATCTCAAATAATATCACATATAAAAGGAAAAGCAGGATTTTCTAACACAATACTACTATTAGAAAACATTATTGAAACCAATTATATCAAACTCTCTAGAATCCAGAAGAGTTTCTACAGCTAGATTTTCAGAGAACTGGCAAGACTTTTAATGCTGCTGATAAAAGGAGCATTCATAATAGAAGAGTAAAAATTAGCTGGTAGAATTTAAGCCTGTCATAAGAGAAAAGCACACTGGGATGGCTCTATATAGAAGTTAACAAACATTTACCTCCACACCAAAAGAGGCAACAAACCCCAAAGGCCATGCTCACTAAAATATCTCCCGATCCAGCACCTTTCAAGGAAAAATTTACTATTATAATAGAGAATTATTGATATGAATGAAGCTTTTTTCTAAAACTCGTTGTGACAATAACTTCTCCTTTGACCAAAACTTTAGTTAGATTCCTCAGTGTCCTCTGCCTGACTAGAGCCATCCTTGGGCTTCCCTCTCTGTCCTTATAGACTCCAGTTTAAAGTCAGGTTAGTGAAAATCCCCCAGCCTAGGTACCTTACCCGCCCTTGATATTTTATCACCCTGGCCTGCCTTCAGCAGGAATTCCCTTTACCCTTGCTGTTTCCTCTTCCTCTTAGTAAGATTTCATCCGCTGACCTCCCATCCCACTCCTGCTTTAAACAGAAAGGTTAATTTTCCTTCTTTATTTAATCCCCACTTGTCCTTGCTGAAGTTGAAATCTAATTTCTCTCCCCCACTGTGAAACCCCACTGCAGATGTCCTTATACTTATTACTTACAGTCTCTCTTAAATAAAGCCTGCCTGTCTTTAACAAGTGTCATGAATAACTGTTCTTCAACAATTTTAATAATGCAACAACCTTTGTGTAAATTATCTTAATATAAAATTACTTTCCGCTTTGGCCCCTGGAAGAAACTTGGCATCTATTTCAGTCTTGTTTGTTTGTTTGTTTGTTTGAGACGGAGTCTTGCTCTGTCACCAGGCTGGAGTGCAGTGGCGCAATCTTGGCTCACTGCAACCTCCGCCTCCTGGGTTCAAGCGATTCTTCCGCCTCAGCCTCCTGAGTAGCTGGGACCACACAGGCACGTGCCACCATGCCCGGCTAATTTTTTGGTATTTTTAGTAAAGACAGGGTTTCACCATGTTGGCCAGGATGGTCTCAATCTCTTGACCTCGTGATCCACCTGCCTCGGCCTCCCAAATTACTGGGATTACAGGCATGAGTCATCGCGCCTGGCCTATTTCAGTCTTAAGAAAGAGTTGGCAATGAAATACGTTTCCTATCTCTATTATCCTGCTGCAAATCATTGGTAGCCAAGAAGTTTCTGTATCTTAGGGCTTGCCAAAGAGTTCAACAACAACAACAAAAACCACAAAAGCTGACAATACAACCATAGAAACAAAGTGCAATAAGAGTGGAGAAGTTCAGAAACCAGGGAGTATTTCTAAGTCTACGCTTTAATCGGATAATATCATTTGTAAGACATATAAATTTAAATTTAAATTTAAAAAGTTTGAGACTTCTTTTTTCCTAAAGAACTTTCTAATGACCACTAACTTAGTCGACATACAAGTTGACATTTCTCCCTAACTCAGAACAGAGAGCAGGGAGAGGAAAACAACTGTCTACCCACAAAGAATAACACATCAGCAATAAGTAAACGTAAGCCAGGAGGGAAGGAGAGATAACATGAACGTTCCTACCTTGCTGTTCAGGCTTTGGTGGAGAACAGGAGAAGACAACTGGAGAGTAAAATTTAAGGTGAGAATCAGGTCTGAAAGAGCTATTAGGAGTCTTAGACCTCTTGTAATAGTAGAGGGTTTTCAAATTCAACCCAAGAGGAAGACATTCCAAGACCTGTTTAAGAGGGGACCAGAAGTTCAACCTCTAGGATGGTCATTAAAAGCAGTAACATTTGGAGCAGGGGTCCCCAACCCCTGGGCCATGGATTGGTACTGTTCCATGGCCTGTTAGGAACCAGGCTGCACAGCAGGAGGTGAGCAGTGGGTGAGAGAGCAGGACTGCCTGAGCTCCGCCTCCTGTCAAATAAGCAGTGGCATTAGATTCTCACAGGAATGCAAACCCTTTTGTGAACTGCGGAGGTGAGGGATCTAGGTTGAGCACTCTTATGAGAATCCAGTGCCTGATGATCTGAGGTGCAACAGTTTCATCCCGAAACCATCCCGCTCCTTCCACCACCCCTCAAGTCCATGGAAACTTTTTCTTCCACAAAACTGGTCCCTGGTGCCAAAAATGGTTTGGGACCACTGATTTAGACAGAGCCTTTTACTTTTAAAAGGCACCCAAGGTACTAGGAAATAATCTGTATGACAAACTCCTGTGACACGAGCTTACCTAGATAACAAACCTGAACCAAAAGTAAGTTTAAAAATAATAATAAATAAAAGGCACCTGAGGCTATCTTTTTGAGTGCCTTCAACTGCCATACCATATAGATAATAAATATCCTCACTTTACAGATAAAGAGGTAGCAGCACAGAAAAGACCAGAGCATGGCCCAAAAGTTAGCAGAATAGGAATAGCAGCTAATGCATATTATGCACTAATTGTGTGCCAAGTGTTCTACAAGTCTCATCTAATTCAACTCTTCATACAACTCTTGTTATTACACCTATTTGGAGACAAAGAAGTTGAAGCTTAAATAGACAAACTAATTTTCCCAAGACCATCCAGTATTAAAGCTCAGTTTCCAATATGAATCCTTCTGATTACAAAATGTGACCTCTTCACCTCTATGCCCATGTATCTCAAAGTTTGGTCCTCAGACCAGCAGCATCAGCATCACTTGGGATATTGTTAGAAATGCATATTCTTAGACAGCATTCTCCAGTCCTATTGAATAGGAAAATCTGGGGATGGGAACCAGCAGTCTGTGTTTTATTAACAAGTCTTCTAGGTGATTCTGATGCATTGTATTCAGTGTTGAGTTTGGGCAAATTCCCTGCTCTGTAGATTCTCATCTGTCAAATTTAACTCTTTGAACACTCCCTGTTTGACAAAGATGAATAGTAATATGTAATATTTTTGACCTAGCACATAATAAGCACTTAATAATCGTTAGCAACTAGTATTACTATTATGTCAGGTTCTACTCTAAACTGCTTTACCTGCATTATCTCATTTAATTCTTTTAAAACTAAAGAAACTGGAGATTATTTCATTGTAGGAGTGAAGAGAGCTTCTTTGCCCTCTGAAGATTTGCTGAAAGTCAACTGACAAAAGGCAAATTAATAGAAGAAAAGACATACAAATTTATTAACATGCTTCAGGGAAAATCAGAGTGACTGCTAAACAACCCAATGTCGTATAGAAGCTTATATGCCATTTTTCATAGAAGAGAGAGAAGATAGGGAATGTAGAGACATCTTTTGAGGTGCAGTAAATCATTACGGAGAATGAATGGACCTGGGAAGTTGAAATAGACATTGCAGGAAGGTGAGAGGCAGAGCTGCACAGAAACAAAGTCTTTTTTTTTTTTGAGACAGAGTCTTACTCTGTCACCCAGGCTGGAGTGCAGTGCTGCAATCTCGGTTTACTGCAACTGCCTCCCAAGTTCAAGTGATTCTCCTGCCTCCGCCTCCCAAGTTAGCTGGAATTACAGGTGTCTGCCACCACGCCCGACTAAGTTTTATATTTTTAGTAGGGATGGGTTTTCACCATGTTGGCCAGGCTGGTCTTGAACTTCTGATTTCAGGTGATCTACCTGCCTCAGCCTCCCAAAGTAGTAGGGTTACAGGTGTGAGCCACTGCGCCCAGGCAAAAGATTGTCTTATTATGCAGATGAAGTCCTTCAGTTAATCTTTTGGAGCAGCACTTGAAAGAAGAGATTAAAAGTCTGTCTGGGCATGGTGATGACTCCTAGTCTCTTTTCTTCAGTGGTTGATCTCTGGAGAGATTCTTAGGGAGGGGGTTTTAAGACCACTGAATTTCTTTTGGAAAGCTTTCTTGATCAGATAAGGAAATTCCAGAGAGTCCCTCCCTGAGCTTGGGGTTGTAGAGAAAGGGGAGGAACACAGTTAGACCTTGATTCTGAAGCAGCGTCTAAGAAATCTCAGCATGTCAAAGCACCAGCCTTTGGGATATCATTTTCTGAGCCAACATAATCTTATAAACGAAGAAACAGAGGCATACAGAAAGTAAGTAATTCTGCCCTAGGATAGTCAACCTAAAGAAAAAACGGAGACAAAATTAACATAAGTAGAGAGTTTATTTGGGCCAAGTTTGAAGACTGAAACCCAGAAGCATAGACTCAAGTTGCCCTAAATATATGCTCCGACTTTACAGCAGTTACAAGTGGGCTTTTAAGGGAAAGAACGGGATACAGGAGAAGACACAGCCAAAGAAAAAGAAAAAAAGAAAGAAGAAGAGACAATTCCTTGGTTGTTTACCAAGAACTGACATTAAAATAACATAAGCTGAGAGATCATCCAAGATGGCCACTTAGGAGGAAGTCGGGATTGCAGCTCCGAGAGAAGGCGCAGAGGGTGAGTGGACACCGCATTTCCAGACAGATTTTTACTGCCCACAGACCAGGAGATTCACAGGAGGAGAAGCCCCATGGGTCGCCAGCACCGCTGGTTTGAGCAGCGTGGCCGCTCAGCCTACGCCCTGGGGCGGGGGGCAGTGGCTTCTTATGCAGAGCGAGAGAGACAGAGTTCCCTCTGAGCCAGCAAGGGGAGCTGAAGCAGGGAGTCAAGCCAGGAGATCCCCAGGCAAGGACGCGCCACGAATCTCAGAGCTGCTGCTTCGGCTGACGCAGCGGCACACAGGGCAGCGGATTTTAACTGCCCACAGACCAGGAGATTCACAGGTGGAGAAGCTCCGCGGGTTCCCAGCGCCGCTGGTTGAACCAGAGCAGCCACTCGGCCTGCACCGGGGGCAGGGAGCAGCGGATCCTTGAGCAAAGTGAACAAGACTGTGTCCCCTCTGGGCCAGCAAGGGGAGCTGAGGCAAGGAGGCAAGCCAAGAGATTCCTGGGCAAAGAGGGCCCCACTGGAACACGGCTGAACCCGGGACGGTCCAGCTCTGTGGGGGAGGGGCGTCCTCCATCGGGAAACACCCTGCAGTTCCCGGGGCAATTTGCTGTAACCAAGACAACCCGCCACTACAGAGACTCCGTCACTACAGGGGTGGGCCACCATAGCGGAAGCAGTTCTAACTACAACCATATGAACAGGACTGCAGGGAAGCTCACATGGAAGCTGGGCGGAGCCCACAGCAGTTCAGCGAAGCCTCTGCAGGCTGAGTGTGACTAGACTGCCACCTTGTGGGCAGGGAAAACGGTAGCAACACAGCTGAAAAGCATAAAGCCCTAACCCCCTGGGCCAGAACACCTGGGGGGAAGAAAAGGGGGTTTATGAGTTCAGCTGCTGCAGACTTAAAATTACCAAAATCAGAAAGACAGCAACTACAAAGTCAATAGGCGGATAAATCCACAAAGATGGGAAGAAACCAGTGCAAAAAGGATGAAAACACCCAAAACCAGAACACCTCTCCTCCTACAAGGGAGCATAACTGCTCACCAGCACGGGAACAAGATTGGACGGAGAATGAGTGTGATGAAATGACAGAATCAGCTTTCAGTAAACGGATAATAAGAAACTTCTGTGAGCTAAAAGAATATGTTCTAACCCAATGCAAAGAAACTAAGAACCTTGAAAAAAGACTTGATGAAATGCTAACGAGAATGGACAACTTAGAGAGGAATATGAGTGAATTGATGGAGCTGAAAAGCACAACACGAGAACTTCGCGAAGCATGCACAAGTTTCAACAGCAGAATTGACCAAGCAGAAGAAAGGATATCAGAAGTCGAAGATCAACTCAATGAAATAAAACGAGAAGGGAAGATTAGAGAAAACAAGGTAAAAAGGAATGAACAGAGTCAACAAGAAATATGGGACTACGTGAAAAGACCTAATCTACGTTTGATAGGTGTACCTGAATGTGACGAAGAGAATGCATCCAAGCTGGAAAATACTCTTTAGGATATTATCCAGGAAAACTTCCCCAACCTAGCAAGGCAGGCCAATATTCAACTCCAGGAAATACAGAGAACACCACAAAGATATTCCTCTAGAAGAGCAACCCCAAGGCACATAATCATCAGATTCACCAGGGTTGAAATGAAGGAGAAAATACTAAGGGCAGCCAGAGAGAAAGGTTAGGTTACCCACAAAGGGAAACCCATCAGACTCACAGCAGATCTCTCAGCAGAAACCCTACAGGCCAGAAGAGAGTGGGGGCCGATATTCAACATCCTTAAAGAAAAGAACTTTCAACCCAGAATTTCATATCCAGCCAAACTAAGCTTCATAAGTGAAGGAAAAATAAAATCCTTTGTGAACAAGCAAGTACTCACAGATTTCATCACCACCAGACCAGCTTTACAAGAGCTCCTGAAGGAGACACTACACATAGAAAAAAACAACCAGCACCAGCCACTCCAAAAATGCACGAAATGGTAAAGAGCAGCAACACAATGAAGAATCTGCATCAACCAATGGGCAAAACAGCCAGCTAGCATCAAAATGACAGGAGCAAACTCACACATAACAATATTAACCCTAAATGTAAATGGACTAAATGCCCCAATCAAAAGACACAGACTGGCAAATTGGATAAAAAGCCAAAACCCATCAGTGTGCTGTATCCAGGAAACCCACCTCACATGCAAGGATACACAAAGGCTCAAAATAAAGGGATGGAGGAAGATTTACCAAGCAAATGGAGAGCAAAAAAAAGCAGAAGTTGCAATTCTCATCTCTGATAAAATAGACTTTAAAGCAACAAAGATCAAAAGAGACAAAGAAGGACACTACATAATGGTAAAAGGATCAATGCAACAAGAAGAGCTAACGATCCTAAATATATATGCACCTAATACAGGAGCACCCAGATACATAAGGGAAGTTCTTAAAGACTTGCAAAGAGACTTAGACTCCCACACATTAATAGTGAGAGACTTCAACACACCATTGTCAATATTAGACAGATCAACGAGACAGAAAATTAATAAGGATATCCAGGACTTGAACTCAGACCTGGAACAAGCAAACCTAATAGACATTTACAGAACTCTCCAGTCCAAATCCACAGAATATACATTCTTCTCAGCACCACATCACACCTACTCTAAAATTGACCACATAATTGGAAGTAAATCACTCCTCAGCAAAAGAACGGAAACCATAACAAACAGTCTCTCAGACCACAGTGCAATCAAGTTAGAACTCAGAATTCAGAAACCACCCCGGAACCGCACAGCTTCATGGAAAATGAACAACTTTCCCCTGAATGTAGACTGGATAAACACTGAAATGAAGGCAGAAATAAAGATGTTCTTCGAAACCAACGAGAACGAAGACACCACATACCAGAATTTCTGGGACACATTTAAAGCAGTCTCTAGAGGAAAATATATAGCAATTAAGTGCCCACATGAGAAGAAAGGGGAGAACTAAAATTGACACCCTATCATCAAAATTGAAAGAGCTAGAGGAGCAAGATCAAAAAAACTCCAAACCTAGCAGAAGACAAGAAATAACTAAGATCAAAGCAGAATTGAAGGAGATAGAGACACGAAAACCCCTACAAAAAAATCAATAAATCCAGGAGCTGGTTTTTTGAAAAGATCAACAAAATAGACAGACCACTAGCCAGACTAATAAAAAAGAAAAGAGAGAATAACCAAATAGATGCAATAAAAAATGGTAAAGGGGATATCACCACAGATGCCACAGAAATTCAAACCATCATCAGAGATTATTACAAACAACTCTATGCACATAAATTAGAAAACCTGGAAGAAATGGATAAATTCCTGGACAGTAGCCTCCTCCCATGCCTAAACCAGGAAGAAGTCGAAACCCTGAATAGACCAATAACAAGGTCTGAAGTCGAGGCAGCAATTAAGAGCCTACCACCCAAAAAAAGCCCAGGCCCAGATGGGTTCACAGCCGAATTCTACCAGACATACAAAGAGGAACTGGTACCATTCCTACTGAAACTATTCCAAATAATCCAAAAAGAGGGAATCCTTCCCAAATCATTTTATGAGACCAACATCATCCTGATACCAAAACCCAGCAGAGACTCAACAAGAAAAGAAAACTACAGGCCAATATCCATGATGAACATAGATGCAAAAATCTTCAATAAAATACTGGCAAGCCGATTACAACAGCACATCAAAAAGCTTATCCACCATGATCAAGTAGGATTCATCCCGGGGATGCAAGGCTGGTTCAATATACGCAAGTCTATAAATGTAATTCACCACATAAACAGAACCAAAAACAAAAACCACATGATTATCTCAATTGATGCAGAGAAGGCCTTCAACAAAATTCAACAGCCCTTTATGCTAAAAACTCTCAATAAACTAGGTATCGACGGAACATATCTCAAAATAATAAAAGCTATTTATGACAAACCGACAGCCAATATCATACTGAATGGGCAAAAACCGGAAGCATTCCCTTTGAAATCTGGCACTAGACAAGGATGCCCTCTCTCACCACTCCTATTCAATATAGTACTGGAAGTTCTACCCAGAGCAATCAGGCAAGAAAAAGAAACAAAGGGTATTCAAATAGGAAAGGAGGAAATCAAATTGGCCCTATTTGCAGACGACATGATTGGATATCTAGAAGACCCCATCATCTCAGCCCAATATCTCCTGAAACTGATAAGCAACTTCAGCAAAGTCTCAGCATACAAAATCAATGTGCAAAAATCACAAGCATTCCTATACACCAATAACAGACTTAAAGAGAGTCAAATCAAGAATGAACTGCCATTCACAATTGCTACAAAGAGAATAAAATACCTAGGAATACAATTAACAAGGAACGTAAAGGACCTCTTCAAGGAGAACTACAAATCACTGCTCAACGAAATAAGAGAGGATACAAACAGATGGAGAAACGTTCCATGTTCATGGTTAGGAAGAATTAATATGGTGAAAATGGCCATACTGCCCAAAGTAATTTACAGATTCAATGCTATTCCCATCAAGCTACCAATGACCTTCCTCACAGAACTGGAAAAAACCACCTTAAACTTCATATGGAACCAAAAGAGAGCCCGCATAGCCAAGTCAATTCTAAGCAAAAAGAACAAAGCAGGAGGCATCACACTACCAGACATCAAACTCTACTACAAGGCTACAGTAATCAAAACAGCATGGTACTGGTACCAAAACAGAGATATAGACCAATGGAACAGAACAGAGGCGTCGGAGGCGACACAACGTATCTACAACCACCCGATCTTTGACAAACCTGAAAAAAACAAGCAATGGGGAAAGGATTCCCTGTTCAATAAGTGGTGTTGGGAAAACTGGCTAGCCATATGCAGAAAGCAGAAACTCGACCCCCTTCCCGACACCTTACACTAAAATTGACTCCAGATGGATTAAAGACTTAAACATAAGACGTAACACCATAAAAACACTAGAAGGAAACCTAGGCAAAACCATTCAGGACATAGGCGTAGGCAAGGACTTTATGACCAAAACACCAAAAGCATTGGCAACAAAAGCCAAAATAGACAAACGGGACCTAATCAAACTCCACAGCTTCTGCACGGCAAAAGAAACAGTCAATAGAGTGAATCGGCAACCAACAGAATGGGAAAAAATTTTTGCAGCCTACCCATCTGACAAAGGGCTGATATCCAGAATTTACAATGAGCTAAAAAAGATTTACAAGAAGAAAACAAACAAGCCCATTCAAAAATGGGCGAAGGATATGAACAGATACTTTACAAAAGAAGACATACATGAGGCCAACAAGCATATGAAAAAATGCTCATCATCACTGGTCATTAGAGAAATGCAAATCAAAACTACATTGAGATACCATCTCACGCCAGTTAGAATGGCGATCATTAAAAAATCTGGAGAAAACAGATGCTGGAGAGGATGTGGAGAAATAGGAACACTTTTACACTGTTGGTGGGAGTGTAAATTAGTTCAACCACTGTGGAAAACAGTGTGGCGATTCCTCAAGGACCTAGAAATAGAAATTCCATTTGACCCAGCAATCCCATTACTGGGCATATATCCAAAGGATTATAAATCGCTCTACTATAAGGACACATGCACACGAATGTTCATTGCAGCACAGTTTACAATAGCAAAGACCTAGAACCAACCCAAATGCCCATCGATGATAGACTGGACAGGAAAAATGTGGCACATATACACCATGGAATATTATGCAGACATTAAAAACGAGGAGTTCACATCCTTCGTAGGGACATGGATGAACCTGGAAACCATCATTCTCAGCAAACTGACACAAGAACACAAAATCAAACACCACATGTTCTCACTCATAGGTGGGTGTTGAACAAGGAGAACACATGGACACAGGGAGGGGAGCACTATACACAGGGGTCTGTTGGAGGGGAGGGGCGACAGCGGGGGGTGGTGGGGAGTTGGGGAGGGATAGCATGGGGAGAAATGTCAGATATAGGTGAAGGGGAGGGAGGCAGCAAATCATACTGCCACGTATGCACCTATGCAACAACCTTGCATGTTTTTCACATGTACCCCAAAACCTAAAATGCAATTAAAAAAAAAGAAAGGAAAAAGAAAAAAAAAATAAATAACATAAGCTATTGATTTGCTATACATTGTTCTTTGTATCAAAAAATCCCAGGAACATGAAGCTAGTGAGTGAGGCAGCTAGTCAGAAAACCACAGAGAGGAAAAGAACTAACAAAATGCCTTTGAGCACTCGCCCGTAGGCATGGACTGGGTGCATCACTGAAATCTCGTATTCATGTCTCTCTGGGCCTGATAGATTTTGCAGAGCTCACATAGTTCAGACTGATCTATTTTTTATTCTTACTTCCCCCTTTTGATTAAAATTTTTCTCTCAGAAAGCATTGAAGATTAACATTTTAGATGTAAGTCTGACAAACTTTACCAGGAAGGTTCATTTCTAGGTAATCTCATTCCACGTCAGAGAGAAAAAGGAGCGGCACCATGGCTTATCATCTTCATGAGGTCTCAAGGTCAAAAGGATTGGCAACTCAAAGGAATGATTAAGATCCCATAGCAATGGGATCTTAACCAGGCCATCTGCTTACAAAGGAGCTGCAGCATGTTGGATCAGTTCTAAGCATCATGCTATCATGATGCAAATAAGGACAGTTATTAATAAAACAACTTGAAATCCAAATCTAAAGTGTTTCTATTACTGAAGGTAGCCAAATAAATATTTCATCTATTTCCTGTCCTGATCTGAAGAGCAAGGTATTGAAGACCTCCAGTAATGAAGATGCCCACTCAAGTGGGGCTGCTGGATATGGTTCATTCCAATGTGGTAGGACGGAGTTATTTTATGGCTTTTTCCAATAAACAAAATCTTCAGATTGGAGACCATAATATTTGATGTTGTTATCACCTAATTGGGTTCTCGCCTGCTGCACAGAAAAAAGCCAAAACACTGAGCTAGCAGGTGTTGCAGCAGAGAAAGAGTTTAATTATTATAAGGCAACTTTAGTGAGGCAGACACTCAGGTAGATGCTTCTCAAGTCCACCTGCTCAATAATTCAAAAGCTAGGATTTTTAAGGATGGTTTGGCAGGCAGAGGGTGCTAGGGAATGGGTGCTACTGAGTAGTTGGAGATGAAATCATAGAGTATCAAAACTATCTTCATGCACTGAGTCAGTTCTTGAGTTGAGGTAAAGGGTCACCTGTCTGAATGATGTACGCTGGTTCATTTGGATGCAAAATCTGAAAAACTAACTCAGAGGCCAGTCTTAGGTTTCATAAAAGTGCTTGTATATGCAGTTACTATAGAAAAGCAAGCTAGAGAACAATACCAGGTTATTGTTTAACTATGCCTATAGCTTAGCAGAAAGGTTTGCAGGAAGTGAGATCCCCAATGGCTAAAGTTTCTTGGCCCCTTGACCACTGCAACTTCTAGAAGCCATCAAGAAAATCTATAAGACCTAAAGAGAATTGTTCTTCAAGAGAAAGACAAGTTCATTAATCTTGTGGGCAGTATGTCTGGTGAGGCAGGAATAGGAAGATAATTAATTAGTAACTGTAATTTATTAAAATGACTATGTACAAGGAATCAGACATGGAGAAAGAAAAGGTCAAAGAAAGGAAAATAATTATAACAAACATCTAATGATTTACCTATGCCTCTGTCTTAACAAAATCCAGGTCACTGCTATAATTCTAATCTTTCACCTCTTATTAATTTTATGATGGCAGTTTCAATGTCTTCATCCCCTATGAGCTTTCTGTGAAAATAACCTATAATTAATTTAGAATTTTTAGAGAGAGAGAAAAAAAGAATTTTTAGAGAGAACTTTATAATGCCTTGGTGATAATGAAGAATACCATAGGAGAGCTGGTTCATAGACTCCTTCAGCCATGTGCATGGGGCATCTGTTACCATTTCAAAGGGAGAAAGCTGATGTTTTCCAAATGGGGTAGAATATAAGTTAAGTAAATGAAAGAGCCTTAAGCCTCAATAGTCTAAATGCTTCCATAGGCCTTACGGATTGATATTTTATTATTCCATTTCCTCCTTCCACCAGTCTGGAAGACTGAGGGCAGTATGCACAATGGAAATGCTGATTTAGCCAATCTCAATCAGTTTTGACCACACAAGACAAGATATCTGTAAGCCTTTTATAAACTCCTATAATTTTTCCCATTCTTTTTATTTCACCAACTTTCTATATTCATTCAGTTTTATCTATTATTTTTTAAAATCCCTTCAACTCAACCTTTAAAAACTTCTGGACAAAATTACTTTTCCTTTAACAAAAACCACTGTCTCATGCCTTCTTTACAATATTCTTTATCACAAATGTATCCTACTTCTCCTTATACACTCTGTATACAGAATCATTTCTCTTTTATCCAGGAGTTTAATTAACTACAATTTTAACTCTTAGTAGCCTTAATTTCTAGTGAAAAACCTAGGCACAATTTTGAACTGTTTTATATCAGTATTTGTAGATAAAAACCACTTCATAATTTTTAGAAAATGTTTCCTCATTTGTTTAACAGATCTAAATAGATTTAGCTTTCCTACACTATATAAAAATAAGATGCTAAACTATATAAACTTAAACTTATATTTAACAATAGTCTAGTGTTTTAACTTATCTAGAAATGACTCAGACATTTTATGATTTGTTACTCAATTTAACGCGACTAAGATTAGGTTACTGAAAATATTTTTGAAATGATAAAAAGTTCATTTATAGGTTTTTATCCCACTTACATTCATTTAATGTATTCATTAACAATCATGCTCGAATTGTCTATTAAACAAAGGTAGCCATCATCTCAAGTTATTTTCTTGTTAATAATCTGTACAACTTGCAAATGTTAGGCAGTAACCACTTAAGCAAAAACCCTAAAGTTAAATACGTCGTTTTTTGTTGATCAGAAGACAAAGCCGTTTTTATTAAATAAACAATGTTAAACTACTCTTATTTGCCAAAGATTTATCCAAGTAATGTGAACCAAAAGGCATTTGAGTTAGTTTCTATTTTCCTGATAAAATATTTGATGTAAGTTGTTCTTTCTTCCTCTTCTTCCTTTCTTCTTCTTCTTCCTCTCCCTCTCCCTCTCCCCCTCTCCCTCTTCTCCTCCCTCCTTCCTCCTTCCTCCTCCTCCTTTTTCTTCTTTTTGAGACAGGACCTCACTCTGTCACCCAGGCTGGAGTGCAGTGGTGCAAACACAGCTTACTGCTACCTTGACCTCCCTGGCTTAAGTGATCCTCCCACCTCAGCTTCTCATGTAGCTGGGATCACAGGCATGGACCTCCATGCCAGGCTAGTTTTTTTAATTTTTTGTAGAGATGGGGTCCCACTTTGTTGCCCAGGCTGTTCCTGAACTCCTGGTCTCAAGCAACTTTCCCACCTTGGCCTCCTAAAGTGCTGGGATTACAGGCACGAGTCACTGTGCCCAGCCAACAGTACTACTTTTTCTTTATGCAATTAATTAGAGCTCTTTTATGTATTTTGGCAGTTAAGTATCACATACATATAAGATACATAAACACATGGATATACAGACATACAGTTAGAAGCAGATCATCTAGCTTTTTTTTTAGATAGTGTTGCTCTGTCACCCAAGCTGGAGTGCAGAGGTACGATCTCAGCTCACTGCAACCTCCAAGTCCTTGCTCCTGGTTGAAGCAATTCTCATGCCTCAACTTCCTGAGTAGCTGGCATTACAGGTATGTACCACCATGCCCAGTTAATGTTTTTATTTTTAGTAGAGATGGGGGTTTACCGTGTTGACCAGTCTGGTCTCAAACTTTTGACCTCAAGTCATCTGCCCACCTTAGCCTCCCAAAGTGCTGGTATCATAGGTGTGAGTCACTGTGCCTGACCCATACAGCTTTTATAAGATTCTTCATTTGCCAGTTTTCAAATAGTTTTTCTCTTGTCTTTAGACTATCAATCTCTTAGTTACTTGTTCCATTGCCCTAAACAATTGTTAGCTAAGCAGCTGTAAATGTGTACCTCCCAGGATGCCACTCATAAGTGACAGGCAGAAAATTTACATCTCAAAGGCACAAAACTTAGATCAAAATACCATTTTTTGCTGAGATAAACGTCAGAGGGAAAAGCTCAAGTTAAGACAACAATGCCAGGAAAAGTATCTCAAACAAAAGTAAGGTATTTAATGTAAACTTTAAGCCACTGTCTTTCCCATTAAAAACCATTAAATGGAGGATCGGGGCCAAGATGGCTGACTAGAAGCAGTAGCGATTGGAGGCTCAAGAACCATAATAACGTATGAATCCTGCACCAGCAACCAAGGTATCTAAGTTCTCTTATCAGAACTGACTAGGTGGCCGGCATGATCCATGGAGAGGAAGGTCAAGAACAGTGTGGTGCTGCAGCCCTCCTGAGAGCCACATGGGGCAGGGGAGATCCCACCCACCAGGTAAGAGAGGCCGTAAGTGTGCTACCCCGCCAGGGAAACCATGCTTTTTCCACAGAACTGTGCAACCCACTGTCAGAAAATCTCACTTGTGAACCCATGCCACCAAGGCCTAGGATCCCAACCCCAGAGCCCCGCAGATTCTCAACAGCCTCTCAGCTAGAATCTGCTTAAGCAGGGGGAGGGGCGACCAGCACCACAGCAGCAGCTACCTGCTGTCTAAGCCAACTGAGCTCCTTGGGGGACGATCAGCAGCCAGCACTGGGACTGATAACTGCCTAACATGCTAAGCTCCCTTGGCAGCGGAAGGACAGCAGCCATCTCTATACCTCCAGCCCATGCTTTTTCCCTGCTGGAGCCAGGGAGACTGGATGGCTTGGTCCCAAGAGGTTTCCCTGAAGACCAATACACCAGCTGTGGCAGACTGTGGCCAGAGGCTGACCCATCATTCCTCACTGGATGGGGCCTCCCTGCAGGGAAGCCTCCACAACTCCATCCAGAGGCTCAGGGACAGAACCCTGATATCCCTGGGCCTGAGCCCCTAGAAAGAGAGGTGGCCACAGCCTCTACGGACCAGCAGACTTAGCCTTTCCTTCTGGAAGTTCTGAGGCATCCAGGCAGCCCAGATAAGTGGGTTTGCCCTCAACAAAGCATACCTTCTCCACCAAGGGACACAGTGGTTCATTAAACACGTCCTGTTCCCCATGCCACTCAGCTGGGTGAGTCCCTCCAACAGGAGTTGTCAGATACCCTATAAAGGAGTGATTCTACTGGCATCAGGTTGGCAGCCCTGGAGGTCAGAGATTCCAGAAGGAGGAGGTACCCACCTGTGCTGTTCTCCAGCCTCCTTGAGTGACATTTCCAGGCACAGGAGTGAACCAGATGAGTAGAACCTGAAGTGAACCCCCAAGCAAATCAAAGCAACCCAAGAGAAGAGGGACCTGACCATTGAAAGAAAAACAAACAGAAAGCAACAACAATAGCACCAAAAACAAACAAAAAGACCCCGGAAAACACCGTGCAAAGGTCAGCAACCTCAAAGACTGAAACTAGACAAACTCATGAGGATGAGAAAGAATCAATGAAAAAACTCTGGAAACCCAAAAGGCCGGAGTGCATCTTCTCCAAACGATCGCAACACCTCTCCATAAGGGCACAGAACTAGATGGGGGATGAGAAGGATGAACTGACAGAAGTAGACTTCAGAAGATGGGTAATGAAAAACTCAGCTAAAGGAGCATGTTCTAATCCAAAGCACGGTAGCTAAAAATATTGATAAAAGCTAAGAGGAGCTACGAACTAGAATAACCAATTAAGAGAGAAAAAGAAACGACCTGATGGAGCTGAAAAACACAGCACATGAACTTCACAAAGCATAAAGTCTCAATAGCCAAATCGACCAAGTAGAAGAAAGAATGTCAGGGTTTGAAAACCACCTTGCTGAGGCCAGGCACAGTGGCTCACGCCTGTAATCCCAGCACTTTGGAAGGCCGAGGCTGGCAGATTGAGGCCATCCTGACCAACATGGTGAAACCCTGTCTCTACTAAAAATACAAAAAAAAAAATTAGCTGGGCAAGGTGGTGCATGCCTGTAGTCCCAGCTAGGCTGAAACAGGAGAATTGCTTGAACCCAGGAGGTGGAGATTGCGGTGAGCCGAGATCGCGCCACTGCACTATAGCCTGGGCAACAGTGCAAGACTCCATTTAAAAAAAGAAAGAAAGAAAGCCACTTTGTTGAAATAAGGCATGCAGACAAGATTAGAGAAAAAAGAATGAAAAGGAATAGACAAAGCCTTCAAGAAATATGGGACTATGTAAAAAGACTGAACCTACAACTGATTCGAGTATCTGAAGGGGATGGGCAAAATGGAAACAGTGGAAAACACACATCTGGATATGACGAGAACGTCCCCAGCCTAGCAAGACAGGTCAACATGCAAATTGAGGAAATATAGAGAACACCACTAAGATGCTCCATGAGAAGATCAACCCTAAGACACAAAATTATCAGATTCTCCAAGGTTGCAATGAATGAAAAAATGTTAAGGGCAGCCAGAGAGAAAGGCCAGGTCACCTACAAAGGAAAGCCCATCAGACTGACAGTGGCCCTCACAGTAGAATCCATACAAGCCAGAAGATATTGGACCCAATATTTCAACATTCTTTTTTTTTTTTTTTTTGAGATGGAGTCTTGCTCTGTCACCAGGCTGGAGTGCAGTGGCGCAATCTTGGCTCACTGCAACCTCCACCTCCCGGGTTCAGGCGGTTCTCCTGCCTCAGCCTCCTGAGTAGCTGGGACTACAGGCATGCGTCACCAGCCCAGCTAATTTTTGTATTTTTTAGTAGAGACAGGGTTTCACCATGTTGGCCAGGATAGTCTTGATCTCTTGACCTTGTGATCCACCTGCCTCGGCCTCCCAAAGTGCTGGGATTACAGGTGTGAGCCACTATTTCAACACTCTTAAAGAAAAAGAGCGAAACTCCGTCTCAAAAAAAAAAAAAAAAAGAAAAGAATTTTCAACCTAGAATTTCATATCCAGCCAAACTAAGCTTCATAAGCAAAGGAGAAATAAAATTCTTTTGAGATAAGCAAATGCTGAGGACATGCCTTGCAAGAGCTGAAGACCTAATTATGGAAAGAAAAAACAGGTATCAGCCACTGCAAAAACATACCAAAATATAAAAACCAATGACGTTATGAAGAAATTACATCAACTAGTGTACAAAATAACCAGATGGCATCATGAAGACAGGATCAAATTTACACATAACAATATTAACCTTAAATGGAAATGGGCTAAATGCCTCAATTAAAAGACACAGACTGGCAAAATTGGATAAAGAATTAAGACTCATCAGTGTCCTGTATTCAGGAGACCGATCATGTGCAAAGACACACAAGGGCTCAAAATAAAGGGATGTAGGAAAATTTACCAAGCAAATGGAGAGCAAAAAAGAGCAGGGTTTGCAATCCTAGTCTCTGATGAAACAGACTTTAAATGCACAAAGATCACAAAAGACAAAGAAGGACAATACATAATGGTAAAGGGATCAATTCAACAAGAAGAGCTAACTCACCTAAATATATGTGCACCTGATACAGGAGGACTCAGATTCATAAAACAAGTTCTTAGAGACCTACAAAGAGGCTTAGAGTCCACACAATAATAGTGGGAGACTTTAACACCCCACAGTCAATATTAGACAGATCAATGAGACAGAGAATTAACAAGGATATTCAGGACTTGAACTCAATTCTGGATCAACTGGACCCAATAGACATCTACAGAACTCTTCACCGCAAATCAACAGAATACACATTCTTCTCATGTCACTTGGCACTTACTCTAAAATCAGCCACATAATTGGAAGCAAAACACTCCTCAGCAAATGCAAAAGAACTGAAATAGTAACAGTCTCTCAAACCAGAGTGCAATCAAATTAGAACTCAGGTCCAAGAAACTCACTCAAAAACACCCAATTACATGGAAACTGAACAACTTGTTCCTGAATGATTCCTGGGTCAATAATGAAATTAAGGCAGAAATCATGAAGTTCTTTGAAACCAATGAGAACAAAGAGATAACATACCAAAATCTCTGGGACACAGGTAAAGCAGTGTCAAGAGGAAAATTCAAAACACTAAATGACCACATTAGAAAGCTAGAAAGCTCTCAAATCAACACCCTGACGTCACAGTTAAAAGAGCTAGAGAAGCAAGAGCAAACTAATCCAAAAGCTAGCAGAAGACAGGAAATAACTAAGATCAGAGCAACCCTGAAAGAGACAGATACAAAAAAACTCTCCAAAAAGAATCAATGAATCCAGGAGTTGGTTCTTTGAAAAAGTTAACAAAATAGACTGATAGCTGGATTAATAAAGAGGGAATAATCAAATAGACACAGTAAAAAATGATAAAGGGGATATCACCACTGACCCCACAAAAATGCAAACTACCATCAGAGAATACTATAAACACCTCTATACTAATAAACTTGAAAATCTAGAATAAATGGATAAATTCCTGGACACATACACGTTCCCAAGATTAAACCAGGAAGAAGTCGAATCCTTGAATAGACTAATAACAAGTTCTGAAATTGAGACAGTAATAAATACCCTACCAACCAAAAAAAAAAAAAAATGGATTTACACCTGAATTCTGCTTCTGGAGGTACAAAGAGGAGCTGGTACTATTCCTTCTGAAACTGTTCCAAACAACAGAGAAGGAGGGACTCCTCCCTAACTCATTTTATGAAACCAGTATCATCCTAATACTAAAACCTGGCACGCACACACACACACACACACACACGCACACGCACACAAACACACACACTTCAGGCCAATATTCCTGAAGAAAATAATTGTGAAAAGCCTCAATAAAATACTGGAAAACCAAATCCTGCAGCACATCAAAAAACGTATCCACCACAATCAAGATGCCTTCATCCCTGAGATGCAAGGCTGGTTCAATATACGCAAATCAATAAACATAATCCATCGTATACACAGAACCAAAGAAAAAAACAACTTGATTATCTCAATAGATGCAGAAGATGCCTTTGATAAAATTCAACATTCCTTCATGTTAAAAAGTTTCAATAAACCAAGTACTGGTGGAACATACCTCAAAATAATAAGAGCTATTTATGAAAAATCCACAGCCAATATCATATTGAATGGGGAAAAACTGGAAACATCTGCTTTGAAACTGGTACAAGACAAGGATGTCCTCTCTCACCATTCTCATTCAACATAGCATTGGAAGTTCTGGCCAGGGCAATCGGGCAAGAGAAAGAAAGAAAGTATTCAAATAGGAAGAGAGGAAGTCAAATTGTCTGTCTGCAGATGACATGATTCTATATTTAGAAAACCCCATCATCTCAGCTCAAAAACTCCTTAAGCTGATAAGCAACTTCAGCAAAATCTCAGGATACAAAATCAATGTGCAAAAATCACAAGAATTTCATTACACCAACAACAAAAGAGCCAAGAGTCAAATCATAAATCAACTCCCATTCGCAATTGCAACAAAGAGAATAAAATACCTAGAAATACAATTTACAAGGGACATGAAGAACCTCTTCAAGGAGAACTACAAACCACTGCTCAAGGAAATAAGAGAGGACACAAACAAATTGAAAAGCATTTCATGCTCATAAATAGAAGAATTGATATTGTGAAAATGGTCATACTGCCCAAAGTAATTTCTAGATTCAATGCTATTCCCATCAAACTACCATTGGCATTCTTCATAGATTTAGAAAAAACTGCTTTAAATTTCATATGGAATCAAAGAAGACCCCGTATAGCCAAGACAATTCTAAGTGAAAAGAACAAAGCTGGAGACGTCATGCTACCTAACCTCAAAGTATACTATAAGGCTACGGTGACCAAAACAGCCTGGTACTGGTGCCAAAACAGACATATAGACCAATGGAACAGAACAGAGACCTCATAAATAACATCACACATCTACAATCATCTGATCTTTGGCAAACCTGGCAAAAACAACCAATGGGGAAAGCATCTCCCATTCAATAAATGATGCTAGGAAAACTGGCTAGCCATATGCAGAAATAAAACTAGATCCCTTTCTTACACCCTATACAAAACTTGACTCAAGATGAATTAAAAACTTAAATGTAAAATGCAAAACCATAAAAACCCTGGAAGAAAACCTAGGTAATAATAATCAGGACATAGGCTGGCCAAAGATTTCAAGACGAAAACGCCCAAAGCAATTGCAACAAAAGCCAGAATTGAGAAATGGGATCTAATTAACCTAAAGAGCTTCTGCACAGCAAAAGAAACTAGCATCAGAGTGAACAGACAATCTACAGAATAGAAGAACATTTTTGCAATCTACCCATCTGACAAAGGTCTAATATCCAGAATTTATAAGGAACTTAAACAAATTTGCAAGGAAAAAAAAAACAAGCAACCCCATCAAAAAGTGGGCAAAGGATATGAACACTTCTCAAAAGAACACATTTATGTGGCCAATGAATACATGAAAAAATGCTCCTTAACACTGATTATTAGAGAAACGCACATCAAAACCACAATGAGGTATGTTCTCACACCAGTAAGAATGGTTATTATTAAAAAGTCAGGAGACAACAGATGCTGGTGAGGTTGTGGAGAAATTGAAACACTTTTACACTGTTGGTGGGAATGTAAATTAGTTCAACCATTGTGGTTGAACAATATGGTGATTCTTCAGGGATCTAGAATCAGAAATAGCATTTGACCCAGCCATCCCATTACTGAGTATACACCCAAAGGAATGTAATTCATTCTACTACAAAGACACATGCACATGTATATTTATTGCAGCACTATTTACAATGGAAACAATCCAAATGCCCATCAATGATAGACAGGATACAGAAAATGTGGTACATATACAGCATGGAATAGTATGCAGCCATTAAAAAAGTGAGATCATGTCCTTTGCAGGGACATCGATGAAGATGGAAGCCATCATCATTAGCAAACTAACACAGGAACAGAAAACCAAACACGATATGTTCTAATAGGTGGGAGCTGAACAATGAGAACACATGAACACAGGGATGGGAAAAACACACACCAGGTCCTGTTGAGGGATGGAGGCAAGGGAAGGGGACTTGGAGGACAGGTCAATAGGTTCAGCAAACCACCATGGCACACATATACCTATGTAACAAAACTGCACGTTCTGCACATGTGTCCCAGACCTTAAAGTAAAACACTCAAACAACAAAAGCACTAAATATTTCTACTGATTTAGGTTCAGAAAGAAACATGACCTTACAAATAAACATTTCCTTTATAGATGTAAATTTATTTTACAAAGAGCTTCAAATTAGCCAGCTAAATTTCATAAAGTATTTTTTAACAAACAAGAAAATGTAATTTTTTTTTACTTTATAATTTCAACTTTTCTTTTAGATTCAGGAAGTACATGTGCAGGTTTGTTACATGGGTGTACGGCTTGATGTTGAGTTTTAGGGTACAAATGATCCAGTCTCTCAGGTAGTAAGCACAGTACCAGGAGTTAGTTTTTCAACCCTTGACTCCCTCTCTTTCTTCCCCATCTGATAATCCCCAATGTCTGGTTTGTTGTTGTTTTGCTGTTGTTTGATACAGGGTCTACGGAACATGACTTTGTTCTGTTTTATGGCTTCCACTAGTATTCCATGGTGTATACATACATTTCCCTTATTCAATCCAGTGTTGATGGGCACCTAGATTGATTCCACATCTTTGCTGTTGAGAACTCCGCTGTGATAAACATGAGTGTACGTGTCTTTTTGGTGAAATTGTCAGAGGTGTTGAAACCAGAGCAACTCCATATTGAATAGTAGCTGGGTTAAATGAGGCTGAAACCTACTGACCTACATTTCAAGACAATTAGGCATTCTAAGTCGCAGAATGAGATAGGAGATCAGCACAAGATACAGGTCATAAAGACTTTGCTAATAAACAGGTTGCAGTAAAGAAGTTGGCCAAAACCCACAAAAACCAAGGTGGTGACAAGAGTGCTCTCTGGTCTTCCTCACTGCCACAGTCCCACCAGCACCATGACAGGTTATAAATGCCATGACAATGTCAGGAAGTTACACTATATGATCTAAAAAGGGGAGGCATGAATAATTCACCCCTTGTTTAGTATATAGTCAAGAACTAACAGTAAATATGGGCAACTAGTGCCCCTCGGGGTTGTTCTGCCTAATGAAGTAGGCATTCTTAATAATGGTTGTCCTCTAATTTTTTAATAAACATGTTTTCAGCCATGCACAGTGGCTCATGCCTGTAATCCCAGAACTTTGGGAGGTCAAGGTGGGCAGATCACAAGATCAGAAGTTCAAGACTAGCCTGGCCAACATGGTGAAATGCCTTCTCTACCAAAAAATACAAAAATGTTAATTAGAAGATGCCAAATAGGAACAGCTCTGGTGCACAGCTCCCAGCGAGATGGATGCAGAAGATGGGTGATTTCCACATTTTCAACTGACGTACCTGGTTCATCTCATTTGGACTGGTTGGATAGTGGGTGCAGCCCAACAAGGGCGAGTTGAAGCAGGGTGGGGCATCACTCACGCATGAAGTGCAAGGGGCCAGGGAACTCCCCCTCCTAGCCAAGGGAAGCCATTAGGACTCTTCTATGCACTCTAGCCCAGATACTGCCCTTTTCCCATGGTCTTCACAACCCATAGACCAGAAGATTCCCTCCGGTACCTACACAGCCACCAGGGCCCTGGGTTTCCAGTGCAAAACTGGGTGGCCATTTGGGCAGAAACCGAGCTAGCCACAGCATTTTTCTTATATACCCCAGTGGTACCTGAAATGCCAGTGAGACAGAATCCTTCACTCCCATGGAAAGGTGGCTGAAGACAGGGAGCCAAGCACCCACCCCCACAGAGACCAGCAAACTAAGATCCACTGGCTTGAAATTCTCACAGCCAGCACAGCAGTCTGAGCTGACCTGAGACATTTGAGCTTTGTTGGGGGAAAGGTGTCCACCATTGCTGAGGCTCCAGTAGGCAATTTCAACCCCACAGTGTAAGCAAAGCTGCCAGGAAGCTCGAACTGGGTGGAGCCCAACACAGCTCAGCAGCTACAGGCAGAATTTCTCACTAGATGTCCTCACTGGGCAGGGCGTCTCTGAAAAAAGGCAGCAGCCCATCAGGGACTTATAAATAAAGGCCCCACCTTCCTGGGACACAGCACCTGGGAAAAGCAGTAGTAATGGGTACAGCTTCAGCAGACCGAAACGTCCCTGCCTGGCAGCTCTGAAGAGAGAAGTGGAATTCTCAACACAGCATCTGAGCTCTGATAAGAGACAGACTACCTCCTCAAGTGGCTCTCTGACCCCCATGTATCCTGACTTGGAGACACCTCCCAGCAGGGGCAACAGATACGTCACAGAGCAGAGCTCCAGCTGGAATCTGGTGGGTACCCCTCTGAGACGAAGCTACCAGAAGAAGGAACAGGCAGCAATCTTTGCTGTTATGTAGCCTTCATGGGTGGTTCCCAGGCAAGCAGGGTCTGGAGTGAAACTCCAGCAAACTCCACCAGACCTGCAGCAGAGGGGCCTGTTAGAAGGAAAACTAACAAACAGAAAGAAATAGTTTCAGCATCAACGAAAAGGACATCTGCTCAGACATCCCATCCAAAGGTTGCTGACCTCAAAGACCAAAGGTAGACGAATCCACAAAGATGGGGAGAAACCAGCGCAAAAAGGCTGGAAACTTCAAAAACCAGAATGCGTCTTCTCCTCCAAAGGATCACAACTCCTCACCAACAAGCGAACAAAACTGGACAGAGAATGAGTTTGACGAATTGACAAAAGTAGGCTTCAGAAGGTGGGTAATAACAAACTCCTCCAAGCTAAAGGAGCATGTTCTAACCAAATGCAAGAAAGATAAGAAGCTTAAAAAAAGTTAGACGAAATGCTAACTAGAATAACCAGTTTAGAGAAGAACATAAATGACCTGATGTAGCTGAAAAACATTGCACAAGAACATCGTGAAGCACAAACAAGTATGAATAGCCGAATTGATCAAGGGGAAGAAAGGATATCAGAGATTGAAGATCAACTCAATGAAATAAAGTGGGAAGACAAGATTAGAGAAAAAAGACTGAAAAGAAATGAACAAAGCCTCCAAGAAATACGGGATTATATGAAAAGATCAATCTGTGTTTGATGAGTGTACCTGAAAGTGAAGGGTAAAATGAAACCAAGTTAGAAAACACTCTTCAGTATATTAGCCAGGAGAACTTCCCCAACATAGTAAGGCAGGCCAATCTTCAAATTCAGGAAATACAGAGAACACCACAAAGATACTCCTTGAAAAGAGCAACTCCAAGACAATAATCATGAGATTCAAAAAAGAACAAAATGAACAAAAAAATGCTAAGGGCAGTCAGAGAGAAAGGTTGGGTTACCCACAAGGGGAAACCCATCAGACTAACAGCAGATCTCTCAGCAGAAACCCTACAACCCAGAAGAGAGTAGAGGCCAATATTCAACATCTAGTGGCAGGATCAAATTCACACATAACAATATTAATCTTAAATGTAAATGGGCTAAATGCCCCAATTAAAAGACACACACTGGCAAATTGGATAGAGTCAAGACCCATCAGTGTGCTGTATTCAGGAGACCCATCTCACCACGTGAAAAGACATACATAGGCTCAAATAAAGGGATGGAGGAAGGTTTACCATGCAAATGAAAAGCAAAAAAAAAAAAAAAAAAAGCAGGGGTTGGAATCCCAGTCTCTGATAAAACAGACTTTAAACTATCAAAGATCAAAAGAGAAAAAGAAGGGCATAACATGATGGTAAAGGGATCAATGGAACAAGAAGAGTTAACTATTCTAAATATATATTCACCCAATGCAGAGCACCGAGGTTCATAAAGCAAGTTCTTAATGACCTACAAAAAGACTTGGACTCCCACACAATAATAGTGGGAGACTTTAACACCCCACTGTCAATATTAGACAGATTGACAAGACAGAAAATTAACAAGGATATCCAGGACTTGAACTCAGTTCTGGACCAAGAGAACCTAACAGACATCGATACAACTCTCCACCCCAAATCCAAAGAATATACATTCTTCTCAGCACCACATTGCGCTTATTCTAAAATTGACCACATAATTGGAAGCAAATTACTCTTTAGCAAATGCAAAATAACAGAAATCATAACAGTCTCTCAGATCACAGTACAATCAAATTAGAATTCAGGATTAAGAAACTCACTCAAAACCACACAACGACATGGGAACTGAACAACCTGCTCCTGAATGACTACTGGAAAAATAATGAAATGAAGGCAGAAATGAAGAAGATCTTCAAAACCAATGAGAATGAAGACACCACATACCAGAATCTCTGGGACACATTTAAAGCAGTGTCTAGAGGAAAATGTACAGCACTAAATTCCCACAAGAGAAGTCAGGAAAGATCTAAAATTGACACCCTAATATTACGATTAAAAGAACTAGAGGCTCAAAACCTAAAATGCAATTAAAAAAAAAAAAAAAGAACTAGAGGACCAAGATCAAATTCAAAAGCTAGCAGAAGACAAGAAATAACTAAGATCAGGGCAGAACTGAAGGAGACAGAGACACAAAGAACCCTTCAAAAAAATCAATAAATCCAGGAGCAGGTGTTTTGAAAAGATCAACAAAATAGATAGACCCCTAGCCAGACTAATAAAAAAGAAAAGAGAGAATTGAATAGATGCAATAAAAAATGATAAAGGGGCTATCACAAACAATTTCACAGAAATACAAAATAGTATCAGAGATGGTACAAACACCTACTACGAACACCTCTATATAAATAAACCAGTAAATCTAGAAGAAATAGATAAATTCCTGGACACTTACACCCTCCCAAGACTAAACCAATAAGAAGTTAAATCCCTGAATAGATCAATAACAAGATCTGAAATTGAGGCAGCAATTAATAGCCTACCAATCAAAAAAAGTCCAGAACCAGATGGGATCACAGCCAAATTCTACCAGAGGTACAAAAAAGAGCTGCTACCATCCCTTCTGAAACTATTCCAAACAATGCAAAAAGAGAGAATCCTCCCTAATTCATTTTATGAGACCAACATCATCATAATACCAAAACCTAGCAGAGACACAACTAAAAAAAATTTCAGGCCAAAATCCATGATTAACATTGATGTGAAAATCCTCAATAAAATACCGGCAAACTGAATCCAACAGCACATCAAAAAGCTTATCCAGCACAATCAAGTTAGCTCCATACCTGGGACGCAATGCTTGTTCAACATATACAAATGTATAAATGTAATCCATCACATAAACAGGACCAAAGACAAAAACCACGATTCTCTCAATAGATGCAGAGAAGGCATCTGACAAAATTCAACAGCCCTTTATGCTAAAATCTCTCAATAAACTAGGTATCAATGGAACATATCTCAAAATAACAAGAGCCATTTATGACAAACCCACAGCCAATATCATACTAAATGGGCAAAAACTGGAAGCATTCCCTTTGATAACTGGCACAAGAGAAGAGTGCCCTCTCTCATCACTCCTATTCAACATAGTATTGTAAGTTCTCGAAAGGGCAATCAGGCAAGAAAAAGAAATAAAATTCATTCAATTAGGAAAAAAGGGAGTCAAATTTTCTGTATTTGCAGATGACAGGATTGTATATTTAGAAGACCCCATCATCTCAGCCCAAAATCTCAAACTGATAAGCAACTTCAGCAAAGTCTCAGTATACAAAATCAATGTGCAAAAATCACAAACATTCCTATACACCAATAACAGACAACCAGAGAGCCAACTCATGAGTGAACTCCCATTCACAACTGCTACAAAGAGAATAAAATACCTAGGAATCAAACTAACAAGGGATGTGAAGGATATCTTCAAGGAGAACTACAAACCACTGCTCAAGAAAATAAGAGAGGACACAAACAGATGGAAAAACAGTCCATGTTCATGGTTAGGAAGAATTAATATTGTGAAAATGGCCATACTGCCCAAAGTAATTTATAAATTCAATGCTATCCCTATCAAGATACCATTGAAGTTCTTAGAAAAAAAAACATCTTAAACTGCTTATGGAACTGTAAAAGAGCCCACATACCCAAGACAATCTTAAGAAAAAAAAAAAAAAAAAAAGCTGGAGGCATCACACTACCTGACTTCAAACTATACAAGGGTACAGTAATCAAAACAGCATTGTACTGGTACCAAAACAGATATATAGACCAATGGAGCAGAACAGAGACCTCAGAAATAACACCACACATCTACAACCATCTGATCTTTGACAAAGCTGAGAAAAACAAGCAATGGGAAAAGGATTCCCTATTTAATAAATGGTGTTGGGAAAACTGGCTAGCTAAATGCAGAAAGCTGAAACTAGATCCCTTCCTTATACATTATACAAAAATTAACTCCCAATGGATTAAAGATTTAAATATAAGACCTAACACCATAAAAATCCTGGAAGAAAACCTAGGTAATACCATTCAGGACATAGGCATAGGCAAGGACTTTATGACTAAAACACCAAAAGCAATGGCAACAAAAGCCAAAATAGACAAATGGGATCCAATTAAACTTAAGAGTTTCTGCATAGCAAAATAAACTATCATTAGAGGGAACTGGCAACCAATAGAATGGGAAAAAATTTTTGCAATTTACCCATCTGACAAAGGGCTAATAACCAGAATCTACAAAGCACTGAAACAAATTTATAAGAAAAAAAAAACTCCATCAAAAAGTGGATGAAAGATACAGACACTTCTCAAAAGAAGACATAATGCAGTCAGCAAACAGATTGGGAGGCCGAGGCGGGCAGATCACCTGAGGTCAAGAGTTCAAGTCCAACCTGACCAACATGGAGAAACCCAGTCTCCACTAAAAATACAAAATTGGCCAGGCATGGTGGCACATGCCTGTAATCCTAGCTACTCAGGATGCTGAGTCAGGAAAATTGCCTGAACCTGGGAGGCAGAGGTTGTGGTGAACTGAGATCGCACCATTGCACTTCAGCCTGGGCAACAAGAGCGAGACTCTGTATCAAAAAGAAAAAAAGAAATACTGTCTCACGCCAGTTAGAATGGCAATCATTAAAAAATCAGGAGACAACAGATGCTGAAGAGGAAGTAGAGAAATATGAACACTTTTACACTGTTGGGAGTTGTAAATTAGTTCAACCATTGTGGAAGACAGTGTGGCGATTTCTCAAAGATCTAGAACTAGAAATACTATTTGACCCAGCAATCCCATTACTGGGTATATACCCAAAAAACTGTAAATCATTCTATCATAAAGACACATGCACATGTATGTTTATTGTGGCACTGTTTACAATAGCTAAGACCTGGAACCAAACCAAATGCCCATCAATGGTAGACTGGATAAAGATAATGTGGCACATATACACCATGGAATACTACACAGCCATAAAAAGGGATGAGTTCATGTCCTTTGCAGGGACATGTATAAAGCTAGAAACTATCACTCTCAGCAAACTGACACAAGAACAGAAAATCAAACACCCCATGCTCTCCCTCATAAGTGGGTGTTGAACAATGAGAACACGTGGACACAGGGAGGAGGGGACCATCACACACTGGGGCCTGTCAGGGGGTGGGGGCCTTGGCAAGGGATAGCAGAGGGTGAGGGGATTGGGGAGGGATAGGATTAGGAGAAATATCTAATGTAGATGATGAGGGGATAAATGCAGCAAACCACCATGGCACATGTGTATCTATGTAACAAACCTGCGTGTTCTGCACATGTACCCAAGAACTTAAAGTATAATAATTAAAAAAAACACAGTATCTGCAAAGCACAACACAGCAAAATGCAGTAAAACAAGCTATGCCTGTAGATAGTGGTACTGTTTTTCTAAAAGATGTTTAAATTGCTGCAAAAATAATAATTACAGTTGTTATGTAAACTTGTTGTATACCACAGAAGTAAGCAAAATTTCCTTGTCAATTATGGCTTTAATAGTGGCTGTCCTAAGACTGTTTGTAATCTCTTCCATGGAAAATTGTCTTGGTCCTCTTTAGAAGGTAGTTTATAATCAACTATAGGTCTCTAACAGGTGTGGTTGAATGCAGGTTTCTGACAACTTTGGAGATTGTGGCATTAGAATAGAGGAAACATTTTGAGGACTCTCATGGAGAGCTGAGATGAGTAACAAAACAGGAGTTAACTGCATAGACTGAACTAACAGAAGACTGAAATAATCTTTTTGACTTTGCTTTAAAACATTGCTGATCCTTTGCTTTGTTTTTCACAGTTGAACTGTTCTTCTGAGCTATTTACAGATTTTAACAATTGAATTAAGTATACTCCTGTGAACAAAATTAGGGGCATATTGTTTCTCTCTACATGATTTCTCAAAAATTTGGAAATTATTTGTGCATATTCTTAAATTATGGCAATACAGTTACTTGCACAAGTGCAATAAGAATGCTTTCATTCATAACAGGACACAATTGGGTAAACTGGTTATTTTATCATAGCTTTGACTGGAATGGCATGCCTTCATTGAAGAAATCAAATTTGGCTTTTCCCAATGAAAACTCCCTGGGAAAACTGGCCTCATACCTTGTCTACTTACCACAGGTGAGAAACCTATGTAGGGTTTCTCACCTGTGGTAAGTAAAGAATGTCACTTTCTGACAGGCCCAGGAGCCCCATGTTATACTGGGGCCTCAAAAGGAGAGAAATTTACCCAAGTTATAGGTATGAGGGTACAAACCCATGGCTGGGATCAACTTCAAAAACATCTTATATAATAATCCTTATGAAACAGCTTTCCACCAAAGCCCATTTTAAAAGAGTCTGTGTAAAAAATAATTATTCTTGCTGCACTTTATATAAATAATTAGGCAAAGTATAATAAAGCAAATCAGTCTTACCATGATTTGTCTTTAGTGAAAATGGGAGACTAGAGAGAAAAAAAATTATTTCAAAAACTGTGGCATACTTGTCATTAGATTCTAGTTCTTTTTCTACAATTAAACTAACCCTGCTTATTCCTGTGAACCAACCAGTGACCTCTGGCTGCTTCTCAGAATAAACAACAGGGATAGGTAATGTAAAAAGCTGAATCAATATTCTAATTCTGGGCGTGTACTGGAATCAGCTAGCCACTCCATATCAGCTTGGTTTTTAACAGTTACCCAGTTCATGGAAAACCTTCCAATTTAGTTTACTTGGGGTAATTTTGCTTATTTTGCTTTACTGTTATGGAATATCTTGCTGTTGTACTCTTTGTGTAGGAATACAGGATAAGTTTAATCAACAGTTTCTCAAATTAAATACATACTAATCTTCCAGATACCACCTTTTGTTGGTACTTGGAGTTACAAATAGTCCTGAGCATACTGATGCTTTCTAACTGAGCTCCTCTCTACCTGGAATGCAAGAGACCCTAATAGGCAAGAATATCATCACCCCTATTCAGCATGAAGAAGTTACAGGAGATGGATCTTTGTCCCTTTGCAACCCTTGGAATTAACATGTACAAGGGAGGGGGTACATGTCAAAGGTGTTAGAATCAGAGAAACTCCATCTTGAATAGGAGCTGAGACAAATTAGGGTGAAATCTACTAGGCTACATTCCCAGATGGTTAGGCATTCTAAGTCACAGAATGAGCTAGGAGGTCAGTTCAAGATACAGGTCATAAAGACCCTGCTGATACAACAGGTTGCAGTAATGTAGCTAGTAAAAACCCACCAAAACCAAGATGGTGATGAGAGTGGCCTCTGGTTGTCCTCACTGCTACACTCCCACCAGCACCATGACAGTTTACAAATGCCATGCAATGTCACGAAGTTACTCTACATGGTCTAAAAAGGGGAGACATGAATAATCCACCCCTTGTTTAGCATTTAACAAGAACTAACCAAAATATGGACAACCAGCAGCTCTAGAGGCTGCTCTGCCTGTGAAGTAGCCATTCTTTTATTCCTTTACTTTCTTAATAAATTTGCTTTCACTTTACTCTATGGACTCACCCTGAATTCTTTCTTATACAAGATCTAAGAACCTCTCTTGGGGTCTGGATTGGGACCCCTTTCTGGTAATAGAATGATGTATTTTCTTTTGGATATATATCCAGTAATGGGATTCCTGAATCAAATAGTAGTTCTAAGTTCTTTGAGAAACCTCCGAACTGAGGAAGCTACTGCTCACCAGTTTCAGGTGTTTTTTATCTATTGGGAGCCTGCCTTTCCAAGGTGCTGGCTATGACCAATTATGATTTTAGAGATTGCAACTGTCTGAACATCATATGATGATTCCCTGACATTCCTGGTGGTGGGACTCCCTCTCCTGCCCTGCTCATGTATGACTAGCTACCTACTATAACAGGCCACTTCCAAAACTGTAAATCTCACTGGTGACTTATCAGCCACTGCATTCAAAGATCAAGTTCCTTCTCAAAGTAGAAAGCAATCCCTGGAAACCCAACAGCCAGACATTAGGAAATCAGTGCAAAAGAGAGCAGAGCTATAGATCTGAGAGAAGCCTGCTCATGATTTTTTATTTCTAATGCCCTCACTTTAACAGAATTGCCCATGACCCTTGAGACTGATATACATCCAGTAATGGGATTCCTGAATCAAATAGTAGTTCTAAGTTATCTGAGAAACCTCCAAACCTTCAGTTCCTCCACAGGAACTGAACTAATTTATGTTCCCACCGACAGTTCATGAGCATTCTCCTTTTGCCACATCCTGGCCAATAACTGTTGTTTACTTTTCAATAATAGCTATTCTGACTGGTGTGACATGGTATCTCACTGTGGTTTTGATTTTGATTTCTCTGATGATTAGTGATGTGGAGCATTTTTTCATATATTTGTTGGCCACTTGTACGCCATCTTCTGAGAAGTGTCTGTTCACGTTCTCTCGCCTACTTAATAGACTTACTTGTTCTTGCTTGTTTAATTATTTGTTTCGTATATATTATAGATACTAAATCTTTGTCGAATGCATAGTTTGCAAACAGTTTCTCCCATTCTTTAGGTTGCCTGTTTACCCTGTTGATATTTTCTTTTGATATGCAAAAGCTTTTTAGTTTAATTAGATCACACCTGTCAATTTTTATTTTTGTTGCAATTGCTTTTGAGGACTCAGTCATAAATTCTTTCCCAAGGCCAATGTACAGAATGGTATTCCTTAGGTTTTCTTCTAAGAGTCTTATAGTTTGAGAGTCTTACATTTAAATCTTTAATTCATCTTCAGTTAATTTTTGTACACTGAGAAATGTAGTGGTCCAGTTGCATTCTTCTGCATATAGCTTGCCAGATATTCTAGTGTTGAAAGTTGTATTATGGAGACTGATTTAGTTTGATAGTTGGTTGTTTAAACTTAGCTTATTTCTTAATTGGATCACTGGCTTTAGGATACAGCCATTTAATGAACAATGCCAAAGAAAGCATTTGCAGTTTTCAGAGCTTAATATCCAAATATACGAAAAGCAGACACAACTGGAAGTCAAAGTATCTAGATTTTTAAAAATTAAGATCTCACATTTACATTGAATTCTGGGCCCCCAAAATAGGGAAATGCCATGGTACTTGCCCATGAAGCACTTCTACAGTGCTTCACACTACAATGGTATTTCCCCAAGGCTGGTGAAAAATCCAATACCAGTCAGTCCACTCTGTAATTAGCTCATCCCCTACAAAAGTCTTATCTCTTCATGGCAACTCTTTCCATGGCCTGCAAATGTTCAAATCACTTTTCTTATCTAAAAGTGGAAACAAATAGCTATCTGCAGCAATAACCACCCATTGCAACCACAGCCAGCCTGTTGGCTGCGGCAAAGCCATAGGGGTCTGCAACAACTCAATTCTTGCCTCCCCAGAAGAAAGAATTTGGCTGAGGGGCATGATGCGGAAAGAGAGACTGAGGCAAGTTTTAGAGCAGGAGAGAAAGTTTATTAATAAGTCTTAGAGCAAGAAAGAAAGGAAGAGGGCCAGGCGGGTGACTTGAAAGATCAAGTGTGCTGTTTGATCTTTTGACTTAGGATTTTATTTGTTGGCATACTCTAGGGTCCTGCATTCCCTTCTACCCTGATTCTTCCCTTGGGGTGGCTGTCCACATGCACAGTGGCCTGCTAGCACTTGGGAGGGGAGCATGCACAGTGTGTTTACTGGAGTTGTATGCATGCTCACCTGAGGTGTTCTTTCCTTACCACGCAAATGTCCCTGAGAGGTTATGTACCAGTTAAACTCTGCCATTTTGCCTCTTAATGCACATGCTTCAGCCCACTTTCCCAACTGCTGAGATTTTATCAGGAAGCCACTGCTCACCAATTTCAGGTGTTTTTTATCTATTGGGAGCCTGCCTTTCCAAGGTGCTGGCTACGACTAATTACCATTTTAGAGATTAGCAACTGTCTGACCATCATATGATGATTGCCTGACATTCCTGGTGGTGAGACTCCCTCTCCTGCCCTGCTCATGTATGACTAGCTACCTACTATAACAGGCCACTTCCAAAACTGTAAATCTCACTATTGACTTGTCAGCCATTGCATTCAAAGATCAAGTTCCTTCTCAAAGTAGAAAGCAATCCCTGGAAACCCAAAAGCCAGACATTAGGAAATCAGTGCAAAAGAGAGCAGAGCTATAGATCTGAGAGAAGCCTGCTTGTGCCTTTTTTTTCCTAATGCCCTCACTTTAACATAATTGCCCATGACTCTTGAGACTCGGTGAAGAAGACAGAAGACCCCCAAAAAGGGGGTGTGAATGATGCTTTTTTAGTGGGTTCCTCAAGGCGTCTTAGAGTTGCTAGAAATGTCCTATGTAGTACTGAAGAT
Organism: Aotus nancymaae; assembly: GCF_030222135.1. Lineage (NCBI taxonomy): Eukaryota > Metazoa > Chordata > Mammalia > Primates > Aotidae > Aotus > Aotus nancymaae. Next base: position 30,376,036 of record NW_026988428.1, read on the forward strand.
GGCAAGGAAAAGGAAAAGCCAAGTGGAAAGAAATGGAAGATCAAGTTTTAGAGGAACCAATTCGGGGAGATTTTAAGCTTTCCCCAAGACCAGTAAAGTTTCACATTTTTCTAAGCAAAATCATGCCAACAGAGGGCACAGGAGTCACTGTCCTTTAAAAAAGTGTTCATTGTCCTTTAAAAAAGTTGATTTCCCATAATGTAGAACTTTTGAAAAGTGACCAAGGCCAGAAATGTGTTTTGGGTCAAAGTATGCTGCTTATGAGTGTCACTACACAAGGTGTCACCCAAGTGTCATGAGTCTCTCTCTTATGTGTCTCAGACCACCTCTAACTGCCAGGTGTTAGTAGGATGCTCAAGGTATAGAAGTGACCAGTTCCCTATTTATACCCTTTGCATTAAGCAAGAGTCCCTAAAATGTTCTCCTGCTGAGGAATGCCTTATGAGGCCACTTCATAACCTGGGCAATGTCCTGACATTTTTGCAAAGCCTTTAGTCACCTCGAGTACCCAAATGGGTCAGAGGGAACAACCGCCTTTTCTCTCAACAGCAACAGAACCCAGCCTCATGCACCTTTTGGTCTGGAACTAGCAGAAACTGATCAAAAATAAAAATATAAGCCTGAATTACAAACTATATAAAGCAGCTGCAATTTTAAAAGCATGCTTTGTAATTTTAGACCAAAAGAAGTGAAATCATTGGTGCCAGACTGCCTATACTATAACCCAAATCTTTTTTAAGTCAGAGGCAGAGAAAGTAGAAGTCCTCTGCAGACCTCCTTGTCTGATTGTGACCCCAAACCTCTTGTCCTGAGGCAGAGGCAGAGAAGGCAGTTATCTGCAGAGATCTTTACCTGAATTTCCTGTCCAAAGACAGAGACTGAAGCCCTCACTTTTAAAGGAAAGAGTTGGTTTGAAAACCAGCCTAAATAAAATCTAGACTTCAACCAAACATAAAAGGAAGGTCCAGATTCAGGAGCACTCACCTTTTTGTGCCCAGTCAAATCTCTGGAATTAGTGGAACATATTAATTTCATGCTGATACTGAGTGCTAAGTATGAGAGGGAACACCAGGGCAGTGAGAAGGAGGTCACCGTGAGTCCTGTCAATTTTCTCCAGATAATGTTGACCAAAGGAAAATGCTGAGGCAAAATTAATATAAGTTGAGAGTTTCCTTAAGCCAAGTTCAAGACTTGCAACCCAGGAGGATAGATTCAAGGTATCTTTAATATACGCTCTTATTTTATAGCAGTTACAAGTGGGTCTTTGAAGGAAGAAAAAAAAAGGCAGTTTCTAAGTTGTTTACCAGGAATTTGAAACTGGCACAATTTTCCCACATAACTAATATCTATGTTGTTAAAAAAAAATACATAGAAATTGACCCTCCCTGGTCTTAAAACTTGAAACTTATATTTGTCCCATGTGAGTTTCTTTTTCAGGAAACTGAACCTCAGGCAAGGAACTGAAGTTCATCAGATTATCACATCCAAACAATGCGACACTTCATCCATCATGATTATTTCCTTACCCCTCCCTAATTCCTGTTTGCCTGCCTTCTACACTATATAAACCCTCCAATTTTAATCAGTCAGGAAGATGGATTTGGGACTTTATCTCTCATTCCCTGCAGCTATAGCACACCATTAAAGCCTTCTTCTCTGGCAATACTCACATCAGTGATTGCCATTCTGTGCAGTGAGTGGCAGGTTTGACCTAGACCAAACCCCTGGCATTTTGGTAACAAATATAAATTAAAATAACATAAGCTATTAACTGGCTATACACTGTCCTTTGTATCAAAAATCTTAGAAAGATTATGAAGATAATGGGTGAGTTAGCTAGTCAGGAACCTACAGGGAAGAAAAAAAAGAACAAAATGCCTTTAAACAATTGCCCCAGGCATGGGTGCTGGGGGCATAGCAGATGTCTCATGCTCTTGTCTTATTATGCCTGATTGATTTTGCATATCTCACATAGTTCAGACTGCTCTGAGCTGTTTTCTTGTCTCTATCACATAGCTACCAAATGCCAGAGCCTTACTTTGAATATGAACAATATAATTCTAAAACCTCTGCTCTTAACCACTTCCTCGTGTTTCCTGGGGTAGAGAAAAGGCAGATTAAGTACTTAAGTGCTACAGCTTAAATTCAATTTAATTTTAGGCTTCCAGCTTTCAATTCAGTTTTTCATATTCACAGGTGCTGCAAATTACTTCCTTCCACCCTATCCAACTGTGGCTAAAAAAAAAAGCTCAAGTGTCCATTAGCCCTGATGTTCACATCCCTCCCAGCATGTTAGACTAAATGTGATAGCAGTCACCTACTCTAAATTCAATCTCATGTTCCCTCCGGGGCCCAGGAATATGCTGCTAGACAAATCTCAGAATAAGAAATTATTACAGCAAAGGGTCAGTGATTATCCCATGTAGAACTAGCATGTCAAATCAGAATGGGAGACAAAAGAAGCACTCCGTAAATAAGGTGGAAGAAATGGGCCCTAAACTTTAGCTCCCCCAAGACAGAGATTCTAATAACTAGAGGATACACAAGTCGGGCCCAGATGACTGCTGAGCCATTGAAGAAAATAAGAGGAGACCAAAACAGGTCTCTACAACATTGTTCAGAATATGCAAGACAAGAAATTAAGTATTACCAGGTCCTAAAGGTGCCACTGCCACTGTATCCCTCAAACCCAGCCATGAGCAAGGAAGGTGGGATAAAATGCTCACTCCTCACTTCTGTTTAAATAAAGATAGCATTGATACATCAGTCAGGGATCCAGCAGGAGATACATGGCACATTCAAATGGAGTAATGAGGAGAACTCAACGAGGGAACCACTGGCCATGGAGTAGGTAGCCTTCCCAGCTCCACTGGTATTTCCCTGGATGGTCTTCTGTGAGCAGCTTCCCAGGGCCCCAGCATTCCAGGCTTGCAACACTTTGCTAGGCAGTGCAGCACAAGGAGAAAAGCACAGGATTGAGGGTAGAGTGGTAGATTCTAGACCCAGTCAAAAGCTGTGTGATTCTGGGCAACTCTCAAGGACAAATCATCTTCCTACTTGACACATCCTGAACAGGAAGCCTTTAAGTACCACTGTTTCAATTAATCTTCTAGACAGCCCACCCTTCTCCATATCACTGTCCTGCCTGAGCTCAGGTCCCCCCAGAAGTCCTGTATGTTGTCTCTGTATCTCTGCCTGGCACTCCCATCCACCTTCCACACTGCCACCTGAACGATTTATCAAAAATATAAAACTGACCATGATGCTTCAGAAATTGACCAGTGACACCCAATTGTTCACAAAACCCAGGCTCCTTGATGGGCAATGTGAGGCCTGTCATGACTTGGCCTGTACTTTTCTTCCCAGCTTTAGCTATAGCCACTCCTCTCCTCGTAATTTATGCTTCAATGACTTAAATCACTTGTGACCTCCAGAATGCATGTTGCTGTTTTTTATATTTTTGCTCCTGTATATTCCATTTTCTCCCCTAAAATAGTTTTTATCTCTAACACCCAGGACCCATCCCAGGGCTGACAGGTGGTGGGAAAACGGAAGGATATTAGCCCAGGCCTCACTCTCACCAAGGGCTATGAATATAGCCCTTCAATTTATCTACAAATAAAGCTAACTGTAGAGTCACAAAGATGCAGACAGTAATGGGAAATGAAGACATGTTCCATATAACTTTAAACTCAGTTCTGTAATTAAATCAATCTACCTATAATGCATTATAAAGGAATTTTACAAAATAAATCCTTTTATTATTTTGCAAACTACACAATTTTTGTAACACTGATTAGATACTGTTTTTTGCCTTAAAATTTTTTTACCATACCAGAAGACTAAACCAAAAAAAAGGTAGTTACCCTCTTTTTGCCTCTAAGACTTGCTGCTGACCTGTTCCCTAATTTATCTCCATAAACTTCCCTCTCTCCAGCATTGTGTCTGTAACTATAAGATATTTCTCATACCCATGGCATACTACATCAAAATGATTTGCTCTGTTTTCCATGCTAGAGTATAAGCTGCTTGAGAGCAGGGTTTTCAAGGTACCAAGCAAACAAATTTGGATTGATTCCATATATAATAATCATACAATAATATGTAATACTAATGGAAACATTTCAACAAAGTATCCAGCATCACTCATTGCGTATATATACATTTTAATGGACTAATCCCTCCAAGAACACTATGAGATAGGAAACTAAGACTTAAAAGAGGTTACTTCCAATAAATGGCAAAGTCAGAATTCAGACCTAGGCAATCTGGCTTCAGAGCAAGTGTGCTCAGATTCTATACCAGTGGTTCTAGAACTTTACTGTGCATCAGAGTTACCTGGAGGGCTTGCTATGAAAACAATGTGGTTTGGCCCCATTCATAGTTTGTAAATCAATAGATTTATACTATATCCCGGTGTTACTAAAAATAACAAACCAACATTTTTAAAGTTATTTTATGAAATTCTTTGATGAAGATTTAATCTTATTAAATAGATAACCATGTATCAGAGAAAAAAAAAAGTTTATACTTTTAAAAAGTAATCCATCTTGGATGCAGCAAAAATAGTTAATGAGGAAATTTTACGCAATGAATGCCCACCTCAAAAAGTTACTAAGATCCCAAATTAACTGTATTAGTCTGTTTTCATGCTGCTGATAATGACATACTCAAGATTGGGCAATTTATAAAAGAAAGAGGTTTATTGTACTTACAGTTCCACACGGGTGTGGAGACCTCACAATCATGGCAGAAGGCAAGGAGAAGCAAGTCACGTCTTACATGAATGGCGGCAGGTAAAGAGAGGGCTTGTATAGGAAAACTCCCCTTTTTAAAACCACCGGATCTTGTGAGACTTATTCACTATCAAGAGAACAGCATGGGAAAGACCGCCGCCCGCCCCCCCAAGATTTAATTATCTTCCATCAGGTCCCTCCCACAACGCGTGGGAATTCAAGATGCAATCTGGGTGGGGACACAGCCAAAACATATCACTAGTGATCTAACGTCACATCTAGAAGAAATAGAAAAACAAGAACGAACTAACCATATTAGTCTGTTCTCACACTGCTATAAAGAACTACCTGAGACTGGGTAATTTATTTAAAAAAAAAAAAAAAAAAAAAAAAAAAGAGGCTTAATTGACTCACAGTTCCACAGGCCATAAAGGAGAAATGGCTTCGACAGGGCTCAGGAAATTTACAATCATGGCAGAAGGGCAAAGGAGAAGCAAGCACAACTTCACATGGCGGCAAGCGAGGGAGAGTGAGGTCGGATGTGCTACACACTTTTAAACACCTCCCACCACGTCCCTCTCCCCACACTGGGAATTAGTTTGACATGACATGTGGGTGGGGACACACAGCCAAACCGTATCACTAACCCTAAAGCTAGTAGAATAAAAGAAATAACTAAAATCAGAGGAGAACTGGAAAAAACTGAGATCCAAAAATCCATAAAATAATCAAGAAAACCAAAAAAATAGTTTTTTAAAAGGATAAACAAGAGAGACCACTAGCTAAATAAACAAAGAAAAAAAAAAAGGGAGAAGATCCAAATAAGCACAATCATCAGAAATGACAAAGATGACATTACAACCAATACCATGGAAATATAAAAGATCCTCAGAGAACATTATGAACACCTCTCTGTACCCAAACTAGAAAATATAGAGGAGATGAATGAATTCCTGGAAACACAAAACCTCACAAGATTAAATCAGTAAGAAATTGAAACCCTGAACAGCCCAATATTGAGTTACAAAATTGAATCAGTAATTTAAAAAACCCTATCAGCCAAAAAGGTCCTAGACCAGATGGATTTACAACCGAATTCTACCAGACATATAAAGAATAGCTGGCACCAATCCTACTGCAACTATTCCAAAGAAAGTTAGGAGGAAGGACTCCTCCCTAACTCATTTTATGAAACCAGCAACACTCTGGTACCAAAACCTGGCAGAGACTCAATGAAAAAAGAAAGCTTCAGGCCAATATCCCTGATTAACATAGATCCAAAACTCCTCAACAAAACATTAGAAATCAAATCCAGCAGCACATCAAAAACCTTATCCACTATCATAAGTAGGCTTCACTCCTGGGATGCAAGGTTGGTTCAACACATGCAAATCAATCAATGTGATTCACCACAAAGAGAATTAAAAGCAAAAGTCATATGATCATCTCAATAGATGCAGAAAATGCCTTCAATAAAATCTCACATCTCTTCATGTTAAAAATCCTCAACAAACTAGGAATTGAAGGAGCATACTTCAAAATAATGAGACACATCTATGACAAACTCATAGCAAACATCATACTGAAAAAGAAGCAGCTAGAAGCATTCCCCTTGGGAACTGGAAGAAGCCAAGGAGCCCACTCTTACCACTCCTATTCAACATAGTACTGGAAGTCGTAGGCAAAGCAAATACGAAAGAGAAAAAGGTAAAAGGCATGGAAAGAGGAAGAGAGGAAGTCGAACTATCTCTTTTCACAGACTATATAATTCTATACCTAGAAAACCCAATAGACACCACCAAAAGTCTCCTGGAACTGATAAATTACTTTAGTAACATTTCAGGATACAAAATTAATGTATGAAAATTAGTAGCATTTCTATACACCAGTAGCATTCAACCTGAGAGCCAAATCAAGAATGCAATGCCATTTACAATAACCACACAAAAGTTATCTAGGAATACATCTAACCAAGGAAGTGAAAGATCTCTACAAGAAAAATGAGTTGGCTGGGCTCGGTGGCTCACGCCTGTAATCCCAGCACTTTGGGAGGCAGAGATGGGCAGATCACTAGTTCAGGAGTTCAAGACCAGCCTGGCCAACATTTTTAGAAGCCCTGTCTCTACTAAAAATACAAAAATTAGCTGGGCATGGTGGTGCACACCTGTAGTCCCAGCTATTCAGGAGGCTGAAGTAGGAGAATCATTTGAACCCAGGAGGGAGAGGTTGCAGTGAGCAGAGATTGCGCTTTGGCACTCCAGCCTGGGCGACAGAGTGAGACCCCATCTTAATAAAAAAAGAAAAAAAAGAAGAATGACAACACTGTTGAAAGAAATCATAGATGACACAAATGGGAACACCAAGTTCACGGATTGGAAAAGTCAATATCACTAAAGTGGCTCTACTGCCCAAAGTAATCTATGGATTCAACACAATTCCTATCAAATTACCAATATTATTTTTTACAGAATGAGGAAAAAATACTACTCTAAAACTCATGGAACCAAAAAAAGAGCCCAAATTGCCAAAGCAATCCTAAGCAAAAAGAACAAAGCAACAGGCATCACATTACCCAACTTCAAACAATACTGTAAGGCTACAGTAGTCAAGTCAGCAGAGTACTGGTACAAAAAACAGACACATAGACCAATAGAACAGAACAGAGAACCCAGAAATAAATCTGTATACCTACAGCCATCTGACCTTTGACAAAGTCAACAAAAGCAAACAATGGAGAAAGGACTCCCTATTCAATAAATGGCACTGGAATAGTTAGCTCGCCATATGCAGAAGAATGAAACTGGATCCATATCTTTCACCATATATATAAATTAACTTAAGATTAATTAAAGACTTAAATGTAAGACCTCAAACTATAAGAATCCTAGAAGAAAACCTAGGAAATACCAAACTGTACATTGGCCTTGGGAAAGAATTTATGACTGAATCCTCAAAAGAAATTGCAACAAAAACAAAAACTGCCAAGTAGGATCTAATTAAACTAAAGAACTTCTGCATAGCAAAAGAAACTATCAACAGAGTAAACAGACAACCTACAGAATGGAAGAAAATATTTGCAAACTATGTATCCTACAAAGATTTAATATTCAGAATCTATAACAATCTTGTATTAGTCTGTTTTCACACTGCTATAAAGAACTACCCTAGACTGGGTAATTTATGAAAAAAAGACGTTTAATTGACTCAAAGTTCCACAGACTTAACAGGAAGCATGACTGGGAGGCCTCAGGAAGCTTGCAATTGTTGCAGGACTTTTCCTTAGTTCAGCTAAAGACAGGGTTCTTGTCCAGCCCACAGCCACAAAAATTTAAGCTCACAGATGGTTTAAAGAATAAGTAAAGCAGGGTTTTATTGGGTGAAAAGGGGAAGAAAAAGGGAGAAACAGGGACTCTCACAAGGCCAGAGTTCCACCGCTAGGGTATGTCCCACCGGCTTTTCGAATCCCAGGCTTCACAGGAAGAGGAGGAGGGGCTGGACGACTCCTAGCTGCTCAGGGCGAACTTTCTGGGGTTCTACCTCAGTGAACAGACTGGTTGGCATTTCTCCAGGGACCCCCTCCCACCTGACTCTCATTTTCCCTCTATAAGAAGTACATCTAACTGCCATTAGATTAAGGATAAGGACCAAGACAGATCTTAACTGCTTCCTACTGACAGGAGGCACTGTTTTGAGGAAATGGCAGTCAGAGCTCCCTCAGAGGCCTAGCTAAGGGTTCCTGGCAGAAGGGACTTATTGTTGGAGGCTCCAGTTGTATGACCATTTGGAGTTTGATGGCCCAAAGGCAAGAATAGAAAAATCAGGTTATTAGAAGACACATATCAAAAAAGAAAACAAGGGGAGGGGTAAGGACAGCTCAAAAATTCTGACACCTTTTACCAGTTTGCACAGGGAGAGGGATGCCAAAAGCCCTACATGAAAAAAAAAAAAAAAAAAAAAAACTTTACCCTTTTGCCAGCATGTTGGGCTTCTGGGTTCCCTTCCCCTAAGCCCAATCCTAAGCCAACCAGTCTAAGGTTTGGGAAATTAACTCTTTTCAGTTAGAAGGATGCATCTGAGGGAAGTGCCCCATAGTATAGAGACACAATCTCTTACCAGTAAAGAGAGAACCAAGGAGAAGAAAGGAAAAGATGTTTTTAAAAAGCTTCCCAAGGGTTCAGGATGCACTTGAAAGGGATACAGACTAAAGGAGAATAACTACCCATCTAGAAAGAGGGGAGCAGGCATCCCTGGTTTAACTTTCTTCCTGGCAGATACCCAGGGTAAGTAAGGGAGAGAGGGAAAACCATCCTATTTCTGTCTTCCATCCTTGCATCCCCAAGTCCTGGCAACCCTGGCAGATGCCACCATGAGTGCCAAAGTGGCTTTCACCCATGAAGTAGGGGGCAGCTAGAGTATAGGAATTATCCACTCTCACTTATGTCTCTTTCCCACTTACTGTCAATAACCATGGAGTTACTAAGACCTCATTTATGCCATGGATACTAATGTGGCATTTATCCATGAAACAGGAAGCTTGTGGTTGGCTGAAGAAGCAGGAATCAGCCACGCTCACCTGCGCTGTGCCTTTTAACCTGTTGCTGTGTGCCTCTAGATCCCTTAGATCCAGTTTTCTTTCTAGGGCTTTGACCTAAAGCTTAGAATTGAGTCTGGGACAAAAATATATCTCAGGGGTGTTGCATGGACTCCTTATCACAGGCTAAGTGCTAAGGTGAAGCTATGGAACTGAATCCTCTTCCAAAAAGGGACAGGAAAGGTTGTCTTGTGACACACCCAGATAACTTGTAGCTATAGTTATGCTTGCTAGGATTTGGGTACATGGTGCCTGGCTTTGCCCTTGGTCTTACTTTCCCAAAAAGGAACCTCCAAATGTTGGGAATTCTATTTATTCCCATCACCTGGCAGAATTTGCAGGATAATTGCTCAGAACTAGAATATTGATTCATATTTTTACATTATCCATCTCTTTTGTTCTTCCTGAGCAGCAGCCAGGAATTGCTCGCTGGTTCACAGGAGCAACCAGGGATCATCTAGAATGCAGGTGAAAACTTAAAAACAACTAGTGAATTTAGGATTTAATGACAAATGTGTAAGTTTTGAAACATGATTTCTCTCTCTCCAGTCCTCATGTTTGTTATTTAAAAAAATGATAGGACGGAATGGTTTACAAAATAGACTTCAGTCTTATACTTGGCCTGATTATTTGCATAAAATGCAACAAGAATAACTACTTCTACATAAGCCTTTTGGATTGGCTTTGATGGTAGTTTGTTCCACAAGGCATCTCAGGTAAGACCTTTTTTTTTTTTTTTTTTTTTTTTTTTTGAGACGGAGTTTCGCTCTTGATACCCAGGCTGGAGCGCAATGGCGCGATCTCGGCTCACCGCAATCTCCGCCTCCTGGGTTCAGGCAATTCTCCTGCCTCAGCCTCCTGAGTAGCTGGGATTACAGGCACGCGCCACCGTGCCCAGCTAATTTTTTTGTATTAGTAGAGACGGGGTTTCACCATGTTGACCAGGATGGTCTCGATCTCTTGACCTCGTGATCCACCCGCCTCGGCCTCCCAAAGTGCTGGGATTACAGGCTTGAGCCACCGCGCCCGGCCTTTAAGACCTTTTAAAGTTGAGCCCAACCATGGGTTTTTATCCTCAAACACCTGTGAGTTGGGCGATCCTTTCCTCCTAACGTCCCAAGATAAACTTGGAGCTCCTGTACCTGTTAGAAAGTGACATTTTTTACTGGCCACAGGTCATGAACCCTGTACAGGGACTGCGTAGACAAGGGTATGAGGCCAGTTTCCCCATGGGTCCTTTACTGTCTCTGAGAGTCACGCTTAACCCCTTAAAGGGAAGCATACCCTTCCAGTCAAAGCCGAGGTAAAATAATTACTTTCTCCAATTGTGTCCTGTTACAAAAGAAAAATGGGTTCTTAATGCACTGGTGCAAACAACCATATTGCCATAAGAGTATTCACAGACAGTTTCCAAATTCTAGAGGAATCAGGCACAGAGAGAAATAAACATGCTTCAAATTTTGTTCATAGGAGTATAATTTATTCAATTATTAAAGGCTGTAAATAGTTCAAAATAAGTTCCCTTGACTCTGAAAAACAAAACATGGGTTAACAATATTTCAATTAAAAGCAAAAAGGCTGATTCAGCTTCCTGAGTTCAGTCCATTTAGCTAACTCGTTTTGCTTGATATTTGTGAGCATTTCAGCTCTTCATGAATTCTGTACATTTTCCTGTATTCCAGTGTCACAATATCCAAAGTTATCAGAAGCCTGGGTATTAAACAGCACCTGTCAAAGTCCTACAGCTTATTACAAGCTATCTTTTGAAGATGATTAAAACAAGACAACTGTCTGTGAACGGCAAAATGTCCAAGGTAGTTACAGTCAGAAACACAAATGACAAAGAATTTTGGTTATCTCCATATGTTCAACAACTTAATATAATGACCTTAATTATAATTGATAGCATATACTTAAGACATTAGAATTTTAGAAATCCCATATAATTTTGGAACACATATTAGCACTATTTACCAAGATACAACCTAAAGCAGATTGAACAGCATTTTGACAATCCCAGGTACCTAAACATGTCAAATAATCCTGTTTACCTCCCTTTTCTAGACACTTCTGGGGCCCTCTGAAGTATGCAAAAAGCCAGGTGCCAGGGAAGACAATTTTGAAACTGAAGTTTGATTTTGAGAAGCCTGTTAAATGTGTTTAAAGCACTTACAGTTCTAGATTACCAAAAACTACTTATTTTGCCAAAATAACAGAAATTTTAAGGAAGCAAAAATCCTTTTATAACCCTTTACAAATTTTGCCAAAGAGCAGATTCGCACCTTGGGAAAACCTTATTATGCTTTTATTTCAATGTCCAATTTACAGAAAAACCATATAATTACCTTTTTTTGAACTTAGTCAATATGTTCACACAGAGAACCTCTTCGGCAAGATTAATTTCCACAATTCTTCCACCACTTATTTGAACCTTCAGCTTTTTCCTAATTTAACTCAAAACAATCTTTTAACCCTGGGCAAAAGTTTACATTTCCATGTCTTTTTATAACCTTTTACAAAAAAAAAAAAAAAAAAAAACCTCACATTTTGCTTTTCTTACACACCTTGCATGTAAATCTATTTCTAATAGTTTCAATTAAATTCTAGCAATTTTTAACTTTAAAAACTGGCAAGTTGCTTTACTTGCGTGCTAAGTTTAGCCACAGTTTGCCTTCTTAATTAAAGGTGTGATTAGTTCCATATGTCCCCAGGCCTAACCATTGTAAAGCCGTCAAGTCAAACAGTTCTCAAAACCCAAATAGCAGTTTGTAACCTCAAAACACTTACCAAACTTTGCACCTGAAGTGCATTTTACCAATAGTTTTTAGGGCTGTTTTTATCTCAGAGATGAAAGTGATCTAAACTGAAAGGCTCCACAGCTTTTAACTTCCCTTTAAAAAGGGAAGCTCGAGTTTTTCTTTAGGTCAAATTAATCAGAGCTCTTTTTACAGACAAGGCACACAACACACACACACACACAGGAGAACACCCAGTAGCTGGGTGGGGCCCTTTAAGAGCCAGGGGTAGGAAAACATGCAGAGACGGAACAAGCGAGGGGTCCTCCCCTAAGGCAGGATTGCTAAACCAAGCCTTGCCAAGCTGTTACTGGCAATGCCCCCAGAATGTAAAGCATGATAGAGGCTTGCAGCACAAACCAGATTGGCCAGAGCCCAAGACTAGCCCCACAAATCCTTTTTCACAATTAAAGCTTTATAGAAAATATAAACAGTGATAGTTGGGGGGCCTGACCTAGTAAATGGGGAGAAAAAACCATTAAAGTTAACTGTTGACAGAGTAGAGAAACGGAAAGAAAAGAAACAGTTTTAAAATGCCTGGGGAAGAATCTCTTACTCTTAGGCAAGTGGTTCCTCCACCAGGAGAAAATCTTAATTACTGTCAGATGGAGTAAAACCGCTTGGCTGGGAAAGGGGAAGGTTCCAGCAGTTCTGTGTGGTGGGGACTGCCAGCTGGCTGGCTGAGCGGGACCCTGGATCCAAGCATCTCAGCTCCTGCAGGGAAGGGAGAGTAGCAGGGAGCTGCTGCTCCCCAGTCGGTCTCCAAAAAGAAAGGAAAACGCCATGAAAAGGCCCGGGCGTGAAGGGGGTGGGGACACGGTTTCCTCCACCTTCAGAAGTTTGAGGATGAAAAGGCTTAGAAGCAACAGTGAGAGGTTTTGAGCTCTCATTTCACTCACCGCTTCTGGAGTCCCCACAGTGTGTGCCAAAAATGTTGCAGGACTTTTCCTTATTTCAGCTAAAGATGGGGTTCTTGTCCGTCCCACAGCCACAAACATTTAGACTCACAGATGGTTTAAATGGTAAGTAAAGCAGGGTTTTATTGGGTGAAAAGGCGAAACAGGAACTCTCGCAAGGCTAGAGTCCTTCTACTAGAGTGCTGCCTGCCAGACCATTTAAATCCCAGGTTCCACCTAGGAAGAGGAGGGGCCAGGCTCCTCCCTGCTGCAAAGGGTGTGAACCTCCTGAGGCTCCACCTCAGTGGGCAGGCTGGTTGGAGTTCCTCCAGTGACCCTCTCCCACCTGGCTCTCATAATCATGGTTTAAGGTGAAGGAGAAGCAAGCACCATTTTCACGTGGCGGTGGAGAGAGAGAGAAACAGTGAGGGGCTACATGCCACACGCTTTTATCAGATATCGTGAGAACTCACTGTTACTAGAACTGCATAGGTAAATTCGCCCCTGCGATCCAATCACCTCCCACCAAGCCCCTCCCCCAACACATGGGGATTACAATTCAACATGACATTTAGGTGGGGATACAGAGCCAAATCCTATCATCACTTAAACTACTGAACAACGAAAAACAGATAACCCTATTAAAAAGTATGCAAAAGACATGAACAGACACTTCTCAAAAGAAGACATACTAGTGGCCAACAAATACATGAAAAAAATGTTACACATCACTAACCTTCAGAGATATGGAATCCAAAACCACAATGAGATACCACATGACACCAGGCAGAATGGCTATTATTGAAAAGTCAGCTGGGCATGGTAGCTCATGCTTGTAATTACAGCACTTTGGGAGGCTGAAGTGAGTGGATTGCTTGAGCTCAGGAGTCTGAAACCAGCCTGGGCAACATGGCAAGACACCATCACTACAAAAAAATTAAAAAGTAGTGGAGAATGATGGTGTGCACCTGTGGTCTAGCTATTCAGGAAGCTGAGGCAGGATCACTTTAGCCCAAGAGGTTGAGGTAATGGTGAGCCATGATCACACCACTGCAGTCTGGCCTGGGTGGCAGAATGAGACCGTCTAAAATAAAGAAAGACAACAGAAAAGCCAAAAAGCAACAGATGTTGGCAAGACCGTGGTGGAAAGAGAACATTTATGCATACTATTACTGAAAAAATGCATGTAATCTCTCACCCACATGCAGTCCTAGGTCCTAGAACCACCATCTCAAACAATAATTGAATTATAATTAACAGGACTTTTGAAGTGCTTATTTTCTATAACTTTTGACCTACTGGAGTGTGTCTGCATCATGATCTTAAATAAAAATCCAGGGTAGGTTTTCCTCAGAATGCACCCACAAAGTGGCTCTAGGGTTACAAATTAGGCCCAAGACGAACTAAGCTCTCATAAATCTTTGAAAAGTGATGCCACTTTCTGGAGCTGATTATAGGAAAACCCATCCTCTCCAGGTTAAGAAGGTGTTTTAAAACTTATCTTTTCCCAGCAGTTTTGGGATGCTTGAATCTGCTCTGCAACAACCTCCTCTTCACTAAATGGTTAATGAATACTGGAAAATTCAGCACTCCATTTCACATTCACATATCTCTAATCAAAGCACTTTGTTTTGCTGAGGTACATATGCTCTTTCATCCATTAGTCCTAGTCCTATCCTTTGGATTGTGCTATGGGTTAAGTCAAATATCCCAAAAGTTCGTATGTCAAAGTCTTGGCCCCAAGGACCTCAGAATGTACCTTATTTGGGAAGAGGATTATTGTAGATGTAATTAATTAAGATGAGGTTACACTGAAGTAGAATGAGCCCAATGTGTCTGAAGCCCTTATAACAAGGGGAAAATTGGACATAGACAGGCATACAGAGAAAACACCACATGAACACAAAGGCAGAGATCAAGTAACGCATCTGTAAGCCAAGGAACACAAAGATTGCCAATAAACTACCAGAAGCTAGTGTAGGGGCATGGAACAGATCTTCCCTCATAGCCCTCAGAAGGAATCACCCTAATGACACCTTGATCTCAGACTTCCAGCCTCCAGGACTGACAGACAAATACACTCCTGTTGTTTAAAGCCACTCACTTTGCAGTAGTTTGTTATGGCAGCCCTAGCAAACTAATATAGACTGTTATTAATAATAATAGATGTTCATATGATTATGAAGATACTTACTCAAAGATAACATTCTTACTCAAATCCTTACTCAAACATAAGAACTCTAGAATGTACTTTTCCTCGGTAAGAAGCTATGAGTAGGTGTTATTTTTATCCTCATTATATTAGTATCCTCATGTGGTAGGCAGAATAATGGGCCCCTAAAGATGTTTACATCTTAATTCTTGGAAGCTGTGAATATTTAGATTACATTGTAAAGGGGAATCAATACTACAGATAAAATTAAGGCTGGTACTCAGCTGGCCCTGAGATAGAGAGATTATCCTGAATTATCTGTGTGTGCCCCAAAGGAGCACAGGCCAAGCATATAAAGAGTAAAACTTAAACCAGGCACAGTGGCTCACACCTGTAATTCCAGCACTTTGGGAGGCCAAGGAGGGTGGATCATGCAGTAGAGGGTTCAAGACCAGCCTGGCCAGCATAGTGAAACCCCATCTCTACTAAAAATACAGAAAATTAGCTGGGTGTGATGGTACGCGCCTGTAATCCTAGCTACTCAGGAGGCTGAGGCAGGAGAATTGCTTGAACCCAGAAGGTGGAGGTTAGAGTGAGCTGAGATCACGCACTGCACTCCAGCCTGGGCGACAGAGCAAGACTCCATCTAAGGGGAAGAAAAAAAGATTAAAACCTAAATTTGTCCTACTGTGATTTGCCTTGGTAGAAATGAGAAACTGGAGAGGAAAACTATGTTTCAAAAGAAAACTATAGCTGGGTGCAGTGGCTCACACCTGTAATTCCAGCATTTTGGGAGGTCAAGGTGGGAGGATCACTTGAAGCCAGAAGTTCAAGACCCAGCCGAAGCTACATAGTGAGACTCTGCCTTTACAAAAATAATTAAAAAAAAAAATACTAGCCAGGTGTCCTGGCATGTGCCTGTCATCCTCAGCTATTCAGGAGGCAGAGGTGACAGAATCACCTATGCTCAGGAGGTTGAGACTACAGTGAGCCATGATTACACCATTGCATTCCAGCCTGGGCAATAGAGTGAGATCCTGTCTCTGAAAAAAAAAAAGAAAAAGAAAGAGAAGAAAGAAGGAAGGAAGGGAGAGAGAAAGAAAAAGAAAAGAAGAAAGAGAAAGAAAAAAGAAAGAGAGAAAGAAAGGAAGGAAGAAAACCATAGTTTGTAAGAATTAAAGAAAGAGGAAAGAAACATGAAACATGGCTGGCAGTTAAAGACAGGTTTACTTTAGACCAAACCTGAGAGGCACTCCTGGCCCATTTTGGTCAGGAGCCCTTGGTTTTAGGGTGAGGGGGCTTATCAGAAGCTTGGAATGTTTATGTGTGTGGAGAAGTTTATGGCGGGGTTGGACTCTTTCTGGGAGGAGGGGAAGTTATCTTGGGGCAGACATCTTTCCAGCTTGGAGCAGGGTTATCTCAGGGCTAGCATCTTCCTGGCCAGAGCAGGGTTTATATCAGGGCAAGCATACCTCTGATTGGGGAGAAGTCTGGAATGTTTCTGGTTGGAGATGTTATTTTGTTTGTGGTCATGCTGACCTTAGCCATTAGACTGATGCCCTTTGGATTTAGGTTTATTAAGGTGGGCTTTAGAATGAGGGGATTGTCCGAGATAACGATGTTCCTGCTCTGTCACAGTACACCTGTAATTAGGTTCTAGCCTTGTCCATTGTTTTAAAGTTTTTATTATTTGCCTACAATTTAGACTGAATTATAAATTCCTTCCTGGCTACAAGTCTCCAAACTAATGTCTTAAAATTTTCCTCCCTTTTTACTGATTTGAAATCAATAGAAATTAAATCTGCTTTTCTTGAAGCCCTACAAACTGTAGCTAGACAACCTGACATAAACTTCAGGAGAAATCACCAGAGTATTTTGTATATAAACAGCCTTCATGCCTGTTGTTGTATGAACTATTCCAAAAGTTGATTTGAATACCTGATTCAAACTATAATCCAGGGAATATCTGTCAGATTGCCACTATAATCTGAATATGCTTCACACACTCTAGAGTAATCTATAAACTAGCAAAACTAGTTTATAGAAAATTTAGTTTATCGACTACCCCAGACATTAACCTTTGTTTTTATTGTTTCCATAGAAGTGCCCTTTTATTAAAAATCTGTTTGCCTACATCATATATAGAGGCTTAGCCCATCTGCAATGCTGTCTCCTAAAATGGGACACAGCTGTTTAACTGAACCGATCTATTCTCAGGACTAAGAGACTGATTCATGCAGATATGGGACAATATATTTAAATTTGCTCTTTTCTGCTTATCCCAATTTGTTTTTTCCCCCTCCTTTGCCTATCTCTTGCTACTCGACTACTAACCTGATTTCTCACTTCACAGCCACCAACTCAGCTTTTAATGCATGAAATTTGCAGGGAACTTCCAGACAGGTGGAATAAAGGAGCACAGGGAACTTTACTCCAAAATATGATCCTTTGATATAATGACTATTTTGAATTAAAGGCCCTTAGAGATCAACACACACTGTAAGAATTTTCCCTTATCTACATAAAGACTGGAAGGACCCACCAAGGAGAACAATTTTTTTGCTTCCCTTCCTTTCTATCTCACTATCTATTGCAGAAAAGATGACCATGAATGTAATCACACCTGAACAGACAGACCCTTTCACAAAATAATGTCTGTCTCTGAGGCTCGTAAAAATTCTAAAGAGAACAAATTTACAAGTGAACCTCTGTTCTCTAATCCATTCATTTTTATTAGAAACATTTACACCCCTAAACAGAATTCCTTTCTCCCCCTCCTATAACGTGTTTTGCCGGGATTCAAGCCCCATTCTTTCTGTAACATCAAGATAGTATTTAGGCTTCTGAACCCAGTTGAGGGATGGGTGGTCACTCTGTGATTCTCCCTCATGAAAATGAATTTTTATGTCTTTTCTCCAATTTATCTGCTCTTTGTCAGTTAATTTTTCTGTGAACCTTCAGAGGATGAAGGGGAAGTTTTCACTTGGCCCCTACAGCTGAATGTAATCACTAAACTCCTTGTAAATTAAAGATGGAAGCAGAAGATAGTGAACCAGAAAGATAGCAGTGGAAACAGAACTTGGCCCAACTTTGCTGGCTTTGAAGGTAGAGGAATGGGGAAATGAACCAAGGACTGCAGGTGGCCTCTAGAAGCTAGAAAAAGCAAGGAGATGGATTCTTTCCTAGAGCCTCCAGAAGGAATGCAGCCCTGCTGACATTGAAACAGACCCAGTAGTCACATAGACAGTTTTTAAAAAAAAAAAAAAAAAACATAGAGGTTGATCCTTTTAGTTTTAAAGCTTGAAACTTACATTTGCTTTTATCTGAGTTCCTTCCTCAAAAAAGGAACCCCAGGCCTCTCAAAAAGCATCAAAGAATGAAACTCACCAAATCACATCATCCAGATCAGACACTAAGCCCCTCATTCTTCAAGATTGCTTTCTTACCCCTACTGAGTTCCTGTTTTCCCCTACATAGTTACATTGCTCCCCTGCTATATAAATCCCTAATTTTAGTCACTCAGGGAGATGAATTTGACACTGATCTCCCATCTCCTTGGCTGCAGCACCCGATGAAAGCTTTCTTCCCTGGCGATACTCATTGTCTCAGTCATCAGCTTTCTGTGTAGTGAGTAGCAGAACTTACAGCAAACCCCTGGTGTTTTAGTAACAGATTTTGATTTCCTGTCCAAGAATGCATTGCTTGTGGCTCAGCTGCTATGGACCAGGAAGTCCAGAAGAACTCCTAAGTGGCTGCTCACACAATTTTGGCTGGAAGTGAGTTTCTGCTTCACTCTTCCCCTGCTGTTGCTGGACCCAGTCATATTCCTAATTAACCGAAAGAACTGCCTTCGAAATTTGGCATTACTATCAAAAGCACACTAATGCAAGGCCAGCATCTGGGCCTGTGTGTTGGAATAACAGAGTTTTGTTGGAGCATTGATCTGCTCTTTAATAGGATATAGAAAGTTTATGGAAATCTTACCTTATGGTCAAACTGATAACTGATTAAAATTAGATTTGCTTATAAAGTTTTATAGCATTTAACATTGCTTATAAGGTTTTATTAACATTTAACATTAGTAATACACCATACAAAGCTAAAATTTGATTTTGTCTTTTGAACAAAATTTCCATGTGAGAGAAAATAAAATATTGTGTTTAGCTTTTGAGTAAAACTCCAGAAGAATGAAAAAAAAGGGAGGGCAAAAGACAGATTTAGTTGACTTCATACTTTCTTTATTAGGTCTTACTGTTTGAGAAATTAAGTCTTCCTCTCTATCAAAGTATACACATTCTTGTTTTACCATTTTGCTAAATGAATGACTATTTCATAGTCACCTATGATCCTATTTTGTGATTATCTAGTGTCTTAAACCTTTTATAGTTGGCAAACTTTCCAAGAGCACATTTTCAAGTTCTACTTTCAAGTTCAAAACTTTCAAGTTTTGAGGTCTTTTTGACCTCAAAATAACTTTTTCAGATATTAAGATCCCTGAAGTCCAAGAGAGACCTATTCACCTTATTAGGCTTATTTATTATGTTAGAATTATGCAGGAAGAATTGCCAAAATCTTAGGTGGTGTTTAGCTTTCTTTGAGTTACACGTATATAGATGTGTTGTTAATATGTGTTCCAGGATTGTTTGAGATTCCTGAAATTCTGATATGTTTTAATATTTCTTGTCAGTAATGATTATGATTATTTTGTTAAACTGTATGTCACAGAAATAACCACACTTCTTTGTCAATTGTGTCTTTAACTATTGGTGTCCTAAGACTTTGTCATCCACAATTTTTGTTTTGCATGGATTCCTCTCAAAAATTGACTTATAATCAGCTACAGTCTCTTGCTTCTTTGGGGCTTTATGAAAAGGACTCCTTCCTTCCTGAAAAGGACTCCTTTCTTCCTGAAAAGGATTCTTTTCTGATAAATCTGGAGATTCTGCTACTGGATTAGAGAGAAAACTTCCAGGATTCTAATTAAAAGGCTGATAGAAACATTTATAAAGATTGCTAACCCAATATGAACCAGATCAGGAGTTGATTTCATAGTGCATTAGTCTGTTCTTACACTGCTATAAAGAAATATCTGAGAATGGGTAATTTATAAAGAAAAGAGGTTTAAATGGCTAATAGTTCCACAAACTGTATATAAAGCATGGCTGGGGAAGCCTCAGGAAACCTACAATAATGGTGGAAGGCAGAGGGGAAGCAGGCATGTCTCACATGGCCAGAGCAGGGAGAAGAGAGGGAGCAGGGAGGTTTAAACAACCAGATCTCATGATAACTCACTAATTATCATGAGGACAGCACCAAAGGGGAAATCTTCTCCCATGATCCAATCACTTCCAATCAGGCTCCACCTCCAATGTTGGGGATTATAATTTGACATGAGATTTGGGTGGGAACACAGACCCAAACCATCTCATTCTGCCCTGGCCCCTCCCAAATCTCGCATCCTTCTTACATTTCAAAATACAATCATGTCTTTCCAACAGTCCCCCAAAGTGTTTTTCAACCTGTGATGCAACAGTACCCCCAAAGTCTTAACTCATTTCAGCATTAACTAAAAAGTCCAAAGTCCAAATTCTCATCTGAGACAAAGCAAGCCCCTTATGCCTATGAGCCTGTAAAATAAAATCAAGTTAGTTACTCCCAAGATACAATAGGAGTGTAGACATTGAGTAAATACTCTTGTTCTTAATGGGAAAAATCAGCCAAAAGAAAGGGACTACAGGCCCCATGCAAGTCTGAAATCTAGCAGGGCAGTCATTAAATTTTAAAGCTCCAGAATAATATCCCTTGACTCCATGTATCACATCCTGGCCACAGTGATGCAAGAGGTGGGCACATGGACTGAATAAATGGAGGACTGAAATAATGTTTTATGACTTTTTGTTTGTTTGTTTGAAACATAACTGATTTCTCAGAGTCTGGAGAACTTTTTTCCTTTTGAGCTATTTATAGCCTTTAACAATTGAGTATACTCTTATAAACAGAATTTGAGGCCATTTCTCTGTGCCTAATTTCTCCAGAATTTGTAAGTTATTTGTGAATATTCCTAATTCATGACAATGTGTTTGTTTGCATATGTTCAAGAAGAATCTGTTTTCTTTTATAATGGGACACAGTTGGAGAAACTGGTTCTTCCTCCAGAGCTTTGAAATGTCCTTGTGAGAGCTTACAACAAAGCTGATTTAAGACAGCCTATGTAGACACTGATTCTTTCTGCTATGTGTGGGTAATCAGGCCAAGCACATGGGACTGAAGCTTATTTTTCAGGTAGCTTGGTCCTGCTTGATTTGTCTCTTGGAAGTGGGGGACTGGAAAGAGAAAGATTGTGTTTCAGAATAAAACTATAGTCTTAGATTAACCCTTGAGCTGCACATAACATCCCTCCTCAGCATGAAGCAGTCAGAAAGATTGACGACCAGATCCCCCATGATTGAACAACTGATAAATGGAGAGAGGGAAGTGAAACTATCTCAATAGTCCTATAGACTTTTTAAATTTTTTTAATAAACATAGAAATTGACCCTTCAGGTTGGTCTTAAATCTTGAAACTTACATTTGCTTTTATCTGAGTTCCTTCCTCAGGAAAGCACCTCTAACTCTCTCAAGAAGTATGAAAAAGCTGTGGCTCACCAATTTATCCAACCAGACAATGAGATACCAGGCCCCTCATTTATCCTGCTTGCTTCCTTATCTGCCCTAAGTTTCTGTTTTCCCATACATAGTTACATTTCTTCCCTGCTATATAAACCCCTAATTTTAGTCACTCAGGGAGATGGATTTGACACTGATCTCGCATCTCCTTGGCTGCAGCACCAGATGAAAGCCCTCTTCATTGGCAATACTCATTGTCTAAGTCATTGGCTTTCTGTGCAGCAAGCAGCAGGACTTAGACAAAACCCCTTGATTTTAGCCTAGTGAGACCCACTTTAGAGTCACCATAAGAATTGTAAGAGAATAAATTTATGTTGTTTTAAGCCATTAAATATATAGTAATTTGTTACAGTAGCAATAGGAAATGAATATACTCCATTTTACATATAAGTGATCTGAAGTTTAAAGAGTTTCCATAACTTGTCCAAGGTCATAAAGCTAGTAAGTGATGAGAGCCAGTATTGGAACTCAGGTGTCTATAATACAGAGCCCCTATTTCTAACTGCCATGATAATTTGTAAAACAAGTTCTAATCCCTGTTCCATCTGGCAGCATTTTCAGATTTTTAAAGTAGATATCATGGCTTCCTTCTGTCTTCTCTAGGAAAAGCACAGTTTCTTCAAACCGTCCTCAGATGACAGCTTTTGGTCCCCTAACCATCCTGGAAAATAGGACACCCACACTGAAAACAGTGCCAGTATGGCTCCAGCATCATCTTTGTGCATTTCAATTCATCTTTGTCCGAAATAAAAATTATAACTAATAAAATTTAAGCAATACTTTTTGAGTTAAAAAAATGATGTAATCCCAGCACTTTGGGAGGCCGAGGAGGGTGGATCACGAGGTCAAGAGATCGAGACCATCCTGGTCAACATGGTGAAACCCCGTCTCTACTAATACAAAAAATTAGCTGGGCATGGTGGCGCGTGCCTGTAATCCCAGCTACTCAGGAGGCTGAGGCAGGAGAATTGCCTGAACCCAGGAGGTGGAGGTTGCGGTGAGCCGAGATCGCGCCATTGCACTCCAGCCTGGGTAACGAGCGAAACTCCGTCTCAAAAAAAAAAAAAAAAAAAAAAAAATGAGGTGGTAGTTTTCTTGTATTGATAAATTGGCTATGAACTTAATGTTCTTACAAAATGAGTCATCTAAGTTGGAACATTAATTACTTGAGCAGCTGAGTCCACATCACTCTAAGAAAAGTGTCATTGCTCTGCCCCTGTACAGATATTTCAAAAAAGTCCTGATGTTTGGCTGTAGTACTAATAGCTCAGGCTTCCTTCTTGCCTTCTCACTCTAACTCTTAGGTCCTGAAAGGTAGAATGCTCCTCAGGAAGAATGCACAGCTGTACAGTACACCTGGACACTCTTTTCCCACCAAAAGAAATACATTTTTACTTGAAGCTGAAATTCAATGGGATCAGATGCTTTCTATTAGAGCCAGGGTCTCGGTAAGAAAAAGTGGGTGGGAGATTGAGACTTCATGTTTAAAAGAACCAGCGTGGCCAATAAGAACTGCTGGTGCATCATGGTAAGCAAAAAGACAGGAACATACTCTGCTGTCACAATGGTGTTTTGATGTTGGCTCATGAGAGTTAAACATTCCCCTGTACCTAAAATAAAAGTTGGAAGAAAAAATTAAGCAAATAAATTGATTATTTTTTTAAAAAAAGAGTTGTGTCAATTTTTTTCTTTCTATTTATTTATTTATTTATTGAGACAGGGTCTTGCTCTGTCACCCAGATTGCAGTGCAGTGGTGCAATTACAGCTCCCTGCAGCCTCAACTTCCCAGGCTCCAGCAATCCTCCCACCTCAGCCTCTGGAAGAGCTGGGACCATAGGCATGTGCCAACGTGGCTATTTTTTTCTTTTTTTTGTAGTGATGGGGTTTTGCCATATTGCCCAAGCTGGTCTCGAACCAGCTTGGTCAAGTGATCTTCCCATCTTGGCCTCCCAAGTGCTAGGATTACAAATGTAAACCATCATGCCCAACCAAATTTTCTTTATTCTAAATTTTTTTCCTTTCTTTCTTTTTTTCTTTTTTTGAGACAGGCTCCTACTCTGTCACCCAGGCTGGGGTGCAGTGACATGATGATTAGAGTTCACTGCAGCCTTAACCTCCCAGGCTTATGCAATCCTCCCACCTCATCCTCCTGAGTAGCTGGGACTACCAGTATGCTCCACCATGCCCAGCTAATTTAAATTTTTTTTTTTTTTAATTTTTTTAGAGATGGGGTCCTGCTCTGTTTGCCCAGGCTGGTCTCAAACTCTTGGGATCAAGCGATCCCCCTGCCTTAGCCTCCCAAAGTGTTGGAATTATAGCCACAGGTTAAATTTTCAGAACAAGTTGTTAAACACAGCCATTATTAAAAATTAAATGATGTTCCATAAGCCCCTGTACTGAAAAAGAAATTAAATGATGTAAGCTTATAACTTAATAAACTATATCTAAAACAAAGGTAATAAATACCTTAAATTCATCACTTCCTTATATTTTTACCATATTCTACTATTATTTCTGCTCTTGAGGTTATTTTTGTTGACTGATTTTGAAATACTATATAATGGTGTGCTACTGCACATTACTTTCCAACTCCAGGTTCAGCAATGTCACACTGACAACTTGTAATCAGCTACAGTGGGAGTACTGATACCACAGAAATCAGCAAATGCTGTAAACAAGGGAATCCCTCATACCCTTGGCTGCTTGTCCAACATTTATCAACACATCACTTCTCAGCAGTAAACCTTCCTACTCCCACCCCCAAATACACACAAACACCGTACCCCACTCATCCCAATCAAAGAGTGAAGTATCAGTCTTATCATTTCATCCAACAATTATAAAGGACAAAGTAAACATTGCCGTAGTGGGTTATTTCTTCTTCTTCTTCTTCTTCTTCTTCTTCTTCTTCTTCTTCTTCCTCCTCTTCTTCTTCTTCTTCTTCTTCCTCCTCCTCCTCCTCCTCCTCCTCTTCCTCTTCTTCCTCCTCCTCCTCCTCCTCCTCTTCTTCTTCTTCTTCCTCCTCCTCCTCCTCCTCCTCCTCCTCCTCCTCCTCCTCCTCCTCCTCCTCTTCTTCTTCTTCTTCTTCTTCTTCTTCTTCTTCTTCTTCTTCTTCTTCTTCTTCTTCTTCTTCTTCTTCCTCTTCTTCTTTTAAACATTTGGGGTGGAGGGGTTAGAAGATTTCACTCATACATTTACAGTTCATATGTTTCCTCTTTAAATTTTGGAGTCAATTTGAATTTTATAACCCAGAGTTGGCATTTAAGACAAGTTGTCTCAGAAGGCAGAGTTTTAGGAACTAATGGGGATATTGCAGTGATTTGTGGTGTCTCTTGGTCTCTGATGAATGAGACAACATGGGAAACCTTCTGAGGCTTCCCCCTTCCTAAACTACCTTTGATGTTCATGGTACTGGGACCCATTAATTAAAGATATACTAACAAAAAACACATGATTATCTCAATAGATGCAGAAAAGGCCTTTGATAAAATTCAACATCCCTTCACGTTATAAACTCAGTAAACTAGGATTGATGGAACATATCTCAAAATAATAAAAGCTTTTTATGACAAGCCCATAGCCAATATCATACTGAATGGGCAAAAGCTGGAAGCACTCCCTTTAAAAACCAGCATAAGACAAGGATGCCCTCTCTTACCACTCCTATTAAACATAATATTGGAATTTCTGGCCAGGGCAATCAGGCAAGAGAAAGAAATGAAGGTATTCAAATAGGAAGAGAGGAAGTCAAATTGTCTCTGTTTGCAGATGACATGATTCTATATTTAGAAAACCCTATCATCTCAGCCCCAAAACTTCTTAAGCTGATAAACAGCTTCAGCAAAGTCTTAGGATGCAAAATCAATGTGCAAAAATCACAAGCATTCCTATAAACCAATAATAGACAAGTGGAGAGCCAAATCATGAGTGAACTCCTATTTATAATTGCTACAAAGAGAATAAAATTCCTAGGAATACAACTTACAAGGTATGTGAAGGACCTCTTCAAGGAGAACTACAAACCACTGCTCAGGGAAATTAGAGAGGACACAAACAAATGAAAAAACATTTCATGTTCATAAATAGGAAGAATCGATATCATGAAAATGGCCATACTACCCATGGTAATTTATAGAGTCAATGCTATTCACATCAAGCTACCACTGACTTTCTTGAAAGAATTAGAAAAAACTACTTTAAATTTCATATGGAACCAACAAAGAGCCCACATAGCCAAGAAAATCCTTAGCAAAAAGAACAAATCGAGAGGCATCATACTATCTGACTTCAAACTATACTACAAGTCTACAGTAACCAAACAGCATGCTACTGGTACAAAAACAGACATACAGATCAATAAAACAGAACAGAGACTTCAGAAATAACACCACACATCTACAACCATCTGATCTTTGACAAATCTGACAAAAACAAGCAATGAAGAAAAGATTCCCTATTTAATAAATGGTACTGAAAAAATGGCTAGCCATATGCAGAAAACTGAAACTGGACCCTTTCCTTACACTTTATACAAAAATTAATTCAAGAGGGATTGAAGACTTAAACGTAAAACCCAAAACCATAAAAACCCTAAAGGAAAACCTAGACAATAACATTCAGGACATAGGCATGGGCAAAGACTCCCTGACTAAAACATCAAAAGCAATTGCAACAAAAGCCAAAATAGACAAATGGGATATAATCAAACTAAAGAACTTCTGCACAGCAAAAGAAACTAGCATCAGAGTGAACAGGCAGCTTACAGAATGGGAGGTATTTTTTGCAATCTACCTATCTGAGAAAGGTCTAATATCCAGAATCTAGAAGGAACTTAAACAAATTTACAAGAAAAAAAACAAACAACCCCATCAAAAAGTGGGCAAAGGATATGAACAGACAATTCTCAAAAGAAGACATTTATGTGGCCAATGAACTTATGGAAAAAAGCTCAATATCACTGATCATTAGAGAAATGCAAATCAAAACCACAGGGAAATACCATCTAACATCAGTCAGAACAGCAATTATTAAAAAGTCAGGAAACAATAGATGCTGGCGAGGCTGTGGAGAAATAGGAACATTTTTACACTGTTAGTGGGAATGTAAATTAGTTCAATAATTGTAGATGACAGTGTGGCAATTCCTCAAGGATCTAGAACCAGAAATAACATTTGACCCAGCAATCCCATTACTGGGTATATATCCAAAGGATTATAAATCCTTCTACTATAAAGACACATACACAAGTATGTTTATTGCAGCACTGTTCACAATAGCAAAGACTTGGAACCCACCCAGATGCCCATCAATAATAGACTGGATAAAGAAAATATGGCACATATACACCATGGAATACTATGCAGTCACAAAAAAGAATGAGATCATGTCCTTTGCAGGGACATGAATGAAGCTGGAAGCCATCATTCTCAGCAAACTAACACGGGAACAGAAAACCAAACACCGCATGTTCTCACTCATAAGTGGGTGTTGAACAATGAGAACACATGGACACAGGGAGGGGAATAACCTACACTGGGGCCTCTCAGGGGGTGGGGGACAAAGGGAGGGAGAGCATTAGGACAAATACCTAATGCATGCAGGGCTTAAAACCTAGATGACAGGTTGATAGGTGCAGCAAACCACCATGGTACAGCTACAAACCTGCACATTCTGCACATGAATCCTGGAACTTAAAGTAAAATAAAAATAAAATAAAATAATAAAATACTGAGGTTTCTCCTGGACTCCCATTTTCATTAACCTTATGAGTTAACCAAGATTCTCCTGTTCAGCAACACCATCCAAAATGCTTTTGAGAAGATGTAGATTTTTTTCCTTTATTTGGGGAAAGTGGTAGAAAAGAAAATCTGTTCAGTTATCAGGGTCAGAGTATTTTTCACCTTTCATTATTAAAATAAAACATCAATGAACAGAGGTCCTCTGCTCAGAGTTAATTCCCCCCAGGAAAAAGTCCTCTAAGGCAGCTAATGAGGGGCAAATGTTGAGTTGAATTCTTCCCTCAGCTTGCTGGTGGTAATAGAGGAGAACAGGAGTCAAAGGCTAGGAGGGAGAAAGAAAAGATAATTTCTGCCGGTCACATCAATGGAAACCAGTGATGATCTATAAATCAGAACTCTAAATTCAGAGACAATTAGCCTGGAATTTGAAGGCTGTTTTGGGGGTTCAAGTAAATAAGGACTGGAGAACTAGGAATTTTTTTTTTGAGACTGAGTTTTGCTCTATTACCTAGGCTGTAGTGTAGTGACACAATCTCTGCTCACTACAACCTGTGCCTCCCGGGCTGAAGAAATTATTCCTTCTCAGCCTCCCAAGTAGCTGGGACTATATCGTGCATGCAACCACACCCAGCTAATTTTTTATATTTTTTGTAGAGATGGGGTTTCACCATATTGCCCAGGCTGGCCTCAAACAACTGAGCTCAAGTGATCCACCTGTCTCAGCCTCCCAAAATGCTGGGATTACAGGCATAAGCCACCGTGCCTGGCCAGATTAGGAGATTTTTAATATAGCTAAAATTCATTGAACACCTACATTGTGCCAGAAAGTATACCAAGCATTAAGCATTTTGCATATGTTATCTTTCCATACATTATGTCACCAATCATCTTATCTAAATGACCCAGAAGAGTAAATCATCTCATATCATCTCACATACTTCCAAGAAAAAGATTTAGACAATCTGGTTAGTAATAGCAAATAATTTTAAAAGAAACCAAAAGCTGCTTTGTGGTTTCAACAAGATGAATTTGGTTGGAGATCCCAGAAAAAGCTGTTGACCAAACAAAGCTTAGTTTATTAAATTTATTGCAAAGGAGACTATTTTGACAAAGTCTTGGCAGTGACTCAGAAAGAGATAGTTAGGGAAGGATATTTATACTGTTTGGGCATCTGGACTCAAATTGTTTAAGACAGGTGTTTTTTTTTCTATTTTGTATGTTTGATTGGGTTTTTTTTTGAGACAGAGTCTTGCTCTGTTGCCCAGGCTAGAGTGCAATGGAATGATCTTGGCTCACTGCAACCTTCACCTCCCAAGTTCAAGTGATTCTCCTGCCTCAGCATCTGCAGTAGCTGAGATGACAGGCATGCATCACCATACCTGGCTAATTTTTGTGTTATTAGTAGAGACATGGTTTCATCTTGTTGGTCAGGCTGGTCTCAAACTCCTGACTTCAGGTGATCCACCCACCTCAGCCTCCCAAAGTTCTGGGATTACAGGCATGAGCCACTGTGCTGGGACAAGATAGCTGTTTTAAGGTAAATAATTTTCTGGAACTAAGACAAGTTCATGAGATAATAGCTTATCTATTATCTAGAACTGGTGAAGCTATGAGGTGAGGATCCAGGCAAAACTTGATTAATTGTTGTTAATTAATTGTTGATTAATTGTTGTCCTAATAATTTTTTTCCCTGATTTTGGAGCTAATCTTTGGTATTTTGTAGCAGCTTCTTTGAACCTCTCCAATAATGTAGCCTTCTGGGGTATTAGGATAACAGGATTCTTAGTGGAAGTTGTTCATCTGTCATAATGACCAGGTAAGCCATTTCCTCCAACCTTCAGATTGCTCCTTTTGTTTGCATTCTACCTCCCTAAGAAACATTAAAACACTTAATCATTTGACCATTTTTCTTTGCTTTTTTTCTTGCAGATATCAAGATTCTTAGTTATTTAAAACCTTCCCCACCTCTTGCCATTGGTTCACATATATGACCATATGCTGTTAGAAGCAGCCAGGCAACATCTTCAATGCTTTGCTGCTTAGAAATTTCATCTGCCATTTTTTTTCTAAATCATCACTCTCAAGTTCAAAGTTCCACAGATTTCTAGATTAGGGGCACAATGCCGCCACTCTCTTTGCTAAAGCACAGCAAGAGTGACCTTTACTCCAGTTCCCAATAAGTTCCTCATTTCCATCTGAGACCTCCTCTGCCTGGACTTCATTGTCCATATCACTATCAGCATTTTGGTCACAACCATTCAACAAGTCTCTAGGAAGTTCCAAACTTTCCCTCATTTTCCTGTCTTCTTCTGAGCCCTCCAAACTGTTCCAACCACTGCCCATTATCCAGTTCCAAAGCTGCTTCCACATTTTCAGGCATATTTGCAGCAGTGCCTCACTACTGGTACCAATTTTCTGTGTTAGTCCATTCTTGCATTGTTATAAAGAACTATGTGAGATGGGGTAATTTATAAAGAAAAGAGGTTTAATAGGCTTATGGGTTCTGCAGGCTGAACAGGAAGCATGGCTAGGGAGGCCTCAGCAAACTCACAATTATGGCAGAAGGTGAAAGAGAAGCAGGCATGTCCTACATGGCTTCAGCAGGAGGAAGAGAGTCAAAGGAGAGGTGCTACACACTTTTAAGCAGCCAAATCTCATGAGAACTCACTATCATGACAACAACAAGGGGGAAATCTGCCCCCATGATCCAGTCACCTCCCACCAGGCCCCTCCTCCAACACCGAGGATTACAATTTGACATGAGATTTGGGCAGGAACACAAATCCAAACAGTATCGCCCATGAACAAACAAGGCTAACTCAAATTTCTGGAAGAGTGTCTATGTATTTGCTCATGGCACGGACTGTTCTTGGCCAGAAGTTAGGCAGTCATGACTTACCACTTCTTCTGGTAGAAGAAGGAAAGCAGTGGTCCATGTATTACAGCACTACAGGGAAGGAAATGTGTAGGTGAGACAGTAACAACACTTCGTGAATAGTAAGAATACCTATTAAGTATATTTTCAGCCTCATGCAGCCAGCGAGGTTTTTCTGAGGTGTGATTATTGCTAATTGAAAACTTCTCAATACCCTGTGGTGATGATTTGCAATACAGTTGGCATTGGAAAATTTAGACAATTTCTACAGGTTGAATAAAGTAAAAAAAAAAAAAAAAAAAAGAAACATAGTGAATTTTTAGCACACAACATATTGTACATGATGAGGGTCCATTGAGTCTAAAGGAGACCCTACAAGTGAGTTAGTAGTAACCTTCACTGATTTAGCTGAGTTGCTATTGTCCTGAGATAAGGAAGGTGAACTTTTGCCCTTAGGTTGAGAGGAAAGCTGTAGCAAGTCTTTGATAAACACTATAAAGCTGAGTTAGAACACTAAGGGCTTGTCCATCATTGCTTATATGTGAATAGCTAAAATGGTTTAAAATGCTTAAGATGATCCAGCATATGAAGATGTTAACAATCTCATTTTAAATCATAAAATGCTGGCTCATATTTAGGCTCTTAAGAAAGAGTTTTGATTACTGAAAACTTGTTTATATCAGATAGAGTCATGATGATTTTAGAACAGTTGGAATCCTCCTAATTAACTCTGAATAACTGGCCCAGGAAAGTTTTTTTGTTTGTGTTTGTTTTTGTTTTAGAGGTGGGATCTTGGTTTGTTGCCCAGGCTGGAGTACAGTTGCTATTCACTGGAGCAATCCTGGACA
Organism: Aotus nancymaae; assembly: GCF_030222135.1. Classification (NCBI taxonomy): domain Eukaryota; kingdom Metazoa; phylum Chordata; class Mammalia; order Primates; family Aotidae; genus Aotus; species Aotus nancymaae. The sequence goes on from NW_026988428.1 coordinate 30,407,334, forward strand.
GGCTGAAATTCTTGGGCTCAAGAGATCCTCCTGCCCCAGCCTCCAGAGAAGCTAGGACTACAGGTGTATATCACAGTGTGTAGCTTTGGCCTGGAAAAGTTTTGAATGGCTTTTCCTCTGTCCTAAGTGAAGTATGTACTCCTGAATAAATCTTGGTCTAAGTTACACAGTCTGTTTTGACAAAATTATAACTTTCCTTCTAACTTTAAGTCCTTTCTGGGTCAAAACTGTTAGAACATAAATGACACTGAGAGAGCTCAATTCATTTTTAGAATATAACAAGAGGTCTCCTACATATCAGATACCAGTAGAGTTTCAGGGAAATTTAACATTCACAAGGTCCTAGTCAAGAGTTTATGGAAAAAAAAAAAAAAAAAAAAAAAAAGTAAATCACTGAAGCGTAACTGTCAAAGCATATAGTTGATTTTACCAGGAATAGGTGAGCAAGATTAACTATCTCAATCGACCCTAAGGAACTACTACAGAAGGCAGAGCATAGATTTCTAAGTCCAGAATATGTAACACCACAAGAAAATAGTATTAGGGCTTAGTATACAGAACGTTAGGGAATGCTGTTTTGTTTATGACCCTGAAATCCTAAACTAATCTACATCCTTGTGCATTGGGTTTTTTGACATAAGGACTAGTATAAGTTATGATGAGTCTTTCTTTTTAATTAGGCTTTCAACGATTGATTTTAGTTCTTTAGCTACTGTTTTTAGAAGCTATCGTGCAAGCTTGAATACGTTTTGAATGTGCCAACATAACCTTGATAGAAATTCTACTGAAATCTACTGATCAGAGTATGCCACCCTAAAATTTACCACTTTGACATAAGAATTATTTTAAGCTGAAGGCAATCAAGAAATAGCAGGCACAGAAAAGCTCTCTTTCCTTCCCCCTACTTGCTTAAAAGCAGGGTGTACATTTTCATTTAAGAAAATGTCCTCCCTTCCCTCTTTCATACCAGGAAAATCCACAATTTACCACCCCTACAAGGCCCAACTCCCTTTCCTTTGTCTTGCCACTTCTTAAAACTGCTGTTTGTTAAAATGGTATATAAGCCTCCAGGTCTAACTGCTTCCTTGGGGCTTCACTTTGTTTCTGCGGGCCTCTGGGTGCACACATAAGTATTTCTCCTGCTAGCCTGTTTTTGGTCAGTTTAATTTGCAGGGCCCCAGTTACTGAACCAAGAAGGGTAGAAGAAAAGTTTTTCCTTCCCTACACTATATATATTAGTAGAACTTTCAGTCCGTAAGGTGCCCAATACAGGACATCATGGAAATCTTCAATTTGAGTTTGATTTAGATACAAGGTTACCAGTACGTTTCAAATGACCCTTGGCCTGAGTTTGAACAGGGAAGTCCCTGGGGATCTCAAAGAAAAGGAGTTCAGAGGAGCAGTTAATCTGGCGGATTCATTTACACAGTTGATCCCACCACCTGAGTAGTCTGTTGATCTTCTGGGAGATGTGATATCACAGTGCCAGAGTTAAAGGTAAGCATTCTAATACTCATTATAAAAAAAAAAAATTCAAGACCGTTCTATAATATTTAAATATTTTTTTCTTGTGAAGTTAAGAGTAAAATGGCTAAATGGATACTCGTCCCCCCTTAGAGAAACTATTTTCCACTGACTATTTTTTCCGCTTTCAGTTCGTTAACTAGCACAATTGTTTTTCCAATATTTTTTCTGTTTACAGTATTTAAATACTTCTTTATCAAGGGTCTTCTTTCTCTGGATGCTTTTATTAGCTTTTACCTGTAAAGGCATACATTTCCGCTAGGTATGAGGGCTCTAGGCCTCTTTCAGAAATTTCAGTGAGGTGTAAAAGATCTGGCCATAGGCCTATTCCCAATTTCAGTGTTTGCATGCTTAATCCCCTATTTCTGGCTTAAGCCTGTTCACAAAAAGTGAGGAAAGCTCAAGGGTCACATATATTTCAGTATCTACTCTTGAAAGCTATCTAAAATATTAAAAAGACTATCCCTGGGCCGGGCCCAGTGGCTCATATCTGTAATTCCAGCACTTTGGGAGGCCGAGGCGGGTGGATCACCTGAGGTCAAGAGTCCGAGACCAGCCTGACCAACACGGTGAAAACTCATCTCTACTAAAAATACAAAAAATTAGCTGGGTGTGATGGCATGTGCCTGTAATCCCAGAAGGAGACCGAGGCAGCAGAATCGCTTGAACCTGGGAGGTGGAGGTTGCAGTGAGCCCATTGCCCTTCAGCCTAGGTGACAGAGTGAGACTCTGTCTCAAAAAAAAAGGACTATCCCTGAAGTCTCCAGTTACTTCTTTTGGAAGCCTCTTCATTCCCTTCCCCAGAGAAAACACACTATTAGACTTTGCTTACTTTTTGTTCTAAGATGCCTGTCAAATGCACTATTCTGATCAAATATGTCAAAGCTCACTATTCTTATCAAAAGTTCCCCACTATAATTCTGCTGGGCTCCTGCTAATGATCTGATGTTTATTCCACTATAACCTTAATCTATAGACTTATCTTTCTAAGTGGCATAATTTTACCAAAAATAATTTAGAATTACCGCTAAGCTACTTCCAGAGTCCTTACTTGCTAATTCAGAAACTGTGAGATAATAAATGTTTGTTGTTTTAAGTTGCTGTTTTAGGGTAATTTGATAGTGAACACAGTGATTTTTCTGCTGTTCATCTGTTTAAAGACTAGTACATAATATTAAAATACATTACCTTATCTTCATCATAACTTCTTAAGACCAAGATTGGAATAGATACTTATTATTCATTCATTTACATTTTTCAGGGTTAACTATGCCCTAGGTCGTATGCTAATGTCTCACTCTGCCAACCTTTAATGAAGAGTTTAGAATAATCTTTGATAAAAAAAAAAAAAACTTAAATGCACATAGCACTTAATAATAGTTGGGAATTATTATTATCACATGGGAAAAAAGGTCAATAAATTATGCTGCTTGTCTCACAGGTGGAGAGGTAATGAAGAATCAGTGGATTAACAGCCATACAACACAAGACACATTCCTGTAATACATGCTAAATTCTTTTTTTTTTTTTTTTTTTTTTGAGACAGAGTCTCGCTCCATTGCCAGGCGCCAAGCTGAAGTGCAGTGGCGCGATCTCGGCTCACTGCAACCTCCACCTCCTGGGTTCAAGCAATTCTCCTGCCTCAGCCTCCCGAGTAGCTGGGACTACAGGCGCACGCCACCAAGCCCAGCTAATTTTTGTATTTTTAGTAGAGACGAGGTTTCACCATGTTGGCCAGGATGGTCTTGATCTCTTGATCTCGTGATCCGCCCGCCTCGGCCTCCCAAAGTGCTGGGATTACAGGCGTGAGCCACCACACCCGGCCCCTAAATTCTTAAAATAATAGATGTATGTACAAATTTTTGTGGAACCACAGAGGAAGAAGTGATTAGTTTGTGGAGGAAGCATGGAGGGAAGAGGTTGGGACTTGAAAGTGGAATAAAATTTCCCAAGGCAGGGAAGGACATTCATTCATTCCATAAATATGGCACTGTGTCAGTGGTGGGGAAAAAAAGCCCATCAACATTGTTCTACCTTCATGACTCTTAGAACTAGGAAGAGAGATCGGTAATAGACAAGTACATGAATAAAAAAAAAATAGAAGCAATTAAGAGTACTAGAAAAGAAGAAAGCATCATGAAGAGGAGAGAATAACAGGATAAATCTGCTTATATAGGATCACTGTATATACAAAAGGCTTCAGGAAAGAGTCAGTATTTAAGCTTAGATCTGATGGATGAGAAGAACCAGATATTGAAACATGGTAAGAGACGCTCAAGGTCCTGAGAAGAGCATAGCGTAGCTGGATGGCAGAGCATGTGATGTAAATGTTGAGGTATTAGGAAAAGGTTGTTATATGGTTTGATACATTTCCGTAACTTTTCAGAAGCACACATTATCTGAGCCAGGCAAATGGCTCCCTATCCATGTTGTCTGATAATATTTTGTTCCATTACTCTGTTGTTGTATTGTCTGTCCATCAGTAAGCTTGAGACAGAGACCCACGAATGCATCCGAGCTATTGTGATGTACATCCAGAGCTTAGAATGGGGAAGGCAAGAGATAATAATCTGGTAATCACAGCTGAGATCAAAGAAAAGCCAAGGAATAGATGGGTCTCATCCATTATGGTCATGTACAGAAAAATCTATAGAGAAAAAATACATCTAATATTTACCAGCTAACAGGTTAGTACTGTACCCTACAGTTAGTCAGTATATATTTCTTTGGTTGTATTTTCTAGGTCACCTTAGGGATAAATGCAAACAGCTAAGTGTATGCAGAAAGACATCCTCAAGAACACATCAACATCATTCCAGCCAGAGACTCTTCTCACTTTCCCATGGTCTGTTCTAGGTCTCCTCCCATCCTACTGCCATGGCTGATCAAGCTTGATTTTAGGCACTGGCAGAAGAATAAATGGGTATGTGTTGTTCTTCGAGGGGTAGAGTGAGCTGGGAGGATCATAGTATGAGATTCTAACCAAGCACTGCCCACCCCCAGGCTCAGAAACCACTGCCATACTTCTGCCAGGCATCTTTTTCACATTAGTTTTCTCACGAAATACACACTCATTCAGCAGTGGCTGCTTTCACCTAGCTGTCCTAAGCTTAAAGCAGAGATGCAAGTTCATTAACTGCTGTCTGGTAAGTGGGATAAATGTCTAAAAGCGACCCCTGCACTCTTCTGTGGATTATAAACACTTGTAGAATTGGAAAAAAGAGAAAATAATTCTCAGGTTCTTGATGTGGGGAAATGTGTATGGTGCCTTTGGCAGTGACTCTGAAAGACTGAACATCTCTACTTGCTGTGAGCAAGAACTGACATTTAACCAGGCACATCCGTTCTTGATTTTATTTCATTAACTCTCACCATATCTCCACTACCCCAAATGCTAGAACTCTGGAGGTAGTTACACTTCTGACCTTTAACACCACTAACTTTCACAAAAATAAAACCATTTCTCCCAAATTTCAAACACTGCCAATTCCTGTATAGACTCAGGGTGGTCTTGTTTGAATTCCTCATTGCTTTTAGATCTCCCTTGGAAGTCCAAGCCCTAATTTGATCTCCTTCTACCTGCCAGAAACGTGGCACTGCTATGATAACATCCATCAGCCTCATTAGTCATGCTTTGAAAAGCATACAGGGGGGAAAAAAATAAAAACCTTTGTAAAAGTTACTCTGAGTCAGAGATCTGATAGAGACACAGAATACATTTTGTATATTCAAACTTCTTGGAGATGGAAATGTTGCATGTTTTTAAAGGATGCATTAATCAAAAGTTACCCCAGTTGTTTTCAATGTTGTACAGGGGCCAGGCAGAAAGGACCATGTTCTTTGGATTTCCTCTCTGAAAAAAGAAAGTATCCCAGTAATTGCTTTGCATCAAAGAGAGGGCACATCTTTTCATAATGCTGAAAATTGCTAAGTATGAGGAAGTGGAGACTTTCAAAACAGATATATTTTGAAAGTTATTTAATGCTGAATAAAATGGAGAATTTGAAGAACCTTGACTTTTTAAAATAGACAATGAATTCAGAAGTGATTTCTTCTGAGTTGGAGTTCTGGAAATAAAAACAACTTGCCAATGAGAGAACTTCCAAAAAGGAAAATCCCAACATTGTTTCAGTCTTAGACTGATGGGGACTAAGCTAGAAGCATCTGAGAAATAAAAACACAGATTTTTAGGAAAATTAATTTTGAGTTTGGTTTTTCTTTTTACTTCACTAATGCTATACCACCATCATCATCATCACCATTATTACCATTATCGCCGCCACCACCACCACGACCATCATCATCATCAGTTAATATTTATGGATCAGGCACTGTGCTAAGTACACATTTTGCATTGTCTCATTTAGTCCTCTCCAATGATATATCAATATCCTCATTTTATAGTTGAGATAACAAAGCTATAATAGAAATTAGGTAGCTTACCCAAGATCACACAGATGCCAAAAGGGAGAGCCAGGATCCAAACTCAGATTGTTTCGTTCCAAAGCTCTTATTCCATGCCTCTTTTCTCTAGATTATCCCTCATAAGGAACCAAACTCATTCTAATAAGCTAGTAAGCTGATACATCCCTGTCCCATTTTTTAATACCTTGTGTAGCCTTCTGAATATTTTGTTATTTCCTACAATTTAAAAATCTTCCATATGATAGGAAACTCGATACATTTTTTTTTACAACTGGAATGCATTCAGAGAGATGGAAATGATATATTTTTTTAAAAGGCTACAGATTCTATTGTATATATTCTTTAAACATTTCAAACTCTCTTGGCTGTCTCTAAGTCCCACTTCTGTACTCCATACTCTATCCTAGCCCTCTCCCTTTACCTTACCTTCCTGAAATGTATCCCTATTTTGCAAAGCAACAAAGCTTCCCTTATGTTTTTTCTTACTGATTTTTTTTAAAAATTCTGATTAATTTTAATCACTAAAATAATTAAATTAAAATAAATTAAGTAAACTTTTTAAGATAAATAAAAATGTAAAGAATCATCTAAATTTCAGGAAACTATCATCTCCTTAGGTCCAATTCTCTTCTCATACTCAATACGAAATATACCATGTATACAAGAGGAATGTAAGAAGGAACTGATAATCTTCCCTCTTTTCATTCTCCCTTATTTTAATAATAGAATCTATGTCCTAGGTTTTAGAGGGCATGGCTGCTCAGCACGAGGTTCCTCTGCAGTAAATTTCTTACCAAAGGAATGTACATAAACTTGATGTGTGCAACTTCCGTCTCATTTCATTCAAATGTAAATGTTTGTCCTTTACTTTTCTCTTCTCCATCCCACTGGTTGACCATTATAAAGAGGACCCTCTAGGGGATGGCAGAATAAAAGTAGAATAAATATAATAATAACAAAATAATAACAGAGTAAAAATAATGGTAGAATAAATACAAATAAGTCCATGAACAATTTCATGGGCTACCTCCTGATGGCTATAAGAAAGAAAATTAGTTCTTATTGGAATTACAGTATTTGGAGGTTTCTCTGCTACAGTGGCTTAGCCTATACACTAAAATTTGGTACCAGAATATTATGGATTAAGTTGTTTGCCCCAAAAATTTATAGGTTGAAGCCCAAAGCCCCAGTGTAATTATATTGGAAGATAGGGCCTTTCAGGAAGTAATTAAGGTTAAATTAAGTCATAGAGAGGGGCCCTAATTTCACAGGACTGGTGTCCTTAAAAGAGAACACTGGAACACACAGGGAGACATCAGGCGCACAAGTGCCTAGATCAATGCCACATAAGGACACAGCAAGAAGGGAGCCATCTATAAGCCAAGGAGAGAGGCCTCAGGAGAAACCAAACTTGTCAACACTTTGACCTTGAACTTTTGGCTTTCAGAACTGTTAAAAAACAAATTTTGGTTGTTTAAGCCACCCAGTCTTTGCTATTTGTTATGCAGCTCTAGCTGACTGATACACAGAAACGGAAAAGTGCCATCATAACAAAAATCTAAAATATGTGGCTTTGGTATTGTTGCCAGGCAACAGGCAGTGTGGAATTGCAGGATGGAAAACTAGAGACCCTCGTTATGTTTTGACCAATCATTAGGTAAAACCGACATCAGCAACAATTTGAAAGGCAGTGGTTAGAGAAAAGCAGAGTGGTCAATGTATACTGGATGCTCCTTGCTGATGTTTTTAGTGAGGAACTAAGAAAAGTAGTTGCAGTAAGTTCAAAAAATAAGTTTCCAAGTAGGTAACACAACGCCATGAAGTACAACTGCTTTTGCATTCCAGGGAGCAGGAGATGTGATTATTATTCAGTTTTTCTCAATAGTCACCATGTTGGCCTGGCGCTGTGGCTCACGCCTATAATTCCAGCACTTTGGGAGGCCGAGACAGGCAGATCGCCAAAGGTCGGGAGTTTAAGACCAGCCTGGCCAACATAGTGAAACCCTGTCTCTACAAAAAAGTACAAAAATTAGCCAGGTGTGGTGGCTGGGAGCCTGTAATCTCAATTACTTGGGAGGCTGAGGCAAGAAAATCGCTTGAACCTGGAAGGCAGAGGTTGCAGTGAGCCGAGATTGTGCCACTGCACTCCAGCCTGGGTGACAGAGCAAGACGCTGACTCAAAAGTCTCCATTGTGTTACTGGTCAGACAATGGGAGTCATTTCAGCAGAAAAGACCAGATGAAGGATGTTACATCACCACTTAAACTCATACTTGCAAAGACTTCAAGGTGGCTGCCATTAATTTGAGGGACAGGGGTATGGGTCAAGCACAGTGACTAATAACACATTGCTGGCTTAAAGAACTATAACTAGAGCAGCTCTTTGGCTGTGGCTACTTTCACATGACTTGACTGAAAGCAAATGAACCAGAAACCTCTGAAAGCAAATGAACCAGAAACCCCTAGTGCTGATAAAATGCCGTCACCAATGCTACAATGACTCTAAGATGTCAGATGAACTTCCTCCTCCCAAAATTCAAAGTTACCACGAATTCAGTTCAGATGCTGAGGCTGATAATGCCACACACACACAAGAAACAGGTATAAAAGGTTTATTACTCACATACTGAGACTTTCCAGGGAGATAGGGCAGGATCCCAAGAGGGCTTAACTGGCTTGGCTTTTATCATTCTCAGAGTATGCAGCTGGGGTGAGGCTTCCTGCATGCATGCCAGGGCTTGTGTGCTTTGAACTTCCTGCTGGGGCCAAAGGAGGCGGCACCCATGCTTCCATCACTTTGCCCAGATGTGGAGCATAAGGGGAAAGGGAATGATGAGGCTTGAAAGATGTCAGCAATCAAATATTAAAAATGGCATTGAAGTCTTTATTACAGTCAAATGAACTAAAACCCTGGCCTATAAAAGCCTATGTTTTTCAGTCTCTAGGGCAATCTAGGTCTAAAAATCCACACCAGCAAGCAGGGGCTGCAAAAGCAGTGATGCCCCTCGAAAGTTTCAGATGGGGTCAAAGAAGCTGACGAGCAAGAATTTCCTGAGGTCAAACTAGGGGCCACAGAAGACAATCGACAAAGGAGTTTCTCCCAGATAGCAGATTCATGGTTTCACCAAGAAATGCACTTTCTGCTGGGGCAAGGGATCTCCATCATGCCTGCTCAGTAGATTATCACGGCATAGGCCATTGACTGCTATCATTTTTGTCTTTACCTCTGGTATTCATTCCTCTTTTTAGTTTTAGTAATAGAACCCTATCTCTGGAGTTTTATTAGGGCACATGTCCATCTAGTTACAGACACATCCCAGTCTTTTTTGAAGCTAGGTATAGCTATGTAGTAAGTATTCATGAATGGACTGTGGGCAGAAGTGATGGGTGGAACTTCCTTAAAAAGAAATAGCTTGCTCCCAACTTCCTCTTTTTTCACAGGCTGGGTAGACGAATCCTAGATCCCTTGAATACCTTTGCAAAACAAAGCTACTTCTGGATTGCTATGTGAGGAAAAAATAAACTAATATCTTACATGAATCATCATATTTTGGGGTCTCTTTGTTACAGCAGTTTAGATCATTTTCTGATTTATACAAAAGGAGGATGAAAACATTAAAAAGATAAGCTTATTTACCTTTTATGATCTTAAAATATCCTCTCCTTGTTCCTTCGGATTTTACCTTTAACAAGTATAAATAAGGTGCCTCAAATTTAATTGACTGTAAGCAAGTAAGACCTTAAGACTACATGTCACCTTATGAATTCAGTGTGTTTCTCCCCTTTTCCAAAAATCAACCTACAGAATACAGCTGCATATACTTTTGGGGCTTAAATGGAAGCGTTTAATGTAAATGTATGAGTATCAAACTGATAAATGAAAACTCAGATTAGTATATATCAACCTCTCCTTTTTCAACACAAATGTATATCCATGCACTATTTTTATCTACTTTGTAATCAATTAATAATAGACAACTGGATGAAGTGGATAAAGCAGACTTCATCTCCCATACTGTGATGCAGAGATGATGGTTTTTTGGATTCTCAGGTTCCTGTTACTCTATGCTTCAGATAGTGTTGCTAAGACAACAGGGATGCTGCAAGTGGAAACGGGGATTGAAGTCAAGGCACTGGAGCTGCCTCAAAAGATGTCATCAATAGTGTGTTCAAGGCCCTTTTCACAGTGAAACTGTAACTTTTGAATTAGGAAAAAAATGATTGGAGCCAAGCATGGTGATGCACACCAGTAACCCCAGATACTTGGGAGGCTGAGGCAGGAGGATTGCTTGAGCCCAGGAGTTTGAGGCTGCAGTGCACTAGGATCGCACCTGTGAATAGCTACTGCACTCCAGCCTCGGCAACATAGCAAGACCCCCATCTGTTAAAAAACGAAACATAAAAATAAACAGAAAAAGATTATACTCAATTCAACACCTTTCCACAGATTGTGATTTTCAGTTACTCACATTCTAAGATTAAGAAAACGTTGGTATGTGGATTGTTAAGTCAGGAAAACAGCATTCCAAATACATATATAAAGAGAGCCCCGTGGAAATAACTGAGGGGAGCTTGTCCTTAAATTCCAATTTACCTTTATTCTAATAGAAGCATGTCTGAAGAACATCAGAAGAAAACAAAATGAAATTATGCTGTCAGCTGTTCCTCTACTAACGATGTACATCTCACCTAAACAAAGGTTTGATTCTATGTAGAATAAATAGGTTTGATGTTCACTGAGACCTGCGATTCATACTTGGAATTTGAGTTCATAATGGTCTTCTCACTAAACTTTTGATAAAGGCACAGAAAGCTCATCGGTGGCAATGATGTGAGCTGGGCTGCATCTCCAGGTTTGTCCAAGCAAACTGAACAATGACAGCAATCCTTCTGTTTTAATACTCATAACATCAAGGCAAGGACAAAAAGAAAAAAAAAACAAAATGCTTGAACTGATTTTGATGTTTTCTGACCTACAGAAAAAAAAAAAAGAAAACAGCATTTGACTAAGCTGAAGAGTGTCCTTCACATCGTGTATATTGTATTGCACACAAATGTTTAAAAATCCATCAAAAACAACAAGAACAGAAGAATAAAAAAGCCCAGTGCTTTTTGAGATAGAAGCCTTCAGAATCACCTCTCTCTTTCAAGAAGTAACCTGGTGAAAAATAAATGGTTAGGCAAAGGCAGGTGTTGGAGGATGTTTTCCCAATCTTTTAGAATCCCTTGCTTAAGAGACACAGAGATAACTGGAGACTGAGTTACCAGTGCACTATTCATTTTCCAAGCAGACATCAAAAGGTACTCTTTTAATAGTGGAAACTGAGGGTTACTAGGTTCAGACTTCGGCAGGAATCCTTGTTGTCAAGTAAAAGTTTAACCTAGCAGAAGTAAATGAAACCCAGATGTCTTCGCCTTTTTTTTTTTTAACCCTGGCGTTCTAAGCATAAAAAAGGAAATAGAAAATAACACAGACCACTCTATTTTAATATTTTTAAGTAGCATAAATCATAAAGGTTTATATACTACACTGTACAAATAATATACTGTTACTTCTGAAAGAAAATGAACTTCTTATAGGGTTTTCTGAAATAGTTACTCCACACAGCTAAGAGCTTGACCCTTTAGCCATTGCTACAGCAGATGGAATACGAGCTTTGAGGTTCCAGTCTTCTAGTTGTGCCTGTTTCTGCTGCCACTGAGGGATGAGCCTCTCAGAGCCCCGTCGTGGCCCTGTCCATCTCCTGCGCCAGGAAACACCGGTTCCGCAGGTGGACGTGTGCCAATGAGTGCAGCTTCTGTGCTTTGCTTTCCATAAGCCTCCTCCCCCTTTAAGAGAACTTGCGCTTCTTCATGGCTTCCGCCTTGACCGCCAAGCTCTTGGCACAGATGGTCAGGACCACAATGAGAACGCCCACCACAAATGTCACCAGGGGCCAGAGGAAGCAATGCAGGAGGACAATCTCATCATGAGTGCGATGCAGAAGCACGTCATCTGGTCTGCAAGACAGCGGAGAATAAGAAAGAAAGAGCAGTCAAATGCCTTGGCATGGCACTGAAAACTCTCTGCAACCTAAAGCCAAACTTGCTTTCCAGCCCAAAGGGAATAACCATTATTGAAAGTCAAGGCTGCACTCTGACTATACACACTGTAATTTTGGGCTTCAAACCCATTACAGAAATTTTCGAACTCTTGAGTCAAGTAATTGGTACAAATTTACACATTAATTATAATATAATTTAGGTGTCACAAAATGTCAAAAGTGTATCTCTTATGATTTTTCTTCACTTTAAGTTACTTAATGTATTCCACTTTCTCATTCATCCTCTAATGTCCACTGGTCAAGGGGCTTGAATCAGTCAAAAAATTACTGATGGGTGAGCATTCTCCAACAAATCCGAACTAGACCTCAGCTCACAGGTGTGACCCAAATGATCTTAATTCAGAAAAAAAAAAAAAAAGTCAGTTAAAGCCACTGCTTAAATTTAGTCAGAAAGACAGATAGCATCACTCACACTGCAACTTGGCCTCACTGTGTAAAGCAGAGGTTTTTATTAATAAGCAGACAATGGATGAATGAATGCCTTCTTCCATGCTTCTGGGTGAAATTAGCCATCATTTTAAAACACTGACCACTTTCTTGATAAACCTCACAAAGTCCTAGCAATAGATTTCTATCTTATCAATGTGAGGGTCTATTTTTCAATTCCTGCATTGGTCCCATGTGCAGAAAGTGAAGATGAAATGTACTCCAAAAGCCATGATGGCTAATCTTCGGCCATTAGAGAGAGATCCTGGGAATTTAACTTTTTAATACGAGAGGTTTACATTTTGTAAGATACTTCCATTTCATCCACAAGGTTTGCTCTGTTATACTAGAGGAGCTATGTTTCCTCCAGAAAAAGATGAAGATAGTGCAGAATAATGAGTCCAACTGCCCTCAAGAACATCAAAGCCTTCAGAGCACAAGGGCAGTGCATCTAACACAGAAATGCGTTCCTGAAAATCACTCATCAGTCACAGCTCTCATAATTCAGAACCTATTTTCCCTGAAGATTGACAAAGGGTGTCGGGTATTTCTTTTTACTTAAAGTGGAGCTATCATGTGCCATTAACAGAAATAGTTTTATAGACTGGCTTTGAAATGTCAAAATCCTTGCAGTTTTTCCTTTGATGCAAAGTAAAATTTCGAATTTTGCACATAATGCAAGATTTTTATTAATATTTTATTTCATAATATTTTAATTAAAATTTATATTAAGTAAATGCAGAGTCATTTTAACAATTAGGCAAAAATCATCCCAGCTTTCAGAAACTGCATTTTTTTTGGAATTACTATATTAATTACCATATTAATATATACCATTCTGTATATATTAATGTACATATTCTTTTTTTCTGTAGGCTCATTCGGGCTATGACATTGTCATTGCTGCTATTCTACAAATAGATGCTGCTACTGAGGAAGAGGAGCCTGCCCTTGTTGCAGCCTTATTATTCATGCAAAATTTCAAGAAACTTCATGCTTGGAGTCTAAAAAACTCAGGGCTGAGGTCTAAAACGAATCAGGTCACAGGACAGCCAGAATCATATTTAAGAGTCTGAAATCCCCATCCTAGCACTGCCATGAATCTTTTCCCAGGCACAGTGCTCATGGCTGTCAGAAACCTCTCCTTAAGTGTGTGAGGGAAGGTAAAAGCTGTCTCTCAGGATGCTCTTTCCTTCTTTCTGTGAAGGACTGTTATGCGCCTGCAGAACCTACTGATACAAAAATGAGTCTTAAATGCTTCATCAAATGGCTAAGGGTGCACAACAATGTGAATTGTATTTAGTACCACTGAAGTGTAAGTGGTTAAGACGGCTGGGCACAGTGGCTCATGCCTGTAATCCCAGCACTTTGGGAGGCAGAGGCAGGCAGAGTGCCTGAGGTCAGGAGTTCAAGACCAGCCTGGCCAATATGGCAAAACCCTCTCTCTACAAAAAACTAGGTGCCTGTAGACCTAGTTACTTGGGAGGCTGAGGTGGGAGGATCTCTTGAGCCCAGGAGATCAAGGCTGCAGAGAGCCATGATCAAGCCACTGTACTCCAACTTGGGTGACAAAGTGAGACCCAGCCGCCAAAAAAAAAAAAAGAGAGAGAAAAAGAAAAAGGATTTTGGGTGAGGGACTTGGATTTTTTTTAACACTAGTTTAATAAATGTGCTTGTAATTTCCATAAGCAATGTGTTTTACAACTAATTTTCTAGTAAAAGGTTTCAGCGTGGATCCTCTTTTGTATTCATACTCCAGTCACTCTTACTGATGTTGAATCCTTTACCACAATATTGTGCAACTGAGCCAGAAAAATAGCCTAGATGACAGTGGTGGGATTCATACATATTTTCTGAAACACAGTTTGAAGAACATGTACCAAAAAAGAATGTGAGTATAAAGAAGAGGAGGAGAGAAAAATAATAACTAGCAAATGCTGGACCCAGATATTCGTTTTATTCAGAAACTTCTTGGTGTTCCACCTCCTACCAAAGCACTTGGAGTAAAACTTTTAATATCTTAAATGACAAAACAACATCAGTCCCTCTGAGTTAGCCATACTGAATTTGTAATCACTTTGAAAGTGTTCTTTGATGTGGAAATGTTATATATAAATGTACACATTTCTTTAAAAATAATTCATGTCCATTTCCACTTCACACAGCTCTCAGATGCCCCACAGTCTCCTTCAACAGGAAAAACGTTTCTCTGTACAGTAATGCTCAAGCTCATCATTCAGTTTTTTGATTTAGTGAGATTATCTCTAAATTGCTTCTTGTGTCCTAATTAAAGTCTAGCTAATTCAAACTGGGCTTGTCATGCCTTGATTGAAGGCAGTCCCCTGCCTCAGTTTCCTCCAATTTTATCAGGCATGCAGTTTTCAGATTATTTAGCCAAAAATTATCTGCAAAGGGGTTTGGGCTTAGAATTCAATTTGTCATAATTATATGGTAGGGAGTAAACTATAATTTCTTTTTAAATAATCACTGCCACATGTGACAAACTGGATCAATGGCATGATGAGATCTGATATAAAACCAGGATGGTGACAAGAATATGCAGACAGTAAGCAAAAAAAAGGGTAATTCCTCTATATCTAGGGACTTCAAAAAAGTAAGCAAGAGATTTCTCTTGGAGTATGCAGAAACACTAATGAAAAGCACTTTTAAGCCCTGAGTCAAGGTTATAAAAGAAGAGTAAATACTGCCGGAACCCACAGAAAAACTTCCATAAGCACTGGCACCAGCCTGAGTCAAGGTTTGAAAATACGTTGTGATAATAAAGACAGTCAGCATTTATGATGTGCTTTCTACCCTCCAGGTGCTATGGTAGGACATTCAGACTCATTTGATCCTTAAAATGACCCTCTGCTCAAGTAACTTTTAATTTTCATTTTATAATGGAAGAAACTGAAGTCTTTAAGAAAGATTAGCTTCCCAAGGATTACACAATTTAAAATAATGAGATGATTTGAAACCCCGTCCATAAGATTTTTAAAATTGTACTATTTATTTACCCTTAAGCCAGCTTTTCTCAAATTAGAATCACTTAACAGTGCTTATTGAATTGCAGTTTCCTGGTTTTCAACCTTTATTTATTATAATCAACATCTGAGTTTGTGGGATCCAGAAATCTGCATTTTGGAGAAGCTCTGGGATGATTCTGATGTACACTTCAGTTTAAGAAGAATTGTGTAGCATTTATTATCATATCCAAGAATAACACATTTTTTAAAAATAGAGGTAAATTATGACACTGAATTACTGTTATCATCGAATTTTAACTGGAGACTGAAGGGGCTATGTCAAGCACATTACAGCTCCAATAAAGCTGTGGGTCCTGTGGTCTCCTGGGTGGTCCTCCAAGTGTTTTCCTGCCCATTTGGGTCTAGACAACATTCTCACAGCACCAGTGTGGGGACCGAATGGAGCTGGGGTGGCAGACCTGGATCCCAGCCCACCTCTCTGGGGCTAGGGACAATGGGACCAGCCCTGTGGAATCCAGGAGTGAAGGGCACCCAGCATGAGAACAGCATTGGGTCCAGGGCCCAGGCACTTAAGTGCATCACTTAACAATGGGTATATGTGAAGGAGAGATCCAAGATGGCTGATCACTAGCAGCTCGGGATTGTAGCTCTCAGGGAAAGAGCAGAGAACGAGAGGATGCCACACTTTCAGACGAATTTTTGTTGCTCATGGACCAGGAGATTCCCAGCGGAGGAGTCCCACGGGTCGCCAGCGCGACTATTGTGGCCGGCGCAGCGGTTTTGCCGGTGCCTCGGCATGGCGGTTCTTGGTGCAGAGTAAGCAGGACTGCGTCCCCTTCTGGTCGACGTCTGGAGCTCCGGGAAGGCAGAGTCACCTATTCAGCTGATTGAAAAAGCGACTCAAGAAGGAAGCCAGACCGGAGATTCCTGGGCAGAAAAGCACCATCAATCTTAACACTGCTGTTTTAGCCGGCATAGTGGATTGCTCAGATTTCGGCACTGGGAATCAACAAGTTGGATGTCCACTCAGAGACCTAATTAGAAAGTCGGTAATTACAAAGAAGACAGATGGATAAATCTATAATGAAGGGAAGAAACCAGCCTAAAAAGGCAGAGAATACCCAAAATCAGAATGCCTCTCCCTCTACAGGGGATCACAGTTCCTCATCAACAACAGAACAAGGCCTGATGGAGAACGAGTATGTTCCATTAACAGAAGTAGGCTTCAAAAGGTGGATGATAAGAAACTTCTGTGAATTAAAAGAACTTGTTCTAACCCAATGCAAAGAAACGAAGAACTCTGAAAAAAGATTTGAAGAAATGCTAACGAGAATAGACAATTTAGAGAGGAATATAAGTGAATTAATGGAGCTGAAAAACACAATACGAGAACTCCGCAAAGTATGCACAAGTTTTAACAGTCGAATTGATCAAGCAGAAGAAAGGATATCAGAGGTTGAAGATCAACTTAATGAAATAAAACGAGAAGACAAGATAGAGAAAAAAGGATTAAAAGGAATGAGCAAAGTCTCCAAGAAATATGGGACTACGTGAAAAGACCTAATCTACGTTTGATAGGTGTACCTGAACGTGACGAAGAGAATGAATCCAAATTGGAAAATACTCTTCAGGATATTATTCAGGAAACCTTTCCCAACCTAGTAAGGCAGGACAATATTCAACTCCAGGTAACACAGAGAACACCACAAAGATATTCCTTGAGAAGACCAACCCCAAGGCACATAATCGTCAGATTGATTAGGGTTGAAATGAAGGAGAAAATACTAAGGGCAGCCAGAGAGAAAGGTCAGGTTACCCACAAAGGGAAGCCTATCAGACTTACAACAGATCTCTCAGCAGAAACCCTACAAGCCAGAAAAGAGTGGGGGCCAATATTCAACATCCTTAAAGAAAAGAACTTTCAACCCAGAATGTCATATCCAGCCAAACTAAGCTTCACAAGCGAAGGAAAAAAAAATTTTTATGAACAAGCAAGTGCTTAGAGATTTCACCACCACCAGGCCTGCTTTACAAGAACTTCTGAAAGAAGCACTACACATATAAAGGAACAACCAGTATCAGCCTTTCCAAAAATATATCAAAAAGTAAAGAGCATTAACATAATGAAGAATTTACATCAACTAATGGGCAAAACAGCCAGCTAGCATCAAATGGCAGTATTAAACTCACATATATTATTATTAATCAAACTGGATAAAAAGCCAAAACCCATCAGTAAGCTGCATCCAGATCCATCTCACATGTAACGATACATAAAGACTCAAAACAAAGGGACGGAGGAAGATTTACCAACTAAACAGAGAGCAAAAATAAATAAATAAATAAAAAGCAGGAGTTGCAATTCTCGCCTCTGATAAAATAGACTTTAAAGCAACAAAGATCAAAAGAGGGAAAGAAGGACATTACATAATGGTAAAAGGATCAATGCAACAAGAAGAGCTAACGATCCTAAATATATTCGCACCCAATACAGGAGCACCCAGATACATAAGACAAGTTCTTAATGACTTATAAGGAGACTTAGACTCCCACACACTTGAACTCAGACTCGGAACAAGTAAACTTAATAAACATTTATAGAACTCTCCACTTCAAATACACAAAAGACACATTGTTATCAGTACTATATCACACCTATTCCAAAAGTGACTACATAATTGGAAGTAAATCACTCCTCAGTAATCGCATAGCATTTCATAGGTTTAAATGAAATATTGGTTGGCTGCTTGTTTGTTTTCTTCCCTTATTCCCTCCTGTCTCCATTGTTAAGCATAAGCATTGGCATAAAAGAGGTTTTCAATTCCCATTTTTAGACTGCATTCTAGCCTGGGCAATAAAGCAATACTCCCGTTCTCTCTCCCTCTTTCTCTTCCTTTTTCTTCCTCTCCTTCATTCTTTTTTTTTCAAAAAAAAAAGAAAGAAAGAAAAAAAAAAGAAGCATTGTGTAAAGTTCTAATAGTTAAAAAAAAAAAAAAGAAATATGAAACACAATGCTACTTAGCTAGCTATTTCCCAAAGTGCCTAACTGATACTTATATTCAGGTCATTTTCACGATCTCTGCATATTTTTGTGCAGAATGCACACTGCATAAAGGTGTGCATTCTGGACACCTGGAATAAGAGAGAACAGCTTATCAGGAGGGAGAACTACTGAGGGATGGGGAGCAGATTAAAAGGTGGAACTACAGATCTCGATGCTGGATTTGCTTGGGGTGCCCTTGGTTCTAACTGGCAAAACGGCACCCTATAAGCTAGCAGTAGTACTGGTCAAATGAGATTTAGAAAGACAAAGATTTGACGTATATCATCCTAGACATAGAAAATATATTCCCTTTGATTTTGTCTCACCAAATGGGAGTTCTTCCATTCCACAATGCTTGTTCTGTTGGCTAACAGAGAAAAATGGTAGCATCGTCTTCTACTTTTATCAATGGAATGGGAAATTATTTCAACTTAACCAATTCATGTAAAAATCTGAACTGCTTTATAATTTACTGGTATCACATGATGTTAACTGAACAAACCAAGAGGCAAGATGATCCACTTTGAAGTGTTTTCTCTGAGATACTACAGGAAAAGGAAATTTTTTCTAGATTTGTATTCACAAGAATTTCTTGCTTCTCTGAGCAGAGAATTTTCCTTTTCACATAGGCTACTAGAAAGTTAAAATTTTGGCTCATCTCAGCAAGATGATATGACATTCTTGTGTCAACCATACCCCTAATGCCTTGCCTTTTTTCCCCTCACACATTTCTAGTTTATTTTATACCGCTAAATCTTCTCAATCTTTAGAGAACTCATTAACCCCCCCTTTTTTTTTCTGAGACAGGCTCTCACTCTGTCACCCAGGCTGGCACTCCAATCTCGTCTCACTGCAGCCTCTGACTCTGAGGCTCAAGCGATCTTCCCACCTCAGCCTCAACAGCTGGGACTACAGGTGTGCACCACCACACTGGGCTAATTTTTGTATTTTTTCTAGAGACAGGGTTTCACTGTGTTGCCCAAGCTGGTCTTGATCTCCTGAGCTCAAGCAATCTGCCTGCATTAGCCTCCCAAACTGCTGGGATTACAGGCGTGAACCATTGCACCCTGCTAAAAATGCTTTTTACTTATCAAATGTATCAGCCTTTTTTGACAATGGCTGAAGAGCAAATCGTTCAAGACTCAAATCACTGAGGTGCCTGAAGTGTTCTGTGTTTCTGGGTAAGGGTGTCTCATCAGGTTACATTCCCAACATGGAGGTGGCACAATAATTTTTTATAATGAAAACCAAAGAACACCTGACATGTGATCTTTCCCAGACAACTTTGCTTGAAGCTGGGTTTCAGATAGCCTCAGAAAGTCCTCTACAAGAATCTCAAGGGTATAAACAAACATTTAACTGAGATGCCACAAGTGAAACAGGTGACTATGTCATAGATATTTCAGGCAGAAGTTACTGATCATTGACATGTATTCTAGAAAGGCTTGATGTGGGTATTACTTTTTTTTTTTTTTTTTGGCAAAACTCCATGCTATTGGGATTTCTAGAAAGAGATTGTATTAAAATTCAACCCATGAAAATACATGACTTGGTCTATCGCTTCATGACTTTTAAAAAGATTTCAAAAGATGTTTTCTACTGAAAGATGTTAAAGACTGACTGAGAAAAGTATTGAATTTGGTTCTGGCAGAATTGAGCTAACCTTACTGATAGTAATTAGCCGATGTGTCTAGTTGTTGTTTGATGCAATCATAAGACCTTGTCAAGAGAAGAGCAGAGCATACTTGTCTTCCTATGCAATCACAGGAAGGTAACCTAAAAGCTATACCAAGTTATGTCATTTATTACAGTGGGATTACAAAGACCAGAACACAGAGATCCTTTGTAGTACTCTTTTTTTTTTGAGACAGAGTTTCGCTCTTGCTGCCCAGGCTGGAGTGCAGTCATGTGATCTCGGTTCACTGCAACCTCTGCCTCCGCTGCCTCCTCCTGCCTAAGCCTCCTGAGTAGCTGGGATTACAGGTGTGCGCCACCACAGCCGGCTAATTTGTATATGTTTAATAGAGACAAGGTTCTGCCATGTTGGCCAGGGTGGTCTCGAACTTCTGACTTCAGTCAATCCCCCGGCCTCGGTCTCCCAAAGTCCTAGGATTATAGGCATGAGCCATTGCACCCAGCCTTTGCAGTATTCTTTATGTTGAACTGCTCTATTGTGGGGATCCACTCAGAATTCCAGCATTGGTTTAAAGATTATTTTAAGCTTAAGACATTTTAGATTCAACAAGTGCTAAACGAAGCTTTCCTGGCTCTTCCCTTATCTGACTAAAAGCAGCAGATTCTGAGATTTGAGGCTACTGTAAATCCCTTCTCCAGGGGAATGTGATGGCACTGAGGAAAACAGAAAGACCACTAATACTTAGAAAGAAAAACATTATCACTGACTTTCCTCCTAAAAACCTATTTGTCCTTCCCATAGGAAATCTTTCTTCCTCTCTTTTTTCCCTTCTAAGTTAGGTAGATAAGCCCTCAGTCTAAACACTTATGTACTACTGTGAAGCCCAACGCTCATAAAAATATTAACATTGATACATTGATAAAATGTGTATGCTGTTTCTCTGGTTAATTTATCTTTTGTCAGTTTAATTCACAGGCCCCAGTCACTAAACCTGAAAGGGTAATGGAAAAGTTTTTTGTTTGTTTGTTTGTTTTGTTCCGTAAAGTATCATGAGCCAATTTTTGTCCAATGGGGCCTAGCAATGATATTGAGAAAAGGGTTTTTAAAAGCTTGGGAGGAGGTCATGCATGGTGGTTCCTGCCTGTCATCCAGCACTTTGGGAGGCCAAAGAGGGAGGACTGCTTGAGCCCAGATCAAGTCTAGCCTGGGCAACATAGGGAGACCCTGTCTCTACAAAATATAAAAAGATTGGGCGTGGTGGCATATGCCCGTAGTCTCAGCTATTTGGGGACTAAGGTGGGAGTATCGCTTGAGCCTAGGAGGTTGGGGCAGCAGCAGCCTGTAGTGAGCCAAGGCTGTGCCCCGGCACTCCAGCCTGGGCAACACATTAAGATCTCGTCTCAAAAAAAAAAAAAAAAAAAAAATGCTAGGGAGATATTATATCAAGATCATGGTTAGCTCCACAGATGCTTCCTATCTGTGAATGAAAGGCTGATTATAGATCTATAAATGTTATAAACAGCCTTACATTTTCCTGAGCTATTTTCTCAAAGCAGGTTAATTTTAAGTAGTAATGTTTAATTGTACAAGAGGTGCTGCTCATCAAGCTTGCCTATTCTTCATGGAGAAAATCAAATCAAGCCCCAAACTTGCAGTTTTTGGAGAGAAAAATTTGCATTCAGTTTTGGCAGGATATCCAGAAAACTGGCAGGTATGTTATTTTGGAGCAATAAAGTGTTGAATTATAGAGGAGAGATTATACTTAAGTCTAGCCTGATGGAAAGACCTAAACAGCCTCATAAATATAGAACAATATCTCAGAACATGAACTTCAGTTAGACAAATCAGGGTTTAAATATGGGCTTTATCACTTGCTAAGTGGTCTTGAGAAAAAATACTTAATTCCCGTGAGTCTTAATTTACTCATCTGTAAACTGTGGATACTACTACCATGCCCCCCAAAAGTAAATGAGATAATGTGTGTGACATATTTGACCAGATGGCTGCCCAATAATGAGTGCTCAATACAGGGTGGTAATGATAATGATTACCATTACAAATCTGGGGCTCACAACTCAGAGAATGATTTGTAAATGATGGCAAAAACATATCTTTTCCAAATGTCTTCTTCAATCTAACACTTTTACATTCAAGTCAGGCAATTTCTTGGATTAAATTAAAATTCCTTTTAGTATAGATGCCTCTATGCCCCCTCAGCCACCTTTGACCCTAAGAGTCAAGCGTTCTAGCCCTGTAAAGGTTAGGCACAGGAAGGCTTAAAAGCAGCAAAGTTAAGAAACAGAATAGGTTTGAGAAGAAAATGATTACTTTCAGTTCCAATATATGCATCTCAGGTACAGCAAGGAAAAAAATAATTCAATAACACTAGGCCCATCATGAGGACTACAAACAGAAGTTATATCCCAAACTTATCCCATAAACTATCATTTAACACCATTAAATTCTTATGGTAGCTGGGTTTGCCAAATGTTTTCCTACTGATTAAGATGACTGTCCCTTCAGATGCAGCCCAGTCAAATAACTGTCTCAACCAAGTCTTCCAAAATAGAGGCCTGGGGAAACCATCGCTGCTCTGTGCTCCCAGAGTAACAAACTTTTTAAAAGATTTTACTCTGGCCAGGCGCGGTGGCTCAAGCCTGTAATCCCAGCACTTTGGGAGGCCGAGGCGGGTGGATCACGAGGTCAAGAGATCGAGACCATCCTGGTCAACATAGTGAAACCCCGTCTCTACTAAAAATACAAAAATTAGCTGGGCATGGTGGCACGTGCCTGTAATCCCAGCTACTCAGGAGGCTGAGGCAGCAGAATTGCCTGAACCCAGGAGGTGGAGGTTGCGGTGAGCCGAGATTGCGCCATTGCACTCCAGCCTGGGTAACAAGAGTGAAACTCCATCTCAAAAAAAAAAGATTTTACTCACACTGTGTGGTAATTATTTTTTATCCATCTGTTGGTTTTCCCAGTGTGATTCTTAAAACCCTAAGATCGGACACCTATTAAGGATCCTGAGTTCTCAGAAAAAAAGAGGAGTAATTGTCAAGACCTGCAAATCAGAAGGATGCTTATGACTTTCTGTTTTTTTTAAAAAAGCAAATCAATGAATTTCATTCTAAAGTCAGCTTGGCATAAAAAGGCTTTATTAATTAGAAATCCTTTATTGTTCTTCCATTGAAAATACAATGGAAAGAGAATATTCAACCTAGTTAGATATTCTCTAAGATCAGATCTAAGAAACTGCATTAAATTTACATTAAATCCTTTTCCTCTTAAATCTACCTCCTTGAGCTGCTGAGGAACGTGGATCAGTTACAGGTTATCTCCACACCGAGAGTAGGACTTTCAATTCATTGATTTCATCAGAAATGCAAGATTTCGAAAACTAGATGACAGCTTTGTCCCAGAAATTCCTGTGAGCTTTCCTTTAAGAATTACTGTTCTTCAGAGTAATTTGGTCTGTGGTTTCTCTGAGTTACCAAGAAAGTTATTTATTTCATAGAGGACTGTAAGTGTTTTCTGCCCAAAATGTTTAAACTTAAGGTTTAAGCAGAAATAAACTGGAGAAAAGAAGACATCTACATTCTTCTGTTTGAGACAGATTATTCTTCTAATAGCTCTCACCTTGTTAACCTACTTTGTAGTTCCAAATCTGATGTGAAAGTTCAATATCATTTAAAATCCATATAAGAAAGATGAATTATTTATTCAATAAATTGTGTTGGGACAATACAGGCCATTTGGAGAAAACAAACAGTGGCTCCCCATTTTATTCCCACACATACAAAAAATCCAGATGGATCAGAACCTTCACTGTATAAAAACAAGCCAGGAATGCTCTAGAAGAATACCTTCATTTAAAAAAAAACAAAAAACAAAACCTTGGAGTTCCTCATCTGTAAAATAAGAAATAAAACCCACATTAAGAAGATCAAATGAGGGTATGTATGTGAAAAGTGGGTTTTGTTTTTTTATTTTTTGAGACAAGGTCCCACTCTGTCACCCAGGCTGGAGTGCTCAACCTCCTGGGCTCAAGCAATCCTCTCATCTCATCCTCCCTATTAGCTGGGACTACAAGTGCATGCCATCATGTTCAGGTAATTTTTTTACAATTTTTTGTAGAGACAGGTTCTCATTATGTTGCCCAGGCCAGTCTTGAACTCCTGGACTCAAGAGCTTCATCCTCCAACTTTGGCCTCCTGAAGCTCTGGGATTATAGGTATGAGCCACCACACCCAGCTGGGAAGCATTTTTCTACAAAACCCCACACAGCACAGGTGCCCTAAAATCTAGTCCCAGTCCAATTTTTCCAACCTTGAAGAAATGAATTTGACAACCCAAAGAATATGATACAGAATCAGAATATTTTAAAATGTGTGGTATTTTCAAAGCTCAAAGTTGAAGGAAAGTTCATATATATTCATTATAAAAGTCAATTACACTTAGAACTATCTGCAAATTACTGCCTGTATCTATTTCCTATTGCTGCTCTTGTAGCTTAAAGCAACACAGATTTAGTCTTTTACAGTTCTGGAGGTCAGAGGTTTGAAATCTGTTTCACTAGACTAAAATTAAGGTGTTAGCAGGGCTGTGTTCCTTCTGGAGGTTCTAGGAGAGAATCTGTTTCCTTGCCTTTCACAGCTTCCTTTCCTGCATTCTTTGGCTCATGGCCCCTTCCCTGGCATCACTCTAATCTCTTGCTTGCCTCATTCCATCCCCTACTACTCTCTCCAATCTCATCTCCCTAAGTATCCTGTGATTGCATTTGGGGCACATCCAGGCAATCCAGTATAATTTCCCCATCTCAAAATCCTTAATCACATCTGCAAAGTCCCTTTTATCATACAAGGTAACAAAAGGTAGCCAAGTAAAATAACATAAATCCATGGGGATTAAGGTGTGGAGATCTTTGGGGGCTATTATTCAGAAAGCCACACTACCATAAACTGCTCTCCTATACTGTCATCAGTTCCTCACTAGCACAGGTTTTCTATCCCTTTTCCCAGTTAGTCATTCAGAATTAAATCATCGACAGAAGTATTTAAAAATAACATGGGGAATAAACTGTTTTCTATTATTTCTATTTTAGAACTCAACTCTACAATCTGAGTTATAAAAAAAAGGTTTACTTTTTTCATCCTTTTTTCAATGTTTGTCTCTTTATGACAGGCATTTACATACAAAACACACCTGCCCAACGATTAGCACACATTATGAAACACTTGTCTTTCCTTCATCATTTTCCTACATCATGCCTTTGCCTAGCTAGATCTCCACTACTTCCACCACTATCTGCGTTCCTAACCACAGCATTAATAACCCTTGCAATTTTAATATCCATCCTCCCTAAGGAAGTACCTCCTTATTTTTTATAGAATTTCCTTTTTGTCTTTGTAATACATCTCTGATATTTCCTTTTCAACTTTATTCTTTGTCAAATGTGCCCACAGATTCTTGATGTGTCTTTATGCAGCTCTTTTATGATACAATGTCACTCGCAATTCTAAACTCCATATTCATGTTAGCCCCAATCCTATGCCACACATGTTTGACTTTCCTAAAGTTTCTGTCCATTAACTAGACTTTAAGTCTTGTATTTAAATTCGGAATTTTAAAATTGAGGTAGAATTTCCACATAGAGAAATTCAGAGGTAACAAGTATACAGTCTGATCAGTTCTTTACGTTGTTTTGATGCTGCTGATTTCTGATCCTTTCACTTCTATTTTATAAAAACACAGTTTTACAATTTCTCTATCCAACCCATTCTATTCTTTAAAACCCACATTCCTCCCCACAATGATTTCTCTCATATTTAAAGAGTAATATAGTATTATTAAATCAGATTTCAACCAGAAATGGGGAAACTTAAGGGCGAACTATTTTGTTTCCAAAGTCTCTCAAAACATTTTCTATCTCAGCGACACCTAGTCCTAAAGAAACATCCTCAGAAAATGGAAATGTTGATTTAGGATGTTGAGTCTCAAAATATCTTTCTGTTTTACAGTTCCTTAGATGAACTAATTCTTAAACATCAAAAGGTGCTTGTTGTGATATGGCATGTCTGGTAACACGGGGCTACACAAGGGACTTCTCAAGCAAGCCTGGGCTGGACAGGACTAGAAATCACAGGACATCCCATGTTCCCTTCACCGATTAAGACAAAACAAAAGGGCCCCTTATTTACTTTGTGAAGCCAAATTAACAAAGTAGAAATAAAAATTCTCAGCTGGGCATGGTGGCTCATGCCTGTAATCCCAGCACTTTGGGAGCCTGAGGTGGGCAGATCACGAGGTCAAGAGATCGGGACCATCCTGGCCAATATGGTGAAACCCTGTCTCTGCTAAAATTACAATAATTAGCTGGGTGTGGTTGGTACACACCTGTAGTCCCAGCTACTCGGGAGGCTGAGACAGGAGAATTGCTTGAACCTGGGAGGTGGAGGCTGCAGTGAGCCAAGATCATGTCACTGGACTCCAGTCTGGCAGAAGAGTGAGACTCTGTCTCAAAAACAAAAACAAAAAAACCAAGAAATAGAAGTTCTCCTTATAAGAAAGGCTACAAACACTGGAAGGATGAGTCACAGTGAGCAAAAATCACTGATTCACCCAAAGTATGCATATGAGCAGGGATTTCATTGGGTGTCTGTAAGGCTGGTAAGAGCTTTAGAATTTGTTTCTCAAGGAAATGAGGAGGGTAAGGAATCCCCCCAAATATCAATGTATCTTCTTGCCATTTCAACAATCCTGGGTATAATGTGCACAGATGAAACGTGGCATTTAAAAGGAGGTCAAGAAACATTTTCCTCATGATTTTTTGTATAAAATCAAGATGGCAACAAACACAGGAAAGATTAATCACTGAGCAAAGATAGCAGGCGCCTCGCTCTCAAAATCTTCAAAATCTTTTAAATGAAATAAGATTATATCCAAGAGCCTAAAAGCAGGTGTCTTCCATGTTTTTCCAAGACCATAATTCTAAAATCCTAGAAGCTGCTTCATTGTTTCAGGTGAATGAAGTCATAGGCTACACCAAGCATAGTGACTGCACACATATAAAAAGCTGCTTTTTGAAAGATCACTTTAACAACCACATTTTGTATCATTTCCCTAAGCTGAATCATGTTCTCAGCCCTCGCTCCAGGCAAAGAGGACACAGAAAACGAGCAGGAGATATAATCACAGATCGCACACTTGCAACGTGGGTGTGAGAAACCGTTTCCAGGGAGAAAATGACAAACATACAGATGCACCCAAAATATGCACATGAGCAGGGATTCCATTGGGTGTCCGTAAGGCTGGCAAGAGCTTTAGAATTTGGTTCTCAAGGAAATGAGGTGGGTAAGGAATCCCCCCGAATGTCAATGTATCTTCTTACCATCTCAATTATCCTGGGTATAATGTGCACAGATGAAATATGGCATTTAAAAGGAAGTCAAGAATCATTTTCCCCATGAATTTTGATATAAAATCAAGATGGCAAGGGCTTTTTAGATACGAAAACTGAAATGAGGCATAGCAACACGGGCTAGCTGAGTCACCCATGGCTCAACACAAATGCCCCCATAAAGAATGGTTGGTGGTATCAGTGAGTCTGCTCAATTCCCAAGGACCTGGACTTTTTCCCAGTATTCCTGCACCTAGAAGAGCATCACAACCTGCTAAGTTCAAAGTGAGAGCTCAGTAAATGTTAGTGGAATAAGAAAAGGTTTCAAAGAAGAAAGTGAAAACCCAGTGCTATAGAGTGTCAGTTAAGCAAATTAAGGTGGCAATGGGGTGGCGGGGGGGGGGGTGGCAGGGAACAAGATTTTAGATTTCATGGAGGTTTTTTCCCAAAGGCCACATATATTTGTTTGAAATTGCAAATATCATGGTTGTATTTGCATAAACTGGCATGTGTATTTGCTTGTGTTTTTACAGACTGTGCCAACTATTCTGAGATAATTTCCAAGTGCAAATGATCACATTTCCTATTCTTTTTGTCATTACTGCTTTTCTTCCGGCTTCATTTTTCAATCGATCTCTCTCTAGCCCAGCCAACCTCAATGTTTGCATAACAACTGTCACTAGCAGTTCCTGTTCCTTCAACTCATCTGCCCCATCCCTGTTCAGGTGCTTTGCCCTCCTCGAGGAGCCCCCAGTGCTGCTGCTCCTATACATGTCAGCGTTTCAGACCCAGCATGCTAGCAGCTGCTGCCAGCGCCTGGTTAAGCCAATACTAAATGGGTCCAAACAGGTGAACAGACATTCTGTTTTTCTCCAAACCTCTGAAAAAGATTCTGCAACTCATCTCACAGTAATTTGTTCCCTAATTTACTCTCAGGAAATTGCCGTTCATGTCTGATTAGGTTAAGTCCAATTCCCTGTAATTAGACACTCAGTGAAGAAAAATCAGCCAATCACCACAGTTTATTTTTCTATACCTCTAGTATCAGTATTGTACCATTATTTTGGCAGATCTGGAAAAAGGATCTGAAAAATGTATCCTGGGTGGAGGGAAAGTCAACTGCATGTCTTTCTGAAAGGCGCTACCTCCTGTTACAGTATCATCATTCTAAAAGATTCTCAATTGTTAAAAGCCTATTTCATTAAAATGTATTACATACCAGTTATTTTTCAATTGAATAATTAGTAGCATATATATATATTAGCAGCAATAATATATATATATATTACTACCACATGTAGGAAGACAGAAATAGGCTAACATTTTTATCAAGGCTAGCAATGAATCATTCATCCTAACCCCTAAATTATATAGTAAAGAATACATGAATAATAGCTTTACACTCAGTTTTGTTGTAGTTTGTCAAGCAATTATATCTCTCAGTTTAAATGCATTAAACAAATCTCCAAATGCTTCTGCAAAGTAACATTAGCTAAATTAATTTTGAGGCTCTTTTCCTAAATGATGAATTACTTACAAATATGTTTGGAGAACAAAAATACTATACAGAAACATGCATAACAATTAAAGTGGTGACTTACAGTTCAATAACAGAATTTTAAAACTTGAGTAATGAAAAAGACCCTATCAGTTAATCTTAAAGTTTCTCTTAGATGTACCAGCAGCTTAACTTTATCCTGGTAGCATGTGATATTCAAAAGTCAAGAAAATACATGTAAATAACTATCAGATTGGTGGAATAAACATGGTAAAGAATTTGAAAATTACTAAAAATTATAGCCACAGGTATTCCTAGGGAAACTTGTTTTCTGTTTTTTCACCTTGATTCTAGCATTAATGTCCCAGGTAGGTGCCCCTCCTTCATCTGGGGTCCCACAGTGAAAATGACATGCAGCAGAGCTGCACATGACCCAAGACAGACATGGAAAGCAAAAAAACATTGGTTATTATAAGCTTCTGAGATTTTCAGGCTGTAACCACAGCCCAGTTTAGCCTAAGCTCACTGAAACACACCAGGAAAGGCTGGGGATCCAATGGTTTCCTTTAGGAAACAGCCATGATGGTCAAAAATAGTCATCTCTTAATCTAAAGCAAAACAAGTTTAGAGATGCCTATTTGGGTGTTTTAAAAGACTTTCTTGGTACTCAGCTCTCTTCCATTCAGCCATGTGATATTTGCAGAACACATGTGACATGACAGGGACCAGGGCCACACTTGTGTGTTGACTCTCATTAGTCAGCTGCTGTAAACCCGAGGGCAGGAACACCATTTTCCCGTGTTTATATTCCCATTACCCAGAATGATGCTCGGCATGTGCTCTAGGTGCTCATAAATGTTTGTGGTTGGCTTATTGTTTAAATCCATTTCAAAATGCAGTGGACATTTGTATAAAGAGGTAATATTAAAGAAGGAGAACTGAAGTTTTCCTGAGAAAATATCTTTGCAGCAGGCATGAAAGAGCAGGAGTTTAGAGTTTGGTGAACAAATGGAGAAAGAACTTCTTGGTAGAAGATTACAGCACAAATGCTTTCACCTGGCATTTCAGACTATTCTGCCACTAACAGTACACTTTAAAAAATGTTATAATAGCAAACTTATTAATTGGATTTAATACAGTCCCTTATGTTATCTTATCCCAATATGGATGAGAATCCTGGCTGATGTTAGCAGCACTAGAGCAGAATAGTTAAGAAAACAAGACTCTGGAAGCTTACTAAAGAGATTTGAATCCTGGCTGTATTACTTGCTAGCTGTGTGATCTGGTCACATTGCTTAACCTCTCTGGGCTCCACTTTCCTCATGTATAAAATGAGGATTGTGGTAATACTGCCTTGTAGGGGTGTCATGCAGATTCAATGAGTTGATATGTAAAAAGTAAACAGGTGTTGGCTATTATGAAAGGCCAGAGGAAAATCAGCAGTGAAACAGGTCTATGTCCCAGTCCTTTTCAGCATTTTTATCGATAACTTGGATGAGAAAACCAAAGCCATTTTGACTTACAATTAAGATAGCATTATGATGGAAGAAATAACAAACATAATGGGTACCAGAATCAAGAGTCAAAATAACCATGAGACTGGAACAATCAGTCAAAAGTAACAAAATATATTCACATAGGGATACATTTTAAATTCTTGTGTATTTGAATGCAACACAAATCTCACTAGTTTAGGAATGGGGGAAGAACCTGCTTCAATAAGGAGCAGCATGTATAAATCAAATGTTGGGGGAGCAAGTTTAATTAAGTATAAGCTCTGTATGAATCAACAGTGTGCTGTAGCTGCTAAAAAAGCTCATGCATGTCGTTAACTGAGTTTTCGTCTCTGGATTTAGCAAGGGTGGTGGAAAGGTTCTGCCTTGCTCTACACTGGCTAGCTCAGGGGACAGAAAGAAAAGCATCCCAAACAACGAGGACAAATCTGTTCCCAATAGTGATTGCAGAATGAACTTGGTGACACCCACAGTCCGAAGGTTAAGTACTCAGGTGTAGATCCTTACACTGCTCCTTCCTGGCCATGTGATCGTACATAAAGCCTCTGTTGCCTCTACCGTAAAACTTGGACAATATGGTCTACCGCCACACTGAGATTACAGAACTAACCAAGGTGCATTTTTAAAAATTGTGGTAAAGTGTATACTTTAGTAGCATTAGACTCACAAATTAGTGGCATTAATTAGATTCACATCATTTATTTCCAAAACTTAAATCTCACCAAACAGAAACTCCCTAGTTATTGAGCAATAGCTCCCCGCTTTCCTCTTCCCCCAGTCCCTTAATGTACTTTCTGTCTCTATGAATTTGCCTATTTTAGGTATTTCCCAGGATTCATTTCTTGACAACTAAAAATGTTTAAAAATGGAGTGGGCTTCTTCAGGAGGAGGTGATGTCCACTGTCACAAGAGTCATTCAAGTAGAGAGCAGACAACACTTCAAAAAATTATGTGGTGGGGATTCATTTTGGGTTGGAGCAAATGACTGAAATGTGTCTCCCAGATTTGACAGTCTATGAGTCTATGAACTCCACAATACATTCCACATGTGTTTTGGGTGACTTCTAGCCCATTTTATCTAAGATGAAACTGAGGCAAGAGCTCCCTGATAAGTAGCCCAAGGTCAATCACTAAGTCACAAAGAGAGCTATGGATAGAAATGAAGTCTCCTGACGCACAGCCCTGCCCTGCATTCCACCATCTGATGATGCTGCACTCTATGACCTACTTGTCCTACGGTTCCTGTATTTTTCCTCCCAAATTCCCTCAGGGCTTTGTTTGAAGGCTGCAAAAAATATCTTAAATGAAAAGTGATTTAATAACAACAAATTCTTAACTTTAATGCCATGATGATAAAAGCTGGTAGAAGATGAATTTGCAAGCATGAAAACACTTTGATTAACCATTAGAAAACAGACTCTCAAATTCAGATTTTAAGTTATGTACAGCCATTTGGATGTCAGACTGAGAAAAAACACTGGAATAACTTCCATATATATTCCACAGCATACTGGAGAAGCCACAGCAATTACTGCTTTTTTAAAAAAGTACAGATTTTGGGACCAAAGAAAGACTTTAATTCTGATGTAATCTCTCTTAATATGGAGACAGACACAAATGTATATGGAAAAGACTCAGTTTCGGTAAGATTCCAGATTTACTGTTTTGTTTTTTAAGACTCAGGATATTATTGGATTTAATGTCTAAAGAAAAAGCCAATATGTTCCCATACAAAATAGTCATAGAACCAGTCTCTTCTATAATGATAGATTGTAAAAAATACTTCTCAGAGTAGAAAACAAAAATTAAATATTTTTTACCAAATATCAAACATAGTATTTTGGTAATTCATTCCAATGTCAACAAAATTTTCCTCTGAAATTTGCTCCAAATTTTAGGTCCCATCTTTATATGTGCATTTTCCCCATTTGTATTACTAAGAGGTCTGCTAGTAAAAATGAAGTTTTTTTCTTTAGTAATTTGTTCTATTAAAAAACCAAAAGAAAAATTGAGAAGCCAATGGTACAATTAAATTCAACATACAAATATATTAAAAGAAATCTTTTTTTGAGCTGTGCCTGTTTTTAGAGCTCAATCTGTTTTTAGAATGCAAAGACATCAGGAAAATAAACTACAACTGACCAATCATTTTTCACTCTATTGGTTATAAACATATACAGATGTCTATTTCTAAGCATGCAAGTGTTGTCGGTCTTACATAGCAAGAAATCCTGAGGTAGCATGGTCAGGGCAGGGGCAGCTATGCCACAAGCGTACCAGGAAGCCAGCTCTTTTTGCTCCACTCTCACTAATGTGTAGATGTCCACCCTCCTGTTTATCACCTCAAAGTTGCATGATGGCTTTTGCTGTCCTGGCATCAGAAAGCAGGAAGCAGGAGTACTTACATCAGGAAAGCAAAGGCTTCTCCAGAACCTTCCAGTTAATGGTGCCTCCAAAACAGTTACCCACAACTGAAAGCTGGAATTGGATCCAATTCCATCCAGTGCTTAACCTCAATCCCTATCGAGCATCATGTACTTCTCTAAATCTGCAGATTCCACTTCCTTCAAGTCCTGTGTCCATTCCTCCTTTTCTTCCTCCACTAATTCTACCTTTGTCCAAGCTCTTACCATCCCTTGTCTAGACTGATGCAACAGTCTCCAAATTGTTCATGGGTCCTCCAATTTTGGCTTCTATCAATCTACCCTCCATGCTGCCACTAGACTCGTCTTCCTAAAACATAAATGTGACTGTCACTCCTCCACTGCTCTTAGGATAAATTTAAACCCCTTAGTATGACATAAAGGCACAATATTATCTACTTTAACCTCTTAAGTTCATCTACCACTTTCTTTTTTTCTTTTTTTAAGACAAGGTCTCACTATGCTGCCCAGGCTAGCCTTAAACTCCTGGATTCAAATGATCCTCCCATCTCAGCCTCCCAAGTAGATGGGACTACAGGCATGTGCCAATGTTCCCAGCTTGAGATGGTGGCATTTTTATGTGTAAAATTTAGGACACTAAATTATGAAAAGAGTAACAACCATGACACAAGAGTGATAAGCTATTCTGTGGTGGCAGGAAGATCTCTGTAGCCCCTGAAATGGGCTTGCTTCAAGGAGAGGAAGCAGGCATTCAGAAAAGTGAATTTTCCAAATAATTGAAGCTTAAATTTTAAGTTGAATAAAAACTAATAAAATATTAAAATATTATTGGCAAAAATCTTCCTAAAAATTCGTGCCTTTTAAGGAGAGTAGGTTGAACCAAATTTAACCTTTTCTGATGACTCAGTGTCATCATTATGAAACTTAATTACCGTTGAGGTAGCAGGGCTGTCTGCCTCTCCATTAAATGGCTCCAGACTGTTAACCGCTTAGTTCTTTACCAATTTCCTCTCCCTTTCACCATTAGGATTTTATCTAGCATCTTAAGTTGTAATTCTGTACAAGTCTTCAGAACCAGGGAATCACAAAACCACAGAATTTGAGTGTTTGAAGAAATTTTAGAGATCATTTAATTTATCAGTCTATCAAATTTTATAGATAAGAAAACTAAGCTCTAAGTAAGTGAGCAGTCTTTTTCTAATCAGATGCTTTTAATCTTCTATTTTAATGGCTTTAAAACTGTGTTCCGTAGAAACCTCTACTCAATTTGAGCTCAGGCCATTATGTTTATCTTTCTTTAAAATGCTAAGGGTAAACTGGATATAAAAACATATGCTACAGGATAAACACACTTTGAATGAACTTTAAAATTAGGATATATCTGTTAGCATCAGGAGTACAACATATTTACTTTGTTTAACAACAGAATCTCTTCTTTCTGCCTTTTTTGTGTTCTGTTGTTTTGCTCATTCATTAAACCCCCATTATTTATTCATTCACCACCTCAGCCTCCAATTAGTGAATAACCAGGCCCAACTTTGTTTCTAACTTAGTTGTTAGAAATGTACAGAGGCAGGAAAGAAAAGCACATGCGTCTACTAGGCACTCACTATTGTGCAAATGTTTCTTACAAAACCGAAACAAAAGCCCTTAAGATGGCTACTGTTACCCCCCTTTAATAGGTGAGGAAACCAAGATGGAGAAGCTGTGCATACAATCAATCAGTGGTAGAGAAGAAATGTAAATCCCCATGTTTGATGTCACATGGCTGCTGCCCTTAAGGAATTCATAATCTATAATGGCAGAAAAGTACATATTCAACTAAC
This sequence comes from Aotus nancymaae, assembly GCF_030222135.1. Lineage (NCBI taxonomy): Eukaryota > Metazoa > Chordata > Mammalia > Primates > Aotidae > Aotus > Aotus nancymaae. The sequence continues at coordinate 30,442,096 of NW_026988428.1, forward strand.
TCTCTAACAGTGTGATAAAAGGAATCATGGCAGTTGGGAGTGCAGAAGAGGAAGCAATGAATTATACCTGAAAAGATGGGAGGAGGTTACACAGTGACACTTGAGGTGAATCTTAATAATAGTCATAAAAACAATAATAGCAAACACTTTCATAGGAATTATTATGGGTGAGGCACATGCCATCTCCTTGACGTTATATCCCCCTTCTACAAAGGAAACTGAGGCACAGACAGACTAAAGTTACATATCTAAGATGAAACTACTAGAAAGCGCCTGGTTCCAGAGTTCATTCTAGGACGAGTGTGCTATGCTAATTCCCAGAAGTGAAAAAGGTGAAAGTGTCCCTAGGTGAGGGGAGAGAGACAGGAGCGAAGGCATCAAGGTGCAAAGGAAACAGAGTGACTTGAGGTGACTGATGCAGCTGGAATAAAAGTTAAAACGTGTAAAGCAGACCATATTACCACTCTGCTTAAAACCAATGATTGGCTGCTCACTACATTTTAAGAGAAATACAAGCCCTGTCTAGTTCTTGCTCTACTCTCCCACTCATTCACAGGTCTCCTGACACGCTGGCCTGCCAGTACTTAGAACAACCAAGCTCCTTCTTGCTGCAGAACGTTGGTACATGGTAGTATCTCATTCTCAAATATTCTACCCTCACTTTTCACCTAATTCTTGAACATCCTCTGGTCTTGACCTATTTGATGTACTCAGAAAGGTCTTTGAAGTTCCCCATCGTGCCGTAACATCTCATAGCAGCACCCTCAGCTTCCCCTTCACAGCACTACCCCACTTTGTAATTATACTAATGTTGTGACTACAGACTCTAGGCTCCATGAAGGCTAGGACTATGCCTGCTATTTTGTTGTTGTTTTATTGTTTTATCTTTGGTTTTCCTTGACTGGCACATAATTCAATGGCAGAAGTTGAAGCTGGAATTGGAAGAGCATGGCCTTTATCCTACAGATGAGAAGGTAGAAAAATTGATAATCAAGGACTGTGAAAATATCAAAAAGAGGCTTAAACAAAGCAAAACAAAATCTAGCATGGTGTGGACGACAGACAAGAGAAAGACCAAAGCTGACAGACCAGTTAAGGATGACTTCAACAAGCTAGGTGAGAGCCTGAATCAAGGCAGTGGTGGAGGAAGTGAATTCAAGAGATGGGACAGGTGGTGTGGCCGGATTTGTTCATTTGACATGTGTGTGTGTGTAAGCCTGCTCTGTGTACTCTGTGACCTACTCTCCATTCAGAGGCATAAAACAAAGTAGTAAAAAGCAAACCTATAAGGAAAAACACTATGCTCTCCAATCAGAGCAAAAGATAAAGAATAAAGACTGATCACTCCTTTTGGCCTTTAGATCCAAAGAGAATTGAGGAATGAATAGCTATTTTCAAAGACATGCCCTTTTCAAGGAGAAGCCAGTTAAAGCAAAGATAAAGAAAGAAAATTGTATAAAAAGATTGAGAATACAGAGTTTTCTGGCAATGACAAGGGGGTTTCAAAGCATACTCATTAAGGGGATCTAAGTTGGGTTTTACTGAGAAGGGATAAACCAGGGAAAGACTGAGGGAAAAAATGAAAAAATGATATAGGGAGCACAATTGTGTGTAATTATCTGAATTAATAAGTGCAAAAACAAATCTACACATATTGGGAGGAGACTGAGCCTGAAGGTTAAGGGAGGCAAAGAGCGGAAAGGTTACACGGGAAGGGCACAAATGGACTCAGCCCTTGGCATAAATTCGCCCAGTGGCACCTCTGCAGAATCCTTCCTGGGTGTAGACAGGGATGGCCGCATGGAGACTGACTGCCCATGGCAGGCACAGCTGCTTCACGGCTGCTTCGGCTGCTGCAGACCCAACACTGGAATATAGCTTGCCTCAACAAGGCTTAACCAGTGGAAAGCTAAGACTCCTGTAATCTTTTTCTTAGATTTTTTAAATAACACTCTTTACTTGAAAGTGAAAACTTCACGATTCTCCCTAATTTCCTGCATTTGAGCGAAATCTAAAGGTTACTTTAAATATAAAGTTCATCCTATCAAGAGCATCTGGGAGTCCATACAGTAAGTCTATTTTAACTTCATATTTAACAGTAGTAAAAAGTGTACTAAGAGTGGATGGCACCAGGGAGCTGCCATTTTTCACACCTCCAAACAGCACTCCTGCTTCCTCTCACATATGTCATGGTAAAAGAGCCAAACTTGGAACGCCTGCCTTCCCAGAGTCGCTTAAAAATCCTGTCTTGAGTGCTGCTGGGCTGTGATAGACCACCCCCGCTTCTATCTACACCCCCACGGTTTGGGAACGGGACAGTGAGATGATGGAAAGGGAATGTGTATCCGTTCTGAAGGAGGTATAATGAGCTTAAATTTACTGTACTAAAGTTAACACAACTGCTATAGGTGACATAATAAGAAATTTGTATTTGGTCTCTGCCCTGGTTCCTGGCACAGAACTTCTAAAACCCTTGTAATTTCCTGAGTACTCGGGGTGAGAGGAGAATCTCCGTTATTCATAGTAAGCCCCCTTCCACCATGCCAAAGTTTATGCTAATAAGGTGACTCCTGGAGGATAGGGACCAGTTGCCAGAAGAACCAACCATGTGAATAGAGGATCAGAATTCAGCACCACCTCTCTCTAGCCACCTTTCTCCAGGCAAGGGAGAGGTGGCTAGAGATCAGCTCAATCACCAAGGGCCAACGACATAATCAATCATGCCTTTGTAATAGCCATAAACACCCTAACAACTCCAGAGTCCAGGGTTGGCACATACATCAAGGTGCTGGGAAGGTGGTGGCCGGGAAAGGGCACCTTGCTCAATGCATCTCTTCCATTTGGCAGTTCCTGAGTTGTGTCCTTTATAAGAAACTGGTAATAGTAAGTAAAGTATTCTGTGAGCCACTCTAGCAAATTATCAAATGCAAGGAGGGAGGATGTGGGAACCCCTGACTTAGAGAAGGTTGGTCAGAAGTACAGGTAGATACCTGGGACATGTGGTTGACATCTGAAGTGGGGGTCACCTTTTGGGGCTGGACCCTTTAATTTGTGTGATCTGATACCAACTCCAGAACTGAACTGAATTATAGGACACCAGCAAGTGTCACCAGAGAACTGAACTGCTTAGTGTGGGAAAACCCCATGTTTGGTGTCAGAATTGTTTTAAGAATACAGAAAAATACTTTTTTCTTTTCTTTTTTTTTTTTTTGAGACAGAGTCTCACCCTGTCACCAGGCTGGAGTGCAATGGCGTAATGTCAGCTCACTACAACTTCCACCTCCTGGGTTCAAGTGATTCTCCTGCCTCAGCGTCCCCAGTAGCTGGGACTACAGGCATGCACCACCACGTCCAGCTACTTTTTGTATTTTTAGTACAAACAGGGTTTCACCATGTTGGTCATGATGGTCTCAATCTCTTGATCTCGTGATCCACCCACCTCAACCTCCCAAAGCACTGGGACTACAGGTGTGAGCCACCGCGCCTGGCCCAGAAAAATACTTTTATACTTTTAGTATATAATTTCGTTTAGCTCTTTTTAGGTAGACCTCACACGTCTGGAGGAAGAGTGGTACTGAGGATATTCAAAATTCATGCCCTAACAGGAGGCAACCCTGTCAGGGAAAGGCAGCCCTCACAACACATAGTTCCCAAAGGGGGAGTGAGAGGACGTTCATCAACATGGTCACTGGCTAGTCAGGACGGCATGTGGAAGGGGCGCCTTGTCCATCTCCAATTGCAAGCTCAAGCTCAAGCTCAGGAACATTTTGAAACCAGTTCCCAGTCCAGGGCAGGAAGCACCTGACTCATACAGCGGTGGGTTCAGGCTCAAACCGTCCCATCTCACAGAAAAAGAAATCTGCCTATTCCTTCACCATTTTATTTCATCCTGACTCGTTTTCCTCAGGGCGTGTTCCATTTTTACTTTACGATATACATTCTGTTTTTCTCCCTCCCTCCAACAGTTTGCATCTGCAGCAGGCTTATTTCTCTGTATCCACTCCTCAGTTACTCACCTCCTCCCCAAGGTTTTTTCCAGTCACAGGAAACTTTCCTGTTATTTTATTGTGGTAAGAATACTCAACATGAGATATACCCTCTTCAATTTTTAAGTGTACATTACATTGCTGTTGGCAATAGTACAACGTTGCACAGATCTGTAGAGCCTATTCATCTTACTTGACTGAAACTTTACATTCACTGATCAGTAACTCCCATTAACCCCTCCTCCTAGCCCCTGATAACTACCATCATTCCACTTTTTAAATCTATGAATTTGACTATTTTAGATACTTCATATGAATGGACTCATAGTATTTGCCTTTCTGTGTCTGGCTTATTTCACTTAGTATAATGTCTTCCAGGTTCATCCATGTGGTCACATGTTGCAGAGTTTCTTTTTAAAGGCTGAACACTTCCATTGTATGTATACACCATATTTTCTTTCTATTTTTTTTCTTTTTTTTTGAGATGGGATCTCGCTATGTTGCCCAGGCTGGACTTGGACTCCTGGCCTCAAGCAATCCTCCCGCCTCAGCCTCCCACAGCTGAGACCACAGGTATGCACCGCTGCGCCAGGCTTCACATATTCTTGATCCATTCATCTGCTGATGGACATTTAGGTTGTTTCCACATCTTGGTTATTGTGAATATTGCTGTGGTAAAAGGAGGACTGCTGATATCTCTTCAAGATCCTGATTTCAAGTCTTTTGGAAGAATAGCCAGGAGTGGGATTGCTGGATCGATGGTAGTTCTACTGTTAATTTTTTGAGGAGCATCACACTATCTTCCATAGCAGCTGCACCATTTTGCATTTCCACCAACAGTGTGCAAGGGTTCCAATTTCTCCACATCCTCACCAACGCCTGTCTTTTGTTTTTTTGTTAATAGCCATTCTGACAGGTGTGAGGTGACATTTCATTGTGGCTTTGATTTGTATTTCTCTGATGATTAGTGAGGTTCAGCAATGTTTCATATACCTGTCAGCCATTTAGATGTCTATTTTGAGAAATATCTATTTAAGCCCTTAGCCCATTTTTTAATCAGGTTATTAGTTTATTTTACTATTGAGTAGTAGGAGTTCCTTATATATTTTGGAGATTAACTCTTTAGCAGATATATAGTTTGCAAATAGCTTCTCCCATTCTGTAGGTTGCCTTTTCACTCTGCTGAGTGTTTTCTTTGCTATATGGAGCTTTTGAGTTTGATGTAGTCTATGGCAAACTTCTTGAATGAGTAGTCTGTACTCATCAAAGGCTGTATGTAAATTATATTCTTCTTGACTATCTTCTCCTTAAAATACTCTCCTTTCAAGACATTCTTTTTTTTTATTTCTCTCTCTCACCCTCCAGCCACTCTTCCTTCAGCCTATAACTTAAATGCAGATGATCCTAAGATTCTGTCAACATTTCCCTTCTCACTCTATGTGTTCCCAATATGCACTCTTTGTCTTCACTTTAACTACAGCTTGTGCACCACAATTCCCACATCTGAACAGCACTGCTTCTGACCTCTTGCTCCTGAACTACAAGTCTGTGTTTCTAACTCTTTCAAAGCATCTTCTGGATATTTTAAGAATCACTCAAAGTCAGCAAACTCGGAGCTAGACTGTCCTTTTCTAGCACTCAGTCAAGTTTGACGCCTTCTTTTTCCTCATCACTTACATTGTCATTAAGTTCTGTTGATTCTAACTCTAAAAAGTCTTACTACTACAATCCCTGTTAGCCACTTTCACTACCATTATTCCCATTTATACCCTCAAAGTCTCTTATGAGGACCAGCTGATGGTTGATGGGAGCTTTGGGAATCAGACAAACTAGATCCCAATTTTTGCACTTAACGGTTGTGTGCATTGGACAAGTTATTAAACTTTTAAATACACAGTTTACTCATCTGTTAAATGGGGCTAGTATTTAGAAATTCAGTAATCTAAATAAAATGTCATTCACGATGACAGGTACACAGTAACCATTCAAAAATGTTTTTTCACTCAGTACTCTCCTTTCTTTCTGCCTTTAACCCATCTTCCCCAGCCAGTATACTTTCAACACTCACACCAGTTACTTTCTAACTCAAAAGGTCTACTCATGTCAGTCTTTGATTTAAAAAAAAAAAAAAAAAAAACTTTCACAAATTTTTATTGCCTATATGACAAAGACCATCCCTTTAGCTTGACACTAATGACCCACTAGAAATCTAACCCCACATTACCTTTCCAGCTTACAAACTCATTACTCCATATTAGATAACTTATTTTCCTAAGGTATCTTACATCATCAAGCTTTGATTTCTTTATTGTAGCCACCTCCGTGTTAAGTCTTCCCCCTTCTATTTCTAGCTGATGTAAGCATATTTCTATTTGCACGTGCATCTGCTTTCACCAATAAATCGTAACTCCTTGGAAGCAAAGAACCCTCCTTTTAATTTGACACATTGCATTCGCTTATTCATTCACTCACCAAATATTTATTACCTGAAAACTAGGCACTGTGCTAGGTATTAGAGATACATAAACAAAGAAGAGTGGCCCACACCCTTAACGAGTGTGCCGTCTGGTTAGGAAAATGGGCATACAAACGATTCCAGTGATGGGTGATAAGTGAAAGGGAAGAGCAGTGGCTCTAGTTTCTGGTTATAGATTAGAATTCCTAGCATTGATTTTACAAAATGCCAATGCCCAGGTTCAACCACCAAAGATTCTAATTAATTCATCTTTGGTAAATTTTGTTTTTTAAAGCTCCTCTAGCTGGGCACAGTGGCTCCCACTATAATCTCAGTACTTTAGGAGGGCGAGATGGGTGGATCATGTGAGGTCAGGAGTTCAAAACCAGCCTGGCCAACATGGTGAAACCCCATCTCCAATAAATAATACAAACATTAGCTGGGCATTGTTGCATGCACCTGTAATCCCAGCTACTCGGGAAGCTAAGGCAAGAAAATCACTTGAACCTGAGAAGCGGAGGTTGCAGTGAGCCAAGATCACGCCAGTGCACTCCAGCCTGAGCAACAGAGCAAGACTCCGTCTCAAACAAAACAAAAATAAATAAAATAAAATAAAAAGCTCCTCTGGGCTAGTTATGTGAAGCAACCATTGCAAGCCCCTGGGACAGAAGCTGTACATAGAAGACTATGGAATATTATGACTCAGAAACATTTCCTGGAAAAAAAAACCAACTATGGAATATGGGAGACACACCTTTTTGCTGGCATTGCTGGCTGTTCCACAACACTTTGTTCCCTTTCTTCTTCCTTTTCAAATCTACTCAGGGGTATACCATTTCTTTACATGACTTAAGAGACATAACACTAGCCCCAAGTCAGGGGTAGATTCTGCTTGTTATTTCTTGTGATTGGTTTAGGTGTAGGCAAAGGAACTCACTGTGAACAAGGATACATGAGGCAAGGTTGCCTGTGGGAAGATAGGGAAAGGTTTCCAAATCACAAGAAAAATGTATCAAGAAAGACAGGCTTTTTCTCTCTTTGGATACGGCTACATCTGACTGTGACATCTGGAACTGAAGCGACTATATTATAACTGTGAAAAGAGCCACCTTGAGGCCAAATTGAGATTTGAAAAGAGCTGAGTTTTTGGTGATACCAATAAGTCATTGCATCAAACAACGGTGACATCCATCGACCAGTGCAATTCTCCTTCATCTTTTTTTTTGAAGCAGGGTCTCATTCTGTCACCCAGGCTGAAGTGCAGTGGCGTGATCATGGCTCACTGCAGCCTCAACCTCCTAAGGCTTCGGAGGGCCCAAGCAATCTTCCCATATTAGCTTCCCAAGTAGCTGGGACTACAGGTGCACACCACCATGCATGCCTGGCTAATTTTAAATTTTTTTTTTGTAGAGACAGGGTCTCCCTATGTTGCCCAGGGTGGCCTTGAACTCCTAGGCTCAAGTGATCCTCCCGCCTCGGCCTCCCAAAGTGTTGGGATTAAAGGCGTGAACCACCATGCCTGACCTTGCATTTCTTGATGTATACAATAAGACATTTCCTAATTTTTTATGATGCTTTGAGTCAAAATTCTGATTACCTGCAACAAATCACATCTCAACTGATACATAACTAAATCAAAATTTGGGGATCAAGGAAGGTAGCCCAGAGAAGTTGATATCTGAGGAATTTCCAGTATGGCCACCAAGAAGCATGAGAAGGGAGATGAGGTTGGAAAAGTGACAGTCTGAGATGAGATCTTGAGAAACCCTGTATCCTGTGGTAAATTAAATGTGGTGACAAACGTTTTGCAGTTCCTCCTATCAAGAGGCAAAGCCTACTTCAGCACCTCATGAAGCTGGTTTCATGACTTGCTTTGACCAACAGAATGTGTCAGAAGTGATATTATTCAAATTGCAGAGCTGAGGTCTGCCTCTCTTGAAATGCTGTCTGAGGCTGCCACCTTGTAAGGAAGGCAATCTTGCCTACTGAAGAATGAGAGGCCAGGTGGTAAGGATACTGAGAGGCCCCAGCTGACAGCCAGCACTGACTGCTAGGCATATGAGGGATGGAGGAGGCCATCTTGGACCACACAGCTATTTCAGCCATCATCCAACTGCAGATGAACACAGCCAACCCACAGAATCATAAAAAATAATGTGTTATTGCTGTAGTAAGCCACCACGTTTAGGGTGGTTTGTTACGTAGCAATAGGTATCTGACATAGGCCATGCCAAGATGTTTGAGCTTTATTCTGAAAACTGTGCAGAGTAACCTGATTAGACTCATGTGTTAGAAAGATTATCTTGGCAGTACTATGGAGAGTGGCTTGGAGTGGGTCCACGGTGAAGGCAGAAGACTTGTTAGAAGACTATTGCATTAATGGAGCTGAGAAACCTGGATGCAAATTAAGACAGTGAGAGTCGGGAGGCAGAGAGGAGTCATAATAAAGGTAAAAATCAACATGATGGGTTGGACACAGTGGCTTATGCCTATAATCCCAGCACTTTGTGAGGCTGAGGCAGGCAGATCACTTGAGGCCAGGAGTTAGATACCAGCCTGGTCAACAACATGGTGAAATCCTGTCTCTACTAAAAGTATAAGAATTAGCTGGGCGTGGTGATGCATGCTTGTAGTCCCAGCTACTCAGGAGGCTGAGGTAGGAGAATCACGTGAACCTGGGAAGCATAGGCTGCAATGAACTGAGATCTCGCCACTGCACTCCAGCCTGGGCGACAGAGTGAGACTCTGTCTAAAAACAAACAAACAAACAAACAAAAATCCATGATGGTGACATAGGGAAAAAGTGAACTAAGGATTGCTCAAAGGTTTCTGGATTGGGTAAATGAGTGAATGGTCATGCCATTTTCTAAGACAGAGATTATGGGAGGAAGTGAAGTTCGCACTAACCCTGGAACATCCAAGTGGAGATGTACGGCAAGGAGTTGTGAATACTCAATAAATGTTAGATGAATAAACTGCTGATTAATCTGATCAGGTACCAAAGTGTTCTAGTCCAAGAAACCATTTTTACATGGTTTATATGGTATAAACTGAGTAATCCCTAAGTCAAGTAAGGTTTTAATGGTGTGAACTCTTGTTATTGACACTTCATCAGAATAGAAAGGAAAATGAAAGGAAAGATTTGATGCAGTTTAAAAGTGCTGACAAATCTGCACATTGTTTAGCTCACAAGCATCAATCTGTAATTCTTAGGGAATGCAAAGTAATGTTCCTACCTAAAGGCACTATCATTCTGTAGTGTATTCAGAGGGTAAGATGTACAACACAAGTCTTCCTCTCTGTCCTGCAGATTCTTTACATGCATTTCCGTAACTACATGCTAGGAAGAGTTGAGACTATCTCCATGCTGTCAAGTGGGCACATAATCTATGATATATCAGTGTAATAAGTTGCAGATACTACAAACAATTTTAATATGTACATGCAAATATTGACTTACCTTTGATGTTGATTAAAATAGCAAATAAATGGCTGGGAACCAATCTCATCTTTCCAGTACTGTTGCCAATTCATGACACTTTCCAAATTCTTCTGATTCTCTCTCTTACAGGGAGGGATATAGGAGCACTAACAAAATAGAATAGAGAAAGTAAACCTATTATTTTATGGAATATTAAAATATAGTCTTTTTTTTTTTTTTTTTGAGAGGGAGTCTTGCTCTGTTGCCAGGCTGGAGTGCAGTGGCGAGATCTCGGTTCACTGCAACCTCCACCTCCCAGGTTCAAGCGATTCCCCTGCCTCAGCCTCCTGAGTGGCTGGGACTACAGGTGCGTGCCACCATGCCTGGCTAACTTTTTGTGTTTTAGTAGAGATGGGGTTTCGCCATGTTGGCCAGGATGGTCTCTATCTCCTGATCTCGTGATCTGCCCACCTTGGTCACCCAAAGTGCTGGGATTACAGGCATGAGCCACCACACCTGGCTGAAATATAGTCATTTTTTATAGAAAGATGGCATTATACAGACAATAAGTCTAATTTAGAACCTGCCTAATTTTTAAATACAACCAAACTGAAATTGCTAAACTATATTTCAAATTTCCAATTTGGCACAAGGACAGAAAATATTCCAAATACAAAAATACAGCAAAAAATAAGCTTCAGCCATTTTGATATAAGTGTATTTTATAAACAAAAAGTTACAATGTAATAGCAAATTAAAAGTATAATATGCTCTCTCTCTCTTTTGGGGGCCTGCCCGACAACAGAGGGAGGCAAAAATAAGTTTATTTTTATTCCCAATTCCTATCTATGAACCTTGACGTTTCCTTCTTTTACCTGTAACTAATAAATCAAGCACACAGCTCTTCTCAGGATGCTGTTCCAAACTGCTGAAACTCGTTTTCTTTTCTTACATTCTCGTGGACAACAAAATCAGTGGAAATTTTCCTTTCAAATACATAATCAATGTATTTTGTTAACCAATGTCTTTTCCTAGCCATGTCTCTGACAAAGTAGTTCTCTTAAAGGGGCTCTATTATTCTAAGCAATATAGGTTAAGCAGAATCAGACAACTGTTCTTAAGTCCAGATGTTAAAATCAACTCTTGGCATTCTAATCCATTTTCTGGAATTCAGCTTTTTACATTGATGATGAAAATGATGCCAGCTTCTATTTATTGAGTGTTTACAATACAGAAGACATTGTAATAAATGATTAACAGGACTTAACTTGTATAGTTTTTACAACCTTATAATTATTTCCATTTTACAGATGCAGACATTGAGATTTTCATAAGCTCTACACCAGAATCAGATTCTGGGGTCTTATCACATTCTACTCTTAGGTATTTTACTAAGGCATCTAATATTAAGGAGCAGGGAAAAACCAAACCAAACGCAACATAAGCTTTATAGTATAATTTCAGTCACATTGTTTAATTTACAGTGTGCAGTTTTTCAACACCTTCTCATTATTTTCTGGTAAAACTGAAATGTTTTATCACGATGCACAAAGCTCTTCATGATCTGGTCCCTGCCTGTCCTCACCCTCATTTAATTCTGAGATGTAGCCATATGGATGTTCTTGCTCTCCAAATCTGCCACGTGCTGTCAACCTACTTGCTTGGCACTGGCTGTTCTCTCTCCTTTTAATGCCCTTTGTTCCTAAATCTCCCTTTTTAAAGATTCGAGTTTGGTGTTACCTATTTGAGGGAGCATTCTTTTTCTTCCACCACAGTTAAGTGCCCCTCATTTGTGCTGCCATGGGACTCACGCCACGTGATATCACAGCTGGAAACACACAGTATCATACTTGTCTGTTTTATGTCAGCCTTCCCAATTTGCTGGCGAGGTGAGAACGAGAACTGTTTTTCTGTCTTTTCTATATTTTCACACTAATGACTATGTCTGCTAACGGTGAAATTGCAAAAATGTTGATTGAATTAGTTAATAACACGGATACAATTTTATTCAAGATTATATTTTTTCACAGTGTTTAAACATTTTTAAAATATATAAACACATTATAAATTTTAGTAAATTTGGTTACTGTCTATTATATATAACACATTCACAACATGTTATGCAAATGTTATTTTAATGACTGAATCATTGAATGTTTATCTTCTGCACATATAGTTCTATTTCTATTAATAACGGTAATATAAACCTAAAAATGTCTATGAAATATGGATTCTGAGTTCTTCCAAAGCAGCAGTTGGGCTTGGAAGCAATGGAGACCATTAGAGAGGGCTCCAGTCCTATTATCAGTTAGGTGTTAGCCCTTGGGTAAATTACTTCCCTTTTCTGGACTTCATATTTTCAAATATGCAAAATCTCCAAAATAATTTCTAGCTCTACATATCTATGATTCTATTCTTGGAGGTACACCAAGAAAGAACCCAGCAGAAGGCAGGACTACAAACACTGTCACAGTATTTTTCCCAGAAGAGATCCTGCCCACTGGGGAGATGGCTGGGAACCCTGACTAAGCCAGCATTCCAGTCAGCAAAGAGGAGGAGTGTGGTAGGTCCTTCCATAGGGGCCAGTGCTTTACATTAGAAAAATGTTCAAAAGAGGACCATGATTTTCCTATTGCTTACTTTCTCTAAGGTGTTGAATATTTTGTTTCCTTCTAGTAAAATGTATTTTTTTTCTACATTACAGTCAATTAGTTTATAAAGTGTAAGTAGGTGCCAAGTTATTGTGCTCTTCTAGGAAGGAGAAATTTCCCAATTTGGAGGTAGAAACTGTGAAGTGTGAAAGCCGAAAAATTCATCAGAGCCCTTTTGGCAATGGGTATACTTGACACAAGAGATATACTAAGTGCATTAGAAAACAATTAACAACCCAATGTAATCAAAACAGATTTTAAATATTTGTAAGTTAACTCGGTTTGAATTCTTTGCTATTTAGTTTTTTGGGGAGAAATGGGTTTAAAATAAATGTCTTTCTTTTTTTTTTTTTTTTGGGACGGAGTTTAGCTCTTGTTACCCAGGCTGGAGTGCAATGGCGCGATCTCGGCTCATCACAACCTCCGCCTCCTGGGTTCAGGCAATTCTCCTGCCTCAGCCTCCTGAGTAGCTGGGATTACAGGTGTGCGCCACCGTGCCCAGCTAATTTTTTGTATTTTTAGTACAGACAGGATTTCACCATGTTGACCAGGATGGTCTCGATCTCTTGATCTCGTGATCCACCTGCCTCGGCCTCCCAAAGTGCTGGGAGGAAAGTACTTTTTTACACTAGAGAAAAGAATCTGAGATCAAAATTTGAGTATTCTTTTTATGTACTGAATTCTTTCCAAAAAGTGATACAGATTAAGTGATCAGTAATTATAATACTCTAGGAACTTTTTAAAAAGTGATAAAGTGATCAGTAATTATAATACTCTAGGAACCTTTTAAAACTAATATTGCCTGGAAATAATTTTTTTTTTTTAAGAGACAGGGTCTTGCTCTGTGACCCAGGCTTGAGTGCTGTGGCGAGATCATAGCTAACTGCAGCCTTGAACTCTTAGGGCTCAAGTGATCCTCCTGCCTAGCCTCTTGAGTAGCTGGGACTACTAGGCACACTCCACCACACCCAACTAATCTTTTGTAGAGAAGGTGTCTGTCTCCTTTTGTTGTCCAGGCTGGTCTCAAACTCCTGGGCTCAACGGTCCCACCCGGCCTCTTGGAGTGCTAGGATTACAGGCATGAACCATCACACCTAGTCTAAAAAACTAAACTTTTTAAGGCAAACATCAAATTCTTAAAAATCGTTATGGCTCTATTTCCTTAAATCTTTATTCTTCAGTTACTGTGAAGCCTAACTCAGATCCTCCCTAGATTCCTTCTCAGTTCACTTAGTGGATTATTGTAGATTGTCAGAACTTTTACATAAGTTAGAAATGATCAAACCAGGGTTCTAGAAAAAGAACTCGAGAATTCAATCATATAAATGACTTTTGTTTCTAGGTTGTTCAAGCCTGGTGGTTTTCCAGGCTTCATAATAGTTCCACTATGAATGTCTCTCATTTGGGGAGGACCACAAATAACAACCTACATGGAACATCATCATCACAGCTAACACTTATTGACTATATGTCAAGTGCTATATTAATTCAAACAAGCAAATATTATAATTACCTCCATTTTTGGATGAGAAAACTGAGGGACAGAGGGATTTAAGAAAACTTTCTTGGCTGGATGGCATGGCTCACGCCTATAATCCCAACACTTTGGGAGGTTGAAGCGGACAGATCGCTTGAGGTCAGGAGTTTGAGACCAGCCTGGCCAACATGGTGAAACCCCATCTCCACTGAAAATACAAAAATTACCAAGGTGTGGTGGCACACACCTGTAATCTCAGCTACTCAGGAGACTGAGGTACCAAAATCACTTGAACCCGGTGGTGGAGGCTGCAGTGAGCTGAGACTTTGACACCTGCACTCCAGCCTGGGTGACAGAGTGAGACTCTGTCTTAAAAAAAAGAAAGAAAGAAAAAGAAAACTTTCTCAAGGTCCCAATGGCAAATGGAAAAGCTGGGATTCAGACTGCAGAGGGGTCCTAACTACTGCTTTCCATATCTCCATCTTTAGGGATTCCTAGTCTTCTCTCTTTGGAGCTCCTGATTTGGGATAAGGAAATCTCTTGCCCTCTGCATCCCTCTCTTGGAGAACCAGTGTAATCTTTTTATTGGAATGGAATTGGTATAGTCCTCCTGAGAGCTGATGGGTTAAGGCAAGTCTGTTGCAGTCCTTTGTTTTCCTGGTACATCCTCAAAGAAATGCACTGTAAATCTTTGCTTGTTCCCTCCTGTCTCAATTTGGCTTCAGGGTTGGTTTCTGGTGCCATGGATGCAATTTCACTTAGAATTTATAGATACAATGCCTTTGGTCATGGAGAACAATAGCATTTCCTTAGAGAAATTTCTTCATATAGTTCTGAACTATTTTGTTTTTCATTTGCAAAGGCAGCATTTTCAGACTTCCAATATCATTACCGCACAAATAACCTTCACTAGGGCCCATGTTGTTTACTGCCTGAACTTAGATGAAATAACTTTCTTTAAAAAAGATTTTAGAAAAAGATTTTTTGACTTTGCATTCATGAACAAAGTTCGTGAAACTGAGTGGGTTATCCTGAGTAAAATAACAAAGTCTTCCAATAAGTTTATTAAGAAAAGACACCATCATCACACGACATGGAATTTTTGATTACGTACTTATTATTACTTAGTTTTCCATTATTTTGTGTTAGGGTTTATCAAGATTTATAATAGCTTTTTTTTTTCAGTCTACCACAAAGGGATTTATATTTTAATAGAATTGTTCTTGAGTAGGTTCTTTGTGTAAGTGTCTTGAGAGGATTGCATTTCAATCATTTGGGCAGAGTAGGCAGAATTAACTTTCTTCTGTTACTGAGTCATTTAAAGATTATTGCATAAATCTTGTGATCTACGTAGTTAAATATTAGGGACTGGGTTCTATGTTAGGGATTATTTAAGAAACAGAAATGAGGAAATTTGTTTCCCCAGTTTCTTTCTTGACTTCATTTGGTTAGGGAGGGTAGTGCTGAAAGACATAATACTAGAATGCATGTAGCCGATTAAATAATTTCCAAACAAATTTGGTTAGAAAATGAATTCTTATAACATTACCTACTGGAACACAGGTTTAATTATATTTTCTATCATAATCCCTCATTTTCTGAACTCCTGTAAGAAATATCCATCAGTTATGATTGTAATTTTGGTGATACTTTTGACAATATGAACATACAATCAGAAAAGCACTGAAATAAAAAGTATAACTGAGCCATGTATAAACTCTATAATGGTCAGGTACAGTGGCTCAAGCCTGTAATCCCAACATGTTGGGAAGATGAGGCAGGGTGATCACTTGAGCTCAGGAGTTCAAGACCAGATTGGGCAATGAAGGGAGATCCCATCTCTATAAATATTAAATTAATTAGCCAGGCATGGTAGTGCACACCTGTAGTCACAGCTACTCAAAAGGCTGAAGTGGGAGGATTGCTTGAGACCAGGAAGTCAGGGCTGTAGTGAGCCGTCACGCCACTGTACTCCAGCCTGGGAAACAGAGCGAGAGCCTATCTCAAAAATAAATAAACAAATTCCATAATGTTTCAAATGTTGTGCATGTATATATGCATGGGTGGACACACAGACATACATACAGAGTCCTTATGAATGTAGGTTAATTGAACAAACACATATGAAATTATACGTCAGCTAGAAAACTAAATTCTAGGGCAGGTGGTCTGGAATGTATATCCATATCTGAAAGCTAAATAAATGAAATCTTATGGAAGAATTCAGTCAAATAAATCAAATAAATACATTAGAAAATGTAAAAGGCAAGGTTAACTAGGAACAGGAGAAGCTAAAATGTGCTCTTAGGAGAGAGTAGGCTGGGCAGAAAGAGTGGTGCCCAGCCTAGAGCAGAGATGGTCAAAGTCTGTTCCACAGATCACTTGAACTGCTTGTCAAAAAGATCCACCCTCCTGAAAGTGTCATTCATTAAGACTAGGAATCTGCATTTTTAACAGCTCTCCTGTCTTGGAATGACAGATTTTTAGAATTGATAATTTATGCAATAAACTATTCTTGACTGTCGAGTACTGGATAGAAAACAAAGATTAGATATTACTCACTCCTTTCTCCCTCTCTCTCCCTCTCCACCTCCCCCGAAGCAAGCAGAGTAGTAATAGTAGCATATTTACAAAGTGCTTTGTGACTACAAAAGAAGACATGAATATTTTGGCCTCCAGAGTATAAGAGAAGGCTTCACAGAAGAGATGACTTTTGATTCGTGTCTTTATGGTTGAACAGGAATTTGCTTGTCAGAGAATGGGTTGGGAAGGTGACATCCCAAGAAGAAATGGAATGTACAGACACTGTGTACAGATGTTCCAGTAAGACTGAGTCATCTAATGTGCTTGGAGGATAAGGGGCATAGGAGATGGTGTTGGAAAATGCCCAAATTATCTGACCTACTATTCACTGAAGAATTGCTCCTCTCTCCTTAAATGCTTCTGCAAAAAAATTGCTCACTACCTCCTGGAGCATATATCCACCTTTCAATGCATAGCTTTTTTAGTTAGAATTTACTATGGTATGTTGATGTAACATCTGGATTTTTATAATTTAATAATATTCACTTCTGCATTCAGGCAGACTGCTAAGGTTGGTTATATTACTAAGACTGAAAAGTCTGGCATGGCATTCCATCTTCAAAATGGTTCATTTAGTTTTGGAATTAGAAAATAAAAACATGGCCAGGAGCGGTGGCTCACACCTGTAATTCCAGCACTTTGAGAGGCTGAGGTGGGTGAATCATGAGGTCAGGCGTTTAAGACCAGCCTGGCCAAGATAGTGAAACCCCATCTCTACTAAAACTACAAAAATTAGCCAGGCGCGGTGGCAGGCCCCTGTAATCCCAGCTACTCAGGAGGCTGAGGAAGGAGAATCGCTTGAACCGGAGCAGCAGAGGTTGCAGTGTGCTGAGATTGCACCACTGCACTCCAGCCTGGGAGACAGAGTGAGACTCTGTCTCAAAAACAAAACAAACAAACGAAAAAGAAAACACACTGTCTTTGCCAAAAATAGAAGTTGAATCTAAATAGAGGTAATCACACCAAAACAAGAAATTTTAATCTGGAAAAAGTTCAATAGTTATTAATAATTATTACAGGCATGACAGTGCCTATAAATATTTGTTTAATGACTTATGATCATCATTTAAAATCCTTGAGGAGATGGTCAATACCTTTTTTTTAAAGTTTTTTTATTATACTATAAGTTCTGGGATACATGTGCAGAACACGCAGGTTTGTTACATAGGTATACACGTACCATGGTGGTTTGCTGCACCCATCAACCTGTCATTTACATTAAGTATTTTTCCTAATGCTATTTCTCCCATAGATCCCCACCCCACAACAGGCCCCAGTGTATTATATTCCCCTCCCTATGTCCATGTGTTCCCATTGTTCAATTTCCACTTATGAGTGAGAACAAGCGGTGTTTGGTTTTTCGTTCCTGTGCTAGTTTGCTGAGAATGATGGTTTCCAGCTTCATCCATGTCCCTGAAAAGGACACAATCTCATCTTTTTTATGGCTGCATAGTATTCCATGGTATATATGTGCCACATTTTCTTTATCCAGTTTATCACTGATGAGCATTTGAGTTGGTTCCAAGTCTTTGCTATTGTTAACAGTGCTGCAATAAACATACATGTGCATGCATCTTTATAGTAGAATGATTTATAATCCTTTGGGTATACCCAGTAATTGGATTGCTGAGTCAAATGGGATTTCTGGTTCTAGATCCTTGAGGAATTGCCACACTGTCTTCCACAGTGGTTGAACTAATTTACACTCCCACCAACAGTGTAAAAGCACTCTTATTTCTCCACATCCTCTCCAGCATCTGTTGTTTCCTGACTTTTTAATGACTGCCATTCTAACTGGTGTGAGACGGTATCTCATTGTGGTTTTGATTTGCATTTCTCTAATAAAGATGGTCAATACTCTTATGAGACTGAAATGAAATAAAACGTTCTTAAATGTTCATGCATACATTCAGATGGGCTTCACTGATGGCATTACTTGTGGCTATACTGTGTACTATAAGGTACACAAATTCAAAGTGTATATGTATGGGTATATATTCAATGAAATATTACAACCATCATTTCTGCATGAAGGGGATCAACAAACCCTGTCCATGTTAAGTCCTCTAGAACCAGTATGGCGATGATAAAAAATTGGTGCTTCCTATTTGTAGCAGAATCTATTTTGTAAAGAGAGCTGCATTAATATATATCCCTTTCCACACATTTTTACAATGTGATGTTGGCACTCCTTGACTGAGAGGTGGGGGTCTATCTTCTCTTCCTTAGCAAGTAAATGGACCTGTGATTACAGCAATGATTCAGTGTGACTTTCAGGTTAGATCAGAAAAGGTGATAAAGCTCCTGCTTGCATCACTCTCTTGAGAATGCTGGTCCTTGGTCTCCAGACAGTATTCTACAAAGAAGCCCAAACTAGCCCATACAGTGAGATCACATGAGAGGCCTATGTGGAGAGGAACTGAGGTCCTCAGGCAACATCCAGGATCAACTGCCTGATACGTAAGTAAATGAGCCTGCCGATGACTCCAGCCACCAGCCATTAAATTTTCCAAATTGGACCTTTGATATCATAGATTAGAGAGAAACTATATTCTTTTCTGTGCCCTGTCTAATTTTTTGACCCACAGAATTTGTGAATATAGGATTGGCATGGTAGCTCTCACCTGTAATCCCAGAGCCTTAGGAGGCCAAGGCAGGAGGAATGCTTGAACCCAGGAGTTCAAGACTATAGGGCAACATAGCAAGACTCTCTGGTTACAGAACATTTTTTTAAAAAATTAGCTGGGTGTACTGGTATATGCCTTAGTCCTAGCTAGTTAGGAGACTGAGAGGTGAGGACAGCTTGAGCCCTGGAGTTTGAGGTTACAGTGAACTATGATTTTGCCACTGTACTCCAGTCCGGGTGATCTAATAATAACAATAAATGAATAAATTAAATAATTTGTGAATGTAATAAAAATGATTTGAGCCACAGGGATCTTTGACAACGACTAAGAGATTATAGGACATCTAGGATTAAAATAAGTGGACAACCTTCTAAGGGTCTTCTTGATTTACATACCTGAAAATACTTGAGTTTTGATGGAATGAAGTCTGTGAGTCACTGTGATGTACGGCAGGACTCCTCAGCCAATCCCAGGCCCAGAGCTCCTCAGAGGAAGGGTTGGGGGCTGGTTATACTGAAAGACCTTGCAATAGCACCTCAAGTTGTACCTGCTGAAAATCTCCTAGCCTTTCCCAGCAGAATATGCTGACATGTAGCAGAGTAACTGTATAGAGTGGAAAGGGCAGACATTCAGAATATTGTCGAACACTGGCTCTATGCTAACTCTAATCCCTGGGGGCTCCAAATATACCTGTGCTTAGAATGAGAGCTCATGGGGGTCAGGGGAAAATGAAGTTTTAGCCCAAGTTAGTGTCACAGTAGGCCCAGGGAGTCCATGAACTCTCTTATAGATTGTTCCTACAGATTCTGAAAGTATAGCTTTTTCATATTTTGGAGGAAACACATACTGACATTTAGGATTGCTTCTCTGATCCCTATATTGAGTAACCCAGAACCTCAGCTTTCAGTGGCAGCCAGAGCAGGAAAACCTTCTCTAGGATACAGAGCAGGAAACTGTCTCAATTCATCTCTATGGCTCAGTGGCTCCAATAATAAACAAGAGTCTGCGACAGATTAGGGGATATATGGACCCCAGAGAGAGCCCTGATGGTATAAAGCAAATGTATGCTTTCTTTGGCAAATGACTATTCTCCTTTTGAGAAACCAGTGGTTTGTTACTGGGTCTCAGTAGGGTCTGAATGTCTGAACATGCAACATCAAGTTACCATTTTACCCACTGTATGCTGGGCTATTTTGACTCAAAGCAGGACTTGTTGGCAAATAAGTTTCAGAAGCAGATGGCTCACATTCCCAAGGCACCTTCTCTTTTTATACTACCAACTGCCCCAACTTGTGCTAATATGCAGTTGTTAATCTAGGTCTGTTTTCTTCATACTGGGATGTAGAGACCCGAAAGAATACTCTGCAGTATGCCAGGAGGTACTTAAAGCCTATGATCAGTTTTGATTGATGATCCAATTTGAGCTCATTGAGCATAACTTTGGTCAGAACACCTGATTGTTTATTTCTCTTGAAAGAAATGATGGAGGTACAGTCTTACAATATTTTATGGACACTGGTTAACAAATAATTCAAGTAACATGATTTACAGTGTGTTAAATCCTCAGAAACAGAACTCTGATCTACACATAGATCTACAAATTCTATTTCTTAGTCACTCATTCTCAGAACTCTATTTGAGGATGTCCTCCACCAAAACAAAGGAATAAATTAAGAAAGGAAGGTGTAGGATCAAGAAAACAAGGTACTCAATAAAGGATAGATGCAGCAGGCCTAAAGTGCAACCAGTTCAGTACGGGAAGTAGGCAGATGGGGTCCAGCAACGGTGTCCCAAGAAATTTTTATTATTTATTTTTTGACACAGGGTCTCACTCTGTCACCCAGGCTGGAGTGCACTGGTGTGATCTTGGCTCACTGCAGCCTTAACTCACAGGCTCAAGTGATCCTTCTGCCTCAGCCCCCCAAGTAGCTGGGACTACAGGCACATGCCACCACGTCCAGCTAATTTTAGTATTTTTTGTAGAGACGGGTTCTCACTATGTTGCCCAGGCTGGTCTCAAACTCCTGGGCTCAAGGGATCTGCCCACCTCGGCACCGCAAAGTGCTGGGATTACAGTAGTGAGCCACCATGCCTGGCCAAGAAATTTTTAAAAAGAGAGAGAAATGTGGAACTAAATCACTACCTATTGAGAATGGCCATATGAAAAACAGTATACAAATGGGTTTTACAATTCTGCAGGAGAATTTTGGAAAAATAAGAAAAAGGTACACAGGAAAGTAAGAAAATAAAAAAGGAGGATGATTCTTAGCTTAAGGAAAATAAAAAGTTATAGAAGTGAACAGTACTTTACATAGTTAAAATAAGTTGAGCACTCAATATTAACTTACCCCAAAATTATGATAGAATCATATTTATTTAAAGAATAAAGAGGAAAATAGGGTAGAATGGTGTGGTATAAGAAAGCTAAATCCCTATAATCCATCATAGTCAGTAAACAGTATCTCAGCTGTATACATCAGAAAACCTATTGTTTAGAAACATGGAGGTAAATACCAGAAAAAAAAAAACACCTAAAAATAGTTAACAGTTATCTCTGGGTGGCACAAGGATTTGGAGCAGTGGAGTACTACCCCTTACCCTCAAATAAAAGTATAGTGCAATTTGATTTTCAAAACTATGTTCATAATAACAAAAGCAAACATTCACTGAAGGCTTATCAAATATGCAAGGAACTATCCTAGGTGCTTTCCACATATTAACTCATTATTTCTCGTAACCCAAGGAGACAGGTACTATTATATTATAATCCTCATTTTACAGGTAAGGGAACTGAGGCACAGAGTGGTCAAATAGCATCTGAAGTCACAGTGCTATTTTAATTAAAAATTAATAATCAAGACATACAAACGGAAAACAGGCATATGAAAAGGTACTCAGTATCATTGATCAGACAAATGCAAATCAAAGCTACAATGATATATCATCATCATCTCACTCTAGTTAAAATGGCTTTTAACCAAAAGACAGGCAATAACAAATGCTGGCAAGGATGTGGAGAAAAGGGAACCCTTGTGCACTGGTTGGTGGGAATGTAAATTAGTATAAGCACTAAGGGGAACAGTTTGGAGAACTAATCTGGAGAACAGTTTAGTTACTCAAAGAACTAAAAATTCAGCTACCATTCGATTCAGCAATCCCACTGCTGGGTATATACCCAAAAGAAAAGAAATCAGTATATCAAAGAGACGTCTGCACTCCTGTGTTCGTTGCAGCACTGTTTACAATAGGCAAGATTTGGAAGCAACCTACGTGTCCATCAACAGATGAATGGATTAAAAAAATGAGGTACATATATGCAGTGGAGTACTATTGAGCTATAAAAAAGAATAAGATCCCGTCATTTGCAACATCATGGACGGAACATTAAGTTAAGTGAAATAAGCAAGGCATAGAAAGACAATGATCACACGTTCTCACTTATTTGAGAGATCTAAAAATCAAAACAATTGAACTCATAGACGGAGAGAATAGAAGGATGGTTACTAGAAGCTAGGAAGGGTAGTAGAGGGCTGTGGGGGAGGTGGGAATGGTTAATGAGTACAAAAAAATAAAAAGAATAAGACCTACTATTTGATAGCACAGTACAGTGATTACAGTCAATAATAACTTAATTGTACATTTCAAAATAACTTGAAGAGTATAACTGGATTGTTTGTAACTCAAAGGATAAATGTTTGAGGGGATAGATTCCCCATTCTCCATGATGTGCTTATGTCACATTGCATACCTGCATCAGAACTCATCTCATGTACCCCATAAACATATATATATCTACTATGTATCAACAAAAATTAAAACAATTTTTAAAAAAATGCCAGGCACAGTAGCTCATGACTGTAAGTCCCAGCACTTTGGGAGGCCAATGGGGGTGAATCACTTGAGGTCAGGAGTTTGACCAACATGGTGAAACTCAGCCTCTACCAAAACTACAAAATTAGCTGGGCATGGTGCTACATGCCTGTAATCCCAGCTACTTGGGAGGCTGAGGCAGGAGAATTGCTTGAAGACAGGAAATGGAGGTTGCAGCAAGCTGAGACTGTGCCACCACACTTCAACCTGGGCAACAAGAGAAAAACTCCAATGCACACACACACACGCATACTGAAAAAAAAATTGAAAAAAACAAAGAAGTGAGTCACAAATGAAGAAATAAAATGGCCCACAAACACGTGATGAAATGTTCATAAAATTAGATACCAAAGGTGCTGGCAAAATTAAACTGCTAAAAATGAAAAATCATAGCCCATATCCTGTGCACACAAGTATCTACAAAAATAGGCTCTCAAACACACAGCTGTTGGAATTATACATTTTTATTACTTATTTAGTATAATTTGGAAATATATGATAAAAGCTTAAGAAAGCAATAAACTTTGTTCCCCTCCAAAAAAATTAATAAAATAAAGCATAATAGACACACACAAGGTAGAAATGCAAACAGTGGGAAACGTTTCAAAATGAAATGTCTCCCTCTGACTGACCCTTACCCCAGTTATGCTTAAGTCATTGCGCATTCTTCTAGATAATCTCTTAACGAGAATGGCAGCACACTCCTCTGTGTATGCTTTGTTCTTTCACTGACCAAAATATCTTAGTGCTCTCATGTCTGCAGACAGAGGTTTCATTCTTTTGCATACTCACTGCATAGTTGTGCCAAAATTCATTAGAGCACCAATTGGTCCTCTAATGAAAAACATTATAGCAGTTTCTAGTCTTGTGCAATTACCAACAAAAGAGCAACAAACTTCCTTGTACCAGCATCTATGCAAACATGTGAGAACAAGAATAAAAGCTGGCATATAGTTTCAAAAAATGTAATTATGGTATTCCAAAGAAACTGTATGAATTGCCCTTCCACCAGAAGTTAATGAGAGCACCTTTCCCCATCTCCTTAAAAAAAAGAAAAACATGGTCCAAATTAAACTTTTCTGATGGTGAAAGATGGAGCTTCCTATTTTAATGTACATTTTTAAGCGAGCATTTCTTTTCTGCAAACTGACCACCCATGATCTTTACCTATCTTGGTCATTTTTTCACTAATGTTTAAGAGTCTTTATATAGGGGGCCGGGCGCGGTGGCTCAAGCCTGTAATCCCAGCACTTTGGGAGGCCGAGGCGGGTGGATCACGAGGTCAAGAGATGGAGACCATCCTGGTCAACATGGTGAAACCCCGTCTCTACTAAAAATACAAAAAATTAGCTGGACATGGTGGCGCGTGCCTGTAATCCCAGCTACTCGGGAGGCTGAGGCAGGAGAATTGCCTGAACCCAGGAGGCGGAGGTTGCAGTGAGCCGAGATCGCGCCATTGCACTCCAGCCTGGGTAACAAGAGCGAAACTCCGTCTCAAAACAAAAAAACAAAAAAAAAAGAAAAGAGTCTTTATATAGTACTATAAAAAAAATTGTCACAATCCCAATTTCCCTCCTCATTTTTCCTGTCTTTATTTAATTTATGGTACATCTGCTACATTAAAAATGTAATTTTTATGAAATCAATCTGTGAAAATTTATATAAGACCCACTTCGAAGACACACCCATTATCTATAAAGACATATATTGTAATCTCTGAAACAAGATCTCCACTATCACATTGTCTCAGACTTACAACATGAGATATGACTGTCTGAAAAAGGTTTTTAGAAAATGGAAACAAGCAAAAATAAAATTTAGAAACCCATGATACTTCCATCACTAAGATTAGTATTGTTATTTCATTTTGGATTTTAAGTAAATATTCTTAAGAGAAGCTGTCCTATATAATTTTCTTTTTCTTTTTTTTCTTTTTTCTTTTCTTTTTTTTTTTTTTTTGAGAAGCAGTCTCGCTCTGTCACCAGGTTGGAGTGCAGAGGCACAATCTCGGCTCACTGCAAACTCCACCTCCTGGGTTCAAGTGATTCTCCTGCCTCAGCCTCCCGAGTAGCTGGGACTATAGGCAAGTGCCACCACACCCAGCTAATTTTTGTAGTTTTAGTAGAGATGTGGTTTTTACCATTTTGGCCAGGATGGGCTCAATCTCTTGATCTCATGATCCGCCCTCCTTGGTCTCCCAAAGTACTGGGATTACAGGCATGAGCCACTCACTGCACCTGGCCAGGAAGCTGTCCTATAATTTTCATTTGTTGTATATATGTTATTACAGGTTTTGTTTCAATGTACTCGTAAAATTATAAAAATAATTTGGAAGTTTTCCTTATTTCTTTGTCCTCTGGCATAGTTTAAAGTAGGATTAAAGTTATCTGTTTTCATAGAGATGACCTGGAAACATTTACGGTTGTAGTTCTTTGACAGTTTTCTCCATTTCCTCTATGGTAATTGGTCTACATTTCAGAAATTTCTACTAGATTGTTTTATTTAGGAAGTTCATATTATCCTAGAGAATCATCATCTCATCCTATGAGTTCAAATTTATTGGCACAGAATTGATCAAAGTATTCACTTAAAGTTCATTTAACTTTTCCTGTATTTGTGGTTATTTCCTCATTTCTGTTTCTGATTTTGTATTTTTGAAGAACATTTATTTGGCGATTAAACTTGCTGAGGATTCATAACTGAATTTATCTTCCCAAAAATAAGACAATTCTGCACTCATTGAATATGCTCAGCATATCTTCAATGGGAATTTTAAAACCAAGAAAAATTTCAAGGCCATACATTTGTGCTGTTAATTTTCTAACCAACTCTTACGCAAAAATCAAACAAATGTTCATTAAAAAACACTGAAGGGAAAGATGTTTGACATTAACCAGAAGAAAATATTCAGTACATCACGAGGATATGGGAGATAAGGCTAGATGAAAGACAGCTCAACAGATTGAGGAGGTAGACTCGATCTCAAATCTAAGAGTAAATGCACCCATCACAACACTGTGTGATGTCCTCCAGAGACTGCACCAGAAAGAAAGCTCCAACCCAGCATGGGTTTTGTTTATCACTGACTGTACTCACAGCACTTAGGATAGTGCCTGTAACGTGGCCTATACTCAATAAACATTTGTTGAACTAACAATTCTAAAACTTGTGACAAAGTCCCTAAACTTTGTCCTCATCTGTAAAATTCTCCCTGTTTGACACATCAGTAACTACAAATACAAAAACCAACATGTATTTATTCTAGAAACATTTATCAATAATATTTGCATTATATATGTCATCTATAGTCCTCAGCTTGTGAAGCTTTCTCGATCAAGAGGTTAAGTGACTGACCTTTAGATGTTCACCTTTAAAGGAGCAAGCATCATCTAGATTCAGTCACATGAGCCTTTTTTTTTTTTTTTTTTTTTGAGACAGGGTCTCACCCTGTTGCTTAGGCTGAAATACAGTGGCAGTCATAGCTCATTGTAACCTTATACTCCCGGGCTCAAGTGATCCTACCATCTTGCTAGGACTACAGGTGTGTACCACCATGCCTGGCTAATTAAAAAAAAAATTTGTTTTTAGAGTTTCACGATGTTGTCCAGGTTGGTCTCCAACTCCTCTCCTCAAGTTATCTTTTCACATTGCTTCTGAAAGTGTTGGAATTACAGGCATGAGCCACTACACCTAGCCTGGCCTTTTCCATTACAACAGGTAGCTTCTCAAATGTCTATGTGCCCAGCTCTGTCTTAGACCTCTGGTAGTAAAGCCTGAGATGTTCCCCCAATGGGGACTGTGAGAAAGGCCTTTTTAGTCATTCATTATTGTGGTGACTTAAGTTGGGATGGGAGAAACAGCACGGTTTTGTAAGAAGGTAGTTTTATCTTCAATATATCAATCCTCTCCGTTGTAATATTTAGTCTCTGTGTTTCGCAGAGCATTTATTTTAAAGTAACCGTTCTGGGTTTTCTCTCATAAAAACAAGCCATCTTTATTGGAGAAATTTAGAAGCTACTGTTGGTCAAAAATAGTATTAATGGTGTGTATTTTTCCATATTCCATTTATCTTTGATATTTGTGTATAGTCTTTTTTCATATAAAAATTTTAAATTTACATGAACACAATAGGGTCTTGCAGATGTAATTAGTTAAGATAAGGTTACAGCAGATTAGAGTAGGCCCAAAATTCAATGACTGGTGTTTTTTGTTTGTCTGTTTTGAAACAGAGTCTCGTCCTGTCACCCAGGCTGGAGTGCAGTCGCATGATCTCAGCTCACTGCAAGCTCCACACCCACCCCCGCCCCCGCCCGGGTTCAAGCCATTCTCCTGTCTCAGCCTCTTGAGTAGCTGGGATTACAGGCGCATGCCACCAAGCCCAGGTAATTTTTATGTTTTTAGTAGAGACAAGGTTTCACCATGTTGACCTGGCTGATCTAAAACTCCTGGCCTCAAGTGATCCACCCTCCTTGGCCTCCCAAAGTGCTGGGATTACAGGTGTGAGCCACCGCACCTGGCTGTACTGGCGTTTTTATAAGAGAAAGAAGAGAGGGATACGGAGACACACACAGAGGGAAGAAGGCCAAGTGAACATAGAGGCAGCAATTGGAGTGATGCACTGCAGGCCAAGGAATGGCAAGGATTCCAAGCAACAACCAACCCTAGGAAGAGGCAAGGAAGGGTGTTTTTCTAGAGCTTTCAGGGGAGCATGGACCTGTTTGATTTTGGACTTAAAGCCTTCAGAACTGTGAACAAATAAATCTCTGTTGGGTTAAGCCACCCAATTAGTAGTACTTTGTTATGGCAGCCCTAAGAACCGAACACACGTATTTTTCAGGATCTCGATATGCATTTCCAATTTGACATGCAATTGCTCCTGCAATATGTTGCCACCAGCCATGCACAAGAATGCCCACATCTCCATATTGTTACCAATGTAATATGTGCCAACTTGATAGGCAGAAAAGGTATCTCAACATTGCATTAATATTTCTTTTTTCCCTTTATCTTTATTAAAATATACTTGACAAATAAAAATTATACATATCTAAGGTATATAAAGTGATGTTTTCATGTATGTGTACTTTCTGAAATAACTGCCACAATCTAATTAACACATCTATCACCTTACATAGTTATGATTTGATTAGTACAGTCTTGTGCTGAATAATGACATTTCAGTCAATGATGGACTGCATATAGATGGCTGTCTCATGAGATAATTCTGTATTTTCACTGTACCTTTTCTATGTTTAGATACACAAATATTTACCATTGTGTTACAATTGCCTACAGTATTCAGTACAGTCACATGTACAGGTTTGTAGCCTAGGAGCAACAGGCTATACCATATAGCCTGACTGTGTAGTAGGCTATACTATCTAGGTTTCGTGTAAGTACACTCTATGATGTTCGCAGGACAAAATCACCTTAGACAATTAACGACTGTATTTTTTTGATTATTAGTGAGATAACACATATTTTTCATGTTTTTATTTGTAATTCTTCAATTACATGCATGTTCATGCCTAGTATTTTACTGAAGAGATGGTCTTTTATTGCTAAGAGTTCTTTGTATGTTTACTTTTGAATCATTTTTCTACCATGTTACAAACATTTGCCCAAATTTATCATTTTTCCTTCAATTTTGATGTTTAAAAAATATGTGTCAGTATTTCTTTACTATGTCATTAAATAAAATAATGTATTCCTTTATGATTTCTGCCCTTGCTACTATGTTTAGAAAAGCTTTGCTCACCCCCTATATATAATATTAATGTATAAAATATGTATAAATATCTACCCAAATTTTATTTAGTACTTTCATAATTTATTTTTGTACCTTTAAAATTTTATTCCATCAAAACTAAAATTTTAATTAAATTTATATTTTTAACTATTTTCCAAATAATTTTTTGATAATTCCTAATATTTTCCTAACAAGTTTTTTATTTAGAAAATTAATATTTTTAAATCTACTTCTAAAAAATAACAGGCAGTTTTAACATCACTTACTGAATAATACATTGCTTTGTAAGTTATTTGAAATGCCAAAATTTGCAAAGCAATCATTCATTATTATTTTTAGGGCAAGAGATTTATTGAAATATAAGTCACATACCATCCAATTCACCCATTTAAAGTGTACAATTTAATGTTTTTTAGTAGATTGCACAGAGGTATGCAACAATCATCACAATCAATTTTAGAATGTTTTCATCACACCAAAAAGACCCTTGTACCCTTTAGCTGTCATTCCCAATCCTCCTATGCCTTCTAGCTTTAGGCAACCACTAATCTACTTTCAATCTCTATAGATTTCCTTCCTTATTCTGGACATTTCACGTAAATGGATTCATATAACATGGCCACTTTTTTGTGGCTGGCTTCCTATCCTTACCATATTTTCAAAGTTCATCCATATTGTATTAAGATTTCATTCTTTTTATAGCCAAGTAATTTTCCATTGTATGGATTAGGATATTTCATTTATCCATTTATCCATTGATGGACGTTTGGTTTGTTTCCACCTTTCAGCTGTTATGAATAACGCTGCTATGAAGAGTCATGTACAAAGTTTCTGCACGGACATGTTTCCATTTCTCTTGGGTATTTAACTAGCAAAAAGTTGCTGGGTCATATGGTAACTGTTTAACTTTTTGAGGAATTGTTCCCAAGTGGCTGTATCTTTTTCATTCTTACATTCTTGTATGAGGATTCCAATTTATTCACACTTTTGACAACACTTCTTATTGTCATTTTTATAGGCATTCTACTGTATCCACAGTGGTATCTCATTGCGGTTTTGATGGGCATTTCCCTAATGACTAAAAATGTCAAACATTTTTTCATGTGTTCATTGGCCATCTGTATACCTTCTTTGGAAAAATAACTATTCACATCCTTTGCCCACTTTTGAATTGGATTATTTGTCTTGTTGAGTTGTAAGAACTCTTTATATTTTCTTGGTACTAGACCCTTATCAGATATATTATTTGCAAATATTTTCTTTTATGGTTGTCTTTTCATTTTATTCATGGTGCTTCAAGTACAAAAGTTTCTAATATTAATTAAGTCCAGTTTATCTATTTGTCCTTTAATTGCTTATGCTTTTGGTATCATATTCAAGCATTAAAGTTTTAGCACTTACATTTAGGTCTCTGATCCATTATTTTAATGTGCAATCAGAGTTCAACTTCATTCCTTTGCATGTAGATATTCAGTTGTTCTAGCACCAGTGGTTGAAAAGTCTGTTCCTTCCCTATTGAATGCTCTTGACGCTCTTGTCAAAAATCTGTCCACAATGTATAGCTTTCTTCTGGACTCTCAGTTCTATTCCATAGGTTGGTAGGTCCATCCTTATTCTGTATCACACAGTCCTGAGTACTGTAGCTTTGTTGTATAGGCGTACTTCGTTTTACTGCACTTTGCTTTATTACATTTTGCAGATATTGCATTCTTTTACAAATGGAAGGTTTGTGGCAACCCTGAGAACAAGTCCATTGGAACCATTTTTTTTCCCAACAGCAGGCACTCACTTCATGTCTCTGTGCTACATTTTGGTAATTCTCACAGTATTTCAAACTTTTTCATGACTATTATATCTGCTGTGGTGATCTATGATCAGTAATCTTTGATGTTACTATTATAATTGCTTTGGGGATGCCATAAACCATGCCCATATGAGGGCAAAGTTAATCGATGAATGGGTGAGTGTTGTAAGTGCTCCACCAACCACCTGTTCCCTCATCTCTCTACCTCTCTGGGGGCCTCTCTATTCCTGAAACAAAACAATATTGAAATTAGGCCAATTAATATCTCTACAATGGCCTCTAAATGTTCAAGTGAAAGGAAGAGTCATCATCCCTCACTCTATATTAAAAACTAGAAATGATTAAGCTTAGTGAGGAAGACACATCAAAAGCTAAGACAGGCTGAAAGGTAGGCCACTTCTACCAGACAGCCAAGTTGGAATGCAGAGAAAAAGTTTCTGCAAAAAAATTCAAAGTGCTACTCTAGTGAACATATGAATGACAAGAAAGTGAAACAGATTTACTGCTAATATGCAGAAAGGTTTAGGAGTCTGCATAGAGGATCAAACCGGCCACACCGTTTCTTTAAGCCAAAGCCCAATCCAGAGCAATGCTCTAACTCTCTTTAATTTTATGAAGGCTGACAGAAGTGAGGAAACTACAGAAGAAAAGTTTGAAGCTGGCCGAGGTTGGTTCATGAGGTTTAAGAAAAGAAGCCATTTTCATAACATAAAAGTGCAAAATAGGCCGGGCGTGGTGGCTCATGTCTGTAATTTCAGCACTTTGAAGGGAGAGGACGGCAGATTGCTTGAGCAAATTCAAGACTAGCCTTGGCAACATGACCAAAGCTCACCTCTAAAAAAATACAAACATTAGCTGGGTGTGGTGGACTGTACTTGTAATTCCAGCTACTTTGGAGGCTGAGGTGGAAGGATGGCTTGAGCTTGGGGTGGAGTTGTAGTGAGCTAATATCACACCACTACATTCCAGCCTAGATGACAGAGCCAGACCTTGTCTCAAAAAGAAAAAAAAAGAGCAAAGTGAAGCAGCAAGTGCTCATATAGAAGCTGCAAGTTATCTAGAAGATCTAGCTAAGATAATTTATAAAGGTGGCTACACTAAACAACAGATTTTCAACATGGATGAAACAGCCGTCTATTGGAAGAAGATCTAGGACTTTGATAGCTAGAAAGTCCTGGCTTCAAAGCTTCAAAGAACAGGTTGACTTGTTAGGGGCTAGTGCAGCTGGTGACTTTAAGTTGAAGCCAATGCTTATTTACCATTCCAAAAATCCTAGGGCCCTTAAAATTTACGCTAAGTCTACTCTGCCTGTGCTTTAGAAATGAAACAAGAAAGCCTGGATGATAGGACATCAGTTTACAGCATGGTTTACTGAATATTTAAAGCCCACTGTTGAGACCTACTGTTCAGAAAAAAAACCTCCTTTCAAAATATTACTGCTCATTGACAGTGCACCTCATCAACGAAGAGCTCTGATGGAGAGGTACAAGGCGGTTAATGTTGTTTTCATGCCTGCTAACATGACGTCCATTCTGGAGCCTATGGATCAAGGAGTAAGTTTAACTTTCATGTCTTATTATTTAAAAAATACACTTTAGGCTGGGTGCAGTGGCTCACACCTAAAATCCCAGCACTTTGGGAGGCTGAGAAGGGTGAGGCATTTGAGGTCAGGAGTTCAAGACCAGCCTGGCCAACATACTGAAACCCAATCTCTACTAAAATATAAAAATTAGCTGGGTGTGGTGGCATGCACTTGTAGTCCCAGCTACTCAGGAGGCTGAGGCAGGAGAATCACTTGAACCCAGGAGGTGGAGGGTGCAGTGAGCTGAGATTATGCCATTACACTCCAGCCTGGGTAACAGAGTGAGACTCCATCTCAAAAATAAATAAATAAAATTTTTAAAACACTTCATAAAGCTATAGCTACCATCAATAGTAATTCCTCTGATGGATCTGGGCAAAGTAAATGAAAAAATTTCTGGAAGGGATTCAACACTTTGATGCCATTATGAACATTAGCAAATCATGAAAGGAGGTTAAAATATCAACATTATAGGAGTTTGGAAGAAGTTGATTCCAACCCTCATGGACAATTTGTGGTGTTAAAGACATCAATGGAGAAAGTAATTGCAGATGTGGTGGAAATAGGAAAGAGCTAGAATTAGAAGTGGAGCTTGAAGGCCGGGCATGGTGGCTCATGCTTGTAATCCTAGCACTTTGGGAGGCCAAGGCAGGCAGATAATTTGAGGTCAGGAGTTTGAGACCAGCCTGACCAACATGATGAAACCCTGTCTCTACTAAAAATACAAAAAAAAAAAAAAAAAATAGCTGGACGTGGTGGTACATGCCTATAATCTCAACTACTCTGGAGGCTGAGGCAGGAGAATCACTTGAACTCACAGGTGGAGGTTGCAGTGAGCCGAGACTGCACCACTGCACTCCAGCCTGGGCAACAGGGCGAGACTCCTTCTTCTGGAGCGGGGAAGCAGAGCTTGAAGATATTCTACTAGAATTAGAAGTATAGCTTGAATTGCTGCTATTCTACTAGTACTAGAATTAGAAGTATAGCTTGAATTGCTGTAATCTCATAATGAAAACTGAACAAGTGAGGCTTCATTTGGATGAGCAAAGAAAGTGGTTTCTTGAGATAGACTCCACTTCTGGTGAAGATGCTGTGAACATTGTTGAAATGACAACAATGAACCTAGGTATTACCTAAACTGAGTTGATAAAGCAGTGGAAGGATTTGAGAGGACTGATTCCAATTTTGAAAGAAGTTCTGTGAGTAAAATGCTATTAAATACCACCAAATGCAACAGAAGAATATTTTGTGGAAGAGTCAATTGATGCAGGAAACTTCACTGTCTTATTTTAAGTAATTTCCACAGCCACCCCAATCTTCAGCAACTACCACCCTGATTAGTCAGCAGCCATCAACATCAAGGCAAGAACTTCCACCAGCAAAATGATTATGACCTTCTAGAGGCTCAGATGACCATTAGCATCTTAGTAATAAAACATTTTCAAACTAAGGTATGTACATGTTTAAGACATAACGGTACTGTACATTAATATAGTACAGTGTAAATGTAATTTTTATATGTACAAAAAATTTGTGTGACTCTTTTATTGTAATATTGGCTTTATTGAAGCGGTCTGGAACCAAATCTGCAATATTTACAGCGTATCTCAGGAAATGTGAACCTTTCCATTTTGTTCTCTTTTTTCAAGATGGTTTTGTTTATTATGGTTCTCTTGCATTTCCACATGAATTTTAGAATCAGCTTGTCAATATATGCAAAAAGAAAAAAAAATCCAGCTGGGGTTTTGCTAGAGATTGTAATGAATCTGTAGATCAACTTGAGGAATACTGCTATCTTAACAATATTAGGTCTTCCCATCCATGAACAAAGGATGTCTTTCCATTTATCTAAGTCTTTTGTAATTTCTCTCAGTAGTGCTTTGTAGTCTTCAGGTTATAAGTCTTACGCTTTTGTTAAATTTATAAAATTTATTCCAAGGCATTTTATTTTGATGTCATTAGAAATGGAATTGCATTCTGTTTTTCTTTTCTTTTCTTCTTTTCTTTTTTGTTACCCAGGCTAGAGTCCAGTGGCATGATCACAGCTCACTGCAGCCTTAACTTCCCAGGATCAAGCGATCCTCCCAGTTCAGCCTCCCAAGTTTCTGGGACTATAGGCACATGCCATGACACTGACTTTTTTTAATTTTAATTTTTTTGTAGAGATGGGGTTTTGCCATGTTGCCTAGGGCGGTCTTGAACTCTTGAGCTAAGCGATCCTCTTGCTTTGGCCTCCAAAAGTGCTGGGATTACAGGTGTGAGTCATCGTACCCAGCCAGAATTGTGTTCTTAATTTTATTTTGGATTGTTCACTCCTAGTTCATAAAAATATAATTAATTTTTGTATACTGATATTGTATCCTGCAACTTTGCTGAATTCATTTATTAGCTCTAATAAATTTTAGGGGAGGTCTTTAGAAGTTACTATATATAAGATCATGCAATTTCTGAAAATAGTTTTATTTCTTCCTTTCCAACCTGGTTGCCTTTTATTTCTTTTTCTTGCTTTTCTTGCTTAACTGCACTGGTTAGAATTCCCACTACAATGTTGAACAAGAGCGGCAAGAGTGGACATCCTTGTCTTCTTCTTGATCTTAGGAGTAAAGCTTTCAATGTTTCATCATTAAGTATAATATTAGCTGTGGGTTTTTCATAGGTTTCCTTTTTTAGGTTGAGTAAGTTCCCTTCTATGCCTAATTTGTTATT
This sequence comes from Aotus nancymaae, assembly GCF_030222135.1. Lineage (NCBI taxonomy): Eukaryota > Metazoa > Chordata > Mammalia > Primates > Aotidae > Aotus > Aotus nancymaae. The sequence goes on from NW_026988428.1 coordinate 30,477,007, forward strand.
GTTGTCATTTTTTTTAGCATGAAAGGACTGTTGAATTTTGTCAATGTTTTTTCTCCATATATTGCGATAATTATGGTTTTCTTGTCCTTTATGCTAGTAATCTATTACATTGATTTGTTTAGCATGTTGAACCAAACTTGCATTATTAGAATAAATCCCACTTGATCATGGTGTATAATGACAAACTCTTCCAAAAAAAACAGATGGGGGAACACTTCCCAACTCATTCTATTACTATGATACCAAAATCAGACAAAGACATCATAAGAAAAGTACAGACAAATATCCTTTATAAATATAAATGCAAAAATCCTCAACAAAATATTAGCAAACAAAATCCAGAAATCTACAAAAAGAATTAAATATCCTGACCAAGTTGGGAGAATAAGGAATGAGAATCAATATTTATAGGATTTCTTTTGGGGGTGATGAAAATATTCTGAAATTAGATAGTGGTGATGGTTAAACAACTCCGTGAATTACTAAAAACTGTACACACTAAAAGGTCAAAGATTTTATGTGAATTATATCTCAATTTTTTAAAAAGGAAGCTGTATACCCTCTATTTTCTCTTTCTCCTGTCATATCGCCTAGTAGGCAGAAATGATTCAAGTTAGGAAAAACACTGTAAAGGATGGTAAAGCAACAAGATAGTGGGAATCTGGGTATGGTGCAGCATCATGGACAGCCTACAATCTCAGACATTTATGCAAGAAACAAAAGAAAAGAAAACTAGTACCACACTGAGATACCACAGCACATCAGTTAGAATGGTGATCATTAAAAAATCAGGAGACAACAGATGCTGGAGAGGACGTGGAAAAAAAGGAACACTTTTACACTGTTGGTGGGAATGTAAATTAATTCAACCATTGAGGAAGACAGTGTGGCAATTCCTCAAGGATACAGAAATAGAAATACCATTTGACCCAGCAATCCCATTACTGGGTACATACCCAAAGAATTATAAATCATTCTACTATAAAGACACATGCACATGTATGTTTATTGCAGCACTGTTCACAATAGCAAAGACTTGAAACTAACCCCAATGCTCATCAATGATAGGAGAAAGAAAACGTTGCACATATACACCATGGAATACTATGCAGTCACAAAAAAGGATGAGTTCATGTCCTTTGCTGGGACATGGATGAAACTGGAAACCATCATTCTCAGCAAACTGACACAAGAACAGAAAACCAAACGCTGCATGTTCTCACTCATAAGTGGGTGTTGAACAATGAGAACACATGGACACAGGGAGGGGAACATCACACACCGGGGCCTGGGGGTGGGGTGCTAGGAGAGGAACCACAGGGGGTGGGGATATTGGGGAGGGATAGCACTAGGAGAAATACCTAATGTAGATGATGGGGCGATGGATGCAGCAAACCATCATCATGGCATGGGTATACCTATGTAACAAACCTGCATGATCAGCACGTGTATCCCAGAACTTAAAGTAAAATAATAAAAAAAAACTAGTATCTGCTTTATTCAAGTCCTTGTTATTAGGTTCCTGTTAAAGTACTCCATTCAATAGCTGATTAATTTAATTATAAAATGCCCTTTTTTATTTCTAGCAACAGATTTTTTGTGTGTCAATGTCTATATTTCATATAGCATAAATACTACAGCTTTCTTTCTTTTTTGATTGGTATTTCTTTTTTCCTTCTCTTTTTCTTGAGACAGAGTCTCATTCTGCTGCCCAGGTTGGAGTGCAATGGCATAATCTCGGTTCACCGTAGCCTCGACCTCCCAGGTTCAAACAATTCTCCTGCCTCAGATTCCTGAGTAGGTGGGATTACTGGCATGAGCCACCTCACCCAGCTAATTTTTGTATTTTTAGTAGAGATAGGGTTTACCATGTTGGCCAGGCTGGTCTTCAACTCTTGACCTCAAGTGATTCACTCACCATGGCCTCCCAAAGTGCTGGTATTACAGGCATGAGCCACCATGCTCAGTCTTTGGTTGATATTTCAATGGTGTATATTTTTACTTCCAACCTTTCTGTGCCCTTATATTCTATGTGGTACTCTTGAAAACAGCATATATCTGAGTTTGATTTTTCCATTCTGACAATCTCTGTCTTTTAATTGAAGGAGTTAGTCCATTTACATTTAATGTAATTACGTATATATTCAGGTTTAAATTTAATATATAATTATTTCAAAATTTGTTTTATCTGCCTACACTCCCCTCTCTCTCTCTTCTCTTTCCTTTCTGCATAGTTCCCAACTTTTTTTTTTTTTTTTTTTTGAGAGAGAGAAGGGGTGGGTGTTCTTGCTACATTGCCCAGGCAGGTCTCAAACTTCTGAGCTCAAGCAATCCTCCCACCTCAGCCTCTAGAATAGCTGGGACTACAGGGACATGCCACCACACCTAGCTGTCTTCTCTCTTTTGCTGCCTTCTTTTTGGACTATTTACTTTATATTCTGTCATTTTCCCCACCTGGTTGCCTGGTAGTTAGTTATGTACTTCTATTGTATAAATCATATTATTTTTTATTTTTATATAAATGTAAACATAAAATCAGAGTAATTGTCCCTATACATTGTTGAACCCCAACACACAACTACTAAATCTGAAACTCAGGTGGAGTTTTTGATTCAGTGGGTTGAGGATGAGACTGAGAATGTGCATTTCTTTTCCTTTTTGAGATGGGGTCTTGCTCTGTTCCCCAGGCTGGACTGTAGTGGTTAACCTCCTGGGCTCAAGCAAGTAGCCTTAGCCTCTTGATTAGTTAGGACTACAGGTGTGTGTCATCATGTCTGGCTAACTTTTTACTTTTAATTTTTGTAGAGATGGGGTCTTGGCTATGTTGCCCAGGCTGGCCTTGAACTCCTGGTCTCAAGCGATCCTCCTGCCTCAGCCTCCCAGAGTACTGGTATTACAGGTGTGAGCCACCACACTCAGCCAGAATGTGCATCTCTAACAAGTTCACAGATAATTCTGATGCTGCCAGTCCACTGACCACACTTTGAAAACCACTAATTTGGAGGAAAAAAGACTAGCCATAAGCTCATTGAAGAGACACTGTAATCAAAGCAAAAGATAGCATTGAATAAGACAGTGGCAGTCAAATTTATAAAAAATATTAATACCAGAGAATGATGATACAATTAACAGAAACAAAAAATTCCAGAATAGAAGTGGGTTTGGAAGAAATAGTGATGAATTCTGTTACCATTTTTATCATTGAAATAAAGAAAACAAAAGGTAATTAAAATAGGAATTACAAATTCAGCACTCACTAAACAGTATTATTGTCTGGTTTTCAGTTCTTTAGATCTATTTGTAAATAAAATTGTTTGGATCAAGACTATCCTAAATATATTTATTACAAATAATAAAATGGATTATACTTCTAGTTTCTAAGATTTAGTTTTCTCCAATAAAATATAACATATGCTGCTGCAATATAGTTAAATTAAAACTAGTAAAACTGGAAATTAGATAAGGTTTCAAAGTCCATTTGATCTACTACATCAGTCACATGAAGACGAAGCAAGTCTAGGTATTTTTTCACATGTGCTTCAGTATAAAGAGACCACTCAGTAACCTAATCTGTTGGATTACACTACTCAAGAAAGCATACATACTTAAAATAAATGTATCTTAGTTTATTTACAAAAGTGGCCACAGAAGTAAATAATTTAATAAAATACAATGATTTGCAATTATTATACTGGTTATTTTAAAAGAACAGAAGAGGCTATTACTACCACTCATAAGTATAAATTTTTACACATTAATTTACGTGTTGTAGAGAATACCTAAGGCACAGCATGAGGAATGGTTGGAAACATATGCAATGTTAAAAACTATTCTGTTCAGCATTTTACTGTGAGTAATTATGGTAATTGAAATATAAATGTACTGCTGATCTAGGAACTAAACTGAATATGGAATTCTGCTCAAGACTGAAAAAATATTTAAACCCAAAGGAAATAAAACTTGACATCTTCATTCATAAATAAGTGCCCAAAACATTTTAAATAAATAAAATGTGTCAACTCATAAAAAGCTTTATAATGAGGCAAGTTTGTGATCAAATAAATGTATTGTAACCAAATTATAACTAATATGTATTGTAACATCACAAATCTCTTTTGATTTTTAGTTTCTGATTTTTTTTTATGCATAACGTTTGAGGACCTTACAAATATAACTGAGAGCTTCATAAATGACATCCACAAATGCAGGTTAGAGATAGATTATGATAAGTAACCTCAGACAGATAGAGCCTAACATCCTGCAGATAGATTGTTTCTGTTTTATAAATGGAGTCTTGCTCTGTCACCCAGGCCTAAGTGCTAAAGCATATATTTAAAATAAATTTAGCTCACTGCAGTCTTGTTCTCCTAGGCTCAAGCAATCCTCCCTCCTCAACCTCCAGAGTAGCTGGGACTACAGGTGTGCACCACAATGACCAGCCAATTTCCTTTATATTTTTTAAGAGATGGGATCTTACTAAGTTGTACAGGCCTCAACCTCCTGAGTGGCTGGGATTATAGTAAGAGTCACTGTACCAGCCCAAATTAGATTGTTTCTAAAGAGACATTCTGACCACACCTTTAAATATCTAATCATAATTGTCACCTACTCAAAAACCTTCCTTGACTTCTGTATTAGTTTCCTATTGCTGCTTTAACACAAACTTAGTGGCTTAAAATGGCACAAATTTATTATCTTACAATTCTGGAAGTCAGAAGTCTAGAAGGTATCTTACTGGGCTAAAACCAAGACGCCAGGCTGCATTCTGAAAGCTGTTAGGATTCACTCAGGGTAGTTGGCAAAATATTAAGGGAAATATCAGGGAAAGTTATAAGATATAGTCTCAAACCTTTTGGAAGGCTGAAAAGTTTTCAAAACTTGTAATAATGAAACTGGCTGAAAGCGGCCGCTTCTTACCTTAAAGCATTGTCATAGGGTAAAGATTAGGGATGACAGAAGCTTTCCCAGTTAAGTCTGTTTACCCCACATTCCTTTGTCTCTACTCTAACTAGCTTGTTTACTCATGTAAACTTTGTGCTGGATGGCCCTCTTAGGGAGAGATCACCACAGAGATTACACACTAATGGTGTTTGCTCTGGGCCCCAGAACCAAACCTTTTATCATTCGTAAAAACACATTTTTAACCATGTTAATTATTCACAAGCGTGTTGACTTAGAACCTCTGTCATTAAATCTATACTGAATAAAAGCGAGGAACAGCTAGTGGAGGGTCGTGTAGCTGCAATCTTGCTCTGTGGGAAGTGCATGACCCCCTAGTCCACTTGTTCATTGTAGTCTGTGTTTGAGTGTATTTATTCATCTATTGTGGAGTCAGGGTTTGCAGGACAGACCCCCGCCAAGTGCTGATCAAGGTCTCAGGTGGTGACCCCGATGTGATCATCATTACAGAAGGCCTAGCGAAAAATCCGTTTTCTTGTCTTTTACCACTTCCTTGGAGAAAGTCTACATGCTTTGTTTGGCTTATGGCCTGCTTCTGTATTCAAGGCTAGCAATGGCTAGTTGGATCTTTCACACATTCCATCACTGAGACCTTCTGCCTCTGTCTTCTACTTTAAGTACCTTGTATTTACTGAGATTTTCTGGATAATTAAGGATAATCTCCCTATTTTAATATCAACTGACTGGCAACCTTAACTCCATCTTTAATTTCTCTTTCCTATGTGACATAAGACAATTATAGTTTTTGAGGGTTAGGGTGTAGATGTTGTTGAGGGGAGACATTATTCTTCCTACCATGGCTTCCCAGTGTCTAGCAAACCCATCCTGGCTGTCTGGGTCTTCTACACTGTGGGCCCCAATTTACCCTCCTGCCTTACCCCCAAGACCTCACTCTGTGTGCCCTGTGTTCCAGGCACACCAGTCCATCTGCAGATCCTCCAACACACCCTACACTCACACAGTTCATAGCTTTGTTTCTTGCACTTTATCTTCTTTGATTTTCTCTTCATTCCACCCCACCTTTCCTCACCACCAAGATGAAACTCTGTTCATCCTCACTCATAGCAAATGCTTCTTTCTCCATGAAGCTTTCCCCGTCTTTCCCTCTGGATGTTCATATCATAATGCTTGTACCTCTCTCTAGAACTTAATGTTCTGCCTTGTTTGATAGTTATTTGTGTTCTTATCTCCTCTGCTGGGTAATAATTTCCTTGACAACAGACTCATGGATTCATTCTCATTTTTAATGTATGTTATCCATATGCAAAACTGAACCATTGATTTTCATCCACACGCCTTCAAACCTACTGTTCCTTTATTTTCTCCATTACTAAAAGCACCTCCATTCACTCAGTTTTGCTTGACACAAACTTTGGAGCCATCCTCAACTCCTCTTTCCCTCATTCCCCATATCCAATTCATCAGTAAATTTTACCAATGCTACTTACTGATCTAAGCCAACACCTTCTTTTGCCTGTCCTACTGGACTTTCTGTTTCCAATCTTACCTCTGCACCTCTCACTCTGCACAAGTCAACATGTGTGCATGTGCACATATACACATACACATACATTTTATTTTCAACTCAGCAGTGACAGGGATCATTTGCATTTTTTCCAAAGTCTCAGTCTGATGATATTTCAGCCCTGCTCAATGTCACAGCTTCCCACCATGCTTGGAATAAAATCCAAAGTCCCTATCATGTTCTTTAAGACCCTAACCTCATTTCCCACCGTCCACCTTGTTCACTGTGGTCCAACCTCACTTTCGCCCCCACAGCTCCTCACACAGACACTTCTCTCAGGGCCTTTGCATTTGCTGTTTCCTCAGCTGGTGGACGCTCTGTCTCCAGACAGCCACATGATTCACTACTTCCATCCTTTCTACCTCTGCTCATCCCCTCATGTTCTTTGGGTCTCTGTGCAAATGACACTTTATCAGAGCAGCCTTCCCTGACCACTCTGTCCAAAAGAAGAGTCCTTCACTTATTTCTGTCACTGTGCATACTCTTACCCTGACTGAATTTTCTTTATCTACCTATCATTACATGACACGACATTATATATAAATTTATTTCTTGTCTGTTACTTCCCAGCAGAATACAATTTCCATGAGTGCAGAAACTCTGTTTTGATCTTATTCTAGTCTCAGCACCTGGATGCACACATAGCTCAGGATAGGCACTTGATGAATATTTGTTAAATGAAAAAATTCATCTTTGTATGCCCTCTTGTTTCTTGCCCAGTTCTTTGATCATTATAATAGATGCCAAAAAAAAGGATTTCCTAAATTGAATTTTATGTATGTATCAAATATCATATAACATTATCTCCAAAGGAAAAATAACCACGAAAAGCCACTTTTTCAAGAGAAATAAAGGTTACAAAGAAGTCATCACAATTCTGCTTAGCCTTTTATCATGCAGTTCTGATATGATGAATGTCTCTAGAATGCAAAATGTATCAAACTGAATGTTCCAGGAAGGAGTTCAGAAACCACTCCAGACAGTGCACTGGGACAGGGTACATGAGTGGATGTGGACAGCGTCAAGGTAACTGCGAGCCATGATGACCTGTAGTTAGGTACATCCAGCTTCAGCAGATATACTTAAAGCCTAAAGCTTAAAGCCTTGTTCAGTCCCACCTAAGTTTTTCTTCTCCTTAATGCATTTCTCTCACTTTCCAAGTAGTGGTTTCTTAGAAGGAGCCTTCTTAACTTTTGTTTCTAGGTTTTTATTATTAGAGGAAGGGAAAAAAACTCAAAATAAAAATAAACATATAGGCCAGGCGTGGTGGCTCACACCTGTATCCCCAGCACTTTGGGAGGTTGGGACAGGTGGATCACTTGAGGTCAGGAGTTCAAGAACAGCCTGGCCAACATGGTGACACCCTGTCACTACCAAAAATACAAAAATTAGCTGGGCATGGTAGCACATGCCCGTAATCCGAGCTACTTGGGTGGCTGACACAGGGGAATCGCTTGAACCCAGGAAGTGGAAGATGCAGTGAGCTGAGATCATGCCACTGCACTGCAGAACAGAGAGAGGTTCCATCTCAAAATAAATAAATAAATAACCACATTATCTCTAATCACCCACTCTCTCTTATCTCAAAAACAAGAAGGCAGTTTAAAAAATTCATCTTTTTTTGTCATCCAATGTATATAATTATGAAAATGCAAATGTCTGGAATTAAGTTTATTTCATTTAAACTAATTATTAGTTTTAAACTAATCTTTATACAATAATTTTAAATGATATTTTTCCTTCAGAATTTCCTTGAGTCCCTCTCTTTTTATACCAACTCCCTAAATGCAGTAGCACCAACAGTATCTTTTTTTTTTTTTTTTTTTTTTTGAGACGGCGTTTCACTCTTGTTACCCAGGCTGGAGTGCAATGGCGCAATCTCGGCTCACTGCAACCTCCGCCTCCTGGGTTCAGGCAATTCTCCTGCCTCGGCCTCCTGAGTAGCTGGGATTACAGGCGCCACCACGCCCAGCTAATTTTTTGTATTTTTAGTAGAGACGGGGTTTCACCATGTTGACCAGGATGGTCTCTATCTCTTGACCTCGTGATCCACCCGCCTCGGCCTCCCAAAGTGCTGGGATTACAGGCGTGAGCCACCATGCCAGGCCCTAAGACAGTGGTTTTTGAATCTTGTCTTCATATTAGAATCATTGCAGAACTTTTAAAAAACGCCAATGCCCAGGCCCCAACTAAGACCAAATCAGAATCTTGGAGGGTTGGACCCAGCAATAAGAATTTCTTTTTAAAGTTCCCCTGGTGACTCTAATGTACAGCCACAGGTGAGAACCAAAGCTCCTAGCAGGTACAACTGTGTCACAAAAAGGTAGTGTGGTGACAGGAATAGTAGCAAGAGGAAGCTGACCCCAAATTTAGATTTTGTTATGGTTAATCCACAGAGATCATCTCCCTGCGGCTAATTTGTTGGCTTGAATAATCTGTTACAAGACTGGATATAGTGATTGCTTTAGACAATAAGGATATAATTCAAAAGATAAATAAATTTAGTAGGAACTCAAGGTATTTTGAAGAAATTATTAGTCAAAGATCAAATTTACTCACAGTATCTTCTTTAGCAGTTTATGGCTTAAGAAATTCTATATTTGCAATGTATTCTTTCCCTCCTTTGCCTCTTACTGTAATTAATGCTGCAAACTCAAGGGAGAGGAAAAAGTCCTTACTCTATTTTTGTAAGAAGTGATTTCCTAAGTGGTTTCTTGTGTTAGTGGGTCATGAAGAAAAGGTTGAAGGTGGTTGGGATTCAAGATACTGTTGGGAATCTAGACATTCTACAAAGAAACAGAGAGGAAACCTAGGCCTTCAATAAAGAGGTAAAGTAAGGCAAAAAAAAAAAAAAAAAAGAAAGAAAGATCTGGGCAGCCAAGATGCAACAGGAATGGACAATGGGTATTGTCTAATTGCAGGGACACTGTGGAAACATTCTGCTTATGTACATGAGTCTGCCATAATATTTTTATTACATTAAATTTTTCCATCACACTGCTTATAAGAATTTCCAAATTGAGCATTATTTGGTCAAAAATAGAAAGGTGATGCTAAAGAACAAGCTTATAGTCTATAAATGCTACAACATAATTATAATCTGGATAAAGAGATATAAATTGGTTTGGCTGAGAAAACCTTGACTAAATTGATAGTATGTCATCCATGACTTCTGTAACATAAATATATCCTTCTCCAGTTCTGTCAGTTCCTGAATACTTTACTTTATAAAATGTATTTTGTTTAGGTACTTTTTCAAAACAACTGTTGTCAAGATCTAAACTGGCACTGAAAAAAAATGATTATTTTCAGGAGAGAGAGAGAAAGAAAAGAGAGAGGAGAAATCTTAGTATGCATAAAGCATTGTAATTGCTTCGAAGTAATTTAAAAAATCAATGTCCCAAAGATTTCAATTTACTTTTTCTGCCAAATCCTTCTTCAAGCTGCCTGAAAATTGTGAAGCAGTCTTTTTGTAATAAATTATAATTTGTCAATGTTTTAATATTAGCCATTTACTGTTGTGTGTGCATGTGTGCATATCTATGTATATATAGATATATATATGAAATTTATTAGTGCTTGAACCACTATCTTAAAGTAATTAGCAATGTTTCTTCAACTATAACAACTTCTAAATGATGAACTAACACACAATTTCTAAATTATTACTACCGGTTGGTACTTATCTTTGACATTATTGACTTAATTCTAAAAAACAACAAAGTGATGTTTCTAAAACCCTGGGATTTCTTTTTAAATTCCTGAGCATTAAGAGGATCAACTTACAACATCTGTCTTTGAGACGTTATCACCTCTTCTTCAAGATCTCTAACATTATAATCTAAATTCTATATCCTTAGTCCTATAGTAACTGCTTATGTATTATCAATTTTTTTAAGGTAAATGAATATTCATTTGTCAATTGGAGCATTTTTTTTTTCTGAGAGGAGTCATCCATATTTTTAAAAATAATGTTTTAAAATTTTCTTAAATTCAAGAATTTACTGTTCAGGAGGTTAGATCACAAGTTTTATTGCAGAGTGATGGTAAGCTTGTTTTAAATACTATTACAATATTAATATAGAATTTTTTCTGTTGGATTAATACAAATATATCTTGTTACAGTTAACAGAAAGTTTTCCTGTGTACACAAGATTAATTCCCTTCTGGACTGGTTTTCTGCTTGATCCCTCAAATAAATGAAAAATGTCAGTAACTTTTTAAAAGACACATACCTTTACTGTGATAGTTAAGCAACAAGGAGGGTAGAAAAGATCAAAGGAAGAAAAAAAGAGAACCAGAACCAGGTGCACTACAAAGCTCAATTAGTTCACAGGCTAAGGACACTGCTTTTTATAAGTTATTTTTCTCCATTGGGAACAGTTTTCTGAGACTTCCTCTCTCTGCTCTCCATCCCGGGAGTCCTAACCAAGTTTTATCCTTTTTTTTTTTCTTTTTCTTCTTGCTTGCTTTCCAGACCAAAAGACGTTGTCAGAGAAGTCATATTAGGTACATTTCACTGAAGGTTTTCTATTTTCAGTAAGTTTTACTGTTCACCAGGCGATTTCTGACTGTCCCTAAACACAAAGGGACACTAGGCTCCCTGGAGACTCTTTTGAGAATCTATTTCATGAAAACTAGGAGCCCTCTGTACTTCCCAAAATGGACCCGCAATATTTCACATTTGATTTCAGGTCGTTTGTGAAGCCACAAAAGCTTATCTTTGAACCCCAAGTTAAAAATGTCTGTGTAGAGCGAAAAGCTAAGGAACTCTCTCTCACAACTTTAGAGGGTCCCCTCGACCTTTCAAGGAAGGTCATTCCAGCTGAGTTCCAGATGCGACCAGCTGAAGCTCGGACCTAGTGCTGGAGTGGGTGGATCCCCGCTAACCACTGGCTCAAAATGCAGGAAAAGTTAACTTTCTGGGCCCCTTGCACTTCTCCAAACCCGGTCCGGTAGGCGCAGGACCCGGACTGGGTCGAGGCCTCAAAACCTGACACCAGGCAACATAGGTGTTAAAATGAGCCTCTGGGTACCACTGGTCGCCACGCGTAAACCCACCTAAAAGAGCAGAGCCCTGGGGCTCCTTGATGTATTCATTCCTGGTTTGAGCACAGCCTGCGCAACCTGGTCACCTCTGAGCAATTCGAGCACACACCGAACCCTCCCCGCGCGGGGTCTAACACCGACGCTGCCCCCAAACCTCCCTCGCGGGGAGCCCCTGGGTGCGCGGGGCGTTCTTACCTTGGGGTTGGCCAGGAGCTGGTGCTCGTCGCTGTGCAGCAGCGCCCTGGAGTTGGACTCGGAGTTGTTCACGTAGACCTGGACGCAGGGGTACTGCGAGGTGCCCCTGCAGTCGGCGCCACAGGTGAAGGTGCACTCGAACACCTCGCCTATCTGCTGCACCGACAGCACCGTGCAGTTGGCCGCCGTGGCTTGCAGATTCTGCAGCGCGGGACTGAGCCAGCAGAAGCCAAAGATGAAGAGCGACACGACGCCGGAGATGATGAGAAACAAACCGAGCCGGATGCTCTTGTCCTCGGCTTCCGTGTACTCGTAAGCCACCCGGAGCTTCGCCATCGCCCCCCACTCTCCGCGGCTGGCGCGCTCCCCCCGCCCCCTCCCGCCCCCGGCGCCGAGCCCGACTGCCTCGGGCGGGAGGAGCCGCAGCCGCCACCGCCGCCGCCGCGCGACAGCAGGGGAGTGGGCGGCGAGGGGGAGCGCGCGAGAACAAAGGGGCCGAGGCCGGCGACGCCCCCGGCGGCGGCAGCGCCCCCCCGCCCCCCAGCCGCCGCCTGGGCCCCGCGGTGCAGCCGCCGCTTCAGAGCCTCCTGCACCCTCGGGCGCGGGGAGCGCACGGACCGCTCCAGCTTCCAGCGCCCCCTGCCAGCCTCCGCCCCCGCACTCTCCCCGCCTCCCCCACCCCGCCTCCTCTCGTCGGGTGTCTCTCTGTCTCCATCGCCCGCTGGCCGCTTCTCCGCGGACTTGCCCGGCCACTGCCCCAAGGGTAGGAGTGCCTGATCTGGGGCGAGCCCGGGGGCTCCCCCGTGCAGGAGGAGGCTCCGCCCCGCCCCGCCCGCCGCCGACCCGGGCCCTCCCGCCCCGCCCAGCTCAGCTCCGCCTCCCCCGGGGGCGTCTCCCGTGGGCGAGGGGCTGGCGGGCACAGGCCACAGCTGCGGCTTGCAATCGGAATCTTCGCTCAATCCCCTTAAAGGGACGTCCGAGATGAAAGATTAAGATCAATATAGCTTAACCGGAGTGAGAGTTAAAAAAATAATAATAATCAGAGGGAAGGGTGGAGTTCAGATGGAGCGGCGGGAATCTTGAACTCCAAACGGGGACTGGTCACCTGCAGGGAGAGCGGCCAGGCTCCGGGCGCACCCCGGGAAGCGGACATGGGTGGCGGTGTGGGAGGGCACGGGCCTCCGGGGCCGGGCGGATCGATATGAAAGCCCTGGGCTAGCAGCGTGCGCTGGGAGGCCCTCGGGGACGACCCAACTGTTCCCACGCCGCGGGCGGGTTGGCGCGTGGCGGTGCCGGAGGCGTGACCTAGCCGCGCCCACGCAGCCGACGCAGCAGCCACAGCGAGCGCAGTAACCTTCCGGCCCCCGGGCCCCGGCCTCCTAACGGTCTAGGCGCAGACCCGCGCCCCCTGGCCCGACTCTGGCCGGAAGGGCTGCAGGATTGGATTTAAACAGGCTGAGTCAGGTGGAGTTTGCTGTGGAGGCAACGTGCGTGGGGGCAGGAGGCTGGACCAAGGAAACTTGCTGCCTAGGTCCTCGATAGCCATTGTGGCAACTTAGGTCTCCGGCAGTCGGCTCGACCCCAACTTTATTTGCCCCCATGGCTGGGGCTAAGTAGAGACCAAAGGAAAGAGGTGGAGAGGCTTGCAGCCTGGAAAGAAATACTTTTCCCATCAGAACAGTGCCCTTGCTTCGGAGCTCCCAAGAACAGAATCGTTTCTATCATTTCCCTCGTTAGGAGCCCTGCCACCCCTGACCCACCTCAGGATTTATGTAGATGATTTTCCAGGAGCGCTGTTCAAGCCGACAGCGGCGTGCAGACCCACTTTGGGACAGGAACTCTTTCTAGACCTGCGTTCTGCTCTTAATTCTTGCCGCTGCTCCCTCCACCCACAATTACGCCAACTATGCTTCTAGCCTCTATTTCGCGACCTTTTTTAAAGTTAGAATTACCTTTTCCCAAACCACACTTTTGCATAAAATCAAACTGGAGAACTATTTATATCTACATTTCGAAGAATAAAATCAGAATATTCACTTCCTTGCAATCTATACATAAAACATACATATACATAAACCTTTTTTTGGTTTGTAAGTCTCAAATGAATAAACTCTTAATTATGTTCCTGATGAATACGGAAACGGAATCATAGAATTCTTGACTTCTCTTTCCTGAATGACTTGACTTCAAATGTTACTTGACTGGTATTGATTACCTTTCGACTGCAGTTCTGTTACGTTATTTTGAAGCACTACATTGTGACAAGTAACAAGTATTTCTAAGCAATGGGCAAATTAATTACAGGAAGATCCTAAGTGTCTTTTTCCCCATAAATTAAGAAGATGTACGGTTTGAAAAACTTCCTAATTATGAAGATGCTTTGTTCTTTAGTATCTTTCAAGTTTTGAGACAGATTTTCTTTTTAAAATTTAAACGTAGGAATTGTATTCTTTTTTTTGTTAGCATAAAGGCAACTGTAAGTGATTACATTACTTAAAAGGAAAAGTGAGTTTACTAGTTGAAATAACATAACCCAAAATCACAAATCTATCTGAATCTTTTTCCTATTGCAGGAAAAATAAAAAATTTAGAAAAAATATTTTTTCTATTGTTATAATCTTTTCCAAGAAAGCTAAAGCCATGTCTAAGATCTGAGGCAATAATGAACAAATAAGATCCAGTTATTGTAGCTCGGTATCATGAAGAACTGAAACTTGAGGCAGAATTAATTCCTTAATGCACAGCAGTTGGGGGACCACCAATAATTTAATGAATATAATTCATTTTTCAATGATTCCACAGCTCAAAGTGTTGTGTGAATGGAAACCTCTGCCTCAAAATTGAAGTACAGTGGTGTGAGTCTAGGGAACAAAATCAGAAATTCTACCTTATTTTAACTGAAATTCTTAGTTTTAAAATCCATTTTCTTTTATTTCTGCATTTAGTCAATTTTTTTCCTGGCAATTATTCTTAAAGTATCTGAAGAAACTTGTGTCTTCTGTTCTTTAGACATTTTTCTCCTGTTTCCCATTTTTAACTTGTTTTCTCTGAACACATTATTTTCACATGTTTATCGAAAGTCAAACATACCAAGACTTCACAAATTAAATCAATTTCTATTTTGTTCTTTAGGAAACACTGGAAACGTTTATTAGTTTTATTTACTTAAAACGGAGTTGCTTTATCATATTCCCAAGGAAGATTGGATATGTCAGCCCCTCAGTTTCAGAATACGGGTCACCACTTTCTAAGTCAGAATAGTAGTAAGAACCTCAGGAAAGCTCAGCTAAGCTTTGAGGTCACTTAGAATCTCTGTTCCCTGTGGAAGATGGAAGCAGCACAGAAAAAGCAGCTCGTCTTTTCTTTGAATAGTGTTCCATCAATTAAGATTAACAATGTAATACTAAGAACCAGACTGACTTATTTGATGTACATCATTGTCTGCAGTAGTTTTTCCAGTAGGATCATGGCCAGGTCTTGATAAAGTTCAATTTAAACAAAAATTAATGCCTATCTAAACAAGGGCATTAAAGCCATTGTTATTTATAACTTGTTCTCATGATCAATATTCAAAAAGTCCTGTGGCTGATGCTAAAGTTGCAATATACAATATCATATGTGTATATACTTTTTATTAAAAGATTCTTTATAATTCTAAAAAGAATTATAAAGCAGGCTTGTGTGTCTGAGGAATAAAAGGGAATTTAGAGCAGGTGGGAAAATTTTTTCAAAAATTGGCACATCATGACTTTTTTTGGTAACTGCTACTAAACACTTGAAAAGCTAAGATACGTAGGTGAGGAAAATAATGTATAATCACCTTCTTTTCCATTAAAATTTACATTTTAGAGTTTAGACCTTTTTAACTAGGATAGATACTACACATTATGAAAGTATGAGTGGCTCAACAAAGAAAACCAAATAAAACAATTTTATATTTTCTTGATTCAGCAGCTGTAATTATAGATTTTGTTAATGTCATAGGAAATTGAGTTCAGCTTGCCGATACCAAGAAATTAACTTCCTTGCCAAGTTCCATTATGAGTGTTAAATATTTGTTACTAGCCTCAGAATTTTAAATTCAAAATACATTTCCTATGTGGTCACTTTTTATGATTATTCTTTCCTAACCATAAACTTCAGGTATTAAAATGAGTAAATAATTATTACTAAACATTACTTACTTTTTTTTTTTTTAAGACAGAGTTTTGCTCTGTCACCAGGCTGGAGTGCAGTGGCACGATCTCGGCTCACTGCAATCTTCGTCTCCCAGGTTTTAGCAATTCTCCTGCCTCAGCCTCCTGAGTAGTTGGGATTACAAGCACGTGCCACCACGCCCAGCTAATTATTGTATTTTTAGTAGAGATGGGTTTTCACTATGTTGGCCAGGATGGTCTCGATCTCCTGACCTCGTGATCCGCCCACCTTGGCCTCCCAAAGTGTTGGGATTACAGGCGTGAGCCCAACGCACCCGGCCCACTACTTTCTATTTCTAATCACAGTAAATTAGAACAGGAAGGGATTTTAAGTATTACCTAGTTCAACATTAACCAAGAAGCTCCCAGACTTTGCATTTTGCTTGTAATAGTAATTAAGGTATTTTTTTTAATTTCAAATTTATGTTTGTGTATAGCCTTTATGTTTGCAACTATGGAAAGCAAAACATAGATAATCAATTTACATATTTCCATTAAAATTTACATTCTAGATAGGTTAGCAAATTTTTAATACCATATTGGTAGTGCTGTCTAAAGTTCCCCAAATCTCACCAACTGTGAGTATTTAATGTTAACTGCAGTGACTCTCTATGGGAGAAATATACACAGGAATGTAGTAAAAGAGAAATTAGCTTTGGAACTTAAAATGTAGCAGTCAAGAGGTTTTGGTCCCAGCTTTAATAGTAAATAATTTGACATAAGGTAAATAATCCTCTTAGTCTATTTTTTTTGCTATAACTGAATACCTGAGACTGGGTAATTTATAAAGAAACTTAGTTCTTACAATTCTGGATGCTGGGAAGTCCAAGAGGATGACAGTAGTATCTGGAGAGGTCCTTGTGTGCTTTAACATGGCAGAAGGCAGTTGCATAGCAAGAGAGCAAGAGTGCCTATCAGCTCAGGCCACTGTGCATATAAAGCCACCAGTCCCATTAGGCCCCACACCCTGATGATCTTATTTAATCCTAATTACCTCCCAAAGGCCCCATCTCCAAATACCATCAAAATATGAACTGGGGGAATATGTTCTAACCATTAAATTTGGGGGACACATTTAAACCATATCGATAATTTATTATTATTTTGCTCCCTGTCATATAAAAGTGTTGGTCTAGAAGATAGTTTTAGTATTCTAATATCTAATTCCCAATTTTTGTTTTGCTGTGGACTTTAGAAAATTGGGTATTGGTATATAACATTACCTAGTGAAGTTAAAAGGTCTTTTAGCAGAATCCCAAAACATGGAGAGCATGTCGAGTCTAGCATGATGGCTAACAGGAAGAGTGTTTGTCTTTAGAGAAATGGACCTATGTCAATGAAACACCTAATATAAGCTAGGTTATTTATAAATGCCCTAATTTAACCTTCCCATGAGAAGAGGGAACAACATTCAGAGATTAGGTAATTTTTTGCAAGACTGCACACATTGTGACAGGGCCAGGGGATTTTTATATTTGCATTTTATTACGGCATTGTATATTTAAGAAATATTAACCACTTGAAGATAATAAATTACTTAAAATATTGTAAGGTACATAATTTTTCTACTATACTATGTCACTTCTAAGAAATTTATTTAACAAAAATGAAGTGTAGGTAACACAAAAAGCATTTACAAATGGATTTAAAATGTGTTTAAATACTTACATGTAAATATAGTTAGGCTTAATCAATATCTCTACTGTGAAATCTGATTATGAAGAGGACAGTGAGTAGAGGCTGAAGGAACTGATAATTAAATCTGGTCCCTCTGCTTAATTTTACTCTGAATCACATTTGTGTTGAAAATAGCCTCTTCGGATGCTTAGCAAATAGTAGTAATACTGTTTTATGTGGAACAGAGAGATGAAGCTAGGTTTCTAGTGGCATGTTAAAAATTCAAGCTAAATTCAAGGTAGAAGTAAATATAAGGAATAATTAGGTGTGCAATTTTTATGGGGTAAAAGGAAATCCTATCTTCTGCAGACTCAAAAGCATCGAATACTTCTAATAATAATAAATTTTTTTTACCTTTGCTTGGACACTTCCAGTGATGGAAAAATCATTAACTCCTAATGATTTCTGGAGCTTTTGAAAAATTATAAAGTGGTACTTTATTATCATAGATTGAAATTTGCCTTGCCATATCAGCCGTGTAATGGTCCTTATTCTGCGCTCTGGCTTTATGTAGGATAAAGATATTTTTAAGAATAAAGCCTTACAAATGACTCTACTTCAGAAATGAGAAGACAGCCATTATGTCCCTCCTAGGCCTTTTGTTATGCGCATCTTCCAGTTTCCTCAGTATTCTCTTTAGATATGACTTAGGAAGCTAAGGTTTTATCCTTAGTCCAAAATGCTGAGAAAAATAGGTAAGTCAAAGTTGGAAAGGATGCCCCACTTTAACATTCGAAAATCTTCTTTTCGATGATATCCAGTTTACAAACACTTCTAGGATAATGGATTTTGTTGTTCATTGACAATGTCATTGCAAATGTAGAGAGAATCTGGATTCCTAATAGTGACATACAAGTCAACTAATATTCAAATTTTAGATCTATATTATTTAGAGTGAACTGAAAAAAATTACACAAAACTTTAGATAAAAAAGGGAAATCTGGAAATAACTTTTTGAGCAGAGGAGTATCATGACTTGCATTTTTAAAAACTGAGATAAAATTCATGCAATAATGGGACAGCATGTTGTATTTGAAGAATATTAGCCACTTGAAAACAATAAATTACTTAAAACATTCAAAATAAAAACAAACATATCTTTCTGTTAAGAGGGGAAATAATTAACTCAAAGACAGCCCATTTTTCATGCACTGTTGCATATGGTAATTAAAACTCCATCTTAAAATAAATGTTCAGTATGTAACAGATTTAAAGGTAGCTTTGAAACATTCTGGCTGCCCCAAATCTTTATTTTTATACATAAGAAGATGAAACTATTTATATCATTCCCTCATGTAATGTTTTCTCATTCAGATGTATAATTTTGAAGAATAAAAGTTTAATTTAAAATAGTTTTCTCATAATAAATTAGTATCAAGAGGCCTGACTCTAAAAAGAATCAAGCAGACTCAGCAATTTGTGGACATCATACCACCCTTGAAATTTGAAGCATTTCTTCCAAAATGTTTGAAGAACTCATGCATTATCATCTAAATTATCTTCATTATGCACTAGGAAACAGTTTGGCCTGGAAGAAAAAGGCATTTAAGTTTTAATATTAAATTATGTGGTGAAAATGTCACTTAGGCCAAAAATAAATGCAAATTACAAAAACATTACATTTCAAGAAACACATACAAATTAGAGATGAGCTCTGATTCACAGTAAAGATTGGTTTTTCTCAGCTAGGGCCTTCAATTATTGTTTAAAGGAACTAACACTTTTGGTATAAAGCCAGTTTTATTTCGTCTTCTCTAAGAAAGATGTCAAAACATTTTTGTGGTATGTTACGGCCTTTCAGGCCTAGAAATGAAAACTAAGATGAATCTCAAAAAGAACAAAAAATTGGTTTTGCTATATAGAAGTTTAACTGAAGTATTTTAGCACATGTCAACTGGTTATCATATGCTTTTTGACTATGCAATAATTTGAATTTTCAAGATAGGAACTTATGACAATTATGACCTTGTGAATTTTGACATTTTCAAGAAGTCATTTAAATGAGAGAAAACTGTACAATAAACATGGAAATGACTAGCTGTTTAAAAATTACTGTAAATCTTGAATTCTTATGATAAAGAGACATGTCACTAAAATCTTGTCGCAGTATTTACACAACTGGTTGGATTTAAACTTTCAATTAATGCACATATAACTGATAAGCATCTAACTGCCATTACCAGTTTTTATGCATATTAACTGAAGAAGAAATCTAGATCAGCAGAAATATTACCCAATATAACTGAGATAAAAGCATTTTTGCTGTTTTATATTTATATATAAATATAAGGATTCAGCTTTCCTCCTGTTCTGCTAACAAATACTCCTATTGTAGTAACACGGTTTCTGCCCTAGAACATTGGATATTATAGGAAAAAGTAAATGAATGACCTCGATACACAGGGATTATCCCAAGATTTAATGGGACTTCATCAAAAAGATTTTATTCTACTTACTACTTGTACACAGGAGATTGCACATATGCAATGTATAATTTCAGGCTAAACATTTACATCAAAACTTAAAAACTGTCTTTTCCCTCTTTCAAATATGTAACTAAAATATACACTTAGGTCTGGTGAATACATACATACATATGATTACTATTTGTTGTGCTTTATTAATGTTTTACATTCCTGCTCCTAACATCAAAAGAAAACAACACTACAGGTAAGTTCAATAAAGTTGCCTTTTGTAATTTTTTTGATTTAAATTTCTTTCCAAAGATACGGCAGTGATTTTATCCATGATTCACAGAGTAGCACAGTCTTATGTACTTAAAGGTCAATGCTTTAAGTATATATCTTTTAGCTCTGATGACAGTCTCAAGACTGACTTCAAATCAAGAAAAGGGAATCAACACCTTAAAGAGCTGAAAAGAGGCCTGGAAGTAATCAAATTCAACTTTTTATTTAAAAAGGCAGTCCTGTCAATTAATTGTCAGTCTCTGCTTGCACATTGACTGAATCTTTACTTCATGAAGCAGCTAGTACTGTGTAGTGCCTTAATATAGAAAAAATGTTTCAACTACTCCCTATTGGTTTGAGACTTGCTCTGTTCCGATTCTTCCTGTATTTGCTGACAACCGTCATGCCTCCCCTTAGCTATTCCTTAGCTGTCTCTTCTCCAAGTCCTACATCTCAATTCTAAGATGCATGTTCTTTCCTCACATAATAGATACATTTTGTAATTGGTGGCTTGTCATAGTGTGAACTTTTTCTTAGTGGTACATAAAATGGTGTACCTTACCACAATTGATGGCAATTAGATTTGCTGTAATACAGTAATTATCTCACTTTAATACTTCTTCAGTGAGCCATAGGAACATTAAGACATTCAACTCCTTACCTTATGTACAGAACACTGTCCAGCCAGTCTTTCCTAGGTTATGTTCTATGAAGTTAAATCTAATGTCTTACAAAGCAACTTTTTTGAAAATCTTGAGTTACTTAAGACTGCACTGAAATCTTATTTGTCCTAATTCTGCTCTAGTGACAAGCATGAGCTTAATTGCTTTTCATTGACAGCTCTTGAATTTGATACTTGAAGACAGATACCATGTTTCCAAAATTTTATTTCTGTTGTTTTGTATATTTAAAATTTACTCTAAAATGGGAATACTAAAATCCACCTCACGATGCTATTCTTCAGACAAGACACAACAATGTATATAAAACCACAGCATTTGCTGGGCAGCTAGAAGGCATGATACATCTCTCTCCCCGTCTGCCTTTCCCAGGCATGGCAGCTTTTATAATACGGCATTAAAACAGAACATGACATTTCAGATGCATGATTACTTCCAATACAGTGGGCTTCCTATTTTTTTCTGAATGCTATACTTTTCTTAATGTGACTAAAGATTACATTCATACTTTTGGCAACAGGATCACAATTCTTATTGATCAATATATGAACCACCCAAATGTTATATTCCACCATCCTTTATTAACAACCAAAGTGCAAAACCAAGTCATTTTCTTGATTGAATGTATCCTATTTGATTCAACACACCAAACTACTGGGTTAGATTTAGGTCCTAATTTTGACCTTCAATGTGTTTATTTGCTTCATCTTCCAGATCTGTCATGTATTCATGGTATACTCTAAGTCACTGGTAATGCCAGTGGCAAGAAGACAGCCTTGTGACCTGCCATTAGGATACAGCTTTTACAAAGTAAAGACATCTCAATGCCTGGCTTAGCTCATTCTCCAAAAACTATCTTAGTGGAACCTAGTTAGTAGGTATTTCTAGATCTTCTTTATTAACTACATAGACAAACCATGGTTAACACTATACAGTCCTGTTTACACACACACACACACACACACACACACACACACACACACATTTAGGTTTTCAGCAACTTTTTGCAAAATTGAGCTATTAAATCTAAGTTAAATGAAATGAGTCCTCCTTTACAGCCATGCTCAGATGCCACATATTTTATGAGCAATGGATATAACAAAGTGGAAGATCTATGGCTTGTGAATAGAAGATGACTCATCAACTAGAGAGGCTGGAGAGTGGAAAAATTTGAAATATTTAAAATTTATTAAAAATGCTTAAAAAGATTCTTGTGAAAATGAATTTATAGCAAAACATAATTGAGTAAATTATCTCAAAGCCCAATGCTTTATACACTTTATTTTCAAACTGAAATACCAACTTTTATCAATCAACTAGTATTTATCAAGCACCTGCTATGTCCCAATTTCAATGTCAAAAAGAAACAGACTAGTTAAGTGGCTGGCTTTATATATACTTTAAGAATTTAGATCAACTTTCAGTTCTTAAAATGTATTATATCTAAAGAAAACTATTTGTGTAGTGAAGTCTCTGAAAATAGAGCTTTAGCATATAAATTATAGTACCACCCAAAGAATTATATATGAAACCAAATAAAGGATTTCCCTTTGAAATTAAATAGCTTTTATTCCCAGAAAGTCAATCATGGTTTAATCTAAAAAAATTTAACATAGTGTACACATCTATTTCACTAGCTATATAGAGGGAAATTAACAGAATTAAAGCTTTGAAAGAAAATGTGAAATATAATTGAGGGTTGTCAATCTCTGTACATGTATAACCACAAGTTATAAAATCAAGGACTATTATAATTGTGTTATATTTTAAAAGTTTAAAGTAGTGTTTTAAATATTTTAAATAGAGTGACTTGTATTTTGAAGTCCATAGCATGGTAATTTCTGATATTAACAAGTTCTAAAAAGCTGATTAACATGCAAGAGTTTCTTCATCTTGATGATTCAGGATAAAAAGAACTCACAAAAATGGAAAAGTGTGCATTTAAAACTCTGTATATGGTAGTTAACAAAAAAAGAGAAAAAAATTAAGAGCCAAGATAACAAACCACTTGATATGAGTTATCTTATTTTTCTGAGTTTGTTCATCAGTACCAGCCATGATCATGCTTCATCTGAGACTTCAATCTATATTGTTGTTTATATTTATTGGAATAAAGATCCACTTTCATTTCACACT
Source organism: Aotus nancymaae (assembly GCF_030222135.1). NCBI lineage: Eukaryota > Metazoa > Chordata > Mammalia > Primates > Aotidae > Aotus > Aotus nancymaae. The sequence goes on from NW_026988428.1 coordinate 30,500,111, forward strand.
TGTTTTTTGTGGTTAGGTAGGAAAAGTTACATTTTATTTTACAAAGTGAATTACTAGAAAAAAAATGTAATCTTTTTTTTAGAATGATTTCTATGATTTGATTCTGGTTTATGTCAAGTAAGGTATAGTGTTCTCTGAGGGTTTTTGCACAATAGATAAAATAATTACATAGTGCTATCTTTCCTACTGAGGAGATGCTTTGGTTTAATTCTGAAAGATAGGAAATGCTGGTTTTTTTAAAATGTCAGTTTCTCATATCTCAAAATGCATAGAAAAACATAAATTTTAAGCCACTTTATATTCCTGATACACAAGCACAGCAATGTCATAAATGCTTCATTTTCAAATGATCTGGTTAATGTCAACAGACTTTTACTCTTCATAGAAAAATAGGTTAAAAATGCATTGCCTTTTTTTCTACTCTCTAGTTCTGCTGTGGTAGCTTCAATCTTCAGATTTTTAAAATACAGGATTTGTATTAAGATGGGAAAAGAATCCGTCAATTTGTAAATATGAGATATCTAGGCTAGCAAGCTAAAGAAGTCTACCCATTCCCATCTTACGGCTTACCTTAATTTGCACATTACTTCTTAAAGATAAATCTCAAAGGTCTATCAAGAAATTTTTCCTAAATTTTTCACAGAAGTACTACGGTTGGGTTCGAAGAGTATTCAGGATGTTTTATTTCTAATGCTGCCACAATCCATTTAAAAAATATTTTCTCTGATTAATACTGTCTATGTTTTTAACCTGTGAGTGAAATGATTCACTATATTTCCATTATATTACTTGTTGGAAGCTAGAAAAGACATTTGAGTCACACCATTCAGTTTGATATTTGTAAAACTTCAGTAGTTTTCTGTATTTTTCATGTTAAAGAAGTAACTTCACAATTTCAAATTAAAGCCAACACTGCAGTGAGGAGAGCTTTTCTACTTTATTACAAAGAGAAGAAGCCTTTATGTGGTCAGAAAATACAAGATTGATCTTTTTTTCTCTTCCTATGAAACGCTGCTGTTCAAACAGCCAGAGTGAATTGTCTCAGTTCACTTCTTTAAGTCCCATCACATTCACTTGGGTATGGATGTCCTTGGCTGCTGAAAATCTGGCCCTTTTAGTGCACAAGGCGACAAAGTCCCCTGACCAGCAGTTCCAGAATGTCCCATTTTCATATATTGCATCCATGCACACCTCCTAAAAATGAGGTACAGCAGGGCAAACATTTTCCAAAATAGATGTCATATATATAATATATACACATTCGTACATACATACCTTTATTCATGTGATGTCCAAAAATTTAAAAAAAATGTACACATTTATTACAAAATTGTAACAAAGACTGGACAGTGTTTTGCTCATTCTGGAAAGATGAAGCTCAGTAATAACACAACCCTGGAAAACCATCCAGAGATTGTGGCAATATCTTTCTTCTAAACAGTCAGATATTCTTGCATTAAGCTTGGCGAAACTGCCTTTCAAAAACAGAAGGGGAAGTAAAATGAAGGAAGCAGACCTTGCTCATCTTTCCAAATGAAATACGAGAAGGATCTTCACATAAAAATGCACAAACATTTGTTATTTTATTACCAATAGTGCTACAATGAACAATGCAAATTTTGTGGTCTAATTGTGTTGAGTCTTTTGTAGGTTTTTCTTTTTACATTTTAGAAACTATATGGTAAACTTCTGTCAGTGTATTTGCTTGTCTTTACAGACTCAAGTCTGTCTGCTGGCAAAAAAGGAAATAAATGAAAAAAATTCAGACCCTGCTCAAACTAGAGAAAAACAAATTACAAATTTAGTTGTTGGGCAGCACATAATTAGTAAGGCAGGACCTCAAATGGTGACCCTTTGCTTAAGCCAATTGCCAGATCCTCAAGGAATTAAAACCAGGGTGCCTGAGCCACATCAGTTCTGCAGTTATGTTGAGTATTGTGCTGAGACAGCCATACCCCAAGAAAAGGGAAGTCTTTTTTTTTTTTAGAAGGCTTGCTGAGCAGGGTTGTAGTTGAAGGTGGATGGCAGGTGAGGCCGTTCTTCTAATTTGTCATATTCCAGATGGAACTCCTATAAAAACAAATTTGAGAATTTAGATGATATCTTTCCCTTTTCATCTCAAATTACTGTCAAAATATATTTTAATATACAAATAAAATACCCAATATATATGAATCAACATCAACACAAATATGCCAACTTTTTCCTCTACATAAACTACAGCTTGAAAAAAAATAATGTGCTGTAGTTTCTAACTGATGAGTACAAAAGTACAGATTTTCTGTGTGTAACTGAAGAGACTAATGAACATTTGACACTGAAATGTTGTGTATTGTTTTTAACTTAAAAAAAGAGAGGGCAATTACTGTATCTCTAAATCACTGGAAATTACAGGATATTTAAAATAAACCCTTCAATTAAGTATAAAAACCTAAAAATTTATTTTGTCTATGAAAAAAGTTTAGAAATAATTTTCCAATTTGTGGTTTATTATATTTACATTAAAAAAAAGCAAACACATAAAGTTATTCTAACCTTATTAAAATCTGGGGAAAGCAATGAACTTAAAACTCAGGCATCAACAGACTTGCCATTTCACAAACTGAAAACTCTGACTCAAAGGTAAATTGACTGCCACCTAAAACTACACAATAGTTCTACTGTAGCAACATTTGAAGACTAGAACTAGATAGCAGCTCATTTTAATCAAACTTTCAAAATGCTATATTAACTTCATGAGTCTTAAAATTTAAGAATGGTGAAATAATTTCTTCATGATACTTCCCACCTAAGATCAACAATAGAAATGCAGAATATAACGATGTATATTAGAAAAAAATGCAAACAACAAAAAATACCTCTGCAGGAAGCCCAAAAAGCAAGAGGCTCTAAAAGCCTCTTATCAATTCTATAATCTGAATTAGCACAAATTATTGCACAATCCAACTTAAAGAATTATGAAGCTTAATAGGCATTATATATTAAAGATTGAGCCAACAAGTGACATTAGCAAATGTGGTTAATATATTTTACCTTATCTGTCTGGTTTCAAACTGATTCCATGATGGATATTCCATTATTAAATTAAAATGAAAACCTATAGGCTATAATGGTGAAATTTTAAGATGGAATACCAAGTATTTAAAATTTAAAGATATTAAATTTAAACAAATTTAAAGATATTACAGACCTATCAGGCAGAGTTTATTGAAAGCCTAATATGTGACAAATTAGAGATACAGCTAATTTTATTCTAATCTTTGTAATAATTTTATAAAGCAGATATCATTATTTTCATTTTGTACCTGAAAAAAATGTGGCTTACAAGTAACCTGGCCAAGTCATATAGTGAGTGCAACACCTAGGATTAGGATCCAGACCCATATGACAAAAAAACCTGTGTCTTTTGTAGTGTAACACATCGTTTTTAATATTTTTAGTCCAAGATCCAAAACAGATTCATTTACTTCATTACATGGCAATCCAGAAATGCTGAAAAAATTCAGTCCCCTTCTCTCTTGGTATAAAGAAAAAGGAAAAAAAAACAAATCAGTCCCCTGACAAGTTTACAAAGAAGGTACACCATGGCGACTTTCACCTGAAAAGGTTGACTTCATGTGACTGGTACAGTAACTAAGGCACAGAGGTTATTTACTTATCAGTAAAAATTAGCAAACAGCAGAATCACCACCATAACCACAACATCCTGCCCTAATGCACTGTGTAGCCACTATTCTCCCTCTCCCCAGCCCTAGCTAGGAATTAAAGTAATTTTATTGCTTGGTTCAAGTTGAGTATCTGAATTTGTGAAGAAGAAAATATATTCTTATCATTCCTCTGAAATTAAAATGGGTATTTTTATTTTCAAAATGTGTAGTCACAGGGAAAAAAGTCTATTTGTAATTTTGACAAAATGAGAAGTTCCACTGAATAAGTTAACTAAAATTTTTCACATTGGTGAACTACATTGTATTACTAGGAATTCAAACTAGATTAACTTTATCAGTGTACATTTTTTCCCCTAGAAAAATATCAGTTTAAACCTAAGAAGCATAAATAACTTCGATAAAATTTTAAAAATCTTCACTCTATCAGAGATTTGGAAATTATATAGATCAAATTTTGCCTTCCATGTTTTTCAATCTTGTTTTCCACATATTTTTATTCTTTTAAAAATATATAAAGGTTGCTTTAATTTGATTACTGGTAACACCACTTACATGTTTATGTTATATATACACACATACTACATACATGCATATCCTTGTACATTCTGTAGAAGCAAGTCTCTTCTCTGTATACTACTAGCTACAACTTGGAATAGAGCTAAGCCCCTAGCGGGTATGTAATTAACATATGATAAATTAATAAACATAAGCTCTCTTTGTTTCAGGAACAGAACACTTAATTTTTCTAATATCAAATAATATATTAGAGAGGGTGTATTTATGTATTTGCTTGTAGCGGAAAAAAATGATTTCTAAATTACAACATAATGACTGCAAAGGCTAGAAAGAGTTCCAAATAATTTTTAGGCAACGTTTTAATACCTTAGTTCTTCTATTAATAAAATTAGGCTATGTATTCTCCAAAGGTTACTTGTTCAATTCAAGCAAAACTGAATGCAATGTTTTTATATAATCAAATAGTATCACAAAAAAACTGATGTAATCACAGATCTAGTTATGTACAGAAACATACACAATAGATATGTTTTCTCAAATTATCAAGAAATGTCAGCTTTCTCTTAACTACATGTTGAGTATCTCTTATATGAGGTCCCTGGGAATGAAAGTGTTTCAAATTTTGGAATATTTACATATATAAAATGAGATGGGGATGGGACCCAAGTCTAAACATGAAATTCACTTACGTTTTATATATACCTTATCCACATAGCCTAATGTAATTTTATTTGTGCATAAATAATGAGGTTTGTGTACACTGTACACTGAACCATCAGAAAGCAAAGGTGTCAGGTACAGAATTTTCTACTTGTGACACCACATTGGTGTTCACGAGTTACAGATTTTAAAGTATTCAGGTTTTAGATTTTTAAATTAGAATGCTCAATCTGTATAGTAAATCCATACTAACTTAAATTTTAGGAAGTAGCAAACTATCTTAAATACAGTTATTAGAAATAATCTTTGAAGTACATGTTACTAAAGTATAAAAGCTTACTAATATGTAACAGAGAAATTAATGAAAAATCACATTTACATCAGATTGTGACATAAAAAATCTTAACGGTTAGAAATCCTAATAGATCCATGAGGTCAAATTAGGCCAAAAAAATTCTTAAATTCTAAGTCTTTGAGAAAGCTACTGATAATAAGGCAGCCTCTATCACCTAAAAATTCACTGTGGAAGAAATTACTTTAAAAATTTTATGCATGAAGATTGTAAATACTATCTGAATCACTGGAAATTTAAAATTAGTTGAATATGAGTAATTCTAGCAAAAAGACACAGGACAACATGGCTTGCTAAGAAGGTATGAGTATCTAAAAGGAAAGAATAAGCAAAATATAATGTTAAATTTAAAAAAACTAGCGATAGGATCTGGTTTTGTCACCTAGGCTGTAGTATAGTGATGCAATCACAGATCACTGCAACCTGAACTCCTGGTCTCAAACAATCCTCCCACTTCAGCCTCCCAAGTAGCTAGGACTACAGGAGCACACCACCACACCTGGCTATGTTTCTCTCTCTCTCTCTTTTTTTTCTTTGGTAGAGACAGTCTTGCTATGTTGCCCAGGCTGGCCTTGAACTCCTGGTCTCAAGTGAGTGAACTCTTGGTCTAAAGTGGTTCAAGTGGCCTTGAACTCCTGCCTCATCCTCTCAAAGTGCTGGGATTATGGGCATAAGCCACAGTCTTTAACGTATATATTATTGATTTATAGGAAATTCTATAAATAAATAATGGATTGGATTCTAGAACTCAGGGTCACAAAATTTTTAGGAGGTAAGAAATACTTCTGGTTTAGATTATCTGATCCCATATTTAATATTACAATTATCTGAAAATAGTAAGTGGTTTCTGGGAAAAATGCTCATACAAAATATTATGAATGGACACATAATATTATGAAAGGACTCCAGGATTATGATGTAGACCAGTTCAGTACCTTTCAACAACACCATAACAATCAGCTATTATTTAAAATATTAAACTGTAGGCTTCTTACAATGAGTTGAGGTTATTTAAAATATGTTCTTTAATATATATTCTTTAACTGTGAACAGTAAGGCACACCCACTTTACAAATGGGGACTCAAGTTAACTTGGGACATGACATATTACTAGATTTTCTATAATTTAATGAAGGCTGTTAATAAACATACTTATGAACAGGTCCCAGATTTCTTAATTCCTAATCAATATTCTGGGAAAGCACTTAACAAACACATCCTTTAGAAATTTTTTTGAATAATTTATTCTGTGAATATAATGCAACTTCAAAGTTTTAAGTGCATGAATTTATATTTTAATATAACCAGGAGTGGGCTGCTTATTAATATCTTATTAATACCATCAATTCTGCCTATTTTCATTACTATGAAAATAATTTTAAAGCGTGTCAGTCAGTGCAAGGACCAACAAACTGTTATCTTGAAAGGGATCTGAGGGAGTAACTTAATGATGTTATCTCTCAAATTTTTCATGTCACAGTTAAAAAGTTTAAAGATAAAGACAAAAGCTTAATTGTAAATGAGATAGCTAAAACTGAGCTAAATTATGGTTTATATATATGTTAAATATGTAAATCCATATTTAGAAAGACACAATTTTCTTTAAAATGGCATTTACTTACTTGACTGAGGAATTGCTTTTGCTGGAAATTAAAGGGATCCTACATTAGTGTTTACATTGTTTCTGAATATTGAACTTTATGAGGAGAACTTAATCCTGGAAAGCTGATTTTCTCACCTAAGTTGATTTCCTCACACATAAATCTAACAAAAATTTAACTAAAATTATGTAGCTATTTATTGCAAATATCCACCCCTCTTTACATATGTAAGTTTGGAATAATTTACAATAATATTGAGCAAAAGTATTCAAATTGAATGGAGAAAACTTCAGTTATTTCCTAATAAAATTTTTTCTTCCTCCAAAGATTTTTTTTTTTGGTATCCTGTAGCATCACAGGTTCTTTAATTATGGACCAGGACCACTGTCATCACTGGTGTCACTTAGGAGCTTGTTAGAAATGCAATTTCTCAGGCCCCACCCACAGACTCACTAAATCATAAACAGAGGTATGGTCCAGAAATCTGTGTTTTAACATGTTTTTGAAGTAATTCTAATGCAAGCTATAGTTTGAGAACCAGTGACCTAACCTAATAAACAATCAGCTCTAATTTTTTTATCCTTGCAAAAATAGTAGTAAGCTATAATGATGACAATAAAAACAATAGCAGTAAACTACTACAACTACCACCATATATCAAATACCCAACAAGTGCCAAGTACCACAGTGTGTGTGTGTGTGTGTGTGTGTGTGTGTGTGTGTGAGAAATCTAATTTAATCTTCATAAAAAGTTAGAGGAAAATCTCATCTTGATTTTATAAAAGAAGAAACAGGCATGAAAAAGAAAATTGTAGAAGGTCAAAGCATAAATAACAGCAACAGGAATTAAATTCAAATCCATGATACAAAGGCTATAGCTTTTTACTATAGACTATACTATATATCTTAAAGAGCAGGTAACATATACAATGTCTCAGGTACTCTTTTTAATTAATGTGATTATTTAACTAAAGGTTAACTCATAAATATGCCTTTTGAAAACATGATATTCACATAAATTGGAACTGTTAAAATAACTCAAATACAAAATACTGTATGTGGACCTGGTCTGAGAAGTAATGACATTTATCATTGAGAAACAACTAAAAAAAATAAGATTTAATTTCTTATGTGGATCTTATTTTGGTGTTGTCTGTTAGGGGTCATCTGTTTTTATTTCCTTTTTTGAGTTTTACATGAAATCTTGGGATGTGTAATTTTTTGTGATAAATATCTGGTAAGTATTTTACCTTGTCTTCTCAAAATGTTTTACCTTTTTTAAAATTATTATTTTAGTAAAGCAGATTCAAAACTATAAACAAGGAAAAAAACAAATCAACAGCTAAAAAGCTGTCCAAATAACTAATTGTCAGAAACATTTTTCTTCTGTTTAAATTTATTTAAAAGAAATTTAACTCTTTAATTTTTAATCCTAAGGATCACTGATGGAAAATGTTTCAGAAAAATCACAAAGTTGTGAAATCGGGTAATGTGGGTTATATTCTCTACTAGGCAGACTAAATAAACACAAGGTACTAAAAACGTGAAGTTCACATTGACACTGATGAAATTTTTGCACATGGGACAGTTAAAAGGCTTTTAAGTAAGGAAAAGTTGCAAAACCAAAATAAAATAACATTTTTCCATAGCCTATTTCTCCCCAATATTTAGCAAATAGTCATAGAAATAGTCATGGTTTTGTAATTTTCTTTCTTAAAATGACTTGCAAATAAGCATTGAGATGTATTTCCTGCAATTAGCTTAAGTGTAAAAAGCCTGTTTATACACTGCTTTTAGGAAAATCTCATCCTTGCTTAGTTACAAAAATATAAAAATATATGACTGGGGTTGCAAGAAAATATCTTTATTTTACAATGCAGTAGACACAAAAAATATTTCAAACGTTACCAAGGCTTGTGTAAAATTACATAATTTCTTAACAAATCCAATAATGTAACTATCAGTGAAATGAACTGTTTTGGGACACCAAGAAGATGGAACGAAAGAATTGGCAAATAGAACTGGATGCAATGGTATGTATAAACAGATAAAAGAGGACATTTATTTTTTCAAGTCTAGATTTATACATTTGCACATGGAAAAAAATATACCTTAGCTACTTTCCTCCAGTTAAGACAGTCAAAGAAGTAATATGTTCCCCTCTCATAGGTATTGGTTTTCATTGTTGGCTCCATGCCGGGTGCCCTGGTAATCCATACTCGTTCTTCTTTGTGGTATCTCCAATCACGGTTAAAACTTCAATTTTTAAAAGAAAAGATAATTAACTTTTTCCTGTGGCTTACATCAAACAAGTCCTACATTTTATAAAGCTTTCCTCAGGAAAAAAAAAAATTACACATAAAATATACGAATATGAATGCTTCCTACTCATTTATAACTTATTAAAATACAACCCTATTGAAATATAGAAAAATTAATTCTTAACTTGTCCAGAAGGCACACTAATTATATATACATCTTTATTAACTAAAGAAACTTTTTACACAAACAAGGATTTTAAAAGTTTTATAAGCAATGTAATAAAAACACAGGCAGGCCAAATAAAGACACAATGTATCACAAAAACTTCACTAAGGTCCTTTCTTGTTCTTCTTAACATTCAAAAGAAATTGAGGTATCTCCAACTATTTGCATTATTTGATAAGGAACTAAGTACAAAGTCTAACTATGTAAATTCCACATAATTTTGTAAGTATCATGAAAATAGACTATTTTAAAAAATTATACTGAATATATTACTGTATTTTTTATTCAAATTTCATTGATTCTAAATTCTCAAAAGCTAAGAGGAAATCCATTACAATTCACACATGAATCAATGAGAATTTGCACTACTTGTAAACTGAGGAAGTAACATCCAGAAGAGGTCATGTCCCACAAAATAAACCTCCATGTAAAGAAATGCTTTCCTACCAACATAACGAGGTAGTTTTTAAGACATAAGTAAGATATAATAACAGAACTGCCAGTGATAGATGAATGAGTGACTGAATGAATTTCTTTACTAATAAACAATTAAAAGGAACAGGTAATAATCTCTATTCTCACAAAAATGAAGGGAAAACTCCTCTCAGTTGTGAAGCAAAACAATTCATTATCAACATAGTGACTTTTATACTTTGATCCAAAGCCATTTATACAAATGCTATTAGGAATGCTATCTGAGAAAAGGTCTCCCAATCATAAGGTCGTAATTACTAATAATATACTCTATAGTAAACATGTTAAAGAGTATTGTCTATTGACAACAAAATATGTTACCAATTGTACATCTGAGTAATGATAGAAAACTTATTTTTAGAGCATCAGGTAAATACAGATCTGCTCAGGGAAAAAGTATCAATGAGCCAGTTTCTTTACATTAATATTTGTTTAAATTGGCCAATAGGCTGCTGATAATGAAAATGTGGACCTTATTTAATCAGCACTTCAAAACATACAACAAATATGCACAGTGCCTTACCTATAAGTAATGTTTATAAAATGATGAAATTCAGTATCTATTAATATATATAGTCTTGAATTAGATCATATAATTCACATATTTACAAAAATTAGATTCACCAAATCCATGAGTTAAGTCAATTCTGTCTTGTTATAAATCTGGCATTCATTCATTAATTATTTTTAGAGAAAGGGTCTTGCACTGTCAGCCAGGCTAGAGTGCAATGGCATAATCATAGCTCACTGTAATCTCAAACTCCTGGGCTCAAGCAATCCTGTTGTAGCTTCCCAAGTAGCTAGGACTATGTAAGTGTGTGCCACCACACCTAGCTAATATTTTTCCTTATTTTTTGTAGAGATGTAGTATTGCTATACTGCCCAGGCTGTCCCTAACTTCTGGGCTCAAGTGATCTGTCCACCTCAGCCTCCCAAAGTGCTGGGATTACAAGTGTGAGCCACTGTACTCAGCTTCAGCATTAAGTTTGAAATTCTTTTTATGTATATAGATTATGAAGCTATGGTAAGATATAGTTTTAATCTAAATTAAGTTCACTTTCATAAATGTAAAAATAAATTTCTTGATGGAGAAATAGTTCCACTTAAAGATAGTCATCATCACTTAAAGAAAGATGTTTTCATAGTCAAGATCTACTATAATACAAAAGTGATTAAAATATCTTGAACATACAGCTCCACTGCAGCTAAAAGTTGTAATACGTCTCCTCCATTCATGTAATAGAGATAGAAGAGAAGGTCTTCACCATATCGGCCAAGTTTTATTGCAGCCAGCTGAAAAAGAAAAATAACTTATTCTGAAATATAAAACAAATCTGCAAATCCTAACATATAGTTGCTACTACTAAAGTATAAATGGAGAGATAAACAGAAACTCCCCACTTTGCAGAAGATAACAATTATTACATGATTATACAGATAGGCAGTTATGATTCTAAAAGAGAATTTCCTCATTTAAATGACTCAAGTCATTTAAACAATTATTTCTGGTGCATCTATTTGATATGCTGATTGGAAAAAAAGCTAATTAAAAACTTCCAAGCAAGATCAAATGTTAACTGTATCACTACAAGGATTTAATACCCAATGGGGCAACAATACTAACAATAACATTGTGCTCAGAGATCTAGGACTTGTATTCAAGTCCTGGTTTTATTACTCATTAATATGACCATGTCCTAGAATTTAACATTTATTAGCTATACTTGTCAAATGTGGACAATGACACCTATGAGGGTTATTAAGAAAATAAATGAAATGAGTGAAAGAACATGAAAACACCTTGTAGAGTGTCAAATATTATTAAAAATGTTAACTGAATCTATATCTGTGACAGTGATTGACAAGTCAGTTAGTTGTATGTTTTCAGCAAATCACAGATGGTGAATACAAAAATCACAGAGATGGCTTTTTAGTTTGTTTAAATAGATGCCTGAAACATGACTACTTTACATTTCTCTGCACAAGGTAGAAACATAACTGCCTACCAAACTAAAGCATAGGTGAGGCTCAATAGTCTGAAATTTTAACATCAAAATAAACCTTAAAAGTGTCCCAAAACAACATTTTTATCTTGTTATTTGATCCTATATCTAAATATTTATTTGGTTATTATACATTCTCTGAATGTAATTTTTCTTTCCATTAATGTTATCCCTATTCAGGCAGCAGCCCCAATGTGACAGATTCTCCTAAATTAGTATTTCTCAAATTGGCATAAGAAAAGGTCTGGAACACTTAGGTAATTGGAGTAAAAGAGCTCTATAGTGGAGGTGGGAGCAAATCACACAATCCACAAATAGAAAATAGGAGACCTCTCCTTACTTCTTGCCTCCCATCTACTCAAGTATTAAAAGACATTGAGAAAGGTATCCCTTTACTTGCCTGTCCACAACATCAACATCCACTTGACCACAGAACTGTAAGGCACACTCAGAATGCTGTCATACATATACACATACATATATATTTATATACAAATATATAACTAAAATATATTTCACTAAATTATGTTGTCTTCCAAGGCTAAAATTTAGATATCATTGTGCATTTTTTTGTAATAGAAACAAACTCTCAGTTCTTCTAAAGCAAAAAGTGCCACCATTTTTTTCTTAGATTGAAAAAAGAGATTAAGCTGTAATCTGTTGTTAACAATTACTTTAGAATTAGAATTTTAAGTAATTTAAAAAATGGAAATGAAAAACTACAGAGAAAAATCAAAGGTCATAAACAGTTTTTAAAGATACAGATCATCTCATTAAAATCACTGTATCTGTAATACTTGTAAAGAAAATCTTTTTACTGGTAAGGTCATAAAATAAGATTATCATAAGGAAATTTATCAAATGTTCCAAGCTAGCTTATTCCCATCAACTGCCGTTATGGTTGTAACCTGTTGTTAAATATAAGAATTTTCATTTTTTTTTTTAACCAGTCCTAACACTTGTCATTTAACAAGTTAACATGGACATATGAAAGCATATTCCTGAGGCCATTACTAATTATTTCAAAAACAGAATGCTGTTTGAACTGAAAAACGTGAAAAATAGATAAATTCATGCTGGCTGAGTAGAATAATAAACTACACTCACCTTATCCCTAATGTGAATGTTCGTTAAGTACTCAGATGGAACATGGAAGTCTAGATAATAAAATGAAAAAAGCCTTATTAACTGATTCTCAGTTGTAAATATGTTTTCAAAAGGTCTAAACACAAATAGACTCTCCTACCTATGTCTTGAGGTCGACAAGGTGAAGATGCCCAGGGTGATGCAAATTTGGGGTAGAGATTTCTGAATAAAGGGGAAAAGAAAACATTTTGAAATCCAAAGCAAAAATAAAAACAGATTTCTAATTTTAATTCAGGAAAATCAGGAAAAACAAAGAGTCCAAATGTAAAATGAGCATCTTTACTTCTAATTCCCTTACTTGGGTTTACTGACTTAGACAGAAGCAAATGGAGAAAGGGAGAAAGAGGAGAGAGGGGAGAGGAGAGGGTGGTGGTGGGGAGACAGGGAGGAAGGGAGGGAAGAGGAGGGAAGGAGGGAGGGAGGGGGAAGGGGAGGGGGAGGGGGAGAAAGAGAGAAAGAGAAATGATAGGACTCTTTCCCTCAGTATTCTTGCAATAGAGTATAAATAACACAACATATCACAATATACAAAACATATGATTAAATATTTTCTACTTTTACTTGACTTCAACTCAAGATGCTTTAAATTCTTCAATACCATGCCCCCAAATTAAATTACTTTCCCATTTATTTATGCAGCAAGAAAAACAAGGAGTATTGGCAAAAGTTTAAATTCATCAAATATTTACTGAGTGTCTATTACAAGCCTGGCACAGTTCTAGGTGCTTCATATACATTAGTGAACACAGATCACTGACAACATGAAACTTTCTGGTTGAGGATGATGGACTGGAGGGAGGCAGACAAAAACAATGAACAGAATAAATAAGTAAACAATGGCCTATGTTAGAGCAGAACTGGGAGGGGAGACTGGATGTATAATTATTAAATAGGGTGGGCAGGTAGGTTTCATTAAGCCGGATCTGAAGATTTAAAGGATATGAGGGAGAGAGTCATATTAATTATCTGGCAGAAGACTCTTCTAGTCAGAGGGAACTGCTAGAGCAACTAAGGAAGGGACGTGGCTAACATGTCTGAGGTACAACAAGGTGGCCAGTGAAGCTGGAATACAGTGAACAAAAGGAAAAGCTGTTGAGGTGGGGTTGGGGGACAGACAATAATCATGTAAGACCTTGTAGGCCTGTAAAAATTTGGGGTTTCTGGCCAGGTGCAGTGGCTCGCATCTGTAATTCCAGCACTTTGGGAGGCCAAGGCAGGCAGATCACTTGAGGTGAGGAGTTTGAGACCAGCCTGGCCAACATGGTGAAACCCCATCTCTAACAAAAATACAAAAATTAGCCGTGCGTGGTGGCGTACGCCTGTAATCCCAGCTACCCAGGAGGCTGAGGCAGGAGAATTGCTTGGACTTGGGAGGCAGAGGTTATAGTGATCCAAGATTGCACCATTGCACTACACCCTAGGCAACAAGAGTGAGAATTTGTCTCAAAAAAACAAAAAAAAAAGATTTGGGGATTTTAATCATAATGAAACCACAAACTCTTACTGGGTATTGAGCAGAGGAGTAAGTTATCAAAAAAGGATTGTCTTGGCTGCTATATGAAGAGACTGTATGGGAAGGGGTATAAGAATAATCAGGGACATCCAGTGACTGGCTAATGGAGTATTCAGGTAAGAGAGAATGATTCAAACAAGTGTGGTAGCAGTTAAAAGTAGTGAGCTAGCTTGGCGCAGTGGCTCACGCCTGTAATCCCAGCACTTTGGGAGGCCAAGGCCGGCAGATCATGAAGTCAAGAGATCGGGACCATCCTGGCCATGGTGAAACCGTCTCTACTAAAAATACAAAAATTAGCCGGGCATGGTGGCACGCACCTGTGGTGCCAGCTACTAGGGAGGCCGAGGCAGAAGAAGAGCTTGAACCCAGGAGGCGGAGGTTGCAATGAGCCGACATTGCGCCACTGCACTCCAGCCTGGCGACAGAGCAAGACTCCGTCTCAAAAAAAAAAAGTAGTCAGCTTTGATCAGATTCTTATATATTTTGGGAAAAGACTATTATGAGGTATAAAAGAAAGAGGAGTTAAGAATAATGTCAAGCTTCTGGAACTACAGAGTTACCACTGACAGATTGGAAAGGCTGTAGACAGAACAGGTTGGGACATGATCATTCAAGAAATATTTAATTGAGGCCGGGCGCGGTGGCTCAAGCCTGTAATCCCAGCACTTTGGGAGGCCGAGGCGGGTGGATCACGAGGTCAAGAGATCGAGACCATCCTGGTCAACATGGTGAAACCCCGTCTCTACTAATACAAAAAATTAGCTGGGCATGGTGGCGCGTGCCTGTAATCCCAGCTACTCAGGAGGCTGAGGCAGGAGAATTGCCTGAACCCAGGAGGCGGAGGTTGCGGTGAGCCGAGATCGCGCCATTGCACTCCAGCCTGGGTAACAAGAGCGAAACTCCGTCTCAAAAAAAAAAAAAAAAAAAGAAATATTTAATTGGCAATTGAATGTAGAAATCTCAAACTCAGAAGTATGGAATGGAAATCTATGTTTGGGATTCCTCAATATATATGGTATTTAAAAATATAAGACTAGAAAAGATCATCAAGGATGTAAATGTAGAGAAGAGGAATAACACAAAGACGGCAAGAAGAAAAGGAAAAGGTACCAGCAAAGGAAACTGAAAAAGACCAACCAGTGAGGATCAGGTAAGAATGGTGCTCTCAAATTCAAGTACAAGTGAGGATCAGGTAAGAATGGTGCTCTCAAATTCAAGTACAAGAATGTGTATCAAGGAGCAAGAGATCCTCCAAGTGACCACTGAATTTAATAGCATGGAAGCTATTTGGTAACCTTGATAAAAGTTGCTTTAATGAAGTGGCAGGGACAAAATCCTGACTGAAATGGGCTTACCAGAGAATGGAAGAAGACCACAATTGGGGAAATGGAGATGACTCTTTGAAAAGTTTTGCTTCAAAGAGAAATCAAGAAACAGGAAAGTAACTTACAGAGGAGGTTGGATCAAAGGAAGATTTTCTTTTAAGATGGGAGAAGAAACAGTGTTATTTCTATGTTGATGAAAATGACCCGACAGTGTGAAAATCTGTTAGAGTCATGTTCCTGAGTTTTCAACAGATGTTTTAAGTAGAACACATGGGTCAATTACGGTAATAGGGTGGAAAACAAGAATAACGTAGATGCAGATGGCTGTAGGTAGTTAGATTTGGTGGTTGGACTGTGCTAAATGTGCTCTTCTGATTGCTTCCATCTTTCTTAGTACAGTAAAAGTGAAAAGCAAGGTCATCATTTGATAGTAAGAACAAGGAGAAAAAGTATTAGGAGGTGCAGAAGTATACAATAGTTGCATAAGAGAGCAAAAGAGTAAATGGACTAAGGATGCAAGGTGTAATAACCCCTGGTATAATTAAGAGCCTACTTTTCACGTTCCTGGGCATGAATATAAAGAAAGACCAGGCAGTAACGTCATGTGTTTTTCTCTAGCAGGACTCCGTAACTACACAATGGGATACACACACCAGGAATGAAATAGGCATTAACAACCAGTATTGTAGATTTTGCCATCCAAGTATAACAACATGAGAAAATGCCAAAGTAGCTATGGGATATGTAAATGAATAACTATGACTGACCACAGAATTTCTTGGGTAAGAAGGGAGTTGATCACAGGGGAAGAGAGAGAGGGATATGGAAGAACAGTTAAAACACAGAAGAATTCACAGATTGAAGGTCCCAATGGAGTCAAATGATTATAAAAGTCACAGTACTAGAAGAAGAGAAATAGAAAATAGAAAGTGGAAGTTAGAAAGCACAAGAGGACAGATTTTAAAATTGAGAGATTACAGTTACTAATAATGACTAGGCCAAAAGGATAACTAAAGGAGTTGCTGAAGTATACTACAAGACAAAAATTTCTGGAGGAAAGAAATTCAAAGAGCTGAGATTTTAGGACACACACACACACACACACACACACACACACACACACACACATAAACTGCCAAATTAGAAAAGGAATACTGCAGAGTGACAGTGACCTAAGAGCTAATACGAGAGGGAATGACCCAGAGAATCAGCAGATTACAATGAGTAGCAGTAGGTGAGATAACTTGATGATACGATATTACAAACTGGAAGTCTGGGCCGGGCATGGTGGCTCACACCCGTAATCCCAGCACTTCGGGAGGCCAAGGCAGGCGGATCATGAAGTCAAGACATTGAGACCATCCTGGCCAACATGGTGAAACCCCGTCTCTACTAAAAATTAAAAAAAAATTAGCCGGGTGTGGTGGTGCGTGCCTATAGTCCCAGCTACTCTGGACGCTTGAGGCAGGAGAATTGCTTGAAACCAGAAAACCCAAGTTGCAGTGAGCCGGAATTGCACCACTGCACTCCAGCCTGGTGATAGAGTGTGACTCTGTCTCCAAAACAAAACAAAACAAAACAA
This sequence comes from Aotus nancymaae, assembly GCF_030222135.1. Taxonomy (NCBI): domain Eukaryota; kingdom Metazoa; phylum Chordata; class Mammalia; order Primates; family Aotidae; genus Aotus; species Aotus nancymaae. The sequence continues at coordinate 30,517,438 of NW_026988428.1, forward strand.
AACTGGAAGTCAGAAGGGAGGTATTATATACAGACATGGAAATACGGAAAAAAACTTACTCAGGAGAATTCAGATTGAGGCCTAATGTTGTTAAGTCACTTCCTAATGCAAGATGTACCATTCCTGGGTCTGTCTCTGCTGCCCTGATAAACGTTAACAGGCCAATCATTCCAAATTGGTCCGTCACCATCCCTTGAGGAATGTTAGTAACCCGACCTAGGAAGGAAAAACATAGTTGCTTTTATTTTCGAGGAAAATTAAAAAAAATAAAGCATTCTATATCTCTGACATATTTCTAGAGTCCCACCATCAGGTAACACCTGGATCCCTTTTTTCTGCTGGTTATTATTTTGTGTTGTTGAACTTTTATCTCCAGGGAATTTAGGTCCATCTGTACTTGAAGTTGTCTTGCCAGATGTATTCAAATTCTAGCATGAAAAGAATTAAAAAATGACATTAAAATTTGTTAAGTATACAAATTCAAATTCATATATTAATACCTTGCTATTCATTCTTTATTACATTTAAATCCATAGTAAATTATTACCTGTTTTTCAAGTTCTATAGAAAATTGTTTCCATCATTGTTCCATAGTATACAAATAAATCCTATATCATCCACATTTGAGTATTTAAAGAAAAAGAAACCAAGGGAAAATGTTCTTATTTATCTCAGATCTTCAGTCACAGAAAAAAAAAAAATTCTATCTCCTTCTCAGGTCTTTATGCTTTGGGATACACTTGAAGTTATACTCCTCAATGCTTTCATGTAAAAGATAAACTAAATATAGTACATTACCTAAAATCACCAAAGCTACCTCCAAGATAAGTTAGAATATATAAGCTTTAAAACTTTACACTTATTTTAATTCTTACCAATCTTCTTTATCAATTATTTTAATAATATATAAACTCCCATCACACACACAGAAAAGCTATTTTCAGTGAAATGTGGAAGAAATAAACATATCTGTTAAGTCAGAAAGAAGAAGCTGAGTTCGTTGAATCAACACAGGTATAAAAATGTGTATAAATTCTTCAAGGAGAAAACTTACTCAAGAAAAACACAGCTCCTTAGAAGGCTATATTATCAAACTTCATGGGATCCAGCTGACAGGGACTACAATAAAAGTCTAAATTAACTCTGAGAAGTTCAACAGAAATTTGCAAACCTATATGAAATAGGAAAAAAATAGGCTATCTTCTAAGTTATAAAGCTTTTCCACATTCTTCAGAAGTTAGATTATTACAGATATCAAGATAAAACAGTTGTGTAATAGTATTTAGTAAGTAACTGTTAATATAAGAGAAATCTGAAGGGAAAAACTACATCACTCACATACACAATTCTCAGTTACTTACAGATTTACTGTCATCATTACTTGATGTTGGATCTTTATAGCTGGAGCCTGGTAATGCTGGAAAATCTTCATTGTGTATTGAGAAATCCTGGGATTGTTCATTTGCTGGTTTTGTTACCATTCCAACTATGTAATGAAAATAATCCGGAGAATTGCAATTGATATTTATGATATTTTGCTACAGATTATAAAGTTAACTTCCCTCATGTTAAGACACCAAAAGGTTTTTTTTTTTTTAAATGCTATGAAAGCATATTTCAAAAATTAGTATCCAGGGTAACAATGAAGAACTAAATTTTCATTTACTGATTAATAAGTCAACATACAAAATAATACAAGGGAAATCAATTGTAATCCTGTAAATCTAATGTCATACATAGGTGCTTAAAAATATAATTTGATATTGGAATAATTGTTAACAATTTTGGTTTAAAAGCTCATTTTATTTAAATATTTGACTAGATATTATAAATACCAAGTTAACTGTCAAATACAAATGAACAAAATAAAATTTACAAGAATATGTCAGTATTCTACTAGAAAGTGACTTACAGAGTGAGCAAATTGCAATCAATTATAAAACAACTCCATATTATTTCAGATTTTCTTGGACTCCATGTTATAGATGTAAAACATGCAAGAACTGGGAAATAATCCTCCCACTATACTTGGCATTAGTCAGGCCCTTATTGGAGAACAATATCCAGTTTTGGGCTCCACAATTCAAGAACGATATGGAGAAACTAGAGATGGTCCAAGGAGAGCAACGGGAATGATTAAAGGGATGAAAAAATGGACCTATGAGGAAAGGTTAAAAACATTAGAGTCTGAACTGAGAATCAAGTAGCTAGGTACTCAACTTCCAGGGCAGATCATTTTTTGTTATTTTGGAGACACTAATTTGGAAACTTTCGAATATAAACAATAAATTTTTCCCTTCTTCATATATTGTTATTTGTATTCCTATGTGAATGGCACAGAAATCATTCTTGGTTGAAAATGTGATCAAATATTAATTCTATCTTAGAATAACTGATAAACTGATTCTTCTAAATTCACTGTTTCGTTACAGGTCTCTATCAGGTTTTCCCAAATGAAAAAAATGTATGTGTTAAAAATAGTATAGCTACATTGCTGTCACAGAATTTTCATGTCTAAATTGTTATACTGTTATTGCATATGTTTCCCTCCTTTATTTCTGTTTATCCTTGATTAGCCAAATCTCTCATCTATTAGAGACGGCGAAAAGGGTGATGAAGAATATTAATGGAGACCAAGAGTTTGCATAAGCTATACATGACCCGTGAGAAATGGTTTTCAAAAGGGGCAATTTTTTTTCCCCAGAAGACGTCTATCAATGTCTGAAAATATTGTTGTCTGTCACAATAGGGGTTGTGGGGGGTGGAAACAGAGGGTGCTACTGGCATCTTGTAGGCTGAGGCCAGGAATGGTACTTAACATGTTATGTAAACACAATAGCCCCCCGACATCTACTCTCTACAAAGAATTACCTGGCCCAAATGTCAATAGTGTGGAGGCTGAGAAACCCTGGTTCAGAAAAACATCTTCAATGTACAGTCAGTCATTATTAATCACCAGGAATATATTCTTTTGAAAAATGTGTGATCAATTAACAAGAGAAAAGGCAGACCACAAAATAAATCACTTAAGGTAAACTAAGACAGGGATAACAGAAGAAAATAACTTCTGAATACCAATGAGGAGTTCCTCTTGGGTTTCTGTACAAAGTTTTCCCATTTAACTTTGCTACCATGGTATTCTGGGAAGAAAAATCACTTTTAATATATCAATTCTGAAAAAAATTACACTAACCTGATTAGAAAATGCAAACATATATGTGTACACATACAAGTATATGTATATGTACATGTAAATGCATGTGTGTGGACATACACAATGGAAACTTCCCACTGGCCATCATTAAAAGCTTAATTACCATAAGGAGCTCTTCCAGCCAAGGGGTTTATTAATGGAGTTGGGTTACCACTTCCTTCCCTTCTGTTTCGGTCTGCTAATGCTGGGAAATCTGAAAGGTCCAATCCTGTCACATTTTCACTTCCATCTAAATAATAAGAAAGAACATTGGTTATTGATTCTACAAATATTTTTTAAGAGATTATAAAAACCAACTATAATATAATTCAAAATGACTGTGCCTTCTTCCTATATAATGCACGGCACTGTACTAGGTGTATGTTGGTGCTCAAAAGACAGTTGCAGATTGAATTCATGTCAAAGAATTTCATGAAGAATTTAGCAAAGCAATATGCAATCAGCATAAGAAAAACCCCAAATCCTACAGATATAACAAAGAGAATAAAAAGCATGTATTTCCCCAGTGGAATATGGTAACCTAAAATTATAGCTTGTTAGCTAACAAGAGGGCAATTGTTACTGTGTAACTGGTCTTTTCATTATGCTCTGATGGAAGTTGTATCTAGAATGCATGAAGCTTCAGTTACACACAAATGGTAACAATGACAGTACCTCCTGCAAATGGCCAGAAAGATAGCTAAGGCATAGGCAGTGAAGCAGAAGCCCTGAGGACTTCCACTTGTACGTGATTGCTTTCATATATGAACGTGTGTGTTTTGAGGGTGGGGTACAAGTAGGGTGGCAGTAGGGTTCATTCTCATATACAGTAAATGGGTAGGAAATATAGAAATATGATACAAAGCCCAGAAGTTTATATTACCTATTACACAGTAGGCGCTCAATAAATATATACAAAATAAATAAAATGTATTTTAGTTCATTTTAATTAAAACAATCAGCTGGCTTCCTTTATAAATTAAAATTTAACCCAACTTGTCTACTTTGTCTATTTTAATCAGCTCAGTTTCTTAACATTTTAGTATTCTTATAACCTTGCATTCTTAATTTATGAAGAAAACTTTCTACCTTCTTTTTAGCCTGCACTATAGCTTTTCTTTAATTTTTGTTTCACCATTTTCAATTTATTTTGCCATTTCCCAATTAATTTTTAGTTTTCTCCAAATTTTACAATGGAAAGAATCTCAAACAGCAACTGTTATCTCAAGATTACTTCGCTGACAGAAAAACAACAGACACCATTAATCTATTAACATTCAAAGACAGGTGACAATTTCAAATTACAAGGGTAAAGGATAAATTATTCTTTCCTACTGTTTACAAAAACTGCAGTTTATAAATTTGTTTCTACAGTTTAAGAATTTTGAAAAAAAAACCACTTAATGACAAGAGAAGTAAAAAAATTATATCCTGTTTCTATATAATTTCTTAAATTCTTTGATTATAAATCAATTATACATTTTGAATATATATTAACTTTTAATACAAATCTTTAGGTCCTCCAAGATGGAATTTTCCTAGCATAAAATATGCTTAGTGAAAATAGAATTTAAAAAATAATTCTCAAGTCTTAAAGCACTGTTTAAAACCATAATGCAGAATATAAGATGGCACTGGCAGACATCTTTACCGTTACTTTGTGTCACATTTAGGAAAAAAACTGCAATTAAATTATGATATGCAGATGCAACCTGATTTCAAAGACTTTAAAGTATGAAGAAATGTACCTTTTAGAAACAATGGAATATAATATTTCATACTGTATCTTGAACACAAGCTACCATATACAAATGCTAAAATTTTATATACAAATCCTAAAATTTGGTTTATCAAAGCTTTTAATCTTCTGTGATTAATCTATGCTGCTGAGCATACATTAACATTTAGAAATTAAAAGCTCATAGCTACAAATGACATTTCCTTATTAAATCTTCTCTCGCCTGTACATACGCTCCATTTCAGTGAGCATTCTTTTACCTTCCACTTCCTTTATATTTAATTCTCTCCCAATAATGCTGTTCATTTTTTGCTCCTATGATCATAACATCCTTTATTTCCTTTGTCAGGAAAGGGTCTGTAGGGTGGAGAGGGTAAAACCTAAAGCAAAATAGCAACAAAGCTTCCTGTTCTCGTCTATCTGAAGCAGTTGATAAAAGAAATAAACCAAAAGACTGCAGGAATTGTTTTACTATCAAAACCAAAGTTGGTTTTCCACGTAACTAAATTTTATACATAAAACTGGACCAGTAATTCATAAAGGTTAAGTGCCAAAACTAGTATTATTAAAACTAAGAAAAAATACAAGTGATCCATACAGTTTTAAAGGTTCTCTTCAATCTGAATCTCTATAGCCAGAATGTCATACCACCCAACCTAGTCTAAGCTATAGTTCTCACAGTGGCAGGACTGAGGATAGTAAAAGCTTTGAAGCAAAAGATTTTGAGGTATAAATACGAACTAAGTTAATGTGCAGGCTCTCTCTAGGTGTTAAGGAAATAATCCTGATGTTATAACAGAAATCACTGTTATCATGCCAAGTAAAAATATATATATTTACATATCTCTCAACTATTCACTTTATTAAATCCTATTCCTATTTCTCACTGAATTAAAATCTACCATCTAACACAATAAAAAATCCTACAGTATTTAAAGACCAGTATGTTGAATTGCTTTATATTTCACAAATCTATCATATTTTTTGTAGGGTACTAGCTCCAGAATAAGCTTACCTGTTCCATTAAAAATGTTACTTGATAAGGAGTTATTCATTCCAAATGCCTGATTCCTGTTCATTCCAAATCCAGACATACTGGGTACATAGAAAATAGTTTTAGATATACAGTAAGAACACTAACTTTCAGATGAAGAAAAACAAAAATGTATATTTTTGGTCTCCTCATATAAAATAACAATGTTTCAAAACCAACACTAATATTATTTTTCTGAGTCTATTTTCTTTACTTGAAAACTTCTCTAAAGTCCTTCCGTGAACAAATGAGAACCAGAACATTTTAAGCAAATTAGTTAAAAAACAAAAACTCAAGAATTTATATATGAACCTTGAGAAAAACAGATTCAGAGCACCATTTTGTGTACTTGAAAAGCCAACTTACTGGATAGTTGAATTACCTAACCTGAAAAATATGCAGGTTAGTGTTAAGATTGTTCTTGCTAAATAGTTGTTTTTCTTCTTTACTGGTAAAGATTGAAACTGTTGCTTTTCATAATAGATCTTCTCTCATATAGTGTCCTTCTTTCCTAACTAGAATATAAAATCCTCATGGACAGAGGAGTTTATGTCATACTCCTTCCACGTCAAAGTCCTCTCTGTGTCCTCTGCCCTTTAGTGTTCAGGAAGACATAATAGATACTCAATAAATACGTAGTTAACCTGAATTGAATGGTGCTTTTTAAAATTGAATTCACTGTTCAAAAATACATCATTTTTATCTAAAGTTTACCTTTCATACACTTAAATGAAAACACAGTCTATGCTGTCCCAAATTTTGAATTTAACGCACAACTGTATTTTGCAAATAGTTACAAATGCCTGCCTTCCTTTTCTGTACAAGACTAAGCATGTGAAGAAAAAAAAAAACAAATAAGCTGAACTTAGAGCAAGGCCAAATAATTAAGAGTGTCAATAGGAATAGTTAATGTAGATTCTACAATGAAACCACATGTTTTTGATGTCAAATATTCTTCCAACAAAAGGCACTTAGTGTATCACCGTTATAAGCGGGGTTAATCTGTTTGAAGATGACAGGGTTTTTTGGGTTTTGACTAAATCTATAAAACTATAGCAAAACAATTTTTTGATAAAACACGCAGCTGACAAAACAACAAAACACTCTAGAGAAGAGCCAGAAAGTCAATGGAAATTTTTGTTTAATAGCATATTAGAATTGCTGATGCTATTACAGGTACCATGAAACATGGAATAAGTGCTCAGAGATGAAAACATTTTATAATAAATACAATTTGTCAATAGTAGAAATAAGCAGGGTTTTAGAGATCCATGTTACATTGACAATTTAAGCAAAGTATATTTTAGTAACAAACTGTGAAAAATATGGAAAGGTAAAAATTGATATATACATTCAATGCCCAGTATTATGAGAATGTACAAAGATATGATAAAGATAAAAGGTTAGAAAGTTATCAAGGAGATGAGAATTTTGATAACCTTTCACTTTGATAACCCTTCACCAATAACTTTAAATTTAAAAGAGCAATAAAATTATAAATATCTAAATAAAATAAAAAACTGGAGTTTATGGAATAAAGATTAAACAGTGAATGTGCTAAACCTATTTTAATTCAGATTTTACTAGACAGAAGAAAATGAATCAAATAGGTATGATGGTAACAACTAGATCAAGGTCATTTTTGTCCCTACATTTCTCCATTTAAAAATATATATGTATACATGTAGGCAATTAAGCTTAAATACTACTTTTGCAAGAAAGTCTTATATTTCAGACATAATTCTCACACAAACAGCTTGAAAAAATCCTAAAAAAAAATAAGTAACTCTTCTTATTTGCAAAGTATATGCAACAGACAGTGCAAAAAGAACTGAAAAAGTACAAAAACCCATCCTTTTGTTTTGAATCCCTAAACATCACACTGTTTTCAAATACGATATATGTGATCTTAAAAGTCTTTGGTTGGTAAGTCTCCAAAGCACAAAACCAAATCTTACTTAAGAAGGTATTCAAAGTATAACTGAAGCAAAGTAGTAATAGTCAAACACATCTCCAGTTCTATTCATAAGCCTAGAACTCTTACCACACAGGTAATCAACTCATTTTATAAAGAAAGAACATATCAACTAAACTTTGCCTGGTGGCAATCCAAGAACAATCCTTTTCTAACAACAACAACAACAAAAAGTTTTAATGTGCTTTCCAAAATCAAACTGATTTTCAAGAAAACGTTATCACTTTGTGATGGGTAATCTTTGGACATAAATGCATGATGAAACACACTTATTAGAGAGAAGCCACACCTCAAGAACAAAGTGAAAATATGAAAAGGCAAATCTGAGGATACTCAGAAAGACAATTATACACATTATCAATAAACATCTTACCTGTTCACAGTAAAAGGCTGTCGAGAAGGCTGCTGCTTTGGCATACATATTATGCTTGGCGAGCTTCTGTTGGGGCTACCTAACCCTGAACTGCTCATGCTATTTGTCCTGCTAGGAATTCCAATGCCCTGACCAACCTGGGAGTGGTTCATCATATTCCTAGGATTCATAGGCAAAATACCCCTGAAAAAGAAGTCCATTATACTAAATAAGCTCTCTATAATCACTCATTAAAATTCTCTAAAAATAATCAATTGGTCCTATCCTTAGAATCTCAAACATGCTTTCAAATTGCAGTTCTAATTTTTATTAATTCTTTAGTCATTCTAGCTCTTTGAAAAGAAAAATCAAAGTAAACAAACAAGAAAGGGCAAATTATAGTGCAACTGATATAAGGTGGTATGTAAGATGAGAGAACCACTGGTGTGACTATGACATAAAATATAAATGTATTTCACACACATATTTAGCATAATTTCATTTCAAAGGCATATCATTCTATCCTCTGCATACTAAATGCATAGTCTATGTCACTTGTTTTACTTTATGGTCATTAGAGCAATAGATGTGTGATGAGGCAGCAATGATCACAAATATCTGGTGAGGAATTTTAAATTGCACATATTCCTTTGAGGAAGATGGCTGCCTTTTGAAAAAGCTCCCCAGGAAGTGATTGACCCTTGATATCCACCCCACTGACAACCAGTATACAAGCTGTAGTATAAAAACCACGTGTACTATACTTAACAATTTGCACAGAAATAAAATGAACATAGGTATTTTCTTCCTCAGTGAAAGGCACTGAACCAGAAAATCAAATAATTAATTACCTTATTAAAAAATTAAAAGTTTGCTTACTCTACCAAGACACATTTTGGAAAATATTCTGGTCCATCAATAAATACCTGCTTGGAGATGGAGGCGTGTGAAGTGACATTGTTGGTACCCCTGTTGTTGGCGTGACGTGGCTCGGTAACTGAGTGCCTTGTGATAAGCTGCGATTTAACTGAGGGGTATTGTTGCTCATCCCCCTCATTGGAAGGCCTAGTGCACCTAATAAAAAAATTCAGAAGAAGGAAATTCATTGCCATCAGGAATGAAATTGTTATCCATCTTCTGGAGTTGGCAGTTTAAGACACTTTTAATGACCTAGCATAATACACAAATTCTAAATGGATATATTCGATTCATTCCAAATAAGCTCTGATTTTAACAAAAAATATGTTCTGGTCTGAAATTTAATATTATGAATAGATATTTCTTTCATATTCCTATATTTTTCATATTTTGATTTCATTATAAAGTATGTCAATGACTAACAAATAAGTTACAATATTAAGAATGGATATTATCTAAAATTTCTTAAAGGCCTATTTGCACATAGGCCTATTTACATTTTTATATAAAAGAGGCCATTATGAAATTTTGCAATCATGTGTTTTTATCTCTTTATTCATAACTGATGTATACAGAAAGATATTTAACCCCGCTTTGCTGAAGTAGCTTTAATTTTATATGATCCTTTAAAAACACATTTTAGAAAAAGCCACTTTACTATTTATACATATTTCTCAACATTACTATTTTTACAAACCCAACAAAATGCCAGCAACGGTTAAAAAAACTCAAACTGACATAGCTATAAAAGACAAAATTTTAAAACATTTAAAAAGATGTCAAAATATAATGGCTGTATTTATCTAGTACCCCTGGAGCCAGATTCAGGGATGGACTATACATTATAATAGGTTTATTTATTTTTTTTTAAAGACTACTGACAGTTTTACCATTCAGATACAAAACAAAACAAAAATAACCACTTTGGATAAACTTATTTTTAAAATGTGTATTTCCTTTTTATTCAGATCATAGGAAATACATTTAATAATCGACAATTATTATAAATAGCTAATGTTCTATAAGTTTATTTTTTCTCCTTTTATGCTTCAAAGTCAAGAAGTACAGCTATCACTTTTGCTGTCATATCTGTCTACGAATGCCTCCTTTCCTACATCTTCCTGACCCATGCTTTTTAGAGCTTTCTATTTCTAGTCTGCTTCATCAACCAAACTTATTCTGAACTGGAGATTAAATAAAATTGATACGATAGAGTGAGAGCTAATCAGCAAATAGACGACTTCAGTGCTAGGGATTTAAGGTGATTTTTATCTTTTGGCATAATAATGTTTCACCTTCTAACTTAGGGATAGCAGTGGTTAGCAAAGATCTCACTGATCGTTATCTTGAATTTGACAGCCTGTATCTCAGCTTGTAGCCTAACTGCCTCTCCACGGAATGAATCCAATCAATCTAATTCAATATAGCTAATATATTTTATATATATACTTTTCACTCAGCTTCCATGAAGACCCAAGCTTGGTTGTGCATTTCTGTAAGATACTTGAAGGGAACTGGCCTAGATTACATGTACACTGTTATGTATGTCTATAGTCGCTCTAAGTTTTGTGACTATGAGAATACCACTACCTGTAGCCACTTTCTCTGAATCTGGGACAAAATAATGCAGAATAAGAAATTAAAAATCAGCCTGCTTAAGATTTCTTCAGAAGAAATCGGTCTTTTCCCTCCCTAAAGCACACCATTTTTCTTTGAAGCTTTCTAGGTGTATTCATAATAAGCCACCAAGATGATACTTTTTACATTATTCATTCAACAAACATTTAATGAATGCCTAGTATATAACAAGCACTGTGCTAGCTGCTGGGAATAGAGCAGTGAACACAACAGAAAAGGCCCCTACCCTGAGGGAGCTTACATCCATCCTACTCCCTAAACATGCTGTACTGAAGTCAGCTCGAGCTGCAATTTTCCTCAGGAATGTGTTCCCCACAGTTATTGAACACCAAGATACATCATACAATTTTAGAGCTGGACGGGATCTTAAAGATCACCTAGTTCAATGTTCCCATTTTACAGACAGGTAAGGAACCTGAGCCTGATGAGTTAACTGAGTTCTCCATGGCAACACAAAGAACTAGGACTAGAATTTAGATCCCTTAGCTTCTAATGTTCTTTAATAGCAGCGCTACTGGAGCCCAACACAACTCTCTCAACTCTCGATTAGCACCCCTATGAGTCAATACTAATTGCAACACCTCTAATGTATTTCCCCCCTGCTTTCTTTTTCCCTTTTGAATATGTCTCCCTCAACCTTTTTGCTAATGTTCATGTCTTGCTCGCTTCCCTCCATTTTCCTTCTCTCTCATCTTCATACCTATCAGTTTTCTTTCTTCTTGTTTTCCTTTTCCTTTACTTTTTCACCCTCTCTATACATTCACCACCATAAACATACACTTTCTAAAAATCTAGTGCCCTTCTGGACACCTTTTAATAATTGTTAAGCCCTACAAAAGGCTCACTGAAATCTGACTTCTTCAAGTCTCCATATACATGTGTTATTCTATGCTGTATCATACAAATTTATAATTTCAGAAATATTTTAGAGATTGGAAGTTATCTGAACACTGGCAAAAAAAAAAAAAAACAAAACTGGAGAAGAAAACAAGAATGGTAAGGCTATTTGGTCAATTACGGATTGGCATCCTTGAACTATTTATATTGCTAAAACTGGACAGACACTGTATGGAATAAAGTAACTTACTTTCTATGTTTAATTTTAGTTTTCTAAAATTAATCTTCACAAAAACAGCTAATAAATTCAAAAAGTCTAAGTATCATTTTGTTGAAGTAGTATAAAAAGATCCAAAAAGAGTACATCAAATTGGATCATCAACCCCTGAATACTTAATAACTCAGTACTTTTTAATTTATTTTAAAAATTAAAACATAAAGAATTAATGGCACTGGATACGTAAATATAAAGATTTGTTTTTAGGAAACTAAATATACTAAGTCATCAACTTTGAGATGCTTGAGTCAAACTATCACAACTAAACAGGGTCAGGGAAAAAAATCGAATGTCTCATTCATATAATTAGAAACAATCACAAAAAGCATCTCTAAAATATTATGCCAAGAATAAAACATACAGCTGAAGAAAAGGAAAAAAAAAGAAAAATGGAAAGAACTCAAAGAGTTTTTCTTGGCATAAAAAAACTAAAACAGGTAAAAATGTAAATATGTATAAATGAGTTTGTGTATGAGCAGGTGACTGGGAGGACAGTAAAATTAAAATTTCTTGGGCATTTATCAACAAAGTAGATAATACTTCATCTCACTTCCTTCTTATAGTCATTTTATAAAGAAAGTTATCCCCTTTTTACAGACAAAGAATAAAAAAAATTTTTTTAAAGTTTAAAAGGTTATAATTCTGAGTCAAATTTATCTTTCAATCTAACAATTGATAGTAATGAATACAATATTAGGAAGACTATATCAACACATTCTAAATAGTTTCCTACCTCTTATCTGGCAGGGTGCTAAACAGTCAAATAAAACAAATTCTTTATTGATAATTTTTTCAGAAACACTTAAATATGATCTAAGAAATTATTCCATTATTTCCACTGCACAAACTGATTAAGAGCATATCCCTTCAACACTTACGGTAAAATATGTCATCCTTGATTAATCTTTTACTAGAGATAAACAATATTAATGTTATATGAAAAAATAAAATCATAGCAACCAAATCCCTGAACACTCATACTTAAATGAAATCCCCTAAAATCTTTATGGGGGCAGGAGAGAGTAGTCCTTAACTGATGTCTTAAAGTGTCCCCTTTTCCATCTGCAAAGTAGCCAGCTTCTTCTAGAAACTTATTGGCATGCCCACACTAAAAAGGACAGCAGTTCTAAATGGTGCTTTATCTCAATGGCTTCTTACCTTCAACTTGTCTTGCATTTACCTGGCTAATCATCTCTATAAAATTATTTCCTTATGCAATTTCCTTCATTAAATTCAAACGATTTTAGAATAGAAAAGACACCAGAGATTACTCAAGTAGGTTACAGATAAAGAACTCACACTAAGGCATTAAGTGACTTGTTCAAGATCACAAGTAATGAGGCATAAAGATAATGACGAAATTTCTTGACTCCTGTTTCAATGCCTTTTTGCAACCAATATCATTTTCCACTTTTTAATGGTAGTTAATAATGTATGCATCATTCAGGGAACTTTAATGTCTGGGTCTCCTTTCAATTGTGATTGTGATTTTGGGCAATCATGGCAGTGGCATTTTTAAAATTCCACAGGTGTATCTACGGGTGCAGTCAGGGTTGAGAACCACTGTTCTATAGTATTAAAATTCTGTCAAGACCCAAAGATGTTTTCTAACCTTAACTGAAATTTTACTGTTTACATACTACATATCTGATTTATAATCTTCTTTCTTCTTTCCCTATTCCTTTCCTCAAATCTGTCCTTTACTACTCATATCTATCTCCTTACTAAGAATACTTTCACTCCTCTTGTTCTAGAAATACAAAAGACTACTAAAAAATAAATAAATAAGTGCTATGACCAAGGTGTTTACATGCAGGAGATATCAAGTGTTTGAGTGCTTGTAGGAGGGACCACACTAACTCAGACTTAGGAACAGAGTGGGGTCTGGGACCAGAAAAAGTTTCCTGGAGGAGACAGAAGATAGTATATGAATTAAACCCGAAGTATGTGACTTAGCCAGGTATTTGGTGATGGCAGTTGTGGGGAGTCAAGTGGGTATAAATATTACAATAGTTCAGTCTGAGAGAATCACAAGATGTATGAAAATGAGGACAAGTTATATACCTGGAGGAAGAACAGGCTTTGCCTTCTCGATGCTAAGAAAGTACAAGAAAAGAAATATGGATGGAGCTAAGTGGCTTCAACACCTATGAGAAGTTGCTGCTGTGCTTGAATAAGCTGAGACTGGCTGGATCTTTAGAGGAGTGCCACAGAATCTTTATCTGTGGAACTGCTGTGTGGATCTCCCAAGTACACTCTACTTTTCCTCAATCTAAATTTCTGTTCTAAATTAGTGGCACTCATTCACAAAGGTTTGCAGGTCTGAAACCTTAGAAATCATTCTTGATCTCTTTCTTTCACTCCTACATCATCAAGTCCCATTAGCTCTATCTACAAATATCCCAAATCTGACCACTTCTCAACACCTCTAGTAGTCCAAGTCATCCTATTATTTTTTGCCTGGATTTCTGCAGTAGTAGTAACATTCTCTCTCTCTCTCCATAAAAACAGGAAATGTATTATTTGCCATATTCTTATTTGTATCTTGGAATAATACCTCATTCATTGTAGGCATCCAAAAAATACATAATTATTAGAATGAATAAATTCTATCACAATGTCTTAGTTCAATAGACTCTTGGCATCTGTGGATTTAACAATGGTAGTTTCTACCATGTACAATGGCTTTCTAGGGTCATGGCATTCAGGTTTAAAAGAAACTGATGTTTTCAGCTCATGTTTACATGGTTTCTCTTACAAAGTAATATAATACTGGCTCTACTACTTACTATTCTGTGTAACCTTGAGCAAATTCCTTAACCTCTACAGAGCTGTTGAGAAGGTTAAATGAGTTAATTCACATAAATACTTAAAATACCATCCGACATACAGTAAATACTCAATTCTCAATAAATATTAGCTGTGTGTGTGCGTGCGCGCGCGTGTGTGTGTGTGAGACGTAACTATGCAAAGAAAGCCAACAGGTGATACCAAAAGTGAAGATAAAATGAGATAGTCTAATGAAGTGATGGTTTTCACCAGAAAACAGATGTTTTATGAAGGAAAATATTATTCTATAGCTGTGTTCTTGAACTTGGAAGGTAGCAATGATTTGAGATAAATCTCTCAGAAATGTCAAGATTGTACTTATTGCTGAAATTAATGAACAGCCTAACAGGTTTCCCGCCCTGATAAAGTATGCTATTCCTAAATCTATCCCATGCTGTGGATGTTATTCCCATTGCTAAAACAACTTTACTCACAGTCTGTTCAATGCTAATCTCAAATATAATCTCATCAGAAAAGTCTTTTCTTGATCATTTTCCAAGATAGGTGATTACTCCTGCCTTTGACATACCCAAATAGTCTACAGGCGTACCATCCTGAATGTGCCCTATTTCAAATGAAATATCCAAATAACCCTGAACTTCTTACTCTACTATGTAGTAGAATCACTTGTGTACTTATCCTATTAGATTATATGAGACTGCACCTTGTTCATCATGCATTCAACATTTACTGAGTGCTTGTCATGTGCAGAGTACTGAGGATACAAAGGCAATGAAGACATGCAATAAATAATGCAGCAACACCATAGCAGTAGGTACACTATGCAGAGATGGCATAAATGAGGATGATCTCTTCTATCACACCACACATCTGCAGTATCTAGCATGGCACAACACGTACAGTAGGGACCCAGTAAGTATTTGTCAACTTTAATTCCTACTTTTTGAAGCTTTTCCATACCATTATAGCTTACTTTTTTGTTGTTGTTGTTGTTCTCCCTAAGGAGAATGGCATAGACAGATTTTGCTCCCTAAAAGTCTGTCTACACCATTCACCACATGGTATCTTTTAATCTATGTTAGCATCATAGGCTGTTATTTAATATTTCACATATAAACATAACCTATCTTCCACAACTATAAAACACATGTTCAAGAGAGCAAGAAAGCCCAAAGCACTCTGTACTTATTACCAAGCATTCAGTATCTTTTCAATGGTCCTACAATTTCCTAAAGCAACCAAAATGTCATATGCCTATTTACATAGCAGATAGCATCACTTCTGAACCACCCCACATGTGCTCTGATTCTCTATGAAGCAAGCAGACTTCACATAGGTGTTCTTAAAACAGGAGGCCAAAGAAATGTCTGTTGGAAGAATGAGACTATGTCATTGTTCTCAAGCTAGGAGTCCAGAGCGTAGAAAGATAGATTTAGTTCCTCTTCCAACTAGATGCCTGGGTTCTCTGGGAATTCAGATACAAATTTGTATAATGAATTCACCCAGATATTTAGCTAAGCCATGTGTCTGTAAGATAATATGCACATAGAAAGCACTATGTAGAAATGAGTTTCCTTTTTCTCCAATTTTGCAAGGCCCTAGATCCTGTTGGTAAGTAAGAAAAGGTAACTGCAACTATCAACGACTTAATTCCAATGCATTGACTATCCAGGAGAAGTTAATTCCTTGTTTCCTGTTCATTCTAATCTAGGAGACAGCTTCCGGGAGTTCATGGGTCTTTAAGCCTATAAGGTATACAGTAAGTCCTGACTTAATACCACTGATCATTCTTAGAAACCGTGATTTTAGGCAAAACAACAAGCAGCAGGTCCTTGAATAGTGTTGTTTCATTCAACATCATTCCATTGTAATGTTGATGAGAACAAAAAAAATTGGTTTTGTCATATGTAGTTTTGCTTCAAGTCGCAGTTTGAAAAACTTACAGTTAAGTGAGGACTTAACGTACCTAAAAGCTTATGCATACACTCAAAACAAATAGGAAACAGTATACAACTTGAATACAAGAGTATGTTCACTGGTTCCTATAGTTATCATTCCATGCACAGTATTCACATGAACTCTTGGATGAAAAGTTCCTTACGTATTTGGATACAATCACACTATACTAGAACCAAAGACCATGTAAGTCTCTGCTCCAGCATTTTCTGGCTACCTCATGGCGCTGCATAATCACTTCCACCCAAATCTAGGCAAATCTAAGTTTAAGCAGTTCTGTATCTATTCCAAGAGGAATTCCCTTTCTTGTTTAATCTTGGTGAGTCTTACTTCTAGAGAAGGTACTTTTCCTTTTGTATCTCTTCCACCCTTAACCTTTCTAACCACCAAGAACACACAACAGACAGCAGATCTCACACTTTAATGGCACAAATTACAATTTAACTTTGCCAACTGAATAGAGTTAATAGTGGGACTCAATGCACTTGGGAAACAAAAGAAATTTTAGTTACACCAATCTCAATGTGCAATTACCAATAAGTTGCTGTAAGAATAATATCTCTAATCTACACCCACCTACTAATTCCTTTTCTCTCCATCCTTCATCCAAGTCAGTCCCTTAAGTTTTACCATTCTGACTTAAATTAATAAAACCTTTAACCTCAAGCCCCACATGGTAGCTTGTGTTCTGCTGTCTTAAAAGGTGTTTGTTCAGACTATCTACCAGCCAAATGGCCTATTTGGCCTCTTGGGTCTTTTCTAATAGACGGAAATTGGCAACCCAGACTCTTTCTTTTTCCCACTAGCTATAGCTTCTAGATCTATATCTTGGAAAGAAATAATTACACCCTGAACTGAAACATTTCAGTTTCAGGTGATCTAAGGTTCAATTTTTCTGTACTCTATCTAACACATAAAATGTCATTTTAAAAGAGTAAGCCATACATTCAAAATGTTGCTTCAGCAATGTTATAGGAATATAGCTATTTAATACACTGAACTCCAATAGAAAATGTCTGCCATACCTGGCTTCTTTTGAAATGAATAAGTTCCTTAAAAATTCTTTTACTAATGAAAATAAATTTGCTCATGTATTAATCTTTGTATATCCCTAAAAACAAAAGCATAAATGTCTAGCATACCAATGATATAACTGTATTTCAAACCTTACCCATTCCATATCTAGCCCAGTTACAATTTCACATTTGTAGGTTAAAAAAATTAGACCAGAATTTTTAAAAGTACAGATAGCTGATTGTAACTATAATAATTGCCATTATCCTTTACAAAATAACCTTAGATTCTCAAATACAATTTTTCTCCAATCCATATCTACTTTCTGTTGTGATAAATGGTGGTCTTCCAAAAGATAAAATAAGTTCTTTGCAGCTGCTCTAAAAAAATAAAAGATAGCTTTAAAATAGCTAGATACTTCTATAGTAAGGGTTACCAGAAGGGTGAAAGCCATACTAAAACACAGGGCAACCAGAACAAACTACTAGCTAACAATAGTCCTTCAACAACTAGGATAAATATTTGTAGATAAACAACTTTTTTTTTTTTTTTTTTTTTTTTTTGAGACGGAGTTTCGCAATCTTGTTACCCAGGCTGGAGTGCAATGGCGCGATCTTGGCTCACCGCAACCTCTGCCTCCTGGGTTCAGGCAATTCTCCTGCCTCAGCCTCCTGATAAACAACATTTTTTAATGTGGTAAGCTTTGAAAATATGTTTCTTGGTTTCATTAGAGAAACTGTTAATGTAGAGTTAATAACTTTTATCTATGAATTCTATATTAACAAAATTGTGTTCCATAGCAAAAGAGAAAAGCCACAAAGGAGAGACAGAAAAAAGTAAATGGAAACCATGGTTGTATATAAAATAAGTTTCATCCTCCCACTTCAAATCAATTTGAAGAGTAAAGTGGTATGACAAACTATTCTGATACCTATCAAAACTTTGCTTTTCATTATACTGGGAGAGTTCCAAATCAAATTATTGATTTTTATTTGAAACTGGTTAAGATAGTCATCAGATGTCTTCTTCAGCTATTCAATTATCCTATAATGTTTGATGGAAATTTACACTTTTAATTCCCTTCTATTAACAGAGATGACATTAATGGAAATGGGAAATCAACAGATCTGACATTAACAGAGACGATAAAATCATTCTAATATGTAACAATTTGGAAAATTAATTTGAGAAAATATGAAGATATTTTATAGTTTAATTTTATAAAAATTTTATGTGATAATAGCTGACATTTATTGAGCACTTACTATGCACTAGGCTCTGTGCTAAGCGCTTTAAAAGTATTACAACACTTTAAAAAAACAGAAGCTTGCAAAATGGAAAAAGCATTGAACTGTGAGTCAAAAACCTAGTTTCTATATCCAGACTGAGCTAAAGCAAAAGAACATATATTTAAGAAATATTTGTGAAACAAAGAACATTTTACAAACCACTAAGTAATGAGCTTACTTAGTAAATAGGCACGCGTGCACGCACGCAGGCACGCGCACATGCACGCATGCACGCACACACGCACGCATACACACACACACACACACACACACAGAGTAGCCAACCAAATAAACCAAAAAAAGCTTTTAACTTCCTTTAATTAAAAATACAGAGAATATCTATTTTTAGTTTGTTTAGCAAATTCTTCTTCAAAAATACTGCAAAAAAGAAATAGATATAAAAGATGTTGAAATACATTTCAATCTATGCTGTATCCAAGTAATAGCAATCTTAGGATCAATAAGATCTGAAATTATGAGGTTTTGCTGTGTAAGTAAAATAAAATTCTGAAAATTAAACATCTTTCCTTTTAAATCATACAACAAACCCGCAAAGGAAGCACTGGTTGCTCTTTATTATGTAATTACTTATTTTTCTATTTAAATAAAGTATCCCAGAATAAATACAAAATTCTTACTTTGTTGCCCGTATAAACTTGCCCCAAACTGAGACAGCTGACCTGATGTAGATGGTGATGACAGCATCTAGAAACAAATTAATTATATTAGAGCATAAAGAAAACAGGTATTGCAATTATAGGCTACAAATCTGTAAATCATACCATCAAAGTGAAAATCTTAACTTGTTTTTCTCATTCTTCAGAAAAATGTAAAATAAACATTTTATAATAGATTCAGTGTTTCTTAAGAGAATATCACAATTGGATAAAACCAAACTGTGTGAATGAAATTAATTTTTAATACTGTAAGTTTTATAAAAGTCACACTAACTTGAACTATAGCAGCACTACTATTTCACTTAAGAAACTAAAATTATATAGACATGGTATATAATTTATATATTTGTTAATGATAGGAACTTCATGGCACTTGTACAATGCCTTTGAATTTACTTTATCAATGTTTGTTTCCTTGTAGATGTAAATTTGAAGATATATCACAGAACACACATTCATTTTATATATCCTCGTAGAAATGAATGTAGCAGTGCTATATACTCAAAGTAAATACTTAAGCTGAGTAAGTGAAAATATCTGTGTGTGTGCGTATTTGTCTATTTCCTGTCTTATATTAGACAGCATTCAAAACATCTTATATAAGACATAAGCCATGTCATAAAGGCGCTTACAATCTAGTGGGGAAAGAGAACAAATTATACAATTCATTGTATTTTAAAGTGTAGTGTGGTAAATGCTCTAAAGGAAACATGAAATGTCACTGGAGGAAATTAAGCTACACAAAGGTATCAGGAATACTTTTATAGAGTGGTAACATTTAGGTCCATACAATGAGGGGGTCTTCCTTTAAGAATATGCAGTTAAGTGTAATAAAATTTAATCATGTAATAAAAAAAACACCTGTACCCCCAAAACTACTGAAATTTTTAACGAATTTAACAAAAATAAAAAATTGAATAAAAAAAAATCTGTTATCCAGTTGTTAAGAAAAATAAAGGTTTGTAATATGATTAGAAAACATAAACAGTGGTGACAGGATAACTATGAAAGGAGATAACGTTCACCTCTATTAGGAGATGAAGCTCATCCCTGTTTGGGCATAGAAGAATGGGAAATAAATGTCATAGAAGAATGGCTACCACTATAGCAATAAAAAGAAAAATACTATTAAGCAAGAATGTGACAATCAAAATGGGCTTTGGGAAGATAATTCTAAGAGCAGAAATGGGATATGCTGAGATACTAAACAACAGCAGCAGAAGTAAGACTATACATGGAGGCATTCTGGTGGTAGAAGTAAGTTATTTTATGTCCTGTTGACTAGTTGGGGTGTAATAGGAAAAGGAGGTGAATGGAGACTCACAAAAGAGAGAACTATCAGAGGCTGCTCTGTGGGTTCCAGGGATGCAAAATCATGCTGACACTGACCACAGATAGAAAAATCAAGAAGTGAAACATGTATTTTTTTGTTTGTTTTTTTTCTGTTTTCTTACCCTGTCTTGCGGTGCTGAGAGGTGAAACACTTAAATGATAGAGGTTTTACAATATACATTTCATACTATTTTCATGTCAAAATTCTAAGTTGTTTTAATTATATAATTATACTAAAGTTCACAAAATTTTTTATACAACTGTAGTTTTAAACCAATGATAAACACTAGACACTCCTGAGGTAGGGCTGAGTTATACACCACTCTAAAATTAAAAAAAAAAAACAGTAATAAAACAGTAGTGATTTTTCTAAAAAAGCATCAAACCTTACAAATATTCCCTCTCAAATCCAGAGGATGTACAACCTAGACAATTAAACATTCTTATTTATTTTTTAATTGTACTTTAGGTTCTGGGGTACATGTGCAGATCATGCAGGATTGTTGCATAGGTACATACATGGCAAGGTGGTTTGCTGCCTCCATCCCCCCATCATCTATATCTGGCATTTCTCCCCATGTTATCCCTCCCTACCCCCGCTGTCCCTTCCCACTCCCCCAGCAACAGATCCCAGTGTGTGATGCTCCCCTCCCTGTGTCCATGTGTTCTCATTGTTCATAAACATTCTTTATCTATACAATTAAACTACATATTCTTTCTCGAGTATAACCCAACGGATCAAAAGATTCCTGATAAGCTCTTTCCTTAGGTACAACAGATTACTCTTACTGCATTAACTGGAAATATTTTGTAAGTATATTAGAAGTTCATTTGCAAATTTCAAGAACAAGAATATATAATAAAGCTTTAGTTGATGACAGAAGGTAAAAGGTTTATGGCACATGTATACCTATGTAACTAATTTGCACATTCTGCACATGTATCCCGGAACTCAAATTAAAAAAAAAAAATTAAAATTAAAAAAAATTAAGAATTAAAAAAAAAAAAGAAAGTATTATCCTTTTTCTTTTTTGAGACGGAGTCTCACTCTTTCGCCAGGATGGAGTGAGGTGGTGCGATCTCGGCTCACTGCAACCTCCGCCTCCCTGGTTCAAGCGATTCTCCTGCCTCAGCCTCCCAAGTAGCTAGGACTACAGGGGTGCGCCACTGCGCCCAGCTAATTTTTGTATTTGTAGTAGAGATGAGGCTTCACGATGTTGGCCAGGATGGTCTCAATCTCTTGACCTCATGATCCACCTGCCTCAGCCTACCAAAGTGCTGGAATTACAAACAACGACCACCGCGCCCAGCCGTTTTGTCCTTTTTAGTAAGTTTTCTTTTATGATTATGTAGTGGCCTTCTTTATTCCAAATAATGCTTGATTTACAATCTGGTTTTCCTAATATTAATACAAATCAACCATCAAAAATAAAAAAAGGAGGTAAAGGGTTTATATAAAATTCTTAAGAATCATGATTTTCTGTCATTATAAACTATAAATTAAAATGTATAGTTGTTTCTAAAGGCTGCAAATATAAGATGTTGTCCAACATAAATGCATGACTTAGAACAATCCATAATGTGAACACTGTCAAACGAAACACTTAAAACTTTTCTTCCTCAGGTATTTATGTTTACTGAAATAACTCCAGACAACACATATTTTAGTCTACTTTCTAACACTAATTATACATTCATGAGTTACAGGTATGCCTGGGTATCTGCCCTCTCAGAATGGCAGGAGGAAGTAAGTAAAGAGGGGAGGCAGAGCATGAAGGTAGAAGTAGCGGGTCCCTAGATCAATTACTTGAGACTGAGAGTAGTAGGGTGATTCACTCACCATAGTGTGTAATATTAAATATAATTTTCTCTATGTGCCACTACATGAAGTTGTTTAGTAAACACAGCTTTACAGGAATATAAAAGTAGTTTAATGTTAAATTTAAGTTTATAACCTTCAACACATTTATGTAAAATAAGCATCAGCTATACAGACATATGTTAAAATACTGCCTCAAAATGTGTCAAAAATGAAAATATCTTATTTATTATAAAGTA
Source organism: Aotus nancymaae (assembly GCF_030222135.1). NCBI lineage: Eukaryota > Metazoa > Chordata > Mammalia > Primates > Aotidae > Aotus > Aotus nancymaae. Next base: position 30,540,515 of record NW_026988428.1, read on the forward strand.
TATCCCGAATAATTTGTACTTTTAAATTCTGAAGGCAATATTTCATGAAATAAACTAGTGCTAAAAATGGATTTAACACACAGTGAAGAAATGTAAATGTCACAGAAATGCTTTTTATGAGTATAGAAAATGCACAAGAAATATACTCTGACAACAGTAACTACTGTTAACAGAAAACAAAATTCATATCTTTTTAAATTCTGAAAATTAATAATATAAAGGTAAATTTCTTAGAAAAATATAAAACTTCAGATCAAGAAACACATTACAGTAGGGGATGCAGCATAAGTAGAAAGAGCCTAGCTTTGGAGTCAGAAATAATCTGGGTCTGAATCCTAGTCCTGCCACTTACCCGAACAGCCAATACTCGGTTTCTTTCCTATAAAATGAAAATAACTACCTTCCTCATAATGTTGAAGTGAAGGTTAAATGAAATAAGATATGGCATATAGTATGTGCTCAATAAATGGTAGCAGTAGCTGCTAATAATCTGATGTTCCCCTCACAGTTGCAGAACCCTCATTAACAGGAGTGAGAGCGGGCATTCAGACTCTGGAAAATTTATTAAATAATATCTTTAATTTAAACAATTTTTTGCCCAAGGGACTAAAGAAAGAAGTTTATCTTCACAAATTCCAGGTAAAATAAGATGTAGAACTTGCGTTCTTAAGAGTGGCAAAAGGTAGAAAAAAGATTAATAGAATGCTGAAAACAACAAGTTACAGTCTAAAATAATCAGGTCTTCCACATCTCTCAGAAATCTACAATACACACTGCAGTCAAACAACAAAAATAAAAACCAGGAAGCAAGAAGCAGAAAGAGTAATGTGGTTCTGGTTATTTCCCTAACCCACTACAAAGCTCCTTTATCATTTAACATACAGAATGTCAAAGGAATCCACAAATTACTGCAAGGAAATACAACAAAAAATTTTGTTAAATAAAACTTCCCTGACCACAACAGCAATTAAAAAAATGATATTTAAGTTTTAAAATATTATTTTAAAAATCATACTATAATATACTCTGAGTTATAACATAATTCCTAGCACTGTGTTATTATTCCAGGACAAAAACTACAAATGAATTATGACTTTTAACTGTATCATATCTACAAAGAGAAAGAGACAAAGTAAAAGGAAGAAAGCATATGCATGCACACACATAGAGTTCCAGATCCAGACAGAAGGTAAGGAACCTTTAAAATTGGATAACGGATGACTTAAAAAAAGAAACTAATGAAATCTAACAGACACAAAAAAAGAAAGAATATGAAAAGGTAATACATTAAAAAAAGAACAAAAGGGGAAAGGGGAAAGAGGCAAAAGGGAGGAGGCAGGCAGAAAAATAAAACAGTCATAAGTCACAGTACCTGCTATCTTACAAATCAGATAACTGACAATATGTGTTTACTAGGTATTTCAAATAATTTTCATTAAAATATTCTTACACTTACATAAGGAACATTTGGAAAATACTGTAATACTCAATGTAGTTAATTCCTTAGTATTAAACACTTGAGACTCAAATTTTTATTAAAAAAAAGTATGGCATTGTATTATATTGTCTGAACGTCAGGTTACAGCTGAAGTACAAATTTACGGAAAGACATGACTGACTCAAGGAATGTTTACATTTTAAAGGTTTTTAATATTCATTGCTAACCTGTTTTCTACAGTCTGTCTTAATTATACTTCTAAGCAGTCACTTCAGTGCCATCCTCACAAATACCGGCTATTCCATTGCTAACCTGTTTTCTACAGTCTGTCTTAATTATACTTCTAAGCAGTCACTTCAGTGCCCTCCTCACAAATACCGGCTATTCTCCCACTTAAAAAAAAAAAAAATCCTTCATGAGCCATGTACTATTGTTCCTATTTTACAGATGAGAAAACTGAGACACACAGAGATTGATATCCTAAGACACACAGCTACAAATCAGGTAGCTGAGATAAAAACTCAGTGGTAGGATTTCCAGGGCCTACATTCTGAATCACCAAAAACTAATAAAAGAGTTTTTACATGGCAGTTTATTATAAAAATAAATACACAAAGTACTCCATACGTCAGTAAAAACCAATATGAAAAATGCAATGAAAATGGCAACTGCAAAACCCTATTAAAAGGCATAAAGAACAAGATTAAAGAGAGAAATATCCTTCTGAAAAACCATCTATATTGATATTAATGTGCAACAATCAAAACCCATTTTTGTTTTTTTGTTTTTTTTTCTTAAAAAAAAAGGATGAGGAAGAGTCTCACCCAAGATATTAAAATGGTCTACAGAGCTATTGCAATTCAATTATGATGTAGTTCTGACACAGAATCAGTACAGTAAGCAGAACAAGAGTTCAGAAATAGGCCCCAGAATGTATGAGACACCAGTACGTAGAATAAAGGGATATTTTAATTAGCCATAAATGAATGATCTAACCCAGGGGTGGGCAAATTATTGCCTACAGAACGAATCCAACACACTGCCTATTTTTGTAAGGTACATAAACTAAGAGCAGATTTTACATTACAGATGGTTATATAAAGACCTATTACACATAATAGGTTTTGGTTTTATGTATATCCTTGATTTTGTTTCTTGGTCGACAAAGCATAAAATAGTTACTATCTGGTTCTTTAAGGGACAGTTTTCTGGCCCATGATTTAAAGTATAAATGGTGTTGGGGCAAGTGGATAACCTTGTAGGAAAAAAACGTATTTGGAACCCTACCATTGACAGGTCAAACCAAAACACATTTCCAATGGACATAAATTATAGGTGAAGAACAAAACATAAAAATACTATAAGAAAGTAATTGAGAAATGTCTTCCTAAGTATGACCTCAAAAACAGAAGCCATTTAAAAGTAAGACTGATGGATCACATTTAATAAAAATGATAAATATATGTAAACTACAAATACTATGAAGTAAATTAAAGGTGAAAAACCGGGAAAATATTTGTAACGAATGACAAGAGGTTATTATCCTCAATATATGGAGAATGCAAACAAGACTTAAGATACCAAAAGGCACAAAAAAGGTACACAAAAGAAGAACTACAAATGACCAACAACTATGTGGAAAAGACACATCACACTGCGTATGTGTGTGTGAAATTAACAATGTTATACTATATGTACATGAAAACAATAAGCTTGTCTATTAGCAAAGACTTGCTGGTATTCTTATTCGCATGGAGAGTGGTGATTAGAGTAAAAACTGGTAAAAACTCTTTGATGGAAAATACGCCTGTCTGACACACTTCAAGTGTATTTTCAAAAATTTGTATAATTTCCCTGTGCTATTTCGTGATTTTAAAAAACAGCAACAGCAGCCAATTTATGACATAGCTAATATATTATTACTCCCCTTTTTTACAGAAAAGGAAATTGAAACTTGGAAAAGTTGTTGCTCACAGGCAAAATCAGGATCCAAACAGACATTTGTATTGCTTTGAAGTCCAAGTTCTTAATTCCTATGCCATATGATGTTCTTAATTATGTTTTTTTAAAAAACATGTTGTGGCACAAACTATTCTGTTACTTCTGTGACAACTAACTAGATTAGAATGGTGGCAAACACATGTGAGTATGTAAGTATATATATTAATTCTGATTTCAAAATTTAGACAAATAGTATTTCTACTTTTGAGAAGACATATATCTCTTTGTCATTCGTTCTCTTTATATACTTTATTTTAGATTTCAGTCTGAGAACTTCCTATCTTCCTAATTAGAATAAATGCATTTCATCAGTAATAAGTATTTTATTAACATTTTCCAAGCAAAGTTAACTTTCATTATATAATTATACCAACACGCAAAAGTTGTAGTTTTTTGTTTTGGCAGCGATACTACCAAAAATACATCCCAAATTCTTTATTTACAAGGTCAACACTTAAAATAGAAACCTAAGTAAAGAATAATTCAATTTTAAGTTACACTACATAGCACATAGCTAAAAGGGCAGAAAGATAACAGAATATTACATGACATTATTCCATAAGCTATTAAATTACACACTAATTCAACAAAGCCACAAAAGACATTAGTTGAAAAAAGCCCAACAATGCCATTAATTGTTTCCAAAATGACACAAAAACATCAAAATAAAAATAAAAAATAAAAATACTAAAACAGAAAAACAAAAGTCCTAAATAAAACCTAGTAGGTTAAGCCAATTTGGGAAATTTTGCAAAGACAAAGGAAGTGATTTACTAATGATCAAAGAAAAATGAGGGCATTTATTACATATCCTAGAACTTTATAAATGCTTCAAACATCAGTAAAAATCTCATTAGGTTAATAACTAGAGTAGATTGTTTTATACATAAGGAGATTAGGCATAGAAAGTTTATAAAGATGTGAAAGGTAAAAGTTGGGCAGATGTACAAAGTATAAGAAGGCACCTGATGTGACTACAGTGTATAGTGTTTAATTTAAAGTAGCTTAATAGAATTTTAATAATTATATTCATTTGAAAATAGTTTATAAATTTGCTAATTGTGACTTGGTCGCATTCTAAATCCTTTTATCCCAAATGAAATTATTGAACTATTAGCCTTCCAAAGCATTAAATTCGTATCTCTATATCATCCATCACATTTTGAATACAGTTCTTCCAAGTTTTTCCTATTGTATGATCCCTACGGCTGAACGGAGGACAAATACACCTGAGGTCTAGAATTACAGCTAGATGACACAGTAAGCATAAAGTTTTATTGTAGCTTGCCATTAGATCTTCAAGTCTGCATGAATCTGCTTTCTATTCTATATCTGCATTTCTTTTAATATCAAACAAGTTATTTCCCATATTGAACAAACAAAATATCAATGATCTAGAAGTTATACCATGTTTACTCCATGTCTTTGAGTACTTCTACCAAAGTATTACTGTAACCCAATTTGAGAATCACGGGATATTTATTTTCCCCATTAGAATATAAGTTCATTGTCTTTATATCCCAAGGGACTAGCACTGTGCCTAAAACACAGTCACCCAACCAGACTATTCTGCACTTGATATGCTGTTTTTCAGGAACCCAGACACAGACTTACACTGCTGAAAAAATACAATGTAACTGATTAACTTACATCTTTTTCTGACCGATGTGGAAACATAGAAGACTGGTTGTAGTACATGTTTTCGTCATGGTAGTCACTGTCGACCCCCTCTACAAACTTCTTTCTTGAAGCACCAAACATGCTGTTTGTCACCTAAACAAAAATATTACTTTTATCAAGAGTACTATTTTGGAAAATGTTCAGTTTTACCTTACTCCTATGTGGAAAATAGAACATGAAGGGAACACTGCTAAGATACAGAAATTGATCAACTAACGGCTAATGGGGCATGTGATAAAGTTATAAATCTGATTATAACAATAAAGTGTTAGATGTTTATTTCCAGGCCCTAAAAGTAGGAGAATCACATAAAGCCTATCTTAATAATTCCACTTCCTTTTAAAAAACTAAGTATCACTCTTCAAAAATGGCCATCCCAAATATAATTTTCCCATACACAGATTTTTAAAAAATTAAGTTTAGGTTTAATTTTTCAAAATCTTTACATGTATCTTCCATATTTGTGTATTTGTCATCACCTTATTTTCTCAGTTATCTGTTTTCCCAAGCATTCATCTTTCCTTACAATTTAAGTTTACTGAAATACACCATTTTTTTGAATCAGTGTACAGTGGCATACTAAAATTTTATCTCAAGCAAGTACCCACGCACATAACAGGAGCACAATTTTTCATTGATCATACTGGTGTAAAGTTATATTTCAATGATACAACCTGCTTATTCGTTTGCTTTTCCAGTCTTTATAACATCCAATACTAGCAATTTTGAGTCCACATCAACATAAATTGCTGTCCCTTGTTATCTGGTGGTGAAATGGTTCCAGGATCTCTTCCCTCATTCGTGAATAAAGAAAAATCCACGGATGCTCAATTTTCTCACATAAAATGATATACTATTTGCATATAACCTACACACATTCTTTCATATACTTTATCTCTAGATTACTTATGACATCAAATACAATGTAAATGCTATATAAATAATCATCATATTGTTCAGGAAATAATTACAATAATTACAAGAAAAAACAGTCTGTACATGTTTAGTACAGACACAACCATCCAATACTTTTCCCCAAATATTTTCAGTCTGTGGCTGGTTGACCCACAGACGTAGAACCCGTGGGTAGGAATGGCCAACTGTAATTATTGAAATCTGTTCTAATTTTTATTTGTAATTATTTTAAAAATGTGACCTCTATAAAATTACCAAAACTATTAACTGACTAAAGTTATTTAAGGTCAATGTGCCTTTCTCCTAACAGTACTTTGAAAATCAAAGTAAAGCAAATGTCAGTGAGAGGAGAGACTGTAAAGACTTGAATCCAAGGTGACTGTCTTTTCACAAGTACATTTTTGGAGAAAACTCATCTCAAATTTGGTATCTGTCTTGTACATTCATTATGACTAAGAATATTTTCTCCCATTGTAAATAAGTGAACAATTTCCATGTCTCATTTCAAAAAATGCTATGGTCACTATTATATATCAGTAGACATGATTAACTATGTTGCAGACTTTAAAGGCCAAGCTTTATGTGTGGCTCTGTTGAAAGCACCCATGCTGTTTAAGTTTTGTTATACATTTTAAGTTCCCTGTTAAATACATAAGAAACTTAACTATTTGACTTTCCTAATGAGGTCTAAAAACCTATTCAGTCAGGTATAAATAAAGTCTAAAGAAAGCCTAACTATTACTTTGCTATATGGTTTTCAGTGAGTAATCGCTTGAGGTGTGAAATATTCAAAGATATTTTTTAAGGGTCTAAGAATTTATTAGAACATAGGTACTTAATCATTTTTGGGAAGCAGACCCCTGGCGAATCTCAGAATGTTATTCTGTAACTCTAAAGGCTATTTCAGGATCCCACATGCCTATCCACCAGCTCCCTAACTAGTCCTTATTAGGGAGAAAATAATGTTTTTTAGTGAGTAATTTCAAAAAGGAAACAGTGGCAAAAAAGTCAATTTATAGCTTGCAAATTAAGATTCAATACACATAAGATTTTAGAAGGTTTTTTTGTGAAAGTTAAAGATACATTTAATTATCTTTACATAACTTTCTCTACTAAGCTCTAATTCTAAGAATAAACATGGAAAACGCACAAAAGTACATAATTCAATAAAGTTTCAGGTGAATACCAAGGCATCTCTCATCAAATTTTATACACATAAATAAGCTCAAATGGATACAAAGTAAACTCTTCTTTTGACAATGTTTGTATAATACTTATCAAGATCAATTATAGACTCCTAGAATTCTAATTGTATAGAATTAAAACTTTTATGCTTACTACCTTGTAAAAAGATTTGGTTTGAAGGCAAAAGAAAATGAAGAAATGTTCCCTTTCCATCAATACCAGATTGTCTCGAGAGTCTCTCTCTCTCTCTCTCTCTCTCTCTCTCTCTCTCTCTCTTTCTCTGTGTGTGTGTGTGTGTGTGTGTGAAAGAAAACATGGCACATTTCATTTGTTTTGTGTGCTTCAACACAGAATTACGTATCAGTGACAATACTAATTATTCTTACATGACTTCAGCAAATAATTTAAAAAAAAAACCAACACCACAAAAACAGAGTTGTGGGGGAGGGAAGGAGGGAGAGAGAGAGAAATGAGAGTGTTTTACTCTCCCCCACGAATGGAAGCTCCCATCCAGAGATGGGTGCTGGGATGAGACAAAGAATTCTAATCCATGACAAAATCACAAGATAAAAAGACAACACAAGTTTTTCATAAAGCTAGATTTACTTAATTTTAAAGTGCCTATCCTTTATTCTTCTACATAGAATGATGGAACAGGGTAGAAGTATTTTAAAATAATCAGGGAGGGTAAAACTGGGATGAAAACAAGCAGAGAAGTAACTAACCAGGCAAATGCCTGAAGGAAAAGCATTCAGTTCAGAGGGTCAGTAAGCCCCTCACTGGTGTGGCTCAAGCAGCATCAACTTAGTGGCGAAGGGTAGGAACTGATATCAGAGAGACTGTTGGGGCTAGACTATATAGTACCTTGTAAGCCTGAGAGAATCTGGATTTTATTGTTAGATGGGAAATCCTGAGAGAGGATTTAGGGGAAGCTTAAGAGTAACTTAATTTGGCCTATTTTTAAAAAAAATGACCTACCTACTCCATGAGGAATGGGCTAAAGAGGGTATAAAAATGGAAGCAGGAAAATGCATTAGGAGGCCAGGGATAGATAATGATGGCCTAATAGGTGGTGAGAAGCAGTTGGATAAAAGATATACTCTGAGGAAGAACTAGTATGAATGGATAGACGGATAGATGACATGAAAGGGTTAAACTATATACATCTTTCTCCTGGAAGAGAAGTTAGGGTATATAAAAATCAATTTCTATAAATTTCAAAGAGGATATGTCAACATTACATTGAAATTACTAGTTATAACGTATGCTAAAAAGTCAATCTGTTAAACAAAAATTTTTAAAAACGACAGTCATGTGCTGCATAATGACATTTCAGTCAATGATGGACCATACATACAACTGTGGTCCCATAAGATTATAAGCAAGCTGAAAAATTCCTATTGCCTAGTGATGTCTTGATAGACTTAAGCAAATATATGAGTATGTATCTTAGTTTTTAACAAAACAAAAACATTTAAAAAGTAAAAAAAATAAAAAATTTCAAACAAAAACCTGAGTATGAATATAAAGGAAGAAAATATTTTGTATGGCTGTACATCTTTAAGTCAAATGTTAAGAGCCTAAAAGATTTCAAAAAATTAAAAATGTTATAAAGTAAAAATGTTACAGTAAGCTAAGATTTATTATTCAAGAATGAAAATTTTTAAATAAATTTAGTGTAGCCTAAGTGTACAGTGCTTCTGATGACCACAGTAGTATACTGTAATGTCCTAGGCCTTCACATTCACATACCACTTACTCACTGAATTACCCAGAACAACTTCCTTTTCCATAAGTGCCACTTACGATAAATGCCCTATGTAGGTGTAAGCTTTTTTAAAAAAGCGTTCTATATCTTATTTTTACTGTACCCTTGCTGTGTTTAGGTATGTTTAGATACACAAACACCAATGGGTTACAAGGACCTACAGAATTCATATAGTAATATGCTGTACAGGTTTGCTGCCTAGGAGCAAGAGGCTGTATCATCCAGGTTTGTGTAAGTAAGGTCCGTGTGGTTCATAAAACAAAATTGCCTGATGCATTTCACAGAATGTACTCCCATTTTTAAGTGACATACGGCTACAGTTTAAAATTGAATCAGACTTCATCTTAAATTAGATATATGGCATTAGAACCTTTGGTGTGTACAATTTGTCAGGTTTTTTTAAGTAAACAAGTCAAGGGCTTGTATCTACTTTGTTAAGTGACCACCTTTTTGCTTGACCCTCACATCAGACTTTTTAAGAACAAGAAGCATCACAAATTGAAATTTTACCAAGAAAGAATATGTGTATGTAGCAAAAGCAATGTTTCTTAAACCTTTTTTGAACACGGACCTAAAACATTTAATCAAGACATTTAATCTTTCCTTTGATTTCATAAGAACTAAGCAGCATATTCTAAAAAGTACACAGAAGTCAGGCATGGTGGCTCACATCTGGAATCCCAGTACTTTGGGAGGCTGAGGCAGGTGGATCACTTGAGGTCAGGAGCTCAAGACCAGCCTGGCCAACATGGTGAAACCCTGTCTCTACTAAAAATTAAAAAAAAAAAAAAAAAAAATTAGCCAAGCATTGTGGTATGAACCTATAATCCCAGCTACTTAGGAGGCTGAGGTGGAAGAATTGCTTGAACCCAAGGAGGTGAAGGTTGCAGTGAGCCAAGATCATCCTGCGACTGCACTCCATGCTGGCCAACCCCGTGAGACTCTGTCTTTAAAACAAAACAAAACAAAATAAAATAAAATAAAAACAGAGATAAGTAAGCTAATCCTTTTTACCAAACCGAATCCCAAAAAGAACCGAACTTGGAATATAACAGAGAAAGAATTAAACTGGAAGACGTAATGGAGGCATTTAGGTTGGCTGAATTTTCTCAGTATATTCCTCCTTCATTATTTAGTTTGGACTAGCTATGAATTCCTAAGGAATGACATTCTCAACATTTAAGTACAGTATTTTAAAGCCAAATGTAGTAAATGAGAATAATCACAGAAATTTACAAAAAAACCTCAAACTTCAGATAATCTAACCAACAACTTCAGAGAAGACGAGTAAAGTGGTCCCTGACTCAGGCAAGATGAGTGGCAATTAGGGAACCGACGAAATAAGAGACAAAGCCTGGAGTTACATAGAGATACAGATCAAGATTCCTGAGATAATCACTTAAACATGACTTTGCAGCACCAATTATCTTAGAACCCAACATAAACCTTATGTTTCTGCTTCATTTTGGCTATTCACAGTTGTTACTGTTCATGGTAATCTCTGAAAAATGTCACTTTAACTCTGAAAAATGTTGTCTGTAACCTTTGTAATCTTCAACAATTAAAATTTAAGCTGATCAAACCAACCCTATATATTTATTGAAATTATTTATATCATTAATATCTTTTCATCTCTACTGTCATTTCTTATTATGGTTTGGCTCTCTGTCTGCACCCAAATCTCACCTTGAATTGAAATAATCACCATGTGTTGTGGGGGGAACCGGGGGGAGGTGACTGAATCATGGGGGCAGGTTTTTCCTGTGCTATTCTTGTGATAGTGAATAAGTCTCATGAGATCTGATGGTTTTATACAGAGGAGTTGCCCTGCATACGTTCACTCTTGCCTGCTGCCATATAAGATGTGACTATGTTACAAGGCTACAGTAATCAAAACAGCATGGTACTGGTACCAAAACAGAGATATAGACCAATGGAATACAACAGAGGCCTTGGAGGCCACACTACACATCTACAACCATCTGATTTTTGATAAACCTCACAAAAACAAGCAATGGGGAAAGGTTGTCTGTTTAATAAATGGTGTTGGGAAAACTGGCTAGCCATGTGCAGAAAGCAGAAACTAGACCTCTTCCTGACACCTTACACTAAAATTAACTCCAGATGGATTAAATACTTAAACATAAGACCTAACACCATAAAAACCCTAGAAGAAAACCTAGGCAAAACCATTCAGGACATAGGCATAGGCAAGGACTTCATGACTAAAACACCGAAAGCATTGGAAATAAAAGCCAAAATAGACAAATGGGACCTAATCAAACTCCACAGCTTCTGCACAGCAAAAGAAACAATCATTAGAGTGAACCAGCAAACAACAAAATGGGAAACATTTTTTGCAATCTACCCATCTGACAAAGGGCTAATATCCAAAATCTACAAAGAACTAAAACAGATATACAAGAAAAAAACACACAAGCCCATTCAAAAGTGGGCAAAGGATAGAACAGACACTTTACAAAAGAAGACATACATGAGGCCAACAAACATATGAAAAAATGTTCATCATCACTGGTCATTAGAGAAATGCAAATCAAAACTACATTGAGATACCATCTCACGCCAGTTAGAATGGCAATCATTAAAAAATCTGGAGACAACAGATGCTGGAGAGGATGTAGAGAAATAGGAACACTTTTACACTGTTGGTGGGAGTGTAAATTAGTTCAACCATTGTGGAAGACAGTGTGGCGATTACTCAAGGACCTAGAAATAGAAATTCCATTTGACCCAGCAATCTCATTACTGGATATATATTCAAAGGATTATAAATCGTTCTTTTATAAGAACACATGCAAATGAATGTTCACTGCAGCACAGTTTACAATAGCAAAGACCTGGAACCAACCCAAATGCCCATCGATGATAGACTGGACAAGGAAAATGTGGCACATATACACCATGGAATACTATGCAGCCATAAAAAAAGGTAAGTTCATGTCCTTTGTAGGGACATGGATGAACCTGGAAACCATTATTCTCAGCAAACTGACACAAGAACAGAAAATCAAACACAGCATGTTCTCACTAACAGGCGGGTGTTGAACAATGAGAACACATGGATACAGGGAGGGGAGCATCACACACTGGGGTCTGTTGGGGGGAACCAGGGAAGGGATAATGGGGGGTGGGGAGTTGGGGACGGATGACATGGGGAGAAGTGTCAGATACAGGTGATGGGGAGGAAGGCAGCAAATCACATTGCCATGTATGTACCTATGCAACAATTTGCATGTTCTTCACATGTACCCCCAAACCTAAAACACAATGTGTGTGTGTGTGTGTGTGTGTGTGTATAAAATAAATAAACAAATAAAAAAGATGTGACTTTGCTCCTCATTCACCTTCTGCCACGATTGTGAGCCCTCCCCAGCCATGTGGAACTGAGTCAACTAAACCTCTTTCCTTTATAAATTACCCAGTCTTGGGTATGTCTTTATTAGCAGCATGAGAACAGACTAATACACAACAACAAGCTACTCCAATAACCTCCAAACAGGTCTTTATTAATGTATTCTTCCCCTCAATTCTACTCTCCCACATCAAAGTTATTTTTTAAAGTAAAAATTTCTTATCTTCATGGACTTGTTGATAAAAATTCCTCAACAGCACTCCCAAATCAATAAGGCTTATAAGACCTTTTGTAACCTCTGACCTCTCTCTGTAAGTCCCCTGACACCACCAAACTCTTGCCACACCTTCAGTTACTCAGAACACAAGTTGCTTTCCATGTTAGGGCTGTTGAGTATGCTGATACGCTACTTAAAATGCCCTTTCTCCCATTCTTTGAAACTTTCACACTAAGTTAGGACTCTTGTTTATACAGTCACTGAAAACACTTTATCATAACTACAACTATAAAATAACAAATTGTTATTACTGGCCACTTACTATGTGCCAGGCAATATTCTAAATGCTTTAAAATTTATTTATGTAAATATCAAGATAATGCTATAAAGTAAGAACAATTAACTATCCCTATTTTGTAGTTAAGGCCAGAGAAGTTAGGTAACTTGCCCAAGGTTATGTAACTGATAAATGCAGAGATGGGTTTTGAACCCAGACAATTTGCTAGAGTTCCCCCTTTTAACAATGATAATACATTGACTCTCAAACATACAACTAATAATGTGTGTTTTATTCTTGAACTTGTAAAGGGAAAAGCAGTAAGGGGCAAATAAAAAGCCAGTTGGAGGAGGAAGGTCCTTATGTTGTGAACAATGGTAAGTAGGGTATACCACAATTTGAATATTTATGTGTGTCAAAAAGATCACTTTAGCACAAGAACAAGAATGGACTGACTATAGACATGTGAAATAAAAGCCAGTCTCTGTAAGACTAATCACATGTATTTTACGGAAAGTTGCATTAAGTTGAGAATGAAGTTATGCTTAAAATAAATACTATTATACCAACTAAAAATTATTATCTGCCAGCAGCTCGTGCCTGTAATCCCAGCACTTTGGGAGGCTAAGGTGAGTGGATCACCTGAGGACAGGCATTTGAGACTAGCCTGGCCAACATGGCGAAACCCCATCTCCACTAAATCACAAATTTAGAAACCTCACATCTACTAAATACAAAAATTAGCTGAGTGTGGTGGTGCACACCTGTAGTCTCACCTTCTTGGAGGCTGAGACAGGAGAATCGCTTGAACCTGAGAGGCGAAGGTTGCAGTGAGCCAGGATCACGCCACTTCACTCCAGCCTGTGCGACAGAGGCTGGAGTGAAGGTGTCTCAAAAAATAAAAAATCCAAGTTCCCATGGGTTTTCTACAAAGTACTAACTAAGTCAGTACTTTGGTTTCCATGTTCCCAAAGTACTAACATTTTTAGGTACTTAAGTATAGAACACAATTTTACCCTTCAAGGAATTAGGATAATAATAACTAAACTCTTAATTTCATTTTAACAGTTGGTTCTAATGTAGACATTATAGCACTACATATGTAGAACACATATAGAACTTCTGTTAAAAACCAATCCCTAGTAGTAACTTTTTATTGTAGATTCTCTAATATGCAGAGGAGTTTTACTGCTAGTATGTTGATACAGGTGTCACATAATAAAATCATTGTCTCATTTACTGCTTCACACTGAGTACCAAATTTTCACTCCAGGCTACAAGAGTTTGTACTCAGCTTGCATTATACAAGATGAAAAGTGCTAACTGAAAGTTATACAGTACCTGAGAAGGGGGAAAAAGTGTTCCTTTCTCAGGCACTGTTTTCCTAATGGAGATTTGAGTAATTTACAATTTGAATTCTTAATTTTTCTCCCAATTCCACATTCAGTGTCAACAAACACTTAATGTACAAATATGCACAAGTTCTTGTCTATAAAATTGGCAGAAACTTAATAAAAATCACAGTCAAATGCCATTAACACTTATCTGCCTTATATCAAGGTTAGTCAATCAACATCTGAAAACAATGATGAGGAGTCCTAATACCTGAAGATAATCTAGTGTTTTTATAATTGCTCTTTAGATGGAAAACATGATAGCTAAAAATCTCAAAGATTGCCCAAATTCTATGGAAGCAGAATATTTGTATATCAAATACTATATTGTTACAACCTGGAAATATTTGTTAACAAAGATTATTTTTGTTTTAGTATTATTTTTTGCAATAGGATTTTAAACTGCTTATCCTGCTTCGCAACTATTATAATTCTAATTTTATTTAATTCTTGAAAAAAAAGGTGGCGGGAGCTTAATTAAAAGGCATCTACACTGTACAAAACAATTCTAGCTTCTCAAAGAACAAAGACATTAATACCTGAAAATCTTTACCAAAAAAACTCTCTCTTCATGTCAGAAACAAATTTAAGTCTTCCTAGTTGTAGAATACTATGGTTTCATATTTTTAACATGATATATGTATAATGAAAAGTTCATGAATCTGCTTAGGATGGATCTAAAAAAAGTGAATATTTAGATAAATTTTAAAGTTTAGAATTACAAATCATCAAATCAATAGCATGGAAATAAATAAAAGCAACTCATTTCATAGCTTTAGCCAATGCAGAATGCCCATAAATAAGCAATAAAAGCCTTAATGGATACCAAAGATAGTTAACATGTAGAAACACACACACAAAAATCTATGACTGATTGGAAACAGGCTTTAGGAGAAAACTAGGGACCTATACAAACATTTCCACAATCATTATTTTGGAGAGTAGATAAATATCCTAGCAGAGTCCTTTCCAAGGTTTATAGAAATATTTAGCATATTTCTGTGTATTTGGTGGTGGTGGCGGGGCTCATCCAATAAAACAACATGGCCTATATCTAAGAGAAAGATGGGGAGGAAGGGTGTGTGTGTGTGCGCGCGCATGTGTGTTGGTGAGGGGAAGGGAGAATGAAAAACACATCACTCTTTCCTAATCCAAAAACCAAAATCTGGTGTCTGAAGCTGCTGTATTCAGATAATATTCCCAAAAGCCATGTACGTTATCCCTTAATATACACCCCCAAGGTCTACAAATTCTCTAGAGGGTGTTACCAAAATACGACAAATGCCTCCACAAGTTTGACTCTGATCCAGGGAGAATATGTTCTTCATGCTTCAACATGAACAAACAGATTTTGTGGTTTTTTAGAACCTTAAAATGTGCTGCACCAATATGCTTTAGATAGATTCACATTTGAATTATCAATGAACAAGCTTTAAAAGGTAAGTGCATCATCCTAAAACCAAAATTCTAATTATTCAAAAAGTGCTAATTCACAGGAAAAAAGTCCACATAAACCAAACTAAAGAACTAAATATAATTAGTATCTCTTCAGTAAGAAGTTAGAGTCAAGAACTCACACAATGGAGCCTAAAATTAAAGTAGTACTTTATCCTTAAATATTAGGATGTAAAAACTATAAAACAGAAATGGAAGGACACATAACAGTAGAAAATCTCTACATTGAGAATACAAAACAGACCCTCTTGCATAAAGAAAATATTCTAATGAGAATATTTTAAACAAATCCTTAAAAGAGGGTGGGCAAAGATGGGTCTAATAAAGAGGCAATTAGGAAGGGAATATAAATATATATTGAAAAAAATGGGATCTACTTTGCTGAGGGAGATGTGCTTTTATAGAGTTCCCAGTAATCTAAAAAAAAACTCATGAAGAAAGGGGAGATAAACTGCTGGGAAGTCGGTATTTTGAAGACCTGTTTTAAGACCTGAAATGCCAAATACACTAGTGCCCCAATCTCTTTTTAAGCCTCAAATACTTTCTCTGAAGAAATTTAGCAACATGGGCCATCTTAAGAGTCTGCTTTTTTGGGGTTTAATGTGAATGTCTTGTATGTGCAAAAATCTATTAATCAGATGAATATAAATTACATGGGATAGATATAGGAGAACTAAAGATACAAGTTTTGGAGACTTTCTGAGAAGAGGCTCAAAAGGAAGTCAGGTAGTGAAGACCCAGAGCTACATCACTACAAAATTAAATCTGTAATATTTAGATCATGATTTTATGTGCAAGGCAGACAAGGGGAAAATGCCAGGAGTGTTGGCATCTCTCTCTCCTCTCTCTCTCTCACACACACACACATGCACGCACATGCACACAGGACACAGGATCTGATCAATTAATTCATTTGTTCAACAAATACTTGCTGAATTATATACCAGATATCATACCTTCACTGCTTCTATACTTATTTTTGTTAACTTCAAACCTAGAAATTGGTAGAAATGTTCTAGTCCTCCTGTCAAGACTTCAAAGAAAAAGATGTTTAAAGTTTCCGTTCCTGTAAAAATTAAAACATAGCTACCTGCCTAATACCTCAGGAAAAAACAGCACGTCTAAAGCTAGTGGAAGAAAACTAAAACTTGCCTCCTTCTGAGACCAAGTTACATATGGCAAAGTTATAGTATATGGACTTATGCCTTCCCCAACTTTATTTTTAGCTTCTTTTTTGAACATGGGTTTTCATGGGTTTTCTGGACCTGCTATATACACTGTGGAAATATAAAGTTTTAAAAAATTTCAGAAACTTCTTTTGCATTATAATATTAATAGTTTATTGAGTTTAAGGTTTTTTCCTATTTCACATCTAATAAGAATTAAAATTATTTCTTCAACACTATATTTTTATTTAATAATTTGAGTTTTATGAGAAAAATAATTCATAAGAAACATATTTCTAAACTAACAAAATGACTCATTGATAAAATGGCCCAACATCCACCCTCAAAATACTGATGACAGTACTATTTTCCCCCAGCTTTCCCCACCACATACTTACCTGTGCAACTTCTTTCAACATTTGCTACTCTGGGGATTGGAAAGCTCAGAGCTGGAGGCTGAAGTGAAGAAGGAAAGGTTGGAGGGTGAACCATGGCACCAGCCCCACACTAGGCACTCCCCTGAGATATTACAACAGGGTTGACACCACAGCTCTGAAGTTCAAACTCCAGCAAACAATAAGAAAGGAGTCCAACCAGAACATGAGAAACGATGGGATTCTTCTGCTCTTTGAAAAATAAGGAAATCATGCTATAAAGATCTGAATGTCCAGTTTCAACATTATAACTCCCTGTCCACCTCTTCATTATTCCCCAAATCCAGAATTATCTTTCAGACTAATTCAAAGTACTAACTTAAAAAAAAAGCAGTGCTCATTATAAACTTGCACACTTTCCCAGAAAATGCAAAGACAGAGCTTACCCAGCCATCATGAAAACATGTAAGACAGCATGTTCAAATAATTTGTGCCTATCCGCTTCTTGTCCACTCTCTTGCTCTCTCGAGTACTCAGCATTAAATCTAAGGCTCTCATACACATTAATACCATCAACAAGCAGAATTAAAGTTCTACTATATGGATGTACTTCAAATTCCTAAAGGTGGACCAATGAACCTTTAAAAACTAAACATAACTGATATAAGTTCATTCCTTGGGAAAAGTGAATTTCTTAACTGTTCCAGGCTGATAAAAACAAATAAGGACCCCTCCGTTAGAAAAACCTGAGATTTCAATCAAACGAGATGATAAAGAGAAAAATTTTAAGATTTTAAAACAAAACAATCTGAATAAAGGATTTAAATAAGATATGAAATCTATTTACTTTTACAAAAATGTGACTCCTTACTTGAAAATATAAAAAGTGAGTTATTATTCAGAGAAAAAATAGACTCTTATAAATACTAAAATAAAAAATACAGAAGCTTAAGACATTCATCTATTCAATAGCATAAACAGATTATTATTGAAGGTGACAAATTATTTTAAAACCTTTACATTTTAAAAATATAAAGAGGTATCAGAATTCTACTTTATGTTACAGAAACTAATTAAAAATCAAAAGTATTCCTTTAGCAAAGGAAGATATGATCTTTAAAATGCTTCTAAACATCTCACCATGTACACTAATTCAATAATCATTGAGTGAGCATCTACTGCACACAGTGCTATGATGTTAAATAATACATTTTACAATGTTATATACTTTATCCTCTTGGTTCAGAATAAAAAAAATCAGAAATCAAAGGGAATAGAAGTGAAACACATTTACAATGGACTCCTGCACCATTACCAAGGCCTCCAAGGCCTTCATGATCGTACTTTGTTCTCTCTCATCTCCTCTGTTAGCATTCTTCCCTCACTTCATGTACTCCTGCCATACTGGCCTCCTTGCTGTTCCTCAAACACATCGGACATACTCCTGTCTCCAGGCCCTTGTATTTCTTATCCTCCAGGTATGCTCTTCCTCTAGACATCCAGATGGCTTCCTACTTCACCTACTTCAGGTATGGAGTCATCTCAGTAAGGAATTCCTTGTCTATTTAAAATTACAATACTTTGTCCTCCAATCCCTTATATGTAATTTTACATTTCCTTAGTCTTCTCCGATCTGAGACTTAAACCAGTCTTTCCTCATCTTTCACAATATTGATGTTATATCATACACATTGCAGAATGTCCCACAATTTGGGTTTGTCAGATGTTTTCTCATAATTAGGCTGAAGTTATGCATTCTAAAGGCCACATCACCAGAGTTAATGTAGTCTTCTCAAGTGCCTCATATGAGACGCATATATTCCAATATGAGTGCATATGATGTTAATATGTCTTACTACAGGTGAAGTTAACCTTGATCATGGTTAAAGTGGTACATCTCCAAGTTTTCTCCACTGTAAACTACTAGTTTTCTCTTCTTAAATAAGAAATTTTTTGGAGAATTACTGTGAGAACATACAAATACCTCTCTGTCATTACATTTCTGTCCACACATTGTAGCATTCACCCATGAATATTGCTTGCAGTACCCATACTGTGGTGTTTTAATAGTAATTTTCTATTTTCCTTCTCTATTTAATGGAAATGCTTTAACAAAGCAAACCAATCATCTTTTAAGGATTTCATGCTTAACTACCAACACAGTGTCAAAGACTTTACATAAATCGACCCAAGTGATTCAGGTAGAAGGTGAAGACTATGGCTCAAACTAAAGGCTCTTCACTCTGCCAAGGACGTTTGTTTTAGCTTTATCACAGTCCCTTTAAGTGCCTTGGTAGAAAAGAATAGGTGAAAAATTTGTGCCCTTAGCATTTCTGGCCCTAATAAGGGTCTTTTCTATTTCTGTGAAAACATCTTCTATTTTCATTAGCACATTTATGATGTTCTTTAATTTACTGATTCAGATAAAACAACACAGAGATAATATACTATTTTATGCTTTACAAGACAGATTTTTTAAAGTGAGAAATGTCAATTAGTAAAATTTTTACTTCACAGCTGAGGAAATGAATGACCACTCTATCTATGGGCCTACTGGATTCTAGGGAATCTTAAGGGAATCAGGAACTTCAAGGGAAACAGTTCAACTTTTGCTTTAAGTTAAATTCAATTAGCGCTACGACAATTCTAGATAAGAACTGGAATTCATTTACTGACCAGTACTGTTTTACATTTCTTTCTAAACAAACTTAAGCGCTGAGAAAAGGTCTGAGATTTGTTTATACTGCACACCATTTAGTATTTTAAACAGCAGAAAGACAGCATTCAAATGCTGTCTGAATACTGACACAAAAACTTCTTCTCTTTATCAGGAATGGTTTTCATTCATCTTCTCAACCAAAATACAATTTTTAAAAATGAAATAAGGGTGCAGTAGCTCCAATACCTATAATCCCAGTATCTTGAGAGGCTGAGGAGGGAGGATCATTTGAAACCAGGAATTTAAGACAAGCCTGGACAACATAGTGAGACCTTGTCTAAAAATTTAATATGAAAAAATTTTTAAAAAATGAAACCTTAAAGACTTTCACTTCCAACCAAGATAGAGTAGTGGTAGTATTAGTTGTGGCAGTAACCCACCTAAAACAACTTGAAAATGGACAGAATATATTAAACAATGGATTTTAGACAGAGGATATCAGGCCGTGCAGGAGAATAATCCTTGAGACAAGAGAAACAATCAATGAGGACACAACAACTACCCTTGCTTATAAGCCTGAAAAACTTTTCAATCTGCAGTAAGGGAGAGGGATTCCAGGTTGGTGGAGCTCAGCAATCTTTGTGAATTGAGGAAGTAGAGGAGAGAGTCTGGGTAATTAAAGGCAGCCAGAATGAATAGACTAGGGTACTAGATGAGAGAGAGTGGCACAGAGAAAGAGCTCTGGAGATGTGCAGAGGGTCCCTCTGAATCTTCGGCTAAGTACTGACTATCACATGCATGTAAAAAAACTACCAGAACTTAAAAGAAAAAAAGAAGAAAAGGAGCCACCTGAAATAAAAAGAGAAAACAATCCCCAGGGCTCAGACAGGGCTGGGTAACATTTATGTTCTTACTACCCAGAGTAGAAAAACATAATTCACATAATTTAAAAAAGAACTGCTTAAGTAGTTGGAGGAAAATTAACCCTAAACTAAAGGTTACTCTGGTTCTGTTAAACAAGACCTTAAAAAAAAAGGGACGTCTCAAAAGGATCAAATGGCTTCTGTTATAAGTAACTTAACTGCAACCACGAGAAATCTAAAGAATATTAACAGAAATAAAAATATTACATAGCACTCAACAATATAAAGTTTCCAAAGATTGGCATCCAAGCAAAAATCACTAGCCATGCAAAGAAGCAGTAAAAGAGAACAGATAATGGGGAAGAAAAAAAAAAAACACTGAACAGAAAGTTTCTATTAGTAAAAATGAGTAACAGAATTAGTAGATAATGATACTCAAAGAGTTATAATTACATTTTATAGGTAAAAGAAGTCAGAGTAATTGGCATCCTGAAGAAAAGATTAGCAAACTTAAAAACACAGAAATAAAAATGATCCTAACTAAAACATGGTAAGGAAAAAAAAGAAAAAAAAATGAACAAAGCATCAGTAAGCTATGGGACAACTCCAGGCAATGCAATATACATCTAATTGGAGTCCCCAAAGGACAGTGAAGACAGAAAATAAATTCAAATAAATAATGGATGAAAAAAATTCCTAAATTTGTATAAACATACAAATTCAAGAAGCTCAACAAATTCCAAGCATAAGACTCATGAAAAAAATTAAACCAACATAGACCATAATCCAGCTTTGTAAAATAAGTAACAAATATAAAAATCTTAGTATTAGCCAGAGAGAAAAAGGTACATTATATACAAAAGACTAAAGATAAGAATGACAGTAGACTTTTTTAGAAGAAGATAGTGAAGCACCTTTTAAACAATTCTAAAAGCAAAAAACCTATCAACTTTGAAATTCACACTCAGTGAAAATTTATTTGAAAATAAAGGTGAAATAAAGACTTTTCAAACAAACCTAAAAGAATTCATCACTACCAGAAAAAAAAAATTTAATCCTTCAGGTAGAAGAAAAATAATATGAAAAAACAAGAGAAGGAAGAAAAAAGGGAAGAGAAGTGAGCAAGAAAATAAAGAAAGCAGGGCAAGGGAGGGAATAAAAAAAGGAAAGGGAGAGAAGAAAGGGATAACAAGTAAAAAGAGAAAGGAAAAGATGGGAAGAAAGGAACCAACAAACCTATTCAATTATGCATAAAAGGCAAAAATAACATTACCACCACCCCTAAAATTCCCATGAACAATGAGAAAATATAACAGAAGTCTAAGCAGAAAACGTTTCCCTTAGGAAGATTTCAAGTTGAGATCTAAAGAATTAAAATAGATGTTGTTTGGTAGTGCAACAGACTACTAAGAACCCAAAATGCTCCACTCAATAACAACTAAAATTGCTCCATAAAATACTAACTTAACCAATCAACAAAACTTACTACATGCCAGACATTATTCTCAGGTGAGGATATAGCAATGAACAAAGCAAACACTAACAGAGGTTACATTTTTAAGTGTACAGCTGAACCTGGAAGGGAGAAAGGGAAATTCAGCACCCTTAAACAAGAGTAAAAGCTAGAATTCCAGAGAAGGCACAAGCCTGTATCTCCAAATGAGAAGCCATTTAAAAAATCTTTTTATAAATTAGGTACCTTAAAAGGCTACACCATAACTGTAATAATTCCTTTGCAAAGAGGACAGCAAAAAATCTTGCTGTTCCTGGTATTTATGGTAAGCAAAAAATGAAGGAATGCTCTTAAAATTTGTAGCCACAAATGAGCATGAATTCACATTACCTGTGTGGACTACGACCTCAAGTTAATATTTTGTTATTGGTTCTGGATTAATAGTACCTTAGACGCTTAGCAAAAACAAGTGAAAATCACCTTGGGAGAAATGTCCCCTTCTACTTAGTCCTCAAAGAATTCCCAGAGTTCTAAGAAACATGAAATGATAGCTTAATACACACACAAGGCACAGTAAATGAGAACCAGCAGAAACAAAAACATTAGTATAATCTGTGCCAATTTCCAATTGTTGGATTTATCACATGCTAAACACAAAAATGAATAAAATAATTAAAAAAATAAGATATATTGGAATCTAGATCTAAACAAAGGGATAAATGATTATATGGATACATAAGATATACATAATAAGATTAACAAACGATCTAATGGAGAGAAAGCAATACACCTCCCAATTTGGTTAATATGCATTTTGTTCAAACACATAAACAAATAATTGTATATATGGGCCACATTCTTGAACCAAAATGGAATTACATGAGAAATCAGCAACAAAAAGATAACTAGACAAACCTGGTAAGTTAATTACCTGGAAAATTAAAAAATAAGATTAAAGAACAGTGTAACAAACCCTAAGAAGTGAAAAAAGGCATTAAAGAGCACTGATGAATAAAAAACAAAATTAAATTTTAGAAATAAATTAAAAAGGCTATAATTTGACTCCTAGTAAAATTGACAAATCACTAGTTAAGTCTGACCAAATAAGGGGAAAAGGCACACAGTAAACAACCTTAAGAAGAAAAAAGATGCTACAGAGGAAAAAATTATATAAGGTAGCATTATGAACAGTTTCTTTACCCTGATAAAGTATATCAATCTATTTTTAAAATCCTGTATCAAACATTATTTAATGACAATAACTTCAAAATTGGTGACAATTTCAAAACTGTCATTTCCAAATGATGTGTTTACTTATATGAACCCCCCAAAAGTCTACAGATAAATTATAAAAATTAACGAGTTTAGCAACTTTGATACAAAAATGTATTTTAAAAGTCAACTATATTTCAATGACACCTAAAACTAAAAATATTTTTTAAAATTTACAACTAAGAGAAGCAACAAAAGTACTTAGTCATAAATCAGACTGAAGTCCCTGATGAAAAAAATAGAAAACTTTGAGAGAAAATACATTAAGAACTCAATATATAAATTCAGGGTTAGGAAGAATACCAGAAACTTATCAATTTTTCTCCAAAGAAAATTAAAGTCAATGCAGTTCCACTTAAAAACTCAATACTTTTTTGTCATTGTTGGAGGACAGCATTTTCATGAACATTCTAAATTTGTCATAGAGCAAAAGGCCAAGTCAAGACTCTTATGAAGAAAAAGTCTGACAGACAAACATAAAGATTTAACACAAAGCTTTAGTATTTAAGAAAACATGGTATTGGTACAGGCATAAAGACATCTAAGTAACAGAGGCATAAAGAACCCATGCATATAAAGAAACTTTTAGTTGAGAAGGGTAGAACAAATTTGTGCACAATGCAAATATGATAATTTAGGTGCAGGGAAAAGGAGTGTACTCCTAACACAATGTACAAAAATCAATTTCAGGTAGATTAAATATGGAAGACGAAACAAAAAATCTTTTTTAAAAGGCTATGAGGAATAAATATATCTCAAACACAATCTCAATAGATGGCAAAAAATTTTAATTATGAAATTATCAAATGTCAGATGAAGATAAGGACTGCTGATGGGGCTCAAAATTGGTATAAACACTCCCAAACATATTTCTAGAAGACCTCTTATGAATTTAATCTTCCCGAATTTTTAGAATACTGCTTTGTTGCCGGGCGCCGTGGCTCACGCCTGTAATCCCAGCACTTTGGGAGGCTGAAGTGGGTGGATCACGAGGTCAAGAGATCGAGACCATCCCGGTCAACATGGTGAAACCCCGTCTTTACTAAATAATATAAAAAATGAGCTGGGCACGGTGGCACGTGCCTGTAATCCCAGCTACTCAGGAGGCTGAGGCAGGAGAATTGCCTGAACCCAGGAGGCGGAGGTTGCGGTGAGCCGAGATCGCGCCATTGCACTCCAGCCTGGGCAACAAGAGCGAAACTCCGTCTCAAAAAAAAAAAAAAAAAAAAGAATACTGCTTTGTTCAGATAAACTTCTCTAACTTCATAAAGTTCTATTATTTTCTTTGAGATGGAGTCTTGCTCTGTCGCCAGGCTGGGGGTACAGTGGTGCAATCTCGGCTCACTGCAACCTCCACCTTCTGGGTTCAAGCAATTTTTCTGCCTCAGCCTCTTGAGTAGCTGGGACCACAGGCGCATGCCACCACGCCCAGCTAATTTTTGTATTTTTAGTAGAGACGGGGTTTCACCATGTTGGCCAGGACGGTCTCGATAACTTGATCTCGTGATCCGCCTGCCTCGGCCTCTCAAAGTGCTGGGATTACAGGGTGAGCCACCACACCTGGCCTCTCTTCTGTTATTTTCAGGTAGTGTTTGAAAATATGATGGCTCATTTACTGAGATTTCCTGGTTCTGCTCCCCTCTCCCATGTTTCTGTTGTCCCCTTCCTGCTCAATTTTAATTCCTCTCCTCAGTGGAATCCTAGAAGGACACACTGGTGGGTCACTCTCAGGAGGTCACAGAGCTAAGCTGCTCCAATCACTTTAGCCTTACCCTGGATCCCTTACACTCACCTTATGAAGTAGACGAAATCTATCCCAATTTCAAACTGGCTAATTGTACTTACCAGTGAATATCTGTTGACTACTCTGGGTACTTCTACTGGGGGGTCTATCAGACATCCCAATGTGTCTCTTTTTTATGCATAAAAACTGGTAACTGTTAAGTCTTTTTCTTAGTTCTCACCTGCTTATATTTTTGGGTTCATGGGGACACTCTGTCAACAAGTTTGTTATAAATGTTTTCACGAGTTTTAGTTTTGCCGTCTAGCTGATTCGATTTTTATATAGAAATTCAGAAAGATTACAAAAAAACAAAACAAAAACTAACCTGCCACCATCAGTGCTATTATCCTAGACTCCAAGCAAGACCTAAGGTTATATGTTAAAAGATAACTTTGCTTGCGTCTGTATTTTCTCTGATTCACAGAAATATCTGCATTAATGTTTTATTTTTTGATTTAATGAGTACACATTTCATATTTGTAAGACAAACCTCTTAAACATAAAGTATTTTTCTGAAAGAGAACACTTCGTATTTCATATGTAAAGTCTAGGGCATAAGTTGCCAAAAGGAAGACCAGAGAGAACACACAGGGGTGCCACTAGATATTTTATATCTTCTTAGGAAATACAGCACTATCTATTGGATAATCATGTGAATGCTTTGGACCTAATTACTTACTTAGCAGAGTTTCTTTTGGCCCAACGGCACTATGAAAAAATTACCAATTCACTAAGGGTGCTATAAACCAGTGTCTTGGTGAAACTTATCTTTTTGGAAAACAAATGTCACCTTATTTGACCATTTCGGATGTTAATAAAAGAAGTATCAGAATGTATAATGAATTCAAAAAAAGATTAACACTTAGCATCACACATAGCAATGAGCCAACCAATGAGGAACTTGGGAATTCATTAAACTTGATTTGACTGGTTGGCCTGAGAAAGAGGACAAAGAAGCCAAAAATGCCAAAAACAAAAGGTCAAATTTTATTTTAAAAAATTTAGATTAGGCCAGGCACAGTGGCTCATGCCTGTAATCCCAAAACTTTGGGGAGGTTAAGGTAGGCAGATCACCTGAGGTCAGAAGTTCGAGAATGTTGTGGCCAAAATGGTGAAATCCTGTCTCTACCAAAAAATAGAAAAATTAGCTGGATGTAGTGGTGCACATAGGTAGTTATAACTACTTGGGAGGCTGAGACACAAAAATTGCTTGAATCCGGGTGGCAGACGTTGCAGTGAGTGGAGATGATGCCACTGCACTCGAGCCTGCGCGACACAGTGAGACCCTGTCTCAAAAAAAAAAAAATTAGATGATGCAGTCAAAATGATTTCAGCTGCTGATCACAAGATCATGATATGAACAGAACTTTCACAATCAAAAACGAAATTAAAACAGCTTAAATAAACCCCGGCCTGGTTCTCGGGCTATTCCTTCATGGAAAAAAAAAAAAAAAAAAAAATTAAATTATAAGAGCAATTTCATCTTAAGCAGCTGTATAAATGCAAGTAAAGGGCACATAAAAAGTAGTTCATGTGAGTATTTTCTACCCCTTTACTTTATCTCTGGCTAGTGATAACATGTCACAGCCACCTGGTTTCAAGACTTTCAAGAGCAAAGAAGAGAAAATTGAACCAAGTCATTGGATTCAGGCTTTTTTTTTTTTAACTCATTCTTTCATTAGATCACTCTTATTCATCTTCACCCAAAACCAAGCAGCAATAACTGAAAACTCTATTTTTCTTCTCTGGGCACCAGATCTGACAAATCTTCAATTGTTAAGTATTAATTTAATAAAATTCTATCTATCAATCCATCAATTGATTGACCAGTTGACCAACTGACTGACAGGGTCTCGCTCTGACACACAGTCTGGAGTGCAGTGGTATGACGACAGCTCACTGCTTCCTCAAACTCTGGGGCTCAAGCCATTTCCCACCTCAGCCTCTCCAGTAGCTAGGACTACAGGTGCATTATCACTACACGCAGCTATTATTTTACTTTACTAAGTGTTTTTTACATTCGTTATGTATCTTTAACATACCACATATCATAGATTCTAAGATGCTCTGGTGCTGGTACTGTTTGTCACAACTGTGACTCTAAGTCATCATCATCAGCTATAAGATGCATCCTGACTTCAGAGAGATAAAAATGTTAAATAATGTGCTACTTATATACACTTAAATGCTTACTTACAATTTTATTGCAGTATAAAAGAAAAATTATGATCTGTATACAGTACATACTAAATGGAAATATACTTACTGATTCATTTGTTTCTGTTTATATTAAGTAGCTTGTATTTTAAATACTTTGTATTATGCAGAAATCCTTGGTGAATTGTAAAGTAGGTGCTGAGTGCTTTAGCTAATTCTAGGAAATTGTTTAGGGTCTTGAGTGGGTGGAAATTCATTGTGATTCTTCCTAATAAATAAAATAAAATAAGGGGTACCACTTTCCAAAAAATTGCCACATATACATAAAAAAGATGTATCTCAATATATTGAAACATATATGTAATAAAATTATAAAAATATAAAAAATGAAACAAAATAAAAACTACTGATTACTTCTGGGGCAGAGGGCAGAGGAAAGAATGGGAAACAGAAACAACTCCATTAAGTACAACACAGAAAAATCCACATTTGTTAAAAACAAAGACAATGAATCACATCTACACTATATAGTCACGAGGAAAGATCTGAAAAGGTACACAACAACCTGTTAAGAGTAAAGCTGTCAAAGCAAACTTTCACATTGTATTTTATACTCCATATTTTTCTTCAACGTTTTTGTAATGAGCATTTGTGATTTTTAAAGTTAATAAAAAGGAAGTAAGATAGTTAATGTTGGGGAAGGAAATGGCAATACAATCACTGTTAAAGTTCTCTGACATACTATATTCCACAAAAATACAATGATTTAGACTATGAGTCATTCTTCAGAAACATATGGACTAGGATGCATTACATCCAGTTTGTAGCTAATCAGTTGAATTAGCTAGCATATGATGTGACCAATGACCTCATACTGCAAAGTCCATTCAAAGTAACAACTAAAAATCTTGCAAATACCTCTATTTTCTCATACCACTTACACTGGTATGTTACCCAGTACACTTTCCATTTCTTCCTTTCCCTTCTTTCACTCTTTTGTTTAATTTTATTGGAACAACATGCATTGAACACCTATCTTCATACCAGGCAACACGCTAGGTATTGGTAGTACCAAAATAAATAGATACAGTCCCAGTTTTCAAGAAGCTTATTAGATACAGCAGTACTATCTAATACGATTTTTTGCAATGTTGGAAATGTTCTGTATTTGCACTGTTTGGTATAGTAGCCATTAGCAGCCTGTAGCCACTGAGCATTTGAAATGTAGCTAATGTGACCAACGAACTTTTATTTAACTTAAATGAGTTTAAACTTAGATGAGTTTAAATTTAAATAGCTAATTGTGACTAGTGCCTATGGCATTGGACAACACAAGTCTACAGGAAGACAAGGACAAATAAACACAACTACAATGTATTATGGTAAACACTAAACTAGAAGGAGAAAGGCTATGACAGAAAGGGAAAGGACAATTGAGCCCACCATAGGGCTCCAGTATCTGGAAAAACTGATACTTAATTCTTCAATCACATGAAGAAAGGTGAGGCATTACATAAAAATAACCAAAATAAGTAAACCCTCTGGGTGTAAAACTGCATGGTAGGGAGATTAAAAGCAGTTTTGTATTACTAAATGGGAAAATCTACTACAAAGAGTAACAGGAGAGATACTGGAAAGGTAAATGTATGTAAGGAGGCCAGAATGTGAAAAGACTACACGTAATATTTAGAAGCTTGAATACACAAAAAAGGGAAAGCCATTGATTAGTTAAACTGGTAATTAAGAGGTTTACATTTGTGCATGTTCATCGGTAGGGTAAGTCAGCCTAAATTAGAGGAAGATAAGAAAATGCTTAGAAAATCTGAAGTTGCATTTCCTTGAAAAAAGCTTGACAATCCAAAAATGAATCATGAGCCAGATAAATTTTTTTTATCTGAAATAATATGCCCGTCTATCTCTGCAAATAAACTTCAATTACTATATTCGAATTCCAAATACCTCACTGGGCTTAAATTTATCTTAAGAAAGTAAACACACAAAGCACATACCACCATAAAAATCAATACTTCAAACCATGCCCATTTAGAAGTCACTATCTTTAGCACAGAGCTGAGGGAAGGCACCTTCCTAAACTAAATTCCTAAGGCTTTAATCAGGTCTGTAAGGAGATGACACCTGGAAAAATGTTACAAAAATTCTTGTTAAACTCTGGAATAGTAGCCTATTAACAAGATGTTCAAATAAATATAAAACATTAAGTGCCCCCCCAAAAGCAAAAGCCTTCAAGAATAAATGAAAATGGTTATAAGCTTAGACACAAAGAAATTCTACTTTATCCATGAAAAATAAATTTCCTCCAAAATAGAATTTTTAAAAATCCAAAATAATTTTGATCAATTCAGAACATTTAAGTCCTCTCTTCTAGCTATTTTGAAATATACAATACCTTGTTAACTACAGTCACTCTACTCTGCTATGGAAAATTAGAATTTATCCCTCTCTGTCCCTTTTCTCTTTGTTTTTACTTAGTGATGCTAAATGCATATTGAAGTATCCTCAGAAACAGCTGTTTAAATCTAGATTGTAAAATTATTTTATTTTAAAATCCTGCTCTGAGAAGTGCACGTATATAGAAAGAGAATTTTCTGTTTGGTATGATGACGACTACAGTAAGAATATAAAAACTCTTAGTACTACCAGTACAAATACAAATGGTACTTTAGTGATGAACATTCCTTTGAATTTCCCATACATTCTTTTATACACATTCTATACATGTAACAAAATACCACATATACCTCATAAATATGTACAATTACATATCAATTAATGAAGAGAGAAAAGGGAAAATATTTTGAGGCAGCAAAACCCTAACCAAAAATGTGTTTTCTAGGTATGCTCAAAAACCCGGATTATTTATAAATAATGTGACTGGAACAATGGAGTACTTTTAGTGTAGAATGAGCAAGAATAAGCAAATCTCTTCATGTACAAAACATAATTCTGCTTTCTTTCTTAAGTATAAATTTTGGAATTCTACATTAATATGGTTCCATGAAACAAATTAACTATAGTGTGTAACCACATAAAAATTCTACATTCACACTTTACAAATTGGATTATGAGCACTGAAAAGCCACATTAACACAGAAACACAAAATTCTTAAAATAATTTGGTAGAACCTACCAAAAGATGCAGAAGTCCAAGTGTGACCAATTAAAATCTTATAAGTCAAGGTAATTGGAAGTGGTTGGGAGGCAGGAGCCACTGACCAACATAGCCTGCTAATTATTTGTACCTGAGTACTTGAGTACAAATAATTAGCAGGCTATATTGGTCAAGTCTATGAGGACAGCTCAGAAGAAAGGTTACAGAGAAAACTGATTTAGCATAGCCTCAGTTTTTTTCTGGCTTATTAAAATCATAAAGATCTGGCAAGAAATTTTAGATACCAAGTTAGGAGAAACTCTAGAAAGGTTAAATATGACATTATTTTTAATTAGGAACAGTGCCTACACCAGAACCCAGATCTTATAATCAAAGGCTCTCTGTTGTACTATACACCAAAAAGACTTAATTTACAATTTGCTCCACCGCACACTTTTCCAATTTGAGGGAAGAAAAGATTACTGGGCTAAAACAAATGGTTAGCAGATAAACAGTTAGTTAACCAAAGCTGCTACTATCACACCAGTTGCCTTTGAAACCTAGAGGAAATTAACCGATGAGCAAAAGGGAGTGTGGGAGGTTGGGAGGTTGGACGCGTATCTATGCAAGAAGCCTAAAAGTTTATTTCTACTCAAGCTTTAAAGTATTCTGTATTCTGGATCACTAAATAAATAAAAAATATTTCGTTTAAAAAGTTAAATTCAAATACGTTTGTCTTCTTTAAGTCACTGCTTAATAGCACAATCTTTAAAATTCAACTTCTTTTTGAAGCTCAGAAATAGAAATGTTGTATTTCAACTATTCTTTCAGCATTCCTACACAATGATTAAGGAATGGATATTATTAACCACCTTATTTAATGAGAAAACAAGAATCCAGCATTTTAAGGACAGCAAACTATTAACAAATTCAGTACAATTTGGGTCTCTGAGCACCCTAGGTTTCTCATTTCTATTTTTTCTATACTCTATTCAATTTTGTCTACATTTCTGTATATATACTTTGTTATCCAAAACACAGCACAAGACTTCAGGTTTAGTCTTCCAGGAATAATACACATAAATGCAATCAATGCTTTTGATTTTACCAGCTCTTAATCCAGCCATGAAATCATAAATTGCTTATCATATAATCTAAGTTTTGACAAATATCTCAGAAAACCTGATTTGACACTAAAGTAGTATGTATTATGAATATGCTTTATTTTGAAAAGTGTTCCCAACTATTTCAACTATCAAATGCAGTACATAATTTAAAATTATAAACCCAAATTTTCAAATTGAAGTATATCCAATTTGCTGGTTCCAATTACATATAACACATTTAAACAGTTTCAATGTAGCTATAAGACTAATAGAGAAAAAAAGAAAAAAGACTGGTCTTACCTGGTAGTTTCTTTTCTCAGATAATGTATGTCCATCAGTCCTCACCATAGAGTCGTGTCCTTTCCTCACAGTACCGGAGGCAATCAAATAGAACTGTCACTCAAGGGTCGTGTCACAGGAAGGACCGCCCACCAGTTCTCCCTCTAGAGTGGAATTATCCAAAAGCCATCAAAATTACTAACATGTAAATATATCAACAGCAGCAAAAATATTCAATATGATACACAGAAAACAAAAAAAACAAAAAGTAATTGTTCTATACTCTAACCAGTCTTCCTCTTAACCATTTTCCTGGGCTAGATTGGCAGACATACTTTATTTGCAACAGAAATTATTAAATATGAAAAATTCTTCCTTCCCACTTCTACTTTCTTCAATTAAGACTGTCTGCCAGACATCACATACAAGGGAGAAATTTACAGTGAATAAAAATAAAGTGGACAAAAAAGTTTACCCCTTCCACAAGTGACACATTTTTTCTTTCACATGAATCTTCTGCAGTTATCTCAAAAATATAAAATTCAGATTCAATCATTTAACCACAAATCCTTCCCCTCCAAATGTTTAGATGGTGATACATAGAAATATAAGTTATTCACACAGCTTCTGATTCATTCTGTGCAGGTTTATTCCCATGCAACAAAATGGAAATGCAACATATATTCTTAACATGATTAAGAGACGCAAACCTAACTCAATATTCAATTAAACTTTACTCCAAAAAGAAGAGCAAAAAATGTTAACTTCATTGATGCTTTTGTCTTTCAGTCCTCCAATTTCATGCATACTCCAATAGAAAATTCCATTTTTTACACTGGGGAAAAAATAACGGGGCTCATTTCTTAAACTGCAGAGAGAGAAATTTAAGTCCAAAATGACTAGTTGCTATGCACCCGAGGTACCACCTCCCACCCCCGACCAAAAAAAAAAAACCACTGAAGCTGAGGAGACAGTCACAAGAAATACTATCTTTAAAATGAATATTGAAAATGAGAGTTCAAATATTCAAAAGTGGGTCTACAAAGAATTTGTAAGTATACATTTTTGTAAGTATACATTTTCAATACAGGTATCTCTTACCTAAATTTTGTTAAACATTGCCCCTAGGAAGTAGTATGTATACCTACTGAACTAATAATCTCGCTAGCCACTAAAGATTATATTCAAATTCAGAGCAATTATTTAATGTCAACAAACATTTTGTGAGGAGATAACATCTAATCTATAATTTGTAAGGAGAGTGAATCAGTATTATTAAAACCAACAAACACACATGTACACACATATATGGAGTACCTCTAAAAAGCAAACTTTTTACACGGGCAGAACATGTTTTTCTTTTAAAAAAATAAAAAAATTAGTATTACTAAATTTAAGTTTTAAAAAGAACTTACAAGACAAAAACCTATCTTCCGGCTCCTCTTTTATGTTTTATCACAAAGGTAGCGGGAGCTGTATTTTTATTTGTGTGATTACCTTACAGTGTACATTTAGCTGAAATACTTCAAGATGTCAGGCTCTGTGACAAACCTGTAATTATTCATTACCAAATTTGTAAGTACCTTTGGAATTAAGTATTTCTCTTTCAAAAATAACACACAGGAGTAAAGTTTTTAAAGCATACTTACTGCTATAAATGTAATCTTTATCATTTAGCAAGCAATGAGGTTATTCATAAGGAAAAGTTACCAAGTGAATTGGATATTCAGGAATAGTTAAATGATGTGCATTTGGCTCCAGCTCAAATTTTCATGATTATCACAAAAAGAGAGCTAGATTATTTTATTATGCATCCCCTAAATATTAACCCTGTTTCAATATTAGTGTTGTATAATATTAAATTTTAAAGTACTACTTGCCTTATTACATTAATACATACATGGTGACTCTGAATTTAGTGGATAATAACGCAAAATTTCAGTTCAGTACTTACAGAATAAAATGTTTTCCTTCTTACATAATATTTAGGGTCTATGAATTACCTTCCAATTATATTAATTTCAGCAAAAGAATGTCAGAAATCTATAATCACATAAGGTAATTTTCAATACCCTAATGCTGTATACATCTTTAACACAACCTAATTATACACAAAAGATAATAAGGACTGAATTTTATATGCTAAGTAATACCATAACAATACATATTCATATTTAATCTGTAAAAACTTACCAGATAAAAGTTCACTTTAAAGAATTATGGATTTTTGTATAAAGGCAAAATCTATTTATTATTTGTTTGTTTGTCCTTCTGGGGATAACTGGAAATATTTCATGGCCTGGAATTTCAATCCATAGCCACTATAGACTCTAATCAATATGGGAGCTAATATTCTATACTGAACTAAGAATCATTATCTCCTTTTAATAAACAAAAGAGAAAAATGACTTAAGGCACTATATTTTCTTCCAAATAAACATGAAAAGTTAACATTTGTCACCACTATCTTCATTGTATTATATTAAATAAAAATATTCAGTGATAAATTGTTGATAATCTTCATATTGGAAATGAAAAGATGTACAATAAGTCAAAGACAGACACAGTATGTGAAAAGGAACAAGCACGAGAGACAGCATGCACTCTAGGCGCCAAAATTTATTAAGGTTTATACACTGTTTTCCCACTAAGTCTGACAAATATTCAAGAATTCAGAAAAGACAAATATTTGCAAAACTACAATGAAATTTTCTATAAGGCAAGGATGTCTTTCAAGATGAAAAAAGAGGCTATGTTTACCTTTCTACCTTAAATAACCAGAAAATTACATAAAATATATGAAACAAAGGTTTCCAGACATCAGACAACAATCGTCTCAGGACAGAGATCATCAAGAAAAAGGAACAAATATAGTGCACCCAGCTAGCTCACTGCCTGTAGAGTTTTGAGGCTGAAGCACAAGGAGGGGAAACTGGAACTAATTTTTTTATTTGATGAGAACTATAAACAGATCCAAATTCAACAACCTCGAAAGAGAATAACAACAAAAAAACCACATGATCATAACATTTCAGAGTAAAATTGCTGTAAAACGGCAATAAACAAGAATCTTGCTGCAGGGGGAAAAATACAGAGGAACAAAGGTAGGAATGACATCAGACTTCTCATCAGAAACAATGCAAATCAGGAGAGTGGTTCCATATATGTAAATTATAGAAAAGAAAAAGAAAACTATCAACAAAGAATTCTAAGCCCAGCTAAAATATCTTTCAAAAATGAAGATTAAGTACAGCCATATTAGAAGAAAGTCAGGCAGTTTCTTATAAAGGTAAACACAAGCTTACCATACAACTCAGCAACTACGCCTCTCACTATTTACCACTATGGATTGAAAACAGGTTCACACCAAAACCAGTACATGTATGAATAAGTACTTCATTCCAGTGAAGATGTGATGTCCTTTAGTAGGTGAATGGATAAACAGATTATCTACACAACAGAATAGTATCAACAACAAAAAGGAACAAGCTGTTAATTCATGCAAGATGGATGAATCTTAAGTGCATTTTTGCTACAGGAAAGAAACCAGACCCCAAAGGCCACACGCTGAACAATTCCATTAATAGGACATTATGGAAAACGCAAAATCACAAAGACAAAAAATAGATCAATTACTTCTCTCTGGCCCTAGTTTCCTAAGCTGTAAAATAAAATGACTTAGATGAATCTTTAAAAATGCATGTAGATTAACTTTTCCTTTATTTAAACTTTTTAACAAACTTTTCCCATGAGTTTTCCCCTCATTCCACTTCATTACTTAACAGTATTTAAACAATGCCTAAATATTTTGGAGGGTAAAAATATTATCTAAAATATCTGTAATCTGGTAGTCATTACTACACTCAAAGTTAAAACATGAATTTGGTCAGGTTAAGACAGCTCAACCAGCTGAACAGGCTTTTTTTTTTTTTTTTTTAAACAAAAGACATTATATTCTAGGGTGGCTATTAATTAGGACAAACTATAAGACGTGACCAATTTCACTGGAGCTCAATAATATGTGCAGTAAATGCATTTAGCTACTATCTTTAAAATCAAGATTCCTCAAATTCTAGAACTATATCAAGCAATGTTTTCTTAATAGGTAGACTGCAGTCACAAAAATATTTCCTTGCCCTTAAGAACTAACTTTTTGTTTTATCACATGGATGTTTTAAAAATTGTGAGTTGATAGGCAAATGAAATAAAAATAAATAAAACTCAAGAATTTCAGTGAAATAAAAATAAAACTCAGGAATATCATACTTGGTCTGGGAAAACTGCCATATTAACTTAAAAACAATATCTCTGAGTATTTAGTAATATAGGTTTCACAAATCTGCAATTAACATGTAAAATGAAAAGTTGCCTATATCTACAAAGAAAAACAAATACAACTTAACAATATTCTATTGAAATAAATTTGCTCTCTGGATGTCATAATTTAATGTTTTGTAACAATGTTGTATGTGTCTTCCATTTTCTATAGTGGTACTACCTTTAATACAACTGTATAGTTTTCTTATCCATACTCCAAGGAGGATTCTAGGCATCTGATACACAGAATTTACTGTAAGTAGAAAATCAGGTCTATCTAAAATGCCCACCATCTCAAGACACAGAAATTTTCTTCTACTGAGGCTTAAAAGTCTTAAATGAAGTGAATAACATAAAGGAATCCTACTGAACTTAAACAACAGAAGTTCAAAAATTTCTGAACCATAGGTTTGAAAATTAAAAGCTCTTCATTTGATTTGAGCTTAAATAAAATTTGGGTCTGAAATACAGACACTAGGGGTTCTTTCTAGTCTTCTTGCTGCCTGAAATGTACATATATTTACACAAGTTGCTTAGCTTCTGTGAAAATTAATTTCCTCATATTGTAAATGAAAATAATGTATCTGCATGGTCTAGTTCATGGTTTAGAGAAAAAGCAGCCAGTGAGGGAGATGAAAACCAACGAGAGTATGGCAGACATCCTAAAAGTTAACTGAAATAAGTGGTTCAAAGAAAAATGTAATAAACTGTTTCAA
This sequence comes from Aotus nancymaae, assembly GCF_030222135.1. Classification (NCBI taxonomy): domain Eukaryota; kingdom Metazoa; phylum Chordata; class Mammalia; order Primates; family Aotidae; genus Aotus; species Aotus nancymaae. The sequence goes on from NW_026988428.1 coordinate 30,577,472, forward strand.
AATGCTGCTGATTTAAAAAAAAATGAGAAACAATCTTTGGATTTAGCAGCATGGAGATCACCTATCTGGTAATCTTCACAAGAATAATTTTGGTTAAACAGTAGAAATAAATGCATTAACTAGACTGGATTCACAAGAGAACAGGAAGAGAGAAACTGGAGACAAAGTACAGACATCATTTTCAAGATGTTTTGCCATAAAAGTGAAAACTGGGAATAGCTGAAAAAAATATAGCATTGAGAAAAGTTTTTTTTTTTTAATGACAGGAAAAATTATGCACAGAGGGAAATGCTGATGATACAAGATGGAGAGAGAGAAATTACTGGAGTGATGACTTTGAGCAGATGTGGATGGCATTAATAAGAAAGAGTGACCTTAGATAGGCACAAAGATATATCATCAATAGGAACATAAAAAAGTAAGGTAGTAAATAGGAATAGATTCAGGCAGGCCATAGTAATACAAGCTATGGAAGTTCTCATTCAGTTGCTTCTGTTTTCTTAGTAAAATAAGAAATGAGGTTGTCAGGTGAGCATTAAGAATATGGGAGGAAATGTTACAGGTCTGAGGAGGGAGGAAAAGGTCTTCTAAGAAAGGGAGAGTGAAGGGATTAGAGGAACGACAGTAGGTAGAATTGCCAACTAGCACTAAGGACCCATGAGAGGTTGGTGTTCTCCAGTCACACACAATTACAGAGATACAGGAACAGTATAGGTAGAAGTAGACTTTAACCAAAACTCGTCAGTATTAAGAAGCATGAGAGAAACAAGGGAACTAAGAGTATAAGCAATATAGTGATTATTTATGATAGGTAAGAAAAGGTATCTCAGTAAGTACTAGCCATATTGCCTTTTTTCGTGTTTCTCAAACACATCCAGTCAGTTCTCAATTTAGGGCCTTTACATTTGCTACTCCTTTTCAGTGATCTTACCCCAAATCTCCAAATGTCAAACTGATTCTTGACATTAACACGTCTGCTTGACTATCTCTTTTCAGAAAGGCCTTCAATGAACACCCAACTGTCTGAATTTTGATCTCATTTGTTTTCTGTCTGAGTTCCTTAAGCAGAAGAATCTTGTCTATTAAGCTTATCACTGTTATCACAATTACCTACAATAAGTGACACATAACAGATAGATTTTTTTTTCCAGTAGTGGCTATAAGCAAGTAACAGATAGATTTTACTGAAGAAATGAACCACACAAAAAAATACCAAATCCTTCACTAACTTTAATTTTATGAAAACATCATTTTCCTTACAAGGACTGCAGCAGAAGCATCTTGTCTAGTTCAAAAAAGACTAGCAACCAAAAGGTTAATTTTAAAAGTTGGTTCCTGCCAAATCAAATACTTTTAAAACATAAATGTACATTTATTTCCCTTTGATAGTGTGATGTAGAACAAGCTTTTTCTTTGAGTGTAGGATTAGTAATTAACTTTTCACATTATCTTTTTTTGTATAATGCACATCTATAATGCATCAGATGTCCAGTTTCAATTCTGTTTAAAGTTGAACAAGACCTTAAAGACAATGAAATAGCAAAATCTCTCTGAAATTTTACAAATATTTTCCAGTTTTTAAACAGTTGTCTCACCACAGCAAACACTCCTGGTTGACCCTCTAAAAGTTCTTCTATCTGAGACCACCACAGTTGTCCAAATATTAAAACTTTCCCACATTGGTTCAAGGGTAAATGCTGGTTGGGCAAGGTGGCTCCTGCCTGTAATCCCAGCAGGCTAGGAGGCCAAGGCAGGTGGATCACTTGAGGCCAGGAGTTCAAGACCAGCCTGGCCAACATGGCAAGACCCCATCTCTATTAAAAATACAAAAATTAGCCAGGCATGGTGGGGCAGGGGGCACCTGTAATCCCAGCTGCTCAGGCAGGAGAATCGCTTGAACCCAGAGGCAGAGGCTGCAGTGGGCCAAGATGGTGCCACTACACTCCAGCCTGGGCGACAGAGATCCTGTCTCAAAAAAAAAAAAAAAAAAAAAGACGACTCATTTATGAAAGGGCATTTGAACCAATACTGGCTAGTGAGACATAAGGGAAAAACTGATGGTAGGATTTTAGGAAAGGAGGAAAAAACAGTCCCTCTTTCCCCAATAGGTGTTGTTTTATCATAATAGCACAATTAGAGCACTATATCCAGCTTATAACCATAAAGAAAGTTAGCCTGTGGACAAGCTGACACTCACAATAGCAGAACAAATAGAAAGAATCTAACCCTGGTATTAATTATTAAACCACTGCATTAACTAACCATACAAAAGCTTCCATTCCTCCAGATAAGTGAGAAAATAGTTTTCCATACTGTTTAGTCACTTGAACCAAAAGCTTCCTAAACTTCTGGGCTTATCCACACTTAATCCTTTAGCAATCTATAAAGAACTTTATATAATGTCCTTCCAAAGCATTTACCATGCTTTTCCTTAAAACAACAGTTCTGTTTTTCTATGCTCCTATTTTATTCGCTTAGATCAAATTTAAAGTAAAAATTACGTTAACACTGGCATAAAAACGGATTCTTGTTAGGCATATAACTAACCTGGTGTAGAAAAGGGTACAAGGGTAAACCAAGTAGTTTACTAGGCTTAGAATACTCAGGACTATAAGAATCTAAAATAATGGTTTGTTTAAAAGAGCAGGTCAGTTAAATGTAGGTTTAAGAAATGTAGGTTTAAAAATATGTTACAAACATATTTTTGTATACATTGTCTTTATGTAACACATGGACATGAGGAGGAGGAAGGCAGCTAAAAAGCCCTATAAAAACTTAAGACTTACATTTCTAGGAAAGACATTAAAATTAGAGTAAACCTAGACTCAAAGAAGGAGTATGAGTCTACTCTAAGACAGTGGTACCATACTATTAGTATAATGAACTTTTACCTCAGTATATGTTGTTTCACTGCTAATGAATTGAGAGTATTTGAAAAACTGTGCAATTCAAAATTTTCAGGCAGTGCAGACAAAGGTATTGTTTGCTTTATTTATCTAAACACCAAGTTCCACCTTATCATGTGTTATACTAAGGATAACTATAGCAGCTTGTCATTTATAGGGGATATAATATTCCTTATTAAGAAATACTAAGTAACTAAACAAATTATTTCACAAAGAAATTTACCAGATTTTGAAACTAGTATTAAATAATAAAATGGTCAAAAATCATTGATATTAATAATCAGAGACTCTTCCAACTTCCTTCCAAAAATACTGAGCCCTACTATATGCCATGTAGTAAATAACTCTGTGTTTGCCAATTGTTCTCTACGGATTTATAAAGCACTAATTACAATTAACACAAGGTCACAAATGGAATTAATATTCAAACCTTTATTAGCAATACTTTTTCACTAAGGAATGTATTTCATATGTGTTACACATAACTTATGTTCACCTAATATATAGTAGGCACTAAGCTAAATGTCTCCTGGGCTGGAAAAGACAGAATTCTTAACCAGGTTCTATAATCTTCAGTCTTTTGACTGAATGCAAAGGGTACGTGAACTTGGCTGGGGTAAAAAAGTTAGATCTTTATTTTACAAACCTCTAAATGAAAATTAGGATTTCCTCAATTTAAAATGTGGCTAACAAGCCATAGAGGTACTAGAGGCACTTATGATGATTTTTGTTATCACTAGAAGCCATAGATATTCTCATATCACTTTAGTTGCTTCAAATCTCAAATTATCATTTATACTCATTACAAGTCTAAAAGTTATTAATACCATATACCACTAGACTTCGTGTTGATATGCCTGTCACTGAATTTGTTTAGTCAATATTTTTATAACAGTACTCCAATATTACTAGTGCCCTCATAAGCATATGTATTTAATTTTGCACATGTAAAACACTATTGAGAAGGGGTCCACATTCTTCATCAGAGAGCCAAAAAGGTTCATGGAACAAAAAATATTAACAACCTCTGGATGAGAATATCACAGCATAAACAAGGTTGCTCGCAGACATTAACTTAGCACAGTACTGTAAAGCGTCAAAAAAAAAAAAAGCCTCAGAGCAAAATTAATTCAGTTGAAACACCCTGTTTCAGAGATACATTGTGGTCTGATAGTCATAACCTTGTTCAAGGTCTCACACATACAGCTCATTAGTGACAGAGAGAGAGAAAACAGAATCCAGAATTTCTGATTCACAACCCAAGGCTAAATCAACTTTGATGTGACTTGGCTATAAGAAAGCAAGACAGGGCAAAGACACTGAAAATACATGCCCAAAAGTCATTAGGGAAAGACATAAATTATACAGGAAAAAAAGCTAGTTTGAAAAAGAAAATGATGGGTGAGATGTTAAAGCATTTTGAAAATATATGTTGCAGCATAAAATGCCAACTCAAATGTTTAAAAAGACTAGTCTGAAAACAAATAGGTATGATTCTTTTTGCATACTGGACATATATAAATATTCCAAATGCCATTAAAAATTATTGTTTCTGCCACATTTCTTGAAACATGGACTTATTATTTTGTTTTCCCACTACGTAGAAATAGGGGTACAGTAAAAATTTTACTTCTGGCTGGGTGTGGTGGCTCACCCAACACTTTGAGAGGCAAAGGTAGGAAAATCACTTGAGCCCACGAGTTTGAGATCGGCCCAGGCAACAAAGCAAGACCCAGTCACTACAAAAAAAAAAAAAAAAAAAAAAAAATTTTAAATAAGCTGAGTGTGGTGGCACACGCACCCTGTAGTCCCAGCTACTGGCGAGGCAAAGGTGGGAGGATCACTTGAGCCCAGGAGTTCAAGGCTGCAGTGAGCTCTGACTGCACCACTGCACTTCAGCCTGGGCAAAAGAGCAAGATCCTGTCTCAGAAAATAATAAATAAATAAAACTTCCCTCCTAATCCTTTGATAAGAAAAACAACCGCATAGGCACAATAGTAAATATCAAATGGCAGTGGGTATCAATGTTAAAGAGACAAGAGAAAGTAGCAGACTATGGCAAACCAGAAGGTCCACGGACCATCTAAAGAAGGTACTTGCTGCTACTCTAGCTAATTGCTACCATGAAAACTGTCCACCCAGAATTCTATATGGATCAAAAGCATCCTTCAAAAATGAAGGTGAAATAAAAATGCTTTCAAATGAAAGAAACTAAGAGAATTCGTTGCTAGCAGACCTGCTATAAAGAAAGGAAGATTCTTTGGACAAAATGAAAATAATACCAGTAGAAAACTTAGAATTTTATGAATGAAAGGGGAAAAAATGGAAAATATATGTGTACACATGATAGACTTGCAGTTAGCAAACTTTTTTTTATAAAGGTAGTAAATACTTTGTAAAGGGCCAGATAGAACATATTTCAAGTTTCGTGAACCTAACAGTCTCCATTGTAACGAATCAATTCTGCATTATAATGCAAAAGCAGCCAGAGACAATATATAACAAGTGTGGCTGTATTCCAATTAAACTTTATTTACAAAAAGCAGATGTCAGGCTAGACTTGGCCTGCAGCCATAGTTTACAATCCCTGTGATAGACTATTCTCTTCCTCTTAAATCCTTTAAAATATCCATGATAGTTTAAAGCAAGTGATGTCACTGTGTGAAGAGTATCTGAAGTATACAAATGTAATACATATGACAACTACAACATAAAAGGGGATGAGTAAAGGGAACTACATGCTGAAAAGGTTTCCACATTCCACTTGAAGTGATATAAGCGCAGTGGATGAGTTGTGTAGTCAAAAAAGATGTGTTCAAGACTTAACCCCCAGGACCTCTGAATTTCACCTTATTTGGCAACAGAGTCATTGCCAATCTCACCAAATTAACAGGAAGTCATACTGGATTTACGAAGGCCCTAAATCCAATGACTTGTGTCTTCAGAAAAGAAAGGAATGGTTTACATATAGAAACACAGAAAAGCAGTGGGAAGAGAAAGAAAATCATGTGAAAACAGAGACAGAGACTGGAGTGATGCAGGTATAAGCCAAGGAACGTAAAGATCGCTGGGAACCACCAAAACTAAAAGGAAGGATTCTTCCCTACACTCTTCAAAGGGTTCATGGCCCTGATGATACACGTTCAGATTTGGGGCTTCCAACCTCCAGAACCATGAGAGAATACATTTCTGGTATTTTAAGCCACAGAGTTTGTGGCAATTTACTATAGGAGCCCTAGGAAACTAACATAATAAATTCTGAAAAATTAAGAATGTGCATTGTAATCCCTAATCTCTAAAAAACTACACAAAGAAATGTACTAAAAAACTCAACAAATGAAATGCAATATTAAAAGTAGTCACATAATCCAAAAGATGATAGGAAAGAAGAATCAATCACATGAATGAAAAAGCAAATGGAACAAATAGAAAATTTTAAAAAGCAAATGGTTCACCTAAATTCACATAAATCAATAATTACATTAGATGTAGATAGTACAAAAGAATGAGACTGTCAAAATGGTTTTTTAAAAAAAAAAGATCATATGCTGTCTACAGGAAACACACTTTAAACAGAACAAGTAAACAGGTGAAAAAAGATATACCATGCAAAAAGTAAACAAAGAGAAGCTGGAGTGGCTACCTTAATATCAGAATAAGTACACTTCAGAGCAATAAAAAATATTACCAGGGCTAAAATATGTATATTAAATAATGATTAAGAGGCCAATTCACCAGGAATAACACCCCTTAAATGTGCATGCACTTACAACAGAGCTTCAAGTTAAAAATACCAAAAACTGATCAGCTAAAAGGAGAAACTGACAGTTCCAGCACTACATTTGGAAATTTCAATACTCCTTTCAGTAATTATAAAGCAAGTAAACAAAAGTCAGAAAGGATACAGAAAAACAGAACACCATCATTAACCAACTGGATCTAATTGACACTTATAGACTACAACATCACAACAGTAGATACAAATTCCTAAAAGGGGAAAATGAAACATTCATCAAATTAGTCGCATCTTCTTAAAAGAACTGAATTCGTACAAATGATGTTCTCTGACTATAAGTAATTACACTAGAAATTGACATGAGAAACTGGAAAATACCTCCAAATACATAAAAATTAAACTGTGCATATCTAAGTAATCCACGGTCATAGAGGTATTAAAAGTGAAATTTAGAAATATTTTGAACTGATTGAAAATAAAATAAAACATACAATTTATAGGATGTAGCTAAATCAGTACTCAAGGGGAAATTTATAAGTACTCAAGTGCTTATCTTTGAAAAGATCTCAAGTCAATCATCTAAGCTTATACCTCAAAAACCCTTAAAAAAGGCACAAAACAAACCAAAAGTAAACTAACATAATAATAAAGATGAGAGGAAAAAACACAGAAACTGAAAAAAACTAAAGAAAACAGAAAATCTAATTTTTAATAGGAAAATCACCAAAACTGCTGCACCTCTAAGGCAGACTGGCAAAGAAAAAAGTCAGAACTACCAATATCAGGAATAACAGAGAAAATACAGAACCCATAGGTATTAAAAGGATAACAATGCCAGAACAACTCTATAAAAATTAATTTGGCAACTTAGATGAAGTGCACCTACTACTCAAAAACGTCAAACTACTAAAACTTACTCAGAAAAAAACCCAGAAAACCTGAAAAGTCTTAATACCTACATAAAAAAATGAATTCACAGTTGAAAAGAAAGAAAGAAAGAAAAAAACCCTCCAGGTCAGGTAGTTCTACTAGTGAACTCTACCAAAATATTTAAAGAAGAAATAATACCAAATTGACATAATGTTTTCCAGAAAATAGGACACAAAATACTTAAGTCATTTTCGAGGCATTACTGGCACCAAAACTAAAAACAAGACAATAACAAACAAACAAAAAATTAAAGACCAATATTCCTCATAAACATAAAGGCAAAAATTCTCAACAAAATACTAGCAAATCAAATTCAATAAAATACCCAAAGATCTCTGAGCAAGTATGGTTTATCCAGAGAAAATAAGACTGACTCAATTGTTAAAATTCAATCAATAATTGGAGAAAATTACTTGAAAAGAAAAAAACAAAACAAAACAAAAAAACTCAGTGCTCTGGGAGTGTTCCAAGGGAATACAGCAAATGAAAAGCTATTTTATTTTAAATGATCTACTAAATCTCAATAAAAACAGCAAGAATCTAGAGTACCTGAACCACACTGGCCCTTTCTTCTTTCTGCCAGCTAAGCATAATGAAACTTCTACTCCTGGCAAATGGAGTCAAGAAGACAGGGCTCTCTGTCACTGCCTAGCTTCCAGTCAAGGGTTTAGAGTATCTCTCCAGGACAGATAGGCCAACAGAATTTCTTATACTCAACTCCCTCACTTTCTGCCACCAGCCTCAAAAGATAGGCAGAAGCTCTACCCTAAATATGAATAGAATGTTTAGGCCTAGAATACTGGGGGCCCATTTGCCTTCAACCCATCTCACTCATAAGACAGAGGTTACACACAGGGATAGGCAAGCCAAAAAGACTAGAGGCTACCACTCTGCCCAGTGGTGGCTAAGAGATTCTGCTGCAGAGAAGCAGTAGACCTAAGAGCAGAGAACTCTAAGAGCCTCCCAAAAAGAAAAAACTATTTGGAACAGAGTGTAGAGAAGTTCAAGCCTAAGGGTACCCTAAAAAATATGGAGATTCGGCAGTAAGTAACTAAAAGGAAGCCTACTGGTAGCTCTAAGACAAGAACAAGTTAAACACAGGCCAGCTAGTCTACCAAAGAGAACTGGGAAGAGAGACAGCTAGGAAGAGATTTCCTGGGTTCAAAACAAACACTGAAGATTAGGCTAAAAACTGCATCCACAAAGGGGCCAAAATTTAATTTGCTCTGACTGTAAAGCAACGTATGCTCCAGAGAACTGTTAATAACAAAAGAACAGTCACCAGCAGTTAATAAAGGCTATCACGTCTGGGTGTGACACCAACAGAAGCAGAGATTTTAACAGCTATATATAAGTGAAAGAGACAATTGGAAACAACTCTACTAAAATCACTGTCATCCCAGGATAACTGTGCCCATGTCCAAGGCTGTACCCTCTCATGTGTGACATTAGGCACACTGCAAGAAATATAAAACTTCATTGAAATAGCCCAGCCAAGGCATTAAACAAGCAAACAATAACCACAAGGAGAGGAAGTGTCCAGAGACGCTGCAATGTCCAGCCTCCTGTATGCAAATTATGACATGCAAATAAACAGAATTAATTCATACACAGGGTAAAAAAGCAGTTAACAGAAACTGCCTGTATAAGAGCCAACATGTTATGTTAGACTTAATAAAGACCTCAAAGCAGTTATTAAAAATATGTTCAATAATTTAAGGAAACTACGATCAAAGAAGTAAAGAAAGGTATGATGACAATGTCTTATCTTTAAAAAAGAGATAAAAAAAGATATTATGTAGCTGACAAGTAAAATGACTGAACTGAAAAAGTCACAAGAGGGACTCGACTGTGTATCTGAACAAGGAGAACAAGGAGAATGCAAATTTGATGACAGACTGATAGGGTTATGCAATTCAGAGAAAAATTAATAAGGAAATGTGAACAAAGCATCAGGAAAAAATGTGTAGGACACTATTAAGTGAATCAACATATGTGTAACAGGAATATGAAGAAAAGAGAAAGAGAAAGGAACAGAAAAATACTTCAGGAAATAATGGCCAAAAACCTCTGAAATTGAAGAAAAACACTAGTCTATATACATCCAAGAAGCTCAATTAACACCAAGTAGGGAAAGCAAAGGGATTCATGCCCAGAAACATCATAGTACAAAATGTTGGATGCCAATGACAAAGAGAGACTCTTGAAAGCAGAAAGTGCCTTGTCACAACTAACTTCTCATCAGAAATAATGGTAGCCAGAAAGATGTGGGAAGACATATTCAAAATGATGAAAGAAAAAACCGTCAATAAGGAATTCGAGACCAGCCCAGCCAACATGGTGAAACTCTGTCTCTACTAAAATTACAAAACTTAGCCGGGCATGGTGGCAGGCACCTGTAATCCCAGCTACTCCAGAGGCTGGGGCAGGAGAATTGCTTGAAGCTGGGAGGTGGAGGTTGCAGTGAGCCAAGATCACACCACTGCACTCCAGCCTGGGTGACAGAGCAAGACTCTGTCACAAAAAAAAAAAAAAAAAAAAAAAAAAGAACAGAACTCTATGAGTGAGATTTCTGTATCTAGCTGGAATTAAGTTAGGACAAACCCAAAGTAGCTTCTAATAAGGTAAGATGTGTACAGTAAGCAGTAGGGCAGTCACAAAAAAAAAAAAAAAAGAAGAAGAAGAAATAATATGGTGAAAATGTCATTAAAGGAATTAAATTAAAATGTTATACTACAAGAAAGTCATCTAACATGAAAGACAGCAGTAAAGAAAGACTAGAAGAACAAAAAAGACATGAAACATAGAAAATGAAACAAAATGTCAGACATATATTCAACTATATAATTAACAACATTAAATATAAATGATTAAATAATCCAACAGAAAGGCAGAGACTGACAAACTACAAAAAAAAAAAAAAAATCCAACAATCTACTATAGGAAATACACTTTAAAAATGCAAATGTAACATCAGACAAAATAAACTTTTAAAAACTATTAAAGATGAAGAGAAAAAAAGTAGTATGATAAATGGGCCAATCATCAGAGAAATATATCAATTATAAACACATGAACCTAACAAGAGAGCCCCAAAATAAATGAAGCAAAACCTTATAGAACTGAAGAAAGAAACACCCAATTCAACAACAGTAGTTGGGAGACTTTAATACCCCATTTCAATAATGGATGCAACAACTAGATATAAAATCAGTCAACAGGAGACTTGAAAATATAAAACTAGATCTAACAGACATCTGTTCTCTAAGATGCTGGGTCATAAACAAGCCTTAATAAATTTAAAAGGACTGAAATAATACAAAGTATGTTCTCTAGTCACAATGGAATGAAATTAGAAATAATGACAAAATAAAATCTGTGAAGTTCACAAGTACACAGAAAATAACACTCTTCTAAATAAGCAGTGGATAAAAGAAAAAAAGTCACAAGTCAAACTAGAAAATACTCTGGGAGAAATAAATTAAAAAATACAAGATACCAAAACTTATATGATATACTGAAAGCAGTGCTTGCAGGGAAATTTACAGCTGTAAATGCCTACATTTTTAAAAAAGATCTCAAACCAACAGCCTAATCTTCCACCTTAAAAAACTAGAAAAAGGACCAGGTGAGGTGGATCACACCTGTAACCATCTAGTCCTCTGGGAGGACTAGATGGGTGGATCTCCTGAGATCAGGAGTTTGAGACCACCCTGGCCAATATGGTAAAATCCAGTCTCTACTAAAAATACAAAAATTAGCTGGGCATGGTGGTGCACGCCTGTGGTCCCAGCCACCTGGAGGCTGAGGCAGGAGAATCACTTGAACTTGGGAGGCGGAGGTTACAGTGAGCTGAGATTGTGGCACTGCACTCCAGGCTGGGCAACAGAGAGAGACTCAACTCAAAAAGAAATCTAGAAAAAGATAAGTAAACTAAACCAAAAGACAACAATAAAAATAATAAAGATGAGAGCCAATATAAGTGAACTAGAGAACAGAAAAATGAGAAATACTTTTTAAAGTTTATTATCTAAAAAGATAAACAGATTGACAAACTTTGAGCTAAACTGACCAAGAAAAGAAAAAAAAAAAGAAAAAGAAAACGCAAAGTACTAAGAACAGGAATAAAACAGAGTACATTATTACCAATTTTGTAGGGTAGGCACAGCAAGGATTGAAGGAATAATGAGAGCTGAATACTAACAAATTAAATAACTAAAGGAAAGGGACAAATTCTTACAAAGTCACCGACTCCCCAAGTTGACTTAGGATGAAACAGACAATCCGAATAGACCTATAACAAGTGAAGAGACTGTATTAGTAATTTAAAAACTTCCCATAAAAAAAAAAAAATCTCAAGTCCAGACAGCTTCACTGGTGAATTGTACCAATTATAAGAAAAATTGTTATCAATTCTTCACAAACTCTTCCAACAGAGAGAAGAGTTTTGGAACCTGGAACATTTCCTAACTCATTTTACAACACCATTATTATCCAGATAACATCATCAAAGAAATCTGAAGAAATGAAAACTACAGACTTATATATCTTATGAAAATAGACACGAAAATCCCCAACAAATACTAGAAAACAAAATACAGCAAAATAGGGATTATACAACATGACCAGTTGGATTTACCCCAGAAATTCTAAAACTGTTCAACATCTAAAAACAAAACAGTGTAATACAACATATTAGAAGAAACAACCACATGATCATCTCAAAAGATGCACCAAAAAAAGCATCTGAAAAACATCTAACAGCCCTTTATAATAAAAGCACTCACAAACTAGAAATAGAAGGGAACATCCTCAAACTGATAAAAGGTATCCATGGGAAAAAAAGAGAAGGAAAAAAAAAACCACAGGTAATATACTTAATAGTGAAAGTCTAAACGCTTTCCTTATAAGATCAGGGATAATACAAGGTTGTCCACTAAACAGAACTGTCATTTCTATTCAACATGGTACTGAAGATTCTAGCCATCAAATTAGGCAAAAAAATTAAAATAGAATGTATCCAGACTGGAAAAGAAGAAGTGAAACTACCTCTAACTGCAGATTACATGATCTCATATATAAGAAAATCCTAAAGCAGCCACTAAAATGAAGCAAAAACTGACAAAGAGAGAAATATCAATAACAGTAGTTGGGAGACTTTAATACTCCATGTCAATAATGAATGCAACAACTAGATACAAGGTAAGCTAACCGGAGACTTGAAAATATAAAACAGATTACATAGCAGTTCAATACTTGTTAAGATTTTATTAATAGATATGTTTTACAAAAATTAAGTAAAGTTGAACAAGGTTGCAGGGTACAAAATCAATACGCAAAAATTAATTGCATTTCCATACAAAAACAATGAACAACCCAAAAATGAAATTAAGAAAATTTTTCTTAATTTCGTTTCTGAAGCATCCAAGAGAATAAAATACTTGAGTAAGTTTAACAAAAGAAATACAAAACATACCATAAAAACTACATAACATTCTTAAAAGAAAATTAAAGTCGGCCAGGCGTAGTGGCTTACGCTTGTAATTCCGGAACTCTGGAAGGCCAAGGCAGGCAGATCACAAGGTCAGGAGATTGAGACCATTCTGGCCAACATGGTGAAACCCTGTCTCTACTAAAAATACAAAAATTATCTGGGTGTAGTGGCACATGCCTGTAGTCCCAGGTACTCAGGAGGCTGAGGCAGGAGAATCCCTTGAACCTAGGAGGCGGAGGTTGCAGTGAGCTGGGATCACACCACTGCACTCCAGCCTGGGCAACAGGGCAAGACTCCATCTCAAAGAAAAAAAATTCTATTCAGGTTCTCAATTGATAAAAAAATAATAATAATTAATTAAATAACTATATAAATAGACATCCCAAATTCATAGATAAGAAGGCTTAAGATGGTAATACTCCCCAAACTGACCTGTTTCAACACAATTCTATCAAAATTCCACATGGCTTCTTTGGAGAAATTAGCAAGCTAATTCTAAAATTCATATGGAAATTCATGGAGCACATACTCGAAAAAGAAGAACAGAGTTAGAGGATTCTCAAAAATTCCTGTTTTCAAAATTGCAGACTGTAATCAAGGCATACTGGCATAAGGATAAACTTATCAATCAATGAAACAGAATGGAGAGTCCAGAAATGAAGCTTCACATATACAGTCAGTCATTTTAGAGAAGAGTACTAAGATAAATGAACAGAGAAACAGTCTTTTTGACAAATACTGAGTTCTAAATCATGCACATTTTTCACATAATCTATACATAAATTTAAGTCTAGCAACATACAAAATCTAGGAGAGGTTTTAGCATCCTCATAATAAAGAAAAGCAGCAAAACTGTGGGGGAAGAGGATATTTATTATCATTCAATAAACATGTTTCAGGTACCAGTTAGAAAAGCACTAGCCAATAAAACAATATCCAACAGAAGTGAACAACTGATACACGTAAAAGTCATAAAATTATGCTGAGCAAAAAGACCACACAAAACAATGTGGTACCTACAAATCCATTTGTTCAAACCTCTAGATAAAAATCTCAAATATACTGACAGAAAGCAGATCTGTGGTTGCCTGGGCCATCACTGGGGTCTGTCTGGAATCAGTGAACTTCAGGGGTGATGGGAATGTTCTGTATCTGAATGATGGTGATAGTTAAACGGGTGTAAAAATTTGTGAAAACTCATCTAAAGAGAACATTTAAATAGGTGCCTTGTATTATATGTAAACTTCCTTGACAAAGTTGATTTAAAAATAAGAATGGTATTAGTTCCTGTGGATATTAAAAAATAATGAGCCCTGCATGAAAACTCACCCTAGATCCACACAAAAACTAGGCCCAGTCTGAATTTCACTGTAAAAGTGAAAGTCTCTGGAAGTATGCTTGAACAAGAACAGTACAATGAAAAAATCAGGAGGTTCTGAAGTCAAAGACCTGACTTCGGATCTTAATTACCAGCTTACATGACCTTGAAGAAGTTAATTACCAGTTATATGGTAGAACCTTATTTTCTTAACTGTAAAATGGGGGGAAAAATCAACTAACCTCGTGTAACAACTGTGAAGAAACTTTTTCACTGTAAGTTTATCCAGTTTAAACTTCTTGGAGATCAACTTTGATATGGTACTTCTGTATGTTAACCCTGTCTCATATTTTTGTGATATTATTTACTTTTTTACCCCAGGAAGTATGAAATAATGCTTGGGAAGGGACCAGAGACAGGGCTGTAACATATTACTCTTATTTTGTCTTTATTCTTACTAGTAAGAATGAAAAACATAAACAGAAAACATGTGAAAATAGAAGTGAATATAAAAGAATTCCTCTTCAGAAAAGTAAAAAAATATGTTTTTTAAATTATCAGTTTATAACTTTGAAATTTACAACTTTTTCTTGACACAATCATACTCAGTATCAGTGACAGTAAATTATAAAGCACGCAATTAACACAGAGCTGGAGAAGAATGTAAACTGGCAAAGCTTTGCTATAAGAAAAAAAGCAACTGAATATTA
This sequence comes from Aotus nancymaae, assembly GCF_030222135.1. Lineage (NCBI taxonomy): Eukaryota > Metazoa > Chordata > Mammalia > Primates > Aotidae > Aotus > Aotus nancymaae. Next base: position 30,592,566 of record NW_026988428.1, read on the forward strand.
AAAGTTTTGGAAGATAACCTTCCATACATCCAACATATTTATATTTGTTAGGCCCTGTATGAGGTTTCAAATATACATTAATGAACAATACTGAACTTGTCCCTACTCACGATCTAATAGTGGTGGAATGAAAGACAGAATTTTTTAGCATAATAGCTAATTACAATACATGCTAGGGGAGAAGAGTCTACTTAAGACAAGGGTATTGGGGAAAGACGCTCTGAGAGTATCCTGTATACTATCAGCTGTGCTAAATGCTATACATATATTGTCATTTACTCCTTCTAACCCCTGAGGTAAGTATCACTATGATACCTATTCTTACAGAGAGAATACTAAGGCTTGAAAAGTAATTTGACTAAGGACACAGCAACTGGATAAGCATTGGAGCCGCTTACCTCCAAAATTCACATACTCTGAAATGACTGTACTTATAGATACAAATTTCTTCTAAAGAAATAAATGTACAAACAAATCAGGTACAAGAATGTTCATCACAGTGCTATTTATAAAAGTTAAAAAGTCAAAAATAAAATGTTCAATCATAAACAATCACTAAATCAGTTATGCTTTGGCCATTAAGAATCCTGTTTTGGATAAATATATGGCACTGGAAAATGCTTTTGGTGTCAGGTTTTTTTTTGTTTTCAATACAGGCTACAAATTAGCAAGTATACTTCAATTTCTTCATCACAAAAATGCAAACTTTCATGGATGTCCCTTGAGTGGCTTTTCCCCCCTCTTTATTACACTTTCCTGCATTTACACATCCCTCTATATTACCTTAATAATCAGAAAAATGAGAGACTGTAGAGCTTACAAACACACACATACAAAGGAAACAACGAAGTTTGCCTCAGTTAACAACAATTCTCTAGGTTGTAGGCTTGGAACTGGTTTTTATTTTCTTCTTTCACTAATTTATCTTTTCCACCTTTTCTATAATAAGCATATGCTATTACTACTTTTTTACCACAAGTCTCCTTCAGGAGAATCTTACAATTTATTCACTTCATGTAAGAATTTAAAAACAAATAAATAACAGTATTACTTCCTTGGTATTCTGTAATAATATATATCAATATACAACAATCCAAAATTACAAAACAGGTAAGTTATAAAGAAATTGTTTCCATTGCAAAAGAATCTTCCCTTTAAAAAAATTTACCTCTGAATTCCAAGTTGAAGTTCCCAAAGTATATAAAAACTTTGCAAATCATTAATTTGAATCACATGTTCAAAAGCAAAGGAACTTAAATATTCCTTTTCTGAGCCAATTGATAAATCAGAAACTATTTTGAAATAGTGTTAAGTAACAGAAAAGCAAAACTATATCTGCCACATCTTGACATTTCAGCATGTACATTTTTTGTTCAAGGTTAGCATATACAATTAAAAATAAAAGCCTTTTAATCATATAGTTTAGGATATAAACTATTCTGAGGAATGAATTCCCAAATTCCTTTTAGTTAATTCCAGTGAATTAAGCAAAGACTCTTGGATATTGAAAACTTTTCTAAAGTATGGTAATAATCTTTCAAGAATAGTAAACATAACAGAGTTAACTGAATATCTGATGCATGAGTATATTGCTGTGCCTGACAATCATTATTAAAAGTATCAAAATTATAAAGGGTCATATCTTGACCAGAACCTGTAGATCTTCTAGAAGTTCATGTTTTATATTACAAATAAAAGTCTTATAAATAAATAAGTTCTAAACATGAGTTTTTTAAAATGGAGGAGCAAACTGAGGATTTAGGATAGCTGTATTCCAGTTTCTAGAGTTTTAGTATGTTTTTAGAAGAAAAAAGTACTTTGCTTGCAAGTGGCTTTATTACAGTACAAGATTAAATAATCAGCAGACCTAACAAATACTTAACGTCAGTAACTAGATTTTACAAGGATGGCAGTAAAAGCAATGCCTTTTCCTACAATGCACAACAATCATTTTCCAAATTCATAAATTCACTTTCTTTACTTTGCTACTGCAGCTAGTTAGTACTATTCTGCTTGCCTTATATGGTATTTACTTTTAATGCTTCAAAAGGCTCAGTACCCAAGAGATCTTACAGATTTAAGGAAGAAAGAACAGTATAAGTTATTCATACACATTATATGCACAAGAATACACAAGCTTCAAACTACTGCACTGACATTCTCAATGCTCTAATTATAAATTACAAATGAATTTCAAAAACAAGACACGATGTCCAAAAAAAACAGACACGATGTCCACGCTTGGCTAACAATGACAAACAAAAAGGACACAAATACAGTTACAAAAATGGGAATAGCCCAAAGATTATGATTATCTTTTACCCTAATGAAACAGGAGTTAAGATGAAGTAAATTTCCTGCTATAAATACACACAGAAAGCATGAGGACTTCAGCATGCAAAAATATTCAATTAACTGGCCTGCTATGATGAACACAGCAGAATCATTTTTTACCACTCCCACAATCTCTCCAAACTCCCCTCTGCTAAAGTTCAATAAACCAGTTTTTTTTTTTTTTTTTATTGTTTTGTTTTTTGAGAGGGAGTCTTGCTCTGTCACCCAGGCTGGTGCAGAAGTGGCATGATCTCGACTCACTGCAACCTCCACCTCTGGGGTTCAAGTGATTCTCCTGCCTCAGCCTCCCAAATAGCTGGAATTAGAGACACGTGTCACCATACCCAGCTAATTTTTTGTAGTTTTAGTAGAGACAGGGTTTCTCCATGTTGGCCAGGCTGGTCTTCCTAACCTCAAGTGATCCACCCACCTCGGTCTCCCAAAGTGCTGGGATTACAGGGGTGAGCTACTGTAACTGGGCTAATAAGCCAGATATTTATTTAAATAAAAATGCATAAAGGGGCCGGGCGCGGTGGCTAAAGCCTGTAATCCCAGCACTTTGGGAGGCCAAGGCGGGTGGATCACGAGGTCAAGAGATCGAGACCATCCTGGTCAACATGGTGAAACCCTGTCTCTACTAATACAAAAAAAATTAGCTGGGCATGGTGGGGCGTGCCTGTAATCCCAGCTACTCAGGAGGCTGAGAATTGCCTGAACCCAGGAGGCGGAGGTTGCAGTGAGCTGAGATTGCGCCATTGCACTCCAGCTTGGGTAACGAGCGAAACTCCGTCTCAAAAAAAAAAAAAAAAAAAAAAAAGAAATGCATAAAGGGGGGCAAAGCACCCAAATGCAGCAGCATCACAAGATAAAAATAAATGAATCATTCAATCAATCACACAACTTAAAAAACCACAGTAGTCATCCCCTTATCCGCGGTTTCTTCTCTGGTTTCAGTTATTCATGGTGAACCACAGTCCAAATATTACACGGAAAATTCCAGAAATAATTCATGCATTTTAAATTGAGCATCATTCTGAGGAGTGTGATGAAATTTTGTGCCATCCCGCTCCATCCTACCTGTGACATGATATCCTTGCTACATATGCTACCCACCCCTTAGTCACATTAGTAACTATCTTGGTTATCAGACTGACAGATCACAAGAAGTACAAGTACGGTACAAGAGGTGTTTTGAGAGATCACATTCACTTTTTTACAGTATATAATCATTCTATTGTATTATTAGCTATTGTTGTTCATCTCTTTTTGTACCTAATTTACAAGTTTAACTTTATCATGGGTATGTATGTATGGGAGGGGAATAGTGCATATAGGATTCATTGCTATCTGTGGTTTCAGGCATTCACTGGGTTCTTAGAACATATTTCCACTTGAATTAATGGGAGACTACTATACTGGTTTCATTACAATAACTAATAATCAGGAATAATTATCATGATACTTTCACATGCTCTATAAACACTTTTGCTTTCATTATCTCAGTTGTCATCAGCAACACTGGGAGGTATAAATTATTAAACAGCTGAGGTTCTTCAATACTAATTGATTTGTCCAGGCTCACACAGCTAATAAATTCATAGAGCCCAGACTGGTACCTATCTTCTGAATCCAAGTGTAAAAGTCTTTGCAAAGTAATATATTACCTCTTCATTAAAGATGAACACGTACTCAACGATACATTTCCCCACTTTCAAAAAATAAATGATAGGTGCTAAGTGTTTCCTCTGAACTTCCAAGATTTTTGCAGTATTTGTTCTACATAAAGGAAAAGGCATGGGAACCAACACCAATAAATACCGACTGTCAGCAGTTTTACAGGATATTTAAACCCACTAAATACACTTAAAAGAAGATTTTATGCATTTTAAGGAAGAAACCACGCATAGAGGAAAAAACTGCTACAGGTAACTAACTCTGTATTACTCAGGTTGTAAAAAGTAGACACTGGTCTGTCTGAATCCTAACCCATAAGATTTATTCCACTTAACAATTACTAAATGCCTACTATGTGCCCTGTGCTTTGTCAAGTGCTGCAAATAGAGCAATGTGAAGATTTACTTATGTTACTCAAAACAATACACATCTTACTTCACAGAAGGTCATCTAAACAAAATGCCTTGTAGGAATAACATGTTTAGACTTTAAGAGCAAGACTGCATGCTTGTTTACATTTACAAATCTGATACAAAAAAAGAGTAGAGTGCACTCTATGAAATAAATTGTGGCTAATTCTTGTATGCCTCAGAAGCTCCTTTTTTTTTTTTTTTTTTTTTTTTGAGATGGAGTCTTGCTCTGTCACCCAGGCTGGAGTACAGTGGCTCGATCTTGGCTCACTGCAACCTCCGCCTCCCGAGCTCAAGCAATTCTCCTGCCTCAGCTTCCCGAGTAACTGTGATTACGTCCAGCCAATTTTTGTATTTTTAGTAGAGACGAGGTTTTACCATGTTATCCAGGCTGGTCTTGAATTCTCGAATCCTCGGGTGATCCACCCACCTCAGTACCCCAAAGTGCTGGGATTACAGGCATGAGCCACTGCGCCCGGCCAGAAGCTCCTCTTTAACCTAACAAGTCCCACTCCAAAATGAAAACAAAAAACCCACAAAAACCTTTAATCTGTACATCAATCCTACTGGGTAAGTACTGTTATTACCTACATTTTTCTTTTTATCCATATTTTTCGAATGAGAAAACTGAAGTAAAGGGAGGATAAGTCACATAGCTAATTGAAAACAGTAGAATGGTGATTCCATTTCAGGCTGATTAGCTCCAGACATTATGAACATCATGTAAAATTCCAGCATAATATAACTCTCCTTAACAGCAGACAGATCAGCTCCATTTTACTCAGTCAAAAGTGAACTAAATAGATAATTAGGCAACGTGGGCAGCTCTAAATCACCATAGTTGAACCATTAACTTCTGCTATGATAAAACAGTATATAATGCATACAATAAAAGCAATAGCTTAGGCCAGTAATCCCAGCACTTTGGGAAGATGAAGCAGGCGGATGGCTTGAGCACAGTAGCTCAAGACCACCCTGTGCAAATGGAGGAACCCTGCCTCTACAAAAGATACAACAATTAGCTGAGCATGGTGGTGCAGGCCTGTAGTCCCAGCTACACAGGAGGCTCAGGTGGGAGGTTTGATTATAGCCCAGGAGGTCAGGACTGCAGTGCACCGTGATCATGCTACTTACTGCATTCCAGTCTGGGTGACAAAGCAAGACCTGTCTCAAAACAAAAACAAAAATAAAAATAAAACAAAGTAACAATTTGCTGAAACTACATTCTCAGAGAAGCAATTCTTTTTATTTAAAAACATTCATTTAGGATTTGTTTTTGCGTGTCAGAATTAACAAATGATGCTAGCAAACTAATATAAGCAAGTGCTATGTGTAGTATTTCAGTAACACACAAACACATATCATAGCATTGTAAAATAAGCATTTCTAGTAATATAACATAAATATCAGCTCCTACATAGTGATTTTATCACTGATTTAGATTTTCTTGGTATTATTCCAGTTTATCCAAGTAATGTTAAATCTCATACCTACACATTAAATCAGATGGTAGTACTCAAACTTTGCCCCAAAACTTATGAAACAAATTACATCCCAGTAATAGAAAAACCCTGAACAGTAGGCATTCCTTTATAGGTATGACAAACAAGTTCTCTAAAAGAAACAAACTACAGAGTTTCAAAGTCATACTTTTCTTAACAAATAAAAATCCTGCTTATATGAATAGAAAGTACTCACTTTGCTTAATGGAAACTTTCAAAAATGTCACAAATATACTACACCATTAAGCTTATAATTTTAATTATAAATCGACTGTGGAATCTAAACTTTTCCCTGAAGCACAAATCTGTTTATCAATCTCACTGGCTTCTGTTGTTACTTTTATTCCCCCCAAAGGTTAATGGTTCCCTCATCATGTAAAAGATAAGACCTCTCATACTGTGGCTACTTCATTCCCTCAACTAACTTCTCCTATGAGGTCCCAAAATTCCATCAAGAGCTATGGAGGATTACCAGCACCATTCTCCAAATCCAGCATATTTTCCTAGAATTTGTACGTTTACAATACTGATTCCCTACCTTACCCCACCTAGTTAACTCCAAATCACCCTTCCGAACCCAGTTCACGTATCACCTCCTTGAAGCCAACTCATTAACTCCCTGAAACAAGGTTACTACACTCTAGAATGTTTTACAGTACGACAAAAATTTAACTTGAGGAATTATGCAGTACAACTATAATAGTGCACAGCAAAAGGTAACATTTATTGGACCGTACAAGGAAATCTAATTAAATATGAAAATCACTACTAATTAATTTCTAAGAAAAGTATAGGTTTTATTATTTTACATAAACACAGGAATTAAGGAAAGTTTTCAGTTTGCTTATCTATGTAATTTTCCAGTACTCCAGACAGACCACCCTCCAACCCAGACCACCCCCCAACCCCCGCAATTCATCTGATGTAGAAAACAATTTCAAGGAACCTTAATAAAAAATAATCCCTCTTCCCTATTATTTTTAATCAATTGCTGTACCTTCATCCCCCTTTATTTTTTCATAACAGTTACTACTACCTCAAATTATGTTTGTTTATTTGTTTACTGTCTGTCTCCTCCTCCAGTATGTTAGGTTAATGAAGATGGAGACTTGTCTTGATCACTATCATATATCCAACACCTATAACAACGTCAAGCAGAAATTAAATAGTGAAATTACTAAAAGATTTACTTGCAAACATCTAGAGTGCTAACTAACATATAACCAGCAGAGCCTAAACTTTAAATTTAATTTAATAAACAATTTCTATCCAAATACTACTGAAAAACAGCTAAATTCTATGAATTTTACAATGTGCGGGGAATAGAAAAAGCCTTAACTTTTAAAATACACAGAATTTTACTGTTGCAAGTGACTTTGGTGATCAAGCATAGGGGTTTTCAAACTATGCTCTGAAACACCTTAGTGTTTCATTAATTTGTGCTTCACAAATTCATTTAAGCATTGGATTACAATCTTTTTACACACATATATCCATTTTAAGATGAGTGATATATACATATAAGTGCATTGTATACCAAACTTAAACACTTTGAAGGCAATCTCAGCTGTCAGGTTTTGCTGCAGACCTCAAATAAAGTTGAGTGTAACATAAATATACCTAGAATTTCTTATAAGCAAGCATAGATTAGAAAGGTTATGGCTCCAATTTTTTTTTTCTAATTTCAGGCCAGAAATGCTAAGTCCCATAAAAACTACACCCCTAAAGCATTACTTTGTGCAGCAATCTTTTCAGCATATGCTCACCTTAGAATAATGGTGCAATAATATGTAAAATGTGGCATCAATGATTTATTACCTATTCTCATTATAATATAGTATTCTCACTTCTAAGTTTTTAATGTTTCTCAATGAATGGTCATAATTTTTAAAAATATGAGCAGCTGTTGGACACTGCCAGAAAGTCAAGCTTGAAACAAAAATTTCCTACTGTTGCTTCTCTTTCAAACTTCTATATCAATTTGATTAAATATCCAGGATCTGCAAGATGATCAGATACAAATGAAAACAAATCTTCCATTAATACCTATTTGATTTAATAAATCAGGATTTTCTCTATAAAGTAGCACTAAAATAAAAGGAAAAGAAACTAGACTCTGAGTCCAGTCTGAAGATGAGAATGGGCTTCATAATTCCCAACTTCTAATTTTCATATTGACCAAAAAAATTTGATCTTTTTATAAACATATTAAGTTTTAAACTTATTTTAAATAATATATACATAATTAATATAATGTATATAAAAGTCCTCTCTGCAAGCTGTAAAACATTTTAAAAATACTAAGTAGCAAAGCCAAAAGTAGTCAGGTGCTTGGAATGACATAGTAAACTTAATATTATTATTTTACTGACCTATGAATGATTCTTACAAGCAGAAAACTAAATATGAAATTTGTATGCGGGATAAGCATAATTTACAATGCAGAAAGTAACACAAAAGCACATTCTTGACAGATGTGACACAAAACCAAATGTTCCTCTCCCAAACACACTGTGTTACATAATCAGTCATTACATTTTGTCCAGATGCTAATACAAACTAGACTTGTTTCAACATCTGAATATACAAACGGAAAAGTAGTATATCAATATGCTTGAAAAACAAGCAACTCAACTCACAGTTACCTAAATTGCCAGGACATATAATTTTCTCTCTCATTTTATCATTCCTTGGCATAGTAAAAACTCACTAAGTGTGCATTTTCATCTACTCACATATAAGGAAAGACATTATCCATTCAGAAAAGGCAGAGAAAGGATTGGTGTCCTGAGTATGGGATCAAATTCCCTCTCAAAAAATATACGCTATCTTTAGTAGCTCTTAGTCTTTAAAAAGTCTCTAGAACATATAGAGGCAATTAAGACATAATATTCCTAAAATCATTAGCAACATTAGCGTATCTACTAAAATATAATTCTGGGAGTCATCTATCCTATTCTGATTTCTACATCTCTAAAATTGGCACAAAATTGGCTCAAAATCTCTTAAACCTTTAAAGGCCAGACGTTTCTCAAAATTACAGTTTCAGATTTCAGAAAAATAAAATAGTATATGTATCATACGTGATGTAACACCTGCCAATGGCAACACCTGCAATTAAACATGTGAATATTTCCATATGGAAATGTGGGAAAATTAGATTAAGAAAATCAGATTCACAGGTATAATTCCAGTTGATATTTTCTCACCTCACTTATTCTAAAAAAAAGAAAAACACAAATGATCAACTTTCGGAGCTTTTTAAGTTTTGGACCTCCAATAAGATTTTTCATAAGGACAACAATAGTATTCAACTACAGAAATCCTGCTTTCTACTGATGGGCCAAGCATTAAGAGGAAAACGGTGAGAAAAACAAAATCTAACTTCAGAAAACCCAAATCTAATAGGAACTCACGGGTAAGTACTGGTAAACATGTTACCTTGTAAAGACAACTACAAAATACCTACTTCAAATAATGGCCATAACCATACAAAATACAGTGAGAAATACAGACCTAAACATCCTGCCAGAAGCAAAACAGGATATTAACCACTCTATTATTAACATCCTTCCCTTAATTCCATACTAACTCTACACACAGTTCTCTAAGAAGCTAGTTATCTATTTTTCCATCTGTAATTAAGAAGTAAAACTGTAAGAAAGGATTCAAGGAAGTGAAGGAATACAGATTGCCATTCTCCCCACCACTTTTCCAATCTGTTGCTTCAGATCTGTCCAATGTGAAACAGCACTCTAACAGCACTGTCAAATGACAATCTGGCAAGAGTTCAGTTTAATAGATACATATGGAGGATATACTAGGTATTATGCACTATAGAAAGCATTAGAAATGTAAACATAAACAAGGCAAAGCCCTACCTCTCAGGTGCTCACAGTCCAGATGGACACTGAATTACAATACAGTATGACATTCTATAATAGACTATAATAGCAGTTTGAAGAATAAAAAGCAATACAGCAGAAGGATTTGGGGAGTCAGGAAAGATTTATGAAGAAAGTGATACCAAAGAGGAGTATGGAAGAAGTTCATCAAACAACAGAGAAGTGACAGATAACTAAAATAAGCACACACAACCCCCACACATGCATCCAATAACATACACATAAATAAAAATAAGGAAAAATTTTCAGGGTTAAGTGGCAAATAGGTCCAAAATAGCTAACTATATCTAAGTGGACTTAGATCCTGAGTCTAAGCATATATAAAACATTAAAGTGCCCAGAAAAGGAAAAATTCCCTTTTTTTCTAAATAATTCACTTTTTTTGCATTTCCGTATTATATGTCATGAGCTCTTGACAAAAAGCAAATAAACTGTTTCATTACTTTATAATGCAGCACACCCCCAAGTGATATACCAACAGATACCAACAGATTTGCATGTGTATTTCAGAGAACAAGCTGTGAGAAAACACAGTATGAATTCTATTTCCAGGGCATTCCTAACAGTATAGGCAAAGTAAATAAATGAACAAACCACATCAGCATGATTTGTCACAAGAGTTGAATTCCAAAATAGAAATCAAAGGATGTCAAACAGAAAAACTAAAGAAATAAAACCCTAATTTTCATTCCACTTCAAGGCAAACTTTCTACAATGACATAAATATCAATTTTAGTATAGCTCTTTTCAAAATATCTAGTGTAAGTCACAGTGAAATTCAATCCCTTCAAGTATCATAGGTAGACACTACTCTTAGGAAGAACAGTAACCTATATCATCAAGCAGAATAAGTTCTACCATAGCACTAGATCCCTTAATTAACACTACGTAATTCCACTCAAACATTACAGTACAAGTCATATTAACTTTGCCCATGAACTCCCCTATCTGGTACCTTAGATCTTTTGCCTCTTTGTGTTACAAAATCTACTACAGATCCAGGTAACAAATAACATAAATGTTTGGTAGTATCTTTTCCTGAGATCTCAGGAAAAGATGTCACTATTTGCATAAATTGTCCTCAAATGCCTATTCAAGCATGCATATGGTATTGTTAGTTTGCCTTCAAATATGTGATCCTAACAGAATGAACTTTCTACAGTTACAAATTTTAACTAAAAAACAGCTATTTAATACTGCTTTTAAAGAGCAAGAAAATAAATCGTGAACTAAATTCTTTTCACTAGTCTGTTAATGCTTACTCATTATTTCAAATATACATGTGAGGCATATATTTTCTTTATATTATCAGAAAATCTTATGAATTAAGTCTGTCACTAGAAAAGATAAAACTACAACTTATACAAGTTGCAAACAATTCTGTAATGGTCTTTCAAAATATAGGTACTTTTAATAGTAATGTCTAATAAAGGAATACAAATGAGAATTGGGTAAGAAGCACTTCTAATAATATCTATTCATACACCTGAAATTTTTATTTACTTTTGAACAAAGAATTTTCAGGTTATAATAACCATAAAGCGTCTCTGAAAAATCAGAAAGTTAAACATCCAAAGTTATAAAGCAAAACAAAGGTAATTAGTTCTTGTAGGGAGGTATACAGGAAGTTGTATCATTCTGAGTTGTTTTGATTTTGTTTTTTTGTCCAGCATAAGATAAGCCACATTCTGAGTTTTATCTTCAAGATCAGGTACTTCTCCGACAAAAGGGATATAAATCACTAACGCACATGCATTTTGCCCTCATTTTTTCCACCATATAAATTAAAGTATTATAGAAACTGAAAAATTGTATAGGCTGTACTTGTTGCTTGGTTAAACAAACAGGCAATTCTCATTCCTTTAGATCAGATTAGGTTACAGATATCTCTCTACACTGTATACTTAGAAAAGGATTCCTGCCCACAAATGTTTACATTAAATTATTTGTATTGATGAAGCACTAATCAAGATGCAAAAAAGTTTAGTAGAGTTTCTCACTTCCTCTCTAAAACACAAAATATTCACAAAAATTATTACAATTCAAGCTCTCAAAATACGAGAGAAAAGTACCTTTTTTTTTTTTTACAATTAAATAAGGATCTTACAAAGTCAAGAAATAAGTGAGTAGAGTGGAAAGTGTTTTGTCTTTAAGTGTATTTTGTGTTTTTCTTTAGATTTAATATTACAAAAGAACTACAATCTAAACAAATTCAACATACAGAGCTTACTAACTATCTTGGTCCATTATAAAACATTTCAATGAACTAGGATATAGACACTTAACCATTTCAGTCCACTATGATTCTTAGTTAACCCTTTCAATCTGCGATAGTTACCTTACAAAATTGTAAGAGATGTATTCATTGACGTTTGGAAAGAACTGTTGTCAATTATACCAAGCATTCCCAAACTCAACATAAAGCTTGTATATAGATGGATACTTTAAAATTTCTATCTCATCCCCCACCCCATACTTCATCCTCTCCACTTATATTGCTTCAAAAGGCAAATCAAGAATTACACTTATGATTCTGAGCTCTAAAAATTCCTATTAGCAAGCATGACACAAACTGTGTTCAGTTTTGAACCTTAAATTCAAGCATGGCCTCCCTCGTTAACTGACTACTTTTTTTACCATTCTGCCAAGAATCTAAGAGTTCAAATCAGTGTGCTTAATCATGAGGAACTGCTGAAATGATTTTAAAAGGAGTGGGATTCTCTGACCAAGAGTTTTATGAAAATGAAACAAAATATGTTGCACTCAGTCTTCCGGGTGTTGAAAAGTGAAGATGTCTCCAAGGAGTCGAAGGAAATTGATGTTTAGGTTCCTTCTGAGAGGGTGGTACCCTTATGTAAGACTTTTGTGGTGGTAATACCGTACGCCTGAAATAAATACAAAGTCTAAAACCTTGGAAATACTTTGTATAAAAAAAAACTACAATTCGCTTTTGCTAAGGACCACAGTTACCAAGAGTTATCAGCTTTCTCCCGGACAGACAACAGTGCCTCAATTAACAACTACAAAGGCCTCTTTTAACCCAACTCTTTTCTTCTGTTAAACTTTTAAGCGAGACCTACAACAGCAAAAGGTGGAGAGGCCCCTGCGGAAGTAGAAACCTCGGGCTTGCAACTTCACAGACAGAAGCGTCTGTGGTTCCTCCGCCGCCCCAGGACCATCCGGACCCAGTCTACGACACTACGGAAGCTTCACCTTCCCGGTGCGGTGGCAAAGGCAGCATCGCAGTTGTATTCCTTCTCCCTCCACCATGCACAGCCTTCGGTATCCCAGGGCCTCCAGGCTCCAGACACCCGTTAGCCAGTCCAGTGTCCCCCATCTGACACTTAAACATACACTAACAGAAATACACATAATTGGCAGATGATATACGTGTATTGAGAGAATGTAAAGAACCGGAGACAGCACCAGCTGCTGGGAAGGCGGCAGAGCCGTCTAAAGGGGGCTCGAGCTCCTCGGCCACGGCCACTGCCGCCTTCTCTCCTTCCCCAGGAAGCAGCGCGGCGGCAGAGGTTCCTCGCGCTGGCGGGAGCCTGCGGGAGTGGAGTCTGGGAAAGCCCCGCCACTCGCGGATGGGACCGGGCCTAGGATCTGAAGCTGCTGCTGCTGCAGCGGCCCGAGTACAGCGACGCTTTACGTCCCGTCCACCACCACCCCCATACACACCCCCTCCCTCCCTCCCTCCCTCCACTGCCGCCACCCCCCCTCCCCGCCCGCTCCGCTCTCCCTCTCTCGATTGGAGCCGAGACAAAAGCAATGGGAAGCGGCGGGCCAGGACGCTACCGGCGGACCCCGGGCGCGACCGGACCGGCCCCGGGACATTCCCCAGCCTTGCGGGGGCCCCGAATCCGCTGCCCCCGCCGCGCGCCCCGCTGCCAGACTTCCGAAAATTTACCAAAAACTCACCGCATGAATTTTCTTGTCCCGCGGATCCAAGATGGCGACGTATCCACCGCGGAGGCTGCTGGGAGCAAGACCTTTACCCTCTGACCGCCGCCGTGACCCCCGTAGCTCCGGCTTCCCTCCAGGCGGCGGCGGGAGGTGGGAGCGGCGATTGCAAAGCTGACAGCGATGGGATGGGTAGGCCGCTTCCAGCGCGCTTGTAACAAGGTGAGAAGAGGCGCTTCACTCCTCTGCCACCCTCACTGCTGCTCCGTCTTGTCTCCCACCGATTCACAGGGAGGTTCGCTGCTCCACTGCAGCCGTTACCGAGAGCGGGGCTTTTGCGGCCCCTTCTGTTTGACTGGGGCCAGGTTGCTTCGCACAGAGCTCTGGCCCTGGGTCCGAGGGGAACCGCGGGGTCCAGGGGCGATGAATGGTGAGGTAGCGTTGGTCTGCCCTCCCCGGGGACGCTGAGCGTGTTCGTGTTTGTGTTTGTGTTTGTGTTGGACACCCCGCCCCCGCACGTCCGTCGCCTCACTCCTCCCCTCTTTACTCCCGCCACCTAGAGCGAATCTGACCGCGTCCCTGTTTCCCCGCTCAGCTCCCGCAACCTCCGGAGAGTGTGCGCGTACTTCAAGGACCGGCAGCACGTCACCGTCACCTCCTGAGTAGTGAGTTCCCCTCTGATGAAACCACTGGTGTATTTACTCATCATTCCCACCTTTTTTTATTGAACCTGATAGGAGGAAGTACATAATGGAGAGCAGGTTTTTAAAGCACTGTCCTGTGAACTTGCTCTAGCCAAATTAGGTTTATAGCACTTTCTCTGGCTCTCATTCCCCCCAGTCCCCACATAAACCTAAGTGACCATCTTGGGCATCCGCAAGACCGTTTGAAATTATTGTGACTTGGGTGGAAACTTAAAGGAGTGAAATATCTGCCTTCCAGAAAAATCGTTGTCGTTCAAAGTAAAATTAAACTTGTTTTCGTTGCAATAATTCCCCTTTATTCCTTTGTATGTCTGTAAGCTTTTCACCTTTTTTGGTAATTACTAGACATTTTGGACTTAAAAAGAGCCTCTGCGTGTGTGTTTTGGAATTGTGTAGTTTCATGTGATAATTATTCCTTTCTATTTGAGTAATTAATGTAAAGTCGTTAATTTGAAATAAAATTTCTACTTTCCTTGATTGTTTCTTTTAAAAAGTCACCTTTTCCTCACAAAAGAATCACTGTAATCCAATTTAAATTTATCATTGAATGTCAAAAGCAAGAAATAGCAAGAAACACAAGCATACTGTAAAACCGTCATGTTTTTGAAGGTAAGGTGTTTTGACATATCAGCAGACATTGTGTGGATTTATTTCAACTCCTAATGGTGCTGGTGTAGATATAAAATGTTATGCTTGGTTATTCATTTCATCAAACATTCTACTTCACTGTTTTTTTCACTTCAGGAAAATTCGAGGAGGAACAACACATTTGTGTCCTTTCCTTCCTTTCTCCCTGTCTTCCCCAAATAGTTCCTTCCTCCTCCTGCTTCCTCTTCCTCACATGTTAACATCTACAAACATAAGATGGTGTGTTAGAAGATTGGATACGCTTCTATGGAATGACTTCCAGAGGGTATAAGCCTGATTTGAGAGTTTTATTACCTTGAGTATTTTACTGGAATAGATAGAACAACATCCATAATTAATGTCTGAGTTAGGAGAAAATACACTGATAACTATTACTTCAGTATTTCATACTGAGCACTATTTGTTTGGGATGAATTCACTTTAAGCCATGTTGAAGAACAAGCCTTTAATTGTCCCATTATTTGTGCCAAATCTATTATAAATTTGTTAAAATTTGTTTAATACCTCCCTTAGAGGGTATTCTAGGTATTTAATGAGCTAGGGTTTGTTAAAGGCTTATATTTATGACTTTCTAGTAAGAACTCAATAAATGGTATATTTTTTAAATTGTCCTGTTGCATCAAAAACTTCATCTTTGTTGGTAATGTTAATCAAGTTTGCCCATTTGGTAGTTTGGTTTTCTTTTAACTACACTTTGATAGATTTTCTTACTTTTACCTGAAAAGTAGTCCACACTAATAGGTCATATGTCTTTTCAAAATAGGCATTATGTTAAATTCTCTGTACACTTTATGTAAAAATTACAGACTTTGAGGAAAAGAATTACCTATTAAGGGAAGAATGAGTTTCTGTATAACTCGTAGAAGAAGGAGGCCACCCATTTTTAGGAAAGTATGGGTAGTACTGAAAATTTTGTCATGGCAAGGGTTAAAAAGGACAGGCTTCTCTAATGTCTCTAAAACATTTGAATCCCCTTTGTTCACTCTCTAAATCTGTTGCTCCTTTAGTATTCCTGATTTTGATAAATAGTACCACCATTCATTTACTTGCTTAGACATAAAACTTGGAATTTTCTGTGATTCTTCACACATCAAACAGTAGCATCCATTCTTCCTCACAATTATATTCTGAATTAAGCTACTTATCACCTCCACTGCTGCAACCTTTGAGAGCCACCATTGTCTCTTGCTGGACCACAGCAATATCCATGGTAGCTGCCTTCACTTTCTCTCTGTACTCTCATGAAAATTTTCCCATTCAAACCATTCTCTGAATACCAACCAAAGTGATCTTTTAAAAAAATGTTATTAGGTTATGTCACTCACTCCCTTGTTTAAAACCCTCCAATAGTGGCCAGGCGTGGTGGCTTGCGCCTGTAATCCCAGCACTTTGGGAGCCGGAGATGGGTGGATCACGAGGTCAGGAGATCGAGATCATCCTGGCCAACATGGTGAAACACCGTTTCTACTAAAAATACAAAAAAAAATTAGCTGGGTATAGTGGTGCACACCTGTAGTCCCAACTACTCAGGAGGCTGAGGCAGGAGAATCTATTGAATCTGGGAGGTGGAGGTTGCAGTGAGCATTGAACTTCAGCCTGGTGACAGAGTGAGACTCCGTCTCAAAAAAAAAAAAAAAAAAAAAAAAGCTCTCCAATAGCTTCCTTATGCACGCAGAATGAAATCTAAATTCCTTATCATGGCCTTCAAGACTGCACAATCTGGCTCTTGCTCACTTCTCCAACTTCCCGGGAAGCAGCACGGGAAGTTGTTCTCACCCTTCTGACTGGCCTCCTTTCTGTCGTGTACTGAGCTCTTTCTAGTCTGTAGCAGAGCCTGGTAGTTGTCCCCCTAAAATTTCTCCATTTTATTCATAGTAATAGACGTGGATACCATGAACAAAGACTATATTTTCCAGCCTTCCTTGTAGCCACGTAATAGGGCTGGGCTGATGGGATATAAGCAATATATCTTGTGACACACTTGTAAAAACATCCTTAAGAGATAGTTGGTGTATACCTTCAATGATGCTTTTCCTTTATCCTCTACCCTGGAATACAGATGTGATGGCTTGGAGCTCTAGCTGCCAGTTTGTGTCTCATGCAAGTTCTCTCATTCTAGAGATGGCAAAACTAAGCTGGTGGAAACCAGGATCCCTGAGGACTTTGTAGATCAGAGCACCATGCCAGCCCTGCACTTGTAAATGTCTATCTTATTAAAGCCATTATTTTTGGGTCTCTTGTTCTCAACTGAACTTCATCTTACCTGATACTGTGCCTCAGGGCCTTTGCACTTGCTTTCTTTGTTTCTTCTGTTTCTGCCTGGGATGTGGTTTTTCTGTCTTGTATGTGGCTGACTCATTCTCATCCTTCAGGTTAACCCAAATATTTCTGACAGCCCTTCCCTGGCCATCCTATCTAAAATAGCTCCCTTTCCCATTTAGTCTCCATCAGTCACATGACCCTCCATTTTCTTAATAGCATTTATAATTTATTATCTTTTTTCTTTTTTTGAGATGGAGTCTTGCTCTATTGCCAGACTGGAGCGCTGTGGTGCAATCTCAGCTCACTGCAACCTTTACCTCCCAGGTTCAAGCGATTCCCCTGCCTCAGCTTCCTGAGTAGCTGAGACTACAGGCGCGTACCACCATGCCCAGCTAATTTTGTGTTTTTTAGTAGAGACGGGGTTTCACCATGTTAGCCAGGATGGTCTCCATCCCCTGACCTCGTGATCTGCCTGCCTTGGCCTCCCAAAGTGCTGAGATTGCAGGCATGAGCCACTGCACTTGGCTATCTTTTTTATTCATTGTTTATTTTCTGTCTCCCTTCACCCTATAAAAATATAAACTATGCCTTTTTGTTCACTGCTTTATCCTTCATACATGATGGGCATTAGTTAAGTGCTGTTAAATTAGTAAATGAAATAAACAAAATTCTTATCCAAGATTAGCTAGACTTTTTTTATAATAAATGAGTAAATGTCAAAAGATTTCCTTAACACAAAATTTGTAAAATCCAATCTAGGAAACAGGAAAAATGGTGCTAAACTAATAGGATATTCCTAACCTCCAACTTAATAATGAAGATGTGTACCTTTTTCTGGGAAATCTGTAAGGCTATTACAAAAAAAAAAAAGCTTAATTGGTGAAGTAGACTGGCAAATTAAAAAAGAGCACTGCGATATATCCAGGGCAAAAAATCACACTAAAAGGACTCTGATTTATAACTTACTAGACCTCAGTTTCTTCATCTGAAATGCATGTAAGAATCTTAAGCTTTGAGTGGTAATATTATAAAAGTTTAAAGCTTAATTGTAAGGCCAACTTACAAGTAACAAAACATGTTAAACATTAATTTAGTCTTCAGGCATTATTTTAACAAGTGATTATTTCTTGATAATACTGGCAAGGGTTCAGAGAAACAGGGCTGCTTATATTGCTGAGAGTATATGTTGGCAGCACTTTTCTAGAGTACAGTTTGGCTAATCTATCAAAGGCCTTGAGCATGTGCATTTGACCCAGCAGTTCTTTCAGACGTGTCATAAGCAGGCTGGGTGCAGTGGGGAAGGCCAAGGCGGGAGGATCACCTGAGGCCAGGAGTTTGAGACCAGCCTGGCCAACGTGGTGAAACCCCATCTCTACTAAATACAAAAAAAAAAAAAAAAAAAATAGCTGGGTGCAGTGGTGCACACCTGTAGTCTCAGCTACTTAGGAGGCTGAGGCAAGAGAATCGCTTGAATCTGGAAGGCGGAGGTTGCAGTGAGCCAAGATGGTGCCACTGCACTCCAAACTGGGCGACAGAGCAAGACTCCGTCTAAAACGAAACAAATGGCTAGGCACGGCATGGTGGCTCACACCTCTAATGCCAGCACTTTGGAAGTCTGGGGTGGCGGGGTAGATCACCTGAGGGCAAGAGTTCAAGACCAGCCTAGCCAAAATGGCAAGACCCTGTCTCTACTAAAAATAAAAAATTAGCTGGGCCTGCTGGCAGGTACCTGTAGTTCCAGGTATTTGGGAGGCTGAGGCAGGAGAATCACTTGAACCCAGGAGGCACAGAGGTTGTAGTGAGCTGAGATTGTGCCACTCCACTCAAGCCTAGGTGACAGGTGAGACTCCATCTCAAAAAAAAAAAATGTATTATAAGCAAATAAGGATGTCTTTAAGAAGTTAATTGCAAGAGTATTCTTTACTGCATCATTTATTAGGAGATTGGTTAACTAAGCAACATCCATATGGTGAACAGTATTCAGCCATTTAAAATGATGTGGAGGAAATTTTATTGACATGATACAGTGTTAAGAACAAAGAAAAAGTTTTAAAATACAAATGTTGTATAATTTGTAAGTCTTACAAAGATCATCTAACAACATGCACGATGTGTTAAGTCAACCTTGCAAAAGTAACTATCTTTTCATTATTTTTATCTCAGCTACTGTTAATTATAGGAGCATTTTATATTGACTGAGGATCTTTATTAAAATTTCTCTTTGCCGGGCGCGGTGGCTCATGCCTGTAATCCCAGCACTTTGGGAGGCCGAGGCGGGTGGATCAGGAGGTCAAGAGATCGAGACCATCCTGGTCAACATGGTGAAACCCCGTCTCTACTAAAAATACAAAAAATTAGCTGGGCATAGTGGTGCGTGCCTGTAATCCCAGCTACTCAGGAGGCTGAGGCAGGAGAATTGCCTGAACCCAGGAGGCGGAGGTTGCGGTGAGCTGAGATCGCACCATTGCACTCCAGCCTGGGTAACAAGAACGAAACTCCATCTCAAAAAAAAAAACTTCTCTTCAGCCTTTTGTGAAATCTTGTTATGATGACTATAGTGACACTATATCAAACATATAACCAGAATGTTTATGTTCAAATATTTCAAGCAATATTTGATGCTTGAAATACCAAAGTGACAATGAAAATGAAAGAAATCTGGATAGCTCCTTAGAGTTATTTAATTGTATTTCAGATATGAACATAAAGTATGTTTTTAATATTACCACTTTTGAGAATAACAGAATAAATGCCTACTCATCTTAATAAGATGTTCTGACTCAGTATTCATTTGCCATTCATTATTCAAATATACCTGAATCTCAGTTATGTGTCAGGCACTATGTTTTGTCTCTAAGAGACAGGAAAAACCAAACTTTTTCCCTGTTCTCGCATACTACTCAATACAATAATACTTCTGTAACAAGATGGGATGGGGTAGTGGCCCCTTCCCATCCCCGCCCACACCAAACCGTCAGTTCTTTAGCAGACATCAACTGGGTGTCAGTTCTATTCAGTTCTGACACACTCTACCTGGAGGCAACATCAGATCCCACAGATTGAGGGCTCAGTTCCGCAAGACTGCCTCCCATCACTTCAAGTGCCAGCCGCAAGTAGTAGGTTGTCACCTATATTACTGACCAAGCTATAAATCGGGATTCCCGTGACTCCTTCCTCAGGTTCAACTAGTTCATTAGAGTGGCTCACAGAAGTCAGAGAAACACTTTACTTGCATTTACCCATTTATTATAAAGGATATTACAAAGGAAACGTGAACAGCTGGATGGAAGAGAAATCTGCACACCTCCCATACCTTGCCCTATCCATAGGTAGGGAGAAGAGGTGTGGCAATTCCATGCCCTCTCCAAGCAGGCCAGCTTCCAGGAACCTCCAAGTGTTCAGCTATCTGGAAGCTCTCTGAACCATGCCTGTCCTTTTGGGTTTTTATGGATACTTCATTATGTAGGCATGATTGGTTACATTATTGGTCACTAGTGAGCAAATAACCTTTAGCCCCTTCTCCTCTCCCTGGAGGTGAGGAGTCAGCTGAAAATTCTAATTCCCTAATCACATGGTTAGCTTCCCCGGCAACCAGCCCCCATCCTGAGGCTATCCAAGAGCCCATCAAGAGTCACCTCATGAGAACAAAAGATTCTCCTATCATCCAGGAGATTCCAAGGGGTTTAGGAACTCTGTGTCAGGAACCAAGGGTCAAAGACTGAATAGAACAAAAGCTTGTCCTAGTGCCCCTATCTAGAAGAGTTTTAGGACCTCTGTGCTAGGAAACAGATGAAAACTGAAAAATACAGAAGATAGATCGATATATAATCGTATTGTAGCCATATTACCTTTTCATTTAGTTCTCAAGAAAACTATGTGATGTCGGTATAATAGTATAATTTTTTTCATTTTCTTGTATGCTACATGTATGTAGCAGATATCATTTAAACTTGTGAACCACATTTTCCCAATATATTTTTGGGGTTTTTAAAAAATATATATTTCTTTGAATATCCTTCTCCATATATTGAATTTCTATTACTCATCACCTTTGGAATTGATCACGGCAGTATTAAAGCCACTTCATATTCTGAACTGAACATTAAAGATGCTTTTACCCCTCCAGTGCTTTCCTGGGTCACTATCATCTATAAAAATAGGTAGCCTAAAAGGAGAAGCCAAATAAATGAGATAACCAGTGAAAAGAATATAAGATCCTTGGAATCTAAAACGTGGCTGTAACCAGTCAGCATAAGAAAACCTCTAACAACAGCAATTAGAGATGAGTCAATATTGGCCTGAAAATAATTATAGTTACCACTTAGTTTAGCATCTGCTGAATGGCAAGCACCATAATTACATGATTTCACTCAATCTGTATAACATTTCTATGAGATAGGTGATATTTGCATTTTACAGATGAAGAAATGGAGTTGGAGGTTGCCATGAGCTGAAACCGCGCCATTGCACTCCAGCCTCGGCAACAAGAGCGAAACTTCATCTTAGAAAAAAAAAAAAGTAACTCTGACATAGTTTGGCCACAGGATATATTTTTAAATGTTACACATTAATCGAATGAATAAATACGGAGAACCTAGGTAGATGATGAAAATTCTGATTCAACTAACTATTGAGTTCCTATTATGCACCAGCCTCACAGATTATATTATATTCTTGGGAGAGGGCCTTTTGGTTGTAAGTGATTATACACTACTGTTTCTCAATCTGGAGTACTATAGGAGTACCTTTCATGAATTTTTGTGGATACTCAACGTGATAAACTATTTTTCTTATAAAATTACCCTAATGTGTACAAATATAAAACCAGGAGTAAACTTAGGTTTTTAGCTCTATTTTATCTATAAACTAGAAAAAATTAGGAATGAAATAAAACTAAAATATTTTAAGTTAACTACATTAATGAAAAGTTTTTTGCTGAGCCTAAATCATCATTGGAAATATAGCACAGTGTATTTGAGTTTGAGATACTTAAGTTGCTATGTAATAACTCAATTTTCCTAACAGTTTTCTCTGATAACTTTTTGAAACCTTTGTTCCAGAAGCAAGCAATTATAATATTTGACCTTTACCTGGCATAAATGGATCATTAATTTACTTATTCTTTACTGTAGTCCAGGGCAATTTTAAGTTATATAGTCTGGCTTCAACTCCATTATAAGCAAACAAAAACATGGGCATTCAAGTCAAAGTATTTATTTATATAATGGTGTTTTTTTAATCCAAAACAGAGTCATGTTAATTTTTAGATTACTTTTGAAATAAAAGTACAAAACTAAAGATTTTTTGTGAGAACTCACAAATACTAAAGAATGTGTTAGTGGGCCATCAGAGATTTAAGAAGCAAGGTTATGAGCATAAGGGTTTTGAATAGCTAAGATCTGGAATTTTATCTAACTGAAACACATGCAAGCTTGAGTGCCCTTGGGAAAAAATGCAATATTTTAAAAATTACTTCTGCAAACCTCAGTTTTGCTGCCTAAAAATTGTGCATAGAAATATGACTAATGCCTTTCAGGATTTCGTAAAAATTTTATCAGATGACATAAGCAAATGCTTAGCATAGTATATGGAATGAACCAACCACTTAATAAATAGTTACAATCATGATGGTGATGACGATAATAGCTTTACATGGAAAACCACATGTAATCTAAGAATTTTAAATAAAAAGAATAATTACTAATGAGGCATCTGAAAGGGAAAATGCAAGAAAATAATAGACTGTGTAGATAGCCATTTAAAAAACAACAACAAATATAAATGTACTAGCTAGTTGTATTAAATACTTTCTGTTTAAGAACTGAAAAATAAATCAGGTAAGGTAGGGAGGTAAAACATATCCCTAAATGAATGTCAACTAGTAATCCTGTTTTATTTTGCTGCCATAAAATTATTTTTAAATCGCTTTAAAAAATAAACATGTTAACTGATCTTGAGTTTATGTGATGGCATCCCTTTCACAATTACTAAGAGGGTTTTAAAAGACTCGTCACTTTTTAAAGACATTGTTTAGTAGGAGATAGTTACCAAATCTTTACAATTGTTCTTAAACTTTTTTTTTTCTGATACAGAGTCTCGTTCTGTTGCCCAGGTGGGAGTGCAGTAGCACAATCTCAGCTCACTGCAACCTCCACCTCTCCGGTGCAAGTGATTCTCCTGCCTCAGCCTCCCAAGTAGCTGGGACTACAGGTGCATGCCACCACGCCCAGCTAATGTTTGTATTTTTAGTAGAGACAGGGTTTTACTGTGTTAGCCAGGATGGTCTCCATCTCTTGACCTCATGATCCACCCGCCTCAGCCTCCCAAAGTGTTGGGATTACAGGCATGAGCCAGCACACCGGCCCAACCTTACATTTTTAATATGATGCCCAACTCTAAAGTAGTTAGAATCGTTAGTCATAATTAGATTTTTTAAAACACTGCCTAATATAGAAGTAAACACTGTATTTTATAAAACACTACTTCATCAGTAAGAGTAAGATTAGTTTTCTGTTAGCTTTTAGGTTATAAAAGTTGCTACAGCCGCCATGACTTGGGTGAAGAGATCTGGAGGAATATTATCCCCAAACCTCTTCTTTTCTTGTAATGAAGCAGCCTGCAATTAGGAAACAACTCTTCATAAACATAACCCATATAAGTGAGCATATAACAGTTAAATGGCAAAATCCAAAGAAACAGCCAATTGATCTTTTACAAATGCAGCAGCTGCCACTGAGGAAACAGGTGATAATGTAGCACAAAAAAATATAAAACACAAGAATTCTAAATACTTAGGAAGACCTTTTTGAAAGCCTTATCCTGGAAACTAATCTCTTCCTGCTAAAAACCAGGGAATCTTGGAATCTTACTAAAAACAAAAAACACCTTATGATAGTAGCAGAGGGAAGACAAAATCTGTTTTGAATGAACCAACAACAACAGACATGTTTATTATACTTTTTTTAATTTATAAGAAAAAAATATTTAATTGGATCACAGTTCTGCAGGCTATACAGGAAGCATGCACCAGAATCTGCCTGGCTTTTGATGAGGGCTTCAGGAAGCTTACAATCATGGTGGAAGGTCAAGGGTGAGCAGGCATCTCAACATGGCAGAGCAAGAGAGAGCTATTAAACTTCTTTAATTAAGTTAAAGAATTGGCATAACTTTGCCTAGTTTATTATATAAACAAAAATTACAAAAAGGGAATGAAGGAGAGGGGGAAAGGAAAGGGGAAAGGAAAAAGGAACAAGGAAAGGAAAAGAAAAAGGAAAGGAAATCCTTAGTGAATTAGTTTCATAAGATACTGGCAGGTATTCTGTTAAAAAGGAAAAGATTTCATTGTAATGCTCTGAATTAAGAGGTTTCATTATTGTCAGATTTTTTTTTTTTTTTTTTTGAGACGGTCTCACTCTGTCACCCAGCGTAGAGTACAGTGTGGTACAATCAGAGCTCACTGCAGCCTCCAACTCCAGGGTTCAAGTGATCCTCCTACCTCAGCCTTCAGAGTAGATGGGACTACAGGCATGCACCAGCACATCCAGCTAACTTTAAAAATCGTTTTTGTAGTGACAGGGTCTCACTATGGTGCCCAGGCTAGTCTCAAACTCCTGGGTTCAAGAGATCCTCCCACCTTGACCTTCCAAAGTACTGGAATTACAGGTGTGAGCCACTGTGCCCAGCCTGTTCGTATGTTAATGTGTTAATATATGTGTACCTAAGTAACTTAGTTCTTTTTTATTGAAGATTTTAATTAGTATCTCATAAAACCACAAGCTATCTAACTACATTTAATGAAGATACTGTACTTTAAAGGCTGAATTCTGAATACCTAAGTAACTTAGTTCTTTTTTATTGAAGATTTTAATTAATATCTCATAAAACCATGAGCTATCTAACTACATTTGATGAAGATACTGTACTTTAAAGGCTGAATTCCTGTACATAGGGATTGAGAATTCCCTACCACAACTTTGTTGTGAGAAACTGATACAAGGCCAGGTATGGTTGCTCACGCCTGTAATCCCAGCACTTTGGGAGGCCTAGGCAGGAGGATCACTTGAGTACAGGAGTTTGAGTCCAGCCTGGGCAGTCTAGTGAAACCTCCTCTAAAAAAGGGGGCTTGACACAGGATATAAATTTGATATCACAGATGTTTTTAACAGGACCAAATAAGATATTTATCTCACCCTTTTAGGATTGAGGTTTTTGCCAGTACATTAGGCAAGGACTGGCTAACACTTAATATCATAATAGGTACAGCAGAATATTTTTTATTGATGCATTTATAATATAATATTGATTGGGAGTTTTCCCATTGCCCCATGATTATAATTATGTCCCAAAACTGAGAATAAAATGCATAAATACTTCACATTCTAAGTTAAAATAACTTTGAATAATCCCATAGTATTAGCCAAGTAGTGTCACAACCATAACTGTCACCACCACTACTACCTCACCACCACCACCACTCCTACTCACCCATCATTAAAGAAATGGTAGGCCTGAGAGAAAATAAAGAGGCCCCTTGGAGAATCAGTTTGTGGACAGGATTCTTCCCAGTATGTAATTGGAGTCGGGGTTGCCTGAAGAGAATCACATCTAAAGATTGGCATTACCAAAATAAGAAGAAACATATTTCTTTTCTCTGTTGGATATTTGCTTGGCCCGAGGACTTGCTGAGTTCCTGGAGCTATATGAGTAGAGG
Organism: Aotus nancymaae; assembly: GCF_030222135.1. Lineage (NCBI taxonomy): Eukaryota > Metazoa > Chordata > Mammalia > Primates > Aotidae > Aotus > Aotus nancymaae. Next base: position 30,618,621 of record NW_026988428.1, read on the forward strand.
AAAGAGAATTTGCAAGAGATGATAGACTAAGAGAGGCCAAGACAGCAGGAAAGTGGCCTTCGTGCGCATCATTCAGTAGTTCAAGAATAATGGAGATGCTCATGGGTGGTATGAACACCAGGGAAAGTAGGTGAGCTTCAGCCATTTTGTCACTATGCAGGCTGGCCTCAGCAAGAGGGAATCTCTGCATCAAGAGAAATTAAAGAGGTTCAGTAAACTGGATCCAGATGACCAACATCAGGAAACTACATAATGGAACGCCCCTGCACGCTCCCTCAAAGAAGCCTCATTATTGATCCAGCTTTTTGATACTGTCACACAGAGGTCATCAAAATCCAGTTAATGAGGATTGCATCCTCATCCAGTAAGGTTAAGAAAATAATCGCCCCTTTTTCTGTACTTGGGCTGGGGAGAGGGTGGGGGAGAAAAGCGAAAAGAGCTTTGAGTTGAGCTGGAGATTGAAGCTTTAAAGTTAACAACATGATTTCTTTTCTTTTTTTTTTTTAAGAGACGGGGTTTCTCCGTGTTGGTCAGGATGGTCTCAAACTCCTGATCTCAGGTGATCTGCCCATCTCGGCCTCCCAAAATGCTGGGATTACAGACGTGAGCCACTGCGCCCAGGCCAACAACATGATTTTTTAATATTATATTGTGAGTAACAAAAATAAATAAGATCAGACTCAAAAAAAAATATTAAATTGTGATTGTTCTACTACCTTTAAATAACTGAAAAATCAGAGAATCTATATAGGATATCTAGGATATCATTAAAGGAGCCATTCCTCTTTTTTCTATTTGCCTGTGGGTAACAATATCAGGATTGAATGACAGAGCTGCCTGTCTTTGTAATGGGTAGCAAATGCAAAAAGGAGCAGGATTTTTTAGTAAACCAGACAAATACTTAATAACATGTATGCTTACATTATATAGTTCATTTCAAAATGTACTTTCGGTCTTTCTTTATCAACTTCTCTGGGGAACTTCATAAAGTTGTGCAATCGAAAACATCCTGGGAAGAATTTTAAAGGCATATCTACAATTAACAGTTTTGGTGAAGATTCTCATTTTCAGACAGAACAGACTAGGTAAGCAACATTCTTTGCAAAATGCTATTCTTAAAAATTTTGCTCCTTTTTGCATTTTCCACCCATTAGAGAGACAGGCACCTATGTCATTCAATCCAGATATTGTCACTCAGTCTTAGATTTTAAACAGAAAACTGGGATTAAAGAGTAACTGAATCTGAATTACTGCTTTACTTTTAGCATTGGCCTTGCTGAAGTTTTAAAACCAAACAGAATTTCACAGAATTTTAGATCAGTACCTTCACTACTAATCAAGTAAATGAATATAATTTCACCCAGAAAAAAAGCATAGAGTAAATCTAAAACTTGTATTTAATATGATATAAGATTTAATCTTCCAGGTGAATATTGAATTTCATTGATATTTGGTGCAATAACATCTAGTATATACTTAGTCAAACCTTTTAACCATCTCACTCTATACAGTGTGAAGCATGAAAAACTGTTTTTCATTTGTTTGCTTTATTGGTGAGGGAATAATACAAGTGATTGCTTTTCAACTTCAGATCTGGATACAAACAATTGGATCCTTCTTTTATATGAAGGACAACATGAGTGCATGCAAATTCCCAGTACATTCATGCTGACAAGTATTTACTATGTACCAGGCACTCATCCAAACACAGGCAAAGTAGAGCAGTAAGGAAGGCAGATAAGGTTCCTCTTTTCATGGAGGAGATAAACAATAAACAATAAATATTCAACATAATTGCAGTAATTAGAACTATCAAGGAAAATAAGCAAGATAAAAGCTAGAGAATGACAAGGGGATAGTGTGCTCTTTTAGATAAAGTGTTCAGTGAAGATATCTCGGAGCAGGTAACACAAGCAAAAGATCTGCAGGAAACGAGGTTGCCTCAAGTGCATGTTGATGTATATGTAATTTAAATGTCAGGCTGTGAATTTAATATTCCTAAGGACAATATTTTTTGTTTATTCTGAAAACCCCTATCCAAGAAATACAATTAATTAACTTGCCTTTATAAAAAGTAGCATATTGTTATGTACAATTATATCTTCATAAAATCTGAATGTTGCTTCTGGTCTTACTTGTTTCATTTTTATTCAACAGATCTTTATTGAGTAATTGTTGTACTTTGAGGCTTTATTCTAGGTTTTTGCTATATACTATTGAATAAAATAATTATTCCTGGCCACCTGGAGATTGCATTCTAGCAGGAAAATACAGACAATAAGCAATAAACACAATAAGCAAATTATATACTATGTTAGAAGGTGATTTATGCTGTAGTGGGATAGGTAGACCAGAGAAAGGAAGATAATAATTACTTGGAGAAGAACAGGTTCCATTAGTAAGTAGGCTAGCCGGGTGGGCCTCAATTAGATTAGACCTGAGCAAACAACAGGAACCTGAGGGAGTTAGCCAAGTGCCTGTCTGAGAGAATAGCTCTCCTTGACTCATACATACATACACACATACCCTTTTTCCTCTGAAAAAGTTACTATCTTTTTTCAACTCTTATTATTTTAGCTTATAAAAGATAGAGTAGCTATGATATACCATCATTGTATATAATTTACTTGAATACATGACTTGGTTATCTTTTATTTACATAGCCACTAGTATAGACACACACGCACACACACACACATATACATATATATGACATACATATACATGCATATGACATATATATGATTTTAAATTTTTATCATCTGAAAGTATGAAGAAATACCTTTTTTTTTTAATTGAGACAGAGTCTTGCTCTGTTGCCCAGGCTGGAGTGCTGTGGCATGATCTCAGCTCACTGCAACCTTCATCACCCAGGTTCAAGTGATTCTCCTGACTCAACCTCCCCTTGTAGCTGGAATTACAGGCGTGCACCACCATGCCCAGCTAATTTTTTGTATTTTTAGTAGAGACGGGGGTTTCACCATATTGGCCAGGCTGCTTTTGAACTCCTGACCTCAAATGATCCATTTACCTCAGTTTCCCAAAGTGCTGGGATTACATGCAGGAGCCACCACACCCAGACAAGAACTACCATGTTTAAAGGCATTGAAAACTAACTTATGATTAAAAAACATATATTTTTATATATAGGCATGTGTAGGTCACACAACAGATATACTTTATGCTTTCTAGTTAAAAGGTAATGGTGTTCTTGAAGACATGTTAGAAATCCAAAATAACAATTTTTTTTTTTTTTCAAAATAACAGTTTAAGATAAGTTGGAAGACATGGTAGATTACTCACTGTATGCTATAAATTGAGTGCAGAACTAACAAGTATGATAGGTTGATATGAGTGGTTAGAAAAATGGACTTTGATTAGTTTATTAAGTAAAATTAGAGTAATTTCAATTCTTTTATTTTATTTTTGCTTCATTCCATCTGTCTTCCAGATATTGCTGAGTTTATTATAAAAGTGTTTAAAGTTAACGTTATTAATCTACATATTTTTATTATTCTGCAGAGTTAAGTAAAATCTTCTAATCTCTATGTTCTTAAAGCATGACTTTTAAAAAAAGTAACCACATAATTACAACCAGGCATCTAAGTATAGTAGCTGTATTTCCTTTCCATTTTCAAATTGTGTTCTGTTTTAATTTTTGAATCAATGTTAAATAACAGGTAACTTTTCATAACTTTAGATACAATATATTTTACTAAAAAGATCATAAATGTTCCATAAACTTACACACTTTTTATACTTCTTTTTTTATACTTCTTTTACTAACCTGGAACTAATAGGTTTGATTTGCTTTAAAAAAAATAATAATTTTTTTTCTTCATAAAACCCTTCCTTTCAAATCCTATCTACAGTGTCTCCTTCCCTCTTCTGAATTTACTTTCTGTGCTACATATATGACACTTATTAGGTTGATGCAAAAGGAATTGTGGTTTTTGTAATTACTTTTAATGGCATATACTAATAGTATATGTGTTATCTTGTGTCTGTTTTAGCTTCAAAAATAGACATTTTCCAAGGACAGAGATCCAGTTCTTGTCAGTTAACGTAATGATTGCTTCCCAAAGCAGTTGTTCCACTACACTTGTAAAGCTCAAAGTTATGCTTTATCTAGATATCTACCTATCTATGTATCTATATCTAAATATAGATATTTATAGTATAGTATACAAAATTATGCTATACTCAAATTGAAGTCTATTTATAATGGAGAGAGTTTATTTAGTCTACCTCCCCAAGATAGAGAAAAAGAGTTGGGCTTTCCACCATCCCTCCGCTGTCTGTAGTCGTTAAGGTTCTATTACTTGAAAAGTTGTATAGCCAAAGTGGCAATCACCAACTTGTAAATATAAAAAATCATTGGACTTAGGTCTTATTTTCTGTGTGAATGGCGTCATAGTTTCAGTAGAACATTCTTTTGGCCTCAGTAATTAAAAAAAATATATGCCTTACTAAGAGAACCCTAGTGTTATGCCAAGTAATTGCTTCATTGGCCTGATCATTAATAATCATTAGACAAAGAATTAGGAAAAACAGCCATTTCACATTTGTCAGACAAGCTTATGACTTTAAAACCTAGAAAGTATGGCAACTAAATTGCAGTATGCTTAATCGAGCTTATTCAGTTTACATATTCTTATAATGTGGAAAGTAGAATTTGACCAAGAACCTTTCAACTCAATCTATTATAACAAATTTAATTGTTCTTCTCTCCTTAAAAACTTTATGACAGTTAAGAAAGCTAAACAAAAGTTTTCTAAAATTTCTGTGGATGAGATTGATAAATAGGCATGATGATTTTCACTGTGACAGTTTGTTGTAAAACAAATTAAAAATACAGAAGTTATGTTTCACCCTTCCTAAATTACTCCCTTGGACTTTACAAGTTACTGTAGCCCTTCAGAACCTGGATCGCTGAATGAAATCCCTTTTCACACTATCTTCTCTCTAGCAATCTACTGTTTAACAGATGGAGATACCTCAGTTAGCAAAACAGACCCTAATCTTTGCCTCAGAGGGCTTAAACCCTAGAGAGAGTGAGACAGGCAATAGAAAAACAATTATAAATAAAATTTTGGTATGTTAGATGTGGTTAGGTACTACAGGAGAAAGATAAAGCAACGAAGGAATATAAGGAGTCTAGGTAGGGGTGGGAGTGTGGAGGATTATAATACCAAATCCAGTGAAAGGAAAGTCTGAAAAGACAACTACATAGAAACCTGGAGGAAGAAGAGTACAAGCCATTGAATATCCAGGGAAGAGCATTTCACGCAAAGGGAACTGCACATGCCAAGCCTTGGTATGTTCAAGGTCCAGCATGAAGACCAGTGAGGCTGGAAAGTAGTGTGCAAGTGGAAGCTCACTAGGAGGCGAAGTAAAAGGGGTAATGGGGTGAGAGTAGAAGGAGTCCAGTGAAAAGAAGTACAGAGTCCCGGTCATATAGGTCACTGTAAGCTATTTTCGTAACTTTGATTTTTACTCTAAGTGAAATAACAAGCCTTTGGAGGACTTGACATAGAGAAGTGACATGATCTGTTTTATTGAGAAGATCTAACAGAAGTGGGGCAAGAAGCAGAAGCAGAAGCAGGAGGAAGGCCAGGTAGGATGCTATAACAATATTCCAAGTAAAAGGAGATAATGACTTGGAACAGAGCAATAACAGAGGTGGTGGTGAGAAGCAATCAGCTTCTGAATGTAGAATAAAAAACACTTAAATCCATTTAGCTTATCATTAATTGAAGTACTGTTTTCATAATTATTTGTGATGTATACTTTCATAGCAAAATGTTTGAAAAATATAGGTAGATGAAAAGTCAAAGTAAAAATCACTCAACATTTGATGGATAGTCTTTCACTTCTTCTAAATATATGTGTTTATGTATCTTGTATTTATTCAAATGTGCTCATACAAAAATCATTTTGTTACCCCATTATATATATTTATGTTATGATAATTTCCTATTTATTTAAATATTTTCCCACACCATCAGTATTAGTGGCTGAATAATACAGTTCAGATACAACATAAGTTAGCCATTGTATAGATAGAACAATTTATCCAGTCCTCATTGTTGGCCATTTATACACTTTCCAGTTTAACTCTATTAGAAATACCACTAAAATGAACATCTGCATTGCGTTATCTTTGAAAATATAGTCACTATATTACTTAGGAATCTCTGCCTATTTAAATTTTTTTCATTGTATTTATTTTTTCATTGTGTTTATTTTTAATCAAAGAATAACTTTTTTCTTTTTATTGTTTCAGTAGTTTTTGTGGAATAGGTGGTATTTGGTTACATGGATAAGTTTTTTGGAATACTACTCAGCTATAAAAAGGAACAAAATAATGGAATTCGCAGCAACCTGAATGGAGTTGGAGACCATTATTCTAAGTGAAGTAACTCAGTGAGAACAAACATCGTATGTTCTCACTTATAAGTGGTAGCTCTTATAAGTGGGAGCTAAGCTATGAGGACACAAAGGCATAAGAATAATACAGTGGACTTTGGGAACTAGTGAGGAAGGGTGGGGGGCGGTGAGAAGTAAAAGACTACACACTGGGTATAGTATACATGGGTTTTTTTTCCAGCTATAACCATAGAAAGAGAAGATTATATTAGATGCATATTGATAGATTTTAAAGGGTGCCAAAAATATTTGAATATGACCTGTTTATAAATTGCTACTGATGACTGAATAAACATTCATGTATTTTGGAATTTGTTTTCTATTTCTGATAGACATAGTTATTACTAGGAACAGATGACCAAGTGCAAGAACTGTCACTATTTTAACATTCTTCATCAGCTATGGCCATGTTGGATTTCTGGCAACTGAGTATTCACATCCATCTGTTTATAGGACATTATGCCTACTCGTGAGGTTTATGCCCATTTCAAAAAGTCATGTGTAACCTGAGATCGGAAATATATATTCCTCGAGGTATAAATAATCTACTATTTGAACTTTTTGAATTATGATTTTAGAAAGAACTTTAGCCACTTATCGATTTAACTTTCAATTAGGCATATATGGAAAGCAACATTATCAGCAAAAGTTTAACTTTACTAAATATTAAATAGAATAATAGACTTCTTCAATATGAGAAAGTTGAAATTAGGAAAATGCCATAGGATATCCTTGAAAAATATTTTGAAGCCAACATTTATTTCATACCTGCTGTGTGTGAGGTGCTTTTATATAATTTGTGCATATAATTATAATAATCCTGTGAAATAGATATTATCCTTACTTTGCAAACAAAGAAACTAAGAGAAGTTATTTACTTACTTAGTATCACAATTAGGAAGTGACCAAGATAATTTCAAGCTCAGATCTTTCTAACTTCAAATCCCATGCTCTTTTAACCATACTATGCTGCTTAAGCGGTTGGAATCCAAGAATTAGAGTAAATTGACACATCTATCTTGTTGATTGTAAGCAGTTATAGTAATTAAAATGTGAAATTAAAAAAAAAAAACCAACCACCAATCAAATGATTGCTTTACTTTTAAAACACTGAATAGTCCAAGATAAGTGTAAGGATATAAATTAGCTCTCATTATCAGGAGGACAACACCAAATAGTAATTAATTGTTTTAACTGTAAGAGACTATCTACTTAGACAAAATATTTAAGAGAAGAAAATCTGATGTTTGATTGTTGTCTGATTAGTGATTTTTCAAAGTTAAAAAAAAAAGTTATTTTTCCCCACAGAAAGCTACATAAAACAAGTGAAAATGATTGAAGTTGGGGTACAAGTGAAAGATGGGAGTTGTAACTCTGTTTGCTCCCTACCCAGTTCCCTCCTTTAATTCTCCATGTAACCTCTGAAGGAAAATTTACAAATCTCATAACTCAGAATGTCATTTAAAAGCCCGTGTTGTGGCTGGAACACTTGGTTGATTGGCTTACTTTTTAAATAATCAACTGATTTATTTTGGTTATCTACTGATGACACAAAAAATATGTGATTTGAAAGTGGGGGAACAGTTCCTGAGGCAATGACTCACTTTTTATGTTATACTGAATTATCTTTATTTCTCCCAGCCAGAATCAATAAATTTATTCTATCAGATAATTTTTGAACTTCAACTAAATGCCAGGCACTATACTGATTCCTACCTTCAAGAAGTCTAGAATATGTCTGGGAGAGACAGATAATAAAGAAATGAAAAAAAAAATCAGTTTAGTCTATAAAGAAAATCTGTATTTCTTTTTTTTTTTTTTTTTAGACAGAGTCTCTCATTGTCACTTAGGCTGGAGTGCAATGGCACGATCTTGACTCACTGCCACCTCTGCCTCCTGGGTTCAAGCAATTCTCCTGTCTCAGCCTCCCTAGTAGCTGGGATTACAGGTGCCTGCCACTACACCCAGCTAATTTTTGTATTTTTAGTAGAGATGGAGTTTCACCATGTTAGTCAGGCTGGTCTCAAACTCCTGACCTCAGGTGGTCTGCCCACCTTGGCCTCCCAACATGCTGGGATTATAGGCGTGAGCCATTTTGCCTGGCTGAAAAATCTGTATTTTAATAAACAATACTTATGGTATGTTAGAGAACTACTTTATTTTGGTCTTTTTGGCAAAAGTTACTCACATTGGATTGAATAATGTTTCCTCAAAATTCATGTTCACTCAGAACCTCATAATTTGGCTTTATTAGAAGTAAGGTCTTTGCCAATATAATTAAGAGGAGGTCATACTGAGTTAGGATTGGCCCTAATCCAATTATTGGTGTCCTTATAAAAAGAGAAATGGAGACAAAGACACACAAGGAGAATGCTGTATGAAAATGAAGGCAGACTGGAGTGATGCATCTACAAGCCAAGGAATACCAAAAATTGCCAGCAACTACTAGAAGCTAGAAGAGACAAGGAAGGATTTTCTAGAGCCTTTGGAGAGCATGATTCTGCCACGTCTTTATTTCGGATTTCTAGCCTCCAGAACTGTGAGAGAGTAAGTTTCCATTGTTTTAAGCCACCCAGTTTGTATTAGGACAGTTAGGAAGGCTTCTTGAACTACCTGACTTTTAAACAGAGACATAAATGATGACACTGTCCTGGCCAAGATAAAGATATCACTGGGAATCAAACTCACTGGTGTTAGTCCATCTCAGTGGCAACTGTTCCTCTGATATTTTAAATAATTCTAAAACAAAGTCATTATTTTTCTTCACACTCATACACTCACAAAGTTCTTCTTTGTAAAAACTATATGAAGCAGGCATTAATATTCAAACTTACTATATAGAGGCTAAGGAACTTGGACAGAGTCACAGACCTAGTAAGTAGCAGAGCCTAGGTTCAAACTCAGGTACTAGCTTCAAGAACCTCTAATTTAAACATTGGGTTATACTGACTCTATTCTCAACCTTATGCACCATGCTTTCATTCTTCCCACAAGCTTCCAAGGTGCCCTTTTTGTGATATCCTATGTAATCCAGTCTCAGATGTGGAATTTAGCTTTTCTTTTTTGTCTCCTACTTTTCCTCCTTCCCTTTATAATGTTAGTAGTACAGATTGCTAACTGTATTGAGCACTAAGTGTGCCAGTCTCTTAATTAAAGCAACAACCACATGAGGTATATACTATTATCATCCTCATATTCCAGATGGTATTTCTATGGCTTAGAGAGGTTAAGTGACATGTGTGGGATCATAATACTAATAAATGGCAGACCCTGGGTTGGTCAGATCTGTCTGACTTCAAAGCTTGCACTTGTAAAAAATTTCTATGTAAAACCAAGGTATAACTTACATGATTTTAAGTGTACAACTCCTAAATATTTAGTATGATGAATTCTGACATATTATATACCTGTGTAATTATCATCACCCCAGAACATTCCCAAATGGAACAGCTCCTTAATCATCCTCTCTAACAGTAGATAATCCCCCAGAGATAAACAACATTGTATTATCTGTCAACATGGATTTTGTTTGTGAACTTTCTAGAAGTAGACCCATACAGTATATTTTCTTCGATGTCTCATTTCTTTCCAGAGTTCTTATTTTTAATGACTATGTTATACTTTGTCCAACAAAATTACCAAGTCTTCTGTTCTATTTTCCTAGGCTTTTGCTAAATAACCTATGTTGATGATGTAATATGCTAATTCTCGCTAAAATACTAGTGGGCGAAAATGGTTTCAGTTACTTTTTTGGGGGATAACTTATTAGTATTATAATTGACCTTAAGCTGAGAAGAAGGACTATTATGAAAATTCTAAGTAGACTCTGAGAGACTTTTAGGCAAAAGGGGCCTAGCTAATTTAGTTTTATATGATTTGTTAACTTTAGGAAAGATGCTTATAATGAATGCACAGAAGGAAAGCAAAAAGTGAAAAAAAAAAGGGGAAACAAAGTATGTAAATACTTCTGGGCAAAGAAAGGCTGTATAAGTTTTATGGTATTGAGTTAGGGGAGTGTCCTAGTCCATTTGCCCTGCTATAACAAAATACCTGACACTTGGTAATTTATAAACAATAGAAATTTATTTCTCACAGTTCTAGAGGCTGAGGTCACAGATCAAGGCACCATCACTGGTAAAGGCCCATTTCTCATAGATGGTGCCATCTAGGTGTCCTTACATGGTGGAAGGGCAAAAGGGGAACAAAGGTTTTTCCCTCACATGGCAAAAGAGCAGAAAGGCAAGAAAGTGCTCCCTTCAACCTTGACCCCTTTTATAAGGGTGCTAATCCCATTCATGAGGTCAGAGCCCTCGTGGCTTAATAATCTCCCTCTTAATACTATTGCACTGGGGATTGAGTTTCAACAGGAATTTTGGAGGGGACACAATATTCAAATCATAGCACTGGTACACTAACTGTGGACCTTTAAAATTTATTTCTAAAATGTAAATGCTGTATCTATAACTGAAATTGAAATACCACAGAAGAAATCTTAGATATATAAAAAGAAATGTTAATGTCATATAGAAAAATGAACATTGAAGTCGTCAAAAGTTTTGGATTCTAGTCGCTGCTCTGCAGCTTACCAGCTAATTACCTCACTTAAATCATTTAATCTTTCTGAGTCAACTTCAATATATGCATAAAAACATTTACCCTGTCTGACAGGATTGGTGTGAAGATTAAATATGAAATAAGCTAATTTATATTAATGTGCTTTATAAAGTCTCATATATGAAGCTTTATATATATACATATCAACTATCATAAAACAATTAATATATTAGATATATTAAAAATTGAATACTCTAACCACATGATGCAATAGAAAGTCTTAATGACATTGTTTTTGAAGAACTTCAAGATTGTCAGAACTCTGAATGGATTTGGAAAAATACAACAGCAATTTTCTTTCCCATTTCCCTTTGGTTTTTTTATATTTCACCTCTTCTCAGTTATAAATTTTGTTGGAAAAGAAGACATAATTTTTTTACTTTTACCCTTTTCCTTAGAATTTCTTGCATGTCACATATGAAATTGCCTAGGGATTCTTCTGTAACAAGAATTATCTAATTGCCAAGTATGAGTGTGAAGAATTTATTAGAAGGAAAAATGTGAAAGACTTCTTACTGATAATCACTTATTAATTTATAGCCAATTTAAAAAAATGGTGTGGGGTGGGAGGCGCTGTGTAGTAATATGTACAGCTTTACTTTGGACTGCCATCTACTGGTAAATTAACTCAAACAATGTCTGACAAACAAAACAATTATGTTCAAAGATTAATATTCAATGAACTTGTTGAAGAATGACATCAGCAAAATGGTGGAACAGAAGTTCCTAGTACTCATTTCCTCATAGAAACATCAATTTAAACAACTATCAACACTAAAAAAATACCTTCACAAGAACTAAGAAATTCAAGTGAGGGATTATAACACCTGGATGTAGCATGAAAATAAGAAAAGATGTACTGAAGACGATAGGAAAGACAGTTTTACATTACCTGTGTGCTATGGTTTGAATGTGTTCCCTCCAAACTTCAGGTGTTGAAATTTAATGGCCAATGTGATGGTATTAAGAGATGGGGCCTTTAAGAGGTCATGAGGGCTCCTTCCCTCAGGATTAAGGCCTTTATAAAAGAGGCTTTGTGCAGTATATACCTCTTTGCCTTTTCACCTTTTGACATGTGAAGACCTAGTATTACTCCCCTCCAGAGGATGCAGCAATAAGGTGCCAGCTTGGAAGCAAAGAACATCCCTCACCAAACAACTAAACCTACCAGGAACTTATCTTGGACTTCTTAGCCTCCAGAATGATGAGAAAATAAACTTGCTATTTATAAATTATCCAATCTCTCAGGTATTTTATTATAGCAACACAAAACAGATTAAAGACACCATGTCACTTTTTTCACAAGCCTGGACAACACATCATGCAGAGAAATACCCTTCATGTCGGAAAAGCAGTGTGGCACGAGCTCTCACCTTCACTTCAGACCCTGGCAAGCAGGCCTACTCCAGTAAGCCCAGACTCCAGGACTACCCCAGCACCAGCAATCTCCAGGCCAACTGTCCCAGTCTCCAGACCAGCTCATGTGACACAGGCTTCAGGCACAACCTAGATCCAGGCTTGCCCTTGCAGCCTTAGGTTCTAGGCCAGCCCCTTGGACACAAGTTCCAAAGGTAAACACAAGTCCTCCAAATGTAAACAACATTCTGTTATCTCTCACCATAGATTAACTTTGTTAATTTTTGAATTTCCTAGAAGTGGAATCATATAGTATATTCTCTTTGGTGTCTGATTTCTTTCCAGAGTCCTTATTTTTGATGACCATGTTATACTTTGTCCAACAGAACTACCAAGCCTTCTGTCCTATTTTCCTAGGCTTTTGCTAAGTAACCTATATTGATGATGTAATAGGTTAATTCTTGCTAAAATATTCGTGGGTGAAATGTCCTACCACTGCACCAACCCAGCCCTTGCAGACTTGGGCTCCAGCTGTATCCTAGCACCAGGACAGTCCCCATGATCCCAGGCTCCAGACTGCCCCTGTGGCCCTATGCTCCAGAATGTCTAGATTCTAGGTCCACCCCAGTAGACTTTGATACTAGGCCAGCCCCCAAAGACCCAAGCTCCAGGCTGGACCCCATCAACCCAAGACCAAAGCCTGCCCCCATGGACTCAGCCTTCAGGCCCACTACCAGGGACCCAGGTGCCAGGCCACCTCATTGAACCCCAGTGCCAGCTCCTATAAACTCAAGACCAGGCCCGTCTCCATGGACCCAGGCACCAGGCCTCCCATAGCAACAGGTTTTTCCTCACTGGACTCAGGCTTTAGGCTAGACTGTAGACACAGGCTTCAGCCTACCTATGCATGCCTACCCATGCAAACCCAATCTCTAGGCCCAACCCAGTGGAGTCCAGCACCACGCTGGCCTCTGTGGACCCAAGATCCAGGCCTAACCTATAGATTCGGGTTCAAGGCCTGCTCAACTAGACCCATTAGCCAGGTTCATCTAAGTGAACATAGGCACCAGACTAACCTGCCTGAATGTTCCAACAGCAAGTTGCAAGCAGACCCCACTAAATGGTTCACCAAGAATCTCTGGATAGTCTGACTGGTAAAGGACTTTCCTTGCCAAAGCCAGTCTGTAAAGGTGGGAAAAGGTGCTTGCTCCTTTTTAAAAATTGTATTGTGTTTTATTTTTTAGATACAGAGTCTCACTATGTTGTCCAGGCTGAAGTGTAGTGGCTATTCACAGGCACAGTCATAGCACACTGCTGCCCCAAACTCCTGGACTCAAGTGATCCTCCTGCCTTAGCCTCCTGAGTAGCTGGGACTTCCGTGCTTGGTTAAGAGGTTCCTACTTCTTCAAATAGACAAACACCAATACAACACTAGGCCACAAGGATTACAAATAATAAAGGAAATATGACACCACAAAATAAATCACATAAAGCACCAGTAACCAACCCTACAGAAATAGAGATCTGCAAACTGCCTGACAAATAACTGAAAATAATTGTCTTCAAGAAACTTAGTAAGCTCCAAGAGAACACAGCTAGACAACTAAACAATATCAGGAACAAAATATGTAAACAAATGAGTTCAACAAAGAGATAAAAGGCATTTAAAAATTCTGGAGCTGAAGAATGCAATGCTCGAACTGAAAAATTCCATAGAGAGATTTAACAGCAGATTTGCTCAGTCAGAAGAAAGAAGAAAATGAGATTGAAAACAAGTCACTTGAAATTAAAGCAGAGGAAAAAGAATGATAAAAGAGTGAAGAAAGCCTATGAGACTTAGGAAACACCATCATTTAAAATAATACTTGCATGTAGGTGTTCTGGAAGGAGTAGGAAAAAAAGGAGGGAGAAAGCTTATTTTAAGAAATAATAGCAGAAAACTTTCCAAATCTGGAGAGGGAAATGAATGTCCAGATTCACAAGGCCCAATGAACCTCAAATATTTTAAATACAATGAGATCTACCCCAAGATACCTTATAGTCAAATTCTCAAAAGTCAAAGACAAAGAGATTATTATGAAAGCAAGAAGGAAAGATACTTGTCACATGCAATGGAACCCACATAAGATGGTCAGTGAATTTCTCACCAGAAGCCTTACAGATCTTGAGAGAGTGGAATGATATATTTAAAGTGCTAAAATAAAAAACCCCTGAAAACCAAGAATACTACCCCTGGTAAATCTTTCCTTCAGAAATGAAGGAGCGATAAAAACTTTCTCAGACAAAAGTTATGGGAGTTCATCACCACTAGACACGCCTTACAAAAACTTTAAAGGGAGTTCAAACTGAAACAAAATGACACTAACTTTCTAGAGGCCGAAGCTGTGAAAAATAAAAAAACCAAAATGACACTAATAACATAAAAACATGGAAATATAGAACTGTAAAGGTAAGAATACAGTCAAATACAGAATAATACTAATGATGGTAATTATAGTGCATAAATAACTCTAGTATAAAAGTTAAAAGTCATGAATATTACAAATAAATATAGCAACAATAACTTGTTAGTGGATACATACTATATAAAACATGCAAATTGTGACACCAAGAACATAAAATATGAGAGAAGGAGAAGTTAAAAGTGTCGAGTTTTGTATGTGGTTGAAGTTAAGTTGTTATTAGATCAAAATAGACTGTTATAAGATGTTTTATGTAAGCCTTATGGTAACCACACATAAGAAAAGTCTGTAGTAAATACACAAAAGATAAACAAGACAAAATCAAAGCACACCACTACAAAAACAAATCATTAAATCACAAAAGAAGTCAGCAAGAGAGAAAGAAAGGAACAAAGGGACTACAAAATAGGTTAAAATGATTAACAAAATGGCAATAATAAGTTCTTCCTATCAATAATTAATTGTAAGTGAATTCAATTCTTCAACTATAGAGTGGCTGAATGGATAAAAGAAAAACAAGATTCAATTATATGCTACCTGCAAGAGACTCACTTAAGCTTTAGAGACACACATAGGCTGAAAGTAAAGGAATCGAAAAAGATATTCCATGGAAATGGTAACCAAGGTTGAATAGCAGTGGTTATACTTACATAAGACAAAATATACTTTAAGTCAAAAACTTTCACAAGGACAAGGAAGCTAATTATATAATAATAAAGAGATCAATTTATCAAAAGGATATACCAATTATGAATACTATGTACCCAACATTGGTGTACCTACATATTTAGCAAATATTAACAACTGAACAGAGAAATAGAAAGCAATATGATAGTAGAGCACTTCAATACCTCACTTTCAAAAATGGATAGATTTAGAGCATCCAGACAGAAAACTGGTAAGGAAACAGTGGACTTGAAATACAGTATAATATAAACAAATGGATCTAAGAGACACATACAGGACATTCCATTCAACAGCAGCAATACACATTCTTTTTAAGTGCACATGAAGTATTCTCAAGGATAGATCATATGTTAAGCTATAAAACAAGTCTTAACAAATTTTAAAAGATTGAAATAATTATCACATATCTTTTTCAACCACAATGTTATGAAATGCTATAAAGTTATGAAATCAACAACAGGAAGAAATTAGAAAATACACAAATATATGTGAATTAGACAACATACACTAAAATAACCAATAGGTCAAAGAAGTATTCAAAAGAAATAAAAGGCCAGGGACCTGTAATCCCAGCACTTTGGGAGGCCAAGGCGGGTGAATCACCTGAAGTCAGGAGTTTGAGACCAGCCTGGTCAACATGCTGAAATCCCATCTCTACTAAAAATACAAAAATTAGCCAGGCATGGAGGCAGGCATCTGTAATCCCAGCTACTCAGGAGGCTGAGG
Organism: Aotus nancymaae; assembly: GCF_030222135.1. Classification (NCBI taxonomy): domain Eukaryota; kingdom Metazoa; phylum Chordata; class Mammalia; order Primates; family Aotidae; genus Aotus; species Aotus nancymaae. The sequence continues at coordinate 30,634,895 of NW_026988428.1, forward strand.
CAGGAGGATTGCCTGAACCTGGGAGACAAAGGTTGCAGTGAGCCGAGATTGTGCCAACCACACTCCAGCCTGGGCAACAAGAGTGAAACTCCATCTCAAAAAACAAAAGAGAGGAAGAAATGAAAAATACCTTGAGACACATGAAAACAAAAGTACAACATAACAAAACTTACTGGACGCAACAAAAGCAGTCCTAAGAGGGAGGTTTATAACAATAAACACCTACTTAAGAAAGATCTCAAATAAACAACCTATCTTTATATCTGAAGGAACTAGAAAAAGAAGAGTGAATTAAGGCCAAAGTTAGCAAAAGGAAAGAAATAATACAAATCCAAACAGAAATCAGTAAAACAGAGACTAAAAATAATACAAAGATCAAGGAAACTAAGAGTTGAGGTTTTGAAAATATAAGCAAAATTGACAAACTTCAGGTAGGCTAATAAAAGAAAAAGAGAGGACTCAAAATATTAAATTATAAATGAAAAAAAAAAAGCCAGGTACAGTGTTGTGCAGCTGTAATCCCATCTACTCAGGAGGCTGGGGTGGGAGATCTCTTGAACCCAGGAGTTTTAGTCCAGTCTGAACAATGTAGTGAGACCCTGTCTCAAAGCCAACAATTATAAGTGGAAGAGGAGACATTATAACTGATATTACTGAAATATGAGGGATAAGAGACAACTATGAAAATTATATGCCAACAATTGGATTAACTTAGAATAAACAGATACATTTCTAGAAATATATAATTTATCAAGGCTGAATCATGAAAACATAGAAAATCTGAACAGACAAATGATAAGCAAGAAGATTGAATCAATACTCAAAAACCTCCCAAAAGGAAAAACTCAGGACCTGATGGCTTTATTGGTGAATTCTACCCAACACTTAAAAAAAATTAATGCCAATTGTTTTCAAACCCTTAAAAATTCAAGAGGAGGGACCACTTACATCACAAGGGCAGCATTACCCTGACACTAAAGCCAAATGGTTGGACACTCTAAGAAAGGAAATTATAACCCAATATCCCTGATGAACATAGATGCAAAAATCCTTAACAAAATACTAGCAAATTGAATTCAATTATACATTAAAAGGATCATACACCACAATCAATTTGGATTTATCTCTGGGCTGTTCAACACATGCAAATCAATGAATGTGATACACCACAATAACCAAATAAAGGACAATCATATGTTCAGTTCAATAGATGCAAAATAAAAAAGCTGACAAAATTTAATATCCATTGATGATTAAAAATTCTCAACACATTAGCTATAGAAGGAATGTGCCTGAACATAAATAAGGCCATACATCACAAGCTTAGAGCCAGTATCATATTCTATGGTGGAAAGCTAAAAGCTTTTCCTTTAAGATGAGGAACAAGGCAAGAAAACCCACTCTTGTCACTTCTGTTAAACATACTACTGGAAGTCCTAGCTAGAGCAATTAGGCAAGAAAAAGAAATAAAAAAATTCAAATTGGAAAGGAAGAAGTAAAACAGTCTCTGTTTAGAGATGACATGATCTTGTACGTAGAAAACCCTAAAGACTTTACCAAAGAACTGTTACAGCTAATAAACGGATTCAGTAAGCTGCATGATACAAAATCAACATACAAAAATAAGTTGTATTTCTATACACTAGCAGTGAACTATCTGAAAATTCACAATAACAAAAAATACTTCAAATACATTTAACCAGGGAAGCAAAAGATTTGTATACTGAAAACTCTCACATGTTGATGAAAGAAATTGAAAAAGATACAGATAAATGGAAAGATAGTCTATGTTCATGGATTGGAAGAATTAATAACATTAAAATGTCTATACTACTACTATAAACCTAAAGATTCAATGCAATCACTCTCAAAATTTTCATGGCATTTTTTACAGAGAGAAAAGCTATCCTAAAATTTATGTCACCATAAAAGATGACAAATAGCCAAAGCAATCTTGAGCAAAAACAAAGCTGGAGGCATCATACTACCTAATTTCAAAATATACTACAAAACTATAATAATCAAAACAGCATAGTTCAGGAATAAAAACACATAGGCCAATTGTATAGAATAGAGATCTTAGGAATAAATCCAAGAACTTATAGTCAATTGATCTTTGACAAAGATGCCAAGAAAACACAGCAGGGGAAAAACAGTCTCTTTAATCAGTAGTGGTATGGAAACCGTATATTTACATGTAGAAAAATGAATTTGGACTCATTTCATTTCATATGCAAAAATCAAGTCAAAATGGATTTTTTTTTTTTTTTGAGATGGAGTCTCCCTCTGTCACCCAGCTGATCTCAGCTCACTGCAACCTTCACTTCCTGGGTTCAGGCGATTCTCCTGCCTCAGTCTCCCAAGGAGGAGTTGGGACTACAAGTGCTGGCCACCATGCTTGGCTAATTTTTTTGTATTTTTAGTAGAGACGGGGTTTCACCATACTGGCCAGGCTGGTCTCGAACTCCTGACCTTATGATCCCCCCACCTCAGCCTCCCAAAGTGCCGGGATTATAGGCAAGAGCCACGACACCTGGCCATCAAAATGGATTAAAGCTTAAATGTAAGACCTGAAACTGTAAAAATATTGGAAGAAAACATGGGGGAAAAATTCTTGGTATTGGTTTTGGTACTGATTTTTTTGACATGACACCAAAAGTACAAGCAACAAAAGCAAAAATAGCCAAAATAGGGTTATATTAAACCAGAAATCTTTGGAATATCAAAAGAAACAATAGGGTGAACAGAAAATCTATGGAATAGAAAATATTTCCAAACTATATCTCAAATAAAGCATTACTATCTGAATCATATAAGGAATTCAAATCAATAGCAAGAAAGCAAATAACAATTAAAGAACAGTGAAAGGACCTGAACAGACATTTCTCAAAAGAAGACATGCAAATGAGCCGGGCTTGGTGGCTCATGCTTGTAATTTCAGCACTTTGGGAGGCCGAGGTGGGCGGATCACAAGGTCAGGAAATCGAAACCGTCCTGGCTAACACCATGAAATCTCGTCTCTACTAAAAATACAAAAATTAGCTGGGCATGATGGCATGGGCCTGCGCCTGTAACCCCAGCTACTCCAGAGGCTGAGGCAGGAGAATCGCTTGAACGCAGGAGGCGGAGGTTGCAGTGAAGCTGAGATGGCGCCATTACACTGCAGCCTGGGCGACAAAGTGAAACTCTGTCTCAAAAAAAGAAAGAAAGAGGGAAGGAAGAAGAAAGACAAATGCCTAGTGGGTATATGAAAAAATTGTGAACACCACTAATTATCAGGGAAATGCAAATTAAAACCACAATGAGGACAGTCGCAGTGGCTCAGTCTGGGAGGCTGAGGCAGATGGATCACTTGAGGGCAGGATTTGGAGACCAGCCTGGCAAACAAGGTGAAATCCTAACTCTACTAAAAATACAAAAATTAGCCGGCCATGGTGATGAATGCCTTTAATCCTACCTACATGGGAGGCTAAGGCATTAGGATGGCTTGAACTGGGGAGGTGGAGATTGCAATGGGCCAAGATTACACCACTGCACTCTAGCCTGGGTGACAGAGTGAGCCCATGCCTCAGAAACAAAAACGACACAATGAGATGTCTCCTAAAACCTGTTAGAATGGTTAACATAAAAAAGACAAAAAATTGCAAGTGTTGTTGAGGATGTGGAGAAAAGGTAAGCCTTGTGCATTGTTGCTGGGAATGTAAATTGGTATAGCCATTATGGAAAATAGTATGAAGCTTCCTCAAAAAAACTAAAAATGGAACTACCATATGATTCAGTAATCCAACTTCTGGATATGTATCCAAAGGAAATGAAATCAGTATGTTGAAGAGGTATGTGCCTCCCATGTTCACTACAGAATTATTCACAATAGCCAAGATGTGGAATCAACATAGTGTCCCTTGATGGATGAATGGAAAAAATGTGATACACACGTGCACGCGTGCGCGCATGCACACACACACACACACACACACACACAGTGGAATATTAGCCAGCCTTAAAAAAGGAAATCTTGTCATTTGGGATGACATGAATGAACCTGGAGGACATTATACTAAGTTAAATGAGCCAGGCAGCGAAAGACATATACTGTGTGATCTCACATACATGTGAAATCTAAAAAGGTAGAAATACAGGCAGAAAGTAGAGTGGTGTTTGCCAGGAACTAATGGGTAGGAGGAATGGGAAGATGTTGGTGAAGGGTATGAAGTTTCACTTATGCAGGATGAATAAGTTTTGGAGATTTAATGTCCAGTATGGTGACTACAGTAAATAATACACTATTGTATACCTGAAATTTGCTAGGACAGATCTTAAATGTTCTAACAACATACACAACAGGTAACTGTGTGAGGTAGTAAGATATGCATTAACTTGATTGTAGTAATCATTTTACAATGTATATGTTGTATCAAAATATCACCTTGTATACCTTAAATATATTTATTTTTTAATTTGTCAATTATACCTCAATAATGCTGGAAAAAACAATTGACTTATTTTGTATGAAGTATATACCAGTTATTAGAATCATTATGGAAAATCCTGATTTGATTTACTAATTTAATGATTCAATTATCAAATTTCTCTCAAGGCTTTTTTAGGGGAAATTTCTTTATTCTAAATTCTGGGCTCCAATTAGAAACACAAAATGTATGTATTGAGGGTCTATTATGTTGATTAATGAATCAAATATTTAAGTGTTTATGTATCACACTGTGCAAAGCACTGGAGATGTGATGGTGAAAGGAACAGACAGAATTTCCCTGCCCATATGGAACTGAGGTAAGGCTAAAAACAAATAAAATGACAAATTTCTAAAAGATGTTATGTATAAAATGAAGCAAAGAGAGAGAATGCTTAGTGGTTGAGGTAACTACTATCAGGAAAGGCTTTTTTAAAAAGCAACAACAACAAAAAAAACAAGGTCTTGTGCTGTCACCTAGGCTGGAGTGTAGTAGTGCCATCACAGCTCACTGCAGCCTCCACCTCCCAGGCTCAAGCAGTCCTCCCACCTCAGCCTCCTGAGAAACTGGGACTACAAGTGCAAGCCACCATGTCCAACTAATTTTTTAATTTTTGTAGAGGTAAGGTCTTGTTATGTTGGCCAGGCTGATCTTAAAATTCTGGACACAAGTGATCTTCCCACCTCAGCCTCGTAAAGTGCTTGGTTTACAGGTGTAAGCCACCACGCCCAGCAGTTAAGGCATTTCTGAGAAGACCTTTAATCATCTTTAAAGGAAGACCTTACTAGCATCTTAGTAGTCCTAATACTAAGCACAGTGCCTGGTACACAGTCAATATTGAATGTATATTTGGTGAACTAAAGGATGGATTATACCAGGTAATGGCCTTGAAGAGAGTCATTGACCAGAGACAACGTATCATCAGCTTTTCTTTTTTGACTGGTCATACATGTGTGGATTGGTCTGTTCTAAAGAAAGAAATATGCAATGGGAAAGAGGTGTAGGAAAACTACTAGAGATATATATACATAGCAAAGTAATTTCCTTCTGATATGGGCCAGCTTATAAAGGCCGGTCCAGGCACAAAGATTGATGTGAATGTTGACTGTGTCAGTTCAAGTCTACTCTTATTTCATTTACCACTAAAATACCAAACAAGCAATGCAAGGAATATGTACACCAAATAAGTATATAAGTGAATTGATGCAGCTCTTTAATGCTTCCTTGTACTTCACAAATGCCGAAGTTCAGTAATTGAAGCAGCTCATGAGATCAAAGTGGTTGAAAACTACAGACCTTTATAACATTAGGCTGGATGAGGGGGGCCATAGTTAAGGGTCTAATTCACTAACATATAAAAAATTTGGGCTGGGCACGGTGGCTCACGCCTGTAATCCCAGCACTTTCGGAGGTTGAGGTGGGTGGATCACGAGATCAGAGGATCAAGACCATCCTGGCCAACATGGTGAAACCCCGTCTCTACTAAAAATACAAAAATAAGCCAGGTGCGTGTCTGTAATCCCAACTACTTGGGAGGCTGACTCAGGACAATTGCTTGAATCAGGGAGTAAGAGGTTGCAGTGAGCTGAGATTGTGCCATTGTGCTCCAGCCTGGTGACAGGAGATTCCACCTCAAAAAAAAGCAAAAACAAAATTGTTGTTGTACTATAGTAATATATTTATGCAGTCTGTTTCCTGCTGCATCATCTGGCCAATACTAGAGCTGTAGGCCTACCAAACCTTCCTTGAAGCAAAGTCTAATTGAAGAACTAAGAGTAAGATGCAAACTTATGTGGAATAATTCAATGTTAGTTTGTAACTGTAATAATAATGTATTAAGAAAGGAGGGAACCTTTTTTTATGACCTAACTCTTGTTAAACTGACTCACATTGACAGTCTTTGATCTTGCATTCAGTAGGCCCATCTATTATGCACATCTTTTGTCTACACATAAAAATATGCAAATAACACATCTATTAAAAAAACCTGTAAGTATTGATGAGTGCTTAGTTTTCTCACATCCATTCTCACCTTTTTAATAAAAGAACCCTGATTTTTATTTAAGTACGTTGTTATTCAGCTAAAAGACTACATTTCCTAGCTTATAGCCTACCTTTAAGTGGAAATATTGTATGGTATTTCTGGAAAAATTTTTTTGAAAAGGAAGGAGTGTGAACCTATTCTTTCCTCTCTCCCATCTTGCTGCTTGAAATGTAGATGTGGTGACTGATGCTCCAGACTTCATACTGGATCAAGAGAACAAGAGCCATACATACCTAAAGCATAACAGAGCAGAAAACTGGAAGGATCTCAGTTCTTTGATTACTATAGAGCCAACATATCAGCCCTGCGCTCTCACTTGATTTCTCTTATACGAGAGAGAAAGAAGCATCTGTCTTGCATATGACATTGTTCTTTAGAGTTTCTATTACTCTCTCGTGAACTTTATCCTCATCAATTTGGTGAGCAATGTAGATTTTGCTTAGTTTTTTTTTTTTTAATGACAGATGGAGGAGAAGGCAACATTTCATTACACACAGTAAATAATTAATATCTTCATTATCCAAGTCCTCTGTCTGGTTTCTTCCCAGATCTAAATCCCCTTTAGCACCCCGACTCCCCTACCAAGCAAGCCCCATCCACCCTGCCAACTCTCTGTAATACTTTTTTCTTCTCTTGGAGTCAGGGCCCACTTTCATATCTCTGATCCCCAAATGACATTTGGGTGGACATTGTACTTACTTCATCCCTTCTTCAGGGATTCTTTTCCCTATAAAGAGGGACAACTTTATTTTAGCTGAGCTTTTGCTCATAGGTGCAGTCTACCACAAGATAATAGTAACAGCATCAACAATAACCCATATGATTTAGTGCCTACTGTGGGCAGGCATTTAATCCTCACAACAATCCTATAAAGTGTTATTTATTTTCTGCCTGTGGCAGAAAAGCCTAGTTGTCTACCCAAATTCATGTTCATATTCTTTCTTCCCTAAAATAAGCCTTCATTGTGAAGTCACCATCCATTGTGGATTACATACACATTCATAATTGTCATATTTTACTTATATATTGATCCTTTATCATTATGAAGTATTTCATCTCTAGTAATACTCATTTTCTTGAGGTCTATTTTGTCTAATACTAATACAACAATTCCTTCTCTCTTGTGATTATTATTTGCATGGTGTATCTTCCTCCATCTTTAACATTTTTATTCTATTTGTATTTAAAGTGCATCTCATGTAGATATCACGTAGTTGGTGCTTACTTTTTATCCAGTCTTACAATTTCTGCTTTGTGATTGGAGTGTTCATTTGCATTTGATATGCTTATTGAGATGATTGTATTTAAAGGTTTGCCATTTTGCCATTTATTATCCATTTGTCTTCCCAAATTTTTTGTTTTTCTGATTCTCTTTCTTCTATGTTAAATACTTTTTCATATTCAATTTTAATTTTTCTGTTGACTTTGTAGTTACATTTTTCATTATTTTTTACTTTCTCAAGTGTTTACAAAATGGATCTTTAGCTAATCCCTATCTACCTAGTTATATTGAATTACTCCAGATGAAATATAGAAAACTCGCAATAGCATAATTCCATTTACCCCTTCTCCTTAGTGCTATTATTGTCATATATATTACATCTACATTTGTTATAAACTCATTAATATTCGTGAAGTGTCATACTTTTTTGCTTTAAACAGTCATATGTGTTTTCAATAAGAAAAGAAACATATACATATATTGGTTATTTTTTATAGTTACCCACATATTTACCATTTCTGCTGTTTGAGTGTAATTTTAGTAAACTATGAGAAGTCTTGAAATATTTATACGCTTTTACCCAAAGTTGCACTTATAGGATTTTTTATGGCAATAAGTAGGGATGATAATAAATTTCTTTGATCATGTTTTGCTCACTGTTTCTTATAATTAAAAGTTTGAAATAATTTAAATGTCTAAAAACAGAAAAATTATTACATAAACCATGTTACATATGTAGGACAGATAAACATGTTTATTTTTAGGATATTGGTTAAATGAGACAACTATATATTATATGTGTGTGATATTTATACAGATATAATTATTACAGTTTTTTGGGAAAGACTGAGAAGAACTATATCTAGATATTAATAATGGTTCTTTCTGGCTAGTTGGATAATGCGTTTGATTTACTGCCTTTTTCTTATTTAATCTTTCCTATATTTTCTAAATTTTTACACAAATATATGTTCTTTTGTAATCAGAAGAACAGCACAATGAGAAAATTCAGGACTGGGGAGTCATGGTATATGAGCACTGGTCAGAATCTTTGAAACTAGTTAATCATAGTAGTAAGACTAATTGTCATAAATATATTTACCAACTCTAATGTCTTCAGTTTGACAAAGTTGGAGGATAGAAGGTAAGAAGGCAAGTTATGGTGAAAGGTATATGAATTTACATATTATTCAGTATAGAAAGCCTATTCTATTGGTAGGTCTTCTTTTCTATTCTGTTATGATTTAAAGATTGCTACAGATTCCCAAATGCCTCAAAGGATCTCCCTCACTGGCTGCATTGGTCCTTAAAATTTTTGTATGTCAACTCCTTTTGTTTAAAGCTCTGTTGTCTCTCTTCCTATGAAACTTACCTTATTTGATCTGGGAGGGGAGCATCCATTGACATACAAGCATGGATTACTGTATCAAACTCAGGACAACCTGATGAAGAATATTTTGGTGGTTTGGGTAATGCTCTACAGTTATAGAGCTGTATAGGGTTAATTCTAGTCAGAATTCTATGGTGAGGTATCTTAGAAAGTGTATAAGTAGGGTGAGTTACTGGGCACTTTGTGGGGTTGGTAGGTGGGTAGAAGTGAAAGAAAAAAGGAGAAAAAGGAAAGACAATACCAAATGGAGATGCAAGAATCATTCAAAATTATTCATTTGTTCAGTGAACCTGTGTTTGCAGCTATTAAGCCTGTATGCCCCTTTAAGTGTCATTTGCTTTAAGCAGTCAGATGTTCTTGGCCGCTTGTTCCTTCATTTAGATAGAAGTCAAAATCTTTTGTAAGGTTTGAAGTTCTTTACCTATACAAGATATGCTTATTATTTTGCATACCTTCAAATTTCAGAGTCACTTCAGTAGTTGAAGAAATTAACCCCCAGTAAAGGGACATGGTAAATAAACCAACCCCAGGGAAAATATGTATAATAGTTAATCAGGGCCTTCTGGAGGCTGTACCTTTTCTTCCTTGGCTTTCATACATGTTGACAACTCTTTAAGATGGAATTTAAAGCCAGATGAGGAAGAAGGCAGAGGTTTGTGAATGCTTTGTGGTAGATCTTTGAAAGGCCCCTAAGTCAATTTGCATTGGTAGCCCCTGTTCAGTCTTCTCTTAGGAGACCAGTCCAAAGGAAGGTAAGTTTTAAAAATGCACTAAAAAACTCAGAACATGTACAGATGCAATAAATCCAAATCTAATGCCTTTATTGTACAGGTGAAAAAAATCATCTTGATAACTTGATTGACTTAACCAACATTATAACTAGCTAAAAGCCATATAAGAATTAGAACCCAGGTCTCTTAGCTGATCTAATGGATTTTCCACACTATAAAGTTTCCCCAAGTTCAGGTATTAGATCTACACCTTCAAAGCCCATGTAAACATGAAGCAAAGCAAGGCAAAAAACAAGCAAGCAAAGAAAAGAAAAATCCTGGCAAGTCTCACATCAACCACTGGGAGAAAATGTGTAAACATTAGATGGAATGGAATTGCAAGCCATGTTGTCTTTTATAAAAAGTGGATTGTGTCAACCATACTAAATAATTTTCACCCTAAAATTGTTGAACAAAAGAAAATGATGTAGGTTTTTACTTATTTGGGCCCTGAGACATTTATTGTTGTTGTTTTAAGACAGAGTCTCACTCTGTTGCCCAGGCTGGAGTGCAGTGGCATGATCTTGGCTCACTGCAGCCTCTGCCTCCTAGGTTCAAGAGATTCTCCTGCCTTAGCCCCCTGAGAAGCTGAGACTACAGGTGCATGCCTGGCTAATTTTTGTATTTTTAGTAGGGACAGAATGTCACCATGTTAGCCAGGCTGATCTCAAACTCCTGACCTCAAGTGATCCATCCTCCTCAGCTTTGCAAAGTGCTAGGATTATAGGCATAAGCCACTGCACCAGCCCTGAGGCATTTTTTGATATGGAATGATGTGTATCATTTAAAATCTGACTTGAACTGATTTGGGCAATATTTCTTAGCCATAGCCAATGAGTCTGTTGTGTGAAGATGCCTGGTTGAGTGTCTTAGGAGTCAGACTAAGGTCATATTTACTTTATTGAACACTTTATTCCTTATCTGGACTCAAAGAAGGCAAAGAGCAAGATAATGAAAATTGGTGACCTAATTTGGGAGGCACTGTCAATGTGAACAAGAACAGAGAAGTAAAATAAAGTAAATACAAGTTTAGACATACATGCCAGGAAGATACAGTGGGACTTCACTTCAAAAGCAACCTAATGGCTTGGAATGGAAATGGGTGCCAGAAATTCTAGAGATAGAAAATGATAATGACTTTTAAATGGTGGGAGGAGGGAGTTATAATGGTTTGCAAAACCATAAAAGATTGCAATTTTGAATGGAGAAAAAAATACCCTAAACAAAAAATATAACTATGCACTTAATACACATTTACATAAATCTTCTGTTTCAAAATCAGAATGGAAAGATTTCCATGATTATTTTGGAGATATAAACATTTTGGGTGTAGAATTGGAGACAATATCAAGTAAACATGTAAAAGGATGAGTTACATATACAATGGACTATGAGTACAAGGTGAAGGTATAGGTAGGATCCTCAGGCTCTCATTTAAATTAAAGGGAAAAAAGTAAAGAAATTGAAAAGAGAGAGAGAGAGAAAAAAAAGAATTCCTGATTCTGCCCTCTGTTATCTACTGTGATTTTCTCTGTTGTTTTATAAAGAAAAAAACAGGGCCGGGCGCGGTGGCTCACGCCTGTAATCCCAGCACTTTGGGAGGCCGAGGCGGGTGGATCACGAGGTCAAGAGATCGAGACCATCCTGGTCAACATGGTGAAACCCCTCTCTACTAAAAATACAAAAAATTAGCTGGGCATGGTGGCGCGTGCCTGTAATCCCAGCTACTCGGGATGCTGAGGCAGGAGAATTGCCTGAACCCAGGAGGCGAAGGTTGCGGTGAACTGAGATCGCGTCATTGCACTCCAGCCTGGGTAACAAGAGCGAAACTAAAGCCTTGCTAATATATAGGTGTAGAAAAGAGCAATCACGCCACAGCAACAACCGATAGCCAGGTAGTCCAGGAGAAACTCTAATTTTATGAGTACTCTTGATGTCCCCAGGGGACCAGAGCCAGTGCTGTTCAATTTTTTTTAATCCTCTCACAATTTTGGAATTCATAGGGTTAAAATTCTCACAAAGTGTCTTTATGAAGACACATAGCAGTCTGTTCTCAATTGTATAAGTAATGGCATGATGATATTCAGCACATGTGATTGTTACAAAATAAGAGATTCTTTCAGAAATCTTATGCCATTGGACAAGAAATGGGCCCTTCCTGCACAGCTGGAGGGAGTAACTGAGCTGCCCTTTTAAGCAGATACCTCTATTTCATGGTAGAAGGAATCCATTAAAGATTGAAAGAGATATTTAAATTAAAGGATGACTTACCCAGAAAAATTAAGGGATCCAAATACACAAACTCTCACTAAGTCACCAGTAAGTAGAGGGTTAATTGTTCTGCAAAATATAGTAGAAATCATCAGTGATCTGTGAGACATAAAAGGGAAAAGAAGCAAAAGGAATAAAGGATACTTTAGCATACTTTTTAGTAAACATCCATCTAGTCTCCAGCTTTAAGGGGATGCTCACAGCCTTGCAATGAGGTAGTGAGTATTTATCGGTCAGAATTCCCAGGAACTTAAAAGCAACAACTTTAGATGATCTCCCAGGAGAAGAGTTAGGAATGACCTGGATACAAATTTTCCCCCTTTCTCTTCTAAAAGTCTGGCTGCTTAAAAATCAGCCATCTGGACTGCTTTTCTTTTCCCTAACCAGCACATATGCTGCTTGTGATCATTTTCCTCTGCCAGCAGGCTGTTTTGACAGAGGGCACTGTGTCAACATTAATTTACCTCACTATATCCTTTTATGAACCAATTCAGGGAATCCTTGACGATATTCTCTTTCCTTTGCCTTCTCAGTTCTGTCCATCTGAAATATTTGCTTAAAAAGCAACTCAATGAAATGCCACAACTGTTCAGATTTATAGAACAACATCGTATGTGCTATCAGAGAAGTGAAAGGAGCACCACAATGTCTGTGAAGGCAGAGTGGTGATTACAAGAACTCATTGAATACATTACACATAAAGTCATAATTGGATGCATTGATATTATATTCAAAAATTTTCAAATAATTGCTTATGGTTGAGAAAAACCTTTTATCACTTATTAATAAATAATGTCTGTGGCATTTTATTATGGGTACCTGCTACATGAGCCAGGCACTATTTATTTCATTTCTTACTAAATGCCAAGTATATACCTGTCTTAGTTCGTTTGGGCTGTTATAACAAAAATACCATAGACTGGTTAATTTCTAAACAACAGAAATTTATTGTTCACACTTATGGAAGCTGGGAAGTCCAAGATTAAGGTGCCAGTAGATGTATTGCCTTGTGAGGGCTCACTCTGTGCTTCAAAGATGGTCTTCTCCCTGAGTTCTGATGTCTAGAAGGGGCAGACAGGTTCCCTCAAGCCTCTTTTATATGGGCACTAATCTCATTTATAAATACAGAGCCCTCATGACCTAATCACCTCCCAAAGGCCCACTTTTTAATACTGTTGCATTGGAGATTAAGTTTCAACACACAAATCTGGGAGAAGCACAAACATTCAGGCCATAGCATGTGCTTATGCTGGAAGTACAAAGATGAAAGAAACCTAACCACTTCCTTCAAGAGGTTTAGTAGAGACAGAGAGAGATTCATCAAATAGATAGTTACTTTCAGTAACAATGTGGTAAGTGTAATAATAAAAGAGGCAAGCATGGAGAAGGCTATGGAAACACATAAGAGGGGTCAGAAAAAGTTTTCTGCAGGAAGTGACTTTTGAAACAAGTTTGAAGAACAATAGAAGCGGGTGGGGGAGCAGCAGCTTCCGCTAGGGCCAAATGCTGAGAAAGTGCTTCATTGGGAGTAGAGAATAGAGTGGGACATGTAGAGTCAGGGGAATGATGGCTGATAGTCTGGCAAAGCCAGATAATGGAAAGCTTCATAAAAGCTTTCCTTAGCAGATACTTGATGGAATAGTTTATTCCCTGAAGGAAAATTCTGTGGGAAAAAGTTTGGAAAACATATCAATAAGACTTCTTTAATGTAGAGTCTCTTGGAAATTTAAATATGCTAATGCATGTTGTGAATCTCCAAAATAGGAATATACTATATAGTTTCTGACCATGAAACACTTATCAAAGATAATCTTTTGGGGCCAAAATTCTGAGAATTACTTTGGTAAGTAGTGTACAAATCTCTAGGGAATCATTAAGAGTTTAAATCAAGCTTGTCCAACCCCTGGCCCATAGACCACATGTGGCCCAGAACGGCTTTGAATGCAGCACAATGCAAATTCTATAACTTCTTAAAACATTATAACTTCTTAAAACATTATTTTTTTTTAGATTTTTTTTAAGCTCATCAGCTATTGTTAGTGTTAGTGTATTTCATGTGTGGCCCAAGACAATTCTTCTGCCAGTGTAGCCCAGGGAAGCCAAAAGAATTTTAAAATATTTAGGAGGTTAGAAGGTTAGATTGACCAAACTTGGTGATTGATTGATACAGGGAGGTAAGGGGTAGAAAAGATTAAAAGTTTCTAACACTGATGATCAGATGGATGAGGTATCAACAACTGAGTAATTATAAGAGGAGGTATAGGTGTAGAGAAGACAACATGAATTTAGTTTTGGACAGGTCAAGATTGAAGAAATGCATGGGATAGCTAGCAGAGATTCTAGGAAATGATTGCATATGTGTGTGGAGTTTCTGTTAAATTCCCAGATTTCGGTATTTAACAGGATATGGATGTAGTTACAATTATGACAATATTAAAAATTCCCAGGAAGAATAAATAGAATGAAAAGAAGTATGGACCAAGGACAGAAGTGAGGTAATTTCAACCAAAGTATTTACATGCATAACAACTTCAAACCTTGAGTCAACTCAAACCATAAACACAGGTTGCTACTGAAAAAGACACCACCAACACAATATTAGACCTACTTCAATAATGATTTTTGGATCTGTGCTAAGTTCATGTCTCTCTCCTCTTAGACTTTATATTGGCCTATAGCAAATATTTAAATATGCATTCTCCACTCCTACAACAATTCAATTACCAGAATTTTATTTTTTCTTTAACTTCAAAGTGCTTTTTTTCTTTTAGTTACTCTTTTAAAGCAGAGATTTGGCAGTAAATAGAGATTTCAACTGAGGCTGACATATTTGAACCTCTGATTTTCCAGAATGCTAGTGGTGGCTCCAAAGTTTTTGTATAAGAAGGGCTTGTGGAGGCAATCTGAAAAAAAGTGCTAAGGCAAGATTTACATAAGAAATGTTTTTACTAAGATTGTATGTTACTTTGGTAACGTTAAGGGTTAATGAAAATTGTGCATGGAGTGGAGAGAGCCAAATCTTTTAAGCTGCCTCAGCTTGGCCTCATGACTGTTTTTTAACATCATTAATATTGCCAGCTGCTATTAAAATAAACCCTGTAAGCAGCTAACAATGTGTCAGTATTTCTAGCAGCTAAATTGTGCTAAGCCATATCATCATGCATTTATTAACCCAATTTATATTGCTGATTCAGATACCCATTAACATCCTATTCTTTAGTAGAAATTGCTTTTTAAAAGCAATGTGGCAAAGTTTTAAAATACAGTCACCCATGGCAAAATGTAGCTTTACTTAATATCTACCACTGTTTGTGTCTTCCATAATTAACTAAGATTACCTGGTATATGCCAAAATATAAAATTGTTTGCTCTCATTTTTTTTTATATTGTAGATGCTAAAATTTTTATGTGACTGTCTAAATTATTTGTGAAAGGAGTTGGGGTGTAAATAAAAATGAGTAAATAAGTATGTGCTGCATTATATCTAGTCAAAATAATAAGATAAATGATGTATCTAGTTCGGTCATGTTTTAAATGGCATATGTTGGTGTTTGTGGTGCAAGTTTAATATTATATGAATGTGAAGAAAGTATGAAGAAACAGAATAAATTTCAAAAAATAAAACCATGCAATATGCTAAATGCCTATTAATTAATAGTAATTTAATAAGTTTATATGTCATTGATATGAAGAATTAAAGCTTTTTTTTTTTTTGCACAGAGTTTTCTTCTCAGGAGTAATTTAGGTATTAAAAAATATAGTTTGTCATGTAGTTATTACAACCTTGGAAAAAGCAGAAGCAATATATCTGGTGCATATGTCCACTCTAAATATAGCATTGCAGAACACAGGTTTGCCTGGAATCCTTGCAATGGGTACAATTAAGTTTAAGCTTAATGAAGTGAAGGTGATTTTCAATGCCTAGTTTTCATGACCAAAATCATGTTCATGGTTATGTTCTGTGCATGGTCAACACATGGCCTGTTTCTTTAACACAAGAGGTACATTAAAAGAATAAAACAATGGTCACAATTGCTTTTTCCATAGACTGGCTTCTTTCAAAGAGTGCCAAAGAAAGAGTATTTTCTATTAACATTTGAAAATTTAGAGCAGAATGGTAAGTCACATCTCAAAAGACTTCAAAGTAGTTCTTTAAAGCAATCATTATTTATAAGAAGAAAGATATACAGTAAGAACAGGAAATATCAGGCTTATAGAAAAGATATTTTATATCTTATTCTTTGTCATGAAATATTGGGGTTTAGACACTGAAGGCTAAGATTTTAGTTAATGGGATAGATGATTATATTTGCTGGTATTTCTTAGGAAATTTCGCTGGTATTTCTTAGGAATTCCTTAGGAAATTCCCATGAAGTTGGCTCTTATAGATGTATACTGTACCATTTTATGAGAACCTATCTCTCTTACAGGGAGATGTCAAGTCCTTGAGTCTGAATTTTCTGGTTTCAATTTGAAAAGAAACCCTAAAATGTGTCAACTTAGAGTTTATGGATCAGTCTGAGTAAAGTGAAGGAAAAGTCTGAGTAGGAGGCTATATAAAATTTCAAGATCCTGAGATATTAGAGGTGACATTTCTTCCCTCTCCTCTCCCCGACACCATTCCCAGAAGATGAATAATCCAAAAAGAATGAAGGAAAATATAATTGAGTGTCAAAGAATAACAAAATAATGTTAGTAGAAGAAACAAAATTTATTCAGACATTTAACAATTTTATGAGTTTGCATTCTTCAAAGATACGGGTTTTATCTGTGTCATCTTACGAAAATCAGATGAATAAATGACCAAGAAATCTAGCAGATGATTGTGAAACAATCTTGATGGATTTTCTGTGTTTAAATATGTGGTTTAACATCATTCACTTTAAAGTAATATATAATCTACAGATAATTAGATTCAGTACTGGTTGATTTTTGGGGGGTAACATTCCTATGTCTGTGCTATTTGTAACCATATTTTCATTTTAAAATAATGGCTGCTGTTGGTCATAATGTGACCAACTTTCTGTCTTTCATATAATTGTATATACATACACAATATTATTTATTTATATGCTATATAAACAATGTATATATTCCTAACTATTGTGTGTTTCTGTTATAAAAAGGACTCTAACCTGTTAAGTTTTAAATTGTTAATTAGCCTGATTTTGTACATAAACACAGATTGCTTACTGTTTGAATGTCTACAAATGTTCTTCCACCACTATTGTCTCCCCCTGCTCTTTGTCGCTATTTCTTCCAGCTGCTATTCTCACTCTATACCGTCTCCCTGCTAAATTAGATTGGAATATACTTGCCTAGGAAATCATAAGTTCAAATATAGTACATCTAAATTTGGCAAAAGCTGTGAGTAATAATTTCATTTTAAAAATCAAATAATTTTTAGAGAATCTAAGCAACATTCTCTAGAGTGGACACTCAGTACAGGGCATGTGATAGATGAGCTATGGGGTATGTGAAAAAACTACTGGTGCTTTTATTTCTATTTATGTTTTCTTATCCCCTTATAGTTTCAATTTTTGCATCTTTTACAATGTGCATAATATATTTATAAAATGTTATTCTAGTAGAACATATGTACCAATATATATATATTTTTACTGTTAGGATGTAAAGTCAAAGAAGTTAGGAAATCAGAGGGGTAAAGGTTAAGAACACTTGCTTAGTCATGTGATAAACATAGAGTTTATTCTTACCTGTAACACTGACTAGCTTTGTGATCTTAAGCAAGTTACATAAAATCTGTAAGCCTCAGTGTTCTAATCTACAAAATGGTAGTCATCATATAAGTAAAGAGCTTCAATCTTCTTATTTTTTAGATTTGAGGTTTCTTGATTTTTAAATATTATTGAAAAACTCATCCCATTAGAGGGAATTTTTAATTTTTGTAAAGAGGTAAATAAGATAGTTGACAATCATTTACCTACTCAAGAAATTATTGTGTATTAAATTTGGTTTAAATATACAACACACACCTTCACATACACACTTGTAAACAGCAAAAGGTCATTAATAATTAATACTGAAGTCCTGAAAATCATCCTAAAAACACCTGTTGATAACTTGCTCCAGAATTGCAAAATATAAAACATAATTTTTAAAAATTAATGAGGAAGTTAGCTTTTATTCTCAGAAATGTGATCTTAGGGGGATTTAGAAACCTTTTTTAATCTGTTACAGTAGAGCAGGATTTCTTTACGCCTAAACCTTTGACGAGCATCAAAATACATTTTTAAGTGTGCATTTTGTTTTGTTTTTTCTGTTTAGACTATGTTCACTCATTGCTGAAATAGTCACTTATTCGCACTAAACTCATAAAAGCTGAGTAGCAACATGCCTGGATAGTAGTTATGTTATATGGTCACTGTGGATTTCTAAGAGGAAAGAATGAAAAGTAAGGACAAAAGAAGACCAAGAGAATTTATTGCTAGCAGATCTACACTGCAAAAAATACAAAAGGAAGTTCTTCAGGCAGAAGGAAAATTATAACAGATGGAAATTCAGATCTTTAGGAAAGAACGATGAGCTTTTCAATGGTAACTATGTGGGTAGATAATTATTTCCTGGGAACTGAGCATAAAAATAATCATGTTTCTCTACGTAGCATTACTTTATAATAATGTATATAAACATCACAAATTTCAACTGAGACACCAAGATACAACAGAGGGCACATTCCAGAGGATATGATAATCCAGATGCAAGTTTTCAAAGGAAATAAGTCAAGAATATGTTAGATGACTCTTCCTTATTAAGAGCATAGAAAGACCAGGAGCAGTGGCTCAGGTCTATAATTCCAGCACTCTGGGAGGCCAAGATGGGAAGATCACTTGAGGCTAGGAGTTAGATACTGGCCTGAATAATAGCAAGACTTTGTCTCTAAAAAGAATTTGGAAAACAATAAAGTTAGTTGCACATGCTGGTGTGTGCCTGTAGTCACTGTAGTGGACTATGATTGTGTCGCACTGTATCCCAGCCTGGGCAACAGAGTGAGACCCTGTCTCTGAGGGAAAAAAAAGCACAAAATGTTTGGCTTTTTGGAAAGTTGAAGAGATTTTTGAGGATGATTAATTTAGAGAGAGCTATACTATACTATAATTACCAACCTTTACCACTCAAATGAATTGGGGGAGCTGGTACTCAATTCCGGTGACAGGGGCTTCCATAAGACGACTTATATAGCTTGGTATGTGTTAACCATGATTGAAGGGCATTAGATTTTATTTATTATGTCAGGTTTATTGAGTATAATATGCACACAGTAAAATAAACCTTTTAAAGTTAGGAATGAGTTTTGACAAATGTATACAGTCATATAAAAAATACCACATCATTACCCACAAAAGTTCTCTGGTGCCCATTTGAAGTTAATACCCTTCTCATACTTCCAGATGCTAACCAACACTGGTTTGATTTTTGCCCATTTAGCTTTGTCTTTTACAGAATGTCATATGAATGACAATACATTTTTAAAAAATAATATATAGCTTTTTATATCTTTCTTCTATCAATTAACATATTGCTTTTGAGACTCATCCATGTTGTTGCATGTATCAGTAGTTTCGTGGATGAATGACAATATGTTTATCCATTCACCAGTTGATGAATTTTTGGTTTTCTCCCAGTTTTTGGTAATTACAAATAAAACTATTTTAAACATTTGTAAATAAGTCTTTATGTGAACATGTCTTCAACTTCTCTTGGGCTAGGAGGAGCGTTTCTGGGTCAATATGTTAAGTGTCTGTTTAACTTCATTGGATTGCTGTTTGACTCAGAAAATTTTTGAAATGGGTTGACAAATAATATGAGCACCAAAATGAAAGAGAGTTTTCTGCCCTCCCAAAGTATGTGTGATCAGGAATACAAAAGTGTTTACTGTAGACCAGATAGCCTTTGTATCAGTTACACACTACTGCTAAAACCAAAACGAAACCAAAACAAACAAACAAAAAAACACTACCACAAAATATAGAAGGTTAAAATAAAAGCAATAATTTATGTGCTCACAACGTTACAATTTGGGGTAGATTCAGGTCTGGTTTGTCTCTGCAGTGTTAGCTTGGATCTCTCTGTGTTCCTGGGGTATCTAAAATGTCCACTCCATACCTGGTGCCTCAGCTGG
This sequence comes from Aotus nancymaae, assembly GCF_030222135.1. Taxonomy (NCBI): domain Eukaryota; kingdom Metazoa; phylum Chordata; class Mammalia; order Primates; family Aotidae; genus Aotus; species Aotus nancymaae. The sequence continues at coordinate 30,655,204 of NW_026988428.1, forward strand.
CATGGTTGGAACACCTGGGATCTGGCTGAGCCTCTCTCTCCAGTGGGGTAGTTGGACTAATATGCATGATGACTCAGGACTCCAAAGGGGCAAAAATAGAAGCTGCAAGATCTCAAGATGTAGGCCTGGAAGTCATAAAGCATAGCTTTTGCTGGATTTGATTGGGATGGTCCTGGTTTCAAAAGAAAGGAAAATAGACTTCATCTTTTTATGGGAAGAGTGGAAACCACATTACAAAAAAGCAAAGGGACGAGGAGAGAATGTTATGGCTAGCTTTAGAGACAGTCTGTTTCAGTTCGTATTGCATTTGTATTAGATTCTGTTCAATGGTGCTGCTTAGAAGGGTGATGGGACCTCAGAAGGAAGGAAATAGAGGTGGGTTGAAGGATTCTAGAAGCTGGGAGAGAGTAATTAGCTGCTAGAATAAAAGCCATTCAGCCAGATCAAGACAATGGAAGTTGAGAGGCCTTCAACAGAGATTTCCAAAGAGCCAATAAAAATGTCCCATGGGGGGATTAAAAAGTCAAATTATATGTCTTTCAGTCCCAGAGAGCACAGAGCCACCTTACAACAATAACAGTCATGTAAAAACTTTCTCATTCCTTTTATCTCTCCTCCCTATCTCAACTTCCACTCTGGTGGAAACAGAAAATCAAAAATCATAGTTAATAAACTAGGGGAAGCAGAGCAGGGACAGGAAGGAGGACTGCACTCACTTCCAACTTACCTGTGTCCAGCTTCTTCTGGCCCATGATGCAAAAGGCAGAAAGACTTTAACATTAAAACAATTTTGGAGTTTTGATCATTATCTATTATTGTACACTTATAATTACCGTACTCAGACTGTAATTGTGACTTAACATGATCAGAAAAGTGTACCCAAGAGTGGCCAGAATAAATATGCGGTCCACCTAAGTTTTAATCCAAAGGTAGTAGAAGAAAGATTATCTATATGAAGGAGCTTAAGTAAAATTATGAAAAACACAAATAATTGTTTAAAATACTATTCATGTGGTTAAATCTATGATAGGTAAGTTTTCATGACAGTTAAGAGTAAATAATTCAATGTAACCAATATTTGTAACCACATGACATATAGTAGTATGTTCCATCACTTACCAGCTGTGCAGTCTTGGTCAAGTCACTTAATTCCTCTGTGCCTTATATTTTTTATGTGTAAAATGAAATAAATAATAGTCATCTCTTTGGGTAATTGTGAGAATTAGATAAAATCTAGATTAAATGCCTAACACAGTGTCTAGCAAATAACTGTTCAACAAATTATAGTTATCATTATCATCTGCCTTATTGTTTTACTGAATTTTTTTGCAAGAAATTGTCCTACTTTTTATTTTTTTAGGAAATAATATTTTAATAAATGCAATAATATCCTTAAAATGCTTAACATAATCACTGAACATGGTAGGTGTTCAGTAAATGGTGGTAGTGGTTATTATAGTTGCTTGAATATAGGCCCTTTCGCCTCCCTTTCTTCCCATTATATACTAGCTATACCATTTCTAGTACTCTACTTAATCTCTTTGAATCTTAGTTCCTTCATTTGTAAAATAGGGCTTTTACTTACTTTACTGATCTCACAAGGTTGTTATTAAGAATAAAATTCAGTCTTTGAAAGTATTTGTAAATGCTATATACATATGATTTAGCATTATTTTCATTCATTGAGGTTACCTTTAAAATATTATTTATACATCTCTTTCAAAATGATTTTGCACTCAAAATTTTATGTAAAGGTAAAAACACTCAAAGCTTTTATGTAAAGAAACAGAGCCAATACCTCTATTTACATGCTGCTTTCTAAGAGTAAGTGTAGTGCTCACTTCAGTAGCACATATACTAAAAGGTAAGTGTATATTTTCTAGTCTTTGTGCACAGATGCCGTGATTTCAGGGCAGTTGCAAAATCCTACTAGACCACCAATCTTTCTCCTCTTTAGTGCTGAGCTTCTCTCCTACCTCATCTAAAATTTATCAATTAGTGTTTTTAGTTGGGTAGACTAGAAGGGTTTAACTTCTGATAACATGTTCATATTTACCTAGGTAAGGCAAACTTAGGAGTTGAGAGAAAGGACTATTCCCTACAACTTCTCTGTTGGCACAAATTAATTGATTAGATTAGTCTCAGTGTTAGCTGAGAACATCCATTCTAAACGTGTGAGATCAAAATTTGAGCTAATTTCAGTGGAGGAGCAAAACACAGTCACAACTACCTAAGAATAAATAGCTCAACAAACTTTCATTTCATTTATGTCTAACAGAAGGTGACTGCTTCCCCAAGATGCCTCTCACCAGATGGTGAATTCTCAGTTCATTTTTAACTACCTGGAAAAGCATGGCACACAGCTCTGACCTCATTTCATTTTAGAATTCACCTTTTGTTTCAGCACTAGATCACCAAGGCTTATGATTTCCAACTGAGCAAAAATTTCCTTAAAAGGCAGGAAATCAAAGTCATGGGCAAACACACATGTGCATGAATATGTTTACTTTTTAAACACCTTACTCTTGATAATCCATCTGTAATTATGAGAAGCTAATTTTTGTTGTTTCAGACCAGTTTTCCTTCTCTACTTGCATAAAACCAGTTGTCTCTATTGATTCAATAATTGAAAACTGATTTTAATTATTCTAAATAAAACATAATTCTAAAGACGAATTGGGAGTTTTCTCTACATGGTGCATTCTAAAGTCAATATAAAATCCCTTGGATTATTTATATCAATCCTCATTCTTCAAATCTCTCTTTGTTAGTATTCATGATTGAGAATTTACAGCACAATTATTCTAGGACTCCAGGATAATCAGGGTAAGACCTTTCAGTAATGAGGAGTCACCAAGGAGTTTAGCCAACACTCCAATCAATTACAGCAGGTCCTGGAATAACCTCATTTTCTTCAACATGGTTTCATTATAACACTGGTGAGAGAAAAAAACTGATTCTAGCCAAGGCCACTGTGTGTGTGGAGTTTTTAAATTCTTGCCATGTCTGTGTGAGTTTTCTCTGGGTAATCTGGTTTTCTCCCACATTCCAAAGATGCACACATTAGTTGAATTGGAGTGTCTAAATGGTCCTAGTACAGGTGTGTGTGTGTATGTCTGTGTGTGTATAAGTAAACCCAGTGATGAAAAGGCATCCTGTCCAGGCTGGTTCCTGCCTTGTGCCCTGAGCTGCCAGAATAGGCTCCAGCCATCTGAGCTGGAATAATTGGGTAAGTAATTATCTTATTTGTTTTTATTAATCATTTAAACATTTATGCATAGCTCACATTTATTTAATGTTTAAAATTAGAAGTGTTTTGTTTTTATTTAGAAGTTTGGTGATATTTTTATGACCAAAATATGCTATAGGAACTTAACTCTCACGTATACCAATTAGCTTATGGTTAAATTGGTTTTGTTATATGCTGTTTTGCTTAAAGTCACAGTTTCCAAAAAGCTATTGACAATGTTAAGTGAAAACTTTTTGTACTTTCGTATGCCTGAACTTTTATGACCACATACTGCCCCCTTAAAATTAGTTAGAGGTGGACATCTTGAAAAAGGAAACTCCTTGTAGATAGAAATATGGGGCCAGTAGAAGGGTCAGAATCTGCTCATTATCACTATTGAGAAAATAAATTACCATAACCCAAGGGTGGACTATTTTGTCCTCTTCATGAATGCAATCTGGCAAATGATGTTTTAGAGAAATGAAGTATAAATTAATCTCAACTGTTTTCATCTTTATTTTCCAGGGTGATTTGATTATTGTACTGAATAAAACAAATAGGCAATGGGGAAAAGTTATATGTATATATGAAAAAGATACTTAAAAATAATAAAAATATTTATAATATAGTTTCCTAAATAATAATAATCTTTGTATCACATGGAGTATTTGTGTTGCTCTACACTTTTATAGCATACAACATTATAGCAATTATCCATAAAAATGTAAAGTTGAAAAGAACATTGAGAATAGCTAGTCTAACATCATAATTTTACACATGAGGAAACTGAAGCCCAGATAGATTTGGTGACTTTCCCAAGGATACAGAGCTGGCTCACGGCAGACAATCATATCAGACATAATCTCATGTCTTTCAGCTCTTTGTCTGACCGTCTTCCCACTCCCATGCAGACTATACATAAAATTATTTTACTGTTAAAAATTAGTTTATGCACATAGTTAAAATTATGCTTAAAAAGTTCTCTAGCTTGACCACACATGAAAATCACCTGGAGAGCTATTAAAACCACCAACACCAGGTTGCACCTCAGATGGATTACATCACAACATCTGGGGATGGGATCTAGGTGTCAGTAGTTTTCAAAGCTCCCCAGGTGATTCCAATGAGCACCCAGGTTTGAGAACCACTCTACTAAACTAATGATAATGAAAAAACAGGTGTCTTCTGTTCCACTGTTTCTAACTCCTTAGTTCTACTTTCCATGGCAGTTTTTCTCTAAGTTTGGACCTAAGACCAGTAGCATTGGCATCACCAGTGAGCTTTTTTTTTTTTTTTTTAAGTTTTTCAGATGGGGTCTCACTCTGTCACCCAAGTTGGAGTACAGTGGCATGATCTTGGCTCTCTGCAACCTCTGCCTCCCAGGCTTAAGCAATCCTCCTGCCTCAGTCCCCTAGTAGCTGGAACCACAGACGTGCACCACCATGCCTGGCTAATTTTTGTATTTTTTGTAGAGATAAGATTTTGCCATGTTGCCCAGTCTAGGAGTGAGCTTTTCAGAAATGTACATTCATGGGTCACACTCCAACCTATTGGATCAGAATCTCTGAGGATGAGGTTCCAGTTAATTGTAATTCTTATTCATGTTAAAATTAGCCTTACCCTGTAAGGTATCATTTTTCACTATTTTTAGCAGTATCCTCTATATTTACCTCCATGTCTAAATAATATGCTTATAATCCTATTTCTTGATTTGACAATTTTATACTTTATCTATTGACTTCCTGTTATGGCAAATAAGGATTTAGGTTTTTCTATGTTTCCCCCTCCTCTCATCCTTCCAGTAGAGTTATATCATAGTATTTTACTAAATCAATTACTCTGTGTTTATGTTATTAATATTGTAAAAATATTGTTCCCTGCAAAGCTAAATAAATCTTTGTATATATACCTTTTATTTTATACTTATTTTTTTCCTAGGATTAATAATTGCCTGGTTTGTTTATTTGTTCATTTTCTATGTGTCTACTCTTTTTAAATATGCTCTACTAAATCTGTTCTATGCCTACCAATATAATTTTCAAATATTCAAACTGAGATATTTTGCCCATCTCATTTGGAAACCTATGCCCTCGCCCCTTCATCCATTTGCTCTGATTTGAACTGGTTATTTTCTGAAGTCAGCTATGCACTTGACATTCTGGATCTTGGCCTTGCCCTTTCTTTATCACACTATATCCAGTCTGCAGGCAAATATACTGCCTCTACCTTCAAAATGTATCTGGAATCTGATCCCATCTCTCTCTCTTTTTTTATTTTTCGAGACAGAGTCTCACTCTGTTGCCCAGGCTGTAGTGCAGTGGCATGGTCTTGGCTCTGCAACCTTTGCCTCCCAGGTTCAAGTGATTCTCCTGCCTCAGCCTCCCGAGTAGCTGGCATTACAGGAATGCACCACCACGCCTGACTAATTTTTCTAATTTTTGTAGAGAAGGGGTTTCTCTGTGTTGGCCAGGCTGGTCTCAAACTCCTGACCTCAGGTGGTCCACCCGCCTTGGCCTCCCAAAGTGCTGGGATTACAGGTGTGAGCCACCATGCCCAGCCTCCTATCCCTTGGCCTCCTCTGCTACCATCCTGCTCAAGCCACCATCATCTCTCTTAATCACTGAAATAGCCTCCTTAATTCTTCCACCTATTCCCCCTCTCAGCCTATATCCCACACTGCAACCTTTAAAAATGTAGCACAGATCGTGTTTCATATATTTATTAGTTAAGCACAAGTAACAAAAGGAACCACATGCCATTTGGGAAATATTTGTTTCTTTTTCTAAGTGTGTATGTAGGTAAAGGGTTTCAGGTGGGGGTTGGTGGTGGTGAACAGATTACGGGTATGGGAATTCTATATACATTCTCACTGATTGACCTGTAGCAGATCAATGTTATGGAACACATAGAAAAATATTTAACATTTTCACAGTAAGTACTTAATATGCACTGTGAGGTTATAGAAGCAGAAGAAGATTCTTGCCTGTGAAAATTTACAAATTTCTGTAGGAGATAAAATATGTACATATACTACACTGAAAGAACAAAACAATATTTGATTATTTGTAGAAACTAGCATTATAGACTCCTTAGAAATTCAGAGAGAGAGAGAATGCAACATTCTGATGGACTAATAAAGAGTACTCTATAGTAAAAGCAGGATTTGAGTTTGAATTTAAAATATAGGTGATATTAATATTTTACTTCCAGTGACTACAAGGAGAATTTTAGACTGAGATAATGACATTAAAGGTACGCAACAGGAAGTTATATTAGGGTTCTCCAGATAAAAAACAAAATTGAGATAGAAAGATAAATGTAATAGATTAGATAGAGAAGAGAGTTATTATGAGAATTGGCTCATATTATACTGGAGACTGAGAAATTCCATGATATACCATATATACAAGGTGGAGAACCAGGGAAGCTTGTAGCATGGCTCAGTCCAAGTCCAAAGTCCTGAGATCCTGAGGAGGTAAGCGGATACTGGGTTAAGTTCCAGTGTTCAAAGGTCAGAGAACCTGGAGTTTTGATGTGCTAGGGCAAGAGAAGTCTCAACTCTAGAAGAGTGAGCAGATTCAGCTTTCTCCTTCCCTTTTGTTCTATGCAGGCCCTCAACCAATTGGATGGTGCTCATCTATGGGGGAGGGTGGATCTTCCCTACTCAGTCCACTGATTCAAATGCCAATCTCCTCCAGAAACAGCTGCACAGAAATACTTAGGAATAATGCTTTACCAGTTATTACCAGCTGGGAATCCCTTAATTCAGTCAAGTTGTCATCCAAAATTAACCATCACAGAAATACACAGCCAATTTAAAGAGAATGTGGACCAGGACAATTTGATATGTAGGATTTGTGCCAAGGAGTAGCTGAAAATAAGATGAAACGGATAGATAGATAGGTTTTTATTGATGTTCAGTATTCTAGTGGATCAGTTGTGCTTATCTTATTGATTTAATTAAATTTTGATAGATCATGGGCAATTATAATAGCTCTCAGCTAACCCAAGAAAATAGATTTATTATTAACTCCTCCTTATAGATGAGGAAACTTGAGGCCGAAGGAGGTTAAATGACTTGCCTAAAGTCAAAAGACTAAGAATTTGGTGTAGTTAATATTCGAACCTGTGCAATCTCATTTCTGAGCCTGTGCTCTTAAACATTGCCTTTACTGTCTTTCCTTGTCCATCATATATGTTACCAATATCTTTTCAATTTCTCGTTTGTCATTTTGACTTTGTATATGGTTTTTCTTACTGGGTGATGTTTTAAATTTTAAGTAGAGGCCAGGTGCTGTGGCTCATGCCTATGATGCCAGAGCTTTGAGAGACCAACGCAGAAAGATCACTTAAGCCCAGTAGTTCAAAGTTGCGGTGAACTGGAGCCTGCTGGGAGGGGTGGGGGAGAGGGAGGGAGAGCATCAGGAAAAATGCTGGGCTTAATACCTAGGCAATGGGTTGACAGGTACAGCAAACCACCATGGCACACATTTACCTATGTAACAAACCTGCACATCCTGCACATGTATCCTGGAACTTAAAATCACAAACAAACAAAAGTTGCAGTGATCTATGATTTCGCCACTGCACTCAAGCCTAGACAACAGAGCAAGACTCTTTCTCTAAAATAAATTAAAATAAAAAATCACGAAATTTTAGGTAGTCAAAGTTTCAATATTTTTCTTAATTTTTATTTTTGTTTCATAAGAAAGGCTTAGTATAAAGAATAATAAAAATATTTTCTATTTTCTTTTGATTTTTTACTTTTATTTTTAACTTTATGATAATCATTAATCTTTTATTGTGTTTGTCTATGGCCTGAGGTAGGGATCTAATTTCACTTTTCTTCCAAATGGCTAGCCAATTATCCTCAAAATACGTTCTTTTTTAAATGACCTGACATGCCATTTTGATAGAGTAGATATTTAGAAATTTGCCAGTTGCTGGACATTCTACCAATAAGTAAGTGTTATTCCGATTAAGAAGGATTCTTTTTAAAAGTGCAACCCTGAAAGGAATATTAGTTAGAAACACTATAATATAAATTAGTTAGATAATACTGGGTTCTATTGATACCCAGCTGAGATAAATGTAGCCAAAAATAGTAATTTTGGCTCTGGAGATAAAATCTTCATGGGGAGGAGGATGTTAAAAGTAGAAAAGTTAATTTTTAATGTAGCATGGGTGAGAGAAACTATTGTCTTCTTCACTATTGTTGCCATTGATAGACAAAGCTCTCACATTTTTTATGACAATTATTGAAGTATTATTTGGCACCAATTGAAATAATAAGGACTTGTAATAAGGCTTTTTAGTAAGCAAATCACCCCAAATTTTTCTAATGTTTTTCAGCTTTAAACCAATGACAAAGCCATAAAAATAGGCATAGGGATAAATAGTCCAATGAAGACTCTTTTTGTAAATGTGAAACTTAGATTTTGGGAGAAAATGTCAAATCTTTTCATTTCCTCTGGGGACAGCATTATGCAGGTATGTTAGTAGTCTTTCTGTAGAGTATCAAGAAATCCATCTGCAAATAATAATTTCCTCCCATTGCACTATGTGCATGCTCTGAACAATTAATGTCCTTACTTGCCTTCACAATGGTTCAGTGTGATCTAACACAGATTCAGCCATCTGTCTGTATTTTCTTCCATTTGCAACATTTGTTCTTCCTGCTGATCTGACTGCTTCTTTTCTCTGCTTTCTGATTCAGATTGAGCAAGCTTTCCCAGAAATGTACTTGTTAGCCAGAAGCAAGTCTCTTGGACTACAGAAATATAAAATATTCTCCTACTATATTCATCCTGTTAGTAATGTTTTAAAGAACCTTTTTAAAAATAAGTATATTGCCTGGAAAGCATACTAGGTTCTTACTGACAGAATTTTTAACCTGTTGTCAAAATCAAATATATGCAAATCTAAAATCATGTTTCGAAGAAATAAATACAATTTTCTGTAAATGTGGTCCTGAGGATCATTAGTGTCTTGTTCTAGTGAAGTTCCAACATTCCTTCTTAAGAAGAGCATCTCAGTACATCCTACTGGAATTAGTTGGCTTCCTCTTGAAGTACATTCTTTTCATGTTCCCTCAATGAAAGTCTTTTGGTGATAACTTCTGTTTTTGGATAATATCTTTATTTTATTTTCCTTCTCAGAAAATCTTTCAATTGTATATTATTTCATTTTCTTCTCTCAAACCCCCTGGCTCAAGTGATTCTCTCACCTCAGCTTCCTGAATAGCTGGCACTACAGGTGCACAACACCATACCTGGCCCACTGCTGTTATTAAGAAATTAAGCTGTCACTTTAATTGTATCCCCTTTGTTGGGTAAGCTATCATTTCTTTCTAGTTGCTTTTTTTATTCCTGTCTTTGTTTTTTGCAACTTCGTTCTATATGTTGAGGTGTGAATTTCTTTTAATGTATACTGTTGGGGATTTGTTGACCTTCTTAAATATGATGATTGATGTCTTTCATCAACTTTTAAAAATTATTAGTCATTATTTCTTTAAATATTGCTTCTCCTTATTTGAATTATCTCTTCCTGGAATGCTCATTAGCTCTTCTCACTCTATATTTTATGTTTGTAAACCTCTCTATACCTGTCTCTCTGAGCTGCAATTTGAGTATTTTTTCAATTTTATAATCCATTCATTAATTTCTAAAAATTTATGTTTCCAGTGACTTCTACTCCAAGTTAAGCAGGTATCAGTTGCTCTATTTCTCTGAGAGAAACTGCCTCTGCAGATTTCAGGGTGGTGGTTTGATCCAAAGCATTAGTTCTATGATGGGTCCAAGAAGAGTCATTAATTTTTTAGTTTGTTCAGATTATTCTTGTTGTAAAGATGTCAGTGACAGCTTCTAAGATCTTTAAATGTTCGAGCTGAAACAGGAAGTTTACTACTGACTTAAAATTTAATATAATTTGGGTTCATTTGTTTTCAAACAAAAACTCTCTAGCTAACTTAAGTGAAAAGATATTTGTCAGAAGGATGTTAAGAACCAAAGCAGCTCTGGGCATCAGTAAATAAAAACTATAGTAAAGTTTTATCAGCAAAATTTTAGTTAAAACATCTCCACTATGTGTTCAACTGTTTTCAGTATCTTTATTCAACTGCTCAAGATTCCAACTTCAGGAATTCTGGGACAAAGATGTTGAGGTGGCTGCAGAGTTTTTGAATATTCTTGAATTCTTGCATAAAATTAGAGGAAGCAGCTAGATAGCAAAACTATCTGGAGTTAACTTACAACAGAATTAGATTATAAGATGTCCCCCAAACCCTAAAACACCAATATCCTCAGGCCTGTGGTTATCGTTGTCTTTGTGAAAGAAACCTATAAAATTCAGGATGATGATGATTTTTATAAGGAGGGAATAGTCTTTGGGATGAGCTAAATGAAGGGGGATCTGAAGTGGCTGGAAATGTCCTTTGTATTAATGTAGATGGTAGTTGAAAGACTATTTGCATTGTAATAATTCACTAAACCATACATTTATGTGTTTTTCTGTATCTGTGTTTTATAATAAAAAGGCCAAAAATTTTTTAAATTATATTCTGAAAAAAGAGAATTATCTGGCCTAATTTGGTATACAGGGAGATCCACTGGTTAGGGGAATGTCAGTCCCAGGTTGTGTTCATAAGGTTGGAAATTATTTCCCAAAATGAAATAAGGTTGCTTCTAGATGGATAAATGAATGTCAGGCAGCCCAAATCCAATAAGTTTTGATTACAATACAACATTTCCATAGATGTGGGATTGCCCTCTTGTGGTATATATCAATTCTGTTATTGTAAGCAGCAAACAAATTATGTGAGAAAGGGCATTTAAAAGAAGAAAGTCCTAAAATTCAGCCACTAGGAAATGGACAAATTTCAAAAAATGGTTTATAAGCAAGAATGGTTTTACAAGTGTTAGCGTGTAGTTTAAAGACAACACTTTAACAATGTTTATAATGGACAAATATATTGAATATGGAGTACTTTTCCCATTGCTTACTTTTGTTCTCTTTGTTGAAGATCAGATGCCTGTATGTGTGCAGCTTTATTTCTTCATTCTATTCCATTGGTCTCTATGTCTGTTTTTGTACCAGTACCATGCTGTTTTGGTTACTGAAGTTTTATTGTATAGTGGAAATCCAGTAATGTGATGCCTCTAGCTTAAACTGAATTGAGAATAAATGTGCTGTAAGAAAGTGAAGACAAAAATACAGACTATGCCTAGAAGTCTGAATGAGAAGAGAAAATAGTTGATAGCATTAGGAGGAATATGAATTAGGAGTTGATTTTTTAACATGAGAAAAACTAATTATCATCTGAGAACATGCTGCTAGTAAAGAAAGAAAATTTCACATGGTGAAAGAGAGAGGTAAAAGTCTAGAAGAGGTAAGAGAATCTGGGATCAAGGACACAGCCAGAGGGACTGGCCCTGCATATAAGGATAGACAACGAATCCACTAATCCTAAAATGAAATTAAATCTATGTAGATGCAGGTATATTTGTGGGGGTGGGCAAAAAGTTTAGGAACATGATATCTAATGCCTTCACCTTTCTTTATTAATTAAGAACCTAAGTCATCTGCCAAAAGTAAGAATGGATAGTGGGGAATCAGAAGAAGGCTTGAAGATACCAGTGAAGATTTGGAAATAGCTGCAAGGATTGGAAATAGAAACTTACCAAGGACAACTAAAAGGATTGCCAGGGCATGTTGAATATTCAGATTTGACTGATAAAATTATCCATTAATGTGCCTAAATGCATAATAGTTTTCTTGAGCATACTTTTTTAAAAAAGATTTCTCAATAGTTATTTATCTAAAGGAATAAAAAGAAAAGATGGATTCATTATACATTAATAGTTTCTTGTGTATAGGAATCTTATTTTTGAAACTTAATTTAAAAGTAGTATTCCATATTATAGGCATACATAGTATTTTTTTCTTTAGTGAAACCACTCAAACATGACTTGTATAATTCACATATTACCTTAGTTCTTTGATGCCACCTTAGACATGGTTGAGATTGACTTAATCTAACATTATCCTGTGGATTGTAGACTTACAAAATATTTCTTAAGACTTACATGAATTTCTTGTGGGCTTGTGATCTCATAGTCATTTCTGGCTCTAGGCTGTTTTTTTTTTTTTTAAATTTATTTACTCAGTCTACTTTACAGATCATACAACACCCTGTTCATGTAACCTATGTTTCATAGCATGTTAACCCAGTTCTGGATTTTGGGCTTTTTCCTTAATAAGGCCATTAAAAACATTCACACTCACAGCATATATATGTAGAGATTTTTGCTGAAGGCTGGTAATATGCAGGGATTCATTTCATATCACAGTAAAATAAAAACTCAACTTGAGGTCAGCTTCCTGTACTTTTCTTATTTTTCTGTTTCTGTCCTCTTTTTAAGGAGTGAAATCTCAGCTCCTCTTACTCTTTAGTAGCAGAATAATTTAGTTCTCTATGTTCCCTATGCACAAATTCAGCTTGAGGAACATTATGGCCTGTTAAAACCCACTAAAGTGCTCAACAGAACAAATGGACCTTCTTTAGAAATTTTTTTTTTTGCATCCCCCACATAAATTTGTAGCCAATTTTAAGTCTTTTTCAGGGCTTGTAATGAAAAATATTGTTTTCCTTAAAAAGAATATGCTATGAGACAAAATAATACTATATCTGAGCTGGAAGAAAACTTAAAATACTGCCCCTTATCCCTGTATTTTACCAAAATTAATGAGAGGCAGGTCACACAGTTTTCATACTCCTGAGTTTCTAAAACTCTTTTATATAAATGTTGTAGTTTATGAAATACCTCAAGTTTCCAAACCAGACCATGTTTTTCATTAAGACACCAAAGTCACTTAATTTCTTCAATGTTTAATTTAAACTGTAACGTTATTGGTAGGGATCTTTTATTGGCCATCATGGTATACTGTCATTATATATTCCTAAAAATACCTATGTCAGATTTACTATTTTCTTTACTATGAGAAAAAAAATCAGAATTTGCTTTGGTAGCTGCTCTACCTCACTTTTCTTAAGTTAATGAAGCGTTCCTCTGAAAAAGCCAACAAGATTCCATATCTTTTCCCGAGGATGGTTTGTTGAGTCTGTATGAGGACTCAAGAAAATGGCTTATGACATTAAATTTGCCACTAGCTGTTTATATCAACTAGTTAGGTCAATTATGATATAACCAAACCTAATTATTTATTAATTGCCTCTTCACAGAGATATAATAAAGAAGAAAAAGAAACTGAGAATAGCTTAAAAATTAAAAACAGCTTAGAAGACATGAATATAGTGAAACGACCCAGTGATTCCAAGATAGTGCTCTAGGGATCCTGAAGTGACCAATCAATGATGAGGAAGACGACAAGTACATATTACATCCCGTCCTCACCTGTGAGATGGTATCTAAAATATCAACAAGAATACACAGGAAGTGTTTTAACAGGAGGACAAAAAGAAGCCTTTGATTTCAGCAAACGATGTTCCTGTATCCAAGGAAAACACTCTCCCAGGACTAACACAGCAGGCTTTCCAAATTCGAGATGCCATTCCAGATTCCAGATTCATGAAACCATTATATTAATGCAAATTTAATGAAAAAGATTTCATGCTGTGTCTAACAAAAAATGAGTGACTAGAAATCATTATAGTAACATTAATAAAAGTAAAATGACAAAATATCTGAGGCATGGATAGTATAAAAGACACCATTACTAAGAGAAGTTACCTATTGCTGAAACAATAGAATAGAGAAAGTGGGGAGATTACCATCCGGAAACATAAGCTTAGATGAAGGAGAGCCTGGGTTTTGTGGAGAAGGGGTAAATGATGACTACAATGTCTGAAGACTAAGAAAATCAGAAAGACTGTTCAGCAGGCAAGAACATCTTATCTGATACCGTATGGCCACATTTGAAAAGAACATCTTATCTGCTTCTGTATGTGTTAGTCTGACTCTATGCATGCCAGTAGTGTTGTATTTCTGCTTTGGACATGGGAAAATTGTAAACATCAATGATCAGATATTTTCTAGGACCTTCTGAGGAGTTATAGAATCCTTCAGAAAGAGGAGACTGGAGTTGGTAACTTAAAGCAAAAATTAGTGGAATATTGGTTGGGTTTGAGATATGTGTGAGCCCAATAATTCACAATTGAACTGTGGACAATAATAGCTGTAACTACCATTTATTGCATACCTTCACTATACCAGATACTGTTCTACTCATTTTACTAATGGAATCTCATAATTTACATAATAAATGAGGCTTTTTTTTTCAGTTTTAGAAATGAAAAAAAAATTGAGATGAATTAGATACATTCCAAAGACCTGGAATCTGTACTTACTGGGAAGTTACAGATTCCAGAATTAAAGGCATGTTTATACAGGAAAAGCATGGTAATCTCAGCCCGGGGGTGATGAGACAGTGTCATCTACTTTGTGCTTTACTGCAGAAATTAAAACATGAGCTAAACTTTGATTATTAGTGGAAAAGTCATTATCCAAATTTTGTCCTCACCTTGCTACCTTTTCAAACACTAATCACTAGCTGATATTACTATGTTAAACATGTGAATAGAATCCCAAATATCATGGAGCTTATCTTCTAGTGAAGGAAAAAGATCACAGACAAGTAGACAAATATTAAAGTAATTTTAGATAGTAATATTGCTGTGAAGAAAATGTGATGTTAAGATGGGGGAGGTTAACTTTAATTAGGGTAGTTAGGGAAGGTTTCCCTGAGGATTCAAAATTTGAGCTGATTCTTAATATGAAGAAGCCATCTGAAGATCTGGCAGAAAATAATTTCAGATAAACATAGTAAATACAGAGGAAATGATCTGATTATTAAATATGGATGGTCTATTTTATAGCCCTATACTATTTCAGAATTGACAATATTTTACTGAAGAGTTTCAGTTTGTCTTGGGAAGTATTTCTCCTAACTCTTTTAGTATTTAAACACTCAGTGGTCCAGTTGTTTCTAAGATTCTGCTATCAATATACTGGTTAGCCTCTTGTATGGAGGACTCTTCTGGTCTTTTCTGCTTTGTTCCTGCTCCTAAAGGAGAAAGCATCTCCCTAGTTGTGGTAGATTGTTTCCAAAGACAGCTAAAATAATTCCTCCCATCTGTATACATTTCTTTGCAACTGTGGTTTTGCTACTTCTTTCATCAAGAGGTGAAATCCTTTCTCTGCATCCTTAAAACTGGACTGGCCTTGTGACCTGCCTTACCAATAGAATGCAACAGAAGTAATATTGTGGGACTTCTAAGCCTAGGCATCAGGAAACCTTTGTTCTTGTCCTCTTGGAATGTTGCCATCACCACATGAAGATGCCCCAGGCAGTTTCCTTGAGGATGAGAGACCACATGGAGACAGAAGCCCAGTCAACACTGTCACCACTCAGGAGACTTTTGAGTAAGGCTATCTTGGACTATGCGTCCCAAGTGACCTCCAGATGACAGCATCTGCATGAGTGACCCAGTGTGAGACTAGCAGACAAACCATTCTGTTGAACCCAGCTCAGATTTCTGACCCATAAATTATGAGCAAATAAAATGTTTGTTACTTTAAGCCACTAAGTTTATTACGCAGCAATAGATCATTAAGAAACCAGCTAAGTTCCAAAAATCTTTTTTGGGGGCTTTATGTCATTTTGCTCTGAACTTTTGCTCTGAACTTGAAGTTGCTGACTGAATGCTTCTTCAAGAGGTCTCTTGAAAGATGCCAGAATACATTACACTAAGCTTTCACTCATTTTAAAAATTATTTCACTTCAAGTGTATATATCAGCAGAATTGAAAGATTGGTTCTACTCTTTGTTGGAGAAAGGATTCTTCACTTACTATTCTGAACTAATAGGCATATTTTGATACCATTGAGCCTGCACAGATAAATTCAGAGTCCTTTCTCACTCTTCCTAAACTCTTGTTTTCTTTTAACACAAACTCTAAATTCTGAGCTTAGGAACTTCTACATTCTGTGCTACTCACCAAGTATGGTTATCTGGCATTCTGGGTACCAAAATCTTGACTACTGTTTATCTGTTGATTACTGGTGTTTCAAATACCTGCCATTAGTAGTCGAAAGGGAAATTTTGCTTTGGGATGTTATGAAGATATAATTGAGAGTAGCAGAACCCACATTAATGAAGGAATCATACGTAGTTTTAGCATACCATGTAGCTCTGGTTTTAACGTAGCTCCTCCCTGTTAAGATTTGGAAGGATAGGAAAATATTGGTTACCACGATCTTTACATTTTCCATTAAATATCTACATTTATTTATTGATCTATTTATTTTGCTACTGACTACACTTGTTTTTTTTGCTAAACAGGTCCTTCTTCAGTTAAAAAGAATGCCTGCTATATCTCATTTTAGGTACCCTCCCTTTTTGCTCCTATGGAGTTTGATGAATAGAAGTAAGTGTCTGATATCAGTATTTAATTAAAGGTCTTCTTCTGTCATACTCACAATCCCACCATCTTATGATTATGTTGTACATCATTTAATCAGCATCCCTTTTCTACTACCCCATCATCAACTATGGTAAAGTTATCCATTTGCTGACCCACTGGGGTTTGTGTGGTTTATCCACACAATGACACTTGAATGTGAATGACACTTGTTTCTCCAATGGTCTTCTTTGTTGCCCATGCAATATCTTGAGCATTTTATTTTTAATTCCAGTTTTTCTTCATGGTGTCATATCCCTTTTAGACCACCCTCTTTCTATTCTAAGCTTGTGTTGCCTTTCAGCATAGGCACTCAACTTCCTTCTTCCTGTTTAAAAAACAGGTCTCGGTTTAGAGTAGAAATAAAGTGTTTTCTGAACTCAATTGTTGAGACTATTCTCCTGTTATTCACTGAATTACATATCCAGCTCTGCACACTTCACCATACTTATGGTGATTAACATTTATGTGTTCTTCAGAGATAATGTTTCCAAATATACTTTAGTTATGGTATTATAGTGCACAACAGAAACCTTCAAACATTTTTAGACATAGGAAAGATAAATCCCATTAAGTGCTTTTTCTTGAGGGATAGCAGATTTATAAATGACTTATTGTTATATATTTATGAATCTTTAAAATTTATATTTTGGGAATCGTTTTCTGTGATTTCACATTATTAGCCTCTAAATGTGAAAGACTAAGAAGAGCAAAATGAGCTGGAAATGTTTGTAGAACTCTAAATCTAAATTTTGAAAGATATGAAAGAGTACGTAGACACCGATTACCATTTATGAGGTCCTCCCTTAGTGAAACAAAACATAAAATCCCAAAACGATACTCTAAAATCAAAAGGTTAATTTGTTAAGCCTAATACTTCTTAATTAAATTTTTTGGATGATGCAAGTCCTATATGCATATGTTGTCATGATGAAAAATTAATATTATATGGAATCATGTAGAATAAAAACTTAAGTATTTCTTATCTTAGTTTGGGTTCTTTCCAAAGTAGAGTCTAAGAAAATGACTTGAGTGTAGGTATTCTGATTATGAGGTGATTCTAAGAAGCACACAAGGAGTGAAGAAAGTGAGACAGGAAAAGGAAAAAGGTCAGTAAAGTGTGTGGTAACAAAACAAATGGATTGCTACTGTAGACAACTGAGGCTCAATTTTGCTGGGGAATCTCTAAGAAATCTTGTAGAATTGTAGAAATGTACTTCAGAATTGTCCCCCAAACACTATTCTTTTCCTCGATGTATTTGCTTAGTCATAGGCTAATTTATACCTTACTGTTTTAATCTAGTTGCATAGTATGTTTTGATTTCTAGTAGAATAAATTATCTTCCCTATTATTATTCTTTTTAAAACAATGTTTATAAAACTTTTTTGTAATTTTTGGAATAAGCTAATTAAGATTTATTTTTTAAAAATAATGAGGAGATTTGAATCAGAATTGCTTTGTTTACAATATCATGTCTTCTTATCCAGGAACTTCGTATGTCTTCATTTAGTTGGATGTTTTATGTGTTTAAGTTCTAGTTTAAAAAATAGATTTTGTACATTTCTTGTTTCATTTACTCAATATTTTATAGTTATTATTGCTACTGTGAATAGAGCCTTTATGGTATTTTAAAAACATGTGTAGTGAATTCCTATAATTTTGTGCTGCCTAAGCATCCATTTGAATATGGATTGGACTTTCTCATAGCAGAATCAGGGCTTAGTTACCCTTGACCCAGTTTTCAGTTCCCCACCTCATCCTATTTCCTCTGTATAGTCAATCCAGATATCTGCCTTGTACAGTTGCCTCCTAGTGACCACCTCCTTGTGAAACATGTAGATAGATACAACCTACATGACCTACCCCACTGACCCCCACACTTTGCATGGACAGCAGATATACCACAGTGACCATCTCTCAGTGACAGAGTGCCCCCACAGAACTCATGCTTTCTTACTTTAAACTCATCCATTAAAATTCCCCTTGGGAAACCTGCTTGGGTAATGTCCTGGGCCCCAATAAAGGCTTGTCCCATAGGTCCTCTCTCCCTTTCTCTTGTTCTTTACCTGTTGGTTGAGTACACATGTCCTGGATGGTTCCCCATTTCCAGCAGGCTCTGTGAAGCACGCTGCCCTCTTCCCTTGGGGGATCTGTAAGTAATACAGCTTTTTCTGTTATCTGTTTTGTTGTGCCGCCTCTTTTGTGTCTCACCTGACCAAAACACCTGAATCTAGCTTCTGTCCTAGACAGAGCAGAAGACTCTCCTAAAGGTTAGGACTCTCCTAGAGAATGGCTATCTTGGTAGGAAAAATGGACTCAGGTCACATAAGGGCCACAATATAAACAAATTTCCTGTGAGAGGGACACCTGGTCACAGGTTACACACTTAGGCATTAGACTGTCAATCAGGATAAAGAACTATCCTGTGGCTGCATAATATTCCATGCTGTATATGTGCCACATTTTCTTTATCTAGTCTATCATTGATGGGCATTTGGGTTGGTTCCAAGTCTTTGCTATTGTAAACAGTGCCGCAGTGAACATACGTGTGTATGTCTTTATAATACGATTTATAATCCTTTGGGTATATACCCAGTAATGGGATTGCCAGGTCAAATGATATTTCTATATCTAGATCCTTGAGGAATTGCGACTCTGTCTTCCACAATGGTTGAACTAATTTACATACCCACCAACAGCGTAAAAGTGTTCCTATTTCTCCACATCCTCTCCAGCATCTGTTGTCTCCAGATTTTTAAATGACCGCCATTCTAACTGGTGTGAGATGGTATCTCAATATGGTTTTGATTTGCATTTCTCTAATGACCAGTGATGATGAGCATTTTTTCATATGTTTGTTGGCTGCATAAATGTCTTTTTTGAAAAGTGTCCCTTTCCCACTTTTTGATGGGGTTTTTTTTCTTGTAAATTTGTTTAAGTTGTTTGTAGATTCTGGATATTAGCCCTTTGTCAGATGGCTAGATTGCAGAAATTTTTTTCCATTCTGTTGGTTGTCAGTTCACTCTAATGATTGTTTCTTTTGCTGTGCAGAAGCTCTTAAGTTTAATTAGATCCCATTTGTCTATTTTGGCTTTTGTTGCCATTGCTTTTGGTGTTTTAGTCATGAAGTCCTTGCCTATGCCTATGTCCTGAATGGTATTGCCTAGGTTTTCTTCTAGGGTTTTTATAGTGTTAGATCTTATGTTTAAATATTTAATCCATCTGGAGTTAATTTTTGTATAAGATGTAAGGAAGGGGTCCAGTTTCAGCTTTCTGTACATTGTCCTTTGCAGGGACATAGATGAATCTGGAAAACATTATTTTCAGCAAACTGACACAAGAACAGAAAACCAAACACCGCATATTCTCACTCATAAGTGGGTGTTGAACAATGAGAACACACGGACACAGGGAGGAGAACATCACACACCGGAGCCTGTTGGGGGGTGGGGGGGCTAGGGGAGGGATAGCAGGTGGTGGGGTGATTGGGGAGGGATAACGTTAAG
Source organism: Aotus nancymaae (assembly GCF_030222135.1). NCBI lineage: Eukaryota > Metazoa > Chordata > Mammalia > Primates > Aotidae > Aotus > Aotus nancymaae. Next base: position 30,675,417 of record NW_026988428.1, read on the forward strand.
AGAAATATCTAATGTAGGTGACAGGGAGATGGATGCAGCAAACCACCACAGCATGTGTATACATATGTAACAGTCCTGCATGATCTGCACATGTACCCCAGAACTTAAAGTATAATTTTTTTAAAAAGGAAATTCTTCTGCACAGAAAAAAAAAAAAAGAACTATCCCATGAAATGCACACTGTGAACATCTACAACCACCTCCCCTGGAGTCCCATTAGGATAGGGCTAGAATTATAGCCACTCCCAAGAAGGACCTCTAGACCAATTTTTAAAAATTATGAAACACTAGCCACCTTACTAACTGATAAATTATAGGCAGATTTTTATCCCTTTGCACTATCTCGCTCTTCAAAACTCTTTTATTAGCAGAAGGAGACTCAATCTTGCTGCTGTCTTTTCCTTCCCATATTCTTGGAGATTAAAGATAAGACTATAGTTTATTTTTCTGTCTTTTTTTCTGAAAAAAGACTATAGTTTATTTTCTTTTAACTATAACTTACTTCCCTTTTGGGAAGGGCAAGTAATCAATCTAATTTCCTCTACCTCCGTTGTATACTGGTCCACTGAAATACGTTTTTTTGTCTTTAACAGTCTGGCTTAACTATGGCTAGAATTTTTTTTAAAACTTAGTAAATACTAATGGATATTCAAGGAAATACTGGAAACAATAAAAACAAAAACCTACATTGATAGAAGTACAGAATTTGAACCATAGCACTGTTTACTTAAAAATGATAAATGTTTTAAAATTAAGAAATATTTATTCCCGAATATCAACCTACTTCTTTCCAGTGTAACTGAGTCCCTTCTTCATTAATTCTATTGACATAAAAAAGAAGTAGAAAAGCTTATATAAAATTCTTTGGCATTGATTTTATATTAATAACCTGTTTATAATGTAATGTTGTACACTTTCTTCCAAGTTTAAATATCAATTATTCCTAACAACGCAACTTTTTTTTAGTCCTTGCCCTAGTCCAAACCAAGTTCTTGTTACTCCCATCCCTTTCAAGTAAATCTTTTTACAAAATTATCTGAGCTTCTGAATTTAAGTAGTAATATAGCATTGCCATCAAGAAGTTTGAAATCAGACAGGCCTGGATTTGAGTACCAACTCAATTATTAGACATGAGTGTATGAAAATTATTCATCTTCTTTAAGGTTTAGTTTATTTTTGTAAAATTAGAGGTGAGCAATAAAAGATAAGTAATAAATCAAGCAGTTTGACAGGAATTAGAAATACACATTAACCCTAAGAGATGAATGAAACTATAGCATCAAAATAAATAACTCAGTGGGTTCTTTTTCTAGAAATTCAGGCATACCAAATTACTCGTAATTTCTTGGTCATTCTCTGGAGTTTTATATCTCTGTACCTTGCCACACACTACTTCATCTTCCTGGAATTCCCTTTCCTCTACCATTTTTGTCCACCTAGTTGACTATTCCCAATGAGCTAATACAGTGTATATGTGCCTTCCTCATGTAATATTTTAGGTCATACTGTTAAAAATCATCTTCACCAATATTCAGATTAATTATTGTGTCTTTTTAAAAGCCCTCTCTAGTGTTCTATGCTCCTGTAAGACCTGATACTTAACCTGTCCAAATATTGATTACATTGTATTGTTATTTTTATTTATCTGCCTGTGTCCTCTCCATCACTGTAAGACTTGCTATAATAAAATATATATATTAAAAAAACCCACAAAGGATTAGCAACATTTTTGTGTTTTTTTTTTTTTGTTGTTGTTGTTATTTTATTTTACTTTAAGTTCTGGAATACATGTGTAGGATGTGCAGGTTTGTTATAGGTAAATATGTGCCGTGCTGGTTGATTAGCTATGTTGCAAGTAAAAAGTAAAAAAAAAGATTACTTCAGTCTTCCATTAATTCAATTGATGCAGTTAACTCCTGTTCTGCTTGATATTCATGAACATTTGAGCTCTCCATGACAGTCCTGAAAGTTTTTTCTGTATTCTAATGTCACAATCTCCAAAGTTATCAGAACCCTGCATTCAAGAACACCTGTTAGAGTTTTATACCTGATTATAAAACTACCTTCTAAAGAGGACCAAAACAAGACAACAATGTCATGGATGACAAAAAGTTTTAGGGCAGCCACAAAGATAGAATTGACAAGGACATTTATTACCTCTGTGGCACATAATAATTTAGCATAACAATTATAATTATTACTGATAACATGCACTAAGTTGTATCAGGATTTTAGGCATTTCCCATTATTTTGGAACACATACAAATAACATATTTATACAAATAAAGCCCAAAGAAAGCCAAACACCATTTCATATTTGACAGTGCTTCTAGTATGAATTTTATACCAAATAAGCCAAATATGTCATTTTTGGATTTTAGGGAAACTAATATCTTAAAGGATGAATTAAGTCAGAAAAAGACATAATTTATAATTTGATTTTGGAAAGTTTGTCACATATCAAAGGTTTAAAATGCTTGATATCACAAAATAGAATCACAGGTCATTTTAAGATAAGTCATTCATTTAACCAAAGTGATAATTCAAAGATTTCCCAAAAAAGGCAAAAACTTTTATTCTTTGGGAAAGGAGAGTTTATTTTCCAAACCATAAGCCCTAATAAAAATAGCATGAGGCCAATTACATTTGTTTTACAAAAATTTATAAACACTGTGTAACATTTTAATCATTGATGATAAGATATACTTTCCATAAGCCTTTATAACCTTTATTAAGGAGTGGGTTAATGCTTCAAGAAAAGCTTTTTAATCTAACAGAGGGGCCCATATGCTGCTTCTGCATCAGTGTGTCTTTGACATCAATGGTTAATTTATAGAGAATGAATGAACTTATTTTATTTCTCAAAATTGGCCCTTAAAATCTCATGCACCCACCTCTTCTGTGATAGTCCCTGGTCCCCAAGGAGTTGAATAGCTTTAATTTTTGGCCCTGTGTTTCATGAACACAGTTTATTTTGATTGGCTTCTTCTATTGGGTCTGAATATGAGCTTTTTTTTTTTTTTATTGCATTTTAGGTTTTGGGGTACATGTGAAGAACATGCAAGATTGTTGCATAGGTGCATATGTGGCAGTGTGATTTACTGCCTTCCTCCCCTTCACCTATATCTGGCATTTCTCCCCATGCTATCTCTCCCGACCTCCCCGCCCCTGCTGTCCCTCCCCTATTTTCCCCCGACAGACCCCAGTGTGTAGTGCTCCCCTCCCTGTGTCCATGTATTCTCATTGTTCAACACCCACCTGTGAGTGAGAACATGCGATGTTTGACTTTGTGTTCTTGTGTCAGTTTGCTGAGAATGATGGTTTCCAGGTTCATCCATGTCCCTACAAAGGACGCGAACTCATTGTTTTTGATGGCTGCATAATATTCCATGGTGTATATGTGCCACATTTTCCCTGTCCAATCTATCATCAATGGGCATTTGGGTTGGTTCCAGGTCTTTGCTATTGTAAATTGTGCTGCAATGAACATTCGTGTGCATGTGTCCTTATAGTAGAACGATTTATAATCCTTTGGATATATACCCAGTAATGGGATTGCTGGGTCAAATGGAATTTCTATTTCTAGGTCCTTGAGGAATCGCCACACTGTTTTCCACAATGGTTGAACTAGTTTACACTCCCACCAACAGTGTAAAAGTGTTCCTATTTCTCCACATCCTCTCCAGCATCTGTTGTCTCCAGATTTTTTAATGATCGCCATTCTAACTGGCGTGAGGTGGTATCTCAATGTAGTTTTGATTTGCATTTCTCTAATGACCAGTGATCATGAGCATTTTTTCATATATTTGTTGGCCTCATAAATGTCTTCTTTTGAAAAGTGTCTGTTCATGTCCTCTGCCCACTTTTGAATGGGTTTGCTTTTTTCTTGTAAATCTGTTTTAGTTTTTTTGTAGATTTTGGATATAAGTCCTTTGTCAGATGGGTAGATTGCAAAAATTTTTTCCCATTCTGTTGGTTGCTGGTTCACTCTAATGATTGTTTCTTTTGCTGTGCAGAAGCTCTGGAGTTTAATTAGGTCTCATTTGTCTATTTTGGCTTTTGTTGCCAATGCTTTTGGTGTTTTAGTCATGAAGTCCTTGCCTATGCCTATGTCCTGAATGGTTTTGCCTAGGTTTTCTTCTAAGGTTTTTATGGTATTAGGCCTTATGTTTAAGTCTTTAATCCATCTGGAGTTAATTTTAGTGTATGATGTCAGAAAGGGGTCCAGTTTCTGCTTTCTGCACATGGCTAGCCAGTTTTCCCAACAGCATTTATTAAGCAGGGAATCCTTTCCCCATTGCTTGTTTTTGTCAGGTTTGTCAAATATCAGGTGGTTGTAGATGTGTGGTGTTGCCTCTGAGACCTCTGTTCTGTTCCATTGGTCTATATCTCTGTTTTGGTACCAGTACCATGCTGTTTTGATTACTGTAGACTTGTAGTATAGTTTGAAGTCAGGTAGCATGATGCCTCCAGCTTTGTTCTTTTTGCTTAGAATTGCCTTGGCTATGTGGGCTCTCTTTTGGTTCCATATGAACTTTAAGGTGGTTTTTTCCAGTTCTGTGAAGAGGGTCATAGGTAGCTTGATGGGGATAGCATTGAATCTATAAATTACTTTGGGCAGTATGGCCATTTTCACAATATTGATTCTTCCTAACCATGAGCATGGAATGTTTTTCCATCTGTTTATGTCCTCTCTTATTTCATTGAGCAGCGGTTTATAGTTCTTGAAAAGGTCCTTTACATCCCTTGTTAGTTGTATTTCTAGGTATTTTATTCTCTTTGTAGCAATTGTGAATGGCATTTCATTCTTGATTTGGCTCTCTCTAAGTCTGTTATTGGTGTGTAGGAATGCTTGTGATTTTTGCACATTGATTTTGTATCCTGAGAATTTGCTGAAGTTGCTTATCAGTTTCAGGAGATTTTGGGCTGAGATGATAGGGTCTTCTAAATATACAATCATGTTGTCTGCAAATAGAGACAATTTGACTTCCTCCTTTCCTAATTGAATATCCTTTTTCTTTTTTTTTCTTGCCTGATTGCTCTGGCTAGAACTTCCAATACTATATGGAATAGGAGTGGTGAGAGAGGGCGTCCTTGTCTAGTGCCAGATTTCAAAGGGAATGTTTCCAGTTTTTGCCATTCAGTATGATATTGGCTGTGGTTTGTCGTAAATAGCTTTTATTATTTTGAGATATGTTCCGTCGATACCTAGTTTATTTAGAGTTTTTAGCATAAAGGGCTGTTGAATTTTGTCAAAGGCCTTCTCTGCATCAATTGAGATAATCATGTGGTTTTTGTCTTTGGTTCTGTTTATATGGTGGATTACGTTTATAGACTTGTGTATGTTGAACCAGCTTTGCACACCTGGGATGAAGCCTACTTGATCGTGATGGATAAGCTTTTTGATGTGCTGTTGCAATTGATTTGCTAGTACTTTATTGAAGATTTTTGCATCTATGTTCATCATGGATATTGGTCTGAAGTTTTCTTTTTTTGTTGAATCTCTGCCAGGTATTGGTATCAGGATGATGTTGGTCTCATAAAATGATTTGGGAAGGATTCCATCTCTTGGATTGTTTGGAATAGTTTCAGAAGGAGTGGTACCAACTCCTCTTTGTATGTCTGGTAGAATTCGGCTGTGAACCCATCTGGACCTGGGCTATTTTTGGTTGGTAGGCTATTGATTGCTGCCTCTACTTCAGCCCTTGTTATTGGTCTATTCAGTGTTTTGACTTCTTCCTGGTTTAGGCTTTGAAGTGTGTAAGTGTCCAGGAATTTATCCATTTCCTCCAGGTTTACTGATTTGTGAGCATAGAAATGTTTGTAGTAATCTCTGATGGTAGTTTGTATTTCTGTGGAATCTGTGGTGATATCCCCTTTATCGTTTTTTATTTCATCTATTTGATTCTTCTCTCTTTTCTTTTGTATTAATCTGGCTAGTGGTCTGTCTATTTTGTTGAACTTTTCAAAAAAAAAAACAGATCCTGGATTTATTGATTTTTTTGAAGCGTTTTTTGTGTCTCTATCTCCTTCAGTTCTGCTCTGATCTTAGTTATTTCTTGTCTTCCGCTAGCTTTTGAGTTTTTTTGATCTTTCTCCTCTAGCTCTTTCAATTCTGATGATAGGGTGTCAATTTTAGATCTTTCCTTGCTTTTCATGTGGGCATTTATTGCTATAAATTTCCCTCTAGACACTGCTTTAAATGTGTCCCAGAGATTCTGGTATGTTGTGTCTTGGTTCTTACTGGTTTTGAAGAACATCTTTATTTCTGCCTTCATTTCATTGTTTATTCAGTCAACATTCAAGAGCCAGTTGTTCAGTTTCCATGAAGTTGTGTAGTTCTGAGTTAGTTTCTTAATGCCGAGTTCTAATTTGATTGCACGGTGGTCTGAGAGACTGTTTATTATGATTTCTGTTCTTTTGCATTTGCTGAGGAGTGATTTACTTCCATTATGTGGTCAATTTTAGAATAGGTGTGATGTGCTGCTGATAAGAAAGTATATTCTGTGGATTTAGGGTGGAGAGTTCTGTTTATGTCTATTAGGATTGTTTGGTCCAGATCTGAGTTCAAGTCCTGGATATCCTTGTTAATTTCCTGTCTCATTGATCTGTCTAATATTGACAGTGGAGTGTTAAACTCTCCCACTATTATTGTGTGGGAGTCTAAGCCTCTTTGTAGGTCATTAAGAACTCGCTCCTGTATTGGGTACGTATATATTTGAGATTTTTAGCTCTTCTTGTTGCATTGATCCTTTTACCACTATGTAATGCCCTTCTTTGTCTATTTTGATCTTTGTTGGTTTAAGATCTATTTTATCAGAAACTAGGATTGCAACTCCTGCTTTTTTTTGCTCTCCATTTGCTTGGTAAATCTTTCTCCATCCCTTCATTTTGAGTCTATGCGTGTCTTTGCATGTGAGATGGGTTTCCTGAATACAGCACACTGATGGGTCTTGACTTTTTATCCAATTTGCCAGTCTGTGTCCTTTGACTGGAGCATTTAGCCCATTTACATTTAAGGTTAATATTGTTATATGTGAATTTGATCCTGCCATTTTGATGCTAACTGGTTGTTTTGCCCATTAGTTGACACAGTTTCTTCATTGTGTCGATGATTTTTACCATTTGGTACATTTTTGGAGTGGCTGGTACTGCTTGTTCCTTTCTATGCTGATTGCTTCTTTTAGGAGCTCTTGTAAAGCAGGCCTGGTGGTGACAAAATCTTTCAGCAATTGCTTGTTCATAAAGGATTTTATTTCTCCTTCACTTATGAAGCTTAATTTGGCTGGATATGAAATTTTAGGTTGAAAGTTCTTTTTTTTAAGGATGTTGAATATTGGCCCCCACTCTCTTCTGGCTTGTAGGGTTTCCACCAATAGATCCACTGTAAGTCTGATGGGCTTCCCTTTGTGGGTAAGTTGACCTTTCTCTCTGGCTGCCATTAGCATTTTCTCCTTCATTTCAACCATGGTGAATCTGATGATTATGTGCCTTGGGGTTGCTCTTCTTGAGGAATATCTTTGTGGTGTTCTCTGTTTTCTTGGACTTGAATATTGGCCTGCCTTGCTAGGCTGGGGAAGTTCTCCTGGATAATATCCTGAAGAGTGTTTTCCAGCTTGGATTCATTCTCTCTGTCACATTCAGGTACACCTATCAAATGTAGATTAGGTCTTTTCACATAATCCAATATTTCTTGGAGGCTTTGTTCATTTCTTTTCACTCTTTTTTCTCTAATCTTGCCTTCTCATTTTATTTCATTGAGTTGATCTTCAGTCTCTGATATCCTTATGTGATATCCTTCTGCTTGGTTGAGTTGGCTACTGAAACTTGTGTATGCTTCATGAAGCTCTCGTGGTGTGTTTTTCAGCTCCATTAAGTCATTTATATTCTTCTCTAAGCTGTTTATTCTGATTAGGATTTCGCCAAACCTTTTTCAATGTTCTTAGTTTCTTTGCATTGGGTTAGAACATGTTCCTTTAGCTCAGAGAAGTTTGTTATTACCTACCTTCTGAAGCCTGTTTCTGTCAATTCATTAGACTCATTTTCCATCCAGCTTTGTTCCTTTGCTGGTAGTGAGTTGTGATCCCTTGGAGGAGGAGTGGCATTCTAGTTTTGAGTGTTTTCATCCTTTTTGCACTGGTTTCTTCCCATCTTTGTGGATTTATCTACCTGTAGTCTTTGTAGTTGTTGACTTTTGGATGGGGTCTCTGAGTGGATGTCCTTTCTGTTGATGATGAAGTTATTTCTTTCTATTTTTTAGTTTTTCTTCTAACAGTCAGGTCCCTCTGCTGTAGGACTGCTGGAGGTCCACTCCAGACCCTGCTTGCCTGGGGATCACCTGCAGCGGTTGCAGAACAGTAAGGGTTGCAGCCAGTCTTCTGTTATTTTCATCCCAGAAGGATACTGACCAGATGTCAGCCTGAGCTCTCCTTTATGAGCTGACTCTTTGGATATACAGGGGTCAAGGAGCTGCTTGAGGAGACAATCTGTCCCTTATAGGAGTTCAAGTGCTGAGCTGTCAGCTCCATTGTTCTTTTCAGAGCTGCTGGGCAGGTAGGTTTAAGTCTGCTGCAGTGGAACTCATAACTGCCTTTTTTCCCAGGTGCTCTGTCCTGGGAAGGTGTGGCTTTATTTATAAGTCCTGACATGCTGCTCCCTTTTTTCAGCACTGCCCTGCCAAGCAAGGAGGTAGCCTAGTCACATTCTGCCAGCAGAGGCGTTGTTGAGCTGCTGTGGGCTCTGCCCAGCTGCTGTGTGAACTTCCTTGCGGTTTTGTTTATAAAGGTATAGTTAGAACTGCCTTGGTAATGGCTGTCTGCCTTAGTAACAGCAGACTGCCTCTGTAATGGCAGTCTGCCTTGGTAATGGCAGACTGCCTTGTCATGGCAGACTGCCTCAGTAGTGGCACACTGCCTTGGTAATGGCAGATGCCCTTACCCCAACAAAGCTGGACCGTCCTGGGTCCAGCTGCACTTGTTGTGAAACTCTCAATCCAGAGTGTTTCAGATTGCTGGTCTTTGTGGGGGTGGGACCCATGGAGCCAGATCACTTGGCTCCCTGTTTCAGCCCCCTTTTGTTCAGTTGAATGGGTGGCTCCATCTCCCAGGCATTTCAGGCACTAGTTGAAATGGCTACCCAGATTTGTGTGAATTTTTGTGTGGAGACCTACTGCACTGGCTGAAACAGCTGTGCTGGAAACTCATGGCTCTTTTCAGCCCAAGAATCTCCTGGTCTGTGGGCAGTAATAACTCATTTGGAAATGCAGTGTTCACTCACCCTCTTCATTGTTCTTGCTGGGAACTGCACTCTAGAGCTATTCCTGTTTGGCCATCTTGGATCCCTCTCCTAGTGTTTAAGTTTTTAAAATCAAACCTAATCTCTAGAAGGACCATTGTAATTTCTCTTTAATTAGAGAAAATTTGATCATATAAAGCTTTTTCATAATCCTCTTCTTATGACTTACACAGACCTAACTTTGGGAGGAACTAGTTTATGGTTTAGCTTTGAAACAAAGATGATAACACTTTTTTCCCCAAAACAAATCCCCTTCCTGCCTGAGGACTATCTAAAGCCACCGATTAGAAATTGTGGTTTAGGAATAATGAAGCTAGAGGCTGCAAGATTCTAAATCTCCCCAAATTGCTCCTGGGATAACATCATTATTGTAAAATGTAAGATCAGAGCTTGAGATATTTTGCAGACCTTCCACTCAGTGAATCAGCTGACACCTCCTAGATCAATAAACTGGCTCATCTGGTCTTGTGGTCCCAACCTAGGAACTGACTCAGTGTAAGAGGACAGCTTCTGTTCCCTATGATTTCATCTCTGACAAAACCAATCAGAACTCCTCACTCATTGGCCCCCAACCCACCAAATTGTCCTTAAAAATTTTGATTCTTGAATTCTCAAGGAGTTTGATTTGAGTAATAATAAAACTGGGCACAGTGGCTCATGCCTGTAATCCTCGCAGTTTGGGAGGTTGTGGTGGGTGGGTCATGAGGTCAGGAGTTTGAGACCAGCCTGGTCAACATGATGAAACCCTGTCTCTAGTAAAAATACAATTAGCCAGGTGTGGTGGTGCATGGCTGTAATCCCAACTACTTGAGAGGCTGAGGCAGGAGAATCTCTCTTACCCAGGAGGTAGAGGTTGCAGTGAGCTGAGATTGTACCATTGCACTCCAACCTGGGTGACAGAGGAGACTCTGTCTCAAAAAATAAATAAAAGCAAAAAAATAAAACTCTGGTCTCTCACACACAGCTGGCTCAGTGTGAATTACTCTATCTCTATTGCAATTCCTCTGTATTGATAAATTGGCTTTGTCTAGACATCAGGCAAGGTGAACCCATTGGGCAGTTACAGTTATTTCTCTGTCAACAATTTTATAGCCTGTGAATCTCAGGTGTTTATATAAATAAGAACCTTAAAATTAAATATATGGTTATTGTATTAGTTTGTTCTCACACTGCTATGAAGATTCTACCTGAGACTGGGTAATTTATAAACAAAAGAGGTTTAATTGACTCACAGTTTCACAGGGCTAGAGAAGCCTCAGGAAACTTACAATCATGGTGGAAGGTGAAGGGGAAGCAAGGCATGTCCTACATGGTAGGAGGCAAGATCGAGAGAGAGCACAGGGAAAACTGCCACTTTTAAACCATCCAATCTCATGAGCATTCCCACACTATCATGAGTACAGCATGGGGGAAATTACTCCCATAATCCCATCATCTCCTACCAGATCCCTTTTGTGACATGTGGGTGTGGGGATTACAATTTGAGATGAATTTAGGTGTGGACACAGAGCCAAATCATATCAGTTATTTTACTGAATAATTGAAGATGCAGCTATTTTCATTAAATGAATATTAATGTCTTATTTATCAAAATTCACACAAGCAAGTATTGTTCCATTTGGGGTTGGGGTTATAATTTTGCAATCCTTATGCCAAATTTTGATACCTTATAGTATTTGGCAGGGGTAAGTGTGAAATCGCTTAATCAATAAATGCAAACAAAATGTATGCTGGCAATTGTTAAGACATTTCTAATATTACTTTACCAGCAATTTTATAGCTAGCTTATTAAAGATTTTACTTAGGCCATGTGAACTTGAGAAACATTTGGGTTTATTATTTAATTTATGAGTGCTCTTTAAACCAATTTTGTGTCTTGTGGTCAAAATATTTGTACATTAAACATAAACACACACATACACACTCACACACTCATATAACCAAAGATTCTATAGCTTTTACTTCATAACTCTAGCCATGAGATATTAATACCAACTCATTGGTTTGCAAAAATGGTAACAAAAAGAAATGGCTGGATGCAAACAGTGGATTTTATCATAGTAGAAAAGTAACAGCAGCTTTAAAGCATGCAGAAAAGAAAATAGGAAAAAAGATAACTTAGGAACTCTATAGTTTGTAGGTCAACTTTAGGACTCTTTTTCCTTGATGTAGATGTACACAAAGACCATAATATTTCCATTTTACACAAACTCTGGCAAGTAGAGATGCTATAAAACCAACTGAGTGCCCAAAAGGCAGGTCACTCCCCTTGTTTCCTCCTCATTCTTAGATTATTTGTTTCCCACTTTTCTTTTTTTGTTGTTTTTTTGTTTTTTCTTACAAGGAGGAACTGAGCTGTGGTCTAGGGTTTTTGTAGAGTGGGTCAAAATGTGTGCTGGTTGCAGGCAGGACTTCACAGTGTGTTACCACTGAGTCACTGTCACCCTCTTATGTGTCGCTGTTTCTCTCTCTGGAGGTCTAAGTGCTTCCAGGAGGACTCAAAGTGCAGAGTGACAGGTCCCATATGAGCTTCTTAGATAAACCTTTTTAAAACTAATTTTGTTGGGAGTTACCTATAGGGCCACTGCACATGACAGGGGGTCAACTCCCCAGACATTCCCATGTGGCCCCAGGTCACCCAGGGGTGCCTTTTGGCTGGTAGTGTCAGAATGCCCTTTTTCTTCAGAGCTGAGGAAACTCAGTCTCTCATTTACCTATGAAAACTACAGTTTAGTTCCTCATGCAAATGTACACAGACAAGCCAAATTGAGATTAATTTCGGGAGAAAAAGCAAATGAGAAGATACTTTAGAATGCATCTCTGAACTAGAAGTAGGATCCCTAAACAATGACTTCCTAGGAGAGGAAAAGAAAAGAAAAAACAGCCAAGACCACTTCCTGTAAATTGTCCTCAGCCTCCCCTAACTTCATAGCTCTTGTTCTCCATTACACACACCAAGGTTAAATCCTATCGCAGTACAAGGTAATCTCTGGTACCCCCAAAACTAAAGAGGTCAGCTAATGCAATACAGGAAAGCAGAGCTTTAGACCTAAGAAGAATCTGCCCACGACTTTTAAAACTCCACAAAGAAAACAGAATGCTGCAAAAGGGGTCTTTGTTCTGAGTTCTTTAAAGGGTTTGAGTCATTAGAAGCCTTCTCTCTAAATTTTTCTCGGTACTGAAGATGGAGAAGGAGTAAAAGCAGGTATAGGGTGGAAGAAAAGTAACTGAAAGAACAACTTTTGGGGCCGGGCGCTGTGGCTCATGCCTATAATCCTAGCACTTTGGGAGTGGGAGGCCGAGGCGGGTGGATCACGAGGTCAAGAGAGCGAGACCATCCTGGTCAATATGGTGAAACCCCGTCTCTACTAAAAATACAAAAATTAGCTGGGCATGGTGGTGCATGCCTGTAATCCTAGCTACTCAGGAGGCTGAGGCAGGAGAATTCCTTGAACCCAGGAGGCGGAGGTTGCGGTGAGCCAAGATCGCGCCATTGCACTCCAGCCTGGGTAACAAGAGCGAAACTCCGTCTCAAAAAAAGAAAAAAAAACAAAGAAAGAACAACTTTTTTAAGACCTGAAACAAACATGGAAACCCAGTGCGTGTTTTCTTTTGTTGTTGCTTGGTTTTCTTTCCTTTTTCCTCTTTTGCGGCTGCAAGGAATTCTAGCAAATTCCGAGAGGCCTTCCTTGTTACCTGTAATTTGGAATTATCATTCAGATTTGACCGAGTCAGATAGAGTTGGTCAAATTTGACAGGAGTGAGACAGGAACAAACAACAAAATTAACCTCCCACAATATGGTTATGAGCACTCTGGTGGTAAGGAGAAATTAAGACCAGCTAGTTGTTAACTTCAGCCAGGACAAACCCCAATTCAGCTACTTACCTAGGGATGACTCTCAGGTTGAAGACTACTCTCTACCATCCTAGAAGCATGAAAAAACTCAACTTGCCTTCCCTGTTGGAAGCGAAGTCAATCTCCAGAAAGGAGTTACATGCCTTCCATCATCATGGATACAGGAAAACTTATCTTCCTTGTTGGAAACAAGTACAATTCCAAAAGAAAGAAGTTGTAAAGCAAAATAAAGTTAGACGTCAACCAAATTTTGGGAGATCACGGATTCTCTGGAGGGGATGGTTCCAGACCTCAGCAAATTGTCCTGTTGGTTTGAGGCATAAAGATAACTCAAGCTGGTACCAAGCATCGATAGGGAATTTGTCAAAGGTTCGGGGACACCTCCTTCAGAATCCCTTTGTGGTTACCAAATGTAAACCCCAAATGTCTGAGACAAGTCTCAGTCAATTTAGGAAGTGTATTTTGCCAAAGTTAAGCACACATACCATTGACACAGCCTCAGGAGGTCCTGAAACATGTGCCCAAGATGATCAAGGCACAGCTTGGCTTTATGCATTTTAGGGAGACATGAGACATCAATCAATATATGTAAGATGTACATTGGCTCCATCTGGAAAGGTGGGACAACTTGAGGTGGAAAGGGAGCTTCCAGATCATAGGTAGGCAAGAGATAAATGATTGCATTCTTTTGAGTTTCTGATTAGCCTTTCCAAAGGAGGCAATCAGATATGCATTTATCTCAGTAAGCAGAGGGATGATTTTGAATTTTGTCTGTTCTTTGTTCACAAGGAAATTCCTTGTGAGGGAGGTTTGTAGCTTTTTAATCTTAGTAGCTATCTTTTTTAGGAATAGAATGGGAGACAGGTTTACCCTAAGCAGGTCCCAGCCTGACTTTTCCTTTTGACTTAGTGATTTGGGCATCCCAAGATTTATTTTCCTTTCGCACTGCTATGAACTTCTCTCTAAGTACTGCTGTTGCTGTATAATGCTCAAATTACTACACAGAGATTTACTCTGTATAAATGATAAAGCAAAATGTTTCAGCATATTTTTAAAAATGTTTAAAAAAATGTTATCTAATTCATAAATAGATGCCTTAGTTTAGAAAATAAATATTCAAAATTTAAATTTTGGATACAAACAAGATTTTAAAATATATTGTACTACTACATTGAAAAGAGAACAGAGAGGAAAGATCCAGCCTCCTTCCACATGCCAGTAAAAGGACCAAGCTTTGGCTTTCTTATTATACTGATAATACAAATCCAAGAAGTAAACTAGAGGCTAAGAGGACATGCTATGCATGAACATTGACCTTTAATGTGACTTTACTGTATGCTATCAAATGTAGCTCCATAAAAATCAGATTCTGACTGATCAGATGAGTAACTCCTCAACTCAGTGGCCAATATGAGCTCAGAAGTACTCAAGTGTTTCTTCTCAAGACTCACAATGCCACACCTATCAAGACTCACTTAGTCTATAAGAGACAGATTCTCACTCTGTCACCTAGGCTGGAGTGCAGAGGCATGACCTTGGTTCACTGAAACCTCCTCCCGGGTTCAAATACTTCTGCCTCAGCCTCCCCTGTAGCTGGAATTATAGGCATGTGCCATCACACCTGGCTGTCTTCACCTTGGATAGAATTTAGTTTTTTTCTATGTTCTGGGCTAAAAACATGAAGAGAGGGAAAAGGCATATGTTTGCATTCTGCAAAATGGTTTTATCTGTGGATAAGATTATTGCTATGATTTAGGGAATGAGGAGGTTAAAAAAGAATGTGAAATTCTGGCTACATATTTTTTAAAGCTTATTGCACTATATTTTTATATTTTAAATCAGATTATAATGCACAACATTAGAGGTAAACATATTTGTACTCTTTTTAATATTTCTGATATGGTTTTGTGGGTCTCCTCCAAATCTCATGTTAAAATGTGATTTACCATGTTGGAAGAGGAGCCTGGTGGGAGGTGTTTGGGTCATGTAGGCAGATTCCTCATAAATTGCCTGGTGCCCTCCTTGAGGTAATGAGTGATTTCTCATTCTGACTTCACTTGATACCTGGTTGTTTAAAAAGAGTGTGTCACCACCCCTTCTCTCTTGCTCGCTCTCTCACTATGCGACATGCCTGCTCCCCCTTCGCCTTCTGCCATGATTGTAAACTTCCTGAGTCCCTCACAGGAAGCAGATGCTGGTGCCATGCTTTGTGTACAGCCTGTAGAACTGTAAGCCAAATAAACATTTTTCTGTAGATGTTGCCCCATCTCATGTATTACTTTATAGCAACACAAAATGGATTAACATACTCTCTTTGCTAGATTTAGATGTTTTCTCTGTTGAGTTCTTCTGCTATTAAATTGTTTTTAAAACTACAATCAATTTGCTATTTTTTTCAATGTTAATAAAATTTCTAGAATATTGTTTCAAAACTAGAAATGTGAAATAGATTAATAATTATGATATCACTAAATAAAATCTCAATGGAAGAGAGAACAATTTGAACCTAAACAAATATTCCTCTAGTTGTACAACCAAAAGTTATCTAAAACCAACTGGCAGTATCTTAGCTGTTTAAAACTGTATTTTAAGATCTAAAATTTCCCCAGTTTTCACCATCTGCTTTTTTTAACTGGAATGGACTTGATAATGAGATTTAAGTTATTTGTGCAATTTTCATGTACTTAAAAAATTTATGCCTGCTACAAATAATTATTTGTAAAGAACAAAATAAAACAGAGCAAAAACCAAAAGCTGAAAAGACGGTGTAAGCTTTTTCATCTGAAAGTTCATTTTGGTAAAAGGAGATAGCAGCTAAATGAGAAACTTGGCTACTATAAAATTAGATAACAATTAGGTTAAATTAAAGCTCCAAAAGAGTTGAACTATTTTTATGTTTTCAGCAAAGTAGGAACGAATGACATCTTGCTGTTTCCTTTGACTTCCTATTACTAGCCCTCAAGCTGAAAGTTGCATAGCATAGCATATTAATTCCCAATGCTATAATAGTAAGAGAAATTATTCTTATAAAATGTGATCTATTGGTTTATCTTTTGACAAGTCAATGGAATATGCCTTGGAAAATATTACAGTTAAAGGAAATAATAATTAAAAGATACCTATATTTCATGATTAAAACAAAAGGGAATTAATTGATATTAAATTACTATAGCTGGAATTACAGGCGCGCGCCATCACACCTGGCTAATTTTAGTACTTTTAGTAGACACAGTGTTTCGCCATGTTGGCCAGGCTGATCTCAAACTCCTGACCTCAAATGATCCACCCACCTAGGCCTCCCAAAGTGCTGATATGACAGGTATGAGCCACCACAACCAGCTCATAAACTACTTCTTTACATAGTATCTGCAAATGTCCGGATAGACGTATGACCAAGATGCTATGATAGCACAATAAGGGATACTTGACATATGCCTCTGTGTGTGTGTGTGTGTGTGTGTGTGTGTGTGTGTTTGTTTGTGTGTGTGTGGGCCTGTGCACATGTGTGTGTGTGTGAGAGAGTAAGAGAGACCTCAATACCCCTGTGAACAACCAGGGAGGTAGATGAATGACAAAAGGTTTCCTGCAGTGATTGATACCTTAGGATCAGTAAGGAGCAATTCAGGCAGAGATGAAGAAGGAAAAAGCATTAAACTCAGAGGAAATGGTGTATAAAAAGATAGGGATGGTTGAGAGAATAATAAGGAGGGTGAGTGAAACTGAAATGAGGAATTAAACTGGTATAAGAAATGGCCTAAGGAAGAGCATCTCTGAAGATTTTATCACTTCTATGGAAAATATCACCAATATTATAAAAAGGTAAATAATTCTCAGAACTCTGAACGTGTTTGTTTTGATGATCTTGTACTTTCTTTAATTATCTTATATGATTCACATATCCCACTCTCCCTATGTTTTTTTCTTTTTTTTGCCAGGAAGCTTAGTGCTTAGTTCTGTTTTCAATAGTGGTAGCCTGAGACTGGTTTTTCTGATATAGTTATCTTTTTTTCTTCATTTCCTTCTTAGTTTTTCTTCATTTCCTTGTTAGTTATTTGCTTTTAATTGCTGTTCTCTTATTTTAAGTTATCTCTTAGAAAATTATTTGTGTTTAACCTATGCTCTGGAAGAGTCCCTAAAATGGAAGAGAGGCAAACACCATGACAAACTGTACCTACTTTCCTATTCTGGGCAGGGCTGCCTTTGTATTGACCAGTGAGTTTGTTAATGGGTGTAGAAAACAGGTTTTGATGTTATTAGACATATGATTCAAATGCTTAGCCATTTAATTTGAATGGCAAAAATGGAGACTGGTGATTTAGGCACAGAACATTTAAGATAAGAAAAAGAATTTACTTTATTTCTTCCAGTGATTTAAAGTTTAAATAACCTTTTTATATGTCACATAAACTGTTCAGGCTTACAGTTTTAAGGAAGGTGTTTTTAAAAAATTATTATTTTCTCCCCAGTTGATTCTAAAATTGGGAAAAACATACCACTCCTAAATTCCTGAACATCATTTTTTTTTTTCAGATCTTTAGTCAGTCAATCTGTTAAGCATTTTTCTTTGCCTTTTTTTTTAAAACTCATTTCACTAAATGAATCTATGTATTCCATACTTAATTGTTTTTGAAAGATGACATAGTATAAAAAAACAGAAAAATATTTATTAAGCATATACCCTGCAGCAGACATTTTACTGGGTATTGAGATTATAAAAATAAATGTTTATAGCCTGATAAATGATAAAAATATTTTAAACAAATTATTATGACATGGTGTGGTAAGTATAAAAGTAGAGGTCTCCCATGAGGTTTCAAGTTGTCTCTTAGAAAACAGAGGAGACATTTGAACTGGCTCTTGATCAATACTAGGGACTTTGCCAAGTAAATATCTGTGCTGAAGAGTGAGGATTGTGGTAAGGAAGGAATTGCATGTGCAAATGTATCAAACCTTTAAAGAAGAGCTATTTGATCACACTGGCTTGACTCTTAGGTAGGGTCCTTTGTGATGGCAGAACCCAAAGCAAACGATTGCCAGAAAGATCTAGGGGTTGGGATCAAGCTTTTTTTTTTTTTTTTTTTTTGCCTTAAGATATGCTTGAAAAGGCAAGGATCAAGGTCTCTTTAAGGCAAGACACTACTGTAAGGCCGGTTGCCTCACCGGGAGCTTGGACGCACCACCCCCCTCCTTTTTTCCGAAAGCTCAGACAAGCTTGGACATGCTCAGGCAAGCTGGACATGATCGGGCAAGCTCGGACATGATTGGGCAAGCTCAGACATGCTCGGGCATGTTCCCTTCTCCCTTTCTCGCACAGCCTGGCCTTCCCTTAAAGAGCCTAATATGCAAACGAGGTCTTGTAATTCTAGCCAATAGCAGCTGAGTCTTTCTGGCCAATAGCAGCCAAGTCTTTCTAGCCAATAGCAGCCGAGTCTTTCTAGCCAATAGCAGCTGAGTAATTCTAACCAATAGCAGCCAAGTCCTGTATGCAAACAAATGCTTGTAACCTTATCCAATAGTAGTCCTGCTTTGCCCACATCCTGCTCTCCCACAACCAATTGAGCTCCTTCACTCCCTGTAAAAACCCATGCCTGAGAGGAGTCTGTGAGACTTCTCTGGCCCCTTCTGTCGGACCACAGAACCTCACCCGGGAGCCTGAATAAACCCTTCGCATTGGATCTCCTTGTGCTGGCCTCAGTTTCTTCATTTTAAACTCAGTGAGAACAAACCTTACAACTACCATTTTTTAAATTCTTTTATTTCCTATAGAACTTAATAGAAATTAGGACTACTAAGACCTACAAATAACACAGTCATAACACAATAACATAATAAATGGGGTCCACAAGAAAACCTTTGCTTTCCTCCAGAGTTAAAATTCGTACCTAGATGCCTGAGACATTTATCACTGTGGTGTACAGGCAACATGGAAGATTAATGAGAACTGGGATGGGCTTGGATGTGTAGGCTGAGACAGCTGTAGTTCTTATTCTTTGGTCTTTGTCTCTGGTCTTTGATGTAATAACAATTATCAAACAGCAGTTTGATGATGAATACTCTACTATAATTTGGGATGTCTTATAATTCTTAAGATAGGGAACAGTCTGTACAGCAGTAAAGTAATTTTCAGAGATGTGCCCTGATTAGATTAGGATACTATTATTTAGCATTATTATTTTCTGTTTACTATTTTATATAATCAAGACAATTAAATTATATAGGCTTGAATGCCACAATTGTCCATATGCCATGGCTGTGTTTGTTGGCAGCCAGAGAACTGAAGCATGGCCTATGTGTCCATACTCTATTTTCATGACCGATAGCAGAGCATGCAGTTAGACTGACTGTGTCGCCAGTCAATCCAATCTGTTATACCATAATTATTTTGTAAATTTGGATTTAACACATTATGGAACAAAAATATGGCCAAGGTAAAGCTGTATCTGAAAATATAATCTTTATAGGTTGTCCATTTAGGCTATTACTTCTTACTTCTGTCCTTGTTATCCCATTACTTGTGCTATAAATCTAAGGGCTCACAATTGCCACTGAATCCATACCATATGACCTTGGCTGCACATGAAAATAGATATAATTCTATACAAGGAATAAATATTTTTTAAGGTTTCATGTAAAAATCTCAAGTCCAATATTTTCATTGCTTCTATTACCAAATGAATGTATCCACAGAAAATATGTGAACTTCCAAGGAATGATAAAATCACTCTTAGGAAAGAAGCAAATCTTTTAAAGTAACCATGTAAAGGAAAATATCCTTATTAATATATCCCTGAGAAAATAAAATAAATCTTCCATATTACAATTAGAGTATTCCTTTGCGTTCATGATTTTTCAGACTGCCCATAAATTATAGAATAAAATGGAAATCTTGGCCAGGTATAGCGGCTCATGCCTGTAATCCCAGCGCTTTGGGAGGCCAAGCGGGGTGGATAACCTGAGGTCAAGAGTTCAAGACCAGCCTGACCAATACGGTGAAACCCTGTCTCTACTAAAAAGACAAAAATTAACCAGGTGTGTTGGTGTGCATCTGTAGTCTCAGCTAATTGGGAGGCTGAGACAGGAGAGTTGCTTGAACCCAGGAGGAGAAGGTTGCAGTGGGCTGAGATTATGCCTCTGCACTCTAGCCTGGATGACAGCAAGACTCCATCTCCAAAAAAAAAAAAAAAAGATAAAAACCTAAACCTTTAGTATGATATCCTTTGTATCAAACTACCAACTTTCTTTCTACTATTCTTCCTCATGAAATCTCTGCTCAGGTCTTACGTTTTTTTCTTGTTATTTCTTGAAGATACCCTGTGCTCTTGCCGTAGGACCTTTGGATTCAAACCTTCCTCCCTCGCTTCTATTCACCTTTCCCTCTTACCGCTATTTTTGTTTGTAGTTACTGAGTGCTTACTATACTCACTCCCTTACATGTATTACATTATTTAATTCTCACAGTAGCCCTATGACATAGGTATTCTGATTCATAGAGGTTAAGTAACTTACTCCACATCATATAGATAGTAAAGTGACAGAGGTCAAGTTTATATCCAGAGCTTTCCAAGTCAAAGACAAGAGCCTTTAATTTTTGTACATGCTGAGAAATATGGGTCCAGTTTTATTCTTCTACATATGGCTATTGTATTAGTCTGTTTTCACACTGCTATTAAGATGCTATAATTTATAAATTATAAACTTAAAATGTATAAATAATTTATAGATAAAAGAGGTAATTTATAAATAAAAGAGGTTTAACTGACTCACAGTTCTGTATGGCTGGCGAGGCCTCAGGAAACTTACAATCATGGCAGAAGGTAGAGGGGAAGCTAACACTTTCTTCACAAGGCAGCAGGAGAGAAAGAGTGCACAGGAGAAACTGGCACTTTGAAACCATCAGATCTTGTGAGAACCCTCACTATCACGAGTACAGCATGGGGGAACTGCCCCCATGATCCAGTCATCCCCCACTAGGCCCTTCCCTTGATAGAATGGAGATTACGATTCGAGATTTGTGTGGGGAATGAGGAGAGTGAAAATCACCTGGTTACCACTGAAGAAGTCCTGGAGACAAAAACTTCTTATCTGAGAAATTTAGAAAGGAACAAAGACCACCTGGTTACATCTGGTTCCAGGCCTCTTTCAACTTTTAAGTAGCTAAAATTTCTATACATCTCTGGAATGCCATGCTGAAACTCATTTTACAATCCTAAGCTCCCTTTTTAAGGTCATAAATACCCCTAAGGAAAATCCACCACGATGTGCTTAGTCCTCTTGCTGAGGTAGTCCGCTGCTCCCTTTTGGAGAATTCTTCTTTTCTAATGAATGTTCCTTTTTCAAACCTATACTGTTGTTGGTAAATTCTTTTTACCAATCTGTGAGTAGACCGCTTCCTGGTGCCAGGACTCTGACACATCACCCAGCATCTTGGTGACCCGTATGCAGACTTTACTGGGGTTTCTCCATTCTTTTTTCCCTGCTTTTTCCTTCCTGCTTCCCTCAATGGTCTGGTTCTTTACTCTTGGGAATTGATGGTCCCTGGCCGAGGCTACTCTTTGTGGGCTTCTGAAGCCCTAGAGAAGGGATACCTGTCCATTGTTGCCCTGAGGGGTGAGAGACTAGCCAAGGTTCTTTTCTATTTTCAGACTGCCAATGAACTGGTTTCAGTACTCTTTGGCAATTGAGGATTTCTGGCCAAGGGCACTCCCCGGTGTTACCTGAAGGCCAAGACAAAAGAATGAATTTGCTATTGCCTGTTAGGGTGGCAAGTCCACTTTCACTTAACACTCTGTAAACTGTGCCTTAGAAAGAAGCAACAGTGATCTCAACTCTGTGCAGTCGTACTCCTCTGGTTGCAGACCCACTTTTAGATTCAACTTTATAACAGGCACCAGATCCCAAGTTACAGGTGAGTTCTCCTTCTGTTAGATTTGAGCTGACCATTCAAACAAGGGCACACCTGGTCTGGTCATCCAGGCAAGGGAAGGCTCTCTGTCTGTGGTGGGATGCCCCTGATTAGAGTGAGCCAAAGGGAGAAGGAAGGTCCAAATCCCTCAGGCATACCTCAGTGATCTTGCAGTCCCTTATCAAAGCCCAACATGGGTTCAATTCATTCTTCATTTCATTCCTTCTCACTCCTGGGTTGCATTCTTTAAAACTGGTCCTATTTTAACTCACAAAACTCTCAAAAAGAAGTGTATAATTTTATTTTGTATTCAGAGGTCTCATATGTTCAGGTCTTTTTAGCTTTATCTTAAAACCCAAAATTACATAAAAATGGTCATATACGGCTTCCAAGGAATTTCCTTTCTGATTCTGATGTCTTAGATGATCCTTCCTTTTGCCTATCACATCCTCAGCCTGCTCCTGCTTCACCTATACCCTCTCCCTCTGTTCCATCCGTTCCATCCCCCAGTCAACCCCCTCCATATCCAGATACTTTTATTCCCCTCATATACTTGCACAAGGAGTTACATATACCACAAGCGCAGAGTCCTCAGAAAATCCCAAAAATGTTTTGACTCTCCACGAGGTGGCAAATGGAGATTTGGGAACAATTTGAGTTCATGCCCCTTTTCCAAAGTCTGATCTTTTGCAAATTCAATCCAAGCTGGATTCATTTAGCCAGAATCTCTCTAAGTTCATTCAAGAATTTTGAGCTTTAATTACTGCCTTTGATTTAACCTGGCAAGACTTGTGTTCTTGAACTTCTGACCTAAGGTGATCTGCCCATCTGGGCCTCCCAAAGTGCTGGGATTACAGGCATGAGCCATTGTGCCTGGCCACAACAAAATAACTTCCAAAATGGCATCATGAATTATTAGATTTTATTTGTGTGTGTCAAAAGCTGAATGAATTAGCTAACTGATTAAAGAAAAAAATTGTAGATTAGAAAGCAGTATAAAAGTTTAGTAATCTATGAGATAGTGAGTGAACTATAGCATCCAAGAACATCCATTCAATCAGTATTTATTGAGCTCTTTCTATGTGCCAGGTTCCACACTAGGTGCTGGAGATATAGGAGCAAACAAAACAGATATGTCACCCTCCCTCAATGAGGAGCCTAAAATATAGTGGATTAACTAAATATTACACATGCAGATACAACCACGGATCTTGTATCATAGCTGGATATTTTGACAGATTATGATAGACTCCCATGCTACATATTTTCAGTATTATATGATAAAAAATTAATTTTCAGTTTTCATCTTCTGCACTGTAGGTTTTTCTTGTGGGTTTGATGAGTAGGATAATAACATAATGAAGAAAGTATATAAATGTTATGATTAAACACACATATTAATTCTAGAGCAGGACTTATTCTGCAATTTAAAATTTGACAAGTTACTTAATCAATTTGAGACTTTGTTTTTATATCTCTAAAGAAAATGGCAATAAAGATGCCTATTGTGTAGAGTTAATGTGTGATATTCAAACAACGTTAGTTCTTCTCTCCTTCTGGAAATTATATTTTAAACTTAAATTTTGAAAGACAGGAGAAGAAAACAGAGCCGATTTCCAATTACTTTAGAATTATATGAAAATGGAAAACTGAATCTATACAATTTCTTTTTTTAAAAAAGTTCTGATTTTTAGGCAAGAAAAAGAAATAAAGGGTATTCAATTAGGAAAGGAGGAAGTCGAATTGTCTCTATTTGCAGACGACATGATTGTATATCTAGAAGACCCTATCACCTCAGCCCAAAATCTCCTGAAACTGATAAGCAACTTCAGCAAAGTCTCAGGATACAAAATCAATGTGCAAAAATCACAAGCATTCCTATACACCAATAACAGACTTAAAGAGAGCCAAATCAAGAATGAACTGCCATTCACAATTGCTACAAAGAGAATAAAATACCTAGGAATACAATTAACAAGGAACGTAAAGGACCTCTTCAAGGAGAACTACAAATCACTGCTCAACGAAATAAGAGAGGACACAAACAGATGGAGAAACATTCCATGTTCATGGTTAGGAAGAATTAATATCGTGAAAATGGCCATACTGCCCAAAGTAATTTACAGATTCAACGCTATCCCCATCAAGCTACCAATGACCTTCCTCACAGAACTGGAAAAAACCACCTTAAACTTCATATGGAACCAAAAGAGAGCCCGCATAGCCAAGTCAATTCTAAGCAAAAAGAACAAAGTGGGAGGCATCACACTACCGGACATCAAACTCTACTACAAGGCTACAGTAATCAAAACAGCATGGTACTGGTACCAAAACAGAGATATAGACCAATGGAACAGAACAGAGGCGTCGGAGGCGACACAACATATCTACAACCACCCGATCTTTGACAAACCTGAAAAAAACAAGCAATGGGGAAAGGATTCCCTGTTCAATAAGTGGTGTTGGGAAAACTGGCTAGCCATATGCAGAAAGCAGAAACTCGACCCCTTCCTGACAGCTTACACTAAAATTGACTCCAGATGGATTAAAGACTTAAACATAAGACCTAACACCATAAAAACACTAGAAGGAAACCTAGGCAAAACCATTCAGGACATAGGCGTAGGCAAGGACTTTATGACCAAAACACCAAAAGCATTGGCAACAAAAGCCAAAATAGACAAATGGGACCTAATCAAACTCCACAGCATCTGCACGGCAAAAGAAACAGTCAATAGAGTGAATCGGCAACCAACAGAATGGGAAAAAATTTTTGCAGCCTACCCGTTTGACAAAGGGCTGATATCCAGAATTTACAATGAGTTAAAAAAGATTTACAAGAAAAAAACAAGCCCATTCAAAAATGGGCGAAGGATATGAACAGATACTTTACAAAAGAAGACATACATGAGGCCAACAAACATATGAAAAAATGCTCATCATCACTGGTCATTAGAGAAATGCAAATCAAAACTACGTTGAGATACCATCTCACGCCAGTTAGAATGGCAATCATTAAAAAATCTGGAGAAAACAGATGCTGGAGAGGATGTGGAGAAATAGGAACACTTTTACACTGTTGGTGGGAGTGTAAATTAGTTCAACCACTGTGGAAAACAGTGTGGCGATTCCTCAAGGACCTAGAAATAGAAATTCCATTTGACCCAGCAATCCCATTACTGGGTATATATCCAAAGGATTATAAAGCGTTCTACTATAAGGACACATGCACACGAATGTTCATTGCAGCACAGTTTACAATAGCAAAGACCTGGAACCAACCCAAATGCCCATCGATGATAGACTGGACAGGAAAAATGTGGCACATATACACCATGGAATATTATGCAGCCATTAAAAACGAGGAGTTCACGTCCTTTGTAGGGACATGGATGAACCTGGAAACCATCATTCTCAGCAAACTGACACAAGAACACAAAATCAAACACCGCATGTTCTCACTCATAGGCAGGTGTTGAACAAGGAGAACACATGGACACAGGGAGGGGTGCACTATACATGGGGGTCTGTTGGGGGGGACAGCGGGGGGGTGGGGAGTTGGGGAGGGATAGCATGGGGAGAAATGCCAGATATAGGTGAAGGGGAGGGAGGCAGCAAATCACACTGCCTCGTATGCACCAATGCAACAACCTTGCATGTTTTTCACATGTACCCCAAAACCTAAAATGCAATTAAAAAAAATAAAAAATAATAAAAAAAAAGAATGTGAAAAAAAAAAGTTCTGATTTTTAACTTTTGTGGGTATATAGTAGGTATGTATATTTATGGGGTACATGAGATATTTTGATACAGGCATGCAATGCATAGTTATCACATCATGGAAAATGGGGTATCCATCCCTTCAGGCATTTCTCCTTTATGTTAGAAACAATCCAATTATACTAATTTAGTTATTTTAAAATGAACAATTAAATTATTATTGACTATAGTCACTCTGTTGTGCTATCAAATACTGTCTTATTCATTCTATTTTTTCATACTCATTAACCATCCCCACTGCCCCTCTGTTGCCTACTACCCTTCCCAGACTCTAGTAACCATCCTTCCACTCTCTGTCTCCATGAGTTCAATCATTTTGATATTTAGATCCCACAAATAAGTGAGAACATGTTTGTCTTTCTGTGCCTTATTTCACTTAACGCAATTACCTCCAATTCCATCCATGTTGTGGCAAACGACTGGATCTCATCCTTTTTTATGGATGAATAGTACTCTCTTGTGTGTATATACCACATTTTCTTTATCCATTCATCTGTTGATGGACACTTAAGTGGCTTCAAAATCTTGGCTATCGTGAAGAGTGCTGCAACACACATGGGAGGGCAGATATCTCTTTGATGTAAAGATTTCCTTTCTTTTGGGTATATACCCAGCAGTGGGATTGCTGGATCATATGGTAGCTCTATTTTTAGTTTTGCAAGGAACTTCTAAGCTGTTCTCCATAGTGGTTGTACTAATTTACATTCCCACTAACAGTGTACTGTGTTCCCTTCTCTCTACATCAACTCCAGCATTTGTTATTATCTGTCTTTTGGATAAAAGGCATTTTAACTGGGGTGAGATGATACCCTCCATGTTTATTCAAGGCCCTAGGGCTCTACAACCAGCAGGTGGTTAAAGTAGCCAATTTTATATCCATCCCTACAGGGCATAAGTTTCCCTAAGCTCTGGGTGAGTCCAGAGATGCTGTTTGGGAGCCAAGGATTGGAGTCAAAAACTTTAGACATTTTCTTGGTGTTCTACTCTGTTACAGTTAAGCTAGCACTCAAACCACAATACAAAGTCTTTCACATTCTTGTTTCCCCTTTACACAAGTACAGGAGCCTTTCCAGGTGGCCACCACCATCACCGGCACACAGCAGGTTCTTCCAAGCCATCACTGATGTTCACTTAAAGCTCAAGGGCTCATCAGTCAGGCTGTAGTGAAAGCTGCAAAGCCTGGGACTCCCCTTTCAGGGGAATGGGCTCCTCTCTGGCCTAGGGCAGGTCCAGAAATGCTGTTCAAAAGCATAGACCTGGACTTGGGGACCCAAGAGCCTGCTTGTTGCTCTACCCCACTGTGGTTGAACTAGTGCAAGACAAAGTCCCCTTTACTTTTCTCTCTGCTTTTCTCAAGCAAAAGGAATCTTTCGCTGTAGCCACCATAGCTGGGAATGTGCTTGGAGACACCTGAAGTCAGTATGTTTCAGAGCCCGAGGTCCATGGTATACTATCTGGTTATTGCTGCTGGTTATTCAGGGCCCCGGGGCTCTTTAGTCGGCACATGACAAATCCTGCCAGGACCGTGTTTTTCTGCTCAAGTCAGTGGGTTTCCTTTTGGCCCAGGATGTGTCTAGAAATGTCTTCCACGAGCCAAGGTACAGAATGGGGAGTGTTATGACTCTGATCAGTGCTCTATGCTCCTGTGGCTGAACTGATATCCAAGTTGCAAGATAAAGTCCTCTTTACTCTTAACTCTCCCCTCCTTAAGCTGAAAGGAGTCAGTCACTTTTGTTGCTGCCAGCACTGTTGTTGCTGCTGGCTGGGATTGGGGGAGGGCTGGCACAAGCACTTCCTCAGCCCCCTAGTCCGGCTCTGAGCCCAGCCCAGCATGAGGACTTGCCTAGAAATTGCAGTCCTTGTGTCCTAGACTCCCTTTCAGGTTTACCTAGGAACTCAAAGCACTTTGGTCCACAGATGGAAGGCTTGCTGAAAAACTCAAGCTCTGACTGTGGGATGGGTAATTCCCTACTCCAAATGCGCAGATTCTGTCCCTGTGCCACATGGCTGTTGCTGTATACTGGGGAAGACGTGGCATCAGTGATTCAAGACTGTCTCTCCTCCCCTCCTCACTGCCTCTTTCAGCAATATGAAGTTACAGTTAGGTACTGTGATTGCTCACCTGGTTTTTGGTTCTTGTGACTTGACTCTTCTTTTCTGTATGCAGATAGTTGTTAAAATCTGATGTTCCTGCAGTGGGGGACAAATAGTATAGGCTCCTATTTTGCCATCTTGCTCCATCCCACCTGCACACTTTCTGTCCTGAACATTAGCATTGCTGTGAATTTTTGGCCCTGTGCAGAAATTTTGGAATGCAAGCCTTATTCCTGATAAATTGAAAACATTAATTTTTATTTCTCCTATTCCAAGGGGGATATCTGAGGGAAAAGAAGGGCACTGGTAGGGATTTTCTTTTTCTCTGAATTTTTCTATGTCCTTTTCACAGTTCTTATGAAGACAGAAAAATTGGCTCACCTGACTAAGGGCCCTTGTTGAAAATAACTAATCTTCAGCTACTCAGCTAATTTCTGCAAAATAGAGGATTTAGCTGAAAGGGAGTAGAATAAAAATGCAAACTTTTATAAGCCTTATACCAGGGTCAAGACTAGACAAATGTATGAAGACAATGTTTGGCATTGGTATCCTTGACTTCTCCTTTCACTGTTCTCTTCCATCATCTTGCACATACAGTGTTCTCAAATGCCCAATTTATAAATGCATTAACTACTTTAGGAGTATTTGCTTGTCAATAAGTGACACAGAACAAAGTCAGAGGAATATGTAAATTGCCAGTTTTAGAAATTTATAAATCTGTAAGCAATACGAGGAAGGTGTTTATAAACACATGACTTTCTCTACCCAAACAAGACAGTTTGATGTGGTAAAATGAACACTAGATAAGTGTAGTAGACACAGGATTTTAAATCCATTCTTCCTTTTTGAGTAATAGTATAATAGTATTCCAATGTCCTTTTGTGGAATTATTTCCCCTATTAAGTGCAAATTTGGTGAGACCGTGAATCAAAGCACCTGCCTCCACTGGCCAGGGTGTGGATGAATGCCAAGGTAGGTCAATCTGACTATTTATTCCTAATTCTTTAACTCTTTAATGGAATTATGCAGAGATAAGGGTAAAACATGACACCTCTTATTCAATGATGGCTCTCTTTCAGTTCCTACTCCTGAGACTAACAAAGCTAACTGGTTTTTGTTTTTTCTGATGTTGGTACTCCAGGCTTTGCTTTACTTCTGTGAGCACCCATAGTCTTCCAGCATGATTATTTTTGCTTAGGTTAGCCAGGGAAGCATCTATTGCTTACAACTAAAGACTCACATAAGATTCGAGGTATTAGGAAGCATGATGGCTCTCTGTGAAATACTTAGTGTCTCTGGCTCTATTTTTGCATATGTGAAAAGGGTGTGGTAGGATGACATGGTTTCTAATTTCTTCTCTAACTCTAAAGGGAAATAAATATATAAAGCTAGGCCTCCTTAAAAGCCACTAATAATTCTGAACATATGCCTATTCCTAGATGAATAAGTTGGGGGTTAATACACTTTCCCATTAACTGTGACTTCTAATTTGGTCTCTTAGCATGCCTTCAGCCTCTAGGCCCTGGAGTCCATTTAAGGTCATTTAGGCAGAGGCCACATCTGTGGTATCTGAATTATCTGGCTAAGCATCCTGTAACTCATTGGGTATTTGCCAACCACATGCTAGATCAGGGTCTGTCAGAATGCCCTCATTTTGAAAGACTATTTAAATGGCAAGAAAAATTAGATCTGAGAAAGAAAAACATGGGTAAAGAGCTCAAGGAATTGGCACAGCTGGGTATCATTAGCAATAATCAAACCTTATCCAGTATAAAAAGCAAAAGAAAGCGATGATATAGGAGCAGTGTGTGTATGTAAGTTTATGTATGTATTTATGTGTGTTTGTATAAATGTATGTATCTGCATAATAATGTAAATGTATAAAATTTTTTAAAATCTTGGTTTCTTTGACTGCTTTCCCTCCTCACTCTGAACTTGGATCTTTCTACTGTATCCCAGTGGGAGTGTTTGATGTATTGAAATCATCTTAGAATTTCACAGTCTTTGAGGCAGCAACTTTGATGCTGCAGACACAGAGGAGGGCTAAATAAATACATTATTAACAGGAAAAAATGTGCAAATACTAAATAGTTGCTGGAGAATCTAAGTTCTAAAAACATATGCATGAAAGATTCACATCTTTTTTTCTCCAGTTATTACAAAATTTATAATGACTAATCTTTTATTATAAAGTAATACTATTATTTTAGAAAATAAAAACTTGGAAAATATATGAAGTATATATAAAGGAACAAATTAATGTTACCTATACTCTTACCACTCACAGCTATTAACAAGTAACATTTCTGAACATTTTCATTAATTTGCAGAAGGCAGTTTTTAATGAAAGAATCCAAATTTGGAATTTACTGAGCTTAATTTGGAAATTCTTAATTGCAGACATGCATTTGGTCACCAATTTGATAAACAGAAATAAGAGTTCCCTTAGTATCCTTTAATTTTGCTTTATAAATAGACTTTAAAATCACTGTTCTACAAATTTTCTTTTTGAAGCTTAAATTTAGCATTTTACATTTGCGCCCTCCAAATCCATTCTCTTTAACCCACTCTATTGCACCAATCTCTGCTCACCTTCAAGTGTAAGCCCAAAGCCCCTCCAACCACACAAATCCATACCACACATTAAGATAGGAAGAGACAGTCAATAATAATTGAACACTTACTATGTGGCAGGCTCTACACCAAAGGCTATATATATATATGTATGTGTATGTACACACACACACACACACAAAATAGGTTGATCCTCAAATCCAAAGGTTTTTTTTTAATGTGTCATCTTGTTTAATCCTTCTAAAACCTTATGAAATAGATATTATTCATATGCTTACTTTACTGATGAAGAAACTAAATTTCCAAGAGATCAAGTGACTTGCTCAAGATGGTCATAAGCTAGTTACTGGTAAAGCTGACATTTCAGCTCAGGTCTACTTGATTCCAAAATCACTATGCTACTGCAACATATAAGGACTAAGAAAAAAACAGTGGCCATGCCTAGACAAAATTGTGAAGAAGACAAAAGTCTGTATTTTGTGCTCTTAATTCCCAGCCAATAGAAACCCATTTTGAAAATATAGAATTGATGAGAAGGAGAGTATTCATTAAAGGTTTTCTGTATTAAGTATTAAGGTGGGTGGGATGCTCTGAACATTATGATGTTCATTAGGAACATTGATGTCTAGGACATTGGAGCTCACAGTATGCTTAGTATAGTCTAATTTAATTCCTTCAATTTACAGATTAAAAAACTGAGGCCTGGAGAGATGAGGTTACAATTTCTTGTCAATAGAGCATTGTAATTATAATTCTACAGCCTAGACTCTGGGTTCCTTTTTCTTTCAATCTACAGATTCCTGAAAACACCAAGGCCTTTTTGTTTCATAATGGAGATGAATCTGATGAAGCAGAATGACTTTGAATTAACTTTAGAGGGTATTGCTTGTATATCTGCTAGATGATTTTTCTCTAGGTTCAGCTATTTTAGGTCAAAGCCAAATAGTGACTAATATTTACTTTATAGGCTTTGTGATATTATATCTTTTTGATATTTTATCAGAATCACTTGAGATTTAATCAATGCATAGCTTTTCCTGTACCATCTATGTGTTATAATTTATATGTAGTTGATAAGGTAGAAGTTATGCCTGATACGATTTCACATTTCAATGTGTGTTCTTTTTTTCTATTTGGCTCTCTGGTTTAACTTTTAAAATGGAAACATGTATTGAATACAAAGAGTAACTAAATGAAACAACAGTATAAAACACAGTCTCTTCCTTTAGTTTAACAGAAGCAGTCCAGAAAGAAAAGCTAGAATGAGGCATATAGTTTTATACCTGTTTGAATCCCTATGATTTTCTCTTAAATGTACTTAACCTTGGAAGAGTTCATTCTGAATATTCCCATCATTACTCCAGTGCTTCTCCTCAATCCAGAACTCAAAACCATGCATTTAAACCACTTTACCTTCAGACTGTACTACCCACCCCCCACTTTTTTTTTTTTAGCCATAAGCTTGATCTTGAACCTCTGGGCTTGACTACTTAAAATAATTAGGATGCAAAAATAACAAGAACATTTCTCATTAGGATAGAAATGACGAGGACAAAATGTCCATTTAGTTTTATTTTGATAAAGTGAGCTGGAATTCCCAGATTGAATAAGGATAGTGAGGGCAAATGCTATCAGATTTGTGGATTTATCAAGTAATTCTGTAGATATCATTTGACTAAACATATGTTTTGCAAAACTAAGCTCTGTCAGCACCACACCCAGGATATTTACTACAGTGTGCATTTCAAATGAACATATATGGATTTTCTATACTGATGCATTTTCAAGTTAGCTGAAGGTGTGGGTTGTGTTAAATGCAGAGGAAATCTAAATCCTGGATGAAAAATGAAGGTGATGGGCACCTATAATTTGTATATCTAGCAATCTATCAAAAGCGTAGTAAGTAATGAAGGAATGGTCACCTTTATAAATCTCTAGCATTTAAGAACACTTATAAGTTAAACAAACTAAATAAATAATTACAAATTATAAAATTTCTGTAAAAAAAACAAACAGGGAACTCTGGTAGGGAATATCTGGGTTAAAGGGGATAGGCAAAGAAGACGCCTGTCAAGAGATGACATTTAGATGGAATGCATGATGAAGTAGGGAGCCCATGGTGCTCTTGGTTCCTACCATTATTGAGTTACAGGCCTGGGCTAAATTTTTTATATATTATTATTCAATAGCTCCATAATATGATACCACATTACAAATGAGAAAACCAAGGGCTTCATTACCCAGGTCACAAAACTGGTAAGAGATCTGGGATGGGAGAATGATCTGGCATCTGAGTCTAGGGTTTACACCTTTTGAAGCAGTAATTCCATTTCTTGGAAAAATATCAATAAGGAATAACCAGAAATTTAGACACAAATTTACCTAACAAGATAATTCTCTGAACTCATTTTAAAAATTACAGTAGTCTTTTATTTGGGAGCTGAGTAAGGATTTCAGATTGAGCTTATAGTTTCATTTAATAATACTCTTTATCTTCCTTATAAAAAATGATTCAGTGGTTTGTAATATATTCATAGAGTTGTAAAATCATCACTACAATCAATTGTAGAACATTTTCATCAACCTGAAAAGAAACCCCATACTCTCTGGCCTCCCACTACTCCCCAGACCTAGGCAATCACTAAACATGTTGTTATAGATTAGCCTATTTCATATACATTGAATTGTATATATACTTTGGTCATTTGTGACTGGTTTCTTTTATTTAGAATAATTTCCCAAAGTTCATCCCTGTTATAGCATGTATTAGTATGGATATACCACATTTCATTTATCCATTCATTAGTTGCTGGCGATTTAGGTTGGTTCTACTTTTTAAGCCATACAGAACTATGAGTCAATTAAACCTCTTTTGTTTATAAATTACCCAGTCTCAGGTAGTATTTTTATAGCAGTGTGAGAACAGACAAATACAGAGGCTATAAAATAGTCACCATCAAAATTCTAGAAAAATTCTTTATCAGATTGTATATAGAGAAAGTCAAGGAAGTAGAGCTAGAAACATGTGAAAGGCAAGAAATAACTACAGAGGAGATGGGTTTTGAGTAATGAAAGAAAGTCTTTCTGTTAGATGTTAGTCTGAAAGATGCTCTTTTTCTTCCCACTATCTAAAGCTAGTGAGAGCTATAGGGTTATCCTAAACACAATTAAAGAAAGCACTCTCAGACATTTTTCAGGAAGCTGTAATGAAGAATATTTTTACATAATGGGCACATCTCTGATATGTCCTTAGTGCAAATCCACATTTGTCCAAAATTAAATAAGAACAGAAAACCTAGGGCAATAGAAAATATATTTGATGAAATCCATGTAGCTTGGTTTGAAAGTTATACTTTTAATGACTATTAAATAAGGCAGGCAGAGAGAATGAGAATTCTTGTCCAGTTTGAATATTAGTCTTGATCTATGGAATCAAGATCTAATTGACCCACCTAGATTATGGTTATGTAGTAATGAAAAGTAATGAAAAGACGCCTTAGAAAAATTACCCAAAACTTGGAAATGAGGCAAAAACAAAAACAAAACAAAATGGTGGCAGCATGACTTTCAATATGAAACAGCAGAAAAGGCCACCCAAGTATTGTTCCTCTCAATGCTACTGTAATTATAGGCTCAGACTCAGTAAGTCACTCATTAACTTAGAGACTTTGTCAGGTAGAGATGGTGGTAATTTCTGCTGGAACAGATGACTATAGAGATTTATGGCCTATTGGTCATTATCAGTTTATATCTAACCCAGCAATCTTATCCTAACATTTGTTTGTTAAATTTCCCATAAGTAATCCAGCTGCTTAACTGCTTTAACCTCTCATAACATCTTATTGATTGTCTCATAATTTTATATTTGCTTGAGAGTCATGGTTTTACTTTTTGAAAATTATACTTTAACAAGAGTAGTCCATCATTACTCAGATTTATTTTTCATTAATAACCATTGAAGTAGGATTGCTATTTCTATGTTACTAGCAATTTGCCATGAATACTTACTTCTAATACTTGACTTATAATTCTATGTA
The DNA here is from genome assembly GCF_030222135.1 of Aotus nancymaae. Classification (NCBI taxonomy): domain Eukaryota; kingdom Metazoa; phylum Chordata; class Mammalia; order Primates; family Aotidae; genus Aotus; species Aotus nancymaae. Next base: position 30,709,955 of record NW_026988428.1, read on the forward strand.
TACTTTTGCTTGTTAGTTAAACCTTCACAGAGGACATTTTCTTCTTTTAAACTGGTACTTTTGCAAAATAATCCTCAAAAGTTTTATAGGTAAAATACTCAAATTTGATAAATACAATTAACATTTACAGTCAGGACTCTACTGCCCAGAGTAGACAGACTAAGTAAGCAATGGCCAATTTAGTGCTGCAGCCGAGTGAAGTTGACATCATCACAGATCCTTCTAGATCTGATTTCCTCCTTTGCCTCATTCTCCTTTTATCTTTCTGTATACACTTTGCAGGGTATTTTGAGACAGGTTTTTTTAAAGAACAGTTGAGTTGGCCAGTATTTTACATCTGTTTGCCTGCCATTGTGATTTGCCATTCACTAAAGTGAATGGATACCCAATTACCAACAGCACCATATACCCTAGGGTTCTATACAGGATAGTGTGCCACTGATTGAAAAGAATGTTGACTCCCATTTGACAAACAGTGCTCATTAATGAATTACTTCATTTCTTACACTAGATTTTTTTTTATTAGCATATACTGGTGCCATTTTATTTTGTTTTTTTTTTTCTTATACTTTAAGTTCTGGGATACATGTGCAGAACATGCAGGTTTGTTACATAGGTATACACGTGCCATGGTGGTTTGCTGCATCCATCACCCTGTCATCTACATTAGGTATTTCTCCTAATGCCCTCCCCGTCCCCCTACTCCCTGCTATTCCTCCCCTAGCCCTCACCCCCCAAATAGGCCCCGGTGTGTGATGTTCCCCTCCCTGTGCCCACGTATTCTCATTGTTCAACACCCACCTATGAGTGAAAACATGCGGTGTTTGGTTTTCTGTTCTTGTTACACTAGAAGTTAATGACAGATAGTTGACATTGTTTTGAATTATGAGGAAATTTTTGATATGAATAAAGTGGACTGATAGCAAAACATTCACTTACTGATCACATCTCACGTATAATTCTGCATAAGGTGATGCTCATTGACTGAAGGTAATGTGTATTTATTATGCTAATGTCCTGTGAAAATAACAACTTTAAAAATTCCCAGCTCAAAGTATCCTGCTTAACAGTTGAAAGTGATAACTTGAGCTTTACCAGGGGGTTGTATCAACCCATTACTATTTTTCACTTTTGTAAGAAAACCCAAAATAGCTGAAAAGTACATACTCTAATTTTGCCTAATTATTGTGTAACATCATGTGCCTTATATTACTGCTATCTCTTGTACACAAACCATCAGTCATCTTAGTCATCTTTCTGCAATGGCAGGAGAGGGTGTGTGCAGGGAGGTGGGGGTGAGTGGGGGGACCACGGAGTTGCTATGTTACTGAAAAACGACTAGAGGTTTCCTTTGTGTTTTATGTTTACTTTCTGTAGGCAAGTCAAATCATTGACAGAGTCTTGAATTCTTAAGTCCTTCCAAATTCTCAAGTCTTCTCACTGTGTCCTGATACTTTAACCTTTTCTAAAAAAGGTATCTGGCTTTTATCAGACACTAATAGATGCTTGATGTTTGGCCAGTTAACATTTTCCTTCTAGATTTCCTTATCTTGAGAAGTGGTTATTGAAGTAGGTGATTGGGAAGATTCCTTTAACTAAGCATTTTCGAATCTTTCATTTAGGCCTTGGCCTAGTTATATTCAAGGATTTATAGGCTCTAACTAATTTGTGAGTTTTCTCTTAAAATAATAACACTCTACCTTAGTGTTTATAGTTTATAAATCACTCTAGCAACAGGCTTGTTCCCTCATACCTAACAATGTGTGGTGCATAGTTGGTGCTCAGTGTATGTTTGTTGTGAATTAATATAACCATCTATAGGGCCGGGTGCGGTGGCTCAAGCCTGTAATCCCAGCACTTTGGGAGGCCGAGGCGGGTGGATCAGGAGGTCAAGAGATCGAGACCATCCTGGTCAACATGGTGAAACCCTGTCTCTACTAATACAAAAAAAATTAGCTGGGCATGGTGGCGCGTGCCTGTAATCCCAGCTACTCAGGAGGCTGAGGCAGGAGAATTGCCTGAACCTAGGAGGCGGAGATTGCGGTGAGCCGAGATCGCGCCATTGCACTCCAGCCTGGGTAACAAGAGCGAAACTCCGTCTCAAAAAAAAAATATATATATATATATAACCATCTATAAATGTTCAAACCTTCCTAGCTTAGGTGTGGTTTTTTTCAAGTATTAGAACAATAATAGATGAGAAAAACGTTTGGCCTTCACACATTTTCCTTCTGGACATGAGTTAATTGTGTCCATTATAGTGTGTGAAAGGAAAATAAACATTGGGGCCCCCAAATCATTAAGCTAAAGGGGAAAGTCAAGCTGGGAACTAGTTAGGGCAAACCTGCCTCCCATCCTATTCAAAGTCACCCCTCTGCTCCCTGAGATAAATGCATATCTGATTGCCTCCTTTGGAAAGGCTAATCAGAAACCCAGAAGAACGCAACTATTTGTCTCTTATGTACCTATGACCTGGACGCCCCTTCCCCTGCTTTGAGTTGTCTTGCCTTTGCTTTGAGTTGTCCCACCTCCGGACAGAACCAATGTTCATCTTACACATGTTGACTGATATCTCATGACTCCCTAAAATGTATAAAATTAAAATGGACTCTGACCATCTTAGGCACATGTCGTCAAGACCTCCTGAGGCTGTGTCGTGGGTGTGAGTCCTCAACCTTGGCAAAATACACTTTCTAAATTAACTGAGACCTGTCTCAGATACTTGGGGTTCACAAGTGGAAGATTAATCATTTCTTAAGTGATTTGCAAAGAAAGAGCACTAGATTTGAACAGAGAACTGGTTTCTAGTCTGGCTTTGCAAGTCAGTTTAACAAGTCTTTTATCTGCAAAACAATAATAATATTTCATAGTGTTGTGATATATTTGAGGCACTTCATCATCTGTGAGGTGCTTTACAAATGTGAGATATTTTTCATTCTTTGGTTAACTAATGTTGGGACTCAGAAAGCAATATACCCAAAGACTGACACTTTGACATACTGAGAGACCTTAGAAGATGCCTTGGATTCATGGTCTTTCTAACCTCGTCTTGTTCTCCCACAGCCCTGCCCCCGGCCTATGCAGGGAGGGACTGTCTATGAAATTTCCTTATCAGACCAAAAAAGCTTCTTTCCAAAAAAAAAAAAAAAAAAATGCAATTGTCTTAAATGGTCTCCCTAGGGATCTTATCAAATACCAGGAAATATTAACATCTGGAGAAGAGAAGAGACTGGGAGTTATTACCACAGCAGACAGACTTTTTTTTTTTTAGAGAAGTGGTCTTGCTATGTTGCCCAGTCTGGAGTGCAGTGACTATTGATAGGCACCATCATAGTACACTATAGGCTCAAATTCCTGGGCTCACTGCCACCACACCTGGCTAAAGACTTTTTATCTTTTCTTTGAAAGGAAGCTCCAAGAGATTACTTGAGTAACCTTATTTGCATACTAAGACAACTTTGTTCCTGTACAGCTCTACCTCCTGCCTCCCAGGTCCACGTATCTCTCCTCTATGAAAAAGGGCAAGTAGATAAGCTTTTGTCCCCCATTGGGTTATTGGGTAATCATTTTCCTTCAAATCCCCCATGCTATGAATGTTAAAATAAAATGTTGTATGCCTTTTCTCCTATTAATCTGCCTTTTGTCAGTTTTCAGTGAACCTTCAGAAGGTAAGGGAGAAGTTTTCCCTTGGTCCCTATACTTACACAATTCTACATACTAAATTTTTTTATTAAAATTAAACTATTAATCTTTTTTTTAAAAAAACCTATTAATCCTTTTTTTTTTTTTTTTTTGAGACAGGGTCTCTGTCACTCCGCTGGAGTGCAGTGACACAAACATAACTCACTGTAGCCCTGACTTCTTGGGCTCAAGCAATCCTTCTGCCTCAGCCTCCCAAGTAGCTGGGACTATAGGTGCATGCCACCATGCCCAGCTAATTTTTAATTTTTTTGGAATGATGGGGTTTTGTCATGTTCCCCAGGCTAATATCTATTAATTCTTTTCCCTGGGGATTGAAGGAGAAAACTGGAAAGACTGATAGTCTTCTGCTAACACAACCAAGCCTAACAACCAGAGCAGTTATGACAAGGTTGAAGTTCATTCATCAGAAGTCAATGAGATTGAAGTATTAACCTCTCTAATGGTTTTGCTCACTTTAATAATGGTAACTGGCCAATTAGACTGGTCATTGACATTCATTATAAAGATGGCCATAACAGATGTTATCAGCTCCACTAGAGGTAATTTAAAGAAAAAACAATACAGGACTAGAAGCTAGGATGCCTAGGTTTAATCTCCTGCCAAAGAGAAAACATGTGATTTAAGGTTAATCACTCAGCCTTTTTGAGCCTATTTACACTTCTTTCTATGAAATTATGGTTTAGAGTAAATGACTTTTATGTTTCTCATTCGGTGTCATTGTGATTCCTTTTTCAGCCATGTCTCCCAATGATGGAGCTGAGGTAAGTATTTCCCTTTCATTACATTTTTTTATTACACTTTTATATCTCAAATTTATCTGGAACAGCATTTTAAACTGTTTCTTATTTTGTGCCTATGGATCATTGCATTTTAGGTTAGTCAGAATACCAGTCCTGGCTTTTATGATTTGATGTTTGAAAGAATGCTTCCAAAGGAAATTTAAAGAAACTGATAATTAAAGTTATCAGTTCAGAGAATAAATTAGGCAGGTTCTTTTAACAACAAAAATGATGTTCTCAACACAGTCTAAGCCAAAATGATCGTATTCTAAGATGATGCATACCTAAACCATAGAATGAGACTTCCGATTTAATTAGATCAGATAAGAAGGTTTTTCATCAATAACACATCATCACCCAAGCTTAAAAATATTTTGAAAGTGAGATACCACCACATTCTAACCTCATCTTTACAGAGAGAAATTTTGCTTAGGGGAATCAAATAAGTATGCTACATCTTGACATTAAAACTGACAAGGCTGGTGAACTGTCTTCTAAAGCAACTGAAGAAAGTGTTTTCCCTTGAAATGTTTAAATGTTAATTAGCCTGGTGAGGCTATTTATAAATTAGCCTTAAGGAACTAAATTGATTCAGAGCCTGCTTATAATGTCACATACCTTGTCACCACTTACTCATTTACCGGTCAACCTTCCTTGGCTGCCACAAAGGCCAAATAAGCAAGAAGTAAAAAGAGAAATGCCTCGAGACTAGAAAATTTTCTTGAAGTAGGATCAAGCAGGATGGGAGCTGAATACTGAGTCTCTGCAGCTGGCTACCTGCAGCGGCTGGGCTAGTGTCTACTATATTGAGTACATTGCTACTGGCATCAAATCAGGGTATGGTTAGCAAGAAAGAGGAGGAAATGGCTTCTGGTTAGGCTTCTGGTTTGTTGTATATTATCCAACATACCCACAACTGATTGAATTCCTCTAAGTGAGTACCTTTTCAATCATGATTTCCAACCTTTTCTTATAAGCAACAGACCCCTAAACAAAAAGAAATCTTTGCAAAATAGAAAAAAAAAAAAAACCCCAAAAACTAACAACTTCTTTCACTTGAGCATTCTAATGTGGGAAAGCAGAATATGCCACCCCAAAATATAAAGGATTGTTGAGCTGAAGATAATTAAGAGGATACAGGAAAGCTCTCTGCCTTCCTTTTATAAGCCTAAAAGCAGGACACTGATTTACAAAGACAAAAGAGAGGTATTCAACCCGTGACTCCCCCAAGTCCCTCCATCCCTTCCCCAACCCTCTGCTACCAGAGAGAACAAAGGTTTAAACTTTGTTAACCACTGAAGATAATTTGTCATTCCAGAGAGGTACCTGCGGAATCTACATTTACAAGCTTTACTAACTAGACTTTATCAACCATGTATTTACCTTTCCACAAATTTTAGCACCTAAAAACTCAAAGTCCTTTTCCTTTGTCTTGTCATGTCTCTAAAAATTTACTTTTCTTTCTTGAAGATGCTATATAAACTGGAAGCCAAAGCCACCTCTAGAAGAACTATTTATTCTCTGGATGTCTCCCATATAAATATATAAAATATATGTGTTAATAAACTTCTGTCTTTTTCTTGTTAATCTGTCTTTTGTAACAGGGGTCTGTTCCAACTAAGAACCTATGGGAGTTATTACTGCCCTACAGGTAACTGCAATGGAATCATAGAACTCTGCCGAACAGTTTGTAAACTATTTTTCTAGTTGATCAGTTTTTCTGAAATTATGACACCCAAAAAGAAAGGTATAATTTAGGGCTAGTTTTGCAAACACAGAATTGATCTATCAGCTTACTCTTCTATATCTGGTAGATTTTTTTTAAACTCGCTTTCTGTTCACCTACCCATCAGATTAACCAAACTCTACATTACCTCAGTAAACTTACCCATAAGGCCCATAGTGCTGAAGACCAAGACTGGGGAGGCTATTCTCCAGTATATGCTACATGTCTGCTCTGCCAGTCTAGTTAGTATTTACTAAGACTCAGTGTGCTTCCCCAAGCTGTTGTGCTTGTAAAAATATACTTTGAATATTATATAAACAAAAACACATAAAAATAAAAGTGTTATTGTTTTATGAAAATCTAAATGCTGCAGAACTAAATGTAAGAGCTACAACTACAAAACATATAGATGAAAATGTAGGAGACAATCTTTGAGACCTTTGGATAAGCTAACATTTCTTAGATGTGACACAAAAAGCTTAATTACAGAAGAAACAAATAATAAATTGGACTTCATCAATGTGAAAAACTTTTAATATTCAAAAGAAAATGAAAAGGCAACACATTGAGAGAAAATATCTGCAACACATATGTCTGATTTAAGAAATATCCACAATAATAAAGAATGAATAAATAACTCACACAATTGAATAATAATGAGATAAACAACCCAATGTTTAAAAAAATTAATCAAAAGCATTGAACAAATTAGTAAATGGAGGGTGAATGGTAAGACCTGGTTTCCCACTGTTGGAGAGGAAAGTTACAAATCAGCAAGAAGAGAAGGCTAGAATGACTCCTGTGGTGCTGGATTACTGTTGGAGCTAATCAGTATGGATTAGCTTAATATATATACAAACGGATAGATACAGCAATCATGAGAGATGTCTGAATGTCAGTGAGTTAGTATACATAATTACCTAGCTCTTTCTACTAAGAGGTCTTAAAAGTAATGTTTCTGTAACACTAAGTAGTGCCATTGCCCAAATCTTGGTTTCTAAATCTTATTCTCCAATTAAAAGAACCAGGGCTCCTTGGAGAAACAGCTGATTCTAGTACTGGGACACGGAAAATATAAGATGAGCTTGGAACATCTTGTAGTGCCAGAAAGTAGGGAAGTGCTCCTTCCTTAACCCCTCCAGACAAGGGCAGGGTCCTGTATAAGGGACACAAGAGCTATACTGAAGAAATACTTGATGTTTAAAGTTGGAACAATTTGATCAATAAAATAAATATAGTAAAGGCATATAACCCAAAGAATAAATAGTCCCATATCTATACTGATATAAATCAATGACTGAATAAATAATGTAGGAAAAGAGACAAATCTTTATTACAGAATTCCAAACAATATAGATCCCCCTCCTCCAGGAGGTGGAGCCTAGTTCTTCCCACTCCTCCCTTCTGAATGTGGGCGTGACTTAGTGATTCATGCCAAGGAATAGAGTATGGGAGGAGAAAATAGTAACTTGACAATGGAAAAGCCTGTAAACACTACCTTAACCAAGTGATGAAGATTAACATCACAGGTAATGTCATGTGAATATCATGTGCCCCCTAATATAATGCAATGAAAAAGGCACTTCATCTGTGTGTTATTCATTTCAAAACTCCATGACCCCAGCCCAATCAAAAGAAAAACATCAGACAAACACAATTTGAGGAACATTATACACAATACCTGACTAGTACTCCTCAAAACTTTCAAGGTTATGAAAAACAACTAAACACTAAGAAACTGTCAGAAACCAGAGATAACTAAGGAGCTATGACCACTAAATGCAATGTAGTATCCTGGATGATGAGATCTTAGAACAGAAAAGGCAAATAAATGGAAAACGTGGTGAGATTCAAATAACACCCGGACCTTAGTTGATAGCAATATACTAAGGTCTGTTTCTTACAAATGTACTATCACAGCGTGAGTGTATAACAGTAAGGGAAACTAAAACTGGGTGAAGGGTCTAAGGGTACTCTCTGCACTATCTTACAACTTTTATGCAACTGTAAAATCATCCCAAAGTAAACAGTTTATTTTTTAAAAAACAAACTCATAACAACCAAAAATGTAATTACTCATTTAATGAATATACTACCTCTAAGCCAAAAAGTGGCAAACACTGGAAAACACTGAAATATTTGACAAATAGAATAAGATATAGAAGAGAATGCTATTCAAGAAAAGTCAGCTTTGGAAGCCAAAATTAAAACAGTGCACTCAGACTTTGTTCCCTCCCTCTTACTCTCACGCAAAGGGAGAGAAATGACTCCTCCTAGTATTCCATACTCTATATGGTCAGAGTTATTCTCTAGCAGTAAACTATTTAGAAATAATCTCCAAAAGTATAGCCTTGATCTTAACCCTACAGCCTTTGCTGGGTCCCCAGAAAAAAAAATTTTGAACCAGTGGTAAATTTTTTTTGGGTAATTAGCTTTTTCAAATATAATCTATGAAATATAGATTGTATTGTTCTTTCAAATGCAAATATTCCAAACATCATTTTCACTTATAACATTTACAGAAATTCTTCAAATGGTAATGGTCCTAATTATTACTTGATTTTTCTTCCGACCCAATTACATGCTGGTCTGTGACTGGGGCAGAGAGAGAAACTCATCCCAGTTGCACCAGACAGGATTGTGTAGGAGATTTGGTTTGCAGCTACAGTCTGCTAAGGAATAGTAGGTGGGGCCACTAGTCAGAGCTGTCTGGAGACCAGGTTTCTTATGAATTGTGCATTCTGCAATTAAAACCAACAGAGTCTGGGCATAGTGGCTCATACCTGTGATGCCAACACTTTGGGAGATGGAGGTGAGGGGGATCCCTTGAGCCCAGGAGTTCAAGACCTGGACAACATAGGGAGATGCCATCTTTATTTAAAAAAAACTATATATATATATATATATATAAATCACTGTATATTTATATACAAAAACAACAACAGAGAAATAGGGAGGAAGGGAAGAAAGAGAGAAAAAGCAATATTCAATCTTAATACCATATAATCATAATTACAAACACCATTGTTTATTGAATGTATCTTTAATGTAATGCTAGATGTTGTATATCAACTGAATGAGAAGGATATAATTATGTTCCCCATCTTATAGATGTTGGATATGGTGTCTGAAAGAGACAGCATAACTTGTCCGCAGCTACATAGTCTGTATGTGTCAGAACCATAGCTGAAACTGTGGCACTAAATCAAACCATCTTTCTAGTAAGGAAAAGTGTCTTTCTCAGAGGTCTACTCTCCACTTAAACCCATTTTTCTAATAACACACTAAACTTGTCATCATCAAAAACAAAAAAAGTCAAAAGATTTGGACACTTGATCAAAGAGTGTATGCAGATGTCAAAGAAGATACATATGAACGGATGCATAATATTAGTCATCAAGGAACTGCAGATTAAAACCACATGAGATACCATCACACATTCACTAGAATTGCTAAAATAGAAAGGCTACCATTGGCAAGAATTGATGAGGCTGTGGAGCAACTGAAACTCTGGTTCATTGCTGGCGGGAATGCAAAATGACACAACCAGCTGTGAAAAATATTTCGGCAGTTCCTTAAAAAACACACCTGTCATACAACCTAGCTGCTTTACTTTTAAAAATATGAAAGTCTGTACCAGGATCTACCCATAAATATTTATAGTAGCTTTGTTTGTAGTAGCCAAAAACTGAAAACAATCTAAGCATCTATCAGCAAATGAGTGTATGAAAGAATTGTTCTAAGTTAGTACACCAGAATACTACTCTAATAAAAAAGAAATGAATTACTGATACATGCCAAAACACAGATAAATCTCAAAAGCATTATGCTAAGTGAAAAAGTAGACCCGAGACTATATATTATATTCTTCTGTTTATATAAAATTATAGAAAAGACAAAACTAGAGTTATAGAAAGCACTAGTTCCAATCAGTAATTTCCAAGGGCTGGGTAACGGGAGAGGAGAGTGACTGTACAAGGGTACAAGAGAAATTTAGGTGGGGAATGGAAATGTTCTATACCTTGATTGTAATAGTGGTTAAATAGGTGTATGCATATGTCAACATTCATGGAGTCGTCCACTTAAAATGGACAATTTTAACTGCACATAAAGTGTTTCTTAAAAAAGTAAGTTACATGGTTGAAAAGACTCAATAAGTAATTAAAAAGTGGCTGTCAAAATTAGTTGCTAATTAGACAACTGTAAAAAATTAGTAAATATAAAAATCTGGGAGACATTTACATTCATTTTATTTTCCATGAATCTTTAAATTTCTAATATAATTTAGAGAAATCAGAACTGGAAGTCAGAGATGTGTTATGGGTGGAAGATGAAAGAAAAATTATAATTATTCTGAACTCTATTTAATGTACTAATAAAAAAAAGGCTTTTGGCCCTATATTACAAAATTTGTTGGGAGAATATACACTTAAGTGTTTTAAATTTATAAAACACTTAACATATATCCTAGTTTTTATGATTCCCTACTTCATCCCCTATTTCAACCAGCTATTAATCCACATCATAACAGCTAAGGGCCTTCTATTGAACCATTTTTCTCTCAGACTCTATAGCCTTCTTCTCCCCTCTACCTGGGCCACCTGACTGTCACCTCTGTTGCCAGCCTTGTTAAGGTTTCTACCACCAGCGGACAGGCAAAAGAGATTACGAAATTGCAACCCAAACCTTTAGGATGCCACAATGTTGGCTTATTACCTCTTCCTAGCTTTTTCAGGGATTTTTAGGTTGAAAGAAAAAATTAAAAGTAAAAACAGCGAAACCCCCACCATAACCACTACTCCAGTGAGATCAAATTATGAATAAGATTGTTAAACGTTCAGCTGGGCCTCAAGAGAACAGGAAAGTGGTCTACACAATTGGACCTCCCAAGAAGTTATCAGACAGCTTCTCTCTCTGCCTCTCACTCTTCTACGGTCATGTGGTATCTTGATTATCTCACCTAAAGCTGCTACATTCTCCAACTTTCCTTATGACTGGCTTTTTCTGCTTATGAAACTGTGCGTATATGGTTGAAAATGGCCACCAGCCCTAAGGCCACTTTGGCTTAGAGATCAGTGCCCATACCTATCTAACTAAGTTTCTCTGTTTCTTTGATCCAGTTCTTCAGAGAGAATCGAATTGACCTTGCTTGGATTAGCTGGCTCTGGGGATCAGGGATTACTTATGTAAACAGGGCTGTTGGCCCGCTCCATGGGCATGTGACCTGTGCAGTTGCCCAGGGTCCTGGGCTCAGAAGAGATCTGCATACTCAGTTTAATGTTTGGCAGTCACTATAATGCAATTCTTAATTTTTGAACAAGGGGTGCTGCATTTTCACTTTACAAAGCAGGCCTTATTCTGCTGCTGGGCCTAGATATGGGGCAAGACTCAGTGGTGTAGGCAGATTCTCTTATAAGGAGATGCTGGCAGATAAGGAATATTTGGTGTATTTATAGTCTTGGTTTTCATAACCAGGCTTCTCTCTTCTTTTTACTCATATTCTTGCTTAGTACTTCACTTATCCAATAGGAAAATTAGGAACAAATTGGCTCCTAAAAGGTGCTAACAACTGTTCTAGGCATTGGAAATATTTGGGGTACAAGACAGATATAGTTTCTTCTGTCATGAACTTAGTGACAAGCCAAGTTTCTCAGTCCTAGAGTTACAACTTTGCTCAGTTCCTTCTCAAAAAACTGACATTCTGCCCATAACTGTTCTTGAAGCTTCCTGTCTGCTCTAGTTATTAATCAGGCAGTGTAATTGAAAAGCATGCTGAGACCTTAGTGGCAGAGACTGGTAGGGGAAAGAAGTTGGTAATAGGATTAGTGGATTTGCCAGACTGAAGTCTACTTTTTTTTTTTTTTTTTTGGCCTTACTTTAACCATACTGAGTCCCTATTGACTAGCCAGTAGTCTAATATGGTAAATCCAAAAGGTATAGTAAGCTTACTTCCAGCCGTTATGAATACTCAAGTTAGTTTTATCTGATAGGAAGCGGGAGTGTAAAACCAGGGAGTAGTAAAACTCAGGTGAGCAGCAACATCGTGGTTGTAGGTCCTGGATTTATTTTGTAACAAGAACTCAAGTCAGGAGCTGGGAATATAAGAAAACAAGGCCCAGTTTTCTGTCTTTCTTTTAAAATAACTCTTCTTTCATGTTCAGGGGTACATATGCAGGTTTGTTGTATAGGTAAATTGCATGTTGCAGGGGTTTGGTGTACAGCTTATTTTATCATCCAGGTAATCAGCACAGTACCTGATAGTCAGTTTTTCAATCCTTACTCTCCTCCCACCCTCCTCCCAGGTCAATGTCTATTGTTTCCTTCTTTATGTCCATATGTACTCAATGTTTTGCTCCCACTTATAAGTGAGAACATGCAATATTTCGTTTTCTTTCTTTTTTTAAGACAGAGTTTCACTCTATTGCCCAGGCTAGAATGCAATGGTGCAATTTCGGCTCACTGCAACCTCCACCTCTTGTATTCAAGTGATTCTCATGCCTCTCAGCCTCCTGAGTAGCTGGGATTACAGGCGCCTGCCACCATGCCCCGCTAATTTTTATATTTTTAGTAGAGATGGGGTTTCATCATGTTGCCAAGACTGGTCTTGAACTCCTGACTTCAAGTAATCCCACCCGCCTTAGCCTCCCAAAGTGCTGGGATTACATGCATGAGCCACCACACCCAGCCAATATTTGGGTTTCTGTTCCTGTGTTAGTTTGCTTAGGAGAGTGTCTTCCAGCTCCATCCATGTTGCTGCAAAGGACCTGATCTCATTGTTTTATGGCTGCCTAATATTCCATGGTATATATGTATCACATTTTCTTTATCCATTACACTGTTGATGAGCATATATGTTAATTCCATGTCTTTGCTATTGTGAATAGTGCTGCAATGAACATACACATACATGTGTCTTTATGGTAGAATGGGTATATACCCAATAATGAAATTGCCAGGTCAAATGGTAATTCTAAGTTCTTTGAGAAATCATCAAACTGCTTTTCACAATGGCTAAACTAATTTACATTCCCACTAACCATATGTAAGTGTTCCCATTTCTCTACAACCTCACCAACATCTGTTATTTTCTGACTTTTTTGGTAATAGTCATTCTTACTGGTGTGAGATGGTGTCTCATTGTGGCTTTGATTTGCATTTCTCTAATGATTAAGTGATGTTGAGGATTTTTTTCATATTCTTGTTGGCCACATGCATATCTTCCTTTGAAAATGGTCTATTTATGTCCTTTGCCCACCTTTTAATGGGTTTGTCTGTTTTTTTTTTTTTTTTTTTTTGCTTATTGATTTGTTTAATTTCCTTATAAATTTGGTATTAGATCTTTGTAGGATGCATAGTTGGCAAATATTTTCTCCCACTCTGTAGGTTGCCTGTATACTCTGCTGATAGTTTCTTTTGCTGTGCTGAAGCTCTTTAGTTTAATTAGGTCCCATTTGTCAATTTTTGTCTTTGTTGCAATTGTTTTTGGAGTCTTCATCATGAAATCTTTACTAGGTCCTATGTTGAGAATAGTATTTCCTATCTTCCATGGTGTTTGCAGTTTTAGTTTTTACATTTAAGTCTTTAATCCATCTTGAGTTGATTTTTGTATATGGTGTAAGTATGGAGTCCAGTTTCAATCTTCTGCATATAACTGTTCAGTTGTCCCAGCATCATTTACTGAGTAGGGAGTTCTTTCCCCATTGCTTGTTATTGTCAGCTTTATTGAAGATCAGATAGCTGTAGGTGTGCAGCTTTATTTCTGGATTCTCTATTCTGTTCCATCAGCCTATGTGTCTGGTTTTCTACCAGTATCATGCTGTTTTGGTTACTGTAGCCTTGTAGTATAGTTTGAAGTGGGGTAATGTGAGGCCTCCAGTCTTATTCTTTTTGCTTAGGATTACCTTGGCTATTCAGTCTCTTTTTTTGGTTCCATATGAATTTTTAAATAGTTTTTTTTTCTAATTCTATGAAGAATGTTATTGGTTGTTTGATGGGAATAGCAATGAATGTGTAAATTCCTTTGGGGAGTATGACCATTTTAACAATATTGATTCTTTCTATCCATGTGCATGGAATGTTTTTCTGTTTGTGTCATCTCTTAATTCAAGATTGAACCAGGAAGAAATTGAATCCCTGGACAGATCAATAGTGAGTTCCAAAATTGACAAATCAGAAAAAGCCTACAAATCAGAAAAAGCCCAGGATCAGATGGATTCATAGCCAAATTCTACCAGATGTATAAAGAAAATCTGGTACCATTCCCAGTGAAACTATTCCAAAAATGGGAGGAGGAGGTACTCCTCGGTAACTCACTCAATGAGACCAGCATCATTCTAATACCAAAACCTGGCAAAAACACAACAAAAAAGAAAGCTTCAGGCTAATATCTTTGATGAACATTGATGCAAAAATTCTCGACAAAATACTAGCAAACCAAATCCAGCAGCATATCAAAAAGCTAAGCCACCACCATCAGGTAGGCTTTATTATTAGGATGCAAGTGTGGTTCAACAAAAGCAAATCAATAAATGTGATTTACCACATAAAGAGAACTACAAAAAGAAAAAAACACAAGGGCATCTCAATAGATGCAGAAAAGACTTTCGATAAAATTCAATATCCCTTAGTGTTAAAAACCCTCAACAAACTAGACATTGAAGGAACATATCTTAAAATAATAAAAGCTGTCTATGATAAACCTATAACCAACTGAATGTGGAAAAGCTGGAAGCATATGAGTACAGGTGTCTTTATGGTAGAATGATTTATTTTCCTTTGGGTATATATTCAATAATGAGGTTGCTGGGTCTAATGGTAATTTTCAGTTCTTTGAGATGTCTCTAAACTACTTTCCAAGCAGCTGAATAAGTTTACATTCCCACCAACAGCATATAGGGATTCCCCTTTCTCCAGAACTTTGCCAACATTCATTATTTTTTGACTTTTCTTTTGGTGACAGGGTCTCACTCTGTCACCCAGGCTGAAGTGGAGTGGCATGATCTCACCTCATTGTAGCCCCAACATCTGGGCTCAAGTGATCCTCCCACCTCAGCTTCCCGAGTAGCTGGGATTACAGGCACATGCCACTGTGCCTCACTAATTTTTTTTATTTCTTGTAGAGATGAGGTCTCCCTATTTTGCCCAGGCTGGTCTCAAACTCCTGGGCTCAAGCAATTCATCCACCTTGGCCTCCCAAAATGCTGGGATTACAGGTGTGAGCTGCCACACCCAGCTCTTTTTGACTTTTTAAATAATAACCATTCTGACTGGTGTGAGACGGTATTTCCTTGTGGTATAAGATAACAATGACTGAGATGTGCCAGGTAGTACTGATTATTGCAGTTGCTAAATAGGTATGTCCAATGGTATTTTGGGACAGGGTATTAGTGGAGAAAGAAAGATTTGTTTTGGATCTTAAAAGGTAGTTAGGATTACAATGCATGTGGGAAAGTGGTGAACTTCTATTGTTTTTATCTGTTCAGCATTTGCTTGTTCTTTTGATAGCAGCCTTTTCCTTTTCCTTTGGGGAACCACTTTCCTCTTATCCTCAATCTATGTGGTTAGTATAGAGGTGACCCACCCTCAGCTCCAAGGAATGGCAAATAACTAGATTTAGTCACTCAGTGTTACCCCACTTGGTACATTCTTGGTCACCATGCTAATTCCATGATGGTATAGTGCTTAATCTTTAGTTACATGTTGGTTTAATGAGACTCAATCCTGGAGCTTTTATAGGGACAATAGAAAAATAAAATTGCTTTTTCCTCTAGGATTGTCATGCTGGCAGAGATGTGAGTTTGGAGTGGCTGGAGAGCCATCTGGGTATCATAAAGGGAAAGTCTGCCTAAAAGCACAATTAACAAAGAAAAAAATAAAACCACGAGTTGGAAAGATAGAGAAATTAAGTCCCAATGACAGTTTTTAAGTTCCATGATCTAGTTATGGCTAAACCCAACTTTGCTTTTCAATTACATGAGACAACAAAAAAAAATTTTTTAAAGCTGATTGGTCTTAGTTTTCTTCACAAGCTAAAATTTTTTAGTAAGGTAAGGACTTCATGAGCACAGAAATATGGGTCAATACTTGTCCCGTTTGAAAAAATTTCCTGAGATAACTTGAAGCTCACATCTAAATCTCTTATATTTGTAGTTGTGGAGGAGGAAAGACTTTTACTCTATTGTCTTAACTTCTGCTGCTGTGGCCTATGAATTGGACTGACAAAAGACAGACTAATAGGAGAAAAAGCATACAGATTTTATTTGATGTTAGTATTTTTAGGTGGTGCAGGGGGTTTAATAGAAAGAAGGTAAAATTCTAAGGAAGCAGTTAGGATTAGGGTCTTATATATCATTCTAACAAAGAGCAATAAATAATGGAGACGTGACAAAGCAAAGGAAAAAGAGGTTTGGGCTAAGGGTGGGGAAGTGTGGGAAACTAACTAGAAAATATATGGGGAAACTACTGTATGATAAGAGGTATTTTATTAATAGTAAGGCTTGCCTTTAGTGGTAAGAATGTTCTCCTCCTCCTGGTATAGGGAGGTCACCTTTCTCGTGGGATATGTATGCTCTGCCTTAAGGTAGAAAAGGGAAAGACAGTCCTTCCTACTGCTGTTTCTCAGTAGCTTTCAGTTCAAAATAATAAATATGCCAAAGTGTTATATTTTGGGGTGACATGTTCTGATCCTCTTCGCAGTCTATTTCCTCTTTTCTCAGAAGGAGCTGTAGAAGACATTGCTCCCTAATGGTAGTTTATTTTCAATATTTATTTACTCACATCACAGAATGAAGGGTTGCAGTATAAATTAGGTGTGACTTTCTAACAGAGGAAACTGAAGTCATTTAGACTTTTAAAAATTCCTATTCACTTTATAGTTCATTAGTTTTCATTAAACACATACACACACACACACACACACACACACACACTACAGAAGGAAACTAAAATATTTCAGATTTATTTATTTATTTATTTATTTATTGAGATGCAGTCTCCCTCTGTCACTCAGGCTGAAATGCAGTGGTGTGATCCTGGCTTACTGCAACCTCTGCCTCTGGGTTCAAGTGATTCTCCTGCCTTAGTCATCCTAATAGCTGGGACTACAGGTGTGTATAACCACACCCAGCTAATTTTTGCATTTTTGGTAGAGTTGGGGTTAGCCAGGCTGGTCTTGAACTCCCAACCTTAGGTGATGTGCCTGCCTTGGCCTCCCAAAGTGCTGGAATTACAGGCATGAGTCACTGTGCCTGACCTTGGATAGTTTTAGTAGTAGAATCAATCTGTGTCCATTTGCTAGTCAATCCTCTTTCATGTACATAATTGTTTCTAAGGACAAAAAAAAAAAAAAAAAAAACCCACCCTCATTCCAAATATCTGTATATTTACCATATAATCCTCCTTCTGGATTTAATTCTCAAAGGCTCTAAAGTCTTTAACTGAAGCTTAAAAAACAAATAGACTTTAGTTATCTAGGCTTTATTCTGAATTCTAGGGAGATGCCACCTAAGTTTTTAAGACTTAACAAGAAACATTTCATTTTTCAATATCCACTTTAAAGCCTTTTTTTCCCATACTCTTTCTGACTGCTATCTGCTTACAAGATATCAGAGTGTTGTATCTAATGTTATTTGCAAAGGAGTGACTTCCTGGAACTGTCATTAACTATATACTATGTCACCCTCCTCTAAATCCCAGGATAATCCCCTCTGAAGGCTTGGTAGACTTTACAGAATTATTATGACATCCAAAGTGCTCTTCAGGCTTTGAGTCACAGAAATTATTTTTCCAGTATTATAATTTATCTGTGACTGTTTTATTGCCACGTCCTCTGAAATACTCAAGAAGACAAAGTCAACATGGCTGAGTTTGGCGCTCAGTTTGCTCCATGACCCTGCAGCCTTTTGGGTCTCTGAATGGTGCTGGCATTACCAGGAGAGATGGGATGTGTGAGTAGGCCCACAGAACAATTAGAGGAACTCTAGACAGTTCCTATAGAGTTGTTCTCTGCAAAGGTCCATATAGAATCATCACTAGTCGTTAGCAAGTTAGCAGGGAATTACTTTATTCCAGAGCTAATGCCTCAGAGCTCAGCATTACAGAAATAGGATTTTAATGTGAGGGGAGGTAGGAAGTATCATTTTGATGCCCTGGGTGCTGTTGAAGTCTATGGAATGCAATGAAGGACAGTGCTACACACCATGGGGGTATGAATTACAATGGAAGAGAAGAAAGGAGAGAGTCACAAAAACAGGTAGAAGGGCACCAAATTCACATCAGTTTGTCTCATAGTTTTGCTGAACAGTTGCTCTGTTTCAAAGCTAAACCGTTCAGAAAAGGGTTAGAGAAAAATACTGTGTGTTTATTCCCCTCCCCACTTTGATACCTGTTTAGAATATTCTTTTTTAATGGTCACATCTGAGTTTGCCCAACTCCTATATACACAGAAGCAGTATCATATTGAGAGTTGTTATAAAGTAGATCAGTGAATAAAAAGTAAACCAAAATGTTGACATGTTAAATCAAAACATTTACATTGTTCTCATTAAGTAAACTGGTAATTTTCTTGTTATTTAAGTAAAATCTATGCCTATAATACATTCTAAGAAACAGTCTTCCTTATAGCCTCAGATAATCATTTCTGTGATTGCCAGCTCTCTATCAGATCTCTATTAGCAGGACATAAACTAATTATAGTTGTTTGATTGGCATTATTTGCAAAAAGTAATTGTCCAAAAAAATGGGACTATGCAGATGGACTGGTTTAATAATTTGTATACCATTTGCCCTTTGGGTGGTAGTTATTAACATATAAATTAATTCAAAAAGCATATTCTGGAGAATGCATAAACTCTGGAACAATTATATAAAATAAAACCAACCTCATAAAGTCTCTCTCCACACACTAGAATTTCCCATAATTCAAAATGGAAAAAGAACTCAAGATTCTGAAAACATGTAAGAATGCACTGTGCCATAGAATTTTGAGTCATTTCCAACAAAAGACTTTTTTTAATGTTGGGCAAAAATGTCTTGCCAAATAGGTCAGCAGAAGGTAGATAATACAAGTTTTGGGATATCTGCCTAGGCATGCCAGGGCAGATGGTAATTGTTTCAGTAATCAATGAAGATATTAATTAATCTTTTTCACAAGATCCTTTTTTCAGATTAATGAGATCCCTCCCTTAATTTATTTATATTTGGAGAGAGAGGTCCCACAATCCTTATACCTTATATCTCTTTTTTCCTCTTATTATTCTTTTGGTTAGGAATGCTAGTACAATATTGAAGAGTAAAATGATTGTGGGTATCCTTATTTTATTTCTTATTTTAATATAAATGCTTCTGAAGTTTCACCATTTTGACTAATATTTGCTGCCAGTATTTAGTAGATTCACTTGATTAGGTAGGTGAAGTTGCCATCTATATACATTTGTTGAGTTGGTTTTTCTGCTTCATTGAGAGGAACAAATGGCATTTCTCTGTCAGTCTCTTAATATGGTAAATATTATTTAATTTTATAGGATTTCCTGATTTTTAAATCACCCTTGCCTTTCTAGCATGAATATATTTGGTCACACACAAATTTAATTCAACATGGCAATTTTGGGACTTTTTAATTAATTCATTTAGCAAGTACTTATTCAGTACTTCTTATGTGACAGACAGGCAATAGAAGTACAGCAGTAAATAAAACAAGTTTTTAAGAAATTTTTGCCTTCATAGATTACATTGAAGGAATTGGCTAATAATTATGACTAACAAGTAACATTTATAATATGTTAGACAGTGATCACTGTTAAAGAAAAGAACAAGAAAAAAGAAATATGAACTCTCTAACAATTTTAAGTTGCTCAAATTTAAGTTGAGTGGCCAAAGAAGTCTTCATAAAAATGCAAATTTGAAACAAGCCTGCAGAAAGTGAGGGAGCCTAGTTCTTCAGCTACCTGGGTGAAGAAAATACCAGGCAGAGGAAACAAAAGTTAAACAACCCTGAGGTAGGAATATTTCTGATACATTTAAAGAGTTATTTGATAACTTTTTTTCCTAGAAAATCGACCATTTCACTGAAATTTTAAAATTTTATTGGAATAAAATTATCTAGAAATTTTAATTATCTTTATAAAACTTTTATATTTATAATTCCTTATATTGCTGTTTTGTCACTTTTGATTTTGATCAGCCTACCTAGAAGTTTATCTATTTTTGTTATT
This sequence comes from Aotus nancymaae, assembly GCF_030222135.1. Lineage (NCBI taxonomy): Eukaryota > Metazoa > Chordata > Mammalia > Primates > Aotidae > Aotus > Aotus nancymaae. Next base: position 30,730,372 of record NW_026988428.1, read on the forward strand.
ATTTTCAAAATTATTATTACCAAATAGTCTCTGTAGATAGGAGTTGGCAATTTACATACTACATCTCTGATGTGCAAAAAAAGTCACTTGATATTTCTTTTCTACCCCAAGTAACATTCTTTCCTCTCACCCTCATAGTGGACACTAGTAAACCTCTGGATCTCTTCAATGTCAAACAGGAGCTGCTGAAAATTTAGGAGTGCTGGCCCAGACCCTCTCTCTACCTAAACACATCATGCTGCCATTTTGACTCTACGGCAACTGAATGCTATTGGCATGAAGACATTCTGTAACGTAACCACCTCAGTGATTCCAAATGGACACAAGCTGTTTTCCTATTGCCATTTCTCTCAACCCCTTTGCTAACCACCTGTATAAGCTTGGGTTGCATAGGAGTTGTCGTTAAAATGAAAGAATCATCAGTATAAAGAATAGCAGAGACTGGAGCTTAGTCAGCCAGGGAGAAAGCTGGACAGTCATGAAGCAAACATCTTGCTCATATCAAGCATGGTGGCATGGGTTCCAGACACTTCAAGAATGGAAATAGTTAAGGACCAAGGACAATGCTGGAGACAAATGGGATAAGACACTTTCACTAGAGTATATTAATTATGTTTTTTCCTTTCTGTATGTTATGCTATGTTGATGTGTTGGGCCCCTGCTCACTGAGGAGTCTGCTCCTCCCAGGGTCAGCTGAATCCTAGAGACAGAAAACACTTGCCCAAGAGTCTGTTCTTCAAATGCAAATAGACCAATCCAGGACCCATACCTTGAACCACCTCCTCTACTGGGCCAAGCCACTGTAGCCCTGCCTTATTCATCCCAGGGGCACGTTATCAGCTAACTAGGAGCAGTCCCAATGTTGGAGACTGCCAGATTATTCAAACTAGCCAATCTTAAACCTGTTTACCCTGCCTCACCATTTCCTTCCTGTGAAAACCACAATAAAGGCTCTTTTCCATGCTTTCCTCTTGCTCCCTTTGCCCCCTGACCAACCTTTGTACTTCCCATGTGGCCTTGCACAGTGTGCCACGCCTTTTGTTTCTAGGGTGAGTATAAACTTCTTCCTTCATAACAGTCGTTTCTCCTGCTGCAAGTCTCGCCATACCTAATTAAACAAATCCTAGAAACATTTCAAAGCACAAAAGATCACATATGGAACCACAGACCTGTGTGCCTAGTGCCATTAGGATGTATAAAATTCCCTCGCAACCACACTAAGAAAGATGAAAATTTGGGAGAGAGATTACAGTCTTTGAAAGAAGATTTAAGCAGTTTTCACTTCCTAATCTCAAAGATAATGAGCTCATTGTTCTTGGTGGGAAAATATTTTTTGTCAAGCTTTATCTTCGCAAGAATAGTGGCAACTGATTATGGATGATGCTTTAGCCACTTAACTCTGACAATCAGCAACATTGAAAGGCTTCTGAGTTTAGTTCTTTAAATTAGGAACTTGTGCTTAAATGTCCAGTCCTTTAAGTTACTTGCAAGGATCACAGAGGTATTATCATTCTTTACCAAGAGCTTTTAATTTAGCAGAATAGCATAGAGCAGTATAGTCAGATTGCCAGAGTTGGAATCCAGACTTTCACACAGGCTACGTGACTTTGGACAAGTTGCTTAACTTTTCTTCATCTTAATTTTCTCACCTATGGAATGAAAATAGAACAGAATCTTCTTCATAAGGTGGTTGTGAGGAGTAAATAAGATGATCCATAGAAGTATTAGCATCATGTTTGGCATTCATTGTGTACTCAATAAATATCAATCATGGTACAAAAAATTAGAATAATTATTAGTATGCCTTTGTGCCACATACTGTGCTACGTGATCCCTTGTTTCCTTTACTCTCACAGCATACCTGGGTGGTAGTATTGTTACTGGTGAAGGGTGTCCAGATTCTTGGTGTTTTGAACAAAGAACTGGACAAAATGCACAAAGCAATGAAAGGAAAACACAGATTTATTGAAACTAAAGTACACTCCACAGAGTGTGAGTGGGCTAGAGCAAGTGGCTCAAGAGCACCAGTTACAGAATTTTCTAGGATTTAAATATTATTACCCTCTAGAGGTTTCCACTTGTTACTTGGTGAACGCCCTATGTAAATGAAGAGGATAAAGTGAAGTTACAAGATTATTTGCTTGGTGTACATCCTATGCAAATGAAGAGGATGTTTCCTGCCATAGCTCAAGTGAAGTTTCAAAGTTATTTACTTGGGTGTAGAGGTGGGGTTTTTCTGTTTGATTTAGTTCTGGGAAGTCTTTAGGTTCCCTGCCTCCAGACCCTATTCTTCTGCCTCAGTATTATTACCTAGGAATGGTGGAGCTGTGCTTGAGTGCTCTGAGTCTAAAGCCCATGCTCTTCATCACCAGCCCCATGTGACTGGAGGTTTAATAGAGGGTGAGTCAAAGAAATAGTTCAGGAACTCTAGCATCATTCTACTATATGAGGTATCCAAAGATGAAAAACAAGAGAATTTGGCATGCCCTGTGACACTTTTCATTTTGTCACTGATGCTGCTGGGATTTAGACCCTGCAAGCCAAGTTACAGACTATGACGTCCTATAAACTTTCTTGAAAACACTTCGTGAAATGCATACTTTTTACTTTTCTACAAAAAAGCAAATATTATTGAAACATTTCATATTTACTGAAAAAAAGACATTCCTCGGCATCAAACTATCTAGCATGAGCGTATTTTCTGGAACATCAATCATTGATAGCTATCTATGATAGATTCGCTTAAATGAAAGCCAGCATGAAGCAACCAAACTGTCACATCTAACCATGAACAATGGCACTCATTAAGTTATGGGGATATCATATCAAAAGGAAAGACTTTTTCACCTCACACTTCACTTGATCATTGATCTCTTTTGAAAAATGAAAGCGAGATTAAGGGACAGTAAGAAAGAAAGAGAGAGAAATTGAAAAGGAAGTCCTAGTTATTTGGAATTTACAGAACATGCATTACTATCCAAACACACTACTCCAAGTGCCATTATTTCATGACTAACAAGTCAGAAGCAACACTTGTTAGAGATATAAATTAGCTTCCATGAAGATTTTGTAGTTAAAGTTTGAACTCTGAGTAATTGTATTAATATAATTAGTAATGTGTAAATCCCTCTCCAATAGGGAGAGCAGAACTCCAGAAAGGATCACCAAGCAAAGATAAGACAAATTAAAATAAGAGGATTGGTGTGTGCAGTGCCTCACAGCTGTAATCCCAACATTGTGGGAGGCTGAGGTAGGATGATCGCTTAAACCCGAGAGTTTGAGACCAGCCTGGACTCCATCTCTACAAAAGTACAAAAATTAGCTGAGCATGGTGGTATGTGCCTGTGGGTCCAGCTACTTGAGAGGCTGAGGTGGGAGGATCACTTGAGCCCAGGTGTTCAAGATGGGGCCACTGTACTCCTTTGGCCTGGGTGATAAAGTCAGACCTTGTCTCAAAAAAAAAAAAAAAAAAATCTACATAGGGCAAAGGGTAAGATGAGGAAATTCTCTCCTGGTCCTCCAAGCTCAGAATTTAATTTGCCTATCCCTTAACAACAAAGGATTAAAGTGAATACCAGAAGCACTCCATATCTTATTTGTAGTCTGTTGTGTTGTAAGTGGTTGCTTAGGTTGGTAGTGGAGTAACAGTATACAATATAGCATTTATCCTTTTGTCAGCAATATAAAGTCCTGAGTAAAAGACCTCCTTAAAGCGTTGTTAATGGAACTGGGGAAAATTCAGCTGATAATTGCACTGTATCCTTGTTACCCTTGCAAACACGAGAGAGAGAGAAAGAGAGAGAGGGGGAGGAAAAAAAGACATAAGCCCTGATGCCTTAAGGCATCTATTGTATATAATGAATTAACGTCTCTCATTTGCATCTAGAATATTAGTTATGTGCCATTCTCCTTGGAAAAAAATGAGATGATAATATTCAAATCAGTTTTTGGTAGAGTTTAATTCTCTTGTGAAACTCCTATTGAGAAAGGCTGCTAGAAAACATATTCAAAGAAGACTTTGCCCCATCTGGATACATCATAGATTTCACTGATAGACTGAGATGTTAACTTGTTTCTTGGTACCGACATTTCACCCAATGTCATCAAAATAGACTTCAAAGCACTGACATTGGAGTCCAAAAAAAGTATGTGTTCAAATTCTGATTCTGCCACCTCCAGGGTGTCTGATTTAATGAAAGTTGTTTATGCCTCAGCTATGATGTGAATGATATATATGACATAATAATCCTACCTACCATGCAGGGTTGCAGTGATGATTTCATGAGACAATGGGTGTAAGACAGACCTCAGCACGCTGTGAACACTGAACAAATGTTATTAACCACTGGATATGACAATCCTGAGCAACCCACTGTATAGCTTTCCTCTTGGGGAGATTGAGAACAACACAAAACCATTAGACCTGTCTCCTACTGAGCCATCTGGTATTGATTTTTCAGTTGCACATCCTGGAGACTCACTCAGGCCATAAAATAAAGGAAGCAATAATTCTCTCCTGACCACTCAGCTGCTAAAATGAAGGGACCTGGAATTTTACACCCTCTAGGATAACACAGAGAAAGCCTTGTAATAGGGTTCCTGTTGCTTGTTTCAAAACTGTTAGCTAAGAGTGAAGGAGTATTTGGTATGCCAGAGGGCTTTACATTATCCATTAGCATTGTGGTCTCTGAGTTCTTGTCATAACTTACAGTGGTGTTTTATGAACAAATTAACCCCAAGTAGCTCTTGCAGTAATAAAATATTATGCTGTGGAAGCCTTGCTCATTTTCTGCATGCATTTTACGGCTGTGTTAGACATGGGGAATGAGAAGATAGGAGAGAAAAACCATGAGAAGAGACGGAGAGAGGATATGCAAAGAGAAGAGGGAGAAAAAGTATATATTGATCCTGTTCCAGTTTTACTATAACTAAACATGTATTTTCTAAGTCTCTTCCTCAGACAACAAAGAAAAAAAAGCAGGGCCAAGTCTAAATTTTATTTAAAAAATTAAAGTATGTGTACTGCTTTTTTCTGTTTATATATGTTCATTATAGAAAATATGAAAAGCACATTGAAGAAAAAAAATTCCCTATAACATTATTAAACAGACATAAATATTTTTGATATTTGGTACATTTCCTTCTATTGATTATATGTTTCTATGTATTCATGTTGGTGAGATCTAAATTCTGATCTTTTTTCTCTCTTGCCCAAATTCCTATCTAAGGGCCTGGAGAGTCACACCCTGCAAACCAGAAAAATCTCACCGGATGAGTTTTATTTAACCCTACACAATGTGGCTTCCTTTCCAACCTGACTCTGGCATAACATCACATGACAGACTAAAATGGAAATCAAAATATTTTATCTCGAGATTTTTTTTTTAACTAGACTGAAAAACCTCAAAATATATTTCTTTGCCATATTTTGAAATGGCTCTGCAAAGCCATCTTTTGTGGAGGATGGTTTACATCTGTAAATAATCTCTTTTAACATAGATTTTTTCCCTTCCAGGCTCTGAAATCCTGAAGATTAACCTGAGATTCTAGCCCCTTTTACAGGTGTGAATAGGAAACATGTGCCATCTATTATTTCTAAGGGTGGCCACCTGTGGACTTCTTAAGAACTTTGGTCTCCACAACCCATTATTTTAACCCAGACGCTCTTTTCTATTGATTCCATCTATCTTTAGATGATAAACTTAACTCTTAGGCCCTTCCCACTTTGAGTTATCCCACCTTTCCGGACTAAGCCAATGTATACCTCACATGCATTGAGTGATATATAAAACCAAGCTATAACCCAACCACCTTGGGCACATGTTCTTAGGACCTCTTGAGACTGCCTCAGGCCATGATCATTCATATTTGGCTCACAATAAGCCTCTTAAATCTTACAATATTTTACAGAGTTTGACTTTTTTTTTTGTCAACATAGGGATCATATTGAACAATTTTATACCTTCCTCTTTTTGAATTATCATTACTAGGTGTATTACTCCATGTAATTAAAAATTCTGTTAAAGATAAAATTTAATCAATTCATCATACTATTAAATCAACTTTAGCCTAAAGCTGCCTCCTTACGTATTTTAAGTTCAGCCTAACAGTTTCTGTGTACATAGTGAACTGTAACCTAAAGGTATAAACAGTCTATAACCTTCTCTTGTGCCACTCACCGAGTTTGGGTCACTCAAAGGGGACCAACTGTTCAAACCAAGCATATAATGTGTATCATGCATCTATATATTTTTAAAAAGAGGAATATCTCTGTAGATTTATCTGGATTTCTAGGACACGTTAAGTACAAAACATTATCTATAGTATGCTACATTTTTGCAAGAAACAGAAGGGAATAAGAAAACCTTTATTTATTTTTGAAATTAGCTTTGCAAAAATAACAGGAATGATAAACGAGAAGCTAAATAAAATTGTTTGCCCATTGGGGTAGAGGAAATGCAATGGAAGAGATTGAAGAGAAAGTAACACTTCATTGTGTACACGGTTTTGTATAGCTTTTATTTTGAAAGCGTGCTAATGTTCTGTATGTTTTTTAAAATAAATCAAACAAAGATGGTGAAGAATTTATAAAATGGAATGCAAACATAAACAATGGAATCCACTGTATTTCAAATGAATAACATAACCAAACTCAAAGGATTGTTGATGAAAATGGAACTAATAAAAGTTGCTTTTGAACTACATATTTTGACATGTACTGTAATAGGCAGAATTCTAGGATGGTTCTTGGCTTAGCTTGTTTTCTGTTGCTGTAACAGAACCACAGGCAGGGTAATTTATAATATATAGAAACTTATTTAGCTCACAGTGTGGAGGCTGGGAAGTCCAATATCCATGGGATGGCATCTGGTAAAGACCTTTGGGTTTCAGGACAAGCAATTGCATACAAAAGAGAAAATCACAAGGAATTGAAGAGTCTGCTTGCTTTGTGAAACCACTTCTCAGGATAACTAACCTACCCCTGAGATAATGACATTAATCTATTCAAGAGAGCATAGCCCTCCTGCCCTTCACACCTCCCATTCAGCCCCACCTCTTAACTTGTTCCAGCATCACCTCAAAGATCCAAAGTCTCATCTAAATTAGATATGGGTGAGACTCAAGGCATGATTCACCTTGAGGCAAATTTATCTCCTGCTATAAGCCTGTGAAATCAAAACAAATTATAGACTTCCAAAATACAATGGTGAGACAGGCCTGGGACTGCCATTCTCATACCAAAAAGGAGGAACAGGGAAGAAGAAAGGAGTAACAGTCTCTAAGTATAGGTTCAAAACCCAACAGGGAAAACATCATTTAAGTTTTAAAGTTTCAGAATCATCTTTATCTCCATGTCCTACATCCTGTGCACACTGGGGCAAGGACACCAGCAGCCTTCGTGGGTTGGAGTCTTATTCCTGCAGCTCTCTTAGGCTGGAGTTGAATGCTGGTAACCTTATGTTCTGGGTCTTGGTGGCGGTCCCGGTCTCTGGGCTCCATTAAGCACAGCCCTAGTGGGGACTCTCTGTGGCAGCTCCAGCTCTGACCCCTCATTTTCATTGTCAGCAGCATCCTTCAAAATCTAAGTGTGGGGGCGGGGGGACCACATCCCCACAGCCCTTGCATTCTGCATGTCTACAGACTTACCACTTCGATCCACCAAGATTTATCACTTGCACCTTCCAGAGCAGCAGGTTGAGCCACAACTGGTATAGCTGAGGAGAACTGCGCTGGAATGTAGAGAGCAGAGACCTGAGAGGGTCCTGGCAGTGGGCCCATAGAGGATGCTTTAGGCCAGTCCCCCAAAATTGTTCTGCCCTCCTGGAGCTCTGGACTTATGATAGGAGGGACAGCCTCAAAGATCTCTGAAATATCTTGGAAGACTTGCTTTCATCATCCTGATGAATAATAGCCTCTGGCTTCCTTCAATCTGTGCTAATCTTTTTGGTAAAGGATGGCTTGGCTGCACCCTTACATGCTTTTTCATCCTTTACATGACCAGGCGGCAAATTTTCCAAATCTTTCTGCTTTCTTTCCTTTTAATTATAAATTTTATCTTAAATAATTTCTCTCCTCTAGCGTCTTGCTATAAGCAGTTAAAAATAGCAGTGCAGTAATCTGAATGCTTTGCTGCTTAGATATTCTGTTAGATATCCTAGTTTGTTCCTCTTAAATTCTGCCTTCCATAAAGCCCTCAGGCATGGACACAGTTTAACCATGTTATATGCTACTTTATAACCAGAACGGCCTTTAGCCCAATTTTCAATACTTTGTTCCTCATTTTCATTTGAGACCTTCTCAGAATGGCCTTTACTGTCTATATTCCTGTCAACATTCTAGTCATGACCATTGACTAGTCTCTAAGAAGTTCCAGACTTTCCATAGTCTCTCTTCTTAGCCCTCACTAGAATCAACTTTAATGCTCCGTTTTTGGCAATACAGGCTTTTTCTAGCCTGTTCCTTCAAACTCTCTTAACCTCTACCCATTATCCAGTTCTAAAGCTGCTTCCACATTTTAGGTATCTGTTATAGAAACAACCCCACTTCTCCACAGCAACTTTCCCTCTTAGTCCATCTTCTGTAGCTATAACAGAATACTGCAGACTAGGTAATTTATGATAAACAGAAATTTATGTATTTCATGGTTTTGGAGACTGAGAAGTCCAATATCAAGGGCCTGGCATATGGTGAGGGCTTTTAGGCTGCCTCATCCCATGGAAGAAGAGTGGGGCACGTGCAAAAGAGAAAAGCACAAGGCACTGCACCTGATTTATAACAACCCATCCTGAAATAACCAACCTACTCCTGTGATATTGAAATTAATCAGTTCATGAGGGTGGAGCCCTTGTGACCTAAATATCTCCCATTCAGCGCTATCTCCTAACACTGTTGCACTGGGAATTACATTTCAACATGAGTTTTGGAAGGAACAGTCAAACCATGGCAGCTCCCAAGATTCCCACACCCTGGTGTGTAAACCCTATAAGATCCCTCCCTTGAAGTATTGTAGGAATCTATAAATATGATGGGATAGTTGCTCCATGTGAGCAAAGTGACGGGATACTCATTCCCATTATGATGTTATGTTGCTTAAAATTTCCTCAGAGCAGATTGCCCACAGACTACCCACTGCAGGATTCTCCTGACCTTGAAAGAGCAAACTGACAATGTGGCAGGGACTAGCAGGTGACTTTTAAGGGAATGGAAAATAGCCCTCAGTTGACAACCATCAAGGAAGTCTTTGTGCCTACAACTGCATGGAATCAAATTCAGCCAACAGCCTGAATGGGCTTCGAAGAGGATCCCAAACTTCACTTGAGAACTACAACATGGATAACATCTTGATTTCAACCTTGCGAGATCATGAGAGAGAACCCAGATGCTTTGTGCTCAGACTTCTAGCCTGGAGAACTGTGAGGCAATAAACAGATGTTTTTAGTTGCTAAGTGTGTAATAATTTGTAATGTAGCATTAGAAACCTGGTATATATATGCTCAGTATGAAGAAGAAAAAAGAATGACCTAATGTTAAATTCTTTTTAGTAGGTTTGTTTTTCATCATCAAAGGGTTATAACAAATCTCAGATTTTTACATGTATTGTATATTTGAGCAAATGAGTAAATGGATTGATGTTGGAAGCCAAAGCTCTAGCTGTAGAAGAAGCAAGATACAAGTATGGATTGGGGAAGGGCAAAGACAACATTTTGGGGCTAAAAGGAGTAGAAGATTTTACTATCAACTAGTAGTTTCTCAAACACATACATTAGAGCTGAGATTTCCAATATATGAAAAATATAAGACATCTAATATTTTTCTGCTTGTTGAAAAAGCTTAGATGCAATGCTAACCCAACAGTGATGAATATATTCAGCACCCAGATCTTGATTTCTAAATACAAGAAATTATTGTATTTAGAAATCTTATACCTTCTCTGTGCCAACCCTAGAATTGGCCATTTCTCCATGGAGCCCCGGATCCTTACCTTCCACAGGCTCCGTGGAGAAATGGCCAATTCTGGGGTTGGCACAGAGAAGGTATAAGATAAACCTGGAACATCTAGTTGTACCATAAATCAAGAAAATACTAAAAACAGTTGACAGGGCATGTCAAGAAGACACAGGAGTCACCTTAAGCATCAAAATAGGCTGGATGCAGTAGTTCACGCCTGTAATCCCAGCACTCTGGGAGGCCAAGGTGGGTGGATCACCTGAGGTAGGGAGTTTGAGACCAGCCTGGCCAACATGGTGAATCCCTGTCTACTAAAAATACAAAAATTAGCCAGGTGTTGTGGTGCATGCGTGTAATTCCAGCTACTACAGGAGGCTGAGGCAGGAGACTTGCTTAAACCCAGGAGGCAAACATTGTAGTAAGCTGAGATCACACCACTGCAGTCCAGCCTGGACAACAGAGGGAGACGTTGTCTCAAAATAAATACATAAATAAACTGATACATTATAATCCATTGAAAAAAATCAGAATCTATGAGTTCTAACTGAAGAGAGACAGAGAGAGACACACAGAGAGAAAGAGAATGAGAGAATAGATAAAAAAAAAAAGAAATATATTTACTATAGTTAAAGGCTAACTAATAAATATAGAAAGAATGATGAAGTTAGAAAAATTACAATTTGCAACTATGGGAGTAAAAATTGATCCAGGCAAACATCAATAGATCCTAAATCTAAGCATAAAGATTTGATGATAAATAGGATACTTACAGCATTTCAAAATATCTCATTGCAAATTATTTAACTTCATAAGGAAAGAAAGTAGCTATGGTAGAGAAACTAGACAACTCTAACCAAATAATTGAAATTAATGTCAGTAATAATAAAAGTTCTCCTGAGAATATACCATCACTTATGTAATATTTCAGCCAAAAATGCATAATCTGAATTTAGTCATAAGGAAACACTGGATAAATACAAATTAAATAAGATTCAATAAAGTAATTTACTGTATTCTTCAGATATATTACGTTGTAAAAGACAAAGAAAGGCTGAAGAACTCTTCCAAATTAACAAGTCTAGAGAGGCATGTTGCTAAATATTGCAGATTGGACTAATGACTGGGGGGTTGGAGGTGGGGGTGGAGAACCTGCTCTAAGGGACATTATTGAGACAATTGACATTGAAACATGGACTGTAGATTCAATAAAAGTATTGTACCAATATTAAATTTCCTGAATTTGATAACTATACTGTGGTCATATAAGAGAATGTTTCTGGTCTTAGGAAAGACACCCTGGAGTATTAAGGGGTGATGAGGCATGATAAATGCAACCTATTCTCAAATGATTCTGGTGGGAAAAAACATATTTTATGCACACACAGAATAATAAAGACAAAATGTTAAAACATTTCAGTGTGGGTAAATGGTTTATGGGTGTTCTGTGTACTACTGTTACTTTCCTAAAAGTTAAACATTGTTTCAAAAAACATAAGGTTTTTTCACACTAAAAATTCTTTTTATATGCCATTTATATTGATGACAAAATATTCCGCCATATATATGTATCATAACTTATTGACCATTTTGTGATTTACAGTTTTTTAACTTTTAACATTAAAAATATTAATAATACTGTCATGAAGATCCTGTTTGCACCTCTGATTATGTCTTTCGCATAAGGTTCCTAGAAACTGAATAACTGGGACAAAGGATTAAAACTTTTTAAAGGTTATTGAGGTATATTGTCAAAAGCTTTTGTAAAGCTTGAATACATTTGTTCAGTTATTCATTCATTTATGACAATTTACAGTGTTTTGCGAGCCTCCCGATACAGAAGATAACTTTTCTTAATATTTTCTGAATGTGTAGGCAAACTTATTATATTTTTCTTATTATATACATTATATTAAGATTGAACTTTTTATATGCTTACTAGCCATTATTTTTTGTTCCAACTTTTATTTTAGGTTCAAGGGATACATTTGCAGGTTTGTTACATGAGTAACTTGTGTGTCATGGGAGTTTGGTGTACAGATCGTTTTGTCACCCAGGTAACCAGCATAATACCTAATAGATAGTTTTTTTTAACACTCACCCTTCTCCCACCCTCTACCCTCAAATAGGCCTTGGTGTCTATTGTTACCTTCTTTGTGTTCATGTGTACTCAATATTTAGCTCCTACTTGTAACTGGTAACATGCAATATTTGGTTTTCTGTTCCTGCATTAATTTGCTTAGGATAATGAGCTCCAGCTCCATCCATGTTACAGCAAAGGACATGATTTTGTTCTTTTTTAATGGTGTGAGTAGCCATTAAAGTAGGATAAAGAAAGTGTGGTGCACATGTACCACACTTCCTTTACCCAGTCCGTGTGGTGCACATGTACCACACTTCCTTTACCCAGTCCGTGTGGTGCACATGTACCACACTTCCTTTACCCAGTCCGTGTGGTGCACATGTACCACACTTCCTTTACCCAGTCCGTGTGGTGCACATGTACCACACTTCCTTTACCCAGTCCGTGTGGTGCATATGTACCACACTTTCTTTACCCAGTCCACTGCTGATGGACAGGTAGCTTGATTCCATGTCTTTACTACTATGAATAGGGCTGAAATGAACATACAAATGTGTGTGTCTTTATATAATTATTTATATTCATTTGGGTATGTATACCCAGTATTGAGATTGCTGGGTCGAATGGTAATTCTGTTTTAAGTTCTTTGAGAAATCTCCAGACTGCTTTCCACAGTGGCTGAACTGATCTACATTCCCCCAGCCATGCATAAGCATTCACTTTTCTTCACAACCTGACCACCATCTCTTCTTTTTGACTCTTTAATAAGAGCCATTCTGACTGGTATGAGATGGTGTCTCATTGTGGTTTTGATTTGCCTTTACCTAATGATTAGTGATAATGAACATTTTTTCATATGCTTCTTAGCCATGTGTATGTCTTCTTTTGAGAAGTATCTGCTACGTCCTTTGCCCATTTTTTCATTATTGTTTATTTATTTATTTTTATTTTTATTTTTTTATGTATGTTTCTGATCTGGGCACTAATGGGGGCACCGACTGCCCCCACCAGTGAATCAAGACCAGCAGATTCTCTCCGAGTACTCTAGCACACCAGGACAAGAGTTGTGTCAAGATGTGACTCTAGTCTCGGCTTTTGCCCATTTTTTAATGGGGTTGTTGGTTTTTTGCTTGTTGATTTGTTTAAGTTACTTATAGATTCTGGATATTAGACTTTTGTCAGATGCATAGTTTGCAAATATTTTCCCCCATTTTGTAGGCTGTTTACTCTGTTGATAGTTTCTTTTGCTGTGCAGAAGCTCTTTAGTTTAACTGGGTTCCACTTGTTAATTGTTGCTGCAATTGCTTTTGGAGTCTTCCTCATGAAGTCTTTCCAAGGGCCTATGCCTAGAATGGTATTTCCTAGGTTTTCTTCTAGGGTTTTGATAGTTTTAGGTTTTACATTGAAGTCTTTAATTCATCTTGAGTCAATTTTTGTATGTGGGGAGAGGTAGAGGTCCAGGTTCAATCTTCTGCATATGGCTATCCAGTTGACCCAGCACCATTTATTGACTAAGGAGTCATTTCCTTATTGCTTGTTATTGTTGGCTTTGTTGAAGATCAGATGATTGTAGGCATTCAGCTTTATTTCTGAGTTTTCTATTTTGTTCCATTGCTCTATGTTTGTTTTTGTACCAGTATCATGCTGTTTTGGTTACTGTAGCCTTATAGTATAGTTTGAAGTCAGGTAGTGTGATGCCTCTAGGTTTGTTATTTTTCCTAGGATTGCTTTGGCTATTTAGGCTCTTTTCTGGTTCCAAATGAATTTTAGAATCATTTTTTCTAATTCTGTAAAAAAATATCCTTGGTGTTATGATAGGAATAGCATTGAATGTGTAAATTGCTTTGGATGTTTTTACAATATTGATTCTTCCTATCCATAAGCATGGAATGTTTTCCCATTTGTTTGTGTTGTCTCTGCTTTCTTTTAGCAATGTTTTGTAATTCTCATTGTAGAGATCTTTTACCTCCCTGGTTAGCCATATTTCTAGATATTTTATTCTTTTTATGGCTATCGTGAATGGGATTACATTCTTGATTTGGCTCTCAGGTTAGATATTGGTGTGTAGAAGTTCAACTGATTTTTGTACACTGATTTTGTATTTTGAAACCTTGCTGAAGTTGTTTATCAGATCTAGAAGCCTTTGGGCAGAGAGTATGGGGTTTTCTAGGTATAGAGTCATATTGTCTGTGAAGACAGATAGTTTGACTTTTTCTTTTCCTATTTGGGTGCCTTTTATTTCTTTCTCTTACCTAATTGGACTTTCAGTACTATGTTGAATAGGAGTGGTGAAAGAGGGCATCCTTGTCTTGTTCTGGTTCTCAGAGGGAATCCTTCCAGCTTTTTTCTGTTCTGTATGATGTTGGCTGTGGCTTTTTTATAAATGTATTTTATTATTTTGAGGTATGGTCCTTTAATGCTTAGTTTGTTGAGGTTTTTAACATGAAGGGATGTTGAATTTTATAGAAAGCCTTTTCTGTGTCTATTGAGAAGATCATGTGGTTTTTGCTTTCAGTTCTATTTGTGTGATGATCACATTTATTGATTCATATATTGAACTAATCTTGCATCATAAGAATAAAGCCTACCTGATCATGGTGGATTAGCTTTAAAGTGATGCTGGGTTCAGTTTGCTAGTATTTTGTTGGAGATTTTTGCATCTATGTTTATCAGGGGTATTGGCCTCAAGTGTTCTTTTTACATTGTGTCTCTGCCAGGTTTTGGTATCAGAATGGTGCTGGCCTCATAGAATGAATTAGGGAGGAGTCCCTCCTTCCTGATTTTTTGGAATAGTTTCAGTAGGATTTATACTGAACTCTTATTTATGCATCTGGTAGATTTCAGCTGTGAATCCTTCTGGTCTAGAGCTTTTTCTGGTTTTTGTTTGTTTTTTAATTACTGATTCAATTTTAGAACTCATTATTAGTTTGTTCAGAGATTTGTTTTTCCTGGTTCAATCTTTAGAGGTTGTGTATTTCCAGAAATTTTTCTATTTCTTCTAGGTTTTCTAGTTTGTGTGCATACAGTGTTCATAATAAAAACATCAAAAAGCTTATCCACCATGATCAAGTAGGATTCATCCCAGGGATGCAAGACTGGTTCAACACACACAAGCCTATAAATGTAATTCACCACATAAACAGAACCAAAGACAAAAACCACATGATTATCTCAATTGATGCAGAGAAGGCCTTTGACAAAATTCAACAGCCTTTTATGCTAAAAACCCTCAATAAACTAGGTATTGACGGAACATATCTCAAAATAATAAAAGCTATTTATGACAAACCAACAGCCAATATCATACTGAATGGGCAAAAACTGGAAGCATTCCCTTTGAAATCTGGCACTAGACAAGGACGCCCTCTCTCACCACTCCTATTCAATATAGTACTGGAAGTTATAGCCAGAGCAATCAGGCAAGAAAAAGAAATAAAGGGGTATTCAAATAGGAAAGGAGGAAGTCAAATTGTCTCTATTTGCAGACGACATGATTGTATATCTAGAAAACCCCATCATCTCAGCCCAAAATCTCCTGAAACTAATAAGCAACTTCAGCAAAGTCTCAGCATACAAAATCAATGTGCAAAAGTCACAAGCATTCCTATACACCAATAACAGACTTAAAGAGAGCCAAATCAAGAATGAACTGCTGTTCACAATCGCTGCAAAGAGAATAAAATACCTAGGAATACAACTAACAAGGAATGTAAAAGACCTCTTCAAGGAGAACTACAAACCACTGCTCAACAAAACAAGAGAGGACACAAACAGATGGAGAAACATTCCATGTTCATGGTTAGGAAGAATTAATATCGTGAAAATGGCCATACTGCCCAAAGTAATTTACAGATTCAACGTTATCCCCATCAAGCTACCAATGACCTTCTTCACAGAACTGGAAAAAACCACCTTAAACTTCATATGGAATCAAAAGAGAGCCCGCATAGCCAAGTCAATTCTAAGCAAAAAGAACAAAGTGAGAGGCATCACACTACCGGACATCAAACTCTACTACAAGGCTACAGTAATCAAAACAGCATGGTACTGGTACCAAAACAGAGATATAGACCAATGGAACAGAACAGAGGCGTCGGAGGCGACACAACAAATCTACAACCATCTGATCTTTGACAAACCTGAAAAAAACAAGCAATGGGGAAAGGATTCCCTGTTCAATAAGTGGTGTTGGGAAAACTGGCTAGCCATGTGCAGAAAGCAGAAACTGGAACCCTTCCTGACACCTTACACTAAAATTAACTCCAGATGGATTAAAGACTTAAACATATGACCTAATACCATAAAAACCCTAGAAGAAAATCTAGGCAAAACCATTCAGGACATAGGCGTAGGCAAGGACTTCATGACCAAAACACCAAAAGCATTGGCAACAAAAGTCAAAATAGACAAATGGTACCTAATCAAACTCCAGAGCTTCTGCACGGCAAAAGAAACAGTCATTAGAGTGAATCGGCAACCAACAGAATGGGAAAAAAATTTTTGCAGCTTACCCATATGACAAAGGGCTGATATCCAGAATTTACAAAGAACTAAAACAGAGAAATAGGAACACTTTTACACTGTTGGTGGGAGTGTAAATTAGTTCAACCATTGTGGAAGACAGTGTGGCAATTCCTTAAGGACCTAGAAATAGAAATTCCATTTGACTCAGCAATCTCATTACTGGGTATATACCCAAAGGATTATAAATAATTCTAGTATAAAGACACATGCACATGTATGTTCACTGTGGCACTGTTTACAATAGGAAAGACCTGGAACCAATCCAAATGCCCATCGATGATAGATTGGACAAGGAAAATGTGGCACATATACACCATGGAATATTATGCAGCCATCTAAAACGATGAGTTCGTGTCCTTTGTAGGGACATGGATGAATCTGGAAACCATCATTCTAAGCAAACTGACACAAGAACAGAAAAACAAACACGTATGTTCTCACTCATAGGTGGGTGTTGAACAATGAGAACACATGGACACAGGGAGGGGAGCACTATACACTGGGGGCTGTTGGGGGGAAATAGGGGAGGGACAGCGAGGGGTGGGGAGTTGGGGAGAGATGGCATGGGGGGAAATGCCACATATAGGTGAAGAGGAGGAAGGCAGCAAATCACACTGCCACATGTGTACCTATGCAACAATTTTACATGTTCTTCACATGTACCCCAGAACCTAAAATACAATTAAAAAAAAAAAAAGAAACTGGATTCAGATGTAGATATGCCTGCCCACAAAGCCCAGGCACTTTCCCCTAGGCACTCTCTTTACTGCTCTGCAAAGACAAAATATTAATAATAACGATAGTACTGACAATAATTCATAGAAATATTTTATTGAAGCAATTTCTTCTTCTAGCAAAAACAACAAACAGATTAAAACAATCCGTGACATTTCTGACTCAAAGCTTCAATTCTGCCTAAACATTCACAGCAGGATTTTCCCTCCTACAGTTGAATAGAGGTTAATTTCTAAAAGATAAAGGGGTAAAAAGAAACACCACCACAATTTAAATGTTTATGAATGTCAGAAATTAAAAACCCATTTTTTTACATTTGATTTTGAAACCTTTAGCCTGATGATCAAGATAATATCGCCCTGAGACTTTTACAACAGCAGTAGCTAACAGTTATTGCAGCCTCCTATGTGCCAAGCACTGTACCAAATGCTTGTCCTGCATTAACTCATTTAAACCTCACAACAATCCTGTGAGTTCAGGGTAGCATTATCTCCATTTTACAGATAATGAAGCAGAGAAACAGCCCACCCTCAAAGGCGTTCTCAAACACTAGGCTGAGCCATTTCTCACTGGATAGAAAAGTTAAACTACCAAAGGGGACTTCTGTGTGACCAAAATTATGTTTTGTAGTCCACTTTTTCAAATGCAGGAGTTATACTGGTCAGCACAAGGGGTTTAGAGCCACATGGACCTGAATTTGAATCGTGGATCCACCCCTGATTAACTACATGAACTCGGGCAAGTTGTTGAGGCTTCTTGGGCCTCATTTATCACTTTAAAAATTAGGGTAAAATAATACTTATCCCACAGGGTTTTTATGAAAGTTAAATGCAAAGCACAATCACAAGTATATAGAAAAATTGCTGTTAAAGTTATTATTGCAGAACTGATATAAGATTCTTTTGAATTACATTCAGATACATTGCCATGACGCATACACATCTTGCTACCTGGCAACTTTTCATCCTATAAAGACAGAAGGGTCAGACATGGTGACCCATGTCTATATTCCCAGCACTTTGAGTGGCCAAGGTGAGCGGACTACCTGAGTCAGGAGTTCAAGACCAGCCTGGCCAAAATAGTGAAAACCCATCTCTACTGAAAAATACAAAAATTAGCCAGGTGTGATGGCATGTGCCTATAGTCCCGGCTACTCAGGAGGCTAAGGAGAATCGCTTGAACTGGAGAGGTGGAGGTTGCGCTGAATTGAGATTGTGCCACTGTGCTACAGTCGGGACAGCAGAGAGGGATTCTGTCTCACACACACAAAAAAAGGAGGTTCAAGTGCTTCAGGAGGATAACTACCTGTTAGGACAAGAAGATAGTTGCTTATCTTTTTGTTTGAGATTGAAGTAAGACAATAAGCTCAAAAGTTTTGCCTAGAAAGAAATTTCTTTTAGCTTCTATTAGCATGCAGAGAATTAGATCTGAATGTTTGAAATGTCAGTTTCTTCCTTTGAGTAGGGAAGACACTCTTCTGAATCTCTCTTGGCTGGTTTTCTGTCTACGATGAGGACGTTACATACAGGAAGTAGCAGTTAGAGGAGCCAAAGGAGATTAGAGAAGTCAGATAGCAGAACACTTACAGTAGCCCTTTCTCCTCAAGACTGGGAGCACTAGGAAGCACCTCCAGAGAGCAGGTTGAAGGAAGAACTTTTAGAAGCACCCAAAGAGGTAGAAAATACCCCAAAACATCAGGGTTAGTGGTCAGCTTCCCTGGCCTGGGCACAAAATGGGGAAGCTGCAGGCATCTGGGAAAAGCCTAGTTTGGGGCTAATTGCTACATCCACATGGCGTGAGGGCAAGGGCATGCTGGTAGAAGAAGGCCAGGTCAATCATCCTTAGCAGTGCTCCTGGTCTCCTGGAGCATATAGGTGGCTGAAGCCATTCAGAAGAGCAAGCAGAGGAACTGCAAAGGCCAGAGGGCAGCAGAAGCCTAGGGTAGAACAAAGAGCAGAGACCCCCACCCCAGAAACTTGTAATAGAAAACGCAGATCCCATAATTAGTGCTGATATGTCTTCCCACAACCTGTGACCGTTCTGGCTACATCTTAGGCTTATGTTGGGCCACAGAGAAATCCAAATTGGCAACTGCATAGCAGAGATCACCAAGGATCTGACAACCATCTTTTCCCATAGCTAAAGGTAAACTGCAGAGCTTCTGTTCCCTTCAGGAGCAGAGAAAAAGAGCAGAACTCAGAAAGACAGAAAATTTCCCTGAAGCATTCAGGTAAATGAGGCATTCAGAACTTTCTGAGGCATTCAGAACTCAGAAAAACAGAAAATTTACCTAAGGCAGAAATTGTAGAGATCATAGATCAGACTGACATTATGGGATTATATCAAAATACAGTGTAATTTCTCCTGCTACTTGATGGGTTGGGTTTCCTGGGATAGAACAGACAAGAAATAGGAAATAATGATGTAGAGTTCTTTTGCACATCTTGCCTCATGTAAGGGCCTGTGTGGAATAATTAGAAATAAGGGTGTAACGTGTATTTACACCAAGAGCTTGTTTCAATCCTGGCTAAAATTAAAACACAAAGTTGTCTTGAGAGCAGGATCACGTAACTATGAGAAAGATTAAGGGGCTAAGATTGTCACACAGAAATGCAGAGAGACAGAAACAGTGACTATGCACTTTCTGACATTCAGAATAGGCTTTTTGAATACGCAAGAAGATAACAGACTTGGAAGTCAGACTTTGTTGAGAAACAAAAAGATTTCTGAAACTTAACACATAATTGTATTATGCCAAGAGACAGACTTGTCAATCGGATCAGAGAATTTTACTCTATGTCCAGGATGACGAAGAGGAAAAAGATGAAGAGAAACAGAAAGACAACTCCTTTCTGATGTGAGGGATTTGGAGAATAATAAGAAAGAGAGAGAGGTAGAAATCAAGGAGGTGAGAGGCCAGGGTCCTTGTCCTATCTTCCTGCAATGCCAGGCTCTGAGGAGAGATTAGGGACTGCTTTTTAAAAGTACCCAAATGGGAACAGGATACCAAGAGCATTGGGAATAGTGCCATACAGCCTTTGAACATAGGAAGACTGAGAGCCTTTGGAAACAGCCTTCAAAGTTAGCTCCTCACGATGTGTAGGGATGGTATGAAGGCAGTGGCAGAAGACAGGTGAATTGATAAGTTTTGTGAGTTGGCTCTTTTGAGACAGGGTTTGTGAGTTGGCTCTTTTGAGACAGGGTTTGGGGTAGAACACCTGCGAACAAAAGAGGGAGGAAGCAGGATTGGTCAGGGAGTGAAGTTGAACTGTGATGCAACCCAACAAAGTCTCAACTAACCTGAAGATAAGTTCTGGAGTAAGAATGATCCATCAGTATTGTGTTGCAATCTGCTGAATTGGCCAAGCCTTTACACCCTGCCTTACTCAGTCACCAGATGAGGGTTGCCCTGCCACTGTTCCAGCCACTGTACATCTGAGGCTATGAGGTAAGAGCCCTACATAGATTTGGGGACCCCCGTCTTGCCACATAACCCTACCTATATGACTCCCCATCCCTAGACATCATCTTGGAGAAAAGTAAAAAAGAGCACCGAAACATTTGGCACTTACCTGAGTTACTGGCCAGAGATTGAATTGCCTAAATAGACTTTAAATTACTGGTCCAGACCAAGGTTCCACACTCAACCTAAAACTATATTTAATTTTCTGATATCCAGCAGACAAAGGGATCATCAGGGAGAGAACATCAGTTAAGAGGTACTCAAGGAAACGACATCTGCTTTGCACATTTGTATACAGTACCAGGAACATTTTGCACTTGCTACCTTACCAAAGAAAAACAAGTACCCAAAGTTAGTTTAACAAGAATTCCAGACTCAGAGGACAAAAATGAGATTCGAGGAGGGGTCAAGATTATGTTTCAATGAGAATGTTCATTATGCAACCGGTAGGTTTGGTTGGTGAACAGTGTAATTTTTCATTCTGACTAACATTCTATGAGAAGTTCTGAAATATTAGGACCTTACTTGTCCTCACTGGCCATAAGAATTACATGTTAAACAAAGCCCAAGATTTAGTAACGTACAAATCATTCTGGCTTCCCGCTACTGTGAAAAACTACACCCAGTGAAGAAAAAAAATGATCGTAGTTGATCTAGCTCCCCGTGAATAATACAAACACCAAAGTCTCTGGCAGTCAGAGATAGAAGAAAATTAAATCCACATAAATCTATTCATCAGCAAGTAAAAACCAAAAGCAATACAATTGTAACTGTGAGATCAAAGGACAGTGAGATGTGAGAGGCAGGCCATCTGCTGTCAGGAGCCTAGGCTCCACTCAGAAGCGATGGACAGAAGTTCAGATGAGAGAATCCTGAACCATCCTGGGCTGTGCCAGCCCTTTGAGAGGGAAGTGACAGATGACATGATAAGGTCAAAACCTGGGAGAACTGAGAACCTAATGCGGTTTAAACTTACCCGGGCTGCTCTCTGTTTAAAGGAATCATGTTCACCATGGCCAGAAAAGTCTAACTCTGGAATAAGTTGTAGCTCCATTTCTCAAACAATTTTTTTTGACAATAGAATGGAACTTAGAGGAATTATTATGCAATATTATCATACGTGCTCACAGGACGCCAACATATCTTTCCAAGCCACTTAAATTGTCTGCCAACGAGTCCCCTTTCTTCATCCCCCCAGGGCTTCATCAAGTTGTACATATAATTGATTTTATAAAAATAATAATAATAATATTTATTGAGCATTTGTTACATGTCAGGAACTGTACTAAGTGATGTTCAGTCATTTTTTTCTTTTAATCCCTTCTTTCATGAAACAAGCATCATTATTATGTTATCTTGAAGAATATGAGGATCAGAGAGCTCAAGCAACTTTCCCAAAGTCACACAGTTAGGATATAACTGAGTGCAAACTCAGACAAGTGAGGAAAAACTCCCAAAGAGGGTGAAACTAGCATGATTTTGTTTATGGAATTCTGTGGTACTGCCTTAGCGTGGGTTACCCAGAAAACAGAGCCTGAGGCAATGAGCTTATGGTATAATACTTCTACTTTATTAGGAGATGCAATTCCAGGTATGAGAAACGAGAGGAGAGAGGGAGGAAAGGGAAAGCCAATATGAGAACACATGATCAAGTTTGAAACTGCTGAGACTCACTGAAAAAAATCACAGGATCATCCACCAAGAAGTCACATAAACTGCATCTCAAGAAAGTCCATCTAGAGGGAGAAAAGGGGAAGAACTTATGTACCAGCTGACTTTTTAATATCAAAAGTTTACCTCATGGAATACTAACTCCCTGCACTTCGGGGTTTCACATGTGGGACCCTGAGCAGCGTCTGTGGCTTCCACATCTTAGCATAACACCTCCCTGGGGTAAGAGGTGAGAGGCATACGGTGTGGACTGAGGTGAGACACTATCGGAATATACCCATGTGAAGCCGGTGGGAGCCAACGTAGAACTGATGGCGTTAGTGATATTGAGACTGGAGATGGGTGAGGCTGAGGATCTGGAGTGTTGCCTCAGAGGTGTCAGACATATGTGTCCTTCTTTTCTGCAGGAGCCACTCAGTTCTAGAATGTTACAAGTAGTTGGGATGCCTATTAATGGCTAAGATGCAGAAGCCCAGCTTGCAGTCCTGCATAGGCACTGAAGTAAATTGTCATGCCCTCGTCCAGAAAGCAGAGTCTTCAGGCACTTTGGACAGGCAGCAATTACAAAGCACAAAAAGGGGAGAAATATGAAAATGTTCACTTAGTCATTCATTCTTCCAATAAAGTTAACTAAGAGGTTCAATCAGTTCTTACAGGTTCCCAGGAAATACACCCTCTTTCGTGGAGCAGGAGGTGTAACAAGCTCTGGTGATTTCATCTGGGTTAAGATAATTGAACTGCATAGAATGACACAGAAGGCCATTGCATAGCTCCCCAACCTAGAGTCTGATAGAGTATCTTGCTCCTATGCAATGGCATCAGAAAGCAAAATCCCCTTTGTTTTGGACTCAATGAGATAGTTTAAAATTAAAATATGGTTAAAATTAAAATTCAGGGCTTCAGTTAAACTTAGTAATAAAAGTCCTTGGTGGGTAACTCACCATAGGCCTGCAAATAATCCCTGTCATTCTAAGGAAAGTGTACCCTGATAAGGAAGGTATTGCTGGTTGCTAGAGCCTAAGCCATCTGACTGTAGCCTCGCTACAAGGACAGCTGGAAAATTAGCTGTCACTTTCAACTAATATAGTGGGTGTCAATCTCTACCTCATAAAGTCGAAAAGTTACTGAAACATAGGAAAGGGTTCAGATTCTAGGTGGCCACAAAGAATGTCAGGTGTCCATTTTTGACCCCACATCCTTTCGTGCTAACTAATTTACTGCCTGATACCAATGTTCTTCTTGTAGTGAGGCCCCTGATATCTACTACTAGATTTCCTTGACAGCAAGGTCAAAAGAACAGTCATGCCAGTTATAATCTTGAAGGTCTACCCAACACGTCTCACCTGGCCTTTTTGGGTTTATTTTGTTCAACAGCTTCCCAAGCCCAGAATATGGTACTCTGCATGACAAATCTGCAAATAAACCTGCCACGTGGAATCTGAGCTTTGGAACCACTACTATAAACAGTCACACACACATCATAATCCAACTCCCCATAGGGTGTAATGCTGACTGTATTGTAATGTTGGACACATGAATTGTAGCCCTTGCTCCCACATTAACCTGCTGTGTGGCTTTGTGGAAGTGACTTAACCACTTTGTATTTGGTTTCCTAATTTGTAAAAAAAAAAAAAAAAAATTAAAAAAGAAAGACAAAGAAAAAAGCCATTGGACTCAGCACACGGGGAAAAAACAACCAATGCATGGCATGCTAATAACGTACAAGGAGGTTTCCTTTCAGTTGTTGCCACAAACCTGCAAGACAGGTGCTGGTATCCTCATTTTGCTGATGAAGGAGCTGAGACACAGGGCTCATGTTTTCCCAAAAGTCATAGAGTTAACGAGTTGCTGAGGCCAGGGTTTGAGCCAGTTTCAGCCAACCTCAAAGCCCTTGCTCTTTTTCTTTTCTGAAAACACATGTTGGATTACAAAAACAGCAAGGGTATATTATCTGTAAAAAAAATTTAAATGTTTATGAAAGGCTAACGTCTCCTTGGAATACTGCCCCCTTTGCCCCAACAAACCTTCTCAAGTGGTAATAAATAGCCACTTATAACTTTAGTGTATATACTTCAAGTTTTTCTATGTGTTTATATACTATACATGTAATCTAAAAAGCATATATAAACACGTATAGAAGTAATATTACTTCTATATGTGTGTGTGTGTATATTTTTCTACAAAAATGATGATGTCATTCTGAAAATGCCTTTATGCAGCCTGTTTTTTTATTTAACAATAGGTTTGGGAGCTCTAGCTAAGTTAGCACACAGAGAGCAATCTCATTCCTTTTAGCTGCTGCATAGTATTTCATCGTATAGAAATGTAAGTTTATTTAACCATTCCCCTCCTGATGGACACTCAATTTGTTTGCTCTTAGCATATATTTCTATTCCAACAGTATGCTCTTTCCCCAGCTTCCAGAGGTGAGTTCTGTAACCTCTTTTGGCTCAAAAACTCTATGGCATGAAGGAAATGAAGGATGATTAAATCTGAAGACATGGTAATTCACTCTAGATAACTCATTTATTAGGCAGTGATATAGCACCAAATTGTGAAATACATGTTACCATTAAAAACACAGTGCCAAAGAAATGAAACAAAAGGATCCGAGCAGGTTCAGGCAGATGAATGTCTCTCTGGTAACAAGACTCTAGTTTGTGTTCACTTAAGTATGTGACTCAAAGTTCTGTGTGGATATTCTTGATTACAGCAACTTACTGGTTTTATAATAGTTGAAATTTAACATGGCACCATGCAAATGTGCTGATACTACACATATTATTTAAAGCTAATGATAATACTTTAGAGCAGATTATTACCTTTTGTATTGCTAAAGCAACTAGGGCTTAGGCCAAGAAATTTTGATGAAGGTTACAATCTGGTGGCAAGACCAACTTTCAAATCCAAGTTACCTGACTCCAAAAAGTTCTTCTTTTCACTGTCTGTCATCAATCCTTTTCACCTGGGTTAGTTCAGAAGACCCTAATGATAAAGAACGGATTCTTACCTGATACAAAACCTCTCAACATCTAGTCCCCTGCTCATTTTTTCAGTTTGTTATTCACTCCCTTCCCTGTCCTGAACCTGGCCCTAAATTACTTACAATTCCCCAATAACACATTGCTGTGAACTTTTGAAAGTACATTTTGCTTTTTTTTTTTTTTTTGGAAGATTATTCTACTGATTGTCTGGGCAATTCCTACACATCTTTCAGTTCAAGCATCATTTTCTCCAGGAAAACTTTGCTGTACCATCCGCACCCTCACACCTGCCCCAAATTGGGTTAGGCATCTTCCATATTTTCCCATAGTCCTTTGAGTTACTTTCCCTAAAGCATTACAAATAATAAACTGTAAATATTTGTTACTTTTGTTTCCCTATACTGCACAATGAGCTCCCTGAGAACAGGAACCACAGCTTGTCCGTAAATGCATCTCTTGCCCTAGCATAGTGTCTAACACAGAGTAGCCATGTGATAAATGTTTGATGAATAAATGAATCTTAGACTAATGGCAAAAACGAACCTGGGAGCAGACTCTTTAGCTCCATACATGGTGATTGCTCAAGACAGACCTCAGTCATCCCTTTGCCAACCTGTTGCCCTCCAAACTCCTCACTTCCCAAGATTGCAGGAATTGTTCTCTGTATGGTAACATAAGGAGATTGTGGCACATGTGGGACATTTTGGAGACAAAGTCTCTAAAGACAAAACATTTGCAGTTTATGTGGAGATTTATTTTATCTACAAAAGATGGGGCATTTATTTACTCCACATGAAGCAGAGAGGTTAAAATGCCAAGAAGGAAAAGGGAGCTGAATTTTATTGAGAAAAAAATAAGTTGATTGTAGGAGAAAAACAATGATGATCTCCCAGGAAATGTCAAGGAAAATTTATCATTCAGTAGATTAAAAGAACAAAAAATCAAAAGATCCAAACCAGAATGTGTGAAGCATAGAGGGATTTTGCAGATGATAAATTGCTCTACTGTACACATTTTTCTCTTTTCAGTTACAGATTATTTGATGAAAAGAATTTGTTTCTTCAAAGTTCACCAACATAGTTTTTGTTTTGACAGTTCAAGGAATGTATCAATTTGTCCCTAATGGTCTTTGAAGCCTCAAGATACAGAAATTTGGTATTCTAGGTAGTGTTAAAAAGTGTTGATGGAACTGAAACATTCAACTTGCATTTACTGAATATTAGGAAGAAAAAAAACAGCATTAGAAAGAAATTAACATATATTTCAGTATGGGCTGACATTTCTCACTGATTATCCAATTATGGTGCTATTATTTAAAATAAAAGATAGTAATAATTAGTTATTATTTACTAAGTGCTAAGCACTCACTATATACTAGACACTGTGCTAGATTCTGACAATGCTCTAGAAAGCAAAACAGATGATATTCCTAGCCCCTGGATAGGTAGACATTAAACAGATAATTCAAAGATATATGTATAAAATTGTAAAGGTTAGTAACAAGAGAGGGTTTTAAAGAAAGAATAACAGGAGATCTACTTTACATAGGTAGTCAAGGAGGGTCTTTTTGAGGAAGTAATATTTAAACTGGGATCTGAAGAATGCTAAGAGGCGAATAGTGGTGGGGAAAGAATTATAGGCAAGGGACATGGAATATGTGAATATTCTGACATTGGAAAGAGCTTAGCATTTCAAGGAACTGAAAGGAAGGCCTACTTATCAGCTGTTTTCCTGTTGGCCCCAGATCCTGTCCTGCCCACCCCTGCGCCTGGTAGGATGGTATTATAGGGCCTGACTCCTGCAGGGTGAGTCAGGCCATCTTGTTAAGTGGCTCTGCTATGTTTGGCCAATAGAAGGGACTGGCAGGAAATCAAAAGGTGGATAAAAGGAAGAAGCTAGAGGATTCCTCCCAGTTTTTATTTTGGGTAAGGAGCGCCCCTCCAGCAGTGGTCTCTCCTCTGTGGGTTTGGAGAGAACAAGGTGCTAACCCCGTTCTTTTATTTGAGCTTAGGATAACCGACTGGGGACATGATCCTTATAGTTTAATGACACCTCTGTATATCACAGGGATGTGATTGTGGTTACAATTGACCTGGTCTGTTTCTTTCTAAAATGTCATAAGTTGATAAGAAACAGAGAAGCTAACAAAACATTCACATGTAAAAGCCCTATCCTTTTATTTTCTCGCTAACAGAGAAACGTTTTTTTAAAAACTCTGTGACCCATTTCTGGAACAGCTTGCAAAACTATCAAAGTTTTGGTCAGGGCAGCCAAGGTTTTTAACTGTGACTCACATGATCAGAAATCCACATGGATGCAGCTGCCTGAATTTTTGTGTGTGTGGTGAATGATAGTGAGTGGAGAAGTCTGCCCCAGGCATACGAAAGTTGCACATGATCTACAGTCAGTTGAGTGTACAATTCTTATATAGTTATAGTAATAGCTACCAGTAACTAGGCACTAATTCTATCCCAGCCTCTGTACTAAATACTTGACATAGAATATTAAATTGTCATGGTAGATCAGAATTACCTTTGGTAATGTTAGTACTATTGTCTCCATTCTATAGAGGAGCAACTGAGGCTTGGGATATTATGAAACTTATTTAAGATCAAAGAGATGGTAAATTGACACAAATTCACATCTGTCTGACTTTAAAATCCACAACACGGTACTACACTATAGCGTCTCTTCTTTGTCAGTAATCTCATAATAGCTCAGTTTCATGGTGGAATTAAACATTACAAAACTATGGTTTGAATTATATTCAGCTTTAAGTATGTTTAGTATTTGAGCCAAGACTGCTAATATGTGACTGGTGGCAATAAGGTAGGAACAAGAAGTCTGTTAGATTCTATTGGTGTCTGCATTTAGTGGGGAAATGAAATAAATCTTCAATTTTTAAAATTGTTGTTGCTTTTTAAATACAAATTCTAGATGCGTTGCACTGGCCCCCAGTCAGTGGTGGATGCCAATGATGCGTCCTCTTTGAGTTACATGACCCATGTATCAATCAATGTCTTCTTTATCTCAGAAAGCAGGCATGAGAGTATCTGGTGCTAACTCCAACTAACTGCAGTCCTTTTCTGGAGTGCTGTGCAAAAATCTTCTCGGGGAGTGAGTCAGCAGAAAAGAGTGCTTTGATGTTTTCCATGACGTTGGGAGTACAATGGACACATGAGGAACTTTATTCTTGCCATCCCTGCCTTAGCAACCCATTGCTGGCATTACAAAAAATGCTTTGAGTTTCTTTCTTCTACTGGACTTCCCAGGACAATTCCTCAAACCCTTACAGGACAAGTCATTATAATACATCATACCAAATGTATGGTTAGCCAAAAAAAATTCTTATTTTCTTTTTGTTCTTGAAAATATAAAATAGGAAGAAGAAAACAGGGGAGTTCGATCATGTCTGCTGATGGAACACACACAGGATGAGTAGCCTGACACCACACACACTAGACCTGGAACCATATTTATCCATAGAAGCTTACAGAGGCAGGAAGACGAGCAGTGTACAGTTCCTCCTTTGCCTGTCACTCTCTGGGACAGTGCAAAATGATCTAGCAGAGTTTGCAGTCCAAGCTCTGTGGGTTAATAAGCTGGATGTATAGGGAAGCGCCAGCATCTCCGCTAGTATGATGAGGACCTGGGTCCCCAGCCTTGTTGGACTTCCCTTCTTCTGCCATCTCAGCATTCCCGGTCCGGGCTTCCTCCCAGTCACGGATCCTCCCTGCTGTGAACAGGCGCTCAGGCACAGATCTTGCAGTTTGAGGTGTATGATGCATGGGACCTTGGCCTCCAGCCTTGTTCCTCCACCTCAGTGTTCTCCCAGGATGTTTGCCAAATAGTCCCGCCCTGCAGGAAGGCAACTCTCACTCTGGGAGAACTGCCAGGAGTTAGTGTCAGATAAATTAACCTTTACTTCTCACTGCAGTGCAAACTTAAAGACCTGTGAGGACCAGCTAAAATTGAGAGTATCTGGTCAAAATGTGTCTACGTCTTTGCCAACATATTTGTCTTGGCCTATTGTGTTTGTATTGTTAGCCCACTGATCAAAAATATCAATCAAAAGTCTTCATTTCATAATTCAGAGTCATTTTCTCCAACCCATCTCCTGTCTTAAATCTTGGTAATATCTTTATATGCAAATATGATTCTCTCAATAGCCTTACCTTTCAGTTACTTTAAATTCCACTCCTCTAAGGATTTTGTCCTTCATCCTCCCTCAGCCAGTCATTCCTATCAACATATTGTAATCTCGTTATTTATGATCAATAATTGCTACCCCTTCACTATCTCCATTTCACTCTCTCATCTGTCTTTTCCATTTAATGTTCAACTTCAATAATCATCTGACCTTATCAGGACTTCTAGTCTATTGATTATAGCACCTTTCCCTTTTCCCTCACATCCCTTTCAGTTCTCTTCTTTCCCAGTTTAAAATCTGTGACAAGGATTATCATCACTTCTGCGCATGGACTCTTGATTCCCTTGCCTTTCTCTCACTTTGTATTAACTTGGCAAAAACAACTCTGTTTAACTCTAACTCTCTGCCTCCTCTGCACAGCATCTGGCTGAAAGAAAGCACAGTTCCCACTGATAAGTCCTACTTTAAATTTGTGACTATAAATATCAAATGACCTGACTGCTGCCTGGCAATCTCACTATACTTATCTGGTCCATTTATCGTTCTATTTTCCTAAACAAATATTTTCCACCTTCTTCTCTCTCCTGAAAACCTCAGGAAAACTTTTTCTCCTTCCTTGCTCTCAGATAACAGCCATCCTTCCTTCTTGCTTCCTTCCTTCCTTCTCCCTTAAGAAAAACCTGTCCTCCACAGCAGCATCTGAACCTGTATCCACTGCTTTCCTGCCTCTTACTAGAGATGACAATCCATGCACCTATCTAAGGCCAATACCTCCATGTATGTATTGAATGCAATCCTTTCTGCACATAGGACATCACTCTAGTAATTTTTTTTCTCCTTCTCCTTCTCCTAAAGCACCATTTTTTTCCTTACTGGACTACTCCCATAAGCCCCTAAACAATGTATTATTTATCTCATTAAAAACAAACTTTGGCCAGGTGTGGTGGCTCATGCCTGTAATCCCAGCACTTTGGGAGACTGAGGCAGGCCAATGATTTGAGGTCAGGAGTTCAAGACCAGACTGACCAACATGGTGAAACCCTGTCTCTACTAAAAAATACAAAAAAAAAAAAAAAAAAAAAAAGAGCTGGGCGTGGTGACACATGCCTGTAGTCCCAGTTACTTGGGAGGCTGAGGCAGGAGAATTGCTTGAAACCGGGAAGTGGAGGTTGCAATGAGCTGAGATGCACTCCAGCCTGGGTGACAGAGTGAGACTCTGTCTCAAAAACAAAACAACAGCAACAACAAATTTTTTTAGTTCCAGTTCTTCCTGCAGCTGTTTCATTTCTTTGCCACTTTCAGCAGCAAAATTCCTCAAAAGTGTTGTCTATGCTTGCTCCCGGCAACTCCCCTTCTCTCTTTCTGTCTTGAATAACCCACAGTAGTCAGAGTTTTGCCCCTATAATTCCACTGCAACTGCTCTTATCAACTTCACCAATAACTTTTACATCACTAAATTCAGAGGTTAATTCTCAGGAGCATTTGGTATAGTTGTTCTCACTCTTCTCCCTGATAGAACTTCTTCCCAGCTAATTTTTTTATTTTTAAGTAGAAACAGGGCTTCACCATATCATTCCAGCTGGTCTCCTATTCCAGACCCACCCACCTTGGCCTCCCAGAGTGCTAGGATTACAGGCATGAGCCACCCCCATACCTGCCCCAAAAATCAATCTTTTAAATTTTTATTTCTATATTGTAAATTTAGTTAGGGTAGTGATTTTTGTCTCTTTTACGCACTGATGTATCCCTGGTACTCATAGGCCTGACACATGATAAACACTCAATATAAATTTGTCAATTAAATTAATATAGAGTAATAATTAACAGCCCAGGTCTGTAGTCATTGCCTGGGTTTGAATCCTGGCTTTACTACTTATTGGATGTGTTACCACGTCTCTGAGTTAATTTCCCTAGCCTGAGTTTTCTTTTTCATCAGTAAACTGGTGTTACAGTAGTATCTATCTCATAAAGTTATGAAGATTATATGAGATAACCCATAACTGGAGTACCAGACACATGGGAGGTTCTTGATATATTTTTATACTTACTATTATTTCTCTGCCTAATTGTTCTTAGTAATAATACAAAAAATAATAGTGATGATACTAAACTGCTGCTCCAAATATCAGGAATATTTATAGTTTCAGTGTTATGTATATGTCAGCTGTTGGTTTGAGATAGAGATTTTTTAAAGATATTATGTAATATTTTATGTGTATATATGTTATCATATTTTAAAGCCTGGATTGAGAATATGTACAAGATTTGGTCAAATACCTTTCAAAATCTAATGAAAAATGAGTCATCATTTCTCTTTTAACCATTTAACAGAGTAAATTATATCAATTATATCCAGATAGTTTTTAATATTGACAAATTATGTTACTCAAGCATTAGGAGTCCAAATGGCATTTTTAGGATTAAAGGGTTTTTTAAAAATATGCTTATCACAAAAACACATTTTTAGTACATTTCCTTTTAAAAATAATAAGTTCTCACAATATGTGATCCTTGAACTGACCTAATTTGGGAGTTTGCAGAGCTCTGAAGCTGATTCATAGTTTACCCATGTGAAAAATGTGAAGTTATCCCAAAATTCATCTGAAAGAAGAGCTTTCTAGATGCAGGGCTTGGACTTTCTGCATTTCAACCACCACAGCACTGGCTATCGAGGTGATTCTTGCTCCCAAGTGTTTCATGCATCCTTCTCTTGCTGCACAGACCCTTCCACTCTGGCAGTTTTGTCTCCTGTTTCACTTTGTCCACTTTCCAACTCAAGCCGCCAGTGCCAGCCCACCCACTTTATGAAAGCATTAATGCTAAAGGGATTCATATTATTGGATACAGAGGCTATGAAAATTTCTTCTTGTTTATTTGCGTTCTAGCTGCTAAAAGAAGCAACCCAAAGAGTCACATTTTCACCTAGCTTCTAGTCCTTAGTCTAAAAAAGGATTTCCCCCAAATTTGTGTATTTATATGAATTTTTTCATAGAAACATACAAATTAAATCATTTTATTGGACTTTTAATATATTACTTTTCTCAAAGAGTAAATTACATGAAATTAAGGATTATCTCAGGAAATTTCTAATACTTTAAGTTTAAAATGTGCTTTTCCAATTCATTTCTCATTTAATCTCTATGTACAAAGTGACCTTTTATGTTTTTGACTACACTGATTTTCTTTTGTTCTATGAATATAAGTATTTCCCACTGTCCTTGGGTTTAGGACTGCAAGGATTATTCTTTTTTCCCATAGATTACCTTACATTTATGAGTTTTTTTCACCGGAATGCAGTGGATGTCTGATCTCTCTTCATGTATACTTTCCTGGTTCTTTAAACGTGCATTCCAGGACCCAAGACTTTCCTGTGCTGCTGAAGCCAGAGTTCTAAACCTGTCAGGTGATAACTCTGAGAAGTAGCATATACTTTCACCAGAACCTCAGAACCTGCAACTCTTACTCCCTAACTACTAGGGGCATTCTCTTAAGTGGACAGTGTTTTCTCCTCAGTGGTATCTCTAGCTAAGCTAACGCTATGCTCCAGAAAGCAGCAATAACAGCTGGGCTCGTATGATCAACCTCCCGCAAAATGATGCATGGAAGGTAAATACTGAAGGTTTGCTGTCTGAAAATGACTCGTTTTACCCTCACACCCGATTGAATATAGAATTCTAGCTTGGAAATAACTTTCATCAGTAACGTTAAGACATCGTTCTGCTGTCTTCTAGTTTTTCTTTTTTTTTTTTTTGAGACGGAGTTTCGCTCTCGTTACCCAGGCTGGAGTGCAATGGCGCGATCTCGGCTCACCGCAACTTCTGCCTCCTGGGTTCAGGCAATTCTCCTGCCTCAGCCTCCTGAGTAGCTGGGATTACAGGCACGCGCCACTGTCTTCTAGTTTTATCTTTTCGTAAGGATGCATATTGCTGTGTGTCTTTTTACATTTCTTGCACTGGATATTTAGTTGGACCTTTCAATCTGGAAACTCCAGTTACTTCAGTCCCGGGAAATGTTCTTGTATTTTGTTTTTCTATACTGTATTTTTACAGCAAGACATTTAAAGAATTGATTTTTAAAAATGAATTAGTGGAATGCTGCAGAAGAACATAGACTGAAGATGAGTTAGAGGACTGATTAAATTTCATAGATGACAATTATGACTATGAATAGGTAAATCAGCAAATTAAAATATTAATAATTTCCTGAAGTGGCCCAAACTTCAACTGTTCTGAATATTTAATTTTTGAAAAGAATCCCCCTGTGGAATTATACACTATGATATTAGAAGTTAACCAACTCTCTCCTTGCCTAATTTTTCCATGTGGAAAACATTTGCTAATTATCCTGGCCTCTCTTTCTACTTACTCTCTTAGGAGGAAAATTGATTATGTGATTGGCAAATTTTATGAGAAGGACCTGAACATGCTCAGCTTTGTACATTCTGACATCTCTATTTGCATTCAGCCTATCCACAAGAGGTATGTATTCTAATTTTGTTTCCTTCATATGTTTAGGAGCTTGTTTCTTTGGGGAAGGCCTACAGTTGTCTATCCTGCTTGGGACTAGCTCTGTACATGGTTTAGTTCAGGGAAACATATTAGAAACTTCATTATAATCACACATCCTGTGTTTTCTAATATCTGTTCAGTAATTAAGATAATGTTGGATTTCCATATGACTTTTATGTCTATCTTCAATTGGCTCTGAAATCATGAAATAAAAAAAATCCTCTAAAATCCCAGCATGTATGTTACTACACATAGCATGCATTTGTGTGTGTGTGTGTGTGTGTGTCTGTGTGTGTGTATAATGGTAGAGGATTATTAAAAAAAAAATCATGGGTAGTTTAAGGAATTCAAGAGCAAGTCTGATACTGCTTGGTTTTCCTTTTCTCACTGACTTTGAAACCAAATGCCCATATCATTTGTAAAACTACCACATCTTTTTCCCAGCAGCAACAGAAAATAGTGAACCTTACATTTGCCAGTGTATTCTCACAGCCATGTTGAGCGCATCCTGTCAAAGCTAGAAGTGACCTTTTTCGTTAACAACATAGAGAACATCTGAAGAGGTTCTCGCTCTTTGTGATGAATTCCCACAGGATTCAGTTTAATGAAGACATTTACCTCAATGCACTTGCATGGCAGTCACATATCTCTAAAATAATAGCTGAGTCCCTGCTATTAATCCAAACAGGATTCAGGTGAAGCAGCCTTTTAAAATCTCATGTTTGTTAAAAGGGTTTATGACTCCATTACCTTTTTGGTTTGACAGACTTTCCCCTATAACAAATACGTCAATAGTCCAAGCCCTTGCAGATACACTACATGAACAGATCTTAAAATGGAAAAAAAATGCTGTCACAACTTTTCTCAGGCCAAAAAATATTCTTTTTAGTCATCCATTTAATTCACTCATTTGTGCATTTATTCAGATATTGTGTGCTTATTACGGTCAAGCATTATGCTATATACTTAAGAAATAAAAAAAAGGTCATTATGGAGTAGGTTGACATAGAAAATAATTCCAAGTATTATAGCATAATATAAGTTGTATAAAAACATGTGCAAATTGTTTGGGAAACAGAGAAGAGGGGGGTGATTTTCTTCAGCCAGAGGAGCCTGGAAAGGTTTCCTAAAATTGCTGGAAATTGCTGGATCATCTTGAGCTTAGCAATCTCATAATTAAATATTCATGTCAATTATATTTTGACTAAAGGGCAATGATATAAACAGATACACTAGTGAAGAATTGCATAAGACTTTGATCATGTTAAATGTAT
Source organism: Aotus nancymaae (assembly GCF_030222135.1). NCBI lineage: Eukaryota > Metazoa > Chordata > Mammalia > Primates > Aotidae > Aotus > Aotus nancymaae. The sequence goes on from NW_026988428.1 coordinate 30,765,709, forward strand.
CTATATTAAGCATCATGAGAAACATAATGAATAAAGAGAGTTACCAAAAAACAGAGGAGAACAGTAGTAGCACTGTATTTTATTTCATTTAGTATAAAGTTTGGTCCTCACAAATGTGACTTGGAAAAGATCACAGAGAAAGAGAAAGGTAGAAATTACTTATTTTTTGGTAATAAAATAATCTGGTTTAGGAACTAGTTTTTTTCCAGAACTCCAAGGCTAACTTGCCTACTTAGTAGCAGAATTATTGGTGAGCTATGGCTAGTTGAAAATAGTGGCTAATTAATTAGTTCATATAACAGTTATTGAACACTCACTACATACTATTATATGAAAGGATGCCCTAGATCCATGCAGTGGTAAAAAAAAGAAAATTCTGCTTTCCCATCTTCCAGGATGGCGGGTTAAAAAGTAGAGAAGATCGATACTAAAGAGAAGAAACCCGAAGCCAAGAAGGCTGATGCTGGTGGCAAGGTGAAAAAGGGTAACCTCAAGGCTAAAAAGCTCAAGAAAGGGAAGCCGCATTGCAGCCTCAATCCTGTGCTTGTCAGAGGAATTGGCAGGTATTCCCGATCTACCATGTATTCCAGAAAGGTCGTGTACAAGAGGAAGTACTCAGCCGCTAAATCCAAGGTTGAAAAGAAAAGGAAGAAGGTTCTGGCAGCTGTTACAAAACCAGTTGGTGGTGACAAGAACGGCGGCACCTGGGTGGTTAAACTTTGCAAAATGCCTCAGTGTTATCCTGCTGAAGATGTGCTGTTGAGCCACAGCAAAAAACCCTTCAGTCAGCATGCAAGAAAACTGTGAACCAGCATTACCCCCGAGGGGACCATTCTGATCATCCTCACTGAACGCCACAGCGCAAGAGGGTGGTTTTCCTGAAACAGCTGGTTAGTGGCTTGTTACTTGTGACTAGACCTCTGGTTGTCAATCCAGTTCCTCTATGAAGAACACACCAGAAATTTGTTATTGCCACCTCAACCAAAATTGATATCAGCAATGTAGAAATCCCAAAACATCTTACTGATGCTTACTTCAAGAAGCAGCAGCTGCAGAAGCCCAGGCCCCAGGAAGGTGAGATCTTCGACACAGAAAGAGAAATATGAAATTACAGAGCAGTGTAATCTGGTTACGCTGGGTTAACGTTAACAGTTCTGGGTTAACAGTTCTTTTCTTTTAGCACTTGAAAGCTGTGGACTCACAAATTTTACCAAAAATCAAAGCTATTCCTCAGCTCCTGGGCTACCTGTGGTCTGTGTTTGCCCTGACAAATGGAATTTGTCCTCACAAATTGGTGTTCTAAATGTCTTAAGAACCTAATTAAATAACTACCTTTTGGAAAAAATAATAAAATAAGATTCCTACAGTGATGAGGCTGATAACATGAATGGATGGATCTGGCTGGCTATAATACAATAGAGAGTGGTGAAGCCTATGATAGAATATATAATACATTCTACTTATTAATCAATTATAATATTTTTGATTTTTATAACTTTTGAAATTGAGTACTTAGTTGTTTTCATTCTTTCTTGATACTGTAAATGATTAAGACATTAAATGCCTTGTTAACATAAATTTGGCTATGTCATTGTACTTTTTTCACATAGTATTTTTTTCTCCTTTTTTGTCAGTTTAACTAGATCTTTGTCCATTTTATCTTTTCAAAGAACAAGCTTTGTTTCATTATTATTATTTATTATTTTTCTGTTTTCCATTTCATCGCTTTATGTTCTAATTTTTATTATTTCCTTCTTTCTGCTTGCTTTGGGTAAATTTTTTCTCCTAGTTTCTTAAGATGAGGTCATAGATTATTGGTGTGAAACCTTTCCTCTTTTCTAATGTAGTCATTTGAGGATGTGAGTTTCTTTTTCATTACTGCTTTAGATGTGTTCCACAAATTGTGATATATTGTATTTTTGTTTTCATCCAATTCTGGTGTATTTTTGTGTTCCCTTGAGACTTACTCTTTGACTCATGAATTACTTACAAGTATGTTGTTTTATTTCCACCTTTGGAAATCTGCATCTTTCCATTATTGATTTAGTTTGTAAAGTTTGATTCCATTTAAGAACATATCTTGTATGATTCAATTCTATTATATTTGTTAACATTTGTTTTGTGGCCTAAGGTATGGCCTATCTTGGTGAGTGTTTCATGAGCCCTTGAAAACAATGCATATTCTATCGTTGTTCAGTGGAGTGTCCTGTAGATGTCAATTAGACAATTCAGTCTTCTTAGTTGATTATGTTGTTAAGTTCTTCTGTGTCCTTGCTGAATTTCTGTATAGTAGTTGTATAAATTGTTGAGGAAGGGGTGTTGGTATCTTCAGCTATAATTGTGGATTTATCTATTTCTCTTTTCAGATTGATTAGTTTCTCCTTAATGTGTTTTAAAGCTCTGTTGCTTGTTGCGTATATATGTAGGCTTGCTATGTCTTCTTGATGGATTGACCCTTTTATCATTATGTCTCTCTTTGTCACTGCTAATTTTCTTTTCTCTAAAGTTTACTTAATCTGAACTAACATAGCTCTTCTTGCTTTGTCTAGATTAATATTTGCACGGTATATCTTTCCCATTCATTTACTTTCAATCTATCTGTATCATTATACTTGAAGTGAATTTCTTATAAATAGCACACAGTTGGGTCACAGTTTTTGTTCAGCTGGTTTTTATCCATTCTATTCTGCCAATCATTGTATTTTAATTCCTACATGTAGGCCAAATAATTACATTTAATGTAATTATTAATTGGTTAGGGCTTAAGTATGTCATTTTACTGTTTTTTGTGTGTTCCCTGTTCTTTATTCCTCTGTTTTATGTTTCTTGTCTTACTGCAGGCTACTAGTTTTTTTCAAATCCTATTTTATCTGTAGAGTTTTTGAGTATATCTTTTTGTATAGATATTTTAAAGGTTGCTCTAGGTATTACATTATACATATGTAACTTATCACAGTCTTTTGGTGTCAACATTTTGCCAGTTTGAGGAAAGTGTAGAAACATTACCTCCACTTAGGTCCCTTTCCTCTTCCCCCTTTGTAATTATTTTAAATATTCTTTTATATACACTGAGAACCACATCGGGTAATAAAGTTTTGTTTCAAGGCTGTTATATTTACTCACATGTTTATTCTTTACATTGCTGTTTCTTCATTCTTGATGTTCTAATTTTATCTCCTTTATGTTTGAAAAACTTTTTTAAAAATTTAGGGTAGGTCTACTGAGAACAAAAATCTCTTCGTTTTCCTTCATCTGGGAATGTCTTTTGATTTCCTCTTTATTTTCCTGAAGGTTGTTTTCACTTGATAGAAGATTCTGGGTTAACAGTCATTTCTTTTAGCACTTGAACAATGTGTATCATTTCTTTCTGGCCTTCGTGGTTTCTGACAACAAATGTACTGTCATTTGAATCCCGGCTTTTCCACAAGCAGTGCTTCCAGCTACTTTCAAGGTGGTTTTTTGTTTGGTTGGTTGGTGATGGTTGTTGTGGTTTTGGTCTTCAGTTGTCTCAAATGTGATCACGATGTGTCTGGGCATGAAATTTTTGAGGTTTACCACATTTAAGATTCACTTACCTTCTTAAATCTACAGTTTTATGTCTTTCACCAAATCTGGGGAGTTTTTAGCCATTATTTATTTGTGTGCTTTTTCTTCCCCAGACTCTTTCTCCTTTCTTTCCAAAAATCCTATTGTATGAATGTTAAACCTGTCATTACTGTGTTCTAGGTCACTACAGTTCTGTTCATTTTTTTTTCCATTCAATTTCCTTTCCGTTGTTTAGATTGGGTGATTTCTATCTTTCTAAGTTCAAGTTCTCTGATTTTTTTTCTATGTTCTATTCATTCTGCTATTGAGTTCATCCAGTGAGAGTTTTTTTAATTGTATTTTTTCAGTTCTAAAGTCTCCATTTTATTCTTTACATCTTCTGTTTCTTTTCCGAGTCTTTCTATCTTTTAATGCATTTCAGGTATATTCACAATTGCTTGTTAAAGCATTTTTAAAATAATTACTTTAAAATCATGTCGGATAATTCCAATCTCTCTGTACTTTCTTGTTGGCATTTGTTGATTGTCTTTTCTAATTCAAGTTGAGATTTTTTTGGTTATTTGTATAATGAATTATTTTGATTACACCCTGACATTTTGGATTTAATGCTGTGAGACTCTTTCCTCCTTAATCTTTTTTGAAGGCAGTCATCCTGTTTAGGTTTGCATTTGTTAAATGTAGAAAACAGTACACCACACTTTTTGAAATCTTGTTTTAGCATTGTTTCACTTTTCTATTCAAAGAGCCTCTCTGAGATGCCCTCTAGACTTTGGCTAATTTCACTGTTCACTTTAAAATTAGGAAAGCAGAGAGAACTACCACGTGTTGGTTTACTTCTCATTTAACTTTTAACATCTCTTCTTTCAAGATCTACAAATATTTTATTTATCTTCTCCCACTGAGGGCTCGTCCAGACCATTTTTCTTTGTCACCTAGCCCAGCTATATTCTCAGCAGCTAATTCGAATACACATATTTACCTTTTTTTTATAGTCCCACAGATCTTTCTGAGATGTAAAATCTTGCAGCTTTGAGGCTCTCTCACCCGAAGCACTCACTCTGGAGACAGTCTGAGGTTCCAACTCTCTCAATTCCTTCTTTTCCATAGCTCTACCATTTTTCCTGCTGGGTTCCTAAACTGCCTTCCAGAGGGGCCGTGTATTTTCACACTCAATTTAGCACCAGCCGCTATCTATCAACTTATTCAGGCTATTCCTCCTGAAGAGTGATATAATGGCTTCTAAGTATTGGACAAAACTTCTACTTTTGAGCATTGTAAGGTTATTCAATTGGCAAAACAAATCAAAGTTCAATAACTTTCTCATCTATACCCAGGCTCTAGGCTCTAGAGAAGGAGTTCCAGTGGAGCTTTGAGAGACAAGGCAAGGGGAGAGAAAATCAGAACCCCAGATTGTCTATGGAGTAAGGACTTAGAGCGAGGTAGGCCAAAGGCCCCTGAAAAGTTCTAAACCCCAGAAAGGTTTGGGGAGCATCATAAAAGTTAGTTAAATGTATACACTCTAGTTATTGAGTGAGAACATGGCTAGACCAAGTAGGATGTGGAAATGGCCTGGGACAGCTATGGGAAAGGAAAAGCAGTAAAATAATTGTTGAACTTGAAAAAAGAAGTGATAGCAAACATAAAGTGCTAAGAACAGTAAACAAATAGCCAGAGTCTTTGTTTCCTTAATTTTAAAATGGAAAGTGAAGTCAGCCAAAGTATGTGTTGAGCTTCTCAGAGAGGCTGTTTGTATAAGAAATGAAAAAATGCCAAAACGAGATTTTTAATAGTGTGGCATATTTTAATTATTTACATGGAACAAATGAACAACTTTAACAACAAAAGAGGGACAATGTAATTGTATTCTTTGCAAGAAACTTCTAGATTTTCTTTTTAAAAAAACAAATACCCCAGATGTAGTTTTCTCAGTTTGAAGTATTAATATATGATGAGTATTCTCTTCTTTCAGACCTGACAGTGTAGTCTTTGGATTAAATATGTAACCTTAATAGGATTTGTAGGCCTTTTCCATGGGAAGCTTTGGCCAGAGAGGAACTCCTCCCACCCAACTAGCCTCACAGGTAATGTGCTGAACAAGGTGAGCCTGCTCCTCCTCACTGTTATTCATGCAGGAACTTGTTTTAATTGTGCTTCTCTCATTAGGGAGATCAGTTGCCTGAGGGTGGTCTAGCACGTGAGTAAATAAACTCCTATATGGAACTTGGCCTACCACCTCAAACCTGTTTTCAGGCTGGCTATGTGACAGAGAGTAGGAAGGTAGCAGGAATCAGAGGAAAGGGAAATTTTTTTTGTGAGCAGGAACCAAGTGCCTAGGTATCTAACAAGCTGAGGGAATGAGGCCTCTGATGTCTGTGCCTCAGAGATGGATGTGTAACTGTGGGCATGCAATGAGTCTGCTGGCTTGTACAGCAGCTGTCTGTGTCTCTTTCTTGTTGTCTCTTCTGCATTTTGTCTCTCTCCCACAGGGCAGCTCAACAGCTCGCCTCTCTGCCCAGCCCAGCCCACTTTCTGGGCCCCTTCCAATTCTTTCATCTTATTTCTGCTAGTGTTTCTGGTTATTTGATTGAGGAGCTTTAAGAAGAATCTACTTCTATATCAACCCCAAAATTTCCTCAGAGGCAAACTCTCTTCCCCACTCTGAGGGACTCTTCAGTCTCTTACAGTCTCTGTCCTCCCTCTTATCAAACCTGGCTTTCACAAGATCTGATAAGCCTGCTTGCACTCAGGAGACACAACTGTGCCATTCCCTTCCCAAAGATTTTGCATCTTGAGAAGCAACGAAGTTTCATGTCAAATCAAGCACTCTCTAATTGTGCAATTTCAAGCACCAGTAGAAAGAGAGACTCTCTTTGGAAGAGTTTGTTGGGTGTTTCCGTGTGTTTGGAATTTTAATTTAATAAATAAGCCATCATTTTCTTTATCTATAAAATACAGATTGCAATAACACCTACACAAAAGGAAATTTTAGGATTAAAGTGAGATAGTGCACATACCTAGCCCAGTGCCACATACAACAGTTTGTGATAAATATCATTTGCTGCTGTGGCGGTTAGTATTCAGCTGGGCCTCTGTACCAGGTGCTGGGCTAGCAATGAAGAGACCACTGGATACAATAACAACAAAACAGTTTTCCAGACCTCCAGGAGCTCAGCCTAAAGAGAAATAATATGTATTTGGACAGCTTAGTTTACTAAATGTTGTCTTATATATTAACTCATTCAACTCTCTTATTCTCCCCATTCCCTCCCAATTTCTTTTCACATTTTCTTAGTCTCCAAGAGCCTAGGAGATTCCAAGCACTTGCCAAAGGTCTACATCTAGATTGCAGCAGGTGTTTTTTAAGTGAACATGACTTAAAGGCATGTATATCATAGCAAAATACAGTCAAAACAAAACATCCTTACCCAATTACTGAACTCAAGGCTGTGGGAGAGGAAAGCCAGAGAAACCAAGAAAAACTCCTCAATGTTTTTGAGTTAGAGCATGCATGTGAGTTTGGATTCAGAAAATTGTTGTAAACGTAATATGCTAATGCGAAGTCATCGAAAAAAGTTTTTTAAAACTGAGCTGTGATTCATATTGTCACATTGGAAGAGCAATTTGTGTGTGTATGTTGGGGTGTGTATGTGTGTTCCAGTGGAGTGGAGATTAGTAGAGGGATATTCAGTATGAGTAGTTAGTAAAATAAGCTCTGTGTTATAATATATCTTCTATAAAAGTGAGCACTTAATTAATATAAGAGCACACCTGTCATTTTAATTACGATTCTGTCAGTAAATTTTAGTGCCCGTGAGAGGTACTGAAGTGGAATTGCATTTCACCTTCCCTGGCACAACAACAAAGGAAGACAAACTCCACCAACTCTACCCCCTCTTTGCCACCATATGGCACCTGAACACCGGAATCTGGGATTCTAATTGAGTGCTCTGTTCCTACTTATTTCACAGTTTTTGTTGCCATTGTGAAGGGAACTATTCTATTTAAGGGGTTAACTGGTTATTGCTACTATGTACCACTACATTTCCATGACTTATTTTGGTGACCTTAGATTTGAGATTCTCCCAAAGCTCACTTTCTTGCTTTGGCTCCTTGAGGGTGGAAAGTGACCATGATGGCAAGAGTAAAGCTAGAGGAGAAGACTGCAGGGAGGAAAACAATTTTCTTTTTTTTTTTTTTTTTTTTTAATTTTTTTTTTACCTTCTTTTTTTTTTAATTGCATTTTAGGTTTTGGGGTACATGTGAAAAACATGCAAAGTTGTTGCATAGGTGCATTCATGGCAGTGTGATTTGCTGCCTCCCTCCCCCTCACCCATATCTGGCATTTCTCCCCATGCTATCCCTCCCCAACTCCCCCCGCCGCTGTCCCCCCCACTCCCCCGCAACAGACCCCCGTGTATAGTGCTCCCCTCCCTGTGTCCATGTGTTCTCCTTGTTCAACACCCTCCTATGAGTGAGAACATGTGGTGTTTGGTTTTGTGTTCTTGTGTCAGTTTGCTGAGAATGATGGTTTCCAGGTTCATCCATGTCCCTACAAAGGACGCGAACTCCTCGTTTTTAATGGCTGCATAATATTCCATGGTGTATATGTGCCACATTTTTCCTGTCCAGTCTATCATCGATGGGCATTTGGGTTGGTTCCAGGTCTTTGCTATTGTAAACTGTGCTGCAATGAACATTCGTGTGCATGTGTCCTTATAGTAGAATGATTTATAATCCTTTGGATATATGCCCAGTAATGGGATTGCTGGGTCAAATGGAATTTCTATTTCTAGGTCCTTGAGGAATCGCCACACTGAGGAAAACAATTTTCTAGCAAATGTGGGGCAGAGACATCTGCATTCCTCAGTGTGCCAGTGGAGAAGCTCTGGGAATTCAGCACCACTGGGACTGGAAAGTAGTGACAGTGGGTCTTTGCTACAGAAATCCCTCCCACCTCCCTAATCCCACCCCAAACACATATACACAAAGTGATACAGGACTGGGGTAGGGAAGTGCTGGGTAGTGAAAGGCGGGGTTCCTGGCAAGGACTCCACCCTCGGGCCTGTGCCCACAGACTTAGGTGAGGACAGGCGCTCCTGTTTTCATGCCCAAGTGTTGCATTTTCCAAGACCACCCTGGCACACCGCACCCCCATCCTGTGCGTATAAAAACCCTAAGACCCTAGCAGGCACATATGTAAGCAGCCGTACATCAAGAGGAACACATCAGCAGAAGAACGCACAAGTGGCTGGAGGTCGAGAGGAACAGAGGAGTGGAAGAGTACACCAACAGGCACCGGCAGGCCACCGACTGGAGGGACAACGTGGACACCAACGGGAATTGGGCCGGGGTGGTCAGAGGAGAGTCCAGCGGCTGAGCAGCCTGACTCCAGGGGAAAGCCAGCTTCCCACTCCGTACCCTTTCTGGCCCCCCATCCATCTGCTGAGAGGTACTTCCACCATTCAATACAACTTGCACTCATTCTCAAGCCCACTTGTGATCCGATTTTTCTGGTACACCAAGGCAAGAGCCCCGAGATTGAGAGAGCCCTCTGTCCTTGTGATAAGACAGAGTGTCTAACTGAGCTCATTAACACAAGTCGCCCACAGATGCAAAACTAAAATAACACACTGTAACACACACGCCCACCGGGGCTTTAGGAGCTGTAAACATTCACCCCTAGATGCTACATAGGGTCAGAGCCCAAGTTCTCTTGGGTTTTGAGCAGTAGGGCACCGAAGAAGTGAGCCACTCCCACATCACTCACCCTGCAAGGAGGACAATGGAACTTTTCCTTTTCCATATTGGGGTTGGCTGTTGTTCCTGGCTGTGTGGTGGCTTCTGGCTCTAGTTCTGCCCTGCCACAGATTCTGCGAACTGGCTAATATCCTTTAATATGTTCCTTTAAAAAATTTAAACCAATCTCAGTTTCCTACCTAGTCTCTATGAACTGCTTTAACGGTTAAAAACATTAATAGGTTATATGCACTGACATGGAATGTCCAAACATTGTGATAAAAGCAAAATGCAGAATGACATAAAAGCAAAAACAAAATGACATATTTCTTCGTGTGTGTATACATATATAAATACATATATACACATATATATCTGTAAATGCAAAGAGAACCTCTGACAGAAAACAAACTTAACTGATAACCTCTGGCAGGGGAGTGGGATTATCAGGCGGAAAGGGAGAAACACACCCGAACTTGTGCCTTTTACTCTTTATATTTTTTCTTGAATTTTTATAAGGAGAATGCTTTCAAATATTGATTATGTAAGAACAAAATAAACAGAACAAACAGCAGGCTAGAGTGTAGCAGACAGAGAACAGGAGTTGCCAGGTCATTTTCAGCTTGATTCTATTCAATTAATGTTATAAGCACCACCTGTGTGCTGAATATAGCATACATGAAGATGAGTAAGAAAGGACCCCACCACTCTCCATGCACTAGATAAGCAGATACGCAAACAGATGAAAACGGTGAAATATTCTAAGTGGAAGGATAGCAACACAGAGAGTTTTTGTGGGGAGCCCCAGGAAGGATCCTCCTAACCTGCTGATGAGTTATTCTCTCTAGGTAAGGGATTTATATTTTATTTTTTATTGATGCGTAATATTTGTACATTTATGGGTACATATAATTTTTGTTACATGCATAGAATGTATAATGATCAAGTCAGGATATTTAGGGTATCCATCACTCAAGTATTTATTATTTCTATGTGTTGATAGCATTTCAAATCCTCTTTTCTAGCTATTTTGAAATATATGATACATTGCTGTTAATTGTAGTCACCCTACTCTGCTACCAAACATTGGAGCTCATTTCTTCTCTCCCATATGTTTGCACCATTAAGCAATCTCTCTTCATTTCCCTACTTGACCCTTCTCAGACACTGGTATCTGTCATTCTACTCTGCCTTCATGAGATCAACTTTTTTAGGCTCCACATATGAATGAGAACATGCAATATTTGTCTTTCCGTGCCTGGCTTATTTCACTTAACATAATGACCTCCAGTTCCATCCATATTGCAGCAAATTACAGGATTTCATTCTTTTTCATTCTTTTTATGACCAAATAGTATTCCACTGTGTAAATATATATACATACACACACACACACACACACACACATACACACACACACCACTTTTTCTTTATCCATTTCTCCATTGATGCACACTTTGGTTGATTCCACATCTTTATTATTTTTTCCAATACCTACTGGCTATTTGCATGTCTTCTTTTGAGAAATATCTATGCATGTCCTTTGCTCACTTTTTAATGGGATTGTTTGGTTTTTAAGTAGTAATTTGCTTGAGTTTCTTATGTTTTCTGGATATTAATCTGTCACACGAATAGTTTGCAAATTTTTCCTCCCATTCAACAGGTTGTCTCTTCACTCTGTTGGTTGTTTCCTTTGCTGTGCAGAAGCCTTTGAGTTTAATATAGTTCATTTCATCTACCTTTGTTTCTCTTGCCTGGGCTTTTGAAGTCTTAGTCATAAAATCTTTGCCTAGACCAATGTCCTGAAGTGTTTCTCCTATGTTTTCTTCTGGTATTTTTAGTTTTGGGTCTTACATTTAAGTCTTAATCCATCTTGAGTTGATTTTTGTATACGGTGAGAGATAGGGGTCCATTTTTATTTTTCTGCATACGGATATCCCATTTTCCCAGCACCATTTATTGAAGAGGGTGTCTTTTCCCCAAAGTGTATTCTTGGCACCTCTGTCGAAAATCAGTTGGCTACACATGTGGATTTATTTTGGGGTTCTCTATTTTGTTTCATTGGTCTATATATTTGTTTTTATACTAATGCTAGCTGTTTTAGTTTTTATATCAATGCCATGTTGTTTTCATTATGATAGTCTTTTAATGTATTTTGAAGACAGCTAATGTGATGCCTCCAATTTTGTTCTTTTTGCTAAGAATTGCTTTGGCCATTCAAGCTTTTATTTGGTTCCATACACATTTTAGGATTGTTTTTTCTATTAAAAATGATACCGTTATTTTGATAGAGATTGCATTGAATCTGTATATCGCTTTGGGTAGTACGGTCACTAAACAATATTATTTTCTTATCAGTGAGCTTGGGATGTTTTTTCATTTGTTTGCATCCTCTTCAATGTTTTTCATCGGTGTTTTGTAGACATCTTTCACCTCCTTGGTTAAATATTCCCAGGTAATTTTTTTATAGCTATTGTAAATATGATTGCATTCTTTTAAATTTTTTATTTATTTTTAGTTTTTCCAATTTTTTTTTATAATACATGGGGGGTCTTACTATGTTGCTCAGGCTGATCTTGAACCCCTGGCCTCAAGCAATCCTGCCGCCTCAACTTTCTTACTAGCTGGGATTGCAGGTGTGAGCCAATGATGTGCCTCGCTGAGATTGCCTTCTTGACTTAATTCTCAGCTAATTCATTATTTGTGTATACAAATGCTACTGATTTTTATATGTTGATTTTGTATTTTGAAACTTTATTGAGTATATTTATCAGATCCAAGAGTTTTTTGGTAGAGTGTTTAGGTTTCTTAAGATTTAAGGTCAATTCATCTGAAAAGAGGAACAATGTGACTTCCTGTTTTCCAATTTGGATGCTTTTTACTTCTGTCTTTTGCATAATTGCTCTGGCTAGGATTTCCAGTATTATATTGAATAGAAGTGGTGAATGTGGGCATCCTTATCTTGTTTCAGTATTTAGAAGAAAGGCTTTCAGCTTTTCACCATTCAGTATGTTAGCTCTGTGTTTGTCATATATGGCCTTTATTTGTTGAGGTACATTTCTTCTATGGCTACTTTGTTGAGAGTTTTTATCATGAAGAAATGTTGAAATTTATTAAATGCTTCTTCTGCATGTATTGAAATAATCATGATTTTTGCCCTTCATTTTGTCGTTGTGATACATCACACTTATTGATTTGCATATGTTGAAAAATCTTTGTATCCCTAGGATAAATCTCACTTGATAGTATTGTGTTATCTCTTTAATGTACTCTCGGATTTGGTTTACTAGAATTTAGTTATGGATTTTTCTAGGTTCATCAGAGATATTGGCCTGAAGTTTTCTGTTTTGCTTGCATCTTTGTCTGGTTTTGGTATCATGGTTATAGAATGAGTTAGGGAGTTTTTTTTCTTTCAGCACTTTCAATATATTTTCCCATTCTCTTCTGGCTTATAATGTTTCTGCTGAGAAATCTGTTGCTAGTCTGATGGAGATTCTCTTGCTATTTTTTTTTTTTTTTTTTTTTTGAGATGGAGTCTTACTGTGTCACCCAGGCTAGAGTGCAGTGGCACAATCTTGGCTCAAAACTCACTACAACCTCCGCCTCCCGGGTTCAAATGATTCTTCTGCCTCAGCCTCCTGAGTAGCTGGGATTATAGGCACGAGCCACTGCACCTGGCTAATTTTTGTATTTTTAGTAGAGACGGGGTTTCACCATGTTGGCCAGGCTGGTCTTGAACTCCTGACCTCAAGTGATCCACCCGCCTCAGCCTCCCAAAGTGTAGGATTACAGGTGTGAGCCACCGCACCCGGCCTCTTGTTATTTTTAGAATACTCTTTGACTTTTGACAGTTTGATTATAGTATGCTGTTTATGTCCATTTGTGTGTTGCTACAAAGGAATACCTGAGGCTTAGTGATAATTTATAAAGCAAAGATGTTTATTTGGCTCATGGTTCTGCAGGCTGAACAAAAAACATGGTTCCAGGAACTGCTTCTGATGATGGTTTCAGGCTGCTTCCACTAAAGTTGGCATGTGCAGATATCAGTTGATGAGACAAGAGGCAGGAGAAAGAGGGGAGGAGGTACCAGACTCTTAATAGACCAGCTCTCATAGGAAAAAATAAAATGAGAACTCAATTTTTACCATGAGGATGGTACAAAGCCATTTATGAAGAATCCAGCCTTATGACTCAAACACCTCCCAAAGACCTATCTCCAACATGGGGGGATCAACTTTCAATATAAAATTTGGAGGAGTCAAACAAACTAAACTACAGCAGGCGCCACAGAGAAGACCTTCTCAAATCATATCTATTTGGGAATCTTTGAGCTTCTGATATCTGGATGTCTAAACCTCTTACAAGAGTGGAGAAGTTTTCAGCTATTATTTTGTTAAATAGTTTTTCTATTCCTTTGGCTTTCCCGTTGCCTTCCTGGACACTGAATATTTGAATATTTGGTTGCTTTATGGTGTTCCACATGTCACACAGGCTTTCTTCATTCTTTTTAATTCTTTTTTAAAATTTTGATCTAATGGGTTATTTCGAAAGACCCATCTTCAAGTTCTAAATTGTTTCTTCTGCTGGATCTATTGTTGAAGCTTTTAGATTTTTAAAATTTCATTCAATGAATTTTTGAGTTTCAGGATTTCTGTTTAGCTTTTATGATATCTATCTCTTTGATAAATTTCTCATTCATATTCTGAGTTGTTCCTCTAATTTACTTGTATTATTTGTCTGTGTTCTTGTGTATCTCACTGAGCTTCTTTAATATTATTCTTTTGAATTCTTTTTCTGGGAATCATAAACTTCTTTTTCATTGAATTATTTTACAGGAGAATTATTGTGTTCCTTTGGAGTGTCATATTTCCTTGCTTTTTCATGTTTCTTGTGTCTTTACATTGGTATCTGTATATCTGGTGTGACAGTTCCTTCTTCCAATTTTTTGAATTTGTTTTAATCAATGAAGACTTATTCCAGAAGATGTTTCTATGGTGTTGGTTGAATAGGGCACTTTGGCTTTGATTCTGGGTGTGCATGGTAGTGTAGTCTCCATATTATTTCTTCAGCTGTAAATAGTGTGATAATGTCTGTAGTTTTTCTCAGTGGATTAGAGTGCAGTTGTTAGTGGAGGCTGTGGTGAAGTTTTGCTGGATATAGAGATGCCAGGTAGGCCAGTCCTCAGGCCCCAGTGGTAGACAGTGACCGGCCAAATACTCACCCTTGGGACCCAGGGTGGCATATGTTGGAACCTGTGTTATCATGTCCAGATGCCCTGATTCTTGGGCCTCCAGGTGGCTTTCTTGTGTGCCAGCAGTGTCAGCAGTAGGCAGGAAGGTGGGTGTGCCCTTGGGTTTTGGGGAAATGGGTATGGCATGGGTGATGGCAATAGCAGTGGTAGGACAACTTCTGACTCCTAAATGGTTCACACTGGTGTTGATGGTGGTTGTGACAAGTTGAGTGGGCCAGTCCCCAGACCCACAGATGGTGTCTGTAGGTGGGTGCCAGCTGTGATGGTAGCAGCAGGTTGGGTGGGCCATCCTCAGGCTTCTGGGAGAAGTGCTTAGGTGCCTATGGTGGTGGATGGGGTAGGGCAATCCTCAGGCCCTTGGATGGCATGCTTGGGCATGAGGGGGCAGAGAGAGCCAGGCCAGGCAAACCTGCCTTCAGGGCCCCCATGGTGCGTGTGAGTGTTTCCTATGGTAGGCAGGGCAGGATAATCCCCCAACCCCCAATGTACTGCTCAGATGGGAGTAGCAGTAGCTGTGCTGTGGCTCTCCTGCTTAGGAGGGCAGGATTGCTTTCAGCAGCAGTAGCCACCAGCAGACAGCTGGGGAGGGTGCACCTCATCCCCAGGTGGTGGCTGCCAACAGGGGAGCCTGTTTTGGGGGTATTTGTAAATGCATGGTGGCTCACTGCTGGGGGCAGCAGGATTGCTTGCCAGTGGTTCACGTTTCAGCCCCAGCAGCAGCAGCCAGCAGTGACAGTGGCTGCAGGTGGAGGAGACTGTCCAAAAGGCATGTGAAAATGCACAGCCCCTCATTGCTGGGGGCAGTAGGGTTGCTACCGACGGTTCCTGCTTCAGCCCTGGCAGCAGCAGCTAGCAGTGGGAGCAGCTCCAAGAAGAGATTGTCAGTGGGGCTCCAGGGATGTGGAGATGCAGAGGCTATTGGGCCCAAGGGCAGTATGCAGTCTGGTGGGAACTAGGGTCGCAAGATGGTGCCATTCTGTAGCTTCTTAGGACTCATGGGGTGTGTGAGACCCACAATGAGCTCCCTCTCCGAAGCAATGCAGTTACAGACTCTGAAGTTCCCTATATTACAAGGGTTGAGGGGCTCTCCAGTGGCTAGGATTGTAGAAGTAGTGGCAAGGCGGACTTCTCAGGGGCAGTGGGGGGTCTCTCACTACCCTTTCTCCACATGAGGGCACCTCTCCAGGCTCCCAGCCAGTTCCAGCCTAGCAGCCAGCCTCGCTTCCCTCTCCCTCCTTGCCTTACGTGTTTCCTGTAACTTTCCTGTTAAATTCCAGTGTTCTCTCTTAGGTGATCTATTTCAAGTGTCAAGAGATTCATATTTTAACCAAGTCTTTGGGACAAGCAATCTCTAACTGCAAAGAAAGACACCAATATGTGGGAAATTTAATCACAGTGTGCCCTTCCCAGCCACTGTGGTCAGAATTAATCACCTGAGCTGTGTACCCACCACACTAGGTCCTTGTTTTGTCCAGTCGGGTAGGTGTTGTCTGTCTTCCTTCTAGCATGTGAGCTCCCTGAGGGCAGCACTTATCCTGGAGCCTACAGCAGTGGAGCTCAAGGGAAGTCAGCTTAAACTCACTCACCCAAAATATCTTTACCAAATTCCAATTGCAAGCAAGAGACTGCTAATTCTAGGGGCACAAAGGGAATCTTAAACCAGCCAGTTCAGTGTGTGTACAATGGTTCTGCTTCCTGCTTTTGAAGGATTTACATTCAATGGGAGAGAACAGGAGGTCTAGGCATAAATAAACCCATGGCAAAGCAGACACATGTAAATAACAATGCTTCCCTCATCATAGCAATAGGTCAGCTAAGTAAAATATATGGACAGGTTCACGTTCCTGGTATTAGAAAGATAACCATCTTATATTTCAATAGAAAAGGCTTGAGGGTTTTTTTCCTCTCAGTTTTCTATTTATTGGAAAATGAATATATATTAAAAAACATTTTGAATGGTATAGATAACAATACGCTATTCACGCCACCTGAATCCAGTGAATAAACATTTTGGCATGGCACATCTACTTTATTTCTGCTATTTTATTTTTGAGACAGAGTCTAGCTTTATCGCCCAGGCTGGAGTACAGTGGCATGATCTCAGCTCACCGCAACCTCCGTATCCCAGGTTCAAGCGATTCTCCTGCCTCAGCCTCCCAAGTAGCTAGGATTACAGGTGTGCACCACCATTCCTGGTTGATTTTTGTAATTTTAGAAGAGGTGGGGTTTTGCCATGTTTGCCAGGCTGGTCTCGAACTCCTGACCTTAAGTGATCCACCTGCCTCGGCCACCCAAATTGCTGGGATTATAGGTGTGAGCCACTGTGCCCAGCCACTTCTGTTCTCAATAAGGAGATCAAGATTACAAATAGAGTTGTAGGCCCTTTGTTGCTTCTCCTTAATTCTGTTCCCCTGCTTCTTTCCCAGAGGTCATCACTCTCCTAAAGTTGCTTTGTCTCCTTCCCATTTATAAATACCTTTGCTTCATTTATATGCTTCAATAAATACATATATAGTATTGCTGGTGTGTTTTTAGAATTTACATGAATGGATTCATATTGTGGGTAATTTTTTTGCACAATTCTTTTTTTAGCCAACATTTTAATGGCTTTATGGTATTTGTTTGACAAATCTCAATTTACTTTGAGATTTAGGTCTAAATATAATCTCCTGGGACTCCGTCTGAGGGAGGACTCTTCCTTGAGGCCCCCCTAATGCTCTGATCTGTTTAAGGCCCCTCTTTAGTAGTCAGTAGCACCTCCTTTCAAGGACCATGATGGGGCGTCTGATTGTTACAAACCATCATGCCCCATGAACTGTCTGTGTTTCAAGGAAAGACACTGGGAATTATTTCCATTTGTTTGCCAGAATCTAGCCAAGTTCCTGGCATATAGAGGGAGGTTCAAAAATATTTAATGTATTAATCTGAACTCCATTTTTAGAAAAAAAAAAGTCCATATGTGCTGATGTGTCTCTGTGCCTATATCTAAAAGGCAGGGTTTGAGGGCTCCAGCAGCTACCTGGTTCACCCTTTCTTCTAGAATTCTAATAAGCTCATCTATTTTCCTGCCTATGGTATGAACAAACCAATTAGAACAAAAAAGGAGAGAATGTAATCTGCTTCTAGAAGAGAATATTTATAGGAGCAATAAGAGAAAGTCTAGCAGAGATGACAGAAAGAAAATTAGAAAAAGCATAAGAATCTGAAGATATTTACTGTAATTGATGTATAAACACAATGCTGGTTCACCAAAAGAAGATTAGATTGTACTCCATATAATCTGGTTGAGAAGGCAGTGAAATACATAATGTTTTTAAGTATAAAAAGAAAAGGTTATGGGACATTAAAATTTGTTTTCTGGGGCATGTCATCCCTGTCCAGAGTTCAATAGATGAGAAACTGCTACACGTGTTTTTCATTGATTATTGGTTTTGCTCAACATTTTGCTTTAATAGTCCCTGCTTTAAATTTTAAAGCAGATGAGTTAGAACATTTTGTATTTCTCCCTTCCTAAAAGATCCCACCAAAAATAAAATGAATTTCTTTCCTGGCCCTCAACCAAATTTTTGTCAGAAATAAAATATGACTTTCCTCGGGCATCTTCAGGACCTCCCGAGAAGCGAAGAGTGAAAAGGGCAGGGCTCCTCCTGCCTCCGGTTCCCTCCTCTGCCGCAGAGCCACGTGGCAACACGCTCCGCACAGGCTGCGAGGCAGAGGTCAGGTAGAACGCAGGGCCCTAGACCCCTCGGCCCTCTTCCCACACTGCTTGCTCCTACCTGCCCACCTTCTGAAGGGTGACATTCTGGGCACAGGCGGTCTTTTTCCTCCTTCACCAGAAATTAACACTGGGACATCGCTAGGGGAGCAGATGTGGAAAACCAGTGCATGACCCAGAGCAGTTTATCCAAACAGCTTCCCAGAGGCTGTCGATGGGAGCCTGTGACTAGAGTTCCAGAGCAGCGCACCACGAATCCTTGGCCATGTTTAACTTTTCAGAGCTCAGAAACAGCTGTCCTGGCCACCCAGTTCCTAATTCCTTTGGCTAGGATCCTGAACAGAACTCCCTGCCTCCGGCGTCCAAGGCTTCCAGCCTGTCAAACATCAGGCGCTGCTGCCTTGCAGTCACCTCTGCTCCTTCATTCACTATCTCTCCCCTGAGTTCTCAAAGCCCCATTAAGGAAACTAGGGGGTTGACAAGCTCATTAGGCTCTTCCTGGTGTCTCAGTGCTTGGCCCCACTCTGAGGAACTCACCTTTATCCTTCCCAGCAAATCCACAGCCTCTCCTTTGCCAGAGCCCCCATGTTCAGTGGCTGAGGGACCTGCTCAGCCCCTGAGAACAGACTGTATCAAGAAAGACCCTAATAAGAAAAGAGAACAGGAAAACCTAACATGGAGACAGGGAGACACCCCTCCAAGCAGCTCTTTAGAATTAGAAACACAGTTGGACCTGTTCATGAACTTCTCTGGATGTTTTTGAGAACTAAGAACTGTGTGACTAGATACTTATGTCCTAATACTTGCCTGTTAATAACTACTTTCTATATAAACACCTGACACTATTTAAGGACGCCACAAGTCTGTACAGTTTTAGAAATTTAGAGAATTTAATTTGTTTGTATTGCTTAACTCAGTGACTAAAGGGGTTCAGAGATTAGACTGGATTTTTGAAAAATATGTTCATTAGAGGTCCAGTGACTGCTTACCTGGAAAAAGAAAAAGCAGGGTGGCAGATATAAGATAAAAGGAGAGAGAAGAAACGGGCAGAAATGACACGATGCTTCTGACACTAAAATTTGAATTGGCAAAGAATGCCCAATGCCTACTAGCTTCTTACCTTCCTACACTTCCTTCCTGACTAGTGCTATCACATGAAAGCCTCTTCAAAATGCAATCAGTCATTAGGCAGGTATAGTATCAGTGCTGTGTAGTTGGGTCATGGGCATAATATGCAGGCTTATCTTGGGAATCCTGGATTATGAAAACTGGCCACCAAGAGTCTTATACATATCATGGCACCCAAGCTCACCTGAAAAAAATGGTGAAGGGGACAATCGAGTTGCTCTTATGGCCCTGGTGATGCTGAAATTAACATTCCCAATAAACAGAAGAGACCAAGGCTGCCCTAATTTCCAAGGATAGAGAGTTATGCAGGAGGGCAGGGACTTCCCTGGGAGAGGCCTCAGCTTGAGATACTCACAGACTCTCAGTAAGAGGAGTGCTTGTAAGTGTGACTCCCTAGGTAGCTGTAAAGGTGAAAATCACAGTTTGCCAGAGGACACCATGGTCACCACCAGGAGAAGGCTTAACGGCAGTAGGAAGAGATGAAGACAATGGATTAAAAATGAAAGAGTGAGACTGACATAGGGCTCAGCTTCCTGATGAGGCTCTGGAGTTACTCATGGCTGCCAGTTCTACAGTTGGACTTCACAGTTATGTAGCCCATTTTGGCTAAGCTGAATTGAGCTGGTTTGCCATCACATGCAACCGGGAAGAACTGACAAACTCAGTAGTTATTTGACGTTATGTGTTTCCTCAGCACTTATGTGAGCAGATCCACAGAAAGGAGAGCTCATGGCTCAAAAAGTCCAGAGACCAGTAACCTAGAATCTAGGGAAACAGAATGAAAGGACTGTGAAGATTGAAAACCATTATTGCCATTATATAATTTGTGTTATAAATAACAGTAAGTTGGTTATAACTATTGTAAACAAGATAGTCCTCTGAATTTCTTTATATATTAATTCACTTAATACTTCCCCAAAACCAGTAACGTAGGTGCCAATATTATTGTTCCCACTTTGCAGATGAGGAAAACCAAGGCATAGAGGGACTGAACAACTTGCCTGATGCTACACAGCTAGAAAATGGAAGACCTGGAGTTCAAACTCAAGGTGGTCTGGATCCCCAGCCTTAACCACTACACACACTGTCATTCTTTCAACAGAATATAATTTGCTGATCATGACCGGTATGTCAGAAATTCTGTTTGAAAGAACAATTATAAATGATACGTTTCCTTCCATCTATTGCTTTAGTCTTGCGATGATTGATTCTCTTGGAGAAGCTAGCCACCTAAGAAAGTGAAAGGTCAATAAGCAAAAGGCTACTGAGTTAGGTTTCATTCGTCTGTCTTACACAGAGCGTTTGTCTGTGTTTTAAGGTAGTTTCACTCATTCGCTTATAAGATTTTAAGAACAGAGCTTGTGAAACTTGTCCCCCACCCAAAAAATACAAACCCACAAACAGAAGGTAGACTTGGGTTCACATTTTGGCCAATTAATAAGGATAGAATTATGAAGAAGGAAAAAGAAAGTAACATGAGAAAAGGACCAAGACAGATTCAAAGCTATTAAAAAAACAGGATAGCAAGGAAGAGAGGGGCAGACATTAATTGAAAAAGACAGAAATGCACAATTTCAATGAGATACACTGACAAAAACAGAAAAGCATTCAAAGGAGAGAGGAGTGGGCCACTATTAAAAAATATATATGAACAGAAATAGATAGAAATGGATTTTCAGTTCCATGAGGACAGAATGTCCATTTTGTTTGCTGCTCTTCTCCCCAGAGCAAGCACAGGGCCTGACATAGACAGTCAAGAAATAGCTGTTGGGTGAATCAGTGAAAAAGAGAAATAAAGAAACACGTGAAAGACAACAGATAGGAAAGAAGTGTGTGTAGTCATTAAGTGTATAGAATATGGAATCAGGCAGACCTGGGTTCAGACCTTGGCTTTGTATCTTCAGATCCGTGTGATACTGGGTAATGTACTCACTACTTTTACTGGTTTTGTATCTTAATTTCTTCACATGTAAAAATAAGGATGTGTTCTAGATATTTAGTTCGTTTTCTCTTATCTCCAAATCACCTTTTTATACTCTGCTCTATGATGCCGGGGCTGAAACTATATAGACCACATTTTGGCTTTGCCATAGCCCAGCTAATAGAAGGGACTAGAGGGAGACTGGAAGGGCTAAGAAGGAAGAAGGGACTTGTTTCTCCCCATCTGTTTCCTGTTCCTGAGAGCATCATTTCTGAAAAGCTTCTTCACCGCAGCAGCAGCAGCAGTTCTGTAGCAGCAACAGAGCCCAATTTGCAGTTTTTCCAACACCTGCAGCGCCAGCTTCACTGTGCCCCCTCAGAGACACCCGTGGTGCGTAGTGAAGCCGTGCTCTGCGGGCGCCAGCTCTGGAGCTACACCTGCAGCTGCGCCTTCGGAGCTGAGGTTCAGCTTTGGAGCTCCGCCTCCTCCACATCTCTAAGTTTTAGTAACTCCAGCTTCTTTTTGTTCCCCTAGGCCTACAGATGGAAGCTGCTTACTATAGTTGTTACCTGTTTGATACCCTAAGGTTAATAATTCTTTCTATTCAATGTTCTCTGTTTAAATAACTCTTTTTACCCCTTTATGACCTAGTCATCAACTTTATGCCTAGTTAATAATTCTTTCTATTCAATTTTCTCTGTTTAAATAACTAATATGGCTTCTGTCTCCTGACTGGACCCAGACTGAAAGTGGATAATAACACCGACTTCACAGGTTTGTGAAGACAGATGTGTAAAGTGCTTAGAATATTGCCTGGCTGTAGTAAGAATACAAAAAAATATTAGCTATATAATATGTGGACACACTGAAGAACATTTAGACAGTAATACTAGAGGTGGCACAGACGGGCTTTCAGAGAGCAATACCTTGACGTTTTGACTTGTGAAGACTTCGGCAGGCACTCTCTGCCTTTCCAGCTGCAGGCGCATAGAAACTGTCCAAGTCAGATAGTGCCTGTCATTGAATTTGGGACACCATTGATTGTCATATACACCATTAACTTTGTGTATCACCAAAAAAACAAAAAATCACTGCCGTTAAACTCCAGCATGTTATAGAGTGTGAGGTTCATCCTGATACTGCAGATGTTAAATGTGAAAAATGCATGTATCTTGGAGTTGACGTAATACAATATTTACATTGAACCATGGCAAATGTAAGATAACCCTTTGATGAACCTATAGGCCTATAGGCATTCTTTATCCCTCACTCTGTAATATCAACATCACTAATGTGCACGCATGCACGTACACACACACACACACACACACACACACTCGGAAAGGTAAAAAAAGAATTTCTTGGCCCTGTATGAACCCTTATTCAAGGGTCATCAAGGAAGCCAATAATTGGAAACTGGCCTCAACAAAATAAGTCTTTTATTTAGTTCAGTTTGCCAGTTTTATCCAAGTGCTTACCTCTCTCACCCAGCAAAGATTTCCAGCTTTCTGAGCAAAATAACCGAGCATACAAACCAGAGGCAAATCAGAAGTTTGCTTTCCACTCAAACTGAGAAAGAATGGGACCTCATAGAGGAATGTTTCCTTGCCTGTTAGCGTGACCGGTGGTCTAACTTAAAATTATACTGTGTTCAGAACAATGTGGGCTTTTATGCGTCATGCCTAAGCTTCAATCCAAATACGTTTCTGGAGTATAGTTACACCAGAAAAACAAGGAATGTAAAAATAACACCTTATGAGTCAATGTGTTTTCTGCCCAAAATAGGTTTTTTTTTTTTTTTTTTTTTTGAAACGGAGTTGTGCTCTGTCACCCAGGCTGGAGTGCAGAGGCACGATCTTGGCTCACCACAACCCCTGTCTCCCAGGTTCAAGTGATTCTCCGGCCTCAGCCTCCTGACCAAAACAGATTCTTAATATGGCTGGCCCTGCGCCGCCCAGATCGCCTTGGGAAAACAGCCTGAAATTGACTTTACATCATGCAGATTCAAGACTACCTGGCTCTATATTAAGTCATGGACAGGAAAAAAAGAGTGAATTGATGGAACAGAGGGAAAGGGGGAAGAGAGAGGAATGAGTGTGAGACTGGCAATTTATTTGAAGAAGAAAGAAAAGATTACATGAGCACTCTTCAGAAGGTTTTCAGTGACCAAGGTTAGTTTTCTTTAATTTTCACACAGTGATGAAATCAGGGGAACTATAATCCGTCTCTTTTTCCTCATTCCCTCCTCTGGCTTGATCTGATCATGGAAAATCAGTCAGCCCTCTTCTTCATTTTGTTTTATTATTTTATTTTTTGAGATGGAGTCTCCCTCTGTCGCCCAGCCTGGAGTGCAGTGGTTAGATCTCAGCTCACTGCAACCTTAGCCTCCCAGATTCAAGCAATTTTCTTGCCTCGGCCTCCCAAGTAGCTGGGACTACAGGCATGACTACGCGTAGCCAGTCAGTTCTTTTCTAAGCTCTGTGCACCAGGCTGGCAACACTTGTTTTAAAATCCATTTTGTACTTCTCTGTTTTAACGTTTAACCCTCTCCCTGGCATATGTGAAGAGGAAAACACATAAGAATGAAGAGGAGGAGAATGTGGGCTGCATTTCCCGTGGGACACTGGAAATGCTGGCTTCATGGAGACAAGATTCTTTTTCAGGATCCCTAAACAAATTGGTGGAAAGTACATTCCAAGGAGACATGGTAAGGGAGTTACGCTAATTGTGAAGGAGTTTTGTTCTGTTTATTACACATTATAAGTAGCATGTGAAGATGTGGAGATGTGAAGACACGTAAAAGAATTCTAGCCTCTAGGGCTCGGTCTAATCACTGTGTGATTAACCTAATACTTCCCCAAACCAAAGCCAGAGTTGAAAGATCAGGGCCCACAGGAAGCACAGAGGAAGGAGTGAGGTAAGAAGCAATTGCCCAGGACCTTTGCACTTGCCCTCCTCCCAGCCTGGATGCTCTCCGTTGTAATATCCTCACGGCTCACTCCCTTGGCCACGTTCAGAAAAGAACCAGCATCAGGGAGACAAGAATAAGATGGATAAATTTGTAGGGTCTGTGGCATTCTCCAATAAAAAACTGCATGTACCAGATCTTTTCATATCGCTCAGACTTCTTTGTTCACAGCGCTGTCTCTCCCCACATGTGTCAGCTTTCCTCTGTGTTAAATCTCTCAGGTTTCTGTTCAGAATATGTCATTTCTGAATAACCTACGTTCTGAGATATGCACCTCACAGAACTTTAAGTCACACCCACCTCCTTGGTGACTCAATAACCAATTATAGTGCCCCCACATGGTACAGACATTGCCGAGAGAACTCCAGGGAGAAAAGCAGTGGTGAGGTGATCAGCAGAGGTCACGAGATGTGCTGGAGCTGGCTGGCAGGGCTCAGAAGAAGCAACAGTCAAAGTTACAAGAATTTGTCAAGCCAGTTGATGTCATGTTGTTGGTAAGCTTAAAATTTAGCCATGGTGGAAGTATCCAAACCCTGGAAATCAGCCGACACTACACATCAGAGCTGCTCTGCCTTCCATAAAGCCAGTTATTAACCATTAGCTTGTACCCCCTTGTCAAGGCTGATCCCTCTGGGTTTCAGGGAACAGCTTCACCAAATTGTTTCCTTAGCAGAAACCGGACAAAGCATGTGAAAGGAGACAGAGAACAGCACTGTCTCTGATTGTCAGCAAAGAAAAGTTGCCTCCTGCTTGCCCATGCTGAACTACTCCCTAAAGCAGGGGTTAGCACATTCCCTGGAAAGTGTCTGATAGTTAATATTTTTGGCTTTGCAGACTATCTGGTCACTGTCACTACTATTCAACTCTGCCTTCGTAGCACAAAAACAACCATAGTCAATACATAAATGATGGATGTGGCTGCATCCCAATGGAATATTATATACGGACATTGAAATTTGAATTTATGCCATTTGTACATATCCCAAGATATTATTCTTCTTTTGACCTTCTTTCAGCCATTTATAAATGTGAAACCCAGTCTTAGCTCACAGTCTATACAAAATCAGGCATCGGGGTGGATTTGACCCCATGGGTTGTAGTTTGCCTAACACTGCCTTGAAGTATAGTATATTAAGTAATGTCAAAGAAGGGAAGTTGATCTTCATGTCTTAACTAATTATAATAACAATTCTCATTACTGAGTAGTTTATACAAGTATTCTACTAAGAGCTTCATATATATCAGTTCATTGAATCCTTAAAATGACCCTAAGATAAATTCTAATATTGAGGCTTAGAGAAGAAAAACAACATGTCCAAGGTCACTTCGTTAGAACATGGCAGAGCTGGTGGGTCTGGGCTCATTTTTGTCTAATTTGAAAGTTTGTACTCTTAGCTAATGCCACCCTAGTCTGAAATCCGGGACCTTGTTTGTAGAAAATCATCTTGTGCATTCACCACGTTCTCCTCACAGTGCTCACAGCCAGCCTTTCTTCTACTTTCTCTACGGGGTAAGGCAGCCAGGATCTCCTGATTCACAGGCCCTGGAAGCCATCCAGTGGACTTACCACAGAATAATGATAAGATGGGCAAAGTCACATTTGTGACTTTATCTTTTTTAAAAAATAATTTCATAAAATATGGAAATGGGTTGAGTAGCACTTGCAATTTGTTTCCAAAAATCAGGCTAAAAAGAGACACCTGTGTCACATGAGGATAGCTGCAGTCTCTAGACTGGGCTTTGTCCTTCAGTGACACAAGAGCAAACCTGAGCTAATAAACTGCTTCTCCATCTCCCAGCTGTCAGGACAAAGCTAGGAACGCTGCTGCTCAACTTTTTTTTTTTTTTTAAAGGACAAAAACGTAATTCTTGAGAGGACAGGTGATTCTTAGCCGGAAAAAGTTTTATTTGGATTTACATGTATGTGTGTGTGTTTCTGTATTTATGGAACTAAGACACAGAATATTCAGAAATGAAAGGAAACATAAATTATAAGACTGAATTATTCTTAGGAGATCAAGTGCCGTAATTTCCAAAATTATCTTACGACTGCTTTAGTGAAAAAAAATTGGTGAAGCAGGCCAGGCGTGGTGGCTCATGCCTGTAATCCCAGCACTTTGGGAGGCTGAGGCAGACAGATCACTTGAAGTCAGCAGTTCAAGACCAGACTGGCCAATATTGTGAAACCCTATCTTTACTAAAAATATAAAAATTATCTGGGCATGGTGGTGCACGCGTGTAATTCCAGCATCTCAGAAGGCTGAGGGAGAAAAATAACTTGAACCCACAAGTTTAAAGTGATATGATGACATTCTTCCCCTGCCAACCCAATCAGAGTAATTTTTTTTTTTTTTTTTTTTTTTGAGATGGAGTCTCACTCTGTCACCCAGGCTGGAGTGCAATGGTATGATCTCAGCTCACTGCAACCTCTGCCTCCAGGGTTTAACTAATTCTTCTGCCTCAGCCTATCAAAGTAGCTGGGATTACAGGCACACGCCACCATACCCAGCTAGTTTTTGTATTTTAGTAAAGATGGGGTTTCACTATGTTTGCCAGGCTGGTCTCGAACTCAGGACCTCGTGATCGGCTCTCCCAAAGTGCTGGGATTACAGGTGTGAGCCATGGTGCCCAGCCCCAGTAGGAGCATTTCTGGACCTGGTTGTGTACTCCTTTAGATATAATATCAAAAATAAAAATGTGAGCCCCTTTGGGAATGCTTGCCTGAGCCATGTGGTTCTCCTGACACTCTTGTAATGGGCTCAACTTTTGTCCTAAGCTGGAGTTGCTCAGTACAGTGGCATACGCCATTCCATCCAGCCCTCACACTTCCCTCCTTCCTGCTTTCTCAGACTATATCTGGACTCTCTAGTCTCACAGCTCCCAAAATGTATCTGGATGCTCCTCAGGCCATTGCAACCCAGAAGCTTTCACACTGGAGAGTCCAGCCTCTATCAGCCCCACGTGAGAAGTTGCCTGTTGCAGTACAGTAAGGGCCCAACACCATGCCGTGGAGGTGTTGCTTCTCTGTGGCAGCTTGTTGCATGGACAAAGTTCTGCAAACAGTGAGTTGGGAGCCATCACGTGACAACAGTGTCAATAATGGGAAGCACAGTGCTAGGGGTAGTCAGTACACAGAACATGATTTAGGAAACTCTAGGCACAGACAGGCCACAGCTGCACTAATGTGGCATCAAGCTCCAAACTAACAGCAGAAGTCATGTCAATATTTTTATGTGACTGGGAGATCAGAGCCTTTTCCAGATGCCACATTTGGATTCTTGAGCAGGCTATGCTTCAGCAGTCACAGCAAGGCAGGGACAGATCACTTACAGAGATTCCAGGAGCAGAACCAGCTGAGCCAACCTAATGACACTTCTTGTTTTACCAAATTTCCCTGTAAGCTGGACAGAAGGAGACACCAGGAACTCAAGAGTTCTCAAGCAACTGCTATGGGTAAAGTAGAACAAGGGTCCCCATCACAGAAGAATAAACAAAGGTATGATATTCTAAAGCACCTCTGTAAACTATGTGATCTACAGGTGGCATCAGGGAGTGGCCACAATAGACAGACAAGTCTAGCAAGTGGCACCACAAACAGGGCAGATGCTCCGGAGAACATGTTTACTTCTGAACCTTCTATTCAGTGACATCATTGGTCCATGCAAGGCCCCCTCCCTTATTTAACTTATAAATTAATCTATTACACACATTAATTTCCATTTATTTCCGTCACCACCTCCATTCTCCTTTCACCACAGGGAATCATTTAAATGTGTTTAGTGTGGATCTTTTTATTTGTATATGTTTTTGCAAAACATAACATGATTTATGTGCATGAATTTTTAAATTACATAAATGGGATGTTAAACTCCTTGCTCTGTTTTATACTTATTCCACTAAGGATTAGTGTGTCTCTATGTTGCTATGTTCCATATTGCTGGATTTATAACTCACTTGTTCTTAATCACTGCTTAATACCCAATTGTGTGCCCCCACAATATTTATCCATCTGATTTTCCAGTGATAGAAGGCACCCACAAATGTTGAAATATAACATTTTTATATAGGTCTTTTTATGCACTTGGGTGAGAATATCCATGGGATATATACCCAGGAGGCATATAATTGGAACGCTGGATGTATTCATACTTAATTTGACTAAACTCTACAAGATTGCTTACCAAAATGGCTGCACCAGTCTATACTTCCATGAGCACTCTGCAACAATTCCTGTTTCCACATCCCCAGGGCAGAAACCATTTACACAAGGTAGGTCACAATAGGGAACCCTCTCCTTTTAGACTATGGACCTTTTGTGTCTAGCGCCAAGTCTCACTGCCTGAGCTCACAGCACCAAGGAAATCCTAGGAGTTGGTACTGAGAAAGCCCATTGCCAGGAGTCCCTAGAAGGATCAATCAGTGTGCCCCTCTGCTAGTCAGTTATGCAACAATTATTTATTGGGTGTCTATTAAGTCCAAAGCTCTGTGTTAACAGAGAAAAATCTCCTGTGATCTGTGCTTTCTTTCTATTTAGAAATTAGCACAGAAGAATGACATTAATTCAAAATCTTACAAATGAATAACCAGAAGCATGCAATAGTGTATGAGCAAGGATTTCAGGATGCCACGGGAACCTTACTTAAGAATGAAAGTGCCATGAGGCCAGGGCATTGTGTCTGCTTTAATACTTTAATACTCTAGCATCTAGAAGAGTACCCAACACATAGTAGGACCTTTTAAATTATCTTCTCATTGAATGACTAAAGGAATAGAAGGTCAGTGTTCAAGAAAGGGATTCCCAAGACATGATGTTTGAACCAGTACCTGGAAGATGAGTAAGGACTAGTCAGGACAAGGTGGTGTTGGTCTCAGAAGCACTCTCGGGTAAGGAGTTGGGGATAGGTATATAATGACAGCCACAGCTAAACCCATCCGTGGAAATACTCTCAGATGCCATCTAAGCACATATGCCCCAGAATGCCGACCCCTTTTCACAACAAAGCTGTGGGGACCAAGTTCAGACCTGAGAAGCAGAGCCATAGACCAGAAACTCTGCAGCCACAGTGCAGAAGACAATGTTTCTATATAATCAGTTAGCATTTTTTTCAACATTGTGGAAAAAAAGAACAAGTTTGGATTTACAAGGACCTGAATTTGAGTTCTCCTACTTTGTCTTACTTAGCCGCTAAGCAAATGTGTGCAAGTTATTTAATTTCCTTTAGTTTCCTTATAGTAAAAAATAGGGATGATAATACCAACTTTATAGGGGTTTTGAGAAAATTAAATGATAGATTATATTATACATAAGGTATATTACATAATAAAACATATTCTAATGATAATTGCTGTAACTGAACATTTACTTGCTAAGCACTCTCCTTGAATTCTCTGTTTTATCTCTAATACCTCATATAGTTGTGGTGGGTGCATTAGCACATAGAACAGTGCCTAGCACAAAAAGTGCTCAAAAAGTGTTAGCTATGATCCCACAAGTGTCTGCATGTTACAGATGAGGAAACTGGGACTTAGAGAAGTTAGGTAACTTGCCCAAATTCACACACCTAATAAGGGCAGAACCAGGAGCAAACACAATTTCAGCCTCCATCTTCTATGGCCAGAGTAATGCCAGGCACACAGCAGCCCTCAAAGCAG
Source organism: Aotus nancymaae (assembly GCF_030222135.1). Lineage (NCBI taxonomy): Eukaryota > Metazoa > Chordata > Mammalia > Primates > Aotidae > Aotus > Aotus nancymaae. Next base: position 30,795,626 of record NW_026988428.1, read on the forward strand.
GAGAGCCTCTCCTCCCACTCACGCCTCTTCCCACCAACATCCCATCCCTTCCACCTCCCTCCCTTGAGGAGTAGTTAGCAATGAGAAGCTCCATAAGGGCCTTCAAGTGTGAATAGAATCGTTCATGAGAGAAGAAAGCATCTAAGTGTTCCTCTGTACCGTACACATTCACACACACACAAAACGAGGAGACAGTGAGAAGGAGAAAGAACCTATAGACATTTCTGTCAGATGTAGAGGGCAGGTCATAATTATTGTAACGGATCCTAAACAGACACCACAGAATGCATCCAGGTTACTGCTGGGCACTCTGAGCCTTGTAACAAATAGTAGCGGATTTCTTAAGCTTTGTTTAAAGTTACAGGTAATTTAAATGAAAAGATACTGAGTCACTCCTGACTTTCCCTTGAAGAAACAGGAAAACTCCATTATGGTGCCTGACAATTACTACCTACTTAATCTGAAATGAGACAGAATCTAGGGTGCTGAATTATGGGTAATCACTGGAATGTTATTTTAAACAAAATAAACCCTGGGAATAAAGCAGCTCAGGAATTCTGGGGAGATGATAAATCATTTGAAATACACATACGGGAGCTTGAAACTTTTTTTTTCCTTCTTCTCTCTTTGTGCAATTTATTTCCCAAGCAAGGAAGATTTTATTCAGATAGAGTAATCTGCTTCCTGAGAGAGTTCAGGAATTCTCCTGGGGTCTCCTGAGGCTCTGGTTGGTGGTAGAGTGATTAAGTAACTCAGCCCAGATGAGGAGCCAAACGTGTTCTATCCACTTTTCCCAAGCCCCCTTCCCTGTATCTCTCCTCCCCCGAGCACTTTGAATTTTTAACCCTAGGATTTCCTTGTAACACATGGATTTTCAGGGAGTATACTAACCAGAGATGGAAAGCATTTATTTTACCAGATAGTCTAAGCATCTTGGGCTTTCAGCCAGGCATAGAAAGTCTGACAGTGTGGAAACATGCAGACCCAGGGACGGAAAAGAAATCCTCAGACACAATCTAGAGTGATTCCTGACCAGATTTATGGAGATGCCATCCGTGCTCTCAGAAGAGGCTATAGGTTTGCATCTCTAAAGAAGACTCATGCTAAAGGGAAATTGCCAAGGACTCACACGCGGAATGAAGGAAAAGAAAATGGAGGAAAATAATGGAGATGATTTAGATTGAGCGTAGTTCATACTAATGAGACACTAGGAAGGACTGAAAGAATTGCATGGGGAGTTATGAAAATAAATTTAAAATAAGATAAATAAACATGAAAGCACAGAATCTAAGGAGCTTCCATTTTGTCATGAATAAAGGTATATTTCCAGCTAGAGACAATTTTATAGAACAACTTATCAAATGAATCCTTTCCATCTCTGGTTAGGACACTCCCTTTTCATCTGAATTGCAGCTCCACCAAAAATGAAAGGTGTAGGTGTGTGTGTGTGTGTGTGTGTGTGTGTGTGTGTGTGCGCGCGCGCGCGCGCACTGAATTACTATCTAGATAAGTGTAGGCTACGTGTCATATTGATTTTCTGGTAATTTAACACTAATTCCTGGCAAAGCATCCTGGGAAATTCCAGACCTATGAATGCCTCTCTGGAAGGTCACAATCAAGATCTGTTGAAATCCAACCATATTTCAAACAATTCCTATATTCCTTATAAAACCAAGAAACAGCTTCTGCATTGTTGTTCCTAGTCTTTGAGCAAATACATTTCATTAAAGTGCTAGTATTTTAAGAATTTGACCTAATCCTCAAAATACTTCAGTAGGAAATGTGGCAAATGCTACTGCTACAATTCTCCAGAGGTTAAAGAGATGCACTCAACAAATTAGCGGTGAAAGTGAACATAAATCCTGAATTTCATGACCCATAGTTTAGTGAGGAGTTCATCACATGTGATCATTTACTTGCCTCTAGAAATCAGAAATAAACTGATTTTGCTTCAGTTAACTTTGAAAAGTTTGCTTTGCTTAGTTTTCAAACCTGTTTTCTTTAACAAAAATGATAGGGCACTATACTTGTAGATTTTTTTTTCCCACACAGCACCAAATTATTCAGGCAATTCAGCAAAGAAAAAAGAGATAATCTAATTCAGCTGGCATTAAATAGGTAAAAATAACTTAAATTTCAGTCACTTGGGTGCAATAAAGGCTTCTTTCACCTGAGCACTCTCCTTTACGCCACGTCTCCAAATGCATGTTTTCGTTTTGTTCATTTAGGCCACAGTCAATAATAAATAATAGTACTAATACCACTGCTGAGAGGAAATAATAGTCATATGAGCATGTGCCCATTCAGACTCTTTGCTTATAGAAATTAGTGTTAATATCATCCCCACTTTGCAGATGAGGAAATGGGCTTAGAGCATTTAAGTAAATCATGCAATGTCACAACACTGCTAATAAAAGTGGAAGAGCAGAGTCCAAAATTCAAATCTTTATGGTAAGCTCACAAGCTGGCCACTTGCAAACACTTCCCTCTAAATAAACTGTTCATTGAACTATGACCCCTCATGGTTCTGCATTTCAGTAAGGACTTTGTAAGAGTGTAAACTCCACGAGGGTAGAGACTTGGTCTATGTTGTCCAGAACAGCATCCCCGTGCCTAGCAGGTAGGCGGTGTCCCATAATCAGGGCTGATTTCATGGGTCTGTGAGCAGCGCAATGACACAGGGCCTCCAGTCAGAAGGGCTTCCCACTTGGATTCAATGCTCCCACTTTGCTGTCTTAAGATTCTTAAAATTTTACCTTTGAATTGTGTTTAGATGAAGTCTGATGGGACAATGGAGCCCAGGTGGGCATTTGGAGCCTCCACTCATGTGGGCCCCACCTCCTGCCCATCATGACCTTAGGTTCTTGGCTGCTCACCCACCACCCTTGGTGCCCTGGGTGGCAACCAGGTCTTCTGGGGAGGGGGCAGGACTCTGACTCTGGCCAGAGTCTGGGCGTGGAGAGGGAAGGGCTGTGTGTTACCTGTGGCATCACAGGGAGGGAGGGGTGGCCACTGTCCCGCCCTGGATTGGCAGCTCCACAGTGCACTCAGTGGGCAGTTCAGGAAGTGCAAACCTCTCACCCATGCTTGAGCCAGATGCCAAGTGCATTCTAGTTTGGAAGTTGCAGGACATATCAAGCATGGTAAAAGCTTAATATTTTGTAGTTAGAATGACTAAAACCTAATATTTGATAACATAACAGGGTGACTACAGTTAATAATTGTACATTTAAAAATAACTAAAAGAGCATAATTGGATTGTTTCTGACACAAAGGATAAATGCTTGAGGGGACAGATACCCCATTTTCCATGAGGTGATTATTATACATTACATGCCTGTAGCAAAGTGTCTCCTGTACTCCATAAAAATATACATCTACTAGGTACCCACTATTATTTTTAATTTTTGAAAGTTTAATATTTTTGTACCAAAACAGTATTTTTTCCCCTGCTTTTTGGATGGGGAGGTGCACATATTTTAATTTTGCAAAGAACTCTACAAATTATGTAGTTGATCTTGTCAATAATCATGTATTAGATTAATAATTTGCACTCTTAGAGATCACAACTTGTAGGTCTCAAAGGAATAAGGCACTAAGATCCAGAATCTTGGACTGGAAAGTTTACCTTTAGACTATATTCCCAAGGAAAAATGTAGAAGAATACATTATACACCCAAGAACTTCTTGACAATCAGCACTAAAATGGGCCACCTAGGGACATCTAGATGAAATCTCCCACAAGAGAACTGTGGCTTCAATGGACAAAGTTGGCCTTTTTTTTGTTTAACCAATCAAGTTTTTAAAAGAATCAATCTGGTTGCTTTGGGTGTGGGCGCGCCACTTTCACTGGGCCCACTTCTAGAGCTCCCGCTTGTCTCGCCTTTGGCTGTTCTCCCATTGGCTCACACTTACACGTGTGAAAACTGGCCCCTGGACTATTTGTGTTGTACTCCTGTTCTGAGCATCACATGTAGGACAATCGGTCATCTCCCTTTCAGGGCTGTGGTTCTATGAATATGGCACCAAAGAGCATTTATTTATTTATTTATTTATTTATTTAATTGCATTTTAGGTTTTGGGGTACATGTGAAGAACATGCAAGATTGTTGCATAGGTGTATACGTGGCAGTGTGATTTGCTGCCTTCCTCCCCTTCACCTATATCTGGCATTTCTCCCCATGCTATCTCTCCCCAACTCCCCACCCCCCGCTGTCCCTCCCCTATTTCCCCCCAACAGACTCCAGTGTGTGATGCTCCCCTCCCTGTGCCCATGTGTTCTCATGGTTCAACACCTGCCTATGAGTGAGAACATGCGGTGTTTGATTTTGTGTTCTTGTGTCAGTTTGCTGAGAATGATGGTTTCCAGGTTCATCCATGTCCCTACAAAGGACGCGAACTCATCATTTTTGATGGCTGCATAATATTCCATGGTGTATATGTGCCACATTTTCCTTGTCCAGCCTATCATTGATGGGCATTTGGGTTGGTTCCAGGTCAACAAAGAGCATTTATAAATACCATAGCACCATGGTGTCTCTGAGAGGAGTAATTATTATGAGGTGTGATTTTTTTACATTCCTCTCTGCCCTACTGGACTGTGGACTGTTTTCTTTTTTTTTTTAATGACACATATATTAGTCATGTCAGTCTAACAGCTGAAACAAATAAGCCTAAAATCTCAGTGGCTTAGCCCAATGAAGATGTGTGTATGTGTGTTTTCACACATGTCATAGTCCAATGGGAGTCATTTACTCCACACAGTCATTCAGGGTTCCAGGTTTCCAGGCTCTTCCATTGGGTGATTTCCTCATCCCTGAGGGCACTGGACTCTTCCACTAGTTCATCAGCATTTGGCTGACAGATGAGGATAAAGAGAGCCCACAGAGGACTGTGAGAGGGATGTTTATAAGTCAAGACTGGAAACAACAGACATCATTCCTACCTCTGCTCTTCCGGTCCTGACTCTGCCATATCACCCAACATAATTGCAGGGGAGGTTGCCAGCCCTCATACACATTACCTTCCAGTGAAGTCTTTACTGAAATTCAGGTTGGCACAGAACTTACACAGGGAATGTCAGCTAATGGTATGCTTTTGATCCTACTACCTAATTTGAACTTTGTTCTACTGTAAGTGTGAATCCTGCTCTGCAACTTTACTAGCTATGAAACCTTGGCCAACTTAACCTTCTCTTAGCCTGTTTCTGTCTAGCTGTGAGCCTAGAAAGAACAGAAAACAGAGTTTGGTTCTATATGGATATTGTCTGTTGCATTAAAGATCATATGTTATTTTGTTGTATATGTAATGGCTGGCACCTAGGAAGTGTTCAATAAATATTTGCCATGTGAATAAAATAAATGAGGTAGGTAATTAGGATGGGCTCAATTCTTGTAGCAAAAAGAAAGGTCTAATCTGGGTAGATTTGAAATGAGAGAAGGAATCTTACTTGGAGAAAATGAGAATTGAAGAAGTTGACTGGAATTACTGATTTGTGTTTGTCCTCTTATTCAGTGACTAAGTGGATAAAGTGTGGGTAAAGTCAGTCTTCTCTACCTAATTTCCTTTTTATCTTTCATTGAATTTCTTCTTTCCCTATGTTCTGCTTATATTTGTCTATTTTCCAAAGAATGTGCTGAAGATTTTCCACATTCTGACTTTGCTTTTGCTGTGGTGTCATCAATTGCCTTAAAAACACTTCCACCCTGTAAGTCATTAGGGGCTTAGCAGAGTGTAATAAACTTCAGGTTGGCTTTAGAACAAAACAAATACCACACAGACATACACTTCAATGACATATCTTCCATAAAACAAGCAGTCCCCTAAACAGGGAGAATACAAATGCCATATCCATTATTTTAGTGGTAGATATTCATCTCCATTCACAAACTTCAGTGTGCCAGAATTATTCCCTTGGTGTTGTTTTATTTCCTTTAAGTCAACTTTATTTTCTTTAAGCTCTGTTTTGCCTGGCTGGTGGAAAGAGCCTGAATCTACTTGCAGGATAAGACCAGAAAGCAAGAGAATTCTTGGGACCCAGAACCAGGAGGAAAATCTCTAATCTCTAGTTTGTCCCAGTGCCTTCTGAGTTTCTTGTTGCCCCAAAATAAGTCCAGAGTCTCTGGGCTTCCCTGCCATGCCTGTGGGTAAGGTGTCTTTGCCTGCACTCAGCACTTCAGCGTTCTAGCCTCCCAAAGACACTACCTGGCCATCCCATCTGAGGTCTTGCCCTACACAGAGGTGTTCAGGGAGCCAAGGTTGGATGCTACTGGTGGTAAAGAGTATAATCAATGACTACTAGTGAGGTTTGGTGCCACTGGCTTGATTTGCGCTAAGATGCCATCAGTTTTATGCAGGTTGCTTTTGCAACATTGTTGTGAATGTCAACACAGTGACTCTATAGGAAGACCTCAGGTAATTAATCTTGCTGAAGGATATTTTAGGAAGACAAATTCAATAGCACCAAATTTAAGTTCACACCACGAGTAAAAGCTATATAATGTTAAAGCAGGGAAATCCAATGCTGACTAGAATGCAGTAAGCTCAAGCCCAACATACAACAATAAGCCTAAAAAACATTGAAGCCAACACCCAGATAGCTCCCTCCAGTTCAATACTCCCACTTGCTTTTCTACTTGCTTTTATGCTCTATTTCTTTAGTCTGTCGTAACAATTATATTTACATAGTTACATTACATTATTGTTACCTAATCTAATTATAGTTGTCAGGTCTAAACATGAAAGTAACAGCAGCAGATTTCAGAAACTCAGATCTTACTTCAACCACAAAATACAGGTGGCCAATTCACAAAGAGTTAAACTTGCATTTCTCCATGATGTTGGAGTTTAATCTTGACCACGTGTTGTGTAAAAGTCCCACTAAGAAGTTAGATTTCACACCCTAGATCACTTGGTAATAGTAATAATAGTAGCACCTTATCTATGTAGAAAGCAACTATACACCAGCCAGTTTGATCATCATCACAGTTCCGTGTAATAGAGATAGAATGGATTATTATTAATCCCATTTTGCAGAAGAGAACAATTTCTCATTTTGAGAAATTATGTGATTTACCAAAAGTCACATATTAAAGTGGCAGAAATGAAATCATAACCCAAGCTGTTGCCTAAAAGTCTTTAATCCTCCCTCTTCTCTGTTTATGCATCTTGACTCTATTAAATTATATTGTTTTATTTTTCCCATTTGCTCAAGTACTGTTGTCTAGTGGGAGTAGCTCTGGCTTTGAGCTGTTGTCTTTGAGCAAATGGGAAACTAAGATGTTTCTTAGATGAACATCTGCATATAATATCCTTTCCATAAACTTCAGCATTTGTTCATTTAAATGAAGGATTTTTGTCAACAGTTAACCCCTTGGACTGCCTCTCAGGAAAGAAAAGGCAGGACAGTAAAGGTTTTGAAAGGATAATTTTTAGTAGCCAGGGAATAGGGGTTACTTTACGTCATTCTGTAAAATAAATCATTTCGGTCAAGATAAACCACTGGAGCAAACTTAATCTGTCCAGAAAGGAGGAGTCTGTCACTTAGGTTGCATATTTATGTCATAATCTTGACTAGGCATCAACAGGATGAAGAAGACTTAGGAAGTCAAGGATCCCAATATATTTGCAAGGCCAGGCAAAGACCTAAAGTGTGAGTATAAGATGGAGGCCAAGGAAATAAGATGGAGGAGGGCAGAAGGGCAATGCATGAACTCAAAGGGAGGTCTAAACACAGCCTGTGTTCATGGGGACGGGACAACTGGATAACGAGATTGAGTGGCACAACAGAAAAATAGCTCAAGCCAAGATCTTTATCTTGAGCTCCTTATACTCTATTAGGGAAGACATAACATAGCTAGTACGTGTTGTAGCCAGGACTGCAGCCTCAGCAATCTGGCTCCAGAGTCCCCAGGCACTTAACAGTTCAAGGCATAATAGGTAAGGATCTTCTTCTTCTTTTTTTTTTTTTTTAGACGGAGTTTCACTCTTGTTATCCAGGCTGGAGTGCAATGGCGCGATCTCGGCTCACTGCAACCTCCGTCTCCTGGGTTCAGGCAATTCTCCTGCCTCAGCCTCCCGAGTAGCTGGGGACTACATGCCCAGATAATTTTTGTATTTTTAGTAGAGACGGGGTTTCACCATGTTGACCAGGATGGTCTTGATCTCTTGACATCGTGATCCACCCGCCTCGACCTCCCAAAGTGCTGGGATTATAGGCGTGAGCCACCGCGCCCGGCCATAGGTAAGGATCTTAATTGAGGAGCCAACTGAGTAGCTGATGGGAGTAGAGTAAAGGAGGGAGACAGACAGAAATCATTTTGCTGGTAGGGAATAAGGAAAGCTTCTGGGAATGACAAAGAAGAAAGGTGTATTTAAATTAGGTTTGGAGATTGAGAACATTTTTGATATATGGAGAATAGAATGTGAATGATGGGGACAAGACCTATCTGAAATGGTGAAGGCAAAATGGAAGTATTTTGGCTTATGTGCCTGAACAATCTAGTGGGAGTAGCTCTGGCTTTGAGCTGAGCTTGATTAGGGCTGTCAAACTGCATCTTCAGAATCTGGTTTCTCACTCTGTCTTAGATCTGCTTTTGGCCCTGTTGGTACCTCCTTCAGACCCATCCTCTCCTCCTAGCAGCAAGATGGGTGCTGCAGTCCAATGGCTGGGTGAACATCTCCAGGACTGCATTCTTAACCATTGCAACAGACTTCTCACTGTGCAAAAAAGCTTAGACTGTATCCTGAAAGGAGTTTTTTTCTTTGGGGAAATAATAAAGCAATTGCCTGTATGTTTCTGTACCTCAATATGAGAATATCTATATTCAGTAGTCTAAATTCCCCTTCATATTTGCCCCAAAGTCAAGCTACTATGGCCCCTATGGGTATGTGGGTTGGTAGGAACTGAACCTTTTTGACCAGGCATTAATCTACAAATGGCTCATCAACCCCAAATGTCTTCAACAACCCCTCTCCCAAGAGAAAAACACACTTAGAGCTGTTTAATGGGAAACCAAGGATCTGTCAATGAACTCTGGGAGTGGTCTATTTACAAGGGAAATGAACTAATGTGAACTTATAATAAAGTATGGGAAAAACAATAGAGCCAGTTTCTTGAGAATTTAGATTTGATGAATTACCAAAAAAAAAAAAAAAAAACTCTGTAAGGAAGAATTCTGTAACTAGTTTCAGAATTCTTGGAATTATTTTATATATACTGCTTATTTTATATATACTGCTTACTTTAAAAAGCCAACTTAGTCAACCTGGAGGTTTTTCAAGGCCCTAATTGTTTTTTTCCAGTTGTGTAGTAGATTTTGTTTCATCTACAGAGAGGAGCACCAATGTCCCAACATTTACTTAGTCCACAAATAGGGAGCCACATAAACGTACAAGGACGCGGCCAAGTGCCGGGAACAGTCCCCGACCTCTGGCGAGAAGAAACAAAGGAGGAAAGAATAACTGCTCACTATGGAACCACAGTCAAGAGTAGCTTCAGAGGCTTAGTTTAGAATTTCAGAACATGCCTTTCTTCTTATTGTAATAAAAGCCTGTCATCTGGCACTATAGGATGAGTTCCTTTAAATGATGACCAAACAGAAGCCAGGACCCAATTCCTGAACAAACTGGTATTCTCCTTAATCTAACAATTAGAATCAAAATTCACCTGTAATCCTGGCTGTTGCAGGATTTCTGCCACCATTTTGTCCATGAAGAGTTTCAGGGACAGTAATGGCTAGAATGCTGTCTCTGGAGACCTGGATTTGATTCCCAGCTCCTCCACCACTTACCAGTTGTATAAACATAACGAGTATCTTACCTCTCTGAGCCTCAGTTTATCCAAATATAAAATGGAGGTTGTGATAGTCCCCAATTTACAAGGTATTGTTTGAGGGTTATTAATTAACATGGAAGGACTCAGAATGTGCCATCTCAGAATCTGCCACTTCGGCATAAAGATTATTTTGAGCTGAAGGCAATTAAAAAACAGTAAATGAAGGAAAAAGTTTTCTATATTTGTCATTTGCCTAAGTGGGGAATAAATTTCCCTGCATGAAGATGTCCTCCTCTCCCTCTCTCATGCCAGGAAGGACAGAACAACTTTTAATCACCAGACAACTCTAGACTTCTGCCTGCTCTGAGACGTGGGAGAGGAATCTGCATCACCAACCTTACTAAGACAACCCCGTCTTTCATCGGCTTCCTCCACACGTTTGCCTTCCCCATATTTACTACCCAGAGAAGCACAAAGCCCTTTTCTTTCTTTGTTGTCACGTCTCCACAATGTATCACTCTTTTTAAAAATGATATTAATATATAAGCTTCCAGGTTTGACTGCCTCTTTGGAGTTTTCACCTCATTTCTGTGAGGCCCCCATATGCATATGAAATAAACCTTTTTCTCTGGTTAATCTGTATTTTGTCAGGTAATTTTGAAGGGTCCCAGCCTTAAACCTAGGACTAGAGGAGAAAACTTTTTTATCCTCCCTGACAAGTATCACATATTCAAAAATCTTTACTTGTATCTTTGCACAGTACCTGGTTAATAAATGTTGGTGGTTCCTTCATGCTAAAGAAAAGCAAAACATTGGAAGGTACAAACATTATCCTAAATTCACTTCTGGTAGATGTTACTTTTTCCCAAAGGGACCTCTAAATTATCTCTATCTGTCTATAAAGCAAATCTTTATCATATTTTTCATTATATTATTTATATTTAACATTTATTGGGAGCTTAGTGTTTCTCAAGCCACTAGCGTAAAGCAAGCACTATTACTATTTCTATTTTACAGATGAAGAAACCAAGACTCAGAAATATAAATAACTTCCCCAAGGTTACAAAGCTTGAGTGGTTAACTGTTATGTTATACTACCTCCCTAGTGATAGAACTGAAGATGAATAAAGAAGAGAAGATAAGAAAGGAGGTGAAGGAAAAGAATTTGCAGAAATGATCTCTTGTTGAATGATACCTTACATACAGCAGATATTTAAATATTGGTTGAATAAATGATTGAAATAAAATAAAATTGAATGAACAGCCAAGAAAGTCAGTCTTTCCCCTGACCACACATCTTCAGCCATTTCAATATTATCAGAAAGAGCCAACCTTTCATCTCACCCAGAACTCTGCAAATATTGATTTCCCATCCACTTATCTTTAAGGCATCTCCTGTCAAGGAATCACATGAAATTGCTCTGTGTCATTATGTTTTATGTTTTTCTCTTCCCGCCTCCAACCCTCCTGTATAATATATATGATAGGCCAGCTGGCTGCATAGATGAAAGTCCTTTTCTGCTCTACAGTTAATGCAGCTCTGTGGCTTTGTTCTGTAAGCAAGACCGAATGGAGTGTATGTGCAGAGAAATCTCTTGAAACAGAATGTGGTCGCTTTTGCAGCCATTTTGCCCCAAAGCATATTTATAAGCAAGTAAATTCCACTTTGTTCCTTTCAAATTCTTGTTTCCATGAACCAAGCACAGAACTCTGGAAGACTAGATTATTCTAAAGTCATTTGAATGTCATTTGCTGACACTGTGCACGAGTCTTCCTGGGCTAAATAGTTCAAGTTCATTCAGATTAAGGACTTTTATTAGCAGTTAAGTAAAGCCTTTTCTGTCTTTGACCCTGTAATTAAGACAAGCAAGGCTGTGACCCTGGACTGGCATCTGAGGAACCTATACAAATGTTAATAGAGAGCCCCCAAAATTGCTTTCAGTTATCCGGAGAGTGATTTCAAACAAGATATTTCTTTGCTTATGGTCCATAGGCCTGAGTCAGATCCCCCTTAGACCACAGTTTGGCAAAATAAGTTCTGTTAGCAACAATTTCAGTTTTTGATAGCAGAGATAGAAAGGTCATCCAAGAGGTAATATGGTCACTCCTGCATGTCTTTGGAGTGGGGAAAGGGCGATCAGGTGAGCAGTATCACCATTAGAGCTGAGCAACCAGGTCCCTTGCCTTGAGCCCCAACCTGGCTTTGCTCTGGCTAAACTCCTCTCCACAGGGTGAGAAGTCCATAAGGCCAAGGAGATTTGTCCACCCTGAGGTCAACCCCTCACCCCCAGACCATCCTTGTCAAATGGCCTGTAGTGAGTGCTAAGTCCTGTGTGGTTCTCGGGCACCCATTGCCATATAGGCACCCATAAAGCCAAGTGGTGGCAAATGGGTGGCTTTTGGGCAGGCAGGAACTAGGGCAGAGCTAGGACTTGGTTGCTGCAGATCTTTATGCATACTCACAAATCCCCAGATGTGAAGGTTAGAGCCATTGGTGGGAGGAGACAAACGGTAAGACACAGGCCTGAGCCTTCCATTTGTATTTTTGTCCAGGGCTTCTGCAAACGCAGAAACAGACCTGCAGGGAGAAAGGGAGTAAGTTAGTTGGATCACCTCAAATTTGAAAGCTAATTTGATTTTGTTAGTGCACCAGAACATGCCAGCTCTCTGATGGTTGGGCTTATGCAAGTCCATATCTCTAGAATGTGATACCCAAACCAAAATCCAGTTCATTCACAGTGAGAACCAAAGGTACCAAGCTGGTTGGGATGTTCATGTCAGTTGATCAATACCTGCCTTCTACAGAAACTCTATATGGAAAGCCAGATTATAATATGAAGTTTTCTTGACAAATACAGGTTAGGGGCAAGTGGAGTTACAAGCAAGATCCATGCATCAGACTGATATGCTGAGATACCAATCTCCAGGTTTATTGATAACGCCCGCTAAATGGACCCAATGCTTATAACGCCAGCTTATTAACACCTTCTCCTAAGGACAATGCCAAACACTCGCTGACAAACGTTTGATCTTTGGATTTTCTGTATACCATTTCCGTTTGGTTTATGGATCACAAATTCTGTTTTGAAATTTATTAATTCCAATAATTAGTCAAACATTTCTTTTTCCATTTATTCAAGATTTAAATACATTACTAGGCTTTGTTTTATCTAGTTTTATATCATCCCTTTAAAGTAAAAGTTTTAAGAAGAAAATTCTAATCCATGCTCTAATGGACTAAATACCAGTAACAAGTCTGGAAGAAAGTCTAGGAGTCTCCCTCGATTGACCATGAGAAGGCTGACAACGTTGTGACTATTTTGAGTATTAGTCCCATCCCTAGGGGCATAAAACAGGAAAACTGAAACAGGGACATTTTCAGTTTTTATTAAAATTATTTACCAGCATTTTTCTATTCATATTCTTGGCTTACGATCTATAGTAACTTGCTTTGATTATGATAAATGTTTTTTCCATATCCAGAGTTTGAAAGTAAAAATGCAACAGGATGGTCTTCTCCAAGTTTCCCATCATCCCTTCCCTGCCAATACTTTCATCTTTTATGATCTTTTCTGTTTTTCTAGCCACAAAGGATCAGAAAAAGGATTCTGAAGTAGTTCTCATTCTCATAGACAGGAATTAAAAATGAAGTCTGGCAAATAACATTTATCAAGCAAAGTCTTCTCATACATCCCCATCTCAAAGTTTAATATGCTCTGATGTGTGTACCCAAGGTCTTAATAGAATCAGAGATGGTTAAATAAAAATCCAGAGAAGACCGACGTATGTTTATGTTTGCACTTGCTTTGATTCCTTTCGTGCTTGGTTCTTGTGTGTGTGTGTGTGTGTGTGTGTGTGTGTACGTACATGCGTGCTTTGATTCCCTTTGAGCTCAAGTCTTCTAAAGATCTGCAATACAGGCTGGAGTGAAACTGCTGGCAGGCATTTGACTTGTCTCAACAGTGACAAGAAAAGCCAAGAGGAGGACACAGCCAAAGGGGGCCTGATGGCTAAACATGTGGTGGGTGATTCCACGTTTTGTGAGTCAAATGCCACATTTCTGAATGAAATCAAGTTTTAGGTTGCGCAAATGTTCATGGCCTATTTACAAAGAAAACAGAAACCTCAACTGTGATTCTAAAGCTATCACCTAACCTGATGCTTACATACACCCTATGGTAAGATTCTATAGCACACAACTTCTAAAGATGTCAGAAAATTCTTTCTAGACGATCCCATGCTCATGCTTGGCTCTTGCCTTTAGTTATATCACACTCTTCTTGCCCTCTCTAAACCTTACTTAGGAATCTTGGTCTATGGTGGAGCCTCACATTCTGCTGCTCAATGAGGTTGGGTAGACGCCAGAGGGAATCAATCTAGAAGAGCATGCTGCCAGAACAGGTGCAGGTAGTGGAGACGTCCACTAACCACGGTGCCTGGCAAATTCTAGTCATCAGCCTAGTGAAGTAAGTAATTGTGCCTGATGAAAAATGTTTCAACAGCTGCAGGAAACAGAGCCCAGAAAATGATAACAACAACAAGTATTTACAGAAAACATAATCGTACTGCTAAGCTCAGCTATGAATAACATTTATAAAGTCAGAATAATGAAAACATAAAATATGAATTGTTAGAAAATTTTCATATAACTATATTGGAGGATGGGGTAGGAGGTAGAAGAGCTATAATATTCATTTACTTAAATATCTAAAATTTATAAACAATAGCAGCATATGCATATTATTTAGACCTACGGAGCTAGTGCAAGAATAAAGAGCTAAAACAGTAGAAAATACCACTGGAGAGTGGAAGGGTATGCTGAGAGAACTATAGTTTCATCAATAAGATTACTAGTCCTATTCAACTTCTGAAACCATGTGCATGCATTGCTCTGAAAAAAACAACTTCTTAAAATTGAGCATTGTCCAACTCCATAAATTAATACATTGGGGCACCAGTATTACAAATGTCCCATTTCTTTTCTAAAAGCAAAGAATCATAATGTCTGCTATCTCGTATACCTTGCAATTTGGAGTCCTTTATCTCATGCAATCCCAAAACACTATCTGGGGCAGCAAATTACGATGGACTAGAGTAATCCAAAAGTTTCTTCTTAACATTTCTGGGTTTTCTGCACACACAGGCTTCACACATAGGAGGCATTATGAATAGTACTGTTGAAGGAAGAATTTGTGTAATAATATCAAAATAATTTGCAGTAAGAGACAAACACTGGCAATAAAAAGCTACTAGTAATTAAGAGAAGATATTCCTTAAATTGCCAGCAATGACGTTAAATTTAGTTTTTTTATCAAGACGAAAATACAAAGTAGCAAATGTTAGGCAACTCTTGGTTTTTAAAGATGGGTAATAGCCCCGTCAGGGCTTGCATAATTTCTCTCTTAAATTCATTTGCACATTTTATTATTTGCACATACCTCACTTCATATAGGTAATAAAAGATTTTTATTTCTCTCTGTGTTTATCCTTTAGTTACACACCAGATGTCTTACCTGAAACTAGAAGTACAAGAAGAGGCTGCTCCAAACAAAAGCACGAAATCTCAGAGCCAGGGAGTTCTCTGAAGACAAATGTTTTCAAGTCTAGTTGAAAGAGAGCCCTGTAATGAGCAGGAGAGGCAGCTGTTAACCAGCGCCCCACTCCCGGCCCAGGTAACCAAATTCCTTGCTGTTCTTGGGGACAGAAATGCAAATAACACTAACTTCAGCCAGGTAAACTATGCTGATTCTCAAGCCAACAATCTCTGGGTAGGGTTGAAAACTCATGCCTGGAAGAGCAATAGCAAGCCTTGACTCAGGTTTAAGAGCACTCCTGACCTCCACACCCAGACACCTCTTTAGCCAGTTCTAGGGCACTTAGGGCTCAGTTTAAGGCTCTTTGTCTTTTATTCCGCACTCCCAGGATCCTCCTGGGATGAATGGGAAAAGAAGATAAAGTTTGATGGCTACTAGAGTCAATGGAGTCAAACGCAATGCTGCCCTTGGAACTGTTGGAAATATCAAAGAATGACTGTAGATCAAGGGTGGTAGTGAGTATGGAGACATACACTCACACTCATCATAATAGGATAGAAACCAGAGGGTTTGTGTTCGGTTATTGGCTTTACCATTTCCTACTTAAAACGTTCGCCTGATCACCAACTAGTAAACAGCTGCTATGTGATGGAAGCTCCATAATTGTTGGTTAATGAATATTAAAATCACCTAAGCTTTATTCGGTCTTTCTGGCTCCATATTAAAAATAAGGAGATTGGCCAGGTGTAGTGGCTCACGCTTGTAATCCCAGCACTTTGGAAGGCTGAGGTGGGTGGATCATTTGAGTTTAGGAGTTCGATACCAGTCTGGGCAACTCGGTGAAACCCCATCTCTACCAAAATTACAAAATTAGCCAGCAAACACCTGTGGTCCCAGCTACTAAGGAGGCTGAGGTGGGAGAATCGCTGGAGCCCGGGAAGTCAAGGCTGCAGTAAGCCAAGATCCCACTACTGCACTCTAGCCTGGGTGACAGAGTGAGATCCTGTCTCAAAAAATAAAAATAAGGTAATAATGATAGGCACTAATGTTTATTGAACACTTAATATATTTGGGGGACCATTGTGAATTAATGAAATGTATTGTCACAAAAAACATGTTATCTCCTTTTAACATACAAGGAAATCAAAGCATAGAGAGGTTAGGTAACTAGCCCCACATCATACATTTGGTTGGGCAGAACCAAGATTCAAAACTCCAAAGTCCATGTGTTTTTCCACTATGTTTTTGTCAACTTCCAGCTTATGCTATTATAATTATTCCCACTTTCATTACCTGTTACGTTTTCACTATCAATAAGATGTTTGACCTCTTACTCTGACTCTATATAGGCTGCCTGTATTACTTCCCAGAGATTAGTCCTCTGTGTATCCATCAATACTTGAGCTTTCAAACATCAATGAAAAGCCTGTACTTATATTATTCAAATAAGAGAAACTAGACATTTTATATTTACTTGTGGATAGTATAAAGTGGAGAGGGATAGCAAGTATGTTGGATGACAATCACCCTCTAAACATGCTAACAAGCAACATAAAAGAACTGATCTAACAACATATGAGTAATGGGAATAAATGCAGTGGTATGCTGATGAACTAGCTCTCTGAAAACAAAAACCCTGATTTGGAGCATCTCCCTGAGAAACGTTATGGGCCAAGATGTACGCAGAGGAGCCCACAGTTGTGTGGGAGGAAAATCACAGGACTTGGATTTAGATGTCTGAGCATAAGTTGTACCTGCTGTACAAGCCTAAGCAAGTCTGTTTACCTCATGGAACCTGCCTCTACTGCTGGAAGTGGGGATGTGTCAAGTACCTCACAGACTTGTCATGAGGACTGAGTAAGATGATGTAGGGAAACACTTACCAAACTCTTTCCAAGAGCAAGCCCTGAGGTTTAAGAGCACTCCTGACCTCCACACCCAGACACCCCTTTAGCCGGTTCTATGGCACTTAGGGCTCAGCTTAAGGCTCTTTGTCTGTCATTCCACACTCCCAGGATCCTCCTGGGACAAATGGGAAGAAAAGATCAAGTGTGATGGCTACTAGAGTCTTGCTCCTCAAGGTGTGTTTCATGACAGCAGCATCAACAGCATCCAGGACTTTGTTGGAAAGGTACATTCTCAGGCTCCACCCCAGACCCACTGAAATAGAGTCTCCATTTCCACAAGACTGCCAGGTGATTGTGTGTACATTAACATTTGAGAAGCCCTGTTCTAAAGAACAAAACAAATGCAGTCTGTTGGAACTTTGGACTCTTTTCATATTCTGCCAAGGAAATACAACACGGCCAAATTTAAAGGACTGGGCCCCTCTCAGAATTTTTCATAATCCTCCTTCTCTGGGTCCTGATGACTTCCCTAGGTGTCAGGGAGCAGATGCCCATCATGTAGCTCAATGGGTTATTCTTGGAGAGCAGTTCCCTTTGCTCAGGAATGGACCACTTGAGTAAGACATTGCCATACAAAATCCCTTGTTGTTTTCAAGGGAGGAGAACCAGTAAAATGAAAACCTACTGATAGGTTTTGACTGTGTCCCCACCCAAATCTCATCTTGAATTGTAGTTTCCATAATTCCCACGTGTGGTGGGAGGGACCTGGTGGGAGCTAATTGAATCATGGGGGTGGTTACACTCATGCTGTTCTTGTGATGGGGGGTGAGTTCTTATGAAATCTGATAGTTTTTATAAGGGGCTTTTCCCCCTTTGCTTGGCACTTCTCTCTCCTGCCACCTTGTGAAGAAGGTCGTCTTGGCTTCCCCTTCCTCCATGATTGTAAGTTTCCTGAGGCCTCCCCAGCCATGCAAAACTGTGAGTCAATTAAACCTCTTTCCTTTATAAATTATCCAGTCTTGGGTATTTCCTTATAGCAGCATGAGAATGGACTAACACACCTACATATACAAAACTGTCTCAAGCCTGGGAAAGATTGTTAAATTTGAGACTGAATGTAAGTAACAGCTATATTAGTCCATTCTTGCATTGCTATAATGAAATACCCGAGACTGGGTAATTTATAAAGAAAAGAGGTTTAATGGGCTCACAATTTTTGCAGGCTGTACAAGAAGCATAGCAGTCTCTGCTTCCAGGAAGGCCTCAAAAAGCTTCCAATCATGGCAGAAGGTGAACAGAGACAGGCATCTCACATGGGAGGAAGAGAGGGGGTGGTGCCACATACTTTCAAATAACCAGACCTCATGAAAACTCTGTCACTAGTAGAGTACCAAGGGAATGGTGCTAAACCATTCATGAAGCACCACCCCACAATCCAATCACCTCCCACCAGGCCCCACCTCCAACACGGGGAATTATAATTTGACATGAGATTTAGGCAGGGACACCCAAACCATATCAGCAGCCAAAGTGGAGTTGAGATGAATTTTAATCTTTCCTGCTCAGAGTGCCGGGGATCAACAGCTAAAGGTAACAACTTAGAGTAGGAGAGTGCCTTATCATAAATTTGTCTTTTATTACATCCCTGTTTCATATGAGAGACACATCACAGATGCTTCACAAATACCCCTTAAACAGACTTGAACACTATCAGCTACCTAACTGCCCAAAGGCCCTTTTAATACAATTAGGAACCTGTTAGGGCACCAGGGATTGAATAGATAGAATGTAAGAACTCCTTGACTTTTGGCTGGCTCAATTTCATTTTACGTGTATAGACACAATACACACACACACACAATTATTGTTCCTTCTTTTCACCAGTTATCATTTTCTCCACTTTCCATTCTCCTGATCAAAAATTAACCATCTATCAACTAAACATATAGATTGCAATAACCTGTCAGTGTCATAATAGAAACAAAATGATTCCACCTAGAAATCACTATTTACAAAAAACTTTGCATTTCAAAAGTGCTTTAAGTAGATGTCCTAAATTTGGTTTAAGAAACAGTGTGTCCCAGAAAGTCCAAGACTAAGGTGTGAATGAAAAACTAAAACCCATTAATGAAGTATTAGTGCAAAGACTTAAATAATTGTGCATTGGTCTAAAACTTCAAAGGTCAGAGACTTTTACTGAGCAGAAATGTGTCAAGGGAGAGAGAAATCTTTTAGCTGGAGTGTGTCTCACTTGGGGAGTATTCCAGTTGGGTTTGTGTGTTCCTCAGAAATAGAGGTATTTTAAGTTTTTTATTGGTTGGTTTGGCTCTTGTCACAAAAGAAAAAAAAATGAGTCTATAAAAGGGCAGTAGCACTCTCTCCTTGAAAGTCTAGCTGCTGAGCACAGACTCTCTGAGTGTGAGACACAGCATTACCTGGGACGACCCTGATCACCAAGATTCCAAGCCCAGAAACACAGGAACTAAAGTAGAGCATATGTGTCCTTGGATACATTGCTTTTCCAATATGAATTAGTTTTACTCTACTTCAGAGGTGGGATTATATAAAACACTATTTGATAACCTTGAAAAATCTGTCAGAAATTGTCCCATATAGTCACATGTATTTGTTTATATTTGGTTCTAAAATCTATATTCACCTACAATTCAAGCATGTCTGAAAATGAGGTGAGTTCCCAGGATCTTTGTACATGAAAAACCAAAAGGCTCGTCCCAGGAGAAGCAAGTAGAGGCCAATAGCTTGGCTCTAGGACAAAAGCAGCTTCTGGGAGGGAGATATTTATAACACAGTAGAGCCCAACTTTCACGTCAAGCGGCATGAATTCAATTTAGGCTGAATCCTAGGAAGAGGAGGCTGCCAACAAGAACTGCCTCAGCACAGGCCCCCTTGAGGTAGAGGCCTGGCACCGTCAGACTCAGCCATCCAGTGGCAGCGAGAGCCCTCAACACTGGTTTGGCTAAGGCTGTCAAGGCACAGACGCTGATGACGAGAACAGCAGCACCTTGAGCAGCTTTGTGACATCTTCAGTAAGTGTCAATGGGTGAGCCACTAAGTTTGGTAAAGGTAGTTACCAAAGATAATTCCCCAAGGAGCCACAAAAGAGAAAAGGAGAATGGCGACTGTCACATCACAACTAAGGGCGGGCTGCTGGGGACATTGGAACTGTTTAAGGTGGGATTTGAGTGTGGCGGGATGAGCAGGTCACATTAGAGATGCGTTCTGCAATTTGTATTAATTAAAATTATAAAAATTATATAATTCTGTAATGGTATTAACGAACATTTGCTTTCCTCTAAGTCTAGTGAAATATGAGAAGTGAAGAATAGAGTAGGAAAGTCGAAGTTTGTGGGAGCATGAGCTATAAATCTGAGACTCAGCTCTCCATATTTATAGAAGACCCAGACAGAATACTTTATGACAAGATCCATCATTCAATTGGCAGCATTTACTACTCAAACCTATCAATTAGGAATTGAATCTCCAGCTGTCTTAACTACTGCCAAAACCCCTTCAGCATCGGTGATCCACACACATGCCCCCAGCACAGGCCCACCATTATCCAACTACTTTTTCCTTTGACCTTTTCCCAATGAGATTTTCATTCTCGTTCACCTCTTCATGAATGGATAACAGCGTTTCATCCAAGATATGGTTCAGATTTTCTTCTTCGACCTTTTCTTTCTGGATCACTACTAATGTTTGATTTAAAACCATATGTTAGTGCTATTAAAACAAATCCTTAAAAATCAGGACTGGATATGTTTGTGATGCTCAAGAAAGTGAGACCACATAATTTTGCATTGACAGAATAGTGCTGAGGAAACCACTTGCAATCTGAAGTAAAGAGTCTTGGGTTTAAAATCCTACATTTGTCACTTTCTAGTAGCATAGCCTCAAACAAGCCGCTTATCCTAAATCTTATGTAAAATATGGATAATAATAATTTCCGCCTCTCAGAAATATGAGGACCAAATGAGATAAAGTGTCTGTACTGATAAATGCTTAAAATTTTCTTCTCTACTTACAGAATCTCTATCCACCACCACCAACCGTAGCCTGAAAGGGGTAGCTTTATAGAACACATTTACCTCGCCACAGCTGCTTAAACCCCACATGGATAGCTGAGCAAAGTTAAACCAGTCAGATGCTCTTTCATGGGAATTTAAAACTTGAGATACTTAGTCATTTAGCCCTGAAGAACCAATCTGGAAGTTAATGGAGACTTGGGGTCCAATACTACATTTTAGGGTGGCCATGATGGGTGCAAGCAAATGAGAGAGCAGAAGAGCTAGTCTGAGGAAAGAAGAAGGAGGCAGGCAGCCTTGCAGAGAGAAGCAGGCAGGATGGCACGTGGACTCCTAAAGAGAAAGAGTTAGTGAGATTAGCCTCTGGTGACTGTCTAGTCCTCGTGAAGCTCAGCTATATGTCCTACATTTGGTGTGCAATCCCTCTATATTCTTACATAATAAACCCACTGTTTGTTAGTTACTTTTGAGTTTTTGTTCCTTGCCAAAAATAAAAATAAAATAGGAGAGAGAAATAACTGTAGAACTGTAAAATGAAAGCACTCTACAAATACAAGATTAACTTTGTCTTTGATATCCACTTAGGACTTAGCAGCCATTAGGGAATGGAGGAGAAGTAAATAACCTGGCCTTCCAGGCAAAAGCAGCTCAGTGAGGGCTGGACTTCACCTTCCAAACCCTGAATAATAACCAACACCCTCACAAACCAGGTATCAGCATTTGGAATCAGCCATTTGGGCATCCTGTGTGCAAAATGCTGAAGGAATCTTCATAAGGGCCGGTATTCATCAGAACTCTTTTGGCAACGTGGAAAGATCCAAATTCAGCCTAACTAAAGAGAAAAATGTGTTAGTCCACCTAACTGCTAAGTCCATGGAGGACTTTCATGGGAATTTAAATGTAAGGGGGTCATATCTGGCTTAGAAACCTGCCCTTCTCATATCTCAGATCTATTTTTCTTTCTGTTGGCTTCATTCTCTGGCAGGCTGCCCACCATGATGGCAAGGTGGTCCTCAGAAGCTCCAGGCTTATTCTTGCCAGCTGAATAATTTCCACAGAGAGTACCTCTTGCCTATGGTTTCAGTCAGACACTCAAGCATGAGTGTGATCGGCCTAACCTGGGTCATATGCTAAAGCAATCGCTGTAGCCAAAGGAATGAAATGTTTTCTTTGCCAAAGCCTGGGTCATGTCTGGAGCGATGGGATGGTATCAGCCTCACCTGATTCATAGAGACTGAGCACTAGGGCATGATAGTTCACTAAAAGAAAAATCAGGGTGCTGCTACCAAAGGAAGGGAAAAGGCATGCAGGGAGGACTTAGATTCTCCCAGCCCTTCCCACCATGAGCACCTGAGACTTAAAAATTAGAAGTCAACTTTCCGTAGGAAGGAAAACTTTTTTATTTATAAATGGGTAGAGTGACCGAAAGACTTGTGGCCTTGCTCACCACATAAATGTTATCTCTATGGTAGCACAGAGAGACAGCAGTACCTGTGGATGAATCAGGCACTGTCCCCGGCTCAGCCTCCCCACCCACAGTCTCATTGCCAGCTCACTGAGTCATCCCACGCCCCACCCAACATGTCTTGTTTTTCCCACAGTTTCCTTGAATCTCCTGGGACAGATGGCTGGATTTTGGAGCTGAGGAAAGGAAGTGCTGTCTTTCAGAAATAAGAGTGCCTCTCCTGTTAGTAAAGCTAACAGAAGAGCTGGCTTAAGATGGGAGGGGGTGGGAATTACTTTGCAGTTCCTGGTGCACTTAAAATCAGTCTCTTTCGTATAAAAAAGGGATTCATATGCAACGTCTGCCTTTCTCCATTTCTGTTTAACAAAAACCCCCAAACCCGTCTCATCCTTGCAGGCCCAGATAGCTCAGGTGCCTCTTACTGCTTGTCTTCCCTTTCCTGCTTCCTCTTTCTTACTTACCTGAGAAGCGGTGATAATGACCCCTTCCCTGTTCTCTCCCAGCACGATGTCAATGCCACAGTTTTAGGCTGTTGGTATTGTGTGATGGCTGTGTGGCTGCCTGGCTAGTCCACGATGCCTCAAAAAGGTCAGCAGTGATGGATGCCACGCTTCTGTTGTATCCTAGGACCTTGTACAAAGTCTGCGCACCAAAAGTCCTCCACAGACGTTTGATAAGTGAGCTAACGAGTGAATGAGTGAAAATGAATAAACCATTACAGAGCTCAGAAGCAGAATGAATATGTGCAGGCTCATCTAGGCTGAAGTTTTGTGTGTGTGTTGGGGGGGTTGTTTTGTTTTTGTTTTTTATCTCCAAGAAGTAAAAGCCTCTTTCTTTTTATGTAACTTTGAGTAGCTTCTCTACTGTAGATAATCCCTGATACTTCTCCTGAAAGCCAAGAGTGTCCACACTTAAAAGGAAAGGTTTTTCAGTAACTGAATACAATGACAGGCCTGCAATCTTACAACTCACATCAGGGCAAAGACTACAGCAGCCTAATTACTGACATATTGCATTCAATGTTTAGATATAATATGAAACATTTATTAAAAAGCTCTACAATTAATCTGAAACTAATTTAGATACTTATGCAGTTGTGCTGAACAGAATTAAGTGCAGCAGTATAAATATAAATAATGAATAATAAGCTGTAGTTGACTATCATGGTTCTGGAATCCTCTAACAGACAAATAATGAGCCATGTGATTTTTGTAGTTTCTATAGGAAGTCATTTAGAAGTGTTTTAAATGTACTTGGGCAAGAGAACAATAACCTATTATTCCAAATAATAGTAACATAATAATAATCCTATTGTTTTAAATGGTAGCAATTAAAAAGTCACAATAAGAGTGAGAGGAATTCAAATCTGTTTTAATATATCATCTTGCCGTGCTCTCTGGTAAATAAGAGGAAAATATTTTTTTACCGACTTTTTGCTTAATAAATGTTAATTGATTATCTACTATATGTTAAGCAACATGATTTAGAGGTGAAGAAGAGCTAGAAATGTAAGTAACTTACCCTAAGCATCATGGACTGAAACTCATTAAAATAAGAGAGAATTTCTAACATCTGATTTATTCATTCAAAATAATGTCTTCTCAGGGACAATGCTTAATGATTTCTCTATTCATACAGCATCTTCCACTATGCACTATAGTAGCTTCCACTTTGCAAAGAGGTTTCATATAAATATCTCATTTAGTGTTCACAAATACCCTTAGCAGTGGTCAAAACTATTACAAATCCAATTTTGCAATTGAGAAGGTGAAACTGATAGAAGTTAAGTGAATTATCCACGACAACACCAATGAAAAGTTTTTGAACCAGTGGCCCAAATCTCCTGGCTCTGAGTTCAGTTCTCTTTCCGGTTACTTTTGAATTTAAACAGCGGGTCAGTCTGGTACAGCTAAAAATGTCTCGAGAACTCAGCTCTGGCAAAGACATGTTATCAGGAGTCTTCCTAAAATAATGGTCTCATTTTATATTTGTGTAGAGCCATAAGGAACTTGAAGGACTGGGACTGTGATCTTTGGCACTCACTTCTGCTCCAATTATATATCTTAAGGGCTGAGAAAGACTTTCCCATTCGCAGAATCCAGCCCCCAAAAATATGGGGTAGTATACTCAACACTGTTGGTCATTTGGAAATCTCTGAAGCTGCGCTTCTTCAAGCTTTAAACAACCACTCATCAAAAATTCACTAGATTCTTAATCCTTAGATGCTTCCTAAGAGTTCAACTGGCTCTTTAGAATCAGTCACAAAAATCAATGACACATGTCCTTAAAGAAATGAAAGCCAAAACACTTTTAGCTTTGCCAAGGGAAGATTTCACTGAAGTGTTTCTCAAACAGAGGTTGATATTTAGCATTCTCAAGTGAGCTGTTAAGCTCTGGCACAATAGAAGATGTGACTTAGTGGCTGGTGATAGGAGACTCCACCCATCTAGGTCCCTCTGTTCTCTCCCTATTCTGTATTTTGACAAAATGGCCTGTTAATGACTTTTCAGTGCGTCAATATGTGAGTTGGTGGTCTCTCACAAGCTCCAAAGAGTCATGAAGAGAGGAAACAAATCTCAAAGGGGAAATTAAGTAATGGAGTGGAAAGGGATGAATTAACACCAGAAAACCTGGCTCACCTCTTATCTTGCTTAACCTCCCTATGCCTCAGTTTCCTTAACTATATAATGGAGAAACATGAATACTTCCCCTCACTCCCAACATCACAGGGTTATAAAAATTAAATGAGACGTTTTTGAAAATACCTGTAAACTGTTAACTGATTGCTTTTATTTTATTTTTTGCTTTTCTTTTGAAGATCTTTAGTTTCATGATTCAAACAATACATTGTTAAGAATCTGTCACTAATGTTGAAATCCAAAAATTATATAGGGAAAATATATTAAAATAAAAACAGGGCTTGTGTGGTGGCTCATGCCTGTAATACTTTGGGAGGCCCAGAAGGGCAGATCACAAGGTTAGGAGTTTGAGACCAGACTGGCCAATATGGTGAAACCCTGTATCTACTAAAAAATACAAAAATTAGCTGGGTGTGGTGGTGGCACATGCCTGTAGTCCCAGCTACTCAGGAGGCTGAGGCAGGAGAATCACTTGAACCTGGGAGGTGGAGGTTTGCAGTGAGCCAAGATCACGCCACTGCACTCAAGCCTGGGCAACAGAGTGAGACTCTGTCTCTAAATAAACAAACAAACAAACAAACAGAAAAAAAGATGGGTAATGAGCACTATAAAGTGTTTTTATTTTTTATATGCTGGGGGTTGAGCACATACATGGCAGTTGTTTGTTGTAAGTTAATTTTTATGGTTAAATTGTTTAAAAAATTTTTGACAGAGCTTTCAAATTCTCATTTGAGTAGGTTTATTAGAACTCTTGAAAATGTATTGTAATTCTTTATGCTATATAATTATCTTAGAATACTCTAATATTTGGGGGCTAATTAGATTGAAATACAGAATCTGAACTTAAATAATTGTCAAACCTGGCAACTAAGATATTTTGAGGATCTGGAGTTAAATATAGTACCCATTTTTCATGCTTGAACTTATCCTATGTTATTACAAATGGCACCTGGTGGCAGGATGTGATTTTTTAGCCCAGCTCCTATGAATCATTTTCCAAGTTTTTAAAAAATAACCTTTTTATTTTAGAGAAGTTTTAGATTTACAGTAAAATTGCAAGGATAATTGTACACAGAGTTCTCAAGGATAATTGTACACAGAGTTCTCATCAACCTCACGCCCAGCTTCCCCTATCGTTAACATCTCACATGAGTGTGGGACACTTGTCACAATTAAGGAGACAATATTGATACATGATTATTAACTAAAGTCCATGCTTTACTTAACACTTCATTCAGATTTCCTTAGTTTTTACCGAATGTCCTTTTCCAGTTCCAAGATCCCACCCAGGACACCACATTACATTTCATCATCATGTCTCCTTAAGCTCCTCTCGGCTGTGACAGTTTCTCAGACTTTCCTTGTTTTTGATGACCTTGATTGACACTTTAGAAGAATGCTCATCAGATATTTTGTAGAATATCCCTCAGCTGGGATTTGTCTGGTGTTTTTCTCATGATTAGACTCATGTTATAAGTTTCTGGGAGGAGACTCTTATAGACACTTTAATTTACTTGAGTTTGAGGATATTACAGTGGAAAGTAGAAAATTCTCTGGCATAAAAAGAAAGCCTTTTGGCCTGAAGTAGTGTGGTCTGCAGTGAATATCTCACAACTGGAAAAGTGCTGCAAATACAAAAAGAATCTTCCAGCAAAGTCTTTTCTCCCAATAGGCTTAACTAATCCTAGCATGTCACAGGTTGTCATAAATCCATTCTCTCTCTTAAATCCTTCCTTTCTGAAGGCTTTCAACACAATTTCCTATAGAAGTTTTTCTGTAGGAAAAATACTTCCAGTTTTTAAATATAATTTAATGAGAAAATGGCACTTATTTTATAGAAATCTCTTTACAGGCAATATTTCTGAACTATGTTAGATACCTGAAATCCCCCATATTATCCCAAACTTAAGTGCATGAATAAGAACATGGGATTTATTAGCCAAAAGATCACTTGAAATTCTGCTGCTGACAAACATTCCTTTACTAGGAGAAGAGTCAAATTAATGGAATCTCTTCCATATCAACCACTTGGGATCCCACTTGGGATCCTGTTTTAAAATGGTGTTACAACTATAGTATCTAGGCCTAAGTCATGCTAGGACAGGCTGATACTACAGCTTAGGAGAACCAAGTTTGAATCTGAATCTAAGAAACTGGTGGAATACTGAAATGCTCCTCCAAGAATTTAACTACCTTATTCCATTTTCAACAAAAGCTATGCTCTTAGTAGAAATAAGAAGGAGAATAATTTTCCAAATATAGGGGGCCAAGTGCACTGGTTCAGGCCTGTAATCCCAACACTTTGGGAGGCCAAGGAAGGAGGGGAATCACTTGAGGTCTGGAGTTTGAGACGAGACTGAGTAACATAGTGTGACCCTGTCTCTACCAAAAAAAAAAAAGTTAACTGGGCATTGGTGGCATGTACCTGTCATCCTAGCTACTTAGGAGGCTGAGGTAAAAGGATTTCTTGAGCCCAGGAGTTCAAGGCTGCAGTGAGATATGATCACTCCACTATACTCCAGCCTTGGCACCAGAGTGAGACCACGTTTTCTAAAAAAATAAAATAAAAATAAATTTAAAAGAAAAAATGTAAACATTATATAATATACATATGTATGGTTTTGTCTACAATTTAGTTTTTATAGTTGATGAAGATGCCTTGATTTGTGTGTATTTACTCAATCCCTTTATAATCCTACTGTAATCTTTATAATTATCCTGTTCTATGAAGATATAACAATAACAGCTCACATTTATTTAGACCTATCTGTGCTCTACATACATTATATATTTAATCCTGTCTGTTGTAGATATTCACTGTCTTCTATAAGTGAAGAAATTGCAACTTATGGAAATTAGACAACTTGCCTAAAGATACACAGATAAAGTCATGGTTTGAACTCAAGACTAAGCTAAGACCATCAGAATCTCAACTCTTAATAACTGGATAAATGACCTTTGTGTTAATATGTTTATTTTTAAATGTCTTCTGTGAGAGCAATGACCATATCTTTTCTTAATTGTTGGAGTCTTACATCTAATTTCCATCCATATGGCACCATATTTAATAATAGCTGGAAAGAAGGAAGAGGATGTTTTATTACTGCTGATTACCACTGTGACACACAAAAAAATCAAATTTCTTACCCTAATTGACCCAGAGACCAACAGTGAGATAAGGCAAGGCCAGCCGTTCAGCATCCCTGTTACCTGGAACTGCAGTGATGGTGGCTTGCATCTCCATTTTCTAAGAAATAGCATATTAATAGAAAATCTGAGGCATAAGACCAACAGATGAGGGGATAACTGCCCTCCAAAAGATAGTTTGTTACACATAGTTCAAAAGAAAAGAGGGCATGCCATGGCAGAGGGAGTCACCTGGGAAGGCGCTAGGATCAGTTGGGAGACTGAAGGAGAAGGAGGAACTGAGGAACTGTGGGCAAGAGCCTTGATTGCGGTAATCTGAGAGAAAGAACAGGAGAGGCAGAGTAAGCAGGCTTAGGATTGGCTAGTTTGATTCATTTCAGTGAGCTCTGGGGTATAGGAGTTTCCATTTTTAAAGGGGGCATATCACACCCACACAGAAAGTTTAGTGTCCATCAAGCATTACAAAGCAGAATTGCAACGATTTCTCTAAATCCATTTCATTAGCAAGCTACATTCTGTACTCAAGTGTATATGTGTATACAATACACACAAACACACACAGACACACAGACACACAGAGGACAATTTGCCTAAATGTGAGCTCAGCATCAGATACCACCCCCCACAACTCCTCCACATACCACACCACACATTCTCAAGAGTCTGTGTTTAGTGGGCCCAAGGTGACATGGCCCTTTTGGTTTTTCTCAAAAGTCTTAAAATACATTAAAACAAAGTAGAGCTAGACCTGCTTATTTTGAGCTCACAACTTCCTTAATACCAGAAACACTACTTTCAAATTCAACAGTACTGTTTACTCCAGGAAATATTTTCTTCATAGTCATGGCAAAATCAGACACCACATTATTTCAAGTTTCAGCAAACACTTTATTCCCCTCATCATCGTCTCAGAACTGTTGGAAGCTAAAGCCTGAAAAAGTCCTTCAGCAATGAACATAAATGTTTTACAAAAAAAGAAAAAAGAAGTTGCAAGACGATGTCAGTTTCTGTTAAATGGATTCCTATTTTTCCTTGGTAAAGTCCCCATATGTGAACAAATTAGGTACAGCGTCGATAGAAGTAAAAGAAGTAATCTGTGAAGAATATCCCAGCAAAATAAGGATCAGTTGAACAGTCAGCTAAATCCTGTCAGAACAGGAGAAAAAAAGAGGATGATTAATGTAAAAATTAACTGTAGTTAAAGTGTTTTTTTTATTGCTCAATTTCTTTCTCACTGAAAAGCAAAAGAAAAAGCAAGCTTACCGGTGCAGCTACACGGAAATGGAACATGCTCTCGGAAAATGGGGCTACAGGGAGGCTCCAAATGTGCTGATATCCCTGAATAATGAATAAAAGAGGATCCCTTTCATACCCACATTTGACAGTCAGTAGGAAAGAGTACAGGCTGAAAAGCATTTCCTCAATGACTGTATGAGAAGTATCGGGATCACAGCTTTTGATGGGTGTCACCGGAACAGTCTACAGCTTTGTAAGGACACAAGGAAGAGGCTGAGCCAAGCCCTGTGACTAAGGTTGGCCAGAGAAGGAAAACGCTGGCAATTTGCTCAATGTATCCCTCTCTCGGCAGAGAACAAAGGAGACAG
Organism: Aotus nancymaae; assembly: GCF_030222135.1. Taxonomy (NCBI): domain Eukaryota; kingdom Metazoa; phylum Chordata; class Mammalia; order Primates; family Aotidae; genus Aotus; species Aotus nancymaae. The sequence continues at coordinate 30,825,683 of NW_026988428.1, forward strand.
AAAACATTACCTGTGTCATCTCCTGGGAGATTTCTCTGTGGTTTTCAATCCCTTTGGTTTCCCTTTTACTATGGAAACATATATTTCCAAGGGTGAATTTGCACTGGAAGACTATCAATGGCTCTGTTGTGCTTCAAGAGATGAAGAAAAGAAAGAGCACATGAAAAAGCTGTTACCAGCATCTATAGGATACTCCTTGATAAGAAGAGGGTCTAATGGGAACATAACTTGGAAATCCATTCAAAGTTCACAATAGGCATTGTATTAGGCGAAGCTCACTGATGCCAATAGGCCAGATCGCATCTCATTACGACAAAAAGAAATCCAGTCTCAGATGGCTACTGAAACAGTATATGATGGTTTCTTCTTTCTTTTCTTTTTATTTCATTTTTTTATAGAGACAAGGTCTCGCTATGTTGCCCAGGCTGGTTTCAAATTCCTGGGCTCAAGCAACCCTCCCGCCTCGGGCCTCCCAAAGTGCTGGGATTACAGACGTGAGCCTGGCTGTGTATGATGTTTTCTAAAACCTAATCTCATCACTTAAATCATCTCACATAAGAACTTATCTCCATAATATTTTTTCTAATTTTTGGATATATTCCTTCTTTTTCCACTGGCACTGAGTTTGCATTTATCTGAAGCTTTCAGGATTTTCAATTTTGCGAATTCCGGTTCTGGGTAGATATTGTTTAAAATAACAGGCAAATAAATACAGATAGGAGTTTGGGAGTGAGCCCCATCAGAAATCACTAGATTTTAAAGCTGTCAGAGTTGAAAGCCTGGAGGAAAGAATGGTTCTTCTTCTCTGGAGGTTAGTCCATTAATCATCATCAAGAGGATGAGATCTATTTGTCTTTGGGAACAATCCCTTTGCACAAGTTGGGGCAACTTACAATCTCAGTTGAGTATATGTGTTATTTATTTTTTTTTTTTTGAGACGGACTACAGGTGTGTACCACCATACCCAGTTAATTTTTGTATTTTTAGTAGAGACAGGGTTTCACCATGTTGACCAGGATGGTCTTGATCTCTTGACTTTGTGATCCACCTGCCTCAGCCTCCCAAAGTGCTGGGACTATAGGCATGAGCCACCATGCCCGGCCAATGTGTTATTTTTAAATCAACCATTTTACAAAAAATGGTTTTTAAAATAAAAGACCTGAGTTAACAGCTCAAAGTGATCTGCCACTTCAGGGGACATAGCATATAATCTTATTTCCTTCCACTAAAAGCTAGAAATGAATAAGAATATGTTATTTCAGGTTACTCAAGGCGTGCTAGATAATAGTACTTTCAGTTTATAAGAATAGTACATTTAGCTTTTGCTCTGCCTTGAAATATGGTAGGTTCTGAGTCACAAAATATTAGTTGCTTGAAAGAAACCTTTCCAAGGCAAGCAGTTGGGTTGAGTGGCATTGGTTCTCACAGAGGTGAAGTTGATGAGAAAAGGAGTATGAAGCCTGAGTAAGACAGAGGAAGAGGCAGAGGGCATGTGGTGAAGGATGGAGGAGGGAAACAGATCTGGGCAAGCAGAGGGAGAGAGGGGAGGACAGAGGGAAGGGAAAGAGTGAGAGAAAAGGAAGGGGAGAAAAAGGAAATGTGGAGGGGAATAGAAAGGAGAGACTAAGATCAGGAGACACAAAAAACCATTTATCTTCATGGAAAGTGGCTCATTACATAATTTTTTAGGGGAAAGTCTTTAAATGGCATAATCATTTAAAATATCTGATAAGAATAGGTTAGAGTTTTGTGATTCGGGAGGAAAGGTAGTGCTAATCTTTACTATGTGTGAGGAAAGGGCAGTGTCCTTGCACGTCTTCTCTCACTGGGGAGGCAGGACAGGATAGTGATGGCTCAGAGGATGGACTGAAGTTGAAGCCCAGCTCCATAACTTACTACCTGTGATTTTCAGAATGTGACTTGCCTTGCCTTCCCTTTTGCCCTCCCCTCCCCTCTCCTTCCCTTCCTGAAACTCTAAACCCAAGTGCCCCCATCTGAAAAATATAAACTAGAAAAAAAACACTGTGAGGATTTTATGACCCACTATTAAAGTCTGGCATCTAGTCTGTGCTCAGCAAATGGGAGTTATTAATTTCACCATTATTAATTCTTACAGCAGCCCTATGTGTTATGGTATAATATAATACTTATATTACAGATAAAGAAACAGTAGTTCAAAGAAGATAAGTGGCGTCGGGAAGATCGCATAAGTAAGTGACAGAATCCTTGGACCCTGTTCTGTCCAATTCCAAACTCTGGTTCCTTTTTTTTTTTCTGTCTTTTGGAAAATAGGGGTGATATCTGCATTAACATTGCTACCAGGAGCTCCCCAAAATGTGCATCTTTCCATCTGGGGGCCATGTTATTACTCTTCTTCCTATTCTAATTCTCTCTCTCCAAGTGAGAGAGTCAGGGGAAGTCCATAGCTTGTGAGCATCAAACCAAAATCACCCCCACTTTGTAGGCATGGGCGTAGAGTTTAGAGCCTTCCATTCCCTGAAGAAAGCCTGGATGATCACAGCACTCATTTTGAAAACCTTTCCCTCAAGTGGCCCACCTTTTAAACCATCATTAGTTAACACAAACTGATAGCTTTTTGCCTCTTCACTTACTGACAAAATTGTGAAGTAAATCTAGACTTGCTATTCAATTAATGATAAAAATAAAACTGTTTTTTTACAGCCATACACTTACTTTATTTCCAGAGAGAACTTGACATTGGTGGGTGTGTGCTTATTAACAGGAATATTATAATTGTAATTTCCAGATCTAATTATGGAAAAAAATACCACAAATCAAAATATGCAGCAAAGTCTTCAAAGCACTTTTTGATACTCATTATATACTATAAAAACTGTGAAATATTGTATAGTAAATAATAAATACAGAAAATTGAGTTCAACCTGGTATCATTTTTTTTCCTTATATACCTGTCCAATTTCAGAGTGATCTCTTTCAGGTCTTAATATAAAATGTACCACAAAAAGTTATAGTTTTTTAGAACACACAGAAAAAGAAATGATGGAAAGTCAACTCCCAGACCAAATGCACACAGGAAATGACTTTAGTCCCCTTTAAAGAAACACAAATTTCCGAAGACAAATGAGGCAAAGGCTCAAACTAACAATTCCCCTGGAAATCATAAATATGTTTTTTCTACCCTAAATCACTCCATTTTGAGCAACAGTAGGAGAAAATACCAGGTACTTTTAGAACCTGAATCTGCTAAATTGTTATGATGCTAATTACCATTTAGTAAGGGAGAAAACTGCAAGACAAGTGCTTATACGTAGATCCCCTCACACCTTTAGGAGAGATCCCTGGATGAAAGGGAAATTACTTTGATTTGTATTGTAATAAAAAACTCCAGCAAGAAGACATATTGTGTCTAAAACAATTTCTCCTTATGACCTGACCATCCCTTGAATTACATGGAAAAGCAACTTAAAATCAGATTGATGGGAAAAGAGTCAGTCATTTCCGATTATTTTTAAGCAATGCTAAACTAAGTCGCTAAAAAGGTAAAAGCAAAAGTACAGGAAATGGAAAGGTCTTGTGTTTTGCATTGAATAGGTATATTAAAACAAAACAAAACATTATAAACCTTGAATAGAAACAGTTTTTGCCGGTCAATTATACCTCAACAAAGCTGAAAAAACAAGACTGCATCTTGCATATCAAATTGAGAACAGTGTTATTTCAGGGAGTGAATGTATTTTTTAAAACAGAATGATGTGCATTGGGATTAGGAGCATCTTGTTTCACTGGGAGAAGCTTAGATAAATGGAATTCATTCCCTAAGATGTGTCTCCCATTAGCTGCATGCTTCACAGCAACCCAACTCAGTTTTGACAGTATCCCCACCTGAGAGCTGAGAAATGGGTATTTGGGGAGAATAAACATGTTATCAAAGTTCTAGGACTTGAACTTGAATCATCTGACTCTTCTCTATGTCATCCTACCACATTAATTAATATCTGTATCTGACACTTACGGGTGATCTTAGGCAAACTTTTTCAAGTTCACTGAAATTTAACTACAAAACAGGGATAAATTATACCAACCTCATAGGGATTTTGTGAGAATTCAAAGAGATAATGAACATAGAGGTCATAAACAAATCATAAAGCACCATACATGGCACTTTAATAACTCACAGCCATCAACTTAAAGCCCAAGTTATATCAGGTTGGAAAAGAAATGAGGCTGAAAACCCACAGGATTTGTGACACTAGTTCAAATTACAGACCTTGCCTTTAATCTAGCAGGTGCCCCAAAATTAGTTTTTTGTTTGTTTGTTTTTGAGACAGAGTCTCACTCTATCACCCAGGCTGGAGTGCAGTGGTGCGATCTTGGCTCACTGTAAACTCCACCTCCTGGGTTCAAGCGATTCTCCTGCCTCAGCCTCCCTAGTAGCTGGGACTATAGGCGTGCGCCACCATGCCTGGCTAATTTTTGTATTTTTAATAGAGACAGGGTTTCACCATGTTGGTCAGGCTAGTCTCAAACTCCTGACCTCATGATCCACCCTCCTTGGTCTCCCAAAGTGCTGGGATTACAGGCATGAGCCACTGAGCCCAGCCCAAGAAATAACTATCAAATTAAGAAAATAACTTCCCCTTTGTGTGTCTTTGTGTGTGTGTGTGTGTGTGTGTGTGTGTGTGTGTGTGTCAGGGTCATACTCTGTTACCCAGGCTGGAGTACAGTGGTTCAAACACAGAGCTCACTACAGCCTTGACCTCCCAGGTTCAAGAGATCCTCCTACCTTAGCCTCCCAATTAGCTGGGACCACAGGTGTGTGCCATCATACCCAGCTAATTTTTATGTTTTTATAAAGACAGTATCTCATCATGTTTCTATAAAGACAGTATCTCATCATGTTTCCCAGGCTGGTCTTGACCTTGAACTCCTAGGCTCAAGCAGTCCTCCTGCCTCGGCCTCCCAAAGTACTGCAATTACAGGTGTGAGATACCACACCCAACCCTCCCCATTCTTAATGCCTACAACTGGCTCATTGTACTCTTTGAAGTAACTTGTACTCTCTGCTTCTAGATGTATCATTACCTTGATACAAGTGATAAGGCATACACTGGAGCTGGATGTTGCTGATAACTTTTGCCATATCTGATTTTTTTCCTCTTAACTGAAAAGCTAAGTTACATTTTTTCAGCAATTAAAATAATGATATCCCTTGTTATTAAAATATACAAATGTCAGCTCACTTGTAACTTGGAGCCATCAGCAACAATGTCTTTCTTGGCTATAAAATTAACTGGCAACTCTGTGCCCTTGATGTATGCGCTCAGAGAGTCAGCCACAGAGCTACTCCCTTGGCTTTCTGCTTTGGACTTATCCATCAAACCAGGAGACTGGAATAACCGGGGTTATGGCTTATTGACATTTGCTAATACCAACCGTTTTATGATTCTTTCTCCCACCATGTAATAAAGAGGTTTTCACTTAAGGAGCGATGTAAGCGCACATTGATTTTATCATGTCGCTTTAGCTTTCACTGCAGTCTTAAAAACCCGGAGCCATGGGTAAATTCCAGAAACAACCAGAGCATGCTGGGGAGGCTTACCCACCTGCACTGGAGGCTTCGACTGCAATACTGATGATCTATTATTTGCTGGATTTCCATAATCTGAATAGAACTGATAGTTGTATCAATCCCTAAATTGAGAAGAAATAGAGAAGAGAAAATAAACTTGTCTATAAGGGAAAAGAATATTGTATTCCAGCCACACTCCCCAAATTACAGAATGGAAAGTAAGAGTTTCCTAAAGAGATTTTATTTGCATATAAATGGAAAAAAGGAGGTAGAGAAAGGGAAGAAGGCTTTTTGGGGGGGGGGGGGCGGTTATAATAAATTTTAGAAAAACTAATAAAAACTCAGGCTCCAATAAACATCTCCTATAACATCCAAAAGAATTTCTGGACCATGGAAGTCCTACTAAATCAAAATTTATTGAAAATGGAGGGTACAACATGAAACGCAATCTGTTTCAGAAAACAGACTAAAAACATAATCAGAATAGAAGAGGAGGGCAGGAAGTTCAAATAAATTATGAAAATCCATGGAGACCAACCACAAGTTGTCTGGTAGTGAGCGGCCATTTCTAATGCCTCATTAGGGGTTAGGGTGGCATAGAATATAACACGCAGTCCCATGAGTATATGTGGCAGGCAGGCCGTAGCCTTTGTCCCTTTTCCTCACTCCAGCGATGCTCTTACAACTTGTTAGTCTGCCTGGCCCCACAAAACCAAAGAATAGTTTCACTTAAATGTCAACTTACAGTCACTCCCCCATTCAGGGCTGGTAAGCGCATTTCTTGCCAGGAATGATTTGCTTCTGTCTTCTGAAGAGGAAACAAGCCTGTCAATCTTGAAGCCTTGCTCAGGAGAAGAGATGAAACCCCACGTGTGATCTAGTTCATCTCTGTGAGTTCAGTGTTCCTCCACCCTTTTTGTCTCCCATCCTTCAACCCATCTAATCTCTACCCTATTTCAATTGCATATGGCGAAGCCTGATTTCCCAGTACCTCAGAACGTGACTGTTTGTAGATAGGGCCTTTAAAGGAGTGATTAAGTTAAAATAGGCTGTTAGGGTGGGCCCCAATACAATCTGACTTGTGCTCATGTAAGAGCAGAAGATTAGAACACACAGGGAGACCCTAGAGCTACATGTACACAGAGGAAAGACCACGTGAAGACACAGCAAGTTGATAGTCATCTGCAGGCCCAAAGAGAGACGCCTCAGAAGAAAGACCTGCTGATACCTTGATCGTGGACTTCCAGCCACCAGAAATGTGAGAAAATAAATATCTGTCGTTTAAGCCACCCAGTCAGTGGTATTCTATTATGACGGCAAAGCAGACTAAGAAACCATCCCCAACTAGGTCTGCAGCTCACAGATCCCTCCTCTACAATGTCATAGCACTTATTACTGAACCATCTAGACAGTCATCAATCAGTGATATAACTGTCACCATACTGAAGGGCATATTACCTCTGCATTATTATTTAACTTTTCATGTATGTTTGCCCTTTCCTGACAATTCCAGAATAGGGAATGTCTATTAACATTCTTTGAATCCTCTGTAACCCCTGGCATAACATCTTGCTCAGTCTATGGAAACTATTTTTCTTTGATTAATGACAAGCTAATGATAGTTTTATTTCTTATCTAGTTTGTGAATGAACATTGTTAACTGAAAGTACTGTATTTAGATTATCTGGATTCTTTTTTCTCCATCTTAGTGTTGCTATCTCAGGATTACACCTGCTAATGTAAATAAAGAAATAAGTAACCACTGTTCAAACACCTCCAGTGACAGGGGACTCGCTGCACAGTCTTCTGCTGGGCAGTGCTAAATACCAGTTTTCCCTTTTATTGAGCTAGCATCTGCCCTCCTGTTGATCCCCTTTTAATCCTGATGTTACTTCCTGAGTGAGTCTAACAGGCCCTAAAGGCAACTTCTCTGACCAACTGAAACCTGCCTGGCTCATATGAAGTTGCAAAGAGTAGGGACATACTCATTAGTCATATTTATTTTCCTGAGTGAAAGCAAAGCCTATGAAAATATAACATTTAGAAACTAGCAAGGAGAAAGAACTATTCCTGGAGATCCCAGGAGAAAGCATGGAGATTTCACTGAATAATCCCTTTGGAGTTGAGTCCAGGTAGCACCAGGGCCTAGCATCAAATGTACACTGGTGCCTATAGGTTTTTCAATCCTGCCTACTTCTGTGATCTCTCTGCTGCTTGATACATCCTTTTAAAACAGAAAATAGGTTCAAAAGCAGTAAAGAGACTGGGTAAAAATGAAGCAAAATAGCACAACTATCCCTACAGTAAAATAACAAAACATTAACTTTCTTCATACAAATAGAGTTTGTATCTCTAAAGATAAGCAAAACTTATAAAACAAATTGAGCATGTCTTCCTAATTGCTTTAATGACTTGAATATGAAATGTTAGAGGAAATTCTGTGGGACATATATTTTTGCATTGAAAGATAACAATGATAATTACATCTACTATTTGTTGATGCCTACTTGATGGAACATTGTTCTGAGTGCCTTACAAAAGTCCAAGAGGGAGATTATCCCCCCTTGACAGATAAGCCAAGTGAGGTACTAAGGACTCGTCTTGTGGGTAGGAATAAAGAGATTCCAATTCACACCATCTGATTCCAGAGTCCACAATTTTGCTATTTTGGGAATATGTGAAATATGATCCACATAGGAAAAAACTGAGCTTAAAGTCTAAGGTAGGGATGTCCAATCTTTTGGCTTCCTTGGGCCACACTGGAAGAAGAAGAATTGTCTTGGGCCACACATAAAATACACTAACACTAATGATAGCTGAAGAGCTAAAGAAAAATTTTAAAGAAAACCTCTCATAATGTTTTAAGAGAGTTTACAAATTTGTGTTGGGCCCCATTCAAAGTCATCCTGGGCCATATGTGGCCCATGGGCCATGGGTTGGACAAGCTTGTTCTAAGGTAAGACTTGAGCTGCAGCCAGCTGAAGGGAGGAATCAGATTGCTGGTGTGAGGCCAGAGCAGGCTTGTGGGGAGGGAGACCAGGGAATGGCTAGGCTTCTGTCATCACCCAAAAGGCATTATAATGCAATTTTGAAAAGGTACCCAGTCAGATGAATGTTATTAAGGCTATTTTTTGATGTATCTTTTTAAAAATAGACAGTGAAAGCAATCATTTAGTGGGTTGCTAAACACATCTAATAAAATAACTTCATGAAGTTTTGGCAGTCTTTTTTTTTCCACTAAACCAATATTTTTATTACTTTTTTGTCCTGTGTCCTAATTTTTATTATGTTTAAAAAAACGAAGAAGAAGAAAGAGAGGGGGTTCTAAGGGGTAAAATCCTTTTATGGTGGGTCCTGTATCTTGCTGCAGTACTTGACTGGGACTTTGACCAACTCAGCCAGTCTCAGCACCCTTATTTCCAACATTTAAAGTATACATGAAAGAAATTAAAATTCTATGAAGATTCTATAGTTTAGAACTCGTTCCTTCCTTTAAAACCAGACAAGTTCTGGTCAGAAAAAAAGGGGAAACTTTCAAATGAATACACAGACAGTGAAAGAAATAAAAGGGATTCTCCTATAAATCCAAAATTGAAGGTAGAATTCAATTATTTTATTTCCAGCTTTGGAATACATGTTTTGGACTTGTGCTTGAAATATCTGTCTAAGACCTGGGAAATGGTCCCACCAACAAGTAGCATCATCTTTTGGAGCCTTTTGGCCTAAACTTTCCTGCAAAGTAAATGTATATATAAGTTTAAATAAAGAAAATGATTGCACCCATTAGAACTTTAATGGGACCAACATAGAGGTGATCTAATAAAAAGTTAAGACAGTCTCTTCATTGATGCATGAAATTGATGTCTAATATTTGCTTTGTTTTTCAGAATATTTTAATATTCAATTTTAGTTTTGCAGAATCCTGCTATAGGAAAAATGGAGCTGTTTGGCACATTTGTAAAGAAAATTATGCTGGACCTAACTGTGAAAGGTAAGCCAATAAAATGCTCTATTTTCTGTGTAGGTCAAAGGAAGCTTTCTGTTTCTTACACTCAACAGCTCTGCCATACTCCTATTCAGTTGGTATTAAAGGAGATGCTTAAGAGGGGTGGAGGGACCACATTTCAAAACCCCTTAGGGAAGGTTTTCCCAAATCTCATGCCCCAGATACAGCAAATAACAATATGCTTCCCAGGGCTCCAGGTCAAGGCCACATCTCAGGATAAGCACACAGGGAAAAAGGAAATTGAGGATGTGTATTTTGAAAAGATTTTCTAGGTAGTTTTGGTAACACTCTTTAATTTTTAATTTGCAGATTTAGATCTATGTTCAAGTTTCAGTATCCAATTTGAGGATAGAAAGCAAAAGCAATAGTACACAATACTTGGGGACAATCACTCCTAAACATCCCTGACCTGGTTATAACTCCTCTCACTAGGTGGAAGGATTAGTTTACTTACCCATTCTAACTGTGGGCTCCTTGAAGACTACATCCTATTTACTGTTGTATCTCAGATAGGGTAATTCTGGTCTCACGGTGGTACTCAATGAATATGGGTGAAAGGATGGAAGGAAGAGAGCCAGGGAAAGAGGAAAGAAAAGAAGAGGGAAGGGCCAATTTAACCTTTATGAAACTATCCTCTTACACATTCACAGAGAAAGTTCGCAGGGGAAGAGTGCAGAGGGATGCTGGGAATGAATGTGGGAAGCTAGGCTCCTTTACACTATTAGCAAAAGGAAGCAAGACACAACTGGAAGGCAGGGCAAGTTTCTGAGCCCAACATGACACTTTCTATTAAGAAGAAATGGGTCCTGATATATGAGAAGTTTCTAGAAAATGGAATATTTATTTTCCTTTACATGTAAACATATTTGCTGCCAAAATGGCCTCCAGATTTCTTAGATTCTAGCTATTCCAGTAATAATTTTCAAACACATCTTCTACTATTAGTTTTGCTTAAGACTGCTTCCACGGAAGGTTGTAAATTTACAAGGCAAATGAGGCATAAAGAGAAGTGAAAACCAGAATTTCTTTATCCTGTTTTCTTTTCCTATCTTGTGTTCTACTTGTCTGCTGAATTTGCAGAAAAAGAGCTCATTATATAATTCTGGCAATAGAACTACAGATTTGCCTTATTCCACAGAACTGTGGTTTCAGGTCCTGGAAACATAGATATGATTGAGTGGGGTAAAGTTTTTTTAAAAAACAGCAATAAATAGATGGGAATGAAGAAAGATAATCCTGCAGATCAGAATTATAAGCATGATTTTTCAAATACAAGAAATAAAATTTAAATTTCCCGTAAAACACCTCCAATTTATCACTTCTCTGAAACAAGACTATCTGACTCTGAAAGGCTGGCTATAGGAAACCCATAAATCTTCCAGGAATCATATAGGAAGTCACACAAGCATAGTTTCAGTACCTTCTAGAGTTGATCTCATTTTACAAATGCCTTCCAGTGATATTCACTATAAGCTTCATATAGTACATTTCCTGTAGTTTTCATTAAGTTGGAGACATATTTCACAATTGGTGGATGAGCTCTCCCAATAAACTAAATTAGAAACTTCTGGAGAGTAAGATTTAGGATGGTACCCAACAAAAGCATACTCTTGTCATGGCAGAAGGTGTATATTGCACTATTTGTAAGACTGTGTTGGCGTCTGAGTCCAGTACAGCATCTTGGATATGTTTCTCTTCCCTTCACTGAAACAGACCCATGTGTATGAAGAAGTCAATGAGCCCCACCAAATGGCTGAGTCCTTTAACACAGGGGACCATTTTCTTTTGGCCATTCACTTTTCTCAGAGTCATGGTCTCCAAAACAAAATGAGCATGAATCCCAGATATTTTTTAAATCTTCACCAACTCTAACATATTCTGTAGAATTCCACTGCGGCTTTTCTCCACAGGGTCTTTACTTTTTAATATCCAACTCTCCTATCTACTTAAATCTTTATTGGTTCCATAGTTTAAAATCTAATTCATCACATTCAGATGGTTCCTTAGAGTAGAAGTTCAATATTCCAAAATACTTACTTTCTACCTCCTGATTAGTCTTATCCAAACTTTTTATTAAGTGAAGGGGAGAGGGAGAGGTAACCTTTCTGAAAGATACTTTACACAGATATGATCAACTTTGGCCCAAAAGAAGGATAATGATTTGAGCTCAGCATGTCATAAAAATGCTGATTTCCCTTCACTTATTTTATTGTAGTCTTACTCCTAATGGAGGAGGCTCATAAATGTGTTTAGTCGGTTAGTGAACTGTTAGATATTACTCTGCACTTAGAGCTTTTATAAGTTTTTTTTTGTTACCCTTGAATTCCTTTTTTATTTTTATTCCTTAATTTTTACTTGGTCTTTAATGCCTTAGAAACATCTGGCTGAAAAGAATAGCTTCCTAGACTTCTCCTCTTTTGTATTTAGAAGGCCTGGTGTTATACAGTGCCCTGAACAGAGGGGAAGAGTAAACCAGCAGCAGAAGAGAAGAGGCTTTGCTCAGACTCCGAAATATCCCACGTCAGGGACGTTGCAATGGCCAGAGGCACTTGCCAGGAGGAGGCAGAAGAGGCCATCAAGTGGATACTTTCTGCACCTTCTAGAGTTGATCTCGGGTGCATGCACATCCCATGTCCAAATAAATGGACGCAGGATGGCAAATGGGAAGGAACCCAGGACAGGGATACAGGGGACCCAGATTTCAATTCCAACTTTTCTAGAAAGCTGAGGAAACTTAAGCAAGATCTAGTGCCTCCATTTCAACCGCTGCAAAATGGGTAATTTGGCATAAATCAGCAGTTCTGATATTGGGTCCTCGGAATCTTAGGTGATTGCACAAAGGGGTCTGTGGTGTTGTCTGTAGACTTGAAAAGCAACATCTCTCCTACAGATTTGTACTATTTTCCAAACGCCACTGTTGGAGTAACAAAAACAATTCAGTTAAAAACTTAACTGAATTTATAGTTACATTTGCCCTTTATGTGTTTTCTCAATCACATCATTGTAAAAGTATGCTTATAGTAGAATCTCACGGCCGAAAAGTCAGGTGCCACTCACGTAGCTGTTCTCTGAGATTCTGTGACTAAATCTCCAAGAGTTTTCGGGGTTTCCGAAGACAAAAGTGAATCAAACATTGGAATCCTTTCCATTTTTCTCCAGTTGACAAAAGGAAGAGTGAACGACTTTCCCAGTGTATCGCAGAGCCTAGCAAGGCAGAACTTAAGTTGCTTTTGTAGTCAAAGAACTTTTAGTTCTGTCTAGGTGGACACAGCCTGGCACCATGGAGCAAATTTTCTTTCCTTAGGAATCACTTCTTTCTTTAGGAGTTTACATAGCTGTAGAAACAAGATAAGCAGATACTCATCTTGTTTCTAGACTATTGTTTTTAGGAGAAAATTTCTAAAAACAATAATAAATTAGTATACATTTGGAAGAATTGTATATAATCTTATGGACATGATTACACTTGTAGCTCTTAAGTTTCTATAATTTTTTTAACATGAAAATTCTGTATTGTCACAAAGAGAGCACAAGACTTGATCTGGTTTAATAAGGGCTATTCTTCCCAATACAGACATGCATTGCTTAACTACACGATTCTGTGAAACATGTCATTAGGTAATTTCATTGTTGTACAAACATCACAAAGTGTACTTCACAAATCTAGATTGTACAGCCTACTACACACCTAGGCTATTTTGCTCCTTGGCTGCAAACCCGTACAGCATGTTACTGTAAATACTGTAGGCAATTGTAACACAATGGTAAATATTCATGTATCTAAATATATCTAAATATAGAAAGAATACAGTAAAAAACAGAGTATAAAAGATAAAAACTAGTCCACCTGTATCAGGAATTTACCATGAATGGAGCTTATAGGGTAGAAGTTGCTCTGAGTCAATCAGTGAGTGAGTGGTGAGTGAATGTGAAGGCCTGGGACACTACTGCACACTACTGTAGACTTTATAAACACAGTAATTTAGGCTATACTAAATTTATAATTAACTTTAGCTTACTGGAACTTTTTTACTTTTACATTTGAAAAAACTTTTTGACTCTTGTAATAACACTTAGCTTAAAACACAAATATATTGTACAGCTGTACGAAGATATTTTCGTTCTTTATATCTTTATTTTATAAGCTTTTTATATTTAATTTTTTTTTCCTTTTAAGCCTTTTCATTAAAAACTAAAGTACAAATACACACATTAGCCTGGCCTATACAAGGTCAGGATCATCAAGGCAATAAGAATTTTTCAGCTCAGTTATTGTCTTACGGGACCACTAGTGTGTATGTGGTCCACTGTTGACTGAAACGTCATTACGTGGCAATGACTATATTCCCTCAATGTGAACAGCTGGTTACTTCAGGAATGAACTTGCTCAGGGGTCAAGAAACCCTTGAAAATGCAGAGTGGACCAGTCTACGACCTCTTCCTATTCAGGATCTTTTATTAGTACATCTCTCACAGGTGAGACGGTCTCTTCTGAGGACTGCTTTCAGAAAAGAACATCAAGTGTCCCCAGCATGGACTCCCAAGGTAAGAAAAGTGTTTACCAGCCACAAGGTTCCATGTGCTTTCACAAGGGATAAAAGCTTAGGGGATTTTTGTGATAGTTCTAGATTGTTTCATATTTTAAAATATTGAGAATATGATGACTGAAATGAATTCCTTTAAAATGAACCTTTATTTTACTCTACAGTGATACATCTGCTCCTAAGTTCAATCAAAAATAGTTTTCAGGCCGGGCGCGGTGGCTCAAGCCTGTAATCCCAGCACTTTGGGAGGCCGAGGCGGGTGGATCACTAGGTCAAGAGATCGAGACCATCCTGGTCAACATGGTGAAACCCCGTCTCTACTAATACAAAAAATTAGCTGGGCATGGCGGCGCGTGCCTGTAATCCCAGCTACTCAGGAGGCTGAGGCAGGAGAATTGCCTGAACCCGGGAGGCGGAGGTTGCGGTGAGCCGAGATCGCGCCATTGCACTCCAGCCTGGGTAACGAGCGAAACTCCGTCTCAAAAAAAAAAAAAATAGTTTTCATGAGAAAAGCTCATTGCCTCCTATTGGTATAGGGAAAGAACTCTCTGAGTCTCAGCTTCCTGACTGGTAAAAACATTGGGATAATAATGGTACCCATCTTGAAGGCTTATGAAGATTAAATGATTTCTCATGTAAACTACTTATGACAGTACCTTGCATAGAGTAATACTTCATTACATCATATAATCATGATGATGATGACAATTTGTAAAAGTTATTTAACCAAGACTAGGATATGGAATAATGTCAAAAGGGAAAGGAAATTACATTGTACCCAACATTTCAACCGCTGACCATATTCTGTACAGGTCATTAGCACACTTATAAGTATTTTGGTTCATTTCTCCAGACTCGTTAGGTCTGTTCTTCTCCATTTGTTTTAAAATTAGACATGACCAACGTGATGTGACCGGCTGTGGCCAATAAAGTATAAGCAGAGGTGATATGTGTTAACCTAGGTGGACGCTATTAACAGTCAGTACATAATTTGCATTGTTCTTTTACCACTACTACAGAGACTGTGGAAATAAGTATTGTGATGGAGACTTCATCAGCCAGATCTTAAATGACATGATGACCAATAACCCACTTTTGAGTCACATTTGATATATACAGTGAGTCAGAATTAAATTTTTGCCATAGGAAGCCACTGTTATTTGAGAATTGTTGTTATGACAGCATCCTAATCAGTAAGCCACAGTAATATGTATCCTTGTTAGCATCATCATTAATACTACTTCAGATAGTTATTAATATGTGTATACAGAATAACATTTCTAAAAACAATAATAAATTAGTATATATTTGGAAGAATTGTATATAATCTTATGGATATGGTTACACTTGAAGTCCTTGATTAAGTTTCTATAATTTTTTAACATGAATATTCTGTTACTTGAAAAACATTATATTTGTGTATATGTGTGTGTGTCCCTAGGAAGAAGAAGAAAAAGTTATTCTGAAAGTGGAATGCCAACCTTGTGCTTTTTGCTGACTTAAATCTCACCCTGAACTCTAAATTAGAGTTTCCAAAGTCTCTTACATTTTGCCCTAGTTGGTTTGGGCAGAGAGCCCAGATACCATATCATTTTAAAAATCCTAAATGAGCCAAGAAAATCCACCCACATGCATGTAATTACTTCACTTGTGCTACTATTACTATCCTTGCTGGCAATGGACAAAAGTGAACCTTTCACTTGGTGAAAATTATAAGTACTTGAATCAACCAAAATTTCATTCCTGGGCAAGGAGCTCAACATTACAGATGATTGCCAGCTTATGTGTTTGTATTTTAAAAGATTTTCCCACCCCAAATAGAAGCATTATCTGGAACCATTAATGACCATCTAAGCAAACGGTGACAAGAAAAACCACCTCAAGTTCAAAGCTCTAGTTGCTTCTCTTCGAACATCATTTACCTGACCATTGCCCCTGATGGAATTCCTTGTCTTCAGATTGTCTCTGCACAGGACTTGAAAACGCTCTTTTCATTCCCCAGATGGGGCAGCAGTAAGTCTCCTGACATGGCAGGATTTCACAGAAAGTGATTTCAGGTACTCGTAAGGAGGCCGGTGTGGTTGCCAGGGATGTATTAGGTGCTGCAAGGCATTGGGCAGAGGGGAGGGAAGCAAGGTTAACCTGAAAGGCTGGTTTCTTCTGTTGACAGTTCACATGAAACCGGGTCTGAGGGTGAGCAATGTGAAGCCTTTACCTGAGGAGGTGGCTGTGGGCAGCAGAGCTGGCTCCTGAGAGCTTGTGATATTGCTGGATAAAAAGAATGAAATGATTAAAGAAAGATGCCTGCAAAAATCCTTCTCTCCAAAGGAATTTTAGGCCAGAAAATTGAACTGAACTCTCACCTTGGAGGGAGATTTGGGGCACGTCGGTTTTGATCTTTTAAGCTAAGTATATAAAGGACGACTATCGTCAAAGCACTGTCAAAAAAAAAAAAAAGCATTATGTGGCAGATTTGTTTCCAGATATATCTCACACATCCAGCTGGCCAGAGATGTACTCTCACAGGCCACACAGATGGGAGCAGCGGGGAGGGGGTGGCCACGGCTGACAGAAACACCATAGAAACCAGCACGGTTATGCTTTCTGCCCTGGAGAGAAAAAGCCCTCGGCTCCCTGCAGCTCAGAGGCTCCTGGGTTTCTCCATGCTGCTGGATTTTCCCACAGAGCAGCCCTCCAGCCCTGGCAAGCTGTCTCAGAGGCGCCTGTCACTAGTGGAAGATTACAAAAGGAAGCGTGTACGTTGCTGGAGGCAACTGCTCCTTGCAGGAAAGAGTCAGAGCAGTTTGTATCCCACCAGCGGAGGGCACTGGCACTGTCACCCTGGGAGATGGAAGGCGGCACAGGTCTAATCAGCCGTGGATGCCAAACCCTCTGGCTGCTGCTCTGACATCTTCCTTCCGGCTGCCTGTCTCTTCAGAGCACAATACACTGAATAGGTCAGAGGAAAAAAAGAACTACAAGGAAGTATTTGTTTCCACACTGCGAGACTTCAAAATAAGGAAGATGTCTTCTCCCCCATCATCGAAACTTCCATATCCTAATGGAAGTTTTCCTTAAGGGTTCTGAGCCTTGGGAAGCTATTCCCAAAAATCCTCATACTTAGTGTTCTCCTCTTTGGGGGGCATCTTTAGAACTCTCTCACGAGTCACACAGAAAGTCTGCTGATAGCTTTACAGCTCCATTTTGTGGTAGGCTTGAAAGAGTTACCTGACTTGACTTCTTGCCAGTTTCACGTCACACCTGGTTCTCCAAACTTGACTCCTCATTATTTTGCTCCCCATCAAAGGTGCTGGATTTACCATTAGGATACTTACACACACACACACACACACACACACACACACACACACACAGCACCATATGTTTGAATTCTGCTCATAAAAAACAAATTCCCAAAGTGTTCTCAGCAGCAGCTAGTTACTGCCCAGCAGGCACAACACTGCCTGGGAAAAGTGGTGCTGAACCCCAAAGATGCTGTCAGATAGAATTTATAGTGTCATCATGGTGATTGTTTGCTGTGGTCCAGTCAACAGAGGCGGGAGACAGATAAATCCTAGGCAGACAGGGGTGGGTCCCCAGTGAAAACCCACCTTCAAGCCAAAACAGCCTGAAACCCACAGCCCAGAGTGAGAACGTCTAGTCTTGTTTTCCTACTCTCTTCTGATTGGTTCTATCTGAATAATGCCTTTTAACCAATCGAATTTTTCTTTCTCCAATAATACCTAGGGCCTACCCCACTCCCATCCTGTGCCTATAAAAACCCCAGACTCTGTCAGTAGAGACAGAGCTAACCTGACTTTGGGGAAGAGATGACCTGACTTTAGGGAAGAGATAACCTGACTTCGAGGAAGACAACCTGACCTTTCCATCCCCTCTTCAGCTCCCTTCTCCGCTGAGAGCTGTTTTATTTGCTCAGTAAAATTCTCCGCTCTCATCACCCTTCAGTCATCAGTGTGACCTCATTCTTCTTGAATGCTGGACAAGAGATTGGGACCCACTGAGTGTGGGTGCCCAGAAAGGCTGTATCATTGGCCCTTTGCCCTCGCCAGTGGAGGGCAGCTGCCCCACACTACAAGACCAGGGGTCAACTGAGCTGCTAACACAATGCTGTGCATTGGGCTGCAGATGGCAGAGCTAAAACAGCTAATTAGCACACTAACACCTTCCTGGGGCTTCAGGGTCCCAGGCACCCTTGCCTGGGCACTGCCGTGTTCCCCTGGGAGTGACATGCCTGGTCTGGCCACAGGCCCTGCATGGAGCTTGCTCCTGTATCAGTGCCTGGAGTGGCTGCCCAAACCCCACATTCACTCGCTCATGTGCTCCCACTCAGCTGAGCACGGTGGGCCAAGTAGGCAGATCAACCCTGCTGCGAGTCCAGCAAAAAGGCTGAGAAAAGTCCTGTGTCACGGTCTCCCCTTCTTTGTTCTCCTATCTCTCCCACTCTCTGTCTCCCCATTCTAACTCTAAAATACTCTTTATGATTTGTGTCCAGCAACTGCCTCAATGCATACCCCAGAAAACTTCTAGGACCATAGAATGAAATGAAAATCTACTTCATTTTTGGGGGGCAAACCCTGGTTTTGACCCTGCTCAGGTATACCACAGGCCAGAAGCAAGATAATACACCTAATACCTTCCGTTGACGGTCTTAGTGGTAAACAATATTGGAAATCATAAGATCTAAGAAGCATGTTTAAAAAGCAGTCTCTTTACCTTAAAATTAGACTTCTTATAACCTTTCCACTGGGCTGGGAATCTGTGTCTCTAGAGAATGCTAAGTATGTCCACTAAGATAGAGGTTCACACTCTCCTGAGTTGGGAGTCCCAGCAAGAAAAGACAAGCACACTTAGGAGAAAGAGAAAAGTGCAAAGGCTTCTAATGGGAATTCTGGGTAGTGATGTCAAATCCTTGGGTATCTCCCTACAGTGGGCAGTAGCAAGTCAAAAGTGAAAACACTAAGGAATGAGAAAGGCACAGATAAAGCTACACTATTTTCTCTAGCTAGGACATTGCTTTAGGTCAAGAAACTGGAAGTACCTTGAGACCACAGCTTGCTTTGCCCATGAGAATAATTGTCTTCCCTAAGACAAGCCCCAGAAGCCGTTCTTTCCCATGCTAACAAAGCATTTTTTGAGTGACAGATAAATACCCTTTCACCATATGAATAGTCAGACTAAGGACAAAACAGGTGCATTCAAAGGCCCAGAGAAGATAGGCAAGAGAACACAGCAAGATGACCAGGTCTCAAAAGCCCAGTGTGGTGGGGGAGGGGAATCACAGCAGCAGAAGGCCAGAGGCCTGAGAAAGGGCCTTGCATTCTAGCAAAGGCTGCTTCCTGCCTTTGCAGGCTGCAAAGGAGGGATGGTGTCAAAAGTTCCCCAATTTGCATAGCAAATACTGTTGTCTTCACTGTATTGGTTTGGTTTAACTCCATCACATGGTACATCTTGGTGTCCCTTTGGTAAAAGGCCTTCACTGAAGAATCCAGAAGAGTTATCATAAATATGAGTGACCAGGGGAGAGTGGATTATACCTGATTGCCTATTTACTTCTTTCCCCTAAGTCAACAGAAAAGAAAACAGAGTTTGAGAAAACTCTTCGTTTTCAAAGCTAAGAAAGATACCACACACACATGCACACACACACACGCGCACGCGCACGCACGCAAAGCATAGTTCGCTGCTGAACATAGCAGTTAATTGAAAAAAAAAAAAAAGTCACATTTAAATGCAGAAAGCCAGTGATTTTCTTCAAAATATGAGTTTTCAAGAAGGGTTCCCTCATTTTTATACTATCAAAGTTCCTTGTCTAAAGGGCTTCTTGTCTTTAAAGTAAACAGGCCAGTCCCCAGTTCATATGTGATAAAAGAAACATGGGAAGGAAAAAAAGAGCTTGACATAGAATAACAGTGAACTTTTTCTTACCAAAATGCCATCACAGCAATCAGAGTTATAACCAAGGTCTGGAAAACCCAGTTCGGACATGCCTGTCTTTTTCCTGAAAGATAAACCTATAAAAAGGTTCAGTAATGAGCAGTGATAAATTAGCAACTCTGAGAGAAGGGAGCCTGGAGAATTACTCCCAGCAGGGGTATTTGCTGCTCTCTAGGGACGGTTTGAGTGCTTGCCTCAATTTACATCTCTTTCCTCCTCCCTGCCTCTCTGAAAACAACATTCTTTCAAAGTCTATCTCAAGTCCCTCCGTTTCCTTGAAATTTTATGTTACAGCAATCCCTCTTTCCCCTGACGTCCTGCAGACGATGGTCTATGCCACTCATTGGACACTTATCTTTGCAGTTTTATGAGAAAGGGGGACCTGAGACAAGGTATTGTCAGACCACAGATGTCCAACTCTTTGAGTAGGATAGTCTTGAAAATCAAAAGATCTTCAAGACATGAAGAGATGAATCCCAATGGAACGATTTCAGGTATCATGACAAATGATAAAAAAGGATTTTATAGAATGAAATCCCACTAAATACTCCTTAAATTACAACACCAGTATTCAATTTTTCACCTATATATACAGATATCTCTGGGCCTGTGTCTCATTTATTCTTATATCCATTCAATAAATATTTATTGAACAGTATTATGTACAACACTATAGGAGACATGAAAATGAGTAAATTATAGTCTCCAGAATGTAAATGAGACAAAGCTTTAGGACTGATAGATACTGGCATAAAAGCTTGCATATGGAGAACAGGCTAAGAGCTACAGATTGACAGCTGTGGAACTGCTGGGGAATCTGGCTGAAGAGATAGGAGAGGTTTTCTGCCATCTTAAATGAGGTGCTACTTAAATATGAGTTTCCTATAAATGCAATAAGCAGTATTATGTCTGCTCCCTTCTGCCGATATAGGACAGAGTTATGCTTTTGGTCATTAGGGTATTAAAAGGTGGTAATAGTTTTAAATTGGTTCTTGGTTTAATTTATTGGGCTGATATCTGACTAAAGAAAATGTTCTTCGATGTAATATAGGGTGGGGGACTAGATTCACTATACCGTTTTTTTACCACATACACAAACCCTTAGGGTTATAATAACTGAGTTATCCTTCTGATGACCAAGAGGTCTCACAGAAACTGTTCTGAGGACGTCCTAATAGTGTACTGTACAGAGAAGAAACTCAGTGAAATTTGTTGAATTGACTGGAGTTAAATAGCATAGTCTCCTTCAGTCTACCCCCACAGCTGCTGAATTATTTTAAGTCTCCATGCTTTTGCTCAAAATCCTTTGACCTAATATAAATGGCCTAAGACCTGGAGTCAAACTTGGTGTTGCATCTTCAAGTTATCTAAATGTCATTGATCCTCATTTTTTTGGAGCTGAGTCTTCAAGTTATGTAAATGTCATTGGTCCTCATTTTCTTTATCAATAAAATAGGAACAATAAAATAATGGCTACCTACTTTTCAGAGTTACTAGGTATAGCCAATGAACAGTGTAATGACTCTCAAATTAAGGTGTGCATAGAATTACCATGGTGCTTGATAAAACCCTAACTGCCCTAAATGTAAAATTCTGATTCAAGAGGTTTTATTTCAGGGAGACTGGGGGTTAGGAAACTGTAAGAAGTAGGATAATGAAAAGTATTTATCCATGTTCATTTTTTTTTCTTAGATAGGATCTTGCTCTGTCACCAAGGCTGGAGTGCAATGGCATGATTTTGCCTCATTGCAGCCTTTATCACCTGTGCTCAAGTGATCCTCCCACCACAGCCTCCCAGGTAACTGCAACTATAGCCACCAAATCCAGCTTATTTTTAAATTTTTTGTAGAGATGGGAGTCTCACTGTGTTGCCCAGGCTAGTCTTGAACTCCCGGGCTCAAGTGACCCACCTGCTCTGGCCTCCCAAAGCATTAGGATCATAGGCATGAGCCACCATGCCCAGCCATGTTCATTCTTTCTCTTTCCTTCTCCTCCTCCAAATAGTCAGTGAATTCTTACTTGAATCCTGGGGACCTTCCTATCTCACCGTGAGTCCTACTTATAGCAAGAATGACCCACAACTCTTGGAGGTAGAGAAAGAAGAGGAGCCCTATTGATTGAATGAGAGCTACATCAAGAGACCTCAATCTTCCTCCAGAATGAACACCATCTTGGTCAGCATTGGGATCTGTATTGAAGTAAAGGCAGGGCTCAGCCAGGCTTCTTACCATCTGGTAAGGCCCACTAACTGCCCACAGCAGCAATTTGCTAATTAACAAGACCCCCCACCCTACCCCAGAATACCACCACTCCCCACTTACACACAAGCATATCAATGACCTACAGAGGCCCCAAGGAACTGAGGACACCTAGGAGATGGGTGGTGACATGGAAGGAAAAGTAAACCTCATAGAAAGAGCTGAGATCTCTTAGCAGGTCAGCACAGAGGGAGAAAGTACTTCGGTTATTTGTATTTTATTGAGCCCTCTGGACAAATCTGAAATAAGAATCGTTGACATACTGAGTTTGAACACATTAATAACACTATTAAGCAGCACTTACCATGCGCCATGCACCCTTCTAAGGGCTTTACATATATCAATTTATTTAATCCTCACAATAATCCTCTACAACCCTACGAGGCCAGTACCTTTATCAATCCCATTTTAAAAACAAGACACAGGAAGGCTAAGTTTCTCACTCAAGATCACACAGCTGATAAATCACACAACCAGCAATTTGGACCCCCTCACAAAAAAATTGGCTCCAGAATCTATGCTCTTAACCACAATGCTATGCTGCCTCCTTTTTACTGTCTGTTAAAAAAAAAGGAAACTATACAACTTAGATATTGTTATATTCAAAAGGTCTTCATGCCTTCTTTGTTTTCAGCCTTATCTTCTACTATCTTCCCTAAACAACTCCCACCTGATCCTTCAAGGAAGCCAGTTCCAGCCACCAGACTTTCATTTATGGCATTCCATCTGTAACTTCTCCTTCAGTTTCATTGCTCTCTGGCCAAAGCTTACTCTTCCTTTAAGGTTTAACTCTCATAAACCTCCTGACACTCTGAGCCTTTGCAGCTTTGATGACATCCAGGTACAACTGTTCTTTATATTTTCCCTGGCTATAATGCCATTCCTTAGAAGAGATCTGACTCATCTTTTCTGCCTCCCACACGCCCTCTACAGTAACAGCAAGAGGTCTCTGAGTCGAATGGGTGCTCTTTAAGGCCTATATGAGTCCCTGACCCTGGGAACACACCCCAGCTCATACCCCACCCACATATCCAAGACACTGAACCACTTAAATGTTTTTTAATTTCATGCGTCTGGGAATATTTTCATACTGGGCTTCCCACTCATGTATTCATTTGACAAATATTTCTTGAGTGCCTACTATATGCTATAAAGACAATCTCTTTATTTTGCAAGATGGGTGCAAGATGGGAGCTATAGAGATTGCAGGTGAGCAAACTGCACCTATCAGGGCTGCCAGGGTGTGGATGCCATTCCTTCGATCCTACTGAAAATGGTTTAGTCCAAAGGGCACCTTTCCTACACGATATTTTTAGTGTTTTGTGTTGTCACCTACTGTGTGCTGGGTGCTGTGCAAAGAGCTTCAGCTCCTTCAATCCTAATTTAAATCCTATCAACCATCTTTGTAAATACTGTAATTGTCTCTGTTTCCCAGTGTGGTTGAGAAACTTGCCCCAGAGCACTTCTATGTATGTTTTTACCTGGGTATTTGTGAAGCTTGTCAGCTGCATAATACTTTACTCGTTTTTAGTAGAAGAATTTTGAATTCTTTCTGAATTCTTTTAGAATAATTCAACACAGTATAGCATGAGGAGTACAGAGTAAACTGAGGCAGTGGCACAAATATCAGGTCAACCTTTAACAGGGTGTCAGTTAAGATCACGAATATCTTCCCCAGGGAAGGGCCACCTTTGGGCCACTGCTGGATCAGAGGGAGCAAGCTGAGTTTTGTAGCTACTTACAAAGTGCTGCTAGGAAGGGTGTTTGTAGCTTCTCCCTTACTGATACTTCTCTGTGATGGAGAGGGTATCCTTCAAGTTAATAAATGATTACTCTTCACTTTATGAATATTATCCTACTTAATAAATGCTCTATTTATTCATTAAGAAAACCATCACATTTTAACCTTTGCCAGGAAGTGAATACCTATTCTTCCATTTGCATAGTTAGTACTAAATAGCAAAGGGAAAGGAGGGATTTGAGGATTAACTGAAGTCCCTTTGGGATCTCCTGAAGCCAAAGATAAGAGGGTGGGGGTCAAGGCATGTACACAGATCTGGCAGCACAAGGCCATCTGTATGTGGAAGCTGCTGAGCTTCGCCTGAAGGGGACAATGTAAACAAAACTTGCAGGTAATAATTCTAACATTGATATATTCTGTATTCGTTTCTCTAAACTTTGCTTCAAAAAGCTGGTTAATATCTACTAGAAGGCTAATATTTAAACATGTGCAGTACATAAGGATACAAATTATGGATTTTCTCAACAAACAAATGAGAAAAAAATTCTTGACCAATTTCGGTAAAGACTTTCTAAATAGAAAATACCATCTCCTTTTATTGTAAATTTGTCTGTTTACCTTGTTGGTTTTCTTGTGAATGGCTCTTCTTGGAGAAGATGCACTAACAGCTCTGCTACATTTGCTTTAAAAGAGAGAGAAAATTGGTTACTATTCAAATACCTCTCCAGGAGACATATGGCAAAGGCCCAGGCCATCACTAACACAGCAGTATGAATTTCTTTTGCAATATAGTGATGATTTGAAAAGGAAAAGTCAGGGCAATTGAGAGCTCCTTTTGTGAAAAGGAATGTTAGTAAGCATAACTGAATGAATTAAATACTGCATTTCTTTTTTTCTCAAAACTAAACCCCAGGAAACGTGCATTTACCTTCTTAAGCAATTAAAAAAAAGACAAAAACTTCTCCCCCTGAGGACCAAACATGGTTTTCTAAATTTAGAAATGACCACTTCTCCTCATTAAAGGAGAAGCCGCCCTCGTGCTAAAATTTAGCACTTCCTATAACAAATGCTATTAAACAGATGTCTCATGGTTTTTTTTCTACTTTTAAAACAGCAACAGAAAAAAAAAATAAGAAAGTTATCACTTAAGACAATTGTGCTTCAAAATATTCTAAAAAAATGCATACTTTATGATCAGAAAATAATGGTTGCTGTTTGATCAAAAAGATCATTTAGATTGATCTTATTCTGGAAAGAGCTCACTCTCTCCTTTCCCAAATTT
The DNA here is from genome assembly GCF_030222135.1 of Aotus nancymaae. Lineage (NCBI taxonomy): Eukaryota > Metazoa > Chordata > Mammalia > Primates > Aotidae > Aotus > Aotus nancymaae. Next base: position 30,851,020 of record NW_026988428.1, read on the forward strand.
CTGTGGCAATCCTGGCTGCATGTACCTGATTGAGCTTGCTTCACTGGCTGAAGACTTCCAACTACTGAGCCGCTTGAGCCGGGCCAGCTTTTTGTTCCATATTTCTAACTCTTCTATTCTTTCCTCAAGGTTATTAGTTAGTTTACACAGCTGCTTCACTGCACCTACATTTTCCATAAAGATCTGGTCCTAAAACAGAAAAATCAAACAGAGTGCATAGATTAACAATGTGAGATCACTACAGAGCTGTCCACAGACCATTCAAAGACTGTTGGAATATATCATTGAAAATGGTTATAAACACACACATCTTCAAGTTTATTCAAGATAAATCTGGAGAGGTTTGAAACTTAATGCGGTCTTCCTAACCTGTTGGCTGTGTAGTAAAACTGCTTCTGTTCAATTTGCAATAAAGTGAAAATATGACCTTGTAACTCAAAAATGGAGCTGAAGGACATTGGTAAGTCTGGAATCGGGCGATTTATTTTCAATGGCCATTATTCCATATTTACACCTCTGAGGCAGAAGAATTGCTTGAACCCAGGAGGCGGAGGTTGCAGTGAGCCAAGATCGTGCCATTGCACTCCAGCCTGGCCAATAAGAGTGAAACTCGATCTCAAAAAATAAATGAAAAGAGGAGGATAGAGAGGAGAGGGGAGGGGAAGGGAGGGGAGGGGAGGGGAGGTGAGGGGAGAAAAGAGGAGTCAGAACAGGCTTCTGAATGTTAATTTGTGTGTTCATCACCAAAGTCCCTTGAAAATGACTCCAGTTCTCCCTAGTAAAATGTGCATCAAATTGCTCATGTGAAGGAAGAAGGAACAAAGACCTGGGCTTTTCTCTGAGTTCTGCCACCTACTAGATGTGAGACTCCAGACAAAATGCAATAACCTCTTTGGGCTTCCTTTTCTTTATCTATGAATGAGAAAATAATTCTTGATGTGTCAATATCTGCTTCAACATCCAATGAACTATTGTGTACTGCTTATATTGTAACCTAACTTTGAAGCAATTTTTTTTTTAAAAAGCACATAGTTCTTTCTGTTCACAGAAAGTCACTGACACATCAGAAAAAGAAAGGGGAGACCAACAAAAGCCAGAGTCCAGGCCATCCCCTTCCCCACCCACAAACTTCACTTGTCATATGAACACATGTGCCCATCTCTCAGCCATAACTAAAAGCCTGGAAAGCTCTTATCTACTCACATCCCAACCCCATGACCTCTCCTCCTATCTCTCTCTCTCTGTTTACAAGTTCAAAATCCCACAGCACTTTCTGAATTGCAGAAAGGCTGGTCCACCATTGTAAAGTGATAAGTTCAAGGTGATAAGACTGTTTTGCAGTTGAGGGTCAAACTCAGGGCTACATGCCTTTGAGATTCTTATCATGCAAACTGAAGCTTTGAGGGTTTCAAACACTGTAGAGCAATCACTCAGAAAGAATCAAAAGCTGAACATTCCAGATTCAAGGCTTAATATATGTTCAAAGACAGATGTATCTCATGATACACTGGAGAACTCTCTTAAACTCCCACAGCAGCCACACAGATTTGATGAGGCCCCCTGAAGACTCTGTACTCTCCAGTGTTTGAGACCTCATTCCCATAGTTACCTATGATAAAAATGCCTTTCCTCAAGGCCAGTCCAAATCCCATCATACCCAGTATCTCCCTGAGAGAATACTGGTCAGAGAGCATCCCGCACTCTCCAATGTCCTCAAAGTATGTTCAATCCTATCACTTGGCCATTTGTCTTGTATCAGGTGTTACCTGTCTGTCTGCCATCTGGAGCATGAGTTTGTGGAGGGCAGAATTACGTTGATTCATTTGCATATCTCACCAGCATTTAGCACATGCCTTTGCCCACAAGAAATGCTCAGCAAGAACGGACATAAGTGAATTGAAAAGTGCCATGGGTAGCAGCTTAGGAAAGCAGAAAGCTTTTGCATTTGGGATGCAAAGCAACTAAAAGTTTGATTTCTGAGGCCTATGTTTGCTTTAAGAAAACCAAAAACACACACACACAAAAACCAACACCAACAACAACAACAAAAAATCATGCTTGTATCAGCTTCTCAAATGTCATCAGAAAACCCTACATTCTTACTGAAGTTTTACCATACATCCTTCAAAATCCATCCAAATAACACAAATTGATAAAACCACTATGGAGTAGAATTTAGCAATAATCTAGCAAAATTACATATATTTTTATTTTTGAGCCTGTAAACCCACTTCTAGGAGTTTATTCCATAGATTCCTAGAGAAAGGTAAGAAATAAAAGAGACCAAAATCAAACCAAATGTCCACTGATAGAGAATTGATAATAAACTGTGGTGCATTTGCATGGCAGTATACTATACAACTAAAAAATGAAGAATATCTCTATACACTGTTATAGAGCAAAGTCTGTAGTATAAGAAGACGACAAAACATATTTATATTTTCTTACATTAATAAAATGAAGAATAAACCAAAAATTAACTAAAAATTGTTACACATAATGAAAAGGAAGAAACAAGATGGGAGAAATGGATAGAACCAGACTCTCTGAATATAACTTATTTTATAAATTCACCTTTAGAATATGTGGGTATTTTAAATACATATAAAAAATAAACCAAAATTTTAAAAACATCCTAGAAATAGAAGGCAAAATAAAACAAATTAGGTATTGAGTTTCTGATTTAACCCTACAGAGAAGATTGATATTAAGTGACTTAAAAGCACAGTAATTTGACTGCCCATTCCCAGAAAGACAAAAAATAAAACAAGCAAAATCAACCAGAAAAGGAATCTTAAGCTTTTCAATCATCATATTGCCAGTAATAATAGTGATGGATTATATACACAGAGACAGCACACATATATGTTTGGATAAAACAAATATATAGTTAATAATGCTATAAACCAAGATTTTTAGCATTTAAGAAAAGAGATGTAAACATAAAATTAAAACATTTAGTAAAAGCCTAGCAAATCTAAATTTAAATTAGAAATATTACTATGAATTCCTGATATGTTTTATTTTTTAAAAGAAAAAGACATTTTCTAGCTACATCAACTAAAAAGGACTGGAAAAAACTTCCAACCTCTTAACGATGAACACTGTTCATTGTAGCCTCCAAATACCATTCCCAGTGAAAGGACCCAGAACTTTTCCAGATTTGGGGTAGGATATCTCTGAAGTAAACCTGGAATATATTACAATATAAGAAAATAAGGAACTTATCACAGAGTACTGTGGTTGGGTCGAAATGACCCAGGAGCTAACTAAAGAAGTGCTCATTGGCCAAAGACAGAACATCAAAGGACTAATTACCATGATAGATCAAAGAATCAAATGTGCTTTAAAAGCATCCAAAATGCTATTCAATTTTTAAAAATATTTTATTATCACCTTTGGGAGATATTAAGGATGTAACTCATTTTTCTGAAATGTTATAAATAAAGAAAAGAATAAAACTTTATCCTGCCTGTCTTATATAACATCTACATATTTGAAAGTTCATTTAAGAATTCCAGATAATAAATTCTGGAGAATAAAGAAAGAAGAAATGATAGAGTATCACTGTTTTCCAACCCCTAATGAAACAACAGATCTAGGCAATGATCCTCAAACTATTACATGTGTTTGTTTCTTTGTTTTATGCATACATATGTAAAAACAATTGGGGAAATTTCAACACCAACTGGATTTGATAATATTAGGAAATTACTGTACATTTTTAGGTGTCATCATGTTATAGTGGTTTTGGTTTTAAGAGGCCATCCTTCTTTTAGAAAAAAATATTGAAGAATATATAATAAAAGAGTATGATGCTGGAGGTTGCTTTAAATAATCTAGTTGGTAGGAGAGGGTAGTTGGTGAGTGATTTAAATAAAATAAGATTGGACAAGAATTGATATTAATAATTGGGAAATTTGAGTGAGACATACATGGGGTTTCATTATTCTTCTCTCTAGTGTTTTATACATTTGAAATTTTTCATTAATAGTGTGTTTTTTTAAATCACAAAACAAAAACAAAAATCTCCTGACAAAAGTCCTTCTAAATTTCCTAATCCTGGTACAGGTTTTCTTTTACTCCTAAATTTGTCGTAATAAGGCAGAAATTATGAAGCTGGAAACAGCATTCTGTGATTCTAAATCCTGAAAAATGTTATATCATTATTTACTATATTTACCCTGTAGAGAGCCTTATACTATAATTACAGCCGTATTATTTACAGTGGATCACATGGTCAGCTGAGGCGCACCAGCAGCCCAAAGCAGATTTCCAGCCGTCCTCTCTGACCCCTCCCTGCACCCTGCTCACTGGTGGCAACCTACCACTCCAGGCTGTCAGTTCTGCATCCTAAATCTCCCGAAGCTGCCCGCTTCTCTCCATCCTCACTGACACTACTGATGTTCTTTTTTCCCCCTTGGTAACCAACTTCTTCAATAAAAAAAATTTGCTTAATATATTAATTTATGATTTAGGTCAAGCCAAAGCAGACTACGGAGAATTATAATAAAGCCCCCTCTAAACCACAGTAAGTTCTTTCTGTAGTATTTTCCTCAACAGGACTTTCAACACTACCTCATAGGATATAAGCAATGGCTGCAATTGTCCAGTTACTTGTCAATAATGATAAAAGGCCAGCTTTAATTTCTCCAACTCAAATTTGCCAGTACCATATATCTTCCAGGTAGATCCAATAGGCAAGGAGATAATTCATATGCCTTCCTATTCAAGAGGAAGTAAACTCGGAGAGGAAATTTACTACCACTTTCCTGACTGTAATTGTGGCTGGCTCTAACTTTATGGATCCATCCAATAGAAAATTACTGAAAAGTAAATTTCCAATACATATTATAGGGATTGACATTTACCGAAATATTTGGAGTTCTGAGGCCAGTATAAATATGTTCAAAACTATAATCTAGAGTTTTTCTGAAAATGCTCTTTTCTATGCAAGTGATTAGGTCTACATGAACAGATTTTAACCAGGAAGCCATGTCACAGATGCTTGAGGAGATTTTTTTAAATACACATGTCTGGATCCCATGTAGAATCTTGGATTCATGGGCCAGACACATTAGCTCACGCTTGTAATCCCAGCACTTTGGGAGGCCAAGGTGGGAGGACCTCTTGAGGCCAGTAGTTCAAGATCAGCCTGGGCAACATAGTGAGACCCCATCTCTAAAAAAAAACTCCACATATTTTAAAGAAGCTTGAATTCATTATGGCTGAGGGGCATTTTGAAAAGTCTCCCCATTTGATCCCCACCCTTGATAAAGAACTATTTTGTAATTGAACTGAGGTAATTACTCTACTTTGTCCAGCTATTAACGGTTTTAAATGGGGTCCCTACCTCAGCTGAAACACAGTTTTACAGTTGTGATGTAGAAATGATTAAACCAACTTGCCACCAAAACTTGCCAATGCGACTGTGAAGGAAAAGGTGGCAACTGCTTCAAATCACCTGAGAATCTTCTACTCACTGTTTGAGATTTGCTATAGGGTTAGGGTTCATATGCACAGAATGAGCACGTTTTCTAAATGGCCACTAGAGGCAGTCTGGCAAGTATATGTGCACATGGAAACAACAGCGAGGCATTCGTGAAATCAGAGCTGTTAGTGAGCTCAGAGCAGGGGTCCCTTGTCTAAAACTCATCTTTCACTACAGCCCCCTGCATGCTCGATGCTCTCACTATATTGAAACATTTGCCATTCACTGAACATAGCAGGATTTCTCTAGCCTCTGGATCTAGCACATGTTGCTTCCTCTACCTGAATCACACCTGTCCTCCCTCCTCCCACCTTCCTTAAACTTGGTGTCAGATTTACCTGGAGAGTAAGCTCAACTGGACAGAACTTGCATCTCCTCCATAGCTGGCTCTCCAGCACAGACTAATAACTCAGTAAATATTTGAGGATTAAATGAATAAATATCTTACAGGTGGTTCATGCCATGAGGCACTGAGAGGCCACAGTGTTGCTCTCTAGAGAAATGAAGAGAGTACCAGCTTCTAGTTTATTCTTTTATCTGAAGTTTCTCTCAGAGAAGCAAAAACCAAACAAAACAAAAACAAAGAAATCACCTAAGGTCCAAATTCCTTTTTCATGTTGGGAAATGCCCATGGAAATGTGAGTGAATTAAACACACATTAGTGTTTATCTAGGGCAATGGGCTGGTGATTTGATTATACCTAACAAACCAGCTTCTACCCAGGTTAGGTCCTTTCCTGTTTGAGAGGGGATTCGCTCAGGAAACACACGAAAGCCCTTGAGTTCTCCCTCACCCGAACCCCTTCCAGGAAACCCCTGGACTCGGCAGAACACAGCTTGGAAGCTTCTGGGTCCATTGCAGGCCTAAAGATAATGTGCCCAAGATATTGGGGCACAGCCAGGCAGAGGAGTTGATTTCTCCTCTCTTCAGAAGCTACAATTTGTCCTTTATTTAACAACACTGAATGAGGGTAACAGCCTGATGGCAAAGCAAGCTTCAAGAAGTTGAAATAGGCCCTTATTTCTTTCCTCATAAGAGAGCATTGCAGGCTTGAAAATCCCTCTTTATGGTAAATGATGCCTCTGATGTTGCATGGACTGATGTTGTATAATAAAACCATGAGAATAAAAGAGCCTGTAATCAAGCATTGTAAAAATGATTGCCAAAGGGAGAAAAACTGTCTTTAGCCAATGGGTGTGTCTGGCAATTGTTTGAGCTTTAAATAAGCTCAGCTTTAGATTTTTGTCCAGGAGTTTATTTTGTGGAGAGCATACTGGGCCCTGATATGGATTTAAAAAAACAGAATCCTTAAACCAGAAAAGCAGGCTGCTGGGATGGTGTGGAAGCTCAGACTTCCAGGTGGCTTTTCAACAGGTCTCTGGAGGACAGGCTTCCCTAGCATGCACATTTCTCTTGCAAAGAGGACAAATCTTGGACTCATTTCTCTTCTGATTTACATGGAAAGAGCACAAGATTCATAAAAGTGTTTAAAATTGTGTGCAATATTGTTGCCCTTTGTTAGAATCCTCATTTAACTTTTGTTATTTTTATTTAAGTGCAATTTTCTGTGGAAAGGGCTTGAGTTCTTTGACTGAGACAAGTTCCCAGTTGAACTAGTAAATGTCATAGTTTGTTGTAATTCTTTGATTTCCTGTCTTACCAAGATGACTAACAAGCTCCTTTTGAAGGCAGTGACTTTGCCTTGTGACTCCTCAGGGACGACTCAGTACCTGACACATGCACCTCAATATTCAATTGATGAACACAATCAGTAGTTCTTTATTAGGCACCTAAATATGCTAGACACTCACCTGAGTGCAGGGATAAAACAATTAGATAAAACAGACAGGATCTCTGCCCTCACAGGGCATATTTTCTAGTGGGAGAGATTGACCAATAACAAGTAAACCACAAACAAATAATATAGTTCAAAGGTGTAATTAGCACTTGGAAGGAAGTTAACAAGGCATTGAAATAGAAAATAAGTGTTAGTATCTTAAACTATTATTATAGATTTGGTATATTAATTTTATTTTTGAAACTAGCAGGAAATAATAAAATAATAGTCAAGTGAAAAGTTATATTCTCATCCTGAAAAAGACAAGTTAATCCAATGAAACACTGAGTCAAACCATTCATGGGAAAACCTAATAGCCAACATAAGAAAGAGATACACAATTTTATTACTAATCAGAGAAAGGTAAATTATAACAATATGATGCCACTTTAACTCAAGCAGAATTGCAAAATTTAGAAAGTCTGATAATGTCAGGTGTTGAGGATACAGAGAAACAGTAAGCCTCACGTGTTGCTGTTATGAATTAGAACTGAGCAACGATAGGTGGTACTTTACAAAATTAAGTCTGTGTGTATCCTGCACCCCACTCCTTGTATTTGTTCCAGAGAGAGTCTCACATCTCGTCTCTCTCCTCCCCATTTCCTTATCGATCCTATTCATTCACTTGACTTGACACTGTGCTTGCCCCATGTTCTCCTCCTACTCTCATCCAATCCTCTCAGCCCTCACAGGTTCTCTTCTTCCTCTACAGGCCCCAACTGGGTATGTTCCTCAAGGTGTTGCTTTTGGTTCTTTGGTTCTTTTTGTTTTTCATTCCATATAAACTCAAAAGCTCATAGGGCCAAGAAGGTAACAGGTAGCAGTGATATGAGGGCACATGAAGCCTCACTGGGGGAGCCACTTCCCAGCACAAGTGCCCAGCTCGTATCTGATATTTTTATGAAGATCTCCTAACTTTTAAATGTAAGGAACAAATCTGAAATGTTTTAAAACGCTATGGGAGAAAAAATGTCTGCATGCCAGACTTAGCCACAAGTTTGTAACCTGTGACCTACACCCGTAATCGTTCCCTTCTTAATTAATATCTTCATCCATGGCTGCAGCTTCCTCTCTACCCTAACTGCCCTCCAAAGTTCTACACTCACAGTCACCTTCTGGACATTTTTTTTTTTCATCTGAATGTTCAGTTGACATCTCAAAGCCAAAATTGACTTTATCTTTTCCTCAGAAAATCACTTCTCCTTCAGATTTCCTTAAGTTAATAAAACGACTTCTCTTCCTTTCATGGAGATTTAAAAACTCGGGTATTAATATACACAAATTTTTATCAGGGATATCCACAAGTGTCAGATATTGTACTAATCAACACAGCATTGATGAGGCAGATTCTCTGACCTCAGGAGCCTCACAGTCTAGTGAAGGAGAAAGATAATGGAACGAGAATGGCAATACAGCATGGTAAATACTCTAGAAGATGTGCATGCAGAGGCCTAAGGCGGTACAGAAACAGGATCAACCAAGGCATCACAGAATTCATTAATTCATGTTACCAATATTTGTTGAATTCCTATAGAACTTGCAGTTCTGGGGTAAAAGCCACAACAAAGTGTTGAATACATAGTTTTAAAAAACACAAATTTCTGCTCTCATGTAACTAATAGGAGAGATTGGCAAAGAAAAATCAGTGAATAAAGAAGACAATTTCAGTTAGGGACAAATACCCTCCAGGCTGCCCTGAACAAGTCTGTGGTTTGTTTACAGCACAGAGGCCCAACTGAGGGGGTGGACAGAGTCTGCACCAGCCAGAGGAGGCATCTTTTTAAAAATTAGAGCAAAGGCACTACACATTCTCACAGCGGCCTGACTTTTATAAACAAAATGAAACCAAGTGATGCAGGGACTATTTTAGATGGGTGGTTAAGGGAGGCCTTGGCATTGAGGTCCAAATGATGAGATCATTTGAAGAGTCTTTAGGGCTGAGAACCACTCAACAAAACAGGTCTGAGGCAAAAACATAATTGGCAGGATTGAGGAACAGAGAGGAGGAGGAGCTGGCAAACAAAAGGTACCTGTGTCCGGGTAAGGGGAGCAGTGGAAGCTAGAGAGAGATAAAAAGTAGGCAGTACAGGGAAACTCTGGGCTTTTGAAGGAATATGTAGGAGTTTTCAGTGCAGAGTGTTGAGCAGTAGCAAAGGCTTCCAAGGTAATGACATAGACGCATCATATTCTGAAAGAGCCCAGCTTATTTGAGAAAAGGTGAGAAGGTCATTTAGGCTGGCTACACTGAAGGCATTTTTCATGGGATTAAAAGCTTAGTGGGAGCATTCGGAAATGAGTTAGAAAGAGAAGACGCCATCCAGATTGTGGAGGGGTTAGAACAGTCTGTAGCCAGTAATGAACCAGTGGGAAAGGAAGATTGTATGATCAGAGATTTGTTTTGCTTTGTTTTTAAGAAAGATAATTCTATTGGTGGCTAGCAGGTCAGTTAGGAGATCATTATAATAATGTGGGAGAAAAATGGAAAGAATAAGAGAACAAAGAAGAGAACTGATATACAAGAGATATTGCTAAAGGAAGAAAAATAGGACTTGGTGTTTAACTGCATATCATGGATGAGAAAAAGGAAGATTTGAGAGGTCATCTGTCCTCCCTCGGCCACACTTTCAGTCCCAAGGTCTGTCATGTCTTTTTTGCTCAAGTCTTCCCCCTTCCTTTCCATCTGGGAACCTCTGCCCAGTCTCCAGGTATCGTCTCTCCTTCCTCTGAGCTGATGTGGTGCTTTATTTATGCATCCCATCATATTTCTCACATTATAACTTAGAGCTATATTACACAATATGCTACTTGGAGGCAGGAACTAAGGGTTACTTATCATTGAGTCATTCAAATAGACAATTCCCGGTACATTATGACCAAAAACAACAGAATCAATGAGTAAAAAATAGCCACATACTAAGCCACCGTCGGGTGGTGTATAGCATGCAATCTTAAATTTAAAAAACTGAACTGTCCAAGGAATAATTATTCATGAGACATACATACCTCACCTATATAAATGTTCAGTTGTGAATTACTTTAAGGCAGTACTTATATGCACTGGGTATTTTTCTTATACCAAGCACATCTAATAGTAATGCTCAAAAAATGTGATCACCTACACCTAAAGAATCACAGAAACAAAGTTGCTAAATAAAGAGACAGATGAACAAACAAAAAAGGCCAACCGGCCACCAGTCTAACGCGGGGTTAGGCCACAGTGTCTACAAGTCCCCTTGCTCTCAGTGTCACTCTCAATCCCTCTCACTCCACCTCCTGCCACTGGGCCTTCACTAGGGCACAGGGAAACTATGGGGAATTTATGAGAAGAGGCAAGTTACCCCAAATAGGAAGTTTATCTTTTAAGGTCATCTCTCTTGAGAAGGGAGAAAGAAAAGCTGCTTGTACCAACTTTGACAAAGATCACCCACGTTGGTTGTTTGCATGGACAGTCTATAAAGATCCAGCCATTCTTTTTCCTATTTTGGCATCAAGTTGTGAGGTACTCAGGGAATATATTCTCTTTCTGGGTCCACAAGGGGGCGTAGTTTTAAGGGCAAGAACTTCTAGAGCCATGCCCTGCTCCAATCTCTCTCCATCTGGGAGATGTAACGGTTTATGTTTAAATTTCGCTGGCATGGGAAGAAACTAAGAGTCAATCACTCCAGCGGAAGTTCTAAGAACTCCTTTCATTGGCCTGGGGTCTTAGAGAAGGTGGGGGTTCCTCCCAGGTTAAAAGTCCCCTTCTTCCATGCCCCTTCCGACTCCATGTTTAAATTCCCTTCCACAAACACTCCCTTCGTGGAAGCCATCTTTCTCTCTCCTGGATTTCCTCTCTGGAGTCTCCTTCCACACTCTTTTGTGGAAGCCTGTCTTCCCCTCCTAAACTCCATCTCTCTCTATTCCCTTCCACTCAGTGTGGGAGCTGCTTTCCTCTCCTGGATTCCATCTTTCTGGATTCTGTCACTCAGTGTGAGAGGAGCTTTTCTTCTCTGGTTTTGCCCCTCTGAAGACCCTTCCCACTCCGTGTGAGAGCGGCTTTTCTTTCTCTCAGTGTGAGAGTTAGCTCTTTCTCTCTCCTTCTCCTTTTTCTCTCTTTAAATAAGTCACTTTCTACAAACACTTTTAAGTCCAGCATTTACTGCGCATTGCGCCATGGTTCCCTCTCTCATTCTTGAGAGGGCAGGAGACCAAAAACCTGGAGAAACGTCCTCTCAGGGGAACTGAGGGCACCCTGAACCCATGAACCCCAATTATAGTACACGCAGAAGTGACATAGCAATATTTCAACATTTTTGTAAGTTGCATTTGAACTTCAAAGAAAATTTCTTTACAAAAAAGGATCAGGTGGTGGGATAGAGAAGAATGGAGAGGCTGTACCTTCATCTGACCTCCTCCACTTATTACAGTACATGAAGCCCAGGATGTCCTAGAAAAGTTCCATAGTACAAGCAGCTCTGCGCATGGCAACCAAAGCCACACTGCTTACATGAATAGGTGGAAGGCCAGGAAAGCAAGAGTCTCACTGTACATCCTGCTATTTTACAATTAACGAAGAACATGGGACAAGAGGAGCCACATTACCTGTATTCTTAATAAGAAAGATAAAGGAGATGCTCTGTGAGGTTTTTATAAGGTAGGGAGGCATATCCCACCATGTTGAGGGTTAAACTAGCAAACAAAGTCTATATCCTCAGAAGAGAGCCAAAGAACATTGCCGCTGGGCTTCTCCTGCATCATCAGAGTGGGGAGATGTTCATTTGCTTGTGGTGTTACATATTCTGTGTGTGGCCTTAGTGACGTCTCCATAGATTGCATCACTACGAAGTCCTGTTTTGAATCACATTTCCATCCTGGACTCCTGTGAGTTTTATCAATTTCTAAACTGAGTACTGGCTTGGCATGGTTTTCTCTTCAGTTGACATATGAATGAGTTTGACTGCCTGGAACAGGAATGCTATCCCCTACCTCCCCAGACCTCTGAGTTTGTCTTCCTAGGAATGAGCTTAGGTTGTAGCCTCTCCTGGAAGAAGGAGGATGGACCTTGGAACTCCTGTTATAAAGAGAAGATTCTGTCTCAACTATTCCCATTCAACTCAACTAGGGAATGGGAAAATACTGGAAACAAAGGAGAGAACTCATTATTTGGCTGTCACAGGAAGACATTACCTACACACTGCCACTCAGGAACATTTCTTTTTGAGTGTTCTAGTGGAGGGCCACATCCAGAGGCTATATAGCTGCCTCCAGAGGGTAACCCCAGAAGCCCCCACCTTGGCAGCCTGGTGACATGCTCCCAAGGCTATACCCTGGGACTAATAGCTGTGCTTATACTCCATTCTTTTCATGACAGAAAACTTATGAAAATAAGCTTTAATTTTAATAATAAAACATGAAAGTTTTCTAATAATTTACTTCAAAAAATAAAACATCTAAATATGCCCTAAAAATAATAAAATAGTTTCTAAAAATAGGCCCTATTTTATTTTTTAAGTAACTTAATGGAAAACTTCAGTATTTTATTATTAAAAATAAATTTCTGAGCAAAGTAGCAGGATACAAAGTCAACATACAAAAATTAGCTCCATTTCTATACAATAATAATTAATCTGAAAAGAAAAATAACAAAAAAATTCAATTTATAATCACATCAAAAAGAATAAGACTTTTATGAATTAACTTACCAAGTTGGTAAAAGATTTGTACAATAAAAACTTTAAAACATGGCTGAAATAAATTAAAGAAGGTATAAATAAACAAATACATCCCATGTTCAGGGATTAGACATGTAAAAATGATTCACTTTATACTTATATTGAAAAAGTCAAACACAATTTTATAAAAAAAAACTATGCTCAAAAAAATTGCAAATTCAATGCAATCCCTATCAAAATCCTAATTTTTTTTTTTTCCAGAAATATAAAGGCCCATTCTAAAATTCATATGGGATCTTAAGAGAGCCTGAAAACAGACAAGGAAATCCCAAAAAATAAGAACAAAGGTATATGACTCATACTTTCTGATTTTAAAACTTACTACAGAGTTACAGTAATCAAAACAGTGTCATACTAGCATAAAGACAGACATACAAACCAATGGAATAAAATAAATAGCACAGAAATAAACTCTCACATATATGGTTAAATTTTTGACAAGGATGCCAAGACCATTCAATGGGAAAAGGATAGTCTTTTCAACAAATGGTGCTGGGAAAACAGGATATCCACATACAAAAGGATGAAGCTGGATTCTTACCTAACAGAAACGTTAACTCAAAATGGATCAAAAACATGAATGTAAAACCTAAAATCATAAAACTCTTAAAACAAAGGGCAAAATCTTTACAATATTGGCTTTGGCAATGATTTCCTGGATAGAACACCGCTGGCATAGGCAACAAAAGAGAAAACAGATAAATTGGATATCATTAAAATTGCAAACTTTTGTACATAAAGACACTATCAAGAAAGTGAAAAGACAACCCACAGAATGGGAGAAAATATTTGCAAATTATATATCTCATCAAGGATTAGTATCCAGAATAGAGAGAGAATTCCTAAAACCTAACAATAGTAAACAACCCAATGCAAAAATGGGCAAAGTACTTGAATAGACATTTTTCCAAAGAAGATGTATACAGGAACAATAAGCACATGAAACGATACTCAACATCACTAATGATTATAGAAATGTAAATCAAAACTAGAATGAGATATCACCTCAGACCCATTTGGATGGCTACTGTTCAAAAAAAAAAAAGAAAGAAAATTAAAAGTTTGGTGAGGACATGGATAAACTGGAATCTATAGGCACTGTTGGTGGGAATGTAAAACGATATAGTCACATGGGTAACAGTATGGCGGTTCTTCAAAAAATTGAAAATAGAATTGCTGTATGATATAGCAATTTCACTTCTGAGTAAATATTCCCTCCAAACTGAAAACAGAATCTTGAAGAGATATTATTATATACTCACAATCATAGCAGCATGATTCGCAATAGGTAAAACATGGAAGCAACCCAAAAGTTCAACAATGTATGAATGGATAAGCAAAATGTGAATAAAAGTGAAATTATTCAGCCTTAAAAAGAAAGGAAATTTTGACACATGCTATAACATAGATGAACCTCGAGGACATTAAGCTAAGTGAAATAAGCTGGCCACAAAACAAAAAAATGCTCTAATGCTCTATAATTTTGCTTATATGTAGTTAAAATCATAGAAACAGACAATAGAATTGTGATTGCCGGGGTTAGGGAAAGTGGATAATGGGGAGTTATGGTTTAACAGGTATAGAGTTTTTGTTTTACAAAATGAAAAAGAGTTCTGGAGATGGATGGTGGTGATGGCTGTACAACATGATGAACGCATCAAGTATCAATGGCCCGTATGCTTTAAAATGGTTAAGATAATACATGTCATGTTTTGTGTATTTCACCACAATAAAAAAAAAAACCCTGGGAAATAAATATATAAATAAGTGTTTCATGACATAGCTCTCAAGTGAAATGACAGTCTAGGTCTGGGAGAGAGACTGAAGAATTGCTTTAATCGAAGACATGTTCTTGGGAAGCAGGAGGTAGTAGGTCAACCACTCCAGTTCTGCCACTCTGCTCTTGCAGCCCTGGGCTAAGCAGGCCTCCCAGACCCTGTCATCTAAGTTGCCATATGATCCAGCAATTTTGTTAGGAAACCACCCTGTTTGTGGTACAGGAGCTGGTATGTGGCAGATGGTGGTGGGGCCTAACATGAAAAGGTATCCTCTGCTTTGCTGCTCCAAATGTGGCTTCTGACCAGCAAGGTTGGCAAGATTGGCATCACCTGGAGGCTGGTTGGACTGGTAGGCTCTCTGGCCTCACTCCAGTCTTGTAGAATCAGAATCTGCATTTTAATAAGATTCCCAGTGATGCATATGCACTTTGAAGTTCAGGGAGTATTGCCTCCATTAACTAACAAATTATAAATTAGTCTCCACTCAGGCATCTCTCCCCATGACTACAAAACTCTTAAATCAATTAGTATTTTCTCTCAGCATCAACTATACTAATGTAGCATAAAACAAATCAGCATCAGAGTGCATTTGCAAACCTTGCAAAAAATGCAAGATTTCGTAGAATCAATAGATGTGGTATTAGGGAACTCCTCAAATCATACACATAGCATAGACAAGCAAGAAACTGGCAGATTTAGACCCATTACCAAATGAAAAGGAGCTAATCTACAGGCATAATGGCATTCCTTCAAATGAGAATGATTTGAATATCAAAGAATTAAGAGAGGCCCTTGGGAAAAAATGATTAGGCCTATGAATATCTTTGTAAAAATGACCCACTTTATGATGATACTGTAAAAGTTAAACACAATTTTATTTAAAAAAAAAAACTATGCTCAAAAAAATTCAACACTTCACTTAATCTTTAATCATCCTAAGAAAAAGCACATTGTGTAATTATAATTTAAGTTGCATTACATAAAACATAATGCATTTTCATAAGTTTATTACCATTTTAAAAGATGAAGTCTAATTAAAACTTTTTCTCAGTATTTATCATGATGTTTGGCCCTTGTTTAAAGTGCATTCATGCTAAGTGTACTTTCCTAGTTCCAGCTTTTCTCCAACAATAAGACCTGCTGAACTGGAGTCCTTACTATTGCATGTGCATTTTTCTTTTTATCATACGGAACTTCTTTTTGGTGCTTATGATCAAATTGAGTATCAATTATAAGATAGTTAATACCAACTCACTCCACAACTCAGTGAAGAATTCTTTTAATGTCCCACTTCCTGGTTGGATGTTTCAGCCCATTGTACTACCACAGAAGGGGGTTTATCCCTAGAGCGATAGCGATAGCAGCTGATATCTTTTCAAGGTAATCACCTTATCAACCATGAGGAAGTTCTCCAAGGTCTCTCCATTGTCGCAGGTGACATCGCCAACCTCTTTTACTGCTCTGGGCAGGATTTCTTGCACCTCCTGGGCAATCATTCCTATAACAAAACACTCCAACAGGTTTAATCTTCAAAGAAAGATCTTTCTGGAGAAAATCCTCACTAAGCTTTTGCTTTGATCTACAATACATCAGTGGCAAAGAAGGAATTTTGAGCCAAGAACCACTATAGAATTAAAAGTGGGAGTGTTGTTTTCTCTGCTTTTTTTTTTTTTTTCCTTTTTGAGAGTCTGGGCCAAATGTTGGAAAGGGGGAGGTAAGTGCCTTAAAATCCCTGTCCATACAAGCAAAGGTGAGGCATTAGCTGGATTTCCTTTCTTTTCCCATATGAAGCCTTTGCCCCTAAAATACTTCTTTCTTCTTTAGGTTTCTTGGATTGGAGTATAAACACCACTTGGCTTACCCCTTCTCTTATCTAGATCCACTTACCCTGCCACCTTCTCCCTCCATCTCCCCACTGCCCAATGCCGGTCCTCATATAGGTTGAGCTGCCATCTGCCTTGAACCCTCAGCCCATGAGCAAGAGGACTCCAGTGAAAAAAACTATATATTCAACCCACCCCACCAGTACAGTACCTTGGGGTGGAGGAGTGGGACATTGAATAAAAAATGACACAGGAATTCTTTAACCTCTCCTGTTCTAGTGACTATGAGTTTCACAGAGCACAGGTTAGATCAACATAGTGTTGTCAAATGCCATAGTACAGAACCTCAAAATAAAAAGGAAATTAAAATTTTAACAGTTGACAATACAAAATTAAAAGGGGAATTTGTGTGTGTACCTGTTTGATGGGCAGTGTTTATTCCCATTGCAGATGCAAATTCAGGTTTGTAGTCATATTCAACAATTCTCATTTGGGCTATTCTTTTCAGCTGTTCAGTTGTGTCAACCTAATTTAATTAAAGAAGAGCAGATTTTACTAGCACAGATATTTGCTATTCAAATTTATGCCCAGAGTGACCCAGAGACATCACTGAATTGCTTTTGGATATTTTGCTGGAGATAATTTCTTCAAGTGGATTTCAAGCCAGGATTACCCAACTGCTGGCCCTTCAGGACCCAGCAATCCCCCTTCTCCTGGACACCCCTCCCTCACACCATCCCAGTCAGCCGGGTATCTTCCACCTGCAGTCACTGCTCTTACATAGTTAAAGCCTGTCCCAACTGTCACTACGGGGTTCCAGCAAAATGATAACAATCAAGACAGTACAGTGAACTTTCCCTAAAGCTAAATGTGTTTGATCCAAAGGATTCCTCTTTAAATTTAGAGATTTTATAAATGAATTGATGGTAATAGCAGAATCTATTTTTTTAATGTCTTTATCTGACAAGTAAAAAGTTGGCAGCCCTCTGTGGGTACCCTAAATTTTCTTTTGAACCATAATAGGATTGTGAAACCAGCGGTGTCTTGGCAGTTAAAAATAAACTTCCTGGGCATTCATCCATGTGATAGAGGAACCAAAAATGCTTTTTGTTGTTGTTGTTTTAAGAAAACTACCGTCATGGTCCTCAGCTCCTCCCTTGACAGTAGAGCCCCTCCACCATCGTTTAGGATTCTCAGCCCTTCACTAGTTGGGTTGGTTGTGAAAGATGGTGGCTAAACCGATGAGCTTTACTTCAGGAAGCTGTTCCAGAGCATAATTCTGAGCTTCCTGCTATCATTCATTCTTCGTTTTATTCAACTAACATTTACCAGTCACTTCCAACATATCATGCACTGCTAAGTGCTGGGACTTAAAAAGTAATTGCCTTGAGCTGGAGGCCATTAACCTTAGCAAACTAACACAGGAAGAGAAAACCAAATACTGCATGTTCTCACTTATAAGCGAGAGCTAAATGATGAGAACACATGGACACAGAGAGGGGAGCAACACACACTGGGGCCTTTTGGAAAGCGGAGGGTAGAGGGTGGGAGGAGGGAGAGGATCAGGAAAAATAACTAATGGGTACTAGGCTTAATATCTGGGTGATGAAACAATCTGTACAACAAACCCCAATGACACAAGTTTACCCATGTAACAAACCTGCACTTGTACCCCCGAACTTAAAAGTTAAAAAAAAAATGCCTTTTAAAAGCTTATGGTCTAGACAGGAAGAAACACCTGGTATATATATACGTAATCATATATGATTTTATTACAATGTGAGAAACACAGGGCAATGGTGGAATTACACACAGAGAATCATTACAGCTCTGAGGAAAGGTGCCTAAAATATTCTTAAGGAAATATAAAGGAAGGATTCCTAGAGAGGATGAAGCCCAAGCAAGATCTTGGCTTCTTCCAGTTCCTCAGACAAACTCTGCTCCTTTCACTTCCAAGCCTTTGCTCATGCTGTTTTCCCAGACTCGAAAGTTTCCTCCCACTCCCCTACCTTCTCCTTCTGCAATGTGAGCACTGTTCCTCAGAGAAGGTTCTCTTGACTTCCAAGTCTAGGCAAGGTTCCTCTGCTTCCTGGGCTCATAGCACCTGTTCTTCTTCATAGCATGCATCACATTTACCACAAGACAACTAATTGTGTCACCTTCATTCTTCTTCTTCCCCTACATAACATATACCCCGTGAGCATGAGGACATGTTTAAGGTCATGGTTCATCACCACGTCACCAGTTCCTAGTATAATTCCTTGCATGCTGTAGGTGCTTAACTAACAATCATTAAGTACATTACTAACCTTAAGATAAGAGTTAGGGAAAGATGTAAGGTAAGAAGGGAGGGAGAAAGGATGAGACTAAGGCATGAGTACTAAGCAGAGAGAACACCATGAACCAAGGCCCGAGGCAGCAAATGCCCTGAATGATATCTGCGCAACCAAGGCAGAGTTTGGCATTACTGGACTAGAATGGTTAAGGCCAGAGCAGGGAGGGCCTTGCAAGTCACACTGGGAAGAAAGTTAAAATCTCATTTTGCCCTGTTCATGTATCTATCACTGTGAGCACCTTCACTCAGTCACCAAATATGTATTGAGTAGCTACTATGTGCCAGATGCTCTCCTAAGCACTGGAGATTCAATGAGTGTTTCTTATTTGGAGCTTAAATTTTAGTAAAAGTCATTCTTGGGTCTTATTCATCTCAGGACCTGCACAGTACCGAGCAAAGTATCTGACATGTAATAGGCACCCCAAATTTTTGATGGAAAAAAGAAGAAATAAAAGAATGAAGGTATTGAAATGGGAGGACAATCCCTGATATGAACAGAATTGAAGCGAGAGGGTCAATCAGGAGCCAGCCTGGACTGGCCTTGCACTGCCTAGGCCCTACCCAGTTCCTCAGCCAGCTCTGGTTAGCATGCGCTCTTAAAGAATAAGAAATTGTAGCCAGGCGTGGTGGCTCATGACTGTAATCCCAGCACTTTGGGAGGCTGAGGCAGGTGGATCACAAGTCAAGAGTTCAAGACCAGCCTGACCAACATGGTGAAATCCCATCTCTACCAAAAATACAAAAAAATACATAGGTTCCTGGCAGTCCTGTGACCACTTCCTATAACCCCTTGGTTCCTGCCCCACCTGCAGGGCCCCCACTAAAGAAGGAAGCAGAGGCAGTGTTGGTTTCTTTGCTGCAGATGAAAAGCAGAGGAGAAGGTGCCCTCATGCAGGCTGTCCAGGTTGCAGAGAGGGAAATGGTCCCCGGTTTCTAAACTGGATCCTTGAATGTATTTCCCCAAGACATACTGCTAGACATAGCATTAGGTCCTCTAGTACTACTACCATCCTCTAGATAGATTTTCGGCCAAGAAAAATGTTGAGGGTTAACTTAGAGAAATAAACATTTTATATGACAAGATTTGTCAAACAAACTGCTCTTCCAATTTCTGGATCTGTAGACTTCTCAAAGCCAAATATAAATAGCAGCCTGTACTGAGTGAGCCCTATGTGTACACGTGGACCGGGGAAAACAATTGAGGCAAAGGCTGTGCCTTCTCTGAATCCTCCCCTGGGACCCTACATAGGCCAGCGCTTACTGCTGTACCTTGCTCTTCAATGCCTGTTGAGTAAGAAACTGAAAACTGGATTCGAGTGTCTACTTTGACCTTGCCCACAGCAGTTATTGAAAGTTTGGACCATGAATGCAAATTGCCATCAGCATCATGCTGCCTCACACCCAAGGTTTCTATATCACTAGCTCAAGAATTGCATCACAGAGAACACCTTCCAATCCGTGGGACTCAGTTTGTCCAGAGAAGGCTATCTGTCATCTGGTGATGGCCCATAGCCCAGGCACAGTCTGGAATAGGAGCAGCTTAAATGACACCTGCTCACCCTGAGCAGAGGAACTTCTGCATTTGGCTCCTGGCCCTGAGGGAGACTTTGCATGTTTGACTTTCTTGAGTTTTTCTCATGTCTACTTTTGTTTTCCACTAGCACACGGGTGGTGCGGTTAGGAGAAAATCAAAACAGCCTTTGATCATTTCATCGTCACGATTTTCTTTTCTGGCTGGAATTTTTAAATATCTTGCTGCCTTTTTTCAGCCTTCACCGCAGAATTTGACTGATGCATTTAACTCTCAACTTCCTCATGTTTTTGGCCATTGACACTGACGTTCTTCATGTGCCTCTGGTGTTCCTTTCCCCCCTAGTTTTGCTCAGTTTTCACTATCAGAGCTGCATTTCCTTCCGCAGTCTGCAGCCGCATCAGCAGACATGATGCCATTGGCTGGGCAAGTTAAGCTGCTCCTCTGCCCAGGACCTCAGTTGCAGAGGTTTCAGTCATATCTGCATCATCATCTCCATATCTTGGATCTGTGTCCCTGTGAGCATCAAAGGTCTCCCCTACCAGTACTTTGTAGATAATCATGTGCTTAATATCCACAAAGCAATCTGTGTCTCCTGAGTGAGGAAACACATAGCCAGGGCAAAGCAGCAACCTATATCCATTTTCCCCAACTGTAGTATTAGGCAACATATTTGACCACTGTATTTTGTAGAAGCTCATCCAACCAGAAGCCAGCTCTGGTTAGCATGCACTCTTAAAGAATAAGAAATTACAGCCAGGCAAGGTGGCTCATGCCTGTAATCCTAGCACTTTGGGAGGCCAAGGCAGGTGGATCACGGGTCAGGAGTTCGAGACCAGCCTGACTAATATGGTGAAGTCCTGTCTCTACTAAAAATACAAAAAAATTAGCCATGCATGGTGGCACATGCCTGTAGTCCCAGCTACTTGGGAGGCTGAGGCAGAAAAATCACTTGAACCTGGGAGGTGGAGGTTACAGTGAGCTGAGATTGCATCACTGCACTCCAGCCTGGGCAACGGAACAAGATTCCATCTCAAAAAAAAGGATAAGAAATTGCTTCCAGTCCTACATGTGCCATCAAATTGACCAAGGGTCAGATTCCCAGAGTATTTGAAAGAAAGGCTCTCTTTTTAAAAGTTGCAAAAACTAAGACAGAAAGAGGTGAAGATGAAATTCACAAATCAACATTACCATCATCTCCCTCATCTCAGTAATAAATAGTGGATTGGGACAGACAAGATTTCTAGGAATATATATCTCAAAACTGTACATAGACCTATTAAATCAATTAATATGAAATAATTTAATAAGTATCATCTAACTTTCATTTTGTATAAATAGAAAATAACATCTATTTGTTTAGACTTGTCTAGCTAAAAAAACACTTTACATATATGAGCTTAGAAGAATCTCTTAACCTGGGTAGAACAAATAAGAGCATTCCCTGTTCATGGACAGCAAAACAGAGTCTTAGATCACCTCTGGGCCAAAGTTCCTGGGCTGGCGGTTGCTGGAGTCAGGACTAAACTCAGTCTTCTAACCATGGACCAGGATTTTATTTTTATTCTATTATGCTGCTGTGAGCAGGAAGGGGATACAGAAATTTCACATTTAGAGCCTGGATTGAAGTGACATTTCATCTATACAGAGAAGGCTTTTTAGAAGGGATGTGAGAAGTTCTCCAGAAGCTTGTTATTTTAAGACACTATTTTCTTCAAACCAAGGAGCAATATTTGAAGATGTTTGGTAAACGAAGTTTTGTGTTTAGCCTGGTGGTAGCAGGAAAGATTGTACAGGACTCTTCTCACTTGTTATATTCAATTTACATTTTAATAAGACTTGGTAGTGAATTGTATAGTCAATCGCAAGGATAAATTGGAGTCGGTATGATCTGAAATGCAGACAGATGATCTCTCTCTAAAGTTCAAAGGCACAATATCTAGGACCGATATCTGGAAATGTATGTGAGAACTCTCTATCTCTGCATTCCCATCTGGCTAGTAGGTCATAGGTCTTCTATCATGAACCACAGCTTCACAATCAGTATAAAAGTCTACAATTACAACCATTCTTTGGAATCCTCTAAGCAAAGGACGACATTCCTTGGCTAGTTTAGAAAAACCAGTGCAGATTTGCACTGAGAAAGGAATGCAGTCTGGAAGAAGGGCTAATGGTGAATATATTAGGACTCCTATTAGCTTAAAAGGAATAAGGAAGGGAGGCAAAAGGAACTTTTAGAACATAGCCTCACAAATGCTGTCAAGAGAAGTAGTAGAGTGAGATGACTGGGGAAGTGGCAGAAGGAATGAATGGGAAATCATTAAATGGCAGAAGAGTTGGAATGAGGTGTTAATAGCTGGCTAATGGATTGGAATCTTAATCCTCATCTCCATGGTATACATAGAGTTGTAGCTTTCCAAGGTGATTCAGTTCAACTGGTTAAAAAATTAAAAAGAGCCAAGTGTGTTAGGCAGGCAGGCACCATTTTCATCTTATAGATGAAGACACTGAGTTCAGGGAGATTAAGCATTTTATTGAGGGTCACAATGCTGGGGAGAGCCCAGAGCGGAAGAGCCCTCTCCTGATGTCTAGGGCTTTTTTCTGGTTTTCTCTCCACAGAGGGAAAAGGTTTTCACCCAGAACTCTTGGTGATGAACTGACCAAGTAAGGGATAAGGAGGAGGAACTTCTCAAGAGTTCCTCAGAGAAAGATGATGCCTGGGGAAGATAATGGCCAGTAGGACTGGTGCCAGGGACCTAGGAGGAAGAGGCTAGAGACGTCCAAGAAAAACATGATCAGGAACTGGACTGAGACAGGGCTTGGAAGATGAGTGGGGAGATGGAAAGGAAAAGGCAAGCTCTGGAAGCAGACAAAGTGTGGAAGGAAGGGCAATGGCCTGTGGAAGATAACTGAGACTTGCTGCTTGTGAAGCCAATGACATGTTGTCCTTGCCCACTGCTCCTGTCAGGTAAATCCATTCTCTCAGGTAGGAACTGCTTTACAATTTCAGCAGAGATGCCCAGCAGCTCAGTCATCACGCTTAAGCAGTGTGTTCATCTCACACCAGTGGGTGACATGTAAAGATGCGTGGTGCAAGGTGTGGCAGAGGCCAGGAGCACTCAGCACATCCTACTGGGGTGTCAGAGGAGGGGCCCAGGACCTGACTCTGTACTCACCTCCTGGATATGCTGCTTTGCCCGGCTGTCAGAGGGATGCATGATGGTCCCCATCACTTTCATGTTGCCACAGACAACCAGGGCTTCGTCTGGCGCATCTGTGTTGATTCCTACTCGACCATGACAGACAACAGATTCTGGAACTTGTCCTCGCTGCCACAGTGCATCACTGTCATTTTCAAATTGCCCAGGGTTAGAGGCCTGGAAAAATACATAAATATTTTATAATTAAAGTTACAGTAACAGGAATAGATGATCATGTTAGTGTTCAGAGCAAAGGCAAACTGAATATTATCTAAATATTTTACAAGAGAATCCTGTATTGAGTGACATATCCAAGTAACTCTGGGGCCTAGGAGAGCCAGGGAGCCTTCCCTAACTGCTCTGCCTCCCCACTAGCAGGAGCTCTGTATGCCATGATTTGAAACATACATCTCTATTGCATCTATCTGGAATTAAGAATGTAATCAATTATATTAGGTGGGTGATAAAGAAGAAAACTAAAAATGACTATCATTTCAGGAATAATCATGATCATCATGATTTGAAATCAGAACATTACATCAGAAAATATTACAGGTGTACCAAAGTCAGGTAAATAAACATACCTTTATAGTTTCAAAATGCTTTTATATTTATGATTTCATACACAAGTGACAAGCAAATGATAAACAAATATATTTAATATACCTCAACTATTCCCTAACACAGAGGATGAGGATACAGAAGGAAGAATAATAACAGCTACATTTGTTGTGTGATAATTCACAGTGCAATTCTATGAGATATGTACTATTGTCCTCATTTTATTGACACTGACACCCTGAAAAGACAAATAAATTGCCCAAAGCCACAAAGCTAATAAATTCTGGAGCTGGAACTATAAGTCCTCTGATTATTAAATAGTGATTTGCCTACTTCATGCCATTGCTTAGAAGTAGTCCTGGCAATCTTCAAAGAAAATCCAAGTGAAACCATTGGACTAGACAAAGTTCTGGAGATTTTACTCTTAAATAAAATTATTTGCCAAAGAATGTTCCACTGCACTGCCTTCCTTCCTCCCTGCTTCCCTGTAGCCACTGAATTGATTCCCAAATACTTTAAAGTAGGCATCTCTAAAGCCCTCAAAATCCTCACAACAAAATTAATTTGTTTTTAAAATTATGACTTATTTTCATGATTGAGACAGGTTGTCACAACTTTAGGCAAACAGTCGTGATCCCGATTACCTAAAAAGTCAGTGCTAATACTTGACTTTTTGCCTTTCTGGTGGTATATGATACATTGCAAGCTCAGCACCTGAATATGCAGATTTTCTCAGAAGACTACTCAGGAAACCAGTAACAATGGTTTCCTCAAGGACAGAGTCTGGGAGATGGAGAAACAGTGGTGAAAGGGAGATTCACCTTTCACTGTATACTCTCTTGATATTGAGTGTTTTGCCATATGCATTTGTTACAATTTTTAAAATAATTAAAAGGAACTACAAAGTTTATTTCTTAGTTTGGGTTCAGTTAAAGAACTTTTTGATGACTTCAGTTTCCTAATTCAATCCCAAGTGTCTGAACCCTGAGCTGCTTGGAAGATTCAACCATTGACACTTGATGGACAAAAGCAGTGAAAGAGGCCGGGCGTGGTGGCTCACACCTGTAATCCCAGCACTTTGGGAGGCTGAGGTGTGTGGATCACTTGAGGTCAGGAGTTCAAGACCAGCCTGGCCAATATGGTAAAACCCCCATCTCTACTAAAAATACAAAAATCAGCCATGCGTGGTGGCATGCTCCTGTAGTCCTAGCTACTTGGGAGGCTGAGTCAGGAGAATCACTTTAACCTGGGAGGCAGAGGTTGCAGTGATCTGAGATCAGGCCACTGCACTCCAGCCTAGGCGACAGAGCAAGGCTCCATCTCAAAAAAAAAAAAAAAAGGCAGTGAAAGAATGTAATATAAAGTAATGGGGTGGGAGGCTAGTGGGGAGTGAGGGACGAATATAAAGTTAACAACTTTGAAGATTATTTTGTTCAAATTTACTTGAACAAAGGGCTTTTCTGCAAGGTCCCTAGAGCCCCTTGATTGTGAATGGCAAATTGGCTTTGACTCAAATCCTTTAAAGCAAGCAATCAACTAAATCCAAAGGTATGCCATGTAAGATGGTGATGTATTTTTCTCTATTTTGAAGATAATGAGCCATTTCAAGGAAACAAAATAAGACAGTGATGGATTTTTCTGTAATGAGCTTTGGGATAGTTATTATCATGTTGGTAACTTGATACTGAAACAGCAGATATAAGTGGATTTAATTTTTTGGAACAATTGCAACATTCTCATTTAGCTTTCATCAGATGAAAACTCAAATCCCTAAAATATGTTCACATTATTTTGGAAAGGGCCACAAATTCACAACGTTCTAAATATATAGCCCTAGGGAGAATTCCTCATCAGTAACGGAAATGTTCTCATAAGATCTGTGAACTTATTTCTCTTCTCTGGAATCCACAACCTTCACATGTCAAAGCAAGCCGAAATATACTACCTCTTTCTGGAATTATGAGTTTGTATTTACACGTGACCCAGTAGTGGATTATGGATACCAAACACCAAAATAAATGAATTAAAATGTCTAAAATACTTTTATTATTTGTCTCATAGCCTTTTATTTAGGGAAGAGACCTGAGTATTCTAGTCTATGTTATAACACAAACTAGCTGTGTGACCTTGGGGCAGTCCCTTAATCTTTCTGTACTGTGTCCTCCTCTGATAAATAAAGAATCATGTCTCCTTTACCGACCTCCAAGGGTGATTGTGGGATTAACTGAAATCATGTGTGCATGAACAGTTTGTAAAAATGAAGACGAAAAGCCTCAAAGTTATTCTCAACACACTCTCCTGGACACAGCAGCAGCTATTTACCCTATAATTGCTTCATCTGCTCTCCTCAGCAACACACCTGCAGAGTTGCAAGATTCCAGGGGACGCCTTTCATAAAAAATACAATGTAAATGCGCCCCCTGCAGGTTGCTGGAATAGAAAACAGCATCAGCAGTAATTTGAGGCCTACTCTTGAGTTGGAAATGAAAAGCTGGAATTTGTTTTACTATCGTTTGGGATTCAAAAGCAGCAGCCAAATAACAAATAGAAGAGCTTGACCTGAGGAAGGCAGCTCTTAGGAAATCCATTTTTGCACCTTTTGAAAGGGTTACAGAAAATGGACCTAGAAATACTCTGCTGGTGCTACTCAAAGCATGGTCTGCAGGCTAACAACATCAGCATCTCCTGGAAGCCTGTTAGAAATGCATATTCTCAGGCATCCTGACCTATTAAATAAAAAACACAGGTATCTGTGTTCTTACAAGCTCTCTGGGGATTCTTATTCATAATACAAGTTTGAGAACTACTTATTTATGCCATGTACTCTGGTCATAAGTTGCCCTTCTATAGTTGACAGAAAGATCTGTTGAGTCCAAAACAGGTATTACTCCATAAACTGTTTTTTTGTTTTTTTTTTTTTTTGAGACAGAGTCTTGCCCTGTCATCTAGGCTGGAGTGCAGTGGCGCAATCTCGGCTCACTGCAACCTCTGCCTCTCAGGTTCAAGTGATTCTCCTGCCTCAGCCTCCTGAGTAGCTGGGATTACAGGTGTGCAGCACCATGTCTGGCTAATTTTTGTATTTTTAGTAGAGACAGGGTTTCACCATGTTGGTCAGGCTGGTCTCAAACTCCTGACTTTGTGATCTGCCCACCTTGGCCTCCCAAAGTGCTGAAATTACAGGCATGAGCCACCATGCCCAGCCTCATAAACTGTTTTCTTTGAGTAAATAAAAATTCACCTGAACTCCAAAAGAGGGATGTGTGTTTGTGTGTGTGCGCGCGCGTGCATGTATGCACATATGCATTATTATATTATCTTCCCCAACCCTAGGTTTGGTTTCCCACCTCACACAGTGCGATTTGTAGAGCAGTAGAGGAAGAATTCTTGGGGACATGCCCATTTCTAGTCTTCTGGAAAAGAAACTGGAATAATTTATTACTTTCCAAAATGAAGAAACCCTAGAGTGTCTTTGAATGGCAGACAGAAGTAATCATCCCTCCTGCTTGCAACATTGCACTCCAAACCAGGTTTAATTAAGTATTTTATAAGGAAAGTGGGCCTGAAATAGAAGGGGAATCTGAAGGAATTCCACTGAGAAATTCTCCCAGAAACAAAGACTCAAGAAATAAATCTGTTCTTTGGAGTAAGCCTTAATTTCCATTGGTCAATTTATGCTAAAGGACCATAATATACTTCTTGAGCTGTTTTGATTGACAACCCAGATGAACAATTACTGGGTCCTTCCCACCATTCTCTCTCCAAGCAGAATTCTGACAAGCTTGGTCTCCTGGACCCTTCCTGGAGGCCTGGAACTCATCTAGGCCTCATACATTCACCCTTACCAAATAGTAAAATGTCAATCTCTGCCATTAGGAGGAGTCATTCTTAGGCCACAAAACAAGTCTGCATTTGTTTAAATGCAGTTTTCATTTCTCCATTTAATGTGGTCAGGGATTGTAGTATCTGTGTCAAATTTTTTTTCCCATTCTTCATTCTGGAGCTCAAACTAACAGAACCAGGCTATGACCTAAGTGGCCACATCTGGCTCTTTTGTAGAATGTTGGCTGGTCTGCCCTCTACCCAACCTATTTGTATGCACCATATAGACTCCTCTAGAATCTCAGGTGGCAGAAAATGTATTCTGTGGACATTTCTAAAACTCACTAATTCAAACAATAATGTCATTTCTTAAACAATTAAATGGACTGAAAAGTCTGCATTCATTTTCACTTCTGTGTTTTAGAGTTTGAGTGAAATAATATCAATAAGGTATTTCTAGTGCGGGGATGAACAGTTGATATTAGTAATCCTTTTCTTCTAATTGCTGTTAGGGTGACCTTTGTGTTATCCAGCACACTTGTAGAATAGGGTATTCTCTTTAACCAAAATCGTATCTGGCAGAAAACTATCAGATCTGGAATACAATATTTTTTTTAAATAAAAATTCAGTGAATAGCATGAAACTCAAACTATGCTGAGTAAATTTAATATTTTGGGTATTCATACTGAATCTGAATTATGGAACTTTCAGCTTCTCAAAGTCATCATTATGAGCTCATTATCATTGTGCTTGGGATTTAAGGAGGTGCCAATTAACAGAGAGTTTTTGGTAAACAGGAGGCTAGAGAGTGGAGCTCTCTCCCTCTCATGTTGCTGTTGTGTGGAATTGCATGGAAGCTGCGTATAGCTTTGCAGGAGCTGTCAGCAGCAAATGGAGAAATCTCATCACTAGGTAAATTATTCCAAGTATGCAGGTGGCTAGCAGACTATGTCTCAAGCAGAAGTTACACTGATCAGGAGAGTACTGTCATCATATCTAATCTATGCTAACTCTGAAAAGAATGGCATTATCTGTCTTTATTCCTTCCAAAGAGAAACAACATGCAACCTAGGTTTCTAGACTTGACTTTAAACCAGATTTGTTAGCATAGCAAGGCAATTCCAGATAACATCAAATGAGATGTCAAAGATGGCTCTGGCCCCTGCAGAGGGATGGACAGGTACCTCTGTGATTGGCTTATGATGCAAGGAGAGGCCACACCTGCCTCTGCCCCAGAGAATCCTCATTTGCTGCAGGTTATGTCAGCAGCCTAGGGTGTGCATGCCCTGGGACTGCTGAACACATAAGTGTTTTACCTCATTTCTATCATTACTTCATCTGCATTAAAACATTGAGATATAGTTAAAGGATTTCCACTAATAGGAGGCTTATTAATTTTCATTGACAAAAGGAATTACAGAGGGCTCTTTGTTTCAGAACGGTTCGTCACAGGCAAGGAGAGATGCCATTTCCCCAAATGGGCAGATCTTTTCCTCCTCCTCAGGGCCTCAGGTTAACAGCCACATACATGGGCAGGCCCACGGTGAACACTGCTCTCTGTTGGAGTTTGCATGGTCCCCATGTATCGCTTCAAAGATCCATAACAACACAGCCCCTCCCAGGGCTGCCAGGGCTGCCAGGCCTGTGGCTACCTGTTACTTCATGCCTCTGGTATTTTCAGTGGTGGCCAGCCTGAACTCACACAGCTGCAGCTGCAGCTGCCAACAGCTTTATGTTTTTGTGGCTGCCAAGACTCCCCTGCACAGATGTGACCAATCACTCATTCAGCAAAATGTGCTGAGCCAGCCATTCCTATGTGCTAGGCAGTGGCCCAGATGCCCTGGCACCACCAATCACTTTTGGCCTGGAATGCTTTCCTACCACTTTCCCCACCCTGCAGGCTTTAGGGTCAGAGAGATCCAGGATCCATCATTTATAATTTGTGAGATCATGGATTAGTTACTTAGCCTCTTAAGCCTCAGTTGTTCTGGGTATAAATAATGTAATGTGAAAGTATAATAATGTAAAATGATGTCATATGTAAATTATTTAGCTCAGTGCCTAAATCACAGTGTAAAAACCAGAGTGTCTCGACCTCAGCACCACTAACATTTTGGGAGGCATAATTTTTTGTTGTGGAGGTTGTCTCATGCATTGTAAGTTACTGAACAGTATCCCTGGTCTCTACCCACTAGATGCCAGCTGTGACAACCAAAAATGTCTCCAGACATTTCCAAGTGACCCTTGGAAGAAAAAATTGCCCTTGATTGTGAACCACTATGAGAAAACTCAAATAAGAATTTCTGCTATTCACTTTGGGAGGCTGAGGCGGGTGAATCACGAGGTCAAGAGATTGAGACCATCCTGGTCAACATGGTGAAACCCCCTCTCTACTAAAAATACAAAAAATTAGCTGGGCATGGTGGCGTGTGCTTGTAATCCCAGCTACTCAGGAGGCTGAGGCAGGAGAATTGCCTGAACCCAGGAGGCGGAGGTTGCGGTGAGCCGAGATCGAGCCATTGCACTCCAGCCTGGGTAAGAAGAGCGAAACTCCGTCTCGAAAAAAAAAAAAAAAATTCTGCTATTACTATAATTATCATTGAAATAATCAGTATCATCGAAAAAGCACATCATTGAAAATTCCAGTTCTGCCTACATAGGAGGAAAGCATGTGGAATCCAGAAAAGTCAGAGAACTGAGCTTACCCTTACAATGATCCTTTCAGAGATGTGGGCAGACAACAGATAGAACTGGTCTTGGTTAGCAGCATACAGTCCAACCACCAACATGAAGTATCTAATTCAGAGACAGTAGACCAATGTCAATGCATCAGGAATGGAGACACACTTCATACAATCAAATACCACCCAACAGTTGATCAATAGTGAACTTATCGAGATGAGTTTGCTATTTAAAGACTTCCTTTTCCTTTCTACTCTAAGTTGTCCCCCCAGTGAAACAAGAGAGTAGTTGATTTACTTGCTATTGTTCTGGGTCAGCACTTTGCCCAGTTGGTGGTATTTGTGAGC
Organism: Aotus nancymaae; assembly: GCF_030222135.1. Lineage (NCBI taxonomy): Eukaryota > Metazoa > Chordata > Mammalia > Primates > Aotidae > Aotus > Aotus nancymaae. The sequence goes on from NW_026988428.1 coordinate 30,882,136, forward strand.
TGTTTTACAGGCTCCAAAAGAGCAGGAAAGCAGGCTGGCCCAGGGAGATATCCCAGGAGGGGGCTGGGGTCAGCCTGTCTCCACGCCGCAGTCCTGGGCCCTCAGCACAGCACGGTTCACAAATACAACAGGAAGCCACCTTAAAGGTCCCTTTGCTCAGAGCCACAGAAGCCACATGGCCTGGGCCTTAACGGAGGCTGACTCCATAGGGTCTGTGCCACCACACCGGATCCTTCCCAGTTCAGCCTGCCCTTGGCCATGTATCCTGTGCCTTCAACATTCTCAGGGCTTGACTTTAGCCAAAGACTCAGACCTCCCCTTCAATTGCTCCCAAGGCAATTTTTATCACTGTTCCTTCAATTGCCTTTTCATATGTACCACTGATGAGACAGTTTTAAGACTAGACCATTTCTTGAAAGTCAAAATTAAAACTATCCTCATCAAAGAAGCTTTTATCCTAAGAACTGCATGAAAAAAAACTTTACCAACTTCCTCTATAACACTCCTATTCTCCCAGAGAACAAGAGTTTCCCTCTGCATCTAAAGTAAATCAGTAAGAGTAGTAACTGATATCATTATTAGTATTAGCTACTATCAAGAGCTCAGTGTGTGATGTACCGGGCTAAGCAGTTTACCCACATTAGTCTATTTAGATTCTCAAAACAACTTTACCGGAGTAGAATATTGTTACTGTCTCTTATTTTATAGGACAGGAAAATGAATTTCAGAGAGGTTAAGTTTTCTGCCCAAGATCACTCACCTAGTAAATGCCAGTATAAAATAGTCAAATTCAATTCTATCCAACTCCAAAACTATGTTCTAAAACCAGCAGTTCTCAAACTTGGGCATGTATCAGTGTCACCTGGAGGGTTTGTTAAAATACAAATTGCTGAGCCCCATCCCCAGAGTTTCTGATTCAGAGTTTTCGATTCAGTTTTTGATTCTTTGTTAAGGCCCAAGAACTTGCATTTCTAACAAGTGTCCATTTCTGATAGTCCTGGAACCACACTTTGAAAGCCACAGGTCTAAATCATGAAAATAAGTTATTTTCTTTTTTAATCAAAAAGGTCACAGCAGAACTTCAGCTCTAGAGGCCAGCACACTGGTTAAGAAATGCAGTCAGTTCTCAATCTTTGGATGGCAATGAGACATAAACACGTGGCCACTCTAGAAAACCATGGAGGGAAGTGAGCCAGGCAGAGTTAGGGCTAGGCAGGAAAGTGGGCATTGCAGGGAATGAGGGTGGAGAAGAAAGATGTCCATGGGTAAAGGAGAAATGTTAATAATCTGAGAGGCAGAGAAAGGAGGCAAGTGGCTTAGGGAGGCCCCGTGTGCTGGCTGGTATCAGGAGGATCAGAGGCGCCCAGGAGGGCACTTCCTACCCAGATACTGCCATGCACACAGTGACACCAGTACCTCTGGTCTGGATTTGGTTTTCCCTTTTTTCTCATATTATTTGCTGTGGTTTCACTGAAGTGTAATCGTCCCAGCGTTACTTTGGTGACCTGGTCAGCCAATAGCTCGATTCTAAAACAAACAGCAAAAATCCAAGAGACTATAAGAGAACACGAAATCTCTGATCATATCGAATTCACTTTTAAACTCTCAACTACGTTTGGTTCCCAGTTCTCATCACACTGGGAGAACAGTTTAATCTAATTGCCAGTTATTCACTGCTATCCACAGCGTGGTCTGGAATGGCTGCCAGGAAGGCCATGGAATACCTTGAAGGGTAGGAAATGCTCAGTCAGCAGAAGCTCAAGCCTGGCGCTCCCGACTCACAAGGGCCGTATGCTCCATATACCCGGTATGGATCCTTTTACCTCCACAATGGGAAGAGAAAGCCTTTCATTTGTGCTGCTGCCACTGTTGTGATAGCACTCATCTCCTGACTGAAGCAGTTTAGGTCTCGCATGAATGCCTTTGCTCCCTCTTCATGTGTTTGCCTTCTCCTAGTCTAGCAGTGGGAGGCAGCTTCCTCCAAAGGAGGGCCACATACACCCTTCCCAGACAAGGGAGACCCAGATGTGCCACACACATTTAGTGCTGCGTTTGTACAAGTGGCTTCTGGTCTGTCCAGGCCATGAGACCATTTTCTTTGCAGCCCAAAGGCGGTTGACTCAGGGTCAAAACCCTGAGATGTCTCCACTGCATCCCAGTCAAACCAGTCAAAAAGCAAATCCTATTCACCCTAAGTCATCCTACAAAGAAGACTCTAACTTTGCATACTACCAGCTATATATGCTTTCTATATTGGAATCCATTCAGCCAGCTATCAATGCAGCTTTAAAGAATAAGAAAAAATGACCTCTAAGCACAGCATGGATATACAATCTTGAAATTACTTCAATCAACATTATACTGATTTAAACGAAAAATTAAAAGAAAGATCTAGCCATAATCTATCTCAAGAAACTAAAGTTGTTAGTAAGGTTGTTAGCAAAGCTTTTAGCAATAAATAATATAAAAATAATAATAGCTTTAAAATAGATCTTTTTATAAAGAATTTTTACAATGGTGTCAATCCATAGTACAACTTTATTTTTGTTGATGGACATCTAGTCATAATATTAACATTAATACTACATTAACCGCTGGGCACAGTGGCTCATTCCTGTAATCCCAGCAGTCTGAGAGGCTGAGACAGGCAGATCACCTGAGGTCAGGAGTTTGAGACCAGCCTGGCCAACATGGCAAAACCCGGTCTCTACCAAAAATACAAAAATAACCTGGGCATGGAGGCAGGTGCCCGTAATCCCAGCTACTTGGGAAACTGAGACAGGAGAATTGCTTGAACCCAGGAGGTGGAGATTGCAGTGAGCCAAGATTGTGCCACTGCACTCCAGCCTGGGCAACAAGAGCGAAACTCAGTCTCAAAAAAAATGAAACAAAAAAAACTACATTAACATTATTAATTTGGATTCTATGGTAGGCTTCATTTTAAATAAGCAAAATAAATTAGGTAATAAAATTATATATATATAATAAAGAAATTAGGTGTTTATTCACAAAACACTCACAAAAGAATTCAGAAAGTAAATTCTTACTTAACAGGATTGAAAATGTTTTTGCTCCTATCTGCCCGGGACTGTTCAATAGCAATTATTTGATTGGTGGCTTCTACCTGTATGGAACAATAAAAAGTAGATTAATTAATTATTTAATTTATTTACTTATAAAAATGTTAATTAGTAAAGAATTTTTGAGTACCTAAAAAGTTTTTCAAGGCATCATCCTAGGCAGGAGGGACAAGTCACCGAAAAGACACATAAGACAACAGTCCCTACCTTAACGCAGTGTGCTGTTGATGAGGAGAGAAAGAAACACCTGTGAAATTAAACAATGAGAACACAAGACAACAGAGTATTTCAGGGAAGTAGTGAATACAGAGCGGGCTAGAAGATGACTGAAACATCAGGAGCAAGGCAGCTTTTTATTTATTCATTCACTCTAGAAGTACTTATGGAGCACCCACTATGTACCAGGAACTGCTTTAGACATTAGAGATGAGAACTAAACACAATAAACAAAATTTCCTATCCTTGGGGAGCTTACATTCTACTGTGAAGAAACAATGATATACAATATAATAAATAAAACATAGGAAATAACATTTATTCAGCATCTGCTACAAACTCTTCTTGTTCTGTGAATATTGGAAAGGGCTTGTGAGACCAGCCCTGTAATATACAATTGGTGTAATTTTTCTAGAAAGATTGTAAAAAATCTTTCTAGAAAGCAATTGGTGGCCTATATCAAGAGTTTTAATAATGTTTGTATTCATGTGTAAATTTCCCTTCTGGAATGTATCCTTATGCAAAGGTAGGTTTACATGGATGTTCACTGCAGTTTTATTAACAATAAAAAATTGAAAATAAACAAAACTTCTAATAATAAAGGAATTAATATGATGCATCCATACAATGGAAAACTACACATCTTTGTGAACAATATTTTTATGGGGTTCTTAATAATATCATATAATGTGATGTTCACAATATAGTATTAGCAATATAAGATTAATTTTAATAACAAAAAAATGAGAAAAAAATAGGCTACTGAATGGTGGATCCCAAATAAAAATGAATTTTATCTCTTTTTCATATATTTCTATTATGTTCCAAAATTTTCACAATGAACTCATATTACGTTCATAATAAAAAGAATGTGTTTTTGTTGCTGGTTTGTTTGATGTTTATATGTATTTTTGTATTTTTTGTTTTGTTTTGTTTAAGAGCTCAGTTTGATGCAAGAGCAGTTGATGTGTGCAGCAGCCAAGCCTTAGTGCCTAAGCCCAGGTTAGCTATCAGAATAAAATATGTAGGCCAGGCACAATGGCTCATGCCTGTAATTCCAACACTTTGGGAGGCAGAGGCAAGAGGATTGCTTGAACCCAGGAAGTTGAGGCTGCAGTGAGCTGTGATAAAGCCTTGCATTCCAGTCTAGGTGACAGAGTGAGACCCTATCTTAAAGAAAACAAAACAACAACAAAAAACAATAAAATATACAGATAATGAATGCTGCTCCCTCTTAGGAACTGGATATAAAGTTATAATTTAATAAATACTTTTTGATCACTCAGAAGTCATATTACCTGCATTCTGAACCCAGCTCTACCATTTTACTACCTTGAATGAATTGTGTAACATTATTGGTTCTCAGCCTCCCTTCTGTTAAACTGTAGAAGAGGGGTATTGACTAAATTACTAACTCCTTGACTTTTTTTAAGTCACAGATCTCTTTGATAATCTGATGAAAATAATGAATCTACTTCATATGAAAATGCATAAACATGAATAAAAATTAAATAATTAAGAAAACATTTAGTAAAATAATTGCAAGAGTATTCACTAAAAACTATAAAACTATAGTTTGAAGTGATGCTGTGCCATTTTCTGAGCCCAGGCTTATGAAATCGGCATCTTGGCTGGATATAATGACTCATGCCTGTTATCCCAGTACTTTGAGAGGCTGAGGCAGGAGGGTTACTTGAGCCCAGGAATTCAAGACCAGCCTGGGCAACATAGTGAGACCTCATCTCTACAAAAACAGCTACACTCCTGTGGCATGAGCACTTGGGAGGCTCCCACGTGAGCCTGGGAGGTCAAGGCTGCAATGAGCCATGATCATGCCACTGCACTCCAGCCTGGGTGAGAGAGCAAGACCTTTTCAGAAAGAAAAAAAGAGAGAAAGAGAAAAAGAAAGAGAGAAAGGGAGAAAGAGAGAGAGAAAGAAAGAGAGAGAAAGGGAAAAAGAGAGAGAGAGACAAAGAAAGAGAAAGGAAGGAAGGAAGGAAAAAGGAAAAGGAAAGAAAGAGAAAGAAAGAAATTGACACTTCACTTGTCTTGCAATGTTTATTCTTAGAACCCACCCACCATACTAGGAAGAAACACAAGCTGTCCCATACAGAAGTTCACATACAGAAGAGTTAAGCCTTGTCAGTTAGAGCCCCATTTGAGCTCCAGCTAATGGCCAACACAAACTCAACAGGCATCTGAGTGCTTCTTGAAAATGGCCCAGTTAAGCTGCCCCAGTTGATGACTTCTGAACAGAGATAAGTTGTCATAGTCATACCCTGACCCAGTTGCAGATTTGTGACCAAAAATAAAGGATTGCTATTATTTTAAGTCATTTTGGGATAGTTTGTCATGCAGCAATAGATAACTAGAACAAAATAAATGACTTATGTAAACTGAACTAAATAAAAGACATACCTTAATGCCAAAAGTTTTCAAGTAAAACATTTCTATTGGCTTTAGGCCCATCTGGGTTTCAACAAATTTTGGGCTTCCCCAAACTTGGATGTGGATGGTTATCTGAAAATGATTCTTTTTTTGGCAAACAAAAGCTTCATCTGCTGGCGAAAAATTAAATCCTTTGTCTGTTACAACTTGATAGCCCACATCAGGTCTATGAAAAGAGAAACCAAGAAACCAGTTTTACAAATGTTTTCTACATATTTCTTTTCATTAACAATACTAATTGTATAAACATTTCAGGAAAGTGCCCTATGAAAAATGCCTTTTGCTGTATTTAATCAATTGATTTCTTGAATTTTTAATGAAGAAATAAAAATAACATTTCCAAACACAGCTGACTGTTTCCAAGCTTTTTATCTTTTTATTTTCTCACAAAGAAGTACAATCCTTTTTTTTTTTTTTTTTTTTTTAGACAGAGTCTTGTTCTGTTGCTCAAGCTGGAGTGCAGTAGCACAATCTCTGCTCACTGCAACCTCAGCCTCCTGGGTTCAAGTGATTCTCCTGCCTCAGCCTCCTAAGTAGCTGAGACTGCAGGGGTGCATCACCACACCTGGCTAATTTTTGTATTTTTAGTAGAGATGGGGTTTTGCCATGTTGGCTAGGCTGGTCTCAAACTCCTGACTTTAAGTGATCCCACCTGCCTCGGAATCTCAAAGTTCTGGGATTACAGGCGTGACCACCGCACCTGGCCAGAAGTATAATTCTTGCCAAATGGAAGCATTCTTTTTTCAGATGGCTTTTCCCCTTTGTGCTTTCTAGACTTTTAATTTGACTCCATAATACTATAGAAAGATGTAGGCTAGATGTTGAGAAGTCAACATATTATTCAGACTTGTGAAATATCTGAGGTAAAATTAATCTCTTTTCTCCTTTACAAAAAAAAAGTCTCTAAATTTCACCAGCAACAACATATTTAAAAAGTCACTCAGATGAAAGAATATTCAGCCTATTGATGATCACATGGAAAAGCAGACTTCGCAGAATTACCAGGAATAGCTCTTAAATCAACCAGAGCCAGTTATGCAATTGATTGGAAACCTGTTTTCACTAGAGTATGGTCATTTCCTTTTTATTCTCACAATTTGGTAAAAGCACTGAAAACCTACTAGGGCTGTTACTTCTGCAGAAAGAAATGGGATAGTGGTGAGGTGGCTAATCAAATTTTTCTTTATTTGTTTTATCTCTGGTATTTCCAATAGGAATGCTTTGTATATATAAGTTGAGCATCCCAAATCTGAAGTGGTCCAAAATCCTAAACTTTTTTTGTGTGTGAGATGGAGTCTCGCTGTGTCACCCAGGCTGGAGGAGAGTGGTGTGATCTTGGCTCACTTCAGCCTCTGCCTCCAGGGTTCAAGGAATTCTCCTGCCTCAGTCTCCTGAGTAGCTGGGGCTACAGGCAGGCTCCAGCACAAGCAACTAATTTTTGTATTTTTAGTAGAGATGGGGTTTCACCATGTTGACCAGGATGGTCTTGATCTCTTGACCTCGTGATCTGCCCGCCTCAGCCTCCCAAAGTGTTGGGATTACAAGCATGAGCCACCATGCCTGGCCAATCCTAAATTTTCTGAACACCAACATGATGCTCTAAAGAAATGCTCACTGGAGCATTTCAGATTTCAGATTTTTGGATTGGGGCGCTCAACTGGTAAGTAGAATGCAATCTTCCAAAATCCATATAAGTTCCCAAATCAGAAATACTTCTGATCTCAAACATTTCAGATAAGAAATACTCAAACTGTAATAGGTTTAACGAAATAATTCTAAAATGTTAATAAAAAGAAAACATTAAGTGTATATTATCAAATAGAAAATATAAAAGTTGAAAACTTTGATGAATTTTTCCCATGCATGTTGAAAATATGCAGCAGGATTTGTAATACATCAAGCTTCCTAAATGCGGGTTTCTTCTCTCTACAAGCAGAGGAGCGCAGTACTCACTACTGTACAGATCTTTGCATCCTGGGATCTCAATTTGGACAGCTGCTATTATAATGAATAACACAGAGTTTCTAAATTTTCCTCTAATTCTGGAAACAGAAAATATTACTGGGTCTCTGGGGAGAAGAGTGTTCATGTTCTTTGCACCTCCCCAATGGATCAAGTTATTGAGTCATTGATTACCCTTAAGAAGCCAATCAGTCAAAGGCTTCACAATCACAGTGCCTGCCAGCAGCAAAAATAAAATCCACTGAATGAAGAATTTGATAAAGACTACATGTCTTATGCCATCTGGAAACTTCTTGTTGACTCAGGTTTCTAGAATTAATTTGCTAATTTGTCCATATAAAGGCTAGATGGATAGAACTATATAGATTTTACTACAGAGGGTAATAAGAACTGTCTTGGTTGAGGAAAAAAAGGAGATTTTTTGGTGATGTTTCATGCTTCACCATCAAAAACTCTGAAGAAAAAAGTACAGCTAAGATATGCGCATCAGCCTGAAATTTAGGGTAGCTGTAATCAGAAACAGAATCAAACAACAAGAATTATACTGTTGATGATTATTCTGAACCTTAAACATCAATCTCTGATTATAGAAATCTGTTTACATAAGAATGGCAATTCTGCTTTTGTTATCAAAAGTTAAGTATAAAATCAATTAAACTGACTTTTTAAAAGTTCTTTGATAGCACTGAAACATTATTTAGAAAAAAATTAATAAAATTCTAATGTCCTAACTGTAATGCTTTTAGGTAACTTAAGAAAATGATATTTTTGGAACAAATTAGACCTGATTATATAAGAAAAGACAGGCGTTTTTCTGTCTCATTGATAAAAGCAGTGAAATTAGGAGGGCCTGAATTCTAATTCCTGAATTCTAAAGGAAGGTAAATATTGCCTTCCTTTTTTGCTTAGAAAAAGTGAATTATTGCTAAATATTCAACATAAATCTGCCTCTATACTTTTGAGTTGATATCATCTGTGTTCTCCTTTTTTCCCCATAACCTCTGTTCTCCATTTTTTTCTAGATTATTGGAGTCGAGATAGGCTGTTCAAACAAACTTAAAAATGCTTTTAAATAAGAAGAGAGCTAACACTTACCTTGAAATCTTGATCAACTTGATGCATAGAGCCTGGGAAGCAGTTAAGTTTTAATTAAAACATTGAGCCTGCGTGTGACAGCTTCATACCTCGGTTATCGTATTTCATATAGAACATGGAATGTTCCCCAAAAGATAATGAAGGCCAAGCCTCAAAGCCAAAACCCATGAACCCCTCATTTCTTCTTCTAATTATACACAGTAGAAAAGACACAAAGTCATGATATTTCAATGACACAATGAGCAATGAGCTTCCTTTAGCTTATTAAACACACTAACTCCCAAAGTCTGTTTAACTCCCTAGATTTTGTTTTAAGGAAAATATTTCTTCCTTCTAGTACATCCAATATAAAAGTCCTAGTGATAAGCTTTACTGTATTTGAATTTGGAAAATTTTTTAAAGCCCTCAAGTTATAGCCCAGTGAAAATTCTGGAAGACTTAAGTAGGTAAATTACATGCTAGGAAATAAAAAAGTTTAGAGGATGTTTAAGAGTAATAATTAGGAGTCCATATTTATTTCTTGAAACTATATTATGTCATAAAAATAGGGTGAAGCTTTTCCATTTTTTTAGTATGTTTTGTATTATTTAACTTCAGACTCCTTAACACGAAGAAACCACCTACCACAATTCCTGCAGGATATATTGTCAAAAAACTTGGTGATATTCATTCACAGCATATATGATGGGGGTGGTCACTGGCTCACAATTTAATGTGGCCCTTAGAAAAATATTTTATAGCCTTGTAAATTAACTGCAGGATTAAATGTTGGGGATTTGGGGAATTTCTATATTCCAGTTTTTAAACTGGTATGTGAGCCCAGAAAGATTCCTTCTTTCTCCATCATTTAATGGTTAAATTATCATCAAATAGAATTATAAGTCTGGCTTTCTGAAGGCCAGAAACCCATGTCCCAACTATTTATTTGTTAGGATGCAAAAACTGAGGAATAAGACAGACACTTTCTCATTGACTTGCCCCACTTGAGCAGAGGTGCTCAAAGCTCCAGTGCTTGAACTCAGTACTGAGCTTTGGCACTGTCTTTCTCCCCTCACTCTCCAGCCCACCCAAGGCCACTTACAGTTTTTCATAATGACTGTTTAATAAGCTGTGCCAAGGAACACTATGGTATGGCTGCCACTTCAGAGCACGAGAGCACTGGTCTGTAGGCATCCCGTTCTGTCCCTCACTGTCAGGGTCCTGGACTTCACTGCTGTGACTCCTACTTGTCACTGCAAAGAAACAGGTGGGTCAGAGCCTTCCTTCCAGGCTGTTTTTCCTAGACTCACAGCTAGCAGCATGGTGCTAATGAGCGGGTCATGTGTAAGACAGAGTGGCTGGGGAAGTGTCATGTGCTGGGGGTAGAAGGTGTGCTGCTGACCTCATTTTCTCATCTGTAAAAGGAGCAGCCTAGGGTCAGTGATGTCAAAGGGTGGAGGTGAACACTTGTTGGGAACTTTGTCCCTAATATCTATCTACCCTACATCCTGCATAGCTTCTCTTCATTTTCAGTCTGTGTGGTTGCAGTGAAGTCCACTCCCAGAGCCAGGAGGGTAGGTGACCCAGTTCAATCAATCAAAGCACAGCATTCGGTCCTCGCATCAGTAATTGCATCAGTGGTGGACGTGTGGCCTATCCCAATTCAAGCAGAGTGGATCTCAGCACTTTGGGGATGCTCACTCTTCTCCATGGGGTTTGAACCTGCAAGATACATCCCCAACAGCTGCTGGCACCATTTGGGGACATGAGGGAAAGGCATATGGGAATGATGCCAGCACAGCAGAAGGCAGAGTTAAAAATGAAGGGCACCCAGTCCTGATGATGTCATCTGAGTTCCGGGACCCAGTTCTAAACCTTTGGGTTACAGGAGCCAATAGATCCCTTGATTTTGTTTTTTATTTGTTTTGTTGTTGTTATTTTGCTTTTTTTGCACAAGGCAGTTTGAAAGTTTGCTTTTTTTTTTCAATATTGTGTTGCTTTTGTTCATTGCAACCAATATATTTTGATTTTGGCAGGTCTTTTGTGGCTCTAAGATCCTGTGGTCCAACTAGATTTTTGAACTTAGAGCAGTTATTCACTTGGAGTCTTATTTCCCTCAACTGCAAAATAGAAATTAAAAACATGTGTCATGCCATCTTTACACATTACAGCATTACACGAGCAGAGAGAACGACATAATGGAAGTGAAAGCACTTTCAGAAGCTAGAACCAAGATAAAGTAACAGAGAAAATCTTGTTAGTGTGCAATGTCAACTGTAGAAAACTGCCACTTTTCTATGTCAAAAATGGTCAAATAACAGCAATTTCACATGTGCAACCTCCTATTTTGCATAATCCTTGCAACTTGTCTTAATTTGAGTATGCCTCCTGAACCATATGGATTCAACCTCAGATAATTTTATGTAAAATGGTATTGGCATGGTTGCTGTTCCTTTTCTTTTAACTCCTCTACCATCACTCATGCTTGGCATCAGGAGGGAATGGGAAATAGTGGGTGTTTGTGAGACCAGGTTCAGGCTGTCAGTAACAATGTACAAATAGGACATCAGCTCCTATTGAATGTATCCACTTAGCCCACAGCTTAGAGAATACAGGAGAAAGGAGCTGGGTTGTTTTTTAATCATCAAACTTTTCCTTTCTTTATACTTCCATTGAGGACTTCCTAAAACAAATAAATAGAGCTACTTTTCATCCCAAATGTCAAAAAAAAAAAAAAAAAAAAACGATTTCTCTTGGGGTATTGCTATTAAATGTCACTTAAGCAAAATATGCATTTTTTTGTTTTCATAAAACACCAATTTTAGGAAGATTTCTCAAAACCCTGAAAAACTTTTTTCCCAGCTATAAACACATGAAGTGGACAATGCAAGGAGCTCTTCATGCTCTCACTCCTCCAAAAGCTACCTGGTCTAAAATATTTTCAAAAAAACAAAGAAAGAAAGAAAGAAAAGAAACATCCTGCTTACACCAAATGAGAGAAAGAGAGAACGTAATTCTTTCTTTCTTATCTTCCTCTCTCCTACAATGGAGAAAGGGCCAAAGAGCTTGGGTGTTTCAAATCAAGACAGTCCTGGTTTGAATCACAACTCTACACTTAAGGGCTAAGGCAATCTTACAAAAATGATTTAAGCTCTGTCAGCTTCAGTGTTTTCATCTGCAAAATGGGACGAATTATGTTACCTCCCAGGGTTGTTAAAGGGTTCAAGGAGGCCATGACTGCAAAGTGCAGAGCAGTGTCTGCCACTGGTAAGAGTTCAAACAACGGTGCCTTCAGCTATGACCAGTGGCACTGTCATCATCACTGTCCTTGTTTCAACGTACGTAGCTCAGTGTTTCCTAAGAAGTCTTGGGAAATACTTCTGTTCTTGGCCTCCATGGTAGCTCTATCTAATGTGAAATAACTAACCCATGTGCCTGACTGAATACTGGCTAAATCATGCCCTTTCCTACTCAAGCATGGCAGCAAGGTCAATGTTCCCAGGCATGCAGCCAAAAGTCAGCTCCACTCCTCCAGACAGTGATGGGGAAGGTGGACAGGGTCAGGGGAGATTGTCCTAAAAAATAACAGCATTTCCTGCCCTTTGTCATCACAACAGTAAGGGTGTCAGAGCAGCCGCTCCAGTAGGAGTGACACAGTTGTGGCTTCCCTGGAAGATGGCTATCAGCTGGGAAAACCCTAGGGATCAGAATCTGGGATTACAGGCCCACACTAAAACCCAAGGCATACATGTGAGGCTAGCTAGAACTTATTCATAGCAATATGACTAACAATGTCTGCTACTTTGAGGGCTTTCTACACCACAGGTGCTTTCCCAGACACTTTACACAGTATTCCATCAGCTCCTTAAATTATCTCCCAGGTAAGAATCTTTTGTTTCATAAATGTTCTTTTTTGAAGGACACTGTACATCAAGAAGAGTACACAGATCATGAATACACGATTTTATAATTTACAAAATGATCTAATGGTACAGGACCCTTTTAGCCCTCCAGGGGACACCCACATGTCCCCTACCAATAATTAGTCTCTCCTGCCCAAGACTGACCACTACCCTAAAATCTAACACCATAGCACAGTTTATAGAAATAGAATACTATGACATAATATATAATCTTATATGCTGAACTGATCTCTTTTTTTTGTTTTTAAGACAGGGTCTTGCTCCATTGCCCAGGCTGGAGTGCAATGGCACAATCATAGCTCACTGTAGCTTCAACTTCCTGGGCTGAAGCTATCCTCCCACCTCAGCCTTCTGTGTGGTTGGGACCACAGGTACGTGCCACCACATTAGCTATTTGGGCTCAAGCAATCCACCCACCTCGGCCTCTCAAAGTGCTGGGATTACAGACATAAGCCACCATGCCCAGCCTCACTGGCCTCTTTTGCCCAACAGTATGTTTATGGGATTCATTCATTAGTGTTGCAAATGGCAGTCCTTTGCTCATTCTCATTGCCGTATTGTACTCCATTGTATAAATATACTACAATTTATCTTGCTGTTGACAGCCATTTGGGATCTTTTTAGTTTGTGGTTGTTGTAAGTAATGCTGCTCTGGACATTCCTATGAATGTATTTATTTGGTGGGCATATGTGCACATCCCTGCTAAGTATACTTCTAGGTGTGGAATCACCAGGTTGCAGGACATGCTTTAGTAGATACTGCCAAAAAAAAAAAAACATTTCTAAGTGGCTATGAGATAAGGTTTCTTAATCTTATTTAACCAATGTGAAAACTGACTTTCAAAGACCTGAAATAACTTTCCCAGTGTCACAGCTGTTAAGTGGAAGAGGTGGGATTCAAACCTTCCTCTTCACTTCATGCTAGACTGACGATCTCTTGAGAAAATCTAACAGAAGTGAGAATGTAAAAGTAGCAAACTGCCTGTCCAGACTTTTTGGAGAAAACTGATAGCTTGCATTTGAATGCTTTTCAAATTATGTTTGCATAACTTACTTTAAAAAGTCTTAGGAATGAGTAAAGTCAAAATTATTATTCTCATTTTATAATCAAGAAAAAGAAGGCTCTGAGAATCCCAGATTCCTGGAGAGACAAGACAGGTACTTTTTCAGATGCTGCAGTGTGAATTCAGCCAGTGTACCTCTTACTGTGGGCCGCTGGCCATGACTCTAGGTCTGGAAAACCTTTCGTTTTTAAGCTTCAAAATAACAGAGGGTTGAAGCCTCCCAGGGAGGTCATGAACCCTTTTTTTATTTGGGGTTAAGACCAAGTAGGGCCAGGAACCAGCTGGTAGGAGCCTGCCTACCAGCACCTCCTCTCTCAGCAAAATTTTACATTTGCCCACACTAACCCAGTGATTCCACATTTTCAGGCCTATAAAGGGGGATCTTGGAACCTTTGGGCAAAGTGTTCTACTTGGGAGGACGGCACTAGAAAAGCTTTATTGATTAATTTAAGACATTTCTGATCAAAAATCAGTGATCCTTCTGTCTGTAACACTGGCATAACCTCCTCCTTTTTCTAGCAATGTGCTGCTTCCTCAGGACCTTTGTAGAAACCCTTGGCCCCTGCAACATCAAATAGGAATTATTGACTAGAAAACTTTTGCTAAAAATACAAAATGTAATAAGAATGTGGCATTTGGATTAACTACATGCTTTATTTTGTGTCTTTCTTATTTTTTGTGTTTTTTCTTTTTTTTGGTCCTGAGAACATACTCATTTTCATTCTGGAACTGTTGTCTGGAATCAGTTATCTTTACTCAGCTTTTCAGTGAATAGGACTTAAACAAGGGATATAGGATTTCCTATCTGTTGGAAATCCTAGTAATTTCAGTCACTCTTCCATGGTTGTTCTCTGAAGACGGTGAAGAATCAATGGCCTTTCTGGGGCAGGCAGCAGAAAACCATCACAGGATGGAGCTTAACTCTGAGATGGCCAGGACAATTTGAGCAGCAATCTGGTTTGACGAGGAAATTCTTGGATGACTTGTCCTGTATCCCTTAGTGAGCTAGTACATCTGCAGGAGAATGAACAGATGGTTCCCCCGTCTGGCTAGGAATTTACTCAGCCTTTTATGTTTGAGAATAATTAAAAAAAAGCTGCAGGCTAGATGTGGGGATCCCTGAAGAAATTAGGGTAGCCTTGCATGGGAAGGTGGATGGAGAGTTTTATCTTATCCACAAATGGGGCTTTAATTAGCATTTTGTGTTTCTAAGGTTGGAAAAGAAATGGTGAGCAACTGCTGACCATGTTGGATGCATATTAAAAAAAAGGAGGCAGTTTGAGGTTTAGTTGATATGAGGGATGGATGACCAGTGCAATTCTGAGACCGCACTCCCAGGAGATGGGTGGGACTTGACTGACAGGGTGAAGTCATCATCCACAGAAGGCCTCCACAGCCCATGCTGGAGCTGACACCAGAGGTCCCTCAGAGAATTGATCTTACCATGGGCTGTTAAAGGCAAAGGCAGCAGCCCCAGCTGCAGAGATTGTGTTTTTTCCCACTCAGGTGAGGCCACACACATCATCTCCTTTCTGGACAGTGTAAGCCTCTAGAGTTTGGGGACAATGGTGGGATGGGGGGCCCAAGAAGGAAATCTTCAACCTCTTGCCAAGCTGACAAATGCAGATAGAAGAAATGGGACTTGGTATGGTGAATTTGTTCACACTGCCCACATTAGCCATTTACAGTGGCTAATAGAACTGGGTTGAGGCCAGACATGGTGGCTCTTGCCTGCAATCCAAAGACTTTGGGAGGCTGAAATGGGAGAGTCACTTGAAGCCACGAATTCGAGATCAGCCTGGCCAACTTAGCAAAACCCATTTCTACAAAAACAAACAAACAAAAACCGGCCTAAAGTGCCATTCTTTACCCTTAGTATGCGCCATAGCATTTACTCTAAAAATTTTGAAGTTCAAGTCTTTAGACTTCAAAAGCCTACTTTGTTTATCAGGTCTTTTAGCTCAAAACATGACATGTTACACGTTATATAAGCCAAAAAAAAAAAATAACAACAGGTAGGCTGACCGCTTGGGCATTAGATGACTTGGTGAAAGACTGCTAAAATGATTTTACAAAATTTCAAACATCCACTGGGAACTTGCCAATTTGAAGTCAGTTTGTGGAAGAGTTCAACTTTCCACCTCCCTGTTCTAGCTTCTCAGAGTGCCTTCCATGAGCCCGCAGCGTTGCCATCACCTGGGAGCTTGTTAGAAATGCAGACCTCAGACCCTAGAGACTGAATCAGAGTCTGCACTTTACCAACATCCTCCAGCTATTTTGTGCACATTAAGGTTGAGAAGGATTGCAACATTGCAATGGGCACAGCAGCAGGCTCTTAAAGGCGCTGCCACATCACACAGCTTTCACAGGCCTGGAGCCTGGATCCTCTGAGACACACTGTCCCTGAAATTGAAAGATAAACCACATCTCTTCCTTGGAGGACCTGTGTGACCCTGCCTGCATGAAAGGTACGTCGAGAGGAAAGAACCAAACTCCCAGAGCCTATCACTGCTCTTCTGTGAGAAGGAAACTTTTGTAGGGCTGCTCAAAGGCTGGTAAAAAGCCTTGATTTAATGCAGAAGGCTTTGATGGCATTGCCCTTGTCCCCGCCGAGGTTTGCTCACTTGGTCTGCAGTGGTGGGCCCACACTCGGCAGTCCCCGGAGTCCTCCAGTGCCTGCGTGCACTTTCTCTTCTTGGTTGGAGGCAATGAGGCTCTAAAATCAAGACACCAAAATGAAGGTTAGGATTCTTCCTTGCGCACCATGTTATATTAAATAAAATGTAATCTCCCAGGTCACTGCTCTCTGCTTTTCTAAGTTTAATTCCAATTAGTTAAGGTTCTTTGAGCCCTACTAGGCTGAAACTCAGTTTTCCTTGATCAAGTGGACCTGAGATTCACCAATATGAAAGATAAATTGACAGTGTTTACAATGGCAGAGTACTCATTGAGACAGAGAAGATACAGACTTAAAATATAGGTATACATTTTACACACGACAATTTTTTTTGACGTGGAGTTTTACCATAAATTTTGATGGCCCTTACTCTTTTTAGCACCCTCTAGATCCAGAAGAGGGAATAAAAGAAAGAAAAGGAGAGAAGACAGGAGAAAAGAGTATTCGTTAATGCTTAATTAGCAGATATTTCTTTAAGAGTTCATTCACAATTCCCTTCGATAGTCTAGCTGCGGCTGCACACGCACAAACAGTGTTTCCTCCATCATCCAGAACCTCACTGACATTTTAGCTTTTGGTTGAATGAGGACCTTGGATTTAGAGGGTTTTTAATTAAAAGATTGTCTAAACCAAAAACACTGGGACCTCGCGACATCCTATGTACGTCTCAACACTGCCATCTCCTGGACAGGTCTCCACTGTGCAGTCTTTCTACGTCCCTGCCAGAGGCAGGCTGCTCCGAGGCTATCTGCAGAGGTCTTTGATGACTAAATATCTTTTTCTTTACCCAGGGCTATGGCACAGAGGCTGCTGATGGTAAGAACAACTTATCCCCATATGGGAGGACACGGATTGGTCCAGGGGGGTGGCAAGATGACTGGCGTTTGAGTGGCAGCTGTGAAAGCCTCCGTGGATTTGGCTGGAGTCGCCCATTCCAGAGGTGACCTGCAGCGGGTGCACGGGCGGCATCGTAGGGGCAGCTGCGGGGTGGAGAAAAGGAGCTGGAGTCCTCCCAGCTGTGGGCCTAGGGGTCCGGCAGCACGCACCTGGGGAGAGACACAAGCAAGAAGTGCCCCTTTCTCACCGCCCAGAGTCCAGGAAAAAGAGCAACAGTGCAAGATGTGCGGAAGGTGGGTCCCACTCACCTTTGACCTGCGGAGGAGAGCAGGAGTCAGATGCAGAATAGGGTGGGGTGACTGGGAGCTGCCGTTGCCTGAAGATTAGAGACATGCATTGCATTTTTGTTTCACTCTATTATATTTTTGTCACAAATAGGAGGCAGCCCTCAGTATACAGTCCCCACAATGATCGTTCCAGGTGCTGGGCATGCAGGCACCTGAGGGGCTTGGGAAGTGAGGGCCCATCAGATCATGCCCAGGGTCATGTCCCGGTTAAGTGAGCGGACTTTGGGTCCCAGTTCTTCCACTTCCTAGCCGTGTATCCATGAACAAGTACTTAACCTCTCCAGGCCTCCATTTCCTCACCTACGAAATGGAAATAATCATTACATCTACCTCCTAGCATTGTTGTGAGAATTAAATGAGATCATGTATATAAAGCCCATAACATAATGTCACAAACATATTCAATGTCCAACAAAGTTTAATGTTATTGCTTCTTATAAAGACAGGACAAATATCTAAAGTGACAGATATCCCAATGGCACTGATTGGATCTTTACAAATTACATGAATGTCTTAAATATCACATTTACTCTCCAATATATATACGTCTATTATCTATTAATACATTTTTTTAAATAATTACTTCTTAACACTCCTATACCAGAAAAAAAAAATGGTTGTACATACTGTTTGGGCCAGGACAATGTAAATTTCTGTCCCTATAGTAATGATTTTCCATTTGTGTTCCAGGGGATCCCAAAGCTCCTGAAAGGAGCTGAGGAGTTTTATAACAAAAAAACTTTAAATGGCTGGGAAGAAAACAACTTTTTCTGTTTTATATATTGAAGTGCAAGTAAAATTTTATTTCATTCATTCATTTATTTATTTGAGATGGATTTTCACTCTGTCACCAGGCTGGAGTACAGTGGCATGATCTTGGCTCACTGCAACCTCTGCCTCTCAGGTTCAAGCAATTCTCCTGACTCAGCCTCCCAGGTGGTAGCTGAGATTACAGGTGCCCACGACCACACCTGGCTAGTTTCTGTACTTTTAGTAGAGATGGAGTTTCACCATTTTAGCCAGGCTGGTCTTGAACTCCTGATCTCAGGTGATCTGCCCACCTTGGCCTCCCAAAGTGTTGGGATTATAGGCATGAGTCACAGCACCTGGCCAGTAAAATTTTATTTTTAAAAAATGTGTACTACCACTAAAGAAGTGTAAAAATCTCTTTTCCAAAAGACCTACAAGTTGCTTATAGCTCAGCATCTCTATAATGCTGCATCATACTTAAGCACCCCAACCTCTACTTGACTCTCTTGCTTGGAGAGGAAGCTTCAAGTTTAGTATGTTGTTTAAAAATCCAACATAATGTGATGAAAAGTTTGCTTTTATCATTTACCAGAAAAGTTATGTTTTGTCCTTAAATTAGTTCCTTATAATTCATTCACTTCCTATTAATGAGAGAAAACACATCTACCCTCCTCCAAAAACCCCACTCAAATGAATGTAAAGAAATAGAGACGTAAATACCAAAGCATATAGAGAACATGAGCAAAGACCCCAGAAGACCAAATTTCAATAGCATGGCAGCAGACAGAAATAGGATGGATGGTAACTGAACCAGTAGAATGGAAAAACACACACACGCACACACACAACCAAGACTGCCTGGAAATGGTGGAGAAACAGAGGTAGCCGACAAGAAGTTTTCCAATCAAAACTCAAAAAGCTCAGGACACAGAAGTCACCATGACCTTCTGCCTTCAGGGGTAAGGGTGGAGCTGAAAACAAAGGATTGGTTAAACATCTGAACAAGAAACAACTGGACCCTTAGATCAGCTTCCCCACCCTATAAAGCTACCTCCATCGCCCCAGCAGAAGTTGGAAAGGTTTACTCTCTAGAGAAAGGACCCCAGGGAAACTGTGGTACAGGGTTACCAGGCACAGTTAATGCTGTAGCTGAGCTACTGGGCTGAAAAATGGAAGAATTCATTAAAAATCTGAACACTAAACTCTGAGTCTCTTCCTTAACTCTGCTTTGCATGCATCCAAGCAGATTTCCCACAAGTAAGAAATTGGAATACTGTTCCCAAGAAAAACTGAATGTACTCGAGGAAAACGTAGTATTTTGAAGTTACCAAGGAAATACCCATCACCTGCCTGATCACTCTACCAAGAAATTTATCCTTTGAGAACAATGGTTTGCACACAGAACTTCTTAAACAGGAACAAATAAAGGACCAGACATTTTGAGAAAGCCTTTAACATTAAAGACAGAGAACAAAACCAGATAAATAGGGAATGCTAAAGAATCACAAAGAGCTCTTTCTGTTTTTTTTCCTTCTTATATAATGGGTAAACTACTACCAGATTTGACCCTCCCATAGAGAAACACTCCAAACGCTGGAAATACTTAAAAAACAAAAATAAAACAAAACGAAAAACACCACCTACCCAAAGACACTGGAAACTGGACAAAAGCAAGGAGATTCTGGAGGGCACTGAGCTTGGAGAAGGTACTGGCATACAGTGAGTTTCTTGTTTACAGCATTTAGTCTGAGGGCTGGTTGAAGTCAGAGCCACAGGACAGCTAACCTCTGATAGAAATCCACAGCCTTTCTGGCCTAATAACCAGAAAACAGATCTTGGGGCAAACTCAGCTTATGAAAAGTGATAGAGAATCTTGGAAAAGAAAGATAAGAGCAGGGGACCCCCAGATTCTGTGTATAACTCTGCCAAGTCTTTTGCTGATCCCTGAGCCACAACGTATGGGGCAGACTGCACACAGCCCAGCCAAAGAAAACAGGACTAAAGAGGACTTGAGTCTAAGCAAAGTGATTGACTACTAAAACAAAAGTATACATATTCTTCTGAGGAATATAAAAGAATCCAGCCATTCCCAATCCCAGGTAAAATAACTACTCTACACCAGCAATCCTCAACCTTTTTGGCACTAAGGACTGATATGATGGAAGACATGGATGTAGTAGGGGTGGGGATGGTTTTGGGATGAAACTGCTCCATCTCAGATTGTCAGGTGTTAGATTTTCATAAGACGCATGCAACCTAGATTCCTCGTATATGCAGTTCACAGCAGGGTTCCCGCTCCTAAGAGAATCTAATGCTGCTGCTGATCTGACAGGAGGCGGAGCCCAGGCAGGAATGCTCGGGCAACCCAGTTCCTAACAGGCCGTGGACAGGTAGCTGTCTGCTGCCAGGGGTTGGAATCCCCGCTCTACAAAGAACCAGAAAAATGTGGCCTAGATTGGAGGGACAGAACAATCACTGAACACTAACCCAGAAATGATCCGATACTGGATTAGCAGACAAGGATCTTCAAAGAAGCTACTCTAAGAAGGTAAATGGAGCAGATAAGCACATGCTTGTGAAAAAATAAATAAATAAAATCTCAGCAAATAAATCAAAACTATACATGAAAAAATTAAACAAATTCTAGAATTGGAAAAATTCCAGAAATAAATTTTTTTTAAATTACTAGATGGGTTCAAAAGCAGAACTTGAAGATACATCAAAAGACATCATCAGATCTAAACAACAGAAAGGAAGAAAAATGAACTTTAAAAAAGAGAAGAAAAAGATTTATGAACCTGTAGAGAGGATGAAATAGAAAAAAATAAAGATATAACAGCCAAAATCTTCCCAAATTTAGAAAAAGATATAAATATATACGTCAGCAAAACAAATACATCTACCGCATGAGAGTGAAGTCACTGTAAACCAAAAATAGAGAGAAAGTCTTAAAAGCAGCTAAAGAAAAGCAGCACATTATGTGCAGGGTCATAGTGATTCAAATAATCACTGACTTACCAAAATCTCCAGAGGCCAGAAGACAGTACAAAAACATCTTTTTTCTTTTCTTTTCTTTTCTTTTTTAGATTGAGTTTTGCTCTGTTGCCCAGGCTGGACTGCAGTGGCTCAATGCAACTTCCACCTCCTGAGTTTGAGCAATTCTCCTGCCTCAGCCTCCCAAGTAGCTGAGATTACAGGCTTGCACCATCATGCCTGGCTAATTTTTTTTGTATTTAGTAGAGATGGGGTTTCACCATGTTGGTCAGGCTGGTCTCAAACTCCTAAAAAAAAATCTTTAAAGTGCTACAAAAAACAAAACTGGTAAGCCAGAATTTTACATCCAGTGAAAATAGTCTTGAAGAATGAAAGCAAAATAAAGATATTTTGAGATGAAAGAAAACTAAGTGAATTTGAGAATAGACATGTACAGTAAGAAATGTTAAAGACAGTTATTCAGGCTAAAGGGAAACAGCTGTAGATGGAAATTTGAAACTATGGAAAAGGATGAAGAGAATAAAAAAGATTATGTTTGAATATAAGTTATTTTTTATCTTAATTTTTTAAAAACACATCTGAAGCTGGGCACAGTGGCTCATCCCTATAATCCCAGCACTTTGGGAGGCCAAAGCAGGTGAACTGCTTAAGGCCAGGAGTTTAAGACTGGCCTGGGCAACATAGCAAGACCCTGCTTCTACAAAAAATACTAAAATTAGCCAGGCGTGGTGGCATACACCTGTTCTTCCAGCTACTTAGGAGGCTGAGGCAGAATGATTGCTTGAGCCCAGGAGATTGAGGCTTGAGTAAGCTATGAGTTGCCAGTGCTCCCAGCCTGAGCAACAGGCTGACCCCATTTCAAAAATAATAATAAAATAACAAATAAAGTACATCTGAGTGTTTAAAGCAAAAATTATGACATTATTTTGTGAAGTTTATAATGCACATAGGTATAATACTTAGGACAACTATAGCATAGGGGATGCGACTTGGGGACAAATGGAACCACATTGTTGATGGTTCCACATTTTATGTAAAGTGGGTACAATATTAACTCATTAAGTAAACTGCGAAAAGTTAAATAATGCAAAGAAGGAGAACTAAAGTCGATAGATAAAATGGAATCCTAAAATTATTCAAATAATATAAAACAAACCAAGAAATGAGTTACAGAAGAATAAGAAACAGGAGCCAGAGAGAGAGAGAGAGAGAGAGAGAGACATGGTTTCACTTTCTAAGATTTCAGTTGCCCACAATCAAACTTGGTCCAAAAATATTAAGTGGAAAATTCCAGAAATAAATAATTCATAAGTTTTAAATTGCACATCATTCTGAGAAGCACGATGAAATCGCACACTATGAATCATCCTTTCTTCCAGCATATCCACACTGTATCCACTACCCACCCATTATCTTAGTAGCCTAAGACAGACAGATTGCCTGCCATGCTATCACATTGCTTGTGTTCAAGTAACCTTTATTTTACTTTAATAATGGTTCCAAACACAAGAGATGTAAAGATGGCAATTTGGATATGTCCAAGAGAAGCCGTAAAGTGCTTCTTTTAAGTGAATATTTGAAAATTTTTGACATAGTAAGGAAAGAAAAAAAATTGTGTGCTGAGATTGCTAGAATCTACTGCAAGCTTGTTCAACCTGCCACCCGCAAGCTGCATGCGGCCCAGGACGGATGTGGCCCCACACAAATTCATAAACTTTTTTTTTTTTTTGAGACGGAGTTTCGCTCTTGTTACCCAGGCTGGAGTGCAGTGGCGCAATCTTGGCTCACTGCAACCTCTGCCTCCCGGGTTCAAGCAATTCTCCTGCCTCAGCCTCCCGAGTAGCTGGGATTACAGGTGCGCGCCACCATGCCCAGCTAATTTTTGTATTTTTAGTAGAGACAGGGTTTCACCTTGTTGGCCAGGATGGTCTCGATCTCTTGACCTCGTGAGCCACCCGCCTCGGCCTCCTAAAGTGCTGGGATTACAGGCGTGAGCCACCGTACCCGGCCTAAAAGAGTGATTTTTTAGGAAGGCATAGCAATCATGATTGTTTATGTACCTAATAACAGAGCTTCAAATATACAAAGAAAAAACTAGTGAAACTAAAAGATGTAGACAATTGTATAATCACATAGCTAAACATTTTAACATTCCTCTTTCATCGACTGATAGAACAAAACGGGTAGAACAAGTTGATCAAACCAAAAAATCAGTAAAGACATATATAGATTGAGGAATTTATTTAAGAGGAAAAGAACTGATTTTTTTTAACACTGAGAAAATTTTTCAGCTCTTTTTAGAGAAGTGAGGGAATCAAAGCCAAACAAATTGTAAAAACAAGGCGATGATTCAAGCAAAGCAAAAAGAAAATGAAAATTATACATGACACATCGTGATAATAATGTAAGCCCTGGGTATTGACATAACTAAAAAATTTTAGACAACTTTATGATATTGGAAAGCTGAGTGTAGAAGTGAATGTAGAATGTGATAAAAGAAAATTAAATCTTCCCAGAAGATTATATTATGTTCTTTAAGTGTATACAGCAAGAAAGGAATATAAAAACAATATTTAGATATAGGGCAATGGATATCTCCAGAAAGACTAGAAAAGTAGCTGCCTCTGGGGAAGCCAAATTTAAAGACAAGGGTAGAGCAGGGGATTGCTGGTAATTTCCTATTATACGCTATATATAGTATCATTCGACTTCTTAAATTCTTCACATGTATCACTCTGATAAGTCTAGAAATTAAATTTTGTAACTGACTCTGTGGTCTCATAATTCCACATTCAAGGCTCTGGGCAGTTGTTTAGTTACCTTACAGTACAGGCATCATTGAATTTAATAATGTTAACAAAAACTGAAAACCACATGTAAATGATCCATCTACTCAAAAAAATGTGGCTTGGCATATTGTAAACAGGAATGCAGGCTCCATCCAGCAATCCCTTAGGGAGCACCAAAAGTCCCTGCGTTGAGTGACAGTAATATGTGTTGGTAGGTTTAAGATGAAGATTTTAAAATACTAAATGCTGTACTTATGGTTCCTTTCCCTTCCAAAATTCACCACAGCTATTCCCGTATTTCATTGTATTTTATATACTTCCACGCTCAATGCATTTTAATATATTTAGAGAAATGTTGCACTTCCTTTCAGAGAACTTGAAGGGAGAATTAATGACAGCTACCTTCAAACTGAGCAAATTGTTAAAACAAAAGCAAAGATTAGCTCCAAGTAAAACACTTGTTTGGGATTTTTTCTTTACTTCTTAACTCCCACCCTACTCACAATCATCATGTCAAGAATCCCAGAAATGCACTTCAGACTGTGTTTCAGTCTTTGTGCTCCCAATTGTCTATTATACCAAAAGGATTTCCATAAAGCAGACAAACACCAGAGAGCAACAGACACTGTGAGTCACACCTCGAGTGGCCAACTCTCTCTAGCTTCAGCAGGAAAGAGTTGTAAAAATCAAGAGATCTGGGAGGCTGAGGTGGGCAGACCACCTTTGAGATCAGCCTGGCCAACATGGTGAAACCCTGTCTCTACTAAAGATACAAAAAAAAAAAAAAAATTAGCCAAATGTGCTTGCTTGAACCCAGGAGGCAAAGGTTGCAGTGAGCTGAGATCTCACCACTGCCCTCTAGCCAGGGCGACAGAGCAAGACTCTGTCACAGAATTAAAACAAAAAACAAAAAACAAGAGATTCTTAGCAGTTGATAAAAAAGAGAATAATTTGCCTTCTAAACCCCTTCCTCTCAGACATGCAACTTGTTTTTGTCTTTTGGAGAATGAATGGAGAAACAGTCTCCCAGGGGTTGAATCTACATGAACCAAAAGAGGGCATACAAAATAGGCTTTGCCCTCCACCTTGTTGAGGTGATATGTACATCCGAGACATCCACATGTCGCCCTCAGTGCAGCCAGTATTTCTTTCATATTCCAAATAGGCTTGCTCAAGTCTTTACTGAGTGCCTACTGTGCTCATGACCCTACCAGATACAAGGCAAGACAAATACACAGTGTGTCTTCATGTGAATATCTAGGTGGGATACTTATGACTGAGCCATCCAGTCCTAGCTTTCTCCAGTGAATCCCCCAGTACCTTCACATAACACCAACAGCCCCTTCTCTAAAGCTCTACTGCACCTCACCCAGAGCTCGGCTCAGCACAGTGTCCCATACAGAGGTGGTGCTTAACAAATACAAACGACTGTGTTAAACTACATATGACCATGAATATGCTGTATATATAAATCCACGTATCAAGAGAGAGTTTTCCTGACCACCCAGTCTAAAATGGGAGCCTCTCCTCCTTGCCTTATTCTTATTTGTCTTCATCTTACTGAGTGACTCTAGACTACCTGCCATTGTCTTTTTCTTCCCACTGGAGTGGCATGACAGCAATGGCATGCCAAGGATGAGGGGATGGGAATAGTTCACCCCAGGGGCAGGCAATAAGGAAGTGCATTATCTGTAGACAATTTGAAAACAATACTAAGCCTACAAAGAGTCAGTCTGCTTTTTATTATCAACATGTATCACCAATTCTAAGAAAAATGCCTGGGTGCCCTGCCGGGGCAGACTGTTCCCACCACACTGCCCTTGGTGACTTACTGGCAGGGATTTCACTGTTTTGTTCACTGTTTTACCCCATCCTCCAACTATAAAAATGGTTGTTATTAAACTTATTCCTCCAATTTCATACATATGATTTATCTTTCCACATGAACTTTCATATTAAAATTATGTCTTCTCTGTGTGAGTGCATGTGTGTGCATCTGTGTGTGCATGTGTGTGCATGCATGAGTACGTCTGTGCATGTGTGTGCATGTGTGAGGTGTGTATGTGTGTGTGCATGTGTACTCTATAGTGCTCCAATGGGGAGACTGTGACAGGCACTCAATAAATACTTGATCAAGGTCAGGCAGGGTTTGTAGCCACCATCTAGAAGTTGATATAGGAAAGGGTTTTGGCAGAAATGTTGTCAATGTGTATGGTTGCCCAAGAAAACCATTTCATGATAGGGCAGCAAAAAACAAGGCAAAGAAGATGCCATTCTTCCCCTCCAGCTGTGTGCTGGCAGACTGCAAGCATCTGACCCTTTCACACCCTCTACTGCTGCTTTAGATGTAGAGAAACTTTTTTGAGAACCTGCTCTGAGCCAGGCACTATGCTAACCCTTTGCATGTGTTGTCTCATCTAATCTCCACAACTCTCATATGAAGAGGTACCATCATTGTCCTTAATCCTCAGGCAATGAAACCAAGCCTTGATGAGGTTAAATAATTCACTCATGAGTATTTATCTAGCAGTTAGTCAAGCTGGAGTCAGATGGTCTACTACCAGAGTTTAACCTCTAAATAACAGGGTATTTTAAATACAGACCATTCTAATCAAATTCTTTATTACAGGTTATTTCATCTTGCACACATATCATTAGAATCAAGGAGTATCAGATAATGTTTTAGCCTAGTCTTCTTCTTCAGGCTTTCTCTTATTATATCAGTTCGAACTCAGAAGTCAGACCAGTCACTGAACTCAAACAGTCTTTAACAAGCTTTTCTCACAGAACTCCATGTACTCTCTCACTCCCTTTCACATCACAGTAGAGCTTATCAGGCCCACTATAGCGATGGCAGAACCAAGACATGCAGCTGGCAATTGACTCCTAATTCATCTTGCCATCCAAACCCAATAAGCCAAGTCCTAAGTTAAACCCAGAATATTAGATGCTTAAGCTCAAACATTAGAATGAAATAAAATGAAACCTGCAGTTGATTCCCTCGCAGATCTAACATGTCTCAAGTCTCCCCTACTGTGAAGTCCCCTATTCAAACATCAGCATCCTCAGCTAGTTCTCTCCTACCCCTATACCAGACCTCAAGGCCTAAAGTTCATTATATCTACCCCTATTAAGCACACTGACTCAAACCAAACTGCATTACTCAGCCTGTCTTGAAGATTTACTAGTCTCTTTTCTAGAGCCTTGCCTCCTCTATACACACATACATATAATGCTTCTTTTCCTTTTTCAATGCAATTTCAGGGTTTTATCCTTCCCCTAAGTCTCTCAAATCTCCTTCTCTTGAAGCAGCAATGCATGCCTGTACATTTCCTAGTATGTCCCACCACCATAGCTCAACTGTGTGCCAAGTGGGTAACTGCCTGGTTAACCTAGGAAATCAGAGAGGACCTCAGCCTGCTCCTCCTAAGCAGACAGCTATCCCAAACTCGACCACACGAGGAAATAAAGAGTTAAGGGCAATTTACAGAAGCCTTCATACGTTGACAGGACTGGCCTCAGCTCTGCATGCATGCCTTACATATGCTCATACATGAGTACACATGTCCCAAATGGGGCCCGTGGCCAAATAAGTTTGAGGAACACTTCATTCCATTTCTCTTCCTTAGTTGCACATTAGTGCATCAAAGGCACTGAGAAGTACTGCAGTAAAAACACTCGTGATTTTTGTTTAAGTCAGTGAGTCACAAGCTAATTTATTGACCATGGAACTTTTTTCCCCACAGCATCTAATGGACAAGTTTTTCATAGAGCATTTGGTCCTTTTACACAAGGCCAATAATTCAATGTTTTAATATATTTAAGATCTGAAAATCTGCCTATGAGATTTGACCAAGCTCTCAGAAGTGTTAAAGCCCAATGGTCCCTTACATTTTTGAGATAAAGGGTTGTCACAAATATCTTTTGAGTACACACATTTTAGGCAATATGGTAGAGGGGAGGTAACATGATTTGTAGGAAACCCAGGTCTGAATCCCACCTCTAGTACCCAGGCAAAAACAAACAAACAAACAAAAAAAAAACACCCTACATGCCAGGGCTGTTGTGATATGAAACTATGAAATGAAATGAAACTAACCTTCATAAAGAGCCTGGTACTTAGAAATACTTAAAACTTGGAGTATTTGAACACATTGTACAGATCTAATGATCACTGAACTAGCCCAATGTCCTTGCAGTCATGGACTAGACATGTTTCTGCTTGTTCTCACTCAGATTTTATTGCAGTTCCACTTAACTGCATGCCTCTGAGCATTTTTTTTTAATCAAGTAATGACAGGTTGTCTGATCATAGGGCTCTCCTTTAATGAAAGTGAACTCTGACAGTCTTTATGAACTAAGGCTCAGATGTACTGTGAGTCACACCTTTTGGTAGATAATTTTAGACATAGTTCATATATTTCCCTGAGATTCATATTCCTCTAAAATATCAATTAATCTAAAAGCTTCATATAGAAGAAAAGGCATGTTTCTACAGCCAGGCAGATTTTTATCTCAGCTTTGCTACTTATTGACCTATGAAGAGTTACTTAACCTCTCTGCACCTTACCCTCCTCATCTGTAAAACATGGATAATATACTTATTCAGAGGAGTTAAGAGAGCGAGATGTGTTACATCAAATACACAATTAAATAAGTGAATATGTGAAGTGCAAAGAATGCCCAACACTTAGTAAATGCTCAACAATAGTAACTTCCTCTTCTACCTCACCTGCAAGCCCCACCACCATCCTCAAAGGTAGAGAGTGAAGCCGCTTGGACAAACCAGTCCTGAAACTCAACAGCAAGGGGGAAGCCTATAGGTAGAAATTTCTGGTCCTGTAGGAAGGACCATTATTATCATGGAGACTAAAATATAAGACAGATTTCAGACCTCCCAGGTAGCTCAGAACACAATACCCCAAAGTATGGTGCCTTGGCATGCTGAGTACTTTGCAATGAAGGAGACTGGAAGGACCTCAGAAGTAAGGTATCTCTGACCTTCCTCGTCCTCTGTCCTCCTGTCTCTCATGCCCTTTTCTCCCTCAAAGCAAGTCACAGAAACCATAATTCTTTTTCCCTAAGATGGGTCCTATATACTAGAACTCCTCCCCCTAAATCAAGCCATAAAACCCAGAAAAGTCACTCTCTCCCTTCTCTCTCATTCCAAGGAGACTCTCATTTCAAAGGGACCCTACCCCATACCTTGGAAGAAGCAATGCTACACAGAGAAGCCAAGAAAAATCTGAATAGACAGGCCCTTCTGGGTTTCCTCCCTCAGTCTATTGCCATTAGGTCACACCCTTTTGTCCAGTAACATTTCTGCATAGCTGTTTGTTCTTCATTGAACCCAAGCATAAAAGTAAAAATGGTTTTCCCTGAGTCTCTGGGTTTCATTTCTGAAGGCTCCTGCATCACATAAAATTTTAATTAAGTAAATTGTTTACACTTTTCTCTTGTTAACCTGTCTTTTGTTATAGGAGTGTTGGTTGTGACCATTATGATGAATGAGGGATGGTATCACACATTTCCATCCCTATAAAAGACAACTCTTTGATGAAGATCTTTGTTCACTTTTCTCTCTAAACAGCTAAAGGTCTTTCTGTTAGTTACAAAAAGTAGTCTAGATGGTTATACAAAACCCAGGTGGAATCAGCTGAGCCTTCACTTAAGGTTAAGACACTCAGAGGAGAGAGACTAGACAACTTCTGGAAGGTTGCTTCCAAGCCAGAGAAAAGAAGGATATATCCATTGTCCACAATTCATACCAGTTACTGGGATGTAGTGAGAGGAATGTGAGGGCAGGCACAGGGGCAATCACTATCTGACTTCAGCCCATGCAGTGCCTAGAACAGAAGAGCCAGCTCAGAGTGTAGGCTCAGACATTTGGCAACATACTAGTTGTGTGTGTGTGTGTGTGTGTGTGTGTGTGTGTGTGTGTGTGTAACTTCCTCGAAAAATGTTGAACTCACCTTCTTCCCACAATTTGTTGCCCAGGAAGTTTCTGTTGGCAGAGAGCAATAAGAGCCAAGTACCAGAAATATCTGCATACAAGTTTCTCCATTCCTATTGAAGATTCAGGCCTGGTTTTACTCTCTGTCTTAGGAGGGCAGGGACATCTGAGGTGGGCTCAATAACAGAATGGAGATGACAGTGACAGATGAGGGGCAGTGAACTTGAAGTCATATCAATAGAAATTATCCAATATAAGCAACAGAGAGAAAAAATATTGAAGAAAATGAACTGAGCCTCAGTGACCTGTGCAAAATATGAAAGGTCTAACATTTGCATTTTTGGAGTTCTAGAAGGGAAAAAGAAAGACATTGGTACAGAAAAATAAATGTGAAAAAAAATGGCTAAACATTTCCCAGATGTGGTGAGAACTATACATTTACAGATTCAAATTTGAGCAAATCCCTAACAGTATAATCTAAAAAAAAGAATGCTCATACCTAGAAACATATCATCGAACTGCTGAATACCAAAGATAAGAAAATATCTTGCAGATGGAGAAAAAAAGGTGTATTACATACAAGAGAACAGTGATTCAAATAGCTAATTATTTCTCATCAGAAACCATGGAAGCTGGAAGAGAGTGGGTCAAAATTTTTTAAATGCTGTGGGAGGGAAAAACCCTAATGACCAAGAATTTTATATTCAGCAAAAATGTCTTTTAAAAATGAAGTTGAAATAAAGACATTTTCACTGGAGGAAAACTAAGAAAATCTATCACCAACAAATCAGCTCTAAATGAAATTCTAAAGGGAGTTCCTAAGGTGGAAAAAGAATGATACCAGAAAGAATTGTGGAACTTCACAAATGAAGAAGACCAACAAAAATGGTAAATGCTTAGGTCAATATCATAGCCTATTTTTTCTCTTCTTAAGTTCTTCAACATATACAAGAATGTTGAAACCAAAGATTATAGCATTGTCTCATAGAGTTTTAAATATATATAGATGCAATACACATGACAGTTACAATATAAAAGGTAGAGATAAAGGGGATTTTTATGGCTATAAGCTTTCTACATTTCATATGAAGTGGTAAAATATCTCTAAATTGACTGCAAGAGGTTAGGCATGTAGATTATTGTCCCTTGAGTTACCACTGAAAATAAGTCTACATAAAGAGTTTAAAAGACAATCAATATATTAAAATGGAATACTAAAAACCTTCAAAAGAGGACAGGAAAGGGAGAAAAGAAGTACAAAAGGTAGAAGGAATGGAAACTTTTTTAAGAGAAAAGGACAGACTCGAATCCAAACATATCAATAATTAATTTAAATATAAATTGCCTAAGTAGTGACAAAAATTGTTCAATTAGGGAAAAAATACCCAATGATATGCTGAATAAAATAAAACTAATTTAACTTTTGTGATATATATAGGTTAAAATCAAAGAATGGCAAAAGATATATAACACAAACACTAATCAAAAGAGAGCCAAAACTAATCACAGTAGCAAAAACATGGAATCAACCTAAGTGCCCATCAATGATAGAATGGATAAAGAAAATGTGGAAATATACACCATGGAATACTATACAGTCATAAAAAGAAATGACATCATGTTCTTTGCAGGGACATAGATGGACTTGGAAGCCATTATCCTGAGCAAACTAATGCAGAAATGGAAAACCAAACACCACATGTTCTCACTTAAAAGTGGGAGCTGAATTATAAGAACACATGAACACAAGCAGGGAACAACATACACTGGAGTCCATTGGGGGGCCCAGGGGTCAAGGAGCAGATGGAGAGTATCAGGAAGAACAGCTAATGGATGCTGGGCTGAATACATAGATGATGATGGGATGATTCTTGCAGCAAACCACCATGCCACACGTTTACCTAACAAGACTGCACATCCTATATATGTATCCCTGAACTTAAAAGTTGAAGAAAAGAAAAAAAAAGAGAGCTGGAGTGGCTAGATTAATATTGGACCAAATAGACTTCAGAACAAGAAAAAGGAGGTAAAAAGGAACATCACTCTGATAAAAGACTAAGTTCACCAGAAAGACAAAACAATACTAAATGTGTTTGCACTTAACCACATAACTTTTCAATTCGATTCCATTTGCTTTTGCAAAATCCAATAGAATTGAAGGAGAAGTAGAAACATTCACAATCACACTTGAAGACTTCAACATTTCTGTCAGTGTCATAGATAAAGTAAGTAGAAGGCAATCAGCAAGGATATAGAGGACCTGAACAAGAGTGTTAACCAACTTGACCTAACTGACATTTATAGAATATTATCTAACAACAGCACAGTGAGCATTCTTTCAAGTGCATATGCAACATTCACCAAGATAGATCATATTCTGGGTCATAAAGCAAACCTTAACAAAATTTTAAAACCTACAAAGGATGTTCTCTGTTCATAATGGAGTTAAACTAGAAACCAGTCACAGAAAAATATATGGAAAATTTCCAAACATTTGGAAGTTACATAATACATTTCCAGCAAGCCATGAATCAAAGAAAGTCAAATAACATTTCTCAAAAGAAATTTGAAAATATTTTGAACTGAAAAATATTACATATAGTATATCAAAAACTGAGTGAGGCAACTAAAGCCACATAGACAGGAAAATATATAGCACTGAATGCTTAAATCAGAAAACAAAGAATAACTGCAAATCACAAACTCTTTCCACTTTCCACTCTAAAGAACTAGAAAAATAAGAGCAAACTAAACCCAAATTAAGCATAATGAACAAAATAATAAAGGTAAGAGTAGAAGTCAGTGAAATTGAAAACAAACAAAATAGAGAAAATTAATAACATCAAAAGCTACTTTTTTGAATCAATCAACAAAATTGATAAAAGTCCAACAGACTAATTAAGGAAAAAAGAAAAAAGAAACAAACTACCAATATGAATAACAAAAGAGGGACTAACACTACTGACTCTTCAGAGATTAAAAGGTTAATGAAAAATACTATTAATAACTCTATGGCCATAAATTTAATAACTTAGATAACATTGATCAATTCCCTGGGAAAAAAAGTAAAACAAGTTACCAAACTTACTTAAGTAGAATGAGATACCATCAATAGTCCTGAACCTACTAAGTAAATTAAATTTGTATTTAAGACCCTCCAACAAAGCAAAAGAACAGATTCTGTTGCTATGACTTCTACCAAACATTTAATGTTTAATGTTACATAAATTAAATTTGTATTTAAGACCCTCCAACAAGCAAAAGAACAGATTCTTTTGCTGATGAAGTCTACCAAACATTTAAGCAAGAAATAAATCCAACTCTACACTACCTCATCCAGAGAATTTAAGTGGATGAAACATTTCCTAACAAATTTTATAAGGATATAGTTGTGATGATACCAAACCCAGAAAAAAATACAACATAAAAAAAATTGCAGATCAATATTCTTATAAACATAGATGCAAAATGCTCAACAAAATTTTACCAAATTAAATCCAGCATTATATCAAAAGATAACATCACAATTAACTGAAGTTTATTCCAGGAATACAAGGAAGTTTAATAGTCAAAAACTAAGCAAATTAATCCATTATATTAACATATGCAAAATTTAACATCCATTTATGATAAAAATTAACAGCAAACTAACAGTGGAAGAGAACCTCTTTAAGCAAATAATGGGCGTGGCAAAAAATAGCAAATAATGGGCATGGCAAAAAAAATATATCACTAGCATTACACTTAATGATAAAAATTAAATGCTTTCCCATCAAGCTCAGGAACAAGCTTGAGCTATGTCTATTCTCACTACTTCTTTATTCAATACTATACCCAGGTTTTACCCAGTTCAGTAAGTGTCAAAAGGTATATAGTTTAAAAAGAAAGACATACAACTGTCTCAATTTGCAGATGACATGACTGTCAACATAGAAAATCCCAAGAAAATATATTTTAAAAGCTATTAGAAGTAATAAATTACTTAAGAGTGCAAGCCCAATATACAAAAATCAATATTTGTATATACTAATGATGAAAAATTGGAACATAAAAGTTGAAAAAAAAATCATGTTCAAAGACAAACAAGAAGTATTTAGGAAAATATGTGCAGTATTTTCATGTTGAAAACTATAAAACACTGATGAAAGAAATCAAAGAAGCCCTCAATAAATAATGGTATACATGAGATATACCATGTTCATGGATTAAAAGGCTCAATTTTGTTAGAATGTCAAGTCTCTTTGGATAGATCACTAGGTATAATAAAATTTTAATAAAAATCCCAGAATAACTGTTTAAATATTGACAAGCTAAGTTTAGTATTTATGTGGGAAGTCAAAGAAACTAGAATAGCCAAGATGATATTGAAACAGAAGAAAAATTCATAAGACTTACATTATATGATTTTAAGACTTATAATAAAGTACCTATGTACAGTAATAAAGATCATGTATAACAATCAAGATAACATGGTATTGGCAAAATGATAGGTACATAGATCGATGGAAAGCAATAAAGAGTCTAGAAATAGACCCACATATATTTTGTCAATTGATTTTTTTTACAACAGTGCAAAGGCAATTTAATGAAGAAAAGTTATTCATCAAATAATTCTGAGATAACTGGACACCCATATATAAAGAAACTACAATCAATCTATATCTCAAGCCTTATACAAAAAAAAAAAAAAAAAAACAAAACAAAACTCAAAATGAGTCATAGACCTAAATGTAAAATATAAAACTCTAAAACTTTTAGAAGAAAATATTTGGGAACTTGGATTAGATTAAGTGTATATTTCTTAGCTATAAACCATAAGCCATATACGAAAAATTCAATAAACTGGACATCTTCAAAATTAAAACTTTTGCTCTGAGAAAAACACTGTTAAAATTATAAAAACATAAGTGACAAATCACTTATGAGAAAATATTCACAAATAATGCATCTAACAAAGTTCTTATTTCCAGAATATCTAAAAATTTTTCTAAACTTAAAACAACCTCAATTTTTAAAATGAGCAAAAGATTTGAATAAACACTTTGCCAAAGAAAATGTATAAATGGTGAACAAGCATATGAAATGATGTTCAACATCATTAGTTACTAGAAAAAATGCACACTAATACATGGAATGTCACTAAAAAACAATGAGAATGACTATAATAAAAACAATTTTAAGCTCCTAATACCCAAGAACTGGCAATAAAGAGAAGCAACTGGATATCTCACTCATTGATAGTAACATAAAATAGTACCATCACTCTACAAAATGTGGAGTTACAATTAAGCTTACACTTACAACATGATCCAGCAGTTCTTATCCTAAATATTTATCATAGAGAAATTTAAACTATTGATCACACAAAAACCCATACATAAATATTTATTGAAGCATGATTCATAATTGCCAAAGATGGAAATAATTCAAACATCCTTGAACAGATAAATGGCTAAACAAACTGTTATAACCATT
Organism: Aotus nancymaae; assembly: GCF_030222135.1. Taxonomy (NCBI): domain Eukaryota; kingdom Metazoa; phylum Chordata; class Mammalia; order Primates; family Aotidae; genus Aotus; species Aotus nancymaae. The sequence goes on from NW_026988428.1 coordinate 30,917,725, forward strand.
TAAAGGTATCTTTCTCAGTAATAAAGAAGAAATAAAATATTGATCAAATCATTATGCTAAATGAAAGAAGACAGACTCAAAGGGTTATATACTGTATGGGTTCATTTACGTGACATTTTCTGAAATAAATCAAAACCATAGGAACAAAAACAGACCAGTCATTACCAGGGGTCAGGGTAGATGGTGAGTTTGAATTTCCGTAGACGTAAATGAAAAATTTTTAAAGGCTAGAGTGCCTATATTAATACCAGAAAATAAGAGCAGAAATCAACAAAATAGAAAACAAAAAATTAAGAATTTAAATCTAACCAAAAGCTGATACTTTGAAAGATTAAGAAAACTGATAAACTTCATGCCAAATTAATCAAGAAAAAAAAAAAGACACAAGTTACTGACATCAAGAACAACAAATGAATCAACACTATTGATCCTACAGACATTAAAAGGATAAGGGAATATGAAGAACTTTATGCTGATGAATTTGACAACTTAGTTGAAATGGACAAATTTGTTGAAGGACACAAATTGCCTAAGCTGATTACTACCAATAGATAACCTGAATAGTCCCATATCTATTAAGTATACTGAATTTACAGGTGGAGGTGAGGACCGAGTAGAATTTTCTACTCAGAAAGAAAATTCTGCACTGGTGATATGTGTCAAAGATTCATAGACATAATAATATCAATTCTACCCAAGTTCTTTTGGAAAACAGAAGAGGAGGGAACACTTCTTGGCTCATTTAATCATTTTATAATATTTTAAACATCAACTAGAGAGCAGTACTCTCATACTTACAAGGCTCCCAAATCAAAGTCATTGCCCAAGAACTCCTCCAATAGACTTGTATCCAGGGCTGGGTTCTCCAGAGTACCACTGGCTCCCTGAGCTGCAAAGGTAAATGGAAAATCTTGAGAACCATGAAGATCTCAGAATGGCTAATGGCTAAAAACACTGACAAATCTTTAAGGACAGGGACTGTGTCTTCCTTATTGTATCCACAAGGATCTATAGCATGGAGGAGGTAAAAAGTAAACATTTATTCAACAGGTGGATGGATGGAAGATGGATGGATGGTAGTTTTGTCGGTCAGCCAAATTATTTCCACTTAAGTTCAACAAGAAGTTCAATATCATGTTTCACACTTTTTTAGATCTGCCAAAATGTAGCAAAATAGTTCTGTCCTTTTCCTTGTTTACAAAATGAAAATAAATTTACTGGTTTCTTACTGACTATAATAAATATGTTGATATTTTTACAGAACAAAATATAGGGCCATATACAATAAAAAAGACAAAATTTTTTATCTGCAGATAACACGACTCTATACAACTGACAAACAGAAATAATCAGAAACTTAAATAGGGGTTGTAGGTGATGAGTACACTAAAAGCCCAGACTTTTATCAGTATGCAATATATGCATGCAAGAAGCCTTCCCTTGTACTCCTAAGTACATATAAATCAAAAATGAAAAATAAACTGGCCAGTCATGGCGGCTCACGTGAGTAATCCCAGTACTTTGGGAGGCTGAGGCAGGCAGATCATTTGAGGTCAGGAGTTGGAGACCAGCCTGACCAACATAGTGAAAACCCATCTCTACCAAAAATACAAAAAAATTATCTGGGTGTGGTGGCATGTGCCTATAGTCTTAGCTACTCAGGAGGCTGAGACGGGAGAACTGCTTGAACCCAGGAGGCAGAAGTTGCAGTCAGCTGAGATCACGCCACTGTACTCCAGCCCAGGTGACAGAGTAAGACTCCATCTCAAAAATAAATAAATAAATAAAAAATAAAAATAAACAGCCTGTCTGCAACCCTTTGAACTATGATTTAAAATAAATAAATAAATAAATAGGGTAGTTGGTTAAAATTAAATATGAAAACTAATTGCTGTATATAAAAAAATAATAGCCATTCAATCATGCAGATACATATAATGGGAAAAAAGATTTTATTCAAAATAACAAAAAGTATATCTAAATATATATTTAGAGACAATTTTTTTCACTAAAAACTCTATGAAAGGCCTTAAGAAAAGATTTGAATAAATAGAGAGACCTACATTGTTCTTAGGCTCAAATATAATATTGCAAAAATCTTACTACACATTATTTAGGATGTCTGCCAACCCTACATAGTTGCTTTCTGTGACTTTCCCCTTACAAAGATAGTCTCCTGCAGCCATAATTGTAATATATAATCTCTACAGGCATCTGAATCAGGGAAAAGCAATCCATTGGTTGGACAGTGACCAATTCAACTATTTCTCCCAAGAATTTAAACTCATGGACTTTAAAGCTGTTAGTTGAGATTAAGTCATACAATAGCTAAGGCAGAGGACTAGAGTGATAGTCTAAATATTTCTGATCCTGGCTGGGCACTATGGCTCACACTTGTAATCCCATCATTTTGGGAGGCCAAGGCAGGCAGATCACTTGAATTCAGGAGTTGGAGACCAGCATGGACAACATGGCAAACCCTATCTCTACAAAAAAATCTCCCCCAAAATTTGCTAGGTGTGGTGGTGTGTTCCTGTAGTCCCAGCTCCTCAGAAGGCTGAGGTGGGTGGTTCACCTGAGCCTGGGAGTTTTAGGCTGCAGTGAGCTATGAGTGCACCACCGCACTCCAGCCTGGGCAACAAAGCAAGACCTTGTCTCAAAATAAAAAAAGTAATATATTATGTAAGTGATATTGTGTCCTTCTCAGTGCCTTACATCAGGAGGAGAATAATGTCCTGTTATGACTGATATTAATGTTGATTCCTTGGTTAAAGTACTGTATGCCAGCTTTCCCCACTGTAAAAGCTCTCCTTTTGTAATCTGTGGGGAGATACTTTGAGATTCTTCATATATACTGTTTCTCATCAAGTTTTTACCCAATAGTTTTAGCATCTTTTGATGATCATAAGTACTTTAATACAAAAACTGAAAAACAAACTGAAATATTTTATTTTTTTGGTTTAAGCCTCAGCATTCAGGAAAATTTTTTTTTCAACTTTGATTTTAGAAATAAAGGGTGCATGTGCAAGTTTGTTCCATAGGTATATTGCATGATGCTGAGATTTAAAGTATGGATCCCATCACCCAGGTAGTAAGGATTTACAGCCATTTTTTTTTTCCAGGCCAGAATCTAATCTAGAATAACAGAATGCATTGGGTTATCATGTATTTTTAGACTTCTCAAAGCATACAGGCTGTTTATAGAATGTCCTTCAGTTTTAGTTTGCCTCCTATTTTCTTACGGTTAAATTCAAATTATACATGTTCGACAAGAATATTACATAAATGAGGTCCGTTCAATGAAATATTATGTACCCATTTAATAAATTTTACAATATCTCAAGAGAAAAAAATGGGTTGCAAAAATCTTGTACCCAGTTAATTTGTTTCCCAATATAAAGGCAACAGATAGACAATTCCAAAATGAAAAAGTTGAGGGTATAAGACTCCCTTAAGTCCCCCTTGAAAGTAGCTCCTTAATAAAGTTCAGCCAATCAAGAATGACTAACAAGAAAAAAAAAATACAGAAACTGAGGTGAAAAACAACCAGGGATGAAGAGCAAATTCATACAAATAAAGGATTTAGGCTGAATTTCTAAGGGAATTATGGCTGCAAATCAAAATGTAAAAGTAACAAACCCTGATAAAGGAAAAATAATACAAACAACAAAAATTGAAAGGTGGGGAGATGGAAGGTGGGAAGAGATGTAATACTAACTATCTCATCATTCATATCTCAGAATGCATCTTTACTACCTAAACCTGTACCATTTGGTTAAAAAAAAATTCTTTTCAGTGATTTTTAAATCCCCTTTCTTTAATCTTGGAAGCATCCTTTAGAACCGATACCTTTAACAGCAAAGAATTACTTTTTTCAGAATTACAATTCTGTAACTCCCTTATTTTTCTTCAAGTTCTTTTTATTCTGTTAAATTCAAGTAAAATTAATATTTTATATTAAATTTAATATTTTATGAAAATGGTGCATATAAGATCATTTCTTATAAAACTATTTCTTATGGTTAAATTCAAATTATACATCTATCTACTTACCCATTGTATTAGTCCATTTTCCTGCTACAGATAAAGATATACCAAGACTGGGCAATTTACAAAAGAAAGAGATTATTAGACTTACAATTCCACATGGCTGGGAAGGCCTCACAATCATGGCAGAAGGTAAAAGGCACATCTCACATGGTGGTAAACAAGAGAAGAGAGCTTGTGCAGGGAAACTCCCATTTTTAAAACTGTGAGATCTCGTGAGACTCATTCACTATCACAAGAACAGCACTGGAAAGACCTGCCCCCATGATTCAATAGTCTCCCACAAGGTCCCTCCCATAACATGTGGGAATTATGGGAGCTACGAGATGAGATTTGGGTGAGGACACAGAGCCAAACCACATCACCCATCCATCCATCCACATATCCATTGTAGATATTCACAGAAAGATGATGAACTAACATCCCAGAACTTTTAACACTGCTTAGATTATAGGATTGAGAGCAACTGATCACTGTTTTCAGGTCCTAATTTTAAACTTTGGAAAAATATTTTATACAATTTTGGATAAAATTATTTTCTAAACAAAAAAAAAAAAAAATCAAATTGCCAAAATCAACTCAAAAATAAAGAGGAAGTCTGAAATGACAAATAGCCCTGGAATAGTGAAAATTTTCACCCATAACTTTCACTCTACTCCTGCATAAACAAGCAAGGTTCCAATATCATGGCTCATGCTTCTAAAACTTCAACAACATATCTTCCACCATTTTCACAATTCTAAAACAGAGAAAGAATAAAAGCATCCAAAGTATTTTCATGACATTAGCACCAAATGAATGCCAAAATCTGGCAGAGATGAAATACATAAAGAAAACCATAGACTAATATTATTTGTGAATAGTATACTGAAATCCTAATTAAAATGTTGTCAAATGAAATTCAACATTAAAAGAAAAATTTATCATTAAGAAACACAAAGATGACTCAACACTAGAATTCATATTATCAAAGGTAAAATAATATTTGACCTTCTTAATGCTAAAAGGCATTAAAAACTCAACATTGATTCCAATGAACACATCCTTAAGATTATATATATATATCCATATGCACATATATATCGTATGTATGACAGAAAACTAACGTCAAATAAGAGCCACTGGGCGCAGTGGCTCATGCCTGCAATCACAGCACTTTGGGAGGCTGAAGTGGGCAGATCACTTGAGCCCAGGAGTTTGAAATCAGCCTGGCAAAGACGGTGAAACCCTGTTTATACTAAATATACAAATACTAGCTGGGTGTGGTGGTGGGCGCCTATGGTCCCAGCTACTTGGGAGGCTGAGGCATGAGACTCGCTTGAACCTAGGAGGTGGAGGTTGCAGTGAGCTGAGATCACAGCACTGCACTCCATCCAGCCTTGGCAACAGAGCAAGATTCTGTCTCAATTATCAAAAACAGAAACAAATAAGAGCTGGTGTCATGTTTAATGATTTAAAAAATTAAAAGTACTGTATATTCATTATGGTAAAAATAAAATAAGTATTTTAGTTACCATGTTATTACACAATACATTGCTAAATGCACTAGCATCCCATTTAATCAAGAAAAGGAAGAGAGATATGAATGTCAGAAAGGTGGTAATAATTTGCATATGACATATATTTTAAACGTATAAATCAAAGAATATCAACTAAAAAAACTTCTTCAAAATAATAGGCAACTTCAATAAAAAGACCATCACAAAAGTAATGTACAAAAAATAGATTTCTATATTAAAACAACAGCTACTGAGAAAATATAATGTAGAAAGATCCATTTATAATAGGAATATGATTTTTAGGAATAAAATTAAATCAAAAGAAGAAACTCTAAAATTCTAATATAATTAAGAGAAGATTAATAAATTCAGAGCATATTTTGTTTGCATAAAAAAGGCAATAGTATAAAGATGTAAATACTCCTGAATTAATTTATAAATTTAATATATCTACAATCAAAAATTTCTTAAGGAAACAAACTGATTCTAAAGTTTATCTCAAAGAATGCTAATGTGAAAATATTCAGGAAAATAAAAAACGTGAGTAAAAAAAGGATATTCACCAACAAGATGTACAAAAGTAATATAAATATTGTGTTGTAACAATAAACAGACCAAACTTTTGAACATAATAAAGTCTAGAAGTAAATCTAAAGTTATTTATGAGAATTTAGTTTGTGATAAATGTATCATTTTATGTCCATGAAAAAAAAGCTAAGTTCTATACTAGAATCTCACTTCTACACCAAATTCCTAGATGTATAGAAGATTTAGACAAGCCGTAATATTACTAGAAGAAAACAGGCATATATGTCTGTATGTTTCAGAAGGAGAAGAAGACTCTTAAACCATGATGGGAACACCAAAAAAAATACAGAAAAAAAAGGTCTATAAATTTGACTACATAAATATGGAATTTTTGAGACTACATAAAAAGCAAGGTTGAAAGCAAATGATGTTTCTAAGGTTTTGGACTAATAAATCCCAAATCAAAGCTTCTTAATGATTGTCTGTATCTTACTAAAAAAGGTTCATGAGGGCAAAAATCATAGTTGTCTTATTTGTCACTGTAACTTCGTAGTGCTAAAGCTTTTTTTTTCCCCCTTTTTTAAAGAGAAAGAAAGAGAGAGGTCATTTGAAGAGTGAGGTAAATATTTTCTAGGACTTCAGAGCCAGCTAATGAGGAAGTACATGTGTCTGGATAACAAATGCATAGAAAAGCCAGAAAGATGGAATCCAAAATGTTCACAGTGATTACCTTCAGTGATCGTGCTTTGTTTTCTCTTCTTTATACTTGTTTTATTTTTTAAATGTATTACTTTTGTAATCATAAAGTTATAGAAGAAGTTCATCTCAGAGTAAAAATAAAATAAACTTTTTCTTTGAAAAAAACAGTATTTGTTGAATGGATGGATGAATGAATGAATATCTTCACTAGCAAGAACTGGATTGATGATCCTTAGTAAAGAGGTGTCAAAACTAGGGCATATGCTCTCTGTTCTGTACGCCCTCTTTCACCCCATCCTTTCTGCAGTTTCTGAGCAGAAGAATACATTAGCACCCAACAACAAAAGGGCCTTGAAATGTGAGTTTCCTTTAGAGCCCTCTGACTAAATCTTTGTCTTACCGTAGCAGTTTGAGTGGCACAAGAACCTCCCACCCCACCAACTACCAAAGAATGGTAGCTCCTGATTGCCACTAGTTGGTAGTCAATAGCCAATATCTAAGGGTTAAACTAAGGCAAGGAGTTTATTTGTACTAAATGCAGAGGAGAGCCAGTTTTGGGGGAGTCAATTGCTCTCTAAGCTGCCACAGAAAAACAAATGCACCAATCCCATCATTTAGAAGGGTGTCAAGAGCACCGCATGATGCAGGTATTATCTTTGGCAACTCCCAATCTCCATTCTGTGAGGTAAACTTTGCATCATGCTTTGCTTTGCTAGAGGATTATAATATTCACATCTGTAGAATCTGAAATAACTAGGGTTTTCTTTTCCCAGCAGTGGAAATTCACACTGTTGGGAAAAGTGAAAATCTGAAATAGGCGATAGATAATTTAATGAGGTCTTAATAAATTTTGTGGGTGGGTTTTTTCCAGGTACAATTTAAATAGCTCATAGTTCAGCTTTCTATCCCCCACGTCAGTACTCCTCAAGTTTTATGCTAGATTCATACAAAGAATTTGGAGGCTTTTCTTCTTTCTCTACATTCGAGAATTGTGAAGATAGTGCAGGAGAGACATCACCAACTCAATTTGTTGACAAGAGCTAAGAGGAAAATGAGTGGAATATATCCCACATATCTTCTGGATTCACAGGAGAGATTCCTAGAAATTTAAATGGAAAGAAATGACCTCATAGTGGAGTTGAGTCTTGAGCTGGAATTTGAAGAAAGGCTAGGATGGGCAAAACATATTGATTCTTTCATTGATTCAACCACAATTTACTAAGTACCTACCATGTGCCAAGCATTGCCCAAGGGTCTGGGGACATAGCTGTGAAAAAGAAGAAGATAAGAACCCTGTAGAGGGATTGCATTCTAACAGAGGGAACGAAGGCGATACTGTGGGTAGGGTAGAAGACACACATGACATATAAGAAATAACAAATAAGATATTTTCAGAGAGTGAGGAAAACAAAACAGGTTGGTGTAATAGACTGTGATGGAGGGAGCGCTTTTCTATGTGGATACCTCTCTCAGAAGGGAACCAGCCATGCAGAGATCAAGGGCAGAGTGTGCCAGGTGGAGAAAATGGCATGGCAAGAAACAGATCATCTAATGGGTTAGGGCACAGGAGCATGGGAGTAGGACAGGAGGGCAGAGCAATAGGAAGCCTTTGGAGAGTGACATCATATGCTTTATGTTTTTGAGGGTCATTCTGGTTGCTTGTGGGAAGATTATAAGGGGAGAAGAAGAGAAGAAGGGAGATCAATTTGAATATTTCTGTAGTTATCTAGGGACACTCAGAGTTTGAATTTCTCACTCTGGGCCAAGCAAAAGAACAAGCACTTTGCTTACGTGATCTTATTTAATCTTCCTAACAGCCCTAGGAGGTGGCCGTCAATATTACTCCCAGTTTACAGAAAAGGCCAAGTGATTACACAGGTTAACCAGCTTGTCCAGAGTCACACAGCTTGAAAGCGACACACAGGAAAGCCAACCCAGGCTTCTGAGCATGCTCTCACCACTGCCCGTGCTCTGCTGCTTCCCCAGCAATGCCAGCCAACTGCAGGGAGGACTGACTTGCTTCTACTGCTTCACTGGGCTTTGGGCAAGCCAACTGCTAAGAGAAGCAGATGGAGGGAGGAATCTGTTTCCTTTTCCACTGTAGCCCCTGCTGGTGTCCCATCTGCTTTATATAGTACCCTCCCTTCCCTACCCCCCCACAATTCCCCAGGTAGAAATAGGAGGTGGCCCATAGATTCTAAGACCTGACTCTTGTGTCACTTGCTTTACATCACCCACCCACCCCCACCTGCTCCCCCAGGTAGAAATAGGAGATGGGCCACAGCTCTAGGACCTGCCTAATGTGGTTTGCCCGAATACCTTAATGAATAAGGAGAGATGATCCCTGCAGTGGCTGGCTTCCTCTTCGACTCCAAGGGAGTGTTTTTCAAATCCAAAGGAAATTACTCTACAGAGTAAATCCACAGTGTCAGATAAAATTGTTGTCAGGAGGTTTTACACACAGAGAACAACTCTCGAATGGCTCCTAAAATAAATCTCAAGCTTTTAAAAATAATCACTTTGCTCTAAATGTTTTAAACACTGTTTATGACACCCAAGCCTGCCAAGAGGGCATCCTTAGGCATCCGATCCCCTGTCAGGGAGGCTCAATTTGAAATCAGATTCCACTCTTTACTTCTGTGGCTAGGAAGGGCTGCCACAGTCTTGCTCACAAAGGGAGAAGCTACCTAGGCCTCCTGGGTGTGTCAGAGAAGCTGTCCCTTTATTGCTTTTGTAAAGCAAAGCGTTCCTCACCCTAATTCTCTGCCTCCCTTTCCAGGCATAGCAAGAGCGGCAAGACAGTAACACGTCCTGCTGCCCTTGGCCTTAGGCAGACAATAAAAAGGCACTTGGTTATGAAGATCAGTCCATCAGGGAGTACTACAAGCAAACCCAAGTCGCATCCACCAGGACCTACTAAAAAAATCTACATATGCTTTTGCGGCTTCTCCAAGGGTGTGAGCAGGGAAGGCACAAAAAAGACCTTGCTTTCGGGAATCCCCGCCTTCTCTGCTCACCACCTGCCAGTACTATATTAAGATCTTTTCTTATTTCTATCCAACAGCTTTCTTCATTACTTTCTCCAACCCTAGTGTGGCCTTCTTCTTAATTTATTCTTTCGCACTTGGTGCCACATAATAACACCCAGAGTATTCAGACAACTGGCAACATGACAAAATTTCTCCCAACAACTCTAGTTATTTAAAAGATTTAAAAAATAATAATGAGGGTCTCCCAAATGGTTACTTTCTGGATTTAAACATAAAGAGAGTTTCCCTCTGACATGCCAGTGTTCATGAGTGGAAATATCAATAGATATTTCAAAGAAGGAGAGGAGAGGAAGAAAAGAAGATGGAGGAGAGGAAGAAAAGAAGATGGAGGAAAGGAAGAGAAATAAAATACTCCCCTTCTCCATTTGCTAAGAATACTTTTCTCCTGAAAATCCATTAAATGTAGTACTGGATTTAAAATGTAATGCTGGTGTGTAGAGACACAACCAGTCCGGAGTTAGAGAAGAAAGGATGACATTTTCTTAGAGATATTACCAATTATTAATTGACTAACTGCTTTACCATTTACTTACACATTTACTTAGTGTTCACTCTGTGTCCTGAAATAAAATCAGAAACAAGCTCACAGTCCAGTGAGAGGGACAAGAAAACCAGCTATAGCAATTAATGATGAACATGTGTTTGGATGCTATGGAAGCCTTTCAATTAGGCTGGCCTGGGGTGAGCCAAGGACTTCCTGTCAGTGACACTTGAGAGGGCTTTTTAAGGTTAAGTAGGGATTCACTAGGTAAAAGATGATAAACATCCTGGGAACAAAAAAGGCATGTGCAAATAAATTCAAATAATCAACAGCAGGACTATGTGGTAGTCTGACCACAGCCAGGAGGCAGGCAAAGAACATGGCAGAGACTGAGGGCCACACCCCTCCTGGACCCCACTGCCAGCTGTCCATGCTTTTATTTCAGCCACTAAAGCAATTATGTGTTGTGCATCTGTTTTTTTCTGTACAACTTTAAGCCTTTCTAGGGCAAAAATTATTTTTTATTATATAAATCCTAAGCATCCAGAACAGGACTTAGAACATGATAGCTATTCAATAACTGTTGACCTTGTTAGATGAGTAAATAAAGCTTTGAATGAATAAATGTAATTATGAATGGTGGAAAGTGTATTATGGTAAGAACTTTATCTTGAAAGTGATAGAGTCATTGAAAAACTTTAAGTAGGGAAGTGATGTGATTAGATTTATAGTTCTGAAAGATCATTTAACCTGCAGTTGGCAGATGAGACTGAAGCTGGGCAAGACTAGTGCAAAGAGACTAGACATTGCCAACATTAAACTCCCCACACTGTATTTCTTTTTTTTTTTCATATAGTATTTCTTAACACAGTGGACGTGTTATATGGGCCAGGCACAGTGCTAAGGGTTAGGAACCCAAACACAAAGGAGCAATAGTAGTTAAGGATTATGGTTCTATATTCAGGCTAGGGCTTACAGCCTTGCTGAGATTTAGCTGTACAAGCTGGGACGTTAGCTAGCCTCTCAGTGTCTCACTTCCCTTATTTACAAAATGAGGCTAACACGAACATCTACCTCATAGAGTTGTTGTGGGAATTAAAGGAGATAATACATGCAAAGTGCATAGCATAGGTCCCAGCTCAATAAATGCTACCCTTTGTCATTACCATCATTTTCTGTGCTCAAGAAGTTGATAGACCAGTAAGAAAAACTGACATAAAAACAAATGATAGTGAAAATGTGACAACAGAGATGCACACAGGGCATTGTGGGGCACTTTAGTGACTCAACAGGAGCAAAAAGTGCCAGGAAAAGCTTCCAGGAGCAGGGGCCAACAAGGCTGCCACTATCAACAGAAACAGATCCTAGGGTCTTGAATACCATGAAAGTCTGACCTGGTGAGGTGTGGTCAGGAAAGTGGAACACTGTGCAGCAATGTGCTGGAGCCAGGTTGTACGTGCTTGTGCACATCGCTTCCAACTTCATATTTAACACCATGTAAGTAGCTTGAAATCAGCTACAGTGAGAGTATTTACACCATGGAAATTAGCAAATGCTATAAATCAGGGCTGCTTCCCGACTTTCCCTTCCCCCAAACCTAGAGAGTTGGTTATTAAACATTTACCACATCACTGTATGTGAGTAGCATTTGGGAGGACAAGTCATTGAATTTTGTGACTGACTGTACAAAATCTAGGTGATCCCCCAGTCCCTGTCTTGATGGTCATGCTGGTGACTTGAAATAGGAAACACAAGAGAAGTGGATGAGGAGCCAGGGAAGGAGCATGAGGAGTTTACCTGCATGGGGCCATGTACTCTTTCGTACTCCTGGAGATAGAAGTGAACAGCAGGGCACTGCCCCCAAGAAAAACTCCACCTAACAACCTGGAATCCTGGGAATCTCCCAGTTTCCTTGTACAGATAGTCTTACATTGACCCAGGAAGAATCTAATCAGTTATTTCAAACGGAAGTAATGTGACCCATTGTTGGAAATAATAACTGAATCAGAAGACTGTCTCTGGGTGGACTTTAACATGACATGAATCACCTGGAATTTATGTGCCTGATAACTGAGAGAGAAAATAAAAATTAACCTTTATTCAACTTGAGTAAATAAATAGTTCAAGTACACTGTGTAACAGGATGGCAATCCCTACATGGGTTTTCTAAAACTGTCACACATGCAAAAATCTGGCAAGGATTGATAAAATCTTGGTTGGTGAACTCTGAGAACAGCAGAAAACATCCAGGAGCCTACATGTGTCTACCAAGAACTAGCCATGCAAATGGACTTCATTGCCTTTCCTGTTCAGCTGCCTGACTGGCAGAGTAGGAGACTTTCAATGGAAATGTGTATCTTTACTTCAACTAGAACTTACTCATTCATTCAACATTCACCACGTAGGTAATGAAGAGTGGTGTGCTAGGTGCCGAGGATACATCAGTGAGCAGCACTAAGGCAGGAGAGGGGAGCACAGAGAGGTCAACATGCAGGAAGTTGGGGAGTAGAGAGGAGAGGTCAAAAATGGCTGTGTTTGTAGCTAAGATGGAGAAATGTAGAGGGAATTATGTTAGAATCAGGTGAATTTGTACCTGGGAGAATAACTGTCCCCCAGCAAGCTAACCTGGAGAAAATCCTAAAATTCAGCATAAAATTGCCTGCTTTCATCCTTCTCAATAGTGTTATTTGTAATTCGGATAAATATAGAGAAGGCAAACTGGACACACATTCAGACAGTCTGAAGAAAGTGGGCAGGGTACAATATAGCAGAAAGCGTCAGATTCTAATCTTGACTGACTGCATTCATGGCTGACTTTGACAGGATGAGATTTAGCAGGTTAAGCATACAGGTCTGCATTGGTTTTTCTAATTATGTAAATATAATATGGGGAAATTTGGCTTATGAATAAATAGATGACAAAGACGTGGGTCTTCTAGTTTTGTTACAAGTTTTAAAAAGACAGGGAAACTAATGTAGAGTTATGGTAATAAAAGTACTGAGTACAGAACTAGGACAGTGTGATTCCTTTCCTCTGTGCACAGGTCAGATCTTGAGGATGTGGGACCCAGGTTTTAAAAGAAATGCTAACAAATAGTAGGAGATCCAGAGGAGTTCCAGTAAGGAGCAAAAGAAATACAAGCTAAGCCATTTCAGAGACACTCAATGGAGAAGATTGGTAACACTTGGTAAGTTTAGCAAACATTTATTATGTACCAATGCTATGCTAAGAATTTCACATTTACTTTCTCATTTAATCCTCACAACAATTTTATTCTATGAGATAGGTACTATGATCATCCCCATTTATCAGAGAAGCTGTCTTAGCTTAAATATTGCTCAAGTTGCAATAACACAATTGTCACTGCAGGGGCTCAGGTGTTTTCTACTATAACATAATGTACATGTTCCTGAACAACCTTGCTTTCTGCAGAGTTTAAAAAAAAAACAGTAGAAGAATGTACATTCTTGTACTAGTCTCTACATTCCCCTAGAAGAAAAACACTAAAAGTTAATAAAAACAATGACATGTCTAATAAAAATTTAAGACGTTAAATTATTATTGTTAAGTGCTTCAGCAAATAGCAAATATTAGCATTTACCCTAGAAATACTAGAACCAGTTGTAAATAAGAGTTGCAGTGCTGAATTATGAAGACCAAGGAAAAAGAGAGAGGAAAACTGAGATAATGATAACTGGCTTAAATCAATTACAATCTATCTGATGGAGCTGGGTCAGAACTTGTTCTTTCTGGGTTCAAGGACTCTCCTCCTCTATCTGAACAGATTTGGCTTCCGTTTGCAGGAAAGAAGGTGGGTGTGCCGCTGATGGTGTCAGCCATATGAAACTTTAAAATGTTATGGATCTACGTTCCTTTAGCATTACTGTTACTAAAACGCCATATGAATCCATCCTTCATTGCTTTTTCACAAACTTAGCAATTACTCAGGGTAAAGAATAAATGATTGCTGGTTGGCTTATTGTCTTTAGAGAGCTGCCCTTGTGGCTTTGCACAGCTTCTCAGTGAATAATCTAAACATTTTAATGGGATTCAAAGTAAGAAGGGAAAGTGACTAGTTCATTGCATCACGTAACCTCTATCATGGTGAAAGTATTTCAGGGTCTTTAATAGTACATTATCAAGTTCACACTTGTCCTTTTAAATTAGTGATTTGAAATATAAGTTAAGCATGATCCTCTGGACTTTCTGGGAGCCTGGGAATCAATTTTTCCAGTAGTTTGAGAACCTTACAGCTAAGCCTCCTCCCAGTCCTATGATGTGAGGATTAAACTTTCATATTACATCCATTTTTCCTTCAACAATACACATTAATGTTAATATATACAAGAATAAATAAAACAACAACAAAAAGAAATAAAACACAACTGACTGCATGTTAAGCAATATTAACTTTAGCCATAGAAGATAAATTTGGGAAAGAGAAGCTGACAATTTCTTTTAAATGACAGGAACATCTCTCATAGAAATGAGTAATCTCATTGATTTTACAACCAAGGTTTGGAAGAATTATTGTTCTGGTTTGGCCTATTAGGAAGTCTAATTTTGCCCAAGGCCAAAAAAAAAAGAAGGAGGAAGATGAAGAAGAAAAACAGAAGGGAGAAAAGGAGGAGGCAGGAGAAGGAGGGAAAAAGCCTTTCAAAAAGAAGGACAGTTAAGGAAGAGACACCACCCACAGGCTCTACAAGTGAGTTGGCTCACCTGAAATGTACAGTGTTAAATATTAAATCAATGTCCCCTGGCTGACACTACATGGCACAAGTTCAGAAAGATGTGACAAGAAAACTGCTCACCTATGGTTTTCAGGGTGCCTGCCCTGCCTCAGCAATGCCTTTCTGTCCTCCCAAGTCAGGCAGAAAGGGAAAGGACAGTCCAGTAGAGCACTGTCTGTAGACCTAGTCTTCAGCCAATTGCAGGATAAAGAAGGAAATCCAGAAGACTTGGAATCCTGGAAAAAGGATTCGAGTTTTTTATTTATTGACTCAACACATACATTTGAGTGACTGATATATACCAGTCCCTAGGCGCTGAGCCTACAGGAACAAAGAAGGCATAGTTCCCTCCTTCCAGGTGTGCATAGGAGACAGACACAGAAAAAAGGCATTCATTACACGCTTTGAAAGGTGAAGTGCAAAGTCCTGTGGAAACACACTGGGAGCCCCTGTGGGAATGACGCCAAAGCCAGAACCTTGAATGAACAGCAGTTAACCAAGTAAACAAAGCAGGGAAGTGAGCTCCAGAAGGAGGGAGCCCCATGTGACCCAGAGGTAAGAAGAGCATGAGACTTGGAAAACTGCAAGTCAGGCAGATCTGGGTTAAATTCCACTCTTATTTAACTTCTCTGGGCCTACTTCCTTATCTGGATAAAGGAGATGGGTTTTACCACCTAAGAGAGTTGCTTGCAGATGAAACATGATAACATACATGAATCCACTACTGGTGCATGGCACACAGTATGTGCATCCCTTTCCATTTCCTCCCCTGGTCCTTGCCTCCACGCCCCCGGAGACAGCGTTCAGAACAATAAACTGATGGTTGAACTTATGATAAATCAGTTACATCCAAGCAGGGGGTTAGGCAAAGTCCGAGAAGATAGAAACTTTGACTCTGTCCTGGAGAGGGAGTGGGGTTGGGGAGCCAGTGGACAGTTTGTGAGCTATGATACAATGGCTAGGGGTGAGTGAGTGAGAGGATAGAAGGGAGGCAATTTTCCCAAATGCTATATTTACTTAAGTATTTTTTCTGACATCTCGCTCTAGAATATGGAAGCTAATGGGCCAATACATGTCTTTCCCCGCTCTTCTCTCTGGGTAGGTGGAGTGGTGTGCAGATGAAAAGAGTATTGGACTTGGAACAAGAAGACAAGGGTCTTGCCTGAAACTTATCAATCTGATTTTAGGCATATCTGTCAACTTGTTAAGGCTCAATTTTTTTTTTTATGTGTGACGGACCAACGAGTTGATGCCAATGCAAGAGTCTGTAAAACGTCAAACTCTATAAACAAGCATAACACAAATGGCAGAGTGAGAAGGAAACTTTGAAGTTGGGTTAAGAATGAATTGGCAACATAAACACATGTTAATGTTGGTGGCCGTCTATAGATTTTTGTTTTTTCTAACATTTTCACAAAAAGCCAGCAAAGGGGAGGACAGGTCTTGAGCATTGTTTCACAGACCTGACCTCCTCACAATCATTAGAAGTTATTTCAGATTCTCACACAGAAACTTGCCTCTCTTAGGGAAAGGAAGCAAATTTTTGTTTGTCTTATACCTTACAAGGATAAAAAGAGCTAATAGTAGTTCTTCAAATGCTTCTTAAGGAACATTTGAGATGGATGGATAATAGATTTTAAAGTATCCCTTTTCTGATTGACTG
Organism: Aotus nancymaae; assembly: GCF_030222135.1. NCBI lineage: Eukaryota > Metazoa > Chordata > Mammalia > Primates > Aotidae > Aotus > Aotus nancymaae. The sequence continues at coordinate 30,934,423 of NW_026988428.1, forward strand.
GAATTAGTCTACTTACAGCTAGATCTTACTCTTATATTCACACAGAAATATCGTTCCAAGGAATATTTACTCTCAGCAGAAGAGCCTTGACTTAGCTGTTATCTTGTGGAATTATAATAATTTGTAAGTGTCATTTCTGCCTCTTCCTGAACATAGGACTGATATGCGAGTGCTGGGTAGAGGAGAGTGTAGTCCCTAGCTAGGGCTCCACCCCCACGGACCTAGGTGAGGACAGGCATTTTTGTTGCATTTCCCAAGACCACCCTGGCCTGCCACGCCCTCATCCTGTGCCTATAAAAACCCAAGACCCTAGCAAGGCAGAGACAGAAGCATTTGGAGGTCAAGAGGAGCACATCAGTGGAGGGGCTGCTGGATGTCAAGAGAAACATACCCGCACTGGCATGCTGGCCGGCAGAAAGACAGAATTTGGCCAGGGCAGTCGGAGGAGAACCCAGGCTATGCCACCAAGTGGCCCAACTCCAGGGGAAAACCATCTCCCTTCTGGCTCCCCCATCTGCTAAGAGCTACTTCCACTCAATAAAACCTTACACTCATTCTCCAAGTCCAGGTTTGATCCTTCCAGTACACCAAGGCAAGAGCCTGTGATACAGAAAGCCCTCTGTCCTTGCCACAAGGTGGAAGGTCTCATTGAGCCGGTTAACACAAGCCTATACATGGCAAAACTAAAAGATCACACTGTAACACATATCCACTGGGGCTTTAGGAGCTATAAGCACTCACTCCTAGACACTGCTGTGGGGTCGGAGCCTTGCAGCCTACCTGTCTCTACATTCCCCTAGAGGTTTAAGGAGCAGGGCACTGAAGAAGCAAGCCACTCCCCCTGTCACATGCCCTGTGAGGGGGGGGCAAGGGAACCTTTTCCATTTCAGGACCTTTTATGAGACTTATCAATAGATTTGTTTCAAAGCAACAAGCTTCCTAATTCAACAATGGAAGAAAAAAGAGGATCACTGGCTCCCTCTTTGCATCTATAGAATCCACTACATATACAGAACACATATAGGAAAAGGGGCAGTAAAATTCCACAGATGTCTAATCTGCTTTTGCACTGTTTTAAGACAGCTCAATAAAAAAAAAAAAAGCTATGCAAATTAAAAAATTGTTTCCCATGCATGCTTTTATGAGCGGTTAAATATGAGTTGTACTGGAATTGTTTATAGGATATTAAATAGTAATATATCCTTCTGGATTATAAGAACTTTCAAACCTTTACTTCTGGTTTTTCATAAACAAAAACAAAAACAGCAGAAGCAGATAAAAACTTTGATCCCTTTTAAGGAAGTAGAGAATTTAGTTCACTTCTCAATCAGCTTCCCCAAACCCTGCCAAGGCATGGCTGAATGACCTATTTGAGCTCAGTAATTCACAAGGTCAGCAGATAACATTTTTCTGTATGAATTTTATACCACCCCAGCCTTTCCTGAAAGACAGTTGATAGGTAAACAAACCAGTTCCTTTAAAGTTAGAGCATCACAGAACATAGGTAACCTGAAAAAAGTTATCTCTTTAAAATGAATTTGCAGTTTCTCAACTTCAGAACTTCTTACAGATTTACTATAAAATTAGAACAAAATGCTTTAGACTATTTAACAACAGGACAATAACAACAATGTATTTCTTTCAGCTTTGAATCCATCCACAAACAAAGCCAAATAAACTTTGGAAAGATGATATTAAGTTTCACTGTTCTGTATTTTCTGAAAAATGTTGATTTCAAGACCAACATGGAAAAGCCAAACCTTTTGCAATAAAAGGAAATACTCAGTACTTTGTCCTTTGTTGCTTAGCAACTAAGGGCTATAAATGGATTTTGTGATTATAAATTCTCTGGAATTAATGTGAACATGTAAAACTTGTAATAGCTCCCTGGAGATAGGAGTGTTGCTTTGAAAAATAAATGTATGAATCTATGTATGTAGCTCTACTCGTTTTTCTTGTTTCACAATAAATAAAGCTAGCAATTTGGTTCCTTCACACTTGCAAATATAATAAAATCCACTACCATTTATTCTATAATTTCAACATTTTATCGTTAATCCTCACAACCCTAAGAGGTAGGTGTTGTTATCCCCATTTGACAGATGGGGAACACTGAAACTTTAAAAGGTCACACAACTCAGATGCAAAGAAACCAGGATTCAAAGCCATGTCTGCCTGAAGCAAGGCATACGCCATTAGCCTGCATACCACAGAGATTCCTAGGAAGCTTATTTCTCAGCTCTTAATAGTTGAGCTATTGATAGCTTTAACCCTATGAGAATGACACTAATTCTCAGTATCAAGTTACATGATGCTCTCTTCAGAACACATTACTTCTTATTGCCATATATGACATGTGTTTCTTATACTGTTAATACCAGGGTATCAACTATTGGGGTCCCATCCTGCTGGACTTTTTGTCCTGAGTCACGTTACCCAAAATTACAAGATTAAGAGTTAATATTTATACTACACTTCTGAGCCTCTGTATATTTTTGTTATGCACAGAGCAGTACTAGAGAAAAGTTACAGTGTTCTGATAACTTCGTATTTTTATTAGTGAACTTACATTTTGAGTTTCTGGAGCTGCCTGCTCTATGAACATAAGCCATTACCTTTTTACCACTAACACCTCATCTTATTGTGCTAGAGCTGGGATTTGCAAAGGAATAATGGCAGATGGCAGTAAAGTGCCAAGAGCTCACAGTTCAGAATAATTTTACATGCAAATTGTCCAAAGAAAGAGAAAGAAAGCCCTGGTTATTTTAACAGGAGACATGAGTTCTACAACTATCTCTATAGATGTTCCCTGTGACCTGTTTAGAAGACAATGTGCACAGTGTCTAGGGACACAAGCCTTCAGAGCCAGACAGACTTCTGACCAGATCTAAGCACTTCACATATGTTAATAGCTGTGTTACCTTGGGCAAGATACATAACTTCTCTGAATCTGTTTCCTCATCTCTGAAATACTGACAACATTACCATTCATCGTGTTGTGCAAATTAAGAATTAATACAGCTAAAGTTTTATGTCTAACATAAAGTTAAGTATTCATCAAATAGCAGTGGTTTTCCTTCATTATATGGTAGTGGTTTTCTTATTGATCACAGGCTGCTGTCTTCAACCCATTGACTGGGCATCCTTCCCCACTGCACAGAAACTTCTTTTCAAAGTCACACACAAACTTCTTTCCCCCAGATTCTATGGGCAATTGTCTGACATTTCAGAAACATTTGAAATGTTTGACCGTGTTCTTGAAATACCTTCTTTCCTAGATTAACAACCACATTCTCCTGGTTTCCCTCCTACCTCACTGAACATTCCTTTGCTAGTTACCCTCACTTGGATCCCAAAATGTGATCTGGAACCCTTTTCTCTATCTGTACTCTTCCTGGTGATCTCAGTCTCATGGCTTTAAACACTACTTACACGCTGATGACTCCCAAATTGACATCAGCAGCCCCAACCCTTCCTTGGGTTTCAAATTCAATAATCCAACTGCCTCCTCATTGCTTCCACTTGGTTGTCTAAAAGATATCTCAAATGTAAAATGTCCCCAGTGAATTCTTAATTATACACACACACACACACACACACACACACACACACACACCCCTACCGGTTCTTCCTCACAGTCTTCCACATCTAAGTACATTGTATTACCATCCATGAATTGTTGACACCAACACCTAGGCATTATCCTTCACAGATTCCTCTGTCTTCCTCACCCCCACATCTCACAGGCCATCTGCCCTGCCTGTTCTCCTGCTTAAAACTCTCCACGCTGAGAATAAAAATCCAAACCCTCATGTCATCTTCTACCACCCTCCCCACTGTCACTCATACACTTCAAGCACTTCCACCTTACTGTTCCTTTCCTGCCCCTCTCCCAACCACTTCAAGCTCAGGGACTGCCCAGGTGCTCTTTTTACTTAAAATGTTGTTCTCCCAGACAGATGCATGACTTGCTTATGGTCATCTTCAGGTCTCAGCTTGAATGTTACTTCCTCAGACACCAGTCCTGATTGTCTTAGTTCAAGTAACTCTCTCTTCATCAGAAGCTCTGTACCACCATCTGGTTTTATTTTCTTCATAATTAATGACATTTTGAAATCATCGTTTTATTTATCTATTGCCTTCTTCCTTTGTCAAGAGTAGAAGCCACTATAAGGCAAGGTCTGCTTATTCATCACAGAGTCCCTGGCCCTTAGGAAAGCAGCAGGCTCATGAGAGATACTCAAATATTTGTTGATTGTGTCAAGGTTGATCATACAAATTGGGTCATTCTTGTCATACCCAATAAAAGAGAGTCATGGGGTCAGGGGGAAAAAGCACTCAGGGCATATAACATTGCTCCAAAAATGTAATTCTCTACAAGTCTGGATGCTGAAACTGCTTGCTATATAACCTTAGACCAGTTTTATATCTAATTGTTGCTAAAACGACCTGCTGCAACTTTAAGACTAGTTTTACCTACCACTGTCACTTACCAACCAAAACTTGCCAGCTTCCTAAACTTTAATAGTACCAATGAAGTCTCAAATAACAATACATCACATTTCTCCTTCCTATAAAACCTCCAGCCTCCTCTTTGTTCTTTAGACATACCAAAGACCACCTAGTCTGCCTGTATGCTCCAAATTGCAATTCTTTCTTCCCAAATAAAACATTAAATTTAGAGATTCATCTCTACATTTTTATTTTGACTTTGACAACTGACTGAATAAACAATGTAAGGAATAAATGACCTTGCAGCTATTTACTACCTGGATTACCTTCAAGCAAGTTACTTAACCTCTGTCAGCCTCATGTTTCTCATACAAGAATGGAAATCCCCCAGGGCTTCCTTGAGGCTAAATGGAGAAAATAAGAATTAAGGAACAATAAGAATAATAACTAAAAATTATTGTCTCTCTGTACCAGGCATAGTGCTTCACAACCACATTTTGAGATAAAAGGATTATCCCCATTTACAAGCAAGGAAACTACGGCCTGCAGAGCCTTATAGGCCCATCCACAGTCCCAGAAGATGTCAATGGCAGAGCTAGGATTCACACCCAGGATGACTGACTCAGAACCCATGTTCTTAAGGATGATTATGCACTCAGAAAATAGTAAGCGCTTGACAACAGTTATTATGATTATTAATTAGGTTGTAGATCAGGGTTGGTGAACTTCTTCTGTAAAGAACCAGATAGTATTTTAGGTTTTGCAGGCCATATGGTCTCTGTTGCAACCATTCACCTCTTCCATCACAGCATCAAAGCAGCCACAGACAACGTGTTAATGAATGTGTTCCAATAAAACTTTATTTGCAAAAACAGGCTGCAGGCCAGATTTGGCCTGTGGTCTATAATTTACTGACCCATGTTGCAGATGAATAACTAACAATAAGAGATGCTTACTGTATGTTTACTAAAAAGCACAAATTACATAATCCCACTTTTGTTTTAAAAAGCACATAAGATAGACACCAAACTGAACATAGTTAGCACTAAATAGTAAAATTACTGGTGATAATTATTTTCTTCTTTTAAGTTTTCTTTATTTTCCACATTTGTCCATGTATTGAATGTTTAGCTTCCAAGACATTGTGGAGTCTTCCAGAAACCCAGTTCTAACTCCAAAGTTGAAAGATGACAGTATAAATAACACAAAAGAAGGTGGGTGGGTCCTCCACGCAGAAGGGTTTGTTTGGGTGATTTTGTTCCAGGGCTCCCCAAAGATGGTGATAAATCTGACAGGTCTCAAAGGTGGCGTATATGCAGGTGACCAAAGTCAGCTCTGATCTCCTTATAGTACACTTCAAATTCTAATTAAATCACCTTCATTTCAGAGATCCCAGAATGAAAGAAGAAAGGTATTTCTTAGAAACCTTCAGCTAATCCTAAATTCCTTGCATGATCTGGCTAGTTCTTCCTTGGCATGCTCTTGTTCCCAGTCTCCTGGGAAGTCCATGCTGTTTCCACACAGAATCAGAGGCTACCTGCACAGATGTACAAGAAACTCCTGCATCTCTGAAATTATCCCACAGGTTCAACATAATACCTACAATTTCACCGTTAGAGATTAACCAGACCTGCTCCTGGAGGAGGTATCCTTTCTGCTGCTTTTGAACAAGACAGCTTCAATGTTCTATGAAAACACTTTGAATACAAGACTCTAAAGACGTGTAAGGTGGTGTTAGATCATTTACCATTTGCTCCTTCTGTGCAAGCTTAGGTTTTATTGGGACAGAAGGAAGAGGGCATAGGAAACTGGTGTCTGAGAGAGTGGGAAAGCGGTGGCCCCAAAGACACAGAACTGAGAGACTGGCCTGAGGCCAGAGATACTCTTTACCCACAAGACAGACTTGCCTGGTGCCAGCACTGGGCAGCTTCTGTCCTCTACACTGCATTTGGCTTTCAGAGCTTCTGATTCTTCTGTCAGAAATTCAGAAGCCAAAGTTCTTTTCACATTTTGGAGAAATAATATACAGGGACCACGTAAGACATTTATCATTTTATCTCTGGTAATAATGGAACCTGAGGCATTCTATCAACTGGCAACACTTTGTCTCAACTACCTCTGTTTGTTCTATTCGCTGGACCATTCTGCTACTGGGTGAGTTTTCCCTCTTCATACAGTTGAACTTGCTGGGTGCCCCAACCCTAGTTGGAATTCAATATCTGCTTGTTGAATGGATTAGTCTTTTGCATTGTTCTTTCTTTCATTCATTCATTCTGTATATATCAGTAAGTGCCTACTACATGCCAATATCATATAGGCACTTTTTCCAAGCAACAGCTCTCCTCTACACAGTAATTCTGCTTAACCTCCATGAAGTCTTTCTAGATTAATCCTATATGGGTTGAGCACTTCAGTAGCTGCTTGTCTGCTCCAAAGCCTTCAGCATTTCCCCCATCTTTCTGAACATGGGGCACTTCCATGGTATTCCTATACAGTTCATGGGCAGTAGATGTTTCTGCCTTCCCTGCATCCCCACTGCCCTCTTTTTTTTTTTTTTTTTTTTTTTTTTTTTTTTTTTTTTTTGAGACGGAGTTTCGCTCTTGATACCCAGGCTGGAGTGCAATGGCGCGATCTCGGCTCACCGCAACCTCCGCCTCCTGGGTTCAGGCAATTCTCCTGCCTCAGCCTCCTGAGTAGCTGGGATTACAGGCACGCGCCACCGTGCCCAGCTAATTTTTTTTTTGTATTAGTAGAGACGGGGTTTCACCATGTTGACCAGGATGGTCTCGATCTCTTGACCTCGTGATCCACCCGCCTCGGCCTCCCAAAGTGCTGGGATTACAGGCTTGAGCCACCGCGCCCGGCCCCCACTGCCCTCTTTTGATAATAGCTCCCTGGAGAATTTAAATTTTAAGCATAGAGACAGGTAGAAAACGTTCAAAGCATTTTTGATGGCAGCTTCCAGAACAGACTGCTCTTCCTCGTAGATTTCAGGAGTTGCCTGGTGGTTACTGTTCCTCCACAGGTTCTAGCAGCTACTCACACAAACCTCGAAAAGTGAGCTGGAGTTTCTGCCAGTTTTCTTTTTTGAGCCTTTACTTGTGATCTACTCTTAGTATGTAGTTTTTCCCAAGGCATACTTTTTCCCACTCTGCTCAATCTGAGCAGGAATCTCCTCTTTGCTTTCAATGATAAGCAAACAAACCATTTGAGCACCTACTTCAGGATGAAGAGTATAAATAAATAACTTCTCAAAAATTTCTTCTTTAGAGATTAAATATAATGAACAATACTGTTTTCAAATCATTTTTAATAAACTATTTTTAAGAGCTTGGAAACAAATAATGAGTCATCTGATATCAAGATAGTACACATTAAGAGTCTAAGATTATAGCTATCAAAGATAAATGAAGTAAAATGAGGAATGGGATTTACTGTACTTCATTTTTCAATTCCTTTTTATCCAGAAGGTTGTTGTAAGAATAAAATGATATGATGTAAAGTAAATAGCACGGTGCTTGGCACATGGTAAATGCTCAACAGATGTTGCTAATCTGGTTCAAACTTGAGGTGAAATTGACAATGTTTTCACGTTAACTACCTTAAAACTTTGCAAACGTTAAAAGATATAGATTTCTAAAGATAAAACCATGACTCTCATAGAAATATAACATGAACACATGTCAGAGATTGTATTTAACTACTTAATTAATGAAGGGACCAGGAAGATGTTACAATTGTCTCAAAGGAGAATTCAAACATCAGATACCCACATAATACTGTAGAGAATGAATTTATAAATAAATGCAAAAATGGCTTTTACTGAAACTATTGAAGCCCCTAAGAATGTTTCATTTGTATCTCTCTATATAAAAAATCATTTGCATCTATATCAGTTACCTGCAATTCACAGAGTTTTAAAATAGCTCTACTACACTGAAAGGTGCAAACACCATAGAATTCCATAGCCCAGAATGAAGTGATTTAGGCATAGTTTTCTATGGAAGACACCAGTAATCCTTTTAATCCATGCCAAAATCTTTCACAACTTTTCTTGATACATCGATCTTAAGCAGAAGTGTTTTGCTGAATTAAACCTATTCTCCTTTACGACAAACTCTTCCCTGATTATAATATTATACATTCAAATTATAAAGCACTTAGATAGTAAACTATAAAGAAAATAAAAATCTTCATAATTCTGTCACTCCAAGGTAACCACTATTAATGCTTCAAGTATATCCATCTGTTTTTTTCTAAGTATTTGTATGTGCACAAATGGAAGTATGTTAACTGTTTCCAACTCAGTTTTAATAAACTTTGTTATAGAAAGTTATCTACATATTATCTAATTGTGTTTTTATATTCCACATTGTAATTCGCTCTTTTCCTTAAGATCAAAAACATTTTCCCTTGTCATCATTTTTAATAGCTACAAAATATTTCATTATATGTTAGAACCATAACAAATCCACTACTATTAGAAATTTAGGTTGTAACCAGTATTTAGTTATTATAAACAAAACTATGTACCCATCTTCTGACAACCTTTTTCTTGCAGTGGTACCGTTTTACTGAAAAAGCCAAACATTTCACATGGCATCTAAGTTACCAGAGGATGCTGCGATCCCTAGAGTGCCTGATGTGCCTCTTCTGCTTTAGCTAACAGGCCTACCTATTGCATCAGTGGCTGGCAGACAAGGATTTGAATTAGAACTGGGATTACCCAGAACAACCACCCTTGTCATTTTCATGAGACACCATAAAGACTTAGTCACGTTTGGAAGTTTAAAATACAAACTAAGATCATGAGCTTTGACAGTCAAGGCCATTTAATTCAAGCTGATTTAATTCAAGATAATTTTTTAACACAGAAATGCTTATAAGGAAAAATACATTATTTAGGGCTTAGTTTCTTAGAATGAAGAGCCTGAGGAAATGGAGAAAAATAGCTTTCGGGTGGGTAACAAATTGTCAAATATTTTCCTTGAATTTTTTTTTAATATGAGATGGTATTGGATTAGAAACAGTAACGTATCAATAGGAGCATGACATGAAACAGCTGGTTCCTCTCATTAAAATATCAGATTCAAGGAAAGGGTGTAGCTCAGAGGTAAAGCACCAGACCGCTAACCAAGAATATCAGCTTCAGTTCAGCTGTCTTCATTTTAAAAATTTGAAAGGGTCCAAGGAAAGGAATTATTAAAATGTAAAACAAGGGATCCAAAGTGCTACAAGCTACCATTTAAAGGAAGTGGTTGTTGAACTTGACTCAGAGTAGGTGCTAAATATTTGCTGAATAGTAGAGATAATAAAAAATTGACAATTAGCTGTGTGATTTTCAGGGGGATGGGAATCACTTAAGCTAGTGCCTTCATTTTAATTCATAAAGTCTACCACTGTTTTCCAACTATTCAAAGATAAAGTAAGAAAAAACACTGACCATTTTATTCTCTTGCAATAAAGAATGGACTTTTTCCCATCAAAAAGGCTTCAAATGGAGCCACAGAGTTCGGTTTGGACTAAGAAAAATACTATTATAATAATGATCAGATAATTGCAACAAGCTGCAGAGGGGACTTTTAGAAACAATATCCATAGAGACCTCCAAAAATAGTACAAACAAGGACAGTATAGGGATCTCATAGAAATAAAAGATTTTTCAAAAAACAGAAGGTAGACCAGATTCAATGTTCAGGTCTTCTCCAGCTCTAGAGGCAAATTGAGTAGATTTTTGCATGTATACAATAAATTGCTGATTTCTCTAAAATAGATGCAATGGTAGATTGAAGCTTGCTACCTACTGCTCACACAAAAGTTGTATATGATATAAAATCAGGCAATAACAATCTAGCAACATTAGTGTGCCTACCATGTGCCAAGCATGAACCAGGTAGGCAATACCAACTTGGCACTGTCAGAAAGAGAACACTCAATGGGATGGATGGCAGGACTGAGATAACACGATAATTCTTTTGGTCTTATATTCCTTCTCACCACTTCTGGCAAAATCCAAGCCACAGAAACTATCCTATGGTGTCGATTCCTCCCAATAGTGACAGAGAATCTTACTATTTCTTTGGCAGGCCCTGTCACTCTTTAGTGTTCAGCATTGTTTGCTATTCAGTCCATTCCATTCAACCTTTAAATATATATTATTTGTCAGGCACTTTACAAAGCACAAGAAATACCAAAAGCACTTTTCTCAATGTGCTGCTGACTGATTCCTAGATTCTGTAAATAAGCAGGTCTGCCCTCACTTCTTCTCATACTCCCTCAGGCAAAATACCTTAACGTGTAAAAATAATGGCCACGTTTCCCTTCACATGGAATCTGAGCATGGCTAACTGACAGAGAACTGAAGCCACAGTGATGTGGGGTCTCCAAATGGCACACCTAAAAGGTGACACAAGAGGAAAAGTCTTAACTAACATTTTCAACAGACCCACCCTTTGACTATTATCTCAATTAAATATGAGAAGCTGTACTGTCATTTTAAGTGTTTAGAAGGAAAAAAAACCCATGTAACATATCTCATAGTATACGTTCCTTGAAGAAAAATATATTCAACTTCAAAAACAAATCAGTATTCAGTTACATATTTTTTAAGTATTGTGAAGAACAGAAAGATGGGAATAGGGTGGTTTAGACAGAGGTGTCTTGCTGTTTTAGGTTATCTTGTATTTAATTATACTAAGAGAAAAAAATGTTTTAAGTAAAATCTTTCATTTTTTCTTGTGCTATACTCAATCATTTTACAGATAAGACACATCTGTAGTTTTTTTAAACATAGGATATGGGAAAAAATAAAATCTAGCACAGGACAGGGACAAGTAATAGTAACATAAATATGCTGACTCCTTGATTCTAACAACCAAACTGTAAGATGGAAATCCTGTTTTGTTTAAAATCTCTATCCATACCATTGATTTTTTGCTACCAATGTAGCAAATAACCCCCACTTTTGATATTAGGAGAGTTACCTAAGTATGATAGCATTTCTTTCAAAACAAAGTTTAAGTGAACACAGAAAAGATGAAACAGGAACAGTGAGCATTTCTCAGAAGCAGCAACGTCATGTTGGAAATTGGCCTCTTACCTTCAAAGAACTGCTGCAGGGCCTCATTTTCACCCACCACATCCATGGTGCTGTGATCCTGGTACTATTTCCTCATAAAACAACGGTTATCAGACCTCAGGAAGTAAGTGTTGTCCTTTTGATTCAAAGCCTACGAATGCTCTTGAAAAGTCTTCATTTTCTTTTTATTGGAGTGAAGCATATCTTTGGCTATCAATTTGTTCCCAGAAAGATGGTTGAGTTTTCAAATGTGATTATAAAACTGGAAGAACATGCAGACATGCATTTAAAAAAAAATTCATAAAGGAAAGTGGTAGCAAATTCATCTATCTTAATATAGGGAACTGTGTCTACTCTGCCTTTCGTCTTTAAGGACCTTTGTCCTTAGTGACACATGTAATTACATAAATGGGCAATAAATACATAGTCTTATCTCTTATTTGTCCTTTTACACCAGTATATCTCCACCTTTATCAACTAGATCCATTGAGCTACCACCAAGAAAAGATACTTATTTTTTTTAACATAGAAAAAAGGAATAAATCAATATAATCACTTTTGTAGATACCTACAATCACAAGTAATTTTAAAAGGCTTGTGATAATGAAAAGTTAGAATTTGTTCAATATTTCCAAATTTACAGCAAAAACTTAAATACCTTAATACAAACCTGGTTTATTTCCTCTACGGCTTATTTGCTTCCAAAGCATAAACCATAAAGTATGAGAAGTCCCTCTAACAAGCAACAAAAACTGCATTACCAATTTAATAATTCTCACAGCTGAGTCACTAGTAGCTGGATTCACTCCTAAATATAAAACCATACTCAAATAAATGCTTTGTTTTCACTGCTTACCTATAATTTATTTAATCATGGCCTAAGAAAATACAATTAGGAAATTAAATTATCCTTTCAGCCCCTTCGTTTTCTCTTTTTTTCCCAACTATTTGGAAAAAAAATAGAATAGTACCATAAAATATTCATATACTCTTCACCTACACTTACCAATTACTGACTCTCTCTACATATTATATACATAAAAAATATATTTTTATATAAAATATATATTTATAAAATATGTATTTATATATCTTTATATATAACATATATTAAAAATATATATATTTTATAAAAGTATATAACTTTATAAAAATATATAAAATATATATATTATATATAATATAGAGTATTTTTATGTGTATATATATATATCATATATATATATGACTTGTCTTTATCGATCTGAGGCTCAGTGTGACCTTCAAAAGAAGCTCCTAAACTTTTTTTCTAAGCTAAACTTAGTTTGCTCATTTTCAAGTAACAGTAAATGTGTAATTTTAAAATACATGTTTGAAATTATGTCATCTACTAATTCTAATAATGAAACAATAGACAAATTTGGAAAATATTATCATCTCATATATAATTTCTTCCAGTCTCCAAAATATTTTTTATGGCTTTTTGATTTCTGATTAAGGATCCAATGGATGCCCACGCACTGTCTTTGGTTATGTCTTTTTAAAATATAGAACAGTCCCCTTGTCATTTTGGTTGGTTTGTGCTCTTCATGATTTTTTTTTTTTTTTTTACAGTCCAGGCTCAATGCCTTGTAGAATATCTCATTTTCCAGATTTGTCTGTTATTTCATTATTAGAATTAGTAGGTGACATAATTCCAAACATATATTTTTAAATTTCACACATATATGTTACTTAAAAATGATTAAACTGAGTTTAGCTTAGAAAAGGTTTAGGAGCTTCTTTTGAAGTCACACTGAGCCTCAGGTCTATAAGGACAAGTCATCAAGTTGTTTAAAGAAATGAATTTTCAACAATTGTGTGAAGCTGTCTGCTGGGTGCAGGAAATAAAAAGATGAATATATAACACTCCCTGCCCTCCATAACTCAAATCTAGGGCATGAGAAAAACACAAGTGACTGTAACTCAGGGCTGACTGACGCGGGGACAAATGTCTCAAGAGAACAGAGGAAGGAGAGTAATTTAATCTGGGAGGAATTGGAAAGGTGCCACAAAGAGCTAGGATGTAAATACACTTAAACAGTGGGTAGGGTGGTTTTTATTTTTTAAATTAACAAATAATAACTGCTTATATTCATGGGGTACACAGTGATATTTCCATACATATAATGTGTAGTGATCAGATCAGAATAATTAGCATATCCATCATCTCAAACATTCATTTCTTTATGTTGGAAACATTCAACATCCTCCTTCCAGCTATTTGAAACTATGCATTACTGTTAACTACAGTCAACCTACAGTGGTACAGGATATACTAAACAATAAGTATGTTTCTTGCAACATGAGCAAAGCCTTGGAAGGCAAAGAGCACAGGTACAGAGATTGTGTGCTTAGTGCAGTGAGAGAGGAGATTGGAAAATAGGCTGAAGAAAGATGGTGGTAGTTTATTTCCAATTTTTATGGATATATAATAGTTTTACATACTTATGGGGTACATATATCTTTGATACAAATATACAATGGTAATAATCAAATCAGGGTAATTGGGGTATCCATCACTTCAAACCTTTATCATTTGTGTTGGGAACATTTCAAATCCACTCCTTTAGTTATTGTGAAATATACAATAAATTACTGTTAACTGTATTTGACCTGTTGTGCTACCAAACACTAGATCATATTCCTTTTATATAACTGTATTTTTGCACCCATCACCCAATCCCTCTTTATCCTCTCACCTTCCAAACCCCATTACCCTTCCCAGCCTCTGCTATCCACCATTGTATGTACTTATGGTGGTAGATTCTGAATGTAATTTGATTACATGCATCACATTCATTCTAAATGTATCTATTGATAGTTTCTATCTGGGTGGGTGTGGGGCATGATACAATCCCAACTAACTCAGAGAGATTTCTGTGTCAGAATGTGTTGGCTGAGGCAATAACCAAAGTTTAAGCAGTTAAGAAGCTACTGCAAAATCCAGGTAGGCTGTAGTCAAGCCCGAAGTAAGGTGACGTAGAACAAAGCACTGGTTACTGACTGGATATAGGCAGCAAGGATGAAGTCAAATGATTCTTTTTAAGGATTTATATGCCTTTAAGTAAAATATGAATTAAGATGCCTAAAACATGTAGTCTCTGGTTAACTCTAGACTCCAAGGGAAGCTCCCAGCCAAGTTTCCTGGAGGCCACTGGAAATAAGACATGACACTATAATCTACTGCCAAGTGATGATTCTGGATCCTGTCCGCCAGTTCACCCACAGACTTCATGTTCTCACCAGCACAGTGATGTGGCAGGAAGCACCACAGAGAAATAAATTAGATTTCATTTAATGGCCCGAGAAGCTAAGGTTAGAATTGGGGTTCCAAACTGAAATACCTCCAAGGCCCAGCAGATAAGTGAGTAAAGTGGGTCTCTTAGCCTTGGTGTCAGGGAGACACTCCAGGATGGTGGGTCATAGAGCAAACCAGGAGTGCATGCCCTGTGCAAGGGTGTAGCCAACCAACAGGTGGAGTCACTCAACTTCACCCAAGTGTTGTCATTCAAGAATGCAGGTTCAGTGTTGTCAAAACAGCAAATTTTAAAAGAGCAGCTTGAAATGCAGATTTTAGATTTCCTCATTTTTAAATGTTGGCAATTGTTTAAAAACAAGATGGACAAACAGAAAAATAAACCAAAACACTGTCAAGGACAAGTAACACATCATGTGAAAACAGAGCCCGCAAAATACAACCTTTGTGCCAAGATCTGCGGAAAGTGAAGAGAACTGAGAAGGAAGTTGTTGGGGGGACTAGAAAATCTCTATTAATCAGAGTCCAGAGCACTCCACCGAGAGCACAATCCAGCTGGTGGAAATGGGATTTAAGTGGAAATTCCTCTGTGAATAACAAATATAAGCGTATTTCCCTGATTACGGTCTTTATGTCTTTTACATTTTCCAACTCTCTTGACAAACCCCATTTTGCACAGATTCAGTGAAGAGTTGTCCTCTTGAAGAGTAATCTAACCTAGTTGTGGTTTAGGTTTGCTTTGGTATTGACATTTCCTAGAGAGCTCCAACAGATAAACAGATAAAAGCTGAGCTACTTCAGTTAAATCTGGGGATGTGGTGATGGGAGCCTTGTCTCCCTCTCGAGACTGTCCCTGAGAACTGTAGTTCTAGAATCTAATCCTCATGACCTCAAGACGTTCCTCTGGAAGTAAACTGTGTGTGAACTTGTTCTCCCTTAAGAAGCTGCCTTGAAGAAGGGTTTCAATTCTTTAATATTTCAGCAAATTTGCTCTTCTACAGTTTTTTAGTTTTGCAGATTTTCATGAAGTTTTTTAAAGCTAACGTTCATATTATTTCTCTGTTAACAACTACCACTATGAAAACTTTTCTATTGAGTTTGGATTTTTTTTCTAAGTGCTATGGCCAGCCACCAAAAGGGCTTTAAGCAGGGAAAGGACATTATCTGATTTTTGTTTTATGAAGATTCCTGTGGCTGCCATGTCAGTGATTGTAGGAGGGCATGAGTGGATGCAAGGATAGCAGACATTAGTGCAGGAGCTCAGGTGAAAGATAATTGCTTGGACAGAGTGGTAGCAGTGGATATGGAGGGAAGTGGATAGATTTAAGATGTTTTGGAGACAGCTGATGGAATTTGCTGATAACTGGATTGGGAGTGACAATGACAAATAAAGGAACCCAGAATAAGCCCCAGAATTTTGTTTAAGCAACTGAGAGTTCAGCCATGGCAGATTTGTAAGCACAAAAGTTAAACACAGATAGAAATTCATACTGCATTGGACTCTTTCAAGCAGTGTCTTATTTTAAAAAACAAACATTTTATCTAGGAAAAAAATGCAACAATGAAAACCTTTGAAAACAAAAGCCTATGAATAAAAGCAGACCCATTTTAGACTCTGGATGCACAGAACAAAAACACATAGGATTCTTGTGGTGGTGATGGGAGTAAGCAAAGAGGTAACAGGTTGCAAGTTATTTTAAGGATTAAGATCCAATGTTCAGAAACCAAATCTTGTTCTTCCAGTGTGGATCCTTAGTCAAAGGCTGTGAATTGTCTTCAAGCCAAGAGAAACCATGAAGAACACTTGATTCAGTCTTTATTGGTGGCCAGAAAGGAGTGGCGACCTACCTGACCTTCCCTGTTTTCGGGAGCCAAACCTGGACCAGAATGCAGGTCTGAGTGACTCTCAACCCAGAACTGTCTCCATTAAGCCAGGCTCTCACCCTAGCTCTAAACCAATTTTCAAAAACTTGTCCAAGAGTCTTCCTCTTTTGAATTGGTAATCTTGGCAATTAAATTCTGTGTAGAAACACTCTCCTGAACATAATCAGCACACTGGTTCTTCCTTTTCTGTTGCTTTGCTCTTCCTAACAGTTCCTCCTTTCGTCTTTGCAGGCTTCTTCTTCTCTGTCATAGTAACTCAGAGCCCAGTGCTGTACTTCATCTCCAAAATGTCCCTAAAGCTCCCATCTGATCCCGTGGCTAACTACTCCCAAAATTATCTCCTGGACTGACCTTATTAAATTTATACTTGTATATCCAATACCTACTTAACATCTCCACTTTGATGCTCAGTGGGCACCTCACACTTGATGTATTGTCCAATGCTGAAATTCTGTCTCTGTTTTGCACATACCCCAATTTTCCCCCACCATATATTTCCCCATCTCAACAAACTGCAATAGCTCAAGCCAAAAGCCTAAGATTCTTTCCTTTCTTTTCTTCTCTCTCAAATGCAATTCATCAACAATCTTGTCAGCTTTTATTTTTTATTTTTGGAATGAAGGCACATATAATTGGGCTAATAATGCTTGGTTCATAATACACCACCAATGTTCCATGCATAATTCTTATTCATTTGTTTGTGCATTTATTTTGTTTTTAAAAATTTTTAGAGGGGGGGCATGCTCTATGTTGCCCAGGTTGGAATATAGTAGCTATTCACAGGTGAAACTATAGCACACTAGAGCCTTGAACTCCTGGCCTCAAGGGATCTTTCCACCTCAGACTCCCAAATAGCTGGGACTATAGGCACACACCACTACACCCAGCTCATGTACTTACTCTTAATGACAAATGAACCACCCCAAAACCCACCAGCTAACCCAGCAACTAAAACATTACCAGTGACTTACTCATAGATTTGCTCCTCCTCTACCTCTCTCACACCCAGAGGTAACCACTATCTTGAACTTTATTACTACTTTTTAAGTTCTGTCACATGTCAATGCCTAAACAGCTGTTCAGTTTTAGCTGTCCTTAACTTTTATGTCATAGTTTTCTCAGAATTGCTTTTTCATTTTGAATTATTGTGCTGCATGTAGCTGGTATTCATTCATTTTGCTGCCATATAACAATCATTCTGTGAACACATTACACCCTCTGACACATAAACATTTTAATTTATTCCAGAACATTCTTACATGTGTGTTCTGGGGAACTTTGTGCAAGCATTTTTCAAGTATATGCTGAAAAGTGAAATTGCTGATTCATGGATATACAATTTTGTTTTTTTGGTCAGGATCTCACTGTCACTCAAGATAGAGTGCAGTGGCACAATCATGATTCACTGCAGCCTCAACCTCCTGGGCTTAAGCAATCCTTCCACCTCAGCTTCCCGACTAGCTGGGACCACAGGCATGTGCTACTATACCCAGCTAATTTTTAAAATATTTTGTACAGATGAGGTCTCCCTATGTTGCCCAAGCTGGTCTTGAACTTGTGGGCTCAAGTGATCCTCCTACCCCAGTCTCCCAAAGAGGCATGAGCCACCAGGCCTGGCCCAACTTGTCCAGTGAATGGTTTTTCACAGTGGATATACCAATTGATACCCCTATCAGCAATATGTGATACTACTGACTAAAACCCTCTCCAAAAACTTGACTTTGTTGTGTCTCTTCATTTTCACCAAATGAATTTGAACATGTCACTGTCATCTTCATTTACATTTTCCTGATTAAGAGATGAAAATCTCTTAATATGTTTATTGGCCCATAAGGCACTTCTAATTGTGTGGAAAAACTGGTTCAGTCTTTTGCCCATTTCTGTGACATTGTCCTTTTTTGTTGGTTTGTAGAATTTCTGTATACATTCTTGATACTATTACCGGTTATAAATGTTTAGTATCTTCTCTCAGTTTGTAGTTTGGCTTTATTTTTTAATTTTATTTTTTAGAGACAGGGCCTCCCTATGTTGCCTAGGTTGGACATGAACCCCTAGGCTCAAGCAATCTTCCCACCTCAGCCTTCCAAGTTTTGATGGAGAGAAATTTTATTTTTTTTTTTGTGGAGACAGTCTCTCTATTTTGCCCAGGCTCATCTCGAACTCCTGGGCTCAAGCAATCCTTATGCCTCCACCTCCCAAAGTGGTGGGATTACAGGCATGACACCATGCCTAACCACTGATGCACAATTCCTAAGTTAAGAATTTATAATACAGCATAACTTATTTTATTTTATGGTTATCTTTTATGGTTTCTTTCTGCTTCCAGTCTACAAAGTTCTTCCTAAAGGGAATAGGATCAGGAAGATAATCATTTATATTTTCTAAATATAATTCAATTACATTTTAACCTATAATTCCAATATATTTTCTACATCATCATCCTGTCTCAATTTTAAAGAGCGTGCTTCTAGTATATCAGGTTGAAAAGTATTCTTCCCTTTATAGATTACTGAGTTATTATTAATAGGTATACTAATTTTCTTTAGTCTTTTTATTTATCTTTTTTAAATCATCAACAAACTTTCCCGAGTATTTGATTACCTTTCTTTCAAATCTCTTACAGCATCTACTGGATTTGTTTCTCTTTTTATTTAGGTACTTTCTCCAAAAGTGGTTTTAGTTTGTTTGGAAAATCTTCCGAAGCCTTGATGGCACATGTTTTTATTAATGCCCTCACATTAGAATAACTATTTTCAGAACATAAAATTCTAGGTTCAAAGTTTTTTTCATGTTCAATTTCACATTCTTGAGCTGGGCATGGTAATGATGGTTTTTACTATAACATACTCCAATGTCCTTTTGTCTGTGGGCTCCCATCCAGCTAGGTGGCTGAAGTCATCTACAGGTAAGATTGACCAAATCTCTTCACAGGACTTCAGAAAACCAGCTCTCTCATACACTGCTCCTGTGAATACAAATTGGTTAACTTTTCTGAATGGCAATCTAACAATACAGATCAAACACTTAAAAATACATATATATATTGACTCAACAATTTTATCTCCAGGCATCTACATGAAAGAACTCAACAATGTCCAAGTGTACAGATAAGGCAATATAAAAAATAAACTGAAACAACCTCATCTCCAAACACAATTAAATTATGTTAAAATTCTATAAACAGGAATTAGGCTGTATAGGATTACCCACAGGGAAAAAGTATTTAATGTTTAGATTTAAAAAGCAAAAAAGTCTACATTTTGTTTCAAAAATATGCATATGTAAGTAGAAAATACCTGAAAGCTGAAAGGCTACTCTCCAAAAATATTAATAACAGCTTTCTCTAAACAGAGATTGAAGTGATTTTTCACTTTTTCTTTTTGCTTTTCTGTACTTACTATATTTCTACTGCAAACCCCTTTGCTATAATTTCTCCAGTTGAGTCAGTTTTACAATTTGGAACACAGAGATCAAGTGGTTCTATAATCAGTGTATACTTTGCATGTACCATTCTTTCAACCCACACCCCTCTAAACCCTTTTGACACACATCAAACTCATTTACATCTATGTTCCTCCAATATCATTATAATGGTCAACATATATAAAACATGAATACACTACACCAAGACGCTCAGGAATATCTCTCTGGGATAAAATTTGACTGTCTATCACCAAAATAAAGGGATTCTTTCAATTACAGAGAGCAGAATAATTAGAACAGTAACTTTCAAACTTCGTAGCAGCAGAAGTATTTCTTCAAATAAATTCTTTTTTGAAGCCCAATATATAAAACAGACAAAAATAAAGCCATTCTAGAGGTGGGGGCCTTGGAAAATGAGTAATGTCCACTCAGCCTTCTTCCTTGCCTCTCACAAGGAGGGAAACTGCTGGGTAGTTTGAAAATTACTATTTAATACATTCTGCTAACCCTAAATGCCATGTCAGAGCTAGAAGAGAAAACGTACACACATTCAATCTAACATTTATTTATTTCCGTTTTTTTTTTTTTTTTTGCAACTGTAAATTACATTCACTAGTACACCTGTAATTCTTCATAGTGTGTTCAACTAAAGAATAAGCAAACACAGCATAGGTCACTTTAAAAGAAATCATAGTATTTCTTAGAGCAATTTTCAAAAGAGGAAAAAGTCTTAGGCCCACTCTCTGGAAATAAATATCAAGTAACCATAAAAATATTCAGCCATTTTTCAGTTATTCAAGGAGTTCATGCATGGTCCCACGCAGAGCATCAGAGTTCCTCTTTGAAATAACCCAGCTTTGCCAATGACATCTCTTTTCTCAACTGCATAACTTCCCAAAACATCTGATCAACTATACAAACAGAAAAGAGAGATATTTAAATCATAAAATACCATCTTTATTATTTTTAATGTTTTGCGGGAAACTTGTTAGCTGAAATGTCAATTGTGCATTTCCTAAAGATGTACCTACATTTTTTCAATAATTCACATAAACTTTTCCACAGACTTGTGACCATCCCAGTTTTATCAATAAATAAAGCAAAAGTCACCAGTTTTGTCACAATTATTTGTTAAATACATCAGAGACTATCATTTTAGCTCAAGAAAAGGTAGACTTTTCAGTGTCCTGAGTAAATGTCAATGCTGTTACCTTAAGTTAGTATATTCAATGCTCAATTATTCGAGTTATTCTCTAACTTATGATTCTTCTTGCTCTACTTTGCTATATTGTGGCCATTTTACTCTTCATTAACACTAACAGAGGGTGAAGAAGAACAAAAGCAAACAAGACAATCCAGAAAACTCAGTAGCATTGTTTGTGAGTAATAAAAAGGCTTCAGATAAGGCTCAAAATTAGAGCATCTTCCATGCATGTGGAAGATGAACTGTAAATTCAATTACCTGTACTTTTTTAAGTTCCCACTCTAAGTGGAAAAACATTGGTTCCTTATTTCAGACAATGAAAGGTCTCTGTTTACATGATCAGATTATATCCATTTAGATTAATGGTTCTCAATCATGAAAGATTCCAGTACTACCACTGCCACCACTACTCACCCCCTGGCCACCCGAGGTCCATTTGGCAATGTATAGACAACACCTTTCACTGTCCCATCTGGGGGGTGCTACAGGTATCTAATGAGCAAAAGCTAGGGATGCTATTAAACATCCTACAAATGCACAAGACAGTCCCCACAACACGGAATTATCCAGCTCAAAATGTCACCAGTACCAACGTTGAGAAACTCAGCTTTAGATTTAGCTGCCCTAAATCCTTTGTTAGTATAAGGCACATATATGTAAACAGATTTTAAGACTTGTTTACAAGTAAACAAGACTTGTTTAATACTTGTTTACAATAAACACACATAGTAAATGATATGTACTAAATAGCATGAAGTGGAAGAGTGACAGAAACCAGAGAAGATACTACTTTTATTATCATCACCCTCACCATTCATTACTCGTAACTTTCTTCCTATTTTCATAAAGTAAATTATCTTTCATCTTTCCTACAAACTTCTTATTTAAACAAACAAAAACAGTCTTGACAACTATACTTAACATAAATTTTCTGTTCTCTAGCTTAAATGATATTATTCACCAAGAGGTATTCAAAAAGATTTCAGTTTTATTAAAGTCAAAAAAAGTATTATACAGTTTAAAGACTGCTTTTATGTTACCAAGCCTTTTAAAATTCAACATTAATTAGGTTATTAGGTTAACAGGTTTTTATCCCTATTGTTTTAGGCATCAAAATCTAACTATATGGGATTCTAAAGAACTATAACATTTTTCAACATACCAAACCTTGAGAAAGGCTAAACTAAGTTTTTACCAGCATGACTAATTTCTCCATAGATTTAAGATTCACTGGTCTACATGATTGAAAGATGGTAGGCTTCAACTAGTGTTTAAGCAAGATAATATTTTCAGTGCCTAAAAAATATAAAGAGGGAAATCTCGCAAAACTTTAAATGCAAACTGGCATAGACTTGTCCCTAGCCCACTATCTGCTATTTTTATTTTTATACAATCATTTGTACTCAAGAGACACTCCTTTGGAGCTGTCAGGTCATACTAGT
The DNA here is from genome assembly GCF_030222135.1 of Aotus nancymaae. Lineage (NCBI taxonomy): Eukaryota > Metazoa > Chordata > Mammalia > Primates > Aotidae > Aotus > Aotus nancymaae. The sequence continues at coordinate 30,957,183 of NW_026988428.1, forward strand.
TTTTATGCCTGATATTTAAGATATGTAGCTATAAAACCATATAAAACTGTATTACAAAATATTAACACACTTGCATGAGGTTGGTTCTCCTGGATATATCACCTGCACATTTCTGCTGATTTAGAATATGATAATCTTTATTCCATTAAGAATTATCCTCATGACTGCTTTATTAACTCACACGTGAAAGCAGAAAATACAGGGAAAACTTAATTGTTAGCTCCATCTTGGTTTCCACCAATTAAATCAGACCACTCTGTGGGCTTGCTCATTTTCATCTCTTAAAGAGTCGATTCAATGAGCTTGGAACTCTCTTCACATTTACCATCTGGTTTATCATATACCCCTGATGAGTTAAAACTAATCCTGCTTAAAATTCAAAATTAAGAGTAAAATGAGGCAAATAATTAAACTACAATATTTGTTTAAAGACATTTGTTCCCAAATGCTCCACAAATTTTTTTAGAACTATAGAAGGAATTCAATATAAATGCACCAACAATAAAGTTGATATGTGCATTACTACTACATCCTACATTTTTGCTGAACTTTTATGTAAAGATTTATAATTAATCAAGAACACTCACCATCCTGCTGTTTCACGAGTCCCTGCTGAATGTATCGAATGTATGTAAAAAAGTTACATACAGAAGTGATCTAGGCCAAATGGAAAAAATGTCATGAATGGTCAAATGTATCATGTCAAAGCAAGCTTTATTAAAATTCATGGTTAAGTCACTTACCCTGTATCTGCAAAAAGGAGAAATATAATAATAGTTGCTTGAGTCCCCTAGTTTAATTCTGTGTTTACAGGACTTACTCTGGCCAGTAAGAGCACATTTTCTGTAAAATAATGATAAATTTCAGTTTTTTGAAATTAAAAGCATTTGCCCCTACCTTCTGTACAAGTTGCCTACTCATTCAGTTAGATAACAAATATTTAAGAATCTGCCATGTACCAGGCACAGTTCTAGATGCTGGGCTACAGTGATGAAAAGGACGAAGTCTCCGCCCTTGTGAGACTTACATTCTATTAATAGTATAAGTTTAATGCCATAACATTAACCACAATTCTAGAAACAGAAACTAGGTGTTTTCCATATATGTCCCATCTTGGAACAAATTTACAAATAAGTAATCAGCTGCAGGACAGCTCTCAGCTTTCCATCAGGATTTCAACTTCTCAGTTGAAAATATCCTTATGATGACTGTTCAAGTCTCAAAGCATGTTGATAGCTTGCGGGGTAATAGTTTCCACATGGGGTATTTGTTTATTTGGTTGGTTGGTTGCTATGTATACATTTAATGTGGGACCTAGGGAGAAGTACAAAGGAATAAGCCACCTTATAAAAATACTGAATCTTAACAATCGTATAACAAGTTCACTAAATTTCACACCACCCTTTCTATTTGCATATGACAAAAAGCTAAAATTTTATATGAGGGCTTCCTGGCTGGGGTTAGGCTATCAGCCTCTTGAGGGCAGGGACTTTGATTCATCTTTAAATGCCTGGCACCAAGCATGTGCCAAGTACACAGCACACGTTCAATGACTGCTGCATAAGTAATGACTCATCTGTTACTCTATGGCTCTGTGAGGTAAAGCTGGCATGTCTATCAGGCTGGACTTGCAGCAGCCCAGCTGTCATCCTCCTAAGCTAGAAACCTGGCTTAATACAACTATCACTCCCCATCAATGCAAAATTAGCATAGCTCCAAGTAAAGTGAGTAGCCAATAGCATTTTATGTGACAGTACAAATTATATAGTAAATATATTAAATAACAATATGTTTTAGCGATACTTAAAACAAATATAATACAAATGTGCCTCTATATTAAGAAAACACACAACAATGTGTATTTGAAATAGGATAATTTTTGAGGTGGCAATTAAAATCATAAACCAATTCCTATCTTTCTTCAAAAAGCTATTTCTCTATTGTTTCTTTATTAGCAATTCCTTTAATGATCTGTAACAATATTTAGAAGCACTAACTACTAGCTTGAGGAGGATAGAAGATCTAGAAATTTAAAGCACAAAGTGTTGGAAATCTGTGGAACTTCCAAAAGTATAATTTACACAAGAGGAAAATGTGCCATCAAGCTGCTAAAAATCATTTATACACTATTCTTCTGGAAACAGATATATGCCTGCTGGTCTACGATTTAGTTTAATTTTGAAATGGATCTGGTAAGGTGGCTTTAAGTATCAACTTTTAAAATAATAAGTGTTTCTTTTTTTTAACTTCTAAGTTCAGGAGTACACGTGTAGGATGTGCAGGTTTATTACATAAGTAAACATATGCTATAGGGGTTGTTGTATATATTATTTCATCACCCTAGTATCCATTATTCTTCCTGTTCCTCTCCCTCTTCCCATCCTCCACCTTTCCATAGGCTGCAGTGTGTGTTGTTTCCTTCTATGTGTCCAAGTGTTCTCATCATTTAGCTCCCACTTGTAAGTGAGAACAGGCAGCATTTGGTTCTCTGTTCCTATATTAGTTTGCTAAGGATAATGGCCTCCAGCTCCAGCCATGTCCCTGCAAAGGACATGATCTCATTCTTTTTTATGGTTGCATAGCATTCTATGGTGTATAGTGTTTCTTAAAAGATCTCATTTCTAAGCCATTTTGTAAACTGCACACACTAATATATTTGTAGTTAAGCCAGGATTCAAGGCTAACAGACCTCTAACCTCCAACTCCAATTTTTTTCCCAAATATACTACACTACATTAATATATCTCTTTAGACCCAAGATTTCAAATCCTTGTTTGGCCATTTTCACGTGAGAATGTCAACATGTCTACATCTAGACCTGTAATCTCCTTCCATAAACCAAAGCCTTTCCTGTTAATTTCCACAATCACTTCAAATCAATCTTCCAGTCAGACATCTCTAACTCCTTTCTCCTTTACCCATCCCCCACCCCAATCTAAAACTTTTCTTTCTTAAAATCTCTCATATCTTCCCTTTCCTCTCCATATACTCACCATCCTTTGAACACGCTTTGATTTGTTTCTAGGCCTTCAGTTATATGTACTGCTCTTTATCCAAATTCCCCTTATGCTTCAAATACCTAAACCAAATCTCTCTCCCTTCAAGAAGAGTACCTAATCATAGCTGGAATGATCTTGTCTTCTCCAAAACCCTCAGTGTTGTGCCACTGATTTAGTCAATATCTTCACACTCTAGCTCACAAGAGCCATGGCCAGAGCCATATTTCACATTTCACAAAAGAAGACACTATCTTCCTTCAGTTTTTTCCACATAATATGCATCACAAATGCCTTGATTTCTGGCCCCATTCCCACAAGCACAGTATCCTTAAACTTTGTAGACTGTTCTCTAAATCTAAACTAATAATTATTTTACTAAAGATACTATAAATCCACTTTAATTTGATATCCCCATTTATCATTTGATGATATGTGCACATGTATGATGTGTATGATATATAATGCAAGTACAAATTTTAAATTCTACAATAAAAACTGTCATATGCTATATTCAAAATGAGGTATAAATAGACTTTAAAAGTACAAAAACTGCTATGATTAAATTTAATTCTCCATATTTGAGGTGGAAGGATCAGAAAAAAAATACTCTTGTGTTTGTAGAATTTAAGAATGTAAACCCTTTCCCTAAAATTCAGAGGCCACTGTGGTACAAGTGTGGCACTAGGGGAGTGAGGTGGACATGTGGCTTACAGAGCAAATCAAATATATGACTAGGAACCCTCCAACAAATGGTCTCCTCAATAACAACATTCTGTAATCTTGCAGAGAATGTAACGAGCATTAACAGGAAACAGAAATGCATACACAATTCCCACAACAGCTTTAACACAGACCTATTGGTCCATCTCAACCAGTCTTTTCCTCTTCTCGCTTCAAAATAACCCTGACAGTAGTCAGTTATGCTTTCTACGAGCGCTCTCAGGCTTTCCAGTCCCCTATATTGATCTGGCTCTTAGCACTTAATAAGCATCTTTCTCAAAAGCTTTCAAAGTCATTTTCTAAACAGAAGGCAAGACACAATTATGCTGTGGTTTTAGGCAAAACCTTTCACCTTTGCCAGATGTGTTAAGCACTGTTGGTTTCAGTTATTCCTCCTCAGAGGACTGGATAGGAAAAAAGTCTGTCCTCTATGAAATGTGGGAGTCTTATCTCTGAAGGTTTTTAATTCTCAAGTAAGACTCACATATGAAAGATAAAACTGATTGTTTATTAAAGTGAGAATCCTTTACAAACACAATATGAAAGGAGAGGACTCAGCAAGTCTTTTTGGTATATTGTGTTCATGATTGATATGATTTAGTCTAACTCAGTATCTTCCCAAACTATTTTTGATGGTCACCTTCAGAGAGAAGTATTTTATACAGAAACCCAGGACACATGGCTATATTATGTGTTACACGTGTAATAAACAAAAATTCTGCTTATGACCCACTAAACTGATTTCACAATGCACTAATAGGTCACAATATGAGGTTAACACACACACACTCAGGTTTCTATCTCTAGTTCTATCATATATATATATATATATATATATATATATATATATATATATATATATATAATTGTATCAGGTTGGTGCCAAAGTAATCATACTTGGTGCCATTAATTTCTTTCTTTCTTTCTTTTTTTTTTTTTTACTGGTAAAGCTTGAGGTACCAGTTTGAAAGATGCAAGAATGGAGGGTCAGGACCCTTTCATCACATGAGGGGCATGGGATTTCCCAAGAGGGAAGGTGGGGACACTGGATTGAGGGATGACTTGAAGACAGGATGTGGGAGGAATCAGACAGGGAGAGATTGAAGAGTCAGAGAAAGATGGGAAATAAATACGTGTTCATGTGGATGGCAGGGCTGGCTTCACGAACCTGAGACCTGGGCAGTTAACCTATGAGACTAGACCACTACCTTTGGAAGAAAGTTAATGTTTGCAGTGGTGAGGGGGGTTGCCCTTAGGTAATTCAGCAGAAATTACCTTCTAAGCACAGCGAAAGATTTTCTGTGCTTAGAAGTTCCCTATACTTGGTTTAACCCTCTAAGGTTGCTATCTTTAAAATGTTTCATAATTTTTTTTTTAGTATAGACGGGGTTTCACCATGTTGAATGGTGAAAAAAATGAGACCATGGGGTCTCATTCTGTCATCCAGACTGGAGTGCAGTGGTGCACTCACTGCTCACTGCAGCTTCAACCACCTAGGCTTAAGCAATCCTCCTACCTTAGCCTCCAGAGTAGCTAGGACTACAGGCACATCCCACCATACCCAGCTAAGTTTAAAAAAAAATTTTTTTCATAGAGACGTGGTCTCACTCTGTTGCCCAGGCAGATCTCAAATCCTAGCCTTAAAGGATCCTCCTACTTCAGCCTCCCAAAGTGTGGGATTACAGGCGTAAGCCACCGAGCCTGGCCTGTATTATCTTAGATAAATTATTAACTTCTCTGCACTTCGGTGGCCTCATCTGCAGAATGGAAATACTAATAACAGTAGCTATCTTATAAGGTTATTGGGGGGATAGTAGGAGATAATCCATAATAATGTTTTGAGTAGTAGCTGGCATGCTGTAAATACTCAACATAAACCACCTATTACTGTTATAGAAAATATGCAGATGTAGGGTTAGCTTGGAAAATGTTTACAATGCAACAACAAATGCAAAAAAAGCCTACTAACTACTGTGTATTTTATGACTCCAATTTTGTGAAAACTATGCCTGCTTATGGAAAAAGATTTGAAGAAAATATGCTTATATGAAAAGAATTTGTTACAGGGATGGGATTATGTGTAGCATTTTTTTTTTTTTTTTTTTTTTTAAGACAGGGTTTCACCATGTTGGTCAGGCTGGTCTTGAACTCCCAACCTCAGGTGATCCACCCACCTTGGCCTTCAAAGTGCTTGGATTACAGGCGTGAGCCACTACGCCCAGCCTAGGTACCATTACTTTCAATGGCAAAGACCACAATTACTTTTGCACCAATCTATATTTAAAAGGGCTCTCCTTTGATGCTAAATCTGAAATACTATATTCCACACTGTCTCGGGGATTCGTCTTTGGGCTACGTGGACTCTAAAGAGAAATATGAGGGAAATATAACTACATTTAAAACCAGAAAAACTAAATAACTGCAACCCAAAACATTTCAAAAACTCAGTCACTTTCACAAGTTATGCATGGAAAAACCTACTTTGGTCCTCCACATTCAACTGCAGAAGCTTTCACAAACCGGATAGGTTGTAATCCCACTGGTTCAATGCTTAGAGTATTGTTTTCCACAGCCTCCAGAACAGCAGAAGCCAACTTAAAAAAATATATATTAGATGTTATACTGGCAGAAAAATATCAAAATTGTATTCTACAGTAAACTAATTTTATAAATTCTTCTTCTCCCAAGTTCCACTAGCTTGGCTTTAGCAAATGAAAAAGGAAAAAAAAAAAATCACACAATTCTGGTTTATTTTCTAATCCAAACACTGTTATGAAAGGCAATTCACTTATGGTAAAATAACTTTCCTCATTATCTGGACGAGGATTAAAGGCATTAATTCCAGTCTCTGTTCACTTCTTACCCACAATTAATATCTACTGTTAATGCCACTTCAAAATTAATATCCTAAAGCTTTATTCTGCTAAATGTATACAATATTTTTAAACACTGGTCATTTATAACACACTAATATATATTAATTAGCTATATATTTTCTGAATTTGTATTTATGTGCACAAGAGTGAGTCTACAAAAGAATTAGCTGAATTATCAAACATTAAATGCCCAGATGAAGATGGCAGGAATTGATACCAGACTTGAAACAGGCAAACTTCTGTAGTCTGTCAAGGTTACTAATACTGAATGGCCTACCTGAAAGCAGATACAGAGCCACAATGAACAACACATATTCATATCAAAAGTGTGAAAAATGTTCATCTTAACTTCTGATAAGTAACATTAGAATTAAATCCTTGAAAGGCTTAACATAAGACTCTTAGGATTAAATTTCTTATACTTTAATTGACAGGATATTTGTAAAAAAACCTTTCAAATATAAGAACAAATTAAAATTATAGCTTTAAATTTTTATACTGCCTTATTTTTCTAAGTTCTTTGTATCTACTTAATCTACTTCATTTTATCCTTTTAACAATCCTGTGGCACGGGCAAAGACATTACTTTTTCTGTTTTAAAGTTAAAAAAATAAGATTTTTAATCATGTACAGATAGACACAACAGATGCCTTTAACAGTGTGTGTAGAGAACTTCCCTTACACTGAACCTTAGATTGCAAATCAAGAAATAAGCCCTATCCCCCCATATCTAGTTAATACCTGACTCCAACGCAGTACATGTTAGCGTGAATGAGCCTCTGCTTATATAAGGATGTTCAGTAACTGAATGCCAAGAAATTATCATGATTCTAATATGGAATGGCAAAAATAGTAAAACATGACATTTTATAATAACTTATTTATGTAAGAGATATTAAAATATATAACATGATTTAGTTTAAAAAAGATAGAAACAACTATAATGTATTCCTAACATGAAAAAAAAGTTACCTCGCTTTTTGAGAATGTTAAACATGGAAAGATATCTTCCTGGTAGATTTTGTCTAAAAAAGGACACGTCCTGTCCATTGTGGGCTCATCCTTCCACGATCGGAACTCATTATACAAGGATAAGTCAGCCTATCAAACAAACCAAAGGAAAACACAAAAACACTTTTTAAAAAGTACAAACATAACTACTTTACAAAACTAAAACTAATTTAAACATCACTGAAAAAATGCTCTTCATTTAAAATAATAAATTGAACCACTCCTGATTAGTTATAATACCTGGTAGCAGTTTTTCTTTTAAAAAAATGACTCCCAAATAGCCAATTAGCCTTTTTCCATTATCATCCACTACCATGTTCAATAATGCTAACATTATCCTCACCCTGAGCCCCTTCTCCCATCCCCACAAAAAAAGCTGGAGTTCCTCTTAAGACACAAGTGGCACTCTATTCAGAATATAATAAATGATGACAAGTCTTACTTTTTCATTATTTAAAAATAATAAAAAAGTAATCTGGAACCTAATTAATTGAAGTATCTGAATAAACTGAGACTGGCTGAACTGTGAAACCTAGTTTGGGATCAAAAATGACAATTGTTCTACTATCACTGGAAGGCATTCCCAAAAAACTGTTAAAACATCTACTGCAGAAGCAACAGGATTAAAAAAGAACACACAAAGCCTCCTAAACTGACTACCTTAAAATATAACATTTATTTAGATATTTTTGGCATCCAGCAACCACCATGTTAGGCATCAGTAATAATACATTGCCGGCACCTGCCTTCCTATTTACTCTTCCAGCTTTCCCTCTCTTTCTCACCTCTGTAATAAATTTTCCCCAAGTATTCTTCCTTACAGATTCTCAGATTCCCTAAGTCCAGCTCAATACCATCTGCTGGAATACAAAGTTCCACTGACATCAGCCACCCAAACTAGAGCAGTCTCCTTCATCCTATAGCTCTAAGCCACTCTTGTCCAGAAGCACTGGACATACCATAAATGATGCACTCACTACAGCTACAGCCTGCCTTTAGTATAGCTTAATCAGATGTGCAAGTAGTCTACAAGAATGTAACAAAGGGCTGAGGGTAACCAAGCTTTCCTACAGACTTCCTTTTAGGGTGTATAAGGGCAATTTCCATGAGAATTTTTTTTCAGCCCAATTCATAAATTCCTAGAATCAAAGCTAAAAGCAAAAAAATATATAATATTAGCATATAAGCAACACTTACATTTTCAAATGCATTTTCTTTCTAAAGTTACTGAGAAAATGGACATAAACCCCAAAGCAGGTAAATGGTACTCTAAGGAAAGATTCTAGTTCAAAGGCAGTAATTTAAACCATTTATTAAGAGCTGACTTTGTGCCAGGAACTACTACAAGCACTTTACAAACATTTAATCCTCACAACTGTGCAAGACAGATATTATGATCCCCATTTGTAACTTGCCCAAGATTGCATAGCAAGAAAGCAGTAAAGTCCAAATTCAAATCTAAGTGGCTTGATCCCAAAGCCTTGCACTTGGCATCTACGTCTGCAAGCGTGCATGTGTATTTTAAATGTTACAGAAGATAAACTGTTGCTTTTGTCATGACTGAGTACCCCACCATATTTTCTACAAAAACATAGACATGCATCATTTTCTTCCAGATTGTTACATATTTTTATAAGACTTACACAGGTCAAATTTATGTAATTCCTTTGTCTAGTAAGACTTTTTGACAAGCTTTTTATGAAACATCAGAATATAACTCATACCTGGAAAGCAAAGGTTATTATTTTGAAGTTATATGCTGCCTACACACATTTTAAAAGATTTCAAAAACTTAAAAATGAACCTTTACGATGTTCCATGAGAAGACATTCAAATTTTGTTAGTGTAAATGGGGGGAAGTACATAATTACTTATCCATACTGAGCGAGAAACAACAAAAATACAAGTTGTACCAGGCAATTAAAAAGGCTATCTAAATTCCAAAGAATTCAAATTAAAGTCAGGACAAAAAAAGTTTCTTAAATATTTCACAGAAACCAATGTAAATTTTGGATTTGGTTACATTCAGATTTAACCAAGTATTGAATTTCTCTCTTACCAGCATCTTTTTTATTAATTATTAGTCAAAATGCAATTCAATTAAAACAGGTTAACAACATTGGTTATTCCATTTAATAAACTCCTGGTTTCCATACAAAAATTTAACAAGCACACACATTTCTTCAAGATTAATGATGGACTTGAAATAACAATGTAAAAGATGGCTTCTAAGAAGAAATGGGAGAGCTTCATAAATTATTGATCAATCCTCTTAGAAATGCATTCTCATAGTATGCAATGATTAAAAACAATTTTTACTCTAAACAGCTCTAAATATTTATATATTATTTCAGTTATCTTTATAACACATCTTTTAAAATAATAAGACTACCATTATTTCTTTTTAAAATTTTTAATTATTATGGATACATAATGACAGTAGCCTTACATAGTCTGAATAACTGAGACTAGTTGAACTGTGAAACCTAATTTGGGATCAGAAATAACACTAATTGTTCTACTCTAACTTGAAATTTCACTTAGCAAAATGTCCTCAGCATTACAGAGTTGTAAGGCTACCATTATTTCTATTTTTTGTTGCTTAATTATATGAATTAACTCTAGGACTCCCTTACTGATATAAAATTCCTTCTTCTCTCTGAATTTAAATAAAAATGTACTGATCTTTAAGAAAATCATCTTATTTTCACATATTTCTTATGTTCATATTTTGTAAGAGCACTGTAGCAATAAATTTTGACTAGTCAGATCACTAAAGCCACCCACTATCTTCTAGACAACACGTAACAGTTTCCTCCCTTAATGAAATATTGAGATTAAGAAACTTACCAAGTTTCCAGCAGGTACTCCAAGGTCAGTCAGGTAGAGAACGGAACTGAAGAATCCCTGAAAGCAGCCAGCTCTAGATAAAGCCTCCCCCATCTTAATACTGCATATTTTGTACTAAAAATTTTGCTGGCCAAAACGATAACTGACACCTCAGTGATGAGAATTAACAAGTATCAACAGAGTCAGAGGGGACAGTCCTTGACGAGTTACCTCTTTGCAGTCTTTTACAATTGGCTGTATCACACTGAGGTCCTGATGACTGCCACTCATAGCACTGCTTGTGCTTTTATTTCTTGCATGCCCCTTTTTAAAAGGTGTCTTTCCACCTGGCAGAGGCTCCTGCGTAGGTGAGGTTGGAGAACTCGACAATACAAGTGTCTTCAATGCAGCTACTTCAGCCTGAAGTACATCAATCTTGAAAAAAAACAACAGTCACATACATTAAATATGTTTTATAACAGATGCAGCTAAATATTAGCAATCTGGTCAAAACACTATCAGAGATGAAAAGTAACTTTAATTTCTATTTCCTGTGGAGCAATAAAGAGAATGTAAAATCAAGTTTTTTGATGTTTCCATATGGTTTGAATTCATCTATTACTTCACAATGTCAAATGAATTTGTGAAAATTATCAAAATATCTAACATTTATGTGAATTTTTAAAATTTTCAAAATATAATAGCTTATGATTAGTTGTAGAAGTTCAATCCTAAAAGAGTAAAATCTAGTAACATTTAGGTGGCTTTTCTCAGTGAATTTTAAAACTTAAGTATTAACTTTAAAATGTGATTCTATAATCCTTTGGATAATTCATGTGATTTACAAGGCTTTAATCATTTGGTTATCATATAAACGGACACCAAATGTTCACTATTAATTATATCTACACAGTAGTTATTTTCTTCTATTATTCTGTAGTTTCCAAATTGAAAACAAGCACTATTTTGTGATCAGAACAAAAGCCCACAGATGTTAAGGTATCTTTAAAATAGTTATCACTAATTATTTTATAGTATTAAGAGCAGCAAAAACTTACTTTTCCTTGTGCTTCTTTTAGCTGTTTTTCTGCTGTTGCCTGCTTGATATTTGCTTCTCTCACCATTTTATGAGCTTCCTGAAAAAGTTAACATCTCAAATTTTGGAAACAAAGTAGCATTTGTTTTCAAAAAGCTTTTGCCAAGTGTTTATGATTGAAGCAAGAATATACTACCAAAGTTTACCCTGAAAATAAGTATTCAATGTCAACTATGGAAGCAGCAGTTGAAAACAGAGAGACAAACTATGAGACATCAGGAATAGGTGCCTTCTTTCAGGACCTATTACCACTGAGGCAGCCAAGTTGAGATCAATCATCCTGATTAATGCTTGTGTAAAGACTGTGAATGTGATGAAGGCAAACAAACAATGACCAACATGTCAAAGCCAACTCCTTTGCAGTCACAAAATTTTTATAATGTCATCACTATATATGTTCTTATTAGTCACAGCAAAGACATACAGGAGGGATAAGTAAAAACATTAACACACCAATAATGTTGCAGTTTACAGTCATGACAGCTAAGAAGCCTTAGGGCTTCCAATAAAAACATTCACAAAATTATATTGACAATTTTGTGCAGAGCAGCCTAAAAAGGCAAATCAGAGTTTACCCTTTAATAGAGTTTTAATCTTCTAGTTCCACAAGTATGAAACTCTAGGTATATAATTCCTCTTTATTTATATAATGTTTATATAAATATTCATGAAACATTTAATCATGTCACCTCCTTGTGAGGTACTGCTCCAGATATTGATTACATACTGGGAAAAAACAAAGTACCTGCTCTTAAGGAGCTTACATTCTGATTATATGTATTAATCAAATAAAATATCAGGGTAAGAATTACAAGTTTTATTCTAAATGCAATATGAAGCCTTACAGTTTTTTTAAGGAAGGAAGAGAAATGATCTTTTTATTTTTAAAAGATAATACTCCTGTATAGAATAATCCCTATAAGGGATTAAGAATGGACTGGAAGCCTACATAGGGCACCTGAGCTAGTGTCCTGGGATTTAAGAACTTAGGTTTTACAACTTCAATTTACAGTTTATGAAAGAAGGAAATGAGCTTCAAAGATATTTAATGGTTTGACAATGGCACCCTCATTAGGTCTGTCAAAATGCACAGTTGTAGAAAGGAAGGGTGGAAGTTCTTTACATCACAGTTTGACTGTTTCCCATTTGTTCATTTGCTTTTACAGTACTGTAATGATTGCAGTTTATGTGTGCCCATGAATGTGAATTTGCAGCTTACATTAAAAAGGAGAATCTTTATTATCAATGATTTATAACAAAATGATATTAACCATGAAGATATTCCATGCAGTATTATTCTGGCTACCTTGGCAAAGTCCTCAAGAGCTGTCAAATTTAGAGTTAAATATTCTCCTTTTAAAAATAACAAATGTTTCAGATTTGCTGTATTTCTTCTGGCATAAGTGGCTGTCAACAGAAAAGTATTTGGTGATATTTTAAAAATAATAAACACAAGTAATCTGACTCTTCAAGATAAGCAATATTTTAGTTATAAATGCAAAAGTAATTCATACTATGGAGAGAATAGTTGATTAAGTTTTTGGAAATGGACCTTGTTTTCATTAATAGTGAATTATGCAATTTGGACCAAACCTCTAACGAAGAACAATTAGAAAAGCTAGATAAGTTTTTTGTTTGTATTTAAAATGCGCTTGAAGGTATTTGAGAACAAAATAGCAAAGTAAACTTAGAAGTGATGTGAAATTTTAGGTGACTTTTCCCCTAGAGACATAAGGATTACAGTGAAAAGATACAACATACACGTAATTGGAGTCCCAAAAGGAAAGACGAGCACTAGACTGGGACAGGATCGGCATCTAAAAAGATAACATGCAGAATTTTTACAGAATTTTAAAAAAATTGACAAAAAATCAAAAGGTAGATTCAAAAAAAGTTTGAAACTCTTTTCATCACACTGTCCTTCCAAAGCTGAAAATGATATAAGTATCACCTATACCAGGAGTCAGCAAACTTTTTCTGTAAAGAACCAAACAGTATGTATACATATGCAGTCTGAGTTGCAACTCCTCAGCTCTGCTGTTGCAATGTGAAAGCAGCCATAGACAATATACAATTTAGTGTGGCTGTTTTAATAAATATTTATAAACACTGAAATATACATAACATTTTATTTTTCTTTTAGCATATCCAGCACCTCTCAGTTACCTTTTTTTGGAGGGGAGGTGGTGAGCACACAAGATCTACCTTTTTATCAAATTTGTAACGTACAAAGTAGTCATTATGCTGTACACTGGGTCTTCAGAATTTATCTATCCTGCATAACTGATACTTTGTACCACTGACCAAAATCTCCCATTTCACCCACTTCCCAACTCTGACAACCACCAATCTAGTCTGTGCTTCTATGAGCTCGGCTATTTTAGATTTCACATATAAGTGAGATAATGTAGCATTTGTTTTTCTGTGTCTTGCTTATTTCACTTAGCAAAATGTCCTCCAGGTTCACTCATGTTGCAAAAGGCAGAATTTCCATTTTAAGACTGAGTAGTATTCACATAAACACACAAACCCCACATTTTTTTATCCATTCATCAATAAACACTTAAATTGTTTCCATAACTTTGCTACTATGAATAATGCTCGAATGAACATGGAAGAACAAATAACTCATCAAGATAGCGATTTTCTTTTGAATATATATACCTGGAAGTGGAATTGCTGGATCATACAGTAGCTTTAATTTTTTGAGGAGAAACTTCCATACTGTTTTCCACAATGGCTGTACCAATTTGCATCCCCACCAATAGTGTACAAGGGTTCCTTTTCTCCACAGATTTGTTAACATTTGCTATCTTTTGTCTTTTAATAACAGCCATTCTAACAAGTGCAAGGTGCTATCTCATTGGGGTATGATTGGCATTTACCTGATGATTAGTGATGTTGGGTACCTCATCATACACCGGTTGGCCATTTGTAGGTCTTCTTAAGAGAAATCTCTATTTAGGTTCCTAGCCCATCTTTTAATTGGGTTGTTTTTTTGCTACTGCATTCCTTATATATTTTGGATATTAACTCCTTATCAAATACATGGTGTGCAAATACGTTCTCCCATTCAGTATGTTGCTTTTTCATTTTGTTGACTGTTTTTTTCTGGGCAGATCTTTTTAATTTGATGCACTCCCACTTCTCCACTTTGCTTTTGTTGCCTATGCTTTTGATGTCACATTCAAAAAATCACCGTCCAGACCAATGTCAAGAAGGTTTTTCCCTGTTTCTTTTGAGTTTTACAGTTTCAGGCCTTACATATAAGTCTTTAATCCAATTTGAATTGATTTTTCTTTATGGTATGCGATCAGGGTCTAATTTCATTCATTTGCATGTGGATATCCAATTTTCTCAGCAGCATTTATTGAAAAGACTATCTACACCCCACTGGTTGTCCTTGGCATCTTTGTTGAGGATCAGCTAACCATAAATGTGTTATTTCTGGGCTCTCTATTCTCTTCTATTGGTCCACATGTCTGTTTTTGTATCACTGTCATACTGTTTTGATTTCTGTAACTTTGTCATGTATTTTGAAATTGGGAAGTGTGATGCATCCAGCTTTATTTTTCTTGCTCAATATTACTCTGGGCATGGTGGCTCATGCCTGTTATACCAGCACTTTGGCAGGCTGAGGCAGGTGGATCACTCTGGCCTCCTGGCCAACATGGTGAAACCCTGTTTGTACTAAAAATACAAAAATTAGCTTGGTGTGGTGGTGCACACCTGTAATCCCAGCTACTCAGGAGGCTGAGGCAGGAGAATCACTAGAACCTGGGAGACGGATGTTGCAGTGAGCTGAGATCATGCCATTGCGCTCCAGCCTAGGCAACAGAGCAAGACTCCATATCGGAAGAAAAAAAAAGATTACTTTGGCTATTAACGTCTTTTGTAGTTCCATATGAATTTTCTACTTCAGTAAAAAAATGCCATTGGATTTTGATAGGGATTGCACTGTATTTGTACATCACTTGGGTAGAACAGACATTTTAACAGTATTAATTCGTCCAACCAAAGAACACAAAGCTCTTCCCACCTGTGTCTTAATTCCCTTCATGAACTATATTATAATTTTCATTATACAAGTATTTTTGCCTCTTTGGTTAAGTTTATTCTTGAGTATTTTATTCTTTTTGACACCGAAATCACGAGATTGTTTTCTAAAATTCCTTTTCAGATAACTGGTTGCCTGTGTAAAGAAACACCATTAATTTTCATATCCTGCAACCCTACCAAATTCATTTGTTAGTTATAACTTTTTTGATGCTGAATTTTGTCTTTAGAATTTTCTACATTTGTGATCATGTCATATGCACACAGATACTGTTTTATTTCTTCCTTTCCAATTTAGTTGCCTTTTCTTTTTCGTGTCTGATTGTGCTAACATTCCAATGCCATGCTATACAGAAATGGTGAAGAGTGGGCATCCTTGTCTTATACCAGATCTTAGAGGAAAAGCTTTCAATTTCCCCCATTGATTATGATGTTGGCTATGGACTTTTCATATATGGCCTTTATTGTCTTTAAGTTCCTACATCTATTTTGTTGAGAGTTTTTACCATAAATGAATGTGGAATTCTGTCAAATCCTTTTTCTGCTTCTATCAAGATGATAATGTATATTATATCATTCGATTGCTGTGGTTTATCACATTGATTTATTTACCTATGTTGATGCATCCCTGCATCCCAGGGACAAATATCATTTGGTCATAATGTATAACCCTTTTAATATGTTATTGAATTTGATTTTCTAATATTTTACTGAGGGATTCTACACCTATGTTCATTGGGAGTATTGGGCTTTAGATTTTTCCTTGTGGTACATTTACTGGCTCTGGTATCAGAGTGATATTGGCCTCATAAAATGAGTTTTGAAGTGTTTCCTCTTCAAATTTTTAAGTGTAAAAAGAATTGGCACTGATTCTTCTTTGAATGTTTGGTAGAATTTACCTGTGAAATCATCTAGTCTTGGGCTTTGTTTCTACTTCTTGATTCCGTTTTCTGGAATTTGATTTCAGAAAACGGATTCAGTTTCTAGGAATTTATTTCTTCTAGATTATCCAATTGATTGGCATGTGGTTCATAAAAGTCACTTATAATCCTTTTTATTTCTGAAGCATCCATTGTAATATCTCCTCTTTCATTTCCAATTTATTTGAGTCCTCTCTTTTCTTGGTTTGTCTACTAAGTGTTTTTATTTTTTCAAAAAACAAACCTCAGGTTTTCTTAATATTTTCTGTTATTTTCCTATTCTCTATTTATTTCTACTCTTTGTTATTCCCTTCTCTCTGCTAAGTTTGAATTTAGTTTGTTCTCTTTCTGATTCCTTGAGGTATAAAATTAGGTTGTTTCAGAGCGTTCTTCTTTTTTAATGTAGCCATTTACCCCTCTTACTACTGCTTTTTCTATATCTCATAAGTTTTTCTACATCGTGTTTTCAGTTTCATCCGTCTCAAGAAATTTTTCAAGTTGCCTTTTGATTTTTTATTTGATTCAAAGTTTGTTAAAAAAAAAATCATTATTTAATTTCCATATATTTGAGTTTTCCTGTTTTCTATTATTGATTCCTAATTGTATTCCACTGTGAGCGGAAAAAGATTCTGAGAATAATTTTGATTCTCTCAAATTTAAGACCTGTTTTGTGACCTAACATGAACTATAATGGAGAATGCTTCATGTGCACCCGAGAAGAATGCGTATTCATTTGCTGTTGTGTTAAAAGTTCTATGCGTATCTGTTAGGTCCATTTGGTCTATATTGCGATGCAGTTCTGTTTCCTTATTAATTTTCTGCCTGAATAATCTATTAGAGAGACTGGAAGTACCTATTGAAGTCACCTACTATTAATGTCTTGCTATATCTCCCTTCAGATTTTTCAGTTTGTTTTATACATTTAGGTGCTTTGATGTTGGGTGCACACATACAGTCATGCACCACATAACATTTCAGTGAACAATGGACTGCATATATGACAATGGTTCTATAAAATTATAATACCATATTTATTTTTACTTTACCTTTTCTATGTTTAGATACATAAATATTTACCATCATGTCACAACTACCTACAGTATTCAGTATAGTAACATGTTGTACAGGTTTGTAGCCCAGAAGCAATAAGCAATACCATATAGCCAAGGTGTATGATAGGCTATGCAATCTAGGTTTTACCACATCTAGGTTTGTGTAAGTAAGATATTTGCATAATGATGAAATCTCATGACAAAATTACCAAACAATATATTTTTGAGAATATATTCCCACTGTAAGTGATGCAAGACTGTCTTTATAACTTTTATACTTTTCTGTTGAACTCTTTTGTCATCATATAATGACCTTTTCATCTCTTGTGACTATTTTGACTTATAGTATATTCTGGCTGATATAAGTATAGCTACCCCTGCTCTCTTCTGAATATCATTTACATGGAACTATTTCTCCAGTCTTCACTTTCAGTTTGTATGTATCCTTGAATCCAAAGTGTCTCTCTTACAGACAGCATACAGTTGGCTTTTTAAAACAACAAAGAAACAGGGTCCCATTCTATTGCCCAGGATGAAGTGCACTGGCGCAACCATAGTTCACTGTAACCTCAAACTGTGCTCAAACGACCCTCCCGTCTCAGCCTCCTAAGTAGCTAGGACCACAAGTATGCACCATCACGTCTAGCTAATTTTTATTTTTAATTTTTTTAGAGACAGGGCGTCACTATGTGCCCAGGCTTGTCTCAAACTCCTGGATGCTCCTGACATCAAGCAATCTTCGTTCCTTGGCCTCCCAAAGTACTGAGATTAAAAGTATAAGTCACCATGCCAAGTCAGTTGGCTTTTTAAAAATCCATTCAGCCACCTTATTTCTTTTGGTTAAGTCCATTTACATTTAAATAATTAATGAAAAGTAAGAACTGTTCTTACCATTTTGTTAATTTATTTCTTGTGGCTTGATGATTTTTTGTGGTAGTGTAGTTTCTTTTCTCTTCGTCTTTTGTATATCTACTCTACCTTTTTTGTAGTTAGTATGGGTTCACATTAAACATTTTATAGTTGTAGAAGTCTCTTTTAAGCTGAGAACTTAATTTCAATCACATGCAGATACTCTACACTTTGATTCCCCACACACACTTTTATGTAATGTCAGATTTTACTTCTGTGTTGTATCTCCATTAACAAATTTCTGTGGTTATAGTTATTCTTCTACATTTGTCCTCCAATTTATATAATATCAAATTTTTCATATAATTTTCATGTCACAAAATCTTTTTTTTCCCACAACCATTTAAAAATGTAAAAATCACTATTAGTTCACAGGCTGTGCAAAAGTAAAGATAAGCTAATTTTACCCTGCAGGCTGTAGATCCTTACATTTATGTACACACTCTTACAAACTTTGAAAACACATTATTTCCTATCTGGTTAGCAGTGATTCAGATGAAGGTTTTCTCTTTTTCAAAAATACTGTTTAAATGTAACATCTTCTGATTAATTTGTAGAAATAACTTGTTAGTATTAGAGAAGACAGAAATTTGCTAGAGGATTTTTCTTGAAAAACGTTCACATAACTGGTAATGGAACTGAAAATTTAGTATAACGATTTAAAATAGGGAAAGATGTCCTTCTTCTATTACAATAATAGATGTGTGAGTTATAAACAGCATTATATGTACTTTTGAAAATGGAACTCAGACCAGACCTTCATCTGGATTATAAACTGTTGAAATAAGATTTTCTAAAATAAAGTAACATATTAAATCACATCCCTGTCACTTAGCATATATAAAACATGTGTACTTATAACTAATGTTTTAATGAGAATAAAGTATTTTTGTACCAGAATAAAAATCTTAAGCATTTTTGTCTTATCTTTTAAAACTTGTATTTATAATATATGTTAACACATTAGTATGTCCATTAGCAAGTGTGTATAATTTATAAATATGTATATATGTTCATATAGAACACTGTCTATATGTGCCTAGCACATAGGGATCTCTCAATAAATATTAGGTATCTTCATCATAATGGAGGTACATGCTCAAATTTTTCTTGTACTGATCAAGCAGAGGATCAAAAAGTTTGGTATCTATTGGTTTAGCTAACAAATGATGGTGGCTTGGAAGGTGATTTGCTCTTTGTCCTAGAGGTAGCATCAAAAGACTTAACTGATCATTTGAGTATGAAATGAAGAAATAAGAGCCCTCAGTGATGACTTCTTTTCTGTGGTTTGAGACAAACAGAAATGCCACTTATGATTTTCACAGTAGGTAAGGCAAGAATCATGAATATGATTACCTGCAATGCTCATTAGCCTCTCTATGCCTCACTTTTCTTCTCAGATAAAATGATAATAATCTGCCCTCTATGCATCATAGTATTGCTGGGAGAGAACTAGACTTATCATAAACACTTACTAAACCGACTTATAAAACATCAGCATCTTAAGACTTTATTCCCC
The DNA here is from genome assembly GCF_030222135.1 of Aotus nancymaae. Taxonomy (NCBI): domain Eukaryota; kingdom Metazoa; phylum Chordata; class Mammalia; order Primates; family Aotidae; genus Aotus; species Aotus nancymaae. The sequence continues at coordinate 30,977,170 of NW_026988428.1, forward strand.
ATGTGAGATGTAGACTGCTTTGTAAAGTATTCTTTCAAACTGATCTAATTTTATATTATCTGAAAATTGGAGGTATTAGAAGAAAAACATAACTTTTGAGGTTTGTTAAGTATTTGATACTTTTAAAACTCAACATTGTTACATACAAAGTGTAATTATAAAGGAGATTAGGATAATAAACTCCTAATTCGAATATATATGTCAGGCTTACCAAAAGTGTGCATATTCAGTTTATTCAGAATCATCTTCAATTATTAAAAAGTTATGCACACATACACACACACATATAAAGTGCAAAAAAAGAGTATCTTTTCATAAGACAATAGTTAACAGATCATGAAGGCACAATTAAGACCAAAGAAAAACTTTTAGCACCTTTTTCACAATTCATAATTGGTTCAAATACAATTTTCTTCATTACCAAAATCATCTTTAATCAATGTACTCTGTTTTCCAGAAAGTAGCCACAGTGTCAATACTAACCCAATGGCCACCGCTGGGTTAGAAAAGGTTAGAGACTCCAAACTGTATTTTTCTAGATATGCTTTTTCACTAACTGCACAAACTGCATTTCTGGCCCTTCACATCCTGCTACTAACAAGCAGAAGTTTCCTTCTGTTTTTTCTCCATTTCATGTAACTGAACATACATACATGTACAGATGGGTAAAACTGAGCAGGGCTAAAATTAAATGTAAGTAATCAGGAAATCAAAATTAACATAAACAGCTTAATATATTTGCTTTCTTACCTAGTATCCATATATCACTACAAAATTTTCCTCCAGTCGGACAATATTGGAAGAAAAATCTGTTTCTGTATAACCCTCTATATACAGAAATGTAACAAGTCACATAGCTTCTATTCTATCTCTTTAACTTTCCATTCTTCCTATCCTTAAATTCATTTTCCTCTCATATCTGATGACTAGCTAGTTAAGGAAATAAACAAATTAGTTTTAAAATGTTCATGAAAGAAAATGACCCCAAAAAGACAGAAAAGAAGGCAAAGAGGTATGGTGCAGAGAAAGCACGAAAGGTCCTACATGTCCAAAGACATTCAGTGCAATGTTACTTGTAATGATAAAAGTTGTGCAACAGGCACCTGGTAGATTATGACTATCATTACAATTAGTGATGGTGTAGTAACACTGAAAATGTTATTTAAAAAAACACAAATATTAAATTACAACTATGTAAGTATACGTACCTGAGACTGAAATAGATTATGAATAAATAGTAACAAAAGGTGATGGAATTTCACAAGTTTATTATAATAAAAGTTTTAAGAACAAATCTTTAAGAAAAAAAAATATATATTGTTAAGTGATAATGGCATTAGCCATTCCAGTAACACATCAATGTTTTGTTAAGGAACTTCTAAAGACTCAGGTCTTAACCCAAACAAGACACTTTATGGCAACAGTCCTTATCATGGAAGTATTACCCTCATCTCACCCCCCAGAGATATTTGTAAGCTGTCAAAATGATTAGGGAATATTACTAGCACTTTTTGAGCAAAGCCTATTGTGATGGTTAATAGTATATGTTAACTTGACTGAATCACAAGGTGCTCAAATATGTACTCAAATATTATCCTGAATGTTTCTGGATAAGAACAACATTTACACTGGTAGACTGAATAAAGTAGACTGCCCTCTAGAATGTGGGTGACCCTCATCCAATCAGTTGATGGCCTGAATAGAACAAAAAAGAGTGACCCTCCCCCAAGGAAGAGTTTTTTTTCTGCTTTCAGAGTCAAACTGAAACTTTTGCTCTTCCGAATTCTCACACTTTCAAAGTTGGAATGGAAGTGCACCATCAGCCCTCCTGGGCCTCCAGTTTGCTGACTCCCACTGCAGCTCCCTGAGACTTGCTGGCCTCCATAACAGCAAGAGCCAACTCCCTATAATAATGAGTGCCTCTGTCTCTCTCTCTCCTTCTCTGTATCTCTCTATATATGTATATGAATAGGCTCTGTTTTACACCAAGGACACTAAACATCCTACAATGTCAGTGGCATCCCTATGGAGAAATACTGCTCCAGTTAGGTAGAAATTTTAGTCCTGGTGGCAGGCTGGATATAAAAAGTATGCCTTCATACAAGAAGATGTGCCTTCTAATATTTCTCCAATCATCCCATATAAGATGACTATCTCAAAGAATTTGCCCTCTTAGTTGTACAGTCTTATGTAGTTAATCTAAAGTAGCCCATAAATACTTGGTAAAATAAAAATCAATACTAAAATTTACCTTCTTTCTTTGCACACATACATTTTTTAACAACCGGATAGTGGTAGCCCATAGTTGTTTTGTAAACTCTACATTGCTTAAAGATTTTCTCTTTTGCTTAGAACACTTATAAATATGTATGAAGCTAAGCAAATCTTTTTCAAGATTCCCTCAAAAAAACAATTTTGTCAATATATAAAAGTCAAGATGTTGCTGTTGGCCAAGATGTAAATAGACCAACCTCAAATAGACTAGCTGTGAGTTCTTCCAATTCCTGTCCGAGTTGATCTCGCACTTTTGAAAGCCTCTCACATTCTTCATCTTTTAACTTCAGTTCCTAAGAGAAATTGACAATTTTATTTTGGATCTCCATAGTTTGAAGTTAGGTTCAGCAGACTATATAATCTTTACTAATAAAATATAAAATATGAATACTGTCGCTTCCTACAATGTTCACATTGAAAATATCTCTAGCACCTGCTATGTGAAAGACAATCAGGCAAGTCCAAAATTACAGAAAATCCCAACTAACAAATTAAATTTTCACATTTCTTTCATAAAATATCAAAAATTAAAAATAAATATATATGACAGGTGAAAATAAACAATAAAATGATTTAATTCTTGTTTTAAATTGTTCATGAAAGAAAATGACCCCCAGAAATATGTATTTTGCTATATTTACTTCCATCAAGCAAGAAATTTAATTATGCATATTAATTTCAATAAAAATTCACTTGTTTTCATGTTTACTTTAAAAGCTATTTATTTATAGGTAACTTCATGTACCATACTGCAATTAATCTAAAATATCTATTAGGAGACTATACCTATTAAACAATATAACCAGATATAAATGATGCATATTTGCATTTAAAATCAAGAAAAATGTTAACAAAAATCACATTCTATATTTATATTCAACTCCTCACCAGGTCACATATAGATTCCTTTATTCAGGTATTAAAAACAGGCAATTATGTAGGCTGAAAAGTAGCCTTAAACTAACCTTTCAAAAATAGGGAGGAAAAAAAAAATCTAAGCTTCTTACATATTAGTCACAATTAAATTAATAAAACAACGAGTTAGTGGTGTTATAATTGTAGTGGCAGTATAGTCTTTTAATCCCCCAAAGATAACTCCTAAAAACCAGATATACCAAGAAGGATATGAGACGATCTCAATGAAACTAGGTAAAAGAAAATCCCCAAAATTCTCAGAATATTAAGAGAATTTGGATAAACTGCTCACAATGCATGATCAGTAGCTACACAAAAGCAGCAGGAAATTAAAGCTACAACAGAGGTACCCTACAAAGCAACAAAACCCCAAAATCACTAATATATACTCCACAAGCACAGGACTCTATCCTTGGAGAAAACTGGGAGAGCAAATCTAAGAATAAATGGAAAGAAAGGAAGAGGTTTTCACAGGCTCCAAGTTGCAGGTGAGTGTAAAAACCTGTATAGCCAGTCCTATAGGCAGCAAAGAGGGCTATGAAGCTCTAAACTCTCAAGCATCTTAGGAGTATGTAACAAAGAGCCCTCACCAGAAAGACACAGTCTCACCCTAATGAGAAAAAACTCTGAAATCTCAAACAAAACTGCAGGGCAATGAAGACAGGGAGAAAGAAGGATCAGATATAAAGAGGGAAGGGACTAGCGAAGTTCCAAAGGAAACAGTTCAGAGAAAATACCGTAAAGAGAAAATAAGTATCTTATGATGGGATACTAAACATGTAAAGCTCTCAGAAACAATGTAGAGAAAAATCCTTTTGACCAAGGCTTACCTAAGAGACAAAAGTGGCTACACACACACTACATTAACAACAGAGAAGACAGACTTTGAAATGTAAACTGACAAAGCTATCCCGATTTATTCTTTCACAGGAACCTCTTCCTAACAGTCCAGGGAAATCCACATCATTTAAACACAGGAAACAAAAATATGCAAAGTTATCACAATAGTAAAGTTAAATACAAAGACAAGTCACCTACAAGGGAAAGAAAATAAGATTGGTACTAAATTTCAACAGCAACATTTACATTAGAAAACAATGAAGTAACATTTTTAAGATACTCAAAGGAAAAAATGTGAGCTGAGTATTTTTTTTTTTTTGAGACGGAGTCCCACTCTGTTACCCAGGCTAGAGTGCAGTGATGCGATCTCGGCTCACTGCAAACTCCGCCTCCCGAGTTCAAGTGAGTCTCCTGCCTCAGTCTCCTGAGTAGCTGGGACTACAGGCACACGCCACCATGTCTGGCTAATTTTTTGTATTTTTAGTAGAGATGGGGTTTTGCGATTTTGGGCAGGCTGGTCTCAAACTCCTGACCTCAGGTGATCCTCCCACCTCAGACTCCCAAAGTGCTGGGATTACAGGGATTACACCACGCCCAGCCGATCTGAGTATTTTATATCCAGTCAAGTGTCCTTCAAGTGTACGACCACAAAATCATACCTTCGAGAACTTAGAAAATATCTCTCCTATGAGCTTGCCTGTGTGGACCAGAGAATTTTCAGATTGAAAAAAAAAAAACTGGAGAAGCTGTAACATGATGATGGACTGGGGTAAGAAGAAAATACATCTAACTTTAGAACTACAACTAAAACATGAGAGTATCAAGAGAATAAGAAGACAAGACACAAATTGAGAAAAACTATTTGCAAATGACGTATGTGATAAACTACTGTTATCCAAAATATACAAATAACATTTAAAACTCAACAGTGAGAAAAAAACAACCCAATTAAAAACTGGGCAAATGACCACAACAGACAATTCACCAGAGAAGACAGATACACAGATGACAAATAGTATGAAAAGATGATCAACATCATATCTCACTAAGAAACCACAAATTAAAACAATGAGATACCTACATAAATACTAGAATGGCCAAAACTCAGAACACGAATTAGTGGTGTTGTAAACGTGATGGCAGTATAGTTTTTTAATCCCCCAAAGGGGGATTAAAACTGGTAATACCAAAGGCTAGAGAGAATGTGAACCAAAAGGAACTTTAACTTACTGCTAGTGAAAATGCAAAATGGTAAAGTTACTTTGGAAGATAGTATGGCAATTTCTTACAAAGCTAACCATACTCTTACCATGGGAATCCAGCAATCACACTTCTTGGTATTTGCCTAAATTATTCAAAAACATGTCCACATAGAAACCTGCAAACATACATTTACAGCAGCTTTATTCATTCATAATTGCCCAAACTTAGAAGCAACCAAGATGGCCTTCACTATGTGAATGGTTAAATAAACTGTGGTACATCCAGACAGCAGAATATCATTTTGTGCTAAATGAACTATCAAGCCATGAAAAAACATAAAAGATTAAATGCACATTACTAAGTGAAAGAAGTCAATCTGAAAAGGCTACACACTATATGATTCCAACCATATGACAATCTGGAAAAGGCAAGACTACAGAGACGTTAAAAAGATCAGTGGTTGCCAGGGTTTACGGGGAGAAAGGGATGCGCAGGCAGAGCAGAGGATTTTTAAGTCAGTGAAACTATTCTGTATGATAGTATCATGGTACATTATGCATTTGTCAAAATCCACAGAATGTACAACACCAAGAGTGAACCCTAATGTAAACTATGAACTTTGGAAGACAATGTGTCAATGGAGGTTTATTAATTCTAAGAAATGTACCACTCTGGTAGGAGATGTTAATAGTAGGGGATGCTGTGCATGTGTGGGGACAACAAGTATATGGGGACTCTACTTTCAATTTTGCTGTGAACCTAAAACTGCTCTAAAAAAGCATCAATTTTTTTTAAAATGGAGATGAAACTGACAAAATGTATAAATATGATACAAGCTCAAGGGATATAAAAATAACACATTATTAAAAAAAAAAAAGCTACAAGAAAGATGAAACTAAGTGTACTAACTTAAGTATTACCCTGGAAAAAAAATGAGTCAAAATTTGAAGCTCTCAAATCAACTAGGATAAACCCAAGTACATTTATGAACATAATGACTGGCATTAAGATAATACTTGTAACTAAAATTAAATGATACAAGAAAAGGAAATAAACAATTATTTAGTATTGTTTACGGAAGGAAATAAAGGTAGTATATAAAGAAGTTTTAAGATATATAAATATATATGATTAAAAATAACAAAACAAAAATCAAACCTTCTAAAATACTAACTAAAAAAAAAAGAGAGAGAGATCTAGGAGGAATCAAGCACACTAGTGCCTAGGCAGGAAGTTTCATCTGCCCACTGATAGTGTTCTTGGCAGCAGACCTGAAAGTAACCCTGTAAATTGGCTCCAATCCCTCTGCAACCCAGTCATCGGCCCAGCTTATTACTGTTTGCACAAGGACCCAGAGGAAGATTTAACCATATCCCACAATGCAGGAATGATTTATCTGTCTGAGCCTCCTTGAAGGACCTGCCAGCCTTTGTCCCAAGCAGATCCTAAAGGATCCCACTCCTCGCTCCAGCCCCTCTCACTGCAGTCACGGAAATGTCCTACCTGTGCAGGGAGCTTCTGGGGGAAGTTTGCCTGCCTGGGCTAACTATGGTGGGTTTGCCTGCCTCTGTCTCAAAGCAGTGAAGGAGCACAAACTCAGCTCCAGCCTCTCTCACTGCAGGTAGTAAATTGTCTCGTCCACGTAGGAAACTGCTGTGAAACGTGCACGTGGGTCACAGGGGCAAGCTCGCCAGCCTCCATCCTACAGCAGAGTATAAGGGGACCTAGTCTCAGCTCCAGTTCCTTTTGCTGCAGTTGGGGAACTGTCCTATCTGTGCAGGGAACTGCTGGTAAACACGCATCTGTCTAAGCCAATGGGACAGGATTCCAGGTTCGGGTCCTTGTCCAACTTTTTCACAGGGTACTCCTACCTTGTGTCATCATCAGGTATATCCTGGCTGGAATATCACGTCATCCTGGAAGCCCTCGTGAGACTAGTGGTAAACATGGGCTTAAGGCGCCCTCTACCGCTGAAATGGCTGCAGCACTAACAGGCTTGACAACAGCCAGTCTATGCAGACTTGAATAAATAATTTGCTAATAAGCAGACATCAATGTACATCCACACGAATTAAGAACAATCAGGGAATTATGACTTCACCAAAGAGACAAAATAAGGTGTCAGTAAATGCGTTAATAACAGACCCTAAAAAGATGGAGATGTGTGATCTGTCATAAAATAAAAATCAAACTAGCTGTGTTAAGGAACTTAACAGTGCACTTCAAGAAAATACAGATAAACAATTCAGAAATTTACCAGAAAAATTTAACAGAGACCTTGAAAAAATAATAATAAATATTTACTAGCTGGAAAATGCAGTGAATTCAGTGAAAAATGCAATAGAGAACTTCAACAATAGCCCTGACCAAGCAGAAGAAAGAATGAGAGAGCTCAAAGGTAGGATAAGTGAAAAATATACAGGCAGAGAAGAAAAAAGAAAAAAAGACTAAAGAGGAATGAAGAAAGCTTGCAAGATTATGGGATAGCATCAAAAGAGCAAATGTTCTAGCAACTGGAGTTCAAGAGGATTAAAGACAAAGGGGCAGAAGGCACATCCAAAGAAATAATAACAGAAACTTCAAAACCTGGAGAAAGATAAAATCCAGGTAAAGGAAAGTCAAAGATCACTAATCATATTCAACTTAAATAAGACAATCCCAAGGCATATTATAATCAAGCTCTCAAAGATGAACGACAAGGAGAAGACTCTGAAAGCAGCAAGAGAAAAGAAGAAGTTAACATATAAAAGAATTCCAATATGCCTGGCAACATACTTCTCCGCAGGAAACTTGCAGGCCAGGAGGAATTAGGAGAATATATTCAGAGAGCTGAAGGAAAAAGCAAACAAACAAAAACATCAAGAACACTGTACCCAGCAAAGCCATCTTTCAGAAATGAAGATTAAAAGTTTCCCAGAAAAACAAATGCTGAAGGTATTCAATACCATCAGACCTGTCTTACAAGAAATGCTAAAGGGAGTTTTTCAGTCTGAAAGAAAAGAATGCTAACATGTAACAAAGAAACTTCAAAAGGTATAAAAATCACTGGCACAGTAAATACACAGACAAATTCAGAACACTCTAATATTGTAATAGTGGCATATAAAACACTCCTATCTTTAGTATTAAGACTAAAAGACAAAACTATTAAAAACAATAACTACAATACTTTGTTAACAGACAATATACAAAGATATAAATTGTAACATCAAAAATTCAAAATGTGGGAAAAGAATAAAGTGTACATTTTCTTTCTTTTCTTTGACATCAAAATTAAGTTGTTGGCAGTTTAAAATAACTGGTTATGTTTTTTATAAGCCTCATGGTGACCACAAAGCAAAATCCTACAATAGATACACTAAAAGTACGCAAGGCATCAAAACATATTACTAGGGAAAATCACTTAACCACAAAGGAAGACAGTTAAAAGAGGAAGGAAGGATTTACAAAACAACTATAAAAGAAGTACCAGAATTGCAGTAGTCTTTACTTATTAATAATTATCTTGAATGTAAATAGATTAAAATATCCAATAAGAGACAGAGTGAATGAATGAATTAAAAGACAAGACCCAACTCTATGCTGCCCACAAGAGATTCAAATCCTCTGTAAGGACATACAGAGACTGAAAGGGAAGACATTCAATGCAAATAGAAAAACAAAAGAAAAGCAGGAGGAGCTACCTTACTTATATTAGATAAAATAGACTTTAAGCCAAAACCCGTAAAAAGAAACAAGAGTATTATGTAATGAAAGGGGGGCCAATAAATAGGATATAAAAATTGGAGCACCCAAATACATAAATATTAATAGACCTAAAAGAATAGTCTGTCATACAATAACAGTAAGGGAATTCAGCACTCACTCCCAAAAACTGAAACAACTCAATGGCAAAAATACAAATAACATAATTTTAAAATGGGCAAAAGACCTGAATAAACATCTCTCAAAAGAAGATATACAAATGGCCAATAGGTATATAAAAAAATGCTCAACATCATTAATAATTAAGGGAATGGAAATTAAAACCACCATGAGTTACCAGCTCAACCCAGTTAGAATGGGTCTCATCAAAATGACAAAAAACAACAAACACTGAGGAGGATGTGGAGAAAGGGAAATTTTATACAGTATTGGTGGTACTATTAATTAGTACAGCCATTACAGACAACATTATGGAGATTACCCAAAAAATTAAAAATTGAATTATAATGTCCAACAATTCAATTACTGGGAATAAAATCCACAGAAAATAAAATCAGTATATCAAAGAGACAGCTGCACTCCCAAGTTTACTGCAGCACTATTCTCAATAGCTAAGACATGGAATCAACCTAAGTGTCTATCAGTGAATGAACATTTTTTTTTTTTGAGACAGGGTCTCACTCTGTAACCCAGACTGGAGTGCAGTGACATGATCACAGTTCACTGCAGCCTCAACCACACAGACTCAAGCAATCCTCCCACCTCAACTTTCCAAGTAGCTGGGACCACAGGCCTGCACCACCATGTCTGGCTAATTTATTTTTTGCAGAAATGGGGTCTCGCTATGTTACCTAGGCTGGTCTCAAATGCCCATGCTCAAGCAATCCTCCCACTTTGGCCTTCCAAAGTGCTAGGATTACAAGCATGAGCCACCAGACCTGGCTGGAGTATTTTAAATGCGATATACATACACAATGGAATACTATTCAGCCATAAACAAGAATGAAATCCTGTCATTTGTGACTAAATGGATAAGTCTAGAGGACATTATGTTAAGTGAAATAAGCCAAGTACAGAAGGACAAATATTGCATGATCTCACTCATATGTGGAATCTAAAAAATTTGACCTCATAGAAATAGAGCATAGAATAGTGGTTATCAAAAGCTGGGAAGAGTAGGGAGAAGTAGAATGGGGAGAGATTCGTAAACAGATAAAAAGTTACAGTACGGGAGAAATAAGTTCTGGTGTTTTACTGAACAGCAGGGTGAATAGTTAATGATAATGTATTGTATACTGTGAAATAGCTAGAAGAGATTTTTAATGTCTTATCATAAAGAATAAATATTTGAAGTGATGGCAATGCTAATTACTCTGATTTGATCATTATACAATGTATGTGCATATATATGTGTATGTAGATATATACATGTATGTAGATATGAACACACACACACACCACTGTGTCACATAAATATATACAATTACTATCTGTCAGTTAAAAATCACACTTTTTTAAAATGGTAACTTGGACATTATGGCTAGGTTAAAAAAAAACTGGAAAAAGACAAAACTAATCACTGCAATATTTTAAGCATGAGGTATGGATTCAGAGTGGTAATACTGGAGAAAAAACATTTGAGAGACACAGCCCTCTGTGTACACAGGTTCTGCATCAGCAGGGTCCACATCAGCATATTCACTAAACCACAGATCAAAATAGAGAAAAAACAATAAAAACACAAATTTGTATAAAACAATACAGTATAACAACTATTTACACAGCATTTATATTGTATTAGGTATTGTAAGTAACGTAGAGATTGATTTAAAGTATACAGGAGAATGTGCATAGGTTATATGCAAATACTACGCAATTGAGGATCTATCGATTTTGGTATTCCTGACAGGGTCGGGGGGTGGGTTTGGGGGGCTGGAACAAAACCCCCCATGGATATCAAGGGATGAGTATACTTAGAACACAGAAGACTATGAGGACTCTATAATCAAGTGTATTTCATCAAATTCAAGACTTCATCATTTTTTTAGAAAAACATTTTGGACATCAAAAATATACTACTGATGAATCTGTATCTTCTTTTTTTCCAATTGGAATTTTTATTTTAAACTTATAAGAAGACTCTTTAAAACTGGTGAAGATACAGACTTTTATCATATGTAACTGTGCTTTTTTTGTGCCCTTCTGTTTTGATGTCATATCACAGTGAAGATATGAAGATATTTAACCCGGTAATTAAAATCACAAATATGGAACCCAGCTCACATAATTCAATTAAATTTATAATACAGCTATGACAAGTTCACACACAAGAAGGCAATGACAAATGTCACGATTAATGTCTAGCTGGCTGAAATTTTAAGACCTATATTGATTTCAGAGATGTCAGTTGAAAAAAATGCACAACTCAGAATGAATGAAAGAAACATCACCATAAAATACATGCTGCTTCTCCCCAACTAGTAAACTCCTTAAAGAGAGAGTCATATCTATATTATTTCTTCCCCCTACACAACCTAGTATAATGCTCTGAGTACTTTGGTTATTCAATAAATATTTGCTTTTGGTTTTCTGCTTCCCCAAGATGGTGATTAGAGGATTTGAGGATGCTTCAGCCACTTGGAAATCACAAGATAGGGCATAAAGAGAAAAGAGCAATCCACCAGAATCATAAAAGACACCCCAGATCCCAAGGAGGAGAATGCTGACAAACAGCCCCCATGATAGTGTCTGGCTGATAAAAGTGAGTGAAGCCCGAGTATATGAGAGGCAGAGAACTTCCCTCTGGGATTCATCTGTCCACTGGGGTCCCAAGCTATCCTGGCTGAAGGAGAGCACTTTATTTCTCCCAATCCCTAGAGTTAACTTGGGGAGAGGCTTGGAGATGCTATGAGGAAAGGACACTGGGGAAAGCTGCAGACATTTTCCCAAACCCAGGACAAAGAGCAGAATACCATTTTTAATCTGGGCATGTATTAGTCTGTTTTCATGTTGCTGATAAAGACATATCTAAGACTGGGCAGTTTACAAAGGAAAGAGGTTTAATGGACTTACAGTTCCACATTGCTGGAGGCGGGGTGGGTAGGCTCACAATCATGCCAGAAGGTAAAAGACACATCTCACATGGCGGCAGACAAGAGAAAAGAGATTGTGAAGAGAAACTCTCCCTTATAAAATCATCACATCGATTTTTATTTGAGAGGTGGCTGGCAAGATGGCCGAAGAGGAACAGCTCCGGTCTGCAGCTCCCAGCAAGATCAACGCAGAAGGCGGGTGATTTCTGCATTTCCAACTGAGGTACCACGCTCATCTCATTGGGACTGGTTAGAGAGTGAGTGCAGCCCATACAGGGTGAGCCAAAGCAGGGTGGGGCATTGCCTCACCCAGGAAGCGCAAGGGGTCAAGGAACTCCCTCCTCTACCCCAGGGAAGCCATAAAGGACTATGCCATGAGGAAAAATGCACTATGGCCCAGACACTACGCTTTTCCCACGGTCTTCACAACCTCCAGACCAGGAGATTCCCTCAAGTGCCTACACCACCAGGGCCCAGGGTTTCAAGCACGAAACTGGGCAGCCCTTTGGGCAGACACTGAGATAGCTGCAGGAGTTTTTCTTCGTACCCCAGTGGCACGTGGAATGCCAGTGAAACAGAACTGTTCACTCCCCTGGAAAAGGTGCTGAAGCCAGGAACCCAAGTGGTCTAGCTCAGCAGATCCCACCCCTCATGGAGCCCAGCAAGGAAAGATCCACTGGCTTGAAATTCTCCCTGCCAGCGTAGCAGTCTGAAGCTGACCTGGGATACTCAAGCTTGGTGGGGGAAGGGGCGTCTGCCATTACTGAGGCTTGAGTAGGGTTTTCCCCTCAGTGTAAACAAAGTTGCAAACAGAGTTGCCAGGAAGTCTGAACTGGGCAGAACCCACCACAGCTTGGCAAAGCCACTGTAGCCACACTGCCTCTTTAGATTCCTCCCCTCTGAGTAAAGCATCTCTAAAAGAAAGGCAGCAGCCCCAGTCAGGGGCTTATAGATCAAACTCCCATCTACCTGGGACAGAGCACCTAGGAGAAGGAGCAGCTGTGGGCGTAGCTTCAACAAACTTAAATGTTCCTGCCTGCTGGCTCTGAAGAGAAGGATCTTTTCCTCTGAAGGATCTCCCAGCACGGCACTGGATTTCTGCTAAGGACAGACTGCTTCCTCAAGTGGGTCCCTGACCCTCGTGCCTCCTGACTGGGAGACACCTAGAAGCAGGGGTCAATAGACACCTCATACAGGAGAGCTCCGGCTGGCATCTGGTGAGCTCCCCTCTGGGATGAAGCTTCCAGAGGAAGGCAGCAATCATTGCTGTTCTGCATGCAGGCTCCACTGGTGATACAGGCAAAGAGGGTCTGGAGTGGACCTCCAGAAAACTCCAGCAGACCTGCAGCAGAGGGGCCTGTTAGAAGGAAAACTAACAAACAAAAAGGAACAGCATCAACATCAACCAAAAGGAGGGCCACACAGAAACTACATCCGAAGCTCACCAACATCAAAGACCAAAGGTAGATAAATCCACAAAGATGAGGAAAAAGCCAATGTAAAAACGCTGAAAATTCCAAAAACCAGAATGCCTCTTCTCCTCCAAAGGATCACAACTCTGCAACAGCAAGGAAACAAAACTGGATGGAGAATGAGTTTGACAAATTGACAGAAGTAGGCTTCAGAAGGTGGATAATAAAAAACTCCTCCAAGTTAAAGTAGCATGTTCTAACCCAACACAAAGAAGCTAAGATCTCGAAAAAAGGTTAGACGAATTGCTAACTAGAATAACCAATTTAGAGAAGAACATAAATGACCTGATGGAGCTGAAAAACACAGCACGAGAACTTCGTGAAGCATACACAAGATTCAATAGCCAAATCCATCAAGCAGAAGAAAGGATATCAGAGACTAAAGATTAACTCGATGAAATAAACCGTGAAGACAACATTAGAGAAAAAAGAATGAAAAGTAATGAACAAAGTCTACAACAAATATAGGACTATGTGAAGAGGCCAAACCTATGTCTGATTGGTGTACCTGAAAGTGACAGGGAGAATGGAACCAAGTTGGAAAACACTCTTTAGGGTATTATCCAGAATTTCCCCAACCTAGCAAGACAGGCCAACATTCAAATTCAGGAAACACAGAGAACACCACAAAGATACTCCTCAAGAAGAGCAACCCCAAGACACATAGTCTTGAGATTCACCAAGGTTGAAATGAAGGAAAAAATGTTAAGGGCAGCCACAGAGAAAGGTCATGTAACCCACAGAGGAAAGTCCATTAGACTAACAGTGAATCTCTTAGCAGAAACCCTATAAGCCAGAAGAGAGTGGGGGCCAATATTCAAAATTTTTAAAGAAAAGAATTTTCAACCCAGAATTTCATATCCAACCAACCAAACCTTCATAAGTGAAGGAGAAATAAAATCCTTTACAGACAAGCAAATGGTGAGAGATTTTGTCACCACCAGGCCTGCCTTACAAGAGCTCCTGAAGGAAGCACTAAATATGGAAAGAAAAAACTGGTACCAGCCACTGCAAAAACATACCGAATTGTAAAGACCACTGACACTATGAAGAAACTGCATCAACTAATAGGCAAAATAACTAGCATCATCATGACAGGATCAAATTCACACATAATATTAACCTTAAATGTAAACAGGCTAAATGCCCCAATTAAAAGACACAGACTGGCAAATTGGATAGAGTCAAGACCCATTTGGTACGCTGTATTCAGGAGACCCATTTCATGTGCAAAGACGTAAATAGGCTCAAAATAAAGGGATAGAGGAATATTTACCAAGCAAACGAAAAGAAAAAAAAAAAAAAGCAGGAGTTGGAATCCTAGTCTCTGATAAAACAGACTTTAATTCAACAAAGATCAAAAAAGACAAAGAAGGGCATTATATAACGGTAAAAGGATCAATACAACAGGAAGATCTAACTATCCTAAATATATATGCACCCAATACAGGAGTACCAAGATTCATAAAGCAAGTTCTTAGAGACCTACAAAGAGACTTAGACTCCCACACAATAATTGTGGGAGACTTTAACACCCCATTGTCAATATTACACAGAACAACGAGACAGAAAATTAACAAGGATATTCAGGACTTGAACTCAGCTCTGGACCAAGCAGACCTAATAGACATCTACAGAATTCTCCACCCCCAACTGACAGAATATACATTCTTCTCAGCACCACATTGCACTTATCTAAAATTGACCACATAATTGGAAGTAAAACACTCCTCAGCAAATGCAAAGAATGGAAATCATAACAAACAGTTTCTCAGACCACAATGCAATCAAATTAGAACACAGTATTAAGAAACTCACTCAAAACCACACAACTATATGGAAACTCAACAACCTGCTCCTGAATGACTACTGGGTAAATAACAAAATTAAGGCAGAAACAAATAAGTTCTTTGAAACCAATAAGAACAAAGACACAACGTACAAGAAACTCTGGTACACAGCCAAAGCAGTAGAGGAAAATTTATAGCACTAAATGGCCACAAGAGAAAGCAGGAAAGATCTAAAATCAACAACCTAACATCACAATTAAAAGAACTAGAGAAGCAAGAGCAAACAATTCAAAAGCTAGCAGAAGACAAGAAATAACTAAGATCAGAGCAGAACTGAATGAAATAGAGACACGGAAGACCCTTCAAAAAATCAATGAATCCAGGAGCTGGTTTTTTGAAAAGATCAACAAAACAGACAGACTGCTAGCCAGACTAATGAAGAACAAAAGAGGCTGAGCACAGTGGCTCATACCTGCAATTCCAGCATTTTGGGAGGCTGAGGTGGGTGGAGCATGAGGTCACAAGTTTGAGATCACCCTGGCTAAGATGGTGAAACCCTGTCTCTACTAAAAACACACACACGAAAGCATTAGGCAGGCACGGTGATGACCACCTGTAATCCTAGCTACTCGGGAGGCCGAGGCAGGAGAGCAAGACTCCATTTAAAAAAAAGAAGAAGAAGAAAAGAAGGATCAAAAATGATAAAGGGGATATCACCAGTGATCCCACAGAAATACAGACTACCATCAGAGAATACTATAAACACTTCTACAGAAATAAACTTGAAAATCTAGAAGAAAGGGATAAATTCCTAGACATATACACCCTCTCAAGACTAAATCAGGAAGAAGTCAAATCCCTGAATAGACCAATAAGAAGTTCTGAAATTGAGGCAGTAATTAACTAGCCTACCAACCAAAAAAGGCCCAGGACCAGACAGATTCACAGCCGAATTCTACCAGAGGTACAAAGAGGAGCTGGTACCAATCCTTCTGAAACTACTGCAGACAATGAAAAAGAGGGAATCCTCCCTAACTGATTTTATGAGACCTATATCATCCTAATACCAAAACCTGACAGAGACACAGCAAAAAATAAAAATTTCAGGCCAATATCCTTGATGAACACTGATGCAAAAATCCTCAATAAAATACTGGCAAACTGAATCTAACAGCACATCAAAAAGCTTATCCACTCAAGCCTGTAATCCCAGCACTTTGGGAGGCTGAGGCAGGTGGATCACGAGGTCAAGAGATCGAAACCATCCTGGTCAACATGGTGAAACCCCGTCTCTACTAAAAATACAAAAAATTAGCTGGGCATGGTGGCGCGTGCCTGTAATCCCAGCTACTCAGGAGGCTGAGGCAGGAGAATTGCCTGAACCCAGGAGGCGGAGGTTGCGGTGAGCCGAGATCGCGCCATTGCACTCCAGCCTGGGTAACAAGAGGGAAACTCCAGCTCAAAAAAAAAAAAAAAAAAAAAAAAAGCTTATCCACCATGATCAAGATGGCTTCATCCCTGGGATGCAAGGCTGGTTCAAGATAACGTAAATTAATAAATGTAATCCATCACATAAACTGAACCAATGACAACAAACACATGATTATCTCAATAGATGCAGAAAAGGCCTTTCATAAAATTCAACACCACTTCATGCTAAAAACTCTCAATAAACTAGGTATTGACTGAACGAATCTCAAAATAACAAGAGCTATATATGACAAACCCACAGCCAATATCATACTGAATGGGCAAAAACCGGAAGCATTCCCTTTGAAAACCGGCACAAGACAAGGATGCCCTCTCTCACCATTTCTATTCAACAGAGTACTGGAAGTTCTGACCAGGGCAATAAGGCAAGAGAAAGAAATAAAGGGCATTCAATTAGGAAGACAGGAAGTCAAACTGTCTCTGTTTGCAGATGACATGACTGTATATTTAAAAAGCCCAAGCCAGTAAGTAACCTCAGCAAAGTCTCAGGATACAAAATCAACGTGCAGAAAGCACAAGCATTCCTATACACCAGTAAGAGACAAACAGAGCGCCAACTCGTGAGTGAACTCCCATTCACAGTTGCTACAAAGAGAATAAAATACCTAGGAATACAATTTATAAGGAATGTAAAGGACCTCTTCAAGGAGAACTATAAACCACTGCTCGAGGAAATAATAGAGGACACCAATAATGGAAAAACATTGTATGCTCATGAATAGGAAGAATCAATATCATGAAAATGGCCATACTGCCCAAAGTAATTTATAGATTCAATGCTATCCCCATCAAGTTACCACTGATTTTCTTCACAGAATTGGAAAAAAACTACTTTACATTTCATATGGAACCAAAACAGAGCTTACACAGCCAAGACAATGTGAGGTAAAAAAGAACAAAGCTGGAGGTATCATGCTACCTAACTTCAAACTATACTACAAGGCCACAGTAACCAAAACAGCATGGTACTGGTGCCAAAACAGATACATAGACCGATAGAACAGAATAGAGGCCTCAGAAATAACACCACACATCCACGACCATCTGATCTTTGACAAACCCTGACAAAAATAAGCAATGGGGAAAGGATTCCCTATTTGATAAATGGTGTTGGGAAAACTGGTTGGCCATATGCAGAAAGCTGAAACTGGATCCCTTCCTTACACCTTACATAAAAAAGACTTAAAACCATAAAAACCCCAGAAGAATACCTAGGCAATATCATTCAGGACATAGGCATGGGCAAAGACTTCATGACTAAAACACCAAAAGCAATGGCAACAAAAGCCAAAATGACAAGTGGGATCTAATTAAACTAAACAGCTTCTGCACAGCAAAAGAAACTATCATCAGAGGGAACAGGCAACATACAGAATGTGAGAAAATTTCTACTATCTATCTATCTGACAAAGGGCTAATATCCAGAATCCATAAAGAACTTAAACAAATTTACAAGAAAAAAACAACCCCATCAAAAAGTGGGCAAAGGATATGAACAGACACCTCTCAAAAGAAGACATATATGCAGCCAAAAAATATATGAAAAAAGACTCATCATCAATGGTCATTAGAGAAATGCAAATCAAACCCACATTGAGATACCATCTCATGCTAGTTAGAATAGCAATCATTAAAAAGTCAGGAAACAACAGATGCTAGAGAGGATGTGGAGAAATAAGAATGCTTTTACATTGTTGGTGGGAGTGTAAATTAGTTCAACTATTGTGGAAGACAGTGTGGCGATTCCTCAAGAATGTAGAACCAGAAATACCATTTGACGCAGCAATCCCATTACTGAGTATATACCCAAAGGATTATAAATCATTCTACTATAAAGACACATGCACACATATGTTTACCACAGCACTGTTCACAATAGCAAAGACTTGGAACCAACCCAAATGCCCATCAATGATAGACTGGATAAAAAAAAGTGGCATATATACACCACGGAATACCATGCAGCCATAAAAAAGAATGAGTTCATGTCCTTTGCAGGGACATGAAGCTGGACACCATCATTCTCAGCAAACTAACAGGAACAGAAAACCAAACACCGCATGTTCTCATTCATAAACAGAAGTTGAACAATGAGAACACATGGACACAGGAAGGAGAACATCACACCAGGACCTGTGGGGGGTGGGTAGGGGGCTAGGAGAGGGATAGCATTAGGAGAAATACCTAATGTAGATGACGGGTTGATAGGTACAGCAAACCACCATGGCATGTGTATACCTATGTAACAAACCTGCACGTTCTGCATATGTATCTCGGAACTTAACATTCTTAAAAAATCAGATCTCGTGAGATTTATTCACTATCACAAGAATAGCATGGGAAAGACGTGCCCCATGATTCAATTAAGATGGCAGATTTAAATCAAACTATATCATTATCCATTAAATGTAAATGTAAATGGTCTAAACACCAATTAAAAGACAGAGATCATTACAAAGGATAAAAAACAAGACCTAACTATACACTGTCTACAATAAACTCATATCAAATAGGAAGACACAGTTAACCTAGTAAGTAAAAAGGATAGAAAATGGTCTCTTTTAAGATAGTAAGACTAAAGAAAATGGCTGTTGACATAGTTTTGATTAACAAGTTGTCACAATTCAGGAAATATTTTTATATTCAAGAGTCCTTTTCAAGCCTTGAGATCTAAGTAAATATTAATACTACCTTATACTCTTCATAATAAAAGTCACCATATGTGTTCACACATCATCATTTCAACTATCTCAGCAGTATCTCTAAATACAGCAAATTAAAGATTTCAAAAGAAATTCTCAAGTGAGATAAGAGATTAGCAATCTGTTCTGATCAATAAATAACCATAATGTTCTTAAAGATATACATACTCAAAATGTTACCTCTACATAATGTGTGATTTTACTAAAATACCGTCTATTAAGACAACAAGTCTGAGCCAGATGACAGAAACAAAACGTAACCACACCTTATCACATCCCTTTTCTTTGCAAAGGAACTGAGGATTAAAAAAATGAATATATTACACTCATGAGAGACAAGTATGCTAGGGAAAGAGTGGAAATACATGGTTGCGAAATGTCACACTATGCTGGAAATTACACCTGTAGAATGTGTGCCCTATCTTCTCAATTTTCTAAATGTGAACTGGTATTTCACCTAGGTTGTCAGGTTTATATATGCAGTGTTTCATATCATTCCATTATACTTTTGATCTCTGTGACACCCTGCATTTCACTCCTGCTACTGATAGTTTTCTTTTTATCAGTCTAGCTAAAGGTCTGTCAATTTTATTAATATTCTTAAAGAATCAACATTTTGTTTCACTCATTTTCTGTTACTTTTCTGTTACCAATTTCATTGATTTTTGCTCTTATCTTTTTTTTTTTTTTTTTTTGAGATGAAGTTTCGCTCGTTACCCAGGCTGGAGTGCAATGGCGCAATCTCGGCTCACCGCAACTTCCGCCTCCTGAGTTCAAGCAATTCTCCTGCCTCAGCCTCCTGAGTAGCTGGGACTACAGGCACGCCACCACACACTCTATTTTTAGTAGAGACGGGGTTTCATCTTGTTGACCAGGATGGTCTCGATCTCTTGACCTCGTGACACCCGCCTTGGCCTCCCAAAGTGCTGGGATTATAGGCGTGAGCCACCACGCCCGGCCTGCTCTTTATTGTTTCCTTCCTTCTACTTGCTCTGGTTTTATTTTGCTATTGTTTTTATAGGTGTTTTTTTTTTTTTTTTTTTTTTGAGACAGAGTTTCGCTCTTGTTACCCAGGCTGGAGTGCAATGGCGCGATCTCGGCTCACCGCAACCTCCGCCTCCTGGGTTCAGGCAATTCTCCTGTCTCAGTCTCCTTCTTTTTATATGTTTTTAAAGTGGAAGCTTAGATTGTCCATTTGAGACTTTTCCTGTTTTCTTTTTTTTTTTTTTTTTAAAGAAAGAAAAAAAAGAATGAAGAAGAGGAAGAAAAAGGAAGAGAAAGAGAGAGAGAGAATGGGAGTATTGCTTTCTTGCCCAGGCTAGAATGCAATTTAGTAATGGGTATTGAAAACCACTTTTATATCAATACTTATATTTAATGATGTAGACAGGAAGGAATAAGGGAAGAAAATAACAAACAAGCAGCTAACCAATATTTCATTTAAACCTACGAAATGCTATGCGATTACTGAGGAGTGATTTACTTCCAATTATGTAGTCATCCTGTTTTCTAATGTATGTATTTCATACAATAAATTTCCCTCTGAAATTTAACTGCAGACTCAGAAAAAGAATAAGATATGACCCCAAGTTTGGAAATAAATAGCAGAAACTTTAAAGATGACCAAATGGGAAACAGAACAATTCACGAAGAAAAGAAAATTCTACAAGGTAAGATACAGAAAATATTCAAACTCAGCTGAAACTCCTGAAAACAAAATGACTTAGACTGAATGACTTCAAGTAAATAACCATCTAGTCAGCCACGCGATAAGGAGGGAAAACCCCGCATGCGGAATATAAACCACTAAATCTGCATTATAGACAATGCAAAACAGGCAGCAGGCAATGCAGCTGGGGCACGAAGAGTTAACAGAACCACATTTTTCCAGTTAGTAGTCTCAGATGAACTTCTTTACTACCCAACCAATTTCACGAATTCCTAATTACTACCTAACAGGAGCTGAGGCTGGGCATTATGTGAAGGATAAGTTTACAACTGTCATGATTTCATTTCTGCAGGTTGCCCCACCCCATGAAGAAATACTAATTTTTAGCATAATATATGGAAGAATAAAATATCTTCTTCTTACCCTCTGAGCTTTTGCAAGTTCTTCTTTTAGTCGTTCATAGCCCTTTTCTCTAACTTCCAAAACAGATGGGCTTCGTAAACGAGACAGACTATCAGTACTCAACCCAAAAATATCATTGCTGCCATCGCAAACCTCTGTTATAGTAGCACCCTGTAAAAACTCTCTCTCTGCATTATAGTTGTCCTTTCTTGTAGATAATTTAGTTAACCCAACTGTGACTCCAGAGGTAGAACAAGGTGCTGGGTCTGTAACATGAAAGCTGTAAAGGAGAGAAATATTTTTCAGGAAATACCAGCATATGCTCAAATAGAACTGTCTTACACACACAGCTCTAGACTGTACTACCCAATTTGGCAGTCTCTATATTTAAATAAATAGTATGTCCTCAGTCATATCAGCCACATTTCAAGTGTTCAACAGCTACATGTGGTTAATGCCTATCATCTATATTAGATAGCACAGAAACAGAACATTTTCATCAACAAAGAAAGTTCTACAGGACAGTGCTACTCAAGAACAAGGGTTAACAAACTACAGCCTGCAGGCTAAACCAAGCCTTCCACCTGTTTTTTATAAGGCATCAATGAGCCAAGTATACTTTTCACAATTTCAAATAGCTGAAAAGAAATGTATGAAAGAATATTTTGCAACATATGAAAATTAAATGACATTCAAAATTCTGCATCCATATATAAAGTTTTATTGGAGCACAGCCACTCTCATTCATTTACATACTGCCTATGGCTGCTTTCAAACTCTAAAGGCAGAGGTGAATAGTTAAAACAGAGACTGTATGGCTTGCAAAGCCTAAAATATTTACTATCTGGTCCTTCACATAAAAAGTTTGTCAACCTCTATTCTAGAACATTATCATGTATTTCTTTACATAGGCATACTTATGGTATTTAAATTTTCTAAAAATAGTAAAACTTAAAATACAGTAACTCAGCAAACTGTCCATTTAAAAAAATAATCCAAAATAAGTGATTTAATTATTTCCTACCTGATATTAGATATTTCTGCACAATTTAAACGTCTGGGGGATGAATACACGGGTTGTGTAGGAAGTTCAGAAACATCTAACGCATTTGCCTGGATAGGTACAGAGCATAAAGCTGAAGGGTGTGGCCGGTAGATGACACTTGGTGAGGTAGTCTGCTCTTGAGTTCCTGATTCACACACACCAAGAAGGTCCGGAGAAGTAGGTGAAGCAAGGTTTACTTCATGGAAGCCTTCCAAGGGATCATTAGCCATAGCAAAAGCCTCATCATAAGATAACCTATGTTAAAACAAAAAGCAGATACTTATTTTTAGATAAGATTTAAAACTAAATTCAAATGTATAAATTATAAAATGTGTTTATAACAGCTCATCATAAATTATAAGCTTACAATAAATGAGACTTTTTTAAAAAAACCACAATCACATGGTGGTACACGCCTGTAGTACCAGTTACTTGGGAAGATGAGGTGGGAATATTGCTTGAGCCTAGATGGAGGCTGCAGTGAGCCATGATCAGAACCCCGCACTCCAGCTGGGTGACAGAGCAAGACCTTGTCTTCCCAAAAAAACAAAAACAAAAACAAAACACCATAATCACTTAACATTAACTTAATGATCTCAGAGTATAACTGCTACAAAAGGCAAATAATCTAATTTAGAAGAAACCTGAAAGTGATAAGTAATGCTATTAATGTGAGAATAATCAATTAATATGAGGAATAAAATTTGCTTAATTTAAAAAAATATTTTAAAATTATTAAATGTTCATATTAAATTCTCTCATTGAGTATACTATTTATGAAAATATAACAAACAAAATCTAACAGTATTATGTAATCTTAGACTCAATAACAATTATATTATGCTGTGAAACTCTTAAAACAATTTTTTTAACAGAGAACACTTTATTTATCATGTACATGTTTGAAGGTACATACACACTGTGAAATTGGCTAACACTAGTTAATTAAGAATTACCTCACGCCATTATTTTATGATGAGAACACTCAATATTCACTCTGCATTTTTCAAGAATTTACAATAAATCATCATGAACTATAGTCATCCTGCTGTACCACAGATCTCTTGAATTTATATTTAACTTTATTATTATACATGACCTTGGTTAGAGTAAGTAGAAAGGCAGTAAAGACACACACATACTCTCTCATACCTGTCACCCAGATCATGAGACTTAATATTTTTGAGCCATTTGAGAATGTTTCAGACATGATGCCCACTTAATATCTCAGTGTATACATATACACAGTGTGTGTGTGTGTATCTGTGTATGTGTGTGTGTGTGTGTGTGTGTGTGTGTGTGTATCTAAGCACAAGGATATTCTCCTATCTAACCACAAAATCATCATCAAAATCTGGAAGTTAACGTTGATCAAAATTAGTAACTAATCAATAGGCCCCATTCAAATTTCACTAATTGTTCCAATAATATCATTTATATGTACAGTATCCAATCCTGAATCATGTGTTTCATTTCTATAAGCTTTAAATTTCTCCTCTGATGGTCTTAGAATGGGGATAACACTAGTCTCTCCCTTGTCCTAGTTGCTGTGAGGATTAAAGGAGACAATCCATGTAAAGTATTTTGTAGAATACTATGTACCTGGCAGAGAGTCTGGCCTCAATAAACCTGAATTATTATAGCACAGTCATTAACAATACCACATATGCTTCAGCTTCTCCATAAAAAAAAAAACAGTTCATGTAACTATTCAACTACATCACAAAGTTTACATGGAAACGAACAAGTGTACCACTCAAGTTTTTCCTTTGAAGAATTCAAAGCCAAATGACATATAAATTCTTCATTGATTTTCCACTGTCTGCTGAATACAGACCAAACTTATTAGCCTAAAAAGTAAGGTCTTCTAGGATCTGAACCCAATCTCTCTTTCCAATTTTTTCCTTCCTACGATAGTGCTTTGACAGTTGTGAATGATACCTTCCTGGAACTTAAAAAATGCCAAACAGGCCAGGCTTGGTGGCTCACACCTGTAATCCCAGCACTTTGGGAGGCCAAGGCAGGAGGATTACTTGAGGTCAGAAGTTCAAGACCAGCCTGGCCAACACAGCAAAACCCCACCTCTACTAAAAATACAAAAATTAGCTAGGCATGGTGGCGCACACCTGTAGTCCCAGCTACTTGGGAGGCTGAGGCCGGAGAATCATTTGAACCCAGGAGGCAGAGGTTGCAGTGAGCCCAGATCATGCCACTGCACTTCAGCCTGGGTGACAAACTGAGATTCTGTCTGAGAAAAAAAAAGGCAAACGAAACCACTAATACAGCACATCATTTCTTCCATAAAATACAGAAGTATTCATTTGTTAAACTAGCTGAAAAATTTAACTCTCAAATCCTTAATAAAAGGTGCTAAAAATAATACAAGTACTGTAATCCCAGCACTTTGGGAGGCCGAGGTAGGTGGATTATGAGATCAAGAGATCAAGACCATCCTGACTAACACAGTAAAACCCAGTTTCTACTAAAAATACAAAAAATTAGCCAGGCGTGGTGGTGCACGCCTGTAGTCCCAGCTACTCGGGAGGCTGAGGCAGGCAGGAGAATCACTTGAACCCAGGAGGCAGAGGTTGCGGTGAGTCCAAATCATGCCACTGCAATCCAGCCTGGGTGACAGAGCAAGACTTAGTCTCAATAATAATAATACAAGTAGAGAACAAAAAGATTTCAGTAAAGTTGGAAGATGGCTGATTCAGTATCATTTCAAAATTACAAATTAGTATGTGTCACAGACTTTCTAGCATATAGACAACCCAAAGCGCAACAATTCAATCAACAAATGACAAATTTCAAATCCAATGAACTGTTTATTAATAGTAAATGGTTTATGCCTCAAAATGAAACTAGTCCTTGTTTTTTTCACATAAAATATTCACTATGCCAAATGAAAGATGAGATTAATAAGGAATGTAAGGTGTTTTTCACCTACATTAAATAAATTTATTATTTTTTCATCCAAAAGAATTTTCATTTATTCATAATTCATATAACTACATACACCAAGAAAACAGTTATATATTCAAAGTACATAATTCATTTTCACTTGAATATAGTTCAAGCAAGTACACTAACCAACTTATTAGCATAAAAACCCCTTGTATTACGTTTACATTAAACTTTGACATTTTAATCAGTAACTATTTATGATTCTTTCTTCTATCCCATATACTTTGAATTCACCTCTCTATATCCTGAAGGTTTACTGAATCATAAAATGTAAAAGCATTTGCATCTCTGGAAAAACAAAATAGTATAAATCCTATGCAGGAAAATTTAGCAATAACTGTAAATGACATTGAACCTGTGACCCAAATGCCATTCCTGGGTCTTTATCCTAAAGATAAACTGGCAAAATGACAAGCAGCACTCTTTGTAACAGCAAAATACTGACTTAATGAAGCACTGCACAGATATAAAATACATATCCATATATCGCTATGAAGTGACCTTGAAGATATACCAAAAATTAGCTGGGCATGGTGGTGCATGCCTGTAATACCAGTAAGTTAAAAAACAGGATAACTGTGTACAGTATACTACCTTTTATCTTAAAAAGAATAAAAATATGAATTTATATGCACGTGTGTGTGTGTGTGTGTGTGTGTGTTTTAATGGAAGGGCTGGGGTTCAGTGGATCACACTTGTAATCCTAAAACCTTGACCCACAGAGGCAGGAGGATAGCTTGTGGCCAAGTTAAAGACCAGCCTGGGCAACACAGTGAGACCTTGTCTCTACAAAAAGTTTTAAAATTAGCTGGGTGTGATTGGGCAGTCCTACAGTCCTAGCCACTTGGGAGGCTAAGATAGATGGCAGAATGGCTTGAGCCAAGGAATTTGAGGTTACAGTGAGCTTTGATCATACCACTGCACTCCAACCTGAGTGACACAGCAAGACCCTGTCTCAAAAAAAATAGCAAGCAAAAGAAGAAGAGATAATAGAGTGAAAAGACATGAAAGTTAGACTTTCTTCTGAAAATACCTTGCTTTACAGATTTGATTTTGAGCTTAGAACCATGTAAACAATAAAACAAAATTAAAGTTTAAAAAATAATCCCTAAATATAAAGCAAGTAAATTTGTGTACTGAGATGGTTGCTTAACTACACAGAAAAGAACTACTTCAAGTGATTTTCAAACATAACAATATAAATATATATCCCTAATGGAATGTATTCTAAAACCAAAAGGAAGTGAAAAAAGTTATAAACTATTTTCAATGTTAATAATAGTAGCAATATTAATACTATTATTCTAAAATTGTGTTATAAGATGAAGCAAATAAGTTATGCTAATGTCATCTGGAACTAAGATTTTCAGCAAATTAGAAAAACTAAAAAAAAATTTAAAATCAAAGAATTAAATCCTGGAAGCCTAAATTTAACTCAGAAACACCAGAAAAAAAATTCTAACTTTATCCAATGAAAAGGCATAGCAACACTGACCAATTCAGGAGCAATGAGCACCCATGTACTCAGAGTAATACCACATCCTCCAAAAAAGAACACAGGCTCCTAGAGAAAATGGCTGATTCTAGCCTGGGATAGAAATGTACAAAAGGACCCTGGAACATCTTGTTATACCAGAAAGCAAGTACACTATCAAAAACTACTGGACTGATATCAAAAGGACTCCCACTAACCAAAGATGGGACAATCTGAACATCAAAAAGGATAATATCTGCAAAGAAATGAAAGGCAAAAATTTTTTAATCCATGAGGTCATAATGACACTAAAAATAAAGCAAAGTACCTCACTGGCCTTTTTTGATTAATGCTATGCAACCAATTCATTATTTTCAAAATAGGTAAATAAAATGAAGAATGAAGTATTTATCTTGCTTTCCTGTACATCAAGGAACTGAATGGCTCATGAGAAAAAGTTCTTTTTAAAAGTTCCATTTAATAAATATAACTTTGGAATCTTAATGAAATAATGGATTTAGGGCAGTAATGATTTAAATAACTATTAAAACCACAAAGTAAAAGGTTGTTTTGTTTGAGGAACTTTAATGAATCAGAATGACAGTACCTGAACTCACTGATCACATCTTGTCACAAAAAGGGAGAAAATCAGACATTATGTATTTATGCGGTAAATAAGAAATGAACATCACTGACATTAATGAAGCATTTGGCCCCTCTAGGGAAAAAAAAAAAAGAAAGACCCCAAACCAAACAAGTCTCTTGATTCATCAGTTTATAGTAAATACAGAGGAGAAAGGAACATGTTAAATAACACCACAGGGAGAAAAAAAAAAAAACAGCGGAATCTAGACTTAAACTCTCCTAAACAAATCTCCTGGTTTTTCCAATAAACTGTAAAAAATTTAAAAAAAAAAAAAAAGAAGTAAAGAGAATTTATAGACTTAAGAGAAATAATTAAACACAAGAATCCTTGTTTGGATTCTTCTTTGAATAAACCAACTGTAAAAACAAATTATGTTATTAGGAATTACAGTTAATTTTAGGGGTAACAATGGCATAATGGTTATATTTTTTAAATCCTTACCTTTTAAAGATATACATTGTAGTATTTATATATGAAATAAGAAGATTACTTGGATTTGCTTCAAAATAATCCAGGGAGAGAGGAAGGGAACGGGAGCCAAGCAGCTGAGTCATTCAACTACCAGCCCCAATCTCACAGGAAATTAAGGTGGCTTCCCCCATAACAACTAGTGTTTGTTGAGCACTTACTGAATTTTAAGTATAGTTCCAGTGCACCTACAGTTGAGGAAACTGCAGCTTAGAGTAAACAGAAGGAAAGCCTGCAGTTATTAGACCCTATCGACCAAGCTCTTAATCACCATCACATACTTACTACTGTAAGTAGAACTGCTTTGTCATTCCATTGTTCCACTGTTCTACTGAAAATGTTTCTCTTAGTTTTGAATTAAAATCCCTCATGCCTGCAACATTAACCCTATTTTTCCCACATATAAACACAGGATTTCAGCCCTTCTTTCGACAAGTATTTACTAATGACCTAATCTATGCGAGTCTCTGGGGAAAGAAGATGAACAATCTACTCTGCCTTCAAACAGCCTAATAGAGTAGGAGACTGACAAATAGAGGCAATGATACATGATAAATGCCATGGAAGAGTCAAACAAGCTCAGAGACCACATGGGAAGGACAAATAAATCAGAGGCAAAGAATTCCCGAAAAAATAAAGACAAAGAAAAAACTTAAATAACAAGCAGGAAATGTGAAACACAAAACCTTTATAAGGGCTTTCCAGACATGTCCAATGTGTGAAAGCAAAACATTTATAGAAAATGCAGATACTCCATTAGCTGGAGCACAAGCTATGAATACAAAGGACAAGCCTCCAAGAAAGGCAGGTTTGAATCCTGCTTCTGTCAAATTACTGAGACAATCTGAGCCTAGGTTCTCTCATCTGGAAATCTATGCCTTTATTTTGCTACCTAACAGGATGAAAATTAAGAGAGATAATACTATATAACAGCAGTCCCCAACCGTTTTGGCATCAGGGACCAGTTTCATGGAAGACAATTTTTCCACAGACAGGGCAGAGGGTGGGAGGGGATGATTCTGGGATGAAACTGTTCCACCTCAGATCATCAGGCATTAGTTCTCCTAAAAAGCATACAACCTAGATCCCGCACAGGTGCAGTTCACAATAGGGTTCGCACTCCTATGAGAATCTAATGCTACTGCTGATCCAACAGGAGGCGGAGCTCAGGTGGGAATTCTCGCTGGCCGGCCACTTACCTTCTGCTGCTTACCTCCTGCTGTGTCACCCAGTTCCTAACAGGCCACAGACCACTACTGGGCCACAGACCACTACTGGTCCACAGCCAGGGAATGGGAGCCCCTGCTATACAGCACTCAGGACAAAGCCTCTAAGCAATGTTTCTAACCTACAATTTATTTAAATACATTTAAATAATGTTTAAATTCAAATCACTTCTGAAAAAAGGATTATTTTGAGATTAAATTTAATCCCTATTTCAAGCATGTGAAATTTCCATAAAATGTAATTTAGCTGGTAATGAGCAGCCAATCTCACTGGTCTGAAAACCTTTTGCCCTTTAAATATATGGAAGCTTTGGAGAGATCCAAGATGGCCGAATAGGAACAGCTCTGGAGCGCAGTTCCCAGGGAGAGCAATGCAGAGGGTGAGTTACCATGGCATTTCCAAACGAGGTACCAGATGCATCTCAATGGGACTGTTTGCACAGTGGGTGTAGCCCAAGAGGGGCGAGCAAGGCAGGGTAGGGCGCTGCCTCACCTGGGAAGTGCAATCATGGAGGACCCTTCTCCCTACCCAACAGAGGCCATGTGGGGCTTTTCCATCCTCTCCAGCACTCCGGTTCAGATACTGTGCTTCTCCCAGTTTTTGCCACCCACAGATCAGGAGATTCCTGGGCTGAAAAGTGCCACCAGGTTTCCAACATGGCTGTTTCAGCCTGTGCCCTGGGTTTCCGCACAAAAACTCACACAAATCTCAGTGGCCGTTTCAACTGGCGCCTACAATGCCTGGGAGACAGAGCTGCCCATTTAGCTGAAAAGAAGGGGGCTGAAAGCAGGGGGCCAGGTGATCTGGCTCAGTGGGTCCCATCCCCACAAAGACCAGCAATCTGAAATGCTCTGGATTCAGAGTTTCACAGCAAGCACAGCTGGACCCAGGACAGTCCAGCTCTGTGGGAGAAAGGGCGTCTACCACTACTGAGGCAGTGTATCACTACAGAGGCAGTCTGTCACTACCAAGGCAGTTGTAACTGTACTTCTGTAAACAAAACCGCAAGGAAGTTTACAAAGCAGCTGGGAAGAGTCCACGGCAGGTCGGCAATGCCTCTGCTGGCAGACTGTGACTAGACAACCTCCTTGCTGAGCAGGGCATCTCTGAAAAAAGGTGGCAGCATGTCAGGAACTTATAAATAAAGCCCCTCCTTCCCAGGACAGAGCACTTGGGAAAAAAGGCAGTTATGAGTTCCGCTGCTGCAGACTTAAAACGTATTTGCCCAGCAGCTCTGAATGGAACAATGGAGCTCCCAGCACAGCATCTGAGCTCTGATAAGGGACAGACTATCTCCTCAAGCGGCTCCCCGACCCCCACAGATCCAAAGAGGTACCTCATAAAGGAGAGCTCTGGTTGACATCTGGCGAGTACCCTTCTGGGATGAAGATAACAGAAGAAGAAACTGGCAGGAACCCTTACTATTCTGCAGCCCTCGCAGGTGATTCCCGGGCAAGCAGGGTCTAGAGTGGACTTCCAGCAGTCCTGTAGCAGAGGGGCGTGACTATTAGAAGAAAACTAAAAAACAGAAAGAAATAGCTTCAACATCAAAAAGAGGACATCCACTCAAAGATCCCAACTGAAAGTCACCAACTACAAAGACCACAGGTAGATAAATCCACTAAGATGGGAAGAAACCAGCGCAAAAAGGATGAAAACACCAAAAACCAGAATGGCTGTCCTCCTCCAAGGGATCACGACTCCTCACCAGCAAGGGAACGAAGCTGGATTGAGAATGAGTCTGATGAATTGACAGAAGCAGGCTTCAGAAGGTGAGTAATAACAAACTTCTCTGAGCTAAAAGAACATGTTCTGGGAGGCCGAGGCGGGTGGATCACGAGGTCAAGAGATCGAAACCATCCTGGTCAACACGGTGAAACCCCGTCTCTACTAAAAATACAAAAAATTAGCTGGGCATGGTGGCGCGTGCCTGTAATCCCAGCTACTCAGGAGGCTGAGGCAGGAGAATTGCCTGAACCCAGGAGGCGGAGGTGCGGTGAGCCGAGATCGCACCATTGCACTCCAGCCTGGGTAACGAGAGCAAAACTCTGTCTCAAAAAAAAAAAAAAAAAAAAAGAACATGTTCTAACCCAACGCAAAGAAACTAAGAACCTTGAAAAAAGGTTAGACAAAATGCTAACTAGAATAACCAACTTAGAGAAGAACATAAACGTCTTAATGGAGCTGAAAAACACAACACGACAACTTTGCGAAGCATACACAAGTTTCAACAGCTGAATCAACCAAGCAGAAGAAAGGATATCAGAGACTGAAGATCAACTTAATGTAATAAAATGAGAAGGTAAGATTAGAGAAAAAAGAGTGAAAAGAAATGAACAAAGCCTCCAAGAAATATGGGATTATGTGAAAAGACCTAATTGACATTTGATAGATGTACCTGAATGTGACAAAGAGAATGAATCCAAGCTGGAAAACAGTCTTCAGGATATTATCCAGGAGAACTTCCCCAGCCTAGCAAGGCAGGCCAACATTCAAGTCCAGGATATAGAGAACACCACAAAGATATTCTCAAGAAGAGCAACCCCAAGGCACATAATCGTCAGATTCACCAGGGTTGAAATGAAGGAAAAATGCTAAGGGCAGCCAGAGAGAAAGGTCGGGTCACCCACAAAGGGAAGCCCACCGGACTCACAGTGGATCTCTCGGCAGAAACCCTACAAGCCAGAAGAGAGTGGGGATCAACTTTTAACATCTTTAAAGAAAGAACTTTCAACCTAGAATCTCATATCCAGCCAAACTAAACTTCATAAGCGAAGGAGAAATAAAATCCTTTATGGAAAAGCAACTGCTGAGAGATTTTGTCACCACCAGGCCTGCCTTACAACAGCTCCTGAAAGCAGCACTAAACGTGGAAAGGAACAACCAGTACCAGCCACTTCAAAAATGTACCAAATGGTAAAGACCATCGACACAATGAAGAAACTACATCAACTAATGGGCAAAACAACCAACTAGCATCAAAATGGCAAGATCAAATTCACACATAACAATATTAATCTTAAATGTAAATGGGCTAAATGCCCCAGTCAAAATACATGGAGTGGCAAATTGGATAAAAAGTCAAGACCCAACAGTGTACTGTATTCAGGAAACCCATATCATGTGCAAAACACACATAAACTCTAAATAAAGGGATGAAGATTTACCAAGCAAATGGAGAGCAAAAAGAACCTAGTCTCTGACAAAATGGACTTTAAACCAACAAAGATCAAAAGAGACAAAGAAGGGCATTACATAATGGTAAAAGGATCAATACAACAAAAACAAACGATCCTAAATATATACACACCCAATACAGGAGCACCCAGATACATAAAGCAAGTTCTTAATGACTTAAAAAGAGACTTAGACTCCCACACAATAATAGTGGGAGACTTTAACACTCCACTGTCAGTATTACACAGATCAACGAGACAGAAAATTAACAAGGAATCCAGGACTTGAACTCAGATCTGGACCAAACAAACCTAAAACATCTATAGAACTCTCTACCCCAAAGCCACAGAATATACATTCTTCTCAGCACCACATCATACCTACTCTAAAACTGACCACATAATTGGAACTAAATCACTCCTCAGCAAATGTAAAAGAATGGAAATAATAACAGTCTCTCAGACCACAGTGCAATCAAATTAGAACTCAGGATTAAGAAACTAACTCAGAACCACACAACTTCATGAAAACTGAACAACTGGCTCCTCAATGTCGACTGGATAAACAATGAAGTGAAGGCAGAAATAAAGATGTTCTTCGAAACCAATGAGAACGAAGACACAACAAACCAGAATCTCTGGGACACATTTAAAGCAGTGTCTAGAGAGAAATTTATAGCAATAAATGCATGAGAAGTGAGGAAGTATCTAAAATCGACACCCTATCATCAAAATTGAAAGAGCTAGAGGAGCAAGATTAAAAAAAAAAAAAAACTCAAAAGTTAGCAGAAGACAAGAAATAACTAAGATCAGAGCAGAATGAAGGAGATAGAAACACAAAAAAAACCCTTCAAAAAATCAATAAATCCAGGAGCTGGTTTTTTGAAAAGATCAAAAGAATAGACCACTAGCCAGATTAATAAAAGAGAGGAAAATCAAATAGATGCAATAAAAAACAATAAAGGGGATATCACCACTGATTCCACAGAAATACAAACTACCATCGGAGATTACTACAAACAGCTCTATGCACATAAACCAGTAAACCTGGAGGAAACGGATAAATTCCTGGACACTTGCACCCTCCCAAGACTAAACTAGGAAGAAGTTGAAACCCTAAATAGACAAATAACAAGGGCTGAAGTTGAGGCAGCAATTAATAGCCTACTAACCAAAAAAAGTCGAGGTCCAGACAGGTTCACAGCAGAATTCTACTAGACGTACAAAGAGGAGCTGTTACCACTCCTTCTGAAACTATTTCAAACAATACAAAAAGAGGGAATCCTTCCCAAATCATTCTGTGAGACCAACATTATCCTGATATCAAAGCCCGGCAGAGACTCAACAACAAAAAGAAACTTCAGACCAATATCCATGATGAACACAGATGCAAAAATCTTCAATAAAATACTGGCAAACCGATTGCAAGAGCACATCAAAAAGCTTATTGATCACAATCAAGTAGGCTTCATCCCAGGGATGCAAGGCTGGTTCAACATATGCAAGCCTATAAACGTAATCCACCACATAAAAAGAACCAAAGACAAAAACCACATGATTATCTCAATAGATGCAGAGAAGGCCTTCGACAAAATTCAACAGCGCTTTATGCTAAAAACTCTCAATAAACTGGGTATTGATGGAACGTATCTCAAAATGATAGAAGCTATTTACGACAAACCCACAGCCAATATCATACTGAACAGGCCAAAAATGGAAGCATTCCCTTTGAAATCTGGCACTAGACAAGGATGCCCTCTCTCACCACTCCTATTCAATATAGTATTGGAAGTTCTAGCCAGAGCAATCAGGCAAGAAAAAGAAATAAAGGGTATTAAATTAGGAATGGAGGAAATCAAATTGTCTCTATTTGCACATGACATGATTGTATATTTAGAAGATCCCATCGTCTCAGCCCTAAATCTCCTGAAACTGATAAGCAACTTCAGCAAAGTCTCAGTATACAAAATCAACGTGCAGAAATCACAAGCATTCCTATACACCAATAAAAGACTAACAGACAGCCAAATCAAGAGCAAACTCCCATTCACAATTGCTACAAGGAGAATAAAATACCTAGGAATACAACTAACAAAGGACGTGAAGGACCTCTTCAAGGAGAACTACAAACCACTGCTCAAGGAAATAAGAGAGGACACAAACAGATAGAAAAACATTCCATGCTCATGGTTAGGAAGAATCAATATTGTGAAAATGGCCATACTGCCCAAAGTAATTTATAGATTCAATGCTATCCCCATCAAGCTACTTATGACCTTCTTCACAGAACTGGAAAAAAACACCTTAAACTTCATATGGAACCAAAAGAGAGCCCGCATAGCCAAGTCAATTCTAAGCAAAAAGAACAAAGCTGGAGGCATCACACTACCTGACTTCAAACTATACTACAAGGCTACAATGATCAAAACAGCATGGTACTGGTACCAAAACAGAGATAATGACCAATGGAACAGAACAGAGGCCTCAGAGGCAACGCCACACATCTACAACCATCTGATCTTTGACAAATCTGACAAAAACAAGCAATGGGGATAGGATTCCCTGTTTAATAAATAGTGTTAAGTGGCTAGCCATGTGCAGAAAGCAGAAACTGGACCCCTTTCTGACACCTTACACTAAAATTAACTCCTGATGGATTAAAGACTTAAACATAAGACCTAACAGTATAAAAACCCTAGAAGAAAACCTAGGCCAAAACATTCAGGACATAGGCATAGGCAAGGACTTCATGACTAAAACACCAAAAGCATTGGCAACAAAAGCCAAAACGGAAAAATAGGATGTAATTAAACTCCAGAGCTTCTGTACAGCAAAAGAAACAATCATAGAGTGAACAGGAAACCAACAGAATGGGAAAAATTTTTGCAATCTACCCCTCTGACAAAGGACTAATATCCATAATCTACAAAGAACTAAAACAGATTTAAAAGAAATAAAAAAACCCATTTAAAAATCGGCGAAGGATATGAACAGACACTTTCAACAGAAGACATATATGAGTCCAACAAACATGAAAAAATGCATATCATCACTGGTCATTACGGAAATGCAAATCAAAACCACATTGAGATACCATCTCATGCCAGCTAGAATGGCGATCATTAAAAAATCTGGAGACAACAGATGCTGGGGAAGATGTGGAGAAACAGGAACACTTTTACACAGCTGGTGGGAATGTAAATTAGTTCAGCCATTTTGGAAGACACTCTGGCGATTTCTCAAGGATCTAGAAATAGAAATTCCATTTGACCCAGCAATCCCATTACCAGGTATATACCCAATGGATTGTAAATCGTTCTATGATAAAGACACATGCACATGTATGTTCACTGGGGCACTGTTCACAATAGCAAAGACCTGGAACCAACCCAAATGCCCATCAACAATAGACTGGACGAGGAAAATGTGGCACATATACACCATAGAATAAATACTATGCAGCCACAAGAAATGATGAGTTCATGTCCTTTGTAAGGACATGGATGAATCTGGAAACCATCATTCTCAGCAAACTGACACAAGAACAGAAAAATCAACCACCACATGGTCTCACTCATAGGCAGGTGCTGAACAATGAGAACACATGGACACAGGGAGGGGAGCATCACACACTGGGGTCTGTTGGTGGAGGTTAAGGGAGGGACAGCAAGAAGTGGGGAGGTTGAGGAGAGATAACATGGGGAGAAATGCCAGATATAGGTGACAGGGAGATAGAGGCAGCAAATTACCTTGTCATGTATGTACCTACACAACAATCCTGTATGATCTGCACATGTACCCCAGAACCTAAAGTACAATTAAAAAAAAAAAAAAAAATATATATATATATATATAAATGTGGAAGCTTTAAGATTTATTTCATATGCAATGTCTTTATATGAGTAAAATAAACTGCTATTTTTAAGCAGTACTTTTTGCAAAAGCAATGAGTGATTCAAAAAGAACTAATTTCAACTGAAGATTATCCCAATTAATAAATCAAACTTGGCAAAGATCAATATGTAAAAAAGATGATCACGTTAAATTCTACAGGTGAATTACCAACACAACTTGGCTGGTCTTATTCCTCAGCCCCAGGTAACAAAGCCAACTGCTGATCACAAGAAAAAGCTGATCAAAACAATTCGCTTCTGATCCCTAATAAGCATTTCCTTTTATTTTTTTCTTTCTGGAAGTCAGTATTATCACAGCAAAAACAACAGCTAATCTTTACTGAACTGAACGCTAACTACATGTCAGATAGTGGTGCTAAGAATTTTATACATATTAACGAATTGAATGAATGCCTATAAAAATCCTAAAAACTTCTTATAAAATTTTTTTCTAATTAAATAAATTTATTTTTTTCTATTTTTAAAAAATGTTTCTTGAAAACAAAAGGCATCCCTAGACAACTCAAGAAATCAGGATGAATTACTGGGAAAATATTTTCAATGAAACATCTGAAGAACATGAATAAAATGAATATACGTATTTTAAATGAAATCTAGCAACTTAATTTATATCAGTAGTCCAAAAGAAAAATAAAATCCATTTTTCCACAAAAAGCACATTCCCCTAATTTGGACTTACTTGGACAAATGGGAATCATAGGGGGATTATACTTTTAGAAAAAAACTAAAGCTGTGATTTTTATCTTTTTTCGTATTAATTTAATACACACATGAAAATTAAATAATTTTAATTCTATGTTTACTAAAATTCCTCAAAGCACTACCCTCGGAAAATAAATTATTTCCAACAAAGGAGGTAATATGGCAACAGAGCAGAGTAGAAACATCAGTACCTGCAGAAGAAAGCTAAGGCTCTTGATCAAGCTCTGAGTTCTATCTATGAACCTGGGCAGGTAACTTATCTGAGCCCAAACATCTTCATCTATTTCATTATAGAACTGGATCAAATAATCCTGGTAGATAAAGGAGTGTACTTATGTACTAGAAGGCAGGCCAACAGGGTGACTTAAACAATATTCACTACCTCACCAAAAAGCTTGTACTCTAGAATCAGCCTCAAATCTTGGCTTCACCAGTTACTAATAAAGTGACCTAGAGATCTAAGTCTCAATTTCTCATCTGAAAATGGAAATGACAGGCCGGACACTGTGGTTCATGCCTATAATCCCAGTACTTTGGAAGGCCAAAACAGGAGGGTTGTTTGAGCCCAGGAGTTTAAGCAACAACAAAAAGCAAGAGAGCAAGACCCCATCTCTATAAAAAGTGGTGACATACACCTGTGGTCCCAGCTACTTGGGAGGCTGATGTGGGAGGATAGCCTGAGCCAGGGAGGTTGAGGCTGCAGTGAACTATGATTGTGCCACTGCACTCTATCCTGGGCAACAGAGAGAGACCCTGTCACCAAAAAAAAAAAAAAAGAATGGGGGAGATAACTGTACCTATCTCCTAAGGTAGTCATGAGAATTAAAGGGTTTAGCACCATGTCTGACACTTATCAATTAAGACTGGCTGTTACTATCATAATGATCTCTAAGGCATTTCCCAATAGTTGCCAAATATTTTGATCATACTGTATCATCACAAACACTATCACTAAGAACAAAAGCAGTAATTGTTGTGTTTGGGTTTAAATATAATATTAAAAATTAAAAGCTTATTGTTTGAATGATTTTTCTCAAAAAAAGTAAACATCTACATATTATACTGTAGTATAATTTTGTTTTACTTTTATTATCATAATAGAAATTACCAGCACTTTGGGAGGCCGAGGCGGGTGGATCACGAGGTCGAGAGATCGAGACCATCCTGGTCAACATTGTGAAACCCCGTCTCTATTAATACAAAAAAATTAGCTGGGCACGGTGGCGCGTGCCTGTAATCCCAGCTACTCAGGAGGCTGAGGCAGGAGAATTGCCTGAACCCAGGAGGCGGAGGTTGCGGTGAGCCGAGATCGCGCCATTGCACTCCAGCCTGGGTAACAAGAGCGAGACTCCGTCTCAAAAAAAAAAAAAAAAAAAAAAAAAAAAAAGAAATTAAATATTCCAAGGCATGTCAAAAGAAAAGGTTTACAGATTATGTAAGCAGTATTTTCCTCTTTCTATTTGTTCACAGACAGTTGTGGAAGGGGGCAGGGAAGAAAGTCCAGATGCTTTTTAAATTCCCAAATGACTTCTTAATTTAACATGAATTATGAAAGAAATAGTTTCTGAGATTAAAAATGAGACTGCTACTTCAACAGCATATAATGAATTGAACTGATATAAATTCCATCAATGAGTTACAAATTCTATCACTTCTTTAAAAACCTTCAACATTTACTATATATATTTAATATTTATTTTATACATACATGTGATAAATTACATTTATTCTTGTTGGAATGGAAGAATGATTGCCAGTTTCAACTCTTCAGGGCAAATGCTGTTACTAAGTTCTAAGAATACAGGTACACATGAACTAAAGAGATTGTACACAGCCTCTACAAGCCACTGCATGATTATTCTGAGAGCTGTGGGGAGGGAAATGGGGAAAAGATAATGTTTCAAGGAGAAGTAAAATACAAGTCAGATTATAAATGCTGAGTACAAGTCCAGGAGATGGGCAAGGGGAATAGGATAGGACAGTCAAGGAATAAGGGTCTGACACTAACGAAAGAGAGAGTAGCAGAAAAGCAGGCTAGAGAGGCAGACATGTGACAGACCATTAAAAGCCTCCTTTAAAAGAGAAAATGTTCCTTAAAGTTTACCCTCAAGGGATGGTGAGATCTACATTTTAGAAAGTATACATGTATTGTAATGTAGTTATTTAAAAATGACTCCCAAGGCAATAAGAAATTTACTAGAGAGACTAGAGGCTGGTTAAAAAATAACTGTCTGATCTAATGCCAAGGTCATGCACTGGGACTAAGGGGATGGAAGCATATATACAGATGGAAAACATTCAGAACAGTTTCATTTATATTTATCCACAAATACACAATTATTACAGTTAATCTTCAGAGCATTCATTTGAAATGGTTCTTATCCCTATTTTACAGATATAAAAAACTAAGGCTCAGAGAGATTAATTTTGTCAAATAACCAAAAAGTAACAGAGCTAGTATTCAAATCCTGGTGTGTCTGACTCCAACACCTAACTCCACTACATCTAAGATACACTTAGAAGGTTAAATGGATAGGGAGTAGGGAGATGGGAATAAAGGTTAAATCACAGCAAAGGATCTCTAGGAAGTGAACAATCCTGGGTGCAACAAACCACCATGGCACGTGTGTACCTGTGTAACAAACCTGCACGTTCTGCACATATATCCCAGAACTTAAAAGTTTTTTTTTTTTAAAAAAAAGGGGAGGGGAGTGAACAATACAAACAGAATCATGTTTAATCTCTGAACCCTTCTTTTACTTTCACAAAGACAAAACTGAAGTTTCTCTAAAGCACTGCTATTGAAATGAGCATTTGCTACTGCTTTGTGTTCTTTCTATTCTTTTCCCTTATATTATTTTTGTTATTATTTCCATTTTGCTACTCTGCCAGAATTTAAGAATACTTATTCAGCTCCCTACAGGACTTGGGGGAGGAAAAAAAAAAAAAGCATACAAATCAAAATAAACAGAAACTTGTATTTACTATAGTAGCCATATTCCTGTGTATTTTTTTAAGTGTAGATATTTTATAACCAAGGAATTAGTGTTAATTTTTTTAAGTTTATAATAATAAAATCAGGAAATGTAGATTAAAATGAAAAAATAAATAAAAAACAAAGTTTGTAATAGTACTGCAGTTAACTGCTCTTATCTTTGGGAAATACATACTGAAATATCTACAGGTAAAACTATATAGGACCTGCAATTTGTTTCAAAATAATATAGAAGTGAGAGAAATAGATGGATGAGGACCTATCATTGCTGATGGTTACTGGGCTACATGATGGAAACTTTCAGGTTCATTATACTATTGTGTCTACTTATCTTACTTGAAACTCTCCATAATTATAATGCTCTCAAAAATAAAAGCTGAAGATCTGTTCAAATACTGTATAATAAAGGAGGAAAAAACAAAACAAGTATATAAAGTCATTTTTTCATTAACTTTTGTAATAATTTTAAAGTTGGCTTCCCAAACTAGCTTTTTAGTTATGACCAAAAAAATCACATTTATCTTTTAAGAAGCGTTCTGTGTTTATAAATGCAAATGTAATCGATAGCCCAAGGGCAAAATTAGTCAAACGGTCAATCAGGCTACACAACTTTCCCATTTTTATTAAACTAGACCACAATTAAATTTCCACTAATTCCACAACACCCTTTTTTTTTTTACATGCAGTCTCGCTATGTCATCCCAGCTAGAGTGCAGTGGCACAATCTTGGCTCACTGCAACCGCTGTCTCTGGAGTAGCTGGGATCAGAGGCGCCCACCAACACAGCCAGCTAATTTTTTGTATTTTGAGTAGAGATGGGGTTTCACCATGTTGACCAGTCTTGTCACGAACTCCTGACCTCAAGTAGTCTGTCTGCCTGGATCTTCCAAAGTGCTGGGACTACAGGTGTAAGCCACCGCACCAGCCTAATTCCATAATACTTCAGTGTACAATCTGACAATTGTAGATATGTTAGTTATTGCAGAGTGTTATGTTGAGGGCTTTCAGAAAATGCTCTAAATATATGAACTAATATTATGTTGTATTTAATTACAAATTTGTAATTATGCTAACATTCTTCAACTGACCATCCATCACCAAACAGCACGGTACCTATCAGGCCCAATGTTAAAGCTGTAAAATAAATAATTTTCATTCTTTTTTATATTTAATAAATTTTTGTAATTAAATATTACAAATAAATATATATGTAATTAAATACAAATATTATGTTGTATTTAATTACAGATATTAATAATTATTTGTAATTAAATATTAATATTTGTAACTAAATATTTAATTATAATATTATTTGTAATTAAAAATGTACTTAAAATTTAACAGAATTTAATATTTAACAGAAATATTGAAAAATCATTTTCCACAGGGACATAGTTAAAGCTGGAAACCATCATTCTCAGCAAACTAACACAGGAACAGAAAACCAAATACCACATGTTCTCACTCATAAGTGGGAGTTGAACAATGAGAACATATGGACACAGGGAAAGGAACGTCACTCACCCAGGCCTGTTGGGGTGTGAGGGGGAAGGGAAGAGACAGCATTAGGAGAAATATCTAATGGAGATGACGAGCTGATGGGTGCAGCAAACCACCATGGCACATGTATACCTATGTAACAAACCTGCACGTTCTGTACATGTATCCCAGAACTTTAAGTATAATAAAAAAAATCATTTTTGAAATTTTTCTTTCTCAAAAGTGGAAGCCTCATTTTGTATATCCTCTTAAGAATATATGTCAAGTAAACATTCAATAGGCACTGAAGTATGCACTGATTGAATAAATAAACAAGTCTTTAGAGAAGGAATGCATGGCAAAGCAGTGAAGAGTGGAGACAGTCAGGCTACATTTTTGCTGAAAAAGATAGAAATGAAACAGTAAGTACCTTGCAAGAGTATCAAAACCAGAGAAACGAGTTTCAGAAAACCTGAGCATTTTAACAGACTAACTTCAGAAAACCTTCCTTCTAGTTTTTCACTGACAAGCTGTGTGAACTGGTGCAAGTCATTTACTATCTCCAAGCTTCATTTTTGACATCTACAATGGTAGTGATATTATCTCCCCTGCCTACATTTGAGAAAATCAAATGGCATATCAATGTAAAAATGTTGTATACATTGTAAAGCACAATACAAATGTATTTTATAAAGATCTAAGAAAGAAGAAAAAAGTAATGGGGAGAAATAGCAAAAGCATACTGAGGGGTTTGTCTTATAAATCAGAACGGATCTTTATTTATCTTAGATAAAGGGGAAAGAAGAGGAAAACTAGTCTTTCTGAGGCCTATAGTTCAAATATTATTTTCCCCACAGGGAATTGATACAAATTTGCTTGTTTTTTCAAACTTATTTTGGTTTTTCTTTTATACTTTATCCTTGTCTGACAACCAGGTGCCCCCAAACAAATATTCAATACTATCACTCTTATCTGGGCATATCAAATTACAGTTCACTTATTTAAGCGGTTCTAAGCTATCATCTGTATGCTCCTTTGTGCTTATAGGGCATTCTCACATTTTTGAATAGAATTTCTTTATACTACTGTCAATTCATATACTTATTTGTGTATGCATCCATACCCCTCAGAGGAATTTCATCAACTGCCACTATGCTTATACGTACAATCCTATTGTTAACTACAAGCATTAATCTTTCATGAACTTGAACTAATTCAATAATTTTCATTCTTTTTCTTCTAAGTAATACCAGTTTATGGTTATAGTTATCTAATTTTGTGTTGTCTATATTCTAAGATAAATCAGGTTACTTTTTCCACTTTTCTCTAACCATGACTATGTATGATGTAAGCTTATAAAACTATCTCATTTAGTTGTAAGTTGAAAAAAACAAAAGCAGAAGGGAAAATAGAAACAGCAAGTTAATACTACCAGTTGTAGAAGTATCCCCTTTTTCCCTTCCTTTGTCCCTTCATTTCTCACTCAATGTTCATTTCAATTTCTACTGCTAGATCAGCTTCAATACATCCTAACATTCTTCAGCTGACCCACCATCACCAAACACAGCACAGAACCTATCAGGCCCAATGTTAAAGCTATAAAATGATGTAAGCCCTATTCTCAAAGCACTTGCAGACTAGAGGAAGAAACCACCTTGTCAACTAACATGGTTCTATGGCCCTAGAAACAGTTACAAATACAACACAAATATCAAAGCTCATTAATACCAAAAAAGAGGTATATACTAAGTATTATAAAAGCATAAAATTTTGAAACAGAATACTATCTGGTACAACTAAGGATAGTAGTACAAAAAAAGAGAAACTAGCTAGAAAGCAGTTTTCAAAGGCTCAGATTTTTTTTAGGATATCATATGCATAGTAGCCAATTTACTATCTTTTGTTGAACTACATCTTAATCAGAATCATACTGGACAAAAGCTTAGTTTGAAAAAGTGTACTCCTTCAGAATATCCTCAAAGCTTTCTCCCTCATTACCTCAATGCACAAATATCTCTACCCACTACCCATCTGTCCTTCCTCTCCACTACTCAACTATCCTAGTACTTTGTCTTAGTTGACATTCATTAAAATATATAAACTGCCTTCTAAATTTTGAAGAACTTATGAAAGACAGGGAATGGTTATAAGGTCCTACTTTCCATATTCTTTATAAATAGTTTCCTTTAACCCCTACTGTGACTTGCAGAGTAGATGCTCAATGAATATTTGATTTAAAAAATCTCTGGTGACACAATGAGAATTACATGTTACATTAATATTACGTATCTCATAAAAGCTAAATTAAAAACAGTTCTTGAGCATTATAAGC
The DNA here is from genome assembly GCF_030222135.1 of Aotus nancymaae. NCBI lineage: Eukaryota > Metazoa > Chordata > Mammalia > Primates > Aotidae > Aotus > Aotus nancymaae. The sequence continues at coordinate 31,021,147 of NW_026988428.1, forward strand.
TACACATAAACAAGTGATAATGTAGTGATTATGAGCACACGATTCTTCCACATTACCACTTAAGCCATGAAGAAATGACAGAGTGTAGTGGTTAAGAGCACAGACATGGAAGACAAACTGTCTGACATCTAATCTAGACCTGTCACTTAATTAACTATGTGACCTTGGGCAAACTACATAAGGTCTCAGCATCTCAATTTTCTCAACTATAAAATAAGGATGAAGTATTATCTCCTGGCTCACTGTGAGAGTAAATGAGTTAGTATAATGCTTAGATGAGGACTTGGCATGATAAGCACTAGACTTAAAAGTAACTGTAGTAGCAATGCTGCTATCACTGTCATCAGAAAACCTGGGTATTTTTAAACCAAAAATACAAACGGTAACACTTGTTATCTGTGTGCCTCCTTATAGTTACAAAGCTCTTTAACAGAAAGTACACACCAGGAATGTAAGAAACAAGAGCACCAAGTTCCACTTTGGGCAGTCAGATACAGTTTTTAATAGTGGCTCTGTCACTGGCCATCTCTATGACCACTGACAACTAAGTAACTACAGACAAATTATTGCAACTTCCTTTTGTTGACTGAGTCTCACTCTGTCACCCAGGCTGGAGTACAGTGGCACCATCTGGGCTCACTGCAACCTCTGCCTCCCAGGTTCAAGCGATTCTCCTGCCTCAGACTCCTGAGTAGCTGGGATTACAGGTACACACCACCATGATCGGCTAATTTTCCTATTTTGAGTGGAGACACGGTTTCACCATTTTAGTCAAGCTGGTCTCGAACTCCTGACCTCGTGATCCACCGCCTCGGCCTCCCAAAATGTTGGGATTACTGGCGTGAGCCACCGCGTCCAGCCAAATTATTGCAAATTTCTAAGCCTCCATTTCCTGATTTGTAAAATTTGATAAACTTGTATCACAGGAATGTCCAGAGGACTAAAGAATCAAGGTACCGAAAACAAGCACACACAGTGCCTTGCACACAGTCAAGCTCATGTTTGTTCCTTCCCCGCTTCCCCTCATCTCTAATGGAGTATCTTATTAATTCCTCATCTCACTATTAGGAAGTTCATATTAGTTGAAACATAAACAGCAGAATATTAGCGATTTCAATCTAATAGTATTTCCATTGACAACTGGAGAAAATAAGCTCAAAGAGGTTAAATGATTTACTCAAGGTTTATGCATAGTAAGTGATGGAGCTGAACCTTAAATAATTTTTCATTCACCCAGCTCACTAATTTGTTCACTGAGTCCTGCTGAGGAGAATAAAGTATACTAACTACCATAATGCATATAAAACTACTGTAATCTACAAGGTTTTTTTCCTGCCATGTTTAAAAAATGTGGTGAAAGATTTCTAAGAACCTTTCAATTTTAAAAATTATTTGTAGAGGATGTGTGTGTGTGTTGGGGGAAGATGAGAGTTTAGGGAAAATAAAAGATAAAGTATATTAAAGGAAGCATATGGTTAACTACACTAATTCAAAAAGTACAATAGGATCTATTCAGAAATCCCACAAAGCAGCTAAACATCAAATAGCCATCCTGGTGAAAGGTTACAAGTATTCAATACCACAGAAAAGCTGTTTGCCAAACACACAAGGAAGAGTTATATTAAACACCTTGGTTCACAACATTACTGTAATGGAAAAAAAAATGCAAAGGCTTTTCCTCTAATCATTAAAAAAAATAGACTACTTAATTGCCTGTTTATTTCTATAAATTCCACAAGGGCTTTAGGATTAAATCACATAAACTGTATCTGGAATATAATGTCTGTCCAAACACGAAAAGTCCTATAGAAATGCACAGTACTAGTAAATAAATAACAAATGGTAACAGAACAAGGTTCCATAAAACTGGTGAAATATTTAACAGTATCAAGTATTTACTATGATTGGTCTACAACCCTGTTCTGCCTCTTTTCTCCTTGATTTGTCATTTACCATTAAAAAAAAAAACCTTCATGAACAACAAAATGAGAAAAAGGATAATGAACAAGAACTGGGTCTTTCAGTTGATTTACAATGGACCAGTTTTGCTGTAATCCTCTTATGGGCCCCTCCAATTATGCAATTATTCCACTGCAAGAGATTACAAGGCTGTTAACCCGACACTGAAAGGAAGAGGTTAGGGGGAGGGTAGCAGGAGAGTGTATAACAGGTAGCCTCCGAACAGGCAACATTTCCACGAAACTAAATTGCCTCTAGGGAATCAGTACTAACTCAGCGCTCCTGTCTTTCAAGACCTTACCCCTTAGCCATTGCAGAGATCTCTTTTTTAATCCCATAACAACCAGCAACTCTTCAGTTGCTGCGGCTTCTACCCAGCATCATCATCACTTCTGGAGCCAGGAAGCTCGCGCTTTACCGGACGGTCGAGACGAGTAGTCAATGCTGGGAGGGCAAAGCCGGTGCAATCCCACCCGTGCAGCTCGTCTCAACTCCCCGGAACACGAGGCGGGCTGCACGGAGATCCTCGGCGCGACTCCGGGCACCTGCCCGTAATTTCCCACCAGGTTTCACCGAAACCTCCCGAGGGTGACCTCTACGCCTCGGCACGGTGCCTCGCGCGTCGTTTCCTAAGACTGGGGCACGAAACCACCACAGGTCCACAGCCACTGCCTCGTCCACAACCCTGCCGCGCGGTGGCCGATGTTGTGAGCGGCTTCCGACTTGCTCGGGAACTCTCTTCACCCACTTCGCGACCCCGGCCCTCCTCTCTCGACCGCGCCCGCGCGCCCGCCTCCAGGTAACCCGCCCGGCTCTGGCTCCCCGCCCCGGGCGCGCGGGACCACGCAGTTAATGAGTAACGCGCCCTTGCCCGGGGGAGAAGCCGCCGAACGACGCCAACTAGCAGCCCAGAGGGTGGCCAGCTGACCCGGGGCGCCGAGGCCCCCACACGCCGCCCCCAAGGGCCCGAAGCCCGAGTGCCCAGGCGGACAGCGCGCTCGCCGGGCCGGGGCATCCCGCCGAACCCCCGCCGCCTGCGACCTCCACGGCGCCGGCACCTGCACCTGCCGCGGCCGCCCCTCCCGGCCGACTCGCGGGAGGCGGGCGCGCGGGCGCCGAGGGGGTGGTGCTCCACGCCCCGGGCCTCTCCCTCCCGCGGCCCCACTCACCTGACTAACGCACCGCGGCCGCCGCCGGCGCTCAGGGCCGCTCGCAGAGCCGCAGAGAGCGCGCCCCGAAGCAGCGAGAGACGGAGGACGGAGGCGAGCCCTTCCCGCTACACTCCGTGGCGGCGGGCTCAAGGCGCCGGCAGCTGCTAAGGGAACACAGGACTGCGCCTGCGCCGGGAACGGGGCCGGGACCGAGAGCGGCAGATCCTCACTGAGGGAGGGCGGGGAGGAGGGGGTGTGGCCGGCAGGGGCGGGGCGATCCCTGCTTGGGGCCTGGGGGCGGACGCGTTTCCGCGCCCCCTGGCGCCAGGCGGGGCTCGTCGCAGGTGTCACGGCCCTGGCCCCATGTTCCTCCGCGGGCGATTTCCCTGGGAACGAGCGCGGGCCGGAGAGGCGGCCTCAGGTTTACTTCAAGCATGTTGGGCTCCCCAGGAAGGAGAAGAGGCACCTTCGCCGTGAATTGAGGACTCCTAGAACCAACCTGAGACTCCGTGGCCATATACACCTTACGACGTGTGTGTGGCGGCGGATGGGGGGGAGGAATCCTGTAGAACCCAGATCCCACCATTCCAGCAACTGCCAGAGCGTTCGAGAATGTCTCGTCTGTACCTAGGTGCCTTATCTCATCTTTTCTGTCAACTGTTTTATCAAACTTGCACCCCACTTTAGGTCCTCCAGGAAGGAAAAATACAGAAAGAGCCAAGCTCCCAAAAATCAGAAAATAAAGAGGCAGTCATCGTATGAGTTTATGTTTAGCAAAAGAGAAACGTGCAATTTATGTGATACACATATTGAATAGGACTATCATTCTGGGTATTAATCTCATCTATTAGAGGCAGTAAAGAAAAGTAGACTATGTGTATGGCTGTTGGAGTCAGAATTATTGGGTTTGAGTCTGCCACCTGCTAGCTGAGTGATCTTGGGCAAGTGAATCTCTCTATAGCCCCAATTTTCTCATCTGTGAATGAGTATATGAGAACCTGCCTCACTGAGTCATTGAGAGTTTAAATGGCTTAATTCATGTAAACACTTTGTGTACTTCGTGACACCGAGTGCCTAATGAATATTAGCTGTTATCATACTATTATAACTATTGCCATGCATCTATAATCCAGAAACCTTGAAAGTCAGTTTTTCTTATTTTATACCCCATCATCAATATATCACCAAGTCTTATTTATCCTAATTTCTAAATAATTCTTAAATCTATCTTATCTGATACTCATTGCCACTAGAAATGACCCTTCTCATTAATGGACTCCTAACTATTCTCCCTTACACCACATAGCTGGTCATTCATTCATCAAACATTTTACTGCACTCCATCTGTGTGCCTCCTGTTAGACATAGGGACAGAGAAACCATTACAAAGTCCCCACCATCCAAGGACTCAAACCTACATAGGGAGACAAGTATGTCAATAATAGCTATGTGGAATGAATAAATTAAATATACAGCAAACCACTTGGGCTCCCCAGTCTTGCCATACTTATATACATCTCTGTATTTTCATATGCTGTATCTTTTTATGTCTTGATCTCCTACCTTTTCCTTGGCTTCCTAATTATTTGTTATCCATTATTTAGCCTAGACATCAGTTCTATTGTGAACCTTTCCCTGCTGGCCACTCAGCCCTATCCCACCCACTCCAGTACGGGCTAAGTGCCCCTACCAGTGCTTCCATAACACCTTATCGCTTTGTAACACTTACCACATAGAGTTATAATTGTAGCTATATTTCTCCATTTTCCTAGACTGTGAGCTTCTTGAGAACAGGCACGAGGTCTGACATGCAGTAGGACTGAATAAATGCAGAATGAATGAATGGCATGCATGTAGAGGGCAGTCTTGGTATGTGAATGTTTAGAGGACAAGTCCTGTGATATATTCTACATAAGACCTAAGACATCATGATCTACAGGAAATAGCAGTAACCATATGCCCGAGTCCTATTTGGTCCATTTACAAATCACCTACCATCCATGAGGTTTTTTGGAATATAGTGAAGGATGTTTCCTCTTGAATACTTAACCTGCTAGCACTGTTTGAGATGAGTGATATAGATTGTTACCTATAATAATACTTCAGTGTTCTTGCAGTACAGAGACCAAGATACATTACAGAATGTTAGACATTCAGAATCACAACCTACAAAATATATAAAGTACTGTGAGCATCTTAAATTTCATAGCTTACCCATATATAAAAAGGACAGCTATTTCACAAAATTTAAAAGTGTGAAAGATTATTTGGATGGGCGTGGTGGCTCATGCCTGTAATCCTAACACTTTGGGAGGCCAAGGTGGGTGGATCACTTGAGGTCAGGAGTTCGAGACCAGCCTGGCCAACATAGTGAATCCCCATCTCTACCCAAAAAAAAAACCAAAATACAAAAATTAGCTGTGTGTGATGGTGCACACCTGTAGTCCCAGCTACCTGGAAAGCCGAAGTAGGAGAATCACTTGAATCCAGGAGGCAGAGGTTGCAGTGAGCCGAGATCATGCCACTGCACAATAGCCTGGGTGACAGAGTGAGACTCTGTCTCAGAAGAACAAAACAAAACAAAAGGCCGGGTGCAGTGGCTCATGCCTGTAATCTCGGAGGTGAGCAGATCACTTGAGGTCAGAAGTTCAAGACTAGCCTGGGCAACATGGTAAAACCCCCTCTCTACTAAAAATAGAACAATTAGCCAGGTGTGGTGGCAGGCGCCTATAATCCCAGCTGCTCGGGAGGCTGAGGCAGGAGAATCACTTGAACCTGGGAGGTGGAGGTTGCAGTGAGCTGCTCACGCCATTGTACTCCAGCCTGGGCAGTAAGAGTGAGACTCCATCTCGAAAAAAAAAAAAAAAAGTGAAAGATTTTATAGTGTGCTCAGTGTTGCTTTTTCTCTTTATTTTTTCTTTTTATTTTCTAAAAATGTAAATTATACAATTAATGTCAAATATAACATATAAAATAATATTTTTTTTAAATCTTAAGATTTTCTCATTTATACCTTGGGCCAGAAACGAAGGAGATGGGTGCAAAGATACAGAAATATTAAATTTAACAACCCATTCTAAGGTTATTACCCTTAGTTATAACTTTTATTACTTATTTGCCTATGTTTTGTTTTTAAAGTTAAGAAAATCTGTGTTTTCATGGTATTTTCCAGTTGCAAACTGACTTCATGTTAATGATTACATGAGTACCGTACAAAAAACAATTTGATGCAGGTGGAAAGGTAATTATTCTTCATGTTTGTGGATGGGAAGCTTAGGTCACCAGAGAACCCTACTTCTGTTGTTTGGAATACAGGTTAATATCTTACAACCAAATGAAGTGAAAACTCTAAAAAGCATGTTGGACTTTTGTGTCTAGTGGTATGGCAGACTAGAGACTGGCTGATTCTTCCACCAAAAGCAACTTAAAGTGCTCATAAAATATGTAAAACGTCCTATCAAACATATCAAAGAGCTGGCAAGAATATAAGAAACCAGGAAGGGCAAAAACTAGGTATAAGTGAGAACTCAGACGGTAAGTAATCACAATGCAAAAATGAAATGAAAACAGGAGACAATTATAGAGAAAATGTACCAAAAGTGATCTATCACTTCCTTGTCTAGCAACATAGTTGCTGAGTGCCAATGCTTGTGTTCTTATAAAAACTGGCTTTTGCAACTTCTGGACAAAAGCAGAGCAATCTCGAAAGTGTTATCATGATATTAATTATGAACAACCCTGTATTTTGGGCCCCTTTTCTGATGTTAGAATAAGCGACTGGGAAAAATTGAGAGAAAGGGTTTAACAGCTTAGATTCTAAAAAGTATGATCCCTCCTTCAAAAGAATCACTTTAACAAGCTACATACATATAAGAAAACATTTTGAGAATCGACTTTAGATCCAGTTTATCACACACACAAATTGCCATCCATCAAACAAATATTTATTTGTTGCTTCTCTGTGCCAACTATGTAAATAATTTTTAGTAAGAAGGAAGAGAGGTGAGATGAGACACAATAAGAGGGCTTCCTGGTCTCCCCTTAGTATTTTAATTCCAGCTACTAATCTATTACTGAGGCTTCCTTCATCCCTTCCCATAGGTTCCGTAAGAAAGCCTTCTGTCCTTCTGTGGCTGCTCAAGCTCCAGCCATTACATCCTTTTTCCAGTGAACAAAAAGGAGGTAGGGGCAGAAAGGAACACATGCCTTTGTTCTAGACCACTTGCAAAAGTTGTATACATCACTACACTATTCTCTCTTGGTCAAGTGCAGTCTTTATTGGGTAACCATGTGCCCAGCTAAAAATCAATGGTTCTAACACTAATGAAGAAGGAGAGAACAGATACTGAAGAAAACTAGCAGTCTCTAGTTCATCATCTGAGATGAGACTTGGGATGAGAGAAATGGCAATGGGGTAGGACATACAAATAGAGCAAAGGCAGAGTTGGGAAAACATGCTGTGTGTTCAGAGATGGTAAGCAATGCAGATTAGTTGGTCATGGAACAAGTGCAGTAGATAGATAAGCCTGGAAGGATACACAGGAGCCAGATTGTGGAAAGATCATAAGTGCCAGACTGAAGAATACAGAATTTGAATAGAAGAGGGTTTCTGAAAGATTTTTTCAGCTGGATAGTAAAATGATAAAAACAATGCTTTAGGAAGACTTGTGTTGGCAATGCCTGGAATATATTTGAGGAGAGAATCACTACAGGCAAGGAAATTAGATAAGAAGCTACAATGAGATAGTTGCCTATACTTCATCAAAGCGGAGAAAAGGAAACATTTCAAAGGATGTTGTCTAATGCAACAAGTGATTAGATGTCTCACATGCTCTCTGTCTCTGTCTCTCTCTCTCTCTCTCTCTCACACACACACACACACACACACACACACAGAGCTTACTTGGCGTCTATTATATCTTTTTGAGATCAGCACATTGATGTTACTTGGAGAAGCATCTTTCCACCATATTCAGTCCGTATGATTCCAGTGGAACTGAATTCCCCCAACTCTAGGGGCGAATATGTGACCCAGGTATGACCAATCAGAGAATACACCTAGACTCTGTGATGGATTCAGTGATAAGCAAATGACTCAAGCAGAGCCAATAAGAGTCAGTTCTGGGACTTTTGAGTTAATGTTGGGAAAAATCTCTATGTAGATTGCTGAGAAGATCAAATGTAAGCTGCTGGCAACAATCTTTCCCCTATTGGAGAACATGCCTAAAAATGGAACTAACATGGAGAAGGCAGATCTGAGAGAGAAGAAAACCAAGTGTGAGTCCTAATGACATCATTTTACTTCCTGGATCAACCTGTGACTGAAGCCAGTACCCTGGACTATTTAATAACATTAACCAGTAATTTTCTCTTTGCTTATGACAGATTATGTTGGGTTTTCTGCCACTAGCAACTGAATATACAGAAATAAAGGTGAGAAAGGAATCAATGAGAATTTCAAGTTTTAAAGTTAGTATCACCTACCTTTGCCATAGGTAGTATAAACCAGACTTGGCTCCAATCAATTTTATCTGTTCCAAAAAATCAAATCTACATTCAAAGAGAGGGTGTTTGGGGCCGGGCATGGTGGTTCACACCTGTAATCCCAGCACTTTGGGAGGCTGAGGTGGTCAGATTACCTGAGGTCAGGAGTTCAAGACCAGCCTGGCCAACATGGGGAAACCCTGTCTTCACTAAAACTATAAAAATTAGCTGGGCATAGTGGTGGGTGCCTGTGTTCCCAGCTACTCAGGAGGCTGAGGCAGGAGAATTGCTTGAACCTGGGAGGTTAAGTTTGCAATGAGCCAAGATTGGGCCACTGCACTCCAGCCTGGGCAACAGAATGAGACTGTCTCAAAAAAAATAAAGGAACAAAGGATGTTCAGTATAATCGGGAATATTCACAGTAATGCCATGAAAACTCTGAAAAAGAATTAGAGTCATAGATTATTGGAGTTGGAAGAGATCTTTAAGGCATCTCCCCTCACCATCTATTTTCACAAATAAGAAAGCTGAGACCCCAGAAGAGGAAGTGATTTATCCAAGGTCACACAGCTAAAATGTGCCAAAGCTGAGTCTCGAACCCAGGTCTTTGGAATACTAGTCTATATATTTCCATTGTATCATCTGACACTTCAAAACAGGACATCTACAAAAATGTTGTCAAGTACATTTGAAATATATATAACACAAATACAGACAACTTCCTATGAAGCAACTATTTTGAAAGGATAATATTTATTTTGAAAGCATGGGAGTGGCAGCAATGTTCACCACATTCTTGTGAGGATAGATGATCTTCTGTACAATGTTGCTGTGACTCATGCCATTGTACATTAAGTGAAACCAACCATGCTGTGTTAACCACTAATAACTGGACCTGGATAGATACCTGAGCCAAAATCAACCCTGTGTGGCTAGATTGAAGATGAGAAAGGTCAAACTTGTGAAGTGGCATGAAGCTCTCCCCAATAGGGATTCTCCATTCTGCTGATGGAAATCAACCCAGTCAGTCCCCCTCCCTTTGAAAATATAAATGCTAAGTATACACACAGAAAGTAGTCATTCAAGTTCAACTGGCAACTCAAATCAAGATAAACTATTCTTCTTTAGGCCTACTACATCCTCATTATAGGAATACTGGGGTCCACATATCTCGTAATACCTAATATCTATGTTTTTTCAATAATTATGCATGAATTCCTTTACTTATTGAGTGTCCTTTACCTGTCAGATACTTTTCAGATACTTGGAAAATGACAGAGAATAAGATAATATCTCTGCTGCTTTTTAATGTCTCTTACATTTTAATGGAAGAGACAGTCAATACAGGCATAAATATATAACATCATGTCAAGTAATAATATGTACTGTGAAGAAAAATAAAGCAGGACTCATTACTTCATGAGAACTTTATCACATAGCCAAACACGGCTATAAGGGAAGCCAGAAAATGTGGTCTCTTCATCATCAGTCATCTGCCCAGGAAGAAAGAACTAGCAGTCTGCTGCCAAAAATAATAATAATAATAATAATAATAATAATAATAATAATACGGGGAGAAATCGGGAAGATGTTACACTTTGATGTATCTAGCACATCCACAAATTAATGAACCATTCATCTTTTGTTTAAATTAACCTTAGGGTAGTATTTGCCTGGTTATTCACATAAACACATAGATAACCTGTATTTCTTGGGTTACTTTGGGGGAGTCTTGTCTCTCAGTGTTTGCCTAATTTTGATGCTGTCATTTATCAGTGATTTATTGTGTATCATTAGTGGGCTGATATTCAATTAAACAGATGACAGAATATTTCTGAGATAGAAAAAAATGTTTCTTTATTCTCCAAAAAAAATCCCTGCTTCAGTCCCCACTCTATTGCTGCATATTTTATCTCAGCCAGTGTTTTTTATTTTTTAAAGTGACAGATAAAATTGCATGTATTTACTGTGTACCCTCAGCAAGCCTTATTTATAAAAACAATATCTACTCTGTTTCCTATACCAAGCATTCTCACATAAATACCCATGCCCTTGTAAGTCAGTCAGTTGATTATTGAGTGGCTACTATGTATAATGTGCAGTTGGTGAACCACTAGCATCAGAATCACCTGAAATGCTTATTTAAACAGGCTTTATGAATCAGAAGCTTTAAGAATTGGGCCTATCTGAAATTTTTCAAAAAACATTGGAAGCAATTTTTATGACACTTAACTTTAGGAATCAACAGTAAAGAATGCATGGTACAAAGTAAAGCAGAAAATTCTCCCAACTACAATCTAGTTGGGTTAACATAATATATACATAAAACAGTGATTTTAAAAATGTATCCAGAGAATAAAGAGAGCATCCTCTACTCCTCCACCTCTCAAAAGTTACTCAGTAGTAGCGAGGATAATGACAACACCACAAAATTTATTCTCATTGAAAACAGTAGAGACCTGAAACCCTGAACTACAATATATGTGAAACAGAATGAAAGGCAGAAATACTTCGATAAAAGATGTAAATGCCTATAGACTGCGAAAGACATCATCAACATCAACAAAGCACATTTAACAGAAGTGACTTACCTTAGAGACAAAACCAACAATTTTCATTTGAAATAAGTAAATCAAGTATGTGGATGGGCAGCAGTGCCTTCCCTCAACTTGGTTTATTATAAAAAAGAAGGCGGTAAGGCGCCACTGAAAGAAGAATCATTCAGACATACCACATATGTAGAAAGCATTGTGTTGGTGAGGCCAAACAGAAAAAAAAAAAATAGACTGCGATGTGAGCAGCCCTGTGATTGCCAGTTTCTCTTAGTTAAAAGTAGAAGCTAAAGGAACTCATCTACACAACGTTTGTGTCATGAGCAGAATTCCTATTAGGCTGAAACATGGTCCAGGCCTCTCAGCACAAACCTTCTGCAATTAGCATGTCTTGGAAAACCTCTCCTCCAAACACGAGCAATCAATCAAAAAGTAATCAATCATCCAGGAACAGTGGTGCAGGCCTGTAGTCCCAGCTACTTGGGAGGCTGAGGCAGGGGATCTCTTGAGCCTAGGAGTTCAAGGCTAGCTAGGGCAACATAGCAACACTCTATCTCTAAAAAACTTTTTTTTTTTAATTTTTAAGGTGCATATATAAAAACCATGCACATTTTACAAAAAAATATGCAAACAAAAAGATACATATTTAATGCATTTGCATGATTGCTTATCCAGGGGATGATAGGAATAGGAATTAAAAGGAAACCATAAATTAAAAAAACTAGGCTTGCATGAATCGATTCTGAAATGTGTCATGAACTAATAAGTATGACTAACTCAAATTTCTTAAGTCCCTTCACTTGAAAAATTTTTTAAAAGCAGCAGAACCACAAAAGGAACTTAAATATGAATTGAAAAAGGAGAGGAAAAAAATAACTGTTTCAAAAATGTAGGCAAAATTAACACAAACTTGGAATAAACACTTGTTAAGGGGGAAAAAAGCAAAATAAAAATGTTTAAAGAATTGCAAGCAAGTTAAATGAAATGAAAATAAAAAAATGTTTTAAAAATATTAGAGAGAAAATTATGTAAATGGAAAGAGACAAAAGAAATCCAGTATGTGCGTAATCTAACAAAAGAATCTAGAAGTTGGAACAGAAAAAAAAAAGCAGATAAATATTTTGAGACACTTTGTAGAAATAAAAGACCTAAATCTATAGACTGAAAGAGCATGCCATATCCCAAAGAAAAAAATGGCAATAATAATCAAGCCAAGACCTAGTCTAGTATAGCTACTGGATTTCAAAGATAATGAAAGAATCCTTGAGGTATCCATAGCAACGTAATCAAGACATCTATAAGGGGAAAAAATTAAAATACAATTCTAAAGATTTTATACCCAAGGATTTCATACCAGAGAAACTTATTCAAATAAAAATGTAATGAACAAACTCTTTTGAACATGCCAGCAATATGATTTTCATATTACCCTTTTTTATAGGATATTCCAAGAGAATGAATTTCAGCTATGAAAGAAATAAATTCAGAAATATGGACAGTGGGAGGAGACTGGCAGCAACCATTAAATCCATTTATCTGTGGAAGTAAGTCTAAAACAATATTGAGAACTATGGTCATAGAACAGAGAGTAACTGTTGTAAGTCTTAGCAATATCACATGAAATAAACAACAAAAGCTGAAAGAGAAAAGAAATAAGGTAAACATTACAAAAACAATATAATTAGGGGGTGAAGAGGCAAGGAACAGGAAATATACTGTTCAATACTTTTAATAATTATAAAAAATAATTTCAAAGTTATTAAGATGACCACTGGAACAAAAATGCAAACTTTCAAGTTCAAAAAACATACATACACAAAGACTATACAGGCCATGTAGTGACAAATACATAAATGAGCACTGCAAACAAAGCCTAACAACGACAGCAGAGATAGGTAAAGTAAAATAAAACATGACATGACTTTCTTTTCAATAAGCACTGAAAATTTTCAATTAATTATCTCAGCTGGGACATCAGGGCAAATCTGAGCCTTGTGCTATATACATAAGATACAATGAAAACAAAATAATTTAGAAAGGTGGAAAATAAAAAGATAGGTGAAGGCATACCAAGCAAATAAAGCCAAGATCAAGATTTTATCTCAAAGTTAAATTCAAGAAAAAAGCATTAAATGAGAAAAAGGCACTTTATAAAACATGAGATGCAAAATTAAGATTTCACACATAAATTTAAATACCAGTGTACCAAATAACATAGAATTGAAATTTATAAAGTAAAACTACATTAAATAAAAAGAAAAATCCACAGAAAATATGACTGGTTAATTTATCTCATCCAGAACAGATCAAGGGCTCAAAAATTAAGGATATAGAAGACCTAAATAACGTAATTAGCGAGGTAGACTGCATATGTACATTTATGTATTTATAAGTTTATATAAATATGTGAGCAAGAATAATACATTTTCTGTTCATGTACCATAAACTAGTTACAAACATTGACTAAGTATCTAAAGGTGCTTCAGATAGACCTAAACATTTTGTCTCTAATGGACAAGGGAAATGCTCCTTTATTCTCAGCTCCCTTTATTATTTTTTTAAATACGGCTCTTTTTTTGAAAATTTAAGTAAGTACAAATGAAGAAAAAGAATGAAATAAGATCATACACACTCATTTCCACTTTTAACAATTATCAGTTAAGTACCAAATCTGTTAAGTACAAATGAAGAAAAAGAATGAAATAAGATCATACACACTCATTTCCACTTTTAACAATTATCAGTTAAGTACCAAATCTGTTTCTATACCTCCAACAACTTCTTGCCATCCTGCATTATTTTATATTTAGTTTTTTTATTAACTTTATTAAGGTATAATTTACATACCATAACATTCACTCATTATAAGTATATGAATCAATAATTGTCAGTAAATGTATAGAGTTGTGCAACCACACTACATTCCAGTTTAAGAACATTGCCATTATCCTCGAAAGATTCTTCATGTTGCAATAAGATTCTCCATTTGAAATAATTTCACTCTTAGCCCCAGTTCTAGGCAACCACTGGTCTACTTTCTGTCTATATATTTGCCTCCTGAGCTTAAGTGATCTTCCTGCCTCAGCCTCCCAAGTAGTTGGGACCAAACACACCTGGCTAATTTTTGTATTTTTTGGTAGAGATGAGGTTTGCCATGTTACTGAGACTGGTAATTAAAAATTTCTTTTTGTAGATGGAGATGGGGTCTCACTATGTTGCCCAGGCTGGTCTCAAACTCCAGGCTTTAAGTGATCCTTCTGCCTTGGCCTCCCCAGGTGCTGGGATTATAGTCATGAGCCACTGTCCTTGGCCTTCATTTTACTGCGGACTAAGATGCAACATTATTATTATTATTTGAGATGGAGTCTTGCTCTGTCGCACAGGCTGGAGCACAGTGGTGTGATCTCAGCTCACTGTAGCCTCTGCCTCCTGGGTTCAAGCAATTCTTGTACCTCAGCCTCCCGAGTAGCTGGGACTACAGGCATGTACCACCACACCTGGCTAACTTTATTTTGGTAGAGATGAGGTTTCACCATGTTGCCCAGAGTGGTCTCGAATTCCTGAGCTCAGGCAATCTGCGTACCTTGGCCTCCCAAAGTGACAGGATTACAAGCATGAACTGCTGCTCCTGGTCTAAGATGCAATGTTTTTTATATTTTAATATCTCTGAATTAGGATGTGTCTTATAAATTTTTATGGCTAAAAACATCATGTCTTTAACCAAAACTATTTTCTTTTTTTCTTGGTAGTACACTGGGTTTTATAATCAACAGTATCTTGGATTTGATGAAATACAATAACTTTTAAGAAAGTAGTTTCTGAACAGATTTTAATTTGTTACATGGTGCCATTCTGTGGTACCATGTACCACAGTACCAGATACTGTGACTCATGCCTGTAATCCCAGCACTTTGGGAGGCCAAGGCAGAAGGTTTGCCGGAGGCTAGGAGTACAAGACCAGCCTGGATAACATGACAAGACGCCATCTCTAAAAATAAAGTAAAAAGAAAAAAGAAAAAGGCAGCATGGGCCTGTGAGGCCTGTGGGTGCCTGCATTCCCCACATCCCCCTGCGTCCCCCAGCTAGCCTCCATGTCCCCCAGCTCCTTGCGGAGTCAGCTCTGCAGTAGTCTGCCCTGGTTGCTCCCTGCGATTCAGGTTCCAGACAGAAGGCTGCCTGTTCTCTGCCCTTTGTTGTGGCCCCCAGAGGCCCCAGTTACTGCAGTGACCACCAGAGCAGCCTCAGCTCTATGGAGGAGTCCCGGGCTACTCCTCAGCCACACTTGAGGCTGGTTCTGGAGGTGCAACACAGGGTTGTGGCAGCACTGCGTCAAAGTATGGGAGCAGATTGTAATTCTTATGGTTTTCCATGGGAATGGGTGATATGGGCAGCTATGTTTGGATTTTTTTGCTGTTCTCTTTTTTTTGTGGAGAGGTTTTAGATCTGTTAGGAGTCAGCTTTATGTGGGAAGAGAGAAAAAGCTTGCTGAAATGCTGTCTAGACTAATTGAGGAAAAATGTCAACTACTTGAAAAACTGAGCGTTGTTCAAAAAAAGCATGAAGGCCAAGAAGTAGAGTCATCTTTACAGGATCCCAGCTTTGAGAAGGAGGCAACAGAAGCACAAAGTTTGGAGGCAACCTGTGAAAAGCTGAACAGGTCCAATGTGGAACTTGAGGATGAAATACTCTGTCTAGTTAAAGAGTCAGAAGAAGAGAAACTGAAACAGTCTGAACAAAATGAACTGATGGTGGATATTTCAAAAAGGATACAGTCTCTAGCAGATGAGTCAAAATCCCTCAAATCACAAGTAGCTGAAGCCAAAATGGTCGTCAAGACTTTATTTCAAATGACTGAAGAACCACTGAAGATAGCAATAAAAGATGCTTTGGATGAAAATTCCCAACTTCAGGAAAGCCAGAAACAACCTTTTCAAGAAGCTGAAGCATGGAAAGAACAAGTGAGTGGACCGCCGAGACCGCGTCCGCCCCGCGAGCACAGAGCCTCGCCCTTGCCATTCTGTGGCCCATCCACATCCGCCGCCAGCTCACCATGGATGATGATATCACTGCACTTGTCGACAACGGCTCTGGCATGTGCGAGGCCAGCTTCGCGGATGATGATGCTCCCTAGGCCGTCTTCCCCTCCATCGTGGGGCGCCCCAGGCACCAGGGTGTGATGGTGGGCATGGGTCAGAAGGACTCCTACGTGGGTGACGAGGCCCAGAGCAAGAGAGGCATCCTGACCCTGAAGTACCCCATCGAGCACGGCATTGTCACCAACTGGGATGACATGGAGAAGATCTGGCACCACACTTTCTACAACGAGCTGTGTATGGCTCCTGAGGAGCACCCCATGCTGCTTACTGAGGCCCCCCTGAACCCCAAGGCCAACCATGAGATGACCCAGATCATGTTTGAGACCTTCAACACCCCAGCCATGTATGTGGCCATCCAGGCCGTGCCTTCCTTGTACGCCTCTGGCCGTACCACTGGCATCGTGATGGACTCTGGTGATGGGGTCACCCACACTGTGCCCATCTATGAGGGGTATGCCTTCCCCCACACCATCCTCCATCTGGACCTGGCTGGCTGGGACCTGACTGACTACCTCACAAAGATCCTCACCGAGAGCGGCTACAGCTTCACCACCACGACTGAGTGGGAAATCGTGCATGACATCAAGGAGAAGCTGTGCTACGTTGCCCTGGACTTTGAGCAGGAGATGGCCACGGTGGCCTCCAGCTCCTCCCTGGAGAAGCGCTATGAGCTGCCCGATGGTCAGGTCATCACCATTGGCAACGAGCGGTTCCGCTGCCCTGAGGCGCTCTTCCACCCTTCTTTCCTAGGCATGGAATCTTGTGGCATCCATGAAACTACCTTTAACTCCATCATGAAATGTGATGTGGACATCCGCAAAGACCTGTATGCCAACACAGTGCTGTCTGGCGGTACCACCATGTACCCTGGCATCGCTGATAGGATGCAAAAGGAGATCACTGCCCTGGCACCCAGCACGATGAAGATCAAGATCATTGCTCCTCCCGAGCACAAGTACTCCATGTGGATCAGTGGCTCCATCCTGGCCTCGCTGTCCACCTTCTAGCAGATGTGGATCAGCAAGCAGGAGTACGACGAGTCCGGCCCCTCCGTCGTCCACCGCAAATGCTTCTAGGCGGACTGTGACTTAGTTGCGTTACACCCTTTCTTGACAAAACCTAACAAACAAGATGAGATTGGCATGGCTTTACTTGTTTTCTTGTTTTGTTTTGTTTTGTTTTGTTTTGGCTTGACTCAGGATTTAAAAACTGGAACGGTGAAGGTGACAGCAGTCGGTTGGAGCGAGCATCCCCCAAAGTTCTACAATGTGGCCGAGGACTTGATTGTGTACATTGTTTTTTTTTAAGTCATTCCAATATCGTGAGATGCATTGTTACAGGAAGTCCCTTGCCCTCCCAAAAGCCACCCCACTTCTCTCTAAGGA
The DNA here is from genome assembly GCF_030222135.1 of Aotus nancymaae. NCBI lineage: Eukaryota > Metazoa > Chordata > Mammalia > Primates > Aotidae > Aotus > Aotus nancymaae. The sequence goes on from NW_026988428.1 coordinate 31,038,774, forward strand.
GAATGGCCCAGTCTTCTCCCAAGTCCACACAGGAGAGGTAACAGCATTGCTTTTGTTGTAAATTATGTAATGAAAAATTTTTTAAATTTCACCTTAATACTTTTTTTATTTTGTTTTATTTTGAAAGATTTTAGCCTCTGTGGCTACCCCTTTTTTTGTCCCTCAACTTGAGATGTATGCAGGCTTTTGGTCTCCCTGGGAGTGGGTGGAGGCAGCCAGCAGGGCTTACCTGTACACTGACTTGAGACCAGTTGAATAAAGTGCACACCTTAAAAAAAAAAAAAAAAAAAAACAAGTGAGTGAACTTAATAAACAGCAACTAACATTGGAAGACTCCAAAGCACACACAGAACAAGTTCTCAGTGATAAAGACAATCACATCAAGACTCTGACTGAACGTTTGCTAAAGATGAAAAATTGGGCTGCTATGCTTCTAGAAGACAGAACGGATGGTGATAACTTGGAGTTAGAAATGGACAGTGAATCGGAAAATCATGCTTACTTAGATTATCCTCCAAAAGGAGCTTTGAAGAAACTGATTCATGCTGCAAAGTTCAATACTTCCTTCAAAAGATTAGAAGAAGAAAGAAACCAAATTTACATTCAGTCATCTGAAGTTGATAAAATGAAGGAAGAGCTTACAGAACATATTAAAAATCTTGAGACTGAACAAGCATCTTTGCAGTCAGAAAACACGTGTTTTGAAGGTGAGAATCAGAAGCTTCAACAGAAACAAAGTAATGACTGAACTATATTAAGAAAATGAAATGAAACTCTACAGGAAATTAACAACAGAGGAAAATTACCGGGTAGAGACAGAAGAGAAACTTTCTAAAGTAGACAAAAGGATCAGCCATGCCACTGCAAAGTTGGAGACCTACAGAAAGTGAGCCAAAGATCTTAAAGAAGAATTAGAGAGAACGATGCATTATTATCAAGGGCGCACTATTTTCTATGAGAAAAAAAATCATATGATAATTGGTTCGCAGCTCAAACTGCTGAAAGAAATCTCCATGATTTAAGGAAAGAAAATGCTCACAACAGACAAAAATTAACTGAAATAGAGCTTAAATTTGAACTTTTCAAAAAAAATCTGTATGCACTGGATGCTCCAAATACACTATTTGGCAGAGAACCTTCCTCATATGGCCCCTCACCATTGGGTCGGCTTTATCTGAAATGAGAGCTTTTCTGTCTCCTCCAACTTCATTGGAGGGTCCACCCAGACTCTCACCTTCACTTCCAAGGAGAGGAGGAAGAGGCTCAAGAGGCCCAGGGAATCCTCTGGACCATCAGATTACCAATGAAAGAGGAGAATCAAGCTCTGATATGTTAACCGATTCTCACAGGGGTCCTTCTGACACGGGGCCCCTGTCACCTTTGTGGGAAAAGGGAGCTTCTGGAGGTGATTTTCCACCAAGGGATTTCCCAGGTCCACCACATGCTCCATTTGCAAGTAAGCTTGTTTTTTAAAAATGTTTTTAAAGCTAAATATATGTTTTATTAATCAGAGATATTAATTTTACTATCTGTTCATGTAGTTACACAGTGGAGGAAAAAATTTTCTAGCATTCTGTGAGTGTACCTTTACTTTTCCAAAGTGAGAAGGCAGCCATAAGTGAACTGTAATAAAGTTTCAAATGGATTCATTTTAATACTATAGAATTATTTCTGTATATTGGTAGTCAAAAGATAATTGACTTTTTGCAGGTCTTATAAAACTAAAATTATCTGCATCATATTGGTAGCAACTGGTTATTCTGGCCGTTAGTTAAAATAATTAAAATTTATATTCTAGCATTAAAATTACTGGCTAAGGTATTTTTTAGTCTTTTTCATAAGTAGTTCTGATGTTGTACTACTTATTTAAAACTTAAAATGTATTTATTATGTTTGACCTAATTGTTGAATTTATTGAATTCTTTTAAAGCTTCACATAAGAAAAGGGAATAATTGCTTTTCTATTCATACTTTACCGTTTTGAACTATAGGGTTCTGCAGAATAAATATGTGGTTACCAAATACTAGGCTTTACCTACAAATGTCTCATCTAGTCATTCCTTCCCTTGTTTCTCCTCTCTTTTTAAAGTTTAAAGTGAATTAAAATGAATTTTGTTTGGGGGAATTTTAAGGTGGTCTTTGATATAACTGGAAATGTTTTAGTAAAATATCAAATCAGAATTGGGAATCACTGATGTGAATTGTAAGTTTGGTGAAAATTATATTATATGAAATGTTTTTTGAGAAGGACTTTGATAATAAAAGAAAAAATATTTTTTACAGTAAGTTTTATATATTTTAAAATACTTTCTCTTGTTTTAAAAAACAGGTATTAAGATAGGACAAAAATTACATTAAAAATTAATGATATTTCCTTTAATCATCTGTATTTGAAGAGGTACTTTTTTCTCAATTTTGTAAAAATTAATTTGTTAGATCAAGTAATTATTCTGGTATCAATTTTCAAATTAAAGAATAGGTAATGGGGGCCGGGCGCAGTGGCTCACGCCTGTAATCCCAGCACTTTGGGAGGCCAAGGCGGGTGGATCACAAGGTCAAGAGATTGAGACCATCAACATGGTGAAACCCCGTCTCTACTAAAAATACAAAAAATTAGCTGGGCATGGTGGTGCATGCCTGTAATCCCAGCTACTCAGGAGGCTGAGACAGGAGAATTGCCTGAACCCAGGAGGGGGAGGTTGTGGTGAGCCGAGATCGCGCCATTGCACTCCAGCCTGGGTAACAAGAGCGAAACTCCGTCTCCAAAAAAAAAAAAAAAAAGAATAGGTAATGGAAGTTATAAACTTAATGATTTATTAGGACATAGTACAGGTTCTCAAAGTTATAAACTGTCTTTTACCACTCTCTTTGAACAGTGAGAAATGTATATCCACCGAGGGGTTTTCCTCCATACCTTCCCCCAAGACCTGGATTTTTCCTCCCCCCTCCACTCCAGAAGTGAGTTCCTTGAGGGTTGATTCCACCTTCAAATGAGCCTGTTACCGAACATTCAGAACCACAGCAAGAAACCTGACAAGATTTTTGCCCTCTTCAAAAATTATTTTGACTGATCTCATTTTTGAATTAAAGTAACTGCTATTACTATATAACTTTTACTTATACTTACCTTACTTATACTTGTGCTAAAATTAAAGCTTAATGAAATTATAAATCTCAGAATAGTATTTTGTAAATAAAGATGATTTAAATATGAATCTTATGACTAAATTACTTCCATTGTATTTTATTCTAGATAGTATAACTATTTTAATTTGCTTAATCCACTATTATAAAAACAATAGTGGGAGTTTTATATATGTAATCTTGAAGGTGGAGGCTTTAAATTCTAAAGTCTGTGTCTTTATGCCAAGAACTGTTTTTATTGTGGTTGTTGACAAATGTGAAAGTTAACTTTATGCTGAATTAAATACATTTTAGTTGCTTTAAAGACTTGTTTGGCATTGATAATAATAAAATGAGTTTTTCTATTAAAAAACCTCACAGCATATGTAATGTGAACCTAATACAAACTATGAGTTTAGTTGATATTAATGTATCAGCATTGACTCATCAATTGTAACAGATATGCCACACTAATGCCAGATGTTAATATTAGGGGAAACTGTGTATGTGGGTGGGGCAGGAAAAGGGTATATGGGAACTCTATCTGTTCAATCTTTCTGCAAACCTCAAACTGCTCTAAAATTCACTGAAGAAATAAGATGTAAGAAGGAAAAGTCAGTGAAAAAATAAAAATACTAAAGCAATAAAAATGGAAGAAAATATAAATTAATATGTAATTTAAGAATAAACTCGGTAGGAATATGTCAAAAAACATGAATCAAGAAAGAAAAGACTAATACACCACTAGAAAAATGAGCAATAGATATTAATAGATTTTTTTAAAAAAGAAGAACCATAAATGTTCAATGAAACTATTAGAGAAATATTCAGTCACATTAATACTAAAACTAAAAGTGATGAGATTTCATTTTTATCTATGAAATCAGCAAACATTTTTAAAAGAGATAATAGTAATCAAGAGGGGCCAAATAGGCCCTTTCACATATGACCATCGAGGACTGTAAATTGGGAGAACTTTGGTCAGAAAAATAATTTCCAAAACTTGGAAGGCAAAATATGATTGCATAATTTGTTTTCATGTTAGGGCACTGCCTAATTAGCCCGTCTAAGGTGAATTGAATCCTGACTTGTTATTATTGATTTGCACATTTTACAACTGTAAATTCAGATGTTAGCTTGTAGAAAATTGGTAAGATGTAGGGCCGGGCATGGTGGCTCATGCTTGTATTCCCAGCACTTTGGGAGGCTGAGGCAGCCGGATCACGGTCAAGAGGTTGAGACCATCCTGGCCAACCCAGTGAAACCCCGTCTCTACTAAAATACAAAAATTAGCTGGGCATGGTGGTGTGCACCTGTAATCCCAGCTACTTGGGAGGCTGAGGCAGAAGAATTTCTTGAACCCGGGAGGTGGAGGTTGCAGTGAGCCAAGATCATGCCACTCCACTCCAGCCTGGTGCCTGGTGACAGAGCAAGACTCTGTCTCCAAAAAATAAATTAATTAATTAAAAAATTTAAAAAAAAAGAATATTGGTAAGATGTTAATATTTTTGTCCAATAGAGGTATAACAGAGAAAAATGATTTCTGCTCTGTAAAGAAGATTGCACCAATATATATACACATTATTGGATGTATATATAATATATACATTATATATGCATACATTATGCATATATTTTTATAGTTATATACATAACACATGTACATAATATATGTATATAGATATATACACAGATATCTATGCATATATATATAGATATATGTGCATAATATACATATATACTCATGGATATACATAATATATGAACATACATAAATAGATAGATATATATAATATATGTGTACATATAAATAGATATACAGAAAACCTAGGCAATACCATTCAGGATATAGGCATAGGCAAGGACTTCATAACTAAAACACCAAAAGCAATAGCAACAAAAGCCAAAATAGACAAATGGGATCTAATGAAACTTAAGAGCTTCTGCACAGCAAAAGAAACTATCACTAGAGTGAACCTGCAACCAACAGAATGGGAAAAAATTTTTGCAATCTACATATCTGACAAAGGGCTAATATCTATAACCTACAAAGAACTGAAACAAACAACCCCATCAAAAAGTGGGTGAAAAATATGAACAGACACTTTTCAACAGAAGACATTTGTGCAGACAACAACATATGAAAAAAGCTCATGATCTCTGGTCATTAGAGAAATGCGTCTTCCGTGGCAGGCTGGGCGTTACCTACCATTGCTCTGTGTAACACAGATTCTCCTCTGCACTATGTGGACATTGCCATCCCATGCAACAACCAGGGAGCTCACTCAGTGGGTTTGATGTGGTGGATGCTGGCTCGGGAAGTTTTGCGCATGCGTGGCACCATTTCCCGTGAACACCCGTGGGAGGTCATGCCTGATCTCTACTTCTACAGAGATCCTGAAGAGATTGAAAAAGAAGAGCAGGCTGCTGCTGAAAAGGCTGTGACCAAGGAGGAATTTCAGGGCGAATGGACTGCTCCAGCTCCTGAGTTCACTGCTACTCAGCCTGAGGTTGCCAACTGGTCTGAAGGCGTGCAGGTGCCCTCTGTGCCTATCCAGCAGTTCCCTACTGAAGACTGGAGCACCCAGTCTGCCACGGAAGACTGGTCTGCAGCTCCCACTGCTAGAGAAATGCAAATCAAAACCACATTGACATACTATGTCATGCCAGTTAGAATGGTGATCACTAAAAAATCAGGAGACAACAGATGCTAGAGAGAATGTGGAGAAATAGGAATGCTTTTACACTGTTGGTGGGAGTGTAAATTAGTTCTACCATTGTGGAAGACAGTGTGGTGATTCCTCAAGGATCTAGAACTAGAAATACCATTTGACCCAGCAATCCCATTACTGGGTATATACCCAAAGGATTACAAATCATTCTGTTACAAAGACACATGAACATATATGTTTATTGTGGCACTGTTTACAATAACAAAGACTTGGAACCAACCCAAATGCCCATCAATGATAGACTGGATAAAGAAAATGTGGCACATATACAGCATGGAATACTATGCAGCCATAGAAAAGACTGAATTCATGTCCTTTGCAGGGTCATGGATGAAGCTGGAAACCATCATTCTCAGCAAACTGACACAAGAACAGAGAACCAACACCATATGTTCTCACTCATTAGTGGGTGTTGAACAATGAGAACATATGGACACACACAGGGAGACGAACATCACACACTGGGTCCTGTCAGAGTAGGGGGGCGGGGGCTAGAGGAGAGACAGCAGGTGGCTGGGGACTAGGGAAGGAATAGCATTAGGAGAAATATCTAATGTAGGTGATAGTGTGATTGATGCAGCACACCACCATGGCACGTGTATATCTATGTAAAAAACCTGCACGTTCTGCACATGTACCCCAGAACATAAAGTATAACTTAAAAAAGAAAAATATTAATGGTAAGAAAGTGGTCAAAATATTACATAAAAATATTATCTAAATATTAAGTAATATCTATGTAGGCCCAGATTCCAGTCAGGAAGACTTTCTCTGTCCTTTCTATTTCCTTTACTTACCTTGCAGGTTTTACATTTCTCTGACCTCATTTTCACCAAAAAATAGTAGAAGGAAAAAGAAGAGAGGAAAGAAAACAAGACAAACCCCATGTCTAGACGTGTTTCAGGTAGAAAAAATTTAAATAGCAAAACAGGCGGCATTATGGATCCCTAGCAAAGTAGCTGGGATTGAGAATGCCAAGCATGAAGAAAGTTCTGGATAAGGCAGGTCAGGCCTGGCCAACAAAACCTCCAGGCGGGGCCAGACACATTCTTCTGGGCTCCTCAAGGCTGCTGGCTTCACCTGTTTTTTCCTGAGAAGCATACACAGCTCACACACAGGCACACTGGGGAACAATTCCCAGCAGCAACCGTTCCCAGCTCATTTCTTACACATACGGATTTGCCTTGAAAGTTAGACAATGAACATGCAGGACAGCTCTGCCACTGGACAGGACGGGCCCTTTCTTAGCTACAAATTGTGGAAAGCAGAGACTATGCAGGAGCCCTAAGGTAGGGGTAGGGGCTGTATCTTGGACACGAGAGAGGTTTGGATGCTGCCCAGACCTGCTGCCTGTCAGTTGTGGTCTATGCTTATTTATGTTCCCTGGAAACCTGACAGAAAGCCGCCCAGGCACAAAAATACCAGCTTGTGCAAGATTACCTGAAAGCTTGTGCATCCAAAGTGACCATTAGAGAAGACACCTTTGGAAGTGGCCTGCATGCAGAAATGCACGCTGCAGCTTGCAACTGTTGGTAGGGTCAGGCTAACCAGTCTAGAAGGGAATGTTTTCGCCTGAGGCTGGAAATCCAGTTCTAGTCTACCATCTCCCCTCCTGTCCTTCCACCCTAGGTCCTTCCTACCCCAGGTTTCTGTTTATATTAGTCCCTCTAATAGGAATATCTCTCTGTTGGGCGCAGTGGCTCACGCCTGTAATCCCAGCACTTTGGGAGGCTGAGGTGGGCGGATCACAAGGTCAGGAGATCAAGACCATCCTGTCTAAGATGGTGAAACCCTGTCTGTACTAAAAATACAAAAATTATCCAGGCATGGTGGCAAGCACCTGTAATCCCAACTACTTGGGAGGCTGAGGCAGGAGAATCACTTGAACACTGGAGGCAGAGTTTTCGGTGAGCCGAGGTCGTGCCATTGCACTCCAGCCTGGGCAACAGAGAGACTCTGTCTCAAAAAAAAGAAGAGGAAGAAAAGAAGAAGAAGAAGAAGAAGAAGAGGAAGAGGAAGAAGAAGAAGAAGTCCCTTCTGTCCCTTACCTGGCCATCTTATTCCAAGGGTGAGAACTGGGGGCCTTCCTCCCGCTGTATCCTGTCTGAAGAGCTCTTTTGTTGAGCCTGCAAAATGGCTTTAAAACCATGATACTTCATGTACAAATCCAGCTTCTTTTTACAAACTGCAAGATCTGGGAGTATTGGCTCCCGATGGTTGCATGACAATAATTAGCTAGATCTAGTAGCAGCTGTCCCTGTTAGATGGTATGTCAGCATTACATTTCTCCAAGGTCTTCACTACTCCCTATTGTATTCTGGCTTTGTGCACCCTTGGGGTACACTGCACCTTTTCTAAATCTGTTTTTATTCTACTTACACTGCTATTATGATTACTTAGTTGCATGTCTGTCTCCCCTATTCAACTCCAGGGTGAGCTGTGTGTCTTGTCCATCTTTCCTGGTACAGTTCCTGGCTGACAGTAAGCAGAAGCAAAATAAGCATCTGAATGAATGAAGGAGGTCCTTGGTAATAAGGAACATGTCTGAGATTCTCTCAAGTGATCAGTCACCTCCACTGCTCTTATGATATTAGCTGATAAGGACACAATGAAAGTCTTATTGTGCCTAAAGGTGTTTTAACCACTGCTGGATCAAAATAAACCAGCTGGCACTTCTGGGTGAAATCAGTAAGGAGAATGGAAGAAATGAAGAGAAACTCATCTTGGAGTGGATACCAACAGTAGCCATTTGTAACACCATTAGGAAAGTTCATTTTGTTTTTACACTCGTCTCCTTTCTTCATGTTGGGATTTCTTGAAGCATAGGTATGTGCAAGATATTGAAAACATCATCATCGGGAGTTAAGCGTCCTGCCTTAGCCTCCCAAGTAGTTGGGACTACAGATGTGCACCACCACGCCTGGCTAATTTTTGTATTTTTTGGTAGTGATGCTCTTTTCATCATTCATTGGGTGTGTTTTTGATTTGAGCTTTGTAAGAAAGCTTTTCCTGGTCTGAGAATAGAAGTTATCATGGTTGTACATTCTTCATAACTGTGCTCCTAACCATCACCAATTTGGGCAAAGACAAAACAGTATATGCAGTCTGAGTTTATTTTAATGCATCAGAAGTGTAGGTTGTTAAAGAGATATTTTGAGGTCAAGAACTTTGGGGAATTAAAGAGCTCTCACAGGCCCAACTTATTCACATTCAGGGGCCCAAGAGATTGTGCTTTCTTGTTGTTCTGATGAAACAACTGAATATACTGAACCTGAAACCACAGGGGAAAGGAAAGCGTTTTGTTTCAGAAAGTAAAAATCTCAGGCATAAACCAGGCATATGAGTGAGCTCAGGTCAACTGCCCTGAGCTTAATGCAATTACAGATTTTGAGGAGTTGCTGTACTATTTTGGTAGATATAAGTTCCAAATTTTAGAACACATATTCTGATGAACATGAATCATACTTTAAGTTTTGCAGCTGCTTTTGGTGTGCAAACCCCAAGATGTGTTTGAATTACCAAGTGTCTCCCCTATCTGTGTAGTTTGATTGCAAGAGGAATTTAATTTCACAGACCTGAAAGGGAAACATGCTACCAAAAATGACAAAATTTAATTAGAATTTGAGTAGTGGTATATGAATCACAAAGTTATCCTAAATTTTGTTCTTCCATGAAATTACTGAAATCCAGACTGATGGCACCCATACCATCAGGAACAAAAATTTGGAGTAGAAATTCAGTTATATACTGCTTGAATACAGTCTAGACAGTTAAAGAATTGTTTAGTCACATGTATAACTGTATTATCATTGACATAATCAAAATTAATTAACAAGTTTCTGTTTCAGGTAAATATATTTCAGGACCAAAAATACTCTGAAATCATCCCTGTATGAAATTATTCTTGCCAGATAAGCAGACACTTTAGGCCGCAAGAAATGAGCATCTTTTCCTGATTCAATGCCAGCAATGCCAAATTAGGGCCCAGATGATTCAGATAACCTAACTTTGAGGTAAAGAGTTGGAAACAGTGTTAGAAATATCTGAATATTGCTTAGCCTGACATTTTATAAGAAGTAAATGAACAATATATACTCTTAATTGGTCTGTCTCTTGGGGCCCTGAAATTTCCAGCATATTGCAATTATGAGGCTTTTTTCTTTTGTTTGAGATGGAGTCTCACTCTGTCGCCCAGGCTGGAGTGCAGTAGCACAATCTCAGCTCACTGCAACCTCTCCCTCCCAGGTTCAATCAATCTCATGCCTCAGCCTCCCGAATAGCTGGGATTACAGGCACCCACCACCATGCCCAGCTAATTTTTTATATTTTTAGTAGAGATAAGGTTTCACCATGTTGGACTATGCTGGTCATTAACTGCTGACCTCAAGTGATCTGTCCGCCTCAGCCTCCAAAAGTGCTGGGGATACAGGCGTGAGCCACCACTCCCAACCCAATTATTAGGCTTTGAGTAACACCTAGCCAAGAAATATGAGTCATACCTAGTTTTGATAGGCTACATGTGCATTTTTATTAAATTTTCAAACAATTTTGAAACACTGTTTTTATATTATTTTAAACATCTGTAATTTTGAATAGAATTAGGAGAGATTTCAGGCCACATGCTTATAGATTTCTAATTATTCCTAAAATGTGGACGTTACTATTCTAACGAGCTAGAGAAGACTTCTGGTGTGAACGTGAGTGTGTATATTCATATTTTGTCTTTTCTATCTTTGAAAATCATTTCAGAGATAAAAAGATAAAAACAGAAACCCCACCCTTCAAAATCTGTAAGCCCACTTTTTTTCTTTTGCAGAGTAGGACATAAATATACTGCCCAGGTTCTAAAACATGTATAAGAGTTGACAAAATCAACTGAGATTTAGCGGAAATTGCATAGGAAAAAGTAGAGAGGAAAAATGCAGAGCCCAATCTCAGCTACAATTAGGCTCATCTAGACTCTGCTAGCAAAAGTATAACTCCTGAAGGTAAGTGACACAGCCTGAGTTACAGAAGTTTTATCCTTGTTTACAAAAGCGGGTGTGGGAACAGAGGAAAACCATGCTGACAACAAAAGTTCCCTGTACCCAGACAGTGCAAGTGAGACTACACTAAGAATCACACAGAAGCCATATTCACAGGAAGCAGTCTGATCATGTGTCAGCAGAGAAGTGAGTCTGTACTTAGTCAAAAACAGCTTCTTCCTAACCTTGCTCCCATCCATACTAGAACCCTTGCAAATAGTTGGTCTAGGAGAACCCAGTTGACTCAATGATGATAGATAGGAAAGGAAGTAGCACACCACCAATACAAAGAAATGATAACAAAATTTTAGAAAAAGGAGCAAAATCTAACAGATGAAGAATGCTTTACAAGTGAAATGGTAGCTATGGCAGATGAAATTTTTTAAAATATCTTTCCCTAAATTAGAGAAAAGAATTAGAACATAACCTCAATAAAAAGAAAATTATACAACATAAATATAGGAATCTGAGGAAGATTTAAAGATGCGAGGTGATAAAATGCAATGGAAGAACTCAGAAAAGAAGTGGTAGAAAAAACAAAACTATCACAGAAATAAAGACAAAATTAGAAGGGAAATCAGAAAGAAAAGAAACATAAAGGAAGATGATAAGAAGTATGGAGAAAAGAAATGAAAAAAAAAAACAAGCAAAATGAAATGAATAAAAGCCAGAAAGTACTAGAAACAAAATAATATATACAGAAAACAGGGAAAGGAGGTTTTTTTAAAAACGTGTAACTAGTGCCCCCAAGGAAAAGATCCAAAATAATGGAACAAACAAATATTTAAAGATATGATTGAAGAAAACTTTTCTCTATTAAAAAAAAAGTACACCTCTTTATTGAAAGGAGGTAGTATATGCCAGAGACATTTTACCTGAAATAATTACTGACTACAATGAAAAAGAAATAATCCTTTGGGGAGGTTGCAGATAATCAGTCAAATCCTTCGTAGAGGTTGCATATAATCAAATCACTTATAAAGGAAAGTGCCAGACTGTCCTTAAATCTCCACACAACAACATTCATTCCAAGAAGACACTGATCAATGTATACAAGATATTCAAGTAGAGAAAATGGACACAAAGTCTTTATGTCAAGCCAAATTGTCTTTCAAGTATAAAAACTACAGACAAAGAGTTTAAAATATGCAAAAACTCAGGTAGCATTGTTTCTATTAGCCCTTCTTAAGAAAACTACTAAAGATGAACTTTAGGTAACAAAAGATAATTGGCAAAAGTACAGCAAAAGGACTGCTTGTGAACGTTGAATCATTAACGAATGATGTCTTTCCTTCATGCCCTCTGGAATTCATCCATCACCAGCCAAATCTCCTATATCCTTAGCCTCTTCTCTGAACATTTCATTCACCTTCTTGATCTAGAAAACCAGGTCTCTCCTGAGGATATACTTCCCCTGAAACCATCTTACATAGTGGCTGCTTCTTTTCTTCCACTATCCATATATATCTGGGCCTACATCTGGGGAAGGCCACATCTTTGCTCCTCATTGCCACTTTCAGACTTTTCTCACTTGCCTCCCTAAAATTCTATCAAGTTAAATTGCATGTTATCAAATTAACTCACCAAAAATGTTCATTTTTGCTGTCATTTATTGATACCTGGGTCAGTCTCTTTCATTTCTCAATGCATCTCTCTCTTTAGTCTTAATTCTTAATGATTTCAATAACTATTGTAGGAGATCCTTATAACACCATAACTTGTCAGTTTTCTGAACGTCTTTGCTCAAATAACCTTGTTCTCCACCACATCTCAGTCACTCACTCTTACTATGCTCTAGATTGTGTCATTATCAATAACTTAATATATTATCTTAGTTTCACCATTCTATCCCCTGACATCTCACTTTGTTTCTTTCCAGTTTACTCTGTTTGACACCCGTGATGGTTAATACTGTCAATCTGATTGGTTTGAAGGACACAAAGTATTGATCCCAGGTGTGTCTGTGAGGGTGTTGCCAAAGGAGACTAACATTTGAGTCAGTGGGCTGGGAAAGGCAGACCCACGCTTAATCTGGGTGGGCACCATCTAATCAGCTGCCAGTGAGGCCAGAATATAAGCAGGCAGAAAAATGTGAAAAGAGAGACTGGCCTAGCCTCCCAGCCTACATCTTTCTCCCATGCTGAATGCTTCCTGCCCTTGAACATCCAACTCCAGGTTCTTCAGTTTTGGAACTTGGACTGGCTCTCCTTGCTTGTCAGCCTGCAGATGGCCTATTGTGGGACCTTGTGATTGTGTGAGTTGATACTTACTACACTCCCCTTTATCTATATATAAATATAAATATATTCCATTAGTTCTATTCCTCTAGAGAACCCTGACTAATACACACCACAACAATCCTTTGAGCCCTAATCAAGGGGAAAAAGTGACATATATACAAAGTTATTTATTGCAGTATTATTCCTGATAGAATATTGTAAACAACCAAATGTACATCTTTAAAGTCTAGGTTAAAAAATTTATTTAAGGGCTGGGTGTGGTGGCTCATGCCTGTAATTCCAGCACTTTGGGAGGCCAAGGTGAGTGGATCACTTGAGGTCAGGAGTTCAAGACCAGCCTGGCCAATGTGGTGAAATCTTGTCTTTATTAAAAATACAAAAATCAGCCAGGCACAGTAGTGGGCGCCTATAATCTGAGCTGCTTGGGAGGCTGAGGCAGGAGAATTGCTTGAACCCAGGAGACGGAGGTTGCAGTGAGCCAAGATCACACCATTGCACTCCAGCCTGGGCAATAAAGTGAGACTCCGTCTCAAACAAAAAAAATGTATTTAAGGAAGGGAGCAGTTACTTGAGCCAGGAAACAGAGAAGTATATGGAGAGGGCTGCCTGACAGGAGCTGTCACCTTCAGCCAGGAGGTGCAGCCAGCCTGTAGTGGTGACACAGCAAGGGAGGAACCTTAGAAATAAATACCCAACCTCCCTCTTATCACTCTGTCTTGTTTTCTGCCATTGGCTCAGAAACTGAATAATAATTATTAAATTACCTTTTTTAGGTCACTTTGAAAAGATGAGGCCTCAAACAGCCACTACTATTAAGCAGGGTACAAGTATCACAACACTAGTGTCATCTGAGAATTCATATCAACCCTTAGCTAAGGAAGTAGCTCCCAACCTGGGGATCTCTGGGTCCTTGAGGGCTCTTAAAGTAGTTATGGAGCTCATGGAACTATTTTCAACATTTCAAAAAGATGTCACGTAGCAATTGTACATCCATCCTGGATAAAACTGCACAAGCAAACTGAAATGTTATGTTTTCTAGCTCTGAGTTGATGTATTATTAACTCAATGCTGATCAGAAGTGTGATAGGTTTTATACAACTTTAATTAATAAAGAAAGGCGCATCATTTTAAAAAGAAATGACCCCAAGTGTAGATTCATAGAATAGGGAAGTTCTAGGTCTTTCTCAATTTTAGACAGTCACTAAATCTAGGAGGTACTGTTTATAATTTATAAAATTATTTTACCACTAAAAATCACAAAACATATTCCATTATAAGGATATCATAACTAAAAGATATATATTACTATTCGTTTACCTGGAATTATTGACGATGTGATAAATAACAGTGTAACATGTTTACATTAAAAATAGTCAATAATATGTAAAATAGAAACATTGTTCTGATCCTAAATTCAGTGGTCAGATTATATATATATATATAAAGAGTCTGGAAGCACTCTTTGGTTCACTCAACATTACTAGTCAAGCACCTTTCAGGGCTGTATTACATATAATTTTGTCCTGTCTATTTGGTCTGATCAATTTTTAAACAGTTTCATGCAGAGCTTGCCTTTTGTTTTATAGCAAAGTCTTATGTTATTAAGCTTTTCTGAGAAATAAATCAAAAGGGTACTAGAAGAAAGAATATTTTGTATTTTGTAATACAATTACTTCTCAAGGAGTTAGTTGACTTTTAAAATAAAGTAAGAGCGTTTATTAAAGTCAGGAAAATTTGCATGTTTCAGAAATGCTATAGTTAAATATTTTAGGGTAATTGGGGGAAGGGCAACAGAGTGATCTTCAGAGGCTTAGCGGTGAATTGAAAACAGAGAAGGAAGAGCTGCCTAGGAAACAGAAAAAGCAGATGGAATTTCTGTTTCTTCCCATAAGGGATCATTAAGTTCAAAACTGTCAAGATGTCAAAGCATTAACAAGATTAAACACAAAAGATAAAAGGTTTTCCTCCCAAACAAGCCTAAAAACTGAGGTGCTTTTGATAGAAGACATGTAAAATTTCCCATGTGGTGGTGGTTGTCTTATCAATGAACACTTGAAACCCCTTGTCAGGGAATGCAGCGTGATCTGTCTCCCCAAGGTCTCACCTTTTAGCCATTGCCTGATTAATTTCATCTGCCTCCACCATCGGGTTCACAAAACCAGGCTGGGCAAAGTCTCATCCATAGAATTCTATTTCTCTATCTATTCAAGACACTTATTCCCTAACAAAATAACTCAAATAGAAAAGCTTTGGTAATACGCAAAAATAAAAAAGAATCTCCTCTCAGGGTTCAGAGTCTCCTGGGAGAGTAGCATACCTTATCAATGTCACAGACCTCCATTTAGAAAGCTAGGAGATCACCATCAGGGACATAAGTTCAACTGCCAGAGCCAGGGCAAAGTGCAATGGGTCATCATTAACGCAGTCACAAATACCAGATCAGTAAAGCTCCAGACAGGCGTGGTGACTGATTTTAAATAAGATCTTTCTTTTCAAATTATTCTTGTACTTTAAAGTTGTCTACCCTAAAGACTCGTACAATAATGTAAATTTTGGGGGACAACCTGAATGCCCATCAATAGGGAAATGGCAAAATAAATTACAGCATATCCATTCTCTTGAGTCTTAGGTGTTTGTTAAGAAGGATAAGTTTGATCTCAAAATACTAACATGAAAAAAATGGAGCTTTTAACAAATAAGCAAATGGAACAGGAATATACAATTCAATTTTGCAAAACAAATGTATTGGATGCAATCTTCGTGTACCTCCTCAGATCTTCTCTACTGCCTTTTTTTTCTGAAAGTAATCTCCACACCCCTATTGCACCCCTACCACAACCACTGCCTTTACCAAGTTCCCAGGTCTGGCTGGAGTTCAAATTGGAGCCCTGGGGCTGCATGGCCCTTAGTCCTGACATACTGAGCCCTATCAGCATTGTCACTCTTTTTCTAAGTTTAGGTGAAATGCCACACTATGGAGCGGCGAGGGGGCAGGGGAAGGGGCGTGGGGATTTGCTTCCTGAGTGTCTGCCAAGGGCTGGAAATATAGGAAATTACCTTTTTAGGGGATGAAATTTGGCCCACGGGATATGAAAGGCAGGAAGATACCAAGGAGAAAAAAAAAATCCCTTCCCTTTACTCCTGCAGTGGGCTACTCTGAAGTGTGGTTTCTTCTTGAAGCTTTTCCAGAGGGGTCCTGCATGCTGAGTGGGCATGCCTGCAAAGCATCTGCTATGTCTTTGCCAATCCCCTTGTAAAATGGTGGTCTTAAGACTTCTCAACAGAGAAGAGCAGAGTCAACATGAGGATCCTTCTAACTTCTTAAAACTGTTGTTGCCTCCATACTTGTGGGACTATTTCTCTCCAGATAGAATTTTAATTATTTTTATCACGTTTAATTATAATAACACTATGGGTTAAAATGCAGAGCTCCAGAGTGGGATGGTGGAAAAGAACACCTGAAGCAGGTGTGTCTTTGGTATCTTAAATCAATTAGATAGATTTTCTTTTCCACCTTCAGGTACAGCCAATGCTGTCAGAATCACTTTCAAGTAATAGATATGTGACTGATTAGACTAAGTAATACCGCTGTGGGCCAGTGTTTGCAGGCAACTAGGGCACTTTCTGGTATAGCTGCAGTTCTTTCTCTCTGCATGCTGGCTGTCAGCAGCCAGCTGTCCCCACCCTGCCCCTCTTCGTCCCCACTCCAGAGTCAGCATCCAGATCATACGATTTGCTTCCCCCCTTAGCCCCATATTATCTGATATTGCTAGGGTGACCATGTAACTATTGTCTTGGAAAAAGGAGAGAAAAAGGAGGCACTATTAAATAATTACACCAGGACAACAGGTGTAAACCAGGACCCTACATATCACCACCGAATAAGGGGTGAAAACTTTAAAAATAAAATAAAATAACAATAATTGATTACAGGGCCAGGCGCGGTGGCTCACGACTACCCTGGCCAACATGGTGAAACCCCATCTCTATTAAAAATACAAAAAAATTAGCTGATCATGGTGGCACACGCCTGTAATACCAGCTACTCAGGAGGCTGAGGCAGGAGAATTGCTTGAACCCAGGAGGCAGAGGTTGCAGTGAGCCAAGATCTCACCATTGCATTCCAGCCTGAATGACAAAGCAAGACTCCATCTTGAGAAGAAAAAAAAAATGAAAAAATGACTACAAAAGAAGTCCTGAAAAGTTGCATGTTACATAAATGAAATTTCAAATATATAAGAAGGCTAGTTAATTCAGGAAATTGTTTTTTGTTTGTTTTTGACATTAAAAACTCTCCTCTCCCTGAATGTTTGGGGAGACTGATCTGAGTAATATAATTAAGGAAATTCTTAACTGTGAATTCTTGGAAATGTAAGAAAAAAAGTTTCACTAAACACTTTACTATCTCTTATATAAGGCTATACAATTTAAATTTTCTGTAACAGTTTCTTAATACATAGCAATATATATTGGCTGCCGCTACACATGGTAGAATATTTAATTCTCACAGAAAGCCTGTGGAACAGTGTGCCTTGTTAGGACATCATGCTAGAACAGATACTACTGTCCACCAATAAAATCCTTATTCAGATCATTTGCTTTGTTTTTTAATATTATAAAATAATAAATGCTCATTATAAAAGAATTAGAAAAATACAGAAAAGTAGAAAGTAAAAAAACACCCTGAATCATCATCTCACCAACAACCATTATTAACATTCTGACATATTTTTTCAAGTGTTTGCGTTTGTACAACTATTTTTGACTTAGTTGTGATCGTACTATGTTTAAGTGTATTCTGCTTTTCACTTAAATTATATCACATGTATTTTGCCATGCCATTATGAATTATTTATAAGCCTAATTTAAAATAACTGCACAGTAATCTATTATGTGGGAAACATCTTGTTTACTTAACTATTCCCAGTTTGTAGGGCATTTGGGTTGTTTCCAATTTCTTATTATAAATAATGCCACAATGAACACTTCATACTATAAGCTCATTTGGTAGTTCATTTTGTTTCTTGAAGCTAGATTTCAGAAACTGAAATTATCTTAAAGTAAATGAAAGTATTTAAGATTTTTGTTTCATATTTAAAATTGCCTTCCAACAAGTTTTTCTTCAGCTTATATACCCATCAAAAATAAATACAACTCTCACCAGCACTGAATATTTTCATATATGAAATATATGGTTTTTGTTTTGTGTTTCTTTGATTTCTACAGAGGCCTAGCAGTTTCCCATATACTGAGTAATCTAATTGTATTTTCTATCTTTTTGTTCATATTATCTGTACACCAGTTGTTACTAAAAGTACAAATTCTAAATATCTATAAAATACCTTAATGAATTCTTCATGTTTTGACTAGATACAAATTATAAGATCTGGCTGGGCGCAGTGGCTCACACCTGTAATCCCAGCACTTTGGGAGGCCAAGGCAGGTGAATCACCTGAGGTCCGGACCAGCATGGCCAACATGGTGAAACTCCATCTCTACTGAAAATAAAAAAATTAGCCAGGCGTGGTGGCGCGTGCCTGTAATCCCAGCTCCTCTGGAGGCTGAGGCAGAAGAATCTCTTGAACCTGGGAGGCAGAGGTTGCAGTAAACCAAGATCATGCCACTGCACTCCAGACTGGGCAACAGAGCAAGACTCCGTTTCAATTTTAAAAAAATTATAAGATCTGATAAGAATTATTACATGGATTAAGGAATGAGAAAAATATACAATTTTCCATATGGCGTTAATTTCCATCCTCATTGAGAATTGGTAGAACCCTGAACCTAGGAGGCATCTAAGGCAATGTTCTCAGTCCTGGTCAGTGAGGGTCATATTCTGTATTCATAGTCTGAGTTTCCTGATTACCTTCCTCTGTGTTTTCATGTTTAGCTATTTCATGCCTCCTCTTGTAGAAGCTGAAGCAGATATTATTACCATCTTAACAGATAAGAAAATAAGGGTTCAGAGAGCATGTGACCTGCACAAGGTCAAACAGCTGGTAAAGAGTGGAACCCTTTCCGATTTAAAAAACCTCATGTTCATTCCACTGATATTCCACCTGAAGTCAGGTGTTTAAGAACATTCAGGAAAAGGAGGAAGAAAGGGACCTGAAAAATTTATTCAAATAGCAGCCACTAAGTATTAGAGGTGCCTTAGCCAGACTGTACTGAGCATTAGCAAGATAAAAAGCACTCATTTCATATGCTCCAGGTTTTACTTTTCAGTTTCAAAAAAAAATTCCTACTTATCCACAGCCTGGCTCTTTTAAGTGTTACCTTACCTGAGAGGCAGTTAGCACAGTGGGCGAGTGCGGGCTCTGAAATCCATCTGCCTGAATTTTAATCCCAGCTTTACCATTTGCTACCTGTTGTAACCTACATGACTCAAATGCTCAGTGCCCCCAGTTCCCTGCACAGTACAGAGAAAGGGATAGTAATAATAGTACTTACCATACAGAGTTGTAGGGAAGAGTACATGAATTAATACACATAAAACACGAGAGTGTGCCTAGCCTGTGGAAATATGCGAGTAATGTTAGTTGTTGTTGCTGTCATTATACCACTATACGTATGGATTCATTTCACCTCATGACAACCTTATAACCCTATGACAACCCTACTGTGATCCCCCTTTGACTCATGAGAAAACAGAACTTATACTAATTATAAACACATAGCATAAGATGCTATTCAAACCTAAAAGAGAATCTCTGTGTGAACTAGATTTGAAAAACACATCAATGAAATACTAAAAGCTAAGGGAAATAAGTTACATTTTACATCAAAAACAAAAATAAGTAACATTAGACGCTAACATTAAACTTTTGTCAGCACCGAATGTGCAAGAAATATTGTAGAGATTTTTTTAATGTTTTTATTTGTATCATGAAGAAGCCTTAGAAAAAAAACTGTCTAGCCTAGAAGCATAGCAGGATGCTGACACGTTACAGCCATCCTCCATTGTACTATTTAAATACCATGGAGTCTATTCTTGATAGACTCAAATGCTTGGTTTCAGATGCCTGTGACTCATATTTGTAAATAATTAATACATATATTAAAAACATATCTTATGCATCAACATATACTTTCATTTTGACTATAAAGTGCACATCCCAAATGTTTTCTTTAAAAAAAAAAAATCTACCTTTTTTGAGAATAACCATGAATCAAAATTCTAAGGGAAATCAACATAACTAAAATATTTGTATGAGTACTGTCCTTAAGAAATAAGAGACTGGGAGAAGTAGTGACACTCACCTTCTTTCTCTCATTCCCAGATACAGGAAAGACCTTAACTGAGGGATGGTTTCCTGCTGTGTCCTCGGAACCCCAGGGCCTGGCTCAGAGAGACAAGTAAGCAGTGGCTGAAGATTGTTGCAAATGTCAAGACCTAGAATTTACCAATGAATGACAATTCGAACGTGAGCAGCTTAGAGAAACAGAAGATGGTGTTGTGCAAGGGAAGAAGAAAAATAAAGACATGGGAAAAAATGGGTATAGGTAGAGGATCAAATGGCATCAAACTCACAGCAGATAGGTTGGATTTACCTATTTAAAAAGGAAATTGTTTCTAGCATAAAGAAAAGATAAATATTTAAGGTGATGACTATCTCAACTACACTAATTTGATCTTTGACTCAAATTATATGAATGTACTAAATTATCACATATACCCTGAAACTATGCACATGTATTATGCATCAATAAGTAATTTTTTAAAAAAATAGAAATGCTAGAACTGAAAAACTCAATAAAGACATTAAAAAAAAATCAAGCTACTGAAGAGATCCCTGGGCTGTGACAAAAACAATTAAAATGGCTTATTTCTAAGGGCACTCAGCTAAGGAGTAAGTCTGAGCCAAAAGGTATAAAGTACAGTACACCAAATAATAATGGTAATAGCCACAAAAATAAGTTTCTTAGCCTATTGCTTTGTGGTTATAATAATTACATACTCCACTGGACAGCAAGCAATCTACTTATCTACGTATGCAAATTTGGCCTGAAGTTTCTCCTACTTTTCATCTACTAGAGTGACTCAATTACTAGGGCATCTATATTTGCAAATCTACAAAGTGAATGTTGTCATCAAACAGCCTTGCTACATTGCCAGATGTGTCCTGAGTACTTCTTATACTCTTTAGCTTCCTAGATTCCCTTCAGCCATCCTATAAATTATTGTTTCAAATTAGATTAAGTCTCCCTGAGAAGTAAAATAAATATTGCAGCTGAGTGCAGTGGCTCGCACCTGTAATCCCAGCACTTTGGGAGGCCAAGGTGGGTGGACCACATGAGGTCAGGAGTTTGAGATCAGCCTGACCAACATAGAGAAACCCTGTCTTTACTAAAAATACAAAATTAGCCTGGCATGGTGGCGCATGCCTGTGATCCCAGCTACTCAGGAGGCTGAGGCAGGAGAATCACTTGAACCCAGAGGCGGAGGTTGCGGTGAGCCGAGATCATGCCACTGCACTCCAGCCTGGGCAACAAGGCAAAATTCCATCTCAAAAAATAAACAAAATGAATGAATGAATGATGAATGAATGAATGAATATTGCATGGAGAGAAGGAGAGAAGATTCAGATGGGTGGGGTTAAAGAATGAGCCATGTGAAGGGAGCTGGTTTGCTAATAAACCTCACAGAGGATGACCTGAGCACACCAGGCAGTTTCAAACTTTTGTCTTAATGGTGCACGTTATAGCCAACTATAATCTCTCCCTGCCTGACAGTGATTTGTCTATGTCTGTTCCTCCACCTAGATCTCGAATTCCTTGAAAGCAAAACCTAGTCTTCATCTGTGTATCCCCAGCTCCTACCATCAGGACTGGAACAAAGCTGTTACTCAGTATCTTTTAGTTAAATGAACCAAAGACTCAAATATATTTTTTTATATTTTTCACCTTATGAAACTTTTGGCCTCATGAAACTTTTTGACTTATGAAACTTTCTTAAGGGCTATGAAGTAAAGTTGAATGCATTGCTTTGTGTTCAAAATCCATTCAGCCCCTGTGGTGATCACTGGAAATTTATATAATCTGATTACTTATTATATCTCCAAACCTCCAGAGTTGGACACAGACTGGAGGGTGAACCCACCAATTAAAAGAGGCAGAGGGACACATGAGCATTTATAAATAACATAAATTAATTTAAAGGTTACTTAAAATTCACATGTCTTGGAATGCACCCTAAAGTAGCAGTTCTTAATTTAGGGCTCATGGATCTTTAGCAAGTCCAAGGATGAATTTTAGGGGGCATATTTATGAATCACAAAGACAAACGAACTAACATCAAAGACAAAATGACTTATATGAAGATGTGTGTTTTGGAAGGGAGGTGATCTACAGCTCTCATTAGATTATTGAAGGAACTTATGATCCTAAAATAATGTAATTCATAACTTCAAACAGATATTTGCAGAGTATGAAAGGAAATATGCACAAGGATATTCATCATGGCATAAAGAGAGTGGAAAATTGGAAGTAATCCAAATGGATTTCAATAAAGGAATGATGAGCCCATAAATAAAACATAAGTAATATGCTGCATATGGATTACACATTGTTGAGGGAAAGGGCAGGTTATTGCACAGCATGTGTAGAATGGTCTTATTTATGGAAATAATATGCATGTGTATCTAAGCAGAGAATGTGTCTAGGCACAGAAAGACAGTCACCAAATGTTAACAGTTACTGTTGATTGGTCAAATTTGGGATGTTTTTGTCCTTCCTTTTTATACTTTCTAATTTGTTTGAATTTTTAGTGAGCATGTTGTCATTTTAACAAAATAATAGTATTTTCAAGAATGGAGGGATTATTATAGAGAAATATAAGGAAGGCAGAGTCATAATTGGCAAGTAACAGAAACTCGAGAAGGGCAGATTCAAGACAGCTAAATAGGAACAACTCTGGAGGGCAGTTCCCAGCGAGAACAATACAGAGGGTGAGTGAACACCACATTTCCAAATGAGTTATTACTGCCTACAGACCAGGAGATTCCTGGGCTGAAAAGCACCAAGAGTTTCCAGCACAGCTGTTTCAGCCGGCGCAGCAGGTCTCTGCACAAAAACTCACACAAATCTGGGCAACCATTTCAACTGACACCTGGAATGCCCGGGAGACAGAGCTGCCCATTCAACTGAAAAAAAGGGGCAGAAACAGGGAGCCAGGTGATCTGGCTCGGTGGGTTCCACCCCCGCCCCCGACAAAGACCAGCAATCTGAAATGCTCTGGATTGAGAGTTTTGCAGCAAGCACAGCTGGACCCGGGACAGTCCAGCTCTGTGAGGGGAAGGGCATCTGCCATTACTGAGGCAGTCTGCCACTACCAAGGCAGCCTGCCATTACCAAGGCAGTCTACCATTACCAAGGCAGTCCACCATTACCAAGGCAGTCCGCCATTACTGAGGCAGTTCTAACTGTACCTCTGTAAACAAAACCACAAGGAAGTTCACACAGCAGCTGGGCAGAGCCCATGGCAGTTCAGCACCACCTCTGCTGGCAGACTGTGACTAGGCTACCTCTTTGCTGGGCATGGCAGCTTTGAAACAAGGCAGCAGCACATCAGGAACTTCTAAACAAAGCCCTGCCTTCCAGGACAGAGCACCTGGGAAAAAGGCAGTTATGAGTTCCACTGCAGCAGACTTAAATGTACCTGCCCAGCAGCTCTGAACAGAACAATAGAGCTTACAGGTAGGCACTTGAGCTCCTATAAGGGACAGACTGTCTATTCAAGCAACTTCCTGACCCCCATATATCCAAAGAGTCACCTCATAAAGGAGAGCTCAGTCTAACATCTGGCAGGTATCCTTCTGGGACAAAGATAACAGAAGAAGAAACTGACAGCAACCTTTACTGTTCTGCAGCTGCTGCAGGTGATCTCAGGCAAGCAGGGTCTGCAGTGGACCTCCAGCAGTCCTACAGCAGAGGGGCCTGAATGTTAGAAGGAAAACTAAAAAAACAGAAAGAAATAACTTCATCATCAACAAAAAGGATGTCCACTCAGAGACCCCATCCAAAAGTCACCAACTACAAAGACCACAGGTAGATAGATCCACAAAGATGGGAAGAAACCAGCGCAAAAAGGATGAAAACACCAAAAACCAGAATGCCTCTCCTCCTCCAAGGGATCACAACTCATCACCAGCAAAGGAAAAAACCTGGATGGAAAACGAGCCTGATGAATTGACAGAAGCAGTTTTCAGAAGGTGGGTAATAACAAACTTCTCTGAGCTAAAAGAACATGTTCTAACCCAACACAAAGAAACTAAGAACCTTGAAAAAAGGTTTGACAAAATTCTAACGAGAATAAACAGCTTAGAGAAGAATATAAATGACTTAATAGAGCTGAAAAACACAAGAACTTCGTGAAGCACACGCAAGTTTCAATAGCCAAATCAACCAAGCAGGAGAAAGGATATCAGAGATTAAAGATCAACTCAATGTAATAAAATGAGAAGTCAAGATTAGAGAAAAAAGAGTGAAGAGAAATGAACAAAGCCTCCAAGAAATATGGGATTATGTAAAAATACCTAATCAATGTTTGATAGATATACCTGAATGTGACGGAGAGAATGAATCCAAGCTGAAAAACACTCTTCAGGATATTTTTTTTAATTGCATTTTAGGTTTTGGGGTACATGTGAAGAACATGCAAGATTGTTGCATGGGTATACACATGGCAGTGTAATTTGCTGCCTTCCTCCCCGTCACCTATATCTGGCATTTCTCCCCATGCTATCTCTCCCCAACTCCCCACCCCCCACTGTCCCTCCCCTATTTCCCCCCAACACACCCCAGTGTGTGATGCTCCCCTACCTGTGTCCATGTGTTCTCATTGTTCAACACCCGCCTATCAGTGAGAACATGCGGTGTTTGATTTTCTGTTCTTGTGTCAGTTTGCTGAGAATGATGGTTTCCAGGTTCATCCATGTCCCTACAAAGGACATGAACTCATCGTTTTTGATGGCTGCATAATATTCCATGGTGTATATGTGCCACATTTCCCCTGTCCAGTCTATCATCGATGGGCATTTGGGTTGGTTCCAGGTCTTTGCTATTGTAAACTGTGCTGCAATGAACATTCGTGTGCATGTGTCCTTATAGAAGAACGATTTATGATCCTTTGGCTATATACCCAGTAATGGGATTGCTGGGTCAAATGGAATTTCTATTTCTAGGTCCTTGAGGAATTGCCACACTGTCTTCCACAATCACCCTTCAGGATATTATACAGGAGAACTTCCCCAACCTAGCAAGATAGGCCAAAATTCAAGTCCAGGAAATACAGAGAACACCACAAAGATATTCCTCAAGAAGAGCAACCCCAAGGCATATAATCATCAGATTCACCAGAGTTGAAATGAACAAAAAATGCTAAGGGCAGCCAGGGAGAAAGGTCAGGTTACCCACAAAGGGAAGCCCATCAGACTCACAGCAGATCTCTTGGCAGAAACCCTACAAGCCAGAAGAGAGTGAGGGCCAATTTTCGACATCCTTAAAGAAAAGAACTTTCAACCTAGAATTTCATATCCAGCCTAAGTTTCATAAGCAGAGGAAAAATAAAATCCTTTACAAACAAGCAATTGCTTAGAGATTTCATCACCACCAGAGCTGCCTTACAAGAGCTCCTGAAAGAAGCACTGATCATAGAAAGGAACAGCCAGTACTAGCCACTCCAAAAACATACCAAATGGTAAAAAGCATCTATGCAATGAAGATACTACATCAACTAATGGGCAAAACAGTCAGCTAGCATCAAAATGGCAGGATCAAATTCACACAAAACAATATTAACCTTAAATGTAAATGAGTAAATGCACCAATCAAAAGACACAGGGTGGCAAATTGGATAAAAAGTCAAAACCCATCGGTGTGCTATATCCAGAAAACCCATCTCACATGCAAGGACAACATATAGGCTAAAAGTAAAGGGATGGAGGAAGATTTACCATGTAAATGGAAGGCAAAAAGAAGCAGGAGTTGCAATCCTACTCTCTGATAAAATAGACGTTAAACCAACAAAGATCAAAAGACACAAAGAAAGGCATTACATAATGGTAAAAGGATCAATGCAACAAGAAGAGCTAAGGATCCTAAATATATACGCACCCAATACAGGAGCACCCAGATACATAAAGCAAATTCTTAATGACCTACAAAGAGACTTCACAATGATACTGGGAGACTTTAACACTCTACTCTCAATATTAGACAGATCAACGAGACAGAAAATTAACAAGGATATCCAGGACTTGAACTCAGATCTGAACCAAGCAAACCTAATAGATATCTACAGAAATCTCCATTCCAAAGCCACAGAATATACATTCTTCTCAGCACCACATCATACCTACTCTAAAATTGACCACATAATTGGAAGTAAATCACTCCTCAGCAAATGCAAAATAACTGAAGTCATAACAAACAGTCTCTCAGACCACAGTGCAATCAAGCTAGAACTCAGGATTAAGAAATTAACTCAGAACTGCACAACTTCATGGAAACTGAACAACTTGCTCTTGAATATTGACTGGATAAACAATTAAATGAAGGCAGAAATACAGACGTTCTTCTAAACCAACAGAAACGAAGACACAACATACCAGAATCTCTGGGACACATTTAAAGCAGTGTCTAGAGGGAAATTCATAGCAATAACTACATGAGAAGCGAGGAAAGATCTAAAATGGACACCCTATCATCAAAATTGAAAGAGCTAAAGGAGCAAGATCAAAAAAAAAACCTCAAAAGCTAACAGAAGACAAGAAATAACTAAGATCAGAGCAGAACTGAAGGAGATAGAGACACAAAAAAACCCTTCAAAAAATCAATAAATCCTGGAGCTGGTTTTTTAAAAAGATCAACAAAATAGACCACTAGTCAGATTAATAAAAAAGAAAAGAGGCCAGGCGTGGTGGCTCACACCTATAATCCCAGCACTTTGGGAGGCCGAGGCAGGTGGATCACGAGGTCAAGAGATCGAGACCATCCTGGTCAACATGGTGAAACCCTGTCTCTACTAAAAATACAAAAAAATTTAGCTGGGCATGGTGGCATGCACCTGTAGTCCCAGCTACTCGGGAGGCTGAGGCAGGAGAATTGCTTGAACCCAGGAGGCGGAGATTATGGTGAGCCGAGATCGCGCCATTGCACTCCAGCCTGGGTAACAAGAGTGAAACTCCAACTCAAAAAAAAAAAAAAGAGAGAGAGAGAAGAATCAAATAGACGCAATAAAAAACAATAAAGGGGATATCACCACCGATTCCACAGAAATACAAACTACCATCAGAGATTACTACAAACAACTCTATGCACACAAACCAGTAACCTGGAAGAAATGGATAAATTCCTGGACACTTGCACCCTTCCAAGCCTAAAACAGGAAGAATTTGAAACCCTAAATAGATAAATAACAAGGGCTGAAGTTGAGGCAGCAATTAATAGCCTACCAAACAAAAAAAGTCCAGGTCCAGATGGGTTCACAGCCAAATTCTACCAGACATACAAAAGGGAGCTGGTACCACTCCTTCCGAAACTATTTCAAACAATGCAAAAAGAGGGCCAAATCATTTTATGAGACCAACATCATCCTGATACCAAAACCTGGCAGAGACTCAACAGAAAAAGAAAACTTCAGGCCAATATCCATGATGAATGCAGAGGCAAAAATCTTCAATAAAATACTGGCAAACTGATTGCAACAGCACATCAAAAAGCTTATCCATCACGATCAAGTTGGCTTCATACTGAGGATGCAAGACTGGTTCAACATACACAAGTCTATAAACGTAATTCATCACAGAAACAGAACCAAAGATAAAAACCACATGATTATCTCAATAGACGCAGAGAAGGCCTTCAACAAAATTCGACAGCCCTTTATGCTAAAAACTGTCAATAAACTAACTATTGATGAACGTATCTCAAAATAATAGAAGCTATTTATGACAAACTCACAGACAATATCATACTGAATGGGCAAAAACTGGAAGCATTCCCTTTGAAATCTGGCACTAGACAAGGATGCCCTCTCTCACCATTCCTATTCAATATAGCATTGGAAGTTCTAGCCAGAGCAATCAGGCAAGAAAAAGAAATAAAGTGTATTCAATTAGGAAAGAAGGAAGTCATATTGTCTCTGTTTGCAGACGACATGATTGTATATTTAGAAGACCCCACTGTCTCAGCCCAAAATCTCCTGAAACTGATAAGCAACTTCAGCAAAGTCTCAGGATACAAAATCAACGTACAGAAATCATAAGCATTCCTATATACCAATAACAGACTTAAAGAGAGCCAAATCAAGAACGAACTGCCATTCACAATTGCTACAAAGAGGATAAAATACCTAGGAATACAACTAACAAAGGACATGAAGGACCTCTTCAAGGAGAACTACAAACCACTGCTCAAGGAAATGAGAGGACACAAACAGATGGAAAAACATTCCATGCTTATGGTTAGAAAGAATCAATATTGTGAAAATGGCCATACCGCCCAAAGTAATTTATAGATTCAATGCTACCCTCATCAAGCTACTTATGACCCTCCTCACAGAACTGGAAAAAACCACCTTAAACTTCATATGGAACCAAAAGAGAGCCTGCATAGCCAAGACAATTCTAAGCAAAAAGAACAAAGCTGGAGGCATTATGCTACCTGACTTCAAACTATACTACAAGGCTACAGTAATCAAAACAGCATGGTACTGGTACCAAAACAGAGATACAGACCAATAAAACACAACAGAGGTCTCGGAGGCAACTCCACACATCTACAACCATCTGATCTTTGACAAACCTGACAAAAACAAGCAATGGGGAAAGGATTCCCTGTTTAATAAATGGTGTTGGGAAAACTGGCTAGCCATGTGAAGAAAGCAGAAACTGGATTCCTTTCTGACACCTTACACTAAAATTAACTCCAGATGGAATAAAGACTTAAACATAAGGCCTAACACCATAAAAATCCTAGAAGAAAACCTAGGCAAAACCATTCAGGACATAGGCATAGGCAAGCACTTCATGACCAAAACACCAAAAGCATTGGCAACAAAAGCCAAAATAGACAAATGGGACCTAATCAAACTCCAGAGCTTCTGTACAGAAAAAGAAACAATCATTAGAGTGAACCAGCAATCAACAGAATGGGAAAAAATTTTTGCAATCTACCTATCTGACAAAGGGCTATTAACCAGAATCTACAAAGAACTAAAACAGATTTACAAGAAGAAAACAAACAACCCATTCAAAAGTGGGCAAAGGACATGAACAGACACTTTTCAAAAGAAGACATTTATGAGGCCAACAAACATATGAAAAAATGCTCATCATCACTGATCATTAGAGAAATGCAAATCAAAACCACATTGAGATACCGTCTCACGTCAGTTAGAATGGTGATCATTAAAAAATTTGGAGACAGCAGATGCTGGAGAGGATGTGGAGAAATAGGAATGCTTTTACACTGTTGGTGGGAGCGTAAATTAATTCAAGCATTGTACAAGACAGTGTGGCGATTCCTCAAGGACCTAGAAATAGAAATTCCATTTGACCCAGCAATCCCATTACTGGGTATACATCCAAAGGGTTATAAATCATTCTATTATAAAGACACATGCACATGTATGTTCATTGCAGCACTGTTTACAATAGAAAAGACTCAGAACCAACCCTAATGCCCATCAATGATAGACTGGACAGGGAAAATGTGGCACATATACACCATGGAATACTATGCAGCCATAAAAAAACGATGAGTTCATGTCCTTTGTAGGGACATGGATGAACCTGGAAACCATCATTCTCAGCAAACTGACACAAGAACAGAAAAACAAACACTGCATGTTCTCACTCATAGGCAGGTGTTGAACAATGACAACACATGGACACAGAGAGGGGAGCATCACACCCTGGGGTCTGTTGAGAGGGAATAGGGGAGAGACAGTGGGGGCTATGGAGGTTGGGGAGGGATAACATGGGGAGAAATACCAGATATAGGTGACGGGGGGATGGAGGCAGCAACCCACATTGCCATGTATGTATCTATGCAACAATCCTGCATGTTTTGCACATGTATCCCAGAACCTAAAGTGCAATAAAATATACATATTAAAAAAAAAAAAAGAAACTTGAAAATTCTTAACCTTAAGATGAGCATCAAGACCACTGCTGCTCTCCAAATAGACAAGAGTGGGACACATCATACATAAACCTGACCCAGTGTGGCAATTGCTGTGTCCTAGTTTAAACATATTCAAAGGGAAGTAACAACAGGTCTCAGAAACTCCTGGCTCCAACTAGTGCATTATGAACTGGTTTTTCTGTGAAGACAGAGCACTATACAAGAATAAAATCATGTGTATGAGAGGTAGAGATAATTACATATTATCACTCCTGGTTGCGCCAGTCAGCCTGGCATGTGGCACAACCAGTTCCTGGAAACTGCTCCTCATCTGAATCAGATTAGAATCTTCCTTCCTCCTAAATGAACAAAGACCTACTTCCAACCTTATGTTTGAAATGTGGAAGATTCGTTTGTGAGATACAAACCCTTCTCAGAAAGACCATGTTCCAATGCACATTTGCCACGAGTGAATGCTGCCCCTTTCAGTATTTCTTAATTGAAGTTGTCGGGTGTGCTGTAAGAGGAATCTGCCTCAAAAGCTATGCATTTTCAAAATGCCCCTTTGGCGTCTCAAAATGTTCACACCTTGGGGTAATACACTTTGGTCATATGTGTGATAAATGGGAGGCATGCTTTTCTTGTGTCAAGTGGGAGAAGGACAATTATGAAGGGGAAAACAGATTAATTTTAGAAGAGAGTATATGTAAGAAGCTGTGGGTCTGGAAAATAATTCACTTAAAATTATCCATGCCCTATACCTCCTACAAATTCCTAAGTAAACTCAGATGTATGGATACCCCAGTTTGAAGACCATTGCTTTAGTCTGCCTCCATTCATTCATAGATATAGAAACTAAAGCCCAGTGCAGTGGCCATCCAAGACTAGAACCTGTCTTCCAACTTGCAGATTAACGGGTTTCAATTCTACCAAACTGCCTCTTACTGTGACCTTGAGTAAGTCTCTTATTTGAGGCTTTTTTCATCTGCAAAATGAGAAAAGTAGACTAGATCATCTTCATGCTGGTTACCTTACCTTCATTTCTCCAGATCAACTCTCCAGTCTTCTCCACTCTGCTCTGGGCACTAGAAGTAGATATGTTTAAACTGTATCAATGGGCTCCCTCATCCTGTGACTTCTGATTGGGTGCAGTTAATGGAGGCCCTGGCAAGAGCATGGAAGGCAGAAAAGAAATAAAATTGGATCTTTTTTTTTTTTTTGAGACGAAGTCTTGCTCTGTCGCCCAGGCTGGAGTGCAGGGGTATGATCTCAGCTCACTGCAATCTCTGCCTCCTGGGTTCAAGTGATTCTCCTGCCTCAGCCTCCTGAATAGCTGGGATTACAGGCACGCGCCACCATGCCCGGCTAATTTTTGTATTTTTAGTAGAAACAGGGTTTCACCATGTTGGTCAGGCTGGTCTCAAACTCCAGACCTCATGATCCACCTGCCTCGGCCTCCCAAAGTGCTGGGGTTACAGACCATTCATTTACTTGCTCCAGCTGCTTGGTTACCATGAGTCGCTCATGTCCTGACCCTGAAAGCCATGAATCCTGCCCAGTATTCTTTTCATGCAGCTAACCTCTCTGGGTTCCAGTAACTTCCCCTCCCCTCTCTCATTCAGGCATAGAAGTGACAACATTTTCCCAGAAAATTCCATTCCACTGGATCCACCCTGAATCCTCCACCCACCTACTGCCCCACCATTTCCCTGTTTAGATTAAATCTTGTCTCCAGGAAGGGAGAGGGCCAGAGGCAACTCAACATTCTCGATATCCTTCCTTAATCCCATTAAAGTATTCTAAAAGGAAAAATAAATGATGTCACTCTAAATATATCTTTAAAATCTGGATCCAGTTAAAAAATCAAAGCAAGTAAAATAAAAAAATGTTTAAGTGAAAAAAGACTTCTTTATGTTTTCAAATTTTTATTTTGAAAAATTTTAGACATAGAGAAAAGTTGCAGAGCAATACAGAGATTTCACATACCTATTGTCCAGCCTCCTCTAATATTAACATCCTACTAACCACCGTACAATGAGCAAAACCAGGAAGTTAGTATTGGGATAATTCTCTTAACCAATCTGCAGACCTTATCCAAATGTTACAGTTGTCCCACTAATGTCCTCACTGGTCTAAGGTCCAACTGGCACGTCTCCTTTGTCCTCTCCAATCTGTGATGGTTCCTCAATCAATCTTTTATTACCTTGACACTTTTGAAGAGTACTAGTCAATTATTCTATAGAATGTCTCTCAATTTATGCTTGTCTCATGTTTTCTTATGGTTAGATTGAGGTTACGCATTTTGAGCAAGATTATCACAGAAGTGATATTATGCCCTTCTCAGTGCATCATGTTAAGAATCCCTGATGTCAATATGGCATTACTGGTGAAGTTAACTTTTGCCACTTGATTCTGTGGTAATTAACAGGTTTCATTTCTATAAGGCTACTACTTTTCCCTAAAAGCATCTTATGGGGAGATAATTTGAGATCAAGCAAATACCCTGTTTCTTAACGTGACTTCTCTCACTACTATTGATTCCTGTCTTTGCTAATAGTGACTTTCTATTTCCATCATTCCTTCTATATTTATTAAAGAACAGCTGGCCCTTCACTTCATTTATTTATTTACTTATTATTCAATTACTTATCTTTATGTCAGTATGGACTCAGGAACATGCATTTTATTTTCTGGGTTAAAATCCATTACTATGATTACCCATTTTTAGCACAGCTTGTCCCAAATTTCACTGGGACCTCCTTCAATATGGCTCCTGTGTCATTTTGACATACTCCATCATTTCTTAGTACTTCCTTAGTTTCTGCCAACACAAAACATTCAGGCTCATCTTATATATTTCCTGGAATTGATTATTTCTCCAAAGAACACTTTACTTATTTGCTCAATCCTAATATATACATAAAGTAGTCTCAGAGTTGCTAACCCATACTTCTGTCTGTGAAGACGAATTTACTAACTAGAGTATATGTTTTTGTACAGTTCTTTATGTCTTTAGCTTTATACTGTACAGTCAAAACACTGTTTTCCAAACATAGCTGGTTCTTCCCCAACTCTTTAAGTATAGTTATGATATTCATTTGTAATACAGTTAGATCCACTTGTTACTCTTTGTATTCTAATTGAGGTCCTTTCACACCCTGTAGATTATAATTATTTGGACAGAGTAGGAATCACTATGTGATTCATTACCTGGTTCTAAGGGTCAGAGCTATACACGAAGTATAACGGGTCAATGTCACCCCCCAACCACTACCCCATTCCACTTCTTCCTTCTTTCCATCTCATTCTCGGACCCTAAATAACCAAAGCTCACACTACACCTATTCTTTTAAAAAGTTATTTTGCACAAATGAGCAGATACACATATATTTTGTCTCTCTTTTTATTCTTCCATGAAAAGTAGCACACTATCAATCTTCTCTATCTTTTGAGGTTCTGTTTATATAACATAAAATTAACCATTTTCAAGTGTACAATTCAGGCTGGGTGCAGTGGCTCATGCCTAAAATCCCAGCACTTTGGGAGGCCAAGGCAGGTGAGTCGCGTGAGGCCAGGAATTCGAGACTAGCCTGGTCAACATGGTAAAACCCTATCTCTACTAAAAATAAAAAAAATTAGTCAGTCATAGTGGCACACGCCTATAGTTCCAGCTACTTGGGAGACTGAGGCACAAGAATTGCTTAAAACCAGGAGGCGGAGGTTGCAGTGAACTGAGATTGCACTACTGCACTCCAGCCGGGTAGCAGAGGGAGACCCTGTCTCAAAAAATACATAAATAAAATAATGAAGTATACAATTTGGTAGCATTTAGCACATTCTCAATATTCTCCAACCTCATGTCTCTCTAGTTCCACAACTAGAACTAGAGAGTTCTAGATGTTTTCATCATCTCAAAAGAATCCCCCATATTCATCAAGTAATTACTCCCATTTCTTACTACCTATAGAACCTGGCCATCAGGTCAATGTCACCCCCAACCACTACCCCATTCCACTTCTTCCTTCTTTCTATCGCATTCCCAAACCCTAAATAACCACATCTCACACTACATCTATTCTTTTAAAAAGTTATTTTGCACAAATGAGCAGATACATGTATATTTTGTCTCCCTTTTTATTCTTCCATGAAAAGTAGCATGCTATCGATACTCTCTTTTGAGGTTCTGTTTGCATAACATAAAATTAACCATTTTCAAGTGTACAATTCAGGCTTGGCACGGGGGCTCATGCCTATATTTCCACCTAAGTTTGGAAAACAGTATTTTGCCTGTTCAATATAAAGCTAAAGACATAAAGAACTGTACAAAAACATATACTCTAGTTAGTAAATTCGTCTTCACAGACAGAAGTATGGGTTAGCAACTCTGAGACTACTTTATGTATATATTAGGATTGAGCAAATAAGTAAAGTGTTCTTTGGAGAAATAATCGATTTCAGGAAATATATAAGATGAGCCTGAATGTTTTGTGTTGGCAAAAACTAAGGAAGTACTAAAAAATAATGGAGTATGTCAAAATGACACAGGAGCCATATTGAAGGAGGTCCCAGTGAAATCTATCTGTACAGATTCACCTGAGTAATTTTATATAGATGGAATCATAATAATATGTGACCTTTTTCTATTTGGTTTCTTTCATTTAACATAATGTTTCACAGTTCACTCACATTGTAGCATGTGTCAGTACTTCATTTCTTTTTATGGCTGAATAATATTCCATTGTATGGATATACTACATTTTGTTTATCTTTCTATCAGTTGATGGGCATTTAGGTGGTTTCCACCTTTTGGCTATTATGAATAGTGCTGTTATGAACCTTCATATACGTGTCTTTGAATATCTGTCTTCAATACTTTGGGGTAGATACCTAGGAGTAGAATTGCTGGGGTCATATGATAATTTTATTTAACTTTCTGAGGAGCCACTGAACCATTTTCCACAGTAGTTGTACCATTTTACTTTTTTACCAGCAAGGTACAGGATTCCAATTTCTCCACATTCTCACTAAGACTTGTTATTTTCTGTTTTGTTTGTTTACTTATAGCCATCCTAGTGGGTGGATGTGGCATCGCATTGTAATTTTGATTTGCATTTACCTAATGATTAATAATGTTGAGCATCTTGTCACATGCTTATAGACAGAGGTTTTATTTTGTACTTTTTTCACCCATCAGTAGACCCTGGAAATCACTCCATGTCAATGCATAAAGGTCTTTCTTATTTCTTTTTGCAGCTGCATAGTACTCCATTTTGTGGATGTACTATAGTGTATTCAACCACTCTCCTGTGTAGGGGCAGTTAGATTTTTTCCAACATTTTGCAATTACAAACAATGCTGCTATTAATAACTTGGTGCAAATGCACATTTTTTTTTATTGTTGGAAGTGTGCTTTAGGTGGATTCCTGGAAACCAAATGGCTGGGTCAAAAGGTAAGTTCACATGTAATTTTGTTAGATATTAATGAAGTTAGCAAGGAACAACCCTGGCTCTCTTACTCTAATGATAAATGTAAAAACAAACTCTTTCTACAAGGGCTTGCAGAAGGGAAGCCCAAGAGACACAACCACCTGGTGTTTTGCTTTGAGAGAATAGAAATATGTATACAACTTACCTTTTTCTTTGGTTTCTTATAACAAGATAATGCCATGCTAAGGAAAGTAGCCCTGTCAGCACTCAAACACATCTTATGTCCCTAAAGGCAGGATTAAATGTTCTGATAGAATGCCATCAGCTCTAGTAGAAGATGAGTCCTATGATTTTTGTGTTTTTAATTTAATCTAATCATGTACCTGTGAGAAAAAAACAGGATGAGCAAGAACACAAGTCATCCCCAAATTACCAGGTATGAGAAGACGAGGTATACTCAATTCTCAATTTACTTCCATTTTTCTCTCATAGAAATATTAAAATATATCAGAATGTGTTCTGAGACACCACCTTAGCAGTGGATCTGAACATCTGTATCTCTTATATACTGTTACCATGCTGTTGGAATGTAGTCAGTCAAATTCCACTAAAGAATCTTTATAATTTAATCTTCACCAAAACTCTCCTATACTAGAAGGGCATTCAAGGTCAAGAACCCTGAGGCATCTTATGAGCCACAAGAATAATACTGCCACCACCTAGACCATCATCAAAGAACATTTACTGTGTTCATCCTTTCATTGTTATTGCTTACTGCTATCTTAAGGGGTGTTCAATGCATTTATCACTCACCATGTGAGTGCCCAATCCAATGCCTGTAACATAATGATATTATGGAGTAATCAGCAAGAGGTGGAAGGAATCAATTTATTTCTGCCTCTATCCATTCAAATATTATATTGCAATTTAATGTGCAGTAGTCTAGTTTAAATCTCCTTGAGGTCAATAAAAAAAAGGGAAAAAAGAGATGACAGGCCATGTTTCTGACAGATTGGCTAAAAGAGGCCACTCACATCCCCACTCTTAGTTCCTGATTTAATTTGCTCAGGATACAGAAACTCAGAAGAGAGGTAACCACACAGAACGCAGATAAAGCATTCCACAATGCAGACAGAATACAAAGACGGTACTCAGAGGTCCCTGAATAATGCCTGTCCTTAGCTTTCTGGAATGCTGTAAAACCCACACCTCCAGAGGAAAAATGCTGAGATTTAAAAAAAAGTATTCAATAAAAACCACTTAAATTGCTGGGTGCGGTGGCTCATACCTATAATCCCAGCACTTTAGGAGGCCGAATTGGGTGGATCATCTGAGGTCAGGAGTTCAACACCAGCCTGGCCAACATGCTGAAACCCCTATCTCTACTAAAAATACAAAAATTAGCCAGATGTGGTTGTGGGTGCTTGTAATCCCAGCTACTTGGGAGGCTGATGCAGGAGAATATCTTGAACCTGGGAGGCAGAGGGTGCAGTGAGCAGAGATCGTGCCATTACACTCCAGCCTGGATGACAAGAGAAAAACTCCGTCTCGAAGAAAAAAAAAAAAGAAACCAAAAAAAACCCCACCATTTATATTAAAAAGATGGGCTAAACATCTGAATAAAAAATATATCCTCACTTATTCATTTCACAAACATTTATTAAGTGCCTACTAATGGCAGAAAATTTGCTGGGCATTGAATATAAAGTAATTAACAAAATAGTCACGGAACCGGTCCTCATGACACTGGCATTCTCATAAGAGGAATAGTGGAAACCCCTCTAGGCTGTTTTTAAATTTTCATTCAATAAATATTTCTTGAAGTAGGCAGTATTCAAGCCATTTTCATCAGTGAACAAAACAGACAGCTCCCTACCCTTGTGAAACTCCCATTCTAGTAGGGAGCAAAAGACAATAAACACAACAAATGTATCAATTACATGGTATATACAAAAAAGAATAGTGTGGAGAAAGAGCACAAGTGAAGCCAGGTGAGGGCATCAGGAGTGCTGCGGGAAGGGAGGTGTGCAGGGCAGTATGAAGTTTTAGGTAGAGTCATCAGCTCATTGAGAAGATAATCTGAGCAAAGGCTTGAAAGAGGTGAGGGAGACAGTGCCTCAGGTACCTGGAGGAAGAATATTCCAGGCAGATAGATTCACCACTACTGAGGCTGGGGACATGCCCGTGTGTTCGAGGAAAGAAAGGAGACAAATGCAACTAGAGACGAGTCCACAGATGAAAGTAATAGGAAATGAGACCAGGGAGGAAATGAGAGCAGGTCATGTAAGACCTTGGCTGCTACTGAAGGACCTAGGCTTTTCTTATGAGAAGAGCCGGAAATGAATGAAGGGTTTTAAGCAGGAGTGACATGGCTTACCTGAATTGTCTTTTAATAAGATTATTCTGCCTTTGTGCCAGAACAGACTGCAGGGAGCAAATGCAAACACTGGGAGACCTGTGGGACTCTGCTGGAGTGACCCAGGAGAACCACAATGGGGGTTCTGAAGAGTAGGGGCAGTGGAGCTAGCTCCCTGTCTGCGATAGTGAGATGACAGATTCTGAGTATATTTTCAAAGTGGAGCCAGTAAGATTTGCTGAAAGACTGGATTGCAGTATGAAAGAAAGAGAGGAGCTGAAGTTGACTCCAGGGTTTTAGGCCTTCTGGAAGGAAGGAACGTTATCAGTGGAGATGGGAAAGGTTACAGATGGAGCATGTTTGTGGGAAAAGACCAGGAGTTCCATTTGGGGCATGTTGGGTTTGACATGTGTATGGGAATATCAAGGTAAGTCTGGAGTTGGGTGGAAGATCTGAGCTGGAGGTATGAATTTGGAAGTGGCATTAAATCTGATTTTTATTGCATATGATTAAATATTAAAATACAGATGTTATTTTAAAAATATAAAATTATATGAAGCAAAACTTGAAGTTTTCTTCTTCCCAAACCTACTACTCTTCCCAGCAGTAACCACTATTAAGGAGCTGTTATACGTTAAGAGCCTGAAGTGATGTCTGAAGAATGCTCAATACACCATATTAGAAAACCAGAACCAATATGGGTTTTTCATTTCCACATCCATTTTACTACACGAGAAAAGATATTTTAAAATTACCCACATATTTATGCACAGCATTTTTCTATTTACCTATATCTTTCCTTTACCCACACAGTAATATAATTTCTACCTTCTGCAATCACAGTGGTAAAGTAATAGAATTTCACAGCCGTTTGGAATAAACAATATTCTTGGATTTGTGTGCCTTCTCTTGTAATATTAAACTGATTTTTAATTGATTCTATGTTGAATTTTTTTTTCTTTAGCAATCTGGAATGTATTTGAGATGAACAATATCATTCATTTTAAAAATTTCATCGATTATAGAATACAGGATACACATTCAGCACCATAATAATTCTCTAGACTCTAAGCTTTCATCTCTAAAATAGAGCAAAGTTTCCGTACCTTCCATTAGACACAGATGACCTTCAAAATTTGAACTAATGCATTTCTGTTTTGTTGAGTTAGCAATTACTCTATGCTAGGAAAGTAATGATGACTCCTCAAATATCCAGTCTCTTATGAGCTTAGAGCTTCAGCTGTAATAAAACTCAGTCTTTCTAGTCTGAGGAGTTCACTATATCTCCCCTGAACTCAAAAATAATAAATTAATTGAAGAGGTTTTCCACCCTCTTTGGTTTGATTTTTGGCAGAGTTCTACGTCCAATGACATGTACAGAAACCTCTGCACACCTGGAATGCCACATGATTTACCCCAAACAGTGCTTGTTATGCAGCTGTTCAATCCGTTGTTGCAGCCAGTAAATAGAAAACAAAACACACACACACACACACACACACACACACACAAACAAGAAAGAGTAGGATGAGTTCTCAAGAAGCTCACCATCCAACTTGGCCACTAAAAATTTACCTGTAGGAAAAATGATCACTATAATTGGTTCTGAAACTAAACAAACCAGTGTATTCTGCTGTGAAAAAACTTGGACTGTTTTCTATATTTTACTCTGAATTTTTCTTGAACTTTTACCACTGTTTACTATCTTTTTTCTAGAGAGATCCAGCACATAGCAACATAAGTTCCAGAAAGGAGTATTAACAGGAAAACTGACCACAGGCTCATCGTACTTAATTCAACAACTTTATTTTTTATGGGCACATGAGCTCCCACTTGTGACTTGACTTTGCATCGATTTTTGCTGGTAGAATGTTTCTATTTGCAGGATAAAAGAAAATATATCAAAAGTTCATGGCACGTCACCAACAGCATACCTGAACAAATTTGAAAATCATGCTCCGTAATGTTTATTCTTCATGAGCAAACAGGCTCAAAGGACACAGGAAGAGTCATATGAGACGTCTCTTTCCTCCTCCTCCTCCTCCTCTCACCTCCTCCTACTCTTCTTCTCCTCCCTGCAGTAGTAGTTATCCCTTGGGCTCTCTTCCATCATCCTTCCTCTGCATTGCAGCCACCCACCATCCCAGTTTATTCCAGAACAACCAAAATAACCTTCAAATTGATTCCCCTTCTATAGTCCCTACCTACTCCAGTTCATCACACACTCTTCCCATAGACCCACCTTTCTGCAGCATAGATTTTTTTCAAACCCTTTTTCCATCAAAAGCATTTATTAATTCATTATTCCCCACTTAATAATGTCCCAAAGTCTTAGGTTCAGAATCAAATCCTCCAAAATGCAATGTCTGGTTTTTGGTTAATATTTGAACACACGTTTTGTCTGCACACGACTATGTTCAACTAATCACTCAGAAGAAATTTGACGAGAAATTTCTCATGTCAATGGGTAACAAATCCATTTAAAACGAATGCGAGGCTTTTTAAATAGCTGATTCTCATGTAGGAGGTGGTATTGGCTACATAAACTTTTCATTGTTGTTACTATATCCTGTTTCCTTAAGGAACAAAGATATTTATTTTGACATCTATGGGTGAATATCAGGATTCTAAGTGGAAATGATCACTTGTTCTTTTCTATGAAGTGTCCTGTCATTGGAGGTTTAGCAAAGACGAATATGTTTCTTTGGGCTGCTGAAAATCAGAGTGGTCAAAATCACATAACTTAATGTTTACTGTCAGGGGAAAATATGGCTGGTATAGTTATTTCATAGAGCCCTGAAACTACCTAAGGGTCTATCATATTGTTTGCTATTAATTATAGGGTTAAAATATTTTCCACAAAAGTCTAGCAAGATTAACTTTATCCCAAATGATACCACCCCTCTAGTGCGGCAGGATAGAGTGACACTGTCTCTTTATGTGTTGTTTTTCTTTTTATTTTTTCATAATATTTTACTTTTAGAACTGGAAAAAATATTTCTTGGAAGAAACTTTAAAATTCTCTTTAAAAAGTGATATGAACCGTAAACTTTGCAATCTGGTGTTTGTTGGATATTTTGAAATAAGCTTTAGTGGCTTTTCTCCTCTAAGCGAGGCTATTTCTACAAGACCTTTCAGTACCTGTTAGAAATAACCACCAGATTCAGAGCTCAACAATGGGAGTTTGTTCATTCAATCTGATCATTATTGACTAATTTGCATTTAGAATGCTATCTCCAACTATTAATTAGTCGTTCCTCAAAACAACCCAATGGGAGAGAGGAACATAATTATCCCTGTTTAAAAATGAAGCCAACCAACAGTGCATACAGTACCCCACAGAGGCAGATCTCCTAGCTATGTAGTCATGGCTGCTGGGAATTATACCAGCTGTCAGGGCTATCACAAAACCAACAGGAGACGCAAAATATCTCCAATGTTTCTATTTCATCAGCATTTGGGTTTAGATTTGCTCCAATTTGGTAACATTGATTTGTCTTGCAAACTTTTATAAATATAACATCAGATCTATCAGACCACTTTTCATGGCAACACAAAAGATGTGCAACATTGTATATATGCTTTTTAAATGTTCACAAATTCCCTTAAATAACAACAGAATTATAATAGTGAAGGTAAGGGATAATCAAACAGCAAATACATAATGAATATTCATTATTCACAGGGCTCCATATTGGAACTATGAGCAGGGGTGGGGCAAGAAATTAAGAAGATACCTACAACCCTAGCTTTGCTCTAAGGTACCTAGAATTTGATAACGAATCCAGCCAAATGCATATAAAATGGAATACTTTAGAAAAAGGTTAATTTTATGTAACCTCAATTTTAGAATAAGCATTTTTTTCTATATCTTTCTCCACAAAAATACATTTTCTTTAAGTTAAGGTTCAGGTGTGTACAAGTTACTTTAGAAAGTCTGGAAAGTCCCAAGAAATTATTTATTTTATTCCTTAAAGAATGCTGGTGAATTCTCTCTTTTAAGAAAGAAAATATGTAGGCATAATCAAACTAAGAGGAAACATTGAATAATTTTTAAAATTTCCTAACTAACCATCAAAGAATAACTAATGTGATGAATCTGGCTGGGTGCAGTGGCTCACGCCTGTAATCCCAGCAGTTTGGAAGGCCAAGGCAGGCGGATCACTTGAGGTCAAGAGTTTGAGACCAGCCTGGCCAACATGGTAAAACCACATTTCTACCAAAAATATAAAAAATTAGCCAGTTGTGTGGTGTGCACCTGTAATCCCATCTACTTGGGAGGCTGAGGCAGGAAAATCGTTTGAACCCAGGAAGCGAGGTTGCAGTGAGCTGAGATTATGCCATGGCACTCCAGCCTGGGTGACAGAGCAAGACTCCATCTAAAAAAAAATATGCATATATATATATATATACACACACACACACATATATGATGAATCCATGTGTTATTATTTCCCACTATACTAAGCCATCAACATATCGTGATTCTCTGTGCTCTTCTAACATACACACACTAACGCATAATTGGTGCTTTGAATTGAAGAACATTTTCAATACCTCTGAAGTGGGCAAAAATCCTGTTTATATTCTTGTCTGCCCCAGTTTATGGCTTCATAAAATTTTTTTTGTTTTTTTATGAGCCAGA
The DNA here is from genome assembly GCF_030222135.1 of Aotus nancymaae. Taxonomy (NCBI): domain Eukaryota; kingdom Metazoa; phylum Chordata; class Mammalia; order Primates; family Aotidae; genus Aotus; species Aotus nancymaae. The sequence goes on from NW_026988428.1 coordinate 31,081,448, forward strand.
GTCTCGCTCTGGTGCCCAGGCTAGAGTGCAGTAGGGTGATCTCGGCTCACTGCAGCCTCTACTTCCTGAGTTCCAGTGATCCTCCAGCCTCAACCTCCTGAGTAGCTGGGATGACAGGAGCCCACCACCAGGCCCAGCTAATTTTTGTATTTTTAGTAGAGATGGTGTTTCACCATATTGGCCAGGCTGGTCTTGAACTCCTGACTTCAGATGATCCACCTGCCTCAGCTTCCCAAAGTGCTAGGATTACAGGTGTGAGCCACCACATCCCACCCCAGCTTTAAGAATTCAATCTTCATTTCAAGCACAGAAAGCCTTTTTTTTTTTTTGGCTAATGGGGCCTCTTTTTTGAACTCTTTAGGGTCAAATGAACCTTTCTTCCTTGATCCCAGGATGGAGTCAAAACGAATCTAACAGACAAACAGCCCAACATCCTTCATGTCACTGCCAACTTCTCATTCAAAGAGGTACAGGGAGTGGCAGGTGGAGTTATAATTATAGCTTAGAAAAAAGCAGCATCAGCAGCTGTTGCTTCTGTTTGTTCCTGGCTGTAACTGTCATCAGTGGGTAAACTGGCATAAACAGGCCTCCACAAGTGGAAAAACACTTAACCCCTGTACTTGTCACACTCTGGGTCCTCTCAGTGGTCAGAGAACAGAAAGAAAATCTGAGTGTGCATGGGCAAAGGGTGACACCGGGAGTGCAGCACCGGCCTGAAGGCGCCTCTTCAGGGGGAGCCCGAAATTTGAAGATTATCTTTCCTGGAGGAGACTCCAAACCAAATAAATAGGTTAGTGCCCAGAATAAACCTATGCATTTTAATTCTGACCTCTACTTGCTGTGATTTTCATTTTCCTGGCAGAGCTTAAAAAGAAGAGTGAACTACTAAATGAAAGAAGAAAAAGTTATTCAAGGACTGTTATTTAAAACAAGGAGTCCATGAGAACAAACTATGAAATGAGCTTAATTTATTACACTCCTCTTCCAATTTTGGCTGTATTCACACTAGACAAATAGACAAGGTAAAGATGGAAAAATAAAACCGGTTTTGTGGCATGAGTCCTATCCTTTCGTAATGCCACTTACTTATGCCAAAAGGCCCTGGCTTCTTTATTAAAATCAGTAATGTTAAAAGCTAAGTTTGTGATTTTAGAAAATGCTGTAAATGCAGCTCCAGAGTTCCATTTCCTTAGGGAAAATGGCAAATCAGAGTTGAATTGTTTTTCCAGCAATGAGTAAAGACAGAAAATTTTCTTGTTTGTGATAAAATATGTGGTGTAGATTACTTCCCAAAAGAAATCTGCTATAGAATTTATTTTTTGTATTTAGTGCAATTCTACCTAAAATCTTCATAATTTCAGTCTAAGTAGCTCCGTAAGACTCTCCACGTAGATCCTTTTGAGAAAAGTAAGATTTTAAATAAATCTCATTTTATTTGCATATGTTCTATCTTAGCCAGAAATTGAGCAGGATTTTCAAAGATTAGCTTTGCGCTGTCTGTTTCAAACCCTGAATATTTAATCTCTCGGTGGAAAGTGGTGGAATTCCAAAGAACTCATTGAAAACAAGGCTTTGGGGCCCAGTGCTCATCCTAACCACGTTCATGAAATGGACTCAAGTAGAAAGAGTCATAAATAACGACCTTATTTTGTTCAGCTCCAAATAGAATTTGAACCATCCCCAAGCATTTCTGTACAACTTTTCATGGGGAAAGTGCACTATTCTTATTTATGACTATGACCCAACTTTTTGGCTACCGTTTGAAATGCAATGAGTGCTAACAATTGGACCTCCAGTAGTGAGACACCTACATGGAACCAAACCCACCAAAAGTGCCCCATCAATTAAATTCCCACGAGGGCCTTGTTTGTCTCATTTGTTCATTCAAATATATATTGACCAATGGCTATATAATCTAAAAATAATATTTAACAGTTAAGGCAAGTTTAAGATGTCTAATATTACTCTTTCCAGAAACTCCTTTCTTCCTGCTTTCTGCTAAATGATCTAGCACTGAGATAACGGTTATCTGAAAGTTTCAAATTACAGAAACTAAGAAAGACAGAAAAAAGATATGGCTGACTAGTTGCTGGCTTGAGTTTCCTTGATATACAGACATACAGATTTATGCCCTATTTTAAACATTGCTTTTTACTTGTGTTTTGTCTTCTTGCTCTTCTAGAAAAAAATATCCAAGATGACTGTCACTTACTCCAGTAAAGTAGCAAATGCAACTTTTTTTGGATTTCATAGGTTACTCTTCAAGTGGAGAGGCAGCATCTACAAACTACTGTACAGGGAATTTATTGTTTTTGCTGTTCTTTATACAGCAATAAGTTTGGTGTACAGGTACTTTTCTTTGCATGTCTCCTTAAATGGCAATCAAATATTGTATAAAAATACAGTCTCAAAAATCTGAACCCTTTTATTGCCACTGACTCTGCATTATGTAACTCCTGTTTTGCATGAGCCTCTCTTTTGTCTTCTTCCCTTCAGGACAGATTTTAATCCAGTCAACCATTGTTAGGATGTAAAATAGACTGTCACTGTAAGATTCAGGTAGCCTTCATGCCAGCCCCAGCTGTGCTTCAAGACTCTTGCAATAGGCATAAAATGGAAGGATTCTCCTTAAATCCTTACTACACAAAAATTTTTGAATGGGCAAAGTCCACAGGCAAATAATTATTGGTGCTTCTATCCACTTGTCATTCATAGTTTGTGATTCGACAGCTTGTAGCCACTGCTTATATAATGAACACATTCATGATTGGTGTATTTCAGGTGAAAGCTTTCCTTCCTTTTTCCTGGAATGAAACTATCTTACCCAGGATGATGTCTGCCACCCTTAACAGTACCTCAACTAAAGAAAAGTCCTGTAGACTAATTTATTTTCTTTATATCTTCTGAGTTGAGGGCATGTTATGTTCATAAAAGGAGGTGCTTATTCTTTATAACATCAAGAATATACAAATTGACAGGAAATGTGAGAAATATCAAGTCCAAGAAATAGTTTTATGATGAAAAATTATAGTGCTAATAAAATTCTATTGGTAAGATAAAAGGAGAGCTTTATGAGCTTTTAAAGCTTTTTTAATTAAAATTTAATGCATAAATTTATTCTCTGGAGGAAGCTAAAACTTAAAACAGGAAAACTAAAGGTTTTTGAGACTGTATTTCCTTTTTCTATGTACGTAAGTTTGTTATTTTTCTTCTGCATATAGATAAACAAATTTGTGTTGTATTGCTCTCACATTCTTCCTTGCAGCAATAGGTTCTCCTTTGGTTAAAAAAATATATTAATTTAGTTGACTGACAATTATTAAAATAGGTAGAGTTATTTTTCTGTGCATCAAAACAACCCTTCTGAGCAAGTGTACATATTGGTATATACTTTGACAAAATATTTTTAGAGGGAAAGTCTTATTAAAAACCTCTCATAATTTTTCAGACGTATCATATCATATATTATTTTGGCAATTTAGGTATGTATCACCTAAGCCTTCAGAATATGAAATGATGAAAGATACAATGGTGTTTCATGATAATTATCTCATTAGTTCATTTTTACTCCTGCAAATGTATTGCAGCTATTGCTGCTAAAACTAGAATAGAATAGCCTTTAGCACAGTTGCAGTGTAGCTAGAAATGCTCCTTTGGGCCTCAACTTTTGTTCCAATATCATACTTATACCCCCCAAAATTTTATGCATATATTTCTTCTAAAGCAAAGAGTGCTTACATTTATAAACAAAATTTTCAGTTCAAGTCATCCTTAATTTTTTAAAGTTCAGTTGTGACACCTTATTAAAATAGATCTTTATATCTTAATCAAAGGTATCCCAAGGGCTACAGGATGAGTTTGTCAAGGAAGTCAAACATTTCTGTAGAAAAATACAGACGTAGTTTTATTCTCTAAGTCTTTATTAGCTCTATTATAAGTAAATAATTATTCTTAACAAAAATTATAAGGAGGAACCAGATTCATTAATTTGATTACATTTCTATTTTTGGAGGAATTTGACAAAATTATTTTTGAAATACTTTCTAGCTATTAAAATTTCTATGTCTATTAGCCAAAGATGTTTTCTTTGCCCAACTATTAATACCGACCATTTCATTATTAACTAAGTATGAGGCAATTTGTTAAGTGGTTTTATACACACACACACACACACACACACACACACACACATTGTTATTTAATCTTTATAATACCCCATATAGATTTTCTATCCCTACTTACAGATGAGAAAACTGAGACTCAGAGACATTTAAAAATATTCTCAAAATCCAAATTTGTGTCAGACCTGGGATTAAAATCTGGCTTTGTCTGATCTTGAAAAAGGTCCATGCTTTCCACATTTAAAACCTCTTTGACCATTTCTATTTGAACATCAGAAACCATTCTGGCCGTAGTTTGTCATCAGCATTACCCTGATAGACCTCTACAATAATCTGGTACCTGTCCTGTCAGCTTTCCCTGACTTCAGTAATTCTAACACCTCTTCCAAAGCTGAGGCAGGAACTCCAAGCTCACCCTGTACCCCATATACCTTCTTTGTCAGGACCAGCTCCCAACAGCTCTCTCTCTGCAATCTAATTGGTTGCTTACTGTTATCTCATTATCCCTTTGCTTCCTTTATGAAAGTTCTATGGACCCAAATGAGCCTTCGGTGTTTGTTATAATTGATCTTTCCTTGGGTTCCTTCTGCCTTTGAAACAGTTACACTCATCGATTTATTTGATTTATTTGAATTCATCTGTTTGGCTTTCCTTCCTATATTTTTGTCATTATTATTAGTTTGCCATAAAACATTTCTTCAGACTCTGAATCTCTTCTCTATAATCAATAATGTTCACATTAAATGCACTTATGTTTAATGATACCAGGAAATGGGCTTTGGGCAGGTTGGGTTAGATCTATAACACAAATTTCGAGAGAGTGACTAAATTTAATAATGAAAGTTTTCATTTTTCACTGTTAAATTTGTTTTAGACTTCAAACAACTCTGGGCTTTAAAATGAGGTATAATATCCCTTGAAGCATAACACAAGATAATCAAGAATGTGCTAAGTAGCACATTCAGGAGGAAGATCAAGGTGTCAAATTGAGGGTTATTATTTAATAATTACTTAATAATGTTAATTCATAATAATACACTCTTTTTAAGTTATTCCTGATGAATAATTCAAAAATGAATTATTTTGTAACTTACCTTGCTCTAAGTCCAATGAATCAATTATATGAAACTTTTAAAATATAAAGTTTTTAAAATAAAATAATGATTAATTAATCCCACTATTTAATGGCCAATCACATTTACAAGATGTTAGCACTTGAAACATTAAGCAATTAAAAAGCTTTTGAGACACGTCAGCTTAAGAAAAAAAAAATTATTGCTCCTTCAAAAATAAAACAGATTATTTGTGCTTAATTGTTTGCACTTGATGTCACTTGCGAAGCAGGTGCAGAAGTATAATATCATAAAGGGCTGTGCATTTTATTTTTGCTCCAGATTGTTACTTACAGGAGCCCAAAAACGTTACTTTGAAAAATTATCAATTTACTGTGACAGATATGCTGAACAAATTCCAGTAACCTTTGTGCTTGGTAAGTATAGGTCACACGCAGATTGCAGCCACACAGCTGTCTCCATTAGGATGACACCGATGACTCTGCATGGGAGTGTTTCCAAGCTGAGAGGCATGCCTGAAAAGCTGCTGCTTGCAATAGAACCAGAATCATCCATAAGGTTTGCCTTCAGGGCTGCTTTTGCTAAATTAACACCAAACAAGTTTGAGGACATAATCTGCTATTGGACATTTAAGCTTTCTCTTCACTAACTCTCCATTTTGCAGTCAATATTTGAGATCTAATACACACTTAACAGGGTGCTTAGGCATTGCCAGGCACAAATGACATTTTTTTCCTAGAGCGCAAAATCAGAAGATATGGATAATATATTTTTGACCCCCAACATCTAAAAAAGCTAAAATTCAGCTAAAAGCATCAGTGTCACCAACATGTCTGCTGTAAGAAACCGCTTTATAATTTCCTATTATTCTACAGGGTTTTATGTTACTCTGGTAGTGAACCGATGGTGGAACCAGTTTGTGAATCTGCCCTGGCCAGACAGGCTGATGTTCCTCATCTCCAGCAGTGTTCACGGAAGCGACGAGCACGGGCGCCTGCTGAGAAGGACGCTGATGCGCTATGTCAATCTCACCTCCCTGCTCATCTTCCGCTCGGTGAGCACTGCTGTGTACAAAAGGTTTCCCACAATGGACCACGTGGTTGAAGCAGGTACTACGAATGGCTTTTGCTTCCATGGGCGCTTCTCAGCTGAGATAGAACCTCCAGAATTACTTTGAAAATCGTTATCTTTGTTTATTCACTCAAGAAACATTTATTGGTCGGACACGGTGGCTCGCACCTGTAATCCCAGTACTCTGGAAGGTTGAGGCGGGTGGACCACCTGAGGTCAGGAGTTTGACACCAACCTGGCCAACATGGCGAAACCCCATCTCTACTAAAATTAGAAAAAATTAGCCAGGTGTGGTGGCATGTGCCTATAATCCCAGCTACCGGGGTGGCTGAGCACGAGAATCGCTTGAATCCGAGAGGCCGAGGCGGAGGTTGCAGTGACCCAAGATTGCGCCACTGCACTCTAGCTAAGAGACAAAGATGAATAAGACATGGTTCCTGCCCTCAAGTTTACTTCAGAGGTCAGGGAGGGAAAGTGGCAGGTAGTCACATTGCCTTAAGGTACACATAATAATTAATATATTTATTTAAACAATCTGGCTGGGCACGGGGGCTCAAGCCTGTAATCCCAGTATTTTGGGAGGCCCAAGAAGGTGGGTCACCTGAGGTCAGGAGTTCGAGACCAGTCTGGCCAACATGGTGAAACCCCGCCTCTACTAAAAATACAATAATTAGCTGGGCATGGTGGCATGCCTGTAATTCCAGCTACTCGCGAGGCTGGGCAGGAGAATTGCTTGAACCTAGGAGGTGAAGGTTGCAGTGAGCAACCATTGCACTCCAGCCTGGACCACAAGGTCCTCATCAGTCCCCCCAAAAATAATAATAATAATACAAAATACAAAAAAATCTGTCATATTAACTTACAGTTTTCCAGCACTTTATAGTTTCTCTCTTTTATAGCTATTTCGTTTGGACCTCAAGAAAACATGAGAAAGGTAGACAATAGATTCAGAAAGGTTACAACCTGCCCTGAATTACACAGCTGATCAGTGGAAAAGCCAGAATTAAAATTTAGGCTCCAAACTCCTAAGTTAATTCCTTCTAATCGATTCTGGTAGGAACCAGCAATGTCAGTTTTCATCTAGGCAGACACTGAGAGGTAACAGTCAAAAGCTGTCTCAGTGTGGACCTCTTGTCTCCCGAGTCTCAAAGTAGATGCAGATAGTTAAAGGATGATTCTCTTTGGCATGTAAATATTTAGCAAAGAAGCTACTAAATCAGCCTTCAATAGGGCGAGGATTAAATGACATCATTCTTGGCACATATGGATAAGAACTATGAGGTGATTCTGCCTTTACATTGAGTCCAGTCTCATATTAGTTTGCAGCATTTAGTCTCCTTTTCTGAAATGTCCTGGAAAATAGACACTTTCGGATAATATTTTTTGTTTTGGAGTTTTTGCTGGCTTTCATTTTTGTTTCTGTTTTGCCTTCTTAAATGGGTAATATAGATAGTGACTACTGAAGTCAAAATAAAAATGTAGAGATGAATGTCTATATTTCACGTTTTATTTGAGAAGAAAGAATTCCAGTTTGAGGCATACACACAGACCAGATGGTATTCACTATGTCCAAAATACAAAGAGAAGGTTGGAGGTTTTCTAAAAAGAGAGAAATGTTACATATTGCTATTTGAAGAAGTTCATTGGCACTAATAAGTTTCTGGGGTGCTGGCAAGTTTTGATTGGCAAGTGATGGAGGTGGGTACAATTAGTCTTCAAGTTGCAGCAGATCATTTCAGCAACTATAAAACTGGTTTCAGGTTATAGCAGACAGTTTCAGCAGCCAGGCCTGGAGAGAATTACATGGTGTCTCGACTGCTTTTTCCTGCTGGCTTCTTGACTCTGTTTTAGTTAGGTATGACAGGAATGACCCGATTCTATTATCAACTTTCACAATGATTAAGAACACAGAGGAAGGGTTTGAAACCTGATTGCACAATTTACTAGCTATATGACCTTGTCTGAGTTAGTTAACCATTCTGTTCCTCAGTTTCCTCATCCATAAAATAGACTTGTAGTAACTTACAATAGCACCTACCTCATATACCCATAGGCTTGTTGTAAGTATTAAACAAGTTAGTATTTACAAAGTGTTTGGAGCATTCCTGGCACACAGTAAGTGCTGCATGATTTCTTGCATTGTAATGAAGTTGTATCTCGAACAACAGCATAACACAGCACTCTAGCCACTTTAGAAGATTTGTTATTAATATAATATCCCAGGTCTTTTTGATCTACTTTGATCAAGAGGTTGTGAATGTCAAGGTGGGAATAAGGAAGAAGGGGTGTAGATGATACTGTTAGAGATACAGAGTGAGATGTAAGAAAGTAATGGGTGCCGGGAGTTGGCTAAGGATTCAGGGGGAGAGTCTGAAGGCCTGGCAAATGCACAGATATATGATAATGTAAAATCAGTAGAAACTTTAAAAAAATTAATTGCTACCCTACCTCCAAATATGAAAGTAGAATACTGTTTCAGAATGACCTAGTTAAAAAAATACTACTATACAACTTAATTATCTTAATGTCTCCAGGATCAAATATATTAAGAATTACCACCTCTAAGAAAAACCTAAAAACAAACAAGAAACGTATGACCCATTCCAAGTTGATGAGCTAAAGTTTACTTGGATGAACAGAGGTGATATTTCTCTAGTTCTGACGCATCCTTAAAATGAAGAGAGTGCATTCTGACAGGAATGAGATGCCAGGTCCAATCCTCAAAGCAAATCTCATCTTCTTAGAGTCACCTTCACATTAAAAGCACGCTGGGAAGAAGCCAGGTTGACTGGCAATGGAGAGGCCTCTGGGGCCTCTGGTCAGACATGAGCTCAGAGGACTAAGCTGAGCTCAGGTCTGAGGTGCAAGTAGATAAAGGGAGGCCAATAAGAAAATGATGTGATTTTATTTCCTTTGGATGTATTTTTCAGAATACCCAGGCCCACTCCCTCTCAAACTTGTACAGATGTCTGCCACGTACTCGCATTCAGGTTTTTCCCTTTCGGAGGCATGTGGAATACTGGAATACTTCTATCTCTTCCACCACCAATATTTCTACCATTCCAAGGGAATCTCAAAATGAGTCCTTCACTCCTGGATGTACATTTAAACTAATGTCTCTAGGTATGATCCACAGAACCACAGGCCCTCTACACCTTGAATAACTTGAGTTTACTTATTTAAAATGTATATTCCTGTGTCCCACCCACTTCAGGCCCACTGAATTATTATAGAACCTAACAGAAACCTTTGGATGTAATGTCCAGGAATCTGCAGCGAAACATGCTCTTGTGTTGGTTTTTTTAATATCCCAAAGTTTGAGAAGTACTGCGTCTTTTCCAGGATGCTTATTTTTTAAACCCTTTTTCTCACTCCTGGGACAAAAGGCTTTGGCAACCGCCGACTCATTACCAATAGCAAAGCAGCAGCAATCAGTAGATTCGAGGTTTCAGCTTGAGGTTCCCGAATTACAAAGAAGAGCTTTGAGGAAGCAGTCTGGTGGGAGGCTGCTATACAAGGGATTTGAATTCAACCTGCTTGGACATAACAAGCTTTGTTCTTAAACTTTTTGGGTGGTTGGTTTGAAATGGATGAAGGGAGAAGAGAACTGACAGAGGAGCTATGATGAGGTGAAAGACTTTCCAAGAGTCCTATGACACAATCACTGATTATCTCAGTGAAAAGGTCCCAATTGCTCTCATTAATCCCTAAGAGTTTTCTCAAAAGGCAGAAAAGGAGTAGTAGGTAGCGCTTGTCCCCACAGGAATATAGGGTTTGTGTGTTAGGCAGCAGGGCAAAGGCTCCAAGCCACTATCCTCTAAGCCAGGAGAGACGCTCCAGAGGCCTGTCTTCCTGGCTGCCCCAGGCCGGCACCCTCTGTCACTGGCAGCGCTGACTCACTAAACTTCCTGCTCCTTTCCCCAGCAGAGAGGGCTGACTCAGAGTCTGCACATGGGGTCCACTTCCAAGTTATTCCAACTGGGCATATGCCTCTGCCATTCCCTGACTGTCCTTTGCCTGTGCCAAGGTTTCTGGGAAGAACAGGAAGTTCAGGGAGAGCGGAAAATGTTTGGCAGATCCCCTGAGTCCAAAGCCAGGGCACCTGCTCCTGCCTGAGGGCAGAGAGGACTGGTAAGTAAAGCACTGGGGGCCCCAACAGGGTGGGGACAATGTTAAGGGCACAAAGGACCTTCTTGTCAGTTGAATCCTCTGCATAAAATCACCTGTAAGGAAAAGTACATGTCCTCAAACTTCAGGGTGCATTAGATATCGTTAAAATCAATATTGCTAAAAATTTGGATCCCACGATACCACCCCTAGAGATTCTGACTCAGTAGGTCTGGAATGGGCTCCAGGAATCAGTGTGTGAACAGAGTCTGAGGCTAGGGGTCCCTGGCTTGCACTCTGAGAGCAACTCCCTGGCTTTGAGGCAATTGTTTCCCTCCAACTTCTCTTTCTTCTGCGAGGGTTTTTGCCTGCATAAGAAGGCAATAAGCGAGAAGGCCAAGAGGGAGGACCAGCACCTCCTTCCGAAGCATCTGGCAATTCCTTGGCTGGAGCTGGAGGAGCTGTGCTTAATATATAATAGATATAATAATGTCTATTATGCTGAAAAGTCCCTGAACTGGTCTGTGATCAGTTATTTATCAGAGTAACTGCAACAGTCTCTCTTACTTTTGCCTATTGGCTACAAATCTGTTCTGGAAAATTCCAGTCATTCCAATCACCTGCCCTGGGAGATGTCACTGATTCCAAGTCAAGTCAGATGCACAATTCCAGATCTTGGCTGATTCAAGTGATGACCTTAGTTGCGTGCTTATAGTATGGTCTCATACTGAATCAAAACATCTAGTGTTTCACAGGCATCAGGAGAGAAAAGTAGTTATCTTCAAAATAGGTAACAGGAAATTATATAAGTTCCTCTTAAAGAAACATGATCAAGCTAATGCTAAATCTATTATCACATTTTTGCTCATGCAAAAATATATGACAGGCACTGTGCCAGGCACCGGGAATTACCCTTATAAGCAAGAATAAATATGGTCCCCATCCTCAAGGATCAATGAAATTTACTACAAATCTTATCTTACATTAATCATTGTCATAAACAAGCATAAATACATTTTCAGTTAAACTTAACATCTCTGCATTGCAATTCTCTAATGTAAATAGTTTCTGTATTTAGTAGTTCATAAGAGTAGTTATAAGACAGTAAACTCTGAGGAAAAATATATCCTTTAATTTTCTTAAAGCCTTGGAGTCTTTTCTTTTTTTAATATTTTTAGAGACAGGTTCTCACTCAGTTGCCCAAGCTGGAGTGCAGTAGCATGGTCATAGCTTACTGTAACCTCAAACTTCTGGGTTCAAGCCATCACCCCGCCTCAGCCTTTTCAGTAACTAGGACTACAGATGTGTACCACTGTGCCTGCCAATTTATTTATTTATTTATTTATTTTTATTCTTTTATTCTTTATTTGTTTTTGGATACAGAGTCTCATTATGTTGCCCAGGCTGGTCTTGAACTCCTGGCCTGAAGCGACCCTCCCACCATGGCCTCCCAAAGGGCTGGGATTTCTGGTATGAGCCACCACACCTGGCCTGCCCTGGAATCTTAATGTAAAGTTTCTTAACTGTCTTCCATGACTAGAGGGAGCCTGATGAGACTCCACTGGAATTTTTAGTGATACTTCTGGTTAACAGACATTAATATAGCCAAGCAAGCCACCAGTTGTCAACGAATGTTGAGATAAAAGTTCTAACTTGAGACACTCTGGCTATGTGGCTAGCCCTGTAAATGAAACTCAGGTCTGGGTCACTTAGGCCTTAAAAGCCATACAACTCAAGAACTTTGGTGAAAGGAAAGTTAGCTTTATTCGAGAAGTCAACAATCCGGGAAAGGCAGTGAACTAGGGTTCAAAGGCCGCCTTTCAGAATTGTGCCTCTAGGTCAGGGGTTTTGAAGGGAAATTAAGAGAAATGAAGATCAAAACAGTCTTGAGAAATGTGAGCAATTTCATTCAGGTGGGCAGTTAATCATTGCTTTCTTGGTGAACGTTTTATGACCTTCTGCAGGCACCATCAGCCTATTCTTACAGGATGGTCAGTCCATTCCCAGGGCTGTTGGTCAGCGTATTAACTTTCCTTCTTTTTCTTTTTTTTTTTTTTTGAGACAGAATCTTGCTCTGTTGCCCAGGCTGGAGTGCAGTGTTACAGTCTTGGCTCTCTGCAACCTCCACCTCCCCAGTTCAAGTGACTCTCCTGCCTCAGCCTCACATGTATCTGGGATTACAGGCACACGCCACCACACCTGGCTAATTTTTGTATTTTTAGTTTAGACAGAGTTTCACCATGTTAGCAGGCTGGTCTCAAACTCCTGGCCTCAAGTGACCCCCGCCTTGGCCTCCCAAAGTGCTAGGATTACAGTTGTGAGCCACCACGCCCAGCCAGTATATTTTCTTTTATCTCTGTTGAAGGTCTTGTTTTTTTTGTTTCTTTTTTGTTTTTTTTGAGGCTGTTTCTTGGGACTAATCTGCAAACTCAAGTAAAACAATAATATTATTCAAACAAGCAAGCTTTTCTCTAACACGGAATTAATACTGTTAGAACCACATTTGTGTTTCTGGCACAGATAGATCATTTAATCTGTGATCTTCTCTTCTCTCACTAGGTAAACTAAAATGACTTTTGTATAACATTTTATGAAACATTCACAAAATTAATTGAATTTGGTATAACATTTCTGGCCTGGGTGGGCTGTTGTTTTTCTTGATGCATTCCACAGCTCTGGGGCTCCTTGGCCTCTGAATCTCCACTGCCTTGTGTTACAAGAGTGAGAGCCAAGGGGACAGTGGTATTCATAGCTGTGCCAGTTTTTCTTCTGTTGGCTGAACTTTTAGAGGCTGAGTCAGTCACCCCTGTAGTCTCACATGATGAGCCTAGAAGAGACAGAATGCCATCCTGTGAGTGAAACTTGACTCACCTATGTGTACTTGCTCTGCACAGGAGAGAAAGTGCATGCAGAACTAGCCCTCCTTGAATTAATAGCATGGATAGGCAGTCTCGGTTGGTCAGTGTTTGAAGGTTCCCCCACATGTCTGTTTTAGGAGTTAAATAAGGGTTATCCACTCAATGTTTCTCAAAGTATGGTTGCAGACCACATTCACTGAATTAGCAAGGGTGCTTATTTAAACTTCAGGGTCCTAGGCAACCCTGGAATCAGACTCTCTAGGGCTTAGGACCTAGAAATCGACATTTTTAAACAGGCTCCCTAGAAGCACTGCAGGATGTTTGACCCAGACTGAGAATGCTGAAATGATCAGCACTAGGGCAGTTATTCAACCTAAACTTTGCTGCATGTTGAAATCTCTGGTGATCTTTTAAAAATTCTGATGTCTCACTCCCATTCTCAGACATTAGGATTCATTAGGTATGTGGAGCAACCTGGGCATCAGGATTTTTCAAAACTCCCCAGACCATTCTAATGTACAGCAAAGTTTAGGAACAGCTGCACTAGCACACATCAATTAATTCCTCCTATTTCATCCGCAAATTGCCTCAGATCTATTTCACCCAGGGCAAATAAAATTCTGGGCCACTGTGCAGATGAGAATTTAAAAGCACTGATTTCTTTATATGTTATTTCTTGTGTGTGATTATGGAGAAGGCAGTGAATTACCAAATGGGATAATAATTTAGGGACAAGGATATGGGTAACTAGAGATTTGCTCATATGCATATAATAGAGGAGTGTCTGTCTCTGTTCCTTACTGCTACTCCCAGAAACTGATTTTACTCCACCGTATCCTATTTTAGGCTCTTTCAGCTGTGGTTTGTAACTCATTATGGGATTCTTAAATCAGGTTAATGGCTCATAACCAGTATTTTTGGTGAAATGGAATGGAGAACACTAGAATCAAATCGAATCGAATCGAATCAAATAGCAGAAAGCACATCATGCGGCAGGGCCAATAACTGTTTTATGAACAACATATGTCTGACTACATTCATGGTGGACAAAAAAGCGGGTTGGCATACTGCCCTGCATGATGCTGTCACAATGTGATTTCAGCCCTTTCTCAATCTCATTTTGCTCCCCCCTTGATTTTCCCAATTAACAGGGATTTCTAAACCTCTTCCATTGAATGGAAAGGACAGCTATAGCTGAAGCTGGTGGCTTCATTCCATTCATTTGGAAAATACAGAGAAAAAACTAGCCAGGCACATTGCACTCCTCCTGAAAAAGTGTCATCCCTTGAAGGGCTCACATGCTGAATGCACAACTTTCTCTTTCAGAAAAAACTGGCATCAAACCCACTCTGCCTTCAAATTTTGAGATGCAGAGCTTTTAGTTCCTCTGCTAATAGAGCCTCGTTTGAATACTCTGCTTGAAAGGCAAAAGACATCTGCCTCAACTTCAATCAAGGAAAAATAGACCAACTATACAGCAGGCAGAATCCATGATGACTGGAATTTTGTCTATCAATGGATGTAATTAATCCTTTGGCTTGAGGGCAATAGAATTTTGTCCTAAAGTAGCAGATCCTGCTCCATCAAACCACAACTCAACTGGGAGTAAATGCAAACGTATCTATATTGAGAGATAGATTTTACCCTGATTAGAAAGATGAAGTAGGGTTTTGGGGATAAGCAATATGAAAATTGCTGAGCAGAGCTGAGCCAGCCAGACTTAGGCAGATGCAACGGCAGAATAAAATAGCTATACCAGGGGTGTGATGGGGCCTGAGGGGAGCACGGCATGGAGACAGACAGGTGCAGGGGACCAAGTGGTGGGAGGACCAGCCCACTGAGAATGTTGCCAAACTGTAGCAAATTAGTAAATGCAATTAGCATAGCCTCAGCAATGACAATAATGATCATAGTCTGAAAAATACTATTGGTCTCTGGGTAAAATGGCTTGAAGTCCCGATAAGGGTGACATTCCATTTCATAACAAATACTTTTGGAATGGACTTGACCAACAATCTAGAGATTTTCTTTCAGTTGACCAACAACTTTGATTTCCAAAGGCAGAGTTACTTTTGTGAACTCCGAAAATCTGAGACAGTTCTCAGTTAATTTAGAAAGTTTATTTCGCTAAGGTTGAGGACGTGCACCCACGACACAACCTCAGGTGGTCCTGACGACATGTGCCCAAAGTGGTCAGAACAGTTTGATTTTATACATTTTAGGAAGACATGAGACATCAATCAACATATGTAAGATAAACATTGGTTCGGTCTGGAAAAGCGGGACAAGTCAAAGTGGGGAAGGAGCTGCCAGGTCAGAGCTAGCTAAAAGACAAATGGTTGCATTCTTTTGGGTTTCTAATTAGCTTCTCCAAAGGAGGCGATCAGATACACATTTATCTCAATGAGTAGAATAATTACTTGAATAGAGTGAGAGGCAGGTTTGCTGTAAGGAGTTCCCAGCTTGACTTTTCCCTTTAGCTTAGTGATTTTGGGGACCCAAAATATTTTCCTTTCATACTCTGGATAAGTAAGTGTGACCCTGCAAGGAATAACAAAAATTATTCTGCTTATATATTCTTAGAGGATACATTAATGTCTCAGTGATCATCGTTCATCTTTCACAACACCTAGCAAAATACTCAATAAATTTGGGCTGAAAACAAAATCACCAGCTCTTCTTGCTCTACTCCTCTTTCAATCTCTTGCATTAGTGTTTGCACCAAATAAACCCTCACTCTGCATATTTGCTTTCTACTTAGAAGCTAAGGAAGGACGTGCTAGCACAATTTGATCCATTACTTCTGAATAAAAAATAGCCAGAGATAAAGTTATTCTTTGGTCAAATGACAGATTGCAGCTAATGTATAAATGAGATCATTTTTAAAAGTTACACTACAGGTCTCAAGAATATAACTGTTAGACAATTGATATGGGATATGTGAGAATAGGCTACAGGAAGTCTTAAGCATAAAGCCAAGACAGATCAAGTTTATCTGTTAACTTCATCCAATAAGATTTAACTGGCCAGGCACAGTGGCACATTGCTGTAATCCCAGCACTTTGGGAGGCCAAGGCAGGCAGAGCACTTGAGCCCAGGAAGTTCAAGACCATCCTGGGCAACATGGTGAAACCCAATCTCTACAAAAAATACAAAAATTAGCCAGGCATTGTGCCTGTAGACCCAGCTACTCAGGAGGCAGAGGTGGAAGGATTGCTTGAGCCTGGGAGGTTGAGGCTGCAGTGAGCCAAAGATCACACTACTAGACTCCAGTCTGGATGACAGAGAGATATTCTGTCCCATTAAAAATTTTTTATATTTAATCATGCTCTGCAATTCTTTAAAAAACAAAAACAGATTTTTTTTAGATCATGCAACAACTCTCAGATGCACCGAGAAACAAGAAGAGAATTACCAAGCTCATTTTTATTTTTTACTTCCAGGGAGAGTATCACTCTTTAGGCATGGAGAGAACCCTTCTAAGCTGATATAAACAACCCGAGTGTTATCTAAAACTAGTCTCCTGTTGGTAAATATTAGCTTTGTAGTTTTTACTTTGTTTATTTCAAATCCTGAATAAACAACCTTCAGTTAGTGGGACAGTGATTTTCAAACACCACTGTATGTCAGAATTTTCTGCACAGTTTGGTAAACATGCAACTACCTAGACCCAATTCTATTAAATCACCCAGGAAGATTAAAAAGAATGCTGATGCCTGACCTCATCCTAGATCAACTGAATCAGAATATCTAAGGATAAGACCCAGGCAGTGATATTTTCTAAAAGTACCCACATGAGATTCTGAGGTGCAAACCTGGGTTGAGAACTCCTGCCCTACTGAGTCTGATTTAGTAGTCAGAGTTGGGGTCCAGGCCTCTCCATATTTAATAGGTGTCACAAGTGATTCAGACCTATGGCCTTTGGATCTTATTCTTAAAAACAATGGCCTAGGTCACGTCAAAGGTCTCGATAATGCCAAAGCTCTATGAATTAATGACTCTCAAAATGGGCACACTTCACTTCTCCTTTGACTTTTTTTATTGTAACACTACCTCTTAAATAAAATTTGGCCTGCATCATAAGGAGGGAGGATTACTTTATTTATTTATTAGAGATGAAGTCTTGTGATGTTGCCCAGGCTGGTCACAAACTCCTGGCCTAAGTAAGTACTCCTCCTGCCTAGGCCTCCCAAAGTGCTGGGATTATAAGCACGAGCCACTGCACTTGGCAAAAGGATTATCTTAAATAGGACAACCAGATTTGTTAACTGATTACAAATGGTTAAAGAGAGAAAATGTGTGATATTAGGGCAAAAGTTGATTTTCATCTGCATGTAGTATCAGTATCAGAATTCCATAAGCAAATAATTGCATTTTTGAGAAAAAAACCCTCAAAAATTAGTATCTAATAAAAATCAGTTTTAGAAATAAGCTTTAATTCAGAAAACACTATATTAAATTATAATTAACATTTAAAAGCTACTTAAAATAAATAGCCAAGGGAGTAGATACCAGGAGAGTCATTGCAGCATTATTTTTAAGCAGCAAAATATCAAAAACTTAAATGTCTTAAAATGTCTATTCAAAAGGAAACTCGCTAAATAAAATATTATATACAGTTAACTATAAATTAATGTTAATCTATAGAGAGCAGACATTAAAAAGAATGCTGCTGCTCTCTATATATTAATTTTTTTTAATCTTCAAGATATATCTGAAAAATAGAAGCCAATGGCAGATACCTAAGTAGTATAAATCCATTTGTGTTTTTAAAAAATAGGTCTGTATGAAAAGCTATGAGATTTCTCTGAAAGATACACAATAAATGGATCATCATGATTTCCTCCAGGGAGGGAAACTATGTGGCTGGGAAAAGGAGACTTTCTCCACTAATAATCCTTTGGCCCTTTGGGATTTTTGTACCATTTGAATTATTCAATCAAAATTTTTAAAAATAAAAGATCAACTGTAAACTCTAAGTTTTAAAGTGCATCTTTATGCAAGCAAACCCTGGTATATAGTAGGCATTCAATAAATGTTTGTTGATTAAATAAACCTGTTACCTTATTCCTCTTCTACAATTCAGTCACTCAATCTCCTCTTCCCTTGGTGTTCGGGGAGGAAGGAGCAGTCAGAGGATAACTAAAGTTTCACATAATCAGCCTTAGTGCAGGTGCTAAATGTGTGCTAAGCATTACACTAAATAATGTATTGCCATATGTACATCATCCAGGTAATTCTACAACATCCCTGTGAAGCAAGTATTAACTCTCTTTTACAGATGAGAAAACTGAGGCTCAGAGAGCTCACTGCAAGCTCAAGCAAATTGCACTTTGTACACACACATTTGTGCATGCATACACACATGCACACACACATACAAAGAAACCCTTTTTTTGGAGAAAGTCTCACTCTATCGCTCAGGCTGGAGTGCAGTGGCACAATCTCGGCTCACTGCAACCTCCGCCTTCTGGGTTCAAACAATTTTCATGCCTGAGCCTCCCCAGTAGCTGGGATTACAGGCGTGCGCCACCATGCCCAGCTAATTTTTGTATTTTTAGTAGAGACAAAGTTTCATCATGTTGGTCAGGCTGGTCTTGAGCTCCTGATCTCAAGTGATCCACCCATTTCGGCCTCCCAAAGTGCTGGGATTACAGGCATGAGCCACCGTGCCTGGCCACAAAAAAACACTCCTAAAATATGTGCAAAATGGTATGAGGACTATGAAGATTAATATATACTCTTTGCCCTTCAAAAGGGTCATAGTGAGGGAAACATTTATGTGTGATATTACTATGATGCAAGCCAAGAGTGATACCACGTGATAACTTTAAAGGGAAGAAATCCCCCAGGAAAGAGAAGGAAGGACTCAAGGAAGCCTTCACAGAGGAGGACATGATTAAGTAGGACTTGGAAAGGAGAGATCAGGAGAAATCGCGAAGTCATGTAAATCATGTGTTCAGCACAATGCCGAGTGCTTTGTATACACTATCATATTTTATTATTTTAATCATAACAATTCTAAGTATTATGGTTCCCGATTTTAGATGACTAAACCAAAACCTAAAGAAGAAATTTCCCCAAATGTTCTAGTTCACATTTAATGTCTCCTTACTCCCTACTGGCCTCCACTATCAGGGATTTTGTATAACTTGTGGCTGTGCATGCATACGTATGTGTGTGTGCGTGTGCACTCACACACACACATTCCTTAACTCTAATTCAAGTATAAACTGCTTGAGACAGGAAGCTTTAGTCCATATTTCTTTAATATCCCCTCATTATATGCTTACATAGTAGATGCTGAAATATGGCAACATATTAGTGCCAAACTAAGTCTGCATAACTACCCATGTTTATTTTTTTTTGTAAAGGTTTTATGACAGCAGATGAAAGGAAATTATTCAACCACCTCAAATCTCCTCATCTGAAATATTGGGTTCCATTCATCTGGTTTGGAAATCTTGCAACTAAAGCCCGGAATGAAGGTAGAATCAGAGACAGTGTTGATCTGCAATCATTGATGACTGTAAGTATATCATAAACCATAAGAAAAAGATGCTAATTAGAGACCAAGAGAGACATGGATATAACACGTTAGACCAGGAAGAGTCAGCTTAGTTCATTCCTGGTTCCAAAGGAACTGGAAAGATGGGACCAGTGTCAGAATCCTCAGCATTCAGGACAGAGGTGGCACACAGGTTAAACTCAGCCTGCTTGGAAATGGTTGCTTGGATGCTACATTTTAAACAAAATCATGCTTTCTAATAGGCTCTGTAAGAAAGTATTCCTTGACTGATTAGCTAAGGGTCGCCAAGGGCTCAGAAGGCTATGGTGCCCATGTGGCATATTTGCCATCCCTGGATCCAGGATCGTAGAATAAATTCTGGAGGAGAAATAAACCTCCCCAGCCATTTCCCCAAAACTGGAATATCGCGAGATTTAGCCAGCTTTTTAGCTACTCTAGTAAGTAAAATAGTATTTTCGTTAAACAAAATAACCCTAAATTCATCTGGAAAAAAAAAATTTATGTAAGGGCTGGATAGATTTGTGCCATGACAGTCCCCTGCCTAGATTAGGCTAACGGGAATGAATTATTTAAAAATAGTGCCCAGATTAATGTGAACTCTTTTCCCTAGTCTTACATAATAACTCATACGAAATAGATTTTAAAAAATCAAAGAATCCTGCCCTGCCTGTTTCAGAGATAGATTTTCTATCAATATGAGTGTTAAAAAGTCTCCATTCATGGGAGGAAACAGTTATAATTGTATCTCTTTTCTAAGATCTATAATAAGCATGTTTTAAAATGAGAGAAAGAAAAAAATTGCTTTCCAGATTATCTACCAAAATTGACAAAAATTTACTTATTTAAAATACCATTTCCTTATCATCATGACTTTGGGCCAATATATATGTTGAAAATTATAGGTTCAATAGAATGGTGGAGAGGGATACTTTCATGAAGTCCTTTTTTGTTTTGGAAATAGGTACCATTCTGTCCAGGCTACATGCAGCACAGTGGCACGATCATGGCTTACTGCAGCCTTGACCTCTTGTGCTCAAGTGACCCTCCCATTTCAGCCTCCGGAGTAACTGGGACTACAGGCGCGTGCCACCAAGCCCAGATAATTTATTTATTTTTTGTAGAAACAATGTCTATGTTGCCCAGGCTTATCTCAAACTCCTGGGCTCAAGTGATCCTCCTGCCTCAGCCTCTCAAAGTGCTGGGATTATAGGCATGAGTCACTGCACCTGGCCATGACTTATTTTAATATTTTTTAATGTCCAAATATATTCATCAGTGAACACATTGTTCCAATGATATTCATTGATTTATTGTCATTTTTAGAACTTTCCTTTTGGAGTATCCTTGGGAACCAATTTACTAGACTTACAGTCAGTCCCGTTGTTTTACAGACATATTCATAAAAGACATGCTCACATTCTGAATCCCAGTAAATACTTATTACCACACCTGTCATCTTAGTAAATCATGTTAGATCTGTTTCTGGCTTAGGAAATGAATCGATTCCGCTCTTGGTGCAGCCTCTTATTCGGTTATGACTGGGTTGGGATTCCGCTGGTTTACACCCAGGTAAGAAATACTTTGCACGGAATTCTTCATCTCTACTCGCCCACCTTGGCACTGTAGCTTCACTGTGGGAGGCCAGCACTGTCCCCTCACTCCAGTCTCTCTCTGTTCCAGGTTGTCACTCTTGCTGTCTATACCTTCTTCTTTGCGTGCCTGATTGGACGCCAGTTTTTGGATCCCACCAAAGGCTATGCAGGGCATGACTTGGATCTTTACATTCCAATCTTCACCCTCCTACAGTTCTTCTTCTACGCAGGATGGCTCAAGGTAGCCAATGGTCTCAGGGGCCCCCTTTGTTATCTGTTATGCTCCAGACTCTCCACACGGATCCTTTACTGAGTCTTTAGCAAATGACTCAGGAGTGAGTCAAAGGTAGATTTAACATGTAATAGCTCAGCAATGTTATCACTTTTCTGCCAGGGATTCAAGTGACAGGGATACAGTCAGTACTGTCTAAAGCAGCTCATTTGTGTAAAGAGATTAGAAGAACACTTTTTTATGGCTATTGATTCTCTTTTAAGTCTCTGTGTATTCCCATTAGGATTACATTATTGTAATTACTAAAGTAATAAGTGTACCTGCATTGACATTATATACCACAATAAGCAACTAAGCAGAGTTAAAGAGTAAACAAGAAGGCTTGTAAATCAGACTTAACCATTAATATTGTAGTAGAATCTTGGTTCTGCTCAACTCTATGGATAGTTACTGCAATTCCCTGAAATTCTGCTAGCGGTCCCACATTAAATATACCCCATTTTTAAAACCAAAACTGAGACTCAGAAAAGAATTCATCAGAATCAACACCAGAAACACCAGAAATAATGACGACATGGTTTGCCAGGAAATTAAACAGGTTCAGGCTGTGAGAATGGCTTGTCTAATTTCCTGTGTAGAATTTTTCTTGCTCCCCCTCCCTTCACCACCACCTCCTCAAATGCATGTGTGTAAATATCAGAGACCTGATTCTTCTATCACCTCTATAAACTTCCAAATGGAAAGTATGCAATAGAAAAAAATCAATGACAATGGCTTCATTAAGTTCATTGAAATGTAATTATGGTATGAAGATGATGTTCATAAAGTAGAATTTTTGGCCGGGCACGGTAGCTCATGCCTGTAATCCCAGCACTTTGGGAGGCCGAAGTGGGCAGATCATGAGGTCAGGAGTTCGAGACCAGCCTGACCAACATGGTGAAACCCCAGCTTTACTAAAAATACAAAAAGTAGCCAGGTGTGGTGGTGCGTGCCTGTAATCCCAGCTACTCAGGAGGCTGAGGCAGGAGAATTTCTTGAACCAGGGAGGCAGAGATTGCAGTGATTGAGATCGTGCCACTGCACTCCAGCCTGAGTGACAGAGTGAGACTCTGTCTCTAAATAAATACATAAATAAATAAAGCAGAATTTTCAAATGTTTGGCCTTCCAAAAAGCCATACGTTGTCAAGCCCTGATGATGTCTTCAGGTTGCAGTGAAATTTTCCCTGCAGAAGTCTTTCCTTTCATTGATTTGAATCTTAACCAAGAAAAATAATATGTTGACATTTCAAATTATACTCCAAAGAGTAAAGGCATGTCCCTTACAAACGGAAGCATTTTTAATCATATTACAATGATTCTTAATGATTTCTACCTTTTTAAGAGCAAGAAATCGCAAGAGACTAATGACTTTCATTTCCCATTAGAGGAAAAAGTAGATGTTAGCTTTATAAATATAAAATCACCACAGTGGTCCAAATACTCAATCATTCTCAAAAAGTACTTTTCATCCTTTCCCAAGTTGCACCGAGCTTTTTATTCTTTGTTTTGTGTCCATGTAAGGTGCTTGACCAGCCTGTAAAGAGCAGATAATGGTTCCTTCCTTCTGACATGCTTTCTAAAATATTAACATCCTTTTCCTTTATAAAATGTTTTAAGTCAGGGATGGTGGCTCATGCCTGTAACCCCAGCACTTTGGGAGGCTGAGATGGGAGGATTGCTCAGAAGTTCAAGACCAGCCTGGGCAACATGGCGAAATCCCATCTCTACAAAAAAATGCAAAAATTTAGCCAGGTGTGGTGATGCATGCCTGTAGTCCCAGCTACCTGGGAGGATGAGGTAGAAGGGTCACCTGAGTGCAGGAGGCCAAGGCTGCAGTGAGCCATATTCATACCACTGCACTCCAGCTGGGTAACAGAATGAGACCCTGTCTAAAATAAAAAAAATCTTAAAAGACAAAATATTAAAAGGCACAATCTTAGCTCCATTAAAAGATAGGCAAACTTGCTGGGCACAGTGGTTCATGCTTGTAATTCCAGCACTTGGGAGGCCAAGGCAGGTGAATCACCTGAGGTCAGGAGTTCGAGACCAGCCTGGCCAACATGGTGAAACCACATCTCTACTAAAATTACAAAAAACTAGCAGGGCATGGGGGTGGTCGCCTGTAATCCCAGCAATTCAGGAGGCTGAGGCAGGAGAATCACTTGAACCCAGGAGGTGGAGGTTGTGGTGAGCCGAGATTGTGCCACTGCACTCCAGCCTGGGCAACAAGAGCAAAACTCCGTATCAAAAAAAAAAAAAAGATAGGCAACCTAAACACTAATGGATTGTGCTTCCATTTCTAAACAGCTTTTCTATCTCAATAATTAGGATATTTATAAATCTTTTCAACATGTAGAAAAGCCATCTTAACCTTGCGAATAGTATATTACTCAGTTACTTGCTGAAAATGCAGCCCCCAGTGAAGAAAAAGATATATTTTGAGATTGTCAATTCAGAAACATGCATGCCATTTTCTCAATTTAATGCAGACCATGATAACACATACAGGATTGATCGTATAAAAATGAAAATTTAGATAGAATTCAAAAAGATTTCAGGACTCAATCAGTAACCTTAATTAATCTATGCAAATCTCCAGGCAAGAAAGGACAGATAATATTGATCAAATATTAAAAGATATGTAATAATAGCTACCTAACCTTTTCCCGGCAGGAAAACTAACTTACTGGATAAGGGTAAATCCTTTAGGGTAAAACTAAGTAAGCCTCAATTTCCAGCTTTAGGACTTACTAGCTCTCTGACTCATTTACTTAGCAATTATGTTCAGTAATTTGAAAGCTCGGCCAGGCACAGTGGCTCACACCTGTAATCCTAACACTTTGGGAGTCCAAGGATGGCAGAACACCTGAGCTCAGATGTTCAAGACCAGCCTGGCCAACATGGTAAAACCCCATCTCTACTGAAAAAACAAAAAAAAATTAGCTGGACGTGATGGTGTTTACCTGTAGTCCCAGCTACTCAGGAGGCTGAGGCAGGAGATCGCTTGAACCCGGGAGGCACAGGTTACAGTGAGCCAAGATTGTGCCACTGCACTCCAGCCTGGGTAACAGAGCGAGACACAGTCTCAAAATTAATTAATTAATTAATTGTGAAAGCCTCTTATATTATTTTCTTTAATTGTGATTTGTCTTCCTTCGCTGTTTAACCTTCTCCCTGTGTACATTTTGTCTTGTCATCTGGGCCCTGTAAATTCCCTGGAAGCATAGCCTGTATATCCTTCAGAGTGCCTTGCAAATTGTTGGTGCTCCTTCACTATTCAGTCATTTGATTTGGCTCCTAAATAGGACATGGCTTCCCCTGATAGGGCCTGCATTGCTGCTAGTTGAATGTGCAGAGCCCTTTGGAGAGCATACCTATGAAGGTGCATCATTGGTGATTTGTGAATCACGTCTTGCTTGCTAATAAGCATCTGGGTAGAACAATCTACTCCCCTCTACTCTTCATATTTTGAAAGTTACAAAAGGAAGCAGAGAGGAAAACTGGAATCGTCTTCGGTCTCTATTCTTAGTCTTCAGAGGTATCATGATGGGTTTATTTTATCTTTTCAACTACAGGTAGCTGAGCAGCTTATCAATCCTTTTGGAGAAGATGATGATGATTTTGAAACTAATTGGTGCATTGACAGAAATTTGCAGGTTAGAGGAATTTTTCTTTCTTTTTCAAATATTAATAATAAATCACTTGTGATATTTCAACCGTAAGCAGATTTTAGATGCACACCCCTTGGCTTCAGAGCTTTAGCCACAGATGAAAGAGGCTTGGCTGTATACTATGCTGTCTCAGGTCCTTTTGGAAGCTTACACATCTGGGATTTCAGCTCCAGTGAAATTTAGTTCCTTTTAAGTAGAATTTCAAGCCAGTTTTCTTTGTAAGTCTCTCTATTGGCTTTTTCCAGCCTCTTACATCTCAGCATAGAGCAGTATTTTTAATTGTTCTTTAGTTGGTTTTCTATTGCAAACCAGAGAGGTTAAAAGTGACTTAAAATGGCATCTAGACACAATCTGGTAGGAGTTCCCAAAGTCACATCAATCCCAGCAGTCAGATAGCCAACAGCTGGACACTGGGAACCTGGGCCACGCCAGCCTGTGTCTCAAATCTGCATGAAATGCACTATTTCAGAGAGCTTTTCATGAAGAATCAGCATGAAGGAATTTTCCTTTTAGGCAAGACCCACCTCAGACCATTCTCTTCCCTATGAACCACAGACGAGTGAAGGCCTTCACCTTGTTCATTTGTTTCAAGCCCTTACTCAGCTGTTAAATAAGTTCAAACATCTCACAGTAGATCTCAATGTCAGTCTCTTAGGGAGAAAACATAATGCCTAGGTCACTCACTTTGTCAAAATGGGGTTCCAGAGGATTAATAATTTATTCATGCATCACTTTGTCAAAGCCAAGAGGAGAGATCACCATAGTGCTAAGCAGTATAGACTTTGTTTTTCCAAACGAAGAAATGGATAAGAAACCAGGGCATATAAGAAGTGATGTCAGGTAAAAATGTGTTTATAGGGTTAGCAGAATGAAAGTTGTAATCTTCACCTTCCTGTAATATTTGAGGTTAAGTGGATGTTATCAGGTAAAACAACACCATAATTGTGAGCAAAGAATAAAAAGATGTCTCCTCTCCCTCCAGATAAGAGGCAGCTCCACTCTGGAGCATGTGGCTTAATCCCAGAGTGTGGGAGGCTTTAAGCCCCATTTACCCTCACTGCCAAGTGCTCTTGAGCAGTAAAAGACAGATACAACTTTCTGCGGCAGCTGTGGTCATGGCAAATGTGAACTATAGAAATTTGCATATTCACTTACTTAGACTGTGTCCTGGCTCACTCTAATGCTCATCTGCCCACAGGAACTTCTCCTTTTTATTTAATTTACATCTGAGTTATTCTAACAATATAACAATGATTTTAGGTCTCTCTTTTAGCTGTGGATGAAATGCACATGAGCTTACCCAAGATGAAGAAGGACATTTACTGGGACGATTCTGCTGCTCGCCCACCATACACATTGGCAGCTGCTGACTATTGCATTCCCTCATTTCTGGGGTCAACAGTCCAGATGGGGTAAGTGCAGTTTTAAAAAATCTCTAATATTTTCCAGCCTGAGCAACATAGTGAGACCTTGTCTCTACAAAAAAAAAAAAAAATTTAAAGTAGCCAGCTGTGATGGCACCCGTAGTCTTAGCTACTTGGGGAGGCTATAGTCGGAGGATTGCTTAAGCCCAGGGATTCAAGGCTGCAGTGAGCTGTGATTGTGCCATTCCACTCCAGCCTGGGCAATAAAGTGAAACCCTGTCTCAAGAAAAATAAATAATTAATTAAAATTAAAATTAAGGGTAGGCATGATGGCTCACACCTGTAATCTCAGCACTTTGGGAGGCCGAGGAGGGCAGACCATAAAGTCAGGAGAAAGAGACCATCTTGGCCAAAACGGTGAAACCCCATTTTTACTAAAAATACAAAAATTAGCCAGGCATGGTGGTGGGCACCTGTAATCCCAACTACTCAGGAGGCTGAGGCAGAAGAATTGCTTGAACCTGGGAGGCAGAGGTTGCAGAGAGCCGAGATCGCACCACTGCACTCCAGCCTAGGCAACAGAGGGAGACTCTGTCTCAAAAAAAAAATTAATTAAAATAATTATCTCCAATATTTAGGAAATGAGCAGATAGATCACTGTTCTAATCTTTGTAACTTTTTTTGACATTTCTTCTACCTGGGCTTAGTATGTAAGTCGGTCTCTGTTTAGTGGTTTTAACATAGCAATCACTCCTATGTATCATGAGCCTTAAGTAAATGAGTTGAGGCCTGAAGTAAATCAGGCCCAGTTCTAGAATAATTTCATTAAGTCTGATCATGTATTTGATATTGGAGAAGTGTGTGAATGTGGGAGAAGTTTAAGTATATTTGCTGAAGGCAAATGCCACAGTTTCCAAGTAAATTAAAGATAAAAACACAAATTTAGAAAGTAAGAAACTCTCCACTCAAAAAAAAAAAAAAAAACTGTAGCAAAAGAGGAATCTTTTGTGGAATTTTTCTTATAATTCTTGGCAAGACTGTGGCTTACTGTTCCCTGAGGCCTGCTCTAAGCAGATTCGTGCAGTGGGTTCACGTCCCATGATTGCTGCCTGTGACCCTTCTTTCCCTCCTCCCTGGAGTAGCCTGCCCTCCTCCTTCCATGTTCAGGAGATCTTGCTCCAACCCTACTCCCTCTGAACGTCTCCTAATCCCCATCAATGATGGTTTGTGGCACTTCTCTTCCAAAGGGGCCTCTGAGGCTGAAAACCTTTCAAGACCCAAATAAAAGGAAGACTGAAAGTGAATTTCAGTAGTTGTGGCAAATAATGAGAAAGATTTAGGAGCCAGGAGATTTGCCTTGTTGCCTGCAAAACACATCTTACAGAAGGTTGCCTACTCCAGGCTAGACTTGCTTCTGCTTCTATGTACCCTTCTAAATCCAGACCCACCCACCCAGGGCTCCTTCCAGGCCAGGGAACCCATCCCTGCCCCTGATATATTCTCAGGGTCCATGGCTAGTAATCACTTGTTGTATGCATGTCCCAGCCTTTGGATACCTTCTGCAGGGGCAGAGCTTCATGGACATCCAGCACTCCTCTCAATTTTCAGAATTAATAAGAGCTGTTTTTCTGTGAGTTTGATTTTAGATAATTAAATATGCTTTATCCCTCTCCTCACTGCCACCATTGATTAATGCAAAATACTTGAAGATTTAACTTGAAAAGAGACCAACAATATTGGTAGAATCAGGGCATCATTGTGATGGCTCTATTTAGACAGCAGATCTCCACACGCTCTACTTCTAACGTTCACTGAGTTGTTCTTGCCCCATGGTTAAGATGATTTTTTGAAGGTCTCAAAATTTTTATCCTGATCTACTTATTCATCCTAATCATCAAAATTCTGCAAATTACTACATAAATTTCCATGTTCCTTAGAAAATATTAGAACACATGTTTCTCCTGTTTCTAAATACAGAAACAGAATAAGGGATTGACAAGATCTCAGAGAAAATTTCTTCCCCAAAAGATTATTGGGAAGATTAGATGAGATTGTAAACATTAAAATGTTCCAGATAAAACAAGAGAGCATGACGATCATTATCACCTAGTCAAGTCTTATTTGTGGTTGTCAAACTGAAGCAGAGAAAGATTAAATAACTTTAAGCTATTTTTCATATTAAACTTATCCTGGAAATTTAGGACAGAAAATAAAACAACTGAGACAAAACCAGGGCGTACAATATTTAAAAGTGCAGCAAAAAATTATCAATTGTCAGGGAGAAGTCCTCCAACTAAAATGGGCTATTCACCAGCAGAGTGGAGAGAGGAAGAGACAAAGGCCAGAATCTATGGTGAGAGGGTTTTGTGAGAGGTTTAACTGGATCTGCTAGAACCAATTGATCAAAGAAACAATTAGGCAAAAGCTCACTTGAACTTGATTTTCTATATGAATGAGGACCATTTCAGTGGACCACAATCCAGGAAACTTTACTGCAGGAACATAGGAGATTGGAAGCCCTGAGTTGATAGAAACGTCCCCCTTTGGATTTATTAGTGTCCATTTTTCCTATGATTGTGGTATTAGACAAAATGTTTCTGGTTGCCTATGACAGAAAACCAAATTCAAACTTTCTTAAGCAAAAAGAAGTTTATAGTGTCACATCCAGAGACGAGCCTAGCTTTGGGTGTCACTGGATCCAGAGGCTCAGAGGATGTCACCAGGACTCACGGTTGCCGGTCTCTCTCAGGTCTGCTTTTCTCTCCACTGGCTCAGTTTTCAGGCAGGCTCTCACATCCTGAGGGCAAAATGGCAAGCTTCAGGCTTACAACGGACTTTCTCAGCTAACCTGTGGAAAAAGAACATCTCTTTTCCAACTCTTGAAACTGAAGTGCCGATTTGCTATGACTGACTGGGCTTGGTTCACATATCTGTTCCCAAACTAATTACTATCAACAGGGAGACAATATTTTGACTATTCGTGGCTGGTTTATATGTCCATCTTTGAAGGAAGGGTTATAGTCAGCCCCATCCAACCATATGGAGTATGTGATGTCCCAGGAAAAATCAGGGTGCTATTATCAGGAAGAGGGTGAATAGTTTCGCTGGGCTGACAAAAACAATAGATGCCATCTAAAATCATAGAAGATAATTCCCTAAGCAATGAATGCTTCCCTCACCAAATACAAGGTCAATGTCAAATGAGCCACCTGACTGAGGCTCAGGGTGAGGGAAGGCAAAAGGTAAGAAATGTTGTGGCACAGGTGGCTTTGTCGGTGCTGACTGAGCCAATGAGCTCTTTGCATGAGGGTGAACATCCCGTGTCAAGAGGCTGTAGACACAAAGCATTCCACTTTATAAAGTACCTGCTGCTTGATGATCATATAAAATCCTTTTCTGGATGAGATTTTTTTCTTTTCTTTTCTTTTCTTTTCTTTTGTTTTTGAGACAGAGTCTCAGTCTGTCGCCCAGGCTGGAGTGCAGTGCCGTGATCTCAGCTCACTGCAACCTCCACCTCCTGGGTTCAAAGGATTCTCCTGCCTCAGCCTCTCAAGTAGCTGGGACTACAGGCAAGGGCCACCACGCCCAGCTAATTTTTTGTATTTTAGTAGAGATGGGGTTTCACCGTGTTAGCTAGGATGGTCTCAATCTCCTGACTTCATGATCAGCCTGCCTCAGCCTCCCAAAGTGCTGGGATTACAGGCGTGAGCCACTGGGCCCTGCCTTTTTTCTTTTTTTCTTATTACCTTTACAGTGTATGTTCCCTGCATATTTAATTCAGAAATCAAATTTTCCTTACCTTTTCACATCAATATTTTGGGTTTGTAGCCACAATTCTCATAATCCAGATATTCTAAGATCAAAGCAATGTCCTTCAAGAACAGAGCAGAAGTACTACTCTCCAAAGGCAACCCACAAGATTGCCCGCCTCACAGCCAGCACATTCGGCAGCGCTGTTCACATTCAGCACACTGTTCATTTCCACTTCAGAAGGACACGCCTTGGAGACAATGTCTTTATTCTCTATATTAAGGAATATGTTCAAAACATGGCCCTATTTTCTGCATATTTACTAAACATATATAACTCAAATAAATTAATTTTCTCTCTTTCTAGCTTAAGAACAAATTTAAAATATATTTTCCCTTGGACTCTCACATACAGAATGCACTCATTTATTTATTCAGGTAAATTTTTTTCAGGGCCTAGTATGAGGTAGGTTCTATGCCAGATGCTAGAGGTAGTCAAAAAAGAAAAGAAAAAAACACCTCCTAAGCTCACAGACATAAGGAGAAACAAGTGACGATACAATGTGGTAAATGCTACAGTGCAGAAATGCTCAGCCTTGTGGGAACACACGCAGTGATACACTTCACCCAGCCTGAAGAAGCAGAGAAAGCCTCTTGGAGTCGGGGACTCTAATATACATCTTTAAGAATGAGTTAGGAGGCGGGGCGTGGTGGCTCACACCTGTAATGCCAGCACTTTGGGAGGCCGAGGAGGGTGGATCACTAGAGGTCAGGAGTTCAAGACCAGCCTGGCTAACACGATGAAACACTGTCTCTACTACAAATGCAAAATTAGCCACACATGGTGGCACAGCCTTTAATCCCAGCTACTCAGGAAGCTGAGGCAGGAGAATTGCTTGAACTCAGGAGGCAGAGGAGGTTGCAGTGAGCCAAGATCGTGCCATTACACTCCAGCCTGGGTGACAAGAGCAAAACTCCATCTCAAAAAGAAAAAGAAAAAAAAAGAAAAAAAGAATGAATTAGGAGCCAGCGCACAGATAAGATTGAGGGGATTCAACAGAGGGCACATTTCAGGCCAATATGGGCAAAGATAGAAAGGAATGATAAATAGTGTACTCAGGGTAACAATTTGATAGGCAAAGCAGAAGAGCCAAGAAATGAATCTGGAGAGGAGGCAAGGACAGAAGATGGAGGGTTTTATAGGGTGGGTAAAGGATTTCAGCCATTATTCAAAGCTATTAAATAACAGGGTCACATTGTTGCTTTAGAGAGATTAGCCTGGTGGCTGGCAGAAAGCCGGAGAGCTGAGGATAAGACCAGAGCCAGAGTTAGCAGGCTGTTGTCATTTAAACAGAAGAGGATAAGGGCCTGAGGTAGGTGTATTACAAGAGATGTAGACAGTAGAGATGACAGAAGGGACAGATTCAAGAAAGAAGAAGGAGTGAAGAATGGTAATAAACCAAAGATGACAGAGAGGTAAGGGTAGGAGCTGCTCTAAGGAAAAGATTATAAGCTCTCTGTTTTGCATGTGTTTAATTTGAGACCTCTGTGGGCAATTCACCTGGAGATGGCCAGCAGGCAGTGAGTCCAGAGACAGAGGATGCATTTTACTGATATCAGTACGTAGAATCAGAGTGGGTGGGAGCACCCAGAACAGTGTCAAGGAAGCAGAGCAGAATAGGAAGGGTAGAATACTATCACTGAAAGGGTGATCACAGGAAAAGGGTAGTCAGAGCAGGAATGGTCAATATAGATTCAGGGTAACCCAGAAAATGCCCTGCCAAAAGGCCAAAGGTACAAACTTTCCTAATAAAGCCTGAAAAGCATGCGACAGGTTTTGCATGTTAGGGTCATCAGAGACTTAAGTGAGCATACAAGGCAGAAATTAAACTACAGTAGGTTAGAAGTGATTGACAGGTAAGAAGGTCAAGATTGCCAGTGTAAGCTGTTTTTAAAAAATAATTTTATTATAGAAAAGTTCAAACAGGGCCAGGCACGATGGCCCACGCCTGTAATCCCAGCACTTTGGAGGCCGAGGCAGGCAGATCACTTGAGGCCATGAGTTTAAGACTAGCCTGGCCAACGTGGTAAAACCCCCATCTCCACCAAAAATACAAAAATTAGCCAGGCATAGTGACGCATGCCTGTAGTTCCAGCTTTTTGGGAGGCTAAGGCAGGAGAATTGCTTGAACCCAGGAGGGGGAGGTTGCAGTGAGCCGAGATTGTGACACTGCACTACAGTTTGGGCAACAGAATGAGATCCTGTCTCAAAAAAAAAAAAAGTGTAAGCAGATCCAAAGGTAGAGAACAAGCTGTGATAAAGCTCCATGTACCCATCATTCACTTCAATGATCAAGTCATGGCCAGTCTTATTTCCTTCCCCACCCGCCTTTATCTTCCCTGCCATTTGATCATGGTAAAGCAATAGACCATAATACCATTTTCATACTTTAAAAACAAAAAGAAAACAAAACCAAGACACATGTAATTCCTCAATTCATTAAGTATCCATGGACTATTTTTTTGAGAAGTCTGAATTGACAAGGTAAACAGACCAGATAGTATCCACTAAGAAAGGGACTCATCTGTTTCCCTCCTCAATTCAGAATTCCAGGGATGGCTTTTTTGTTTTGTCTTGGGTGACGCTAATGCCATATTGTTTTACTTGCTTTTTTTTTTTTTTTGGTTTTTTGTTTTTTGGGTTTTTTTGGAGACAGAGTCTCTCTCTGTCGCCCCCAATGGAGTGCAGTGGTGCGATCATGGCTCACTGCAACTTCCTCCTCCTGGGTTCAAGCAACTCCCTTGCCTCAGCCTACCAAGTAGATGGGATCACAGGCATGCATTACCACACCTGGCTAATTTTTGTATTTTTAGTAAAGACGGAGTTTCAACCATATTGGACAGGTTGGTTTTGAACTCCCGACCTCAGGTGATCCATCTGTCTTGGCTTCCTTAGAATTATCTTCACCACTTGTACTGAATTTCACTTTGCTGCTGTATCCCGGCCTTGTTCGGACAGAGCCATTAAGACTTCCTCTGGTGTTTACTGTAGTGCTGTCCACTGTGTGACTTAGCATCCCTTTTAGCAGAGGACCCACAAGAAGAAATCTATTTCAGACATCGGTGGGCAAATCTTACACTATTTATCTTACAAACTTTATAATTTTATAATTAATGATGGTTTCCTTTTCATTTTGGCTGCTGGGAAGCTGACAATCAAATTTGCGGCCCACCTTTAGCAAATCTGTGGAATGGGATTTTTTGGGCATGAATTTCTAGATTCTGTGTTTTTTATGATTGTTCCTTATTCTACCTCTACTATATTGGCCTGATTTTATATATCACATAAATGTAATAATATATAACATAATATTATTTATAATAATATAATAATATATAATGTAATATTATTTATATATTATATAAACATAATAGTATATAAAAGTAATATTTTATATATTATATATGTTTATATAATAATATATAAAATATAATATCTTATATATAACCCATATTATTGCAATTTATGTATTTACATAAGCCACTTCAAATCCTTTGTAAGACAAAGAAAGATGTGATAAAGAAACAAATTAATAACTCTCCTTGTTTTGAAAAAGGAAAGAAAAAAGACAGGCTGAGCAAAAGGAGCCCAATGGAAGAGAGGAAAGACACACAGGAGCAAGGTGGGATGACAGAGCAAGGGCCTAAAGACACAGGGCCGGCTCCCGGTGGGTGGGGGGAGGCCCCAGTGCCTGAGCTAGAGGGAAGCAGCTGAAGTTGGATGCAGTAAGGGGAGAGGGGGAGATGGTGCCTGTGCACTAGGGAAGCAGGAACCAATGTTCTTGCCTCATCTAGACATCGTGTCGTAATCTAAAGGAAGCATTAACAGAGCTCATCTTTCTCTGTCCAATCTAGGACCAAAGAGCTGCTGTTTCAAAACTGCATTTTATAAGCTTTCATACCAATCCAACGCTGAAGTTCTATCTCCTAATCTTTGCATGGAGCATGTTAAAAATCAACTTCAAAATCAATACTTGGAAGGAAAAAAAGTCAGTTAAAAATCTGAATGCAGTACCCAAAATAGAAATGCTTTCATAAATATGCCAGTCTTGAACATTTAATAAATAGTGATTATTACATGGCCAGTAATCTACATTGAGCCATTTTATGAGTTAATAAGCAATGAAAAAATATTTCTTGGGCGAATTCTTTTACCATTATCTCATGTGAGATCACTTCAGTTGAATCTGTTTTGCTTGTTCTTTTGTGATAATATGGAATTCTTTCTAATCTGCTGGAGTTTTGTTTTTGGTTTTTGTTTGTTTGTTTTTGTCTTTTGTATTTTTGAGACAGGGACTCCCTCTGTCACCCAGGATGGAGTGTAGAGTGGTGCGATCACACTTGAACAAGCAGCCTTGAACTCCTGGGTTAAAGCAATCTTCCTGCCTCAGCCTTCAGGTGCACACTACCATGCCTGTCTTTTTTTTTTTAGGAGGCAAAGGTCTGCCTATGTTGCCCAGTCTGGTCTTGAACTCCTGGTCTCAAGTAATCCTCCCACCTAGACCTCCCAAGTGTTGGGATTCCCGGTGGGAGCCACTGTGTGCAGCCTTGACCTGCTGTTTTAATTAAGGCATCTTTTCATTAGCTTAACTATGGAGACACTATTAACCAAGATCGAGAAAACACCCACAAGTAGCCAAAAGAACATTGTAAGATGCACAATGAGAAAATACACCCAAACCCTAATGTAATAATGAGTTTTCCTAGGACAATAATAAATACATGCATGATAAAAATAATTTTACCCAAGCAAACTTTAAATGCTTAAACTCAAGCCAGCATTGCTGAAAATAATTTTTTAAAAACAAAGGAACAAAACTCAAGATCTAGGCCTACCCTACCACAGCTGGCTTGGGGTAGAGGTAGAATGCTTGTCTTCCCATTAGATCATCATGAGTCACTTCAAAATTCTTACTGTCTTTTAATTACTTGGGATTACCCATTAACACAAATGTTCAAGACTCTGAGGAATGGAACACATAGAAATTAAAGACCTGAAGTCTCATAATGCCCTTTAGTCCTATCTTGAAAATCCAAACAGCTAACAGTAAAGAAGATAATCCCTTAAGGGCAATGGAAAAACCCTAACAAACTATCCATCCATAACAGCTAAAGGATTCGAAATTCTGGAGAAGACAGGCTGTAACTGCTTATGAAATGGATCACTCAAGTGTGTCCAGAGTGCTTGCTCTGTCTTGCTAATCTAAAGGCATGCTCCAAGCCTGTAAACTTTAAACTACTAACTATAATCCCATTTAAAGAGCTTTGTTTTCTTGGGCTCTTCTGCCATAATTCAAATAATTATGTCAAAATGTTCTCACATGTATAATGATATTAAAAAGGAGTCTATGAAGTCAATTAAGGATCCCCTTAGTAAAGAGGAAAAATCTTCAAAATTGTAAAGAGTTCTTTGTGGCTAGGAGTTGAGGAATTTATTTAAGATGTATTTGATACTATGAAACTTTGTCAGAAATAATAATTTCTACTAATCTATCTTTATTCTAAAAGTTCTAGGAATATATAACAATAACACAATTTTTTGGTAATTATACATATAGACAAATGTACTTAAAGGGCACAAAATATTTAGGATTACACTGTAGGTCAGAAGTGTTTTTAGTGATATTAATTCAAATATGTCAAAATACATATTTTAGTGGTGAAGACTTTATCAAAGTGTGGTTAAATATACTTCCATGTTGATGTTACTTAGCCAACTATATTCAAATATTTTAGTTTTACAAGAAAATAGATAGTCTGATACATACCATTGCATGCTTATATTACAAACTACCAAAAATATCTCAAACTCTGAATTACTAACTTCAACAAAAGTATATTCTGGGAACATTGATTTTTCACTCAATGTACCAGAAAGGAAGGAGAAATGGAAACTTCCAAGGATGTGAATGTGCATTAAGTTTATAATTTTAGAACTTACTCAGGGATTCTTTCATATCCTGATGTGGGGTCACCATTGGTGTTCAGTTTTCATATTTAAATGGTATCAGATCTGTACACGGCTTGATTTCCTTTTTTAACAAAATTCCTATAGAATGTACCAATATTAAAAAGGCGATTTTAAGTGAACCCCTACTTTGGGCCATAATTTCTTTTTATGTCAGCCAGCAGGAGCCAAGAGAGCATAACCAGGGTGGTGAGATATAGCTAGGTAAGACTCTTTAAAGGCACAGGAGGTCACTTCTTCAACCACATTTGCCAAAACTCTCAGTTCAATGATCAGATAGGCCACCACTGTGGTAGTACGGGGGTCGACAGCCCTAAGTGCAGCTTTCTGGGCTATGAGTACCTCCTAAGATGCTCTAGAGCTTGAAACTGTTCACCCGAAAGAGAGTAGAGGGAGGCTGGGTGAATACAATGTTCAGTGCACTGGATTTTCCTCATAACCTTCAGCCCCACACCTCCCAGCTCAGAGGGAGGGTTGCCTTGCCCATTTTACAAATCCTTGGCTGAAGCTTTGACGATGATTCTGCAATGCACATGGTTAAAAATAGCCGCATGCACCTCAGATGGTTTTGAAGAGTACATTTTGCTTTGTCCATGAAAAAATGCACCTCCACACATGTCTCTGTCCTGATAGATTCTCAGGCAAATTATCGGCTCCCTCCAAGGCAGTCACCTGACTGTGAGTATACTAGCAATTTGAAAACAAAAAATCTGCAGTGAGAAGTAGAACTCATCATATTAAATATCATTTTCCTAAATTCTTCATTTCAGTTATGCTAAAAAGGTCTCTTATGATTCAAAGTTAAATTGTCAAAATAACACTTCAAAAGTAAAGCAGAGAAAGAAAGACAAGCATCATCCAGTTTTATCTTTCAATCTTTTCGAAGCTCTATATTTACCGAATCACTCTTGTGAGAAGGGGGTTGCTCTGCAAAAAGCTTGCTTTGGAGAAATGCATTAAATCTTTCAAGCTATCAGGGCTCTTTTTGTCTTTCTATATTAGACACATCCCAAGAAGTATGGCAGTCTGCTGACATCTTCATCAGCCTGTCTCTTGCCTCTTTGTTATGGCAGCAGAGGGTGAAGCATGTTCTTCTGCACCCCTGACCAGCCCAAGCATCTTTTAAAGTTTCTAATTAAATCATGGCTGCTTATGCCCTCAGATATTTGTCATTTGCAAGGGAAACCATGGGGCTGATATTTACCTAGGTATTTCATATATATTTTGAAATTTGAGTTTTTAATTAACACTTGAGATTAAAATAATTTTAATCCAGACATCTATCTAACCTGTGGAATTAATGCATGCTCTCCCTCCTCTGGACTCAACTATAGCTAACTAGCCTGACTGGCTTAACACAACCTTTTCTCTCTCTTCTTTTACTCTTCTCTCTTTCAAAAATAGCCCAATATGTGATGCAATCGTTCTCATTCTCATGTTTCCTATATTTTTGTAGTGATAGTTTCTATTGCACAATAAATACATATTGCAGGATTTGATGATGTTTGGCAAGTGGCACACACACAAAAAAACAATATCGAGAGGCAAGGTCAGGGTAGTCTGTCTCCACAATTTTCACCATTTGAGCAGCCCTCTCTTCTTCCCTCAAATAACCCAGCTTCTTCCAGTTCTTATATTTCCCCTCCACCCACCCAGTGCCCTAGTCTTATCATTAAATGACTAAGTCATCCCTTTTGAGGGTGTTAATTGTTAAGTGATATCTCCTAGATGTAGTAACTTTTTTTTTTTTTTTTTTTTTTGAGACGGAGTTTTCGCTCTCGTTACCCAGGCTGGAGTGCAATGGCGCGATCTCGGCTTACCGCAACCTCCGCCTCCTGGGTTCAGGCAATTCTCCTGCCTCAGCCTCCTGAGTAGCTGGGATTACAGGCACGCGACACCATGCCCAGCTAATTTTTTGTATTAGTAGAGATAGGGTTTCACCATGTTGACCAGGATGGTCTCGATCTCTTGACCTCGTGATCCACCCGCCTCGGCGTAACATTTTTTAAAAGGACAATCTTGAGGAAGAAAGGAGAGTGACCTTCACACACACATTATCATCTCCTCCGAACCTGTACGAGAAGTCAGTGATGACTTGGAAACCGCCTCTGAAAGTTTGCCAGTCATGGACAGAGTCCTTTTTACATGCTCTACTTTGAAAGCTTTCCTACAAATGTCTTTGAACTTTCAAACAACCTAAAAGGCAGGTAAAGGATTATTATCACCAGCTTATCAAGGATGATGCTAAGTTCCCAGAGGTTATGTGAGTCCCCAAAGGTCACAGAGCTGGTTGGTGTCAGCCTAGACGGCAGTAATCCTGGCTCTGCAAGCTCTCAAATTATTTTTCCCACCACAGAGACGGTTCTCAAATTTCATCCCTGGAAACTGATGGCCGCATGACACTTTCCATGAATGTCCTCC
The DNA here is from genome assembly GCF_030222135.1 of Aotus nancymaae. Classification (NCBI taxonomy): domain Eukaryota; kingdom Metazoa; phylum Chordata; class Mammalia; order Primates; family Aotidae; genus Aotus; species Aotus nancymaae. The sequence goes on from NW_026988428.1 coordinate 31,120,304, forward strand.
TATCTCTAATTACCTGCCTTGTTCAGTCCAAATGAGTTCTAGAATATAAAACCTAGCTTTTTCAGCTGACTGTCTCTAATATACAGGAATATAATAAGGGTACTTTTGTTCTATCATATAATATTTCTGCTATCAGTTGGTTAAATGATATTATATTGAGCTCAGGACTGTACTAACCCTAGACTAAGAGGATACTTTAAAAATCTAAAAAGGAACAGGAAAAAAAAAGCACAAAAGAACCTAAAATTTATACCCCAGTCTCCCATTTGGGAAATACCCTTTCAAACTATTCTAAGGCTGAGTGTGGTGGCTCTCACCTGTAATCCCAACACTTTGGGAAGCTAAGACAAGAGGACCACTTGAGGCCAGGAGTTCAAGACCCACCTGAACAACATAGGGAGATCCCCATCTCTACCAAAAATAAAAAATTGTCCAAGGATGGTGTGCACACTCACAGTCCTAGCCACTTGGGAGGCCAAGATGGGACGATCACTTAAGTCCAAGAGGTCAAGGCTACAGTGAGCCATGATCGTGCCACTGCACTCCAGCCAGGATCACAGAGTGAGACCCTGTCTCTAAATAAATAAGTATTCTATTTTAAACAATTTTGTTCTTAAACCACAGCTTCTGCTGTCATATATGGGAATGGTGGCTATCAGAGAAAGGAGATGAACATTGTGTGTTGGCAATGAGATCTTCCATGGAAGCATTTAGAAGAAATGTCATTAGGTTTTTCATGCTGGGAAGTTTTCCTACTGCTCTGTTACAGCATTAAGACCTGGAGGGCATCATTCATCATTCAGCATGAGATACATAAAACTACCCCCAGGGTACAGATCACCAAGTGTTATTCCAAAGACCCTGTTTCAAACTAAAGGAGTGAAGTTTTCAAGTCATGTTTCTTATCCAAAGCAGTCATCAACGTTGCTTTTTGTGTAGCCTTCCAGCATGCACACCCCTGCCAACGCCACACAACCCTAGCAATGCCCTCCATTCTCAACGACAATCCACAGCTGCCCTCTGTCTCCAGGATAAAGTCCACATCCCGCAACCTAGTATACGACTCTTCATGGCACAGTCCAAGGACATCTTTCCAGCCCATGCCTGACACTTTTCTGTGTGTTTCACGGAGATTCAAGTATCTCCTATTTCTCAAAAACACCCTAAACTTCCCTGCTGCTTTATTTGTTCAAGTCACTTCTTTCACCTGGAATGTTCTGTCCCTTTTCTATCTATCCAATTCCCACTCAGTGTCAAAGCCCAGCTCAAAAACTTGCTTTTGCAGTTTTTTTGCTAATGCAGCAAATTGTTTATGATAGGTGCTCAATAAATTTAGTCTGGTGAATAAACAGAGAAATCTCATGCATCCACTCCACAGTCTTATGAGGAAGGAAGGCACAATAGAGTCTTCCTGGCAGACGTACCCAATGTCAGTCATGAATCAGTAGGACGCTAGCAAGAACACTAGACATTTTGCAGTTTGCTTGTTGCAACTTGTCCATTTTCCCCCATCTATGACCCAGGGGCTTACACCTCTTGCTGTAGTTGAAGGTATAGTGCATATGCCCTACACTAGGACATAAAGTTTTTGTCTTTTGAGTCACAAAGTTTTGAGGTATTAATAATACAAACTTTTTTCCTAGAAGATTGTCCTTCTTACAAGATTGCATGCTTTAGAGGTAGTTAAAAAAAAAACAAATCCCAAATAAATAGTTGAGATCCCAAATGGAAGACAGATGCCTGTCCTATACAGAGAGATGGCCAGATTGTCCTTGATTCCCGGCGCATATCCGGTGTGGCAGTGTTAGCGAACAAGTGCGCTTGTGGTTCCTCTGGTGTCCTCCTCCCTAACTAAGTGGGTGACTGTGGAGTGTGACTGGAGAGCTAGCCAAATGCAATCCACCCAGCAGGGTCACCAAGGCCACTGAAGCATGAGTCTGCATTTCTCAAGTCAATGTAATAGAATCTGAGCCTCGCACAGTAGAGGGTGGGTCAGAAGGCTATCTGGTAGCCAAGGGCGCTGCTGGGGCTTTAGAAAAACAGCACAACGCTGTAATCAAACACCGTCCCGGGACATTCAGCCAGTTAATCATCTCAGTCACCCATATTTTATTCATAAACATGAGGAACGACATTTTCTTTGGCTATTTGCCCTTTCAAGTTACACCAACATTATACTGTCCCAGTGTTTTCCTTTATGTCACATAAAACGCACCGGGATAGGTAAAGCATCTTGTCACCCAACACCAACACTGGACTGGGACTAGCTGGTTACTGTTGCTCGCAGAGCTAGCATGATGAGCATTCGTAGTTCAAGCACAAGGATTTCAGTCGTTCTTCAAACCTCATTTAGGTTGTAAGTCCACAGAGATGTGTGACAAAGAACTATGTAATCTGAGGCCAGAGTAGACCAACCTACCAAACAGGCTTATTGTCATCTTAATTATTATTTTATGTCAGTCCTAAAGGAGATTTAAAATGGTAGGATTGGCCGAGTGTGGTGGCTCATGCCTGTAAACCCAGCACTTTAGGAGGCTGAGATGGGTGTATCATTTGAGGACAGGAGTTCGAGACCAGCCTGGCCAACATGGTGAAACTCAGTCTCTACTAAAAATACAAAAATTAGCTGAGTGTGGTGGCACACACCTGTAATCCTAGCTACTGGGGAGGCTGAGGCATGAGAGTTGCTTGAACCTGGGAGGCAGAGGTTGTAGTGAGCCAAGATCATACCACTACACTCCAGCCTGGTGGAAGAGTAAGATTCTGTCTTTAATTAACTAATTAAATGGTAGAATTATTTGTTTTATTTTTTAAATAGTAAAAATTCAGCAGGAAATTCTTGGTAGCCAATCCATCAAACTTAATCACAAGGGGAGCCCAATCGCGATGCGAGTTCACCCTAACAGGATGAATATATTCTTTCCACAAGATTCTCATTTCTCTTTTTTTAACCCTAATTATACAGACATAAATGCAAAGACTTATCAGGAATGTTTATGAATTACCTCTGGGCAAGGACTGTGCTTTACTCACTATTCTGCCCTGGGCTGTAGCTCATCCCTTGACCCACGCGTAGTAGGCTTTCCACCAAAGTGATTAAGAGCCAGGGCTTGGAGCCAGACTTCCGAATTTGCTCTCACTAGCTACTTATGCTTAGTGAATCTCTCCAGCCCTCAGTTTCATCATTTGTAAAGTGTAAAAAACAATACCAATACCAACTCATCTAATTATTGTGATAACTGAATGAATCAATGCATAGGAGGTGCTTAGCTGGACCTTAGCATATAGTCAGTAAATGTGAGCTGGTCATTGCACTCTCATGAATTTACCTATGATCCATTGTTAAGGGGGGGTTGATGGGTCCCAGGGAAATACGACCTTAATTCATCTGTACTAAGGGAAAAAAAATATATACTAGATGATAGATAGATAGATAGAGATAATTTTTTAATGTCCAACTCTCTAGATCAGTGATTCTCAAAGTATGATCTGGGGACATCTGGGGATTCCTAAGGCCCCTCCAGAGAGTCCTGAAGGTCAAAAATGTTTTCATAATAGCATAACATGTTATTTGCCTTTTTCGTTCTCATTCTATCAAGCGTGTTCAGTGGAATTTTCCAGAGGCTACAAGATATGTGATGATGTCATCACTTAGCAGTCAATGGAATGTGTGCTTGTACATGCTTGTGTTTCAGACATTCTCCAGTTATACTTTTAAATACAGTAGAGAGTACCAGATATAATCCATATAAGCCAATCTCTTTGGGATATGCAATAATTTTTAAGAGTTTAAATGGGGCTTGAGATCAAAAAGTGTGAGAATCTCTGCTAGACTATCTCAAGTCCCTAAGCCCCCATTTGAAAAGCTATAAGATAAAAATACCAAACTCATCTCTTAACGTTGAGACTCTTCCCCCAAAGCTAGGCCCCTGAAGCTACTCTGCCTGGATCTTGTCGTTGTGTGTTTCAGGCTGTCTGGGTCTGATTTTCCTGATGAGGAGTGGCTGTGGGATTATGAGAAGCATGGCCATCGGCATTCCATGATAGGAAGAGTCAAGCGGTTCCTGAGTGCCCATGAACACCCCTCCAGCCCCAGAAGAAGAAGCTACAGGAGGCAGACGAGTGACAGCTCCATGTTCTTACCCCGAGATGACCTCAGCCCAGCCAGGGATCTACTGGCTGTGCCCTCAAGAAATCCCCACAGGGCCTCACCCACCTGGAAGAAATCCTACTTCCCAGAAAGAAGCCCCACGCTACACTCCAGCATAGGAGAGCTGTCCACCATCAGGGAGACCAGCCAGACAAGCACTTTACAGAGCCTGACCCCACAGTCCAGTGTGAGAACCTCCCCCATCAAAATGCCACCGGTGCCTGAGGTATTGGTCACAGCGGCTGAAGCACTAGGGTCCACATCAGACGGCTACCACCATGACTCCGCTACCTCCATCTTGAGCTCTGAGTTTACAGGGGTTGAGCCAAGCAAGACTGAGCAGCAGCAGGGCCCAGTGAGATCCATCCTCTCCTCTTTAGAGAAGGGGACACCTCCTAGAGGCCCCAGTCCCCAGACTGTTTCAGCCAGCACTGAGGGAAACATATTCAAGTGTGAAGGAGACCCTGGTGATACCTTTCTAAAAAGGTGGAGCCTTCCGGAATTCCTGGAGTCCAGCCACACCTCCCTGGGAAACCTAAGTCCAGACCCCATGAGCTCTCAGCCAGCTCTTTTAGTTGACACAGAAACATCCTCAGAGATCAGTGGGATCAACATTGTGGCAGGCTCTCGAGTCTCTCCTGATATGCTGTATTTAATGGAACACCTGGACACCAAGGAAACAGATATCATAGAGCTGAACAACAAGGAAACCGAGGAACCACCCAAATGAGTGCCACAAAGTTCTAGTTCTGGTTCTAGCCTAGATTCTTATCTCCACAAATGCAGCATTAATCTCAGGACATACCTGAAGGCTAGTCAATGTTTTTAAAACATGATCATACTGCATAAGCTACTGAGAACTTTGAAGGGCATTATGATCCTGACTTTTCAAGAACTGCGAAAAATCAAACATATTCGCGTCATCCATCACAATATGGCTTTCATCAGAAGTTACACAAACCACAATGACTTAATCAAATAAGTCTTAACCAAATAAGGAATCTGGAAAATATACATGACTTATAAATTCATAGATTATTAGCTGTGAAAGAGTCTCATAGAGCATAGTCCAATCCCCTAGACCTAAAGGTCCAGACACATAGGATTCTCTATTTCTCTTCTTTTTTCTCTTTCTTCTTTAGCCATAAAGCAGACAGATAAAAATGAAAGAAAGAAAGAACAAAAGAAAGAACGAAAGAAAGAAAGAAAGGAAGGAAGGAAGGAAGGAAGGAAGGAAGGAAGGAAGGAAGGAAGGAGATGCATCACATAAATCACATAATGGCTGAAACAACCCCTCCTTCCTAACTTCTTTGTTTGAGGCTTTTTAATCTTCTCATTCCTACTTTCTATAACTATTATTATTGTCATTATGATTTCCTAATTTTTAAGCTTTATCAGCACCAGAACATTTCATTCTCTTCAATTTCCTTTTCTACTTTTCTTTCTTTCCCCTTTATTCTGTCATCCTTTTTTTCTTTTCCCTTCTATCTGGTTGTGCTTCTTTTCTAGTGACTCTAATCTGTCCCATTTTTCAGGTTAGAATATTTCTTCTTGCCAAATCTGTTGCTTACATCTTGCCATGAATTTCAAAATATAAGACATTGGCAAAGCCTCCTACAGAATCATCAAAGTGTCAACAAATCCAACCTGATACCCTTCCAGCCTCACTTCCCGTGGAAGGCATATAGGAGTGATGGTTCCCCCCATGCCCTTTCAGCCACTGCCATTTCTTTCTGCTTCCAGTCTTTGGTCTTGTGCACTGAAGAAAAAGGAAGCCAAGAAAATATGAAACTTACATAGCCAAGTGCTATGGAACCAATGAATAAGCTGGCTCGCACCTGTTTAATTCGAACTCTTATGCAAAAATCCCAATCGTGTTGCAACATGGGACCAGTTACTGTGTCTATCGGGTCATTTGGGAATGAGATAGGATACTGGAGCTGGGTGGCTAATGGGGTACAGGGCTGCATAATGGGGATCAGATGTTGGCTAACTCCTCCCAGGGAGCTCTCGGGACAGCTGTTTGTTGTGGGCTCCCAAGTGCCTGGAGGGCCATGCCTTAGGACTACTGCCCTTACCATTTGTCATATGATGACACTTGACTACATATGGCTTTAGAAATAAAATAACCCTCATAACCACCATTTATTGAGTGCTCACAGTGTTCCAGGCAGCAGCGTGTAAAGTTCACAGATGATCTCACTAATCCTCATAGGAATCTTATGAGATTGATACACTGTTATTTCCAGTTTAAAGACAAGAGAAACAGGCTTTAGAGAAGTAAGGTATTTGCCTAAAATCACACAGTCAAGAAGTGTTCACATTCAAACCCAGGTTTATCTGACTCAAGAGCCCACACTCTTAACCATTATGCTTTCTCACTGCCCTATGCTATCTGTAAGGCCCTGAATCTGCCAGCAATTTGCCCAGCATTCTGGAGGATGCCGCAAGGGAGCCATGCCCAAATCACAAGTTCAGGCTAAATCTCTCCAGCCTCAAAGGCCTCCTGGGTCCTCCCCGCTCGTCTACATGCATCTTTTATGCATTCATAAAGAAGGGCATTGCTCCAGCTTGGAGTACCAGCCATAGTCCTCTTCATTTTTCATGACAGAAGAAAGTTGGCAGGACGCTCCTCCCCTTCCCCAACTCCTCCTGATACACAGTGTTAAAATTAGCACATTTTCAGGCCAGATATGGTGGCTCAGGCCTGTAATCCCAGCACTTTGGGAGGCTGAGGCAGGTGGATCACAAGGTCAGGAGTCCAAGACCAGCCTGACCAACATGGTGAAACCCTGTCGCTACTAAAAATACAAAAATTAGCCAGGTGTGGTGCTGCATCCCTGTAATCCCAGCTACTCAGGAGGCTGAAGCAGGAGAACCACTTAAACCCGGGAGGCAGATTGTGCCATTGCACTCTAGCCTGGGAGACAGAGCGAGACTCTCTCTCAACAACAACAACAAAAAATAGCACATTTTCACAAGACCTCATTATCTCCCTTACATGGCCCAGTGGCTTCATCTTTTGGGTTTGCCCATTCCAAGCACAGGCTCAACTTTCTTCTATGTTAAATGTAATCCGAAAGCCAGAGAGTGCAGTGAGGCCAAGCTCTATTTGTTGCGTTTTCTCCCTGCTTTGTAAAGACAACTCTGCCCTGAAGTTGGGGTCTGCAGTTCAGTAAAGAAATGGGCCACTAAGTTTTTCTCTATTTCCCAAGCATTTAGAGATGGCTGGCCCCCGGCAAAACAAAGAAGGCTGTTATCTCCCCTTCCTTTATTGCCCTGTCTACTTCACACCACTCCAGGCATCCACTTTCAGCCTGGTTCAGTTAAGCCATGGAAAACATTTTAAATGGAATGGAGAAATGTAAAATTCTCCATTAAAGTAAAGATTTGCTTAAATCTTAAAAATATACCTCTTCTTTTTAGTGTTTCCCCTTGAACTTCCCTCTTCTCCAGATAAATTTTTAAAATTTGATTGATTAAATTTTTGTTCTTTTTTTTTTTTTTTTTTTTTTTTTTTAAAGACAAGGTCTCACTATGTTGCCCAGGCTGGTCTCAAACTCCTGGCCTCAGGCGATTCTCTCTCCTCGGCCTCCCAAAGTGCTGGGATTACAGGTATGAGCCACCACACCCTGCCTGATTCCATTTTTAATCATTTTTTGAGATCTTATTGTCATAAAATCTACTCTGAGAATCTACTGAGCCCAGGTGGCCATGTGTTATAATGAAATAAGGAAAACTAGCATTTCCCTTTATAAACTTGAACAAGTCCCTGTTCTTCCGAATTTCTTATTCTCACCTGTAAAATGGGCTCTTTTCTGGCTTATTTCCCTGGGCTATTGTGAGGGTCATGAGAAAAGGCTGGGAACGCAGCAACACCATATGAGTGGCAAGCATGGTGGGGATTAGTGCTCCCACGGATTCACCATGAACCTCAGAAAAAGACCTTCTCGTTCTCACGTAGTCACTTTGCCAGGATCCCCTTGTTCTCCAGGGTTCTAACCTCTTTCATTCAGAAAGCTTTTCTTCTTTCTTCATTTAGAGACCATCCTGCTTTGTTGCCCGGGTTGGTCTTGAACTCCTTAGATCAAGAGATCAGCCTTTCTCAGCCTCGAGAAGCTGGGGCTGCCAACACGTGCCACCGTACCTGGCTCAGAAAGCTCTTCTAAGAGCTTTTAAGCCATTAAGCTTCCTACTTTTTAACCTTGTCATTTCTCTTTTCACTTTTTTTCTTTCATATGCTTTGGAGCTTCTCCCACATCCTCCTTCTCCGCAGCATTTTCTGACATAGTTCCTCATGCTCCACCATATCCCACACCTCCTCACCATGGCAGTGAGTTCCCCCTCTAACCCATTATGTGTCTCCATCCCCTCAATCAAAACATGCAACTAGAGAAAAGCAGTTCCTTCTGTCTTCTCCACTATCAATCTAGAGGATTTACAACCTCTGATTCAAAGTTAGAAGACCCTCCTGAGGGATCTAATCGCCCTAAACCTGGTCCTACATCAGTTAATTAGAAAGAGTAACTACAACTGTAAAACCTCCTAAGAGAACACTGAAACCCAATTCCCCCTGCCCTCCCTCACCACAATCATTTACATGATCAACAACAAACATTTTCTGATGTGCTGGGCTATTAACAGTAACAACCAAGGACTTCCTCATTTCGTCTTGTTGAGCTGTGTCAGGGCCTCAATACTTTTGCACGCTTTTTTTTTTTTGTAGTTCTATGGACCTTAATTTTTAGGACAGGCTTTTCCATTCATATGGCCACTGAGTCAAAAGAACCAATTCAAGAATACCAGGATCGTTCTGTTTTTGAAAATCTTACAAAACCCAGAAAAAAGATTCTTATTCACTGGCAAAGCTTGAGAGACAGAATCCTAACAAACATTCACCTAGCTCAAAACTCTCTCTTCATCACCTCCACCTGTGCAGCCAGCGCATACCTGGCCATGGCAAATGGAAAAGGAACCAATTTCCCAGTAAAATAGAGACCCAAAAACCACATGTGCCCAAATAATTAATTCTTAGAGATTACAAGAATTCTGTAATTCTTGGAGATTACATTTTTGTGTTTTATTTTGTTTTGTTTCTGCATTAATTCAGAAAGTGGGCTCAAACCTTCCTTTTGTCACAGGTAGATTTGGCCAGGTGGTTACCTAGAATCATCTTCTCTGACCTTCTAATTTAAGACATTTGCCAGAAGCAGCAAAGGGAATGTTACAGCTTGTATCCTGAAAACAAATAAGAACGTTTCTAAAACGGGTTTTGCACAGAAGTGCTGGTGTGTTCCAGGTTCTTTGTCTTGGCCAGCGGCTCTCAGCCAGAGATGGCTTTGCACCCAGAAGATATTTGACGATGCCTGGAGATAATTTTAGTTGTCATGCTGGGGAATATTTCTGGCATCTAGTGGGTAGAGGCCAGAAATGCTGCTAAACATCCTACGATGCACAGGACAGACATCCACAACTATTTGGTCCAATATACCCAGTTTGAGAAACCTGAAAAGGCCAATAAGAAGGTAAAACTGAGACAACCCCTGAGGAGATTAGTGACGAGAGATGAGCTAGAGAAAGAAATAGAACTAGAAGAGAACGGATTAGCCCAGCAACAAGCTAAATTCCTATTCTGTGTACAAGCTGTGAAATAATTACCATTTCTCCCTTGATGCTAAGAGGATCTGATATCTCAAATTCAGAAAAATCAAATTTGAACTCTGAGGTTCATGCTTAGATTCTTTGAATGGCTCCTACCAGTAAGAGTAGCTAAATACCATTGCTGGCATGACTGTAATTTCCTGAGATTATAGTTTATATAAAGAGTGACAGTAGATCTGGCACAGTGGCTCATGCCTGTAATCCCAGCACTTTGGGAGGCCAAGGTGGGCGGATCACTTGAGGTCAGGAGTTTGAGACCAGCCTGGCTAACATGACAAAATCCCATCTCTACTAAAAAAATACAAAGGCAGGGTGGGAGGGACAGAACTTCCCAAACAATAAGCTTCAACAGAATGCCTGACACTCAATAGTTGTTCAATGTTTCATGAATGACTATGAATAAAAGTCCATCTGGTGACATCATCCAGGATTTCACCAATTCCCTGATGTTATTCTCCTGGAAGTCTGAGGCAGAGGAATCTGAGTTTGCTTGGCTCATGGGAAGGTGGTAAACTGACCCCATCCATTGTAACTATTTTCTACTAAAAAGTCCTTTCTAAAATAAAGTGCCAAATTACATGTCTAGAAGATACAGTTTGTTCAGTCCTAAGAAAGACATATATAAAAGCTGAAGCTAGATCAGCTGTCTATCCACAGTTTAGCAATTTATTGGGATAAGTTCTTAAATAATATTAGGAAGAATATATTATTATTATTGTTACTATTTGAGACAGACTTGCTCTGCTGCCCAGGCTGGAGTGCAGTGGCGTGATCTCAGTTCACTGCAACCTCCGCCTCTCAGGTTCAAGTGATTCTCATGCCTCAGCCTCCCAAGTAGCTGGGATTACAAGTGTGGGCCACCATGCCTAGCTAATTTTCATATTTTTTAAGGATTCTTCTTCTGAAAATTGCCTTTTCAACTTTTTTGCTTTTTTATCTAACAGAGTTTCTATACTTTTCTTGGTTTGTTTTCAGGAGTTCCTTCTTTGTCTAGACTAATAATAGATCCTTGTTGGTTTCAGACATTGCAATGGTCTTTTCTGATCTTCTGTGTGTCTGTTAAAAGTGTCCATGGTAGGCTGGGTGTGGTGGCTCACGCCTGTAATCCCAGCACTTTGGGAGGCCGAGGAGGGTGGATCACGAGGTCAAGAGATGGAGACCATCCTGGCCAACATGGTGAAACCCCATCTCTACTAAAAATACAAAAAAATTAGCTGGGCGTGGTGGCTTGCACCTGTAGTCCCAGCTACTCGGGAGGCTGAGGCAGGAGAATTGCTTGAACCGGGGAGGTGGAGGTTGCAGTGAGCTGAGGTTGCTCCACTACACTCCAGCCTGGTGCCTGGTGACAGAGTGAGACTCTGTCTCCAAAAAAAACAGTGTCCATGGTATTTGTTGAATAAAAATCCTGAATTTAATATAATCAAATTCATCAATTTTTTAGTTTTATGCTTTTGAAGTTTTGAGGAAGAAATCCTTCCCCATCCTTTTCTCATGATATTCTCCTACATTTCTGTCCTATTTCCTTTATAGTGTTAAGTAGGGACAAGTTTCATCGTTGTTTTTTCTCCATAGAGTGAGCCAATTATCCCTCCATCTACTAAATGAACTGTTCGTTAAGTTCTACATATTTTTTGCAAATTAGATACACTGGTATGAAACAAACAGCATCTGAAAGAGGTAAGAGATAGGGTGACATGAGTAGAAGAAATAAAATAAAACTCCAGCTCCTCCCCACTAAATACAAACTTCCTTCCAAATGCATGCCTCCTGTTACCTGATGACTGGTGACGATTCCGCTTTCAGTGTTTGGGGCATAGCCCTCATTTGCACAAAAGCCCACTAAAAATAGGCCAATTCTTTTATCAGATTAAACTGCAAGAGTAAAGCCTGCTACTTAAGGAGCTGTTGCTTAAGAAGAAACAGAGATGATAGTGCTGGATCCTTCAACACTCAGAAGAAGGCAGGATCAAATCCAGAGAGGTGGAGTCCACAATCAAACTCTATTTAGGGCCTGGGATCAGCAAAGGTGGAGGCTTACACCAAATGGCTGGCATCACTTGTTCTTACTGGCTGAGGTCTGCTCTGGGCCTACAGTCTCAGACTCAGTAAAGATGGGTGAGTGTTAAGTGTTTACTGCCTGCCTTGGCCTTGTCCTTAGAAATCAGCTGCCGTGCCTGGATGGTTGCAGATGGGTTCAGAAGTCAATGAATCTCATCTTGTTTTTATTCCCCAAGGAACAAAACTTTCTGGAGGTGGCAGCATCTTCAATTCTAATTTTCAATTCTAAGCTTGTTATTAATCTGCATGGTTACTGGACCCTACGGACTCCAAAGGAAAAGCACAAGATTAGAAAACACTTTCAAACAATCAGTCATTTTTTCCAAATAAAAATGGAATTTGATTACTTTCATAACTGAAGAATGTAGGAAGACTGGCGAATTTCTGTCACATTCACTCACCTCTCTTCAACATGGCTTTGCTCCCCCTGGCCCTGAGGCAGAGGCTATGTGCCCCTGATCCTCTGCAGGGAAAAAGGTTCAGCTGGTGACAGGCTGGGTGGGACAATGCCCTTCTCGTAGATAGAGTGGAAATGAGACATGTGCCCACTTGTCTTAGGAGGCAGCCAGGCCCTTTCCACCGGGATGTAAGCTCCATTCACTGTCTTTTTCCACCAGTGCATCCCCAGTGATTAGAATAGTACGTGGCCCATATTTAAAAAAATAGGTACATAATTGCTTGAAAGAAAGAAAAAAGTGAATAAATAAAACCAAATCAGATCTAGATCCAAAGTTAGGAGACCTGGAAATCTCAATCAAGTGGAACCACAAACTTAGCTGTGTAATCTCAATCAAGTTACTTGAACAATCTGGACTTTATTTTGCCCATCTCTAAATGAATGTTTAGACTAAGTGATTTAAAATCCCTCTCAAATGCTGGTTCCAGTAACATCTCTGGAGATTCTGTACCTGGGAGAGGAAGAAAGAGATAGCTGTAATGAACATTAGAAAGCTGACCTAAATGGTGAAAGAAAACAGAAGTGAGGTCAGAAAAAGAAGAATTAACACCTGTTTGGTATTTAGGATGTGCCTGGTGTTTTACATATGTCACTTCAACTGGTTCTCATGACAGCTACAAAGTCCTATTACCCATTAAGTAGGAAGGAAGAATAGAAAAGTTAAATAACTTGCTACAGGTTACATAACAGTTAAAATTTCAATCTGGGATTTGAACACAGGTCCCCTAGGCTCATTGCTGATTCTACTATTACACACCACATCCATAACAATTAACTAGATTAGGATAGAAAGTTATGTTTGCAGCACACAACAGATTAGCAGTCAATCATCCATCACTGCAACCACTCAACCACTTCTGCCAATTTACCCTTTGAAGTCCATGAAAGAACCTTGGGAGACCAGCATTTATTGAACCTATTAGGTGGCAGTAAGTGCTGTTCATACCTTATCACATTTAATTATCTTAACAAGCTGTGAAGTATCTCTATGCCCATTTTATAGGTAAGGAAACTAGGGTTTGGGGAAATAAAATAGTGTACCATGTCATAGAGCTGATAATTAGCAGAGTTGGGTTTCAAAATCAGGCCTGCACCTAACATGAACCATGAGGCAAATACGTGACTTCCCTGAAGGATGGCCCAACCCTAGAGCTTATTTCTTTATTCAATACATTCCCCACAGTTATACCTGCTCCCCTCCTGATCCCTTGCTTCACTGGTAACAACTCAAACTCTTGGGTATAATATGGGATTGTACTTTGTCATTAGTCAAAGCTGGTTTGGGTGCCTGAAACACATCTGAGAATCCAGTGCAAGACCAGCAATTCCTTCTTCTTTGTACACAAGTGAGATTTTTAGGTTCTGGGACATGCTTCAGAACACTGAAATTATCTTAAATTCAACTATGTGAATTCAACTCTGTGAGCTTGGCAAAGAAAAGAGAAGCATCTGTATGCGTGTAGAAAGATAAGACCATTCTCACAAATGCCTCAGAATGAGTGGAAGATGGGAGACACAAATGCCACTCCCTCAGCCTCAATGCCAGTGTGCTAAGAGTGATCCTGTGGTTAAAGGTACAACACTCAAATCTTTCAAATAACTGGGCTCCTAAACGGAAGCCAACAATCTCATCTGCTGCTCAACTGAAAAACACTCTTTACTTTTTAGCATCCAGGCATGTGGAGTTCCTGAGAAAAGCACTTTATTAGTCCCCAACATGTTACCTTCCTAGGAGACTTTAATGGTAATTTTCACTCTACCAGTATTCCCCTGTGTGCTGACTTTAGGGCCCAACCCTCACATATGGTCAGTATTCCTCACTCAAGGGTTTAAACTGGGGCATTCCACAAGCACCAGTTTCCATGATGAAAAGTAGAACCGTAGAAGCACTTAAAGCAATTTTACTGAATCTAGTTTCTGTCTTTTGAGACTGAGTCTCACTCTTGTCGCCAGGCTGCAGAGCAGTGGTGTGATCTTGGCTCACTGCAACCTCTGCCTCCCGGGTTTAAGCAATTCTTCTGCCTTAGCCTCCCAAGTAGCTGGGACTACAGGTGCCTGCCACCACATCCGGCTAATTTTTGTACTTTTAGTAGAGACAGGGTTTCACCATGTTGGCCAGGATGGTCTCGATCTCTTGACCTCGTGATCTGTCCACCCTGGCCTCCCAAAGTGCTGGGATTACAGGTGTGAGCCACGCACCCAGCCTCGTCTTTTATTTTAACATTAAGCAAAATAATGTTCACTAATAAGTTTCTTAACTTAGCAGTCTGAAACCCAATTAGATATACAATTTTGGTCTGCAGTGGGAAACCAGTAGCTGGTAGTCTGAATTTGATTTTCAGAGAGCTGTTTTTGGCCAGCAGGCTCCAATTTACTGCAGTCTCCACCACTCCCTATTGCCCTATACCAGGCCTGCTTCACTCATTTGTTGCCTGCCTGGCTCTCATAGGTATCTTGAGTTTGTACTTCTTTTACTAAAGCATCACTAGCTCCATGGAGACTTCAACCACTATGAGTTCTGTAAATGTACTGAGGGAAAGAATAAGCAAATGCAGAAGTTAAAGTTCTCAGATCATCTTTCTGCTCACTTCTATAAACTTCCAGCAGCCCCATGCTATGACTCAGACATGTTAAACCTGCATGCTTCTCTCTTGTTGACCTGCCTCTCTGGGTGAAATACACAGTCATAATATTCACCCTGGCTGGATGACAGTGTAAATCATCTGAGATGCAGGGACTCTCAGCACCAACCACCCCTGCTTGACCAGGCCCCGTTGGCAGCAGGCCTTGCAGAGATGTCAGATCCCAGACAACTCAGGAACAGCATGTCATTGCCATGTCATTCCCACTCGAGAAACTCGAGCCTCTTCATTTAGGTTTGTATAGCCACAGCTGCTGTTCACGGTACCTGGCAGGCTGGTTGGCTCTTGCCATAGGTGGGGCAGCCAGGAGCCCTCCTACTATTTCCATCCTTCAACCTTATGAGCCATCAGTCACTCCCATGTCAGCTCCACAGCAATGGACATGGAGCGCTGAGCAACAGAGGGCACTCCACAGAGAGAGGAGATGAAAGGATATGAAATGGTTTTTTTTGGTGGGGGACAGGGGTTTGAGATGGAGTCTCATCTGTCACCCAGGCTGGTGTTCAGTGGCATGATCTCATCTCACCGTAACCTCTGCCTCCTGGGCTCAAGTGATTCTTGTGCCTCAGCCTTCCGAGTAGCTGGGATTACAAGCATGCCCTACCACGCCCAACTAATTTTTGTATTTTTAGTAGAGATGGAGTTTTACCATGTTGGCCAGGCCACTCCTGGCCTCAAGTGATCCGCTCACCTTGGCCTCCCAAAGTGCTGGGATTACAGGCGTGCGCCACTGTGCCCAGCCTAGGATATGGAATGTCTTAAAGCTAGTTTTACTCTCCTAGGAAAAAAGGCAAGCCAGTAAGTGGAGGAAGAAGAAACAGCTAAGCCAGAGTTGGTAAATCCTGCTGGTGGGAGAGATAGCTAAGGACAAGATCAAGCTCCCTCACTGCAGACAAAATAAACTTCTAAACATTGTAAGTGACCCGGAGTTGATAAAAGACTGAATGTCAGGCAAAACATCAAACACGAGAGGCAAGAATATGCCCATGTTCTTGAGCTCTCTCCCTGATGGGACTGGCTTTGTGTTTAGCCAACACAAAGTTTAGAGCCACTTTCCTCCTAATATTTCAAGGGATGCTCAGAGAGGAGCACTGAGGCATTTGAGACCAAAGAGCAGAAAGCCAGCATCAGAGTAGAAATGGCCCTGCCCTTCAACTGTCCCATCAAGGTCAGTGGAGTCTGGTCCCCCAGCTACGAGTGCAGTTCTCTGCAGCTGCCTCACCTTCAGGACCCAAGGCTAAGGGAGTTGGTGTCTCTCCCACACGCAGTTTTTGCAAATCCCACTCTGTTGTTACCCCACTGAAACAGTGTAGGGTGGGGCACAGCGGCTCACACCTGTAATCCCAACATTAAGAAGCCAAGGCAAGAAGAGTGCTGGAGGCCAGGAGTTTGAGACCCACCTGGGCAACATAGTAAGACCCCCATCTTTACAAAAAAACTTAAAACTTAGCCAGGCATGGTGGCATGTGCCCATAGTCCCAGCTACTCAGAAGGCCAAGGCAGGAGGATGGCTTGAGCCTAGGAGGTCAAGGTGGCAGTGAGCTATGATCATGCCACTATGCTCCAGCCTAGGTGACAAAGTGAGGCCGTCTCCAAAAAACAAAACAAAACAAAAACATGCAGTAAAAATCAGATATAAATATGTCTCCTAGGATCCAGAGTTGTCCAGAGTTGGTGGTGATGACATCTGAAACTGATATACTTAATCCCCTCCCTCAGGGCCTTCTAGAACCTAAAAGAACAGATACAGGGGGCGTGGGCATCACTGCCACCTGCATCCACAACACCTGCCGGCTGAGTACCAGCCACGCACCTTTCCTATGTACTTTTTAGCAGACAATGTGTACTTCCCATCATCTGTGGTCCATGATATACCGGGGGAGTAAGTTCTTCTTGTTTTTTGTTTGTTTGTTTGTTTTTCCTAAAGATGGATCTTGCTATGTTTCCCAGGCTGGCCTTGAACTCCTGGACTCAAGCAATCCTCCCACCTCAGTCTCTTGAGTAGCTGGGACTACTGGCACATGCCACTGTGCCTGCTTTATGAGCTCTGAGCTCTGATTTTACTTTACATTCCACATATAAAACCAAATTTCAAACATGGCCTGATCAATCTTTGTGAAGAAGAGAGGTCTTTGAACATAAAGGTAAGAATATGAGCTTTGGGCCAGGTGTGGTGGCTCACGCCTGTAATCCCAACACTTTGTGAGACCAAGGTGGGCAGATCACCTGAGGTCAGGAGTTCAAGAGCTGCCTGGCCGACATGGCAAAACCCCATCTCTATTAAAAATACAAAAAAAAAAAATTAGCTGGGTGTGGTGGCAGGCACCTGTAATTCCAGCTACTTGGGAAGTTGAGGCAGAAGAATCACTTGAACCTAGGAGGCAGAGGTTGCGGTGAGCCGAGATCATGCCACTACACTCCAGCCTGGGCAACAGAGTAAGACTCTGTCTCCAAAAAACAAAGATGAGTTTTGGACTCAGATTTCAAGGGTTCAAATCTTGGATAGATCACTTTTGGTGACAAATCACTTAACCTTTCTGTGATTTGGTTTCCTCACAGATAAAATGGAGATAATAGTAATACTCATTTTTGTGGGTATTAATAAACTCACACTGCTTGCCATATAGCATACACAATACATGCTTGCTGTCATGTGTATATCATATTATTAAATAGTATGGTGGTTAAGAGCTGAGGCACCGCTCTAGTCGAGCTCAAACACTCACTAGCTGTAAGACCTTAGGCAAGTTACCCTACATCCTTTAGCTTCAATTTCATCAACTACAAAATGGTGTTAATGCCAGCACATTCCTCATCAGGTTGTTTGAAAAATTAAATGAAATTGTGAAGATAAAGCAATTAATACAGGGTCCGATGCAAAGTTATGACTCAATAATTATTAAGTTTTTTTAATATTAGTTAATAAAATGGGCCACACTTTGGAGCAAACGATTTCGGAATTTTTTTTCCTCCCCTTCCCACTCCTCAGATTTGAGAATTTTTAAGGTTTCTTCCCTGAAAGTATATAAATGACTATTTTGCAAAGTCAAATATCTATGGACATTATTTCTTAAATCTCCGGCCTTGGACCGATTTGATAAAAACAGCATGTAACAAATTCCACGTGGCGGAAGCAAAGGCCAAGGGAGGAACACCTGCGAGGGTTTCTCCACGCTGCCTCCAGATGGCAGCACTTAGCACAGAAAGCGTCAGAAAGCCCAGATGACAGTCTCCACTTCAATCCACCTGAAACCGAGGGTGGAAGTTATGTTCATCCCTGAGAGCCACTGGAGGTTCTCAGATGCACTTGACATTGCCTCTAGGGAAGGCGGCTTGGGACACGGATGGACAGGGTTGGGGAGATCAGGGCTGCTCCTAATGTATGCAGAGCCCCTGTGTATGTAAATAATTTGAGTCATTCCAAATCAACATGTTAAAACACACACACACACACACACACACACACTCTGCACCAGACCCAGGAGTGACCCATGCATCAGTCAGGTTCTTCCTGGAACCAGGACCTTCAGGATAACCCTATACACCCTGTCCAGGTGGCATTGCTAACCCTGCCAGTCCCAGACAACCAGGGAGAGACTTGAACATGAGAAACTTTAGAGGAAGATGCTTCAAAGCACAGACGGGCTTCTGGGTGGGAATAGCCTTTCTTAGGGGCAGGGGTCCTGTATCACTGGGTCTAAGATAATACGGGATTGGGACTATGGACAGCCCAAGCACACATACTTGAATTATTTCTTTAAGCTCTTGTTAATGTTTAAAATCCCTTCTAAATGAATAGCCTACCAAAGACAGAATCCAAGAAATTGGCAGCTGAGGGTCTTATCAGGAGGGGAAAATGAAGCAGCAAAGATGAGTGTGTCCTCTGAGATCAGGAAAGTGACGCTACAGTCCCCTCCAAGGTGTGCGTGACACCTGGGGACATTACTCAGGTTGAGGAGGTGGATCAGCAGGAAGGGGACAGAGAAGACAAAGCCACATTCACAGAAGTCTAACACAATGACCTGGGCAGAGATGGGGAGCTTTGACCTTCACGCACACCTTAGGGACCCTCAGGTCCAGCTGATTCTCTCTTCAAATCAGTAAGGAATGTGGAAGGAGAGTTTCTTCATTCACAGGACATCAAGGAATAGACCTCAGAGGCTGCTGACACCCGCTGGCTCCAGGCTGTTTGGAGTAAATGCATTCACAGTAGGTTTCCATTGTCACTGACCTGCCAGTCTTAGAACCTTGAGATGAGAAGGAAATTTTTGTGTCACCTGGTTCAGTGCCTTGTTGTGTGATAGAATTCTCTTTACAATTGCCCTGCCAAGATTCATCCAGCTGGAATTCCTTTATGAAAGGAATTCCTTTTGAAAGACAATTCACCCTTCCCGAGACAACACACTGCATGCTGGGACATCACACTCTTTAGAGGCCTTCTCCATGTTGAGCGAAAAGCTGTCCCCAACAGCCAGATCCAGCTGGTTCTTATTCTGCCTCTCTGCCCATGCCTAAGTTCATCCTCCTGCACACTCAGGACCTGCCCCAAACATCTGAAGAGTATGATGCTTCTATACATGCCCCCAGCACACACACACATGCACACACACAAACACACACGCACACTTTGTTTCTTGAGACCAAACCTTGCCAAACTAAGAATCAAATTGTTCTTTACAACTGATGATCTTAATCCTACCACTGTACTGATCTGTCTCTACTGGTAGTGTCATAAATGGTCCTACTCAAAGGTGCACCCAGAAGCAAGCACAATACTCCCCATATTTGATGGGGGGGGGGGCGCGGTTTGAGACGGAGTCTCTGCCACCCAGCCTGGAGTGCAATGGTACAATCTCAGCTCACTGCAATTTCCACCTTCTGGGTTCAAGCAATTCTCCTGCCTCAGCCTCCCCAGTAGTTGGAATTACAGACACGCACCACTATACTCGGCTAATTTTTGTATTTTTAGTAGAGATGGGGTTTAATGTTGTTGGCCAGGCTGGTCTCGAACTTCTGACCTCAGGTGATCCACCCACCTTGGCCTTCCAAAGTGCATTACAGGCATGAGCCATGGAGCCCCATGGAATTATATTTTTTAACCAGTGCACAGTAGAGCAGCAAAGTGAGCCTCCGTGTTAGGAACATGCAGCTTCTATTCATGTGGCCCATGATGCCAGGGGTCATGCCTGTTCTGTAGGCTGCTGTACCTCCCAGAGGCTAGGCCATTGTCTGGCACCGCATGGACACTCAAGAAGTATTTGTTTAATATACACGAATGATATCTTGAAAGTGTAAGTTCATTTTTTGTTTTACCTTTTTGTAGTAGCAGTTACTGATTCTTGTTGCCAACAGTTAGGAGGAACTTTGGGATTTCATATCTGACAGACTCTGCAGGCTGGGCTACTGGCTACCTATAGCAAAGTCCACTAATTATCTCCTGGTAACCATTCTAGGGATCGCAAGGGACAACATTTGTGCAATAGAATGTGAACAAAATGTAACAGGTGCAATTTGCAGATCATCTCCTGGAAGGAGAAGCTGCGGCGCTCCCTTTCCACACTCCTGCTGTCTGGGAGACGGGCGACTGGAGAGATCTTGGAAGCCATGTGTTGAGGATGACAGAGCCACCCCCCTACCGTGGACCTGTTTCATGACTTGTGTGACACTGAATTTGGGGGGATCTCTTTGTTACAGCATTTCAGCTGGTACCCTAACTAATACAACAACATGTCCTGGAGTTTTATCTCAAGAACCCTTCATAGCATCAGCCCTCTCTCCCATATTACCCTTTAGTAATATTCCAGAACCCATTACTGCCAATACCATGATCACAAGGTCTCTGAGCAACAATGACAATTCCAAGGACTAACCTTAGACTTACTGTTGTCAATCAACATGCGACACTGTTAGCCAGTGTAGTGGCTCACACCTGGAATCCCAGCACACTGAGAGGCCAATGTGGGCAGATCATTTGAGGTCAGGAGTTCAAGACCAGCCTGGCCAACACGGTGAAACCCCATCTCTACTGAAAATACAAAAATTCACTGGGTGTGGTGATGCATACCTGTAATCCCAGCTACTCAGAAGGCTGAGGCACAAGAATCGCTTGAACCTGGGAGGCGGTTGCAGTGAGCCAAGATCACACCACTGCATTCCAGCCTGGGTAACAGAGTGAGACTCCGTCTCCAAAAAAAAAAAATCTACACTCTAAAAACTCCAAGGCAAAAGTATCTGGACAATATTTGAAAAAAATACAAAAACGGAATTTAATTAAAATATTGAAAGTGTTATTATTAGATGAAATCATCAAATAAAGACAGAGATGCCAACTTATTTTCTCATCAAGGTCACTACCAGAGACAGCTTTGCCTTTGATCCCGTTTTTCTTTGATCTATTTATGGCACACCTACTAGTCTCACAGCAACCGTGCAGTGTCGGTCATTATTATTCACAGATGAAGAGTCTGAGGGTCAGGAAGGTTCACATCATTTCCTCAAAGCCACACAGCTATCAGGCAGCAGAACCAGCATTCAAGCCTGCTAGTCTCCAGGCGGCAAGTTTCTGTTACCACCCCAACAAGTAAGACTCTGCCAGTAACAAATAGAACAGGGAGAGAACAGGACAGTGCTTTTTCCTCCCTGAGCTGAGTCTCCTCGCCGAGGCTCTGGACTTGCCTCTTCAGTGGGTGTTGGCAGGCACCAAGACAGAAGCTGCTAGATTCGGAGAGAGGTCAGCAGGGAGGGAAATGTCTGAATCTGCAGTGGTGTGGCAACCATTAAGACAAAATTCAATTTGCCCTTGAATTTTCACACTCAGGGAAAATACGCATGCGCAGATACACACACATCAAAAGAACGTTTGCCAAAGATTCAGGGTAGTAGACCAGACGTAAGCTGTGATCAAAATCACAGAGGGCAGTGACAGCCTCCACCCTGAAGGCCAGGAGCATGCGACAGTCGTGGATGATGGAAACAGAGAAGGTACCTGGAGTGCCACAGAGACCCCGAGAGGGGCCCAGAGCCGCTGACAGCAACAGATGCAGCCCCGCCTGTGCCCACATCCCCTTACCTTGCTTTTGCATCCTCGAATACGCTGTATTCAAAGCGCTCTCTGGCCAATGGGGCAAACTATATTAAAGGATGTATCACAGCAAATTGCAGACAGAGTGAACTTTCAAAGCCTCAGGCCTCATTGTTTCATTCAGCATTTTAAAAAATCTTTCAAAAAGACTAAAAGCAAAGCCCAAATTCCTCAATATGGCTCACAAAGCCCCCCAGCTCTGGCCTCTGATCCCCTTCTACCCCGCATTTCTCACCACTCCCCTCCTCTGCTCCCAACCATTCCCCAGCCTCACTTTGTACTGGCCTTTTCCAGCCTATCCGCCCTTATTTCAGTTCTACCAACGGCCTCATATCTCTTCCAACCAAAACATTCATTTTTCTCCTGAGTGAAACCACCAGGTCCATCTGGTTGACTCCTACACATCCTTAAGGAGGTGGCTCTGATATCACTTCATCTAGAAAGCTTTCCCTGCCTTCCAGGCCAGGACAAGCTACAGAATTCCATATCTTCTGTCTCCCATATCACAGCATGTATTCCCTATTGGACGGAAGTTCTGTGATGGCACCGAATAAGATGGGACATTTCAATCAGTTCCCGACACAAAGCAGGACCTTAATAAATACTTGTTGAATTTGCCTTTCTGAGACTATTCATGAGCTCTGTGAGGCTACAGAGGCTACAGGCCCAGGACCTGGTGTGATGCCTTTCATATACTAACCATCACGACTGTTTTTAGATGAATGCTTTTCCCCTTGTCCCTCCTGCTACCCTGAATCTTTGGCAAACTTTATTTTGATGTGTGTGTATGTGCATGGGTGTGTTTCCCCTGAGTATAAAAATTTAAGGGCAAATTGAATTCTGTCCTGATGGTTGCCAAGGCCCAGTCATCACATGTTTCAATGTTATTGGCTCCCACTGAACCAAAGGCAGGGTTTAGTTGAAACTAACTCTGCTATCATTTGGCTTCCCAGGGAAAAAACTGCTCCAGGCTGGGCACAGTGGCTCACACTTGTAATCCCAGCACTTTGGGAGGCTGAGGCAAGAGGATCACTTGAGGTCAAGAATTCAAGACCAGCCTGGCCATCATGGTGAAACTCCATCTCTACTAAAAATACAAAAATTAGCCAGTCATGGTGGCTCATGCTTGTAGTCCCAACTACTCAGGAGGCTGCGGCAGGAGAATCGCTTGAACCCGGGAGGCAGAGGTTGCAGTGAGCAGAGATCACTTCACTGCACTCCAGCCTGGGCAACAGAGTGAGATTCCATCTCAAAAAAAAAGAAAAAAGAAAAAAATGCTCCACAAAACAATAGGGCCATTTTATCACGTGTTAATGTGGATCTTAGTTTACTCCTAAGAGGTCCTCCTAAGTCAACCAAATTGAACTTCCGAAGATACTCTCCCTCTTTGATTCCGTAAGAGTCCTTAAGAATCATGGCGACTCCCAACAACCTAGGACTGAATTCATTGTCAGCTGATAGCTGTGACTAATGTTAGTAAGGAGATATATGAGACATTTCCTGACACATCAGAAAGACATGGTGCTGAAAAGTCAATAGGTAAATAAAGCAAAAGAGCCCAGAAGAATCTTAGACACATTTCCATCATTGTGGCTTTGTGCACATTTATTGCCAGTAATCTGTCTTTAACAACTTTCTATGAGCTTGACCCAGTGAATTGATCCCGAGTACAAGGGATGTTCAATACCTCCCAGAAGCAACTCATCACTGTGGCCTTTGCCATGACTGAGAAATGAAAAAATAGACATCAGGAAACCAAATTGCTTGCAACAGTGAAAAAAAAAGACAAGGAAAAACTCACACCTCAAAACCATCCATCTGAGCTGGGGCTGATTGTGTTTTGTGACAGAAGACCAAGGATTCCAAATGAGACTGACTGACAATGATTGTGCCTCTGATCCAGAGGGCCTTTAACAGCCAGGTACCAAATCACCATGAATGACGCGTTCCTGGGAACACTGTCAACTCTGGAGATGAGGGAGAAAGAGCATGGGATGCAGAATAACAGGACCTGGGATTTTGTCCCATGGTGCCACTTACTGTGTGACCTTGGACGAGCCTTTTCAATCCCTTCCGGGCCTCAGCATTTCTGATATTAAAGAGTTGTGAGTACTTACTGAGATAAAGCATATAGTACTTACTGAGATAAAGCTTTTTTAAAAAGCAAAGCATAAGTATTCAGCACTATGTGATGGCTAATTTTATCTGTCAACTTGGCTGGGCCATGATGCCCAGATATTTGGTCAAATATTCTAATATTTATTTTCTTACAATTCTAGATTGTAGGAAAGGTAAGGAATTAAAAAAAGGAAAATAATGACATCTGGAGAAAGAAGGAAATTATTTTCCACTGGTATAGCAATCGTAAGCAGTAGTTCCGGAGAGTGGAATTTACTCTGCACCAAGAGTGAGGACATTTGGTAAACAGACATAAAGACGGATGTTTGATGAAAAAAGATCTAGGCAAGTCAACATCATCTTGCACGCTGAACTGATTACAAATGTTAGCACTGAAAAATTAAAGTACGTCCAATCTATTTCCTTCCTATTACGGATGAGAACTCAAAAGCTCAAGGCTGGAAAGTGGCTGGGCTAAGGTTCTTAGGAGAGTTAGAAAGAACAATTTCTTTAGAATACGCAACACTGCCTCCTAGAGTTTAGTCCTACAATCAGCACTGCAATTCAAGGAGTTCACAACACTGTTCTGTAATACCACACCAGTATCTTAGTCAGTTGGGCTGCCATAACAAAGCACCATAGACTAGGTGGTTTATACGCAACGGAAATTTATTTCTCGCAGTTCCAGAGGCTGGAAAGCCAAAAATCGAGGTACTGAAAAATTTGGCATCTGGTGAGGGCCCTCTTCTTGGCTTATAGACATCTAGCTACAACCGCACATGGTGGAGAGAAGGCTCTCCTGTCTCATAGTCTTTTAATGAGGGCATCATGAAGGCCCCACCCTTGTGACCCAGTCTAACCCTAATTATTTCTGAAGGTCTCACCTCCAAATACCATCACATTAGGGATCAGGGATTTAACATAGGGCTTTGGAGGGATCACAAATACTCAATCCATACCAATTAACAATTACAAAATAAGTAAAATTCTTTCTAAAACACAAATCTTGGCCAGGTGCAGTGGTTCATGCCTGTAATCCCAGCCCTTTGGGAGGCCGAGGTGGGTGGATCACTTGAGGTTAGGAGTTCAAGACCAGCCTGGCCAACATGATGAAACCTCATCTCTACTAAAAATACAAAAATTAGCTAGGCCTGGTGGTGCATGCCTGTAATCCCAGGTACTTAGGAGGCTGAGGCAAGAGAATTGTTTGAACCCAAAAAGTGGAGGTTGCAGTGAGCCAAGATTGCACAATTGCACTCAAGCCTGGGTAACAAGAACAAGACTCTGTCTCAGAAAAGTAAATAAACAAAATAAGATACAAATCTTTTTCATGCTAAGTATCTTGGTTTGTGGCTCCATTAAACCTAAGAGATGTATGATTTTGTAGCCCTGGGACATGTACTTAGCTTCAGTGCTTTGGTATGTTTGTTTTAAACTTTCATTTTCAATGACAGCTCAAGCTTGATGCCATGTCTTATTAGGATGCCCTAGCCCAGAAATCCTCCCCACCCCATGAACCTGTGATTCTGATGTCTATACTTTACTTCATCCTGCAGATATTTAGTGAGCAACGTGTGACATGGCGAGCATTGGTCTGGATGCTGGGGATACACAGGGAATCAAAGAAATAAAATCCCCTCACTGATGGAGCTTACACTGGAGGGTGGGGGACCACATCACTCACTCAAACACGTCACATCACCACAAACACATCACTCACTCAAACACGTCACATCACCACAAACACATATCACTCAATCACGTCTACAGGCTGGTAGATGGTGATAGTGCTTTGGAGAAAAACTAAGCAGGACAGGTGAAAGTGAGCAAAGAATTTTTGAAAAAGTAACTGAGAAGGACCTCATGAAGAATGGATGTTTGAGCAATCATGTAAAAGATGGGCTAGGGGCCAGGTGCGGTGGCTCACGCCTGTAATCCAAGCACTTTGGGAGGCCCAGGTGGGCGGATCATGAGGTCAAGAGATGAAGACCATCCTGGCCAACATGGTGAAACCCTATCTCTACTAAACTACAAAAATTAGCTGGGCCTGGTGGTGTGCGCCTGTAATCCCAGCTACTTGGGAGGCTGAGGCAGGAGAATTGCTTGAACCCAGGAGGCAGAGGTTGCAGTGAGCTGAGATCACGTCACTGCACTCTGGTGCCTGGTGACAGAGCAAGACTCTGTCTCAAAAAAAAAAAAAAGATGGGCTAGGAAGTCATTCAGTCTGTAAGGAAGAATGTTCTAGATAAAGGAGACAGTGAGAGCAGAGGCTCTGAGTTGGAGGAACCATTTTCCAGTCATCAGATCCATTTGCAAAAGGAAAATAAGTCTTGGGGCCCCAAAATCACAAAGCTAAAGGAGAAAGTCAAGCTGGGAACTGCTTAGGTCAAACCTGCCTCCCGTTCTATTCAAAGTCATCCCTTTGCTCACTGAAATAAATGCATATCTGATTGCCTTCTTTGGAAAGGCTAATCAAAAACTCAAAAGAGACCGAGCTCGGTGGCTCATGCCTATAATCCCAGCACTTTGGGAGGCCAAGGTGGCGGATCATTTGAGGTCAGGAGTTCAAGACCAACCTGGCCAACATGGTGAAATCCCATCTCTACTAAAAATACAAAAATTAGCTGGGTGTGATGGTGCACACCTGTAGTTCCAGCTACTTGGGAGGCTGAGGCAGAAGAATCACTTGAACCCAGGAGGTGAAAGTTGCCATGCTGAGAAGGCACCACTGCACTCCAGCCTGGGCAATGGAGTGAGACCCTGTCTCAATTAAAACAAACAAAAACTCAAAAGAATGCAACCTTTTGTCCCTTATCTATCTATGACCTGGAAGCCTCCTCCCCACTTTGAGTTGTCCCGACTTTGCTTCCAGTCGTCCGGCCTTTCCAGACTGAATCAATGTTCATCTTACATATATTGATTGATGGCTCATGTCTTCCTAAAATGTACAAAACCAAGCTGTGCTTGGACCACCTTGGGCATGTGTTGTCAGGATCTCTTGAGGCTATGTCATGGGCATGCGTCTTTAACCATGGCAAAATAAATTTCCTAAACTGACTGAGACCTCTCTCAGATAATCAGGGTTCACACATTCATTTGATATTAAAAGCCCGCCTGTTCAGGAGAAAGGAAACTTGGTTAATTCACCAATTTCTGATCTTTCACCTTGTGAAGATGGCATAAGTGGATCCCCCACTGACAGTGTTGGGTGCGTTAAATCAAACACCGTCCAGCTGTACCAGGACAAAGGTCATCCCAGCTCAAAGACGACTCTCTAAACCCTTATTCCATAACGCTAGTATTGCCAAGCTGTTTGTAACAAAGGTCAGAAAAAAGCCAAGGAAGGAAGACGCGCAAGCACTGCAGTGAGGCTACAGGGGAAGCTTCACAGGGTGGAGGCTTCGGTGTCTAAACGACCACAGCCAGGCATGACAGTCCTATTAGGCACCGTCCTGCACTCCACCGTGATCCCAAGCCAGGCCCCACATACATGTACACAAATCATCTGGTCCTGCCTCCCTTTCACATCTGGCAACCAACATGTCCCACATGCTGTTCCAGGAGCAAGATATGGAACAACGAACATGACTGACAACACCCTGCTTTTGTGCCATCTACCCGGCTCGGAGAAAACAGCCAAAACCTGGTAACGAGTGAACAAGATAATTTCAGAGTGTAATGAGGGTATAAAGAAAATCAACAGAGCAATGTGGTAGTCATCATGACGGACAGAGGGGTTTCTCACTCAGATGTAATGGGAGCTTGGGAAGATCAGGGACGGTCTTGTGACGAGCTGGCTTTTGACCCGATAGTTGAGTATTAAAAGAGCTAACCATTGGAAGGGTATTCCAGATAGAAGGAGCAGCGAGGTCTTGCTGTGGGCAAGCACTCTGTGCATCTGAAAAACAGAAGTGAGTGTGTTTGAATCAAAGCCTTGGGGAGGTGGGAGGAAGTGAGATCACACAGGCCTTGCAGTTTAGAGTGGGGAGTTTGGGTTTTATTCCAGGTACAGTATGAAGCCACTGGAGTTCTTACGCCAGTTTCTATGACCTGACCTAGCTTGTTAATGCAGCACTCTGACTGCAGTATAAAGAATGGTTTGGAAAGGCGTTAGTGGTTTGGACTGGACTATGGTACTAAAGGTAGGGAGTGGAGGACCTGGGGTGAGGAGAGTATTCAGGATATATATCAGAGCCATTTGACGAACTGGATATGGTTGAGGAAAGGAGGAATTGAAGGTGACTCCTAAATTTTCCCTCAAGCAAGTAGGTAGTTTGTGGTGCTATTCTGAAAGAAGGAAAAGAGACGAAGACTTGTAGGTTAAGGGCATGCTGAGCAAAGAATAGAGTTGTATTTGGGGTATATTAAACCCCTTTTAAGTAGGGATGTCAAATACACAGCTGTATATAAAACAGTTGTATATAAACAACTGTATATAAACAAGTCTTAGAGGAGGAGTAAGGGCTGGCTAGAGATAGTGGAGCGATCGACCCAAAGAAGGAAGCCATGTTACTGGATAAACTTGGCTAGGAACTCAACCTTGGCTAGGTCCAGAATTCCACCCTCTTTTCATGTGGCCTCCCAGTGACTAGTAGAGCAGTGAGCATCTGCCTGTCCTCCAACCCCACATGCCACCCAACAGAGATGGCAGGCTTTCTCACCTGCCCCATCTCTCCTCCCCGTGTCCCCAGGAGACTCCTGGTGCTGTACTGAAGGGAGAAGGCCTGCCCTCCCTGCTGACAGGGAGGTTCGATTTGAGCGGCTGATGCATTCCGGGGAGCGACAAGGTCAGCTTCTACTATCTCTAGGTAGAGGTCACCACTTCCGACTCAAAGGCTGACTTCTCAGCTCATGGCTGGAAACTCACAGATCAGCAAACTAGGAAGTGGCATTTCTGCTTCCTCTTCACATCCATCAGCCTGCCACAGGCACATAATATTGGAATTGTGGTGTCTCATGGAATGGTGAACTCCCAGGTCCAGGGATGTCCCGATGGTCTAACGCTGATGATCATGGTGATGGTGCTAATCACTATCACTGACCATTTGCCATGTGCTAGACTTATAGTAAAAATTTTACTCAGATTGTCCCGTGTAATGCTTAGACTAATCCTGTAAAGTTCTACTCTTTTTCTACTGTTTCGCCCATTTTACAAAGGAGGAAATTTACAGAAAAGATTGGTCTCTTCCTGGTTATCTAACCTCCTTCTAACTCGAGACAGGCATAAGCTGTCCAAGAGGAAAAGGGGACATTTTTAAATATATGTTTTGTATTATAAAAGTAAATGTGTTACATGTTTTGGAAATAACTGGAAAGAAAAAGAAGTCACCCATTATCATTTTCACATGCTTCCTTCCAATCTTTTTCTTTCTCCTTTCATCTTTTTTCATAACTGTAATCAGTGTATAACCTAAATATATATAAGGTATGATACAAATTCTCAATGAATTCTTATTTTTTTGAAACAGGGTCTCACTCTGTCACCCAGGCTGGATTTCAGTGGCTTGATCACAGCTTACTGCAAACCCTGCCTCCTGGGCTTAAGTGATCCTCCCACTCCAGCCTCTGGAGTAGCTGGGACCACAGGTGTGCACCACCGTGCTCAGCTAATTTTTGTATTTTGTGGTAGAGACAGGGTTTTACCATGTTGCCCAGGCTGTTCATTGAATAATATTTTTTAAAGATTTTGTTCAGGCCGGGCGCGGTGGCTCACGCCTGTAATCCCAGCACTTTGGGAGGCCTAGGCGGGTGGATCACGAGGTCAAGAGATTGAGACCATCCTGGTCAACATGGTGAAACCCCGTCTCTACTAATACAAAAAATTAGCTGGGCATGGTGGCGCGTGTCTGTAATCCCAGCTACTCAGGAGGCTGAGGCAGGAGAATTGCCTGAACCCAGGAGGCGGAGGTTGCGGTGAGCCGAGATCGCGCCATTGCACTCCAGCCTGGGTAACAAGAGCGAAACTCCGTCTCAAAAAAAAAAAAAAAAAAAAAAGATTTTATTCAAGCTGGGCGCGGTGGCTCACACCTGTAATCCCAGCACTTTGGGAAGCCAAGGCGGGCGGATCACAAGGTCAAGAGATCGAGACCATCCTGGCCAACATGGTGAAACCCTGTCTCTACTAAAAATACAAAAATTAGCTGGCCGTAGTGGTGTACACCTGTGGTCTCAGATACTCAGGAGGCTGAGGCAGGAGAATTGTTTGAACCCGGGAGGCGGAGGTTGCAGTGAGCCGAGATCATGCGGCTGCACTCCAACCTGGCGCCTGGCAATGGAACGAGACTCTGTCTCAAAAAAAAAAAAAATGATTTTGTTCAAGCACTTTCTATTGTTAAATATGATTTCCACAGTTTTGGGTCAAGGGGTATTAGTCCATTCTCTCACTCCTATAAGAAATACCCGAGACTGGGTACTATGTAAGAAAAGAGGTTTAATTGGCTCATGACTCTGCAAGCCGTACAGGAAGCACAGCGGCTTCTGCTTCCGGAGAGGCCTCAAGAAACTTAAATCATAGCGGAAGGCAAAGGGGGAGCAGGCACATCTTTACATTGGCAGGGCAGGAGCGGGGTGGGGGGTACACACATTTTTAAACAAACAGATCTGGATAGAACTCTCACTGTCATGGGAACAGCACCGAGGGGGCAATCTGCCCCCATGATCCAATTGCTTCCACCGGACCCCACCCTCAGCATTGGGGATTACAATTCCGTGTAAGATTTGGCCAGTGACCGCAACAGGTATTTGCTTGGACATCCAGGACAGTCTGCACCAGACTTCCATGGCAGGAGCTCTGTCTCATCCCAGCCTGGCCTAGCGCACCTCCCACAGAGCCAGGAGACTGAGTATGGACGTGAAACCTCAGGACAGGTCACGGGGTCCGTCTGAATGCACTATACTCAGGGCAGGTGTCCCAGAGGGAACAAGTGGGGACTTGTGGCTGCCTCACTCCCAGCAGAGGCTAGCACAGAGAGTGACCCAGGCTCCAAGCCTGGTGAGCCCCAGGGCATGAGCCATCTATCAGGCCTGGGATCCTTTTGTTCTGGGCATCAGAGGAACATGGCTACCTCTCCACACATTGTTTTTTCACTTTTCTGCAGTTTCCTAAAAAGTGACCCCCTTGCTCATTCGCCAGAAGCCTCTGAGCCTGAAGCTCGCAGTGCCGAGACATTTCCCACCGGGTGCCATCCCTGTGAGGCTGTGGCTTCGGAGTCAGGCTCACAAGTCTGCCACTTACTCGCTCTGGGCCTGGGCACTCCTTAACCTCTCAGACCTGCCTCCTTATCTGAAAATGGGGCTAATAATCGTTCATACCTCACAGAGCTGCTAGGAGGGTTAAATGGGCATTTTCCTGGGTACTGAGCATGTCGTGGAGGTTTAACAAATGGTGGCTGTTGTTCTAGAAACTTTCTCCATGTAGATAACTCATAAGGCAGCCATAGAGCAGTTGCCTGTGCAGTGGGTGGCTGGGCATGGAAACATCACAACCTTCATCTGAAATGTCCAGACCCCTGCACCCCCTCAGCACTATTCAGGTGCCAAGCGGAGAGGGAGACTGCCTGAGTGCCCTCCTGCTCCTCCCACCGCTCTCCCCTCTTCCCTGTGCTATTTCCCAAGGACACAGGAAGGACTTTACCAGGGGTAAGACCAAATTATGTAAACGTTCAGACCAGTCATAGGAGGCCAGTCACGGTGCTGACTAGGGGTTCTGGGAGCCCTCTGCTCCAGGTATCACCCTCCTATTTCTTCACCTGACAGTGGAGACTATTCGAGTGTCTACCTTGTCCCCTAGTACTGGTGTTCAAATGAGATTATATCCCTCAGCATGGTGATGGCATGGGGTCAACACTTATAATTAGAAATATCTTCGTGGGCCAGGCGCAGTGGCTCATGCTGGTAATCCCAGCACTTTGAGAGGCGGAGGTGGGTAGATTACCTGAGGTCAGGAGTTTGAGACCAGCCTGGCCAACACGGCGAAACCCCTTCTCTATTACAAATACAAAAATTAGCCGGGCATGCTGGCATGTGTCTGTAGTCCCAGTTACTCAGGAGGCTGAGGCAGGAGAATCACTTGAACCTGGGAGGTGGAGGTTGCAGTGAGCCGAGATCATGCCACTGCACTCTAGTCTGGCAATAGAGTGAGACTTCATCCAAAAAAAAAAAAAAGGAAAAGAAAAGAAAGAACGCACTTCATGGAATCCATCCCCCAGCCAAAACATTATTTTGTGCTCAAGAATCTCAGCTGCTTCTTAGGACAGAAATCCAACCTAATCCAAACATCATAGCTAATGTTTATTGAGTCTACATGCAGGCGCCAGACCTATTCCTCAGGCCTTCCATGAATTTCTTTATTCAACCCTCATGTCAACGCAGTCACGGAGGCCCTACCATTTGTGTTTTACAAACTAAGAAGCCAAGGTAGAGAGGTTTAATGACTTGCCTCAGGTCATCAAAAGCTAAGAAATAGCAAAAACAGGCTCCAAAAACCCAAAACACTGACAACACCAAGTGCCCTGGAGGACATGGACCCACGGGGGCTTTTTTTTTTATTGCTGATGGAAAAGCAAAATGGTACAGCTACTTTGGAAGACAGCTTGGCAGTTTCTTACAAAACTAAACCTATTCTTACCCTATGATCCAATAATCACGTTTGTTATTCACCCAGATGAATTGCAAACATGTCTGCACAAAAACCTGCACAGATGTTCATAGCAGCTTTATTCATAATTGTCAAAACTTAGAAGCAACCAAGATATCCTTCAGTGGGTGAATGAACAAATCACTGTGGTGTAGCCAGACAATGGAATCTCATTTACTTCTAGAAAGAAAGGAGTTATCAAGCCATGAAAATACATAAAGATAACTTAAACACATTTTACAAGTGAAAGAAGCTGATCCGAGAAGGCTGTATACTGTATGATTCCTATTGTATAATATTGTGGAACAGGCAAAACTATGGAGACAGTAAAAAGATCAGTGGTTTCCGGGAGGGAGGGATGGATGAATAGGCAGAGCACGGGGGATTTTTAGGGCAGTGAAAATATACCGTATGATACCACAATGATGGAAACATACATTTGTCAAAAGCCATAGAATCTACAACGCCAAGAGTGAACCCTAATGTAAACTCTGGATTTTGAGTAATAATGGCATGTCAATGTGGGTTCATCAGCTTTAACTACATACACTCTGGAGGAGATGTTAATAGCAGGGGAGGTGACAAGGGGTATATAGGAACTCTCTGCACTTCCTGCTCAATTTTGCTGTGAACCTAAAACTACTCTAAAAGAACTAAGTTTGAGGCTGGGTGCAGTGGTTCATGCCTGTAATCCCAGCATTCTAGAAGGCTGAGGTGAGAGGATCCTTAAGGCCAGGAGTTCAAGACTAGGCTGGACAATGTAGTGAGACCCTCATCTTTACAAAAGAAAAAGAAATAGAGTTATGTTTTGTTAATTTAAAACAAAAGAGAACAGGAAGGTTGCTTCAATCCAGGAAGTTGGCTCTGAAGCATACCCATTAACCACTGTGCTATACTGCCCTCCAACTTACAATGGAAGGAAATATCCAACTTTTTTAGAAGTCAAACACACACACACACACACACATGCGTAAAGGAAACTGCTGGGTTTGAGAATACAGTAACAGAACAGGTCGACAGCCCTCTCCAATCCATTCTGAAGTTCAGGCAAGGATTAGAGGCTGATTAGGCCAACTCCAGCCTCACGCGCCCTGTTTGATAACAAGCACCTGACACGTGGCATGATGCCAGCCTCCCCAGGGCGCTTTGGTCTGGAAACAGCTATGAGTAATCTGGGACACCCGGAGCAGAAAGCTGTATCAGTCAGCCTGCCCCAAAGCTGCTGGGAAGACTCTATCTGCTGGTGCAGCCACGCCTCCAACTGCCCTATTTTTAGTGAAACGCATTCTTTCCAGGGCTATGCTTCTGATGGAGGTACAAACCGGCTCTGTCTTAAGACATAGCCAGTGACGACCAAGCCACTTCCACTCGTTTTCCTGAATTAGGGTTTTCTGCAGGTTTCTGGACCACCTTTCAAGGCATTTAACTAGATTTATTGAGTGTTAATTGATTCCCCACTTGGGAGGAACCAACTGAATAACACTTTATGCCCTGGGAAGAGGGATATGAGACATGGTGAGGTACTGCTCAAACAATCGCATCCTGCCAACATTTCACAGAATGCCATTCAAGATCAATAAAAAGCTGTCTTTCCCTTGTAAGGAAGTGAGTATCTGCATGAGAGACCACAGAACTACTTTATGTGTTATGTGTTTCATGTTCTGGACATGAATTGGATCAAAGAAATCCCAAAAAGAGAGAAAAAGATGAGTGAGCTCACGGTGTCAGTCCCCTGCCCAGTTTCAAATCATCTCATTCCAGTGTCGGCCCCGCAGTGTGTGGGGGATGAGAGGTGACAACCAAGGAGAGATGACATCAAGGCCTCATGCTACGCCAAGGTCCCCTTACCTCCCCATGCCCACGACAATCGGAAAGCACAGCAGAGCCACCAAGATCAGCTTCACTGCTCTCGTTCAGCAGCCTCTCTCTACTCCTCAGGTTTCCTGATAGCTCATTGGTTCCCAAAGTTGTGAAGTTGCTCAGTTCTAAGAGGTTCTAAGTTGGCAGTTTTATGGACATGGCTGGAGCCGACCACGGATTTGGGCAAATATTGACATTCTTAGAAGATGTGAGGTGATACCAGACGAGTACTCTGCTGGTGAGAGAGAAAGTTGGGAGGGCTGACGGGAGGAAACTGACATGTATTCAGCTTCAGCTGTATTCCAGGTACTGTCATTTAATCCTTACCTTGATTTTTTTTTTTTAAGACAGTGTCTCACTCTGTCGCTCAGGTTGGAGTGTAATGGCATGATCTCGGCTCACTGCAACCTCCACCTCTGGGTTCAAGAGATTCTCCTGCCTCAGCCTCCCAAGTAGCTGGGGATTACAGGCATGCACCACCATGCCCCGCTAATTTTTGTATTTTTAGCACAGATGGGGTTTCACCACATTGGCCAGACTAGTTGTGAACTCCTAACCTCAAGTAATCTGTCTGTCTCGGTCTCCCAAAGTGCTAGGATTACAGGCACAAGCCACCGCGCCCAGCTCCTTATCATGACTATTTTCATCATCTCCGTTTACTTTTCTCTGTTTAATTTAGTTCTCATCATCATTTTCTCCATTTGACAAATGTAGAAAGACTTTCAAAGAAGTTAAGCAATGTCTCCAAGGCCATACAGTCAGGAAATGGTAGAAATTAAATTCTATCCCAGATCCACCTGACTGCCAAGCCACACACATCCTACATTCCAGTGGCAGGCAGGCAGGCACTGTGGGTTTCCTTCCTCACCTCCCCTTTCTTGCTTGCTGGAAGAACCCTGGTTGTACTGAGGCAGCAATATGCACAGCCCCAGGTGGCCCCAGATGGCATCTCCCATCCTCTGAAACCACCTCTAGCTACTGGCTCTGTTGCTTAAGCTGCAGCTCAGAATCTGTTTCCACACAGAAACCATCTTACACACAGCAGTCAGTAAGACTGCAATCACCGTACCGTCGCCACACTGTAGTTCTGTGAATTAAGCCACCTTTTATAGACTGATGTGAAATACCATAATTTATAGCATTATTTCTACTGGAAAATGCATTGCAAGATCCACCAGTCCCCCACCTCCCACTCCATCAAAATACAAACAAAAACAAAACGCAAAACCGTACAGGAGACTTCATGCATCTTTTATGAGGCTTATAGTTGATTCAAATTTCATGAGTCCAAACCCAAAGCCGCCTGCACATTATCAACCCTTTACCTGTCAAGAAGATTTGGAAATATCAAGGCTGCCAAAGGAAGTTTTTGAAAGTGTAGTTGTATTTGATCCCACTCCACTTTATCAAATTAAAAGAAAATCTTCCCTAAGACTGAAGACAAAATGCATTCCAGTCAGGAAGATAATACTAGTTGCTGTAACTATTTTGTGATGATGGGATGCACTTTCCTGGAAGACGGCTGGCTGGCATTATGGCCCAGGGGTTCTCAATCTCAGCACTACTGCCATTTGGGGCCAGATAAGCTTTGTTGCCAGTAGCTGTCCTGTGCAATGTAGGATGTTTAGCAGCATCCTAGGCCCTTCTCACTAGATGCCAGGAGCACCCTCTCAGGGTGACAACCAAAAATGTCTTCAGACATTGCCAACTGTCCCCTGGCAGAGGCTGCTACATTTGCAGGACATGCTTAGGAGACTGCGTTAAACCCGACAGAACCGCGGAAATGCTCGGATGAAGAAGTGCTGATCTGTGGGGTTTTGTTGGTTTTGTTTTTTTGTTTTTGTCCAAAGGCCACTCTGAGACTGCTGTGTGTTCTGATGGCAAATCCTACCTTTGTAAAGTAGAGAGCAGATGGTCAGCAAAATGGACCAGAACGGCCTCCGGCTATAATCCTGGACCAGGCCTCTCTCCAGGCCACCAAGAAGCCAGCCTCAGAGAGCACATGCCCTTACTGCCGGTTCCTGGGGACTGTAAGGCAGAACTCTCCCAAGGCCTGACCTTGGTTTCTTTTGCGTACACACAGGCTATGAGATACCGCCCCTGGCCAGGCACAGTGGCTCATGCCTGTAATCCCAGCACTTTGGGAGGCTGAGGCAGGTGGATCACTTGAAGTCAGTAGTTCGAGACCAGCCTGGCCAACATGGTGAAACCCCATCTCCACTAAAAATACAAAAAAAAAAAATTAGCTGGGCATGGTGGTGCAGACCTGTAATCCCAGCTACTCAGGAGGCTAAGGCACAAGAATGGCTTGAACTGGGAGGCGGAGGTTGCAGTGAGCCGAGACTGTGCCACTGCACCCCAGCCAAGGGATAGAGTAAGACTGCCTCAAAAAAAAAAAAAAGTCACCCTTCCCTCCCACTTAAGCTCAACTTTGCCCAGCTCCTCACCCAGCCCCTCACCCTGTGAGCTGATGATGGAATTCCTTCAGGATTCAAGTTTCATTTCACTGAGATTATTGAAGCTCATTTTTCTCAGAATAATTTTCTTAGCACAGCAGTTACTATTGAACAGTTTCCAGCAGTTCAACATTGAATCTAATTAACTTACAGAATATCTTGGGAGACTTCTCTAGAATCCTGCTTTGGGCACATCCATACAGCAGCTCAGCACATTTTCAGAGTGGTGAGCTAAAATCTCAGGGGAAGTCTTCAGCTTCCTCCCTGGCATTGTTTTCTGGAAAGTCTAAGATTGGAGCCTATCTTATAGTTACCAAGCAAATGTGAATTCATTTCTGGGTTCTTCCAGCCCTGTATATATCTAATTAACCCTTCTGAATAAAATTCATAAGTTCTTCTCAGAACCACTCTCCTTTACCTCGGTGATAATCAAAGGTAGAAAAAAATGTTATTTATTCATAAATACATATTTTCAAGTCACTGGCTACCAGCAATCTGAGTTTATATTAGCAAACTAAGCATAATGCATCTTTTGTTCATTCAAATGCTCTGGAAGGGCGGGAAATTGTGTACATTGTACACCACTTATTTATTGAATAGATGAATGCCCATACGGTTTGAAGTGCTGTTCTTAGTGCTAAAATATAAGAGTGAACAGGATTGGCACAATCCCTGGCCTCAGGGAGTTTACAGTCCAGCAGAGAAGCAAGAGAACTAAGAAATAAAACCATCACAAATTGTGGTAAGTGCTAACATGGAGAGAAACTGGGAGTAGAGGCAGCCCAGCTTAAATAGGGTGGTCAGGAAGACCCTCCTTGAGGAGATGCCCATGAAGGAGCTGGCCTAAAAAGGTTTTCAGGGAACCATACACACGTGCACACACACACATGCACATATACACACATAAAGGCACATATACACATGCATGTACACACATACACATACATGTACACACACATAGATATATACACATGCATGTGCACACATATACACATAAATACACAACATGTGCACACACCACACACACACACTTTGCTTCAAGGGAATTTGAGGGCTGAGGGAAAAGACTTCAGCACAAAGGCCCTGAGACTAACTTGTTTGTTTACTCAGTAAAAAGAAAGTGAAAAGACACGGTATTTTCCATACCAATTGTATTTACCATAACACAGGGTGGTAAATATGCAAGAAAGCCTTGAGCCAGTAATAATGCTGGAGGTGAAAAGCCTTTATTCTGGGTCTAAGCCTGGATTTACTCCTAAATGTAAAGATTTTATCACTATGGTCTTAGACACATTTTTTCTTTTTTCTTTTTTTGAGACAAGGTCTTCCTATGTTGCCCAGACTGGTCTCAAACTCCTGGTCTCAAGCAATCCTTGTACCTCAGCCTCCCAAGTAGCTGGGACTACAGGTGCATGCCATGATGCCTGGCTAGAAGTATTTTTTATTTGGGAAAATAAACCTCTGTGATTAAAATACCACTGAGAAAAATAACCTTATTGTGGTTGATTATTCTGTGGCAAAGCTATTTACTTCTACTCCCCTTTTCCCAGTGAAATAACTTTTATGGTAAACTACATATATGCTGCATATCATGTTACACAAGGTGCTTACAAAAGGTACTATCTAAAGCAGTGCTGATTGGGGGATAAGTTGAATTTGTGTTCTTCCCTATATTTATTGCTGTCTTTAGTAATTAACATGTTTTAGATGTTTGTCCCCTCCAAATCTCCTGTTGAAATGTGATCCCTAAGGCCGGGTGCAATGGCTCATGCCTGTAATCCCAGCACTTTGGGAGGTCAAGGCGGGTGGATAGCTTGAGGCCCAGGAGTTTGAGACCAGCCTGGCCAACACGGTGAAACTCTATCTCTACTAAAAATACAAAATTAGCTGGGTATGGTGGAGTGCGCCTGTAATCCTAGCTACTCAGGAGGCTAAGGCATGAGAATCACTTGAACCTGGGAAGTGTAAGTTGCAGTGAGTTGAGATCATGCCACTGCACTCCATCCTGGGTGACAGAGCAAGACTCTGTCTCAGAAAAAGAAAATAAAAGAAAAGAAGAAACATGATGCCCCATGTTGGAGATGTGGCTGAGTGGGAGGTGTGTGGGTCATAAGAGGGGATCCCTCATGAATGGCTTGGTACCCTCCATATGAATAAATTCTCTATTTGTTCTCACAAAACCCAGTTAGTTGTTAAAGAGTCTGATGCCCCCTCCTCTCTCTCTCTTGCTCCCTCTCTGCCATGTGATGTGCCTGCTTCACCTTCCACTCTGGAGGCTTCCTGGGATCCTCACCAGAACCAGATGCTGCTGCCGTATTTCTTAAACAGCCTGCAGAACTGCTAAATAAACCTCTTTTCTTTATAAATTATCCAGTCTCAGGTATTCCTTTACAGCAACACAGATGGACTAACATAGTAGTTAAACATAAGCTTCCAGGTGCAAGTCAATGCATCCTTCCCTAGTAGTCGGCAAGAGCTCATTTGTTTATACTTGCTGAGGGCCTACCATGTGCCAGGCATTGAGCTATAAACTGAGAGATACAACAGCGAGCAACTCCCACAGGAGATTACGGTCTCGCGGCAGAAGACAAGCAATCAACAAACATTTACGGAGAGTGTTATTAGAACATTCTAAAATCACTAACCCAAGCCAGGCACGGAGGCTTGTACCCGTCATCCTAGCAACTGGGGAGGTCAAAGCAGGAGGATTACTTGACCCCAAAAGTTTGAGACCAGTCTAAGCAACACAGGGAGATCCTCATCTTTCTTTTTTTCTCTTTTAAAGATGGGGTTTCACCATGATGGCCAGGCTGGTCTTGAACTTCTGACCTCAGGTGATCCACCCACCTCGGCCTCCCAAAGTGCTAGGATTACAGGCGTGAGCCACTGTGCCCAGACAGGAGATCCTCAACTCTACAAATAATTTTAAAATCAGCCTGGTGTGGTGGCACACACCTATGGCCCCAGCTACTTGGGAGGCTGAGGTGGGAGGATTGCTTAAGACCAGGAGGTAAAGGCTGCAATGAGCCATGATCATGCCACTCTCCTCCAGCCTGAGTGACAGACCAAGACCCTGTCTCAAAAAAATTTTAAAAATAAAAAGTAAAATTACTAACCCAGTTTGAGAAGTCAGGAAATGACATAAGTTGGGACTCCACAGACGAGTCAGAGTTGGTATTAGCAAGTAAAGGCCAGGTTTGAGGGGCTCATTCCAGGCAGAAGGGGCTGCCTGAGGGACACCTTGGGGTTGTGTGGTGAACACTGGCACTTTCAAAGAGCCAAGAGACAGTCAGAGTGCCCACAGGCCAGTGTAAAAGAAAAATCTGAGGCACAATATTTTTTTTTTTTAGACAGAGTTTCGCTCTTGTCTCCCAGGCTGGAGTGCAATGGGGCGATCTCGGCTCACTGCAACCTCCACCTCCCAGGTTCAAGCAATTCTCTTGCCTCAACCTCCCCAGTAGCTGGGATTACAGGCACCTGCCACCACGAGCCCAGCTAACTTTTGTATTTTTAGTAGAGAAGGGCTCCTGACCTCAAGTGATCCACCCACCTCAGCCTCCCAACGTGCTAGAATTACAGGTGTGAGCCACCGTGCGCAGCCAAAATTTCAAAGAGTTTATTTGAGTAAAAAGCAATTCACGAATTGGAGAGCCCAAGACCAACAGAGGTCGTCTAAGTGTCCCAGCAACAGAACACCCGAGGCACGCATTCACTGGGAAAATGCAGGGATAAAACAAAGAAAGCTGACTGCTTTCCAAGAAGATGGTTATCTTCTAGGGGTACCTTGTTGAAAACCCCCATCATATTATATGTTAGCCGGCTGCTTATGATTGGCCGGGTCGCCTTATTAAGTGTAATACAAGCATTAACCAGAAATGACCCAAGTAAAGTTTCACTTACATTTGCAGTTATGACCCAGTCAGGTTTCACTTATGTGTGCAATTTAAGCTAGACTGAGGCTACTCTTAAGGCCTACCTGCTTCTGCTGGCTTAGGAATTTTTCAGGCCCGGTCTCCTAAACCAGGAAATGAGGAGGAGAGTAGCACCTGCTGAGCTGAGCAGAGCAGATGGGCAGGGCCGGAACCTGGAGGGTCTGGAAAGCCACGTTAGGAGTCTGGGCTCCGTTGCTTGGGGAATCCGAAGTCCCTGCACAGGCTGGAGGTGGGGGCGACACAGCTTTGCACTTTAGGAAGATCCCCACACCCAGGGCTGCTCCGGCTGCGGGCACCTGGAGTTGAGCGCGGCCACCCCGCATGGGCCCACCAGGAGGCGCTGCAGCTAACAGGAAGGAAATAGGTAGAATGGGACAGGTGAGGGCGCTTCCGAGTGCAGAAGAGAGAGAGCAGTGGACGCTTCCATTTAGAAGAGGTTACGCTCCCTCACTGCAGCCTCCAGATCTCAACCCTGCCTGAGGAGAGCGACAGGGAGGGGAGACTCTGGAGTCCTCTGGAGACTTCCCAGGAAGCAGTCAGCCAGGAGCAGCAGGCTGCGTTTCCCCATCTCCATCTGAAATAGCTGCCTTCTAGTTTCAGGAGGAAGAGGGAGGAGGACGGCTTGAGGCCAGGAGTTCCAGGCTGCAGTGATCTGTGATCCCGCCACTGCACTCCAGCCTCGGCAACAGAGCAAGATCCTGCCTCTAAAATACATAAATAAACAGCTGCCTTCTTACACACCGGTCACCATTCTGCCATTCCTATTCAGAGACTTTTATCATGATCTTCATTCCTTGGCTGAACCAAGTCCTGTAGACCTTCTATGGGTCCCTTAGATAAACCAGTGAGAGTGCTCTGGAGCCTTGAAACCCTGACATAAGTGGTAATCCAGGGTGATTGTCCCATATCTCAAACACATGCAGTGTTTAGTGTTCACAGACATCTGTGGGCAGAGGTTACCTTCCTTCCAGCGACTTCATGAAGGGGGTCACGCGGGTCTGTGAAATGCTGTGGAACCAGCAGCCTGTCCCTTGGTCAGTCAACTGACAACAGCACAGGGTAGATCAATAAACCCATGATTTATTGGCAATGGATTTATAGCAATGATTAATCCACACCCCTGGATTTACCAAGGGACATTTAAGTCACTTTAAACATGATACAAATACATGAAATGGGAAGGCCAGGCAAACGCCAATGGCAGCTAAAATCCAGGAGAAGCAAGAGTCAAATTGTTTCAATCCCCACAGGCTGAGCTTTAGGGGTCATGGGGACTTCAGGACTGCCCATCTGCTAGGTCAGTAAGATGCTTCTCACAAGGAAAGAAGGTGTGATCCTTTTTGGTGCTCGAAAGTGGCTTCCTAGGAAATCCTGGTTTCATCCAGGGAAAAGAGAGGGAAGGGAGGAATAGGATCCTGAAAGAGGACACCATCAGTTGAAGCACAAGAACCACACGTGCAACAGGACATTCAAGATTTGCCTGGACTTCGCGGTCTCGGTGGTCTCCAGGGGAAGTGCCCGCAAAAGGCCTCCCGCCTGCATTGTGTCTTCATTGATGCAAACTGAGGTCATGCAATCTAGAGAGAGGCCTGGATGGGCTACATGTGTGTAATTCCAGAAGAACAGAGAGAGCTGCTTGGGGGAGAGAAAGAATAGCTAGAAAAGGAGACCAGGAGAGAGTGAGGCCACAGCATGTGAGGGGTGTTGGCAAGGGCTGTGGAGCTGCCTCCTGGTGCCTGGGGTGTCTGGAGCTCACGTGTTTTTCTCTGTAAGGCCCTGGGTGGCACAGAGGCTGCACTCAAAGAGAGGGCCTTAAAGGCACCCACGCTGGGTAGGAGATGCAAGGAGAGAAAGGCACGCAGAAGGAAGAATCACTGGACATCAGAAAAATAATCTTCCTTTGTCATTTTCTCATGCAGTGGTGACAAAGATTTTAATTGAATTTATTTATTTTTGGATGCTGTATGACTTTTTTAAATGAAATATCATGTCAAAGAAAGGTCCCAAGTTAGTTCAGTTTACCAGGACTGCAAAAGCAAACACGTGCCTCTCATCAAAGTTATCCATTCCATCAATTCACCAACACTTAGCAAACACCAACTATGTGCTTGCTCTCCTCATTTCCCATCTCAGTCAAGTCTTAGAAAACTCTAGATCTGCTCCAGTTCACAGGCGTCGCTTGAGCCAGGCACTTGCTCAGTGCTCAGCCTGCTTATAGACTGTGCGGATTCCCAAGTCACTTGAATGAACCCAGTGCAGCATCTCAGTAAAAAGCCCTTGAGCATGGCAATAATACCAGCTCCTAGTTAGTAAGCACGACTGTCAGTCTGTGCTCATTACCGTAAGTACATTATCCCATTTAATCCTCACAGTAGCATAATGAGAGGGACGGGGAATGATCCCATTTTACAGATGAGGAGCCAAGGCACAGGAACTTTGTCCAAAGCCCTGAAACAAATGTATGGCAGGGTTCAGATTCAGCCCACAAGATGTCTCTCTAATGCATCAAAGTCTTTGCTTGTAACACTAAAAATTCTACTGCGACCTCATTAACCTATGGGGATCACTCCGCCAGCGTAGAGACCCCTCCGTGTCTCCACCATTACGGAGTTAGATCCCAGACATGTTTCACCCTGGCTGGGGGCAGTCGAGCTAAGGAAAAAGAAGGAAGTGATAGAGGCCTGAGTTTGCAGAAGCCTATTCTTGGCTCACTGATCTAATGGCATGACTGAGGTAACGCCAAGTGTGGTCATTTATGAGACTATTGTCTCCCTTGAAGTTCCTGTTCTGGGCTGGTTTTATGACTGTTTACCTGCATTCACTAAATCCTGTGATCGCTCACGTTACTAGAAAATTGCTACCCCTCAAATTA
This sequence comes from Aotus nancymaae, assembly GCF_030222135.1. Taxonomy (NCBI): domain Eukaryota; kingdom Metazoa; phylum Chordata; class Mammalia; order Primates; family Aotidae; genus Aotus; species Aotus nancymaae. The sequence goes on from NW_026988428.1 coordinate 31,164,226, forward strand.
TCGCTTGCCTTGAAGTTACTTACTGTAACTGTAGTTATTGATAAGAGGATAAGAATCTTTATAGGATAAGAATCTTTTGTTTGTTTTGTGTTCAGTGATGTTTAGATAAACCTGTATGCTACCCCCTCCCTTGCTTACTTTGTAATTTTCTGTTCCCTCCTGATAAAACTTTTGTAATGGGACCTACGTCAGTCACTGTATGTAAAAACATATATAAGCTCCTGTGCACCAGAAATAAACTGCTGACTTGGGCATTGCCTATTTCAGTCCTCCAGACCTCATTCTTTCTGTCATTCTTTTCTTCTGCGCACTCTCTCTTCCAGGTATTGGGACCCTCTTGCTGGTCAAGAGACCCCCGGCAGATCTCATGGACCACAACATCTGGCGCCCAACTGAAGGGACGGTCGCCAACATTAACCAAAATACAATAGTAAAGAGGCTGAATTAATCAAAAGTCTAAATCATGAAATGAGTAAAAAGAATTTTTTTTTACTTTTAAGTACATAACAGAGCCAGGTTAACCAAATGCTACCAAGCAGTTCTGTTTTGATGGATTGTTTATTAGTAACTGATAGAAACAATTCTTATTCATTAATGTTTGACATATCATTTTCCTGCCTAAGTAGCATGGTCAACTGCTAATACATCTGTCACGTTGAATGTCACTAGATTCTGCTGAAGCTCTTAGGATTATAAACATTCCATTCAAAATCTTTTAACAGTATACAATTGTTTAGAAAACCAGTCCTGTTCCAGCTCTGGGAAATCATCATGTATTCCACAGTAATTAAAACTGCTTTAATAAACTGCTCATAATAGTCCCATAGATACAGGAAAAAAAATGGACTGTGCAGGGTCAGCCAGCCATGGAAACACGGGAGTGAACCACAGGCTAGTTGTGGTGAGTTCTGTGATTTTTTTTTTTTTTTTTTTTTTTTTGGACTGTCAGTTTTCCACGTTTGGGGAATTTCTCACCTTATAAATCTTGGTGGTGGAAAATAACCACTCCCCATTATAGAAGCGGAAAGCTTCCTTTTGGCTTGACTGTGGCATGTGACAAATGAGTCTACCCCATTGGCCCCTGATTCAAATGCTAGAGAGCCAAAAAAGCAGGACTTTCACAAAATCCCTTCTGAAGAGGGAGGTAGCCAGGGTGGGGGCTACACCAGGTTTGGAGGCAGCAGCCAGCACCAGTGGGTTGGGAGGTACAAGCAGCGGGGGTCTGGGTCCAGAGGTGGTGACAAGGATGCCTTCACAGGACCAGTTCTGCACTGCAGCTTAGGGCATTGGTCCTAGCTTAGCATCCAAGCCCAGTTCCACAGCACAGACAAGGAGGTCTGTGAGCTTCCTAACATAATAAACTCCTTTTCATCCTAATCATTCAAAGATGGTTTATATTGCACCGAAATTAAGAACCTCAACACCAGAACTGCACCTTGAAGTATTTGAAGACTCAACACCAATTAGCTTGAAACCAAGGTTTGGGCAAACATCTCCGTGGAGCAGTTGAATTAGAAACCAACCCGGTGCAAATGGTCAGACCCAAGCTTGGTGGTACAAGGTTGCCTCTGGACTGCTCTTCTGGGAGGCCCAGGATTCTGCCTGTGGGGCTCTTCTCTGTATCAAGCACCAGCCTCACCATGAATTCAAACCAAGGAGAAGCCAGCTGCACCTCAAAGCTAATTAGCCAGAAAACAGAGCCGTTCACTTTATGGTCTTTATTTTCAACACTCTTTCTTCTATCTTTTGCAATACTGTTTGTAAAAATTCAAGCCCTGTTTTTCCTCTGTTCTCACAACACCACCACAACGATCATCAACAAAGAAGACTTCTGTGACTCCAAAATATGCATGGGGATTTCTCCCCACCAGCCAGCAAGGGAGCAACGTCACAGTGGAAATCAGCGGGGTGTCCTCCAGTTCAATTTCGACTCTGCCTTCCTGGTGAGAGTATCAGATCCCACAGGTTGAGGGTTCAGTCCCCAAAACTGCCACCCCGTCTTCAGACACCAGTCACAAGTTCCAGCCTCCAGAACTTATGATTGATCAGCTTCAAGTTACAGTTCCCACAACCCCCCTCTAGGTTCAATTAGTTTGCTGGAGCAGCTCACCGAACTCAGGAAAACACTTACTTGCAGTTACCGGTTTATTATAGAGGATATTACAAAGGATACAGATGAAGTGATGCATAGGGCGAGGCATGGGGGATGGGGTGTGGAGCTTCCTGCCCTCCCTGGGCGCAGCCCTCCAGGAACCTCCACTCGCTTAGGGAGGGCAAGCTCCCCAGACCCTCTCCTCTTGGGCCTTTTATGGAGACTTAACTGGACAAATGATTGACAATCATGTAGAAATGAAACTGGACAAAAAGCATATGATCTAAACCCAGCAAGACCCATCTGTTTAGATTCTTCTTGGTCTCTGTTCAGCCTTCTTTCCTCCAGAGAATAAGACAAAACCCTCTCTAGAATGAAGGTCTTACGATCCACAAGCAGATTTGAGTCCTGAGATTCTATATCCTTAGACCTGCTCTTGGCACCTAAAGTGCCCCAACATTACAACAAAGAACGACGACAGGGGCTATGGGAGTTATGAGCCAGGAGCCATGATGAAAACCTATATATACAGTTATAATATCACTAATGCACATTGTTTTTTTCTTTGGGAAGTAGGTGTGTGCACGTGAGTGTGTTTTCCATTTGGCTTAGGCTGTTTTGAGTTTTTCTGGGGGTCACCTTGATTATTTTATTCCGGATGATGTGGGTTTCTTATGGTGGCTGAACCCAGTGGGGAGTAATCCACCATTAGCCCATCCCTCCTCCTCCTTCCTCACACACGCTCTATGAAATCCCTACCCACACCCCGGCCCCCGGATCACATCTTGGGTAGATTGTACAGCCTTCTCGACACTTGGGGGTATTAAAATTTTCAGTCAAATGTATGTCAGAATTTTAGTGTCTCATTCAAACTTCTAATATTCAATTTAAAACTTCCTTCTTCAGCACTTTGGGAGGCCGAGGCGGGTGGATCACGAGGTCAAGAGATCGAGACCATCCTGGTCAACATGGTGAAACCCCGTCTCTACTAAAAAATACAAAAAATTAGCTGGGCATGGTGGCGTGTGCCTGTAATCCCAGCTACTCGGGAGGCTGAGGCAGGAGAATTGCCTGAACCCAGGAGGCGGAGGTTGCGGTGAGCCGAGATCGCGCCATTGCACTCCAGCCTGGATAACAAGAGCAAAACTCCGTCTCAAAAAAAAAAAAAACTTCCTTCCTTCTCCCAGGTGAGGCCTGGCCTGTGGCTTGAGGATCAGCGATGAGAAAGAGCTGGGGTTGGGGAGAGGGTCTCAGGGCTGAAAACAACAGAGCCTGCTGTTTTCCTTCTTTGCTCCACACCTTCTCCCCTGGCCCCTGCTCCTAGACCCCCCAGGCTTGGGCACAGAAGGAGGGCGAGGCTGTTTCAGTTCCCCTTAGGCAGATACATGCCTTCTGTTGCAGCAGGTGCACAAATATTCAGGCCCTTTCCTCAGGGTGCTCTCATAGGTCATTCAGAGACACCCTCCAACCAAGGCGCTCCGCACTGCACTCCTCAGGGACAGCGATGCACTCCCTGCCAGGCTCCTGTGGCTCTCCCTGCTCCGCCCTGACCGCCAGCGTAGCCAGCTGTCACCTGAAATCTCCGTCTTGTTTCCTTTGCTGGGGCTGTTGGTTCCTGGATTCTGTGTCTTCCATTTTGATAAAGCACTTCCTTGAGTAGCTTTCTGAGAATTTGTGCCTAGGAGGGAAACTTTCTGACATCTTTTCTGCTTGAAAAAAAAAAAAATCATTCTATATCCTACTTTGACTGGGTCTGAGATTCTATACTGGAGATTATTTTACCTTAGAACTTGAAGGCATTGCTCTGTTATCTTCCAGTTTCCAATAGTGCTACTGAAATGCCCAATGACGTTCTCGTCTCTAGCTGTGTGTGTGTTCACTCTGTTGTCTTCCAGCTAGAAAGCTTTAGGTTCTTCTTTCCAGTGTCCTGAAATTTTCCAGAGGTGTTGGCCTTTTTCAGTTATTGTGCTACGAAGTTCACAAGTTCAGTGGTGTGATCTCGGCTCACTGCAACCTCTGTGTGCTGGGTTCAAGCAATTCTCCTGCCTCAGCCTCCCGAGTCGTTGGGACTACAGGTGCCCACCACGACACTCAGGTAATTTTTATATTTTTAGTAGGGACTGGGTTTCACCATGTTGGCCAGGCTGGTCTCAAACTCCTGACCTCAGGTGATCCGTCTGCCTCAGCCTCCCAAAGAGCTGGGATTACAGGCATGAGCCACCACACCCAGCCTGTCTCCCTTTTTTAATTTAATTAATTTTATTTTTGAGACAGGGTCTCACTCGGTTGCTCAGTCTGGAGTACAATGGCATGATCATGGCTCACTGTAGCCTCAACCTCCCAGACTCAAGCAATCCTCCCGCCTCAGTCTCTCAAGTAGCTGGGACAGGCAAGTGTGCCACCACGCCCAGTTAATTTTTTGTAGAGTCAGGGTCTGTGTTGTCCAGGTTGGTCTTGAACTCCTTTCACCTTGGCCTCCCAAATTGCTGGGATTACAGGCATAAGCCACCATACCCAGCCTTTTCTTCAACTTTTGATGAGATGTTCTCAAGCCTTCTATTGTATTTTTTTATTTTATTTTTTGAATTGTGAGAAAATATGCATAAAATTTGTCCTCTTAACCATTTTTTAGTGCTCAGCTCAAAAACGTTAAGTATGTTCACATTGTTGTACCATCCATCTCCAGTCTTGCAAAATGAAAACTCTATACCTGTTCTCCTCTCTCCCCAGTCCCGGGTAACCACCACTCTATTTTCTGTTTCTATGAATTGAGCTACTCTAAGTACCTCAAATAAGTGAAACCATGCAGCATTTGTCTTTTTGAGACTGGCTTATTTCACTTAGCATAATGTCTTTAAGGTTCACCCTGCCTTTTTAAGGCTGAATAATATTCCACCGTACATTCAATAACTGTGAAAGCTCAGCACGGTGGCTTACGCCTGTAATCCCAACACTTTGGGAGACAAAGGTGGGCAGATAATGAGGTCAGGAGTTCGAGGCCAGCCTGGCCAACATAGTGAAATCCAATCACTACTAAAAATACAAAAATTAGCCAGATGTGGTGGTGCACACCTGTAGTCCCAGCTATTCAGGAGGCTAAGGCTTGAGATTTGCTTCAACATGGGAGGCGGAAGTTGCAGTGAGCCAAGATCGTGCCATTACACTCCAGCCTGGGCAATAAAAGGAGACTGTATCAAAAAAAAAAAAAAAAAGATCTTGCTTTCTTTTTGTTTGGATATATACCCAGAAGTGGAACTGTTGGATCATTTTTAATTTTTCGAGAAACCACCTGGTGTTTTTCTTTTTCTTTTTAACTGTGCTTTTTTCATATGTTATTTCTTTTTTTTTTTTTTTGAGATGGGGTCTCGCTCTGTTGCCCAGGCTGGAGTGCAGTGGTACGATCTTGGCTCACTGCAAGCTCTGCCCCCCGGGTTCAAGTGATTCTCTTGCCTCAGCCTCCTGAGTAGTTGGAATTACAGGTGTCTGCCACCACGCCTGGCTAATTTTTGTATTTTTAGTAGAGAGAGGGTTTCACCATCTTGGCCAGGCTGGTCTTGAACTGCTGACCTTGTGATTCACAAACCTCAGCTTCCCAAAGTGCTGGGATTATAGGTATGAGCCACGACACCCAGGCCATATCTTTATTTCTAAGAGCCCTTTCTTATTTTTAGAATATTTCTTTCTTTCTAATATCATCCTACTCTTTTTATGGATGTTATGTTATCCAAGAAAGGCATGGTATTTGGAACACAGACTATAGGGCAAGATGATCTGGGTTCAAATCCTAGCTTGTTCAGGTTGTATAAACTCCTTGTTCCCCGATTTCTTTCTTTATCAAGTGGAAACAATAACAGTTCATACATTTTAGGATTGCTATAAGGATTAAATGACCTAATAATACCACATCCAGCACATAAGTGCTATAGTTAACGCTCTGAAAATATTACAGTACAGTTTATTATTTTCTTCTATTCTCTTCATTTTTTGGTCTTGATTTTAAAAACTGTCCTTACTTCAATCCCTGATTTTCACGTAAGAGATCTTCTTCAAGTGTTTTGTTATCTAAAGTGCTGCATGGAAGGTCCATTTGGCGGCACAAAGTCTGTCACCTTGTGTGGCTCAACAGGAACACACTGTGATAAAATCATACTCTGTGAGATCAGTTTATCTATCTTGCTAGTCACTTGATTACCTGCATCTAAAGCATAGTAGATATTCAATAAATATTTGATGTTACCAGCAAACCTCTCTGACTCACACACAGTTTTCCCATCTGAAAAGTAAGGTAAAGCATATCTATCGGGCTGGTGTTGTAAGAACAGATAATATACATAAGGCACCTGGTAGCAACATTATTACCATTATCATTTCTAGGGACGATGTTAGGGCAGCTGCTTCATAACCATTTGTGTCACCACTGACCATGCTAAATATAGCAGCAAAGCAGAGTTGACAGGCCAGTTATTTTAATACAAATAAGCAAAGTAAGAAGAGGGCTCAAGATAATAGCCCTTGACATTCAATGTGTAGAAAGTCCAGGAAGAACACTGGCTTCAGTCGTGACCTGTGAGCAGAAAGTGGGGATCTCTGCTGCATCACCAAATGGCTCTGTAGAATCCCCGTTAACGAGGGGCTCCTCAGCGGTGTGGTCCATGGCACGCAATTCAGCAGCAAAGTCACTGGACAAGGAGTGAGGGTATGCCAGCCCCTTACCCACCCTGACATTCTATTCAGAGGGCAGGCAGGCTGATGGATTGGTTGTTTTTGACTAGAGTTTTCAAATTTAAAATGATAAATGTCTCTAGTTAAAAAAATATTCAGCTAGGTGCAGTGGCTCACGCCTATAATCCCAATACTTTGGGAGGCCCAGGCGAGTGAATCACAAGGTCAGGAGTTCGAGACCAGCCTGGCCAACAAAGTGACACTCCATCTCTACTAAAAATACAAACCTAGCTAAGTGTGGTGGTGTACACCTGTAATCCCAGCTACTCAGGAGGCTGAGGCAGGAGAATTGCTTGAACCTGGGATGCAGAGGTTGCGGTGAGCCGAGATCTCACCATTGTACACCAGCCTGGGCAACGAGAGTGAAACTCCATCTCAAAAAAAAAAAAAAAAAAAAATTCAAGAGTACAAAAGGATGTAAATGGAAAAAAGTCAGCATCCCTATCACTCACAAACCTTCAGGTAGATTTTCCAGAGTTAATCACCATTATTTCTTACAGATATTTTTATGCACACACAAAGACATACGTATATTTTTTCACAGATGGGAATCATAAACTATTCTGCAATTTGCTTTTTTCCTTCTCTATTTATTTATCCAGAATAACTTCCCATATCAGAATATGTGGATTTGCCTCCTTATTTTTAACAACTGCTGTATGTATAAAGTAATATAACAGATAAGCCCCCAATCTAAATGACTTCACATAATTAATATTTATTTCTCATTTACCTCAGTCTAACTGGGGATCAAGTGGGAGTGAGGAGGGTAAGGAGAGGTTTTGCTCTTAGCACATACATATTCAGGAATCCAGGATGACCACGGCCCTGCCACCTTCAACATATGACTTCCACATACTTGGTGGCTCCTAAAGTCACTCTGGGTGATAATATCCAGCCAGCAGATGGGAAGGAGAATGTGGAGAAGGGCGAAAGGTTTGTTTTGCAATGAGCCAAGTCTAGAGGTGACATCTAACACTTCTGCCCACATTACTTCCATTGGCCAAAACAGGAAGAGTTTCTCCTCCAGATCAGCACTAGGAAATTCTCCTGGCCTGCAAGCTGCTTGCCGGGAACAACTGGACACTATGGGGGGAAGTGCACACCTTTCACAGGTGGTCAAACATACCTGACACAGGTGCCCTGTAGGAATACATTTGAATTTATTTAAGATCCAGAAGGCTAGCTTTCTTCTCTTTCTTCTGCTTTTCTACTTATCTGTTGTCAATGGCAAGTTTTTAAACTGTGGAAAGATAAAATGTGATAAGAACGAAGACACAAGAAAGTAGATACCTGTAACCATTGCTGGTGGGAGTGTGTACTGGTTCGGATTCAGTGGGGTAGAGAGGAGCCATCAATGAAAAACCTGTAAACGATGTGTATCTGTGATCCAGCAACACTTTTTTTTTTTGAGACAGAGTCTCACTCTATCACTCAGCCTGAGTGCAATGGCTCCATCGCAGCTCACTGCAACCTCTGCCTCTCAGGTCAAGCAATTCTCCTGCTTCAGCCTCCTGGGTAGCTGGGATTACAGGTGTGCACCACCACACCCAGCTAATTTTTATATTCTTTAGTAGAAACAGGGTTTTACCATGTGGCCCAGGCTGGTTTCAAACACCTGGGTTTAAGTGATCTGCCTGCCTCAGCCTCCCAAAGTGCTGGGATTACAGGCATGAGCCACCACACCTGGCCTGATCCAGCAACACTTCTAAAGACGGTTTCTAAAGAAATGAGTGAATCGCTGCTCACATCAGTATGCGCGCAGATGTTTATAATAATCGTGCATTGTAAACAACCTAGATGCCTAACCACAGAGAACTGTTTAAATTACTGTAATCCCAGTATTTTGGGAGGCCAAGGTTGGAGACTGCTTGAGCCCAGGAGTTCGAGATCAGCTTGGGCGACATGGTGAAACCTCATCTCTATAAAAAATACAAAAATTAGCCGGCCATGGTGGTGTGCGCCGATAGTCCCAGCTACTCAAGAGGCTGAGATGAGAGGGTAGCTGGAGCCAGGGAAGTCGAGGCTGCAGTGAGCCAAGATTGCACCACTGCACTCCAGCCTGTGTGACAGAATGAGACCCTGTCTCAAAAAAAAAAAAAAAAAAACCTCCTAAAGTGCAATTTAAAAAAAACAAATGATTACTTGTAGCAAAAAGGCTAGAGGACACATTCAAATGTGCACAGTATTTATCTCTGGGTAATAGAACTATGGGTGTTTTTCATTTTCTTCTTTCACACCTTTCTGTAATGTGTTAATATTTTATCATTAGGAAAGAAACAGCAAAGCTATTTTCAGCTTGAAATGAAAAAAAGTTGATAAAGGGGATTGGGGCTTAGGTGATTAAAAGCAAGCATGTGAGTCAGACATGGCCTCCCAGCCCCTGCCGGTCTGTTGCGCTGTCGCAGGACACTCAAGTTGCTATCAGAAGCACTTTTCTCTGTCAAAGTGACTGGCTTTTGTCACGCAATCCCCAGGTTATAATGGGAGAGTAGGATAGGCCCCAGAGCAGTCAGCTGAGCCAGCCCTGCTGGGTGAGTCGGTCCTCTGGGGCTCGCCATGCCCCTGACCTCCTCATGGGGAACACCATCAGGGCCCTCGTGGCCTTCATCCCTGCTGACCGCTGCCAGAACTATGTGGTCAGGGAACTCCATGAGATGCCGCTGGACAAGATGGTGGATCTGAGTGGGAGCCAGCTACGGCGCTTCCCCGTGCACGTGTGCTCCTTCAGGGAGCTGGTCAAGCTCTACCTAAGCAACAACCACCTCAACAGCCTGCCTCTGGAGCTGGGGCAGCTACAGAACCTGCAGATTCTGGCCTTGGATTTCAACAACTTCAAGGCTCTGCCCCAGGTGGTGTGCACATTGAAACAGCTCTGCATCCTCTACCTGGGCAACAACAAACTCTGCGACCTCCCCAGTGAGCTGAGCCTGCTCCAGAACCTCAGGACCCTGTGGATCGAGGCCAACTGCCTCACTCAGCTGCCGGACGTGGTCTGTGAGCTGAGACTCCTTAAGACTCTGCATGCTGGCTCCAATGCCCTGCGTCTGCTGCCAGGCCAGCTCCGGCGCCTCCAGGAGCTGAGGACCATCTGGCTCTCGGGCAACCGACTAACCGACTTCCCTGCTGTGCTGCTTCACATGCCCTTCCTGGAGGTTATTGATGTGGACCGGAACAGCATCCACTATTTTCCCAGTCTGGCCCACCTGTCAAGTCTGAAGCTGGTCATCTATGACCACAATCCTTGCAGGAACGCACCCAAGGTGGCCAAAGGTGTGCGCCGTGTGGGGAGATGGGCAGAGGAGACCCCAGAGCCTGACCCCAGAAAAGTCAGGCGCTATGCATTGGTCAGAGAGGAAAGCCAGGAACAACAGGCACCTGCCCCACCTCCTCCACTTCCTCCTACCGACCCCTGAGGAGCTTCAGTTGCAAGTCAATGCCAAGGACCCAACTGCAGCATGTTGTGGAAGTCTCTTTATTGGAGTGGAAAGGATGGTGCTGGGTCCTTCGGGGGTGGCTCTGCTAGTGGAGGTTGATGGAGAGAGCCAGGTGGAATGTCATAAATCACACTGAGAAGAAAACATTTCTGGCCAACAGCACCTCTTCCAGAGGGGAGTTGTGTGCCAGTGACGGCATGACAATCCAGAGATCATAACTTCTTTGCAAGAAAACAGCTTCTCTACGCAGATATTTTGAAACACTGAAGAGCAAAAAGAGCTGGGACACTGAACTCCTGCACTCTCCAGAAGTGACTGGTCATGAGGCTCATGAGCTCCTCAAATAAGGTATTTGTCATAGAACTCAATATTCTGGTGGTCTGTCCCTCTACAGGACATACTTTCTTTACTGTAAATGACCATAAACAGTATCAATGTATCATTGATTGAGGCCACTGAAAAGGATATTTCCACCTAGTCAATCAGTAAGATTCACAGAAAAAAGTTATTACAAAGGCTCAAGATGAAACTCTTTCCCTAGTAGTTTAGTGCCTGCTGAAAAGATCCCTGATGGACAATACCTCTTGGTGAACTCCAGCTGCCCCTTTTTTATTCTTAGAGACCAGGTTTCACTCTGTTGCTAGGCTGGAGTGCAGTAGCACAATCATGGCTCATTGCAACCCCAAACTACAGGGCTCAAGCCTTCCTCCTGCTTCAGCCTCCCAGTAACTGGTACTACAGATATGAGTACCTGGTTAAGTCTTTAATTTTTTTGTAGAGATGAGGTCTTGCTATGTTGCCTAAGCTAGTTTCAAACTCCTGGGCTCAAGCAATGCTCCTGCTTCAGCCTCCCAAAGTGCTGGGATTACAGGCATGAGCTACCACACCCAGCCTTCAGCTGTCACCTTAAACTTGACAGTGATTCATGCTGGTTTAGTTCATTTTCCCTAAAAGGTTTGACCCAAGATCTGCTCCCAACAGTTTACTGTGACGGACGTTGGAAGTCATCTGGAAGATAGAACCTCTGTGGCAATGTGGTCTCATTAAAGTCAAGCCTTGTGATGTCTGGCTCTCTCCCTGGAGCAAAGTCCTTCTGTTTATTCACACTAATGAGTCAGAACTGAGCTAAACTGAATCCCTGTCCTTGGAGGAAAACGACATTTCCAGAAGCATATTAGTTTAAAGACAGTAGGTGAGAAATGTGTTCACTTGAAACAAGCACTTTGAAATTTGAATAGCAAGTTGTAGTGTATATAGGAAGTCTCTGCCTCTTTAGCTAGTATCTCTGCCTTTGTTTCAATGTGTTTTGATTTTTATAGACTGTTTTGACAGTGTATGAACGGAGGTATTTTGTTTTGGAAAGTATGTAAATTGTGACCTTCTCACAAATATATAAACTTTAAAGAAATTGTTGTCAGTGGGTGATTTAATAATACAATTCTTTATGTACTTGAACCTTTTCAGCAAACAAGGACACAAAAAGTGTCATCTTAATGAAAACATACAGTACTGAGTTTTTAAAAGGACGTTTCCATAAAAGCATCTTAACCTAGCAAAGTTTGGTTCTAAAATGACATTACACAGCAGACTTATTTTCATGTATGTCTTCCTACCAGAAATGTTTCCTGCTAAACCAGAGGAAGTTCCATGATTTTGCATAATTCCTTCCTATCGCCACCTCCCATCTGCACAGCATTTGCAACCCATTGATCAGACTACCAAAAAAGGCCCCTTTAATCATTTAACGTAATAGGTTTAAACTTTTAGGTCAAACATATTCAACTCCTTTTGAAACAAGTCCAGATTTCTGTTGGACAGTTAGGATTTATCTCATTTCTAGTGACTGAAGCCAAATTATACTCAGCTGATGCTAGAAACTTCTGTCAACAGAACTTGCATTCTAAGCTTAATCTATAGCAAGGTTAATAGATTGCTGACTTTCTTTTGACCCTGTCTTCCCCTTCCCAAGATTAATGGGCCACCTTTTCCAATGTAGTTGCAGACTGTAACCACAAAACAGAGTGAAGCCAATTGATCCATACAGAGTTCTCATCTAACAAGCTAACTGGTCTGAATCAATAGTCAAATTATAAACGTTTTGGCCCATAATCAAGCTGTTTTCTTCTAAAACAATCAATACTCAACAAACATTTCTCAAACAGTATGGTGAAGTGTTTGCTACTGAATTTGCTTTCCAAAAATGTTTTCACTGTAGGTTTTCGATCAATTTTATAAAGTATATAAATGCATACTTACTAACCCTTCTAATGTTTTCTAGAAATGTTGGCATAATTAGAAAGTAAAATAGGGCTGGGCACGGTGGCTCACGCCTGTAATCCCAGCACTTTGGGAGGCCGAGGTGGGTGGATCACGAGGTCAAGAGATCGAGACCATCCTGGTCAACATGGTGAAACCCCGTCTCTACTAAAAATACAAAAAATTAGCTGGGCACGGTGGTACGTGCCTATAATCCCAGCTACTCAGGAGGCTGAGGCAGGAGAATTGCCTGAACCCAGGAGGCAGAGGTTGCGGTGAGCCGAGACTGCGCCATTGCACTCCAGCCTGGGTAACAAGGGAGAAAGTCCGTCTCAAAAAAAATAAATAAAAAATAAAAAAGAAAGTAAAATAAGAAAATGTTGAAGCACCAAATGTAACCTTTTTGTTCCTGATTTTAAGTCTTGAAACTCAAAGTGTTAATGCATCAAAGGGAAAATATCTTCGATTTTACATAGGATTTTAGATTCCATAAATAAGAGTGACGCCAACTGAAATCTTTAACATGAAATCAATGGAAATAAATCAGCAATGAAGTTTACTTCTTTATTTTCTCCTAAAATGCAACATCTCTAGAGTTAGTAATTTTACACTTAAAAGTGGGTTTGTGCCCTAAAAATAAACTGAACTCAAATGAAAAGCACATATCCAACACAGCGACCCAGAAGCAACGTAGCATAGTGGCTAAGAGCATGGCCCTTTAGACTCCCTGGGTTCAAACCTCACGCTTACCACTTACTAGTCAGTTATCATCTGTGTGCCTCAGTTTCCTCATCAGTAAAATGGTAACAGTTTCTACAGGCCACTGTAAGGATTCAACCAATTACTGTGTATAAAATGCATAGAACAGTGCTTGGCATGTGGCAGTGAGTGTTTATATAAAATGTTCTTTTACTAAGTATTACACCATGCAGCACAACACCTATATTTACCATAAAAGCAAGTATAATTTTTTGCTTTTTTTAAAAAAGTGGCATGATTTGAAGAAGAAAAAAAAAATGTGGCAATAGACCAAAAAAGCTGTTTTCCCGTCAGCAAAATTTTCAATCATAATATCTAAAGTCCTGAATATAAAAAATATAACCAGTTTGGTCAAATGCTTCTGGTTTACCAAAATAGGAAAATACAGACATGACTACCAAGAATTAATTTGCAAATTTCTAAATTAATATGCTCTAATCCTTTCCTATTATTCTAGAATTAACTTAATCATCAAAGTCCTTGAAAACACAGGACTATTCCTTGGCATTAAACCTGTTTCTTAAGGGGCAGAAGGCATGTGACTGAAGATATGGGTCCTGTTAGAAACTTTTACTCTGGCTTTTGACCTTTTTTTTTTTTTTTTTTAAGCATACTACTTAAGGATACTACCAATATTATTTGAAAACAACAAGGTATACATGCCTTTCTTCCCTTTGACCGTCCACTTCTGGCAAACACTAAGTAGGTCTTATCATTGAATCATCAGTGCCTTGCACAGTTCCACCACACTTCTTGAAGATGGGAGATCTTATGATGTACCCAGCCCATAGGTCAGGAGGAAAGGCTGACACATAGAACACTGCTAGAGGCCAGGTACTTCCTCAGGTTCTTGTTTAATTCATGTCATCTTTTCAACACTCTTTTGAAAAGAGCTGTTACATACTGCTCACAATTTTAAAATCACAAATTTGAAATCAGGGTTATCTTCAGTCTTCCTATTGAGAATCTGAAAAGTTCTATAGTAATTGATTTTTAAAGAGGTTAAATTCTCTTCATATGTCTATTGATCTAATATGCTAGTAGGGTACAAGGCAAACTTATAAAGGGTTTTGTATTTTGCTGACTTCTATTATTCAGAGTCCTAGCAAGAAACTGCATTCAGCCCATGTGATTACATGGAGAGACTTTAGTGAAGACAGGTTGAAGTAGAGGGAAAAAACAAGGTAATAGCAACCCAGACAGTCGCAATAGCACCAGCTATTATCACCTGTAAGACTGAACAGGGTAAAAAAAAAAAAAAATTTCCCAAATCCATTAAGAGCTGAGAGTCACCATACAGGTGCTGCCTAACGAAGATGTAGTAGCACGTCTTGCAGGGATGCAGTTACCTCCAGAGACACAGAGCAAAGGCAGAAAGAGGATAGATTCTCTCTCTCCATCTCTTGCCAGTGCATCCTCAGTTAAAGCAATAGAAAACCAATCCACAGGGAGCTGTGAGCAAGGCAGCTAGCAGGGGTAAGTCTGCACAGCCTTGGGGCAGGCAAAGACTGGATTTGGGGTTGAAGAGTGTAAAATATCAAACCCAAATTATCCTTCATCAGAGAAAAACTGAAGGTTAACTAGGATAGATTTTAAACTCCTAAGCACTTAGACAAATTTCTATGCAGTAACAATTTATGTTCCAAATTTATATTTTCATGTCACAAGTCTGGTGAAAATAAATTCACTGCTTCCATACTTGCTATTTCTGAGTTAAAAAAAAACTCCACCCATCACTCATACACTGTTGGTGGGAATGTACATCAGCTCCACCTTTATGGAAAACAGTATGGAGACATCTCAAAGAAATAAAGATACAACTACCATTTGACCCAGCAATCCCACTACTGTGTATCTATCCAAAAAAAAAAAAAAAAATCATTTTATCAGACACCTGCACTCGCAGCACTATTTACTGTAGCAAAACCACAAAGCCAACGTTAAGTGTCCACCAAAAGTTGACTGGACTTTTAAAAACGTGGTACATATACACCAATGGAATACAACATAGCCATAAAAAAAGAATAACCAATGTCCTTTGCAGCAACACAGATGGAACTGGAAGCCATTATCCTAAGTGAACACAGAAGCAGAAAATCAATGTTCTCACTTGTAAGTGAGAACTTAACAAAAGTGACACATGGACATAAATACTGGGGAAATGGACTCTGGGGACTCCAAAGGGTAGAGCGCTGAAAAATAATCTACTGGGTCCAGTGTCCAATATTTGGGTGACAGATATGCTAGAAACTCAACCCCCACCATCACACATAATACCCATTTAACAAATCAGCACATGTACCCCAAATCTAAAATTGTAAAAACTCCATTCTAAAACCATTAATAAGAGCTAGGTCTAGGTCATACTTAACTCTGAAAT
Organism: Aotus nancymaae; assembly: GCF_030222135.1. Taxonomy (NCBI): domain Eukaryota; kingdom Metazoa; phylum Chordata; class Mammalia; order Primates; family Aotidae; genus Aotus; species Aotus nancymaae. Next base: position 31,179,872 of record NW_026988428.1, read on the forward strand.
GGAAGAGATTTTAAAATTTGTGAACCTGACATTTTTCCAAAGACGACAATCTGTAAGGGCTAGGGGTTTCCAAAGATATGAAGGCAAGGTGTGGCTATATTCTTGAATATAGTAGTTAAGTTTCCTTATTTTTACCTTTTTAAACTTTATTGGCCAATCCTAAGGTCTTTGGAGAAAATATGCCTAAGTACCCTTTCAATTTATGACCTAATTCCATGCCATCTGTTCCCTCAGGATAAACTCACCTGTTCCACCAAAACCTTTGTGGTTTCTGTCATATGCACTCCTGCTCCAAGCTACCTCAGTTGTGAGGCTTACAACTAATGTGTGAGAAAGCACTTAAAAAATTACACAGCAGGTGGTACTGCTGTTCAGTGTAATTCTCTGATAATACATTTTCTAGTTTTAATCATATCTACAAAGTAGTATTAAAATATTGAAACAAATTTTTAGATGTCTCAAGTTCTCCCTTCTCCCAACAAAAAAAAATTTGGTCTATCAATATTTCTTTGAAAATCCTTTGCTCTTTTATGTGAATGTCCCTCCAAGATGTTAGCGCAGACGTCCAATAAAAACTCCACCTACTGTTGGGCTCTCACTTCTTGTGTATTCTGCTACATACTGAGGCATTAACAGCCTCTCCAAAACTAGAGTTGCCTTTAAACCAGCAAACTCAGTCCATACCCTACACCCGTTCTCATCTCTTACCTACTTACCCCAAAAAAAAATCCTTAAAAAAAAGCCCAATCAATAACAATACTTAAGTCTAACCATAATCTTCTTCAGAGAATTATTACCTCACAAAGCATTGGAAAGAGGTGCTGAGAACCAGCCTGGGCAGCAAGGCAAAACCTGTCTCTACAATTAAAAAAAAAAAAAATCAGCCAGGCATGGTGCCATGCACCTGTAGTCCCAGCTACTTGGGAGGCTGAGGTGGAAGAATTGCTTGAGCTCAGGAGGTAGAGGCTGTAGTGAGCTGTGATCATACCACTGCACTCTAGCATGGGTGACAGTGAGGATCTTGTCTTGGAAAAAAAAAAAAAAGGTGCTTAGAGCACATCATCTTGCAACAACATTTAAAACATGACATTTCCAAGCTTAAAAACATCACGTAACGCAGAGACCAGCCAGGCCAACATGGCAAAACCCTATCTCTACTAAAAATACAAAAATTAGCCAGGCATGGTGGCAGGCTACCTACCATGTAATCCCAGCCACTTGAAAGGCTAAGGCAAGAGAATCATTTGAAAACAGGAGGTGGATGTTGCAGTGAGCCAAGATCACGCCACTGCACTCCAGCCTGGGTAACAGAGTGATACTCCATCTCAAAAAAATTTAAAAAATAAAATAAAAATAAATACGTAACAGAAAGCATCACAATTTTTTCCAATGCAAGAGAAAGTACTTAGACTACACAAAATTAAATGAGTACCAGTTTATACCATTTTCACTACACCAAATTAAATGGGTAGTAAAACTTGATACTTTTTTTTTTGAGACGGAACTTCACTGTCACCCAGGTTGGAATGCAGTGGTGCGATCTTGGCTCACTGCAACGTCTGCCCCTGAGACTCAAGCAATTCTCCTGTCTCAGTCTCCCAAGTAACTGTGGTTCCAGGCACCCACCACCATGCCCAGCTAATTTTTGTATTGTTAGTAGAGACAGGGTTTCTCCATATTGCTCAGGCAGGTCTCAAATTCCTGACCTCAAGTGACCCACCTACCTCAGCCTCCCAATATGCTGGGATTACAGGCGTGACCCACTGCGCCGGGCCATGATTGAGTGTTCTTAAACAAAACCAAAAGATTAATATATGTTGTGTTAATCACATTTAACTTGGGCTTAATCAAGGTAATTATTTCAAAAATGTAGATAGTCAAACATTAATTAAGCTGGAAAATGCTATACTGAAAATAATCATTAATTTCCATTAAGTAGAATACACACAAATCAGTAAGACATAAGAACCAAGTAATTGTTCAAATTTTTATTTTAATGCACAGTATGAGAAATGAACTTTTAAATCAACTGATTTGTATGGAAAATTACGTGGCAATAAATTAGACCCATGTTAAAAGAGAAGGTCAGCTAAATGTCCAAACTTAAGGATATCATGGGCACCGATAAACAGATTGCACTGTCTTAAGAGGCTATCTTTCAAACACAACTTTGCTAGAAACTGGTCCAGAGATCAACAGCACATGGGAATGCTTAACACGGATGGTGATCAGGGACACGTTTCCTATGAGAGTAAGAAAAAAGTCAGTAGTGAAAAATGAAAAAAATGATTTTATCCAAAGTATTATAATAAATACAACTAGAATCCTGTATTAAAACGATTATAATTCTGCAATGGATTGAATGTTTGTCCCCTATAAAACTCACATAGAGACTTACTCCCCAATGCGGCAATACTGGAGGTTGGGTCTTTAAGTGACCAGGTCATGTCATGGACTAGTGGGTTACATAGGAATGGGACTGCTGGCTTTACAAGAGGAGGAAGACAGACCTGAGCTAGCCACTCACCCCCTCTCGGTGTGATGCCCTGCACATCAGGACTGCTCTGCCTTGGGACTCTGCAGATACCCCCACCAACAAGAAGCACCTCACCACATGCAGCCCCTTTCAACCTTGAGCTTCACAGCCTCTGTAAGAAATTTTGGCCGGGCATGGTGGCTCACGCCTGTAATCCTAGCACTTTGGGAGGCCAAGGTGGGTGAATTACGAGGTCAAGAGATCGAGACTATCCTGGCTAACATGGTGAAACCCTATCTCTACTAAAAATACAAAAAATTAGCTGAGCATGGTGGCATGTGCCTGTCGTTCCAGCTACTTAGGAGGCTGAGGCAGAAGAATCGCTTCAACCCGGGAGGCAGAGGTTGCAGTCAGCAGAAATAGACAATCGCACCACTGCACTCTATCCTGGGTGACAGAGTAGGACTGTCTCCAAAAAAAAAAAAACCTGTCACTTATAAACTACCTAGGTTCCGATATTGTTATAAAGCAACAGAAAATGGACTAAGACACCCCGATTCTCTATAAGAAGGATGTTTCTACCTCATGATTAACATTATTCAATTACTATGTTGTTTTTAAGACATTAGAAAACACGTGGAATGTGAAGGCCTGCAGGTATTTGGCAGCTCTCAACTTCTCATCCAAACAACTACCTAACAGAAATGAATTCTCCAGAAAAGGTTAATTCATGTTTTTGACTAAAGCATGTTTTAGGGAATTTTACTAAATTAAGCAAAAACAATTATTTTAAATTAGAGGTTGTAAACTGCCAAGGCTCTTAGGGCTTCTGGGCATAGAACAATCTTTTGGAAAGATGGGATGATAATGGTACCAGTAAATGTTTTTTACTTAATGCTTGTTCAATGATCTAAAGCTTGAAACACTGCTTTTAGAGGCACACACAACAGTTAAAAGAAGCTGAAGAACAGATCAAAGAATACAGCATTATACCGGGATCATATAAAGAGATAAACTTCTCAACCTTAGTAGCTTATGGGGGAACTAGGATGTTAACCATTGTCAAAAAAGTTATGAAACAGCTGTCACAGGGCACTGATCTGAAAAGCAAGTCCTCTGGAATAAGGTTAATAAGGAATATGAAAAAGAAGCCCCTGGTCTAGTAAGTTTGGAAGGCTGGGTTAAACAAAATTAAGTTTTCTTTACTGCAAATCACTCAGAAATTGCAGTAATTTGCTAATAAAAGATACCCAACCTCTATCAGACCAAATAAAGTATTATACATTTTTAAAGTGTATTTCAATTGTAGGTGAGCATACTGACTTATTGTGAAGATTTCTAGAAGTAGGTGTGGCTATATGACATTGCCCCTAATCAGAACACTTTAGTTACAGAACTCAATTTCCTTTTGCTATCATTCTTTTTAAAGACAATTAGAAAGCATCACAGCATTCTATCAGCTGCCCAGCCCTCAAGTTTTTCTGGCCTAAGTGTTAAGAGTTGTGATATTTTAAGGAACTTATACAATACTTTTTATTTATTTTTATTTTTTGAGATGGAATCTCACTCTGTCACCCAGGCTAAAGTGCAATGGAGTGATCTCGGCTCACTGCAACCTCCGCCTCCTGGATTCAAGAGATTCTCTTGCCTAAGCCTCCCAAGTAGCTGGGACTATAGGCGCACACCACCACACCTGGCTGATTTTTGTATTTTTAGTAGAGATTGGGTTTCACTATGTTGGCCAGGCTGGTTTCAAAATCCTGACCTCATAATCCACCCGCCCCGGCCTCCCAAACTGCTGGGATTACAGGCATGAGCCACCACGCCCAGCCAACTTACATAATACTTTTATCCAAGCAAAACTGTCTCTGCTTTTCATTAACTCTAATTATAAAATAAACACAGCTCCCTATTTTTTGTTTTGCTGTTAATAATTTTTTCTGAGAAAAGTGTTACAGTACCTGGGTGCCGCTTTGATGATGTTGTCCACACGCAGAATCACCTCTGCTGCTTCAGCAGCACTTAGAAGAACCTGACGCTTTACTTGAAAACTTTCTGTTATACCTAGGAGAGCCATATCTCCAATGGTGCCTTCCCTCATATCTGCAAAGAAAAACACATTACTAAAAAGTACTTTTACGGCTGGGCGCAATGGCTCACACCTCCCAGCACTTTGGGAGACTGAGGCGGGTAGATCATATGAGGTCACGAGTTCAAGACCAGCATGACCAACATGGTGAAACCTCATCTCTACTAAAAATACAAAAAAAAAAAAAAAAAAAAAAATGCCAGGTGTGGTGGCGGATGCCTGTAATCCCAGCTACTCCGGAGGCTGAGGAAGGAGAATCGCTTGAACCTAGGAAACAGAGGTTGCAGTGAGCCAAGATCACACCATTGCATTCCAGCCTGGGCAACAAGAGCAAAACTCCGTCTCAAACAAAAAAAAAACGTAGTTTTAACAACTAAAGTATTGAATCATCTCTAATGATTTATAATAAAAATTAATCCTATTAATAAAATTAAGATACCCAATTTCTTACTCAGTAGGTGGATAAGCCTACAAATGAGCTCAAAGAAAGTCTTTAAAAAAAGTTAAAAGGGGCTGGGCACAGCGACTCAGGCCTGTAATCCCATCACTTTGGTAGGCTGAGGCAGGTGGATCTCCTGAGGTCAGGAGTTCAAGACCAGCCTAGCAAATGTGGTGAAACTCTGGCTCTACTAAGGAGGCTGAGGCAGGAGAATTGCCTGAACCCAGGAGTCGGAGGTTGCGGTGAGCCGAGATCACGCCATTGCACTCCAGCCTGGGTAACAAGAGCGAAACTCCGTCTCAAAAAAAAAAAAAAAAAAAACACAAAAAATTGGCCAGGTATGGTGATGGGCGCCTGTAATCCAAGCTACTTGAGAGGCTGAGGCAGAAGAATCATTTGAACACAGGAGGCAGAGGTGGCAGTGAGCCAATATCATGCCACTGCACTCCAGCCTGTGCAACAAGAGCAAAACTCCATCTCAAACAAACAAACAAACAAACAAACAAACAAAATTAAAAGGGGCCAGGCTCAGTGACTCACACCTACAATCCTAGAACTTTGGGAGGCTCAGGCAGGAGGACTGCTTGAGGCTAGCCTGCACAACACAGTGAGACTCCCACATCTCTAAGAAAATAAAAATAATTTAGCTAGGTATTGTGGCACATGTCTTTAGCCCTAATTAGTTGGGAGGCTGAGGAAGGAGAACTGCTTGAGACAAGAGTTCAAGGTTCTAGTGAATTCTAATTGTGCCACTGCACTCCAGACTGGGGAACAGAGCAAGACCACTGTCTCAGTAATAACAACAACAATAATGATGTTAACTATTGCTCACCCATATTAATAGAAAACAATGTCAATTAACAAAAAACAAATGGGGGATAATTTAGAAGTAATCTACCCAACTTCTCTTCTTGTGAGAATCTGCTTCATCTTCTCACAGATGAACTGGTGCTCCCTCTTGTTCAAATTGACAGGATTATCTACCTTAAGACTACTCTATAATGTCCTGCACAGCTTGTCAGAAAATTTTTCAATAGAATTAAAGCTGCCTCATTGGCCACTTTTATCTATGGACTGGAGAACTGTGATCTGTGCTCAAGAAGACTATCTCACAATAAGTTTACTGTGAAATTAGGAGTTAACACTGATTGTATAAGCAACATAGCAGTTTATGTTATTTTTCAAAATGTAAGTACTATTTATATTTAAATCCTAGTCATTATACACCAAATAGTTACAAATCTTCTAACCAGTTTTATATCTCTTATGGAATAACAAAGTTTGGGAAGTGTCAAGGATATAAAGTCACACATTTTCCCAGCACATGTAATGGTTACAAGGACAAAGGCCAGGAAGAGTCCTTTACATGGTTATCATGATAACTCTTTATGTTCCAAAAGAAAAAAAGCTTAGTGAGAAGAGTTATTTTTAGCAACGGCCGCAAAGTTCCCTTTGATTGCTTACCCAGTCCAGCAGTGGTATTGCCTTCACTGTGAGCAGCTCTGAGCTGTGCCACTAGGTCTGCACTGTCATAGCCTGCATTGTCAGCTATGATGGTTGGCAACTATGAAATGAAGAAAACAAGTAACTACTCACCCTACTATAAGAACTACTGATTTACTCCTAAAAGCATGGCTTTTTAAAATTACACATTTAGAAACAATGAAAAATCTGTTTCCTTTTAATTACTGCTCATGAAGAGGAGAAACTCCAGAATCAAATTTAAAAGTAGTATTAACCAGATCATTTTCTATTCATTTTAAAACTATCAATAACCACAAAATTTAAGTCCAGATCTCTTATTTTTATTAACTTACCATTCTCAGTGCTTTAGCATAAGACTCCATTGCAACAGCTTCTTTGCCTGGTGTTCTATTGGCAAGCTGTGTCACAGCATGAGCCATCAACATCTCCGAACAGCCTACAGATTAAAATTCCAATAAAATATTGTAATGCTGTCTCCAAGATACTGAATTACTGACTTTCCTTAAGATATGCCAAGCATTTTAAATATAGTGCAAAGGCAATATAGTTTCTATAAGAACCATTAAAACCACTTATGACTTAAGTTGTACTTTAAGAAATAAAAATATGTTCAATATTTTTCAAATGCTTACCTCCTCCATAAACTGTTCTAGAGTCCTTTACAGTTTGTGCAAGAACACAAAGAGCATCATGCAAAGATCTTTCAGCTTCATCTAAAATTTGTTGAGTGGCACCACGCAAAACAATGGTACAAGCCTCACCTAAAATTAAAAGTCACAGGGACACTTAGGGATAAAAAGTTTGCTTTCTATTATTTATGCAAGTGTCGGTTATATTATTGGATCTTCCTGATTATACATTCTCTAACAATCAAGGTTCATAATGGTTCTAAGTTATCAAGGAAAAAACCTATGTTGAACATGCACTGTTCACAAAGACACAGTAAAGATGAGGTTGACCTCAAGAGACTGAAACAAAACATATATCATGTTTCTAGAGTTAAGACTTGTAATATGTGCTATTCTGGTAACTACAATAACCTTTACTTCAACAGAACCTAGCAAGAATTTAAAAACCTTAACCAGGATCTACATAATCACTCACCAAGGGCAACCCCAGAAAAGTGAATGAGTTTGTCTTCTCCAATCATGACTTCCTCAATAAGTTTGCAACTTCCAAGCTTTACCAGTTCTGGGTGATCAAAGGTAGAGGCAATTTCACCACCTATAAACATAAACATTTACTAGTTCAATGCACAGCAGGCTTAAAATTCCTGTTTTCTAATAAGCAGTAATGGATAATGATAGATAATGTGTATCTTAACATTTTAAAAATTGATTGCTTATTATATGCCAGGCAGTCTTTTTAAGTACTTCATATGGACTAATTATTTAATCTTTACAACAATTCTTAGATAGGTTCATTATCTCATTTTACACATGATAAAAATGAGGCCAAGAGGTTTACTTTCCTATCCAAAGTTACCTAACTAGGATGAATATGAAAAGTTGGGGTTCAAACCGAACCAATCTGGCTTCAGATCTATAAGCACATACTATACAATACTACTGCCTCCCAAAGGTTAAACTGAGTCTTAAAGCAGTTACTTTGAGTTTAAATTCAGATTCTCTTCTGAATCCAATCCTAAGACTAAGCCCTTATGATATAATTCCCAGCATAAGACATGAAAATACTTGTCCTATATCAACCACTATACACTTCATGAACTGCTTAAAATAATAAGCACCTGATCTAATTACCACAACTGAAACATCATAAGGCCTTAAAAAAAAAAAAAGCATACTAAGAATTTCCCAGAGCAAATTCAATATGAACAAATTAATTACAGTCCTTATGTCTCATTTCTATTCCTATTTTCCCTCCATCTCCCATGCTGTAAACTGAACAGGTCAGCCATTTCATTCCCTACTTCCTAACTAAGCAAAAGTTAGGTCTCCATGTCAAAATCCTTTTCTCTAGCTGACTATTCATTTCATAATGTGGATTCCATATATTATCAATCAACTCTTCTTTTCCTATTCCTTACTGATAAATCTGCCAATGCTCTATTATTTATTTTACAATAAATTCATAAAGACTCTGGTCTTAGGACTTTTTTTCTTTCTTTTTAAAGAGACAGTGTCTTGCTATGTTGCCTAGACTGGAGTGCAATGACTATTCACTAGACACCATCATAGCACACTACAGTCCCAACCTTCTGGGCTCAAGCAATTTTTCTGCCTCAGCCTCCTGAACAGATGAGACTACAGGCACATGCCACCATGCTCAACACAAGACACTTATTTAACGACACTTGCAAGAACCAATGTCATCATACAACTTGACAACTACTAAGCTTTTAAGGATGGGAGCCACCATGTGGTCAACTTCATAGACATAGTTGGTGTACTTAATAAACATTCTTCTGGGAACATATAGCAATTTCATATGTCAAGTCCTTGTGATATGTTTATCCCATTAATATATTATTATCCTTTATTTCTTACATCTTCATTTTGTGGCACTAAAAAATTACATAAACATGGGCATCTTAAATTTTATGTGTCACCTTAAAGCGTCAAGTATGCAACGGCTCCTAAAGAACTTTAAAGGAGGCAAATCCACTTCAAGTAATTAAAGGAAAATGTCTCTTGGTCAGAGGAAGACTATGCTTCTCAAATTATTTTTAAAAAATGTCTTAAGAGATCATTCTGAGATGAGACCAAGTCCACTCTTCAAATGTTAGCACACGTTAATTTCTTCTAATATTCATGGTTATTCCAAACAGTATGACAGTCTTACTGACTTCACAGCTCATAACACAGGTCTCCAGGTCTCCTTAATTCCCATTCCCAAACCAACTTTCCAAGCTATTCATTCATTTTCAAGGACCTAAAATCTGGAAAAATTTGTTAAACTTAGTTTTCTAGGGCTACTTAGAATTAACAAAACTATACTTATACCCCCTCAATCTAAAAAATTTAATAAAACAAATTTTTTTAAACCATTACCAGAATAAAGAGCAACAAGTTACACTTTTCTTTTTTTAAGAGACAGGGTCTTGCTCTGTCACTTAGGATGGAGTGTAGTGATGGGATCGTAGCTCACTGCAGCCTTGAACTCCTGGGCTAAAGAGATCCTCCTGCCTCAACCTCCCAAGTAGCTAGGACTACAGGTATATGCCACTACGCCTGGCTAATATTTCGTAGAGACAGTCTTACTATGTTACCCAGGCTGGTCTTAAATTCCTGGCTTCAAGTGATCTTCCTGCCTCGGCCTCCCAAAGCACTGGGATTACAAGCATGAGCCACTGCAATCAGCCTGCATCATTATGTCATTTTGATGTAAACAGATATATCTGATTTATAAACACAATTTCTATTTGACACAACTGGGATTATATCACTCACACTTCTATTAAAGGGTATTGAGGTATATTAATTTTCATTATACAATGTTGACTGTTTTCACTTATTCTAAAATTTATTGCTTTCAGAAAATTTTTAAAAATTAACAAAAGCAATGTTTCAGTACTTGACCCACTCTCCAGCACACAGTAAGTGTTCAATAAAGGCTATTATTTTAACTGTACTACTACTACACAGGACACAAAGCACTCAACTACTTGGCAATAAAAATAAATGAACAAACTAGATAAAGGTAAGGAAACTTTTCTTTTTAAAGCTCTAGTTTGTTCAGATTTTAACAGTGGTCTTTACAGGTTTGTGAGAAAAAAAAAAATTTTTTTTTTTTTGAGACAGGGTCTCACTGTCGCCAAGGCTGGAGCACAATGGCAAAATCTCAGCTCACTGCAACCTCCACCTCCCTGGCTCAAGCAATTCTCATGCTTCAGCCTCCCAAGCGGCTGCACTCACAGTGCTCGCCACCACATCTAGCTAGTTTTTTTTTTTTTGGTAGGGACCGGTTTCACCATGTTGCCCAGGTTGGTTTCAAACTCCTGAGCCCAAGTGATCTGCCTGCCTTAGCCTCCCGAAGTGCTGGGATTACAGGCATAAGCCACTGCACCCAGCCAAAAATCTACCTTTAAAACAATGACACAATGAAAAAAATATGTACCAATGGCAAATGTGGCATATAATTTGGTATAGTAAATATAATGTATCTAAATTAAAGGTATTGAAGAGTATGAATTAGATTTCAGAATAACTGTTGAAATTCTAACTCCTTAGAGACTCATTTGTTTTCTCAGCAAATTGTATATAGTAACAAATAATAAACCCAAGAGTAACTACTGTGTTCATTAGAAAATACCTTTTTTCCATACCTGTGACAAGAGCTAGGCGTTCCACACCTGCAAAATCTGCATGCTCAATAGCCATGACACCAGCAGCACCGAAGAGCTGTTCAGGATAATTATAAATTAACTGCCTGTAAATAAAATACATAAAAACATTATGCTCAAAACTGTTACAAGATAAACTACGTTAGACTAAAAAATATGTAAATATTTTTACATTAGAACAAGACTGTATTTCTTACCTGTATAATTGGAACTTATCAATTATAATACTAACACATCCATGCTGACACTGAAAACAGGTATTCTTTATTAAAGTTACTGTATTCATTGATCCCGTAATTCTGGCCATGTGTATAAATCACAATTTACTGATTATGAAAATCCCTAATTTAAGTGAAGTTATGTATAGCAGTTCCTAAGTAACAAATCACTAATTCAATGTAAATAAACTATTCGTTACATTTTCATAAAAAAAAAATCCTTTCTTGCAAGCAAACACAGACCTGTTAATGAAGCAATTTATTCCATGCTTAAGAATACGTTCAACTTTCTCCTTCATTTTTTCCTTTTCCGCATGTTCTATTTCTGCCACCTTTGCTGTAGAATCAACTCTTACCCGGGAACCAAATATCTAAGATAAGGAAACACATAAAAAAAGCATCAGTTTCATTACTCTTTTTTAAAAAGAGTCCCATAGCATATTTCAACATTTTTACTAACATACATATCAAAAAGTAATATATGTGTATATATACAACAGATTCATACATATTTCAAGCTTTTTAGCGTGACTGATTCTTCAGTTTATAAAAGCCAGCAATTTGAATTTTTCAGAATTAGAGTTACATACCTTTATTTTGTCTGTATCCATACCAGTATTTGCAATAAGAATTTTAGCATTTTCAATTCGCTTTGGCTGATTTACTCCAATTTTTTTATCCAACAGAAAGCCTATAATAAATATAAGAACGGTATCACATTTAATACTTCAAAGCAGCCTTAGTAAATCTTATAAAGCTCTCTGCTTTATCTTATTACTATTTCAAAAACGCTAAAGCCATTAAAGTCCAATTTACCAAGCTCTTAGATGGTATAAAAGCAAGCTTGTCCAACCCGCCTTATTTTGTTGTTGCTGTTTGGCTTTGTTTTAGGTTTTTAGCAGCTTGAAAGCCATGGATTTTAGTTTCTCTCTCTAGTGACAAGCAGAAAGGAGGGATGATGAAGGAGCTTTACTGGCCCAATCAGAAACAGAAACTAAGAACCCATGATTGTATTCTCTCCCTTGGACATTCCTGGTATAAAGCATCCCACTGGAGGAGTTACTACAAAATCAAAAAATAATGTATAAAACAGAAAATATGAGAGCACAGCACAGACAGTAAAATTAAACAGCATTTTGTAACTTTTGTTTCAGATATATACTACACACACATCTGTTTGGGTTGCAATATAAAGACAATAGGTTAAGTCCACTTTTATTAGCTTAAAATCATCACAAGAGAGAAACTGAAGGATCAGATATTCAAGTATTGAGGCTGGTGGTAAAAATGGAAAAACCATGGACAATGGAGTCAGATAAACTTGACCCCAATCATGCCCCTGCTGCTGGCTATATAACCTTGGACAAATTATCCAACCACAGATACTAATTTATAAAACAGGAATGTAACCAGTGGCAGAGGTGCTAGTTAGCAGCCTAGTCCTCTTGCTTTGGAACCAAACAGTCATATGAACCACCCAGTACCACTTATCTTTCCAGGCCTTTTCTGGTTATGTTAGAAACTTTTCTTTTATAAAGCCACCATTATCTTGGGTTTTCTACTGTATTGAGGTACACCTGATCCTCACTCACCCGATCATCATGATGACTAAATGACTCAAGCTCCTACTATAATTCCTAGTACACAGCAGATGTTCAAGAATGGTGCTGCTTGTGCTACTATTCTTGTTTTAATGCTTTTTCCCTACACCAGTCCCTATTAGAAACACTACACAGCAGCTGGGCATGGTGGCTCATGCCTGTAATCCCAGCACTTGGAGAGGCCGAGGCAGGTGGATCACCTTAGATCAGGAGTTTGAGACGAGTCTGACCCACATGGCAAAACCCTGCCTCTACTAAAAATACAAAAAGTTAGTTAAGCATGGTGGCACATGCCTGTAATCCCAGCTACTCGAGAGGCCGAGGCAGGAGTGAACTCAGGAGGCAGAGGTTGCAGTGAGCCGAGATCACACTGATGCAGAGGCGACAGAGCCAGATTCCGTCTCAAAAATAAAAAAAAGAAATGCTACACACTTCTTATATATAAACTTAACCAGGAGTATTTTCAGAATTATGACACTCTCTTAAAATAAATCAAGACATATGACATAGAGCAAAACCAGGACTCCAAATCACTAGTAAAAGCAGAAGTTGTAAAGCACTATCTAATTCTTTTTTCCTTCTTCTCTGAGAATGCTTATACTCTTTGACAGGCCATTTTGTGAAATAAATACAATGTGAAGATGATTTGGAAAACTATACTCTATGAACAAAATGTACTAAGAAAATAGTACTTAAGACTCATTTATCACTCTTCAAAACTTGCCCTATCAACATATATAATTATTTGTTAAAGAATTTTTTAAAATTCTTTTTTAAAAAAATTAGTCATCCCCCGGTATACAAACAAGGAAGACTGGTTACAGGATGGCCACATACACCAAAATCCACACATTCTCAAGTCCCAGGCTGACCCTGGAACCAGTAAATTTGAAAAGTTGACCCTCTATATACATGGGTTTCAAATCCTGCAAATACTGCATGTTCCATGCATGTTTGGTTGCACATGTGCAAACCACAAAGAACTATATTTATTGAAAAAAAATCTGTGTTGAGTGAACCTATACAGTTCAAATCCATGTTGTTTGAGTCAACTGTACATCCTCACTGATTTGACTGACCCAGACCCTTCCTGGAAAATACATATAATACTGGAAAATACTATTTGAGAATAGATGATTTCTAGTAAAAGAAAACTGTATTTCCTCTTTATCAGAGTGCAAATAACTTCATCGTAGATAACTGTAGAGATTACCTACAATGCTGGAATAGTGTGGGAAGAAGACTACACTGTCAATAAAATGACAGAAATGGTTGCACATATGATACATCCTTAAAGACAAGTTCAATGGCTTTATAAACTGCCACTGGTCCCAAAACTCAGCATTCAGCCCTCAGCATCTAATCAAAGCTTCTTGTATCTGACATTCATACATACCTTCATCTAAATAGGAATCTGCCAAACTTCCTCCTAGCTTCTTGATAATATGAATTGCCTCCAGGTTGCCAGAGCCTTTCAGTCTGAGAACCGCTTCTACAGCTAATTTAGTAAAGTGGTCTTTGTGATGAGTAAGAAGTTTTGAGGATAACGTCGTGCCCGCAATATTCATTAAATCTTGACGGAATTTAACTTCATCGGAACTAAATAAAACCAACCAAATATACATATTAACCCTACTTTACTTTTCAAAATTTATCTAGATATTCACGTCAATAGATAATTTTACCCTAACTGGTCAAGTTTGTAAGCTATATGAAAAGAAGTAAACCTCAGCAGTAATCAGGAAACACAAATTAAACGATATTTTTTTCCCCACCAAACTGGCAACATGCCAAAAAAAAAGGGGGTTGAGGGGGCAGGGGATGAGGCACATAAGCAAACAAAAATCTAATGTTGGCAAGAATTAGAAACAGCAGGGCGCAGTGGCTCATATCTGCAATCCCAGTACTTTGGGAGGCCGAGAAGGGTGGATCACCTGAGGTCAGTTCAAGACCAGCCTGACCAATACGGTGAAACCCAATCTATACTAAAAATACAAAATCAGCTGGGCGCATGCCTAAAGTCCCAGCTACTTGAGTGGCTGAGGCAAGAGAATCGCATGAACCTAGGAGGCAGAGGTTGCGGTGAGCCGAGATCATGCCACTGCACTCTATCCTGGGCAACTCTAAGAGCAAGACTCCATCTCAAAATAAATAAATAAATAAATAAATGTGGAAAACAAATATTATTATACAACTGTGGATGGGTAAATCAATACTTTTTTTTTCCAGAGGCTTATTTCATAATGTATGTGAAACTGCCTTAAAACAGTGGTCCCCAGTCTTTTTGGCACCAGAGACTGGTTCCATGGAAGACAATTTTTCCACCTGCTGTGCAGCCCATGTTTGGGGGTGGGGAACCCTGCCTTAAAACACACACACCTACCTTTGGACACAACAATTACACTTTAGAAACTTGTGGGCTATGTTCTTTATAATAACATTGTTATCATAAAGCTAAAAATCGTTGAATACACAAATCCTCCGCTAGAGACAGGTTAAGTAAATGTAGCCATTCTAGCCACATACTCAAATGGGTAACTATTAAAATACTGCATAGAAAACTGACATCCAAAAATGTGCTTAACATTTAATTACGTTAAAAAGAGGCTAATAAATCCTCTACACAGTACTATACTGTTTGCTTTATTTGCATATTTTGATTATAGATACAAAAAGACTAAAAACCCAAACTTCAGTGGTCATCTCTGGAGGCTGATCTAGGTCTGACTGTTGGAGTGGGGTGAGGCAGCAAGATGATCTTTGTGTATGCTTTTCAGTATCCTCTAGATTTCTTGCATTAAGCATATTATGAAAGAACACTAAATGTTTAAAACAGTAGTACTCTGGTATACCAACCCATGATCGACTGCAGAACTCAACAGAGCCTCTCTTGCAGCCTTTGTGGCTTCTCTCCAACCCGCTATGATGGTCTGTGGATGAATCTTTTTTGCAATTAAAGATTCTGCTTCCTATTAATAAAGTTATAAAAGTCACAAATGAAAATTTATTAAGCACTCAATAGTAAAGATGAAATAAGGACTTGATTATCTGATATTCAAAAACACAGCAGGAAAAGAGAGTTGTTCAGCTGCTCTTACCCTTAACAATTCTGCTGCTAAAACGGTAACAGAGGTAGTGCCATCACCAACTTCATCATCTTGAACCCTTGACATATCTAGAAAAAGAAATTAGTTATTAACTCAAAATTGCTTCTTAGCACTAAATTCTTCAAAAATATTCACTTCCAATCTAAACATAATTTATCAAGCTTCCTCATCCAATAAATTCTTTAGAACTCTGAGGTCTAAAATGCAACAGTTTTACCACCAATATATGGCACTCCTGAAGCCTGTATTTTAATGATGATAATTAAAAAGTAGTGGACATCAATTGATTGACAGTACAGCTGGTCAACACAGCTTATTTAAAAAGTTATTTCAAAATGTTAATAAACAGTATTATTAGGTTGGTGAAAAAGTATATTCAGACTCACCAACTAAAACTTTAGCTGCTGGATTGTCAACACCAATGTTTTTTAGAATAGTGGCACCATCATTGGTTACCATAAGAGAGGCATCTCGTCCACTGCTTAGAAGAATTTTATCCTAAAGGAAACATAATTGGTTCAAGTTAAGACATAAGTACATCTTGAAGAATGCATGCATCAATCAGTATTCTCATATAATGCTAGTGTATAAACACTCTGGATGGCCATTTTGTGGTATCCATCCATCAAATGTTTTCAATACATACACCATGTAACGAAACCGTGGTATCTACCCTAGAAACACTAGAAGCACAGGGAGACACTAGTTTTTGTTTCAGCACTGTAACTGCAAAAACAATGAAAAGAAACTATCAATACGCCATAATTAAATTATAAAATAATTAAGGTGCAACATACTATTTGTTAAAGAGGAGACTGTATTATCTACTTACCCTGAAAACAATTTAAAAGAGCAAGCTACAAAAAAGTATTTGTAAATAGTATCTATGTTTTATAAAACAGTATCGTTACATGAGAATATCTAAGAAAATACGTAATAAAGTACATATACTTCTATAAAAGCAAACAGAGTATTAGAAGTTGTACATGCAAATAACAGTACTTGTCATTGGGGAGGGGCATGGGATTGGGGATGGCGATACTAGTGAGTTTGATTTTTCTAAGGATAATACATTTGTCTTTTATAATTAAACATTTTAAAGATTAAAAAGCATTTAAAAATGTTTGTTATTAACATATTTCCACTAAAGGCTCTAAAACAGTATTAAAACATAAAACTTTGCTATTTTTCTTACCATGCCTTTGGGTCCCAAGGTGCTCTTTACCAAGTCTCCAATAGCGATGGCACCAATAAAAGAAGACTAGAGTAAAAACCAAGGAGATTATCAGAATCACCTTTACAGTCTTAGAGAAAAGTAGTTTTATATTTATTTTAGTTTTGAGGCAGAGTCTTGCTCTGTCGCCCAGGTTGGAGTGCAATGGCAAGATCCCAGCTCACTGCAACCTGAGCCTCCTAGGTCCAAGAGATTCTCCTGCCTCAGCCTCCCGAGTATCTGGGATTACAGAAGCCCATCACCATGCCGACTATTTTTGTATTTTTTTTTTTTTAAAGACTGTGTCTCACTCCGTCACCCAGGCTGGAGTGCAGTGGTGTGATCTTGGCTCACTGCAACCTCTACCTCCCGGTTCAAGTGATTCTCCTGCCTCAGCCTCCTGAGTAGCTGGGACTACAGGTGCACTCCACCACTCCCAGTTAATTTTTGTATTTTTAGTAGGGATGGGGTTTCACCAAGGGCTGGTCTCGAACTCCGCCCACCTTGGGCTCCCAAAGTGTTGGGATTACAGGCGTGAGCCACCGTGCCCGGCTAATTTTATATTTTTAGAAGAAACGGGGTTTCGCCATGTTGGCCAGGCTGGTCTCGAACTCCTGACCTCAGTTCATCCGCCCACCTCGGCCTCCCAAAGTACAGGGATTACAGGAGTGAGCCACTGCGCCTGGCCTCCAGTTTTATCTTTAAAACAATGGTTAGAACAAGGCTTACCAGACGAGCTGTCTCTGCTCTCTCTTCATCAGCTCCTGCCTTGAAGATGTTAACAGGTGTAAGGGAAAGGGACGCCTAAAAAGGAAAACCAAGAGGCGTTCTGTTTAAGTACCAATACTCTATACTGAGGTGCCTTCCACTAGTCTTACAAATGGAATCTATCCGAAAATTCATTTACAATAATGTTTTCAAACAAATGAAGCTTCCATCATCGGAGAAGGCATTTAAGTGCAGGGAAGGACTTGAAGGAAAGCGACATGGCTTTTCAGATTTACAAGGGCCCCAGGAGTATTAACTATACACCAGCGAGATTGACAGTTACGTATAGCGAGACTAAAGACGATCTGAAACAAAGATCCGAGGCACGGAGGGGTTGCAGGCCGTCAAGGGTACAGCCGCCCGGCGGGCGAGTGAACACGGCGGCCTCCATCTTCCACCCTCGGGTGGCTCCGCCCCTAGAGGGAGGGCGGGGAGGGACCCGCACTAGAAATTTCTTCGCTTGGGGTGAGGCGCGGGCCTGGGTTCCAGGGACTATGGGAACCCGGTCTGGGCAGAAGGAGACGCTGGTCTTGTGGCCCACCCCTCCCCCTCGTGGTGGGCTCCACCGGTTGGCCTGGCACAGGCCGCACGCCCCAAGGCCCGCACCATGTGCGGCGGGCCCGGGAGAGAGGAATGGAGCCTACGACGCTAGCAGGACAGAGGGAGCAATGGGGTGGCAAGGGCACGGCGGGGCAGGAGCAGGGCAAGAGGCTGGGGGCCAGGCTCACCATGGTTCCGAGGGATTCCGCACACAAATGGATCCCTTCACAGCTCGTGCTCGGGGGCCGACGGACAGGAGGAAGTCGGAAGTGACGCCACACGCCCTACTGTCGAGGGCGGAGCCTCGACCTGCGCGCCCCGCCGACCAGCCGTTGCCGCCAGCAGGTGTCTCATTTTGATTCGAGACCCACGGGCCGGAAACGCAGCCTTTCGCACTGGAGGGGGCGTGGCCACCGCTCGAGGAGGAGGAGGAAGGGGCGGGTTGAGAGAAGAACAACCCAAAAACAAAGAGGTGGTCGCTGCGCGGGTTGTCATAGCAATGGAGTTCTTGCTCGTACTTTTAATTTTTATTTTCTTAAACTTAATCTTGAAACATTTGTATTAAAGTCACATATGTACACAGTTTAAAATGTTATATACCATTGCTTTCAACTTTTTCGGTTTTTTCGGGGGGGATATTTACCATATTACCAGTTAATATTATTGCTATTTTAATTTTAAACATCATTTACTGAGTATTACAGAAGAAGACTTCCTCTTCTCTTATTAAATTTTCAAACGTTATTTATAATTGGACGTTAACTGCTCAGGATAAGGTCTTGTGAACTGACAAGAGACATTTGTAGTATTTTATCTTTGCCTTATTTCCTCATTTTCAGGAATTTTTGCATTTTAGTCTATTTTTTTCCCTCCAATAGCAGAGACGACTTACTAGTCTTTGTTTATAATAAACTGAAATATTTGGGACTGATCTCGATCTCTGCCAAAACATTCTCACATGGTTTGGCAGAGATCGAGATCAGTCCCAAATATTTCAGTTTATTAGAGACAGTTTTCTACTTTCTCTAAGTTGACGGATGTCTAAAGCAAAATTAGTTCTCTAGAAAAATTTGTTTTCTGTCATCTGGTGATACCCACTTTTCTCCCTTTGATTAACTGATCACTTAACAAGCTCCTGGATTTTTCTTTTCCTGTTTTTTTTTTTTTTTTTTTCTGAGACGGAGTTTTGCTCTTGTTACCCAGGCTGGAGTGCAATGGCACGATCTCGGCCCACCGCAACCTCTGTCTCCTGGGTTCAAGCAATTCTCCTGCCTCAGCCTCCCGAGTAGCTGGGACTACAGGCGTGCACCACCATGCACAGCTAATTTTTGTATTTTTAGTAGAGACGGGGTTTCACCATGTTGGCCAGGATGGTCTCGATCTCTTGACCTTGTGATCCACCCGTCTCAGCCTCCCAAAGTGCTGGGATTATAGGCGTGAGCCACCGCGCCCGGCTGTTTTGTTTTTTTAAGAGATGGGGTCTCCCATGTTGCCCAGGCTGGCCTGGAACTCCTGGGCTCAAGCAATCTTCCTGCCTCAGTCTCCTGAGTAGCTGGGGTCTCCTAGATTTTTGACATTGCTAACATTTTCAGGAATTTTCAATTTTTAGTTGTTCCTACCCTTCAGATTTCCTCTAGGTGGATTGATTTCCACCAGGGGTTGGCAAGCTATGAGGAGTCAAACCCAGCCTGCCAACTGTTTTTCTATGGCCTGAGACCTAAGAACAGTTTTTACATTTTTAAGATTCTGTGAAATTAATATTTCAGGGCCCATAAAGCTTCGTTGGAATCCATGGGCATACCCATTCATATTTACATCACAATACAATAGCAGAGTTACATTGGCAGAGTTGAGTAGTCATGACAAGTTGTATGGGCCCACAAAGCCCGAAACATTTATTATTTGATTCTTTACAGAAAAAGTTTGCTGACCCTGGTTTACTGTATTCCTCAGGTCCAACATAAAAAGGGGAGTTCGGGCTGGACAAATTGTTATTTTAAATCTCCTAAGAGTTTTTCTGTTCTTTGTAGGAAAAGTTGGTCTTCTTTCAGGAAATGTACTTTACTAGGCAAATCCCAAATCGCATTCTGGAATGAGAAGATTCATAATGAAAAACTAAGATGCCTGCACAATATTGAAAAAGATTGTTTTTATTGTGGGCAAAATTACATACCTGAAGATGTTTATTATGTCCTCTGGTAGGCAAGTCTGAGACTGTGTGTAATGGGGAAACCAATGACTGCTCCCTGCTGGGCTTTAATGTAGCCAGAGGTATTTGGGTGAGGAGAAGGAGGCAGGCCCTGCCACTCTGTGGAACTGAGGCTAGAGGCAGCCAGGAAGAGATCCTATAATGGGACCCTGGAAATGTGTCCTTTCTCCATTGCATCTTTTGACACTTATTCCTTTCCTATTTCCCCATCCTTTGATGCCACCCCTGCACCCAGAGGCTAAACACTCAGCTTCTAGACCCAGAGTATATGAGTTTGAATTTCAACCATTTTACATACTAGCTTTGTAATCTTGGGTGGGTTTCACGGGCTCTTTAAATCAGTTCATTGAAGGTCATTCAGAGCGTGATCAATTTGGTGGCTTACCAAAAACTCTCTTTTAGCTGTTTATACTTTTTTTTTTTTTTTCTGAGATGCAGTTTCTCTCTGCCACCCAGGCTAGAATATAGTGTCATAATCTCAGCTACCTGCAACCTCCGCTTCCTGGGTTCAAGCAACTCTCTTGCCTCAGCCTCCCGAATAACTGAGACTACAGGCATGCACCACCATGGCCAGCTTGTATTTTTAGTAGAGACGGGGTTTAACCATGTTGACCAGGCTGGTCTCGAACTTCCGACCTCAAGCAATTTGCTCACTTGAGCCTCCCAAAGTGCTGGGATGTGCAGTGGCGTGATTTCCATTCATTGCAGCCTCTGCCTCCTGGCCTCAAGCGATCTTCCCACCTGTCTCCCGGGTAGCTGGGAATACAGGCATGTGCCACCACACCTGGCTAATTTTTTGTATTTTTGGTGGAGACAGGTTTTCGCCATGTTGCTCAGGCTGGTCTTGAAATTCTGAGCTCATGAGATCTGCCCACCTTGACCTCTCAAAGTGCTGGAATTACAGGCGGAATCCACTGTGCCTGGCCTATTTATACATTTTATAGCAATTTGTATTAGATAGGTTACAGAACCTAGGGAGGTAGTGAGACCTTGGGAATCCATGTATCTGTGATTAAACACGTTGTGTGACTTTCTCCTGGCTCATCATCTGTCCTCTACTCTCAAGTCCCTTGGTCTTTGCTTCTTAGTTAACCTCTTCTCCTCCCTCAAAGTCTTTGTGACCCTCTCCTCTCTATGACCCTAAGTCCTCCTCTCTATGACCCTATGTCCTCCTCTCTCTTCCCCTTGGTATAATTTGGCTTTCAGTGAGTTGGCTTTTTGTTAACTGGCCAGCCACCAGTTATATAATCTCTCTGTGCCTCAATTTTCTTTTGTGTAAGATGGAGATAATTATCACAAAGATTGAATAGCTTAGAACAGTGCCTAGCCTACTGTAAGCTGTTTAGCTTAGCTATTGTTATCATTATATCCCCAGTCTTCTAATAAGCTTTGTGAAATATAGTAGCTGAGGTTGGGTATGCTTGGCATGATGTGGAAGTAGGAAAGCACTATAGCATATCGTTATTTGATGGCTAGAGGTGATTTGGGAGCAAGGGTGGATTCATTATCTGGAGTGAAATAACTAGCTGAAGTAGCAAACAACCACCAGAACAGAGTTATGGGACTTGTCTACATTCCTCAGGAACACTCAGAATACCTGGGAAAGGAAACCAAATAAAGGACCAGGAGTCCATAGTCACACTGAGTTGGGTCCATCCAGATTACTGTTTGGGTAATAAGGTGAAGGTTAGAGGACTTGATATTTCTCCTACTGCAGACTGTGATAGTTTGTACACAGGAACCAGTCTGTGGTGCACACTTAGAGTAGCACTTTAAAAAAACAACAACAGGGTCTCATTATGTTGCCCAGGCTGGACCACAGTGGATTGCAGCTTCAACCTGCCAAGCTTAATCTATCTTCCTGCCTCAGTTTCTTGAGTAGCTGGGACTACAAGCACACACCACCACACCGTTGATTTTTGTACTTTTTCATAGAGACCGGTTTTCACCATGTTGCCCAGGCTGGTTTCAAACCTCTGGGCTGAAGTGATCCACCCTCCTCAGCCTCCCAAAGTTCTGGGATTACAGGTGTGAGCCACTGCACCTGGCAGAGTAGCCAAACTTCTTTAGGCCTTTGCATATCACCAATCTTTTCAAATCAGAAAATAAGTAAAATGTTTCTGGTCTTGACTAGGTAGTTATCTTAGGAGTGAAGATAGGACAAGATCATAATTACATCCTGCAAGAGAGTCACCCAAAAGGAAAGCAGAGATGGATAAAGACTTCTTAGTACTTAGATCAAGTGTGTAGAATGAGAAACAAACTGCATTTAAGAACATCTCCATAGAAAAGTGCCTAGGTTCAAAATCCTGGCTCTAAATTACAAGATGGGACCTGGAAGAAGTTACTTAACAAATCTGTGTTTTATTTTTTGTATAGTAAGAATAATCAAAATGATCTCTTATGGTTATCCTGAGGTTGAAAAGCATTAATAAAGTGCCTAGCACATAAGAAACACTATTATAGCCCGGCACGGTGGCTTACGCCTGTAATCCCAACACTTTGGGAGGCTGAGGCAGGCGGATCACCTGAGGTCAGAAGATCAAGACCATCCTGGCCAATATGGTGAAACCCTGTCTTTACTAAAAATACAAAATTAGCCAGGCATGATGGTGCGCAACTGTAGTCCCAACTACTTGGGAGCCTGAGGCAGGGAGTCGCTTGAACTCGGGAGGCGGAGGTTGCAGTGAGACGAGACTGCCCCATTGCACTCCAGCCTGGCGACAGAGTTAAGACTCAGTCTAAAAAAATAAATAAATAAAAGCACTACGTAAATGTTGGCTTTTCTTATGGCTGTGCACAGGAAGGGATGAATGTCAGCACGGGAGAGAGAGAGGTAAAGTAGAAATACCTAGCTTTTATTTCTGTGCTTTGAGCTTGGCTGGTTTGAGTGAAGCTTTGTTTTGTACAGTTGTGAGAAGTGTCATAATAAAACAGGGTATTCTGGAGGGCTGTCATTTATAACATCTTTAAAAATTGTCTTTAACCACCATGCCCAGCCCCAAATATATTTAAATCTCAGCAGTGAACTGACACCATCAACCATCACAGTCACCCAAACCAGACAACTGGGGTCATCCTTGACCCCTCCATTTCTGTCATTCCCCTTGTCAATCAGAAGTGTTGATTCTTTCTCTTTTAGGCCCTCTGTTACATTGGTGGCCCTGAATAAACTACATTTTTGTTTATGCCTTTACATGATCTAGCATAATTCAACAAAATACAACAGAAATGACATTGTGCCAGTTTTGGGCTTAGATCTCAAGAAAGCCTAGCAGCTTCTACTTTTGTGCTTTTGGAAACCCTAAGCTGCCATGTAAGACCGCATGAAGACCCAAGACTACATGGAAGAAAACTAAGGCAACAGTTGACAGCTAGAATTGAAGTACGAGACATGACCTGGTTGAACTGGTCCAGCCAGCCCTCAGCTGCTTGAACCGTATTAGCTGAGACACAAAACGTGAGGAAGCTAGGCCTCCAGACATCGTATGAGATAAGCCGTCTCTGCTGTGCCCTGCCCATCCCGATCTATAGCAACTTGAGAAACAAAATAATTTGCTGCTTTAAGCCACTAAATTTTAGGGTGATTTGTTGCACAGCAATAAACAATCTTAATGGTCCTTTAACAATGCCTTTGAATAGGCATTTATCAGATCTGGCTCCATTTCTGAAAAAAAGCCTCTTAACCAGTCTCCCTGCTTTGTTAAAATACTGTGCCTTCATGTATCCATGTTGTCAGAGTAATCTTTCTAAACTATCATTTTTCTGGTGTTTAAAATCCTTCAAGTTCTCTCACCTAATTTAAACAAAAGCTCCTTAGGATTCTATGTGATGTGTTTCTCATTTCTCCTTTCTTCTCTATACACCAACCCTGCCTTTGCTCTCCATGTGCTAGTCATTTGGAACCTCTTGCAACCACTGAATGTCATGATCTTTCTATACCTCTGACTTTGCACATGCTATCCCTTCTCCTTAAGACATCCTCTCTTTCTCTAAGCTACACAGGCTTTCAACAAAACACCTCAGGGATCACCCCCTCCAAGAAGCTTTGCTTGAAAACCACCCCTAGGCCGAGTTGAATGCCCTTCCTTTTTGTGTGTCTTTATCATACCAGTTACATCAATCATTTGTGGACATGTCCATCCCCTTCATTGTTTAAATAATTTTAATCTTGACCTGTACTCAACTAAGGCTTTGCAATGTCACTCAGTGGCTAAAAACAGGTTTGAAGTCTCAGAGCTGAGAACTTCTAGTTGGAATGATCATACAGAGCCTGTCAAATATTTACAATTTCATTTCGATAATCTTACTATACGTTTGTTTTGAAAACAGAGGCAGTGTTATGAGACTAGAAAAGAAAATGTCAAAGTTTCAAGCAATATGTGAAACATAAATACAATAAAACTTTAAGTAAATATCCAACCAAACTTTTTATTGGGGTTTTTATTGCAATCTACTTTCAGCAATAAGGGGAAAGTGAGCATGAAAAGAACTCCAATCAGACTTTATTCAACAAAGCAATTTTTCATGAATGCTTCAGGTTACTGTACGGTCAGCTCAGCTTGACTTGAGTACCTCATCATGGATATTTATGCCAAAATGACAACAGTAAGGCATTGCAAAATCCTAAGTCATCTAAGATTAAACCATATTTTACATAATTTGTAGGACAGTAAAATATACTAATACTCTATAATAAATAAGGATTTTAAAAATGTGTTGCTTAGCCCTTGTTGAACTAAATTCAATTACTAGCTTATAAGTACTCCAGTTAATAAAGGTTTGATTGTACTTAAGAACTCTGACTTCTCCAAAGATAAAAAAAATTAGTTGTCATGACAAAAATTAAGATTAAAAGCACATTCACACTTGTCCTTAAAAGCATGTTTACATCGTGTATGAGAGAACTTTTCATGCCTGATGACATGGCTCATACTATGAGAGTCATATGCAAAGGAGAGTCATATGCAAAGGACAACTAGAGAGCAATCGTCCCATCCCCACTTCCTCCAAAAAGCCACACTCGGCCTCAGTGTAAAAGTTATATTTTATTGCCATGCTACAAAATGTATGAAGTTGGCACTGATAGGGAGAAATAGAGAACAAAGGGTGGGAAGGGATAGAGGGCAAATTATGTTGTTACATATACAAGGTTTTATTTTAATTAACAGTGGTTACGTTTTGCCAATAGTAAAAATGCAAACCAAAATTTAAAATGCTGATCTCAAACAGCATTAAGATACAATTTATGCATAGTATAGTATCACTTATGTCTTTTATTAGAGAAATACGGAATGTTTATAAAGGAAGTTAACCATGGGGGTAAAATTCATATTTCATGTACAATTTGGCAATGGTAGTCCCACTGTTAGACAATTTTTTATAAAAGAAAAAATTAAAAATCTAATAAGCTACCTTTATACAAAGTTGCTATATTTATGCCTTTACGTAGGAAAAAAACATTTATAATGCAAATTAGGACATACAATAATCTTACAGTATTATACAATGTAATGAAAATAAAACATAACACAAAGTTTGTTCCTTATAAAATGTATATTTTGCATTACTAATGCAAATGTGGCACACTGGTGACTACTGTACTATTAATACCAGTCTGTTTCCATGCTATAATTGTCCAATTGCCATAGAATTGCAATATAAGGATGCTACAAAAGAACTGTGTTATACCCCCAAAAAATGAGGAAGTAGGGATGGGGAACAGGGATGTAAAGAACAGGAAAGATAGATAGGGTGCTGGTTTGGGCAGAGTATATTGTGGTATGTCATAAAATATTTGTTAATTTTTCAAGCCAAAAACATTTTCTTTACATTCTGTAATTTCGTACCAATGTCTTTATTGGAATTTGGCAAACATCAAGGAAAAGGTAATTAGTACCATATACCTCACACATCAGAAGTATGAATGAGATGCCAATACATCAGTTACTCGTGAATGATGTCTCTGATGTTATGTCTATTTCAAGAATATATGTATTTATACACACGCACTACACATTGCACAAAACACTTGGGCATCATAGGTTAGAAATAGCACAGGGAATTGGGAAGTACTTTTTAGTCTGTTAAAACCTTTACCTTGAGGCAAAAATATGGCGGCACATTGTTGGGAAATTATGAAAACATAAGGCCCCTGTCCCATTTTTAATAGAACATTATTGAGGTACATTTTTATATGCTGTGCCACAGTTTTGGGGAGGGAGAGGAGATAAACAAACACTACCTTGACTTGTTCTTATAACATTGAATGGGGGGATCAACATTAATATCTATAAAAACAAAGATTGCTTGGCAAATTTTCCTAAGTCCCAGATGTGATGTATTCTGGATATACTGGGAAGTGAAAAGCTTTTTGCTGAATCTTCGAGAGTAAAGTGCATATCTCATCACTCCACAGCAGCAGTAAATAAAAGGAACTATTTGCCAATCTTCCTGGAGGGAGGGAAGGCACCATATTTTCATTTTTAAAAGAAGATGAAACTGGGAAATAAAACACACGAAGAAAAAACACAGGCAATACCAATATCAGTTTCCAACCCTGGCATGGGATAGATGCTGTTATGATTTATATGGATAAAACAGTATTCTATTTGAAGGGAAAACATTAACAGTGATTATATTTCCAAAACCAAAAAGAAGGATCACATGGTCTACTAATAGAATATCTAAAATTAGATCGCCTCAGAAAATCTGAGACATATGGCCACAATTATATGCTAATAAAATATTAATATCTCATTCTAAAATGCACCTACTAATAGGTACATCCTTCCAGGACACAGCTTAATGCCCATTACTAAACTACTGCAAAGGACAAGTAGTATTCTAAATTACCTTTTATTAAATAGGAACACAAGTGATTTCTAGAAGACAACTAGAAATTAACACCAGTCGTATATATCTTCCTAATACTCTTATAGTACCTAAAGTCAAATTCTTAGCAGACAAATTGGTCCCATTTTCATTTTTAAAGCACATAGTATTTAAAGCATAAACAGCAATGATTATATTGGAGTTATCTAAAAAAAGAAAAACTAATTAGAATCTGGAGGAAACAATGAAAAGGATGACGGAAAGAAAGCATAAAGTATCCAACCTCCAAAATGAATAAATAGATCAGCCCTTTCATTTGGAGATTAATGTTCTGCCTTGACTGCTTGTTTCAGAAAAAACTATGTGCATTGGTTCCATCGTAATTCTTATTCCACATTACAAAAACTATTACATAAATTTGGCACAATTAGCAATTTACTTAGAAGAAAGAATAAGTGGAACAATATATTAAAAATGGAACCTGCATCAGGGAAACTGCACACCTATACCACTGCTCTCTTTTAAGAGAACAGTGAACACTTTAATAAGCACCAAGTTCACGGGGCAACAAAAGGGGAAAAGAAAATCCTGCTATGCACATAGAATGATAAAAGACACTGATATTGATTTATAATAAAGACACTAAAAATGGCACTGAAAACGATAAAGACACCTTTAATAATTTATTTTCTTTATAATGATCCCACTCTATTGTTCTGCTAATCCATCATTGTCCTATGATTCATTTATTTACTGAATAGGATGGATGCTAATATGACTAAAACTTTTTCATGCTAAATTAACCTTTGTTACATCTGGTAGATCCAGATCATAATCTCAAACTTCCTCATATTTAGAGAAAATAGTAAAATATTTTGCAAGGTTACCTAACCTTTTTCCACTCTACCTTCTCTTGTATTCTCTAGTGTTTAGGAAATTGGAACATCTTCGATTTTCCAAGAGTTTGACATATGGAGACTCCTTAGTTTATACAAACTTTAATTCATTTTAAATCCTAAATTATGACACAATCTCATTGCTACAAGACTTCCACTGTACCTGCTATGCTGGCAACAATATTAACATTTCATGGAAATCAAAGGATAATCAAAGATCCAGCTACAAGGAAAAGGACAGCAGAGCTGAGGAACACTAGAGTGGGCAGAGTACAACTGCAGCGTGTAGCTGGGGAATTACTGCTAAAGTGCTGGGGAGAGTGCCCACAGAGAAAACACAGTACACCTGGAGGGAACTTTGCATGTTAAAAGTATCTTCCTTTTTCTCTCAGTTGCTAAAGAGATCACCTATGGACACAGGAAATTTAGAATTGAGAAACTGTTTTTATCAACTTGAAAAGTAAACAGCATATAAATAAATACTGGACAAGGGCAACCCTGTTATAGAATAACAGTAAGTTCCAAATGAACCTTCAAAACCGTAATTTGACAAAAATGCAAACTAAACAACAATGAACACATAGTCCAATTTCAAAACTATATACAAACTCAAACATTTTAAATTTTAAAGGACATACGGCAACAAAAATAAGACATCCCAAACACCAAAGAAAAAACCGAAGATAAATGAAAACCTAATGGCACAAATGCCTCCAGAAAACAACATGTTGTCAATAATCTATAGAAGAGAAACTTTCAAGAGATTGTGGTGCAGATTTTCAAATGTTTTTGGGTAAAGTGACCTGAGACTGATTCTTGAGCCTATTATAATTCTGAGTAAGATATCTGGACATGCCCTTCAAATGACATCATGAGATGAGTAAATAGAAAATTTTGTCTCCTTCCTGCCTTTCAATGCACCAACAGCAAACCGTATTCATGGACACAGGCTTCTTTCTAGTAACACTGAAGGCAAAGGAGCTGACTGGTATAAGAGGAGGTGTGGTACTTCTGTTTCCTTTACATATATTTTGGCTCAAGTCAAAAAACCTTTAATTAATGAAATAAAGAATTCCTCATGTCACATGCTGGAGGCCACGTACTGTGAAAAGTGAATCTACAAGCATTACTCTCAAAGCCTATAGTTATCTGCTAGCAATGCACATTGTCAAGAGGCTTTATAAAAAGTTTTAAAAGCCAACCATGACTTAGACATGAAAGATATGTGTAAGTCCATAATATTGATAAAAATCAACCAGCATGTCATTCACTTCAACTCTCATTTTAAATAGGCACTGTGAAAACGGGAATGCTGCTGTACAATGAGTAGTATATAATGAAATTAGTGTTCTTTAAGGAGTACCTGCTCTACATTAATTCCCTTTAGTTAAAGATGCACATGAAATATTCAGAAAAAATTTTATCAGTCTATAAAAGGAGTTAGTGTTTAGAAATGAAAATGAAGCACTTGCATCTTCATTTTTAAAAACTTCACAAAGGTGCAAACAACATAATGCTTTCCAGGCTCACATGGGCAGATCAGTACTATTGTGTCTAGTTTTCCTAGATGTACCATCATCTCGTGGCAGTGCTTTCTGCAAATTTGACATAGCAGCAGTTCTCTCGATGTCTATTACGGCATACAGCTCTGTGCGCCTGGTAGGGGTTTGTGGAAGGGGAGTCGTAGGCGTTTTTGGAGTTTGAGGGTTGTCAGAGTCACTGCCACCTTCCAAGTCAACCTGTATGTAATTAAGCTGCCTGTGTTCTAAACTTGGACGTCTGATATCAAAGTTAAAGACTGTTGGTGTACAGTCCCGACGCCTTGAATATTCTATTTTGTGAGCACTTGCCGGCACTGTTACATTCTCTGTATTTACATAGTTATGCATTGGATCTAGATTATTATGGTAGCCATTTAGAGATGGGGTCTTTGGTCCTAAATTGTCATCTTCATCCCTACTTAGCTTGCGGGTTTCCCAAACAGGAGGCAAAGATGGTAGATTTTCATAGTTTAATAATGCAGTTCTTCTCTGAGCTGAGTTGTTGATATTCTGGGTATCTGAGGTACTGGTGGATGTCAGACGACCTCTCCTGACCCCTGAGGCACTAGGGATAGATAGCCCATTTATATTTTCATACACCAGTTTGTTAACAGAGGGTGCATCTCTTCGTTCATCACTGTCATAGCCAGTGTCCCATTCTGTGTTATTTGCTCCACTTCCACTAACTTGATCTCTTCCAAGTTGCTCCAGTTTCTCTTTTTCCATTAATTGCTTTTGAACAGGGGTTGGCCCTAAAACAAATTTGACCCCTTCAGATTCAAGAAGAATCTGAGGATCCCTGTCTTCAATACTACTTGGTTCTTCTTTTGGTGTGTTGCTTTCAGCGTTAGAAACCCTCGCTTCCAATGGAACATGCACACTTATGCGGTTTTTCCGCTCTTCCTGCACACCTGTAGTGTTGACATAGGTATGTACCTAAAACAAAACAGAAAGTGAATTAGTTAACTTACTTAAAAGAATGAAAAAAGCCTGACCATATCAGTTAATTTTATTAACTTTTTTTCTCTCCAAATGTACTTATTTCAAAACTTTTGTACCTATTTTTTTTTTTAATTATAGAAATGTCTTCCTAGTTTGATAAAAGAATAACTACTTTAAAATAACATGCAGGCTGGGTACAGTGGCTAAAGCCTGTAATCTCAGCACTCTGGGACACTAAAGTGGGTGTATCACTTGAGGTCAGGAGTTCAAGACCAGCCTGACCAACATGGTGAAAATCTGTCCCTACTAAAAATACAAAAATTAGCCGGGCATGGTGGTGGGTGCCTGTAATCCCAGCTACTTGGGAGGCTGAAGCATGAGAATCGCTTGAACCTGGGAGGCAGAGGTTGCAGTGAGCCGACACTGCACCATTACACACCAGCCTGGGCGATAGAGTGATATTTCATCTAAAAAAATAAAATAACAGGCATTATATTTGCTGGTTAAACAAAATAAATATTATGTAGAAAATAAAAATCAGGAACAAAATAGAGATTACCATTTTGTTGCTGTTGTAGAGGTTCTCATCAAAGCATTAAAACATGACTCAGAAATAAGAAATAACAACTTTGAAAAGGAAGAGATAAATTTATCCTTAATTACTGATGATCTGACTGTATAAGGAGATAAACTCTACTAGATTTAATAAGAGTTCTATAAAATGCACAGATATAAAATAAATGCCACCTAGTAAGAAAATATCACAATTTATAAAAGCTTAATGATATTTTGGGGAGATAATATAAAAATATTTAGAAGACCATATATGAAAGTTTAAAGATTCAAAAATAAATGCAAAACAAGAAAAAATGTAATTACAGTAAATAATATAAGAACTCACTATGTAAAGAACACAAAGAAACTGATTTTAAAAACACTAAAAACTTTTTAATGTGACATACGGTTTACAAAACATAAGTATAACTAATTAATACAGAGGTTCCAACCAGATACTTCATTCCACACATGAAAACTAGAATACTCAGGAACACTAAATAACTCCATAACATTAACAGCAAAATCTACCTTCCTACTAGTAGTTCACTGACTATAATGACTAAAATAAGAAAAGTAGCATAAACTCTTAATCCACTGGAGGTTCTTATAATGAGAACTGACCATAAATTATGCCTTTCTTAGTCTATAGATACACCTCTCTTGTGAACCTACAAGCTACTATAATGCTAAGTTCCCCTGAATACCCACATGTATTTGAACATACACCAACAAATATATGCTATTTCCTCTGACTGTTCACTATGAAAGTAATTTACAAACAGTGAAAGTTAAATTTCAAGCTGAATAAAATCTTCCAGTATTAGCACAGTGATAGGCTAACTCTGAAGAATCATTATTGCTGTTGTTACACAGTAGCACATGCTTACTTGTTCCTCAGCCACAAGTAAAGGATGTGTAGATTCTTCCCCTACTGAAGGCAAGCGAGCACTTCCCACAGAAGGATGTCTGCTTGAAGGATGGGATGAAGCATCTCCAAATGAGGGATATCGGGGATATCCATTAGGTAAGTTCTGAGCAGCAAATCCTGGAGCTGAGTTTTTGTTTATTGGTTTAAGGAACAGCAGGGTAGGGCAAAGAGAATAAAAATGAGTAAGAATCCAATCTGTACTGAGAGGATTATAGAAGGTCTTTCTGCCAAGACAGCAGAAATCAGAGCACAAATAGTATTACCCACCCACTCCATATTTTAGATATTATGAAATAATGTTTTCATTTTTAAAATATTTGACGTACTTAGAATTACAGCTGTTTTTAAAAACTGACAACCATTATACTTCTGTTATCCAATGGTGATTTCCAGTGTGTTATAGACTAACTATCCATCATCTATAGCTTACAACTAAACACCTGTTACTCAAAATGTGAGAGGAAAAATGGGTACCTACTTGTAGGTGTTCGAGGTGTTCTAGGGACTTCCAATTCTGTCTGATGATTATTTCTTTCTACAACTGGCTCTTCCACCACATTTATACTATTATTTTGCATAATCTCTTGCAACATGTTAAATAATTCTTCTGCACGGGCACACTTAAAGGCAAAGATTCCTAAAAATATAAACCAAAAGGGAAAAATAGTTAATATACCTTTAAAAAAAACTATAGGAACACTTGACAAAGAGCAGAATTGTAAAATAAGCATTCTATGCACCAAGAGTAAGAAATTCATTTTAAATAAATATATGATAAATTATTGATTATTCCCTGTTTCAAAACAAACCCCTGCCAAAAGTTTACAGAATAATTTTCATTAATCTAAAAGAGATGGCCCAAAATAAAGCTAATGAAATCAAGACCTGCACAATTACGCTAGTCTGTTTTTTTAACAGCAGGGGGAGCCCAACTCACCATTCCAAGGTGATCATTTGCCATGTAACAGGCCCCTTGCAAAGTCCCTACGTGTTTGCCAATCGTTATCTTGTTTAATTATTACAATAATTATAAGATAGGTATTACCATTTCCGTTTTATAGAGAAGAAACTTAACATTCAACAGAAGTGTTGTAACTTGTCAAGGCCATTCAAGTAGTAGGTAGTAAAAAAACCAATGATAAAGACACTTAGTCAATTTAGCAGGCCTAATCATTTACTAAAAAATCTTAAAGTTAACACAAGCCAAAATTTCCCACATAGACAATATGCTTAATAAAAACTTAATAAATGAATACATAGTATACCATATCTTTTCTTAACAACCTATTTATTTTGGGATTTTTTTCAGGAGAAAAAAATATTAATTTAATCTTTATATATAAAATAGCTGAAAGAGCAATATTTCAAATATAATATTTGGAAAAAAACAAAGGTTCTACCTTGTCCAGTTTGACACCTTCGACCACTTTCAAAAGAAAAGAGATTCGAGTCATAGCCATAGCGACGCAGGCAGAGGTAGTGCCATTTTACTGAGTCACGTTTGCGGGTGTATAAAATCAGTTCTGTGTCTGTAAGTTCCATTATGCCAGAACCTAACTCATTCCCATCATCATCCACATTAATGACCTAAAAAAAAGTAACAGTCATACAAATATTTCACCAATTCGTCAGGAAAATGCATTGTTGCTAATTAGTTATTTGTAATTTGTTAGTTCATTCATCAAATAATGTGTGTGTCAGCCATGGTCTACGTAGCAGTGTAACACTCAGTTCAGATCTGTAAGAAATTTATATTCCCACTGGGGAAACAAAATATACAAACCACAAAACAGTATATGATTAAGTGATGAATGCAACAGAGGCTGCAGAAGGCAGGAACTGTGGTCTAAGCTTGTTGAGAGACACCTTCACGTAAGAGGAGGAAGGCCTTTAGCTGGACTGCTAGTATAATTAAATTCATGCACAAAATAAAGTAAGAAGCGAAATCTAGTGGGTCAGGAGATACAGGGTACATCATGAAGACACAATGTTAAAGCAGAACAAAGAAAGTGTCTTTCAAAGAGACCAAAGTAAGATTGGCATGGAGTTCATATAAGCAAAGGTTTTGTACTGCTGAGCTTCAGAAAACATCCAAAGACTAAGAATAGTAGATAACATTTAGGGAGAAGTTACTATTCCCATGGGAGTGAAAAAAGAGCTTTATATGTATAATTTTTCTCATTTAACCCTCATAACAATCCTAGACTATATTGTACAAAAAATGGAAGTAAGACTTAGTAATAATGTAGCCTGCCCAAGGTCACAAAGCTTATAAAGTAACAGACTTACACCTAGGTTTGTGTGATCAAGGCTATTCTTTATAACAGATCGAGGTCAGATTAGGAGACACATAACAACTATGGGAGCATTTAGCCTATAGGTAACATAACACCACAGAAGTTTTGGCAAACAGCTTAGTGAATGATGAAAGAAGAAGATTAATTTGATGGTGACTACAGGATGAATCAGAGGGTGACTTGAGGTAAGCGTCCAGTTAAAAAATCACGCAGGCACGCATGAAAATAATAACTGAAAGACAGACAGTGATTCGACTGAAAAGGCACCCTGTGAAATGGCATTTTAAAGACAGCGTTACCAGAATTGTATGGCTAATTAGATACAGAAGACCAAAGGAAAACTAAAAAAAATTCCGTACTGTAAGAAAATGTTGTCATCATTTATTAAATCTAGAAAAGACAGGGCAGAAAGAAAGGGAAATAGAAGAGTTTGGTGATAAAAGCCAGGAGTAAGTAAGATATGTTAAGTGAAATAAAAGAAGAACATCCAAGTAGGCAGTAAGATACACAACTTGACCAGTTTTACTGACCTTAAACTTGTTCCGATGGTTATCTGGGACAGTGTCTTTATCTGGACAGCTACAACAGCTACCCATGGCTTCTTCAGAAGACCATGTGTGTACTACATGAAAAATAATTTGGAAAAATTTATTAGATGAAGAATACAAAAATTGTAAACAGGAAAACACTTTGGAAATCATCTAATGGAAACATTATTTTGATGCAGAAAATTAAGCCCAACAAGGTATATGGCTGCAGCTAGATTTTACACAACTAGCTAGTTGATTTTACTCAGTAAGAATAAGAGTAAATTTTGTGAGGTATTAATAATGTCACACAAATCTCAAATTTCTAGTTAAATTTGCAAAGGCCACCTATTCTAAAATTATCTAAAAAACAAACCAACTTAAGGTCTCATATATATAATATTATTTAAATAATTAATTTTTGTTTAAGAATATTGGAATAATGGAATTAACCCTTTGTGGCTTATTAGGAATTTCACGCTCTTCTTTAAAGAGAGAGAGAAAGAGAGAGAGACAGAGAGAGAGACAGATAGACAGAGATGGTCATTACGCTGCCCAAGGCTAGGCTCAAACTCCTGGGCTCAGGTGATCTTCTTGCCTCAGCCTCCTGAGTAGCTGGAACTACAGGACTACCATGCTTGTTCTTCTTTAAATAAAAAAATCACCAAAGGGATGGTGAATTTCTGGCTTGGCAGGTATTTTGACTGTTGTTACTCATTGTAGTATCTTCTATGTCTCCACAAGACAAGATTGGTAGTTAAATTGGTAATTAAAACAAAATCAAATTGGTAATCAAAAGAAAACCAAATTTCGAATAGTGCATTAGTAAAAGAGAAAGACAACTCAAAATTAAGCAGTAAAGTAACACACAGAACACTGGCAAAACTGATACAGTATGTCTATTCAATACTTCTTTCCCATAGATGGTTAGAGATAAGTGGTTATATACCTGACATTGAGTATTTAAGAATACTCCAACTGAGCAGACAAAGAAAACATCAAAGTATCCCTTACAAATAAGGGAAATAATCAGATAGAATATGAAAATATATGAAAAAGGAGGAGGGAAGGAAGCACAGAAGCTACAAAACATAACATTACAAACATAAATTTGATTGAAACTTGCTGAAAATTATTCAGTGGCTCTCCACTACCTTCAGTATAACAGTTTAAACGCTTAAGTATGATAGTCTGATCAGATACAATCCGAACCCTGCCTACAGATCCAGTCTAGACTCTCCTTGTTCTCTGTCTGAAGCCCTACTCTTAGTCGAATCAGAATGAACAAGCTGCAGTTTCCCCAGAGCACCTTGGTCTCTCACACCCTTCCAAGCTGCTCCCTTTCTGCTTCTTTGCTTTCTCAAGATTCAACTCAAAGTGCAGTTCATCTGGGATGCTTTCCCTGACTCCAAGCAACTAGGTGAGTTATACTTACTATGGATCACTGTCATGCCTACTGCAAAGCACTCTGGGCTTTCTAGTATCATAGCATCTATCACACTTCATACTGAGTAGAAATTGTGACAAGCGTCTGTTTATCTGTCTTCTTTCCTCCATTGTGAGCCCCCTGACAGCAGGAATGAACCTTACTCATTTTTACATTCCTAGTACCTAACACAAGACCTAACATATAGTAGTCCTATAGGACCTTTGTGATTTAAATGGACTGCACAAAACAAATGTGAAGGATGCCTGGCAGGTGTAAGTATTAAGAAAATGAAAAAGTGTACTAGTGTATAAACCAAAAGTGTATATGATAACATATAATAGTAAAGTTAATTAAGACTCATGATATTTGGTATTTTACTTTAACTAACATGCCAGCTAGGTATCATAGTACAAGGACACTTACATCATCATCTTTGTCTCTGAAGAGCTGTGAGTGTCAAGGAGGAAGGGGGGGAGAGGGAGGGAGAGGGAGGGAGGGAGGGAGGGAGGGGTGGAGGGAGGGAGGGAGGGAGGGGGGAGGCAGAGAGAGAGAGAGAGAGAGAGAGAGAGAGAGAGAGGAGAGAGCGCGCACGAACAGATAATGCAGATAATGTACTGTGATAACTCAGGATATGAGCAGAGTACTGCGGGCACATGAAAGGGAGCACCTAACTTTCTGGGTTAGGCAGGACAGGAGGCACTATTTGAGTTGGGATTTAAAAGGTGAGTACAAACAATGTACTAAGCAAAAAAAGATAAATAAGCACCTGAGACAGACAAAAGTCATTAAGGGTCACGCCACATTCAGGAGAAAGTGAGTTCAGTATGACTGGACTACAAGGGTAGGATGGAAGACAAATGGGACCCAACCAAAAAGCAGCCTGAACAAGCTAGGGACATGTTCCCTAGATCTGAGCCTTGATCTTCAAATGAACTTGAAGCTAGCCTGCCTCTAGTGTTCCCACAATAGAATGGGCATAACTCTGTCATGGCCTTTCTCACATCCTATTGCAAGGTCTGTCTTTCTGCACCATCCACATTGCTGTGATCTCTTGAAACATAGGAAACCTTAAAAAAAAAAAAAAGAAAGAAAATCTTGTCTTCTTCATTTTCCAGGGCACTAGGCGTACTGACTGACATGGCACATATTCGATAAACATTTAATTTCTTAAAAAATAATAAATGTTTAATATTAATAATTTATAGGATGAGTAATATAAAAATTTTAAGTAAAGGGATAATAGAGACATTCATAGTGCAACACATTACCATGTGTTTGAGATAATGTTGGTATAAAAAAACCTACCGCACTGCCAGTGTATAAAAGTTAAGCACATTCAATTATGTACAGTACATAATACTTGATAATGATAAATGACTATGTAATTCGTTTATGTATTTACTACACTATATGTCTTACTATTATTACAGAGTGTACTCCTTCTACTTATTAAAAAAAAATTAACTGCAAAACAGTTTCAGGCAAGTCCTTCAGGAGGTATTACAGAAGAAGGCACAGTTTTCCTAGATGAAAGCTCCATGCTATTGCCCCTGAAGACTTTCCAGTAGGACAAGATGTAGGAGAAGATATTGATATGGATGATTTTGACCCTGTATAGGCCCACGCTGATGTGTGTGTTTGTGTCTTTGTCTTAGTTTTTAACAAAAGTTTTAAAGGTAAAAAAAATTAAAAATTTTAAAAACAGAAAACAGCTTATAAGGATATAAATATTATTTTTGTACAGCTGTAGAATGTGTATGTTTTAAGCCAAGTATCATTACAAGAGAGTCAAAGTTTCAAAAATTAAAAAGTTTATAAGTAAAAAAGTTATAGTAAGCTAAATTTAATTTGTTATTGAAGAAAAAAACTTTTTAGACAAACAGTATAGCCTAAGTGTACAGTTTCATAAAGTCTACAGTAATGTACAATAACATTCTAGGCCTTCACATTCACTCACTACTAACCAACTCACTCAAGAGGCACTTAAAGTTCCATAACCTCCATTCATGGCAAGTGTCTTATACAGGTGTACCACTTTTTTCTCTTTTATAGTTTTCTTACTGTACCTTTTCTGTGTTTAGAAATGCAGATACTTACCACTGTGTTACAACTGCCTACAGTATTCAGTACAGTAATGTTGCTCAGATTTGTAGAGTAGGAGCAATAGGCTATACCATATAGGTGTATAGTAGGTTATAACATCTAGGTTTGTGTAAGCACACTCCGATGTATGCACACTGACAAAACTGTCTAATGACACATTTCTCAGAATGTGTCTCCATCATTAAGTGATACATGATTTATATGAGTGGTGGTGCAACCTACTTGGGGACTCTGTCCACACTGACTGTTTCAGTTCAGTACAACAATAATTACTGAAATGCCTAATATGTGACATGAAAGCCTTGTATGTCATGCCAAGGAGAAAGGAATTTATCCTACACATGATGGAAAACCACTGATGTATTTTAAGTAAGAAAGTGAGATGTCAGAAGTGCATTTTAAATATAACTATCTGTAGGATAAATTTAAGTAGGAGTTTTGCTCAGAGGAAAGGAAATCAGTTTGGGATTATTAAAAAGTGAAATATAATAAAAACCTAAAACAAGAGCAGCAACGGTAGGAATAAAGAAGAAAATACTAAATTTAAGAGGAAAAGTTAGTGGCACCAAGAATTGACTTGACATAATGGAAGAAAGAGGCAGTTTCCAGCATGGCAAAGGGTGCCGGTTCTATTACCTGATATGCAAAAAACAGTAGTCTTCAAGAGGAAGGGATAACGATTTGTTCAGATACGTTAAACTGAGGGCCCAGTAAACAGCCAAGTGCAATAGTTAAGTACATGAGAATGTGTTTGAGGGAGAAGGCAAAATGTTAGAACACATGTAGTATTTGAAGCTCTAAAATAGAAGACATTGGTTCAAGAATAGTATGAAGACTGGTCTGTGGTTGAAATTCTGGGGAAATACAAATGCGTTTAAATACAGGAGTAGAGAGAAGCCAGTGAAGGTAAAAAAAAAAACCACAAAAAAACAAACAAACAAAACCTAAGCATCAAGCAGGAGGGCACCATCCATGGTGGCATGGCAGGGACAGATACCAAACTGCAATGAGCAAGTGGAAGATAAGGAGGTAATCCCTAGAGGATGGAAATTGGCCTTTCAAGAACTGGTTGAAAAAATAAGGAGTAGAGAGGGTTAAGGTGTGAACATATTCAAAAGAGAATATATTACTTGAGTTATATATGTTAAGATGACATAGATTTATGCAGGCTTATAATCAATAGGTCAACAAAGTTTTAAAAACAGGAAAAACAAAGGAAAGAGAAGGGCTAATTGACAGCTCAAGAAGAGGGGATACTAGAGATGAGTTCTAGGGCCCAAACTGAGAGGTTTACCCAGAGAAGGAGGAATGCTTCATTCTCTGAGGAAGGATGAAAGATATAAGGGTGGTGGAACGTAGAAAAGAGGCTGAAGTAGGTAACATTTATCACCCTAAATTTCCTTTGTAAAACAGAAGGCAAGGCTTGCAGAATGAGGCACTTGAGAATGGCAGGATTAGTCACCAAGGAACTATCCAAGAAAAGAGAGCAAGATTATTAAGTAGGCTGAGATGAGAACTCAGCAGAGGCTGCAGAGGCAAGGTATGCTGTTTTGATAGCTGCTCAGCAGTCCACGGGGTAGACAGTTCAACTGATCCAGGGTCAGAGGATAAGAGGGCACGAATACTAAAGGATATTGGTAATACAGGGGTTTGAAGTGACAGATCATCACAACTAGTCAGGAAAGAAGTAAAGAAAGAAGAGAGCTAACAAAATAGAAAATGGGGGGGAAAACCCAAAACAAAACAAAACAAAACAAAAAAACAGGTGGCCTCAGTAAGGCTAAAGAATAGGCTTAGTATGAGTGAGGGATAGAAACAGCTGGAACATAGGCAGTCATGGCCAATCTTCCAATTCCTGAAAGGAGACTTCTTTAATGTGAAGTTTTCATCCACATCTCTAATTCTTTCTCCTAAACCACACACTGTTAGGCAAGGGAAAAGGCTAGATACTAGATATTCTGCATTTATAACTACCAGATTAATATCTGGAGACTACATCTGAGCTATGTGACACCAAATTATATGCACTAATATTGTACACACTTGAGGAACAATCGTGATCTCATTTGCATGCGCTCCTCCAAGTATGTAACTCAGCAAAAACACAAATGATTTTATTATGCTCCCTCAAGAGAGTGACATACAAAAGTAGGGTACATTTAAGAACAAAAGGTGGTGAGAGATCCAAGATGGCTGATCACTAGCAGCTCGGGCACGTAGCTCCCAGTGAAAGCGCAGAGAACGAGAGGATGCCACACTTTCAGACGAATATTTGTAGCTCACGGACCAGGAGATTCCCAGCGGAGGAGCTCCACGGGTCGCCAGAGCGACTCTTGTGGCCGGCGTGGCGGTTTTGCTGGCGCCTTAAGGCGGCAGTTCTTGGTGCAGAGTCCAGAGATTCCTGGGCAGAAAGGCACCATCAACCTTAACACTGCTGTCTTGGCCGGCGCAGTGGATTGCTCAGATTTCGGTGCTGGGAATCAAAAAGTTGGACGTCCACTCAGAGACCTAGTTAGAAAGTCGGTAATTACAAAGACGACAGATGGATAAATATATAATCAAGGGAAGAAAGCAGCCTAAAAAGGCAGAGAATACTCAAAATCAGAATGCCTCTCCCTCTACAGGGGATGCAATTCCTCATCAGTAACGGAACAAGGCTTAATGGAGAACGAGTGTGTTCCAATAACAGAAGCAGGTTTCAAAATGTGGGTGATGAGAAACTTCTGTGAATTAAAAGAACTTGTTCTAACCCAATGCAAAGAAACTAAGAACCTTAAAAAAAGGTTTGACGAAATGCTAACGAGAATGGACAATTTAGAGAGGAATATAAGTGAATTGATGGAGCTGAAAAGCACAACACGAGAACTTCGCGAAGCATGCACAAGCTTAAACAGTCGAATTGATCAAGCAGAAGAAAGGATATCAGAAGTCGAGGACCAGCTCAATGAAATGAAACGAGAAGACAAGATTGGAGAAAAAAGGATAAAAAGGAATGAGCAAAGTCTCCAGGAAATATGGGACTATGTGAAAAGACCTAA
Organism: Aotus nancymaae; assembly: GCF_030222135.1. NCBI lineage: Eukaryota > Metazoa > Chordata > Mammalia > Primates > Aotidae > Aotus > Aotus nancymaae. The sequence goes on from NW_026988428.1 coordinate 31,221,413, forward strand.
TCTACGTTTGATAGGTGTACCTGAATGTGATGAAGAGAATGAATCCAAGTTGGAAAATACTCTTCAGGATATCATTCAGGAAAACTTTCCCAACCTAGCAAGGCAAGGTAATATTCAACTCCAGGTAATACAGAGAACACCACAAAGATATTCTTCAAGAAGACCAACCCCAAGGCACATAATTGCCAGATTTATTAGGGTTGAAATGAAGGAGAAAATTCTAAGGGCAGCCAGAGAGAAAGGTCAGGTTACCCACAAAGGGAAATCTATTAGACTCACAGCAGATCTCTCAGCAGAAACCCTACAAGCCAGAAAAGAGTGGGGACCAATATTTAACATCCTTAAAGAAAAGAACTTTCAACCCAGAATTTCCTATCCAGCCAAACTAAGCTTTATGAGCGAAGGAAAAATTAAATCTTTTGCGAACAAACAAGTACTTAGAGAGTTCACCACCACCAGGCCTGCTTTACAAGAGCTTCTGAAAGAAGCACTATACATATAAAGGAACAACCAATATCAGCCTTTCCAAAAATATATCAAAAAGCAAAGAACATTAATACAATGAAAAATTTACATCAACTAATGGGCAAAACAGCCAGCTAGCATCAAACGCCAGTATTAAACTTATATATATTTCAATTGGATAAAAAGCCAAAACCCATTGGTATGCTGCATCCAGACCCATCTTACATGCAACAATACAGAAAGACTCAAAGAGAAGGAGAAAGATTTACCAACCAGAGAGTAAAAAATAAACAAATAAACAAAAAGCAGGAGATGCAATTCTCGCCTCTGATAAAGTAGACTTTAAAGCAACAAAGAGCAAAAGAGGCAAAGAAGGACATTACATAATGGTAAAAGGGTCAATGTAACAAGAATAGCTAACGATTCTATAGATCAACGAGATAGAAAATTAACAAGGATATTCAGGACTTGAACTCAGACCCGGAACAAGTAAACTTAATAAACATTTATAGAACTCTCCACTTCAAATACACAAAACATACATTACCACCTCACACCTATTCCAAAAGTGACTATATAATTGGAAGTAAATCACTCCTCAGTAATCGCATAGCATTTCATAGGTTTAAATGAAATATTGGTTGGCTGTTTGTTTGTTATCTTCTTCCCTTATTCCTTCCTGACTACATCATTAAGTATAATTATCAGTATACAAGAGGTTTTCAATACCCATTACTAAATTGCATTCTAGCCTGGGCAAGAAAGCAATACTCCCATTCTCTCTCCCTCTTTCTTTTCCTTTTTCCTCCTCCCCATTCGCTCTCTCTCTTTCTCTTCCTTTTTCCTCCTTCCCATTCTCTCTCTCTCTTTCTCTTTAAAAAAAAAAAAAAAAAGACAAAAGGTAGGCTGGGTGTGGTGGCTCATGCCTTCACTTTGGAAGGCTGAGGCAGGAGGACTGCTTAATTAAGCTCAGGAGTTCAAGACCAGCCTGGGCAACACAGTGAAACTCTGTCTCTATAAAAAACAGAAAATTAGCTGGGCAAAGTGGCCCACACCTGTAGTCCCAGCTACTTGGAGGTTGAGGTAGGAGGACCATTTAAGCTCAGGTGGTCGGGGCTGCACTCAGCTATGATCATGCCCCTGTACTCTAAGCCTGGGTGAGAGTAAGACCCTGTCTCAAAAAATAAAAGGTAGCTTTTGTTTGGGAAGAGCAATACTGTAACAAGCTTGCTGACTACTTTAAATTAGTAAACATGTCTTAGTTTAATTAAAGCCATTCTTGGAAGTGGAGGTGGTGGTGTCAGCAATGGTTGCAGTTCAAGAAGACATTATTAAATTCTCTCATTAAACAATTATAAGCCAGGAGTGGTGGCTCACGCCTGTAATCCTAGCACTTTAGGAAGCCAAGGTGGAGAATCGCTTGAGCTCAGGAGTTCGAAACCAGGGTAACATAGTGGGACATCATCTCTATTTAAAATAAAAATAAAAAATAATTGTAAATATAGGCTTAGTGATATAAAAAGCAAATCAACTTCAACTTACCTAGATCTGGCCATTAATATTCTTAGCCTGTGCTGCAGCATCAGGAGTTCAATCATACTTCAAAATACCATGTTTTCTTTGTTTGCTGACTTAACCTAAAAACAGAAGGAAAACATTGAGAATGTCTTATTTCTAAAGAATAATATTCCTTATGAACTTTCTGGCAACACAGTTCAGTTAATCTATTTAAACAAACTCAAAAGTCTAAAAGATTGAATAAAAAGTATTTAATATATAACATCAACTTTAAAAATTAATATATGTACCTGTTACCATTCTTTTTCAGAAGAAAAAGTAAAAATAGTCTTAGTTCTATGTTGTTTCTGGCTTTTCTACTACAGCTATAATACTTGCACAACTCACTTCTCTATACTCCACAGATGTAAAATGAAGGGTTAGATTAAACCACCTCTAAGGTTCCATTCCAGTTCTAAAAACCCATTTTAGCCAGTAGCAGACTAATTCTCCATCTCCAGTGACTGTTCCTAAACTTCACTCACCATAATTCCTCTTGAAGACTGTCTTCAAAATCCACCCTCCATATCTTCCTATTCCATAAGACCCCTCCAAAACCAGTTCAGAAAAGTCAGTAAAGCAGAAAATCGATGGTATGAACAAGCATGCCACAGAATCATAGAACAGTGAAATTACAGTGATAAATTACAGTTTAGAGTTACAAGAGATTTCAATATATTTTTGAAAATTTTCTGGTCAATTTATTTACCCTTCACAACACACAGAAAAATCAAACTCACTCAAACAGGGATACTAATATTTACTAAATACCTACTCTGTATCCGGCATTTTATTAGGGGTTATGGGAATAGTCTCATTTTAATCTACATATTAATTAGAGAACAAATATGATTGATAGCTGAAATGAACATTTCCAAAACCATGTACCCACAGACAGTCAACAATTTCAACTCTGAACTTTAATTTTATATATAAAATCAGCATGCCAGGTGTTGGCTTACATCCCTTGTGAACTGCTGCTACACCTCACTTTAAGGTGGGCAGCAATCCACTCCCTCTTCTTTACTATCCCTTTCTCTTCTCCAGAAGCTCAAATATACACCATGCTTTGTCTCTGGCTTGGAAAACGGCCCAGGGCTGAACTAATTCTACAACTTCTTTTAGGTGAATGTATATTCTCTTTGTCTCTTCTAAAATGTATTCTAAGGGATTTTGGCCAATTAGGTCAGAAACATCTCTATTCTGCTCATTCTTCATTCCTCTCATAAGCATTCTCCAACCCTTATCCTGCAATGACTTTAACAACAGTACATAAAAATAAGAGAAATAGGAGGGAGATCCAAGATGGCTGATTAGGAGGAACTCGCGATTGCAGCTCTGAGAGAAAGCGCAGAGGGTGAGTGGACGCCACATTTCCAGACGGATTTTTACTGCCCACAGACCAGGAGATTCACAGGTGGAAGAGCCCCACAGGTCGCCAGCGCGGCTGGTTTGACTGGCGCAGCCACTCGGCCTGCGCCCTGAGGCAGGGGCAGAGGCTCCTCCTGCAGAGTGAGCGAGACCGAGTCCCCGGTAAGCCAGCAAGGGGAGCTGAAACAGGGAGTCAAGCCAGGAGATTCCAGGGCAAAGAAAGCGCCACAGGAAACACAACTGAACCCGGGTCGGTCCAGCTCTGTGGGAGAGGGGCGTCCTCCATTAGGACACACCCTGCAGTTCCCAGGGCAATTTGCTGTAACCAAGGAAACCCGCCACTACAGAGACTCCGTCACTACAGGGGCGGGCCAGCATAGCGGAAGCAGTTCTAACTACACCCATATAAACAGGACTGCAGGGAAGTTCACAAGGAAGCTGGGCGGAGCCCACAGCAGCTCAGCGAAGCCTCTGCAGGCTAAGTGCAACTAGGCTGCCACCTTGTGGGCAGGGAAAGCAACAACAAGACAGCAGAAAATCATAAAGCCCTAACTCCCTGGGACAGAACACCGGGAGGGAAGAAAAAGGGGGTTTATGAGTTCTGCTGCTGCAGACTTAAAATTACCAAAATCAGAAAGACAGCAACTACAAAGTCGATAGGCGGATAAATCCACTAAGATGGGAAGAAACCAGTGCAAAAAGGATGAAAACACCCAAAATCAGAACACTTCTCCTCCTACAAGGGAGCACAACTCCCCACCAGCAAGGGAACAAGAATGGATGGAGAATGAGTGTGATGAAATGACAGAATCAGCTTTCAGAAAGTGGATAATAAGAAACTTTCGTGAGCTAAAAGAACATGTTCTAACCCAATGCAAAGAAACTAAGAACCCTGAAAAAAGACTTGATGAAATGCTAACAAGAATGGACAACTTAGAGAGGAATATGAGTGAATTGATGGAGCTGAAAAACACAACACAAGAACTTCGCGAAGCATGCACAAGTTTCAACAGCCGAATTGACCAAGCAGAAGAAAGGATATCAGAGGTAGAAGATCAACTCAATGAAATAAAACGAGAAGGCAAGATTAGAGAAAACAGGGTAAAAAGGAATGAACAAAGTCAACAAGAAATATGGGACTATGTGAAAAGACCTAATCTACGTTTGATAGGGGTACCTGAATGTGACAAAGAGAATGCATTCAAGCTGGAAAATACTCTCCAGGATATTATCCAGGAAAACTTCCCCAACCTAGCAAGGCAGGCCAATATTCAAGTCCAGGAAATACAGAGAACGCCACAAAGATATTCCTCTAGAAGAGCAACCCCAAGGCACATAATCATCAGATTCATCAGGGTTGAAATGAAGGAGAAAATACTAAGGGCAGCCAGAGAGAAAGGTCGGGTTACCCACAAAGGGAAGCCCATCAGACTCACAGCAGATCTCTCAGCAGAAACTCTACAGGCCAGAAGAGAGTGGGGGCCGATATTCAACATCCTTAAAGAAAAGAACTTTCAACCCAGAATTTCATATCCAGCCAAACTAAGCTTCATAAGTGAAGGAAAAATAAAATCCTTTGTGAACAAGCAAGAACTCAGAGATTTCATCACCACCAGACCAACTTTACAAGAGCTCCTGAAGGAGGCACTACACATAGAAAAGAACAACCAGAACCAGCCACTCCAAAAACACAAGAAATGGTAAAGAGCATCAACACAATGAAGAATCTGCATCAACCAATGGGCAAAACAGCCAGCTAGCATCAAAATGACAGGATCAAATTCACACATAACAATATTAACCCTAAATGTAAATGGACTAAATGCCCCAATCAAAAGACACAGACTGGCAAATTGGATAAAAAGCCAAAACCCATCAGTGTGCTGTATCCAGGAAACCCACCTCACATGCAAGGATACACAAAGACTCAAAATAAAGGGATGGAGGAAGATTTACCAAGCAAACGGAGAGCAAAAAAAAGCAGGAGTTGCAATTCTCATCTCTGATAAAGCAACAAAGATCAAAAGAGACAAAGAAGGACATTACATAAAAGGGATCAATGCAACAAGAAAAGCTAACGATCCTAAATATATATGCACCTAATACAAGAGCACCCAAATACATAAGGAAAGTTCTTAAAGAATTACAAAGAGACCTAGACTCCCACACAATAATAGTGGGAGATTTCAACACCCCATTGTCAATATTAGATCAACGAGACAGAAAATTAGCAAGGATATCCAGGACTTGAACTCGGACCTGGAACAAGCAAACCTAATAGACATTTACAGAACTCTCCACCCCAAATCCACAGAATATACATTCTTCTCAGCACCACATCACACCTATCCTAAAATTGACCACATAATTGGAAGTAAATCACTCCTCAGCAAATGCAAAAGAACGGAAACCATAACAAACAGTCTCTCAGACCACAGTGCAATCAAGTTAGAACTCAGAATTCAGAAGCCAACCCAGAACCGCACAGCCTCATGGAAAATGAACAACTTTCTCCTGAATGTTGACTGGATAAACACTGAAATGAAGGCAGAAATAAAGATGTTCTTCGAAACCAACGAGAACGAAGACACCACATACCAGAATTTCTGGGACACATTTAAAGCAGTCTCTAGAGGAAAATATATAGCAATAAGTGCCCACATGAGAAGAAAGGAGAGATCTAAAATTGACACCCTATCATCAAAATTGAAAGAGCTAGAGGAGCAAGATCAAAAAAACTCAAAACCTAGCAGAAGACAAGAAATAACTAAGATCAAAGCAGAATTGAAGGAGATAGAGACACGAAAAACCCTACAAAAAAATCAGTAAATCCAGGAGCTGGTTTTTTGAAAAGATCAACAAAATAGACCACTAGCCAGACTAATAAAAAAGAAGAGAGAAAAACCAAATAGATGCAATAAAAAATGATAAAGGGGATATCACCACAGATTCCACAGAAATTCAAACCATCATCAGAGATTATTACAAGCAACTCTATGCACATAAACTAGAAAACCGGGAAGAAATGGATAAATTCCTGGACAGTTGCCTCCTCCCAAGCCTAAACCAGGAAGAAGTCGAAACCCTGAATAGACCAATAACAAGGTCTGAAGTCGAGGCAGCAATTAAGAGCCTACCACCCAAAAAAAGCCCAGGTCCAGATGGGTTCACAGCCGAATTCTACCAGACATACAAAGAGGAACTGGTACCATTCCTACTGAAACTATTCCAAATAATCGAAAAAGAGGGAATCCTTCCCAAATCATTTTATGAGACCAACATCATCCTAATACCAAAACCCGGCAGAGACTCAACAAGAAAAGAAAACTACAGGCCAATATCCATGATGAACATAGATGCAAAAATCTTCAATAAAATACTGGCAAGCCGATTACAACAGCACATCAAAAAGCTTATCCACCATGATCAAGTAGGATTCATCCCGGGGATGCAAGGCTGGTTCAATATACGCAAGCCTATAAATGTAATTCACCACATAAACAGAACCAAAGACAAAAACCACATGATTATCTCAATTGATGCAGAGAAGGCCTTCAACAAAATTCAACAGCCCTTTATGCTAAAAACTCTCAATAAACTAGGTATCGACGAAACGTATCTCAAAATAATAAAAGCTATTTATGACAAACCAACAGCCAATATCATACTGAATGGGCAAAAACTGGAAGCATTCCCTTTGAAATCTGGCACTAGACAAGGATGCCCTCTCTCACCACTCCTATTCAATATAGTACTGGAAGTTCTAGCCAGAGCAATCAGGCAAGAAAAGGAAATAAAGGGTATTCAATCAGGAAAGGAGGAAGTCAAATTGTCTCTATTTGCAGATGACATGATTGTATATCTAGAAGACCCCATCATCTCCCCCCAAAATCTCCTGAAACTAATAAGCAACTTCAGCAAAGTCTCAGGATACAAAATCAATGTGCAAAAATCACAAGCATTTCTATACACCAATAACAGACTTAAAGAGAGCCAAATCAAGAACGAACTGCCATTCACAATTGCTACAAAGAGAATAAAATATCTAGGAATACAACTAACAAGGAACGTAAAGGACCTCTTCAAGGAGAACTACAAACCACTGCTCAACGAAATAAGAGAGGACACAAACAGATGGAGAAACATTCCATGTTCATGGTTAGGAAGAATCAATATCGTGAAAATGGCCATACTGCACAAAGTAATTTACAGATTCAACGCTATCCCCATCAAGCTACCAATGACCTTCTTCACAGAACTAGAAAAAACCACCTTAAACTTCGTATGGAACCAAAAGAGAGCCCGCATAGCCAAGTCAATTCTAAGCAAAAAGAAAGCAGGAGGCATCACACTACCGGACATCAAACTATACTACAAGGCTACAGTAATCAAAACAGCATGGTACTGGTACCAAAACAGAGATCAATGGAACAGAACAGAGGCGTCGGAGGCGACACAACATATCTACAACCACCTGATCTTTGACAAACCCGACAAAAACAAGCAATGGGGAAAGGAATCCCTGTTCAATAAGTGGTGTTGGGAAAACTGGCTAGCCATATACAGAAAGCAGAAACTCGACCCCTTCCTGACACCTTACACTAAAATTGACTCTAGATGGATTAAAGACTTAAACATAAGACCTAACACCATAAAAACCCTAGAAGAAAACCTAGGCAAAACCATTCAGGACATAGGCGTAGGCAAGGACTTTATGACCAAAACACCAAAAGCATTGGCAACAAAAGCCAAAATAGACAAATGGGACCTGATCAAACTCCACAGCTTCTGCACGGTGAAAGAAACAGTCATTAGAGTGAATCGGCAACCAACAGAATGGGAAAAAATTTTTGCAGCCTACCCGTCTGACAAAGGGCTGATATCCAGAATTTACAACGAGCTAAAACAGATTTACAAGAAAAAAACAAACAAGCCTATTCAAAAATGGGCAAAGGATATGAACAGGTACTTTACAAAAGAAGACATACATGAGGCCAACAAACATATGAAAAAATGCTCATCATCACTGGTCATTAGGGAAATGCAAATCAAAACTACATTGAGATACCATCTCACGCCAGTTAGAATGGCGATCATGAAAAAATCTGGAGACAACAGATGCTGGAGAGGATGTGGAGAAATAGGAACACTTTTACACTGTTGGTGGGAGTGTAAACTAGTTCAACCATTGTGGAAAACAGTGTGGCGATTCCTCAAGGACCTAGAAATAGAAATTCCATTTGACCCAGCAATCCCATTACTGGGTATATATCCAAAGGATTATAAATCGTTCTACTATAAGGACACATGCACACGAATGTTCATTGCAGCACAGTTTACAATAGCAAAGACCTGGAACCAACCCAAATGCCCATCGATGATAGACTGGACAGGAAAAATGTGGCACATATACACCATGGAATATTATTCAGCCATCAAAAACGATGAGTTCGCGTCCTTTGTAGGGATTACAATAGCAAAGACCTGGAACCAACCCAAATGCCCATCGATGATAGACTGGACAGGAAAAATGTGGCACATATACACCATGGAATATTATGCAGCCATCAAAAACGATGAGTTCGCGTCCTTTGTAGGGACATGGATGAACCTGGAAACCATCATTCTCAGCAAACTGACACAAGAACACAAAATCAAACACCACATGTTCTCACTCATAGGTGGGTGTTGAACAATGAGAACACATGGACACAGGGAGGGGAGCACTATACACTGGGGTCTGTTGCGGGGGAGTCGGGGGGACAGAGCGGGGGTGGGGAGTCGGGGAGGGATAGCATGGGGAGAAACGCCAGATATAGGTGAAGGGGAGGAAGGCAGCAAATCACACTGCCATGTATGCACCTATGCAACAACCTTGCATGATTTTCACATGTATCCCAAAACCTAAAATGCAATGAAAAAAAAAAATTAAAAAAATAAAAAATAAATAAAATAAAATAAATAAGAGAAATGATAGTGATCCACCTATTAACTATCAACGAAAAGTCATACGCTTTGAAATGAAGTTAAATATATTAAAGAATCAGTATACCAACTCATAAAGCTCTTAAAAACTTTAAAAAGTCCTCACATGAATCTCCAGAAATTATTTTAATCTCTTGAGAATCAATATTTATTCAATTTTATTAACTATTTTGAGTAACACTGACAATGTATTGCATAGTTTTTGCTTGCTTTTACTGTTTTTCAGTGCAAATATCCAACATGTCAGTTGTATCAGGGATTAAAATATTTTTTGTGCCTCATTTAGAAGGAAATTTTTCCTAAGAAAACACATTCTGAGTTCCAAGCAACTGACATACCAAAATACTCCTGGAATGAACATAATCCAATGGACTGTGGGTGTCCAGTGGATGCCTCAGATACTCTCTCTGACTTCTTAACCCCCTTTGGTTTCTCCCCACTGTTGGAAGACTAAGAACCGAAAGATAATTAGGAGGCAGTAAGAGAAGAGGTGGTTACAGGCACTATATGGAACTATAATGTTATTGTTGTAACATCAGTATTTTTCTATAAAATAGGTATATATAACTGCATCGACTATGATACTTATTAAAAAAGAATACAATTTTACCAAGAGGCTAACAATTACACTAAATGCTGTCTACCACCACCCTACTTTTCTACAGCAAACTAATTTTACAGACTTTATGCCACACACAGAGTCATTTGGATGATCTCATTTAATCCAAATAACCAGTAAGGTAGATACTACCATTATTTCTGTGTTCCAAATAAGGAAACCAAGACTTAAAAGGGTTAGGTATCTTTTCCAAGGTCAACAACTGATCAGAAGAGCTAGACTTAAATTCTGATCTGACACTAAAGCCCAAGCACGTATTAATTAATACACATAAAAAACTTAAAACAGTATTTAGCATACAGTAAGCACTAGTAAATGTTAGCTGTGGAAGTGAAAATACTTAGTTATTATACAATGCTGCATGCCTCTGACCGTCAGTTGACCTTTCTGTGCTTACATTTTCTCATTTATAATATTAGGGCACTCACTTAACAGAGTTACCATGAAAACCAAATAAACTCTGGATATAAACATTTAGAAAATAGCATTTTAAAAGACAAGGCATTATTTATCACCATTACAGGTAAAATTCTGTCTCTTATTTCATAAAGAAGGCTTTTGCACTGTAAGCACAGAAAATCTACAACTTAAGCACATCCTTATAACAAGTGTTACATTAATAAATTTAGTAAAGCTGTCCTAAATTATTCCAAATACGATTCTTGCAGAATGACATGTAAAAAGAACAATGAACTCTATTCAAAAGTATGATTATAAATTTGGTGCTCAGGAAGGTATATGTGCTCTTTTGGTGTAGTAGCAATGAGGGGGAATTTGGCTTATACTACAGTAATTTTCTTCAAATACAACCAGGAAAGAATGTCTATAGTTAGAAGTATAGCAACATGACTAAATTTTGGGCAAAGCAAACTGCCATATTTCATTACATTAAAACAATCAAGAGGATGGCATTCAAAAACCATGTTCTTTGTGTCCATGGTCTGGCTGGTTTTTTGTTTGTTTTTGTTGTTGTTGTTGTTTTTAAATTCACTGGGGCCAGGCGTGGTGGCTCACACCTATAATCCCAGCACTTTGGGAGGCTGAGACGGACGGATCACGAGGTCAAGAGATGGAGACCATCCTGGCCAACATGGTGAAACCCCATCTCTACCAAAAATACAAAAATTAGCTGGGCGTGGTGGTATGCACCTGTAGTCCCAGCTACTTGGGAGGCTAAGGCAGGAGAATCGCTTGAACCCAGGAGGCAGAGGTTGCACTGAGCTGGGATCATGCCACTGTACTCCAGCCTGGCAACAGAGCAAGACTCCGTCTCAAAACAAACAACAACAACAAAAACAACAACCATTGGGTAAGTCTTTTATTCTACACATTAATTTTCTGTTATTTCTTAACACTGACAAAGATTTCTGAATTATTTACATTATTCTGAAAAATAGGAGTTAAAAATGAAAGCTGAGGGGAGATTCTCAGTATATTATGCTAGTTACCTTAAACCAAAGCCATTATATAAAAAGCAAGGGTGTCTATAACAGTTCCCTTATTAGGCAAAAATTTAAAGTACACCCATATACACAAAACTGCAAAGCCATATGGGTATTTTTAAGACTCCATCCATGAATATGGTTGCATTTGCACATTCCTCAACAGATTTTCTTTCCTTTAATTTTTTTTAGTCTGAGGGCAATGCTGATGAACTGCTTCATAATTCATAATCCTCCACCCACCCCCTCTTTTAACTCTTGAAAAAAATCAATTACCTTACTTACAAATCACTTCAATATCTGGTATTTTAATTTCTGGCAATTATATTTAATCAAAATTCCCTGTACTGCAGTTTAAACCAGATTCCTCTCATTGCTCTATAAGAGACAAGTAAAATCAGTAGGATCAAGAAAGATTAAGTATATGCTTATGTATATTTAAGCTGTCAACAATTCACTTTTCTGTGGGTAAATCTAAAGTATTAATAAAGTAGCATTTCTTTTAAGATGGGTCTCACTATGTTGCCCAGGCTGGTCTCAAAATTCTGGGCTCAAACATTCCTCCCACTTCAGCCTCCCAAAGTGCTGGGATTATAGGTGTGAGCCACCATGCCCAGCTTAAAGCAGCATTTCTTTATTTCAGACATAGTTGCTTGAATTAAGCTAACAAAAGGTTACTTAGTAGGCAAAAATGATTTTTAAACAACTATCAATATTAAAGAGAAAATTAAACAATGAATTTATCCATTTCCCTATCCACAAACTGAGGCATTCTACAAGTATTTTCTGAGCACCTACTCTGTGTTAGGCACTGAGTTAAGTGCTAGAAATAAAGAAAAAGAATACATTCCCTGACTCCAAGGAGCTTACTGTCTGGTGAGAGAGAAAGAAGAAAATGAATATGTGGCAGAATTGCAGACCCATGTGCTGGTGCTATCAGAACATTCAATACAGAGCAGAAGGAAAGACAGAAATAAGCATAAAAACAAAAAGGCTCCCTGGGAAAGCTGGTTCCAACATTGAGTCCTGAAAGATGGATGGGAGTTAGCTAGGGCAGGGGCAATCCAGATCAAGAAGAAAGCATGCAAAACCTCACAAACCTAAAAGAACATGGCCTCCTCCAGGAGCACCAGGTAGTTCCTTAAGAGTTGGAATGTAAGGTGTGCATGGGAAAATATTAGGAAATAGGTAGGAAGGAAGGCACATGGCCATTTCATCAAGGGTCAGTTTGTACTACTCAGGGTAATTCACATTTCCCCTTATACTCTTACATAAACCACTGATGTCCTACCAGAATACTTTCCCATGAAGGCAGAAAACTGAGATTACATACAAGAAAAATTTAATTTAAAATTGGTAAGAATAAAATTAATAGTGTTTTACTGTCTGTGTGATGTCCAAAGTCTAACTTTTAAGACACAGCATACGTCTCTAAACATTCCCTGGATAGCATCTGGACTTGCAGCATCACTGCATAATGACCTTAACCTCAGATTCCCTCTTCTCTTCTAGACCCAGAAAATGCACACATTTTAACCCCAAATCTCACAGTGAATCTTACAAAGTCCCTTTTAATCATGTATTTTGTTTTTTAGGAATGAAACACAAGAATATATTTACAGAGAGACTTCTATATGTGTATGTGTGTTTGTGTATGTATATATATATAAAATAACAAACATATATAAAATAATTTTGTGTATTTGGCAAATACTAAGAAAATGTTACTAAAATAGCTAAAAACTAGATTTTTTTTTTTTAAAAAAAAAGCTAAAATGGAAGATGATACAAAATACTATCTCTACCTCTAATAGTGTGGGTCACAACTTAATCCTAGAGTCATCCTTAATCTTGGTACATATCTATAGCAAGAGACACTGGTGATGAAATTTAGACAATTAAGATGGAGTGCCCATAGTGTCTGTCCTAAGATATGTGCGAACCCAGCAGATGAGTCACTCTGCCTTAGCTAATTTAGTAAGGTAATCAGGACCAAGGGCAACAATCCTAGCAAAAATAAAAAATAAAAATAAATAAAATCAACTTTCAGAACTCTCAAAGAAAGTCTTAGTTTAGTGCCTTATACTGCAGTATAAAAACATATACAGCAAAATAAAATAGCATCCTTTAGCAACACCAAAAGGATGAACGTTCTCTATGAGCAATTACATAGCTCTCTCCACTAAAAATTCACAGATCGCAACACAGAAAGCAGAGATACGTGTATGCTTTTAAGATAGCAGTAAGCAAGTAGAGGCACTCTCTAGAAAACGATTATCATCAACTCTGAAAATCTGAATGAATATATTTGATCTCATAGAGTTAGTGCATTCAGTTTTCTGTAAACACTGTAGATCAAAATTCCATAATAAACCTCTAGTTTAGAAATTTACTAATAAACACTAATCCCTTAGCAGGACAAAACTCGAGCATAATAAATACTTAAATTATGAAAAACCACATATCATACAAGATCTTTAACCCCAATACCCATTTAGTAAAAAATACTGTGAAATTCAAAGGAATTGTTATTTTCCAAATAAATGCCATGTTCTTCTTAATGTAATCATTGAGTAACTTAAAATCAATTCAGTTCTCTCTATTATACTTGTGTTTATAGGCAATGAAGTTTTTACTAAACTGAGCAACCGCAGGAGGTAAAACCACAAGTATGAATTTTACAATATTTTCCTTAATCTGGTATACCTATTAGTTCTTAAAAAGCATTTGGCTTTATGGCTTTATTTTTTAAAACAGCAAAACTTTAAATGCAAGTCACTCTAATTTCAAGCTTCACATTAAATAAATATACAAACTACTGAATATATTCAAACTATAAACATCAACAAAACACTCAAAGGCATGTAAGAAAGTCCCTAGGTATCTTCACTTTTTATATATAATACCCTTAAACTAGAGCTAAATAAACATTAATGATGGATAGCAGAAAAGTAAATAAAAGCTGGGCCCAGTGGCTCACGCCTGTAATCCCAGCACTTTGGCCAAGGCAGGCAGATCATGTGAGGTCAGAAGTTTGAGACCAGTCTGGCCAACACAATGAAACCCTGTCTCTACCAAAAATACAAAAATTAGGTGGGTGAGATGTTACACGCCTGTAGTCCCAGCTACTCAGGAGGCTAGGGCATGTGAATTGCTTGGTGAACTGAGATTGAACCATTGCACTCCAGGCTGGGTGACAGAGTGAGATTTTTTAAAAAAAGCAAGTAAATTAAAATGTATTTTTCAAAACTGAATGCAGAAACGTATAAGTAGAATTTACTGTAACCGTACTTCCAAACTCAGGTGGATATGATGTTAGTTACTAGACTAATATTAAAAACCTAAATATGGGCCAGGTGTGGTGACTTACACCTGTAATGTCAGCACTTTGGGAGATTGATGCAGGAGGATCGCTTGAGGACAGGGCTTTGAGACCAGCCTGTGCAACATAGCAAGACATCATCTCTATTAAAAAAAAAAAACCTAATATTGACTATGTGTATATGAAATATGTACACCATGTGTACACCACACACACACACACACACACACACACACACACATAGCTCAAGATAAGCTATGCCAAATGCCAAGTAAGTCTAACCCCTAAATTGTTTCAAATAGCTCATTTAAATATTTCTACATTTAAATAAACCTAAAATGCTGTTAAATATACTCTCAAAGAAAACTAAATTTGCCTATTTATTCTCTACTTTTAGAGCAGTACATTCAAAATAAATGTTACAATCTAACACACTTGATTCAAGTATCCCAGTAATAAAAATGTTTGCTCTGTATAGTCATCCCTTGGTGTATCAGGGTATTGGTTCCAGGGCCTCTGTATGGACCAAAATACGTGCACACTCAATTGCCACAGTCATCCCTGTGGAATCTGTGTATATGGAAAGTCAGCCCTTTGTATATGCAAGTTTTCTATCTCACAAATACTTTCTGGTTGACAAAATCCACCTACAAGTAGACCCATACAGTTCAAACCCCATGTTGTTAAAGGGTAAGTTGTATATATGTTGTATAACATGCCCCCTCATGATATGCCAACAACAAAACGTATACCAGAAAAGTTTGCATCACAGCACATCTACCCTGTGATTAACTTTTATAGAGCTCTTAAAATAAGTATTGTTCAAAAACTATTTAATGACAAAAACAAAACGTTCATGATGTGGCTCATGCCTGTAATCGAGCACTTTGGGAGACCAAGGTGGGTAATCACCTGAGGTCAGGAGTTTGAGACCAGCCTGAACAACATGACAAAACCCCATCTCTACTAAAACTACAAAAATTAGCCAGGTGTGGTGGCACATGACTGTAATCTCAACTACTCGGGAGGCTGAGGCAGGAGAATTGTTTGCGCCTAGGAGGCGGAAGGTGCAGTGAGCTGAGATCACGCCACTGCGCTCCAGTCTGGGTGACAGAAGGAGACTCCATCTCGGAAAAAAAAAAAAAAAAACGTAAAAAACTATTATTAAAAAAAAAACAAAAAACTGAGCTGAGCACGTGGCTTACACCTGTAATCCTAGCACTTTAGAAGGTCGAGTAGGGAGGACTGCTTGAGCCCAGGTTCAAGATCAGTCTGGGCAACTCAGTGAGACCCTGACTCGACAAAAAAATGAACAAGTAGCTAGGCATGGTGGCAAACGCCTATAGTCCCAGCAACTGGGGGAGCTGAGGTGGGAGGATCACTTGGGCCCAGGAGCCCAACACTGCAGTGAGCTTTGATCATGCCACTGCACTCTAGCCTGGAGACAGAGTGAGACACTGTCTCAAAATAACCACTAAATGTGGTATGTATCCCTATGTTGGATCCTAGAACAAAAAAAGAACATTAGTAGAAAAACAGAAGAAATTTAAATAGTCTGTAGTTAACAGTATTGTACTACTATTAATTTCTTTTTATTTTTTATTGTATTTGGGCTGTGGGGTACATGTGCACATCCTGCATCCTGTAGCATAGTTGCATAGGTACATACATGGCACAGTAGTTTGCTGTCTCCTTCCCCCCGTCGCCTACATCAGGCATTTCTCCTGGTGTTATCTTTCCTCATCCTCCCCACCCCTGCTGCTGTCCCTCCCCTTCCCTCCCCACCCCCCTCCACCCAGCCCTGTGAGTGTTGTTCCCTTCCCTGTGCCCCAGTGTTCTCATTGTTCATCACAGGCCTACGAGTGAAAACATGCAGTGTTTGGTTTTCTGTTCTTGTGTCAATTTGCTGAGAATGATGGTTTCTAGATTCATTCATGTCTCTACAAAGCACACGAACTTGTCATTTTTTATGGCTGCATAGTATTCCATGGCATATATGTGCCACATTTTTTTTTTGTCCAGCCTATCATCGATGGGCATTTGGGTTGGTTCCAGGTCTTTGCTATTGTAAACAGCACTGCAATAAAACATACGTGTGCATGTGTCTTAAAACAGAATGAGTTATAATCCTTTGGGTATATACCCAGTAATGGGATAGCTGGGTCAAATGGAATTCCTATTTCTAGATCCTTGGGAATCGCCACACTGTCTTCCATAATGGTTACTAATTTATACTCCCACCAACAGTGTAAAAGTGTTCCTTTTTCTCCACATCCTCTCCAGCATCTGTTGTCTCCAGATTTTTTAATGACTGCCATTCTACCTGGCGTGAGGTGTATCTCAACATGGTTTTGATTTGCATTTCTCTAATGACCAGTGATGATGAGCGTTTGTTCATATGTTTGTTGGCCACATATTTGCCTTCTTTTGAAAAGTGTCTGTTCATATCCTTTGCCAACTTTTGAATGGGTTTGTTTTTTCTTGTAAATCTGCTTTAGTTCTTTGTAGATTCTGGATATTAGTCCTTTGTCTGATGGGTAGATTGCAAAAATTTTTTCCCATTCTGTTGGTTACTGGTTTACTCTAATGACTTTTCTTTTCCTATGCAGAAACTCTTAAGTTTAATTAGATCCCATTTGTCTATTTTGGCTTTTGTTGCCATTGCTTTTGGTGTTTTCATCATGAAGTCCTTGCCTATGCCTATGTCCTGAATGGTGTTGCCTAAGTTTTCTTCTAGGGTTTTTATGGTGTTAGTTCTTATGTTTAAATCTTCAATCCATCTGGAGTTAATTTTTGTATAAGGTGTTAAGGAAGGGGTACAGTTTCAGCTTTCTGCATGTGGCTAGCCAGTTTTCCCAATACCATTTATTAAACAGGGAATCCTTTCCCCATTGCCTGTTTTTGTCCGGTTTGTCAAAGATTAGATAGTTGTAGATGTGTGGCATTGCTTCTAAGGCCTCTGTTCTGTTCCACTGGTCTGTATCTCTGTTTTGGTATCAGTACCATGCTGTTTTGATTACTGTAGCCTTGTAGTATAGTTTGAAGTCAGGTAGCATGATGCCTCCAGCTTTGTTTTTTTACTTAGGATTGTCTTGGCTATGCGGGCTCTCTTTTGGTTCCATATGGTTATGTAAGATGCTAACATTCGGGGAAGCTAGGTGCAGGGTATATGGGAATCTCTGTACTGTCCTTGCAACTTAACATTCTAAAATTATTCTAAAAAGTTTTACTTTAAAAGTTGCTCTTCACACCCAGTAGCAAACTTGAGAGGATTTGCATTTCTAAAAAGTAACATTTTATACCTATTTTTCTCTCCCCTACCTCCACACAAAATACATAAACCCACAAAAAAAGACTAGATGAACACACCCTAAAATGTTAATACTGATTCATTTGGTGGTAGAATGAAAAGGATTTTTTCTTTTTGTGTTTTCTAGTGTGTGAATTGCTTTTATAATCAATGAATTATTAGCTAAAGGAAATACAAATCAATACTTACTGAAGGGATCTTTAGAAACAAAAGCTGTAAGTGTCTAAGCAGAACCCAAAGGCAGACTACATACAAAACATGTTTGGGCAGACTGTGAAGAACACAGTGGCCAAGGGAAACTGCCATGAGCATCTAATTAGTAAATGCTGGAAACCTGCCAACCAGCAGAACTTAACATCTACTCTCAGGTTAAAGTGCCTGAGGCCAAGAAGCTATGCTCAAAATTCACATCTTAGCGGGGAATGTCTTGAAAAGCCCCCAATACTAAGAATTCATGGAGAGATACAGAGCACAGCATAGGTTTACTTCAAACACAAATAACGCAGCTGGACATCTGGTAAGCAACTGCCCACTGAGAACTTACAGAGACATCCTTCAGTACCACAGTATGTTCCCAAAGTTTTTCTTCCCTGCTTCTTTCCTCTCTAACATCTTCCTACCACATATGCCCATTCCTTAGCCCAAAGGCCTAAAAATAGCACCCTGGTGCCATCTAGCAACGTGGGTAGAATTATCCGGGTCTAGAGACCACTGGAATTACAGAATCAAATCCTACTTCAGATGTGTAACAGATGCCTCCCATAAGTAGTTTTTTTTTTCCCCTGATACTTTCAGGAATAAGTATGTTCTAGAAACTCCATTAAGCCATCAGAAGGGAAAATTTAATCAACAACAAATATTCTACAATCAAAATTTAAAAGTACAATCATATCATCCCTTAAGGGAAGTGCTAGTGGAATCAGATTACATTTTAATAAGGAATCTCTTCTAAGCTGTAATCAGTGTGACTGACATGTATTAGGCTGCAAGCTCCTGCTAAGATAGCTCTAAGTGGCCAGTTCTGAGTTTTGCGTTGCTTTTTAAAAATAATTTTTAATTGTCTTTTTATGGGCCATTCATTCTCAGCAGAAAGTATAGTAAGTCCTAGAACTGCCATTTAATAAACATTTATATGCATTCCTTTTTAGTTTACTCTTTTGAATCCTTGTGGATCTGTAATAAGATACTTAAGGATTAACTTAATGATGTAAAAAATAAGGCACTACATTCAGAGGCAAAGAGGTCTTGTAAGTTTAAGTACCTGGCCTTTACTTCATGAGTTCTATAACAGTGATTTTAAGCACCAGAAGCCTTTATTTTCTTACTTTCCAGTTCCTGGCTGTGTTTAAGAAAGTAGACGCTACCAAAAAAGTGATCCTTAGGTATGGTGGCCACTATACTATTATTGTTATTTTGAATATTAATAGACATATATCCTGTTTTTCATCAAAGCTGAGACACGATTGATTTTAAGACTGGTATTTTATATACCACTGAGAAAGAAAAAAAGTCAATTTAACTATGCCACTAATCTTGAGATACACCCAAATTTTAGTGAATAAAATTGGGAAATGTCTCTTAGGATCAATAAAATATGTTATACAGTCAATGAAATAATAAAAATGCAAATACACAATAAAAACATTATATAGTCAATGAAAGAACAAAGAACACATTACAAATAAAAGAAATGACAAGTTGTTTGGACCATCTTTTCTTTCCTCCTTCCCAGATATTGAAGATAGTTAGAATCAAGTGGTAGGATTTCAGAGCAACCAAGACTAAAGTGATGTTCTTTTGAGCCCTTGTTAAATATTGATATAAAAAACAATCTCATAATGCAGATTGCTGGGAACTATTTTCTTCATTTATCAACAGGGAAATGAAGGTGAGGAAATTAATCAAAATTTTACTAGAAGCCAAATTTAGAATGTTTAGTTTTCCTCTCTACCACATTAACAAAGACAATATGCATCCTTCCTCTAAAGGCTTCATGGTTTGCTTTCCTTCAGCTTTCTCTGGATCTTAATTTAAACACATATCAATCATCCATGGTGAATGTAATTCTGAAGTCACATTCATAATTACACTTGAGCTCATCTCTCTGAACACAACTTACAATAAAATACAATTTGATGATTTTGTTTATTTGTTTTGAGACAGGGTCTCATTCCATGGCTCAGGCTGGAGTGCAGTGGCGCGATCATAGCTCACTGCAGCCCTAACCTCTTGGGCTCAAGTGATCCTCCCGCCTCAGTCTCCCAAAGTAGTTACGGCCACAGGTGTGCACCACCACACCCAGCTAATTTTTAGTATGTTTTGTAGAGACAAGGTCTCAAGATGTTGCCCAGGGTGGTCTAAAACTCCCAGCCCCAGCCTTGGCCTCCCGAAGTGCTGGGATTACAAGTGTGAGCCACCATGCCCAGCCAGGAGAAAATACAATTTGAAAGCAACTTTGAGAATATTTATTTCTTCGTCTTTTTTTTCTTTAAAGACAAATGTGAAGAAAACAAATCTCAACAAAAAACAGCTGAAATTTCTAAATTGTTTTATTCTGTCACACTCTCAAAATGTTTCTTCAACACTGGCTGAAAAGCTGTGTACTTTAAATAATCTTTTAAAGAAGTTTTTGAATCATCTTTAAAAAGTCTTTGAACTTAATTCAACAGTTAGCTACAAAGAATATTGGCTTCCCATAATCATGTACATAAAATACTCATGTTGAAGCCTTAAAGTTTTAAATTTTCCACATGTAAATTACAAAATTGAATTCTCTGAAACGATTAACCCTTCTAAAAAGAAAGTGCAGCATGGCTTAAGTGAGGTTTTAATTCTCATATAATTGACAAATGGCATACAATATCTCTGCTACCTATATGTACTTTAAACACTACATTAGAATTTAAAAGGAAAGGCTCTGATGGTTTTGTTTGTTTGTTTTGAGAAAGGTCTTGCTCCATCACCCAGGCTGGCGTGATTGGAGACTGATAAGTCTTCTGGAGAAATTTAAAATGCTAAAAACAAAGCCTTTCATTTTAGATTTAGTGTATGTACTAAATATGTACTACAACATTAGAGAGATCTGATTTCTAACTTAACCTCTCTGAATCTGTATTTCCTCACAGGTTAAGTTAAAAACACTTCCTACCAACACACCCTACACTTCATATGGTTTTTGCAAGTTTGGAAGTGGTTGCATACAATAATCATGAGGATTGAATTAAGTTACTGAACAATGAAGACGGAAAAAAAAGGATGGATTAGAGTGATATTTAAGTGCTAGCCTTAATAACACCTGATGATTGATTAGACTGGGAAGGAAAGCAGGAGTCAAGGAAAATACTCACATTTTCAGCTGAGGTTGACAGTATACTCAGTGAGCTAGGGAACATAGGAAGGACACAAGGTACTTTGATGTCTGTGAGACATCCAAATGGAGATGCTCAACAGGCAAACAGCAATATAGGTGTGGAAATGGGAGAGAGATTTGAGTCATCAACTTATGGATGCAAGCATAGGTCAGATGAGACTACCCAGGGTGAAGAGCAGCTCAGAAATACCAATGTTTAAAGGAACTGCAGAGTGGAAAAAAAGCCCACAAGGAGACTGGACATTCACTCTCCAAGAAGCAAGAAGAAAACCCCCAAGAGTGTGGTATCACAGAAGCCTAGGGAAAACTGAGACAAGGTTAAGTTGGGATAGAAAGAACATGGTCAAATCAGTAAGGTAAGACTGTAGAAATCAGTGTGGAGAAGAAAATACTTAGCAATATGGAAGAGCAGAACAGAGACAGACAACTGTCTTCAAATTTCCGTCTTATAGAATCATAGGCTTGACTTGCTCTTGAAATAGAAGATTGATCAAACCACAGAAGTCTAAGCAAATGGAACAAACTTCTATCTACCCAACAAGAACTGAGTTCCCTTTAAATGCTGAGTTCACAATCACTGACAGTGTTCCAGTAGAGTTCATTACTGGTAAAGAAGTTTGATGTTGTCTCTAAAAAAAAAAAAATGAATTAAATACATAAAATTAACAACAAAGTTAGATGTGATGATTTGAGCTTTCTTTCAACTGAAATAGACTAAATCTAACTACTTTACATTAAAGGGAACAAAGAAACACAACAAAACAGCTTTTAAATACTTAAGAAATATAAAACATTTCTTAAGTTATTATTTCTGAAGTTATAAAATATTATATTCAATTAATTCTAAGTAAAACACATAAAGATAAAAAGTATTTTTAACTTTGTGAGTCCAAAGTAAAACATTTAATATGATATAAAACCTCTAGTCTTCACCAAATTTTATGGTTGATTTTTAGCTGTACTAATTCTGTCTAATGTTATTAAAACCTACCCAACTGAGTTATCATGTTGTTCTACCACTAAATCATAATGTTCTTCATTTCTTTCTTTGCTACATTTTTAAACTTGAAGCACGTAAGTGTATTTGTTTGTTTTAAGGTAGGGCTTAAAAGTTATCTGCAGTGCTGTATATTTTCCATTTGACCCTCTGAAGCCACTCTGTAACCTTCTCTACTCTAGTCTGTTCCCTAGGAGCCTCACTTGCATGAAGGTACCAGCAGAACAGGTTGGCTGTGGTTCCCTTCCTTACTGAGGTTCTTCTAGTGATGGCCCCTGTTAGGCAGCTCTCTCACATACCTATAGCTCTTGCTGATTCAGGTAACCACTTCCACTTCTTCCCTCTGTCCCTTTTAGACACCTAGGAGTGTTAACAGCTGTTCCTAGCAAGCTCAGTGTTCCTAGCAAACCTGGCCAACATCACTTGCTGATTTCCCTTAACCTGCCCATACTGTGTAAATAATCACTTTATTAAATTCTTTTCCATTACAGGGTTCCTGCCAGAATCCTGATTTAAACAGCTGTTATTCAATACTGTAATTATATATTACACTATAATCAGTGCAAAAGATACCTTATGAGAAAAGAGTCATGATCACCAGCTTTTACATTTCTTAGTCAAACCAACTAAATTCACAAGAATCAAAAATAGAAATTACCAACCTAAAAATGTCTGAGAGAATTACTTATACATTTTATTAAGATTAATATCCAAAAATCTTGCAATCATCCTTTACATCTTACTCTCTCACATCCCTTATCCAATCCATCAATCCTTTCAGATCTATCTTCAAAATATACCCAAGTTCAACCAATGCTTATCATTTCCACCAGTACTTCTCTGGTCCAAGTTACCAATATTTCTTTATGAATTTTTCCAGCAGCCTTCTAATTTTTCTTTGCCTCTGTTTGTCCTGCTCTAGTCTTTTCTCAACAGAGCAACCAGATTAATTCTGTTAAAAAATATAACAGAGGAGTTTGGCGCAGTGGC
Organism: Aotus nancymaae; assembly: GCF_030222135.1. Classification (NCBI taxonomy): domain Eukaryota; kingdom Metazoa; phylum Chordata; class Mammalia; order Primates; family Aotidae; genus Aotus; species Aotus nancymaae. The sequence continues at coordinate 31,244,841 of NW_026988428.1, forward strand.
TTACACCTGTAATTCCAGCAACTCAAGAGGCTGAAGTGGGTGGATCACTTGAGGCCAGGAGTTTAAGACCAGCCTGGACAACACTGCAATAACTCATCTCTAAAAAATAAAAAAATAAAAAACTTAATCAGATGTGGTGGTATGCACCTGTAGGCTTAGCTACTTATTTATTAGGAGGCTGAGATGGGAGGATCCTGTGAGCCCAGAAGTTGGAGGCTGCAGTGAGCCATGACTGTGCCACTATACTCTACCCTGTGTGAGAAAGCAATACCTTAGCTCAAAAAAAGGTATTAATGGATACATTTTTCTAAAAATGGTAAAAATCATGACTCTCAAAGACAGTAAACCAAAACATGTCAAAGATATTATTTAACTCATTAGTTAATAATGGAATTAGTCAGATGTTACAACTGGTTCAGAGGAACATTCCAAGAACTACACATACATAGGGAATAAAAAGTTCTGAAATAAACTTACAAATAGATGCAAAACAGGTATATTCACAGGGCAGTAATCAACTGCATTCTACTGGGTATAATTTATATTACTTCTATGATAAGATTTAATTGCATTTTCTACTTTTTTATTACAGTAAAATACACATAAAATTTACCATCTTAACTATCCATTGTTTATCTCTAATTCTTTTTTTCTTCTCGAGACAGGGTCTCTCACTCTGTCAACCAGGTGGGAGGGCAGTGATGTGACCATTGCTCACTGCAGTCTTGATGTCCTGGGCTCAAGGGATTCTCCTGTCTCAGCCTCTTAATTAGCTAGGACCACAGGTACATTCCACGATGTCCGGTTAGCTTTTTAATTTTTTGTAGAGGCGAGGTCTCACTATGTTGCCCAGGCTTCTTTTCATCTTATAAAACTGAAACTCTACATCCATTAAACAATAACTCTTCATTCCCTTTCCCTCTATCCCCTAACAACCACCATCTACTTTCTCTCTGATTTTGACTATACTACCTCCTTCACGTAAGAAGAATCACATAGCATTTGTCTTTGTATGAATGGCTTATTTCACTTTGCATAATGTCTTCAAGGTTCATCCATGTTGTAGCATATTACAGACTTCTCTTCCTTTTTAAGGCTGAATAATATTCCACTGCATGTATATACCACATTTTACTTATCCACTCATCTGTCAATGAACACTTGGGTTGCTTCCACCTTTTGGCTACTGTGTACAAATGGATACGAGTGTACAAATATTTCAAGACCCTGCCTTCAATTCTTTTGGATACACTCAGAAGGTGAACTGCTGCACCATATGGTAATTCTTTTTTTAATATTTTGAGGAACTGCCATACTCTCTTCCACAGAATCTGTACCATTTTATATTCTCACCAACAGTGCATAAGGTTTCCAGTTCTTCCACATCCTCACCAATATTTGTTACTTTCTGTTTTTTTTAAAAAAAGCCATCCTTGGCCAGATGCAGTGGCTCACACCTGTAATCCCAGCACTTTGGGAGGGCGAGGCAGGTGAATCCTGAGGCCGAGAGTTCTAGACCAGCCTGGGCAACAGGGTGAAACCCCATCTCTACTAAAAATACAAATATTAGCCAGGCATGGTGGTATATGACTTTAATCTCAGCACTTTTGGAGGCCAAGGCGAGTGATCATTGAGGTCAAGAGTTCAAGACCAGCCTGGGCAACATAGCAAAACCCTCTCCCTACTAAAAATACAAAAATATGCCAGGCGTAGTGGTGCATACCTATAGTCCCAGCTACTTGGGAGGCCGAGACATAAGAATCACTTGAAACTGGGAGGCGGATGTTGCAGTGAGCTAAGATCACACCACTGCACTCCAGCCTGAACAACATAGCAAGACTGTCTCAAAAAAAACAAAGGTAGCCATCCTAATAAGTGTCAGGGTAGTATCTAACTGTAGTTCTGATTTGTATTTCTCTAATAAATTGGTGATGTTGAACATCTTTTCATATGCTTACTGGCCTTTGTACATCTTTGGTGTAATGTCTATTCAAGTTTTTAGCCCATTTTTAAATTAGTTTTTGGTTTTGAGTTTCAAAAGTTTTTTCTTGTATTGTCTGTGTCTTTGGTGTTACATCTAAGACATCACTGCCAAATCCAATGTCGTGAAGCATTTGCCTTACACTTGCTTATGAGTTTTATACCTTTTTTTTTTTTTTAAGATGGGGTTTCACCATGTTGGTAAGGCTGGTCTTGAACTCCCGACCTCAGGTGATCTGCCCACCTTGGCCTCCAAAGTGCTTAGATTACAGGCGTGAGCCACCATGCCCGGCAAGTTTTATACTTTTGATTTTAATTTTTGTATATGGTGCTATGTGAAGGTCTAACTTCATTATTTGGTATGCAGACACCCAGTTTTTCCAGCATCACTTCTTGAAGAGACTGTCCCCTTCCCATTGAATAATCTTGGCACCATTGTCAAAAATTATTTGACTATATATACATATGTATATATACAAGTTTTGAAATATATATATGTGTGTGTATACATGTGTGTATGTGTGTGTGTGTGTGTGTGTGTGTGTGTGTATATATATATGGGTTTATTTCTAGGGTTTTTTTTTTTTTTTTTCTGAGATGGAGTCTTGCACTGTTGCCCAGGCTGGAGTGAAGCAGCGTGATCTCGGGTTACTGAAACCTCCGCCTTCTGGGTTCAAGCGATTCTCCTGCCTCAGCCTCCTGAGTAGCTGGGATTACAGGTGTCCACCACCGCACCCAGCTAATTTTTTGTATTTTTAGTAGAGATGGGGGTTTCACCATGTTGGCCAGGCTTGTCTCAAACTCCTGACCTCGTGATTCACCCGCTTCGGCCTCCCAAAGTGCTGGGATTACAGGCATAAGCCACCGTGCCCAGCCTATTTCTGGACTCTCTATTCTATTCCAGTGGACTATATGTCTGCCTTTATGCCAACAACATGCTATTTTGATTACTGTAGCTTTGTAGCAAGTTTTGAAATCAGCAAGTGTGAGTCATCATCTTTGCTCTTTTTCAAGATTGCTGTAGCTATTGAGAATCCCTTGATTTTCCATATAAATTGTAGAATGGGCTTTTCTAATTTTGCAAAAATCATCCTTGGGGTTTTGATAGGAATTGCACTGACCCTGTAGATTATTTTGAGTAGTATTTACATCTTAACACTATTAAGGTTTCCAATTCATGAAAATCAGATATTTTTCTATTTATTTACTTTTCTTTAATTTCTTTGAGTAACGTTTTATAGTTTTCATCATAAAAATCTTTTACTTCTTTGGTTAATTTGTATTTTATTCTTTTTCATGCTATTGTAAATGAAATTATTTTCTTAATTTCCTTCGTATTGTTCATTGTTAGTAGATGAAAATGCTAACTCTTTAAGGTTTTCTACATATAAGATCCTATCATCTGTAAACAGAGTTCACTTTACTTCTTTGCAATTGAGTTGCCTTTTCTTTCTTTTTCTTACCTAATTGCTCTGGATAGACCATCCAGTATTTAACAGAATTGGTAAAAGTGGGAATCCTTGCCTTGTTCCTGATCTTAGAGGAAAATATTTCAGTCTTTCACCATTGAAAATGACATTCACTGTATTTTTCATATATAGCTTTTACTATGTTGAAGTAGTTTCCTTTTCTTTCTTTCTTTCTTTTCTTTTTTTTTTTGAGATGGAGTCTTGCTCTGTTACCCAAGCTGGAGTGCAGTGGCATTACCTGGGCTCACTGCAACCTCCTCCTCCCAGGTTGAGGCGATTCTCCTGCCTTAGCCTTCTGAGTAACTGGGATTACAGGTGTGTGCCACTATACCCAACTAATTTTTATATTTTTAGTAAAGATGAGGTTTCACCATGTTGGCCAGGCTGGTATCAAACTCCTGACCTCAAGTGACCTGCCCACCTCAGCCTTCTAAAGTGCTAGAATCACAGGCATGAGCCATCACATCTGGCTCCTTTTACTTCTAGTTTTAGTGTTTTTTTTTTCTTTTTTTTAAATCATGAAAGGATGCTGAATTTTGTCAAATGTTTTTTCTGTATCAATTGACATGATCATGTGATTTTTTCCCATTCATTCTTTTAATGTGTATATTATGTTAAACAATTTTCATATGTTGAACCATTCCTGTATTCCAGGAATAAATCCCACTTGATCATGGTATAAATCCCACTTATATGCTGCTGAATTTGGTTTTGCTAGTATTTTGTTGAGGATTTTCACATCAAAGTTTATGATTCAATTGCATTTTTCATAACAGTTTTGTTAAGTTCCAGTACTCTTAAAAACAACAACAACAAACAAACAAACAAAAAAAAAGCTTCCCCCTCAAAATGAGACAGATAAACTCAATGGTTGAGCTAGACAGGACACCCATTCACCATTTTTTGTTTACTTCAAAGTGGTTCATAATTTTTCCTGACAAAATCCTGCAATGGCTCCCCCTATTCCTCTGAGAATAAAAATTAAAGACTTTTTTCAACAGTCTCTATGAGATCCTAAATATTTCAGTATCATTTCCTGCCCCTGCTGTTCCACTACTGATCATGTAGTTTAAAATTCTTCATTCTCTATACTCTGCTCCAGCCACAATGGCCTCCTTGCTGTTTCTAGAATACACTAAGTATGTTCCTATCTCAGGTCCTTTGCAACTACTGTTCTTTGTACCTGTAATGCTCCTCTACCAGATAGCAGCATGGTTTGTTCCTTTATTTGCTTCAGGTTTGTGCTCACAGATCAATTTATTAAAGAATTTTCCTGAGCACTCTACATATGAAATAGATAAACCCTTACCCACTAGCCCATGATGTTACACCCTTTTCCTCTTTCCCTACTACATTGTTCTCCAAATGACTTACCACCAAGTGGCATACTACATACTGACTTGTTTTTTAATTCCCTATCTCTTCACTCCAATGCCACCACAAAATGTAAACTCTATAGTGGCAAAGACTTTGTTTTGTTCACTGATATATCCTTGGTGCCTGAAGAGTACCAGACACATATTAAATGCTTAATAAGTTTTAGTTGAATGAATATCAGATATTGTTTAAAAATAGCAACATATATATACATAAAATTTGTTCCTGAATTTCTGCAATGTACAAACATGTCAATAAAACTACAACCAAATGCTTTTCCATTTTTACTTATTAACGTATAATACTTAATAGTTACTTATTGAGATGACTTGTAAAAATGGGGCTCAAAATTATCACTTAGATTTGTTTGTACACTGACAGCTATCTCATGAAAAATAATTTGAAATTTAAGATACAGTATCACAAAATTTCTTGTAGAAGCACTGCTACCATGTTGTTATCAAAGTGAGTAAGTACACTCAGAAGACTGAAGTAGTACCAGATGTTTTCCTTTTTGTACTACAGATTCAAAAACTGTCATTTGGATTATAGTTATTATAGCAGATGTAACTCCGGAAGACTCTATCTGGGTCAACTGCCTAAAAGTCATTATCCAAGCTACATCATTTCCTCGAAGCTAGGTCACTCCTTGATGTTTTGCGGTCCTGGGATGGGCCTGGGTGAAGCTGAAGATACTCTAGGATTGAGATAACTGTTCATGTTGGATTTCTCATCCTAAAGCTTTTCCTAAGCTCTTTTAATTTCTAACATTAAAAGGTACCTAATACTAACTAGGATTTACTTTGAGTATCACTTGGACTACCTGCCACATGTAATTCCAATACCAACAACTTTGATCTACTGAAAGTAGTTATTTGTGAAAATAGAAATATGGTTATATATGGTAGAAAGTATAAGTTTGGAACATCACAGACGAATGAAATAATGGTTAGGTACAAACAATATTCAATATTTTCTTTCTTTACATACGCCAATTCATTCAAACATTTGTTTAAAAAATAAAAAATTTTAAAGCTAGTCTTTTTTCTTCTTTAATCTATAAATACAATCATCCCTTGGTATACAAGGGGGATTGGTTCCAGGACCCTCTTTGATACCAAAAGCAGTGAATTCTCAAGTACCTTATATAAAATGGCATATATGCATATAATCTACCCAAATCTTCCTATATACTTTAACGTCTAGATTACGTAAAATACAAATGCTATCTAAATAGTTGTTATACTGTATTGTATTTTTTTTTATATTGCTTTCTATTTCAAATATTTTCAATCCATGGCTGATTGAATTTGCAGATGTGGAACCTATGGATACGAATGACCAACTACAAATCAAAAATAAAGGCATCATAAAGTAAGGCTTTAAGTTCCTCTAGTTGATAAGGCTGAACCTGTCTAAGACTGGGCCTGACAGCATGCACATTTTCACTTTTTAATTAGAATGCTGCAAATTAATATGTTTGTTATACCAAGTATGCCTGTCAGTAGAGAAAAATATTCAGAACACATGCCCTGCCACCTGTATCTGGTTTTAGAGGCAATAAATTCTCCTAATATATGGCCCTGATAATACTTGCTTTAATAATAAAAGTTAATCAAATCATCTTTCAAGTGTGTCAGGAAAAATTATTCTGCAAACGGAGAAATAACTTATTTGAAACCAGTATCTCTCTTTAAATTGTTAAAAATGTGTTAGGATTATATCAAAGAATAAGAAGACTTTTAATATAAAGTTAATAGATTTATATCAAAACCACTTCCTCTGAATTAACAATAATACAGTGTTACTTTTTGTTGTTGTTGTTGTTATTGCTTGTTTTTTGAGACAAGGTTTTATTTTCTCGCCCAGGCTTGAGTGCAGTGGTGCAGTCTCGGCTCACTGCAACCTCCACCTCCAGGGATCAAGTGATCCTCCTGCCTCAGCCTCCCAAGAAGCTGACACTACAGACACATGCCATGGTGCCTGGCTAATTTTTGTATTTTTAGTAGTGAAGGAGTTTCACCATGTTGCCCAGGCTGGTCTCAAACTCCCAGGCTCAAAGTGATCCACCTGCCTCAACTTTCTGAAGTGCTAGGATTATAGGTGTGAGCCAGTGCACCTGGCCCAATGTTACTTTTGTGCCAGCAACTATACTAGAATATGGACTAACTGGGCCTAATAATATTAATGCTATATTCTTTATTTTTCCAGAGTGGGCCAAACACACACACACACACACACACACACACACACACACACACACACACTTCCTTTAAAACAAAAAGAGTTAAATTATACATTCTAAGGTATAGTGTCAATATTTTCATAAGACTTTTGGTTACCTTGAAATTTAAAAATTTGAAATACTAAAGTAGTTAAGATTGTAATAAATGCAACTTTCTACCATTTGTGTGAGTAGGCTTTCAGATGACAACAAATGCAACATAATAAATGTTAGGCCTGTCTGTAAGAACTGGTTATCTGATATCCTCTTTTACTAAATTTTTTAAAACTTGGGTTGCTCCAAGGGTAATACGCATTTAAGAGTGGGGTGCGATCTAAAATATAATAAAATTGCAAAGTACGTAACTTCTCAGTTTAAAAAAATATTTGAGGGACTAAGTTTTGTGGTGTTTTTTAAAAACAAACTTCATTACATTTAGTCATCATGTCTCCTAAGGACCCTCTTGGCGGTAACAATTTTTCAGATTTTTCTTGTTTTTGATAACCCTGACTGTTTTCAGCAGCATTAGTAAAGCATTTTGCAGAATGCCTCTCCTCTCCTGGAATTTGATGCTTTTCTCATTAGACTGGGAGTATGGGATTTGGGGAGGAGGATCACAGAGATAAAGTACTATTTTTATTATATCATAGCCCTTGAAACATACTATCAACATGACTTATCACTGTTGCTGTTACCCCAGACAACCTACCTGTCAGGTTTCTCCACTGTGAAGTTACTTCTCCCCAAACTCTTCTCCATACTATACTTGGAACGAAAGCATGCACAGCCCACACTTAAGGATTAGAAAGTTGTGTTTCACTATGACAAAGGTGGAGCGTTGACATAAATTATTTAGAGTTCTTCTGTACAGGAGATTTGTCTCTTCTCTGTTTATTTATTTATTCAATCATTTGTTCATACCAGTATCAGTCTGTGGATATTTATTTTATACTCTGGGTTACAATTCAATACTACTTTACACTTATTTTCTTGTTCAAATTATTCCAACTTTGATCATTGTGAGCTCTTTCAGGGCACTCCTATGCCCTTTTGACATAGTCCCATTTTGTGGGGTTTTTGTTAAAGTCCTTCCTTATTTTTTTGGCACTACCAGATGGTCTAAGCTGATCTTATCTATTTCTTGTCCCAGTCCTAGATTGAGCCATTTCTTCAAGAAATTCTGGTCCTTTTTAAAGAAGAAGCATACAAATTTAGCATCCCTAATTGAAAAATCTGAGAATTTTTGAGCTCCAACATGACACCACAGGAGGAAAATTTCACACCTGACCTTACATGATGGATGCACAAAATTATTTAAAATATTCTATAAATCACCTTCAGGCTCTGTGTATAAGGTATACATGAAACATAAATAAATTTCGTGTTTAGACTTGAGTCCCACCCCCAAGATATCTCATTATGTATATGCAAATATTTTGAAATCCAAAAAGAAAACCCCTGAAATCTGGCTGGGCGCGGTGGCTCACACCTGTAATACCAACACTTTGGGAGGCCGAGGTGAGCGGATCATGAGGTCAGGAGTTCGAGACCAGCCTGGCCAGCATGGTGAAATCCTATCTCTACTAAAAATACAAAAATAGCTAGGCATGGTGGTACGTGCCTGTACTTCCAGCTACTGGGGAGGCTGAGGCAGGACAATCAATTGAACCCAGGAGGCAGAGGTTGCTGTGAGCCAAGATTGTACCACTGCACTCCAGCCTGGGCAATAGAGTGACTTCTAGGTTTAAAAAAATACTGGAGGTACTAAGTTTTCTGGTTTTTTAAAAAACAAATTTTGAAACTTTGTCTCAAAACAAAACAAAACAAAATAAAAAACCTTGAAATCCACAACACATCAATCCCAAGCATTTAGGATAAGGATAAGGATAAGGATAATCAACTTGTATTGGAAGACAAAATTTGGGTTCTTGGAGTGCTCATGCTACTGGGGTGTCATTTCATCTAGAAGGGCTTCTGTGTTTAACTAAATTTTATGTTATTTTGGGGGGAACTTGCATAACAAAATATAGAAATAAACTCGTGCAAAATAGACTAGGTCTATAGAGTTTAAAAATTAATACAACTATAGATAGGTATTTATCACCTCATAAAAAGTGATAATGTGTTTTGAAAATAATGCATCTGAATAATATAAGGGAAATTAAATTTTTCAAAATATAAATGTAAGACATGCCATTTTTGTTGCAAAAAGAAAAGGTGACAAATGCATAATGTCAGGAATAAAAGCGGAAGTTCAGTAGGATCCATCTTCATTCAAATAGACATGAAGTCAGTTGGTTAAGGCAGGAAATGAAAACACACATACCACCCCTGCACAAGCCCCTAACTTAAACATTTTATTTTAGCTTAAAAATATAAAAAAACATGAATTCACTAAACTTAAGGCTAGGGCCTTTTTTTGTTGTTGTTGTTAATGGGAGACTGCTGATTGAAATTCTGTATTATGTCTCTCATACAAACCTTACCTAAGTTGTACGTTATTTGAAACGAATCAAGGAATTCTATTTTGGCAACATGGTAGATGTCCAGACTGGCTCTACTGCTGGAATCTGCAATGCTATATATATGTATTTTTAATTTTATTATTATTAAATGTTTTCCTAATTTGGCACAAATGTAAAAAGCTATGAAAGATGGTTCTTGACTTTAAGGTACTCACAATGCTGCTTAGAAAACTGCAGGAGACAGACTATATAGTCCAAGACTGCCTTGCATGCAGTTGAAAATCCCCAAATTCACAAAGTAAAAATGAATGAGCAGTAAACCTACCTTGTAGAAAGTGACAGCAAGTAAACTTGCCTGCTTGACCTTGATGCCAGTAGAAAGAAGGAAATCTCCTGTGAGAATTTACAACTATAAGCCAGCTCTTAAATGAGTTTGGGGAGATGAAAAAGGATGAAAAGGCGTAAGTAACATGGAAAATAGACTATATGTCTAATTAGAGTTACAGAAGAAGAAAATAAGAGGCATAATTCAAAGAGATAATGGTTAAAAATTTTCCACAATTATTCAAAGACATTATTACTATTCTCAGATCCAAGAAGCCCAAAGAATCCCAAGTGGGATTACAGAAAATAAAAAAATAAAATGAAAAAAATGACACTTGCAAAACAGTAAATGGGAAGGAAAAAAAAAAAAGGCTTAAAACAGCCAAATGAAAGAGTGATTACTTACAAAGGAAGGGCAATTAAGACTTCTCAACAGCAATACTGGTAGTCAAAGGACCGGATTAATGTCTTCAATCTGATGAGAAAACAGAATTCTACATACAGAGAAACTACCTTTCAAGAATGAAAATGAAATAAAGACATATTTAGACAAAAAAAAAAAGTGTCCTTTTTACCAAAGGATCTTCACTAAAGAAAATTCTAAAAAACGTACTTCAGATAGAAAAAAAATTATCATAGAAGAAAGGTCTCAGATCCAAAAACGAACAATCAGCCAAGAAAAGAGTAAATAGGTAAATAAATTTAAACAAAGGTTTACTACCTAAAACAGTAATTTGTCTAAAATTCAGAATGTATGCACAAAAGGAATATGCCAAAACTAAGATAATAGACAACAATGTTATAGGTTGGGAGGTGAACAACCAGAGCATTCTAAATTACTCTATTATTCATGAATAGGTTAAAGATACTGATTAACTTGGACTTTTCTAAGAAAATATGCATGTTAAAATAACCAGAGAAACCACTTAAAGAATAAATAATACATTAATTATAAACAAGTATACATGTATGCAAGGTATGCAGAGGAGATGGAATGAGACAAACATATATGCCTAAATCAATACAAAAGACTGGTGAGAATGAAAGAGAGGAAGAATTGGATAAATAGAAAAACCACAGAAGGGGATAGAAATATACATAAATCAGAGCTGCGTACGGTGGCTCACATCTGTAATTCCAACACTGTGGGAGGCCAAGGCAGGAGGAATGCTTGAGTCTAGGAATTCAAGACCAACTTAGGCAACACAGTCGAATACCATCTCTACAAAAAATTAAAAAGTTGGCCAAGCACAGTGGCACATGCCTGAAGTCCCAGCTACCTGAGAGGCTGAGGTAGGAGGATCGCTTGAGCCCAGCGGATCGAGGTTAGAGTGAGCCATGATCATGCCACTGTACTCCATCAAGCCTGGGCAAAAGATCAAGATCTTGTCTCAAAAAAGAAAAAAAAAAATCTAAACCTATAGTAATTAGAACTGACTAAAATTCTCCATTTAAAAAATAAAGATTGTCATTCAGAACAAAAATAAAACTCAACCTTATTCTGTTTCTAAAACTCAAACCCAAATACATGGAAAACTAAAGAATGAAAATACTGGCCGGGTGTGATGGCTCATGCCTGTAATCCCAGCACTTTGAGAGGCCGAGGCAGGCGGATCACCTGTGGTCAGGAGGTCGAGACTGGCCTGGCCAACATGGTGAAAACCCATCTCTACTAAAAAAACAAACATTAGCCAGACGTGGTGGTGTGTGCCTGTAATCTCAGCTACTCAAGAGGTTGAGGCATGAGAATCGCCTGAAGCCAGGAGGCAGAGATTGCAGAGGGCTGAGATCACACCACTACATTCCAGCCTAGTGACAAAGCGACACTTTGTCTCCAAAAAAAAAGAATGAAAATACTGTATTAACCAAAAGAAAACTAAAGTAGCTGCATTAATCCAATAAAACAGCAATAATAACAATTAAAAAAAAAACTGTAAAGCTAAAAGTGTTTTTAGATAGAGGTCCCTTTCATAAGGATAAAAATTCAATTCAATGGAAAGATAAAACAGTTCTAAATTCTAAATTGTGTCATTATGTTGGGTTATTATTAATGTATTTAGTAGCATACATTCAAAATGAATAAAGCAAAAATTAACACATCTACAAGGAGAAACTGACAAACCTATTGCTATGGTGAGAGACATTAATTACCATGTCTTCCTTTCTAGAGAAACTGATAAATCAGTTTCCAAATAAAACCAAACCTGAATCCAAAACAAAACCAAGAGAGAAAAAATATGAAGAGAACAATTAACAAGTTCTTAGACATAAATGTAATACTGTACTTAATAACTGAAAAATTTGCATTCTTTCCGAATACACATGGAACATTTATAAAAACTAGCCATATTCTAGGTGGGAGGATTGCTTAAGCACAGGAGGTCAAATTATTTTAATCCTTTCATTTCCCTCCATATTTTTATAAATTAATCACTTAAACAGCAGTCATTTCAAAGCAAATAGACTATCTGATTATGAAAAATAATATCATGCTAGTGTAATAAAGGGCTGCTCTCATTTAAGATCAACACATCATTGTAGGAATTTAGAAGAAAAGATAACAAAACGAACACATTTCATTTAAGTATCTACATCAACACATATATCTAGATCTCATTTCAAGTATTAGTAATGGCACCCATAGTAAAATCTTAACAGCATCTCAGGTAAGTGGGATGTTAGTTTGACTCTTCTCACTGTCCTTGAATCATTATTTTTACCAAATTGGCTACTTATTTGTCAGACACACTCAGAACCTATCTTTGGATGCCTCAAGGAAAAAACACCCAGTTTTTTAAAAAGAAGAAATGGAACAAGTAGACAACACATTTTTAGGACTTTCCAAATAATTCTGAAATTACAGTGCCAAGAAATACACAATTACAAGGAACACATCATGTACTTGGGGACTATTAATATTGTATATGTGACTGAAAAGGATAAATTGGAAAGACAACATTATTCCAAGATAAATAATTTTTTAAAAAACAATAAAAATATGTATCTATCAAGCAAAACAAATTCATTCCCATTTCATCTACCAACAAAGCACTGTCTATAACTTTAACCCCAAACACACACATACATACAAGGCAGACCTTTTCCGTCTAAACTGTAAGCCTGTGGCTTACATGAAAACAAAATGATTTTAACCACACACAAGCTCCAGCACTCAGACTTGTAGTTTCTACATGCTGCCCACACAGCACTTTGTGAGCATGTGATTAGGAGGAATGATGCACAATCACACCACATTCCTTCCCTTGGCTCACACAAGAACTTGCCCTCTCAGCTGCATTCTTCTCCAAACAGCCATGGTCACCTTAGCAACCCTGTACTCCTAATATGGACAGCTGGTCCATTTAAAGTCAGTCCTTCTTGGCAGGGAAAATGCTTGTTCTTCAAACTGGGGGAGAGAGGAGAGGTTTTCCTTTCAATACACATTACAGGGGTTGATTTAACTTGATCAGCACTTTTGTTCTGTGGCAGCAATTTGTGTTGAGTTTCAACCTATTCTGAATTTTGTTTTGTTTTTTAATCTAAAAGCACGTAGCTGGAAAAATAAAATCAAGCCAGCTCATAGGGAGCTCTAAGAGTGGAACATGAAACAAAAAGGTATCTAAAATAAATGTTCTTTCATAAAACTATAAAACAATTCACATTTTTGTGCATTACATTCAACCTCAGTGAAAATGAACTGTAACACCTAAAGCCCTAATGCACAGTAAGAAATCAGAGTCAGAAGACCCACCTCTTTTTAATATAATAGTCTATTTTTGAACAACAAAAACACTGCTAAACTTCAAAGTCCCATAAACTCCAAGGAGACTATCAATCTGCATTTCTGTATTCCACCACCTACATGTAAGCTAGATGTAAGCCAAGTGGTTACTATTATATGTCTGAAGACCCTTCAGACCTAAAATGACCCAGAATAGCACTGGATTACTGAAAACCAATCTAAATCTCTGCCTCTACCCGTAAAGCAGGGTCTGAACCAAATTAAGCCTTGTAGGACAGAAGATACTGGTTTATAATCCAGTATACCTGATTTTCACACTACAAACAAATAATTTGGGGGGAGGGGATTACTATATAAAAAACACAAGATCAAACTGCTCATTTCAACCCCTCGAAGAAATTCTAATTTCCCATCCATCAAACTAGACACATAACCTTTACGTAAACAGGCATGCTCAAAACTAGAAATACGGCCGAGCACGGTGGCTCACACCTGTAATCTCAGCACTTTGAGAGGCTGAGGTGGGTGGATCACCTGAGGTTGGATAATACCAGCATGACCAACATGGAGAAACCCCCTTTCCACCAAAAATACAAAATTAGCCAGACATGGTGGCGTATGCCTGTAATCCCAGCTACTCAAGAGGCTGAGGCAGGAGAATCGCTTGAACTTGCGAGGTGGAGGTTGTGGTGAGCCAAGATCGTGCTATTGCACTCCAGCTTGGACAAAAAGAGCAAAACTCTGTCTCAAAAAAACAACTAGAAATTAACAAAGGTGGACCAAATCCATATTAATTTAAAATGCTCCTTTGACTACAACCTACAGTATTCATTGCTTATATTTTTGTCATATATGTGTGTTTTATAAACTTCTCAGGCTATGAGGTTCTTCCTGGTTAGAAACAACTTCTTTCAATTTAAGACTATCCTGGTAATTATACCTTTTATATATAGGTATATATATTATGCGCCCATAATCTCAGCTACCGAGGGAGTTGAGACACGAGAATCACTTGAACATAGGAGAATGGAGGTTGCAGTGAGCTGAGACCACGCCACTGCACTCCAGCCTGGGTGACAGAGCAAGATTTCATTTCCCCAAAAAAAAAAAAAAGAAAGAAAAGAAAAGAAGATACTATACTAACCAAAAGAAAACTACAGTAGCTGTATTAATCCAAGAAAACAGCAATAACAATTTTTTTTTAAAAAAAACTGCAAGGCTAAAAGTGTTTTTAGATAGAGAGCCCTTTCATCATGATAAAAATTCAATTCAACAAAAAGATAAAACAGAGGTGGACCAAATCCATATTAATTTAATAAAAGCTCTTTTGACTACAGCCTACAGTATTCATTGCTTATAAGGTAATGAATAAGCAGTATAAGATTAGAAAAAGAACCTAAAGCCAATCCTACTACTGGTTTCCTCATTTGTAAAATGAGATTACTATCTATTCTATTTACGCAGTGTGGTAACATAACAAAGTAAGAATAATTAAATTACTACGCCATACAAAAGACTTAAAAATTAAAGAAACTGGAGAAAAGGACTATGTTACCCGATGTATTTTATTTTTAAAAGAGGATGGAGGGAATATTCAACAATGAATAGACTAAGTCAATATCAACTTCAGTACTTTCTGGTCTTCCCACCAAAGATCTTATAAATATTTAAGTGCTGATACATAAATTACTGCTTCTTTTAAAAAGCCCTAATCTTGGCTTCACTTTTAGCAGATGTGTGAATTCCCTTCTTCCTATAGTTTGAAAGTGTTCCTTCCAAAATTTAGATACTGAAATTTAATGGTCAATGTGATAGTATTAAGAGGTGGGATCTTTAGGAGGTAATCAGGTAATGAGGACTCCTTTCTCATGAACTAATTAAGGCCTTTATAAAAGAAGTTTTGCATGCTCAGCATTAGTTTTACTTGCCCTCCACCTTCCACCATGCAAGGACACAGCATTCCTCCCCTCTGGAGGATGCAACCCTCACCAGACAACCAAATCTGTCAGCCCCTAAGTGAGCTTCTATGAACCTTCTACTCCTCCAAGACGTGTAGGCAATGTCCACTGAGTAAAAGATAAATGAGCCCCAATGGAAGAACTTTTTTCCTAAAATGGATAAACCCACTTAATAAGCTCTGACCATGAGAAGCAGTATCTGAATTTTAAAGGTGGTTACTTTGATCATACCCTTTAATTCTAAATTCAAACAAGATGATCTATGTCTTGCTAGCAAATTTTGACATGGTAAAACAGTAGCTAATAAATTAGTGAGAATCTTGTAATAATCAAGAAAATATATTAAATAAATACATGGAAACAAATGTTTAAAAATCAAGACCAATTAAGTCTTACTCAACTATATTGGTTTTGTTACTATATTTATAATTTCTTACCTTGTGGAATTCTCTTCTGAGAAAAACAGATACAATTTTGTTCCTAAAAAATTTTCAGGTAGAAAGTTGAAATGTTAGTTTCAAGATAGTCCATTGAAAAGGAAAAGTTACAAAATGCTAACATAGTACATTCAGAATATTATGACATGACATTTGATATTACAAAAGCTTGAGAGACAGTTGGTCTCTAATAACAAAAGTATGTGTTATTAAAAAACTTAGAAAATGCATTACTTTTGTTATTTCAAAAATATTTATTCTATTCACTAAATATCAAGTCATTTTGCTAGGTACATGATGATATGTGGCAATTTTTATATTCTAAAAGAGCTGTAAGTCAAATAGGTTTTACTCTCTAAGACTTAATGTTCTGAAGGGTACTGTTTTTTTTAGGTGTAATTCACATAAGGTAAAATGTATTTCTTTAAACTGTTTTTTTAAACATATTCACAAAGTTTGCAACCATCACCACGTCATCTAACTGCAGAA
Organism: Aotus nancymaae; assembly: GCF_030222135.1. Taxonomy (NCBI): domain Eukaryota; kingdom Metazoa; phylum Chordata; class Mammalia; order Primates; family Aotidae; genus Aotus; species Aotus nancymaae. Next base: position 31,261,306 of record NW_026988428.1, read on the forward strand.
TATTTTCACCACTCCAATAAGAAACCCCAAACTGAAGGGTATACTTTTAATCCTAGGGAGAAACATATGAAACAAATTTAATTTTTAAAAAATATTCAAGAAGTATAATGATCAAAATTATGTTTTAAGATACAACACAGAAATACACTTTCTAGAGCTGTATGATAGAATTTGTACTACAAATTAAAACCAAAAATACAAGGTAACTTTTAATATCTACCTTTTTTTTTTTTGAGACAGAGTCTCACTCTGTTGCCCAGGCTGGAGTACAGTGGCACAATCTTGGCTCACTGTAGCCTCTACCTCTGGGGTTCAAGCAGCAATTCTCGTGCCTCAGCCTCCCGAGTAGCTGAAATTACAGGCATGTGCCACCATGCCCAGCTAATTTTTGTATTTTTAGTAGAGACAAGGTTTCACCATGTTGGCCAGGCTTGGCCTTCCAAAGTGTTGGGATTACAGGCATGAGCCTCCATGCCCAGCCTGTCTATCATATTTTTTAATTAAGTGATTTTCAAAGTAGATAACTATAGTTGAAAAAAAAACAAAAAGATTTGGCCACACTTACCAAGGTGGTTGACATGACACAGCTGCATCTTACTTTATGACAAATGGACTGTTTCATCACTTTTCATCTGGGCATCTACTTCTTAATGGTCATTTCTGAAATATAGGGTAAGTTATGAAGAATGTTACTCTTGAATATAACAAAACTCTTTAAGGACAACTGCCTAAATTGTAGCAACCGGAAAGAACTCTCAAAGCACTTTTTTCTCCTTTGAGACAGGGCCTCATTCTGTTGCTCAGGCTAAAGTTCAGTGGTACCCTCACGGTTTACTGTAGACTCAATCTCCTGGGCTCATGCGATCCTCCCACCTCAGCCTTCTGAGTAGCTGAGATAACAGGTACATGCCACCATGCTCAACAATTTTTAAAATTATTATTTGTAGAGACAGGGTCTCACTACATTGCCCAGGCTAGTCTTGAACTCCTGCACTCAAGGACCCTCCCACTTCAGCCTCCCAAAGTGCTGGGATTACAGGTGTGAGCCACCATGCCCAGCCTCAAACACTTCTTGAGCAACCTTCTCATAAAAAACATTAATAGGGCTGAGACTGAGGTGGGAGGGATAGAAAAGTGGCTATTTGTTCCACAGGACCAGAACTCTTCAATCCTCAATTCCTATCACCCAGTGGGACCTTGCAACTCCCGAGTGCCATTTACAGACTGGAAAAAAAAAAAAAAGAAATACATGGGGGCCCTAATATAGTACTTTCTAAACACAACAAATTAATTGCTTATTATTATAAACAATTATTATCATTAATTGCTATAAGCAATTATTATGTTTGTTTATTGTCAACTTTCCCCCATAATTATAATGCAAACCACAGAAGGGGTTTTTGTTGGTTTTATTTACTGGTTTGTCTTTTTTTTTGAGACAAAGTCTCACTCTGTCACCCAAGCTGGAGTGCAGTGCTGAGATCACAGCTCACTGCAACCTCCACCTCCCAGGTTCAAGCGATCCTCCTGCCTCAGGCTGCCTAGTAGTTGGGACTACTACTGCCCCATCATGCCTAGGTAAATTTTGTATTTTTAGTAGAGACAGGGATTCACCATGTTGGCCAGGCTGGTCTCAAACTCCTCACCTCAGGTGATCTGTCTGTCTTGGCCTCCTAAAGTGCTGGGATTACAAGTGTGAGCCACCACACCTGGCCTACTGGTATTTTTCAAGCACCTAAAACAATGACTTCCGTGCTATAAGTGTTCTAAGGATTTACTGAAATGATTAATAAATTGATGAATTTTTTTTAACTTAAATTGATGAAATATTTAACCTTCCAGTACTTTATTTTATTCATTTATTTCTTGGGTTTTTTTTTTTTTTTTTTTTTGAGACAGGGTCTCACTCTGTCACCTAGGCTGGAGTGCAGTGGCACAATCTCGGCTCACTGCAGCCTCTGCTCCCGGGTTCAAGTAATTCTCCTGTCTCAGCCTCCCAAGTAGCTGGGATTATAGTACCACCACACTCAGTTAATTTTTGTATTTTTAGTAGAGATGAGGTTTCACCATGTTGGCCAGGCTGGTCTTGAACTTCTGGCCTCAAGTGATCCACTCGCCTTGGCTTCCCAAAGTGCTGGGATTACAGGCGTGAGCTGCCATGCCCAGCCTACCTTCCAGTATTTTAAAATGTCACTACCCATGTAGTGTTCATCCTAGGAGCACTTTCAAAAGATATTCATATTATTACCACTTCCACTCTTACCACCATGGTCTAAGCTACCTTATTTTGCATACACATTAGTATAATAATAGTTCCCTGTCTAATCTCCCAGCTTCTTTCTTGCTCACCTCAACAAGTCAGTGAGATTAACCATTTTCAAAAGAGAGATCATGTCATTCTTCTAATCAAATCCTCCAATTGAGTCCAGCTCACTAGTCTGAAAGCCAAAGTCCTAACAAAGGCTCATAAAGACCATGATCTGCTATCCCCCACCCCATCTCTCTGACCTCATCTACCACTCTCTCCCTTATTCACCCCATTCAAGCCACACTGGCCTCTTTCCTTTCCTTAAACTCATCAAGCACCTTCTCACTTCAGGGTCTCAGGACTTGTTTTTCCCTCTGCCAGTAACAACAGCTCTCTCTCTCTCTCTCTCTCTCTCATCAAAGAAATCTGCCCTAGTGTCCTGGGCAATTCCAAAATAGCTGCCTTAGTTTTCCTTATCTGGCAAAGAATTTGTAAGCAAAGTAAATTATACATTTGGGAGGTGGTAATCTTCAAACATAACATCATCAATTTTTAGATCTTTCTTTGTGTCTAAACATCTGTAAAAATATACTGTTCCTTTTAAAAGACTCTCATGTTCCCGACTTCAAAGAAATCATGAAGATATATCTATCATAGTGTGTGTTTTTAATTGTTTTGTTTTTAAATAATCCGTACCATAACTCTAGAATAGAGTGGTAGAAGATTTGAATCAAAACAGTCCCTTTAAAAAACAGAAACCAGTAAAACAAATGGCATTCCCTTTCTTCCCACTTCGTTAGGGATTTCTGTTTGGTATTACATTATAAGGTTCCAAGTAATATCAGGACGTTTAACTGCTTCAAATTTATGTTACCTTCAGGTATCATGACCACCAGGAAAGAATCAAAAGAACTCACTAACTCTTAACATGACTGCACTAGCTATGACATGGTAGGATGTTTGAATTTAATATTTTTTCTTTAAATAAACAAACTCCCCCTGAGCTAAGGCCTCCTCTGCCTTTTAAACATTCTATGGCTGGCAAACTTCAGAGTCTTAAGAGAGATAGCCAGGGGACAGAGAAAACAGCAAATCTGACTCAGTGATCACATTTAACAGTCCCTGAAAAACAAAACAAAGATAACCAGTTCTGGCAAGAGTTCTCTAGTAGAAGTGCCGCAAAACTGATTTATCCACATACCTTTCATCTGAACAATCTATTTTCACTTAGTTTAAGGTTCATAAGGTACTTTTTATGTGCCTACCAGACTTTAGGTATAAAAATAAACCAAGATACAATGAAAACAATGAGCAGGGATTCCAAAAGTTAGATGATTAAATTTAATGTTCAAATCTGCTTTGTTTGGAAAGTTGGAGAGAATACTTGAATATTTGTGTACAGAAATGCTCCCACTCATTTAGAAATCAGACTTTTAGTAAGTTCAACAACTTGAAAGAAGCCTACTGATATTAAAAACTTTTATTGAGCAACTTCTGTGTGCCACATATTTGCATTAGTTAATTCTCAGAACTTCTCTATCAAAAACGTTAAAGCACATGGTGGTTACCTAACTTGTCCAAATCAGAGATAGCCTCAGGATTCCAAATCCCAGTTTGTCTTGTTCAATATTACCATCTGCAGTAACTTGGAATACAGTTATTAATGACAAATCTCATATTTGTGCCATAGGAATAACACGTAAATTTAGCTGTTTACATAAAAAATTTGCTCAAAGCCAGGCGTGGTCACCCGCAACAGGAATCCCAGTTACTTGGAGGCTGAGGCAGGAGGATTCTTTGAGCCCATGAGTTTAAGTCCATCTTGGGTGATGTACCTTGTCTCTTAGAAAAAAAAATCATTTTTAAAAAACTTTGCTCCATTCTTGCTTCAGACAAGATTCACTGCTATACATTAAGAGTAAACCTGTGGCATTAGGGATTATGAATCCAAAGTATATGCCATTCTTAAGTCTAAAACAACTGGGTAAAAATAAGCTGGCCAGAACACAGCACAATAATTGGTTTTCATTCTTAAAAATTTACCCAAATCACCTTTAAATGACTGATTGTTAATCTATACACTTAGAAAAGTCAGGGGAAAAATGTTAGGGTTCAATAGAGTGGCTACACAGGTGTTCATCAAAAGTTTCTGTATTTTTCTGAGTATCTGAAATATTTTTTTGTCTCATCTCATATATCTACATACATACACATGTATATGTTAAATTATTTTTAAAGTAATTTTTAGAATTTATAATAAAATTATTAGTTTTATTAAGTTTCATAATTTGAAAATTAGATTCCAAATTTTCTTTTTCTGAAAAATTCTCTCATGTGGAATACATTCTTGACATGATCAGATAACACTAACTGGTTTTAGTTTTTCATACTAAATAGAATCTTATTTTGTAAGTGTCAGTAATAAGAAAATACTGTGTAAGAATATTTTCTTTCTAAATCATAAACTTCATTGGTTATTATTAGATACAACTACTGCCTATCACAAAACAAAAGTAACATACCCACTGTATTTTAAAATGAAAAGGTAATTCCTTATCAGGACACATTACCCAGGAAACATTGCCTTATTATACTAATGTCCTAAATTATTCGGAAAAATTGGAAAATTCCTTGGAACAAATTATCCCCATGATTAAAAAACATGCCTTTTAAATATCAATACAGCTTGCTGATTTACACAGAGAAACAGACTGATCAATTTAAAGTTTCCCAAGGGAAGGGCCAGGCACCATGGCTCACACCTGTAATCCCAGCACTTTGGGAGGCCAAGGCCAGTGGATCACCTAAGGTCAAGAGTTGGAGATTAGTTGATCAGATGGTGAAATACTGTCTCTACTAAAAATACAAAATTAGCTAGGCGTGGTAGCACATACCTGTAATCTTAGCTACTTGGGAGGCTGAGGCAGGAGAATCACTTGATCCCAAGGGGTGGAGGTTGCAGTGAACTGAGATTGCACCACTGCACTCCAGCTTGGGCAACAAGAGCGAAACTCCATCTCAAAAAATAAAATAAAATAAAAATAAATAAAATTTCCTAAGAACTAAATACATATGCTAGTCTTCTAAATATCTGTGATCTGGGAATTATCAGCAAAAAAAATTCTTTTCAAAAAACACATACCACTTGGTTGAGTTTACAGTGTTAACAACAACAACAACAACAACAAATCTCCCTTACAGTCTCCATTATGCTGATGGTTAATAAAGATGAAGGAAAGAGAGGACATGTGTTCTCAAGATACCAATTATAAATAATACAACTTAATTTTTTTAAACCTTAGGACTTTAGTGTTCCTCTCTCAGCAACAAAGACTTGGTGTCCAGACCTAGAATTCGGAACATATAAAGATAACAGGATGGTCTGTATGCTTTTGAAATCAATGTTGGGGGTTATCACCTGTGGCATTTGCCTCTTTTGTATTTTAAGGAAGTGGAGATGCAGAGCATATAGGTATGTATTGTTTCTTGAAACTTTATGATACACACAGTCTCTCTATAGTCAGTGTTTGTCTCATCTTTCTCTCCTTTCTTCTTTCCTCTTGCATACTCACACACAGTATGAATAACACATATTTAAATATTTGTGGTTTGTATAAAAACGTGCTACACACATCACATTCCAGGCCATAACACAAAATGTATTTTTTTTTGTAAAAAACAATATTACATCTTAACATTGTGATTCTATTTAGATCATCAAGATAAAAACTTTCAGAGTTTTTATCTTGATGATCTACCTTGGAGAACTCTCCAAGATGGCTATGTGAAGCCAGAAGAAACAGCTCCCACCAAGGGAATGGGACATCAGGAAGACTGATGCACTCGTAGCAAATCTTCAGAGGGAAGGCACTAAGAGCAGATGGAAGAAAGATACAGAGCAGAGCTGAAGTGGGAGGAAGCTGGGAACCCTACACAGGGCTACTGGGTACAAGGACTAGTTCCTGGCCCCCAGGGATTCCTGCATTAGGGGTGAGTTGAACAGACAAGGAGCAACCTGCTCTCACCAGGGGCCTCTGGAATCCCCGCAGGAAGAGACCCCTCTGCCACCACGGACACTTGAGTTGGTAGGGACAGCTACTCAGAGAAGTGATAGTAGCAGAACTCCAGCCTGTGCCAAGTCTAGAGGGTTTAGTGCTGGAGCCTCTGCAGCGAACATGGCCAGGGTTGCCCATTCCCCTAGAATTGACTTGCTCCATAGGAGACTTTAGCTCTAGGGGAACTGTCAGATCTGAACTCTGCAGAGCCAGTCGTGTCCATTAAACAGGGCCAGTCAGACCTGAACACCCTTCAGTCAGATGGCCTCTCCCAGGGTCCCACTCTGGCCACATCTCCACGCAGTGCAGCCCCCAGGTACTTCCTGGGGGCCGCATCATAGCTCCTGCATTGGCAGACCATGCCTCACTGGCAGACTGCTCTAGCAGAGCTGCCCAATGAACACATACCAGGCCGTCTGTGACCTCCCCCAACTGTGGCCTCCTCTGTGCTGCTTCGCCTACAAGCATTGGCCCATAGCAACCCCTCAAATCACTTTGCCAGCATGTGCGTACCAGTGGGAATCTTGCCTTCCCTTCTCAGCCAGGGTGTCTGCACCCTGCCATGCCTGCTGACACAAGTGCAACCCAGCCCTCTGCCCTCTGCCCCACCATATCATCATTGTCAGGGAAACATTGGCAGCAATGAGACCACCAGCCCTAAATCCACCAGCCCTGTCACCAACACTGCCACCTGCCCAAAACTAAGCACAGAAAACAGTGGACTGCCCCCACCAGTGCCCCATTCCTTGCAGGGACCTCCTGCCCTCCTCCAGCCATGCTGCCACCCAGCTGCATGGAGGCTGGCACTCTGGCACTGGCTAGCACCCTGCTACAGCTCATGAGCATCCATATTGTCACTGCTGTTGGCACGTGCAAACAAATACAAGGATCTAGCCTGTTGCTACCACTCTATGAAGTGCTTTGGCTGGCACCTGCCCATTGGAGGGTGGTGACCAGTGTTCCTGGAGCACTGGAATTTCATATCTGGCCAAACTAAGCTTCATAAATGAAGGAGAAATAAGATTCTTTTCAGACCAGTAAATGCTGAGGGAATTTGTTACCACCAGACCCACTTTACAAGAGCTGCTCAAAGAAGTACTAATTATAGAACGAAAAGACCCTTACCAGTCACTACAAAAACACACTGAAGTACACAGACCAGTGACAATATAGAGCAACCATACAAACAAGTCAGCCTAACAAGTTAACATCATGATGACAAGATCAAATCCACACATATCAATACTAACTTGCAATGTTAGTAGGCTAATTGCCCCAATTAAAAGGCACAGAGTGACAAGCTGGATAAAGCAGCAAGACCAAATGTTATGTTGTCTTCAAGAGACCCATATCACATGCAACGACACCCATAGACGCAAAATAAAGTAGTGGAGAAAAATTTACCAGGGAAATGGAAAACAGAAAAAGCAATCCTAATTTCAGACAAAACAGACCATAAACCAACAAAAATTTAAAAAGACAAGAACATTACATAAAGGCAAAAGGTTCAATTTAACAAGAAGACCTAAATATTCTAAATATATATACACCCAACACAGAAGCACCCAGATTCATAAAGCAAGTTGACATAGATAGCTCTTATCTAAGTATCTTCAAAGAGACTTAGACTCCCAGGCAATAATAAGTGTGAGGCTTTAACACCCCACTGACAGTATTAGACAGATCTTTGAGGAAGAAAATTAACAAAGATATTTCAGGACCTGAACTCAACACTGGACCAAATGGACCTGATACGCATCTACAGAACTCTCCACCCCAAAACAACAGACTACACGTTCTTCTTATTGCCACATGGCACATACTCTAAAATCAACTACACAATCGAACATAAACAATCCTCAGAAAATGCAAAGGAACCAAAGATACCAACCACTTTTTTGCACCACAGAACAATAAAAATAGAACTCAAGACTAAGAAAATTGCTTACATGGAAATTAACCTGCTCCTTAATGACTTTTGGGTAAACAACGAAATTAAGGCAGAAGTCAAGAAATTACTTGAAACTAATAAGGACAAAGATAGAACATACGAGAATCTTGGACACAGCTAAGGCAGCATTAAGAGGGAAATTTATAGTACTAAATGCCCACATCAAAAAGTTAGAAAGACCTCAAATGAACAACCTAAAACTACAACTGAAAGAACTAGAGAAGCAAGAGCAAACCAACCCAAAAGCCAGCAGAAGACAAGAAACAACCAAAATCAGAGCTGAGACTAAGTAGACTGAGACAAAAAAAAAAAAATTCAAAAGATCAACAAAACCAGGAGTTGACTTTTTGAAAAAAATTAATAGACTGCTAGCTAGACTAATAAAGAGAGAAAATAAAAATAAACATAATGAGAAATGACAAAGACAATATTACCACTGACCCCACAGATAGACAAATAACCATCAAAGACTACTACGAACACCTCTATACACACAAACTAGAAAATCTAGAAGAAATGAATAAAAGGAGAGCTGGTACCATTTGTACTGAAACTATTCAAAAAAAACAAAAATAAAAAATAAAAATAAAAAACTGAGGAGGAGCAATTCCTCCCTAACTCATTCTATGAGGTGAGCATCATCCTGATACCAAAACCTGGCAGACAGACAGACACACACACACACACACACACACACACACACACACACACACACACGAAAACTTCAGGTCAATGTCCTTGATGATACCCTTGATGAACATAGATGCAAAAATCCTCAACAAAATATGAGCAAACCAAATCCAGCAGCATACCAAAAAGCACATCCACCACAGTCAAGTAGACTTTATCCCTGGGATGCAAGTTTGGTTCAACACACATAAATTAATAAATGTGATTCATCACATAAACAGAACTCATCACATAAACAGAACTAAAGACCAAAACCACATGATCATCTCAATAGATACAGAAAAGGCTTTCTATAAAATTCAACACCTCTTCACATTAAAAACTCTCCACAAACTAGTTACTGAAGGAACATACCTCAAAATAATAACATCATACTAAATGGGCAAAAGCTGGAAGCATTCCCCTTAAAAACCAGCACAAGACAAGGATGCCCTCTCTCAACCACTTCTATTCAACACAGTATTAGAAGTCCTGGCCAGACTAATTGGGCAAGACAAAGAAATAAAGGGCATTCAAATAGGAGGTGAGGAAGTAAAACTATCTTTGTTTGCAGACAACATGATTCTGTATCCAGAAAACTCTATATTCTCAGTCCAAAAGCTCATAGATCTGATAAACAACTTCAGCAGTTTCAGGATACAAAATTGATGTACTAAACCAACAACAGCCATGCCAAGAGCCAAATCAGGAACACAATCTCATTCACAATTGCCACAAAAAAATAAAATATCTAGGAATACAGCTAACCAGGGGGGTAAAAGATCTCTACAACAAGAATTACATAACACTGCTCAAAGAAATCAGAGACGACACAAACAAATGGGAAAACATTCTATGCTCATGGCTATATCTTTGAAATAGCCATACTGCCCAAAGCAATTTATAAACTGCCAATGACATTCTTTACAGAACTAGAAAAAACTATTTTAAAATTCATACTGAACAACCACCACAAAAAAAGCCCAAATATTCAATGTAATCCTAAGAAAAAAGAACAAAACAGGAGGCTTCATGCTCCCTGACTTCAAACTATATTACAGGGCTACAATAACCAAAACAGTATGGTACTGGTTTAAAAAAAAAAAAAAGGCACAAACACCAACATAACAGAAGAGAAAGCCAAAAAATATGTCCACACACCTACAAACACTGCTCTTCAACAAAGCTGACAAAAACAAACAATGGGAAGAGGACTCCCTAATCAATAAATGCTGCTGGGATAACTGGATAGCCATATGCAGAAGATTGAAACTGAATCTGTTTCCTACACCGTCTACAAAAATCAACTCAAGAGGGACTGAAGACCTAAATGTAAAACCCCAAACTATAAAAACCCTGGAAGACAACCTAGGTAATATCATTCTGTACATAGGAACTGGCAAAGATTTCATGATGAAGACACCAAAACCAACTGCAACAAAAGCAAAAATTGATATATAGAATCTAATTACATTAAAGGCTTCTGCACAGCAAAAAAAAAAAAAAAAAAAAAAAAACCCTAACAATAGAGGAAAACAGACAACCTACAGAATGGGAGAAAATATATGCAAACTATTCATCTGACAAAGGTGTACTATCCAGCATCTATAAGGAACTTAAGTTTACAAGAGAAAAACAACCCCATTAAAAAGTGGGCAAAGGACATGAACAGACACTTTTCAAAAGAAGACATACATGTGGCCAACAAGCATATGAAAAAAAAAAACTCAGTCACTGTTTACTAGAAAAATGCAAATCAAAACCACGAGATACCATCTCACACCAGTCAGAATGGCTATTAATAAGAAGTCAAAAAAATAACGTGCCGGCAAGGTTACAGAGAAAAGGGAATTCTTATATACAGTTGGTGGGAGTGTAAATTAGTTCAACCATTGTGGAAAGCAGTGTGGCAACTCCTCAAAGCACTAAAAACAGAACTACCATTCAATCCAGCAATCCCATTACTGGGTATACACCCAAAGGAATATAAAGCATTCTCTCATAAAGACATATGCATATATATGATCATTGCAACACTATTTACAATACCAAAGACACAGAATTAACCTAAATGCCCTTTAATGGTAGATTGGATAATGAAAATCTGGTACATATACAACACAGAATACTAAGCTGTCATAAGAAAAGAAGGAGATCACGTCCTTTGCAGCAACAAGGAGTTGGAGGCCATTATCCTAAGCAAACTAACACGGGAACAGAAAACCAAACACCCCATATTCTCACTTATAAGTGAGAGCTAAATAACGAGTACACATGGACACATAGAGGGGAACAACAGACACTGTGGCCTACCAGAGACTAGAGGGAGGAGGGAGAGGAGCAGAAAAAATAACATATTGAGTACTAGGCTTAGTACCTGTATGATAAATAATCTGTACAACAATCTCTGTGACACGAGTTTACCTATATAACAAACTTGCACACGTACCCCTGAACTTAAAAGTTAAGAAAAATAAAACTTCCAGAGTGAGTTTTCTTCTATGTTTTCAACATTATATGTAAGAGATGCATACAAATGTAAACATCATCAGAGTCTGTGATTTTATTTTTTTCATGAATTTTAATGCAATACACAAAATATTCATTATGAAGAGTAGCTTGGTATTAAAGCAGGTTTGCCTTTGATATGATCCCCAGGGAATCGACTTACGTGAATACAAAAAGATCTCAATATTTGACAGCCTCTTCTTGAAGATGATCTTCATATCTATGTGTCCCAGAGACTGTCACCCACTCCATTAACTTCCTCAGAAGTGGAAGCAATTTGTATAAAACACACCTTGGCCCCTTTATTTTCTAGGCAATAACCCATAACCTCAAAAATAGAAGTCAATCAAAAATACTTTTTTTTTTTTTAAGACAGAGTTTCACTTTATGTCAACTAGGCTGGAGTGCAGTGGTGCCATCTCTGCTCACTGCAGCCTTGACTTCCTAGGTTCAAGTGATCCTCCTGCCTCAGCACCCAAAGTAGCTGGAACTACAGGCATGTACCACCATGTCTAACTAATTTTTAAATATATTTTTCTGTAGGGATGGGGTTTTACCATGTTGCCCAGGCTGGTGTTGAAGTCATGAGCTCAAGCGATCTGCCTACCTGGACCTCCTAAAGTGCTAAGATTACATGTGTGAGCCCTCTGGCCAAAAATATTTACTATTTAAAAAAAAAAATCTGCCTTTATCTTCCAGAATGAAAACACTATCTTTATTTGTCAGTAGTTCTGGCAGGCTCTAAATATTTTTCAGCAGTGCACAGCATATAGAGACAATTTTTCCCACAACTAAACTCTAAGGTAATTTCCCATAAGTGGACATTGTACAAAGGACAATGAAAGAAGGAATGATCAACGGCTTCAACCAGTTTCCAACAAATTGAGTAGAATTCATGTCTCATGAAGAGATCTTCAATAAATTCAAAGACAAGCTACATTGTTTTCTCTGAACTACTGTTGTGAAATAGTATTTCTCATGAAATCCACAAAACTTTTAGTCAAGATAAACCAAATGAATTCAGAGGCCCACCCTAATACGTGCATCCTTCCTTATACATCAGAAACATGCTTGATATTTTATACATAAATGTAATATAGGGAAAAAAATGCTAAGAAGGGCAAAAAAGATATGCCCTATAAATTTGCCATATTAGAACATATTTGTAGAGTGTGGGGAACGTATCTGTGATATCATTTTATATTTTACAGGTAAAGAAACTGAAGCAGCTTACGAACAAGGAAAAAACTCAAGTTTGCAATATAAATGTTTCTTCCCCCAGAATTACCCAACCAACAAATCTACAATAGATGTTTTAGCTTAATAAATATGTAACATACATGTATTATACATGAATTAGAACAGACTGCAATGCTGAAGAGTTTAAATTAATGCATGAATTCTGAGTTAAGGGAAATTAGAAATGGCTTATGTGCCCTTTAGGAATGGCAGAATTCCAGTAAGATATATGCTTCCTTGGTGCAGCTCTTTTTTTTTTCTTTTGAGATGGAGTCTCGCTCTCTTGCCCAGGCTGGAGTGCAGTAGCATGATCTCGGCTCACTGCAACCTCTGCCTCCCAGATTCAAGCGATTCTCCTGCCTCAGCCTCCCGAGCAGCTGGGATTATAGGCACGTGCCACCACTCCCGGCTAATTTTTGTATTTTTAGTAGAGATGGGGTTTCACTATGTTGGTCAGGTTGGTCTCGAACTCCTAACCTCAGGTGGTGCAGCTCTTTAGGACAGTCTAGGCTTGGTGGATCACTGCTTTGGCCTCACACACCATTTCTTATCTAGATGATTAGTTAAGAGTCACCATTGGCAAATGCCCCTAAAGATAAAAAAAAATTTACAGGTTGAGTATCCCTTATCCAAAATGCTTGACACCAAAAGTGTTTAGAATTTCAGATTTTTTTCAGATTTTAGAATATCTGCATATACATAATGAAATATATACCTTATACATATAACCTGAAAGTAATTTTATACAATATTTTAAATAATTTTGTACATGAAACAAAGTTTGTATACATTGAACCATGAGAAAGCAAAGGTGTTGCTATCTCAGTCACCCATGTGGACAATCTGTGGTTGTTTAGCACTATCATCATTCTGCACATAGAAAAGGTAACTATAGTTGTGAGGGCTGGGAGGGTCTTTTTTTTTTTTTTAACCCTTGTGGAGAATGAATAAGCTGTGTGTTGTGTGCCTGTGTTTTCACTGTAGCCCATCACATGAGGTCAGGTGTGAAATTTTCACTGTGACATCATATTGGTGCTCAAAAAGTTTTGAATTTTGGAGCATTTCAGATTTCAAACTTTTGGATTAGGGATGCTAAGCCTCTATATGCCAACATTCTGTTTTCAAAAATGGACTACTGCTCATTTGAAAACTGATTCACTAAAACAGTTTGTATAAGAAGCATAAATCTTAGTGGTAGAATAGAAGAATATAACATCAATTGTTTTTATGCAAAAATCCATTTTATACAGCTAGTACTGGACTAAAACCAAAACAATTTATAAAGAAATAACAGTTCTCACATTAAAAGTTATGTGCTAGAAAAGATCAGATGGAGATAAGACAAAAAGTATAGTATACTGAATATTGAAAATTTAGTATTTAAAGAGAACACAAATCACTTTTAATTTCATGGATATTTACCTTACATCAAGCACTTCTCTAGCACCCAGCCCACATTCAGACAGTCTACAAGAGCATGTGTGTGTGGAAGGGCACTCAATCTATTCACTTTTACAAAAATATAGCTGCCCATTTAGTCTCAAAGGCACAAGTGAATAAAATAACATTACTATCAAATACTGTTTTAAAGTATAGAAAAATCTGTAGGGCAGACTTGTACTAAAGTAACAATTAACAAGAGATGTGGTTTATGAAGAAATACTCTAGCTTAACTGACATCATCAAAACGATGGGAGTTTGTCTTTATGATTTCCCCTTGCCCAAACCAAGTGGGATATTTCCTGGGTTAAATAACAGTTCTTGTTTATTTCTCCTAGATATCACATATTTTGGTGGAGGGGAGGGTCAAACTAAAATACATAAGCCAATATAAAATGTAAACTGGTAGAGAGGCTTAAGATCTACTGTTGACTCTAGGGAAAGCACTGATTCAAACTTTTTTTAAAAAGACATACCTCAATGACTTTCCTGATACAGAAAGGGAAAAAGTTAATTGTTTTTCAACCTACATTACAAGAAACAAAAGATTAAAAATGCTGCTTTCAGGGTAACATGTGTACATCCCTTCTTTCCCATATGTATTTGTCTTTGTTTCTCCCTCTCAAGGGGTGGGTGTGGGTGTGTGTATGTATGTGAGAGAGACAGAGAGAGTGAGGAATGTTTCTCCCTTCCTCCCTCAGTCTCAGTCACTCTAAATCCCCTCTCATGTCAGCCTGTCTTTCTTACACTCAGTAACTCATTTCTAAGCACCGATAATCAGAAACCAGGCATTTTATCAAGTTGTAGTCTGAGGCAAAGTGAATTACAAAAATACTCACAAAGTGAGAAAAAGAATCAGAAATTATTCAATCATCATTTGAAAACAGAAAATATTAAAGCCACAGATTTTCAGCTTTTCTTGAACTATCTAACACATAAATATGCCATATATAAAATCTAAATAAACTTAGTAGGTTAAATCTAATAGATTCATTTATAGAATTTTGAGCTAAATACATCAGGACGGAAAAAACACTAAAAGCCAGTTTAATAAAGCAGTAAACACTGGCTTTGGAGTCACAGCTCTGAATTTGTATACCAACACTGCTATAACTAACTGTACAATCTTGGGTAGGTTATTTGTTCTTGGCCTACCTCTTCATCTCTAAGATGAAACTATTAAATTTGCTGTGAGGATGACACAGATAATTCTTGTAAAACATTTAGCATGGTGGCACATATTGAAAGCTTAACATTTTATCTGAAACATCAGGTGCAGTGAACATCTATTACTCTTTTTGTCTGAACATCTATTCTATTTGTCTGCTCAAACTTCTCCTGTCATATGATTTCAGAAGGTAAAACACTGGTTCCACGTCTTGGCTTTGAGAACTCCACCCATGTTTTTTTTTTTGTTTTTTTTTTTCTTTTGAGATGGAGTCCCACTCTGTCGCCCAGGCTGGACTGCAGCAGTGCAATTTGGCTCACTCCAACCTCCACCTCCTGGGTTCAAGCGATTTTCCTGCCTCAACCTCCTGGGTGGCTGGAATTAAGGCACGCGCCAACACGTCTGGCTGGTTTTTGTATTTTTAGTAGAGATGGGGTTTCGCCATATTGGCCAGGCTGGTCTTGAACTCCTGACCTCAGATGATCTACCCACTTCAGCCTCCCAAAGTGTTGGGATTACAGGCGTGAGCCACTGCACCTGGCCATCCACCCATCTTATGATTGCAGAAGGTTAAACACTTTCCCACATCTCCCATACAACTAGGATATGTGTTTTGCCAAACACACATGTACAGCCCAGAGTAGTGAACTAGTGAGCAGTAGCCGAGAGCAGAAGGAGCTTGTTCTCACACTGATTGGAGCAATTTCAGCAAGATCAAGTCTAGGGCAGACGTGGCAGCATTTAGAGTCATCCAGAGCCAGCAGTGTTGCTGGGACAGGCTGTGGCGTCCGTCCGTCTGTCTCTAGATGGTACTGGCATCCTCATGGGAATTGTTGTGCAATGTGATTTGGGGCATTATTTCTGGTAGCTTAGTCCTGAATCTGGTTTCTCCAACACTCACAACAATTCGATGAGCCACTGAGCTATACTCAATTTCCTTTTAAAACATATTTGAGTTGGTTTTTACTAACCAAGAATTCTGACTGACATCATGCAAAAGTGAAATCCATTCTCACCTGCACCATCCACACGAAAAAAAGAGACAGTTTTCCATCTCTCCAAAAAAACTCAAAAAGTATTGTTCACTTTTTTTAGTATATGTGCTGCCGAAGCAAGCATGTATTGTTCACTTTTAACCAATAGATTTATCCTGGGAAGTCTTGGAAATTTATTTTATAAATTATGGATAATTATTTTCTTAATTTAGAAAGTGAGAAATATCTAGGCAGTTTTAGATTTACTTCAAAGGAACACTGTCAAGGAGAAGTGATGTCATAGGAAAACAACTCTATGCAAGAAATAGCTTTCATTGAGGTAACAAACGATTTTACCATGCCTAAAACCAACCTATGTATTCCCAACAGCTTTCCTCCTAGCAGGAGCTTCACATTTGAGGAGCCTCACCCCCAAGGGTCATTTTTAGGTCAAAAAATTAATTATTATCAAAAAATCATACATATTCCTCTTTTGTTTTAAAAAATAACTCAATAAAATATCTAAAAAGCAAAACTATTCAATTTTCTGTTAAAATAGTGCATAGTCAGTGCCTGATTATCATAGGCTAATGCACACTCCTCCTCTTCTGCCAGATTTCTCTGCAGTCTATATTACAGTCCAGTAATGCTTTTTCCAGTGTCTACAATATTACAGCTCAAATCTGTTAATTTTATTACTCGTCAGTATAAATGTTGATACAAGGTTTGTTGGGAGGCTGAAACTTGGGGATTAGTTTCCCTAGAGTCTCAGGAGCCAGTTACCATATGGAGTTGAAACTGTTTTAATGAATTAAAAAAAAAATACTGAACAAAATCAAGTATATATATTTTTTAAGTCATAGTTTCTTGACTCCCAAACTTAAAAAAAAAAAAAGTTTAAAAAAGCAAATCTTTTCAGATTAAAATTTAGGAAAAAAAAAGAAGTATTGGGAAATGTATGCTGTTAATGGACATCCAGTGTATTAAAAAGTCATAGAAAAAAACCCTGAACTTTGCCAGAGATTTGGGGGTGGGGAGAGAAGTCACAGAATTTCAAGGTTCATGATCACACATTAGAGCTACATTACAACATACAAGTAGCTGAGGCCTTGAGAGTTGAGCACCTTACCCAAGGAACTTATCTGCTGATTCATAGCTGAATGATTCATTAAGATATCTTCATTTTGCCCTTCAAATAAGGTAAAATAAAGTTAACTGAATAACATATGGCATGACTACTGAATTTAAAATAACAAAAAAATACTAAATCCAAAGCAAGTGATTTCAAAACCCAACTGTTTGTACTTTTTAACATCAAGTTCTGATTTATAATGATTCATAAATACTCTAGACATACCAATACAGAAAAAGTCATCAAAAAAGTTAAAATTTTTATAGTGTCTATAAGTTCATTTCTAGGTAATGCCTGGGATGTATTATAAAGTAAAATCATTTTTGCATTTGTGTCAAGGGCTATTTCTTAAACATGCATTATATAGGTTGTTATTTACTGCATGCCCTCAGAACATATACCTAAACACCATGAATTTATGTATAGCACTTAACCAAAAAAACATTTTTTTCTGGTCACAATCCAACCCCCACTCCTTTGTAAGATCATAGAATTCAACAACTGACCTAATCCTCTATTCATCCCCATGTAAATCCACTAGTTCAGAGGTTTTTTTAAAACAAAATTTGAATTAAGTAGTAACATGTTTCTAATTGAAATTGTGGAAAATATAATGAATATACTAAAACGGATACATTTTTATTGCTTTTATGATTAACAGTTTGATGAACACTTTCATCAAAAAGTAAAAGATATAAATCTTTACACATTTTGATTCCATTCATAAAATATTATCAATGGAATTCTAGGTCAAAGAGTATGTACACATTCAGCTGGAAGATTTATTATTACTGAAATAACAAAGAGATGATGGCCCCTTTAGGAAAACAACTGTGCCTTATTCTCCCTTGTATCCAAAACATCTAGTACATGAGCAAGTTTTCACTGAATGCTTAATGAATGATGGAGGTTTCCTCTTTCTTAGCACACTGTCTCTGAAGGGAGAATTAAATACAGCAGGTTCCCAAATGAGAAAACAAATCATGCCAAATATCAAATTTATTGATGGGCTGCATAAAACCCTCCTTAGGGAGAAAAAAGCACAAGTACTGGCACTGCCACTCAAAGTATCTTCATACGTTTAAAAGAGTTTGGATGTCGCATAGTATAAAGAATACAGTATTTTAGTAGGTATGTAACACTGAAAGATATTACTTCTCCCAATTTATTGTCTAAACATCACATTGTCCATGGAGATCCTTTCAGAACATGTTCAAAGAGCTTTAAAGTGCTAAATATGCCGGGCGCGGTGGCTCATGCCTGTAATCCCAGCACTTTGGGAGGCTGAGGTGGGTGGATCATGAGGTCAAGAGATCAAGACCATCCTGGTCAACAATGTGAAACCCCATCTCTACTAAAAATACAAAAATTAGCTGGGCATGGTGGTGCACACCTGTAGTCCCAGCTACTTGGGAGGCTGAGGCAGGAGAATTGCTTGAACCCAGGAGGCGGAGGTGCACTGAGCCGAGATCGCGCCATTGCACTCTAGCCTGGGTAACAAGAGCGAAACTCTGTCTCAAAAAAAAAAAAAAAAAATTAAAAATAAAAATAAAGTGCTAAATATTTTAAATACTAGCTAGATTTTTCATTTTACTTTGATTTTCAATCACAGGTGCTAATGTTATCATAGCAGGTATCTCATAAAGATGAAAAACAGATTCACTACAAGACAATGTGCAGGGAATTGAGCTAGCACTTCGATGTATTAATTTAACATTCACCACATTCCATGCTAGGCATTACCATCTCTATTTCACAGGCAAAGAAACAGAAGGTAAAGAAACTTGCTTGTTTCTTTGAACCAAGACATTCTGGCCGCACTCCTAATCACCACACAGTATTGACTCCAAGTAACAAGCAAAAGCAAATACAGTTTCTGGCACAGCTTTCAGTGGACATTAGTGATAAAGGGCCCAATGACAATATGCTTGCCAGAAAATCAGATGTTCAATCAATCTAGATGAATTATTTATTCATTTAGTAAATAATTATTTATTATCTATCATGGGCCAAGAACTGTATCAGAATACGTGAGTGTTCTCCAAACCTTGAAAACTGTTCAGGAAAGAAAGAGGCAGATCTTGTAGTGTAGATATCTAGTGTACAGAGACAGATGTAATGGAGATAGAATAAAATGGAGTTACTCACAAGTGTTAAGACACAGAAGGAGTAATTAACTCTGCCTAGGGCACTCAGAGAAGTTGCACAGAAGAGGAAACAGCTCAATTGGAACTTGAATAACAGACTTTTAATGTCTCTGGCTTAAAGTTTCTCTCTCAAAATCATTCTCTACAGAAGGGTCAGGTTATCACTATGAAAAGTGCTGCAGTAGTAGAAGCACAGAATATGGCTTAGCACAGCTGGTACCATATGAGGTGCGCCAGGGAGAGAGAAAAGGGTTTAGAGATTTTGACAGCTCTGCGGAATCAAACCCCTACCAACACAATAGAAGCCAGTGACAAAGAAGTCCATTTATCAAGCTTAATTTTATAGCTAACATGGCTATTAAAACTGCCTATGTTTGACATACCTGTAAATTCCTAATAAGTTCTTATAATAAAAAAAAACACCTAAATTTAAAAACAATAACAAAGGAATGAGGGCAGAGAGGGGAAAGGCGGACCTTCAGCAAAGCATGACTGACTGACTCTTCCTGAAACCTCGCTTTAAGAAGTTAAAGGAGTTTTTAGACATATAAAGTCCATAAGGATGAAGAGAACTGGGAAAGACACAACAGCAAATGAGAGTCATCAAGAACATTTTGGAAGCTAGAAAAGGAAAAGAGTGATTAACTAACCTATCAAGACCAAGAAAGTTGAAATCCAAACCTGCCAGGGAGAACCCATCAGGAAGCAAGCTGATAAAGACAGAAAGTAGAATAATGGTTGCCAAGAGCTGGGGAGGGGGAAAGGGGATTTTACTGCTTAATGAGTACTGAGTGTCAGTTGAAGATGATAAAAAAGTTCTGGAGATGAATAGTGGTGATTATTGTACACTAATGTACTTAATACCATGGAACTGTACCCTTTAAAATGGTTACAGCAGTAAATTTTGTTACTATATTTTACCACAATTTAACAAAAAAAGCGGCAGCAAGGTGAATTCATGCTGGAAAGATTCAGGTAGTGTAGGCACAGTGAAGACAAAACACATCATGGGGGTGGAAACCATATGACTGGTTGTAAATTCTTATAAGTGGCCTCCCCATGAAAACCAATCTTCTCCCTATTGCTGATAAAAGCATGGAGATGCACCTCTGGAGAGGGTGAACAAGAGACCTCAGTCTCAGGAACACAAGTCACAACTGAAGCAAGACAAAATGCCTTACTGAAAAAGAGAATTAGGTGAAATTCTGCTTGGGATGCAGAAGGCTATCTCCCAGAAGAAAATGGAGCTGACAGATTACTTAATGTGTCCAACCATATTTACAGTTGTTTTAGATTTGTTAAATAATTGTAAGTGAATTAATAATAAGAAAAAATATTAAACTGGGATAATTATCTGGGAAAACAAAATATAATCACAGTGAATTTTGTGACTCAGCTGTGAAAAATATTTGCATAGTCTTAATAAACACTAAACTACCCCCAAAGTCTGATATCCCATAAAGAGAAGATGAGAAAAAGGGAATTATGTATAAATGTTTGTGGGCAGTAGAGAGATTAAGATAACTAATCTTCATCCTTCTTAGACAGAAGTCAGTAGCTACTGTCTAAAATGAAAAACCAACAAAATGCAGAACTCACTTAGAAAAATGAAGGCAATGGCCGGGCATGGTGGTTCACGCCTGTAATCCTAGCACTTTGGGAGGCCAAGGTGGGTGTATCACCTGAGGTTGGGAGCTCGAGATCAGCCTGACCAACATGGCAAAACCCTGTTTCTACTAAAAATACAAAAGTTAGCCGGGTGCAGAGGTGGTCGCCTGTAATCCCAGCTACTCGGGAGGCTGTGGCAGGAGAATTGCTTGAACCCAGGAAGCGGATGTTGCAGTGAGCCAAGATCGCACCATTGTACTCCAGCCTGGGTGACAGAGTGAGACTCCATTTCAAAAAAGGAAGAAAAGAAAGAAAAGGAAAGGAAAGAAAAGAAAAGAAAAGAGAAAAGGCAAGGAAAAGAAAAGAAAAGGAAGGAAGGAAGGAAGGATGAAGGCAAATATCAGAATAACTAACAGAACTGAAACTGAATGCCTTGTAAAGGTTAATAATTGGAGGTGAGATGGGGAACTGCTGCTTTCATAAGACTTGTAATACAATTTGACTTTTTAAACTACACGTGTACAAATATCACTTTAATTTCAAAATAAATACAAATTTAATTTAGAAAGGTAACCAAAAGATTTTGTTTCAAAGATCTAAAATTGTCTAAGTATATATTATTTTTTCCAACTATCATTATTAATTTCTGTTAATTCTTAGAACTTCCAGTAATAGTGAGGCCAATTATAATAAATGTCTTTCTTGGAGTACAACTCATTAACTGATATGTCATTCACTATAGAAATACTTTGGGAATGTAGCAATTCTAAAGCCTAGCTGTTTAAAACCACACCTTAAATACTGTATTTTCTTTCTTTCTTCCTCAAAATACATATTTGGGTATATTTTATAAAAGCCTATATTATTTGCAACTCTTGGGTCAAATCCAAATTTTGACATTTTGAATGACTAGTATTTGTAAACACCAGTGATAGCAGAGTTACCAAATGATACAAATGGACAAACTGAAAGGCCACCTCATGGAAAAATACACAAAGTAATAAACATGCAAAAGAAAACAGTAAAAAATCTTATCTGCAAGAACTATAGCAACTTGTAACTTTTTTTTTTTTTGAGACACAGTTTCACTCTTGTTGCCCAGGCTGGAGTGTAATGGTGCTATCTCAGCTCACTGAAGCCTCCACCTCCAGAGTAGCTGGGATTACAGGCATGTGCCACCATGCCCAGCTAATTTTGTATTTTTATTAGAGACAGGATTTCTCCATGTTGGTCAGGCTGGTCTTGAGCTCCTGACCTTAGGTGATCTGCCCACCTCGGCCTCCCAAAGTGCTGGGATTACCGGCATGAGCCACGACACAAATTCATCAACTAAATATAATCTAATGAATACACTTCCACACAGTCAAAACCAAGAACCTCATCCAGAAAAGGAAAATGCTTAAAAAGAAAGATTAAAATCAAGAGATTAAAACATCACATTCTACTAAATTTTTTAAAAAATTAATGAAGTTCTGTTCATATAAAGATAAAAGCTATGCACCTTAGTTTCCTTTCCCAGCAGTACTAATGGACTGTGTTGATCTACAACATAGAGTTGCTCGATTTCATGTGTCAACTATAAAACAAATTTGCAAATAAACTATTACAAAGGCATAAGAACATTAAAATAATATTTGTTTTATTATTTACATTGCACACCCCTATAACCAGACAGAAATAGCATCAGAGATACAGCAACCAAAAAAGTTCCCCAGTATTTATCACTGAGTGCGCATTATGTGTGGGAACATGACAGAAAGAAATGCATATGAGACAAGACTCCTGCACTCAAGAAGTTTGAAATTTAGTAATGCAGCAGACGGGTAAGAAGTATGTTGTAGTAGGGCTGTATCTTAGTGTGTTTTTTGTTGCTTATTACAGAATACCTAAAAGTGGGCAATTAATAAGATATGAAATTTATTTCTTACAGTTATGGAAGCAGAGAAGCCAAAGGTTGAGGGGCTGCATCTGGAGAAAGCCTTCTTGGCTCGTAGTGTCTCTCTGCAGAGTCCTGAGGCAGCAGAGGGCATCACATGGTGGGGCTGAGCATGCTAGCTCAGGTCTCTCTTCCTCTTGTTATAAAGCTACCAGTCCTACTCCCGTGATAACCCATTAATCCATTAATCCATGAATGTATTAATCTATTCACGAGGGCAGAGCCCTCATGACCTAACCACTTCTTAAAGGCTTTTCCTCTCAATAGTGCCACATTGGGGATTAAGTTTCAACATGAGTTTTGGAGGAGACAAACATTCAAACCATAGCAGGCTGCCAATATTAAGACATTAAAACAATTCATGAACAATACAAAACAGTGAAATGACTAAGAACTAAACTATGAAATTGAAATTTAGAGAAAGGGAAGATAATAGAAGGCTTGAAAGAAGTAGGCACCGAACTGGGTCTAAAAAAAGAGTCTTTCAAATGCTATAAAAGCATTTGAAAAGATATGGGATATTAGGGAGAATGAACACACTCTCTCCCTAGATTGTGCTATATATTTACATTTTTTTCATAGTGAAATATTGGAGGGAAATGTATACAAAATCAAAGAAGAATTATCTGAAAGAGAACTACCTAGAAAAGGAAAAATAAAGTTGTATACAGAGGGAAAATTATCCATAACTTAAAAAAAATTATCCATAACTTAAAAAAATATATATCATATATATAATGTATATCAATAAATGTTCACACTTAGTCTCATTCCATTATTTGAGAGAGAATAAGAGTAAAAGCATTATAATCCCACTTCCACAATGAGAAACTGACAAAAAGAGATAAATCGCATTTGGCAACAGAACTACATAAGGACAGCAGCTGACACGTCCTAATTCCAGTTTTATCCTATAATCCTACAATGCATTATATACTATACTTCATAGTGCTAACATGAAGTGTTTTATACCACATTTGCTTTATTATCAAGGTCAGTTTCTTATATCAACCAAAAACACTAGGAAGTGATAGGTAGTATTTTAAAAAGATGTCCATTTTTAGGGAAGTATGTTGTAATACACCACAGCCAATGGGTCTCACTTAAGATCATGAAACTTTTAAAACTAGAACCATGGCCTTTTCAGTAAACTTGAGATATGTTACTATCTCAATGTATCCACTAGCCAACGGGACATTTTTTAACAGTTAGAGGAGGAGAGGGTGGTGTTCAGATGGGAGCTAAAGTCATAGTTCCAAGGAACTTACACCAAAAACATTTTCAGTGTTTTATCTAAATTATTTTGGCTGTAAGCTGTCAGCTACATGAATAGAGACTGAAAATAAAGAAAACATCATAAAATAATCACATTCATGAAATGCACGTGTTATTATGCCATACAGTTATTCATCACAAACTTATTAGCATCCTCAGAAATTACAATCAATACTATCTTTTACACCCAAAATAAAACTTTCCCTTCTCTAAATTGATAAGATCTTATTAGCTTTCCACACCTATAAATGCTATCAATGTTTACTGGTGTGCGCCAAACTAGATTAATACTCACTACAAACTGAAAAGCACTCATTAGTCTAGCATCTATCACTCATGGTCCCTTACAGTCTCACTTTCTTCTCTTTCCCTACACCAAAAGCAGAAGATTCTTATGCTCTTCCACTACATTCCCACCTGAAACATCCCTGATAACAGTCAAGTGCTCCCTCCCACTTCTTTTTTTTTTTTTTTTTTTTTTTTTTTTGAGACGGAGTTTCGCTCTTGATACCCAGGCTGGAGTGCAATGGCGCGATCTCGGCTCACCGCAACCTCCGCCTCCTGGGTCCAGGCAATTCTCCTGCCTCAGCCTCCTGAGTAGCTGGGATTACAGACACGCGCCACCATGCCCAGCTAATTTTTTGTATTAGTAGAGACGGGGTTTCACCATGTCGACCAGGATGGTCTCGATCTCTTGACCTCGTGATCCACCCGCCTCGGCCTCCCAAAGTGCTGGGATTACAGGCTTGAGCCACCGCGCCCGGCCGCTCCCTCCCACTTCTACAGGGATCCACTACCGAATTAATTGACCCCATTTACTTAGCAAACTAAAGGATATAACTCAGTTTCCTACCTATATATTTATGTGTCCACATGTGATTAGGAGCAGGACATAGGAGTTTTGAATGGAGGCACAAATGAGCCAAAGACAACCTTCTACCCTCTAAAGTAGCTGCAGCATAATACAAAAAGCAATGTACCTGGAGCAGACGACCAGGGTCTTAATCCCAGCTCTGCCACTTTACTATGAGTTGAGTGATCTCCTTCACTTAGCATCTCAACTTGTCAGGTTCAGCCTCCAAAGGTGTATATCCAGGAAAGTACCTTAACTCAGCAGAGTCTCTGATGATGAAAAAGAAAAAGAGGAAGTGGAGGAGGAGGAGGAAGCAGTACTAGTACTAATAGTAGTACAAGTAGTAGAGGTGATGGTAGTGATGATGGCAGTGAGGATAGTAACAGTAAGGCTACAACACAGAGGCTCTTGTGATTCTGGTAAATGACCAAGGAAAAAACATGAATTGTTCTGTAAACTGTAATTTTAAATCATATTTAACTGACACTTGTATGGTGCTCACCGTGTGTGCCAACAACTGTCCTAAGCACTTTACAATTTATTTACTCATCATAACCACCTTATGATACAGTTATCAATATTATCCCCATTTTACAGATGAAGAAACTAAGTCACAGAGAGATTCAGTTACTTACCCAAGTCCCACAGCTAAGTGGTAGAGCCAGGATTCAAACCCAGAAGCCTGACTCCAAAATCTATTCTCTTAATTACTCCACAAAGCAGTCATGTAGTTACGGATGGATAATTGTTTCTACTTACATTTACATACGTTATGTGATTTTTAGTACATATCATCCTGATTATGTCTTAGTTTAACATTTAAAATTATATTATCTGAACCTGTCAACAAGAAAACAATTATAATGGATATCAAGAGCATATCAGAAGCTCAGATCAGTGTTTCAACCAATCATATTCAGAAAATCAATAATGAATAGTAACATTCACTAAAGTATTTCATTGACCATTCAGGACTTTATTATTTTTCATTCTCTAAAAAATAATATCAGTGTATCAGTTCATACATACACACAAAAACACATGAAATACTGTATATTAAATTGTTAGTCAGCTTCAATGACCATGTATCAGGCTAGTTAAATACATGACCAATCATATATATCCTAATGGCCAGTTAGATACCTTTGTTACATTTCAGTGATAACTGTAAAAAGAGTTTATACAAACTTCCACAGCTTACCAAAAGTTAAATTATACAATTTTATTTTTTTGTAATTTAGGTTTTGGGGTACATGTGAAGAACATGCAAAATTGTTGTATAGGTACACACGTGGCAGTGTGATTTGCTGCCTTCCTCCCCTTCACCTATATCTGGCATTTCTCCCCATGCTATCTCTCCCCACTTCCCCACCCCTGCTGTCCCTTCCCTATTTCCCCCCAACAGACCCCAGTATGTAGTGCTCCCCTCCCTCTGTCCATGTGTTCTCATTGTTCAACACCCACCTATCAGTGAGAACATGCGGTGTTTGATTTTCTGTTCTTGCGTCGGTTTGCTGAGAATGATGGTTTCCAGGTTCATCCATGTCCCTACAAAGGACACGAACTCATCGTTTTTGATGGCTGCATAATATTCCATGGTGTATATGTGCCACATTTTCCCTGTCCAGTCTATCATCGATGGGCATTTGGGTTGGTTCCAGGTCTTTGCTATTGTAAACTGTGCTGCAATGAACATTCGTGTGCATGTGTCCTTATAGTAGAACGATTTATAATCCTTTGGCTATATACCCAGTAATGGGATTGCTGGGTCAAATGGAATTTCTATTTCTAGGTCCTTGAGGAATCGCCACACTGTCTTCCACAATGGTTGAACTAATTTACACTCCCACCAACAGTATAAAAGTGTTCCTATTTCTCCACATCCTCTCCAGCATCTGTTGTCTCCAGATTTTTTAATGATTGCCATTCTAACTGGCATGAGATGGTATCTCAATGTAGTTTTGATTTGCATTTCTCTAATGACCAGTGATGACGAGCATTTGTTCATATGTTTGTTGGCCTCGTGTATGTCTTCTTTTATAAAGTGTCTGTTCATATCCTTTGCCCACTTTTGAATGGGCTTGTTTGTTTTTTAATTTTTTAATTGCTGTCACCATAAAGTTTTATCTAATACCGGATTATAGTCTTAACGTTAATTAAATTTTTCTAGTTGAGAAAATGCACTTAATAATTAATAGCATTAATATTTTAAAATATTTTTCCTAAAGAATACATATCAGTCAGATGAGGAAAGAAAAGGAAAGGAAAAAAAAAGAATACTTCCCAAATTTATCAGCATAACTATATTCTAAAATACTGGATAAACTCAAGAGACTACTAAAAGTAATTATAGTTTTATGAAGGATCCAGGATCAAACCAATTCAAGTGTTATAGAACCCAATTAAAACAAAATTAAATATAGTCTTTGGGGATACAGGACAAAAAAAAAAAAAAAAAAACCCCTACCAGACTTTCGGAACTCTTATTAACATTAAGACAATAAACTACATTTTGAAACAATTCCCAGAAGTGTTAATGCTCAAAGTGACTCTTCCCCATGAAGAGAAAGTTATGCAATATAAGCACGTCTTGCAAGCCAACTCAAATAGTCTTTGGGTAAAAATAAAAAACATCTGAAGACAACTTTACTGTCTCATAATTTTTTAAAGCACTAGGAGAAATTTTTAGGTTAGTATAAAAACATTAAAGAAAACATGAAAATAAATTAAGATAAGAAAAACTAATGAAACACTTCTGGAACAAGACATGGTGGTTGGGGGTAGATTTCAACTAACCAAAGGTGAAAATAACAGAAAAAAGATAAGGAACTAATGTGCAGAAACATTCTTGGAATCTGCGTTGGAAATTAGTCATACAAAGTAATCATCACAAAATGAGGTCCAATCTACTGGTTAAAAGCATAAAGAGTTTTTATGATATTTTTCCCAAGCAAACTCAATGTAGACTTTTCCTTCACTACAAATACACAAAAGGTTTGTGTTGGTGCAATTTACTATGCCTTTTCTCAGCCCTAGGATATTTTTGTATCCAATCTCAAATTGCAAATAAGATGCTATCTGTCCTCAAAATGTCGAGTTATTGGCAGAAACACAGTTCCATGTCTAACAGAACTTTCATGCCGTACTACAAGACTTTTAAGTGATATTCTTTTTTAGATGCAAGACCACCTATATAGTTAAAATAATAAAACTTGTAGAACACATTGTTTGATGATGTAATAAATCAAAAATTTTCCCTAGTATGAGAATACCACCTTAGTGCTTATTTACTCTATTGCTAGATTCTTATTATGTATTCCCTTTATTTTATGGAATTAGTATTTTAAGGTTAGCTACACAGTGAATCCTACTATCCTACCACCTTTAAGCAGAGAAATGTTCCACAGAACTACATTACCAAAACATTAAGCCAAAAGTTGACAACTACAGAAGAAAGTTCACACTTTCTTTGCTTCCATTTCCTCATTTGGTGATATTCAGTTTTTAGAAACGGAAACTGGAGAAATTAGAAAAGGAAATGGAAATTAGAAGAGGCCAGGCACAGTGGCTCACACCTGTTGTCCTAGCACTTTGGGAGGCTAAGGTGGGAGGATCGCTGGAGGCTAGAAGTTTGAACCAGTTGAAGCAATATACTGAGACTCCATCTCTACAAATAAAAATACAATACAATACAATACAATACAATACAATACAATACAAAACAAAACAAATTAGCCTAGCATGGTGGCATGCACCTTTAGTCAGTCCCCGCAACTAAGGGAGGCTGAAGTGGGAAAATCGCTTAAGCCTCGGGGTTTGAGGCTGCACTAAGCTGTGATCACGCCACTGTACTTCATCCTAGGTGACACAGTGAAACACTGTCTCTGGGAGATTAGGTTTCTACCATCAGATGCACAACTGTAAGCAACTTAAAAAGTAGGGAACTGGAAATAGCTGTCCATTTATTTCCATCAAGTTGTAATTCTACCTTGAGGAAGAAGGAAACATTATTTGTGTTTTTAAAGTTATAATGCACATTTTATGTTTATAGCATACATTAAATAAAAAGAACATTACATTATGATAATCTATGAGAGAAAATATATTTATAATGGGATGCAACTGTTAACATAGCAGACTTAGGTTATTTTCCCTCTATAATGTATACAAATGTTCCTTGACTTATGATAGGATTACATCCCAATGAAAGTATTGTGATGTCAAAAAATCAAAGGCAGAACCATCGTAAATTAGGGATCATCTGCACTTTGTTTTATTTGGTCTTCTTAAATAAATTCTCATTTCAGTCTCCTAGTTCTACACTTTAAATTTCCTTAAAAACTTATAAATTTATTATTGTATTTCATTTTATTTAGTTTTTTTAGATGGAGTCTTACTCTGTCACCCAGGCTGGAGTATACTGGCATGATCTTGGCTCACTGCAACATCCATCTCCTGGGTTCAAGCAATTCTCCCGCCTCAGCCTCCTGAGTAGCTGGGACTACAAGCACATGCCACCACACTGCATTCATTTCTCTCATATTTATAATTACCAGACTGTCTCTATTAATTTGTTTGCTGCTTGTCTGACTCATCAGAATAAAAGCTCCATCAGAACAGAAGTATGACCCCTGTTCCCTCCTGAATACTTAGCACCTTAAAAACTGTCTGGTACACAGGCATGCAATAAATATTTTGTATTTTTAGTACAGATGGGGTTTCACCATGTTAGACAGGCTGGTCTCAAACTCCTGACCTCAAGTGATATGCCCACTTCGGTCCCCCAAAGTGCTGGGATTACAAGCATGAGCCATCGAGCCCTGACAAATTTTAAAAATCTGTAAAAGCAATTTAATACTAATTTTCATTTGAGGTTTAAAAAATAAAACCACTGGTGTTCTCATTTCTATAAAATGGCTAAACTCTGCACCCCAGGGGTGATGTGGGGCATGAGAACCTACCCTTCCACTCTGCTTTCTTCCCCTGAGTTATCATTCCCCATCTTACTCCTAGCACTGATGAGGTAAATGTAAAGACACTGTTCCACAACTTCAGCCAGTTCCTACCAACTACTGCCCAAACCCCTTCAACATCCCCAAAGAATCTCCATTACCATCACGTAGAATCTCGTGGTCTCTGGTGACAGGCAGATGTGCAAAGGAGAGCTACTAATGCCCCCTCTTCACATACAAGAGGCTACTGCAACCCTTACTGGCAGCCATGGACTGGGGACTGTCAGTAGTAGGTAGAATTCTAAGATCCAAAATCCCTGCTCCATGGTGTATATACCCTGCAGAATCTCTGGGACTATGAATACGATGGGATTTTACTCTCATCATCAGGTTAATTTTAAGAAAATGGGATTATCCAGGTGGATAATCCTAAACTAGCCTCAAAAATCCTTCAAACGTGGGTCTAGAATAGAGAAGTCAGAGAGATTGGTGGGTGAGAGAGCAGACAAAAAGTATATTCTCCATAGCTGGTTTTCAAAATCTGGTGGGGAGGGGGAGCGGGGAATATGGCAAAGAATAAAGGCAGCATCTATAAGCTGAGAGTGGCTCCCAGCTGACAGCCAACAAAGAAATGAAACATCAGTCCTACAGCTGCAAGGAACTGAATTCTGCCAATAATCTGAATGAGCTTAGAAGCGGATTCTTTGCCAGAGCCTATAGACAAGAAATCATCCCAGCTGACACCTTGATTTCAGCCTTGTAATAATATCCTGAGCAGAGAATCTAGTCACACTGTATCCAGATTTTTGATGTATAGAAACTGTAAGCTAATAAATGGGTGCCATTGAATTTATAGTAATTTGTTATGTAGCAAAATTAATAAGGGACTCCTTGGAGGGAAAGGTTGTAGGCTGCTGCTGCTGCTGTAGTAGGTAGATTTCCTTCAAGCTTCAGCAACACCGCCAGTAGGAAGACCAGAGGCAGACTATAAATTTGCCTGGAAACTAAATAAAGGTAACCATAATGGTGTATATAACTTTGAAACCACACTGCATTCATTTCCTCATATTTATAATTACCAGACTGTATGTATTAATTTGTTTGCTGTTCGTCTCACTCATCATAATGAAAGTTCCGTAAGAACAGAGATTATGTTTCCTGGTTTCTGCAGACTACTTAGCACCTTAAAAAATGTCTGGCACATAGGCATGCAATAAATATTTGCTGGATAAATTGTCATCAACCAAAAATCACAGTGGCTAGGCATGGGGCTCACACCTATAATCCCAGCCCTTTTGGAGGCTGAGGTGGGAAGACTGCTTGAGCCTAGGAGTTTGACACCAGCCTGGGCAACACAGTGAGACCCCATCTCTATAATAAAACAAATTAAAAATTAAAAATAATCATAGTAAACTGTGTTACACATTAAGATTTTTTCAAGTAACTATATTATCAACTGGAAAAGCTGCATCCAACAAAGTCCATTCTAATAAATGATGTCCCTTTAATACAAAAGACAGGTATTTCTCCATACAGTTGTTTCATACATGCTTCCACAGATGTCTACACTAATGGTATCCAGTAAAAAATGCTTGTAACCTGGAAAATATATCAACAACAATAGGATGGTGTTTTAATAAACAATATGATAATGAAATCCCAATATCAATTGATTAAGATGGGGAATTTACTTTCAGGTGATACAGCCAATTCATCACCTCTTTCCACACAACCAACCACACCCTTCAGACTTCAAGAATCCTGATATGCTTGAAGAAACTGAGAACCAGAAAAATCTCCAGATAAGCAGCAGAGCATATTTCTACAGTGAATCACATTTACATCTAATTTATTTGTTATGCTAAACTGAATGTTGCTCAAAATTAAGTTTAAAAGCTCTAATGTAATGCAAAACAAAACGTTAACAATTATACCTTCTACTAAATACAATTGCAGGCACCTGCAAGAGCAGATAACAGCAAGAGATATCTAATTCTCTTTTAATACATCTCTTCTGCTAGAAACAATTACTTCTACTGCTATTCCAAACTTCAACATGGTACATTGCAAAATGATTCACTGGTTAGTTGGGGGGTCATGAATGTCTTTCTACCCCCACAGAATCACTGTTACAAATGGTGGTTAGGTGCTGTGAGCAGTCTGTACTTCAGGTACATTATAGAGCTTTGTGGCCTGGCAATTACACTATGTATTTATTTATATCTTGTCTCATTCTTTTAAAGGGGAAAGGTGAGGTTATAATCATCATATGTAGCAATTTAATGATTTTTTTTTTAAGGATGGCAATTCCTAAACAAGTCTTTTTTCAATAGAAAAAGTTCATCTTAAATTGGGACCATCTCAATTCAGCTTGAAAAGAAGGCAGGGAAAGCACATATATTCCTTTTAGATAGTCTTTAAAATTAATTTTATAATGTAGAGAACAACGAAGTATTATTATGCATAATCCACAGAAAAGTAGAATGATTTTATCACTAAAATTCAAAGAACTTCCAAAAATGTGTTCAGAATTAAGGGACAAATTTTCATTTTAAGGATAACAAAAACAAAAGTAAACCATTAATACATTCATTCCTCTCCCATCCACCAAAAGTAAAAGGAACTTCACATCTATGACCAGTGTTGGTTCACACCTTTGCATATGACTCACAAAACTACTTCTCAAAATTATTCCCTATCCCTATTATATATAATCACATTTCCTCAAAGTAGGATCTAAAAAGTGGTGGAATTCTTCCTCTTTAGAGACAGTTCATATATAAAAAGATGACAGCCTAATTCACATTTAAGCTTGTATCTACAAATTTCATTTACTCAATTATTATCGTTGAATTAAATAAGCCTGCTAAGACTCAATCATAAGACCAGAATCATAATCTAAAGAATGTTCTAATAGTTACTATATTTGAAAGCTAAGAATGTATTTTCCTCATTGTTGGGTGCCTTGTCCACATTTTCATTTACTAATTTATATTCTAGATAAAACTTCCTAACACACTGAGGAAGTATTTTATTAATTCCTCTCTGTTTCCACTGCCAATTCATCTTCCTCTGCCATACCTTGCTGTTCCCGACTTTAGGATGTGTGTTCCTCACTTTAGGTAGAACCAACATAATAACCAATCATGTCATGAGAAAGTTAATAGCTTTTCAATTTCTGAAGACTTCTAATTACAAGATCTTAGTCACTTCATTTGTTGTTGTTTTTTGGTTTTTTACTGGGCAGATTTAGGCTTGGAGAATTTAGCATGTAACAGCATCTATCTAAGAGCTAATATCATTATTTTGTTATTTTAATTTTGCCGTTGCCAACTATTCAAAGCAAGTGAACTAGTTTTCCATTTACAGTACCAATATAAAGTTTCTCTTTAAATAAATGTATTTAAGTAAAAGAGTCATTTAAAGATATTAAGGAAATAAATGAATCTTGGAATGGCCCTCAAAAAAACTGAAGTGTCAGAAACACTACTCTGACCAAAACTGTGGCCATTTCTAAACTCAATTTTTTCTCACATTTTCTGGCTTATTTGATGACCCCAAATTCTCAACTAAGCTCCAGATTCCAACTTGGGATGCTGTACCAGTCAAATTCAACACCATTTTCTTCTGGATCACCCCCTATTCCCACCATACTCCAACCTCACCATCAAAGCCTAGCTAAATTCTCCTATATAACCATTCACACAATCTAAAAATCTAGGAGCTACATGTGATTCATCCCTCTCTATTCACTGAATTCCAGAATTTACCAGCTCATTCATTCCACAAACAAAATCATGCATGCAAATAAAATCTCATTATTTTAGAATGCTGTTTCTTAAAAACCTTTCACACTCCTTGAGAGGAGATATGTAGCCTTGTGGACTCTTTGTCCAAAATTGGAGGGGGCAGGGCAGAGGGGAAGACATGAGATAGGACAGATTTGAAAAGGAATGCCCTAAAATATTAATAGGGGTCATTTCTACATGGGTACATGGTAGAAATGAGTAAGTTCCATCTTCTCCATATTTTCCTGTAACTTTGTATGTTTTCTATATTTATATCAAAAGAAAAAATACATTCCAAAAAGTGGTCCCATGTGGACTTGTGTCTCAATTCCTATTCAAGCATGCTAGTTCAAACTCCCTTTAAATTCTCCTGTCTGTCCTCTAAACTGACCTTTGTAAAGGTCACTGTCCAATACATTATACACTCAACTGCCTGAATAATACTCCTGAAAAGTTTTTACTAGGTTACACTTCTAGTCAACAATCTTTAATAGTTTCCTATTGCCTGTAATCATAAGAGTTGCCTACTCTGCTAGCTCTTGGGCACTTATCTAGCCCCAATTCTACAATACAACAGTATTTTCATGGTATCTAGAATCAAACTGCTCAAGTAATGCTTCCATCATTTATCAGCTGTGTCATCCTACAAAAGTAATTTAACCTCCAGACACCTTGGCTATGCATTTGTTAAGAGGGCTAATAATTCTTCATAAAGTTGTTATAAACACCAAGTGTGTAATAAAGGACTGGTATATAACAGAAGCTCAATAAACAATAGTGCTATTATTCCTTTATAATCCTACACAAAATCTTGGCTCAAGGCTGGTTTGCCCACTGTAACAAATACTCCTGACTTTATGTGCTTGGTTCAGTGTTCCCCATGCCCTGAATAACTTCTGTCAATCCTCCACTTCCTTAAGCTCCACCAGCTCTCTGAGAAGTGCACAGATCAGACCTCCCCCACTTCCCATATCCTTTTTGGGGGTGTCCAATCTTTTGGCTTCCCTGGGCCACATTGGAAGAAGAAGAATAGTCTTGGCCACACATAAAATATACTAACAACAGCTAATGAGCTTTATATAAAAAAAAAAAAACTTGGGCCAGGCATGGTGGTTCAGGCCTGTAATCCCAGCACTTTGCAAGGCCATGGCGGGTGGATCACCTGAGGTTGGGAGTTCAAGACCAGCTTGACCAACATGGAGAAACTCCATCTCTAATAAAAATACAAAATTAGCCAGGCATGGTGGCGCATGCCTGTAATCCAAGCTACTCAGGAGGCTGAGGCAGGAAATCACTTGAAACCAGAGTTGGAGGTTGCAGTGAGCCAAGATAGTGCCATTGCACTCCAGCCTGGGCGACAAGAGGCAACTCATAATGGTTTAAGAAGGTTTATAAATTTGTGTTGGGCTGTATTCAAAGCCATTCTGGGCCGCATGGACTGTGTGGTGGACAAGTTTGCTCCACACCTCATGGCCACACCTCATGGCTCTTGTGGCAGGTAGATTAATACTCAACTCACCTCAAAATATATAGAGTTTAATGTTCTCTGTCTCAGCCTCTACTAGACTATAATCAGTCTGAGGATAGTCATTGTGCCTTACACTTTTATCCCTGGATACATTAATTCCTTGTATAGAATAGATCCACAACATAAAATTATTATTTTGCATATTTTCGTCTTTTATTTCCAACTAGACTGCAATCTACTGTCAGGGCTAACTGTAAAAGCTAGCATGCACATCAAAAAAATCTGAAAAAACAAACAAGGCCTGATGATAGATACTGGTGGAATTATTTTTTTCCTGGAATAACAGTTATACCCTCATAATCACCTTACTATTTGATACATCTACTAGCAGAACACAGCAGACTTACCAGATCACACTACGACTCTGCTCAAAACCATCCAAGGACTTTCTATCTCACCCAAGTAAAAGAGAAAGTATTTACAATGGCCAGGCCCCTTGTTCTCTCTGCAGCTCCTTGACTACAGTAAGAAACAAATTAGCTCAGCTAGAGCTTTTACATGTGCTTTTCCTTCTCTTGAAATATTCTCTCCCAAATACCCACAAGGCTCACTCTCCTATGCTCTTCAGGCAACCTCAGGAGATAGCCCTTTCCTTATCATCTGCTATGGTCTGAATGCTGGCATTCCCCTAAAATTTTATGTTAAAACTTAGTACCCAACACAACAGTATTAAGCTGTAGGGCCTTGGGGGAAGTGATTTAGTCAAGATGGCTCTGCTCTCATGAATAGGATTAGTGCCCTATAAAAGAGGTTGAAGGGAGCTGTCTTGCCCCTTCTACCATATGAATATACAGCAAGAGACACCATCAATGAAGCACAAAGTATGCCTTTACCAGGCACTGAATCTACTGGTCACTTGATCTTGAACTTCCCAGCCTCCAGAACTATGAGAAGTAATTCTCTGTTATTTATAAGGTACCCAGTCTAAGGTATTTTGTTATATTAGCCTGAATGAACTAAGACACCATCCGATATAAAAGAGCACTAAGCTCACCCCACATTTCAACCCTTTCACCAGCTCTTTCTTCATAATACTTACTACCACCAATGAATTAGATACCTGTTTACTGTCTCTTTCTAACTACCAGTCTATAAGCTCCATGAGTGCAGAAACCTTGCTTTGTTTACTGCTATGGCCCCAGTCCCCAGTAGAGACAATAGGGCCTAAGAGTCAATAAAGATTTGTTGTATGGGTAAACAAATCTAGATTGAATTAATTGACTCTAAGCATTCTATCTTCAATTTTATTTAATATCATCAGTTTTTTATCTTTGCTTCCTCATTTCCTCATTCATAAATTTGGAATAATACCTAAACCTCGCAGGAGCTGTAAGGATTAAGAGGCAGAATGTGTGTAAGTGTAACTCAGAATAGCATCCAGCACTCAGAATTGTTCTCTGTTACCTATTGTTATTAATATTAGCCACTTATATCCAATTATATTCTTAGCTATAAATGTATAATTCCTATTTGTTATACCCTAAACAACGATATTTGTAGGCAAATGATAAAGGCAACTAATTTGGTTTAGAGAAAACCAAAAGTTATGTTAGGCAAAAACCTATGAAGTACAGAGTGTTTCCTAATATAATGATAAAACTACTCATACAACTGGAAGTTAGAATTGTTATACACTGTTATTATAAATGAAAGCATTTGGTTTATACATATGCTCTGAAGCCTGTAAGAGCTTTACCAAACCCAAACTAGGTTGCTGTTTTGACTTTAGCTGCACACTTCAAAAATATGTAGATATACATAGTTTATCTTTCACAGGCTCCTTTCTAGTGCAATGGATTTGTTCCTCGGACTACAAGCTTTAAGTGTAAATCCATGACAATATGTTTTAGAACACTGAGTTTTGACCATTTATCAAAAAAACCCCACTAAAACTTAAAAGAAAAAATTAGTATTATCGTAAGTCAAATATTAATGCTTCATCAGAAAGCTAAATGTATGTTAAAACTACTTAGACTCCAAATCTGGCATACTATTAATAATTCAATTAAGCACTATTTCTTTTTTTCTTTTCTTTTCTTTTTTTTTTTTTTGAGAGAGTTTCGCTGTCATCCAGGCTGGAGTGCAATGGCATGACCACAGTTCACAAACTCTGTATTTCCTAATCCTCCCGCATGAGCCTCCCAAGTAGCTACAACTACAGATGTGCACCACTACAGCCAGATAATTTTTGTTTTGGTTGTTGCTGTTATTTTGTAGAGACAGGGTCTTGCTATGTTACCCAGGCCAGTCTTGAACTCCTAGCCTCAAACTGTCATCCAGCCTCAGCCTCCCAAACTGTTAAGCGTTATTTTGTAATACCCTTAAATTTTAGATTATTATGACAGTCTTGATTTTTTAAATACTCCATTCTAGAAAACTACCCAAACAATCTAGACTGTGTTTATAATGCAAAAAGTATTAGTGGATATATGCATACAACAAGGAAATATTTATTATATTGAAGCACAGACATGAGAAAATAATCAATGGAATTTCTAATGGCAAAAAAGCCAAGACTAGCAGCTAAGTGCTAGGCCCATCAGGCATAAAATAAGCTGAGTATATTCCATGTACAGTTTTGTTCTCTTAAGTTTCCATTAATTTGAAGCAATTGGTTTGTTTCATAACACATCACTTACAGCTTCTAACTTAGCAAGTATTTATTTATCATTTATAAATGCTATTTCTTATAAGCCACTTTTGGCCAAGAGTATGTGTTCTGGGATGAGAGAAACAATAAATGCCTAAAAGCATCTGTTCATCACTGTTCTTCAGCTCCCAAGAAACATTTAAGTGTGTAAGAGATTTAGTACTCATACTAATACCAGAGAATACTGAATTAGAAACTAGAAGTGTCCAGGTGAAGTGGCTCACGCCTGTAATCCTAACACTTTGGGAGGCTGAGGCAGGTGGTCAGGAGTTTGAGATCGGCCTGGCCAACATGGTGAAACCCCATCTCTACTAAAAATACAAAAATTAGCCAGGCATAGTGGCAGGACCCCTGTAATACCAACTACTTGGGAGGTTGAGGCAGGAGAATCACTTGAACCTGGGAGGTGGAGGCTGTAGTGAGCCGAGGTTGCGCCATTATACTCCAGCCTTAGCAATAAGAGCGAAACTCTATCTCAAAAACAAAACAAAACAAAAACCTAGAAGCAACAGGCTTATGTGGGAGAACTTACTCAGGTGTTGTGAGACAAAACACAGGGTCAGTACTTACAAGATCCTGAGAGTGAATGCCTCCTTAAATTTTGAGTTCTACGTGCCTCCTTGACTCACCCTGGCCTTAGGTAGAGCCAGGAATGCTATTAAACATTCTACAATGCATAGGACAGTCTCCCACAACAAAGAAGTACCTGGCTCAAAATGTCAATAACACTAATGCTTAGAAGTCCCAGTTTAAAAGAAAGAACTGAGTTAGAATTCCAGCTCTACAACTCATTAGCTAAATGAACTTCTTCAGCAAATTATATAACCTCTCTGAGACAGTTTCTTCATGTATAAAACAGACGTCATGCTTATACTGAAAGACTGCTAGGAGGAAAAACTGAGACAGAAGCCCTAAGCACAGAGTAGACACTATACAAATGTTAGTTACCATTCTTCAGAGTAAAATCTCCATCACAGACAGAGCTCTGTCCTCGCAAAGATGTATTTTTATATTATTATGGTACTATAATTAATTAAATTTCTTTATCTCCTATCAAAATGTAAGGAACTTGTAGAGTCCTTACCTCACTGGACTTCGTAGCCTCAGCCTCTAGCATAAATGGATGACTAAATTCTAAGCATCTACCCATTACAATAAGGTATACACTGCATTGTGCAAAACTGTCAAATGTAAGAAAACATAATTCTTGCCCTGGAAAAGTTTTGAAAGGAAGCCTAACAAGAAAACCAAACATACAGACAGATTTAACATACAGTAGGCACTCAAAAAAGCTCATGGATTGATGGGTAAAATTCACATAAATAGCAGAAGCCACAACTGCATACTAATGGGATGCAGATGACATAGTATTAAAGATATTTAATCAAGGAAAAAGTATATTTTAAATCAACATAATCCTATGTATATACAGCTAATATTTTCTAAAGAGAATGAAAGTACACTTAAAGAACAAATGACAAGTGATATCATTTGTCATTTTAGTAATATTTAGCTAAATTTCTTAATTCAGATGATGGCAGCACATTTTAACAGGTTCAAAGGGCATTTTAGGCAATTTTAAAAACCACATTAAATTTTAATGGGAGCTTATCAAATCCCTGACATTCACAATCCATCGAAATTGTCTTAAATGGTCTGAGACAGAATAAAACCAAAAGGGCTGATGCCCAAATGTCTGAATACTTTGCTGAAAATGCTGAACTCAAGCATACCCAAAGTGTGTTACAAGCAACTTTTAAAATGCACAAATGTAACAATTATTTTTAAACCAACAATTTTAGAAAAATAGCAGTTCCTATCTAAAGCTTATATAAATATAA
This sequence comes from Aotus nancymaae, assembly GCF_030222135.1. NCBI lineage: Eukaryota > Metazoa > Chordata > Mammalia > Primates > Aotidae > Aotus > Aotus nancymaae. Next base: position 31,301,268 of record NW_026988428.1, read on the forward strand.
GACATTGGCTTTGCAAATGTCAGCGGAGTTTTAAGATCTCTTTCTAAAGCAATAGTCTCTCTCTGTTTTGCTTGGTATCTTAATATGCCTTTAGTTTCAAAACTTAATTTGCCAACACTATTCCTCTCAAAACCTCAGGAATTCCATCACTAGTTTTAAACTAAATTAAAGAAAAATAGATGCATTCAACCCACAGCAGAAGTATGCACAAAGTGTTTGTTGATGCTCATAAATAGACTGAGAAATTTAGACACATCCGAAGGACAATGGCTGTACAGTCAAGTCTGTTTTACTTCACCATGGAACCAAATAGAGAATTACTGCCACCATGTGAGACCAGCACTAGATACCTCTAAACTAACTGGGATATAACAGACAGAACATTATCTTTAAGTTAGAGCATTTGAGTATGTTTTCACTTCAGGGAAGAATGGTTATAGTATCCCTTAAAAAATCCATATGGAGCCAAGCTATCCTCTCTCCCAAAAAAATCCTTAAAGTGCAACACTAACCACTCACTTGCCCCCCAAAAATATATGAGATTTTTAAAAAAGGAATAAATGCTTAACATACAGATGGTTCTTTGCCCTTTCCCTAGAAATCTTCTTTTCCATTCCATTTCCCTTTGCTCAGATTCCATAAATCTTCCTGACAATTGCAGCCATTTCCACATTTCCATCATCTCCTTCAAGACCTAATTCATCTTAACTCACCTGAATCATAGGTATCAGGATCCCCTGGGTGGAACTAGGAATATATTTTCCCATTTCCCTGTTACCCCATTTTATATGACTTAATGGAAATATAGATTCATAATTCCAAATTACTTTTTTTTTTGTTTCTTTGTCTCATTTTAAACTATCCATTTCCTCTACCCTTAGTGTCTAGCCAAATTCTCCTTAAAACACAATTCATTCACAAGATACAGGCTATCCACATAAAGTAAAATTACAGCGACTGCCAGTAATGAAAATGATACATTTTTGATTAAATAAACCAGTGAAAGCCAGTTGTTTGTAGAAGAGTGATCAGTGCTTGCAATCACATAATAAAAAGAGAAAATAAATAGAATTGTAAACAGCATATAACCAAACTAGTAATCACATTTTTTTGCAGAGTACCTTATAAAACTAACATTTTATCTTTAGAAATAAATACACGAAGAACAATTTGGAAATATTTATCAAAAATGCTAATGTATATCCACTGGCACAGAAATTGTGCTTCTAATTTTAAAGTACTGATAAATATTTGCATGGGCAAAATATGCATACAATAATCATTAAATCATTAAAGCCAAACATAGGCCCAGCACTGTGGCTCACACCTGTAATTTTAGCACTTAGGAGGACTGCTCGAGGCCAGGAGTTTGAGACCAGTGTGGGCAACATAGTGAGTCCCTGCCTCTACAACAAAATTTTAAAAACTTAGTTGGGCATGGAGGTATGCACCTGTACACCTGTAGTCCCACCTACTTGGGGAGGCTGTCACAATGATCACTTGAGCTCAAGAGTTCAAGACCGTGGTGAGCTATGACTGTGACATTGCACTTCAGCCTGGTGACAGAGTAAGACTCTGTCTCAAAAAAGAAAGAAAGAAAGAAAGAAAGAAAAGAAAAGAAACACACCAAAGTAGGAAACAAGCTTAATGTCCACCAAAAAGGGAATTTATGGTACATTTCATTCAATGGATACTATACAGCCATTAAAAAGCATGACTATGTATGGGCCGGGCACAGTGGCTCACGTCTGTTAATCCCAGCACTTTGAAAGGCCAAGGTGCAAGGTGGGCAGATTGCTTGAGCTCAGGTGTTTGAGAGCAGCCTTGGCAACATGGCAAAACGTCATCTTTATAAAAAATACAAAAAAATTATCCAGGGAGGTAGCTTGTGCCTGTGGTCCCAGCTACTTCAAGGGCTGAGGTGGGAGGATCGCTTGAATGCAGGAGGTCAAGGCTGCAAAGAGCAGAGATTGCGTCACTGCACTCCAGCTGGGGTGACAGTGCAAGAGAGACCCTGTCTCAAAAGAAAAAAACAAAAAGAGTATGGTTGTAAATGTAGGAAAAAAACTTGCTATAAACAGCAACTGACTCAGGATATGGGACCTAGTAGAACGGAAAAAAGACTTGCTTTTCACAATAAGCCCTTTTGTATCTTTAAATTTTAGATCATGTACACATACTACACTTTTGTTAAAATGAATAATTTTTAAAACAGCAAAAGAATTTAGGACAGTCTCTCAGATCTTCTAATCCATAAATAGTTCTACTATTTTATCTCTAGGCATTTTTAATTAGGACTGAAAATCTAGGCTACTAGAGGTTACCAATAAACATGGGTAGAGGACTTATTTCGTCTTTAATGAAAAGTATGACTATGGCAACTTTGCATCAACCAAAATATAATAAGTCAACAAATAAACGAAGAATGTATCTTACTCAAAGCAATCTTTTTATAGAAATAACACTGAATACAATATAATTTTGTTAGCACTCTACAAACTGTGCTTTACCAAAAGGAAAAAACCATCTGGCTGAAATTTCTGGTTAGGGTCTACTAGATCTCAAATGGCTACATGCACCAGAAATATTTTATAAAGAACCTAAGAAGTGCCAAAATAATTTGAATCTAAAAGGCAGTTAAAAACAAGAGGAGGAGGAGGAGGAGAAAAACTTGGGCAAAAGTTTCAAATGGAAAAAAAAAAAAACAAACCCACACACTTTTAAGGTATTTTTCTAATGGAATTTTTCTTTTTAGCTTTTAAATTCCAAATAAGCTGAACACTATAATCCTCAATTAGTCATTAAAACTCAAGAAATTTAAAGAAACAATTTATCTCCTTTTCAAGCTAATGTTTAAATGTTGCTATTTAATAAGATTTTTGTTTATCCTACTAAAGAATTATTAATTTAATGGCAGCTACTACTACTCAGGTCCTCTCTTCTTTCTCAGATTCAAACAATCTGTCTGATTATAAAACTAGAAAACAAATTCTTGAAATGGGAAAAATACATAATGGTAACATTATGAAGAGTAGTATATTTGGTTTTTGTTAAAATCCTTTTATTGAGTCTCTTGTTAATAACATTATGACTTGGCCATCTGAACATACTGCTACAACAGTATGTTTTAGACTTGATGACCTTTTTTTTTTTAAATCAAACTATATAGCCCAAAGTTTTGTTGTCATAATCAATTACAGTCTTTTGAGGACTAGAATATACCTCTGCAAACAAAAGAGGTTAGCTGGCATATCAAATAATCAGTATATTCCTTTGCCAGATTCAAATACTCAGGCTAATGACTCCCCGCCCCGCAAAAAGCCCAAAAAAAAAAAAAAAATCCCCAAAACTTCATGAAAGGTATAGTTAAGAAAACAGGATGTAAAAAAAAAACTCAGAATTAATATGTGGTGTTTACATACCTTGACGATTACAAAGAAAAAAGATAAGAATGTCATCAACTGATAATTTTCATTTTTAACTATAATTTTATATTTATTGGTAAACTACTAAAGCTCAAGAGTGACTTAGGTACTTCATACATTCGACTAATGAGTACTGCTAATCATAATTATAATCAGATCAAAGTCAAGGATTCACAACTATAAACAACAACAACAACAAAAAACCCACCTAAACTCATATTTAAAGACAATGAGTCCAGGACCAGGACCACCTAAGGTAGAACTGGGAGCTCCTTAAGCCATTTTGGAGATTTTAAAATAGTCTAACAGTCTTATATACTGTCTGAAATACAGTTTCATATGCAACCAAAATAACCAAATTCCTTTTTTCGGACTGGAATTAAAATTCAATGTGGTTTACTTGACAATATAAAAGTCTCATGTGCTGTAGGAAAAAGAACTTAATGTGGTAATGCCAGTTATCGCATGATGATTAGAAGCTCTGGTTTGGGTTACAGCCTTCATTATCAAAAATAGAAAATCCAATAAATAATAAATGTATTTTATTTTGTAGAAACTTTTTTAGATGTCAGCATCTGAAAATGAAAATAGAGTAATTTGGGGTTTCTTTTTTTCCAAATGTTCTAGGAAAGCAAAATACCAACTAAAAACACACACCAGGCTCTTAAGTACTGAAAAAACATTTAAGTTTAATCGGGAAAAAGATTTGTGTGTGCTGGATGAGGACAAAAAGATACCTATGAATTACAAATATATATGTGTGTATATGCATGTCTGTATATGTGTGCATATATATATATATATATATATATATTCCTTTTCTTTAAACCCTAATGGCTCAACTGATGCCTCATGAAATAAGTAGTGACATAAAGATGAATGATCAGATTCCAATCTTAAGGAAACCTAATGGGTCAAAGAGTAAAGTTTATGTCTGTGCTCTCCACTCCATTTTTCCCCTTTACATTCTTTCATTTTGCAATGACCTCAGTAGTTAATAACAATGCAAGGTCTTAGCCATCATTATCTCACAAAGACATAGCCAATATAAAACAAATGATTATAAGCTTATTATTTCTTTTTTCCAGACAGGGTTACTCAGGCTGGAGTACAGTGGCATGATCATGGCTCACTGCAGCCTTGACCTCCAGGGCTCAAGCAATCCTCACACCTCAGTCTCCTGAGTAGCCGGGACTACAGGCATACACCACCACATCCAGCTAATTTTTTGTATTTCTGTAGAGATGGGGTTTCACCATGTTGCCCAGGCTGGTCTCAAACCCCTGGGCTCAAACAATCCTCCTACCTCAGCTTCCAAAAGTGCTGGGATTACAGACAGAAGCCACCTCACCCAGCCTTATAAGCTTAATTTTTATCTTGGAATGTACCCTCATGTTTCTTACACAGAGTCAGTGCAAGAAAAGAACCAAGGAACAAAATGAAGCCAGTACCTAAGATGTGGGACAACATACAGAACACTGCCTTAAACACTACCTGAAGACCACTCAAGATTACTTATTGACTGGGTAAATCAGATGACCTAAAGGGCATCAAACACCTGCACAGAAGGCCAGAGTACATGCTATATTTGAACCTATACAGATCTAGGTAAAAAATCCTGGGGCTGCATTATTATCACCTGCCTGACCTTGGGAAGGTTACTTAACTCTCTGAAGCCTCAGTTTTCACCTCTATAAAATGGAAAGAGGAATAATAATTCAGTAGAAACTCTTTTAACAGACCTCTACTGTAACCAACTTACAAATATAAAGCTCTCCAATCCCTCCATTAATCACTCTCTAATGCCCAACACAGGCTCATCACATACACCTAGTAGTCTTCTAAGTAGACCACTTTCTTAAGATGTCCCTACCCTTATTTAGCATTTAATGTTTAATAAGAGCCAGCTGTCCGTTCCCAAACCAGTTTATGCCAACTGTACTTGTTATTGTAATTATGTAATTTAAGATCATATGAATTGATGAATTATGAGGAAAAAGGAGTTGTTTCTGTGAAAATTATGTTGAAAAGTTCAAAAAGATTCAAAGGCTAGTGTCTTTTTAAAGTTATTATGGAATTAGGTGTATGTCAAAACAGCTTTAAATAGGAGGAAAAGCATGAAAATGTAGAAAGATTTTATATACCGGCATACCTCAAAGATATTGCAGGTTCTATTCCAGACCACAGCAATAAAGCAAATTTTTCAATAAAGCAAGTCACACATTTTTTGGTTTCCTAGGACATACAAAAGTTATGCTTACACTGTACTGTAGTCTATTAAGTGTGCAACAGCATTATGTCTAAAAAATGCACATACCTTAATTTAAAAACACTTTATTACAACAAAAAATGCTAATGATCATCTGAGCCTTCAGCAAGTGGTCATCTTTTTGCTAGTGTAGGGTTTTGTCTCAAGGTTACAGCTGCTGACTGATCAGAGTGGTGGTTGCTAAAGGCTGGGGTGGCTGCAGCAATTTCTTAAAGCAACAATCACTTGCTGCATCAAATGACTCTTCCTTTCACAAAAGATTTCTCTGTAACATGTGGGGCTGTTTTACTGCATTTCACCCACAGTAGAACATCTTTCAAAATTGGAGTTGTCAATCCTCTCAAACCCTGCCACTGCTTTATCAACTCAATTTATGTAATATTCTAAATCTTTTATCACTTTAACATGTCCACAGAATCTTCATCAGGAGTAGAGTCCATCTCAAGTAACTATTCTTTACTCATTCCTAAGAAGCAACTCCTTATCTGTTTAAGCTTGACCATGAGATTGCACCAATTCAGTTACATCGTCTGGCTCTAGCTCTAATTCTAGTCCTCTTGCAATTTCCACCATATATGCTGTTACTTCCTCCACTGAAGTCTTCAATTTCTCAAAGAGATCTATGAGAGTTGGAATCAACTTCTTCCAAACTCCTGTTAATATTGATATTTTTACCTCCTCCCATGAATCACAAATGTTCTTAATGACATCTGGTATGGTGAATCCTTTCCAGAAGGTTTCCGATTTACTTTGCCCAGATTCATCAGAAGAATCACTACCTTTGGCAGCTATAGTGTTAAAAACTAGTATTTCTTAAACAATAAGACTTGAAAGCCAAAATTACTCCTCAATCTATAGGCTGCAGAATAGATGTGTTAGTAGGCATGAAAATAATATTAATCTTGTATATCTTCATCACAGCTCTTGAGTGACCAGGCACACTGTCAATGAGTAGTAACATTTTGAAAGAAATCTTTTTTTCTGGGCAGTAGGTCTCAACAGTGGGCTTAAAATATTTAATAAACCATGTTATAAAGAGATATACTGTTAGCTAGGCTTTGTTGTTCCATTTATAGAGCACAGAGTAGATTTACCATCAGTTTTAAGGGGCCCCAGGATTTCTGGAACAGTAAACGTTAACGTCAAGTCACCAGCTGCATTAGCCCCTAAGTAGAGTCAGCCTGTCCCTTGAAGCTTTCAAGCCAAGCATAGATTTTTCTCTAGCTATGAAAGTCCTAGACAGCATCTTGCAATAGAAAGCTGTTTCATCTCCCTTAAAAATTTGTTGTTCAGGGTAGCCACCTTCATCAATTAAATTAGTTCTTCTGGGGAGGCGTGGTGGCTCAGGCCTATGGTTCTGGTGCATAAGGAGGCAAGGCCAGAAGTCTGAGACCAGCCTGGGCAACACAGAAAGCCCTTGTCTATATAACAATAAAACATAATTCTAAAAATAAATAAATAAATAAATAAATAAGTTCTAGATAACTTGCTGCAGCTTCTACATCAGCATTTGCTGCTTCACTTTGCACTTTTATGTTACATAGATGCCCTCTTTCCTTAAACCTCATAAACCGACCTCTACCAGCTTCACACTTTTTTTTCTGAGGCTTCCTTACCTCTCTCAGCCCTCATACATTTGAACAGAATTAGGGCCTTGCTCTGGATTAGGCTTTGGCTTAAGGGAATGTTATGGCTGGTTTGATCTTCAGGCCACTAAAACTTTCTCCATACCAGCAATAAGACTTTCACTTTCTTAGTGTCTGGATGTTCACTGGAGTGGCACTTTTCATTTCCTTCAAGAACTTTTCCTTTGCATTTATAACCTACATGGCTTTCTCTTTCAACATGCCTTCCTCACTAACCTTAATCATTCCTAGTTTTCGATTTAAAGTGAGATGTGTGACTCTTCCTTTCACTTGACACTTAGAGGCCAACATAGGACTAATTGGCCTAATTTCAATATTTGGGGGTCTCAGGAAATAGGGAGCCCTGAGGAGAGGGAAAGAGATGGGGAAACAACCAGTTGGTGGAGCAGTCAGAACACACACATTTCTTGGATCAAGTTCGCCATCCTATATGGGCACGGTCTGAGGTGCCCCAAATTAATTGCAATAGTAACATCAAAGATCACCATAATAGATATAATAATTATAAAAAGTTTGAAATACTGTGAGAATTACCAAAATGTGACCCAGAGACATGAAGTAAGTACATGCTGGCTGCAAAAATGGCACTGATACAGAATTCTAAACAGGGTTGCCACAAACCTTCAATCTGTAAAAATGCAATTATCTGCAAAGCACAAAAATATGAGGTACACCTGGATTACACTGAAAGTGCCTTATATTCTCTCTTCTCCATAAAAAAAGGGAATTATTAGGATACTTAATGGATAATGCTGCATGGCTGTGGATTATGCCAAAAAAGGCAATCCAGAATTCTAATCAAAGGACCCATCCACAAACAAAAACCTTGACCCTATAGGGAAAAAGTGGCAAAGAAATGTATATTCTAGTTAAAATAAAAAATACGTTATTTTTTATGATTCCTTGTAAACAACATTTTCAATTATCTACTCAATATATCACAGAGGATCTCTATATGTAGCTACCTCAAAATTTATAGAATTATTGTGAAGACAAAAAAATGTACTTAAGTACAGAATCTGAATCTTAGAAAGTATTCAATTAAAACCTACTGTTTAGGGCTGGTGCAGTGGCTCATGCCTGTAATTCCAGTACTTTGGAAGGCTGAGGGGAGTAGATCACCTGAGGTCAGGAGTTCCAGACCAGCCTGGCCAATATGGTGAAAACCTGTTCCACTAAAAATACAAAAATCAGCAGGGCATGATAGTGGGCACCTGTAATCCCAGCTACTCAGGAGGCTGAGGCAGGAGAATTGCCTGAACTCGGTGCAGTGAGCCCAGATTGCACCACTGCACACTCCAGCCTGGGTGACAAAAGCTAGACTCCATCTCAAAAAATAAAATAAAAACCTTTTGTTTTACTTTAAGAGTTTTTTTTTTCCTTTGAGATGAGGTCTTACTCCTGGGTTCAAGTGATCCTCCCACATCAGTAGCTGGGACCACAGGTGCATGTCACCATGCTTGGCAGGTTTTGTTGTCTTCTGTTGTTATCAGAATAGAGTACTGCTGTCTCCTAAAACATACAGAAAAGTAAAAGATGTACAATTTTCTTGTTATTTTTATATTCCTATATGTTACTCATACAGACTTCAGATATTATTAGCCATATAAATTCCTTAGCAGTCACCAAAACAGTCAAGGCCAATACTCCTGAGAGCTCCAAGAGACTGTAGTCTCCCAGGGGTATACTTAACTATAAAGATTACAGTAACGTATTACATATCAGCATGACTAGACACTTGAAACCGACAACATACAAAAAATGAATGAGGTGCTGGCATGGTACGAGTGGAGGGAGCAGCAGCTCTCTGAACAGGGAGCAGACAGGAGGAAAGGTAGAGAAAGAATCCAGTTGAGCAGAGTAACTAGGAGATAAAGATAAAGACCAAAGAGAAGCAATGTAGAAACTAGCAATCATTTTGTATGTAAACCTGTAAGCTAAAGAGAAGGGTGTGGTGATTCAGCTTCTAGCTCAGAACTGTTGAACAATGGCACAGATATTAAAAAGCTTTTCCAATTAATTAAAAGCAATATCATATTTTTTAAAGTTCATGTCATTCTGACATTACAATCAACTTTACTATTCATGAAAAAACTGTTATATCAAGAAATGCACTCTAAAACTACAACAGTGAATTACCTTTTTCACCTACTGAGTTGTGGGAAGGGGAAAGCAGCACTAATACCCAATCTAACAAGAATACAGCGAAACAGTACTAGCAATACTATTCTTTTGACAAGCAATGTAACCACGTTTCAAAAGTAAAAAACTCGCATATCCTTTGACTCAAAAATCAAACCTGGGAATCTATCTTAAGGAAATAACCAGAAGTATGAAGAAATCCATATACTCAAAGATGTTTTCTGCGACATTTCTCTTAAGCTTAATTTCATTTTTATTTATATTTTGCAACATTTCTTATGATAGCAAAAACTAAATATGATGCATGGTGACACAGAAAATAATATAAAGTTTTTTAAAAGCAGCAAATAAAATTGAGCATATACTATAAATATAAAATGTATATGAAAAAGGCTATTAAAAAATTCCAAAATGATAACGAGTAGAGTGATAGAATTAAGAATATTTTTTTCTATTTTTGTAAACTTTCTGAGATTTCACTTTTTGAATTAAAACAAACTACGTTTTTAAAACATGAGTCTCCAAAGATTACATAATACATGACTTCATGCAACATTCTCAAAATGACAAAACTAGTGGTTGGGGGATGTGGGGCATTGTAACTAGAAATAGGTAGCACTAAGGAGTTCTTTCATGGTGATGGGACAATTCTGTATCTTGATTGTGGTATTGTTTCCACAAAACTACACATGGGATAAAATTACATAGAACTATATATACACATGCACACACAAAGAAGTCCAGGTTTGAAAAATGGTGAAATCTGTAAACATAAGTAGTCTTGTTAACAGTAATGTATTGATGTCAATTTTTTTGTGTTCATAAATGACATCTATATAAGATGTTTTCATTGGGAAAACCAAGTGAAGGTATGCAGGACTATTATTTTCCAAATTCCTATGAATCTACTTCAAAATAAAATGTTAAAAAAATACATGTACTAGCATGTATAATATTAAACTTTTCTTTGAGAGAGTAGGAGATGTGAAGATGTAAAATGAGCCCTATAACATGCAGCTTTTAAGGCACTAACATACTAAGTATTCACAAACCCCACAGAAGGCAAATGGCAGTCTTTACACTGAATGTAATTTACTTAATCAGGTTTTAATTACAGGCTTCAATTTAAACTAAAATGTCAGTCAATTTTCAGAACATGCTTAACTGAATAGTTTTGAACCTCAAAACCTATACTTACAATAATTTATTAAGCAAGAGCCCTTGGAACTTTCTTCCTTGCCAGAAAACAGTTTCAACAGATATAAATGATATTTCCTTACATATATTCACTTTAAATATATAAATGACTACTACAAAGTATATAAAAGCTTATCACCACTGGACTGTGCTCCATGACAGCAATCACATCTGTCTTAATTAAACATTTTAACACAATGCCTAGCATGGTTCTTGATATAGTAGGCTCCCAACAACTACCTACTCAGTCAGTCAAGGAATGAATGCATATTCTAACAAAGGTTCAATGCCCAAGTCTCTCCAGCTTTAACTGGGAATGGGAGGTAGAGAGTAAGAGGGAAAAAGGACCCAGCTTTTAACAATTTACCAGATCAAAGGATTATATTAACCAATACTACCTGTAATAGCAATGTAAAAGTTTACCTTAGGAAAACCTTAACTCACCTCCTCTAATCACTCAAATCTTAAAGGATTGTTTAATAAAAAGAAATGATCTGGTATCAAAAAATCTGCCTCACTAATCTTTGTCACCTAATGCTTTCGAATTTTCTTTGCTATGTGCAAATCTATCAACTTTTTGATCTGACAAATCTTAGCTAGAGTTTTCTGATTCCACTTATAAGAAGTACCTAGAATAGTCAAATCTGTAGAAACAGAAACTCAAATAGTGGTTGCCAGGAGCTAGAGAAAAGAGGAAATAAGGAATTACTGTCTAATGGGTACAAATTTTGGCTTGTGATGACGAAAAAGATCTGGAGATCAGTAGTGGTGACAGATGCAAAATGATGTGAAGGCACTTAATGCCACCAATCTGTACACTTAAAAATGGTTCAACGGACTGGGTGCAATGGCTCATGCCTGTAATCCCAGCACTCTGGGAGGCCGAGGCAGGCGGATCACCTTAGGTTGGGAGTTTGAGACCAGCCCAACAAACATGGAGAAACCCTGTCTCTACTAAAAATACAAAAAATTAGATGGATGTGGTGGCACATGCCTATAATCCCAGCTACTTGGGAGGCTGAGGCAGAAGAATCGCTTGAACCCAGGAAGCAGAGGTTGCGGTGAGCCAAGATCATGCCACTGCACTTCAGCCTGAGCAACAAGAGTGAAATTCTGTCTCAAAAAACAAAAAGTTAAATGGTAAATTCTGTTATGTGTATTTCACCGTAATAATAAAAAAAAAGGTGTAATAGTTAAAATAAAAAGTTTTTAAATTCAATAAACTGGTTGAACACAGCTGAAGAGAGAAGTAGTTAACTTCAGGACAAGATACTGACTATCCAGAATACAATACAATACACAAAGATAAAGAAATGGACAATAAAAAAGACAGGTTAAGAGACACAGAGGTAGTGTAAAAAGATCTACCATACTTCAAATACAAATTCCAGACAGAAAATATGGATGACAAAATTTGAGGAAATGGCCAAAATTTCTCCAAAATTGTTGAAAGACACTAATCTTCAGATTCCAAAGCCTAGTTAATACCAGGCACGATAAATAAAAAGAAATCAACTTCCAAACATATAAAAATGCAAATATAGATCACCAAGGACAAAGAAAAGGTTCTAAAACTAGCCATAAAGAAACAACAAATTAACTATAAAGGACTGTCAATTACACTGTGGATTTCTCAACAACAATAAAAGCCAGAATGGAATGAAATAAAATCTATAATAAACAAAGAGAAAAATAACTGCTAATCTAGAATATATATTCAGGAAAACCATTTTCAGGAATGAGACTAAGATAAAGGCATTTTCCAACACACCCTTTCTAGGGAAAATTCTAAAAGATATACTTCACACAAAGAAAAATGATTCCAGATCAGAGGTCTCAGATGCAAATGAGAATGATAAGCAAAGACATTTGTAAATTCAGTGTATAGGCAAATCAAAATAACAGTGTATAAAACAAAAGTATCTCATTTGTTGGAGGTCAGGGAGAACTAAAATAAAGGAAAACTACATAGAGTTTAACTTCCAAATTTCAAGACAGAGGGAAATGGAAGTGTAAAAAGAAAAAAAAAAGACATTCATATAAAATTAAAAAGAAAAGCAAGGTAATGATTAACATAAAATTCAGATGGCAGTTACTTAAGGAGTATGTCAGAAAACACAAGTAGTGAGAAACATGAAGGGGCATCAAAGGTGCTGGCAGTGTTCTGTTTTTTAAAGTGGTTGGTGGTACATGGTGGTTCATTATAGAATTTTACACACACACACACACACACACACACACAAAATGATGTATGCCTTTGTAAGAATAAAGGTAAATTCTGAAAATCAATACAGAATAAAAAAATTCAAAATCTATGGATCCTCCCCAAAAATCTAGAATACTTCACAAACACCGGTCTTCAACATTCAAACAATAAAATGATAAATTATTTCATTCGATAAATACTTACTGAGTGCCTAATTTGCCTAAACGTGAGGTGAGAGGTGACATGAAGACATCTCATCTCTGTTCTCTCTCATCTTCCTAACCTTAAGGAGCTGCACTGTCTAATACAGTAGCCACTAGCTGCATGTGGCTACTCACATTTATATTAATTAAAATTAAATTCAATTAAAAATTCAGTTCTCCTATAACACTAGATCCATTTTAAGTGCTCAGAAGGTATATATGGGCAACCATATTGAACAGCATAGCTCCAAAACATTTTCATCATTTCAGAAAGCTCTGTTAGACAGTACTACCATATTTTATTATAATGCTAGAAATACACTGATCATTTTAAAATCTTAAATAGAAAAAAATATTTAACAGATTAAATCTCCCTTAAAAATCATTTTATTTCTATGAAACTACAGCTCCTTAGTATTTAAAACAGCTTGCTATTTATTAAAAATACATAGAAAGTATCAGAAATTGTTCACTATTTCCTATGTTCCAACAAAAACCATCAGACACAGGGTTTAAAAATAAATAAATAAATGGGGCACTACTAAATAGTTAAGCACAGTACTACTAAACAGTGATACAAGCCATGACTTAGGGATATAAAAAGCCGCAGGATGAACATTCCACTCTCTCTTAGAAGCATCAATTTTAGTTGAGAGTATTTTTAAATACTACCTATATGCATGTAAAATAGCAAAATGCAACATTTACATAAATTTAAAAAAATAAAACCCTACAGGCATCAAAAACTTCAATTTATAGCAGGCACACTTTGGGCTTCATTCCTAGCCTTCTGAGGGTACTATTCATCCACATTTCTGCCATTGGCAGTACTTTAAGAGAAAAATTTAAGCACTGCTAAATGAATTAAACATTATTTTTTTATTTACTAACAATGACATACAACATAACTCTATAAAGCCATATCATCTTTAATATCTAAAGCAGCAAACCCACAGTTTTCTTTAAATTAAACAACAGTAGGTCCAAGCTATTTCAACTTAACCTGAACATTTTTCTTTAGGCATTCTAATGGAATTTAAGTATTTCTATAGCACTCCCAACTTTTAAAATTACCCAACCAAAAACACTCAAAGGAAACAAATGTTAACTCTTAATTTAACAGTCACCTAGGCTAGGTTTGCCCCTTAGGTTCCCCACCCATGCCCCACCCGCCTGCCCACCCAAGTGAAACAGGGAGTCAATAAGCTTCTCATCTAGACAACTGATACAATTTCAATAAGCACTTATGTTAATAATTGGTTTGTGTCCCCAGGAGGGCTTCTGTGGCTCCACTTACGTAACCCATTACGCATAGTGCTGCACTATTCTTTCTCTAGAAAGCATTTTGAACACTGATATTTGTACAAGGTTTACTTGCTATATTAATACAAATGCTTTTCTTGCTCTATTTTTCCTGCAGAAGAAGCGAAATGGAAAGCCAATTTCTGCTGCTTCACTATGTCAAAGGTGAGTTATTTATCTTGTTGGCTAATCAACAGAGCAATAATTTAAAGCAGCATCCTCAGGCAGCGCCCACAGTTCACCAGTTTTCTCCTGGGGCTCTGGTTGAGAAACAGTCTTAAACAAGTAATTTGGAGCCACTTGAGTGAACTCAACTGAAAACAGTCTGAACTGCTCCTTAAAATGTGTTTTAAATATTGACTGTGAATCTTGACAAAATTAAATTCAATGGTGGTGAGAATCACAATACAGCATCTGTAGGGTAACACAAGGGCAGAATGTACCCCAAAGCTTCTTTAATATGCATAAATATGTGGATGAATAGTCTCCTCCAATCTCTCAGATTTTGTGTAAGCCAAGATTTTTGGATTTCACAGAACCATAATCTTTAAAAAGGCGCAGGGAGAAAGAGAGGGTGACCAGCATAGGGTTGCCACTTTCATTCTGCCAAGGACATTTAAAAAACAAAAACAAAAACAAAAACTACCAATTAACCATCACCACTATTTGATAAAAGAACTAGTATGTTCCCATAAAAAATGGTAAAAGATAATTTTAGAAAAAAATGTCAATAGATTTAGCTTTATAGAAAGCTAACTACATTCTCCTTTCACTCAAAGGAAAACTGTCATGAACTGACACTACTCCACAGTCCAGCATTTTGGGAGCCACAAGTTTAAGTGGCTAGCTCCCACTTAGAAAAGGAAAGCAATGTTAGGTAATACCCAAACCAAAATTAACCTATTCACAATAATGAGGAAATGTACGCTTGGAGAAGTTTAGGGACTCTCCCAAGTTCGAACACCAAAGATTTTGACATGGGTCTATCTAATTCTAGAGTCAGAGGTCCTAGTCATTACCGTAAGTTTCCTCTATATTAGAATATTCTTCCAATGGTAATAACAATCCACCCTCATCTAGTCACCTTTGTGACCAATGACAACCAAGGAATTTCCAAGACAGCTGGAGGGAGTGAGGGGTGTACTCCCTGGCCATCATTTAGAGCAAAGCTAAATGGAACTCCTGACCTTTGCCTCATTAATACCAGGCTTACTGAAACTAAGCCAAACAGCCCAGACAAAGCACACACAAAACCCCCTGCCTCGAACAACACTGACGCAGGACTCTTTCGACATTCCCAAGTGCCTGTGATACAGTGGAAAACATATTCCTGAAAAACAAAAGGAATGTATTAATTCTCAAGAAGGAAATAAACACTTCCATGGTAACTCAGTCTAAAAATAATAAACTTGCTCTCAAAAAGTTACAACTCTAAGCCTCATTCTGCAAACTATTACAACTTTTACACATTAATACTCAAGTTCCCCCTATTTAAATACCTAAACAGAAAACCACATGAAATTCTGTAAATTTACAGTTCTTAAAGTTTCCAAAATAAAATATGTAACTTTCATATGTCATTATATAATGGATAAGAGTACCTTATTCTATCCCTCTAATATAATACAAACATTATAATGCAAAACTACTCATGTTAATCGAAAGTACTTATAGAGTTGGAAGAAAAATATGTAATTAAATACCATTTTCTATAAAAAGCAACATCAACGGCCTTAATGAGACATAAATGTTATCTTTGAATATTAAGAGGTCCTTTGAATATTCAGAGGTCGTCTCAAAATCAATGTCATACACATAAATAAGTGAAATACTATATCAAAGATTTGCTTCCAACTCCTCACATATCACTTGCCAAACAAATGTCCAAAAGAAACAACCTAACATAGCTTTTAAGTAACCAAATCTGACACTCTGGATGAAATGAGTCTGAAGTAGTTTGTCCTCTCTGAAATAGGGTAATGATAGTATAGTATTCTTGCTAGCAAGGGCAAGAAAACTGTTTTTCTCAATTGAATTTTTAATGATCAGATTCTACTCCATGTGAACCTGCAATATAAAGGGGCAATACACAGACTATCAAATTCTTTACCCACTGCATAAAATAATCCATTTAGTGTATTTCCTTCTGTTTTTTAAAAAAATGCCATTTAAAATAGAAGTTTTTTTTTCTTTCCCCTCTACATTCTCCCTTGGCATTTTCATCTTCTTACACAGATTCAACTAGTACACCTATTTGTATTATTCACTAAACCCATGTTTAATATATACCTAGTCCTGACCTCGCTCCTCAATCACAAATCCACATCTTCAAAAGCTTTTGGGCATTTCCAGCATTTGGCAAGTATATAAAAAACTTAACAAATCCCAAACTGATTTCATTATGTATCTCCTTGCCCATATTTCTGGTAAGAGTACCACCATCAACATGGCCGAGACTTACAAAGTGTAATCTTCACCTTCCATCTCCTCTAAACCTTCTCCAACAATCCCCTCCTCCCCATCCACCTACTACATTGAAGTCCTGCAGAGCCTTTGCTCTAATTCTGTTACCACGCCCTTGCCCAGTACTTATACTATATTGAAAGTCAGCTTTCCACATCAAATCATTCTGCACACTACTCTATTAGACCTTAGTAACTTCTATTACTTCCCAAATGTCAAACTTCTTTTTTCTCCAAATCTTGAACTTTTAAAAGCAGCACTTAAATATGCTCCACAATCGTACCCCAAATTAAAATTCAAATCTCATCTCTAAATCCCAAAAATGAACAGTATATTCTAGGTAATCTGGTCCACTAACTTTTCTTCAAGTACACAATGAACTTTCCCACCTCCACAATCCTGCTCACATCATTCTCTTTATTTGAAAGGCCTTCTTCACCCACCTACTCCCAATTCGTAAATCTTTGTCTTAGAAAAGTCTTATTCTTTGTAACATTAAACTCAGGTTATCACTTCATTGGGAAGCAACATAATGCAGTAGAAACACACAGGCTTTGGCACCAGACAGATTTTCAAACTGGGGCTGTTACCTGCTAGCCATACAGCCCAGGCAAGTAACTCAACATATTTGAGCCTCAGTGTCCTCATTATTAAGATATACATTGCTGTGAAGCTAAGAAAATGTTGTAAACAGCAAATAGCATTGAGTCTGGTGTTCAATAAGTGCCCAATAAATAGGAGCTTCTGAGCTATCTCCACTAATTTCTATTACATAAGCTAAAAATGAGCCCGTACAACTTACTCCAAACTTCAGCTCAAACCACCCATGTAGGTATTTACAATGTTTCTTTATGTTGTAAATGTTTATGCAAATATATCCCCTTCTGGATTTCAAATTCCTAAAAACAAAAATTTAATCTTTATATCCTAAAATGCCTAGTATAGTGTTTTTCACGAAGCACTCAACTGACCCATCACCAATGTTAAGTCCCAATTAAAAAACAATTTTTAGCCGGGCGCGGTGGCTCACGCCTGTAATCCCAGCACTTTGGGAGGCCGAGGCGGGTGGATCACGAGGTCAAGAGATCGAGACCATCCTGGTCAACATGGTGAAACCCCGTCTCTACTAAAAATACAAAAAAATTAGCTGGGCACGGTGGCACGTGCCTGTAATCCCAGCTACTCAGGAGGCTGAGGCAGGAGAATTGCCTGAACCCAGGAGGCGGAGGTTGCGGTGAGCCGAGATCACGCCATTGCACTCCAGTCTGGGTAACAAGAGCGAAACTCCGTCTCAAAAAAAAAAAAAAAAAAAAAGACAATTTTTAGTATGCCTAAAGAATACAATTCAACCCTTACATAGTTGCCTAACATAGCTTGATGCATAGCAAATGCTCAATATTTGTTGAATTGACTTGAATAATATAAAATTACAATGCCTAAGTATCTGATGTTTCCCAATCACCTTTCTCTGCTCTTAAAATTCTTGAAATATTTCCCTTCAAAACACATTAATTATAATACCTGCAGATCAGTAACTACATCTAACTTAACTCCTTTTTCAGATTCTCTCAATTCCAATATTCCAATCTTATGCTCTAAATAATTAAGCACCTCACATGCTGAAGAATCTACAGTTTCTATCTACATTTAAAAGTTGTGCAAATAGGCTGGGCATGGTGGCTCACACCTGTAATCCCAGCACTTTGGAAGGCGAGGTGGGAGGATTACTTGAGCCCAGGAGTTCAAGACCAGCCTGGGCAACATAGTGACACCTAGGCTCTACAAAAAATAAAAAAGTTAACCCAGTTGTAGTGGTTGGTGCCTGTAGTCCTAGCTACTCAGGAGTCTGAGACAGAAGGCTTGCTTGAGCCCAGGAGTTGGAGGCTGCAGTGAGCTCTATTGGGATGGTGCCACGGTGCAACAGCCTGGGGAGCAAAATGAGGTCGTCTCAAAAAGAAGAAAAAAGAAAGGAAAAGGAAAGAAAACGAAAGGAAAAAGAAAAGCTGCGGAGCTAATCTTTCACAATTTTTTCCAAGGACTTTAAAAATCACCTATCCTTTGCCTGCTCAAAATCAACAACCTTGACATAAATTTTCCTTTGCATAAGAAAGCTCACTGAACTTGTCACTTCGGTCTATTTTTCCTGATTCATGATACCACCTCTCTTTTCAGGGGTGGGAGGAAAGAGAACGACATAATTACCCAAAAAAACTACAGTATAAATCCTAATATACACACAAGATGAGAGGTGCAGATAGTGTCAATGATTTCAAGAAGGTGATTTGTGTATACTTTACGCTGCAAAAACAGTGGCCATCTGCTAATAGCAATAATCTGCAGTAACTGCATTCCCTTATAAAAATAGTTTTTAAATCAGCATTAATTGTGGAAAACCCGTATTTCCTACGAACCTTTCAGCAGTAGTTTATTACCTAAAATCTGTTCACCAAACCTACCTACATCACTTTTTTCTCTAGGAAATCCTCATTTTATCCGAAGTAAACATTTCACGGAACAAGTTTAAACAAACAAAACACTTCTGCCCACCTTTGTGAAACTCTGCATTGCAGCAACAATTTTAACAGTGTAGGGAATCTCTCAAGAAAATCAAGAACAATTTTCAAGAAAATCAAGAACAATTTTTAAGAAAAATGACAGTTCTAAATATAAAGGTAAACAAACTACACGGGAAAGGATATAGTAATTGTCCAACTCTTTGCAATCAATTCGTACAGCCTTTGAATGAACTAATCATACAACTGTGACATCGGATAGCCAAAGGAATTAAGAGTGTACATTAGAGAACAGCAGAACAGCATCTTTTTTTTTAATATGTCTACAAAAAAGGGATGGATTTGTCTAAACTAATGATTTCCTCAAGCATGCTTTTTTTTTTTTTTTTTAAGTTTACTTCAACAACAGCTTCAGTAAGCTTTCAAGCGAGTAAAGATGATACAGAGCATGCTGCTGCCACAGTGACCTACGTATCCAGAACCGGTTCCGAGCCTAGTCCAAATCGATCCCGGACAACCCTGAAGCAGATCTAGATGAAAAGCCCTGCAAAAGATCCCTGGCATTTACAGGCAGCGCCCCACCCTGGAGTGAAAAGACGACACCCCTGGGACCTGGTTTAATTGCTGAGCCCGGGACAGACCCAGAGGCGGCGAAAGTCGGGAACTGGAGCCCAAGACTGAGTCTGTTGTCCAGCTACTATCCCAGTCGGGACGCAGAAAACCAAACTGGGGAGCGGCGAGGTTTGGGAGAGCAACGCATGAGGGGGTCGGACGGACAGAGGCCCAGCCCATCCCCACTCTCGAGTCCCAACAGCAACAACAGCTCTGGGAACCCCCTCCCTGGCTCCGCCCCGCCCACCCCAGGGACCCACAGCCCGCTTCTTCCCGCCCAGCTGGCCCGGAGAAGTCCGCGACGGTCGACAACCCACTTCCCCGGACCCCGGCAGCCGAGCCCTCAGCCCGGATCTCGAAGCGGGCAGCGGAGGCAAGAGAACGCCAGTCCTGACGCGGGCCCGCGGCCGTCCCAGTCCGTTTCCCTGGCCACTCACCGTCTCCCAGGTGCTGAGAGGGAGCAGGGCGCAGGTCGGCGGGAGCGGACCCCCGGACTCCGACCCGGGCTGAAGCCCCTACTTGCAGCGGATCGAGCCTCAGCCGCTGTGCCTACAAGGCCTCTCTCCGACCCGAACCCTGGGAAAGCACTTCCGGGGGAGCGGGGGAGGGAAGGGTTTTGGCACCGGAACTGCTCTCAGGCTGGAGCTGACAGGGCCACCAGGGCCTCCAGGGCGGGGCGGGGTCTCTCTCGCCGGGCGCCCACAAATCAGCATCTGGGCTCATAGCTAACCCTTTCCGACCCGCGCCTCCTCGGTTTCCCCGGTTTCCCCGGCTCCCCCGGCTACAGCTGCACCCTTTGCTATAACTGCTGTTCGAGTTTTTTCACTCCAGCCACCTAAGTTTACAAATAAGGAAACCGAGGCTCGGAGAATTGAGGTCCAAGAATCCAGCTCATACAGCCGGCCTCCCTACTCCCTTCAGTGTACTCTACGCTCCAATCTGCCTCTTTTAAAACATAATGATAATAGTTAAGATTTATTGAATGCTTACGACGTGATAGGCACTGTATTAAGTCCCTCCGGGTGCATTAACTTATTTAGTCATCCCCAAACTCCTCAGGGTACATCTCGCAGGGGAGAAAAAACGGTCAAAGACACAAACGTTGGCTTCGTGATTTTATTTTAATTCATGTGTGTAAATCTCATCTACCCATAACAAGATTTTTAAATTATTTAAAGACAGGACTCAAACTATATTCCTATATTCTGTCATCACTGGCGACTTCAGCAGAGGCTAGAGCTGGGGGTGGGAGAGTTAGGGTGGGGATCTGGAATCTTTTTGCTTGGATCCTTTTATTTACTTTTCTTTCTTCACCCTGGCAAGTTGTAAAATCATCTCTGTATTGTAGGAATCCAAAAGGATAATGCATGATAAACACTTCCGAGTGTCTGGCACTGGATAAAAGTCAACGATTCTTAATACTTCATCAGCAATAGGCAATAGCAAAGGTTAGTTAAGGAAATAACAAAGAAAGAGTAGAGGTTTTTACAACTGGAAAAATAAAGGTGCTTGTGAAGCTCCGTGCAGTGATTGTATGAGGACCCACAGAGTTACATACCAGACAGGGAAAAGGGACGGAAAGAGGCGGGCGGGGCGGCGGGGCGGCGGGGGGTGGATTCCTCAGCCACAAAATCAGAAAGGCACCAAATATCTGAGGCAGATTTTGTATCTGAGATGCAGGAAAAGAAAAAAGCCTCTTAGCATGCATACTATCTGCAAAACAAATGTACTAACATCTCTTGAAACTGTGGGGGAAGGTTTTTATTTTTCTACTATGAAAGCCAGGGGAAATGAAAAAAGTTGAAACCTATTATTACAAATTTAAGATGCAAACAATGCCACATTGCTCTTGGCTTTATTTACAGTGCTGTCTTACTTATTTTATTTTTGTGATCGTGGAAGTGTTTGTAAATACTTCCATGATACTCAAATTTAAGCAGCCTTTAGTGCCTCAGAGTGTGAAGAAGTGAAAAACAGCGTGGGTTGGGAAGACTCACTGACGTCTTTTTTCACTCAAGGCCTAAAGGGCTAGTGAGAGGAATCCTGCATCACAGACATTATCAGGCTCTGTGTGGGATGCAGAGGTGCTAGAGGTTAGTCATTTAATCTGGTCATCTAATTGGTAAATGGAGCAGTCTGGATTCGAATTTGCAGCCATATTCTCAGATGCTTTTTGTCACTATCCCAGTGATTCTCAAATTTTGAGAGTGCACCGGAACCATGTGGAGGGCTTGTTAAAACAGATTGCTGGGCCTTACCCCTAGAAGCCCCCGGACTAAGCCTCTCAACATAATCTGTGAACTTTTTACAGATGCAATTACTGGGTCCTGCCCCAGACCTTATGAGTCAGAAGCTCTGGGGTGGGACCCAGCAATCTGCGTTTTAACAGACCCTGCAGGGGATTCTAATACACTGTCAAGTTTAAGAACTACTGCATAAGATATTAAGAACTAATATCTTGTCGTCTACATATTCCTCTCTTTTTCTAATTATTTCCAACAGGGATAACGCTTATTGGAGTAAAAGTTTCTCCTGTTGAGTTAAATGACCTATTGAAGCATTTTTATTCATGTTTTGCTCTCAGTGAAAGATGATGCTAGAAAAAATTACTATAATGAAGGATTCATTTTGATTACTTTAAATTTGTACTGAAATTTAACTAGATAATACTGAGTTGGGGGCAGAACTGTTTATTTGAGAATTACTCTGCCAAGGCTTTACATGTGTTTTCTAAATTAACCTTCACTACATTGCTATGAGGTTTTATGGTCTTAATTTTACAGATGAGGATAACTGAGACTTAGGTGAAGTAATTGACTTAAGGCCATATTCTTGTTAAGGAGCAGAATCAGAATTGTGCAAACAAAGATCCCTCTAATTACAAAACTCATGTCCTTTCCACTTCGTGGCTGGAGCCTGGAGAACCAAATTCCAGTGTGGGCTCCACCACCCCAGCTACACAACATCGAGTAAGCAATTTAATCTCTATTTCGATTCTCCATCTATAAATAATGTTATCATAAATCTGCCCCACCCACGTTGGAATGTCAGAACAAATGAGGAAATGGAAGTGTACGCACTTTGAGCCTTTTAAAGAAAAACAGTAAAAAGGCAAGTTATTAAGGCATTGTATGTTTGGGCAATTGTTGCTGTGTGATCCTGGACAGTGAAGTCTTTCCCATTTGTCTCCTGATTCATAAAGAAGAGTGCCAAAGAAAAATGTGTTTGACTTCATTGACCAGTGTCTCCTGGAGGTAGAAGAAGATAACAGAGATTGTATGCACCTCTTGTAAAAATTACAAGGAATCTCTTACCAGGCTCATTCAGCTCCAGGTTGTTGCCAAATTACTGGCCCATCCTCATTTTAGAGATGTCTTTTCTCTCAGCCCTTTTCTTTTGTCCATTCCAGGCATCCCTGTATCTGCCTGCCTCTACCCACTAAGAAAAACTTAAAATTCCTGTTACTTTATTATGTAGAAGGATTTAACTCTCAATCCTCATTTCAGGCCAGACTCCAGGCCACCTTTATTGACACAATCACCATGTTGTGCAATTCCAGGGGGTACTATTCACAAAGAATACAACATGAATGATGCTCAAGAGGTTACAAACACAAATGATGCCTCCTGGAACTGTGCAAGGCTGTGGCCCTGTCTATGCATAGCTCCTACCCCCAAAATCCACTAAGGTGTTTTGTTAAACAAATGAGCCATCTACTTGGGTGTCCACCCTTTGCCAAGCTTTGAGATACTGGGGTTCTTTGTTTTTGTTGGTTTAATGCAGACCTGATCCTAACCACAAAGCTTAAATTCTAACTTTCACATTCTACTGTGACACTTTTCACTCTCTTCTGTGACATTGTTGCCTATCTCCCCACTACACTTGTGAGTTTCTGAAGACCTTTTCATATTTTGTCTTCCTCATCTTTTATTCATACCTCAAAAACATTTGCTTTGAATAATAGCACAGTGTACTAGTATATATGTATTAGTGTAAATATTTATGGCAAAGATTGTGTATTGTTGGATCCAGGCAGTTTTGTACCAAAAAATAAATTCAATCTAAATTTTTAAATTGAGAAATGTCATGTAAAAAAAAATTCCCAACTTCTGGCATCTCTTGAAAATTTAAACACTCTGGTAGACATCTGGCATGCATCCACAAGGCATCAGTGACTTTAGCTCAGATGCAGCATCTCTCTTCAAATAGTGCAATGAGTTGGCCTTACCCACATGTGGCATCTTTATGGTAGACATAGTTTGGGACAACTGGTATATGGGATCATAGGGATGTTTTAAAGAAACAAGTATAGAATTTTGCCTTACAGATTTTACATGTGCTCATCACTATTCAATGTATTTTGAGATAATTTTAAATTGTTTTTCTGGGGTAGCAGTTGTGGGGTACCATGTTGTACCATTTCTTTTTTTGAGACAGAGTCTCATTCTGTTGCCCAGGCTGGAGTGCAGTGGCATGATCTCAGCTCACTGCAACCTTAACCTCCCAGGTTCAAGTGATTCTCCTGCCTCAGCCTCCTGAGTAACTGGGATTACAGGTGATCACCATGATGCCTGGCTAATTTTTATATTTTTAGTAGAGACCAGGTTTCACCATGTTGGACCGGGCTGATCTCGAACTCTTGACTGCAGGTGATCTGCCCACCTTGGCCTCACAAAGTGCTGAGATAACAGGTGTGAGCCACCATGCCTGGCCACATTGTACCATTTCTAAACAAGCAAGACAAGTGCAGACATCAAATTATAAATATCATTACCACCAACGTTTTAATGGAGTTGTAGCTAAGTTTATTTGCCAGCAGCCTTGGAAAGACAAAAGATGAATAATAGCAATTACTTAAATAGATTTGATGACAAACAACCCTATGGGGCATAATTCTTTTTTTTTTTTTTTTAATTAATTTTTCCCTGGATGGAGACACAGGCAAAGCTAGTTCAGGTAGCTAGCAAATGATGGGGTCAGGATTAGAATCCAGGCAGTCTGTCCCCAGAGACACACTCATAACCACTAAACTAATATTTATTGATCCTTTTCCATGTTTCATGGCCATGACTGCCTCCCAACTGAAAGAGACAACCAGATTTATAGAAGAATGCATAAATCTCTTCCAGGCCTTTTATAGGTCACTAAAATAAACCCACATAGATCCTTTTCCCCTTCCCACCCCAAGTCATATTGACATGTTTGTAATCTTCATTTTGAAGTGGACAGTCTGCCAGATGTCTAAAACTTCTTTTAATTTCCATATAATTCTTGCATGAAGTTTGTTTCTATTAAACGTTATCATGAAGAATTCTGTGCATGTGGTTTCACAAACAACGGAAGCAATTTGAAGCCATATAATATTGACATTGAAAACCAGTATCTCTAGTCAAATTGTGCTTGCGTGGAGAAATGAGAGATGTCAAGGTTGAATTTGAACAAAAATGTCACATTGACACAAATGCAGAGAAAGCTCAAAATAGAGAACCTAAAAGGGAATGATTATCAACCTTTGGCATATTTTACATTTAATTTTTAATTAAATATCATGAACAAGTATTGGAACTGACACTTTGCTTTAAAAGGTTTAAATTAATTAAATTTCTATCGTCCACATTGTATTATGTAGTATCAGGAATTTAAGAGGTTGCCTTCCACTCTTACTCCTTTTTTATCAAAACACTGCCCATCTTACCTTGCCTCAGCTTCTCTTTCCGCAAAATATGCATGATAAATGCATCTTTATATCTTAGAGATGTTGTGAGACATAGCTAATAAATGATTATAAAGCATAGCTCTTTGAAGTATAAAGCACTGCATAATTACTAAATACTATAATAATCATCCTCATAATAATAGTAATTTTCAACCAACACATCAACCAGACCCAGATGGCTTTAGTCACCTCCCAATTAGACAAAAGTATATATACCAACTATGAAATCAAGTAAATATCTTAAGCCACTGACTAGTTCTACTCCCTTCCTCTTTCCTATGCAGAATCTGAAGTCAGACTGCCAGTGACGCATCTGTCTCATCACTTGCTAGCTGTGTGACCAG
Source organism: Aotus nancymaae (assembly GCF_030222135.1). NCBI lineage: Eukaryota > Metazoa > Chordata > Mammalia > Primates > Aotidae > Aotus > Aotus nancymaae. The sequence goes on from NW_026988428.1 coordinate 31,327,306, forward strand.
CTCGTACAAGACAGTTAATCTCCAACATCTATTTCTTCACTATAAAAATTACAATAATAACAATCCTATGAGGTGTACCTCATAGGATTTTTGTGAGAGTTCAACAAATTAATACACGTAGAACTCTGAACTAGTGGCTGGTAGACTATAAGGGCTCAATAGACGTTAGCAGTGATGATGACTTGCAGCAACATCTGAAAAAAATAATAATAATGGGGCCAGGTGCAGTGGCTCATGCCAGTAATCACAGCACTTCAGGAGGCCAAAGTAGGTAGATCACAAGGTCAGGAGTTTGAGACCAGCATGGCCAACATAGTGAAAACTCGTCTGTACTAAAAGTACAAAAAGATTAGCCAGTGTGGTGGTGCGCGCCGTTAATCCCAGCTACTCAGGAGGCTGAGGCAGGAGAATTGCTTGAACCCAGGAGACAGAAGTTGTAGTGAGCTGAGATCACGCCACCATACTCCAGCTTGGGCAACAGAGTGAGACTCCGTCTCAAAACAAAAAACAAAAACTAAAAATAATAATGGGCAGCAGTCTGGCCATGTTATTTGATGGTAAGTCAATCCATTCAACTTGGAGGCTAATTGGCACTGCCTTCTAGGTTACCATCTTAAAATTCATCAAATATAAGTTACTGTTGAACTTTGATGTCAAAAGAAAAGATGAGACATTTCATTTTCCCAGGCTGGTTAGATTTTTTTTTTTTTTTGAGACAGGTTCTTGCTCCTTCACCCAGGCTGATGTGCAGTGGCATGATCGCTGCAGCCTTGATCATCCGAGCTCAAGTGATCTTCCCATCTCAGCCTCCTGAGTAGCTGGCACTACAGGTATGCACCACCATGCTCAGCTAATTTTGTATTTTTTGTAGAGATAGGGTTTTGCCATGTTTCCCAGGCTGGTCCTAGGCTCAACTGATTTGCCTTGCTTGGCCTCCCAAAGTGCTGGGACTACAGGTGTGAGCCACCGTACCCAGCTATTTTTACTCCTTATAATCATTGTGCATGTAATAAATGACTACATTTTGATTATAGATAATTAGGAAAAAAATTAAGGAAAATTTAAAAGTACCTCTTCATCACTAACACTCCCCATTCCCCAGCCCATTCTTCTCTGCAGATGTAACCACTATAAATGATTTGGTGTGTTGCTTTCCAGGTCTTTACGTGTGCATTTATATTCATATAAAGAAAACCCAGTGGTAACGTGAAACTATGTGGTTAAGGCACCCCAAAGATGGAGTTTCACAATGTTGCCTGGGCTGATCTCGAACTGCTGGGCTCAAACAATCCTCCTGCTTCAGCCTCCCTAGCAGCAGGAATAACGGAATAACAGGCATGTATGTGTCTGGCCCCACCAAAAACCTTTTTTTAAAGAATTTTGAGATTTTCAATCATTTTTAAGTAATTTACAAAACAGAAGAAGAAAAATATGGTTAAAATTTCAATGTAGAATAAAAAAAAATTACCAAAGTGAAATTCTTAGAGAATCTTTTGATAATAAAGATCTTATACATGTGTCAAAAAAAGAAGGAAATTTGTGTTTTTACAAATGCATAGAAATAAAAAAAATTGGAGCTTGTTGGGACTTCCTTATACTAACTTAATTTTAACATGGTTTTAATCTTAAACAGTAAAATACTATTTACTATGCACCATAAGCTCTTTAGTGCTTATGATCTTTCTTAAGATCTTAATCCGAGCTTGCTTTATCCATATATATGCACCAATATTTTTGAATACATACATGTAATCATATTGTTTGCAAATGGCTTTGAGTGAGCAATTTTATACATCGTGATATTTACTTAATGGCAATCTAAATAAGGAACTTATACCATATCTACCATTTTACTCCCCTAAAAACTATTCCTGTCTAAGGGTCCTGTTAGAGCAACTTGAGTTTCAAAAGCTTCCATTTTTGCTAAGGCAAATTTCATTTTCCATCACATTTCCAAGCCCATGTAATACAATCCTTTTTTAATCTCTACAGAGTGTATGATGGAGAGAAATCCTACCGACCAGGAGCTTTCTAAATGGTGACTATGGAGAGATGCCAAGGAAATTGAATGGTGCCAAATGCGAAATCCTCAAGTTGCTCTCTAAACCAACAGAAATTCACTGGGAGCTGGATTTCACGGAGGCAGGAAGTATTTCACCTACAAAGATAGAGCACATGTGGAGATTATATTTGGGACCAGGGAATAAAGAAGAAAAGTAAATCTACATTATATTTCAGGAGACTGTAAAAAGAGAATGTTCCCTGAAGTAAAAATAACCAATGACCTTTGGGGCAGGAAAAATATTTAAGCAATAGTTTATAATTACGTTTATTTAAATTTTTCCCTTATAGGAAATTAACTGCTGCAAATCTGTTATTCCTTTAGCAAGTTCAATGCACACAGAACCCACAGAGTGAGAGAAAGAGAGAGATCCAGAACTATTTCAAATTTCAAAAACTATATTTATTTGAAATAACCCTGAATCTAAACTACTACAAATGCTTGTTGCATACTCACTGTGCATAGGAGGTCAGGGGAATGTCAAGAACTCCAAGTTACAGAACAAGTCCTCTAAGTGCATAAAAGTGCTAGTTAGGGAAATACATTATGGGCTTATAGAAAAAGAAGCATAATGGCCGTGCGCAGTGGCTCACACCTGTAATCCCAGCACTTTGGGAGGCTGAGGCAGGCGGATCATGAGGTCAGGTGTTTGAGACCAGCCTGACCAACAGGGTGAAACCCCGTCTCTGCTAAAAATACAAAAATTAGCCGGGCGTGGTGGCATGTGCCTGTAATCCCAGCTAATCAGGAGGCTAAGGCAGGAGAATAGCTTGAACCTGGGAGGCGAAGGTTTCAGTGAGCCAAGATAGCGCCACTGCACTCCAGCCTGGGTGACAGAGCAAGACTCCATCTCAAAAAAAAAAAAAAGGAACCATAATAACGCTAAGGATCCTGTGGTAAATGCTGAATGAATAACAGAGCCATTCATTTTTGGAGACCTCTTCCCTCATTCATGGTCTTAGGACTAGGTAAGAGATAGAATTTAAATCATGTCTTAAAGGATTTGTGGAAATTATAGGAAAAGAATGGACATGAAAAGGATCCCAGCATTCATAAAAGTACAGACGCAGCAAAGTACCAAGCACATCTAGGAGACCTTGAGCAGATCTTTTTTAACTGCAACAAAGGGTTTGTGCCAAGTAGGAGAAAACTTTAAGTAGGGTGGGCCTCCACTCTGAAGGGCCTTGACTACTAAATTAAGATAATTGGGCATTAACTTTTTAGGTAATAAAGAATCAGAACTGGTTTCTTGTGAAGCAACATGATTAAAGTATGCTTTCTAAAAATCTTTATTTTTTATGAAGAAATTTGCAAAACGCAGAAAACCATTAAAACAAGAATAAAAATTGGCATGCACCTATGATCCCAGCTGCTTAGAGGCTGAGGCAGGAGAATCCCTTGAACCTAGAATGCAGAGGTTACAGTGAGCCGAGATTGCACCACTGCACTCCAGCCTGGGTGACAGAGCGATACTCTGTCTCAATCAATCAATCAATCAACGTAAAATAAAAAATAAAAATAAAAATTATCTGGAAACCCATCATCCATAAATATGTTGAACTTCGATGGATAAATGTATAGCATTTTATTTCTGGTCATATATTTTTGTGTGTGCATGTTTGTGTATGTGGAGACTGGGATTATGTTTTATTTATTCAACATTATGGTTCTTCAACATGATTTTTTAATGAATTGCAATGTATTTCATTATATAAATGCAATGTACTATACTTGTCCAATTTTTCCATTTTTCATCCAGGCATAAATAAGATTAATCCAAGGTTAACCTAAGCAGTATTTACAATGGATTGAAATGAGGATAAACGGAGAGCAGAAAGACCAGTTAAGAAGCTACTGGTAGAGAACTGCTTGAATAAAGGGCATGTTCACATACTGGAATAGTTGATAACTATTACATTACATTACAACTATTATTTCAAAGAATGATGCTGCTCTCAGTGTACTATTCGGAAGTGATCTCCAAGGTAGATTTTCTGGGTTTCTCTTCTTTTTCCTAGTCTCTTAAATTTGTAGTGCTCCAGAACTCAGTCCTTTCTCTTCTTGTTCATCTACATTTCCTCCCTTGGTAATCTCATCCAGTCCCAAGGATTTAAATACTGTCTATATGTTAACCACTTGATGGCCTGCAGAAAGAAAAAGTATTCTATATACAGAGATGGATACACATGTCCTGAAAAAGCATTCAAAACTGTAAGTTGGAAATGCCTGCTCAATGAATGCTATACAACAGGACAAATTACAAATATAAAACACTAGTGTACTGCCCTTGGAGGGGTGCTTGTAAGTGAGGGGTCTTGAAGCTGAGTATATGCTACAGCTCAAATCAAGGCCTAGAGACAGGAGCAGAATGATGTGTGAAGGAATTGGGAAGGGTGCACCACCATTACAAAGTCAGGCGATGGGATGTGGAGGGAAAAAAATCACCTTGGGAAATTTGGTCTTTGACTTCTCATTCAGATGTTTGTAGACTAATAACTGAAAGCATTGTTTGATTTAGGTTTCTAATAAATGGCACATAAGCCATTGTGACAAGGGGTGGAGGGAGAAAGACTCTTGATCAGTGAACAAAACAATGCTCCTGACACACAAAGCAAATATAGATGATTCTTCATTTTCAATACTTTCTCCATGTCAAAGTTTTTTTCATTGTTTCTATTATGAGCTCTGCTTTTCATCAAATAACCCCTTCAACTAAAATTTTCAAAGAATTCTTTCTTTCCATTTTGAAAAGGCCTACCTATTTTATACAATTGCACTTTGCCTTCCTTTTTGTGTAATTAGGTACAAACATGTAAAAATATTTATATGTCTCTCTAATCTATAGAAAACCATTTTGGGGGTCTTAAAAACAGACTCTTTACAGATGGAGAGAATGAGAGAAATGTCCTCCATGTGCTGGCTAAAAACTGCAATGTCTGCCCAGCACTGTGCCTCCTCTCATAACAGGGGATGCTCTGCTGAATGAGCCCTTGTATGTCAAAATTCAAAAAGTTCTTGTTTGCTCCAGTTGAACAAAGCTCTCACAGACAGTGGGATCTGCAGGGTAGCCACCAAGTGTGTTAAACCAATGCTCCCTCCACCACACTGCTGAATAGTTTATCGTAATGGCAGTTCTCACCTTCATGTATAGAGGCCGGTGTTCGTGTTGCCGTCCTGCACAGAGCTCCCACTGACTTCAAAGGAAATGACATAGAACAGAACCCCGTGGTGTAAGGAGAAACAAGCAGCATCTGATCAGAATCAGGCCATTTTTTTTTCATTCCCTCTGTATAAATGGCTAAATTTATATACGGAATATCTAAAGGCCACCTTTCACTTCAGCAGTTTATGAATTGTCAGATATACATACACTTATTGGGAAGTTCAACACTGGACTGCTTTTTATGTAGGAGGGAAAAGGAGGGGAGTGTGTGTTAGAAAAATCCACCTCAATCCCACGTATTTCTTGGTCTGTAAGACCCCCAAGAGACCAAAGTGATTTGGGGCTAGGTTAGTGGTTCTGTTTTACTTAAAGCTGGCCTTCAGGCACATGCTAAAGAAGAAGAAGGAGGAGGAGAAAAAGAGGAGTGGAAAAGGAAGATAAAAAAGAAAGTGTAAGTGTATGTTCATTAAGTCTCCGGATAGGGGAAGTCATTCTAAGCTGAAAAGCAAGGAGAGGGGTCTCTAGAATAAAGATTAGTAGGTTTAAATACAAAAAATTGGACACTTCTTCATATTAAAAATCAAAAGGAGATAGGTTAAAATGGCAAATAAAAAGCTGTGTCAGTTGTGACAGGTAAAAGATTAATATTCCTAATATATTTGAATTATCCACAAATTGGCTAAAAATGTAATAAAATAAATTCTAGATGGATACAGTGTTAAAATTTAAATTTCCTAAAAATGCTTAGCTAAAGTAATACATAGGTGAATATCTGACCTCTGGATAGGAAAGAATGTTTGAAGCTTAAAATAGTATAAGAAATCACAAAGAAAAAGACCAACATATTTGATCATATGAAAAATCAAAATTCTCAGGAGGCTGAGGCAGGAGAATTGCCTGAACCCAGGAGGCAGAGGTTGCGGTGAGCCAAGATCGCGCCATTGCACTCCAGCCTGGGTAACGAGAGCGAAACTCTGTCTAAAAAAAAAAAAAAAAGAAAAATCAAAATTCTGTAAATTTAAAAAATGAAGAAAAATTAAAACAGTCAACTTGGAAAATATTTGCAACAAACAATTATCCTGAATTTATAAAGAACTCAAGGCCGGGCTTAGTGGCTCATGCCTGTAATCTCAGCACGTGGGGAGGCCGAGGCAGGCAGATTGCTTGAGCTCAGGAGTTTGAAACCAGCCCAAGCAACATGGTGAAACCCCGTGTCTAAAAAAAAAAAATTTAAAAATTAGCCAGATGTGGAGATGCATGCCTGTAGGCTCAGCTACTTGTGAGGCTAAGGAGGGAGGATCACTTGAGCTCTGGAGGTGGAGGCTGCAGTGAGCCAAGATCACACCACTGCACTCCAGCCCAGGAGTCAGAGCAAAACCCTGTCTCAAAATAATAATAATAATAATAATAATAATAATAAAAAATACAATAATAATAATAAAAAAGAACTCAAGAAAGTTGATTTTTAAAAAAAAAGTAATGAAACATTTCCGTAGAAAAAAACAAAGGATTCAGACAATTCATGGAAACATACATTAAAATATGTAACAAGTAATAAATAACACTTGATATGTTAATATTAATAATAAACACTTGAAAATGTTCAATATTACTAATAACCAACGAGTAATGAAATGCAAACTATTTTTTTCACTTCAAATTGGCAAATATGAAAAAAATGAAACTATATATTGTAGCCTTTTGAAATACAAGCAATGAACAGAAAATATAGTGAAAAAGATATGCTTATTCAAAATAGCAAAAAAATAAATAAAATGCCAAAGACTATACTTAATGTGCAGAACCTAAATAAGGAAAGTGAACTTTCCTCCCTTTCTCTCCAGAAGGCAGCCTCCTGGGGGCCAGGCCTGGGAAGGAAGAGTGTTCTAGCAAGAGAGTACCCTAAAGGTGTCAGGAAATTGGCAACATGCAGGGAGATTAAGCAAATTAGTAGAATATTAATGATAATGACAGTCCAGTTGCTCAATCTCAGAGGAAAGAGGTATAAACATGGAAGGGGAAAGCTACAGTAAGCCCTGTGGCAATGGATTAGAATTGAACCTATCAGTGTGAACTTATGGTTTTCAATATATAAAAATAGATATAAAAAATAAACATAGGGCCGGATGTGGTGGCTCATGCCTGTAATCCCAGCACTTTGGGAGGTCCAGCCCACCAGATCACTTGAGGTTAGGAGTTCAAGACCAGCCTGGCCAACATGGTGAAACCCTGTCTCTACTAAAAATACAAAAATTATCAGAGTATAGTGGTGCGCTCCCGTAATCCCAGCTACTGGGGAGGTTGAGGCAGGAGAATCACTTGAACCTGAGAGGCAGAGGTTGCAGTGAGCCGAGATCATGCCATTGTACTACAACCTGAGCCAAGAAGTGAGACTCCATCTCAAAAATAAATAAATAATTAAATATAGATGTAAATGCATGTATGCATATATATAATATATATAAATGCATATGTGTAAATACCTATATATGTATATGCATATATGTATTTCCCTAGCTCAGTTAGTGAGGCAGCCTAGGAGAAGCAATGCCATAGTAACAATGAGCACTCCTACTGTCTCGAACTTGGTTTCTTAATATTGTTAAGGTCTTCTCCACATTTACTCTGTACTTTAGGGATCTTACCCACTTTTGAACGCTTCATGCCGATGACATCTACATGTATGTGTCAAGACTAGACCTTTTGTTTAAGCCCCAGATTACTATATTGAAACTGCTTATCTGACATCTCTACTTTGTTGTGTCACGAACATTTCAAACTTAGCACAGTCAAAATAGAATGTCTGATATCCCTGTGCCCTCCCAAGTTATTTCCCCCATTATTTGTATCTTATAAATGGTAGCATTATTCATTCAGTTACTGAAGTCAGCAGTCTGGGAGTTAAAATCCTTTTCCTTTCCCTTATCCTTCATTGTCAGTTCATCAGCCAGTCCAAATGGGATTCTACCTCCCAAATGCATCTTGAATTCATTTGCTTTTCCCCATCTTCACTTGGGACTGTGCCAGTTTACATTACTGTTCTTCCTCTCCTGGTTTACTCTGATGGCTTTCTGACTGGTCTCTCCACTTTTATGGAAACTTCCTTACATTCCATTATCAACATAACCAGAGTAAATTCCTAAAATGTAATTGGAACATGTCATTCTCCTCTTTAAAACCATTCTATGTTTTTCCAACCTTTTAGAACAAATCCAAGTGCCTGGCTATGGCTAAAAAGACCCCCGTGTGATCGGAACACCTGCCTGAAGTCGCCAACTTCGCACGATGTACTTTATCTCCTCAGTCACAGCCCTGCAGTCAAAGTGCACTCTGTAGGCTGGGCTTGGTGGCTCATGCCTGTAATCCCAGCACTTTGGGAGGTCGAGGTGGGTGGATCACTTGAGGCCAGGACTTTGAGACCAGCCTGGCCAACATGGTGAAACCCCATCTCTACTAAAAAAAATAGCCAGGTATGATGGTGCATACCTGGTCCCAGCTACTCAGGAGGCAGGAGACTCACTTGAACCTGGCAGGCAGAGTTTGCAGTAAGCTGAGATCACCACTGCACTCCAGCCTGGGTGACAGAGTGAGACTCTGTCTCAAAAAAAATGTCCTCTGCAATCGATGCTCCTAGAACACACCAACCTCTTTCCTCTTTCAGGATTTTAGCACTTGCTCTTATTTCTGTTTGTAATGCTCTTCTTTCAGCTTTTCACATGGTTGGTCCCTTCTCATTCTTTAATTTTTAACTTCAATGTCAATTTCTGCTGGGTGCAGTGGCTCACGCCTGTAATCCCAGCTCTTTGGGAGGCCAGGGAGGGTAGATCACCTGAGGCCAGGAGTTTGAGACCAGCCTGACCAACATGGTGAATCCCCATCTCTACTAAAAATACAAAATTAGCTGGGTGTGGTGGCATATGCCTGTAATCGAAGCTACTTGAGAGGCTGAGGTAGGAGAATCACTTGAACCTAGGGGGTGGAGGTTACAGTGAGCCAAGATTGCATCATTGTACTCCAGCCTGGGCAACAAGAGTGAAACTCCGTCTCAAAACAACAACAACAAAAACAAAAACAATGGCCCCCCCAAAATAATGTCAATTTCTCAAGGCAGAATTTCCTGGTCATCTTATCTAAGTAGGACCCTCTATTATTCCCTGTCACAGCCAACTGTTTATTGTCTTCCCGATATAAGCTGTAATTGTTTTATTTATTTGTTTGGTTAATTGTCTTTGTCTTTCACTGGAATATAAGTTGTGTGAGGGAGATGATCTTGTCTTTCTTGTTTTCTTTCTTATGTATTCCCATTGTTTAGCTTGGTGTCTGGTGTATACTGTATAGCTGATAAATTTTTACTGAATTCACATATCCATCTGACAAGGGATTAATAACCAGAATATGTAAGGAGCTCAAACAATTCAGTAGCAAAACTCCAAATAATCTAATTTTTAAATAGGCAAAAGATCTAAATAGACATTTCTTAAAAGAAACACTATTCACCATAGCCAAAATATAAAATCAACCTAAGTGCTCATAAATGGATGAATGGATAAAGAAAATGTGGTGAATATAAAAGATGGAATTCAGCAATACAAATTAAACCCTGTCATTTGCAGCAACATAGGTGGAACTGGAGGTCATTATGATAAGTGAAATAAGCCAAGCCCAGAAAGACAAATATCACATGTTCTCACTCATATGTGGGAACTTAAAAAGTGAATTTTATGAAGATAGAGAGTAGACTGGTAGTTTCCAGAAGCCAGGAAAAGTAGAGGGGAAGACAAGGATGAAGAGAGGTTGATTAATGGGTACAAGTATACAGTTTAACAGAACAAATAAGACCTAGAGTTTGATAGATCAGTAGGGTGAGTATAGTTTACAGCAATCTATTGTATATTTCAAAATAGCTAGAAGGTAATAGTTTGAAATGTTTCAAACATAAAGAAAAGACAAATATATAAGGTGATGGCTATCCCAGTTATACTGGTTTGAACTTTCCAAATTATATGAATGTATTCCTTTATCGCAGGTACTCCCAAAATATGTACATGTATGAGGTATCAATAAAAAATAAAAATAATAAAAATTAACAGAAATCTATTATGTGTGAGGTGCTAAGGACTCAGAAATGAAACAAAATTTTATCTCACATGGCTTATAATCTAGGAGAGAAGTAAGTAGGAAAGCAAATAAGAAATGGCTATTCTGGGCCGGGCGCGGTGGCTCACGCCTGTAATCCCAGCACTTTGGGAGGCCGAGGCGGGTGGATCACGAGGTCAAGAGATCGAGACCATCCTGGTCAACATGGTGAAACCCCGTCTCTACTAAAAATACAAAAAATTAGCTGGGCATGGTGGTGCGTGCCTGTAATCCCAGCTACTCAGGAGGCTGAGGCAGGAGAATTGCCTGAACCCAGGAGGCGGAGGTTGCGGTGAGCCAAGATCGTGCCATTGCACTCCAGCCTGGGTAACAAGAGCGAAACTCCGTCTCAAAAAAAAAAAAAAGAAAGAAAAGAAATGGCTATTCTGCATAATTAGTGCTATGGTGGGGGAAGTATGGGAGAGTATAGCACCATCTAGAAGAAGTCCCTATTCTGGGGCTCAAGGAAGATCACAAAAGGTTGTTTTTGGAGGATGTAACACTTTAGTGAAACCTACAGGATGGATCAGTTTGTCATCCAAAATACAGTGGGTGAGGACAGAAGCAAAGGACACGTATCTGGAAAGGAAGGAGTGCATGACATGATCAACAGGCCACTGGAAGGCTGTATGCAGGGAGTAGCATGACCAGTTTTGTGTTACACAAGGTGATTCTGGCTGTACTATATATAAGGATTGAGACCAAGAGTTAGGAGGTCATGGCAGCAACCTAGGTGAAAGCTGGCAGAATAACAGTGACCTCGACTGGGGTAGTAACAATGGGACTATAAATAAGAAGACAGATATGAGGGCCATTTAAAAAGTGGCAGTCACCGGGCGCGGTGGCTCACGCCTGTAATCCCAACACTTTGGGAGGCTGAGGTGGGTGGATCACGAGGTCAAGAGATCGAGACCATCCTGGTCAACAAGGTGAAACCCCGTCTCTACTAAAAATACAAAAATTAGCTGGGCATGGTGGTGCGCGCCTGTAATCCCAGCTACTCGGGAGGCTGAGGCAGGAGAATTGCTTGAACTCAGGAGGCGGGTTGCCGTGAGCCGAGGTTGCGGTGAGCCGAGATCGCGCCATTGCACTCCAGTCTGGGTAACAATAGCGAAACTCCGCCTCAAAAAAAAAAAAAAAAAAAAAGTGGCAGTCACAAAAATTAGCAATTCAATAAATACTTTGATAAATGATGTGGGGACAAGTGGTTAAATATTTGGAGGAAAACAGTTAGATCCTTATATAAAAATTACAACAAAATTAACTCCAGGTTAGTAAAAGGTTTGAATGGTTAAGAATAAAATTATAAAACTATCAGAAGACTTCTGAAATATCCCATCTCTTCCAAATCCACTTACAATAGGCAGTTAAAAAACAAAGCTGATTCCACTTCTCTTGCTGAGGCTATAGCATTATACAGAGCTGTGGACTGGAAGAGGAAGGACAAAGACACAGTAAGAACTGAATAGGCTGGCCACAGTGGCTCACGCCTGTAATCTTAGCACTTTGGGAAGCCAAAGTGGGCGGATCATTTGAGGTCAGGAATTCGAGACCAGCCTGGCCAGCATGGTGAAACCCTGTCTCTACTAAAAATCCAAAAAAAAATTAGCTGGGTGGGGTAGTGCATGCCTGTAATTCCAGCTACTCAGGAGGCTGAGGCAGGAGAATCGCTTGAACCCAGGAAGTGGAGCTTGCAGTGAGCCGTGATTGTACCACTGCATCCAGCCTGGGTAACAGAGCAAGACACTGTCTCAAAAAATAAAACAAAAACAAACAAAAAAAACTAAACCAAACCTTAAATATGAAAAGCAAACCTATAACACTTTTAAAACAAGAGAATATATTTATGACCTTAGAGTAAGGAAGGATTAATTGTCAAACTTAAACATAAAACCCTTTATTTGACAGGTGACACCATAAATAAGTAATAAGGCAATCCACAAACTTATCTTTGCAATGAAAGAAGATACTTTCAAAGCATTTTGCCACACTGGACCTGGACAAGGTGTAGGTGTGCTCCTTGCATTGGTGGTTCTAAATCTTTCTCCCTCTTTCCTTCCTGAAACCTGTTTTGATTGACATGTAATTGGACTATACCACTCCCTTCTGCTCCATGTTATATACACTCATTCTTGCATCCAGAGACACTTATCTTTCCTTGAAGATTTTATCTGGTGGTTCACTTTTACTCCAATATTATTCTTTTCATAATTCTTGGTGATTTTAAAATTGACTTCTAAGTTCTTTGGCCTCCTTTTCTCCATGATATTGTCTTCCATTCTTGGCAACTCACTAACATGGTTATCCCTTTAGATCTGCATTGTCCAATATGGTAATCATGTTTTTCATGTTGCTTTTAAATCTTAAATATATTAAATTTAAATATTATTTCTTCCACTGAAGTTCTACTGGATAGTGCTGCTTTAGATCTTATCATTACCAATAAATAACTGCAACTTCTCCATAATGTCATTCTTAAGCATCACATTTTCTGAACTTTCTTTTTTTCTTTTTCTTTTTTGAGGGACAGGGTCTCCCTCTGTTGCTCAGGCTAGAGTGCTATGATCACACAGTTCACTGCAGCCTCAAACTCCTGGGCTATAGCGATCATCCGGCCTCAGCTTCCTAAATAGCCAGGACTACCGGTGCATGCCACTACACTCGCCTAAGTTTTAAAATTTTTATTTTTTTTAGACGGAATCTCACTCTGTCGCCTAGGCTGGAGTGCAGTGCTGCGATTTTGGCTCACTGCAACTGCCACCTCCTGGGTTCAGGCAGTTCTCCTAACTTAGCCTCCCCAGTAGCTGGGATTACAGGTGCCCACCAAGACACTGCGCTAATTTTTTGTATTTTCAGTAGAGGTGGGATTTCACCATGATGGTCAGGCTGGTTGTGAACTCCTGACCTCAAGTGGTCCGTCCGCATCAGTCTCCCAAAGTGCTGGGATTACAGGTGTGGGTCACCGTGCCTGGTCTTATTTTTTATTTTTTAGAGACAGGGGGCTTGTTATTTTTTCCAGTCTGGTCTTGAACTTCTGGCTTCAAGTGATCCTACCATCTCAGCCTCCCAAGTGACTGGAATTACAGGCAAGATCTTCTGTTTTTAAAGCTTATTCTCTGACTCTAACCATTTTCAAATATATTTGCACCTATATTAATTCCTCAATCATTTATTGTCTCTAATCTATGTCATGTGCCAATTTTCATTATTATTCAACCTAAATTCTGCAATCAATCATTATAACCTTGCGTACATCCTAAATTCCCTTGTCTTGTCCTTCTTACTTTTAATTAATTGATTTATTTTTAACTTTCCAAATCCTGGTTAAATCTAAACTTCTGCCTGCTTGTTACCAGGATAAATCCAGTTCTCTATTTAAATCTGCACTGCACCTCTGCAGCTAAATGTGGTTGGAGGGAAAAACACATAACCATCACTAACCTTACTTGAGTGCCTAATGACTACCTACCAGTCATTATTGTTCCTTAGTCCAGACTCTCATTCTTCTAGACTATTCAGACTTTCTCCTAACTTTCAAGCCTCTGAAAACTTCTCCCCACCCTCACTCTCAACTAATGAGTTGTATCTTATTTTTATTGAAAAATAATGGCAATCAGACATATGTTCTCACTGTCACATCTCCTCACCTATCTGCACTTGTGTTCACATGCTCTGCCTTCTCACATGTTACTGTGAATGGACTGTCTATGCTCCTAATGAAGTCTAGTCCTCTATTCTGTGCTAGATCTCACTCCCTCTAGTCGATTTAGGAACCCCACTACAGCAATTGTCTCCTTTATCTCTTGTGTCATCAAGTTTTTTCTCTCTATTGGACCTTTTTCATCAGCATGAAACCATGGTTTTATTCCTACTGTAAAACAAAACAAAACAAAGAAGCAAACAAAAACACTACTGTTCACCTTACTTTTCCCTTCAGTTACTCCATTTCCTACCTTCTCCTTTTAGCAAAATTCCTTTAAAGAGTAGCCTGCCCATACCCGTTATTTCTAACTTCTCTCCTCTCATTCTCTCTTGAATTCACATTGATCAGGTTTTTTTTCCCCCATGTGTTTGTCCATTTTGTTCTACTATAACAGAATACCTCAGACTGGGTAATTTATAATGAGCAGAGATTTATTGGCTCATACTTCTGGAGGATGGGAAGTCCAAGATTGAAAAGTGCATCTTGCCAGGGCCTTCTTGCTGCATCATCCCATGGTGGACAGCATCCCATGGCGGAAGGGCAGAGAGTGTAAGAGAAGCAAAACAGGGCTTAACTCATCCTTTTATAAGGATTCCACTCTAATGATAACAACTCTATTTCTGAGGTAATGACATTAATCCATTTGTGAGGGTAGAGTCCTCATGACCTAATCATCTCTTAAATGTCCCACCTTTTAATACTGTCACAATAGCAATTAAATTTCAACTTGTGTAAGAGGGGACAAATATTCAAACTGTAGTACTAACTCTGTTATCACTATCACCCAGTATTTCCACATTGCTAAATGTCATGGTCAATGTCAGCCTCCATCTTGCTTGACCTATTAGCAGCATAGGACACAGCTGATCCCTCCTTCCTTCTTGAGACTTCAGACACTTAAGACACTTTCTTTTCTTTTTCTTTCTTTCTTTTTTTGGAGATCGAGTCTTGCTCTGTCGCCCAGGCTGGAGTGCAATGGCATGATCTCAGCTCACTGCAACCTCTGCCTCCCAGGTTCAAGCAATTCTCCTGCCTCAGCCTCCCAAGTAGCTGGGATTACAGGTGCCCACCACCACACCAGGCTAATTTTTTTGTACTTTTAGTAGAGACAGGGTTTCTCCATGTTGGTGGGGCTGGTCTTGAACTCCTGACCTTGTGATCCGCCTGCCTCGGACTCCCAAAGTGCTGGGAATTACAGGCTTGAGCCACCGCACCCGGCTGAGACACTTTCTTTTCTTGACTTCCAATGTTTCTCTCTACCTTACTATCTCTTCCTTCTCAGTCTCCTTTGTTGGTTTCTCCTTATCTCCCTGACCTCTGAATATTGAAATATCTCAGTCTTTGGATTTCTTCTCTTTACTATCTACACTCATTTTGTGGTAGATTAAATTATAATCTACCACAAAATGCTCTCTCCCTTCTATGAGTATTATACATCTGCACCCTTTGGATTTGTCTTAAAATTCCTGTGCTGAGCAGAGTATACATTTTTTGCCACATTGCAGGACTGAACTATGTGACTTTTTTTTGGCTGGTGGAATGGAATAGAATGGAAATACGTGGTGTGCGCCATATGCAAGGAGAGATTTAAATTGGATTGAATTGTTTAGTTTGGCCTCTCTTGCTTCTGCCTTTTGCCATGAGTATAGCACAGACAGGGGCTGTTCTTTTAGCCTAGGCCCAAGATTAGAAGACACTTGAATCAGACCTATTGCTGGCCCACAACTTAGAGCAGAGCTGTAATCAGTCTGTAGCCCATATGCAGCAAGAGCAAGAAATGAATGTTTGTTGCTGTAATCCACTGAGATTTGGTGCTTGTTAGTTACCGCAACAATGTTAACTAATAAAATTTTCTTTAAACTCTCCTGAGCTCCATGCTCATATATCCAGTTGCCAACTTGGCATCTTCATTTAGATGTATCAAAGGCATCTCAAACTCAGTGGGTTCAAAATGAGCTCCTGATATTTCCCACAAAATCTGGTCTTCTTGAAGTCTTGTCATTATCACTAATGGAAACTCCAACAACAACCAAAAAAAGGTCACCCTGATTTCTCTCCTTTGCTTACATTCCATGCTCAATTTACTAACCAACAAATCTTGTTGGTTCTATTTTCAAAATAAATCCAAAGTCTGGAAACTTCTCACCACCTTTACTAGTACCACCTTGGCCCAAGCCATAACCGTCTTTGCCCATTTACTGTTACAGCCATACCAATCCCCACCAATGGGGTGGTCACCTTTGCATTCTCCATCCCAACCTCTGCTCCTAAGCATTACTAGAGAAAGTTCCTCTAGAGTAGGAAAACAAAGGTTAACCAATAACTACCCAATGAATGTTACCCAAGCTCAGTTGGGTCATAATTACTCATGGGTTATCTTTTAATTGTCTCTAATAACTTTTTACCACCTCCATCACTGTCATAGTCCAAGCCACTATCATCTCTCATCCAGGTTATCCTGAAACCCACTCAGTTTACTCCTGCTTTTGTCCCCAAGAGTGGGCCTTTTAAAACAGTAAGTCAGATTGTGTTACTCCTTTGTTCAAATTTTCTTTTCCTCAAATGGAAAAATATCATCACACCAAGAGAAAAAATCATCATTATAATGGTCCACAACATCCTTACACTCTGTACAAATGCGTGCATGTACAGAACCAGAACAACTCTGGACCCTGCAACTATTGGGCATTCAGTGAAAGTCTACATATTGAACAACAAGGTCTCCAGCCTTTTTATATTATTGGCTCTAGACACTGGCCGACAGACTTATAGTACCCCATCTTCAGGGAGGAGATAAGAATATTTGTTATTGGAGTTGCTGGCTCCCCAAGAGAAAAGCATTTGGGGAAAGAGGGAAAGAGCCCTGCCTAATCAACCTGCCATGCACAGAGGTTCCAATGGATGTTTTATTGCCTTATTCTTAAATCAAGAGACCATCAAGGGTCACCAGATACTAGAAGATACAAAGAAGAAAGATTCCAATATAAAAGATAGAAAAAAAAAACCCAAACCAGCTGAGCACAGTAGCTCACACCTGTAATACCAGCGCTTTGGGAGGTCAAGGTAGGTAGATCATGAATCATGAGGTCAGGAGTTCGAGACCAGCCTGGCCAACATGTTGAAACTCTGTCTCTACTAAAAATACAAAAAATTAGCCAGGCTTGGTGGCAGTTGCCTGTAATCCCAGCTACTGAGGAGACTGAGGCAGGAGAATCACTTGAACTCAGGAGGCGGAGGTTGAACACGAGACTGTGCCACTGCAGTCCAGCCTGGGCAACAGAACGAGGCTTTGTCTCAAAAAAAAAAGAAAATGAAAAACCCCAAACCTTTGCAAATGAACTTATGTCTGGGCACAGTGGCTCACGCCTGTAATCTCAGCACTTTGGGAGGCTGAGGCAGGTGGATCATGAGGTCAGGAGTTCGAGATCAGCCTGGCCAAAATAGTGAAACCCTGTCTCTACTGAAAAAAAAAAATTACAAAAATTAGCTGGGTGTGGTCGCGTGCACCTGTAGACCCAGCTGCTTGGGAGGCTGAAGCAGGAGAATTGCTTGAACCTGGGAGGTGGAGGTTGCAGTCAGCTAAGACAGGGCCATTGTACTCCAGCCTGGGCACCAGAGCAAGACTCTGCCTCAAAAAACAAAAACAAAAACAAAAACAAAACCAACTTATAAGGAATAGAAACAGTAGATAGAACAGAAGAAAGCTTATAAATTATAATTATAATTAATATTCTTAGAAAGATAACAAAGTATTGCATCTTTGAAACATTAATAAGATATTCCTAAAAAGGAATATTCAGAGAATTAGAAAAATTTGTAAATATTAAGAATGTAATAGCAGAAATAGAAAATTTAATACAAGGATTGGAAAATGTGTTACGAGTAGCTCTAAACCAGCAGAAAAGAGGAAGGAAAGGATAATAAGATTAGAAGCTCAACACAGGAAATTTAGCATCCAACTGATCAAAATTTCAAAATGAGAACAGAGAAAAATTGAGAGCAATAGTCAAGTAGTTAAAGAAAATTTACAAGAATTAATTGCCAGAAATCCTAAAGTAATATGAGAAACCAAAAAGACCATGCAGGAAAGAGAAACAGAATGACATTAAGCTTCTCATAGCAATACTAGATGCTAGACAACAATGAAAGAATGGCTCCAAAATTGTCATCAAAATGGATTTCCAACGTTAAATTCTGTACAAATCACATGTAAGGGTAGACTAAAGACATTTTGGATATGCAAAGTCTCAAAAAATTTACGTCCAGGCACCCCCATTTTCTTTTCTTTTCTTTTTTTTTTTTTTTTGAAACAGAGTCTTGCCCTGTCACTCAGGCTGGAATGCAATGGCATGATCTCTGCTCACTGCAACCTCCGCCTCCTGGGTTCAAGCAATTCTCCTGTCTCAGCCTCTGAGTTGCTGGGATTACAGGCACCCACCACCACACCTGGCTAATTTTTTATATTTTCAGTAGAGACAGGGTTTCATTATGTTGGCTAGGCTGGTCTTGAACTCTTGTCTTCAAGTGACCTGCCCGCCTCGGCCTCCCAAAGTTCTGAGATTACAGGTGTTAGCCACTGCGTCCGGCCCCAGACACCCCTCCTTAGGAAGCTATTGGAGAAGGTGTTTCACCAAAACAATGGGAGAACCCAAGAAAGGGGCATACGTGGAATCCAAGCAAAATAATCTTATGTAGGAGAGAAGAGAAGGGAATGACAGAAGTCCCAGGTGACCTGCAGTGCAGCAGACCTAAAGAGCAGCCAGTCACAGATAGAAACAGGACAATTGAGGCCGCTAGAAAGGCTATTTTTAAAAGATGGTGGGGCGGGGGGGCCGGTACCCAAACTGTGAAACTGACAAATTACCTGATGTGTTAACCACAGAATATACAGAGAAATTTTACAACTCCGGGAGAAGAAATGATCAACTGAGACAAGTACATAGAAAACAAAACAAACAAAAAAACAAGGTAATTATTATCATAATTATTTTTATAAAAAGGAAATGTGGCTGGGCATGGTGTCTCACGCCTGTAATCCCAATACTTTGGGAGGCCAAGGTGGGAGGATCTCTTTGAGCCCAGGAGTTTGAGACCAGCCTGGAAGACATGGTGAGACCCTGTTTCAACCAAAAATTTAAAAAATGAAAAAATTAGCCCAGAGTGGTGGCATATGCCTGTGGTCCTAGCTACTCAAGAATAATGTGCCTAAAATGCATGCAATACTCACTCATGAGTAATATGCCTAAATTGCATGCAATACTCATGAGTAATGTGCCTAAAATGCATGCAATATAAAGTTGAAAGCACCAGCTCTGAATATTCCTGACCAAATGTTTAACTTGAATTGAAATCAGCCTTTCTATCTCACCATCAGCTTACAGGAAATACAGGGATTAGACAAACATGTAAAATGACACCAAAACCCACAAACAATCAGACAAATTCAGAAGGGACATTGAATAGGGACAATGGGACAATCTGTTCAACAATTCAATGACATAAAAAAGAGGAGAGAACACTGTTGAAATTAAGAGAGAATTAAGGAAGACAGCAACCTGTGCAAGCATGGTCTTTCATTTAATCTTGCTTCAAAAAAATAAGTGCAAAAGACATTTCTTGAGACCACTGGAAAAATTTTAATATGGTCTATTATACAATATTAAGACATTAGCATTATTAATTTTGTTAGTTGTGATAATGATTTTCTTAGAGATGCATTCCAAAGTATTTAGGGGTATAATGTCATGATGTCTAGAATTTAATTTAAAAATACTGCAGTAAAAGAAAGATGAAGCAAATATGACCAATTGTTAAAAACCAGGTGCATATATATTGGAATATATTATGGTATTCTATTTTTCTATATGTTTGGAGATTGTAATAAAATTAAAAATAAACTTAGTAGTGGAAAGAAAGTGATGAAGTAGTTGCTTAAGTAGGTGACTGGTGGAGGTTGTTTTTACTGTGGGCTTGTTTGCAAGCTGAAGGAAAGGCAGCAAGGAGGGAGGGAGAGGAACTGATGGAGCAAAGTCAATGAGGAAGTGGGATAAGATAGGACGTAAGGACACATGGAACATTCAGATCCAGAGAGGATGATCAGCACCCCTTCCTCTGAGACAAGAGGGAAAAAACAATGAGTAAGAGATGAGGACGTTCTAAAGTGGAGATAGCAAAGCTGGGAATGGCCTTCCACAAGAGGAAACCTAAGACTGGACCCAGAATAGTGAAGGTGGGTTTAGAGACTTGAGGAGAGTGAGAAAGCTCTGGAAATGGTGCTGGATAAATTCGGTAGGGATGAATTCACCACCTGAAGAGAGGTAGTGACGAGGTGAAGGTAGCAACCGCACCCGCATCATGGTGTGATTTTCTGAGTAGGAAAAAAGCCAGAGAATGCTGGATTTTCCCTAACGTGAAGGAAGGGAAAGTGACAATGCCACAAATTAAACAGAAGAGTGTGGAGTGTGAGTGTGCTAGGTCTTTAGCATACCCATACATAACTAGCCAACCACAGGAAGCTCGCTGTGTGGAGCTTTGAGTAAGACAGGAATGGCATTAACAAGCTATAACAAGGAAGGTTGAAAAGGGCATACAGTCATGTCTGTTCTGAAGGATGGTCCAATATGAGTGAAGAGGTGGGACAAGTAGAGAGAATGACAAGTTGTGGTCAATATAGCCAGCACAGAGGGTGACAGTTTGGAGAATATAAAATTCCAAGTGATGTTGAGGTCCCAGGTATAGCCATGCAAGCATGTAACTGAAGTAGAAACTAGTCAGCTAAGTTCCTGCATGAAAATGAACATGGATTTGGTAGGCAGCCTCTAAGACAGCCCCTAGGAATCCCTACCTCCTGTTTGTCCCACCTTGTATAATCCCCTACCCCACGAGTATAGGCCTAGTGACCCACTTCTAACAAATAAAATGTGGCAAAAATGGTGGACTTTTCCTTCTGAGATTAGGTTACAAAAATACTCTGGCTTGCCAGGTGCCATGGCTCACACCTGTAATCTCAGCACTTTGGGAGGCTGAGGTGGGAGGATTACGAGATCAGGAGTTCGAGACCAGCCTGGACAATATGGTGAAACCCTGTCTCTACTAAAAATACAAAAATTAGCCAGGTGCGATGGTGCGTGCCTGTAGTCTCGGCTACTCGGGAGCCTGAGGTAGAAGAATCACTAGAACCCAGGAGGCAGAGGTTGCAGTGAGCCGAGATTGCGCCCCTGTACTCCAGCCTGGGCAACACAGTAAGACTCTGTCTCGAAATAAAAATAAAAATACTGTGGCTTTCACCTTGTTTGCTTTCTTTTGTTTTTGCTTTTGTTTGCTCTAATGACACCACCTGCCATGTTGTGAGCTGCCCAGCGGAGAGACCAGCCGGGCAAGGAGCTAAGGCAGGCCTCTGGCCAACAGCCAGGGTGGAACCGAGCCCTCAGTCCAACAACCCATGAGGACCTGAGCCTGCCAACAGCCACATGAGTGAGCTTGGAAGCAGATCCTCCCCAGCAGAGCCTTAGACGACGGCTGCCTCAGTCAACACTCTACTGCAGCCTTGTGAGAGACCCCGAGATTCCTGACTCACAGAAACTGTGAGATAATAAATGTTTGTTGTTTTAAGCTACTAAGGTGAAGTAACCTGGTATGTAGTCATAGATAATTAATACAATGGATGTTGATGTCTTGAGAACAACAGGAGACAAGGTTGAGAAGAAAATCATGAACAATGAGTACTGGTCATCATTAAAGATAAAGCAGAGCTTCTTCCACTTTACTGTGCCAACAGAACACTTAGGGGTCTTGTGAGAAAGCAGATTCTGACTCAGTAGTTTTGGGACCTACCCTTAGCTAGCTGTACATTTCATTTCTTTCCTTTTTTTTTTTTTTAAAAGACAGAGTCTTGCTCTGTCACTCAGGCTGGAGCGCAGTGGCAATCTCAACTCACTGTAAACTCCGCCTCCTGGATTCAGGCGATTCTCCTGCCTCAGCCTCCCGCGTAGCTGGGGCTACAGGCATGTGCCACCATACTTGACTAATTTTTGTATTTTTTAGTGGAGACAGCATTTCACCATGTCAGCCAGGCTCGCTTCAAACTCCTGACCTCAAGTGATCCACCGCCTTGGCCTCCCAAAGTGCTGGGATTACAGGCGTGAGCCACTGCACATGGTGAGTTGTACATTTCTAATAAGTTCACAGAGGAGGCTGATGCTGTTGGTCCTTTACAAACTAGGGCTCTAGAGCACACTAAGGATTAGCAGAAGACAGTAGAGAAGATGGGGAAAAGGTGAGTTAGGAGAACCCAAATCAACATGCTTGAAGAGGAGATCAAATCGTTCACTAAAATAAGGAGGCAGTTCAAGGCATACGTAAGACAGGGCCTAAGATAAGGCTAGGGAATAATAGAGATGAAGCAGACAAGTAGATGATTCTAGGTGAAAACCTGAAGCGCTGGGTTTTGCCTACAACTGGCTTTTATGGGTTCCCCATAGTATAATGTTTGGGCAGGTCTGTCACCAGTAGGGGACAGGATTCTCTTTCTCTCCCCCTGACTTCCCACCAATTACTCTTAATATCTATCTACATCCATTTAATAAAACCTGATTTATAAAAGGCCTTTAGGGGCTGGGCATGGTGGCTCATGCCTGTAATCCCAGCACTTTGGGAGGCCGAGGTACATGAATTGCTTGAGCCCACGAGTTCTAGACCAGCTGGACAAAAAGGCAAATCTATGTCTCTACTAAAAATACAAAAATTAACCAGGCATGGTGTCACGTGCCTGTAGTCTCAGCTACTCATGAGGCTGAGGTGGGAGGATCACCTGAGACTTAGGAGGTTGAGGCTGCAGTGAGCTGTGATTGTGCCATTGCACTCAGCTTGGGTAACAGGAATGAGACTCTGTCTCAAAAAAAAAAAAAGAAAGAAAGAAAAAGAAAGAAAAGGAAGAAAGGAAGGAAAAGGCCTTTAGGGTAGATGGAGATATAATTTCATTCATTCAATTCATTCATTCGTTCAGTCAGTCAGTCATTCATTTAGCAATCTTGTCCTAAGCACCTATTATGTGATAGGTATTAGAGAAACAAAAGTGGATGAGAATCTCTGCCCTAATTACTGATCTAACAGGGTAGACAAGTACATCAGGAACTACTGTAATGCAAAGTGATAGGTGCTATAATGGAGGTACAAAAGTTATGGTAGCCTGGCAGGATGAATGATTAATTTTTCCCAAGAGCTCAGGAGTAAGAGTTTTGCAGACTAAGTGGCTGGGGGCCAGGCCTTTAGAGGAGTAGATATTGGAAGGGAATTAGGGAATTTTAGGCAGAGCAATTTGTAAGTAAGTATCTCTTAGACCCCTTCCTTATACCAATAACTTAAGCTCACACAGCAACAACCTTCTCATCTTTGGGCTTTCTTCATGGGAAGGGAACTCACACACTGGCCAACACAAATATCTTGGCTCTTGGCTGCTACATTTCTTATTATAAATGATTAAACTGATTTTCTCATACAAATCAGGCCCATGGAGTTTGGGAAGTTTGGGATGCATGAGCCAGTTTTGTTTTGTTTTTTAATCAAGCCACCATAAGCCAAGTTGAGGTTCCATTTTACAAAGGCAAAAAACCCACAGAATCTGGAAGGGCAACATCTTTCCTGACCATTCAACTTATTCCGCCACTGCACACAGTGAAACAGTAAACCTACAGAGGACTGGATTCATGATAACATTGTTCACAGAAAGGGGCAAGAGCTTAACACTCAGATTTAGGTGTATGTAGTGGGGGGAAAGAATCTTGAAAGAGAACTGGAAGAGACCTAATAAACACACTTGAATAGATACTGCAGTTCAGGTACTTCAGTCATTTGTGTGCATTAATAGTAAACCTTCAGCATCCTGCTTTTATGACTTGAACCACAAAAAATACCAATAAAGAGAGAAGAACTGGGTGAACTGTTCCTGGAGCCTCTTTGAAACCGTGCATAAGGTCAGCTTGACATGACCGCTCATGTTCTGCTTGATCAAGTCTGACCAGTTTTTCTCTTGCAGTTAATAGGGCAGTTCTTTTCCTGCTCTGTGACTTCTTACTGGCCTTGAACTGCTGTGGCAGCAGGAGCTGAGGTGCCTTCAGGCCAAGCATGCGTGTGAGAAATGGGTCCACCACGTCAGCTGTAGTCTGCCCGCCATGCCCCCATTCAGACTTGACCCAAACACTGACATTTGCACATAAAACTGCCACCATGGCTGGGCGCGGTGGCTCACACCTGTAATCCCAGCACTTTGGGAGGCCAAGGTGGGCGGATTGTAAGGTCAGGAGTTCAAGACCAGTCTGACAAATATGGTGAAACCTCATCTCTACTAAAAATACAAAAATTAGCCGGGCATGATGGCGCACACCTGTAGTCCCAGCTACTCAGGACACTGAGGCAGGAAAATCACTTGAACCTGAAAGGCGGAGGTTGCAGTGAGCCAAGATCGTGCCACTGCAGCCTGAGAGAGAGAGTGAGACTCTGTCGCAAAACAAAACAAAACAAAACAAAACAAAACAAAACAAAACAAAACTGCCACCATGTCCCCACTCTTGTTGTCTTATGGTTTTAATCTCAATATAAAATCCTATGGGAGAGCCCCCAGAAGAAAATAACAAAGGCATTGTCTTCTCCATTTAAATGTTTTGTCACATTTAAACAGAAGATGTGATTCACATACAATATCAAGTACTTTGCCCCTTATTGGTATCATCTAGTTTTTGTCAGTGTGTCTATTTTCACAGAGTTGAAATCAGGTTGTTCATTAGCCAGTTGATTAGGTTGATTTCACAATTAAACCACTCATAGATACACACTCATGCCACAGTGAAGAGCAGATTCTTATTATTTAAAGTAGGTACACAGTATTCCAGTGTATTGATATAGCAGGATTCGCTTAGTCCTGCCCTCTATTATTGGGTTTTGGGTTGTTTCCCATTTTTTAAAATAATTTATTTTATTGAGACAGAGTCTCATTCTGTTGCTGGAGTGCAGTGGCATGATCTCGGCTCACTGTAACCTCTGCCTCCTGGATTCAAGCAATTCTCCTGCCTCAGCCTCCCGTGTAGCTGGGAATACAGGCATGTGTCACCATGCTCGACTAATTTTTGTATTTTTAGTAGAGACAGGGTTTCACCATGTTGGCCAGGCTGATCTTGAACACTTAACCTCAAGTGATCTACCTACCTCGGCCTCCCAAAGTGCTGAGATTACATGTATGAGCCAGTGCACCTGGCCCCAAGTTTATAATGCTGTGAATAAAGCTACTATGTACATCATTGTACAAATTGCCTTTTTTTCCTTTTTAGATTGTTAACTTGGAACATATTTCCCAAGCCAATAGATGAACAGTAAGGAATTCACTGAATGATTATAAGCAGGGAAAGGGCATGATCAGATTTTCACCTTTAACATATCTGCCCACTGAGGGTCATACCTGTTACAGGGTTATTTTGCACACTAAATGGGGTCAGGAAGATGACGGCACAGCAAAGAACGGCGCAGATACAGATGCTTATACTCAGAGTGTTGTCAGGAAGTCTATGGAAGAATCATAGTTAATTGAAGATCATCATGCAGTCAAAGTGTTTCTCTTGGTTTCTTATTTTATCTTTGCACGCCAAAAATGTTTTCTTCAGATTCTTATTTAATCTTGGCATGCTAAGGATAGTGCAGTGCCCTGAGAAGCAGTGAAACCCAGCAAATAAACAGCTTCTTTGTGAGCAAGTACTTGCTGCGGAACTTGGGCTTGCCTCATAAGCATGGAAGTGGTCCACCCTTGAAGCATGACAATGTCTGTGACCTGATAAGGAGAAAGGAGACATTATCTGGTCTAGACATTGGCTTAAGAGATGGCTTTTCACATCTCTTCTCTCTTTTCATTTGATCCGTTGTAATCTTCTTGTTATATTTAAATCCTGTTTTTGCTTCTCCTTCTGCTCTTCAGTGTTCACAATGCCCTGGCTTCACCATCTCTGGATTGTTTTCTCACCTGGAAAGTGAGGAGGTGATCTTGACAGTCACTGTAGGCCCTTGCAGCTCTGACCTTATGGGTTCTATGGTTCTGTCCGTTCTGTCTGGATGGCAAGGCCCAGTCTTGCCTTAGCCCAGTGTCTCATTACTTCGGTTTCTCCACACTATGAGCCACTGGCCACTGGCTCCCTAGAGAAATCTTTGTCAAAGTGTGACACCCAAATCACCTGAAAGCATGCTAAAATGCAGGTTCCTGGGCCCCAGGGCTGCAGAATCAGAATCTCAGGGGTGAAGACTAGGGAAGCTGTTTTTATGTTATAAAAGACAAACAAGAATTCAATGCATGTGATTCTGGGCCAAATGGGGTAAAAGGCTTCCTGAGAGGAATACTTTTCCCCACAAATCTCTTTAGTCTTTGCCTTTCCTGTCTTCCTCCTATTCTTTAAGCTCTGCTTTCTTTTTGGAAATGTATTTATTATTTATTTACATTTTTTTTTTTTAGAGACAAGGGCTTGCTGTGTTTCCCAGGCTGGCCTTCAACTCTTGAGTATAAACAATCCTCCTGCCACAGCCTCTTGTACCCCCATATAACAGGGACTACAGGCACATGCAACTGTACCTGGCTTTCAAGATTTTGCTTCTATAAGCAGATCAAAAGAGTCACCTCAGAGTAACATCAAAGAAAACATGTTCAAACAATAGGACTGCCAGGCATTAGAGTGATGCACCAGGAAGACCCTTTCAATCCCATTGACCCTCAAATTCTACCTAGTCTACATTTGCCTAATCTACTGTCAAGCCTGACACTTAATGTAGCATTAGGAGACTTTTGTGGGTTGACCTTTGTCCCCCAACCCCAATTCACAGGTTGAGGTCTTAACTCCCAGTCCCGCAGAGTGTGACTTTATTTGGAAATACATGTGATTAGTTTGCAGATGTGATTAGTTAAGATGAAGTCATACTGGAATAGGGTGGTTCCTTAATTCAATAAGACGAGTGTCTTTATAAAGAGGAGAACCTTGGACACAAACAGACACAGGCACAGGGAGAACCATGTGAATATGAAAAGAGAGATTAGGGCGATGCGTATATGAACCAAGGAACATCAAATATTGCCAGCAAACCAGCTGATACTAGGAGAGAAACAGAACAGATTCTCTCTCACAGCCTTCAGAAAGCACAATTCTGCCAGCACCATGATCTCAAGACTTCTTCTACCTTCCAGAACTGTAAGACAATAAATTTCGGTCGTTTAAGGTACTTTATTATGTCAGTCCTGGCAAACTAATACAGAGAACTTGGTCACAGCCCCGGCTCAGTTACAGGAACTGTAGACTATCACTTTAGGTACTCTGAGTTGCTCTGTGCCATCTCACTGAAGAGATAGAAAATATGTTGCAGTTATTAGAAGACAAGTATCGAATGAGATCTCTGTGAATGCACCTGTAAAGTGTTCACGATTAGTGAAATTATCATTCATGAAGTGGCAAACAGGGAACCGCTTTGGGAAGATCATAAAGGAGTTACTCGGTAACCCAGAATTGCTTTTTACCATGCATAAAGGTAGGCACCAGGCTTTAGGTGCCTTCGCTTAACCGAAATGTGCCGGTAGCATAGATGAACTCCCTGCACCCCTGTCCAAAGTCAGTCCCTCCGCTCGTGCACCAGAATGGATCCCCTCTCACCTGTTTAGGGACATCGCTCCAGCACTCTCCCTTTCCTCTTCTAAACCTTCAATTTCCTCCTCCCATCCACATATAAACATGCTATTGTTTTTCCTAGCTTTAAAAAAAAAAAAAACTTTCATAGTTTTTTTTAAAAAAGGCCTGCCTCTCCTGTGAACTACTCTTCATTTTTTTCCTCCACTCTAGAGCAAAACTTCATGAAAGAATTGCTATAACCCAGTTCTTCTCTTACTATTTTTAATTTTTAGTAAACCTTATTTTAGACATTAAGAAATGTGCACATAATCCTAAGTGCTCAGTTAGTCTTCACAAACTGAACACTCCTGGCAACCAGCACCCATATCAAGAAATAGAATCTATCGGCACCCCAGAAGCTCACCTCCTGACCCCTCCCAGACACTCATCCCAGAGTAACCACTATTTTTGTTTGTTTGTTTGTTTTTGAGACGGAGTCTCAATCTGTCACCCAGGCTGCAATGCAGTGGTGTGATCTCGGCTCACTGCAACCTCCACCTCCTGGGTTCAAGCGATTCTCCTGCCTCTCAGCCTCCTGAGTAGCTGGGACTATAGGCGCATGCCACCACACCCAGCTAATTTTTTTGTATTTTTAGTAGAGATGGAGTTTCACTGTGTTAGCCAGGATGGTCTCGATCTCCTAACCTCGTGATCTCTGCCTGCCTCAGCCTCCCAAAGTGCTGGGATTACAGACGTGAGCCACTGTGCCCGGTAACTATTTTAACTTCTAGCACTTACAGTACTAGAAGAGTTTTCCTGATATAGACGAATCTTCCTGCTTTTGAACTTCATACACATGAAATCATACAGTGTGTACTCTTGTATCTGGCTTTGTTCCCTCAACATTATATTTGGGAAATTAATCGATGTTGCTATAAATAGCGATGGTTCACTCATTCTGATTGCTCTGGACCAGGACTGGCAAACTTTTCCTGTAAAGACTAGATAATAAACATTTTAGGCTTTGTAGGCCATAACGTCTATCACAACTACTCAACTTTGCTGCTGTAGCCCATGAAAGCACCCAAAGACAACACTTAAACAAATGGTCATGACTGTGTGCCAGTAAAGCTTTATAAAAACAGTGCCAGTGTTGGATTTGACTCTCAGGCTGTAGTTTGCTGACTCCTGCTTAGTCTATAATATTCCATGGAATGAATATGCCATGACTTCTAAAATCCATTCCAATGTTGATGGGCATTTGTGTTATTTCCAGGTTTGGGTTATTCTATGTCAACCCTCCCCTCTTTTAGTGTTTTTAAATCAACTTAGTTGAAGTATGATATACATATAATCAAATGCACCCATTCACTTGTAAATCTATTTCAGTCTGGATTTTCCCCCATCACTCCAACAAAGCTTTTGTTGGCAAAATCACCAATGATCTCCATGTTGCTAAATTCAGTGGTCAATCCTCAGCCCTCAGCTTTTTTTACTTCTCAGCAGCATTTGACACAATCAATTTCTACCTCCTCCTTGGCAGAGTTTCTTTACTTGGTTTCCAGAATTTAGCATATAGGTTTTCTTCCTGCCTCACTGATCACTCCATCTTAGTCTCCTCTGCTGATTCCTCTTCTCCCAACCCCTTCATGTTGGAGTGCTCCGATGCTCAGTACTTGGTCTAAGTCCTTCTCTATCCACACTCACTTCCCTGGCCGTCTTGTCCAGCCTTTAGCTTTAAATATCATCTGTATACCAACAACTCTCACGTTTATCTCTCCATCCAGACTTTTTCCCTGACTTCCAGACTCGTATATCCAACAACCTGCCCCACCCCAGCCTTCTCCATCGTGGTGTTCATAGTCATCGGAATCATCTTTTTAAATTGTTTTTCTCACACACTACATCCAATCCATAGCAACTCTACCTACTTCTATCCTCAAAATCTAACCACTTCTCACCACTTCTGCTATTGGTAACCTAGTCCAAGCCAGCATCATCTCTTTTCTTGATTGTTGCAATTTCATCCTATCTGGTTGTCCTGTTTCCACTCTTGCTGTCATAAAGTCAACTCACAACACAGGAGTCAGAGTGATCTGGTTATGACATAAGAGAAAACATGTCACTCCTCTGCTCAAAACCCGTTAATACAGTCACACCTCATTAAGAGTAAAGGTCCTACAATGTAAACGTAGAAGTCCCTACAATGGCCTGCAAGCCCACAAAGAATTAGCTCCTTCTTATTTCTTCCATCTTTCTGGTCTCCCCTCCCTCCCTGTGCTCCAGCCACCTTAGTAGCCTTAAAATACCAGGCATAGTCCTGCCTTTCTGTTTCCTTTGTTTGGTATACTCTTTCCCCCCATGTCCACTTGACTAATCCTCTCAACACCGTCAGGTCTTTGCTCAGAAATCATCTCCTCAATGCGTTCTGCCCTGATGATTCTGCAATGGGTTCCCCATGCAT
This sequence comes from Aotus nancymaae, assembly GCF_030222135.1. Taxonomy (NCBI): domain Eukaryota; kingdom Metazoa; phylum Chordata; class Mammalia; order Primates; family Aotidae; genus Aotus; species Aotus nancymaae. The sequence goes on from NW_026988428.1 coordinate 31,357,459, forward strand.
TCATTCCCTTTATTCTGCTCTACTTTTCTCTTTTTCCATAACACTTTCTAGCCTCCTAGAATGTACATTATTCACCCAGTTAGTGGGTCTGTCATTAATCACCTATCTCCTTACACTAGAGTATAAGGTCCATGAGGGTATAAATCTTTCTTTTGCTCATTGATATATTGCAATCTCCAGGAACAGTGTCTGTTACATAGTAGGCACTCAATAAATATTTGTTGAATATCTGAAAGATTTCTATTTTTCTGTAAAAAGCATTAGTCTTTTTTTTCGATGAAAAGTCTCACCCTGGTTTGAAAGCTAAAGGATTCATCTGTCAAGTTCCCAGTGAGTGGTTTGGCAATTATATCAACGACCAGCAGGTCCCCTTAGGTTGATGGACACCTGAGGCTATTTATTTTATTGGTGAAAGCTTCGTGTGAGAGCATTTTGGTCCAGTTCACGAAAACAGCAGTGTTCTAACCAGCAGCTCCAATAAATCTTACACATTCTTGAGCCCATAAGTCCTGGCCTCTTGCCTCTCTACACATCCATTCATCCAACTAAGAAGAACTTCTTGTTGGAGCACACAGGGCCACTTGATTAGCAAGAGCAATGGGAAGGAACACAATCCTCTTGCCTTTCTGCCCTGGGGACACAACTTCAGAGCAACCAGCCCTTCGCTCAGGACACTAAGACTTTGCATTTCTTATGACAGTAAGACTTTGTGACAGTAAGAATGTGACAGTAAGACTTTGCATCTCTTTCCACATCCACCAAATAGCTTGCCCACTGTCCCGAGTCAGTTAAAGTTAACACATGGTGCCCTGAATCGATACTGATTTATTCCAAGGTAATTTATGTTTACTTCTGAGACTGCCAGTTATTCTATGACCATCAAAATCTATAGAGACTAATAGGCTAAGAAATGCTTCATGCAAAAGAATGTCTTTCTCATGATAATTTTCTGATTCCATAGCTTTTTACCCATAATCTCTATTACAGAACTTTTTACATTTTGCACTGTAGTTGCCTACATTTTGATCTTCCCATCTGTATACCCCTTACTCAACCTTTGCCCCAACCACTACACTAGCAGTTTCCATAGCTGGGACTAATGGTTTATTAACTTAGCGGTACAGGGTAGTAGAAAAAGGCACAGACTCAGAAGCCATATTGTGTCACGTCCTAGCGTTAGTACTGTGTGATCACTGTATGATCTTGGACAAATTTCTTAACCTCACTGTGCCTCAGTTGTCTGACTTGTTAAAGGAGAACAACACTACTGCCTCATGAGGTTGTTGTAAGGATAAAGTGAATATATATATATATATATACAGTAAGGTATATTGCCGAGTTAAAATGAGGAAACTGAGGCCAGTGAGAAAAAATGAGAATCCAATTTATTCAGCTCCCGGGCGAGGTTCTGTGGTCCAGGAAGGGGCCAGAGAAGTCGCAATGGGCTTCTCAGGGCATGGGGTTTTATAAGAAGTGGAGGTAGTTGATTGGTCATTGGGAAACAAAGAGAAGACAATTTCATTGGTAAGGAGATTTGATTGATTGTTAGGGAAACAAAGAGCAGACAGTTTCATTGGTAGGCTGACTGGCTGGGGAGGTTAATGTTAAACTGCCGTTGGACAAATCTTCCGCGGGCTTTTTAAATTTTGAAAGGGTTGAGTGAGGAATGCAGGAGTGGGCATGTGGAGCCTGCATGGAGAAACCAGATAGGAGCAGGTGTGGGGAGCCAGCACAGAGAGGCCTGATAGGAGTGTGTGTGGGGAGTCAGCATAGAGAGATAAGTGTGTCCATTTAGCTCTTCAGCGAGGCAGCCGGCCTTACATATATATATTTCTAAATATATAGAAATATAAATACACAGAAATATATATCAATATGTGGAAATATATTTCTATATATAATATATAGAAATTTTTATAGATTATATATATATATAAATCACTTAGCACAACACCTGGTATATAAGAAGTATAAACATACACACACGTCCTTGTTTATGTAATTAGAAGCATTTTGTGTCTTTGTGAGGTGACATTATCTGAAATTGCCTTTCAGTGTGACTCCTGCTTTAGAATTATAAATGAGCCAGCTGTTTGGTGAAAAGATTCTAACAAGATGTTAAAGGGAAAAAATAAATTTGACCCTGTGCACATACACCCGGAATACATTCTGCCTTTTTTGGGGCAGGGCCAATCCCAAGAAACAAGCTCCCCAGCAAATGTTCTCAGAGGACTGGGGGTTTCCTCTGATACCACCAGGGGTAGAGGAGGAGAAAATGGCAGCAAAGCTTAGGGCATGTTTTCTGGGCTTCCTCTCCACTCCTCAAAAACACATATTGAGCCTGTGTGGCTGTTATATACAAACATGAGTACATTTGGCCTAGCCTACATTAGTTAGGTCCTTTAAGATTTGCTGTAAACAGAATTATATCCCCCACCCCAAATTCACATGTTGAAGCCCTAACCCCCAGTGTAATTGTATTTGGAGATAAGGCTTTTGGGAGGTAAATAAGGTTAAACAGAGTCATAAGGGCAAGATCCTAATCTAATAAAACTGGCAACCTTATAAGAAGGGGAAGAGCGCAAGCAATCTCTCTCTCTCTCTCTCTCTCTCTCTCTCTCTCTCTCTCTTTCTTTCTCACCCTGCACTGAGGAAAAGCCATGTGAGGACACACTGAGAAGGTGGCCCTCCTCAAGCTGGGAAGGGACTGCTCAACAGGAATCGATGGGCACCTAATCTTGGACTTCCCAGCCTCCAGAAATGTCAGACGTTTCTGTTGTTTAAGCCACCCGGTCTATGGTATTTTGCTGTGGTAGCCAGCGTTGACTAAAGCGGGTTGAAACAGGGAGCATACCCAGATCATCCCAGTAATGGGTGTTTATTGCCAGGATTCATGGGGCAGCCTGAGATGTCTTTGCCTCCTTAGCTGGGCAGCCGTTCTTGGTCTCAGAGCTTCGCAGCGATGTCTACAGGCTCAAGGAGAAATGGAATAAAGGCTCAGCATGGACTGGGATACCTACACTTTGTTTATCTAGTATTTCTATTTCCTGGTTGAGTGTCCCTATTAGTCAGTTGGACATCCGAAGTCCTTTTTGGTCTCCTTCTGACTAGCTCAGTCCCAGGGGAACTTTGGCTCCCAGCAAATGTGCCTAGAACAGTAGGGTTGATTTTATATGGCAAGAAATACGGCAACAGAGAGTAAGCCACTAGCGGCCTGTTTCTCAGAGGTGGGCTGTGGGCCTAGCAGGCACTTACAGACAAGGTGTTCTCCTCACTGTAGAGTCTAGTTTGAAAAGAGCAATTCTGAGGTTAACCCTCTTGTTCTAGTGCTTCTTTGACTTCCCTGGGGCTGCTGTGACTAAGTACCATAAACTGGGTGGCCTAAAATAACAGAAATGTATCCTCTCACAGTTATGGAGTTGGAGGTCTACAATCAGGTTATCAGCAGGCTGTGCTCCCTCTGAAGTCTGTAGGGGAGAATCCTTCTTTGCTTCTTCAAACGTCTGGTGGCCCCAGGCATTTTCCAGCCTGTGGCAGCGGAACGACAATTTCTGCATCCTGTGTCTTCATATGGGCTTCTTCTCCATGTGTATTTCTGTGTGTCTTCTTTTATTCTTATAAGGATACTAGTCATTGGATTCAAGCTCACTCTAATCCAGTCTTACCTCATTTTAATGTAACTAATTATATCTGCAAAGACTCTATTTCCAAATAAAGTCACACTCTGAGGTTCTGGGAGACATGAGTCTGGAGGGACACTCTTCAACCCATTACACTGCCTTGGTTCAAATCTTCCATTGAAAATTACAGAAAAACATGTGAGCCAGATTATTAAAATAAGACAGATTCTATTCACAGGACACAAGAGTGGTTTACAGACTCTCAGGTCAGTAAAGCCATCAGGCCTCAGGAGGAAGACCGGGTCGTGCACGGCTGTCAGACATCTCTGTCCCCTCTCTTCCTCTTCTGGGAGCCTCCCCGGGCCTGTCGGCTTCATTCTTTCTGCAGCTGGCCTTCTCTGTGTCTCCATGCCCTTGGCCAGCAGCAGATGACCAACGCATTGCTCCAAAGTTTACATTTCTGTTCAAGCTATCAGTCTAAATTGAATAGTCTTGGCCCCAATTCTAAATTCTCAGGAGGGAGAAACTGATGGTCTCCTCTAGGATCAGATGTTTAATCCTGGTCTAGTTAATTGTGGGTAGGTGGGTGGAGTGATAGAGTAAATCCTATGGGGAGGTAGAGGCATCCCAGTGGCTGGAAAGCCAACAGCCAGAGAAAGAAGAGTCACTGTAAGCTGGATAGATAGCCCAAAAAAGGTCTAGACATATCTTCTTTCATAACATTTAGCAGCATGCAAAGTGTTTTCATTTACACTCTCATTTGATTTGTGAAAATTCATATGGAGTAGCCATAACTAGCATTTTGCCCATTTTATGCATGTAGAAACAAACTCAGAGAGACAGAATGATTAGCCCTTAAAGATGGCCAAGCCAGAGGTCACACACAACATTAGATCTTCTGGGTCCTGACCCGATTTACCTTACTCACAACACAGAAATGTAACTGACTTTGTCATTTTTATTACAACCAATTGTCAGTTATATACAGCTTTATTATCCAAGTTCATAAACGTAATTTTAGAAAAACAAAATTTTAGTAGACTAAAGATTACAACCATTCTATTCCTGTCTGGTGGGTCCAAAGTTTTTCCCACTTACTTTCCTGCTTTCCCAGTTTACTGTTTCTTCACAATGCTCCTCCTTCAGTATCATTATTCTTCCAGAAAGTTCACTAGGATTTAGTACACTAAAATAAAAAAGACAACGATTTTCTTTTTAACATTTAAACTCAATTCACTTTTCCTTTCCATTTACTTATTTCCTTCTATTAATTCTGGTTTCCAATTGGAAAAATGGGGCTATTTTGAGCGACATCTTTGCAATCCTTTTATTCATCTCTTTTTAAATTTTCATTTTCATTTTTGAGACAGGGTCTCACTCTGCCCCCAGCCTGGAGAGCAGTGGCACAATCACAGCTCACTGCAGCCTCCAACTCCCAGGCTCAAATGATCCTCTCACCTCAGCCTCTCAAGTAGCTGGGAAGACAGGGATGCGCCACCATGCCCGGCTAATTTTTATTTTTTTATTTTTAGTAGAGATGGGGGTCTCACTACGTTACTCAGGCTGGGCTTGAATTCCTGGGCTCAAGCTATCGGCCCACCTTGGCCTCCCAAAGTGCTGGGATTTCATCATTCATCTCATATTTTCTCTGAGGTTTGTTTCCCACAGTCTCTGGTTCAGGCTCCCTCTTCTCATTTTGCTTTTTTTCACACATTGCTCTCCCCAGTGCTACCATCTCTTAGTGAAGGATTTTGCTTCCTGTTTACTGAGACTCCCTTAGTTACCCTGGCCTTGTTTAATTCCCTTGAACTTTCTGTCTCTATTTTATGTTTACCTCTTTCCATTATCTCAGGATAAAATCATTCCCCTTCTCTTTAGAGATAAGTTTTCTTTCTTAAAGCTTCCGAGAACCATTACCCTCACATAATTTCCTCTGACAATTAAAGCATTCGTTCTCAACTGCTTCTTCTTTTGCTTTCCTTTTTAGCCTCTCTCTTTTTTTTCTAGGAAAACCAAACAACAGCCTAGCCTTTGCCTTGCTACCACTGTCTGTCTTTCCAGCTGTACTTCTTGAATAAAAATGGTCTTTGTCCTCTTAACTTAATTTTGTTGTCTTCGCTCCTTTCTTTTTTCAGTATGGTGGTATTCTCCTGAAACTTCTCTCTCTCTCTTTTTAATGTCTTCAATTTCTTTCCTCACTTTGTTCATGTTTTCATTTAAGTAGTCAAAAATAGTTATAATAGGTGTTTTAACATTCTCTGCTAATTCTATCTCTGTCATTTCTGGGTCTGTTTCCTCTGAGTGATTAGTTTTCTGATTATGGGTCGCATATTTCTGCTTCTTGCCATGTTTAGTCATTTTTTATTGGATGCTGAACGTTGTAAATTTTACATTATCGAGTGCCTAGATCTTACTCTCTTCCTTCAAAGACTGTTGAGTTTTGTAGTGGCAGGCAGAAAGGTACTTGGTTTAGTTTGGCCCTTTTGGGGTTTGTTTTTAAGCTTTGTTAGGGCAGACCTAAAGTAGCTTTTATGCTAGGAACAGTTTAGTGACTTTTCCAAGGCATGGCGCTTCTAGTGCTTCCACTGAATGTTCCCAGTGATCAGTGAGGACACTCCCCTCTGGCTGGTCAGCCCTTGAGCGATTTCCAGCCCTTTGTAAGCTCAGGAACTGCTCTTCAGTTCTCAATCTCTCTTCGTTTAGTGGAGTTTCACCATATTCAGCAAAGGCTCAAAATGACACCATGCAGATTTCCGGAACTCTCTTTCTAAGAGAGAAACTCTGTAACTCTGCCCTACAATTTCCAGCTACTTCAACCCTCCTGAATTCTGATCTTGGGCTCCTTAACTCAATCAGACCATTGTTGTCTTACATGGGTCCCCTTCCCTTCTCCATTGCCAGACATGTGTCTTCAGGCAGAAAGCCCAGGGGATTTCAAGGCCACCTTCTTTCAGGGATCACCGTCCCATATTACCTATTGTCCAAAGTCTGGAAACAGCTGTTTCATATATTTTGTCTGTTTTTCTAGTTATTCAAGGTGAATTCCAGTTCCAGCTACTTCATTATGGCCAGAAGTTGGAATGTCTGAAACTACTCTTTTGAAGAATACCGTGATTGTTTCTAAGTAACTAAAGACTTTTCTTCATTCATTGCTCTTGTTTTAGAACAACACTAGGGTCACTGGCCATTGCCTTCTTTTTTTTGAGACGGAGTCTTGCTCTGTCGCCAGGCTGGAGTACAATGGTGCCATCTCGGCTCACTGCACCCTCCGCCTCCCAGGTTCAAGCGATTCTCCTGCCTCAGCCTCTCGAGTAGCTGGGACTACAGGCATGCGCCACCACACCTGGCTAATTTTTGTATTTTTAGTAGAGACAGGGTTTCACTGTATTGGCCAGGATGATCTCAATCACTTGAGCTCGTGATCCACCCGCCTTGGTCTCCCAAAGTGCTGGGATTACAGGCGTGAGCCACTGTGCCCAGTGGCCATTGCCTTCTTAAAATTCTGCTCCCAGAACCATCCTACCCCCTTACCACTCCCTCCCTACTTCATATTATCTTTCCTTTTCCAGAGGGGCTGGTGAGTGGGCAAGCTCAATCATAAAGCAGGTTGTAAATGGTGTTGGCAATTTCCAGGTTGATCAGGGACCACAGCTGGAGGAACCCAGGCAGTGGATTTTTGGCAAAAGTTTCCTTTTTAATCCTCATAGTTAGCATTTAACAAATTTGCTGATTGATTTTGGGCCCACTATACACTCATTTCTTTTATATTTATTTAGTAACCTTTTTTAGAGATAAGGTCTCACTCTGTTACCCAGGCCAGAATGCAGTGGCATGATAACAGCTCACTGCAGCCTCAAACTCCTGGGCTTAAGTGATCCTCCCTCCTCAGCCTCCCAAGTAGCTAGGACTACAGGTTCGTGCCACGAGACCCAGCTAATTTTTTAGTTTTTGTGTAGAGACAGGGTCTCGCTATGCTGCCTAGGCTGGCCTCAAACTCTTGGCTTCAAGTGATCTTCCTGCTTTGGCCTCCAAAAGTGCTGGGATTACAGGTGTTAACCGCCTTGCCTGGCCCTACTGTATTCTCATCAATTAGTGGGATGATTGAGAGCTGGCTGCATTTAAGATGTACATATTTCAGTATGAATGCTATTATTTGGCAATCTCATATGGGAGAGTTCTCAAGAAAGTATGATCAAATCATTTCAAATTTAAATTATCAAGATTGCCATCTTTGTTAGGTTTGTGGTACTCCATTTTAACCTTGGTAGGTTCTCAACTTGTACAATTCCCCTGTGAGTCCTTTCCAGACCCAATAGTTACTCTTTTTTCTTTTTCAGTTTGCATATGTGTTTCTGTTCTGGGTGGTTTAGCAATACACTAACATTTTTAAACTTTGTTTCTTATGTCAGATAAGATTAAGTAGGTTAATATCTCTACTGTAAATTACGCTTTTTATTTATTTGGGTTAATGATTTCAGACCCCTACAGGCAGAGGGATCTACAAATCCAAGCTGATTAAGCTGCCACTGACATTCAAACCTCATTTTTTCCCCTGAGAATATTTCTATTAATTATATTTAACTCCTACATGTATTTAATATAAAACAAATTTAACTGCATCAAAAAGATATCTGTGATAAACAGACTAATGCTTAAAAGTAATATAGTGTTTCACATCTGTCAAAGGAAAATAACTCAGATACACGTATCATTAGCTGTAAGTTTTATTGACATTAGATCACATTAAGATAGCCAAACATCAAGCAAAGAATAATTATGCATCTTCCAATTATTCTTCCAACTCTCTTTTGAAACTTGTCAGCACAGGCTTGATGTGTTGAGAAATAATGCCACTTTAAAGGAATCATTATCAAGCTTAAACTGATAATCTTTAAAATCAAGGACAATTAAACGTTTGCTTATCCTAGGAGTTAATTTGCTGCCCTTGAGACCTCACTTCACCTCCTCTAAGATTCTTTTTTAAATGAACAGATTGAATTTTTAAGAAATGCCCCCATGGATAATAGTTTCCTTAAACAAACAGAATGTTTGTTCATGGCTTACTGTAGCCTCAAACTCCTGGGCTCAAGTGATCCTCCCGCCTTAGCTTCCCAGGTATCTGGGTCTACAGGCACACACCACTATGCCCGACTACTTGTTTGTTTGTTTGTTTGTTTGTTTGTTTTCTGTAGAGACAGGGTCTCACTGTGTTGATCAGGCTGGATTTGAACTCCTGGCCTCAAGCGATCCTCCTGTCTTGGCCTCCCAAAATGCTGGTGTGAACCACCACACCTGGCCTAATATTGTATTAGAAGGAAGGAAGTACAATTCCAGGACAGCAAGAGTGAGTAAAAAGGAAGTCAATCAGGGATGGAGAGAAAGCAAGTGCAAAGTGGGGCATCAGGAAGCGGGCTACAGCTTCATGAGATCACACAGTGGGTTGCTTGATCAGGTTGTATGGAATTATGGTGCACAGAGTGGTCCACCAGGAGTGAGGGAGATGATTTAACGTGTGGCTCCTTTGCACCTCCTATCTCTCCTTGGTCCAAGTAGACCTTACAGAGTGATAATTCTCTAGCACACCCAGGCTGTGTAACCAAAGACCCCTCCAGGCAGCCACTGGGGAAGCCACATCCTGAGGCACAGTGCTATCTCTGCATCTGAAAGTCGCAGGAGGTGCCAAAGACTCCACAGTCTGGTTGGACTGACTTGAGAACCAGTTCTGCCACAGCTCTCACTATGTGGGCGGAATGGAGGCCATGCCTGAGGCAGTCATCCCACAGGAGAAGGTGCGCACCACCAGAGCTGTACCTTCTGCAAGCAGCTTGGAAGCCAGTCAGGCAAATCTGGGGAAGCTCATGAAAAAGCCCACGATTCTCCTTAATGTTATTTGGGACGCTTTCTCAAAATTCCATTTAAAACACACTTTCTGAGCACCTATTATTCATATTTGCCAGTCTTTCTGCCATAAGCACTAAGATAAAGAAAACAGAGCCCCTGGCCTGAGAATGAACTATAATTTATTATAATAAATACTAAGACCCTGGGACTTTGTATTAGTCTGTTATCATACCGCTATGAAGAAATACCTGAGACTGGATAATTTATAAAGGAAAGAGGTTTAATTAACTCGGAGTTCTGCATGGCTTTGGGAGACCTCAGGAAACTTACAATCATGGCAGAAGGCGAAGGGGCAGCAGGCACAAGGTGGCAAGAGGGAAGTGAGGGAGAGTGAAGGGGAAATAGTCCCTTATAAAACCATCAGATCTCATGAGAACTCACTCGCTACCATGAGAACAGCATGGGGGAAATCTGCTCCCATGATCCAATCACCTCCCACCAGGTCTCTCCCTCAACACCTGGGGATTACAATTCAAGATGAAATTTGGATGCAGATGCAAAGCCAAACCATGTCAGACTTTAAATGAGAAAAATGAATTCTGCCTGGTAGAGAACAAGGAAAGCAACGAAGAAGAGAATGTAGATGAATAAAAAAGCTTCATCTGATGGAGCTGAGACATGTGGAAGGGAAGGATAAAGACTGATGAGATTCATAGAAGATTAACCAAGAATCTGCATCCTGTCTCCTGAGTATGGAAATGAGGCTATCTCTGAGTGACCCTTGTAGCAGGTTAGGATTTTTGCTCCTTCACTTTTCTACTGTGATGACCACAGGTAAAGCATTGTGGCAATTAACAAAAAAGCCAACTAAGCATGATTTAAACCATACAAGCTTTCATTATTGACTTGGTGAGTTCAAAGCTGGCCATCTCAGAGTAGTTTTGGAGACCAAAAGTGTCACCAAGAATCCAGGTTCTTTCTTCTGTTCTGCTATCTTCAACTTACTGGCCTTCATTCTTAGGTTGATTGTCTCATGATCCCAAAATGATTCCTGCAGCTCCAAACGTTACATCTTCATATAGTAATATCCAGAAAGAGAAGGAAGGAAGGGACAATAAATGCTTTCTTCTCAAGCATTTCTCTCTTACGAAAGAACTCTTTCCCAGAGGCTCCCTTAGACATCCATTTATACCCGATTGACCAGAACTGGGTTGCATGTCCCAACCCTATGTTAATTAGTGGAAAAAGAGATTAAGAGTGCCATGATTTAGTTAGATCTATCAAGATATATCTGCTGTGACTGGGTTCATAACTGCATATCAAAATTGGCCTCCTTGTTTGTCAAGCCAGTGTGTTCTTTCTAACAAACTGATGATGTCACTGGTATGCCCGAAATTCTTCTATGGCTCTGTCTTGTCTACAAGGGCAAATCCAAGTTCCATAACTATTTATGTTTCTTCGTGTCAGCTCTTCAATTTCACCCCCACCCAATCTACCAAGGCACTCTGTTTCAGATCTGTGGAATTAGCCGAGATTCTCTGAATGCCCCGTGCTCTTTGCTCCTTCTAGTGCTTTGTATAGATTGTCTCTTCTGGCTTTCCGCATTGTTTTCATAGCAACTACAACTTATCTTTCAAATAAAAACTTAAATGTCTCCTCCTCAGAAAGCCTTCCAAGATGTTCCTCCTCTGTTTTCTCAAGTGTCCTGTTTATAACCCCTCTATGACATATACAGCCCTGTGGTAATTACTTGTTTCTTCATCTTTCTCCTTCACTTGACAGGAAATCTCTAGAGTTTAGTCCGGTACCCAGAATGAAGCAGACACTCAAGAAATGATGATGAAGTGAAATATCCCTATGGTTGTGTGCTTTCAACCTCAACCAGGGCTATACTGGTTTGATTTGCTGCTGGTTAGATCCTGACTCCGGGGACGGTTTCAGATACTTCTCATCCTCCCACAGCCTAAAGTCCAGCCTTTGTCTCTCTCATCCTCAGCAGATGATCTCATGCCCACTTTTTTTAAAAAGTATGATTGCCATTTTATTTTTTTCCAGAGGATAGTTTTCCATTTTTAAGACTGAAAACGCCTTACAGGCTTTCTCGGAGGTCAAGGAGCAGCACCTGTGGGTCTAAATTGGGGAGGAGTATTGGATCCTTCTGGGCTTCACAAGAATGACTCCTGACTACTTTGCCATGAATGGCACAGCTCATATCACAGTGCAGTTTCCCATACAGCTGGGAAGCACAGATATGGAAGACACTCACTTCAGAAATGGCTCTGATGGCTATGGCCTCTACTTTGTTTTTACTGACAAGCTTAATGGCCTTGTCCTTGGGTACACGTTGGGTGTGGCTGTATAGAGAATAGGCTGCATGTGGTCTTGGTCCATTTTGGCACAACCATTATTTCTTCTTTTCTTTTTCTTTTCTTTTTTTTTTTTAGACAGGGTCTTGCTTTGTCACCCTGGCTGGAGTATAGTGGCACGATCTTGGCTCACTGCAGCCTTGATATCCTGGGCTCAAGTGATCCTCTCGCCTCAGCCTCCCACATAGCTGGGACTATAGGCGTGCACCACCATGCCTGGCTATTTTTGTATTTTTTTGTACAGACAAGGTTTTGCCGTGTTGGCCAGGCTGGTATCAAACTCCTGGACTTGTGATCTGCCCACCTCAGCCTCCCAAAGTGCTGGGATTACAGGCATGAGCCACCACACCTGGCTGTTTCTTCTTTTCTTTGTCATCTTGGAAGCGAGGACCTGAGAGAGCTTAACTTCTACTTAGAGTTCATTGAGACACTAATTTCAGGGTCTTCAATGTTCCTTCATTCACTTTGACCCTCATCCTCAACACTTAACATGTCTGTTGCTCACTCTCTTCATCCCACTCATCTCAAAGGAAAAGGTCTCTCTTCTCGCTAAGGATCTCACGTCCTCCACCCCCTCCTTGGACCTCTCTCTGTAGAATTTTCTATCTTCCTTTTGACACCTATTAGCACTCTGGTCTCCTCCCAACCCTAACACAGCCATCAGACTGGATACCCTTGTGGTGTCTTACATTTCAAAAGATTGCTGTCCTGTTGTCAATGCCTCAAGCCAAGCCCTTAGAGCAGGGATTGCAGAACTGGCAGCTCAAATACCAGATAGAGGCTATTGGGGTGTTTTACTTGACTTTCATAGTGTTTTTAAAAGTGAAAAATTTCACTTAAAAACGAGAATTCCTGTCTCTTCCATAACAGTCACACAGCTGACTGGTCTGGGCCACCTTTTTCTACATGGCAACAATGATGTGGGCACAGCTGCTGGCACTACCTTTGGGTGGGGCATGTGGTCACCAGGTTGTCAGAGTATCCTTCCTGTAAGCATTTGGATTTGCATGCTCCTAGATTTGTGCTTTTGTCCTCATCTTTCACCTGGAAGTGCCCTCTTGAAAGTCACTGGTGATTTATTTCTTAGTCATGAGATGCACAAGTGTTTGCTCCATCTCCACTGCCCTTGAACTCTCTGTACCTCCTCACCACCTCTCTAGAAACTACACCCAGCTTGACTTCCTTAGACCTTATGTTTCTGCTTCTCTTAGATTCCTAATGCCATTTTTTTTAAGGTCCAATGATGAACACGAATTTGCAATAGAAAAGAAAGCACGATATAATATATCATTTTAATAGCTGACAAATACAAAAACATTACGAAATAAAGAAAAATAATGTTTTTACTAAGTATTTGCCTGATACACCTTTATAATTTTTCTTTTCCTACAAATTTTGGCTTCATGTTCATTGATAACCTTTTCATATGACGATTCTTAGTATCTATTTTTTTTGTGCAGGAATGTTGGTTGCAGCATTATTTATAATACCAAAAGGTGGAAGCAACCCAAATGTCCATCAACTGACAGATAAATAAACAAAATGTGGCCTATCAAAGCTGGGTGCTGTGGCTCACAAATGTAATGTCTGCTACTTGGGAGGCTGAGGTGGGAGGATTACTTAAAGTCAGGAGTTTGAGACCAACCTGGGTAACATAGCAAGACCCCATCCCTCCAAAAACGAAAACCAAAATGTGGCATATCCATAGAATGGAATATTATTTGTCAACGAAATTAAGTAGTGATGGCAGCCACAACATGGGCAAACCTTAAAAACACTACGCCAAGTGAAAGACGCAAAAGACCTCAAAGGAAATCATGATTCCATCCATATAAAGCATCCAGAATGGGCAAACTTATGGAGACAGAAAGTAGACTGGTGGGCACTGAGGGCCAGGAGGCAGGGGATGGAGGGGAAGGGAGTGGTAGCTAATGGTGCCTTTTTCTCCCTCAGTGTTTTTTATTGTGTTAAAGTTCATATAACGTGACATTTATCACCTTTGACCGTTTTGCTGGCTGTGTTCCTTCTGCTCTTAAATGAAGGCTTTTCCTAAGGTTTGGTCCTGCAGTTGTACAGCAAGGATCCCACCTATCTTCATGGGATGAGTGAAGTCATGTGGCTTTTGCCATCCATCCCTTTTTGTGAAGAGCTAACAAATTTCCCTCTGTCTCTGTCTCTCCCTCATGTTCTTTTCACACAATATCAATGATCTACTGGAAATATCCTCCTGGATGTGTTTCTAGCACCTTATATATATTATATCTGAAACACAACTTGTCATCTTGCCTCTGTCCCCTCCCCCTAACCAAACCAGGCTCCTTTCAGTTAATGAACTGTTGATGGAGTTCTCACAGTAACCCTTTCCTCTGCATATCCCTTTCCTTGGACCTCCACAGCATTTCTTCAGGCCTTTATAACACCTAGCCTCCCAACTGCTCTCCTTGCCTCCTGCCTCTCATCCAAATGTCCTTCCTTGCATCCTGGAAAAGTTATCTTTTTAAAAGATTGCTGTGGGCTGTGTGCGGTGGCTCATGCCTGTAATCCCGGGACTTTGGGAGGCCAAGGTGGGGCAGATCACTAGGTCAGGGGTTTGAGACAAGCCTGACCAACATGGTAAAACCCTGTCTCTACTAAAAATACAAAAGAATTAGCCTGGCATGGTGGTGCACGCCTGTAATCCCAGCTACTCAGGAGACCGAGGCAGGAGAATCGCTTGAACCTGGGAGGCAGAGGTTGCTGTGAGCCGAGATCGTGCCCTTTCTCCTTCTCTCTATTCAGTAGCTGAGAGAATGGGACATGATGATTAGTCAGGATTCTTGCCCACTTTCTTCTCAACAATCTGCTTACATTTTACCCTCAAAGCAATGACAATCCACCGTTCCCACATCACTCTTTGTGCTTAAGAAACTGTTAGTGGATCTCTATCACTTAAAGAAGAATTTTCAAAAGTTCTGACCTTCAACCACCCAGGCCCAGCCAGATTTTCAACCTTATCTCCCACTGCTTTTTGACATCTACCTAACATTACCTGGGCAACTTAAAGAAACCTCATGCTTTCTTCCTTTGCTGATGCAGGTCTATTGTTTGGAAGGTTCTCCCAGCATTCATTGATGCCTTTCTCAAATGTCTTACTGGCAATGCCACCTGTCACATACATTCTTGCATTGTATTTATGGCCAGGTCTTTTCTGGCTCACTGTATTGTATGCTCTTTGAGAGTAGGGACTGACTCCTTCTCTATCCTTTGTCCCATCAGAGTGCTCAACACATGACATTCTTTCCTTCACAACTATTTATATAAACCTTCTATAATGTCAGGCACAGAGCCAGGGCCTGGCAGGCACAGATGAGTGAGGCATAGTGCCTGTCTTCATTCAACCTAATGAGAATGACACATGAAGACATGACTACAAAGTTGGATGAGGCCAAGAGCTGTGGCTCAGGCCTGTAATCTCATTACTTTGAGAGGCCCAGGCAGGAAGATCACGTGAGACCAGGAGTTCAAGACCAGTCTGGGCAACACAGCAAAATCCCATTTCTATAAAACATTTTTAAAAATCAGCCAGTCGTGTTGGGGCAGAACTGTAGTCCCAGCTACTCAGGAGGCTGAGGCAAGAGGATGTCTTGAGCCCAGGAGGTCAAGGCTGCAGTGGGTCATGTTCACACCACCGCACTCCAGCCTGGGCAGCAGAGTGAGACCCTGTGTCTAAAGAAAAAAAAGTAAAGTAGGATGAGCACAATAGATGTACACACAAAGTATAGGGAGGGTTTACTCACAGAGGATGATTGAGAACAGGAAAGTGAGGCCTCAGAGAAGGTGATGTTTGAACTGGCCACTAAAGGAAGAATGAGCAGAAGTAAGCAGGGGAAATGACCAAAGTAAAATTTAAGCCTCATATATATATATACACACACACACACGGCTTAAATTATATATATATAGTTTTTAATACTATATATATAAAATATATATTTTTTTTTTGTGTGTGTGTGTATATATATACATATATGTATTTATACATAAAACATATATATTTTAGGAGACAGGGTCTCACTATCTTGCCCAGGCTGGACTGGAACTCCTGAGCTCAAGTGATCCTCCTGCCTCAGTCCCCCAAGAAGCAAGGACTACAGGCATGCACCATTGCGCCTGGCTCAAGCCAGCTACATTTACAACTTATTGGCAATTACGTTGAAGGTGGCAAAGTTGAAGGATTAGCTCAAATGCATTTAGATTATGTAGGTTATAGTTTGCTACGAAACAGATGAGAGTTAATGCTCTCACACAAGGATAGATTCTACCAAGGGAAATATGTAGGAGAAAAAAACAACTTAAATTACTCCAATTCTTGGTTGTTGACTCCCTCCAACACATACATTCCTTTGTTGACAAAGGAATGTTTGAGATGAACAAGTGTTTACCACAGACATTTAAAAAAGAAGAATAGCAAATTGACAGTCAAGATTTGGTGCAGATCAGAAAACCAGTCAACAATGTCTTCTTTTTTTTTGAGACGGAGTCTCACTCTGTCACCCAGGCTGGAGTGCAGTGGCACGATCTTGGCTCACTGCAACCTCTGCCTGCTGGGTTCAGGCAATTCTCCTGCCTCAGCCTCCCTGGTAGCTGGGATTACAGGCATGCCCCACGACACCCGGCTAACTGTCATGTTTTTAGTAGAGACAGGGTTTCGCTAAGTTACTTTACTGGCCAGGCTGGCTAGTAAATAATGTCTTATAAATATTGCAAGCATAGTATCTTCAGCCCAGAAATGACAGATTTTGGAACTCTTCCATTTACTGAACATGACTTGAACAGCATTATCACCTGCCAAAGCTGAAGTCACTGCTAAAATGGGTTCCCTAATATAAGACAATCCCCAGAATCTGTCTCTGTCAGAAGAACGACCTTTGATTTCATCTCTAAAATACACAAGCTTTATTTGACTAAGGTAAGCGAAAGAGCCAAAACTTTAAATATAGCTTATTTCATTTGATCATAACTGAAATCTCTATGTGAGAAAATATTTCCCCATCAGCAGTTTTTTTAAAGGGACATCTGGCTTCAAAAGCTTTTATTGCTTTTTTTTTTTTTTCTATTGTAAGAATATTAAGTCAAGCATTTCTGGGGAGACATGCAACAAAAATGCCAGCATTAAATTAAGTGCTGCTGATTTCCAAAGGAACCGTTTCTGCAGTAACAAGTGGCTGCTGCTGTTTTTACAGAAACAGCAATAAATAGTCACAGAAACACAGCACATGGGTAGTGATCAATAAAATTAAGTATTTCTTCATTTTAAAGCTAGTTCTAAAACAACACAGAATTACTAGTGGAGAACACAAATAATTAGACTTGACAAGCAACTGATTTCTGTAGAGTCACAGGATTTTTAGGCTCCTACCAAGGCAGCCTTATGTTTAGGCATTGGTCATACTTTCCCATCTGCTCAGAAGCCTCAGAGTAATCACTCAGGATCTTGATAATTTAAGTGCTCACTAGCCAGGCATGGTGGCTCACATCTATAATCCCAGCACTTTGGGAGGCTGAGGTGGGAGGATTACTTGAGCTCAGGAGTTCAAGACCAGCCTGGGCCACATAGTGAGACCCTGGCTCAACAAAACATCAAAAAATTAGCCAGGTGTGACGGCATATGCACCTGTAGTCCAAGCAACTTGGGAGGCTGAGGTGGGAGGAGGTTGAGGCTGCAGTGAGCTATGATCACACCACTGCACTCCAGCCTGGGCAACAAAATGAGATCCTGTCTCAAAAAAAAAAAAAAAAAAGTTAAAAAAAATTTTAAGCCATGACCAACTTAAGCATTATTTTATTTTTTTATTTGAGATGGAGTTTCGCCTCTGGAAGTGCTGGGATTACAAGCATGAGCCACCACGCCCGGCTGACCAGCTTAGGTATTGACCTTCCATCTCTCACCATAAACATTCTTATGGCTAAAATTAAGCACTGGGCATCAATTGTTACACACTGATCTGAGGGAAGTAGCCTGTCATACATGGCTTGTCATCGCGAACCCCAACCCTGGTGAAGCAAGTCCAGGTTACCTACTGGGGTGGGAGGGCTGCAGTGAGATGGGCAGGAATGTGACCCACGTGCTTCTTCGACTGCCCTTTGAACTGCATCCATGGAACGCTGTTCCTACTGGTGATAAATGCCTCTGCACACTGATAAGCACCATTTGGAAGCACCATTCTGATAACCATCACCAGGCCACTCTGAGTGTTGTTGAGTTCTGGATTTTTCCCTGGGACCAATTGCTTTGCCTCTCGGGCAAATCCCAGTTCCATAGCTGGAGGACTGTAAATTGTATAGAATTTGGGAGAATGTCTTTTTCTTTTTCTTGCTTGCTAGATAACAAATTAAACACATCAGAGGACTGGAGACGCTCTAAGTTGTTTGTTGTTTTATGGGGAGAAGAGCAATGGATTCACCAGGCTGAATTCTTAGAGCCTGTTTGCTCTTTGAAGCAGTCTGCAGGTAAGCGATGGTGGCAGCGGCACACACAGAGAACTGAGGCTGGGATGCACAGCGTTTCCCACTCATCCCCCACTGAGGTGGAACCACGGGCCTGGGAGATGCCAGGCCTGAAGGCTCCAGCTGCCTCTGGTTTCCAAGACTGGTGTAATGGCTCAGTTCTCACAGAAGTGCTGACAGAACATGACAAATAGAAAACAGATGTGAACTGACCTTCCAAAAATGTATTGCAAGGCTTCTTAATCTTCACAGCAGTTCTTCAGAGTGAGAGATGCCACCTTCAGGCAGCGATGCTCATGGCATCTTAAAGGGTTGGTGTTTCTGCCTGTGATCCCCTGGCCAGTTGGCCACAACTGTTCTTCTCACCCACTGCCCTCTCAGACATCTTTCTCTCAGCATCCATGTGTGAAATAGATGGATCCCCGACAGGCAGGGATCACTTTCCCTCACCTGTACACACAGTCTTGGCTTTCGTAGTTATAGCCGTGTTTTCCTATGCATTGAGGCTGTTCCTCTCCCATCTTTGCCATTGGATCTCTACTTGCTTTGAAATTGTTACTGTCACTGGGTCCACTGCTTGCTCCAAATACCTTTTTGTTTGTTTGTTTGTTTTTGAGACAGGATCTCGCTCTGTTACTCAGGCTGGAGGGCAGGGGAACGATCTCAGCTCACTGCAGCCTCTACCTCCCAGGTTCAAGAGATTCTCTCACCTCAGCCTCCCAAGTAGCTGGGACTACAGGCGCATGCCACCACACCCAGCTAATTTTTGTATTTTTAGTAGAGATGGGGTTTTACCGTGTTGCCCAGGCTGGTCTTGAACTCCTGACCTCGGGTGATCCACCTACCTCAGCCTCCCAAAGTGCTGGGATTACATGCTTGAGCCACTGCACCTGGCCTCAAATACCTTTTTGACACTAAATGTTGGTTTGAAGCTACTGAGTACATTGGACTTTTGCCCACTGAACAACTTAAGTTAGAGCTACTGAGTAGAGAGGTGCAAAGGGCAACAGGAGAATCAACATCCCCTGTTTCTTTCTGTCTTACTGCATTCCCAGTCCCTGGCTTCTAGGTCAAAGTGCTGCTCCTTATGTAGGTGAGTGTGCCACGCTCAGCATGCATGATTCTGTGGCTTTTTGAATTGCTCAGTTTATGTTCTTTGTGAACACTTGCATGCATCCTGCAGGAATTTAGGTGGCATTTCTCAGGTTTTTTGCCCCTCAATCACTATAATACATTGATGGAAACCTCTTTCTTGCCAAGTTGTTGATATCCCCAAAAGAACTGACGGCAACATTTCATCTGAGAAAGAAAGCCACGTAAGTACAAGGCAGGGCGAATTCATTCCCAGTGCCACTGATGAGCAATCAACTACATCACCCCAGTTAATCTCAAAACCATCTGGCTTCAAAGTCTGGGCATTTCTCAGTGGGCCAAGCCAGGTCTCACTTTGGAAGTCAAAGGGATTCTGTGCTTAAGAAGTCAGTGCATTGTCCTACCTCCAGACATTCATTATATGCCAAGAAAGTCCCATCTTATTCTGAAGCAAAGTCAACGAAATGTTCTGGACAGAAGTGGATAGAGTTTGTGGAATCTGAATTTTTTCCTATTCCTGTATCACTTAAGACTAAATAATTTGTCCAATTTTTGGGGCAATAAGAAATGTACTCTTGGGTCCAGGCGTGGTGGCTCACGTCTGTAATCCCAGGAGGGTGGATCACAAAGTCAAGAGATTGAGACCATCCTTGGTCAACATGGTGAAACCCTGTCACTACAAAAAACACAAAAATTAGCTGGGCATGGTAGGGCACTCCTGTAGTCCCAGCTGTTTGGGAGGCTGAGGCAGGGGAATTGCTTGAACCGGGAGGTGGAGTTTGCAGTGAGCCAAGATTGCGCCACTGCACTCCAGCCTGGCGACAAAGTGAGACTGTTTAAAAAAAAGAAAAAGCCCCAAGAGAGGGAGAGAGATCCAAGATGGCCGATCACTAGCAGCTCGGGCTCGTAGTTCCCAGTGAAAGCGCAGAGAACGAGAGGACGCCACACTTTCAGACGAATATTTGTTGCTCACGGACCAGGAGATTCCCAGCAGAGAAGCCCCACGGGTTGCCAGGGCGACTCTTCTGGCCGGCGCGGCGGTTTTGCTGGTGCCTTAGCGTGCCAGTTTTTGGTGCAGAGTCCGGAGATTCCCGGGCAGAAAAGCACCATCAATCTTAACACCGCTATTTTGGCCGACACAGTGGATTGCTCAGATTTCGGCGCTGGGAATCAACAAGTTGGACGTCTGCTCAGAGACCTAGTTAGAAAGTCGGTAATTACAAAGACAACAGATGGATAAATATATAATGAAGGGAAGAAATCAGCGTAAAAAGGCAGAGAATACTCAAAATCAGAATGCCTCTCCCTCTACAGGGGATCGCAATTCCTCATCAGTAACAGAACAAGGCTTAATAGACTATGAATGTGTTCCAATAACAGAAGCAGGTTTCAAAACGTGGGTGATAAGAAACTTCTGTGAATTAAAAGAACTTGTTCTAACCCAATGCAAAGAAACTAAGAACCTTGAAAAAAGGTTTGACGAAATGTTAACGAGAATGGACAATTTAGAGAGGAATATAAGTGAATTGATGGAGCTGAAAAACACAACACGAGAACTTCACGAAGCATGCACAAGTTTAAACAGTCGAATTGATCAAGTAGAAGAAAGGATATCAGAAGTCGAGAACCAGCTCAGTGAAATGAAACGAGAAGACAAGATTGGAGAAAAAAGGATGAAAAGGAATGAGCAAAGTGTCCAGGAAATATGGGACTATGTGAAAAGACCTAATTTACGTTTGATAGGTGTACCTGAATGTGACGAAGAGGATGAATCCAAGTTGGAAAATACTCTTCAGGATATCATTCAGGAAAACTTTCCCAACCTGGCAAGGCAGGGTAATATTCAACTCCAGGTAATACAGAGAACACCACAAAGATATTCTTCAAGAAGACCAACCCCCAGGCACATAATTGCCAGATTTATTAGGGTTGAAATGAAGGAGAAAATACTAAGGGCAGCCAGAGAGAAAGGTCAGGTTACCCATAAAGGGAAACCTATCAGACTTACAGCAGATCTCTCAGCAGAAACCCTACAAGCCAGAAAAGAGTGGGGACCAATATTTAACATCCTTAAAGAAAAGAACTTTCAACCCAGAATTTCCTATCCAGCCAAACTAAGCTTTATAATCGAAGGAAAAATTAAATCTTTTGCGGACAAACAAGCACTTAGAGAGTTCACCACCACCAGGCCTGCTTTACAAGAGCTTCTGAAAGAAGCACTATACATATAAAGGAACAACCAATATCAGCCTTTCCAAAAATATATCAAAAAGAGAAGAACATTAACACAACGAAAAATTTACACTAACTAATGGGCAAAACAGCCAGCTAGCATCAAATGCCAGTATTAAAGTTATATATATTCTAATCGGATAAAAAGCCAAAACCCATTGGTATGCTGCATCCAGACCCATCTCACATGCAACGATACACAAAGACTCAAAACAAAGAGAAGGAGGAAGATTTATCAACCAATCAGAGAGTAAAAATAAACAAATAAATGAAAAGCAGGAGATGCAATTCTCGCCTCTGATAAAGTAGACTTTAAAGCAACAAAGAGCAAAAGAGGCAAAGAAGGACATTACATAATGGCAAAAGGATCAATGTAACAAGAAGAGCTAACGATTCTATAGATCAACGAGACAGAAAATTAACAAGGACATCCAGGACTTGAACTCAGACCCGGAACAAGTAAACTTAATAAACATTTATAGAACTCTCCACTTCAAATACATAAAACATACATTACCACCTCACACCTATTCCATAAGTGACTACATAGTTGGAAGTAAATCACTCCTCAGTAATCGCATAGCATTTCATAGGTTTAAATGAAATATTGGTTGGCTGCTCGTTTGTTATTTTCTTCCCTTATTCCTTCCTGTTTACATCAAGTAGAATTATTGGTATAAAAGAGGTTTTCAATACCCATTACTAAACTGCATTCTAGCCTGGGCAAGAAAGCAATACTCCCATTCTCTCTCTCTCTTTCTCTTCCTTTTTCTTCCTCTTCTTTATTCTTTTTCTTTCTTTCTTTCTTTCAAAAAAAAAAAAAGAAAAGAAAAAGAAAGAAATGTACTCTTTGGGTATAGTGACTCATACCTGCTATTCCAGTGCTTTGGGAGGCTAAGATGGGAGGTTCACTTGAGGCCAGGAGTTTCAGACTAGCCTGGGCAACAAAGTGAGACCCCATATCTACAAAAACATTTTAACATTAGCCAGTCACAGTAGCATGTTCCTATAGTCCCAGCTACTGGGGAGGCTGAGGCAGTAGGATCACTTGAGCCCATGAGCTTGAGGCTACAATGAACTATGATCATGCCACTGCACTATAGCCTGGGTGACCCTATTTCTTTAAAAAAAAATTTTAAATTAAAAAATAAAATTAAAATGTTCTCTCTTTCCGAACAAGCAATCATTGTTTGGATACTTGAGTTCTGCAAATGAATAAAAAGTATCAAATAAGCAATTTGTATGCATTAGCTCAGTAGATTTTTGGTCAATAGATTTAATTAACCCAAACTTCTACTCTCTGCCAGTGTTTCTGATTCATTCTGTGTCACCACCTCAGCACACTTAGGATCCAACAACATCTGGGTTTTTTTTCTGTCTTTCCGATGTCCTGCTTTCTTACTTCTAGGTCTTTCTTTGCACATGCTCTTCTTTCCCCCTTCCACCGCTGCATTCTCTCCTCCCTATATCCACTCTTCTTCTGGCTAACTCCTATAAAGCCTCAGTTTCAATGTCACCTCATCCAGGTGGCCCTCCTGCTCTCCCTCCCATGTCATCCTATTATAACCCTCATCACACCCGCCATCTTCAGGGAGGGCACTCTGTAGCCCAAGCCTGTGCACTTGAATCTTGACTTGCCTGATTGCACAACTTTGGGCTGCCAACTCTCTCAGTGTTTGACTTTCCCCACGATTAAATGAGGACAATAGTGGCACCTGAGCCCTTGAGATAAAGTTCAGGTTCACTGAGAGAATACCTTTCAAGTGCTTAGAGCCAGCCTGACCTGCAGGGAACCTTCCATCCATGTCAACTCCCATGTTGTTTACAGTAATAGAAGAGAGACTGTGACCAGGCTGATGGCCACAGCACCCCAGCACATGGCATAGCGGCTATGCATATTTGCTAGATAAATGAATTTAGTTGCACAAACATATTAAGTGTACTGCTCCCAACCCTCATTACCTTGTGTCTGGACTCCGAAATGGGCTCCTGTCCCTCAGCCCTGATTCTACCCTTGCTCCTTTCTAAACCAGCCAGAGGGATCTTTTCCTAACTGAAGTCAGATCATGTTGCTCTTTGACTTTCTTGTCTCACTTGGAATAAAAAACAAAGTTCTTGCAATGAATCCCAAACCCCTCCGTGGTTTGGTTCCCCAGTATCCACCACTACCTCATCTGCTGCCTTCCCTTCGCTCACTCTGCTTTGGCCACATTGGCCTCTGGGGTGCTCCCCAAACACACCGGGAATGCTTTTGCTTCAGAGAGTTTGCCCTGGAAGTTTCTTCTGCCTGGATCATTATTTCCAGAGAAAATTGCCTACGCACTCCTTCACCTCCTTCGTGTCTTGCTCGGATGCCACCTTCTCAATAAGGCCTGCATAGAGCACTCCATTTAAAGTTGCAGCCCTGTCCACACTCCCCTTCAGCACTCTCACTCTCTTCCCCTGTTCAAATTTTCTTTTTCCCATATCGTGTAACACCTTCTAACTTAACACTGTAATTAACTAATTTATTATTATGTTTATTGTTTATTTTTTGACTTTCCCTTCTAAAATGTTAGCACTACAATGTAGGGACATTTGTTTATTCACAAGCACTTATAACAGTACCTGGGCCTGGCATGGTGGCTCACGCCTGTAATCCCAGCACTTAGGGAGGCCGAGGCGGGAGGATTGCTTGAGCCCATGAGTTCGAGACTAGCCTGGGCAACACGGTGAAATCCCACCTCTACAAAAACTACAAAAATTAGCCAGGCATGGCGGCACTGGCCTGCAGTCCCAGCTACTCATGAGGCTGAGGTGGGAGGATCACCTGAGACAGAGAAGTCAAGGCTACAGTGAGATGTGAGTGCACTATTGCACTTCAGATTGGGTGACACAGTGAGACCCTGTCACGAAAACAAACAACAAAAAACAGTACTCGGCACACACAGGTGCCTAATACATATTGTTAAATGGTTACTTGTAGATATACACATACATGCATATGCACAGCTACACATAATTTCTTTCTTTCTTTTTTTTTGAGACAGAGTTTCACTCTTGTTGCGTGGGCTGGAGTGCAATGGCATGATCTCAGCTCACCGCAACCTTCGCCTCCTGGGTTCAAGCGATTCTGCTGCCTCAGCCTCTCAAGTAGCTGGGATTACAGGTGCACACCACCACGCCCGGCTAATTTTTTTGTACTTTTAGTAGAGACAGGGTTTCTCTATGTTGATCAGGCTGGTCTTGAACTCCCAACCTCAGGTGATCCACCCGCCTCAGCCTCCCAAAGTGCTGGGATTACAGGCGTGAGCCACCATGCCTGGCCAATAGCTATACATAATTTCTGTTCGTAGTTACTATGGTTTAATAGGGGCAATTCTTCCACGTGAGAAAAGCAGATTTTTCCAGTTGCAGTTTTGACATAATGTCCTCGATAGATTTCATTTAAATAGATTTTTTTCAATGAAAGGGGCATTGCACAAAGTCCCTTCTTTGTGCAGCCTCAACGTTTTCTTTGGTGGTTTGGATGCTCTGCCATCTACGCTGTGACCCTGTGTATGTGGTCTTGATGGAATGTCCCAATTAGTTATGAGATGTGCGCAAGCAGCCCGGGGGAATAGCTTGTCAGTTCAAGTCTCACCAAAGAAGGCTTCTCATTAGCAGTTCTCTTGAAATTCTTCTTGGGCCGTCTGTATCCTCTGGCAACTCAAAATAGCATGCTTGCTTATAGTTTCTTTTGTCAATCTTTTTCCTTATTGATTGCTAAAAATAAATGGTTATTTCTTAAAATTATAATGACAATGGTCATTTTGACTGAATATTTTGATCCTCACTCCAGCAATTATGTGGCACATATAATAATTTTTGCCTGACTTCTGCTACAAATAAACTATGATAAGAATATGTTAACTGTGTAGAATAAGTTACAGGGCAGTAGATCTGGGCTCATTATTAGAAGTTTTAATAAGAAGCTGAGAAGGATATAGAATGAGCTGACTCTCAACATGTAGAATTTCCTAATCATTGGAGATGATTTATATGAAAAGCTCAGAAAAGGCAAATCTATGGAGGCACAAAGAAGGTGAGTGGTTGCCTGGAGCTGAAAGTGGGAGTAGGGAGTGACTGCAAATGGTAAAAAGGCTTCTTTAGAGGTGATGAAAATACTCTAACATCAGATTGTGGTAGTAGTTGCACAACTCTGCAAATTTACTAAAAATCACTGGCTTATATGCTAACATGGGTGAATTTTATGGCATGTGTGTTAGTTTGCTAGGGCCACCATAACAAAGTTTCACAGACTGGGTGGCTTAAACAGGAGAAATGTATTTTCTTGCAGTTCTGAAGGCTGAAAATCAAGGTGTTGGTCTGCAGAGTTGGTTTTGTCTGAAGGCTGGGAGAGAAGGATCTGTTCCAGGCCTGTGTCCTTGGCTTATAGATGGTTGTCTTCTCCCTCTGTCTTTACGTCATATGCCTCCTGTATGTGGCTATGCTCAAATTTCTTCTTTTTGTAAGGATGCCAGTCATATTGGATTAAAGCCCACCTTAATGACCTCATTTTAGTTTAATTACATATAGATATACACATGCATGCTAAAGATGTTTAGATATTATCTCCAAACACTTACATTCTGAGACACTAGGGTTTAGGACTTCAACATATATATTTTGGAGGAAACACAATTCAATCCATAACAGTATATAAGTTATACCTCAGTAAGGCTGTTAAAAATAGCATATATATGTTTTTGTTTTTGTTTTCTGAGACAGAGTCTCACTTCATTGCCCAGGCTGGAGTGCAGTGGCACAATTTTGGCACACTGCAACTCCTCCTCCCAGGTTCAAGCGATTCTCCTGCCTCAGCCTCCCAAGTAGCTGGGACTACAGGTGTGCACCATCATGCCTGGCTAATTTTTGTATTTTTGGTAGAGATGGGGTTTCATCATGTTGGCCAGGCTGGTCTCAAACTCCTGGCCTCAAGAGGTCCATCCACCTCAGCTTCCCAAAATGCTGGGATTATAGGCATGATCCACCATGTCTGGACAAATAGAACTTATATAAATTGAACACTTACTAGGTTCTAAGTCCTGCCAACATGTATCAAAAACTTTAAACACATACATGCACACACACACACATGCACACACACACAGACACACACCTCCTTTATTTCCCAATAATTTCTCATCTACGAATTTATAAGTGTTAACCCCTCCCATTTAGCAAGCAACACTCAATTTATAGGAAGCAAGGCATTTATACCATTACAACCTCTCTCCTGTCATGTCACCCACCCTGAATTCACTCATCTATAAAATGAGAAATTAGTATCAAATCTGAAGAAATATGTTACTAGCACTAGATCAACACTCTCCTTAGTCTCAACTTTCCAAAGGTCACTAGTAAGTTAGAAGGATCTATGAAAACTCCGATGACCTTGTAATGCCCAACAGCATCTCCCAGGCGTAGTCTTCCCAGAAGACTGTAACACCCAAGACTCTCTCCACATTAAGACACCCTTGATAGTTCTCTTCTTCTGATTCACTACACCACCCCAGTGGTTATCATAACAATCTGTAACTCATAATAATCAGTGAGAGCCACTGTTAAGACAAAAAGTAGCCAGGTGCTGTGGCTCATGCCTATAATCCCAGCACTTTGGGAGGCCAAGGTGAGCAGATCACCTGAGGTCGGGAGTTCGAGACCAGCCTGACCAACACAGAGAAACCCGGTCTCTACTAAAAATACAAAACTAGCTGGGCATAGTGGTGCATGCCTGGAATCCCAGCTACTTGGGAGGCTGAGGCAGGAGAATTGCCTGAACCCAGGAGGCGGAGGTTGAGGTGAGCCAAGATCGCGCCATTGCACTCCAGCCTGGGCAACAAGAGCAAAACTCCATCTCAAAAAAAAAAAGACAAAAATTATTTTTACTTAGAATACAGCACTGGGCCACTGGTATCGGAAGCCTCCATCTGCATCATGACATTCCCAGTCCAATGGTTCCCAATATCCCAAAATAGAGTTTTCTGGGCCCTTCACAAGTCCAGTTAGAAAATGACAACAATGCAGGACTCCACAGCAGCTATCCAGAAAATAGGATATGACAAACACTTCCCAGCTTCAGTATATGCTAATCCTGAAAAACCAACAAAAGAATTCTAGATCAAAAATATCCTTCATAATATTTTTCATAAAATACATGCCCATTTTTCATTTACCATGTACCAGGGACTGTGCAAACTATCTTACATACAGTTTCTCATTTGGTCCTCAGAGAAGGAAATGGAAGCTTAGAGAAGTTACTCACCCTGCAGATAGGTCTGTCTGATGATAAAACCTTTGCTCTTAAAGGGAATTCCTAGCTATTCATGATTTGCTTGTGAACGTCCTGAGCCATTCCTGTTCTCAATCATTCTTGCTGCTAGAGAAGAAAAAAGAATGTATAAATGTTAAGAGAAATTAGGCCAGGTATGCTGGCTCATACCTGTAATCCCAGGACTTTGAGAGGGCAAGGTGGGAGGATCACCTGAGGCCAGAAGTTCAAGACCAGCCTCGATAATACAGCAAGACCCTGTCTCTACAAAAAGTACAAAAATTAGCCAGGTGTGGCGGTGCGTGCCTGTAGTCCCAGCTACTTGGGAGGCTAAGGTAACAGGATAATTTGAGCTGGGGAGTTCGAGGCTACAGTGAGTTCTGATCATGTCACTGTATGCCAGCCTGGGTAACAGAGCAAGACCCTGTCTCAATAAAAGAAGAAAAAGAGAAAAGAAAAATTGGAAACCATCTAAATGTCCAATAATAAAATAATAATTATGGTATAATCATAGAATGGAATAATATGCAGTTTTTATTGATAACGTTTTTAATTATTCTAGATAAAGTTCATGACATATAATATTAAGCGAAGAAAAGCAAAAAATAAAACCAGTTACATGGCAGTTCACAGAAAAAGAAATGCAGATGGACAATAAGTCTATAAAAAAAATAATCTAACTCAGAATTTTTAAAAATGCAAAGCAAAACAATAAAATACCCAACCTGGGCAATATGGTGAAACTTATCTCTACAAAAAATTTAAAAATTAGCCTGGCATAGTGGCACGCACCTATGGTTCCAGCTACTCACAAGGCTGACATAGGAGAATCACTTGAAACCAGCGGGTGGAGCCTGCAGTGAAATACTTTTGTGCCACTGCACTCCAGCTTGAGCCACACAGTGAGACTTTGTTTCAAAACAAACAAATACTCAAACAAACAAAATTCACGAGATCTGCAAAGAGTTGAGCAGGGTGTAGAGAAGCAGGTACTCTAATGCACAGTTGTTAAAGTATTATTTGATACAAACTTTTGAGATAAATTTGACAAGATTATCATAAGTTTAAAATGCAGACTCTCTTTGACCTAGCAATTTTACTTCTAGAAATTTATCTTGTAGAAATATATACATATGCAAAGATGGTCATCATACCACTGATTGTAGTAGCAAAATAATTAGAAATAAATGTTTATCAATAGCCAAATGATTAAATAAATCATAGAACATTCATATAGTGGAACATATGCAGGTCTTAAGTGATGTAGAATTTGGTATGTGCTTATTTGCAAAGAGAGCTACATCAGTCAAGATCCAGCCAGGAACACAAAACTCATGTCAGCTAATTCAATAGGTAGAATTTAATACAGTGGTCCTCCCGTATTCACAGTTTTCCTTTCCATTTCAGTTTCAGGTACCTGTGGTCAACTGCAGTCCAAAAATATTCCATGGAAAATTCCAGAAAGTTTCATAAAGTTTTAAAGTGTACACTGTTCTGAGTAGCAGGATGGAATCTCTTGCAGTCCCACTCCATCCTGCCCAGGGCATGAATCATCCCTGCATCCGGCAGATCTGGGCTGTCTGCATTACCCGCCAGTTAGTCACTTAGTAGTCAGCCGTTATCAAATTCGCTGTCACAGTATCACAGTGCTTGTGTTCAGGTAACCCTTATTTTATTTAATAATGGCCCCAAAGCGCAAGAGTAGTGATGCTGGTAATTTGGAGATGCCAAAGAGAAGCCGTAAAGTGCTTCCTTTAAGTGAAAAGGTAAAAGTTTTTGACTTAATAAGGAAAGAAAATAAATTGTATGCGGAGGTTGCTAAAGGTCTTCCTCAGTAAGAATGAATCATCTGTCCATGAAATTGTGAGCAGCATATTGTTATAATGGTTCTACTTTATTATTGTTGTCATTAATCTCTTACTGTGCCTAATTTATAAATTAAACTTTATCATAGACATGTATGTTTGGGAAAAAAACATAGTGCTTACAGAGTAGTTCTATCTGAAGTTTCAGGCATCCACTGGGGGTCTAGGAATGCAGATAAGGGTGAGGACTACTGCATAGGAATCAATTACAAAGGTTTAGAGGCAAACCTTTTTGTATCCAGAAGGTGGTGACCAAGGACATGGGCTGCCCTGCAGGCTTTGACATAGGCAGGTGGTGAGTGAAGCGAGCAGGGCCAAGATTACTCTACCCAAGGCCACATCTTCCTCTCTCTCTGCTTCTTTCTGTGTATCAACTTCATTCTCTCTGTGTACACCAGCTTTCTGCTCTTCTTCATGCACATAGCTGTACCAGCTCTAGTTCAAGAATTAGCAATGGCTGAAGATAATCCCAGGAGACAGTCTGATTAATCTAGGTTGGGTTAAGCACCCACAAGTCCAATCAAAGCAGGGGGAAGGGTCACATAATATAAACATGGCCTTTGTGAGTGGAGGGTTGCAGTTCTCACCAGAGCATCCTAGAATGGAGAGCTCCTATCTACTACTGACAACGTGGGTGTCTTAGTTAATTTTGAACTGCTAAAACAGAATAACACAGACTGGGTAGTTTACAAAGAAAAGGTACGTATTTGGCTTATGGTTCTGGAGGTTGGGAAGCCCAAGGGTATGGTACTGGCATCTGCTTGGCCATCTGGTGAGGGTCTTGTTGTTCCATCATCCCATGGATGAAAGCAGAAAGGCAAGTGAGTGCATGAGACAGAGAGAAAATGAGGGCCAAACTCATCTTTCATCAGTCCACTCCCACAATAACTAACACATCCCTGAGATAACAGCTTTAATCCATTCATGAGGCTCTGCTCCCAAAGATCTCACCCAACACTGTCACAATACAACCAAGTTTCAACAGGAGTTCTGGAGGGGACATTTAAACCATAACAATGAGCAACTGCATTGGTACTAACACCATCTAACAGAGTAGAAAATTCATAAGGAGAAGATTGAACTAGGAGATGATAACTTAAGCTTGGAGCATACTCAATTGAGGTACCAGCCTGCAAAACATCCAAATATATCATTTAGGAGGTAACAGAATGGAGAGTCTAGGGCACAGCATGGGAATTTGGGCTAGAAATCAAGACTTGTGACAATTAGCATAAAACAGTGTTTGAAACCATGGGTAAGTAAGAAGAAAAGAAGATGGTTCAGAATAGAACCTTAGAGAATGAAACACATTTATAGAAAAGCAGAGGAAGAGGAAATGCTGAAAGAGACTGAGAAGAATTGGCCAAAGGACTGTAGGGAAAAAAAAGAAACAAAAAAACATGGTGAAAGAAAGAGAAGAGAAAGGAAGTTTCAAGTAAAAGAAAGTGGTCAATTGTGTAAAACGCTTCTGAGAGGTCATATAAAGCCCTGAAAACTGCTGGTTTGGATGTGGCCCCAAGAAGATGTCTGATGATTTGAGAATCAAAGTGAAGGAAGAAGCCAAATTGCAATGCACTTAGGAAATGAATTCCTCATGATATAATTCCTTTGCCACATTCATGAAACAGGTAGATGACAAGCTTTGTATAACATTAAATAGAAGAAATAAGCCAGTGTGCTTATACATCATGGTTCTTCCGCAAATTCCGCCCCCTCTTTTTTTTCTTTTTTGAGACAGAGTCTTGCTCTGTCACCTAGGCTGGAGTGCAGTGGCACGATTTTGGCTCACTGCAACCTCCACCTCCTGGGTTCAAGGGATTCTGCTCCTTATCCTCCCAAGTAGCTGGGATTACAGACATGCGCTACCATGCCTGGCTAATTTTGGTATTTTTAGTGGGGACGGGGTTTTGCCATGTTGGCCAGACTGGTCTTAAACTCCTGACCTCAGGTGATCTGCCTGCCTAGGCCTCCCAAAGTGCTGAGATTACAGGTGTGAGCAACTGCGCCTGGATGCAAATCCCTTTTTATAGGGTAACTTGGACTAATCTCATCAGTTCAGAACATTTACAAAGGCCAAATCTCAGGTTTTCACTCTGAATTCACAGAGCAAATCACAGAGGTCCCCTTGGGGTTGGTGATTCTTGTATACTCCCAGTCTAGAGAAACATCAGATCAGGGACGAGCCCAGCTACAGTCTTTAGGCTGTATCTGGCCTGCCGCAGGTTTTGTATGGCTTGTGAATAAAGAATATTTTTTACATTTTTTCAATGTTTGATAAAATATCAAATGAAGGGAAATATTTTGTGATACATGAAATTCTGTGGGATTCAAATTTCAGTGTTTTGGGAACACAGCGCTCCAATTTTATTGGAACTCAGCTCTCAGCTATGTCTGACTGCTTTCATGCTCTGATAGCTGAGTTCAGTATCTACAACAGAGACCATGAAATGCTTACTCTCTGGCCCTTTTCAGAAAAAGTTTGTGGATCCCAACTCTATAAGATTGGACAGGGCAGTTCTGGGCCTTTAGGCCATCCTTTGGAGATATAAAAATAGCTTAGTTATGGTCACCAAACCTCAACAAGAAGCATACTGTCTATTTGTCTAATCTCCTAACATTTTAGGTATAGGAACAACCCTAGCATAACTAGGCCACATGAATGGCCCCATTTTAGGCCAAATCTAGGGGTTTTCCCTGATAACATGTAGTGAGCTATGTACTTATTTGTGATGTCTTGGAACACAGCCAGACAAAACCCTGTGCCTGGCATTGGGACAGGCTAGAATACAGAGAGGAAGAACCAGGAGCTGTAACTAGACTCATGCCTTGGTGTGGAACAGTCCCAGGACAGGCCCTGGAAGTTAAGTGGCAGGGAGTAACAAAATGCTGTGGAGCACTTTCTAGATGTGAGGCTTCCCAAGGGCTTTACACACACTTATCAGGATAGACAAGATGAACGCCTTCTCTTTCACCAAGAAGCTTACCATCTGAAGAATGGGAATATAAATCTAGGGTTAAAATCCTAGGTTCACACCTGGACCTGGGAGATCACCCATTTTCACCGTAAAACAGAGGCAAGCAAGATGCTAAGGTAGTTTAGAGGAGGGTGAGCTTACTGGCAGGCAGGC
This sequence comes from Aotus nancymaae, assembly GCF_030222135.1. Taxonomy (NCBI): domain Eukaryota; kingdom Metazoa; phylum Chordata; class Mammalia; order Primates; family Aotidae; genus Aotus; species Aotus nancymaae. The sequence continues at coordinate 31,390,381 of NW_026988428.1, forward strand.
AATTTCAGCCTGGAAGGATGGAAATATTTTAACAAAAGAGGGAGGAGTGTGAGAGACAAGAAAGTTCAGCATACATCTAAGAACAGCATGAAGATCCTACTGGCTGAGATGGAGGGTGCCTATGAACTAATTTTTAACTTACAAATTTAGTTTCAATTTCCAGCTATGCCCAGCAAGAGGTCTTTTAAGGTTCAACTAAACATGGACTCACAATCTAGACCACACTTGGATGCTGCATCGGAAACTCCAAAGGAAGCACAGATTGGTACTGGGGCATGGGAACGTCCTCCTGGGACTCTCTGCAGCAGTCCCCCCGTCTGCGCAGCTTAGGATCCCACAGCAAGATCCTTGTCAAACACCAAAGGTGGAGTTCTCATGCAGAAAGGGAAACAGTTTTACTAGCCCTTTACTCATGCTCCCCAACATCAGCTCCAGTTTCACTGCTTTCCCCAGAATAACTCCTGGTAATGTTTTTCTGAGAATTTAATGAAATTATGTAGCTATAGGTAGACATTTGGTTTATTTCTATTTTTTCACTATTAAAACAAGCAATGAACATCCTCAGGTACACATGAAAGTATTTCCTATCAGTGAAATTACTTGATGAAATGGTAAATTTTCAATTTTTTTTTTAAGATACAGGGTCTCACTATGTTGCCCAGGCTGGAGTGCAGTGTCTGTCTATTCACAGGTATGATCCCACTACTCATCAGCATGGGAGTTTTGACCTGCTTAATTTCTGACCTGGGCTGGCCCACCCCTCTTTAGGTAACCTGGTGATCCCCTGCTCCCAGGAGGTCACCATATTAATGCTAAACTTAGTGTGGACACTAGAGCAGCATAGCGCACTACAGCCCAGAATTCCTAGACTCAAGCGATCCTCCTGCCTCAGCCTCCTGAATAGCAGGGACTACAGGCACGCACCACTGCACTCAGTAAATTTTAAATTCTGACAGGTAATATTAAGTGGCTGTTAATTTTAATGCACACCAACAATGTATGAGTGCCAATTTTCCTTCACTCTCTGTGGCTGAATATTAGACATCTTTAAATTTTGTCTTTACAATGAACAAACAATTGTCTTGTGTTAATTTGCATTTCCTTGATTACTATTAAGTTCATACATCCTTTTTTTTTTATTTTCACGTTTTAAATTAGAGACAGGGGTCTTGCTATGTTGCCTAGGCTGTTCTCAAACTCCTGGACTCATGTGATCTTCATGCCTTGGCCTCCCAAAGTGCTGGGATTACAGGCATGAGCCACCATGCCTGGCCATATACCTTTCCAAATGTTTATTAAATCACCATTTGTATTTTTTTTTGTGTGTGAATTACTTGGTCATATTTTTTCCCTATTTTTCTATTGAATTTACTTTTTTCACTAATTTGTAGGAGATAAATGTATATATATATATATGGCATACATATTAATGTATTGTTTATATACACACAATAAATATTTTTATTTTATTGAGTATTATTAGGTATGTAATGGAAACTATTAGAAACTTTCCATCAGTACAGCTTGGTGGCTAAGTGAATATTAGGCCTTTGGAGTTAGACTTGTATCTCAGCTCTATGACTTCCTAGTATGTGACCTTGGGCAAAGCACTTAATCTCCCTGAACCCATTTTGCTAAGTGGGGATAATAAGATGTACTCATTGGTTTGTCTTTAGTTGAGTATGGGACACATAAAGTAATCAGTAAATGGTAATACTCAGCATTAATTTTTAAACTGAGATGTAATTCACATACCATAAAGTGTACAAGTCAGTAGTTTTTTAGTATATTCACAAGGTTGTGCAACCATAACCATTATCTAATTCAAGAACTTTCCCATCAACCCCACCTAAAAAAATTCTGTCCCCAGTTACTCCCCATCCTCCCTACCCCACCCATCTCCTGGCAACCACTAATCACTTTCTCTCTCTATGGATTTACCTATTCTGGAAGTTTCATATAAGTGGGGTCATACAATAGGTGGCCTTTGTATCTGGCATCTTTCATTTGGCATGTTTATAAGTTTCATTCTGCATGTTTAAGCACATTATTCATTTTTACTGCTGAGTAATAATCCATTGTATTGATACACCACATTTGACTTATTAATTCATCAGTTGATGGACATTGGGATTGTTTCTGATTTTGGCTATGCTAAATTTTGGCTGTGCTGCCGTAAATATTCATGTACAGGTTTTCGTGTGGACATGTTTTCCATTCTCCTGGGTATATATCTACCAGAATTTTGAGGTCATATGGTAACTCTATGTTTAACATTTTTAGGAACTCTGAAACTTTTTCTACAGCAGCGGCATCTTTTTACATTTTTACCAGAAATATATGAGAGTTTCAATTTCTCCACATCCTCATCAACACTTGTTATTGTCTGTCTCTTTTATTACAACCATTCTAGCGGGCATGAAGTGTTATCATCATTTTGATTTGCATTTCCAAATGATGTTACGCATCTTTTTATATGCTTATTGGCCATTTGTATATCTTCTTTGGAGAAATATGTATTCGAATTTTTTGTCGAATTTTTAATTGTCTTTTTATTGTTGAGTTGTAAGAGTTCTTTATGTATTCTGGATATGCAACTTTTGTCAGATACATGAATTGCAAATATTTTCTCCCATTCTTTGGGGTTGTTTTTTTTCTCACTTTTTTGAGAACATCCTTTGAAGCACAAAAGTTTTTAGTGATGAAAATCAATTTGTTTCTTTCTTTTTAGACACGATCTTGTTCTGTTGCTCAGGCTGGAGTGCAATGACATGATCCTGACTCACTGCAACCCCCATCTCCTGAGCTCAAGCAATCCTCCCAGCTCAGCCTCCCAAGTAGCTGGGACTACAGGTGCACACCACCATGCCCAGTTAATTTTTGTATTTTTTTTAGTAGAGACAGGATTTTGCCATGTTGCCCAGGCTGGTCTCAAACTCCTGGGCTCAAGCAATCCACCCACTCTGTCTGACAAAGTGCTGGGATTACAGGTGTGAGCCAGTAAGCCACTGCATCCAGTTTATTTATCTATTTTTTATTTGATTGAGTGAACTTTAGGTGGTATATTCCTAAATATTTTATTGTTTTAGATGTTATTATAAATGAAATTGTTTTCTTAATTTTTATTTTCAGATTGCTCATTGCTGGAGTATGGGAATAATTGATTTTTGCATATAACTGTTCGTCCTGCAACCTTGCTGCATCCGTTTATTACCTCTAATAGTTTTGTGTGTGTGTGTGTGTGTGTGTGTGTGTGTGTGTATTCCTTAGGGTTTTCTTTGTACAAGATTATGTCATCTCCAAATAGAGATCATTTTACTTCTTCCTTTCTAATCTAGATGACTTTTATTCCTTTTGCTTGCCAAATTGCTCTTGCTAGAACCTCCCACACAATGTTAAATAGATGTGGAGAGAGTCAACATCCTTATCTTTTTCCTAATCTTATGGGGAAAGGATCCAGTCTTTTACCACTATGTATGATGCTTCCCACTGAGGAAGTTCTCTTATATTACTACTTTGTTGAGTTTTTTTTTTTTAATCATAAAGGGGTATTGGATTCTGTCAAATGCTTTTTCTGCATTTATTGAAATAATCATGTGTATTTTTTGTCCTTTGTTCTATTAGTACGGTGTATATGTTAGTTTGTTAGGGCTACCATAACAAACTACCACATACAGGGTGGTTTAAACAAAAGAAATTTATTTTATCACAATTCTGGACATTATCGGTCTGAGATCAAGTTGTGGGCAGGATTAGTTTCTCCTGAGGCCTCTCTCCTTGGCTTGTAGATGGCTGTCTCCTTCCTGTGTCTTCACATGGTCTTCCTTCTGTGAGTGTCTGTGTTTTAGTCTCCTTTTATAAGGACATCAGTTGTATTATTTCATTTTCATGCTGCTAATAATGACATACCAAGACTGGGTAATTTATAAAGAAAAAGAGGTTTAATGGACTCACAGTATGGCTGGGGAGGCTTCACCATGATGGTGGAAGGTGAAGAATAAGCAAAGGCATGTCTTACATGGCCGCAGGCAAGAGTGAACATGTGCAGGGGAATTGCCCTTTATAAAACCATCAGATCTCATGAAACTTATTCACTATCACAAGAAGAGCACAGGAAAAACCCGAGCCATGATTCAATTACCTCCACTGGCTCCTTCCCACAACAAGTGGGGATTATGGGAGCTACAATTCAAGATGAGATTTGGGTGGAGACACAGCCAAACCATATCACCAGTCATATTGGATTAAGGTCCAACCTAATGATTATAATTACCTCTTTGACACTATATTCAAAAACAGTCACAGTCTGAGGTACTGGGGGTTAGGGTTCACTATGTGAATTGGAAGAGGGACACAATTCAGCTCATAATAATGTATAATACTTATTGATTTGTATATGCTGAACCAACCTTGCATTCCTGAGATAAATCCTGCTTGATAATGGGACTTACTATCCTTTTTATGTTGCTGGATTTGGTTTGAAAGTCTTTTGTCAAGGATTTCAGCAGATGGCCAGCATTATTACCTTCTTTATTCTCACCATTCAACATGCTTTTACATGTGCTGTGTCATTTACTCTTAAACAGAATTCCGTGAGGCAGGCAGTATGTTCACCACAGCAAACTGAGGCTCAGGAAAGTTTATTTTCTCTTAATTATAAACTTGCCATAGTACATAGTATAATTTGGAATTAAAATTACAGATGGGGAGAACATTTAGGGAGATGAAAGAAAGCAGGATTTGGTGAGAACAAAGAGAAACTTTGTATGGATGGAAGTTTACAGAATCAATTTGAATAATATCAGCGATCTCAGTGATGTAAGAACTGAGGTCATCTGCTGATGTGCAGAATAAGAGTAAATAGATTTGTGGTTTCAATTCATGCATGTAATTAAACCAAGCAGGAGTGACAATTCTCATTAATTTCGAGAACATTATTTAACCAGATTAACTGGTGGGAGAATAAGCCAAAATTTTAATAATAGGGATTTGACTGTATCAGTAACAGTAAACCTCAGCTTACAGATTCCTTCTTTCTTGGAAACTTTGTTTCTCAGTTGATTTTCAGTTTGCACACTCTTCTCTAAGCTTTAGGAGAGCTGCACCATGACTGTTTAGTCAGGAAATGCTGAATTAAAATTCTACCTCTGGCCCCAACAGATTGAGTGACTTTGAAAGACATTTAATTTCTTCATGACTTTACTTCCTTATCAAATGAGGGAACTAAGTTAGATGATTAACTCTCAGCTTTATGACTCTATTCATTTAGTGAATTAATAAGCAGACTATTCAGTCGATTGGAAATTATCAGACAGCAACCATGAGGAATTTACTAAGGGTAGAGTAAGGACTTACTAAAGAGTAATGAAGCCTTGTTGAGGGTAGAACAGTTAACGCAGGATAGCCAGTGAAAGTGAGAGTAAACAGACTAGGCTGGAGATCAGGGAGGGCCACCTAGAGGTGGGGATTGACAAGGGGCATATTACATAAGCCTACTGAAATCTGGGTTGTCAATTGGTTCAAATTTATCTTAAGTAAAAATAACTAAAAATAATTAAAAAGTCAGATCAGAGAGTACAGGCTGGGGCAGGAGATAGATGAAACCCATGCCTTTAACTGCCTATTTTTACATTAGGATCATGATGTTATTTATCCCAGTTCACTGGACAATGCACTGAAGAGCAAGGACCTTACCTATGAGTGCCTCCAGCAGAGTTACTGAAGGAGTCCTGGCCCTGGTCCCTTACATCATTTACAGGTCATCTTTAATTTCTTTGAACTGTCACATGACACTTCATCAAGGAGGCTATGTAAGATAATTAAGACATCTGTTTTTCCTTTCCATTTAATTTTAAAACTGTTTTTATTCTCTTTCACTCAAATGAAATGCATTCTTATTTTTTTTAAAAGCTAAATATTTAGACACATAATGAAGATAGTGACAGTCTCTATAATTCTTCCTAAATTTGGTGATGATTCTGCCAAGTTACTTTTCTTTGCTTACTATTACTTACACAAATTGAATCATAAACACTGTTTTTCAAACTGCCTTCCCTTCACCCCAACAAACCAGCATAGATCTGCTTTATTCATTTTGACAATCACAGAGGATTCCATTGTATCATATTATAATATAATTTACACAGCTTCTATTGATAGACATTTGCCTTGCTTCCAATTTTTTTCCTATATTTTTTGTAAACAATGCTGTGGTGAAAATTCTTGTGCATATCTTGCATATTTGGATAAACATTTGTAATTAATATAGTTTTTTTCTTATTTTGTCCTTTTCCCTTCTTCCTTCTGTGAAAACAAATAATACATTCCTAAAACTCTAGTTGCTTTCAATAAAAAAGTAAACAAAAGTGAATTTTTTTTTTTTTTTTTTTTTTTTGAGATGCCGTCTCACACCATTGGCGGGACTGGAGTGCAGTGGCTTGATCTCAGCTCCCTGCACCTCTGCCTCCCAGGTTCAAGCGATTATCCTTGCCTCAGTCTCCCAAGTAGCTGGGATTACAGGTGCCTGCCACCATGCCCAGCTAATTTTTTTTGTATTTTTAGTAAAGACAGGGTTTCACTATGTTGGCCAGGCTGGCCTCGAACTCCTGACCTCATGATCCACCTGCCTCGGCCTCCCAAAGTGCTGCGATTACAGGCGTGAGTCACCATACTCGGCCACAAATGTGAATTTTAAAAGTGAAACTGTTGAGTCAAAGAGTCTTTTAGTAGATATTCCTAAATTATCCTCCAAAAACATTGAACTAATTTACAGTTTACAATTGTATGAGGGTAGCTGTTTCCTCACTCTCTTGCTATCACTGTCTTTTTTTGTTTTGTTTTGCTTTTTTAAATCTAAAATTTTAAAAATAGAGTTAGCAAATAAAAATATAGTATGTTTCATTAAATTTGAATTTCAGATTTTAAAAAAGTAATACTCTATCTCTGGCTAGGCATGGTGGCTCACACCTATAATCCCAGTGCTTTGGGAGGTCAAGGTGGGCCGATTGCTTGAGCCCAGGAGTTCAAGACTAGCCTGGGCAATGATATGGTGAAATTCTAGAAAATATTCAAAAAAAAATTAGCTGGGCATGGTGGTGCCTGCCTATAGTCTGAGGAGTTTGAGTTGGGAGAATCACCTGAGCTAGAAAGGTTAAGGCTGCAGTGAGCTGGGATCGCACCATTGCACTCCAGCCAGGGCAACAGAGTAAGACTCTGTCTCAAACAAGCAAACAAAACTATCTCCATCTTCCAGGTGGACTGTTTCTGGTTTCTCTGTTGGTATCATCAGTGATGTCTTCTCTGTTATCAATTTATCTGTACCATTTATCTCATCCTACATAGATGAGAAATATTTGCTATTTAAATTTGCGTATTTTTAAGATTTAGTGGGATGAAGCATAAAATTGGTTATGTTTATGTCCTCTGTAGGGAACTACCTGTTTAAGTCTTTTGCTCCTTTTGCCAGTGGTTCACTTGTTTTCCTTAATGATTTATAATAATTCTTTTAATTTAAGGAATTAGATACATATATGTCCCAGTTTTCCTTTAGACTATTTTTATTTTTTTGTCTTCACTAGAAGTGGTTGCATTTTTATGTAGTACAACTGGTGCAATTGTGCCACTATGACCATTTCTGAAATTACCTGGATGCCTTGTACAAATGCAAATTCCTGGGCTCCATTCTAGACCTAGCTAATCAAATTTCTTTATTATTGTACTCTGTGCTATTAAGAAGCTCCCTAAGGGATTTTCTTTCTTCTTTCCTATCTCCCTCCTTTATTTTTTTCCTCCCTCTCATACATTCTTCAAAACTTCTATTACATTCAGTGATCAGTACTGAAGAATTTGCTAGAATTGTTTAAAAAAAACATAGAAGTAAACATGCTAACCATGCAATTGGAAGCTACTGTCATCTTGTGCTGATCCAGTAAGATCAAGATAAGATTGACTTATTCTTCATCAGTTGACTTCAGGGAGAAAAAATGATTTTCTCTGACATTATTAAAAACCCTTATTATGAAAATTCTCAAGAGTACGCAAAAGTACAGAAAATAATATAATAAATTCCCATGTACCTATTACCAAGCTTCAACAATCAGCAACAAACAGCCAATCTTGTTTCATCTGTACTTCCTATTCCCCCTACCATCCCCTTTCCCCAGATTTAGCAACTCCCAAGAAATTCCTAAACTCATTCAAATTTGAAATCTAAAGCTTTATGATTTCTGGGTTTTGCATTGTACTTTCCAACTCCAAGAAAATAATATATTTACTCTTCTTTTTGGTTTTGTTTTGTTTTTCTTTATCAATTATTGGCAGGGGCTGGATTGGGGGGAAGCAATATAATCATTTTTTTTTTCCCTAGTTGGTAACTGTATGATCTCATTTTCTTTCTTTCTTTTTTCCAAGAGACAAGTTCTTGATCTGTCACCAGTCTGCAATACAGTGGCCCACTCATAGCTCACTGCAGCCTCAAACTCTTTGGCTCAAGCAATCCTCTTGCCTCAGCCTCCTGAGCAGCTAGGACAACAGGTGCATGCCACCACACCTGGCCAATTTTTCTGTTTTTTTTTGTTTGTATGTTTGTTTTGGTAGAGACCAGGTCTCACTATGTAACCTAGGCTGGTTTCAAACTCCTGGCCTCAAGAGATCCTCAACCCCACAAAGTGTTGGGACTACAGGTGTGAGCCACCATGCCCAGTCATTTTCTTTGGTTTCAATCTCAAGAGCTTGAAATCTATTATTATTAAAAACAAAACAAAACAAAACGGAAGACATTAGGGGTAGTGCTAAGGAACAGGTACCTGAAATGTTTTCTAAAAGAGATTTCAAATATCTATGCTTTAGTATCCAGTCCAACAGAATTAACACTAGAATTTTCTTACATGTTATTAATGGCTAACAAGATTTTTATCTATAGTGTTTTGCATTTATGCTACCTGATGTTCATATTTCATATACTATTAAATTAATTTTCCTAATGATGAATGATGCTGAGCATCTCCTCATATGTTTATTGGCCATTTCAATACCTTCCTTGGAGAAATCTCTGTCCAAATGCTTTGGCCATTAAAAAAAATTTATCAATGACGTGAGGCAAAATGGCTAAATAGGAACAGCTCTGATGTGCAGCTCCCAGTGAGACTGACACAGAAGGCGGCGATTTTCAAATTTCCAACTGAGGTACCTGGTTCATCTCATAGGGACTGGTTGGATAGTGGGTGTAGCCCAAGGAGGGCGAGCTGAAGCAGGGTGGGGCGCCGCCTTACCCGGGAAGAGCAAGGGGCCAGGGAACTACCTCTCCTAGCCAAGGGAAGACATTAGGCACTGTTCCCTGCCCTCCAACCCAGACACTGTGCTTTTCCCATGGTCTTCACAACCCACAGATAAGGAGATTCCCTCTGGTACCTACACAACCACCAGGGCCCTGGGTTTCCAGCACAAAACTGGGTGGCCATTTGGACAGAAACTGAGTTAGCTGCAGCAGTTTTTTTTTTTCATACCCCTGTGGTGCCTGGAACACCAGCAAGACAGAACTGTTCACTTGAAGCCAGGATGCCAAGTGGTCTGACTTGGTGGGTCCCACCTCCACGGAGACCAACAAGCTAAGATCCACTGGCTTGAAATTCTTACAGCCAGCACAGCAGTCTAAGCTTGACCTGGGACATTGGAGCTCGATGCAGGGAGGGGCATCCACCATTGCTGAGGCTCAAGTAGGTAGTTTCAACCTCACAGTGCAAGCAAAAAAGGCAGGAAGTTCGAACTGGGCAGAGCCCAACACAGCTCAGCAGCTGCAGGCAAACTGTCTCACTAGATGTCTTTGCTGGGCAGGGCATCTCTGAAAAAAGGCAGCAGCCCATCAGGGACTTATAAATAAAGCCCCCACCTTCCTGGGACACAGCACCTGGGAAAAGCAGCGACTGTGGGTACAGCTTCAGCAGACCTAAACATCCCTGCCTAGCAGCTCCTAAGAGAGCAGCACACCTCCCAACACAGCGTTCAAGCTCTGATAGGCTCTTATAAATAACATCACTATTGTAGAACCTAAGGTTGGTCATTTGAGATGTTTTTCAGAGTTTTGCATTCTGGTCATCAGTTGATCCTACCTGGATTCATGACTCATGACTCAACTGGTCCTGTGGCCCCCACCCAGAGGCAGACTCAGCTCAGGAGGACAGTTTTCCACACCCCTATGATTTCATTCCCAACTAATCAGCAGTGCCCATTACCTAGCCCCTGGCCCACCAAAGTATCTTTAAAAACCCTAGTCCCTGAGTTCTCAGAAAGATTGATTTGAGTGATAACTCCAGTCTTTCTGCTTGGCTGCCTTGTCCTTTCTTTATTGCAATTAAAAAACAAAAAAAAAGATGAGGGAGCCAGGCATGGTGTCTCATGCCTCTCATTTTGGGAGGCTGAGCTGGGAGGATGACTTGAAGCCAAGAGTTTGAGACTATCCTGTGCAACAAAGTGAGGCCCCATATTTACAAAAAATAAATTAGCTGGGTGTCGTGGCATGTGTCTGTAGTCCCAGCTACTTGGAGAGCTGAGATGGGAGGATCACTTGAGCCCAGAAGTTCAAGGTTTCAGTTAGCTATGATTATACCACTGCACTCCAGCCTGGGCAACAGAGCAAGAACATTTCTCTAAAAAGAAAAAAAAAGGTAAGCACGTTCTGATAGTATAATTAAAAATCAGAGAGTGGGCAAAAGTAGAAATAGATTTACTCTCACAGTGACATAGTGCTGATGAGGAGCAATAGGATAATGGCGCATGATTTTAGAGTCACTGCTGTGTATTTTTATATTCTTCTATGGTGTGCTTTTTGACTATTTAAATAGCAGTTTTTAGTTCTTTCTTCGTGCCATAAAAAATTCTAGGATTCAGAAATTTATCATACATATATCACACAAATATGTATACAAATCCTTTCTAAATCTCTCAAAGGAATGCTAAAGTATTTACAGTTGCACTGTATTTATCCAAAATAAAAGAACTACTCTGTTTGGTTTTTGATAGACAACTTGCATAACAGACAGAAAAAACAGCCACAATTTCTAGAGAAAAGCTTATTAAAAAGACATACAGCTCTAAAAAACAAAGTCTATTAATACAAAAATAAAGGAACTATTTTTAAAAGATGCACAGTCCAGACTACAGAGTCCTTGTTTTAAACAGAGAGTGCTTGAGCTGAGATATATTCTTTAAATCTCTGAGTCTTACTGTTTAAACATCACCCTTTGGTAGTTTAGGGAAAGGATACAATCTTGGACCTTAATGAAAACCATCTAGCTTTTCACTAACAATTTTCATATCTCTAGCTATATATACCAATCTTTCCATTCTACAGCATTGCAAAGTCACTTTCTTTTTTATTTTTATCAAAAATGAACAAATCCAGTTTTGCTGGGGGTACAGAACTTAGTTGGGGGAGCTAGTTTGAAGGAGGTAGATTGAGCACTGGGGGAGGTACCAGGAACGCCTGGCTTAAGATAAATATCCAGACCCCCTCAGAAACATGGGAAACAGCAGACAATAGAATCATTGAGCAGAATTAGTACAAGGCATTATATTCTACATGTGAAATTTCAAGAAAATGTATCTTTAAAAAATACAACAAAATAACATAAAATAAGTTTTACCTTATTGGGTGGGTTATTTCTGAGCAACAGGCTTTAAAGTTTGACAAGACTGGGTTTCAATCTTAACCGTCCATGTGTGACCGTGGACAAGTTATTTAAGCTCTCTGGGGCTCGCTTTCCTTATCTGTAAAAAGATATTTAATCCTTACCTTCTAGGGTTGTTATAAGGATTGCATTAGATTCATATGTAAATCACTTAATGCATCATCTGACATTTTTATTCAGTAAGTTTTCATTAAATGCCTGCTATGTATCTGGGACTCTGCTCTATTCTCAAAATACAAGACTGAAGAAGACAGGTAAGTTCTTCCTCTTGCAGATCTTGGAATTCAGTAGGAACACTGTCAACTAAACAGGCTACTTCTTTGTCAGGGTTTGTGATTTTACCCTACTTGCAAGTTAATAAGCTAGCCAGTTAAGGCTTCATAGATGCTGGCAGAAGACATGAGACTCCTGGATCAGAGACAGATGACTTTATTAACCATTGCACAAGTAAGTCACATGGATGTCATGTTCATTGGTTGCTCCTGCTTTCCAAGTCCTGCAGGGGCAATGTGGAGGGGCCAAGTGGATGTTGCAAATGAAGCAGGTTTGCATCACAGCTGAGAAACACTGAGCTTGGAAATTCACTGCTTTTAAAGTAAACAGAAAACAGCCTATTCTTTGTCTTAGAGGAAGATGTTGCCTCACTGCAAGGCTGCTCATGGCAAATTTAACTGTGAAAAATAGCTGTCAGAGTCTTGCATTCTTGGCATACCCAGGAAAAATACACAGGGACACTCAGAGCTCACGATGGACTGCCTCTCCCAACATTCCTCATCTGAAAACAGGGATAATAACAGCATCTAACTTATAAAGATGTTGTGAGAGTTAAATGAGAAAATCTATGCCAAAATTGGAGGAACTGAAGCTTTTAACGAAGTCATTAGGCCAGGTGTGGTGGCTCAAGCCTATAATCCCAACACTTTGAGAGGCCTAAGCAGGCAGATTGCTTGAGGCTAGGAGTTCAAGATGAGCCTGGGCAACATGGTCAGACCCCGTATCTACAAAAATTTAGCCATGAGTGGTGGTACACACCTGTAGTCCCAGCTACTTGGGAGGCTGAGGTGGGAGGATCACTTAAGCCTGATAGGTTAAGGCTGAAGTGAGCTGTGATCGCACCACTGCACTTCAGCCTCGGCAACAGAGCCAGACCCTGTCTCAAAAAAAAAAAAAATGTCAGCAATACTTGTTACAAAAAGTAATAAGTGTAAGCTATTGTTATTGACAGTTGTAACAGTAGAATGAGCAGGATTAGGTGGTGTTTAAATGTTTGCTGAATTGAAGAGTTGGTGTGGGGTTAAAATAAACATAAATAATAGGTGATATTCAGATTTTACCATATGAGGTGCTGTTTTAAACACTATATAAATTTTTATTAATTTGCATGTATTATTTCATTTAATAACCCTATCAGGTAGGTACTTTTATTTTCCCAATTTTATAGACAACATTTTACAGATGAGAAAACTGAGGCTGAGGGGAATTAAGTGATTTGCTCATGTTTAGACAGTCATGGAATTGGGATTTGAACTAAGTATTCATTATATCGACACTCGATAGGAGATGAATCAATCTTTAGTAGGAAAATAAAGAATTTTTTTTTTTTTTGCAAATGCCCTTTCCCCTTACTTTTTCTTAATGCTTCTTGAGGTTCAGATTTTCTTGACATTAGACTGGTAATATCTATTAAGGTTTACACTTGGGTAAGAAGAGTTAGAAGACTATATGACTGCTTTCAATAAGCGTAACTTTCTTCTAAAGTCTAGGCCAATGTGTTCTTGACATTGAAATGCAGTAGTCAAGTAAAATTATCACCTCACAGAGAGATCCAAGATGGCTGATCACTAGCAGCTCGGGCTCCTAGCTCCCAGTGAAAGCGCAGAGAACGAGAGGACACTACACTTTCAGATGAATATTTGTTGCTCACGGACCAGGAGATTCCCAGCAGAGAAGCCCCACGTGTCACCAGGGCGACTTTTGTGGCCAGCGCGGCGGTTTTGCTGGTGCCTTAGCGCGCCAGTTTTTGGTGCAGAGTCCGGAGATTCCCGGGCAGAAAAGCACCATCAATCTTAACACCGCGGTTTTGGCTGGCGCAGTGGACTGCTCAGATTTCGGCGCTGGGAATTAACAAGTTGGACGTCTGCTCAGAGACCTAGTTAGAAAGTCGGTAATTACAAAGACAACAGACGGATAAATATATAATGAAGGGAAGAAATCAGCGTAAAAAGGCAGAGAATACTCAAAATCAGAATGCCTCTTCCTCTACAGGGGATAGCAATTCCTCATCAGTAACGGAACAAGGCTTAATAGATTACGAGTGTGTTCCAATAACAGAAGCAGGCTTCAAAACGTGGGTGATAAGAAACTTCTGTGAATTAAAAGAACTTGTTCTAACCCAATGCAAAGAAACTAAGAACCTTGAAAAAAGGTTTGACGAAATGTTAACGAGAATGGACAATTTAGAGAGGAATATAAGTGAATTGATGGAGCTGAAAAACACAACACGAGAATTTCGCGAAGTATGCACAAGTTTAAACAGTCGAATTGATCAAGTAGAAGAAAGGACATCAGAAGTTGAGAACCAGCTCAGTGAAATGAAACAAGAAGACAAGATTGGAGAAAAAAGGATGAAAAGGAATGAGCAAAGTCTCCAGGAAATATGGGACTATGTGAAAAGACCTAATTTACGTTTGATAGGTGTACCTGAATGTGATGAAGAGAATGAATCCAAGTTGGAAAATACTCTTCAGGATATCATTCAGGAAAACTTTCCCAACCTGGCAAGGCAGGGTAATATTCAACTCCAGGTAATACAGAGAACACCACATAGATATTCTTCAAGAAGACCAACCCCCAGGCACATAATTGCCAGATTTATTAGGGTTGAAATGAAGGAGAAAATACTAAGGGCAGCCAGAGAGAAAGGTCAGGTTACCCATAAAGGGAAACCTATCAGACTTACAGCAGATCTCTCAGCAGAAACCCTACAAGCCAGAAAAGAGTGGGGACCAATATTTAACATCCTTAAAGAAAAGAACTTTCAACCCAGAATTTCATATCCAGCCAAACTAAGCTTTATAATCGAAGGAAAAATTAAATCCTTTGCGGACAAACAAGTACTTAGAGACTTCACCACCACCAGGCCTGCTTTACAAGAGTTTCTGAAAGAAGCACTATACATATAAAGGAACAACCAATATCAGCCTTTCCAAAAATATATCAAAAAGAAAAGAACGTTAACACAACGAAAAATTTACACTAACTAATGGGCAAAACAGCCAGCTAGCATCAAATGCTAGTATTAAAGTTATATATATTCTAATTGGATAAAAAGCCAAAACCCATTGCTATGCTGCATCCAGACCCATCTCACATGCAACGATACACAAAGACTCAAAACAAAGAGAAGGAGGAAGATTTATCAACCAATCAGAGAGTAAAAATAAACAAATAAAAAGCAGGAGATGCAATTCTCTCCTCTGATAAAGTAGACTTTAAAGTAACAAAGAACAAAAGAGGCAAAGAAGGACATTACATAATGGCAAAAGGATCAATGTAACAAGAAGAGCTAACGATTTTATAGATCAACGAGACAGAAAATTAACAAGGACATCCAGGACTTGAACTCAGACCCGGAACAAGTAAACTTAATAAACATTTATAGAACTCTCCACTTCAAATACATAAAACATACATTACCACCTCACACCTATTCCATAAGTGACTACATAATTGGAAGTAAATCACTCCTCAGTAATCGCATAGCATTTCACAGGTTTAAATGAAATATTGGTTGGCTGCTCGTTTGTTATTTTCTTCCCTTATTCCTTCCTGTTTACATCAAGTATAATTATTGGTATAAAAGAGGTTTTCAATACCCATTACTAAACTGCATTCTAGCCTGGGCAAGAAAGCAATACTTTCATTCTCTCTCTCTCTTTCTCTTCCTTTTTCCTCCTCTTCTTTATTCTTTTTCTTTCTTTCTTTCTTAAAAAAAAAAAAGAAAGAAAAAAAGAAATTATCACCTCACCCACTAAGTCCCCAAAATGGGAAACACAGCATTCGGCAACATTTTTCTAAAGGTGGACTTAAAAAAAGAAAACTATCTTAATAATTATTAAAGCTCTCTCTCATACATATACACACATTCATGCAAACATATGTTAGCAAAAAGCTATAGGAAAGCACAAATAAACAGAAAGGCATTCCATGGTCATGGATTGAAAGATTTAATGTTGTTAAAAATGTCCATACTAGCCAAAGTAAACTACATATTTAATGCAATCCCTCTCAAAATCCCAGTGGTATTTCTTTGCAGAAACAGAAAAAAAAAATTCTAAACTTCAAATGAAATCTCAAATGACCCAAAGTAATCTTAGGAAAGAACAACAAAGCTGGAGGCTTGAAGACTTTCTGACTTCAAAACATATTACAAAGCTGCAAAAATAAAAACAGCCTCCCTGTCCCCTGTATCAGTACTAGATGCCAGTAGCACTCACCCTTAGTCATGGCAATCAAAAATGTCTCAAGATATTGCCAAATGTCTTCTGAGGGCAATACTGCCCCAGTTAAGAGCCACTGATCTAACTAATCTGCTATTGTTTGACATTTAGGTTGTATCTACTTTGTCACGATTTAAAGCAGCAGCACTTATGAAGCTCCCGAAATACTTATACTCAGCACATCTTCAAATTACTTCTGTAGGATGAAAACAGACAAATCAACCAGAAATTAGCCAGTCACAAAAAAACAAATATTGCATGATTCCACTTTTATTAGGAATCTAAACTAGTCAGACTCTTAGAAAGAATTGTGGTAGCCAGGAGCAGGGGGGACAGGGAAAAGGTGAGTTGTTCAGCGGGTATAGAGTTTCAGTTCTGCAAAATTTGAAAAAGTTCTAGAGCTCTATTACACAACAGTGTGCATAGAGTTAACACAACTGCACTGTACACTTAAGTAAGTAAATTTTGTCTGTTTTATACCACAATAATTTTACAAATATAGGAAGGACATAATCTCAGAATAAGGGCTATCTTCTATAATAAAAAACAATTTGCAACCCAATTCCAACATGTTAAGATGTTCTCTTCTTGTTTCAGTTAGAACTGCTAAAAGTCTCAGTGTCTCATCTAAGCAAGAGGAAGCTCACAGTGCCAAGTCCCCACCCCCGATCATTTGGATGATGGTTCTACTCAAACGTATGGAGACCAAAGCCCCAGTTGGTGTTGCCTGGCCTGGTGCTCTGGACATACACATTTCAGGAGAACCGTTGGTGGGTAGAGGTCAAGGATTGGAATCGTAGGTCCTGACAGAACAACGACTTCACATAATCAGCACACAGTTCACACACTAGATGAAAATAAATTCCAAGTGGACTAAAACTATAAATCTGGGGGAGGGAGAGAGGGATGAATAGGTGGAGCACAGAAGATCATTGGGGCCATGAAATTATTCTGTGTGATACTGTAACATTGGATGCATGTCATTATACATTAGTAAAAACTCATAGCATATAAAAACAGAGGGTGGGGTGGCCAGGACAGGGTACGTCGCAGGCTTGTTCAGGTTGGAGCACCTGCACCGCTCCAGATGTAAAGTGTAACATGGGGCCGAGGTGAGCAGCATGGGCCTGTGAGGCCTGTGGGTGCCCATGTCCCCCAGCGTCCCCCGCAGCAGGCTCTGCAGTGGTCCACTCTGGTTGCCACTTGTGGATTCCGGTTCCAGACTGAAGTCTGCATGTTCTTCGCCCTTTGTTGTGGCCCCCACAGGCCAGGGTTACTGTGGCGACCTCCAGAGCAGCCTTGGCACTATGGAGGAGCCCCGGGCTACCCCTCAGCCTTACTTGAGGCTGGTTCTGGAGGTGCTACACAGGGTTGTGGCAGCACTGTGTCAAAGTACGGGAGCAGATTGTAATTCTTACGGTTTTCCATGGGAATGGGTGATATGGGCAGTTATTTTTGGATTTTTTGCTGTTCTCTTTTTTGTTTGGAGAGGTTTTAGATTGGTTAGGAGTAGACTTTATGTGGGAAGAGAGAAAAAGCTTGCTGAAATGCTTTCTAGACTAATTGAGGAAAAATGTAAACTACTTGAAAAATTTAGCATTACTCAAAAACAGCATGAAGGCTATGAAGTAGTCATCTTTAAAGGATCCCAGCTTTGAGAAGGAGGCAACAGAAGCACAAAGTTTGGAAACAACCTGTGAAAAGCTGAACAGGTCCAATGCGGAACGTGAGGATGAAATACTCTGTCTAGTAAAAGAGTTAAAAGAAGAGAAATCGAAACAGTCTGAACAAAATGAACTGATGGTGGATATTTCAAAAAGGATACAGTCTCTAGAAGATGAGTCAAAATCCCTCGAATCATGAGTAGCTGAAGCCAAAATGATCTTCAAGACTTTATTTCAAATGAATGAAGAACCACTGAAGATAGCAATAAAATATGCTTTGGATGAAAATTTCCAACTTCAGGAAAGCCAGAAACAACTTTTGCAAGAAGCTGAAGTATGGAAAGAACAAGTGAGTGAACTTAATAAACAGAAAGTAACAGTGGAAGACTCCAAAGTACACGCAGAACAATTTCTCAGTGATAAAGACAATCACATCAAGACTCTGACTGAACG
Source organism: Aotus nancymaae (assembly GCF_030222135.1). Lineage (NCBI taxonomy): Eukaryota > Metazoa > Chordata > Mammalia > Primates > Aotidae > Aotus > Aotus nancymaae. The sequence goes on from NW_026988428.1 coordinate 31,408,681, forward strand.
CCTGCTAAAGATGAAAGATTGGGCTGCTATGCTTGGAGAAGACAGAACGGATGATGATAACTTGGAGTTAGAAATGAACAGTGAATTGGAAAATGGTGCTTACTTATATCATCCTCCAAAAGGAGCTTTGAAGAAACTGATTCATGCTGCTAAGTTCAATGCTTCTTTCAAAACCTTAGAAGGAGAAAGAAACCAAATTTACATTCAGTCATCTGAAGTTGATAAAATGAAGGAAGAGCTTACAGAGCATATTAAAAGTCTTGAGACTGAATGAGCATCTTTGCAGTCAGAAAACACGCGTTTTGAAGGTGAGAATCAGAAGCTTCAACAGAAACTTAAAGTAATGACTGAACTATATCAAGAAAATTAAAAGAAACCCTACAGGGAATTAACAGAGACAGAAGAGAAACTTTCTAAAGTAGACAAAAGGATCAGCCATGCCACTGCAAAGCTGGAGACCTACAGAAAGCAAGCCAAAGATCTTGAAGAAGAATTAGAGAGAACGATGCATTATTATCAAGGGCGCACTATTTCCTATAAGAACAAAGCACAGGATAATTGGTTCACAGCTCGAACTGCTGAAAGACATCTCAATGATTTAAGGAAAGAAAATGCTTGCAACAGACAAAAATTAATTGAAATAGAGTTTAAATTTGAACTTTTCGAAAAAGATCCGTATGTACTGCATGTTCCAAATACACCACTTGGCAGAGAGCATTCCCCATATGGCCCCTCACCATTGGGTCGGCTTCATCTGAAATGGGAGCTTTTCTGTCTCCTCCAACTTCATGGGAGGGTCCACCCAGACTCTCACCTTTGCTTCCAAGGAGAGGAGGAAGAGGCTCAAGAGGTCCAGGGAATCTTCTGGACCATCAGATTACCAATGAAGGAGGAGAATCAAGCTCTGATATGTTAGCCAATTCTCACAAGGGTCCTTAAGACACAGAGCCCCTGTCACCTCTGTGGGAAAAGGGAGCTTCTGGAGATGATTTTCCACCAAGGGATTTCCCAGGTCCAGTACATGCTCCATTTGCAAGTATGCTCATTTAAAAAAAATTTTTTTTAAGCTGAATATATGTTTTATTAATCAGAGATACTAATTTTACTATCTGTTCATGTAGTAACACAGTGGAGGAAAAAAATCTTCTAGCATCCGTGAGTGTATCATTACTATTCTGAATTGGGAAGGCAGCCAGCCATAAGTGGACTGTAATAGGTTTCAAATGGATTCATCTTAATACTATAGAATTATTTCTGTATTTTGGTAGTCAAAAAATAATTGACTTTTTGCAGGTCTTATAAAACTAAAATTATCAGTATCTTATTGGTAGCAACTGGTTATTTGGTGAAAATTACATTACATGAAAATGTTTTTTGAGAAGGACTTTGATAATGAAAGAAAAAATATTATTGTTACAGTAAGTTTTATATATTTTGAAATAATTCCTCTTTTTGTAAAAACAGGTGTTAAAATAGGACCAAAATTACATTAAAAGTTAATATTTCCTTTAATCATCTGTATTTGAAGAGGTACATTTTTCTCAATGTTGTAAAAATTAATTTGTTAGATCAAGTAATTATTCTGGTGTCAATTTTCAAATTAAATAGGTAATGGAAGTTATAAAATAAATGATTTATTAGGGCACAGAACAGGTTCTCTTAGTTATGAAATGTCGTTTACCAATCTCTTAAACAGTGAAAAATGTCTATCTACTGAGACCTGGATTTTTCCTCCCACCTCCACACTGTGAAGGCAGAAGTGAGTTCCTTCAGGGTTGATTCCGCCTTCAAATGAGCCTGCTTCTGAACATCCAGAACCACAGCAAGAAACCCGACAAGATTTTTGCTCTCTTTAAATGTGATTTTGACTGATCTCATTTTCAATTTAAAGTAACTACTGTTACTGTTTAACTGCTATTTATACTTAATTTACTTATACTTTTGCTAAAATATAGATGTAAATAAAGATGATTTAAATATGAATCTTATGAGTACATGATTTCTTTTATTTTATTCTAGATAGTATAACTATTTTAATTTGATTAATCCACTATTATATAAACAATAGTGGGAGTTTTATATATGTAATCTTGCAGGTGGGGAGGCTTTAAATTCTAAAGGCTATGGCTTTATGCCAAGAACTATATTTACTGTGGTTGTAGACAAAGGTGAAAGTAAATTTATGCTTAATTACATAAATTTTAGTTCATTTAAAGACTTGTTTGACATTGATAATAATAAAATCAGCTAGTTTTTTCTATTAAAAAACCTCATAGCATATGTAATGTGAACTATAAGTTTAGTTGATAATAATGTATCAGCATTGGCTCATCAGTTGTAACAGATATGCCACACTAATGCCAGATGTTAATAATAAGGGAAACTGCATATGTGGGTGGGGCAGGAAAAGGGTATATGGGAACTCTATACTTTCTGTTCAATCTTTCTGCAAACCTCAAACTGCTCTAAAAATTCATTGAAAAAATGAGATGTAAGAAGGAAAAGTAAATGAAAAAATAAAAATACTTAAGAAATAAAAATAGAATAAACTATAAATTAATATATAATTTAAGAATAAATTTGGTAGGAAAATATCAAAAAACATGAATCAAGAAAGAAAAGACTAAAACACCACTAGAAAAATGAGAAAAAGATATTAATAGACTTTTTTTAAAAGAAAGAACAGTAAATGTTCAATAAGACTATGAGAGAAATGTTCAGTCACATTAATGTGAAAACTTAAAGTTATGAGATTTCATTTTTATCTATGAAATTGGCAAACATTTTTAAAAGAGACAGTAGTAATCACGAGGGGCCAAACAGGCCCTTTCACATATGACCAGTGAGGACTGTACACTGGGAGACCTTTGGTCAGAAAAAAATTTCCAAAACTTGGAAGGCAAAATATGATTGCATAACTTGTTTTCATGTGGGGGCATTGCCTAACTGGCCCATCTAAATTGAATTGAATCTTGATTTGTTATTGATTTGCACATTTTAGAACTGTAAATTCAGATGTTAGCTAGTAGAAAATTGGTAAGATGTTAATTTTTTTTTTTTTTTTGAGATGGAGTTTCGCTCTTTTTACCTAGGCTGGAGTGCAATGGCGTGATCTCAGCTCACCGCAACCTCCGCCTCCTGGGTTCAAGCAATTCTCCTGCCTCAGCCTCCTGAGTAACTGGGACTACAGGTGCGTGCCACCATGCCCAGATAATTTTTATATTTTTAGTAGAGACGGGGTTTCACCTTGTTGACCAGGATGGTCTCGATCTCTTGACCTCGTGATCCACCCGCCTCGGCCTCCCCAAGTGCTGGGATTATAGGCGTGAGCCACTGCGCCCAGCCAGATGTGAATATTTTTGTCCAATAGAGATATAATTTCTGTCCTGCACAGACAAAAATGATTTCTGCTCTGTAAAGAAGACAGCACCAAAAGCTATGGTTTATCACCCTGTAGAACATTCATCAGATTTATATCTAATTTAGCAATAATTTATAAAGATTTTAGTATTCTTTTTCTTATATATGTGTATATATATGTATAAATTACATACATATATATTTTATAGTCCATATACATAATATACATACTATATGTATGTACATAATATACATTATGGGATGTATATATACATATATACATAATGGATGTATATACATACATATGTATATACACATATAGATATACATACATAATATAGATATATGTACATAATATATGTATATACATATATAATATATATGTATACATTATATATATAATATATATGTATATACCTATATAGATGGAAATACATAATATATGTATACAGATATATATAGTTATACATTGTGTGTGTGTGTGTGTTTGTATGTACACATAACTTCTCATGTCTTTCTTTGAACTGGCTTTGTTACCCTCCTGGTTTCTTCATTAATGAGTTAAAATAAAGACTTTACCTGTGCTTACTCTATATTTGTATGAGAATACTTTTTAGCATTTTAAAAATTACACATTTAACATTGTATAGGAGTAAACTTGGCCAAATATTTTAAGTCTTAAAAATGTACATGTTTTTTAACCTCACAATTGCATGTCTAAGAATTGATCCTAAGGAGCTAAGGATGTGCTCAAAGACTTAGCTCTGAGAATGTTTAGAGATGTATTGTGTATAATAATGAAATACCAGAAACAAACATGCAACATTAGGGCACTGATTAATACCTACATGGGTGTGTGTTTGTTTGGGTTGGTTTTTTTTTAGACAGAATCTCATTCTGTCACCCAAGCTGGAGTTCAGTGCTGCGATCATGGCTCACTGCAACTTCAAATTCCTGGGCTCAAGCAATCCTCCCGCCTCGGCCTCCTGAGTAGCTGGGACTACAGGCGTGTGCCACCATGCCTCCTCCCTATAAGAATGGTTGTTTCCAGGTCCATAAAATGTGTAAGTTTAAAGTTTTTCTTTTGCCTTGTTCATATTTTCTTGTGACACTTTCAAAAGAAAAAAGTTTGAAAGTCACAAAGTCTAGTTCTACTGTTCTCATTCTTGTTGACATCTATTGAGGTGCTTAGCCCCTGACTATGGTTTTTCCCTCTGTCCCAATTCCTGCTACTGTCTTAGAAAATTCAGAGCCCTTAAACAGAACTGATCCAACACTCTGGCTTTTTCATTCCTGAATTTCCCATTTCCAGTGATCTTTACCTCCTCTTCACTTTTGTAATTCACTCTAAGACATGTTGATCCTGTTTTCATTCAGAATTAGTCATTGGTCCTCTGTAACACTTTTGTGCTTCTTTTCTCTGCTTTGCTTTTACATTAAAATGCTTTTGTTGTTTTTCCAATTTAAAAAAGAATGCAGGTTTACTGGGAAAACTTTTCAGAAAATACAGAAAAATTTAAAAAAGAAAATTAAAACATTGTAGCTTGTGGATTAGCACTCAGCATGTCGGTAACCTTAGAAACATACTTCTAGGAATGGTTTTTGTTTGCTTCATCTAAATGAGATCTTACTATTCATTTCACTTTTATTATCTGCTTTTCGCCACTGAACAATTTATCTTTCCAAGTCAGTGGATACAGATCTATATTGAAATTATTATGGCTGAAAAATAATTAATTGTACAGCTATCATATTCTTTATATTCTAGGATTTCTCAGCTTCAGCACTACTGACATTTTGGCCTGGATAAGTCTTTGTTGTGGGAGGCTGCGCTGTGCACTGAAGGATATTTAACAGCCTCCCTGTCCTCTGTATCAGTACTAGATGCCAGTAGCTCCCACCCCTAGTTATGACCATCAGAAATGTCTCCAGATATTGCCAAATGTTTGCTGTGGGCAATACGGCCTCAAGTTGAGAACCACTGATCTAACCAATCTGCTATTGTTTGACATTTAGGTTTTATCTACTGTGTCACAATTTAAAGCAGCAGCACTTGTGAGGCTCCTAACATATACAAATTCAGCACATCTTTAAATTACTTCTATAGCATAAATTTCTAGCAAGGAATGGCACACTTAAAATGTTGATGTGTATTCCCACATTTCTCTCCAGAAAGATTGTATTAATATAGAATATCATTAAAACAGCATAAATGTCATTTCCTGAGATCCTGTCTACTTCCAGGTATTGTCAATCTTTTTCATTTTGCTTTGTGATAAGGAAAACAAAATATTAACTTGTAATTCTTTGATTGCTTACCAGGTTGGTAATCTTTACTATGTTTATTAGCTATTTGTGTTACTGCTTTTATGAACGGCTTATTAATGTCCTTTGCTGATCCTTGATTTTGTAAGAGCTGTTAATTCCTTCTTCCAATTTGTAATTTTTCTTATAACCTGATTTAAACCTTTTTTATGAAAACTTTATAAGGTTTCCTGTACAGAAGTCATACATTTTTATGTTTTTAAATTATCAGCCTTTTAATTATGGTATTACATTTAATTGTGTCATACTTAGAAAGATCACCTCTAGAGCCAGGCCCGGTGGCTCACACCTGTAGCACTTTGGGAGGCTGAGGTGGGCAGATAACTTGAGGTCAGGAGTTTGAGACCAGCCTGGCCAACGTGGTGAAACCCTGTCTCTACTAAAAATACAAAAATTAGCCAAGCATAGTGACGGGCCTGTAATCCCACGTACTCAAGAGGCTGAGGCAGGAGAACTGCTTGAACTTGGGAGGCGGAGGCTGCAGTGAGCTAAAATCATGCCACTGCATTCCAGCCTGGATGACAGAGCGAGAATCCATTTCAAAAAAGAAAGGAAATAAAAAAGGAAGGAAGGAAGGAATGAAAAAACAAGATCACCTCTAAAATATTAAACTTCAGTATTTTACTCTATTAGGCTAATCTTTTATTTTGCTGATATCTTTCATACTCTAACACTAAATCTTTTTTCTCTCTAGATAAGTGCACCTTAAACTTGAATGTACATATACATCTGGAAATCCTATTAAAATGTGTGTTCTGATTCAGTAGGTTTGGCGTGGGATGAGAGATTCTGCATTTCCAACAAGCTCCAGGTGATGCCAGCGCTGCCCGTGGCCGCACTCGGAGTTACAACAAGCTCCAGGTGATGCCAGCGCTGCCCGTGGCCGCACTCGGAGTTACAACAAGCTCCAGGTGATGCCAGCGCTGCCCGTGGCCGCACTCGGAGTTACAACAAGCTCCAGGTGATGCCAGCGCTGCCCGTGGCCGCACTCGGAGTTACTAAACCTTCAGAGCTCAGTCCTCTGTACCCTCCAATCTCTGACTCCTTCCTGAAGTTGCTTCCTTTCCCACCTAGTGTGAACACCAATGGCAGCAATTTCAACTATAGCTCATCTCTGTGTTCTTCTGGAACAATAATCCTGGCAATCTCCATTCCAGTATTGATGAAGCCACCATTTCTTCCAGTCTCCAGCCACAGCACCCCTGCAGGATATTAGATAGCTTCCACATACTTCCATTAAAAACGTGATTTTTCAGGTACATCAGCAAGCCTTCACCTTGTTCCCTTTCCCATTCCTAGAGTAACTGCCTAAATGTAATCGCCTCAAGCTCCAGTCCCCCTCCTCTCACACCTCTTAATCAATGAACAACAATGAAAGGAGAACTTCTTCAAGCCATCCAGTGGAAATAACATTTAACATAGTGACTACTGCACAATTAAAAAAAACAAACCTACTCAAAGACTCAACAATGTCATATTAAGATTTTTCAACACTTGGGCCAGGCGAGGTGGCTCACGCATGTAATCCGAGGACTTTGGGAGGCTGAGGCAGAATGAACACTCGAGGCCAGAAGTTCGAGACCAGTCTGGCCAACATTGCAAAACCTGGTCTCTACTAAAACTGCAAAAGTTAGCCCGGTTTGGTGATGCACACCAGTAATCCCAGCTACTCTGGAAGGCTGAAACACAAGAATTGCTTGAACCTGGGAGTCGGAAGCAGCAGTGAGCTGAGATTGCACCACTGCACTCAAGCCAGGGCGACAGAGTCAGACTATGTCACAAAATAAACAAACAAATAAACAAACAGCTTGTCATTAAAAAAAAAAATTCCGGCCCACTGGCAAGATGGCCAAATAGGAACAGCTCCAGTCTACAGCTCTCAGCAAGATCGACATAGACGGCGGGTAGCTTCTGCATTTACAACTGAGGTATCCAGTTCATCTCACTGGGACTGATTGAACAGCGGGTGCAGCCCACGGAGAATGAATCGAAGCAGGGTGGGCATCGCCTCACCCAGGAAGCGCAAGGGGTCGGGGCATGCCCCTCCCCTAGTCAAGGAAAGCCATGAGAGACTGTACTGGGAGGAACAGTCCACTCCAGCCCAGATACTGAACTTTTCCCATGGTCTTCACAACCGGCAGACCAGGAGATTCCCTCCAGTTCCTACTCTATCAGGGCCCTGGGTTTCAAGCACAAATCTGGGCAGCTATTTGGGCAGTCACCAAGCTAGCAGCAGCTTTTCTTCTTTTTTCATACCCCAGTGGCACCTGGAATGACAGCAAGACAGAACCGTTCACTCCCCTGGAAAGGGAGCTGAAGCCAGGGAGCCAAGTGGTCTGTGGCCAGGTGACTCGGCGGGTCCCATCCCCACGGAACCCAGCAAGCTAAGATTCACTGGCTTGCGGTTGGTCCGATGGTAGTGGGTTATCAGAACTTATTAACATTAGTGTCACTAAAGTTGGCATACAACCCCCCACTGCTAAATTTGACTGGCTTAAAAAAAAAAAAAAAAAGATTCACTGGCTTGAAATTCTTGCTGCCAGCATAGCAGTCTGAGGTCGACCTGGGATGCTCAAGCTTGGTGGGGGGAGGGGTGGCCGCCATTGCTGAGGCTTGAGTAGGCAGTTCTACCCCCACAGTGTAAACAAAGCCACCGGGAAGTTCAAACTGGGCAGAGCCCACCAGACCAGCTCAGCAAGGCCACTGCTGCCAGATCACCTCTCTGGATTCCTCCTCTCTGGGCAAGGCATCCCTCAAAAAAAGGGCAGCAGTCCCAGTCAGGGACTTATAGATAAAACCCCCATCTCCTTGGGACAAGAGCACCTCAGGGAAGGGGTGGCTGTGGGTGCAGTTTCAGCAGACTGAAACATCCCTGAAGAGAACAGCAGATCTCCCAGCACAGCGTTTGAGCTCTGATAAGGGAGAGGCTGCCCCATCAAGTGGCTCCCTGACCCCCATGTATCCTGACTGGGAGATGCCTCCCTGTAGGGGCAGACAGACACTTAATACAGGAGAGTGCTGGCTGGCATCTGGTGGGTGCCCCTCTGGGATTAAGCTTCCAGAGGAAGGAACAGGCAGCAATCTTTGCTGTTCTGCAGCCTCCTCTGGTGATATCCAGGCAAACAGGGTCTGGAGTGAACCTCCAGCAAACTCCAGCAGACCTGCAGCAGTGGGGCCTGTTAGAAGGAAAACTAACAACAGAAAGGAACTGTATCAATGTCCACTCCTAGATCCCATCCAAACATCATCAGCATCAAAGACCACAGGTAGATAAATCCCCAAAGATGGGAAGAAACCAGCACAAAAAGGCTAAAAACTCAAAAAACCAGAATGCCTCTTCTCCTCCAAGGTATCACAACTCCTTGTCAGCAAGGGAACAAAACTGGACAGAGAATAAGTTTGATGAACAAACTTCTCCAAGCTAAAGGAGCATGTTCTAACCCAATGCAAGGAAGATAAGAACCTTGAAAAAAAATTAGACAAAATGCTAACTAACTAAAACAGTTTAGAGAAGAACATAAACGACCTAATGGAACTGAAAAACACAGCACAAGAACTTCGTGAAGCATACACAGGTTTCAATAGCCACATTGATGAAATGGAAGAAAGGATAGCAGAAATTGAACATCAACTCAATGAAATAAAGCAAGAAGACAAGATTAGAGAAAAACGAGTGAAAAGAAATAAACAAAGCCTCCAAGAAATACGGGATTACATCAAAAGATCAAATCTATGTTTGATTGGTGTACCTGAAAGTGAAGGGGAGAATGAAACCAAGTTGGCAAACTCTTCAGGATATTATCCTGAACTTCCCCAACCTAGCAAGGCAGGCCAACATTCAAATTCAGGAAATACAGAGAATATTACAAAGATACTCCTTGAGAAGAGCAACCCCAAGACATGTAATTGTCAGATTCACCAAGGTTGAAATGAAGGAAAAAAATGCTAAGGGCAGCCAGAGAGAAAGGTTGGGTTACTCACAAAGGGAAGCCCTTCTGACTAACAGCAGATCTCTCAGCAGAAACCCTACATGCCAGAAGAAAGTAGGGGGCAATATTCAACATTCTTAAAGAAAATAATTTTCAACCCAGAATTTCATATCCAGCCAAACTAAGCTTCATAAGCAAAGGAGAAATAAAATCCTTTACAGACAGGCAAATGCTCACAGATTTTGTCACTACCATACCTGCCTTACAAGAGCTCCTGAAGGAAGTACTAAACATGGAAAGGAACAACTGGTACCAGCCACTGCAAAAACATACCAAATTGTAAAGACCATCAACGCTAGAAACAAACTGAATCAACTAACAGGTAAAATAACCAGCTAGCATCATAATGGCAGGATCAAATTCACACATAACAATATTAACCTTAAATGTAAATGGGATAAATGCCCCAATTAAGACAGAGACTGGCAAATTGGATAGAGTCAAGACCCACTGGTGAGCTGTATTCAGGAGACCCATCGCACATGCAAAGACACACATAGGCTCAAAATAAAGAGATGGAATAATATTTACCAAGCAAATGGAAAGCGAAAAAATCCAGGGATTGCAATCCTAGTCTCTGATAAAACAGACATTAAACCAACAAAGATCAAAAGAGACAAAGAAGGGCATTGCATAATGGTAAAGGGATCAATGCAACAAGAAGAGCTAACTATCCTAAATATATATGCACCCAATGCAGAAGCACCCAAATTTATAAAGCAAGTTCTTAGAGACCTACAATGAGATTTAGACTCCCACACAATAATAGTGGGATACCTTAACACCCCACTGTCAATATTAGACAGATCAATGAAACAAAATTAATAAGGATATCCAGGCCTTCAACTCAGCTCTGAACTATGCAGACCTAATAGACATCTACAAAACTCTCCACCCCAAATCAACAGAATATACATTCTTCTCAGTACTACATCGCACCTATTCTAAAATTGACCACATAATTGGAAGTAAAACACTCCTCAGCAAATGCAAAAGAATGGAAAACATAACAAACAATCGCTCAGACCACAGCACAATCAAATTAGAACTCAGGATTAAGAAACTAACTCAGAACCGCACAACTTCATGGAAACTGAACAACCTGACTACTGGATAAATAATAAAATGAAGGCAGAAATAAAGAGGTTCTTTGACCAATGAACAAAGACACAATGTATCAGAATCTCTGGGACACATTTAAAGCGGTGTCTGAGGGAAATTTATAGCACTAAATGTCCAAAAGAGAAAGCAGGAAAGATCTAAAATCGACACCCTAATGTCACAATTAAAAGAACTAGAGAAGAAAGAACAAACAAATTCAAAAACCAGCAGAAGACAAGAAATAACTAAGATTAGAGCAGAACTGAAGGAGACAGAGACATGAAATACCCTACAAAAAAATCAGTGAATCCAGGAGTTGGTGTTTTGAAAAGATCAACAAAATAGACTGCTAGCCAGACTAATAAAGAAGAAAAGAGAGAAGAATCAAATAGATGCAATAAGAAATGATAAAAGCAGTATTATCACTGATCCCACAGAAATACAAACTGCCATCAGAGAATACTATAAACACCTCTATGCAAATAAACCAGAAAATTGGAAGAAATGGATAAATTCCTAGACACTTACAACCTCCTAAGACTAAATCAGGAAGAAGTTGAATCCCTGAATAGACCAATAACAAGGTCTGAAATTGAGGCAGCAATTAATACCCTACCAACAAAAAGAAGTCCAGGACCAGACGGTTTCACAGCCAAATTCTACCAGAAGTACAAAGAGAAGCTGATACCATTCCTTCTGAAACTATTCTAAACCACAGAAAAAGAAGGAAACCTCCCTAACTCATTTTATGAGGCCAACATTATCTTGATACCAAAACCCAGCAGAGACACAACCAAAAAAGAAAATTTCAGGCCGACATCCCTGATGAACATCAATGTGAAAATCCTCAATAAAATACTGGCAAACTGAATCCAACACTACATCAAGAAGCTTATCTATCACAATCAAGTTGGCTTCATCCCTGGGATGCAAGGCTGGTTCAACATATGCAAATTAATAAATGTAATCCATCACATAAACAGAACCAAAGACAAAAATCACATAATTATCTCAATAGATGCAGAGAAGGCCTTCGACAAAATTCAACAGCCCTTCGTGCTAAAAACTCTCAATAATTTAAGTATTGATGGAACATATCTCAAAATAATAAGAGCTATTTATGACAAACCCACAACCAATATCATACTGAATGAGCAAAAGCTGAAAGCATTGCCTTTGAAAACTGGCGCAAGACAAGGATGCCCTCTCTCACCACTCTTATTCAACATAGTACTGGAAGTTCTGTCCAGGGCAATCAGGAAAGAAAATGAAATAAAGTATTCAATTAGGAAAAGAGGGAGTCAAATTATCTCTATTTGCACATGACATAATTGTATATTTAGAAGACCCCATCATCTCAGCCCAAAATCTCCTTAAGCTGATAAGCAACTTCAGCAACGTCTCAGGATACAAAAGCAATGTGCAAAAATCACAACCATTCCTATATTCCAGTAACAGACAGAGAGCCAAATCATGAGTGAACTCCCATTCACAATTGCTACAAAGAGAATACAATACCTAGGAATACAACTTACAAGGGAGGTGAAGGACCTTTTCAGGGAGAACTACAAACCACTGCTCAAGGAAATAAGAGAGGACACAAACAAATGGAAAAACATTCCATGCTTATGGTTAGGAAGAAACAATATTGTGAAAATGGCCACACTGCCCAAAGTAATCTATAGATTCAATACTATCCCCATCAAGCTACCATTGACATTCTTCACAGAATTGAAAAAACCACCTTAAATTTCATATGGAACCAAAAAAGAGCTCAGATAGCCAAGACAATTCTAAGCAAAAGAAACAAAACTAGAGGTATCACACTACCTGACTTGAAACTATACTACAAGGCTACAGTAATCAAAACAGCATGGTACTGGTACCAAAACAGAGATATAGACCCATGGAACAGAACAGAGGACTCAGAAATAATGCTACACACCTACAACCAACTGATCTTTGACAAACCTGACAAAACAAGCAATGAGAAAAAGATTCCCTATTTAATACATGGTATTGGGAAAACTGGTTAGCCATATGCAGAAAGCTGAAACTGGTTCCCTTCCCTACACCTTATACAAAAATTAACTCAAGATGGATTAAAGATTTAAATGTAAGACCTAAAACCATAAAAACCCTAGAAGAAAACCTAGGCAATACTATTCAGGATACAGGCATGAGCAAAGACTTTCTGACTAAAACACCAAAGGCAATGGCAACAAAAGTCAAAATTGACAAATGGGATCTAATTAAACTAAAGAGCTTCTGCACAGTAAAAGAAAATAATATCAGAGTGAACAGGCAACCTACAGAATGGGAGAAAATTTCTGCATTCTACCCATCTGACAAAGGGCTAATATCCAGAATCTACAAAGAACTTAAACAAAATTACAGGAAAAAACCAGCCCCATCAAAAAGTGGGCAAAGGATATAAACAGACACTTCTCAAAAGGAGACATTTATGTAGCCAACAAACATAAAAAAAAGCTCATCGTCACTGGTCATTAGAGAAATGCAAATCAAAACCACATTGAGATACTATTACACACCAGTTAGAATGGTGATAATTAAAAAGTCAAGAAACAGATGCTGGAGAGGATGTGGAACAGTTTTACACTGTTGGTGGGAGTGTAAGTTAGTTCAAGCATTGTGGAAGACAATGTGGCAATTCCCCAAGGATCTAGAACCAGAAATTCCATTTGACCCAGCAATCCCATTACTGGGTATATACCCAAAGGATTACAAATCATTCTATCATAAAGACACATGCATACATATATTTATTGCAGTACTATTCATAATAGCAAAGACTTGGAACCAACCCAAATGCCCATCAATGGTAGACTGAATAAAGAAAATGTAGCACATATACACCATGGAATATTACGAAGCCATCAAAAGGATAAATTCATGTCCTTTGCAGGGTCATGGAGGAAGCTGGAAACCATCATTCTCAGCAAACTAACACAAGAACAGAAAACCAAACACTGCATGTTCTCACTCATAAGTGGGAGATGAACAATGAGAACACATGAACACAGGGAAGGGAACATCAAACATGGGACCTTGTCAGGGATTGGGGGGCTAGGGGAGGGATAGCATTAGGAGAAATATCTAATGTAGATGACAGGGTGATGGATGCAGCGAACCACCATAGCATGTGTATACCTATGTAACAAACCTCCATGTTCTGCACAGGTACCCCAGAACTTAAAGCACAATAAAAAAAATAAAAATTATCATTGAGTTATAAGAGTTCTTTGCAATGTCACAGTGAAGTCCTACCAAGATTAAAGCTAACAAAAAAATAAGAGCCAATAGAGAGCACGATTGAGCCATGACCACTATATGCATGCATCACCTACTATGTACGCATACATAAAGCCAGACCTACCTACATGGACGAAGTCTCACTCTGTTGCCCAGGCTGGAGTGCAGTGGTGCAATCTTGGCTCACTGCAACCTCCGCCTCCTTGGTTCAAGCGATTCTCCTGCCTCAGCCTCCTGAGTAGCTGGGATTACAGGTGTGTACCACTATGCCCAGCTAATTTTTGTATTTTTAGTAGAGATGAGTTTTCACCATGTTGGCCAGGGTGGTCTTGACCTCCTCACCTCAGGTGATCTGCCTGCCTTGGCCTCCCAAAGTATGGTATTACAGGTGTGAGCCACTGCGCCTGGCCCTTAAAATCTAATACATTTGTATGTGAAGAATAATAACACTGTGATAGGCAGAATGAAAGATATAATCTTCACCATCGAAGAGCTTCTATATGCTACAATGAGTGCCAATAAGAGATGTAAGGTCACAATACTATAGAGATACTTTAATTGTATTGAAGGATATCCAGAAAGTCTTCAAAGAGTAAGAAACACATCCGGAGGCAGAAATAGGATCTGTAAACTATGTTTATTGAATACTTCTTATACAAAAAAGATAGGATGGGGTAGGTAAAATCTTGAAGAAATTAAATATACACATTAATTTTATCACTAATTCTAACTACTAGAGAAGTACAAAATTTGTACAAGTAATACTTTATAATGAAATAAGCTATACATATATTACAATAAAAAATTTTTAAAATTGTGCTTAACATCATAGAACTTCCCTAAAATGGGTTAAAATGCCTACATAACATCCATTCTTACACACATATTTTCCATTAAAGATTGCTTAAACAGTACATATTCCCATTGCTGAGCAATCCATGGTCAACAGCTATCTATGAAGTTCCTCAAAAAAACATCATAGCATTTGCAGTAAGTAAATTTCTCCAGTGAAGCCCACCTTATTTTCAGTTTAGCTTACTACCAAGTTCTCTTGAGAACTGTTTATATGTCTTTTGCTTGGTCATCTTCTTCAAGTTTTCTGATTTCATTTTTTAAACAATTTATAGTTTCACGACTTGCTTTTAATCTCTCCTTAAGCTCTGCAATCTCAAAGCTTGTTTTTTTCTTAGCAGCTTCTAATTTTTCTCTGGTTTTCACTTCAAGTTCTGCAACTAAAGAAAACAAGTGTTTTTACTCAAGTATTTTTCTCACATGTTTAAGATATATGACAGGATAGTAAATATGGCGTTTCCTGACAATAATGTTTCCACGAGGAAATGTGGATAACTTAAGAATTACAACATTAAACATGGGTGTGGGTTGGGGGAGGGGAAGAATGACTGAATTCCCAGGGGAGGATCTAAGATGTTTCCTACAACTAAAAATGAAATTCTGGTCACCAACTCACAGTTAAAATTTTAAGACATAATGTCCTTTTTTCCATACACGTATTAAGATTGAAATAAGGGGGCATACAAACCCAAGATACACCAGCTAGTAAGAGCTGACTGGGTGCAGTGGCTCATGCCCGTAATCTCAGTACTTTGGGAGGCTAAGGCAGGTGAATCACTTGAAGCCAGGAGTTCGAGACCAACCCGGCCAACATGGCAAAATGTCATCTCTACCAAAAATACAAAATTAGGCATTGTGGTGACACACACCTGTAATCCCAGCTACTCTGGTGGCTGAGGCACAAGAATCACTTGAACTTCGGAGGCAGAGGTCGCAGTGAGTTGAGATTGTGCCACTGCACTCCAGCCTGGGTGACAGAGTGAGACTCTGTCTTAAAAGGGAAAGGAAAAAAAAGTGCTAACTACAAGTACTCTTAAATTTATATACAGGTGAAACTTTTATAAACAAAATCACATTATCAAAACAAGCCAATATTGTTTTTTTTTTCTTTTAAAAAAAAGGTAGCAATAACTGCTAAAGTCTGAATCCCAGCTCTGCCACTTACTAGCTGTAACACTGTAAGCTATTTCACCTGTGTTCCTTACTTACTACACAGAAATGATAATGGCAAATCCCTCATAATATTATTTGTCGAGAAGACTTTTTTTTTTTTGAGAAAGGATCTCACTCTGTTACCCAGGCTGGAGTGCAGTGGTATGATCTTGAGTCACTGCAAACTCTGCCTCCTGATTTCAAATGATCTTCCCACCTCATCCTCCCAAGGAGCTGGCATTACACGTGTGAGCAACCCCGCCCAGCCTAAAGAATTAATTTATGTAAAGTACTCAGAATACTGCCTGTACAAAAAAGCCCTATCAACTATTGTTATGAGAACAGAGAAGCGTTAAATGATATTCAAAACTATCTATCTGTAACAAAGTACCAAAGAAATGTTACTGTAAAACAGGACACATCTATTTAACTATGTCACTTAGATATGTAGCATTATGTTTTACAAAGAAAAATGCTTGCTTGTATCTAACATTTCCATCTTGTGGACATTTTTGGTAACTACTGTTCACTATTAAAGTACAGCTATACTTTAAATATGGTCACTAATGGGAAGCCAGATGGTTTGGTGGGGAAAAAACCCAACTACGGAATTAGAAAAGACCTGAGTTCAAATAAACTCTGGTTTATTAGCTGAATGCTGGCATTTATAAGGCTCCATCAATCTGTCTATGTGATACAGTTAAAACTAGGTATTTCTCAGAGGATTTATGAGAATTACATGAATTAATTATATGCGAAGCATGTAGCACATAAAAAACATGCAATAAATACTAATGAGTTATTTCCTTATTTTGCCCATTGCTGGTGACTTGCTTTTTGTGATTGCCAAAACAATTCATATTTTACTTTGTAATTATTCTCATTATTTTAAAAATTATTTTTAAGCATAGGTAGTACACACAGGATTACAAATTAAAAGGTTAAAAAGAGTAGACAGTGAAAAAATATGCTCTTCTAATACACTTGTTCCCCAGCTTGCCATGACCCATCAGTGCTTCTTCCCAGAGATAATCACTGTTAGGGTTCTCTGATATCTTTCCAGAAATAGTCTGTTGACATAAAAAGCATACACTCAAGTGCAGTTTCTTCTTCTTCCCAACCCAAGTGGTATCATTCTATACACTTGTTTTGCACTTTGATGTTTCACTTCTGGAAGCTCATCCTATAACACAGAGCTGTCTCACTCTTTTTAATGACTACAGAGGACCTAATTGAATGAATATACAAAATTCATTGAGTCTGCCCCTTATTGATATACATTCAGAGTATCTCCATTTTTTTCTTTTACAAACAATGGAATGATGTATATTCTGTGCATAATCATTTTAGTATATTTGTAGAATAAATTCCTGGAGATGGAATTGTTAAAGAATATATGTACTTGTAATTTTGGAAGAATGTCAAGCAACTCAAGAGGACCTACCAATTTATAATCCCATTAGCATTGTGTCTGTTTACCTATTTCAACTTTTTGGTCTTAGTTAACCTGAAAAGTTAAAAATAGTATTTCAGTGTAGTCTTAATTTGCATTCATCTTATTACTATTGGGGCTGATTAATCTTTTTTAATAATGTTTGAGACATTTCTCCCTTTCTGCAAATGATCTGTTCTCCCTTTGCTCATTTTTCTATTGGGTTTTTTGGCCTTGCTTATTGATTTGTAGGAGCTATATACAGCTTTATAGAGTAGTCCCCCCTTATCCACGGTTTCATTTTCCATGGTTATAGTTACCCACTGTCAATAGTTGTCTGAAAATAGATGAATACAGTAGAATAAGACTTTTTTGGCAGGAGGGAAGAGCACACATTTAGATAACTTTTATTAGAGTACACAGTTATAATTGTTCTATTTTATTAATTACTGTTATGAATATTTTATTGTGTCTAATTTATAAACTAAACTTTATCATAGGTATACATGTATAGGAAAAAACAGTATCTACGGATTGGTACTATCTGCAGTTTCAGGCATCCCCTGGACTTCTTGGAATGTGTCCTCTCCATATAAAGGAGGACTACTGTATGTTAAGAAAGTAGTTATTTGTGACATGAGTACAACATTTTTCCATGGCTTGTCAGTCTTTAGACTTTGTTCCCAGTGCTTTTTACTATGCAGAAATTTGTATTCCTCTGCACCCTCTTTCCCCACATCAATTTAGAAAACACACTGAATGATATGCACTGTTAGATGCTGGGGTACAGAGGTAGGAAATAGGCAAGAAAAAAATGCACTAATGTCATGAGGTAATCTTAGGGAACGACAAGAGTAGACTGGATTCAAATCAAATAGAAAGGGTAAGTTTTATGAAGGAGGGCTTCTTGGTAGTAGTAACATCTAAACTCAATTTTAAACAATGAGAACGGAGTTAGGTAAATGAAGTGGACATACAGGCCCAGGAAGCAGCATAAAAACAACAAGGAGTCCTGTATTACTGTAAGTGGTAGTTTTAAAACTAGCCAGGGAGACCTGATTAAACTCAGTCGTCAGAAGGACAACCAACACTGTAGATATAACATAGATTCATGTTGTTTGATTCATGATACTTTTATTGTTGACAACTTGTAAGACTGCGAAGGGTACAAGATGTGTGGAAGAAGACATGAGTTAATTAGCCATGAGATCCTGGGGGAAAACATTTTAAAACTTCTTTTAGCTTGTTCCAGTGTTCTTCTTCCTATGTGTTAAATGCTTATACAAAACAAGAAAAGCTTCTGTTTTTAATTCCCAATGAAGTCTCAATTTCGAGGAAACAAATCCAAAGAATTACTACTTTTCTAAAGTCAGTTCGACTTACTGGTTAGGAGACAGACTGTAAGGCTTTTTACATTTTGTTAGAGTGGACAGATTTTGGGTTTAAAATGCAGGCTCTACTGGGTAATTTTAGGCAAGTTATCAAATCTCTCTAGAGTCTTTACCTACAAAATGGTCCTAATCATAGTATCTCCCTCCTAGGGTTGTTTATTCAATAAGTTAAGAAATGAAAAGTACTTGTCAAGTACATAGTAAGCTTTCAGTAAGTGTTCACTATCATTTTTATTATATCTTGAAGAAACAACTAAAAAGCTAGATCATTAGTGCTTAAATAAACTTCCAATACACTCCATAATAAATATTCTCTATCTAAAAATACTATTAAATTTTTGGAGCCTAAGTTCTGAGGACTGCTGGAGATCAAGTTCTGATTCTACTATTAACCCTGGGCAAGTTTCTTAATCTCCTTATACCTCCATTTCCTTTTCCAAATATTACCTAATAAAGTTGTTATAGAACTAAGTGAGTTTATACATGTACAGACTCAGAAGAGTACAAATAGTAAGCATTCAAAAAATCTGATATTTTATTATTACTGAATATTGACTATCGTATGCCTTTGAACTGGTAAAACTATACATTCCTTTTTTAGACCTTTGATTAATATTCCCAGATAGCTTTCCTAAAATGGTGAATTTATATTCACAAAACAATCCATGAGAATCCAAAGTTTACCACATTCTTAATCAGTACAACTATTAAACATTCTTGGCTGGCATGGTGATTCACGCCTGTAATACCAGTACTTTAGGAGTCTGAGGTGGGAGAAACCTGCCTCCACAAAAAAAAAAAAAAAAATTATCCAGACATGGTGGCACATGCCTGTGGTCCTAGCTATTACTTGGGGGTGAAGGCAGGAGGATCACTTGAGACCACAAGTTTGAGGCTGTAGTGAGCTATGATCATGCCACTGCAACCCAGTCTGAGTGACAGAACGACACCCTCTCTCTGGGGGAAAAAAATATATTTTTGCTAATTTGATAGGACAGATATAGTCATTCATTTCTGTTTGGTTTGCATTTTAAAAATTATTAGCAGGGACAAATATTTTACCATTTTATTTACTGGTGATTTCTTATTCTGTCTGTCCATATCTTCTGTCCATTTATCTACTGAGGTTTCACATGTTTTTCCATTTATCAATTTTAGCATTAAAAAGATGATGTTAATTCTTTATCATATTTTCTGCAAACTGTTCTTCTTTGCCCTTTTGAAATGCAGAAATTAAATATATTTAATAAAGTCTGTCCTTCTTTTAATGTGATTTTTCCTAATACTTTAAATTTAGAAAGTCCTCCCTAGCTGGAGAGCCAGTAATCTAATTTTTCAAAAAAACAGACTGACTGATTTTCAAAAAAAAATTTAAATATCTTTAACTAAACTAAAATTTGTTTTGAAGTGATGTTCTAAATTAAGTTTTCCTCCCAAAAGCTTACCAATTATGCCAACACCATTTATGGAATTAGACTTTTCTTCCTTATTGATTTGGTACTGTTAAGAAAATGAACTAAAGATCACACAAAAAACGTAATTTATTGATAAAAATTTCCCAAGGTTATACAGCTCCATACATAAGCTTTAACACACAAAAAAAACATTTACAGCCTTTTAATATAACACATTACTTACACCTACTTGTTATACATAAATAAATAACAGATTTGTCAAAAACAAAAAAATGTGAGCACTTGAATTTTAGAAGAGAATTTTCACCATGAATGGGCACATTTCATGGTATGAGAGAAAGAAGATAAGAGAGAGTGATCAATAATGAAGCAGAGTAGTGCTTTTTACCTTTTCAAAGTGATCATACACTTAACTGTCTTATGTTCATAACATTTTTGCGGATGTAGAAATTAAAGCATACACATTTTCAATGATGACCAAGTGGCAAAATTATAATTAGTACCCAGATCTTTTACGTTGTAATCATTACCATCCCTCCACCTCTTCTTTTATTGGATCAATCCCTTTCAGCCTACAAATATACTAGTTTATTTCTCCCTGAAAACAATACTCTTTTGACCCAATATGTTGTTTCTGCTACTGCTTCAAAGACTACTGCTCCTCTTTACAGCCAAGCTTCAAGACAGAGTTGTCTATAGTGCCTGTCTCCAATTTATCTTATCTGATGGTCTCTTATCCACTTCAACTGATCTTCTGACCTTACTATTCTCCTTACACTGCTCCTGAAGCTCCATCTTGTCGGTAACCCCCCATATAGGCACCGAGGAATGAGAGCTAAGCAGAACCCTGGCACAGTTAGGGCTTGAGGAATATCTCAATTTATAGTGTTACTACTCAGCGATTTCCTTTTATATGATCCTTTACATAATCATATATTAGTTTATAGAAATAGGGCTTGATGAATCCCTTTATATAATAATCTATATATAATCATATAATAGTTGATAGTATGAGTGCCTAAAGAATATTTCCCTACATATATACCTATAATTATATCTTAGTTCGTAATTGGAGGAATGCCTAGAGTGGACACAGTACAGAGCATGAATTAAGGGATAAGTAGCTTACAATCGGAGGAATGCCTAGAGCAGACACAGTGCAGAGTATGATTTAAAGGAAAAACAGTTATACCAGGACAAGAATCCATGGCCCAAGCGGCAGCGTTCAGTATCGTAAAGATACCTGCTGCATGGCAGGCTTGGGGCGAGAGCCACTCCTCCTGATAAAGGAGTTGTAGGACCTTGCTCCAGTTCTTGTGGAAGGCTGCCCTCAGAACAGCAATCCACCTTGGTGACTGTGAACTTTATCAGCTCTTGTTACTGTGCTGCTTGAAAAGCATCTTCCCATAGAACCCATTGGAAGTTGCCAGAAGGTGGCGGTAACCTTGACAGCTCTGTCACTGCTATGTGACTTAAAGCATCCTCTTATAAATCTTCTTAGAAGTAGTTTGCCCATAGATAGAAGTATTGCACACTGCACCCTCTTCACTGCGCACGGCCCACCTTCAAGCCTTGGTGACCTAATGGGGGTGGACCCCTTACTGCACACGGCCTTTGCCTTCATGGGAACGAGTCCCTTGCTGTGCACTGTCCACCTCCTGGCCTAGGTGACCTAATGGGGGTGGACCCCATGTTTTATTGCTCACGACTCTATCACTATCCTTAAAGATGATTTCACTCACTGCCCTGCCCCCTAACCTATACACAATAAAAACTCATGCTTCGGGACATTCGGAGCCTTGCCTGACTCCACTCGTAAGTGGCATGGACCCCTGAGCCCAGCTGCATTTTCTTTGTACTTCTGTGACCTGTCTCTTTATTTCTCGGATCCTGCACCTCAGCACGGCATAAGGCTCACCCCACGACCCTGTGGGGCCATCAGCCCTACACCATCTTCCTCTATCCAATTACTGAGCCCTCATCTTACTAGACCTAACAGCAGTATTGGACACTCTCTAGTTCTTGACACACTTCTTTCACTTGGCTTTGAAGACATTACATGCATCTAGTTTTTCTCCCTCCACACTTGCTATTAGTTCTTCATTCCCTTTGTTGAGTGCCCAGGTCTCTTAGTCTTTGAACCTCTCTTTCTCCTTCACTTACTCCTTTGATGATACCATTTGGTCTCATAATTTATAATTCTATTAACTTTCAGATTTATGTCTCCAACCTAGACCTCTCCTTGAATGCCAGGGTGCAACACCCCTCTCAACATCTCAACTTGTATGTCTTACAGGCATCCCACACCCATCATGTCCAAACTTGGACTTTTTAATTTTTTTTTGAGACAGAATCGTGCTTGGGACACAGTGGCATAACAGCTCACTGCAGCCTTGCCCTCCTGGGCTCTAGTGATCCTCCCACCTCAGCCTCCTGAGTAGCTGGTACTACAGACATGTGCCACCACACCAAGATAATTAAAAACTTTTATTTGTAGAGATGAGGTCTTGCTATGTTGCTCAGGCTAGTCTTGAAGTCTTGGGCTTAGGCAA
This sequence comes from Aotus nancymaae, assembly GCF_030222135.1. NCBI lineage: Eukaryota > Metazoa > Chordata > Mammalia > Primates > Aotidae > Aotus > Aotus nancymaae. Next base: position 31,431,523 of record NW_026988428.1, read on the forward strand.
TCCTCCCACGTTGGCCCCCGACTAATGTGCTGGGATTATAGGCATGAGCCATCACACCTAGCCAGCCAAAGCTGTAACTGTGAATTTTAGAAACCTGTGCCTCTGAGACTTCCCATCTATGTAAAAAGCACTGACTTTTTTGGAGTTCCTCAGGCCCAAAACCATGTAAGTCATCCTTTCTCCAATACCTCATTATTCAAAGCATCAGCAAATCCCACTGTACCTATCTTCAAAACAGGCCCAATATCTGATGCCTTCTCCCATTGCTATCATTCTGGTCCAAGCCATCATTCTACCACATCTGAATTATTGGGATAGTCTCCACACTATTACTTCTCCTTCTATTATATCTGCTTTGCAAAACCAGGGTGATGTTAGTTTGGGGAGGAGGTGGAGCAAGATGGCAGAATAGAAGCCTCCACCAATAGTCCTCCCAACAGGAACACCAAATTTGACAAGTATTTACACAAAAGCACCTTCTTAAGAAGAAAAAATCATGTGAACAATCACAGTACTTGGTTTTATCTTCATATCACTGAAAGACGTGCTGAAGAGGGCAGCAAAGACAGTACTCAACTGCCAACACCACCCCTCCTTCACCCCCAGCAGTGGCTGCACAGTGCAAAGAGAGAATCTGTACACTTAGGGGAGGGAGAGTAACTGGGGGTCTCTGCATTAGAACGCAGTGCTCCCAACACTAGGTAGAACTCAGTCAGCACCCATGTATAGAGTATTCAGACAGCCCTATCCAGAGGGGAATTGCCCCTTTCACTGGTCAAAACTTGAGTTTTGGCAAACCTCAAGCCTCACCCCCTTGGGCTAAAGTGTTCTGGGGTTCTAAATAAACTTGAAAGGCTGTCTAGGCCACAAGGACTGCAACTCCTAGACAAGGCGAGTGCTGTGCTTGATGATGCTAGTAGACTTGGGGGACATCTGACCTAGTGAGACACCAACTGGGGCAGCTAAGGGTGCTTATGCCACTCCTCCCCTAGCCCTAGGCAACATAGCTCATGGCTCTGAAAGGGATTCTCTCCCTTGCACTTGAGGAGAGGGGAGGAAAGAGAAAAGAGGACGTTGTCTCGTAAGTTGGATAGCAGCTCAGCCACAGCAGGATAGGGCACTGGGCAGAGTTGTAAGGCCCTGGGCCTTGGCTCTCAGACATTTCCAGACATACCCTGGACCAGAAGAGAACCCAGTGCCTTAAAGAGAAGGAACCAGTCCTGGCAGGATCCATCACCTGCTGACTAAGGAGCCTTTGGGCCCTAAATAACCAGCAGCAGCAACTACGTAGTACACGCCGGAAGCCTTGGGCAAGACAGATATGCTGGCTTCAGATGTGACCCAGGGCATTCGCAGCTGTGACTACAAGGAGAGACCCCTTTTCCTCAGAAAAGCAGAGGAAAGAGAAGAGGAGACTTTGTCTTAAGCGTTGGTACTAACTCCCCAATTCCAGGCCTTGGCTCTTGGATGGCATCTCTGGACCTACCTGGGGCAGAGAGGAGCCCACTGTCCTGAAGAGAAAGTAACAGGCCTGGCGGCATTCACCACAAGCTGACTGAAGAGCCCTTGGGCCTTAAGTAAACACTGGTGGTACCCTGACAGTACTCCTTGTGGGCCTGTGGTGGTGGTGGACACAGGGAAAGCATCCTTTGTCTGGAAAAAGGGGAAGGAAGTATGGGAAGGATGTTGTCTTATAGCTTGGGTGCCAGCTCAGCCACAGTAAAACAGCACCAGGTTTATTCCTAAGGTTCCCAACTCCAGGTCCTGGCTCCTGGACAGCAACTCTGGACCTACCCGCAGCCCGGGGAAACTCAATGCCTTTAAAGGATGGACACAGTCTGGCTGACTTCATCACCTGCTGATTATAAAGCCTTAAGGCCTCACAAAAACATAGGTGGCAGTCAGGTAGTGGTTACAGTGGGCCTTGGCAAGACCCAGTCCTGTGCTGGCTTCTGGTCTGACCCAAGGCCGTCCCAGTGGTGGTGGCCATAGGGGTGCTTGTGTCATCCCTCCTCATGTCCAGGAAGTTCAGCACAAAGAGGAACTCCGTTTGTTTGGGAGAAAGTAAGGGACGAGAACAAGAGTCTCTGCCTGCTAGTCCAGAGGATTCTTCTGGATCTTATCCAAGCCCACCAAGGTGGTACTCTACAAACCTGCAAGAACCACAGCATTACTGGGTTTAGGGTATCCCCTAATGCAGATACGGCCGCAGTGACCAAAAATTTAGATCACAACACCCAAGTTCCTTCAAATACCTGGAAAGCCTGCCCAAGGACAGGTACAAAAAAGGCTAGATTGCAAAGACTACAACAAATATCTAACTCTACAATGCCCAGACATTGATGGATATCAACAAGTATCAAGGCCATCCAGGAAAACATGACCTCACCAAATGAGCTAAATAAGGCACCAGTGACCAATCTCTAACAGAGATATGTGACCTTTCAGAAAGAGAACTCAAAATAGCTGTTTTGAGGAAACTCAAAGAAATTCAAGACTTATTGACCTTAAAGAGGAGATAGAGATAGGGGTAGAAAGTTCATTCAAAGGGATAATAATAGAGAACTTCCCAAACCCAAGGGAAAATAGCAATATTCAAGTACAAGATTATAGAACACCAAGGAGATTTAACATAGAGAAGACTACTTCAAGGCAGCTTATAATCAAACTCGTAAATCTCAAGGATAAAGAAAGGATTCTAAAAGCAGCAAGAGAAAAAAGCAAAAACAAATAAAAATAACATACAATGGAGCTCTAATACTTCTGGCAGTGGACTTTTCAGTGAAAACCTTATAGGCCAGTAGAGAGTGGCAAGACATATTTAAAGTGCTGAAGGTAAAAAGACTTTGTCCTAGAGTAGCATATCTGGCAAAAACAGCCTTCGAACATAGAGAAATATTTCCCCAGACAAAAGCTGAGAGATTCAATTAACATCAGAGCTGTCCAACAAGAAATGCCAAGAGAATTCTTCATTCTGAAAGAAAAGCATGTTAATAATACGAAATCATCTGAAGGTACAAAACTCACTGGCAAGCAAACAGAAAAACACAGAATATTATTACATTGCAATTGCAGTTTGTAAACTATGCATGTCTTAAGTAGAAATATGAAAAGATGAACAGATCAAAAATAATAACTACAATTTTTCAAGACATAGATAGCAACGAGATATAAATAGAAACAAGAAAAACTTAACAGTGGGAAGATGAAGCTAAAATTTAAAGTGTTTGTTAGCTTTCTTTTTTGCTTCCTTGTTTATGCAATCAGTGTTAAGCTGTCATCAGTTTAAAACAATGGGTTATAAGATATTATTTGCAAGCTTCATGGTAAGCTCAAACCTACAAACATAAAAGAGATACACAAAAAACAAAAAGAAAGGGAGCGGATCCAAGATGGTCAAATAGGAACAGCTCTGGAATGCAGTTCCCAGCGAAAACAACACAGAGGGTGAGTGAGTGATCACTACATTTCCAAACGAGTTATTACTGCCCATAGACCAGGAGATTCCCAGGTTGAAAAGTGTCGGGAGTTTCCAGCACGACTGTTTCAGCTGGCGCCTGGAACGCCTGAGAGACAGAGACACCCATTCAACTGAAAAAAAGGGGGCTAAAACAAGGAGCCAGGTAATCTGGCTTGGGAGGTCCCAACCCCAAAAAGACCAGCAATCTGAAACGCTCTGGATTGACAGTTTCACAGCAAGCACAGCTGGACCTTGTACGGTCCAGCTCTGTGGGTGTAAGGGAGTCCACCATTACCAGGAAGTCCATCACTACAGAGGCAGTCCGCCACTACCGAGGCAGTCCGCCATTACTGAGGTAGTCCGCCATTACAGAGGCAGACTGCTATTACCAAGGCAGTTCTAACAATACCTCTATAAATAAAACCACAAGGAAGTTCACACAGCACCTGGGCAGAACCCACAGCAGCTCAGCGACACATCTGGTGGCAGACTGTGACTAGGCTACCTCCTAGCTGGACAGGGCATCTCTGAAAACAGGCAGCAGCACATCAGGAACTTATAAATAAAGCCCCACCTTCCCATGACAGAGCACCTGGGAAAAAAGGCAGTTATGAGTTCTACTGCAGCAGACTTAAATGCACCTGCCCAGCAGCTCTGAACGGAACAACGGAGCTCGCAGCTGAGCACTTGAGCTCCTATAAGGGTCAGACTGTCTTCTCAAGCAGCTCCCTGACCCCTGTATATCCAAAGAGACACCTCATAAAGGAGAGCTCAGGCTGACATCTGGGGGGTATCCTTCTGGGAAAAATATAACAGAAGAAGAAACTGGCAGAAACCCTTACTGTTCTGCAGCTGCCACAGGTAATCTCCAGGCAAGCAGCATCTGGAGTGGACCTCCAGCAGTCCTATAGCAGACAGGCCTGACTGTTAGAAGGAAAACTAAAAAACAGAAATAACTTCATCATCAACAAAAGGGATGTCCACTCAGAGATCCCATCCGAAAGTCACCAACTACAAAGACCACAGGTAGATAAATCCACAAAGATGGGAAGAAACCAATGCAAAAATGATGAAAACACTCAAAACCAGAATGCCTCTCCTCCTCCAAGATATCACAACTCCTCACCAGCAAGGAAACAAAGCTTGATCCAGAATGAGTCTGATGAACTGACAGAAACAGACTTCAGAAGATGGATAATAACAAACTGCTCTGAGCTAAAAGAACATGTTCTAAACCAATGCAAAGAAACTGAGAACCTTGAAAAAAGGTTTGATGAAATGCTAACGAGAATAAAGAGCTTAGAGAAGAACATAAACGACTTGATGGAGCTGAAAAACACAACACGAGAACTTCACGAAGCATACACAAGTTTCAGTAGCCCAATCAACCAAGCAGAAGAAAGGATACCAGAGATTGAAGAAGAACTCAATGAAATAAAACAAGAAGGCAAGATTAGATAAAAAAGAGTGAAAAGAAATGAACAAAGCCAAGAAATATGGGATTATGTGAAAAGACCTTATCTACATTTGACAGTTGTACCTGAATGTGACAGAGAGAATGAATCTAAGTTGGAAAACAATTTTCAGGATTTTATCCAGGAGAACTTCCCCAGCCTAGCAAGGCAGGCCAGTATTCAAGTCCAGGAAATATAGAGAACACCACAAAGATATTCCTCAAGAAGAGCAACCCCAAAGCACATAATTGTCAGATTCACCAGGGTTGAAATGAAGGAAAACATGCTAAGGGCAGCCAGAAAGAAAGGTTGGGTTACCCACAAAGGGAAGCCCATCAGACTCACAGCACATCTCTCAGCAGAAACCCTACAAGCCAGGAGAGAGTGGGGGCCGATATTCAACATCCTTAAAGAAAAGAACTTTCAACCTAGAATTTCATATCCAGCCAAACTAAGTTTCATAAGCAAAGGAGAAATAAAATCCTTTATGAACAAGCAATTGCTGAGAGATTTCATCACCACCAGGCCTGCCTTACAAGAGTTCCTGAAAGAAGTACTAAACATAGAAAGGAACAACCAGTACCAGCCACTCCAAAAACATACCAAATGGTAAAGAGCATTGACACAATGAAGAAACTGCATCAACTAATGGGCAAAACAACCAGCTAGCATCAAAATGGCAGAACCAAATTGACACATAACAATATTAACCTTAAATGTAAATGGGCTAAATGCCCCAAACAAAAGACACAGACTGGCAAATTGGATAAAAAGTCAAAACCCATTGGTGTGCTGTATCCAGGAAACCCATCTTGTGTGCAAGGACACACATAGGCTCAAAATAAAGGGATGGAGGAAGATTTACCAAGTAAATGGAGAGGGAAAAAAAAAAAAAAAAGAAAGCAGTAGTTGCAATCCTAGTCTCTGATAATTAAACAACAAAGATTAAGAGACAAAGAAGTGCATTACATAATGGTAAAAGGATCCATGCAACAAGAATAGCTAACCATCCTAAATATATACATACCCAATACACAACCACCCAGATACATAAAGCAAGTTTTTAAAGACCTACAAAGAGACTTAAGATTCCCACACAATAATAGTGGGAGACTTTAACACTCCACTGTCAATATTAGACAGATCAATGAGACAGAAAATTAACAAGGATATCCAGGACTTGAACTCAGATCTGGAACAAGCAAACTTAATAGACATTTAAAGAACTCTCCACCCCAAATCCAGAGAATATACATTCTTCTGAGCACCACATCACATCTACTCTAAAATTGACCACGTAATTGGAAGTAAATCAATCCTCAGCAAATGCAAAAAAACAAAAATTACAGCAAACAGTCTCTCAGACCACAATGCAATCAAATTAGAACTCAGGATTAAGAAATTAACTCAGAACTGCAAAACTTCATGGAAACTGAACAACCGCCTCTTGAATGTTGACTGGATAAATGATGAAATGAAGGCAGAAATAAAGCTGTTCTTCGAAATCAACGAGAACAAAGGTACAACGTACCAGAAATCTGGGACACATTTAAAGCAATGTCTAGAGGAAAATTTACAGCAATAAATGCCCACATGAGAAGTAAGGAAACATCTAAAATTGACACTCTATCATCAAAATTGAAAGAGCTAGAGAAGCAAGATAAAAAGACTCAAAAGCTAGCAGAAGACAAGAAATAACTAAGATCAGAGCAGAACTGAAGGAGATAGAGACACAAAAAAGCCTTCAAAAAAATCAATAAATCCAAGAGTTGGTTTTTTGAAAAGATTAACAAAATAGACCACTAGCCAGATTAATAGAAAGAAAAGAGAAAAGAATCAAATAGGTGCAATAAAAAATGATAATGGAGATATCACCGCTGACTCAACAGAAATACAAACTACCATCAGAGATTACTATAAACAACTCTATGCACATAAAACAGTAAACCTGGAAGAAATGGATAAATTCCTAGACAGCTGCACCCTCCCAAGCCTAAACCAGGAAGAAGTCAAAACCCTAAATAGAAAAATAACAAGGGCTGAAGTTGACGCAGCAATTAATGGCCTACTAACCAAAAAAAGCCCAGGTCCAGATGGGTTCACAGCTGAATTCTACCAGACATACAAAGAGGAGCTGGTACCACTCCTTCTGAAACTATTCTAAACAATCCAAAAAGAGGGAATCCTTCCCAAATAATTCTATGAGACCAACATCATCCTGATACCAAAACCCAGCAGAGACTCAACAAAAAAAGAAAACTTTAGGCCAATACCCATGATGAACACAGATGCAAAAATCTTCAATAAAATACTGGCAAACTGATTGCAACAGCACATCAAAAAGCTTATTCATTACGATCAAGTAGGCTTCATCCCAGGGATGCAGGGCTGATTCAACATACGCAAGTCTATAAACGTAATTCACCACATAAACAGAACCAAAGACAAAAACCACATGATTATCTCAACAGATGCAGAGAAGGCCTTCGACAAAATTCAGCAGCCCTTTATGCTAAAAACTCTCCATAAACTAGGTATCGACGGAATGTATCTCAAAATAATAAAAGCTATTTACGACAAATGCACAGCCAATATCATACTGAATGGGCAATAACTGGAAGCATTCCTTTTGAAATCTGGCACTAGACAAGGATGCCCTCTCTCACCACTCCTATTCAATATAGCATTGGAAGTTCTATCCAGAGCAATCAGGCAAGAAAAAGAAATAAAGGTATTCAATTAGGAAAGGAGGAAGTCAAATTGTCTCTATTTGCAGACGACATGATTATATATTTAGAAGACCCCATTTTCTTAGCCCAAAATCTCCTGAAACTGATAAGCAACTTCAGCAAAGTCTTGGGATACAAAATCAATGTGCAAAAATCACAAGCATTCCTACACACCAATAACAGACTTAAAGAGAGCCAAGTCAAGAATGAACTGCCATTCACAATTGCTACAAAGAGAATAAAATAGCTAGGAATACAACCAAAACGGGATGTGAAGGACCTCTTCAGGGAGAACTACAAACCACTGCTCAACGAAATAAGAGAGGACTCAAACAGATGTAAAAACATTCCACGCTCATGGTTAGGAAGAATCAATATTGTGAAAACGGCCATACTGCCCAAAGTAATTTACAGATTCAGTGCTATCTCCATCAAGCTAACTATGACCCTCTTCACAGAACTGGAAAAAACCACCTTAAACTTCACATGAAACCAAAAGAGAGCCCGCATAGCCAAGTCAATTCTAAGCAAAAAGAACAAAGTTGGAGGCATCACGCTACCTGACTTCAAACTATACTACAAGGTTACAGTAATCAATACAGCATGGTACTGGTACCAAAACAGACATATAGACCAATGGAACACAACAGAGGCCTCGCAGGCAACACAACACATCTACAACCATCTGATCTTTGACAAACCTGTCAAAAACAAGCAATGGGGAAAGGAGTCCCTGTTTAATAAATGGTGTTGGGAAAACTGGCTAGCCGTGTACAGAAAGCAGAAACTGGAACCATTCCACAAGAAACTGGAACACCCTTACACTAAAATTAACTCCAGATGGATTAAAGACTTAAACATAAGACCTAACACCATAAAAACCCTAGAAGAAAACCTAGGTAAAACCATACAGTACATAGGCATAGGCAAGGACTTCATGACTAAAACAGCAAAAGCATTGGCAGCAAAAGCCAAAATAGTCAAATGGGATCTAATTAAACTCCAGAGCTTCTGCACAGCAAAAGAAACAATCATTAGAGTGAACAGGCAACCAACAGAATGGGAAAAAATTTTCGCAATCTACCCATCTGACAAAGGGCTAATATCTAGAATCTACAAAGAACTAAAACAGATTTACAAGGAAAAACAAACAAATCCATTCGTAAGTGGGCAAAGGACATGAACAGAGACACTTTTCAACAGAAGACATATATGAGGCCAACAAACATATGAAAAAATGCTCATCATCACAGGTCATTAGAGAAATGCAAATCAAAACTACATTGAGATACCACCTCACACAAGTTAGAATGCCAATCATTAAAAAGTCTGGAGACAACAGATGCTGGAGAGGATGTGGAGAAATAGGAACACTTTTACACTGTTGGTGGGAGTGTAAATTAGTTCAACCATTGTGGAAGAAAGTGTGACGACTCCCCAAGGACCAGAAATAGAAATTCCATTTGACCCAGCAATCCAATTACTGGTTATATATCCAAAGGATTATAAATCATTCTATTATAAGGAAACATGCACATGTATGTTCATTACAGCACTCTTTACAATAGCAAAGACCTGCAACCAATCCAAATGCCCATCAATGATAGACTGGACAAGGAAAATGTGGCACATATACACTGTGGAATACTATGCAGCCATAAAAAATGATGAGTTCATGTCCTTTGTAGGGACATGGACGAATCTGGAAACCATCATTCTCAGCAAACTGACACAAGAACAGAAAATCAAACATTGCATCTTCTCACTCATAGGCAGGTGTTGAACAATGAGAACACATGGACACAGGGAGGGGAGCATCACACACTGGGGTCTGTTGAGGGGGAATAGGGGAGGGACAGCGGTGGGTAGGGATGTTGGGGAGGGATAACATGGGGAGAAATGTCAGATATAGGTGATGGGGGGATGGAGGCAGCAAACCACATTGCCATGTAGGTACCTATGCAACAATCCTGCATGTTCTGCACATGTACCCCAGAACCTAAAGTGCAATTATATATATATATACTATATACATAAATAAACTGAGAGTGAGAATTCAAGTAGATGGCCCATTTTTATTCTAATAGATAGTGGCAGAACCTAGGTCTGTCAGATTCTGGAAACTGCACGCTCAAAGGCTATACAGTACAACACTGCCAATCATGAGTTCAACAGCAAATTCTTCAATTCCTCATTTATAGGAAATGAATGGACCTGATAGTATCCACAATAATTTACATCTATTTAAAGTTCCGTTTACTCTATTTTGCTGTTGATTTTAAGTGAGCTCATCTGTTTACCAAAATAAGCAAAGTGTACCTTGGCTAACTGCCTTAAATTATACACTAAGTTTTATGTGTAAAGAGATTTTTTTTTAAACCAGGGAGGAAGTCTACAAATTCAATTAATTTCTAAAAGGAATCTGTCCCATGGGTTACTTAGTTCTTTAGATTCCAACAATTTGAATATTTTACTGTCATCTTTCTGCACTGAATTGTAGTTTGATTCCATTCTTGTTGGACAACACAATCTGCATGATTTCAATTATTTTAAATTTGTTGAGGCTTACTTTATGTCCCAGGATATGATCTAGCTTGACATTTTTTCCATTGATATTTGAAAAGAATGTATGTTCTGCTGTTGTTAAGTAGGGTGTTCTACAAATGTTGATTAGATACTGTTGGTTGATAGTGTTACCTTTTAAAAAATACTCTTTTTGCCTTTTTTTGTCTAGTTCTATCAGTTGGTGTTGGGGTATCATCTTCTCTAATTCTATAGAGGTCTATTTATCTTTTTAGTGCTATCAGTTTTGGCCTGTGTATTTTGCAGCTCTGTTGTTCTAGGTATACATTTAGGATTGCTATGTCTTCTTTGTGGATTGATAGTTTTTTGCTATATAATACCCTTTTGGTCCCTGGTAATTTTCTTTTCTGTAAAGTCTACTTCATCTGATATTAATAAATCCCCTTCTACTCTCAAAAAGAAAAAAATCATGTTACCCCCTTTTTTTTCCTTGAGATGGAGTCTCACTCTTGTAAAAAAACAAAAACAAAAACAAAACAAAACAAAACAAAAAAACAAGAAGAAGAAATTAAAACATACCACCACCGAAAATCACCTTCACTAAAAGGAAAACAGGAAGAAAGGAAAGAAGAAAGAGAAGATCATCAAACAATCAGAAAAATAAAGTGGCAGAAGTCCTTATCAATACCAATGAATGTAAACATCAATATCAATGAATGTAAATGAACTAAAGTCTCTAATCAAAAGACATAAAAGTTGCTAAATGGATAGAAAAACAACACCCAGTGATGTGCTGCCTCCAAGAAACACACTTCACCTATAAAGACACAGATAGACTGAAAATAAAGGGATGGAAAAAGATATTGCCTGCAATTGAAAATCAAAAAAAGAGTAGCAATACTGACATCAGACAAAACAGATTTCAAAACAAAAACTATAAAAAGAGACAGGGTCATTATATTAATGATACAGGAGTTAATTCAGCAAGAGGATATAACAACTGTAAACCATATATGCACCTAACAGTGAAGCAGTCAGATACATAAAGCAAATATTGTTAAAGCTTAAGAGAGATAGACCTCAATACAATAATACCTGGAGTCTTCAACATCCAACTTTCGGCACTGAACAGATCAGACAGAAAATCAACAAAAAGTAACATTGGACTTAATGTGCAAAAGAGGCCAAATGGACTTAATAGATATTTACAGAACATTTAATCAAATGGCCGCAGAATACACTTTCTTCTCCTGAGCACATGGATCATCCTCAAGGATAAAGACCATATGATAGTAGGCCACAAAACAAGTCTTAAAACATTAAAGAAAAAAAAAGTAGTGTGAAGTATCTTCTCTGACTACATGGAATAAAATTAGAAATCAATCACAAGAGGAATTCTGGAAACTATACAAACACATGGAATTTACACAATATGCTCCTGAATGACCAGCAGGTCAATGAAGAGATTAAGAATTGAAAAATTGGGCCAGGTGTGGTGGCTCACACCAGTAATCCCAGCACTTTCGGAGGCTGAGATGGGAGGATAGCTTGAGGCCAGGAGTTCAAGACCAGCCTGGTAAACATAGCAAGACCCCTCCCAATCTCCATTTTAAAAAAAAGAAAGACAAACTGAAAAATTTACTGAAACAGATAATGGAAACACAACATACCAAAACCTATGGGATTCAGGGAAAGCAGTAGTCAGAGGGAAATGTGTACCTTCAAACATCTATATCAAAGTAGAGGAAAAACTCCAAATAAACAATCTAACAATGCATCATAAAAAAATGAGAAAAGCAATAGAAAACCAAATCCAAAGTTAGTAGAAAAAAAAAGAGCAAAAATAAATAAAATTGAAATGAAAAAATATAAGATGAATGAAACAAGAAGTGGTTTTTTGAAAAGATAAACAAAACCGACAAATCTTTAGCCAGATTAAGAAAAAAGAGAGAAAACTCAAAATAAGAGATGAAAAAGGTGACATTAAAATGGATAGTGCAGAAATTCAAAGGATAATTTGTGGCTACTATGAGTAATTATATGCCAATAAATTGGAAAATCTAGAAGAAATGGCCAAATTCCTAGACACACACAACCTACCAAGATTGAATCATGAAGAAATTGAAAACCTGAACAGACCAATAACAAACAACAAGATTGAAGCTGTAGTAAAAAGTCTACCAGCAAAGAAAAGCCCAGGACCCAATGGCTTCATTGTTGAATTTTACCAAACATTTAAAGAACTAATACCAACCCTACTCAAACTATTAGAAAAAATTGAGAAAAAAATACTTTCAAATTCATTCTATGAGGTCAGTATTACCCTGATACCAAAACCAAAGGCATATCAAAAGAAGAAAACAACAGGCCAATATCCCTGATGAACACTGATGCAAAAATCCACAACAAAACACTAGCAAAAAGAATTCAACAACACTTTAAAAAGATTATTCATCATGACCAAGTGGGATTTATCCCAGGGATACAAGGATCGTATGACATAAGCAAATCAATCGGTGTGATACATCATATCAACAGCATGATGGACAAAAACCATATGATCATTTCAACTGATGCTGAAAAAGTCTCTGATAAAATTCAGCAGAAGTCAAATTCACCTTGTTTGTAGATGATATTATTGTTATTATTTATTTATTTATTTTGAGACAGTCTCACTGTTGCTTAGGCTGGAGTGCAGGAGCATAATCTTGGATCACTGCAAACTACGCCCACCTCCCAGGTTCAAGCAATTCTCCTGCCTCAGCCGAGTAGCTGGGATTATAAGCATGTGCCACCATGCTCAGCTAATTTTTGTATTTTTAGTAGAGATGGGGTTTCGCCATGTTGGTCAGACTGGTCTTCAACTCCTAACCTCAGGTGATCTGCCTGCCTTGGCCTCCCAAAGTGCTGGGATTACAAGCGTGAGCCACCACGCCCAGCCTGTAGATGATACTATATTTTGAAAAACCTAAAGATTCCATCAAAAAAACTATTAGATTTGATAAACAAATTCAGTAAAGCTGCAGAATACAATATCAACATACAAAAAAATCAGTACCATCTCTATATGCCAACAGTGAACAATCTGAAAAAGAAATCAAGAAAGTAATCTCATTTACCACAGCTACAAATTAAATACCTAGGAATCAACCAAATAAATGAAAGATACGTACAATGAGAACTATAAAACAATGGCTGGGCGCAGTGGCTCATGCCTGTAATCCCAGCACTTTGGGAGGCTGAGGCAGGTGGATCCCGTGAGGTCAGGAGTTCAAGATCAGCCTGACCAATGTGGTGAAACCCTGTCTCTACTAAAAAATACAAAAATTATTTGAGCATGGTGGTGGGCACCTATAATCCCAGCTACTCAGGAGGCTGAAGCAAAAGAATCGCTTGAATCCAGGAGGCAGAGGTTGCAGTGAGCCAAGATCGTGCCATTGTACTTCAGCCTGGGTGACAGAGCAAGACTCCATCTCGAAAAAAAAAAAAAGAAAAAAAATGAAGAGAACACACAAAAAAGGAAAGATATTCCATGTTCGTGCATTGGAAAATCTATATTGTTAAAATGCCCATACTTCCTGAAGCAATCTACAGATTCAATGCAATCCCTATCAAAATACAAATACATTCTTCACAGAAATAGAAAAAAAAACCCCTAAAATTTATGTGGAACCACAAAAGACCTATAATAGCTAAAGCTATCCTCAGCAAAAAGAACAAAACTGGAGGAATCACATTAACTGACTTCAAATTATACTACAGAGCTATAGTAACCACAACAGCCTTGGTACTTGCAGAAAGAGACACATAGGCCAATGGAACAGAATACAGAACCCAGAAACAAATCCACACACCTACAGGGAACTCATTTTTGACAAAGGGGCCAAAAACATACACTTGGTGAAAAGATGATCTCTTCAATAAATGTTGCCAGGAAATCTGCATATCAACATGCAGAAGAATGAAAATAGACTCCTTTCTCCCGCCATATACAAAAATCAAATTAAAATGGATTAAAGACTTAAATCTAAGATCTCAAACTATGAAACCAATAAAAGAAAACACTGGAGAAATTCTCTAGGACACTGGACTGGGAAAAGATTTCTTGTGTAATACCCAGGCAACCAAGGCAAAAATGGACTAATAGGATCATATGAAGTTAAAAAAAAACTTCTGTACCACAAAGGAAACAATCGACAAAGTGAAGAGACAACAAACAGAATGGGAGAAAATATCTGCAAACTACTCATCTGCCAAAGAATTAACAATCAGAGTATATAAAGAGCTCAAACAACTCCTTGAGAATAATCTGATTTAAAAATGGGCAGAAGATCTGAATAGTCATTTATCAAAAGACAACATACAAATGGCAAACAGGTATATGAAAAAGTACTTAACATCACTGATCATCAGAAAAAATGCAAATTAAAACTACAATGACACATAATTTCATTCCTGTTAAAATAGCTTTTATTGAAAAGATGGGCAATAACAAATGCAGGCAAGAATATAGAGAAAAGGGAACCCTTATACATTGTTGGTGGGAATGTAAATTAATAAAACCACTATGGTCAGCAGTTTGGAGGTTCCTCAAAAAACTAAAAATAGATTTAAGATATGATCCAGCAATCCCACTGCTAGGTATAGATCCAAAAGAAAATAAGTCAGCATATCAAAAAGATATCTGCACTTCCATGTTTATGTTTATTGCAGCACTATTCACAATAGCTAAGATTTGAAAGTAACCCAAGTTTCCATCAACAGATGAATGGATAAAGAAAATGTGGTACGAAGATGGCCAATTAGGAGCAGCTCAGGATTGCAGCTCCCAGTGAAAGTGCAGAGGGTGACTCGATGCGGCATTTCCAGATGGATTTTTATTGCCCACAGACCAGGAGATTCCCAGGCAGAGGAGCCCCATGGGTCACCAGCGCAGCTGGTTTGGCCAGCGTGGCTGTTTTGGCCGGCATAGCTGTTTTCGCCAGTGTGGCTGTTTTGCCGGCGCCCTGGCATGGTGGTTTTCCATACAAAGTACATGGGTCTGGGCGCCATTTTAGCTGGTGATTGGAGCTCCGGGAAGGCAAGGTCGCCCATTACTCTGATTAAAAAAGGAACTGAAACAGGGAGCTGGGTCAGGAGATTCCTGGGCAAAAAAGTGCCACAAATCTCAGCGCTGCTGTTTCAGCCAGCGCAGTGGGTTGCCGCACGGGAAATCACATAGATCCCGGCGCTTTTTCAACAGGCGACTGGAACACCTGGGAGACAGTTGACCATTCAAAAAAAAAGCCTCTGAGGCAGGGAGCCAGGTGATCAGGCTCAGCTGGTCCCACCCCCACAAAAAAACAGCAATCGGAAACGCTCTGGATTGAGAGTTTCACAGCAAGCACAGCTGAACCTGAGACGGTCCAGCTCTGTGGGGGAGGGGCATCCACCATTACCAAGGCAGTCCACCACTATGGAGATAGTTTGCCATTGCTGAGGCAGCCGGCCATTACAGAGAGAGTCTGCCATTATAGAGGTGGGCCGCCATTGCTGAGGCAGTTCTAACTACACCTGTATAAACAGGACTGCAGGGAAGTTCACATGGCAGCTAGGCGGAGCCCACATCAGCTCGGCAAAGCCTCTGCAGGCGGACAGTGACTAGGCTGCCTCCTCGCTGGGCAAGGCAGCCCTGAAAAAAGGCAGCAGCACAACAGAAACTCATAAATAAAGCCCTAACTCCCCAGGACAGAGCACCTGGGGAAAAAAAAAAGGCAGGGTTTATGAGTTCTGCTGCAGCAGACTTAAACGTACCTGCCCAGCAGCTCTGAATGAACAACGGAGCTCACATCTCAGCACTTCAGCTCCTATAAAGGACAGACTGTCTCCTCAAGCAGCTCCCTGACTCCCGTATATCCAAAGAGTCACCTCATAAAGGACAGCTCAGACTGACATCTGGTGGGTATCCTTCTGGGACAAAGATAGCGGAAGAAGAAACTGGCAGCAACCCTTACTGTTCTGCAGCCGCCGTAGGTGATCCCCAGGCAAGCAGGGCCTGGAGTGAACCTCAGCCGTCCTACAGCAGAGGGGCCAGACTGTTAGAAGGAAAACTAAGAAACAGAAAGAAATAACTTCATCATTAACAAACTGGACATCCACTCAGAGACTCAATCTGAAAGTCACCAACTACAAAGACCACAGGTAGATAAATCCAAAAAGATGGGAAGAAACCAGTGCAAAAAGGATGAAAACACCCAACACCAGAATGCCTCTCCTCCTCCAAGGGATCACAACTCCTCACCAGCTAGGGAACAAGGCTGGATGGAGAATGAGTGTGATGAATTCACAGAATCAGGTTTCAGAAGGTGGGTAATAAGAAACTTCTCGGAGCTAAAAGAACATGTTCTAACCCAATGCAAA
This sequence comes from Aotus nancymaae, assembly GCF_030222135.1. Taxonomy (NCBI): domain Eukaryota; kingdom Metazoa; phylum Chordata; class Mammalia; order Primates; family Aotidae; genus Aotus; species Aotus nancymaae. The sequence continues at coordinate 31,448,088 of NW_026988428.1, forward strand.
GAAACCAAGAAACTTGAAAAAAGATCTGACGAAATGCTAACGAGAATAAACAACTTAGAGAGGAATATAAGTGAATTGATGGAGCTGAAAAACACAATACGAGAACTTCATGAAGCATACACAAGTTTCAACAGCTGAATTGACCAAGCAGAAGAAAAGATATCAGAGGTCGAAGAGCAACTCAATGAAATAAAATGAAAAGGCAAGATTAGAGAAAAAAGGGTAAAAAGGAATGAATGAAGTCTCCAAGAAATATGGGATTATGTGAAAAGACCTAATCTATGTTTCATAGGTGTACCTGAATGTGATGAAGAGAATGAATCCAAGCTGGAAAATACTCTTCAGTATATTATCCAGGAAAACTTCCCCAATCTAGCAAGGCAAGTCAATATTCAAGTCCAGGAAATACAGAGGACACAATAAAGATATTTCCCAAGAAGAGCAACCCCAAGGCACATAATCGTCAGATTCACCAGCATTGAAATGAAGGAGAAAAAGCTAAGGGCAGCCAGAGAGAAAGGTCGGGTTACACACAAAGGGAAGCCCATCAGACTCACAGCGGATCTCTTAGCAGAAACCCTACAAGCCAGAAGAGAGTGGGGGCCAATATTCAACATCCTTAAAGAAAAGAACTTTCAACCCAGAATTTTATATCCAGCCAAACTAAGCTTCATAAGTGAAGGAAAAATAAAATCCTTTGCAAACAAGCAAGTACTCAGAGATTTCAGCACCACTAGGCCTGCTTTACAAGAGCTACTGAAAGAGGCACTAAACATAGAAAGGAACAACCAGTACCAGCCACTCCAAAAACATACCAAATGGTAAAGAGCATCAATGCAATGAAAAAAACCGCATCAACTAACAGGCAAAACAGCCAGCTAGCATCAAAACGGCAGGATCAAATTCACACATAACAATATTAACCCTAAATGTAAATGGGCTAAATGCCCCAATTAAAAGACACAGACTGGCAAATTGGATAAAAAGCCAAAACCCATCGGTGTGCTGTATCCAGGAAACCTATCTCACATGCAAGGATACACAAAGGCTCAAAATAAAGGGATGGAGGAAGATTTACCAAGCAAATGCAGAGCGAAAAAAAGCAAGAGTTGCAATTCTCGTCTCTGATAAAATAGACTTTAAAGCAACAAAGATCAAAAGAGACAAAGAAGGACATTACATAATGGTAAAACAATCAACGCAATAAGAGATAACGATCCTAAATATATACGCACCCAATACAGGAGCACCCAGATACATAAGGCAAGTTCTTAATGACTTACAAGGAGACTTACACTCCCACACAATAATAGTGCGAGACTTTAACACCCCACTGTCAATATTAGACAGATCAATGACACAGAAAATTAACAAGGATATCCAGGACTTGAACTCAGACCTGGACCAAGCAAACCTAATAGACGTTTACAGAATTCTCCACCCCAAATCCACAAAATATACATTCTTCTCAGCACCATATCACACCTACTCTAAAATTGACCACATAATTGGAAGTAAATCACTCCTCAGCAAACGCAAAAGAACGGATATCATAATAAACAGTCTCTAAGACCACAGTGCAATCAAGTTAGAACTCAGAATTCAGAAACTAACTCAGAACCACACAGTTTCATGGAAACTCAACAACTGGCTCTTGAATGCTGACTGGATAAACAATGAAATGAAGGCAGAAATAAAGATGTTCTTCAAAGCCAACAAGAACGAAGACACAACATACCAGAATCTCTGGGACACATTTAAAGCAGTCTTTAGAGGAAAATATATAGCAATAAATGCCCACATGAGAAGCTAGGAGAGATCTAAAATCAACACCCTATCGTCAAAATTGAAAGAGCTAGAGGAGCAAGATCAAAAAAACACAAAACCTAGCAGAAGACAAGAAATAACTAAGATCAGAGCAGAACTGAAGGAGACAGAGACACAAAAACCCCTTCAAAAAATCAGTAAGTCCAGGAGCTGGTTTTTTGAAAAGATCAACAAAATAGACCACTAGCCAGATTAATAAAAAGAAAAGAGAAAAGAATCAAATAGGTGCAATAAAAAATGATAAAGGGGATATCACCACAGATTCACCACAGAAATTCAAACCATCATCAGAGACTAATACATAAACTAGTAAAGCTGGAAGAAATGGATATATTCCTGGATACTTGCAGCCTCCCAAGCCTAAACCAGGAAGAAGTTGAAACCCTGAACAGACCAATAACAAGGGCTGAAGTTGAGGCAGCAATTAAGAGCCTACCACCAAAAGAAAGCCCAGGTCCAGACGGGTTCACAGCTGAATTCTACCAAACATACAAAGAGGAGCTGGTACCATTCCTTCTGAAACTATTCCAAATAATCCAAAAAGAGGGAATCCTTCCCAAATCATTTTATGAGACCAACATCATCCGGATACCAAAACCTGGCAGAGACTCAACAAAAAAAGAAAATTTCAGGCCAATATCCATGATGTACATAGATGCAAAAATCTTCAATAAAATACTGGCAAACCGATTGCAACAGCACATCAAAAAGCTTATCCACCATGATCAAGTAGGATTCATCCCGTGGATGCAAGACTGGTTCAACATATGCAAGTCTATAAACATAATTCACCACATAAACAGAACCAAAGACAAAAACCACATGATTATCTCAATTGATGCAGAGAAGGCCTGTGACAAAATTCAACAGCCTTTTATGCTAAAAACCCTCAATAAACTAGGTATCGATGGAACGTATCTCAAAATAATAAAAGCTATTTACGACAAACCAACAGCCAATATCATACTGAATGGGCAAAAACTGGAAGCATTCCCTTTGAAATCTGGCACTAGACAAGGATGCCCTCTCTCACCACTCCTATTCAATATAGTACTGGAAGTTCTAGCCAGAGCAATCAGGCAAGAAAAAGAAATAAAGGGTATTCAATCAGGAAAGGAGGAAGTCAAATTGTCTCTATTTGCAGACGACATGATTGTATATCTAGAAGACCCCATCGTCTCAGCCCAAAATCTCCTGAAACTGATAAGCAACTTCAGCAAAGTCTTGGGATACAAAATCAATGTGCAAAAATCACAAGCATTCCTATACACCAATAACAGACTTCAAGAGAGCCAAGTCAAGAATGAACTGCAATTCATAATTGCTGCAAACAGAATAAAATACCTAGGAATACAACTAACAAAGAACGTAAAGGACCTCTTCAAGGAGAACTACAAACCACTGCTCAACGAAATAAGAGAGGACACAAACAGATGGAGAAACAGTCCGTGCTCACGGTTAGGAAGAATCAGTATCACGAAAGTGACCATACTGCCCAAAGTAATTTACAGATTCAACGCTATCCCCATCAAGCTAACTATGACCTTCTTCACAGAACTGGAAAAAACCACCTTAAACTTCACATGGAACCAAAAGAGAGACCGCATAGCCAAGTCAATTCTAAGCAAAAAGAACAAAGCGGGAGGCATCACACTACCTGACTTCAAAGTATACTACAAGGCTACAGTCAAAACAGCATGGTACTGGTACCAAAACAGAGATATAGACCAATGGAACACAACAGAGGCCTCGGAGGCAACACAACACATCTACAACCATCCGGTCTTTGACAAAACCGATAAAAACAAGCAATGGGGAAAGGATTCCCTGTTTAATAAATGGTGTTGGGAAAACTGGCTAGCCATGTGCAGAAAGCAGAAACTGGAACCATTCCACAAGAAACTGGAACACCCTTACACTAAAATTAACTCCAGATGGATTAAAGACTTAAACATAAGACCTAACACCATAAAAACCCTAGAAGAAAAGCTAAGTAAAACCATTCAGGAGAGAGGCGTAGGCAAGGACTTCATGACCAAAACACCAAAAGCATTGGCAACAAAAGCCAAAATAGACAAATGGGACTTAATCAAACTCCATAGCTTCTGCACAGCAAAAGAAACAGTCATTAGAGTGAATCGGCAACCAACAGAATGGGAAAAAATTTTTGCAATATACCCATCTGACAAAGGGCTCATATCCAGAATCTACAAAGAACTAAACAAGATTTACAAGGAAAAAACAAACAAGCCCATTCAAACGTGGGCAAAGGAGATGAACAGACACTTTACAAAAGAAGACATACAGGAGGTCCACAAACATATGAAAAAATGCTCATCATCACTGGTCATTAGAGAAATGCAAATCAAAACTACATTGAGACACCATCTCACGCCAGTTAGAATGGTGATCATTAAAAAATCTGGAGACAACAGATGCTGGAGAGGATGTGGAGAAATAGGAACACTTTTATACTGTTGGTGGGAGTGTAAATTAGTTCAACCATTGTGGAAGACAGTGTGGCCATTTCTCAAGGACCTAGAAATAGAAATTCCATTTGACCCAGCAATCCCATTACTGGGTATATATCCAAAGGATTATTAATCGTTCTCCTATAAGGACACATGCACACGAATGTTCATTGCAGCACAGTTTACAATAGCAAAGACCTGGAACCAACCCAAATGACCATTGATGATAGACTGGACAGGGAAAATGTGGCACATATACACCATGGAATATTATGCAGACATCAAAAACGATGAGTTCGTGTCCTTTGTAGGGACATGGATGAACCTGGAAACCATCATTCTCAGCAAACTGACACAAGAACAGAAAATCAAACACCACATGTTCTCACTCATAGGCGGGTGTTGAACAATGAGAACACATGGACACAGGGAAGGGAGCATCACACACTGGGGTCTGTTGGGGGGAAATAGGGGAGGGACAGTTGGGGGTTGGGGAGTTGGGGAGAGATAGCATGGGGAGAAATGCTAGATATAGGTGATGGGGAAGAAGGCAGCAAATCACACTGCCATGTGTGTACCTATGCAGTAATCTTGCATGTTCTTCACATGTACCCCAAAACCTAAAATGCAATTAAAAAAAAAGAAAATGTGATACATATATACAACAGAGTACTATTCAGCCATAAAAAAAAGAATGAAACCCTGTCATTAGCAACAACATGGATAGGACTGAAGGTCATTATGTTAAGTGAAATAAGCCAGGCACAGAAAGACAAACATAATATATTCTCACTTATTTGTGGGAGCTAAAAATTAAAACAACTCATCCAGGCACGAGGCTCATGCCTGTAATCCCACCACTTTGGGAGGCCAAGGCGGGTGGATTACCTGAGGTCAGGAGTTCAAGACCAGCTTGGCCAACATGGTGAAACCCTGTCTCTACTAAAAATACAAAAAAAAATGAGCCAGGTGTGGTGGTACAAGCCTGTAAACCCAGCTACACGGGAGGCTGATGCAGGAGAATTGCTTGAGCCTGGGAGACAGAGGTTGCAGTGAGCTGAGATTGTGCCACTGTACTCCAGCCAGGCCAACAGAGTGAGACTCTGTCTCAACAACAACAACAAAAAAGAACTCATGAGATAGAGATAAAATGATGGTTACCAGAGATAGTGGGTGGGTGGGTAAGGGATGGTTATGGGTACAAAAAATAGAAAGAATAAATAAGATTAAGTATTTGATAGCGTAACAGGGTGACTATAGTCAATAATCATGTAACTGTACATTTAAAAATAACCAAAAGAGTACATTTGGATTGTAACAAAAAGGGTAAATGCTTGAGGTGATGAATATCTCATTTCCTGGATGTAATTTTTAGACAGTGTATGCCTGTATCAAAATATCCCATGTACCCAATAAATATATACACCTACTACATACCCACAAAATTAAACATTTTAAAGAAGTTAAATCTAATAATGTCATTCCTTTGTTCAAAAGTCAACAAATGACTTCACATTTCAGTTTAATAATCTAAAGTCCTTACAGTTTACCCACAAGTCCCTATATGACCTCGTTCCCTATTAAGCTCTCTGATCTCATCTCCTTGTCCTCTTGTTCACTCTACTCTAGTCATACTGGACTTCTTGCTGTTCTTTAGCCATGTTCTTACCTCAGGGCCTTTGTCTTCACTGCTCCTTCTACATATAACATTCTTCTCTTAGCTCATTCCCTTACTCCTTTAGGTCTCCAAATGTTCAGAAAGCATTTCCTCACTGATATTTTTGATATCAGTATGTAAAACTCCAGCCATCTCCTCCCACCAAAGATGCTCTCTGCTCCACTGTTTTTCTCCATAACACCTAATCATTAACTTATACTTGCTTATTCTATTTATTTAATACCTATCTTCCTCCCACTAGAATGTAGGGACCATGAGGATAGAGCTTTCTGTCTGATTAGGACTCTGCTCTAACTTCAGCACCTAGCACCCAGAACAATGCTTGGCATGCAACTGGTATTCACTATATGTTTACCCAGAACAATGCTTGGCATGCAACTGGTATCCACTATATATTATAATAAATGAATGATCAAATAAATGACTAAACAGTGACATAAATGTTAACACAGGGATGACAAATAGATTTTATATTAAATGCCAATTGAAATAACTGAGAATAGATGCATGGATCCATGTGTACAGGATTCTGAGACCATGTTAGCTTGGTGAGAAAATGTAACATGACCAATTATCAATGTGGCAGTCAGATAGTCAACACTTGAGCATTTATCTGAAACTATGTAAAATGACATTGGCAAAAATACAAGATAAACTAGTTCACAGTACACAAAAGTATAATTATGTCCTGCAAGGTTCTTCATACAGACTTTATTAGCAAAGACTAGTAAACAGAAAATGACAGGCTAAGCAAGACTAATGAATAACTACACTTAAATGTAATTAGGGAATAAAACAGACAAACAGTACTTTAGGGAATGTGAGAGGCTGTATTTCACCCTTCTTGACAGTAGGCTACTTGGCCTTTATGCTAAAAACTCTCAATAAACTAGGTATCAATGGAAAATATCTCAAAATAATAAGAGCTATTTATGACAAACTAATATCATACTGAATGGGCAAACCGAAAGCATTGTCTTTGAAAACTGGTATAAGACAAGGATGCCCTCTTTCACCACTCCTATTCAACATAGTATTGGAAGTTCTGGCCAGGGCAATCAGGCAAGGAAATGAAATAAAGCGCATTCAATTAGGAAATGAAGAAGTCAAATTGTCTCTATTTGCAGATGACATAATTGTATATTTAGAAGACCCCATCATCTCAGCCCAAAATCTCCTTAAGCTGGTAAGCAACTTCAGCAAAGTCTCAGGATACAAAATCAATGTGCAGAAATCACAAACATTCCTATACACCAATAACAGACTTAGAGAGAGCCAAATCAAGAATGAACTGCCATTCACAATTGCTACAAAGAGAATAAAATAACTAGGAATACAACTAAAAAGGGATGTGAAGGACCTCTTCAAGGAGAACTACAAACCACTGCTCAAGGAAATAAGAGAGGACACAAACAAATGGAAAAAACATTCCATACTCATGGTTAGGAAGAATCAGTGTTGTGAAAATGGCCATACTGCCCAAAGTAATGTATAGATTCAATGCTATCCCCCATCAAGCTACCACTGACTTTCTTTACAGAATTGGAGAAAACCACCTTAAAATCCATATGGAACCAAAAAAGAGCCCACACAGCCAAAACAATCCTAAGATAAAAAAAGAAAAAACAAAGCTGGAGGTATCATGCTACCTGACTTTAAACTATACTATAAGGCTACTGCAATCAAAACAGCATGGTACTGGTACCAAAACAGAGATATAGACCAATGAACAGAACAGAGGCCTCAGAAACAAAGCCATACATCTACAACCATCTGATCTTTGATAAACCTGACAAAAACAAGCAGTGGGGAAAGGATTCCCTATTTAATAAATGGTGTTGGGAAAACTGACTAGTCATACGCGGAAAGCTGAAACTGGATCCCTTCCTTACACCTTATACAAAAATTAACTCAAGATGATTAAAGATTTAAACATAAGACTTAACACCATAAAAACCCTAGAAGAAAACTTAGGCAATACCTTTCAGGACATAGGCATAGGCAAAGACTTAATGACTAAAATACCAAAAGCAATGGCAACAAAAGCCAAAATAGACAAATTGGATCTAATTAAACTCCAGAGCTTTTGCACAGCAAAAGAAACTATCATTAGCGTGAACTGGCAACCAACAGAATGGGAAAAAATTTTTGCAATCTACCCATCTGATAAAAGGCTAATATCCAGAATCTACAAAGAACTTAAACAAATTTACAAGAGAAAAACAACCCCATCAAAAAGTGAGCAAAGGACATGAATAGACACTTTTCAAAAGAAGACATTTATGCAGCCAACAAACATATGAAAGGAAGCTCATCATCATTGGTCATTAGAGAAATGCAAATCAAAACCACATTGAGATACCATCTCATGCCAGCTAGAATGGTGATCATTAAAATGTCAGGAAACAACAGATGCTAGAGAGCGTGTGGAACAGTTTTACACTGTTAGTGGGAGTGTAAGTTAGTTCAAGCATTGTGGAAGACAGTGTGGCAATTCCCCAAGGATCTAGAACCAGAAATACCATTTGACCCAGCAATCTCATTACTGGGTATATACCCAAAGGATTATAAATCATTCTACTATAAAGACATATGCATACATATATTTATTGCAGCACTGTTCATGATAGCAAAGGCTTGGAACCAACCCAAATGCCCATCAAAGATAGATTGGATAAAGAAAATGTGGCACATATACACCATGGAATACTATGCAGCCATAAAAAAGGATGAGTTCATGTCCTTTGCAGGGACATGGATAAAGCTGGAAACCATTACTCTTAGCAAACTGATACAAGAAGAGAAAACCAAACACCACATGGTCTCACTCGTAAGTAGGAGTTGAACAATGAGAACATATGAATATGGTGGGGAGGGAAAACATCACACACTAGGGCCTGTCGGAGGGTGGGGGATAGGGGAAGGATAGCAGGAGGTGGGAGGACTGGGGAGGGTTAGCATTAGGAGAAATACCTAACATAGATGACAGGGTGATAGATACAGCAAACCACCAGGGCATGTGTATACCTACATAACAAAACTGCACATTCTGCACATGTACCCCAGAACTTGAAGTATAATAAATTAAAAAGAAAAAAAAAGAAAGTAAGGTACTTGGGAACAATTTAAAACATCCTTATTACATGTTCTACTGTAATACATACCTTGTTTTTAACACCTAAAAAACTTACCTGTATCATTGTTTTTAAAGTTTAAAAGGTACTAATTGTATGATTATAAATCATTCTATTTTAAAGACATATGCACATACAATCCTTTCACCATTAGAGAATACAATATTTTTCAGAATTATGACTATATGGCACTTACATTCCGTTTCATGCTTATAGGCTCCTAATGTTAGCTGACGAGATGTTGTCAATAATTGTTGCATCATTGCTGTTGGGTCTTGAAATATCTAATGGGACAGAATGAACAAAAATCCAATAATTTCAAAGTTCTCCATTTCAAATAGTTTTAAAACTATCATTATAAAATCTTCTTACCATTTCATCATAGAACTCTGAAACCACTGTCTTTTTCCCCAGCATTGCATTGGTGTCTGATTGAAACAGCTTTAGCAAATGATAAAGGGTTACCTGTGAAATAAAAAGAGATGTCACATCTGATCTGTGCAATGGTTTTTATCATCATGAGACACTGTCTTTTAACTGAATTAGAGACTGGAATAAATGTATACATGTCAAATTCATGATCTTGTTTCAATTGCAACTTATTACAGCAAATCACCCAAACTTTCTGTACCTTTATTTTCCTATTACATACATTCATATCTACTTAACATGACTATTCTGAAGAGGGTAATTAAAGATCTGTTCAAGAATCTCTAGAGAAGAAACTATAAAAGTAGCACAAGATAAAACTATGGAAATTAAACTAAGAAATCACTGAAACATGAATTCTTTGACTTACATAAGTGGGTTAATTGTGACAACTGCTTTTGAAGATTAGAGTTTACAAATTTACCGTAGGGAATAAAAGATTTGATACTTTTAAAAGGAATGAAAAAGTTCAGTGAGGGCAAGATAATTTCTTTGGGGATCTATAAGATTATTACATAAATGACATAATACATAAATTAAAAGTTGGTCAGTGATAATTCACTTTGGGAAGAGCAACATGTCTTCAAATACTTAAAAACAGGTACAGTAAGACATCAAGGGAAAAGCTTCAAAGCACAATGTGTGATTATTTTAGCAAAATAAAATCTAGTTGGGAAAACATCAGAGTTCTTGTTGAAGTTGTGAAAACCTCAAATAATTTTCCAAAAAGTTAGCTAAAATCATTGTAAGAGAATGCTGTTCTTCAAAAAGTCACAAAATAGGGAGCAAGGAAGGGTACACTGAAAAAGTTAGAAAATATAAAATTCCTTGCAACTGAATTTAAACAAGCACCATCCATTCCCCATAAAGACAATCCAGCTCAATTAACAGAATGTCAGATTTCCCTGGATACGGCTTAGCAAGCAGAAGTATCCTACTTAAAGGACATCTTCCAGGCTCAAGATGATGCACTAAGAATATAGAAAAGCAAGGAGGGAAATACACAAAATTCTACTAAAATAACGGTAAAGACAGACTGTCTACAAAATGAGAGCATGAATTATATATCAAATTATTTAAAGCAAATAATTTGACAAATTTCTGGAACAGACAGAAAGCAGATAAGTCTACCAAGCAGGATAATAAACAGTAACAGAGAAAAGTCACAACCTGAAAACTTAAGGAAACTGCCTCAGAGGTGGGAGTCAGAGCTCCCAGGAGCTCTACAGTGCTCCAAGCTCAGAGTTGGCAAGTATGAAAGTCAAGAATGCTATAAGGTAGCTGGGCTTTTGGACCTTCCCTTCTCTCTCCACTCTAGACAAGAAAGCCTATCTACCTTTAGTGCCTAGTATTTTTCACCCCAACAATGAAGTACAAAGAAAAAATAAGAACATTTCAGATGGCCAATGGCTCTGAAAGTTTATTTCTCAGGTATCCTCTCTGAAGAAATTCCTTCAGCAAATTAAAAAAAGAAACTTGGAAAGAGGAAGAAAAAGGAAGAAAATGATCTGTAATCATTAGGCCCTGAAAGATACTATCTAAAGTTGAGAAATCCAGTATTAGGGATTTAAATATATGAGATGCATGGGAGTAATTTCTACAGGAACTCAAAACAGGTAACTGTTAAAAAGTGGTTTTCTTGGAAAAGGGGTCAAAGATGGGAGAAAGAAGATGGTATGGGCTGAATTGTGACCTCCCTGCAAAAGGTATGTTTTGTTTTGAGATGAGGGTCTCATTATGTTGCCCAGGCTGGTCTTGAATTCCTAAGCTCAAATGATCCTCCTGCCTCAGTCTCCCAAGTAACTGGGACTACAAATGCACACAAAAGATATGAAGTGCTAATTCTCAGTTCCTGTGTATGTGACATTATTTGGAAACAGGGTCTTTGCAGGTATAATTAAGATAAAGTCATTTAGGGTGGAGTATAATCCAATATTATTGGAGGCCTTATAAAAGAAGAAGACACAGAGACCAGGGAGAAAGATAAGGCCATGTGACAATGAATGAAGACATCAGCATTATGTTGCCAATAGCCAAGGAACATCTGGGGCTGGAAGAGGCAAGGAAAGACGCTCCCCTAAAGGCCAACACCTTGATTTCAGACTTCTAGCCTCCAGATCTGTGGGAATAAATTTCTGTTGTTTTAATCCACCCAGTTTGTGGTACCACAACTAATACAGAAGACTTGCACTTATTTCAAAAATCTTCTCTTAAAACCATGTGCACATCTGACTTTTATAATTAAAAATTCTTACATCATAAAACTGTCCTTCCCTAAATTTATTATTTGGACTTTCAGAGGCATTCATGCAGATATAGGCAATAAAAACATTTCAAGACAGATGTCCCTGATTTTGAGAGGTATTTGAAAATTCTTAGAACAATGAAACTGCCTATACTTGCCTAGAAATCCCTGTTTCTAGGAATGAAAACTCAATTTGGCATTTTGCTTTTAGGAACAACAATTCTTTGTATAGTGGCTTGATCTGTATGTTACTGGGTAACAGAAGTAAATCACAAGTTACCTTCCAATCAAGTTGTCTTTCTTATATATTTTAAATAAACCTTCATTTGACATTTTCTATAAGAGCCAACTATTGAAAAAATACAATAGTCTAATTATACTAAAAAAACACTATAATACTTTTTAAGAAATAAAATTCAGGCCTATGTAGATCTCTATGGGAACCTATTCAATAGAATAATCACTACAGCAGTGCCATAGTTTATATTATTTTACCTTTCTAAGAGTGACTTCGAGAGTTGTCTCATAATGAGGTTACGGGATATAATGATTTCTTTCATAGATTTATTTTCCAACTGGGGATGGGGGTAACAGATGAGGAGACAGGGAGGTAAGGCAGCATATTCTCAAAATAAAAATGAAAACGGAGTAATCTTACACAGTTAAAAAGAGCTTCTACTCTAGTAACATCATGGGCTGCTTCTTTCTCCCTGTCAACATCTGCTAAATTGTATGCTCTCTTTTCCCTAATAAACTATTCTCATTAAGGTCAGTGTCTCATCTTAGTATCCTTCTCAATCCCTTAAACAGTATCTTGCAAATAGCAGACATTATATTTAATAATTTCTTGGCCGGTCATGGTGGCTCACACTGTAATCTTAGCATGTTGGGAGGGCAAGGTGAGAGGACTGCTTGAGCCCAGAAATTTGAGATCAGCTTGAGCAACATGGCAAGTCCCCATCTCTACAGAAAATAAAAAAATTTGCTGAGCGTGGTGGCATGCACCTGTGATCCCATCTACTAAGGAGTCTGAGGCAGAAGGATTGTTTGAGCCTAGGAGACGGAGGCTGCAGTGAGTCATGTTTACGCTACTGCACTCCAGCCTGGGCAACAGAGTGTAACTCTGTCTCAAAAGAAAAAAAAGTTGCCAAACAAAATATAACATTAGTGTGTTTTCCTGAAGGGCAATATGGATGGTAGGAAATCTAAAAACTTCATCACATGAAAACATGAACAACTTTTAAAGGAGCTATGGATGTTTACTCATGAGAAAAGAAAACTAATGTATGAATAGTAATCAGTAAAAAGTTCAGGAAGCGTAACATAAAGTACACCTTTCTTAAAATTAAAATTACCCCAACCTTGAATAGGGTGTTTTATTTAGTGACATAAGTTAATTCTCCATATTGGAGATATGCAAGCCCAAATGAGATTCTCATTTGAGAGGTTGCCTAAATAAATTCCTACATAGGAAGAGAAGAGTAAGCCTAGGTCAATGGGTCCCAAATCTCGCTGTGCATCAAAATCACCTCGGGTACTGGCCCCATTCCAAACCTACTGAATCAGACTCTTCAAAAGGTGAGGCCTAGGAGTTTGAATTTTTAAAAAGTACCTCACCAAAAATAAATAAATAAATAAGCACCTCAGGTGTTTCTGATGCAGTCAGTTAGGAACTAGTTTGCCGAAATACTGGCCCAGGTAATATTTAGCTCCTTTAAAAATACATGCACAGTTTAAAAAACATAATCTGATAATTAAAATGTAAATGGTGATAAAAGAACGATGTGATTCTCCCATCCAAGTACTAACCAAGCCCGACCCTGCTTAGCTTCCGAGATCAGACGAGATTGGGCGCGTTCAGGGTGGTATGGCGGTAGACAGAACGATGTGATTCTAATGAGATAAAATTAATGGTGTTGAATGTTAAAGCCACATATGTGGAATGTGAAAGCCACTACTGAGTTTCAACCCTATAGTTAAAAAAAAAAAGGCTTAGTGGTTTTACCCAAAAGAAAAAATACTAGAAAAAGGTATGAATGCAAACATCTGGGTTCAAAAACTAGCTCTACCATAATTAACTGAATGTTTCTGAGCAGAGATTTGACCTCTAGGCCTTGGTATCTTGATCTCTAAAATGAGGATATTACAACCTAACAAAGTTGTTAAGGATGAAGGCAAAAGCCTGAAAAGCCTGGAGGGGCTTTTTACATTATCAAGCAACAATCTGATAAGATATCAAAAGATGAAAAAGCCAGTGGTTATAAAAAATAAAGGCTCATAAATAAGATACAAAATGAAGCAATAGTACTAATGACAGCTTAAAAAAGCAAAACACTATTTCTTGGTGTTTAGCAAAAACTATAAAAACCATTTTACACAGCATATGGGCTCAACTTGTCTATTACTAACAACCAAATGAAAATAACAGTTTTAATTTTTTTTTTTGCTGCAGTGATCATCTGATTTCCATGGTTTCTTTCCAATATATGTTCATATTATTTCTTCCCATACTTGAAAAAAAAGGATTTTGAAAAGTACTTCACTTAAAATGAAAAACTTAACTCATGTCAAGATACACTGTGCCATAAGTTTAAATAAAACACATGTGAATGAACGCTGTTCATTAAGTATTATTACATTTTCACATTTACTAAGAAATCTATTTTATATTTACAAAGATTAATGCTACTTACGGGTCTTTCATTGGGATCAATGAAAAATATTTTGATGATTATTTCGAATTCACCCCATCCTGTTTCAGTAATTTCATATGGAGGCTTAGTAACAACTAAAGAGATAAAACAATAGTAAATTATCAGTTTAGTTTCCTAGCTGTTTTTAACTTTGGATATTGTGTATCAAAAGACTATACTGTACCTCTTAAAGGATTGCCATAGCTTTCATGTAATTTAAACTGGATTTTCTTCACATATGCTGACATATCCTAAAATATAAGGAATTAATTAGTTTTATGATCTACATATGAAAAGTAGGAAAAAAATACACTAAACATACGGACCTAATTTTAAAAAAACATACTTCCCCTCAAATTTTATAGAACCTAATTTTCTAAAAAACATGAATTATACCTGGGAAGTTATTTTGCTTTTTTTGAAAAACAAAAACAAAGGAAGACTGTGTTGAATTCTTTTATAATTTTTAATATATAAAAATACATGTCCCTAATTCACTTTTTTTTGGCAAATCTTGTTTTCATATACCTCTATAGATAATACTCTAAATCAATTTTGATTTTTTTCCATTAAAACAACACTACATATCTGGTACTGTTACAGAAATAACCATATAAACCAAGGCAAATCTATAGTCAATTTCAAAGAACAAAATTACATTACATAGGCCAGGCATGGTGGCTCATGCTTGTAATTCCAGCAGTTTGGGAGGCCAAGGTGGATGAGGTCAGGACTTCGAGACCAGCCTGGCCAACATGGTGAAACCTCATCTCTACTAAAAATACAAAAAATTAGCTGGGCAGGGTGGCGGGCACCTGTAATCCCAGCTACTCTGGAGGCTGAGGCAGGAGAATCGCTTGAACCTAGGAGGCAGAAGTTGCAGTGAGCCGAGATCACGCTACTGCACTCCAGCCTAGGCAACGAGAGAAAGTCCGTCTCAAAAAAAAAAATTATATTACATAAAGCTAAGGACAACTAATTTAAAGCAATATAAGACTGTTGAATAACAAAAACTCCTCTTTTTCTTGATTTTATTTTGAAGTACAGAGAATATTCATTAGTTATGGCACATAAAAGGGCTTCTGTTGGCAAAGGTGGCTTTGAAAAAATATAACTCATTATAGAAGAATAAAAAATGCAAAACAATAACTCATGTTCAATAGTAATGTTGATTATTTTTAATTTACTTTTAGGAATTTTTAAATGTGCTTATATCTACATATCTACATTCATATCTAACTTTATTATTTAAAAAATAAACTGGAATCTTACTGTAATGATATCTTCTTTTATTCTTTTTTTTCTTTTTTTTGAGACGGAGTTTCGCTCTTGTTACCCAGGCTGGAGTGCAATGGCGCGATCTCGGCTCATCGCAACCTCCGCCTCCTGGGTTCAGGCAATTCTCCTGCCTCAGCCTCCTGAGTAGCTGGGATTACAGGCATGCGCCACCATGCCCAGCTAATTTTTTGTATTTTTAGTAGAGACGGGGTGTCACCATGTTGACCAGGATGGTCTCGATCTCTTGACCTCGTGATCCACCTGCCTCGGCCTCCCAAAGTGCTGGGATTACAGACGTGAGCCATCGCGCCCAGCTTCTTTTATTCTTTCTTTAGCAAAGGAGTCTTACTATGTTGCCTGTCTGGTCTCACTCTCCTGGGCTCAAGCAATCCTCCCACTTGGGCCTCCCAAAGTGCTGGGATTACAGGAATGAGCCACTTCACCTAGCCAATGGTTTTTAGTTATATTTACAGAGTCTCATAACTACAACTTTAGAACATTTTTATCACATAAAAGAAAGCCATATCCATTAGCACTTACTCCAATACCCTTCCCTGCCACCTAATGGCAACCACTTATCTATTTTCTTGTCTATGGATTTGTCCCTTCTGGACATTTCATATAAATAAAAGTATATAATATATGGCCTTTTTAATATCTGGTTTCTTTTACTTAGCATAATGCTTTCAAGTTTCATAACGTAGTAGCATGTATCAGTACTTTACTTTTTATTGGTTGATAATATTCAATTGTATGGATATACCAATTTTATTTATCCATTCATCAGTTGATAGACACGTGGGTTGTTTCCTCCTTTTGGCTATTATGAATAATGCTGGTATCAACGTTCATATGCAAGTTTTTGGGTGGACTTTGAAGGGTTTTAAATAGAGGAAAAATTTACTCACTCAAAAAATATCTGTTAAATACCTACTATGTACTGGCTATGTTCCAGGCACAGAAGATTCAGCAATGAAACAAAATTACCAGCAATCAGATGACACAGCAGAGCTATCTTTCACATTCTTTGATGGTCTTATTACCACAGTATCACTTTAAGGATTAGCTGCTTATTCCTGAAACTCCTGATTAAATACTATATTAACTTGAGATACGATGTTAGGAAGGTGTACTTGTACTATATTTATACTATAATAGTTCTTGTTACCTTAATTTTAATTAGAAAACATTTTTGGAAAATTGGTTTCTACTATTTTATGAAGATGACAGTTCTCTATTTTTTCAAAAACTTTTTGACAACATTCCTACAATGGGTCAATTTTATAATCAGAAAGTTACTATAAAAAATTACAGGTTATCTTTAAGCAAAACCAATTACAGACAACTTTAAGCAAAATAGTTACAGAAAAAAACGAGTGCCTACCTCATTTCTATATGGTTTTACATATACTGTCCACTGATGAGTGTGCCCATCTTCTTCTCTTTTCTTTCCAAAATACCGAGCAACATTACCATAAACTATTGGTTTAACAATAGTAACCCCCTAAAAGAAAAATAATTTTAAAATTAATGAATATTGTACCATTACCTAAATAAGCCGAATAAGAGCTCTGAAAACTTGTTTTAAAGAATAACAATCTATAGTTTGCTCACAGGATTTCTCTCAAATCAGACACTTATCCTCATTTCATATTAATACAAAAAAAAAAAAAACAGAATTACAATGTTCCCTCTGTAAAAATGTAATTTAAATTACCACATAAAGCACTTTGAGAGTTTTGTTAAAAGAAATGCAAAAGGCCTTTTACTTAAACACCGAAAGCTAGGCATTAAAATAAGATTTGCCAATTCTGACTGGCATTACCTGTGGTAATGCCTTTATCACCCAGCCTGTGGCAGTGTTTCCCAAAGTGTAGCATAAATATTAACAGCAATTTGTGAGAGGTAGAATAAAGGTCAAACATTTTTCACTTTTTTACTTATGTGTTTAATCAGTATTTAAAAAAAGAAAACTGTAACTAGAAATTAAAACCTACAATTTTACTGAGGCAGGTGGATCACCTGAGGTCAGGGGTTTGAGACCAGCCTGGCCAACATGGCAAAACCCCATCGTTTCTAAAAACACAAAAATTAGCCAGGTGTGGCGGCAGGTATCTGTAGTCCCAGCTCCTTGGGAGGGTGAGGCAGGAGAATTGCTTGAATCTGAGAGGCAGAGATTGCAGTGAGCCAGGATCATGCCACTGCACTCCAGTCTTGGGCAACAGAGTGAGACTGTCTCAACAATTACAACAACAACCCTATAATTTCAAAAACATTAACACTTAGAGGCTTTTAAAAATTAAATTGATTTAAATGTAAATGTTAAAATAAATACTACAGTTGGATTCAGACATAGCAAAAATGGCCAAGTGGCACTTGGATGACTGAAGCTTGGTAAACAGTGGCTGATGACATGTTTGCTACATTTGTCCTTAGTTTAACATACGTATTTCTTATATCTGATAAGTGCAAAGGCAGTGAGTATTGACAGATTATGGTGGAAAAGACAAAAAGTTTCAATTGAAGTGAAAATACTGAATGTTGCACATGAATCTGAAACCAATGGCTCAACTGCAGAAATGTATCTGAAGGAAAGAGCAAGATTTACCACATGTGAAAAATGCTGAGCAAATGTAATTAACAAGAAGAAATGAAGAAAAGTGGCTCACGCCTGTAATCCCAGCACTTTGGGAGGCTGAGGCGGGATCACTTGAGGTCAGGCATTCGAGACCCACCTGACCAACATGACGAAACTCCGTCTCTACTAAAAAATACCAAGACATTAGCCGGGCATGGTGGTACGCACCTGTAGTCCCAGCTATTTGGGGGGCTGAGGCAGAAGAATCGCTTGAACCCGGGAAGCAGAGGTTGCAGTAGGCCGAGATCGCACCCCTGCACTCCAGCTTGGGCGACAGAGTAAGACTCTGTCTCAAAAAAAAAAGAGAAAAAGAAAAAGAAATGAAGAAAATCAGTGAACAAAAATGGAAAAACTTTGTGGCTGAATAATTAACTACTCCAACATCCAACACCTATAAACCTAAAGTTAGTTCAGAAGAAGGCAAGCAGTTTGTATGAGAACTTAAAATCACAGTGCTACTGATGACACTTTTGTGGGAACCACAGATTGGGCTTCAAGTTGAAGGCCTGATAGAATGAGTACAAGGGCGCTGACACGGGGAGGGTATAATAGATCCCATAGCTGCTAAGGTGCTACTACGAACTTGCAGAGGTCATCAACGATGAAAAGGGAAATCACTTGTCAAGATTTCTACCTAGATGAAATTTAGCTAAATTGGAAAAATATGGTTGAAAGAACAAATTAACAATCAGCAAAGAGAAATAAATCCCCAATTTCTCAAGGGCAGTGTGCCTCCCGTCTGAAGCCCTAGCTACTCGGGAGGCTGAGGCGAGAGGATCGCTTGAGCCCAGGTGTTCATGGCTGCAATGAAGTATGATCAGGCCAAGGACTCCAGCCTGGGTAACAGAGACCCTGCCTGTAGTCAAACATAATAATAATTATGTAAAAATGACACAGATAAGGATTTTAAAAACCTACAGATTAACTATTTTGGTACAAAAGTGGGTGATTCTTCCAGCAGCATGTTAGAAGGGAATAAAAAAAAAAGAAAAGAAAAAAAAACCAAAGTGGGTGATTCTTTTTAAAGAAAATATCCTTTCCTCTATAAATAAAAATCGGGGGTACAATAGTTGTTTTAATAGGAGCCAGTGGCTCCTGCCTTAAAAATTAACATGCCAGAGGATGTGGGAAAGTGTGAGAAAAATAAATGTCACAATGTCAAAACATTACGATAGACTCTATGAAAATTTCATCAAAAACAGAAGTTGACATTTACTGAATGTTCCCCATGTGCCAGGCACACTGTTAGGCTTTTGCTTTGGGGCTTTGTGAACACTGTGAATTCCGGCAAATTTTCTTAGCTTTCCTCCGCCTCGGTGCCTCAGTTATCCTTTGGAAATACTGCGGGTAAGCGCTCAGCAACTATTTGCTACAGTTAGTTAGTTAGTTGAGACAGAGTATATTGATTGATTGATTGATTGATTGGAGGCAGAGTCTCGCTCTGTCGCCCAGGCCGGAGTGCAGTGGCGCTATATCAGCTCACTGCAACCTCCGCCTCCCAGGTTCAAGCGATTCTTCTGCCTCAGTCTCCCGAGTAGCTGGAAATACAAACGCGCGCCACCAAGCCTGGCTAATTTTTGTATTTTTAGTAGAAATGGGGGTGTCGCCATATTGGCCAGGCTGGTCTTGAACTCCTGACCTCGTGATCAGCCCGCCTTGGCCTCCCAAAATGCTGGGATTACAGGCGTGAGCCACCGCGCCCGGCCTGCTACAGATACTGTTATCTTTACACCAGTTGGGTGGCGTCACCGCTTTACCAATAACCTAGGTTGGCAGCGAATGTGCACCAAGCCGAGCTTTCCCAGCCCTCGGAGTGGCCCGTTTCCTCAGCAGCCATGCCTAGGTTTCCTGTAGCCACGTCTATGTTTCCCCAAGCCACCACGGATCTGTTTGTGTTTTGGCGGGGATGGGAGTTGGCAATGACGCGAGGAAGTTGGGGCCCAATGAACGCCGGCTTTGACTCGTTCTCCGCCTTGAAACCAGGGTTCAAATCGGAGGAGAGAAGGCGCGAAAAGAAACCCAGAAGGTCCTCCCCGCGCCGCTCAGGGAGGAGCCGGGGCGGAAGAACCACCCCGGAAGAGGCGCGAGTCGGCCACTGACCTTTACTCTCCCGCCGGAGTCAGGCCCAAATTCGGCCATTCTCTTGAACATATTGTCCCACGGAAGAAGCCGCCGCCGCCGCCAGGGAAAGAGACCGGGGCTGGCGGGGTCGCCACTCCCCTCAGAGGCTGCGCTCCTCTCACGCGGGCCCAGGCGGAGAGTTTCTCGCCGAGGAAGGGCGAGTTACTAGGGCTCGTGGCGCTGAGTAACCGTCAACTTATCTGGCTGACAGCTTTCCTGAAGGCCATTCAACCCCGCGCAGGTGGAGAGCGCAACGGAAGGAGGGGCGACGGCGTTGCCGTGCGCAGGCGCAACGGGCTCGCGTGTGCGCACGCAATGCACACTGCGCACGCGCTTGGCGGCTGCGATCACATTACAAAACCAGTCCAGAAGTTTCAAACCAGAAAAATTGGAAGGAAGGAAATAATCAATAAATGACTTTAGAAAGTTGTCCAGATGTTAAGGATATGAATTCACCCTGGAAGATCCTACCAAGCACCCCTAGCACAAATATTAAATCATCCACCTCAAGACATATCATTGTGAATTTTCCGCACTTCAAGGATAAAGAGATCCCACACCCTTCCATGTTATAAAGACTGTGGAATCAGAGTGGCTGCAGATTGCTCGATAGAATCATTAGAATCTAGGAGGCCATACGGTACTGTCTTCAAAACTCTGACGGAAAATTACTTCCAGTTTAGTCTTCAGTATTCATACAACTACCAATCGAGTGTGCGACTAGAATAGTTTCAGACGTGTTAAATCACTACACACACAAAATGGTACCTATCTTACTTTTCCTAGTACCTCCAGGAAGATCCTGTAGATCTGATCCACCAAAATGAGAGAATAAGCCAAGAAGGAGGAAATTATGAAATACAGGAAATATAATAATTATCAAACAGAAAATAATAAAATCCCAGGATGCTACTGAAAGAGCCCTGGGACAAAAGCTGTGTACAGGCATAGACGGCAACGCAACCAGATTAGAGTCGGTCAGAAATCTTTGGGAGACACTGCTTCGGAAGGATGAAATTGATAAAATTCCAGCTGGCATTGAATCCTCGAGAGGAGATTTGACCTAGGGTTTAGGAGTGTAACTCATGACAGGCACACACAAAACTAAGCAGCTGTAAGAATTATTATTATTAATTCTAGGGAAAACAAAATCTTATGCAAGAAAAGAATTGTATTTATGGTTACATAAATACTGAGTATTGATCACCCCCCTCCCCGCAAAAATAGAATTTACATTTGAAAGGATGGGCTTTGGAGAAGGGTACTGTGATGGGGATGGAGGAGGAAGAAATAGAGTTTAATCTTTAGCTTCCATAGTGGAAAGTCAGTATCTTAAAATGGAAAAATCAAAAAGAAACAATAGAAGTCTAACATTTTTAAGCATGGAGGTAAATATAAAAAAAAATTAAGCTAAAAAAGTAGAAAATACTGCTGATTGTAATTTTTAGTAATTCCATTTAGCAACTTGAAGAAAATATTTTTTAAATGGCTTCACTAAATAGAAGTGCAAGGAATGTGCTCAGGGCTTAGTTATAATTAGTGCCACATGAAGAGCTCAGTTGTCATATGGATGTCACTCTGCGTTTCAACCAACATAGGAACTGAGTTTCTTTTGAAAATGATCAAACACTGATACTGATTTTTGTTCTGTTCCCAGAATAAGAGTAGAAATTTGGTTTGGGGGCATAATTATATTAAAAACATTTGTTATGATTAAGAAATATTTATCAAAAGCTAAAACAAAATCTCCAACAAACACTGCTTTCCCTCTTCGGTCTACTTTGTCTAATCTCTGGCAGTTTCCTCAATCAGCCTGTGTTGGGTTATCCTGACTTCTTGGACATCTCTGCTTCTCAGCTGTCACTCTTCAAGTCTCTCTCCCTTACCTTGACTCATCCTTTGTACACCTCAGGGTAGCCCAATATGCATAAACTCAGATTCTTTCTGAGTTTATTCATAACAGAGTGGTCCAAAGAATTTTGAAGCCTAAGGTTGCAACCTATGTAATGGCCCTCTGCTGCCCTCCCATGGCTGGTCTACGTGCTGCATTTACATAGCCAAGAAGTGGCTTGGAATCCCGCAAGCTGTTGTACTGGAATCGTGTGGCCTTGAAGAGGAAAAAAAAAAAAATCTTAGAATGTTCAGCTTGGAAGGAACATACTAAATAATCAGCAAGAGATTAATTTGATCAACTGATATTTATTGAGCATGTACCATGTTCCAGTCACTCTTCTAGGTGTTTAGAATACAGAAGTGGAATGAGTGAAAAATTTCTGTTCTTCCTACGAGGGCAGTGGTTCAGCATATTACGCCAGTGATGTTAACATGGTAAAGAGGGTGTCCAGGTGTGGGGGACAACCCACTGAGGGATGTCAGAGCCTGAGTGGAGGGCACTCAATGTTGGGCAGAGTTGGGAAACTGGTTACATACAGGCAAACCCGTCAAATTCATAAATGCACTAAGGATACATTTTAAGGATATTGGGTATAATGAATGCTAAGTTTCTTACTGTCAGAGAAGAGAGTTAAAACACAGAAAAGAAGAAAACCAGAGTGAATCCTGTGATGTGAGGTTAGAGTTGGAGGTATTGGTGTGAATTCATGATTTTCAATATAAACAGATAGATACAGAGACAAATACAGTGTAAATACATATATCTTCCAGTTCTGTTCACTGATAGGGCCTGGGAACAGTGATACCCTAGTGCCCAGGTCTTGTTTTTTAATACTGTTATGCACTTTGAGGAATCAGGGCTCCTTGGAGAAATGCCTATTCCATTTCTGGAAGCAAGGAAGGAACAAAGTGAGCCTTAGAATACTTCATGCCAGAAAACAAGAAAGTGCTTGAAGAATGATGGAAATATGTGGAAATGACACAGAAGCCAACTTGCAGGGACTCGCTGGCCAAATCGAGGACAGCTGTGAACATCAAAATAAATAATAGTAATGGATTATAACTCATTATGATTTGAATAAAATAGAAGCCATGGGTCCATACTGATATAATAAAAAAATGCATGACCAGGCACGGTGGCTCATGCCTGTAATCCCAGCACTTGGGAGACCAAGGTGGGCAGATTGCTTCAGGTCAGGAGTTCAAGATCAGCCTGGGCAACATGGCAAAACCCCGTCTCTACTGAAAATACAAAAATTAGCCAAGCATGATGGCGTGCGTCTGTAATCCCAAATACTCAGGAGGCTGAGGTGGGAGGATCACTTGAGCCCGGGAGGCAGAGGTTGCAGTGAGCTGAGATTGCACCACTGCACTCTAGCCTGGGTGACAGAGTGAGATCCTGTTTCTAAATGATAAACAAACTGAAAATTTGATGAGCAGTAGTCTCAAAGCACCTCCTCCTCGAATACTTTACAGTGAAGATGGCTTGCAGGTATCTTCTTAATCAAGTGATCCAAATGAATATCACCAACAATGGGGCAAATCAAAACTGCATGCCACCTGAAAAGATGCAGTGAGAAGAACATTACTTCTGTGGTATTCCCACCAAAGATGCGTAACCTAGTGGAATTGAGAGAACGCCAGAAAAACCTGAGGAACATTCTATAACTGGTCTGTGGTCTTCAAAAGTGTCAAGGTCATAAAAATCCAGAAGAAAACAACTGAGGAAACAATTCAGATTGAAAGAGACTTAAAAAACATGACAACCAAATACAACACGATTCTGAATTAGATGCTTTTGTTACAAAGGACTTATTGGGACAATTGATGAAATTGAGTAGAATCTGAAGATTAGATGATAGTAATGTATCAGTGTTAATTTACTAATTTGGATAATTGTTTTGAGGTTATGTAGAAGAATGTCTTTGTAGGAATTACACACTGATATAGTCAGGGCCATTAGGTATCACGTTGGCAATTTACTCTCAAACAGTTCAGAAAAATAAAAGACCTTCATACAGTACTTTTAAATTTTTAGAAAGATTGAGATTATTTCAATGTTTTTTAAAAAGTGGAAAAAAACCTATGTCATTTTGGAAGTTATGTTTTGATGAGAAGAGACAAACAAGTAAAATATGTAGTATAAAAAATCATTATAGGGCCGGGCGCGGTGGCTCACGCCTGTAATTCCAGCACTTTGGGAGGCCGAGGTGGGTGGATCACGAGGTCAAGGATCGAGACCATCCTGGTCAACATGGTGAAACCCCGTCTCTACTAAAAATACAAAAAATTAGCTGGGCATGGTGGCGCATGTCTGTAATCCCAGCTACTCAGGAGGCTGAGGCAGGCGAACTGCCTGAACCCAGGAGGCGGAGATTGCGGTGAGCCGAGATCGCGCCATTGCACTCCAGCCTGGGTAACAAGACGAAACTCCGTCTCAAAAAAAAAAAAAAAAAAAAAAATCATTATAGGCTTGAGCCCCGAGACACTCTCGCATTTAGAAATTAAATAGCAGAGAAAGAGCGAGCAAAAAGGACAGAGAAAGAACAGTCAGTGAGGTAGGACATAAATGAGGAAACGCCAAGGGAGAAAAAATTGCTGGAAGTATGAAGTGGCTCACTTTGTCAAATGCTGCTGAGATGAACAAGATGATCACTGGAATTAGCACTGAGGAGTCATGGGAGAAATCCTGGAGGAGCAGTTTCAGCTGGGTGAGGATGGAAGCCAGATTAGAGAGAAAAGACAATGGGAGGTCAGATCATGGAGTTGGTGAGTACAGACATCCTTCCCCAGAAGTCTTGCTGTAAAGAGAGCAGAGAATGGGGTTGCAGTTGGAGGATTATGTAGGGTCAGTGGAATATTTGTTGTAAGATGGGAGGTTACTAGGACAGACTGTAGAATGGTGGAGGTGATCCAGCAAAGAGGAACAAATGAGGGATCCAGGAAACAGCCTAACTCAGAGTAGTGACAGGGATGGGAGGGAAACTGCATGTGGAGTCAATGCTGTTGGCAGGAAGATCTTCATCCTGTTAATAGGAGGGGAGGAAGGAAGGATGGGCTATGGGAAGGTATGACATTTGTTTTGGTGATGTGGAGGGGAAAACTTTGTATGAAGTTGCTTTTGTTTTATAAGTGTAATATGATGCCAGGTTATCTGCTGAGAGCAGAGAAGGGTGGAGGATGAGGGGGCAGAGGAGGAGGCTGAATGTGCGTATTTGGGCTTTGAAGAGAGAAGAGGAAAAGTAAAATAGTAACAGTCATTTTGGAGACTGGGGACACAAAAATGGAAGGATTGCAGAGAAATAACTAAAATGGCCAGGCAGACTTGAGATTTATGGTTATGAATTTAAAGTGACACCTGTCAGCATGCTTGTGGATTTTTCTCCAGCAATATCCAACTATTTAAGTGAGGATATAAGAGAGAGATTAAGAGCACCAAATCATATTTTTTCAAATATATGTCTTTTTTTCTTTAGAGACACTATAGGAATCTAAATAAAAACAGACATGGTATGTGTTGCAAAGCCTTTAATGAGAATGTTTGTATTTTTTACATCATGCATAATTTCACATTTGTGATTAATTAGTAATTATTTCAATACTTGTAAGCTCATCTGCCTCAGATTTAATCATAATACATGAATGAAATTAATCAAATTAAGGGACAGAAATTTAGAAAGGAACACACTTTATGAAAATAAAATTCTCAATTCAAGCAGTTTGTTTCTAGCATTTGGTGTTCCACCTACCCCTTTAAAAATTTCATATTGCCCAACAAAAAGTGGTTATTTTTAGTGTTTTTGGAGATGACTGAACAGATGCCTATACAGCTGGTATTTTGCCTAAGATTAATTTAAGATAACCTTTTGTTGTATTTTACTTAACATTGAGTATACTTGTATCACTTGAGATTAAGTCTGGGTTATTTCTTTGATAAAAACTGAATGTACTGGAGATGTATTTGACAACCAAGGTTTTAGATACATTTTCACCAGTATTAGCTCTGTTTGCAAACTGAAAAATGCTGTAGTCTTAATATAAAATAATAACCACATTAGTGAACATTACATCTCTTAGAAGAAAGGCCATATTTTGCTCCTGCTTCTGTAAAAATATTATTTGTCTGAAGGGGAATAATGGTAGTGTGACCTTTCACTTAATTACTACTCCCTTAATGTGAGAAAGAGACAAAAATGAGCTGAAGAAGGAAAATTCTGCAGTTATACTCCACAACCTTGAACATACTGATTGACATCTCTGTTTTGACAATGAGCTTTCCATGCCACCCTGTAGAAAAAGATGAAGCAAATGGTGAAAGGTTAACACATATGTTCACTGTAATATACATACTTCATACACCTTGGGGAAACAAAATATTTTGCCAATAGATAAAATGCTAAGATAGACCCAGCTATTGCTATTTATTAAATGAAGCTATGTATACAAAGTATTTCACTCCTCTCTAAATCTCCCAGTAGAGTATAGAATGCTGAACACAGTGAGTAATGTGCATTGTACAGCAGCAACTGCAAAATAAATTCCACATTTACTTATTCTCTTTTTTTTTTTTTGAGACAGATTCTCACTCTGTTGCCCAGGTTGGAGTGCAATGGCACAATCTCTGCAAACTTCCCCTCCCAGGTTCAAGCAATTCTCCCTCTCAGCCTCCCGAGTAGCTGGGATTACAGACACCTGCCACCACGCCCAGCTAATTTTTTGTATTTTTAGTAGAGATGGGATTTTGCCATGTTAGCCAGGCTGGTCTCAAACTCAGGTGATTCACCTGCCTTGGCCTCCCAAAGTGTTGGGATTACAGGCGTGAACCACTATGCTCTGCCCACATTTACTTATTCTAAAAAGAATTTCAAGATATGACAAGGAACTGGTAGAGTGTGAAGAATCTTAAAACTCTAGAAATCCCCTAAAATAAATTGAAGAGTAAAAAAGTAAAATTCTGGATCAGTTAAAGTAGATTGTTTCTTCAAGGATGTAGGTAATATGTTATTTAGCATAAGCCAAAAGCTGTAATTTTCAGGTGTCACTAGCATACTTCGGTATTTGAAAATCTGCTCCCGTTGTATGTATGAACAGTAGAGTAAAATAGTTTTCCCTTTTAACCCTTAAAACATACCATGCTCTAATGCCTTGTGGATCACGGACAACCCTCTTTGCACAGGTCACAGCTTCAGTGATGTCATCTTGCAGCAAAGCTGAAAGACAGGTGGTAAGGAATGAAAACAACTTTAATAGATATTTCATTTTAATTTTATGTTTAGCCAGCTTTATTCTGTTTGGGTGTGGAAAAAATGCTAAGATATTATTTTCTGTTAGTCCATGTATGTGTGATTGTTGAGGAAAACTTTCCCTTCATTCTCTCTCATTTAGCATGAAATGAAGCATTGTTTTCCTCATTTACCAAAGTCATTGGAAGCTCTGGAAGTATTAACAAAATGATTAAAGGTCCTCTTTGTACTAGACACTGTAAAAAAAAAAAAAAAAAAACTAGTGATATTTTACTTGGCAGTTCTATTATTGAAAATTTATCCAAAATAAATAAAAAATGCACCCAAAGATGTATGCACAAAGCTCTTCATAGCAATTTATGAGAGGGAAAAATGGAAACAAAGTACTCAATAGAAAGAGTTGGATCAGTAAATTATAAATATTCATATATTAGAATTCTAGCCATTCTTTTAAAATAATAATACAGATTTGTATTTTTTTCCTCATCTGGAAAATGGAGCAAAAGATAGTTAAAAATTGATTCGTATTTGCTGACATGCAAATAATTTTGTGTGATAAGCAAATTGTAAACCAGCATGTGTAATACAATTTAATTTTTGCAAAAGCACACATTACTTGCATGTTTATATGTGGGTAAATATGTGTATGATATAACTTAACGTTCATATACATGATTGATATAGTTCTGGAAGAATATATACCAGAATTTACCCATGGTTATGAACCTCTGGGTAGTAAGATAATGGGTTTTATTTTTTTCTTTGTATTTTCTAATTTTTATTGAATAGCCAAAGATTATTATATAATACAAAATGTTTTTTAAATTAACTGGATTTTTAAAATAACGTAAGATTAATGTTCTCTATTGGGAATTTTAATGTTTAAAAATTTAATAATATCAACTTTGCAAGATTTCTGCAATATTTTTTGCACTGGAGATTCCACGTGTTATTTCTATTTTTATTAGTTTAATAAAATATTTGTTTTACCCCAAATAAATAAATCCTTAAGTTAATTTGTCATCCAAAAAAATGATTCTAAAGGAACTGTATTTTTTGAAGATGCAAACTAAAGAATTTAGAAATGGAATGTCATAATGTTCCTAATTCACTTAAAAGTCTCTCGGCAGTAGCCAGATACAATGGCTCATGCCTGTAATCCCAGCACTTAAGGAGGCTGAGATGGGAAGATTGCTTGAGCTCAGGAGTTTAAGACCAGCCTGAGCAACACAGAATTTGCCTCTACAAAAAATTTTAAAAATTAGCCAGGCATCATGGTGTGTGCCTGTAGTCCCAGCTACTTGGGAGGCTGAGATGGGAGGATCACTTGAGGCTGCAGTGAGCTGTGATGGTGCCACTGCACTACAGCCTGGGGCACAGTGAGACCCTGTCTCAAAACAAAACAAAACACTCTCAGCAAAAAAAAAAAAAAAAAAAAAAAAAAAGACAGAAGAATCAACTATGGGAAAATGTTAACAACTGTTAAAGTGCATAATGGGCATATGGCTGTTTATTATACTAATGTCCCTAATTTTCTGTATATTTAGAACTTTTCATAATAAAAAGAAAAACAATTAAAAAAAGACCACACAACTAAATTATCCCTAAACCTCCCCAAAGTAAGCAGGAGGAATGGCATCTTTCTGGACAAAGCATGAGTGAAGCCATTGACAGTAAATTAATAGGTCATTCCAGAAACTTTCGTATATAAAAAAACTCCAACCTTTTATAATACTAGTTCTTTAATTTCTTAGGGAATTACAAGGAAAACAATAATGATTTTCTGGAAGTTAGGTGTAGTTTTTCTAAGTCCCTCATGAACCCTTCAAGGCTTTTTCATTTGCATTGAATCTCAATTCTTGTAAGTATAATCAGATTGGCCAAATATTAGCTTGTCTTACCATTGCAGGATATATGACAGGCATTAACTGCTCCTGGGGTTTTGCCATTATTACACCAATAGTGGCTATTGATCTGAAATATCCCATAATCAGTGCTTTGGTCTCCAGGATTGTAGTTTGTAGCACGTGTGTTATAATCACTCTCCCATTTGGCCAAACACATCCCTGAAAAGAACTTATTTTTAGTAATAAACAGCAATACTAAGTGACTTATACTCTATAGTGAAATCAGTTCTATTTAGCTACTTCTATTTTACTGATTGCTTTATAAGTATAAAGATTTACTTAACTTATAAAATATCTCAACACGTTAGTGGTAAGGGACTTGTGAGAGAATCCTTTTGTAATGCAAATCATCTTGTAACACTAATGAACAATATAACATAGTTTCAAAAATATTAAAATACATGTTTCTTCCATTGCTTTTATCCTTCCCCTGCTTCCATCCCTCAGGCAACATTTAGCCAAGAACAGAAAAATCAACAGAGCTGTTGAGTGGATTTTGTAAATTCATAACAGATAGGTAGGCTGGTGGAAACATGCTTTTTTTTAAATCAGAAAAACGTAAGGATTTTCTGACAGAGAGAAATTTTCTTATAATATCTAAAGGTGAATTTGGATATCAAGTTAGAATCTTGAAAACAAGACTATTCTGTGATTTCATCCCTTTACTCATTCATTCAGAAATAGCTATTGAGGGGAAATGTCTGAATTAAATCTGAAAAGTACAGAGATCACATTGACAACTATGGACTAAACTGTAAAATAACTTTTCCTCATGGCACATCTTGAATTGTGTGGAAGAAAATGAAAGATAGTTAATCAAGTAGAATAGATAAAAATAATAAAACATTTCCTGCTGAGTTTCAGGGATCCTATATAAAGAGTGACTGAAGGGAAATAGGTTCCTACTGCCCTTGTGGGGAATTCAATATATTCTTTAAAAACTTCACTGTTAAAAATCCTGCGTCAGCTGGGCGCAGTGGTTCATACCTGTAATCCCAGCACTTTGGGAGGCTGAGGTGGGCAGATCATTTGGAGCCAGGATTCAAGACATCCTGGCCAACATGGTGAAACCTCATCTCTACTGAAAATACAAAAAAATTAGCCGGGTGTGGTGGTACACGCCTGTAGCCTCATCTACTCGAGAGACTGAAGCACCAGAATCACTTGAGCCCAGAAGGCAGAGGTTGCTGTGAGCTGAGATCATGCCACTGCACTCCAGCCTGGACCACAGGAGACTGTCTTAAAAAAAAAAAAAAAAAAAAAATCCCACGTCATGGCAGGGGAATTGAAGAAAAGAAAAATACTGCTTCACTCTAGACTCTCAGAGCCCAATTTCGAAATGGGAAATAACTGGAGTCACGTACCAAAGACTTGAGAGAGCTTGGCCAGGTCCTCAAATGTATCTTTCAATCAGCTTACGTGTGCCATTAAATCTCAGGCACCCAGCAAACTTCCTAGCACTGGAACAGTACAACAGGTCCTGTTTTGCTTAGAATGGAGTTTTCCCCTGCCATGCCCTCATTCCTTTAACTGGTATCTCTGATTATAAAGAACCAAACTGATGTTTTTAGCCATTGTAAGTATACAAACCCACGAAGAAATAAAAACATCTATTCACTCAAAGCCCCTTCTTCTTATTCCTTCTCCCCTAGTGTCTGTTCCATACATTTCTAATTCGCTGGAAGTATGGAGAATAGACTTACAGTTTGCTAGGCTGATTCCCCTGTAGCCATCCATTCCAAACCTTTTCAGAGTTCTGGCCAACTCACACCTTTCGAAGACCTTGCCCTGGACCATGACAGAAAGGAGGACAAGCCCCAGAATAATGAGAGCCTTCATGTTGACTGGTAAGTCGGACAGCTAGTCTGACCAGGGTGAGCAGGCTCCAGTATTTAAAGTCTTTTAATTTCCTTCTTCCCTTCGTGGTTTGAGGGCTCCACCCTTTCAGCTGTGGGGAAAACAGGAACTGCTGTATTGCTCCACTAACTCTAATGAGATTTTTTAATGCTTGAAGAGAGTTAAGCTGATTTCCTAAGAATTAATCTACAGGAAAATAATGAAATGACATTGTTTAAAGTACTGGATCTGGAAGAATTGTGTGTAGCACTGTTTCCAAGACAGGAACTTCCTTCTGTTTTATTATGAATTTGAGCAACTATAAAGAAAAAGAAAATGACTCTTTTGTACAGCTTAAAACAAGCTGTGATTTCTGACTAACATTCAGTTTCATGAAATTGTTTTGTATGCATTCACTATTTTATATTTATCTTTTTTACCTAAAATTATTTTATATATAATTTTCCACAAAATGAACATGACACATGTAACTGTTGTCTTAATGGGTGTATAGTGTGACACCATGTTGCTCAGCTAGTTTCTTACTTCAGACTCTCTTTGTTTCTTTATTATTATAAATCAGTGTTTATAATAATAATAAACACAGTGTTTATTGTGTATAGCACTGTTTCCAAGACAGGAACTTCCTTCTGTTTTATTATGAATTTGAGCAACTATAAAGAAAAAAAACAATGACTCTTTTGTACAGCTTAAAACAAGCTGTGATTTCTGACTAACATTCAGTTTCATGAAATTGTTTTGTATGCATTCACTATTTTATATTTATCTTTTTTACCTAAAATTATTTTATATATAATTTCCCACAAAATGAACATGACACATGTACCTGTTGTCTTAATGGGTGTATAGTGTGACACCATGTTGCTCAGCTAGTTTCTTACTTCAGACTCTTTTTGTTTTTTTATTATTATATATCAGTGTTTATAATAATAAACACAGTGTTTATAATAAAAAACAGTGTTTATAATAAAAATACATTTTTTATTATTATAAATCAGTGTTTTACTATTATAAATAAGGCTCATGTGAATAACTTTACCAACTTCATGACACTTTGCCTCCCATTTCCATATTAGAACATAAGGGGTCATTAGAAAGCAATAGCATTTTAAAAATCAAGCCTACCCAAGCACATATATCCAACTAAATGCTACCTTTAAAAATAGCAATCTCAGGAGGCTGTGCACAGTTTTTTCTTATTTTTAGTAGAAACACAGTCCTGCTATGTTGTCCAGGCTGCTCTTAAACTCCTGGACTCAAGCAGTCCTCCTACCTCAGCCTCCCAAAGTGCTTGGATTAAAGGCATGAGCCACTGTACCTGGCTCTGTTAGGCCATTCTTGTATTGCTATAAAGAAATACCTGAGACTGGGTAATTTATATATATATAAAAAAAGAGGTTTAATTGGCTCATTGTTCTGCAGGCTGTTCGGGAAGCATGGCATCGGCATCTGCTTCTGGAGAGGCCTCAGGAAGCTTACAATTATGGAGGAAGGTGAAGGAAGAACAGGTATTTCGGGGGCTGGGGGTACCACACTTTACAACAATCAGACCTTGTGAGAACTCACTATAACCAGGACAGCACCAAGCCACAAGGGATCTGCCCCCATGACCCAAACACTTCCCACCAGGCCCCACCTCCAACAATGGGGATTACAATTCAACATGCACTTTGGGGTCAGATGATCCAAGATGGCCAAATAGGAACAGCTCTGGAGTGCAGTTCCCAGTGAGAATGCAGAGGGTGAGTAATCACTGCATTTCCAAATGAGTTTTTACTGCCCATAGACCAGGAGATTCCCGGGTGGAAAAGCGCCACGAGTCTCCAGCATGGCTGTTACAGCTGGTGCAGTGGGACTCTGCACAAAAACTCACACAAATCTGGGCAGCCATTTCAACTGGCACCTGGAACACCTGGGAGACAGAGTTGCCCATTCAACTGAAAAAAAGGGGGCTGAAACAGGGAGTCAGGTGATCTGGCTTGATGAGTCCCATCCCCACAAAGACAAGCAATCTGAAACGCTCTAGATTGAGCGTTTCACAGCAAGCACAGCTGGACCCAGGATGGTCCTGCTCTGTGGAGGGAAGGGCGTCCAACATTACCAAGGCAGTCCACCACTACCGAGGCAGTCTGCCATTACCAAGACAGTTCACCATTATAGAGACAGTCCACCATTATTGAGATAGACTGCCATTACTGAGGCAGTTCTAACTATACCTCTATAAACAAAACCACAAGGAAGTTCACACAGCACCTGGGCAGAGCCCATGGCAGCTCAGCAATGCCTCTGCTGGCAGACTGTGACTAGACAACCTCATTGCTGAGCAGGGCATCTCTGAAAAAAGGCAGCAGCATGTCAGGAACTTATAAATAAAGCCCCACCTTCCCAGGACAGAGCACCTGGGAAAAAAAGGTGGTTATGAGTTCCACTACAGCAGACTTAAACATACCCACCTAGCAGCTCTGAACAGAACAGCAGAGCTCACAGCTGTGCACTTGAGCTCCTATAAGGGATAGACTGTCTCCTCAAGCAGCTCCCTGACCCCCATATATCCAAAGAGACACCTCATAAAGGAGAGCTCAGGCTGACATCTGGTGGGTATCCTTCTGGGACAAAGATAACAGAAGAAGAATCTGGTAGCAGCAACCCTTAGTGTTCTGCAGCCACTGCAGGTTATCCCCAGGCAAGCAGTGTCTGGAGTGGACCTCCAGCAGTCCTACAGCAGAGGGGACTGACTTCTAGAAGGAAAACTAAAAAACAGAAAGAAATAAATTCATCAGCAACAAAAAGGACATCCATTCAGAGACCCCATCTGAAAGTCACCAACTACAAAGACCACAGGTAGATAAATCCACAAAGATGGGAAGAAACCAGTGCAAAAAGGATGAAAACACCCAAAACCAGAATGCCTCTCCTCCTCCAAGGAATCAAAATTCCTCACCAGCAAGGGAACAAGGCTGGATGGAGAATAAGTCTGATGAATTGACTGAAATAGGCTTCAGAAAGTGGGTAATCACAAACTTCTCTGAGCTAAAAGAACATGTTCTAACCCAATGCAAAGAAACTAAGAACATTGAATAAAGGTTTGATGAAATGCTAATGAGAATAAACAGCTTAGAGAAGAATATAAATGAATTGATGGCACTGAATAACACAACATGAGAACTTCATGAAGCATACACAAGTTTCAATAGCCAAATCAACCAAGCAGAATAAAGGCTATCAGAGATTGAAGATCAACTCAATGAAATAAAACAAGAAGGAAAGATTAGAGTAAAAAGTAAAAAGAAATGAACAAAGCCTCCAAGAAATATGGGATTATGTGAAAAGACCTAATCTACGTTTGATAGAATGTGATGGAAAATGGAAAGCACTCTTCAGATTTTTTCCAGGAGAACTTCCCCAACCTAGCAAGGCAGGCCAATATTCAAGTCCAGGAAATACAGAGACCACCACAAAGATATTCCTCAAGAAGAGCAACCCCAAGGCACATAATCATCAGATTCACCAGGGTTGAAATGAAGGAAAAAATACTAAGGGCAGCCAGACAGAAAAGTCGGGTTACCCACAAAGCGGAGTCCATCAGACTCACAGCACATCTCTCAGCAGAAACCCTACAAGCCAGAATAGAGTGGGGGCCAATATTCAACATCCTTAAAGAAAGAAGTTTCAACCTAGAATTTCATATCCAGCCAAACTAAGCTTCGTAAGCGAAGGAGAAATAAAATCCTTTACGAACAAGAAATTGCTGAGAGATTTCATCACCACCAGGCCTGCCTTACAAGAGGTCCTGAAAGAAGCACTAAACATAGAAAGGAACAACCAGTACCAGCCACTCCAAAAATGTGCCAAATGGTAAAGAGCATCGACATAATGAAGAAACTGTGTCAAGTAATCGGCAAAACAACCAGCTAGTATCAAAATGGCAGGATCAAACTGACACATAATATTAACCTTAAATATAAATGGGCTAAATGCCCAATCAAAAAGACACAGACTAGCAAATTGGATAAAAAGTCAAAACCCATTGGTGTGTTGTATCCAGGAAACCCACCTCACGTGCAAGGACACACATAGGCTCAAAATAAAGGGATGGAGGAAGATTTAACAAGCGAATGGGGAGAGAGAGAAAGAGAAAAAAAAGCAGGAGTTGCAATTCTAGTCTCTGATAAAATAGACCTTAAACAACAAAGATTAAAAGAGACAAAGAAGTGCATTACGTAATGATAAAAGGATCCATGCAACAAGAATAGCTAAAGATCCTAAATATACACACACCCAATACACGACCACACAGATACATAAAGCAAGTTCTTAATGACCTACAAAGAGACTTAGACTTCCACACAATAATAGTGGGAGACTTTAACACTCCACTGTCAGGATTAGACAGATCAATGAGAAAGAAAATTAACAAGGATATCCAAGACTTGAACTCAGATCTGGACCAAGCAAACCTAATAGACATTTACAGAACTCTCCACCCCAAATCCACAGAATATACATTATTCTCAGCACCACATCATACCTACTCTAAAATTGATCACATAATTGGAAGTAAATCACTCCTAAGCAAATGCAAAAGAATGGAAATAATAACAGTCTCTCAGACCACAGTGCAATCAAATTAGAACTCAGGATTAAGAAACTAAGTCAGAACTGCACAACTTCATGGAAACTGAACAACTGGCTCTTGAATGTGGACTGGATAAACAATGAAATGAAGGCAGAAATAAACATGTTCTTCAAAACCAAAGAGGACAAAGTCACAACACACCAGAATCTCAGGGACACAGTCAAAGCAGTGTCTAGAGGAAAATTTACAGCACTAAATGCCCACATGAGAAATGAGGAAAGATCTAAAATCAACACCCTATCATCAAAATTGAAAGAGCTGGAGGAGCAAGATCAAAAAAACTCAAAAGCTAGCAGAAAACAAGAAATAACTAAGATCAGAGCAGAACTGAAGGAGAGAAAGACACAAAAAAACCCTTTAAAAAATCAATAAATCCTGGAGCTGGTTTTTTGGAAAGGTCAACAAAATAGACTGCTAGCCAGATTAATAGAAAAGAAGAGAGAAGAATCAAATAGATGCAATAAAAAACGATAAAGGGGATATCACCACTGATTCCACAGAAATACAAACTACCATCAGAGATTACTATAAACAACTCTATGCACATAAAACAGTAACCCTGGAAGAAATGGATAAATTCCTGGACACTTGCATCCTCCCAAGCCTAAACCAGGAAGAAGTTGAAACCCTGAATAGACCAATAACAAGGGCTGAAGTTGAGGCAGCAATTAATAGCCTACCAACCAAAAAAAGCCCAGGTCCAGGTGGGTTCACAGCCAAATTCTACCAGACATACAAAGAGGAGCTGGTACCACTCCTTCTGAAACTCTTCCAAACAATCCAAAAAGAGGGAGTCCTTCCCAAATCATTTTATGAGACGAACATCATCCTGATACCAACACCCGGCAGAGATTCAACAAGAAAAGAAAATTTCAGGCCAATATCCATGATGAACATAGATGCAAAAATCTTCAATAAAATACTGGCAAACCGATTGCAACAGCACATCAAAAAGCTTATCCACCATGATCAAGTAGGCTTCATCCCGGGGATGCAAGGCTGGCTCAACATACCCAAGTCTATAAATGTAATTCACCACATAAACAGAACCAAAGACAAAAACCACATGATTATCTCAATAGATTCAGAGAAGGCCTGTGACAAAATTCTACAGCCCTTTCTGATAAAAACTCTCAATAAACTAGGTATCGACAGAATGTATCTCAAAATAATAAAAGCTATTTATGACAAACCCACAGCCAATATCATACTGAATGGGCAACAACTGGAAGCATTCCCTCTGAAATCTGGCACTAGACAAGGATGCCCTCTCTCACCACTCCTATTCAATATAGCATTCGAAGTTCTATCCAGAGCAATCAGGCAAGGAAAAGAAATAAAGGGTATTCAATTAGGAAAGGAGGAAGTCAAATTGTCTCTATTTGCAGATGACATGATTGTATATTTAGAAAACCCCATCATCTCTGCCCCAAATCTCCTGAAACTGATAAGCAACTTCAGCAAAATCTCAGGATACAAAATCAATGTGCAAAAATCACAAGCATTCCTACACACCAGTAACAAACTTAAAGAGAGCCAAATCAAGAGCGAACTCCCATTCACAATTGCTATAAAGAGAATAAAATACCTAGGAATACAACTAACAAAGGATGTAAAGGACCTCTTCAAGGAGAACTACAAACCACTGCTCAAGGAAATAAGAGAGGACACAAACAGATGGAGAAACATTCCATGCTCTTGGTTAGGAAGAATCAATATTGTGAAAATGGCCATACTGCCCAAACTAATTTACAGATTCAATGCTATCCCCATCAAGCTAACTATGACCCTCTTCACAGAACTGGAAAAAAACCACCTTAAACTTCATATGAAACCAAAAGAGAGCCTGCATAGCCAAGCCAATTCTAAGCAAAAAGAACAAAGTTGGAGGCATCATGCTATCTGACTTCAAACTATATCATAAGGCTACAGTAATCAAAACAGCATGGTACTGGTACCAAAACAGAGATATAGACCAATGGAATACAACAGAGGCCTTGGAGGCAACACAACATATCTACAACCATCTGATCTTTGACAAACCTGACAAAAACAAGCAATGGGGAAAGGATTCCCTGTTTAATAAAAATGGTGTTGGGAAAACTGGCTAGCCATGTGCAGAAAGAAGAAACTGGACCCCTTCCTGACACCTTACACTAAAATTAACTCCAGATGGATTAAAGACTTAAACATAAGACCTAACACCATAAAAACCCTAGAAGAAAACCTAGGCAAAACCATTCAGGACATAGGCATAGGTAAGGACTTCATGACTAAAACACCAAAAGCATTGGCAACAAAAGCCAAAATAGACAAATGGAACCGAATTAAACTCCAGAGCTTCTGCACAGCAAAAGAAACAATCATTAGATTGAAGCAGCAACCAACAGAATGAGAAAAAATTTTTTGCAATCTACCCATCTGACAAAGGGCTAATATATAGAATCTACAAAGAACTAAAACAGATTTACAAGAAAAAAACAAACCCATTCAAAAGTGGGTGAAGGACATGAACAGACACTTTTCAAAAGAAGACACATATGAGGCCAACAAGCATATAAAAAAATGCTCATCATCACTGGTCATTAGAGAAATGCAAATCAAAACCACATTGAGATACCACCTCACACCAGTTAGAATGGCGATCATTAAAAAATCTGGAGACAGCAGATGCTGGAGAGGATGTGGAGAAATAGGAACACTTTTACACTGTTGGTGGGAGTGTAAATTAGTCCAACCATTGTGGAAGACAGTGTGGTGATTCCTCAAGGTTCTAGAAATAGAAATTTCATTTGACCCAGCAATCTCATTGCTGGGTATATATACAAAGGATTATAAATCATTCTATTATAAAGACACATGCACATGTATGATCATTGCGGCACTGTTTACAATAGCAAAGACCTGGAATCAGCCCAAATACCCATCCATGATAGACTGGACAAAGAAAATGTGGCACATATACACCATGGAATACTATGCAGCCATAAAAAATGATGAGTTTGTGTCCTTTGTGGGGACATGGATGAATCTGGACACCATCATTCTCAGCAAACTGACATAAGAACAGAAAATCAAATACCGCATGTTCTCACTCATAGGCAGGTGTTGAACAATGAGAACACATGGACACAGGGAGGGGAGCATCACACACTGGGGTCTGTTGGGGGGGACTAGGGGAGGGACAGCAGGGGGTAGAGAGTTGGGGAGGGATAACATGGGGAGAAATGCCAGATACAGGTGACGGGGATGGAGGCAGCAAACTACATTGCCATATACGTGCCTATGCAACAATCCTGCGTGTTCTACACATGTACCCCTGAACCTAAAGTACAATAAAATATATTTAAGAGAAACCATGTAATTTGAGTGTGGAAAAATAACCAAACTATATCACAGGGTCTCACTCTATTGCCCAGACTGGAGTGAAGCAGTGCAATCATGTCTTACTGCAGCCTTGAATTCCCAGAATCAGGTGATCTTCCCACCTCAGCCTCCTGAGTAGCTAGGATTACAGGCATGTACCACTACACACAGCTAATTTTTCATTTTTTATAGAGACAGGGTCTCACTATGTTGCCAAGACTGATGTTGAACTTCTGGGCTCAAGCAATCCTCCTGCCTTGGCCTCCCAAAGTGCTAGGATTACAAGCATAAGCCACTAGGCCCTCTGTTGAAAGTGGTGGGTTGGGCACACAGGTTTACCTCTGTTCACTTTCCAAATTCCATTAAAGTATCAGTAAAAGGAGTTTTAAAAGATATAAACCAACAAGGGCAAAGAAAATGCAGAAGATATGATAATAGATGAGAAATGTCAATAAAAGTTTATAATACAGAGTGGTTGAGTAGTAACTAAATTAGGATAATGGAGAAAGCTGACACCTGAGTGCCTGCAAAAAAGGAAATCAATACAAAGCAAACTAGTTCGTGCCCCAGAAAAAACTAGGTAATTCTGAAGGCAGGATTGCACAGCAGTGCTATAAACAGGAAGACAAGTTGGAAATCTGCATATGGAACAGTTAAGCCCCAGATTTTCTCCCCTAGACCAGGAAACCAGGTTCCTGCCTCTTCCCAACCCTAGAAGAAGAAGGATGAGGAGATTACTTATTGGAGAGGATGAACCAGAGACTCTGGAGTTGGGACTCAAGACATGACTAAAGACAGGGAACAATGTCATAATGAAAATAGGGGCATTAAATACAAATCTGCATTCTGAGCAGTAAGCCAGTCACCCAGCTCTCAACCTGCCTGAACTGAGCTCCTTGATGTCTGGCTGCCAAAACCAACTACCAGGTGGGAGCCAGTAGGATCCTCTCTGGAGTAAATGTCTGAACCAGGAGAAAAGACCTATAGCTATTAATATTTGGGGCCCACAGTGAAGTGGCCAGTCTTGCTCAATTGCCTGTGGTGAGACATACCCAGGCTTACAGTTTCTGCTCAGCTCCTTAGTGCCTTGTATTACTCTTACACAATCAGTGGAACATACTTGATGAAAGACACTATTGTGAAAGACAGAGTGACATTAGTATCAAAACATTTTGAGAAGAGGAACTCAGAGGAAACAGAGGCAAAATAAAATAAGACATAGCTATAATGAATATCTCAGGGAGATAAAAGAAAATAAGAAAAAGAAAGGGAGGGAGAAAAAGAGGAACGTATTTTAGGCCTTGAAGGGAACTCTAAGAGAGAAGTTCCAAAAATATTTTAATTGATAGTAGAATTACTAAAGTAAGGGTAATTATTTTGAAGTCGTCTTCATTCATCTGTATATATGAACTCTGCCATATTTGTTGAGGCAGTCATGTTACTCTATAATCATCTTTCTTCTGCAGCTCATCTGTACCCAGATCTGTGTTCTCTTAAATTTCAAAGGAAATAAGTGAAACATTTTCACCAAGCTTCATGAGCAGCATTCAACCAACATATAAAATATGTCAAAAGTAACCAGAAAGAATATCTCAGTACAGTGTTCTTTTGGTAGGGTCATTGTTATTGCATAATTTGTTTTTGTTTTTGTTTTTTAAGATTTAGAACTCTCACAAGAGTAGCATTTATATTTACTGGAAGAAACATAAGTTGCCATGCTTCCAGAATGCGACCTCCTATCCAGGCTGTTGTTTGGGAAACAAAGTCTACTGAGAGAGGATAAGCTGGGGAGGGACTTTCTGAGGCCATGAGTATTGACAAGGCAAATTTGGTCAGATCTAGGGTGATAGTGGTTGCAGAGTCCAAGAGTGGTAGCACTGTGCATCTCACTCCAATGTGGGGTCCAGGGCAATGATAAGAGGTCTCTTGGATGGCATATAGCTGCTGGGGAAATTGAACACAATTGCCCTGCCTTGGGCATCAAAAAAACTCAGAAAAGGAGCCTCCTGCCTTTAAATGACCACATCAGCCGGGGGAATAACCACTGTCTGAACATCTCAGGCATGACCATGACAGGTTGAAGCTCTAAGGTCTTCCTCAGGTTTTCTGAACTTTGTAGTTTTTTGAGACTCCGAGAAGCTCCTGGACAGGCGATCAGCTTAAAAAGTTTAACAAAAACTAACATTGCCTCACTACATGGGGGGAAGTGGGGCTTAGAGACATGTTTTGTTAGATTTGAAAAGAAAGCAAAGTGATGTTTCTTACGTTCATTTATGGTACCCCAAATCTATACTAACCACCCTATTTGGTCTAGACTTGCTTGCTCTGATTAGAATGCGACTGGAAAGTGGAAAATAAGATAATTCCTGGGAACCCTAGGGATTAAACTATTTTCCTGAAACTAGCTTGTTGGTGCCACTATTCAAGTCATCATTAGCTCCAGAGGTAACCTTAGGTGGTTTTCTTTTCTCTTTTTTAGAGACAGATTCTCACTCTGTCACCCAGGTTGGAGTGCAGTGGCACAACACAGCTCACTACAACCTATAACTCCTGGGCTCAAGCCACCCTCCTGCCTCAGCCTCTGGAGTAGCTAGGCCTACAGACATGTACCACACACCTGGCTAATTATTCTGATTTTTATATAGATGGGGCCTCACTTTGTTGCTCGGGCTGTTCTCCAGCTCCTGGGCTCAAGTGATCCTCCCACCTTGGCCTCCCAAAGTGCTAAGATTGTAGGTGTGAACCACTCACTATGCCCGGCCAATGTTTGGATTTTCAATGGCTCACACTAGTGAGACAGACCTCTCTGTCTTTGTACTCTTGTTTCACTATAATTTATGCCACTAATATATATATTTTTTATTCCTGCAATCTTGTTTTTTCTGTTGGTATTAAGTAATTAAAATCTTACTTGTGTCAGTATATGAGAAAAATGAAAAAAAAAAAAAGAAAACTCAGATTGTCACTGACGCAAGTAAATCTAAATTGTTTGTACTAATGGAACGAAGAATTGGCATGATCTTTGTCTGAGAGTGCAAATAACCAATTGGTAGTGAAGCAGTGCTGCCTCCTTGAAGTTACTGAGGACGTTGGGTTAGGACAGCTGCATTCCACTCATCACTCAGCTGAGGCTGCCCTGTGGGGTTTGGCTTAGGGGTGCAGAGGATCTAGTCTTATTTCTGTTGTGGCAGCATGGCTGCTAGGAGAATATGCAGGGAGTGGGAGAGTTGGGGTGTAGGGAGCAATATCCTCTGACTCTCCAGGGGACACTAGAGGCTGAAAGGTTAAAGTGAAGTAATTGCTCTCTCAATTAGTGGAGGTGTTGTGTACCAGTCTTATGAAACAGGATGAGCACCCCTACCAGCTGTCCCCTGCAAGTCCAGGAGCCTGGCCACAGGTCAGATGGCTTCCTGTGGGAGCAGTCCCTATGAGGAGTAGGGCATGAGCCCAATCCAAAGGTGGCATTTTGTTGACTCCTGAGCAGGGGTTGCTAGGAAAGGGTAAGTAATTTAGGCTTGCCTAATTCAGACTAGTGTATTTTTTTTCCAAGAATTAGTGATCACAGTGTGTTCTTTTTTTCTTTCTTCCCATTGTGATTGGCATGCAATCTGTTCTTTTAGCACTCAATATCCCTGTAATTTGAAGTCCTGCTCATTGCAAAATAGATCAAACAAGCTAGATAATTTCCTTCCCAGGTTTTCTGACACCATCCAAACTCCAGAAATCATCTAACTTTAATTTATGCTGTTGTCTTGCTGCTGTTACATTTTTGAGTCAGGTAACTGGTTAATTCTGAAAGGAAATAATACTATTCACCATACACCCAAGGACTGGGTAAACAGGAATTATTTCTACTGTACTGTCAATACTCTGCTACAGTAGTCTCTAGCAAAAGCCACGTCACTGTATTTAAAATCTGGCACTTGATCACTTAGCTTAATAAGTAGCACTAGCCTAGTAAGGGTATTGCTAGGCTCTGCCATGCATTTTACCTCCAGCCACAGAGGAGAATTTGCCATTTCTGATATTTACTGTGCATTTACTTTGTTCTTTGCCTTCTCTCTTGCTATTTCTTCGATCTGCTATGCCCTTCTCCGTCTACTCTGCCTACGGAAAACCTCTTAATTCTATAAAGTCTTCAAGAAGTACAAGCCAGCCAGGGGACTGGGGGAGTTGAGGTTAGGTGTAAGTGTTCTAAATAGAGAATGTAATACAAGCAAAGGCAGACAGCAGAGAGTAGGCCACATCTGGAAGAATCACTGAAAATAGTTTTTAAAAAGTAATGTTTCTGTTAAAGGGATATTTAGAGTTACGACTCTGATTTCAGAGTTATGTTTAAAGATCAAAAACATTTTTATAAAGGCATCCTGGCTTTTAAGCTCTTAAATTGCTTTTCATATGCTTCTTACAGTTGTTTTTTGCCATGTGCCATGCCCTTATGCACTTATTGGGAAATAATTGGTTTGACAGTGTTTGTCTAGCAGCTACTGTCTGCTAGGCAGCACTGCGCAAGGAACTCAGGTTCTGGTAGGAACTAGGCAGATATCATCCTTGCCCTCATAGAGTTTATAGAACAGTAAGTCATGCTGATTGAAAACAATTTTAAGTGTCGTGAGTACTTCAGAAATAGAAGCACTGTATTTATGGAAGAAATTAACAAAAGTGATAAACCTGTCTAGGAGGTTCTAGTTGAGACCTGAATGATGAGTTGTAGTTAGCCAAATGAGACAGGTAGGGACACTGTGGAGAGACAGAGGGGCTGAAACAGCATGTTCTAAAACCCAGAGGCAGGAGGCAAGAACAGGCAGATGAAGACTGTGAAAGTGCTAGAATGTCTGGTAAAGACATTTAGACTTTAAATCTGTAAGTATTAGAATGTCTGGTAAAAGACATTTGCCACTGGATAAAGTGG
The DNA here is from genome assembly GCF_030222135.1 of Aotus nancymaae. Classification (NCBI taxonomy): domain Eukaryota; kingdom Metazoa; phylum Chordata; class Mammalia; order Primates; family Aotidae; genus Aotus; species Aotus nancymaae. The sequence continues at coordinate 31,492,416 of NW_026988428.1, forward strand.
CAAAGAGAAATGAGATTGAGGGCAGGGTGGGAGGAGCAGGGCAACATCTAGGCACTTAATCCCAAAGACAGTGGGATTTAGGACTTAATCCCAAAGACAATGAGAAACTATTCATGAGTATTAAAGTGGAGAATAACAGGCTTAAACATTTGTTTAAAATATCACTCCAGATTGACTTCGGAGAGATTTGCTAGAGAACTGACAAATAATCCAGATGGCAGGTGATGATTGCCCATGGAAAGAACCGAGAGAGCTCAAGAGATGTTTAGGCGGTTGAATAGTCAGCCTCCTAAATTGGTGATTACTCAGACTATTTGGAGATTAAGAGAAAAGGGAAAGGAAACAATACTAGCTTTTGTTGATCACATACTTACAAAGTGCTAGTCCATTAATAAACATTATCTATAACTGTTACAGGGATTTTTATAAGAAGTATTTCCCTTTTTCAGATAAATAAAGAAATATAGCTAATAAATGTGAGAGCAGGGATTTGGATTCAGGTTCAGTTACATCCTTTTTTCAGTCTACCATACTACCTTGTAAAAATTGAAATGAAAAGGAAATAAATTCTGTTGAGACCCAATTCTCATACTTTGACAAGCTATAACGTCTTCGCCTTGTCTGATTTCAGTTCCTGATATAGTTGTGCCAACCCATTATGTTCTTTTTAATTTTAATTTAATTTTATTTTGTTACCTTTTGTAGTTGGGTTTTGCTGTGTGGCCCAGGCTGGGGTGCAGTGGTTATTCACAGGCATGGGTACAGGACACTACAGCCTTGAAGTCCTGGGCTCAAGTGATCCTTCCACATGAGTGACCTTTTCAACTCCAGAGCAGTTGGGACTACAGGCCACACACCACCACACCTGGTTTATATATTTATTTTAAAGATGCGAGTTTTCTCTAAGAGGTTGGTCTAACACCAGGCAATGCCATTGAACGTTTACAGGCTATTTAAAAAATTAATATGCTTGGTGTTTAACAACTGATAAAATCATTCTGGAGGGCTTTTGATTTCTTTCTCAATGCTCTATTATTTCCATTGTCTTTAAGCTTCCAAGGCCAAAGTAATTAAAACTTTGGCTGGATCTCACTTCCTCCTTTTCCATTATAAATAAACACTTTTCTTCCCACTTTGGTCAAGTTACAAAGATCTTTCCTCAATTTACACAATAATTGGGCATTCAACATTGAGAAATTATAAGGAAATCGTCAACTGATTTTCCAAACATGTGATGAAATGCAGTCTTGTTTGCAAAGAAACAGAAGTGTCCCGTTTTGACTTCTTCTTTCTAGAAAGGCATTCCGATTTTACTTCTGTATTAAACAAGGCCTTTGGATATAAGTTCTGTATAATCTTTTCATTTTTAATTTTGTTTTTATTTTTACCATTTTGTTTTTAAAAGTTAGGTTCTGTATAATCTTTTCATTTGTGCCTATCTAATTGTATATTTATTAAATTTCCTCTCACTGAACTAGTGATTTCAACCTGTAAATGAGCTCCGGTAACATCACAAAATGTTGATAAAAGAGGAAAGAAACTGTAAATAGGATAATGGGATCGTATATTTGGGTTGCATTTTATTCCCTCTTGACAAACATTTTACTGCAACCCTTAGAAAGCAAATAAGTTAAAATGCTTAACTTCCTATTAATGATAATTTGTATATACACATTTACTTGAAGATGATGCTGTTCTTTCTTTTGGCATCACTCTAAGTTGTTTTGGGTGCAGCTACACTATCTACACTATCTTATTCTTTCCTCCCCAGTACACAATACCTCTGTGAGATGGCTGGTTGACAGCATGGAAATACTCTATTTCCACCTCAGTCAAGTAGAAACTGAACTCACAAACATAGTGCCATTTACACCCAGGCCTTGCAATCAAGTCAGCCTGACCCAGAGAGGTTAAGGGTGGTATCAGTGTCTCACACGTCTATTTTGTGTATGTTTTTTTTAAGTTCCAGAAACACCATGTTGAGATTACACATTTATCTTAGACTATAATTTCCTTGACTGCTGATTCAAACTGATGTGTAATTGAAGAGTAACTCAGTAAATTAGAAATATTATTTAAAAAATAGGATGCTAAACCCTAATCTGCTTAAAAAAAAATGGATTTTTGTAACATCTAGGAAGTAAAGATATTTTAAGTTTCCACCATAAATGTGCTATTTTCTAAAACAGAAAAGTTCATACACACAAATATGCATACTTGACTACTAATTTCTGTGGGAAAAAAATGGGAGTAAAATAAGCCTAAACACACACACAAAAAACACACTCAAATAATCTTCCCTATGTAAGGAATTCAATCACACTGTAAGTTAAATCTCCTCTGAGGAGTGCAGAATCTGTTTTTGACCTGAATTTCATGTGTGGACTTCATGATAACTTCATGTTAGTACATGGCTTTTTTACTAATTCCCTTAACTCTAAGTTTTCTCTCTTCTTACCCACTCCACACCCAGAGCGTGCCATTCTTGAATTCAGAGGACTTAGTGTTTAAAACACACATATGTCATTACATGTCATCTATGACTTTATTTTCTATTACTGTTGTTTGCTGTTGTATTGTCTTTATAATTGCTATCATGAACTTTTTGAGGGCTTATTATGGTCCTTTAAGCCTTTACTTCCACCTTCCCAGTAAGAAGCCCTCACTTGTACAATGTAGACAATGTACTCAATAAATTTGGTAAAGTCACTATGTGAAAAATACATCTCACCTACAATTAAATTGTTGCTCTTCTCTTCTGACCCGGTGTTTTAAAATAGGATTCTGACATTACACATGATGCAATGAAGTAACACAAAGTTATAAATAAAAGCCAACTGCAAACTACAGAAGGATGTGTTTTTTGATTGTTAGAAAATAATTACAGATTATAGCTTAGAGTTAAAAAAAGAGAGAGAATAATTTTTATTTATTTACTTAATTTATTTTTTTTGAGATGGAGTCTTGCTCTGTCATCCAGGCTGGAGCGCAGTGGCACAACCTCAGCTCACTGCAACCTCCGCCTCCTGGATTCAAGCGATTCTCCTGCCTCAGCCTCCCAAGTAGTATGGGACAGGCACGTGCCATCATACCTAGCTAATCTTTGTATTTTTAGTAGAGACAGGGTTTCACCATGTTGACCAGGCGGGTCTCAAACTCCTGACCTCAAGTGATTCACCCACCTCAGCCTCCCAAAGTGCTGGGATTATAGGCGTGAGCCACCATGTGAGCCACTGCACCCAGTCTAAAGAATAATTTTTAAAAATATACAGTTAACTTAGTCCGCTAGAATACATTAGAAATAAGACCATATGTTTGAGACACAGGATTTCTCATACCAATGTAGGTAGAAACTATTTGAAGGTATGATTCAATACTTCATTTAAAGTTAATAAGGGATTGGGTGCCATGGCTCACATCTATAATCGTGTAAGCCCAGGAGTTCAAGACCAGCCTGGGCAACATGGTGAAACCCCATCTCTACAAAAAGTTAGCAGGGTATGGTGGCATGAACCTTAGTCCCAGCTACTTGGGAGGCTGAGGCAGGAAGATTGCTTGAGCCCAGGAGGAGCAGCAGTTGCAGTGAGCTGAGATTGTGCCACTGCATCCCAGTTAGGGAGACAGAGTGAGACCCTGTCTCAAATAAATAAATAAATTAATTAAGTTGATATGGGCAAAAAAAAAATCCACTTTCATTGCCAAGAACACTACAATGTTACATAGAATAAGGTCCTGTGTAACGTTTGTTTACAAAGTTTAAGAATTTTTCTATTCATTAATTCAATATAATAAAAGATTTTTATTTTTTTTTTTTTTTTTATTTTTTTTTTTTTTTAGAGAGAGAGAGAATAGGAAGGAGAAAAAAGGAAGAGAAAGAGAGAGAGAGAGAATGGGGAGGAGGGAGAAGGAAAAGAAAGAGGGAGAGAGAATGGGAGTATTGCTTTCTTGCCCAGGCTAGAATGCAATTTAGTAATGGGTATTGAAAACCTCTTTTATACTGATAATTATACTTAATGATGTAGTCAGGAAGGAATAAGGGAAGAAGATAACAAACAAACAGCCAACCAATATTTAATTTAAACCTATGAAATGCTATGCGATTACTGAGGAGTGATTTACTTCCAATTATATAGTCACCTTTGGAATAGGTGTGAGGTGGTAATGTATGTTTTGTGTATTTGAAGTGGAGAGTACTATAAATATTTATTGAGTTTACTTGTTCCGGGTCTGAGTTCAAGTTCTGAATATCCTTGTTAATTTTCTATCTCGTTGATCTATAGAATCGTTAGCTCTTCTTGTTACATTGATCCTTTTGCCATTATGTAATGTCATTCCTCGCCTCTTTTGATCTTTGTTGCTTTAAAGTCTACTTTATCAGAGGTGAGAATTGCATCTGCTGCTTTTTGTTTATTAGTTTATTTTTACTCTCTGTTCAATTGGTAAGTCTTCCTCCTTCTCTCTGAGTCTTTGTGTATTGTTTCATGTAAGATGGGCCCGGATGCAGCATACCGATGGGTTTTGGCTTTTTATCCAATTAAAATATATATAAGTTTAATACCAGCATTTGATGCTAGCTGGCTGTTTTGCCCATTAGTTGATGTGAATTTTTTATTGTGTTAAAGTTCTTTGCTTTTTGATATATTTTTGGAAAGGCTGATATTGGTTGTTCCTTTATATGTATAGTGCTTCTTTCAGAAGCTCTTGTAAAGCAGGCCTGGTGGTGGTGAACTCTCTAAGTACTTGTTTGTTCGCAAAAGATTTAATTTTTCCTTCGCACATAAAGCTTAATTTGGCTGGATAGGAAATTCTGGGTTGAAAGTTCTTTTCTTTAAGGATGTTAAATATTGGTCCCCACTCTTTTCTGGCTTGTAGGGTTTCTGCTGAGAGATCTGCTGTAAGTCTGATAGGTTTCCCTTTATGGGTAACCTGAACTTTCTCTCTAGCTGCCCTTAGTATTTTCTCCTTCATTTCAACCCTAATAAATCTGGCAATTATGTGCCTTGGGGTTGGTCTTCTTGAAGAATATCTTTGTGGTGTTCTCTGTATTACCTGGAGTTGAATATTACCCTGCCTTGCCAGGTTGGGAAAATTTTCCTGAATGATATCCTGAAGAGTATTTTCCAACTTGGATTCATTCTCTTCATCACATTCAGGTACACCTATCAAACGTAAATTAGGTCTTTTCACATAGTCCCATATTTCCTGGAGACTTTGCTCATTCCTTTTCATCCTTTTTTCTGCATTCTTGTCTTCTCGTTTCATTTCACTGAGCTGGTCCTCGACTTCTGATATCCTTCCTTCTGCTTGATCAATTCGACTGTTTAAACTTGTGCATGCTTCGCGAAGTTCTCGTGTTGTGTTTTTCAGCTCCATCAATTCACTTATATTCTTCTCTAAATTGTCCATTCTCATTAACATTTCGTCAAACCTTTTTTCAAGGTTCTTAGTTTCTTTGCATTGGGTTAGAATAAGTTCTTTTAATTCACAGAAGTTTCTTATCACCCACGTTTGGAAACCTGCTTCTGTTATTGGAACACCCGTGTAATCTATTAAGCCTTGTTCCGTTACTGATGAGGAATTGCAATCCCCTGTAGAGGGAGAGGCATTCTGATTTTGAGTATTCTCTACCTTTTTACGCTGGTTTCTTCCCTTCATTATATATTTGTCCGTCTGTCGTCTTTATAATTACCGACTTTCTAACTGGGTCTCTGACGTCCAACTTGTTGATTCCCTGCGCCGAAATCTGAGCAATCCACTGAGCCGGCCAAAACAGCGGTGTTAAGATTGATGGTGCTTTTCTGCCCGGGAATATCCGGACTCTGCACCAAGAACTGGCGTGCTAAGGCACCAGCAAAACCGCCACGCCGGCCACAAGAGTCGCCCTGGCGACCCGTGGAGCTCCTCCACTGGGAATCTCGTGGTCCGTGAGCAACTAATATTCGTCTGAAAGTGTGGCGTCCTCTCGTTCTTTGCGGTTTCACTGGGAGGTACGTGCCCGAGCTGCTAATCATCAGCCATCTTGGATCTCTCTCCAAAAGATTTTTAAAATTGAGACAGGGTCTTGCTTTATTGCCCAGACTGGAAATAAAGGGTGTGATCATAGTTCACTGCAGCTTCAACCTCCTGGGTTCAAGGGATCCTCTTGCCTCAACCTCCCGCGTAGCTGGGACTACAGGTGCACCACCACCATGCCTGGCTAATTTTTCATTTTTTGTAGAGATAGGGTCTCAATATATTGCCCAGACTGGTCTCACACTCTTGGGCTCAAGCAGTCCTCCCATCTCAGCATCCCAAAGAGCTGGGATTACAGATGTGAGCCACTGCGCCCAGCCAATAATAAAAATTGACTGAATATTTTTCTATGTAAGACTCACTGTAAGGCCAGGCACGGTGGCTCATTCCTGTAATCCCAGCATTTTGGGAGGTCGAGGCGGGTGGATCACCCGAGGTCAGGAGGTCGAGACCAGCCTGGCCAACATGGTGAAACCCTGTCTCTGCTAAAAACACAAAAATTAGCCATGCATGGTGGCAGGCACCTGTAATCTCAGCTAATCAGGAGGCTGAGGCAAGAGAATCGCTTGAATCCGGGAGGCGGAGTTTGCAGTGAGCCAAGATCACGCCACTGCACTCCAGCCTGGGTGACAGGGCAAGAGTTTTCTCAAAAAAAAAAAGGCACTGTATTGATGCTGAGGATACCAAGGTGAAGAAACATCGTTGTTTAGTCTTCTACAGAACATGCAAACCAACAATTATAATCCAATACAGTAGTTTTAATGGTGATAGCTACAAAGTCTACAAAGTTATGATGGAATATAGAGGGAACCTGAATCTGTCTGGAAGAGACAGTGAACACTTCACAGCATTTCTGCTGAAGGAGAATTGGAGGAAGAGTAGGATTTTGTTTTGTGGACAAGTAGGGTAGAAGACTTGTGGTACTAACTTCCAGTACTCATCTCTAGCTAATTCCCTCTCCTTCCAGGCACAGGGGAGAATTATACTTCCCTGTCCCCTTGTAGAGTTAGGCAGAGCAGTGTAGCTAATTCTAACTAGTAAGCTATGGGTAGAAATATCATTTCTAAGTTGAAACATTTAATTGCTGGTGCAAAACACTCTGGTGCTCTTACTTCTCCTTGGTAACTGAAGAAGTTGTGGGTTTCAGAAAGTGTAGCTGCCTGATGGTGGAACCTCTGGCAGCCTAAGCATCTGTGTGACTATGTGGAGCAGAGCTACTTGCTAAACTGTGATAGGCATTTTGGAACAAACAAGGAATATAATGTGTGTTAAGCCATTGAAATTTTGAAATTGTGTTATTTCATCATTCCAGGTATAGGTAAACATATTTAAAAATAAAAGAAAGGAAGAATAGACAAATCTTCCATGCAGAAAAATTTCAAGTCCTTTATGTAGATACTCTGCCCTCAAGGAAGTATTGAGGCTGTGCATAGTGACCTCCTTCCAAAGAATACAGTATGGAAACGAGGCAAAAAAATAATTTCACCTGTGACTGTTCGGAGAAGGAAGGCCAAAATTAAAGGCAAGATGATAATAAAGACAGTGATCTTCAAACTTTTGACTGTGGTATATTTTGTAAGGGGAGAAAACAATCCCATAACTTACTTTACTCCACCTATTGCTACTTTTCTGAGGAAAAAGTACTGAGTAATTATAATGAACTGTCACTTAAAAAGTCAAGTTTGGTTGAACAGTATACATCTGCTTTAGCTTTATCCTTATGAATATTAATATCTGAAGCAAAATACATACATGTTGTTAATCATAATCATAAACATAAAGCATTGTGATATAAATCTACACTTATGGGAAATGATAATTACAAAGCAAGAAGGTAGGAACCAAAAACCATGGCACTGGTAAATGGTTTTTCTGAAAATTAGGGGAATTCTAACTACTTATGTACATTGCACACAGCCAGACTTCTTTGCAGGATACTAATTTAGAGTAATCAGTAAACCCTATTAATGGGCTAATTTTAGTTTATAAAAACAAATTTTCAGTAATCCTTAATAACTCACAGACAACTAGATTTGGGAGACAACTAGGTTGGGAGGGGGAAGTGAGAACCAACTAAGAATTCCTAAAAAAAAATAACAAGAGAAACTCTGTATTTATAATTTAAAATTCTTCGTGAAGTGTCCACTGCCTAATTTCTTGAAATTATGTTTTACACATCTGTGTTTCTCCTTACCAGTCTCGCTCTCTTTGAATCATGGAATTTGAGTGTCCGTTCACTTATTTGTTTTTGTTTTACTTTTCATTAGTGTATTACTTCTATTTAGTAAGTTAACACATTTTAAATGTACAGTTGAAGGAATTTTTACATACTCCTGTGTAACCAACACAGAAATCAACATTTAGAATTTATCCAACAACCCAAAGGCTCCCTATGCCTCCTTCCAATCAACACTTCTTCAAAGGTAGGCAGTATTTTGATCTTTGTCACCATTAGTTAGTTTTTCCTGTTCTGGGTGGCATAACAATGAAAACAGAGAGCACGTTTTCTTCATGTCTGGCTCATCTCACTCAACATTATGTCTTTGATATTCCCCCATGTGTTGCCAGTTTGTAGCAGTCGTTCATTTTTTTCTGTGTGGTATTTATTTGCATGAACATGCCAAAATTTACAGATTCAACTACTGATGGATTTTTTTTCACTCTTTTGATCATATGAATAGTTACTATGGATATTCTTATATGTGTTTTTGGTAGACATATGCCCTGTGTTTCTTGACTATAGTCCAAGCAATGGAATTGTTGGGTCATAGGATAGGTGTTTGTTTAGCTGCACTAAATTCTGCTAGTTTTCCAAAATAATTGGGCATATTTGGACTCCTACAGCAATGATGAAAGTTCTTGTTTCTCCACATTGTTAGTATTGCCCATACTCTTAAGTGTAGACTATCTGGTGTTTAGGAATTGTTTTTTTAAAAATAGCTGTTTGAGATATAACATCTATAAAATAAACTGCACATATTTAAAGTATATGAATTGATGTTTTAAAATATGTATCCACCCATGAAATGATCACCACCAAAACAATGAACATACCCATTACCTCCAAGTTTTCTGTGCCCCTTTGTAATTCCTCCCTTTCTTTAGCTCCACTGCCCCATTCCCAGGCAGCCACTGATTTGCTTTCTGTCATGATGGTTTGCATTTTCTAGTTTTATATAAACGGAATCACACAGTATCTACTCTTTGTTGTCTAGCTTCTTTAACTCTGCAGAATTATTTTAAGATTCACCATGTCATCACATTTATCAAAAGTCAATTTTTTTGCTGAGTACTATTCCACTGCACAACTACACTACAATTTGTTATCCAGTCACCTGTTGATGAACATTTGGTTTGTTTCCATTTGGGGGCTATTACAAATAAAGCTGTTACAAACATTCATGTCCCAAGTCTTTGTAGGGGCATCTATTTTCTTTCTCTTGGGTAAATACCTAGGAGTAGAATGCCTGGATCACATAGTAGGTGTACATTTAACTTTTTAAGAAACTGTCAAACTGTTTCCCAAAGTGGTTCTACCATTTTACAATCACACATTTTACATATGTGTCTCTATGCACAACCAGCATGTGAGAGTTCTGGTTCCACCATATCCTTGCCAACACATGATATGGTCAGTCTTTTTAATTTTAGCCATTCTAATAGGTATGCAATAGTATCTCATTTTACTTTTAATTTGCATTTCACTAATGATGTTGAATTTCTTTTTCATGGGCTCATTTGCCATCTATATATATTATATATGGTAAAGTCTTTGTTAAAATCTTTTTCCCATACAAAACATTGTTTTCTTATTACTGAGTTTTGAGAGTTCTTCACAGATTCTAGATACAAATTCTTTATCGAATAATTGCTTTGTAAATATCTTCTCAAAGTCTGTGACCTCTGGCTTGTCTTTCAGTTTCTTAACATTGTCTTTTGAAGAGTAGCAGTTTTCAATTTTGATGAAGTTCAATTTATTGATTTGTTTTTATAGGTTGTACTTTTGGTGCTGTATCTAAGAAACTGTTGCCCAACTCAAGGTCCAAAGATTTCCTACCATGTTTTCTTTATTTATAGTTTAATGTTTCACATTTCAGTTTGTGATTCATTTTGAGTTTTTATGTATGGTGAAATGGTGCAATGTATAGATCCAAGTTCTTTTTTTGCATATGGATACACACACACACACACATAAACACATACATGCAAACACACACAATTTACATTTAGTAAACAACAAGAGATAAAACTGTAATCTCAAAAAAAAAAACACACATTAAGCAGATTTCTTTCTTGGTGGTGATCTCCATTAAAGACCATCTCCAGATGCAGCTCCTCTTCTGTGTCAGGCTCTTGTAGCAGAACTAAGTCTATCTGATGTGTAGTTGAGCTGTGTCTGGCTGTGTTGTGGTTTTTGTTAGTTTCTATTCACCCCTGACTTCAAGTATTATGGAGTGGAATGAGGGCTTTCTCTGCAGTAGGTCCTGAGATCTGAGAACTAACAACATCCTAGAGATCCACTTGTGCTTCACAGCCATTGTCACCTGGGGGAATCTCCTCCTGCTTTACAGCCAAACTGCCAGGTTATGAGTTGCTGGGAGTTTTCTTTGTTTTTCAGTCTAGTCTCCTGTTTCTGTGTGTGGAGGTCTCTTGAAGCCTTGCTGCCCACCCTCTGGCCTTTGGAGGACAACTTCTCTATTCTCCATGAAGGTCCAGAATGTTTCAAAGGAGTATCTTAGCTCTCCTACTGATTCTCTAGGCTTTGGTAGTTGACAGTCTGGATTGCTTGTGAGGATTCCTGACCTATCTCGACTTTCACAGTTGGACATTAGAGTACCTCTGATGGATTTCTCTCCACTTGCCTTCCCTGTTACCTTGCCTCCAGAAAGAGCTTTAAACTTGCAGAAGATTCCACATACCCCAACAAGGGATCTCTTTTAGCTTTTCTTCTCTCCTTTCAACTTTTTTACCCACTACTGTTGTATGATGACCCATGGGAAAAAGTGAATGAGTGGATGCAGCCTTGCTATGTGGCTGTTTATCCTTGGGATTTAATCTGTTTCACTAGCCCATATGTGGTTATTATATCTTGGTGAAAAACTAGTTAATTTCTCTTTATTCCCATCCATGGTGTCCCCCCTACCCTGTTCTTGCTCCAGTGATGAGAACAGCTGTGGGCTTATTTTTCCTAGATAAGGGCTACTTTCTGGAGTTTGTGTTTCTTTTCTTTCTAGATTTCTTTTTGTCTTTAGTCCCTTCTTTATTTTCTCTTTCTTTCTTTCTTGTAGAGATAAAGAGTCTCACTATGTTGCCCAGGTTGGTCTGGAACTCCTGGCCTCAGCGGCCCTAGTAGCCACCACACCTGGCCCTTCAGTTTTCTGAAGCATTTTTTAAAATTATGTCTGGCTTGTTTTGATTTTCAGCATGAGACTGACAGACTTTTTGATTTTCTATAACAGAATCAGAAGCAGAACTGAGATTTGGTCTTAATAAATTGTGCCTCTACAAATAAAACTGTTTATGGTTATACAAGTAACTAACGTTCAAAGAGAAGTGATTGGCCAAGGTAAAAAAATGAGGCAGGGGCTATCTTAGTCAACTCAGGGCTGCTGTATCAAAATGCCATAGACTGGGTAGCTTAAACAACAGAAATTAATTTCTCACAGTTTTGGAGACTGCAAGTCTGAGATCAGAACTAGCATCATTAGGTTCTTGTGAGGGCTCTCTTTCTGGCTTTGTAGACTGCCACCTTCTCCCTGTATCTTCCTATGGTGAAGAAAGAGTTCTGATGTCTCTTCTTCTTATAAGGATACCAGTTCTATTAAATCAGAGCCCCACCCTTATGACCTCATTTAACCTTAACCGCCTTCTTAAAGACTCCATCTCAAATACATTCACATAGGGGGTTAAGACTTTAACATATGAATTTGAGGGTGGAGTGAAGAGGTGCACAATTCAGTCCAAAGTAGGGTCCTAGCTGAATTATAATCCAACACTTTTGATTTCTAGTCCTTCCAGGGTGAGGACTTACAGGGTAAATGCAGGGTCAAGGGAGTCGGTGTTGTGTTAAAATTTGAAAAAGCATGGGCTGTAAAGTCAGAAAAACCTGAGCTTAAATTTTGGCTCTGCACTAAAACTGTAGATCTTGTGAAGAGTCTTCACTGAGCCTCAGTTTCCTAGGAGATGTGAGAGTTTGATGGGATTACATGTGTAAAGTGCCTATGTGTCTTTATTGTACTTGTAGGATTTTCACTTTTAGAGGTGACTGGGTGATGGCAGAGAAAGACTACAGTCATTGAAAGAAGACTTCATTGTAATTCAGTTCTCAAGAGGAGGGGACATGCTATGCCACTCAGGACCACATGTGGAAGCACCTGGGTCAGTTAGAAGGCATGAGGAGCAGGAGGAAAGCATGCCTCAAAGCCTTTATTGTGATTTCCATGAGAAGGAAGGAGCAAGGCAGGGTAAATAGTTTAAAATTTGCTAGTTTGGGTAATTTCCACAGACTCTGGACTATAGGGATTGGCTCTAGTTGTTAGGTACCTGGCCCAGGGGTGATTTAGGGGAGGACAAATATTGGCTTGGTGTGTGGTAGTTGGATAGATACAGCCACAGCCCCAAAGGTTTGGGGGTGTGGCTTTGGATTTACTGTATAGCATACGAAAAGTGTGCTCCCAGGCAAGTTATTTACTGTGTCTAGGAATTAACTAGTCCTGGAAGGAACAGTCTCTCCCCTGCCAGTAGCACTCCTAAGATGTTAAACCATCATAAAATACAAAGTCATGGTTAACACATTATCTCAGTTCCTGGCATATTAGTACATGCTTCATGAGTGGTGGTCTCTTCCATAATCCCTCAGTCTTTGTCAAACCCACTCTCACCTCAGCAGCTTCTGGAAGATTTTTTTCTCAGTATTTCTGTCTGGATAATCCAGGCCTTGGTTTCTCCCTCTCATAACTACAACTTGATGGACAATGCCTGGGTAAGGCTGAGAGCCCCATTAAGAGGGAGCCCTTTCAGATTCTGTTAGGGAAGGGACAGGACTAGAAAATAAGAGTAATCTGGAAAGGGCCAGCTTTGTTGAAGAATTGATATTCCTATTTTCAGGCTAAAAGTGAGGGAGTCTCAGTCTGAAGCCCCATGGGTTGGGGCTCACCATGCATCAGCATCTGGCAACAGAGAAGACAAGTAGAAAATCTATTTCCCCTGACTGGGCTGCCCAGATTTAGCTACATGCTTCAGCAACAAATGTGTCAAGACTGGTGAAAGGACAATATTGGCCTCTCCTCAAGAAAGACTGATGTTAGGCTGGGTGCAGTGGCTCATGCCTGTAATTCCAGCACTTTGAGAGACCAAGGAGGGTGGATCGCAAGGTCAGGAGTTTGAGACCAGTTTGGTCAATATGGTGAAACCCCATCTTTACTAAAAGTAAAATAGTTAGCTGGGCATGGTGGTGGACACCTGGAGTCCCAGCTACTTGGGAGGCTGAGGCAGGAGAATCGCTTGAACCCGGGAGGCAGAGGTTGCAGTGAGCCAAGATTGCACCATTGCAGTCCAGCTTGGGTGACAGAGCGAGACTCTGTCTTAAAAAAAAAAAAAAAAGAAAGACTGAGGTTAGCAACAATTGCAATAGCTATAGTGAACAATTCATTTTCCTGAGTTGTGTGGGCTGTCCAGCGTCAGCATGCAGTAAGAAAAAACAAGATAGATACTCTGGACTGAGTAAGCACCCTTGGAATCTTTGAACATCAAAGAAAAAGGTACTTGTAGAAGTAAAAAACATAATCTTCTGTTAACTTGGCCAAATGGGCCCTTAATTAGTTAAGCACCTCTGAATGGCAAAGCAGGACACAAAGACAGGGCACCATTCAGAATACAGAATTATGAAACCCATGGAACCTGCATAAATATCTTTCTTTCCAAATTCATCCTACCATGAAGACATTATCCATGGCTGAATTGGCACCATCAGAATTCATAATTCATTCAAGTGATATGAACTTGGCTCCAGATGCCTCACAGATACTTGCTCAAGTAACCTCTCCAAAATAAAGGTTAAGAAGCTGCACTCATATCTATGGTGCTGGCCAGTTATTCATACACTATGAAACTCAACTTCTTCTTACAGAAGATAAGAATATTAATGTCTACTTTGTGGCTTTGTTGAAATCATACCATGATGACTATGGTATATTTAAATAATAAATAAATGATAGCTCCTTCTCTTCCCATCCCCAGTTTGCTCTCCTTTCTAAACAATAAACAAGTTATTATCTCAAAGCCATACAGTTAGATGGAAATTAAACAACCTGCTCCTGCATGATTTTTAGGTAAACAATTAAATTAAGGCAGAAATCAATACATTATTTGAAACTAATGGGAATGAAGTTACAACATACTAGAATCTCTAGGACGCAGCTAAAGCAGTGTTCAGAGGAAAGTTTATAGCACTAAACACCCATATAAAAAAGTTTAAAAGATCTCAAATTAACAACCTAACATCCCACCTAGAGGAACTAGAGAAACAAGAGCAAACCAACTCCAAAGCTAGCAGAAGACAAGATATAATCTAAATCAGAGCTGAACTGAAAGAAAAAAGAGACTCAAAACCCATTAAAAAAGATCAACAATATATATGGCTGTTACACTCCAGTTTACACCCTTGAAAAGGGGAATATAGCCATTCTATAATGTTTAGTGATTTGGATTACTCTTAATTGTATGCAAGTTGCCTTACTCTGTATTGTCCCTTAATTTTAGGACTCAGAATTCATGCTTGAAGAAATGCAGGCAGACTGTTATCACAAAAACTAGGATTTTTAATGACCACAGCAAGCAAGCATGCAGTTCCCCCTTGAACGGGGTCTTGCCTCACCCAGGCTGGAGTGCAGTGGCTCTTTGAGGCTCACTACAGCCTCAAACTCCTGGACTCAAGTGATCCTCAGCCTCCCAGTGGACTTTGTTGACAGCCTGATGGAGTCTCATGGCACAAGAGGATTAAACAACATCTCCAATTTTAATAAATTTGTGCAATCCAAAAAAAAAAATCAACAAATCCATGAATTTATTTTTTGAAAGAATCAACAAGATTGATAGACCACTAGCTAGACTAATGAAGAAAAAAAGAAAAGATCCAAATAAACAAAATCAGAATGACAAAGGGGACATTACCACTGATCCCACAGAAATACAAAAACCCCTCACAAACTACTATGAACACTTCTATGCACATGAACTAGAAAACCTAGAAGAAATGGTTGGTTGATAAATTCCTGGAAACACACAAATTAGAAAACCTAGAAGGAAGGGTGATAAATTCCAGGAAACATATAACCTCCCAAGATTTAACCAGGAAGAAGTTGAATCCCTGAACAGACCAATATTGAGTTCTAAAACTCAACCAGTAATAAAAAGCCTACCAGCCAGAAAAGGCCCAGGACCAGATGGATTCACAGCTGAATTCTACCAGATGTGTAACAAGCTGGTACCATTCCTACTGAAACTACTCCAAAACATTAAGGAGGAGGACTCATTCCTAACTCATTCTATGAGGCCAGTATCATCCTGATACCAAAACTTGGCAGAGACACAACAAAAGAAGAAAACTTCAGGCCAATATCCTTGATGAACATAGATGCCAAAATCCTCAACAAAACACTAGCAAACTGAATACAGCGGCACATCAAAAAGCTAATCCACCATGATCAAGTAGGGTTCATCCCTGGGATGCAAGGTTGGTGCAACATATGCAAATTAATAAACATGATATACCACATAAACAGAACTAAAATCAAAACCACATGATCATTTCAATAGATGCGTAAAAGGCTTTTGATAAAATTCAACATTCATTCATGTTAAAAACCCTCCACAAACTCGGCATTGAAGGAACATACCTCCAAATAATAAGAGCCATCCATGACAAATCCATAGCCAACATCATACTGAATGGACAAAAGTTGGAAGCATTCCCCTTTAGAACCAGAACAAGCCAAGGATGCCCACTCTCATCACCTCTATTCAACATAGTACTGAAAGTCCTAGCCACAGCAATCAGGCAAGAGAAAGAAATAAAAGGCACCCAAATAGGAAGAGAGAAAGTCAAACTATCTCTGCAGACAGTATGATGTATACCTAAAAATACCCATAGTCTCTTCCCAAAAGCTCCTAGATTTGATTAAAAAACTTCAGCAAAGTTTCAGGATACAAAAATCGATGTACAAAAGTCAGTAGCCTCTCCATATAGCAACAACATCCAAGCTAAGAACCAATTCAAGAATGTAACACCATTCACAATAGCCACAAAAAGAATAAAATACATAGGAATACAGCTAACTAGGGAGGTGAAAGAGCTCTACGACGAGAATTATAAAACACTGCTCAAAGAAATCAGAGATGATACAAATAAATGAAAAACTTTCCATGGTCATGGATAGGAAGAATCAATATTGTTAAGACGGTCATACTGCCCAAAGCAATTTACAGATTCAATGTTATTTGTATCAAACTACCAATGACACTCCTCATAGAGTGAAGAAAAGACATTTAAAAGCTCATATGGAAACAAAAAAGAGCCTGAATAGCCAAGGCAATTATAATCAAAAAGAAGAAACCTGGGAACCAGGTGCAATGGTTCATACCTGTAATTCCAGCACTTTGGGAGGCCAAGGTAGGCAGACCACGTGAGCTCAGGAGTTTGAGACCAGCCTGGGAAACATGACAAAACTCCATCTCTACAAAAAATAGAAAAATTAGCTGGGCGTCATGGCACAAACTTGTAGTTTGAGCTACTCAAGAGGCTGAGGTGGATGGATCACTTAAGCCTGGGAGGTGAAGGTTGCAGTGAGCTGAGATTGTGCTATTGCACTTTACCCTGGGCAACAGTGAGACCCTGTCTCCAAAAAAAAAAAAAAAAAAAAAAAAATGACAAAGCTGGAGGTATCATGTTACCTAACTTCAAACTATACTACAAGGCTACAGTAACCAAAACAGCATGATACTGGGTACAAAAAGAGACACATAGACCAATGGAACAGAATAGAGATCCCAGAAATAATGTCACACACTTACAACCATCTAATCTTTGGCAAACTTGACAAAAACAAGCAATGGAGAGAGGAATCCCTATTCAATAAATGGCACTGAGATAACTGGACAGCCATATGCAGAATACTGAAACTGTACTCATTTCTTACACCACATACAAAAATAGACTCAAGATGGATTAATGACTTAAATATAAAACCAAAGATTATAAAAGCCCTGGAAGATAACATAGGAAATAGCATTCTGGACACAGGACCTGACAAAGATTTCATGATGAAGACATCAAAAGCAATTGAAACAAAAACAAAAATTAACAAATGGGACCTAATTAAACTAAACAGCTCCTACATAGCAAAATAAGCTATCAACAGAGTAAACAGACAACCCACAGCATGGGAGAAAATATTTGCAAGCTATGCATCTGACAAAGTCTAATATCCAGAATCTATACAAAACTTAACCAAATCTATAAGCAAAAACAACCCCATTAAAAAGTAAGCAAAAGACATGAATAGACACTTTTCTAAAGAAGACATACATGCAGCCAACAAGAATATGAATAAATGTTCACTATCACCAATCATTAAAGAAATGCAAACGAAAACCACAATGAGACACATTCTCACACGAGTCAGGATGGCTGTTATTAAAAAAAAAATAACAGGTGCTGGTGAGATTGCAGAGAAAAGGATATACTTAAACACAGCTGGTGGGAATGTAAATTAGTTCAGCTATTGTGGAAAGCAGTGCTGTAATTCCTCAAAGAACTTGAAACAAAACTACCATTCATCCTAGCAACACCATTATTGGGTGTATTTTTGATGAGGTTTGCCTGTGTCCCCACCCAAATCTCATCTTCAATTGTAGCTCCCATAATCCCCACCTGTCATGGGAGGGACATAGTGGGAGGTAACTGAATCATGGGGCAGGTTTTTCCCATGCTGTTCTCATTATAGTGAATAAGTCTCTTGACATCTGATGGTTTTATAAAGGGCAGGTTCCCTGCAGATGCTCTCTTGCCTGCCACCATGTAAGACGTGTCTTTGCTTCCCCTTCCCCTTCTGCCATGATTGTGAGGCCTCCCTAACCATGTGCAACTGTGAGTCCATTAAACCTCTTTTTTTTTTAAATAAATAACCCTGTCTCAGGTATGTCTTTATTAGCAGTATGATAATGGATTAATATGTAAATTGATACTGGGAGTGGAGTGCTGCTTTAAAGATACTCAAAAATGTGGAAGCAACTTTGGAACTGGGTAGCAGGCAGAGGTTGGAACAGTTTGGAGGGCTCAGAAGAAGACAGAAAAATGTGGGAAAGTGTGGAACTCCCTAGACTGGGATGGCTTGGAAAATAGGAAAATGTCAGAAAGTTTGGAACTTCCTAAAGACTTGTTGAATGGCTTTGACAAAAATGCTGATAGTGATATGGACAATAAAGTCCAGGCTGAGGTGATCTCAGATGGAGACGATGAACTTGTTGGGAACTGGAGCAAAACTGACTCGTTATGCTTTAGCAAAGAGACTGGTGGCATTTTGCCCCTGTCCTAGAGATCTGTGGAACTTTGAACTTGAGAGAGACGATTTAGAGTATTTCTCAGCAGCAAGGCATTCAAGAGGAAGCAGAGCATAAAAGTTTGAAAATTTCCAGCCTGATGATGCAATAGAAAAAAAACACCCATTTTCTGGGAAGAAATTGAAGCCTGCTGCAGAAATTTGCAAGTAACAAGGAACTGAAAATTAATCACCAAGACAATGGGAAAAATGTCTCCAAGGCATGTCAGAGACCTTTACAGTATACCCCTCCCATTATAGGCCTGGAGGCCTAGAAGGAAAAAATGGATTCATGGGCTTGCCCAGGCCCCCTTGCTGTGTGCAGCCTAGGGACATGGTGCCCTGAGTCCCAGCTGCTTCAGCTACAGCCATGGCTAAAAGGGGCCAATATAAAACTCAGGCTATTGCTTCAGAGGGTGAAAGCCCCAAGCCTTGGTAGCTAACGTGGTGTTGGGCCTGTGGGTGTACAGAAGGCAAGAATTGAGGTTTCAGAACCTCCACCTAGATTTCAGAGGACGTATGGAAATGCCTGGATGTCCAGGCTGAAGTGTGCTGCAGGGGTGGAACCCTCATGGAGAACCTCTGCTAGGGCAGTGCAGAAGGGAAATGTGGGGCTGGAGCCCCCACACAGCATCCCCACTGGAACATTACCTAGTGGAGCTGTGAGAAGAGGGCCATGGTCCTTCAGACCCCAGAATGGTAGATTCACTGGCATCTTACACTATGTGCCTGGAAAAGCTGCAAGTACTCAATGCCAGCCCATGAAAACAGCAGGGAAGGGAATATACCTTGCAAAGCCACATGGGTGGAGCTGCCCAAGGCTATAGCAGCCCACCTCTTCTATCAGTGTGACCTGGATGTGAGACACAGAGTTTTAAGATCTCACTGCCCCACTGGATTTCAGACTTGCATGGGGCCTAAAGCCCCTTCATTTTGGTCAATTTCTCCCCTTTGGAATGGGTGTATTTACTCAATGCCTGTACCCCCATTGTATCTAGCAAGTAAGTAACTTGTTTTTGATTTTACAGGCTCATAGTTGAAAGGGACTTACCTTGTCTCAGATGGGACTTTGGACTATGGACTTTTAAGTTAATGGTGAAATGAGTTAAGACTTTGGGGGACTGTTAGGAAGGCATGATGATTGGTTTTGAAATATGAGGACATCAGATTTGGGATGAGCCAGAGGCAGAATGATATGGTTTGGCTGTGTCCCCACCCACATGTCATCTTGAATTGTAGCTCCCATAATTCCCACCTGTCATGGGAGGGACCTAGTGGGACATAATTGAATCATGGGGGCAGGTTTTTCCCCATGCTGTTCTCATGACAGTTTGAATAAGTCTCATGAGATCAGATGGTTTTATAAAGGGCAGTTTCCCTGCACATGCTTTCTTGACTGCTGCCATGTAAGACATGCCTTTGCTCCTGCTTCAGCTTCTGCCATGATTGTGAGGCCTCTCCAGCCATGTGGAACTGTGAGTCCATTAAACCTATTTTTCTTTAGGAATCACCCAGCCTTACTATGTCTTTATTGGCAGTGGGAGAACACACTAATACCCAAAGGAATATAAATCATCCTGCCATAAAGACACATGTATGGATATGCTTATTGCAACAATATTCACAATAGCAAAGATATAGAATCAATTTATCAATGGTAGACTGGATAGAGAAAATGTGGTACATATACACCATGGAATACTGTGTAGCCACAAAAAAGAATGAGATCCTATTCTTTGCAGCAACATAGGTAGAGCTGAAGGCCATTATCCTAAGCAAACTAACACAGGAATGGAAAACCAAATATTTCATATTCTCACTTGTAAGTGGGAGCTAAACAGTAAAAACACATTTAAAAAAAAAATCACTAAAGAGGGTGAAACAGATACAGGGGCCTACTTGAGGATGGAAAGTGGGAGGAGGGAGAAGATAAAAACACTACCTACCAGATACTATGCTTATTACCTGAATGATAAATAATTTGGATACCAAATTCCCATGACTTGCAGTTTACCTGTATAACAAACCTACACATGTATCCCTAAACCTAAAATAAAAGTTAAATATATATATGTATTTAATATACAGTATATTTTGCACACCATATTTTGGCTGATATATATTTATATACCACCTAAAAATACAGCTATTAAAAATTGATCACAGTAATCAAGACAGTGTGATACTGAAAGAAGGAAAGACAGATCAATGGAACAGAATAGAGAATCCAGAAATAGGCCCACACAAATATACCCAGTTAATTTTTGACAAAGGAACAAAGGCAATTCAACATAGAAGGGATAGCCTTTCTCAACAAATGATGTAGGAGCAAATGGACATTCACTGGCAAAAAAAAAAAAAATTAACTTCAACCTTGACCTCACACCTTAGGCAAAATTAACTTAAAGTGGATCATGATCTGAAAAGTAAAATGCAAAACTATAAAATTCAGGAAAGAAGACAGGAGCAAATCCTTGAGGCCTAGGACTAAGTAAAGAGTTCTTAGATTTGACACCAGAATTACAATTCACAAGAGGAAAAATAGATACATTTTACCTCATCAAAATAAAAAACTTTTGCTCTGCAAAAAATTTTTTTAAATTCCTGTTGAAAGGGTGAAAAGACAAATTACAGACTGACAGAAAATATTTGCAAATTACTTATCAGACAAAGGCCTTTTACCTAGAATGTATAAAGAACCCTGAAAATTCAAAATAAAAAGTAAAAATCCCACTAAAAAATTGGACACGGACACAGAAGGACATTCACAAACATTTTGCCAAAGATGATATACAGGTGGCAAATAAACGTGAAAAGATGCTCAACATCATTAGCCTTTAGAGAAATGCAAATTAAAACTACAATGAAATATCATCATACACATATGAGAATGACTAAAATTAAAAACACAGTAACACCAAATGCTGGCAAAGATGCTGAGAAATTGGATCACTTACACATTTCTGGTGGGAATGTAAAATATTACAGCCACTCTGAATAATAGCCCAACATATTATTTTCAGGCTGCTATAACAAAACAGCACAGACAGGGTGGCTTATAAACACTGAAAATTTATTTTTCACAGTTTTGTAGACCGGGAAGTCCAATATCAATAGCCCAACATATTATTTTCAGGCTGCTATAACAAAACGGCATAGACTGGGTGGCTTGTAAACAATGGAAATTTATTTTTCACAGTTTTGTAGACTGGGAAGTCCAATATTAAGGCACCAGCAGATTTGGTGTCTGGTGAAAATTCATAGATCGCTGCCTTTTCACTGTTCTCACATGGCAGAAGGGGCAAATAAGCTCTCTGGGGTTTCTTTTATAAGGTCGCTAATCCCATTCATGAAGGCTTGGCCCTCATAATCTAATCATCTCCCCAAAGTCCTATCTCCTAATACTATCTTCTTGGTAGTAAGGATTTCAACATATGAATTTGCAGGGGACACAGTCAGACCATACCACCTGGCAACTGATGTCATGTCTCTGGGATATAAGTCATAGATAAATCATATCTTAAACATCTGGAAAAAAATGGGTTTACCAAACAATCCAGCGGTACATTCTTGGTTGTGTATCCCAAAGATACGACATTTTTGCACAATAACTTTCACACACATGTTCGTAACAGCTTTATTCCTAATAAAGCTGTAGATTATCCAAATGTCCCTTAATGAATAAATGATTAAACAAACTGTGGTATGTCCACACCATGGAATACTGCTCAGCAAGATAAAAGGAATGGACCTTCATTGAATTGTCTACTTGTATCTTTTTGCATCTCATTGAGTTCTCTTATAATCATTTGAATTCCTTTCCTGGAAATTTATTGACTTCATAATCATTGGAGTCTGTTAGTAGAAAGTTATTATGTTCCTTTGGTAGTGTGCCATTTTCTTGCTGTTTCACATTTCTTGTGTCCCTGTGTTGATGATGCCTGTGCATCTAGCAGAACAAACACCTCTTCCAAAATTTCTGGAGTGGCTCTCACAGAGAAAGACTTTTACCTGCATTAGGTTTTTATATGCCAGTTGGGAAGAGTGTAGTGATTCCATTTCCAGATAGGTGCAGTGGTATAGTCTCCATGCAGCTTATTCGGCTGTGTTCAATGTCAGCAATAACCGTGGATGTCACAGTAGTCTAGGCTATAGAAGTTTGTGATAGTGGCAGTGGTGTTAGGTTGTTAATGTCTTTGCTGTCAAGGATTTTTTGGGTCCTCCTATTCTCATTTTCACCACAATGAAGACTTAGCAAGGGGATCCCTCTTGGTGTCAGGTCTAATGTCCCTACAAGTAGCTTCAGTGGCACTGGATTTTGAATGCAGGTGCTCAGAGTAGCTGTTGGGCTAGGGTCCTAGTCTCAGTTTCTTGCAAACCTACTGTGGCACCTGGATCTTGGGGTGCAGGTTTGCTATCTGTGGCAGGGTTGGATGTAGGTTGCCCACAGTGCTAGGGTATGTGACTCTGAGACACCCCCTAGCAGCTTGGGGCCAGGAGGTTGGGTTGTAGCTGTGATTCTACCCTTGAGGGGCAGGGCACAGTCCTGGCCTGACTCCAAAGAAGTACTCTGGAGTTTGAGCCTAGACTGCAGGGTCAGCTATAATTCAGGAGGCAGAGTCAATAGGACTCAATGGCAACTTGGTCCCTGGGGATGAGGCACTATGTAGTGGTGACTGTAGGCTGTGAGATGGTGGGTCTTGCAATATCCCAGACTCTGTGAGATCAGGTGCAATGACAGCAAGTACTTCTGAATGGCTGATTATGGCTGTCATTTGGGCTCTGGGAGGCAGGGAACAGCACAGCGATGACTCCATCTCCCCAGGGAGAGTGGTATCCCAGCAGCTCAGACTCTAGGGGGCTAATTCAGCTCCAGGAAAGCAGGGTACTAGAGTTGCTTAGCCTGTAGAACTGTAGTGTGGAGTGTCTTAGTTTAGCCACTGCTTTGTTTCCCTGGGATTCAGGATACTACATCAGCTCAGTCCTGAGATGCTCTACTGCTCAGCTTACCCAAGGCTCCAATTCTCCAGCAGAGCACTGTGTCACTCTAGCTGGGGTGGAGGGGGTTGTGACTATCCCTGAGATGCAGGGCTCCACCAAAGCACTGTTCCTGTAGGAGGGAGTGCACAGTTTCAGCTCAGGCCACATGAGACAGGGCACAGCCACAGCTGAAAGAGGTAGATGGAGTTCTGCCAAAGCATTTCTCCAGGAGGGAATTCAAAGCTTCAGCTCTGGCCCAAAGGTTGAGAGGGAAGAGTAAGTGCGGTGATTCCACCTTGACCCCACTGGAGAGTGAGTGCTGCAGGCTTCTAATTGGCCATCTTACTGACATCACTCACCTCCATATCAAAAAAGAAACAAACTACTGATATATACAACATCTTGGAAGAACCTCAAGAAAATCATGCTGAGTAAAAACAGCCAAACTCAAAGGATATATATTGGATGATTCCACTTACCTACCATTCATGAAATAACATAATAATAGAGTTGGAGAACAGAATAGTGGTTGTGCCATTTTCCATGGCCACCACCAATACACAAGTGTTCCAACTTCTCCACATCCTCTCCAACATGTGTTATTTTCTGTTCTTTTGATAGTGGCCATACCGGTAGGTATGAAATAATACCTCATTGTGGTCTTGAATTTCTTTTTTAATGATTGGTGATGTTGAGCATCATTCTGTACATTTGTTGGTCATTCATATATCATCTCTGGAAAAATGTCTATTCAGATCCTCTGCCCATTTTTTACTTGAGTTTTTGTTTTTGAGTTGTAGAAATTGCTTATATATATGTTCTGGACATTAATTCATTATCAGATACATAATTTGCAATTATTTTCTCCCAACCTATAGGTTTTCTTTTCACTGTTTCCTTTAGTGTGCTAAAGCACTTAAGTTTGATGTAGTCCCAATATCAATTACTGCTTTTGTGGCCTAGTGTTTTTGGTGTCGTATTCAAAAAATCATTGCCAAATCCAATGTCCTGACACCTTCCTCCCATAATTTTCTCCAGGAGTTTTATAGTTTTAAGTCGTAGAGTTAGGTCTTTGATCCATCCTTTTAAACTTAATTTTTGTGGGGTAGGGTAAGAATTCAATGTCATGCTTTTGCATCCAGTTATCCCAATACCATTTACTGAAGAGACACCTTTCCCTATTGTATGGTCTAGGCATACTGCCAAAGTTTATTTGGCCATACATACAAAAGCTTATTTCTGGGCTCTCTATTCTGTTCCATTGGTCTATATATCTATCTTTATGCCATTATCACTTCATCTTAATCACAGTTTTTTTTGTGTGGTATGTTTCAAAATCAGTTAAGTGTGAGGCCTCCTAGTCAGTCCTTTTTCAAGATTGTTTTGCCTATTTGGGGTCCCTGGAGGTTCCATATACAATTTAGATTTTTTTTTTCTTTTCTGTAAGGGATGCATTGGGATTTTCATAGATACTGCATTGAATCTGTAAATCACTTGCGTAGTATGAATATTTTCACAATATTACGTCTTCCAAGCCATGAGCATCAGATGTCTTCCCATTTATCTGTATTTTTTTATTTCTTTACAATGTTTTGTAGTTTTGAGTGTACAAGTCTTTCATGTCTTAAGTATTTTACCCTTTATGTTATAGTATATAGTATGTGTTTTTGTAATTTCCTTTCCTGGTCAATGTTAGTGCATAAAAACACAAATGATTTTTATGTGTTAACTTTATATCCTGCAATTCTGTTGAAAGTGTTTATTGTAATTTTCGTGGAAATTTTCTAAATTCACTTGTGTTTTCTTCCCTGATCCATCAATTAAGAGGGCACTGCTTAGTTTCCACAAATCATGTACTTCCTTGATTTCCTTCTGCTATTGATTTCTTGTTTTCATTGTGATTGGAGAAGATATTTTATGTGATTTCAATCTCCTTAAATTTGTCAAGATTTGTTTTATGGCCTAACATGTGATCTATCTTGGAGAATGCTCCATGAGTACATAAAGAATGTATATTCTGCTGTTGTTGAGGGGACATCAGTTAGAGCCAACAGATCTATACTGTTGTTCATGTCTTCTGTTTTGTTGTTGATTTTCTGTATGGCTGTTCTGGCCATAAATGAAAGAGGAGTATTATGTCTCCTGCTATTATTATGTTGCTGTTAATTTCTTCCTTCAGCTCTGTCAATGCTTCACCTAATTGGGAGTTCTAACATTGGATGGGCATATATTTATAGTTGTTATATGTTCCTGGTGAATGGACCATTTATCATTACATAACATCTCTTGTCCTCCTGACAGTTTCTACTTAAAGACTATCTTGTCTAACATTACATATGGCCACCCCTGCTTTTAGGTTCCCATTTACATGGTATCTTTTTCTGTCCCTTTACTTTTAGCCTATGTGTGTCCTTAAGTGTAAAGTAAGTCTCTTGTACAAAGCATACAGTTGGATCTTGTTTTTTAAAACATAGTCAATCTATGTCTTTTAATTAGTGTGTTTAATGCATTTACATTTAAAGTAATTGCTGATAGGAAAGAACTCACTATTGCCATTTTGTTAATTGTTTTCTGTTTGTTGTGTAGATTTTTGTCCCACCTTCTTCCCTTTTTTGTAGTGACATATTTTGATACCCTTCTTATTTCCCTTTGTGTATATTCTGTAGATATTTTCTTTGTGGTTACCATTGCAATTACATAAAACATTTAAACACTGTAACATTCTATGTTATGCTGCTAACAACTTACCTTCATTCATATGTAAAAAGTCTGCTCTTTTACATCCTGCCCCTCTTTACTTTATGTTGTTAACAACAAAAATTTTCTCTTTTATAATGAGTATCCAGTAATATATATACTTAATTACTTCTAATTTTTTAAAATTCAAAATTTTTTTTTTTTATTTTGAGGCAGGGTCTCGTTATACCACTCAGGCTGGAGAGCAGTGATGTGATCATGGCTCACCACTGCCTCCAGCTCCTGAGTTCAAGCAATCCTTTTGCTTCACCTACCCAAGTAGCTAGGACTACAGGCATGCACCATCATGCCTGGCTCCTTTTTTTTTTTTTTTTTTGTCGTTTTGAGAGAGAGATGAGGTCTTGCTATGTTGCCCAGGATAGAAGAGCAAATATAAATTAATTGGGAAAAAAAACCCCACAACCCTGTGAGAAAATGAGTAATAGACAATTGACTCAAAAAAGGAAATACCTATGGATTTTCAGCATATAAAAAGTTGCTAGGCCTGCCCAGCACTGCCTGCCCCATGTCAGAGTCCCAGCCCACTTCTCCTGTGTCCATCATTCCATGCAGAAGCACCACCAGCATGTCTGACAAACTGCCCTACTCAGTCACTGACATCAGCCTGGACACAAGGCCCTGGACATTGTGGAGACTGAGATGGTGGGCCTGATATGTATGAGGGAGTTGTACTTGGCTTCAAGCCACTGAAAGGCACTGACATCACTAGCTGCCTGCAAATGATGGTGGAGACCATTGTCCTCATTGAGACCCTCATTACCTCAAGTGCTGAGATGCAGTGGTCCAGCTGCAACATCTTCTCCACCTAGAATTATGTGGCAGCTGCCATTGTCAAGTATTCCAGTGTGTTCCTGGAAGGGTGAAAGAGATGACAAATACCTGTGGTGCATCAAGCAGATACTGTATTTCAAAGACAGGCCCCTCCACATGATTACTTCAACCAACCTCATTTACACCAAGTACGCACAGCTTCTGTCAGTCATCTGAGGCATCTTTGAAGAGACCATGACTGGGTCCACGGGATTATGGCCACTGGAATCCTGAGGGTGCCTACCATCAATGTCAATGACTCCATCACCAAGAGCAAGTCTGACAACCTCTATGTCTGCCAGCAGTCCTGCATAAATTACATCAAGTGGGCCACAGACATGATGACTGCTGGCAAGGTAGCGGTGGTGGCGGGCTGTAGCAGTGTGGGCAATGGTTGTGCCCAGGCCCTGAAGGATTTGGGGGCTTGCATCATTATCACAAAAATCGACCTACTCAACACACTGCAGGCTGCTATGGAGGGCTATAAAGTGACCACCATGGATGAGGTCTGTCAAGAGGGCAACATCTTTGACATCACCACAGACTGTGTCAATATCATCCTTAGCCAGCACACTGAGCAGATGAAGGATGTTGCCATTGTGTATAACACTGGACCCTTTGACATGGAGATCAATGCCAAGTGCCTCAATGAGAATGCTGTGGAGAAGGTGAATATCAAGTCCCAGCTGGATGAGGCATGGCTGAAGCCTGCCTGGGCAAGCTGACCAAGTTGACCGTGAAGCAGGCCCAGTACCTGGGCATGATCCATGATGGCCCTTCAAGCCTGATCACTACTACTACTTAAAGGCAGGCCTGCCCTTCACCTTCCAGTCGCTGTCCTTGCCTAGGCCCCAGCTTTCCTCCCCAAGAGCAAATGACACCAACTTTGCAATTGGTTTGTCAGTGTCCCCATTGACTCCATGAGGCTGATCCCTCAGTTTTTGACCTCTACTGCATCCCTCATATGGTTCCAAGTGTGACAGGGGAAGCTGAGGGGCACCTCCTCAAACCATGGTCATGATGGGGATATGAAGGAGACATCCACTGGAAACCAGCTCAGTGGTCTTGGAACTGCTAAGTCAGTTCTTCCTTAGCCTGGAAGTTGGCAGTGGGGTCACAAAGCCCATGTACTTTACCATCCAGCACATCACTTGGCCTATAGAGTTATGCCCATGTGCTTGGTTTACAGGTTCAGTGGTTTCTCAGCCCATGACAGATGAGAGGGAACTATATATATTGAAGGGCAAGAAAGAATTGTTGGAGTCTGAAGTGTTATTGAGAGCCTGGCTTAGTGCTGGGCCTTCTCTTAAACCTCCTAACAATGAGATTGATACTTTCAGTCCCTATTTTACAGGGGTTAGAATAGTTAAGTGACAACCAAGAAAGTACAGAAAAGAGACAGCTTGAGGTTGAGAGAGGCCAGAAAAACATAAAAGCAGGCATAGAATTGCCACCATTTTGTAATAAGAATTGTTCCTATTATAACCTTCAGTCAAAAAGAATAATTTGGTTTATAATGTCTATATAGTGTTTGTAATGTTAAAATAAAGCAGGAGTTTGGTAAACAAAAATTTCAGTGTCTAAAAGAAAAAAAAGATGCTTATGACCTTCATAATACAAGAAATGTGAATTAAAACTACAATCGGATGCTACTTTTGGTCTACTACATTGGAAAAAATCAAAAGGCTTGACACAATCCTACACTGGCAAGGATACAGAGAAACAGACACCCTCATACATTGCTGCTGAGAATGTTCAATCTCCTCAAGATCATGTTGGCCACTTTGTTATCTGTCAAAACTACAAATTTACTCAGCCAATTCCTTTCTAGAATTTTGTCCCCTAAATACAGTTTCACATGTGTAAAATGACATGCATAAGGTTATGCTCTTCAGCATCACTTAGCATAGCAAAACAATGGAAAAAACCTACATGCATTGAAGAGGAAACTGATTATACAAACTATGTCACACATATACAATGAGATAATAGGTCATCATAAACAAGATTAAGGAAGTTAATTATATACAGATATAGTATGCCTGCAAGATATATTTAAACATTAAAAAGCAAGGTACAGGTTAGGCATGGTGGCTCATGTTTGTAATCCTAGCACTTTGAGAGGCCAAAGTGGGTGAATCACTTGAGCCCAGGAGTTTGAGACCCACCTGGACAACATGGTGAAACCCCATCTGTACAAATACAAAAATGAACCAGTCGTGGTGCCTCATGTCTGTGGTCCCAGCTACTTGCGGTTGAGGCTGGGGGATCACTTGGGCTGGGAAGCGGAAGTTGCAGTGAGCCAAGATCATGCCACTGCACTCCAGTCTGGATTACAGAGCAAGGCCGTGTCCCAAACAAACAAACAAACAAACAAACAAAAAGACAAAAATTACTAAATTCAGATATATGTACTCATCAGTACAAGTACTAACATATGCTACCACAGGTATAAACCTTGAAAAAAGTATACTAAGTGAAAGAAGCCAGTCCTAAGAGACCATATAGTATATGATTCCATTCTTATAAAATGTGCGTAACAGGGAAACTATTACAGAGACAGAAAGTAGATTAGTGGTTGTCTAGGTCTGGGTGGGAGGAGTGTTAGAGGATAGGTAAATAATAGCTAAAGGGCATGTGGTTTTTTTCCTTTTTTTATTGTGGTAAAATATGCAAAACATAAAATTTACCATCTAAACAAACTGTAAGTGTACAATACTGGGCCATTAAATACATTCATAATGTTGTGCATCCATCACCACCATCCATCTCCAGAACTTTTTATTTTGTAAAACTGAAACTCTGCCCATTAAACAATAACTTTCAATTCTTCCCTCCCCTCTCCCAGCATCTGGCAACCATCATTTTACTTCCTATGATTTCGACTACTCTAGGCACCTCACCTCATATAAATGGAATCATACAGTTATTTGTCTTTTTGATACTGATATTTTATTAAGCAGAATGTGGGCTGTAACACCTGTCGGATTTTCCTTCCTTTTTAAGGCTGGATAGTATTCCATTTGTATGTAGATGCTTTACCACATTTTGTAGAACCCTTCATCCCTGGATGCATGCTTGGGTTGCTTCTGCCTTTTGGCTATTGTGCCTAATGCTATGAATACGGATGTGCAAATATAAACACTCTTATTCACTCTATTGACATACATAGTTTTTTTTTTTTTAATGTGAGAGATTCATCTATGATCAAACCCTTTGGAAAATCTGTGGCAGGATAAATATACCAATTGTTTACTATGTTGAATCTCAGTCTACCACTTCACTAATTTCTGCTGTTATCTCTACAATTGTCTTTCTTTCATTTGTAAAAAATTTGCTATTCTTTTGGCATCTTATTGTAAGAAATACTTAAATCAGGGGATCAACAATTTTTTTTTGTAATGGACCAGATGGTAAATATTTTAGGCTTTGTGATGGTAAACATTTTAGGATACTTACTCTCCTGTCAGAGTATAAAAGCACTCATAGAGAATAAACCTTTATTTACATAAACTAGCAGTGGGCTGGATTTGGCTTATGGGCCACAGTCTGCTGACTCCTGGCTTACATCATTAGGTCCCTCATAGACTGGTTTCCATTGTTCATTGTTTCTCTTGGGTTTTGTCCATGCTTTGTCTTCTGGTAAATCCAATCATTTTTTTACTGAGTGTCAGAATGCTAATTTGAAGAACTGTAGATAGTTTGAAACTCTGCATGATGTTAATCTTCTCCAGATAATTCACTTTTGTTTTTGGTAGGCAAATAGACCAATGTCACTAGCAGTTCCTCTTAATTCCCATTAAACCAAACAGGGATTGAGACAATCTGAAGCTGAACAAGTCTTTGGAGTTCCAAATGAAAACCTGAGTTATACACCTTCTCTCAGCAGCCTTTATCTTTAATTTTTGTTCCTTCAGCACTGTGCATCTGTTGAAACCCCTATTGAACTTCTAGACCTCTTGGCCTCCTTCAGAACAGGCAGGAAGAGGTAGCCCCAAATACTAGACTCATATCTTTGGGTTTCTCTCTTTTCCTAGATACTAACCCCACAATTCCTCATGCATTACTTGCTTTCTGAGGCTTCAGTCAGATGTATAATTTCTCCAGCTTTTCTGGTTGTTTTCAGTGAGAGAGGAAGCCTAAACCATCTATTTTACCATTGCTTGAAACAGAGCTCTCTTTGTGGCAACGATTCTGGGTCAATATTTCCTGTTACAGTGTGTCTTTTCAATGTACACATTTGAGCCTTCATTTGCAAAATTACATTTTGGTTTTCTACTAAGAATTTCAGTTGTGTGCTCACTTCAGCAGGACATATACTAAAATTGGAACGATACAGAGAAGATTAGCATGGCCTCTGTGCAAGGATGACATGCAAATTCATGAAGTGTTCTATATTTTTAAACTGGCTAGCAGTGTGCAGAAAGCATAAACTGGACTCCTTCCTGACACCTTACACTAAAATTAACTCCAGATGGATTAAAGACTTAAACATAAGACCTAACACCATAAAAACCCTAGAAGAAAATCTAGGCAAAACCATTCAGGACATAGGCATAGGCAAGGACTTCATGACCAAAACACCAAAAGCATTGGCAACAAAAGCCAGAATAGACAAATGGAACCTAATCAAACTTCAGAGCCTCTGTACAGCAAAAGAAACAATCATTAGAGTGAACCGGCAACCAACAGAATGGGAAAAAATTTTTGCAATCTACCCATCTGACAAAGAGCTAATATCCAAAATCTACAAAGAACTAAAACAGACTTACAAGACAAAAACAAACAAACCCATCCAAAAGTGGGAGAAGGATATGAACAGACACTTTTCAAAAGAAGACATATATGAGGCCAAGAAACATATGAAAAAATGCTCATCATCACTGGTCATTAGAGAAATGCAAATCAAAACCACACTGAGATACCACCTCACACTAGTTAGAATGGCGATCATTAAAAAATCTGGAGACAACAAATGCTGGAGAGGATGTGGAGAAATAGGAACACATTTACACTGTTGGTGGGAGTGTAAACTAGTTCAACCATTGTGGAAGACAGTGTGGCGATTCCTCAAGGACCTAGAAATAGAAATTTCATTTGACCCAGCAATCCCATTACTGGGTATATACCCAAAGGATTATAAATCATTCTATTATAAAGACACATGCACACATATGTTCAGAGTGGCACTGTTTACAATAGCAAAGACCTGGAACCAACCCAAATGCCCATCGATGATAGACTGGACAAGGAAAATGTGGCACATATATACCATGGAATACTATGCAGCCATAAAAAATGATGAGTTCGTGTCCTTTGTAGGGACATGGATGAATCTGCAAACTGACACAAGAACAGAAAATCAAACACTACATGTTCTCACTAATAGACAGATGTTGAATAATGAGAACATATGGACACAGGGAGGGGAGCATCACACACTGGGGTCTGTTGTGGGGGGCCAAGGGACGGACACCGGGTGGGTGGGGAGGTCGGGGAGGGATAACACAGGGAGAAATGCCAGATGTAGGTGATGGGGGGATGGAGGCAGCAAACCACATTGCCATGTGTGTACCTATGCAACAATCCTGCATGATCTGCACATGTACCCCAGAACCTAAAGTACAATAAAAAAATTAAATTTAAAAAAAAAAGAATTTCAGTTGTGACTGTTAAATTTCCTTTGCCTACCTTCTTCTATTTCTGTAACTCAGTGGTGCTCAGCTTACTTTTTAAAAAGGTTTAAGAACTATTGTTTTTTAAAAAGGGATTTAGGATGCTAAGGTGGGAAAGTTACCTGAGGCCAGCAATTTGAAACCAGCCTGGGGAATGTAGTAAGACTCTCCACCTCAAAAACAAAAAATTGACTCGCTTGTTCTTTCAATATTGTTTTTAGGCCAGGCACAGTGGTTCACACCTGTAATATCAGCATTTTGGGAAGCTAGGGTGGGCAGATCACTTCAGGCCAGGAGATAAGACCACCCAAGCTAACATGGCGAAACTGCATTTCTACTAAAAATACAAAAAAAAAAAAAAAAAAAACTAGCTAGGCATGGTGGCGCACACCTGTAGTTCTAGCTACTTGGGAGGCTCAGGGAGGAAAATCACTTGAACCCAGGAGGCGGAGGTTGTGGTGAGCTGAGATTGCTCCACTGCACTCCAACCTGGGTGACAGAGCAAGACTCCATCTCAAAAAAAAATTTCATTACTGTGATGGTTTTCCTTTTACTTCCTCCCTCAGTCTGTCATTTCTTATTTGATCTCCTTCAATTATCTGACCATCTATGTTGTATTTTTGCATTGTGTTCTTTTACAACAGCAATAATTGCCTCATTGTCTACTGATTTCAATTCATAGTAAAAACGGTTGACAGCCCCACTCTTTATATTTGCAGGGCATGGGGCAAGAGTAAAAAGGGAACTCCTCAGCCGTATGTCTAAATGTAAAGGTTATAAATCAAGCTTTGGAGCTTTTAAAAAAAATACATCCTTTTGGATGGTTTTCATATGATTGAGACACAGTCAATATAAAAGAGAACTAAATTTAATGATTACTGCACATGTCTAGGTGTTCTGTTCATGGATAAGCAATGTTTGCATAAGAAATAAAAACATGTATTTCATAAATAATATTTATTCCGGTTTTTGCCTTCATTTTAGTACGATCATAATATATCACAACAAATGTTATACTGTTTTCACAAAATTTGTGTTCCATTGACAGAAATGATCTAAATGATTACAAAAGAAACATTTTATTCAAAGTGTACCAAATTTCCACACGGGTACAAAATGTGTACAGTTTGAACACAAAGAGAAGCAATAAAATCAGTGGGGTACTTAGTGGAAAATAATACTTTATTATACAAAAATCTTTTGCTTTTGTGTTGAAGAAAAACATGACAGGTTAATTAGTTTGTCATTTCTGTCTGACACTTTAATCCCCGCTGCTCTATGCAGCAGTGTCAGTAGCAGTCAACCCATAAATCTGATTAACAGTTGGACATAGTTACCTATTGTTTTAAAGATACTGGGTAACGGATTTGGAGAAGCATTTCTCTGGGGACCAAATGGTGCTGTTCACAAAAAGTTTAGAATTATTAGTCATGCCGTGCTGACACTGAGCACCAAATCTAAAAGTGACAGAGCTGTCTGTGTGTTCTTTAATAAATGTGTGTGCTTGTGATACATGGGTCACTGAAGTGTGGAACCCAGAGCAGGGGCCCCTTTGTTCTGGGTCAATGGGTGATACTGGGTATTTGGTACTTTTCATCTTCTCTATACCATGCTTTTCTGGTTACTTTTCTTTGTCTGATACCATGTTTTACTGCTCTAACATTTTTTTCCCTCTAGTATCCTTATCTACCAGTGCAATGGCAAATACTTTAGATCACATATCCTCGTTGGCTCTTTCTAGGAGCTGCTACAATCCCTCCCCAGCCCACTATGTCAACAGTCTATTCACATTACCTGCTGTCAACACTACTTAACTATTTTTACATTTGAGTATCTTCATCTGGTATCCAGTTTTGCTTGGTGTTATGGGTTGAATCGTGTCCCCATATAAGTAAAATATATGTTGAAGACTTAACTCTTAGTACTTCAGAATATGACCTCATCTGGAATTGGAGTCATTGGAAATGTAATTGGTTAATATGGGGTCATACTGGAGTAGAGTAGGCTCCTGATCCAATCTTAATGGTATCCTTATAAGAAGACAGCCACAGGAGATCAGAGACACACATGGAGAATGCCATGTTATGACTAAGGCAGAGATTGGAGTTATGCAACTGCAAACCAAGGCACACCAAAAATTGCCAGTAAATCACCAAAAGCTGGGAAGAGGCAATTGGACTTCTCTGCAGTTTCCAGAGGAAGCACAGCCCTGCTTACACCTTGATTTTGAACTTCTAGATCCCCGAACTGAAGAGACAATGAGTATCTATTGTTTTGTGGTACTCTGTTATGACAGCACTTGGAGACTAATACATAGTGTGTTTTACCCATGGGTTGTTTCTAAAAGAAGATGAAACTTTGGATTCAAGATGTCATCAAGTTCATAGTGTCAATAGTTCCTCACATTTGCAGTAGAATTGTGAGACTGGAATTGTCTACATGATTGCCCCAAAAGGAATGGGTTTCCATTCTATCTACTAACCCACAAAATATCCTGAATAAATAAATATATATGAGAAGTATTTTCGTATATGGAGGCAACTAAACTTCTCCATAGTGAAAGTGTGACTGCAATATGGAAGGGTTTGAATTATTGTGAGATCACTGCAAAGTTTTTGCATTCTTAGAAACAGAGGCTCCCTGTAAGTAAATATAACCAACCAAGTTGTGGTAAAAGTCTATGATGTTCTCTCAGTCCTATATGGGGACACAGGCTTATGATATCAGA
This sequence comes from Aotus nancymaae, assembly GCF_030222135.1. Lineage (NCBI taxonomy): Eukaryota > Metazoa > Chordata > Mammalia > Primates > Aotidae > Aotus > Aotus nancymaae. The sequence continues at coordinate 31,527,974 of NW_026988428.1, forward strand.
AAAACGTGGAATTCTGTTTTCCATTCAGTACTGTGGAGGCTTCAATATAGTCACGATTCCATACCTTGCTATACTCCCACTACTCCCCACAAGGAGTAGCATACTGGAGGGTGAATATTTTGTAAAAATTTGTACTTCTTGAGCCTTCAACTTTATATAAAGAAAGGCAAGAAGAGGAAGGTGGCCTTTCAAAAGTGGCTTGAGCATTCCAAATCTATCATCATGGCACTTGGTTTGTGCAAATCCCAAACATCCATTGCTTAATAAAAACATTCCCTTCTAGTTACTTTTCCATTTCTCTTCTCTTCTTAATTTTTCAAAATTAGAGATTAGGTCTTACTATGTTGCCCAGGCTGGACTTGAAGTCTTGGGCTCAAGAAACCCTTCCTCCTCAGCGTCCTGAGTAACATGGACTACAAGTGCATGACACCATGTCCAGCTTCTCTGCTCTTCTTTACAATACGCTTATTACTATTACTATTGTAGTAAAAATAGAAAACACATAACATTATATTTACGATCTTAATCATTTTTTACCTAAAATGATTTATTTCAATAATGTTGTGTATTCAAATTATTGTGCAACAGATCTCTAGAATGTTTTCATCTTGCAAAACTGAAACTCTAAATCCACAAAACACTAAGTCCCTCTTCCCCCAAGCCATAGCCCTAAAAACTACCTTTCTACATTGTTTCTATGATTCCTGACCACTCTAAATACTCCATATGAGTGGAATCATATAGTATCTATCCTTTTATGAATGGTTTACTTCATGTCCTTGAGGATCACTCATATTGTGGCACATGACAGAATTTCTTTTAAAGGGCGCATAGTATTCCATTGTATAAATATACCATTCATCTGTTGATGGACATTTGGGTTGCTTCCACCTTTTGGCTATTGTGAATAATGCCACAATAAACATAAGTGTGCAAGTATCATTTAGAGACCTTGCTTTCAATTATTTTGCATGTATATCCAGTAATGGTATGCTAGATCATATGGTTTTTCTATTTTTAATTTTTTGAGGAACCTCCATACTGTTTCCCACAATGGCTGTACATTACCACCATCAATGTACAAGGATTACAACTTCTCCATATCCTCTCCAACATGTATTAATTTCTGTTCTTTTGATAGTGGCCATAACGATGTGTATGAGGTAATACCTGATTATAGTTTTGATTTCCATTTCTTTAATGATTTGTGATACTGAGCATCATTCTGTGCACTTATTAGTTATTTGTATATGACCTTTGGAGAAATGTCTGTTTAAGTCCTTTACCAATTTTTAACTTGGGGTTTTTTTGTTGCTGAGTTGTAAGTTCCTTACATATTCTGGATACTAACCCCTTATCATATACACGATTTGCAAGTATTCTCTCCCATTCTATAGGTTGCCTCTCATTGTTTCCTTTAACGTGCCAAAGCATTTATGTTTGATGTAGTCCCATTTATCAATTACTGCTTTTGTTGCCTGTGTTTTTGGTGTTGTATCCAAGAAATCATTGCCAAATCCAAGGGTCTCTCCCATAATTTTCCAGTTTTCTATTTTCTAGGAGTTTACAGTTTTAAGTCATAGAGTTCAGTCTTCAAACCATCCTTTTTAATTTTCGTATGTGGTTTAGGGTAAGGATCCAATATCATGCTTTTGCATCCAGTTTTCCCAACACCATTTAGTGGGGAGACTCCTTTCCCTATTGCGGAAATGTGTGGTCTAGGTACACTGTCAAAGTTCAAGTGGTCATATGCACAAAAACTTATCTCTAGGCTCTCTAATCTGTTCCACTGGTTTATAGATCTATCTTTATGCCATCATCACATCATCTTAATTGCAGTTTTTGTGGTATGTTTTGAAAACATTTAAGCATAGGCCTTCTACTTGGTCCTTTTTCAAGATTGGTTTGCCTACTTGAGGTCCCTTGAGGATCCATATACAATTTAGAACTTTTCGTATTTTCTGTAAAAAATGCATTGGGATTTTGATAGATACTGCATTGAATCTGTAGATTGCTTTAGGTAGTATGGATATTTTAACAATATTAAGTCTGGATACTTTAACAATATTCAGCATCGGCTCTTAAATCCATTTATCTGCATCTTCTTTGATTTCTTTACAATGTTTTGTAGTTTTCAGTGTACACGTCTTTCATGTCCTAAGTACTTTTTTCTTTTTTGTATTATAGTATATGGGATGTATTTTTAATTTCCTTTTCTGATTTAACACAAATGATTTTTATGTGTTGACTTTGTGTCTTGCAATTTTGCTGAAATTATTAGTTGTATTTTGTGGCATCTTTAGAATTTTCTAAATATGAGAGCATACTGTCAGCAAATAGAGGTAATTTTATCTCTTTTTCCAATTTGGATGTCTTGTATTTCTTTTCCTTGCCTAACAGCTATTGCCAGACTTCCCACATCAAATATTAGTGGTGAGAGGGGACATCCTTGCCTTATTTCTAATCTTAGAAGAAAAGCTTTCAATCTTTCTCCACGGAGTGTCATATATGAAACTACATATATAGAGAGACAGGGTCTTGCTATGTTGCTCAGGCTGGAATGCAGTGGCTATTCACAGGCATGATTCCACTACTGATCAGCACCGGCATTTTGACCTGCTCCTTTTCTGACCTGGGCAGTTCACCCCTCCTTAGGCAACCTGATTGTCCCCTACTCCGGGAGGTCACCATATTGATGCCCAACTTAGTAGACACCTGATTAGCATAGCACTACAGCCCAGAACTTCTGGGCTCAAGCGATCCTCCTGCCTCAGCCTCCTGAGTAGCTGGAAATACAGGCATGTGCAACCATGCCCAGGCGACTTTTATTATATTGAGGTAAATTCCTTATATAGCTATTTTGTTGCTACTGTATTAATCCAAAATGTTGGGCCATAGTTTTCTTGTGTTTTCGTTATTAGAGTACTGCTATAAACTCCTCTCTCACTTCTACTTTTGCTGCATCCCATAAGTGTGGTATGTTGCATTTTTGCTTTCATTTCCAGATATTTTCTAAATTCACTTGTGTTTTCTTCTCTGACCCATTAAGAGGGCACTGCTTAGTTTCCACAAACTCGTGGACTCCCTTATTTTCCTTCTGCTATTGATTTCTTGTTTTATTTGTGATTAGAAAAGATACTTTGTATGATTTCAATCTCCTTAAATTTGTCAAGATTTGTTTTATGGCCTAACATGTGGTCTATCTTAGAGAATGCTCCAAGAGTACTTAAGAATATGTATTCTGGGGCTGGGCACGGTGGCTCACGCTTGTAATCCCAGCACTTTCGGAGGCCAAGGCAGGTGGATCATGAGGTCAGGATATTGAGACCATCCTGGCCAACATGGTGAAATCCTGTCTCTACTAAAATACAAAAAAAATTAGTCAGGTGTGGTGGTGGGCACCTGTAGTCCCAGCTACTAGGGAGGCCGAGACAGAATTGCTTGAACCTGGGATGCAGAGGATGCAGTGAGCTGAAATCGCACCACGGCACTCCAACCTGGGGACAGAACGAGACTCGGTCTCAAAAAAAAAAAAAGTGTGTTCTGCTGTTGTTGAGTGGACATCAGTTAGAGCCAACTGGTCTATACTGTTGTTCATGTCTTCTGTTTTGTTGTTGATCTTCTGTATGGTTGTTCTAGCCATAAATAAGAGTATTATATCTCCTGTTATTATTGTGTTGCTGTTAATTTCTTCCCTCAGTCCTATCAATGCTTCACCTATTTGGGAGTTCTAATATTAGATGTGCATATATTTATCGTTGTTATATGTTCCTAATGAATGGACTCTTTATCATTACACAACATCCTTTCTTGTCCTCCTGACAGTTTCTACTTAAAGACTATCTTATCTAATTTTACATATGGCCACCCATCTTTAGCTTCCCATTTCCGTGGAAGTGTTTTCCATCCCTTCACATTTAGATTTTGTGTGTCCCTAAGTCTAAGGTAAGTCTCTTGTAAAGAGCATACAGTTGGATCTTTTTTTTAAAATCCATTCAGCCAGTCCATGTCTTTTAATTAACATGCTCATCACATCTGCCTTTAAAATAATTGCTGATAGGAAAGAACTCACTATTGCCATTTTGCTGTTTTCTGATGTCATGTAGCTTTTTTGTCCCTACTTTCTTCCCCTGCTGTCTTCTTTTTTGTCTTGTTGTGTGTGTTTGTCTTTTTGTAGTGACATGCTTTGATTCCTTTCTCATTTCCCTTTGTGTATATTTTGTATTTTCTCTGTGGTTACCACTGCAATTAAATAAAACACTTTAACATTGTAACATTCTATTTGAAACAGCTAACAACTTTATTCATGTATAAAAACTCTATTCTTTTACATCTCTGCCCCCTCCACTTTGTAATAACACAATTTTTCTGTTTTTATAAAGAGTATCCATTCACTCAGATATATAACTACTTTTTACACTTTCATTTTTTGTATTCAAAACTGGTGCCTGGGCACGGTGGCGCGTAACTGTAGCCCAAGTAGGGTGAGGCAGGAGGATTGCTTGAGCCCAAAAGTTCATGACCAGCTTGGACAACAAAGCTAGATCCCATCATTAAAAATAATAAATGATAAATTTTGTGTTGGAATTAAAAGTGATTTACACACCTACATTATAATATTATAGGACTGTATATATTTCTATGCATTTACCTTATCAGGAACTTCTATACTTTGAATATATCATCCAATTCCCTTCTAGTCTGCAAGGTTTCTGCTAAGAAACTTGCTGATAATTGATTAGGAGCCCTCTTGTACATGATGAGTGCTTTTCTCTTGCTGCTTTAATGGTTCTCAGTTTTTGATAGTTTATTATGATGTGTCTTGGTGGTCTCTTAAGATTTATCTTTGTTGGCATTGAGTTTCTTTTATATGTCAATTTCTCTCATATCTAGGAAATTCTTTGCTGTTATTTCTTCAATAACAGCAATGTGTCTTTTTCTCTCTATTTTCCTTCTGAAACTCCCATAATGTTGTTCTATTTGATGGTGGCCCATAAGCCCCTTAGGCTTTCTTCATTCTCCTGTCTCAGCGTCTTTGAGTTCACTGATTATTTCTTCTGCTTTTCCAAGTCTGTTCAATCCCTCTAGAGATATTTTGTCAATTCACTTATTATATTCTTCAGTTCCAGAATATGTTTGGTACTTCTTTACAGTTTCTGTCCCTTTAATGATATTTTCAATCTGTTTATGCATCATTTTCTTGGTTTTGTTTACTATCTATGCTCTATTTTAATTAGGCATTCTTAACAATATTTCTGAATTATTTGGCACCTCATTTACCTCCGTTTATTTCAAGTGGATTTCTAGAAATTTAATTGGTTTCTTAAATGTGCCGTGTTTCCATTTCTTTGTATGTCTCATTAATTTTTGTTGGGATTTTAGTATTGAAGAATCAGCCATCTCACCCAGATTTTCTGATCTCATTTTCTTTATCAAAGATTTTCTCCATTCAGCCTGGCTAGAGATTCTGTAGGCTTCTTAAGCCTTTTCAGGGAATGCATCCTCTTTAGGATCGTGTGTGAATTCTACTTGAAGAGGTTTGCCGGATTTCTAATCAGAAGCTCCCCATGCAATACTGTGGCGTCTTGGGTGTCATGGTACTGGAGCTTCGCCTAGTGTCTGTCTGCGGTACTGCAGACTCCAGAGCAGCTTGCTCCCAGAGATTACAGCTGGTGCCCCGTTCCTGTTAGTGCTCAGATTGAGGCAATACAGAAACCAGTCCCTCAGCCAGGTCCCTAAAACTTAGAATGTTGGATATATGTTCAATTCCTTTCTCTCTTCAGGTAGAAGATAGAAGTTTGAAGATTTCCTTCCAATTGCTCCACGCTGTGCAGGGGTTGGGGGCTGGGAGGCTCTGGCAAGAGACAGGGCACTGAATTTTCCTACTGGCTTTGATGCCATTGATTGTAGTCTCACCTGTGGTAAAGCAACCTGTAACTGGTTTCTGGATTTCTCACAGAGGAATTTGGTTGGTCTATCATTGTTAAATTCATTTATCCATGATAGAAGAAGGGTCTTGGGCTTACTCTTTTAAAGACCATTTCTGGGATGGGCACAGTGGCTCATGCCTGTAATCTCACACTTTGGGAGGCCAAGGCAGTAGGATAACTTGAGTCTAGAAGTTCAAGACCAGCCTGGGAAAGATAGTAAGACCTCATCTCTACAAAACATTTAAAAAATATAACAGGCATGGTGGTGAATGGTTGTAGTCCCAGCCACTTGGGAGGCTGAGGTGGAAGGATTGCTTGAACCTGCACCAATCCTTCCACTTGGTTTGGTTGAGGCTGCAATGAGCCATAATTGCATCACTGCACTTCAGCCTGGGTGACAGGGCAAGACCCAATCTCCATAAACAAACAAAAAAGACTGTTTTTACTTTCTCCCCACTTATTCTCTCGTCAGTTCACTCAAATGGCCCTTTTGTCCTCACCACTCAACTCAAACCATACTACTCAGCCACTAATGAACTTATTGTCAAATCAAATGGTCAATTCAGTCTTCATCTTAGTCCATCCTTCAGTAGTATGCCAGACACTTAATGTTTTTTCCTCTTTTATGAAACTCTGCTTCAAGGCCTCCCCACTTAAAAAATTTTTTTCTCCTTCTCTCAGCTCACTTACCTTACAGGCTGTCCCCTCAGACTTCTTGTTAAGTCATTCTAATTTTCTCTATCTTAAATATAGGAGCGCCCAGGGTTCAGCCTGCTGGCCTTTTAACTATCATTCTCTCAGTGAGCCATTTGGTCCCACTGCTTTAAGTACTATTTATACACCCATACATCACACAATTCTATCTCTAGCCCTGACACTGACCTTGAATTCCCAATATGTATATTCAAATGACTACTTGAGGTGTCCACTTGGTGGTCTGTTTTCTGAAACTCAACATATCCAGCATGAAATTTTTGATACCTACCCCCTAAAAAGTTTCCACCCCGTTCCCCAATCTTCTTTTATTTCAGTATTAAATGGTTTATTTTTTCCTTCTTCCTTTTCTTAGGTCAAAAACTTTGGAGATTTTTTTTTCCCTCATATTCACCTATACAGCAACAGATGAAGTTAGGTTTACTTTAAAAATAAACTCAGAATCTTTGTTTCCACTGCTATTACCCTAATCTAAGAAACTATACTTTTTTCTTTTACCCATATTAAAGCCTTTGCTTCAATTCCAATTGGTCCACCCGCTTCCACAATTGTTCTCTAACAGCTTCTTTTTCAAATAGCAACCAGTGATAAAATGTAGGGTTATACCTTATCTGCTCATACCCTTCCAAATTTTGTCATACCATGAAAAAAGCTGAAATATTTACCATTCCTATAAAGCCCTACAAAATTATGTCCCCAAATATCTTCTTGAACCCATTTCTGACCATTCTTCTCTTCTCTCATTCTACCAGCCTTTTGCTGCCTCAATTACGCTTTAGTGCACTTGCAGTATTACTTCGGCAAGAATGTTTTCTCTGGCGGGTGGATCACGAGGTCAAGAGATCAAGACCATCCTGGTCAACAAAGTGAAACTCCGTCTCTACTAAAAAAAAAAAAAATACAAAAATTAGCTGGGCATGGTGGCGTGCGCCTGTAGTCCCAGCTACTTGGGAGGCTGAGGCAGGAGAATTGCTTGAACCCAGGAGGCGGAGGTTGTGGTGAGCCGAGATCGCGCCATTGTACTCCAGTAAGAAGAGCGAAACTCCGTCCCCCCCCCAAAAAAAAAATGGTAGCTAACATCTATAATCCCAACACTTTGAGAGGCCAAGGTGAGTGGATCAAGAGTTGTCAAGAGTTCAAGACCAGCCTGGCCAACATGGTGAAACCCCGTCTCTACTAAAAATATAAAAAATTAGTCGGCATAGTGGTGGGCGCCTGTAATCCCAGCTACTCTGGAGGTTGAGGCAGGAGAATCACTTGAAACCAGGAGGCAGAGGCTGCAGTGAGCCAAGGTAGCGCCATTGCACTCCAGCCTTGGCAACAAGAGTGAAACTCCGCCTTAAAAAATAAAAAAGTTTTTCTCCCTGATAGCCACATGGCTAGCACTCCCTCTCTATTTTTTCAGCTCTGTCCAAACCACACCGTATAAGGCTCTTCCCTGACAAACATATGTAGTAATACCTTGCTTTTATACTGCTTAATTTCTTTTTTTTTTTTTGAGACGCAGTCTTACTCTGTCGCCCAGTGCCCAGGCTGGAGTGCAGTGGTGCCATCTCGGCTCACTGCAGCCTCTGCCTCCTGGGTTCAAGCAATTCTCCTGCCTCAGTCTCCCAAGTAGCTGGGACTACAGGCGTGCACTGTCACGCCTGGCTAATTTTTTTGAATTTTTAGTAGAGATGCGTTTTACCATGTTGGCCAGGATGGTCTTGATCTCCTGACCTCGTGATCCACCTGCCTCGGCCTCCCAAAGTGCTGGGATTATGGTGTGAGCCACCATGCCTGGCGTACTGCTTAATAACTTTAACACAAACTGATATATTTGATCATTGTCTGTCTTTCCTCACTAAAAATAATCTCCAAGAGAGGAAGGATGTTATGTTACATTCATTGCTATATTCATTTTGGCACCTGGGTATGTGACCAGAATATTTGTTAAATGAGTCCTACCTGGAGAGAGATGCTAACTATATCCCATCTGATTTAGATCCCATACTGACCTCATATAAACTCTTCTTCCAAGACATAAGACATCCTGAATACTGCAGCACCACCTCTTTTTGGCTAACCCTGAGAAGTGTATATATGTGAAAGCCCAAAAAATTAAATTCCTGAGCTACATCTTTTCTATCTATAATATTCACCAAGATCTCAGACGTAGCAGATTGGGAGCCCTACAGATTGAGCGAAATAGCTGGGCACAGTGGCATGCACCTGTGGTCCCAGCTACTCAGGAGTCTCAGGCAAAAGGATCACTTGATCCTATGAGTTCGAGTCTAGCCCAGGCAACATAGTAAGACCCTGTCTCTAAAAAAGATTAAAATACCCACTGCTGAAGCACTCCAAGATGGCCAAATAGACACAACTCCAGCACACAACATCCAGCAAGAAAGACGCAGAAATCCAGAGATCTCCTAGCTCCAACCGAGGTAACAGGGGCATTTGAACGGGTCTGGTCCGACAGTGACCAAAGCCCAGGCAAGGCAGAGGGAGGCAGGGAGGGGTGCTGATTCACCCAGAAAGTGCATCTGACTGGTGAGTCGGAGGCTCCCCATCTGGCGCTCTGGTCCAGATACAGCGCTTCCCCCAAAGCCTCAGTAATACACAGAATAGGGGATCTTTGCCATTCAAGCGCTGGGAATTACAAGCGTGGAGTTGAATAATAATCCAGGACAGTGTCCCAGATTGGTGCACAGACCTAAGCAGACACATAAGCCCAAAAGCCGGCTGGGAGAACCTGCAGACCGAGCCATCGCCCCCTCCCCACGCCCGGAGAGAGAAGGAGGTATAGGCGGGAGGATGGAGCTCAGCAGGGCCTACCCCATGACCAGAGAGAGAGGAAGCTGAAAGGGGGAGACGGCTGGGTGCAGCTGGGCGGGTCCCTACCTTCCCCCACGAACTCCAGAGGACCGAAGCTCTGACTCGAGCAGGTTGCACAGCCAGTGCCACAGTCTGAGCTGAACCCTGAATGATCCAGCCCAGTGGAGGAAGGGCAGAACCCACCATTAGAGGGGTGGGAATGGACTACATGTGTTAACAAAAAACACAGGAAGCCTACCTAGCAACGGGACAGCGTTCTTGACCAACCAGCAGTGCCTACAGGTCAGCGGAAGAGGTGGGCCTAATCTCCCAGTATAAATAAAAAAGACACAGGAAGCTACCCTAGTAACCTGAAGGAGTCCCTAGAAACCCAGTAGCACCTGGACAGGCAGACAAGCGACCTCATCAAGCAGCTCGCTGACACCACAGACAGTTGTAAACCCAAGAAAATGGGAAAAAACCTGCTCGAAAGAGATGAAACCATCAAAGACCAGAACACCTCTTCTCCTTCAGGGGATCACAACTCCTCAACAACACAGGATCACAACATAACCGACAAAGAGTACGATGAATTGACAGAAACAGGCTTCAGAAGATGGATAATAACAAACTTTTCTGAGCTAAAGGAACATGTTCAAACTCAATGCAAAGAAACCAAAAACTGTGAAAAAAGGTTAGATGAAATGCTAACTAGAATAACCAGCTTAGAGAAGAACATAAACGACTTGATGGAGTTGAAAAACACAGCACAAGAACTACATGAAGCAAACACAAAATTTTTTTTTTTTTATAAATGAACAAGTTTAATTTTTCCAGATGATAAAGGAAGTTATTAGGCATTTTTCCCAGTTACACAATTATCACATGAAAAATTTATAGAATGTAAGCATTAAGACAGTATTATGCAAAAATGTCCTAAGGTAATTTCAGTATAAGTTATGAGACCAGATTTATTAATAATATACGTTATGAGAACAGTCAATTGCAGTCACACTGTGAAGGCAAAAACAAAACCCAAAACCCAAACGATAAACAGAAACAGCACTGTCCACCGACTATACTGAATGGAGTTTATAGGTGTATAAACAAACTAAGTAATCTTTCCCACCTTTAACTTTTTTTTTTATTGCATTTTAGGTTTTGGGGTACATGTGAAGAATATGCAAGATTGTTGCATAGGTGCATACGTGGCAGTGTGATTTGCTGCCTTCCTCCCCTTCACCTATATCTGGCATTTCCCCCCATGCTATCTCTCCCCAACTCCCCACACCCTGCTGTCCCTCCCCTATTTCCCCTCAACAGACCCCAGTGTGTAGTGCTCCCCTTCCTGTGTCCATGTGTTCTCATTGTTCAACACCCGCCTATGAGTGAGAACATGCAGTGTTTGATTTTCTGTTCTTGTGTCAATTTGCTGAGAATGATGGTTTCCAGGTTCATCCATGTCCCTACAAAGGACGTGAACTCATCGTTTTTGATGGCTGCATAGTATTCAATGGTGTCTATGTGCCACATTTTCCTTGTCCAGTCTATCATCGATGGGCATTTGGGTTGGTTCCAGGTCTTTGCTATTGTAAACTGTGCTGCAATGAACATTCGTGTGCATGTGTCCTTATAGTAGAACGATTTATAATCCTTTGGATATATACCCAGTAATGGGATTGCTGGGTCAAATGGAATTTCTATTTCTAGGTCCTTGAGAAATCGCCACACTGTCTTCCACAATGGGTGAACTAATTTACACTCCCACCAACAGTGTAAAAGTGTTCCTATTTCTCCACATCCTCTCCAGCATCTGTTGTCTCCAGATTTTTTAATGATCACCATTCTAACTGGCGTGAGATGGTATCTCAATGTAGTTTTGATTTGCATTTCTCTAATGACCAGTGATGATGAGCATTTTTTCATATATTTGTTGGCCTCATGTATGTATTCTTTTGTAAAGTATCTGTTCATATCCTTCGCCCACTTTTGAATGGGCTTGTTTTTTTCTTGTAAATCTGTTTTACTTCTTTGTAGATTCTGGATATCAGCCCTTTGTCAGATGGGTAAGCTGCAAAAATTTTTTCCCATTCTGTTGGTTGCTGATTCACTCTAATGACTGTTTCTTTTGCTGTGCAGAAGCTGTGGAGTTTGATTAGGTCCCATTTGTCTATTTTGGCTTTTGTTGCCAATGCTTTTGGTGTTTTGGTTATGAAGTCCTTGCCTATGCCTATGTCCTGAATGGTTTTGCCTAGATTTTCTTCTATGGTTTTTATGGTGTTAGGTCTTATATTTAAGTCTTTAATACATCTGGAGTTAATTTTAGTGTAAGGTGTCAGGAAGGGGTCAAGTTTCTGCTTTCTGCATATGGCTAGCCAGTTTTCCCAACACCATTTATTAAACAGGGAATCCTTTCCCCATTGCTTCTTTTTGTCAGGTTTGTCAAAGATTGATGGTTGTAGATATGTTGTGTTGCCTTCAAGGCCTCTGTTGTGTTCCATTGGTCTATATCTCTGTTTTGGTACCAGTACCATGCTGTTTTGATTACTGTAGCCTTGTAGTATAGTTTGATGTCCGGTAGTGTGATGCCTCCCGCTTTGTTCTTTTTGCTTAGAATTGACTTGGCTATGTGGGCTCTCTTTTGGTTTCATATGAAGTTTAAGGTGGTTTTTTCCAGTTCTGTGAAGAAGGTCTTTGGTAGTTTGATGGGGATAGCATTGAATCTGTAAATTACTTTGGGCAGTATGGCCATTTTCATGATATTGATTCTTCCTAACCATGAACATGGAATGTTTCTCCATCTGTTTGAAACACAAGTTTTTTTTTTTTTTTTGAGACGGAGTTTCGCTCGTTACCCAGGCTGGAGTGCAATGGCGCGATCTCGGCTCACTGCAACCTCCACCTCCTGGGTTCAGGCAATTCTCCTGCCTCAGCCTCCTGAGTAGCTGGGATTACAGGCACACGCCACTATGCCCAGCTAATTTTTTGTATTTTTAGTAGAGACGGGGTTTCACCATGTTGACCAGGATGGTCTCGATCTCTTGACCTCGTGATCCACCCGCCTCGGCCTCCCAAAGTGCTGGGATTACAGGCGTGAGCCACCGCGCCTGGCTTGAAACACAAGTTTTAATAGCCAAATCGATCAAGTAGAAGTATATCAGAGATTGAAGATCAACTCAATGTAATAAAATGAGAAGGCAAGATTAGAGAAAAAAGAAATGAAGAAAGCCTCCAAGAAATATGGGATTATGTGAAAAGACCTAATCTACATTTGATAGGTGTACCTAAATGTGACAGAGAGAATGAATCCAAGCTGGAAAACACTCTTCAGGATATTATCCAGGAAAACTTCCCTAACCTAGCAAGGCAGTCCAACATTCAAGTCCAGGAAATACAGAGAACATCACAAAGGTATTCCTCAAGAAGAGCAACACCAAGGCACATAATCGTCAGATTCACCAGGGTTGAAATGAAGGAAAAAATGCTAAGAGCAGCCAGACAGAAAGGTCGGGTTACCCACAAAGGGAAGCCCATCAGATTCACAGTGGATTTCTCAACAGAAACCCTAGAAGCCAGAAGAGAGTGGGGACCAATATTCAACATCCTTAAAGAAAAGAACTTTCAGCCTAGAATTTCATATCCAGCCAAACTAAGTTTCATAAGTGAAGGAGAAATAAAATCCTTTACGAACAAGCAATTGCTGAGAGATTTCATCACCACCAGGCTTGCTTTATAAGAGCTCCTGAAAGAAGCACTAAACATAGAAAAAAACAACCAGTACCAGCCACTCCAAAAACATACCAAATGGTATAAAGCATTGACACAATGAAAAAACTGCATCAACTAACAGGCGAAACAACCAGCTAGCATCAAAATGGCAGGATCAAATTCACACATAACAATATTAACCTTAAATGTAAATGGGCTAAATGCCCCAATCAAAAGACACAGACTGGCAAACTGGATAAAAAGTCAAAACCCATCGGTGTGCTATATTCAGGAAACCCATCTCACAAGCAAGGATACACATAGGCTCAAAATAAAGGGATGAAGGAAGATTTACCAAGCAAATGGAGAGAGAAAAAAAAAGCAGGAGTTGCAATCCTAGTCTCTGATAAAATAGACTTTAAACCAACAAAGATCAAAAGCGACAAAGAAGGACGTTACATAATGGTAAAAGGATCAATGCAACAAGAAGAGCCAACGATCCTAAATGTATACTTACCCAATAATGGAGCACCCAGATACATAAAGCAACTTCTTAATGACTTACAAAGAAACTTAGACTCCCACACAATAATAGTGGGAGACTTTAACACTCCACTGTCAATATTAGACAGATCAGTGAGACAGAAAATTAACAAGGATATCCAGGACTTGAACTCAGACCTGGACCAAGCAAACCTAATAGACACTTACAGAACTCTCCACCCCAAATCCACAAAATATACATTCTTCTCAGCACCACAACACACCTACTCTAAAATTGACCACATAATTGGAAGTAAATCACTCCTCAGCAAATGCAAAAGACCGGAAATCATAACAGTCTCTCAGACCACAGTGCAATCAAGTTAGAACTCAGAATTCAGAAACTAACTCAGAACCACATAACTTCATGGAAACTGAACAACTGGCTCTTGAATGCTGACTGGATAAACAATGAAATGAAGGTAGAAATAAAGATGTTCTTCAAAACCAACAAGAATGAAGACACAACATACCAGAATCTCTGGGATACATTTAAAGCAGTGTCTAGAGGAAAATATATAGCAATAAATGCCCACATGAGAAGCAAGGAAAGATCTAAAATCGACACCGTATTGTAAAAATTGAGAGAGCTAGAAGGGCAAGATCCAAAAAACTCAAAACCTAGCAGAAGGCAAGAAATAACTAAGATCAGAGCAGAACTGAAGGAGATAGAGACACAAAAAACCCTTCAAAAAAATCAGTAAATCCAGAAGCTGGTTTTTCGAAAAGATCAACAAAATAGACAGACCACTAGCCAGATTAATAAAAAGAAAAGAGAGAAGAATCAAATAGAAGCAATAAAAACGATAAAGGGGATATCACCACTGATTCCACAGAAAAACAAACCACTATCAGAGATTACTACAAACATCTCTATGCTCACAAACCAGTAAACCTGGAGGAAATGGATAAATTCCTGGACACTTATACCCTCCCAAGCCTAAACCAGGAAGAAGTCAAAACGCTGAATAGACCAATAACAAGGGCTGAAGTTGGGGCAGCAATTAATAGCCCACCAACCAAAAAAAGCCCAGGTCTAGATGGGTTCACAACTGAATTTTACCAGACATACAAAGAGGAGCTAGTATCACTCCTTCTGAAACTATTCCAAACAATCCAAAAAGAGGATATCATTCCCAAATCATTTTATGAGACCAACATCATCCTGATACCAAAACCCGGCAGAGACTCAACAAGAAAAGAAAACTTCAGGCCAACATCCATGATGAACATAGATGCAAAAATCTTCAATAAACTACTGGCAAACTGATTGCAACAGCACATCAAAAAGCTTATCCATCACGATCAAGTAGGCTTCATCCAGGGATGCAAGGCTGGTTCAACATACGCAAGTCTATAAACATAATTCACCACATAAACAGAACCAAAGACAAAAACCACATGATTATCTTTATAGAGGCAGAGAAGGACTTCAACAAAAATTCAATAGCCCTTTATGCCAAAAATTCTCAATAAACTAGGTATTGACGGAACGTATCTCAAAATAATAAAAGCTATTTATGACAAACCCATAGCCAATATCATACTGAATGGGCAAAAACTGGGAGCATTCCCTTTGAAATCTGGCACTAGACAAGGATGCTCTCTCTCACCACTCCTATTCAATATAGCATTGGAAGATCTAGCCAAAATAATCAGGCAAGAAAAAGAAATAAAGGGTATTCAGTTAGGAAAGGAGGAAGTTAAATTGTCTCTATTTGCAGATCACATGATTGTATATTTAGAAGACACCATTGTCTCAGCCCAAAATCTCATGAAACTGATAAGCAACTTCAACAAAATCTCAGGACACAAAATCAATGTGCAAAAATCACAAGCATTCCTATACACCAGTAACAGATTTAAAGAGAGCGAAATCAAAAATGAACTGCCATTCACAACTGCTACAAACAGAATAAAATACCTAGGAATACAACTAACAGGATGTAAAGGACCTCTTCAAGGAGAACTACAAACCACTGCTCAACGAAATAAAAGAGGACACAAAGATGGAGAAACAGTCCATGCTCATGGTTAGGAAGAATCAATATTGTGAAAATGGCCATACCGCCCAAAGTAATTTATAGATTCAACACTATCCCCATCAAGCTACCAATGATCTTCTTCACAGAACTGGAAAAAACCACCTTAAACCTCATATGAAACCAAAAGAGAGCCTGCATAGCCAAGTCAATTCTAAGCAAAAAGAGCAAAGTTGGAGGCATCATGCTACCTGACTTCAAACTATCCTACAAGGCTACAGTAATCAAAACAGCATGGTACTGGTACCAAAACAGAGATATAGACCAATGGAACACAACAGAGGCCTCAGAGGCAACGCCATACATCTACAACCATCTGATCTTTGACAAACCTGACAAAAAGAAGCAATGGGGAAAGGATTCCCTGTTTAATAAATGGTGTTGGGAAAACTGGCTAGCCATGTGCAGAAAGCAGAAACTGGAACCCTTCCTGACACCTTACACTAAAATTAACTCCAGATGGATTAAAGACTTAAACATAAGACCTAACACCATAAAAACCCTAGAAGAAAACTAGACAAAACCATTCAGGATATAGGCATAGGCAAGGACTTTATGACTAAAACACCAAAAGCATTGGCAACAAAAGCCAGAATAGATAAAGGGGACCTAATTAAACTCCAGAGCTTCTGCACAGCAAAAGAAACAGTCATTAGAGTGAATCAGCAACCAACAGAATGGGAAAAAATTTTTGCAATATACCCATCTGACAAAGGGCTAATATCCAGAATCTACAAAGAACTAAAACAGATGTACAAGAAAAAAACAAGCCCATTCAAAAGTGGGTGAAGGATATGAACAGACACTTTTCAAAAGAAGATATATATGAGGCCAAGAAACATATGAAAAAAT
Source organism: Aotus nancymaae (assembly GCF_030222135.1). Lineage (NCBI taxonomy): Eukaryota > Metazoa > Chordata > Mammalia > Primates > Aotidae > Aotus > Aotus nancymaae. Next base: position 31,544,559 of record NW_026988428.1, read on the forward strand.
GCTCATCATCACTGGTCATTAGAGAAATGCAAATCAAAACTATATTGAGATACCATCTCACATTGGTTAGAATGGCGACCATTAAAAAATCTGGAGACAACAAATGCTGGAGAGGATGTGGATAAATAGGAACACTTTTACACTGTTGGTGGGAGTGTAAATTAGTTCAACCATTGTGGAAGACAGTGTGGTGATTCCTCAAGGACCTAGAAATAGAAATTCCATTTGACCCAGCAATCTCATTACTGGGTATATATCCAAAGGATTATAAATCATTCTACTATAAGGACACATGCACATGAATGTTCATTGCAGCACTGTTTACAATAGTAAAGACGTGGGACCAACCCAAATGCCCATCGATGATAGACTGGACAGGGAAAATGTGGCACATAGACATCATGGAATACTATGCAGCCATAAAAAACAATGAGTTCGTGTCCTTTGTAGGGACATGGATGAACCTGGAAACCATCATTCTCAGCAAACTGACACAAGAACAGAAAATCAAACACCGAATGTTCTCACTCATAGACGGGTGTTGAACAATGAGAACACATGGACACAGCGAGGGGAATATCACACACTAAGGTCGGTGAGGGGGCATATAGGGGAAGGTCAGCGGGGGATGGGGAGTTGGGGAGGGATAAAAAGGGGAAAAATGCCAGATATAGGTGATGGGGAGGAAGGCAGCAAACCACACTGCCATTATGTACCTATGCAACAATCCTGCATGTTCTTCAACATGTACCCCAAAACCTAAAATGCAATAAAATATATAAAAACAAATATATCCACTGCTTCATGCAAATATTAACTAATCTTGAGGTGGAGGTTTTAGTCTGACCCTAGCACAGTGCCTGACATCTAATGAGCAACTCAGTAATTCTGAGTGAATGAACACACAGAACCCAACAGTATTTAAGGTTTCTCAAATGCTGGAAGACACTGTTCATCATCACCAAAATCCTAGCTTCTCCAACCCATCTTGGCAGTGTGTCATGTAATGGCAGTTGCTTTCAAGAATGCTAAGGTTTAATCTGTCCTATAAAGACTCTGGTTCTGGTGATCTCTATCTTGGCCAATTTCTCCAGAAAGCAGACTCCAATCGAGGTCATCATTCTGAGATTTGAGAGCTGTTAGGACTCTAATAAATACTTGAAAAAATGAGCTGCCACACCACCATAAGGGCAGAAATGGTTTGGCACAGGTAGATTACCACCAGCTGCAAACGTGTCAGGAAGATATACAGGCTCACCAGAGTGGTCTCAAGTTTCATAAAATTCTACAGCAGTCTGCTTCATAATGGAGGATGGCTGTTAAGTCCCCATTCAGGTACATTACTAGTATTGATCACTGTGTCTCAACCAAGATAACAAATAGAGAAATTTTTGCGTGGCATTAATTGCAACACAATGTTTCAAACTATTTTACATTACTATGGACCTAGAGACAACATAATTGGTAACTGAAATTCCTCCCAACCCCAGTCTAGTACTTGGGACACTGGTGACCAGGCTCTTGACTTCCTCCACCTAGTGCTGTATGAAGACTAATTTTATGGCTATCTGGAGAGAAAGTAGTGTTATATGCTCAATTCTGACAAATACAAGCCTTACACTCTCCTTTGAGATTATTTAAAACAAAATATATCAAAGCAATGATAGTTTCAAAATATGCTTTTTCAAACTACATGTCTCTCTCTTTCATGTTGAGATTCTGATAGAGCAGAAGACTGTTTATAACTATTTACTACTTCCATGCCCTCACTGGACTATTATCTCCCACTTCAAGTAAAATGTACTAAAACAAAATTTCAGATAATATAAACAGAAAATTATTTTAAAGTATTTGTCATGTTTTTGGAAAAATACTTATTATTTTAAATATTTATTACTATCACCTTCTAGGTATGATGATTGCTTAAATGATCTAGAATTCAGCCAGACTTATACAATAGTAAGCATATTTCTATTATTTTATTGATTATAAAATGTATCATACTTGTGTATTAAAATATTGTCAAAAGAGTAAAAACACATGGGTGCCAACCATTCTGGTTGGTTATGGCGCATCAGATGCCCTGGGAGACCTGCCCCTTGATTATATCCTTCTACCTCCCTACCCGTAGAAAACTATGCTGAATTTTATTAATGGTTTCTTACATTGCTTTTCTAATATTTCTCTAAATGTTAGAATCTCTAATATAAATGGAATACTATGTGTTCTTCTGTGACATGCTTATTCCAGTAAAGATGTTAAGATTTTTTTTATGTTCATGTGTGTAGCTAGTTCTTAAATTTTCAAGCTCCATACTATTTTACTGTATGAATGTTCTTCTATTTATCTGTTCTATTGGTGGATATCTGAAGTTTTTCCAGTTTTCTACTATTACAAATGGTGTTACTATAAACATTCTTGTAAATGCCTCCTGGTGTAAAGATATGAGTTTCTCCAGGGGATACTTGCACATTTACTTTACCAAGTAATGTTAAACTAGATTCCAAAATCGTTGTATGAATTTATACTCATTCCTGCGGTATTTTCCCTTGCACTATGTCCTAGCCAATACTCAGATTGCAGTTTGAACATTTTTTGCCAATACTGTAGGTAAAAAAAAAAAAAGGCACCTGTGATTTCAATATGCACTTCCCAGATAAAATTAAATTTTATTTCACGTATTTATAAACTTTCTTCTGTGAAATGTCAGCTCATGTCTGTTGCCCACTTTTTAAAAAATTTTCTTTGAGGCATATCTGTTTATTACTAACATGGTACAGTGTAGTTTGAGCAAATTTAATTGTTTTAGTTTCTCAGTGACAATAATACAGATGGTTAAAAATAGGCAACAACATCTCTTTTCTAGTTCCTCTACCTGGCCACCATTTTAAAAACAAAAGTTCTTCATATATATAGATATATTTATATATTATTGTATCAAAACACATTTTAACAAGACTTCATAGCTCATTTAAAGCTTCAGTTTATAGTAATTCATGTGAAAGATTCTATATGGAAGGTTCCTTTGGAATCCCTCACTGGAATTCCAGTGTTCTATGTCAGAAATGCAAAAGTACTACTTCAGTGCAATGCTAGACATTTTACCTTCGTTCCTTCATAATTTTCATTCAAGAGTTTCCTAACTTCGCTTTCGTATCTTCAGTTTTGTTTGCTTGACTAATTTCCTTTAGCATACTTTCAGGTAAGGTAGGTTGGTATCTATATAAATAATCATATGGACGAAGATGATAAACGAGGTATTCTAACTCACGCATAGTTGTAGAATCAACATAGACAAAAGAAACTGCAAGATCAGAACAGCAACCAGGACCCTCTACAGGAGGATAATAGTTCTAATTCCAGTACCAAAAGGTTCTGGGTAGATCAGCTTTAATTAAATGGTGTTCTGGCACAAAGGGATGAAAAGTTTCTTTTCCAGTGGTATCTCTGGAATCTCCTGCTTCTGAACTCATCAACAACACTTTGCTACAACGCTGGGACCATGCAACTTTGACATGTCTGGCCTTTTTCTCTAGGTTTTGAGGACTTGTCATAACCAAGCAAAGAATTTTAACTTTCTGATTTTTCAGTGATGTCAGTGTTCTCATCTTTATATTGGCTAGAATCTGCACTGACGTTCATTTGTCCTTCTAGATGACTGTGTCCATTATCATGTGAATGCCTGGCATGAGGCATTATGAAGAATATTAGGCTAGGTGTCACCCTGTTCTCCCAACAAAATACTAAATATCTGAGAACATTTAAAAAAAAAATCCTATTGCCGATCAAGAAGGTTAAAAACTCAGCCAGGATTTAGAGGCCTTTTCTATTAATATTTCTAAGTATTTCTATTTAGAGGCCAAGTCTATTTCTGACATCAGCGCGACTCCCTCGCGCTCCTCCTGGCGGTGGCAGAGAATGGGACGACCTTTGGTTCTCTGGGCAGCCGCAGAAGTGGCTCATGGCCGCTAGCCGAGGCCGCCCGCTGCAGCCCAAATCATTCAGCGGCAGCAGCAGCGGCAGCAGCGGGGGAGGCGCGGCCAAGACGAGATTACCATTTTTCTATTGCGTGTCTATTGTTCTTATGTGTGTATGGTTTATTACCTATTCTTGACAAAAGTCCCTTGTCAATTATCTGTGTTCCAAGTATCTTCTCTCAGTTTAGGACTTCTCGTTTCACTCTTTTAACACCTAAAAATCAGGCGTTAATTTTATTCAGGTTTATCAATCTTTTCCTTTATAATATGTACTTTTATGTCTTAAGAACTCTTTCTCCATGCCAAGGTCATACAATTATTTCCTATATTTTCTTCTTAAGAGTCTGGCTTTGCCTCTTACATTAAGACCGCATTTAATCCATCTAGAATTGAAATTTATATATGAGATTCCCATTCTATCATAAATCTAGTTTTCATACAAATGTGGTTTCTAGTCTCTATATTGTTCCATGGTCTGTCTATTCCTGCATCACATCTGTATGATCTTACTTATAATCTGGTTAGGCAAGTCTCACTCCACCTCTCTCTTGGTTATCATTTGCTTTTGAGCTTCCAAATAAAATTTGGAACCAGACTGTCATATTAATAACAAAAACAAACTTCTAGGGGTATTACTCTGATTTGCATTGATGCTACAGATTTGGGAGAAGCTGTTATATTTAACAATACTAACTCCTCCTACCCAACAACATGATTGATGTCAATGATGCTGGTCCACAGAACACACTCAGGAGCAAACAGATGTCCATTGATTTGGGTCTACCTTAATGTCTTTCAGTAAAGACTTAAAACTTTTGACAGAGAACTTTGCACACTTTTATTAAATTTAACACTAGTTGCATTATATCTGGTTTCTAAATTGACTTTGTGTTCATTGATGTTGCTAAACTTTTAATTCTAATAACGTATCTGTAGATTCTTTCACAATACATCACCTCATATCTTCATATAATGATCTCTAAGAATCAGTTCTACTGTCACGTTCTCTGGGTTGGCTTTTCTGACTCCTAACATGGATCACTGCTCTGCTACTGAATCTTACAAAATACCTTACCTCACCTGTAAATAAGGAACCCCAACAGGACTGTTTTTAACACTTACATGAAATAACATAAGGAACTCTTTAGTTCCTTTCTTTCTTTGTATGCTCAAGGTATTTTGCACATTGCAATCACAATGAGTTACTCACTGAATGGAAATTATTTCCTGGCTCCTAAAAAAACAGAAGTAATATTCATTGGTTTTATATCTCCTTCCTGAATACAACACACATAATGTAGACGTGTGTGTGTGTGTGTGTGTGTGTGTGTATTTATATACAGCCTATGATATGCTTTCACCTAGGGCTAAAAACAAAAACAAAAACAAAAAACAGCATCATAAGCTAAGTAAAATTAAGACCACTCTCTTAACACTTTCCATGAGAATTCTACTCAGAATGTTAGGATACCATAAATTTCCTCAAAACAAAAACAAAAAAACAAATGTATTTTCAGGCCAGGTGCAGTGGCTCAAGTCTGCAATCCCAGCACTTTGGGAGGCCGAGGATGGTGGATCACTTGAGGCCAGGAATTCGAGGACAGCCTGGGCAACATGGTGAAACCCGCCTCTACAAAAACTGCCAAAATCAGCTGGGTGTGGTGATGCACACCTGTAGTCCCAGCTATGAAGGAGGCTTGAGCCCAGAAGGCTGAGGCTACGATGAGCCATAATCATGCTACTGCACTCCCGTCTGGGTGACAGAGACCCTACATTTAAAAAAAAGGATTTTCTAAGTTAACAGTCTTAAGTACTAAATACCTTCCTTTTAAATGACTCTCATTGTGTGCACTGAGTAAACTTAGAAACATTTTCAGTATAAGAATGGAAATAAAAACAGTTTGATTAGCTGACTCCACCATAATAGTCAGAATATTATTAGGTTAATTCTGGTTTGACAGATTAGAAAAGGATCTTTCAGATCTTTCTTGGTTCTTAAATCAGATCTTCAGTTCCTGGGTCTGCCCTTTACTGGTTGTATTACTTGGGGCCTAAACGCATGTACTGAACTGTTTCCTCAATGATTAAAATGAAATTATCAAATCATGATTTACTGATTCATTTCTTACCTATGCCAATCTCTAGATGGCAGCATACTACTAACATTTAAAAATACTTAAGCCACTCTAACAATCACAAAATATTTAAAAATAAGATACCAATTTTCACCACTAAAATAGATTTTTAAAGCACTAAGTATTGAAAAGAATGTGGAGACATTTTCACATACAGCTGGGGTAAATCTGGAGCAATTTAATGTGTCAAAAAACTCAAATTTTCATACTGTGAATTAAGCACTCCAAGAAATTCATTTTTGGAAAACAGGTATTTGCACTAAGATTTACTTGTAAGGAAATTCATTGCAGCATCCTTTATAATACTCAAAAACCTAGTGAAATAACCTGAACACCCAGTGGCAAGAACTGGTTAAAACTATGTTACAAGTTGAAATACCAGGTAGCCATTAAAAGTAGTTTAAAGGCACAATTTGTCGATCTTTAATGTGCATACAAATCACCGGGGATCTTGTTCACACGGTACATTCTGCATTTGTAACCAGTTCCCAGACCAGGTGATGCCAATGTTGCTATCCATGTAGACTTTCAGGAGCAAACTTAAGAGCATTTAAGAAAATGTCGATACTCTAATAATTAAAGTCCTCAGCTGCCCCTCATAACCTAACTAAACATTCTCTCTGTAAAACTTATTTATTCACACAAAATACGTCATATCCAAGAACTCATGCTACTAGTAATGTTGAGTCAGCTGTTTATTTCTAAACTATGTCAATGGTACTTTTGCCTGTGATTTCATCACAATATTATGTAACCAATGAAATACTGAGTGCAAAAGAGAACTGGCTTAATGAAAACTAAGTTTACTTGTTTTTATTTTTCTTTTTGAGACAGGGTGTCTCATTTCACCCAACCTGGAGTGCAGTGGGGCAATCTCCAGTCGCTACAGCTTTCACCTCCCAGTTTCAGGTGATCCTCCCACATCAGTCTCCCAAGTAGTTGGGACCACAAGCCCGTGCCATCACACCCAGCTAAATTTTGTATTTTTGTAGAGATGGTGCTTCATCATGTTACCCTGGCTAGAATTCCTGAACTCAAGCGATCCACCTGCCTTGGCCTCCCAAAGTGCTGGGATTACAGGCATGAGCCACTGTGCCTAGCAAGTATTTTGACTCAGTAAAAAATGAATAGCTTTAAAAATTGCTACTGATAAATAACCACTTGTCCCCATTAGGATGACTACTATCAGATGAAAAGCACAAGTATTGCTGAAGATGTACAGAAATTACAATCCTCATGCATTGCTGGTGAGAATGTAAAATGGTGTAGTAGCTATGGGAAAGTTTCATGATTCCCCAAAACGTTAAGCACAGAATTGCCATCACCGAGCAATCTCATTCCTATATACCCAGAACTAAAAACAGGGACTTAAAGATAGTTATACATCCATGTTCATAGCAGCATTATGCACAATACTCAAAAGGTGCAAACTAACTGTTCACTGACAGATGGATAAACATGTGGCATATATGTACACTATGTGATGACATTCAACCATATAAAGAATTTGACACATGCTACAACAGGGATGAATTTTAAAAACATGCTAAGTGAAATAAACCAGACCCAAAGCACAAATATTGTGATTCTATCTATATGATGTACCCAGAATAGGCAAATGCAGACATAGAAGTACAATAGAGATTATCAGGGGCTGGGGCCAGGGTGGGAATGAGGAGTTGTAGGAATTCACTCAAGGCAGAGGAAAAATATTAAAAATATTTTTAAAAAAGTTATAAAGCAGTTCTTGGCAAAAGGCAGCCTAAATCCCCTTTACACTGGTTAATAAGTAAAGCAAATAGCTAAAGTATGTAAGAAAGTTTACCTAACTTGTTTACTCATGTAGTCTTAAAACTAAACTTTAAGCCAAATGGCCCTCTCAGGAGGAAGTCAACCAAATATACTACCCGCTAATAGTGTTTGCTTTAGGCATCAAAACCTGTCCTTTAATCAACCTCTAGCAGTGTTAACTCAAGCCTTTGTCAATTAAACTCTACTAAATAAATGCAAGTCTCGCTAGCTAAAAAAAGCTGGCAGCTGCTATCTCGTTACAGCACTCTCCAAGGAGTCTGTAAGCCACCCAGTCACACTCAGCCAAACTGGCAAAGCATATCTGTGTGTCAGTGTACTTTATTCATACGTCGCTACGTTGAAGTCTGCAAACAAACCCCCTGCAAGTAGTAACCCCAACAATAGCACCCAAAATGGGGCAACACCACCAGGGAGTTAATGTTTAAAGGGAAGAGTTTGTTTGGAATGATGAAAAAGTTCTAGAAATGGATAGTGGCAATGATTGCAAAACACTGTGAATGTATTTAATGCCACTGAATTGCATGCTTAAAAATGGATAGAATGCCAACTTCCATGTTTTACAATTTTTTAAATGCTGACATAGCTCTTGCAATAGTTGCTAACAAGACAGTGAGGCAGAACTGTAATTCAAAATCATTCACTCAAATATTAACATTTGCATGCCACACACTGATGCAGACACTTGGGATTTAACAGAAAATAAGATCCTTGCTTTCATGGGGATTTACATTTGAATGAACAAGCATAATATACACGGTTAGGTCATAAACGCATGGGAAAAGTAAAGAATAAAGCAGAGTTAAGGGAGGTAGCAGTTTCCATTCAATAGAATGGTTAAAACAAACCTAATTAAGATTCTTCTGAAGCAGGCATCTCCAGCATTCCAGGAAGGAGAAATGGCCCACACAAAGGCTCACATGCAAGATAATATCTAGCCTGTTTGAAAAACAAGGCAAGAGTAGCTAAAATGGAGTATGTGGAAAGGTATTGGTAGATCTGGTCAGAGGTAAGAGAGGCCAAACTGGTCAGGTGTGGCCGCTCACGCCTGTAATCCCAACACTTTGCGAGGCTGAGGCAGGACATACTCAAGTTCAGAAGTTTGAGTCCAGCCTTGGCAACATGGCAAAAAGTCCATCTCTACAAAATAGAGAAAAATTAGCCAGGCGTGGTGGTGCACACCTGTAGTCCCAGATACTCAGGATAGGATGGGAGAATTGCTTGAGACCAGGAGGTGGAGGTTGCAGTGAACTGAGATCATACTACGACACTTCAGCAAGGCTGAGAAAGATCCTGTCTTAATAAAAAAAAATGGAGGAGAGGGAGCAAATCATGGAGAGACTTTTGTCAGGACTGCAGTTTTACATTGATAGAAATGAAGAGCTGGCTGGGTGAGGTGGCTCAAAGCTGTAATCCTAGCGTTCTGGGAGGCTGAGGTGTGAGGATTGCTTGAACCCAGGAGTTCAAGGATGCAGTAAGTTACAGTCACACCATGGCACTCAAACCTGGGTGACAGATCCTATCTCTTAAAGAAATGGAGAACCACTGCAGGATTTTAAAGAAATAATATAGACTGACAGCTATGCTGACAACAGACTGTGTAAAGTGGCAAAGGCAAAGAGCAATCCTAGTAGTAGTAAGAGATCCTAGTTATTTTCTGATGGTAGAGACAATTTCCCTGTAGTTGAAGGGTATGAGGAGACAAGAGTGATCTGTTTTGGGCCTACACAATTGATAATATTTATATTTGCTGTTGGATAAGACTGTGGGTTGAGCAGGTAGGTAGTAGGGGAAAGGAGGAGGTGAAATAGCCCATTTGAATTGGAAATATAAATGTGGAAACTGACAGCATATAAAACTACTGCCATGAGACTGGATAAGAGAACCAAGTGTAGAGACAAGTCCCCTGGAAGTGCCCTCAAAATTAAAAGGTTAGGGGAGAGAAACAGCAAACTAAGAAAGAATAAATGTGACTTTGCCTCCCTGGCTTTAACCTCTGCTATTAACTGATCAAATAACTAGTCTTGGCCAGATCTAATAAAGGCACATTCTGTTCTTGATGTGTGTGTAAGTCGAAGAAACAATTGGTAGAAGATAAATTACTCTAGATAAATTACTGCCCAGGTATGTATAATAGAGATAAGGAGTTGGGCCATTCGTCTTTTAGTGTTCACTCATAGTAAGATGATTTACTAAGTCAAGGAAAACATAAAATTGACTGCTAAAGTTTATAGGTAGGCAGTCTCTTAGTGTGCACACACATACATAGCATGTGCTGTTTACAAGTAATGTAAAATATAAAACCTCAAGTTTACACACTTGGGAGTAAAATGTGCTGCCAGTATCCTTAGATAGATTTGTGAGCTGTATAAAAATGACTTCATCAAACAAGTGTTTACAATAGATAACCTAAGATATACTATTGTGAAAAGGCAGCCATCACTAAAATCCTTTATAATTGTTAGCTCATTTTCACATTCTGCAAATCACTTCGACTGAATATTCCTAGGATAGGTTAGATGCCTAGGAAGATTCTTGCATTCTGTGTTAAGACTAGGTAATTCCCCCCTCACTTGAGGAAAGCTGAAGAGGTCATGATGTAAAATGATAACCTATTTCAGGGGGAATAAAGAGCTAAAGTGGTACACCAGGCTAAGATTCTATACTGTACTGGGGAGAGGTCCAATTTCTAGACTCAATGCCAACATCTTCCACCCATTATACCCACCTACCTCATATCTAATAGGAGAGTAGAATCTGTAGAAGTATTTACATGAGACAAGATACCACACTAAAATTCTATGGCCTATCTTACACACAAGTATCTAACACAGTATCTTGTAGAGTAGTACTCAACATCTGTGCAAATGAACTTTTGATAGTATGTTCCTAAATGGTTTGGGTATCAGTAAAGCTTAAAATCTTATGGTGGTGGTGGCTTAGCATCATGACATTCAGTAAACAACAAAATTTGGAATCACAAAATCATTCTAACCTCTACTCACTATTCTGCTAGTCATAACCTCTCAAGAGTCCATTGCCTCCCTTTTGAAAGTAGAACACTGGCCAGGCGTAGTGGCTCAACGCCTGTAATTCCAACACTTTCAGAGGCCAAGGCAGGAGGACTGCCTGAGTCCAAGAGTTTGAGACCAGCCTGGACAATATGGCAAAACCCATGCCTACCAAAAATACAAAAATGTTAGCCAGGCATGGTGGCATGCACCTGTGATCCCAGCTACTCAGGAGGCTGAGGTGGGAGGATTGCTGGAGCCCAGGAAAGGCAGCAGTGAGCCATGATCACAACACTGCACTCCAGCCTGAGTGACAGCAAGATCTTGTCTCAAAAAAAAAAAAAAAAAAAAAGAAAGAAAAAGGAAAAAAAAGAATACTATCTCAACTGTCTTGTAGGATAATTAATAAATAAAGCAATAGGTACAAAAACAATTTTTAAAAATGTTGATGATTGACTAGGCACAGTGGCTCACGCCTGTAATCCCAGCACTCTGGGAGGTCAAGGCGGACAGATCACTTGAGGTCAGTTCAAGACTAGCCTGGCCAACATGGTGAAAATCCGTCTCTATTAAAAATACAAAAAAAGTAGCTAGGCATGGTGGCTCACACCTATAGTCTCAGCTACTCAGGAGGCTGAGGCTTGAGAATCGCTTGAATCTGGGAGGCTGAGGTTGCAGTGAGCCAAGATCACGCCACTGCATTCCAGCTTGGGTGACAAAGGAAGACTGTCTCAAAAAATGAAATGTTAATAGCAATCCCCTAAAAAATAAAAGGACGGCATAGGAGATTGTGTTCTTGAGCTGGGTTGACAACTGTTAAACTGAAAACCGATGGAAGACAATTACTGCCTTCTCCATCCCACAGCTTGATCCATCTACCCTCTCCCAGGGAATGTGTTAACTAGGTGGACTGCCACCATAATGGGAGCTTAATCTTAGACTAACCAAATCCTGATAATCTCACAGATCAACACTGTCACTTCTAAACTAAGCTATGCCCACAGCACAATGCCCTCAATTTCTATTTCAAAGAAAACTTGTTACTAAATATGACATCTTAAAGTTTTACCATGAATCTGTAGCCCACAAACTTCTTTTTTATCTACTCTTATCGTCTCTCCTGATGGGAAGGAGTGTTTCACTTTTATCTATTCTTATCAATTTAATCTGCAGCCAAGCAGCTTTTTGAAATGCTGACTGTGACACTTCACACAATTCAATGATTCCACATGACTCTAAGGACAAGCTTTAATGTGACTTACAAGCTCTGGAGGGCCTAGCCTTGCCAACTGCTTGAGCTCCACATAGGCTATGTTTCTCACTCCCTGCTTCAGCCAAACTGGCATTCTTTCAGTTCCTACTAACATGCTTCTCTTGCCAAAATCCGTTTTGCAAGTCTCTGCCTAAAAGGTACTTCCCTTTTCCCTTCACCAAGTAATTTTTTTTCCTACAGATCTCAGTATAATATTAAAGTAGTAAATTTTATTTTAAAAAGTGTTTCTATAAAATATAGATTTTTTGAAAGGTAAAGTATGTATAACTTATCTGGAACTGACAATGGCTGATCAGAACTGATGTGCCATATGAAAATCCAAGAACCGTTAATGAATTACAAAAGGGAGAACAAGACCAAGAACAGCACTGGAAATCATTTTTAATAATTACTGTTTCATGGTAATGGCTCTGAAACAAAACTACAAAGACTGAGAAAAATCTGTCCATAAATTTTGTTTAAAAAAAAAAAAAAAAAAAGCTGCCCTCTTTCACTAATAAGGTCTTGAACTGAGTCATATGTAGTGTGGCATCTGGCCAAAAAATACTCCTAATGGGCCAGGTGTGGTGGCTCAGGCCTGTAATCCCAGTACTTTGTAAGGCTGAGGCAGGCGAACCACCTGAAGTCAGGAGTTCGAGACCAGCCCACCATGGTGAAACCCTGTCTCTACTAAAAATAAAATTTTTGCCAAGTGCGGTGGCACACGCCTGTAGTCCCAGCTACTTGGGAGGCTGAGGCAGGAGAGTCACTTGAACCTGGGGGTGGAGGCTGCAGTGCTGAGATTGTAACACTGCACTCCAGCCTGTGTGACAAAGTTAGACTCCAAAAAAAAAAAAAAAAAGAAAAATTCCTAATGATCTTCTTCTCTTAAAGTTAAATGCCCTCACAGGGCAGGGACGAGTCTCAACTAATTCAACACAAATGGGAATTAATGGAAACATATAACAAAGAGTAATAGGAAACCTAACAAAAACCTGAACCACAATTTTAGTAGAGGCATGGAAAGGGGTCCCGGTGATGGTAATACTATTTCTCATGTTATTTCATTGTTTAGAACTGTTACCTTTAACATACTCTGAAGCTTGCAGGTAAGAAATCTGAGGCCTGATATTAATACCCTGGCACAGAAATATTTATTGAACTCACAAATCTGTTACTGTTTCAAAAGTATCCTATAATGTTTCCAAGCTAACTAGTAAAATATTTTTGCTGCAAAAATTTTTACTTGATTAAAATCTAGTGAGGTTAATGATTATCTAAAACTAGACAAATGCTTTCTGAATCTTCGATTTAAAAACAATATAACAGCCAAGAAATCTGCCAGGCCTCTTAATCCTAATTTTAGCCCAAGTATCAGCTGCTTTAAAGAGCATCAAAATGTCAATACATAAGACATTGTATACTGCCAATATATATTAACTATTTAAAACTATACACAATGGTTACCAAATTACAAATCAAACAAAAGGGACAAACTGCAAAGTCTTATCAAAAGTTTGTTTTATTTTCGATACAAGATAAATACCATGCTTGTTACTAGTGCAGTTTAAGACCAACAATGGCCATATAGCAAACTGCCAAACAGTCACCTAAATGCTAAAGAAAGGAAAGACAAAATAAACATTAAACACAAAATTGCAATTACAAACATTTTAATAAAATGGAATGAGCATTTTTAATAGAAGCTAGTATGAAGTCTAATTCTCATGGACAGCCAAAAAAAAAAAAAAAAAAGTCTATTTGATCAATTATCACCTTACCTTTTTGCACAGAAATCTTATTGTGAAGTCACCATAGAGTCAATAGCTAAAATTTTAAGACTTTCTTTGGCCTTCTGATATTAAACAAATTATTTACAAACTGTGATCAGTAATTCATGGATATTGGTAATATGATACAATTTTTTTTGTTAAGGGCTTTCCATTAAAAATTGTAAAATAACTTTGTAAGGCTGTACAGGGCTGTAAACTACTTTACTAATAAACCATGGGATGCACAGGAAGGAATAGACCTTTTTTTTTTAAGGCTAAAGTCATCAATAGTATAGATGCATTCCTTAAAATACATTGTGATTTATACCCAAAGGATCCTTTCCCATTAAATACCACCTGAGTACTACAATTTTCAAAGTAAAAAAATAAACATGAATTCACCATAATATTTTTAAATAATTTAACTTACAGAATGCTGAGAAGTGTTACGCAGTAACAATGCAACAAAAAGAACACACTTTCAAAATGAAACATTTTTGCTAAATGCAGGGTCGGTCCAATTCTGAATATTAATGTAAAACATTTACACCCATGGCAGAGTTTTAGTATACTCCCACATGAAAAAACTCTTGCTAGTATTTACTATGCAAAGTTACCGCTTCAAGATTTGTGTGACTTCAATTAAATTCAACCTAATATTTAAAAGACTCCCATTACAATATGTTAATTAATATAGCAGGAAGTCTTTAAAGACATTAAAATCTGTCTATATATAATCAAGTATTTATACGTCCCAAACAAAAAACATAGTAGCTGCATACTCAGTGAATGCCAACAACCTGAAATTTTTTAAAAAAATTGGTTAAGATAAACCTAAATCATTCTGAACAGTGTTGCCTGAATATTTAGAATATTCACAAAAATTCATATTGCTTCTTTCTAATGCCAAGAAAGAAGAATATAAGAACTTTCTCCCAGAAGCCTAGACATTTTAATATTTTCTATTTCAGCTTACAATGAAACTTTAATCCTGAATCTTGATTTCTCTAAACCAAAAATCTCACATTATGAACACAAGGAATGCCATATGTAAGGCCACATCTTAATAAATTTATAATTTTTGGTTGAATATTTAGTGAAAAAAATCAGTCTAAGGCTTCTAAGAGTCAAGTTGCTAAAAAATATAAAATAAAACAAATACACCAGTGTTTAAACTGAAGGTTAAGTTTAAAAAAAAAAAACCACACACGCACACACAGTAAGAACAGAAAAATAGAATGCTTTGCTACAAAAATCCCACTAATATATTTTAGCACAAAAATGTCTAACATACACAGTGAATAAGCGTGCATTTAAGTACATACAACTGGGGGAAACATTTACAGAGGGCTATGGGATGCAAGTGAACTTAATGAGTAAAATTTAAAAACCAGTTGTTATCTGTAAAACAGTGAGAATCTCAATATTGTATTCTCAGTAAAGAATTAGAACATAAACTTCCTCTTAAAATAACTTAAGCTGAAGCTTAAAACACAAAATTGGAGCCGTTTTAGAAAATACAGAAAATGAAATGATCATTCAAATATGAAAACCAAAATGTTGAGAGCACTCCAACATAAAAGTCTTGTAATAGCATCTCATTGTATAAAACAGTATGTATTTAGATTGGCACATTTAAATACATAAGGGAAAGAGAAAGTCTTTACCCTTTGAACAATTTTCCCCTTTCACTATAAAATATTATACAACATTCAGTAAAACCTCCATGTTTATTTTAATAACTGACCTGAAACTAGTAAAAAATAAAGCAATATTCTCCACAGGAGAATTAAATGAAAATAGTATCTTAAGCTACAAGTTATCTGTATATTCCAAATTGTCGTTAACTGCTTAAGAACATTCTAGGTAAAAGGACCATTAAATGGGCTAAACTATGATCAAAAGCCACTGCACCTTACTCCAAACCTTACGAAAACTGACAAAATAAAATACACATCTGCAAATTTACACTGGAATATGGTTTCCACAACATAGTTTCTTTAACCTAAAGCAGCACTTTCAATCCAAAGTGTTGCTTGAGAAGCAATATCATTCAGGTACTCTATCACTCATCTGTAACTTTACTACTGGCTGAAAGGAATGTGACTGTATAGCACTAATAAATGCTATGTTTTAAAAATTCAACTTGTGTTCATATCCACTACAGTTATTAACTAAGAAAAAATAAAAAGATCTCTGAGACACTTTTTTTGGTGTCTATGCAAGGATTTATCTCTTTGGATTGTTTTTACACATTAAAAAAAAAAAAGGAAGTGTTTTCAAATAACATCAGCCCATAAATAACTGAAGTGGGTATGAAGAACAAAAGAAGGCTTGCATTTTCACCTTTACTGCTACACATTCATGTGTTATCAGGGAGAGAAGGACTTTGTAAAATTACTTGGTCAAACCAAGAAGTTATTTCCTTCTGACAACACTTAAACATCATGGATTAGCAGCAAACAAATCTAGTACACTCACATTGTCTGCAACAAAAGTCATGTAATGAGATCAGCCAAGCAGGGAGAAGAGTGATATAGAAGGAACAATTAAAAGGTTGCACTGATAAAAAATGAAAAGGTAAATAAAGGATTTCATTAGTATAAAATTTCCAGTTTCATTTCAAGTACAGTTAGATTTTTCTGATTCCATTTTTAAATTGTTCAAAGAAATTTTTATTCTCATGGACATTTTTACTTACCTTTTAACCTATTAACTAATTTCTCTTGTAATATTTATATGTCCATACTTCTTCACATTAGGGTATTGTAGTTAAAATATTAAGAAGCCAAGAAATGACAAAAACAAGAAATATACAGAAAACATGAAAATTTTGATACAAATCTAAAATAATGTCAAAAAAGCAACTGCATTTTCAACAAAACGCTTAAAAAATCATTTCTGAAAGCAAACAGTTCTGATAAACATCAATGATCCCATGCACAGATATTTCAAACACAAAATATTTTAAAATAAAACTGGCAGTGATATGGGTAACTCAAAACAGCTAATTTTGTTGGAAGTGGTTTGATAGCAGACAAGATAAAATTGAAGAACAGCAGTGGAAATTCCTGGAGGGTTTCTACAGTTGCACATAACATAGTATCTAGGGTATTTTAATACTTTAAGCATTGTCCTAGAATTTGGGTATACTTTAACAACCAATGTCTATTAACAGAAGATCTCTCAAAGATAATCAGATCTTAAAATGTTAACTTGCTCAAGAATTTTAACTCAAATTTCTGAAGTAGTGATTTCAAATTACATTCCCATAAAAACACCTGATCAAGTTGACACCCTGCCTCCGCCAATTTTGCAACCAAGAACACATACTAGCCAGATGCTTTTAAAGAGGGCCTATATGTAAGGCAGGTTTGAAAAAAAATATTTGATTAACTAAGTAACTATATAGCATGAATCAATAGGTTGCATGAATATACACAAAATTCCTTAAACTGTGCAGACACAGTATACCTGTCATTTCCCATTACAAATACTGGAGAATACAACCTAATGTTAATGAACATCACATTCTTCAAAAATTTGTACCAATTGGAAAATAAAACTAAGCCTCTCTTTACTCATATTTATCTGCTGCGGGGCTGTATTTACACTGCCTATGGCTTAAAATATAAACCATAAGGACACTCAATAGAAAAACAGCAAATAATTGCAGCATCAAATCAGAATTGTCAAAATTTCCTCAATGTTAGTGGTTCACAATTGTTTCGGTACATCTGTGTTGTAATTAATTTGCATTACAAATCAAATATGTACGGGTTTTTACTTAAAAACCTCCATTTTTTGACCCCTTACACATTGACTGGATTGCTATGTCTGTCAAATATCAATTTTTACAAGTTTACATACCATTCAGCAAAGTCACAAGCTAACTAGGTAAAAACAGCTAGAAAAGCAGAATATAGAAAGAGTAAATATCCATGTAATGACCTATTCTAATATCAAAATCAAGGGCAAAAGACACTTAATTACTGTGTTTAATTCACTGAACACAAGATTAGATTGATGCATATCCAAAAACGCTATTGCAATGCTTTAAAGGACAGTAAAAATGTCATAGTAACATTATCTTTAGGTATTGCTGAACACAAGACTTTCCCTGAGGTGTAAACATCAAATAACTTGAACAGCTTTACACATCAGCCCCATTGAACAGTTTATTACAACACTACATCTATTGTAATCAAAGTGGTGCTGTTTACAGACATTATCATATGAACATTTTTAACAAGAACAAACTACTATAAAAACAAGCATTTACTTGACTTTTTTTTTTCCAATTGCTTGCACATTATAATGGCCAAATGTATATAACCAGTAATAAAGGTGCAAAAGCTATAACTTTTTAAATCACACAGGTTTCCTTCAAATAAAACAGTTAAGCAACATAAAAAATAAAAGTAGAGCTACTGGTTACCATTTATGCAGATTTGCTTTATTCAGATCTATTCCTGTTCATTTTATCCATGAATCCTTACAGGTTCAGTTCAATCACAAGAAGCAAACTGCTGGACAAGCGTCATTTTTCCCCCATGAAGACTGTTTTGTCTTGGAAGGTGATCCTCTTCCTTCAGCTGTAATGTGTCAAAATTTGTGATGTAGATTTTGCTATTCCCCAAAATACACAGAAAAATGCTGGCTTAACTATACATATACAAGTCGTGCATCTACTTCACTGTTATGTATTCTAACACAAAATAAGAATTAACTGAAACGGTAGCTGCCTTTGTGCTGGTGAAATGTTCCAATTTATCTGATGATTAAACTGAGATTCTGATTTTGTTCTTCTTAGATAATACTGCCTTATAAATTTAATGACTGAAGCAGAAATGAAAATACAGCAGCTACTGTTTCTGTGATGATGGAAACATTCATAAGTCATCTTCTAAAATATGCAAACTACAAAAATAAACAGAAAATGCTTGGATGATTTTGATGTAAATATTTTTCATTCACCCACATATCAAGTCTATAAACTCATTTAACAATTAAATGCTGAACTAAATATAAAATGCAAAATTATTTTACAAATTAATTGTATTTATTTGACAGCATACAGGAACTTCCGCAATTATTATAAATCAAATGGTGCTCCATGTTACAAAATTTATAAATAGATTTAGAGAGTATGAACATTTAAATCAATGACATTCACGTACATATCTTTAGACGTAATACAAATTTAAAACATTTACTTAACTTTTACCCTATTCCTCCTATGTAGAAATACCTAACGTAGTATTATAAACTAACCAAAAACAAGCTAAGTGGGAATCTACAATGTAAAGTTCATTTAAAACTCACATAAAAGAAAAAAAAAATAAAGTTGATAAACTAAAATTTCAAGCATACATATATATGCAAACTTCAGATAGAGAGGTTCACAAGAGACATTCAATTAACTTGGATGTAAGTAATCATTGAAACTCTAGGTAATTTAAGTATAAATTATAAAAAACCACTTCAATAATAAAGTGATTTAAGAGTCAAGAGGGCACAAATTTCTTTAAAAAAATTTTTTCAGTTTGAACATGTTCATAGGGCACAATGTTTAGTGATATTTTGTCATAAAAATAACTAAAAAATACTTTTTGCTCTACAATTAAGAGTTATTTCTGCCACTGCTATAAATTTTTCTTTTGTCTTTGCCTCCCCAACTAGGCTGTAAGTATCTTAAGAGCATCAGTACATATATGCATTCACACTACCTAGCAGTAATAACTTAACATTTAAAAATTGCAAAAGAAAAAAAATAGATGTTATACAATTGGGACTTTTTCTTTTATATATGTAATTTCTATATGCCTGTTATTTTTCAGGTAACTTCAGCCATTGCTAATGTTATCTTTTATTGCATCTTCATCTTATGTTGATGCTATTTAGCGAAATTATCTAATAGAAAAAATCGAAAATGGCAGCTTTCAAATGTCTTATTTCTGCAATGCACTTTTAAAAAACTGGTTTATGTATTAAAGAGAAACAAGGCATATATTCTAATCTGAAATAATAATTACTGGGAAATTAATAAATCTAACTGCAAAAGAATGCTATCTCCCTAAATTTTCTGTTGCACTGGAAGGGATGAAAAAGAGATCAGGTCATTAAGAGGGAAAAAGCTATTTAAAATCATAGTGAGCAAAACAAAAACATTCAACTCTTCCATAAAACAGATCACATATAATGCATCTTTATATCCTTATCACTCCAGTGGAAAATTATAGTTTTTTTTGGAGACAGAGTCTTGCTCTGTCACCAGGCTGGAGTGCAGTGGTGTGATCTCGGCTCACTACAAACTCCGACTCCTCAGTTCAAGTGATTCCTCTGCCTCAGCCTCCCAAGTAGCGGGGACCACAGGCGTGTGTACCACCACACTCAGCTAATTTTTTCCATTTTGAAACCCTGTAGCGACGGGGTTTCACCATGTTGGCCAGAGTCATCTTGAACTTCTGACCTCAGGTGATCCGCCCATCTCAGCCTCCCAAAGTGCTGGGATTACAGGCATGAGCCACCGCACCCCGTTACACTGTTTTTATATAGAGAATCCTGTTGCAACACAGATATTTTTCCCAGACTAATGAACTCATCTTTTGTCTCATTACACTTTATAGATGGATCTTTACTACTAATAAATCTAATTTTTATCATACATACATAAAATATGGGGGATAGTCTAGCAGTTTTTATTTCTATTTCTAAACACTTTACATTTATGCACTTGCAAATACAAATTTTACAGTTTTAAACGGAAGTGAATTTGAAGGCAATACAACCCATTTCCAATAATCCAATTCCACATTATACTCTCTCAAATGTCTAAGCAGACAACTACATCAACAAAGATATCAAAAAGAAGCTTCAAAGTGACAAATACATTCAATGACCATGTTTTCAATATATCATTTGGTAAAATCGGTAATGTCGAAGCCACACAATTACTCGCTTTAGCTATCAATTATAAAAAACCTATGTAAACAGTTGATAAAATAACTAAGAAGATAAATGGAATCTACAGCTTTTTAAATAAAGTCTGTAAACTAAAGTGAGCACTAAGTAAAATTTCAACACACAGAGAAGTACCTGCATTTTAAGATAATATATCAAGCCATTATTAATAACTCAAATTATAATTGTTTCTGTTAGAAACTTATCTACGCACATTTGTTAGAATTAGTATTTTTAATTCATGGTAAATGCATCCTTTAAGATTCAAATATATACCTGATAGGGCACTTTTATAGGTTTTCAGATTAATATATTGAATTAAAAGGATTCTCATATAATATTAGAGATGCACTATTAACTCAATGAAATAAAATTCACTTTTCTCTATCTGGTAATTTCTTCCTTAATGAGAGGAATGGAAATGAGGTGGGCAAGAGAAACAATTATCTACAGACAAGTTAGCTCTAAAATCAAAATTCCTTCTTGTGTTGACTAGAACATATTACATAAAAACAATTCTAGTTATTGTAGATATTTACAACAAGTTCCTTGCTACCAAAATATTTTATATTTTCATCTTTCTACCTCTGGACATAGTACTTACCTCATTTTAACTAAAACATTTTATTACTCTATCAAACACATAAATAATTGTTGCTCTTAGAACCCACTAAAATGGTAGAAATAAACGTAATCACAGTCAAAGAAAAATGAGCTTTGTCCTCAAAAGATTTACAAAATGAACATCTCAAAATAACCTGTTATTTATAATTCATGATAAGTTAAAACATGCTACCACAAAAGAAAAATGTGTAAATTTGGATAGCATAAATGGCACCCTTACCCCTTTCTGGTTATTAGGTTTCTTTAAACGACGTTAACTAAATATTCATTCAAGATAGAATTTATTCAAAACAATCTATTTTATACAAACTAAAACAATGGTAGTAAATTTAACACTGAGATGAAGGTGAGAGAGCAAGGTGACTCACACTGGCATTGAGGTTTTTTTTAAACAGGGAACATTAATCATTTGTAAACAAAACTATTCTTAAACCACAGTGAGCAAAACACTATACATCCATTCAAGGGAACACTTCCTACTCCCTCTTGTAACTTCAATTAAGTCAGTTGTGCAGTGAGACAGATTTTGTAAATACTCAAAGCAAGGAAAATCAGAGCTAAAGCAATGAAAGCTAGCATATCCAGATGAAGCAGAGCAGTTAGGATACATGGGAAAACACAAGGAAACAGGGCTGGGAGCTATAAGGCAGACCTTACATAACCTAAGAATTGCAGAAACAATTTTAAAATCTTATTACAACCAGTATCATTCACCAGGTAATTAAGATAATTTAATTCTCACATAAGCCTCAAAGCAACAATAACAAGAAAATGAAACATCTTTAACATGTAAGAAAGAATTTTTTTTATTCTTTTGGCTTTTTTGTTTTTTTCTCAAATTAACACAGTAAGTTGAATACACCGTGCAAAGCATCCTAAATCTTGTGAAATAACAAAATCTAAGATCTTATGGTCAAGATATTTAAGGTAGGAAAAAAGTTGTAAGACAGCAAAGGCAAGTTATTGAATCCAGACCCCATACCCAATGCTTAAAAATTGTGTCAAAGTCATGGATAATGATTTGAGAATTGTAAAACCTCATAAAATAGGGAGAGGAAAAGCCTAAATAAAGAGTATTTTAAAAAAATAATTTGGTTGCAGTAAACAAAGAAAAGCTAAATTGTTAAAACAAATTTGCTGAGTAGGGATGTTCCAAAGAAGTTAACAGGAGGAATGCAACCTTTTAAGCAGCTCAACTATGAAACTAGAATTATTTCAGTAAGAAATGTACAATCTTAAAATACTGAACTACTTTTATTTTGCTCAGAGTGGTCTGAGAATAGAGGCAGAAATTACAGAATATGAAGCACAATGTATTTACATACTGAAATTTACAATACTGGTATTTTCTCATTGAAATATTATCTATTTGAACTTAGATATTGAATACTTTTAGAAAAACCAATACATTTTAAAATGAGAGAATGCAATTAACGTTACCAACAGTTCAAACACAAAAAAAATTGAGATGGGACAGACATTAACAGCTTGCCAAGATCATTAAGTTTCCAGTTAAATTAAGAACTTGCCCTTTTATTCATTCATCATCACTTTAATAGATTACATTAGTATTTTATTTGTATACAACCTTAATACTGACATTCACTTTAGCTTTCAACTCACTCATTCCATTTAGTCCATTTAAGATTTACATGAAAGCTCAAAAGGACTCATATTTTAAAACTTCTAAAAAGGTCAACAGACCTTATTATGATGGTGATCAAATTTGCAGATAGCTTGTTTTAAAAAGAGTTTTACTTGAGTATATTTAATACCATTCCCCATCCCTTTACTCATGTCTACATCCACAATAAATACTGTTTGATATAGCAAACGTACAATAATCCAGGATAACAATTTTTTTTGCACTAGAAATGCTTATGTAAAATTTTGCTTGGATGAAGGCACATACAGTATTACAACTCAATTCTGATTAATGTACAAACAAAACGTGGAAATTCTGGTATGGTACATCAGTGATTAAGAAAAATGTCAACAATAGTTTGCACATTAGAAATTTGCAGTTAATGTCTGAATGTAATGAAACTCAAGCCATGATGTATTTAGGTGTACCCATTACTAGAATGTAATGTTAGCTAACTCGAATACTTTAACAATAGACTTTTCAGAAGTTTACTTGTTGACTATGCTAGTTTCACTAAAACCAGTAAGAAAATTGTAATTAGTTAACTTTGGATTTAAATCGGCTTAGAGGACTCCTGATGGGCACATCCAATTTTGGAGATGAATTCAAGTTTCATTATCATGCCTTTACTAACTAGAAGCTTGTTGATAACTTACAAAGTCTAAAAAAATAGGCAACTTATAGAATCTCTATCTTTCTATAATGGAAATGGCTGACATAGATAAGCATTTCAACTAATAGCCCAGTCACAATCCACCTTAAGCAACTGACGGATATTGAAATTTTTTTCATTAAAATGGGATCAGATGTATTTAACTCAGGGGAAAAGAATGCTACATCTTCAAATTTTAGTGTTTAGATTTATATAATACAATAGTCAATTTTTACATCCAAAAACAATATCAATTTCAATAATCTTAAAAGTATAAATTTTTGCCTTATTAAAAGAATGTTTTGAGATTTATATTAAATTTTGTAATACATGGAAAACTATATAAAAATTAAAGTTTTGATACTCAATCTGCATATTCAAAATGCAAAGAAAAGTATCAAAACCAGCCTTTTAACTTAAAAAGCCCTTAAAATTGTAAACACTGTAAGAGCTTATTTGTGTTCCACAAAAACAGCATGCTTATTTTCTAGGCATTTAAGGAATAAGTTTGCTAAAATGTTATCTGTTATGGTTAAATAAATTGTTATTCTGTCATGGAATTACATACACTTGATAAGGCCTTTAATTTTGCCCATAACATTTTAAATACTAACAATCACAATGACTGAATTTTCAGTAAGTTTCCCATGATTACTGAAAATAATCACATGAAGAGTAATCTACCTATGAGGGGTTTGTTTTAGCCTTATTTAATTTGAATATGCCAACCAACATATAAAGAAAAAATATTTTAATTTACAGAATAACCTTTGTGTCACATGCATAAGCCTTATAGTGCCCTCCCCCAGTTCTTCACATGAATAAATGCTGTTAACAAATATAAAAAATAAAATTACATGTGAAAATGAAGGATAAACAGACAACTCTTCCCACTTATGAAAAATGTACACAAGAAATAGTTTTAAAATACAGAAAAAAAGACAATGATTATGATTTATGAATGAAACATCAAAGAAAATTATTTCAAGTTATTCTAAACTTGGGTATATGGCTTGACACAATTTAAAATTTTTAGATATGGTACACCCTGAACCCATTTTAATTGAATAACTTTTATATCTTCTTTGCAAATTAAAGGATACTGTTTCTTTTAAAAACAAAAACCAGATATCAGGAAAACAATGTTTCTTCTAAAAAAAAAAAAATTTTTTTTTTTTTAAGGAAAAAGTCTCTTTGAATGTTGAGAAAACACCCTCCTATATTATAAACTATGACTGTTAGATTTTCTCATAGATTTTTAGGGACAAATAAAACTAGTTCAAGAATAGTCACTTTCCATTTATTTTAAAAAATCCAAACATATATATGAAATAACTCCCTGTATTTTATATTTTAAATTACATACAAACTAAGTATGTGATTACAAGAATCCCAATTTTTAGATTTTAGAAGTACACAATGAGTCCTCTTGATTATTTCCTTGCTTTGTTAAGACCATTAACTATTTGAAACCTAAAAGTGATTAACTAGCAATAAAATACTCAAAGATAAAGGGTCAAAATTTTTACCTGTCATTACTTACCTGTTATTTGTTTCAGATGTTTCAAGAAGATTAAATTCACAAGTAGTTGGACCATTTAAAATGTAGGTATATACTGTATAAATAGTAGCCTTGGAGTTACAGTTACTGTTAAGAATACACACGCTAAATATAACAGGAACAAGGAATACCCACCTTCTAACGATGACGATACTCGCGCTCTCGGTCACGCTCTCGGTCACGGTCTCGATCACGATCCCTGTGCCTCTCTCGTTCTCTACTTCTCTCTCTATAATAATCATCATGACGGTCTCTACTACGGGATTTATGGCGCCGACTCTTTTCTCGTGATCTACTATGGTCCCTCTCTCTTGATCGTTCACGTCTTCTAAAAGAAATTACTGGATTAATGCTCTCTATAATTAGTTTAAAAATAGTCAATTTTTTGGTGTCTAAAAAAAATGTAAGGTGGCAAAAGATTCTTTGTAAATCTGGTTTAAATTTACTATCTGGAGCTGCCAATAATGACTTACCAACTCACCAGTAAGCACGAATCAGAAATTTCATTATTAAAAAACACTACCAAAAAACCAGCAAGCAGACACATCATAGAAATGCATCACATCATCAATTTAAACTAGCAGCATAAATAGACATGTAGTATTTACTGAATGAACAAACAGAAAAGGGAAATTTCAAAGCACTCATGTTTTAAGCTAAAGAACATCTATAGTAAGTTTTTAGATATAAAATTCATAAAATCACAACACACAATGGGGCTTAAATACATGAAAATGACAGCCTATTAACATATGTTATCTAACATATGTTAAAATACTAATCTTACATTTCTACCTAACCAAAATATAGTTCATGAGAAGCAGCACCCAACACTAAGAAACTTTCTAATACACACGTTATATTCAGGGGAGGAGAAGAGGCATGGGAGAAGGCTAACAATTATGACTAGTAGCATGAATTAATACAGTATTCACACTGTATTTAATAAATAGAAATATTTCATGAACTGCCATTTTTTAAAAACAAATAATTAAACCAAAGCTTACTGGCTAAAAGACCTCTATAAATTCTGCTAAATTTATAGTAAGTAAATAATAACTATCTATTAAACAAGAATATTTATGTCTTGTATTTCTGCACCAGACAGCTAAGCTTAGCAAACATTAAGTGCTAAGCTCCTTGATCAAGGCGTAAGTTGTTACTTCTTTTTCTTTTTTCTTTTTTTTTTAAAGAGAAAGAGAGAGAGAGAATAGGAAGGGGGAAAAAGGAAGAGAAAGAGAGAGAGAGAATGGGGAGGAGGGAGAAGGAAAAGAAAGAGGGAGAGAGAATGGGAGTATTGCTTTCTTGCCCAGGCTAGAATGCAATTTAGTAATGGGTATTGAAAACCTCTTTTATACTGATAATTATACTTAATGATGTAGTCAGGAAGGAATAAGGGAAGAAGATAACAAACAAACAGCCAACCAATATTTCATTTAAACCTATGAAATGCTATGCGGTTACTGAGGAGTGATTTACTTCCAATTATATAGTCACCTTTGGAATAGGTGTGAGGTGGTAATGTATGTTTTGTGTATTTGAAGTGGAGAGTTCTATAAATGTTTATTAAGTTTACTTGTTCCAGGTCTGAGTTCAAGTTCTGAATATCCTTGTTAATTTTCTATCTCGTTGATCTATAGAATCGTTAGCTCTTCTTGTTGCATTGATCCTTTTGCCGTTATGTAATGTCATTCCTCGCCTCTTTTGATCTTTGTTGCTTTAAAGTCTACTTTATCAGAGGCGAGAATTGCATCTCCTGCTTTTTGTTTATTAGTTTATTTTTACTCTCTGTTTGATTGGTAAATCTTCCTCCTTCTCTCTGAGTCTTTGTGTATTGTTGCATGTAAGATGGGCCCGGATGCAGCATACCGATGGGTTTTGGCTTTTTATCCAATTAAAATATATATAAGTTTAATACCGGCGTTTGATGCTAGCTGGCTGTTTTGCCCATTAGTTGATGTAAATTTTTTATTGTGTTAAAGTTCTTTGCTTTTTGATATATTTTTGGAAAGGCTGATATTGGTTGTTCCTTTATATGTATAGTGCTTCTTTCAGAAGCTCCTGTAAAGCAGGCCTGGTGGTGGTGAACTCTCTAAGTACTTGTTTGTTCGCAAAAGATTTAATTTTTCCTTCGCTCATAAAGCTTAGTTTGGCTGGATAGGAAATTCTGGGTTGAAAGTTCTTTTCTTTAAGGATGTTAAATATTGGTCCCCATTCTTTTCTGGCTTGTAGGGTTTCTGCTAAGAGATCTGCTGTAAGTCTGATAGGTTTCCCTTTATGGGTAACCTGACCTTTCTCTCTGGCTGCCCTTAGTATTTTCTCCTTCATTTCAACCCTAATAAATCTGGCGATTATGTGCCTTGGGGTTGGTCTTCTTGAAGAATATCTTTGTGGTGTTCTCTGTATTACCTGGAGTTGAATATTACCCTGCCTTGCCAGGTTGGGAAAATTTTCCTGAATGATATCCTGAAGAGTATTTTCCAACTTGGATTCATTCTCTTCATCACATTCAGGTACACCTATCAAACGTAAATTAGGTCTTTTCACATAGTCCCATATTTCCTGGAGACTTTGCTCATTCCTTTTCATCCTTTTTTCTGCATTCTTGTCTTCTTGTTTCATTTCACTGAGCTGGTCCTCGACTTCTGATATCCTTCCTTCTGCTTGATCAATTCGACTGTTTAAACTTGTTCATGCTTCGCGAAGTTCTCGTGTTGTGTTTTTCAGCTCCATCAATTCACTTATATTCTTCTCTAAATTGTCCATTCTCGTTAACATTTCGTCAAACCTTTTTTCAAGGTTCTTAGTTTCTTTGCATTGGGTTAGAACAAGTTCTTTTAATTCACAGAAGTTTCTTATCACCCACGTTTTGAAACCTGCTTCTGTTATTGGAACACACGTGTAATCTATTAAGCCTTGTTCCGTTACTGATGAGGAATTGCAATCCGCTGTAGAGGGAGAGGCATTCTGATTTTGAGTATTCCCTACCTTTTTACGCTGATTTCTTCCCTTCATTATATATTTGTCCGTCTGTCGTCTTTATAATTACCAACTTTCTAACTGGGTCTCTGACGTCCAACTTGTTGATTCCCTGTGCCGAAATCTGAGCAATCCACTGAGCCGGCCAAAACAGCGGTGTTAAGATTGATGGTGCTTTTCTGCCCGGGAATCTCCGGACTCTGCGCTAAGAACTGGTGTGCTAAGGCACCAGCAAAACCGCCACGCCGGCCACAAGAGTCGCCCTGGCGACCCGTGGAGTTCCTCCACTGGGAATCTCCTGGTCCATGAGCAACTAATATTCGTCTGAAAGTGTGGCGTCCTCTCGTTCTTTGCGCTTTCACTGGGAGGTACGTGCCTGAGCTGCTAATCATCAGCCATCTTGGATCTCTCTCGTTACTTCTTTTTCAAGAGAGGGTCTCTCTCTGTCACCCAGGCTGGAGTGCAGGGACATGATTACAGTTCATTGCATCCTCGACCTCTGGGGCTTAAGCAATCCTCCTACCACAGCCTCCCAAGTAGCCAGGACTATAGGCATGCGGCACCAGGCCCAGCTATTTAAAAAACTTTTTTATAGAGACAAAGTCTCCCCATGTTGCCAAGGCTGGTCTCAAAATCCTGGGGCTCTAGTAATCCTCCTGCCTTGGCCTTCCAAAGTGATGGGATTAAAAAGTTATTACTTGGACCTTAAAACCTAAAAAGATGATACAAGATACCTGTATCTATGACGAATTTGTTCAGATACCAAGATTCTTACACTGGGTCAAAAAGGTAATAATTACAAAATTAGGGACCATGTCAGAGGCAAGCTCCTTTCTCTTAAAGAAGACTACCACTAGGTAGAGTACACTAAAAACACATCTAAGAATACCAAGTGAAGATTAAAGGACTGCCTTTCAAAAATACATAAAATTTCAAAGTTAGCAGCAATGCTAAAAACAGAACAAAAAAACCCAAAAAACCAAAAAAAAAAGACAAAAAAACAAAACAACAACACTACCTAAAAGATAGATCATTCATTTATTCAGTCCCTCATTCAAGAATTTTTATTTGGCACTCATTCTGTACCAGACACTCTGTAGGCAATAGAAATAATATAGTGAGCATGGCTGAGCACAGTAGCTTATGCCTATAATCCCAGCACTTTGGGAGGCCAAGCTGGTAACTTAGCAAGACCTCATCTCTTAAAAGAAAAGAAATACAGTGAGCAGCATAAAGCCCCTGCCATCATTCAACATGTGTTCTAATGAGAAATATGCCTTGATAACACATAAGAATCGGTTACGGTAAGTACTATGGAAGAAATAAAAAAGAACAATATGACAGACTAACTTGGGAGAAGCGCCCTCTTAAGAAGTCAGATTGAGGTGAGAAGAATAAGGAGCCAGCTATGTGAAGAGACAGGGAAAACTGCTCCCAGCAGAAGGAATATAAAGTAAGGTGGTCAAACGTTTGATGTATCTAGAGAAAAAGGAGAAATATGGCTGGAGAACAGTGAGTAAGGGAAAAGGTACAAAATGAGGCTAAAAAGATAGGCAGGGGCTTTATCACACAGTGCCTCAATCTTTACAATCTTGCTTTAAGACTGAGCAGAAGCCTTTGAAGGGTTTTAAGCAAGCAACTAACATTTAGAGTTTAAAAACAACAACAAAAGAAACTCCAGCTGCTAAATAATCAGTAAGTAAAAGCAAAGTCCTCTTTTTAATGTCTCAAACACAGCATTTTTTCCACTTGTAAACTAATAGTTTGGTTTAAACAGACATGAGACAGGAAAGTTTTACCTTGATCCAGAACCGTAAGACTTGGACTCAATTCCATGAAGGCAATCTTGCAAAGAACTAATAAGAACTTTGCAACGATCATCAGCAGATACTTTGGATTGCTTAATTAAAGAAATTGCAGTTACCAATGTCTCAATAGCACTTCCATAATCACCTGTGGGGGAAAGAAAAGAGTTTGAAGTCAAACAAATTTTGTTTTCAAAATACCATCAAACCACTTGGGGTAAGAGTGATAACGCATTTTACAAAAGTAGTGTGCTATAAAATAACTATACAAGATAAATGTCTTCTTTCTATTTCACCATTTGCAAAAGCCTTTCATTCTCATATTAACTTATTATTACAGGTGTGTGAAGCATGTTATCATTTTGCAAATATAAGAATAGGTGTCCTAGTCCCCTGAACCATCAAATGTCAAGGATAAGAATTAAATCTATATCAAATAACTTAAAATTTGGATTTTCCCCACTACACTGTGACACAGCTTTTTTCAATGCTTTTTAAATAAATGATAGGTAATGATTTGGGAATACAAAAAGAACTACTACATGCAAACGACCTAGCTTCTAGACTGCACTTACATTTTTAGGTCATTCCTAAACAAGAAACATTAATACAAGAAATATACAGCTCACGCCTGTAATCCCAGCACTTTGGGAGGCCAAGGTGGGTGGATCACGAGGTCAACAGATCGAGACCATCCCGGTCAACATGGTGAAACCCCGTCTCTACTAAAAATACAAAAAATTAGCTGGGCATGGTGGTGCGTGCCTGTAATCCCAGCTACTCAGGAGGCTGAGGCAGAAGAATTGCCTGAACCCAGGAGGCGGAGGTTGCGGTGAGCCGAGATCGCGCCATTGCACTCCAGCCTGGGTAACAAGAGCGAAACTCCGTCTCAAAAAAAAAGAAAAAGAAAAAGAAAAAAAAAAAAAGAAATATACAAACCAGCACTGGCATCAGACACAGCTCTTGAAATAGCACTACTTGAGATTGCCCTGTTTCTATTCATGATTTCTTCAAACTCAGCTTCACTCAATGGCGTTCTTGCAGTATCCATTTCCCTGTAAAATAAAAACATAAACCTTAACTCAAACTCAAATATTTCCTAAGTTAAGACACAACAGTGTAAAGCAATTCATACTAGCTGCTTCTGACATGTGCCTTAGAGATAGTGGTTACTTTTTCAGATTGAAGCATGCTACATTTCCTATAAAGAGAACACATCTAAACACAATTCTCCTATACGAGTATCTTTCAGCTAAAACAGAGTAGCAACTTAGACACCTCAACTTCTTGGAAGGCAGAAATAACATTTTTATACATCTATAATCTAATATTTTCAGAGTTATTATTCCTATCTTTTATCAAGTACCTTTACAGACACACACTAACTTACCTTCCAGGGGGGCCATAGTCACCCCTATCATATGGTGGAGGTCGACCATATGGGTCTGTTGGTGGTGGACCTCGGCTATCTGATGTAGGCATGCCACTGTTAGTTGGCGGAGGAAAGAAAGCTGGGTTCACATGTGGAGCTGGCGGTGGGGCACCTGGAGGTGGTCCAGGAAGATGAGGAGGAGGAGCTAGTGTAAGGGGTGGCCCAAGTGGACCAGGTGGACGAGGTGGAAAGGGGCCTGGAGGTGGAGGTGGTCCCTGTTGTGGAGGTGGTGGGCCAGGAGGGGGACCATAGCCTGGAACTGGAGGTGGAGGGCCAGGAGGAAGCGGACCCAATGGAGGCTGCCCAAAAGGCTGTCCAGGAAAAAGAACTGGTGGTGGAGGGCGATCTCCTCGATTAGGAGGCCCAGCTAGAGGAGGAGGCAGAACCTGACCAGGAGGTGGAGGACCTGGTGGACCAGGTGGGCCTGGAGGACCTAAGGGTGGACGTGGTGGAGTCTGTCCAGCTAAAGAACAAAGGGGAGAGAGAGAAAAAAAAAAACATTCACTAATAAGATATTTTAACTTTCATATGCCAAGATTATACTTTAAAAGCATAATGCATATACCAAGTCTTTGTCTTTAAATAAAACTCACGTATGACAAATGTTACATTATCAACTACAATGAAGTATATCCTTTCATATTTAACTAGCTCAATTTATGTTTAAGAAAAATTATTGAAACAAAAATTTTAATTAAAAAAGATTACAACACCTAGAGATATTTTCCATCTTTCAGTGTACACACACTTCTTACAGTGAAATCACCCACCTTATATTCTACTCTGATGCCAAGCTAGAAAGTGAAACAAGGAAAAATGATCTTGAAAGGATTTTTTTAAGAGGTAAGAAAATAAGACGGATGTAAATATTCTATATATAAGTCAAGCAAGTTTGGAGAAAAATAAAGACCTTTTAGGCCAAAAATGGGTATTTCCTCTATGCTGTGCCCCATATGCCATGGAATCCTAGTTTCCAGGAACAAAGGCCGAGTTCCTTTAACAAGATGCTTGATCAAATTTCCTGGATTCCAAAAATAGCATAATAAGGAGAGTAAGTCACATTAATAATGCATTACTTGAAAAAGAGAGAAAAGGAAAAGAGGTATTAGGTAGACATGTTTTATCCATGGTAATTTAAGAAAAGTTTTACCTGGAAAAGGTGGGGGTGGCCCTCCTGGTCCTGCTGGCCCAGGAAATCTGTCCCCACCAGGAACAGCCCCTGGAAAACGGCCCCGTCCTCTACCACCTTGTGGAAATGCTGCACGGGAACTCCCTCCTGGAGGACCAGCTTTACCTTCCCCAGACATTTGTCCTGATTGTGTAGCTGCAAATATCCAAATACTCATAAATAGCACTTATTAAAAATAGTTTTCTGAAATGTAGCCACTATTATTAAAAACAACTCTATTTCAAAGTTCATTTATACAATATATTAACTTGCAAATGCCTTGTGACTATCCAAACTACATGAGAAAGTATGGGTCAGGAAAACATTCACATTTATTTGGGTACTTTTAACGACTCAAAATATCCAGGTTCAAATATATTTTCCATAAGTAAATATCAGTTACTTTCAATACCAGTACTCTGCAGCAGCCAAGACCGAAATTCTTCAAGATATCTTAATTTCAGTATTACATCATTTAAATTTTGTAACATACTTCTTCAGTTAAGTCTTAAGTGCTAAAACATTAAAAGAAAAGGAACCACTTGAATTTCTGTTAATTACATAATCATCCATCTTATCTCTTTAAGTGATAACATCCTTAAATATGTAATGACAAATCTTTTCTATATTCAATTTACCAAGTGGTGAAAAGTCTTGTTGCCAAGTAGAAAAATCAATGAACATTTTCTGGTTATCAGTGATCTCTCCCCGACCATAACACACATCCACATAGCTTTCCTTTAATCTAAGAATTAGAATGTAGTTTCTTTCTGTATCTAAGATGGGAATAATAGGACAAGAATGGCAGGGCTATAGAACTTGCACACTGTTGTGTCCTATTGAGTCCCTTACATTTGGAGAAATATGGAACAGGACGTTTCTAGTACTTAGGCCCACACTCATAACCAGTGATTAAATCAAATTCAAAGCATGGACTTTGTGAAATGGAGTTTCTAGTGAACTAGTATTAAGATGACTTCTCTAGTGTTAACACCTAACAAATGCACTGGTTAAAATGTACATATTTTAATAAAAGCCTCTGAGGGATTGCTTACTTTTCCTGGACTGCATTTCAAATTGACTCAGGAACTGTTTATTGCATGGAGTTACAACAGGATTCTGACCATGAAGTTCTCTTTTAGGCAACAGATCCATTAACTTTTTTGAAGATGCTTCAGATCCAACACCAACAAGGGCAAACCTAAAAGGTGTTTAAGGGGTGAGGATACAAAGTAAAGAGATCAATATTATTACTATTACTCTTCTATAAAAATGTCTTAATCTAATCTGCTTTTATGTAAAACAAACAAACAAAAAACAGCTGGGCACAGTGGCTTATGCCTTAATCCCAGCTGCTTAGAAGGCTGAGGCAGGAGGATTGCTTAAGCCCAGGAGTTTGAGGCTACAATAAGCTACAATCACACTACTGCACTCCAGCCTGGGCAACAGAGCAAAATCCTGTCTCTAAAAGTAAGTAACTTTAAAAACTGAAAATATTTCTTGAAACTATACAAGTACACTTTCTTTTATTCATCTTCTATAACATACCATAAAATTCAGTCATTTAAAATGTATAATTCAGTGGTTTTTAGTATTTCAGTGTTATAACCACCACCATCATCAATTTTAAAACATTTGCATCACCCCAAAAAGAAACTCCATATCTGTTAGCTATCACTCCCATTTCTTCCCATCCCTGTACTCTATGGAACCACTAAATCTAATTTCTGTCTCTGTATTGGCCTATCCTGGACATTTCATCTAAATGGAATCATACAATAGGAGGTCCCTTAGGATCAGCTTCTTTAACTGGTATATTTTCAAGGTTCAACCCTTGTTACAGCATGCATCACCACTTCATTTATTTTTAAAGCTGAATAATTTTCCATTATAAATATAACACATTAAAAGAAACTTATCCAACAGTTCATGGACATTTGGGTTGCTTCCACTGTTTGCTACAATAAAAAGATGTACACCATTAACCATTGGGGAAGTACAAATCAAAACCACAGGATACCATCCCATACCCACTAGGATGGCTATAATCAAAAAGACAACAAGTAATAAATATGTAAAGAAACTGGAATCTTTGCACACTGGTGATCAGTGCATATTAATAATGGTGCAATGACTCTGGCAACAATCTGACAATTCCTCAAAAGTTTAAACATAGAGTTACCATATAACCCAGTAATTCCACTAAGTATACATCCAACAGAATTGAAAATACATGTTCACACAAAATGGGTATACAAATATTCACAGGGGCATTTTCCTTAATAGCCAAAAGTGGAAATAACCTAGACGTCCATCAACTGATAGATTAAAAAAGTGCTATATCCATGTAGTGGAATATTATTCAGCCATAAAAAGAGATGGTGATGCATGCTTCAACATGGATGAATCTTAAAAACATTATGCTAAGGAAGAAAGCCAGTTACATAGGACTACATATTTTATTATTCCATTTAAATGCAATGTCCAGAATAGGCCTATCCAGAGCACATTAGCGGTTGCCAGCAGATACGAAAAAAGGAAATGGGAGTGACTGCTAATCGGGTACAAGGTTTCTTCTTGGGGTGATGAAATGTTCTGGAAAGAGACAGTGGTAATGGTTGCCAAACTTCATAAATACAAGTATCACTGAATTGTACACTTTAAAAGTGTGCATTTTAAGGCATGTGAATTATATCTCAATAAGAAAAACAAATTTATAAAAATCAGAATGATTACCAATTTGTATAGCTATAGGATATTCTAAATTCTTTGAGGGAGGGAGGGTCTTAGCAGCTTAAGAAGCTCAAGATCTTTTCCCCCCTAACGTTCAATATAATCTTTTTAACCTATACTTCTTATTCTAGTCAACAAATTCTGCTGATTGTGCCAGGATTATCTTAGGTCACAACATTTAGAAACAACTAAATTAATTTAACAAATACTTATTAAGCACTACCTCCTATACGCAAGGTACCATTCTAGAGCTGGGGATGTAATAGTGAACAAAACAAAATTTCTGCTCTCGTGAAGCTTAAAGTCTAGCAAGAAGAGACAAGTAAAATCTATCAGAGCAGAAATAAAGGAAACAGAATAGGAGGATGCTACTTTGCACAAGGTAGTCATGGAAGAAAAACTCTTAAACAGTGTGAGTTCTAAATGAAGCAAAAGAGTAAGCCATGTGGATATCTGAGGGGGAAAAGTAAACCAGGAAGAGAAAACGGCTAAATGTCCTAGGTAAGAATTGGTCTGACAACAGCAAAGGGACTAATGCGGATGAAAAAGAGTGGTAGGGAATAGGGTCAGAAAGGTAGTGGGAAACAAATCACAAAGTACCTTGTAGACAGTGGTAAAGACTGAGTGAGACAGGAAGCCATGAGAATATTCTGAGTAGAAAAGAATTGATGTCTTTTTTTTAAAGAACTTCTACTATGTGAAGTACAGACTGTAGAGGGCAGTCTATACTTCCAGTTAGGAAGCTACTGCCTAAGTTCAAGT
Organism: Aotus nancymaae; assembly: GCF_030222135.1. Classification (NCBI taxonomy): domain Eukaryota; kingdom Metazoa; phylum Chordata; class Mammalia; order Primates; family Aotidae; genus Aotus; species Aotus nancymaae. The sequence goes on from NW_026988428.1 coordinate 31,580,839, forward strand.
AAGAGAGGATAGTGGCTTTGATCAAGTGGCATAAGTGAAGTTGGTGAGAAGTGTTCAGACTCTACATATATTTTGAAAATATTCTCATTTAGTATAAACTGGTATAACCTTCTAAGATAACTAAGCAATATATGAAATAAGCATATTCTTTATCTTTGTGCATCTAACAATTTATCCTTAAAAGAAAACCCAAAATCTGTACCTAAAGACTTAGATAAAATGATGCCTGCTGCAACATTATTTATAACAGGCAAAAGTGGAAACCACCAAAATAACCAAAAATAAGAAAAGTAAATTACAGTAGCATACCAGGTATGATGTGAAAGAATTAGACATTAGAGAGGATGTGTATTTATTTTTATTCCTTATATCAAACACAAACACATGAATTATAATTCCTTTCGTTTTTAAGGAAAAGCCCAAAAGAATCTTCACTATGTTAAAAGTAATTATCAATGGATGGTAGGATAGTGACATTTTATTTTCTTACTTTTGGATATTCTCATTCTCATCCTTCTCACCTGTATAGTTCAATAGTTAAATAAAGCAAAACATCCATGTAATACACATCATTCTTCAGTTGCTCATCTTCTCCCATCTCTTAATTACAGAGAGAATAATGCTTCTTAAACTGTCATTTCAACAACCATTTCAACCACAGACGGAGAAAACTTGGGAAAATTAGAAAATAGATCTGTCCACATCTCCACTCCACTAGTTTTAGTGTGCTAGGTAATAGGGTATGTAAAATGAATAGTATCCATCTTGGTCCAAGAACCTCCACAAGTGTAATTAACATTAACTTAAAGGAAAGTTAACTTGTAAAAACTGTATCATCAGCTACTAAGTCAAAAAGAAAGAAAGAATTCTTACCCCTTTGACTGGCCATTTGCCCGATTTTCAAAAAATTTTATCTCCAAAATATCATTTACTCCCAAAGAATGAACTGCTTCAGTTAAGTCTTCATCTGTTGTCCACTGCAAGATATTTTCCCCCTCATTAAAATATAGCCAATCATTAAATTAAAATATAGTTAATCATTAAAATATAGCCAAGATTTTTACTATACCAATTTAGTTTCTAAGGGGAAATTCGGGACATAAAAGAAAATGAATGCTGAGTGCAAATCTAAGTCTGGTTATGGCCAGTCAGGCTCCAAGCTTTAAACAGCACAAAAACATCTGAGAACCTAACCTTATTCTCTGATAAGCACTTCAGAAACCAGAAGGTATATACCCTTGGGGTTACAATAGGATTTGACTTTCTAGAGTTTCTAGTCCCTTATAGCTTTGAACTGCTATGATTTTAATTTGTGAATAAAACCAATTTGACTTCCTCTCATTAAAAAAAAAAAATCTGAATTTCACCTTGTTTTTGAATTAAAACGTAGAAAAGAAAAAAATTAACACGTATTTAATATCTACCATGTACTTTATATACCAACTATTTAACTCTTATGACAACCCTGTAACCCTATTATTATCCCCATTTTACATATGATACAATAGAAGTTAAAAAGCTTGCCCAAGGTCACAAAACTAGTAATAGAAGCTGGAGCTAAGATGCAAATGCTTACTTAGCAACCATACTTTCGTAACTACACTGCTACTGTCTCCAATATTGTAGAATGCTCAGACTGGGTGGTAGGAGATCTATTACAATTAGTTTTTAAAGAAATGTAAATAGGCCAGGCACCACAGTCCCAGCACTCTGAGAGGCTGAGTTAGGAGAATCACTTGAGGCCAGGAATCTGAAATCAGCCTGAGCAACCTCAACAAGAAGTCAGATCTACAAAAGTTTTTTTTTTTTTTTAATTAGCCAAGCGTAGTGGCACATGCCTGTGGTCCTAGCTACTTGGAGGCTGGGACAGAAGGATCACTTGATCCTTCAGTGAGCTATGATTACACCACTGCACTCCAGCCTGGGTGAAAGAGTTTTGCAAATTCTGTCTCCAAAAACAAACAAACAAAAAAGAAGTGTAAATAAAACGTTTAAAAATACCACGTTATTAAGGAAATGCAAGAGTGCCAAGTTTTACTGATTTTTAGATATACAATTTTTTTTAACTTTCAAGTATATCTAATAACTAAGTAGACATATAAAAATTCTATAGCACTATTTTAATATTTAAAACGTAATGTTAATATAAATATACATATGTGCAGTTAATAAAGCTCTAAACCCAAATTAAAATATATACAGCAGTGCTTCTATAAATCAGATTTCAAATTTAAGAGCAGAAACAAAACTCAAATTTGTAATACAAATTTAAAAATGGACACTATTTTTAAACCAGGAGTGATACCATGTCTCTTTCCTTTTACACTTGAATCCTGGTTTGAGACCCCATGGGAGCATTATTTTTAGTGAAACTGGGATATCTGAAGCAAGATAAAGTGGTAGCATAAAAAAGATAACGGAAGACAAAACTAATTTAACTAGTATCTCCACCAAGAAAAATTGAATAACCACAAAACTCAAAACTAGAAGAACTAGAATGACGTTGCAAACAAATTTGTATTTCCCTCCTCCTTGCACAAGCAAACACATACAGAGAAACAAATACAACTTCAAACTTTTGATCTGGAGAAAAACATAAACTACTAGAACAGTTCAAAATCAATTACCAATAATTTAATTAAACTTTACTCACCCATGTTAGATTTCCAATATATAATGCAATTCTCTTTCCAGTATACGTATAGACAACATTTGGTGCCGCTCCTTTACCCACATCATCACCAACAGTTGGTGGGAGAGTATCCATGTAATCCCGGTCTTCTGGGGCATCTCCATTATTTGCAGATGGAGATATGACATCGTCATACAAATCTATCTGATCATGCCCACCATATTCAGCTTCCTGAGATACAGAAATAATGCTCTAGATTATACAAAAGCCAAAATACTACTAAACAGATTTGAACACAAATTCAACTTTTTGTTTTAAAAATATGATAGAAAAAGGCCAAAGATCTCAGTACAAATGTGTTTTCACTTTATGCAATAGATGTATTCTTGAACAGGCCTAAAAAGTTAATTTCTTGCCAGGCGCAGTGGCTCACATCTGTAATCCCAACACTTGGGAGGCCGCAAAAGGCGGATCACTTGAGGTCAGGAGTTTGAGACCAGCCTAGCCAACATGGTGAAACCAAATCTCTACTAAAAATACAAAAATTAGCCAGGCGTGGTGGTGCGCACCTGTAATCCCACTTACTCAGGAGGCTGAGGCAGGAGAATCACTTGAACCCGAAGGTGGAGACTGCAGTGAGCCAAGATCGTGTCACTGTACTCCAGCCTGGGTGACAGAGTAAGACTCCATCTCAAAAAAAAAAAAAAAAAAAAAAAAAAAAAAAAAAAAAAAAAAGAAGTGAATTTCTTTTTTTAATCTCTCTTTTTTTTTTTGTAGAGACCAGGTCTTGATATATTGCCCAAGCTAGTCTCCAACTTCTGAGCTCAAGCAATCCTCCTGCCTCAGCTTCCCAAAGTGTTGTGATTACAGGCTTGAGCCACTGCACCCGGCCTAAGGTTAATTTCTTTATAATGAATCCAACTTTTCCACTGATACTATAATATAAAAAATAAGTTGTTTTGGAAAAAGAATGACATGGAGACAAAAGAAAGTAATAACAAAACTTTCCTTGGAAATACTCTTAAGTAATAACACATAAATGCAAATAGACGAGTTTTTTAATTGACATTGGAAAAATCACCCCAAAATCCAAAGCCATTATATCTTTAATATTTGACTACAGAAAAAATTATTTTCTATAGTATTCAGATCTTGTTTTCTAAACCTGAGGAAGCTACTTGTTTTAGAAAAAAGTAGTGAGCTTAGCCACAGGAAAGGAAAGAAATGTGGGCATGTAAATAATTCAGAATGTCATAATAAATGAACAAGGGAAAGAGAAATAACAAACGAAATACATGTAGAACTATCCAAATTAATTATCCAAAAGTTGTAACATTCTCAGTGAACAAAGAGCTAATGCTTACCTGAATTCTTAGTTATCTAGTCAAGTAAATTAGCAAGAGAAAAGCAACAGACAACAAAACAAAGAGTATAGTAAAGCTTTGCCACTTTAAAACTTCACCAGCTGAATTAAAGCAATGCTACTAGGGGTCACTTACATGCCTAAATGATAATCAGGGAAAAGGAAAACTAAAAGGAAACAGATACAGGAGCAGGAATAATATAGAAAAGAGGATTCGGTTTGTAAATAAGTACATGAAAAATGAAATGTAGGTAAAAGCAGAACACTCAACACTATTTAATTGCCTTTGATAACCATTACTAGACCACAAGCTTGACTAAACCTGTAGCACACGAAAATCTCCATTTTTATCTTCTACTCTCCCTTTCCACAACTACTTGTGTTGGTGTGAACCATTTTATTCTTATGAGGTGGAACATTTGAGATAAGAAAAAGACAATTACAAGACAACTTAAAAGTTCAGACATAATTTATAGATTCTCCCATTTACAATTTTCTAAAGAACTGTACAAATGGCACATATAGAGGAGCTCATAGTTTCAGGGACTCTTAGCCAAAATAGTCCATAAATGGATAGAGAATGATCCAGAGAAAAGCATTTGTAATATGATAGCAAACGGATCAACAAGATATTATTATGGGCCTGGGCCACTGTTTTTTTTATTTAAAAGAGAGCTAGAAAAAGATCTTTTAAAAGAAAAAGAAGAAAAAAGCCTAGAAGGGGAAATATCATTTATATACATAAATAAAGGGACCTCAAGTAATCATCAGGTAATCTTCTAATTAATGACTTATCCAGTTTCCTAATTACAGAAATCTTTACATACCAATTTTACTTGTTATGAGGCAGAATGTCCATAAGACTTATTTAATAAGGGGTCTGGGATCTCAAGGTTAAATCAGAGAACAAAGCTATCTTTAACAAAGGGCAGAAAACTAAGACCACAAGTCACTGAATAATGCCATAATTTTATTTTGTTTGTACAGCAATACTAAAATAATCTTTATGAGTTTTTGTTAAACAAAGTAACATGCTCAAATTGCAATGACCACAGAAATTAGGAAAAAAGAGGGTAAGTTTTGTTATGAAGTTTCAGTGTAGCTGAAGCTTCAGGCGCCGTGGCTGCAGCAGTAGTTCCATGCACTTAAGATACTAAAAGGTTTCCCACAAGGGGTGTTGGGCACGTTAAACTCTCTTGCAATCCGGTTCTGTACATCAAGTAGAATTATTAACATTATTCAAAGGGAGTTGAGTTTCCATCCTCCTCAGCAGAAACTATAATCACAATATATGGTCTGAGGGAAAGTAAAAAAGAATGGAAGGGTTATTAACAGCAAGACTAAATGTATTTTTATATTTATACTTTCACTTACATAAATAGGTGAACAGATTCTTTGTGTTATTAGCTATAAACCTGTGAAAATGTTTACATAAGTAGACAAAAAATTTCAAGCATAATTGCAGCTACACTAACCTGGTACATATCATAATCACTTACTATTTTTGTCCATCCATGCATTCCTATGTTGACACAAACCAATTTTCCACATTGATAGGATTCTACCAATATTTAGTATCAGCCATTTTGTCTGGTAGTTGTCCTGCTTCCAAGTGGTTGTAGTATGATCCTAATTAAGACCACGGTCCTGGGGTTTGATCTCCATGTGGACTAGTTAGCTTCACTCTGTTCCAAGGCCACAGCCTGTACTCTTAGCCCCAAGAGTATACATTTAAACTTTGTAAAAAAAAAAAATATAATGAATCTGAATGCATTTGCTGCCATTACTAAAAATGAAACTCAAAGCACACTTTCTTGCAGTATCAATAATCTTCCTTTTAATCAGCTTCATATCACATTGATCTTCCACAGTAAAAAAAAATACAGAATACACTGAACTTTGCTCTTACTTCATAGAGTGAGAAACCATGTATGATGTTTGCATGAAAAATTATGCAAAATGTGTATCACAGGTCATATATAAATAGAGCTCTGCAAGCCTACTGAACAAACTAATAAAAAGGTTTCCACTTTGTCAAAGAAATATTTAACAGTATCAAATTATATTAAATGAGAGGTCTTTTCAATTATTACCTTTAATTTTAATGACATTCAAAGACAAGACAATATCAACATTACCCCTCTCATTATCTTTGATACCAAATGCTGCCCCATCTCATCTACTGTTCATAGCAGCTAGGTAGCTGCGTTACATAAAGCTTAGAGTAAGCAACAACACTTAGGGTTTGTAAAAAGACTAATTTTTTTCATTCCCTACCATTCTAAATCACTACAATCATTCAAGGTATTCTCTCAACATTTTACACAAGACTATGCTCTACGTAATACAGAAATATCTGTTGCCAAGCCAGAGAAAATGGATGATAAAACGACCGAAATCCTATAAATTTCCTTAAAGTAAGGATTCTCAACATTTTCATTACCCGTCTCCCTCCCTTCAAGAAGTTACTTTTAGACATTTTTTCCCTAATTACCCTCCATACAATTTTAATACCACAGATATACAATACATACTATATACCACTACTGGGATGAACTTGTTAGCTGTCAAAATATTCATCATTCTCCCTGAAAGGCCTGACATTTTTTTGGAGGTTCTAAAATTACAGTAATATCATTTGAGGCTAGGCATGGTGGTTCATGTCTGTTAATCCCATCACTTTGGGAGGCCAAAGCAAAAGGATCCCTGGAGGCTAGGAGTCTAAGACCAGCATGGGCAAATTATGGAGATCCCATCTCAATAACAACAACAAATATATATATATAAATTTGTACATTATATGATAGTATTAGAAAATGCACAGCAAAGGCCACTTGTTTCAAAGCCTATTTTAAATTATTTCCATTTAGAGAAATATATGAAGGGGGGAAGTTACATTTCGCATTTACAAAATATATCATATACTAAGGAAAAGAAATACTAGTATGCAAAATCCAGTAACAGATAACCTAATGGATATATTTTTAAAGAAAATGTATCATTTTCAGGTTTTACCTAATTATGTTCTGAGTAGATAGTAAAATTGGCTAGTAATCCCTGTAAAAATCCCTTCCTTAACTAATAGTAAGGAAGCCAATTTGGTACTAAAAAATATACCACATACACCATAGTGGACAATTCATAGGCAACTAAATTAACTGCATTCATAAAAACAAAATGGAGAAAAGTTCTAGCTTCCCTGAACATTTCTATCCACATTTCTGAATGAATTCTATCTAGTTCATTCTCAACCTGACAGCTTTATTTCAGATGGTTTTCTAGTAAATGTAAGTCATAAACAACGTTTCTCTAATATTTTCCCTAACTGGCTCAACAACTGACTAGAATACATAATGACTGAATGTAAAAAAAGGATTCATGACATAAAAATTGACTTACCAGGTGTCTAGGTCTATAACTTCAAAGTGAATTTTTTTGTTCCAACTACCATCTCTATACACTTTCATTTTTTTAAGTAATTAATTTTTTTGTGTGATAAAGTTTCACTCTGTCACTCAGGCTGGAGGCAGCAGCAGTGGCCTGATCTTGGCTCACTGCAGCCTTCACCTCCCAGGTTCAAGCAATTCTCCTGCCTCAGCCTCTGGAGTAGTTTCAATTACAGGTGTGTACCACCACACCCAGCTAAATTTTGTATTTTTAGCAGAGACGGGGGTTTTACCATGTTGGCCAGGCTGGTCTCAAATTCCTGACCTCACTCCTGACCTCAAGTGATCCATCTGCTTCAGCCTCCCAAAATGCTGGAATTATAGGCATGAGCCACTACACCTGGCCTACACTTCCATTTTAAAGTTGGGTGGTCAGATTACTAAATCTGTGTTATCAGTGACCCAACTGCTTGACAGACCAGAAACTAAATTCCACATTAAGAGTTTCTGAGTCCCAAACAAGCAACAAAATACACTACTTCAATGCACGAAGTGCATGTTTTCCCAAAGTTCACCGAAATGTTTTGACTTTCCTCTCCAGATCAACAAAACTCTACAGATAAACATAAAGTAATGGCAACTACAATATAGGACCTGTCAGTGTGCTATAAGTACAGTAGTCCTCTCTTATCTGAGGGAGATATGTTCCAAGACCCCCAGTGGATACATAAAGCCATGGAAGGCAAGGAACCCTATATATACTATATTTTGCCTTATACATACTTATGATAAAGTTTAATTTATAAAGTAGGCACTGTAAAAATTAATAATAAAAGAAAAATTATAGTCATGCATGACATGACAATGTTTTGGTTCATATATATGATGGTGGTCAGATTATAATGGAACTGAAAAATTACTATTGTTTAGTGATCTTAGCCTAATGCATGACTCACGTTTGGGCTGGTGTAAACAAACCCACTGCTGCCAGTCATATAAAAGAATGGCACATACAATTATATACAGTACACGATACCTGACAATAATAAGTGACGGTGTTACTGGTTTATGTATTTATTATACTATACTTTTTTGTTTTTACTCTTTTCTGTAGTAACAGAGATGGGGTTTTGACATATTGGCCAGGCTAGTCTCAAACTCCTGGTCTCAAGCAATCTGCCCACCTTGGCCTCCCAAAGCACGGGGATTACAGGCGTGAGCCACCACACCAAGGCCAATTACACTATACTTTTTATCATTATGTTACAGTGTACTCTTCCTACTTTAAAATGTTAACTGTACAACAGCCTCAGGCAGGTCCTTTATGAAGTATTACAGAAGAAGGCACTGTTATCCCAGGAGATGACAGCTCATGTATCTGACTGCCCCTGAAGACCTTCCTGTGGGAAAAGATGCAGAGATGGAAGACTGATATTGACAAACCTGACCCTGTGTAGGCCTAAGCTAATGTGTGTGTCTTAGTTTTTAACAAAAAGGCTTAAAAAAAAAAAAAAAAAAGCCAGGTGTGGTCGGTCGCTCAGGCCTGTGATTTCAGCCTCCTTTGGGAGGCTGAGGCAAGAGGATCACTTGAGGCCAAGAGCTTGATACCGGTGCAACACATTTTGTCTCTAATAAACTTAATTTCAAAAGTTTAAAAAAATAATAGAAAAGAGTTTAGGCCAGGTGCAGTGACTCACGCCTGTAATACCAGCACTTTGAGAAGCCGAGGTGAGAGGGATCACTTGAGGTCAGGAGTTTGAGACCAGTCTGGCCAACATAGTGAAACCCCATCTCTACCAAAAACACAGAAATTAAGCAGGCATGGTGGTGTGTGCCTGTAATCTCAGCTACTCAGGAGGCTGAGGCAGGAGAACTGCTTGAACCAAGGAGGCAGAGGTTGTGGTGAGCCAAGATCACGCCACTGCACTTCAGCCTGAGTGACAGAGTGAGATTCCATCTCAAAACAAAAAACAAAGAAAAAAGTTTATAGAATAAGGATATAAAGAAAATATTTTATAGTTATATAATGTGTTTGTGTTTTAAACTGTTATTACTAAAGAGTCTAAGAAGTCTATAAAGTAAAAACAGGCCAGTCACAGTGGCTCACGCCTGTAATCCCAACACTTTGGTAGGTCAAAGCAGGAACACAGCTTGAGCCTAGGAGTTCGAGACTAGCTGGGACCACACAGCGAGACCTCATCCCTACAAAAAATAAAAAATTAGCCAGGCATGGTGGCACATGCCTGTAGTCTCAGCTGCTCTGGAGGCTGAGGCAGGAGGACTGCTTGAGCCTGGGAGGTCAAGGCTGCAGCAAGCCACAACTGCAACACTGTACTCCAGCCTAGATGACAGCGAGAAAATGTTTCAAATAAATAAAGTGAAAACATTACAGCAAGCTAAGGTTAACGTATTATTGAAAAAAAAGTTTAAATTTAGTGTAGCCTGAGTGTACTGCACAGTGTTTGTGACGTCTACAGTACTGTACAGTAATATCCCAGATCTTCACATTCACTCACAAGTCACTCACTCACTCTCCCAGAGCAACTTCCAGTCATGCAGGTTCCTTTCATGAGGGCCCTATACAAATGTGCCACTTTTTATCTTATTTTTCTTATAAGATATAACGTTTAATATATGAGAGCAAGGAACACCCTGACTTTTTATCTTTTATTCCAAGATTTTCACTTACCTTTTCTATGTTTAGATATATTAAATACACAAATACTTACCATTGTGTTACAAGTGCCTAAAGTATTCAGTACAGTAATATGTGGTACAAGTTTGTAGCCCAGGAGCAACAGGCCACACCACACAGCCTACATGTGTAGTAGGTTACACCATCTAGGTTTGAAATGTAAAAGCACTCTATGATCACATGATTACAGCACCTAAGCATGGACTTCTCAAAACATATCACATCGTGAAGCGACACACGACTGTATAACAATTTACTGTAATAAAAGTTACCTAAATATAGTATCTCTCAAAATATCTTACTGTATGTAATATTTTCAGACCTCAGAACCACAGGTAATTGAAAACACAGAAAGTGGAACTGTGGATAAGGGTGGACTACTGTGTCTAGGTATCTCTCAGCTCCCCTGCAGTGTACTCTAAGGGTGGAGACTATCTAATCTTTGTATCCCTCGTTGTTGGCATATAACAGACACTCAAGAAATGTATTTTGAGTAATTCAATTATTATTATTATTATTATTTTTTTTTTGAGACAGGGTCTCACTCACTCTGTCACCCAGGCTGGAGTGCAGTGGCCCAATCTCAGCTCACTGCAACCTCTGCCTCCTGGGTTTAAACCATTCTTCTGCCTCAGTTTCTCCAGTAGCTGGGATTACTGGCAGGCACCACCATGGCCGGCCAATTTTTGTATTTGATAGACATGGACTTTCACCATGTTGGCCAGGCTGGTCTGGAACTCCTGACTTCAAGTCTGTTCACCATTACAGGTGTGAGCCACCACACCTGCCCTGAACAATTCAATTTTTAAATTATTTAGTTTTGGCCAGAATTTTTAAATCTACAATTACTAAATATTGGGCTAGTAATTACTGCACTTGAGTATAAATCCCAGTTCAAACTGAATTGATACACTATTGAGTGTGAGACAGAATCACTTTCTCCTCAACTTCAAGTAGTATGGAGGTTTGGAAGATGTTCAAATTCTCCTTCCAAATGTTCTCAACCTGGTGACATTCAAAGACCTCTAACTTAAGAACTAAAGAGAACCCATAGGAGTAGCCAGTGCCTTATGCCCCCTCCCTCTTCATTCTCCATTCTTAATCCACCTAGTGAAGAAAGGATCTCTATTAGTTTCACTAACTTATTCTCAATCCATCCCCAAACAAATTAGTTTCTGCTAAGACTGCTGAATGCCTCACACTTTTTTCTTTGTACTTCAATAAATGCAAATCACACTTTTTGAAATAATACTGTGCCTTACCAAAATACAGAAAAGCTTGATATAAGTATGACATTTAAAACAGAAGATTGAACAGGATACAGAAAAAAACAGTAGAAAACTGAAATACAGACTATACCGGATTTCAAAGTATATAAATCCAATTAGAACTGCAGTTCACACTGGAAAACAAAGATTTTTAAAAAATGTTTACAACAGTTTTGAAGCCAAAGTAAGTCAAAACTGGCTAATACTTAGTAAAGTATTTTACCCAACTACAATAAAACAAGAGTTCTAGTCTACGATAACTAGTAGAAATAAGGTCACCAGCTAATAAAGATTAAATCAGTTGTAAATAATTTTGTGGTTGCCTCTAAGATTTTGGAAAAATATTTCAATGATAGAAACATATTTTTAAAAACAGGATAAACTTTGAAAATAACCAACTATCCTTTTGTGACCTTTTTTTTGGGGGTGGGGATACAAGAATTACCACAGCAAGCAGTGGTATGCAAAAGAATATACAAATCAATTATTGATTGACCAATGATATGCAAAATAACAAGAACAATGTCTCTATTTAACCTGGCCATTAATCTATCAAACACATAAAAATTTTACTGGTAAAATTATACAACTGTGTTAGATATAACGCGGCAAAGTTACATCTAAAAGGAGTCCCTCGCTGGGTGCACAAAAATAATCTCAGCACTTGCTATCACTCCATCCAGCTATCTGAATAAGGGAGATGTCCCTCTCAAATTAAGTCTCCAAAAGCCTAAAAATATTTCATTAAGAGGTACTGAAAAACCTTAACTTCTAAAATTGTGTCTCAATTCTTCTTTTATTGCGCATAGAAAGGTAAAGCAATGTATTCTCTGTAAGAAAAGCTAATAAAGGCAATCTTGAACACTTAATCATTGTTCCTTTACTTGCAGTTACAGCCCTCTTTTAAATTCACTGTTACGATTCATTTGATAAATAAAAGGAAAAAAAGTTTCCTAGAGGTCTTACAGGCGTGTAAGACCTGTAAGCCTTAGAATCTGTGTTGCACTCGAGGAATTTGTCTGATTTGTAATTTACACAACTTAAGCTTTATATTTAAAACATTAGCACAATTTTTAAAACACAAAGATTTAAAAACTTAACCTTTGATTACAACATATTACATCTATAAACAAATCCAATCTTCAACGGAGTAGCAAACATTTAAAGCCAACTGGTAATTTTGTTTTCTAGTATTTAAACCAGAGGCACAAAGTCATTTCTGAAAAATAGAACAGCAAAGATCTCTGAGTTTGTTTTTAAAAAGCCTGAGCAACTAGTCACGAATATGATCGTTAATGGAGAAGAAATAAACACATTAGCCAGTAGAATTTTATTAAGCTTCTCATAAGGACCTGGCAAATACAAAAATAATAATAATAAAGCTTTTAGGAACACCGCAGCTAGGCACAATTTGATTTTTTAAAATGTGTTACTACACAAAATGCAGTAAAGATAGGAACAGCAGGTTCAGACCTTAAACGTCACTACTCTAGCAACAAACGACATCTTTTGCAAGGATGCCCATTGTCAGATAACACAGCTCCGCGTTACCTCTAAGCAACATCGTTCAGGAAAACCTTGCATTCTCACTTTTGCCCAACCTTCCAAAAGGTAACGCGAGGTGGGGGGTCGGGATTTAACACTTTGTTTTCGAAAATAGGGTCTTATCTACAACTCTTAATTTTTAAACCACATCGTAAGGATTTGGGGAGCACGTTCTTTCATTTTAATCACTATGAGATCTGTTTGGTGAGCTACCATCTTTTTGTTCCATCCAACCACCGCGTTTCCAATTCTTCCTTTTGGTCCAGGCCACACATCTTTCACAGGTATTTTCATCATAAAGGCCAACAACGACTGGGCTTCAAAAGCACTGCAAGTCCTGATTAACGAGGCAGGACCAGCGCGCCGACTTTTAAATACGATCTGTGGCTCCAAAAGTCAAAGGACTTGTTGCAAATGAGCCTGCACCTCAGCTGCCTTCATAAAGTGTGAGGGGAGCAGGAGGAAAGGCGCTACGCCGAAACCTGTCGTAAACCCGAGCAGAAGAGCCCCGGGGACTGGGTGCGCGGGATACAAAGGGCCGTGAATGCGGCCTTCGAAGACGCGACCGTGCGCAGGCAGGGAGACAAAATGGAGCGACGGGAGGGATCGGAGCCGAGCGGCAGGGAAGGGGCGGCGGCGGGCGCGCGCCCCGCCGGGGCTTCCCCTCAGGCCAGTGGCGGGGGAGGGGATGCGGCGGCGGCCAGCCCTCCCCGCCGCTTACACGCGGCCCCACTGCCCGGGCCTAGAGCGGCGGGAAGCGCCAGCCGGGTGCCGCCAACAATGGGGAGCGAGGTAGCCGCGGCGAGGGAGGGGCCGACGGCAGCTGCACGGCGGCCTGCGTCCGCGCTCTGGGCCCCGCGGCGGGTCTCCGCACCCGCGGCCCGCGAAACGACGCGGTAGAACGAGGCGCGAGGCGGGCGCCACGCTGGGGGTCGGCGGTGCGGCCCAGAGGCGGCAAGGGCGCACAGTCTGCAGTCGCGTCGGCTCGCCGCCCGCAGCGGGCCCCGGGTCAGCGTCCCGGCCGCAGCGCCGCCCGCTTCGGCGGTGGGGACCCGGGATCTCACGTACCTGGTTGAACTCTTCGCCCACATCCGCGTAAATGTCTATGTGGTCCACGCCGTCCGCCATCTTCCCTCAGCCTCGGCCACCGCCACCTCCTGCAGATCCGCCCGCCGCGGCAGCAGCAGCGGATCTAGCGGCGGGGGCAGGGCGCTTGCGTCACTTCCGAGGCCCGAGGGATGGAGGCGGGGGCGACAGGGGCCGACCGGGGGCGGGGACTCTGCAGCCCAGCCGCTCTGCTGGCTGCAGAAAAGCTGCGCCTCTGAAGGCAGAAGCCGTTTCTTTTGTGTCTGGGCAAAGCTCGGGAGTGGGGGACCATTTCTTTGTCCTACTCGCGCATCCAGCTTACCAGTGGGTCCCACCTGTTTCCACTCATCGTCTTTTCACGTTGCCTCTGGCATACTCAGACGTTTTGTTAATATGTTCATTTCTCCGTTTTTCTTATGTTTCTCACATCCAGGACTTCTAAAGGTGGAAGTCATATGCCCATGGTTAAATACAAAGTGTAATCCCTGGACATTCTGTGAGCGCCTTAAGACCAAAAACAATGTCTTGATTCTGCATCCTCGAGACCAGCAGAGTTTTATTTGCATCGTAAACGCTAGATACCCGTCAGTGGTTGTATTTGTCTGCTGTTTATGTTGCCATTTCCATCTCTAATCATCATGGGCTTCTTTCCTCTCCCCTTCCTCGCATTCATTGCCCTTCATTTTTTCCTCAGATCTGCAGTACGTTGTCTCTGGCATAGTTCAGATGCTTCTAACATTAATGCAGTCATCTTAGTGCCCACCCAAGAGAGTGGAGGTATCTTGAAGCCAGGGATTTCTCTCTCAGAATCATAGAATGTCCCAACAGGAAGGGAACTGGAAAGGTGTCCTTAGGTCCAAACATCTCATTTTACAGAAGAGAAGACTGAGGCCTAATAGAACATAAGTGATTTAACCAGGTCACATGGTCAATAAAGGTTGGAATATTCAGCCACAATACTTTATTCAAAGATGTCTCTCCAGTTTGAAGCCTTCCCCTATATTCTTTATTTTTAACTCATTAAATATATATATATATATATACCATATTAGAGCATGTCTCCTGAGAAACAGACTGGCTAGAAATCATTCATAGAATGATAAGCCAAACAACATCTGTAAGGTTGAGCATCTCTAATCCAAAAATTTGAAATGCTCCAAAATCCAAAACTTTTTGAGCACTGACATGATGCCACAAGTGGAAAATTCCACACCTGAACTTACGTGCCAGGTCACA
Organism: Aotus nancymaae; assembly: GCF_030222135.1. NCBI lineage: Eukaryota > Metazoa > Chordata > Mammalia > Primates > Aotidae > Aotus > Aotus nancymaae. Next base: position 31,596,050 of record NW_026988428.1, read on the forward strand.
GTCAAAATGCAGTCAAAACTTTGTTTCATGCACAAAATAACTAAAAATGTTGTATGAAATAATCATCAGGCTATGTATATAAAGTATATGTGAAACAAAAATGAATTTCATTTAGACTTTGGTCTCATCTCCAAGATATCTTATGTATATGCAAATATTCCAAAATCCCCCAAAATCTGAAATCCAAACAGTTCTAGTCCCAAGCATTTTGGATAAAAAAGACTCAATCTGCTTCTGGTATGGTGGAAAAAGCTTGTTTGCCATCATGGAGACCAGTCTAGTGATCTGGGTACCCATTTCTAATCAGACATTTTATCAGCTAGATGACCTCAGTCAGGTTTTTAACTCTCATCTTCAATCTCAGAATCTTTAAAATCCAGGCAATAATATCTATCTCACCAAGTTGAAGGCTGGTGATAATTTAAATGAGTTAATATGTAAAGTGCCCTGTCCTGTTCTAAGAATCAGTATTTAGATAGGAATTCACTTTCTTTCATGGGGCATTATTGAAGAAAAGAGATAATGAAGTTTAAAAGTGAGAGCATTTTCTAGATTGGTAGTGTGGTAGGCAGAATAATGGCCCACCATAGATGTTCATATTCTTATCCTTGAAATCTGTGAATATGTTATCCTTGCAGACATGATTAAGTTAAGGATCTTGAGGTAGGGATAGGAAGACCTGGATTGCACCGCAGGCTCGAAGTAATCGCAAGGGCATTTAGAAGTGAAAGAGGGAGGCGATAGAATCAGAGAAGATGCAAGGATAGAAGCAGTTTATTTTCTTTCGACACAATTAAAAACCGTTCCAGCCAGCACGGTGGCTCACGCCTGTAATCTCAGAACTTTGGGAGGCCAAGGAGGGAGAATTGCTTGAGCCCAGGAATTTGAGACCAGCCTGGGAAACATAGTGATACCTTGTCCCTACAAAAACATCAAAAAATTAGCCAGGCATAATGGTGTGCACCTGTAGTCCCAGATACTCAGGAGGCTGAGGTGGGAGGATCACTTGAGCCTGGGAGGCTGAGGCTACAGTGAGCCATAATTGTACCACTGCACTCCAGCCTGGGTGATAGAGTGAGACTCTGTCTCAAAAAAAAAAAAAAATTATTTCAAGGCTCTGACTTCTATTGTTGTTTGTAAAAAGTCAGCTGTCAATGTGACTATTGCCTCTTTGAAGTTAATTGATCCTTTTTTTCTGGTTGCTAAGATTTTTCTCTTAGACTTTAGTTTTGTGTTCTATTACCATGTGTGCTTGGAAGTGTATTTCTTGTTATTTATGATGCTCAGGATTCACTGAACTTCTTGAATATATAGATTGATGTGTTTTATGAGTTTTGGAAAATTCTCAACCATTACCTCTTCAAATATTGTTTCTGCCCCTACCCTCTTCTCTCCTTCTGTGACTCCAATTAAATATATGTGGTCAGGCGCAGTGGCTCACGCCTGTAACCCCAGCACTTTGGGAGGCTGAGGTGGGTGGATTGCCTGAGGTCAAGAGTTCAAGATCAGCCTGACCAACATGGCAAAACTCTATCTCTACTAAAAATACAAAATTAGCCGGGTGTAGTGGCACATGCTTGTAATCCCAGCTACTCAGGAAGCTGAGGCAGGAGAATCACTTGAACACAGAAGGTGGAGGGTGCATCTATAAGGTTGAGCATCTCTAATCCAAAAATTTGAAGTGCTCCAAATCTGAAACTTTTTGAACACAGACATCATGTCACAAGTGGAAAATTCCACACCCGATCTTATGTGCCAGGCCGCAGACAAAATGCGGCCAAAACTTTGCTTCATGGACAAGGTAACTAAAAATATTGTATGACATAATCTTCAGGCTATGTGTATAAGGTATATGTGAAACATAAATGAATTCCATGTAGACTTAGGTCTCATCTCCAAGACAAATGCAAATCTATAACTATTTTACACTTGCTATCATTCCAGTTAACTCCAAATAAGTTAATGCCATAATCTCTGTAGGAACATGAGCTGAGATCATACCATTGCACTCCAGCCTGGGCAACAAGAGTGAAACTCCATCTCAAAAAATATATATATACACACATATATGTGTGTATATGTTGGATGTTTTTATTCCATCCACTATTTCTCTTACCCTTTTTTTAAAAGTTTTACTTTTTTTTTTTTTTTTTTTGTCTCTCCATGCTTCATTGTAGGTAGCTTTTTTCTGGTATATTTTCTAGATTATAATTCTCCCTCCTATGGTATTAATCTCATCTATTGAGATATTAATTTTGTGTTTTTTTGTAATTTTAGATTCTAGAATTTCTACTTGATTCTTTAAAAAATCTCAGGTTTATTTTTATGGCATCTAATTATTTGCCAAAATTGTCAGTCTTGGCTTTTAGCTCTTTGAATATAGTAGGCGTCACTGGTTTACAATCTGGGATCTCTGATAATTTCCATATCTGGGATTCCATTGAGACTGTTATGTGTTATATTCTGGTTGTGGACCACTTTCAGCAATCAAAAAAATGTAAACTCAAATATTTAAGAAGAGTAGGAAAGAGGTTGGAAAGCAGGTAATGTTCTAAGGATTTCTGTATGTCTGCTTTTTCTCTGTACAGAATAACTTTCATTTTCCATGCGCATGGCAATGCAACAATGCAACCTAAATGCAAGTTCAAGGGTTCAAATAACCACCATTTAAGAAAATATTCAGCAGTCTTAGTTCCATTTATAAAATCTAAGGAATGCCAAAGTAAAGTTTTCTGTGCTAGAAAAAAAAATCTAAGGAAAAAGTAACTGATTAACCCAATTGTTATGACATTCTATTCCTATGCCAATCAAGTTTTTTAAAGAGAATGGAGCCCAGAGTAAAAACGTGGCTGACAAATCCTACCCTGTAAGTCAAGAAATGGTAGAGAATACTCAGTGAAAGATGGTTGCTTTGAGCTAGACAGACATCTCAAAGAATGTCTAACATATTCCACTTATTTGATGACAACATATAAAGTCATCATGGTTAGGGAAGACAAATGCAAATCCGTAAGTATTTTACACTTGCTATCATTCCAGTTTACTCTAAATAAGTCAATACCATAATCTCCATGGGAACATGATTTGGGTTCCAATATATTACAGGCCATAGTTTAGCCCGGTGGTCCCCAAACGTTAAAAAATATTCACTCTAGCCAGGCACAGTGGCTTGTACCTGTAGTTTCAGCTGCTTGTGAAGCTGAGACAGGAGGATCTCTTGAGGCTGTAGCGGCTGTAGTGAGCTATGATTACACCACTGCACTCCAGTCTGGGAGACAAACTGAGACCTATTCTCTGAAAAAAAAAAACAAAAAAAGAAAATTTAAAAAAAATTTAATTAAAATACCTCTATCAGTATAACATTTGAAAACACTCAGTCATAATATATGTGAATTTAAACATTATTTTATTAAAATTTTTTTTGTTAACACCATGAACACAATACAAATATACAATTTTAAATCATGAAGTAAGATTTTTAAATATCTTGCCATGCATAAAAGCCTTACATTATTATTAGTGGATTTAAGTCCATATTTCAAATAGTCTTTTTTTTTGATTTTTTAAAATTTTAAAATTTTTAATTTTTGTGTGTACATAGTAGGTATATATATATATGGGGTACATGACATGTTTTGATACGGGCATGCAATGTGAAATAATCACATCATGGAGAATGGGTATCTATTCCTTCAAGCATTTATCCTATGTGTTAAAAACAATCCAATTACATTCTTTTAGCTATTTTTAAATATGCAATTAAGTTATTATTGACTATATAGTCACCCTGCTGTGCTATCAAATAGTAGGTCTTATTCATTCTTTCTATGTTTTTGTACCAATTAACTATATCCACTTTTGACTCCCAAACCCTCATTACCCTTCCCAGCCTCCGGCTACCATCCTTCTATTCTGTATGTCCATGAGTTCAATTGTTTTTCTAGATCCCGCAAATAAATAAGAACATGCAATGTTTGTCTTTCTGTCTTTCTGTGCCTGGCTTATTTCACTTAACATAATGATCTCCAGTTCCATCCATATTGTTGCAAATGAAGGATCTCGTTTTTCTTTCTTTTTTGTGTAGCTGAATGGTACTTCATTGTATATACATATCATCACATTTTCTTTATCCATTAATCTATTGATGAACACTTAGGTTGCTTCTAAATTTTAGCTGTTGTAAATAGTGCTGTAACAAATATAGGAGTGCAGATATGTCTTTGACAAAATTATTTTCTTTCATTGGGGTATATACCCAGCAATGGGATTGTTGGATCATTTGATAGCTCAATTTCTAGTTTTATGAGGAACCTCCAAACTGGTGATCATAGTGGTTGTACTAATTTATATTCCTACCAAAAGTGTACAAGTGTTCCCTTTTCTCTACATCCTTGCCAACATTTGTTATCTCCTGTCTTTGGGATAAAAGCCACTTTAACAGGGGTGAGATGATGTCTCATTGCAGTTTTGATTTGTGTTTTCCTGATGGTCAGTGATGTTGAGCAACATTTCATATAACTGTTTGCTACTTGTATGTCTTCTTTTGAGAAATGTCTAGTCAGACCTTTTGCCCATTTTTAATCAGATTATTAGATGTTTTTCCTTTGGAGTTATTTGAACTCCTTATATGTTCTATTTATTAATCCTTGGCTAATAAAGATGGGTAGCTTGCAAATATTTTCTCTAATTCTGTGGGTTGTTGTATTAGTCCATTCTTACACTGCTATGAAGAACTACCTGAGACTGGGTAATTTGTGAAGAAAGAGGTTTAATTGACTCACAGTTCCACAAGATGTACAAAAGGCATTGCTGGGGAGGCCTCAGGAAACTTACACTCATGGCAGAAAGGTAAAGGGAACGCAAGCAGGTCTTTACATGGTGGCAGGAGAGAACAAGAGAAGGGGGAAGTACCACATTTTTAAACAACCAGATCTTATGAGAACTCCTCACTATCATGGCAACAGGAAGAGGGAAGTCCAACCCATCAATGATTCAGTACCTCCCATTAGGTCCCTCCCCCAACATTGGGGATTACAATTCAGCATGAGATTTGGGTGGGGACACAGACACAAACCATTTTATTCCTCCCCTGGGCCCTCCCAAATCTCATGTTTTTCTCATATTTCAAAACCAACCATACCTTCCCAACAGTCCCCCAGAGTCTTGACTTATTCAAGCATTAACTCAAAATTCAAATCCAAAGTCTTGTCTGAGACAAGGCAACTCCCTTCCACCTGTGAACCTGTAAAATCAAAATAAGTTGGTTACTTCCAAGATACAAAGATAGGACAGGCATCGGGTAAATGCTCCCATTCCAAAAGGGAGAGATTGGTCAAAACAAAGGGGCCCCATGCAAGTCCAAAACCTAGCAGGTCAGTCATTAAAACTTAAAGCTCTAAAATACTTTTGTTTGATTTCATGTTTCACATCCAGGTCACACTGATGCAAGAGGTGGTCTCCCGAGGCCTTGGGCAGCTCCTCCCTGTGGCTGATTTCATGGGCTGGTATTGAGTGCCTACAGCTTTTCCAGGTCCATGGTGCAAGCTGTTGGTGAATCTACCATTCTGGGCACTGGAGAACAGTGGCCCTCTTCTCACAGCTCCGTTAGGCAGTGACCAGTAAAGACTTTGTGTGGGTGCTCCAATCCCATATTTCTCCTCCACACTGCCCTAGTGGAGGTTCTCCATGAGGGCTCTGCCCATCCAGCAGACTTCTGCCTGGACATCCAGGCATTTCTACATATCCTCTGACATCTAGGCAGAGGCTCCTAAACCTCGACTCGGCATCTGTGCACCCACAATCCCAATACCACATGGAAGCTGCCAAGGCTTGGGGCTTGCACCCTCTGAAGCAATGGCCTGAGCTGTATCTTGATCCCTCTTAGCCATGGCTGGAGCTGGAGCAACTGGGACACAGGGTGCCATATCCTGAGGCAGCACAGAGCAGTGGGGCTCTGGGCCTTGCCCATGAAACCATTTTTCCCTCCTAGGCCTTCAGACCTGGGAGAGGAGAGGCTGCTGTGAAGGTCTCTGAAATGCCCTGGAAGCATTTCCCTTATGGTCTTGGCTATTAAAAGTTGGCTTCTCTTTACTTATTTCTGCAGCCTTGAATTCTTCTCCAGAAAATGTTTTTTTTTCCTCTACCATGTGGTCAGGTTGCAAATTTTTCAAATTTTTATGCTCTACTCCCTTTAAATGTAAGTTCTAATTTCAGACCATCCCTTTGTGAACACATATGAGCATATGCTGTTCGAAGCAGCTAGGTGACCCCTTGAATGCTTTGTTGCTTAGAAATTTCTTCCGCCAGATATCCTAAATTATCTCTCTCGAGTTCAAAGTTCAACAGATCCCTAGGGCAGGGGCACAATGTCATCAGTCTCTTTGCTAAAGCATAGCAAAAGCAACTTTTACTCCAGTTCCCAATAAATTACTCATCTCTATCTGAGACCTCCTCAGATTGAACCTCACAGTCCATATCACTACCAGCATTTTGGCTACAACCATTTAACAAGTCTCTAGGAAGTTAAAAACTTTCCCTCACCTTCCTATCTTCTTCTGAACCCTACAAACTGTTCCAGCCTCTGCCCATCACCCAGTTCCAAAGTTATTTGCACATTTTCAGGTATCTTTATAGCAATGCCCCGCTTCTCTGGTACCAATTTTCCATATTAGTCTGTTCTTACACTGTTGTAAAGAACTATCTGGTACTGAGTAATTTATGAAGAAAAGAAGTTCAATTGACTCACAGTTCTGCAGTCTGTAGAGGAAGCATGCTGGGAAAGCCTTAGGAAACTTACCATCATGGCAGAAAGGCAAAGGGGAAGCGAGTGTGTCTTCACATAGTGGCAAGAGAGAAAAAGAGTAAAGGTGGAAGTGCTACACATTTTTAAACAAGCAGATCTTGTGAAAGCTCACAACTACAAAAACAGCAAGGGGGAAATCTGCCCCCATGATCCAGTCACCTCTGATATGGTTTGGCTCTATTTCCCCACCCAAATTTCATTCAAATGGTAATCTCCATGTGTCAGGAGAGGGGCCCAGTGGGAGGTCATTGAATCATGGGTGACATGATTCCCATGGCATGATTCCTGAAACAAGAGGCATGGCTGGGAAGGGCTCAGGACACTTACATTCATGATGGAAAGATTAAGGGGAAGCAAGACACATATTACACAGCTGCAGGAGAGAGAAAGAGAATAAAGGCGGAAGTGCCACACACTTTCAACCAGATCTCATGAGAACTCACTTGGTTGTTAGTATGGACATTTTAACAATATTTTTTCTGTCAATCCACAGACATCAAATATTTTTCCATTTTTGGGGGGTCCTCTTTAATTTTTTCCATCAGTGTTTTATAGTTTCATTTAATTAAATACCCAGGAATTAACTTCACCAAAGAAGTGAAAGATCTATAGAGATCTTTCTATATTTTATGGTTGGTTATTGTAAATGGAATTACTTTTTTTTATATCTTTTTCAGATTGTTCAGTGTTGGCATAAAGAAATTGCTACTGAGTTTTGCATGTCGATTTTGTATTCTGCAACTTTACTTACTTGGTTTATCAATTCTAAGACTTTTTTGATGGAGTCTTTAGATTTTTCCAAATATAAGATGATATCATCTGCAAACAAGGATACTTTGACTTCTTCCTTGCCAATTTGGATGCCCTTTATTTCTTTTGACTGATTGCTCTAGCCAGGACTTCCAGTACTATGTGAATAACAGTGGTGAAAGTGGTCACCCTTGTGTCCCAGATCTTTGAGAAAAGGCTTTCATATTTTCTCCACTTAATATAATACTAGCTGTGAGCCTGTTATATATGGCTTTTATTATGTTGAGGCATGTTTATTCTACATCCAGTTTTTTGAGGATTTTTATGGTAAAGGAATGTTGAATTTTATCAAATGCTTTTTCTGCAGCTATTGAAATGATTATGTTTTTTGTCCTTCATTCTGTTGATATGATGTATCACATCAATTGATTTGTGTATGTTGAACCATCTTTCCATCACAGGGATAAATCCCACTTGGCCATGGTAAATGCTCTTTTTAGTATGTTATTGAATTTGATTTGCTAGTATTCTGTTGAGGATTTTTGCATCAATATTCGTCAGAGGCTGGGCATGGTGGCTCATGCCTGTAATCCCAGCACTTTGGGAGGTTGAGGTGGGCAGATCACTTGAGGTCAGGAGTTTCAGACAAGCCTGGCCAACATTGTAAAACCCCATCTCTACTAAAAATACAGAAATTAGTCAGGCATGGTGGTGGGTGCCTGTAATCCCAGCTACTTGGGAGGCTGAGGAAGGAGAATTGCTTGAACCCAAGAGGCAGAGGTTGCAGTAAGCTGAGATTGCACCACTGCACTCCAGCCTGGGCAACAGAGAATATATATATATACACACACACACACACACATATACATACATACATATATTTCCCTCATATACATATATGTGTGTGTATATATATGTACATATACACGCACATGTACATATACATATATATGTATATATATACATATAAGTATGTGTAGGTATATATATCTATATATATTCATCAGAAACATTGGCTATAGTTTTCTTTTTTTTTTTGATGTTTACCTGGTTTGGGTATCAAGGTAATACTGGCCTCATAGAATGAGTTTGGAAGCATTCCCTCCTCCTCTATTTTTTTGAATAGTTTGAGTAAGATTGTTGTTAGTTCTTCTTCAAATATTTGGTAGAATTCAGCAATAAAACCATGAGGTCTTGGGCTTTTCATTACTGGGAGTCTTGTTATCATAGCCTCATCTTGTTATTTGTTATTGGTCTGTTCTGGTTTTACAGTTCTTCCTGGTTCAATGTTGGTAGGTTGTATGTGTTTAGGAATTTGTCTGTTTCTTCTAGATTTTCCAATTTATTGGCATAGAGTTGCTCATAGTAGCCACTAATGGTCCTTTGAATTTCTGTAGTATCAGCTCTAATATCTCCTTTTTCATTTTTGATTTTATTTATTTGTATCTTCTCTTTTTTTCTGAATAAAGTTTTTTCAATTTTGTTTAACTTTTCAAAATGCCAACTTTTTGTTTTATTGACCTTTTGTGTTGTTTTCATTGCAATTTTATTTCTGCTCTGATCTTTATTATTTCTTTTTTTCTACTAATTTTGGGTTTAGCTTCCTCTTGCTTTTCTAATTCTTTAAGACACATTGTTAGATTGTTTATTTGAAGTTTTTCCTCTTTCTTGACATAGGCACTTATAGCTGTAAACGTCCCTCCTATTACTGTTTTGCTGTACCCCATATGTTTTGGTATGTTGTGTTTTTGTTATTTGTTTCAAGAAATTTTTCATTTCCCTTTTAATTTCTTCATTGACTCGCTGGTCACTCAGGAGGATATAGTTTAATTTCTGTGTATTTGAATAGTTTCCAAAATTCCTCTTGTTATTAATCCAGTTTTATTCCATTATGGTCAGAGAAGCTGCTTTTTAGATAATTCAGATATTATTTGAATTGTTGAATGTTTTAATACTTGTTTTGTGACCTAACATATGGCCTATCCTTGAGAATGATCCATATGCTAAGAAAAGGAATATGTATTCTACAGCTATTGGATGAAATATTCTGGAAGTATTTATTAGATCGTTTTGGTCTCCAGTGCAGATTAAGTCCAACGTTTCTTTGTTCTGTCTAGAATAACTGTTCAATGCTAAAGTGGGGTGTTGAAGTTTCCAACTATTATTTTATTGAGGCCTATCTCTCTCTTTAACTCTAATAATATTTGTTTTACATATCTTGGTGCTCCAGTATTGGATGTATATCCATTTTAAGTGAGTACATCCTCTTGCTGAATGTGCCCCTTTATATGCCACATTATACAGTGATATAATTGGGATTTGTTTCCCCACCTAACTCTCATGTCGACTTACAATCCCCAATGTTGGAAATAGGGCCTGGTGTGAGGTGACTGGATCATGGTGTGGATTTCCCCCTTGCTGTTATCATAATAGTGAGTGAGTTCTCATGAGATCTGATTGTTTAAAAGTATGTGGTACCTCCTGCCTCGCTCTCTTCCTCCTCCTCCGGCCATGTAAGACATGCCTGCTTCCCCTTTGCCTTCTGCCATGATTGTAAGTTTCCTGAGGCCTCCCCAGAAGCAGCAGCTTGTACAGCCTGCAGAACCATAAGCCAATTAAACCTCTTTTCTTAAAAATTATCCAGTTTCAGGCATTTCTTTATAGCAGTGCAAGAACAGACTAATACATATAGTGACTTTTTTGTCTCTTACAGTTTTTTTCTTAAAATCTATTTTGTCTGATATATGTATAGCTACTCTTGCTCTTTTTTTGGTTTCCATTTACATGGAATATCTTTTTCCATCTCTTTATTTTCAGTCTATGTGTGTCTTTACAGGTGAAGTGTGTTTCTTTTAGGCAACAGATCAATGGATCTGGTTTTTAATACATTCAGCCACTCTATCAGATAGTCTTAAAGTTTTGGTGTTTTGGAGCCAAATCTTGTTAAATCTGATTATATTATCATTTTCATCTCATTAAGTAGATGATAAAAATTCATACCAGAAATAGCACAAGTGTTGGCTGTGCCATTTTTTTGTCTTTCACTTGTGCTTTCATTATTGGTATTAGCTTTGAACCATGGTTTTTAAGGAATCTTTATAAGATACTTGGGCATGGTCACTTTGTGATGGTTAATTTAGGTAATCGAGAAAATATGGTCAGTAAGTCTAAGTATGTGGGCTCTCATAACCTGCTGTGTATCACACTACACTGCATGTAAGGTGTATTATGTGCCTGTGTGAGGGAATCACCTTAGAATTCTCTATATTGTGGAGCTTCTCCTCTTCCCTTGGAATTGCACAAATACCAGAGGAGGGATTACTGGGCAGCTAAAGAAGTTGATGATTCAAAACTCCTCACTTTCATGGGTACCTTCCACAATTTGTTTAAGTCTGCTATTTCCTTTCACTCCACTTTCTTCTCTGTCATAAATCCCCTCACGTAGGGGAGAGTTGGAGGGGTAGCAGCATCTTTTTGGATCAAGCGACATTTGGATAAGGGATACATTTACTTTGGGTTTAGTAGGAAATATCTGTGTAAGTTATTGTTAGCCATCTTGGTATAGTAATAATTCCCAGAAATATTTTTACTTCCACTGTGCTGACTCACACAGCCTCTGTGATGCAAAGATACAAGGCCAGAGGTCCTATTGTGATCTGAGTATGTCCAACCATGCTAGACTCTAGAAGTATGTGCACAGTGGAGGAGAAACAGTTTAAAATGTCTAAAGCCAGATACTATTAGGTGGAAAATTCGTTTAAGCATGAGACATGCAAAATTCTAAGTGGAAGATATGGTTTTCATTAATGCCTGGTCAAAATGGAAATCTCTAGTGGAGGGAGTACACTAAATAATGGAGCATATAAAATGATTACCTTTTTCTATTTTGATAAAATCACACGAAATTTCTGTTTTTTCTTGTGAAATAACAATTTACGTTCATACCTCATTTTGTATTAATTTTAAAAAATTCTTTTTCTTTAAGAAAGCCCCTAAAGGATAGAAATATTAGACCCCATAAAACCTAGATTCATGTCTGCCTCATCCCTTAGTGATGTGAAAACATTTGACATGTAAACTGAGTGAGGACATCAGTGTCAATTCATATATTAAATGTTAATTGTTTTAATTTTAAAAATAAAAATATAAAAGTATATAATCGAATAACTTTCAATATCCTGATGAATAGATTTGTATACCTCACTTCAGAGACAATCGATTAAACCAATTATTTTATTATGGCTAAATTAAAAAAACATATTCTAAGCTCAGAGAAGTGTATCACATGCTCCACTGTCCGTCCTTGAATCAGTCAATCCCAAATATCAAGCACTAATATTCCTGTTACCAAATTCTGTTAGGTTGAACCATATGAGAGAGCAGTATTTACAGCTAAAAATGGTCTAACATTGGCAAATCCAGAAGTTTACCCTGATACATCATTTAACATGTATTTAGCTGCAAGTAAAAGAAACAAGATTCAAATTGATATAAACAGTAAGGTGACTTATTGTGAAAGTATCAGTGAACTCACAAAATTGACTAAGCAGCTTGAGAACCAAGCTTGGAAAACAAGCAGAAGCTAAATGAGGCATAATAGAGTCAAGATCATGCCACAGAGATAAACTGCTTAGAAAGCTACTACTTGTATCATGTCACTTGACTCTTGAGGTCACTTTATTGTACTCCACCACTTGTGGTCACTCACTGCTAGACTGCTGCAACTTTGACAGCTGTCATTACTTCATATAACTCTGAATTTGGTTCCTTCACATATTCCCTCCAGGTTCTAAGTTGGAGGCTGCATATTAAGCCCATATCACATGTTCTCATACACGGTACCAGGGTGATCAGAAAAGTTTTCCGGTAAACAGAAAGGTTTATCTCATAAAGAAAATATTGAATAAAAATACATCCAAATGTCAGTATTAGGTTTGGACCATGTGATTATCAGTATTTTAATTTCTTCTCATTTTTATTATTTAAATTCTTTTTAGAGAAAAGTTCTTGATCTGTCACCCAGGCTGGAGTGCAGTGATGTGATCATAACTCAGGGCAGCCTCAAACTCCTGGGATAAAGGGATCCTTCCACCGCAGTCTCTCAAGTAGCTGGAACTACAGGCTGTTGCTACCACACTTAGCTAATTTTTTGTAAAGACAGGGTCTCACTATATTGCCCAGGCTGGTCTCCAACTCCTGATCTCAAGGCATCTCCTAACTCAGCCTCCCAAAGTGCTGGGATTACAGGCATGAGCCACCATATCTGGCTTTATTTTTATAGTTGCTTACACATTTCTATGCTTTCAGTATTGTTACAATATATATTTATTAGCTTTATAATTTAAAAATTTGTAACTTTTTAAAAATAAAAAAGCAGACTTGATGTGGTATTATGCATTATAGCCATACATTTGGACTCAAGATGGAGCTCGGCATTTAGAAACTTGTAATCATAATAAGTCACACACCTAATTTAAAAAAAAAATCATCTGAAAGCTACTCTGTATTTTATCATAGATACTTTTTCAGCACTTGTATGAACATGTGTTTGAAAAATAAACAGTTCTTAACATGACTTTAAAGTGCATGGCTTGTTACAAGTGGTCTTTTTTGTGCTTTGTAAAATTATATTTGTCTTTGTGGTTTTAATGATTTATTTCTGGAAATTACTGAAGGTGAAATCGAAATGTAAAGTCCAAGTGAAGGGTTGGACATCAGCAAACACAGTAACATCAATAGGAGTGGGACTATCTTTCAACATCAACAATTGCCTTTTATGAGCTAATGGGATTCAAAACTAGTAACTAAATAAATGTGTAAGTGATGACAGAATGTATTCATTCCACTATTCAACAAATATTTTTAATGCACTACTCTGTGGGGGTCCACTGTAGGAGGCAGTGCTGAGGGAAACAAATGTAAATAAGATTCCATCATGATGTGGTGAGAAGTGGTGTGATAAGATTCCACGTGACAGATCTTGGTTTGAGATCCAACTCTGTCACTCTATTCCTGTGCATTTTGGGCAAGAGTTAGTTAACCTGAGTGGGACCTGTTTAAAAACAAATCGGGATAATAATACCTACCTTAGCTAGGTGCCATGGTTCCCACCTCTAATCCTAGCACTTTGGGAGACTGAGGCAGGAGGATCACTTTGAGCCAAGGAGTTAGAGACCAGTCTGAACATGGGGAGACCGCCATCTGTGCAAAAAATTTAAAAATACAGATAAATAAATACACAAAATTGTGTATTAGGTTGGGGATGACAGGAATGGAAAGGAGGCAAAAATTATTAAGTATATAGTAATATCTACCAGCCCCTGAGATAAGTGCATCATAAGCACCTACTCAAATTACAAACTCTATGTACAGTGTGGGAGGGAGATGAGGGAGCTGGTAATCCTTGGAAGCACAGATGCTACTTTGAAATTCCCTGGGAAAATGTATCAGTATCAGTCAGAATCTGGCAGGAGGCAGATGGCACACAGAAGAGGGAAAATGGAGAATTTGATGGAGTAAGCATTTATGAGGATGGGGGTAGGATTAAGAGAAAATAATAAGGGAGGATAAGGCTCTGTAGGGCAAGCAACAGCCAGGAGCCTAAAGGGACAAAGGGAGCAATCAGTCACTGAAACCCAGAGGGAGAACTGCAATTGTAGGAGAGGGATGCCTGACTCAACCTCAGCCTTCGGTAGAAGCCCACAGTCAGGAGAACCTGGGGGTTAAATACCTGATATTACTTCCTCTTGACCTTAGATCTCCTGGTAGGCATTCCTCTTGATTGAACCCAAGTCAGAGGGGATGAGGTAACCATTGATAGAGTTTATAAAGATCACCCCCTGGGGCAGAGAGCAGGATGGAGAAGCTTTGGAAATGAATCTGAAGAGGCAGAGCAGAATATCTGGCATAGAAAATAGAAATGAGAAAATGTTACCTCCCATGTATGTTCACTTTGGGGATCAAAGAGCTTTAATCCACTCTTTTGGAGACTAGGAACTTCAGAGAAGGGATCATTTCAGGCTGGGCTTTACTTCAGTACTTGCCCTGTTCTAAATTCTAATTCAGGAGTGATGAGATTAAACTGTTTTATTCAACTTTGGTTAAACTTTCAACATGGCCTATTTAGTTATTAAATTGTTCAATAGGGAGCACTTATGCAAGTTTAAACAAAAAGTCTCCTCTTCACTCAAAACCAAGAAACGTTTCATCTCAAGAGCTTGGTAAGCCATTGTGAAGCATGGGTTCTAACTAACAGGCTATTGCATCCCCTATTCCATTGCATTTTCATGGGCTTTTATCACAATGAAGCCAATCTTGCCACTCCTTTTTTGTATGCTGTCTCCCCTCTTCCAAAACACCCTTAACCTCAACTACATGGAGGCAGAAGTAGAAATCACTAGGGTCAAGTTACAAACTATCTGTCCACTAGGCTCTAACAATGTCCAGATAGACTTTGGAATTGAGCAGGCCTGAACATAGGTGATGATGATGATGTTGATACATCTTTAAATCATCCTTATTATATTGTAAACTCCTTGAGGTCAGAGTACATATCCTATCCATCTTCAGACACCCACAGCATCTGGAAGAATGCCCTAGGTGTATTAAGTATTTCATAAACGCTGGCTGAATTGAATTGTTAAAAAGAATCAACAAACTTCAGAGCTAAAAAGGACATATAATCCAAGGCCCTTTTTTTTTTTCACGGAAGAAGAAACTGAATTCTAAAAAGGTTGATTTTAAAGCACTGCTGGTTCTACCACACAAATCTTAGAAAACAGGTAAATGCAATTGGAACTGAGATACAGGTATTGAGTAGGTAGTGTTGAAAAAAATGGAAAGGAAAAGTACAAATTATTGAAAAGCCTGGGCTCATTCAGTTTATGTTGAATTTTCCTTTTAATATTTCTGAAATATGTTCTATTCTGCTATTATTATTCTGATCCAGGCTCTCATTAGCATGTATCACCAGCAAAGATAATCTAATCCAATGTGTTAATTTTACAATGAAGGGAAGTGACTTACTGCAAGATCTTAGAAGGGACACATTTTGTTCTCTCTTTATGCACCATTTTCAAGTTTTTCTCAGTGGGAATGGACTTCTAATCTACTGGCATACACTTTCATTGCCTTGCCTTTCTGAGCCTCCTTTGCAGTTAAGGTAGCCATTTGATTTGGTTCTGATCGATGTAACCTACTTGGAATTCTACTTGCAGCATGTGAGAACATTTTTGCTTTCATAATCAATGGGATGGATATAACTTTTATCTTTTCTTCTTCTTCTTTCTTCCTTGAATGTAAACTTGATACCTAATGGAGTTACGGCCTCCATATTGTAACTGTGAGGCGATAAACATACAGGCAAAAGCTACCATGCTAAAGAAGGTGAAATAGAAATAGTCTGTGCTAAGGTTCTATTCCGGAGTATGACAGAACTATCGAATAATGTCAGACATTATTTAAAAATATAAAGTTACGTATGTTCTTTAAAAATTAAAGGTAATGTGCAAAACCAGGGATATAATCTATAGCTTTTCACATCAGTGAGGAAAAAAAAAAGTGGGCTGATGGAAATTTTTTGTTAACCTAATAGGAACCAGGAAAGGAGAAAAGAAAGAAAAACAAAAAAGTGAATAGAAAACACAAAATAATATGGTAGTATGTCCAAAAACATCAGGACATAATAAATGCACATCAAGCTAAACGCACCGATTAAAAGACAGAGATGATTAGAATCAATATGATCTTGAAATAACATGACACATACTTAAACAAAAGCTCACAGAGGGGTGATAGGAAGCATCACCCCTCTGTGTAGGAAGCAAATATCAGCCAAAATGAAAGTGGTGTAGGCATAGTAACATCAAATAAATGAAAATTTAAGGAGTAAATATTATTAATAAAAATATATTTAAGATAATATCTAAGATAAAAATATTATCATTCATATATATATATATATATATATATTTTTTTTTTTTTGAGACAGTCTCACTCCGTCACCAGGCACCAGGCTGGAGTGCAGTGGTGTGACCTCGGCTCACTGCAACCTCTGCCTCCCGGGTTCAAGCAATTCTCCTGCCTCAGCCTCCTGAGTAGCTGGGACTACAGGCATGAGCCACCAGGCCCAGCTAATTTTTTTGTATTTTTAGTAGAGATGGCATTTCACCATGTTGGCCAGGATGGTCTCGATCTCTTGACCTCGTGATCCTCCTGCCTCGGCCTCCCAAAGTGCTGGATTACAGGTGTGAGCCACCACGCCTGGCCAAATATATTTTTATTAATAATAATATTATTGAAATATTAATAAAATATATTTAACATTATTATTGAAATAATAAAATATAGTTAATATTAATTATTGGAAATAGTAATAAAATATATTAACATTAATTATTTTGGAATACTATTAATAAAATATATTTAAGATATTTTTATCTTGAATACTATCTTAAATATATTGTATTAAAATATTTCTTTTCTTTTCTTTCCCTCTCTCTCTTTCTCTCTCTCTCTTTAACCATATTTACATTGAAGGACTAAATATATCTTCTTTAAAGAAATGTTGGACAGGCACAGTAGCTCACACCTGTAATCCCAGCATTTTGGGAGGCCTAGGTAGGTAGATCATTTGAGTCCAAGAGTTTGAGATCAGTCTGGGCAACATATACAAAATATACAAAAATTAGCCCATCATGGTGGTGTGCACTTCTAGTCCCAGCTACTTGGGAGGCTGAGGTGAGAGGATCACTTGAGCCCAGGAAGTAGAGCCATGATTGTACCACTGCCCTCCAGCCTGGGCAACAGAGCAAGACCCTTCCTGAAAAAGAAGGAAGGAAGGAAGGAAAGAAAAGAAAGAAAGAAGAAATGTTGGCATGAATAATATAAAAGTATAAGGTAAAAGACAAGAAATTACTGTATAGAGGCAACTACTGTTAACATGTTGAATATTTCCTTTCAATATTTGCTTTTGTTTTTTACCCTGACTGGAAATAATTATATATTTTTTAAATTCTGTAGAAAATTTATCTATTAATATGTGACAATTATAAAGAAATTTAGACAATGCTGAAAGCAAAAAGGAAGAAATAAAAATTAGCCTTATGCCTAGAAATAATCCTATAAATGTTTCATGGATATCCTTCCAGATATTTTGATGCACATGTATAAATATGCTTTGTTTTTTAAAAATAGCATCATAGGTTGGGTGCCATGGCTCACTCCTGTAATCCCAGCAGGTAAATCACTTGAGCCCAGGAGTCTGACACCAGCCTGGGCAACGTGGCCAAATCCTGTCTCTACTAAAAATACAAAAAATTAGCTGGGTGTGGTGGTATGTACCTGTAGTCTCAGCTGCTCTGGGGGCTGAAGTGGGACTCACCTGAGCCCCGTAAGTCAAGGCCACAGGGAGCCATGATAATGCCACTGCACTCCAGCCCAGGCAACAGGAGTGAGACCCAATGATGCAATGTAGACATCTTCTTACATCAATAAATATTTATTATATAAATATTAATACATATATTAATGTATACATATTATCCATTCTGTGATTTACCCCAATATTTCTCAATGTATTTTTTTTAGGCAGAAAGTCTCAGTCCATCCTGCAAACTGGAGTTCAGGGGTGACATCATAGCTCACTGCAGTCTTGAACTTTTGGCCTTAAGTGATACTCCCGCTAGGATTACAGGCATGAACCACAATTTATTTAAATTTGTTTAAATATTTATTAGAAACAGGGTCTGTCTATGTTGCTCAGACTGGTCTTGAGCTCCTGGCCTCAAGCAAACCTCCCACCTCAGCCTCCTGAGTAGTTGGAATTACAGGCACAAGCTACAACATCTAACTCTCCATATATAATTTTTCAAAGTTGAAATAATACTGTGTATCATTTTCTACCTTGCTTTCTTCATTTAATATAAGACAAGCACTTTTTTATGTTATTAAGTTTTTTTTCTAAAGATAAATTTGAATGATCAAATAATACTTTATTTTATGTCTACGCAAATTTACTTAACCATTGTTCTATTGTTGAATAATTAGGTTGTTCACAATTTTTCCCTTACAGGTGCTGTCTTTGCTTTTTGCTGTTATAACAGAATACCACAGCCTGGGTCCAAAGCATGGGATGCTGGCATCTGGCAAGGGTCATCCCATGGCTGAACCCATCCTTTTATCAGGAGCCCAATCCCAAAATAACTAACCTACTCCCAAGGATACTGGCATTAATTTCTTCATGAGGTCAGAGCCCCTCAAGGGCCCCACCTCCAAGTACCTTTACTTTGACAAATTTCAACATGAGTTTTGGTGGGGACATTAAACCATAACAGATACTACAACAATAATTATTTTTGAAAATAACTTTTAACAAAACTTGGATCCCCTAGATTTTCCTCAAAATTATTTTAAATACAAGAAAGCCACAAGCAAAGCATTAATTGAATGTCTAACTGGTAATTAATGTTTATATAATTAGCATATTTGCCTTGAATAAGCCAAATTTATGACTTGGTAATGTTGAATTTAATGGGCTGATTACATCCACTGTTTTTAAGACGGGGTCTTGCGCTGTTGCCTAACCTGCAGTGTAGTGGTGTGATCGTGGCTCATTGCAGAGTCAGTCTCCTGGGATTAAGTGATCCTCCCACCTCAGAGTAGCTGGGACTACAGGCATGTGACACCATGTGCAGCTAATTTTTAAATTTATCTGTAGAGATGGGTCTCACTACATTGCCCAGGTTGGTCTCAAACTCCTGATCTCAAGTGACCTTCCTGCCTCAGCCTCCCAATGACTATATTCTTCTTCTTTTTTTTTTTTTTTTGAGATAGGATCTCATGCTGTCACTCAGGCTTGAGGGCAGTGGTGTGTTCATGGCTCACTGTAGCCTCAACCTCCTGGAATCAAGTGATCCTCCCACCTCAGCCTCCCAAGTAGCTGGGACTACAGGTTCAACGCCACACCCAGCTAAGAGATGGAGTTTTGCTATGTTGTCCAGGCTGGACTCAAATTCCTGAGCTCAAGCAATCCTCCTATCTCAGCCCCACAAAATGCTGGGATTACAGGTGTGAGCCATGCCCTACTTGATATATTCTTTATAGTACAGTCTTAGAAAATCTATGCAGATAGGCATTTATTTATGTTTTATAAGGCTTGAGCAGCATATTAAATTTTTAGTTGTCATAGACTTTTACAGTTGTTTCTATGCTTTTTGGCTATTTCATGGGTCAAATCTGTGGGGTTTGTTTTCCTGCTAAATCCTTGGCAACACAATCCCTCAATCAGTACATTATTTTTCCCTGAATCTCTGCTTCCTTTAGTCCTAAGGACCAACCAGGCTGGTGGGAGTTCTGTAGCACCAAGGCTGGTGAGGGAGAAGTTCTGTTGCCTGAAGCTGTAAATGTCACAGAAATCAAGGGAGCATGCCAAGCACAGTTATATGGAGAGCTGAGTTGAGTGAGCAGAAGAGAAATCTGGATCTTCAGCCTGAGGGCAAGTGGCAGCGGCAGATATTATCGTGGTTCACACCTATAATCCCAGTGCTTTGTGAGGCCGAGGTGGGAGGATGGATTGAGGCCAGGAGGGTGCATGGGTGCACCTGTAGTCCCATGTATTTAGGAGGCTGAGGTAGGAGTATCAGTTGAGCCCAGGAGTTTGCAGCTGTGGTGAGCTGTGGTAGTGGCACTGCACTTTAGCCTGTGCACCAAAGTGACACTCATCTCTTAAAAAAAAAAGTTAGAAATTAGAGAGTTGTTTTAGGAATTTAAAAACCAGGAATCAGGCTGGGCATGGTAGGTCATACCTATAATCCTAGCACTCTGAGAGGCCACGGCAGGAGGATTACTTCAGCTCAGGAGTTTAAAACCAGCCCTAGCAACATAGCAAAACACTGTCCTAAAAAAAAAACAACTTAGTTGGGCGTGGTGGCACACACCTGTAGTCTCAGCTACTTAGGAGGCTGAGGCAGGAGGATCACTTGAGCCTGGAGATCCAGGATTCAGTGACCTATGGTCGTGCCACTGCACTCCAGCCTGGGTGACAGAGTGAGACCCTGTCTCAAAACACACACACACACACACACACACACACACACACACACTGGCTGCAGTGAAGAGTCCAAGGTTTAGGCCTGTCCAAATTGTATCTGGTGGGAGTATGTTACTGCTGGATTTATTGTGCTTGTCTCTATATGGCACAAGAAGGTGTGCTCAAAGAGCCAGGCAGCACAGGCGTGGTGGCTCACACCTATAATCCCAACACTTTAGGAGGCTGAGGAGGAAGGTTATTTGAGCCCAGGAGTTCTAGACCAGCCTGAGCAACATACTGACATCCCATCTCTACAAATAATAATCATAATAATCATAATAATAACAAAATTAGCCGGGCATGGTGGTGCATACCTGTGATCCTTGCTACTCAGGAGGCTGAGGTGGGAGAATTGCTTGAACACAAGAGGTTGAGACTTCAGTGAGCTGTGATTGCACCACTGCACTCCAGCCTGGGAGACAGAGCGAGACCCAGCATCAAAAAAAAAAAAAAAAAAAAAAAAAAAGAGCCTGGGCAGAGCTGTGGCAAACATGCCTCTTCTCATCTCTCCAACTCACCTCCTTCTTCAGGTATGGTAGTATCACAGCTCTGTGTGTTAACTAATAGAAGACTCTTGTATCGGTTTCCTATAACTGCTGTAACAAATTATTACAAGCCTAATGGCTTTTTCTTTTTTTTTGAGATGGGCACTAAATGTGTTGCTCAGGCTGGAGTATAGTATTGCAATCTTGGCTCACTGCAACCTCAGCCTCCCTAGTAGCTGGAACATAAGCGCGTAGCACTATGCCCAGCTAATTTTTTGTATTTTTGGTAGAGATGGGGTTCCACCATGTTGCTAAGGCTGATCTCCAACTCCTGAGCTCAAGCTATCCACCTCCCTCCGCCTCCCAAAGTGCTGGGATTACAGGCATGAGCCACTGCGCCCGGCCACCTAATGGCTTAACACAACACAAACTTATTACAGTTCTGCAGGTCAGAAGTCTGAAATGGATCTCACTGGCCTAAAATCGTGGAATTGGCAGGACTGTATTCCTTCAGAGAATCTGTTTCCATGCCTTTTCCATAAAAGATCAGTCTTCGGACCTAAGAAATGTGTAGCACACCTACGTACCCACAAAAATAAAAAATAATTTTTAGAAGTTTTTTAAATGTTTAGAAAAAACCTTTGGCTGTGTGATTAGTTGCACAAAGGTCCCCAGAGCTGTTCCATGGAAGTCTCTTTTGAAAACTGGGCAGCCCTGAGTAGTAGGGCATATTCTACAAAGCGTACTTCACATGCAGCCATAGAGAAGAATGGAGGAAAGGAACCTCCCATAGGACAAATCCTGGGGCCATGAAAAGGAAGGGACAAGGATTCATGAGAGAAGTCCCAGTTCTCCCCATTTACCACCCCCCAGGGAGCAGGGAGAACAAGTGCCAGGTGGGATTATCTAGGGACTTCCTCCGCTACCAGGGCAGGAGGTCTTTGCGATTACTGCTCTGTGGGGTGTGATGATTTCTATGAACCTGAGGGTGCTTTGTGTTTCCCATTCTTCTTTTTTTTAATTTTTTTTTTTTTTAGAAGGAGTCATGCTCTGTTGCCCAGACTGGAGTGCAACAATGCAATCTAGGCTCACTGCAACCTCTGCCTCCCGTATTCAAGCAATTCTCCTGTCTTAGCCTGCTGAGTAGCTGGGATTACAGGCGCACACCACCACACCCAGCTATTTTTTGTGTTTTTAGTAGAGAAGGGGTTTCACCATGTCGGGCAGGCTGGTCTCAAACAACTGACCTTGCGATCCATCCACCTTGACCTCCCAAAGTGCTAGGATGACAGGAGTGAGCCACCGCACCCAGCAATAATTTTTTTCTAAATAATAACTATTCCATTCCTACTCCACAATTTATAAAAGGAAGGTGTGAGGCAGGTAACTCACGTTTAGTTTATAGGCTACCAAACCATGAGGAATTGCATACGGACATTAGAAAGAGGACAGAGAATTAACCAGAGACTATGAATTTTGAGCTGGATGCAGACACTGGATGGTTTGGCAGTGTCTGCCCCAAGAGAGGGAATAAATGTGTGGAAAGAAGGTACACGTGGATATCTGGGTGACTAAAAGGACAGAATAGGCTGAGACTGTTAGTTGCCTCTCAATATCCCTTCTCTTCTTTCTTGGTATTAGAGGTCTTTAGCTTGGCATTTGTCGACATATAAAAACAATGTATTTTCCAGCCTTCCTCGCAGCTAGATTATTCACATGATTAAGTTCTGGGCAATAGGATCCGAGTGGAAGTGATGTTTACAACTTCTGGGTTGTGCTCTTAAAAAGAGTGGCATACCCGCTTCGTCTTTTCCTTCTTGCTGGCCAAAATGTGATACGATGTTGAGCAATGTGGGATCATGAAGACCAAAGGAATAGTGGAGCAACAAGGTAGAAGGAACCTGGGCCCCTGACACTGGGGAGTGCTATACTAGACTTTTACATGACAGAAAAGAATCTTTTTTCCTGTAAAATTATGTAGTATTATTTTAGGTCTCCATTCATGTGGCTGAATCTATATCTTAACTTTCACAAAATGGTTGAGTTCAAAGTGCCTTTAAAAAAGTTTTTTATGGGGCCGGGTGCAGTGGCTCACACCTGTAATCCCAGCACTTTGGGAAGTTGAGGCGGGTAGATCATGAAGTCAAGCGATCGAGACCATTTTGGCCAACATGGTGAAATCCCGTCTCTACTAAAAATACAAAAATTAGCCAGGCGTGTTGGCAGATGCCCGTAGTCCCAGCTACTTGGGAGGCTGAGGCATAAGAATCACTTGAACCTGGGAGGCAAAGGTTGCAGTGAGTCAAGATTGTGCTACTGCACTCCAGCCTGGTGACAGAGTGAGACTCTGTCTCAAAAAAACAAACAAACAAACTTTTTTTATGAAAAGTATCAAACAATCACTTCTCGGTCTTTTGGCTAAGATCAAGTGTGAAAAGTATCAAATATACACAAAAGTGCAAAGAATAGTATAATAATGTCATATGTACTCACCTTCAGCTTCAACAATTCATCTAATGGTTCAGCCATATTGACACCACTCCCTCTCCTTCCACTAAAATATTCTGAAGCAAATCCCAAATACCATATTATTTCTTCTGTAAAGATTTTACCATGTATCTCTAAAAGATAAGGCTTCTTTTTTAAAAACAATAGTTTGGTGGCCAGATGTGGGGGCTGACGCCTGCAATCCCAGCACTTGGGGAAGCCAAGGCAGGCAGATTGCTTGAGCCTGGGAGTTCAAGACCAGCCTGGAAAATATAGTGAAACCCTGTCTCAACCAAAAAATACAAAAATTAAGCTGGTTATGTGGCACATGCCTGTAGTCCCAGCTGCTTGGGAGGCTGAGCTGGGAGGATCACTTGAGCCTAGGAGGCTGAGGCTGCAGTGAGCCAAGATCATGCCATTGCACTCCAGCAAGAGTGAGACTCTGTCTCAAAAAGAAAACTAACAAACAAAATCCCACAATAGTTTGAAATGCTTTGGAGAAAAACAAATGTAGATATCTAGCTGGTGGTTGAGCACATCTTTTTAACATTCACGAGAAAGGTCTGGACTTAAAGGACTTCTTTAAGAGGCATCATCACATAGATGGTATTTAAGGCCGTGGCAGTAGATGAGATAACCTAGGGAAAGTGGTCCCCTGAGTTAAACCAGCAAAATTACATCAGTTTAGATGAGAAAGGGTTTCTCAGGTAGAGCAGGGAATTGTGGAAAACGGGGTAAATGTATACAAGGTAGGAAGATTTGATAGAGATTGCTTCCACTGCCCCAAATTCATTCCTCATCTTGATTTTCTTTGAGGATAACTATCCTCAGCTCCAACCTCATTTCCTAGGTACCAGCTATTTGTTCAGGGATAGTCATGTTCAATACAGCTGATGAGGCTCAAGGAAGTCTGCTTGGGCTTCTAGGAAAGCCTCTCAGTTTTTCAGAAACTACTTGGATCTCTCTGGATGGTGTGCTGTGATGGAATGTGCTGGAACCGCTGTAGCCATTTTGTGATCAAGAAAGAGTTCTAGAACCACCCCAGGGCTGTGGTGTGGAGACAGAGGATGAAGCCAACACTGAGTGGAGAGCTAGAGAAAAACCTGACCCTTGGTGACATGGTTTGTACCGAAGTCTCAAGCCTCTTTTTAGAGCCAGCTCTCACTCTTGGCCTGTGAGTTTCATGAGTCAGGAGTCAACAATTTGCCTTTGTTATTTAAATCATTTAAAGATGGATTTTCTGGCTGGGTGCAGTGGCTCATGCCTGTAATTCCAGCACTTTGGGAGACTGCGGTGGGCAGATCACTTGAGGTCAGGAGTTCGAGACCAGCCTGGCCTACTCAACCCTGTCTCTACTAAAAATATAAAAATTAGCCAGGCGTGGTGGGTGCCTGTAATCCCAGCTACTCAGGAGCCTGAGGCATAAGAATTGCTTGAACTCAGGAAGTGGAGGTTGCAGTGACCCGAGATTGTGCCACTATAGTCCAGCCTGGGTGACAGAGTGAGACCTTGTCTCAAAAAAAAAAAAAAAAAAAAAAGATGATTTTTCTGTCACTTGCAATTCAAAGTGTTCTGGCTGATAGAGTAGGCCATGAAGTCAATATTTTTTAAGACCTTGAGGAACCCCAATGCTGGTCATCTCAGTTTTATCATGGGTAATATGTTTGCATAAGAAAAATAACTAGATGATGTTTCCCACTTGAATATATTTTCTTAGTGCTCAGTAGCAATGAACACATATTGCTCTTTGACCAGAGGATTTCCTGCAGGCTTTCTCTAATGACATATGGCTTCTACAGGTAATGGCTAGTTGCTGAGGTAATAGTGGCACTTAAAGATATAGGGGAAAAAGCAGATGTGGAACCTGTTTCTATGAAAGAGAGTGTTACGGCTGAAGAAATGCAGGGAGTTGTATATAAAATCGCTTTGGTTAAGGGATAGACCTAATTATTCTCCGTAGAAGCACAGCATGGAGGTTTTGCTCTAAGATTTACTTAATATCACCAACCGGGAGGACAAGAAGATGCAAATTATGTTTTTGAACTGTACCCTTCAAAACAGCAGTGAAAGTCATTTAGATAGTTCTTAGAGGTGGATATTTCTTTGACAAAATGTTAGGGGACGGGAGGGTGAATGGTATTAATGAAAGGCTAGAGCAGAGGAAAGGTACCATATTAAAGAGGAATATCCTAAACCTATGGGGTTGTGTTGAAGTCATGGGGCCATCATCACCTGAATGTGGTTTCATTTTACAGCACTGATACTTGGAGCAATCACTGAGCACAGAATGCTCAGTGGCAGGTGATGTGGGTGTGTCAAAGAATGATTGCTAAAGTCACCCCTGAAAGATCTTCCTGTATATGGGAAGGGGAAACACTTTCTCTTTTTATGTTACATTAAGAAAAATGATAGCATGAGAATTATTTGCCAGGAAGAATATTCACACTTTTTGACAAATGATTTGCCAGGGAAATTAGCTGAGGTCACATATCTCTTACTAGGTCAACGGAAGACAGCATATTAACATTTCAAAAAAGCAATGTAGATCTATGCAAATTTAGCTATAGTACTATAGTTTATTAAAACTCCATAGACAAGGGCCTACAGAAGAGCAGGCTTATTTGCATTTTGTTACAAGTGCCTGGAACCCAGCGTTTAGAGAAGCCAAAAGGGATTTTTTATTTAATTACAAAGTATGAATATTAGCAAATCAAGCATATTCTTTAGAATCTAGATTTTAGAATAATGGACTTAATAAACACATTTCCCAGGAATGTTGCAGAGTGGGTAAGGAAAAGCTCTCTTAGAAAAAGGGCAACATATCTTAAGTAATAGGAAGAACTCCAAAAGATAAGTGTACAGAACCCAAAGGACAGTAGAAACTTTCACAGAAACACTGTCAGCAATAATGACGTGGGCCAGAACCCCAAGGATTAAGGTTGACAAGGAAGATTAGATTTATTGTTTGGGCAAGAGGAGAAGCTGAGAGTTCCCAGATTTGGAGGACCTTGGTGTGTCCTAAGAGACAGGCTTTGTAAAAGTTAACCTAACTGGGACAAATTAAGACCACAAATTAAGACTACTGTGTAGGAATCAGAGAATCAATATGGAAGTAGAACTAGCAGCCAGGTCACAAACCAGAGAGTTACAAGTGTTGGCCTCACAGAAGATAAACAAATTGGTCAGTGTAGAAGTGGCGACCCAGGTCTAAGGGACAACAACAATTTCTCTAAAACTGGAAAGAATATTTGAGATAGCAGCCTGTGGAAGTTTCTGGCCAGGAACCTAAAGATCATATTCATCTAATATCCACTCCCCACTTACTTCCCCCAGCTTATTTATAAAAAAGATGAACAGATTTGGTTTTATGATGTCTATGGGACCTCAAAGATGTCACTATTTGAAATCATTACCTGCTGCTACTGAGCGCTAAATTTCTGGACCACCTTCAGACATTCTGTTTCCCTGAGGGCAAAAACTGTGTGTTTTAAAAAAATATTTTCACCTGTGACATTTTCTAATATAATGCCTGGTTGAAAGTAGATGCATAATCCATATATATATATTGAGATGGAGTTTCACACTTGCTGCCCAGGCTGTAGTACAGTGGCCTGATCTCAGCTCATTGCAACCTCCGACTCTCAGGTTCAAGTGATTCTCCTGCCTCAGCCTCCTGAGTAGCTGGGATTATAGGCACCTGCCGTGAGGCCCAGCTATTTTTTTGTATTTTTAGTAGAGACAGGATTTCATCATGTTGGCCAGCTGGTCTTGA
Organism: Aotus nancymaae; assembly: GCF_030222135.1. NCBI lineage: Eukaryota > Metazoa > Chordata > Mammalia > Primates > Aotidae > Aotus > Aotus nancymaae. The sequence continues at coordinate 31,623,433 of NW_026988428.1, forward strand.
ACTCCTGACCTCAGGGGATACACCCGCCTCGGCCTCCCAAAGTGCTGGGATTACAGGCATGAGCCGCCATACCCAGCCTTAATCCACATTTGAAAGTAAATGAATGAATCATTAAATCAGACCTGTGGGAGGCCTATAATTTTCTGAGGTCTCTCAAGGGTAATTTACTTATTTATATGGTGGTTCATGCCCGTAATCCCAACACTTTAAGAGACTGAGGCAGGAAGATCACATGAGCCCAGGAGTTCAAGACCAGCCTGGGTAACACAAGGAGACCCCATCTCTACAGAAAATTAAAAGATAAGCTGGGCATGGTGGCACTTGCCTATGGTCCCAGCTACATAGGAGACTGAGGTAGGAAGAATGCTGGAGCCCAAGAGGTCGAGGCTGCAGTAAGCTGTGATTGCATGACTGCAGTCCAGCCTGGGTAACAGTAAGATTCTGTCTAAAAAAAAAAAATTAGTATTATGTTCTCTTTTCAAATGGATTTGAAAAAGCTTACAATAATACATTGATCAAATACAAAATATAAATAATAAAGAATCATGAGAAACATACATCAGGAAAAAAAAGTTAGTGGAATGAAATGACACACAAGCAATAGGGCTCCACATAATTTTCTAAGCTGAGCCACAGATTTGGATTTGAGTTTTCTGCTGCAAAAACAAAAATGAAGGCTAGTCATGATTCCCTTGACTACAGAGCAAAACATTCTAGTTTCCCCAAGGTTTTTTTTTTTCTTTTTTTTTTTTTTTAGATAGAGTCTTGCTCTGTCTTGTACGGCTCACTGCAACCTCTGCTTCCTGGGTTCAAGCAATTCTTCTGCCTCAGCCTCCCAAGTAGCTGGGATTACAGGCACTTACCACCACACTCGACTAATTTTCAGATTTTTAGTAGAGACAGGTTTTTGCCATGTTGGCCAGGCTGATCTCAAACTCCTGACCTCAGGGGATCCACCCACCTCGGCCTCCCAAAGTTCTGGGATTACAGTCATGAGCCACTGCTCCCGGCCTTAGTTTCTTAAGCTTTTATTGGAACTTAGCTGTAAAAGAAATTTCTATATGGAGTTTTATATCATGGACATTGACAGATGTGGTGAACAGTGTCCTCAATGATGTTTGTAAGAATATCCCATAGCAAATGCAACAAAACTTTCCTAAAGCTGTCTTGTAACATCAAACCTGCAGCATAACCTACAGCCCAACTCACTTAGAGCAATTCTATCACAGACCAAGGAAATATGGCTTGAGACTGAAACTTTCTAAAATTGTCATTAAATCAAAGAATACATCTAGATAATCCAAAGAAGTACAAGTTCCTCAAACACTTCTCCAGTGAGATCACCTGCTTAATAAGATCTTTGTATTACTTCCTTCCCAAGGTGCTATAAAGAAATACCTGAGACTGGGTAATTTATAAAGGAAAGAGGTTTAATTGACTTAGAGTTCAGCATGGCTGGTGAGACCTCAGGAAACTTACAATCATGGCAGAAGGGGAAGCAAACACATCTTTATTTACATGGCAGCAGCTAGGAGAAGAATGAATGAACATCAAGTGAAGGGGGAAACTTCTTATAAAACCATCAGGTCTGGTGAGAACTTACTCATTATCACGAGAATAGGATGTGGGAAACCCTCCCTGTGATTCAATTATCTCCACCTGGTCCCTTATATGACCTGTGGGGATTCTGGGAACTACAATTTAAGATGAGATTTGGGTAGGGTCACAGCCAAACCATATCAACCTTTGATTACGGTTGCGAGCAGATCATTGTAGTTTATATTCTCTATCAAGGCCTGAAGGGTGGTTATTCTATGTTGTTGCTTTAAGGTGGTAGTGTATACCTTAGTTAACAAACAAGATTTTTTACAAGTGATATGGATTGGCTGTGTCCCCACCCAAATCTCATCTCGTAACTTCCGTAATTCCTTTGTTTTTGAGTGGGGGAACCCGGTAGAAGGTAACTGAATCATGGGAGCGGTTTCCCCTATACTGTTCTCATGATAGTGAATAAGTCTCATGAGATCTGATGGTTTTATAAGGGGAAACCCCCTTTTGCTTGGCTCTTATTCTCTTTTTGCCTGCTGCCATGTAAGATGTGCCTTTTCGCCTTCCTGCCATGATTGTGAGGCCTCTCCAGCCACATGGAACTGTTGGTCCATTAAACCTCTTCTCTTTGTAAATTACTCAGTCTCTGGTATGTCTTTATCAGCAGTGGAAAGACTAATACAACAAAGTTTTATGAAACTTAAGTCATCTAACCTTCTTTAGGATATATGGATGACTAGTGCTCTGCTCCCAATATCTATTGCTATCTATCTATTAGGAAACCACCCTAAAACTTAGTGGCTTAAGCAACAATAGTCATTATTATTATCTTTCATGGTTGTGAGGGTTGACTGGGCTCGGCTAGGCAGTTCTTGCTCAGCTTTTCTCATGCAGTTACAGTCAGACAATGGCTAGGGCTGGCATCATCTGAAGGCTTGCTCACTCACATGTCTGCTGCCAGGCTAGAAAGACTCAATCAGCTGGGGACTGGAACTACTGGCTCCTTGGACAACTCCATTTCTATGCAGTCTTTGCACATGGTCTCTCCAGCAGTCTGACTTTAGGATAGCTGGACTTCTTACAAGGTGGCTAGGGACTCTACAGGCTCATGTCCGAGAGAGAGAGAGAGAGAGAGAGAGAATCATCTAGAAGTTATATTATCTTTTATGACCTATCCTTGGCAGTCATGCACTTATACTACATTCTGTTCATTGAGGCAAGCACTAATGTCTGCCCAGGTTCAAGGAAAGGTGATGTAATTCCAAGTGTTGATGGGGAAGTGGCAGGGTTAAGAAAAGCATGTAGGGCTAGAAATGCTGTTGCAGGCATTTTTTGTAAAATACAATCTGCCATACCCTCCTCATTTCAAAGGTACACTGAGAGAGTTCCTATAATCAAGGGATGATCATTCTTAAGGGCCTAGTCTGGGCCTTCAATAAGTGAACAAATTTGAGTCCCCCTAGTTTTTCATTCTAGAGTGTGAATGAGGTGACTTAGCACGGGAAGATTTTCAAAGAAATTTTTACCAATCACTCATGACAGAGATAGAAAAAGCTGCAAAATGCTTTGGTGAAAAGTCCAATTGTAAGCAACATTAAAACCATTCCTAGTTCATGCCTCCAGAAGAGGGGAATTAACCCAGATCACCCAGTGGTTTTCTGCCAAAGAGTGGTGAAAAAAAAAGTGTGGGGACATGGACAAAGCTTGAGGACATAGGTTAAGCAAAATAAACTAGCCACAAAAGGACAAATATTGTATGATTCCATTTATAAAGTATCCCGAGTAGTCAAAATCAAGGCCAGGTTCAGTGGTTCATGCCTGTAATCCCAGCTACTTGGGAGGCTGAGGCAGGAGAATTGCTTGAACCCGGGATTCAGAGGTTGCAGTGAGCCAGGATTGCACCACTGCACTCCAGCCTGGGCAACACAGCAAGACTCTCATCTCAAAACAAAACAAACAAAGTAGTCAAAATCATAGAAACAGACAGTAGAAAGGTAGTTACCAAGGGCTGGAGAGGGAAGGGGGAATTTGTGTCTAATGGATATAGAGTTTTAGTGTTGCAAGATGAAAACATTCCAGACATGTATCGTACAACAATGCGAATATACTTAACACTACTGAACTGTACACTTAAAAATGGTTAAGATGACAAATTTAATGTTATGTGTTTTTAACCATGTAAAACAAAAACAGAAAAAGAAAGTGTGGGAGTCAAATTCACAGTCCTGCTTCAGGGCCCTCAATATAGCTACTTGGTTTACCAGAAGGCAGATTTGTAAGAATGCAGATATTGACTATTGCTAAGATGTTAAAATGTTGCTTTTGTACAAGAATTAGGCCAGGCATGGTGGCTCATGCCTGTAATTGCAGCACTTTGGGAGGTGGAGGCAAGCAGATCACTTAAGGTCAGGAGTTCAAGACCAGCCTGGCCAACACATTGAAACCCCGACTCTACCAAAAATACAAAAATTAGCTGGGCACAGTGGTGGGCGCTTGTAATCCTAATAACTCCGGAGGCTGAGGCAGGAGAATAGCGCAGAATTGGTTAAACATGGGAGGTTGCAGTGAGCCGAGATCGCACCACAGCACTCCAGCCTGGATGGCAGAGCAAGACTCTGTCTCAAAATAAAAAAGAAGAACCAAGAACCAATAACTGGAAGTTAATACTGCGCTCAGGCAGCTTAACCTAAAGTCATTCTTGTCCAGAGTTAAAGGCAGAGAAGAGGTAAGTTAAAAACAAACAGGAAAAACCAACTCTACAATTCTCTTAAGTTTTTCAAAGCTCTCCCCATTTAATTTCAAGAAAAAAAGTGAGGCAACTAACAATCTATTATATTATTCCTGATAAATTTTTCCATTGGGAAATAATGAAGTATCAGGACTTGTGACTCTATTGAATCTTCTATAAATTACTGACCCAGAAATCCTCAATCTGACATATTTTTAGGGATAAATAAACATTAAGTTTAAATGAAGTGTTTAACAGACAGATAAACACTGTATTTTGGAGGAAGTCATTTAGAAGAGGCTTTGAATAATTTTGATAGCAGAAAGTCTTCACTAGCTGCTTTATTCAAATTAAGCCTGCTACCAAATAAAATGCAGGTGAAGATATTTCTGGGTTCTAACCAGTGAAGACCTTAGGAACCACACATTTCAATGTAGTATTAGGATGAGGATAGCAGGAAGGAAAGGAGGCCTCCCAGTTGTCAACCGAAATCTGTGATTGTTTGTGCTTACCGTAGCTAATCACATTTCCAGATATATCTTCACTATTGGCTCCTGCAGTAAAAATTCAGGGCTCCCACAGTGCTCATGAAATTGCATTTTAAGTTGTAGGTTTAAATTTGAAGAGATATGTCTGCATTCCTTTTTCAGGTCTGTTCCAATTATTCCAATTCAAGTAGCAATCACGAGTCCCACCAGCCTCAGGAGTGGCTGTCCTGAGAACATGCCCTGCAAATCCTTCTCCTTCCGAGGGTCAGCGGGACAGGCACTGGAGGTAGATAGTATAGGAAGACTAAGATCCTGAGTTCTCAGGCCCCCCTTGGAGTGGATATCACAAATACTGTTCATTGCTTTTTTCTTGGGAATAGAACCCTCAGTATTTTTTTAACGTTTATACAGGGATAATACACATACACCCAAAGCACCAATCCTAATAGCTTCATGAATTATTGCATGTGTATACACTTATGTTATCAACACACAAATCAAGATATAGAAAATTCCCATCACCTAGAAAGGTTTCCTCTTGCTTCTCCTGGGTCTGTATTCCAACCCCACGGCAAAGTAATCATTATCCCAACTTCTATCTTCATTGAGTAGTTTTGCCTATTTTTGAACTATGTATAAGTGAAATCATACAGCATGTATTCTTTTAAATTTGGCTTATTTCACTCTCTTAATATCTCCGAGAGTCAGCCACATTGTTGCTTATTTCAGTATTTTGTTCTATTTGATTGCCACGTAGTATTTTATTTTATGAATATACCATGACGAATGTATCTATTCTTCTGTTGATGGGCATTGGGTTGTTTCCACTTTGGCTAATATGAATAAAGCTGTGATGAACCTGCTGTTACCTGCCTTATCCATATATCTTTGGCTGAGGTTTGTTCCTTTGGTGTAAACTCTCCCTGTACTTTTGGGCTGTCCTGCATATGGGCTGAGGGAACTCCTGTGGCTTCAGAAAAAAAAACACAGAGCAGAATAACTGACAGTTGCAAGTCCACTAGGTGTAGGTCACTGGACAGTGAGCTTGGGAACTATTCAATTTAAGCTGAAATTAGAGGTGGGCTGAAGGGCTGTGCCAAAAAGAATCTTTCACATCCTATCTTCAGAGTGAGGGTTTTGTCCTAGCATTATGAGACTTGACTATGGGTCCTCTGAAGTAGGGATCCTAAAAGGATATGTTGTGATCCTGTGTGACAGAACTGCTAGTTGCTAACCAAAATCCATGTTCTTTTCTTCCGGGGTATTCAGCTGGTTCATAGTTCTCAGCCTCTCTTGCAATTAGGTGTGGTCAATGGACTGAGTTCCAATCAATGCAATATGAGCAGAGCAATGTGCAGCCCTACCAGGCCTGGTGCATAACAATTCTAGGCATACTTCTTCATGTTCCTTCCCCTTGTGCTGGCTGGATGTTAATTCCCAGGTGACCTTAACCACATGCTGAAGATGGCAGAGCCTCTGCCAGCCTGGGTCCTCGAATGATTGTATGGAACACATCATCCTCCCCCTTCCTCCTCCCACTTCTCCAGCCCCACCTCACACATTTGGAACTGCCTTTTTCTGAGAGCAACAAATGGACTTCTGTGGTGTTTGAGACACAATATATTTTGAGGTTAATTTCTTATAGCAATAGCCTGCCTTAACAAATACACCTAGCATAACAGCTTACCATTCCTCAGGCACAGACATTAAGCCTTAAGGATGTCTGAACTACACTATTTAGGAAAGATTTGAAAGTTTAAAAGATAATTATAGGCTGGGCATGGTGGTTCACACCTGTAATCCCAGCACTTTGGGAGGCCAAGGCAGACAAATCACGAGGTCAAGAGATCAAGACCATCTTGACCAACATGGTGAAACTTTGTCTCTACTAAAAATACAAAAATTAGCTGGGCATGGTGGCATGCTCCTATAGTCCCAGCTACTCGGAAAGCTGAGGCAGGAGAATTGCTTGAACCCGGGAGGCAGAGGTTGCAGTGAGCCGAGATCATGCCACTGCACTCCAGCCAGGTGACAGCGAGACTCCATCTCACACACAAAAAAAAGATAGTTATAAACAATACATGCACATGTAAAAAAAAATTAATACAAAAAACTCTAAAATCACAGTAAAAGTCTTCTGCCTTCCTCTCTACCCATTTCAAGTACCACTCCCATTGGGTAACCACTTTTGACTATTTCTGTCTTTATTTTCTAATTGTTATCCCTACATAATCTCCTCTATTTCTAAGTTATTTTATCCATGTTAAACAATGTTTAATGACATTCAACTATGAAAAATGAGGAGTTGGCTGGGCACAGTGGCTCATACCTGTAATCCTAGCACTTTGGGAGGCAAAGGCAAGTGGATCATGAGGTCAGGAGTTCAAGACCATCCTGATCAACGTGGTGAAACTCCGTGTCTGCTAAAAATACAAAAATTAGCCGGGCATGGTAGCGCATGCCTGTAATCCAGCTATTCAGGAGGCCGAGGCAGGAGAATCACTTGAACCCAGGAGATGGAGGTTGCAGTGAGGCGAGATTGTGCCATTGCACTCCAGGCTGGGTGACAGAGTGAGACTTTGTCAAAAAAAGAAAGAGAGAGAGAGAGAGAGAAAGAAAGAAAGAGAAAAAAAGAAAGAAAAGCAGTTAACAAAGATTTTTTTTTTTAAATCCAAGTGTTTTAGTCCATTTGGGCTGCTACAATAGAATATCACGAACTGCGTGGTTGAACAACACTTATTTCTCACTGCTCTGGAAACTGAGAAATTCAAGATCAAGGTGCCAGAAGACTTATTTTGTGTCTGGTGAAGGCCTGGTTCCTAGATGGTCATCTTCTCTTTGTGTCTTCACATGGCAGAAAGAAGATGAAAGAACTCTCTCAGGTTCATTTTAGAAGATCACTAATCCCACTCGTGAGAGCTTCACTCTAATTGCTTCCCAAGGGCCCCATCGTCTCATACCATCGCATTGAAGGTGAGAAATTCAACATATGAATTTTGAAATAATTCAACAGACTGCAACACATTCAGTTCTTTGCACCTAGGAAAATGAAAAAGAATGTTAGGTGGAAGAAATGATGGTGGTGGTAGAAGGATATCACACTTTATAATTCTATGAAGAAGAACCAGTGCGATGCGAGCAAACAAAATTTTGAATCAACATTGTGTGGAGTGTAGCTTCTACTACTTATTTGCCAGGATAGGAGGTTGTTGTAAGATGAAATAATGCATCTGCAGGAGTTTTGCTATGGACTCATCCCTAGTGGCATAGTTAGGATATTTGTCCCCTTCAAGTCTCCTGTCGAAATATGATCCCCAATGATGGAAGCTAGGCCGAGTGGGAGGTGTTTGGATCGCAGGGGCAGATCCCTCATGAATGGCTTGGAGCCCTCTCCCTGGCAATGAGCAAGTTCTTACTCTATTCATTCACGCAAGATCTATTAGTTCATGTGAGAAGAGTCTGGCACCACTTCGTCTCTCACTCTTGCTCCTTCTCTCACCATGTGACACACTGGTTCCCCTTGCCTTCTGCTGCAAGTGAAAACTTCATGAAGCCTCATCAGAAGCCTGCCAAATGCTGGTGGCATGCTTGTACAGCCTGCAGAACCACGAGCCAAATAAACCACTTTTCTTTATGATTTACCCAGTTTCAAAGTATTCCTTTATAGCAATGCAAGATGAATTAATATGCCTAGAAATATTTGTGTGGGTGCATAAGGCAGCACGAGTGAGGGTAGAGAGGAAGATCAACATTTATTAAGCACTACATCTCTCCTAGAAACTGTGTAAGGTGCTTTGCAAACACTATTTAATTCCTTTCTGCAATGACCCAGGGAAGCTGGGTAAGGGAAGAGTTAGGGACATGTTATCACTTGCCCGGGGTCATAAAGTAACAGGATGTCTGCCTGCAAAGTCTATAGTCTTCACACACCACCAAACTATTATATATGATGGATACCAGTTATTCTTACAACTTCTAAAATGGATATTAAATTTAAGACACTTAAGGTCAAACTATTCTGGAGGGTAACCTCCAAGGAGTGAAATGTCTTGCACATCTACCACTAGAAACAGATTTTAGGTTACTGATGGAGCAATTCTACCCAAGCCAGCACCTCTTGTTCCAGCCAACAGAGGGCAGTGAGAGACATAGAGTGTGTTTGGAGTTAGAGCAAGGAAAATCTTGCTTACCATGCCAAAGTCAAATTTGAATTGTTGTCAGCTTGTCAAAATGTTGGGCAGAAGCCCAGAAGTGTATAAAATTGTCCTTCTCAAATGATAGATCAATCAAAAACAACTTGAAAAAAACCATCAGAGTCCTTGAAACATAAAATAATACAAATTCCATATTAATTTAGAAATAATCAGGCTATGCCTTTAGACACTTTGCTCAGCCATCAGATATCAGCCATGAAAAGATTGTGGTCCTGTTGGCACGATGTTCCTATATGGGGAAAACAGCTCATTTTCTTATTCTCTGTACGACGTCCAGACCGATTCTCTTGCTGATTCATGTTACTAAACAAATGACATCATCTGAAATCTAAATCTAAATCATCTAAAACCGAGTGTTCTTCTTTAGTGAAAATCTCCTCCTGATAAATATTCCACCATGGAATTTTTTAGATAGAAAAAAATAACAGAAACTTCTAACTTCTCGGTAATGGCAATTCCCAAGAATCCTTAAATTGCCTGAATAAATCATGGAGGGTGTTTGCCTGCCTTAAACTGGATGTGCTACCACAGGCCAGAAGGTCAGTATCAGGTTTTCAGACCTGGAAACATCACTTTTTTCCATTGCTCTGAGGACTCAGCTCCGATTTTTCAAATCTAGACCAAATTCTCGTCTAAGGGGTCTGAGGCATCATGCCCTACAAACCATAAATTCTCATCAGACACATTTTATTTAACTATGTATATTGTGACTTACTTTCTAATCTGACTCAGACAAAACAAGGAAGAAAATAAAAATATTTTACCCCAAAACATGTTTATCTGCCATATCTTGAAATGGCCCTGCAAAGCCATCCTTTGCGGGGGGAAAATGTGCACCTGTAAAGATTCTCTATTAACATAGCTAGATCTTTTTCTTCCAGGCCCTCCCAATCCTGAAGAGATTAACTAAAAGTCTTGCACCTTTTAAATCTGAACGGGAAACATTTGTCATCTATTGTCTCTAAGGGCAGCCACTATAAGACTTCAAAAGAACCTTGGCCTCCACAATCTTTTATATTAACCTGAAGATTTCTATTCTATTGATCCCAGGTCTATAGACAAACTCAACCAATTTTTAACCAGAAAATGTTTAAATTTACCTGTAGCCTGGAAGCACCACCCCACTCCCCAGCTTTGAGTTGTCCTGCTTTTCTGAAGCAAACCAATGTATTTCTTAAATGTATTTGATTGATGTCTCATGCCTCCCTAAAATATATAAACCCAAGCTGTACCCTTAACACTTTGGGCACATGTTCTCAAGATCTCTTGAGGGCTGTGTTACAGGCCATGATCACTCAAATTTGGTTCAGAATAAATCTCTAAAAATATTTTACAGAGTTTGACTCTTTTCATCAACGGCTACTTGTTCTTAGAATTTAGATAAATTTTGATTAATCTTGGAATTAATCTCAAATGAGGGTGTAATGTGAGCAAGTGAGTGGAAAGAAAAATAGAATATAGGAATATACCAGAACATCAGTCTGAGCTTCTTTCTCAAAAGTAAGCCTATGTGCATAGCAGTTAGGACCTCATTTTAAACAGATGTTAATTGCCAGAACAATAAAATATCCGTAAACCAAAAATAAATTTTTCTTAGCCCCCTCCAACCAACTAAATGGACCCCTTCTCTTGGCCAAGGGCATAAAGCAAACCTGAGGCCAGGCACGGTGGGGAGTGCCTGTAATCCCAGTACTTTGGGAAACTGAGGTGGGCAGATCTCTTGAGTGCAAACTGTCTTCCTAAGATGTATAAAAACCACGCTGCAGCCAGACTGCTTTGGGGACATGTTGTCAGGATCTCCTGGGGCTATGTCAAGGGCCATTGGTCATTCACATTTGACTCCAAATAAGTATCTTCAAATATTTTACAGAGTTTGACTCTTTTTATCTACACCTGACATACAAATGAATTTAATATTTAAAATAAATAATTGATTATTAATATGAATTTATTAGTAAATAACAGTAAAAGAAATAGTGCTTATCAGAAATTTTCTTAGTTAAATACATAATTCTTTTTCACTTTTTCTGTGTATTTTACCAGAAGTGGAGGTCCTGATCCAGACCCTAAGAGAGGGTTTTTGGATCTCACACAAGAAATAATTCTAGGTAAATACACATGGTAAAGTGAAAACAAGTTTATTAAGAAAATAAAGTAATAAAGAATGACTATTGCATAGACAGAGCAGCCCCCAGGGCTGCTGGGTGCCAATTTTAATGGTTATTTCTTGATTATATGCTAAACAAGGGGTGGATTATTCATGCATCCCCTTTTTTAGATGTATAGGGTAACTTCCTGATGTTGCCATGGCATCTATAAGCTGTCATGGCGCTGGTGGGAGTGTAGCAGTGAAGATAACCAGTGGTTACTTTTGTCACCATCTTGGTTTTGGTGGGTTTTGGCCAGCTTCTTTCCTGCAAACTGTTTCATCAGCAAGGTCTTTATGACCTGTGTCTTGTGCTGATCTCTTATGTCATCCTGTGACTTAACCATCTGGGAATGCAGCCCAGTAGGTCTCAGCCTTATTTTACCCAGCCCCTATTCAAGATTAAGTTGCTCTGGTTGAAATGCCTCTGACATATATATTGCTGTATATATTTTCATATGTATTGACTTCTTCCTAATTGAGAATCTTTACTGGCCCTAGGGGTTTGCATACTTATGAAGCAAAGGATAATGTCAGTCTTCAAATATTCAGAATTTATTTGGTATACGTGTTCAAAAAGGTAGTTGCTTTTTTAGGCAAAACCTATCAGGAGGCAGTGAGGCAGTTACTGAATTGTAAGGTATTTAACAGACAAGGCTCTGTGTCAGATGGACCTGGTCCTACTTCAGTTCTACCACCAATTTGCTAGCTGTGTGACCATGGGCAAGTTACTTAGCCTCTCTGTGCTTTAGTTAACTCATCTGAAAAATGGATATTATAATTAAATGCCCAGTTTATATTGTGATTTTGCTTGGAATATAGTAAGCACTTAGTAAATACTAAGATTTTGTTTAAGTGCTAAAAATTATTTTTGAGTGAATGCCTAATAAGTGTTAGATTCCGTCATCATTATCTTTGGCCATAACTTCAGCAGATATTAGTTATATTGTTTTTTAACTAGCTATTGCTTTTCTAGTACCTGCGTCTGCAAACATGGGGACAATCATTGCAAACTGGAGAAGGTTATAAGAACATAAACAGAGGCCGGGCGCGGTGGCTCACGCCTATAATCCCAGCACTTTGGGAGGCCGAGGCGGGTGGATCACGAGGTCAAGAGATCAGGACCATACTGGTCAACATGGTGAAACCCCATCTCTACTAAAAATACAAAAAAATTAGCTGGGCGTGGTGGCACACGCACGCCTGTAGTCCCAGCTACTTGGGAGGCTGAGGCAGGAGAATTGCTTGAACCCAGGAGGCGGAGGTTGTGGTGAGCTGAGATCGTGCCATTGCACTCCAGCCTGGGTAACAAGAGCGAAACTCCATCTCAAAAAAAGTAAAGAACATAAGCAGATTCACAGTTAAGACTACAAGTTGGAACATGGAAACAAGGAAGGAGGATAGGTACTTAAGATTGAATTCGGGACATGGGGGTACATGGGAGAAAGAAGTTGAATAAGTGGGAAGGGAAAAAAGAATATGGAAATATCACTAGACAAATATTTATACTGAATCCAGGATCCTTGATTTCTAGGACTCAAGACAGGCAACCAATGAAACTTTAATCACTTAAATGGAAGGGTCTTTGTATGCAGCTGCTGTTCAAAATATTCATCATTCCTAGATAAGATGGCATGAGGAGGGAAAAAAAGCAAAAAGATCTTCATCAGCTGAGATTAGCATCTCAATAATTAGGACAATGGGAGTTAGAAGCAAGAAAGTCAAACTCTACAGAGAGTGATGAAGGTGTGAACACTGAATATCTGAGACAGGTCTCAGTTATTCTAGAAAGTTTATTTTGCCAAGGTTGAGGATACACATACATGACACAGTCTCAGGAGATCCTGATAACATGTGCCCAAGGTGGCTGGGGCATAGCTTGGTTTTATATATTTTAGGGACACATGAGACATCAATCAATATATATAAGATGTACATTGGTTCTGTCCAAAAGGCAGGACAACTCAAACAGGGAAGGGGAGGCTTCCAGGTCTTAAGTAGGTGAAAGACAAATGGTTGCATTCTTTTGAGTTTCTGATTATCCTTTCCAAAGGAGGCAATCAGATATGCATTTATCTCAGTGAGCAGAGGGATGACTTTTAATAGAATGGGAGGCAGGTTTGTCCTAAGCAGTTCCCAGCTTGACTTTCTCCTTTAGCTTAGTATTTTGGGGACCCCAAGATTTATTTTCCTTTCACATTTTCCTCCTTTTCTTTTAAAAAGTCTTCACACACTTGATCTTAGCCAAAAGGCTGAGAAGTGATCTTTTTTTAAATTTAATTTAATTTAATTTAATTAATTAATTTATTTTTATTCCATTTTAGGTTTTGGGGTACATGTGAAGAACATGCAAGATTGTTGAGAAGCGATCTTTTAAAAAATCTTTTGGAGAAAGCATTTTGTAAGAAAGAGTCTCTGGTCTCAGGGTTTGTCTGAACTCTCATGGATAGGATAGTTTATTCCTGGACAGGTAGGTCCTGAGTTATTAGGAAAGCTCATTTTTTTAGCAGGTTGAGAAGTCTTATATCCTATGAAGAGAAAATAGAAGGAGGAAGGGAGAAAAACAAGGACAAACAAAAGAACAATCCCAGAAAAATCGATATAGGTCACATATCAATACATCCATACATCAGTAGGCAGGTACAAAAGTGGCTTATGTATGTAAATAGATTGCTGTTATTTTTTTCTGAAGTTCAAGTTGTCTAGATTCAGTTCACAGGGCTTTAGGAAAGAACAGCTTAGTTTGCAGTGATTTCAAATTACAAAAAATCGGGGGAAAGGAAAGGAAAGCAGAAAAAAATGAAAACATTATTTTGGAGACTCATAGCTAGGAAAAATTGGAATTCAATCCAAATTATAGATAATAATAAAAATTGAAAAACATTAGGCAAGACTAGAATCTACAATAGTTGTACTATAGTTTTTGAAACATAACTTTTCTCTCTTCAGTTTCCCATTTTTACTTAAGACAAATCACAGTGGGACCAATTTGCTTTATTATACTTGGCCAGATTATTTGTATAAAGTGCAGCAAGAATAATTATTTTTTACATAGGCTTTTAAAACTGGCTTTGATGGAACTTTGTTCCATAGAAGGAATCTCAGATAAGACTTTTTTAAAGCCGAACCCAGCCACAGATTTATAACATCAAATACCTAAGAGTTGGATGAATTCTTCTCCTCTTGAGACGCTGTGATAACTTGGGACTCCTGGGCCTGTCAGAAAGTGACATTCTTTACTCACCACAAGTCAGGAACCCTGTACAGGTATTGTGTAGACAAGGTATGTGGCCAGTTTTCCCAAGAGGCTTTTATTGCTCTATAAGCAAGTTTGATTCTTTAACTGAAAGCACACACCTTTCTAGTCGAAGCCCTTGTAAAATAGCCAGTTTTTCCAATCTGTCCAGTTATAAATGAAAACAGATTCTTATTGCACTTACGCAAATAACTATATTGTCATAAGTTAGGAATACTCACAGATAGTTTCCAAATTCTGGAGAAATTGGGTAGAAAGAAACAAAGATGCTCCAAGTTTTGTTCATAGAAGTATACTTAATCATTAAAAGTTGTCGATAGCTCAAAAGAAAAGTTTCCTTGACTCTGAAAAACAAAACAAAGGATCAGCAATGTTTTAGGCAGAAAGTCAAAAAGATTACTTCAGTCTTCTATTAGTTCAGTCCATGCAGTTGATTCCTCTTCTGCTGGATATTCATGAACATTTCAGCTCTCCATGAGACCTGAAAGTTTTTCCTCTATTCTGGTGTCACAATCTACAAACTTATCAGAAACCTGCATTCAAGAGAACCTGTTAGAGATTTATAGCTGATTATAAAACTACCTTCCAAAGAAGACCAAAATAAGACAACAATTGTCTGTGGATAACAAAAAGTTTTAAGATAGCCATATTTAAAGACACAATTGACAAGGAAATGTGTTACCTCTGTGGCACACAATAATTTAACATAATAATAATTATTACAGATAACATACACTAAGTTGTATCAGAATTATAGGAGTTTCCCATAATTTTGGAACATACAACAATAACATGTTTATGCAAATACAGCCCAAAGAAAACCAAAAACCATTCATACTTAACAATGCTTCATATATAATTTTATACCAAATAAACCAAATATGCCATTTTTGGTCTTTGGGGAAGCTAATATCTTAAAGAATTAATTAGGTAGGAAAAAGACATAATTTACAATTTGATTTTGGAAAGCTTCTCAAATATCAGAGGTTTAAAACACTTGCTATTACAAAATAGGGTCACAGGTCATCGTAAAATAAGTCATTTATTTAACTAACGTGATAACTGAAGGATTCAAAAAAAGGCCTCATGCTTCAAAAGAAAACTTTCATTCTTTGAGAAAGGAGACTTAATTTTCCAAACAATAAGTCCTAATAAAAACACCATGAAGCCAATTAATTTTTTTCCAAAAGGTTATAAATAATCTATAAAATTTTGATCTTGACCATAAGATATAATTTCCATAAGCCTTTTGTAACCTTTATAACCTTTATTAAGGAATAGGTTAATGCTTCAAGAAAACCTTGTTAATCTGTCTCAGGGGGCCCATATACTGGTCTTGCATTGGTGTGCCTTTGACATTAATGGTTAATTTATAGAGAAACTGAACTTATTTTATCTCTCAAAACCCACCCTTACAATCTCACACACCTTCCTCTTCTGCAATAATCCCTGGGCCTTGAGGAGTTATATAGCTTTAATGTATGGCCCTGTGCTTCAGGAATGCCATTTATTTTGATTGACATCTTCTACTGGGCCTGCAGATGAGGTTTTAATTGTTGTCAGTGTTTAATATTTAGCAGGACTTGGTGTCCTTTTTAGACTCAAGAGTGAGAGCCCTGTGACTCAATGTCACAAGGACTTTAAAAGCACATATAGAAAGATACATGAATGTAACAACCTTAATTTAAGAGTTTTTTTAAAATCTCAGTTTTTTTCCTAAGCAAACCAAAACTTAATACAATGACATAGAAATTATTTTGATAAAACATAAAATCTGTTAGGCCAGTTACCAAAAGACAAAAGAAAAAATCATTTGCAGTGCACAGAATATTATGTTGGAAGAAAACATCTCCTTTAGACCTTTGAGAAAACATTGTTAGCATCAGGCCCCAACAAACAGAACTTGACAGAAAAAAAGCTTATATGGACTGAAAATGAGTTGAAGGAGAGTGTTACTATTTCACACCTTTTGAAAGGGGAGAGAAATCCAAAAATGGTTTTGATGAAATAAAAGTTGAACTATGGGTTAAAAAAAATTAGCATCTCCCATAATTTATTACAAGTAAATCAATCCCATAAGAAAATTTTATTGTTCTAATCAATTCTTTAGTGCATGTTTTTCTTAACATCAAAGCAAATCTCTAGAAAGAGCATTATAATTTCCCTTTAATTATAGGCAACTTGAGCATATAAAAAATTTTTTTTGAGATGGAGTTTTGCTCTTGTTGCCTAGGCTGGAGTGCAATGGCACTATCTGGGCTCACTGCAACCTCCACTTCCAGGGTTCAAGTGATTCTCCTGCCTCAGCCTCCTGACTGACTGGGATTACAGGCATGCACAACCACATCTGGCTAATTTTGTATTTTTAGAAGAGACAGGGTTTCTCCATGTTGGTCAAGCTGGTCTCAAACTCCCGACCTCAGGTGATCCACCCACCTCGGTCTTACAAAGTGTTGGGATTACAAGCGTGAGCCACTGTGCCTGGGCAGAAGTTTTTTTTTTTTCCAATAAATCCTTTTATGGTGACTTACATAGACCATTCGTGACATGCTTGGACTTTCTGGTTTGTCCTGAACAGCCCTCTTTCATAACCAGTCATTTTATTCTAGGACTAAATTTACCATACAAAATTCTTTCTCACATAAAATTATTTCTCTTTAAGCTTTCTTACCATAAAATATGTCTTTATTTTTATAACTTTCTTTAATCTCTCTTATTTCCTGGTTCCTTTTACCTTGTTTCAATACAATTTTTAAATAAACTTTGAATTAGACAAAAATTGTTCATCTTTTTAAAAAGAATACGTTTTTTAAAAAAAACATTTTCCTACAATATATTTTTATTGGAAAATACCCAAATAATAAAATATCTATTATTTAATTGAATATAACTTTATATTTTAAATTATGACAAGTTTGTCTACAAGTATTCATCCCATTACATTTAGCTAATTGTTTTAATCATTTACCTAGATCATTTATGAAAACTGTGATAGTTGTCATTTAACATTATGAAACTCATTATTGCAAATTTATAACTGAGACAGAGAAAAAGAGATAACCTAACTAACTCCATCTTGCTTCTAACCTCCTAGCTGTTCTTGTTCTTTCCTGGGTGTAGGCAAAATTAACTTTAGGAGGAACTTAGTTTGTAATTTAGCTTTGAAACAAAGACAGTAACAGTCCTTTCCCAAAACACCCTCCTTACTGCCTGTGGACTGGATTGCCTAAAGCCACAAGATTAGAAGTTATGGTAATTTTACTAAATAATTCAAGATGTAGCTATTCTTATTAAACAATATCAATTTATTACTTATTTAAAATTACACAGGGCTGGGCATGGTGGCTCACGCCTGTAATCCCACCACTTTGGAGGGCTGAGGCAGGCAGAACATGAGGTCAAGTGATGGAAACCATCCTGACCAACATAGTGAAACTTCATCTCTACTAAAAATACAAAAGTTAGCTGAGTGTGGTGGCACGTGCCCGTAGTCCCAGCTACTTGGGAGGCTGAGGCAGAAGAATCGCTTGAACCCAGGAATTGGAGGTTGCAGTGACCTGAGATCATGCCATTGCATTCCAGCCTGGGCGACACAGCAAGAATCCATCTCAAAAAAAAAAAAACAAAAGTACACAAGCAGACCAGGAACAGTGATTCACACCTGTAATTCCAGTACTTTGGGAGGCCGATGTAGGTGGATCACCTGAGGTCAGGAGTTCAAGACCAGCCTGGGCAACATGGTGAAACCCCATCTCTATGAAAAATACAAAAATTAGCTGGGTACAGTGGCACATGTCTGTAATCCAAGCTACTTGGGAGGCTGAGGCAGGAGAATTGCTTGAGCCCAGGAGACAGAGGTTGGTTGAACTGAGATCATGCCATTGCGCTCTAGCCTGGGTGACAAACGCAAGACTCCATCTCAAAAAAAAAAAAAAAAGAAAAAAGAAAAAAATTACACGAGCAAAGATCATTCTGTTTTGGGTTGGGTTTATAGATTTGTAATTACTATGCCAAATTTTGACAGCTTATAGTATTTGGCTGGGATAAGTATGCAATTTCTTGATCAATAAATGCAAACAAACATGTATGCTGGGAATTCTTAAGACATTTTTAATATTACTTTACCAATAATTTCACAGCTAGCTTTTTTATTAAAGATTTTACTTAAATCCCATAAACTTGAAAAAGCAGTTGAATAGTCTTACCTTTTTCTGATAAGGTATTTGATTTAAGTGCTTTTATTTTTCTTTAAGCCAACTAATTAGAGCTATTTTACATATTTTTAGTAGTGAAGCATTGTGTACACAACACATAAATACATACTGATAGAAGTACATCTTATAGTTTTCTAAGACCTCCTTTTTTTTCTTCTGATCTTAGACTTGCAAACTCTTGATGACATGTTTTATTCCCCTGGCAGTTGTCAGCTAAATAGCCTTAGATCTGCATATTGAAGGAAACAATGCTTAGATGAAAAATCAGATAGCGAAATGTACATCTCAAGGTACAGAGAGAAAATGTCTGGTGGGAGATTAAAGATGGATGCAAAATCAAACATAAAATTATAGAAATCTATCATAGCATTGTATGAGGAGAGCAATTTTATTTAGTAGGGACCACCTATCTTTTAACTAAATCTCTGAGCACTGGACAGAGCCCATACTCAATCCTGGGTCTTCAAAAAGGCTAGACCATGTGATACTTTTACAGTGCAAGTAAAAAAACAATTTTTTTAAACAAAGACATTTCTAAAACAATTTTTTTAAACAAAGACATTTCTAAGTGTCTAAACTACACTATTCCTTTAGAACCCAAGAGTAGCCTCTGTTGCAATAACTATTTTAGCCAATAAATCACGTAACACAATACAAAAGCAAGCAGTTTAAGAACTGAGATTTTCTGTTTACACTCTTGAGGTTCCACAAAGAAAAACAGAGGCTTATCCCCAAAAGGGAACCTGGCACCTTCTCCAGTTTCTTTAAGGAACCCCAAGCTATTATAAACTATTTTAGATCCCTCATGCAGCAGAGGGTACAAGAGAAAGGAGAAATAGCAGAAGTAAATGAAGAAAACAGAATTCAGTCAACTGCGGAGAAAAAAACTTTTGCTCAAAAAAAAAAAAAAAAGACAAGGTCCTAGGAGAAAAAATAAAAAATAAAAAACATGAAGGCCTTTTAAATACATACACACACACATACATACACACGCACACAAACATACACATCTTAGATGTTAGCTTTTAATTAAGTTGACTTTTAACATTGAGCTCTTTAAAAAAACTTTCTAAATCTTATTACTATATTTCAGCTAGAACAAATTGCTACTATTTCAGAAGTACCAGGTATCAAACCAGAAAGGGCTTGATTTAGGAACCAAACCCAGGCTGTTGTGGTAGGAAAAAAAAAGGCAGAACACTTAGCTGTGGAACTGCAACATGGGGCAACAGCAATTACTCTTTCAGTTTAGCCTGGCTAGCAAAAAGGTGGCCTTGTTATGTAAATAAAACCCCTTAAGTAGTCAAAATCAAAAGACTTTCCTTTTTTCCCCATTTTCGTGGCCATTTTTCTTCCCCCACCACACTAGCTTTTTGTGCATGTGTGTGGGAATTTAGCCACTTCAGAGGCCTTGTTCCCCATAATTTGGAAGTTTCCTTTGGATTTGATCAAGTCAGATTTGATCAAACCCAATGGGAAAAACACTGAAACAACAACAACAAAAAAACAGAAACAAACAATAAAAAAAACAAAAAACAAGCAAAATAATGATGGCACAACTTATACAATTATTGAGCACTCTAATGGTAAGGAGAAATTAAGACCAGCTGGTTGTTAATTTTAATTTTAGCCAAGACAAACCCCAATTCAGCTACTTACCTAGGGATGGATCTCAGGCTGAAGACTGCTCTCTACCATCCTAGAAGCAGGAAAAAACTCAAATTCATCTTCCCTGTTGGAAGTGAGCTCAAACTCCATAAAGGAGTTACCTGCCTTCCATCATCATGGAAGCAGAAAAAACTTGCTTTCCTTGTGTTGGAAGCAAGTAAAACTTCAAAACAAGGAGTCATACAGCAAATTAAACTTTAGATTTCGACCAAATTTTGGGAGATCAGGGATTCTCTGGAGTGGGTGCTTCCAGGCCTCAGCAAATTGTCCTATTGGTTTGAGCCGTAATGATAACTCAAGCTGGTTCCAAGCACCAGTAGATTTGTCAAAGGTCAGGGGCACTTCTACTCAGAATCCCTTTGTGGTTACCAAAATGTGAACCCTGAATATCTGAGATAGGTCTCAGTTACTCCAGAAAGTTTACTTTGCCAAGGTTGAGGATATACACACGTGACACAGCCTCAGGAGGTCCTGACAACATGTGTCCAAGGTGGTTGGGGCACAGCTTGGTTTTATACATTTTAGGGAGATGTGAAACATCAATCAATATATATAAGATGTACATTGGTTCTGTCCAAAAGGCGGGACAACTCAAGCAGGGAGGGGGCTTTCAGGTCTTAGGTAGGTGAGAGACAAATGATTGCATTTTTTGGAGATTCTGATTATCCTTTCCAAAGGAGGCAATTAGATATGCATTTATCTCAGTGAGCAGAGGGATGACTGAATAGAATGGGATGCAGGTTTGTCCTCAGCAGTTCTCAGCTTGACTTTCCCTTTAGCTTAGTGATTTGGGGACCCCAAGATTTATTTTCCTTTCACAAAGGAAATGAAAATATTTTACCCAAAATATATTTATTTGACATATTTTGAAATGGCTCTGCAAAACTATTTTTCATGGGGGAAATTTGCAACTCTAGAGTCTCCATTAATGTAACTGGCCTTCCCTTTCTAGGCCTTTCCAGGATCTAGGAGAGATCAACTGAGAGACTGATACCTTTAAAAGTCTGAAAAGAAACATTCATCGTTTATTCTCTCTGAAGGCTGCTACTTATGAGGTTTCATCTATATAAGAAGACCCCTCTATGCTAGCCAAGCCTCTTCCTTCCTCCCACTCATAACCTGTTTTGCCATTAAAACCTGACTTACCAACATAACCTGTTTGGGCCATGCTCTAAGCCTGCATTCTTTCTACAATCTCAAGTAGGTACATTAGATTCTGTATCTCACTGGGGTGTTGGGTCTTCATTCTGAAGGCTCCCGTGTGTACACATATCTTGTATTCCTTTCCTCCTATTAATCAATCTGCTTCATGTCTGTGATTTTCAGTAAACTTCCAAGGGCCCAAAAGCCAGGGGAGGCACCAGAAAGCATTTTACTGGGGAGGTCCCAGAAAGCATTTTATTTAGAAGAAACTGGGAAAAGGAGACATTGTAGGAGACTTGGGCAGATAAAATAAGCGAATGAATTAAGATTCTCTTCAGCAGGATACCCTTGGGTTTGCAGTCCCTGTCGATATAAACAATTTGAGTTACCCCAAATCAGTGTCACTACCATTTTGAGGGCTCTATATCACATGATCTCATGGTGGAAAAAATCCCTGCTGACCACTGAAGCTAACTGCTCACTAGACTTCCCTGCTGGAACTAGGGCCATCTACGAGAATGATTCCAATGGTACAGGGCCCAGAGTGCTTTAGGACATCTGGTTGACCCCAACTAGTTTGATGGGGAATGTTTGGTGGGGGGTGTGATATAGTTTTGAAAATTATCCCCAAAGAGGAAAAACAGGGACAAGGACCCTTGCAGATTCTGGTCCAGACTTAGGTCCCAAGCACCAAATGGGGACTAGAAAATTTTAAAGATGGTTCTCCAAAGGGAAAGGAAATGTGGAGCCCCCCTTTAGGGCCCTGTTTGCCTGTGTCTAGGGATGGTCCTTACCATAGGTCAGAGTGAAATCAACAGCACTTGGATATTGACTTATTTAGCTAAATAACTATCTGGAAATGGGACTGGACTAGAGAAGGAATTGAAACCGAGGGCTAACCTGATTAAGCCTGCCAAACTTAACCTGCCTTGCTTTGTTAAAAGAAAAACTTCAGCTGAATTAAATTTAAAGGAGTTTAATTGAACAACGAGCATTTGCAAATCGGGAAGCTCCCAGAAACATAGAATATTCAGAAAGTCTCCAGAGCAGCCATGTGATGGAAGAAGATTTACAGACAAAAAAAGGGAAATGACGTACAGAAATTGAAAGTAAGGTATAGAAACAGCTGGATTGGTTACAGGTTGTCATTTGCCTGATTTGAACATGGTTTGAACAGTTGGCTACAATTGATCGTCCAAAACTCAGTGATTGGCACAGGTGTGGGTTATGGTCAGTTTATATCTCCACTTGTCATAGTTCACGGTGTAGAGAAAAAAACCCTTAGGCCAAACTGAAATATGTAAGGAGGCAGTGTTAGGCTAAACTTGATTAACAATTGCTTTTAAATACTTACTTCTAGTTGGTCTTAAAACTCCCACTAGCAGGTCACAGAGCCAAACAATATATAAATATACCCACACCAGCTTCCTTACGAATACCATCTCTGGCTGGGAACCACTCATAGTAATGGTTGCTTAAAGTTGTTTTTCAGAAAGTAGGGGGAAGTTCTTGGCCAGTTCTAGCTGGCTGAGACCACCCACCCTTCAAATGGGCTTGCATAAATGCCCAAAGATGATCTTTGGCATCAGAGGGCCAAAAATTCCTCCCTCATATTGTGCCAAAGCCACCATTTTCTTAACATGCATTCTATGAAGAATCGTGAAGCTTGACTACATGTGCACAGATCACTGAACACCTTTCTTTCCTCCAATAACCTTTCTTCAGCCTTGGACCACTTTGCTCCTCAATCCAACAAATGTCCCTAAAACCACATCTTTAGGGAGGCAGATTTGAGACCTATTCTCCCTCCTGTCTTGATTGTCTCTTGAATAAACTCTCTATTTGCAAAACCCGGTAATTGACTTGCTGCTGGGCAGAATAAACCTGGTTGATAACAGAGTGACTCTACTGTGGCAGTTAAAGGAACCTAACTGTGAAGGTAAAGCATGTTGATTCTTAGAGTTAAAGCCCTTTTAGAATTTGTCTAGCAAATTCCAGAAAAAGAAAAAAAAGCATGTTGATTCTTAAGAGCCACAACTAACATTGGCCAGTGGTTCTCAATGCTGTTTATACAATAAAATTACCTAAGAAACTTCAAATCAGAGCAACACACATATATAGAGTGATGGGCTCTACCCCAGACCAATTAAATCAGAGTCTATTGGGTCGAGGGCCTGATAGCATGATTAAAAAAACAACTCCCAGATGATTCTAATGTGCAGCCAGAACTGAAAGCCATGGCTCTATGTTTCTTACCGGGATCAGAGTCCCATCATCCATTTCTCCAGAAATAGCACTTTTTCTTGCTACTTAATTCCTGGAATTCCGGACCATGTGGCAGTTACTGACCATAGATAACTGCTCTCCAGCCAAATATGATTATCTACAACCAGGGAACTGTTACTCTTTACTTTTATCAGCCACAGATATTGTCAATCTTAGCTTCCAAGAACCCCACCTTCAGCTAGGTGCTCTCTCTTGCCCAGTGCCCTGTTCTGCATTCATCATATTACATAACTTTATTCAGCCAATATTCTGCAATCCTTAGTATTGCTGTAATTAAACAAATGGGTTGTTTGACTTTGAGACCCTTCTATCATACTTTTTTTGCCAAAACAAAAGATTTTTTTTAACCATGAAGAAAATGAAAATTAATTTGATTTGGAGATTTTGGAAATGCTCTAAAATATCATAAACTAGATAAAAAAATTGCTGCAGAAATATACCTTTAAAACAACAAAAACCCTTGCAGAAGACTTACTCTTGATATAAACAGGTGACAGGGAAGTACTGGGTAGAAGAGGGCAGTTCCCTGGCAAAGGCCTCACCCTCAAGCCTGGAAACTTGTGGCCCTAAATGGGAACAGGAATTCCTGTTTTCATGCCCAATAGTTGCATTGTGGCTCACCACGCCTCCCTATCCTGTACCCATATGAACCCCAAACCCCAGGCTCCACAAGGAGATGAGCAGATGAACAGAAGAGTAACAGAGAAGGAGAGAAGAGAAGGAGTGTCTGAACATTGAGAGGAGTTCAGTTGGGGATGGTCAGAGAGGAGATCAGCTGCTGAATGGTCAAACTCCAGGGGATGATGACTTTCCCACCTCATCCCCCTTCCAGCTCCCCATCCATTCTGCTGAGAGTCACCTCTCCCACTGAATAAAACATCCACATTCATCCTTCAAGTCTGTGTGTGACCTGATTTTTCCTGGATGCCAGATAAGAGCTCAGAATACAGAAAGCCATCACACGCCTACTTGGGCTTTGGGAGATAAAGGCTCCCACCCTGGATGCTGTCATGGGATCAGAGACCAGGGGCACTCGCCCCATCTCCTACACCTTCCTGCCTTCATGCTCCCGCTCCCGGTCATGGGGCTGAAGAGACAAGCCACACCCCTGTTGCACATCCTTTGAGGGTGGTCAGGGAACTCTCCTGCTCCACTGTCAGACGTTTCTAAAAGTTAATCTATTTACTTATTTTTTTCTTTCTTAGGATAAGAAAAGTCTATTGCAGACAAGAAGCTCTAAATTCCCACCAATTTTTATTTATTTATCTGTTTATTTTAGGCCTTAGATGGTTTCAGGGTGCTCCAGTTGGAGAGAAATAAATGGAGCAAGCAAGTTCCCAGAATACTTTTTGGCCCTACAAATTAGATATTTATTAGGAGTTGAAAGAAACTGCAGTTGCTGCATAATTAGGAGTAACTACATTTATTTTACAAAATCCTTTCTCAGCAAAGTATCCATCTGCCAGTTTTCTAAATTCTCTCCTGTAGATGCTAGCCTGTGAAGCCATCAGCATTTAAGCATGGTCTTTCTGTGACATTTAAAAATCACTCAGAAGCTGGGTGCAGTGGCTCAAGCCTGTAATCCTAGAACTTTCGGAGTCTGAGGCGGGCGGATCACCTGAGGTCGGGAGTTCGAGACCAGCCTGACCAACACAGAGAAACCCTGTCTCTATACTAAAAATACAAAATTAGCTGGATGTGGTGGTGCATGCCTGTAATCCCAGTTACTCAGGAAGCTGAGGCAGGAGAATCGCTTGAATCTGGGAGGTGGAGGTTGTGGTGAGCTGCGATGGTGCCATTGCACTCCAACCTGGGCAATAAGAGCGAAACTCCAACTCAAAAAAAAAACACAACAAATCACTCAGAAAAGCTGACAATATCTTAATAATAATAACAACTTTTTAAAAGAGATGGGATCTTGCTATGTTGCCCCGGCTGGCCTTGAGCTACTGGGCTCCAGTGATCCTCCTGCCTCAGTCTCCCAGGTATTTAGCATTACAGGTACGAGCCACTGTGCTGGGTTCCAAGTTTCCCTTTTGGATCTCACATGAAATGGCTGTGATTGGCAAATCATTTAACCTCCTTGATTCTCTGTTTTCTCAATGATAAAATAAAGTGGATCAGATTTAGATGACTCTGCAGGATACTTACAGCTTTAAAATCGTGTTTCTGGCCCAGTATGGTGGCTCATGCCTGTAATCCCAGCACTTTGGAAGGCCAAGGCAGGAGGATTGCTTGTGCCTGGAAGTTAAAGACCAGCCTCGGCAACACAGGGAGATCCTGTCACTATATAAAATTTAAAAATTATCCAGGCATGGTGGTACACCTCTGTGGTCCCAGCTGCTCAGGAGGCTGAGGTGGGAGGAATCGCTTGACCACAGGAGGTTGAGGCTGCAGTGAGTTGTGATCATACCACTGCACTCCAGCCTGGGTGACAGAGCAAGACCCCGTCCCAAAAAATAAAAAATGAAATGGTGTTTCTGTGATTCTACATTGAATTGTAAGAAAGATTTGAAAACTGATTTGACTTCTAATTTCATTCAAAGCTGTGTTCTGGCTCCAGTGAAAGTGTGGATATTCCAGGCACTTACTCATCAAGTAAAATCAATGTGAAGGTGATAATGCTGTGTGAATGAGTCTGCAAACAAAAATGTGAGTGTCTGTTATACAGTCAGCATTAAACTGAGTACTGTGGTAGATACAGATAGTTTGTGATACTACCATTGTAACAGGGAACTTATCATCTGTTGGTGAGAATATTAGCACATGAGAAATTCTGTATAACCAACTGTGAGGTGTGGATTCCAGGTAGCATTACCTAATGGAGAGGGAGGTCAATGAACAAGTCTTCCCCTTTAGGAAGTAGGACTTGGGCTGAGTTAAACAACAGCAACATATAAACAGGCCAAGCCTAGTGGCTCACACTTGTAATCTCAGCACTTTGGGAGGCCGAGGCAGGCAGATCACGAGGTCAGGAGCTTGAGACCAGCCTGGCCAACGAGGCGAAACGCTGTCTCTATTAAAAATACAAAAAATTAGCTGGGTGTAGTGGCAGGTGCCTGTAATCCCAGCTACTAGGGAGGTTGAGGCAGGAGAATCACTTGAATCTGGGAGGCAGAGGTTGCAGTGAGCTGAGATCGCACCACTGCACTCCAGTCCGGGCAACAGAGTGAGACTCCATCTCAAATAAAAAAACAAAAAACAAACAAAGCATATAAACATGAGACAGATTTGGATGGATGGAGGCAAAAGAGGACTTTCCAGGCCAGGGAAAAAGCCTAGGCAAGGAGGAGCCTGAATCATTTACATGACGATGAATGGACTAGACAGGTATATTAGGACAGGTAGGACTGCCAATAGAAGAGAACAAAATAAAAGTAGCATTTGAGAAAGGTATCATTTGACAGCAGTGAGACGACAGATTGGAAGAGGAGGGAGTTTTAGAAAATATCTACCTTTTTCTGAGTGCCTTCTGTGTACCAGGCTCTGTGATGGTATTTTACATAGGTGATCCCAGATGATTGCAATAATCTACAAAGTAGGTTTTACTGTCTTTCCATTTTGCAGATAAGGAAACTCAAACTCAAAGAGGCCGAGAAACAGTCCAAGGCCATCCAGTTGGTAGAAGGTTCAGTAAAAATTGAATCCAGTTTGGTAACTCCTATTCCACCATCCCATACTGCCCCTCCCAGAACAAGGACACTTGTGCCAGTGCCATTCCCCCAAATCAACCAAAACTTGATCATTCGGTGGAGTTTGCCACTGTGGCAACCAGCTGCTAAGCAACTGATTACATTGCCTTGCAGCGATCTGATTTGGTTGCTATGAATGCCTGAATAACTCAGAGAGAGACTTTGTTGTCTGTCCTGGGGACAGATGCTTATCCAATGTGTGAAAGGCAATGTGACTGAGGTTGTAAAAGGCAATCAGACTGAGAGCTGGTCTCCTTATTGATATCCAGAAGCAAAACTGCAGAGGCAGGCTTCATGAATAGCTGTTGTAATCATCAACCAAAGGACAGTCCTTTCTTTGTGCTTAATGTGGAAAAACCTTTTGGTCACACACTAGTGGTTTCAGTAACACCTGCACATTTTTGACTTTTGAACACAAATTAAAAATCGAATTTTAATTCAGACATTGAAGTTATTTACGTGAATTGTTCTTCAGTTGTGCAGAAGATAAGAGGGAGAGCCAGAAGTCAACACTATAATTTATGATCTTCATGTTTCTTTTGTCAGTTTCCTGAAGAAATCGGAAAAGAGATGATATGTGTGTGTTTGAAGGACTATATATTCTTACATACTTCTAGATAAGAATTTCTTTTAAAATACATTATAAAGACAAATCATTGCATAAACCTTAGTTCAGAAAACCTAAGTCTTCTATTTCTTTAAAAATGGAGATAAAGTCTATACCCTGCCCTCAATATAATTGATGCAGTTCAAGCTAGACAGTAAACAGTCTGATTACATCAGTGCTGCACATCCAGCTAGCTTCTCGATTGAGACCTTCTGAGGTGTTAATTGCAGTTGTGAATTAATCATTATTCTACTGAGCCAGAGTCTATTTTCCTCTTCAAGCTTTTCATTATTAAGTTTGCTTGAATTGGTTAATGTGAGGACACCATCAATGCAGATTATCATTCAGCAATACAATACTAAACACGCACAATTGTTTTCGTTATGCACTCTGTCTCGTAGAATTTTACATGTGAAAAGTCATAATTAACCATTCATTCTAAAATTCTGTTTTTGTTTCTTTATTATAGCTTATTTTCATGAGTTCAGGATTTTATCAGGATCTCCTTTTCCTCTCACACACTCTGAAACCCAAAATGAAAGCCACAGTGGTTCCACTGTTTTCGCAAAGTTACTGATTTCAGAAAAGAATAGCAATAAATATTTGGTACAAGTGCCTTTCAAAAGTACTAGCTCTTCTGACTTTATGTACAATAACAAAGCTATTATAATGTCTTTCCATGATAAAACTAATTCAGCAAAACTGATAATTATTAACATGAGAATGTGTAATTCCACTCTTTCTCCGAAGTTTTCAGTGCTGGAAACTAAGGACTTTTAATGAAAATGTTTCTTCTATCATAGCTACAAGAAAGTTGCACTTGTATCCTGGAAACCACTGGGACTTAGTAGGGGTCTAACCAGGAGAGGATTGGGAGGTCTAGTATTTGGCACTGGGGTAGGTTAGTGCTAGGGAAGCTGACCTGGTTGCACCTGCTGATAGTGGAAGTTTTCTAATTGGCAAGCTTGGGCATTCAGTGGATTCTAGTTTGAGCCTGCACTTGGAAAGGAGAGAACCAACATACAGAGATTGCAACTTGTTTAATACCCCAGTGTAGAAACCACCTTTGTAAAGATTGTGTCAGTGAAAAAATTATGACAGTGAAAGAGATCTGATCTAACCCACCCCTCCCTTGCCTTTAGCTTTCAAGCTGCCTTAATTATTCCTGACCTTAGGCTGAGCTAACTTTGGAAGACATTTAGGTCAAGGGTCCCCAACCCCTGGACCACACACCAGTCCCTGGCCTGTTAGGAACCAGGCTACATAGCAGGAGGTGAGAGATGGGTGAGAAAGCGAAACTTCATCTGTGTAGAGCTACTCCCCATTACCGCCTGAGCTCCACCTCCTATCAGATCAGCCGTGGTTTTAGATTCTCATAGATGTGTGAACCCTATCGTGAACTGTGCAGAGAAGGGATCTAGGCTGCACACTCCTTATGAGAGTCTAATGCCTGATGATCTGTCACTGTCTCCCATCACCTCTAGATGAGACCGTCTAGTTGCAGGAAAACAAGCTAAGGATCCCACTGATTCTACATTATGGTGAGCTGTATAATTATTTCATTACGTATTACAACATAATAATAATAGAAATAAAGCACGCAATAAATATAATGCACTTGAATCATCCTGAAACTACCCCTTCCACCTTCCGGTCCATGGAAAAATTGTCTTCTATGAAACCAGACCCTGGTGCCAAAAAGCTTGGGGACCACTGAGTTAGGCTATAGTTTAAATAACCTATAGTTTATTGGTAAATAATCAAGGCCTATTTAATAATAGTCTTTCCCCAAAACTCAATCAATGTGGTCTGCTGGGTGCAGTGGCTCATGCCTATAATCCCAGCACTTTGGGAGGCCGAGGTGGGTGGATCACCTGAGGTCAGGAGTTCAAGACCAGCATGACTAAAATGGTGAAACCCCATCTCTACTAAAAACACAAAAATTAGCTGGGCATGGTGGCAGGTGACTGTAGTCCCAGCTACTTGGGAGGCTGAGACAGGAGAATTGCTTGAACCCAGGAGGCAAGGGTTCAGTGAGCCAAGATTGCACCATTGCACTCTTGGGTGACAGAGTGAGATGCTGTTTCAAAAAATAAAAAATAAAAATATTAATGTAGTTAAATTAATGAAAGGCCACCAATGGGCCAGGAGGAGAGGAGCCTGAATTCTGCTAAGGTATAGACATAAATTATTGCCTGTCATTCCTGTGAATAACATCACTATTTTAGTGTGTAAAATTGGCCCTTTGAGATATCTTTTCAGGTTCTTTCCATGTCTTATACCCATGGCTCCACTTGGACTTGTCAACCCTGCTCCTGTGGCCCCCCCCAGAAGCAACTCAGCTCAAGAAGACAGCTTTGACCCCCTATGATTTCATCTCCTCCCCAATCAATCAGCAGCAAGCACCCATTTGCATGGCCACCCCCACCCCTTCTTCCAACTTGCCTTTGAAAAACCCCTAACCTATAAGCCTGAGATGAGATTGATTTGAGTAATAACCATTCTCCTGTGTAGCATAGCTGATCTCATATCAATTAAATTTTCTTTACTGCAAGGCTGTGGTCTTTATTTGCACAGAAGGCAGGAAGAACCTGTTGGGCAGTTACAGTGTTATCAAGCAAAAGGAGCTCACTGGCCAATGTGCTAGAAGTCAATACTCGATGCCAGGTTTTTGAGAAAAGAAAAGCTTTTCATTGTAAGTTAGCTCACAAGGGGACAGCAGACTAGCTCAAATTTGTTTTCCCAAGTTGGCTTTAAGGCAGTAATTTTATTAGGGCAGGTTTAGGGGCTGGATTCTAGGATTAGCAGGTGATTGGTGGAAGGAAAGGGAAGTCTGGAAAGTCCTCAGGCATGCACAGTTATCTCTTTATGTCTTTTTATAAGTCCCATGTGTAAATTTGGGAGGAGTTGGTATGAAATAGGTGGTGGAAATTTAAGCTGTGAAATCAGCAGGCTTGTTCTGTGCAAACTATAGTCAGTTACATCGGTTCTAGTTTATTCCGTTTTGTTATCTTATAAGCTGAGGGAGTTTTAGTGTTTTATTAAGTGTTTTTTTAATCTGTCTTCCTATAAATGTAAGAATTTTTGTTAGTCATTTTTTTAACTCTTTGGGGCAGGGTTGCATTATCAGGTCCCTACTTTTTCAAGGAGGTGAAATCCAAAAAGAGTGATACTCATAAACCTAGGCAAGAAGTCAGCATCCAGATAATTATCAGTGAGCCACTACTTGGGACTCAAGGGCTTACTCTTGGAAGGGCTGTTCCAAGGCCAGGATCCAGGTCCAGGAGGCAATAAAGTAGCAGGAGGGTATTCTAGAACTTTTTCTCAGAGCACTTGTAGAACTCTGTACCCCTCATTGTACTCATCCCAGCTGTGAATACTAGTTCAATGTCTTCCCCATAAGCTCCATTAAGGGCCTGAGTCCATCCTGTTTTGCCCTGTAGCCCCAGCATTCAGCACTGTGTTGTGTGTTGTCACCACCACCATCCAGATTTTTATCAGCTCTCACCCAGATCATGGCAATAGACTCCTTACTCTTTCACCTGTCCAATATATTATTCCCATAGTATCCTGTGGGTTTTCTTTTGTCTTTCCTTTTTCTTTTTCTTTTTTTTTTTTTCCGAGACAGGGTCTTACTCTGTCACCCAGGCTGGAATGCAGTGGTGTGATCTTGGCTTACTGCAAACTCTGCCTCCTGGGTTGAAGTAATTCTCCTGCCTTGGCCTCCTAAGATGGGATTACAGTTGTGCACCACCATGTGGGCTAATTTTTGTACTTGTAGTAGAGAGAGGGTTTCACCGTGTTGGCCAGGTTAGTCTTGAACTCCTGACTTTAAGTGCTCCCTGCCTCAGCATCCCAAAGTGTTGGGATTTCAGACAGGAGCCACCACGCCCGGCCCTGTGGGTTTTTAAAAATGTAAATCATCTTTTACCTCGTTGCATTCCTAAGAGCAAGATGGGTCACCAGCAGCTGTACTGGAGCCACCTGTGAAAATTCGGCCAGGGTTCTGTCTCTTGTTGAGTCTGTTCAAACCCGCAAGATTTGATCCGGAAATATGGCCTCAATATGTGCTGCCAGTGTTTCCATCAGCACACGAAGGATATCGTTTTATTAAGTTGGACTAAATGATCTTCCTTCAAAGGCTTATCCAAGGCATCTACCATGAAAAACCATGATAGTTCTTTGAACATAAATATTAAAAAAAAAAAAAAGCAAATCTATTTTTTGCTATCACCCTGCTTGTAATCCTTCAGTGATTTCCCATCACTCTTAGGACAGAGCCCAAATCCCAAACATGGTCTCCAGGACAAGCCAGCTACTCTGCTTTCTCTGACTTCTTCATGCTATGCTTTTGGCCACCTTCTTCCCAGCCTCCCCTTTATCTAGTTAATGCCTTCTCATCCTTCAGCTCTGTGCCTAAGGTTCATTTCCTTGGAGAAGCCTTCCTTGAAACCCTGGTCTCCCTGGCATTCATTCCAATAGCACCCTGTGCTTCTTTTTCATAGCACTTTCCCCAGCTTGCCACTCATTTATTAGTATCATTATTGGATTGCCTATTTCTCTATTTTGACTTGTAACTTCCATGAGTACACAGACTGTATCTGTGTTGCTCAGTGCCTGGAACATAACAGAAACCCTGAATATATGCTGAATTAACTCATGAATACTATAGACACCAAGTCCAGTAATAAGAACTGGCGCTAGGAAAGAACTGGGGAGTTCAGGGCCCTGTGGCTTATGGGCCAGGCAATTGGCCAATTGGCCAGTTATTGGAACCAGGGAGGAAGAGTTTAGAGCTGTTTGACATTGCACATCAAGAGGTGGCCAGATAGGTGTGAGCAACTCCTGCATCAATCAGCTCCAGCAGCGTCTCCCTGAACTCTCCCAGCAAGCCTGGACTTCAGTACAGATGAAAGTATGCCTTGCCAGGAATCACCCAGTTGGAGAATGGGAGAACACCTAACTCAAACTGGCAATAAGTTTGGGTGTCTCCTTTCATACCAAAGAGCTGCTTTTCTTTTGTGTAAGAGCAATCAAGTAGCAGATAAATAATTACCGGTGTGTACTTGCAGGACTTCTGTTCTGCTTCTGCAGGTCTGCCTCTGAGTAACAGCAGCATCTGTGTTACTCATTTATCTTCCATCATGTCCAGCTTGGGGACTGAATTGACTGTTACCTAGAGATGTGTGCAGAACATCTGTATTCCAGGCTTTGCAGTTGTTGATTGTCTTTTGCCTGTCACTATGCACTCAGTCATGGTAAGAATACTGATGGAGCTGCTCAGGAAGCCACATAGGAGTTTGGTCACACAGCAGAGACAGCGCTTGGTCGCATTGGCAGCAAAGTGGCAGGGCAGGCAGCAAGCTGGGATATGGTTGCTTCTATCTGGGGAAAGGATTGAACAGCAGCAAAGAAACAGGCTGAGAAATGAGTGCCAGAGATGGAACGTGCAACTGTGTGTCGAACGACATCCTGCATCCCCAGCAGAAAACAATGTCAGCCACATTCCCACCAGACTGGGGACTCTAGCAGAAGAAAGACACACTCCATTTTGTTATTTGTTCCAGTATGAAAGGTTTTGGTGAGAGAGAACGCCTGTCGTATTAGGAGGAGTGCATTCCTGTGTGCACTGAATATTACTACAGGTACTTTAAGGGATTGTAAACTTCATTGCCTGCCCACTCTTTGCACTGCTGTGTTTCTAATAATTAAAGGAATTGCTCCTTCGATCTTTTCTGGTTGGCTTCATTGATCCATATTCTTTATTTCAAATCGTTTTGCAAAAACAGAATTCACACCTAATGAGAAATGCTTTCCTTATGGAAGAAATTTCTCTTGAACCAGTTAAAAATTGTAAAATTCTGTCTTTGCTTCAGTTCCACAACATTAAAAATATACTATGTACAATGAAGGTCTCAGAAAATCATATTTATTGTCTTTCAAAAATTTACCTAGAATTTTTATTTCTAGCTGTTTAATTAAAAATGTCTTTCTATATTTTTGTCCCTTTTCAAACAATGCTAAAATCTTTATTTCTAATATCTTTGCTAATTTCTTCTATTATCTACAACGTTTTGTACCAAATTACCCAACTCAGACAAATGTCTTAAATGAAAGAAGTAAATGGCTGTATGAAAATAAAGACAAGCTGTCCCTTAATTTATAGGCTGTAGGATGTTCTTCACGTGTCCTTGGTATTCTTCAGTGAGTTCTGTCTTTGAATCTAGATGGGAAATATCTGCAGCAATACGTGAATGTGTTTAGAATCAGCCTTTGAAATGTTGAACCACCGTTAAATACTAAATCAATCGTGTATCTGAGTCATTTAAGAAATGAGGATTATATAACACACTTTTCTTCATACTATATTTTTGGAAGCCATTACAAACTTAAGATGTTCTTTAAATAAGGCATTATATTTATCATTTATCTCAAGCCATCTTTCCCCTTAGTTGTGCATATTCTTGAAGCAGAGAACTTTCTAACATAACATCAATTCAGTGATTATGGTTGTTTTATTTATGAAAATGAAACATGTCTTTTCATAGTCTTTCTTTTCTTTTTTTTTTAAACCTGTTACTGTGTAAATAAGTCATAGAATCTCAGCATTGGAAGGGCCCTTTTGGAACTTGTCTGAACAGCGCAGGTGCCCTTAACATCCCCCTGTTCAGAACTTGGCTGTGGGCATTCATGAAAGGCTCTCAGCCCTGGGAGTGGGAGGTCTTCACACCTCCCTCCAAACTTGCTTCCTGTGCCTCTCTTGCAAACCTCACACTCCTATTGTTCTCACTCTTATTTTAGACTCTCCTGGCTTCCCTGGGTGCGTATCTCATTGGCCCTTGCTTTTTCTGCCACAGTCCTGCCCAAGGCTCCATTTCTCCTCCAGGGCTAGCCTGACCTGCCTTGGGAGGGAAGTTGGGACAAAACTATTCCCTGGAGCTCCTAAAATGGAATCTCTGGAGCGATACTAACAAGATGACTGGTAGCTGAGGGCTCCTAAATGGCTTCAGGATCCTGCACCTCAAAAACCTCTGGAGAGAGAAGGGCTAGAGATTTAGTTAATAACCGATGACCAATGATTTCATCAATCAGGCCCACAGAATGAAACCTCCATGATAACCCCTAGCTTCCAGGGAGAGTGCTTCCGGGGAGAGGGCATGCAAGCTTCACATACCCCACCTGCCCATGTCTTGCACTAGCCTCTTGCATTGGCTGTTTCTGAGTTTATAATAAACAAGTGAAAGTCAGTAGAGTGCTTTCTTAAGTTTGGAGTCATTCTAAAGTCATGAGTTAACAAAAATTCTAGACAGAAACAGTTATAATAAAGCATTAATCTGCACTTTGATCTACTTCTTCATAATCCAAAAATCACGTAGCAGTATATACTGACCATCTGCATCCCCACTGTTCCTATAGACAGGATTTCTGGCATTAGAATCATAAGACTTTTGTTTAAGGTAGATAAGATCTCTGACAAAAGAATAATAAGGCTTTTGTTTAAGAATTGCTTAAGGCTGGGTGTGGTGGCTCATGCCTATAATCCTATTCTGGCACTTTGGGAGGTGGAGACAGGTGGATCACCTGAGGTTAGGAGTTCTAGACCAGCTTGGCCAACATGGTGAAACCTCCTTTCTACTAAAAATATAAAAATTAGCCAAGTGTGGTGACAGGCGCCTGTAATCCCAGCTACTTGGGAGGCTGAGGCAGGAGAATCACTTGAACCCAGGAGACAGAGGTTGCAGTGAGCCAAGATTGCGCCATTGCACTCCAGTCTGGGCCACAGAGCGAGACTCTGCCTCAAAAAAAATAAACAAAAAATAAAAGAATTGCTTAAGATGTTTTTCAGATCCTGGATTCTTGCAAAACAGCAGCTGCCAACCAGTTTGAAGACCCCCACAGAGGAACAGAAGTAGCATGAGAACACCGTGTCTTCATCTCCCTTTCCCATGACTTCATCCTGCACTCTTCAACCAATCGATGATCTCTATACTTCCGCCCACTCCAAAGCACTCAAAAGCCACAGTCCCAGGCTCTCAAGGTTTCCTCCTGTCTCCTTGTTTGGAGGCCCTATTTTAACCCAGTACTCCCATTTTTCTAAGAGAAAGAGAACGAGTTTTTATTATGTTTTTCTTTTTTAGTTCTCATTTTCTCTTTTCTCCTTTTTCTTCTATTCCCTACTTCCTCCTTAGCTGTTTAGAATTGCAATTATAACCTTTTACCTTCCCCTCACCAGACACTCCCTGCAGGGTAAGCTTATCTAACTGTGTACATAGAAGCTGCAAAGCAGAATGGTCTCCCACTAGGAAATTGCCTTGAGAGACAACCATCAGTTGACAACAAAAAATACAACCTAGCTCTCCCCACAATGGCACCCGTGGATAAAGCACTGAAGCCAGTCACGTGGACCCCACACCACCTGCATTTCCCTTTCCTGTGGGCCATTCATGCCAAATCCCCTTTTATTTTATCATTATTATTTGAGACAGAAGGTCTCATTCTGTCACCCAGACTGGAGTGCAGGCACAATCACAGCTTACTGCAGTCTCAACTTCCCGGGCTCAAATGATCCTCCCGCCTCAGTCTCCTGAGTAGCTGAGACTACAGGCCTGTGCCTTCATGCCCAGCTAATTTTTAAACTTTTTATAGAGAAGGGGTTTTGCCATATTGTTCAGGCTGACCCCAAATTCCTGGGCTTAAATGATCTGCCTACCTTGGCCTCCCAAAGTATCAAAATCACAGGCATGAGCCA
The DNA here is from genome assembly GCF_030222135.1 of Aotus nancymaae. Classification (NCBI taxonomy): domain Eukaryota; kingdom Metazoa; phylum Chordata; class Mammalia; order Primates; family Aotidae; genus Aotus; species Aotus nancymaae. Next base: position 31,660,172 of record NW_026988428.1, read on the forward strand.
CCACACCTGCCCCCGCCTTTTAAATGCTCCTACTTTCTGCTCCAAAAGCAAAGCAGTATGCTTAGAGCAGTATAAGGTCTTTTAGGCTGACTGACGGCACCGTGGACGGCATGGTAACCTCTGTGACCTGCACATACACTCCAGATGAGTTCCTGGAACTAGAAAGTCTGAAGTAACTGGAAAATCACAAAAAGGAGAATGATCAGTCCCTGTGGTGCCTAATTAACTTTGAGACATTCTTCTATTGTTCCTTATTCCCACCTCAACTGATAAGACAACTGGACTTTGTAACCTTGGTCAACCTTGTCACTCCAGACCCTACGACCCCCTCCCAGCTTGCAAAAACCACCCTGAACTGTAACTTCCGCAGCTTTCCACTGCTAATCCCAAACCTATAAACCCAGCTCCTATCCCACAGCCTTGAGCTGACTCTCTTTTCGGACTCAGCCTGCCCACACCCTGGTAAATAAACAGCCATGTTGCTCACACAAAGCCTGTTTGTGGGGGTCTCTTCATTCAGAGTGTGTGTTTAACAAGCAGGAAGCCTATACTTCTTCCCCTAAGCTAGCTCTGGAATAAAAAGTCACTTTCTTTAAACCAGACCTTGCTCTTATTAATTGACTCTGCAAGTGTTACCGGTTGAGGGTGTCCAGGTTCTTGGCATTTTGAACAAAGAATTGAATAAATGCACAAACAAAGCAAGGAAAGAATGAAGGAACAAAAACAGTGATTTATTGAAAACAAAAGAAAGCACACTCCACAGGGTGGGAGCCACCTGAGCATGCAGCTCAAGAGCCCAGATACAGAATTTTCTGGAGATTAAATACCCTCTAGAGGTTTCCATTGGTTACCTGGTGTATGCCGTTTGTAAATGAAGAGGGTGTTTCCTGTCATAGCTGAAGTGTTTCCATTTGATTTAGTTCTACAAAGCCCTTAGGTTTCCTGCCTCCAGATCCTATTCTTCTGCCTCACAAGCAGTGAACGACTGAACTTGTGTTTCAGTTACACTATGATTAAACCTCTTTCTCTGCTGCAACCTAGTGTCTCAGCATACTAACCTGCTGCACGCATCAGGCAACAGACCTCTTATGGTTACAATTCCAGCAGATTATGGAATCTGAAGGAGGGGGTTGTAGGAACCCCTAACTTTGTAGCCATCTGAGACAGGAGTATGGATAACCTGGAGACTGGATCCTTGTGACTGGCCTCTGAAGTGAGTGCAGTCTTGTGGGACTGAGCTCTTAAACCTGAGAAGTCTGAGCTAGCTCCAGAGAGTTAGTACCAGAATGAAATTAAATTGTGACATACCCAGTTGGTGTTGGCGAATCAGAGAACTGGTTGTGTTATTGGTGGATGGTGTCCAGTTTCTTGGAGTTTTGAACAAAGAATTGGACAAAACGCACAAATAAAGCAAGGAAAGAATGAAGCAACAAAAGCAGAGATTTATTGAAAATGAAAGCACATGACACAGGATGGGAGTGGGCCAAGAAAGCGGCTTTCATTGGTTACTTGGTGTATGCCCTACATAAATGAAGAGGATGAAGTCAAGTTACAAAGTCATTTACTCAGTATGCGCCCTATGTAAAGGGAGAGGATGTTACTTGGTGTGTGTAGCCTATGTAAATGGAGAGGATGAAGTGAAGTTACAAAGCCACTCACATTACTGTCATTACTGAAGCATTTCCAATTGATTTCGTTCTAGGAAGTCAGGGTCAATCAGCCTTATGTTCCTTGCCTCTAGATCCTATTCTCCTGCCTCAGTTGATCTGAAGAGGAAAAAAGCCTGTCAATAGCCATCATCTAATCTGTAAATATTTTGATACCAGTTTATTTATTTGACAGATGTTTATTGAGCACCTACTATGCGTCAGATACTGTGCTTAGAGCTGGGTATGATGCACAAAACCATCTGACCAGTTGGAAAGACAGATATGAATGGAAAAGTCACACAAATACATGCAGAATTAATTAGAGACTGGTGGAACAGTAGAGGATGCTTTGAAAGTGTGTCAGGGTGACTTGATCTGGCCTGGCAAGGGAGTGAAGGAAATCCAAACATTTTACCCCAAAATATATTTCTTTGACATATTTTGAAATGGCTGCTACAGGGCCAGCCAAGTGCCTTACAAAGCTGTCTTTTGTGGGGAAAATTTGCATCTGTAGAGAATCTCCATTGATGTAGCCAGGCTTTCCCTTTCTAAGGCCTTTTCCAGATCTAGGAGAGATCAACTGAGAGACTGACACGTTTAAAAGTCTGAAAAGAAATTTTCATCATCTTTTCTCTCTGTGGGCTGCTACCTGTGAGGTTTCATCTACATAAGGAGACCCCCTTTGATAGCCAAGCCTCTTCCCTTCTCCCTCTCATAACCTGTCCTGCCACTAAAACTTGATTTATCAACATAACCTGTTTTGGGCCAATCACTGAGCCTGCATTCTTTCTATAACTTCAAGATGGTACATTAGCTTCTGGGGGGTCAGGTCCTCATTCTGAAGTCTCCCTTATACACACGTGAAGTAAATTTGTATGCCTTTTCTCCTACTAATCAATTCTACCTCATGTCAGCTATTTTTCACCAAACGTTGAGAGGACATAGGGCCTTGACCCCTACAGGGGAATGGAGAGGAAAAGCAATGGAATGAATTTCAGATGCAATGCTATCATGCATCTAGCTTAATCCAGCTATTTTCAACCTTGAGCGCACATAGACTCTCCTGGGGAACATTAATAACACCCATGCTTGGGCTGCAGCCCCAGAGAGCCTGATGGAATTGGTCTGGTTATATTTTCTCCAAAGCTCTGTAGGTGAGTCTAAAATGCAGCCAGGATTAAGAGTTTACTGGTTTAAATCTGCATGTTGGTGATGTCAGTGTCCTGTACTTTCTTCTTCTTCTTTTTTTGAGACAGAGTCTTGCTCTGTCACCCAGGCTGGAGCGCAGTGGCATGATCTCGGCTCACTGCAACCTATGCTTCCCAGGTTCAAGCAATTCTCCTGCCTCAGCCTCCCAAGTAGTTGAGATTACAGACACACACCACAATGTCCAGCTAATTTTTGTTTTTGGTAGAGATGGGGTTTCACCATGTTGGCTAGGCTGGTCTCAAACTCCTGGCCTCAAACAAACCTCCCACCTATAATCCCAAAGTGCTGGGATTATAAACTTGAGCCACTGTGCCCGGCCTATACTTTCTTCTGATGTTCAAATGCAGATCATTTATATTGGAATATATCTAACTGAAAGCTTGAGATAACATTGGAAACAGTACTTTCTTGTCATTCCTTACTCATTTGAAGTGTCAAAAGACAAAATTACTTTACAGATTTAATCGGCAGCCAGGTGCAGTGGCTCACACCTGTAATCCCAGCACTTTGGGAGGCTGAGGTGGTGATCACGAGGTCAGAAGTTCAAGACCACACTGGCCAATATGGTGAAACCCCGTCTCTACTAAAAATACAAAAAAAAATTAGCCAGGCATGGTGGTGCACACCTATAATCCTAGCTACTTGGGAGGCTGAGGCAGGAGAATCACTTGAACCCAGGAGGCAAAGGTTGCAGTGAGCCAAGATTGCACCACTGCACTCCAGCCTGGGCGACAGAGCAAGACTCGGTCAAAAAGAGAAAAAAAATCCATACAGCATTTATTTTCTCTTCTAGAATTGGGCAACATCTCGTTGTATAAAATAGATTAGGTGTTTTGCTGAGCTTAGCAGAGGGCATTGGCTTTCTAGGCAGACAAGGGCTGGTTATGTCAAGGTGATCTTCCTCCTACAGTCAAAACAGAGGGATCTTTCTCATCGTGCCCTTTGGTAAACTTCTGGTTGGTTGTTGTGAATTTCTGTTTTATTTATTTATTTATTTTCTTTTTGAAAACTGACACATTTCAAAGTTCAGCTTGATTATGAACAACTGACTTCATTCTGGTTTGATCTGGACTGCTGGGGCCTGGTGCAGGAGCTTAGTCTAGAACAGTGGCCTCTCATGAATTTATTCAATAGGGTAACTACCAAAGAATACCTTGCAAGATATATTTTTGTTATGTTTAATTTTTTTTTACTTTTAAAAATAACAAGCATACTATTAAATATTTGAAGAAGGAGGAGGAGGAGAAGAAAGAAGAGAAGAAGAAAAAGGGAGACATACCCATAAACTCACTATCCTCCTGCAAGGACTGAAAATTGTAGTGTATCCTCTTCCCCTTCTCAACTCCATGCATCTGGGTAGACAATAAATTACTTGGTGATTTAACACCTACCAACAGTTTCAATATAAATTATATATTATATAATATATGTAACATAAGTTTATATTTTGGACTGAGAAAAATTCTTCTTCAATCCTGTGACCCCCTCTTTTGCCAGCTCAACACAAGCAAGTTCCTGTCCTGACCTCTTCTCTTCTTGGTCAAGCATTGCTCTCAGGCTTGAAAGAATAAAACTGGTCTAGCCAAGGTCATGGTGTCCTCCTGACTGGCAAACTCATAGACTTTCTTGCCCCTATTTTTTTTTTTTTTTGAGACGGAGTTTTGCTCTTGTTGCCCAGGCTGGAGTGCAATGGCGAAATCTTGGCTAACTGCAAACTCCACCTCCCAGGTTCAAGCCATCCTACTGCCTCAGCTTCCCAAGTAGCTGGGATTACAGGCATGCGCTACCATGCCCGGCTAATTTTGTATTCTTAGTAGAGATGGGGTTTCTCCATGTTGGTCAGGCTGGTCTCAAACTCCCAACCTCAGGTGATCCACCCACCTCAGCCTCCCAAAGTGCTGGGATTACAGGTGTGAGCCACCATGTCGGCTCTTGCTCCCTCTTTAATTGTTTTCTGCAGCATTTAACACAGTTGAACATTCTGCCTCCTTGAAACTCTTACCCCTTGACTTAAGGAACACCACTTCCTCCTCTCATCCCAATTTTTTCTGTTTCTCTGTAAACCTTCTAAGTTCCCTCTGCATTCCCTCTTTCTGCTCCTAGGTGTTGGGGTTCCCCAGGATTCCATTTCTGCCCATTTCCTTTCTCACTCTCCCTACTCTCCCTATGTTTCTGCAGAGATTTTATTCAAGCCCAAATTACCATTGTCACCCCAAAGACAACCAGGATGGCTACATAGTAGAAAGGAGAACTGCTGGGCGCGGTGGCTCACGCCTGTAATCCCAGCACTTTGGGAGGCTGAGAAGGGCGAATCACGAGGTCAGGAGTTCGCGACTAGTCTGACCAACATGGCAAAAACCCATCTCTACTAAAAATGCAAAACTAAGCCAGGCATGGTGGCATGCATCTGTAGTCCCAGCTACTCAGGAGGCTGAGGCAGGAGAATCGTTTGAACCTGGAAGGCAGAGGTTGCAGCAAGCCGACATCGTGCCACTGCACTCCAGCCTGGGTGACAGAGCAAGACTCATAAAAAAAAAAAAAAGTAGAAAGGAGAGCTGTATTGACCATATCAACTTGCAAACCAGGACAAGAAAGTCTTCAGTGTGGACCTAAGGGGCTCTCTCTTTAAGGAGGGGAAGGGCAGGTTGGGTTTTACACCTTAAAGGACTTGAAGTCATACTTATTCAGCAGGCTTGGGAGAAAAGCTATGCATATTTGTGAGCAATGCATGCACTAAACATGTATGTAACATACATCCCATGTTTGCTTTTGGGTGGAATTTTAGCATTAAAATGTGCTGGAATTTGGCTCCTTATGTTGGAAGTTCAACTATAGCACACAAAGATAGGCTGTGTGCAGCCTCTATGTGCTGCAGTTGCTTATCGGAAAAGAATCTCTGTAAGGCCAGTCCTCTGTCCATCAGAGTTGTAATGGGCTGGGTTGTAAATCAGAGTTAGGAGAGGTCTAATAGTTGGCCTGATAGCTCCCATTATTAGAGAGTTTAATAAGAGTTTGGTTTTTCTTGGAGCTGTAGGAATTGAGAAATTTGCCATGCCAGCCTGGCCCTGAACCCTCAGCCTGTAGGTAACTTTCATTCCCCTAATCTTAGGGTCCACCTTAGTTGATAAGGGGGCATCTCAGATCACACTATTGTATCCTGGTAAGACTGAAAGGCCAGATTAGCCAGTGGTATAGCAAGAAATGAAATTTGGAATTCTGTTACTACAGTGTGGCAAGAGATTCCTTATATGCAGACAAGCTTGATATTTGAACGTTCCCCTTCTCTGTACCACCTCCAACCCAAACCTTGCCTAAAATAGAAGAAAAGATGGTGGACTGAGCTTGGCACAGTGGCTCATGCCTGTAATCCTAGCACTTTGGGAGGCTGAGGGAGGAGGCTTAGTTGAGGACAGGAGTTTGAGACCAGCCTGAGCAACACAGCAAGACCCTGACTCTACAAAAAATAAACCAGGCATGGTAGCACAGGCTTGTAGTCCCGGCTACTCAAGAGAGCCTGGGAGGCTATGTGAGCTGTGATCGCACCACTGCACTTCAGCCTGGGCAACAGAGCAAGACCTTGTCTCAAAAACAGAAACAAAAACAAAACAAAACAAAATAGTGGACTGAGCCCACATTCTGCTTTTCAGGACCTACAGATTTCTCACACCAGTGGACTGTTGAGACCACAGAACTTAGTGCTAAGGAGCCATATCTATTCATACTTCCACATACTTTCTGTTGGTGTACATCTTTTGCAGGATAAGAAGTAGCCTATCCTCAGTCCCGGTCCTCACTCTTACCAATCCTTGAAACCAGAGAGGCTGTTTTTCTTGGCTTAGCTCACCACCACATCTATAGTTCTAGTCCAAGCCACTCATCTGACTGTTTCACATAACTGTCTACTGACCTTTTCCACCTTACTGGGTCACCTGCCCCAAATGGAATCTCCATCTTCTTGTATAAGCCTTCTCAGAATAGATGTCTTAATGCAATGGTTGACAGTCCCAAGCCACTATCCCATCCACTCACTTATGCTGGAAATCTGAAGATCAAAAAAACTTTTCTCTTCACCCCTCTGCTGTGGTCTGAATGTTTGTGGTCCTTCAAAATGTGTATGTCGAAATTTATTAGGTTGGTGCAGAAATCATCACGGTTTTTGCCATTGAAAGTAATGGCAAAACCGCAATTACCTTTGGACCAACCTAATAATCCCTGCTGTGTTGCTATTAAGAGGTGGGACCTTTGGAAGATGACTATGTCTTAAGAGTGGAGGCCTTGTGAATAGGATTACTGTAAAGAGGCCTAAGGAACTCGTTGGCCCCTTTTGCCCTTCTCTTCTGCCATGTGAGGATACACGTGGCCCTCACCAGATCCTGAATCTGCCACCACCTTGATCTTTGATTTCTCTGCCTCCAGAACTGTCAGGAATAAATGTTTGCTGTTTATAAATTACCTGGTCTAAAGTGTTTTGTTATAGCAGTAGGAACAGACTAAGATCTCCCTGTATTCAGTTATAGATGGATTCCCCCTCACAACTAGTTTTTCAGTCTGTACCCCTCCCCTCTAATGCCCACCATTGCTGGCTTGATCCAGGCCCCAGGATCTGTTAAGGTTTCAGATTAAGGCTAGGACAAAGTATGGAGCATGTAGCCTTGATTTGAATACAGAAATATAACCAGAAAATGAAATAACGTATTCCATTAGTTAAAAAAAAACCTAGTTAAAAAGATTATAGTGTTGTTTCTGAAAATGGACAGGATTATATAAAGAAAGTCTCCATTCATTTGTATTAATTGAGCAATTGAGCTACTACACATGTATTTTTTTGATAAAGATTGTATTTCCTTTCTCAAATAATAAAAAATTTGCAGAATTTATTGTCGGCTCTCTTTCCTTTGAATAACTAGGCGTTTCACATTCCACAACTTAAACTACATCAACTTTACATTTTCCCACAACTTTTTAATTTGGTTAGTTTTTTTTTTTTTTGAGATGTAGTCTCGCTGTGTCCCCAGGCTGGAGTGCAGTGGTGTGACCTCAGCTCACTGCAACCTCCACCTCCTGGGTTCAAGCAATTCTCCTGCCTCAGCCTCCTGAGTAGCTGGGACTACAGGTGCATTCCGCCACACCCGGCTAATTTTTACATTTTCTTAGTAGAGATAGGGTTTTACCTTGTTGGCCAGGTTGGTCTCGAATTCCTGATCTCAAGTGATCCATCCACCTCAGCCTCCCAAAGTGCTGGGATTACAGGCATGAGCCTATTTGTTTATAGGTGCTCAGCCTATTGGGTTAGTCTGCTAAAGAACCAAGGAAGCCAGTTCAGTGAGCTTACATCCAGGAACACAAATATGACCGAAAGGATGTGACGGGCAGGCAAGTGCATTCTGGTAACCAAGAATGTAAAGAGTGTGTTCCTACAATAGGCAAAACCAGTACCAACACTTAAAGCCATGTTTGGTGGATTGAAAAGCCCTCCTAAATACCCTGCTTTTTCTATATTTTCTCATATTCCTAAATATAAATGATCATTAACAAATGATTACGATGAACACTAATACGATAATACCGTAACTTAATTTCCTGCCAGCTGAGGCCTGGCAGAGTTGAAGCATGCTGAACCTCAAGAGCATGCAATTTTAGAATTGAACAATTAAGCTCAGAGAAGATGAGAGTCGCGGTTACTATGGTAACCTGATCCCACAACCCTGTGTGCAGCCACACTCTTTCAGTGTTTGAGTCACTAAGGCTGGTTATGATGATTTATACCCTAGGCAATATTTAGGTACAGATTTGGGAATTTCCCTTGTACCATTTTCAGAAAAGACAGATACTTTGAAATCTGCAGAAGAAGGTTGTGTGATTTTTCAGTGAAATGACAGGCACTAATGGAAAGCACAATAGCTAATCACAGTGTTTAGGTTTATATAATGCCATAAAAATATTAAAATTATGGGCTCTGCAAAAATAATTGCATTGAAATTTATTCATTAAGTATAAGTGTATAACTTGTTTTTATTTATTCAGTACTACTGATTAAACCCTGCTATGTACTAGACCTTGTTTAGGTGCTGGGGTTCACTGAACAAAATAGGGGAGACAAACAATAGACAGTACATAAATAATTTATAATATCTAGTATGTTTGAACGTGATCAGGACTGTGATGACAAGTTAAAGCAGGGCAGGGGATAGGAGGGGTGCGGCATGGCAGTTTTAAGTTGGGTTGTCAGAGAAGGCTTTATGGAGAGGATAATATGTGAACAGACTCAAAAAGTATGACAGGGTGAGTCACGCAGACATTTGGGGAAGAACATTCCAGGTAGTGGGAATGCCTGTGCAAAGGCCCTGAGGTAGAGGCATGCTTGTCATAGTCCAGGAACAGTGAACTGGAGTGGAGTGCGTGAAGGAGAAGATAATAAAAGGTAAGATCACCCTAATAACCAAGAGCAAGGTCACAGAGTGCCTTGTAGGTCATTGAAAGTAGTTTAGCCTTTATTCTGAGAGAAGTAGGCAGTCACTAAGAGATTCTGAGCAGCGGATTGACACGATCAGCTAAGAGGCAATAGCAACAACTCTGGGGAGAAAATACAGTGACCAGAACGTCAGTGATGAAATTGATCTTATTCTGAGTATACTCTGAAAGTAGATACAATAATATTTCCTGATGGATTATGTGTGGAGTGCCACAGGAAGAGGGGAGTCAAAGGTGACCACAACATTTTGGGCCCAAGCAACTGAAATGATGGGACTGCATCATTTAAGATGGGGAAAACTGCAGACAGAGTGGGTTTGATGGTGGAGACGGAGTGGGATGGAAGAGCAGATTAAAGTTTGAATTATCTATTAGACATACAAGTAGAGAAAGAGAAGGCCATTGGACGTGCGAGCCCTGAGTTTAGGGCAGAGGTCTGGGCTGGAGATATAAAGTTGGCAGTTGTAGGGCAAAGATGGTATATTTCAAGCTACAAGGCTAGGCAAGACAACCAAGGGACTGAGAAGAGGCCAGGCTGAGCTCTGCGGCACTGTAACATTAAGATGTTAAGAAGAGGTTGGGCACAGTGGCTCATGCCTATAATCCCAGCACTTTGGGAGGCTGAGGCGGGTGGATCACGAGGTCAAGAGATCGAGACCATCCTGGTCAACAAGGTGAAACCCCGTCTCTACTAAAAATACAAAAATTAGCTGGGCATGGTGGTGCACGCCTGTAGTCCCAGCTACTCGGGAGGCTGAGGCAGGAGAATTGCTTGAACCCAGGAAGCGGAGGTTGCGGTGAGCTGAGATCGCGCCATTGCACTCCAGCCTGGGTAACAAGAGCGAAACTGTGTCTCAAAAAAAAAAAAAAAAAGATGTTGAGAAGAAAAGATGGGACCAGCCAAAAAGATCAAAGAGAAACCAGAGCGATAAAAGCAAAACCAAGAGTGTGGGGTCCTAGAAACCAGCTGAAGGAAGCATTTCAGGAGGAATGATCAAAGGGGGCCAAAGGCTGTTACAAGGTAACTTGCTCATTGATTTAAGCAATGTGGGGTCATTGGTTCCCTTGACTCATCAGAGTGATAGCATCATGGTTCAACTTTCCTATCTGCCCACTCCTATTTCTTCATTCCCTCATTCTGTTGATTCTGAGTGTGACCCCTAACAAGTCCCCCTGCATATAAATCTCCCTCTCTGAGTCAGTATCCAGGAACCCATCTAAGGTATTATGCTTGATTTTTTTTTTTTTTTTTTTTTTTTGAGATGTTATTTCTCTGTCACCCAAGCTGGAGTAACTCAATCTTGGCTCACTACAACTTCCACAGCCCGGGTTCAAGCAATTCTCCTGCCTCAGCCTCCTGAGTAGCTGGAATTACAGGCACTCACCATCACGGCCAGCTAATTTTTGTATTTTTAGTAGGTACAGGGTTCCACCATGTTGGCTAGGTTGTTCTCAAACTCCTAACCTCATGATCCACCTGCCTCAGCCTCCCAAAGTGCTGGGATTACAGGCATGAGCCACCACACCCAGCTTATGCTTGATACTTTACATGTAACTTATATCTTAATTTTCACAGCCACCTAACAATGCAGACATTATTAACTACTTTAGAGGAGAGGATACAGAAAAAGGGCAAAGCTGAGTAAGTTTTCCAAGGTTACAGAGCTAAGAAAGTGGCAGAGGCAAGATTTGACTCAATCTGCTTGACACCACAGCTATGCTTTTCTCAAGGCAATACATGAACCTAGTGGCAGATTTAATTGTTCTAGTGCCAGCCAGAGCCTAGGGAAATCTGGTGGAAACCAGGGGACTGGGAGGCCAGGAGGATGTTAAGAATTCCTGAGCTGGGCCAGGCACGGTGGCTTGCACCTGTAATCCCAGCACTTTAGGAGGCTGAGGTGGGTGGATGAGATGTTGACCACCACCTGCAGGAGTCTGGCCTGCAGACCAGACTTGACGACGGATGAATGAATGCACTCTCACACCATTACAGGGATTCAAGTGGGCTAGGGATGGCCACTGGCTGCTTTCAGAGGGTGAAATGCAACCAATCGACCAAGACTCCCTCTCTATGTTACATTTATTCAGTCAGATTTTACAACAGAGGTACTAAGTTAACACACTTGTGGATAATTAACATGGTTAAGAGAATGGTTTTACAACTGATAAAAGCTTTAGGTTCTGGGCCCGGAGTAAACACTATTAACAGATAATTCCCCTTTGATCTCCCCCTCAGCCCCCCCAGATGACCATCCAGCATAAAATTTACATGAGTAAACAGAGTGGAGACAAAGGGAAGTGGAGTAAACAAACTTAAACCGGGAAGGCCTTTGATCATCTCTCTCTCTTTCCTATGCTAATGTAATGGGGCAACTGCCTTCAGCCTGCCTCAATACAACCTTTTGGCCTTCCAAAAGGTTTGAGATTACAATCTATAACTTTTGCTAATATTTTCCATAATATTTTGCCACCACCCCAAGTGAATCTCAACAGGTGGATCACCTGAGGTCAGGAGTTTAAGACCAGCCTGACCAACATGGTAAAATCCCATCTCTACTAAAAATACAAAAATTTGCCGGGCATGGTGGCAGACGCCTGTAATCTCAGCTACTCAGGAGGCTGAGGCAGGAGAATCCCTTGAACTCAGGAGGCAGAGCTTGCAGTGAGCCAAGATTGCACCATTGCACTCCAGCCTGGGCAACAAGAGCAAAACTCTGTCTCAAAAAAAAAAAAAAACCACAAAAAAAAAACCAACAAAAAAAACACCAAACAACAACAACAAAAACCAAAAATAATTGCTGAGCTGGCCTAGATGAAGTGGCTCACGCCTGTAATCCCAGAACTTTGGGAGGCTGAGGCAGGATTGTTTGAGCCCAGGAGTTCAAGACCAGTCCGGGCAACATGGCAAGACCGCATTGCTGCAGGAAAAAAAAGTGCTGAGCTGTAAGGGAGAAATGAAAGCAATAGTGAGGGAAGAGTCAAGGTAGAAGGCTGGAGACGCTGACTCCTCCACTAAACTGGGGAAGCCAGAACACAGACTCTGTGGGTGGGAAAAGTCAGAAATAAGGGAGGGAAGGAAGACTGAGTTGAGGGAGCTAACAAAAGAGTCTTAATCTGCAACCCAGAATTATTACTGTATGAGTCCTGGAGTATGTCACTTGGGTAGACACGTCTTTCAAGGAGCTAAATGAAGTGTAACATTGGCAGCATCCCATAATTTTTGTATTTTTGTTACTTAACAAAATTTTCTTTTGTGTTTAGATTTTTCACCAGAGTAATTTATTTTCATGGGATAGCAACATAAAATTTAAAACACGGTTCACTTACTTATTCTTGCAGCTCAATGGTAATTCTGTATTTCAAAAATATTTCCTTGTCAACTGAAAAATCATTCTGTGACTGTGAGGTGTAGGTTTCCAAGTACATTTATATTTTTATTTCTTCTTGCTTTCCTGCCCGTTCATCCTTTCCATTAGGCCTTTAAAAAACTCTTATTAGATTACAATATGGGCAAACAAAAATCGATAAAACACAATTCCTGTTGAGGCAGTAACAGTCTGGTGAGAGAAGTAGACATTTAAACAATAGAAACAAAGACACAAAGGTCTATACAGCAAGCTCTTACAAAGGTAAGAGCCGCGCGGAAGGAGCCACTAACTCTTTTTAGAGATGAGAGTCATAGAAGGGCTCAAGAGAAATGTCCACAAGATTAGAAATAAGGTTACACTGAGAAACCAGTATGAATTAATTCACAGTAGATAAGACCAGCCATCCGGAAAAATTACCAGTATCTTGTCTATAAATACGTTTAACTATGTTCGGGGCTTGGTGGCTCTCACCTGTAATCCTAGCACTTTGGAAGGCCGAGGCATGTGGATCACGAGGTCAGGAGTTTGAGACTAACCTGGTCAACATGGTGAAACCCCATCTCTACTAAAAATACAAAAAATTAGCCAAGTGTGGTGGCACACACCTGTACTCCCAGCTACTCAGGAGGCTGAGGTAGGAGAATCGCTTGAACTAGAGAGGTGGAGGTTGCAGTGAGCCGAGATTGCACCATTGCACTCCACTCTGGGGACAGAGCAAGACTCCGTCTGAAAACAAAACAAAACTAAACTAAACTAACTAAATAAACATTTAACTGCTTAAGCCCTTCAATGGCTCTCTAGTTCCTGGGAAGAAGTTCAAACTTCTCCATGACCTTCCATTATTCTTGCTTACTTTTCCAATTTTCTCTTACATTCCCAGTGACTAATAAGCATGACAGAGTTTGAGAATCACATGGGGTAATCCATGAGAGACCTTAGTAGACAGCCTGGCACTTCTGCCAGTTCCAGTCTTTTGGCTTCAGACCACTGGCTACCTCGGCTTTGCGATGCTGAGGCTGGGACTCTGAAGCAGCGTTTCTTCTCAGCCTGCTGGTTCGCCGCTAGGCTCTGCCTCCAGGGGGCACTCGAGTGGGGCTGCAAGGCTGGAGGAGGGAAGGGACTTCCTCCTCCCCGTCGGCTCTCTGTTCCAGAGAGCATCAGACCCGCAAAACTGTTTCTGCCCGCAAGCTGCAGGTTCTTTTTTTCGGCAACCATGGAATCCGGTTTTTCCAACATCTGCAAAACCAGCTTTCTGGTGCTCGCCTCAGAGACCCCAGCACCAGCCGAGCAGGCTGAAACCCCAGAGGGGGTCTGAGGGGTTAAATGTCACCTCTTCTACTTTTCTAAGTTTTACTAATTTCAGTTCCTTCTCTTCCTTTCCCCAGTCCTAGGGGTGGTAGCTGCTTCCTACTCTTGTTTCTTTTGTGATACCTACCTTAGGGCAGTGACTCCTGACCAGGGGCAAGTCTGCTTCCCAGGGGACATTTGGCAAAAGCTGGGAATATTTTTTTTTTTTTTGAGATGTAGTTTTGCTCTGTCACCCAGGCTGGAGTACAGTGACGCGATCTATGCTCACTGCAGCCTCCGTCTCCCCAGTTCAAGTGATTCTCCTGCTTCAGCCTACTGAGTAGCTGAGATTACAGGTGCCCACCACCATGCCCAGCTAATTTTTGTATTTTTAGTAGAGAGGGGTTTCTATTCTCTAATTTTTGTATTTTTAGTAGAGAGAGGTTGACCTGCTAATTTTTGTATTTTTAGTAGAGAGGGATTGACCAGCTAATTTTTGTATTTTTAGTTGAGAGGGGTTGACCAGGCTGGTCTTGAACTCCTGACCTCAGGTGATCCACCCGCCTTGGCCTCTCAAAGAGCTAGGATTACAGGCGTGAACCACCGCGTCTGGCCTGGAGAGATTTTTGGTTGTCACAATTTGGTGGATGTGAAAGGAATACTACTGGCACCTACTAGGTGGGGGCCAGGGATGCTGCTAAACATGCTACAGTGCACAGGACAGCACCCACAACAATTATTCAGCTCAAGACACCAATAGTGTCATGGTTGAGAAACCCTGTTTTAGAGTCTTTTTCTACTGTTTCTGATAAAGATTTTATACACTGTTAAATTTTATACAGTTAACGAGTCCTTATACTGGATTTTCTCTCATCAAACAACCGTTGCGATTTTGACTGAACCCTGATTGATTCAGCAGGTTTGTTTGTTTCTGGTTTTTGAGACAGGGCCTTGCTATGTTGTGCAGGCTGGATTGGAGGGGTGTCACCACTACCCACTGCAGTCTTGATCTCCCAAGCCCAAGCCATGCTCCCGCCTCGGCCTTGGGGGTAGCTGGGACTACAGGCACAAGCCACCAGCCACCACACCCAGCTAATTTTTTTGTTTTGTTTTGTTTTTAGTTGAAACTAGGTCTCACTGTGTTGCCCAGGCTGGTCTTGAACTTTGGGGCTCAAGCGATTCTCCTGCCTTGGCCTCCCAAAATGCTGGGATTATAGACATGAGCCACCGTGCCCAGCTTGACACAGCTTTCAAGTTGAAGATACCAATGGTTGAAACTAAAAAAATATTATTAACTTTTAATGAGTTAAATCTTCATGTATCATGATAGGAATTAAATAATGTTTCAAATCTCTACAGCTCGTGAATCAAGAGGTAGTGGTGGGACTCTTGGGTTGGGTCCTGGAAGGGGTGGAGCAAAGGATTATTGCTTTTTGTTGTAACCTATTTTGCAAAATCCATGCTCATGTATTATTTTTGATTAAAATATTTTAAGAAAAAAATCTTGCTATACATGTCCTACTCTATAAATACTACACAACTGAAGCCTCAAGCTGGTGGTCGACAGATACATTTTATTTGGCCTTCATTGTATTTTTTTTTGGGGGGGTGCTAATATTGTAAAAATATAACATTTTACATAAAAGTCATTTTTTTCCTTAAAAAGAGATTTGGCAATAAAGAACCCTTATTTGCATATGGCAACAAGCAGCTATGCTTGAGTGTCAGCTCACTTTACACAAGGCATATGCTTTCCGTTTCGTCACAGTCCCCACCATTCCCTGCTATATTCCTGAGTATTCTTGCCCAAGACCTGCTTTCTTCATTTAGGCTACTGGGTGCTCCTCTAGGCACTGAAGTTTGTCATGAAGTGGAATTTTCCACTTCAAGTGGAAAAGTGCATAGTGACTAAAAATGAGTCGTGCAAATAGGAAAAACCAAAAATGTGCCAAGAGACTCACAAAGTGATAATAACCTGATGGGCCTCCCATGGTCTGGGGTCTGACCTTGCAGGTGACAGTTTGCGGTTTTATTCAGTTGGTTGTAGTCAGGGATGTTGACTTACACTATTGAAGTTCCACGGAGATTGAAAATTAAGAATGGCAGTTTACTAATTTACAAAAGAAATGTAAAAACAAAAGGGATTAGATACTTGAGCCTTCTTACCAGTAGATTGTCTCCTTCACGGCAACTTCCAATTTTTGCTCATTTTTATAAGATAATAGGGGAAAAGGCAATACAATATGTAAATAGTTTCAGTAATTGGTAGAGAAACAGGGCATTGATAAACTGTTGGATGGCAGGCAGCGCCACCTTGTGGTAGCTCCAAATGTCCACTGGAAACTTGAGGGAAGGAAGGTCACATGCAGCCTATGAAATGGTGGCTTGAGTTGTCTTTGTAATACATCAAAGTGTAGTTTGTGTAACGCACGCCGTAAAATCAAGGACTACTTCTACTTTTCGTTTTGTGTCAACATTTTCTTTTTAGCTTTCTTAATGCCCTAGCTCAGGTCAAGTCTTGCTGACCTTAGAATCATTTTTTCTCTCTGAGACGACTGCATATCTCTGAACAGTTAATGTAATATGTTTGTATCTCAGAAGGAAAATGTATTTCCAAGTGCTTGGGGGACAATTTACCAACTCCCCTGTGTACAGCTCACGTGGCTTCCTACTGTGCTGAGTCCAGGAAGTGGGTGCCAGGCCAGCACTCCTGTGTTGCTGTTGGAGGTCATACCCTGCGGAATCTCCTTCTTCCTGGGTCTCTTGAATAATTCCTGTGGTTTTGCGCTGCCATCTCTCACCCGGGTGAGAGATGAACCTGAGGCCTGCTTCTCTCTGGGGGACATTTCCAGCTCTTGTCTCCCTTGCTTCATTTTTGGCAGTTGAATTCCCTGTATAATCTGCATCATGATTTTTCAAAAGATTCCTAGCTACCCATGCATGTCTATAAGCTCTGAGCCTGGGGTGTCAGTTTCTATTCAGATCTGGTGTGGCAGGTCTCACACTGGACTGAAACTCTTTGCTGCGTTTGGCTTTTGATCATCTGCCCCAAGAAGGGAGCCCACCTCTGACCTGCTCCCAGTGTCCCTGCTGTCTCCTCTCCAGCTCCTGCTCCCGACTTTTCCAGGCATGCAGTGGAGCCAGTGTCTCAATTGGAAGACCCCAAACCCTTGCTGGGGCAAACTCCATCCTACTCCAGAAACAGAAATCAATTGTCCTTCAAGCCAGTCTGATGCAGTATCCCTGTTTAGATGCAGCCTCACCTCACACAGCGTGGTGCTGCCATGCATTTTCCTTTCACGATAAAACAGGATCCCTGCTCAGTGTGGAGGTGAGTGCGCCATTCTTCATGAGTCACTAGGAGAAATGCATTCAATCATTCCATTTTTTTTTTTTTTTTGAGACAGAGTAGCCCAGGCTGGAGTGCATAGGCACAATCTCTCTCACTGCAACCTCTGCCTCCAGGTTCAAGGGATTCTCCTGCCTCAGCCTCCTGAGTAGCTGGATCTATAGTATGCACAGCCAGGCCTGGCTAATTTTTGCATTTTTAGTAGAGACAGGGTTTCACCATGTTGCCCAGGCTGCTGTAGAACCCCCGAGCTCAAGTGATCTGCCCACCTCAGCCTCTCAAGTGCTGGGATTACAGGTGTGAGTCACTGCACCCAGCTCAATCATTCTTTAGTTTGAAAATTTTGTTCCATTATTACATAAACAATGAACATGATTAAAGAAGAATATGGGGCATCTTGGGCAATGTAGAGGAACGTTAGGAAGTTATACTGAGAGTTTTGACTCATTTAAATTCTGCGTTAATTTATCACTTCTACCCACAGGTTTCTGCACACTTTTGCATGCTCTAATTATTTTCCATAAATGTATTCTGTAGTGTGGGACATTCTCTGACAGAGTTTCTCCTGTATTTGTCTCCTCTGGCTTATATGTCGACACTTCCCACTTCAAATTCTATGCCCCAGCAATTGATGTCATTTAAATAAATGCGATTTAGTATCTCAAATATGCCTTTTTTCTCACTTCTGATACTTCTCTTATTATGCCTGAAATAGTGCCTTCACTCCTCCCTACCTCTAACCATTGGTTAGGTAATTTCTACCAGTCATTCACATTTCCCTCCAGCGGTGTGGAAAGATTTTAAACCTCATGTCTGGAGCAGGGGGTGGACTTTGTGTGCTCTCATAGCCAGAGCTTTCCAGGGTGTGTCCACCAATGAATGTGTTAAAACATCACTGGAGGTCGGGTAAGGTGCTCATGCCTGTAATTGAAGCATTTTGGGAGGCCAAGGTAGGCGGACCACCTGAGGTCGGGAGTTTGAGACCAGCCTGATCAACATGGAGAAACCTCATCTCTACTAAAAATACAGAATTAGCGGGGCGTGGTGGCACATGCCTGTAATCCCAGCTTCTTGGGAGGCTGAGGCGGGAGAATCGCTTGAACCTGGGAGGCGGAGGTTGCAGTGAGCCAAGATCATATCATTGCACTCCAGCCTGGGCGATAAGAGCAAAACTCCATCTCAAAAAAACAAAAAAAGAACAACAACAACAAAATCACTGGAAATCCAACTGCTTATGTAACTAGAGATGAAAATCCACTCCAGGTCTACTGAAGCAAATAAACCTTTTTTTTTTTTTTTGGATACAGGGTGTCATTCTGTCACCCAGGCTGGCATGCAGTGGCACCATCATAGCTCATTACAACCTCAAACTCCTGGGCTAAAGTGATCCTCTCACCTCAGCCTCCCAAATAGCTGGGACCACAGGCATACACCACCATGCCCAGCTAATTTTTATGACTTGATTTCTTACATTTTAAATTTTAAATAGAGACGAGTTCTCCCTATATTGCCCAGGCTGATCTCAAACTCTTGGCCTCAAGTGATTCTCGTGACTTGGCCTCCCAAGTACTTGGGATTATAGTCGTGAGCCACTGTGTCCAGCCTTGTAGTGTTTTATTTTTTAAGTGTTGTAATGGATGTACTAGTGTTTAATATATTAGTCTTTAAAAAAATAGTTTAAAAATCTGTTTTCCCTGCCCCTCGCTGAATAAATTGAAAGTAGTGCAAGTTAAAGCACACGTCTCGTTCTCATCATGCCCATTGCATTCTATACTTCTCCTCCCTTGGCATTGACCACGATGGACTATATCTTTTTTTTTTTTGACATGGAGTCTTGCTCTGTCACCAGACTGGAGTGCAGTGGCGTGATCTCGGCTTACTGCAACCTTTGACTCCCTGGTTCAAGTGATTCTCCTGCCTCAGCTTCCTGAGTAGCTGGGATTACAGGCATGCACCACCATGCCCAGCTAATTTTTGTATTTTTAGTAGAGACAGGGTTTCACCATGTTGGCCAGGATGGTCTCAATCTCCTGACCTTGTGATCCACCTGCCCCGGCCTCCCAAAGTGCTGGGATTACAGGCATGAGCCACCGTGCCCCACCTGGACAATGTCTTAATTGCTTGTATGCTTGCCTGTCTCTCCCAGTGGTCTGTGATCTCTTAAGGGCAGGGACTCTTTATTCTTCACTGTTGTATCCCTAGCCTCAAGCCTGATGCTAACACAGAATTTGTGTTCAATAAATATTTATTGAATGGGTGGGTGGATGGAGGAATATAGGGTAGACTGATGTCCTCAAAGCAGCCAGCTAACCAGTACCTACATTCCAACCCATAGGTTTTGACCACTGACTTACCCTCTCATTCCCCTTTCTCTTAAAAAAAAAGTCTCAAGGGGCTATTTAAGTAATATGTCCCATAGGGTACATGCTTAAATGGCGGAGCCTCACCCACAGGTATAATTCCCTAAGGAAGAGCTCTCCTGGGAGGTTCATTGTCTCACGTCACTCTGCTGAGTGACTTTGAAGAGCAAGGCAGAAACATTCCCATTTATTCGTTATCTACCATGTGCTTGGAACCATGCCAGGCACTTTTTTATATGATACTCTCATTTAATTCTCACAGCAATACTCTAAGGTAGGTATTACTCTCCCCATTTATGCAGATGAGAAAGAGACTCAGAGCAAAGAGTGGGGCGGTGAGGAAGGAGACCCAGGGATCTAGGATCACCTCCCCCTTGACTTCCACACTGCATTTCAATAGAAGAAAAGGCTGGCCAATTGGCGCCTCCTGAACCACCTTCCTGTAAATAGCAGGCATGGTGTGGGGGAATCTTTCTGGTAGACATGGTTTTTACTTAAGCAAGGTCAAAACCCCACCCACTCCTCCATCGGCCAAGACCTTTTCATATGTGATTTCTAAAACTGTAAACCCAAGAGCCTTTCACGTGTAATTTCTAAGGCTGTAAACCTAAGATCCTTTCATGTGTAATTAGAGTGTAAGCCTCTATAAAGGCAGAGTTTCTCTTTGTTAGGGGAGCTGGGTCATTCAGACAAATTGTTGCCTGTAATACTACTACTACTAATAATACACTCCTTCCTTCCCAGTCGGTGTTTGAGAGGTCTGTTTCTTGCAGCGGCTGCTGCTTCACTTTCGTTCATCTCCAAGTGTAGCTCATCAGTCTGCTTTACCACCATGTCTGCTGCCAGGTCAACTCATTTACTCATTAATTGACATTTGTTGCACGCTTGCCGTTTGCCAAGGCCAGGGCTGGGGATTTAATGTGAATTATCCCAGTTAATCCTAACTGTGCCTCTATGAAGAAAGTAATATAATTATCTTCATTTTATCTTTGGGAAAGAAGTAACTCGCTCACAGAGACCATAATTGGTGGACCTGGATTGGGATTCCAGATCAGCATGAATCCAGAATGAGTGTCTTAACCATGACTTTCTGAACCTGCCCCACAGGCAATGTTACAGTCACATGCTGTGACACAGATGCATTGCACACTGGGCAGCTCGAATTATTAGCATTTCCTGGCAATCTGAATTGCAAGTGACAAGCTGACTTTTTGTTGTTGTTTTGGTAATAGAGCTATGCTTTTGTTGCTGTTGTTTCTATAGAGTATTGCCCTGTCACCAGGGCTAGAGTGCAGTGGCATGATCTCGACTCACTGCAGCCTTAACTGACATGGTAATTGCCCCATAAACTGCATACTTCGACCACACCTTGGCCTTCCATTGAAACGGCTCTCTGTAACCCTAATGTGACAGGCAAGCAGTCCAAACCAATGCCATTTTGGCCCTTGCGCCATTTTAAGAAAAACTAAGACTTGTAATAAGTAACTAAGGTCTGTACTTTTCCACCCTACCCAGACAACGTGTAAACTAACGCTTATCTTAACTTCCATGAACCACTTAAGTAACAATCAGAATGTCCAAAGCCCCTCACCCTCACCCCCACCCAGGAGGTGGTTTATGGAATGTCCAAAGTCCACTGGCCCTCAGAATGTCTGAAGCCCCTCGCCCTCACCCCTGCCCAGGAGGTGGATTACGGGCATAAAAGGTCTTGACACCCTCCTTTCGGGGCCATGGGTTAGAGAGACGTGAGTCCTCCATGGCCGCCAGCAATGAAGACCCTATAATTTGGCCTAGTCTTTTTCTCAGTGGTGATTTCCTACTTGCTCAGTTACAACATAACCTCCTGGGGTCAAACAATCCTCCAACCTCAGCCTCCCTAGTAGCTAGAACTACAGGTGAGTACCATCATGCCCAGTTAATTTTTAAAAATTTTTTGTAGAGACCAGACCTCACTATATTGCCTAGGCTGGTCTTGATCTCCTGAGCTCAAGCAATCTTCCTGCCTTGGCCTCCCAAAGTGCTGGGATCACGGGTGTGAACCATGATGCCCGGTTAGAGTTATGCTTTCTGGAACTATCAGGCACTTTTCCAGAATCCCAAATCCTTTTCATAAGTAGAAGGGGTTTCCTTTGTCTGGATTTTAAAAGAGAATTTCCTTAGAAAGACTTGCTTTGTTGAGAAAATTCAGAGAATTATTACTGTTTTCAGCAAGGAATCTTGGAAAAAGTGAACACAAATCCTTTAAAGTCTATGGCTATTACCAGATGGCTCTATAATGTAAAAATGATGGACAAGGTTGAAGCCACTTTCAGATAGTCTTAGCGAACAGGATTAATTTGGTGAGATTTATATCATGCCTAGAACTTTGTCATCACATATTGTTTGTTTTTAAAGTTATTTCTTAAGTAACACAAATATAAACAGACACTAGCAAACATCCTCAGGACGGAAACTAGAGAAGTAGTGGTATAATGGAAATAGCTATATGAGAAATTTCTTGAAGCTGTGCTTATGATCACCTCCTTTTGGGAGATGAGGAAAAGAAAGCAGATGTCAGCCTGTGGAATATTTCACAAGAATAATTTATGATTATGTCACCTTGAGGAGAAGTAAAACTGTGACATGGTAATCGCCCCATAAACTGCACACCTCAACCATACCTCGACTTTCCATTGAAACTGGTCTCTGTAGCACTAATGTGACAGGCAGGCAGTCCAAACCCATGCCATCTTGGCCCCTGCGACTTGTAATAAGTAACTAAGGTCTGTAAATTCCACCCTACCCAGACAATTGTGTAAACTAACACTTATCTTGACTTCTGTGAACCACTTAAGTAACAATCGGAATGTCTGAAGACCCTCGCCCTCACCCCCCGCCCAGGAGGTGGTTTACGGAATGTCCAAAGTCCACTGGCCCTCGGAATGTCCGAAGCCCCTCGCCCTCATCCCCGCCCAGGAGGTGGTTTACAGGCATAAAAGGTCTTGACACCCTCCTTTCGGGGCCACAGTTTAGAGAGACGAGTACTCCGTGGCTGCTGGCAATAAAGACCCTGTAATTTGGCCTAGTCTTTGTCTCCGTGGTAATTTTGCGCTTGCTCAGTTACAACAAAACTGATACTTTATGTTTAGTTTGGAATCAAAGATGTGTTGGGTGTAATTTGACACTGGTGAGTGAGACCTGGCCACATAGACTATTGAGCCAATATCAACTAGGGGAGGGGAATTAGAAACCAGTCCTGCTCTTCTGGGCAGGAAAGTGTGTTGTAAGCCCAGAAAATCTGGGACAGGTCTCAATTAATTTGGAAAGTTTATTTTGCGAAGGTTGAGAATGCGCCTGTGACGCAGCCTCAGGAAGTCCTGACAACATGTGCCCAAGGTGGTCAGGGCACAGCTTGGTTTATACATTTTAGGGAGACACGAGACATCAATCAATATATGTAAGAAGTACATTGGTTCAGTCTGGAAAGGCGGGACCATTTGAAGCAAAAGCAGGAAGACTTGGAAGTGGGGGTGGGAGCTTCCAGGTCACAGATAGGTGATACACAAACAGTTACATTATTTTGAGCTTCTGATTGCTTTTCCATGGGAGGCAAATCAGATATGCATCTATCTCAGTGAGCAGAGGAGTGACTTTGAATAGAATGGGAAGCAGGTTTGCCCTAAGCAGTTTCCAGTTTGAGTTTTCCGTAGCGATTTTAAGGGCCCAAGATATTTTCCTTTCACAGTGTGTTGATGTCTTGAGCCCTAAACGAGGAGGAGTGTCCCCAGTCAGAGGTGGCTTTGCTTTTTTTTTTTTTTTTTTAACAGCGACATCTACCAAGTTCTGACTTGACCCTTTGTGACTTCTCTCACAGAAAAAGCAATCAATAACAAGGACACAGTATCAGACCAGGCATGGTCAAAGAGGGTCACTAATGGCACACCAATCCAGAGGAAGAATACCCAGTGTATTCATTCATTTTTATACTGTGATTAAGATATTACCTGAGACTGGGTGATTTATAAACAAAGAAGGTTTAATTGACACACAGTTTCACATGACTGGGGAGGCCTCAGGAAACTTACAATCATGGCGGAAGGGGAAGCAGGCACCTTCCTCACAAGGCAGCAAGAGAGAGTGCAAGTGTGTGAAGAAGGAACCATCAAACACTTGTAAAGTCATCAGACCTTGTGAGAACTCACTCACTATCAGGAGAACAGCATAGGGGAAACTGCTCCCATGATCCAATCAGCTCCCACCAGGTCCTTCCCTTGACATGTGGGATTATGGGGATTACAATTCAAGATGAGATTTGAGTGGGGACACAGCAAAATCATAATCACCCAGCCTGTGAGGTTATGTTGCCTGCAGCCAAGGGTCATGCAATGTGTTGGGGGACATGTCGTGATGCCAAATACTTCCTAATACACCTCTCTTAGTCTGTCACCTTTTTTGTTTTTGGACAGTCTCTTGTTCGAGGTTTGTCTAGATCTGACTATTTAGGTGGTCCGAAAAGGATTTTTTTTTTCTGGAGAACGGAGTCTAGCTCTGAAACCCAGGCTAGAGTGCAGTGGTGCGATCTAAGTAAGTCATGATATATAGGGTCAAATAAAACTGCAACCTCTGCTTCCCAGGTTCAAGTGATTCTCCTGCCTCAGCCTCCTGAATAGCTGGGATTACAGGTGCCCACCACCATGACTGGATAATTTTTGTATTTTCAGTAGAGATGGGGTTTCACTGTGTTGGCCAGGCTGCTCTTGAACTCCTGACCTCATGATCCACCCACCTCAGCCTCCCAAAGTGCTGGATTACAAGCATTAGCCACCGTGCCGGGCTGGATTTTTAAAAAATATCTACTTCTTTCCACAAAAACATCTGCAGTGAATTCACAGATGACACCTGCAATATAACACTAGAGAAATCGGGAGAATGTGAGCTTTCTGCTTCTGCCACTAAGCAGCTGTGTGACCTTGAGCAAGTCACTTAAACTTGGCTTCAGATGTGTTAGCAGAAGGAGTGGGTTGGTAAAAGGCTGATTTCTGAGGGCTCTATCAATGCTAAAATCTACAGGTCTAACTTTCCTCCTGTAAAATTTATTTGAGGTCTCTTTTGTGTCTGTTGATATGTCATATGTCAAGGGCCATGAATGAAATTTGGCGAGGATGGTAATTCAGTGGTGGTGGAGAAGATGGGTCTACAATAGATGGTTTCTATTTAAAAGACTTCCCCACTTCATTTCATATGGCCTAGTAATAAAGTTTCTACAGCTTGTATGCTGAGCCTTGATTCACATACACCTATATCTTTAAAAGGAACATAGGTGGGGGACTCCTGAGGTTGTTCATTCATTATGCCTTTATTTCTTTTCAATGCAACATTAATTTAATAGTCTCATAGCCTTGAATAATCATTTAGGTCTTACTGCATTTTAAGGAAACATGATACTGTGTTGACAAAAAGAGTCAAATTCTGTAAAATATTTTAAGAGATTTATTCTGAGCCAAATGACAGTGATCATGGCCCGTGACACAGCCCTCAGGAGGTCCTGAGAACATGTACCCTAGGTGGTTGGGGTATAGTTTGGTTTAATATATTTTAGGGAGTCATGAGACATCAATCAAATGCATTTAAGAAATACATTGGCTTTGGTGTTTACATTGGGTTGAGGTGGAACAACTCAACGAGGGGGTTTCCGGGCTATAGGTCAATTTAAACGTTTGCTGATCGACAATTGGTTGAATTTATCTGAAGTCCTGGGATCAATGGAGAGGAATGTTCAGGTTAAGATAAAGGATTGTGGAGACCAAGTTTTATTGTGCAGAGGAATCTCTCAGATAGCAGACTTCAGAGAAAGAGCAGGTTGCAAAATGCTTCCTATTAGACCTACAAGGGTACCTGGTTCTTAGTTTATTATATTCTGGATTTGGAAAGAAAACAAAGGGGAAAAGGGATTCTCAATAGGATGTGGATTTTCCCCCCAAAAGACTTTGCAGGGCAATTTCAAGGTATGGCAAGGAAATACATTTTGGGGTTAACTATTTTTTCCTTGTTGCATAATGTTATGGCAAAGTCAGATTGAAAAGTAAGTCACAATGTATAGGGTCAAATAAAACCCATCTGATGAGAATTTATAGTTTGTGGGGCATGACTCCCTAGACCCCTTAGGTAGAAATTTGGGCACGATAAAAAACCGAAGCTTAGTCCTCAACTGAATGGAACGTAACACTTTATGTTAGGCCTTATCTCACTTCTGAGAATTTATGCATTTTCAAATCTCCCCTGCCAACTAAATTCTGAGCCCCTTGAAGGTAGAAATCATATTTTATTTATCTTTCTAGTCCCTACTGCTGAATATAGCATTCTGGTTCAAGTTACCTTTTGAATAAAAAATAATTAATTCACCACTGTCAATTCATAAATTACCAGACTTGGCTCACTATTTCCATGCAGTCATTGTATTAAGAAGGGTAAAACAGTGTGGAACCCTCTGGTTCACCTTTTCTCCTCCCATCACCCACCCCATGCTGATACACATTTAGTGATGATGGAAGGCGTGTAGTTTGAAAAAGACTTCCTGGATGAC
Source organism: Aotus nancymaae (assembly GCF_030222135.1). Classification (NCBI taxonomy): domain Eukaryota; kingdom Metazoa; phylum Chordata; class Mammalia; order Primates; family Aotidae; genus Aotus; species Aotus nancymaae. The sequence goes on from NW_026988428.1 coordinate 31,686,427, forward strand.
TGTAATACACATGTTTCTCATTGTCCTCAGCAAAAAAGAGACACACACTCAAAAGTTGCAAATTTCCTGGGCATTCTCACTGTAGGCTCTGGACTCTAAGGTTCCTCAGCTGCTTGCACACACTAGAGACATATGGTGGCCTAATGGATTAGGGTGGGTTAGAGACAGATTCTTTTGCACCTGCATCACGGTGGGCAAGAGGAAAAATAATATGCCTTTCTTTGAATGCCTACTGTCCCCACCAGGCAATGTCCCCACACATGCAAACCAGTCTCATACACCAGGAAGAAACATGTTTTCAAGGCCACTGCAAGATTGGTCTAATACAGCCAGTTTTGTGATGCAGCTGATAAAACCAGTTTGAGAAGAAAAGAGGGAATAGAGAATTATTTCATATAAACATAAATCTTACCAACCTGCCTTTCAAACATCAAATTAATATAGAAATGTTCACAAAGAAACCTTGCCAAAAGGAGAAAATTTCAAATATTTGGAAATATTAAATCTTAGCAGTGAAACTGTATGAAGTAGAAACATCTGGATTGAGTGTTAATTGGTACAAACTGGGGCATCTATTAGATTACTGAATGTTTGAGATCTGCATCTCAAATAGCAGCTCCTCAAAGGGGATTGATTCCCTGGCATCCAGTCTAAAGCAGCCTCCCATGACATGCAATCTACCTGTATAACAAACCTGCACATGTAAGGCTTGTTATACTGGTAGAACCTAAAATAAAAGATTTCTAAGAAAAGAATGGAGAATGTTCTGATTTTTCCTTTATTCTGCGTAAGGGAACCATGTGAGCTCAGAGACTCGCTCAGTCTAGTGCGTGGGCTGCCATGGTCAGTGGCACTGTATGTTTCTCATTGAGAGGGTGAGGATTTGGGAAGGAGGAGTGTCAGAAGTGTCAGGCCTGAGGTCAGGCACAGTGACTCATACCTGTAATCCTACTTTGGGAGGCAGAGGTGAGCCGATCACCTGAGGTCAGGAGTTTGAGCCCAGCCTGGCCAACATGGTGAAACCCCCGTCTCTACTAAAAATAAAAAAATTAGCCAGGTGTGGTGGCAGGTGCCTGTAATCCCAGCTACCTGGGAGGCTGAGGCAGGAGAATCACTGGAACTCCCAGCTTCCTGGGAGGCTGAGGCAGGAGAATCATTGGAACCCAGGAGGTGGAGGCTGCAGTGAGCCAAGATTGCGCCACTGCACTCCAACCTGGGTAACAGAGTGAGACTTCATCTCAAAAAAACAAAATGAAACAAAAAATGTGTCAGACCTGGCTAGCATAGTCAGTTTGTAAAAGAATAACTTTTGACCAGGCGCAGTGGCTCACACCTGTAATCCCAGCACTTTGGGAGGCCGAGGCCAAGAAATCAACACCATCCTGGCCAACACGGTGAAACCCCATCTCTGTTAAAAATACAAAAAATTAGCCGGTAGTCCCAGCTACTTGGGAGGCTGAGGCAGGAGAATCGCTTGAACCCAGGAGGCGGAGGTTGCAGTGAGCCAAGATCACACCACTGCACTCCAGCCTGACAACAGAGTGAGACTCCATCCCCAAAAAAGAAAACGAATATTGTTTTGCTTTTTTAATACAAAATTACACATGTTCATTAGATAAATCAGGAAATCAGATAAATAAAATCAAGAAAGAATTATTGGAACATCACAATGCTAACAGCTTACAGATATTTCTCTTTCCAGACCTAGGTGCCTTTTGGCATCAGAGGACAGAAATGGCATTACTCCCTTTCCACCATTGATTGAAAACAAAATAAGTCTACTTTTTGTGAACTGAAGTGTAAATAAATAAATAAAGCAGCCTTCCAACTCTCATCCTCCCTTTTTTATATCATCCTATCCCATCATATTTCCCTGTTCCAGTTTTTTAAAATTAAAATTAAAATTTCCTTTAGAGACAAACTCTTACTCTGTCACTCAGGCTGATGGGCAGTGGTGCAATGATCACTCATTGCAACCTCACACTCCTGAGCTCACGTGATTCTCCTGCTTCAGCCCAGCTAGCAGCTGGGACTACAGGCTTGTGCCTCCACGTCTGATCCCTGTTCCATTTTTTTTTTTTTTTTTACAGCATGTGTCATCTGAAATTACCCTGTTTATTTGTTGTCCTTAAGCGCAGGCATCGCGCTGTCTTGTTTCTTACTGTGCTTCAGCTCCTTGGGATGGAGTAGGCGCTCAATAAATACTTGGTGCAAAAATGATGGAATGAATGTTACACATTGCTCATTGTCTCCAATAGAAACAGAAAACTATTTCTCGAGATGGAAAAACTTTCAGAAAAAAAATTACTCCGTTCAGGATTTGCCTTGAAAGAATGGGTGGGAGCTTGGAGAGCCTTCATCGTAAAGGGGTTAACAGCATAGAATGTGGAATCAGACTACCTGCCTCCTGTAGAATCCAGAAAGGTGACCACTAAATATCTATGGAGTGAAAGTTTCAAGATTTAATTCAAGTTTGTGCTTACGGCATTAATAACACATTATTTATTTTGAAACACTCATGCAGTGGGGCCAGAAGATAGCAGAAGAATGAGATAGGAGATTCTTTTAAAAATGAATTCCAGGTTTTAAAAGAATGTCTATACTTAATTACCTCAAAAAAATAACTTTTTTTTTTTATGAAAACATCATGTTCTTGAAGGCTTTAGAAAATCAAACATAGCACATAATTTTTTTTCCTTGGCTGTTTCATGCAACAGCACAGAAGGTGGAGTCAAAAGACAATTCTCATTCAAGGTCTGCCACTTACTAGCTTGAGTAAGTCACTTAATCTCTGTGAGTCCCACTTGCCTTAAAATAAAAAAGACAATCATACATTGCAACTTTCCCACCCCTCCCAGGGTGGCTGTTAGACTCCAGGAATACAACCTATGTGCAAGTCCTTAGTAAACAAGGATTATAAGCATGTTAGCTTCTCTTTTAATATGCCAACATGATGGATGTTGGCATATAATGGCTTTGTGAATGGTGGAGAATATAATTCCAGTTCAGTGATTGTAGCCAGACATTCAACTGCCTGTCCTAGCAACACTGTTTGCCTTTGAGATCAAATGAAGTGGTAAATGCAAGAACTCATGCTAGAGTGGAAGAAACTGAAGTTATGGAGCTTCTCTGTGCTAACTGAGGCAGATCTCAGCTGTTTGTTAATCGGAAACTTAGCAACTGGAATAAATATCTAGAAATTTAATGACACGTTCTTTTATCTACAATAAGAAATACTAAGATGGAAAATTATCTCCCAATCCCTCCTTCTTATGCCATTAATATTCAAACACACCTTTTCTTACTCCACCCACTCTCTTCCAGCTCATCAAGATTCCCTTCCTACGTTCAAAAATCCTATTTCACTCATGAAAACTTTTCATTTTTTGAGCACCAACTTTCATAGCTTAGAAAGTAAAATAGTTTAAAGTGTTAACAGTGGTTATCTCTAGGTGGTAAGATTATGAGTAGCATTTTCTTCTTATATTTTTCATACTTCCAAATTTTTCATAATGAGCATTTATTCTTTTTATATTAAGAAGGACAACAAGGAAGCAGATTATTTATTTATTTATGGAGTCAGAGTCTTACTCTGTTGCCCAGGCTGGAGTGCAATGGCATGATCTCGACTCACTGCAACCTCCACTTCCTGGGTTGAAGTGATTCTCCTGCCTCAGCCTCCCCAGTACCTGGGACTATGGGTGCAGGCCACCATGCCTGGCTCATTTTTGTAGCTTTAGTAGAGACGGGGTTTCACCATGTTAGCCAGGCTGGTCTCAAACTCCTGACCTCAGGTGATCCACCCGCCTCGGCCTCCCAAAGTGCTGGGATTACAGGCATGAGCAACTGCGCCTGACCAGATTATTTGTTTGTTTATTTATTTATTTATTTACTTTTGAGAGAGTCTCGCCCTGTCTCCCAGGCTGGAGTGCAGTGGCGTGATCTTGGCTCACTGCAACCTCCACCTCCCAGGTTCAAGTGATTCTTGGGCCTCAGACACCTGAGTAGCTGGGATTACAGGCATGTGCCACCATAACCAGCTAATTTTTGTATTTCTAGTAGAGACAGGGTTTTGCCATGTTGGCCAGACTTGGGAAGCAGATTTAATTAGGCAACATTCCTTAAAGAGTGTTTCAGACAATTCTAATCCTGGAGAATTAGAGGAGAAATTTAAGGAGAAAGATATCTGACCATATAAATTTGTGAAATACTAGACACTTTATCTCTTTTGGGGGAGAATCACAAAGCACAATCATCTGTCAGATGCTTGCAAGTTCTTTCAAGAAAGAAACCTGCTTAATTTTGTTTAATCTAAAATTTGTATTTTTCCCCCACAAGACACTTTTTTTCATGCAAAATCTGTAAATATTTTGTGAAACTGGTGACTCACAGAACAACTTTTTGGGAAACAGGCAATTGGGAACAACTCTTCTGCTGAGCAGGAGGGTGACATGGGCTTTCTCACCAGGGCCCATGGGATCACTAGAGGGTTCGAGAATGGGCTTTAGTGGCAGTTACCCTTGCACAACATTATCTATATGTACACATATGTGCTTTTGTCTGGGGAGAGGATTGGAACACTCATATTCTCGGTCATCCACATCCTGTAAAGATACTTGACATTCAGTACTTTTGTTTTGTTTTGTTTTGAGACAGAGTTTCACTCTGTCCCACAAGCTGGAGTACAATGGCGTGATCTTGGCTCACTGCAACCTCTGCCTCTCAGGTTCAAGCAATTCTTCTGCCTCAACCTCCCAAGTAGTTGCAATTACAGGCACCTGCCACCATGCCCGGCTAATTTTTTTTGCAGTTTTAGTAGAGATGAGGTTTCACCATGTTGGCCAGGCTGGTCTCAAACTCCTGACCTCAGGTGATCCATCCGCCTCGGTCCCGCAAAGTGCTGGGATTACAGGCGTGAGCCACCACACCCGGTGACATTCAGTACTTTTTAAAAAATACAAGTTCCTGCTCTGTTGCCCAGGCTGGAGTGCAGTGGCATGATCGTAGCTCACTGTAACATGAAACTCCTGGGCTCAAGCAATCCTCCCACCGTGGCCTCTCAGGGCACTGGGATTACAGGTGTGAGCCACCATGCCCAGACTCTAAGATACTTGATGTTTAGCACTTTTGCCCAGCAACACTTTGCCATGAAAACAAAGCAGAAGAAACAAGAAATCTGTTGCCATATATAACAAAAAACAAAACAAAACAAAAAATAGAACACCTAGTTAAATGTGAATTTCAGATAAGTAACAAATAATGTGTTAGTATAAGGCGTGTCATGTAACATCTGGACATTTTTATACCGTGCATATATTATCAGCTGTTTTCTTGAAATTCATATGTAACTGGTGTCTTGTATTTTATCTTGTAACCTTCGTTAAACTCAAATTTATTAACACTAGAGTTACAGAGAGCACTCTATTTGAAATGCTGATACAGGGACATTTGACACCTTTCTACACAAAGGGTGGTCCATGGACCAGCATCATTGACATCACCTGGAAGCTTATCAGAAATGCAGAATCTCAGGCTCCACCCCAGATTTGCTGAAACAGAATCTACAGTGTATCAAGATCTCCAGGTGAAGTATTCCTATGTTGAAGTTTGAGAAGCCCCGATGGAAAGAGTTCCTGGCATGATGGTTTGCAACCTTGGCTAGATACTGGAATCACCTGGAAGCTTTAAGCCTACACATGCCCGGGCTGATTCCCCCAGAGTCAGATTTAGTGGATCTGAGTAACAATCTGGGCATTGGGATTTTTAAACACCCCTTCCTCTCTATCCCAGAAGACTCTAATGTGCAGCCAAGATAGCATCGTTATAAAGTAGGAGACCCAAGCAAGGTGAAGACTATCAGAATCACCTGCAGAGAGTTTGCTACCAAACACTTCTGTGCCCCACCCTAGGCTGATGGAACCCAAATCTCTGGGTGTGGACTGTATTTTCACAAAGTGCTCAGTACGATTCTATTCCCTCTTCAGTTGAGAACCATTAATTAAGTTGAGAACCATTTAAGGGTGACCTAAAGTGGAACTATCCAGGTATTATCTGGCCACCAAGCTATTGAGGAAAAAAGGGCCACCCATGGGAACTCAGCATGCAGCTTAGGTGGGGCCTGGCTTTCCTCCTGCTCACGTGGAACCACAGGTTCCCACGATGCTAAAGACAAGGCAGGATGGCCCTCGCCCACCAGAGGAAATTTCACAAATCTAATTTCCATAAGAATTGATGTGATGCCTGAGGATGAAGGTGTTCACTGTCTCCTACCAGATTAGTTATTCATTTTGTTTTTGTTTTGTTTTGTTTGAAATGGAGTTTCTCTCTTGTCGCCCAGGCTGGAGTGCAATAGTGCGAGCTGGGCTCACTGCAACCTCTGCCTCTTGGGTTCAAGCAATTCTCCTGCCTCAGCCTCCCAAGTGGCTGGGATTACAAGCATGTGCTACCATGCTGGCTAATTTTGTATTTTTAGTAGAGACAGGGTTTCACCATATTGGCCAGGCTGGTCTAAAACTCCTTACCTCAGGTGATCCACCAGCCTCAGCCTCCCAAAGTCCTGTGATTATAGGCATGAGCCAGCGTGCCTGGCCTAGCCATTCATTTTGACTCTTGGCATATGAAATGGTTTCCCACAAGTCTACTTAGAATATAACATGGGACTAGGCATGGTGGCACACGCCTGTAATCTTAGCACTTTGGAAGTCTGAGGCAGGAGGATTGCTTGAGCCCAGGAGTACAAGACCAGCCTAGACAACAAAGCAAGATCCCATCTCTGCAAAAAATTTAAAAATCAGCCAGGCATGGTGGTGTATGCCTATAATTCCAGCTACTTGGGAGGCTGGGGTGGAAGGCTTACTTGAGCCCAAGAGGTTGAGGCTGTAGTGAGACATGGTCACATCACTGTTCCCCAGCCTAGGCAAGAGAGTGAGACCCAGACTCTTCTGGAATCATTTTCATTATTCACTTGATATATATTTATAAATATATATCTATTTGTGGGAAACCATTTATATATATTTATAAATTTATAAATATGTATCAAATGAATTTATAAATTGAAAATACAAATTGAACTGAAAATATAAATTGATATATATTTATAAATTCAGTGCAAAGCTTGATATGAAGCAGAAGGGATTTAGTCAAAGAAAAGAAATTTATAAACTGATATATATTCATAAATATTGATATATATTTATATCAATTTATAGATATAAATATATTGATATATATTTGATATATAATTATAAACTCACTTGATACATATTTATAAATTTATAAATATATATAAATGGTTTCCCACAAGTAGATATAAATTTATAAATACATATCAAGTGAAAAATGAAAATGATTCCAGCAGAAGCACAGGAGGATTTAAATCTGAGTTACATCATCCAGTGCAGGTGGTGACTTGCTCACCTGCTGATACTGTGAATCTCAGCTACAGAGAATGACGTAAAGCACTTGTTGGGCGTGTTAGATCCCTGGGCTGATGAATGGACTGAGCAGTAACGGTTAAAGAAATTATCTCATCCTTTTCTTCATCAGCACATGGTGGTTGAGTGCAAAGCTTGATATGAAGCAGGAGGGATTTTAGTCAAAGAAAAGAAATTATGAAATTCTATTAAATCTTATGGATTTTATCCAAGATTGAGCCTGGATGATGCCTTTGTCTTTTAGATAGCCACTTTACAACTCATTTTGGAACTGATTATCAGTTAACACATTTCACTGTCTCAGATTTATGTTCCTACTAATTAAGAAGAATAAAGAAATGTTTGATTTCCACGAGGAAGGATGAGAAATGGAACGTAAATACAGTAGGAGCTGACAAGTTATCGCCAATAGAAGCAAATAGGTCTATTTCTGGGCTTATGACTGCTTTGGAGGCCTGGAGGCTTCAGAGCAAGTTCACGTGGTTGATGACATTGACACAAAGCAGCTAGTGGGCTGTTTAGTTTAAAGGGGGCAAGGTGGAACTTTCACTCTGTTTTTCAGAAGTTCCAGGATCTCCTTCAAGGTTGAAATGTTTGGGGATTTTGTTTTGGTAAAATAGTTGTGGTCTAATTTCTTTATGTTTTATTAAGCCCTCTAACTTAATGTGCTTAGAGATCACCTGGGGATCTGGTTAAAATGCAATTTTTAATTGTAAGTCTGGGGTAGGGCTTGACATTCTGCATTGCTAATAAACTCCTTGCTGATGTGGATGCTGCTGACCTGCAGACCACACTTTGAATAGCAAGGTTTAGAGCTTTTGTCTGAACCATGTGTCAGTCAGGGTTATTTAGAGAAACAACCTATAGGATAAAGACAGATGGATATTTTAAGGAATTGGCTTATGTGATTGTAGGGGTTGGCAAGTTCAAAGTCTGTAGGGCAGGCTGGAAACTTAGGAGTTAATGTTGCAGTCTCAAGGCACAATTTCTTCCTCTCTGGAAATCAGTTTTTGCTCATAAGACCTTTCAACTGATTGGATGATACTAAAATATCCACATTATGAAGAATAATCTCCTTTACTTAAAGTCTAAAAAAAATAATTTTTTTTTTTTAGAGATGGGGTCTCACTACATTGCCCAGGCTGGACTGAAACTCCTGGGCTCAGGTGATCCTCCTGCCTCAGCTTCTTGAATAGCTGGGACTACAGGCGTGCCAACATGCCAACTACTGTACATGTTAATCACATCTACAAAATATCTTCCCAGTATCACCTAGATTAGTGTTTGATTAAATAACTGGGTATTATTGCCTAGCCAAATTGACACATAAAACTAACCATTACATCATGGATCTCTTTTTTTAATGAGTTTCCATTAATGCCTAAAAAGCAAAATAGATAAAAGCATAACTGCTCTGCTTAAATTAGGAGTGGGTATCTGGAATCTGGCCTCATTCTCCTGCCTTTCCCCAGGGGGAGCTCCAAGGAGGATTGTTTCAAAATCATTGCCTTGAATTTCTTCACCTATAACATGCAGATAAGTAATAGCATCTGACTAGAGATTAAATTAGATCATCTTAGTAAAACCATGTAGCACAATACTTGGCACATTTGTAGGTATTTTATACACATGAGTTGCTTCTAGTTTTATTGCTGTTATCAATCAGAACTATTACTGAAAAATAGGCTTTTTTCAAAGAAAAAATACAAAGTATTTCAGTATAAGGCCTGATGCTTCACAGGGAGCTCCTAGGATATATTACTGCCTCTACTTTCGCTGCTGACCTGGTGGCCAAGTGGACTAGCTTCATTAACCTCAGCCCCAGTTGAGCATCTAAATGGAAGATGTCTCTGGGCCCAGTGGAAGATGTCTCTGTGGGCTGAGCATTGGTCCAGCACTGGGACAAGCAATTAGACTCGCAGGAGGGAAGGTCAAAGGTTACTGCTTTGTTCTCTTTACTGCCTCAGATGACCACATTTTAACCTTTCCTGTCTCTTGACCAAGAACACAACTGTGGTTTGTCTCATCTGGTAGCTGGAGAAAGTGAGCACTAGGCTTTCCTTAACTTCAGCTGCAAAGAAATAGCATGGCTGCAACCTAATAATTTTTTGTTACTTGAAAAAAGGGCAGTTTTCTTCAACAGTTTCCTTAGAAATTACAATTTGGAAAGCAAAAGAAGTTGCCTTCTATTGTCCTCGTTTTGCTTACAAGCACTTAACAGAAGAGGGAACACAAATGTGTTGACAAAAGAAACAGAAAAAGATCTTAAGCTTGTATGAGGTCTTAAGTCCTTGAGTTTAAAATGCAGTGTGGAACTACAAGGAATTTTTCCTCCATAAACGTGTGCTAATGAAGTTAAGAGATTTTGTTTCAACTGCATATTTTATAAAATTATCCTGGAACTTGGAAATGAAGTTGCATGCTTTCTGCTTATTTCAGTAACACTCGTGCTGACAGTATATGTTCTTTGATGACAATTGGTATTTATGATGCATGGAAAGAACAGCTTCTAGCTCACTGCACAACAGCAATATTGACTCTGCAGGAAGAAAAGCAGTGACAAACTCAGCTCTGCTAGAAAAGTGAGAAAGTGTAACTCAAAGACTCTAGGAATAGTTACTTTGATTATTGTTTCCTGATGAAAGCCTTACTTTACACAAAGTGCCTAAGCAAGTTTCCTTTCACTATAACAGTCATTTCTCATCTATAATTAATGTTAATTATTGCTATAGTTAAGACGAAAGAAGCATAGAGCAGCATAGAGGCAGGACAGAGTATGAATTAGGAGTGGTTATGGCGACATGTTCATGTTCAAACTCCAATTAGTTACTGAATGACCTTGGTAAGTTACTGAACCTCTTTAAGCCTTAACTTCTTTGTATATAATATGTAGTAATACCTTGGAGAGTTGTTTCCACGATCAAATAAAATAAAGCATGTAAGCTTTCAATAAACACTGCAAGATGCTGCAGTTGGGTCAAGAAAAGACCCAATGTGGCAATGACAGGCCCTCCCAGCAGTCATCAGGCTATAATGGCCCATAGGATACCACAAAAGATGCTAAGAGATTAAATGAACTGCATGCAATCCTGTTTAAATTGTGCTAGTGGTAGATTAGGATGAATCCTCAGGTAGCTGTGATACTATGGGCAAATTAAGGTCTTTAAGCCAGAGTCCTCTGGTGTAAAACTGTCCCAGTTTCTACCACATAGGGTTTCTTTCTTAATAAATTTTTAATTTCAGAGTAATTTTAGATTTAAAGAAAAGTTGCAAAGATAATAGAGAGTTTTACCACCTACCCCTTGCCCAGTTTTCTCTATTGCTAATATCTTACATTAACAAGTTACATTTGCCAAAACGAAGAAACTGACATTGGCACGGTGGCTCACGCCTGTAATCCCAGCACTTTGGGAGGTTGAGGTGGGCGGATTACCTGATGTCAGGAGTTCCAGACCAGCCTGGCCAACATGGTGAAACCCTGTCTCTACTAAAAATACAAAATTAGCCAGGTATTGTGCATGCCTGTAATCCCAGCTACTTGGGAGGCTGAGACAAGATAATCGCTTGAACCCTGGAGGCAGAAGTTGCAGTGAGTAGAGATTGTGCCACTGTACTCCAGCCTGAGCGAAAGAGTGAAACTCTGTCTCAAAAAAAGAAAAAATAAATTGACATTGGCAAAAAAAGAGTAACAGATGCTGGCAAGGTTGCAGGGAAAAGGGAACGCTTATACACTGTTGGTGGGAGTATAAATTAGTTTAACCATTGTGGAAAGCAGTATGGCAATTCTTCAGTGAGCAAAAAGCAGAACTATCATTTGACCAAGCAATCCCCTTACTGTATACCCAGAGGAATATAAATTATTTTGACCATAAAGACACAGGCATGTGAATATTCATTGCAGCACTATTCACAGTAGCAAAGACATGGAATCAACCTAAACACCCATCAATGACAGACTGGATAAAGAAAATGTGAGATATATATATATATACCATAGAATATTATGCAGCCATAAAAAAGAGCAAGATCATGTCTTTTGTGGGAACATGGATGGAGCTGGAGGCTATTATCCTCAGCAAACTAATGCAGTAACAGAAAACCAAATACCACATGTTCTCACTTATAAGTGGGAGCTAAATGATAAGAACTTATGAACACAAAGAAGGAAACTATAGACACTGGGGTCTACTTGAGGGTGGAGGGTGGGAGGAGGGAGAGGAGCAGAAAAGATAACTATTGGGTACTATGCTTAGTACCTGGGTGATGAAATTGTACAACAAACCTCTGTGACACAAGACAAGTTCACCTATATAATAAACCTTCACATGTATCCCCAAACTTAAAATGAAAGTTAAAAAAAACCCCTGACATTGATATGTTACTATTCACTAAACTCCAGATTTTGGATTACCCCAGTTTTTCCACTGATGTTCTTTTTCTGATCCAGGATCCAATCCAAGAAACCACAGTACGTTTCGTGTCTTGCCTCTCCAATGTCCTTTGGTCTGTAACAGTTTCTTAATATTTCCTAATTTCCATGACCTTGACAGTCTTGAGGAATATAGCCGGATACCCTGTAGAATGTTCCCCAGTCTAGATTTGTCTGGCACTTCCTTCTGGGTCAACCAGGATCACCTCATAGGGTTTGAATGGGGATCTAATGAGAAGCACTCAGGACCCTGTTGGACAACTTTTTTTCATTATCAATGCACAGTTTTAACACAGAGGGGCAAAGCTGAGTTATGATTGAGAGCAGTGCTTCTGCAGCCAGTGGCCCAGGTCCTAGTCCCACAGCTGCTGTTTTCTAGCTATGTGACCCTGGACACATTTTTAACTTCTCAGTTTTTCTCATCTGTAAGGTATTATAATAATAGCCTTTTCCTTGTAAGGTTGTTGGGAGGATTAAACTGATGCAAATGCTTATTGCATTCTAGGCACCTAGCAAGCTCCCTTTACTTTTTGCTATTAGTATTATTAATACAAATAGTGTGAAACCACTTCTCCCTTATTTACCTTTGGAATAATTCAGAATCTCCATGTAGCCATTTATCTGCAGTGGCAATGCCTGTGTTAGGCACTGTATATCTTATGGGTGCTTAACCGAAAGTGTCATTGTGAGCACAGTTCCTGGGCAGATCTCTGGAACTCGCCAGAAAGAACCTTCAGCAGCACCTGTCATGCAACATCCTGCAGAATTTGGTGCTTCCACGTTAGCCCCACCCTGAGTTAGGACCAGGTGAAGAAGTGGAGACAGCGCCTGGCAAGGCCTTGCAGGGAGGGTCATGATTCACACAAACAAGAGAAGGATGAAGGAGGACAGCAACAGCAGAGGAGAAGCTGAGCTTCTGCTGAAGGACCAGAGCCTAGGCTCCCTGGGCTTACTTCACTGTCTTCTGATCATTGTTCATGTCAGATTTCATGTGGGGACCCCTTGTTCAGCACACACAGAATATGACTCGCAGTTAACCCACTGTGCAGTCTAACTTCAATACTGGCACAACCTTCTAAAATTATGCAATTAAAGACTCCACTAGAATTAAGTATCTGAGAATGCAGTTTAACCAAGTGGATCAAAAGGGACATTTTAAAAAGCGGAGAGAGGCCGGGTATGGTGGCTAATGCCTGTAATCCCAGCACTTCGGGACGCCGAGGAGGGTGGATCTTGAAGTCAGAAGTTTAAGACCAGCCTGGCCAACATGGTGAAACCCTATCTCTACTAAAAATACAAAATGAGCCAGGTATGGTAGCGCATGCCTGCAATCTCAGCTACTTGGGAGGCTGAGGCAGGAGAATCGCTTGAACCCAGGAGGCAGAGGTTGCAGTGAGCCGAGATCATGCCACTGCATTCCAGCCTGGGAGGCAGAGTGAGACTCCACCTTTAAATAAATAAATAAGTAAATAGCAGAGAGAAAGGGTGAAATAATAAACCTGGGAAGAAGAAGAAAATCGACACCAACAACCTCCCTCTTCCTGCTTCCTTCGGTCTCATTTCTAGGTGCCTTTTTGTCTAGTCTTACTTGTCTTACTTACATGATCATCTCCCTGGGGAAGGTGGATGTTGCTTTGATAACAGGACAGCTCCTACCCTGGGAGCAATTCTTTGGATGTTAAGCATAGCAATACCAATCTTATTGTATTGGCTACACCCTAAGGGTCTTCTTTGCCTCCTAATACTTCACCCATTCATGAAACACTGTTTTGAACATTGTTTTGTGCTATTAAGTTGAAGATATTAATTTTTTCAGATATCTCATTAGGTGGCAGGTATTATTTATTTAAACAATCCTGAGTGCCTACCATGGGCCAGGCACAGTTCTACACACTTGGGTACCTCAGGGAGCAAAACAGACGGCGATGTGCTTACGTCTTGGTGGCAGACACAGGCAATATGATAAGCATGACAAACAAGTACATTGCATGGTGTGCAGGTGATAGGCACTGTGGCAAAGAACAAGCAGGGGGAATTGGGAGTGCCGGTTGGAGGGGTGGCTGCTTGATTCTCCCCATTTGCCAAAGGGAGGCTGCATCAGGGAAAAGCATTCCCTCCCTTTCCCTAACTGCCCCTAGTCTTGCTCTAAGCTTTGTTTCACAGTCTCTGATCCTTTTCTATATCCCTTTTTAAATGGGAACAGTATTAAATGCTAATAAGCACTCTGGCTCTGAAGCCAAAGTATCTGAAATTGATTCCCAGCTCGGTGGCATGCTTCTCTGTGTGACCTTGGGCATGCTGACTTCCCTCTGCTTTGATTTCCCCATCTACAAAATTTGCCTACCTTACAGGGTTGTAGAGAGGATGTTTCATGTTACTATAAGGTGCCTAGACCAGGCCCTGGCTCAGGGCAAGCACTCAGAGGTGAGCTTAAAGAAGAAAGTGGTGCCCCTGTGTTGTGGGGTGGGGAGGGTCATAAGGAGCATCTCTGCAACACCCATTTCTATCCCTAAATGCCCAAAAAGCCAGCTATACAGGGCTCCTTCATTCAAGGCCTGAGGTCACTTCAAAAATGAACAAGAATGGCACCTCCATATCCCTTGGTTCATTTCCAAGAACCAATCTTCTTTTCTGCTAGTTTTTTAAAAAACAAATTCTTGCGTTATTCTTTCACTTTAACTTAGGTTTAATCACACCATAAAAAGGTGGACGGCATTTGCTTTGTTGTACAGCTACCTTAGACATCACTCTGACCTATTTTTAGTTCATCGTGGTCACATTTGACCTGTGCTTAGTCACTATTAAAACCCACACCCTGTACCCTACTTTCATAAAATAAAACAGGTAGCAAAACTTAAGCAAATATTGAAAAGGGATGAAATGGGCAAACCATTTTAGGTTGAAGAAAATACTCATGATTTTGCCTATTTCTGGAGATTTCTACAAACCTTGTCTCCTCTAAAGCAGAGAATGCAACGTACTGAAGGCAAAACTCAAAGGGAGAATAAACACAAACCCTGCCAAACAAATTCAATGTATCTAGGCAACATCCCCAGAGTACCTTATTTCCTGAGTGTTGAGTCTCAAGGACCTCTCCCATAGTAAATTATTAGCTTAGTGCAAGGTCTAAGATCTAGATAAAAGAAAAGGAAAGGGAATGCTACTTAAAGTTGAAAGTCAAACACATTTAATGCATCTCTGTGATATGGAAATCAAGTCCATCCTTCACCACAATGACAAGAACAAGGAGCTGGACAAACAAACCATGGAAGCAGTGATTCTCTTTGTCGCACTCCAGTTCTCATTCAGGTGCCTCCTTAACCCTGTCTAAAGTGCAGGAGGGCCCCCTTTGTCACGGGAACAACAAGGAGCTCTAAGTTTTCAGACCAGGTTGGGTGGCACCCTGTCAGTCTTGCTTAAGGCTTTGCACTGACCTTGTATCCCACTGTCCCACAACTGGATTCCTACCTTGATTTCTAACTGGGGACTCCAGTTCCCCTGAGACTGACCTAGACAGCTCACTCCCTAACCCTGCCAGGTGTTCCTGTCTGGTGTCCTGATAAAGAGTTTTGAGGGAGGCCTTTCAGGTGCAGCGTGCCTGGGTCTACACTTGTGCCACTCTCCCTGACTGCTCTGTCTACCTGTCTGGATGTCCTCCTACCCAGACCTCTCCAGCTCACAATCTGCCATCTTGAGCCACCTCTGGTCACATAAATCCCCAGATAACACACTCCACCCGTGTCTCAGCCTGGCCTGCTCCAGCTGATCCGACTGTTCACCAAGTTCCCATCCTGACCTGAGATCTAGAGGCAGCTGTAGAAGGGAGAAAGAAATTAGGGCTATATGTGTTAGATGTTCCATTCTGATGTACAATTTCAGTGCTTCTTCCTCATGAGCCACTGTCCTGAGGATTAAAGGAGTAAATGCATCTAGATGACACCTTAGCTGAAATCTGAAGTATGAGACTGACTTACCCCAATATGGAAGAGGGGTGGAAATATTCCAGGCAGAGGAATCAACCAAGTAAAACCCAGACATCAGTGTCCACACTGTTCAAAGGCCCCTGGATGCCTCTGCTCGACCAAGGAAACTATCTATTGCTGTGGACACCACGTCCTGGAGCTCAGTGTCTTCTCTGAAGGGTCCCAGCGCAGCAGGCTGCTTAGCCATGTTTCATCTCACTCCTTCCCCAGCAAAACCTAGACATTCTTGATTAGACTGTGTAAGGTGCTAATTAAAATCACTTAAGTGAACCACTTCCCATTTACTCTTAATTTTCAAGCACCACCATAATGATGCATCATTGAATATGTGTCAGATTAGGTTGGCACTGAATTTTAATTTACTGTGACATTGAACTCTATTTATGTAAGCTCTCCTCAGTGGGCTTTTCACATAACAATATGGTATTTTGCAATGTTGTGAGCATTGGTTAAACACCATGAGTTCTGTATTTTGCTACTTCATTATCTTTTCTGTCTACTTATAAGTTTTAGGCACTTCTTAATGTAATTAAAGATCCCATAAAATGTGGACTGATACTTCTTTAATCCACATGTCTAATCTATATGCTTATATATCTTTTCCTTTTTTTTCTTTTTGAAATGGAGTCTCACTCTGCCACCCAGGCTAAAGTGCAGTGGGCAGATCTTGGCTCACTGCAACCTCTGTCTCCTGGGTTTAAGCAATTCTCCTGCCTCAGCCACCTGAGTAGCTGGGATTATAGGTGCCTGCCACCATACCCGGCTAATTTTTTTGTATTTTTAGTAGCACGGGGTTTTGCCATGTTGGCCAGGCTGGTCTCGAACACCTGACCTCAGGTGATCCACCCACCTTGGCCTTCAAAAGTTCTGGGATTACAGGTGCGAGCCACTGCACCCAGCCTGTCTTTTCTTTCAGGAGCACTTTATTGATTTTTACTATATATCATCTTGTTTTTTCCTATGCACATATTTTAGAATCTAGCAAAGGGAGGAGGAATGTCCAGCAGGAGAAAGATGAAAGTATTCCATTTTTTTGTGACAGGATCTCACTCTGTCACCCAGGTTGGAGTGCAGTGGCATAATCATGGCTCACTGCAGCCTTGACTTCGAGGGCTCAGGTGATTCTCCCACCTCGGCCTCCTGAGTAGTGAGACTACAGGCACCTGCCACCATGCCTGGCTAAATTTTTGTATGTTTTGTAGAGATGGGGTTTCACCACGTTGCTTAGGCTGGTCTTGAACTTCTGGGCTCAAGCAGTCTACCTGCCTGGGCCTCTCAAAGTGCTGGGATTATAGGTGTGAGCCACTGTGCCTGACTGAAAGGATTTTATTATTATTATTTTAGATGGAGTTTTGCTCTTTTTGCCAGGCTGGAGTGAAAATGGCGTGATCTCAGCTCACTGCAACCTCTGACTCCCTGGTTTAAGCAATTCTCCTGCCTCAGCCTCCTGAGTAGCTGGGATTACAGGCACAAACCACCATGCCTGGCTAATTCTGTATTTTTAGTAGAGACAAAGTTTCACCATGTTGGCCAGGCTGGTCTTGAACTCCCAACCTCAGGTGATCTGCCCACCTCAGCCTCCCAAAGTGCTGGTATTTCAGTCATGAGTCACCACACCCGGCCTATTTGATTATTTTCTAACCAATTTAGCTCACATATCTAGTAGCCCTTTCACCATTGTCTCTAAGGATTAATAAGCAAAAGGTTGCTTCACATTTCCCAGCTTGTTTCTTTGCCTTTCCTCTCCATGCTCTAGCCCCTAGTGTATATTTGTGTTACTGCTGATAAAAGCTCATTTCTGAGTTAATTCACACAGGGGTCCAAGGGATTTTATTGTTGACAATATACAGGATGGAACCCCTTGATCAGCCATGTTTTAAGCTAAATAATTATTATCAACCTTGGAATATGTGGAATTGGTATTCTTTTAAGAATGTGATTGGAGGCTAGGCACCATGACTCAAGCCTGTAATTGGTATTCTTTTAAGAAAGTGATTGGAGACTAGGCACCGTGACTCAAGCCTGTAATTTGGGAGATGGAGGCAGGTGGATTGTTTGAGCCCAGGAGTTTGAGACCAGCCTGGATAACACGGAAAAACTCCATCTCTACTAAAAGTACGAAATATTAGCCAGCTATGGTGCTACATGTCTGTAGTCCCAGCTACTTGGGAGGATCACCTGAGCCCAGGAGGTTGAAGCTATAGTGAGCTGTGATTATGCCACTGCACTCCAGCCTGGGAGACAGAGTGAGACTGTTTAGGTAAAAAAATTAAAAAAATAAAAGTGATTGGATTCGTGTAACAAACCATGTTAGTAGGATGTAAAAGGTTAAAAGATGAACTATAAATTGGGGAAAATGATTATATGTTGCACTGACAGGCAAAGATTAATGCAAAGGACTGTTCTGAGGATTCATTTGTCCAGTCTTCATGCATTCACAAATGCAACAAAAATTCATGGAGCACTCTTACATGTTGAATTGTGTACCATCAAATTCATATGTTGAAGTCCTAACCCCTAATATTTCAGAATACCATCTTATTTTGGGATAGGATCTTTACAGAAGTAATCAAGTTAAAGTGAAGTCATTAGGGCTGGGCCCTAACCCAATACAACTGGTGTCCTCATGAAAAGGGAAGATTTGGACACAGAGATACAATAACGGAAGACAAATGACAGACAAAAGGGAAAGATGGCCATCTGTAAGCTGAGGAGAGAGGTCTGGAATAGATCCTTCCCTCCAGCCCTTAGAAGAACCCACCCAGCTCTGATGCCTTGATTTGAAACTTCTAGTCTCTGGAATTGTGAGACAAGTTTGTTGTTTAAGCCACTCAGTCTGAGACACTTTGATAGAACGGCCCTAGCTAACTAATACAAGCACCTACAGACACTGTCTTAGGTGCTAGGAATGTGGCAATGAACAAAACTCACAGCATCTGCCTTCTTGGGACTCACATTCTAGCATGATAACAATAAACAAGGACATAAATAGATACAATAAATGTCAAGTCATGGTATGTGCTATGAGCCAATATCAAAATATAAAGCTACTTAAGGAGACAGTGATGGAGTGTGTTCATTAGACTGCGGGGAGGTAGTCAAAGAAAATTTCTCCAAGGAAGTGATATCTGTGCAGAGATCTGAATGATGTGAGGAAGCAAACTAGGTGGCTATCTGGGAAAAGAGAGTCCAGGCAGAGAAGACAGCAAGTGTAAAGGCCCTGAGGCATGCATGTGTTTGGCATGTTCAAGAAGGAGCGGGAAAGTTACTGTGTCTGGAGCGCACCAAGAGAGGGAAGGAGTGGTGGACGATGAGG
Source organism: Aotus nancymaae (assembly GCF_030222135.1). NCBI lineage: Eukaryota > Metazoa > Chordata > Mammalia > Primates > Aotidae > Aotus > Aotus nancymaae. Next base: position 31,705,591 of record NW_026988428.1, read on the forward strand.
TCAGACAGGAAGGCCAGAGGCAGATGCTACAGGGCCAGGCTCCGTAGAGGCTTTTGGTTCTTATTCTCAGTGTGATGGAATTAAAGCTAAGAAATGGTGGTGAAAAAGAAATACAAAACCTAAGTACGACGGGAACAGTCAAGGGTTGTTGAGCAGGGGATGATCTGATTGGCTTCCTTTTTAAAAGTGCAGTCTGGCGGCTGTGTGAAGAATTGGTGTTAATGAGGCAAGAAGGGAAGAAGGGAGACAAGTTATACAGCAAGAGGCTCTTGCAATAATTCAAGGGAGAGGACCCTTGAATAACTGGTGACAAGAGCCAGGTTGGCAACAGGGGGGATGATGAGAAGTGGTAAATCCTGGATTTATTTTATAGTTTGATGTACATGATTTGCTGATAGATTGGATATGAGATGTAAGAGCAAAGAGTCAGGGAGAACTTCAAGGTTTTTGGCTTGAAAAACTATGTGAATCATGTTATTTCTTGAGATGGATCATGCTAAAGGAGGAACAACTTTGGGAAAGAAAATGAAGAGCTCTGTCTTGAACATGTTGATTTTGATGTGTCTATTGAACAGTGAAGAGGAGTTTAGGAGAGAGATCTGACCTAGATATGTAGACTGATGAGTCTTTAGGATACAAATGGTATTTAAAGCCAAGGACCTGGCACCCACAGAGTGACTGTAGAGAAAAAAGAAGTTTGAAGCCTGAACCTTGGGGCTTTCCACGTAGAGGAATAAAAAAGGGATGATGCAGAAAAGGAGCTTGAGAGTGAGTGGCCACCAAGAGGAAAGGAGCAAGTTGTCCTAAGAGTCAAGGGTAGCAGCATTTCAAGAAGGAGGCAGTGATAAATCCTGTCAGTGACTGCTCATAGATTGAGTATAGTGAGAACTGAGAACTACTCATTGGTTTGGCACTGGGAGACAATTGGTGACCTCAGGTAATATGGATTTGGTAAAATGGGGAATTGACTGCTTCATTGGTGTGGGTTCCAGAGAGAATGGATGGTGAGGACGGGGAGACAGCAAGTCTTCAAGTCTTTCAAGGAACTTTTCTACAAGTCAAAATGAGACAGCAGCCAGGAGAGGGCTCTAGGGAGAGTTTTTGTTTATGTTTTTTAAGCTGGAAGATATTACGTTAATGTCATAGGCTTCTGATTTCATGCTGAAGGAAATTATCCAAGAGGAAGGGGAAATGGAGGACACAGGAGACAGGATTCTTGCAGAGGCTGGTAAGGGAGATGGAATCTATGCACAAGCGAAGGGTCGGTCCTGGCTTGGCATCCTGAGGTCTCTCATTCAGGATGTTTTCTCCACAATTATAGGAAGAAGGGAGTGCCTATGGGAACAAATGCACCACAGTGGGGACATGAATTTTTGATATTCTCAGTGAAATAGGATGCAAGGGCATGAGTGGAGCATGAGAAGAAAGGAGGGTGTGCTGAGGGTTTGAGGACAGAGGAGAAGGTGTGAAATTGTCTCACCTTCACCTCTGAGGAGTGGCTGAGTGGATGGACCAGCAATATATGATGGATTTGCTAGGGGGGCTGAAGGCTCCTTTGAGGTTTGAGATCCTAAATTTAAAGTGAGCCTAGTGGGCATGGTTGTATTTTTATCTTCACCAGTGTCTAGCTGAACAGGTGCAAACCCAAGAGTAGGGAATGAGTTAGATTTAGCCAGCATTTTGGATTGAATTGTGTCCTCCCAAAATTCGTATGTTGAAGCTCGAACCTCCAGTGTGACTGTGTTGGGAGAGAGGGCCTCTGAAGATGTAATTAAGGTCAATGACATCGTAAGGGTGGGGCTGCAATCCTATGGGACTGGGAACGTCATGAGAAGAGGAAGAAACACCAGAGAGCTCTCCTTCTGTGAGCATACAGAAGAAAGGCCCCATGAGGATGCAGTGCAATGGTGGCACTTTACAAACCAAGGAAAGAGGCCTTACCAGAAAAGAATGGAGAGAAAATAAATTTCTGTTGTTTAAGCCTCCCAGTCTGTGATATCTGGTTACAGCAGCCCTAACAGACTAATAGAACCAGGAATGAAGTTTTACCAGGAAAATGTCACAGAAGAAGATGGAACAAGGGGTGATCATAAGGGTGGATGGAATGAGAACATGGAAAATGCTAAGCCTGGAACGTGGCAGTTGCTTAACCGATTGCAGTAGCTGCTGCCAGCTACCTTCCAAGGGCCTGCCGTGCTTCTGTTCCCACTGTGACAGGTGCTGTGCCAGGAAATTGGTGGTGTAAGCAGCAAGGTGCTTGCCCTCAAGGAGCTCACAGTCCAGTGGAGAAGACAGAACAGAGAGTGTCAGTACAACACACCCAGCACTGTCATAAGAAACCACAAGCATTCTGACCAAGAGAAAATGGCACAGAGGAGGCGATCCTGGAGCTGAGCACAGAAGAGGGAACAGAGGGCTCAGAGGAAGGCAGGACACGTTGAAAGAGCAAAGCATTTACGGAAGGCTTAGCACATGGGGTAGGGTGGAGGGTGGTGGTGGGGAGTGAGTGAGGAGGCCATTTGCAACCAGAATGTCAAAAGCCCAGGGTCGGTCATGCAGTAAGCAGGAGTGATGCCATCAGATATTCTTTAAAAGAGAAATAAAATTCAGACAGCACTGTAGAAGTAAATCAGAACAAGAAAACCACTTTAAGAAGCCTTCACAACAGTCCAGTGAGGCCTGAACTGAAGATGCCACACGAAGGTTTCTGAGGGAACAATCTATGGGAAAGAATTCAAGGCTTTGTGGCCACAAAGATGGGGGGATGTATAGAAGAGGCGAGGTGTAACAATGAATCCTAATTTTCTGGCTCAGATGACTGGATGTACCATAATGCTACTTACCAGTAGGAAGTAATAGGCAAAAAATTGGGTGAAAATTTGCTGCTGTTAGGCCGGGCGTGGTGGCTCGTGCCTGTAATTCCAGCACTTTGGGAGGCTGAGATGGGTGGACCACCTGAGGTCAGGAGTTTGAGACCAGTCTGGCCAATATGGTGAAACCCTGTCTCTATAAAAATACAAAAATTAGCCGGGAATGATGGTGGGCGCCTGTAATCCCAGCTACTGGGGAGGCTGAGGCAGAAGAATCACTTGAATTCAGGAGGTGGAGGTTGCAGTGAGCTGAGACAGTGCTATTGCACTCCAGCCTGGGTGACAGAGTGAGACTCTGTCTCAAAAAAAAAAAAAAAAATCACATACTTGGTAAGTGAATTTGAACTCAAGTGACCTGACCTCAGTGCCCTGCTCTCTGCTGTTTACCATGGAGTTACCTACGTTCAAGGGGCAAGCAGAAGCGGAATCTGGAGAGGAAACATTTTTTAAACAATTTGACAGAGAACAGTTTAAAAAGGGTGTCTTAGAAGCCAGACAGAGAACATCAAATACTCAAAAGCATTCAAAGATAAGGGAGGTCAATGGGGACGAGTCCTGAAAATCATCCTGAGTTGGACACATCCTTAGAAGGCCATGGGTGTACTTCCTGAGAACTTTCTTAAAGAGCAACAGAGTTGTAGGCAGATTATAAACATCAAGGAGCAAATGAGGCTATGGCTTGATGTAAAATCACACAGCAACGTCAGATGGCACCTGAGGAAGGAGGAAAGGTTGGCCACTGAGACAAATGTACAGGCAATGTCACCTTGGCAAATTTACCTCCAGCCAAGGTCTTTAGCTCCAGCCCTTAGTCTTTCAGGCTCCAAAACCAAGCTTGCCAGCACAAGGGTCCAAGCTCATGTGAGCTTATGTTTAAAAACCACAATGTTAGTTTTTTAATTGATATTGAGTAATAAACAACCAAGCAAGCCAGGTGTTCATGGTTTGCTAATGAGCCTATTATAGCTTGTAGGCAAAACCTAATTATAATGAAAATGTTGCCAGGAAACATGAGCTCAGAGCAAGAGGAATCACCCAGATAACATGACTAGTGTCATGAATCTATGGTACACGGTGCATCCATCTCCACTATAATATACTTGCCATATTGTTCAGATGTTCATGCTCATAGGCTGTGGTTCCTTTCCCCTTGGGCAGCAATGGAGTTGCACTGTTACATTTTAGTTCTCTAGATTTTTCTTTTAGAGAAACCATTCCATTCCCTTTGACTCAGTGCTCCCCAAAGATGATCACTCTCGTTCTATCTTCACAATATTTGCCATATCCACATACCACCCACATGTACAGTTACAGTTGACCCTTGATTACAGTTAAAGGTTAGGGTTGCCAACTCCCCTGCAGTTGAAAATCCATGTATAACTCTGCACTTTCCTAAAACTTACCAACTAATAGCCCATAATAGCCCATCTGGAAGCCTTACAATATTTTGTATGTTATATGTATTATATACAATCATGTAAGCTAGAGAAAAGAAAATCTAATTAAGGAAATCATAAGGAATAGAAACTATATTTACTATTTATTAAATGGAAGTAGATTACCATAAGGGTCTTCATACTTTTCATCTTCCTCTTATGTAGGGTGAGGAGGAGGAAGAGGAGCGGTTGGTCTTGCTGTCTCAGGGGTGGCAGAGACAGAAGAAATCGTGTATAAGTGGACGCTTGTAGTTCAAATCTACGTTGCTCAAGAGTCAATTGTATTAGCTTATTTTTTTTGAATTAACTTACTTAAAATAGTAAAACCAAAGGAAATTTTACATCATGAGCACAAATGGAAAGCTGGTAGTCCTTGCCACAAATTAAAGACAACTGAAGAGCTAAACACATAGCTCATAAAGTAAAATTTGACTATCTGTTATCCCCTACATCTTCTTGAATACTAGCAGTGAGACGTCTACTATTTTCTGGGAAGTACTTTTCTCAAACCGCATGATGGAATGATTAGCTGTAACCTTTCTCAGGGACATCCTCGGCCACTAGACTGTTCTCATACACTACCTGTATCTGGGCAGGGGCAGATTTACTATGAAACTAATACACTTCAAGATTCAGGACCCTTTACTCATACCTTCCAAAGACCTTAGGTGTGTTTGTACCCAATTTTGTACTGTTTTTAAAAAGAGTGGCCTGGCCAAGCACGGTGGCTCACACCTGTAATCTCAGCACTTTGGGAGGCCAAGGCAGGTGGATCACCTGAGCTCAGAAGTTCAAGACCAGCCTTGCCAACATGGTAAATTCTGTCTCTACTAAAAATACAAAAATTATCCAGGCATGGTGACACTTGTACCTGTAGTCCCGGCCACTCAGGAGGCTGAGGTGGGAGGATTGCTTCAGCCTGGGAGGCAGAGGTTGCAGTGAGCCGAGATTGTGCCACTGCACTCTAGCCTGGGTGACAGAGTCACATCTTGTCTCAAAAAAAAAAAAAAAAAAAAGCAACCCTACCACCACCATATTGTATAAGCCTTAGTTCTCCAAATCTGCTTTTATTCTTACTTTTGGATTACTTTATAGGTGGCTGAGTCCAACCCTGAAACATGAAAAGTTTTTTTTTTTCTCGTTTTATTCTTTAGGAGTAAGCTTTTACAGCTTTGGTCATGTCCTGCAGTTTATCCCTCTGGGAAGATGACCCTGGATTCTGAGTGGGATCAGCATAATCATGAGTGTTCTTAAATGGTAGAAAAGGGAGGCAAAAGAGCTAGGGAAGGAAATGTGATGACAGCCGAATCAGAGGACTGAGTGCAGATGGCTACCTTTGAAGATGGAGGGAGCGGTCACCTACCAAGAAATGCAAGGGGCCTCTAGATGCTGAAATAGGCAGGCAAACAGATTCTCCCCTAGAGCTTCCAGAAGGAACACAATCCTGCTGACACCTTGATTTTAGCCCAGTAATATCCACCCACTTTGGATTTCTGACCTCCAGAATTGTAAGTTAATAAATCTGTGGTTTTTTTTTTTTAGATGGAGTCTTGCTCTGTTGCCCAGCCTAGAGTGCAATGGTGTGACCTCGGCTCACTGCAACCTCAGCCTTCTGCGTTCAAGCAATTCTCCTGCCTCAGCCTCCCAAGTAGCTGGGATCACAGGTGCCCAACACCACGCCCAGCTAATTTTTGTATTATTAGTAGAGATCGGGTATCACCATGCTTACCAGGCTGGTCTTGAATGCCTGACCTTAGATGATCTGCCCGCCTTGGCCTCTCAAAGTGCTGAGATTACAGATGTGAGCCACTGTGCCTGGCCAAATCTGGGATATTTTAGGCTACTTAGTTTAATCCTATTTACAGCAGCAATAGGAAACTAACACAGATGGAAAGCTGATTGATACACATTTTGTTTAAGAAAGGGATTTTGAAAGAATGTCAAAGAGTGGTGCTCTGCAGGCAGAAGCCTAGAGCCAGAAGAAAATACCTCTGGCCATCAGTGAGATCATGTGCACAAGAATAAGCTGGCCGCACTTGAGAGGGCAGCAGGGACACAGAATTCTCTAGGGAAATCCAAGTTTCGGTTAAAGCCAGGAAGTAGAGGACATAATGAGTGAAGGGTTAAGAGCATAGAGAACTGTTTTTAAATGTTTGGCACTAGAACAAGAGTTTCAAAGGGTACAGTGTAAATAGAAGCTAGGTTGAGAGAAGACAGAGTTGAGCAGGAATAAGAATGTGTAACAGGATCTGCGACCTCCGGGGGTAGCATGCTGGGTGCCATTCCTGAGGATCACAGGAAAAAGGGAGGTTGGGCCTTGAGAGGGTGCTAGGAAGGCCAGAGATGCAGCTAACTTTGCTCAGCATTGCAATTAAATACCTTTTAGTTCTCTCTTCAATTCTGCTGCATAACTTTGATGTATGGTGCCTGCACTGCTGGCCTAAGTCAAATTCTATAATTAAACTTTTACTTTTTAAAGGACTGAGACCTTACCACTGAGTTTAAGATAAAAAAAAATTTGTTTTTAAAAGGACTGAGATTAATTTTATGCAGAACAGCATTCCAAATATCATGCTAATGAATTGATAATAGTCATAAACAAGTACAAATAAATTTGTAAAAATGTGCTTCTGATTAGAGAGAGGCTTACCCATATTAGGCTCACCCATATTAGGCTCATAAGTGCTCCCTGGATTGAATTGAATTAAGATGAGTCACACAGTGTTGGAAATCTTGGATTTAGCTCCATGTAAGAGCATGATGCTCCTAAGTCATGCTTGCCTTGGTACAAGATAGAAAGAGATGAACCCTGCCATGGAATCATGAGAGAGCTGGGCAGAAAGGAAGCTTCCATACCACTGCCAGGTTTATGATGATAGAGTCTCAAACTCTGTTATGTAGGTTCAACCACATGAAATCAAGACCTTCCTTTTGTACCTCTGTGATATGATTTGAATGTTTGTACCCTCCATATCTCATGTTGAATTGTAATTGCCAATGTTGGAGGTGGAACCTGGTGGGAAGTGTTTGTCTCACAGGGATAGATTTCTCACGAATGGCTTAATACCATCCCCTTGGTGATGAGTGAGCTCTTGCGCTGAGTTCACACGAGATCTGGTTGTTTAAAAGTGTGTGGCACCTCCCTGCCCCTCTCTCGCGATATGACGCACTGGCTCCCTGTCACCTTCCACCGTGACTGTAAGCTTCCTGAGGCCTCACCAGGAGCAGATGCCGGCTCCATACTTCTCATACAGCCTGCAGCATCCTGAGCCAAAATAAACTTCTTTTCCTTATAAATTACCCAGTCTTAGGAATTTCTCTATAGCAATGCAAAAGTGGACTAATACACCTTGGTACAAGACCTAGAACAAAAGAAGGCATTTGGTTTCTTTCTACAAGGCTGAACCCCTGAATCCTGGCTTTTAGCTATTACCAGTGTCATGGCAAGAAGCAGCAGGAAGGGCAGACCCAAAGAAAAGAATAGTGGAAAGATAGCATTTCTCTAAAGGAAACAGAGCAGAGCTGGTCTTAGCCACTCACCCTTTGGCCTTCCCAGGATGGGATCTCTCCCAAGCAGATGGTCACCCCAGGTCTCTCTTACCATACTCATTGCACAGTTAAGAAAAATGACCATAGACAGGCAACAATAGGGATAAAAATTCAAATAAAATAAAATAACTAGTTATTGGCAAGGCAGGGCTTTAAATCTCTTTGTTAATCATAGCAAATGTTCCACCCCTGTGACCACGTCCCATTTATGTCCTTGGCTTTCACTCACATCAAACACCCCCCTCCTTGGAGTGGAGTGGGAGGGCAAGGAGCATTGAGTCCTCAAAACTAAGAACTGTCAAATAGGTATTCTCTTTCAAACTACAAGTTCATAAGCTAGAAGTTATTGATGTGTATATTCACTGTGTATATGTTCATCTGTTTGTCACTTCCTGTGTACCAAGCTAATTACTTCTTTAATTAAGTGTTCTTCATTCTTATTAGAGTTATTAGCATATTCAGGAACATTTGCCTCTCTTAGTCTCCCAGTGGACCAAGGCGTGCATTTTCAGGAACCAGCTGGTGTTGTTTATTTGCGTGCAGTATGTACCAGGTGTGAGAAGGATAATTTAGTGCCTTTCAAATACCGAGTTTCTTCTCATTCAAGTGGGTGCACCTGCATCTGAACCCAGGGTGTCTGGCTACCCTCAAATATTACTGAAGACTGATCTTAGCTAGTAACAGTTTCCAAAGCCAGACATAGAATTGGAACCACTTGTCTGTGAATCCTGAGTTGCGCAGAGGGAGATGTGGTTTTGAGTACCCTACCAAGTTCAGGGGCGGTGGAAGGTAGAACCGAAGCACACAGAATCATAACGGTGTCTGCATGTGGTGTCACACTGAGGCTCAGTCTCATGATGTTATAGTTATCCTTGGTGCAGTAGAAGCAAAGGGATTATTCTGAATTATCTGACCACTTTTCCTTTCTTAAACATTAAGCTGGGTATTCTCAAGGATGGTTCTTATCCTACCAGAGACCAGAGGCTCTAACATGGCCAACTTCATAAGCATACAGCCTGTATAGACACAGAGCACCCTACTCTTAGAAGGGCCCCATGCTTACTTGGTTTAATGCTCTATTGTTGCTGTCTTGAAAGGGTTAACAAATTTTTTCAAGTTTTTTTGAGACGGAGTCTCACTGTGACGCCCAGGCTGGAGTGCAATGGTGCAATCTTGGCTACCTGCAACCTCTGCCTCCCAGGTTCAAGTAATTCTCCTGCCTCAGCCTTCTGAGTAGCTGGGATGACAGGCATGTGCCACCACATCCAGCTAATTTTTTTTGGATTTTTAGTAGAGACGGGGTTTCACCATGTTGGCCAGGTTGTTCTCGAACTCCTAACCTCAGGTGATCTGCCATCCTCGGCCTCTCAAAGTGCTGGGATTACAGGCGTGAGCCACCATGCCCTGCCTTAATAACATTTTTTTAAAAGTCAGGGTCTTGCTAAGTTACCTAGGCTGGAATGCAGTGGCTATTCACAGGTGCGGTCATAGCATGCTACAGCCTCAAACTCCTGGTCTCAAGCGATCATCCCACCTCAGCCTCCTGAGTGCCTTCTTAGTAACTTTTTAATGAGGGTCCTGCCATTTTCATCCTGTACTGTGTTCCACAAATTATTTAGCCTCTCTTGGTCTACAATATGGTTGCTTTCATTAAGAGCCCTCTAATTTCAGAGTTACTTCTATAATAGTCCCTACTCTTCTTTTGCATCCATTATTTACACAACTCTATACATTTTCCAGACTGCAGTTTTCCTGAGGCTATGGGCTTTCTATCCTTTTTTTCCAGGGCCTAGCAGAGTGCCTGACATATCATAAGTGCTCAGAAAATATTTGTTGAATGATTGAATGTTTGAAAGAGGTCTCAGGGATATTCCCATAGCCAAGGTAACAAGTAGACTATTGGGATAGTGCCACATTTGGTATCAAGTTACCTATAAAAGGGGTCATTAATTCTGGATACTCCCTTCCTACCTCCTCCTCAACCACTTCTCTGTGTCTAAACTGTAAGCTGCTTTAATGCTTGGTTACCCACAGTGATTCTCTGCTCACCTGATTCCTGATTCCGTAAGCTGAGCAGGGAACTTTGTACTGCTCCAGACAACCATGTTTAGAGGACAGAACTGAGCTGCTATTATCAGGGTTCAAAAATACAGAACTTAGAGTTTTGACTTTGGACCTCAGGAAGCTTTCACTCTGGCCAACTGAGCTGTGGGGTCTTAGAGAAGTAAATGTGAGAAAAAACATCACAGACTCCAAGGCAGTTAAATAAAAAGGTGCCATCCTGCTCAGTCTTGGGAGTTAGACAATGAACCTGGCACATGTCAGCATCAGCAGGTCTGTGCTGTGGGTCATGGTGGAGGCACTGTCCTTGGAACATTTAAGGTGTCCCTGAGCCTGGTCCACAATTTTTATTGCATTTTAAATAAATCAGAGGAGAGCTAATTAAAAGAAATACCTAAATCTAGGAACCACAGATAGGATTCACTTTAAGTGGCTGCTTGGAGCACCGTATGGAGTGCTCTGAGGTGGAAAAGAGTGTGGTGATCAATCAGTAATGCCTGCATGGGCACCTAAGCTAGCATTTACTGAGAGTTTAGCACAGTATCCAATACACCATAAATGCTCCATGCACATTTGTCAACTGAATAAATAGATCAGCGATGATTCTTTGAAGTCTGTCCCTGGAACTACATAGGCAATTTTGAATAAATCCAGCTTCTTCATCTTGAGCTTCAGTTTCCTTAGCTGTAAAAAGGCTCCATGGTTCAAAATATCTTCTTGCTTTAATATTCTGTAATCCTGTCTATCTCTTTGCAAAATGAAGGCTACCTGTGTTAAATAATACCCCCTCAAAACTCTGTTTTTTTGTATATACTTAAGTCTTCAAAAAATGAAGCCTTACTGTGGGGGCTTGTCTTAATTTCTAATGCAGCAAAATGCATAGAATGTTTCATAGAATGGCCAGAGTATATTTCTTTTGAATCTGAACTGTGGCAAACCTGGACTGTGGCTAATGATAAGAACTAAGTCTTACAGGAACTACATCTTGTGGTGTCTCACGCCTGTAATTCCAGCACTTTAGGAGGCCAAGGCAGGAGGATCGCTTGAGCCCAGGAGTTTACAAGCAGCCTGGGCAACATAGTGAGACCCCATCTCTACAAAAATAAAAAAATTAGCCAGCTGTGGTGGAGCATGCCTGTAGTCCCAGCTAGTCAGGAAGCTGAGGTAGAACCGTGCTTCATCTCACGTTACAGTTCTTCGAAGAAATGCTTCAGGACCTTGATCTCACTTGTTTCCAGTTTCCAGTGAAAGCTCTGCTCTCATCTGAAGCTGATCTGGGTGCAATGGTTTTGGTACTCACTGAAGGGAAAATTTGCTTAACTTTAAATTTTCAGTCAGAATTGTGTAAACTGAACCAATTGGGATGACTGTGGTGTTGGCCATTGTTTGTGCTGTTAATTGTTGATCCTCTTCAGTTAAGGCATAAACAAAATGAATTTTTTTCTTGCTAATTAATGTAGATGGTCTACCACTGAGATGATGGGTTTCGTTTTTCAATACGGTCTCCTCCCCTCTCAAAACAAGTTATCCCTTTATGAACTGATGACTTCCTTGGGGACATTGTCTCCATACACTTTTTGCAAAGCATTAATAATTTCACCATTCTTCCACCCAAACTTCACCATAAATGTGATGTTTGTTCTTGCTTCAATTTTAGCAAAATTCAATCTGGTAAAGGCAAGGGCTCTTTTCAAACTGATGTCTTATATTTCTTTAGTGCATCAGCTAGATCCTTTTTAGACATGTTATAACAAGTTAGCATGAGTTTATTTTGATGCAAAAAAATAAAAATCCATGCACAGGTTTTTCATATGTGCATTTTCCATGACTTTGTGAAGACCCCCCGGGATGTACCCACAGTACATCAGGAACTATTTTGTTTTGTATTCCTTTTTGTATAAATGGTATTATGATGCATCTATCATTCCACAACGTGATTTTTAAAACTTAACATTACTTGGAGATCTTCCCATATCAGTGTTTTTTTTTTTTTTTTTGAGATGGATTCTCGCTCTGTCACCCAGGCTGGAATGCAGTGATGAGATCTCAGCTCACTGCAACTTCTGCCTCCTGAGTTCAAGTGATTATCCTACCTCAGCCTCCCGAGTAGCTGGAACTATAGGCGCGAGCCACCATGCCCAGATAATTTTTGTATTTTTAGTAGAGATGGGGTTTCATCATGTTGGCCAATCTGGTCTCAAACTCCTGACCTCAGATGATCCACCAGCCATAGCCTCCAAAGTGCTGGGATTATAGGCATGACCCACTGCACCCAGCCGACATCTCATTATTGAAGCTACATATTAATGCTTAAAATATGCCTGGCCTCTACATTTTTATATATTAAAACACAACCAATTTTACACACAGTTTAAAAAAAACCCAATTAACAGAAAACATAAAAGCAGCCTTTCTCCTTCTTAATACTCCTTCCTCCTGGTCCCACAGCTCCAAGGGAGCTGCTTTTAACGACTGGTTCAAATGCTTCTGACAGTTACTTTTATGTCTATACATAACATTACTTGATTTAGATACTTGAAACATTGCCTATTAGCTTCCTGATAGGATGGATGAGGGTTTATCTTCGTTTCACTGCCACTGTGCATCTGCTCTCCACCTCCTGATAACAGTGATAGGGCCAAATCAAGTTGCTCCACTGGGCACACCTGTACCTTCAGCCAACTCAACCTCCGCTCCTTGTTTTATCCACAACTGTGGCTCCTGAATTACCTTTCACTTTGCATGTCCTCTCTTCCATGGTAGACCTCTATTAATTTTTTCTTGCCAAGACTGATATTATGTTTTATTGTGATACCATAATTAATCTTCATGATGGATCCGTAGATTGGTTTTAGTAGCTGTAAAACAACGGAAGGCAAATGGAATTTGCATTACAATGCCCAGGCCAGTAGTGCTCACTGCAGAACCCAGCAATGTTGAGATGCCACCTCTCTCTTCAGATCTGTGGTCAGAGCTCCCGTGCCACGCAGAGGAGACAATTTAGAGCTTTAAGCAGAAATGAGTTAGTTCTTCTGTTCTTTCCCTCCTTCTCCTGCTCCTCTTCTCCATCTTCTTCTGTCTCTCCCCGCCGCCTTCTTCTCTGCCTCACGTTCTATGCTAGCACTTTCCTTTTCCACTGTCTGTCTTTTACTCACACCTCCTGTTTTAGGGCCCTCTCCACACTCCCACACTCCTGCTTCCTGGCTTCACTCAGATGGAGGCCTCCTGTGGATTCAGACTAGCTGCTATTCATTTTGGTTTCATCTGCTTTGTCAACTCTCTTTTCTTCACTGTGTTTTCCAGAAGTATTTAAAAACGCTCCTATTCTCTGTTGTTGTAGATGTATACATGAAAAAAAAAATTCTAGCTGGGGGTGGTGGCTCACATCCATAAACCTAGCACTTTGGGAGGCCAAGGCAAGAAGATCACTTGAGGTCAGGAGTTGGAGGCCAGCCTGGGCAGCATAGTGAGATCCCATTGCTAAAAAAAAAAAAAGAAAAGGATGGTGGCACACACCTGTAGTCCCACCTACTTGGGAAGCTGAGGTGGGAGGATGGCTTGAGCCCAGGTAGTCGAGGCAACAGTAAACTGTGATTGCGCCACTGCACTTCAGCCTGGGCAACAGAGCAAGACTCTGTCTCTAAAAAATAAATAATTAAAATTTAAAAATTATTTCAGGGCCGGGCGCGGTGGTTCAAGCCTGTAAACCCAGCACTTTGGGAGGCCGAGACGGGTGGATCACGAGGTCAAGAGATCGAGACCATCCTGGTCAACATGGTGAAACCCCTTCTCTACTAATACAAAAAATTAGCTGGGCATGGTGGTGCGTGCCTGTAATCCCAGCTACTCAGGAGGCTGAGTTAGGAGAATTGCCTGAATCCAGGAGACGGAGGTTGCGGTGAGCCGAGATCGCGCCATTGCACTCCAGCCTGGGTAATGAGCGAAACTCCGTCTCAAAAAAAAAAAAAAAAAAAAAAAAAAAATTATTTCATCATAACTTGGAAAAAATTTTTTTGCTGCCATTTGAATGGTGTCTTAGGTGAGAAGGAACATAAACGAATGCTTGTGCTCAACTGCTCTCTTGAACCCAGATACTATTAATATCGTCATGTAAATTGGCCACCCTGATCTTTTCCAAAAGGAGAACAATCTGAGAAAGGATTTTTGAATGTGGAAGACAGAAAATAATTACTAAGGACAAATAATATTTTCCAAATTTTCTTCTTTTTTCTATAATATTTGACACCACTGGCCGCTTCCTTTTTTGAAAGTTTCTCCTCCACTAACTGTTTTGTTTTGAGATGGAGTTTCACTCTTGTTGCCCAGGCTAGAGTGTAATGGTGCGATCTCTGCTCACTTCAACCTCTGCCTCTTGGGTTCACACGATTCTCCTGCCTCAGTCTCTTGAGTAGCTGGGATCTGGGATTACAGGCACCTGCTACCATGCCTGGCTAATTTTTGTATTTTTAGGAGAGATGGGGTTTCGCCATGTTGGCCAGGCTGGTCTCGAACTCCTGACCTCAAGTGATCTGCCCACTTCAGCCTCCCAAAGTGCTGGAATTACAGGTGTCAGCCACAGTTCCAGGCCTCTCAGCTAACTTTTGAGATCCTGTTCCCCTTGCTCTTTTCAACTTAAAAACTCTTTTACCAGCTCCTTTTTTTATGCTTGTCTCTAATGAGTCATCCTCATTCGTCTCTTCTCTCTCTATTGTTATACTATCCACAGGCCAAACATTCTCCAAGTTTTTACCTCTGATGCCAAAATCCTCCCTGAACTCCAGATTTTCCTCTCAGGCTGCTTACAGGACATTTTTGCCTGCATGTTCCACAGACACTCCAGACTCTACCTGCTGAAACTGAGTTCAGCATCCTCTATTGCATCTGCTTCTCCTGCATGTGTCTTATCTTGCTTAACAGAAACACCATCCAATTAGTCCCTGAAGCTAGAAAACTTTGACTCTACCTCTCTGTGGCAGATGCTGGCCACAAACTTATTTTCCCATTCCTCCAGAGCACAGCTAAATGATGCTTCCTGGGCTTCCCCGCTGTTAGGTATGGCTGACAGAACAGGAGGAAGTGATATATGTCACTTCCAGGCCTGGACCCCACAAGTAGTCTTCCTTGAGGTCCTTCACTCTCTTCTGTGCCTTTTTGCTGGCTAGGGGTTGACAACAGGCTTGGTTTTTCCCTTTGTGCATGCTGGAAAGAGCAGTATAAAGTTCTCCTTGACTGAGGAAAGGAAGTCACAGCTTCCAAAGAGATTGTTACTGAGAATGCACCTACATAGCGTGATGATGAATTTCATGTGTCAACTTAGCGAGGTATGGTGCCTAGTTGTTAGGTCAAACACTAGTCTAGATGCTGCCGTGAAGATATTTTTTAGATGTGATTAACATTTACAGCAGTAGGCTTTAAGTTAAGCAAATTATCCTCTGCGTGAGTGGACCTCATCCAATTTGTTGAAGGCCTTACGAGCAAACACAGGTTTCCTGAAGAAGAAGAAATCATGCCTCAAGACTGTAGCATAGAAACCCTGCCTGAGTTTCCAGCCTGCTGCCTGCCCTGCAGATTTTGGATTTGCCAGCCACACAAATGTATGAGTCAATTCCTTAAAATAAATTTCCCTTAATCTTTCTTTCAATCTCTTAATCTCTCTCTCTATCCTATTGATTCTGTTTCTCTGGAGAACCCTGACTAGTAAACCAAGAAATGAGTCAGTTCCTCTCCATATGATCCTTTTAACATTCCTATTATCATGTCAGTGTGAGACTGGATTGAAGCTGTCTCTGTACACATACCAGATCCTGCCCAAGCAGACAAATAAACTGCAATGTTTTTCTTAAGAGTTGAAGCATAATGGCCCCTTCCCCATCCTGTTTCCATAATAGAGTTTTGGCAAAGGAGCCTGCAAAACAGACACCCCATTCTTCTTGGATCCTACTCAAGTTTTATTGGAAACCTAAGAGTAACTTAAGAAGCAGTAAGGTTGCCTACTTAGAGGGTCACTGATAAAAATCACATTTTTTTTCTCTGTCAATTGATACTAGGATAGGCCTCCCAAAAAACGTGCATTTAGGAGGTTGGAATATCCTCTCACAAACATTCTCTTGAAAACATCTCATCCCTCTCCCATCCTATACTTGTGCAAAAACCCAGATTGAGGCTAGAGAGCAACAGGGACCCTAAAGTCACCTGCAGAAAGTCACTTTATCTTGGCTAGGGGTTATGGTTGCAGCAAAGACCTAGTAGCCACTCCCTAAGAAGCAGTCAAATATTGAACCAGAAAAAAAAAAAAAAAGAAAAAAGAAAGAAACACAGGAAAGGTAGCATGTTGCCGGAGGCATTGGTCAGACCTCAAGAAGAGTGGATGTGGAATTACCTGAACTGGTATCTCATCTAATTCTAAGGTCAAGTTACCATACCAAGCCTGGGCATAACTGGAAAGTTAGAGATCCTGTTGGCCTTCTGTTCACCAGGGGGAATTTCTCCCCTTTCTTTGTGGCCCACAACCATAGCACCTGTGGAATAAGTTGCTGTCTAGACGGCATCCCTATAGAGGCTCCAAGATTAGTCCTTGGTCTGCCTATCTGCTATCTGTTATTTTCTGCTCAAAAAGTTCACTCATTCTTACAACATCAGCGATCGCCTCTCTGTTGCTAATTTCCAGCCCCACTTATCACTGCAATTCCAGTCCCATCAATCCTGCTACTTAAAGGCCATCCACCTTTGGTCCATTCCCAACTCCTTTCCATGGACCTAGCTGGTCTCATTCACAATTTCAGAAGCTGGCAAAATGCCAGTTGTTGGACCAGCTTTAGAAGATTTTCACAAACTCCCATTTCCTGCCTCAAAAACACTGTTCTCTACTCTAACCTTCACTTATCTCTGACCCCTGTTTTGCTCCATTATTCTGTATCCTCCATCTGCTCTGTCTCTTTCCACTCTTTAGTCACAATCCCATTTTAGATGCATATCCCTTGAGTTGAATTATGGCAATTGCCCTCCTGGCCTGATCACCACAGCCTCCATGAGAGATTCTCATCTTCCTCCCTGGACCACCTTGTTGGGGCTACTTCTTACCCAGCCTCTCTATGAAGGTAAAATGTTCAGATACACCCATAGGTCTCACACCCTCATTTCTTAATGTCCAATATTCAGGTCATCAGCTCCCTCCAAAGATGCTTCCATTTCCAGCTTCTCTGCTTCTAACTGCCAAGGTTTGAAACATTAAAGACATTTTGAAATCACACCTCTCCTTTATCCTCTAATTTCATTTAGCACCAAGCCCCAATACTTCCATGTTTCTACTTCATCTCTCTAAACCAAGCCCTTATCACCACCCACCTGAATTACACTGTGGTTTCTACTAGGCTTCCTCCCTGCGTCCCACTGCCATGTTACTCCTTCTTTAATGCTTTTCCCTCCTGTTACACCTACTCAATGACTTTCGGGACTCACTGTTTTCTAGAGCATCAAGTCTCAAATTGATGCACGTGGCACAGAAGGAATACTGCTAAGCTGGGGCACAGAGCTATGCCATATATTGATTTTAGCCCTAAGAGTTCTTTTTTTTCTTTCATTGCCTGCTTTGGACAGAGAAAGCCCTGGAACTTGGGCAAATCATTAGCTTCCCTAAACTCTTAAAAAATCCATACTATAGTGATAATATGAAGGCACTTAAAAACTTTTAATTATAAGGCACTATATAAATATGAAGTATGATTGGGGTATTGTTATTAATACACTCATTTTGTGGGGGGAGGTCATCCATACCTCAAGTATTATCATTTCTTTGTATGAGGAGCATTCCAATTCCACTATTTTAGTTATTTTAAAATATACAATAAATTATTGTTGACTCTAGTTACCCTGTTAGGCTATCATTATTCATTGTAACTATATTTTGCACCCATTAACCATTTCCACTCCCTCAACCCCTTCCCAGACTCTGGTAATCATCATTCTTCTCACTATCTCCATGAATTCAATTCTTTTAATTTTTAGCTCCCACACATGAGTAAGAATATGCATTTATATTTCTTGCCTGGAATATTTCACTTAACAATGTTCTCCAGCTTCATCCATGTTGTTGCAAATGGCAGGATTTCATTCTATTTTATTCTATTTTAGGGATGAATAATATTACATTGTGTATATGTACCGCATTTATTTTATCCATTCATTCACTGATGGACACTTAGACTGATTCCAAATCTTGGCTGTTGTGAATAGTGCTGCAACAAACATAGGTATACAGATATCTGTTTGACAGACTGATTTCCTTCCTTTTGGGTATGTACCCAGCTGTGGGATTGCTGGATCATAAGGCAGCTCTATTTTTATTTTTTTTGAGGAAGCTCCATACTGTTCTCCATAGTGGCTGTACCAATTTACATTTCTACCAACAGCATACAAAAGTTACCCTTTCTCCACATCCTTGCCAGGATTTGCTATTGTCTATCTTTTGGCTGAGTCATTTTAACTGTAGTGAGATGCTATCTCATTGCTGTTTTGATTTACATTTCTCTGATTGATGTTGAGCATTGTTTCATATATCTGTTGGCCATTTACATGTCTTCTTTTGAGAAATGTCTATTCAGATCTTTTGCCCATTTTTTTTTCTCTGACCTGTCAGGGATGAGTTTTGCCCATTTTATTCAGATATTACATTTTTTCTCAATCAGTTATTTGAGCTTCTCATATATTCTGATTCTTAACCCCTTGTCAGATGAGTAGTTTGCAAATATTTTTTCCCATTCTTCACTTTGTTGATTGTTTCCTTTGCTGTGCAGAAACTTTTTACTTTGATGTGATCCTATTTGTTCATTTTTGCTGTGCTTTTGAGATATCACTTGAGAAATCATTGCCCAGAACAAAGTCCTAGAGAGTTTCTCCAGTGTTTTCTTTTAGTAGTATCACAATTCCAGGTCTTAGATCTAAGTCTTTAGTCCATTTTGATTTGATTTTTGTACATGGCAAGAGAGAGAGGTCTAGTTTCATTCTTCTGCATATGGACAGCCAGTGTTCTCAGCTAACAATACCCGTTTGTCTGGGCTTTAAGATTCTTCATAAACTAGTCCCCAGGCAAGAGTAAGGAGGTTTCCCCTAAACCCTGGTCTTAAAATTGCCAAGGCAGAGGCTCCCAGGACATAGCTGGAGTACATCAGATTACTTTCAGATATTGAGTTTCCCAAATTGTGGCATTCTCTATTGATCTTATTCTGGGTTAGCAAAGTGGCTATAATCTAGGGAGAAGTGTCTTGCGATCAGAGATTGGATTTTTGTGATGCTTACATACAAAGGTGGTGATTAAAACCACTGTGAAGAATGTGCTTGCTTAGAGAGAGTGAGGATCTGAGAAGGGGACTGAGGTTAATGCCTAGAGCAACACCGGCACAGGGATAGGTCATTTATTAGATTTCCTGGAGCTCAGCTCAGTGCCGACCATGCAGTGGGTAATAGATAAACATTTTTTGAATTGTATTCCATTAAATAGTATATTTTTCATTCGTTGATTCATTCACTCAGTACATACTTGTTAAGTACCTAGAAAAGGTTAGGTTATGGGCTGGGTACTAAGGATACAAATTAAGGTGATCAAACTCAGCACTGTGCTGAGAACTTACAGTTGGGGGACAAGAGGTTGGAGGCAGACCTTCATCAAATAATCTCAACAATATAGTCATCAGTGTGATAACATATACACTAGTCTGGAGTCTAGTGGAATGTATTTCTAATAAAATGACATTTAAACTAAGATCTAAAGCCTGGCTGCATTGTGGAGTGGTCAATAAATTCTTTTTTTTTCTTTTTGTTTTTTGAGAGAGACTCTCACTCTGTCTCTAGGCTGGAGTGCAGTGGCGTAATCTTAGCTCACTGCAACCTCCACCTCTGGTGTTCAAGCGATTCTCCTGCCTCAGCCTCCTGTGTAGCTGGGATTACAGGCGTCCACCACACCTGGCTAATTTTTGTATTTTTAATAGAGACAGGATTTCATCATGTTGGTCAGGCTGGTCTCGAACTCTTGACCTCGTGATCCACCTGCCTTGGCCTCGTACAGTGCTGGGATTACAGGCGTGAGGCTGGCAATAAATTCTTATCAGCAGTGACTGATGCCCTCTGATATTTGACCCAGCAAAGAGACTCCAACACTGGGAATCTCTGGGAAAGAGAAGGTACAGGATGCGCCAGAGGAAGGATACTGGGCAGCCACATCCTTTTCTGCAAATGAAGCCCACTAGTGTTTCTCAAAAACAGCAGTTTGCTTCCCACTGCATGCATTAAGTTGCCTTACTTAAAAAGAGTAATATTCAAAACTTGAGCTTAAAACTTACTTGGAAAAATATTGCAAAGGCATAAGCAAAGTTTAACCCCCTTTTGCACAATGATAAAGTTGTCCTCTTAAATCACATATGTGGACATGTCCTTTGGACAATCTCATTGGAGACCACAGTGCTTAGAACCCTAACCCAGCATCTGGCTCCATCCTGTCTTAGGAAAATAACACAAACGTTTGGCATCAGGCAAGAGACTTCAGCCTGTAGCTAACTAGTATCTCCTCTTTATATAACGTAACTTTTTCAACTGATGGGTTTTCCTGCACTACAATGTGATTAATTCTCTTTGCCACTGGAAGGACACGAGGCTAAGTAGGTTAAGGATTAAAGGGAGTACATGAGAAAAGCAGTTTTCTTGTTTCACTTTTGTTGTTTAAAAAGAAAATAATGCTTAGGAAGGTGGGATGGAATTTCGTAGCAGAAACCACAGGATTGGGTTACAATGTAATTGAGTGTCATGGGAAACAAAGATGATACACTTTAGTAGGTACTTTCTGGGTCCAACCCTTAAAAGGCTTCTTCTCAGGGATGCTAGAGCTTTCCAAGGCATTCCTCAGGCTGTGAGGCTACACCCATTAAGTATTTTTTTCTGTCTCCTCCTTTAACACCTTGCAGAAAAGAATGTTCTAAACACAAAACAGCATGTACATACGTGAATTAAAAATGAATTTTGGAAGCAAATATGATACATGTGAGAAAACAGACCATACTGTTGATGTTTGTCATCTGTATTTTCATCCTGCTTTTTTTTTGTCTGCCTTTGAGCACATCACAAACCTTTTGGGAAGCTGCCTCTTCATTCATCTTTTAGGCTGTTTCTCAGAGCAACTTCATAACTAGTGTTTCCATATTTTATAACATTGGGGGGCAGTTGTATTAAATATTAATTACTTCACATTATACAGAACTGTAATGTCTTCTAAGTAAACATCTGGGTCACAGCTAGATTATAAAACTAGTTCAATCATTTGAAAGGTTGCTTTTCTTAACATTTAAAGTTATTACTCTATTTTCACTCATTTTAATTACCAAATTCTTTCTTTTTTAAAGTAAAGACATTTGTTCCTTCTGTCTTTCTGTGTCTGCAAGTTTGTGAAATCTCTGTCAAGTTGGAACTCACACAGCTCTGAAAATTGGACTGAACTCACATGGGACCTGGTTTGCTTCTTGATCTCTGCAGTTTATGAACCCGCATCCCAGGCACTGTTTTTCTTTAGTCAATAGTTTTTTTTTTTTTGTGCCCAAGAGTCTCATAGGGACACATACGGAAACAAAAACACAGCACCCCAGGGTTTGGAGAACATCATCCTCAAAAAGCAATATGCTTTTGTTTTATGATCATCCTTGTTCTCTGAAAACAGCATGTTTTCAAAAGGCAAGAGGCTGAAGCAAAGGAATAAAAGAAAAGTGGTAAGGGAGGAAGAAGATAAAAGTGGCCATGATCAAAGAAGAAAGTAGGAAGAGGAAGAAGGCAGCTGAGGCTAAAATTTAGCGGGAGATCCCATGGTCTCATATTTTTAGCACTTTCCGGTTTTGATTCTATTTCCATTATTTGCTGAGTTTAGTATAAAGAATCTTGGCATTTGCAGGGTTAGCCTGGAAGGAGGGAGGCTTGGATGGAGCAGGTACAGGCCACATGGAGTTTAGTCTTCTCTCATCCACAGCCAAGAGGGAGTTGGACAAGAATTCTTTTACTCATGATTTCTGTGGGCAAGTCACAAAAATGTATTTGAACTAACTTCACCAAAAATGGGAAATTCACTCGAATCACTATTAAGACATCTCACAGAGCCCAAGGCAGGAAGGCTGCTGAGCATCCACAGGGATGGAACCAGAAATAAGCATGGTGGGAGTTACCTTCTCTTAGCTGCACTCCATCTTATCTCTGCACTTCTCTCTCTCTCTCTCTCTCTCCCCCCGCCCCCCCCCCTTTACAGAGTCTTGCTCCACAGGTGCATGCCGCCACACCCAGCTCATTTTTTTTGTTGTTGTTAATTTTTTTGTAGAGACAGGGTCTTGCCATGTTGCCCAGGTCTTGAACTCCTGGGCTGAAGTGATCCTCCCACCTCAGCCTCCCAAAGTGCTGGGATTAAAGACGTGTGCCACTGTGCCTGGTCCGCACGTCTCCCCTTTATTTGTCTGTCTGTCTGTAGACTAGCTTTGTCTTCTCTATGCGTTTGGCTCCTTTCCACACCCTCTCAGTTCCAGTGTCCCTGGTAAACTGACTAGCATCTCAATACCCAAACTCCAAATGCTCAGGATAGAAAAGCTCTTAGGCTCATGCCAACAAATGCCAACAAGTGAAGGCAACTTCCTCTAAATCAGGCGCCCCCTCTTATCCAATCAGTGGAAGAGGTGGGGTCACATGATACAAACATTGCTGTAGGGACCCACATCTGTATATGTGGAATAGTTCTCAGAGGAGGAGAGTCTGGTGAGGTGGAATTCCCCAAAGCTATCTACTGCATTCCAGTGCCTTTAGTCCATTGATTTTTTTTCCACTCTAAGGAGAACTAGAGAAGGGAGAGGGGAACGGAGAAAGTCCTGGTTTGTCCACTGAAAGGAGTCAATATTCACAAGTATTTATTGAATGAAACAGAAAGGTGGCAATGTAGAAAAGAAAAAGCAGGCCAGGCGCGGTGGCTCACCCCCGCACTTTGGGAGGCTGAGGCGGGCGGATCACGAGGTCAGGAGATCGAGACCATCCTGGCTAACATGGTGAAAGCCCATCTCTACTAAAAATATTAGCCAGGCGTGGTGGTGCACGTCTGTAGTCCTAGCTACGTGGGAGGATGAGGCAGGATAATCACTTGAACCTGGGAGGTAGACGTTGTAGTGAGCCGAGATTGCACCACTGTACTCTAGCCTGGGTGATAGAGCGAGACTGTTTCAAACAAAAAAACAAAAAAAAAAAAAAAAAAGGAAAAAGCAGAGGGGGATAAGCATGGATGAAAGTATGAAAGTATAGTATTTAATCTCACAATCATTTTCTTCTAATGCTCTTTTTAAATTATTCTTACTCTCATTGGGAAATGATTCCAAAGTGATCACTGTAATTATACACAGCTATACCCATACTCAACAGCATTAGACTTCAGGGAAAAGCACATTAAAACTATGCTGAATATCATTCACACTCAGCGGAATGGAAAAATTAAAAGGACTGACAATTCTAAGTGAGAGTGAGAATGTGGAGAAACTGGAACTCTCAGATGTTGCTTCTGTAGAATATACAAATTTAAAAAACTGTTTGGTTAAATATAAACCTGCCTTCTGATCCAGCAGTTTCACTCATGGGTATATACCCAAGAAAAATGAGCACAGATATCCATCAAATATTATATTTCTGTAAATTTAAGAATATTTACAGAAACTTTATTTTTAATAACTAGAAATTGTAGGCCACTCAGCTGTTCAACCATAGTAGAATGAATAAACTCTAGAATATTTATAATAGAATACTACACATCAACAAAAAAATGAACACCTATATGCAGCATTGGTGAGGCTCATAGACATAGTTTGGAGTGCCAGAAGACAGAAACAAAAGAGCATATGCTATCAGAGCATATGGCATGCTTCCATCCACATGAAATTCAACAACTGACTGAAACAAATCTATCAATATAGACGTGAGGTTAATGGTTACTTTTGAGGGGTTACTGACTGGCTGGGTGACATGAGGTGAGAGAAATATTCTATATATTGGCCAGGCATGATGGCTCACATCCATAATCCCAGCACTTTAGGAGGTCAAGGTGAGAGGATCACTGGAGCCCAGGAGTTCTCGATTGCAGTGAGCTACGATCACAACACTGCACTCCAGCCTGAGTGACAGAGTGAGACAAAAAAAAAAAAAAAAAAAAAGAAATATTCTATATATTGATCTGAGTGGTTGTTACACAGGGGTAGACTTACATAAAATTTAATCAAGCTGCACACTTAAGAAAATGAGTGCTTTTTACTGTATGTAAGTTATACCTAAATTTGAAAAAAAAATGTCCATTTTCTCTCTTTACACAGAAAAATACCTTGGGAGGGTTTCTCTAGGGTCATAGCAAATGCCATCAGATCCCTTTCTGTCCTTTCCTTGGTGGTACTCAAATATACTGATCTGATGCCATGGCTTTCTTCTAAACGCTGCTTCTAAATATTTTGATTTGATAAAATCACGTGAATAAGCAAGAGGGGGACTCTTCAGCATTGTCTGTGTGGATGGACTAAGCACGGAGTAACATTTCAGTGTTTGGCAACACGGGATGCAGATGGCAGGGCAGATAAAAATATAGCATACTTGGCATAGGTTCTACTCTGTGCCTGGGGGACGATTCATGGACAGAGAAACGGATATCCATTGTCATGTTAGCTAGCTCAGAGCCTGTCCTGGCTAGAAACACTGGCATCATCTATATTTTCTTCCCATTTTTGACACAAGTATGCTTTGTGTGAGGAGATAGTCAAGAGGTCCTGGAGGCTGGTGGGGGGCGGGGGCTGTTCCTCATCTTCAGTGCCTTTCTTTAAGGAGACAAGTTCATAGCGTCCTTTGTAATACAATAGCTAAGCACACTGAGAGGTCCCTAATCCCCCCTCACATTGCCTCTATGCTGAGGCCTTCCTCAGCACCATGTCATGTCTTGGACAAGTGCTTAATGAGTTTCCAGGTCCTGGCAAGATTTGGCTTTTCTTTGTGAACCTCAGGGTGGGCCCTTTTAATTAATCTCCAAAGCATCTGGATCCTGTTTCTTTACACAGGTTAAATAACTAAGCTTCTTGAGCCCCTCTATCTAAGCTCCATGAGAACGAAAGCATAAACTACTTTCTGAGGGATTTGCCTCCGTTCCATAATATCTTCCTTATATGAGTTGACAAGGTGCTGTGTCCCATTCCCAGGAGTGGATGTCACCGGAGAGTAGGGGATCATTTTAATTTCTGAAATGGGAACAGAACATTGCTGGGTCAAGCAGAAGCTCGTGTGAAATCTCTTTGAGAGGACTGAAAGGTTTTCTTCTATTTTGGATGGCTTTGTTTTTGCCACTCCTTGCATCCTTCCCTGCCTTCTCTTTCATTTCCTTTGTGTCCTTTCTCTGCGCCTTCTTATTTTCTCATCAAAGTCCACAGATTAATCTCTCTCATCAGTTGTATCCCAATACCCTTTCCTATGGAATCGCTTTCTTTTTGTAGGAGAGCTAGAACAGACCACTCCACACTATACACCTCTTTTATTCTCTTTCCTCTTCTAACCTGACTCCATTTTACAATTTGACTCAATAAACTATGTAAGATGCTGAGAACTATTTACAGACACCTTCATTTATTTAAATGAAGACACATTTTGCTAGCAATTTGGAATGCTTTTCATTTTAACTAAAATACACCACCAAAAATGATTAAATGAGCTTCTCTGTCTGACTTCTAGCTTGCTTAAGGAGATTTGTTGTTGCTCATTTGTTTGTTTGTTTTGAAACAGGGTCTTGCTCTGTTAGTTCAGGCTGAAATGCAGTGGTGTGATCATGGCTCACTGCAGTGTCACCTTCTGGGGCTCAAGTGATTCTCCTACCTCAGTCTCTCTAGTATTTGGGACCACAGGTGTGTGCCACCACACCCAGCTAATTTTTTTTTTTTTTTTGTAGAGATGGGGTCTCACTATGTTGCCCAGGCTGGTCTCAAACTCCAGGCTTTAAGTGATCCTTCTGCCTTGGCCTCCCAAAGTGCTGGGATTATAGGCATGAGCCACTGTCCCTGGCCTTCATTTTACTGGAGACTAAGATGCAACATTATTATTATTATTATTTTGAGATGGAGTCTTGCTCTGTCAAACAGGCTGGAGGACAGTGGCGCAATCTCAGCTCACTGTAACCTCTGCCTCCTGGGTTCAAGCTATTTTTGTACCTCAGCTTCCTGAGTAGCCGGGACTACAGGCGTGCACCACCACACCTGGCTCACTTTTTTTATTTTGGTAGAGACGGGGTTTCACCATATTGCCCAGAGTGATCTCGAACTCCTGAGCTCAGGCAATCTGCACACCTTGGCCTCCCAAAGTGCAAGGATTACAAGCATGAGCTGCTGCTCCTGGTCTAAGATGCAACATTTTTCATATTTTAATATCTCTGAATTGGGATGTGTCTTAAAAATTTTTATGGCTAAAAACATCATGTCTTTAACCGAAAATATTTTATTTTTTTCTTGGTAGTACACTGGGTTTTATAATCAATAGTATCTTGGATTTAATGAACTATAGCAACTATTAAGAAAGTAGTTTCTGAGAAGATTTTAATTTGTTACACTTGATATCCAAGAAAATATGTATTCTCAGTTTCATCAGGATATTTTGGATGTACTGAAGCAGAAAAAAATTTTAGGCCAGGTACTGTGGCTCATGCCTGTAATCTCAGCACTTTGGGAGGCCAAGGCAGGAGGATTGCTGGATGCTAGGAGTTCAAGACCAGCCTAGACAACATGACAAGACCCCATCTCTAAAAATAAAGTAAAATAAAAAATAAAAAGGCAGCATGGGCCTGTGAGGCCTGTGGATTCCTGCATCTCCCATCTCCCCTGGCGTCCTCCAGCTCCCCCTGCAGCCGGCTCTGCTGTGGTCTGTTCCGGTTGCCCCCTGTGGATTCAAGTTCCAGACAGAAGGCTGCCTGTTCTCTGTACTTTGTTGTGGCCCCCACAGGCCGAGGTTACTGTGGTAACTCTGAGAGCAGCCTTGGCGCTATGGAGGAGCCCCGGGCTACCCCTCAGCCTTACTTGAGGCTGGTTCTGGAGGTGCTACACAGGGTTGTGGCAGCACTGCGTCAAAGTATGGGAGCAGATTGTAATTCTTATGATTTTCCATGGAAATGGGTGATATGGGCAGTTATTTTTGGATTTTTTGCTGTTCTCTTTTTTTTGTGGAGAGGTTTTAGATCGGTTAGGAATCGGCTTTATGTGTGAAGAGAGAAAAAGCTTGCTGAAACACTTTCTAGACTAATTGAGGAAAAATGTACACTACTTGAAAAATGTAGCATTATTCAAAAACAGCATGAAGGCTATGAAGTCGAGGCATCTTTATAGGATCCCAGCTTTGAGAAGGAGGCAGCAGAAGCACAAAGTTTGGCAACAACCTGTGAAAAGCTGAACAGGTCCAATGCGGAACTTGAGGATGAAATACTCCGTCTAGTAAAAGAGTTAAAAGAAGAGAAATTGAAAGAGTCTGAACAAAATGAACTGACGGCAGATATTTCAAAAAGGATACAGTCTCTAGAAGATGAGTCAAAATCCCTCAAATCACAAGTAGCTGAAGCCAAAATGACCTTCAAGACTTTACTTCAAATGAATGAAGAACCACTGAAGACAGCAGTAAAAGATGCTTTGGATGAAAATTTTCAACTTCAGGAAATCCAGAAACAACTTTTGTAAGAAGCTGAAGTATGGAAAGAACAAGTGAGTGAACTTAATAAACAGAAAGTAACATTGGAAGACTCCAAAGTACACACAGAACAAGTTCTCAGTGATAAAGACAATCACATCAAGACTGACTGAAGGCTTGCTAAAGATGAAAGATTGGGCTGCTATGCTTGGAGAAGACAGAACGGATGGTGATAATGTGGAGTTAGAAATGGACAGTGAATCGGAAAATCATGCTTACTTAGATTATCCTCCAAAAGGAGCTTTGAAGAAACTGATTCATGCTGCTAAGTTCAATGTTTTTTTAAAAAGCTTAGAAGGAGAAATAAATAAAATTTACATTCAGTCATCTGAAGATAAAATGAAGAGCTTACAGAATGTATTAAAAATCTTGAGACTGAACAAATATCTTTGCAGTCAGAAAACACGCATTTTGAAAGTGAGAATCAGAAGCTTCAACAGAAACTTAAAGTAATGACTGAACTATATCAAGAAAATGAAATGAAACTCTACAGGAAATTAACAACAGAGGAAAATTACCAGGTAGAGACAGAAGAGAAACTTTCTAAAGTAGACAAAAGGATCAGCCATGCCACTGCAAAGCTGGAGACCTACAGAAAGCGAGCCAAAGATCTTGAAGAAGAATTAGAGAGAACGATGCATTATTATCAAGGGCGCACTATTTCCTATAAGAACAAAGCACATCATAATTGGTTTGCAGCTCCAACTGCTGAAAGAAATCTCCATGATTTAAGGAAAGAAAATGCTCACAACAGACAAAAGTTAACTGAAATAGAGTTTAAATTTGAACTTTTCAAAAAAGATCTGTATGCACTGGATGTTCCAAATACACCACTTGGCAGAGAGCATTCCCCATATGGCCCCTCACCATTGGGTCGGCTTCATCTGAAATGAGAGCTTTTCTGTCTCCTCCAACTTCATTGGAGGGTCCACCCAGACTCTCACCTTTGCTTACAAGGAGAGGAGGAAGAGGCCCAAGAGGCCCAGGGAATCCTCTGGACCATCAGATTACCAATGAAGGAGGAGAATCAAGCTCTGATATGTTAACCGATTCTCACAGGGGTCCTTCTGACATGGGGCCCTGTCGCCTCTGTGGGAAAAGGGAGCTTCTGGAGATGATTTTCCACCAAGGGATTTCCCAGGTCCACCACATGCTCCATTTGCAAGTATGCTTGTTTTTCAAAAATTTTTTTAAAGCTGAATATATGTTTTATTAATCAGATATATTAATTTTGCTATCTGTCCATGTAGTAACACAGTGGAGGAAAAATTTTTCTAGCATCCATGAGTGTACCTTTACTTTTCCAAAGTGGGAAGGCAGCCAGCCATAAATGAACTGTAATGAGGTTTCAAATGGATTCATCTTAATACTATAGAATTATTTCTGTATTTTGGTAGTCAAAAAATAATTGACTTTTTGCAGGTCTTATAAAACTAAAATTATCTGTATCATATTGGTAGCAACTGGTTATTCTGGCCATTAGTTAAAATAATTAAAATTTATTTTCTAGCATTAAAATTACTGGCTATTTTTAAAAATATTTTTCATAAGTAGTTCTGATGTAGTCCTACTTATTTAAAATTTAAAATGTATTTATTATGTTTGATCTAATTGTTGAATTTATTGAATTCTTTTAAAGCTTCACATAAGAAAAGGGAATAATATATTGCTTTTCTATTCATACTTTACCGTTTTGAACTATAGGGTTCTGCAGAATAAATATGTGATTACCAAATACCAGCCTTTGCCTATGAATGTCTCATCTACTCATTCCTTCCCTTGTTTCTCCTCTCTTTTTAAAGTTTAAAGTGAATTAAAATGACTTTTGTTTGGGAGAATTTTAAGGTGGTCTTTGATATAACTGAAAATGTTTTAGTAAAATATCAAATCAGAATTGGGAATCACTGATGTGAATTTTAAGTTTGGTGAGAATTATGTTACATGAAATGTTTTTTGAGAAGGACTTTGATAATGTAAGAAAAATGTTATTTTTACAGTAAGTTTTATATATTTTGAAATACTTTATCTTTTTTAAAAAAGCAAGTGTTAAGATAGGACAAAAATTACATTAAAAATTAATGATATTTCCTTTATTTGTATTTGAAGAGGTACATTTTTCTCAAGGTTGTAAAAATTAATTTCATAGATTAAGTAATTATTCTGGTGTCAATTTTCAAATAAAGAATAGGTAATGGAAGCTATAAAGTTAATGATTTATTAGGGCACAATAAAGGTTCTCAAAGTTATAAACTGTCTTTTACCGCTCTCTGTGAACAGTGAGAAATGCGTATCCATCAAGGAGTTTTCCTCCGTACTTTCCCCCAAGACCTGGATTTTTCCTCCCACCTCGACATTTTAAAAGTAGAAGTGAGTTCCTTCAGGGTTGATTCCGCCTTCAAATGAGCCTGCTACTGAACATCCAGAACCACAGGAAGAAACCTGACAAGATTTTTGCCCTCTTCAACAATCATTTTGACTGATCTCATTTTCAATTTAAAGTAACTGCTGTTACTGTGTAATTTTACTTATACTTACTTATTTATGCTTTTGCTAAAATTGATAGTTAATGGAATTCTAAATTTCATGATAATATTTTGTAAATAAAGATGATTTAAATGTGACTCTTATGAGTAAATTATTTCCATTTTATTTTATTCTAGATAGTATAACTATTTTGATTAATCCACTATTATATAAACCATAGTGGGAGTTTTATGTATATAATCTTGCAGGTGGGGAGACTTTAAATTCTAACGTCTGTGTCTTTATGCCAAGAACTGTTTTTACTGTGGTTGTTGACAAATGTGAAAGTTAACTTTATGCTGAATTAAATACATTTTAGTTGATTTAAAGACTTGTTTGGCATTGATAATAATAAAATCAGCTAGTTTTTCTATTAAAAACCTCATAGCATATGTAATGTGAACCCTAATACAAACTATGAGTTTAGTTAATAAGAATGTATCAGCATTGGCTCATCAATTGTAACAGATATGCCACACTAATGCCAGATGTTAATAATAGGGGAAACTGTGTATGTGGGTTGGGCAGGAAAAGGGTATATGGGAACTCTACACTTTCTGTTCAATCTTTCTGCAAACCTCAAACTGCTCTAAAAATTCATTGAAAAAGTGAGAGGTAAGAAGGAAAAGTAAATGAAACAATAAAAATACCAAAGAAATAAAAATGGAAGAAAATATAAATTAATATATAATTTAAGAATAAACTTGGTAGGAATATGTCAAAAAACATGAATCAAGAAAGAAAAGACTAATACACCACTAGAAAAATGAGCAATAGATATTAATAGATTTTTTTTTAAAAAAAACAATAAACGTTCAATAAGACTATGAGAAAAATGTTCAGTCACATTAATACTAAAACTTAAAATTATGATATTTCATTTTTATCTATGAAATTGGCAAACATTTTTAAAAGAGATAGTAGTAATCACGAGGGGCCAAACAGGCCCTTTCACATATGACCAGTGAGGACTGTACACTGGGATGACCTTTGGTCAGAAAAAAATTTCCAAAACTTGGAAGGCAAAATATGATTGCATAATTTGTTTTCATGTGACGGCATTGCCTAACTAGCCTATCTAAGGTGAATTAAATCCTGATTTGTTATTATTGATTTGCACATTTTACAACTGTAAATTCAGATATTAGCTTGTAGAAAACTGGTAAGATGTTAATATTTTTGTCCAATAGAGATATAATTTCTATCCTGCACAGACAAAAATGTTTTCTGCTCTGTAAAGAAGATAGCACCAAAAGCTATGGTTTATCACCCTGTAGGACATTCATCAGATTTATATCTAATTTAGCAAAAATTTATAATGATTTTAGTATTCTTTTTCTTAGATATGTATGTATATATGTATATATTATGTATATGTATCTTATCTAGTATACGTACATATATACATACTATATATGTATATATCATATACACTATGGGATGTATAGATACATATATACATTATATATGCATATATTATGTGTATATTATAGTTATATACATACTACATGTATATAATATATGTACATATAGATACATATTTAGATATATACATAGATATCTATGCATATACATATATAGATATAGGTACATAATATATGTATATGCTTGTAGATATATGTACATAATATATGTATATATATACTTACACATAATATATGTATATACACTTATACATAATATATGTATATACATATATAGATATACAGAAAACCTAGGCAATACCATTCAAGACATAGGCATAGGCAAGGACTTCATGACTTAAACACCAAAAGCAATGGCAACAAAAGCCAAAATAGACAAATGGAATCTAATGAAACTTAAGAGCTTCTGCAGCGCAAAAGAAACTATTACTAGAGTGAACCTGCAACCAACAGAATGGGAAAAAATTTTTGCAGTCTAGCCATCTGACAAAGGGCTAATATCCATAACCTACAAAGAACTGAAACAAATTTACAAGAAAAAAACAAACAACACCATCAAAAAGTGGGTGAAAAATATGAACAGACACTTTTCAACAGAAGACATCTGTGCAGCCAACAAACATGAAAAAAAGCTCATCATCACTGGTCATTAGAGAAATGCAAATCAAAACCACATTGAGATACCATCTCATGCCAGTTAGAATAGTGATCTTTAAAAAATCAGGAGACAGATGCTGGAGAGGATGTGGAGAAATAGGAACACTTTTACACTGTTGGTGGGAGTGTAAATTAGTTCAACCATTGTGGAAGGCAGTGTGAGGATTCCTCAAGGATCTAGAACTAGAAATACCATTTGACCCAGCAATCCCATTACTGGGTACATATCCAAAGGATTATAAATCATTCTATTATAAAGACACATGTACACATATATTTATTGCGGCACTGTTTACAATAGAAAAGACTTGGAACCAACTCAAATGCCCATCAATGATAGACAGCATAAAGAAAATGTGACACATATATACCATGGAATACTATGCAGCCATAGAAAAGGATGAGTTCATGCTCTTTGCAGGGTCATGGATGAAGCTGGAAACCTTCATTCTCAGCAAACTGACACAAGAACAGAGAACCAACACTGCATGTTCTCACTTATAAGTGGGTGTTGAACAATGAGAACATATGGACACACACAGGGAGGGGAACATCACACACTGGGGCATGTTGTGGGGTAGGGGGCTAGGGGAGAGATTGCAGGCAGTGGGGGGATAGGGAGGGATAGCGTTAGGAGAAATACCTAATGTAGATGATGGGGGGATCAATGCAGCACACCACCATGGCACGTGTATACCTATGTAACGAACATTCTGCACATGTACCCCAGAACATAAAGTATAATTAAAAAAAGAAAAATATTAATGGTAAGAAAGTGGTCAAAACGTTATATAAAAATATTATCTAAATATTAAGTAATATCCATGTAGGCCCAGATTCCAGTCAGAAAGACTTTCTCTGTCCTTTCTATTTCCTTTACTTACCTTGCAGGTTTTACATTTCTCTGACCTCATTTTCACCAAAAAATAGTAGAAGGAAAAAGAAGGGAGGAAAGAAAACAAGACAAACCCCATGGCTAGACGTGTCTCAGGTAGACAGGTCGGGGAGAAAGAGTCTTGGAGGAAATGCTATTTAGGCAGTGGGAGGAAATGGTGTGTGTAAAACACTGAGGTGAGAAAGCACTGGTAGTTCCGGGACAGGAAGGAGGGACAGAGGGGCGGAGGCAGGGGAGGGCGAGGGAGTGGCAAGTGAAGATGGAGAGCCTAGGTGGGCACCTGTGCAAAGTAGCCTGAGTCGCATTTCATCCTGCAAGCTGGACGCAGCCCTGAGGAGCCTTGAGCTTTGGCACATCAGCGACAGCACACCGGCTCTGAGGGCTGTCACCAGGACACACTCCTCTTGCCAAGGCCAACAGGTGCCTGGCGGGAGCCTTTGTGTTGTGTTGTTTCGTTTCGAAATAAAGATAGGCCAGCCCCTCTTTACCTTCCGATGCTGTAATAACAGTTAGGCTTTCTGACGGCTTCAAATCCATCTGGGTTCATGGAAGGCATGATGTGTATCCGGGTACTATTGATCAGATTTGTGATGTCAGGGTCTTTGCCATCACTGGTTATGAGGTGGTCGATCAGATGGAGCAGCAGTTCCCGCCCGACGGTCTGTATGTGTAAAGAGAAAAGAGGACATTATTAGGTCAGAGGCAATAAGGAAAGCAGTCCCTGCTGTGCAAATTCCCCAACAGGGGTCTGCACACATGACATCTCAGACCCAAACTAGTTTGTAAGACCACTCTTTCTTAGGCATGCTTATGCTGTGACAAGTGCAATCAGGTGGCGATCAGTCATGGGGTGTGCTGAAACTGTTAGTAAGAGTTAAAGTATCTATTTGTAAATAGTTTACACACTGCAAAAATGAATTCGGGGAGTAATAATGCTGCTTTTTTTCTTTTTTGAGACAGTCTCACTCCATCGCCCAGGCTGGAGTGCAGTGGCACGATCTTGGCTCACTGCGACCTCTGCCTCCTGGGTTCAAATGATTCTCCTGCCTCAGCTTCCTGAATAGCTGGGATTACAGGGATATGCCACCACGCACAGGTAATTTTTGTATTTTTAGTAGAGGTGGTGTTTCACTGTATTGGCTAAGCTGGTCTTGAACTCCTGATCTCAAGTGATCCACCTGCCTTGGCCTCCCAAAGCGCTGGGATTACAGCAGTGAGCCACCGTGCTCAGCTGGAATAGTGCTTTTATTATAACATTTTTCATTTGCTTGACTTCCAAAGTATCCTCTGGAGTGGTAGAGAAAGAGGTGGAGTTACAGAGAAGCACAGGAATCATGTATTTCCATGAGAATGCATGCTGCATATGAAGCTTCTCATGTATGCAATGGTGGATAACAGACTCAGAACCATCGCATTGCAGATTTTTTTTAAAGACAGGGTCTCACTGTGTTGCTCAGGCTGGCTGCTAACTCCTGAGCTCGAGTGATCCTCCCACCACAGCATCCCAAGTAGCTGGGACTACAGAAGTGCACCATTGTATCAGATTACAGATTTTAATAGGGAAAAATCCAAGTTTATAACAAGCATGATTTAAATAGGTTTCTGATTTTTACATTTGCCTATTTCCTGGTTCTCCTATTGCATGTCTGTGCAATTTTGGTCATATCTATGTATTTCTGATTTCTACATTCTCATGTTTCTGAAAATTTAGTCATTTGTACATTACCCTCATAATTCTTTGCCATATCTGCATATTATCCATATACTATCTTTTACTTTGTATTTTTTTTTTTTTGAGATGGAATCTCACTCTGTGCCAGGCTGTAGTGTAGGGGCGCAATCCTGGCTCCCTGCAACCTCTGCCTCCTGGGATCAAGTGATTCTCCCGCCTCAGCCTCCTGAACAGCTGGGACTACAGGTGTGTGCCACCACACCAAGCTAATTTTTGTATTTTTAGTACAGACAGGGTTTCACCATGTTAGCCAAGATGGTCTTGATCTCCTGACCTCGTGATCCATCCACCTCGGCCTCCCAAAGTGCTGGGATTACTGGTTCACTTTTTGCTTACCTTAAAATGAAACTTCGTATCACTACCACTTTCTAGATATATATTTCTCAAATACATTAAGTAAAAGCATGACTATTAAAATGTTAAAAACCATCATATCCACCTAAAATTAGCTTAAATATCAATAAGGACTGGGAAACCGAAGGCCTGTGAGAGATCTTGCTTTATAATCCCTCCCCAGGAGAGAGATTCCTTATTTTTCTTATTAAAAAAAATTAATGTAAATTCCAGCCTTTCTACTTAGACTACATCGAGTTCTCCCTATCATTCTAGCTTCAAGGAATCTGCTTCAGAAGAGCAGATGTTGTTGAGGGTTAGTAAAGGAGAACTCGGGGCAGCAGGTGAGTAAATCAGGAGAGTGCTGCAGGGACATTCGTGTGCAGGAAAAGATTTCATTGAGCCTCAGAAGAATTTCCAGTCATGACTTAACTGTAGGACTTCAACATTGTGACAAAGGACAAGTGATCCTTGGATGACAACTCCTCACTTGATTCCCTCACTGGCACATAAAGAGACTACATTTAAAAAATTTATTATCCTAATTAATACAGAATAATTAAAATTGGGACTAAGAAAATTTGGGGCTGGGGGCAGTGGCTCATCCCTGTAATCCCAGTCAGCACTTTCAGAGGCAAAGGCAGGTGGCTCACTGGAGCCCAGAAGTTCGAAACCAGCCTGGGCAATGTAGTGAGATCCCATCTCTACATAAAATAAAAAATTAGCCAGGTAGGTGGAGTGCATCTGTGGACCAAGCTACTCAGGAGGCTGAGGTGGGAGGATCACTTGTGCTTCCCAGGAGGTTGAGGCAGCAGTGATCTCAGATCACACCACTGCATTCCAGCATGGGTGACAGAGTGAGACTCCATCTCAAAAAAAAAAAGAAAAAGAAAGAAAGGGAATTTGAGAAATATGAATTATAGATTCATAGACAACCATAAAACTTAGAGTCAAATTATATCCAATTCTGACTTCCACTTTTTTCGTACTCAATTTTAATCTTCCACTTCTACTACCTTGATTTTTTTAAATTTTGAGAGAGAGTCTCACTCTGTCACCCAGGCTGGAGTGCAGTGGCACCGTGTCGGCTCACTGCAACCTCTGTCTCCTGGGTTCAAGCAATTCTCCTGCCTCACCCTCCTGAGTATCTGAGATTACAGGACTAAAGCAATCCTTCCACTTTGGCCTCCCAAAGTGCTGGAATTATAGGCATGAGCCACCACACCTGACCTGTTTAAAGAGATATTTTATGATAATTCTTTATGACTTTGACTTGTAAAAAAATTCTGTAAACACATTTAATTTTACACAAATACAAAAACATGACTCCCATGCACCCGTCACCCACCTTTCACAATTATCTACAATTTGTCGGTTGTTTCATTTATCCACTATACATATTGTTCTTTCCTTCCATGTTTTAAAGCAGATTTCAGATGGTATTGCATTGCATTGTTCACATTTCACTTTATTCACTGACCTTTAGTATTCCTAGGGAAACACAAGGATAGAAGGTATGAGAAAATCT
Organism: Aotus nancymaae; assembly: GCF_030222135.1. Taxonomy (NCBI): domain Eukaryota; kingdom Metazoa; phylum Chordata; class Mammalia; order Primates; family Aotidae; genus Aotus; species Aotus nancymaae. The sequence goes on from NW_026988428.1 coordinate 31,742,344, forward strand.
TTAAAACTTTTCATAAAGCTGTTTGTTCATTTTCATTGGTAAATTTATTTGGAAATGTAAAGAGCCAATGTATTTATAGCATAAAAAATTCAAGTGTGTTTCGTATTGCAGAGCCTCAGAAACAGGAATTCGTGATAAAAGGCATATATTTTTCAACTAGCATTTATTCTTCATGTTTCCCAGATATATCCATTTACCACAGGGTTCCTACCCTTCTTGGGATCCATGGACTGGAACCAAAACATGACACTTCAAATAGTAAGTGAGAGGGGAGATGGCCATCAGGCATTGTACTTATTGTACTTTGTGGTTTACAACCAGCAGGGCAATGTATTTAGCAGTCTAAAATGTCTGTTTTCAAAATGTCAAGCTTACTCAGTGCCAAATGGTTATTTGATGTTATAACATTCAAACAAACCAGAGACAATGGAAGTCATCATGCATCAGTAGGCCAGAACCAAAAAACAGCGATGGTAGCTTTTCTTTTCTTTTTTTTTCTTTTTGAGACAGAGTTTCACTCTGTCACCCAGACTGGAGTGCAGAGGCGCCATCTCAGTTCACTGCAACCTCACCTCCTAGGTTCAAGTGATTCTTGTGCCTCAGCCTCCTAAGTAGCTGGGATTACAGATGTACACCACCACACCCTGCTGATTTTTGTATTTTTAGTAGAGACAGGGTTTCACCGTGTTGGCCAGGCTGCTCTTGAACTCCTGACCTCAGGTGATCCACCCACCTCAGCCTTCCAAAGTGCCCAAACTGCTGGGATTACAGGCATGAGCCACCATGCCCAGCCAGATAGTAGCTCTTCTATTGGGTGTTCTTGTTCTTAAGTTATTCTGTGCTTTTCCTCCTAACTGAGGTGAACTGTTTATTAAGCTTTTCTGGGATCTCATAATGAAAGTCTTGTTAAACTTAGATTCTTCTCGGTTTTATGAAGACAGCTAGAGAGGTCTCAAAGATTTCTATTGTAAAAATGTTTTACTGTATGTAAATTCTTCCTTCTTGGAATGATTTTCTTAGCCTGAAGCTGGAAAGCTGGCCTTTAGTTTTTCTCATATTGTAGATCTTCTTTTGAGGGAGGGAGGGAGGGAGAGAAGAAGGAAGACAGGCAGGCAGGCAGGCTTATGGCCTTCCTTAAGTCTTAGACCAATTGTGGAGAGTTGAGGGTTCAGCTTTGAATGATGACAGTGCCAGCTCCCAATATTCCTATGTGAGAGAATGAGAGATGAAACACTGAGGATTTGTCTTAAAATTACAATTGCCTAGCACTTTATGTAAAATGTAGAAAATGTCAACTGTCCTTATCAAAGACAAGGGACATTGATAGATTAAGGGGTGTTCAAAGCCTCTGCCACTGCTTTTGTCTATCCCTGGTAGAATCCCATAGTCTCTTCTATCCTGGGTTGGTTCTTCCTTCCCTCCCTCCCTTCCTTCTTTCTCTCTCTCTCTCTCCCCCCCCCCCTTTTTTTTTTTGACAGTGTCTCTCTGTCGCCCAGGCTGGAGTGCAGTGGCGCCATCTTGGCTCACCGTAATCTCCGATCTCTGCCTCCCAGCTTTAAGTGACTCCCAAGTAGCTGGAATTACAAGTGTACACCAACATGCCTGGCTAAATTTTGTAATTTTTGTAGAAATGGAATCTCACCATGTTGGCCAGGCTATTCTCCAACTTCTGGGCTCAAGGTGATCCACCTTCCTTGGCCTCCCAAAGCGCTGGGGTTACAGGCATGAGCCATCGCACTCAGCCATCCCTGGGTTTTCATAGCAAACTTTCCCCTAGTTTATTTTCTTATGGAAGTCTTAGGTGAACTTTGTCTATGAATAAACCCATAGAAAGCAGTGACCATTATTATTCCTGCATTTATATTCTGCCTATTTCCAATAATTGCAGGCAGCTAAGAGTATATGGTTGTCCTCACCTTTTAAAATAACGATGCTTTTGACAGAGAATTTAATGTGTGTGCATAGGTGAAATTGATAGAGCTGATTCTGGACCATACCATGCTCATAAATTGTATTATCTTTGATTAGAGGCCTTTGAAACTATCGAAAGGGTCTATCTTCCTGGCCATCCTTCTTGGCAAATTCTCTGCCAGGAAGATCCTCATCCAAAACCAAGAGTTTTCACCTGGGGATGGAAGAGCTGTGGATCTCCTACAAACATAGGCAAAGTTTGTTGAGGAAGGACTTTTTCTGGAGAGCCCACATTTTTCATTAGATTCTTAAATGATTCCACCCCTCAGAAAGGTTCACTATCAAGGTTTCTAGGCAGATTTGGGGAAAATTCAAAAGAACTGAGCCTTCTCAGCCTTCAGTGTGAGTTTTTACTACTCAGTTGTTATTGCCCTGGTGACCTTGGGCAGCCTGAGAGGCAAGTCCCCGGTGTTTAAACCCATTTGTATAGGCTTTCTATCTGTTGCTACAGCGACAGGAGTCATAAAAGGGCCTTCTTGTAAACATCGTCAAAAAGACACGTATCAGCCCAGAGAAGCTAGGATGGATTTTCTCCCAAGGACTTGTCTAAAACTCCAAAAATGGTGAGTCCTCTTTTGCAGGCACTGCACATGAATTTAGTGACAGAATATCTATTTGATGTAGGTGAACTGCAAAAGGTTAATTCACTTCATCCCTTTCATGATCTGTGGATATCTAACACATTTAGTTATTTTTGGAAACCAACTGTCATTTTCTATAAATGCTGAATTCTCTTTTACCAAATACAGGCATGGTGTGTATGTCAGTAATGTCCTTGACCGACTTGGGTAGATGATGGCATTTGAAAAATTATCCACAATAATGTTCACCTCCATAGATGTAAGTAATCAAGATGTAAGAATCATTAAGGATGACAAGCTTTTAATTATAGGAAAGGCTTTTATAGGAAAAGTTGAAATACAGGCATACACTATTAGAACCATAAAACAGCTGCATAATTTGTCTTTATACTAGATACAGTAAAGTCTAGGTTTCATATTTCCAAATCTGCCTTCACGTGTGTTTTCACAAAATTTTTCTGCTTCATATTTCTTGAGGTTCCATTGTTGTTTAGTTATGAATAAAGGACATTCGATCACTGTCCCTCCAAACATCTCTTCAAAAATAACTTCAGAACCTGCGGTTAAAAATCTCTAAATCAGGGTTTTCTAAACTGTGGCTCATAAACTTAGTCATGACATCAATTTAGAGCATTGCAACATGGTTGTGTGTTTTTAATGAGATACAATATAAGATATCAGAGGGCATCTATATAGTAAGTATAAGTATTATTTTATGAATTTGTATTTAAGTTGTTTATGTCTGTGTGTGTTTTGGTAGTGATGTACTGAAAAATGTTTAATACCCGGTTCCCTGGGAGAAGAGGTATGTATATATGTAAATATGAAATAAATTTATTACATATTTTACTGATATAAAGGGTATGTAGCTAAAATTTACAAATAATAATACTCAGTATTCACTGTACATTTCATGTAGCCAATTGATTCTTAAGAAATGCTTTTATTGATTTTTGCCAAACTTTCACATTCATAGCCAATCTGTAGTTGCAATTCAAATCTAATTTGAGAAAATCAGACTAAGAATAAATGCTCGACATCTATCAGATTCAGCAAAGAAGTCCCTTATAATATTGATAAATGAGTGTACTCTGGCATAAGTGTTACTTGATATTTTAATTTATATTAACAAATAAGATGAAAGTGAAAAATGACATTTTGGAACTTCACTAGTTTATCAATGACATGGATGAATCTTTGTTGAACTGGATAATAGTTTTTAAATATTGGAAGAGTATTCTCTCAATTCTTTGTGCTATTCACAATGCTATTTACAATGTAACAGTTATAGACACTTTTAAATTTAATCTGCATTATTATTTTCTTCATCTTTAATCTGATTATTTTCTTTCATGAATAGAGGATCAACAAAACAATAAATCAAGAAATCAAGCCCTGATTTATAGTGTTTGCTAATTTCTTTCCTTTTTTTTTTTTGAGATGGAGTCTCACTGTGTCCCCCAGGCTGGAGTGCAGTGGTACGATCTCAGCTCACTGCAACCTTCACCTCCGAGGTTCAAGTGATTCTCCTGCCTCAGCCTCCCAAGTAGCTGGGATTACAGGCATGTGCCACCACGCCCTGCTAATTTTTGTATTTTTACTAGAGACGGGTTTCGCTTCTGCCTCCCGAAGTGCTGGGATGACAGGTGTGAGCCACCGCATCCGGCCATGTTTGCCAGTTTCTGTGGTATCTATAAATATTCCCACCATGGTTATTTCAGACTACTACTGTGGTATCACAGGAGCCAGAGTTGGAAAGAAATGCAATAGTAGCACATCACTATTTATTTATTTATTTATTTATTTATTTATTTATTTATTTATATTATTATTTGTTTTGAGACAGTCACTCTCTGTTGCCCAGGCTGGAATGCAGTGGTGCTATGTTGGCTCACTGCAACCTCTGCCTTCTGGCTTCAAGTAAGTCTCATGTCTCAGCCACCCAAGTAGCTGGGATTAAAGGAGTGCACCACCATGCCTGGCTAGTCTTTGTATTTTAGTAGAGACAGGGTTTCACCATGTTGGCCAGGCTGGTCTTGAACTCCTGGCCTCAAGTGATTCACCTGCTTTGGCCTCCCAAAGTCCTGGGATTACAGGCATGAGCCACCGTGCCCAGGCTAGCACATCATTATATGGCATTTCTACCATACAGATAGAAGAGAGACGTAACTGTGAGAGTAGAGATGACAGGAAAATGTATTAAAATAATTAAGAAGTGATTAATTTTGAGTAGTTATTATTTGTTTTTAACATTATTTAATTTCAACTTTCTATAATTTGTTTACAAATTTTATTACTTTTTGTAGAGACGGGGTCTTGCTATGTTGTCCAGGCTGGTCTCGAGCTCCTGGGCTCAAGCAATTCTCCCACCTCGGACTCCCAAAGTGCTGTGATTATCAGCATCAGCCACCATGCCTAACCGAAGTTTTTTTTTTTTTTTTTTTTTTTTGAGATAGAGTCTCACTTGTCACCAGGCTGGAGTGCAGTGGCACAATCTTGGCTCACTGCAACCTCTGCCTCCCAGGTTCAAGTGATTCTCCTGCCTCAGCCTCCTGAGTAGCTGGGACTACATGCACATGCCACCACACCTGACTAATTTTTGTATTTTTAGTAGAGACAGGTTTTTCCATGTGGGCCAGGCTGGTCTTGATCTCTTGACCTCATGATCTGCCTGCCCTGGCCTCTCAAAGTCCTGGGATTAAAGGAGTGAGCCACTGCGCCTGGCACCTAGCCAAATTTTTTATAATGACTGTATTTAATAGTGGCTCACAATTTATAAACACATAACAATTTACTCTCCTGAGCCCACATAAGCTGGCTCTAGCACACCACTGGTTGTGTGTCACAGTGTAAAGTGCATGTCTTACTGAAGGTTGTAGTTAAAAACAAGTTGAATAAACACTGCTCTAAAAACCTACCAGTGCGGTTGCTGACACTCTCAGTGGCCAGTTGGTTTGGCATTGAACATAGACTTGTCTACATATTAGAAGAAGTCAATTATTTCCTGCACATTCTTTGGCATTTGATTCCTTAACACCTAAAATCAGATGTTTCCCCTTTTTTCTTCTTTTTTGAGATGGAGTCTCGCTGTGTCGCCAGGTTGGAGTATAAGTGGCAGAATCTCAGCTCACTGCAACCTCCACCTCCCGGGTTCAAGCGCTTCTCCTGTCTCAGCTGCCCCAGTAGCTGGGACTATAGGCGGTGTTCAACACCACGCTCAGCTAATTTTTGTGTTTTTAGTAAAGATGGGGTTTTACCATGTTGGCCAGGCTGGTCTCAATCTCTTGACCTTGTGATCCACCCACCTCGGCCTCCCAAAGTGCTGGGATTACAAGCGTGAGCCACTGTGCCTGGCCACTTCATTTTGTTTTTAGGTCAGAAGAACTTTACCCACACATTCCAGATTAGACTCTCTTTGAGCTGGTTTCTGTGATCATTTTAAATCTAGAGGGAACCACTGAGAATTCTATAAGTTTGAATGTCAAGGGGACCCTCAGCTCTGCTTGCTAATCCTATTACATTTATTCTTCTCATTCTCTCTGAACTGACCAATTAGCACCTTCTCCTCTTGTCTCAATCATCTTCCCCAATCCTCACAACTCGGAGGTATCAGATGTTACCATGGTTAATATTTTGATATAGCTTTCTAGCTTTTTCTATATGTAGACTTTGTCTCCCAGCTTTATTGAGGTATGATTGACAAGTAAATATTGAATTTATTTAAGGTGTTTTGATATACATATATACTGTGAAATAATTACCCTAATCAAGCTAATTCACATATCCATCACTGATATGGTTTGGGCGTATGTCTCCTCCAAATCTCATGTGTTTTTGTTTGTTTGTTTGCTTGAGACAGAGTCTTGCTCTGTCATCCAGGCTGGAGTGCAGTGGCACCATCTCCTCACTGCAACCTCTGCTTCCCAGGTTCAAGTGATTCTCCTGTCTTAGCCTATGGAGTAACTGGGATTATAGGCACATGCCACAATACCTGGGTAATTTTTGCAATTTTAGTAGAGACAGCATTTCACTATGTTGTCCAGGCTGGTCTCAAAATCCTGACCTCAAGTGATCCACCCGCCTCGGTCTCCCAAAGTTCTGGGATTACAGGTGTGAGCCACCGCGCCTGGCCCAAGCCTCATGTTGAAGTGTGAGTTCCAGTGTTGGAGGTAGGGCCTGGTGGGAGGTGTTTGGGTCATGAAGGCAGATCCTTCTTGAATGGCTTGGTGCCCTCCTCACAGTAATGAGTGAGTTCTTGCCCTGAGTTAATGTGAAATCTGGTTGTTTAAAGGAGTGTGGCACCTCCCTCAATCTCTCTTGTGTCCTGTTCTCATCATGTGATGTGCTGGCTCCACCTTTGACCTTCTGCCACTATTGGAAGCTTCCTGAGGTCTCACCGGGAGCAGATGCTGGCACCATGCTTCCTGTACAGCTTACGGAACTGTGAGTCAATTAAATATCTTTTTAAAATAAATTACGCAGTCTCAGGTATTCCTTTACAGCGTTGCAGGAATAGGCTAACACAATTACCTATATAGTTGCCTTTTTCGTGTGTGGTGAGAACACCTAAGAGCTACTCTCTTAGCAAATTTCGAGTGTACAGTATATTAAGTATAGTCACCATTAGGTGCCCAGGAGGTAAATTCATCTTATAACTGAAAGTTTGCACCCTTTGACCAATGTCTCCCCATTTCCCCTATCCCTAGCACCTGGTCACCACTCTTCTACTCTCTGTTTCTATGAGTGCACTTTTTTTACATTCCATAAATAAGTGAGATCATGTAGTATTTGTCTTTCTGTGTCTGGCTTATTTCATTTGGCATATCTTCCAGTTTCATCTATGTTGTTGCAAATGGCAGAATTTTCTTTTTAATGGCTGAATAATATTCTATTGTCTAATTTGCAGTCTAGATGCTTGATGGTGTCATGGAGAAACCAGGTCCTCTCTGTTTCTGCATCTACTTGACATGATATGGGCTTCATTCTTTGAGTAGTTTCTCCCTCCCTTATGTCTGCAGCAGCAGTCAGCTGTATGCCTCTTTGTTTACATCCAGCCAGGGCAGAAGAGATTGGGTATCCATAGTTTCTTTTCAGAAGACCCTAAGAAGGCCCTCCTCATGCCTCGTTAGCCCAAAGTGACTAAGTCCTGCCTATCTTGGAACAACCAGTGTGACTGAAAGGACCATGAATATGTCATAGTTCTTCTCCATGGCACTCAGGGCAATTTTAATCCTGCTTTGTTACCTACTTTTCTTTTTCTTTCTTTCTTTTCTTCTTTTTCTCTCTCTCTCATTCCTCCCTCCCTTCCTTCCTTCTTTCCTTTCCTTTCCTTTTCTTTTCTTTTGACACAGGCTGTCACTCTGTCATCCAGGCTGAGTGCAGTGATGCAAAATCATGGCTAACTGCAACCTCGACCACCTGGGCTCAAGAGTTTCTCCCAACTCAGCCTCCCAATTAGCTGAGACTTCAGGCGCGCATCACTGCACTTGGCTAATTGTGTTTTTTTTTTTCTTTTTTTGAGATGGAGTCTTGCTTTGTCACCTAGGCTGGAGTGGCACAATCTTGGATCACTGCAACCTCTGCCTCCTGGATTCAAACGATTCTCCTGCCTCAGCCTCCTGAGTAGCTGGGATTACAGGTGTGGGCCCAGCTAATTTTTGTATTTGTAGTAGATATGGGGTCCTGCTACGTTGCTCAGGCTGTTTTTGAACTCCTGGACTCAAGTTATCCTCCCACCTCGGCTTCCCAAAGTCCTAGCCTAGGATTACAGGAGTAAGCCACCATGCCTGGCCCACTTATTTAACATATTGTGGACATTTTTTCACTTTTTAAAAAAAATGTAGTTTTAATAAATTTATAACACTGCATTATTCATTTCTTCAATATTCAATATAATTGGCATCCTAACGCTATTCCAGGGAACCCAATAGACACAAATAAGTTTCTGGAATGAATCCCTCACTATCCAGCTCTTGTTTCTGATATCTGAGCCTTAGGAACAAAATATAGTAAAATAAATTTTTGATAAACACTTCAATATGTAAACTCTCACTATTCACTATTCAAAACTCAGAAATCAGGCAGAGTTAGGTGGCTCAGTATGCCTCACTATTCAAATGCAGGTACTAAATGGACTCAGGAGACAAGGAGTACTTGTATCTGCCAAGCACTGCACTAGAAACACAATGGTATAAGCAAACACACACACACAATGGCAGCTGTCCACAGAGCTTCAAACAGGAATGTGGAGACAGACATCAAACAGATAATTACACAAGTAAGAATAAATTGTAGAGTTGTTAAGTGCTAGAGAGAGAAACAAGAGAGGCCAGTGAAAATGAATGACCTGGTATCTTAACCTTTCCTGGTGGGTCTCGGAAGGTTAACCCAGGAAAGTAACATTTAGGCCAAGATGAGAAGAATGAGCATGACTTGGTCAAGCAAAGAATAGAGGAAAAGCATTCAACCATGTGACTGTATTCCATTATGGGAATGTGTCATAATTTATTTAACCAATCATAGCTGAACTTTAAACACATTTATATCCATGTGCTCAAATCATTTGTAGGACTCCAAATATTTTCTCAGGAAGAGATGTTGCTGGGCCAAAAGATAAACACATTTTTAAAGCTTTTCTTTTTTAAAAAATGGATTTACATTTCCACAAGTAGTGGGTGAGAGTGCCCATTTTCCTGATAATCTAATCAGCCCTCAACCTTATATATATTTTTTGTATGTTTTGTTTGTTTGTTTTTTAAGACAGAGTCGTGCTCTGTCACCTAACTGGAGTGCATTGGTGTGATCTCAGCTCGCTGCAACCTCCGTCTCCTGGGTTCAAGTGATTCTCCTGTCTCAGCCTCCTGAGTAGCTGGGATTACAGGTGTGTGCCCCCAGGCCCAGCTAGTTTTTGTATTTGTAGTAGAGACAGGTTTTGCCATGTTGGTCAGGCTGGTCTTGAACTCGTGACCTCAGATGATCTGCCCGCCTTGGCCTCCCAAAGTGCTGTTCTTATATTTACCACACTGTTCTGTATCCATTTTTTCCTATAAGTGAGATTACAGGCATGAGCTACCATGTCCAACCTCAGCATTATATTTTTAAGGATGTCTTTGACAATTTGATGGGAGAATAACTGCTATCCATTTTACAGTTGTATTTCTTTGAACATTAGCTAATGACGTTAGCATTGTTATATTTTTATTAATTTATGCTTTTCCTTTAAATAACATTAGCTACTCACTTACAAGCAGAAGTAATGACTACTGGTTGCAGCATTTTTGTTTTATAATAGTAAAAGGTTTGGAAACTACCTAACTGTCTATCAGTGTGGAGTGGCTAAATGAAAACTGTTTGTCTATACAATGGGCAACTGTGTATCCATTTTTTAAAAAGCATAAATGCAAACAGGAAGCTAGAGCTCCCAAACTGGTCAACCTGTGGAGGAGCTGGGAAGGTGGTGCCTGGAGAGGATATGGAAGTTACCATCTCTTCCATCTGACTGATCCTAAAATGTATCCTTTTATAATAAACTGGTAACTAGTAAGCTAAAAAAACATAAAGAACAGGAACACTGTTTGTAAAAGAGATTGCTAACAGGAAAAAAGGATGCAGAACGGTGTGGTAAATACAAGAACAATGGCACAGAGGGAAAGAGAGATTTTTCTTCTATATTCTTTGGTACCTTAAAATTTTGATTTATACAGCTATCTTGCATATTTTAAAATACTTTAAAAAACAAAGACAGGGCTAATATCTTACAAGCACTTACTGTTTGTCAAGCATTGTGTCAACAACAGTGTGAACATCACCAGTAACTTCTCTACTTCCCAAGTTTTGACTTTAAGCATCCACTCTGATCACCACCTCTGATTCTCCAACTCACTCCAGTTCCCCAAACCCTGCCATTCTTTAGGCTCATCATAGCCTCCTGTCTTTGTGGCCCTGTCCTCAGTCCCCTCCTGCTCTCCCTTTTTTCCAGCAGCAGAGTTCCATGTCCATGATAATAATGACTTCCTTACCAACCTCCCCATTCCCTTGCCCGTCTCTCTACATGACACTGCCTGGCAAAATTCCACCCTGGCTACACCCAGCTCTTTCCCATACTCTTGACTGTTTTTACAACCCACCTGCATTTAAACAGAACGCTGCTGTCTGGCCTGCAGTTACTATTGACGAGATGCTCCTATCTAAGGCAGCTCTTCCTCTCTCTTCTGTCCTCTCCTCCATTTATCCTTTTCCCCGACTCTCTACTGGACCATTCTGGTAGCATACAAATGCATTCTACAAATGGGCATAGAAATGGGCCAGGCGTATTGGCTCACACCTGCAATCCCAGCACTTGCACTTTGAGAGGCCAAGGAGGGCGAGGACAGGAGTTCAAGACCAGTCTAGCCAACATGGTGAAAACCTGCCTCTACTAAAAATACAAAAATTAGCTGGGCGTGGTAGTGTGCGCCTGTAATCCCAGCTACTCGGGAGGCTGAGGTGGGAGAATTGCTTGAACCCGGGAGGTGGAGGTTGCGGTGAGCTGAGATCGTGCCACTGCACTCCAACATGGGAGACAGAGTGAGACTCCATCTCTAAAAAAAGGGGGGGTGGTTTATAACCTCTCCCTTTCCTCACCCCACATTGCTTTTCTACCCTGCCTATTTCCTGCTTCCTTTCAGAGCAAACCAAAAGGAGCTGTAATACTGTAGTTAATCCTCAACTCTCAGTAACAGGTTGACTCATTCCAAGCTTGTTTACAGCCCTACCATTCCACAAAGCAGGGCTTGGCAAGGTCAAACTCCATATTGCCAAATTCACTAGTCACTGGTCTGTCCCCTTCTCAGTTTTTCATCAGAATCCGTTTACTCTCTCCTGAATCACGTACCTCTTTGGGCTGTCAAGATCCTTTCCTCACACTTCTGATTTTCCTCTTGTTCCCTGGTCACGTCTTCTCTGTTTCATCTCTAAATGTTGTAGCATCTCAGGCCTTAGTCCTAGGCCCCCATGCCTTGTCTATCTACAGTCTCTCCCCAGGTAACCTTATCTATCATCTATTTGCTGATGCCTCCCAAATTTGTATTTCCAAATGTGACATTATTCCTTATCTTCAGATAGTTTAACAGCTAGCTGTGTTAGTATTATTACTGGGACATCTAACAGGCATCTTGAAGAATTATGACCAAGGCAGAACTCTGGATTTCCCTCCCTCCCTCTCTCAACTCTTCCTTCTCCAGTATTTCTACTCTCAATAAATGGAAATCCCAAATTAGGAGTCAAAGTCCTGTCAGAAGACAGAAGCCTTGTCAGTTGCTCGAACAGAGAATTCAAAGGTAAAAAGAGGACTCTCCGATATCATGGAGGTAGCAACTGCAGGAAGTCAACTCTCACCCTTAGGGCTGAGGGAACAAAAAGAAGAGGTTGGAATTATTAACATTTAGAAATACAAAGAAAGGGCGCTGCAGAACTGAACCTCTGACCTCTGAGGAGGGTGCGCTGCTTGGCTGGTGCTGCTGCCTCCTGAAGGAGAGCATCATAGAGTTAGTTCTGCAAGTGTTGAAAAAACTGCAACTTGGATTGCATTGCTCTGATGGGGAAAGAGCTGCTGCCGGGTGGAAGAAGCTTTGCTTAGAAGACCTGCTCAGAAACGGGGAGCAGAGGGAGAGGAGCAATCTCTACTTCCTCCTCAGGCTGTGCACTCCCTTTAGCATTCCCAGTTGGCAGGGCCTAACAGGGAGCCAGCCAGCAAACTAGAAAAGTGGTTTGCAGAGTCCCAGTCTCAGCATCAGTGGGGTATAGATGGGGGAGTTTGGAGCTGATGACAATAGATAACCTCATAATTGTCACAGTCATCTGCCTGGCTGAACAAGTCAAAAGTCTAGGAGTGATTGTTGTTTCTTCTTGTTACTTCTCAAAGTCGATCTATCACCACATCCTGAAAGTTCTGCCTCCAACATATATTCTAAATCTGCCCACTTCACTCCATCTCCACGGTCGATCCCCAGCTCAAAGCACCATCGCTAATGGGGGATGACGCGATGGTCTCCTGCCTGGTATTCTTGACTCCTTGTTTCCTGAAATGTGTCTTCACAGTAACCTGGATGGTCTTTTAAAACACATCAGCTGTATTTCTTTCTTTCTTTTTTTTTTTAAAGTGAGATAGTACGATGTTCTTTCTGTGTCTGCCTTATTTCATTTAGCATAATATCCTCCAGGTTCATCCATGTAGTCACAAATTGTGGTATCTCCTTCTTAAAAACTGAATAATATCCCACTATATATGTATATACACCACAAATTCTTTTACCCATTCATCTGTCGTTGAACACAGATTATTTCCATATCTTGGCTATTGTGAATAATGCTGCAATAAACATGGGAGTGCAGATATCTCTACACAGCGCAGATTTCAGTTCCTTTGGATATATGCCCAACAGAGGAATTGCTGGATCACCTGCTAGTTCTAGTTTTAGTTTTTTGAAGAACCCACACACTGTTTTTCATAATGGCATTCGAAATGGGCATTTACATTTCCCACCAAGAATGTACAAGGGTTCCCTTTTCTCTATACCTTCACTGACACTTGTTATCTCTTGGGTTTTTTGGTTTTTTGAGACAGTCTCACTCTGTCATCCAGGCTGGAGTGCAGTGGTGCAATCTCAGCTCACTGCAACCTCTGCCTCCCAGGTTCAATCGATTCTCCTGCCTCAGCCTCCCGAGTAGCTGGGACTACAGGCGCATGCCACCACACCCGGCTCATTTTGTACTTTTAGTAGAGACAGGGTTTTGCCATGTTGGCAAGGCTGGTTTCAAACTCCTGGACTCAAGCGAGCTGCCCACCTTGGCTTCCCAAAGTGCTGGGATTACAGGCATGAGCCACTGCACCTGGCCTTTCCTGGCTTTTTGATAATAGCCATCCTAACAGGTATTAGGTGATTCTCATTATGATTTTGATTTGCATTCCCTGATTATCTCACTTATATGCAGAATCTTTTTTTTTTTAAGTAGAATAAATAGAAACAGAGTAAAACTGTTGTTACTAAGGGAAAGGAGGAGGAGAAAATGAAGAGAAGTAGGTCAAAGATTATAACTTTGCAGTTAGGTAGGGTGAATCTAGAGATCTAATTTACAGTATGATGATTATCATTAATAATATTGCATTGTATACTGAAAATTTCCTAAGAGTATAGATTTTAGGTGCCCTTAACACACAAACACAGAGGTAATTATGGAAGTTGATGGATATAAAAATTTGACTATAGTAATCATTTCACTATGTGTATCAAGACATCATGTTATACACCTCAAGTATGTATCCTAAAAATAAACAAGAACATAAACACTCTAACAGCTTCCTCTTGCACATAAAAGAAACTCATACTCCTCATGATGGTCTGGATGCCCTCTCTGACTTCATCTTATACCACTCTAGCCATACCAGCCTTCTTCCTGTTTTCTGAGCATGCCAAGTCACATCCAGCCTCAGGCCATCATCCTCCTTTTCCCCCTGCCTAGACCCCTCTCCCCCTACCCCATCTTCTTTACAGAGCTGGTTCCTTCTCATCATTTATATCTCAGCTCAGGTTTCACCTTCTCAAACAGATCTTCTCAGACTACCCCTTCTAAAGCAATGCCTTACAAAACAATTACAATGATCTTGTTCATTTATTTGTTACTGTGGGACATTTCCCCTACTAGAATAGAAGTCTGAGAGAACGGGGACATTAATTTATTTTCCACTGTATCTTCAGCACCTGGGATAAATGCTAGCCAGAAGAAGCCATTTAATAAATGTTTGTTGAATTAATTAATCTCATACAGTCCTCAGAACAATTTTCCCCCATTATACAGATGAGGAAATAAAGACACAAAGAAGATAAATCGCTCAATGACAGGGGAAAAAAGAAGATTTGGACCTAACTTGTTTAACCACAGTCAAAACTCTTTAAAATGACATTTTTAGCTTTTCAGTTATAGATATAACACCTAGATTGCATGTTTCTCCGTAGGAAATATAAACAAATTTTTTCCTTTTATATCCTTAGAAAAATGTCTATTAGCTTTTCAGAATCATCTGCTCCACTGTGGAAGCAGCCGTTTCATTGCAAACTGAAAATCATGGAGGGAACTGACAGCCAGCTCTCTTGAATGAGCAAGGCTGATTAATCTAAGAAGATATAATTTTTCTAAATGCTGTCATCCACAAATAGGTTTTAAAAAAGAACACCCACAGGTGACATAAATCTTCCTTTCTGAATAAGAAAACCAAGGGCTGGATTTAGATTAGCAAATGGAACACAATTGGTTCATCTGAGCTTTCAGCTCAGTTATTTCTGTAGATCTCAGTTGGCTGCCCAGAGTCCAGCTGATCTGCTTTCTTAGCCACGACTCTCTAGTTCACATGAAGAAGCAAGGAAAACATTCTCAGATCTTGTATCCCTTTAAAAAACTTCAAGTTATTACTCCAAGAAGAATTTCACAGAGGTAAAATTGGCATTATCTCAAATTTCCCATGCGTAAGCCAGCCATAATGAAAGGTTGCTAAGAAATACTTTATTTCCATCAAAGAACCACTTGAAGGAAGTGGAGCCAGGGGTGTTTCCCACTGCCCCAGGCTTTAAAGCCCTTCTAAACAGGTTCATTTTAGCTCCTCAGGTATTAGCTAGAATCATACTGGAAAGTCTCTGAAAGATGAAATAGTAATATGTTCCTAAATTATAGGATTATTTTTCTGTGCTACAAGCATTTAAAGTATTTACAAGAAATAGCCGTAAGCAAATATTCCAAGGAATGGTCTACACATGCTACCTTGCCTCTTGTTAAGCTGACAATCCTTCAGATTGCTAAGATTTCCCACCAATAGATACCTAATTCATACAGCTCCTCACTTTCCAGTAATTTCTTCCACCAGAAATTGGCTTAAGACAAAGAACTGCAAAGCTAGGTAGCCTGGGTTTGCATTTTTTAATTTTAAAAATTATTTTTATTTTTGTTTTTATTTCAATATTTTTTCAGGTACAGGTGGTTTTGGTTACATGGATAAGTTCTTTAGCGGTGATTTATGAGATTTTGGTCACCCATCACCTGAACTGTATAATGTACCTTATATATCATTTTATCCCTCATACCCCTCTTAACCTTCCTCCTCGAGTCCCCAAAATCCGTTATATCATTCTTACGCCTTTGCATCCTCATAGCTTAGCTCCCACTTATAAGTGAGACCATATGGTAATTGGTTTTCCATTCCTTAGTTACTTCACTTAGAATAATGGCCTCCAGCTCCATCCAAGTTGCCCTTTTTATGGCTGTGTAGTATTCTATGGTGTGTGTGTGTGTGTGTGTGTGTGTGTGTATATATATATATATATATATATATATATACACCCCACATTTTCTTTATCCACTCATTGGTTGATTGGCACTTATGCTGATTCCATATCTTTGCAATTGTGTTGCTATATATAAATATGCAGGTGCACGTGTCTTTTTCATATAATAACTTATGTTCCTCTGCGTAGATATGCAGTAGTGGGATTGCTGGATTGAATGGTAGTTCTACTCTTAGTTCTTTAAGGAATCTCCACACCAGTTTCCATAGTGGTAGTACTAATTTACATTCCCACCAGCAGGGTAAAAGTGTTCCCTTTTGACCACATCCATGTCAACATCTATTGTCTTTTGACTTTTTAAATTATGGCCATTCCTGCAGGAGTAACATGGTGTCTCATTGTGGTTTTAATTTGCATATCCTTGATCATTACTGATGTTGAGCATTTTAAAATATGTTTATTGACTGTTTGTGTATCTTCTTTTGAGAATTGTCTATTCATGTTCTTTGCCTGCTTTTGATGGGATTGTTTGTTTGTTTCTTGCTAATTTGTTTGAGTTCTTCATAGATTCTGGATATTTGTCCATTGTTGGATGCATATCTTATGAATATTTTCTCCTGGGGTGCATTTAGTGAGACACATGAGGAAATAAACTATGTTAGGAGGAATATATAACACACTGCAAACATGCTGAAAATGTTCTGATTTCTGAGTTCTATTTAAAAGTGTCCTGGCCTGTGCCTAGTAGTGGCAAGGAGATACTACATGACAAAACTGTCTTATACTCTTCCTGCAGTTTTGCTTATCTTGAAGGTCAGTCACCTCTTTGGACCTACTGCCAATTTTCTCATTACAACATGAAAAGCAAATAACTCTACTATTTCTCTCTGACCCCAATGCCAGGATTATAACAGGGTAGTTTTTTTTTTGTTTTTTTTTTTTTTTTTTGTCATTGTCGTTTTTGTTTTTTTGCCTTGTTCTTATTTTTTAACATCCTAGGAAATACTACACTGCATCTTCTCACTTCATCAGATTGGAAAGAATAAAAGCCTAACAATATTGAGTGTTGACAAGAATGCAGAACAATGAGAGCATTCAAACAATGCTGATGGGAATATATATTGGTTAATACCCTTGGAAATCAACTTGTCCATGTTTAGAATAGTTGGAGATTCACATAACCTAGCAATACTACTTCTAGGAATATACTCTGGATGTTTCCATAAAAACACTTATGAGAAAATGTTTGTTATGGCTGTACCAGTAATTGTAAAATCTGGAAATAGGATACATTTCCATTTAAAGTAGAATAGATAAATTGTGGCATATATTTGTTTCAGATCTTGTATTTGTGTTAGGGCATGTGTACATATTTTTCTATATTTGAAACAAACAGCAAAATGTTAAAATTTTATAAAGTTGGGCTGCGGATACATTGATGATGGCCATATTATTCTCTATACTTCCCTGTTTTTGAAATGTTAGGGAAAAAGCACTACTGCTATGGGTAGTTTATTTTCATTTAATAAATGGGTTGAGCATCCTCTATGAGTCAGCCATTACGCTAAGAGTCCTAGCAAAGAGTCCCTGTCCTCAGAAGACTTGGAATCATGGAGGACTAGTTCTGAAACAATCCTCTCTGACCCCATGGTAATTAATTTGTACCTCTGTTATCATCTTCTGCCTTGTATTATGGTTTCAGGTTCACAACATTTTCCCCTCTATAGCAATTCTACCCCATAGAATTTTCCACAACAATCAAAATAGTCTGTATCTCTGTTGTCCAATATGGCAGCTACTAGCTACCATTTAGCCAGTAAATACTTGAAATGTGACTAATTTAACTGAGGAACTTAGTTAATTCTTAATTCTAATTAATTTTATTTTCAGTAGCCTCATGTCACTAGCAGCTACCATACTGGACAGCACAGCTGTAGAGTATCTGTTCTTTGAGGGCAGGGACTGCGTCTTCCTCATTTTTGTAGCCCCCTGCCTCAAGTCCTAGTTCCATTCTCAGAGTACTTAGCAAGAAACTGTATCTCACAGAAGACTTTTTCTGTTTTGTTTTGAGACAAGGTCTCATTCTGTCACCCAGGCTGGACTGCAGTGGTATGATCCTAGCTCACCACAACCTCAGACTCCGAGGCTCAAGCAATCCTCCTGCCTCAGCCTCCCCAGTGGCTGGGACTAGAGGCACGCATCACCATGCTCAACTAATTTTTTTTAAAAAATTTTATAGAAACAGGATCTCACTTTATATCCAAGCAGTGGGTGTGGAAAAAAAAATAGAAACCAGATCTCACTATATTGCCCAGGCTGTTCTCAAACTCCTGAGGTAAACCATCCTGCTGCCTCAGCCTCCCAAAGTGTTGGCATTACAGGCGTGAGCCACTGCACCTGACTCAAAGACGACTTTTGACAAATACTTATTGAATCCTGGAATTAAAATCCTTGTTGGTGCCATTACCTACCATGTACTCCAGGGAAATTCACTTAATCCTTGTTTATTCATTTATCAAACATGAACCGCACACCAATTCTGTGCTGAGCCAAGGGAATATAAAAATAAATAAAACATATCTGCTTTCCTTGAGGAATTCATGATCTTGTCTGACCAATAGTTGTCTTAGAACTAAAACAAGAAGATTAATCCTGAAGATTTCTAAGATACCTTCCAGCCCTAACATTCTATGAATACATTCATTGAATCATTCATTTGTGCCTATGATCACTTTGAGAGTTTATGCAAATTGACAAAACATCAATAAAATAAGGTATTTAAACTTGTTAAGAGCCTTTTGGTCTGATTCATTCATTTGACAAATATTTACAGAACACTTGCTATGGATGCTTTGATTTCCTCCTCTTTACCCCACTGGTGAGAGCAATTCTCACTCCAGGGTCGTGGGGATAGCTGAACACACAACACCTCACACTAGACAGTTGAGATTGATAGTAGTTTGTTAGTCACATGAAGTCACAGCCCGAGGGAGGAAGATACCCCATGCAGGGCCACACAGGGTTGCACTCAGGGACAGAGTGAAGAGCCAAGTGCCATGGAGGCAGGATTTGTCGTATCAAGGGGGTGAGGTGCCCTAGTTCCTGTGAGAGGACGTAATTGACTTGTTTGAATAATTCCATAAGCAGGCAGAGAATCCACTACTCTGGGATAAGCAGGAACTCTGTCTGGTTTTCGATAAGGAGGGCTGTTTGGCCAGGGGACCTTATTTATGGGAGCAAAATGGGGGAGAAGAAACTTGCAGTTTGGTCATTTGATACCCTCCTGGTTTTACCATATATGTCAAAGCAACACATAAAATCAAGCCTTAATAGGCAACAGATAAAATTGAGCCTTAATTTTAGGTTTTTACATCACAATGGGTCAGACATTATGCCAGGCACCCTCATGGGCAAGACAAGAACAAGTGGTTCCTGCCCTCATGGGTCTTACAGTTTAAGTTTTAGGGTATATTGGTGGAATCAGTGAATTATACAATAGTTCACAACAGGAACTTTTGTTCCCACCTCTAACTCTGCCACGGGTCCCAGGGCCCAACAGCATAAAGAATGGATGATGGCTTCTTTTGGCCACTAGAGGGCATTTCCTGCTTTCTGCACAGGCCCTGGGTTCCTTGGGTTTTTGCTAAAATTTTGAGTTCAGTGCATTGGTTGACTCTTAACTTTGGTAGGCATCAGAACCAGTTGGGAAAATTTTAAAACAGAGTTCCACCTCCAGAGATTCTATTCGGTAGGAATAGGGTTGAGCTTGGGCCTCCGTGATTTGACGTTTCCCATGTGATTCTGATGGGTAAGCAGAGATGAACAGTGAAATCTTTTGGTAAGATAGCCTACATTCCAATTTCCAGGGATTCTCATTTTAGTCTAAGAAATAAAATGAGGATTCCTCATATGTTTACCTATGCAGTTAGCCCATCATGGCATAAAGAACCATCCTTTTTTTTTTTTTTTCCTTACAAAGCATGTCTGAAGGCCAGAACAACTAACCCCTTTGAGTTAAATTTTAAAGGAAAATTTGATCATTCTTGGGTTCAGATTTTATTTTATTGATCTTTTGAATTTTCAATTTCTTATTAATTTTGTCTAGATTATCTGTGCTCCAAATGTAAAATCAAGAATGAGAAAGCTGTCAGAAATAAGGAAAGATGAGACCTGTTTTGTAAAGAAAGTTTTAGAGAAGCTATGTGAACAGGTTGTGTTCTTCAGGGGCCTCGCACAAAATGACATCTAACACCTGTGGCCAACACCATTCATAAAACACCAATATGCAGCCAATACTCTGCCTACTGGCAATTCCCAGAGATCCAAGGAATATGTAAAGCACTGGCTAGAAAGTGTTCTTGTGGCATGGGTGGTGCTCCTCAGGTGGCTGTCGGGTGCACTGGTCACCTCTCAAGTGCAGGTCTCCTGGAGGACTTGAGTTCCTGCCCCAGCTCAGCCCACACCAGCTCTGTCACCCTGAGACTTATAACCAGGCCGGGTGCAGTGGCTCATGTCTGTAATCCAGCACTTTGGGAGGCCGAGGCAAGCGGATCACTTGAGCTCAGGAGTTCAAGACCAGCCTGGCCAACATGGTGAAACCCCGTCTCTACTAAAAAAATACAAAAATTAGCTGGGTGTGGTGGTATGCACTTATAGTCCCAGCTACTCGTGAGACTGAGGCAGGAGAATCGCTTGAACCCGGGAGGTGAAGGTTGCAGTGAGCCGAGATCACGCCACTGCACTCCAGCCTCTTCAGTAGTACTCTCCTCAAGGTTGTTGGGAGGATTAAATGAGATAGCATACGTTAAAGTCATTTATAAATATTTCTAAATGATTTATAAATTATTTCTAAAACTAGAATAGCCCAGACCTCACTAGACTCAGCCTGTGAGTGCCAACAAGTCACACGGACATTCATGCTGAATTATAATGATGGGCTACTTAAGAAGGAAGGCTTGCAGCTGCCCTGAGTCTAAATACAAAAGCAGCTATGCCTTTGGAAGCAAAGTAGAGGTGGGAAGGCTGGCCCTATCAGCAACCTCATGCTGTGCTAGTCATCTAGATTCCCAAGGCTGCAAGTCTGGAAACCAGGTGCTTTGGTTTGGGCTCTGGACAAGGCCCTCCAGCCAGTGTGAACTTGTATGAGTGCTGGGGGAGCGGGGAGGGGGGAGCAAAAGAGACAGGACATTATACCTTCCCTTTCTATTTTCCTCATCTACCCTCCACCATCTCTCTCCCAAGCCAGATACAAAATTCTTCTCTTCTCCTGCTCAAAAACCAAACGCTCTCAAGCATTTGCTTCTGCAAGCAGTTACCTGAAGGAGTCACCATTTACAAACAGCTCTGGTTTGAATGGCATTGAGGCGCACTAGGGCACCCTGCCACAGAGGTTTACAGGGCTATCATGCCTACCTCCTGACTTGCTCCTTTCTCATTTGATCCTGAGAAACAGGAAGTAAAAGGCCACAATAATTGGAAATGGCCTGACTTCCCATCCTTTTAACACTGAGTCACCGAGTCCTTAAGCGCTCTCCTCTGTTAAAGTTTTA
Organism: Aotus nancymaae; assembly: GCF_030222135.1. NCBI lineage: Eukaryota > Metazoa > Chordata > Mammalia > Primates > Aotidae > Aotus > Aotus nancymaae. The sequence goes on from NW_026988428.1 coordinate 31,763,758, forward strand.
CCATGATGACTCTTGCTGTTGCTGCTGCTTTGACTTGACTGGTGAATGAAATGGCTCCCCCAAAACCTTAAGTGAGTTCTTGAGCAATGTATGTATGGTTGCTTGTTTTAAAATCAGCGTTATTACTTGATTATAAAATACTCCATAAAAAAAGTTGAAAGGAGGACTCCAGGCAAGAGAACCACATAGTTATTTAAGGATTACAGAGTTCTTTTCAAAGCAGTTATGCTAAATTATGAATGATGTACTCCCTGGAAGACAATGTGAGCCTCTCTAGAAAAGGCAAATGTTTCTCTTCTAGGTAAGTTGACAATTTATGTCTGCCCTCTGGCGACTTCAATATCACACAAAATACTATTCTATTTATTAACTGTCAGGAATTTTTTTAAAGCTCCCAGGACTAAATTATATATGTCCCCTTCCAACCAAGATGATTGAATAATGGAATATGGTACATCTGGTCCTCGGCGGGGTAGACAACAGAGCCTCTGACCGAGCATGCTGGGACCTCACTTGGCCTGAGAACTACCCGAGAGCATATTTTTTTTTCTTTTAAAACCCAGTTTAGGAGGCTCATTTATGAGCTTATGCAAATCAGACATTCCTCAGTGTTTGCTTCTGAATTACTCATTTGTATCACTCATCCTACTACTCAGGAAACAGAACAAGAATTTACCAAATAATAACTGGAATGAAGTTGCCTGTCCCAATGCCCAAGACATCCTACAAAATTTGAAGGTCTCTCCCTGGGCATGGGTGTGTCAGGGTGTGAACTTATAAATGATTCTCTTTTGAACTAAACATGTAATTAGAAATTCCATATCAGATATGCCTACTTCAGATGGTGCAACCAAAAAGAATCATAATAACATTTATATTAAAATGATAAATAATCTATTATGAATCTTGCTTCCCTTTTTCATAATTGCCCACCATTTACAAAATACATGTCTAGGCAAATCAACCCCTCAACAGAATATTAAAAAGTATAGGCTTTTCTTGTTTTCTAAAGCCAAGCCATAACTGTGACAGCTAGTAATAACAGCTGCCATTTTATACTCACAAGGCATCATCCTAGGCATTTTACACTCACGATCTCATTTCACCTTCTGCTAGCCCTTGAATTAGGTACTATTATTTTGTCTGTTTTACAGATGGAGAAACCAAGGCTGAGAAAGATCAAGCAACCTGCTCAGGTCACCCAATAGTAAAGTCTGGATAGGGTACTTACATAGAGTTGTGTAAGTCACTCACTGCCCCAAAGACACTGGCAGCCAAAGGAATAAATGGAGCCCAAAATTCAGCCTGTGTCCTATTTGCCCAGCCACATGCCAGCAGGGCTGCACCCACCAGAGGGGACACCTTTCTCTAACATGAACAAAGGCACTGAATGGGCTAGCAGCTGCCCTGGGGATGGAACCTGGCATCAAACCCACTGAGCTGATTCCACATCCCTTGTGCTTCACACTAGACTGACTACCTTGCCAAGTACATTTTCCTACCTCAAAGAGTCCCATAAAGGTCACACACTATTCCATTATTTTCTACTGGCTGGGCTTGGGGGTGGGCATAGGCAGGAGGATGAGTTTATCCCCAAGAGGAAGTGGATAGATGCCCTGTAACTTTGGAGCAGCCTGGTTTTCTGGTTTGACGTGAAGGGTAGTGAGTGGGAGCAGGAGCAATGCATTCTCCCAGAAACTGACAGCAACCTGACCCCTGGGAGGTTTTCCTGGCCTGCTTTATGGAGCTCACCCAACTGTGGGAGTCAAGGTGGTGCTGATGAGTGGCTACAAAGGCACCGATGAGAGAAATCACTCCAGTGCAATAAGCCAATGACAGAAATCCTCACGCTGACTCCACCACTCACCGCCATTTGACTTTTGACTGGTCACTTAGCCTCAGTGACTTCTTTGGTACTTATGTCACCTGTCCAGCTCTTTCCGCTTCATTTCTCCCCACCCCCACCCCCACCCAGCATTCCCGTCTTCCCTAATCTTTCTATGCGGAGAGAGGAGTCAACCGATAAGACCAATTAGCAATATAGATGTTAGGGATTAAAAGTATTCACTTTCCCAAAACTATCTTTATTCCAAAGAAAAGGCAAGGAAGGCTTTGCCCAAAGATCCAATTGTGATTGAGTGAATTTCTGTGGCAGATGAGGGTTTTGGTTTTTTCCGGAGCCTGTAAATTACATAAAGTAAGCAACAAAGGATTGGGCTGTCCTGGGACAACTTTGTAAAGTAGTTTTCTTTTTTTTTTTTTTTTTTTGAGACAGAGTCTTGCTCTTTCACCAGGCACCAGGCTGGAGTGCAGTGGCATGACCTCGGCTCACTGCAACCTCTGCCTCCCGGCTTCAAGCAACTCTTCTGCCTCAGCCTTCCTAGTAGCTGTGACTACAGGCACGCGCCACCACGCCCAGCTAATTTTTGTATTTTGGTAGAGACGGGGTTTTACTATGTTGGCCAGGATGGTCTCAATCTCTTGACCTCATGATCTGCCTGCCTCAGCCTCCCAAAGTGCTGGGATTAAAGGTATGAGCCACTGTGCCCGGCCTGTAGTTTTTTAAAAAAGAAAATCACAAATATGTATCAACTTGGTAGAATATTGCATAATTATTATAAATGGTCATTTGCTAAGACTATGAGGCAAGAGCAGGGACAACTCCCAGGTATAAAACCTGCAGCTCATACCCTGAGCACCACTCCCAGATGTAATGTGACATTATTTTAAAAAGCAGGAGCCCAAAACATGTGTCAACCATGAGATACAGCTACATAAAAATTACATGCATAAATAAACAGAGAGAGCCTGGAAAGTACTACAGAAAAATGAAAACAAATTATTGGTTGAAGTGATGGAACAGTGAGTGATTTTTAAATTTTTAGTCAATGTCACAACAGTGTAAAATATATTTAGAAATACTAAAAAAGAAAAAATACATCATTAAAAGATTTATAGAAAATTGATAGCATAGGTAAATGAATTCCATATTGTCATAATTTCAGAACAGTAATATGTCTTTTTTATTTATTGATTTATTTTACTTAGTATAAGATATTTTAGGTGGGCATGGTGGCCCACACCTGTAGTTTCAGCTACTTAGGAGGTTGAAATGGAAGGATCACTTGAAGCCAGGAGTTTGAGGCCAACCTGGGCAACATAGCAAGGCTTCTCTCCAAAAAAAAAATATAAATAAATAGATAAGGAATTTTAAGATTTAACATTTCTGTGAAGCTTAATATTGTTTTTGCTGATATAAACACACTATGCAATCAACCAAATGCTTGAGTCTTTATATTAAGATGTTATGTTTATCTAAGAACAATTTGTCAAGCTTCTTTTAAAAAGGGAAACTAGTCAAAAATATATGACAACATTGTGGTGATTCTGAGGACAGAGAATAGCATGGGGCACCTTTACACTTCAGAACAAATCAGAAGTATGTGCTTTGTAAATGTTCACCAAATAGATGAATGAGTCATTTCCCAGAAATGTTCAGATGAATCTAAAATCTCCTTTAATCCAATTGCCACCTTTGCAGGGGTTTCTGAATGACTACCCACAGACACCTGTTAGGTAGAGAGCTGATGATCGTGTCATTCCCATCTCTCAAATAAGAGATGGGATGTTTCCTGTCCATGTTGCCTGTGCTCTAATCCAAAGGAAAAATTAGAACAAATTTGTTGAATCACAGACTGCCAAAGCTAGAAGGAACTTTACCGGTCATTTGGCTTATTTTACAGATGAGAAAACGGAAACTCAGAAGGTGAAATGACTTGTCCAAGGTCACACAATAGGTTAGCAGTAAAATCAGAACGATTTGTTTTCTCTGGACATGTATTCTGCTCTAAGATCTGCCCATCCATGCCTGTCCCTGGCATACATTTAAATTAATGGACTCTCCAATTCCAACTACAAGAGTAATTTATGTTTGCTATATGAAATATTAAAATATTAAAATGTTTAAAGACTAATATAAAAATTATTCTTAATTCTACCACCCAGAGATAACCACCATTAACATGTATGTATCTTTCTGGGCCCTAAGGCACTGCTGCAGGTGGATAGGAGCATGGAGCATGCAAGGGTAGGGGGCTGGGGGACACAGCCCGGCTGAGCTCTGGTCAAGGCAGGATTCCTGCAGCATATGCTTCTGCTCCTTTGGCTTCCCTCCTGGGACAGCCTTGGCACATGGAGCACAGGGTAGTCTATGAGAGAGACTTACACCATGTCCATACCATCCATATCCATCTTGGGTATATTCACCCATCTTCACAACTGTGAAGAAATAAATTTTTGTTGTTTATGCTACCCACTCTGTGGTATTCTGTGATGGCAGCCAAAGTTGGCAAATAGATTTTGGTACCATGAAGAGGGGTGCTGCTATAACAAATACCTAAACACATTGAAGTGGCTTTGTAGCTGGGTAATGAGTAGAGGCTGGAAGTCTGAGATGATGAGAGTGCCCATGTGATTGGGTCCTGGTGAAGTCTCTCTTCCTGGTCTGCAGTTGGCTGTCTTCTCATTGTGGTCTCACATGGCCTTTGCTTGGAGAGAGATCTCTCTCTTTTCCTCTCCTTATAAAGGGACTAATCCCACCAGAAGGACCCCACTGTCATGACTTCTTCTAAACCTAATTACCTCCCAAAGGCTCTCTATCCAAATGCCATTGTATCGGCGATTATGGCTTTAACACATGAATTGTGGGAGGCCACAAATACCAGTCCATAGCACTAGGGGAGAATGCTTGAATCATGATAGCAGCAAGTTGGGGGACCCACAGCTGGGAAGACAGGAATATTTGGTTGGCATCAATTTCTTCTTTCCCTTTCCTGTCCACTTCACTACATCTAATAAATAGCTTTATTTTCTTTTCATTGTAAAAAAGTTCCTCTTTCCATAGGATAAAATGCATGGATCTAGGAGGGTTTAGTTATCCTTCGATTCTTCTACCTATCACTGAGGTTTTCTGCAAAATTTATTTGCCAATGAATTGTGAACATTTTCCTACATTAATAAACCTTCTTCTATAGTTGATTGTTTAGTCTCTTCATAAGAGTCTACAAAATGCATGAATCATATTTTATGTAATTAGGATTTTTTTGGAAATGTAGATTGCTTCCAATTTTTTACTATTAAAAGCAAAACTGTAATGAACATCCTTGAATAGTACTTAAATATTTGTGCACATCTACTGGATTTTTTTTAAGGATAAATACTTAGAATTGCTAGATGAGAGAGGATAAATATTTTAAAGGCATTTGATACACAGTGCCTAATTAACTCCAGAAAGTTGTTTTAATGTTCAATTCTACCTATCTGCGTTGGGCCCTGTTTTAGGTTGGCAACAATTTGGAACTCATTCCCTTCTGTCATCTAGGCCTCACTTTGATTACTTAAATCACAGGAGGTAGAAAACTCAGGTCCCAGGAGATGCAAGTTTCAGACAAGAGACAGAACCCAGTCAAAGGGTTTTCCTTGTGCCTTTATTTCCTACTTAAGACAGAGCTAAGCAACGTTCACACATCCCCTCTGCTCTCTGCCAAAGTGACATAACTTTGAACATCTGAGAAGTCCAGGATTTCTGAACAGACTTAGTTCAGTTTGGACGAAAAGAAGGATAAAACTCTTTTGATCCAGAAATCACAGCCAAGCTCAGTGGGATGACCGTTTCTGGGCCCTGTGGTTACCTCGCCTGGGTCAGAAATGGTAGACCAAGGTGGTATCTAGTCACATCCCTTTCCTCTTTTAATGCAGCCTCGATACCAATTGTCCTCCTCATTTGAGACACTGTTTTAATGAAAACATTAAACAACATGCAAGCAAATTTTCTGGTTGAGAAGAAACTTCTCACAAGAATTTGGCAAACATCGCACGCTTCTTTTTTTCATTCTCTTTGTTTCAAATATTTAAATGTTTTGTCTGCCTTCAGCAAAAGGATTCACAGATCCTAGTACAAACTGCTTTCTTCTACCTTCTGAAAACAGGAAATAATAAGAACTAGCACATATACAGTATCTACTATGTGCTAGCAGTGTCATAAACACTTTATGCCAATTTATCCACTTTATCTTTGTGATAGATAGCCTGCTGTTGTAGATATTAATGTTGATATTTTTACCTCCATTATACAGATGAAGAAATAGAGGCACAGGAAGTTAAATTATTTACAACTAGTACCTTGCAAAGCCGAAAGCACAGCTTGGCTTAGGGATCAAGCTCGACAGTGCAATACCCGTGGCTCCTGCCTCGCTCTGCGATCCTGGCTGAGACCTTGCCTCATAGGCCCTTTATTTTTCAACCACAGCAAAACAGACATCACTAGAAAGGGTCACTTTCAGTTACTGTAGTGGCTCCTGGATTATCTTCCCACCTTTGTCCAAATCTTTCCTTCCTAATCCCTATTGCCTTTTCTTCTTTGTCCAATTTTATCTATTTGAGACCATTTCTCATCTGCCCTTGTCTGGCTATGCTTTTTCGTTCTCTCACCTGTGCTTAAAACCTGTGAAATCAGTGTGGCTTAGAGTGGCTCAATCCCTTTCCCTGCCTCTCAGCCCAGTCTTCAGCCTGACAATGGTTACTCTATATTTTAATTGCAGTAACATTTAATTATGACTTCGACAGCAGCAGGTGTTACATGCAGAAGAAAATACATAGAATTGATTTAGTAAACACATATATACACCCATGAAAGGTATTTGCATTATTCGAGTAGACAAAAGAAAGACCCTTGCTTGGAAGCTTAAGGCAGCAGGGAACAGAACCATGCCTTCTGTAGTTGGCATGTTTGTATCAAGGTTGTTTATGAGAATTTCTTATGTGCTTGTCTGCCCTTCCTCCAAGGCACACAGTATAAACTCTATTTTGCAAATGGGACTCTTGAGACTGGAGAGGTAAGGTGAGCCGACTCCAGTGGGTCTGAGGCAAGGCCAGATGTGCACCAGTGCTCTGTACTGCTGGTTCAGATGCTGATCCAGAGGCCTGTGCTCTCTGGTTCCTTTGCTATTGATGTCATAAGATATAATGAACCAGAAAATCTAGGCCTGAAGATTAACATCTTCCTATAGAAAGAAATCTTCCTCTTTGCCAATGACAATGCCAAGATATGGGTTATAAACTCCAGTATGAGAGAAACATCAGCCAGCTTAAAAAGATAAGTCACCCACCCCACCTACGTTTATCAGTGATATCTGATAGGACTATCAGATACTGAAGAAGTAAAAGACAGGTCTCACCCACACCCTATGCACTGATTCTGCAACCTTTTAAATGTGCTGGTGGTTTCACACAAATTATACAATCCACCCTAATTACCCCTCAATTTTCAGTTTGTATTTTCTTTTCTGTTTTTTTGAACGGAGTCTTGCTCTGTCACCCAGGCTAAAGTGCAATGGTGTGATCTCGGCTCACTACAACCTCTGCCTTCTGGGTTCAAGCGATTCTCCTGTCTCAGCCTCCCAAGTAGCTGGGATTACAGGGGCCTGCCACCACGCCCAGCTAATTATTTTGCATTTTTAGTATAGATGGAGTTTTACCATGTTGGTCAGACTGGTCTCGAATTCCTGGCATCAGGTAATCCACACGCCTCGGCTTCCCAAAGTATTGGGATTACAGGCAAGAGCCACCATGCTCAGCCTATTTTCTTTTCTTATAAAACATTCTCTCTTTCTTTCTGTCTCTCTCTGCCACCCCAACACTCTCTATATACATATATTGTACACATATATGCATATACACATAGATAAATGTAATAATACTTTTTAAATGATATTTTTCCCTTTTTTTTCTTGGCTCACCTTTTCTCCCTTCTTCCCCTTCTTCTCACATGAGCCATTCTCTAAATCTTCAAAGGAAACCATGTTGTTTGCAAGTCTGTTTCCTTGATAGTTTTACCAATGCTCATCTAATCCTATTTAAATAAATACACAAACGTGTTTACACACATACATCTTATACAGGTGCAAAGATGAGGTCATATTACATGCACTTTTTTTTTTTTTTTTGAGACCAAGTGTTGCTCTGTCTGTAGTCCAGGCTGGAGCATAGTGGTGCAATCTTAGCTCACTACAACTTCTTCCTCCCAGGTTCAAGTGATTCTCCTGCCTTAGCCTCCTGAGTAGCTGGGACTACAGGTGCCCACCACCATGTCCAGCTAATTTGTGTATTTCTAGTAGAGAAGGGGTTTCACCATGTTGGCCAGGCTGGTCTCAAACTCCTGTCCTCAAGCAATTCACCAACCTCAGCCTTCCAAAGTTTTGGGGTTTTAGGCATGAGCCATTGTGCCCAGCCTATATGTACTTTTTCTAGCCAATTTAAAATAAATCTTTGTATAAAATGATGTTGACATTAATTTTTCAGCATTATTTGAATTCAAGTATTTTTTATAGGTAAGTAAATTCTAGTATCAACAATACTGTACCTGTTCTGTTCAATACTTCTTGTATAATATGAGATTTTTGGGGTTTTGTGGGTTTTGTTTTGTTTTGAGAGAGGGTCTCCCTCTGTCAGTCAGGCTGGAGTGCAGTGGTTCGATCTCAGCTCACTGCAACCTCCACCTCCTGGGCTCAAGTGATCCTCCCATCTCAGCCTCCTGACTGAGTAGCTGGGACCACAGGCACACGCCACCATGCCTGGCTAATTTTAAGCTTTTTGTAGACACAGGATTTTGCTATGTTGCCCAGACTGGTCTGGAACTCCTGGATTCAAGTGATCCTCTGACCTGGGCCTCCCAAAGCTGGATTACAGGTGTGAGCCACTGTGCTTGGCATGATATGAGTTTTTAATGTTATATAAACACACGTCTATCTTTTATTTATTTATCTGAGACAGGGTTTCACTCACATCACCCAGGCTGAAGTGCAATGGCACGCTCTCGCCTCACTATAACCTCTGCTTCAAGGGCTCAAGCAATCCTCCTGCCTCAGCCTCCTAAGTAACTGGGGCTACAGGTACACACCACCATGCCTGGCTAATTTTTGTATTTTTAGTAGAGATGGGGTTTCACCATGTTGCCCAGGCTGGTCTCAAACTCCTGACCTCAAGTGATCCACCTGCCTCAGCCTCCCAAAGAGCTGGAATTACAGATGTGAGCCACTGTGCCCAGCCTATCTTTTCTATTAAAGCTTCTTGAGTTTCTTCTTTACCTCCCTTTCTCATCTAATCCCTCTGACTAACACTCAACTTTCCAGAATCAACTCAAACTCAGAAGTCATCTCTTGTGTATTAACTTCCCTGACTCACCCTTCCTTCCATCCCAGGCAGGGATAATTCTCTTTCCTCTGTACAAACCTCCTTGTCACATTGAATTGTTCCTGTCTGAGTTTGCCAGCCCCACTGATTTCAAGCTTCTGGAAGGCAGACTCAACAAAATCCAGTAGCAAACACAGTGCTTTAAATGCTGCTACTTGATATTTCATTGACAAATGACATATTTAAATGTTTTTATGTAAATTTTTATTCTATACCTAGTTTAAATGATTTAATCAGTGCTTCCAATAAACAAACCAAAAGCAAAAGATTAGGTTAACTCGATATTTCTGAATGAGATGACAATAATTCATATGCGTGATGCTTAATGGATCTTCTAGGGGGAAAAAAAGGACATTTATTCATTTTACCATGGACTCTGAATTACTACACAGAGGGAGACAAGTCAAGAATCAGTGCAATATTTGTCCTGTGCCTGACTTGTTTCACTTAACACATTGTCCTCCAGATTTATCCATATTCTCACAAATGACAGGATTTTGTTTCTTATGACCAAACAGTATTCCATCATGTGTATATACTACATTTTAAAAATCCCTTCATTTGTTGATGAACCCTTAGGTTGATTCCATATCTTGGCTATTGTGAATAGTGCTGTAATACATATGAGAGTGCAACTATCTCTTTGACATACTGATTTCATTCCTTTGTATATATACCCAGCAGTGATATTGCTGAATCACATGGCATTTCCATTTTTAATTCTTTGAGGAAACTCCATACTGTTTTCCATAATGGCTGTATGAATTTGCTTTCCCACCAACAGTATATAAGAATTCTCCTTTCTCCACACATAAGGACAAATAGCACATGATCTCACTCATAGGTGGAATATTTTTTAAAAAATGGATCTCATGGAAGTAGAGAGTAGAATGGTGGTTATCAGAGGCTGGGGAGAGTAAGGAGGAGAGGGGGATGGGGACAGGCTGGTCAGCAGGTACAAAGTTACCAGTCCATTGGATGGATAGTGCTGGTGTTCCAGGTCACAGTAGAGTGACTATAGTCAACCATAGTGTATTGTATACTTCCAAGTTGCTAGAAGAGAGCATTTTGAATGTTCTTACCACAAAGGAATAAAAAGTGTTTGAGGTGATGGCTATGTTCATTATCCTGATTTCACCACTACACAATGTATAATATGTTGTGTCAAAACATGACACTGTACCCCGTAAATATGTACAGGTATTATGCATCAATTAGAAATAAAATAATCTTTTTAAAAAACAAATCAATGTGTGTTTTTGTAGACATTAAGTCTTTATCAAAAAATTAAATGCTTGAATGTATAATGTGCATATTTCCAACAATATAAACTGATTGATACTGATACTCACTGTCCTTAGATGGCCACCATTATGTAGATGCTCTTTTGCTTTAGAATTTTAATTTGCTGTCAGAAGTATTCTGTTGGGTAAAATTTTCTATAGTTACCAGATCTTACTTTCTTATTTTCATTGAGGAGAAAAGCTTAGGAATGTTGATATTGAAAATGAGAGCCTTGACTTTGCCTAATTTTTTTTTTTTCTTTTGAGACAGGGTCTTGCTCTGTCACTGAGGCTGGAGTGCAGTGGTGCAATCACGGCTCACTGCAGCTTCCATTTCCCAGGCTCGAGCAATCCTCTTACCTCAGCTGCCAGAGTAGCTGGGAGTACAGGCTCAGACCACTACATTTGGCCATTTTTTTTTTAATTTTTAGTAGAAACGGGGTCTCCCTGTTTTGCTTAGGCTCAAGTGATCCTCCTGCCTCAGCCTCCTAACATTCTGGGGTTACAGGCATGAGCCACCACACCTGGTCTACTTTTTTATCAAAAGTTTTTTTTTTTTCTTAACAGAACCAGTCACCTTGAAAACTATTGGAATAAAATTATTGTGATTATCTCAAAACCTAGTATTTGTTCTTGTTTCTGTAATATTTACTATTTGGAAGGCAAGAGTAAACTTCAATTTATCTTAAAGTTAAATTTGGCTTAAACCAACACGTAGTTCCTGGAAGATGATAGACGCTTAATAAACATTTATTGGATGAGGAACTGATGAACTGTGGTAACTGACAACCTCATTTTTCACTCTGTTAACTCATATATTTGCAGTTGTTTTAAACTACACTCAACATTTTCTAACTGGTGGCCTTAAAAAAAGTTAATCCCAAAAAAGGGCATTTGGCAGAAACTAATATGGCTCAAGGACCTCAACAGGAAACCTATGTTTGGACTCTTTCCTCCTTGGCCACTCAGGACCAAAAGCAGCTTCTAGTGACAAGCTTATGGCAGTGCTTCTTGAGCACTGGCTCATGCAAATATTTTGTGGTTTTGGTGCCAAGTATAAACAAACTAAAAAACTAAAAATAAATCTAAAAGTAGACTTTTCTCCAGAATTTGACTTGGGAATATGGATTTTGGTCTATATGTTATTGGGCAAATAATAAGTAAACTAAGGAAGAAGGTATGAAATTTGATGTGGGCTGCAGTGCTAAAAAAACACAAAATAACTTAAATCTTCCAGCACCACTCAAGGCATTTGGAAGGTAAGTCAGAGGATAGAATTTTCTTAAAGAATCTATTAAACAATGTGTCAATTCTTTAGTAATAAATAAAAAATATAAAGCATTGCACAATCTTCCCTTCAGCCAACATTCCACTCTCCCAACATCTGGGAAACTGGGCAGGGAGGAAGCAGACTGCTTCTAATTACCCGGTGGCAGCCAAAGATTGCTTCAACTTTTAAGGTATGAGATGAAGCAGGGGAGAATATTAAAAATAGTGAATGTTTTTTACAAACCTCTCACAGATCTTTAGCTTGAAAAATACATGAAAACATTCAGCTCTAGTTTTCTTATTTTGCCCTTGGCATCACTTCCCAAATGTTTGATCCTTAGGGAAAATTGTGATTTTGTCGACGGCCCTCATCAGGATTCTGTAACTTTTCCTTGGGTACTAGAGAAAACAATGGGTCCTACTGGTCTACCTCACAGTCCAGTGGCTCAATCACAGACGGGGCATGCGGAGGAAGCACAATCTGGCTCTCAGAGGCACCTAACGTGAGTGACATTCACTACTACTAGTGTGCAGGTAGTAAGAGTGCAAAGATGAATCGAAGGCAGAGACAACCTTCCCTTTCCAGAACTCTCTTCCCTTTCCGGAATCTGGTATCCATTCTCCTGGACCAGGGGATTGTTTCTATTAAAATAAGTCTTGTAATATCCAGAACAATGAATTCAGACCATGTCAAACTTGATTCTTTTTTAAGCTAGGAAACTCTAATGAGCCTTCCCCAAGATGTCTTAGGTCTGAGGAAACTGCCTCCTTCAGGGTCTCCAGGAGGAGCACTTCTAACTGAAACTTAGCAGGCAGAACCATTGGAAATAACACAAGAGGCAACTGGAGCAGCCATTTCTCAGGTATGTGACCACTGTGGCCCATAGCTGGGATAGCCTCAACTCCAGAATCCTTTAATCTATATCCATCCTGAGAGGTTGAACCTACCGTGATCAGACTCCATGGACCCAGCCTCATGTTCACAGGGCTCCCATGTAGAGTGAGGACATATTTATTGAGCACCTACTTAGTACCAGGCATTGTGCCAAACTCTGGAAACACAATCACATGCAAGATGTGTTTTTGCCCTTGGAGATCTCACAGTCTAAGAAAAGGAAACAGGTTCTTAGAACAGCAATTGTGAAAGTGCTAAGTGCCTCGGGACCACAAGACAGGGAGCACCCAGAAAGAGAGCTTCACATTTGTGTATGGCCCACCTCACCCTTTCTCTATTTCTTTCAGAGAAGTTGCCCTTTGGGCGTTATTGGTATCCCAGCCTGTGGACATAGGAAGCCGGTAAATAGGAAATGATGGTCAATTATATTCAATGTCATCCACATGTATTTTGCTCTTCAGCACTGCCTTTGCTGCATTTACAGATGTTTCCACTTTGGGAAAGTAGGCAGAGTCCAATGTCACTCAATAAACCAGTGACCAGTACTCTCCCTGGTGTCAGGCCTTCTCAAATACCCTTCATATCTGAGGATGTGGACAGTCAAAAGGCCAGGGGATGTGGCCAAATGTAATATTGTGTTAATGCCAGACTTACAAAGCCTCAGTCCTCATGTGTGCCATTATCTGGACTGTGCATTTTGAACTCTGGATGCTTCTGATTGTGAGTCAAAAAGAGTCACCTAGGAACATCAACTGCCCACAGAGGGGACATTCCATTTGATTTGAGTCTTTGTGAGCAATGATTAAGTCTTGCTTCATCTTCTACTGTCTCCCACACAACACAGTCTTAGTTCAGGTTCTTCTGAAGCAGACCTTGAGATGAGGATTCATGGGCAAGAGATGTACAGAGAAAGTGCCCCATGAGGAGGCCATGGAGAGAGTTTGAGAAGCAATAGAGGGAGGCGAAGGATCTGAGCGAAGGCGCAATTTCAGGTAAAGTCTCAGCTCCCGCCTGATCCTGCAGGAGAGCAGCTCAGGAGAATGAATTACGCCCTAGAGTTTGTCCTAACTGGAGGCCAGGCAGTTGGTCTTTCATACATCCATACCAATCACTCATTGACTAAGGGCCACCCCAAGGAAACATAAATTCCTAGGTATGTAGACATTATTCTGCATGTGGGCAAAATGGCTCTGGTACCCTAGGCCAGGACTCAAGGTGAGTTGTTGTTGCAGGCTATTTAGAAGTACAGGCACACAGAAGTCCAACAGGAGCACAGACTCCTACAGGGGATCCAAGGAGATCTAGGCAGAACACAGACACGGTGGCTGCACCCACCAGCATGCTGCACGCTCTCTCTGCCCAGTAAGGACACTTCTCATTGACAACTGGAAGGGCTACTTATAGCCAGCAAGAAGTTATAGGAAACGTATTAAAAGACTTTTATGATATATACCATACATGTCATATTTTTTAAGTGATACATATGAGTTCTAGAAGAAAAGAGGATTCCAGTTTATTTTACTGAGCCACTATCAGATTAGGTGTTAGGAAATGTGACACCTAATGTTGCTACTTCTGTTGCTATTGGTAACCAGCTATTTGACCTTTGACAATACAATCTGATGTAATTCAAAACTGTTTACCGATCTCCTGTGCTTCTGGGTTGAAACTCACGGTACCTACAAAGCTATCTTTCAGTGTACAGGCTAGAAACAGATGAGGCTCCAGTACGTAAGTGTAATAAAGAAAGAGCGGTAGAAACATGCAAGAGAAAAGTAAACCAGAGAAGGAAATCTTGGTGGGAGGGATTTAGGAGAGAAGTTTTGGAAGAAGTTACACATGAGCTGGGTCTTAGAGGGTGAGCAGGGTGTTGATAGGTAGAAAGAGGGACAGTGTTCCCAACCGAGCAAAGGCAAGGAGGTGAGAAAGGAGCGCATCAGGCCATCCAACTCGACCAACCGCAGCGACCTTTGGAAAAACAGCCTGGAAAAGAACTTTAGGGTCAGATTTGGGGACCTTGAATATCCAGATGGGATGTTTATATTTAATTTCTAAGATGTTGAATCAACAACTAAAAGTTTTTGAGAAAGAGAACTATATGGTTATGGTCACTTAATCCTAGGACATAATAGAGCACTAGCCACATGCAAGGCCTTCTGCAGATGTTAGTTGAAAGGAATTGGATATCTAATTTCCTTTCATGTAAAAATGAAGGTAGTTGACTAGAAACGCTCTTAAATTATGATTTGTAAATTGTTGTCCTGAAATGTTCAAAGGATTTTTTCAATAAGGTAAACCAGCAACTGTTTGAATCTATAGATGTCAGAGTAAATGGGAAAAGCTGAAATGAAAGGAGACATTTTGGTAATTCAAAAGAACTCAACCATCAAACCCTAACATATAAGATTGGGTTCTATTGATAACTAATGAGAATTATAGAAAAATGTAGCCCTCCTATAAAGAATGTTACATAGCAAGTCAAAGATGAAGGCCGATAGAGGGTTCTAGAACAGAAAGTTCCAGGTAATTTTGTGAAAAACTGATCCAGGCACACTCAAGCTCCGAATGCAACAGAGCCACATTTGGACCATGTGGCCAGGAAAACTGATGTCACCTGCTGTTACACTTTTGTTTGCAGGAAGGGAAAAAAGAACAAAGACTCTCAAAGAAAACTATTCTAGGGTGGCAATGACTTGTACATAGTTGATGAACAATAAATATTTTTTGATAAATCTTGGTACATAGAAATGCTAGCACACATGACAGAAAAAATAAAAAACAAGAAGGAAGGTGGCCAAAGAATAACTGATTTGCTATTCAGCCTGTTTGTGGAAATGTGATAAAGGAGGTGATTGGTAGAAAATTCCATCAGACAATCTATGAAATCTGCTGTGCCCACGGACCCTATCTCATGAAGTAAGTGCAAGCAGTTCTTTTCATATATTGGTCATGCCTGTGCCACAGGATACTCTTGTCCCCAGTGATTGGACCACGAATCAGTTCTTGAGAAAAGGAGGTGAGGTCAAGTGTCTAGGAAATAGCATGGAGTGAAACTCTGCCCAGTGGGTTGCTCCATATTAAATGGTGACAATCCGGGCCCATCAGATGCAAGACATACACAGAGAAGAGACTGGGGAGTGACAATCAATCCCAGAGTGAGACCAGATGCCTAGGACAATGAGAACTACTCAAACACTAAGAAGCCACTGTTTCCAGTTCCCCTGAACATTCGAATATCAGAGTTCTAAAGGACTATATGCCTGCTCAGATAGTTCCATGGACTTCCTTAACTTCCTGTGCATTGTTATAATACGTCTTTATAACCTAAGGATATCTCAGCATGTTTCCCCCTTGAAACCTGAAAGAGACAAACCATTAAAGATTTTAAATGGGCCGGGCACGGTGGCTCACGCCTGTAATCCCAGCACTTTGGGAGGCCGAGGCGGGTGGATCACGAAGTCAAGATATCGAGACCATCCTGGTCAACATGGTGAAACCCCATCTCTGCTAAAAGTACAAAAAATTATCTGGGCGTGGTGGTGCGTGCCTGTAATCCCAGCTACTCAGGAGGCTGAGGCAGGAGAATTGCCTGAACCCAGGAGGCGGAGGTTGCGGTGAGCCAAGATCGCGCCATTGCACTCCAGCCTGGGTAACAAGAGCGAAACTCCATCTCATAAAAAAAAAAAAAAAAAAAAAGATTTGAAATGTAAATATGTATTATGTGTGCAAACTTGCTTTATGGGTTAACTTTTCCCTATACTTGGATAAAATCTAGGACAGGGCTTATAATCTTTCGGTCATTCTTAGATAATAGAAGTCTTCCATTGCTTCCATCAAAAACAGTCTCCATTTGGTAATCTAATATTGGTAGGTCAGCATGCTTAAAGTCAACAGACAAAGCCCTCCAGACATCAGTTAAAATTAAAGGCTCTCCTCTCCCCACTTTCCACTGCCTGCCATGGCAGTGGAAAGGAGGCAGGTCAGCGCCTTCTCTCTTCACTCTCAAATCCACCCTGCCCACTAATCAGCTACAGCTTCTGACCCCTCCGAGGTGAAAGCAGGGGATAAGGTCAAAAAAGGTTTTTACTTGACTGGTGCCCATATGATAGTGGTTTTCTCCAGCCTTGGAAGGTATTTAAAGCTGACTCTCGGGTGGGTATTTTCATGGGTTCCTCAGAAGCCGACCTCCATCTCTCAGTCACCAGGAGTCTCATACCTGTGGTCTTTGGGTATGGGCTGGTCACTTAGGACTCCTCACTCAACCGGGGGCCACAGGGTCACATACCTTCAGCACCTCTCTGCTAAGGTCCTCAGCCCTTCACACAGTCTTTCTTCGTGGGCAGAATCTAAGATAACAACTCTGGAGCCTCTTGGTCCACTAAGGCTCTCTGTCTGTGAGAATATAGTCACTGCTTACACCATGGTCCATATCTACCTCCAGGGGGACTTGAATAAGTCCATTGCCCTTTAGGTTCAGCAAGAATGAGTCAGACCCTGGTCCAGCATGCTCCCCAAACATCAGTCTCTCCTTGAAGCCTTTATCTGGCCTTGAAGTCACAAAATAAACACATCTTTTTTTTGAGACAGAGTTTCACTCTTGTTGCCCTGGCTGGAGTGCAATGGCACGATCTTGGCTCACTGCAACCTCCGCCTCCTGGGTTCAAGTGATTCTCCTGCCTTGGCCTCCCAAGTAGCTGGGATTACAGGCATGCACCACCACACCTGGCTAATTTTGTATTTTTAGTACAGATGGGTTTTCACCATGTTGGCCAGGCTGGTCAGGAACTCTTGACCTCAGGTGATCTGCCTGCCTTGGTCTCCCAAAGTGCTGGGATTAAAGGCATGAGCCACTGCACCCAACCTATTTCTGGTAACATTTTTATGACCAGTTCTAGGGCACATCTTTTGCAAGTCCTGCATAGGCGGTCTGGTATCTCACATTGAAATGGAGGAGTACCTGGTGCCTATTATCTTGGGGCCTCTGCCAAAAACGAGTCTGAAAAATTCCATCTTAACATTCTTATAACATGTGTACATAAAGACCTTTCTATGATTCAAGGAACTTGTGGATCACTGTCATTGTTTAACTTTTTAAAAAATGACAACAATCTATCCAATAGGAGCCTCACTTTTTAAATCTGCAAAGACTACACATCTACAAAGTCTATAAAGGTAATGGAGTCTGATACGGTCTGGTTCTATGTCCCCATTCAAATCTCATGTTTAACTGTGATCCTGAGTATTGGAGGAGGAGCCTGGTGGGAGGTGATTGGATCATGAGGGTTTTTTCTAATAGTTTGGCACCATTCCCCTAGTGCTGCCTGTTTAAAAGTGTATGCACCTCCCTCACCATGTGTAGCCATGTGAAGATGTGCGGGCTTCCCCTTTGCCTTCTGCCATGATTGTAAGTTTCCTGAGGCCTCCCCAGCTATGCTGCATTCACAGCCTACAGAACCATGAGCCAATTAAAGCTCTTTTCTTTATAAATTCCCAGTTCTTTATGGCAATGTGAGAACAGATTAATAGAGAGTCTGACATAGAGTTATGAGGACTAAATGAGATAGCCAATAAAAACTCATTAGCATAGTTCATGGCAAGTAGCACATACTAAATAAATGCTAGCATTTACTCTTATTATTATTACATATTCTTTCATCTACATGGAGAAAAAGAAGTAGATTTAAGTACTTCAGTTGGATTTAATATTTCAATAAATATTTGAGACCCATTTATCCCCTTTGGTTCCCATGAAGGTGATGAGTGTATACAAGATAATCAACCTAGCACTCCTTCTTTTCACTAATTGCCATTGAAAGCTGTCTTGCTCTTCTTGTCCAAGAGAAAAATCTCCTTATTAGGCTAAGAGGAGAAGGATGACACCTAAATACAACCCTTAAAGAACAGAACTATCAGTACAATTGTCTGAATTTGAATGGTTAAGTGTGTTAGAAAGGATCCATTTTGCCCCATGCTGGAGTCCCCCTCCACCCCAAGAACATGGAGTTTTGTAATCTTTGTTCCAGTAATCTCACGTGACTCCTACAATGTTTCTCATGGTTTGTTTTTATGTATGTTCATTTTATTATACATCCAATGCTTCTTGATGTCGACACCAGAGTGCAAAATAAGACTGTACTCTTACTATTCAGTTTAATAACCCAAAGCCCCATCTATTGCAAGAATGATTTCTTCCGTTGCAGAATTTTTCCTTAACAAGTCAGATTTTTCCTTAACAAGCCACAAGAGGCTATTCAATCTAATGCCTGCCCTGTTTCCACCCAGAAAATCTGCTTGGGGCCTGGAGTCCCTCATTCTCTGTGGCTGTTAAGAGTCCTGCCCCTGGCATTGCACTTAGAAAGAGGTAGTCCAGTACTCACTCAGAGCCTCTGCTTTGGTGACAGAGACACAGGTAGTGATTTCTTTGAAGGGGACAAGGAGATGAACAAAGGATGAAGAAGTAGGCCTGACTCCCATGTTACATTTCTCTAGTTCACAACTCTTTTGGCTTAAACGCATTCTTGATCATTTCCCCAAGTCCACCCACAGTGGTGGAGTGTCTAGGAGGGTCAGAGAGGAGGGTCTTCCACATCAGTTCATGTTGAACCATCTGCCATGACAACCCAGGCCCTGGGAAGAAACTGAACTCTTATGCCACATTGTTCTCTCCAGGGGTAAGCTTCTCCTTGGGGTCACAGTGCTGTCTGCCTGGTGGCCTTGTACTGGGGCCAGTTTAATCCAGTATAGATGTTTTATTAATATCTCAAAGAACGAATGGGCTTGGCATCCCTATCCCTCTCCTTTGAATCTCCTTGGCTTTTGTGCCAGTTTGCCATTTATTTGCAGCAACATCTGGACGTCTGGGCTCCTTTGATAAAAGGAATTAAGCAGTGGATCTTCCCAAGACAAAGATCTGTCTGTGCAAGGTAACTGGATATCTCCACAGTAAGAAAGAGGAACTATACTGAGAAAGAGGAAAATACGGTTCAACGTCTACTTCTGCAAGGCAATTTCACTTAAAAGGCATGGGAGAGAAAAATTACTGTTCTCCCTCACTGGGCACCATGTGCTACATATAGTTGAGCCACTTAGAAATTTCCCAGTATGCAGTGATTCATGTCAATGTTGGGAAAATTTAAACTCCAACACAGACTTACCACAACTTACTAGGAGTTAGATACCTAAGAAGCTAGCAGGAGAGCAAGTCCTTTGGGCTGTCCATGCTGAATGAGCTGGAAAAAACTAAAGCTGCATCCCCTTAAGGGTTGCCTAGCCTCAAAACAGATCTGTAAGGACCTCACACAGCACACATCACATGTAATGATTTGGTGGCAGTTCATATGCAGCACCTACTACAGCGGCAACCCCTCTGCCATCAGTTGGGAGAAATTCCTGACCCAGATGCCAGACACACTGAGTCACCTGGAATCCCCTGCCCTCCACACCTCCCACTGCTGGGTGCATAAATACATATGTGTGGTTTCGAGAGTTGATTCAAGTAATTTGCCTCTGGGGGTGGTTTGTACCACATGTAGGGAAAAAAAAAATCCACCAACATGTACAAAATTAACCTTTTAAATTCTCCTGTCTAGAGACAAAAGGATTTTATCTGTTTATTGATCTATTCTTTACTTGGAAATGAATGATATAACAGAGAAATTGGTAAAACTGTACTGTTTGCCTTTCAGATTATTTCTGTCAGGTAACTTTGTCTTCACTGGATGGAATATAGCTGCAATGTGGAATTTTTAACTTTTTGAAAAACACAATGTCATAAACATAGGAGAACGTCTGAAATTTCCAGTTGGAGTCTGGCTCCAAGAGAGGTTTACAAAATGTCAAAAATGACAAAGCTCTGAGTCGCGGGACATTCTTGGCTTCACTGATTAAAAACAGCTATTATAGTGCTCGTGTTTTGCCACATTTTCTACTCTTTTGCATCCTCAACTACTGTTTATGAGTAAAACCCCCAAACAGCCTGAAATACAAAGACCTTGAAAATCCAACCCAAATCCATTTTCTACCTTTCATGTTCACCTCACCCTCCTTAAAATCAACAACCAATTTCATAGGATTATCCATTGTTCCTTGTATATAACATATGTCTTTGTATTTCACCTCAATATCATTCACAGGATGTTCTCTCTGTTCAAGAGGCTCTTGCTATCTTCTCAATCTGACAAAACCCCACTCAAAAGTCATCTTTTACCAAAGGCTTTAAAACAGGTCACTCCCTTTTTTGTGCACCTGTAACACTTAGCACTTACTTTGAAAAAAGTATTTCCTAGGTTTTAGGAAACAGGTGGTATTTGGTTACACAAGTAAATTAATTAATGGTGATTTGTGAGATTTTGGTGCACCCATCACCTGAGCAGTACACACTGAACCCGATTTGTAGTCTTTTATTCCTCAACCCCTTCTCACTCTTTTCCCACTGAGTCTCCAAAGTCTTTTGTGTCATTCTCATGCCTTTGCATCCTCATAGCTTAGCTCCCACTTATGAGTGAGAACATACAGTGTTTGGTTTTCCATTCTTGAGTTATTTCATTTAGAATAATAGTTTCCAATCCCATCCAGGTTGCTGTGAATGCCATTAATTCATTCCTTTTTTATGGCTGAGTTGTATTCCATCATATATATATATATATATATATATATATATGTATATATATGCCACAGTTTCTTTATCCACTCTTTGATTGATAGCATTTGGATAGTTCCATGATTTTGCAATTGTAAATTGTGCTGCTATAAACATGTGTGCACAAGTATCTTTTACATATAATGAATTCTTTTCCTCTGGGCAGATACACAGTAATGGGATTGCTGGATCAAATGGTAGTTCTACTTTTAGTTCTTTAAGAAATGTTCACACTGTTTTCCATCATGATTGTATTAGTTTACACTCCCAGCTGCAGTATAGAAGTGTTCCCTGTTCACTGCATCCATGTCAATGTCTATTATTTTTTGATTATGACCATTTTTGCAGGATTAAGGTACTGCATTGTGGTTTTGATTTGCATTTCCCTGATCATTAGTGATGGTGAGCATTTTTTCATATGTTTGTTGGCCATTTGTATATCTTCTTTTGGGAATTGTCTATTCATGTTCTTAGCCCACTTTTTGATGGGACTGTTTGTTTTTTTTTTGATAAGTTGTTTGAGTTTATTGTAGATTCTGGATATTAGTCCTTTGTTAGATGTATAGATTGTGAAGATTTTCTCCCACTCTGTGGATTGTTTACTCTGCTGACTGTTCCTTCTGCCATGCAAAAGCTCTTCAGTTTAATTAAGTCCCAGCCACTTATCTTTGTTTTTATTGCATTTGCTTTTGGGTTCTTGGTCTTGAAATCCTTGCCTAAGCCAGTGTCTAGAAGGTTTTTTCCGATGTCATCTTCTAAAATTTTTATAGCTTCAGGTCTTAGATTTAAGTTCTTGATCCATCTTGAGTCAATTTTTTTTATAAGCTGAGAGATGAGAATCCAGTTTCATTCTCCTACATGTGGCTTGCCAGTGATCCCAGCGCCATTTGCTGAATAGGGTGTTCTTTCCCCACTTTATGTTTTCGTTTGCTTTGTTGAAGATCAGTTGGCTATAGGTATTTGGGTTTGCTTTTGGGTTCTCTATTCTGTTCCACTGGTCTATGTGCCTATTTGTATACCATTACCATGCTGTTTTGGTGACTATGGCCTTATAGTATAGTTTGAAATCAGGTAATGTGATCCCTTCAGATTTGTTCCTCTTGCTTAGTCTTGCTTTGGCTATTGGGCTCTTTTTTGTTCCAGATGAATTTTAGAATTTTTTTTCTAGTTCTGTGAAGAATGATGGTGGTATTTTAATGGGAATTATGCTGAATTTGTAGATTGCTTCTGGCAGTATGGTCATTTTTACAATATTGATTCCACCCATCTATGAGCATGGTATGTATTTCCATTTGTTTGTGTCATCTATGATTTTTTTTTCAGCAGTGTTTTGTAGTTTTCCTTGTAGAGGTCTTTCACCTCCTTGGTTAGGTATATTTCTAAGTATTTTAGTTTTTTTCAGCTATTGTAAAAGGAGTTGAGTTCTTGATTTCATTCTCAGCTTGGTTGCTGTTGGTGTATAGGAAAGCTACTGATTTGTGTACATTAATTTTGTATATGGAAACTGCTTAATTCTCTTATCAGTTCCAGGAGCGTTTTGGAGGACTCTTTAGAGTTTTCTAGGTATGCAATCATAGCATCAGGAAAAAAGTGAGTTTGACTTCCTCTTTATTGATTTGGATGCCCTTTGTTTCCTTCTTTTGTCTGATTGCTCTGGCTAGGACCTCCAGTACTATGTTGAATAGAAGTGGTGAAAGTGGGCATCTTTCTCTTGTTTCAGTTCTCAGAGGAAATGATTTTAACTTTCCCCCATTCAGTATTATGTTGGCTGTGGGTCTGTCACAGATGGCATTTATTACATTGAGGTATGTCCCTGTATGCTGATTTTGCTGAGAGCTTTAATCTTAAAGGGATGCTGGATTTTGTCAAATGCTGTTTCTGTGTCTATTGAGATGATCAGGTATACTATTTTATCACATGGTATTGTGATTATTTGCTCACTCATCTATCTCCTCTATGAGATTTGAGCTTTTTCAGGGAAAGACACTATCTATTTCTCTACATCTGCCCTGAGCTTCACAATGCCTGGAGCATAGAATCGACTCAACAAGTGTATGTTGGTTGGTGTTATTGAGGATCAATAACTTTCTGAGCAGCACATCCTTTTCTGAGCCAGAGGCAAAGCACCCAATACCAGGCTTAGCCTGGCTTGGTTCAAAGACCAACCATGCAGTTACCCAGGAGGATATGAAGATAAGAATGAATATCCAGGTGGATATGAAGACACAGAATCAAGTGGATGTGCAATCTGCTCTGATCTTATGCCTTAGCTGGAGAAGCCGAGTTTTGGCCTTGATCCTGGGATCATTCTCTCAACTCATCACTAGATCCACATTTTATTATTGTGTGTCCAAGTTCCTATTTTGGTAACATGCTGGCCCAAGGATTACCAAAAGTAAGGTTTCTACTTTTCTAGGCAAGATTATATTTTGATTCTTTTTCTAGCAGTGTAATGGAAATTCCAAAACATCGAGAAGCTAGTTGAAAAGTTTCACCCTTAAATACAATGTTAGGAGCACCAGAACCTGTATTGCATCTAGCCCTTTACCTGAAGATGAGATTCTTCAGGTATCTAAATGATTTCCAGTGGAGGCTTTGACTAGAGCCATAGGGTAAGTGGAATGATGGGGCATGGGGTTTGTGGAGGGAGCTGTGATGGCTTTAAATCATTGCTGCAAATTTTTTGACACTCCTCCCATCTAGAAGTGGCATCCAAGTCCCCACTCCTTGAATCTAGGTGGACATAGAGAGTATGGTGGAAGTGATGCCATGTGATTTCTAGGGCTAGATTATAAAAGATCATGTAGCTTCCTCCTTATTTACTGGAAGACTACTCTTAGCATGATTCAACCTATATTCTTACATGAAGCTTAGGGCTTCATGTAAGAATATAGGTTGAATCATGCTATGGACTGAATGTCTGTGTTGCCCCAAAATTCATATGTTAAAACCTAATCCTGGAGAGAGATCCAAGATGGCTGACTAGCAGCAGCTCAGGATTTCAGCTCCCAGTGAAAGCACAGAGAGTGAGTGGACACCACACTCCCAGACAAATTTTTGTTGCCCAAGGACCAGAAGATTCCCAACGGAGGACCCCCACGGGTCGCCAGCACAACTCTTTTGGCCGGTGTGGCTGTTTTGCCAGTGCTCTGGCGTGGCAGTTCTCAGTGCAGAGTATATGGCACTGGTTGCCCTTTTAGTTGGTGTTTGGAGCTCCGGGAAGGCAGAGTCACCCATTCAGCTGATTGAAAAGGGGAGTGAAACAGGGAGCCAGACCAGGAGATTCCTAGGCAAAAAAGCACCACGAATTTCAACGCCACTGTTTCAGCCAGTGCAGTGGGTCGGCGCAAGGGAAATTACACAGATTCTGGCACCCTTTCAATAGGCGACCAGAACACCTGGGAGAGAATCAACCATTCAACTAAAAAAAAAGGCTCTGAGACAGGGAGCCAGGTGATCAGGCTCAGCTGGTCCTACTCCCACAAAAAAACAGCAATTGGAAATGCTGAGGATTGAGAGTTTCACAGCAAACACAGCTGAACCTGGGAAGGTCCAGTTCTGTGGGGGAGGGGTGTCCACTGAGGGAAAACTAAGAAACAGAAAAAACTTCATCACCAACAAGCTGGACGTCCACTCAGAGACCCAATCTGAAAGTCTGCAATTACAAAGATGACAGGTGGATTAATCCACAAGGATGGGAAGAAACCAGTGCAAAAAGGCTGAAAACACCTGAAATCGGAATGCCTCTCCTTCTACAGGGGATCGCATCTCCTCATCAGCAAGGGAACAAGGACTGATGGAGAATGAGTTAGATGACTTGACAGAATCAGGCTTCAGAAGGTGGATAATAAGAAACTTCTGTGAGCTAAAAGAACATGTTCTATCCCAATGCAAAGAAACTAAGAACCTTCTAAAAAGGTTTGATGAAATGCTAACGAGAATAGACAATTTAGAGAGGAATATAAGTGAACGAATGGAGCTGAAAAACACAATACAAGAACTTTGCGAAGTATGCACAAGTTTTAACAGTCGAATTGATCAAGCAGAAGAAAGGATATCAGAGGTCAAAGACCAACTCAATGAAATAAAACAAGAAGACAAGATTAGAGAAAAAAGGGTAAAAAGGAATGAGCAAAGTCTCCAAGAAATATGGGACTATGTGAAAAGACCTAATCTACGTTTGATAGGTGTACCTGAATGTGACGAAGAGAATGAATCCAGGCTGGAAAATATTCTTCAGGATATTATCCAGGAAAATTTTCCCAACCTAGCAAGACAGGACAATACTCAACTCCAGGTAATACAGAGAACACCACAAAGATATTCCTCAAGAATAGCAACCCCAAGGCACATAATTGTTAGATTCACCAGGGTTGAAATGAAGGAGAAAATACTAAGGGCAGCCAGAGAGAAAGGTCAGGTTACCCATAAAGGGAAGCCTATCAGACTCACAGCAGATCTCTCAACAGAAACCCTACAAGCCAGAAGAGAGTGGGGGCCAATATTCAACATCCTTAAAGAAAAGAATTTTCAACCCAGAATTTCATATCCAGCCAAACTAAGCTTCATAAGTGAAGGAAAAATAAATTTTTTTGTGAACAAGCAAGTACTCAGAGATTTCATCACCACCAGGCCTGCTTTACAAGAGCTTCTGAAAGAAGCACTACATATAGAAAGGAACAACCAGTATCAGCCATTCCAAAAACATACCAAAAGGTAAAGAGCATTACCATAATGAAGAATCTACATCAATTAATGGGCAAAACAGCCAGCTAGCATTAAATGGTAGTATTAAACTCACATATATCAATATTAATCCTAAATTTAAATGGACTAAATGCCCCAATCAAAAGACACAGACAGGCAAATTGGATAAAAAGCCAAAACCCATCGGTATCCAGATGATGCAAGGATACACGAAGAATCAAAACAAAGGGATGGAGGAAGATTTACCAACCAAATGGAGAGGAAAAAAAAAAAAAAAAAAGCAGGAGTTGCAATTCTTGTCTCTGACAAAATAGACTTTAAAGCAACAAAGACCAAAAGAGACAAAGAAGGACATTACATAATGGTAAAAGGATCAATGTAACAAGAAGAGCTAACGATCCTAAATATATATGCACCCAATACAGGAGCACCCAGATACATAAGGCAAGTTCTTAATGACTTACAAAGAGACTTAGACTCCCACACAATAATAGTGGGAGACTTTAACACCACATTGTCAATATTAGACAGATCAACGAGATAGAAAATTAACAAGGATATCCAGGACTTGAACTCAGACCTGGAACAAGTAAACTTAATAAACATTTACAGAACTCTCCACCCCAAATCCACAAAACATACATTCTTCTCAGTATCACATCACACCTATTCTAAAAGTGACCACATAATTGGAAGTAAATCACTCCTCAGCAAATGCACAGGTTTAAATGAAATATTGGTTGGCTGCTTGTTTGTTATTTTCCTCCCTTATTCCTTCCTGTCTCCATTGTTAAGCACAATCATTGGCATAAAAGAGGTTTTTAATACTTATTTTAGACTGCATTCTAGCCTGGGCAATAGAGCTAGATTCTCGTTCTCTCTCCCTCTTTCTCTTCCTTTTTCTTTCTCTCTTTCATTCTTTTTTTCTCTTTTTTCTCTTTCAAAAAAATAAATAAATAAATAAAACCTAATCCCTAAAGTAATGGTATTTGGAGATGGGGCTTCTGGAAGGTGATTAGGTCCTGAGGGCAGAGCCCTCATGAATGGGATTAGTGCCCTTATGAAAGAGACCCTGGAGAGAACCTTTGCCCCTTACTACCACATGAGGTTATAGTGAAAATATGGCTATCTGTGAACCAGGAAGCAGACCTTTATCAGACACTGAATCTGCTGGTACCTTAATCTTCAACTTCCCAGTTTCCAGATCTGTAAGAAATGAAATTTATGAGACACCTGAGTCTAGGTAGTTTGTTATAGCAGCCTGAATGGACTAAGACACACCATAGCAGAGCCAAGTCACCAAAAGAGCTGCTGTTGCCTCCATGATCCAAAAAGCCAGCAGCTCTTGAATGACATCACCACTGCCACAATTGGGAATCCACCACAATCAGGAAGTCACCATGATCTGGTGACTGTCCCAGTCCCAGAATATATTACCTTGCTGCAATCTGCACCAGCAGAGGGAATGTCCTGGACCCCACTTCTGATCACCTGCAACCAATGGCCATGGTCATAAGCATAAAGAGCAGGAGGGAAGATGTTATGGCCTCTGGTTTGCTTTCATTTTTGCTTTTTTAGCATTCCAGTCTTTGCAGCATAAAAAAGCACACTTAAAGTGGGATGGATGTTGAGTGCAAATCTGCAATATCATCATGATGTCTTTTTTAATTCTACAGGACTATAAGCAATTTACATAAGCACCTAAATATCCAGTATCCCAAAGTATCTGGCAATTTTCAAGTTATTATTGAGATAAGGAAGGGATGTTCATGAGGGAAAAAAAAAGAGAGAAGAATCCTAAAGTCCTACATGCCTCTTGCAAGTCTCTGCCAGGAAATGGAGCCCTCAAGGGTAGGGTGATATGGTCTTAGTCTTGAAAATGCTTCTGTTCTAGATATTCTCTATTTGCCCTTCCTACTCCAGACCCACTCTTCACTCATCTCCACTATAACTTGTGCCCGGGGAGGCTGACCTCCACAGATGGCATTGCCTGGGTTCTTGTGCCCCTGACTTCCAGCTGGGCTTAGCCAGTGGGAGGCAGCAGCAAAAGATCAGATGGCAAGGAGAGAGCGGTCAGCTTGTTTATTCCCTGGCTCCTTCTATACCAGGCTGTCATTTGGCTGTAGATACTTTTCTCTACCTAATACTGCCACCCAAGTCAGAGCCCTTGTCAGGTTAGCCCCAGTCCACCAGCAACAGCTCTCACTGGTAACTGCCTTCCCTTACCCTTTCAGACCAGCAGTATTAATGACTTCCCACTGACTCTAGTCACGGAATGTAATTACCATTCTCAACCTCTGCAAGAATACTGGTTACTGAGTGTGCTGTTTGTTTACTGCTTGGACACAGACTTCAGAATGATTGATTGCTAGAGTCTTCAGAGACCATTTGCCTGTGCATTCTCTCACCTCTTGCGCAGCACCATGCTTTACAGATCCCAGGTTCCACCTACCTGGTCAGACTTTCTTCCTTGGTTTGAAGCTGGGTTGGCTTCTTCAGGAGTGGTGCTCCCAGTACATGAGGCAGCTGTGTCTCCCCATAAAGTCTCTTGAGATCAAGTGAGCTGGCTTTGAGAGGACAATGGCTGCCATTGGCTGGATCTGTGGTTCCAAGCATTCACCTGCTCAATTTCAGTTCCTCACCTGTAAAGGGGAGAATAACAACCAACTGTCAGGATTGAATAAGGTGAAGTATGTAAAACAGCAGAGTACACAGCAGACAGTTTTACAAATATTAACTATCACCTTTCAGAAGCTTGGCACGCTTTCCATTTATCTCCACTATTATATTTTTCCTTCTGCTAATTAAGTTTCTTATTGGTAACAAATTGACCTCTTAACTAGTACTACAATCCTGGTGGTCTAAATCTTCGTTTCAGCAAAAAAGGAATGAGAAAAGAAAAAAAAAAGGCAAGGCAGGGGTGTCTAATCAAAAGTCATTTTCACTCCTAAAAAGAGAACACTGTGCAGGGTCCCTAAACTTTCTCACTTATTAACCTTGTGGTGGAGAATTGGCAGAAAAAGTTTTTACTGTGGTTTGTGAGTTTGGTCAGTCAACAGAGCTTTTGGCCTTGGGCTGAAATAGATAGTTTAGATTGATTGTGACAGAATGAAACCAGAGTAAAGTGTGGCCAATCTGCTGATTTCCACGGCACTTTGTGTCCCAGTTGTTCTAGATCTCTTCCAGATTACAGACAGCTTTTAGGATTTCAGCTAAAAGAGTGGCCGGGACAGCTGGACAGCCTAGCAGAGTTTTAACAGGTTTTCAATCCTGATTTTCCATTTTATTAAAGAAGCATTTAAAATATTTAGGGGACTCTAATTACAACCAATAACAAAAGACATCTTAAAGAAGGCAAGCTTCATGTAATTATAAAAAATTAAGTTTTTTAAAGAATTCACAGGTCGAGAGAGAATGATTTAATTGTACGGGAAA
The DNA here is from genome assembly GCF_030222135.1 of Aotus nancymaae. Classification (NCBI taxonomy): domain Eukaryota; kingdom Metazoa; phylum Chordata; class Mammalia; order Primates; family Aotidae; genus Aotus; species Aotus nancymaae. The sequence goes on from NW_026988428.1 coordinate 31,793,234, forward strand.
GGTAAAAATTTGCTTACAAGATGCAGGTAAAATTTACCAAAATTCTCCAGAATATTATTTAAAAATAGAAGGTCTACATGATGAATTATTCTGTTCAAAATCTAAAGTGAATCACAGCCAGTCACGGTAGCTCACATCTGTCATCCCAGTGCTTGGGGAGGACGAGGCAGGAAGATCACTTGAGTCCAGGAGGTCAAGACCAGCCTGGGCAACAGAGTAAGACTCTGTCTCTACAGAACATTTAAAACATTAGCTGGGCCTGGTGGTGTGCATCTTTAGTTGTAGCTACTCTGTAGTCTGAAGCAGGAGGATCACTTGAGCCTAAAAGTTTGAGATTATAGTGAGTTATGATTGCACCACTGCACTGCAGGCTGGGTGACAGAGTGAGACCCTGTCTCTATAGACAAACAGAGTCACATTTAAGCCCCAAAGTAAGGCACGCCTGAACTCAAAACAATGGCATTTAGTAAGACTCCATTATGGTAGGAATTTACAACTCAGTGCCTAAATATAAACAGGTTTAAGAGAACAATGAAAAAGGGACCTGTCTGCTGACACAGCTATTTAAGGTACACATACCTGTAGGAAAGATGGTCCAAGTATTTAATAATTGGCATTCTTTGGCACAAGCACCAACCAGGTAGAACAGATTTTACCGTGATCGGCTATTCGGCTGAACCAGGGCATGGCACCTGAACACCATCTTTGCCTACGTTCTATGTAGCAGCTCCCTGCTCATCACCTGCAGCAGCTCCTCAGCCTAGGCCAAAACCGTCCACCATTCACAGCATTCCACGTTTCCCAAAAATGAAACCTTTTTTCCTCAAAAAGCCCAAATTCTTCAGCGTTATTTTATTCTTCACTGCCTATCGTCTCCATTCCACTATCAAAGCCAATCTTGCAACTTCTCAGCAACTTGCAAGCAGTTGGTTCTCCCAAGGAAGCAGAGCACACTGTCCTGAATTAAGAGATGCTGCATTAAAGAGGGCAGCTGGCCTCAGTGAGTCATTGCTCCTGTCTCTTGTGCGGCTCTCCTCACCTTTAAGAGAGTGATGAGGGTGTGGGCAGCTGAGAGGAATCAGGCCTGTTGAGACATCTCTTACCACTCAAGCCTGATTACACTGAACCCATGCTGATCAGCTCAGTGAAAAATAAAAAACAAAAAGTTCCAGTCACCAAAGAGTTGGCAAGTTCAGCAGCAAGCAGGTTAGGTGGATTTTTTGTTTTTTCACTGGATCGAAATAATTTCCTTAGACTTCTGTCTTTGCTGCTACTACTCCTTAAGGGCAGGAGCTTTGTCTCATTCTTTGCTATATTCCCAGAGCCTAACCCAGTGCCAGGTATACCTGCCATGTTCTCAGAAAAGATTTGTTGAGCAAAACAGGATGGGCTTAGAGTAAAGAAAAAAAATTGCACTGTACTAAAATAGCAATCTCTCTGGATCCACTTTGTGGTTAATCCAACATAAGAAAATGATAATGAATTAAATTACACTTAATGTTTTATAATTATATATTTCTAGTCTAAGAATTTTAGTAGCTGGTGAGAATAAACTTGACACCCACGGACTGAAGCTCTCAAAGCATACTTTTAGTATTATACATATAAACATGAACCAAAAGTAAACCAGTATTAAGAAAATATCTTTTAAATTGCTTAGTATTCTCTTTTTAGAAATTATCAGCCAGGTGCAGTGGCTCACGCCTATAATCTCAGCACTTTGGAAGGCTGAGGTAGGTGGATCACTTGAGGTCAGGAGTTCAAAACCAGTCTGGCAATATGGTGAAACTCCATCTCTACTAAAAATACAAAAATTAGCCGGGCGTGGTGGTGGTCACCTGTAATCCCAGTTACTCAGAAGGCTGAAATAGGAGAATCGCTCAAACCTGGAAGGTGGAGGTTACAGTGAGCTAAGATTGCACCACTGCACTCCAGCCTGGGAAACAGAGTGAGAGTCCATCTCAAACGCACTTACACACACAAACCCCAAAAACAAAAAAACCATGAAATTATTTATAAAATCATTTTCTTTACAAACAGCAAAATAATCAGTTTAATAAAAAAATTTTTTAGTGATTCTGGAATGAAGTTTCCCACAAATGAAAGTTATAACTTATTAGGGAGATCAATAGAGATGTGAATTGTAGGAAACGAGTCATGTTCCTTTTATTAAAAATAAAACAGCAGCCGGGCGTGGTGGCTCACGCCTGTAATCCCAGTACTTTGGGAGGCCGAGGCGGGTGGATCACGAGGTCAAGAGATGGAGACCATCCTGGTCAACATGGTGAAACCCCGTCTCTACTAAAAATATAAAAAAACTAACTGGGCATGGTGGTGCGTGCCTGTAATCCCAGCTACTCAGGAGGCTGAGGCAGGAGAATTGCCTGAACCCAGGAGGCAGAGGTTGCGGTGAGCCGAGATCGCGCCATTGCACTCCAGCCTGGGTAACAAGAGTGAAACTCCGTCTCAAAATAAATAAATAAATAAATAAAAATAAAATAAAATAAATAAAAATAAAACAGCAACAAGCTTTTACTGATTTCTTTTTCATTTTAAAAGGAACAACTTTTCATTGATAAAACTTAGAAACATTTGGATAAGGGATTTAAAAAATTATCCTAATCTTCATTCCATAAATAGTACAGAGAGTTTCAGTAATTCTTTTTAGTCTTATTTCTATACATCCACATAATTATTACATGGTTGAGATTGTATTACTTACATGATTTTACATCTGGTTCCTTTTTTACTTAATGTCATAGCTTGAGCCTCGTCAAAAAAAAGAAAATGGTGACACTGATACACTTTTGGTCAGGACTGCATTTGGCCTTGCCTTTTTCATGTTGGTGAGTGACAAACTGAACATCTCATCCCTGTCATGGGTACAGATAGGCTGGGCTTAGTAGTATAGTCTCTGGCTTTATACACAACTGGACCTTATTTTTAATGTATCTGGTTATGTCTCAAAACACGTAACCAAATATTGCACTTTTTAGTAGGGGCAGGAGGACGAGTAGTACCCAGAGGAAAGCAATAAATGTGAAAGGGTCATCTAGGAAGGAAAGAACTGGGTTGCTTTCCCTGAACACAGAGGAGAATAGTAACAGTGAGTGGCCTGGCGCGCTGGGAGTGATGTCTGATTTGCCTTCAGTACTCTGCTGGGTGTCTCCCTGAGCTCCTCCCACCCTCTCCACCTTCTCGGTGCCCTGGGAGGCTGACCTGCATGAGCTGCTCCACAGGCTCTCTTGCCCTGTGACTTCAAGTTGGGTTGGCCAGTGGGGAGCCCTGATGGGCTTCAGGAGAATGACACTGGCGTATTCACTCCCCAGCTCCCTTTCAGTGGAGTCACTGCAGACTGGCTGTATCCCCCCACCGAAGGCCACAGTTGCCCTGTCATGCGCCCTCTCCATGTGCCCTCTCCACAGGGCCCTCTCTGACTCTGCCTTCTGATAAGCACTCTCTCCTGTTGTCCTGTGAGGTCCGGGCATGGATGGGGGACAGGGAGGTGGTGGCAGGGCTTGTCGTTACTAATTCTGGGCACTGCACTACTCTTTTCCCTACGCCGTGCCGATCTTTTAAACAGCCTTCTTTTAAACTCTTCAAATTATCCAATAGGAGGACACCCTCTATTTCCTGCCAAGACTCTGAGAGAAACATTGAAACCACATGTCCCTCTTCCAAGGCTAACATATTTCATTCAATCTTCAGAATCCAACTATTACCTGGGTTTCCTCAGCAGGGTCATTTGGGGTTAATAAATGTATAAATAGCCCATGTCTAGTTCCAGCAAGTGGCTGTTTCTGATGGTGCTGCTGCTGCTGCTGGTGATAACGAACGGTAATGCTAGCTGCTGTCATGTGCCCATTCAATAACTGGGCCACATACTCTTCACGACTGGGCTTGATCCTCAGAGCAAGTCATCAACAAGCTGGCTTTTGTTCCCACTTTAGAGTTCAGTAAATCAAGTATCTAGATATTTATGTAGCTTCTACCTAATGACACACAACTAATGTGTGCACACCCATTGCCTCACCTCCTTTAAACCTTGACTCAAATGACATTTTCTCAGTTAGGCCTTTCCTGGCTACTCCTTTTTCAACATTTCCTATCCCCCTTCCCTGCTTTAGTTTTTTCCTCAGCATATCATTGGCTAATATACCTTTTTCCCCTCATTTGTCTTGATTAATGTCTATCTCACTCCACTTGAATGTAAGCTCCATGACAACAGGTCATTTTTTTTTTCTTTCCTTTTTCTTTTTAGAGATATGGTCCTGCTATGTTGTCTAGACTGAAGTGCAGTGGCTCAATCTTAGCTCACTGCAGCCTCAAACTCCTGGGCTCAAGTGATCCTCCTACCTCAGCCTCCTGAGTAGCTGGGACTATAAGTATCTTTCACCATGCCCAGCTAATTTTAAATTTTTTTCTTAGAGATGGGGGTCTTGCTATGTTGCCAGGCTGGTTTTGATCTCCTAGCCTCAAGTCATCCTCATGTCTCAGCCTCCCAAAGCACTGGGATTAGAGGTGTGAGCAACCATGTCTGGCTGCTGTTTTATTCACTGCTTTATCCCAGTGCTTAAAATGATCCCTGGCACATAGTAGGTCCTGAATATATATATTTAAAGCAATTCTCCTGCCTCAGCCTCCCAAGTAGCTGGAATTACAGGCACATGCCACCATGCCTAGCTAGTTTTTTGCATTTTTTAGTAGAGATGGGGGTTTCACATTGTTGGCCAGGCTGGTCTTGAACTCCTGACCTCAGGTGATCCGCCCATCTTGGCTTCCCAAAGTGCTGGGACTACAGACATGAGCCGCCGCGCCCGGCCTTGAATAAATATTTTTAAATGAATGGATGATAAAGCCTGGATTCAGAATCAGGTCTGTCTAACTTGAAGGTCTTTGTTTTTCTACAATATCCTCCTTAGTTAGTCAGAAGCAAGGTAACTAGATAATAGCCTCAAAGAGAAAAGACAATAGCATTACTTTTGTACTAGATGTAACCATTGTGCAACCTGTTATGACTATAACATGAGACCACTAATGAAAGAAAACAAAATGATGCTGACATATTTGTTTTTAAAAATGTGTTTACTACCAAGACAACCAGACATATGGTAAGACCACGTGGGCTTTGACAGAAGTGAGAAACCATTTAGAATGGAGAAGAAAGGGAATTGAGCAATGGATTTTGGTACAGACAGCAGCCACTCACTGTTGACTCAGTGCAGGTGCTCGTGGAGTGAATAGAAACTTTCTTCAGGGTCAGGAGGGACAGATGACATAGGCATGCAAGCTGAGTATGCATGGCCAACTGGTGGGAGCATGGGTCTGGAAGGGGCAGACATTCTGGAACTGAATCCTGAATGTCGCCGCCTTCTCCTTGGTCTTTGGGTGCTTTATGTTTCATTTTCCGTGGTACTCAGGAATGGGGGAAGAAATAGTAGTGACTGAACAGATTGGTGGTAAGAAATACATTCAGCAGCAAGTTACAAAGTCCTTGCTCTCCAACTGTGGATATTCCAGAGAGGACAATGATTACCTGGTGCACAGGCTGTGGCCTCAGACACATGTGGGTTTACCTGCCTGCTCCACCACTCACCTTGACCTTGAGCAAGCTACTTAACCTGGCTAAGCATCAGTTTCCTTGGTTACATAGTTGGATAATATTAGTATTGATTTCATTGTTGTAAAGATTATGAGAGATAAGCCTTGCACCTAGCGCAGAAGAGGTGCCCAATAAATAAGTGTTCGAACTAATAACTGGATTTGACTCCAGTTATTAGCCAAAAATAACTGTGATTTCAATGGAGTCAGTACCTTGCTAACCAAAGGGAGTTACTATTTTCTCCAGTATGGGGTCCCCTGTCATTACAGGGAAGGGTAATAGTGACAGAGGACCTCAGGAACTTCCCCCACCCAGGCTCTGGGACCTCTGACACCACCAGGTGACAGTTGTTCCTTCTCATAGAAAGCAGGTAGAATTAAAAGACTGAACTATTGATTCAAAGTTCTCTGGGTACCCCGTCCCAGAGAAAGGCTCTATTTTGCCCAAAATCTTCTTAAAGATTGCGCCTGCTTGCTCTTTAACATTTCTATTAGAAATATGTAGAAGTTTGCCCTTTAGCATCCCAAACAACACAGGAAAATTATGAGTGATTGTCAACAAGGGCCTTCCTTGAAAAAAAAAAAACAATAAAATGAGTCAGAAGGTGCTCCCCACCTTAGGAAATGCAGCCCACCAAGACTGCTGGACTCAACAGCAATGCATGAGCATGCCTTCTATTTTGTACCCCCAATAATGTAGACATTACCTACTAGCCACATGAGGGTAAATTTAAATTGGTTTAAAAATATGAAAAAATCAGCTCTTCAGTTGCATTGACCACATTTCTAGTGCTCCATAGCCATATGTGGCCAGTGGATACCATATTGGACTCTGTAGACATGGACTATTTCTATCATCATGGAAGGATCTATGGGATTGTGCTGTCTAATGGGTAATGCCAGCTGAAGGCTCAGAGTCATTCAGACAAGTAAAAAGCCCCATGTTCAGACCAGCGCTGCAGGTGGTAAGAGCAAATTGAATATTGCTTAGCATGGAATTTCATGGAGAAAGTAAGAGACCATAAAATCTTTTCAGCCCGACTCTTAGTGTCCTCAAACTTCCATGTCATTGGCATTTTTTAAAAAGTGTGATCCCAGCTAGAGAGAGAATTGTGCCTGCATTTTGCCACATCTTAAAATAATGGTTCAAATCTTCTCTAAAATCTCATTGTTGAACTGTAAGTCAAGCACAGAGTGAGAATCCTGAAGAACACTCCCTCAGGTCCTTACTGAAGGCTCAAACCCTGTGTTTCAACTAAGGCGAAGAAGATTTTGGAGATTTTTAATGAAACAGGGCCCTGGTCCTAAAGGCCTGGGTACCTCACATGACTCAGATCACCACCTACTACCCTGTCCTCTCCCTTTTGTCTTCTTCCCCCCAAACACATTCCCTTGGCCATCTTTAACCCTTTCTATTCCACTTCCTGTGTTGCCTCCCAGCCTCTGGCTTGGTCATTGGTATTGGTCATTCTCAGCCAATTCAAGCTCCTTTAAGGGATGAGGGATGGGTTAGGTAGGGTAGAAGGTCCTTAAAATGGAACAAGACAGTCGCAGAGACCCCTGTGGCAGTCTGATTGCAGGGCCACGGAATAAAGCATCTTAAAAAAAACAACCTAAGCTTTTGCACACAGTAAAAAACACAAACACAAAAACAAAACCTCCTACTAGCATTTTCATATTATGCCAAGTCTTTGTCTCCTTCTTGGTTTCGAGTTAAATTTTAAACAGCTCTCTTTGATTACTTTAGCGTCAGTAGTTGTTGAGCACTAGGAAAGAAGGCATAAACAGACTTGTTCTGCCACACTGGCAACCTTGAATAGCCCACAGGCTCACATGCTAGGCTACACCATCAGTGCCAAATAAAATGAGAGAAGTTTCTGAATATAAGCAAGTAGAGTCTTCAAATATCCAAGCAAACAAGATCGATCTTATTTCCAAAGGAAATAATTTGGAAATAAACTGTGGCATTGCCCCCACAGTTTAGTAGTTAAAGGGCTAGCAAATTCCCCGTCAGTGTTTGTGAAGTTCTTTACACTTCTTAGAAAAAAACAACCTGGTGGTCCCTCAAGTTAATATCATCTCATTGTGCAATTTATATTCCTCTCAGTGTTTCCACTGCTCTGGAAAAAGCTTACTGTGGCCCACTGGTTTTCAGAATCTGCAAAACTATGAAAGTTGCTGTTAAATGAAATCTGACCAGAAGCCCGGTATATAAAAGAGACAGAAGTGAAGCTGCTCTGGTTGAAGGGGGAAGGAGGTCCATGCTGTCCCCTTGGAGTCCCTGTGGAGCCTGGAGGGCTTGCAGAGCACCATTTGAGCCTCACTATGCCAAATGGACTTACATTGCACATGTAAGTCCATTTGGGGTAGTGAGGCTCAAATGCACATTGCACATTTCAATGTCAAGGATGCTTGGGTTAGGGAAGATTATCATCTGTCACTTTCAAAAGAAGCTTGTAAAGGATGCTGGAAGTGATTACCTCAAGGACCAAGCAAATTCAAGGATTCCAAGACTAAAAAGAATTATTCATCCACGTTTATTATTCCTCTGCCATACTCATGCAAAAGAGTGAATTCTTTGCAGCTCTAGTGTTATTTTAATGTGTTATTGCTACTGCTTTTATCTTTATGGCACGAGAGGGCTTCTTTACCTGTACAGACTGATGTCCAGAAGTCCAGCAGGTGACCACATGAAAGACAGAACAAAGCAAATATCTCATTAAAACTTTTTTCTTTTCTTTTTTCTTTTTTTTTCTTACTAAGGTAAAATATACATATGAAAGTTACCATCTTTACTGTTTTCTTTTCTTTTTCTTTTTGAGATGGAGTCTCACTCTGTTGCCCAGGCTGGAGTGCAGTGGTGAGATCTCAGCTCACTGCAACCTCCACCTCCCAGGTTCAAGGATCCCCCTGTCCGGCCTCCCAAGTAGCTGTGATTACAGGCATCCACCACCACACCCAGCTAATTTTTGTATTTTTAGTAGAAACAGGATTTTGTCATGCTAGTAAGGCTGGTCTTGAACTCCTGATGTCAGGTGATCCACCCACCTCGGCCTCCCAAAGTGCTGGGATTACAGGTGTGAGTCATCCCACCTGGCCTCCTCTTTACCATTTTTAAGTGTACAGTTCAGTGGTAATAAATCCACTTACAATCTTTTTCCCTTTATCTTCGTCTCCTGCAAATGTCTCATTTTTAATTTACAAAACGTTTTACAAATTATTGCTTAAAGATGATCACCTTTAAAATTTTTATTTTACAATGTATAGCATTTTGGTGCTAAGGAGAAGAAAAAGAAGATATTAGTGTCAGAGGCAGCTACAGGACAATAGGGGAAGAAAAGAAAGAAGAAAATTTTCAGGGGAGATTTCTGATGCTCTTAGAGGTGGCTTTCATGTCCTGTAAAGGTTGCTCAGGTCTTTTCTACATTCCTTTACATTTTAAATTACAACTGAAAAAATTTTGTTCTTTCTTAAGATGTCAACTTATAAATCTTACTGTTGCATATATTAATACAAATCTAGAAGAGTTTAATAAATCACAATTTAGCTTTTACAACTTAATATTTTAAACATTTAAAATTGCATTTATAATTTTAATATAAACAATTTTTTTGCCTTGGTTATCAAATAAAGTTTATCATATATTTACATAATTCTTGTACATCTAATTAAATTTACAAAGATAGTTAAGGTTAAGTTCTTTTAATTATTCCATTATTTTTATAATCCAAGTAAAATTATCTGATTCCTCTGAAGTCTAAATCAATTAACCCAATTAACTCCTTCTAAATTGGAATCACAACTTGCTAGATACCTTAAAATGTCAAATTCTTAAATACTGCAGGCACTTAAAATACCAGAAAAACAAAGATTATTCTAAACTTAACATAAAAGCATTAATAATTTGAGTTCTATTTATTTCATCATTTTTCTATTTAATTATAAATCTTTTCCATGAGAAAATAACGTCAGCTCAAACCATAGTTGATGTTTTTGACCCAGTGCACTGAGGTTCTTAATTGTACATCGAAAGCTCCTGTCCAGACCACGGGATTCCATCCTTTTGCTTAATTCTAATGGGTCGCATGAAGCCTGAGTCCTATTAATAGTGACTATAATGAGGGTTCATAATTTTAAAAAAGATTGGCTGTCCGAGACCATGTCCCTGAGTTTACATCATATTATTACCTAATTCTCTTTATTATTGAAATCTGTTACTCCATTAAAATTGTAACTAACTCTCATATTTCTTTGGTTCTCCTAAGATAGTAATGTTATTTTATTTAATTCTTCTTGCTTTTAGGATTGGTCTAATTAGTCACAAATAAAATCATGCTGATAACAAATAATAATAAAAAAAAAAGGATTGTGGAATTAAATACAATTTTGTAGGAAAGGTTTGAGCCCAAATAGACAAAACACAATCACAGATGAAGGAAATAACTAAAACGTTAGTTCGGAAATAACTAAATAATTAAGTGGGCACTATTTAAGACCTTTTTTTTTTTTTCCAGAGACAAGGTCTCGCTCTGTCACCCAGGCTGGAGTGCAGTGGGCAATCTTGCAATCTTGGCTCACCACAACCTCCACCTCCCAGACTCAAACAATTCTCATGCCTCAGCCTCCTGAGTAGCTGGGATTACAGGCGCACACTACCACATCTAACTAATTCTTGTCGTTTTAGTAGATATGGGTTTCACCATATTGGTCAGGTTGGTCTCGAACTTCTGACCTCTGGAGAACCACCCACCTCGGTCTCCCAAAGTGCTAAGATTACAGGCGTGAGCCACCGCACCTGGCCTCTATTTAAGACATTTAAACTAGGTGTATCATCTGGTGGGATTGTAAACATAGACTAAAGTGTAAGGAAAAGGAGAGTTTAATTCCAGATGTGCCATTAATTACTGGAAACAGTTTTGTCAACACTGCTAAATATTTAGCTACATAAATTTATAGTTCTGTCACCTGAGCCTGAATAAATCCAAACAGGAAAGTCCTCTGGGTTGTTATTAGAAGATCCAGGTCACTATTTAGAGTACCTAAACTCTACTATTTAGAGTTTTGCCACGGACAGATTTCATTAGAAAGTAAACATTTCAACCAGCATGGCTAATGTGGTGAAACCCTGTCTCTACCAAAAATATAAAAATTAGCCGGGCACGGTGGTGCATGACTGTAGTCTCAGCTACTTGGGAGGCTGAGGAAGGAGAATCGCTTGAATCCGGGAGGCGGAGGTTGCAGTGAGCCGAGATCATGACATTGCACTCCAGCCTGGGCAATAAGAGCATCTCAAAACAAAACAAAAAAGTAAACATTTTATGCATTTAATGTATCCATTCATTTTATTCATCTACTTATTATGTATACTAGTTACTGCTCTTATCCAAAACAATCAGTGGTTGAACACAGCATAAGTTTAATGCACAATCATCTCATGGAATAGTCCAATGTAGGTTGGAGACTCTCCTCCCCACTGTCATTCAGGGACCCAAACCTCTTATATTCAGTGTCCTCTATTGAATCTCTGAGTTCTGGAAGCAGATGGGAGTAGGGAAGCGACATGGAGAACTCTGGGAGAGATTTTATGGGTCACCTTCCTGACTTCTACCTGCCTTTTTTTTGACCAGAACTCAACCACGTGGCCCCACCTGCCTGGAAGAATGTCTACTAGATCCAAGAGGAAAATAGAAACAGCATGGTGAACACCTGGCCAGCCTGCCACAGTATAGCATAGCTGCAGACTAACATTCAATGTTTCATTCTGTAATTAAATCAAATAGACAAACATTATCATTAAAATACCAATTGATGTGGTAAAAGGAAATCGAGTATAATTTTATTATGCATGAAGGTCATGCCATAGCCAAATAAGTAACAATGTTCACACTGCTTACAAGTTGAGACTAACTACAAGGCTGAAATAGATGCTGTGAAGGTGAGCTGTTTGTTTGTTTGTTTTAAAGAAGACAGTTATGGTCAAATTTTCAATACAAAATTTTTAGCAGTTCACCATGATTACTTGACAAGAGTTTGTCTTTGGCCGGACACGGTGGCTCACGCCTGTAATCCCAGTACTTTGGGAGGCCGAGGAGGGTGGATCATGAGGTCAAGAGATCGAGACCATCCTGGTCAACATGGTGAAACCCTGTCTCTACTAAAAATACAAAAAATTAGCTGGGCATGGTGGCACATGCCTGTAATCCCAGCTACTCAGGAGGCTGAGGCAGGAGAATTGCCTGAACCCAGGAGGCGGAGGTTGCGGTGAGCTGAGATCGTGCCATTGCACTCCAGCCTGGGTAACAAGCGCGAAACTCCGTCTCAAAAAAAAAAAAAAAAAGAGTTTGTCTTCATATAATGCTTTGCTTTATAAAGTAAATGGGTTTACTAAGAAGGGAAATAATTTACTAAACATGAAGCGTAACTTAGATAATAACTTCAATCTCTCCCTCCTCTTAAAAGAATGGAGGAGGAAGAATGGAGGAAGAAAGGAGATGGAAGACTATCAGGCTACTACCTGATATTTCTTGTTCTGAATCAGGCCTGGAAATGGGGAGAGAAAGGGCAGGGGAGGTTGGTAGAGTCTCTCTGAGGCGGTGGCGGAGCCCTTGTGGGGTATCTGGGTTTCTGCTATAAGACACCAGGAGGACAACAACATTGTTAGTTGTGATGGGGAACTCTAGAGAACTGGGTAGAAGAACAAGGTTTAGTTTTAAACATTAATTTTGAGACTTCACAACATAGATAAGTAGCAAAAAGCACACGTTTATGGCCAGTAAGTCCTAGTTTGGAGTCTCTGGTGCACCACTTGCTAACTCTGAGACCTTGGACATATTAACCTCTATAACTATCTGTAAAATGTGGATAATAAGACCTATCTCAAACACATGTCATAATAATTAAAATACCTATTTTTCTCACTAGAATTTAAGGTTTATGAGGCTGGAAGCCTCTTTCTTACTCATTGTTATATTCCTGGCACATGCAAAGCTCCCAGTATCAGATAGTTTTATGATTTTAATAACAGTTTACTATTATCATTATCCATGAAAATATATCTAGCAGGCAGCCAATAATTGAAGCTTATAATTCAGGAGCAGTGCTCCCCTGAGACACACACAAGAGGGGCCCCTGCCTTGGGCCTGGGTTTCAGAGCAGAGCAATTCATGAGGTGGTCTAGGGACCAGTCAGTCCACAGATGGCTTGTTACTAGACCATATGAAATAAGCACAGAAATTGAGAGTCAGCATTTAGAAACTTTTGTACCAATCTGACATTAGTTCATCATCTCATTAAATAGGGTATAGACCAGCTACAATATGGTCAAATAGAGTACTGAATCACACGTGATGTAGATTGCATACTATTATGGACAATACAACTGCTTTATAGCATCTGATATTTTCACATTAGGCACCTATAACCTAAAAGTTAGTAAAATATAAATAAATGAAAGCATTCCTTTTTAAGTTTTTAAAAAATTTATGTATAACTTTACAAATAAATATTATATGCATTTAATTGAAACTATGTCTTTGTTTTTATAACTTATTTTTTACGTATTATATACGTATTATATGAATTATATACGTATATATATAATATATACATATTATATATGTATATAATATATATATATAGAGAGAGAGTTGGCTGGGTGTGGTGGCTCATGCCTGTAATCCCAGCACTATGGAAGGCTGAGGCAGGCAGATCACTTGAGGTCAGATGCTTGAGACCCGTCAGATCAACATGATGAAAGCTTGTCTCTACTAAAAACACAAAAACTAGCTGGGTGTGGTGGCACGTGCCTGTAGTCCCAGCTACTCAGGAGGATAAGGCAGGAGAATCGCTTGAACCCAGGAGGTGGAGGCTGCAGTGAACCGAGATCATGCTGCTGTACTCTAGCCTGGGTGACAGAGTGAGATTCCGTCTCAAAAAAATAAAAAATTATATATAGTTTAACCTAATAGCTAAAGTAAGAAAATAAATTTTATAAAATTTATTTTTAACCCTAATTGGCTAACTGGGAAACAAGTTTTTACAAGATTTCTTTTTCAAGAATTAACAAACATTGCAAATGTGGTAGTTGTAGTAAACCAAATGACAATGGAAGTTGATTCTGAAAAAATAAAGACCAAAAGTTCATACTAGTTTTATTTGGATCTATAATTCTCATGTGTTGAGTTCACTTTGTAGTCATCATTGATAATAAAATGCTAAAACTATAATGTATTATTCATAGCACTGTACTAACTAATAAAGCAATGAAACCATTAAAATTTAAGTGGCATTTGCATACCATATGTAAAAAATAAGAGCAAAATCAAAAGAATTCTTTGAAAGAAGGAGTATTGAATTTAAAACCTGACAGAAGCAGATGTTAACTATTTCACATGAAAGCAGCTTTGCAGGCTTCTTATAGAGTAGTATTTGGGATTGCTAAGATCAAACATATATACAATTGCCAAGACATGAATGCAAGGCTGCATCAAAGATGTTGGCTTAAAAATGTTGGGTGATACTGTGCAAGAGAAGTAGCTCAAATGCCATTTTCCAGTGAAACTATAGCTCAACATATTTGGGAATTGGATAGTGATATGGAACTTTAACTCATAGGAAAAAAAATTAAATTAGCAGAGTATTTTTCATTGCAATTAGATGAATCCACAGATACTTTTATGACCATTCATTTATTATACGTATGATTTCAATGTGATTGCTATTAGAAGAAATAGTTCTTTTATTTTCTTAGCCTCACAGCCTATAAATACAATTGTGGATTGTATAAAACTATAAAGGACTCCATTGTTCATAAATGTGTCTGGAGTTTAGGATTTTGTGTAGGATTATATTCTGATGGCACAGCTGCCATGACTGGAAAACATTCTAGATTAGTTATCCAGTTTAAGGAACTTGTGCCAGAATGTAAATCAACATACTGCTTCCTTCATCAAGAAAGAAGTCAGCTGAACGTAGGAAATTCATGAGCCTGAAATGCCTTTCTTTCATAGAAAGATAATTTAAATTTCATTATAATTTTAGAAGGTAAGTTGTTGGAACTGGCTACTGATGAAGGATGGAAGATGAATTTTGCTCCATTCTGTATAAAAATCAATAATGAATGATCAGAGCTGGCTGAAATTCCTCTGAAATATCTTATTCTGTCCATCAAAATACCCCTGTGAAACCGGTTTCGCTACAAAGCATGAAAACAGTTTAGATATATGATACTCCCCATAAGCAGTGTTTCATCAACTCAACCAAGATTGAACAGGTAATAGGCGCACTCGTTTCTCACATTAAAACTTAAATATTGACATGAATGGCACTGTTCAGTGTGCTATAGATATCTAATGCTTGGGAATCCTATTTTAGTCATAAAGCTTTGTTTAGTCCTGACCATGGAGCAATCAAAGTTATGAAGGGAGTAGTGATTGCCCATGTTAATTATCTGTACATGTACGACAATGTTGATTTTGTGATTTTTTTCACTTTTATGCTTGTTCTGATTATATTTATGGAAATGTCATTTTATGCCTAACAATAAGAAACATGGATTTGTATGCTGTATGTCTTTGTTTTTATTTCACTTTTTAAGCAGTTCTTTTTTTTGAGAAGGAGTCTTGCTCTGTTGCCCAGGCTGGAGTGCAGTGGTACAATCTCGGCTCACTGCAGCTTTGACCTCCCAGACTCAGGCATCCTCTCGCCTCAGCCTCCAGAATATCTGGGACCACAGGTATGTAACACCATGCTGCCCCAATTTTTTTTTTCTTTTAATTTTTTTGTAGAGACAAGGTCTTCCTATGTTGCCCAGGCTGGTCTCAAACTCCTGGGCCCAAGCAATCCTCCTACCTCAGCCTCCCAAAATTTTGGGATTACAAGTGTGAGCTATCATGCCTGGCTACTATTCATTTTTATCTTAGTAAGAGAAGTGTTGATCTGTAACAGATAGGAAGTCAAAAAAGGGGGAAAGATCTTTCATAACAAATTGAAAAACACTGCTTTAGAGGGCCAGTCTAGTGCAAGGTATCTGTGGGGGCAAGGGAGCATGCTTACCCAGAGCCCATAGTCAGAATTCCCAAAGAATCCCAGCCCCAGAAGCCCCGAGTCTTCCTGTGAGGCCCATGCAAGCTTCTTCCCTGGGAGCACATGCTGAGGGGGAATGCTGCCACCAGTGTGTAAAGCCCAGAGCCTAGAGTGTTTGTGGGATGTGCGAGTATAGCTGGGAAGTGCAGGCTGGTGTGCACAAGGCCCTTCACATTGTGCAGGGAAAGAAGTGGGCAGTCCAGGGGCAAGAGCCAGCTTGTTCCATGCCACTGTGTTCCAGCGTGAACTCCACGGAGTCCAAGAAGTCTAAACTTAATCCGCATTGCTAAGAAGTATCTGTCAAGGTAGGATAATAGGTTGTACTTAACACATGATAGTTTCGCTTATAACTTTAAAAGTTTCAGACATTTAGAATGTGAGCCTCCGTTTTGGTTTTTGTATGAGCCCCATAAAGTTAGGAAAGATCTTGTCCAGGAGTTATGTCAGAACTGTAGCCATAGATTGGGTTGGTGGCTCACACCTGTAATCCTAGCACTTTGGAAGGCTAAGGTGAGAGGACTACTTGAAGTCAGGTGTTTGAGATCAGCCTGGGCAACATAGTGAGACCCCATCTCTACTAAAAATAAAAAAAAAAAATCCAGGCCTCATAGCATATCCCTGTAGCCCCAACTACTCAAGAGGCTGAAGCGATAGGATCCTTGAGCCCGGGAGTTCGAGGTTGTGGTGAGTTATGATCACTCTACTGTATTTCAGTCTGGGTTACCAAGGGAACCCCCAACTCAAAGAAAAAGCAAAGCAAACAAAACGAAACAAAACTGAAGCCATAGATTGAGCAGTCAGCATGGAGGAGATATTTGAAGCTGAGGGAGAGGCAGTAGAGCGTAAAGAGGGCAAGTCCTACATTCAGACTGCCTGTTTCTAATCCCAGATCAGCTACCTACTAGCTGTAGTACTTAGGGCTATCTTTCTGTACCTTGATTTTCTTATTTGTGAAATGGAGATATTAATAGCACCTCATGGGAATGCTTCAAGTGTCTAACAAGTCCATCCATGTGAAGCACTTAGAATAGGGTGGCATAGAGTAATATCTCAATACCCAACAAGTGGTGAAATAACCTGGGGAGGGAGCACAGAGCAAGAACAGAAGATGCTCGGAGAAACCTTGCAAAGAAGCCTAGAGACGCATGCAGGGCAGACAGTGTTCCCAGCACCCAACGCGGTGCCGGGCAAGTGCTCAGTAACTGTGGATGGATTTGTAAAGGATCCTGGAAAGAAGCCTGAGAAGGAGCACTTAACACACCAAATGAGGCAGAAAGGCCAAATGAGGGGAGTCCATTAGATTCCTAATCAGGAAATACCTTTAAAAGGACATTTTGATCCACAGAAAGCCAGAAGGCAGTAGATTAAAGAATAAGTGGGTAGATACTTCTCTTTTTAGTTTAGCTTAGTGACTCTAGTGGAAGCTACTCTTTTTAAAGAGTTGACACTGAAGGGGATGAGAGGGATAAAATAGTAGCTGGAGGGGGATGCAAGGTGGAAAAACCTTCTTTTTATGTTAGAGGAAATATGGACAGACATGTTGCTAAGGGAAAGAAACCAGTGGAGAGGAAGGATGATTAAGGGAGTGATAATCTAGGAGAAGAATGGGAGGAAATAGAATCAAGAGAAAAAGACATAGGAGTCAGTCTTATAAACGAATGCCATGCCTGAGGTGAAAGGAAGAGGATGATCGATAAGGATATAGAGAAGTGTTGAGGCATGATAATTTGAAGAAGTTCTTTTAGTTCATGCAGAAAAACTTGCATTACTGGAAAAGCAAATAAACATAGCTGACTAATAGGGAGCATATTCTTTTACCCATGGTGGCAGAGACTCTAACTCAGATCCCTCACTGTAGCCCCTGCCTAGCTTGCATCCCTATTCCACCGAGTGGTACTTGGCAAGCTACAGCCTACAGGCCAGATTCAGCCTGCTGCCTGTTTGCGCACAGCCCCTGAGCTAGGAATGGTTTTTACTTTTTTTTTATTGTGATATAATATACATTACATTTACCATTTTACCCACTTTTAAGTGCACAATTCCGTGGAATGAAGTAAATTCACAATATTGTGTGACCATCACCACTATCCATTTCCAGAATGTCATCATCCCAGACAGAAACTCTGTAACTATTAAACATGAACTCTCTGTTCCCCTCTCATCCCAGCCCCTGGAAACATCTATTGTAGAGATACATAGAAATATCTCTATGTATCTGCCCATTCTAGGTACCTCATGTACGTAGAATGATACAATATCTATCTCCTTCTGTGTCTGCCTTGTTTTGCTTAGCATAATGCTTTCAAGGTTCATCCATATTGTAGCATGTATCAGAATTCCATTCCTTTCTATGGCTAAATAATGTTCTATTGAGTGTATATACTATACTTTATTCATTCATCTGTTGATGAACATTTGGGTTGTTTCTACATTTGGCTGTTGTGAATAATGCTGCTGTGAACATTGGGATATAAGTACCTAATTGAGTCCCCGCTTTAAATTCTTTGGGTTACATACTGTATTAGTCCATTCTCACACTGCTGTAAAGAACTATCTGAGACTGGGTAATTTATGAAGCAAAGAGGTTCAATTGGCTCACAATTCCTCAGGCTGTTCAAGAAGCATGACTGGGGAGGCCTCAGGAAACTTACAATCATGATGGAAGAGCAAAGGGGATGCAAGCACCTTCTCCACATGGCGGAGTGGAAGAGAGAGTGAAGGGGAAAGTGCTACACACTTTTAAACAACCAGACCTCATGAGAACACATTCACTATCTTGAGAACAGTAAGAGGGAAGTCCACCCCCATGATCCAATCACCTCCCACCAGACCCCTCCTCCAACATGTGGGGATTACAATTCGACATGAGATTTGGGTGGAGACACATAGCCATATCACATACCTAGAAGTGGAATTGTCAGATCATGCAGTAATTCTTGAGAAACAGCTAAACTGTTTTCCAAAGCAGTTGCACCCTTTTACATTCCCACTAGCAAGACACAAGGGATTTGATTTCCTCACAGTACTTGTTATTTTCTGGGTTTTTAAAAATTAGGTTGGCTGCTAATGAGTAGTCACGCTAACAGATATGAGGTGAGATCTCACTGTAGTTTTAATTTGCATTTTCCCAATAGCTAGAGAGGTTGAGCATCTTTTCTTGTGTTTATTGGCCATTTATATGTTTTCTTTAGATAAATGTTTATTCAAGACCTTTGTCCATTTTTAAAACAAGTTGTTTTGTTGTTGTCATTGTTGTTGAGTTTTAGGAGTTCTTTATACATTTTGTATACTAATCTCTTATCTAATATGTGATTTGCAAATATTTCTTTCCCATTCTGTGGATTGCCTTTTCACTCTGTTGACCATATATGTGAGAATTTGAATTATCATAAAAACTCATATGTGAGTTTATGTGTATTAGATGTGAGCTGTCTAATACTCCTTCAATAAATCTTTTCCTGCCTCAGCAGTGAGGGTGGCCTCTGTTGTCTGCAATCAAGAACTCTGATTGATTCATTCAGTAAAGACAACTATATTACACTTGGCAATATTTCCTCAAAAGGTAGTGTTTTATAAGAAACTCTTAATTACGGTTGGGACTTTTCTACCAATGTCTATTGCCCTGACCTTCCAATGTCTATAAAACTGGTTTAATAGAATTTATATGTCACAAAGGAGGTACAGTGAAGTTTATCAAACAAAGAGATGTGATTTAGACACAAAAAAGTAAGACTCTGAGTGAGAAACCATAACGGAAATAGCACATTTATTTGTAGGAGTTTAACTCTGCATACACTCGATTTTGGCGCAACTGAACAAGAAATAGATATATTTCTCAGAAAAGAGCAAAGAAAATCAAGTCCCAGGAGTCTACATTTTTAGAGTAGAAATCCTAGGATTTCCCAAAAGAAGGGAGATTGTTGATCATGGAAGTGACTGATTATCATGAGGTTAACACACCCTGGAGGAGATGGGAGATAAACAGGTAGAGAAGGAGGTAAACGCTCTAGGCCCGAGGTAACAATTCAGGATTCTAATCTCAGTTATTTCACTTACATGCTGAGTAAGTTACTTCATTCAGAGCTGCTCCTATTAATTCCAGCCAATGATTATACTTTTAAAAAAAAACAAGGTGTGCAAATTAGAATGCTTGCTTTATTGTTATTTATGTATGTTCTCTATCTTTCCCACACAGTCATGTGAGTAATAGTGACCTCATCACAAAAAAGAAAAAAAAAAAAACAACTCCTCACATGAACTCTGCTACAGGAATGCCTATGGTTTTCAGACCCAAACTTTTTTTCCTGTATGATTTATCTCTGTATTATTGGAGATTTTACTTTTTCTTCCTAGTTTGCACATGCTGATCTTATCAAGAGAGAAATACTTCTGTCCCATATTCAACACTTCCATAGAAACATTTTTTTTTTCAATCTTTTCAATGAGAAAAGCTAGAAGACAGAAATGAAGAAAGCAATTTAAATTGAAATAAAGTTTTGTGTTTCTTTTTTAAAGCACACATTCTAAAAGTTCACAAGATGATTCCTGAAGAAATCAGAACAGATGAAGAAGCAGACAGAGAGAGTAGGTGAGCTACGACTAAGTGAAAGGTTGACAGGGAAGTCAGTTCTCGTCGGAGCAAAGCACACCCTTGCAGAGGTGAGTAGGTGTTATACTCTTCAAGTCCACATCCAGTGGACTGCGTCACCCAGGCTCTTACCTTTCATAGCTGAAGAACACCCTGTGCAATGGCCTGTGCCACAGCCAGCTAATGACATGCAACATCAGGCATCTGAGAAATAATTAACTGCCTGCCCTTCATTTTCAGCCTACAATTAGACAACAGTGGGTGCAATTATTTGTGTGTGGAATTTTCCAACAACAAATAATTGTGACTAAAGAAATACTTGCATTGTGAAAGGGAGACATAATTGGGACCCTCTTTTAATAAGTTAGTACTTAAAATGTACGCAAGTATACAATTTGGCTAATAGAAAGACACTCGTGACCTTTTAAAATGATATTTTTCTGTTTTAACAACTGCTTTCCCTAGCCCATTTGTAGACCTCACTGCGGCGTTGCTGGCATACAACAATCATAATTAAACTATAGGTAAGAAATGCTACATCACAGATGAACCAACCACAAATCCTAGCAGACTGTAGGGTACCCTATAGTCAATCCAGAAGAGGCACAAATGAAAGACCCCAAAAGCAAAGGATGCAAATTATTTCATTCTACTCGAAATATTAACAAAGTCAACCACAGGGCACCCAGCACAGTGCCCAGCACGTGGAAGACACAAAGCGAGTGTGTCTCTAATTGATTCTGTGTTGAGTCTCCTTCCTTGTGCTCCCACAGCATTTAAAAGGTGGCTTTACTTTAGCCCTGGGTGCTTTGTGTCTTCTTTCTGTTTGCTTGTTTGTCTGTCTGTCTCCCTAGTTGTCTTGTGAGCTGTTAGAAGGAAACACCCCTATCTTTTTCATATTTTCCTGAGCATATTTCTGTCTCTGGTGTCAGAAAGCCACATTAGCCTCTGTCAAACAAAACAAAATAAAATGACAGAAAAGCAGAGGGGGAGCTCTTAGCAGGATTCCTTTTCTTTCCTCCATCTCCTGGGGCTGCCTCCTTTAGGGAGCTGGCCTCATTCTCTCTGCTGCAGGTGGGTGTTCTGTATGTGTGTGATAGTATAAGCAGATGGCTCTTCAGTCAGACTGCCTAGGCTTGAATCTGGTTCCACCACTTATTTAGAATAAATTACTTAAGCTCTTTGAGTCTCAGTTTCCTCAAAATAACTGAGGGAGCTGTTTTAGGGAGCTGGCCTTGTTCTCTCTGCTGCAGGTGGGTGTTCTCTATGTGTGTGATAGTATAAGTGGACGGCTCTTCAGTCAGACTGCCTAGGCTCGAATCTGGTTCCACCACTTATTTAGAATAAATTACTTAAGCTCTTTGAGTCTCAGTTTCCTCATCTGTAAAACAGAGACATCAATAATAATACATACCTGCCCTATAAGGTGGCTGTAAAGATTAAATGAGATGATAATACACAAGCAGAGCCAGCCACAGTGGCTCATGCCTGTAATCCTAGCATTTTGGGAGGCTGAGGCAGGTGGATCGCTTAAGCCCAGGAATAATAAAGTTAGCTGTGTACAGTGATGCACGCCTGTAGTACCAGCTGTTTGGGAGGTTGAAGCGGGAGGACAGCTTCAGCCCAGGCATGTGAGGCTGTAGAGAGCTATGATCTCATCACTGCACTCCAGCCTGGGTGACAGAGCAAGACCCTATCTCAAAAATTTTTTAAAAAGACATAAGCAACTCACAACACTACCTAACACATAGAATGTGCTCAATAAATGTATGCTAATATACTCTGAGTGTTGTTTATTTTTGTGGAAGAGGCAGAGAGATAGGCATGACTGTAGAGATTTCTAGGTGATATACTCTAACTTAGAGACCCCAAGGAAAGAAGGGGAACATTTATATCCCAGGATCTATATAAACAATTTCTAGGAGGAACTGATTAGCTATGTGCTATAGAGAGTTTACCACATGCCAGTCACTATGGTAGGTGCTTTCTGTGCATCATCTCAGTGAATTTTTACCACAGTTCTATGATGTAAGAACCATTTTTTTTTTCTTTTTTTGAGATGGAGTCTCGCTCTGTTACCCTGGCTGGAGTGCAGTGGCATGATCTTGGCTCATTGCAACCTCCACCTCCCAGGTTCAAGCAATTCTCCTGTTTCAGCCTCCCCAGCAGGTGGGACTATAGGTGTACGCCACCATGCCTGGCTAACTTTTGTATTTTTAGTAGAGAAGGGGTTTCACCATTTTTGCCAGGATGGTCTGGAACTCCTGACGTTAGGTAATTCACCCACCTCGGCCTCCCAAAGTGTTGGGATTATAGGCGTGAGCCACCGCGCCCAGACAGTACCATTTAGATCCTCATTATATGGGAAAACCAAGGCTTAGAAAAGTTTATTACTGAGAAAACAAAGGCTTAGAGAAGTTTATTACTCAGAATTCAGGGGTTGGCAAACTCACTTCTGTAAAGAACCAGGTATTAAATATTTCAGAATCTGCAGGCCAGATGGTCTCTGTCACAAATGGTCTCTGTCAACTCTGTCATTGTAGAACTGAAAGCAGTCACAGACAATACGTAAACAAATGAACGTGGTCGTGTTTCCACCAAACTTATTTTATGGGCACTGAATTTTGAATTTCATATAGTCTTCATGTGTCATAAAATATTATTTTTCTTATATTTTTTCCCATCACTTAAGAATGTAAAAACTATTCTTAGCTTAAGTACTCTACAAATAGAGGTGGCAGCTGGAATTTATCCTTGGGCTGTTTGCTGATTCCTGTTTTAGTCACTTCCAAAGGCCATATAGCTAAAAGTGGTAGATCAGCCGGGTGCAGTGGCAAGTGCCTGTAGTCCCAGCTACTTGGGAGGCTGAGGCAGAAGGATCATTTCAGAACAGGAGTTCGAGGCTGTAGTGCACAATTATCACACCTGTGAATAGCCACTGCATTCTAGCCTGGACAACATAGCAAGACCCCATTTCTAAAAATAAATAAATAAAAATGGTGGCTCCCAGCTTCAGGTCCAGGTGCCATGACTCTTGGGGTCTGCACACTTAACCACAACTATGCCAGCAATGCAAACAATTTTTGATGGAAGGAAAATGCCCTCTCCTTCCATGAAAAAGCTAGTTTTGTATCTATTTGTAAATTCATTTTAATATTCCCAATCCATATATATGTCTTTGGATTCTCCTTTGAACTGGTTGTAACATCAACCTGACTTCCCCAGTAAATAATGAGTTAAATAGTTTCTTTAACATGTATTCACCTTATATCTGAAGGAGAGTCTGGATTTTACCTTTTCTTAAAATTATCCTCTAGGACAGGCACACTTGTAATCCCAGCACTTTGGGAGGCTGAGGCAGGTGGATCACTTGAGCTCAGGAGTTCAAGACTAGCCTGGGCAAATGGCAAAACCCCATCTCTACTAAAAATACAAAAAATTAGCTGGGTGTAGTGGTGCATGCCTGTTATCCCAGCTACTCAGGGACCTGAGTCTCTTGAACCTGGAGGCAGAGGCTGCAGTGAGATCTTACTGCACTCTAGTCTGGCTGACAGAGTGATGTCTCAAAAAAAATTTTTTTTTATTAAAAATATAAAATTATCCTCTAGCAGTCTTGGAGGTCTTCCACTGAGATGCTCAGCAAGGTAAACTCCATCAACAGAAATGGGCAGCTTCAGTCTAGGCACATCCATTCTTGATTTTTAGATGTGAAATCAAAATGGCAATAGAACTTTGCTTGTTCCTTGTTTTGTGGTTGTTGAGACAGGGACTCACTCTGTTGCCCCGGCGGGAATGCAGTGTGATCTCAGCTCACTGAAACCTTTGCCTCCCAGGCTCACTTCAGTCTCCTGAGTAGCTGGGATTACAGGCATGTGCACCATATTGAGCTAATTTTTTAAAATTTTTATTTCAGAGACAGTTTCACCATGTTTCCCAAGCTGATCTCTAATTCCTGGGCACAAGTGATTCACCTGCCTCAGACCTTCCAAAGCTACTTCTTATTTTTCTAACTTTAATTTTCCCTCTGCTAATTTTGTGTTTTGTTTTGTTTTGTTTCGAGACAGGGTCTATTTTGCTTAGGGTGGTCTCGAACTCCTGGGCTCAAGTGATCCTCTCCCCTTAGCCTCCTGAGTAGCTGGGATTACAGGTGTGCAACCACCATGCCTGGCTTGTTTTTGTTTTTGATTTGTTTATGGCTGATAAGTTGTTCCTCACTGGTGACAGCAATGACTGGGACTTTGGTTTATGGTTTGACCATTTGGTGATTTCTGTAAATGAATTATTGAATTATAGAGATCTATTCTCTAAGTGACTTGTTAGACTTTTTACATTTGTTCTTATCTGTACTTGACTATTTTCAGCTAAATCAGGTCAGAAATAGAGAGATTTGTAGCTGCTAAGTTGCTGGCTTTGAAGATAGGGGAAGGGGCCACAAGCCAAGAAATGTAGGTAGAAAATCAAAGAAATGCATTTTCTCCTAGAGCTTCCAGAGAGAATGCAGCCCCTTGATTTTGTCCCTTAAGATCCATCTGAGACTTCTGACCTTCAGAACTATAAAATGATAAATTTGTGTTATTTTTAAGCCAGTAAGTTTGTAGACATTTGTTATATTAGTTTTGCTTTGTCAGCAATAAGACACTAATAAAGAGTCATTAATAATATGTCTTTTCACCAGAATATTATTGGAAAAATCTGTTATGCAACCAACACCTAGAATGTAATTTTTGAGAATAATGTTCATTTAATCAGGTATTACAAGCACTTTTAAGGCACTAAGATGGCCTGTGTGGAGCCAGTAATCACAAAGTCCTTCCAGGAAAACTGTTCTGGTATTTGGCTTAAAAGATGCCAGCCTTATAGGTGAAAAGGAATTTGTCCAAATTTATAGGTACTGCAAGTGAAATCTAGTGGAGAGTTTCTTGGCCATGGTTTCCTAGCCTCAGGAAATAATATAGGCTTTTAAAAGTCCAATCACATTCTTTATGAAAACTTTCAGCAAAACGAACTTAGGTGTGTTTGTCACGGCCTATACGGTAAATTAACATTCTTGTTATACCCATGTAAATAATCAGGCCAAATTTAAAAACTAGTGATCAAGAATAACCTATTTTTCAGGTTATTTTTACTAAATAGAGGAGACTGTAAGGAAAACTTTAAAACAAGCAAAAGAGACTACTGGATATTCTTTCATGAAAATGCTAGAGACTTCGGAAACTCACTTTATAGGGATATGCACTTTTTTTTGACTAGGCTATGTTATAATTCTGCGACTTATAGAAAACTGATAGCATTGCAAAACATTTTTGTCTACAGACATGCAAATAAATTATATCTGGTGGTAGAGGAACAAAAGTCAATTTTGTACCTATCTGAAAATTCATTTTAATATTCTCGATCTAGAAATATGTCTGCTTTCTGAGTTCTTCTCTCAATTATTATATATCTGCCTGATTCCCTTAGTAAATGATATGATAAGCAGAATCTTTAAAATATATTAATTTTCTATCTGAATGACAGTCATAATTTTATCATTTTTGAAAATTATCCTTTGCCAAGACTCAGGTAAATAATATTAATATTTTTATATGTGCTCATTTAGGGAAGCTCATTATTTTGTGCAGTCCATTTTATGATCAGACAGCTCTAATGACTAAAAACATACTTCTATTAACTCCAAATTAGCATCTCTATAATTTCACTTATTTGTCCTATTTTTGCCCCAAAATCTAAATAAAATAATCCAAAGCCATTTGGGCTCGCAGCCCCATTTCTCCATATCAGGCCTTCTCACCTTACAGTCCTTGCTTTCCTGATCAGATCATTTAATCCATCTGCTCTTTTCTGGTTGCTGCCCCTCTGGTTATTGAGAAAGTTCTTTTTCTCCCACAACTGAGTGGAAAATTAGGGAGAAAAATGTTCATACCAACCCCTCTCCAACAACACATGCGCACGCACACTCTTGCTCATTCACACACACTTATAAGTACCATGCTATACTTACTTTCTAAAAAGATGTGTTTAAGGACACAAGTGTTTTGTTCTTAAAAGGTTTTTATTTTAGCTTCTATAGAGACAGTGATAAAAAGGCAAAAGCAGCCAGGCACAGTGGCTCATACCTGTAATCCCAGCACTTTGGGAGGCCAAGGCAGGTGGATCATTTGAAGTCAGGAGTTTGAGACCAGCCTACCAACATGGTGAAACTCTGTCTTTACTAAAAATACAAAAATATTAGATGCACATGGTGGCAGGCACCTGTAATCCCAGCTACTCGAGAGACTGGGGCAGGAGAATCAGTTGAACCCAGGAGGTGGAGCTTGCAGTGAGCCGAGATCGCGCCACTGGACTCCAGCCTGAGCGACAGAGTGAGACTCTGCCAAAAACACAAAAAGCAAAATTTGGGCCATATTAGCAGTTCAAGTCTTACACATGCTCATTCCTACCATTTCACCATTCCTAGCCTTTCATCAAACACACACCTAGGTGTTGTGGTTCCTGCCCTGCCAATCTATTAGTCCCACCCAATGTGTTTGATGAGAGGCTAGGTTGAGCCACTCAGGTTGTCACCCAGGGGTATCTGGGGGAGCACTGACATAGTCCAGTGGAATCTTTGTCTTCCCCTAGATCTGCCTCCAGGTCTGAGGCACCCCAGGAGAAGAGGTTGCTATTTTTCAGTCTCCCACCTCAGATGCATTCTGTGGATTTCAAGCTATCCTAAACAGTTGCCTCCTGAGGCATACGTAGAATTTTCTCTGATTCCTTTTTGGCCTACAGTGGTAGTTTTCAAAGTGCTCCAGGAACAAGCAGCATCCATACCACTTGGACATTTCTTAGAAAACAAATCCTCAAGCCTTCCCTCAACCTGCTGAGTCGGAAACTCTGGGAGTGGAGCTCCCACAGTTCCACTTTAACAATCCCCCTGGTTAATGTTAATGCACATTCGAGTTTGAGAGACACTGGGTTACAGACCTCGTTAGAGTAGAGTGGGGTCTGATTCTGCTCCTTAGCACGGCCCTGAGCTGGTGTCTTGGACACTTGGTCACAATGATGATTATGTGGACTCTGCTCAGTCCCTCACCTGCTTCTCCCTCAGCAGACTTTTCCACTTTTTCTACTTATAAGCAGCTTCCTGACCGGACCACCACCAAGGTTTCTCTTTCTGGTCTGAGGATGATCTCAATATTTTCAGAGACAACAACAAAGAAGAAGCACACACACTGAGCGGCAGGAAGTCCTTCCTGAACCAGGTCTTCAGCTCCACATACCCTGAAAGCTGTCCTCTCCCCATTGTGCCCTCCCTGCCCCTTAACACCACAAAACAGGGCAGTTCTCCAGAACTGTCCTTTTAGACTTACCCACGAAACAAGAACACCTTCTTTACACATTTCTGTGTTTTCCGATTTTGTTTTTGTTATTGATTTATTTTTGAGACAACTTTTCGCTCTGTCCCCTAGGCTACAGTGCAGTGGTGCAATCTTGGCTCACTGCAACCTCTGCCTTCAGGGCTCGAGCAATCCTCCCACTTTGGCCTCCCGAGTAGCTGGAGCTATAGGCAAGCACCACCATGCCTGGCTAATTTTTAGTATTTTTCATAGAGATGGAGTTTCACTATGTTGCCCAGGCTGGTCTTGAACTTCTGAGCTCAAGCAATCCACCTGCCTTGACCTCCCAAAGTGCTGGGATTACAGGCATGAGCCACTGTGCCCAGCCCTGTTTTCTGGTTTTCATACAATGTACGTAATTATAGTGAGGGGGTAAGAGCTATTTTTATTTAAACACACACATACATTTACAAGACAATAATTCTAGTTTTGTAAACATGTGTGTGTGTATAAAAAGGACATTGGCAGGGTGGTCATTGCCAGTGATAAGATTGTAGGTGAATTTAATGGTTTTTTTGCCTTTTCATCATTTTCTAATTTTTTACAAAGATAAATTATGCAAAATATATATATATTTTATGTTGTATATAAGCATATATTATCTTTTTATATTGTAAAAAGATAAATTATGCATAAATATATGCAAAATATATATTATGCATAAGGTATTCACATTCTTTATTATTTCATGGTACCTCAATGATCCACCAATTATAAGGCAATCATGAGAAGCATTCAGATCAGACTGACGACTTGTCTGGGGTCCAGAAACACATCAAATAATCCTAAAAATACATATCACAGCTGCAAAAATAAAGGTGTAAAGAGGCTGAGGCTCTGGACCCGAAGCATGGCTGTGCAGCTGTAGTTTCCAGTGCGTGGAACAGCACCCGACACACAGATGGTGCTCAGGCGTGAAGGGAGCTCTCCAATCCAGCTCTATTACTCAAAAGCTAGCCTCTAGTCCTCTGTGTGAATCTTTTTAGTTCAATTTGGTGGGCCACTAGACAAAGAAGCCCCTCTCCCTCTTTCTTCAATCACACGGGACTTTGTAGACTAGAGGAAGCTCAGAAGGGCCTCATTCTTGAAAAGAGTGGCAGCAACAAAACACTTTATGCTCAGACAGACCTGGCTCCAAATCTTGGCGTCCCATTTTCAATTGAGGTCTGCTGTTTATGGAACATCTACATAGATCTGCATTCAAAGGTACTATGTACAGAGGAGAGCTGGACTTTCACTGCCTTTATCAAGCCGTCCACCTGGAAGCCTCTGTTTTCTACTTTGTCAAAGGAGGTTGTAGTCATCCAACAGGGTTGCCTGGGGCACTAAGTGAGACCGTGAGCACAAATTGCCTAGATACATGGGCTATCATTATTATTAATTGCTGCTGAACTGGATTTAAAGACAAATGACTATTGTATAATGTTTTCTGAAATCTACTTTAAATCAACAAACATTGCTTGAGCCCCTGTGAGGTAGAAGGCATTGCACTAAGTAGGGAGTTTTAGGGTTAGGAAGATCCATGAATCTGTTTTTAGGCTCTTAAAAAATCACTACCCATATCTTTACAAAGGCAATCATGTTTTCCTTGGCAACACCAGTTTGAGGATAAAAATAGTTAAAGTTATAATCCTAGAGCTGTTCTTCCTGCATTCTGGCTCACCCATCCAATTATAGAAGCCTTAGCTCTTCTCAAATTCGTCCTAAGTTCAATGCATCACCTTTGCTGGCCAAGGCGTCTTCTCAGTCACAGCATGAAGCTTCACTCTTCTGTTGGCAAAAACCGATCTCATGACGCCAGCCAGCATCTGCATGTCCTTCTTCTTGGTCTAGTTGCTGCAAGACCCTCTCACCCCGCCATCTGTTCCTCAGCCAGAGCTTGAGCCACACAAGGCCGCAGTTCCCAAACGGATGCCTCCTTGGGGTGAAGAACATGAGGATGAGCAAGGTAAAGTGGCAATTCTCTTCCAACAGCTTCTAGAGATGCTGATAGAACTGTTTCAGTTTTTACCATCTTTTCTCCCCAGGTCCCTCTTGACAGTCCCTGAGGAAGGAAACCTGGTGAGCAGTACAGTCCCTGTTTTCCTCTGGCTTGACAACGTCAGCTCTCCTCCCTCTACCTGACTTCTTTTTCCCTGAGGCCCCTTGGTCTTTTCTACTGGTCCTCTCCTGGAGGAAATTGCTCCCCGCCAACCCCAGACTTTCAGATGTGCCTCCATGTGACAGATTCCTGAGACTTTAGCCCCTCTACTGCACAGGAAACTAAAATACAGGCAGAGCATAATCCATGCTCTATTTTAAATTATATCTCTGATGTTATAGAGTGACTGCTTGTTTAGTTGGAAACCTATGGGATTTACCCACTTTCCCTGTTTTTCTCTTTTAAAAAAAAAAAAAAAACTAAACAGTTTGAGAGAAATAAAAATTAAATTGTGGTGATTAATTATGGAATTCATGTTTTTAATGTTTATTACTAAAAAGTAGCATTGAAACAATCTGATGCCATTTTGAAATTAGTAATTCAGCTCTCCAGAATTGGTTTAAAGGTTAAAAAATTCTAAACCTTTAACTCAGCTCTAAGTCATGTGTGACTTAATGATGGTGATACATACTGAGAAATGCATCATTAGGCAATTTCATCCTTGTGCAAAAATCATAGAGTGGACTTACACAAGCCTAGATGGTATAGCCTAAGACACACCTAGGCAATGTGAGTGGTAAAACCAAGCTCTGTAAAATATTTTAAAGAGGTTTATTCTGAGCCAATATGGATGACCATGGTCAGGGAAAAAGCACAAACCCAAGAAGCCTTTTCACTAAGTGGTCCCAAGGCAGTTAGGTCACAACTCTATTTCATACATTTTAGGGAAGCAGAAGTTACAGGCAGTCAGAAAATCAAAATAAATGAAGGTCATGCATGGGTTTGGCCTCCCGAAAATGGGATATCTTGAAGTGAGAAGTGAGGGCTTACAGATCATAGATGGGCTCAGAGATTCTTTAATTTGCAGTTGGTTAAAGGAGTAAAGCTTTGTCTGCAAACTTAGAGTCAGAAGAAAGGAATGTTTTAAGTTGAGATAAGGAAGTCTGTTAACCAATACAGAGTGAGCCGTAAGGGGTGTGTGACTTAACCTTTGTCCGATGAGGTGTTAGGTCCTGTTTATAATGTGTGTCTTATTGTCACAAAGAGACTGTTTTGTTCATCTTACAATCTCTATTCTAATATTAATGTTGGTCAGTTGTGCCTACACTGCAAAAGAGAAGAGATATAACAAGACATGTCTAACCTCTTTTCCCATCATGGCTGGGAATTCAGTTTTTAAGGTTTCCTGGGGCCCCCTTGGCCAAGAGAGTGTCCATTCAGTTGATAGGGGCTTAGCATTTTATTTTTAGTTTACAGCTATATGCTTTAGCCTATTGGTCCTAGGCTACTACAATGTGTATAGCATGTTACTGTACTGAATACTGTAGACAGTTGTAACACAGTGGTTACACGTTTGTGTATCTAAACATAAGGTAATTTGTTGTCTTATGACATTATGATGGCTACAACATCACTAGGCAATAAAAATTCTTTAGCTCCATTATCATCTTATGTGGTCCGTCATTGACTGGACTGTGACAATGCAGCACATATCTGTAATGTGATTTTAAGAATTTTCACTTCTTGGTCACCCCTTCAGGACACCTTATAGTGGGTCAATAGGTAAAGAAAAAATTATTCTGACATTTGTTAAAATGGTAATATAGGGGAGAAAAAGTAATATATTTTCCTTACCTGTTGCAAGATTTGTGGCTGACATCTCTATAATGAAAGATGGATTAACAAGAGAAAAGTATAACAAATTCATTTCATCAAAGTTTTTCGGTGACACAAGAGCCTTCAGAAATGAAGACCCAATGACCCAAGGAAAACTGTTTTTACGGACAGTTATGCAGAAGTGTGATTAGAGGACAGAAGGGTATGACCTGTGTATTAGTCTATTTTGCCTTACTACCAAGGAATACCTGAGACCGGGTAATTTATAAAGAAAAGAGATTTGCTTGGCCCTCTTCTGCAGACTATATATGAAGGATCTTGCCAGCATCGGTATCTGGTGAGGTCCTCAGGAAGCTTACAATCACGGCAGAAGGCAAAGGCAGAGCAGGCTTGTCACATGGTGAAAGAAGGAGCCAAAGAGAGGGGAAGGGGTGACAGGCTCTTAAACAACCAACCTTGCTTGAACTGATAGAGTGAGAACTCACTCATTACCTTAATGACAGCACCATGCCATTTATGAGGGATCTGCCCCCATGACCCAAACACCTCCCACCAGGCCCTGTCTCCAACGTTGGGAATCACATTTCAACACAAGATTTGGCAGGGACAAATATCCAAACCTTGTCACTCTGTTAAATAAAATTGATGGGAGGCCGTTGTTTTGGACTGGGTTCCTGCACTTGACCTCAACAGACCAGACCACATCAGAATGGAGTCACTTGTGCTAAGTGCCACGTGATCAAACTGAACTTTAAACTGGGCTAGTTTTCCAAAAAACAGGAGATTCACAGCAACCAATTATACAGGGCCCAGTTTACTTTAGCCAGAATGATAAGTTTTAAGCCTATAAGAAAAGTAACTTTATAATGACCAATCCACGTTTTGCTCCTTGTTTCCCCTTTCTTCAGCTTTTTTTTGCCTATAAATCCTATCTCCTCTGCTCAGCTCATCTTCAGATGGAA
The DNA here is from genome assembly GCF_030222135.1 of Aotus nancymaae. Classification (NCBI taxonomy): domain Eukaryota; kingdom Metazoa; phylum Chordata; class Mammalia; order Primates; family Aotidae; genus Aotus; species Aotus nancymaae. The sequence continues at coordinate 31,825,604 of NW_026988428.1, forward strand.
TACGGCTCAACTCATGAGTCGATAATCAAAGCCAATTAGAACTTTAAACTACACATGTTGAAATTTTGTGTTTTTTTTTTTTTTTTTGACAGATCTAATGGTAATAAACTTGGGGTAACTTAGCAAGGCCTGTTTGTTCAGAATCTTCTGCCTGGCTATAGGGTAGAACCTTCTCTGGAATGAAGGTCTTATGACCCACTTTCATGGTAGGTAGATCAGAGAACTGTTGCTATGGCTTCAGGGGAGAAAGGTGGAGAAGATCAGAGAGTGATCTTTCTGCTTCTGCTGTCTTCTCAGTTTCCAAGATGCCATATTTTGGGGTATTGTGTTGTGAACCCCAACAGTAATGAAAACTTTATTCAAAACTGCAATAGGGGAGAGAGATCAGGCTCAACGAAAACGGCTGGGGATTTATAGCCAAGGGGCAGAGTGAGGGGTTCAGTGGATAGAAAATTACAAATAGGAGACATTTGGGGTAAGAGGGTTCTTGGTGAAGGCAGGCCAGAGTGATCAGATATCAAAGGTGGAGAGATTCTTGTAAACTGACTTAGTGGGATTCTTGCTACCACTAGGCTAGGCAGGCCAAAGTCAGGATGGGTGCCAAGTTCAACTTGAAGCCTCACTGAGAAAAGGGCTCAGGGGAGCCTTGCTAAAGTTTGATCAAAGAGAGAGTCTTTGTCACATCATTGTCTGTTCTAAAATCTGACTCTTGAAACTGAACAATTCAACACAGACACAATCTGATCAGTGCAGGATAGGGAAGGGATACGTCCTTTCTGGAAGTATATGCTAAATTTCTCTAGCATCTAGCTAGGGTTGACATTGGACTGCTATGCAGCCACAAAACCACATTATGGGTTGGCTCGAGTGATATTGTGAAAGTGAACTATATATTTGATTTTCATCCCCATTTCATGGCATAGGACTCCTAAAATTTTGGAATCTTCAGAGCAATAAGTATCATTTTATGCTAATGAGATGACTGGTGACTGGCAGCTTCTAGGTCGCTTCAGGACAGGGGCCGGTCACCAGAAAAACCAAGGCAGGATTAGAGGGTTCAGACTTTCAGCCCCACCATTCAACCTCCAGGTTTAGTCAATCATGCCTACATAATGAAGCTTCCATAAAAATCCAAAAGGACTGGGTTCAGAGAGCTTCCAGAAAGCTGAACATGTGGAGGTTCCTGGAGAATGGAACACACAGAGAAAGTCTGGAAGTTTCATGAATCTTCCCACATGCCTTGCCTCATGCATCTCTTCATCTGTATCCTTTGGTTTATAATAAACAAAAAAATGTTAAGTAAAGTGCTTCCCTGAGTTCTGTGAACAACTTCAGCAAATTAATGAAATCCAAGGAGAGTGCTATAAGAGCCCCAGACTGAAGCTGGTAAGTCAGAAGCACAGGTCAAACAGCTTGGAGCTTGTGATTAGCATCAGAAGTGGTGGACAGCCTTGTGGGACTGAGCCCTCAACTGTGAGTTCTGATGCTATCTCCAGGTAGATAGTTAGATTGAATTATAAGACACACAGCTGGCATTCACTGCAGAACTGATTGTTGGTGGGGAGAAATCCTTACACGCTTGTTGGTGATCAGAGGTCACAGAAGTCTTCTGTGTTGTTTGTTGGTGAGGGAGAGAAGAGAAAAAACACTTGATTTTTACTCCTCTATTCTCAGAGCTTGTAATTAAGATCGCAGACAGCTAAAACATCAGGTCCTTTCTCATAAGAATGCTGTCTTGCCAATTATGCATCATCTTACAACCCAAGCTATCTTCCTCAAATAGATCTGAGCAACCACCAATTGCCTACCAGATAAAATCCATCCATCTTAACAGAGCACGTAAACCCATCACAACAAGTTATATTAGTTTGAGCAAACTCCCCCAAATTACAGAACATCAATATCCAATCCAAACCATCCTCCCTGAAGTAGTGTATTGGGGAGGAGTGAGACCTGAGGTTGCCTAATGAGGGGTAGGGCTCCTACCCAAGACCCCAGCAACATCAGAGCATAGATGCCAAGAGCTGTGTCCTGGAGGGCTGCTGAGGTCAACACCAGCAAAGTGAGTCTAGAGGTGACCAGGAGGGCTGAGCACAGAGGAGAAGACAGAACACCAACTCCCAAGGAAGGAGGTTTCAAGGAGTGGGTGAGGTGGGAGGGGAGAGAAGCCAGGAATATCTATCAAGGTAGGCAGTGGGTAGGTCAGGGGCTCAGGACAAATTATTGAGATGGGATTTGGCTCCTACACTGATTTCCACTCATTATTTAAGTATGAATCTGTGTGCCCGGGACAGGCTTGATCATAGATGCTACAAAAGTTCTGATAGAATGAGAAATTTTGAGTTTTTGAGGCTGTAAGGCTGGGAATTAGAACAGGAAGAATAAGTAGATTTTTGTCTCCTGTGTCACCTCTGATAGATCACTGGTTGCTTGAAGCACTAAGTTGAGAAGGATTCTGCAGATGCATGTAAACTGCGTGGGAAAGTATGTCCAGATGGACCAGTGACATCCACCAATAATGTGGGGCAAAAGTGAGAGATGTCCTGGAAACCATGTATCACTATTCCTGTTATGATGCTGCTACAGAAAAGTCCCACCCCAAGGATTAGCTGGCATTTTTATACCCACTGCCACATACCCCTTGATTTCTAGTACCTTGTATATTCATCACCAATAGAAGTTTTATTTCATATCCCTCAGTTTTTCTCATGCTCTCATGCATATTTATTTCTCAGTCCAAAATTACTCAACTTTTTTTGTTTGTGGCACTCTTAGAGTCTTGGTAAATTTTTCAGTGCCCTGTCCCTAGACCAAAAGAAATACCTACCAGTGCTGTTTGTTAATTAGGTCTAAACAGCCTGATAAATATTTATGACCTAATAACTTAGTCTGAAAAACTGTATATAGACATTGAAAGAAAATAATTTTATTTCATTCTTAACCAAAATTACCTGTTAATGAGATGCATTTTCCTGTTAAACACTGCATAACTTCTATCAACCTAAAAGGAAGAGGCCAAAGCACAAAATATAATTTAAAGAGTTTGAGTGAAAGTGAGGTCAGCTGCCCCAAAGATTCAGACCCAAGGAACCTTGAATATAAGCTTCCCTTAATCTTTGTTATAATCATGGTTTTAAAGGCAAAAAAAAAAAAAAAAGGAGAACAGGGAGTGAGCTGATACAAAGTTGGTTATCAGGAATTCTCATTAGTTCACAGAAATAACATCGATTAGTGATAGGCTATACCTTGTTGAGCTATAGGGTATGGGTTATATTGCCTGATGAACCATTATTACGTTAATTTATAGATACTTGTGACAATAGCAGGCAGTTTCAAGAGACTAATACATAGCTCAAAGGAGAAGGTAGAATGTGATTGCTGTCTGATTTTAATGTCTCTCTGGGCCTGGTAATTTAAAAGGGTTTGCATTCGTCAGATAAAAGTTCTTTTCTCAGGCAGTCGGGGAGAGAGATCCAAGATGGCTGATGATTAGCAGCTCGGGCACGTACCTCCCAGTGAAAGTGCAAAGAACGAGAGGACGCCACACTTTCAGACGAATATTAGTTGCTCACGGACCAGGAGATTCCCAGTGGAGGAGCTCCACGGGTCGCCAGGGCGACTCTTGTGGCCGGCGTGGCGGTTTTGCTGGTGCCTTAGCACGCCAGTTCTTGGTGCGGAGTCCGGAGATTCCTGGGCAGAAAAGCACCATCAATCTTAACACCGCTGTTTTGGCCGGCTCAGTGGATTGCTCAGATTTCGGCACAGGGAATCAACAAGTTGGACGTCAGAGACCCAGTTAGAAAGTCGGTAATTATAAAGACGACAGACGGACAAATATATAATGAAGGGAAGAAACCAGCTTAAAAAGGTAGAGAATACTCAAAATCAGAATGCCTCTCCCTCTACAGGGGATTGCAATTCCTCATCAGTAACGGAACAAGGCTTAATAGATTACACGTGTGTTCCAATAACAGACGCAGGTTTCAAAACGTGGGTGATAAGAAACTTCTGTGAATTAAAAGAACTTGTTCTAACCCAATGCAAAGAAACTAAGAACCTTGAAAAAAGGTTTGACGAAATGTTAACGAGAATGGACAATTTAGAGAAGAATATAAGTGAATTGATGGAGCTGAAAAACACAACACGAGAACTTCGCGAAGCATGCACAAGTTTAAACAGTCGTATTGATCAAGCAGAAGGAAGGATATCAGAAGTCGAGGACCAGCTCAGTGAAATGAAACGAGAAGACAAGAATGCAGAAAAAAGGATGAAAAGGAATGAGCAAAGACTCCAGGAAATATGGGACTATGTGAAAAGACCTAATTTACGTTTGATAGGTGTACCTGAATGTGATGAAGAGAATGAATCCAAGTTGGAAAATACTCTTCAGGATATCATTCAGGAAAATTTTCCCAACCTGGCAAGGCAGGGTAATATTCAACTCCAGGTAATACAGAGAACACCACAAAGATATTCTTCAAGAAGACCAACCCCAAGGCACATAATTGCCAGATTTATTAGGGTTGAAATGAAGGAGAAAATACTAAGGGCAGCCAGAGAGAAAGGTCAGGTTACCCATAAAGGGAAACCTATCAGACTTACAGCAGATCTCTCAGCAGAAACCCTACAAGCCAGAAAAGAGTGGGGACCAATATTTAACATCCTTAAAGAAAAGAACTTTCAACCCAGAATTTCCTATCCAGCCAAACTAAGCTTTATGAGCGAAGGAAAAATTAAATCTTTTGTGAACAAACAAGTACTTAGAGAGTTCACCACCACCAGGCCTGCTTTACAAGAGCTTCTGAAAGAAGCACTATACATATAAAGGAACAACCAATATCAGCCTTTCCAAAAATATATCAAAAAGCAAAGAACTTTAACACAATAAAAAATTTACATCAACTAATGGGCAAAACAGCCAGCTAGCATCAAATGCCGGTATTAAACTTATATATATTTTAGTTGGATAAAAAGCCAAAACCCATCGGTATGCTGCATCTGGGCCCATCTTACATGCGACAATACACAAAGACTCAGAGAGAAGGAAGAAGATTTACCAATCAAACAGAGAGTAAAAATAAACTAATAAACAAAAAGCAGGAGATGCAATTCTCGCCTCTGATAAAGTAGACTTTAAAGCAACAAAGATCAAAAGAGGCGAGGAATGACATTACATAATGGCAAAAGGATCAATGCAACAAGAAGAGCTAACGATTCTATAGATCAACGAGATAGAAAATTAACAAGGATATTCAGAACTTGAACTCAGACCCGGAACAAGTAAACTTAATAAACATTTATAGAACTCTCCACTTCAAATACACAAAACATACATTACCACCTCACACCTATTCCAAAGGTGACTATATAATTGGAAGTAAATCACTCCTCAGTAATCGCATAGCATTTTATAGGTTTAAATTAAATATTGGTTGGCTGTTTGTTTGTTATCTTCTTCCCTTATTCCTTCCTGACTACATCATTAAGTATAATTATCAGTATACAAGAGGTTTTCAATACCCATTACTAAATTGCATTCTAGCCTGGGCAAGAAAGCAATACTCCCATTCTCTCTCCCTCTTTTCCTTCTCCCTCCTCCCCATTCTCTCTCTCTCTTTCTCTTCCTTTTTCCTCCTTCCTATTCTCTCTCTCTTTCTCTTTAAAAAAAAAAAAAAGAAATAAAAGTTCTTTTCTCCTCTTCTTTTATTCTCTTCTCTTTGTCTCTCATTTCTTTGTTTTGTTGTGAAACAGGGTCTTGCTCTATTACCCAGGCTGGTTCTAAACATGATTGGTGCCCACTGCAGCCTCCAAATCCTGGGCTGAAGCCATCCTCCCACCTCAGCCTCCAGAGTAGCTGAAACTACCAGTGTGCACCCCTACACCCAGCTAATTTTTATTTTTATTTTATCTTTGTAGGAACAAGGTCTTACTCTGTGTTTCCCAGGCTGGTTCTAAATTCCCAGGCTCAAGCGATCTTCCTGCCATGGGCTCCCAAAACGCTAGGATTACTGGAGTGAGCCTCCATGCCCAGCCTCGTTTCTTACTTCTCAAACCTTGGAATTAGACTGGACACTACCACCCTCCTTTCCTGTTTCATGTTTCTGCATGTAGTGCCACAGGATAGTCACAGTGGACCCAGTTTCACAAGTAATATGACATCATCAAAAGAAATGTTGCACAATCTAATGGTGATGCTGTCAACTACCTTGAGCTACTAGTTTGTGTGGTACCTGAATGGATGTCAAGTGTCACTGTGCTTCTTTTACAATTCTAAAATATCCAGTGGCACACCAGGGCACCTTGGTACACAGCCTGGAAACCATGGGCTTGGAAGGCACTTCATCCATTTTATATTAATACCTGTTTTCTCTAAAAATAAAAAAAAAAACTTTAAAAATATTTTCCTATTTTTTAATGTGAAGATTCATTTACTAGATGGAGTCCCCTATTAGTGAAAGATCCTCCATGAGAAAAATACAAAAAGACAGGCCATTAAAAGTTCAATAAAAATTATGGATAAAAGAAAAAAATGAACTAAGTCTTCAAAAATGAGACAAGGCACCATGATCTTACTAAATCATCCAACATATGTCAAAATGTGTCATAAAACACATTTTTCCTTTGAATGCTAGCCAACTTCTGTTGTTTGCTTGATTGACAGCTTGGATAGACTGGAACAGCAGGGAGTTGGTGAAACTACACTCCCAGGACAAAACAGGTTTCTTCCTTTTGTTTTGTTTGTTTTGAATCCTTGAAAACCAAGGAAGAAAGGAGAGGGAGCAGGACAAAGAGAAGGGAAGAAGAGATCATCGCTGTCCTCACTTACACAGCTATTTTTTTCCATTTAATTATACATTTGCCACATATATATATTCTCTTGCCTAGAGGCAATCATGTTTGTATCAAATAACTTGAACGCAGAATGTTAAAGAAACAACAGGCTGGTCAGAGCCCAGGCTAAAAAGGCTTACAAGATCCTTCGGCTTGCACTAAACACCTTTCCTTTGCCTCATTCTGCCCCCGCTTTGGTGAGGTGACATTGTCCAGGCCTGCTCAATTCTTTCCTTTGTTCCACCCTAAGCACCTTTGCACCCAAATCTCTAGGTCCAGCTGGACCAGAGCAAGGAAAAACAAAGCTTCACCGCAGGACAGCATTGCTCAGGGCGTGCAGAGCCCTCAAATCTTCAGTCATTCAGAAAGAAGGGACTGCTGCTCTTCACCCAGGAAGAACCTTAATTATCCAAATGAACAAGAGCCCTCATGGGTGGTTCCTTAAAATCTATGTGAGTCATACAATCAAAAAAAGAAAAAGCAGATTCTGAAATCTGTGAGTAATAGAGCACAGTTTCAGAAGCAGGGGTACATTTTTTGCATTTGCTTCCAGATTTCTGAACTTAGGTTTCTCTCCACAGAAATCTGAGCTGGTGGTAAAAGGAGCAAAAATGAATGTGTTATGAGCCCCTTGGTTCATAAGGGGAATTTCCTTACTGCCTCGCCACGGAACAGGGAGCAGCGGTAAGATTTTGTTCTCATCTCACAAAGCAGCTGCGCTAACACTTCAAGCAGCTGGCTCTAATGTCAGCAATTGACGTTTACCGTTGATCATTTCACCAGCTAAGTTAAACACTCCAGGCTTGCTCATAGTGCTGGCCATGAGGAAAGTGCTCTGGAAGGCAAACAGCCAGTGAAAAAAACCAGCCCCTCAGTACACGGAGGAGAAAGTTTCCCTTTTTATAAACTATCTAAAAGGCGAAAAGGGAAAGGCATCATATTTTAAATTATGAATTAGCTATTTCATGCTGTAGCCAAAGCAGTTATCTGCTGGAGTGAGCATATCCCTGTAATGGGCTTTGAAAGAATGTTTGCAAAGTTAAAAGTCTACAATATGAAAGATTGAACTCATCTGCACCATCATTAAGGAATGAATTACAGTCATGCCATTTAAGAGTTGAACGTGTTGTTGTTATACGACAAAGAAACATCCTTTGCACATTTCCCCAGAGCCTAGGCAGACTCTGGATTTCAGGAACCAACAATGACCAAGTAAGTGCAATGACTGAAGGTAAATGAAATCAAAACATCTGCCCCAAAACTGTCTCATTTGACTTTAGGAGCTGTAAACTTCCAAACTGAAAAACAGAGTTGCTAGTCTCAACTACATCATTAAATGAGCCTCGAGATGAGGGATTTGGAGGGATCACAACTGTAAGCCAAAAGTACCCGAGACCAGTCAGAGATTTTTTTGGCCAAGGTTAAGGATGTGCCTCTGATAGCCTTCTGTGACCTCCCGACACCAGATGTCCTGATGTGCCCAAGGTGGCCAAGCCACAACTTGGTTTTATACATTTTAGGGAGACATAAGGCAAGGCATCAATCAACCCATGTAGAATGTACATCTGTTCAGTCAGGAAATGTAGGACAACTGGAAGCACCTGGAGTGGGGTGGCTGCTTCCAGGCCATAGGAGGATTTAAAGATTTTCTGGGCAATTGATTGAAAGACTAATTATCAATAGAAAGGAAAGAAGGAATGTCTGGATTATTATAAGGGGCTGTGGACACTAAGGTTTCATCATGCAAATGAAGCCTCCAGGTAGCAGGCTTCAGAGAGCCTGTAAATGTTTAATATCAGACTTAAAGAGTCTGTCCTATCAGTAATTCCAAAAAGGAAGAGGGTAAAATGAGGCATGTCTGGCTCCCACCTCCCACCATGACCCGAACTTGTTTTTCAGGTTAATTTTGGGATGCCCTTGCCTAGAGGAGGAGTCCATTCAGATAGTTGGAGGGCTTAGAGTTTTATTTTTGGTTTAGACAACTCTACTATAGGAGAAAATCGGGTTAAGAAAGTTAGTTTAGGAACAAGGAAAATTGAAAAGTATAGGTTCCACGGCTTCAAATTCCACCAAAGAAGAGAAACAAGAAAGGAATATATAGAACATTTATGATCTAAACCATACAGAACTCTGATAGTATGTGAGACTTTGTGGAGGAAGCCAGGAATCCCAGGTGTTTCTTTCAGTGCCAATGGACCGTGACCTGAGCAATTGCCCAGATACAGACTGGGAAAGGAAGGAACGAGTAGAATCCTTGGATTTGGGATCTCAATTGCAGATTCTGCTAACAATAGCAATGATAGCAACGGGCAATTTTTTTGCTCCCTTATGGCCTTTGAGCTTGCTCCTGCTTCTACCTAAAACCACCCTGATCCTCATGTGCTGGCTCCCTCTCCCCATTCACTACTCTGCCCATGTCATAAGACTTTCCCACCCACAGTCACTCTCTGCCACATCACTCTGCTCAAATTCCTTCACAACTCTTACAACCACCTGAATTTACCGTATTTATTATCTGTGTATTTAATGGTCTGTCTCTCCAGTGGTGTAAGTGTTTAACAACTGGCTGTGGGAGGAGAGGAATGTTAGTAAATATATGTAGCACACAACTTCCAATAATAATCAACTATACACTACCCTTTATTGTAAATTCCATATGGTCAGTTGAGTCTCACAGAATGCCTTTGTTGATTTTCGCCAAACTCTTGTATCTTGAGTGCAACTGTGGCTGCTGTTCAACCATGATTTGACCAAGGTCAAGGTGTCAGTCAATTTGGTTCCTTCTGGGGGCTATGAGAGAGAAATTGTTCTGTGTCTGTCTCTCCTAGCTTCTGGTGGTTTGCTGGCCATCTTTGGCATTCCTTGGCTGGTAGATGCATCACCCTGATCTGTCTTTATGTTCACATGGTGTTCTTTCTCTGTTCATGTCTCTGTCTAAATTTTCCCCTTTTACAAGGACAATAGGCCTATTGGAGTAGGGACTCACCTTGCTCCAATATGACCTCATCTTAACTAATTACATCTGCAATGATCTTATCCATTTTGAAGTACAAGGGTTTAGGGCTTTAACACATGAATTTTTAGGGCTTTAACATATGAATTTAACATATGACACAAAGTAATGCAATTTGATAGTACATGCTTTTTGTCTACTTGCTTAACTTTATTTTTTTTTATCTTTTAATCTTTTTTTTTGAGACAAGTTTTTGCTCTGTAACCCATACTGGAGGATAGTGGCACAATCATGGCTTACTGCCTCCTAGCCCTCCTGGGTTCAAGCCATTTTCTCATCCCAGCCTCCCGAGTAGCTGGGACCACAAGCATGCACCACCACACTCAGCTAATTTTTTAATTTTTTTGTGGAGAAGGTCTCGCTATGTTGCCAAGGCTGATCTCAAACTCCTAGGCTCAAATAATCCTCCTGCCTTAGCCTTCCAAAGCGCTGGTATTATACGTGTGAGACACCATCCTCGGCTATTTGTTTAACTTTAATGACCTCTGAATTAGATGAGATTTTAAGAAGATAAGTGAATGTATTTTCTATCTAATAACTAAAAATGTTAAACTTTATGGGATTTTGCATTCTTTCATAGCTTTAGAACCTTACAACTTTTAGAGCTGTTTAAAGAGTGAGCATTTCCCTCTACATTTTAATGTTTCTGAAACCAGAATCTGTTTAGGATCTCTGGTATGCTGACGTTTAATTAGCAGCATTTTTTTCCTTCTAGGTGAGATATAAAATGATATGATCTTAATTAGTGATGTCTTAGCTCCAATGTAGTGTTGAGTATCTATGATATGCAGACACTGCTAAACATCTAGAATGTAAAGAATAGTAATAGCAAGAAGAGGCAGCTGCCTTCACAGCTGCTTAGGAGGCAAGGGTAAATGATACATTTCAGTATAGCCATCTTTGGGGACAAGTTTTTCTTCCAGTCTCCTGATTCTCACATAGCCCTTTTCATTTGTATTGATTTGTGATTATTGGTTTACCTGCCTGTCTTCTCCTCTAGCAACTTGAGGGCAAGTATCCTGTCTTAATCACCATTGTATTCCTGCCACTCAGAACTGTGCATGGCCTCATAGTCAACATTAAATGATTAAGTGAATGGGTGGATTCCCTCAGCTCACATTGTGCTGGGAATTTCCACTAACAAAAATTTAGGATTTAGTTTTAATTACCAAGATATTAAGTCAAGTTGAATTGCCTACTCCAATAGAACTTTCAAGCAGGACTGCCCAGAATGCATACCATTAAATGGCATTTTTGCTATAGTGGTTTTAGGTAAAAGTTGGAAAATCATGATAACATGTAAGGATTGTTCTGTGTTTTGTACTGATTTCATGGTCAACTGTCAGCTTGGCTACAATAACATTCAGAAACATGGTGATATGTAGAAATGTGGTGACATGAAGCTTTCCCTCTGTCCCAGGGAAGGATTCTGCCACCTTGATGGTCCTGTTGTTGTCAAGTTTAGACAAAATTAAGTCTAGATGAGCTTTACTTTATCTTTTTTTTTTTTTTTTTCTGAGATGGAGTCTCTCCCTGTCACTGAGTCTGTCCTGCAGACTCTGGCTGACAGCGACGGATGAATGGAGTTCACAGACACAGGTATCTTGCCTGTGACCGTGGCTAGGGACTTTACAGCTTGGCACCACCAAGTCGAGAAAGTGCAGCTGATAAGCCAGAGGCTCACATTTATTTAGTACAGATTTAATGACAAAGGCTTAGAGCAAACACAATTTATGGATAATTAAAATTGTCAAGCCCCCCTTAGAAGGGGGCAATCCTGCACATGGATGATCAAAGGTTGGTTTCTGGAGAAACAGATTAAACAAACTTATCTAGATAAATTCCTTTGCACTCCCTTGTTATCTGCCCTTTGCCATTTACCTCAGGGTAAGAACAGCTGCCTTCAGCTCATTCTTCCCTGAAGCTTTGCAAAACCTCCTGACCTTCCAAGAAGGTTTGCATCTTTCCTATAATTTTTCCCACCACCCTGACTGATCTCCTACAGTCACCGAGGCTAGAGTGCAATGGCACAATCTCAGCTCACTGCAACATCTGTCTCCTGGATCCAAGCAATTCTCCTGCCTCAGCCTCCTGAGTAGCCGGGATCATAGGCACGTGCCATATGCCTGGCTAATTTTTGTATTTTTAGTAGAGATAGGATTTTGCCATATTGGCCAGGCTGGTCTGGAACTCCTGACTTCAAGTGATCCACCTGCCTCAGCCTCCCAAAGTGCTGGGATTACAGGTGTGAGCCACCACGCCTAGCCTATCTTACATTTTGAATAGATAAATAGATCCACAGTTGAGAAACAGAGGCAAGATTAAAATTTAAGCAAGATGTAATAAAAGGTATGTGAGTTTTCTATCACTGCATAAGAAGTTATCACAAATTTAGCAGCTTAAAACAACATACTTTTACCACCTCACAGTTTATGTGGGTCAAGAGGCTGGACATGGCTTAACTGGGCCCTCTGCTTAGGGTCTCCCAAGACTGCAAGCAAGGTGTTAGCCAGGTTACATTTTCATCTGGGGGGATCAAATGGGAAAGCTCTGTTTCCAAAGATTGCAGGTAGAACTCATTTCCTTGTGGTCATAGGACTGAGGTCCCTTTTCTCACTGGCTGTGGCCAGGGGCTACTCTCAGTTCCAAAGGTCACTTGAAGTTGCTTGCCAGGCAATCCTCTCCATTCTCTCACAACATGGCAGTGCACTTCTTCAAAGCCAACAGCAGGGAGTCTCTGACCTAAGGGAGAGTCCAGTACCTGATTAAAGCAGTTCCATCCAGGATAATCTCCCTTTTGATTACCTCAAAACACACTGATTTAGGGCCTTAATTACATCTACAAAAATCTCTTCACCTTTGCTAGAAGTAGTCTACCAGAGGTAGATCAGAAGTCTCAACCAAATCAGGAGGATGTTACACGGAGTGAACATCGGTGGTTAAGAATCTTGGGACTCATCTTAGAATTCAGCCTGCCTCAGCCTGTATAGCCTCTCACTGTAAAATCAGGGCAATGCCATGGGGGAAACTGTGAGGTTAACTTCCTGGAATTCCAGGGTGGGAAAGGGCCTCCAGAGTCATTCTCTGCCCCGACATGAATAATCCTTAACCAAACCTGAAAAATTAATGCTTATCTTCATACAGATCTTCAAGAAAAGTGAATCTCTTTGTGATCAGTCCTTGTGGATAATATAAGTTTGTGTTGCCAGGAGGAAAATAGGTTTCTTATGCCACACCATGTCCACTTTTTTGGCAGTAGCTTTTTAGCTTTCAGGGGCATAGAGTTGGGAAGATTGTGAAGCTAAGGGCTCAAGTGAAAAATAATTCTGAGATCAATTATTGATTCCTGCTTGAGAAGGCATGACAGAAACATCCATGTGATATAGTTACCAACGTTGTCATAAGAAGAGGACCAGGCTAGAAGACTTCTGTCCCAGTCCCAGCTCCACTCTAGCAAGCAATTTTGAACAAATCACTATCTCTTCTTGGCCCTTGTTTCTTTATCTGTTTTTTTTTTAAAGGCTGCCTCATAGGGTTTTCATGAAGATTAAATGATATAACTCAGATGAAGGTGCTCTGTAATGGTAAATCAATAAACAACTATAAGACAGTATTGCCACTGAGCTTCTTGAAAGAAATTATTCCAATCCATCTTCTGACACAGTTTTTGGCCCAGCATCTTATTTCTGCCTTCTTTAAATCTCAAGTGAAAAATAACCTTCTCAAACTTGGATTTGGTGAACTGACAGCTTCCTGTAATAGCTGTCTGGCTTATCATAACGATAAACAGTGTGACAACACCATCATGACTGGTGCGTCAACCCTCATGTCTTCTGGCTCCTTTGAGTTTGCTATATTAACATCGTGGTTTACCCAAAACAAACAAATAACTTTATTTTAATATCATTGTGTGAGCCCTAAGAGTGCCAAAAGTGTGGCCTATACAGGTACATGAAGAACAATCTTGGAATCAGAAAAGCAAATATTTCAAAAGTACAACTTTTCCTGGACTCTAAAGATAGGAAATATCAATTCGGGAGCTCATACCTGCAGGCTCTGCTCTTACACTTCTTCAGTAACTGCGGAAAATGCAAGAGAGGAAACAGTCACCATCTACTAAACCTTTATTACTCAAAAGTGTGGTCCATGAACCTGCAGCATTGGCATCACCTGAGAGCTTATTAAAAATGCAGAATCTTGGGCTGTACCCCAGACCTGCTGAATTAGAATAAGCATTTTAACAAGTTCTCCAAATTATTTGCACACACATTAAAGTTTAAGAAGCCGTACTAAATTTTCAAGGTGTGGAAAATTCATGTTTAAATTACTGACATTTTAAACATGATCCGAAAGCATTGCTCAGGCCATTATTTTGTAACCACCCAGTGAGTTCACCTTGCCGGATGCCTAGACAAAGCCTATTTATCAAGACAGGGGAATTGCAATAGAGAAAGAGTAAAAGAGTAATTCATGCAGAGCCAGCTGTGTGGGAGACTGGAGTTTTATTATTACTCAAATTAGTCTCCTGGAGCATTCAGGGAGCAAAATTTTAAGGATAATTTGGTGAGTGGAGGAAGGCCAGTGAGTTGAGAGTGCAGATTGGTTCAGTCGGAGATGAAATCATGGGAAGTTGAAGCTGTCCTTTTGAACTGAGTCAGTTCCTGGTTGGAGGCCACAAGATCAGATGAGCCAGTTTATCGATGTGTGGGTGGTGCCAGCTGATCCATCAGGTGCAGGGTCTGCAAAATATCTCAAGCACTGATCTTGGGAGCAGGTTAAGGAGGGTCAGAATCTTGTAGCCTCCAGCTGTACAACTCCTAAACCATAATTTCTAATCTTGTCGCTAATTTTTAGTCCTACAAAGGCAGTCTAGTCCCCAGGCAGGAAGGGAGTTTGTTTTGGAAAAGGGCTGTTGTCATCTTTGTTTTACACTATAAAGTAAGTTCCTCCCAAAGTTAGTTTATCCTACACCCAGGAAGGAACAAGCACTGCTTAAAGGTTAGAAACAAGATTGAGTCAGTTAGGTTAGATCTCTTTCACTGTCCCAGTCATAATTTTACAAAGGCAGTTTCAATTTCATATTGCTGGCAGCAATATACAGTCTGATTAGCAGTTTCTACGTAAGATGAGAGAGCACATTGTTAGGATTTTACCAACTTATATTTCAAAGGTTTCACTTGTGATCTGTTCATTAGAAAACAGTTAATCGGGAACTGATTGGACACAGTTACAATCCAACAAAAATTTGGCCGTATTGCAATGACCAAAATGCCAATATCCTTAATGATTATTTTTCATAGTAGAACCTCATATCCAATTTTGCTTCATCCAACTGATATATGAGGTTCCAGTGAACTCCAGAGAAACCCTATCATATCCACATCTAGATCCCCTATAGGGCCTATTAAAGTATTTTGTAGCAGAAGTATAATTACTAAGGGTACAAGTTTAGAAAACAAAGCTGTATATGTAGAAGCAAATGAGAATAAATAACAATGGAGGGGAAAGGACAAACAGAAATAGATGGCTTAGACTTCATTTATCTGTAGCCCAGGTGTGATGGGTCCTTGGGAGCTATCTCCTCCAGCTTTGAAAACAGAGCTCAGTCTACATCACATCTGCATCAAACAAAGGCAGTTCATAAAGCTTCAGAGAACAACATCAACCTTATCAGAGATTTTGTGGAAGACAAAGAGATGGCTTAGATCATATTTGATAAAAGAAAAACTTCCGCCAAATTAAATTTAAAGGAGTTTTATTGAGCAATGAATGATTTGCGAATTAGGCAGCCTTCTGAGCCAGAATAGGTTCAGAGACTCCAGCACAGCCATGTGGTAAAAGAAGATTTATGGACAGAAAAAGGGAAGTGATGTAAAGAAAACAGAAGTGAGGGACAGAAACAGCTGGATTGGTTACAGCTCACCCTTTGCCTTATTTGAACATGGTTTGAACAGTCAGCTACATTTGATTGCCCCAAACTCAGTGATTGGCACAAGTGTAGGCTACAGTCTGTTTTATAAACATAGCCTTTACAGTAGAATCTGCTATAGAGCCTACCAGGAGGCATACATTTCTAATTATTGCCTCTTTTATTCCAAACCATGGAAAAAGGGCGTAATAAATGATGACCTTCTAGAAGAATGGAGGCCTCCTGGCAGTGTTCTCTTTAACCCACGATATGGATTAAGGGAACGAACCAATGTTCTGTTTCTGACTGATTATGAGGCAACACATGTACCATTAGTTTTTCATCTACATTGGGCCTTACTTTTTCATCTATCAAGGTATAAGGTTATCCATATATAAGGCTGGCTGCAAAATCCTTCACAAATAAAAGTATACCCCATGAGTGCACACAACAGACCCCTCTTTTGCTTTTTTTTTTTGAGACAGAGTTTCGCTCTGTCATGAGGTGTCAGGCTGGAGTGCAGTGGTGTGATCCCGGCTCACTGCAACCTCCGCCTCCCAGGTTCAAGCAATTCTCCTTCCTCAGCCTCCCAAGTAGCTGGGATTACAGGTGTGCACCACCACACTCAACTAATTTTTGTATTTTTTTAGTAGAGACGGGGTTTCACCATGTTGGCCAGGATGGTCTCGATCTCTTGACCTCGTGATCCCCCCGCCTCAGCCTCCCAAAGTGCTGGGATTACAGGCATGAGCCACTGCACCCGGCCTCCCTCTTTCACTTCTATTGTCCACAGAGGCATAACCAAGGAA
The DNA here is from genome assembly GCF_030222135.1 of Aotus nancymaae. Classification (NCBI taxonomy): domain Eukaryota; kingdom Metazoa; phylum Chordata; class Mammalia; order Primates; family Aotidae; genus Aotus; species Aotus nancymaae. Next base: position 31,842,165 of record NW_026988428.1, read on the forward strand.
AAAAATACGTAAAGATAAGAGTCTCATGATAGTAGACAGTCATGATCTGTGATCTTGGGAAAAGCTGTTCACATCAAAGATGCCATCTTCTTTTGGGGAGAAACTTCCCTAGTTAGCTTTACCTTAAGGGTTCCAGTGGGCGTACAGTTCCAAGAGCATGGAGGGACCCTTCTCAGTTGTGAGATTATGAATACAAGGTTTAAGGTCCCCAAGTTTTGCTGCAGTGTGGATGGCAAGGGCAGACTTTCTCTGATATTCCCAGAAGATCCAATCTTCAGGTTCTAGATTGTGAAGGCGTTGATTGTCCTCAGTCTGTGAACCAGGGTGGAGTCCTTGGAGGAAAAGGGCAAGGAAAACAAGCAGTTTCTAGGTCCTAATAAGTAAGCACAGCTGGAAGGCAAAACAGATCTCCAAAAATTCAGGGTCCCAATTTCATATGGGATCCTGGATCCCCGAAAGAGAAATGCTACAGAACAAGACAGTGCAATGATTTTACCGTGCATTTCACTGCAAAGCAACCTAAAGCTAATCAGCCCATTCTGTGATTAGCCCACCCCCATGGGAGTCTTATCTCTTGGTGGGGGGTGAGGACATTTCCATACTTTCCAGGTGGCCAGGAGCATGCTTCTCTGATCCAAATGTGCCAAGAGCTGAGTATTTCCCTAAGTGCCATTTGCCATCCTTCAAAGTATATTTAGCCTTAGATTTTGAGAGAGACCTATCTGCTTTCAATTTCTGGGGTTTCATGAGAAAAACAGAGGTTTTCCCAAAATGGGGTCTGTGGCACCTCCTCTGCTTTTCCGAAGGAGTCCCAGGCTAAGTTATCTTAGGTCCTCTTCTGTGTGCACCAAGAGTGGCAAGAAGAAAAAATGGAGAAAAACAATTCAGTTGCCCAAAAAATAAAAACTTAAAAAAAAAAAGAGAAAAAAAGTCTTTTTAAATATACCTATAGCTTGAATATCCACTTTTAATTTTTTTTTTTTTTTTTTTGAGATAGAGTCTCACTTTGTCACCCAGGCTGGAGTGCAGTGGTATGACCTTGGCTCACTTTAACCTCCACCTCCCCGGTTAAAGTGATCTCTTGCCTCAGCCTTCTGAGTAGCTGGGATTACAGGTGCACACCACCATGCCTGGCTAATATTTTGTATTTTTTTTATTTTTATTTTTATTTTTATTTATTTTTTTTTTTGAGACGGAGTCTCGCTCTTGTTACCCAGGCTGGAGTGCAATGGCGCGATCTCGGCTCACCGCAACCTCCGCCTCCTGGGTTCAGGCAATTCTCCTGCCTCAGCCTCCTGAGTAGCTGGGATTACAGGCACGCGCCACCGTGCCCAGCTAATTTTTTTGTATTAATAGAGACGGGGTTTCACAATGTTGACCAGGATGGTCTCGATCTCTCGACCTCGTGATCCACCCGCCTCGGCCTCCCAAAGTGCTGGGATTACAGGCTTGAGCCACCGCGCCCGGCCATATTTTGTATTTTTAGTAGAGATCAGGTTTTGCCAGTTTGGCCAGGCTGGTCTTGACCTCCTGACCTCAAGTGATCCACCCTCTCTGGCCTCCCAAAGTACTGGAATTACAGGTATAGACTACTGCACCCAGCCTACGCTGACTTTTAACCAATTTTTAAATTTTTTAATTTTATTTATTTATTTATTTATTTATTTATTTATTTATTTATTTTTACCAGATTCTAGCCAGAACAAATAGCAAATATTTCTGGCTTTTGAACTTTACCGAAAGTAACCTCCCAGGTGCTCAGAGAAAGAAAACTTCAAGATGGGAACTCAGAAGGAGAGGAAGAAAATCAATAAATAGCAAAAGCCACTTAGATATCAAACCAGAAAGGACTCATTCCCTAAGCCAGGAATTGAACCTGGCTGCCATTGAGAAGAGACAAAACCTTTACCACGAAGCTACAGCATTGGGAAGTTTCCACTGTTCTTCCCAAAAGGAGCCTAGAGCAGTCAATTTTCAGCTGCAAAAGCTTTTAACTGTTCGCAGCAATTTTTAGAGCTAACTTTCACATGAATCCCCAAATTCCTGTTCCCTGGATGGCAGAGACCAAGAGAAAGTACCACCCTGTGGTTACAAGGGTAAGCTCCCAAGGGCATAAAACAAGACAAGAGGGAAACCTCATCCAGTTGGTTGTTTTTGTTGTTGTTTGTGTCAGGGACTGAAAGCAAAGTTTATAACTGACCAGCTTACTGGGATGGCTTGGGCAGCCAGCTTATGGGGGCCTAGGCCTGCATTGCATCCTATGGTACCCTCTCGATGACAGAACGTGGCAGAAAGACAAATTCATAGCACAAAATACACCAGATTTGCTACAGCTTAAGACTTGCCTCATGAATCCTTTTTTGATTAATTAAAACTTTACAAGAGATAGTAATTTTTTTTACCATTCCTACAACCAGTTTGCACAGAGAGAGAAAAAAGGAAAGGGAGAAAAGCATTGCTCGCAGTAGGGTAAGGAAGGCCAGGCACTCAGGGAGCCCAGGGTAACACCCACCCATTGCAGTGATACTGAATCAAAAGTTCAGATGGCCACGTGTCAGTCACAAAGGGATCTTTTCCAGCAGTTCCATCAGCCCTCAAGTTTCCCCCTTTGAGGAGAAAAAATTTCCCCAGGTCCCATGATCCTGTACATGCCTGATCCTGTCACCCACTGTCATCAGCAAAAAGTGCAAGGCAGATTAATCCAAAGAGAATACCAATTAACATTCCATTTTTAACCAAGAGAGACTTTACTGAGGGGACGGCCTCTAACCCAGTCCTCTAACCCAATACAGGTAAAATGTATCCCATTACTTACCCAAAGTCAGCCAATTGGTGCTGCAGTATATTTCCTTCAGATCAGAATAGCAACTAAGCCAAACATTAGCAGATTTAATTTTTTAAATCAATTAGTCACTTAAGCTTTTTATTTGCCTTTTATAAAGTCTTCAGATAAAAATACTGAAGTCTTTTTTACAAGCTTCTGCATATCGATACACATCCCTATATGAGACTAATTTGGAAGCCCGCATTTTCTAATGCACTTCAGTGCAGCATTGTTCATTTGGAATGTTCCACCGTAAGTTATCTTCAGTAAGGTTTTGCCATTTCTGTAAGACTCTGCTGCTTATAGGGCCTAACACTTATGCATGTATAAGACAGAAAGAACTCAGTTCTTCAAAAATCAAAGTCTTCATTTTTACCTCAAATATTGGCTTTGCTTTCAAGTTCCCATGATCAACTTAGCCAATGATTTTTTTTCTACCTAAGTGCACAAGAAAAATGAAACAAAGGGATAGAACACAAAAATCCCTGTGAATTTCCAAAAGCCAAATGTTACACCCCCTGCAATATTGCCATTTACTACCAGTTTCTTTCTGACCCAATCAGATGTAAGAAGCCTTGAGCTGTATCCAAACCAGTTAATTACTAGACCCAGTCCAGTTTCTGTCATGACTTCCAAACCCAATTTGGATCAGAAACTTTCTCAAAGAAACTTGGAGAGCTAAAAACACAAATCCATGGAGCTTTGGAATCCGAGAGAGAACTAACCACAATCCCCAGCTGCTCCAAGAGATCAATGCACACAATGGGTCCAGAGAATTCTTCACTTGGTCACTCAGTCCTCCTAGGGGTTGTTAGAAGCTCTACTTCAGATCCCACTTCTGACACCATCTGATAAAAGAAAAACTTTAGCCAAATTAAATTTAAAGGAGTTTAACTGAGCAATGAACAATCTGTGAATTGGGCAGCCTCCTGAGCTAAAATAGGCTCAGAGACTCCAGCACAGCTATGTTGTGGAAGAAGATTTATGGACAGAAAAAGGAAAGTAACATACAGAAAACAGAAGTGAGGTACAGAAACAGGTGGATTGGTTACAGCTTGGCGTTTGCCTTATTTGAACACAGTTCAAACAACTGGCTATATTTGATCAGCCAAAACTTGGTGATTGGCACAAGTATAGGCTACGGTCTTGTTATACCTCCACTTTTTATAGTTCACCATGTACAGAGAAACCCTTAGGCTGGACTTAATATATGTAAGGAGGCAGCTTTGGGCTAAACTTGATTTAACAGGTCTTAAACTGCAAACAACCTAATGAGAATCCCCCTTAGAACTTTCTGTTATCCACCAGCTCTGGGTTGCCCTAGAACATGTCTCTTAATACATTTTCTTTTCACACTTCTAATTTTACACATTCCCCACTCCTTAATCCTTTCCTGTGAGAACAATATGGCTCTGTCTCAAATCTTTCAATTTTGCATAAATGCACACTTATGTTATCTTTAAGAAGATATCTTTGCAGTTAGGAAACAAGTGATGCTCTGATTGCTGGGCTCCCTTCCTTATGGGTTGCAGGGAATCAAAAATATTTAAAAACTCTGCAGTCTAACCTAGCAGTGGAAGGGTTTGGTTCTGGTGTCAAGATTCCATTCTGTGACTTCATGTAAATTACTTGATCCCTCTAAGCCTCAGCTTCTTAATCTGTAAAATGAAATGTGGACCCTGAATAATGAAGACTACATCTTGAGTAATAAAAATAATGCCTGCCTTATGCATTTGGGGAGAATCATGTCAGATATTATATGACAAGGACTTCTCTAATCCCAGTGCCTAGCACAAAAGTGTTATAATAATATTAAATCCCTCCCAATATCAATCATTCTAAGTATTTGACAGTTTACTATTTGAACTCCAAATACTCATTTAATAAGCATCCATTTAATGACTCCTATTAAATATGTGCATAGTACTACAAAAACAAATAAGGAGAAAGGAAGTCAGGAAAAATAAACATCTACTGAGAGCTACCTATGTGCCAGGCACTTTGCATAAATCATCTTGCTTACTCCTTCAAATAACTTAATGAGAAAGTGTTGTGTCCTCACTTCTATGGATGGCACAGAGCTATGAGAGGTTATATAACTTGCCTGTAAGGCACAAATCTGAATTTGCACCCAGGTGTGTTTGACTCAGGGGCCCTTTCTCTTCCTCAAATTGCTGTGCCTCACAAGTAGAGTATATGTCTCAAAAGGACCAAACCTTAAATTCAAAAAGAAAAGAGAAGAAAAGAGGGGTCAGATTAATGGAAAGTGGAGGAGAAAGAGGAAAGGATAGGAAGGGGGAAGAACCAAAAGAGAATCAGATGTTGAGGAAGAGATAAGAGAACAACAGGGGGAAGCCAAATAGCTCTTCCACTCCCATCCACTGCAGTGGCTAGTGGAGAGCCAGCCCATGAGCTCATCCTTATCACCTTAGGTGATGTGTCCCTGCCAAACAAACTAGTACCAAAGGAAATGCATCATGTCTGTGATTTCCCGACAACTCCAGCTAACAAGAGCTGATCTCACCCTCTCCTTTTGGAGGCTCCAACAAAAGCACTATAGCCTTCTAGGTAGACTCTAACTCCCTGTCTTATTTACAGTTTAATTTTGTACTGATAATTGTCTCATGTCGGCTCATCTTATTCTCACATCCAAGCTATAAAATGCATGCATTTTTGTTTACTCTTCTGGAAGAAGACGGTCACAGATGAAAGCACACTACTAAATTTTATAAGAATTTCCTGAGGAAAAAACTCAAAAATTCTGCCCAGAGCTTGGGGTAGGCACTCATAGATTACTTGCTGGGGTAGAGACAGTTACTAAAGAGAGAATAGCATAAACTCTGGAAATATACTGCCAGATATTTTGAGGTTATCCTGTTCATCCATCGCAATGGGGGCGTCCACCGAGGGAATGAGCCCTTGTCATTGGAAAGAGGTCAGTTTGAGAGTAGGGAATAGAGACTCTGGCAGGAGCTTATCCGGTAGTGGTAGGAGGACTATTTTCTTTGCTCTAGATCTGGCCAATGCTTGGCAGTCTCAGTGTCATGCAATTGCTGGAAGCATTTCAGTTGGTGGAGGGTGGCTTTCCTTGTTCTAGGGAGATTACCTGCGAGAGAGTCTGGGAAAGTGCCAAGGAAAGAGCCTCGGGTTGGGTCCTGACTCAGCAGTGCATCTGAATCATGCTCTATGCCACGTGCCCTTTCGTCATCAGTACAGCCTGTCCTGATTGGATCAGGGAGGGGTCCACACCCACACCTTCATCAGGATGATGCAGGGAAATGCTGGACCCCTTCCTGGAGGTCAGGTGATGGTGCCAACAGAGGACAACAGGGCTCAGCAGCAGCCGGAGCCCTGCTTAGAGACATTACCTTGTAATATGAAAAGAAGCAATATCTACCTCTCAGTTGTCATGAGGATTGGAGGAAAGATGTGCAAAGTGACCGGAATTCATATCCTCATTCAACATTTATTCATTTCATCCCATGTTGTAGTTACTTCATGCCAAACTCCAGGCAATAGGAATACAGCAGTGAGGGAGCTGGGTCAAGTACTGCTCTCTTAGTTTATATCCTCTTAAGGACAGGGGACAAACAATAAGCAGATAAACACACTGTCAGGGACTGAGATGGGGATTTGGGTGCATGTGATTTATCGAGGATGTTCTCCTCAGGAAAACCTGTAAAGGATGAGGGGATCAGGATGGGGATGGGGAAGAATGAAGCAGAGGGGTGCTCTAGAAAAATCTAGCCTGGGCATGAACCCTGGTAGCCCTGAAGTGCAAATCACATCTTCAGAGTTGTCCTTAAAGGCAAGAATGGGGAGCTTCTGTACCCTGTCTCTGTCAGTCATTGGCCACCCCAGGGTGTTGCAGTAGCCTCCCAGGTGAAGAGGCTCCTTAGGCAAGAGTGATTCTTAGAAGAAGGCCATGGGTATGAGGTGTTAGCTGCTGTGTGCACAGGAGTGGAGCACATGGCTGGTCATGGGGCATGGGCAGAGCATCAGCAACATCGGCTGCATCTCTTCATAAGGGGAAAAGTCAGATAGTGGAAACTGCTAGGAGAGAATGGAAATTCAATGACAGCAGAGAGACTGTACCACTCCTTTAGACTGTGTGGCCATGATACAGGGGTGGATTGATTTTGCAGAATTTGAAACTTAAAATTCAGCAGGGCCTTTTTAAAGTAAAAGAATATGAAATCATGAATACAAAGCTAGTACAAACATGAAAATGTATTCAAAATGAGAAGACAAAGAATTACAAATAATAAAAGCTAACAAATAACTGAAGCACCGCAAAATCCAGAAAAAGTAGTTAATATTTAATTAAAGTTAATTAAACTTTCTGACACTCCTCTACAGTACCTTTTCCTACATTATTTGGCCATATATATTCTGATTACCTCCCTATATGATAATGGCTTGGTATTTGCTTTTCATTAAGAGACTAGAAAGACATTTTGATCTTCCCCTTAAAGTGGTAAACCATTTGGTGGTTAACATTTTTTTAAAGTTTCTTTCAGCTTCACGACTTGTTATTTGGTAAAATGATGTGAATTTTGAGGATTATTACCTCGGTGGGAAAGCCTCTATTAAGCTTCTTTCATCTTTGAAAAGATGCCCCGCAGATAGCTTCTGACTCCACACATTTCAAACTCACTTTTGACAGGCACAGTGGCTCACACCTGTAATCCCAGTTATTAGGGAGGCTGAGGTAGGAGAATCCCTTGAGTCTAGGAATTTGAGGCCATCCTGGACAACATAGTGAGACCCTGCCTCTTAAAATAAAATAAAATGAGAATAAAACAAACTCATTTTCCTCCCATACTATCCTTGTCCTCTGGGTGTTGTAGGACATTTTCACATTGAGAAGCCTTTGTGTAACAATAACGGATAGTTGGCAGTGAGTGATGAGTATCCCAGGAAATCTTTGCTGTACCAGGCACCACACAAGGAAGTGACTGCAAACCACTTACATACTTCCCCTCAACTCAATGAACCCCTAAATCAACTTCTCCTTTGCCAGGTCCCCCAAGTGCCTAGAGCTACTCGAATGCCAATGGAAGAGAGGCATGCGGGAGAGAAAACTGGAATAAAAAGAAAGTAGCCTTAAGTTTTAACTGATTGTGGTTAAAATATTTTACTTTCACAACATTTACAAAAACACACATGCATGTGAATAGATCACTAGGGTCCCTCCCAGAACTTACAAAGGACCCCTGCAAGTGAGGAGTTCTGAAATGTAAGCCTCATTGTTTTCACCACAAATCCACCTCTGTCAGTGAGGGACTTTTTGAGGAGGTGACATGTAGCTGAAAGCACTTAGATGACACTCAGTAAATTATTATTAATTGGAGACTCATGGTAAATCGATTGCGGTCTTCGAAAGCAGAGATCTCTGGCTCCATCCTGAGTCTCAGACTAACTTATACAAGGACAGGAATACAGCCACTTCCCCAGGAAGGCCTCTTTTAAAATAGAAACTGCTTGCATCAGAGACCATCCCAAAATTACCGCACTTTTGCCATCATGCATACAGGCATGCATGGTAACGGTCTGAGTGTCTCTGCAGCATTGGTTGGAATCTGTAAAGATCTGAAATCAATGCATTGTTTGGCTGTGATTTGCATCCTCTTTTTCTTTGCTGGCTCTGGGTCTCTGGGGGAGGGAGTCCCTTGTGCCTGCTAGGTGCTCTTGATTAGAGAGCATGGGGCTCACAGCATTGTAATTGTTTGTTTATCTGCCTATCTCCTCTGCAAAAGTGAGCCGTGCCAAGCAGGGGCCCTGTCTTATTTATGCTTGCATCCCCAGTGCCTAGCACACAACCCAGCACACAGAGGGCACTCCATTCATTTTCCCAGATGAATACATAATTGCCTATCCAGGAATGTATGAAAGGAAAAAAAATCATTCCGTCCATTTCTTCATTACACCTCAAATTCTCCAAAACAGGTAAGTTAATATTTTGTTCAATTTGGTCAGTAATATAATGCTTGATCCTGAATCACTTAAAAATATTTCTGTTTTTCAAATCATTTGCAGAAAGCATGAGTGAGTTTACATAATTTTCACTGTTTGATAGAAAGCATTCACAAAAATCAAGGAGAAATAACATACAATATGCAGTTTTCATTCTGGGTGCTTTGCACTGAAATATGCAACAGATTCTCTTTCTTATTTTTGAGAAGGACAAGAGAGCTGCTTGTCTGGAATCACTGTTCCCTTTGTCAGTAAATAAAAGGTCCTTGTATTTGCAAGGATTTCACATGATGTAACAAAAAAAAGAAAGAAAGAAAAGGCATGTAAAGTTTTCCATAGCAAGTGTGCTCACCAAATTTGCCTGTACTGCTTAATTATAGAAGATTCAGACAGAAAGGCTTCAGGGTGTCTGAGTGTCTTTTCCTTGGGGGCAGGGAGGCAGTCTCCTCTTTCCTCTCTATCTTTCACAAATTTAAAAAAAATGGTAATTAAAGCTGAACACAGCTGATTTCCAAAGGACTGACAACATCTGACACAAAGCTGAATTAATAGCAGAGAAAATACTTTTTTCCTACATTTAAACTACCGACAGTGTTTAGCAAAAGTGATTTAAATCCTTTATAAAGTTTCTAGTGTTCTCAAATAAACACTGGACTAAGATAAAGGCCTAGTTAACTCCAAATATTTCAAAGAAATTAGACAATATAAATATTTTCTTAAAATTGAGATGAATCCCGAAACTAGTAAATGAAGATTAACTCTGGATATTTAGAAAAGATCTTTATCTATAACTATCTACATTTGTAAGGCAAGAAGAGCCTTGGTTTCATTAAGGAAGGAATAGCAGGGGCTGGCAAATGGAATTTTACTAAGTAAAAGGTCAATCCAACATCATCAGGTGATAGCCCTGTCACCAACTGCCCTACTTCTATGGATAATTTTTAATGATACTAAAAGTTTTTGCCTAATTCCACTTAGCTATTTCTGCCCTCTGTTGTACTATGTATGTAAAAACCCTGGCATCAGCCTCATTTCACTCTGCTGAAATAACTTAGTTCTTATCAATCATTAATACCTTATTGAATTGACATTTGCACTAGCAAGATGTGAAAGAAAGAACACAAGAGTAGGTAGGTGGGTTACCGGGGTCAGGAAGGGTGAACACATAAAATGGTATCCTAAGAGTGGTAAAGGCGGCTATCCTGGGGAGAGATATCCTCTCCCTGGGTGGAACTTGTAGAATGAGGTGGTTCTGAAATTACCCCATGGACTGTGGTCAACTCACCCAAGTCATGCCATCATGAAGGCTTTTCAGGAGATGGCAGACCCCCTTCTCCAGGGCCTGTATTCTCTTCTCTCTCAATGTGGCAGTGCAGTCATAGTCAAACCCATGGGCTCTACAGCCAGACCGAGGTCCATTGCTCAATTTCAATTTTAGCTGTGTCACCTGGGAGAGGGTACTTTTTTGTTTATACGTGTCTGCCCCATTAAAATGTAACTTTCACCAGGGCAGAAACTTTCATTCATAGCCATAGAAGAGGCTTAGTGCATGGTGGGTGCTCAAAACTTAATTTAAATGTATTAAAAGAATAAATGAATTATAAGTGACTGAATGGATGAAGTATTTAACCTCTCTGGGCCTAGTTTTCTCATCTGTAAAACGAGGGCAGTAACAGCACTCAATCTGACATCTACACAGGTAGCAACCAGTGCCAGAAAGCAGCAACACGGTTTACCTAGCCAAGGGGTCCTTTATGTTCTTCCTGTTAGGGAGAACGTGGTTTCAGGATGTGCAGTTGCTGGCAAAAGGGTGAAAGCTAAAGCAACTGCAGGTGGGTCCTGTTATGCGTTGTTTAATCATGTTCACTCGGAAATTCACTCTGCTTTTTCAAGGAGATTTGGTCATACAGATGACTTTAGGTCATGCTCTTACTTTTGTCTTCATAGGACAGCCATTTACATTTAATGAAATAAAAAACTCAAATAATATGTGATTTAGGAAGGAAGAGGGATAGGGTCAAGACTTTCCAGTTATATCTCATGGTTCTCATTCTCATTTCACCTACACAACTAGGGTGGGAAAATATTTTTAGAATTCAGTATGCTCAGCTGCAAAAAAAGTGTATAAACATTGGTATCTTTCCTACATACGGCTCTGTTTGATTGGAAAAAAATAATGAAAATCACTTTTCAGTAGTAAAACTAAATATTAAATACCCATCAATAAACTTAACAACAAATACGAAAGCCTATGTAAAGAATCCTTTATAATTTTACTCAGAGACAAAAAATAAAACAATTAAATGAAGTGACATACTTTATGTCTAGATGAAAAAATTCATTGTTACAAAGGCGTCAATTTCCAAGTCAATTTATAAATTTAATGTGAAAATTTCCATAGCATGTTTCTTGGATCTATTCAAAATAATTTTAAGCATTATCTGAAAGACTAAACCTATAAAAACCCATATCATTTAGAAAAATAAGAATATGGTTAAGGAAGAACTTGTCCTGTTAATTATTTAACAAAACATACTATAAAGCTATAGTATTTAAAGTGTAATAAATAAGGTTGCTAGTCATGACCTGCTAAATTATTTCATAGCCTACTGAGAGGGTCATAAATTGCAAACTGAAAAACATTGGCTTATAAATATCCAAAACTGATCAGTTTGGTCAAATATATTATAATGTAGTCATAATGCAGAATACATGCAGTTATTAAAAATAATGTGGTAGAACTATATTGGTATGGAAAGATATTCACAATATTTGGGTGAAAAATTTACTAGAATCACCCTATTTTGAAAGGAAAAAAATATCATATATTTTTATATATGCAGAGAAAAACCATATGGACAGAAAAGTACCAATATATTAACAATAGCCCATTTGTCTCTAGCTGCTGGGTTTGTGGGTGAGTGTAATCTTCTTTTTACTATCTATAATGAATATGTATTACTAATTAAAATATGAATTTTAAACATTTTAGACTATTACATAATACATAGATTTTGTTCATTATTTTCAGTCTAATTTTCAGGGAAAAATGCAGATTTGGTCCTTAATATATAATTAATATCCATTACATGATTCTTAGCAAAGATTTTATAAAGTTATAGTACTTAAATTATAATAAATAAGTTTGCTAGTCACGACCTCCTAAATATTTCATAGCTAACTGAGGGTTATGAACTGCAGTTTTATTATATTTTCTGTCATTTTCTTTGACAGAAAATATGATAAAATGAAACATTCCTAATTTTCTTTAACATTAAGTTTGCAGCAGTAGGCAATCCTCAATCAAAATCATCATATTTTTAGCTGCAAAATAGGAAACACTTCTTCCAATTCCTGCCATAGAACTTCTCTAAGAATAAAACAGCTGCTTAGCTAGCCTCGCCTTTAAAGGAAAAAATGCTGTCATAAAACTGCTGTTTTGTCTGGATATTTTGAGTCTAGGTGCTTCAATGGCTATTGTGTAACACTGTGCCTCCTGTCACACTACCAACCTGCTGGGCTTGCGTGAGCCACTTAAGCCCAGCTTAAACCCAGGCTTAGAGCTGGCTCTAACCAAGACTGGTAGAAGTCAAGATTTATTTATGCTGGGGCTGCTGAATAAGGCAGTTACTCATGAGGACATTTTTAAACTGGTACAAGTAAACCCAGGAACACTTTAAGGGGAGAAATCACAAACACATCAAGTCTGGAGTTGGACATGTGTCTCGGGAGAAGAGACACGGGTGAGGGAAGATGATGCTTGCAGATTTCCAGTGTGCACCTTCCTCTTTAGTTGTGGCTGGTAGAGTTACCTGAGTCATTGATTTTGTCCCTTCTAGATGCTGCCCTGAATTTCGCTTTTGTCTGCTTTCATAATTTAGTGACCAGAATAACCATCTGACAACCATTCCACAAAGTATTTGCCTCAAGTCAAAAATACCCTCCAAAAAGTTGTTGGTGAATATAAGGCCAATTTCATGCTCTCTTAAAATAATGACACAAGAGTAGAAACTGAATAAGTTTCATAGTTCATGTCTCTTGTTCTAGACCTCTACATCAAGAAATGTCACAATTTTCAAGGCATATAGATTCAGTTAAAAAAAAAAGCTATAATTTTACCATTTTCAGAATTCAGCTGGAAAACAAATTTTGGTGTTGAGTGAAAACATTCTCTAGCACATTATCTGGCAATATTGGATGTTGTAATACAATCTTAACAGTATGCAATGTAAAGATACCAATGTATAGTGTTAACAGTATACAATTACCTCATAATATTAAAAACTCTAATAAACCTCATCTTAACAACAGAATAATATTCTAAGATGTGATTATGTAACAATTTTGTAAACCTTATTCCCTTTTTCGCTATTTTAAACAATATTACGATTTCTAACTTTATGAAAAAAATCTTCCAAATTTCAGGTCATGCCTTTAGGATAGATTCACAAAGTAGAATTACCATAATAAATGTTTTAAAGGTTACATTGCAAAATTATTTTCTAAAAGGCTTGTGGCAATTTTCATCCCCACCTGCAGTATCAATAGCCACTTCCTTGTTTCCTCATTCATATTAGGCATCTCATTTTTGAAAATGAATACATACAATTTTTTTAAAAGATTTGATACGTTGATAGGTTAAGAATTTTGTTCACTGTTGTTTCAATTTGTATTTATTTTTATTTACAGTGAGATTAAACACTTTTCCATATGTGATTTAGTCATTTGTATTTCCTCCTGTGTGTATTGTTGCACAGGCCTGTTGCCTGAAAAGGACCATTTCCTTTTCAGTAATAATCAACATTAACTGCCATGATGACTACTACGACAGGAAAGCTGATTCAGTGTGGGCTTGAGGGAGGAAGCAACAGAAGTCTGTCTGCCAGAAAGTGACCTTTGAATGGATATCCAAATGGTGGGAGGTAGAGAGATGCGCAGTAGCTTTCCTGGCAGAGGGACAGAATCACTTCTTTTGAGGCAGATTTGACCTGTGAGTCCAGGGCTGTCCAGAGAATAAAAATGCTGGCTCTAAGGGACATGAGCATTCTGGTCAAATGAAGAACATCTTCATCCATGCTTTGATGAGACAGACCTCAAACTACTATGATATTACTCTGATACAATAGATGATGACTACTATGATACACTTTTTTTTTCATTCCTAGACAATGTATTAAAATATATTCTCATATCAAAACTCAGGGTCTAAAACCTTCTCCTGACTAAAGTGCTACCTTATCATAAAATAATGAAAAGTTTTAAGATAGCTAAGAAAATACCCTACAAATTTATTATAATCATTTCTTACCAAAAACATTTTCACTTATACTGATACTTCAAATACAAGGACTTTTAAATTTCCTCTTTTTCCTAAATGCCGTAAAAGTAATAGTTACTAATATGTTGGGCCATTACTTTAGGAAATGTTATTTACACAACATAAAATTCCTTTATGAATGAACAACAAAATATTTTTTAATTGTATTGTGGTCCAAAAGACCTTAAAAAATAGAAGAAGCTTACTGAGCTGAAACTAATTCTTGATCTATTTTCAGCCATCAGCATAACTATCACAAAACTTTCAGGACATACTTATGGTGTCATAGGGAAGGCAGTCATAATGTTTTCATAAGTTGAGTATTTTATTAAGTAAAAGCACTTTAAATCAGTGCTTTTGAAACTGTGAATCATGATCATGACCATTAGTGAGTCATGAAATCAGTGGATCAGACTGGGTTTTTTGTTTTTTTTTTTTTTTTGAGATAGAGTTTCACTCTTGTTGCTCAGGCTGGAGTGCAATGGTGTGATCTCAGCTCACTTCAACCTCCGCCTCCCAGGTTCAAGCAATTCTCCTGTCTCAACCTCCCCAGTAGCTGGGATTATAGGTGCATGCCACCATGACCTGCTAATTTTTGTATTTTTAGTAGAGATAGGGTTTTACCACGTTGGCCTGGCTGGTCTTGAACTCCTGGCCTCATGTGATCTGCCCGCCTCGGCCCCTCAAAGTGTTGGGATTACAGGTGTGAACCACTGCTCCCAGCTTTTTTTTTTGGAAATGAAATAGAATGGAAGAAAAAAGAAAAAAGCATTGCATATAATAAAGGTCAGTATTATTTCAAGTGGATGTGCGACATTGCTATGTAAAATGCATCCCTACTGTAAGGCTATGGTCAAACTGATTTCAAAAGCACTGGAATCCAGGTGTGATGGCTCATGCCTGTAATCCTACCACTTTGGGAGACCAAGGCAGGAGGAAGGACCACTTGAGAAACTCAAGGCTATGCTGGGCAGCATAGTGAGACTCTGTTTCTACAAAAAAATAAAAAATTATAATAAATAAAAATTAGTCTAGCATGGTGGCACACACCTGTAGTCCTAGCTACTCAGGAGACTGAGGTGAATGAATTGCTTGAGCCCAGGAGGTCGAGGCTGCAGTGAGACATGACTGCACCACTGCACTCCAGCCTGGGTGACACAGCAAAACCCTGTCTCTAAAAAAAAAAAATAATTGTTTTTTAAACATTTTAAAGCACTAGACTTTACATAATAGCTGGTATATCTCTCATTTTTAAAAAGTCTTAAATTAATTCTAGCCACACCCCAAAGATTATTCTCCATTAATATTAGCCTTTAATAAGGTAAATTTAAAGTTAAATGTGCTGCTCCCATGTGGAACTGTTCTAGGTTCTGAGGAGGCAATGGTAATAAATTGGGATCCTAGCTCTCATACAGCTTCCATAAAGTTGGGAAGACAGATGGAATATATGAAATACAAAGAAGTTGTTCTGCAAGCACCAGGAAAAGAAAAAGGGTAATGAATGGCAAGGCAATGACTCAGGTGCAATTTTATGTTGGATGGTCAAAGAAGGCATCACTGAGAAAGTGACATTTGAATAGAGTCCAACATTTAATTTTTTAATCTAGCATTTTTAATGTTATTTTAAATTTAAATGAACATTTTGATAAATAATAGCTAACAACTGCTGAGATTTAAAATTTTACAAACTATTTCATTCCCTATTATGATGCTTAACTTTTTGTTCATTTATATATTTAGTCATTTACTCAACAAATATTTATTTTGTGCTTACTAAGGGCTGGCCACTGTACTGAGCCCTGGGGATTGAACTGAGAAAAAAAAACAAACTTAATTCTTGCTCTTAGAAGTGTCTGGCCTACTAGGGTGTACACTGAGGCAAGAGAACCACTGGAACCTAGGAGGTGGAGATTTTTTGTACACTGGGCTGCACGAAAAGAAAAGAAAAGAAATAGGCAATTCCAAAGTGATAAATGGGTCATGGCGTAGTACAGATTGCAGTTCCCTTCTTGGAAGATCAGAGAAGGCTTCTTGGAGGAATAATGATTAAACTGAGATGTAGAGGGTAAAATTAAATTTAATTCAAAATTTTTGCACACATTGACATTTTAAATTTTAGTTGAGACTACAGGCTTTTAATGGTGCTTAATAAGAAACTTTGAGTTGTGACAAAAGTACTTTTAACTTCACTGGATTGGTCATTACCCTCTGATTTAAAAAAAATACAGAAGTTTAGAGAATGTTTACACGCTTGTTACCATTAAATTTAAGTTAAATCTATAATCATTCTGTATCTTATAAACTTAGATTTCCCTCTATTTCCTAAGATGGGCAAAGAGTGTCCCAGTAATATTCAGAGGTATGCTTTTGCAGTTTGAAGGGCTGTTGATTTATAATCTGGAGACTGCAAATGTTTGTACTACAGAACTGTAGTCTACTCTGTAGAATGTTGTTATAGAGAATCATGTTTGTTCACTTGAGGTTGCAAACTGTGTTTGTCATACAAGGTTAAACTTCCTCACCAACCCTATGATAATTAACCAGTAAGACCTCACTGATGTTGTATAATGAACTCGACCAGTATAAAAGCCTGGGGGTTTTCTTGTTGTAAGGAAAGTATTTGAAGCTTTGTCCTTGCATAGTTTATACAAATAAAAATAAATAGGTAAGGCTAAGCCAATTAATTTCAAGCACAACCCTAAATCTCATTCTTCTGCAGAAGTTAGCACACAAGGTGTAGCAAAAGAGTCTAGTTTTCCAGATCAAGGGAATTGAATACAGTAAAGGCCTCAAGGCCAAAACCAGCAGGTTTGTTTCAGGAACTTGAAAGTGTTCAGATGCAAAACTTCCAGGTGAAGAGGGCAGGTTGCATAGATGGTCTTATCTCTCTCCCTGACCAAAATTTAATCCACTAATGCAATACCCTCCAAAAATGGCATTTCATAACCACCACCACCCATTTTTTTATCCAAAGCATTTATCACTCTATAATATACCATATATTTTATTTCTTTATTTTCTACCCCCCACCCATTCCCACCACCATTAGATATAAGCTCATGGAGTACAGTAATTTTGTCTGTTTTCCTTACTAGTGCTCCAGATTGAGGATAGAGGAGTAAAAATTGATTAGAAGTTCAAGGCTGAGGCTTATTAATTTTGACCTTTACTCTAGATCCAAGGTGTTTTCGGTACACCATTTACAACTTCCCTCATCCCCACCCCTAAATTCTATGTTAGTATTTCAAAGTATTTCCCTTTGGGCTGGTTGGAAATTTCCCAGAGAAGAGTCTTCCTGTTTCCTGCCTGGAGGGTAAGGTCTGGGAAACAGCCAGATTCTGGGAGAGAGGTCTGGGGTACCTGCACCATGGGCATTAAAATTCAAGCAGCCCCTACACCTCTGCTTTCCACAGAGAGTACCATTCCTTCACCTATGCCTGGTATCTCTCACTCCAGAAGATAAATCTAGAAGACAAATTCCAGAAGATAAACCTCCAGTCTTCAAGGGGCTACAGCCTTAGCCCCAGTGATCTAGAGTGGGGCGAGAGGTGAGAAAACCAGAACTCCAGAATGCAAAAGCCTGCCTGCCTTCCTGGGAGGGTGAAGGAAAAAATCACCTTTCCTTCTTTCAGTGATGAATCTGATCCAATAGGAAACCAGTTCCAAGTATATTTCTATTTTAAATTATTAATCTACATTGTGCCACATTAGCTAACACAAATGAAATTTGGGGAAGCCCATTAGTTTACGACTCATTAAAAGAGAAGAGTTCCAGCTGCCTTCATAAACATTTGTTCTCTTTTTGATGTGCTTTTTAGGGCATACTAAATAAGAGGCAGATGGTAAGACATTAAATGTTAAGCTAAGCATTTAACTGAAGTCTAAATCTGTGATTTCCAATGGGAGGAGAAGAGTTTGGGTTTAAATGTTTGACATCTTACACTTGCACAACATTCTTGTAGCACTTTGGCAATTATACTAATTATATTTCTGATGGCATTATGACAAGTTTGTATTATGTGTGTTTAAGAAAATATTTGCGAATTTGAGGAGGGTAGTTCATTCTCCCCACCCCCATAACCCAGGTTTCCAAATCTTCTCTGAAGAGGTCATAGGAATTAGAAAAGTAACCCAGGGCTGGGCACAGTGGCTCATGCCTGCAATCCTAGCACTTTGAGAAGCTAAGAAGGGCAGATCACTTGAGCCCAGAGGTTCAAGACTAGCCTGGGCAATATGGCAAACTCCATCTCTACAAAAAATATAAAAATTAGTGGGGCATGATGGTGAGTGCCTTGTAGATCCAGCTATTTGGGAAGGCTGAGGCAGGAAGATCATCTGAGCCAGGGGAGGCTGAAGCTACAGTGAGCTATGATTATGTCACTGCACTCCAGCCTGGGTGACAGAGACTTTGTCTCAAAAATACAAAAATAAAAAAGAGACCCCATTCACTTGACAATTTGCCTGGGGATGTTTCTGCACAGCCTCAACCTTTGCTTAGCCTTGGTCCTAAGATCTCTTTTGAAGAGGTTCCTGTTGAACTAAAAGTCTACTCGAGTCTCTCACTACTTAAGGTCCAGGACCTTGGGTAAAGACACCTGTTACGAGGTGAAAGTACTCATAGCTTCAACTGAAAAAACCGCTCTAAGTCTTTTGGAGAAGCTCTTAAATATCAGTCGATATTAATGTTGCTGTTTTCTATCACAATGACAGTCTGCACAATGCTACACCTTATTGCAATACCCCCTACTCACCCAGGGAAGCAGCGGAGGCCAGAATATTAGTCATTAGCATTCAGCATACTTATCAGTAGACTTTTCTACATTGCCTTGCAGACTCAGGAGCAAAATCATGTCCAAGTTAGCTCAGCTCAAGACATAGAAGCAAAAAGCTGACTTTTAATTCTGTCTTCTCTTTCTATACTTCCAACTTCTGCCAGTTCCCTTCAACAGTCTGGCTGATAATGGTTAGGCCCCATTTATCAACTCAAATATTAAGATATGGCTGTTCACTTACCTGTTTATAATATGCTCCATCTGGATCTCTGGCTTGAGACATTCCCTCTTTTTCTTCCTCATCCTTCTACCTCAAATGAACCACATCTCTCTTCTTTATTAATATTTAGGATTTGACCTGTCTTATGTAGGACAGGTCTTTTTTTTTTTTTTTTTGAGACAGAGTTTCACTCTTGTTACCCAGGCTGGAGTGCAATGGCACAATCTCGGCTCACTGCAACCTCCGCCTCCTGGGTTCAAGCAATTCTTCTGCCTCAGCTTCCTGAGTAGCTGGGACTACAGGTGCACGCCACCATGCCCAGCTAATTTTTGTATTTTTAGTAGAGACGGGGTTTCACCATGTTGACCAGGATGGTCTCGATCTCTTGACCTCTTGATACACCCGCCTAGGCCTCCCAAAGTGCTGGGATTATAGGCATGAGCCACCACGCCCAGCTGGGACAGTTCTTTTTTATTTCCTTTATACAAGGCAAGCAGAACCCTCACATAGCTACTGAATTCACATGTGTTTCTGATCAAAGAGAGGGCGGTAGAGGGAAAAGGAAGCAAAGGAACTCGCTGGAACACTGGAGTTTCATAGCACAGAATATTCAGTACATCTGTTAAAAGTTTATGGACTCCCTTAACTCTAGCATATGTATACAAATATTTCATTTGATGAATTTCATTGATCTAAGAAGTTGTAGTAGCAAGAAAAATGGACTTCAAGATCAAGTCCTTTGCCGGACCTTCCACTAATTCTCCTGGTTCCAAGCTACCAAGTTGCAAATAAATTACAACAATGAGTCAAGGTCACTATTTTGCAGATGGGGATTCTGGAACTCTCAGAAAGATGAAGACACCCTTCTCAAATAATGGTTATTTACCTAATGCTGGTTTAACTTGCTTTTTTAACCTGGCAGCCAAAACACAATCTCCTGTTGGTAACGATGGAGAAATTTTATTCAGTAGAACTCCTTTTAGGGAAAGCACTGCACTTGTTTCAAATGAATGTCTTGATAAGACCTTTTGGTAGTATTTAAAACAAGACCACCAACCCAAGTGTCCATCAGTGGATGAATGGATAAATAAAATGTGGTGAAGGGAGCCAGAATATGCCACCACAAAATATGCCACTTTGGCATAAGAATTATTTTGCGCTAAAGACAGCTCAGGAACAGCAGACCGAAAAAAAGAAAAACAAAAAAAAAAACCCAAAAAACAACTCTCTGCCCTCCCCTTATCTGGGTAAAAGCAGAACATGAATCTCCATTTTTAATGGAAAAAATAAACTGTAAAATAGTTTAAAGAGATTTTTCTGAGCCAATATGTGTGGCCATGGCCTGGGGAAACACAATCTCAGGTGGTCTTGAGAAAGTGCGCTCATGGCTGGGTGCAGTGGCTCACACCTGTAATCCCAGCACTGTGGGAGGTCAAAGCAGGTGGGTCACTTGAGTTCAAGACCATCCTGGCAAACATGGTGAAATCCCATCTATACTAAAAATACAAAAATTAGTTGGGCATGGTGGTGGGCACCTGTAATTCCAGCTACTCAGGAGGCTGAGGCACAAGAATCACTTAAACCTGGGAGGTGAAGGCTGCAGTGAGCAGAGATCATCTCATTGCACTCCAGCCTGGGTGATGGAGTAAGACTCTATCAAAAAAAAAAAGAATCAGGGAAAGTGTGCCCAAGTCAGTCAGGTTATAGTTTAATTTTGTACATTTCAAGGAGACAGGAACTACAGCTAAAGACATAAATCACTTCATGGAAGGTAACATTGGTTCAGCCCTAAAAGGCAGGACATCTTGAGGTGGGGAAAAGGGCACTTCCAAGTCATAGGTGGGTTTTTGGGATTCTTTAGTTGGCAATTAGTTGAAAGAATTAAACTTTGTCTAAAGGCTTAAAGTCAGTAGAAAGGAATGCTTAAGTTAAGGAAGATCATTACCCAATAAACTGGGTCAGAGTGACCTGTAGGGATGTGACTTAACCCTTGTCTGGCATGGTCATAGGTTCCTTTTATAATCTGATATCTTGTTGTCACAAAGAGTCTGTTTTGTCAATCTTATGATCTCTATTTTAACATTAATGCTGGTTAGTTGTGCCTAAACTCCAAAAGGGAGGAAATATAACAAAGCATGTTCAACCTTACTTCCTGTCATGGCTGGAAATTCAGTTTTTAAAGTTTTTGGGGTCTCCATGGCTAGGAAGGATCTGTTCAGTCAGTGGGCTTAGGATTTTGGGGTCTCCATGGCTAGGAAGGATCTGTTCAGTCAGTGGGCTTAGGATTTTATTTTTAGGTTATACATTTATGAAAGTGTCCTCTTCCTTACCAAGGAAGAGAACAGCTCTTAATGCAATTGCCTGATGGGTTCGGTCTGCCCACTGCACAGACAAATCCAATCTACTGAGATTGTGGTACTGCAATAAGGAAAAAGTTTAATTACCTCTAGGCTGGTCACATGGGAGATGGAGTTATTACTCAAATCAGTCTTCCAGAAGGTTTGGAGGTCAGGGTTTTGTAAGGATGGCTTGGTGGGTAGGGGACTAGGGAATGGGTGTTATTGACTGACTGAGGATATAATCACAGGTTGTAGAAAATGGTCCTCATGCACTGAGTTTGCCTCTGGGTGGGGGCCACAGGACTGGTTGAGTCATGAGTCAGTAGGGTCAATCAATGGTCAGAATGCAAAAGTCTGAAAAACGTCTCAAAAGACCAATCTTAGGTTCCACAATCATGATGGTATCTATAGGAACAACTGGGGAAGTCACAAATCTTGTGACCTCTGGGCACATGACTCCTGAACAGTAAGGGACTATAAAAACTATATTTTAGCAGAATTTAGGCTCCTCCCATAATTCTAATCTTGCAGTCTTTCATTAGCTTTACAGAGGTAGTTTCAGCCTCTCAACAAGGAGGGGATCAGTGTTAGGGAGGGACTATCATCCTTGCTTCCAAGTTAAACTGGAAACTAAATGCCTTCCATGGTTAGCTTCCTATGCCCAGAAATGAGTGAAGACAGTTGGTCTGTGAGGCTAGAAGCAAGATGGATTCAGTCATGTTAGAGTCTTCCTGCTGTCATAATCTTTGTAAAGGTGGTTTCATTAATCATTGGGACTCTTCATCACTGGAGATGACTCTAGGTTCTTATCAGCCCAAAGGTTTGGAGAGGAATGTATATAACAAATCTTACTAAACCACCCTTTTCTTGTATTTATTTCCCCATATAGTTCCTTCTCACAAGCTACCACCCCTAGAAACACCCCTTTTCCTTTGTCTTATCAGTCTCTACAATGTATCAAATGTATCACTCTTTGTCAAAATGCTGTGTCACATCTTAGGTGTAACTGCTTCTCTGCCCCTTCACTTTTCTGGGAAGACCTCTGTATATATACATGATAATAAACCTTTCCTCCTGCTAATCTATCTTTTGTCAGTCTGATTTGCAGGGCCCCAGATACTGAACCTAAGAAGGTAAAGGAAAACATTTTTTTCCTCCCCCAACAGTGGTATATGCATACAATGAACTATTCTTATTCAGCATTAAAAAGAAGGAAATTCTGACATATGCTATAATATGCACGAACCTTGTGGACATTATACTAAGTGAAATAAGTCAGTCACAAAAAGATGAATACTATATAATTCTACTGGTAGGAGTGTCTAAAATAGCCAAATTCATAGGGATGGAAAGTAGAATGGTGGTTGTCAGGCACTAGTGGGAGGGGGAATGAAAAGTTGTTGTTTGTTTAATAGCCATAGAGGTTCAGTTTTGCAAGATGAGAATGTTCTGGAGATTGGTTTCTTAGGGGCCAAGGGAAAATTTCCCCTTCACCCTATGAGGTTTCATGGAAAAATCAACTCACGAAAGGCAGACTAATTGGAGAAATAACATACAAATGCATTTAATGTGTACATGGGAGCCTTCAGAATGAAGACAGGGTAAAGTGCACATTTTTAAGCTTAGGTTCAACAAAGTATGTAGAGCTGTGTAGAAATATGACAGGACAAAAAGAGTATGATCTAACGCGAACAGATGGCGTGAGGAAACTCAGCAAGGCCTATCTGTCTAGATTCTTCTTGGCCTCTCTGGGCAGCACTTCTTTTTTCCAGATATGGGACAGGACCCTTTCTGGAATGGGGGTCTTACGACCTACAGTAAAATAAGGTAGGTCAGATCATTTCCCTATGGCCAATTTTTATACAGAATGTAAACCAAAAGTATCCGAGACAGATCCCAATCAATGTAGAAAGTTTATTTTGCTAAGGTTAAGGACACATCCATGACACAGCCTTAAGAGGTCCTGCCTAGGTACTCAAGGGGGTCAGGCCACAACTTGGTTTTATATATTTTAGGGAAACATGAGACATCAATCAATACATGTAAGATGTACATTGGTTTGGCCCAGAAAGGTGGGACAACTCAAAGAGAGGACTTCCAGGTCATCAGGAGATTTAAAAATTTTCTGATTGGCAATTGGTTGAAAGAGTTATTATCAATAGAAAGGAATGTCTGGGTTATGATAAGAGATTGTGGAGACCAAGGTTTTATCATGCAGATTAAGCCTTCAGAGAGAACAAATTGTAAATGTTTCTTATTAGACTTAAGGAGTCTGTTCTATCAGTAATTCCAAAAGGGATGTGGCAACAGTGAGGCATGCTTGGCTTCCCCTTTTCCTCATGGCCCGAACTCGTTTTTCAAGTCAACTTTGGGATGCCCTTGCCAAGAGGAGGAGTCCATTCAGATGGTTGGGGTATTTAGAATTTTATTTTTGGTTTACAAGAAAGGCAGATGAAAAGTTTGTCATTTTTAGGTTTTACAGCTGGCTTTGGGGGAAAAGGGTTCTGGTTTCTATGACCCACGTGGGGAAAAGGGATTCCAGTTTCTATGACTAGCCTCAGGAAAGAATGGGACTGAGAGACAGGAGAGCAGAAGAAGGTCACAGAAAAGCCTTTGCTTCTCAGGCTGCTTCCAAGGCTGTCATTTTAGGGTATTGTTTTCTAGATCTCAACAGTGACACAGCAATGTGAATGTACTTAAGACCTACTGAACTGTGGATTTAAAAATGGTTATGATGGTAAATTTTGTGTCATGTATATTACCACAATTTTTTAAAACCTATTTTAAAAAGACCATGAAACACTTTAAACATTTAAAATAATCAAATATTTTTTAAATTGCTGATTTAAATATACTTATGATGACTTTTCAACTTATACAGTTGTTGTTAGGGTGTTTGTTTGTTGTTTATTTGGTAGAGATGGGGTTTCACCCTGTTGGCCAGGCTGGTCTCGAACTCCTGACTTCAAGTGACCCACCTGCCTCATCCTCCCAAAGTGCTGAGATTGCAGGCATGAGCCACCATGCCTGGCTCATTGAACTTATACAGTTGTTTTTCAAATAAAAAATACATAAGCCAGGCACAGCGTAGCACACCTGTAGTCCTGGCTACTCAGAGGTTGATGTGGGAGGATCACTTGAGCCCAGGAGTTCGAGGTCAAGCTGGGCAACATGGTGAAACCTCTTCTGTAAAATAAAATATATATAATAAAAAGTTTAGGCTGGGCACTGTGTCTTACACCTGTAATCCCAGGACTCTGGGATGCCCAAGGCAGGTGGACCGCTTGAGCCCAGGAGTTTGAGACCAACCTGGGCAATACGGCAAAACTCCATCTTTACAAAAAACACAAAATTTGCTAGGCATGGTGGCATGTGCCTGTAGTCCCAGCTACTTGGGAGGCTAAGGTGGAGGATCGCTTGAGCTCACCAGAGGTTGTAGTGAGCTGAGATCACACCACTGCACTCCAGCCTGGATGACAGAGCAAGACTCTGTCTCCAAAAAAAAAAAAAAAAAAAAAAAATTTTTTTTTTAAAGAATATGTGTATTTTCATCATTTTTATCATGACTCTACTCATCCTTCTGATATTTATACCTCAATCCTGCAGACCACTGTCCTTGTGCTTTCTATTTGGGAATGGTATCACCCAGTAAGTGGACATTAACAAATCTGCTAATTTTTACTGAGGCAGTTCCCAATGCTAAGTTGCATAGACTTTCACCCGCCTGCCTGGTATATGAAAAAATCAACTCTCAGTTGTTATAGGTAGTCAGCACGATTAATTGAAAATACATTACTCTTTTCATCTGTTCTGCAGATAGGACAAAATAGGTTCAGAATGGTTAATTCACCTGAACAAGTCATACCAAAAGGTCTCAAATGAGGACTTACTCAGGGTCAGCTTCCTGTGCTTGAGAACTGTACAGTCATGTAAGTTGCCACACTTAGAGGAGCCCCATGCTTGTTTAATGTTTTGCTGTTATCATCTTGACATTTTTAATATATATGTGTATATATATACATATTAACAAAAGGCCCCGGCCCCATATTTTCATTTTGCACTGAGCCCTGCAAATTTTCTAGTTGATCCAAGACTTAGGTCACTGATCTCTAACTATGATGTTCTAGGCTCAGCAGTGGGAAGCATTGTACAAGTAAGGCAGCATTGTTCCTTTTATTCAAGATTCAGTGTCGCTATTTTATACACAATGTTCATACTGATTTTGCTATAGAGCATTGCAATGCTAACACTAGAATCTACCATTTAAAGAGAAGCTAGAACCCTCAATAGTTACATCCAAGCTTCAGCGAGAAATCCCCACAAAGACTAATATAATTTTCTCATAAATATTTACAAGTTTTAAATAGTTGGATGTTAGTCACCCCATTTATCTTGGTGTTTCCATGTGAATGAAGCCCATCCAATATCTACATCTTATTGAGAAAAATCTGTGAAGCTAATGCAGAAAGAAGAATCAAGAGTGCCAAAAATAAATATTTCCATCCTGAGCCAAAGAATGAATCACTTGTGCATTCATACGTTATAAAAAATGTGATTCCTTTTTTCCAGTTTTACAAGGCCAACACCTATCAGAAACACAAATTCTGACTTTGACTGACTCAGACTAGGTCTCAAAAGCCATAAAAAGGCCGTTCACGGAAATGAACAAAGAACGTATTTGTATATTTATCTGAGAAGTCTTGGCAGAATCTCTTTTAAATCAGCAGAGTAACATTTGCTTTTACATTTGTATGTTTTAGTGAGTTTTATAAACCCAGAAGCTAACCGACTTTTGCTTGTAAAGTAGAGAAGTAAACTGATATTGGGAGAGATGCCTGAAATGGGCTGAAATGTTTGTGCCTTGCTTATTAAACATGATCATCCTCACCAGAAATTACCATAGCATCAAGCTTCCCAGAAGGTTCTGAGGGCCAGTGCTTCACTTCTTCCTTATTCCTAAGGCACCTAACACGATGCTAGCATGTGAGAAGTACCCAGCAAACCCTCTCTTCACCCTCTCTCCAATTTTGGCCTCTCCCGGGAAATCCCCCCTCCTTGCACATGATGTTTCACCCACATCTGTCTTGACTGGGCAATGCCCCATGCAGCCAACTTTTCATATTCTCTCTTCCACACTTTCATTATAATGTATTTTTCCTTGATTCCACTGCCTCTAATTTCTAAGACAAAAATTATGTGAAAACTAACTCAGTCTTATGTTTTGAAGAATGAGTGTATCTAAAAGTTGAAATGTCTTACTGAGGGAAGTTGTTCTCTTTCCGGGTCCACAGGGGCACGTAGTTTTAAGGGCAAGAACTTCCCAGCACCATGCCCCCCTCCCATCTCTCTCCATCTGGGAGATTTAACGGTTTATGTTTGAATTTTGTGGGCACGGGAAGAAACTAAGAGCCAATCCTAAGAGCCAATCACTGCAGCAGAAGTTCTAAGGAACTCCTTTCATTGGCCCGGGGTCTTAGAGAAGGTTGGGGTTCTTCCCAGGTTAAAAGTCCCCTTCTTCCATGCCCCTTCGGACTCCATGTTTGGGTCCTCTTCCACAAACACTCCCTTCATGGAAGCCTGTCTTCCCCTCCTAAACTCCATCTCTCTCTATTCCTTTCCACTCAGTGTGGGAGTTGCTTTCCTCTCCCGGATTCCATCTTTCTGGATTCTCTCACTCAGTGTGAGAGTTAGGTGTTTCTTTCTCTCTCCTTCTCCTGTTTCTCTCTCTCTAAATAAATCACTAACTACAAACACTTTTGAGTATGGCATTTACTGCGCACTGCACTGTGGTCCCCTTTCTCATTCTTGAGAGGGCAGGAGACCAAGAACCTGGAGAAACATCCTCTCAGGGGAGCTGAGGGCACCCTGAACCCCTGAACTCCAATATTACATTTTGGCAAGCCAGCCAGGAAAGGGGTACACCAGGAGAGGGGTACACCAGAAAGAGGGGTACAGCCAGGAAAGGGGTACAGCCAGAGAAGAAGACTTTAAAATTGTGAGTAAAACCAGCCCCAGTCTGTCCTGTCTCTTTGAGAACCCCTGAAGTGGCCACAGCCAGACAGGGCTGTGGGGAACCGGAGCCCCGGTACAGAGCCCTGGAGGCACAACCCAGCCCATCTTAAGCTGCGCAGGCCAGCTGGAAGTAAAAGCGCAGTTTTTTTACCTTCAGGCTCTCTCTCTGCTTCCCGTCTCCTTCTCTATCCTTCAGATATTATCTCTGGGACCAAAACCTGAGGGAGCCTGTGGGGCGGAGTGGGTGAGCACTGCCCTCAGGCCTTTCGCTCCTTGCCTGCCCGGGAACCGGGATGCAGAGACCACGCCCCCTCCTCCCCAGGTGCATGCAGCAAGCCGTAGCTGCCGGCACGGCAGGCTGAGAGGAAAATAGCGGGGAGGGACGAGGTACAGCCCGAGCCTTCAGGGGACCAGGGAGCGCGGCAGCCTGGCGCATGGCTCTGGCAGGCCTCTCCAGCCTTCTCCAGTCCCAGGCAGCGGGGTAAAAAGTCTCCTCAGGACGTTCGCCTGCTGGCCGCTGGTTCCTGTGTGGGCAGCGGCTCAGGGAGTGGCCTAACTGCTCACGTGGTTCTGGCAGGGTCAACATGGCGACTGAAAGCCACGCAGGCGGGGGAACTCGCTGTGGCTGCAAACGCAGCTTTTAAACGGTTGCAGCAAGCGGCTTTTTCCCTCTGCCGGTGCGGCTGAAGGAAAGGAAGCGGCTGCTGACTGTCAGCCCTGCCCAGCTTTTAGGCAGGCCGCACTGCCTCCGGGTGCAGCATTCTCATTCACAATGTGGCTTAAGAAAGCTTTCTGCTTTTGTTTTGCACAAGTGGTCTGTTTGCATAGTTGGTTAAGGTGTAGGGCCTGCAACTGTAAGGTTGCTTGTTCAAGTCCCTAGTGGAGCCAGTCTTCATTTGGAGAAGACTTTTGGGAAAATTGAGAAGCTGAAGGCTATGAGACTTTGTGTTTGGTGTATAATTTGTCTTGCTTAGGATTGGCTCTCTCTACGGCAGAACTTTTCCATCTAGAAAATCATAGTTAAACCAGTTCCAGGGCCCAAATAGTCAATGGCAAATCTCACAACCTTAAGAGCATTTTCCTACAAGGGAAGGTGGGTTAGGGGAGAAGAGGCCTGGGTCCTGAGGGTATTGTTCCAGCCAAAGCCACTCAGCCTTCAAAGAAGGCATGACTTCTTTGAACTGTGTACTCTAATGGCCCCTCCCTAGAAGTTTACCCTTCTGAGGCAGTTTTATAAATTGGCCTGTGTAAATTGGACTCTTGCTGGGAAATATTGGTACTCATCTCCTGAGCCTCATTCCTCGTTGGGGCTCGTTGGTACGTGACTACCCAACCCAACAGTTTGTCTCGTTCCATGCCTCTATGGTAGTCACTGGAGGTCATGCAGGCAGTGAGTGGTCCCATGATGCTGGTAGGTCGTGATTGGAATCCAGTACATGGGAGGACCTCTGATAAAATAGATCATGCATCTTGGGCACACAAATTTCAGGGTACTGACTGAAAGATGTTTCATTTCAGTACCCGTTTTACCTGGGGGACACCTCAGGTTAAAGGGGCTATAATTTCTTTAATCGGGGGTGCAGACATCCCTTGTGTTCAATTTCAGATGGGTGCTTCTATTCCCAAGCTCAAGTCCCCATTAAAGTGTATACTGGAAAATTGGGACCAATTTAGCACACAATCTTTAAGGAAGAAGTGGCTTATTTTTCCCTGCCAAACAGCATGGCCAAATTACCCTCAGCCTAGTGGAAAATCTGCTCCCCAAAGGGAAGGGAAGAAAACCCAACAGCTTTCTTTGAGCCATTGCAGGCCTTAAGAAAGTACACTCCCCTGTCACCAGACTTCACAGAGGGTCAGTTAATACTAAAGGACAAGTTTATTAGTCAGCAGCAGGTATCAGGCAGAAGCTCCAGAAACTGGCCTTGGGGCCACAGCAGAGTCTAGAATCATTACTGAACCAGGCAACCTCAGTATTTTATAATAGAGGCCAGGAGGAACAGGCTGAAAGGAACAGGAGAGATCAGCCTTAGTAATGGCTTTCAGGCAAGCAGACCCTAGGGGCTCAAATGTGGGAAAGTCTTGGGTTAGCCACCAGTCTGGCAGAACTTGTTACCAGTGTGGTCTGAAGGGACATTTTATAAGAAATTGTCCCCAGAGGAATGGACCACCATCTTGTCTATGCCTGCTGTGCCAAGGGAATCACTGGAAAGCACACTGTCCCAGGGGATGAAGGTTTCCAGGGCCTGAGGTGTCTGATCAGATGACCCAATGGCAGGACTGAGGATGCCTGGAGCAAGTGCCAGCATGAGCCACCACCCTCACAGAGCCCTGGGTAAAGCTGACCATAGAGGTCCAGGAAGTTAATCTTCTCCTGGACATGCATGGCCTTCTCAGTATTTTTCTCCTGCCCTGGAGACTTGGTACTTGTTAATTCTCTCCCCTCAGACTCTCCCTCTCTAGGCCCATCCTGGGAAGGATGATTTTTGATCATTCTGTCTACTCCAACAGCAATTAAGGTAGTGGGAATTAACTCATGGATTCATCATCCTTGGCTGAAGCCTTGGATACCTCCTGAAGGAAATCATAGACCCTCCCCCCCCCCAGCCTGAAGTTCCTGGAGACAACCCTTCGTATCCCTGTGAGCTTTTAGAAGATCTACATCTGCTTTTCCAACAAGATCCTCAGGGAAGTAACTACGCATAAGTCTAATTTTATCCTGGCATTAATAGGACTATAACCCTCAACTTTGCTATCTCTCGAACTCCGATGATCCTTTTCATAGTGGGAAAGGAACCTGTCTCTTTCTAGGCAAAATGCTGCTATCTTGTAAACCAGTTAAGTGTTGTTTTGAACATAGAACTCAGGAATCAATCAAACACAGGGCTAAAGACCTTCAAGAACCTGGCTCTGTTCTCTCCTAGGCTCGTTTATAACCATTCTATATTTGTTGGCCTTTGGGCTTTTCATCTTTAACCACATTGTCACATTCATTTCTTATAGAACCATAAGGTCACAAATAATCCCACCGCTGGAACCCTGGATGTCCTTGGCTCAAAACTCTATCATGGACCTCTAGATCAACCTGCACCCCTGAAAGGCTCCCCTCTGGAGGAAACCTCAACTGCAGGGCCCCTTCTATGCCCCATTTCAGCAGGAAGCAGCTTAAGAGGATCGATGCCCGTGTTCCAACAGAAGTTGGGCTTTCCTGTTCAGATGGGGGGAATGAGGGAAGTTGTTCTCTTTCCCAGTCCACAGAGGGGCATAGTTTTAAGGGCAAAAACTTCCCAGCACCATGCCCCCCTCCCATCTCTCTCCATCTGGGAGATTTAATGGTTTATGTTTGAATTTTGTTGGGAGTGGGAAGAAACTAAGAGCCAATCACTGCAGCAGAAGTTTTAAGGAACTCCTTTCGTTGGCCTGGGGTCTTAGAGAAGGTTGGGGTTCCTCCCAGGTTAAAAGTCCCTTTCTTCCACACTCCTTCGGACTCCATGTTTGGGTCCCCTTCCACAAACACTCCCTTTGTGGAAGCCTGTCTTCCCCTCCTAAACTCCATCTCTCTCTATTCCTTTCCACTCAGTGTGGGAGCTGCTTTCCTCTCCTGGATTCCATCTTTCTGGATTCTCTCACTCAGTGTGAGAGTTAGGTGTTTCTTTCTCTCTCCTTCTCCTGTTTCTCTCACTAAATAAATCACTATCTACAAACACTTTTGAGTATGGCATTTACTGCACACTGCGCTGTGGTCCCCTTTCTCATTCTTGAGAGGGCAGGAGACCAAGAACCTGGAGAAACAGCCTCTCAGGGGAGCTGAGGGCACCCTGAACCCCTGAACCCCAGTATTACATTACCAGGCAATGGGGATTTTGAAACACTTCTGAGTCTCATCATTTAGGTGGCAGTCTATGAAGAGGACTGGCTCGTTCTAAAAGATATTCATTCATTCATTTAATCGTCAAACACATCCTCAAGACTTATCCTGTGCCAGGGACTGCTGTGGATGCTGGGATACAACATTGAACAGAATGATCAGGACCCTATTCTCATGGTACTTACATTTGAAGGGGGATGGTGGCAGGAATATATAATTTAAGGAAAAAATATTTAATAATAGTAAATGCTATGATTAAGATAAGACAGAGATGTGCAAGAAAATAACAGCTGGGGTTCAGGAACTGGGGGCTACAGCTAAGTGGTCAAAGGTCTCTCAAAGAGGATGGCATTGACGTTGAAACCTGAAGGATAAGAAGGAACCAGGCATGGGAAAACCTAGGAGAAGAATGTGTCAGCCTAGGGCAGACCTTATGCAAAGGCCATTGAGTGAGAGGGCAGCTATGTGTGTTCAGGGCACATGTGGCTATAATGTAGTGTTACTGAGGGAGCGAGGCAGGTGGGCCCACTTCATGTGGGATCTCATGAGCCAGGAAGGAAGAGGCTTTGGGTTTGATTCTAAGTGTGAGTAGAAGTCCCTGGAGTGAAAAGGGCATGTTCTGATTACATTTTAAAACACCCCTCTGGCATTTGAGTTGTAACTAGACTCTAGGTGCCAGAGAGGAAGTAGGGAGGAGATTGGGACAGAGACGATGGTATCTCGGATCAGGATGGCAGCAGTGGAAGTGTCAACGCAAACGGCATCAGGAGATGTCTTGGTGATAGAGTTAACAGAACTTCCTGATGTATTGCATTGGTTGGGGTGGGTGGGGAGAAAAGACTTCTGGGGTTTTGGTTTGAGTAACATTTCCTGGGGTTTTGGTTTCATTTCCTGAGACAGAAAAGCTGGGGATGGAGGGGACTGGGTGGAAGAGTTTTGAGGGGAAAATCAAAAACGTCATTTAAAAATCTCTTTTTTAGTACCTAACATCCAGTTACAAGAGGAATCATGGCTCAATCCTCAAGAAAGAAACATGGTTATATGGAGTTATTGCCTTATGTGGACACAGTATACATTTAGGAAGGAAGAAACTGTCTTCTGTGAAAATGTGGAAAATCCAAATTAGAGCTCATTCAAAAAGGCATGATTTCAGTTGTTGGAGCTGTATTTCTCAACTACATTTTGGAAACTTTTACCAGCACATTCTGAAGACAGGAAGCTCAGAAGGGAATTAGAATGATGGAGGCGCTGCTAAAGGAACAGTATGGTGCTCCCTTAGCTGAATAAAGAATCGCCAGAGAGCTGTGATTTTTTTTTTTTTCCAAGAATCACTTCTTGGTCACAACACATTATAGACACTGTTTCTGGAATACAGGTTTGAGGATACCGTGTCAGCAGCTTCAAGAGGAAGAGACCTTCTTGCCAGGACATAAAGTGATACCCTCCTCTGAGAACCTGCTTTCAACAGTGGGACTCAGGGACATGAGACCTTCTTGCTGGATTTTTATGACATAATCTCTTTATAACTTTACAAATAAAGGAATAAAATCCAGATAAGATGATGTCTGCCCTTCTTTGGGGTGCTCTGCTGATTGTCTGGTCATGGTGTCAGGAAAGCCAGACAGGATAAGGCCAAGGAGGGTGTTTGTGCCCTTATGTTATTAGCACCATTGTTCATAGGACTTGTGAGAGGATTCTGGAACCAATAAAAAGGTAGGTACCTGATTCCTAGGTGAACTGGAACAAACAGGGATATACCAGACCTATGTTGCAGCCAAGCTATATCTATTGCAATGTTTGAGATTCTCAGAAATCAGATTTTATGTCTATCCATAAGTCAAATGGAACTGCCATTAATAGAACTTTTACAACATAACATGTGAACTGTGATTTAGTGCTCTGAAAAAACACAGAATGAAGAGTGGGAAGGAAGGTTCTGAACTTGGCTCCTGATAGCTTGTTCTGTGATATGGAGCAAATCATTAACCTGTCTGTTTTTTACTGGGAAAATGGGGATAATCAAGCACAGGTCATTCTGCCAATGGGTTGTGATAATTAAACAAGGTAATTTTGTGCAAGGAGTCAAGGTTTGGGAGTCAGACAGATCTACATTTGAATCCAAGTGCTGGTGATGGCAGCCATGGCCCGTCTGGAGTGGCTGCTGCCTAATGCCAGCTGTAGTGGGGGAGGTATGGCTGGGGCAGTGGGCTCCATGAAGCCAGTGGGAGCAGGAGCAGGCCCTTCCAAGTTGGAAGGGCAGGAGTCCTGCCCTCCTGTGTGCAGCTGCAGGTGCCCAGCCACAGCTACAGACCCTGGCATCCCTGCACTCTTAGGACTTAGGAAGACCCTGTGCCCCTGCAGGCTCAGAGGTGCCTGCTTCCACTGCCTGGCCTCTCCCCACTTCTGGCACCTGCTCTAATTTTGGAGCGAATCTGTGGTCAAACCTGGGCCCTGTCATGACCTGGCCAAGTGTGCATGCTCTGAGGCACTGACATATCAGCACCCTGCCGCCTGGGCCCCCTCCAGACTTTGGGCACTGATGAGCATGGGAAATGGACCAAGAGGTGGCTGAGGGTGGCTGGGTGTGGGCCTGCAGGAGCCTCTAGGCGGGAACAGCCTGGGCACTGTGGGTGCCATGGAGGGCAGATTGATGGTGGCAGGAGGCAGACAGTCTCCTGGGTGGGAAGGGGCAGGTACCCTGTGAAACCCCACCTCCAAACTAGTGACAGCCTGAAGCCTGGGGGCTGGGCTGTCCGTTTTGCAGACTGGAGTGAGAGCTTATGTGCTTTTTCTGTGACACCCATGGCCACTCATGGACCAATCCATACACACTTCCTCCCCTCTAAAGCCCATAAAAACTCCAGACTCAGACAGACTCAGGTAGACATGGGACAATTTGTCTGCAGATAGGAGCTACCCACTCTGGGTCTCCTCCCTGCTGAGGGCTGCACAGACCTTGGGATAACCTCCCTGTAGATAGGAGCTACCTGCTCCAGATCTCCTCTCAGCTGAGGGCTGCACAGACCTCAGGATGACCTGTCTGCAGATAGGAGCTACCCACTTCGGGTCTCCTCAAGAACTGTTCTGCTGCTCAGTGAAGCTCCTCTCTGCCTTGCTCACCCTCCAACTGTTTGAGTACCTCATTCTTTCTGGATGTGGCACAAGAACTCAGGACTCACCAAACAGCGGGACTAAAAGAGGTATAACACAAACAGGGCTGAAACATGCCCACACACACACTCGCCATTTGTGGGAAGGAGAGAAGAGCTGTGACCCTTTGGGGAGCACAGACCTAGGGGCTCCCAAAGCCAGGGCTGTGACACCTGGGATTCTGCAGTCCTAGCATCTCTAAGCTTCCAGGTGCCACCATGTTCTCCTCATCCAGATGCAGGTGCCTGCAGCAGAAGCCATGTGCAGTACATCTGGTCCAGCCACAGCCTCACATGAAGCCAGCACCTGTACTGGTGCCTGGAGCTGCCTCCCCTGTAGTAGCAGCCTGCGTGCCTGGCTGTGTGTAGTGGCTGGACCCTGTGCTTGCTCACTTACACACCCCTTGCCACTCCACACTTGGCTCATGTTTGGCAGGTGTGGAATCAGGGCCGGTAGCACAAGTTGAGCACAGCCTGCTGGGCTGAGTGGGCAGAATGAGCCCAGCAGGCCCAAGTATAACTCAGGCAAAGGTGTTGCCAGCCATAGAGGCTTCCAGCTGGAAAAGTGACACCCCTAAGGATCCCAGGACACTGACACCTACTGGCTTAGTGATTGTGGATATAATTTTAAATCTTCATGAAGCTCATTTAAAAAAAATTGTAAAGTACCTAGCATGCTTACTGGTGCATAGCAGAAGTCCATGCAATGGAAGCCATTATTATGATGTGAAACATTTTGAAAATGTACTTTCAACTGTAACGTAAGGTGGTATTTACTGTTTGAAAATTAGATGGCAGTAGTTTGCATTTCTCATGATCAGAAGCCAAAATATAAATATACACTACCTAAGAAAGCTAAAAAAAAAAATTACAATTTTTAAATGTTGAGTTTGAGAGGCCTATTAAACATTGAAGTAGAAATGTCAAGTGAGCATTGAGAGATGTCAATCTAGGGCACAGAGAGGAGGTCAGGGATGAAAATTAAAATCTGGAGTCATTGACACAGAGATGGGAGTTAAAGCCGTGGGGCTAGATGAGATTATCTAAGTGGGGGCGGAGGGTACACAGAGAAGGCAAG
The DNA here is from genome assembly GCF_030222135.1 of Aotus nancymaae. Taxonomy (NCBI): domain Eukaryota; kingdom Metazoa; phylum Chordata; class Mammalia; order Primates; family Aotidae; genus Aotus; species Aotus nancymaae. The sequence goes on from NW_026988428.1 coordinate 31,877,717, forward strand.
GAGCCAAGAAGGCCCTCACTTGGGGAAGGAGAGAAGTCAGCAAAGGAGCCTGAGATAGATAAAAATCCAGATTGTGTGTGTCTCAGAAGCCAAGAGAAGGTAGTGCTTCAAGGAGAGGGAGTGTAAACTATGCCCACTACTGATGAGAGGCTGCCTCAGAGGCAGACAAACATGTGCTCCTTGGAGGTCTTTGGCAACCTTGACTGGGCAGTTTCAGAGAGATGGTAACAGAGTGAGAGGACTGAAGGAATATTTGTCATACACTCCCAGGTTGGATAATACCCCCGAAGCTGTGCTCGACTAGCAGCATACAATGTTCTTAAAAGTTTTTATTTTTTTCTGAATGACGTGGCACAGAGAAAATACACAACAAAAAAATGCCGTAACATTTTTATCACCACCTACATAGCTCATAAATCTTGAAATGCCATGAAAGAGCTCCTAAACTAACCAGCATGAATAACTTTATGGGGTGGCTCTCCAAGACATCACAAAGGAATAACTAATAAAAGCAATTGCAAAATAAAACAAACAAAAATAGAAAATCTGGCTGGGAATAACTCACGCCTGATGCATTTCTATGTTTTAATACTGACAACGCCACCATAAACACACAGCCATGACTTCTGTGGTGAAGGTATTTGCATTATAACCCATCCCACAACTAGCAAAACATTTATCTAGAATTGTGACAGACTTTTATTTCACTTGTGGCAAGTGCTACTGGAATCGTATCATGTTCCATTTAATTCAATGAATATTTTTACTGAGCAGCCAGTAAGGGAAATAGGTTGTGCCTGCCACTGAAGGAGACACAGAGATGAGTCACAAGTAGCCTTTGTCTTCAAAAAGCCAACAAAAACTCTCTCTGCCTCCAGGCTGCACCACCATCAGGGCAGGGACTGAGCCTGTCTGGATTGCCACTGTCACATAGCACCTGGGCAGAGAAGGCACTTACGGCAATGTTTGTGAATGGATAAATGAATTCAAAACAGAGAATGATAAGTAGTTAGTAAATTATGGAACAAACATCTTAGAAGATGTTACAAAATAAGGAAAACGTAAATACAGGGATATAGGACTGTCAGAAATGATTATTGAAGAGATTGTGGCTTCTGAAATAGGCCCTGAAAGCTAAATAGAATTCCAACAGAAGAGTCAGGAGGAAAAATATTCCAGGCCTGGAAATAAGAAAGAACTGCTTCTGTAAGATTTTTAACCGCAAAAGAAGATCCTTGGGTTCTTCCATTCCCACTTAAAAAAAAAAAAAAAAACAGAGAGAAAGTGTACCTGCTGAAGGAGGCTCGTTATTCCCCAGCCAGGCGAAGCGTACTGCCTTGAGTTCCTTTCTAATATCGAGCCAAGTATTCCATAGGAGCAATGGGTAAGAATGTCCTGCGCTGGCTCCCACAGTGATAACTTACAGGGAAGGCTGTTCTCTGTGAGCCAGCACCTGCCTCCCTGGCCTGACATTACCTTCTTGAGAAGTAGTGATTTTAGTTAGGTCACCTATAAATTTGGGATGAAAATATTCTACCATTCAACCTTAGCCAGAATCACACAGATAGGCCAGGGTGTAACACAGGCAACAGAGCTCAAGCCTCATGTTCTCCAGATCCACCTGTAGGAACAGGGGAGGAATACATGGTTAGCCACAAAGGGTTTCTCTACTTACTTTTGTGAGGAAACTCAGGCAGACATCAAAGACACCTGCAGAACTAACTGACAAAATGAAGCCTCCATTGAATCATGCCCTGTCTTCCCTCTTCCCAACAATTTGGAGAAGGCAGAGACTGTGGGAGGCATGAAAAGATTATAAATAGGACAAACAAGGGGAAAATCTCTATCTCTTTTCTCTTCAGCTGCTGTTGTATCTCAGAAATGTCCCAGATATGTGCTGGGGTGAGGGGAGGGAGGTGGGCAGAGCCAGCTTCATAGGTGTGGAGGCTACCCCTCACTCAGGGCCCTCTGCTTAGAAGGGCCCCACGCTGGGTTTAGTGCACTGCTGTCACTATCTTGAAAATCTTAACAATTTCATTTTGCACCAGGCCCCACAAATTATGTAGCCAGTCAGGGAGATGGGAGGCTGGCAAGACCTAGCCTTCAGAGAAAAGAAAGTTCAGGCTAGACTCTCACCTGGGCCGTAAACTTCTCTTTCTTTTCCCAAGTAGTCTCAATATCAGAACACAGTAACTCCTCATACTGGCTAACCTGAGTCTAAGGGAAGAGCAGAGAACAGCTCTCTCCAGCAGAGGCATTTCCTTGAAGGCTCACATCTTATCCTAAGAAAAAGACCCAAAACACGATATTTATGTTCTGTTCTATGAAATATCCATTAAATACATTTTTTAAATAAGAAAGGCTTTCCCCTAAAAAGCAATCTTTAAGTAGTATCAATGCTTCAAGAAGATACACCCTTATTATCACTTTGATATGAAGTCCTTCTGGCCCCCAAATAATCTCAAATGCCATAACAATGAAGGCACACATGTCCCAGAGAGGAGAGAGGAAACTCCAATTCAGCAAACACCTACCCATGGATTGCAGCTTCCTCCCTCCCCTCACGTGGTTCCCTCATGGCCTTCCCTGGCACATTGTGTAACTCATGGCATCTGGTTCCTTCCTTTCTGCCCTTCCTCCTTTTCCTCTTCTTAGGAAGTCATGTTTGCTTGCTAGAACACCACCCTGAAACAGCTTTATACTTCTACTCCCAGTCCAGGGTGTGCTCACAGCCAGTCTAGGTGGTCCCATGAGGCCTCCTGGCTCCTGGTTGCTCTGCTCCCTGAGCTCTACCCACCTCCCAGTTTCCATGCCTCCTCCCTACTCTGAACACATGACCTGCTCACTCGCTGGTGGTGGGGGCTGGCACAGCCAGCATTTAGCATCTGCAATATGAATCCTAATGATGATAACTCCCCAGGCTCTCCCTTGCCTCTCAGCTTTGCACACGCAATGCCCTCTTCCTAAAATGACAGAAGATTCCCATCTGTCCCCAGGGGTCAGTGTAGATGCCAGTTCCTCTGGGAATCCTTCCTTGACATACTTCTCTCTTCTACTCACCACTAAGATGAAGCTAGTCCTCCCATCCTACTCTTTTCCTTGTAGGAATACTTACCACACTGTACTTACCACACTCTGGTTAACCTGCCTGTATTCCCAACTAAACCCCAAGTATGATCAGGTCAGGGATATGCTTGCCTGTCCTCCAGTGTATTCCCAAAACCTGACAGCCCCAAAAACATTGTTGAAAGCTGTTGAAGTTTTAGCATTGTTAAGTGATTTTTATTTATTATATCACGTCAATCCTAAAAGGACAGGATTCACGTTCTCGTTTAATGCATGAAGAAAGTAAGGCTCAGAGAGGTTGAGTAAGTTGCCCAAGGTCACACAGTGGGAAGTGGTACAGTCAGGCTGTCAGATTTTAAAATCCATATGTTTCATTCCATGTGCCAAAATTCAGAGAAGCAGAACCACTAGGAGCGATACAGACTAAGGGATTTGTTTTAAGGATTGGACCTTATGCAATTGCGGGAGCTTATTAAAAGTTCTATGCTATGGCTTCTGCACCCAGTGTTTGGGTCTGCAGCCCACAGGGAAGGTAGTTGGCAAGGAAAGATGGACATGAAGAAAGACAAACTGGAGCCTGTGGGGATGAGCTGGGCCTCCAGGACAAACTGGAACCCTTGATGGTATCTCCCCACCTCCAGGCATTCCACTTCCACGTGAGGCTCACTTTCAAGAACAGTGGCACCTTACTCAGGAGCATCATATTTAGCCATAGTATCCATTGGCATACACCTGGCTGGGGGGTCATCTGGCAGGACCTGTAGGAGCTGGTGGACCCAGCTGCCACCCCATGCCTATCAGGTGAGTCAGCAGAGAAGCAACAACGTGTGTCAGCTGCCATGGCTCTAGTGCACTGAACTGACCTTCCGATCAAAGAAAGAATAGGCACTTAACTCCTACCTTCCAAATCTTGAGCAAAGCTTCTGCTGTGGCCCAATCAACCCACAACCATGCAGGGAAAAATATTCAGGGAAACCCAGTACCAGTTTAGTACAATGTAAATCTACTTCCCTTTCTCTCCTACTAGCTTTACTGTTGCAAATTACAAAATAAGATTTCCATTTCCTGAAATCCAGTATTTATAGCACTAATATATAACATAATGTAGTATATTAATGCCCTCCATGATTATTTCCACTGCTAACTGCTTCCCATAATTCTGAAGGGGCAGGGGCATAGCTAAGTCACCTGATCTCATGTCTGGTTTTCCTGGGACCCACCACCCCCAAAAAATGGCAGCACTTGGAATTGCTGTCCCAGCTGAATGGGCTCTTCCAAAGCAGTTCAATATGTCCTCTAGAACTTGGATTTAATCAAAGAGGAACATGCCTTCAGGGATTTGGAACTGTAAAAGTCTAGAAGGTTGTAACAGGCACCTGCCTTTTTCTACACAGCAGTCATTCACCTTCTTTTAGAATATGCACCTTAATTTCCCTCTGAGGAACCAGCCCTGCTTCCACTCTCAGTCAACATGGTTTAGGAGTGGCTGTCTGCCCCTCACTCCAGGCATGAGCACATGAGCAAGGCCCAAGCACACTGCATCCTCTGGCATCAGAGAGTGGCTCAGGCACAGATGCATAATCTTCATTCGCCTAATGCAAGCCAATAAGACCTAGCTGAAACTTTGATTTGACTTTGAGGAAAGCACACTCTTTCTTCCAGATCTTGGCCTGGAGAGGAGAGGCTGTCTGAGGATCGAGCAAACACAGTGAATGCAACGCCAGGACATGAAATGAGAGAAACCAGGTCTGAGGGTCTGTGTGCCATCATTCGAGGCCCTGGGCATGTCGTCCTGAAGCGAGCCTCACCTGCAATTTCCCATTGCTGTGCCTCAACTGAGTTCTCTTGCCTTTGCATCAGTAGCATGATCCATAATTCAACAACCTAATACACTTTCCTTGAGCACCTACTGCACTACCTCCATTGATAGTAGCAACATTTACTGAATGCCAGACATGTTGTTGAGTGCTTTAAGTGAACAATCTCATTTAACCCTGCCAACATCCTTATGAGGTAGATGCTATCAATTATCCACATTTCTAAAGAAGAAACTGAAGCTTAGAGGAGTCAATGCCAGGAAGAAGATGAAGGTTGGTACGTGGTGAATTCCTAATTACAGCTTCAAACACCAAACCTGTGGTCACACTGGCTCTCAGGATTTGAATCCTTATCTACTGGGCTCCAGAATCTGTACTTTTTAATTTATTTATTTCTGAGACAGGGTTTGGAAATAAATAAATTCATTTATTGCTGTTGCTTAGACTGAAGTGTTGTGTCACAATCACGGCTTACTGCATCCTCAACCTCCCGGGCTCAAGCAATCCTCTTGCCTCAGCCCCCTGAGTAGGGGATTGGCACCACAGGTATGCACCACATGCCCAACTAATTTTTGTACGTTTTGTAGAGATGAGCTTTTGCCATATTGGCTAGGCTGGCCTGTACTCAGGTGATCCACCCACCTCAGCCTCCCAAAGGTGCTAGAATTACAGGTGTGAGCCCAGAATCTGTACCTTTAACAACAAGAATAGTTTCTAATACATGCAAAATATTTGATAGGCCTGATGGAGGATAAAGGAATTAATAAAGCATATTTTCTGTCCTCAGGGAGCTTACCTTTTAGTGGAGGAAAAATATCTGTGCCCACAAATAACTGTAGGGCACCAAGCTATGAGTTCTTTTACCTCCACCTCCAATCTGCGACTGGCTACTGAGCAATGGTCCAAGGTTAGAGCATCATATTTCGTCATAGTATATATTGGCATGCTTACTGGGTTGCGTAGCAGCAATAAATGGTCCCTGAACCAAAAGATGCAGGATTCTAGCAAGACTTTTTACTTCTGGAGCAATTCCAGGCTTCTAAGTCCTTACCGAATTACACTTCATTTCAATTTCTCTTATTACTGAGATGATGGGAGTCTAATCATTGAGACTATTTCCTCCTAACTTTATTGCTGTATGCAGGCAACCAAGCTTCGTTCTGACTGGAGGTTACACTAAGTCAGATTTAAAAACCCAATTCTGCAGTTCAAGAGAGATGATAAATGGGGGAGAGAGACCTCCCTACTCCCCTGCCAAAACCCCAAAGCCTGCCCAACTCCCTGTATACCCCAAAAGACAACCACTAGAAACTAAATAACACATAATCTGATGGGCTGATAATAATGCATTGCTTTTATTACCTGAATATTTTGGGGTTACTTTTTCATGTCAGTCTTTCATGTCAAAAATTCCATTTCCCTAAGGCCTACCCACTCAGGCCCTCAACATCTCTCTTCCTTCTTCCTCATGAATGATAATGTAAGGTCATGAAAGAGATAGTTTCACACTTTCAATATAAACTCCAAAAAATAAATTGTTAGCAGTGTTTGTCTGATCCCTATATTCTAGCTATCACAGTCAGATAATAAAATCCACTGTGATCAAGGGGACAACTAGAAAACTTAAGTTTCAATGTTTCTGGTGACTCTGGAAAGGTGAAACTGAAATAACTCATCTGTAGCCTGAATACATTCCCAATAGGCGTTAGATAAAAGACTATCTTGGCAGAGCTCGAAGACCTTAAGGTTTGGGTCTTACTTGTTTATTAGTTAGACTATGTTGGATCTTGAGAGTTTGCTTTGGAATAGGGAACTGCTATTAGAGCTGTTTGGCAAGTGGGAATGCTAGAAATGGGTTGAAATTATGACATTAATAAAAAAATCAAATTTCCAGACTGGGCGACATAGTAAGACCTTGTCTCTACTAAAATTAAAAAAAAAAAAAAAGCTGGCCATGGTGGCATCCACCTGTTGTCCCAGCTACTTGGGAGGCTGAGGCAGAGCCTTTGAGCCTGGGAAGTCAAGGCTGCAGTGAGCCCTGATTGTGCAACTGCACTCCAGACTGGGCAACAGAACAAGAACCCTGTCTCAAAAAAAAAAAAAACAGTCATTATATAATTTTTTTTTTTTTTTGAGATGGAGTCCCACTCTGTCACCCAGGTTGGAGTGCAATGGTATGATCTCGGCTCACTGCAACCTTTGCCTCCTGGGTTCAAGCAATTCTCCTGCTTCAGACTCCTGAGTAGCTGGGATTATAGGCACATGCCACCACGCCTGGCTATTTTTTGTGTTTTTAGTAGAGATGCAGTTTTGCCATGTTGGCCAGGCTGGTACCCAACTCCTGACCTCAGGTGATCCGTGTGCCTTGGCCTCCCAAAGTGCTAGGATTAGAGGCATGAGACACTGGGCCCGGCCTCAAAATTATGTAATGTGTGCAAAGACATATGATAGAAACTACATGAGTATGTAAAATAAAACATATGATTTCCTCTGCCTGGACTTTCCATTTCTCCATCCTTCAAGTTTCAGCTTGAACAGATCCATCCTCTGGAAGGTTTTTTTTTTTTTTTTTTTTTTTTTTTTTTTTTTACCTCCGCTTAAGCCCATTTCAACTCAATGAGCACTTCTGTGCTCTTGAATGCAGGTTTCTGATGATTTGGAGGTTGTGCCATTGGAACAGAGGGAAAGACTTCTAAGACTTTCATAGAGAGCTGACGTGTTCATGAATACAGAGCAGAACAGGAGTTACTTGCATGGATTGAGCAAATAGAAGACCAAAATAATATTTTTATGACTTTTTGCTTTAAACATTGCTTATCTTTTTTGTTTTTCAGAGTCAAGAAAACTTTTTTTTTTTAGTATTTATTTTTTATTGCATTTTAGGTTTTGGGGTACATGTGAAAAACATGCACAATTGTTGCATAGGTGCATACATGGCAGTGTGATTTGCTGCCTTCCTCCCCTTCACCTATATGTGGCATTTCTCCCCATGCCATCTCTCCCCAACTCCCCACCCTCCGCTGTCCCTCCCAGTCCCCCCAAACAGACCCCAGTGTATAGTGCTCCCCTCCCTGTGTCCATGTGTTCCCATTGTTCAACATGAAAACTTTTTTATGTGGAACTATTTACAGCTTTTAACAACTGAGTAAAATATACTCCTGTGAGCAAAAGTAGGAGCATATTTTTTTCTCTCTACCTTATTTCTTTGTAATTTGGAAATTATCTATAAGTATACTTAATTTATGGTAGTATAGTTATTTGCATAAGTTCAGTAAGAATCTGTTTTCTTTCATTACACACCATTAGAGACATACTTGTTTTACCAAGGCTTTGACTGGAATGATGTTTTCAGCCTTTTCAGACTGCTTTGAGGAATTGAGGTTGAGCTATGGAGCTGATAAAAACCCCTTGGAAAAACTGGCCTTGTATCTTGTTTTTATAACGTTCCCAACCTGTGGTAAGTAAAAATGTCCCTTTCTTATAGGTCTAGGAATCCCAAGTTATTTTGGTACCTCTTGAAAAGAGGAATTCATTCAATTCACACAGGTATCTGCAGCAAAAATAAATCTCTGGCTGGGCTCAAGATGCTTTTAAAATGTCTAACCTAAGATTCCTTATAAAAAAGATCCAGCAAAGCCAATATATTTTTTAAAAGACCTATATAGCAAATAATTATTCATGCTATGTTTTATGCAAACAATTAGACCAAGTGTAAATAAGATTAAAACTTATTTTGCAAATAAATTGGTCCTACTGTAATTTGTCTTTAGTAGAAATGGGAAACTGGAGAGAGAAAAATTATGTTTTTAAAAAAACCTATGGCATATCTGTTACTAGATTCTAGCCTTGGCTGGGCACAGTGGCTCACATCGGTAATCCCAACATTTTGGGAGGCCAAGGCAGGAGGATGAATCACTTGAACCCAGAAGTTTGAGACCAGCCTGGGCAACATAGGAAAACCCCATCTTTACAAAAATTTATTAAAAGTTAGCTGGGTGTGGTGGTGCACACCTGTAGTCCTAGCTACTTGGGAGGCTGAGGTGGAAGGATTGCTTAAGCCCCAGAGGTCAAGGCTTTAGTGAGCTATGATCATGCCACTGCACTCCAGCCTGGGCAACAGAGAGATAACCTGTCTCAAGAAAAAAAGAAAAGGAAAAAGAAGGGAAGGGGAGGGGAGGGGAGGGGAGGGGAGGGGAGGAGGGGGAAGGAAGGAGGGGGAAGGGAGAAGAAGGGAGGGGAAGGGAGGGGAAGGGAAGGGAAGGGAAAAGAAAAAAGAGATTCTAGCCTTGTCCGGGCATGGTGTCTCATGCCTCTCATCCCTATATTTTGGGAGGCTGAACTGGGAGGATGACTTGAAGCCAAGAGTTTGAGACTATCCTGTGCAACAAAGTGAGGCCCCCCTATCTACAAAAAATAAATAAGCTGGGTGTGGTGGCATGTGTCTGTAGTCCCAGCTACTCAGAAAGCTGAGATGGGAGGATTGCTTGAGCCCAGAAGTTCAAGTCTTCAGTGAGCTATGATTATACCGCTGCACTCCAGCCTGGACAGCAGAGGAAGAACCTGTCTCTGAAAAGAAAAAGAAGTAAGCACGTTCTGATAGTATATCTCATAATACCCTATAATTTTCTGTTTGTAATATGCATCAAAATGGTAACTGAGTGACTGCTTATCTCTGTATCATCGTTCCCAATATAATATGTATGCTATCAAAGTGAGGACTATGTTTCCCTTTTCACCATGGTATTCACAGTGCTTGGCATATTATTAGATGTTCATTAAATAATTATTGACAGAAGGAATGAATGAACCAATTAATCATGAGTCATGAGGAGACAAAAGAATTTGTTTGGCTATTGTGTAAGTATATTTGTAATTTGAATTTCTGGAGATCACTGTTGAATAGATATGATGTATGCTGTTTTCAAAAGGGTCATTGAAAAGTGAATGATTAGGTGAACTTACAGATTATTAACTATCTTCAAACATTCTCTTTGTCATTCTGCTATATATACATTTTTCCCTTCTTCCCACCCCCACCCATTTTCTCTCTGCTACAGGTACAGAGTATTAACAAAGGTGGTAGAACTTTTCTCAAATATACAGTTTTTTAAAAATAATCCAAAAATAGTTCTTTCTCAACATTTGAAACAAGGCTAGAAAAGAAATCAAATTCAGTGAGTATATTGTTTCCTAAAGAGACAAGAGTAGGCCTTTCATCTGTTGGTATGTCAGATTGTCTGATATCACACAATCCAGATTAAATGCAGCCAAATAAGACTGCCTTTGCTTTGGAATTTGGCCTTATTACATCCAAGAAGCTTTCTTGCAAATCTATAATATAAACAAAATATAAGAGAAGCAAACATTACTTTTGCATTCAAAGACCATGAGTTTAAGAGAAATAGTCACTATTGTAATGATCGCTTTGTAATTGTAAATTATTACAAATTTATCATTGATAAAGGTCTATTCCACTATTGGAAATATGTTGGAAGAAGCTGGAATGTGGAAATAAAGAAAATAAATATAAACATATACTATCTATTGTATCCCTTTCTATCTTGTTCATCTTCACTAGATGGTAATAATAAAAAAAATGAATTCAGCTTGGGACTTATAAAGCATTTATAACATGCCAGGCACTGTTTGTTCCAAACTCGTCGTGTATGTTAACTCATTTAATATATGCAACCCTATAAGATCATATACTCCCTATAAAGTCATATAACTTATTTAACATGTGCAACCCTATAAAGTCACAATAATCCTCTAAGATCAATACTATGAGTTATTCCATTTTACAGAGAAGGACATGAAAGCACCAAGAGGTTAAGTGACTTGCTCAGGGCACACAGTAAGTCACAGAGCTGAAGTTTAAACTAAGATGGTGTGGCTCCCCAGACCCTGATTTTAATAATTTACTATTTTAGATATTACATATAATCTACTGATGCTATATTCTTCCTAGAGTAACACTTCTAAATCAGCAAGCATGCACTAAGTGCTGACCTAGATGCCATGGGGTAAACAAAAACAGATACCATTTGATGCTTCACTCACTCTGGGGTATCTTCCCAAACTAAATTGAATTTCAAATGTTTAGATTTTTCCTGACATTGGTTCTCAGCTGATGTGTTAGGGCATACTGCAGTGTCAGATCAAACTTTGATCTGATTACACTTTAATTTTGCTTCACCAACAGTAGATAGAATGTGAAGCTAAGGTCCTGCTATGCAGGACAGAATGTGGTAAAAACCTCTACTAGATAAGACACAAGAGGCATAAAGTAATATGCTAGCCCCCAAGAAAGATCACAGGTTTCTTCGAACATATGAGATTCTTTAGTGGAGATTTTTGGCTCTTGTAGAATGTAAACTACCCAAGGGCAGAGATTTGTTCTGTCTTGTTTACAGTTGTAATCCCTAGGAGCTAGTGCAGTGCCTGGCATAGAGTAAACAATAAATAATTGATAAGAAATTGAATGCATGAATGAATGAATGAATGATTAAAAAAATCAGAGAGTGGGGAAAAGTAGAAATAGGTTTACTCTAACAGTGACATAGTGCTGATGAGGAAGAATAGGATAATGGCGCATGATTTTAGAGTCACTGCTGTGTATTTTTATATTCTTCTATGGTGTGCTTTTCAACTATTTAAATAGCAGTTTTTAGTTCTTTTCTTTCTTTGTGCCATAAAAAATTCTAGGATTCAGAAATTTATCATGAACACAAATATGTATCAAATCCTTTCTGAATCTCTCAAAGGAATGCTAATGTATTTACAGTTGCACATCCAAAATAAAAGAACTACTCTGTTTGGTTTTTGATAGACAACTTGCGTAACAAACAGAAAATGCAGCCACAGTTTCTAGAGAAATACTTATTAAAAAGACATACAGCTCTAAAAAACAAAGTCTATTAATATAAAAATGAAGGAACTATTTTTAAAAGATGCACAGTCCAGACTACAGAGTCCTTGTTTTAAACAGAGAGTGCTTGAGCTGAGATATATTCTTTAAATCTCTGAGTCTTACTGTTTAAACATCACCCTTTGGTAGTTTAGGGAAAGGATACAATCTTGGACCTTAACAAAAGCCATCTAGCTTTTCACTAACAGTTTTCATATCTCTAGCTATATATAGCAATCTTTCCATTCTACAGCATTGCAAAGTCACTTTCTTTTTTACTTTTATAAAAAGTAAACAAATCCAGTTTTGCTGGGGGTACAGATCTGAGTTGGGGGAGCTAGTTTGAAGGAGGCAGATTGAGCACTGGGGGAGGTACCAGGAACATCTGGCTTAAGATAAATATCCAGACCCCCTCAGAAACATGGGAAACAGCAGACAATAGAATCATTGAGCAGAATTAGTACAAGGCATTATATTCTACATGTGAAATTTCAAGAAAATATGTCTTTAAAAAATATAACACAATAACATAAAATAAATTTTATCTTATTGGGTAAGTTATTTCTGAGCAACAGGCTTTAAAATTTGACAAGACTGGGTTTCAATCTTAACCGTCCATGTGTGACCGTGGACAAGATATTTAAGCTCTCTGAGGCTCGCTTTCCTTAACTGTAAAAAGATATTTAATCCTTACCTTCTAGGGTTGTTATAAGGATTGCATTAGATTCATATGTAAATCACTTAATGCATCATCTGACATTTTTATTTAATAAGTTTTCATTAAATGCCTGCTGTGTATCTGGAACTCTGCTCTTTTCTCAAAATACAAGACTGAAGAAGACAGGTAAGTTCTTCCTCTTGCAGATCTTGGAATTCAGTAGGAACACTGTCAACTAAACAGGCTACTTCTTTGTCAGGGTTTGTGATTTTACCCTACTTGCAAGTTAATAAGCTAACCAGTTAAGGCTCCATAGATGCTGGCAGAAGACATGAGACTCCTGGATCAGAGACAGATGACTTTATTAACCATTGCACAAGTAAGTCACATGGATGTCATGTTCATTGGTTGCTCCTGCTTTCCAAGTCCTGCAGGGGCAATGTGGAGGGGCCAAGTGGATGCTGCAAATGAAGCGGGTATGCATCACAGCTGAGAAACACTGAGCTTGGAAATTCACTGCTTTTAAAGTAGGCAGAAAACAGCCTATTCTTTGTCTTAGAGGAAGATGTTGCCTCACTGCAAGGCTGCTCATGGCAAATTTAACTGTGAAAAATAGCTGTCAGAGTCTTGCATTCTTGGCATACCCAGGAAAAATACACAGGGACACTCAGGGCTCACGATGGACTGCCTCTCCCAACATTCCTCATCTGAAAACAGGGATAATAACAGCATCTAACTTATAAAAATGTTGTTGAGAGTTAAATGAGAAAATCTATGCCAAAATTGGGGGAACTGGAGATTTTAAAGAAGTCATTAGGCCAGGGGTGGTGCCTCAAGTCTATAATCCCAACAATTTGGGAGGCATAAGCAGGCAGATCACCTGAGGTCAGGAGTTCGAGACCAGCCTGGGCAACATGGTGAGACCCCATATTTACAAAAAATCAGCCATGCATGGTGGTACACACCTGTAGTCCCAGCTACCTGGGAGGCTGAGATGGGAGGATCACTTAAGCCTGGGAGGTTAAGGCTGAAGTGAGCTGTGATCACACTACTGCACTCCAGCCTGGGCAACAGAGCTAGACCCTGTCTCAAAAAAAAAAAAATGTCAGCAATACTTGTTACAAAAAGTAATGTGTAAGCTATTGTTATTGACAGTTGTAACAGTAGAATGAGCAGAAGGATTAGGTGCTGTTTAAATGTTTGCTGAATTGAGGAGTTGATGTGGGTTCAAAATAATAATAGGAGAGAGATCCAAGATGGCTGACCACTAGCAGCTCGGGATAGTAGCTCCTAGTGAAAGTGCAGAGAACGAGAGGATGCCACACTTTCAGACAAATTTTTGTTGCTCACGGACCAGGAGATTCTCAGTGGAGGAGCCCCACGGGTCACTAGCGCGACTCTTGTGGCCGGCGCGGCAGTTTTGCTGGTGCCTCAGCGTGGCAGTTCTTGGTGCAGAGTGAGCAGGACTGGGTCCCCTTTTGGCCAATTCCCGGGCAGAAAAGCACCATCCATCTTGACGCCGCTGTTTTGGCCGGTGCAATGGATTGCTCAGATTTCGGCGCTGGGAATCAACAAGTTTGACGTCCACTCAGAAACCTAATTTGAAAGTCAGAAATCACAAAGACGACAGGTGGATAAATTTACAATGATGGGAAGAAACCAGTGTAAAAAGGCTGAGAATATCCAAAATCAGAATGCCTCTCCCTCTACAGGGGATCACAGTTCCTCATCAGCAACGGATCAAGCCCTGATGGAGAACGAGTGTGTTCCATTAACAGAAGTAGGCTTCAGAAGGTGGATGATAAGAAACTTCTGTGAATTAAAAGAACTTGTTCTAACCCAATGCAAAGAAACTAAGAACTTTGAAAAAAGGTTTGACAAAATGCTAACAAGAATAGACAATTTGGAGAGGAATATAAGTGAATTAATGGAGCTGAAAAACACAACACAAGAACTTCACAAAGAATGCACAAGTTTTAACAGTCGAATTGATCAAGCAGAAAAAGGATATCAGAGTTCGAAGACCAACTTAACGAAATAAAATGAGAAGTCAAGATTAGAGAAAAAAGGATAAAAAAGAATGAGCAAAGTCTCCAAGAAATACAGGACTATGTGAAAAGACCTAATCTGAGTTTGATAGGTGTACCTGAATGTGACGAAGAGAATGAATCCAAGTTGGAAAATACTCTTCAGGAGATTAATCAGGAAAACTTTCCCAACCTAGTAAGACAGGACAATATTCAACTCCAGGTAATACAGAGAACACCACAAAGATATTCCTCAAGAAGACCAACCCCAAGGCACATAATCATCAGTTTCACTAGGGTTGAAATGAAGGAGAAAATACTAAGAGCAGCTAGAGAGAAAGGTCAGGTTACCCACAAAGGGAAGCCTATCAGACTTACAGCAGATCTCTCAGCAGAAACCCTACAAGCTAGAAGAGAGTGGGGGCCAATATTCAACATCCTTAAAGAAAAGAACTTTCAACCCAGAATTTCATATCCAGCCAAACTGAGCTTCAAAAGTGAAGGAAAAATAAAATCTTTTGCAAACAAGCAAGTACTTAGAGATTTTGCCATCACCAGGCCTGCTTTGCAGAAGCTTCTGAAAGAAGCACTACACATATAAATGAACAACCAGTATCAGCCTTTCCAAAAATATATCCAGCTAGCATCAAATGGCAGTTTTAAACTCATATATATTATTAACTGGATAAAAAGCCAAAACCCATCGGTACGCTGTATCCAGACCCATCTCACATGCAACGATACACAAAGACTCAATGGGACAGAGGAAGATTTACCAACCAAACAGAGAGCAAACATAAATAAATAAATAAAAAGCAGGAGTTGCAATTCTCACCTCTGATAAAATAGACCTTAAAGCAACAAAGATCAAAGGAGGCAAAGAAGGACGTTACATAATGGTAAAAGGATCAATGCAACAAGAAGAGCTAATGATCCTATATATACACACACCCAATACAGGAGCACCCAGATACATAAGACAAGTTCTTAATGACTTATAAAGAGACTTAGTCTCCCACACAATAATAGTGGGAGACTGTAACATCACATTGTCAATATTAGACTGATCAATGAGATAGAAAATTAACAAGGATATCCAGCACTTGAATTCAGACCTGGAACAAGTAAACTTAATAAACATTTATAGAACTCTCCACTTCAAATACACAAAACATACATTCTTATCAGTACCATATCACACCTATTCCAAAAGTGACTACATAATTGGAAGTAAATCACTCCTCAGTAATTGCATAGCATTTCATAGGTTTAAATGAAATATTGGTTGGCTGCTTGTTTGTTATTTTCTTCCCTTATTCCTTCCTGTCTCCATTGTTAAGCACAATTATTGGCATAAAAGAGGTTTTCAATTCCCATTTTTAGACTGCATTCTAGCCTGGGCAATAAAGCAATATTCTCGTTCTCTCTCCCTCTTTCTCTTCCTTTTTCTTCTTCTTCATTTTTTTTTCTTTTTTCTTTCTTTCTTTCTTCCTTTTTCTTAAAAAAACAAAACAAAAAAAAAGAGTTAAATTTATCAAGTGGACATTCAGCAGCAGCTGAGTATTAAAGTTGCATTTCTAGAAAACTAGGTATTTCATACCTAATCTGTGCTTAGGCAAGCCTCAAAACCTCAAACTAACAGACCCTCTGTCATTTGTGGATAGTCTAATTTATCTGTACTGAAATTAAACATTTAAAAAGGTCTGATTACATGATGACTATATGGAGCATTCCTGATTAGAAAAAGGCTGAAGATTTTTTTTTTTTGGTTGATTCTGACCATATTCTGTCATCAACAGCCTTTTTAGTTCCCACCTTTTGAGGCAGGTTTCAAGAAAATGGAAATTTGGGGTTATTAGCCATGTAAAATATAGGAAGGGGGAGGGTCTGAAAAAATAAAAATAAAAAATAATAATAAATAATAGGTGACATTCATATTTTATCATATGAGGTGCTGTTTTAAAAACTATATATAAATTATTATTCATTTGCATATATTATTTCATTCAATAACCCTATGAGGTAGGTACTATGATTTTCCCAACTTTATAGACAAGATTTTACAGATGAGAAAACTGAGGCTGAGGGGAATTAAGTGATTTGCTCATGTTTAGATAGTCATGGAATTGGGATTTGAACTAAGTATTCATTATATTGACACTTGATAGGAGATCAATCAATCTTTAGTAGGAAAATAAAGACTCTTTATTTTTGGCAAATGCCCTTTCCTCTTACTTTTTCTGAATGCACCTTGAGATTCAGATTTTCTTGACATTAGAGTGGTAATATCTATTAAGGTTTACACTTGGGTAAGAAGTGTTAGAAGACCACATGACTGCTTTCAATAAACGTTACTTTCTTCTAAAGTCTAGGCAATGTGTTCTTGACACTGAAATGCAGTAGTCAAGTAAAACTATCACCTCACCCACTAAGTCCCCAAAGTGGGAAACACAGCATTCGGCAACATTTTTCTAAAGGTGGACTTAAAAAAAGAAAACTACCTTAATAATTATTAAAGCTCTCTCTCATACATATACACACACTCATGCAAACATATGTTAGCAAAAAGCTATAGGGAAGCACAAACAAACAGAAAGGCATTCCATGGTCATGGATTGAAAGATTTAATGTTGTTAAAAATGTCCATACTAGCCAAAGTAAACTACATATTTAATGTAATCCCTCTCAAAATCCCAATGGTATTTCTTTGCAAAACAGAAAAAGAAATTCTAAACTTCAAATGAAATCTCAAGTGACCCAAAATAACCAAAATAATCTTGAGAAAGAACAACAAAGCTAGAGGCTTGAAGACTTTCTGACTTCAAAACATATTATAAAGCTACAAAAATAAAAACAGCCTCCTTGTCCCCTGTATCAGTACTAGATGCCAGTAGCACTCACCCTTAGTCATGGCAGTCAAAAATGTCTCAAGATATTGCCAAATGTCTTCTGAGGGCAATACTGCCCCAGTTAGGAGCCACTGATCTAACTAATCTGCTACTGTTTGACATTTAGGTTGTATCTACTTTGTCACAATTTAAAGCAGCAGCACTTATGAAGCTCCCAAAATATTTATACTCAGCACATCTTCAAATTACTTCTGTAGGATAAAAACAGACAAATCAACTAGAAATAAGCCAGTCACAAAAAAACAAATATTGCATGATTCCACTTATATTAGGAATCTAAATTAGTCAGACTCTTAGAATAGTGGTAGCCAGGAGCAGGGGGGGACAGGGAAAAGGTGAGTTGTTTTCAGCGGGTATAGAGTTTGTTTTGCAAGATTTGAAAAAGTTCTAGAGCTCTATTACACAACAGTGTGCATAGAGTTAACACAACTGCACTGTACACTTAAGTAAGTAAATTTTGTCTGTTTTATACCACAATAATTTTACAAATATAGGAAGGACATGATCTCAGAATAAAGGGCTATCTTCTATAATAAAGAACAATTTGCAACCCAATTCCAACATGTTAAGATGTTCTCTTCTTGTTTCAGTTAGAACTGCTAAAAGTCTCAGTGTCTCATCTAAGCAAGAGGAAGCTCACAGTGCCAAGTCCCCACCCCCGATCATTTGGATGATGGTTCTACTCAAACGTATGGAGACCAAAGCCCCAGTTGGTGTTGCCTGGCCTGGTGCTCTGGACATACACATTTCAGGAGAACCGTTGGTGGGTAGAGGTCAAGGATTGGAATCGTAGGTCCTGACAGAACAACGACTTCACACAATCAGCACATAGTTCACCTACTAGATGAAAATAAATTCCAAGTGGACTAAAAATATAAATCTGGGGGAGGGAGAGAGGGATGAATAGGTGGAGCACAGAAGATCATTGGGGCCATGAAATTATTCTGTGTGATACTGTAACATTGGATGCATGTCATTATACATTAGTAAAAACTCATAGCATATACAAACAGAGGGGTGGGGTGGCCAGGACAGGGTGCGTCGCAGGCTTGTACAGGCTGGAGCACCTGCACTGCTCAGGATGTAAAGTGTAACATGGGGCTGGGGTGAGCAGCATGGGCCTGTGAGGCCTGTGGGTGCCTGTGTCCCCTAGTGTCCCCCGCAGCAGGCTCCTCTCCAGTTGCCACCTGTGGATTCTGGTTCCAGACAGAAGGTTGTGTGTTCTCTGCCCTCTGTTGTGGCCCCCACAGGCCTGGGTTACTGTGGCAACCCTGAGAGCAGCCTTTTGGTGCTATGGAGGAGTCACAGGCTACCCCTCAGCCTTATTTGAGGCTGGTTCTGGAGGTGTTACGCAGGGTTGTGGCAGTACTGGGTCAAACTATGGGAGCAGATTGTAATTCTTACGGTTTTCCATGGGAATGGGTGATATGGGCAGTTATTTTTGGATTTTTTGCTGTTCTCTTTGTTTTGTGGAGAGGTTTTAGATCAGTTAGGAATCAGCTTTATGTGGGAAGAGAGAAAAAGCTTGCTGAAACACTTTTAGACTAATTGAGGAAAAATGTACACTACTTGAAAAGTTTAGCATTATTCAAAGAGAGTATGAAGGCTATGAAGTCGAGTCATCTTTACAGGATCCCAGCTTTGAGAAGGAGGCAACAGAAGCACAAAGTTTGGAGGCAACCTGTGAAAAGCTGAACAGGTCTAATGCAGAATGTGAGGATGAAATACTCTGTCTAGTAAAAGAGTTAGAAGAAGAGAAATTGAAACAGTCTGAACAAAATGAATGATGGCAGATATTTCAAAAAGGATACAGTCTCTAGAAGATGAGTCAAAATCCCTCAAATCACAAGTAGCTGAAGCCAAAATGATCTTCAAGACTTTATTTCAAATGAATGAAGAACCACTGAAGATAGCAATAAAAGATGCTTTGGATGAAAATTCTCAACTTCAGGAAAGCCAGAAACAACTTTTGTAAGAAGCTGAAGTATGGAAAGAACAGGTGAGTGAACTTAATAAACAGAAAATAACATTGGAAGACTCCAAAGTACACGCAGAACAATTTCTCAGTGATAAAGACAATCACATTAAGACTCTGACTGAACGGTTGCTAAAGATGAAAGATTGGGCTGCTATGCTTGGAGAAGACAGAACGGATGGTGATAACTTGGAGTTAGAAATGAACAGTGAGTCGGAAAATGGTGCTTATTTAGATCATCCTCCAAAAGGAGCTTTGAAGAAACTGCTTCATGCTGCAAAGTTCAATGCTTCTTTCAAAACCTTAGAAGGAGAAAAAAAACCAAATTTATATTCAGTTATTGGAAGTTGATAAAATGAAGGAAGAGCTTACAGAGCATATTAAAAATCTTGAGATTGAATGAGCATCTTTGCAGTCAGAAAACATGCGTTTTGAAGGTGAGAATCAGAAGCTTCAACAGAAACTTAAAGTAATGACTGAACTATATCAAGAAAATGAAATGAAACTCTACAGGAAATTAACAACAGAGACAGAAGAGAAACTTTCTAAAGTAGACAAAAGGATCAGCCATGCCACTGCAAAGCTGGAGACCTACAGAAAGTGAGCCAAAGATCTTGAAGAAGAATTGGAGAGAACGATGCATTATTATCAAGGGCGCACTATTTCCTATGAGAACAAAGCACAGGATAATTGGTTCACAGCTCGAACTGCTGAAAGACATCTCAATGATTTAAGGAAAGAAAATGCTTGCAACAGACAAAAATTATTTGAAATAGAGTTTAAATTTGAACTTTTCGAAAAAGATCCGTATGTACTGCATGTTCCAAATACACCACTTGGCAGAGAGCATTCCCCATATGGCTCCTCACCATTGGGTCGGCTTCATCTGAAATGGGAGCTTTTCTGTCTCCTCCAACTTCATTGGAGGGTCCACCCAGACTCTCACCTTTGCTTACAAGGAGAGGAGGAAGAGGCCCAAGAGGCCCAGGGAATCCTCTGGACCATCAGATTACCAATGAAGGAGGAGAATCAAGCTCTGATATGTTAGCCAATTCTCACAAGGGTCCTTAAGACACAGGGCCCCTGTCACCTCTGTGGGAAAAGGGAGCTTCTGGAGATGATTTTCCACCAAGGGATTTCCCAGGTCCAGTACATGCTCCATTTGCAAGTATGCTCATTTAAAAAAAATTTTTTTAAAGCTGAATATATGTTTTATTAATCAGAGATACTAATTTTACTATCTGTTCATGTAGTAACACAGTGGAGGAAAAAAATCTTCTAGCATCCGTGAGTATATCATTACTATTCTGAATTGGGAAGGCAGCCAGCCATAAGTGGTCTGTAATAGGTTTCAAATGGATTCATCTTAATACTATAGAATTATTTCTGTATTTTGGTAGTCAAAAAATAATTGACTTTTTGCAGGTCTTATAAAACTAAAATTATCAGTATCTTATTGGTAGCAACTGGTTATTTGGTGAAAATTATATTACATGAAAATGTTTTTTGAGAAGGACTTTGATAATGAAAGAAAAAAATATTATTGTTACAGTAAGTTTTATATATTTTGAAATAATTCCTCTTTTTTAAAAAACAGGTGTTAAGATAGGACAAAAATTACATTAAAAGTTAATGATATTTCCTTTAATCATCTGTATTTGAAGAGGCACATTTTTCTCAATGTTGTAAAAATTAATTTGTTAGATCAAATAATTATTCTGGTGTCAATTTTCAAATAAAAGAATAGGTAATGGAAGTTATAAAATAAATGATTTATTAGGGCACAGAACAGGTTCTCTTAGTTATAAAATGTCTTACCAATCTCTTAAACAGTGAGAAATGTCTACCCACTGAGACCTGGATTTTTCCTCCTTCCTCCACACTGTGAAGGCAGAAGTGAGTTCCTTCAGGCTTGATTCCACCTTCAAATAAGCCTGCTTCTGAACATCCAGAATCACAGCAAGAAACCGGACAAGATTTTTGCTCTCTTTAAAAGGGATTTTGACTGATCTCATTTTCAATTTAAAGTAACTACTGTTACTGTTTAACTGCTATTTATACTTAATTTACTTATACTTTTGCTAAAATATAGATGTAAATAAAGATGATTTAAATATGAATCTTATGAGTACATGATTTCTTTTATTTTATTCTAGATAGTATAACTATTTTAATTTGATTAATCCACTATTATATAAACAATAGTAGGAGTTTTATATATGTAATCTTGCAGGTGGGGAGGCTTTAAATTCTAAAGGCTATGGCTTTATGCCAAGAACTATATTTACTGTGGTTGTAGACAAAGGTGAAAGTAAATTTATGCTTAATTACATAAATTTTAATTGATTTAAAGACTTGTTTGGCATTGATAATAATAAAATCAGCTAGTTTTTTTATAAAAAAAAAAGTCATAGCATATGTATTGTGAACTATGAGTTTAGTTGATAATAATGTATCAGCATTGGCTCATCAGTTGTAACAGATATGCCACACTAATGCCAGATGTTAATAATAAGGGAAACTGCGTATGTGGGTGGGGCAGGAAAAGGGTGTATTGGAACTCTATATTTTCTGTTCAATTTTTCTGCAAACCTCAAACTGCTCTAAAAATTCATTGAAAAAATGAGATGTAAGAAGGAAAAGTAAATGAAAAAATAAAAATATCTAAGAAATAAAAATAGAAGAAACTATAAATTAATATATAATTTAAGAATAAACTTGGTAGGAATATATCAAAAAACATGAATCAAGAAAGAAAAGACTAATACACCACTAGAAAAATGAGAAAAAGATATTAATAGACTTTTTTAAAAAGGAAGAACAATAAATGTTCAATAAGACTATGAGAGAAATGTTCGGTCACATTAATATGAAAACTTAAAGTTATGAGATTTCATTTTTATCTATGAAATTGGCAAACATTTTTAAAAGAGATAGTAGTAATCACGAGGGGCCAAACAGGCCCTTTCACATATGACCAGCGAGGACTGTAAATTGGGATGACCTTTGGTCAGAAAAAAATTTCCAAAACTTGGAAGGCAAAATATGATTGTATAATATGTTTTCATGTGAGGGCATTGCCTAACTAGCCCATCTAAGGTGAATTAAATCCTGATTTGTTATTGATTTGGACATTTTACAACTGTAAATTCAGATGTTAACTAGTAGAAGACTGGTAAGATGTTAATATTTTTGTCCAATAGAGATATAATTTCTGTCCTGCACAGATGAAAATGATTTCTGCTCTGTAAAGAAGACAGCACCAAAAGCTATGGTTTATCACTCTGTAGGACATTCATCAGATTTATATCTAATTTAGCAAAAATTTATAATGATTTTAGTATTCTTTTTCTTATATATGTATATATTACATACATGTATTATAGTATATATACATAATATACATACTATATGTATATATATCATATACATTATGGGATGTATATACTCATATATACATAATATATGCATATATTATATATAATACATCATACATATACATATGTACATAAGTATATACATATAGATATATGTACATAATATATGTATATACTTATAGGTATACATTATATCTATATATGTATATACATTATAGATAGAAATACATATGTACACATATATATAGATATATATATATTGTGTGTGTGTGTTTGTATGTACACACAACTTCTCATGTCTTTCTTTGAACTGGCTTTGTTACCCTCCTGGTTTCTTCATTAATGAGTTAAAATAAAAACTTGACCTGTGTGTACTCTATATTTGTATGAGAATACTTTTTAGCATTTAAAAAATTATATATTTAACATTTTCTAGGAGTAAACTTGGCCAAATATTTTAAGTCTTAAAAATGTACATGCTTTTTAACCTCGCAATTGCATGTTTAAGAATTGATCCTAAGGAGCTAAGGATGTGCTCAAAGACTTAGCTCTGAGAATGTTTAGAGATGTGCTGTGTATCATAATGAAATGCCAGAAACAAACATGCAACATTAGGGCACTGATTAATACCTACATGGGTGTATGTTTGTTTGGGTTGTTTTTTTTTTAGACAGAATCTCATTCTGTCATCCAAGCTGGAGTGCAGTGCTGCGATCATGGCTCACTGCAACTTCAAATTCCTGGGCTCAAGCAATCTTCCCGCCTCGGCCTCCTGAGTAGCTGGGATTACAGGCGTGTGCCACCATGCCTCCTCCCTATAAGAATGGTTGTTTCCAGGTACATAAAATGTGTAAGTTTAAAGTTTTTCTTTTGCCTTGTTCATATTTTCTTGTGACACTTTCAAAAGAAAAAAGTTTGAAAGTCACAAAGTCTAGTTCTACTGTTCTCATTCTTGTTGACATCTATTGAGGTGCTTAGCCCCTGACTATAGTTTTTCCCTCTGTCCCAATTCCTGCTACTATCTTAGAAAATTCAGAGCCCTTAAACAGATCTGATCCAACACTCTGGCTTTTTCATTCCTGGATTTCCCATTTCCAGTGATCTTTACCTCCTCTTCACTTTTGTAATTCACTCTAAGACATGTTGATCCTGTTTTCATTCAGAATTAGTCATTGGTCCTCTCTAACACTTTTGTGCTTTTTTTCTCTGCTTTGCTTTTACATTAAAATGCATTTGTTGTTTTTCCAATTTGAAAAAGAATGCATGTTTACTGGGAAAACTTTTCAGAAAATACAGAAAGATTTAAATTAGCACTCAGCATGTTGGGAACCTTAGAAACATACTTCTAGGAATGGTTTTTGTTTGCTTCATCTAAATGAGATCTTACTATTCATTTCACTTTTATTATCTGCTTTTTGCCACTGAACAATTTATCTTTCCAAGTCAGTGGATACAGATCTATATTGAAATTATTATGGCTGAAAAATAATTAATTGTACAGCTATCATATTCTTTATATTCTAGGATTTCTCAGCTTCAGCACTACTGACATTTTGGCCTGGATAAGTCTTTGTTGTGGGAGGCTGCGCTGTGCACTGAAGGATATTTAACAGCCTCCCTGTCCTCTGTATCAGTACTAGATGCCAGTAGCTCCCACCCCTAGTTATGACCATCAGAAATGTCTCCAGATATTGCCAAATGTTTGCTGTGGGCAATACTGCCTCAAGTTGAGAACCACTGATCTAACCAATCTGCTATTGTTTGACATTTAGGTTTTATCTACTGTGTCACAATTTAAAGCAGCAGCACTTGTGAAGCTCCTAACATATACAAATTCAGCACATCTTTAAATTACTTCTATAGCATAAATTTCTAGCAAGGAATGGCACACTTAAAATGTTGATGTGTATTCCTACATTTCTCTCCAGAAAGATTGTATTAATGTACAATACCATTAAAACAGCATAAATGTCATTTCCTGAGATCCTGTCTACTTCCAGGTATTGTCAATCTTTTTCATTTTGCTTTGTGATAAGGAAAACAAAATATTAAACTTGTAATTCTTTGCTTACCAGGTTGGTAATCTTTATATTAGCTATTTGTGTTACGGCTTTTATAAACAGCTTATTAATGTCCTTTGCTCATCCTTGATTTTGTAAGAGCTGTTAATTCCTTCTTCCAATTTGTAATTTTTCTTATAACCTGATTTAAACCTTTTTTCTGAAAACTTTATAAGGTTTCCTGTACAGAAGTCATACATTTTTATGTTTTTAAATTATCGGCCTTTTAACTATGGTATTACATTTAATTGTGTCATACTTAGAAAGATCACCTCTAGAGCCAGGCCCGGTGGTTCACACCTGTAGCACTTTGGGAGGCTGAGGTGGGCAGATAACTTGAGGTCAGGAGTTTGAGACCAGCCTGGCCAACGTGGTGAAACCCTGTCTCTACTAAAAATACAAAAATTAGCCAAGCATAGTGACGGGCCTGTAATCCCACGTACTCAGGAGGCTGAGGCAGGAGAACTGCTTGAACCTGGGAGGCGGAGGCTGCAGTGAGCTAAAATCATGCCACTGCACTCCAGCCTGGATGACAGAGCGAGGCTCCATTTCAAAAAAGAAAGGAAATAAAGAAGGAAGGAAGGAAGGAACAGAAAAAAAAACCAAGAGCACCTCTAAAATATTAAACTTCAGTATTTTACTCTATTAGGCTAATCTTTTATTTTGCTGATATCTTTCATACTCTAACACTAAATCTTTTTTCTCTCTAGACAAGTGCACCTTAAACTTGAATGTACATATACATCTGGAAATCCTATTAAAATGTGTTCTGATTCAGTAGGTTTGGCGTGGGATGAGGGATTCTGCATTTCCAACAAGCTCCAGGTGATGCCAGCGCTGCCCGTGGCCGCACTCGGAGTTACAACAAGCTCCAGGTGATGCCAGTGCTGCCTGTGGCCACACTCGGAGTTACTGCTCCTAAACCTTCAGAGCTCAGTCCTCTGTACCCTCCATTTTCTGACTCTTTCCTGAAGTTCCTTCCTTTCCTACCTAGTGTGAACTCCAAAGGCAGCAATTTCAACTACAGCTCGTCTCCTTGTTCTTCTGGAACAACAATCCTGGCAATCTCCATTCCAGTATCGATGAAGCCACCATTTCTTCCAGTCTCCAGCCACAGCACCCCTGCAGGATATTAGATAGCTTCCACGTACTTCCATTAAAAATGTGATTTTTCAGGTACATCAGCAAGCCTTCACTTTGTTCCCTTTCCCATTCCTAGAGTAACTGCCTAAATGTAATCGCCTCAAGCTCCAGTCCCCCTCCTCTCACACCTCTTAATCAATGAACAACAACAAAAGAACTTCTTCAAGCCATCCAGTGGAAATAATATTTAGCATAGTGACTACCGCATAATTAAAAATACAAACCTACTCAAAAACTCAACAATGTCATATTAAGATTTTCCAACACTTGAGCCAGGTGCGGTGGCTCACGCATGTAATCCGAGGACTTTGGGAGGCTGAGGCAGAATGATCACTCGAGGCCAGAAGTTTGAGACTAGCCTGGCAAACATTGCAAAACTTTGTCTCTACTAAAATACAAAAGTTGGTCAGGTTTGGTGATGCTCACCTGTAATCCCAGCTATTCTGGAAAGCTGAAACACAAGAATTGCTTGAACCTGGGAGGTGGAAGCTGCAGTGGGCTGAGATTGCACCCCTGCACTCAAGCCAGGGAAACAGAGTGAGACTGTGTCACTAAATAAATAAACAAACAAACAGCTTCTCATTAAAAAAATATATATTCCCCCCACTGGCAAGATGGCTGAATAGAAACAGCGCCAGTCTGCAGCTCTCAACAAGATGGACATAGACAGCGGGTGACTTCTGCATTTACAACTGAGGTATCCAGTTCATCTCACTGGGACTGATTGAACAGTGGGTGCAGCCCACGGAGAATGAACCGAAGCAGGGTGGGGCATTGCCTCACCCAGGAAGCGCAAGGGGTCGGGGCATGCCCCTCCCCTAGTCAAGGAAAGCCATGAGAGACTGTACTGGGAGGAACAGTCCACTCCAGCCCAGATACTGCACTTTTCCCATGGCCTTCACAACTGGCAGACCAGGAGACTCCCTCCAGTTCCTACTCTACCAGGGCCCTGGGTTTCAAGCACAAATCTGGGCAGCTATTTGGGCAGTCACCAAGCTAGCAGCAGCTTTTTTTTTTTTTTCATATCCCAGTGGCACCTGGAATGCCAGCAAGACAGAACTGTTCACTCCCCTGGAAAGGGGGCTGAAGCCAGGGAGCCAAGTGGTCTGTGGCCAGGTGACTCGGTGGGTCCCATCCCCACGGAACCCAGCAAGCTAAGATTCACTGGCTTGAAATTCTTGCTGCCAGCATAGCAGTCTGAAGTCGACCTGGGATGCTCAAGCTTGGTGGGGGCAGGGGCAGCCGCCATTGCTGAGGCTTGAGTAGGCAGTTTTACCCTCACAGTGTAAACAAAGCCACCAGGAAGTTCAAACTGGGCAGAGCCCACGAGACCAGCTCAGCAAGGCCACTGCTGCCAGACTGCCTCTCTGGATTCCTCCTCTCTGGGCAGAGTATCCCTGAAAAAACAGGCAGCAGCCCTAGTCAGGGACTTATAGATAAAGCTGCCATCTCCTTGGGACAGAGTACCTCAGGGAAAGGGTGGCTGTTTCAGCAGACTTAAACATCTATTTAATGAGTCAGGGGCTTGCATCTGTATTTTTCATCTGTAAAAGAGGAATGTTATCTCAAATCAGTGGTTTTCAAACTTTTTGTATTCACCAGACCTTTGAACCGGCTCCAATGGGGTTACCACAATTAGAGCGAGAGAGCAAGAGAGAAAGGGAGAGAGAGCGAGAGAGCCAGAGAGAAAGAGCAAGAGCAAGCGAGAGCGCTAGAGAGAGACAGCTGGCCCGCGCCACAAACCACCTCTCAGGTTTAAGTGAAGACTTCGTTCTCTCTCGTGCAGAGATCATGCCATCCTTCCAGAAAGAAGCATTTTAGGACAAGGGACCTGGAACTGGAAACTCCTAAGGCGTGCCGGTGGAGGAAGCATCGGATTTACAACAGTGGCTCTGCCTTCTTCCATGTGATTTCCAGTTTTAAATTCAACTCTCATTTACGCAAATCCCACCCACCATGTAAATTTGTTGGACAATGTCCTGCACTCTGCACTTCGTGGCATTTAAAACTTCCACACACGCGCGTTCTCTCTTGGAGTCCCGAGATCGCTGAGCCGCGCCAAGCAGCTGGCACCGCTGGGAGCGTGGCTCGCGCTGCCAGGGCCGAGGCCGCCCATCCCGCCGTAGCCGGCGCGGGGCTCAGGGCACCCAGGACTCGGGACGCGTCCCGGCTCCAGGTGGGCCCCGGCACCGCCAACCTTAGGAAACCCGCCGAGCCCTAAACGTCTCCCAAGTGGCCGCAGCCTGCGACAGAGAATGTCCCTCCGTGGAGCGCCCGGTGGCCTGCCCAGGGCACAGCTGTGGCCGAGGGGAGGACACACTTCTAACCTGGGGTGCCAGCAAAGACTGTCCGCGAGGGGAGACTCCACGTCCCGCCGCCCTCCCGCACCCGCCGCTCCGCGAAAGGGCGCACCCAGCGTGCGCCGGCTCTCCTAGGTGTGAAGGCGGCTGAGGCCCCGCCCGGGAGGCACCCGCGCGGCTCCGGAGTGGGCCAGAGGGACGCCTGGAGGCGGGGCCCGGGCGCGCCCTCCCCCATGACGGGGCTATAACACCGTGTCCCGCCGGGCAGCCGCGGGCGGGCGGAGGTGTGCGCCTGGGCCCTGGTGAGGCTGGGGGCGCGCGGGACTTGGCGCAGCTGCGGCAGCTGCCTGCCGGGCGGCGGAGGCGCCGGGAGGAGGAGAGGGAGGAGAGGGCGGCGCAGGCCTCTGGGTTCAGGGCACCGAGGCTGCCCATGCTCCCGGGCTCCGGTTGCACGGCTCACTCCCGAAGGTGTTGCTTCCAGCTTTTGCCTCCTTAGGAAGCGGGGAGCGTCAGTGTCGGGAGACCCTGAGACCGCAGTGCCGAGCCGGAGCTGGTGATGCCCGCGCCAGCCTTCAAGTGTTCTCAGGTTCTTCTTCTTTTTATTCATCTCTAGAACATGGACTTCCCGTGCCTCTGGCTAGAGCTGTTGCTGCCTGTGGTAGCTGCGCTGGATTTCAACTACCACCACCAGGAAGGGATGGAAGCGTTTTTGAAGACCGTTGCCCAAAACTACAGTTCTATCACTCACTTACACAGTATTGGGAAATCTGTGAAAGGTATGGTCCGTCTGTGCACACTTTCCCAAACCCTCAGTCCTCCCTTTCAGTATTCATTAAATATGCCCCGGCTTCCCATTTCCTCCTCCACGTACCGACCCTGAGGGGCACAGAACAGGTAAACCGGTACCCTGCGTGTTGGTTGTTTTCTGCTTTTGTTTTGTTTTGTTGGGAGGAGTAGTAGGAAGAACTGAATTTTACTGGGCTTGTCCATTGTAATTCAGTGTCGCTGAGTCCTTTGCATTATTGGAGTTCTGTCTTTTTGGATCTTGCAGACATTTGTTATTTGGGATGTGTATTTTAGTTCCTTTTCAAGAAAACTCCAAAGTAAGTCCGTCTATCCATTTCAGTTCCCCTTTGTCTCGGCGTCTTTAAATATGACTTGGACTGTTAATGTCATTTCTTCAAGTCTCTTTTAAACTGAAATAATGCGGTTTTGTTGGTAAGATTTCTAGGCCATATGTAATTAGCCTTTTTTTTTAGTTTAAAGTTACGCAAAATTATCACTTCTACAAGTTTCTTTTAATCTAAATAGTACAATTCTGTTGGTTAGATTTGTGTCACGTATAATTAGCCCTGTGGCTTAAAATTATGCAAAAAAGTGGTTCTATAATTAAAGGCTGTTTTAAAAATGTATCCATTTGGTTTTTTGTTTGTTTGAGACAGAGTCACCCTCTTGCCCAGGCTGGAGTGCAATGGTGTGATCTTGGCTCACTGCAACCTTCGTCTCCTGGGTTCAAGCGACTCTCCTGGCCCAGACTTCCAAGTAGCTGGGATTACAGGCGCGAGCCACCATGCCCGGCTGATTTTCGTGTTTTTAGTAGAGACGGGGTTTCACCATGTTGGTCAGTCTGGTCTCAAACGCCTGACCTCAGGCGATCCACCTGCCTCAGCCTCCCAAAGTGCTGAGATTACAGATGTGAGCCACCACACCCAGCCTAAAATCTATCCATTTGAAGAAGACAATGCTAGATAATAATATATTAGTAGTGATTGAATCTCTTCCTAGCATTTTCATATTTATCATTAATAATTTATTAGTTTTAAATTAGAAATTACATTAAATTATTTTCATTTTTATGAACAGCAAGTTTGAATCAGAGAAATTAAATAATTTGTTCAGGGTCTCCCAGATGGTGAATTTTATTGCCAGGACTGGCACCCAGACCATTTGGACAAGGCAAATAATTAGATCAGATATTATTAGTTCTTAATCATCTTTTATTATCCAGATGTTCCCAAAGATGTTACCAGAAAACTTAGTCCTTAAATCAAAAGTTTCATAAAGTTTATGCAATTTGGATCACAACTGTTTGTAAGTTGTGTTCAAACTCTACCTGGATTTTAGCTCTGAGACTTTGAGTCAGTTGAGAGTCTTATAATTACCATATTCTTAATCATTTTCAAAAATATCAGGGCTATGGCTTCTATATTTGTTTATGCTAGGCTTGCAGGCCCTAAGCCTGGTATAAACATATATTGAAGAAAAAGTATTATATAAATGTATGTGCAATGCAAAGTCAATATCATGGGCTGTGTGTAATAGTACTTTGTTTTTAAACAGCATTGCCAAAGACTCGGTGCCAGAATTACTCTATATTACTCTATAATCCGAAATTATAGAGGTTGGGTGTGTGAGAAATCATATCTTGAATCAGCATACATATTCAGCCTTTTGAAATCATTTCTCCCTTAGGGCTAGAGTAGAGCAATTTAAAAAGATCTAGGAATACTAATTATATTAATTAAAAAAATATAGAACGCAACTAGCTTGAGTTATTGTTCAGTCATCATTTGAACCACAAGATGATGAGGATGTTGTTAATTTTAAGTACTAAATGATTTGGTGAGGTTGCCTCTTTTCAAACACAATGTGCTTGTGACAATTGGGGGCTCTCTTTCCTAATGTGAATCAGCAAATATGATCTATCCTGCATGATATCAAACCACAATCACAGTGAAAGTCAGCAGGCTTAATATTTTTTAAAATTTTACCTTGTATGCACCCTTGTGGTTAAAGGCTTGAGGAGTTATCGTGTAAAAATAAAATCTGACACTAGTGGTCAAATGTTTGTGTTGGGTATTACTCTGAATAATAACTCAGATTAAGAAAAATCCCAAATCTGACATCTGGCTCCAAGCAGTAGGCTAAACTGCACGCCAGTAACTGGGAGTCTGTTGCCAAAATGTCACTGCATATTAGTGTGACAGTGGAGAGATGGTGCTCCTTTGTTGGTGCTCTTTTTCACTAGATAGACTATTTTCCCTAGCCGTTCTGCCCTCTGGTGTAAGATAAGTTTGCTTAGAAAACAGAATTTATGACCGGGTGCGGTGACTCACACCTGTAATCCTGGCACTTTGGGAGGCCAAGGCAAGAGGATCACCTGAGGTCAGTAATTCAAGACCAGCCTGGCCAACATGGTGAAACCTCATCTCTACTAAAAATACAAAAACATTAGCCGAGCATGATGGCACGCACCTGTGGTCCCTGCTACTAGGGAAGCTGAAGCAGGAGAATAGCATGAACCCAGAAAGCAGAGGTTGCAGTGAGCCAAGATCATGCCACTGTACTCCAGCCTGGCCAACAAGAGTGAAACTTCATCTCAAAATAATACAATTTATTATACACATGTTATATATTTATATTACATGTATTAACATGAGCAATCTTACCCAGAAGGGAAAATAATATTCCTATGTAACCAAATACATTTTTAGTTTTTGTAAAAACTAAAATGTATGTGATATGTATATATTTACATGTTTGTTTTAATTGTGGATTATATTTTGCTTGTTTTTCCATTTCACATTATTTCATCACAAAGTCTGCAGATGTGAATTCGTTGCTGTATAGTATTTTATTCTCTTGATTGTGAATTTTCTTAGTCATTAACCTCTTTGGGCATCCGTATAGTTTTTGGTTAACTCTGTTATAAACACGGATGCTATAAAACCATTGATGCATGCCATGATAATTACCTTCTATTATTATTGGTGATTTTTGAAAACTTTCTTATTTTGAAACTTTTAAAACTCACACAAAAGTTAAGCACATTTGTACCCTTTACCCAGATTCAGCCATAGTAGACCATAATTCAGTTGAGCCTTTTGAAGGAAATCCCACTACCTAGCGACATAGTCAAGAAACTCGTAGGTGAAACAGGAGAAGCAAAAAAGGACTGATGACTTAGTTCAGAAAAATCAGAAAAGGTACAGTGTCCATCAGTTCATTCAGTCCTCATTCATTCAATTAACAGAATACCTCCCATTTATTGCCCCAAACCGCTTAGTCTAGAAGGATGCCTGGCACATAATCAATAATCTATATCTATTTATTTAGTGGATTGAATATTTACTGAGCAAAGGTCATGGGAGGCAAACAGAGATGTGTGTCATTCATTTCCCTGCCATTAGGCACCCCATTTTCAAATACAAATGTATTTACTGTGAGTTTCTCAGGGTAGTCTCTCCACACACACACCCCAAAAGTAGCAACATTTTATTATATTTTAAAAAAATAAACTCTTGTGTTGAGGGTTGACTTTCAATAGATAGCAACGAAAGAGCTGCTCTGCTACAAAAACAAAACAAAACAAAACAAAAAAAACCCAAACGGCCATTTTAAATGAGATTTCCTACCATCTATTTTAAGAATCTTGCCTTGGCCAGGTGTGGTGGCTCATGTCTATAATCCCAGCACTTAAGGAGGCTGAGGTGGGAGAATTGTTTGAGCCCAGTTTGAGACAAGCCTGGGCAACATAGTGAGACCCCGTTTCTAAGGAAAAACAAAAACAAATTTAACCAGGCATAATGGTGCATGCCTGTGGTGCCAGCTACTAGGGAAACTGAGGCATGGGAATCACTAGAGCCTGGGAGTGCAAGGCTGCAGTGAGCCATGATCGTGCCACTGTACTACAGTCTGGACTACAGAGCAAGACTCTGTCTCAAAAAAAAAAAAAAAAAAAAGAAAGAAAGAAAAAAACTTGTCTAATCATCATTGTATCTGAATATGGTAGGTGGGATAATAACACCTTCCTTACTAGAGATAATATTATTTGAGATTTTTTAAAGCCAGTCAAATGGTAGTCTCTGTTATCAAGTACTTTCCATGTAGTAGATGGTTTAATACATTATTTCAATCTCAACAACTCAAAGTAGGCATTATCCTCATTTACAAAACAGGTGAAATGAGCAACAGAGAGGTTAATTATTTTGCTGAAGATCACATAGCTAAGTGTTAGAGAGAGGATTCAAACTCAGATCTGCCTATTTCCCAAGCACCCCTCTATTCTCTTTAAAAAAGCAGCTTGACACAGATGGGGATGATTCCATGGAAGTTGAGGTCATTAGTAGAGGGTTTTAGGACCATAGTTTGGACACACTTGACCTGAAGGTATTAGTTTCTACCAAGGATCTACAGCTGTTCTATTCAAGTCAGTAGCTCTTAGCCACTATTCAATTGAGGAGTTAAATTTGACTAGGCCAAACTGAGATGTGCTAGAAAGTGACTTTGAAGACTTAATACAAAAAAGTAAAATATTTCACTAATAATGTTTTATACTGATTACATGTTGAAATGATAATATTTTAGATATGTTACGTAAGAAATATTTTTAAAAATTAATTTTAAGGCCAGGAGCAGTGGCTCACACCTGTAATTCCAGCACTTTGGGAGGCTGAGGCAGGTGTATCACCCAAGCTCAGGAGTTTGAGACCAGCCTAGGCAACATGGTTAAACCCCATCTCTACCAAAAATACAAAAATTAGCCAGGCATGGTGGCTCATGCCTGTGGTTCCAGCTACTCGGGAGGGTAAGATGGGAGGATCCCTTGAACTTGAGAGGCAGAGGTTGCAGTGACCCAAGATTGTACCATTGCACTCTAACCTGGGTGACAGAGTGAGACCCCCATCTCAAAAATAAGTAAATATATGAATAAAAATTAATTTCACCTGTTTCTTTTTACATTATTAATGTAACTACTAAAAGATTAAAATTATATATACGTCTTGCATTATATTTTGATCGGATTGTGCTGCTATAGAGAGCAATTTGTTATTAATTTTTTCCTGAATACAAAAGAAATTCTAGTTCATTTAGAAAATCTGTATCATACTACAAAGCACCAAAAAGAAAACAAAAATCTCACCATCCAAAGAAAACATTTAGTAGATTGGAATCATACTACAGAGCTTTGAGCCTTTTTACCCACTCTGAGTCAAATATCTTACTTTGTTTGTCCATGCAAATATGTACTTCTAAAACTAGATTTTTCATTTTTGTTTTGTATTCTATCAATAGATATATCATTGTTTATTTAACTCTTGCCCCACTGCTGAATATTTGTTTCTAAACTTTCCCTGTTATAATCAATGTTGTAGTGAACATCCTTGTAGCTAAGACAGCAAAAGGCTGAGCATAGGCTTGGAACCACCATGCCCAAGTGCAAATTCTGGATCCCCAGTTTTGTAGCTGTGTGACTGTGGGTCTTTAGAACAATTCCTGGAACATAGTAAGTGCTATGTAAAAGCTGCTATTACTATTATTATTATGGATACATACCCAAAAAGGGAATTATGAAGTCTAAAACAGTTTTCAGTATTTGATATACCGAATTGCCTTCCAAAAAGATTGTTGATTTATAATCTCTTGAGAAATGTATGCTAAGAAAAAGAAAACAATTCTTCTAAAACTTACACTAGTCATCAATCAATACTGTCATTAGCGCTTTGAAAGATTACTGTAGTATGTATTTCTCGTTGTTAGGCTTTAAGTATGGGGGAGAATTTATTTATCTTGCATCTTTCTCTAAGAACTCTCACCTTCCCATAATCAACAGACATTTACTGAATTCCTCCACCAGCAATCCTATACCATCTCAGATGTTCAGAAATCTCCCTAACATTGATTAAGATTCTTGCTCCTAAGAGGAATGTACTGTGCTCACATACACATATCTCTCATGATCACTTGCCCTCAACTGGGTAGATTTTAGCTGGTGATTTACCCTCAGAAAAGAACATTGTATATAAAATTTTGGCACAACACTTGGTCATCCATCACACTCTGCTCATTTCCCAAATATACTTGTAAAACCGGTTTGCTTGAGATCCTGTATAAAATGCCTATTGTGATGCATATTGAGGACAAATATCAAGAAAGCCACTAAAATCTAGGAACTTCAGCTATAATATACATGTTCGTGATTTAAAGTTATGTGGGTTTAGTAAGCCTTTTCCCTTTAACATAATACACAGAGTCCCTTTCTGAGACATCTATCAGCTATCAGCCTTATTCTTGAAACATTCAGGGTTTCTTAGAGACACTGTCTTTTTTTATTTTGTGAGGAGCTGATTCAGATTTCCCCTAATTTGTAATATGATATTTTAAGAGAAAATCAAAACAGAGAATATCCAAAAAGTAAAATAGAATTTTACTTTGCTTCTTATATCTAATAACTTTTTATTCCAAATCTCAACTGTATCTAAACAGCAATACTCTAGGGGCAAGTGACAATTGCAACTTTTAGAAAATAATAATCACAACCAACATTAAGGGAATTTTGCCATTTGGCACTTTACATAAATGTCTCAATCATTCTAACAATGGTATAGAATACCATGATTATCTCCCAATTTACATGTAAAGAATGGAGATTAAGTGAGTTGTTCATTGTTAGTAGGTGACAGAGGTTTGACTGGAACCAAAGTCGGTTTGTGTCAAAGACTAGTAAAGAGGCTAAATGTTTCTCCAGAGACCTTTTTCTCTGTTCTTGTCCTTCCCTCCTCCTCCTGTTGTACCACTTTGCTTCTGGCCCCTGTGATTCTGAAGGAGTTAACAAGCAACCTCTATCATCCAAGAAAGGCCTGTATTAAATATTCTTTATGTGCTGAGTGATCGCCTATGGAATTCCTTGATCCTTTTTTGGTATTCACAATTTCATCCAAAGCAGTTTGAATTCCACCTTTTGGTGTAGAGTTAGATTTTATTTTCCAATATGCTGAAGCTTTTTGATTATGAAGCAAAAGGAGAAGTCTGAGCTTGTGATTTGCACATTCACGGGCCACCCACCCACCAAGCTGCCATCTTGAGTTTGAGATACGGAACTGAAAGGAGGGCTTCTCATTAAGGACTGTCTGCCCCCTAGCGGAATTTTTGGAAATGTGGAGATGAGGTTTGGGCCCTAATTTGTTAACAGTCTTTAGGAAGGGGGAGAACCTCCCTTCTGAAGCATCCTCCTGATCTACCTGTCTGCAATGCACAGAACAGTCCTGCATAGTGAAGACTTGTTCCCTTCAATTTTCTTTTTTTCTTTTAGTAGAGACAGGGGTCTCACTATGTTGCCCAGGCTGGTCGCAAACCTTTGAGCTTAAGTGATCTTTCTGCCTCAGCCTCCCAAAGTGCTGGGATTACAGGAATGAGCCACTGTGCCCTCCGCCCACAACTTTGTAATGTCCTCCATAGGTGTAAGATCAGCTTACAATTATCTGAGCCTAAAACCAAACTCTTTTTTATATACAAGCATAAAATATTTTTCCCCAACAGTTTTAATATATACTGAACTTTTCAGGGCTAGCCCTGCATGTAAATCGTGGGGAATTATACTTTGTTTTGCTCTCAACTTGACTGAGAGCTATTGCATATTCAGAAAATCCTGACAACAGTGACCGAAGAGCCAAATCAATCTGCATTTATAATCTGTATGTTCACGGGGACTCTCAAGTATAGATACAGGCATGTGACTTCATTTGTCTTCTGGTGGCGTGTCCAAGTTTTTGCATATGGATACCATATTTTATGTAAATCGCTTTCTTTTTTATTTTTGCTGTATGTAGTTTGAATACTGTATTGATCTTCTGAAATTATGTATGTAAATGTGTTAGAATTGTTTGTCAGCATAATAAAAGAGAAGTTGCAAAATATTGGACATGAAAAAAAGAGGCATCATCTGATAGGGTTAAGAACTATTGGTGTAGAAGCACAAAGAGAGCTAATAAGGACCCACTTGAAGTTCATGTAGCCAGCATCCAAAAGGTGCTTAGTTTCTGTTCTTAATCCATCAATATGTGTGTCTGATGGTAACACTGTGGTGACAGCAGTATCTAGAGTTGAGCTGTGATAACTGCCATTAGCCCTGATTCCTCCTTTCAGTTTGTATATTTAAAACACCCCTTTCTCTAAGTGTGCCAAGTGAGAAAGTAAGATGTTAAAAAAAAACCTTAAAGTAATATTACCTCCCCCTCAAAACACACACACACACACACACACACACACACACACACACACTCGCTATATCAAATACCAACATGCATTTGGGTTAAGGAAAGGAGTCTAAGTCAGATCTTCCTGTTTGGAGGTGGGCTTGGTCCTGTAGTCCCAGATACTTGGGAGGCTTACCCGGGAGGATCACTTGAACCCCAGAGTTTGGGGCTATACTGCACTATGATCGCACCTGTGAACTGCACTCCAGCACACAGTGAGAGTCTGTCTCTTTAAAAACACGCGCGCGCACACACACACACACACACACACACACAGTCTTCTATCTAGTGATTTAAAACAATTGACATTCTTCCTAGCAATTAAATGTAATATTATATAGTAGTTCGTGAAGAGGTAAGTCCTAATTTGAATTTGTGTTAAAATAAAACAGATACAAAATGCACATTAAAAATGTTGCTCATCTCTGTTTTCTGAGGACTGCTGCATGTCACAGGTTTTAGAAATACAAATTTTCTATCTGTGACCTTTCACATACATACCTTTGTCAAGCTCAACTGGAGGGCTTAATCTCCACTGCATAAAAAAAAAAAATGCTGCCCACTTCAAACAATCTGCCTTGGAGCTGGAGCTGGCTTCACAGAGTTATTATGCACTTACCCGGAGTTGAAGATAACTACCTTGACAGTGGGGATAATGATAGTGCTTACTACCCCAGACTTTACCCTATCACAGAATGCACGAGAAGCCTAAGTAATTCTTCTGTTTGTTTAAAGAACTTTCAACTAGTTGCTTATCCAGTTTTAAAATTATTCTGATGAAAATCTGAAAACTAAAACCACACTTAAAAATCACAACTAAAGTAACATGAATTAACAGTTTTTCAAACACATTACTAAGCCTCCTTTCCCACATAATGCACAGGCACATATACAAATACAGGCAGGTGAAATTTAGCATAACATCATGTTTTTAAAGCAGGAATAAATGTTAGAAACCATTTAATCATTCATTAGATTAATTGAAACTTAGTTCAAAATGTTGCTTCCTCCAGGAAGCCTTGTTTCCGTTCCCCTGGGCAGAGTCAGAATCTCCTTGCACACCTCGTCTCCTCTTGAGCATCTTCCAGTAACTCTTATCTAGGTGCACATGGAGGCCAAGGACCAGGCTTTGTTCAACTTTGTATCCTAGGCACTAAGACGTGCTTATTACATGTAACAGATACTGATACTCTCAGGGAAAAAGCTGAAGAGTTATTAGATGCTTATTAAATGAAACATATGAATGCAAATTGATTGTTATGCAGCATATTAATACATATATAGGATGTATATTTTTTGTATTGTTACACGTATTGTATGTAACTTTATGTATAAATCTTTATATAGTTACCTATGTTGTATGTAAGTACTTCAATCCCTCAAGAAAATGACATTGTTTTCTTAGAAACTTTTTGCTAACATTAGTTTTATATTAGTAAAAAATAATATGATAACTTAGAGAGGTAGAATTGGGGTACAACAATTGTGCCCCAGTTCAAGATGAATCACTGGCATGTAGGAGAAAGCCTCAGGGAAGTTAGGGACTTTCAGGCAGTGAAGGACACAATAGAATTATTCACTGGCTAGCCTAAAATGGGTCTATCCCCCCCTCCCTTGCCTTCAAAACACTGACCAACCATGTAATAAAAAAAGAGTAATTATAGGAGGTTCATCACCATCACCCTCACCCCTGCCTTCATTAAGAAGTTTTTAGGCCAGGTGCAATGGCTCACACCTGTGACTCTGGCACTTTGGGAGGCTGAGGCAGGTGGATCACTTGAGGCCAGGAGCGTGAAACCAGCCTGGCTGACATGGTAAAACCCCGTCTCTACTAGAAATACAAAGATTAGCCAGATGTGGTGGCACACCTGTAATCCCAGCTACTTGGGAGGCTGAGGCAGGGGAATCACTCGAACCCGGGAGGTGGACGTTACAGTGAGCTGAGAGCCAAGATCACATCATTGCAGTGCAGCCTGGGTGACAGAGCGAGACTCTGACTCAAAAAAAAAAAAAAAAAAAAAAAAAAAGTTTAAATAAATGCCTCTGGCTTTATTTGAACAGTGCAGGAATAATTCAAGGGTCTGTCACAGAATTTTGACAAAGAAAAGAAGGTGGGAGGGATCATGTAAAGATAGCCTTTTTTCCCTCAAAAGTTAAGCAGGAGCCAGGCGCAGTGGCTCAGGCTATCATTCCAGCACTTTGGGAGGCTAAGGCAGGCCGATCGCTTGAGGCGAGGAGTTTGAGAACAGCCTGGCCAACATGGCAAAACCCCATCTGTACTGAAAAAATACAAAAAAATTTAGCCAGACGTGGTGGTGTGCACCTGTAATTCCAGCTGCTCTGGAGACTGAGGCAGGAGAATCGCTTGACCCCAGGACGTGAAGGTTGCAGTGAGCCGAGATCACGCCACTGTACTCCAGCCTGGGCGACAGTGAGTCTCTGTCTTAAAAAAAAAAAGAAAAGAAAAGAAAAGAAATTAAGCAGAGATATGAAACCCTTTATTTTAAGTGTCTTTTTCTCCCCACATACTCAGGAATGTTGTACACATTTTAGGTGAAGCAGATGACATGTCTAGCTATTCTTGCTGTAAGTGGTTCAGAAGGGCACAATTTTGGAACACACAAATGGACTATTAAAGGTAGTTTCACCTTAATTTTTAGTTTTTGTTAAATATTTATTCCTTTGTCCGTTGTTGGTGACTCAGTTGAGTCCACTCATTAAAATCCTTTTCACTAGGGATACTCACTCTTATGGTAACCTGGAGACATGTGGGAAGCACAGGGTCATTTAACATATGGTGATTCTACAGCGGTTTTCCATTGTTTTACCAGAGAGATTTATTGACAGCTTGTGTTAGGCCGTTCTTGTGTTGCTAGAAAGAAATACTAGGTAATTTATAAAGAAAAGAGGTTTAATTGGCTAAAG
This sequence comes from Aotus nancymaae, assembly GCF_030222135.1. Classification (NCBI taxonomy): domain Eukaryota; kingdom Metazoa; phylum Chordata; class Mammalia; order Primates; family Aotidae; genus Aotus; species Aotus nancymaae. The sequence goes on from NW_026988428.1 coordinate 31,917,916, forward strand.
GTTCTGCAGGCTGCATAAGTGTGGCGCTGGCATCTGCTCAGTTTCTAGGGAGGCATCAGGAGGCTTTTACTCATGGCAGAAGGCAAAGCAGAAACAGGTATATTACATGGTGAAAGCAGGAACAAGAGAAAGAGGGGATGTGAGGTGCCACACACTTTTAAACAACCAGATCTCCTGAGAACTCATCATTATTGTGAGGACAGCACCAAGCCATAAGGGATCCACTCCCATGACCCAAAAGCCTCCCACCAGGCTCCACCTCTAACATGGGGGGTGACGTTTCAATGTGAAATTTGGGGGAACAAATACCCAAACTATTCACACCTTACTAATAGTACTAAACATGCACAGTTAAATTTCAGATAAAGGTTGTTAATTAGGGAAGACATTTAATTACTTCCATTGCTCTTAGGGACTCAGATGAATAATCTTAGTGGGATAGAGATAAGCCTAACTGGTATAACATTTGTTACTATAAGTTCCTTTCAGTTTGTGAAAAACAGAAAGCTAAATTGGGGAGTGCCACATTCTAGCCTTAACAAACTCTTTAGTTGGACTTGGCCATCTTTTGAGTTTTAAGAACATGTATTTCTAAGTGTACAAAATGTGTTTCCAAACTCTATGGCATACAGTTCTAGCATAATACCACGTCAGTCAATTGTAGAAACTTCCAAACGTTTTTTACACTAAGAGCTCTTTGGTCAAATAATTCTTGCTTGGAAGTAAATCCCAGTCGTGTGTGTTGGGCACTGTATTAGGCTAGAGATAATCGTCAGCAAACAGCATCTCTGCTCTGATGTTTCTTACATATGCTAGTGAGGAAGGCAAATGGAAAACAAAGCAAGTCCAGATTTTGATCATTGCTATGATGCAAATACATAGTTTAATGTAATGGAGAGTGACAGCTACTGTGGAACATGGGTTCCATAAAGGCAGGGAACCTATCCTGCTTATCACTCTGTTTTCAGTGCCTAAATCATAGCAGTTACTGTTTGAGAGAATGTTGTGTGGAAAGAATGAGGGGAAGGCCTGCCTGAAAAGATGGTAGGTTGAAGTGGAGATCTTAAAGGTGACAATCAGCTAGATCTTACAGCCTGATTCCAAAGTGCACAAAGTGCAAGTGATGTGCAAAGGCCTCGAGGTGGAAAGAGTAGAGCAGAAGTGAGACCAGGGTGGCTGGAGCACAGTGAGCAAGGGGAAAGTGGTCTTTGAGGAAGCTGCATGGTGTGCAGGGGACAGAACATAGAGCACCTTCTAAGCCAATTCTAACATGGAGAGTTTGAATTCTGTTCTGAGAAGAATGGAAAACCATTGAAGGGTTTTAAGCATAGAGCGATGCAATCTGTTGTGGGTTTGAGAAAGATAACTTTAGCTACTGAATACAGAAAATGGCCAGTATAGAAGCAGGGAGAATAATCCAGTTACAGTAATCCTGGCAAATGTTGATGATGCTAATTTGGATTAAGGTGCTCCAGAGAAGTGAAAGCATTGGAAATCTGTTTTGGAAATAAAATTAAGAATACTCGCTAATGGATTGGAATGGATTGGATTGGATTGGATTGGATTGGATTGGATTGGATTGGATTGGATTGGATTGGATTGGATTGGGGGAGGAAGGCGTGGAGCAAAAGAGGAAAATCAAGGATGACGCTTAGGTTTTGTGCTCGACTGAGTGTATGAAGATTGAAAAAACTGGAAGAGGACAGATCTGGGATGAAATCAAGAGCTCTGATTCAGACATTTTCTTTAGAAATTGTGAACTCCTTAGGAGGTATCCAGTGGGTATGTAAGTGGAGCTCAGGAGAGAGGTTTGGCTGCAGAAAGAAAGTTGGAAGCCATCAACATAGAGATGGTATTGAAATCTGCAGGACTGATAAAATAATCTAGTAAGAGAGTAGAGATAAAGAAAAGAAGGCCAGAATCAAGCTATAGCACCCTCAAACATTTAGTCTAGTATAGGAGCCAACAATGGAGATGGGAAAAATTCAGTAATGAGGTAGAAGGAAAACTAAGAGTGGTGTCCAAATGTCAAAGAAGGGAAGTGGCTCAAGAAGGCGGATGTTTTGGGGAGTACCATGACCACCCACTAGTGATGTGCTGAAAGGGCTCACTCACAACTCGATATAAAATCATATTGAAGGCTAAGATTTACTACAGCAAAGGGTATGGTGCTGGAACAGCAGGATACAGATATACAGTGGCAAAACTAGAGAGGTCAGGGTAGGCTTTCTTGTCCTCTCTCTGCAGGGATCCCACATGTTTCTCAGAAATGCATGTTTCTCTCCAGCTGTGAATTGCAAAGACATATGCAAAACACCTCCACCCAGGAAAGTCCACTCAAGTCTCAGGACTTCAGAGCTGGTCAAGGGAGCTGGTCGTGTAGCTACGTAACCAGCAAGGATGCAGACCCCAAACTGGGTACTAGGACACATCAGGAATCTTCACATTAACTTTAAACAATGATACTGTCTTGATATATTTTGACCACTGCCTTGAGGGCACAAAAATAACCTAACTAATTAGTAAGCATTTTGGGGAGTTTAGTGCTCAGGATTTGGGTCAGGGGTCATTGCTGTGACTGCAGGTGTTCCCAAAGATACGCAAGCGCTGAGTAAAACATATTGGCTATGTTAACTCTTTCCTCTTGAGGTCGTGCTTTATGTTGAATACAGGTGGAAGTTAAAACTAAGAACCATAAAGTTAATTTCTATATCCCAAAGTATATTTAGTAAAATTATATTTCTCTCCAGATAGATTCACTCAACTTACTTAGTAAACTTTTATTGAATGTCTAATATAGTTCATGGCATGTACTAGCATGAGACTACAGAAGTAAAGAAGTTAGACATGGCCCCTGCCCCGAAGGGGGTGACAATCCAATAAACGCATATGTCATTTGCTGTGTGCAACAATATGATAGAGGTCTCATGGCTGAGGCCTGAAGGATAAAGAGAGTTGAGCCAGGTGAAGAGGGAAAAGCAAGGCAATAAATAGCATGTCAAAGGCCTGGAGGTGAAGCAGCACATTGACTTTGAGGAGCAAAAGTTCAGTGTGGCTGGAGGGGAGAGAGGAGGAGGTGAGAGGGGTAGGTTATGAAGCTGTTAGACACGTTTTGCTTCATCCACAGGGAGATATAATCATCCTAAGTGTTTCTGATAATTTTACAATTAGTTTTGCATTCCAACACAGATTCTCTCTTTTTTTATTTTTATTTTTTTGTTGAGACTGAGTCTTGCTCTGTCACCAAGGTTGGAGTGCAGTGGCGCGATCTCAGCTCACTGCAACCTCTGCTTACTGAGTTCAAGTGATTCTCCTGCCTCAGCCTCCTGAGTAGCTGGAATTACAGGCATGTGCCACCATGTCTGGCTAATTTTTGTATTTTTAGTAGAGACAGGGTTTCACAAGGTTGTCCAGGCTGGTCTCGAACTCCTGACTTTGTGATCTACCCACCTTGGCCTCCCAAAGTGCTGGCATTACAGGCATGAGCCACCACACCCAGCCCAGAGATTCTCTTTAAGAAATATGGTGCAACAGTCATTTCTGGAACAAAAAGTAGTGAGAAAATACAAACACACCAAGGTAAATAAACCAGAGCACCACAAAATGTAATATGAACTGTGTAAAAATAATAACGGTTCCTGAGACCTATCAGTGTGAAAAGTTACTATTTGAATGCCATAATTGAATGGAATTGTTCATTTAAACCTTCAAGCAAATTTATTTTTATGTCTAGAACTTATTAGAAATGTTTCAATCGTGATTATATGTAGTCTCTTTTCTCTGTTGCCCTCAACAGAGCACAGATCATACAGAAAGGAATGAATTTTTTTTATCAGCAGTTTTGGAGAAAAATTCTATGAATGTCAACCTTATACAAAAACTGACAAACATTAATTATTCAGAATGTAAAGAGAAATGCCAGATTTAAATATAATTTTGGAATATTGTAATTATTATTAACTACAATTATTACTAATTACAACCAGTCATATTTGAGGCAGTATGTAACAGCTGTGTGCACAAGCAGGAACATGAGAGGAAATGTATCCTGGTCTCATTTTCTAGGCAAGACGTTCAAAAGGAGCAAAGAGAATGGGAAAATGAAAGCAATGCCACTGCTGAGTATTCAGAACCTTTAGGTGCCATGCACTGTGTTAGGCCCTTTGCAGATTTTCCTCCTTTAAGCAATATAAAAACTCTGTGATAAGTTATTTACATTCCCATTTTATAGGCAAGAGCAAATAGATTTTACAGATGAAGAAACTGATGACCTAAAATGATATCTTAGTAGATGATAGATTTGGTTCAGTAACCCAAATCTGTCTTTTAGCAATTTATGTATTCATTCAACAAATATTTATTGAGTTCCTACTGTCTACCAGAACTTTTGTAAGGGGATGCAAAGCAGAACAGGCATGGGTCTTCCCCTTTAGGAACTAGGGTGGTGGGCCATAATGGGAAAAGCATTGTAATGGGACTTTGTTCATTACAGTGAACAGTGCAGTGTAGGGACGCTTTGTAGCCTGCCTACAGGGTGCTTGGTAAAGTTGAGAAAGGCTTATCAGGGAAGCTGATGTTTGAACAAAGGTTTGGCTATTACCAGGCAGAGAGATGGAGGTGGTAGGAATTCCAGGTGACATGACTGGGAAAACACATGCCGTCCTTGGGTAGCAGGAACAGTCCAGGGAGATGAGAACATGGTGGGATTGTGCTGCAAGAAATCTTGTATGGCAAGAAGATGAGACTTCCCTTGTACATATGTCCAAACATAAGAATTTGATGGGAATTTCTAATGTATCTTAGCATCTAAGTTCCTTTAATTTGTGCTCACTGGAAAACACATAGTTTTAGAAGGCTTTTGTCATTGTGGTTTAAAAGAAAAAAATAGATTGTTCAAAGAACAGTGATAAATAGGGAAAATATTTTGACTCACGTAATTTCTCACTAAAATTGGCAATATTTGTAGCCCCATGGGAACTATGTTTCCGTAGGACATTCTGTTCACTGTTCTTGGGAACTATCTAAAAAAAGAAAAAACAGAATAAAAAGAGGTATTTGAGGATCCGTAATAAAAGTTGTATACATTATTGAATGTTTTACTGTGTACTAGATACTTATCCATATTATTTTAAATCCTAGCACCAACCCTGTGAATTAGGTAGTATTATCCCTGTTTTACAGATGGGAAACTGAGGCTCAGAAAAAATGACTTGCCTGAGACTACTTAGCTAGTAAGGAGCAGAGCTGGGAATTCACATCCAGGTCTGTCCAGATTCAAAGCCCCAGTTCTTCCAGGCTACTTCAATAAGTGAGGAGACAGAGGACTGCTTGGGGACTCATTCCGTAAACCAGAGCAGCTCATTCTATGAATACCAACCTTATACAGAAACTGACAAACATTAATTATTCAGAATGTAAAGAGAAATGCCAGAATATCAAGGAACAGACATCTAGATATAAACATAATTCTGGAATATTATAATTATATTATGAATTATAGCCACTTATATTTGATGTAGTATGTAACAGCTGTGTACACAAGCAGGAACATGAAAGGGAATGTATCCTGATCATTTTCTAGACAAACCGTTCAGGAGGAGCAAAGAGAATGGGAAAATGAAAGCAATGCCACTGCTGAGTATTCAACACATTTATGTGCCGTGCACAGTGCTAGGCCCTTTACAGATTTTCCTCCTTTAAATTATATAAAAACTCTGTGATATGTTTTTTTTAAGTATTCACACTTCTGTATTAAATTGGAAAACCAGTACTGGAATCTAGGGGTGGAGGGGGTGCTCTTCCAATGACTGGCCTGTGCTCTTTAAGCTGCACTAGCTATCCCACTTTGAAAAGAATGTACAAAACAGTCGCAGTCATGCATACTCCATCTCCAAAGAATGGATTCATTCTTCATGTTATGGTATGTTGACTATAATTTTCTGTTTGTAATTACCCAGATTCCAAGCCTGTTTATAGAACTTATACCTGAGGAATGGAATGGTGAGGATTAGAAGAGGCCGTAGTCCTTGAGGTTTTCTTTGATAGTATCTGTAACTGCATCAAACACAAATTTGACATGCTGTGTAGCTGTAGCACAGGTCATGTGACTGTAGATTACTTTGACATCTTTTTGCATACTGAGGTCAAGGAACTGGCTCTTGATGTAATTCCTCGCATCCTCATAGGAGTTGTTACCATCGTACTCTGGAAAATAAATGCTGAGATGGATTAACTTTTTACATTGGGTTTCCACATGGGATTTTATAGGAATAAAGGTTCCACTACCAGCAGTGAGTAGCATGAAGTCTGCCACATTGACCAGGCACCTTTCCAAGAATAAACCGAGGATGTGCCCTCAGCAGGTGAATGTGCTAGGCTCTCTGGGGGTGGCAGGGAGTTTGAGTCCCCACCCTTTGGAGTGTGGTATTCTAGTTGATGAACATGTGATGCTTTGCAAAGGTTTGGAGCCCTCTGAAATTGATCAAAATTGCATCTGTTAGAAAATATTAAATATATTCTGTATATCAAGCCAAATATTAGGAGCTTGTGTAAGCAACAGAATATCTTGGTGGATCGCGTGGGTATTGGGTTAGGCAAAAGATCCCACTGTTGGCGCTTCCCACACTCCCATCCTTGCTACGCTCTGGGCAAAGTTACTCAAGTAATTATCTCAAAATGCCCAGAAACCCTTAGCCACCTCTACTGAATTGCCTGGACTCAGAAGCCTCCTTCTTCACAGCTGAGATTCAGACTTCACTGAGGGACAAGGTGAATGAGAGGGTAGGGACAGTAGGGGGCAGAATCTGGTCATCAGGAACTTTGGAGTTTCCAGTGAGCACAGACTGAGTTACCTCAGGTGCTAGGATTCCTCAGAACCCCTGGAGGAAGACTGTACACTAGCTAACAACAAGGTTGATTGGCAGGACAGCATCTACCCAGCCCCCTTAACATCTGGGAGGAGATGATGGTGCCATGTAGGGACACTGGAACCTGCCCAGAGCATCCTCAGCTCCTGTGCATCTGGAAGTGAAGTGATTGGGTCACGCAAGTAGCTACTGTCAGTGTGCACCCCTGGGGTGCTGACTTCTACTGAGGGGAAGGCTTTTCCCGTGTGCTGGAAATAGAGATAGAAGTATATTAAGGGAGGAAAGCAAAATAAGCTTTTACAACTGCTAAATTAACAGAATCCCAGGCTGCCAAAACTCTGAGGCTTGCTCAATCAGCAGTCCAAACTGTATTTCCTCTAAGGGACGAATTATGAGCTGGTGTAAAGGTACACGAAGTCTAGTGAGAAACCATTCAATTTTGAGGAGGAAGCTCTAGGGAAATAGAGTAAGTTAAAGGAGTAGAGTGTGCCAGTATGAGAAGGCAACTCTCTTGGAGTTAGAGTTACAAAACTCAGTAGGCTCATAAGTCATGGTGTGATCTTAGAGGTCATAAGTGACCTATGAGAAATTTAATAATGCTTTTCATTATACTCCCTCTTTTCGTATAGCCCTTATACCAAGTTACCATCTGGTAGTCACTTTAAATATAGGTTTCTAAGACAGTAGGGTGAAAATGAAGTGTTTGGTAAAGTCATCTTAATTTTTTTAAACTCAGTATGAAAGAGATGTTGGTATCAGGTATTGAAATCGGGGAGCTATCAGAATAGGGAAAAATTCTCTATTTATGCCCAAACTCACAAATATACAAATATTTATAAACAATAATGAGATAGGCCGGACGTAGTGGCTCATGCCTCTAATCCCAGCATTTTGAAAGGCCAAGGCAAGTGGACTGCTTGAGGTCAGGAGTTTGAGACCAGCCTGGCCAACATGGTGAAACTCCATCTCTAATAAAAACACAAAATTAGCCAGGTGTGGTGGCACATGCCTGTAATCCCAGCTACTTGGGAGGCTGAGGCAGGAGGATTGCTTGAACCTGGGAGATGGAGGTTGCAGTGAGCCGAGATCGCACTATTGTACTCCAGCCAGGGTAACAAGAGCAAAACTCTGTCTCAAAAAAATAAAATAAAATAAAAGACAGTTTATTTTTTTTCCTTTGGGGGTTTTTCCAGCAAAAACCAGAAAGCCTACTAGATAAATGTTAAAAGAGCTGTAACACTATAATAAGACTGTTTAATAATGGTTGAGAACACACACCCTGAAGAACACAGATTGCCTGGGTTCAAATCCTGGTTCTGCTACTCAGTAACTGTGATCTTGAACAAGTGTCTTACCCTATCTGTGCCTATTTCCTATTTTGTAAAATAGAAATAATAATATCTACCTCATAGGTTGTTGAGAGGGCTAAGTAAGTTAATCAATATAAAGTGCTCAGAATATGATTGGCACATGAGTGCTATAGAAGTATATGCTACTCCTACTGCTGTTACATAAATTGTGATATTTGGCAGCCTTGAAGGATGACCTTGCCATGGGCTTTGTGTTTAAAACCCTCAAATTACTGTTTATTGAGGGTATCGTTGATGTCAGGCACAGGGCTAGGCAATATTCCTGCTGTATCTCAATGAATCTACACAATACCCTATGAGGTAAATACCAATTTACAACTTTAGAGATCAACTTGCCAGTGGTTGAGTAACTTGCCCAAGACCACAAGTACCCGGTAGATTCAGGACTGGAGCTTCAAGTCTAGAGAGCCTGGCTCTAGCCATAGCTGCAGTTTAGGCTGACCTTGTTCCTGCCAGCACACTTTGGGACCTGGGCCATACAAGTTATAGCATCCTGAACTGACTCTCTGTTTTATAGAAGAGGAACCTGAGGCCCTAGGAGTGAATGAATTGCCAGAGGTCACTCCCTAAACTGTCTCTGATGTCCAGATTAGGAAACCTGAACTAACCTCGAAGCTGTGTCTTTCTGTATAGGATCCAATTGCTTCTGGTATGTTTGGCAAAAAAGACTCAGATTAAAGTTAGCTACTGAATAACATATTTCATTGACATCTAGAATATTTGTGCCCAGATGCTATGTAGCAAATCATCCTTCACTTTAATTAGCTTATAGTTATATAATTGACAATGCGAATGAACAGAGAAAAACAAGTTTTTTTTTTTTCAACTTCTAAATTTGCTTGGGAAAATCCTTCATGTCTTTTACCGGCTTAAAAATCATGTTTAACAATAACGTAGTTATCTTAGGAAAAAGACCAACACATTTTTATCACTCCTTATCATTGGCCGGTCACAAATGAGAGCTTTCTATCTTATGGCATCATCTGCACGAAGTATATATGAGGATATACAGCATTGTATTCTTAGCATTGCTTATAATAGTAAAAAAATGAAACAGTCGTCTAGTTAATGCCACTTAGCTGTACACTTAGAATGGGTAAATGGCAAATTTTGTTATATGTGTTTTGCCATATTTTAAAAAAATAATAGTTTAAGAAACTGGTGAATTGCATACTTTAAAGGAGTGGATTGTATTATATGTTAATGATGTCTCAATAAAGATATTTTTTACATTCATCCATAGAGAATTGGTCAGGTTATGCCAAACCCAGTCAATGGAGTATTTTACAACCTTTATTAAAGAATTAGGTAGATTTATATTTTGACATGGGAAGATGTCCAGAATATACTGTGAAGTAAAAGAAGTTGATGTGCATTTCCATATGCTATATACACGTCTGCAGTTTTGTCTTATGGTAACACTCTTGTGAATGCCGTTATGCAACTTGGCTTTTTCACTTATGTGTGTTATGTTAGAGTTTGGTACATATAGAGATACTTCATTTTTTTAACTGTTTCAAACTATTCTGTGGTATAATTTTATCTTAGTTTATTTAATCATTTCCATATTGATGGGTCTTTAGGTCATTTATAACTTTTAGATAGGTCAAAGAATGCTGTAATAGATACCCTCGAGCAAGCACATTAGCTCCATAATTTCCCAAGGTAGGCATTGCTAAATTGAAAAGTACATACATTTTTGTGCTTGATGGATACTGACAGATTACCCTACAAGAAGATGTATTATTTACACTCCCAGCCCCACATGAGTGTATACATTTCCCCACATCATAACCAACACTAATTTTTTTTTCCATTCTAATGGGTGAAAAAAGAATCTCCATTTTAAGTTTCATTTTCACTGGGCATGGTGGTATGCACCTACAGTTCTAGCAACTTCGGAGGCTGAGATGGGAGGATTGCTTGAGGCTAGGGTCAGGAGTTCAAGACTAGCCTGGGAAATATAGCAAGATCCCATCTCTACAGAAAAATTTTTTAAAACTAGCCAGGCATGATGGTGCATTCCTGTAGTTCCAGCTACCCAGGACACTGAGGCTGGGTCATTGCTTGAATCCAGGGCTGTGGTTGCACCACTGTACTCTAGCCTGAGTGACAGAGTAAGAACCTGTCTCTAATTAATTGATTAATTGCATTTACATGATTGAAAATCAGAATGAACATGTTTTCACATTAATTCCTCATTAAATAAACACTGAGGTACTGCCCCAGATGAACAAACACAAATCCCGGCCCCTATGGAACTTCTGTTCAATTCTATGGGTTGTTTCTATTTCCTCATGCCATTTGCCTATTTTTCTATTTATTCATGCTTTGTTACATACATAGCAAATATTTTTACCTCTTCTGTGGCTTGTCTTTTAAACTTCATTTTTAGTATCTTCGGCCTTACAGAAGTTTTTAATTATGAGGTCATATTCATCAGCCCTTTACTTTATGCTTTTATTTTTTGTGCCTCACTTAAAAAGGCCCTTTTTTGCCCCAAGGTCATAAATATATTCTATATATTTTTCAATAGTTTTATGGTTTTAGTCTTTACATTTAGCACCTAACTCCATCTGGAATCTATTTTTGGGAAAGGAGTGGCATACAGATAGATTTCAAGTCTTACGGTATATATTTTTGAGTGCTCAAATATTTTTAAAGTATGTATGACTTTGCTAAGCAGAAAGAGCCATGAGGAGTTGGAAGAGACACTCAGAAACTAGATGTCCATTCTGGGTGGGCCCAGGAGTTTGCAATTTTAGCAGATAACCTCCAGAGAAAACAGAAAGTGATGCGGGAAAAAAAAAAAAAAAGACTGTGCCCCGTAGAGTAGATTCAGGTCATAATGACTGTAGGTGGAGACAGAGCAGAAAGAGTAGCCCCGGGCTAGCCTTGTATCCTGGTAGCTACAGCACCTTAGGAAGTACATCAAGTACATGAAGTGTCACAGCTTTGCAAGAACTGGAAGACAAGCCAAAGTGAATCAGAGATGGGATTCTTCAGTATTTGTACTTATAATAGCATTTTTAATCTCTCATCTGGTACAAAAATGAGTTTGAGATAATAGCCCATTTAAAAATAACACAGGCTGGGCACAGTGGCTTACACCTGTAATCCCAGCACTTTGCGAGGCCAAAGCAGGTGGATCACCTGAGGTCAGGAGTTCAAGAGCAGCCTGGCCAACATAGTGAAACCCTGTCTCTAGTAAAAATACAAAAATTAGTTGGGTGTGGTGGCGGGCGCCTATATCCCAGCTACTCGGGAGGCTGAGGCAGGAGAATTGCTTAAATCCGGGAGGCAGAGGTTGCAGTGAGCTGAGATTGTGCCACTGCACTCCAGCCTGGGCAACAGAGTGAGACTCCATCTCATAAATAAATAAATATATGAATAAATAAAAATAACCCAGCCCTGGATTAATGATGAATTTTCATTCTGACTAGCAAAGGTTAGTAAAAGTGGATGACTATGTGTAGCCATGTTAATTAACACTTTTCAGATTCCAGAAAGAGAATGTTGTGTGGCAGAAATATATGCACAAATGTACAAGCCTTCTGTAGATGATTCTTTAAAGACAGGCGGAGTGGGAGCTACCCTGGGCTAACCTACCCCAAATCACTGCACTACCTTCTTCCCTTGACATTAAAACCATGTGATTTCTTAGTGTCTGTGTTGCACCCATGAGTTCAGAAATCCCAGTGCATCTATCAAACACATATGTTGTTCTAAATGCTCCTTCACTGCTTGTCACAACCCTATGAGGTACTATTATAAGCCTCCTTTACACGTGAGGAAACTGAGTCTCCAGAGATTAAATAAGTTGCCCACTGTCCCACAAGCAGTAGCAGCATTGGGATTTGGACTCAAGTTGTCTGGCTTCAGGTTCGCAACATCCCTCCAATAATGTTGCCTCCAAATTGGCTATTTCAGCAGCTGCATTGTTAAGGAAAGTATTATACTCTGATGAGCCTTCATAAGGCAGGGCTAAAAAACCTGTGTCGGGAAAAGACACCAACACCTCACTGGTTATAATACCATGCTGGAAGGAGCCTCTTTAAAGTCAAACAACAGAGCCACTGCTCTGGTGCCAGCAGCACTCTTATCCAGCCTTCTGACTTCAGTCACAGTGTGAGCTCTATAGTTCCAGGCAAAGGTTAGCCACGGGGTAAAAAATGGAGAAGCGTGCCTTCAGGTATAAGATGTCGTGTGTTCATGCAGGGATTAGCCCTGTTTAGGCTTAATTCTGGAAGACGGGGGTTCTTTAATTGGTTCACATTCCCTGATGGAATACTATGCCTTCCTGAGAATGAATGATTTACATTTATGCAACAGTAAGCAGGAGAATCCCTTGAACCCAGGAGGCGGAGGTTGCAGTGAGTTGAAATCGCGCCACCGCACTCCATCATGGGCAATAGAACTAGACTCTGTCTCAAAAAAAAAAAAAAAATCCACAGGGGCACCTGTAATCCCAGCACTTTGGTATGTTCAATCGGGAGAGGGTGGCTTGAACAGTAAGTACCCTTATGGTTGGTCTTCAAGAGCTCATCTAATTCTGAGTGGTGGCTGGGCATGTCTGAAGGTATTAGCAATTCTGTTGCTGAGCATTGCTCATGTACTGAGTAATATGAAAACCTTGGTGAATCTTGTTGCCATTTTCCCCTAAGAATCTGCCTCATCCTGAAGCCCAACCATTTGACTCTGTAGTAAAATGAAGTAACTTGAGTGAGGTCCGTGTCTACAAATTTCTTAATCTCCATTGACGTAAATAAATGTACATCGTCAGAAAGGATAAAGCTGGCCACTGTGTACTGCGGATGATGGGCACAGAGTTGTGATTGTCCCAGCAGACTTGAGATGAGCTAGGGCTACATCGATTCATTATGAGAAGGTATCTATTACAGTAAAGAGTGTCTCTGGGGAATGGCTTCTTATAATTATTTGGACTTTCTACCAAGGTTTCTGTGTCACAGCCTATGGAAAAGTAGACTCCTTTCAAGAGACCTGACTTTCCAAGCATGGTGGTTCATGCCTGTAATCCCAGTGCTTTGTGGGGGCCAAGGAGGAGGATCACTTGAATCCAGGAGTTTGAGACCAGCCTGGGCAACAAAGTGAGACCCTGTCTCTACAAAAAAATTAGCCAGGTATAGTGGTGCATGCCTATGGTCCCAGCTACATGGGAGTGCAAGGCAGGAGGATCACCTGAGCCCAAGAATTCCAGGCTGCAGTGGGCCGTGTTCACACCACTGTATGCCAGCCAGGCAACAGAGCAAGACCCAGTCAAAAGAAAGAATGAGAGAAAGGGAGGAAGGGAGGGAGGAAAGGAGAGAGGGACAGAGGGGTGGAGGGACAGAGGGAGGGAGGGAGGGAGGCCTGACTGGTATAATGTATTTATGAACATGAAATCAGTTCTAGGCCTCTGAATATGGCACCTGGCCCACTCTTTCTTGAGAATAGTTTGCCGGTGAGCAATGTACTGTGTGACCAAGTTGCTTCATGTCCTTTGTGAAATTGGCAGAGCATAAATTATTAATTAAAAATGTACAAACTAAGATCAAGATAAGATGTGTTTTAATGGATGGGTAAACTCAAATGGCTTATTAACAGCTTCATTTCCTCATGCTCCTTCTGAAATGGGCATTTCTCAACCTACATTTTAAGGTAGGAGCTGATTTGAGATGCAAGTTAATTATACAGTGTGTTGAAGCCAAAGAGTTGGGCTTGGGAGATTTTCTGACCTAAAAATGTTCGGTGGTGGTGCCCATGTAATCTTGGGTCTACTCTGGCAAACATTTCAGACCCTTAGCATTCAATGTTGGTCCTTTAGATATATTGAATGTAAGCTACAGTTTATGGGTATGAGGGCATTATCGACTGAGACTTCAGTAGTTCCAAAGCAGGGAACAAAGAGGAAGATTAAAGCTACTGTCTTCAGCTCAGGAAAAACATAGAATTAGCCAACTGTAAATGCACAGCTTGAGAAATCTACCAACTCCCCAAATAGGTTCAAGTTTCCTTGTGAGCATGTAGGCCTACTTTGCAGGTAACATTGACTTTGTTAACAATGTCTGTTAACAATAACACTGTAGGCAGTTAATGTCTCAGAGCTCTTACAGATACAAAAGAAGATAAACTTACAACTTGCAGAAAACATCTTCTCATCGATGAGTCTAAGTAATGCTCGTCTATTGGAGAAGCCACTCATTAATCGTGAATTTTTATCACTTTTGTAGGATGGGGAGAGGGACACAGGAGATGAAGCTCTTGCTTTATTTTAGGAGTTAGATGTCTCAAGTTCTCTATTCTGAGAAAGGTAAACATCAATTGCCTCTGAGGTAGTAATAGAATAAGGTCTGTTTTACATTGGAGAAACATTAACCTTAGAGTAAAACAAACAAAAACCCAGTTCAAAGCTCAGGCTGTCTGAGCCCATCTCCTCATTTGTCAAATAAGGATAATAATACCTGCCTTTCATATCTTGTGGGGTTTCTGTTGAGGATTAAATGATAAAACACTTTGGAAATTATGTAAAATATCAGTATTTTAAGCAGGTATGATTTCCTGAAATCTTTGAGTTTTTCCTTTGATTCCATGATTACAACATCATTTAAATATGCCACCCCTCTGCTATCCTAATACCCCAAATCTCAGTGAAACACTGGAAAAGTCCAAAAGCAATAGTGATTTCTACTGAAGCAGCCCTCCTTATACACCCCTCAATTAGTGATCATTGTTAACGGGTCTGCCGAGAGTGTCATTGCTAAGTACTTTGATAAGCTTGAGAAATCTGTTGATAATTTCTTGAGGCAGGGTATTTCAGTGTGTGGAATATTTGGGTACTAGTTCTTGGGGTGTTTTTTGAGTAAAAAAATTTATATTCGTATTGACTTTTCAACAGCAGGTACAGCAAATTTATCATGGTACCTTGCTACAGAAATTAATTAGTACCCAGTCATGGTTTAAATTATGCAGATTACAGTATGCTCATATTCTTCTTGGCTATCTTAAAAATGAATAGAAACAAAAAGGTAGACAAATATCATATTTACCACTCCTTGGAAAGAGGTTGAGTAATTGTCACATAGCTTCTCAAGCTTGTTAGCAAGTATGTGTTATGATTTTGATAAAGGGTAAATTGAAAGGATTCTTAAAGCAACAGATGTTTGGTCCGGCATTGATGCTCATTAAGTAGAGCTCCTCAGTTGGCATTCCCAGGCTGGGTGACACACAGGTGCCTCTTTCTGATACTCTCCTTCCCAGCCCCTGTACCATCCCCTTCCCCTCTCCCCTTCTATCTCCTCTCTCCCCTTTCTCTCCTGTAATATTCCGGCTACTTGCTCTGTTCTACACAGAGCCTGAAAGGGAGTGGTGATCTAATCAAGACTGAGTAAGTCCAAACATTTACATTCCTTCCCCTTCACTCCAGTCAAAGCCCGATCTTGAGGAAGACATGGAGGTCATGATTAAACTTCCCCAGCACCCAAACTTTACTGACCCCTTAATCTTATATTAATCACTTGGCCTTTGCTAGATTAATGACTGAGTGACCAGAAGTGTCAATGATCTCATAAATTATATGATTTTAAACTATTTTTGTAGCTTTTGCTAGTTGTAATAAAAATTTTCAAATGCCCGTCCTTTACTTAACATTCACATTTGCATGGAGATGATTTTTCTTTCCAAATAGAGACATTTAATAAAGCTAATGTGCTCGACCAGGTTTTGGAGAGTTTACATACTAATTTCTTAACCCCTTCTCTAATATGGCTAGGAAAGCTCTATGTTTTCATCAGGAAGAAGCAGCCTATGAATTTCTCACCTTGGGGCTTCCATTTTCTCTCCAGGTGGCTTCACTTTTCAGGCGAACAACCCTGACCTCTCTGCTCCTGAATCTCACTCTTACAAGCTGCAGGAGCCAGTGCATGGGGACATAGTTTCTTACCTTTACCTTTTTAAAACCTTTGCCTCCTCACCAACTTTATTTTTTTTTTTTAAGACTTAATTTTCTTAGAGCAGTTTTAGAGCAAATTTGCTGTACCTACTGTGGCAAAGTCAATATAAAAATAAATATTTACGTAAAAAAAACAACCAGTACCCAAAAGCAAAATTATCTAAAGCAAAATTGAAAGGAAGGTACAGAGGTTTCCCACATACCCCTTGTCCCTATCCACACGTGCATAGCCTCCCATGATCGATATCCCCCACCAGAGTGGCACATTTGTTACAACTGATAAACCTACACTGAAGCATCATCACCACCCAAAATGCATACATAGTTTACATTAGGACTGTGATTCACTTTTGTTGTTGTACATTCTAGGGGTTTGGACAAATGTATAATGACACGTATCTACCATTATACATACAGTATCATACAGAGGAGTTTCACTGCTCTGCCCTAAATATCCTGTGTGCCTTTTCATCCCTCCCTCCTCCCTAGCCTTTGGCAACCACTGATCTTTTTATTGTCTCCATAATTTCACCTGTTCAGAATATCATATGCTTGGACTCATATAGTATAGTCTTTTCAGATAGGCTTCTTTCACTTAGTAATATGCATTTAAGTTTCTTCCATGTATCTTCATGGCTTGATAGTTCATTTCTTCTCAATACTGAATCATATTCCATGGTCTGGATGTACCACAGTTTCTGTATCCCCTTAACTTACTGAAGGACATATTGGTTCCTTTCAAGTCTTGGCTATTATAAATAAAAATGTAAATAGCTGTATAGTTTTTCTATGGACATAAGCTTTCAGTTTATTTTGTTAAATAACAAGGAGCTTGTTTGCTGGATCATATGGAAAGAGTAGGTTTAGTTTTGTAAAAAACTTGCGAACTGTCTTCCAAACTGGCCACTTTGCATTCCCTCCAGCAATGAATGAGAGTTCCTGTTGTTCCACATCCTCACGAGTATTTGGTGTTGTCAGTGTTCTGGATTTTTGCCACTCCAGTGGGAATGTATTGGCATCTGATTGTTGTTTTAATTTGTATTTCCCTGATGATATATGATGTGACATATGATGGCATCTTTTCATATGCTTATTTGCCCTCTGTTTATCTTCTTTGCTGAAATGCCTGCTGTTCCCATCTTTAGTCCATTTAGTAAGTGGGTTGTTTATTTTCTTACTGTTGGGTTTTCAGAGTTCTTTCTGTGTTTTGGATAACAGTCTTTTATCAGACATGTCTTTTGCAAATATTTTCTCCAAGTCTGTGGCTTATCTTTTCATTCACTTGATCCCTCCAGCTTTTTATTTAGAAAATTTTCAATCCTATAGAAAAAACACAAACATAGAAAATAAGAACCCACATATTTTTCATATACATCCACCAGTTGTTAAAATTTTGCCACATTTGCTTTATCTCTCTCATGAGCTCCGTCTCATGATTTTACTGAACTATTAGAAGTGATAAATGGCATCTCACATCATCCCAAAAAACACCAATATGCCTCTCCTAAGCATGACTTCTTCCTGCCTAATCATGACACACCATTATTAAACTAAAAATAATAATAACTCAATAATATCAAACAACATACTGCATTTTTAAAGTTCTCCAGTAGTTCCGAGAATGACTTTAATACCCTTTTTTTCTCCCAGAATCAAATCAAGCAAGGCTCACCCATCATCTACAGTCTCACAATCTAGGACAGTTCCCCTGCCGTTTGTTGGCATTGACTGATTCATATTGAACAGTTTTATGTGATTGGTTGATTCCTCATGAATCATTTCCTTGTCTACAAGCTCTTGGCTTGCCCTCTTACAGTGATGAGCTGGAGTCTCTCCACGACAGAGCCAGACTGGAAATTCTTATTGTGCTTTCCAGTCTCATTAACACTGAGAGAGTCAAAATCTATGTGATGGCTTCAATAATTTTGGGAACAGGCCATGTAAGAAAATGTCGTGAAAGATGTGTTTATGGTTCAACACAGTTAGCAGAGGTGACTTGGCTTCCTGCCCTGCCCCCCGTGGCAGCATGAGGTTTCCCAGATCAGCTGATCTCTGCTGTCAGGGCCAGGGAATTCTGAATGAGATTCAGTCCTTGGATTTGAAAGGGCAATTTGCCTGATGCTTGGTGATGTGAATGTTTGTGACAGTTTTTGTGCTAATACGTCTTAAAGGACATGCTCTCTGAGAATAGCTCCCTCCACTCTCTGAATCCAGGCTCCAGTTTCCTTTTTAACTTCAGCGAGTGTTGGTCTATTTGACTTGATGTGCAGATCTTCTGGCACATACAATTCTCCCGTCTCTTGGCATAACAAGTTGGCAGTCTATGCCTATGTTATGTGTACTTTATATTCAAAATTTTTCTTTAATTGGTCTGATACTACATCATCTGCTAATGTCAGTAGTTTGTCATCAGCCAATTTGTACACCTGAGGCCCTCAAACAAACATGTGCTTACAATGTTTCTGGCATTATTTTTAAAGCTTGTAAGAATTAAATGAGATAGCATAGCAACCCCAAGAGGGTAGGTACCATTAATCCCATAACATGGATGAGAAAACTGATTGATTTAGAGGGATTAAGCAATTTGCAATACCACATGGCTAGTAAGTGACACGTATTCTCAGAGGTGTCTTTTGTAAATATTTTCTCTAAGACCTTTTCATTCTCTTGCTCCCTCCAGCTTTTTATTTAGAAAATTTTCAATCTTATAGAAAAAAATACAAAAATAGTAAAATAAGTACCCACTCATTCTTCATATACAGCCACCAGTTGTTAATATTTTGCCACATTTGCTTTATACACAATACCAAGTAACAGTACAATACCAAGCAATACCATGTGGCTAGTAAGTGATAGAGCTGGGTTTTAGCCCTGACACTTTGATTCTGCACATTTCATCCTTCTATAAGGTGCCACTAAAGAAGATACTGCATATCATCTCATCTCAAATGCTGTGTTCAGGCAGAGGATGTGCTGCAGAAATGCTGGTTTTGATGTCCTTGGTAAACTACTGATCTATTTTCGAGATTTGTATCTCAAAACAGTGATACTAGTGAGAAGTCCACCCTTGTTAATCCATCAAATGTCCCGGTTTTAGGTCAAATTTGAGGGAACCTCATTTTGGCAACTTCAGGGTCTCTCCTGCTGTTTGGGAGCTCAGCATCCTTCACTCTGGACTCTGACTTGCTTCACTTTAGAATGAGAGCTTTTTAGGGTACAAACTCAGGGAGTAGGATGACTGAAAGAAAAGTCTTTCTTCTCCAGAGTAGTTTATGGGGAAGCTAGTAAACTAATTGCCATTAATCCTTGCCACTAAAGGATGAGTTCTTATGGTAGCAATAGATAGACAGTAGTGCTGTGCAGACCTCCAACAAACTCTTTTCTGGGGTCAAAAGAATCTGAATTAAACTCTTCCTAAGTTATAGCTCTGTGACAACCTGCAGGCACTCATAATAAAGAACACCGGGCCAGGCACTGTGACTCATGCCTGTAACCCCAACACATTGGGAGGCCGAGGCGGGTGGATTGCTTGAGCTCAGGAGTTCAAGACCAGCCTAGACAATATGGCAAAACCCCATCTCAACAAAAAATACAAAAATTAGCCAGGGGTGGTGACCCATGCTTCTAGTCTCAGCTACTCAGGAGCCTAAGGTGGGAGAATCGCTTGAGCCCTGGGAAGTCAAGGCTGTAGTGAGCCATGATTGCACCACTGCCTTCCAGCCTGGGTGACAGAGTGAGACAAATAGGTCAGGAAGAAACAAAATGTCAACACTGAACTAGAATGTCCCTGACAGATCGTAAAAAGAGAAACCTCAAATGGACAGTAAATGTATAGTGCTAGTTGTAATATTGTACCTTTTAAAATAACCTTTAAGAAATCTCTTTAAGTATGTTTTGTATTTTAAGATAATGCTCGATCTCACTCTTATTATAGCTGAATTGCCCTTCAAAAAGATGATCTGATTATGTTTGACCTCTTCCCCAAGGAATTAAAAAGGGACGTTCTTGGCTTTTTATAGTATGAGGCCCCTAGAGGTTTTCATTTTGGGGATTTAAAAACAAGTTTCCTGTATCTATATGATAAAAAAAAAAAAAAAAACTAGAGGGGAACATAGAAAAATTACAATGATTGGAGCATGATAATTACATTGTTTTTAAAACTCCATTCTTAAAAATGTCTTATAATTTATAAGTTAAACTTTAAAATGTTTAGAAGAAGGGGAACAGGTTTATGAGCCTCTGACCTGGGAATGGAGTGGGAGGAATAGAGAAGGTGGGGTTGCAAGAGGGGAAAGCCAGAGGAATTTCCTACAGTGTTCCTGTTTTTGTTGATGGTTAGTGATTAATGAGACAAGCTGTTCTGTTTCTCTGGGAGTCTGGACTGTCTTGAAGAAAAAAAAAAGAAAATTTATTGCAACCCAATGCAGCTTCAGATTTTTCCTCTTTTTTTCAGTTAAAAAATAAACTGTCCCTAATTTAGGAATTGAAATTCCCAAACCTCCCCATTCACCTGTTTAGGAAGAAATGAAATGGAACCTTAACCTCTACATTTCTTGGGTATAATATCAAAACTTTAATGCCATGGAGATGAATGTGTAAGCAAATGAAACCCTATCTCCCCATAATGTTGGAAGAATCTAACTTGAAGCCAGACATTTGGTTTGGATCTTGGCACTTTCTTATATGGAAATATTCCAAGAAGGTCCATTGACTCTTGATTTGATCTAGAAAATTGGTTTTTTTTAAGAGCCCACCCAAGATGGCACCTCATAGACTAGCCATGGAGTTTTCCATCAATACTAGAAAATAATTTCATCTAATCTCTAGACCAGGGGTGACCCAGACTCTAGGTGAACTTCCTCAGGTTTGTTTGTTAATTTACCCAATCATTCATTCACTCAGCAAACACTTATCAATCATTTGCTATGTATATGGCAGACACTACACTAGATTTTGCAAGCACAGAGATACACAATCTTTTTTTTCCTTGCTTGCAGGAAAAAAAAGTGAAAGGTTGCAGGGGTACTACGAAAGTTCGAAGGAAGCGTCTAACTCAGGGTGGTAGGGGATGGGGCTGAGCAGGAGAAGGGTCAGGAAGGTGTTAGATGGCAGGAGGCTTTTAGCTGAGCCTTGAAAAGGCAAGGGGAAGTTGGTGGCTTTGATGGGGTGGGCTAAGGACTATCCGTGCAGAAGAAAGAACAGGTATTAAAGGTGCCAGAGCATGCAGTCAGCTCCTTTAGGAACTACACATAATGAAGAATGGCTGAGGCCTGGTGTATGGGATTGGGGTGGGAAACCCAAGGCAGGAAGAAGACAGATCCCACGAGGTCTGGTGTGCATGCTGAGGAGATTGGGCACTATTGCGATGCCATAGGGAGCCACTGCAGGAAAAGCAGTGGAGCCATGGGATCTGGGTCACATTTGATCAGTCACCCAAACAAAGGAAAGTTTACTCAACAGTATGCTTCATTTGGACTCCATTTCATCAAAGCATGACAGTGATATCAGAAATAGAAATGAGTGTCTTTACTGCACACCACTACACCCAGATAATTTTTGTACTTTTTGCAGAGAACTCCTGACCTCGAATGATCCCCCTGCCTCGGCCCCCCAAAGTGCTGGGATTACAGGCGTGAGCCACCACGTCCAGCCTAAAACATATTTTCTAAGCTTTCTTTACTTCTGGGTCACCTCCACAAAATTTTATGGTTCTGGGAACCCCTATGTGAAAAATCACAGGTATCAGCAGTAAGTATACTGAACATTCACTAGAGGAAAAAGTAATTTTGGTTTGGGTTGGTTATAGAAGCAATGTCATATGGAAAGGGCTAGACTATCCTGCAGAAATAGAAGACCCACAAAGCTATTTTATAACAGAAAAATAAAGATTTAGATCTCACTCATATGTCCATTATTGAACAGTTGTGGTTCTGCTCCCGGTCATCTTCCCTCCAGGACCCAAGCTGACAGAGCACCCTCTATCCAATATTGCCTGTCTTGTGTCAGAGGGAAAAGAGATGGCAAATCATGCATTGGCCCTTAAAGCTCTGCCCAGAAGTGGTACATATCATTTCTGCCCACATTTCACTGGCCAGAGCAAGTCGCATGATATGGATGAGTTCATCAGGACACCAGATGTTGGGCCACCAGTAATACAACCCACCACTGAGGTCTTTACTAAGAAGGTGACCCGGACCTTGAGAAATGGCCATGATTTATCTGGTAGACACAGCAGGAGAGCAATAGAAAAATATGGCAACATTGTTATGAAATCCAAACTTGGCCACATGAAACGCTTTTTTTTTGAGACTGAGTCTCACTCTGTCACCCAGGCTGGAGTGCAATGGTGGAATCTCGGCTCACTGCCACCTCTACTTCTCAGGTTCAAGTGATTCTCCTGCCTCAGTCTCCCAAGTAGCTGGGATTACAGGTGCCCATTACCATGTTCAGCTAATTTTTGTATTTTTAGTAGAGTCCGGGTTTCACCATGTTGGCCAGCTGGTCTCAAACTTCTGACCTCAAGTGATCCACCCTCCTCAGCCTTCCAGAGTGCTGGGATTACAGGCATGAGACACCGCACCCAGCTGTGAAAACCTTAGAAAACTGACTTCAAGGCAGAATGCTTCACAGTGACAAATCTTAGGATGCCACTTTATACAAATATTCTGAAGAGAGAAAAACCCAGGTGAGTCAGAGCAGCCTGGGGAAACTTCTTAGAACCAGGATTCTGTGGAATTCAGAGGATTTTAAAAGGCAGAAAATCCAGTGAGGCCATTTTAGGCTAAAACAACATAAATAAAATGGGGCTGTGCCTAGGGTACTAGTGTGCAGAAAGGAACCCATCTCCTGTGAGAGCATTTGTGTTAGCAGATAGTGGGACATTCAGGTAGAGGGTAGGTGATGGAGGACCCTGAATACTCAGAGGGAGAATTTGGATGTGATGTGCCAATATTTATCTAGAAAAAGAAGTTGCCGAGCTCGGTGGCTCATGCCTGTAATCCCAGCACTTTGGGAGGCTGAGGTGGGCAGATCACCTGAGTTCACAAGTTTGAGACCACCCTGACCAACATGGAGAAACCCCATCTCTACTAAAAACACAAAATTAGCCAGGTGTGGTGCCTGCCTGTAGTCTCAGCTACTCGGAAGAGTGAGGCAGGAGAATCGCTTGAACCCAGGAGGCAAAGATTGCAGTGAGCCGAGATCGCGTCGTCTCAAAAAAAAAAAAACAAAAAGCAGTCCTGGAGATACATCAACAATTTTTGAAATGTTAACAGTAGTTATTTGAACATCTACTATGTGCCAGGCACTGTTTGATTATCAGTGAACAAAACCAGCAACCTGAACAAAATAGTGAACACAACATGCAATGCCCTTGTGGGTTACATTTTGGTTGAGACAGATACCACCTAGGTAAACAAATATACAATCTCAAAGAGTGAAAAAGTTGTGAAGAAAGATGACACAGGATTAGAGAGTGACTAGGGTGTGTATGGTGACAGTGGTGGCGGTGGTGCAGCCAGGGGGTGGGGTGAATGACAAGACAGCTGTGGAGACTGGTGAGCATGAGGTGGTCCCTGGTAACAACCAGGGCTCCACTCCCTACCCTCAGAGCACCATCCCAGGGTTAGCATACTCCACTGAGCAAATCTTCCTTGTCCGGGTGATCAGTTAATTAGAAGAGCCAGGAATGCTGAGCCCAAAGAGGTAGGCCAGAGAGAAAATGCAGGGGACATGGATCCCAGATCCACGTAGAACCCCTGGGGACTGCTGAGTCCCACGACCTCAACAGGGCCCAGGGTTATACTCACAGAGCAGGTGGCCTCATTTCAGACCCCCCTCATTTTAGACCTCATTGTGCAATGGGAAATTCCATGCAGCAGAAGCTGGAGTCAAATGCCTGCCTATTTCTCATTCCATGTTGGGATGCCCCCTGTGTTCCTCTCACTCCCATGTTAAACTGAACTGCAAAATTCGTGGTTCTAAGTAGATT
The DNA here is from genome assembly GCF_030222135.1 of Aotus nancymaae. Taxonomy (NCBI): domain Eukaryota; kingdom Metazoa; phylum Chordata; class Mammalia; order Primates; family Aotidae; genus Aotus; species Aotus nancymaae. The sequence continues at coordinate 31,942,090 of NW_026988428.1, forward strand.
TTAGAATTGACCTAGGCAGAAGAAACAGCCCAGCCCCTTCATTACTTCAGAGCAGAATAGAGCCCTTACTTTTATCACAGTTGCAGAAGGCCCCTGGGACACCTGACTCCCCAAGACCCTTTCTTGGCAGGTTCCCCTGTCCATAAACAAGGTCAGGAATTCCCTGCCCACTACACAGAGTATGGCAATTAAGCTTCATTGGGACCCTGTGGCTGACCTTGGGTGGGCTGGGGGCATCACATCTGTACAGGCTCTAGGCTTGCCAAGTTCAGAAACAGACAGGCTGTTCACCTGGACTGGCCCAAACCTGAAACTCTACATAAACCCCAGTGTTTGCATACTAGGCGGTTAACCATGAAAAAATATGTGTCCCCCAAAGACAGGGTGTGTATGGTGCAGATGGATTTCGTCCATGTCTTTCCTTCCCTTACCACTTCAGCCACCCTACTTTCTTTTTTCTTTTTTAGCCAGTTTTATTTTTTTTTTTAAGTTCTGGGATATATAATGTGCATGTTTGTTACATAGATATACATGGGCTATGGTGATTTGCTGCAGCTTATCAACCCTTCATCTAGGTTTTTTTTTTTTTTTTGAGACGGAGTTTCACTCTTGTTACCCAGGCTGGAGTGCAATGGCGCGATCTCGGCTCACCGCAACCTCCGCCTCCTGGGTTTAGGCAATTCTCCTGCCTCAGCCTCCTGAGTAGCTGGGATTACAGGCACGCGCCACCATGCTCAGCTAATTTTTTTTTGTATTAGTAGAGACGGGGTTTCACCATGTTGACCAGGATGGTCTCGATCTCTTGACCTCGTGATCCACCCGCCTCAGCCTCCCAAAGTGCTGGGATTACAGGCTTGAGCCACCGTGCCCAGCTCATCTAGGTTTTAAGCCCCACATGCATTTGGCATTTGTCCTAATGCTCTCCCTCCCCTTGCCCTCCAGCCCCCCACAGCAGGCCCCAGTGTGTGATGTTCCCCTCCCTGTGTCCATGTGTTCTCATTGTTTAACTTCCACTTATGAGAGAGAACATGCCTACCCTACTTTCTTAGCCTGTTTGCTGACTTGCATTCAAACTGAGTGCAGGGAGAACACCTAGCAGCCTGACCCCAGAAGGGCAGCTACTCCAGATTCCACAGCTCTGGGGCAAACAGAGTGACTAAAGCTCACCTGTAGTCCTTAAATGGAGAGCAATTTGGGACAGTACCAGCTAATCAAACAAAACCAAGGGAGCAGACAATAGCCATCACTTCTCAAACCATCCTCATTGTGCCCCTCGACTCCCTCCTTCCATTTGCAGTACTACGTAGAGGGGAGAAAGACAATCACCTCAACGACAGAAGTCAGTACACAGCAAGTTTGCTTCACATGCTCACGTTTCTTTTATTTTTCTTTGACTTATTTTTGATGTTTTTCATTTTCCATCTCTGAGGTGATTAGCAGTGCAGCCTAGTGGTCAAGAACAGAGCAGGATAGATCACCCAGTCCTGACCCTTGTTACAGTGGTTCTTAAGCTTTCAGGTGACTGGAAATCACCTGGAGAGCTTATTAAAACACAGCTCACCAGCCATGTGTGGTGGCTCATGCCTGTAATCTCAGCACTTTGGGAGGCCCAGCACTTTGGGCAGATCACTTGAGATCAAGCGTTCAAGACCAGCCTGGCCAACATGGCGAAACCCCATCTCTACTAAAAATACAAAAATTAGCCGGTGCACCTCTGTAATCCCAGCTACTCTGGAGTCTGAGGCATGAGAATCATTTGAACCCAGGAAGTGGAGACTGCAGTGTGCCGGGATTGCTCCACTGCACTCCAGCCTGGGGGACAAAGCAACAAAGTGAGACTCTGCCTCGATTAAAAAAACAAAAGATCACAGATTACTGCTCCCCAACCCCAGAGTTTCTCATTCAGCACATCCAGGGTGGAATGCAAGGATGTGGATTTCTAACAAGTTCCCAGGTGATGCTGATACTCTTGGTCCTGTGACCAAACTTGGAGAACCTCTGACTTATGAAGTTACCAAAACTGTTGACTTGTGTGAAAGGATAGCCCTATCCCTAACCACTTGTGGCTATTAGGGTTAAATGAGTGAATATAGGTAAAATGCTTTGAGCTGTGAATAGTACAATGCAAGCATAGCTAGTCTGGAAACTTCGCCCATGCCTTTTGTCCCTGTTTTGTTAACCTCCATTTGTTTTTTGTTTGTAATAAACCACTTAGCCAGGTACCTCTTCCTCTCCTTCAAATCCAGAAGGCGTGTGAACTTTGGAGACTGTTTAAACTGACCTAAATTATACGTGATTTTCAACTCTTCGGTGGGTTCACTCATTATTTAATGTGGGCTCTGCGTGCCGTATGTGATAAACTTCTTGTGTGTGGGGGATAGTGGGAATGTGCATACGTGAAATTGACGTCAGATCTTTGGATCATTGCTAGGGAAGGTAAAAGGAAGTCACACTACACTACAGTGCAGCCTTACAGCAGCTTTGCCAGTAGGGCTGTTACTCCCACTACTAGAGGAAACTGAAACTCAGTTCATTGAGGAAGCTCTCTCAAGCTTTGACTTAGGTCAAAGGTGACTTGTAAGGATACACAGAGAAACATGCAAGCCTGGGAAACCGGCTGATCTATTACTCTGTGTACCAGAACTTTATGTATCAGACCAAACACACAACAAGCCTCATGAGAAACTGGAATGTGCTTCACATCATTGCAGCTTTGCCCCAGTGATAGGGCCACCCACATCTCTGCTTCTCCCTAGGCGTGTCTCATTGAGACTCTCCACACAGAGATAGTCTGATGGAGTTGTGACATTAACACCCAGTGTGGAATGTCCTGGTAGGGTGGCCTCTGATTCAGTTGTCTTGCCCTATAATCAGTCATAGCCAGGAAGCAAGCCCAGTCTTGCTGCAGGTGCAAACCATAGCAACACAATGCTGAAAGAACTGCCTGGGAACTTTTTCCCCACAATGGGGTTGGCTTTAGCCTGTCTAGTATTTCAGGGACATTGAGGCAGCCCTAGGTCCTCAGAAGAGCACAGATTTTGGTGTCAGACAGACTTGGATTTGAACCCTGTTTCAGTCACTTAAGTTTCCTCAAATATATATTGTGGCTATCACACACCTCACAGGTGTTGTGAAGATCAAATAACGTAAAGTGCTTAGCAGAGTGCCTGGTTTGTAGTATCTGCACTTAATGAATGATAGGGTTTGGTATTTCTTTAGTTTAAAAAACTGGAAATATGGAAAGGTGAAAATAATTACTCAACTTTATCATCCTGTCATTTAGCCTGTTATCCCTGACAGTGTGCCATTTTCAATCCTGTAGGGATGCATTTGTATTGTTAATAATTTTTTTTTTTGAGACGGAGTTTCGCTCTCGTTACCCAGGCTGGAGTGCAATGGCGCGATATTGGCTCACTGCAACCTCCGCCTCCTGGGTTCAGGCAATTCTTCTGCCTCAGCCTCCTGAGTAGCTGGGATTACAGGCATGCGCTACTATGCCCAGCCAATTTTTTGTATTTTTAATAGAGACGGGGTTTCACCATGTTGACCAGGATGGTCTCGATCTCTTGACCTTGTGATCCACCCGCCTCAGCCTCCCAAACTGCTGGGATTACAGGCTTGAGCCACCGCGCCCGGCCTTCTTAATAATTTTTTAATTGATCAGTCTCGTTCTGTCTCCCAGGCTTGGGTGCAGTGGCACAATCATAGTTCACTGTAACCTCCACCTCCTGGGATCAAGGGATCCTTCCACCTCAGCCTCCTGAGTAGTTAGGATTACAGACACGTGCCACCACACCCAGTTAATTTTTAAAGTTTTTGTAGAGATGGCATCACACTATGTTGCTCAGGCTGGTCTCAAACTCCTAACCTCAAGTGATCCTCCCACCTCAGCATCCCAAAGTACTGGGATTGCAGGCATGAGCCACCATGCCTGGCTTCAGCCATTATTTAATTTAGGCTTTATATGCTACAAATCTATAGGTTTTTAATAGGAAGTCTGTTTTACATAGTTGTAATTATATATTTTTGCATTCTTTTTCCACATTACAAAATATTTTAATGTCATAAATTCTGTATGTAATTTTAGTGAACATGCTTTAATTTATATAAAATTACTTTTCATTGTACACAAAATAGAGACAACCAATAGAGAATTGGTTGAATAAATGGTAGTGCATTCACATAATAAAATATGAATTAGCCATTTACAAAGATGGATTAGGGCCAGGTGCAATGGCTCACACCTTTAATCCCAGCACTTTGGCAGGCTGAAGTGTGCAGATCATGAGGTCAAGAGATTGAGACCATCCTAGCCAACATGGTGAAACCCTGTCTCTACTAAAAATACAAAAAATTAGCTGGGCGTAGTGGCAGGCGCCTGTAATCCCAGCTACTCGGGAGGCTGAGGCAGTAGAATTGCAAGAACCCGGGAGGTGGAGGTTGCAGTGAGCCGAGATAGCGCCACTGCACTCCAGCCTGGTGACAGAGTGAGACTCTGTTTCAAATAAAAAAAAGAGATAGATTAGAAGTATATTTCTTAACATAGAAACATGTTCACAAGTATATGTAAAATGAAATGGTTGTACCTAAATATTAACTACCTCTCAAATCTGTCTGGATATTTTCCTACCTCAGTCTCAGCAACTTTCAAACTTTAATGAGGCTCCCAATCACAAAGGTACTTGTTAAATGCCAGTTTCAGGCTTTACCCCAAGAGTTTGATTGAGGCTGGGGCTCAGGAATTGGCATTTTTACAAGGATCCCAGGTGCTTCTGATGTGGGAAAGATACCTTGCCCATTTCTGCCTATCGAAGCTATACATAATTTTCCAGGCTTCTCCTTCTACTTTCTCCTGAACTCCTGTAGTACTCGTAGCACGTGTCTGCTTTCTCGTCTTAGAGATCTTAGCAAACACTTCTAAATTGTAACACTTTTCCTGATCCTTCAAGCAAGCCTAGTTGCACACCCATGTCATAGCCCCAGGATTTGTGTCAAACCCTGCATGACTTCCTGAATAGAAATACTGAAGCATCCGGAATCCAAACTTCATTTCCTTTGCGGTGGAGAGAGGCTGAGTACTTCAGAACTCTTTAGCACACCTGTTACAGCAGGAACTTTTGGGAATAAAGGTAGTCTTTTTAACTTTGATTTACAACAAAAACAAAACCTTGTTTAGATTACTTTTACTTACCTTGACAGGTTGTGAAAAGTAAATAGTTTGTCCTTTGTGTATTTACTCTGGTCTAGGCCAGAGACAGCCAGTAAGTTGGAGAGGGCAGTTAAAACCCTTCTAGAGGCCTGTCATTTCAAAGAATAGTTTTCTTCCCGTCTGTTGGTTGATTTTCATTCTCAGACTATGTCATTGAGGTTGTTCAAGGTAAGATTCTCATCTTGCAGTTCACTTAGCGGCCACTCATGCTAAAATTTAGATTGAGTTACGCATCAAAGGACTTCTTCACTTAGATTTTATCAGTGTGATTTCCCTCCTTCCTTAAACTAAATAATATTGGATATCCATATCAAGTCAGGCTTTTGTCATCTTACATTATTTTTTATGTAACAGGCCAGCTGTTGCAGATACATGCTTATAAATAACTATTGCTAAATATTATGTTGAGATGATACTGAATTTTTTCCTTGCTTGTAAAAGGACTAGACCATATTCTGTACAAATAGTTAACACAGAAGAATTCCTCAGAAACAAACCTTTAAAAGCCAGATATAATATCTCACTCATGCAAAGTTCCTTGTTTCATATGAAAATGGTAACTTTGTAGAAGTAAAGCTCCACACAACGAAGACTTGGCAGTGTTGGGGAATGGAAGATTCTGGTTAATCAAATGCTTCTGATGGGGAATCACTAGATGGAGTATGCTTGTCCACATGGCAAACTCAGAATCACTCTTCAGAACCTTGTGTAGAGGCATTGTCTGTAAAACCCTACATCCATAAAGCTTTTCATCAGCCCCTCCTTGAAAAAAATTAACCATTTTTTTATTCTATACCTACACAGTTCACTACACACACATCTATGATATGTCACACTCTAGTATATGTTTGTGTGTTGCTATTCTCTGATAGATCAGAAATTCATTGGGCATAGAGCATGTGGCTTATTTGTGCAGCCTAATCCAGGTTCAATGCCTGGATATAGTATTCATCAAATAGATGTATGAATAAGAATTCTGTACTGAACAGAATAAGACTTCTCAGTTTTCTGAGAAGTCCTGGAGTTACAAAATTTAAAGTATCACCTTATCACAACAAATTTCCATACAATATTGTTATAATAAATTATCAATAAATGTTGAAAATAACAAGTCCAGTATCTGGTTTTCCCTGAGTCCCTGATGGCAACTGCATGCTCCCCAGTCTGTGGGACTACTGATTTAAGGAGCTAGATCTGAAATTCTGCAGAAACCTGCTCAACATTAGCCCATTGGTTGCTGTTAAATTCCTCTCCTGGGCACTAAAATTCCTCAGAGGCTAAATTATTACAGATATTTAAACTTTGTACATACATGATGGATAGCAAACATTCCCACATCTCTAATGTAAGTGTATTAAAAGTGTCAGACAATTTTAAAATTGAAAGTGACTTCTTCATTTTTACTGGTTAGGAAACTAAGCCTCTTAGGAGACAAGCAGTTTTTGTTAGGAGGAGGAGCATTAGAATTGAAGTCAAATAGACCAGAGTTCAGTTCTTGGCTGAAGGGCTCAAATCATTGCCTCTAATTGGCGGTGTGATCATGAGCCCTTTACTTAATATTTTTGAAGATCGGTTTTTTTCTTTTGTAAAGTTTTGTTAATAATCCATCTCAGTGGGTCATGACAAGGGGTTACTTAAGATTACCTGAGCCAGAGCAGCACAAGTAATATCTGCACAAAACAAATCCTCAGTGAGCTGTCATCTCTGCCCTTTTTTGCTCAAATCACACAGAGCTAAGACTTAAGACACTTTCTTTGGGTTGTGGTTCCCACTTTACCTGACGGGACTCACACATATTGAGGATGCTAGCAAGGGGCTGTGCCACATCAGCGTTTAAATACAGAATTCAGGATCTCCTACGTTGAAAACCATCTCTCTTCTGAGTTACTTTCATTGCTGTTGTTTTTTCTCTTTCCTTGTACTTCAAGTTATGACACCATCCCAGTCAACCATCAACTATAATTTAACTTTGTATAATTGTGTGAATTAGCAAATCCTAGGAGCCTCCAGGATCTCAGAGCGTGGTATCTACACATTTTAGAAAAATAAGATCTGCATTGCCTAATAAGTCTTCAGCTTTTAAAAATCCCATTCTAAAATAATAAGTGAAATATTTGTGCTGAGTTGAAGGAGTTTCCATAAATTCTGGCAGTAAACGAAGAATGTGTTAAGCACAGAGATGTTAGTCATAAAAACTTAAGTCACCATGAAACAGTCAAGTGATCAGGTGGGGGAAGAAGCATCCTGTTTCCTGTTCTTATTCTCCCAGAATTCATTTGTCATTTAAAGAAACAATTTACTTTTCCCTCTTTTCTTTCCTCTAAAGGTAGAAACCTGTGGGTTCTTGTTGTGGGGCGGTCTCCAAAGGAACACAGAATTGGGATTCCAGAGTTCAAATACGTGGCGAATATGCATGGAGATGAGGTACGTATGTGGCTTGAATTTCTGAAATGTCACCAGAGAAGTTTCCCCTAGGGTCTCGTGAGCTCTGTGTAAATGCTACAGAGGAAGCTTGGAGAAGTCTCCAGCATGCATTGTAGCAAAGAAGCAAGGCCTGGAGAGGTCCTTCTGTGAGGCCTGTGGGAAGTTAAGGAATGGTTCAACAACCACCACAGCTGTGTGGCTGTGCACCCAGCACCCTGTCAGAGTAACTGGAGCTTCAGAAGAAGAGCAGTTCCCCAGCCCTGAGCTTCTACCTGCCAATCCCTGCATCTCCTTTCTGGGTTGAGTTTTCCCACCTCCTGGTCAGCATGAAGGTGACCCAGCAAAGGAGCTGTATTTTATCTGAACACACAACCATCAGAAACTCCCAAATAGCTACCCAAATTCCTGTGATCTGGCTTTTCAAATGCTTTTGTTAACCCTCTCTCAAATCGATTACTCAGTGTCTTCGGTGCTCCAGTTTAGACAGTCACATTTAGAATTCTCTCCTACCCACCTTTCAACAAACACTTGGCCGGGTGGAGTGGCTCATGACTATAATCCCAACACTTTGGGAGGCCAAGGCAGACAGATCACTTGAGGTCAGGAGTTCGAGACCAGCCTGGCCAACATGGTGAAATCTTGTCTCTACTAAAAATAGAAAAAATCAGCCAGGTGTAGTGGTGCACACCTGTAATCTCAGCTACTTGGGAGGCTGAGGCAAGAGAATTGCTTGAACCCAGGAGGTCGAGGCTACAGTGAGCCAAGATTGTGCCACTGCACTACAGCCTGGGAGACAGAGTGAGACTCCATCTGAAAAACAAACAAACAAACAAAACCATTCTTAAATTCCTTAATAATATCTTGCCTCTTTTCCAACTTAGCAGGGATAAACTCTACTTTTATTTTTAGATTTTACGAAATATCATTTACCACTGTTACCTACTGAGCCATTCTTGCCAGGCAGTTGAAGTTGTTCACCTCTGTTTCTTACCTTGCTTCCTCAGACTATTTTGAGACCATGACAACCAAAGTATTTTCTGTTTACCAGGACTCTATAAAACTGAGGAATCAAAGAGTTCCCAGCCATTACAGTAAGGAAATTTTGCATAGGAATATGCGTATTACCCTGTAAAACACAACTCGTAACTTTAGGGACTTTCTAATTTACATGCGTATTCCGATAAGTACTACCTGCTGACTTGTTAAAACTCTTCTGAATGCGCAATAGTATGGCTGGCATGCTCTAATCAGTGCTGAGCTTCCTCTTCTGGCATAGCCCTCCCCAAACTCTACAGGAACTGGATCCACCCTTCATGATACACTCTGCCTGCCCTTGCCAGGCATGCTGCCCAACCTGTCCTGCTGAGAGAGGATACTTCTTGCAGCTAGAGCTAAGATGCATGCACCTGCCTCAAACAAAGTAATAAGTCTTTGAACCCGATTTTGGGGTGGGTGCAAGTTTAGTCCATCTGCGACTTTTTGAGCATAACGGGCAATTTCTTTAAAAAAGACTACATTGCAAGGAGTCTGACCAAAGTTGGTTTTAATAAAACAGCTGTTCATTACAGACAGCAGCTCAGACTGCCTTTTCCTTTTGCTAACTAGTCTATTGATCAAGGTGCCTCAGAATGCATTTTTTTTGTTGTTGTTTTTCGGTTTTTGGTTTTTTTGAGACAGAGTTTCTCTCTTGTTTCTCAGCCTGGAGTGCAATGGCATGATCTCAGCTCTGCAACCTCCACCTACAAGTTTCAAGCGATTGTCCTACCTCCACCTCCTAAGCTGAGACTATAGGTGTACGCCACTACTGCTGGCTAATTTTTTTTTTCTTTTAGTAGAGACGAGGTTTCACCATTTTGGCCAGGCTGGTCTCAAACCCCTGACCTCAGGTGATCCATCTGCCTCAGCCTCCCAAAGTGCTGGAATTACAGGTGTCAGCCACTGCACCAGGCTTAGAATGCATTTGTAACAAGAGACATATGGCATTCATTGTCTTTCGTAGTTTATTTATTGAATTCCTGGCATTTCAGAGATTTCATCCTGCTACTCTGAAATTAGTCCTCAGAACTGAAACTTCCAAAGATAAGCAAGAGTGCTTTCCCTCACCTACCCCCGAATTTGCTTATTCTTTCCATGCACTTTCCTAAATTTCTGGCATCTTGCTGTCTGGGTAGCTGGCGTATCCCTTCAAATCAGGGCTTGCTAGTTCACTCTGATTCTTTGAGAAATGCTAAGGGCTGAGACTAGACAGTGGGAGAAGTCCCAGTGTATTTTGGGGTGGGAATTTGAAGCACTATTACTCCCTTATGTGTTCCAGCTCGTGGCAATGTTTGGAGGCTCTTTGGGGTAGTAAGAAATTTATTTTTCTGAATTTGAGACCTTATCTCTTCTGTCCTCCTCATGCCTCCAGGAGCTGGAGAAAGTGATGGCTTAACATTGGAGCAGAGAAGTCCTTCTAAATACAGGATCTAACAACCCATTTTTTCCTCCCATAGATCTTTTGAAATTGAAAACTTTTTTTTTTTTTTTTTTTTTTTTGAGACAGAGTCTCACTCTGTTGCCAGGCTGGAGTGCAGTGGCGCAATCTCAGTGCACTGCAACCTCCACCTCCAGGGTTCAAGCGATTCTCCTGCCTCAGCCTCCTAAGTAGCTGAGACTACAGGCATGCACCACCACACCCAGCTAATTTTTGTATTTTTAATAGAGACGGGATTTCTCCATGTTGGCCAGGATGGTCTCAATCTCTCGACCTCGTGATCTACCCACCTCAGCCTCCCAAAGTGCTGGGAAGACAGGTGTGAGCCATTGTGCCCAGACAAAAGATTTTTAAGAAGCAACAGAGCTAACATTTTAGGGCAGTGGTTCTTAACTGTTTTGGGATGTATTCCTTGCTATTCTGGTATAAATTTGATCTCTGACTTCAGGATCTGTGGATCATCTAGGAGTTTATGGACCTTAGATGGAGAATTCCAGCAGGGAACACACATACACTGAGTGGCAGGGTGGACAGAACTGACCTCACTATTTTCAAAATGGGACCCCATTCTGACTGTGTGTGTATGTTTGTGTTTGTGTGTGTTTGTGTTCGTGTGTTTCCCCACCTAATACCGTGGCTAGATGATGGGGAGCATCAGCAGCATCAGGGAGACTCAGTTCTGCTGATGACACCTACCAATTTCCCCCATGTATTTTTATTTTACCCATTTATGCCTTGTTTTAGAATTGGGTCTTTTTTAAATTAGAAATTGTCTGGTGGCCAAAAAGCATATGAAAAAATGTCCAACAACACTAATCATCAGAGAAATGCAAATCAAAACCACAATGAAATATCATGTCCCACCAGTTAGAATGGCTATTATTAAAAAGTCAAAAAATAACAGATGCTGATGAGGCCGCAGAGAAAAGGGACTCCTTATACACTGCTGGTGGGAACGTGTAAATTAGGTTAACCACTGTGGAAAGCATGTGGCAATTTCTCAAAGAACTAAGACAGACCTACCATTCAACCCAGCAATCCCAATATATACCCAAAGGAATATAAATTGTTCTGCCATAAAGACACATGCACACACGTGTTCACTGCAGCACTATTCACAATAGCAGTGACATAGGGTTAGTCTAGATGCCCATCAATGGTAGACTGGATAAAGAAAACATGGTACATATTCATCATGGAATGCTATGTAGCCATAAAAAAAAAGAACAAGATCATGCACCTTTGACCTTATCCTAAGCAAACTAATGCAGGAAAAGAAAATCAAACACTGCATGTTCTCACTTATAAGTGGGAACTAAACATTGAATACACATGGGCACAAAGAAGGGAACAATAGTCACCAACACCTACTTGAGGGTGGAGGGTGGAAGGAGGGTGAGGATCAAAAACCTACCTATTAGATACTATGCTTATTACCTGAGTGATGAAATAATTCATACACCAAATCTCTACAACACACAATTTACCTATAGAGCCAATCTGCACATGTACCCCTGAAACTAAAATAAAGGTTTAAAAAAAGGAAAAATTATTACAAAATCAACATATGCTCATGTTAGAAAAAGTATAAACAAAAAAGAAAACCTTATATACTGACCTTCCCAAAATTAATGCTCTTAATATTTCCAGATATGTGTGTGCATGCACTTTTACCAAAACAGACTATGCTATTTGCAACATTTTTTAAGTTAATACTAGCTACCTTTTTGTACCAATAAATCTTTATCCTCTCTTTATCTTATCTCCCACTTTCTAGTTTCTCTAATTGTCCTCAAATGTCTCTAAAATTACCCAGATCAGGATCCAGTCCTGGCCCATGCATCACATTTAGTGGATACGTTGGATCTCTTGGATCTCATTTAATCTATTATCTTTTTATTATAATACCAGACTTGATGAAGAGCTCAATCGGTTGTCTGACCTGTCGAATGCCACATATTCTCGATTTTTTGTTTGCTTCTTTATAGTATCATTGCAGTTGTACCTCTAGTCCCTGTCTTTACTTCAAACTGGAAATTAAATGTAAAGGTTTGCTGAATTTAGGCAAAAATTTTTGGCTAATACACATCTTAAGAGTTGTGGGTGTGACCCGGAAGCACTCGCCGAGGCCCCCGCCTTGCCGCCGATTTCTCTGCCAGGTGACACGTGGCTTCCTTTTTCTGCTCGTGTGGCATGGTGGCAGGAGGCGTGGCCTCGAGATGCAGAACAAGGCCACAGAGTTCGTGGACCTGTACGTGCGTGTGTCGCGGAAATGCTCCACTAGCAACCGCATCATCAGTGCCAGGGACCACGCATCCATCCAGATGAACGTGGCGGAGGTTGACAAGGTCACAGGCGGGTTTAACACCCAGTTTAAAACTTAAGCTATCTGCGGGGCCATACGCAGGATAGGTGAGTCAGATTATTCCATTCTCCAATTGGCCAAGGCCGAAGGCATCATCTTAAAGAACTTTTGACTGGAGAGAATCGCGGTTGTGGAGTATTTGTCATAAATAAACAGTGAAAACCTAAAAAACAAACAAACAAAAAAAGAGTTGTGAAGATAGGTTCATTTGATTGATGTTGAGGGTTCAGGCTAATTCACCTGGCTACATTCAGGAATCTCAAAAGTAAGTTTTGGATAGCAAAATCAACTTAAAATGGCCCATTTTCAGCCAAATTTTGTTACAAAAGAAGTAAAGTTAAACCCACTCCTCATTTTCCATGAACTTCACGTATTCTCTTATTCTTGCAAAGGTCATTGTTCTACTAGGGACCTAGCTCTTACTGTAGATGTTTTTCTTGTCTCAGTGACCTTCCGTTGTGTCACATGCTTTCTATGCCACAGGCTCACTATGCCACATTAATCAGACTGGCAAGTTGCCTCTTCAAACAGTGCCTTACAAGAAAATAATAACAATAGCTTACATTTATTGAGCACAGACTACAGTAAGTGCTTCATAGGCCTTGTTTCTTTTGATCACCTCTGCAGAAGGCGTGTTTATTAGTTCCGTGTACCAAGAAGGGGGTCCAGGTTTGTGCTTGGTCACCAGCTGTGGGAACCCAGAGCCTGAGCACTGAGGCTTGTCCAGCTGTGGACCCACTCCTTTACTCTCTCTTGTCTGTTTTTAAAATGTTCTGTTTCATGGTTTTAGTTATTAAGTATAGATCTATGATCTGTCTCAATTTCATTTAGATGGATACTAAGTTGTCCCAGCAACATTTGGGGAGAGGATTTGGGCTCGTTGATTATGTAAAAGAGTAGCAAGCTCTTAGAGGGCAACACTGGAATAAATATCTTCCAGTCACCTGCCTGTCCCTTTCTTTCCCCTACTCTTCACTTCTCTCTCCTTGACTGCTGGGAGCTAACAGACAAAGCATTCATGGTGAGCCTTTATCACCTATGTTTATGCTGTTTTCAGAGCAGCGTGGGAGAAACATTTCTGGGGTTCTTTCTCATTTTAATAAGACTAGGAGGTGTTTTTCTGGTTCACCCAGGCACACACATTGTTTGCACACATATTGGCATGTTGGATTGAAGCCTCAATCCTAGGTTTAATTTGCACAAGCTCCTAATTGGCATCACTTGACATACTACCGTTTCATCTTTTTTTCTTTTCTTTTTTTTTTTTTTTAAACTGGAAGGGTTGACTCTAGTGCAGGCTGAATGGGTTTCTCTACCATTCCCTTATGCCACAGATATTCAGATTACCTGGGGATGGGATCCCTGTCTCCTCACCTTCTCCCACACCTCATTCTGCTCCTCGCTTGCTCTGTAGTAAACTATAACCAATATTCTAAAATCAGAGCTATACTGAAACTGGGACCATGACCTGAAACCAGAAGCACCTAACATCCTCAGCCTAAATGTGGATGCAGAAGAGAAGCCTAGGAAAATCTTCTCCAGCCCTCCACACTCTTTGTTTTGTGCCTGTCTTCTATCCTATGTTTTTAAAATTGTGTAGAAAAAAACATGTTTCTCTTGGGTAATCTCTAGGTTGGTAAGACATCTCTAATTCCTCTCAAGTGGAAATATTGAAGCAAGGCATGACTGTGTGCTTAAAGAATTGGGTGCCCAGGCCAGGCATGGTGGCTCACGCTCATAATCCCATCACTTTGGGAGGTCAAGCTGGGGAGATTGCTTGAGGCCAGGAGTTCAAGACCAGCCTGGGAAACATAGTAAGACCTCGTCTCTAAAAAAAAATTTAAAAATTAGACGAGTGTGGTGGTGCATACTTGTAGCCCCAGCTACTCAGGAGGCTGAGGTGGAAGGATTACTTGAGCCTGGGAGGTCAAGGCTGCAGTGGGCCATGATCACACCACACTGTACTTCACCCTGGTTGACAGAACAAGACCCTGCCTTTAAAAAAAAAATTGAGTACCTAGATTTTAAGCTAATTCTAGTAACACTAAGCAAAGTATAGGTCAGAGCCTGGGTTCAAACCCAGGTTTCCTTGACTTCAGGATCAATGGTCTTAATTACTGTACTATAGGAGTAACTATTGAATATGTTTGTTAAGTAATTTAACTAAAATGCAATTATTTTTGCTTTGAGAGTTGGGGTCTCACTCTGTAACCCAGGCTAGAATGCTCTGGTGTGATCATGGCTCACTGTAACCTCAAACACCTTGAGTCCAAGCAATCCTTCTGCCTCAGCCTCCCATGTAGCTAGGTCTAGAGGTGTGTGCAACCACACCAGGCTAAGTTTTTTATTTTTTGCAGAGATAGGATCTCTCAGTGTTGCCCAGGCTGTTCTCAAACTCCTGGCTTCAAGTGATTTTCCAGCCTTGGCTTCCCAAAGTGTTGGGATTACAGGCTTGAGCCACGCATCCAGCCTAAATAGCACTTCTGCCTTTTTGGGGAGGCAGCGGGGAGGAATTTTTTTAAGCTTTCATTTCTTAAAGATCAGTGAATTATTTTTACTATGATAGACTTGATATAGGCTTTTCTAACTGCCCTACAGTTTGATTTTGCCTGCTGCCCAGATAGAGCAGATTTATCAAGACAGGGGAATTGCAAGAGAGAGTTTAATTCATTCACAGCCAGCTGAACAAGGAGACTGAAGTCTTATTATTACTTAAATCAGTCTCCCCAAAAATTCAGAGACTGGGAGTTTTTAAGGATAATTTGGTGGGTAGGGGGAGAGGCAGTGGGGAGCGGTGATTGGTCAGGTCTGAGATGAAATCATAGGGCGTCAAAGCTGCCCTCCTGCGCTGCATCAGTTCCTGGGGGGGATGAGCCAGTTTATCACTGTGGGTGGCACCAGCAGATCCATCCAGTGTAGGGTCTAAAAAATATCTTAGGTTTTACAATACTGATGTCATCCCTCAGAGCAGTTGGTAAGGTTTGGAATCCTATGACCTCTGGCTGCATGACACCTATTCCATAATTTCTAATCTTATAGCTAATTTGTTAGTCCTACATTCAGGAAAGTGCTATTATCATCTTTGTTTCCAAGTTAAACTATGACTGTTAGTTCAGCCTATGCCCAGGAATGAACAAGGACAACTTGAAGGTTAGAACAAGATGGAGTTGGTTTCATCAGATCTCTTTCACTGCCATAGTTTTCTCACTGTTATAAGTTTTGCAAAGGCAGTTTCATTTTTGAACAATTCACATCACATTTAGAATTTTATGATTGTGGCATTGGTTTATAGTTTATTGTATTCCAGAAATACAGGTTGAAAAGAAAAATCATTCCCTCGATAATAGTGGCCATATTAGGCTGAGTACAGTGGCTCACACCTGTAATCCCAGCACTTTGGGAGGCTGAGGCAGGTGGATCACGAGGTCAGGCATTTGAGACAAGCCTGGCCAAGATGGTGAAACCCTGTCTCTACTAAAAATACAAAAATTAGCCAGGTACAGTGGTGGGTGCCTGTAATCCCAGCTACTCAGGAGGCTGAGGCAGGAGAATTGCTTGAACCTGTGAGGCAGAGGTTGCAGTGAGCCATCATCACACCACTGCATTCTCGTCTGGGCGACAGAACAACAGTCCATCCCAAAAACAATATATGTATATATATAGTGGCCATATTTTTCAACCTAAAAATAAAGAGATAAAAGATAAATTATTTTCATACACCTTCTAGGTATAATAGACAGTTTATGAGGTAGTTTCCATGTCTAAATGTTTTACTTAGGGGGCATTTTAATGGTTTACACAGACAGTCAGACACAATATCTGAAATTGTGACCATCCAGGAAAATCTGGGATGTATAGTCAGCATGCAGTAGGGGTTCCCAACTAATCATTAAACCAAAAACACAACATTCAACCTTGTCTTTCTAAATGCCACTTCCCAAGCTCCTTTTCTACCACTATCCCAGGTGATAGCAAAATGTCCTCAGTTATGCTATGTGGCTTTGCATAATTAAATTCTTTCTTTTTAGATGTAGGCAGAGCTCGTTGTTTTCCAGGTGAAGTGTCTAATTCATTTTAAGCATGTTTTAAATTCATTAATTTTTGGTGAGGCTGGGCCAGGGTGACCAGATATCCTGAGTCCCTGTCATGAGCAGAATTGTTAGCCTGTACCTCTATAAAATTTGTTCACTATTTAAAAATCCTTCAGATAAAATAACTTGATTATTTGTACATCTTCCCTTACCAAGCACCTTAAGTCCTCCTGTTTTCAGAAAGTTCTTCATCAGAATAGTCTTGATCTTATAATGAACTGTGAACCGTAGTTTATTAGCAATTATTTATTGAATACAGGATATACCAGGAGCTGGGCAAGCTACACCAAGAACATAGGGATACAGAGAAAAACCATGAGGATCCCTTATTTCAGGGCTTTGATGGTAGAATTGGGGAAGCAGGGGTCAGTCAGGATCAGCCAAGTGATTGTAATGTGTGTGCATTAAATAGCGCAGGTGTCATGGTGAACCCAGACTTGGGAGGCCAAGAAAGTATGCTAGATAAATGTCATGTTTAGACTGATATTTAAAGAAGAATTAGCTGGCAGGTCAGACAAATGACTTAAATCTGTAACACACACACCACTGTGGAGCCCCACAGCCCAGTGACTTTCCCCCTAGAAGCTGCATCACAGGGTAGCATTGCAAAAACAGATTCCATATTAGGATAGCTGAATTCTCTCTCTCTCTCTCTCTCTCTCTCTCTCTCTCTCTCTCTCTCTCTCTCTCACACACACACACACACACACACACACACACACACACACACACATACCCCACTGCCCCGGTTGTGGATTTTCCTGCAAAATATTTTTTTCAATTTTTTATAAACATTCTGTGAAGGACTAGAACACTCATTTTTATCTGTGTGGCAAATTCCAACTTGACTGAATTGAACTACAGCTGATAGAGAATAAGTTTTCTGCTTTATGGGTCATTGCCAGTTTAACCACCAGATGGAGGAGATGGAGTAAGAGGCTCCAGAGGCCCGTGTGTCCATCAGGCCCCAGGCTCTTCATGAGGGCTTCTCCCTTAAGTCTGTGCTCTCACAGGAAGGAAGCCACCATGCTGGGTGAAAGGCCGCCTGGGCTTTTGGAGACTCTTTTGACCACATTCTTCTTTTAAAATTTGGACTGTCCGAGGTTTCCTGTCCAAGACTTAATTTTCAGCGAAGTGAGGTTTATACATAAAGCATGAATGAGTGTTTGAGACATTTATACTAAGGTTGGGAAGAATTAATTTGAATGATATTTGGCATAAATCTGCTGTTACAGAGGCAGCAAAAGATGGCGCAAAAAGAAAGGAGGATTTTGTTTGACTGCCTCTGAAATTCCATCTGTTTACCTCAGCATTTAAAGAATTATCTGATCCTTAGTCAGTTCTTTATCGTATTTTCAAGGTTTTTATTTACCACTGCAGTTGAAAACTTGTGATTTGTTGTGGAATATTGAGACACACAGAAAATACATCGGTTACATACTTGTTTCCCTCAAAGAATCATGATTTTATTATTTTTGTAAAAATGACACAGGTTTTCTTTAATTTAAAAAGAATAAGAGGAAATAAAAATCATTCAGAATACTCTACCCAGAAATAGCCATCATGAATTTTGCCAGACATCACTCTAGACATTTATATATTTCTGTGGTAAGAGAATGAGTAGAATTAAAAATATATAAAATAAAATGTGTCATATGAAATTTGATTTTATTTGAATTAACAGAAGAATAAAACTGAAGTGAAACTAAAATAACTGGTGAACTTGATACTTTCTCAAAATAAGAAATTGATTATCAGATTTTTCTAAAGTTAAGAAAAAAGATTATGAAAAACTTTGAAATTGTAGTCATTTTATAAGTATATATTTTAACTTTTGATAGTATTTTATGACCCCTTACTATGAAAAGTGAAGTAATTAACATTTTGAAAATTTCTCCCTCAACATTTTTTTTTTTTGAGGCAGAGTCCTGCTCTATTGCCCAGGCTGGAGTGCAAGCAATTCCCCTGCTTCAGCCTCCTGAGTAGCTGGGACTACAGGTACCTGCAACCATGCCTGGCTAATTTTTGTATATTTAATAGACACAGAGCTTCACCATGTTGGCAAGGCTGGTTTCAAACTCCTGACCTCAGGTGATCTGCCCACCTCAGCCTCCCAAAGTTCTGGGATTACAGACGTGAGCCACCATGCCTGGCCTCAACTTTCATATTTAGTTCTGTACCCATACTACAAAGATTGCTTAATCTAGTTCTGTATCTAACAGAATACCAACTCAACCTAGCCTCCTAATCATGGCTTCTTTACTCTTCCTTTTCACTTTCCTTCGGTTGGATGAATTTCATTGCCAACTTACATCTTGACTGCATGCTGGAGAGTGTATGGTTCAGATAGCTAAGAGAGAAATTCACATTTAGAGTCACACAGGGATTCTGATATCACGTCCTCTCTGTTCTTGACTTGGGTCTCAGATAGGCCAGAGATTTTTATCAGCTGAACCACACTGTGGCCTCTAACCAGCACTTAGACATTTGACAAACTGCAGAACTCCTGGTCATTTCCTCCTCACCTTCCTGTACCTATTTCTCCCCAAACCCATCTGTGAAAGCTCCTTAAACCAATTACCCTTTTCACATTTTTTTTTTCAGAGATGCAGTCTCACTGTCACCCAAGCTGGAGTGCAGCAACGCAATCTCAGCTCACTGCAACCTCTGCCTCCCAGGTTCAAGTAATTCTCGTTCCTCAGCTTCCTGAGTAGCCAGGATTACAGGTGGGCACCACCACGCCCAGCCAATTTTTTTTTTTTTTTTTTTTTTTTTCGAGAGAGTCTCACTCTGTCGCCAGGCACCAGGCTGGAGTGCAGTGGCATAATCTCGGCTCACTGCAACCTCTGCCTCCCTAGTTCAAGCAATTCTCCTGCCTCAGCCTCCCGAGTAGCTGGGACTACAGGCACATGCCACCACACCCAGCTAATTTTTGTATTTTTAGTAGAGACAGTGTTTTGCCATATTGGCCAGCCTGGTCTCGAACTCCTTACTTCAGGTGATCCAGCCACCTCGGCCTCCCAAAGTGCTGTGATTACAGGCGTGAGCCATTGTGCCTGTCCCCTTTTCACATTGAAAGTTACAGTCACAGTTTTATGTTATCAGCTCCTCCCCACTGGCTTTAGGGCAGGTCATAGTAGCTTGTTGGGTTACTTCAAAGGTGCTTGAGTTTAAGAGCCTATTCTGTCTTACAACTGGAACCCAGCATGGGGCATGAGTGACTTTTTTTCTTATTAGCTTGTAAGGACTTTTTCCAGTGACAATTTTGACTGTAAAAAATCTGACAGGGTGCGCTGGCTCACACCTGTCATCCCAGCTCTTTGGGAGGCCGAGACTGGCAGATCACCTGAGGTCAGGAGTTCGAGACTGGCCTGGTCAGCATAGTAAAACCCCATCTCTACTAAAAATATAAAGATGAGCAGGGCTTGGTGGTGAGCACTTGTAATCTCAGCTACTCGGGAGGGTGAGGCAGGAGAATTGCTTGAACCAGAGAGACAGAGGTTGCAGTGAGCCGACACAGTGCCACTGCACTCCAGCCTGGGTGACAGAGTGAGACTCTGTCTCAAAATTTTAAAAAAGCAAGGTAGTAGAAGAGGAAGATAAAAAACAAATATGAAAAAAAGTTGAAGTCAGAATTGGATATCACTTGACTCTAAATTTTATGGTTCTCTATGAAACTGTAATTCATATATCCCAAAATCTCTTTCTTTTTTCTTTCTTTTTTCTTTCTTTTTTTGAGATGGAGTCTCACTCTGTCACCCATGCTGGAATGCAGTGGTGCGATCTCAGATCACTGCTGCCTCAACCTCCTGAGCAGCATAAGTGATCCTCCCACCTCAGCCTCCTGAGTAGCTGGGGCCACAGGTGCACGCCACCATGCCTGGCTAATTTTTTATTTTATGTAAAGATGGCATCTCGCTACATTGCCCAGGCTGGTTTTTGAACTCTGGGGCTCCAGTGAGCCACCTGCCTTTGCCTCCAAAAGTGCTGGCTGGGATTACAGGCATGAGCCACTGCCTCCAGCCCCAAATTTTCTTAGTCCCAATTTTAATTACTCTATGTTCATTAGGATAATAAGTTTTTTTAATGTGGTCTCTTTATGTGCCAGTGAAGGAATCAAGTGAGGAGTTGTCATCCAAGGATCACTTGTCCTTTGTCACAATGTTGAAGTCCTACAGTCACTCTTGACTGGAAATTCTTCTGAGGCTCCATGAAATCTTTTCCTGCACACGAATGTCCCTGCAGCACTCTCCTGATTTACTCACCTGCTGCCCCGAGTTCTCCTTTACTAACCCTCAACAACATCTGCTCTTCTGAAGCAGATTCCTTGAACCTAGAATGATAGGGAGAACTCGATGTAGTCTAAGCAGAAAGGCTGAAATTTACATTAATTTTTTCAATAAGAAAAATAAGGAATCTCTCTCCTGGGGAGGGATTATAAAGCAAGATCTCTCACAGGCCTTCGGTTTCCCAGTCCTTATTGATATTTAAGCTAATTTTAGGTGGATATAATGGTTTTTAACATTTTAATAGTCATGCTTTTACTTAATGTATATGAGAAATATATATCTAGAAAAGTAGAAATGATATAAAGTTTCATTTTAAGGTAAGTAAAAAGTGAACCAGTAACCCCAGCACTTTGGGAGTCTGAGGTGGATGGATCACAAGATCAGGAGATCGACAGCATCCTGGCCAACATGGTGAAACCCTGTCTGTACTAAAAATACAAAAATTAGCTGGGCATGGTGGCACATGCCTGTAGTCCCAGCTACTCAGGAGGCTGAGACAGGAGAATTGCTTGATCCTGGGAGGCAGAGTTTGCAGGTAGCCAAGATCACACCACTGCACTACAGCCTGGGACAGTGAAACTCTGTTTTTTTTAAAAAAATGCAAAGTAAAACATAGTATATGGATAATATGCATATATGGGAAAGAATTATGAGGATGATATACAAATGACTAAAGTTTTAGAAACATGAGAATTGTGGAAATCAGAAATACATAGATATGACCAAAATTGCACAAACGTGCAATAGGAGAACCAGAATATAGGCAAATTAAAAATCTGAAACCTACTGAAATTATGCTTGTTAAAGACTTGGATTTTTCCCTATTAAAATCTGTAGTCTGATACAATAGTGCACGTCTGTAGTCCCAGCTACTTGGGATGCTGTGGTGGGAGGATCACTCGAGCTCAGGAGTTAGCAGCCAGCCTGAGCAACACAGTGAGACCCTGTCTTAAAAAAAAAAATCTGCAATGCAATGGTTCTAAGTCTGTTATCCACCATTCCATACATGAGAAGCTTCATATGCAGCATGCATTCTCATGGAAATACATGATTCCTGTGCTTCTCTGTAACTCCACCTCTTTCTCTACCACTCCAGAGGATACTTTGGAAGTCAAGCAAATGAAAAATGTTATAATAGGAAGTATTATTCCAGCTGAGCACAGTGGCTCAACGCTGTAATCCCAGCACTTTGGGAGGCTGAGGCAGGTGGATCACTTGAGGTCAGGAGTATGAGATCAGCCTGGCCAACATAGTGAAACCCCATCTCTACTAAAAATATGAAAATTACCTGGGCATGGTGGCACATGCCTGTAATCCCAGCTATTCAGGAAGCTGAGGCAGGAGAATCATTTGAACCCAGGAGGCAGAGGTTGCAGTGAGCCAAGATTGTGCCACTGCTCTCCAGCCTGGGCAACTGAGACTGTCTCAAAAAAAAAAAAAAAAAGAAGCAGCAGCAGCATTATTACTACATGAATTCATTTTTGCAGTGTGTAAACTATTTACAAATAGATACTTTAACTCTTAATAACAGTTTCAGCACACCCCATGACTGATCGCCACCTGATTGCACTTGTCACAGCATAAGCATGCCTAAGAAAGAGTGGTCTTACAAACTAGTTTGGGTCTGAGATGTCATGTGTGCAGACCCCTGTTGGGGAATTTGCACGGCAGGGACTGCTTTCCTTATTGCCTCTGACCTAATAATGTCCTCTTTTCTCTTTACACATACAGACCGTCGGGCGGGAACTGCTGCTCCATCTGATCGACCACCTCGTAACCAATGATGGCAAAGACCCTGACATCACAAATCTGATCAATAGTACCCGGATACACATCATGCCTTCCATGAACCCAGATGGATTTGAAGCCGTCAGAAAGCCTGACTGTTATTACAGCATCGGAAGGTAAAGAGGGGCTGGCCTATCTTTATTTCGAAATGAAACAACACAACACAAAGGCTCCCGCCAGGCACCTGTTGGCCTTGGCAAGAGGAGTGTGTCCTGGTGACAGCCCTCAGAGCCGGTGTGCTGTCGCTGATGTGCCAAAGCTCAAGGCTCCTCAGGGCTGCATCCAGCTTGCAGGATGAAATGCGACTCAGGCTACTTTGCACAGGTGCCCACCTAGGCTCTCCATCTTCACTTGCCACTCCCTCGCCATCCCCTGCCTCCTGCCCTCTGTCCCTCCTTCCTGTCCCGGAACTACCAGTGCTTTCTCACCTCGGTGTTTTACACACACCATTTCCTCCCACTGCCTAAAATAGCATTTCCTCCAAGACTCTTTCTCCCCGACCTGTCATGCACTAGATGCCCTGGTAAACTCTCAGACCACCTGGCACTTTACTTTCAGAGCACAACTTTTAATATCTAACTTCTTCCTTCACGTCTCTCTCCCCACTACACTGCAGGCTACCTGAAGGTAGGAATCCTGTCCATTACGTTCATCGTTGTTAGATCCCCAATGCCTGGCAGAGTACCAAAGCCCTTGGTGATGACTGGCTGATTTATTAAGCCAATAGTCCAAGAACTCACCATAACCAAGACCAGGTCTTGAAGGAGCTCTGATTTAAACAGTTTATTTTGTTTAAATTCCAAACCTTGAGAGGTTTGGAATTTCTCAGATGTTTAATATACATTTATATTTATGCAATTTATAAATGTGTTTGCTTTACCAAAGCTGAACAAAATCTCACCACTTCATTCCCTCCAATTCTAAGTTTTTCTAGCATATCTAAACATGGCCATTCCACTTTTCACAAATGCATGCGTGTAAAGTAATGTGTTTACTGTTTCTGTTATCAGTTGCTACATAACGAATCACCCCAAAATTAGTGACTTAAAGCAACAGCCTTTTTATTTCTATTGATTCTGTAAGTCAGGAATTTGTGCAGGGCAGAGCAGGGATGGCTACTCTGTGCCGCAGGCATGGCTACTCTGTGCCACAGGTCTGGGGCTCAGCTCTGGTCTTTCTGAGACAATTTACCTGGAGACATGTGTTTGGAGTCTCAGCTCTGGCTGTTACCTGGGCTCCTCGTTTCTCCACATGGACTCTCCACGTGGCTACCATAGGGGTCTCAGAGTCCTAAAAGGGAGAATCTAAGAGCAGAAGTCCTAAAATATAAACACTTATAAAACCTCTGCCTGCATCACAGTAGCTAGTGTCTCGTTAGCGAGAGCACATCATGAGGGAGGGGATGCCATGGGGTGTGAGTGCCAAGTGTGGGTCATGGCAAGACACCAGGGCAGCCATTGCCACACCCACACTCACATTTGGAAAGACACCTGGAGCCTAAAGCATGGGACCAGACACTGTAAGAATCCACTCCCTTATGCCCTATCAATAAGCCCTCAAATATTCTTTCTTTTAAAGGGAAAATTACAACCAGTATGACTTGAATCGAAATTTCCCCGATGCTTTTGAATATAATAATGTCTCAAGGCAGCCTGAAACTGTGGCAGTCATGAAGTGGCTGAACACGGAGACGTTTGTCCTCTCTGCAAACCTCCACGGTGGTGCCCTTGTGGCCAGTTACCCATTTGATAATGGTGTTCAAGGTAAGCAGGTGCGGGCCTGGTTCTGGCTTCCTAAGTCCAGAGTGGGACTGAAAACTCTTTGTCTCTGCATGGGGATAAACTCTCCCTTCCCCACTTAACTTCTCTGACAGGGTGAAAAGAGCTTCCTGTTCCCAACCCTAGCCATCCTTCTTGTGATTCCTCAATAGCAGATGGGCAGTGTGGCTGAACTGACAACCCACAGTGGACATGCATCAGTGAAATAGTGAAATTTAGATTCTAGAAAATAGGATCTAAACAGTCAGATTGATTCTCTGACAAGAGACAACATGGCTAAAATAACATAAAACTGGAACAACTCACGCTTTTTTGCTAATCATGTGAACAATAATTGTTGACTCTTCTTAAAACTATAATATGAGGACCCAAAATATTATAATAACTTTATTTCATCCTTCTGATACCTAAGGAAACTGTCCTTACCTCCAGAAATTAGCAAGAGTGACTGAGAGAGCATTGAATTTTTAAGTTGATTTAGGAGTTTGGATTTGTATCTGACTTAGTTGGGGGCTATCACCTTGCATATGTTTATTATAAAGTAGAAAGAAGAATAGAGGAAGCATTCATGGAGGTGGATGGAGGATTTCTCTCTAGGGAAATTGGAGCATCTGTGTGTCATGTGATTATGTATTTGCTAATGTGGTGTTTGTGTTTCCTCTTACTCTAAAGACGTTTAAAGGTCTTGGCTCATCTTTTAAATGCAGCAACTGGGACATTATACTCCCGAAGCTTAACTCCTGATGATGATGTTTTTCAATATCTTGCACATACCTATGCTTCAAGAAATCCCAACATGAAGAAAGGAGACGAGTGTAAAAGCAAAATGAACTTTCCGAATGGTGTTACAAATGGCTACTCTTGGTATCCACTCCAAGGTGAGTTTCTCTTCATTTCTCTCATTTCTTCATTTTTTTTTTTTTGAGATGCAGTCTAGCTCTGTCGCCCATTCGCCCTTTGCCTTCACCTAGAAGTGCCAGCTCTTTTATTTTGATCCAGCAGTGGTTAAAACAACTTTAGGTACAATAGGCCCTTCATTGTATCCTTATCAGCTAGTATCATAGGAGCAGTGGAGGTGACTGATGGCTTGAGAGATGCTCAGACATGTTCCTTATTACCAAGGTCCTCCTTCATTCATTCAGATGCTTATTCTGCTTCTGCTTACTGTGAGCCAGAAACTGTACCAAGAAAGATGAACAAGACACACAGCTCACCCTGGAGTTGAATAGGGGAGACAGATATGCAAATAAGTAATTGTGATAGCAGTGTAATTAGAATAACAACAGATTTAGAAAAGGCGCAGTGTACCCCAAGGGTGCACAAAGCCAAAATACAATAGGGAGTTTGGAGAAATGTAATGCTGACATGCCATCTAACAGGGACAGCTGCTACTAGATCTAGCTAATTATTGTCATGCAACCATCGGGAGCCAATACTGCCAGATCTTGCAGTTTGTAAAAAGAAGCTGGATTTGTATGTGAAGTATCATGGTTTTAAAGCCATTTTGCAGGCTCAACAAATTAGCTCTTCAGACAGTATACAGTGGGAGGAGGGCCCCCAGTTCTCCATCAGAATAAGATGGCCAGGTAAGGGACAGGATGAGATTGCAATGTAGACAACATGGAAGGAGAGGTATTCTTTTTTTTTTTGAGATGGAGTATCGCTCTGTCACCCAGGCTGGAGTGTATGGAGTGCAGTGGTGCTACCTCAGCTCACCACAAACTCTGCCTCCTGGGTTCTAATGATTCTCCTGCCTCAGCCTCCCTAGTAGCTGGGACTACAGGCACGCACCACCATGCCTGTAGTTTTTGGGGTTTTTTTTGTATTTTTAGTAGTGACAGAGTTTCACTGTCTTAGCCAGAATGGTTTTGATCTCCTGATCTTGTGATCCATAGCCTCGGCCTCCCAAAGTGCTGCCATTACAGGTTGAGCCACTGCGCCCAGCCCAGAGATATTATTATTAGAGGGAATAATAGAAACCCGGGGTAGGAGGGACCTAGGGTGGAAGGACAGGAAGGGAGACGGTAGACTGGAACTGGATTTCCAGCCTCAGGGGAAAACATTCCCTTCTAGACTGGTTAGCCTGACCCCACCAACAGCAAGCTGCAGCGTGCATTTCTGCATGCAGGCCACTTCCAAAGGTGCCTTCTCTAATGGTCACTTTGGATACACAAGCTTTCAGGTAATCTTGCACAAGCTGGTATTTTTGTGCCTGGGTGGCTTTCTGTCAGGTTTCCAGGGAACATAAATAAGCATAGACCACAACTGACAGGCAGCAGGTCTGGGCAGCATCCAAACCTCTCTCGTGTCCAAGATACAGCCCCTACCCCTACCTTAGGGCTCCTGCATAGTCTCTGCTTTCCACACTTTGTAGCTAAGAAAGGGCCCGTCCTGTCCAGTGGCAGAGCTGTCCTGCATGTTCACTGTCTAACTTTCAAGGCAAATCCGTATGTGTAAGAAATGAGCTGGGAACGGTTGCTGCTGGGAATTGTTCCCCAGTGTGCCTGTGTGTGAGCTGTGTATGCTTCTCAGGAAAAAACAGGTGAAGCCAGCGGCCTTGAGGAGCCCAGAAGAATGTGTCTGGCCCCGCCTGGGGTTTTGTTGGCCAGGCCTGACCCGCCTTATCCAGAACTTTCTTCACGCTTGGCATTCTCAATCCTAGCTACTTTGCTAGGGATCTATAATGCTGCCTGTTTTGCTATTTAAATTTTTTCTACCTGAGACATGTCTAGCCATGGGGTTTGTCTTTTTTTCTTTCCTCTCTTCTTTTTCCTTCTACTATTTTTTGGCAAAAATGAGATCAGAGAAATGAAAAACCTGTAAGGTAAGGAAATAGAAAGGACAGAGAAAGTCTTCCTGACTGGAATCTGGGCCTACATGGATATTACTTAATATTTAGATAATATTTTTATATAATATTTTGACCACTTGCTTATCATTAATATTTTTCTTTTTAAAATTATGTTCTGGGGTACATGTGCAGAATGTTCGTTACATAGGTATACACGTGCCATGGTGGTGTGCTGCATTGATCCCCCCATCATCTACATTAGGTATTTCTCCTAACACTATCCCTCCCTATCCCCCCACTGCCTGCAATCTCTCCCCTAGCCCGCTACCCCACAACATGCCCCAGTGTGTGATGTCCATATGTTCTCATTGTTCAACACCCTCCCTGTGTGTGTCCATATGTTCTCATTGTTCAACACCCACTTATGAGTGAGAACATGCAGTGTTGGTTCTCTGTTCTTGTGTCAGTTTGCTGAGAATGATGGTTTCCAGCTTCATCCATGACCCTGCAAAGAACATGAACTCATCCTTTTCTATGGCTGCATAGTATCCCAAGGTGTTTATGTGTCACATTTTCTTTTTTTTTTTTTAAAAAATCTTTTAATTATTGATGCTTTGAATAAGAAGTCCATTTTACTAAGTTTAGTATAAATTAGTTTTGTTAAACAGAAGCTGTTTGCTGGATCTCAGTTAAGTTCACTTTGTAATTTTCAGACACAATGACTCATATTTATAACTTTTCTCTTTGCCATTTAAGGATTCAGTGGCTTGATTCCTGACATTTCCTCTTTCAGAGGAATCTTATGTCATCTTCTGAAATCATGAATGTTGGTAATAATATTAGTGTCTTCTCTTCTGAAGATGTGATTCTTTTAATGCCATGTTCTCTTCCCTCTGGTGACATGACTTAGATCATAGCAGCACTAGAAGTTATTAAGAGATTTGGAGCAGCTGAGGAAGCCTTAGGTAATTATTAAGAGTAACAGCATTTAAAAAGCTGTGGAGAGTGGTTTGAAAGGAGATTTTGTCCCCGGTCGAAGGTGGTCCATGCCTGGGTAACCTTTATTCATTAAAGAATACCAGGAACACATAAAATGTTCTTCTCTTTCTTTTGCAATCCAGTTTTGTGGCCAAAAATAATCTGTGTGCATATGTGTTTTGATAATAGGTGAGGAAATTAAATTCAGGAGTTTTATGAATTTCTTTTGTTCTGGGTATCACTTTAGAGTATAAAAAGTTTTTCAAAAAGTTCTTTATCAGAAATAGTTTCACTCTATGTTGGATTAACAATACCCAGGACTGTCAGACATAAATCAACATGAGTAGGAAGCTCCCTGTGAGATTCATCATTGCTTGTCTATTGTGGCAAGATTTATTCAGGTGCACCATAATGAGGCCAATCCTTCTGCACCAGGCTCAGGCAGCTCAGGAGGCAGCTGTGGTGAGTGACACACTCTACCCAGCACAGTGGCTTCCAGGAATAAAGAACACATACTCAAGTACTTTCAAATGCCAATGGGCAATTTAAATCTAGTACTCGTTCCTCTTCAAGGAGCACCAGTGGAAACATCTTTGGAATTGATGGGACAAAACTTATTTGATTACAGTGAAGGATATTTCTCTATGAAAATGGCTACAAAATATGAAAAAAGTAGTAACCACCTCTTTCAAGAAATCCAGTAACAGACCAACTCTATTTGCAAACAAACAGGAAAACAAACCAGCATGTGACAGAAAACTGGCTAACATTCTGGGATGCTTTCCAGAGAAACATTAAACCCTTTAAGTGTGTATGAGCCACTTTAAGAAATTTCACAAGTGTTGTTAAATTCACCACAGTCTGCTTCACTGAACTGTGACATTATAATATTCTTCCGGTGTCACAATTTTTGGTCCACCAAAGTAGTCCAGAACCCAGATATTGGTTATATTCAACTTAGCAAAGAACCAATTATGGCTGGAAGGCCAGGTTTTCATCTCAGGGTGTCGAATGAATAACGAATGTTTTGCAGTATCCACTTCTGTCTCATTCACCTTGGTCACAGTTCCTGACAGCATTATGTGAGCACAAAGGGGACTTTGAGGATCAAATCCATGTTTCTTGCAGAAGTTGGTCTGTGCCAAAGTCATGGTCAGTGTAGCATATGGATTCTCCTGCAGGTTGCTCACGGAAACCTGCAGCGGGCTCAGGTAGAAGTAGGGCACGCCGCTGCCCGCGCCCGGGGGCCCGTCGCTGAGCGAGAGGACGTCGGAGAAGCGCCGGCCGCGCACCGCCTCCAGCGTGGAGATGGTGGCCAGCGCGCCCCAGTTGCAGACGTGCGTCACGAAGCGGGCCACGCGCGCCGCGTCCTCGCGTGGTGGCAGCGGCGGCAGCCGCGAGGCCTCATCCCAGTCCCCGTGGTCCCGGCCGCCGCGACCCCGCGCGGGGGACGCCAACAGCGCCGACGCCAGCAGGGCGGCGAGCAGGGCGCGCACATTTTCTTTATCCAGTCTACCATTGATGGGCATTTGGGTTGGTTCCAAGTCTTTGCTATTATAAACAGTGCTTCAATGAACATACGTATACATGTGGCTTTATAATAGAATGATTTATAATCCTTTGGGTATATACCCAGTAATGAGATTGCTGGGTCAATGGTATTTCTAGTTCCAGATCCTTGAGGAATTGCCACACTGTCTTCCACAATGGTTGAACTAATTTACACTCCCACCAACAGTGTAAAAGTGTTCCTGTTTCTCCATATCTTCTCCAGCATCTGTTGTCTCCCTATTTTTTACTGATGGCTATTCTAACTGGCGTGAGATGGTATCTCAATGTGGTTTTGATTTGCATTTCTCTAATGACCAGTCATGATGAGCTTTTTTTCATGTGTTTGTTGGCTGCACAGATGTCTTCTGCTGAAAAGTGTCTGTTCATATTTTTGACCCACTTTTTGATGGGGTTGTTTGTTCTTGTAAATTTGTTTCAGTTCTTTGTAGGTTATGGATACTAGCCCTTTGTCAGACGGGTAGACTGCAAAAATTTTTTCCCATTCTGTTGGTTGCCAGATCACTCTAGTAATAGTTTCTTTTGCTGTGCAGAAGCTCTTAAGTTTCATTAGATCCCATTTGTCTATTTTGGCTTTTGTTGCCATTGCTTTTGGTGTTTTAGTCATGAAGTCCTTGCCTATGCCTATGTCCTGAATGGTATTGCCTAGGTTTTCTATATATCTATCTATATGTACACATATATTATGTACATTTATCTATATGTGTATATATATAGTATGTATAAGTATACATATATATGTACATATATCTATATATGTATAGGTATAGATATCTATGTATATCTATGTATCTATAGATACATATATGATGTACATGTATTATATATGTAACTATAATATATGAATATATAATGTATATATGTATATATGCCATAGTATACATGCCATAGTATATATCATATATATACACATGTAGTATGTGTATTATATATACTACATAAGATACATATATATAATATATACATACATAGAAAAAGAATACTAAAATTATTATAAATTATTGCTAAATTAGATATAAATCTGATGAATGTCCTACAGGGTAATAAACCCTAACTTTTGGTTCTATCTTCTTTACAGAGCAGAAATCATTTTTGTCTGTGCAGGACAGAAATTATACCTCTATTGGACAAAAATATTAACATCTTGCCAATTTTCTACAAGCTAACATTTGAATTTACAGTTGTAAAATGTGCAAATCAATAATAACAAATCAGGATTCAGTTCACCTTAGATGGGCTAGTTAGGCAGTGCCCTCACATGAAAACAAATTATACTAGTTATTCTGGCCATTAGTTAAAATCATAGTACACCTTCCAAGTTTTGGTAAATTTTTTTCTTACCGAAGGTCATCCCAGTTTACAGTCCTCACCATATGTGAAAGGGCCTGTTTGGCCCCTCGTGATTACTATTATCTCTTTTTAAAATGTTTGCCAGTTTCATAGATAAAGATGAAATCTCATAATTTTAAGTCGTAGTATTAACTGATATTTCTCTCATAGTCTTATTGAACATTTATTGTTCTTCCGTTTTAAAAAAGTATATTAATATCTATTGCTCATTTTTCTAGTGGTGTATGTCTTTTCTCTCTTGATGTTTTTTGATATATTCCTACCAAGTTTATTCTTAAATTATATATTAATTTATATTTTCTTCCATTTTTATTTTTTTGGTATTTTTATTTTTTTATTTACTTTTCCTTCTGACATCTCATTTTTTCAATGAA
The DNA here is from genome assembly GCF_030222135.1 of Aotus nancymaae. Lineage (NCBI taxonomy): Eukaryota > Metazoa > Chordata > Mammalia > Primates > Aotidae > Aotus > Aotus nancymaae. The sequence goes on from NW_026988428.1 coordinate 31,973,569, forward strand.
TTTTTAGAGCAGTTTGAGGTTTGCAGAAAGATTGAACAGAAAGTATAGAGTTCCCATATACCCTTTTCCTGCCTCACCCACATACACAGTTTCCCCTATTATTAACAGCTGGCATTAGTGTGGCATATCTGTTACAATTGATGAGCCAATGCTGATACATTCTTATTAACTAAACTCATAGTTTGTATTAGGTTCACATTACATATGCTATGAGGTTTTTTTAATAGAGAAACTAGCTGATTTTTTTATTATCAATGTGAAACAAGTCTTTAAATCAACTAAAATGTATTTAATTAAGCAGTAAATACAGTAAATACAGTTCTTGGCATAAAGACACAGACTTTAGAATTTAGAGCTTCCCCACCTGCAAGATTACATATATAAAACTCCCACTATTATTTATATAATAGTAGACTAATCAACTTAAAATAGTTATATTATCTAGAATAAAATAAAATGGAAATAATTTACTCATAAGATTCATATTTAAATCATCTTTATTCACAAAATACTATCCTGAGATTTATAATTCCATTAACCTACAATTTTAGCAAAAGTATAAGTAAAGTAAGTATAATTGAAAATTATACAGTAACAGCAGTTACTTTAAACTGAAAATGAGATCAGTCAAAATGATTGTTGAAGAGAGCAAAAATCTTGTCAGGTTTCTTGCTGTGGTTCTGGATGTTCAGTAGCAGGCTCATTTGAAGGTGGAATCAACCCTGAAGGAACTCACTTCTACTTTTAAAATGTCGAGGTGGGAGTTAAAATCCAGGTCTTGGGGGAAGGTAAAGAGGAAAACCCCTTGCTAGATACACATTTCTCACTGTTTAAAGAGATTGGTAAAAGACATTTTACAACTTTGAGAACCATACTGTGCCCTAATAAATCATTAAGTTTATAACTTCCATTATCTATTCTTTACTTGAAAATTGACACCAGAATAATTTCTTGATCTAAGAAATTAACTTTTACAACATTGAGAAAAATGTACTTCTTCAAATATAGATGATTAAAGGAAATATCATTAATTTTTAATGTAATTTTTCTCCTATCTTAATACCTGTTTTTTTGAAAAAGATAAAGTATTTAAAAATATATAAAACTTGCTGTAAAAATATTTTTCTTTCATTATCAAAGTTCTTCTCCAAAAACATTTTCTTATAATATAATTTTCACCAAACTTAAAATCACATCAGTGATTTCCAATTCTGATTTGATATTACACTAAAACATTTCCAGTTATATTAAAAAACACCTTAAAATTCCCCCAAACAAAATTCATTTTAATTCACTTTAAACTTTAAAAAAAGAGGAGAAACAAGGGAAGGAATGACTAGATGAGACATTCATAGGCAAAACCTGGTATTTGGTAATCACATATTTATTCTGCAGAACCCTATAGTTCAAAACAGTAAAGTATGAATAGAAAAGCAATATATTATTCCCTTTTCTTATGTGAAGCTTTAAAAGAATTCAATAAATTCAACAATTAGGTCAAACATAATAAATACATTTTAAGTTTTAAATACATAGGACTACATCAGAACTACTTATGAAAAAGACTTTAAAAAATACCTTAGCCAGTAATTTTATTAAAAATTAATAAATTTTAATTATTTTAAGTAACGGCCAGAATAACCAGTTGCTACCAATAAGATACAGATAATTTTAGTTTTATAAGACCTGCAAAAAGTCAATTATTTTTTGACTACCAATATACAGAAATAATTCTATACTATTAAGATGAATCCATTTGAAACCTCATTACAGTTCATTTATGGCTGGCTGCCTTCCCACTTTGGAAAAGTAAAGGTACACTCAGAATGCTAGAAAAATTTTTCCTCCACTGTGTTACTACATAAACAGATAGTAAAATTAATATCTCTGATTAATAAAACATATATTTAGCTTTTAAAAAAATTTAAAAAACAAGCATACTTGCAAATGGAGCATGTGGTGGACCTGGGAAATCCCTTGGTGGAAAATCATCTCCAGAAGCTCCCTTTTCCCACAAAGGTGACAGGGGCCCCGTGTCAGAAGGACCCCTGTGAGAAATGGTTAACATATCAGAGCTTGATTCTCCTCCTTCATTGGTAATCTGATGGTCCAGAGGATTCCCTGGGCCTCTTGAGCCTCTTCCTCCTCTCCTTGGAAGCAAAGGTGATAGTCTGAGTGGACCCTCCAATGAAGTTGGAGGAGACAGAAAAGCTCTCATTTCAGATGAAGGCTGAGCCCGTGGTGAGGGACCATATGGGGAATGCTCTCTGCCAAGTGGTGTATTTGGAACATCCAATGCATATGGATCTTTTTCTAAAAGTTCACATTTAAACTATTTCAGTTAATTTTTGTCTGTTGTGAGCATTTTTTTTCCTTAAATCATTGAGACTTCTTTCAGCAGTTTGAGCTGAGAACCAATTATCCTGTGCTTTGTTCTCATAGGAAATAGTGCGCCCTTGATAATAATGCATTGTTCTCTCTAATTCTTCTTTAAGATCTTTGGCTCACTTTCTGTAGGTCTCCAGCTTTGCAGTGGCATGGCTGATCCTTTTGTCTACTTTAGAAAGTTTCTCTTCTGTCTCTACCCGGTAATTTTCCTCTGTTGTTAATTTCCTGTAGAGTTTCATTTCATTTTCTTGATATAGTTCAGTCATTACTTTAAGTTTCTGTTGAAGCTTCTGATTCTCACTTTCAAAATGTGTATTTTCTGACTGAAAAGATGCTTGTTCAGTCTCCAGGTTTTTAATACATTCTGTAAGCTCTTCCTTCATTTTGTCAACTTCAGATGACTGAATATAAATTTTATTTATTTCTCCTTCTACGTTTTTTAAAGAAGCATTGAACTTAGCAGCATGAATCAGTTTCTTCAAAGCTCCTTTTGGAGGATGATATAAGTAAGCACCATTTTCCGATTCACTGTTCATTTCTAACTTCAACTTATCACCAGCCGTTCTGTCTTCTCCAAGCATAGCAGCCCAATCTTTCATCTTTAGCAAGCGTTCAGTCAGAGTCTTGATGTGATTGTCTTTATCATTGAGAACTTGTTCTGCGTGTACTTTGGAGTCTTCCAATGTTATTTTCTGTTTATTAAGTTCATTCACTTGTTCTTTCCATACTTCAGCTTCTTACAAAAGTTATTTCTGGATTTCCTGAAGTTGAGAATTTTCATCCAAAGCATCTTTTACTGCTATCTTCAGTGGTTCTTCATTCATTTGAAATAGTCTTGAAGATCATTTTGGCTTCAGCTACTTGTGATTTGAGGGATTTTGACTCATCTTCTAGAGACTGTATCCTTTTTGAAATATCCACCATCAGTTCATTTTGTTCAGACTGTTTCAATTTCTCTTCTTTTAACTCTTTTACTAGACGGAGTATTTCATCCTCACGTTCCGCATTGGACCTGTTCAGCTTTTCACGGGTTGCCTCCAAACTTTGTGCTTCTGTTGCCTCCTTCTCAAAGCTGGGATCCTGTAAAGATGACTCGACTTCATAGTCTTCATGCTCTTTTTCAATAACAGTAAATTTTTCTAGTAGTTTACAATGCATTTCAGCAAGCTTTTTCTCTCTTCCCACATAAAGCTGACTCCTAACAGATCTAAAACCTCTCCACAAAAAAAAGGGAACAGCAAAAAATTCAAAAATAGCTGCCCATATCACCCATTCCCATGGAAAACCATAAGAATTAGAATCTGCTCCCATACTTTGATGCAGTGCTGCCACAACCCTGTGTAGCACCTCCAGAACCAGCCTCAAGTAAGGCTGAGGGATAGCCCGGGGCTCCACCATAGTGCCAAGTCTGCTCTCGGGGTTGCCACAGTAATCTGGGCCTGTGGGGGCCACAACAAAGGGCAGAGACCATACAGCCTTCTGTCTGGAACCTGAATCCACAGGTGGCAACTGGAGCAGACCGCTGCAAAGCCAGCAGCAGGGGAAGCTGGGGGAGGCAGGGGGAACTGGGGGATGGGGGTGGGAGCTGGGGGATGTTGGGGGAGCTTGGGGACGTGGGTACCCACAGGCCTCACAGGTCCATGCTGCCTTTTTCTTTTTTCTTTTTACTTTATTTTTAGAGATGGCGTCTTGTCATGTTGTCCAGGCTGGCCCTGAACTCCTAGTCTCCAGGGATCCTCCCCTCTTGACCTCCCAAAGTGCTGGGATTACAGGCATGAGCCACAGTACCTGGCCTAAATTTTTTTTCTATTTCAGTACATCCAGAATATCCTGATGAAACTGAGAATACATATTTTCTTGGGCAGGTATCAAGTGTAACAAATTAAAATTTGTTCAGAAACTACTTTCTTAATAGTTACTGTATTTCATCGAATCCAAGATACTGTTGATTATAAAACCCGGTGTGCTACCAAGAAAATATTTTCAGTTAAAGACATGATGTTTTTAGCCATAAAATTTTTTAAGACACATCCCAATTCAGAGATATTAAAATATAAAAAATATTGCATCTTAGGCCAGGAGCAGAAGCTTATGCTTGTAATCCTAGCACTTTGGGAGGCCAAGGTGTGCAGATTGCCTGAGCTCAGGAGTTTGAGACCACTCTGGGCAATATGGTGAAACCCTGTCTCTACCAAAATAAAAAAAGTTAGACAGGTGTGGTGGTACACACCTGTAGTCCCAGCTACTCAGGAGGCTGAGGTACAAGAATTGCTTGAACCCAGGAGGCAGAGGTTACAGTAGCTGAGATTGTGCCACTGTGCTCCAGCCTGTTCCATAGAGCAAAACTCCATCTCAATAATAATAATAATAATAATAATAATAATAATAATAATAATGATGTTGCATCTTAGTCTGTGGTAAAATGAAAGCCAGGGACAGTGCCTCATGCCTATAATTCCAGCACTTTGGGAGGCCAAGGCAGAAGGATCACTTAAAGCCTGAAGTTTGAGACCAACCTGGGCAACATAGTGAGACTCCATCTCCATACACAAATTTTTTTTTTTAAGTACCAATCTCAGCAACATGGCAAACCCCATCTCTACCAAAAAATACAAGCCACTGCACTCCAGCCTGTGCAACAGAGCAAGACACTGTCTCAAAACAAAAAGAATTAGCTGGGTGTGGTGGTGCATATCTGTAGTCGCAGCTACTTGAGAGGCTGAGGTAGGAGGATCACTTCAGCCCAGAAGTTTGAAACTACAATGAGCTGTGATTGCACCACTGCATTCCAGCCTGAGTGATACAGCGAGACCATGTCTCTATTTAAAAAAAAAAAAAAAAAAAAGGAAAGTATGAAATGATTATAACCTTTTGAAAATAGGGGACCAGAGGAGACAACTGGAAAGTCAGCATGAGTAGTGGCAGCTTTGACTACAGGAGGCTGGGCCTTCCACCTCTGAGAGGCAGCCTAACATTCTGTCTTTGATCTGCAGGAGCTCTCTGGCATATTGGGGAAGCCCACAGGGGCTGGCGGAAGGTGGCCTGCACTCCAGTGTCTGCCATTCACTGGCCAACACCCCTGGGGACTTTTCTTAACATCTGTGATCATGTTTCCTCATCTGTAAAGAAGGGGCAGTTGCTTAACGAGCTGCTACAAAGCACTGCATACTGTACCTAGCAATAGTGAACACTCAGTAAATGTTGGCCATGATTCTTCCATTTTAGTATGCTTTGCTTTATGTAGTAAGTGTATTTATCAATGATTTGTAGAAATATTTTTAAAGGAATCTTGTTCCAGCTTATATCCATTTAAAAGGTAATTTAAGAAAGAAATGTAATTCGAAGAATCCTTTTTGTAATGTAGGATTTCAAAAAATAAAAAAGAACCCTTCCTTCACCCCTTACTTAGTTTTGACGCACAGGTGCACTTAAGTCAGCTCTGATCCAGTTACCCATATGGGAAAATTTAGGGTTGTCTGGTCATGCCTGGCTAATAAAATGTCAAGCCCTGATTTTACAAGCTAATATGTCAAATTCATCTTGTCCTGTTTACAGGTAGCCATCTGATTCACTTGTCCCCAAAGCACGTGATGTTTGGCCGCACTTCAATTTTAGACCCTAACAAAAATTCAATATGCTTGTGTTTAGGTGGAATGCAAGATTACAACTACATCTGGGCCCAGTGTTTTGAAATCACGTTGGAGCTGTCATGCTGTAAATACCCTCGTGAGGAGAAGCTGCCATCCTTTTGGAATAATAACAAAGCCTCATTAATTGAATATATGAAACAGGTGCACCTAGGTTTGTACAGTTTTCTTATTAATTCCCTGTTAATACAAAATACAGCATCTGGCAAGACCTCCGAGTTGAGTCAACGCAAGCCTTTATTTATGCTCTGTAGTTACAGCCTCATTTCAGTACCAGATCTGACGGTTAAGAATTCTCTCTGTGTGAATACCTGCAGTGTGTGAGAAATGCAGTGCCCACTCATTCATAGAAAACAAAGCATGAGTCATGTTCTTTTAATATGAGGGTATAAAAATCCAGAGTACCAGCCGGACATGGTGGCACACACCTGTAATCCCAGCACTTTGGGAGGCCAAGGCAGGTGGATCACCTGAGGTCAGGAGTTCGAGACCAGCCTGGCCAACAAGGGAAAACCTTGTTTCTACTCGAAATACTAAAGACAGAAAAATTAGCTGGGCATGGTTGCATGCACCTGTAGTCCCAGCTACTTGGGAGCCTGAGACAGGAGAATTACTTGAACCCGGGATACGGAGGTTGCAGTGAGGTAAGATGGTGCCACTGCACTCCAGCCTGGGTGACAGAATGAGACTCTGTCTCAAAAACAAACAAACCAAAAATCCAGAGTACCCCTAATTTTACATGTTAAATGTTCTAGAACTCTAGCAAAAGATCAAGAAAACAGGATGCTACTCTGTTACATGATTTCCCATTTAGGAAAACACTGTGTTTGCTTCTTACTCGCCACACAGTACCAAGGACTCTGAGAACACTGGACATACCAATACCACTTTGCATTTTTTCCAGAACTGGGGTGGTGAGCTAGCTCCATTGCCTTCAACTTCTCTCACCTGTGAACTCCACCAGATGTCCTGGTGCTAGGAATCTTGCCAGCCTGTTTGTTGAAGGCTGGCTGGCCCTTATCACAGATGGACATACTAAATGTGTCAAAGAATGGTAGCTCTAAAATGTGCAGCAACTCACTAGGATGACTTCTAAGACAGATTGCCAGGCCCCAACCCAGAGTTTCTGACTGAATGGGCCCTGAATTATTACCATCTTCCCACGTGATGCTAATGCCGCTGGTTCAGGGACTATACTTAGAAAGCCACTGCACTAGAGAAACACACTACTTGAGATGATGATGGAATCTTGTGCAGTTCAAGTTTATTAAAGGTGGTGTCTGTTTGGGCAAGGTGTGGACAGCTCTTCTTTTTTACAGAGTTAAAATTACCTGCTTCCATTCAGAATGGCTTGGGGAGAGAAACATGTCAGAAATTGGCATAATAGCTATAATATCACGAGAGAGAGAGAGAGAGAGAGAGAGAGATAGAGAGAGAGACAGTGTTTGTGTGTTGAAAAGGATTGCTGCATGAGCCTACTGTATAATTGCATAATTCCTGGACTGTTCTGCATGATTCACACCAAAGCTTTCCTCCTGCTACGAAGAAGATGGAGAAGGATGAGGGAGGGTAGCACAGGGCCAGAGGACTGAGTGCAATTAGTACCCTCCCTTGGCCACACAACCCTAAAAGGGATGCCTCTACCCTCTTTCATGCCTGTATTCCCAGCCTCCATTCCGTGACTTGAAAAGAAGTACACAAAGATTACTGGTAAACTCTCAGGGCTGTTTAACTGGCTGAGTCACTCATGGACTAGGTTGACTCTCCATGATAGGGGATGTTATGAAATCCGTTCTTTCTCACCAGCATCTCATCAGATTATAAACTTATTATTGGGACTTTCACCTTCCTTATTATGTCATCAACCTTTGTCTTGGGTTCTTTCTTGCTTAGTACTCTGGTATTTCCTTCTCCATTAGATTTTCCTTATGAGGCATGTCATGTATTAATCTAACCTATTATATTTCTACCTATCTTGATCCTTTAGTTTCTTAATCTGACTATTACTATTATTATTATTGTCATTATCATTATTTTAGGGACAGGGTCTCACTCTGTCACTCAGGCTGGAGTACAGTGGCGCAATCATCGCTCACTGTAACCTTGAACTCCTGGGCTCAAGTGATCTTTCTGCCTCAGCCTCCCAAGTAAGTAGGACTACAGGTGAACACCACCATGTCTAGCTAATTTAAAAAAAAAAAAAAAAAAAAAACTTTGTGTAGCTTTGTGTAGAGACAGAATCTTGCTATGCTGTCCAGGTGAGTCTCAAACTTCTGGTCTCAAGCGATTCTTCTGCCTCAGCCTCCCAAAGTGCTGGGATTTCAGGTGTGAGCCACCATGACTGGCTCTGCCTATTCTTTTCTGAAATTTATTCTTCACCAGTGTCAACATGGTCATGGACATGCATATGCTGTATGTAACTGCACCACTATTTTCAGAACCTCAATCTAGCTGTACAGATTATTCACCAAGAACTGAATGAAGGTGGGCTTTGAAGTGTCATGTGGATATAATATTGCCAGGGAAGGGGCTTTGTGAACTGATAACATATAAATTGCAGTATACCTGTAGTTATTATTTTTAATACTTTTGAAGGTTTATCAGTCCACCATTAGCACTAGGTTTGTTTGTTCATTTCTGAGATAGAGTCTGGCTCTGTCACGGAGGCCAGAGTGCAATGGTGCGATGATCTCGGCTCACTGCAACCTCCGCCTCCTGGGTTCATGTGATTCTCCCACCTCAGCCTCCCAAATAGCTGGGATTACAGGTACCCACCATCATGCCTGGCTAATTTTTGTATTTTTGTACAGACAGGGTTTCACTATGTTGGCCAGGCTGGTCTTGAACTCCTAATCTCAGGTGATCCACCCGCCTCCACCTCCCAAAGTGCTGGGATTACAGGCATTAGCCATGATGCCAAGCCCATTTACACTAGGTTTTATAAATAATGTTTATCTGCCTGTCCCTGTAATCAGATGGAAACAACTCACTCAAAAAATATGTATTGCCACATCAACCCTGTCCCCTTGTGGTTTAAGACAGATGCATAACACGGTTTAACAATGAAACCATATTTCCAAACACCAATACAGTGTGGTTATTATTACATAATAGAAAGGTTCTGCCACTACTTGTGCTCAATAAGAAGCTAATGAATGTTTTTGTTTGTGAAGGATAAGAGCAAACACCCTTTTATTGGTATTGCTCTGGTTTAAGGATATTATTGATATTTGTCAAGCTGCGTTGCATTTGCTGGTTCCATGTTACCAATCACTAGGATGCTTCTGAGTTTCTGAGGTTTTGACCCATCTGGAACATTCTGACCCACCTTGTCTGGGAAGGAAAGGTCTTCTGCTTTAGTGGAAGGGCATTGCCAAGAGGGCAGAGGCTTGGGTAAAGCAGTTGTGTCATCTCGCAATGTTTGAAATCATAAGCAAGCACTTGTCTGAATCTCAGTTTAGTCAACAGAAAGTTGAAAGTAATGGCATCAGCCTTGCTTCCCATCAGCCTGTTCTAAGGCTTCAGTGGTGTTTTTCTTTCCATTAGAACTCACTGCAGACCTCAAGTGAAACTCAGGCCCCTTGGTGCCATATTGTCCTGATTAGAGGATGATTTATTAGGTTTGAATTGAGACGAGGATGTCACAGACATTAAGGCCAAGGTAGCAAAGGAGGGCAAGTCTGAATTCTAGGGGCATAGATTGTCTTGCTTGTCCCCGTCTCTGAGGAGAAGCAAAAATGAGCAAGATATGGTGTTACCTGCTGCTTCCCTGTCTCTCCCCTGGACTCCTCAAAGCAGATCTGAACCCAGAGAGCCAGGGAATGGCTCACGGCATCCAGAAACTTAGGCAACCTGGGCCTAAAAGAATCTGGTATGTGCCGAGTTCCAGAAGCCTGTGGGACACAGATGTGGATCTGTCACCACATCCAACAAAGGAGGCAACTGTGACCATGCAGTGGGGACATGGGCACAAACCAGCAGTCTCCTAAGTACCGTCCCAGCTCCGACTCTCAGTCGTGCATTTCTCCCGTGTATCTCCCCATCTGGCCACAGAATTTTATTTCTTCTCATTTGTGTAGCATCTGAGCACTTTTTAAATTTTTATTTTGTGTTTGTTTTTATATATAGTTAATAGTGTTGGCTCTCTCTGTATCTCTTGAGGTCTACCAGTCTTTTTTTCAGTGTTTCAACTTCAGCATATAGAAATAAATCACATTTTCTAGTAAAACAGTTACTTCCCTCTTAGGTGTAAGGTTTGGTGGTATGTAGACAATATATTGTAAAGACATATACAACTAAAGCACGCTTTCATTTGACTAGAGGGAGGAGTTTTTCTATGCATACAAATTCCATACATAAGCATGGTCTATGTTTGCCCAGTGACAGTGATATTCACATACCCCAGGCTTCCACCACTGGAATAACTATCTTTAGGTTTAGATAAGAGTCATACGAAAGTGAGTCTTCGGACCTATAATCCCAGAAATTTGACAGGCCAAAGTGGGCAGATCACTTGAGATCAGGAGTTTGAGAACAGCCTGGCCAACATGGTAAAACCTATCTCTACTAAAAATACAAAAATTAGCTGGGTGTGGTGGCGGGCACTTGTAATCCCAGTTACTTAGGGGGCTGAGGCAGGAAAATCGCTTGTACCCGGGAGGTGAAAGTTGTGGTGAGCCGAGATCATGCTACTACACTGCAGGCTGTGCGACAGAGGGAGACTTCAATTCAGGGAAAAAAAAAAAAAAATATGATGAATAAGGGTCAAACTGAAATATGAAGACTTGTTCAGACATTTCTTCAAATGCAAATTGTTCCTCCTTTTTCCATGTTTGAGGGTAGGCAGATCTCAGGTTAACTGGAGCCTCAGTTCAGAGGCAGCACACATTGATATGCGTTGTTGCAATACCTAAGGCCATCTAAAACCACTGTCACGTGAGGCCGTCCAAAACCACTGTCACGTGCAACCGTCCAAAACCACTGTCACGTGCGGCCGTCCAAAACCACTGCCACGTGCGGCCGTCCAAAACCACTGCCACGTGCGGCCGTCCAAAACCACACGTGCGGCCGTCCAAAACCACTGCCACGTGCGGCCGTCCAAAACCACTGTCACGTGAGGCCGTCCAAAACCACTGTCAATAAAATCAAGTCTGGTCTATTAAAGTGTAACTGCTTCTAGCCAAGAAAAAATTTGCTGCCTTTTTTTAAAGAGTATCATGACTTTTTTTTGGTGTCTTCTGCCAACTACTCATCACTAGTACTCTGAATTCCATTTCGTCATCATCCTCAATGTTAAAGGATGGTATAATATCAGTTTCAATGATACTTCTGCTTTGCTTTTTATGCACTTCATTTACTTTGATTTGATGGGTTTTGGGGAAGTCAATGAAAAATACAGAAGATGCCAACAGATACACCACCACCCTCTATCACAAGCTACCTTGCTGAAATGCATAGATTTTATAAGTGGCGAGAACACAGTCAGCTAGCTCAGAGCCCTGGAGAAGGAAATAATTTGCATAGCTTCTTCCCTCACATATTCCTGCTTTACCGAACAAAGTTGAATTGAGATTCCAGTAACTCATCTAATATGTGTTTTCCTCCCCACCCCACCCCCACAGTTTTTCTTATCCAAATAAGAAGAAAGAAAGCTGGGCCTGGTGGTTCATACCTATAATCCTAGCACTTTGGGAGGCCAAAGTGGATCGCGTGAGCTTAGGAGTTCAAGACTAGCCTGTGCAACAAAGTGAAACCCCACCTCTACAAAAAAAAAGTACAAGCCTGGGCAACATGGCGAAACCCCGTCTCTACAAAAATTAAATAAATTAATTAAAACAGTGTCACTGAAACCCAAGGAATAAATCCATAATCTGGTTACCAAATTATGACCAATTTATGATTGGGTACTACCTAAAGATCAAAAGGATATATATTAAGCAGTAGGAACAAATATAACGGAAATGTTTTTTAAAAAAGAGAGGCCAGGCCGGGCACAGTGGCTCACACCTGTAATGCCAGCACTTTGGAAGGCCGAGGCGGGTAGATCACCTGAGGTCCGGAGTTTGAGACCAGCCTTGACCAACCAGGAGAAACCCCATCTCTATTAAAATACAAAATTAGGCCGGTACGGTGGCACATGCCTGTAATCCTAGCTACTTGGAAGGCTGAAATCCCTTGAACCTGGGAGGCAGGGTTGTGGTGAGCCAAGATTGTGCCATTGCACTCCAGCCTGGGTAACAAGCGCAAAACTGTCTCAAAACAAAATAAAACAGGCCAAAGAGAACCACATGACGTGAACATAGAAGTTTACATAGTTGTATAGAGAAAGGGAGAAGGAAATGTGGCATTTTCCTCCTCTGTTAGCAAAAAATGAAGAGTGAGGAATTAAATAGGAAAGAGAGTAAAATAAAAGGCAACCTAGGTCAGATAGAAGTTTGTTTAACAAGATAAACATTGTTTTGTTAAATGCCAAAATTTTTATTTTTCATTTTAACCATTTCTTGGGGAAGCTATTATGTGTGCCTCATGTTTTTCTGCCCTAGTAATTAATCATTGAGTATAACTGTTTGGGGATCGTTCAAGCTCATCTTATCATTTTAGACTCTTCATTCTCATTTATGTCATTGGGGGCTTAGGTGGCTTCACCTTAAGGTAATATGATTTGACCCTGGAGTAAACAAACTAGATGTGAAATGTAGGATCTAAAATAAGAAAGGTCTTAAAAATTAATGGCCTTTTAAAAATTGTACTCCTGAAATTTTGAGAGGCGCTCTGGAGACTATCATGTATTGACAGTGAGGCTGGGCCACTTCGTTGGCTGTGTGAGCTTGTGAAGGTAATTTTAATAAGCCAGAGCCTTAGTTTTCTTCATCTGTGAAATCATGAAAATAATTGATGGCACAGAGTTGTTATGAGAATTTAATGAGAAAATACACATTTAGCAGTTAATACAGAACCTGGAATATACTAAGTGCTCAATAAATATTGGCTGCTATTACTGGTCAGTCGATTCCATGCTTCCAGTCTTGTGATTATAATTTTGCTTCTCATGTAGTTTGACCACAAGACAAAACTATTGAGTCCCTTGCATAGGTAAATATCTTGTTGTAATGTACTACACTGACAGTGTTTTTATTTAGGATTTTATGGAATCCACCAATGATTGTAGTACAGTTTGGTGATTGAGTAAATAACTTGGAAGTGACAGGAGTGGATCTTAGGTTGTCATCTGTGTTCTCTCACTTTGATAATATGTGCTAATATAAATGGACTATTCCATTAGTCATTTTGACTATATTTTAAGTTACATCAAAAATAAGTTTTCTTTCCCTCTCTAACAGTTAATATTAAATCAGAACATTGAGTTAGCTAATAAATATTGCATATATTGTTCTTAAATATTTACAAGAATTTTTATATGCCATAAAATATGGTATTTACATTTAATTTTATTTTTGTCTTGCAGGTGTAAAGGGTCAAGTTTTTGATCAGAATGGAAATCCATTACCCCATGTAATTGTGGAAGTCCAAGACAGAAAACATATCTGCCCCTATAGAACCAACAAATATGGAGAGTATTATCTCCTTCTCTTGCCTGGGTCCTATATAATAAATGTATGTATGTAAGGCTAGTTATTGTTGCTAAAATATTATAGAACTCATAATACTTACCCAGAAGAAATTGAAAAATAAATCTAAGAAGTTCAAAAGTAGATCCATCAAGACAGAAAGAAAGGACAGTGTCAGACTTGCAATTAGCAGGGGGTAGAAGGGATGGAAATTACAGAGAAAAAAAAAATTCCTATTTTTTTTCTGATGGCAATTATTTTTTTAAATAGAAGCCAAATCCTATTTCCTGTGATACCTTTTATGATTAAAACGTAACCTCATTTATAATTAGAATAAGCAATGTAGCAAAGGTAGTTTATACCTTCCTGGAATAACATATGGCACTCATTCCATGGAATATACTTTCTACTATAAAAAATGAATTGGGAAATGTTCCTTAGAATTTATTTTATAATTGAAATCTGATCCATAAATTTTATCACTATATTCAGCAAATGATAGACTTATTTTGCAGCCCTTTTTTCAATTGATGCAAGTAAAATTTCAGTTTTTAATTTCATAAAATAGATATTTCTGAGTTATTTTATCTAAGACAGGGAGGCATGGACTAATTTGAGCCTGAGTAGATTTATGTGAAATAACTAAATGAATAAGTATTGATTTAGTTGGCCAGATTTTGCCTCTTTCTCTTTGATGTGACTTTCTCTGAGAAATTCAAGATTCTTCTACTTTGCTTAGTGGGTCTCATGCCAACCATAGCAGTCATTCAATGTAGAGCTAATCCTGGAAGAAGGTAGTCATCTCTTCTGTAGTGAAAACTGAATGAGTATTTTATTATTTCATCTTGAGGACATCATGAAAAACAAGGTTTTTAGTTGATAAAACTATAGAATTCAGAGCCTCCCTGCTCCATGGGTTCTCCCCAAGGTACCTAGAAGTGGGGTCTATCAACTGCAAATCTTTTAGGAATATCCACTCCTACAGAGAAAATGGATAGAGCTTGAAAAATCTCAATTCACTGTGGTGAATTTTTCTCTAGAGGGCCCTTTATTTTCCTCCTATTTACTGTACTATTTCTATCTATTTTAAAAAATGGTTTTCCTTATAGTGAATCTAATTACTTGAATGCAATCTCATAAATAAGCCACAACTTTAGAATAACGTTGTGAATTCTTCATTTCACATTAGTTAGACTAACACAGTACACATTGACCATAGATATTATTTCCAGGATAAGATTTGAAGTTAAGACTCCGGACGTTGAAATGAATGTGTAAAATACATACCAATGAGTGGTTATGTAAATGTCATTCTCCATTTTTTCCCTTCTCCACCATATATAATAAAAGCATTTCTCAGTAGACATTGCCTGTAGTTAGTTTAGCATTTCTCTTATTTGACCTGATCATTTTCGCCACAAAAAAAAAAAAAAAAAAAAAAAACTAACTGAAGATTCAGGCTCATATGAACAAAACCAGGTAAAATCAAAGCTTTTAAAGGAGGCTGGATGTGGTAGCTCACACCTGTAATCCCAGCACTTTGGGAGACCAAAGTGGGTGAATCATTTGAGGTCGGGAGTTCAAGACCAGTGTGACCAATGTTGTGAAACCCTGTCTCTACTAAAAATACAAAAAATTACCTGGGCATGGTGATGCATGCCTATAATCCCAGCTACTTGGGAGGCTGAGGTAGGAGAATTGCTTGAATCTGGGAGGTGGAGGTTGCAGTAAGCTAACGTCGTGCCACCATACTCCATGGTGGGTGACAGAGCGAGACTCCATCTCAAAAAAAAAAAAAAAAAGAAAGAAAGAAAAGCATTTAAATGAAGCAATAGACTTGTAGGTCAACTGAAAAGAAATGAGTAAGTTGAGAAAATAATTCTAATGATTCTACTTGTAAATAATCTTGATATCTAAGAAGGATGTTAAATACACACAGGAAAAAGGGAAACAGTTAACTCTTTACCTTTGTGGCCCATGAAAAGGATGGTGGCAGAATCATCTGCTGCTTCCTTCTCTTCACTTACATCCCCAGATAAGGTACCCGTCTGTCCTTATTTCATTTTGTAATTCTTGGCAACAGCAGCCACAACGCTGGTCTCTGTCAACAGGCATTGGGAAACTCAGCCTGCAGGACCAAATCTGTTGCTGGCCCAGAGTCTGGCAGATTGTGACATGCATTGCACAAAGGCTGCATTTTAGTGGTGGAGATCAGTGTTTTCAGTGTGGACACCACCAAACATCTTCAGTCACTCATATAATTGTCTCTTGTTTCTTCTCAGGTTACAGTCCCTGGACATGAGCCATACCTTACAAAGGTAATTATTCCAGAGAAATCCCAGAACTTCAGTGCTCTTAAAAAGGATATTCTGCTTCCATTTCGAGGGCAATTGGATTCTATCCCAGCATCGAATCCTTCATGCCCAATGATTCCTCTATACAGAAATTTGCCAAGCCACTCAGCTGCAACAAAGCCTAGTTTGTTCTTATTTTTAGTGACTCTTTTGCACATATTCTTCAAACAAAGTAAAATGTGAAACTCAAGCCACATCACCACCTGGAATCAGGGATTACTCACTCCAGGTTACTGTAACCCTAACTCACTCTAGTGGGACCTTGACTCAAGAAGCTCCACAATCTTCCTGAAGAAAAGTGGATGTTTCCAAATTCTGCAATGCAATATGTGGTGATAATGAGAAGAATGATTCAGTCTTGATGATGAATGGAAGACACTTACCTAGCACGCACTTCTCATTTACACTCAAATTAATCTTGAAGTCGTCTTAAAATTTGTAAGAAGTTAAAACTTGAGAAGCAAAAAAATGCCTTCCAAAGGAAGATAATTTTGTATCCAGAGAACCGGATGAATATAAGCAATAAAGATGAACATTTATTGATCTCCTACCTACAAGACCTCACCATGAGTCCAGACATGGTGGCTCACGCCTTGTAATCCCAGCACTTTGGGAGGCCAAGGTGGGTGACTCACCCAACAGCCTCAGGAATTCAAAACCAGCCTGGCCAACATGGTGAAACCCCGTCTCTACTAAAAATTAGCGGAGCGTGGTAGCAGGTGCCTGTAATCCTAGCCACTCAGGAGGCTGAGGCAGGAGAATCGCTTGGACCTGGGAGGCAGGGGTTGCAGTAAGCTGAAATTGCACCACTGCACTCCAGCCTGGGCAACAGATTGAGACTCTGTCTCAAAAAAAAAAAAAAAAAAAAAGACCTCACCGTGAGTGCTATATGTAAAGAGATAGTATGTGCCATATATTTTTAGTTCTCAGAGAAGGGTGAAATTATAGGACTGGGAATTGTTTTGCAAATTTTCTAGGAGATGTGAGAGAAAATATGCAAGCATATTTGAGTGGCCCAAGAAAATACAAGCCTGAAGGGAAAAGATTGTGTCTCTATAGAGCATCAAAGCACACAAGTCAATTAAGTAAGCCCCTCTCCCTCCAGAGTCACGTGTCCCTAGATTTTGGCACCTGGCGCCACAGTCATCTGTTAGGCTGATGACTCCAAGGGTATAACTCTAGCCTCTTGCCTGAGCTTCAGACTCACATCCCACTGCCCACTGGACACATGCACCTGGATGTGACTCACAGGTACCTCAAATCTATCATGTGGAGATACTCATCCTGTTCCCCCTAGATCTGCTCTTCCTGCTGCATTGTCTCTCTCAGTTACTGGGACCACCAAGCTAGGAACCTTGGAGTCATCCCTGATACTTTCTCCTCCTCCTAAATCCCATGTATTCAGCAAGTAACTAAAGATTGGTGTTGGCTGGGCATGGTGGCTCATGCCTGTAATCCTAGCACTTTGGGAGGCCAAGGCGGGCAGATCACTTGAGGTCAGGAGCTCGAGACCAGCCTGGCCAACATGGTTAAACCCTATCTCTACTAAAAAAAAAAAATACAAAAATTAGCCAGGCGTGGTGGCACGTGCCTGTAATCCCAGCTACTGGGGAGGCTGAGGCAGGAGAATTGCTTGAACCCAGGAGGTAGAGGTTGCAGTGAGCCAAGATGGTGCCATTGCACTCCAGCCTGGGAGGAGAAGCGAGACTCCATCTCAAAACAAAAAAAAAAAAATTCGTGTTAATGATAAATATTGATGAATTCTGCTCTTCTTGGTTGTCAGCACTGCTGCAACAGCTTTTTTGGTCCCTTGCTCCTTTCAGTCCCTCTTCCACACAGCACTTTTTTTGGTCCCTTCTCCTCTTCAATCCATCCTCCACACAGCACTGGGGAAGGGGAGCCACTTGAAACAAAATCCACAACTGCTCATAGTTCATGAGCACAGAGCTGCTTGTGTCCCTGTATCTGGAATGCCATTCTACCCACCACATTTTTCCTTTCCCACTCCTCTTAAAACTCAGTTCGGGTAGCAGCTCCACTAGGAAGCCTTGGCTGACCATAATCCCATTCAATTCCATTTCACCCCTTCCCAGGCAGTCTGGGGTTGAGGACCCTTCCTCTTTGCTCCCCAAAATAAACTGGGTATCTCTACTATTGGATTTACAACATTGTATTATAATCTTCTATTTCTATGGGTGCCTTCTCTAGTAGAATGTGAGCTCTTTGAGGCCAAGGTCTACTAAATTTGTTGGAACAATTCATTTTTATATCCTCAAAGCCTAGCACATAGTAGATACTGAATGAATGAATGAACAAACAAGGGGTTCCAGGAGCCTGTTACTCCCAGTCCTTCCCGGAAACCACCTAGGGTTTTGTCATTTTATGAAGCTAGGTCTTATGCTTAGGCAATCTCCAGCTCACTTGGAACACTGACAGAAGAGTGTTTTCATGTCTGTAATCAAGAAAATAATTCCGGATACATTCCTTTTACTGGACCTTGAATTGATCCTAATGTTGGTAGTAAAGGTATTTTGTTACCTGTTAACAGCACTGCAAACTACCTTTTTTTATCAGATTAAATTTTACCATTAGGACTCAATTTGAAGTACTAATGCTTCTCAAATTTTCTGTGAGAGTTACTCTATCTTAAACCATTACCTGTAAGAATTAAAGGGTAAAGCACTAACCAGAAAAGAAAGAAAACAATAGCAACTGGTGAGCAGATTCCTTCCTTCCTTCCTGAAACTCCTTTCTTCCTTCTTTCTCCTCTTCCTACCTTCCTTTCTTCCTTCCTCCTTTCCCTCTCCTCCTCTATTTTCCCCTCCCCCTCTCCCCTTCCTCTTTTCTTTCTCTCTTTTTACTTAATCCCCAGTGTGATAGTAATATAGGCCGATTTCTAGAAGTGTGGTGTATTACTCGTGGAAAATGAGTTGCCTTCGTTCTTACCTTCAATTGAAAGTTCTACAGGATCTAGAAATGAAACCACAATGGCATGGAGAGTGATGAGAACCACAGAGGAACGACGAGCTCCTAGAGCTCTTAGGAGCATTTAGGCTATTTCTATGCCAAGCTTATTCTACAACCACAAAATCAGACATGTCAATATAAACAAAATTTGGAGGCTTCTTTAACCCACTTAGAAAATCTGGTAATTTGTGTGTTGGCAATAGACAACAAAAAAATCTTATAATAATCTGAATATCTTGATTATTTAAATAAGCAGTAATTTATTATATCCTTGAAAGTACATGTTAATATAATATTGCAAAAATGACTTTGGTGTATTACAAATAAAAGTATATAAAACTAAATTTGATTTGCCATCAAGCCCCAAACAATTTTTAAACTGGGCATTGAGTTCTAACTTTTCTAAGATAGCAGTTTTTGAAGGGACACGAACTAAAATCAGAATGAGTTCATGAGCCTTAAGGTAAATATCTCTTGCTGAAATAATCTTTTTAAAATCAAAATTTGGTATCAGACTCAAAATCATTTAAAGACTAACAAAACACAATCATGGCATTCTGACTGTGGTCGAACCAGGTACCCAAACCCCTCCCTGTGCAACACCTTTCCTGCTCTTCCCCTCCCTCGTAGGCTGGTGGTTATGCTCCGTGGCTCTAAGTTAAGCTAGAATTCCTTTTGTAGAGAAACCAGCATGATAAACACATTCATGATGGGAGAAAAATGTGGGAGTGAATTGATATTTAGAAAGCAGCAGTGAGGCATGGTGGCTCATGCCTGTAATCCCAATTTGGGAGGCTAAGGCAGGCCGATCACTTGAGGTCAGGAGTTTGAGACCAGCCTGGCCAACATGGTGAAACCCTGTCTCTACTTTAAAAAGTACAAAAATTAGCCGGTGTGGTGGCACATGCCTGTAGTCCCAGCTACTTGGGAGGTTGAGGCAGGAGAATCTCCTGAACCCAGGAGGCTAAGGTTGCAGTGAGCCTAGATTGCATCACTGCACCACACTCCAGCCTGGGCAACAGAGCAAGACTCCCTCTCAAAAAAAATAAATAAAAATAAAAAAAAAAAAAGGCAGAAGCCCTGGATTCAAATCCACCATACACTCAGTTTTCTTATCGGTAAAATGAAGACCTCCTGACTGAACAGTGATTCTGTGACTCTTAGAAACAGTGGTAAGAGATGCTACATTTTTGGTGCTTGTTCAGATGGAGGAAGGATAGTTAACACTCAGGTAGCAATTATTTTGAAGGCAGTATAATATATCTTCTTAAAAAGTATACCTACTCAAATATTGGTAAATGTTGACATGACTGAACCTAAATGGCGAGGAGTATTTTAGAAAAACACTAAGTCCCTGCAGATAAATGACAAGTGTTGATTTGGGTGCTTAATGTATTACATTTAGACTTGAACTGTTGGATGTATCAGAAATGTTAAAAGCTTTTTCTCAACATTTCCGAAAGTTTTTCCGAGAAATCAATGTTATGTTTTGTTCCAGAAGCAAATTTGCATTTGTGATCTGCTTTTAAAAATGCTGTAAGTTACCTCTATGTTTAGAAAGTGAAAATATCTGATGCTAGATTGGAAGTATCTCTTACTGGGAAATCCGGAAAGGTAAGAATAGCATATTGTCTTACTGCAACAGATAAGTTGCTTATTGAGAAGTCTGGTTGTTATTCTATATGATAACAATACAGTTGGTATGTATTTTATGATAGATCCTTTTATTTTCCTCATAAGTTTAGATGGGGAAGGGGGAAAATTATGATATCCAGATTAATTAAAGAGCATTGAGAGTCCACAGTACTGTATCTAAAGTAGAAGTGTGGGTTTGTTGTAGACTTTACGTTGTATCAACTAATGAGCAGATATTTGGACAGTATTGCTTACATTTTGCTGTACTTTTTCCACAGCCTTTTATATATGTTTTATAGCTTATTTTACCAGTTTTCCTGGGAAATTCCTTTTTTTTTTTTATTTTTTTATTTCAGATGAGGTCTCACTCTGTCGCCCAGGCTGGAGTGCAGTGGTGTGATCTCGGCTTACTGCAACCTCCACCTCCAGGGCTCAAGCCACTCTCCTGCCTCAGCCTCCTGAGTAGCTGGCACTACAGGTGCCCACCACCACACCTGGCTAATTTTTTGTATTTTCAGTAGAGATGGGGTTTCACCATGTTAGCCAGGCAGGATGGTCTTGATCTCCTGCATGATTTACCGGCCTCAGCCCCCCAAAGTGCTGGGATTACAGGCATGAGCTACCACACCTGGTCACTTTCTTTTATACTATAATTAAGAATTTATTAAAATGCTCAAATTGTCTAAGACTGTAAATTTTATTGGGGAGAGGCCATGACTACCTCTGAATTTAGTAAATTTAAAATATTTCTGATTCTCAATAGAGAACTAATATTCATATAAATAATGAATGCTTTTTTCCCATTATGTAACCTGAAATAAATGCTTATGCAAATAGAACAAAGTCCACTAAAAAGAACTGATTACCACCAAATAAAACTTTGAGGAAGACAAAATTTAATGACCTTTTATGAGGCAATAATATTGTAACAACTCTTCAAAGTCCAGATCTTCCAGAACATGTTATATATGCTATATGTTATGTATACTATATATAACATATTCCACGTTAATTTGTGTTCTGGAGCAGTGTGTTCCATGGGCAAGATGATGGATGGAAAGTATGCTTTCTGGTCAGAAAAAAGATTTGAAAAATTACAGTTTATATTAATGTAATAAACAGACTGAGAAATGCAGAAAAGAAGATGTCCCAAACATGCTTAGCTATGGGATCATCTCCTTAAATAATTCAGCCTCATACCATCCCTTTGGACTAACATACCTATATTTCCAAACACACTTTAAGAAATGCTGAGATCAGAGAAGTCTTTTGTTCTGAATAACAAAGTTTGTTGATTTCCAAGTGCTTTTGAAATATGGAGAACAGCTGTAAACAAATAATTTGCCTCCAGTAGGAACTGTAAATCTCACAGTCCTGACCTTAAGCACTGCAAAGCCCTGCTAATATCAACTTAGTCATAGGACAGAGGATGGGCCCAAGTTTCTATCTGCTCTTTGAAACATGCTGAACAAATAATAGTTTCAATGAGACATTGCTGAGTAGATATCTCAATTTAGAAAATAAACTGGAAATAATTTCTCCGTTTTCAAGAGAATTTATGATGTTACATGGAAACCCCTTAAGCAGAAGTTCCCTGGTATATTTTAGCTAGACTTCAGTATTTGATTTTGTAGCATTTTGTTTGTTTGTTTGTTTTTTGTGATGGAGTCTTGTTCTGTCACCCAGGCTGGAGTGCAGTGGTGGGATCTTGGCTCACTGTAAACTCCCACTCCCAGGTTCAAGTAATTCTCATGCCTCAGTCTCTCGAGCAGCTGGAATTACAGGCACATACCATGATGCCTGGCAAATTTTTGTATTTTTAGTAGAGACAGGGTTTCACCATGTTGCCCCAGTTGGTCTTGAACTCCTGGCCTCAAGTGATCCTCTCACCTCAGCCTCCCAAAGTGCTGGGATTACAGGCGTGAGCCACCACACCCGGGATAGATGTGCAGCTCTTAAAAGCATCCATTACAATCTCCCCTCCCACAAAAGTAAGGTAGAAGTTTTAAATGAACTAATTTTCAAGTATTAGACATGAGGGGAAAAAGTAAATAAGAATAAAAGTCTAAACAAATGATTAGTCTATTTTTGAATGGTAGAATTATGTTTCTGTTTTTTTTTTTCTGCTTCATTTTTGAAATGTTCTATTGAGGCAGGAGAATAGACAGGGAACGTAAGAATGTTTCACACCAACTTCCTAGAACTAATCTGAAAGGAAAACCCTAACTTCCCACCCTAAGTAGCAGAAGGACCAGAGGCTATTCCCTTTGCAAACCCCTGACCTTTTCTGCAACTGCAGATGAGAAATTGGCTGTCTGCAACAAATCAGACTGATTGTGAAGGAGTGTCAAGGGTTTTTTTGTTTGCTTTTTGACAACTGAGATAGAACTATTATTTCTCTGCTCTCTTGGAGTGATCTCTCAGTGCTGTTAAGAGTCACTGCTGGCCAAATGTAGTGGCTCACGCCTGTAATCCCAGCGCTTTGTGAGACCAAGGCAAGTGGATCACCTGAGGTCAGGAGTTCAAAACCAGCCTGGCCACCATGGCAAAACCCTGTCTCTACTGAAAATACAAAAATTAGCCAGGTGTGGTGGCACACACACCTGTAATTCCACCTACTCAGGAGGCTGAGGCAGGAGAATCGCTTGAACTTCGGAGGCAGTTTGCAGTGAGCCGAGATAGCGCCACTGCACTCCAGCCTGAGTGACAGAGTGAGAGGAGACTGTCTTTTAAAAAAAATTTAAAAAAAAAAGCCAACCAAGCACGGTGGCTCACTCCTGTAATTCCAGCACTTTGGAAGGCTGAGGAGGTGGATCTTACCTGAGATCAGGAGTGCAAGACCAGCCTGGCCAACATGGTGAAACCCTGTCTCTACTAAAAATACAAAAATTAGGCAGGCATGGTGGCACACACCTGTAGTCCCAGCTACTCGGGAGGCTGAGGCAGGAGAATCACTTGAACCCGGCAGGGGCAGAGGTTACAGTGAGCCAAGATCGCTCCACTTCACTCTCACCTAGGCAAAACAGCGAAGCGCCATCTAAAAAAAAAAAAAAAAAAACTACCATTAATGGACACCTTCAGTCTTCCCAACATGACACTTCCACCTTGTGGTTAAAAAATGCTTAACTTTGAAGAGATTTGGTCTTCTAGTATATCCCCTGTAAAAGAAACAAAATAAATGTGAGAAAAGATCTTTTTTATAGGGACCAATTTTTTCTAAAAAGCTTTGTCAGCGAGATTCTCTCTGTTAAAAAAAGGATTATTACGATTCTGACACCATCTCAATTTTTAAAGACTACTGTTTTCTTAGAATGTTTCTTTTTTTGCCATTTATTGCATAGACATTAATTTGGGAGAGAGGAGATTTCAGAAAATTCTAATAAGGCCAGGTGCAGTGGCTGAACACCTGTAATCTCAGCACTTTGGAAGGCTGAGGCAGGCAGATTTCATGAGGTCAGGAGTTCAAGACCAGCCTGGCCACTCCATTTCTATTAAAATGTAAAAATTAACCAAAAAAAAAAAAAATTACAGCTACTTGGGAGACTGATGCAGGAGAATAGCTTGAACCCAGGAGGTAGAGGTTGCAGTGAGCCAAGATCATGCCACTACACTCCAGCCTGAGCAACAGAGCAAGACTTCCTCTCAAATAATAATCAGTAAGATTAATGACATAGTATTTTTTTATTTTTTAGAGACAAGTCTCCCTCTGTCTCCCAAGAAGAGTGTAGCAGCACAATCATAATTCATTGTAACATCGGACTCCTGGGCTCAAGTGATCATGCCACCTCAGTCTCCCAAGTAGCTAAGACTGTGGGTGCAAGCCACCACAATTTTTGGATATAGCGTGTCATTACGTTGCTCAGGCTGATCTCAAACTCCTGGCCTCAAGTGATCCTCCTTCCTTGGCCTCCCAAAGTGTTGAGATTGCAGGCGTGAGTCACCGAGCCTGGCCCAGGATGGTATTTTAAAACTGTCTTTTCATCTTCTAAATCAACAAAAACTTCGTAGTTGCTTTCATTGCCAATCAACATCCTTTACTAAATGCCTACTGTATACACAATGCATTTATTTGACAGTTGAAAGAAAGAGATAAAAAATGATGTTACAACCTGCTATGGGAAGAAGATACAAAGGAACACATTGGTATGAACAGAATACCTCAGACTTGAGAGTGCATAAAAAAGGCTTAATTCACCAGATGCAGTGGCTCACACCTGTAATCCCAGCATTTTGGGAGGCCAAGGTAGGAGGATTGCTTGAACCCAAAAGTTCAAGGCCAGCCTGGGCAACATAGCAAGACCCTGTCTCTAAAAATACTTACATACATACATACATACATACATACATTCACAAACACACACATGTATTAGCCGGGTATGGTGGCAACAGGCCTGTGTTCACAGCTACTCGGGCTGCAGTGAGCCATGTTTGTGCCACTGTACTACAGCCTGGGCGACAGAATGAGACCCAGTCTCAGCAAAAAAAAAAAAAGCTTGGGATGGGGGTAGAGGTTACATCAAGGCTACCTAAGCTGGATTTGGGGTGATTATGGTCAAGAATGGATGCAGAATATTAAACTGCCATTCATTAAAAGTGCTTGCTACCTGCCAGACACCATCCTAAGTTCTGTATATTTAATGTCTCTAGGGTCACTAGGCAAGTAAGTACCAGATATGTGACTTTGAACTTCCCACAATAAGCTTATGAACTTTGTTGAAGCAAAATGATTTGAGAAGTGAAAAGCAATCACCCATTTCATAGTGTTCTAAAAGTCTAAAATAATCCAGTAGAACATCAGAGATAAAATCCAAAAAGCAAGTTTTTTCCCCAATATTTAAATCAAGGATGCAACGTGATATCTGTAAACTATAACTGAACAAAAATGGGAGGACCAAACGTAGTAAAATCCATTTAGGGAAATATTACTGTGATCTTGGACTGGAGGAAGGCCTACTTAATACATGACAGTGGGCTGGGAAGGTGTGAACCAAAAATACACACATGCAAAAGCACTACAATTTAACCCTGAGAAATAAATGAAATTCACCTAGAACATAATGGTAATGAAATAAATTTAAAAGGTGAAATTTTGGACCTGGTGTCGTGGCTCATGCCTGCAATCTCAGCACTTTGGGAAGCGAAGATGGGCAGATCACTTGACCCCAGGAGTTTGAGACCAGCCTGAGCAACATGATGAAACTGTCTCTACAAAAAATACAAAAATTAGGCCAGGCGCAGTGGTTCATGCCTACAATCCCAGCACTTTGGGAGGCCTAGGCAGGTAGATCATGAGGTCAGGAGTTCGAGACAAGTCTGGCCAACATGGTAAAACCCCATCTCTACTGAAAATACAAAAAAAAAAATTAGCCGGGTGTGATGCTGGGCACCTATAATTCCAGCTACTCAGGAGGCTGAGGCAGAATTGCTTAGAACTGGGAGGTGGAGGTTGCAGTGAGCTGAGATCATGCCACTGCACTCCAGCCTGGGCGACAGAGCAAGACCCCATCTCAAAACAAAACAAAAGTAAAATCTTGGAATTAGGAGAGATGCTATTTTGATAAATTGGCTTTAAGCTGTTGGCTGGACCACTAAGTTGTAGCATTCTGAAGACAGGAGAGATGTGGGATTGTAGGACTGAAACAGATGAAGGTAAATCCTACAGATTTTTTTTTAAGTCTTTAAAGCAGAGCTTTAAAGGAAAGCAATAGGAATTCAAGTATGTTTCAGTACCACTCCTCACCTAAAGACAATCAATTATGGTTTTTATTCAAAATCCTATTACTCTAACTATATTTAAGTACAGCAATCATTTCAGATGCATTACTAGCAAGTTACTGAACATGCCTCCCATCTGCTTGCTTTATGGCTCTTGTTTTATTTTCTGTTGCCTTTCATTTGTTTGTTAGCTCATTTTACAATTTGTTACTTCTGAACACCTTTCATGTGCTGGTACTTTCAGATATCTATCTCAAATATCATTTGTAAATGTCAAAAAGTCCCTATTATATATAACTGAAAGCTGGCTACATGATAGACAATGTGATCACCAACTCTTAAATAAATTTTTAAGCCAAAG
The DNA here is from genome assembly GCF_030222135.1 of Aotus nancymaae. Lineage (NCBI taxonomy): Eukaryota > Metazoa > Chordata > Mammalia > Primates > Aotidae > Aotus > Aotus nancymaae. Next base: position 32,000,204 of record NW_026988428.1, read on the forward strand.
AAATACTTCTTTGTAAATATCAAATCAAAATGTAATTCAACATCCAATCATAAAGGTCAACTACAAACTTTTCACAATGCCATTAACAACTTGTGGTTACCGTCATAAGCCCTAGACCTACACACCAATTATCTTTAAAACCCTTATTAGGCCTGGTGCAGTGGTGCATGCCTGTAATCCCAGCACTTTGGGAGGCCAAGGTGGGCAGATCACTTAAGGTCAGGAGTCCAAGACCAGCCTGGCCAACATGGTGAAACCTCATCTCTGCTAGAAATACAAAAATTAGCTGGTGTGGTGATGGGGTCCTGTAATCCCAGCTACTCGGGAGGCTGAGGCAGGAGTATCACTTGAACCCAGGAGGCAGAGGCTGCAGTGAGCCGAGATCACGCCACTGCACTCCAGTCTGAGCAACAGAGCAAGACTCCATCTCAATAAATAAATAAATAACCCTTATTAAAGATTTTTTAAATCTTAATTATATGATGGCAAAAACTATCCCCTTCTGGCGTAGGGGCCCACAAGCTCCTAAGCTAGCTTTTTTTTTTTTTTTGAGATGGAGTCTTGCTTTGTCATCCAGGCTGGAGTACAGTGATACAATCTCGGCTCACTGCAACCTCTGCCTCCCATGTTCAAGTGATTCTCCTGCCTCAGCCTCCTGAATAGCAGGGACTCCAGGCATATGCCCCCACGCCCAGTTAATTTTTTGTATTTTTAGTAGAGATGGGTTTCACCATGTTAGGCAGGGTGGTCTTGATCTCCTGACCTCATGATCTTCCCACCTCAGCCTCCCAAAGTGCTAGGATTACAGGTATGAGCCACCTCACCCAGCCAAAGCCAGCTTTCTGTTGTTGTTATTTTTTGTTTTTGTTTTGAGATGGAGTCTCACTCTGCTGCCAGGGCAGTGACGCTATCTCAGTTCACTGCAACCTCCACCTCCCTGGTTCAAGGGATTCTACTGCCTCAGCCTCCTGAGTAGCTGGGATTACAGGCACACGCCACCACCCCCGGCTAATTTTTGTATTTTTAATAGAGACAGGATTCATCCATGTTGGTCAGGCTGCTCTTAAACTCCCGACCTTAGGTGATTAGCCCACCTTGACCTCCCAAAGTGCCGGAATTACAGGTGTGAGGCACCACACCCAGACAAAGCCAGCTTTCAAGACTGAGGCCCCAATGCTTTCATTTAGTAAATTCTTACTGAGCACTTACATTTGTGCATCACAATCAAGAGGTTCCCAGTTTGGAGGAACTTTCAAAGACGAGGCAGTTTTTCATGCAGACAAGTAGCACAGTGGCTAGCCCAAATTCCCCTCCTTATCCCAGCTACCTCCTTTATAGACCATTCATGATCACTTACATCAGCCTGTCATGTGACCTAAGTAAAGATAAGGAGAACAAATCATTTCTTCCTGCTACTAACATGGAACATCATTCTGTCAAGTTGCTCTCACTGGAGGCTCCCAACTGCTTTAAGCTGCGCAGTGATATTTGTATTTCTAAAGTGGGCAGGCATAGCCATTCCAGAAACATATTCAGACTTGTGCCTTTTGTTACCCAAATATATGATATTCAAACAATTTCCATTTTAACTCATTAAACAATTGTTTAAGATCAAATAATTGCTTTCTTTAAACAATTCTTAATCACGTAATAAATCATTTATTTGTAAATCAATACAATTGTTTGTAAATCAAAATCTGTTGGGTTATCTATCTGAATAGGTTACTATTCAGAACCTAAGAATGTAGACAATTTTAATAACCCATAAACATGTTGATTCCATTTGCAGATTTAAATTTTGTATAAATAGCAGTCATTGCATACATATATCTTAAGTGTACATTGTTTATAATCACATTTACACTACTTACACTCCTCAGAAAAAAACAGATTCTACTTGGTTCAACTCCAAATAACACTTTGAGGAACTCCACAGGTAAAGTACTCATCCCTTTGGCCATTTGTTTCCTAAGTCAGTGTGTGTGTCTGTGTGTGTCTGTGTGTGTGTGTGTGTGTGTCTGTGTGTGTGTGTGTAAGCAGCAATGTAACAATGTACCATTAGTAAAGCTGCTGTGCAAAATTATCCCTCAGGCCTATTCTAAGCTTACAGTTTAGCTGATTTTATTGTAAGTATATACAATTCACATGTGGGAGAAAAACACTAAACCAGGATAGTTATTTTCACTACTTTGCTTAAGATTCATTTTTAAATATAAATCAAGAAGTTAATCTACACAGTTTGAGAGATACTTTTGACATTAAAAATTTTTTTTTAAATTTTAAACTGATACATAATTGTAAATATGTCATATGTACTGTTTCACGTACAATGTGTATCGATCAAATCAGTGTAATTAGCACACCCATCAACTCAAACATTTATCATTTATTTGCAGCAAGAACATTCAATAATTAACTACAGTCACCCTACTGTGCAATAGGACATCAGAACTTATTCCTCCTAATTTAACTTTGTACCCATTAAAAGTGGTTTTGTACAAATACTAGACAGATGTTCTACCCATACATTGTTTTCCAAAATTATTGTTTGGCTTTTTTTTTAAAAAAAACCACACAACAAATTTTAAAAGGCACTGAGATACATCTGCTTCTAGATCATAGCTAGGCTTGAAAAATAAAGCTTGTTCTACCAGGAATCACAAGTTAGAACTGAGTATTTGCCAAAGTAGAAATTATATAGCGTCATTTCAGGCAAAGGTTTTTCAGCTCTCCTTCCCAACTGTCTGTGAGAACAGTAAAACCAGGTCGAAACAGTCCAGCATAACCAGGCTTCATTACATAAGGCCGTTTTGTTCTAAGATGCTAATAAACCAAAACAAGAAATATTAAACTGAAAATATATTATTTGAGCTATTTTCATACAAACTGTTGGTTCCTTATATCCTCCCTTCTATAACAATAGAGGGCATATTTTACTGCAAAGAAAATTATATGTCTATCACTAGCCATAAATTTTTGAATTTTGTCATTAGTTATTACATAAATGTTGCCTAGTATCGCTAACCAAATGGCATAACCATTTTATGTCCACATTTCACTTCTGCATTTACAAACAGAATTTTCATGATTTACATAAAAGTATCTATCAGTGAAGAGTTAACAATGAGATGCAATCTAATATCCATATTATCTGATGTTTTGTAGACAGCAATGTATGTGATTTTTTTAATCACCTTTCATTTGAGTGACCTTACATAAAAAATAAATCAATAATTTAGAGGTTTTAAGTCTCCAAAAGAGATTTTCAAATGTACATGTATTAGTGGTTATAGACGAGATTCTTAGGAAACCTCTTCCACGTCTGCATCTTGTTGTAACTGTTGAATCATCTTTTCTTCCAGCTGCTTTCCTCTGCCTGCAAGAGGGGTCAAGATAAGACGAGTTTTGCCTGACTTCTTTGATGTCCTGAACTTTCTGTAGTCCTTTATTTTTCTTCAATTTGTTCATTATAAATTTAGTTTGGCATTTGTTTGATCTTTTCAGCTGTCTTCATTGCATCAGTGGTTTTATTCCATAGTTCTTGCTGGTATTTGACAGGTTCATTTCTACATTTTTCAAATTCAAATGAATTATCCACTGTAAGCTCATTATTACCAGTTGCTTTACAGAATGCTTTAGTCCACCTAACCTTTCAAGAATTGCACTTCTTTTTAAAGTTTTTATGACATTTGGATTCACACAGTCTGAACACCTTGCAATACCTGCAGATGAACACCGTGATATAGCCAGGGTAGACTGGCCCCAAGAGACACTAACACTTCTCAGTACACATGCTGAGCTCACATGGGCCTCCACTGACCAAACATGGAGCTAGAGAGGAAGTCAAGAGGTATCTTGGAATTCCACATTCTGACCTTGTCATTCTTTTTTTTTTTTTTTTTTTTTTTTTGTGAGACGGAGTTTCGCTGTTGTTACCCAGGCTGGAGTGCAATGGCGCGATCTTGGCTCACCGCAACCTCCACCTCCTGGGTTCAGGCAATTCTCCTGCCTCAGCCTCCTGAGTAGCTGAGATTACAGGCACGCGCCACCATGCCCAGCTAACTTTTTGTATTTTTAGTAGAGACAGGGTTTCACCATGTTGACCAGGATGGTCTCGATCTCTTGACCTTGTGATCCACCCACCTCGGCCTCCCAAAGTGCTGGGATTACAGGCGTGAGCCACCGCGCCTGGCCGACCTTGTCATTCTTGAAGGAAAATGATGAATAATTTCTGGTTAGTTCAGAAAAAAACTTGCAATCTTTCCAGTTAGTTTTTAAATGAACAATTCTGTTTATCAAATTTCTGAATTAACCTTTCTGAATTCACAGGTTTCCAAAACTGGCCTTAAGCAAAAGTCTGAAACCTAGGCTGGGCACCAAGTAACCAAGCCCAGGAAGGGACTTGGAAGTGTCCTACAGTTGTTCTTCAACTTAGGGGAAGCAACAGCTTCCACTAAATCCTGAAAATGATTCTTTTCTGTGAAAAAAGGGCTTGATATACTAGGTTAGACTTCAAAGACAATTCCACATTTTACCCAGGAGGAGGCTTTAAAAAGTTCTGTCTTATGGGTAAATGGTAGCTATTTTCACTGGTAACATCATTACCCCCATCCCTTACTTCAGTTGTTTGTACAAAAGAGGCTGGAGAATAAAAAGTACACTTTTACAGCCAGGTGGGGTGGCTCATGCCTATAATCCTACCTAGCACTTCAGGAGGCCGAGACAGGAGGATCCTTTGAGTCCAGGAGTTCAAGACCAGCCTGGGCAACATAGGGAGACCCTGTCTCTATAGTAAAATCAAGAAAAAGAAAAATAAAAGTAGTACATTTTTACTTACATAGCACCAAATATATGGTGAAACCCTGTCTCTACTAAAAATACAAAAAAATCACATGGTGTGGTGGCACATGCCTGTAATCCCAGCTGCTCTGGAGGCTGAGGCAAGAGAATGGCTTGAACCCGAGAGGGAGAGACTGCGAGATGGTGCCACTGCACTCCAGCCTGGGCAACAGAGTGAGGCTCCATCTCAAAAACAAAAGAAACAACCAAATCTTTCAAACATTTTCCCTTTACATGAAAGGTATTAAATAAGTTACATTTAAATGTCCCATATGCACGCGCGCGCGCGCGCACACACACACACACACACACACACAGAATATTCTCATTTAAGACAGAGTAGAAATTATTTAAAATTCAGGGTTGAGGTAAAGGATGAGCTATTCAATTCAAATTATATTAAAACCCAAATATAAAATAGACACAGAAGTGAAATTTTCTTCAAAGTAAGTATTTACTATTCCACTACCAAAGTAGGTAGATAATCCTAAAGAGAAGAAATCCACAAGGATTGAGGCATTTTCTCACTTTGATATATGTAAATAAATTTCACGTTGTCTGAATTCTTAGGGATAATTAGTTAGAAATGTAATTCTCTTGTACACAGGGTAACTAGGGGAAATAAGCTATCACAATCATTTGAATTGGTTGTCTACATACCGGGCAGGGCTTATTCCTTCTCTTTAGCTTCTTTGCACATGTAAAGCAGGCCATAAGATGTCCTGTTTTGCCATGGACAATGCATCCATTTTTAGGTCGACCTTGACAAATCACACAAGGTTCAGTGGCATTAAGGGGCAAATTAGATTCCATACTTTATTCTTTGTCTTGTGTTTCTTCCCTTTCAAACTCTTTCGCATCTTCTTGGCTGCTATAAATAATGCTACTAGAAGTTGACGGCAGAGAATAGTCCTCCCTTTCTTGTGATTGTGAGGTTTGTGTAATTTTATCATCATTTTCCTCAACACACGACTCTTCGGAATCATTCACTATAGTGTTTTTACAATCGGGAACATCAAAGCCCTCTTCAACTTGTGTTGAGCTTTCCAGTTTGGCTTTCTCAGAGATTTCCCTTTATCTTTCCCTTTATCTTCAGAAAGCCAATTCTCAGGAAGGGCCCAACATCTGTTACAATGTGACAGAAGTGCAGGATTCATTTCATTGCATGAAGTGCATTTCCACACACAGTCAGTTTCTGTAACCCTTTAACTACTAGTCACAGAAATGCTAGCAACTTTGCTATGTCTAAGGTAAAATATATCACACAGCTCATTATTCAGTGTTTCGTGTTTTATATTAAAATAGTCACCATGTACAGCCTAGCCAACATTGTGAACCCCGTCTCTACTAAAAATAAAACAAAAAAATAGCAGGGTGTGGCGGTGGGTGCCTGTAATCCCAGCTACTCAGGAGACTGAGACATGAAAATCTCTTAAACCCGAGAGGCAGAAGTTGCAGTGACCCAAGATTGCACCACTGCATTCCAGCCTGGGTGATAGAGTGAGAGTCAATCTCAATAAATAAATAGAGTGAGAGTCAATCTCAATAAATAAGTAGATGGATAGATAGGTAAGTAGATAGATAGATAGATAGGGTAATTATCTTTTTTAACCAAACTTGTAGTTTGTGTACTCATCAAGTTTTAAGTGGATCTAATTTTCAGATCACACGTATTTGCTCTTAAGAAACTTTTTTATTGGATTTACTAAATGTTTTCATTTTTATCATTAACGATCTATCTCCCATGAAGGCAAGAACCGTATCTGCCGTATCTACATTGCGTTGGGCAATAGGCTCCATTAGTGGAGCAATGCATGAAGAGGATGAAAAATGATTTATTGTTACAGTTATAATGGATCTTTTAGGATTATGTGAACAGAAAAGAGGCAAAGATAATAAAGCTATTATTGCATCAAATATCATGTACATAGTAGGTCAATATCCATGATTTTTGAGAGCTCATGGGAAATTTTTGAAGACAGTAGTTAACAAGCTGTTTGAATTCATGCATGAGACCCATGATGGAGTCCAGGACATGGCTTGTGATACTTTCATTAAAATAGCCCAAAAGTGCCGCAGGCATTTTGTTCAGGTTCAGCTTGGAGAAGTGATGCCATTTATTGATGAGATTTTGAACAACATTAACACTATTATTTGTCATCTTCAGCCTCAACAGGTTCATACATTTTATGAAGCTGTGGGGTACATGATTGGTGCACAAACAGATCAAACAGTACAAGAACACTTAATAGAAAAATACATGCTACTCCCTAATCAAGTCTGGGATAGTATAATCCAGCAGGCAATCAAAAATGTGGATATACTGAAAGATCCTGAAACAATCAAGCAGCTTGGTAGCATTTTGAAAACAAATGTGAGAGCCTGCAAAGCTGTTGGACGCCCCTTTGTAATTCAACTTGGAAGAATTTATTTAGATATGCTTAATGTATACAAGTGCCTCAGTGAAAACATTTCTGCAGCTATCCAAGCTAATGGTGAAATGGTTACAAAGCAACCATTGATTAGAAGTATGCGGACAGTAAAAAGGGAAACTTTAAAGTTAATATCTGGTTGGGTGAGCTGATCCAATGATCCGCAGATGGTAGCTGAAAATTTTGTTCCCCCTCTGTTGGATGCAGTTCTCATTGATTATCAGAGAAATGTCCCAGCTGCTAGAGAACCAGAAGTTCAACTACTACTGTTAATCCAGCGCCATCTCAACTGTATGGAATCTGGTATAAACTTAAATATCTACAAATGAAGAACCAGCACTCAGACTGAGCAGGATCCTGCCATCTAGTGGTCCACACGAGTAACAGCTCGGTTAAATACAGTACTAACTCTAGAGGCAGGTATGCGTTCATACAGTCACGACTTTGGAAGAGAAAAATATAAAGATAATACAGGAAGTAACGAGAATAGGTAAAAGGTAAAAGACTAGGATGACTATCAAAATTGGTTCCATCTCCTACATCTTCTAGAGAACTATGCAATGATTACTAATATCCAGAATAATAACCATGAGACACTGCCACATACCAAAAAAGGTATCCAATCTTTTGGCTTCCCTGGGTCACATTGGAAGAAGAAGAATTGTCTTGGGCTAGGCGTAAAATACACTTAACACTAACAATAGCTGATGATGGGGAAAAAAACTAAAGAAAAAAATCATAATATTTTTAAGAAAGTGTATGAATTTGTGTTGGGCCACATTCAAAGCCATCTTGCCATATGGCCCACGGGGCGTGGGTTGGACAAGCTTGTTTAAATACATACAAAAGAAAATATTCCATTTGTCAAGCACTCTTGTTAACAAAAAACTTTTTTACCAAAATTCAGTGACATCACTTAAGAAATTCTGCTCGCTAATATTTTGGAATTCTGTATTAGTCATCAGAAAGTACCAATACTCTCCTGTCATCCATGCAATAATGAACCTGTATTTCACAGTATTCGTAAATAGAACTTACCTGATATCTAGACCTATTTGCCAAATGTAAAGCTTAGACTATGCTGACTTTTTTGCTGATGGCTGCAATAAAAGGTATTTTTACTCTAAACAGTCAAGACAAATTTGCCTTAAAATGCTAAAATATTTAACTGAGCTAAATTTTTGGTTTTGCTTCTTTATTTTTTAAAAAGTACAACTTTGAAATTCTCAAATACTTCTATACTCAATTAATTTGAATGTACTATTGGTGCAGTGATCCATAAATAAGCTCTAATACATAGTAGTTATCTAATGATAACTACTACTACTACTACTAATTTTCCCAATACCAGTGTTACTCTACTATTTTCCACATTTCTTACAATACCTGGGGTTGAAGGTGGAGATCAATATAGTAGTTTTATTTTAAAGTAAAATTTAGCACTGTGTTTTGTATCAATCTCATAAGACACATGTACATTCTATGCGACTCAGGCTACTTTGCAGCAGTGCCCACCTAGCCTCTCCATCTTCACTTGCCACTCCCTCTCCCTCCCCTATGTCCGCCCCTCTGTCCCTCCTTCCTGTCCTGGAACTACCAGTGCTTTCTCACCTCAGCGTTTTACACACACCATTTCCTCCCACTGCCTAAATAGCATTTCCTCCAAGACTCTCTCCCCCCAGTCAGTCCTACACTAGATGCCCTGATAAACTCTCACATCACCTGGCATTTCACTTTCAGAGCACAACTTTTTATATCTAATTTCTTGCTTCATGTATCTCTTATGTTAATCACTTGGCCTTTGCTAGATTAATGACTGAGTGACCAGAAGTTCCAATGATCCCATAAATCATATGATTTTAAACTATTTTTGTAGCTTTTGCTAGTTGTAATAAAAATTTTCAAATGTCTATTCTTTACTTAACATTCACATTTGCATGGAGATGATTTTTCTTTCCAAATAGAGAGGTTTAATAAAGCTAATATGCTTGACCACATTTTGGAGAGTTTACATACTAATTTCTTAACCCCTTCTCTAATATGGTTAGTAAAGCTCTGTGTTTTCAACAGGAAGCAGCAGCCTGTGAATTTCTCACCTTGGGGCTTCCATTTTCCCTCCAAGTGGCTTCACCTTTCTTTCTTTTTTTCTTTTCTTTTTTTTTTTTGAGACGGAGTCTCACTGTGTCACCAGGCTGGAGTGCAGTGGCACCATCTCGGCACACTGCAACCTCTGCTTCCCAGGTTCAAGTAATGCTCCTGATTCAGCCTCCTGACTAACTGGGACTATAGGCACGCACCACCACACCCAGCTAATTTTTTGTATTTTTAATAGAGACGGGTTTTCACCATGTTGGCCAAGATGGTCTCCATCTCTTGACCTCGTGATCCGTCCACCTCAGCCTCCTAGAGTGGTGGGATTACATGCGTGAGCCACCGCGCCAGGCCAGTGTCTTCACCTTTCAAATGAGCAAGCCTGACCTCTCTGGCTCCTAAATCCCACCTTTACAAGCTGCAGGAGCCAGTGCATGGCGGGCATAGTTTATCTTTACCTTTTTTTTTTTTTTTTTTTGAGATGGAGTCTCAGTCTGTCTCCCAGGCTAGAGTGCAATGGGCACAATCTTGGCTCACTGCAACCTCCGCCTCCCGGGTCAAGTGATTCTCCTGATTCAGTCTCCTGAGTAGCTAGGATTACAATCTAATTTTTGTATTTTTGGTAGAGACGGGGTTTCACCATGTTGGCCATTCTGGTCTCAAACTCCTGACCACGTGATCTGCCCGCATCGGCCTCCCAAAGTGCTGGGATTACAGGCGTGAGCCACCGCGCCCAGCCACCTTTGCCTTTTTTAAACCTTTCCCTCCTCACCAGCTTTTCTTTTTTTAAGACTTTATTTTCTTAAAGCAGTTGTAGAGCAAATTTGCTGAACCTACTGTGGTAAAGTCAATACAAATATAAATATTTACTTAAAAAACCCCAAGAACCAGTACCCAAAAGCAAAATTATCTAAAGGAAAATTGAGAAGGTACAGAGGTTTCCCACATACCCCTTGTCCCTACACCCACACGTGCATAGCCTCTTTGATGATCAATACACCTCACCGAAGTGGCACATTTGTTACAACCAATAAACCTACACTGAAGGATCATTACCACCCAAAGTGCATCCATAGTTTAAATTAGGATTGTGAGGCTGGGGGCGGAGCAGGACTTGGCGCAGCTGTGGCAGCTACCTGCCGGGCGGCGGAGGCGCCGGGAGGAGGAGAGGGAGGAGAGGGCGGCGCAGGCCTCTGGGTTCAGGGCACCGAGGCTGCCCATGCTCCCGGGCTCCGGTTGCACGGCTCACTCCCGAAGGTGTTGCTTCCAGCTTTTGCCTCCTTAGGAAGCGGGGAGCGTCAGTGTCGGGAGACCCTGAGACCGCAGTGCCGAGCCGGAGCTGGTGATGCCCGCGCCAGCCTTCAAGTGTTCTTAGGTTCTTCTTCTTTTTATTCATCTCTAGAACATGGACTTCCCGTGCCTCTGGCTAGAGCTGTTGCTGCCTGTGGTAGCTGCGCTGGATTTCAACTACCACCACCAGGAAGGGATGGAAGCGTTTTTGAAGACCGTTGCCCAAAACTACAGTTCTATCACTCACTTACACAGTATTGGGAAATCTGTGAAAGGTACGGTCCGTCTGTGCACACTTTCCCAAACCCTCAGTCCTCCCTTTCAGTATTCATTAAATATGCCCCGGCTTCCCATTTCCTCTTCCACGTACCGACCCTGAGGGGCACAGAACAGGTAAACCGGTACCCTGCGTGTTGGTTTTCTGCTTTTGTTTTGTTGGGAGGAGTAGTAGGAAGAACTGAATTTTACTGGGCTTGTCCATTGTAATTCAGTGTCACTGAGTCCTTTGCATTATTGGAGTTCTGTCTTTTTGGATCTTGCAGACATTTGTTATTTGGGATGTGTGTTTTAGTTCCTTTTCAAGAAAACTCCAAATTAAGTCCGTCTATCCATTTCAGTTCACCTTTGGGCTTCTTTAAATATGACTTGGACTGTTAATGTCATTTCTTCAAGTCTCTTTTAAACTGAAATAATGCAGTTTTGTTGGTAAGATTTCTAGGTCATATCTAATTAGCTTTTTTTTTTTTTTTACTTCGTGTATCCACAGTCTGACTGTGATTATATAATTTTTTTTTTTGAAAGAAAGAAAGAAAAAGAATAAAGAAGAGGAGGAAAAAAGAAGAGAAAGAGAGAGAGAGAATAGGAGTATTGCTTTCTTGCCCAGGCTAGAATGCAGTTTAGTAATGGGTATTGAAAACCTCTTTTATACCAATAATTCTACTTGATGTAAACAGGAAGGAATAAGGGAAGAAAATAACAAACGAGCAGCCAACCAATATTTCATTTAAACCTATGAAATGCTATGCGATTACTGAGGAGTGATTTACTTCCAATTATGTAGTCACTTATGGAATAGGTGTGAGGTGGTAATGTATGTTTTATGTATTTGAAGTGGAGAGTTCTATAAATGTTTATTAAGTTTACTTGTTCCGGGTCTGAGTTCAAGTCCTGGATGTCCTTGTTAATTTTCTGTCTCGTTGATCTATAAAATCATTAGCTCTTCTTGTTACATTGATCCTTTTGCCATTATGTAATGTCCTTCTTTGCCTCTTTTGCTCTGTTACTTTAAAGTCTACTTTATCAGAGGCAAGAATTGCATCTCCTGCTTTTTATTTGTTTATTTTTACTCTCTGATTGGTTGATAAATCTTCCTCCTTCTCTTTGTTTTGAGTCTTTGTATATCGTTGCATGTGAAATGGGTCTGGATGCAGCATAGCAATGGGTTTTGGCTTTTTATCCAATTAGAATATATATAACTTTAATACTAGCATTTGATGCTAGCTGGCTGTTTTGCCCATTAGTTAGTGTAAATTTTTCGTTGTGTTAATGTTCTTTTCTTTTTGATATATTTTTGGAAAGGCTGATATTGGTTGTTCCTTTATATGTATAGTGCTTCTTTCAGAAGCTCTTGTAAAGCAGGCCTGGTGGTGGTGAACTCTCTAAGTACTTGTTTGTTCGCAAAGGATTTAATTTTTCCTTCGATTATAAAGCTTAGTTTGGCTGGATATGAAATTCTGGGTTGAAAGTTCTTTTCTTTAAGGATGTTAAATATTGGTCCCCACTCTTTTCTGGCTTGTAGGGTTTCTGCTGAGAGATCTGCTGTAAGTCTGATAGGTTTCCCTTTATGGGTAACCTGACCTTTCTCTCTGGCTGCCCTTAGTATTTTCTCCTTCAATTCAACCCTAATAAATCTGGCAATTATGTGCCTTGGGGTTGGTCTTCTTGAAGAATATCTTTGTGGTGTTCTCTGTATTACCTGGAGTTGAATATTACCCTGCCTTGCCAGGTTGGGAAAATTTTCCTGAATGATATCCTGAAGAGTATTTTCCAACTTGGATTCATTCTCTTCATCACATTCAGGTACACCTATCAAACGTAAATTAGGTCTTTTCACATAGTACCATATTTCCTGGAGACTTTGCTCATTCCTTTTCATCCTTTTTTCTCCAATCTTGTCTTCTTGTTTCATTTCACTGAGCTGGTTCTCGACTTCTGATGTCCTTTCTTCTACTTGATCAATTCGACTGTTTAAACTTGTTCATGCTTCGCGAAGTTCTCATGTTGTGTTTTTCAGCTCCATCAATTCACATATATTCCTCTCTAAATTGTCCATTCTTGTTAACATTTCATCAAACCTTTTTTCAAGGTTCTTAGTTTCTTTGCATTGGGTTAGAACAAGTTCTTTTAATTCACAGAAGTTTCTTATCACCCACGTTTTGAAACCTGCTTCTGTTATTGGAACACACTCGTAATCTATTAAGCCTTGTTCCGTTACTGATGAGGAATTGTGATCCCCTGTAGAGGGAGAGGCATTCTGATTTTGAGTATTCTCTGCCTTTTTACGCTGATTTCTTCCCTTCATTATATATTTATCCGTCTGTTGTCTTTGTAATTACCGACTTTCTAACTAGGTCTCTGAGCAGACGTCCAACTTGTTGATTCCCAGCGCCGAAATCTGAGCAGTCCACTGCGCCGGCCACAAGAGTCGCCCTGGTGACACGTGGGGCTCCTCTGCTGGGAATCTCCTGGTCCGTGAGCAACAAATATTCGTCTGAAAGTGTGGCGTCCTCTCGTTCTCTGCGCTTTCACTGGGAGCTAGGAGCCCGAGCTGCTAGTGATCAGCCATCTTGGATCTCTCTCCTAATTAGCTTTTTAAAGTTATGCAAAGCAAAACTATCATTTCTAAAGTTTCTTTTAATCTAAGTAGTGCAGTTCTGTTGGTTAGATTTGTGTCATGTGTAATTAGCCCTATGGCTTAAAGTTATGCCAAAAAAGTGGTTCTAGTATTAAAGGCTGTTTTTAAAATGTATGCATTTGTTTGTTTGAGATGGAGTCTCACTCTCTTGCCCAGGCTGGAGTGCAATGATGCAATCTCGGCTCACTGCAACTGCTGCCTCTTGGGTTTAAGTGATTCTCCTTCCACAGCCTCCCAAGTAGCTGGGATTACAGGCGCCTGCCACCATGCCCGGCTAATTTTCATATTTTTAGTAAAGACAGGGTTTTACCGCGTTGGTCAGTCTGGTCTCAAACTCCTGACCTCAGGTGATCCACCTGCCTCACTCTCCCAAAGTGCTGGGATTACAGATATGAGTCGCCATGTCCAGCCTAAAATGTATCCATTTGAAGAAGACAATGCTAGATAATAAATATATATTTACAGTGATTGAAACTCTTCCTAGCATTTCATATTTACTATTAGTTACTTATTGTTCTAAGTTAGAAACTACATAAAGTTATTTTAATTTTTATAGATAGCTAGTTTGAATCAGAGAAATTACATAATTTGTTCAAGGTCTCCCAGATGGTGAATTTTATAGCCAGGACTGGCACCCAGACCATTCGGACAAGGCAAATAATTTGATCAGATATTATTTCTTAATCATCTTTTATTATCCAGATGTTCCCAAAGACGTTACCAGAAAACTTAGTCCTTAAATCAAAAGTCTCATAAAGTTTATGCAATTTGGATCACACCTGTTTGTAAGTTGTGTTCAAACTCTACCTGGATTTTAGCTCTGGGCTTTTGAGTCAATTGAGAGTCTCATAATTACCATATTTTTAATCATTTTTCAAAAAAGGCTATGGCTTCTATATTAAGAAAATGTATTATATAAATGTATTTATGTGCAATGTGAAGTCAATATCATGGGCTGTGTGTAATAGTAACTTTGTTTTTAAACAGCATTGCCAAAGACTCGGTGCCAGAATTACTCTATAATTGCTCTATAATCCTAAATTATAGAAGTTGGGCATGTGAGAAATCATATCTTGAATCAGCATATGTATTCAGCCTTCTGAAATCATTTTTCCCCTAGGGCTAGAGTAGAGCAATTTAAAAAGATCTAGGAATACTAATTATATTAATTAAAAAAATATAGAACGCAACTAGCTTGAGTTATTGTTCAGTCATCATTTGAACCACAAGATGATGAGGATGTTGTTAATTTTAAGTACTAAAAGATTTGGTGAGGTTGCCTCTTTTCAAACACAATGTGCTTGTGACAGTTGGGGGCTCTCTTTCCTAATGTGAATCAACAAATGTGATCTATCCCGCATGATATCAAACCACAATCACAGTGAAAGTCAGCAGGCTTAATATATTTTTTAATTTTACCTTGTATGGACCCTTGTGGTTAAAGGCTTGAGGAGTTATCGTGTAAAAATAAAATCTGACACTAGTGGTCAAATGTTTGTGTTGGGTATTACTCTGAATAATAACTCAGATTAAGAAAAATCCCAAATCTGACATCTGGCTCCAAGCAGTAGGCTAAACTGCACGCCAGTAACTGGGAGTCTGTTGCCAAAGTGTCACTGCATATTAGTGTGACAGTGGAGAGATGGTGCTCCTTTGTTGGTGCTCTTTTTCACTAGATAGACTATTTTCCCTAGCCGTTCTGCCCTCTGGTGTAAGATAAGTTTGCTTAGAAAACAGAATTTATGACCGGGTGCGGTGGCTCACACCTGTAATCATGGCACTTTGGGAGGCCGAGGCAGGAGGATCACCTGAGGTCAGTAATTCTGAGACCAGCCTGGTCAACATGGTGAAAACTTGTCTCTACTAAAAATATAAAAAATTAGCTGGGCAAGATGGCATGCACCTGTGGTGCCCACTACTAGGGAGGCTGAGGCAGGAGAAATAGCGTGAACCCAGGAGGCAAAGGGTGCAGTGAGCCAAGATTACGCCACTGCATTCCAGCCTGGGCGACAAGAGTGAAACTCTTGTCTCAAAAAAAGGAAAAAAGAATTTATTATATATGTGCTATTTATTTATTTATATTACATGTATTAACATGGATAATCAAAGTAATACATTTTTAGTTTTTGTAGAAACTAAAATATATGTGATAAGCATACATATCACATATATTTTCTTTGATGTAATTGTGGATTATATTCTGCTTTTTTCTCCATTTCACGTTATTTCATTATATATTTCTATGAATTGACAAAGTCTGCAGATGTGAATTCATTGCTGTATAGTATTTCATTCTCTTGATTATGTGAATTTTCTTAGTCATTCACCTCTTTGGGCATCTGTATAGTTTTTGGTCAACTCTGTTATAAACACAGTGCTATAAAACCACAGATACATGCCATGATAATTACCTCCTATTATTATTGGTGAATTTTGAAAACTTTCTTATTTTGAAACTTTTAAAACTCACACAAAAGTTAAGCACATTTGTACCCTTTACCCAGATTCAGCCATAGTAGACCACATTTCAGTTGAGCCTTTTGAAGGAAATCCCACTACCTAGCGACATAGTCAAGAAAATCTTAGGTGAAACAAGAGAAGCAAAAGAGGACTGATGACCTAGTTCAGAAAAATCAGAAAAGGTACAGTGTCCATCAGTTCGTTCAGTCCTCATTCATTCAATTAAGGGAGCACCTCCCATTTTTTGCCCCTAACCCCTTGTCTAGAAGGATGCCTGCCACATAATCAATAATCTGTTCTGTTTATTTAATGGATCAAATATTTGCTGAGCAAAAGCCATGGGAGGCAAGCAAAGATGTGTGTCATTCATTCCCTGCCATTAGGCACCACATTTTCAAATACAAATGTATTTACTGTGAGTTTTCAGAGTAGTCTCTCCACACACACACCCCAAAATTAGTTTAGGAACATTTTATTTTTTTAAAAGATAAACCCTTGCATTGAGGTTGACTTTCAATAGATAGCAACGAAAGAGCTGCTCTGCTACAAAAAACAAAAATAAAAACAAAAACAAAAAAACCCAAAGGGCCATTTTAAATGAGATTTCCTACCATCTATTTTTAGGATCTTGCCTTGGCCAATGTGGTGGCTCATGTCTATAATCCCAGCACTTCAGCAGGCTGAGGTGGGAGAATTGTTTGAGCCCAGTTTGAGACCAACCTCAGCAACATAGTAAGACCCCATTTCTACAAAAAAATAATTTTTTTTTTAAATTCACTTGGCATAATTGTGCACTCCTGTGGTGCCAGCTACTTGGGAAACTGAGGCATGAGAATCACTTGAGCCTGGGAGTTCAAGGCTGCAGTGAGCCATGATCGTGCCACTGTACTCCAGTCTGGACTACAGAGCAAGACCCTGTCTCAAAAAAGAAAGAAAGAAAGAAAGAAAGAAAGAAAGAAAGAAAGAAAGAAAGAAAGAAAGAAAGAAAGAAAGAAAGAAAGAAAGAAGGAAGGAAGGAAGGAAGGAAGGAAGGAAGGAAGGAAGGAAGGAAGGAAGGAAGGAAGGAAAGAAAGAAAGAAAGAAACTTGTCTAATCATCATTGTATCTGAATATGGTAGGTGGGATAATAACACTTTCCTTACTAGAGATAATATTATTTGAGATTTTTTAAAGCCAGTCAAATGGTAGTCTCTGTTATCAAGTACTTTCCATGTAGTAGATGGTTTAATACATTATTTCAATCCAATAACTCAAAGTAGGTATTATCCTCATTTACAAAACAGGTGAAATGAGCAACAGAGAGGTTAATTATCTTGCTGATCACATAGCTAAGTGTTAGAGAGAGGATTCAAACTCAGATCTGCCTATTTCCCAAGCACCCCTCTATTCTCTTTAAAAAAGCAGCTTGACACAGATGGGGATGATTCCATGGAAGTTGAGGTCATTAGTAGAGGATTTTAGGACCATGGTTTGGACACACTTGACCTGAAGGTATTAGTTTCTACCAAGGATCTACAGCTGTTCTATTCAAGTCAGTAGCTCTTAGCCACTATTCAATTGAGGAGTTAAATTTGACCAGGCCAAACTTAGATGTGCTAGAAAGTGACTTTGAAGACTTAATACAAAAAAGTAAAATATTTCACTAATAATGTTTTATACTGATTACAGGTTGAAATGATAATATTTTAGATATGTTACATAAGAAATATTTTTAAAAATTAATTTTAAGACCAGGAGCAATGGCTCATACCTGTAATCCCAGCACTTTGGGAGGCCGAGGCAGGTGGATCACCCAAGCTCAGGAGTTTGAGACCAGCCTGGGAAACATGGTAAAACCCCATCTCTACCAAAAATAGAAAATTTAGCCAGGCATGGTGGCTCATGCCTGTTGTCCCAGCTACTCAGGAGAGTAAAATGGGAGGATCACTTGAGCTTGGGAGGCAGAGGTTGCAGTGAGCTGAGATGGTGCCACTGCACTCCAGCCTGGTAACAGAATGAGACTCTGTCTCAAAAACAACACTGGACATAATACTTTGCATTTTTTCCACAACTGGAGTGGTGAGCTAGCTCCATTGCCTTCAACCCCTCTCACCTCTGAACTCTGCCAGATGTCCTGGTGCTAGAAATCTTGCCAGACCGTTTGCTGAAGGCTGGCTGGACCTCATCACAGACGGACATACTAATTGTGGCAGAGAATGGTAGCTCTCAAACATGCAGCGGACTCATCGGTAGAACTTGCTAAGACAGATTGCCAGGCCCCAACCCAGAGTTTCTGACTGAATGGGCCCTGAATTATTACCATCTTCCCACGAGATGCTGATGCCGCTGGTTCAGGGACTATACTTAGAAAGCCACTGCACTAGAGAAACACACTACTTGAGATGATGATGGAATCTTGTGCAGTTCAAGTTTATTAAAGGTGGTGTCTGTTTGGGCAAGATGTGGATGGCTCTTCTTTATTTACAGAGTTAAAATTACCTGCTTCCATTCAGAATGGCTTGGGGAGAGAAACATGTCAGAAATTGGCATAATAGCTATAATATCACGAGAGAGAGAGAGAGAGAGAGAGAGAGAGAGAGAGAGAGAGAGAGAGGCAGTGTTTGTGTGTTGAAAAGGGTTGCTGCATGGGCCTACTGTATAATTGCATAATTCCTGGACTGTTCTGCATGATTCACACCAAAGCTTTCCTCCTGCTACGAAGAAGACGGAGAAGGATGAGGGAGGGTAGCACAGGGCCAGAGGGCTGAGTGCAATTAGTACCCTCCCTTGGCCATACAACCCTAAAAGGGATGCCTCTACCCTCTTTCATGCCTGTATTCCCAGCCTCCATTCCGTGACTTGAAAAGAAGTACACAAAGATTACTGGTAAACTCTCAGGGCTGTTTAAATGGCTGAGTCACTCATGGACTAGGTTGACTCTCCATGATAGGGGATGTTATGAAATCCGTTCTTTCTCACCAGCATCTCATCAGGTTATAAACTTAATAGGACTTTCACCTTCCTTATTATGTCATCAACCTTTGTCTTGGGTTTTCTCTTGCCTAGTATTCTGGTATTTCCTTCTCCATTAGATTTTCCTTATGAGGCATGTCATGTATTAATCTAACCTATTATGTTTCTACCTATCTTAATCCTTTAGTTTCTTAATCTATTACTATTATTATTACTGTCATTATCATTATTTTAGACACAGGGTCTCACTCTGTCACTCAGGCTGGAGTACAGTGGCACATTCCAAAAATCCATGCTTGCACAAACACACACATGCATATTCCCATGTTCCCGGACACTTGATAGCTACCATAACCTGGCATTTTCCAAAATGTACCATGTAGACTCTCAGATACACAAGGTAATTTTAGGACCACATTAGGATGAACCTTTTAAAAGTTGTGCATTGACTTCTATGTTTCCCCACTGGCTGTGTTGTAGAACAATTTCGCAAGTGATACGTATTTGCTTTAGTGTGTTGAATAAGCGCTGGCATTCCAAATGTGAGCTTTTCTGCTCATCCATCCTCTTCTCCTCCATTCCTGTAGGCTCTAAAGAATGTTCTTCAGAGTTCATTCCTCCTTCTGCCTCTGTGTTAATATTTGCATTATCACCCACCACCAGCCCGGGGCTGGCAAACTTAAAGAGCGAGCAGCCCATAGTACTTGAGGCTCTGTCAGCCAGGCAGGCTTCCTTCCAAACGCTCAGCTCTGCCATTGCAGCATGAACGCAGTAGTCATAACCACAGACAATAGTCATAACTGTGTTTCTTTCTTTTTTCTTTTAGATGGAGTTTCACTCTTGTCACCCAGGTTGGAGTGCAATGGGGTGATGATCTTAGCTCACTGCAACCTCCACTTCCTGGGTTCACGTGATTCTCCTGCCTGAGACTCCCAAGTAGCTGGGATTACAGGCGCCCACCTCCACACCTCACTATTTTTTGTACTTTTAGTAGAGACAGGGTTTCACCATGTTGGCCAGGCTGGTCTCCAACTCCTGACCTCAGGTGATCTGCCTGCCTCAGCCTCCCAAAGTGCTGGGATTACAGGTGTGAACCACTGCGCCCAGCCAACTGTGTTTCAATAAAACTTTGTTTGTAGTCATTGAAATTTGGATCTCTTATAATTTTCACCTGTCATGACATATTATGCTTTTTATTTTTCTTTGATGGTTGATAATTTTCCAACCTCTGCTTTAAACTGAGGTTCTTTGAGCAGTTCCTCCACTGTGCCTTAGCTCTGGCCTTCCCTCTGGTGTGTACGTGTTCTCTCACTTTCTTCTTTTCTTTCATTCGATAGAGAAACCCATATATGTTAGAGAGACCCTAGAGATTTACTGACCCAACAGAGAGTTTCTCCTTGATTTCATAGCAGGGATTGAAAATGACTTGGAGAGAGGATAGTTTTTTACCCGGTGAGTACATTTCATTTCCTGCTGTTTCTTCACACCCACGGTCATCTCGTATGTGCATAATTGGAGTGCTCCCTGCATTTTGGAAAGCACTCAATTGGCTCAAGGCCTTGCTGTGCATTATTTACATGACAGTTACATGTCAGGACTGAACTGCAATGCCCTTTACACATTGTTCACATTGGTGCATTGCTAGCTGGTGATATTGGTTTGTGACCTGGCCCCAGCCGGGATGTCACAGAACCAGCTCCCAATTGAACCAGCTCCCAAATCGCCCACTCGTTTTCTGTGACCTCTTTTATTGCTTCCCAAGCTTATCTAAGCCTGTCTCCCCAGGTGCTTGGGTTCACCCTCATAGTCCTGTGTACCTCCAGCGTGGCTGTCACTCTTTGGAATATCCAGCAGGGAAAGCCCGAGGCCCTGGAATTCCTCATTCACCCTGCGGTGTGGCTCACCATGCTGCTAATGATGGCTTCAGTGTGGAGCCACGCTTGCTCCCAGCTGCTGCTTTACCTGCCACAGTGGAGAACAAAGGGAAGAGAAGAGGCTCCCCTGCCTCCCACCCTCCCCTAAGGGGCCTGCCCTGACTTTCCCGCCCAGAGCTTCGCAGTGTTCCTGATTCACACCGAGAGAAGAAGGGAGTCCAGTCATCTGGAGTGCTGTTTGGGTACTGGCTTCTCTGCTGTGTCTTGCCAGCTACCAGCACTGCCCATCAGGCTTCTGGAGAGGTAAATGGGGGCATGGGCCACCCTGGAAACCAAAATGCTGGTTCAGGCCTTGGGTCCCATCCTTCCTCCTCCCGTTTCCACATATGACTTATTCTCTGCACAGCGACAACACAAGCCAGTCACTGACACTCTAGAGACACAAAATCCACTCCTGCACCTGTAAGTTCCCATCATCCCACCATACCTTACTTATCAACACAATTCCCTGTTGCTTTCACACCCACATCACACACTCCACTTGCACACCTGGCACACACTTAATGCTCCGATTCATACATCACACAAACATATGTATGCACGCACACACAACCTGGGCAGAGACACTCCTGTGTGCACACATTCCCCTACATGCACACCTCCCCTCATCTCATGCACACACCCTCCCCTCATTCCTACACATCTATGTTTACACACTCATTCTGCACACCCACCCATATTTCTCTTATTTCTGTTGCCCAATCTGGGAAGCAGCTTTATTTATTTATTTATTTATTTATTTATTTTTTGAGAGGCTCGCTCTGTCACCCAGGCTGGAGTGCAGTGGCATGATCTCAGTCTACTGCAACCTTCGCCTCCTAGGTTCAAGTGATTTTCCTGCCTCAGCTTCCCGTGTAGCTGGGATTACAGGTGTGCGCCACCACACCCAGCTAATATTTGTATTTTTAGTAGAGATGAGGTTTCATCATGTTGGCCAGGCTGGTCTCGAGCTCAGGTGATCTGCCTGCTTCGGCCTCCCAAAGTGCTGAGATTACAGGTGTGAGCCACTGTGCCCACCTGGAAGCAGCATTTCTTTATTAGGAGACATGAGAAGTCATTTTTTCTGTAAAGAGAAAAACATGTAGTCTAGACCAACTTTTCTCTACCTCAGTTTTAGTAATGATGTGGCCAGATGATTCTTTGTTGGGAGGATGGGGTGTCCTGTTTGCTGGAGGGTGTGAAACAGCATCCCTGGCGTCCACCCACAGATGCCAGTAGCATACCATCCAATTGCAGTAACCCAAAATGTCTCCTGATATTAACTAAGTGTCCCTGGGAGTGGGCAGGACAAAATCGCCTACCGGTTGAGGGACACTGGCCTCAGCAGTGCTTAGCCAAGGCTTCGGGGAGAGGGATTATCTTGACACCAATGACCAGGCTGCAGCAGGTTGCAGATATTTTACTTTATTATTTTATTTTTGTGGAGAAAAAGGTTGTGCTTTGTTGCCCAGGCTGATCTTGAACTCCTGGGTTAGAGCAATTCTTTGACCTCAGCCTCCTAAAGTGCTGGGATTATAGGTGTGAGCCACCACATCTGGACTCACAGATCATTTCTGGTTACCCCATCCCATCCCTAAAGAAGAAGGTAGAGAAACAGCATCCTGCCCTTAAGGACAAAGTTTTTATTTATTTATTTATTGTTTGTTTGTTTGTTTATTCTGAGACAGAGGCTTGCTCTGTCACCCAGGCTGGAGTGCAGTGGCACAATCTTGGGTCACTGCAACCTCCAACTCCTGGGTTCAAGCGATTCTCTTGCCTCAGCCTCCCAAGTAGCTGGGATTATAAGCGTGAACCACCACACCCACCTAATTTTTGTATTTTTAGTAAAGACAGGGTTTCACCATGTTGGCCAGGCTGGTCTCAAATGCCTGACCTCAAGTGATCCACCTGCCTTGGCCTCTCAAAGTGCTGGGATTACAGGCATGAGCCACAGCGCCTGACGAAGGATAGCATTTTTAAAAGAGTAACTTTGTAACTAAGGGGAAATTCCAAAGGTTATTCAGTAATTTCTGAAGGGGTTGGCCCCCACAGTTGACATAAGTCAGCTTTTCGGGACACAGCATAGAAACAATAATACTGGGATCATTTACACTCCGGGGTTCCAGGCATGTGCCAGGCACCGTGGCAGGCATTTACACACCTGTCCCATTGGATTCTCACATAGGGTGCAGTGATGGATTCTTTTTTATGTTTTTAAATAAAGTCTCACTATGTTCCCAAGGCTGGTCTCAAACTCTTGGGCTCAAGTGATCTTCCCACCTCAGCCTCCCAAAGTGCTGGGATTACAGGCTTGAGCCAATGTGCCCAGCCAATGATGGATTCTAACAGGCCATTTTAAAGATGAGGTAAACTAAGGCTAGGAGAAGAGAATGACGGCCTCAGGGCCACACAGCTTGGGAGTGCAGAGCCCAAGTTCATCTCAGGCAAATGCAGAACAAACTTTCTGGTAGAAACAGTGGGGAAAACAGTGGCAGTTTAGGGAAGATGGGCCATGTTGTTGTTGGAATAGCCAATGGTCTCCTATCTGCCAAAAAATCCAAAAAAACCTAGGAGAGTAAAAAGTCCAGTAGAGGAATTGTGATTTGAAACTAGGGCTCTGGTTTAAAGCCATAAAAACTCAGTTCACACTAGCTTAAGGAAAAGGGAAAGTCAGAGAGGGTTCATTAGCTCGTGTATTTATTAGCTCACATCCATGGAATGTCCCAGGAGTGACTAATCCAGGCCTGGGACTAGGTACCATCACCAGGTCTCCACTTCTGCATCTAGGCTCTGCTGTGTTAGCTTGATTCTCCAATGGAGTGGCAACGAGAGCCACCAGTACCTTCAGACTTACGTTCTACCACCTAGCAAACCCGGCAGAATCTCCTGATGGTTCCAGCTCTCAAGTAGAAACACAAAAATTAGCTGGGTGTGGTGGCATACACCTATAGTCCCAGCACTTTGGGAGGCTGAGATGGGAGGATTGCTTGAGGCCAGTAACTTGAGATCCGCCTGGCCAAGATGGTGATACCCATCTCTACTACAAACACAAAAATTAGCCAGGCATGATGGTAGGTGCCTGTAATTTCAACTACTCGGGAGGCTGAGGCATGGGAATCACTTGAACCAGGGAGGTGGAGGTTGCAGTGAGCCCAGATTACAACACTGCACTCCAGCCTGGGTGACAGAGCAAGACTCCATCTCAAAAATAATAATAATAATAAAGTAAAGCTGAGGAAGGAATTCAGGCTTCTTCTACAGTGATAGTTTTGGACGCTGGACTTCTGACTCACAGGGAAATGTCTGTTTCCCTTGCCAAGGGATGTCCCTTGCTTTGGCCACTTAATCTCTCTGTACTCCTCTTTCCTTCCCCATCTGTACTTCTCTTTCCTTCCCCCTCTGTGAAATAGATCTGTAATAATATCCTCATACATTTATGTAATTATAAACTATCAATTTACAGGCTGGGTGTGGTGGCTCATGCTTGTAATCCCAGCACTTTGGGAGGCTGAGGTGGGTGGATCACCTGAGGCCAGGAGTTCGAGACCAGCCTGGCCAACATGGTGAACCCCGTCTCTACAAAAAATACAAAAATTAGTTGGGTGTGGTGTGGGTGCCTGTAATTCCATCTACTCAGGAGGCTGAAGTGAGAGAATCGTTTGAACCCAGGAGTGAGCTGAGATCTGGCCACTGCACTCTAGCCCAAGCGACAGAGCAAGACTCCATCTCAAAAATGAAACAAAACGAAAACCACCCTATGCGCTCATGTAAGAATTAATGAATGGGACAATCTCTGTGAACCGAGAAGTGCCCACAAATGTTAGGTGGGGTTAGTGAATTGCTTTCTTTTTACCCAAGGGCCAGTAGAGGTACAGAGAGAGAAAGTGACTTACTCAGGGTCACACAGCTACTGGCCTGACCAGGATCCTGCAGGGGTGAATGGCAGGAGGAGCTTGCCCTGGTGCCCCTCTTTTGCAGGCTGGTCTGGAGAGGCTACAGGAGGCCACTGAGACCAAAAGATCTCTGGTCGCTTGGGAGCGAAAACTCCTCAGAAGAACTTGTTTCCCAGCTCGAACCACAGCGCAGCCCGGAGGTAAGTGTGTGGAGATCAAGAACTCAGCTGAGGCTCCGTCAGAAAAGCTCATCCTTTGACCCCTAGTCTAGCCCCCAACACTACTTGTGGCTGCACTGCCACCCCCGCAATCTTGCCTCCCAGTGGATCCCACTAAGTAGTAACTGATCAGCCTCAAGATATGGTTCCTGCCAGAATGCCTCCCAGGTTCCTACAAATGGGAAACTCATAGCAGAATGACAAGCAGGAAACAGGAGTGGTATTTTAAGACCTGGGTGGAGGATTGGGAGCAGCCAGCTGCTCACTTGCTGAGCAATTCCTTTCCTGGGCCTCTGTTTTCTCATCTGTTCAATGGGGATGTCATCAGCCCCAGCTCACAGCTTATGGGAATGAAAAAGAGTTGATTTTCGGAAAATAACTTGCAAATTTCTTAAAAATGGGAAGTGCTCAAGCATTGTTAGTCATCCAGAGGGTGTGAAGATCTTTGGCATTATCCAATCCTTAGTGGCTTCTCTGGAAACTTCTCTGCAACCCTGAGAGCCTGGGGAGCCTCATTTGAAAAGCTCTGGTCTAGAGAAATTGGCCTGAAACATAGGATTAGATAAAATTGGGTTAAATGCTGCCCGACCAGCGAATAGTGATGGCTTTGAACATGTTACTTCACCTCATGGGACCTTGGTGCTTCAGAGACAGAACAAAAGTTAGCTCTATGGGAAGAGTACACTCTGGGATTTTGTGGTAGTTGTTGTAGATGGCTGAACCCCACACATCAGGAGAGAAAGAGGAGAGCGACGGATACTATAGGCTCACACAGCTGAGGATCTAGTCTCAGGTATTGCTCGATCAGGGGACTCACTTGATGTCAGCGTTCTCTCGCTTCATCTCCCAGCCCAGCTGTTATCTATGTGTTGGTCTCTCCATAGGCCTGTCTCTTCCCATGCAAGTTCAGCAAACCTCAGCAGAATGAGAGGGCATCTCTCCTAACAGCCATATAGAGAATCCGAAGGAAGGCCTCTAATTGACCTGGCTCAAGTCATGTGCCTGTCAGGAGCCAATACCGTGCTCAGGGACCTGGTTCCATGACTGGTGGTCCCTTCAGAGCCACAGAAGAGGGTAGGGGCTGTTCCCACAAAGGGAGGGCATGTGTTTTTCCAAACAGAATAAGTAGCTTGAGCCAAAACATCAGTTCTCTCTCACCCCAGGCATACTCACTGCAACCTCCACCTCCTGGGTTCAAGTGATTCTCCTGCTTCAGCCTTCTGTGTGGCTGGTACCACAGGCGTGCACCACCACGCCCAGCTAATTTTTGTATTTTTTTAGTAGAGACGGTTTTGCCATGTTGGCCAGGCTGATCTTGAACTCCTGACCTCAGGTGATCTGCCTGGCTGGGCCTCTCAAAGTTCTGGGATTACAGGTGTGAACCACTGTGCCTGACTCACCCTCTACTTTTAAATGACTTCACAGAAGTGGCAGAATTCAGTCCACAGGGGCTCTGGAATGAGCCTCTGCCAACTCCTGGCATCCCCAGCCAACATGAAAATTACAGATCACCCGACACTACAACTAAAAGGTAGAAACATTCTCCAGAGCAGTTTGAGAATCCTCCCATAAACAACTGACAGAAAGAAAGGGAAAGGATGGGGTTATACAAAGACCAGGCTCCGTCAGCTTCTGAGCCAACTGACTGCACCCAGACAGAACTCTGGTTTTCTGTCTGAAATATTTTGCAACCACTGGGGGAAGGGAGAGAGCGTCCTCCTGAGAGGTCACACAACAGCCACCTGCTGGTCAGGTCACCTTCACAAGGTATGTTTGGCCCACGTGGGGCTTTGTGGTTGTTTGTATTGTTTCATTTTTTAATAAGTTGCCAATATTTAAAAATTTGGAGAGATCACATACAAATCTGGAAATCGAGGATGGGTGCAGTGGCTCAGCCTGAAATCTCAGCTCTTTGGGAGGCCGAGGTGGGCAAATCACATGAGGTCAGGAGTTCGAGACCAGCCTGGCCAACATGGTAAAACCCTGTCTCTACTAAAAATACAAAAATTAGCTGGGTGTAGTGGTGGGTGCCTATAATCCCAGCCACTGGAGAGGCTGAGGCAGGAGAATTGCTTGAACCCGGGAGGTGGAGGTTGCAGTGAGCTGAGATCACGCCGCTGCACTCCAGCCTGGCTGAGAGAGTGAGACCCTGTCTCAAAAAATAAATACAAATACAAATAAATAAAAATAAAAATCTGGAATTCTGATCTCTCTTAAAGTAGATCTTGCAACACTAGGCCACATCTTCATAAGGCAGTAGGAGAGTGGATTCAGGTACAGTCTACAGCATTGGACAAGGTATGCATACTTCAATTTGCTGCAGTCCGTCCCCACCTCTCTCCTTCCTTCCTTTCTTCCTTCTTCCTTCCTTCTTTTTCTTTCTTTCCTCCCTCCCTTCCTTCTTTTCTTCCTTCCTTCTCTTTCTTTTCTTTTTCCTTCCTCCCTTCCTTCCTTCCTTCTCTCTGTTTCTGTCACCCAGGCTGGAGTGCAGTGGTACCATCTTGCCTCATTGCAAGATCCCCGTCCTGGGTTCAAATGATTCTCCTGCCTCACCCTCCCAAGTAGCTGGTACTACAAGTGACCGCCACCAGGTTCAGCTAATTTTTGTGTTCTTTATTAGAGGCGGGGTTTCTCCATGTTGCTCAGGCTATGAGTTCAGGAGATCCACCTGCCTTGGCCTCCCAAAGTGCTAGGATTACAGGTCTGAACCACCGCACCCAGCCTCCACCACTTCCTTTTGTATCCCCCAACTCACATGTTGTCCATGCCACTCATTCATACTCCCTGCCTTGCCCCACGGTCATTTGTGAGTTGTGTACTAAATGGCCTTCAGTCCAGAGACCAGACATCAGACAGCAATCTGGACCTCTTCCTTGATGGGAGGTGAGACTTCCAGGAGAGGAAAACACTTGCTATGGAGCCTGCAGGCTGAACACACCGACTCTTTGGCCAAACAACTAAACAGAACTAAGCAAACTTCCAGCCAGAAAGAACACTTCCCAGTCAACTCTTCCTTAACCCTATTTTACAGATGGAAACATTAAGGCTCAGAAGAGAGAAGACAGAGCAGGCATTGGAACCACAGTCTCCTGGCTCCAAAGCCAAGTTCTGTCCACCCAGCCAGGCTCCATCCTTCCTTCTATAAATATTTATAACAGTATGTGCTGGGCACTCTTGTTAGGCCCTTTTACACACATCACTCAGTCTGCTTTTCCCATTCGTTTGACAAGTGTTTATTCTCCTACTGTGTGCAGGAGCTGGACTCGATACTAGGGACATCTTGGTGAAAAACTCCAGGCAAAGTCTACCCACCTGGGATTCTAACAAGACAAAGAGAGGGTTGGTGCCCTGGGCAAGGCTGTGAAGGCAACGAATGAAATGGCGTGATCAGACAGGAAGGGTGGTCAGGGATGCTCTCTGCATGGAAGGGGCATCTGCTTGGCTTTGAGACCCAAATGCCAAAATACCTGTGAGCAGCAGGCCATGCCCACTCAGTAACAGAGCTGAGCCACAACCCTCCATAGACGCCAAACCAAACACCAGATCAGGCCAGCAATGAGGGACAAAAACCTTGGCCTGGAAGGGTCTGGCCACCTGAGCTCACAAGGTGATTTTTCTTATGCTGCTGCTTTTTATTATTATGGTGGGGTTGGGGGTCCTTAGTGCACAAGAAACACTCTATGAACCATAAATCAAGATCGAGGTTCCAATCCCTGCTCTGCCCTTGCTATGTGACCTCGGGCTGCTATCACCACCTCTCAGAGCCTCAGCTTCCTTCCCCTGCTGTAAAATGGAGAGCCTAACAATACCCACCTGGCAAGGGTATCCAGGGAAGTCAGTGAGCTCCTTCGTGTAAAGAGCTGATCCCTGCACGTGGCCCCGAGTCACAGATTTGTAATGGAGATTGCAATTACTGATAAGTGGTGAGGCTCGGTGGCTCATGCCCGTAATCCCAGCACTTTGGGAAGACGAGACAGGTGGACCACCTGAAGTCAGGAGTTTAAGACCAGCCTAGCCAACGTGGTGAAACTCCCTCTCTACTAAAAATAGAAAAAATTATCCGGGCATGGTGGTGTGCACCTGTAATCCCATCTACTCAGGAGGCTGAGGCAGGAGAATCACTTGAACCCGGGAGATGGAGGTTGCAGTGAACTGAGATCATGCCACTGCATTCCAGCCTGGGCAACAAAAGTGAAACTTTGTCTCAAAAAAGCAAGCAGGCAAGCCATTACTGATAACCTTATAGATTGTCAGAGGCGCACAATCTATCCTCTCACACAGAAAGGGGAGCAGTCCACCCGCCCAAGACCACACAGCAACCGGCTGTCAGCAGCTGCATCGCCCCAGCCTCTCCATTATGGCCCCGGGCTTCTGACCTGCCCTGGAGGGGCCCATGGGCCTCCCCCTACCACCTCCTCTCCCTTCCTCACTTTAGTTCTTCTCTGTGGCCCCAAGTCATGGCCAAAGCCTGGGGATCTTATGAGTTTGAGGCAGCCTGAACTTCTGTCTGTGCTTTCACCCAGAGCCAGAGCACCAGGCCCCATGCACATCAGCTGTGATTCTCCACCGATTCAAAACCACCTAAGGGCTTGCTGGTTGTGTGTGGGGGAGGGGATGCTGTTCTTCCTCCAGGTTGACAACATGATAGATTTAAAAGCATATGGGAGGCCAGGTGCAGTGGCTCATGCCCGTAATCCCAGCACTTTAGGGGGCTGAGATGGGCGGATCACCTGATGTCAGGAGTTCAGAACCAGCCTGGCCAACGTGGTGAAACCCCATCTCCTAAACATACAAAAATTAGTTGGGTGTGGCGGCATTTCCCTGTAATCCCAGCTACTTGGGA
Organism: Aotus nancymaae; assembly: GCF_030222135.1. Classification (NCBI taxonomy): domain Eukaryota; kingdom Metazoa; phylum Chordata; class Mammalia; order Primates; family Aotidae; genus Aotus; species Aotus nancymaae. The sequence goes on from NW_026988428.1 coordinate 32,030,049, forward strand.
TGCTGAGGTGGAAGAATCACTTGAATCCATGAAGCAGAGGTTGTAGTGAGCCGAGACCACACCACTGCACTGCAGCCTGGGAGACAGAGTGAGACTTCATCTCAAAAAAATAAACAGTGCATGGGCTCTGGAGGCAGAGAGCTGGAATTGAATCCCAGTTGTTTCACTTCTGAGCTGTGTGCCCTTGACAAGTTCACTTCTCTGAGCCTCAGTTTTCTCATCTGTGAAATGGGAACAACACCTGGCTTGTTGGGGGTCTTAGGATGACTGGGGAGTGCCTGGCACGTAGTAGGTGCTCAACACGTGCGCTTTCCCATGGCCATCTAAGAGGCCTCAGGGCTGCCCTCCTGCCCTTCCCCCACAACTCCTGTGACTGCCTCTTAAATGGGTACTCAGGGTGATAAGGAGGAACAGGTGAGGGAGTCAGGTCGGATCCACACCCACCCACGCCCATTGTTAGGAAAACAAGCCTTTAATGCCTGGTCCTGCTGCTGGTGGCTGAGAGTATAAAATGGGACTCGGAGCCAACCTCGCCTCTCCCCTAAGGCACGCTGAGGCTAATAGTGTTTAAAAGGAAAGGAGGCAGTGGCATGGAGGCTCCAGAGACCCTGCTCTTCCTACAGCAAGAAGGGAGCCAGTGGGACCCACTGCTGAGAGCCATAATCTGGCAGGTATTCCAGTCTGTCTTCCTCCTGGGGACCCAGTCTCGTCATCAGTGACGTCTTCAGGTTCACGGTTCCCAAGCTGCTTAGGTGAGTCCAGACTTCAGGTGCCCTGAGAAGGCTGGTGGTCTCTTAATGGCATTCCTCCAGGGTCAGGGGGCTTCAACTCTCCTGCCTCTGCCTGTAGATCTGGTGCTCAGGACACTGGAGGGTGGGTGAGGATACTGAGGAAGGGAAATGATTAACGAGAAAGTGACCCCCAGAAGGGCAAATAAGCAAGCTGTTACTGGACTACGTCAATTAGCTTTTGCTGTAAAATGCTCCAAAAGTGAGTGGCTTAAAATTACAGGCATTCATTTATTTAGTTCATGGTAATGTGGGTCAGTAACGTGGGCTGGGCTCAGCTGGGCAGTTCTTGTCTTCGCGGCGTTTTCTCATGTGCCTGCAGTTGTGTATCTGACGCTGGGATGGCTGTCTCTGTTCCATGTGGGTTCCCATCCTACAAAAAGCTAGCTCAGACTTGTTCCTGTGGCTGCTTGGGAGGGTTCTAAGCAACAGGCCAAAAGCCACATTTTCTCTTGAGGCTCAGAGCCGGCATAGCTTTACCTCCACCGTACTCTGTTAGTCAAAGGTGGTTTTGTGGCCAGCCCGGATTCAAGTGGTGTCTGCTCAGCTGCCATAACAGAGCATCACAGACTGAGTAGCTTCCACAACAGAAATGTGTTTTCCTCATGATTCTGGAGGTTGGAAGTTCCAGTTCGAGTATCTGCAGGTTGGTTCCCTCTGAGGCCTCTGCCCTTGGCGTGCAGCTGGCCGCCGCCTCCCTGTGTCCTCATGTGGTCCTTCCTCTGTGTGCGCCCTGGTGTCTCCCTGTGTGTCTGCATTTTCTCCTCTTACAAGGACCCCAGTCGGACTGGATGAGGGCCCAGCCTAATGACCTCATTTTAACTTCATTGCCTCTTTAAAGGCCCTGTTTCCAAATACAGTCACATTCAGAGGCACTGGGGGTTGGGGCTTCGACATACAAATTTTATGAGGACACAATTGAGCCCATTACAAGTGGGGACAAAAACACCATCTCTTGATCTTGAGGAGCTGCAGTCAGATTGAGAAGAAGCATGGACAGTGGGGGAAATAACCGAGATCATGATTGTGAAAGAGCCAACCACGCCAACTGATCCTCCACACCTGGCCTGGTTTGGGCAAAGGCAGCACACATGGGCATCTCCTCTCACCAGCTGTACCTTCTCACTCCTTCCCCTGTAAGCCTTTTCCTGAAGTTTATTGGTGATCCCAAGCCTCCAGCCTGGAAGGGCTACCTCCTGGCTGTGCTGATGTTCCTCTCGGCCTGACTGCAAACGCTGTTTGAGCAGCAGAACGTGTACCAGCTCAAGGTGCTGCAGATGAGGCTGCGGTCGGCCATCACTGGCCTGGTGTACAGAAAGGTGAGCCCAGGGGGACAAGTGAAGGCCTTCCTGGCCAGAGAAGGCAACATCACTGAGTTGGTTGGCAGTAATGCTATCAGCAGCTGAGAATGCGTTCAGTCCTTACTTATTAGAGTCACTCATGATACATTTTCACTTCCTTTGTTATTTCTTTTTATTTATATGTATTTATTTTTTTGAGACAGAGTCTTGCTCTGTTTCCCAGGCTGGAGTAAAGTGGTGCAATCTTGGCTCACTGCAACTGCTGCCTCCTGGGTTCAAGTGATTCTCCTGCCTCAGCCTCCCGAGTAGCTGGGATCACAGGCATGAGCCACCACGCTTGGCTAATTTTTGTATTTTTAGTAGAGACAGGGTTTCACCATGTTGGCAAGGCTTGTCGTGAACTCCTGACCTCAAGTGATCTGCCCTCCTCCACCTCTCAAAAGTCTGGGATTACAGGCATGAGCCACTGCACCTGGTCCACTTTGACTTTTATGGGTTTTTTTTTTGCGGGGGGAGGGGGGCGGGTGGTGGTGGTTGTTTTGAGACTGTGGAGTCTGGCTCTCACCCACCCTGGAGCGTAGTGGTGCAATCTTGGCCCACGGCAGCCTCTGCTTCCCAGGTTCAAGTTTTTCTCTTGCCTCAGCCTCCTGAGTAGCTGGGATTACAGGCACCCACCATCACACCTGGCTAAGTTTTAATAGAGATGTTTCTCCATGTTGGCCAGGCTGGTCTCAAACTCCTGACCTCAAGCCATCCACCTGTCCAAGCCTCTGAAAGTGCTGGGATTACAGGCATAAGCCACTGCACCCAGATGACTGTTACAGTTTCTGTGTCTGCCATGCTCTCTGTGCCCTCTGGCAGCTGTCACCAGGATCCCTGTTCTCCCCCAATGCCCAGGCTCTGGCTAGAGAGGGCAGAGGGGGCAGATAACTAAGTGGTCCATCAACAGCAGGGAAGTGGTGGATGACAGTGGAGGCTAGGTCAGGGCAGGAAGGGCTCAGGGGGGTCACAGAACCCATGGCGGTGGGGAGAAAGTGCAGGTCTCATGGTATAGGAAACAGGTGTGGCAGGGAAGAGTCCCACACCTGTCTCCTCTCTTCTGTGGATGTCTCCCGCCCTACCCAGGGTCTTCCACCTGCAGCCACTCAGAGCTGATCTTCCTAGTCTGGGGCCTCTAGGGAAGGCAGGATCTCCAGGCAGTTTTTTCAGGGGGTGGACTTCCACCCTTCTGGAGAGGACAGGCAATGGCTGACAATGACTTCCAGCAGTGGTAAGGATATGGGGAAGATGCCACCCTGGAGCCCACCTCCCAAAGGGGCACATTGATCCGAATGGCATGGCTTAGACGTGGCTTTATAATTACCTCAGTAGCTGTCAGTGCTAAATATTTAACAACTGGCTCTCAGAGGGCAAAGGACCCCTGGGTAGTGTCTGCCCATTCCTGTGGTGTAAATATTTCCACAGTGGCAGCTTTCAAGCCACTGATGTGAAACTGACTGGTGTAAGTTTCCTGAATTTTTTTTTTTTTTTTTTGACATGGAGTCTTGCTCTCTTGCCCAGGCTGGAGTGCAGTGGTGCTATCTTGGCTCACTGCAACCTCCACCTCCCCAGTTGAAGTGATTTTCCTGCCTCAGCCTACCGAGTAGCTGGGATCACAGGCACCTGCCACCATGCCCAAGCTAATTTTTGTATTTAGAGACGAGGTTTCACCATGTTGGACAGGCTGGAGATTCCTGTATATTTGAGAGGCTACTCCTGTGAGCCAGTTTGAGCCATATCTGGCCCATGGGTTTCAGCACACCCCAGACACGGGGAGTGGGAGAGGGTGACTTGGGTGCACCAGGGCAGCGGTGCAGCCTCTGGTCACTGCTGTTCCCCCAGTACCCAGTGCAGGACTCTGAAATGAGTATTTGTGGCCAGGTGCAGTGGCTCGCACCTGTAATTTCAGCACTTTGATAGGCCAAGGCTGGTGGATCACCTGAGGTCAGGAGTTCGAGACCAGCCTGCCCAACATGATGAAACTCATCTCTCATTAAAAAAACAAAAATTAGCTGGGTGTGGTGGCACTTGCCTGTAATCCCAGTTACTCAGAAGGCTGAGGCAAGAGAATGGCTTGAATCCAGGAGGTGGTGGTTGCAATGAGCAGAGATCTCACCATTGCATTCCAGCCTGGGTGACAGAGTGAGACTCCATCTAAAAAAAAAAAAAAAAAAAAAAAAACCTGGGCACCGTGGCTCACACCCGTAACCCCATCTTGCTGGAAGGCTAAGGTTGGTGGATCACCTGAAGTCAGGAGTTTGAGACTAGCCTGGCCAACACGATGAGACCCCGTCTCCACAAAAAAAAAAAATTACTTTGGGAGGCCGAGGTGGGCGAATCACAAGGTCAGAAGTTCAACACTAGCCTGGCCAACATGGTGAAACCCCATCTCTATTAAATACACAAAAATTAGCTGGGCATGGTGGAAGGTGCCTGTAATCCCAGCTACTAAGGAGGCTGAGGCAGGAGAATCACTTGAACCTGGGAGGCGTAAGTTGCAGTTAGATGAGATTACACCACTGCACTTCAGCCTGAGGGACAGAGCAAGACTCCACCTCAAAAAAAAAAAAAAAAAAAAAATTCAGGCAAGACCAACAAGATATCTGCAGATAATGTACCATGTCACTTTCCCTGTACACTTGCACTTTTCCTGCCTCTTGGTAGACAGCTCCTAACATCACCATGAGATCCTGGTGAAGGAGGGGTGGATACTGGGGTTGCTATAGTTTAATGAACCATTTTCTCCCAGAGAGAGATGTTCATCTGTCACATTCCTTTGAGTGATTTTCCAACCCCTGCTGTGGGCTGTTTACCCTCAGGGCACTTCTCCATAGAGCCACCAGGTGGCGCCATTGCTGCATAAATGAAACAAACTGACCCAAGATTAGAAAACTTCTAATTTCTTTTTTTTTTTCGCCAAGATGATTTTTTATTTTTTTATTATTTTTATTTTTTATTGCATTTTAGGTTTTGGGGTACATGTGAAAAACATGCAAGGTTGTTGCATAGGTGCATACGTGGCAGTGTGATTTGCTGCCTTCCTCCCCTTCACCTATATCTGGCATTTCTCCCCATGCTATCCCTCCCCAACTCCCCACCCCCCTCTGTCCCCCCTCTCCCCCCCAACAGACCCCAGTGTATAGTGCTCCCCTCCCTGTGTCCATGTGTTCTCATTGTTCAACACCCACCTATGAGTGAGAACATGTGGTGTTTGATTTTCTGTTCTTGTGTCAGTTTGCTGAGAATGATGGTTTCCAGGTTCATCCACGTCCCTACAAAGGACGCGAACTCATCGTTTTTGATGGCTGCATAATATTCCATGATGTATATGTGCCACATTTTTCCTGTCCAGTCTATCATCGATGGGCATTTGGGTTGGTTCCAGGTCTTTGCTATTGTAAACTGTGCTGCAATGAACATTCGTGTGCATGTGTCCTTATAGTAGAACGATTTATAATCCTTTGGATATATACCCAGTAATGGGATTGCTGGGTCAAATGGAATTTCTATTTCTAGGTCCTTGAGGAATCGCCACACTGTAGAAAACTTCTAATTTCTTTGAGCTGAGTAGGGTGGCTCAAACCTGTAATCCCAGCACTTAGGGAGGCTGAGGTAGGTAGATCACTTGAGGCTGGAGTACGAGACCAGCCTGGCAACATGGTGAAACCCTGTCTCTACTGAAAATACAAAAATTAGCCAGGCATAGTGATGCATGCCTGTAATTCCAGCTACTTGGGAGGCTGAGACAGGAGAATTGGCTGGGAAGCGGAGGTTGCAGTGAGCCAAGATCGCGACACTGCACTCCAGCCCGGGTAACAGTGAGATTCCATCTCAAAAAAAAAATTATTCCTAAGGACTGAGGGGAAACTGAGGTACATAGACTGGAGTTGGGGTGGGGCTTGGTGAAAGAATGCGTTCAAGTAACCTGTGAAGGACTCTCAGAAAGTCACAGCAAATTAAAAATCATTTATTCTACCTCCCACTTCCACATTTTCCAGATACAGAAACCAAAGCTGAGAGGGGGGAGATAACTATCTCAGAAGCACCACGTTGGTAGGGAACAGAGTTGCCAGAGAAAACCCCGGACATCCAGTGAAGTGAGAGTTTCGGACTCTCAGTGTATGTCCCAAATAATGCACGAGACTTAGACTAAAACCTTATTCACTCTTTGTCTTCAAATGTAGCTGGGCGTCTGTATGATGATTTGCTAAGTCTGACAACCTTCATGAGGGTAAAATGAAGATTAGGAAAATAAATGTAATAAGCGAATATGCAAAATGAGGAGAACTCTGTTCCCATTTTGCAGACAAGGGAATTGGGCGTTAGGGAGGCAACTTGCCCCAAGGCCACACTCACAAGCGTCAGAGTCAGGATTTGAACCCGGTCCTGATTCCAGAGGTCTCAACTTCACCGTTGTGGCCAGGAACATCCCCCCAATCCCACTCATGTGTGTGCATGTTCTGTCTTGAATATAACCCTCTCCCCATGGTGTAAGTGGGCTATTCCCCTCCCTGACATTGAAGGACACCATCTTCAGCAGGCGCCTCCTGACCCAGCAGACCCCCATGAGCCCAGATCCCTGGGACCTGGTGGCTGCCCTTGTCACATTCCCTGACTCCCCATCTTAGGACGCAAGTCTGACCCCCTTCAGGATCTGCAGCTGTGTTACAGGAAAAGGGACCCAATCCATACCCCAAAGGAGGGTTCTTGAATCTCGTGCAAGAAACAACTCAGGGCGAGTCTGTAAAGTGAAAGCACGTTTTTTTTGTTTTGTTTTGTTACTTTTTTGAGATGGAGTCTCACTCTGTTGCCCAGGCTGGAGGGCGGTGGTATGATCTTGGCTCACTACAACCTACACCTCCTGGGTTCAAGCGATTCTCCTGTTCAGCCTCCCAAGTAGCTGGGATCACAGGTGCCTGCTACCACACCTGGCTAATTTTTATATTTTTAGTAGAGACAGGGTTTCACCATGTTGGCCAGGCTGGTCTCTAACTCCTGTACTCAGGTGTTCCACCTGCCTCAGCCTCCCAAAGTGCTGGGATTACAGGCATGAGCCACAGAGCAAGTTTATTGTTTCCCAAAAAAAGTTTTTTAGGAAAGTAAAGATAGAATGGCTACTCCATAGACAGAGCAGCCCAGAGGGCGCTGGTGCCCATCCTTGGAGTTATTTCTTTCTTTCTTTTTTTTTTTTTTTTGAGATGGAGTTTCACTCTTGTTGCCCAGGCAGGAGTGCAATGGTACCACATCGGCTCACCGCAACCTCCACCTCCCAAGCTCCAGCAATTCTCCTGCCTCAGCCTCCTGAGTAGCTGGGACTACAGATGTGCGCCACCACGCCCGGCTAAAGGGTTATTTCTTGATGACATGCTAAACAAGGAGTAGATTATTCACACCTCCCTTTTTTTAGATCATATACAGCAACTTTCTGAGGTTGCCATGGCATTTGTAAACTCATGGCGCTGGTGGGAATGCAGCAGTGAGGACGACCAGAGGTCACTCTCCTGGCCATCTTGGTTTTGGTGGGTTTTGGACAGGCTTCTTTACTGCTGCCTGTTTTGTGGGCAAGGTCTCTGTGACCTGTGTCCTGTGCTGACCTATCTCATCCTGTGACTTAGAATGCCTTCACCACCTGGGAATGCAGCCCAGTAGGTCTCAGCCTCCTTTTACCCTGCTCTTATTCAAGATGGAGTTGCTGTGGTTCAGACGCCTCTGGCAGCTGGGCTCCTCAGGATCTCTTGACATTCTGTCCCCTCTGTCCCCAGCTCCTGGACCCCTCTGCCCTCACTGCCATCACTGTCTTCCTGAGCCTCCTGCCTCTGAATTTCTTCACCAAGAAGAGGAATCACCGTCAGGTTTGGCTTTTGGGAAGGGAAGGCCAAGGCAAGAAGTAGGGAGGAAGACAGGTCCTGGTGTGGGCGATGTGGAGGGGAGAGCTCAGTGGGAGCCCACAGGTCTGGCTTTGTTCTTGTCGGCTGTGTGTTGCCCATTGTGCAGACCTGCACGCCGTCCTCCCCCATCGCGGTGGATGGCAGCTCCTCCCTCCAGTGTTCAGGCCCCAGACCCTGGGTCAATTCAATACCTTTTTCTCCCATACCCCATTGGTCAGCGGATTTGCTTGGTGTCACCTTGAAAATGCACCCAGCAGTAAGGCCCTGGCTCACTCCCTACTTCTGCCCCAGCCTCTCTACTCCCAGCCACTAGAGCCCTGTGTAAGCCAAATCTGTTGCACCCTCCTCTGCTCAGACCCACAGCGGCCCCATTTTCCTCAGTCTGAGCCAAAGGCCCCACAGTGGCCCACCAGGCCCACCCTAAGCTGCCTCATTACCTCCAGCCTCACCTCCCACCCAGTCTCCCTCCCTTCCCCACCTACCCCCACCTTCCCCCATTCTAACACCTGCCTGATGTTCTCACATCTCTCCAAGCGTCTGCTTTAGCCATTCCCTCTGCCTGGACCACCCTCACTCCAGAAGAATCTTGTCCCCTCCAGCACCCCCTGCAGTCAGGGCGGCCTCCCTCACCACCGTCCTGCAGGGACAGGCCTGCCCATCCCACTGTTCCCAGCAGCCCCTCTCCTTGGCCTGCCCTGGGTTCATTTTTGCTTTTCCCCAGCACTTCTCACTTCCTAAAGGGCACTGCAGGAAGTGCCCGGCAGGGGCCGATGGCCTCGCTCTCCTTAGACTGGAAGCTCCGAAGCAGCACGGGCCACTCACTGTGGCAGACTCAGTATCTAGTTAGTGCTTGGCATGCAGAAGGTGCTGGATTAAGTGTTCGAAAACTATGGAAGAAAGGAGGGAGGGGTGAAGGGAAGGAGAGAGGAAGGGAAAAAAAGAAGGGAGGGGAGGAAGGAAGGAGGGGAGAAGAGAAAAGGAGGGAAGGAAAGAGTTGAGAGGAAGAGAAGGAATGAGGGAGGGAAGGAGGAAAGAGAGGGAAGAAAAAGAGCAGGGGAGAGGAAGAAAGGAGTAGTGAAGAAGGGAAAGAAAGGCGGGAGAGAGGGAGGGAAGGAACTTATTTCCTCTGTAGGCCCAGCTGTCCCAAAGTCCATCTGTCACCTGGACTGTTTCTCCAGCCTTCTACATGGCCTCCTCTGGGCACGGTGGCTCACACCTGTAATCCCAGCACTTTGAGGGGCTGAGGCGGGTGGATCACCTGAGGTCAGGAGTTCAAAACCAGCCTGGCCAACATGGCAAAATGCTATCTCTATTTAAAAATACAAAGATTAGCTGAGCATGGTGGCAGGCACCTATGATGCCAGCTACTCCAGAGGCTCGGGCAGGAGAATCGCTTGAACCCGGGAGGCAGAGGTTACAGTGAGCAGAGATCGTGCCACTGCACTCCAGCCTGGTAACACAGAGAGACTCTATCTCAAAAAAATAACAAAAAACCTTCTCCAGGCAGCTGCCCTCTGATGATGCCCCCACCCTGCTGAAGCACGGGAGACCCCAAACTCCTGCCTGACCCTAAAATGCCAAGTGACCCTGCCCACATGCTCCTCTGGCCACACTGAGTGTCCTTCGAGTCATGCTATTCCCTGTGCCCGGGTTTTTGCCACCCCTTGTCTCAAAGCCTCCCCTCCCTCTTCCCCAGCTCCGTACCCCCAACCTCTGCCTGCTCAGCACCCACATCCTGGTCATTTAAGATGTAGCTCAGGCTGTCATCCCAGAATTTTAGGAGGCCGAGGGCAGAGGATCACTTGAGCCCAGGAGCTTGAGGCTAGCCTGGGCAACATAGTGAAACCCCAACTCCACAAAAAAATGTAAAAGAAAGAAAAAAAGATGTAGCTCAGGCATCGCCCACCTCCAGGTAGCCTTCCTGTGGCGCCATACCCAGCTGGGCTCAGGGGCTGCCTCTGTTCTCCGGGCATCAGAGGCTGCCTCCCTGGGGTGATGGTCCCGGGATCAGCTCCTACAGAAGTCTAAGCACAGGATGACGTAGATGGATCAGGACTGAGGTCAGAGACGCTGAGAGGCAGACAGCTTTTGGGATGCACTTGGCGAGATCAGTGGGATTTGCTGCACAGCTTTAGGAAGAATTTTAAAATGTTGGTACGTAGGCCAGGCGCAGGGACTCACACTTGTCATCCCAGCTCTTTGGGAGGCTGAGGTGGCTTGAACCCAGGTAGCGGAGATTGCAGTGAGCTGAGATTGTGCCACTTCACTCCAGCCTGGGTGACAGAGCAAGACTTCATCTCAAAAACAAAACAAAAGGACCACAAATGGCACCAACGCATAGAGCCAGGAGTTCCCAGGCTCAGCCCTCATGTCTGTTACCTTCACAGAGAGGCCTTTCCTGACCACCTTCTCCACCACCACAGCACCCCTGCTCGTGCTAGTGCACCCGACACCTGCACCTTTCTCTTTCCTTTTTTTTAAAGACAGAGTCTTGCTTTGTTCCCCAGGCTGGAGTGCAGTGGCGCAATCTCAGTTCACTGCAACTTCCACCTCCCGAATTCAAGCAGTCCTCCCACCTCAGTCTCCTGAGTAGCTAGGATTACAGGCAGGTGCCACCACGCCTGGCTCATTTTTTTTTTTTTTTTTTGTACTTTTAGTAGAGATGGCATTTCACCATGTTGTCCAGGCTGGTCTTGAACTCCTAACCTCAAGGGATTTATCCACCTTGGCCTCCCAAAGTGCTGGGATTACAGGTGTGAGCCACTGCACCTGGTCACACCTGCTTTAGTATTTATTCTTCGTACTGCTTTCTACCCGACGTGCTGTCTGTGTTACTGGTTTGTTTATGGATCACCTGTCTCTCTCCCCGTCATTAGAATGATGGATCCATTAAGAGAGCAGCAACTTTGTTTTGCTCATTGCTGTTTCCCCAGAGCCTGGAACTCTGCCGGGTATATGATAACCAGGCAGTAGTTGTTAGTGGAATGAATGAATATAAGAATGAATGAATGGCCGGGTGCTGTGGCTCATGCCTGTAATCCCAGCTCTTTGGGAGGCCGAGGTGCGTGGATTGCTTGAGGTCAGGAGTTCGAGACCTGCCTGGACAATATGGTGAAACCCCATTGCTACTAAAAATACAAAAATTAGCTAGGAATGGTGGTGCACGCCTGTAATCCCAGCTACTGGGGAGGCTGAGGCGGGAGAATTGCCTGCACCCAGGAGATGGAGGTTGCAGTGAGTTGAGATCGTGCCATTGTGCTCTTGCCTGTCAGAAAGAGCGAAACTGTCTCAAAAATAAAAATAATTTTAAAAAAGAATGAAAGACAAGAAGGCCTAGATAGAAGGAATAAGTTACAGTAATCAATAGTGCACAAGGGAAATTACAATGAGGGAGAATTTATTTGTGTATTTCAAGATAGCAAAGAAGAGAAGGATTTTCGTGTTCCCAAAACAAAATATAAATATTTGAGGTGATGACTGTCTCAGTTACCCTGATTTGATCATTATATATTGTCTACAGCTGGGGTCCCCAAACCCCCTGGCCACGGATCAGTACCAGTCTGTGGCCTGTTCCTGTTGTTTTTGGGTTTTTTTTTGAGACAGAGTCTCACTCTGTGCAGTGGTGCAATCTCAGGTCAGTGTAACCTCCACCTCTGAGGGTCAAGCAATTCTCCTGCCTCAGCCTCCTGAGTAGCTGGAATTACAGGCATGTACTACCACACCCAGCCAATTTTTGTATTTTTAGCAGAGACAGAGTTTCACCATGTTGGCCAGGCTGGTCTTGAACTCTGTTATTCAGGTGATTCTCCCGCCTCAGCCTCCCAAAGTGCTGGGATTACAAGCGTGAGCCATTGCGCCTGGCCTTTTTTTTTTTCTTTTCTGAGACAGAGTTTCACTCTTGTTGCCCAGGCTGGAATGCAATGGCATGATCTTGGCTCACTGCAACCTCTGCCTCCTGGATTCAAGTGACTGTTCTGCCTGAGACTCCTAAGTAGCTGGGATTACAGGTATAAGCCACCATGCCAGGCTAATTTTTGTATTTCTAGTAGAGACAGGGTGTCTCCATGTTGGTCAGGTTGGTCTCAAACTCCCGACCTCAGGTGATCCACCCGCCTCAGTCTCCCAAAGTGCTGGGATTAGAGGTGTGAGCCATTGCACCCGGCTCACCTGTTAGGAACTGGACAGGCAGCACAGCAGGTGAGCAGCGGGTGGGCGAGGGAGGCTTCATCTGTGTTCACAGCCACTCCTTATTGTTGGCATCACCGCTTGAGCTCCACCTCCTGTCAGATCGGTGGCAGGGTTAGAGTCTCATAGAAGTACAAACCCCACTGTAAACAGCACATGCGAGGAAGCTGGGCTGCATGCTCCTCATGAGACTCTAATGCCTGATGATCTATCACTGTCTCCCGTCGCCGCTGGAAGCGACCATCTAGTTTCAGGAAAACAAGCTCAGGGCTCCTGCTGATTCTATGTTATGGTGAGTTGTATACAATGTAATAATAATAGAAGTAGACCAGGCACAGTGGCCCATGCCTGTCATCCCAGCACTTTGGGAGGCTCAGGCAGGTGGATCACTTGAGATCAGGAGTTCCAGAGCAGCCTGGCCAACATGGTGAAACCTCGTCTCTACTAAAAGTACAAAAACTAGCCAGACATTGTGGCAGGCGCCTGTAATCCCAGCTACTTGGGAGACTAAGGCAGGAGAATTGCTTCAACCCAGGAGCAGAGGTTGCAGCGAGCCAAGATTGCAGCATTTTGGGAGGCTGAAGTGGGTGGATCACCTGAATTCAGGAGTTCGAGACCAGCCTGGCCAAATGGTGAAACCCCGTGTCTAATAAAAATACAAAAATTAGCTGGGTGTGGTGGTAGGTGCCTATAATTTGAGCTAGTCAGGAGGCTGAGGCAGAAGAATTGCTTGAATCCAGGAGGTGGAGGTTGCAGTGAGCTGAGATCATGTCCCTGCACTCTAGCCTTGGCGATAGAGCAAGATTCTGTCTTTAAAACGAAACAAAAAAACCAGCAAGCCAGTTACACTGGCTTATACCTGTAATCCCAGAACATTGGGAGGCCAAGGTGGGAGGATCACTTGAGGCTAGGAGTTCCAGGTAAACCTGGGCAACATAGCAAGACCCCATCTCTACAAAACATTTTTTTTAAAAATTAGCCAGGCACAGTGGTGTGTGCCTGTAGACTCAGCTACTCAGGAGGCTGAGGCAAGAGGATCGCTGGAGCCCAGGAGGTCGAGGCTGCAATGAGCCATGCTTGTGCCACTGCACTCCAGCCTGGGTGACAGAGTGAGACTGTCTCTCAAAAAAAGAATTCAGAGCAGAGAAAGGCATGAATGGTAAGTTCAAGCATGCCACATCTCAAATTGCCTGCAGAAGTGTTGATGCACGCCCCAAGAAATCTGCATCACTTCCCAGCTCTGCCTTAACAAAGTACCCTAAACTGTGTGGCTTCAACCACAGAGATTTGTTCTCACAGTTCTGGAGGCCAGGAGTCTGAAGTCAAGGGGTTTTTATTTGTTTTTCCTGTGAAGGCTGTGAGGGAGGGTCTGTCCCAGGTCTGGCTCCTGGATTCTCAGAGCTTCCAGAGTTCCTTGGCTTGTAGGTGGTCTTCTGTCTCTGTCTTGACATAGTCTTCCCTTTGTAGGTGTCTGTGTCCACATCCCCTTTTTATAAGGACACCAGGCATACAGGATTAGGGTTCACCCTCATCACCTCAGCTTAGCTTGGTCACATGTGAAAAACCTATTTCCAAATAAGGTCACATCCACAGATCCTGCGGCATAGGGCTTCGGCGTCTTTCGGGGAGACACAGTACAATGTATAACACGATAGATTTGCAAATATTTTTAGTTTGGGTTTCTGGGTTCTATTTTTTCTTTTTCGCATCAGATGGGTGATGTGATGATGTCGTAACAAGTTTTGAGGAAGGCATATGTCATACGATAACATGAAAACCCAATCGTCATGCTTAGGTCTTGGTTTTTTTAATTTTAATTTTTTCTTGAGGCAGGATCTTGCTCTGTCACTCAGGCTGGAGGGCAGTGGTACAGACATGGCTCACCGAAGCCTCAGCCTCCTGGGCTCCAGCGATCTTCCCACCTCAGCCTCCCAAAGTGCTAGGATTACAGGCATGAGCCACCATGCCCAGCTAGTCCCTATTTTTTATTTGTACTTTGCTCTTTTTACTCAAAAATAGACCTTTGCAGCTGGGCATGGTGGCTCATACCTGTAATCCTCAGCACTTTGGGAAGCTGAGGCAGGTGGATCACTTAAGATCAGGAGTTCAAGACCAGCCTGGCCAACATAGTGTAATGCCTTCTCTACTAAAAGTACAAAAATGAACTGGGTGTGGTGGTGCGTGCCTGTAATCCCAGTGACTCAGGAAGCTGAGGCAGGAGAATCGCTTGAACCCTGGAGGTGGAGGTTGCAGTGAGCCAAGTTCGTACTACTGTACTCCAGACTGGGCAGCAGAGTGAGACTCCAACTCAAAAAAAAAAAAAAGGAAATAAACATACATGTATATATATATACACACACACACACACACTCTCCTTGGCAATCTTTTTACATATCAGTATGCACTGGTACAATTTAAATTCTATTGTAGATTTCATTTAGATTAATTCTATCTAAATACTATTCTATTAAATTCTACAATTTAAAAAAATAGGTGATATATTTAAATGATTCAAAGTTCAAAAACTATGAAAGGGTATAGAACTGAGTCTCCCATATGGCAGCCAGTGGCATATGTATTTATTGAAATCTAAGTGAGGCTGGGTACGGTGGCTCACGCCTATAATCCCAGCACTTTGGGAGGCTGAGTCAGGTGACTCACCTGAGGTCAGGAGTTTGAGACCAGTCTGACCAACATGGTGAAACCCCATCTCTACTGAAAACGCAAGAAGTAGCCAGATGTGGTGGTGGGCTCCTGTAATCCCATCTACTTGGGAAACTGAGGCAGGAGAATTGCTTGAACCTGGGGGGCAGAGGTTGCAGTGAGCCAAGATCATGCAGCTTCACTCCAGCCTGGGCAACAGAGCGAGACTCCATCTCAAAAAAAAAAAATCTAAGTGAATTAACGTTAAAGAAAACGAAAGATTTGGTTCTTTGGCTGCATGGGCCACATTTCAGGTGCTCCGCAGCTGCAGGTGGCCCTGAAACATGGTCCTCATTGCAGAAAGTTCTATTGGTTGGTGCTGGTGCAGACTTAAAGACGCTCTCCCACCCCTCCTGAAAGCCAACCACTGTTAGGGTTGTTCTGGTGATTCCTTTCCAAGATGATCTATGCACACAATCAGCACATGGAGTTAATATGTTCACTTAAAAAAAATCGGCGTCTCCCGCGTAGTGCGGATGACTGTGTAATAGTCCGTGGAATGGAATGTATTCAGCTAGTTTTATAATGAAGGGCTCCAGAGTTTTTCCCAGGTTTCTTCTCTTACAAATACTCTGCTGTGAACACCATTCTCTCTGCAGAGTAAATTCTTAATAGTGAAATTCCCTGGCCACAAGGTTTATATGTTTTTTCTCATTTATTTTCTTTTCTTCTTTTCTTTTTTTTCCTTTTCTTTCCTTTCTCTCCCTCCCTCTATTCCCGCTCTTTTCCTCTTCCTACCTCTTTCCCTCCCGTGTTTCCCCCCCTCTTCCCACACCCTCTTTTCTCTCCCCCTCACTTTTTTCTTTCTTTTACAAGGTCTTCTGTACAGTGGCATGATCCTAGGTCACTGCAAACTTGAACCCCTGGGCTCAGGTGATCCTCTTGCCTCAGCCTCCCAAGTAGCTGGGATGAAGGCCTGTGCCACCATGCTTTTCTATTTGTGTGTGTGTATGTGTGGAGATGGGTCTTACTATGCTGTCCAGGCTCATTTTCATCTTAGTAGGTGCTTTTCAAGGGTTCTTAACCAAGGGTACCTGGATGGAACTTAGTGAGTCACTTGAAGCCCTTGTCATTGTGTTGAAGTTTCGTGTCTGTCTCCTCCATCCTGGGGAGAAGATTTAAAATTTCTATCCCCTTTTCAAGCAGATCGGTGACTCCAAAAAGTATACAAATGTTGGGAGGCCGAGGAGGGAGGATCACTTGAAGTCGGGAATTTGGGACCAGGCTGGCCAAGGTGGCAAAACCCTGTCTCTACTAAAAATACAAAATTTAGCTGGGTGTGGTGGTGCATGCCTGTAGTCCCAGCTTCTTGGGAGGCTGAGGCAGGCGAATTGCTTGAATCTGGGAGGTGGAGGTTGCAGTGAGTCGAGATCGCGCCACTGCACTCCAGCCAGGGTACAAATAGCAGCTTTAGACTTGATCCCGCCAGGCATGACTCCTGGGCACGTTCAGCAGTGGATCTCCCAATTCTGCCTGAGTTTCCAGTGTCTTCTCAGAGAGGCCTGGAGTGGAGCGTCTGAAGCCAGGGCTGGATGTCTTGCTGCATAAATGCACTTTCCACTTCCAGCTCTGCTGTCAGCCTCGGGGGGTAGAAGACCCATGTCAGGGGAGAGCCATCTTCCTCCTAAAGCCCCACCTGCCTGATGGCTGAGACTTATGCCTCCTTTCTGGAACTCCCAGGGGCCCCTGAACTTCTCGTTGTTTGCTAAATGTGCAAGCACGAATTCCCTGTACCTCTCCCCTCGGACCTTCCTGCTGCTCCTATAGCTCTGTCTGCAGCCTGGAAATGTTTGTTTGCTTTTGGAGAAATTCTAATTCCATCCTCCGCAGACTGATCACAATTACACTGGAACTTTCTGGAGCCTGTTCCAGCAGACATGAGGTCCCTTCTTCAAGTCCTCTCTGTAACCCCATATGAGGTGAGGATACTGAGGCTGATGAGCTCATGAATACTGAGTACCAGAGCTTAAGTTCAACTTGTCTCAAAGTTTATGGGATTTAAGGTTGGTGTGGGAAGTGTTCTGTTTGGCAACCCCTCCCCCGGTGTGTGGGGGTTGGGTCCTGGGTTGCCTGGAGAACCCCAGCTTACACCTGCTGACCTGAGGCATTTATAACTGGTGTTCTCTTTAACTGCAAAGTGTTGTGGTTTGGGTGAGAAATTTTGTGCTCACCCTGTTCACAGAGGAAGCTCTGACACCACCACACAGCCTCTGACACAGACTGGAGAAAGCTGTCATTAGGATGTGCCTGTCAGCAGGAAAAGCTGCATCTACATCCACATATAGACATAGCTGTACACATATATTCATATACACATCTTTACACACATCTGTACACACACATCCATATACACACACATCTACATATAGACACATCCATGTACACACACATCCATATCCACACATTCGTACACACGTACCTATGTATATCTACACACACACTTCTGTATATACACACATCTATGTACAGATACATCTGTACACACATGCACACACATTAGTACACACATCTGCATACACATCTGTGGGAATCAGGGAAAGACAGCATTAAGTAGTGACGGTCTGGTAATAGCAAGTGTTGTTTTGACATCTTTTGGGTGAACTGACCAGCTAGTGGCCATCAGAGGGGTGTGTGGGGTGGATCTGCAGGTTGGCAGGGCAGCCAAAGATGATATTTGCATTTGCTCATGGCTTTTCTAGAGGATCTCCCGTGTGGGGCCTTGGAGTGTGGTGAGCTTCCCTGCGGCCCAACTGCCAGTGTCTGCACCACGACCAATGAAGTTCTGGCTTCACTGGCCTTCTCAAGGACTTTGGATTGTACTGTAAGAAACACTAGTGTGCCATCATTCGACATGTCTGGTCACCACGTGGAGATCAGTTACCAGCAGCGAGATGGGAGCCAGGAGGATGCTGCAGTGAGACAGGCGCGATGACCAGGGCTGGAGCTGGTGCTCAGCGGAGGTGGCAGAAGGGATTGATTCTAGTCACATTCCATAGCGACAGTCGACTGAATTCCTAATGGATCCAATGAGGGAATTGTTGAGGAGAGAAGAGGAGTCCTTTGTATTTATTTCTGAGTTTGTAACAGAGGTTTCTAATTTTGAGAAATCTGGAGTTTAAAAAATTGGGGAAGGGCTGGGCACAGTGGCTCACACCTGTAATCTCGGCGCTTTGGGAGGCCAAGGCGGGCAGATCACTTGGGCTCAGGAGTTTGAGACCAGCCTAGCCAACATAGTGAAACCCCATCTCTACTAAAAATAGAAAAAATTAGCTGGGCACGGTCGTGTGTGCCTGTAATCCCAGCTACTTGGGAGGCTGAGGCAGGAGAATCACTTGAACCTGGGAGGCAGAGGTTACAGTGAACCAGGATCCTGCCACTGTACTCCAGCCTGGATGACAGAGTGAGACTCTGTCTCAAGAAAAAACAAAACCTGGGGAAGGATTGGCATAGAAAACCACTAGCTGGGCTGTCTCCTGCCCTCTCTCCAGCCCCAGCTTGTGTGGTCATGGCTGGGCTTGCTGGCTAAGCCTATCCTCCCAGGTGACACCAGGGCCTTTTCAGGGCTGGAGTGACCTGCAGCCACCCATGGGTGGCGAGGCCAAGTGGCTCCAGGCGGAGCTGGAAGTGAAACTGGTGATGGGGGCAGCCCCATCATCTTTATAGGGAACCTCACATGGCAGGCGGGCGGCAAGCTGGCCTTCTCCGCATCGCTGAGCCATCTGCTGAGTGACCAGGCCCACGTGACAGGTAGGAGATGAGATCCCTTGTGCCCCATCTCCTCCGTGGCCAGGCTAGGGTGTGGGCCAAATGCCTCCTGATGGTTCTCATCACCCCAGCCTCTCAATATCAACATCCCATCTAAGGACAGATGCAGGCTCAATGTGAGCCTCCAGAACCTCCCCCAACCTCCAACTGCCCCCACTAACCTTAAAATAGCAGCTTTTGGGCTGTTTTTATTCTGACCCACAATAAGAAACACAGGTAACATTTTGACCTAAAATACACTGGGGATTTAAAACAAATACACAGAGGCTGAGCAGGTGCTGGCCCTGTGCCGGAGCCGGGCTGGTGGCGCCTGGGTGTGCCGCTTACGGGTTGTGAAAGATTCCAAGATAAAGACAGGAGCTGGGGCCGGGGGCACTTGGAGCGGCGGCTGTTGACCACCTCACGTGGGTGTTTGGGAGTCATAACAGCTGGCCCAGTTCCACCTGTGTGTTCTGGCTGACCTTCAGTGTTGCAGAAGCTTCAGAAGGTGAAATTTACATGACAACCCATGATGTGTGGTTAATTCTTTTCTCATCTGTCCTGTTTGATTTTGTTTCATTCTACTTTTTTTTTCTTTTTTGAGACAGAGTCTTGCACTGTTGCCGAGACTGGATGCGATGGTGCAATCTTGGCTCACTGTAACCACTGCCTCCTGGGTTCAAGCAATTCTCCTGCCTCAGCCTCCTGAGTAGCTGGGATTATAGGTGCCTGCCACCAAACCTGGTTTTTTGTTTTTGTTTTTGTTTTTTTTTTTAGTAGAGATGGGGTTTCACTATGTTGGCCAGGCTGGTCTTGAACTCCTGACCTCCAGAAATCTGCCCAACTTGGCCTCCCAAAGTGCTGGGATTACAGCCATGAGCCACTGCGCCCAGCCTCATTCTACTTTATTTTTGAGCTAAGCAGTGTCCCACGCCTATAATTCCAGCACTTTGGGAAGCCAAGGCAGGAGGATTGCTTGAGCCCAGGAGTTCAAGACCAGCCTGGGCAACATCGTAAGACCCCTGTTTCTACCAAAAAAAAAATGTATATATACATAAAAATTAGCCAAGTTTGGTGGCACATGTCTGTAGTACCAGCTACTTGGGAGGCTTAGGTGGGAGGATTGACTGAGCCTGGGAGGTCAAGGCTGGCTGCAGTGAGCCATGATCAGGCCTGTCTGTGGCCTGTTGTACAGGGCACAGGTGTTGGCTCTTCAAGGAGCCCCCAACTCCAAGGCCCTTGGGGGATTCCCGAGTCCCCTCTTTGCCTGGGTCTGGGATTGTTGGTCCCTGGGGGCTGACCCTTTCATCTGCCTGCTCTGTCCCTGCAGCACTGCTGGAGAGGAAGAAGGAAGATGGACAGTGGGTGGCCGCCCTGGGTGCTGAGCTTTTCATGCCAGGGCTGGCGGGGCTGCGTGCCCTTGGCCTGCTGCAGCAGTGAGCCCAGCTCTGGACCAACTCCCTGAGGATACAGTACAGCCTCCTGGGTAAGGCATTGCGTGCCTGGTGGCGGGGCAGGTGGAGGTGGCAGGGTCTGCCCTGTTTCCTGCAGCTGTGGCTCTGCAAGGTAAGATATGCTTTCACCACAGGGTTTTCCATTAGTCACTCTGTGGGCTCTGAGTAGGACTTAGTACCTGCTCATTAAAAAAAAAAGGTGTGTCTGATGAGGGGACATTCACCCATCTCTTAAGACCTCCTTACCAACAGGTTCTAATGGAGTGACAGGTGGAGCAGAGCACGGGGCTGTGGGGGGCATGGCTGAGGCCAGGCTGGGCTGGGCCCTCCTCCTCTTGGAGCCGTGGTGGAGGGCTGCCTGGCAGAGGATGTCAGGGGTCTCTGGGTTGATCCTCACAGCTCAGGCAAAGCAGCCAGCACACGAGTGCAGCACCAGCCAGAGGCTGCAGACAGAGAGTGGCTCAGATAGTGCCTATAGGCTGGAGCTGGGCCATGAGCTCTGCTACACACACATCCTGGCTTTCAGCCACAAGGTGGGTGCCCAGGCCAGGTGGGATGTCCAGAGAGAACACCAGAGTCAGGCAAGTGGTGATCTGAGTACCCTGAGCTCATCTCCAGAGAGATGAACTTGCTCCCATAGCATAGCCATATAGGATGGATCCAGGGCTGGCACTTCAGCCTCAGTCTTATGTCTATTCATCCAGGGTTGCTTGAGCCCAGGAGGCAAAGGTTGCAGTGAGCCAAGATGGTGCCACTGTACTCTAGCCTGGGCAACAGAGTGAGATCTTGTCTCTAAAATAAACAAATATAAATAAAAAAAAAAAAAAAAAACAAGGCTAGGCACAGTGGCTCACGCTTGTAATCCCAGCACTTTGGGAGGCTGAGGCGGGTGGATCATGAGGTCAGGAGTTTGAGACCAGCCTGGTCAACATGGTGAAACCCCATCTCTACTAAATATACAAAAATCATCCAGGTGTAGTGGCAGGTGCCTGTAATCCCAGCTACTCAGGAGGCTGAGACAGGAGAATCGCTTGAACTGGGGAGGCAGAGGTTGCAGTGAGCGGAGATTATGCCACTGCCCTCCAGCCTAGGTGACAGAGCGAGACTCCATCTCAAAAACAAAAAACATCAACAAAATAGTGCTTTCTACAGAACTGTCTCCTCAGAAAACCAAACTGATATCCCTGGAGTGGGTGGCTGTGAGGGGGCCCAGGGACTGGGTGGACAGGGCCTCCATGGACAGTTCACCGCTCGTGTGTGTCCCAGGTTCAGCTCTGGCACGAGGAGGACTCGGGCCACCTGCACTCACAGCTGGAGGTGAACTACAGGAAGCACTGGGATGAGAGCAGCAACAACAGGCATCTCCGTGTCAGCCAGACCTTCAAGAATGACTCGGAGCCCACCCTGAGCAATCACTTGGTGGAGGTGAGCCCGGCCACTGCAGCAGAGCCATGCCCCATGAGTCCAGCCTGGACGGTGCGAGCTGGGGAACCCCGCATGGCCCTCTGGCCCTGGCCGCAAGGATGCAAGCAGCTGAAACTCAGCCTTGGTGACTTTCCCTTTTGCATCTCCAGCCCCAGATCCCCAGGGATGAGAAACGCTTGCCACAGTGCCAAGGACTGGAAGGAGGGCTTAGGAAAAACAGATTTCCAACTGTAAAAATGCATTTTGGAAGCAGCGGTTTGCTTTTAGTTTTCCCCAGAGGGTGGGTTCTTCTGCTGAGTTAGGAATAATGGTGAGCTCGGCAGCTGAGCAGGTGGCGGTTTTTCTACAGCACACATTTCACCTTTACATTTATTTAAAAATGGGTTTAATTTTTTTCCCTTTTCACATCCGGTCCTGCAAATTGTCTTGTTTTTTTGTTGTTGTTGTTGTTGTTTTGTCTGGTTTTGTTTTGAGAGGGAGTCTTGCTCTGTCACCAGGCTGGAGCGCAGTGGCATAATCTCGGCTCATGGCAACCTCCACCTCCCGTGTTCAAGCGACTCTCCTGCCTCAGCCTCCCGAGTAGCTGGGACTACAGGCATGCACCACAACACTAGGCTAATTTTTGTATTTTTAGTAGAGATGGGGTTTCACCATGTTGGCCAGGATGGTCTCGATCTCTTGACCTCATGATCCACCCACCTCGGCCTTCCAAAGTGCTGGGATTATAAGTGTGAGCCACCATGCCTGGCCACAAATGGTCTTTTAAATATTAACTTTTAATTGTGGTTAAATATACATTGTGTAAAATGTGCTGTTTTAACCATTGTTAAGTTTAGTGGCATTACCTGCATTTACAGTCTTCTGCAGCCATCACCACTATTCATCTGCAGAACCTGCAAAACTGCAAGTCTGTACCATTAAATGCTGACTCACCATTCGCTCCTGCCCCCAGTCCCTGGCAACCACCATTCTACTTTGTGTTTTAGGCTTTTGACTACTCTAGGCACCACATAGAAGTGGAATCATACACTATTTGTCCTTGTTTTTTCTTGAGACGGAGTTTCACTCTTCTTGCCCACACTGGAGTGCAGTGGCACCATCTCGGCTCACTGCAACCTGCACCTCCTGTGTTCAAGCAATTCTCCTGCCTCAGCCTCCTGAGTAGCTGGGATTACAGGTGCGTGCAACCACACCCAGCTAATTTTTTGTATTTTTAGTAGAGACAGGGTTTCACCATGTTGGCCAGCCTGGTAACTCTTGACCTCAGGTGATCCTCATGCCTCAGCCTCCCGAAGTGCTGGGATTACAGGTGTGAGCCACTATGCCAGCCTGTGCTTTTTTGGACTGGCTTATTTCACTTAGCATGTCCTCAAAGTTTTGACAAGCTTGTGTCAGAATTTCCTTCCTTTTTTTTTTTTTTTTTCAAGATGGAGTCTTGCTCTGTCAACCAGTCTGGAGTGCAGTGGTGTGATCTTGGCTCCCTGCAAACTCCGCTTCCCAGGTTCAAGCAATTCTCCTGCCTCAGCCTCCCAAACTGAGATTACAGGCACCCACCACCACACCTGGCTAACTTTTTTATTTAGTAGGAAAGAGTTTCACCATGTTGTCCACGCTGGTCTTGAACTCCTGACCTCATGATCCACCCACCTCAGTCTCCCGAGTAGCTGGGATTATAGGCACCCAACATGCCTGGCTAATTTTTGTATTTGTAGTAGAGATGGGGTTTTGCCATGTTGTCCAGGCTGGTCTCAAACTCCTGACCTCAAGTGATCTGCCCACCTCAGCCTCCCAAACTGCTGGGATCACAGGCGTGAGCCACTGCACCCGGCCTTATTGAAGGTTTTACTGAGATGGTCATGGGGTGGCATTGGGAGGGAATTACATCTTGCGGCAGAGTTTGAGAAATGTTTTCTGTCTCAGGCTCTGTGGCCCCTAAGTCTGTGCTGTAGCTACTCCATTCTGCTGCTGTGGTGTCATGAAAGCAGCCACGGGAATAGGACATGAACGTGTTACAGGAAAGGGATCTCGATCCAGACCCAAGAGAGGGTTCTTGGATCTTGTGCAAGAAAAGATTCAGGGCTGCTGGTGCCTATTTTTATGGTTATTTATTGATGATATGCTAAACAGGGGATGGATTATTCATGCCACCCTTTTTAGACCATATAGGGTAACTTCCTAATGTTGCCGCCATATTTGTAAACTGTCACGGCGCTGGTGGGAGTGTAGCAGTGAGAACGACCAGAGGTCCCTCTCGTCACCATCTTGGTGGGTTTTGGCCAGCTTCTTTACTGCAATCTGTTTTATCAGCAAGGTCTTTATGACCTGTATCTCTCTCTCTCTCTTTTTTTTTTTTTGCAATAGAGTCTCACTCTGTTGCCCAGGCTGGAGTGTAATGGCACAATCTCAGCTCACCACAACCTCTGCCTCCCAGGTTCAAGTGATTCTCCTGCCTCAGCCTCCCCAGTAGCTGGGATTATAGGCATGTACCACCATGAGCAGCTAATTCTTATGTTTTTTAGTAGAGACAGAGTTTCACCATGTTGGCCAGGCTGGTCTTGAACTCCTGACCTCAAGTGATCTGCCCACCTCAGCCTACCAAAGTACTGGGATTACAGGCATGAGCCACCGCACCCAGCCATGGCCTATCTCTTGTGTAACCTCCTATCTCATCCTGTGACTTAGAATGCCTAACCATCTGGGAATGCAGCCCAGTAGGTCTCAGCCTCATTTTACCCGGTCTCTATTCAAGATGGAGCTGCTCTTGTTCAAATGCCTCTGACAAACAGGCAGGGTTGTGTTCCAATAAAACTTTATTTATAACAACAGGTGTAGGCTGTGGCTTGCCAACCTGTTTCACATCAGCCAGGATGCCTCCTTCTTCCCAAAGTTTTTCTCCAGCCGTCCTCCCCAGGCTCCCCGCTCCACCTGCCCCACCTCCAGATTGGTTTCTCTGTGTTTCCTCTGTGGATTCCTTGTTGCACGTGTAATTAGTTGAAGTAACTGCGTTGGTCATCAAACCTCCTTCAAGAGGATCTGAGTTCCTCCCACCACAGGGACATGGATGGCACTGATAACCCCAGGGTGTGTGGGAGCCAGTGCCAGCTTGCCCTGGGCTGGCTCTCTCTGCACAGGACAGTCCAATGTCTCCTGTCATTCTAGGTCTTCGTGGACATTCACAATGACAGCTCAGGCTCTGAGCATTCTGGACACATCCTGATGGGACCCACATCTCTCAATTACTCTGTGAGCTGCTGTTACCATGACGAGCACCTGGAGCTCTCCGGCCAGAGCTGGCACAACAGTGAGGTTTTGTTGTGGGCAGGGTTCCCAGGCGAGGCCTCCCTGCGCACAGAACTGCAGATACATGGTAAGGCACCCAGCACAGAGCCCCAGGGCTGGAGCTGGCTTCCTCCATGCCTGGGCCAGCCTAGCAGCCCTGGACCCAGGTGGCACCCCATCAAGCCCAGTGTGGCCCTGGGCTCTGGGACAACTGGGACAGCCTTGTCCATCGATGGCCTCACTCCCAAGGCAGGCGGATTCATTTCCTAGGACTTCCACAACCAAGTTCCACACACTGGATGGCTTAAAACACAGACATCGTAGCCAGATGTGGTGGCATGTATATGTGGTCCCAGGTACTCAGGAGGCTGAAGCAGGAAAATCACTTGAGCCAGAAGGTCGAGGCTGCAGTGAGCTATGATTGCAACACTGTGCTCCAGCCTGGATGACAGAATGAGACCCTGTCTCAAAATAAAAACAACATAATCCACAGTGGACTGAGGGCCCATCTGGCTTGAATATGACATTATTTTCACTTAATTCCATCTGTAAAGATGCTATTTTTTATTTATTTTTTTGAGATGGAGTCTTACTCTGCCACCCAGGCTGGAGTGCATTGGTGTGATCTTGGCTCACTGCAACCTCCACCTCCCATGTTCAAGCAATTCTCCTGCCTCAGCCTCCTGAGTAGCTGGGATTACAGGTACACCACCATGCCCAGCTAATTTTTGTATTTTTAGTAGAGATAGGGTTTCACCATGTTGGGCAGGCTGGTCTCGAACTCCTGACCTCATGATCTGCCTGCCTGGGCCTCCCAAAGTGCTGGGTTTACAGGTGTGAGCCACTGCACCCAGCCAAGACCCTATTTTTAAATAAGGTCATATTCATAGGACAGACGGCAAGGGGGGTGGGACTTCCATATCTCTTTTTGGGGGACACAGTTCAACCCATTATGGGGGAAAGATAAAAGGAATAAGAGGAGCCAGCATTGGCTGGGCACTTACTGCATACACACCAGGCAAGCCGTGTACACACGAGAGTTCAGTACAGTACAGCTGTCCCGATCACACAGGGGAACACCACAGCTCTTAGAGGGGCCTGCGAGCCATCAGAACCCGCACCCTTCCCCCATCTGACCTCGTCTCCCGGCCCCCAGCCCCACCTGTTCCACTCCTTGCTATTCTTTAACACACCAGGCTTGCTGCTGCCCCAGGACCTTGACACGGGCTAATCCTGCCACCTGGAAAGCCTCTCTCCCACACACCTGCCTGGCTCCCTCACCTCCCTTAGGTATTTTTCAATGTCATCTCAGGGAGGCCTCTTTTCCACCTCCCCGTCTGCTCCCATCCCCTCCCACCCTCTCCCCGGCTCTGTCATTTGAACACACTGAGTAGCATACAAATACCTTTGTTTCTCATTCTCTCTGCACAAGAATCACCAGAATGTGTGCTTCACGAGGGCAGGGACAATTTTGTCTGCTTTGCCGCAGGGCACATAGAAGGTGTTGAATGTGCGTGAATGAGCCTATGAGGTAGGGTTAGGAACACCATTCCCATTCTGCAGATGAGGGATGGAGGCTCAGAGAAGTTAAGTCACCTGGCCCAGGCCACATAGCTGGTAATGACGGAGCAAGGATTAAACCCAGAGCCACCCTCTTACCCCCATATAGATTACAGAGACCTGGCTCTTGAGCATTCAGGACCCCTGGGTCTCCCTAGTCCCCTAGGGCATCTTCTGTTAGCCCCAAATTTTTTTTTATTTTGAGGGCTAGGTGTGATGGCTCATGCCTGTAATCCTAGCACTTTGGGAGGCCAAAGTGGATGGATCATTTGAGGTCAGGAGTTTGACACTAGCCTGACCAGCATGGTGAAACCGTCTCTACAAAAGAAAAAAAAATTAGCTGGGCATGGTGGTGCATGCCTGTAGTCCCAGCTACTCAGGAGGCTGAGGCACGAGAATCTCTTGAACCTGGGAAGTAGAGGTTGCAGTGAGCCGAGATCACACCACTGCACTTCAGCCTGGGCGACAGAGTGAGACTGCATCTCAAAAAAATTTACAGACAAAAAAAAAAACCACTTTATTTTTGGCCCTCGGCCTCCTGAGGGGTGAATGGAGGATTGGATCACATGAGGAAATTGTCCCCAGTCTGAGCTGACCTCAGAGTTTGTTGCGGACAGGGTGGCCAAGTGATGGGAAGTCATTCTGGATGAACACCTCCACGCCACTCTAGTTCCTGACCCATGATGCCTGTTATGGCCACCCCCAGCAAGAGGTGACCTCCCTCTCCTCCCATTGCTGTCCACAGTCTGCTGTCCCCCTTCTCGGGGATGCTTTCTGCCTGTCGTTAACATTCTTGGTGTCTCTGACAGCTGGGCGCTCCCGGGCGTGGGAATTGTGTCCCTTCCCTCCTCTTGCCCTGCACACAGTAAGTACACATGGTTGAATGTTGAATGAGGAAGGAAGGAAGCGTTTCCCAGGCCTCCTGCATGCCGCACAGGCAGTCCTCTCCCATGCGTTACCCCATTTACTCTGGACGCTGTCCCTTGAGGCTGGTGGACTGTGACCACCTTATAGATAAGGAAGTCAAGGCTCAGAGCTGCGGGGCTCATCTACCCTGCTGGCCAGATGGGAGGTGCTGGAGACTGGCTGAGTGTCACTTGGGCCTGAGCCATGAGCTGCACCCCATGGGAACCTGGCCTCTGACATAGAGTAGGCGACATGCGTTTGTGCTGGGGCTCCTGGACCAGATGGTTCTGTGTGTAGCAGAGGGAATTTAAGTCAAAGAAGAAACTCCTAACCGTGAACCAGACTCTCCTATTCTGTGGGGGGTGATGGAAGGGATGGGACCCTCCAGCCAGGGCCAGGTGGCTGCAGGTGGGTATCAGTGGCCAAAGTGGCCATTTATCAAGGGCAGACCTCATGCTGATTCCTCTGCAGGCTGCTCAGAGAATCCCCAGGAATTGCTGCAGAGCCCTTCATCTCACAGTCATTCAGAAAGCATTCACTGAACCCCTGCTGTATGTCAGGAGCCATCCTAAGAGAAATCTGGGCCCAGGGGCTGTCGTTCTTGTGGAGTGGCAGTAGGGGAGCAGGAGCCTAGTAAGCAAGGGAGCGAGGTCATTTCAGGTTGTGCTGGGAACCCCAATCCAGGGAGATGGGATGGAGGATGGCTGGCAGCAAAGGACTGGGAGGGAATTCAGATGGGCAGTCAGGGGAGCCCTCTAGGAAGAGGTGTCATTTCAGCAACTTAAACTTCAATGAAAGGAGGAGCCACCCATGCCTAGATCCTCAGGGGCAAATGATGACAGATGATGTCAAGGAGGCTCAAAAGGGGTTGACCCCACCCAGATCCCCATGGGAGTCTTTCCCTTTCCCACTGGTGTTGTGTTTGAGGGCTGCAGGGCATGGCCCCTCCTGAAGTCTGGTGTGTTCCTGGGCTGGGAAGGGAGGTGAACCTGCTTCAGTAGCCCCTGTCATTTTCTGCTCTAGAGACCCAGACCCAGGCCTGCATGGCCCTCCATGGCAGGGACAGTGGGGTCAGTGTGGACCTGGCAGCCCTGGTGTCCTGGCCACTGCACAGCCCACTGCAACTGGCGGCCAATGCCAGCCACACAGTGCCCGCTCTCTGAGGCTGGGCCTGCCTTTCCCAGCCAGGTAAGGAGTGGATGGGGCAGGACCTCCCTCCAAATTCTGTCCCCTCTGTCTAATTCCTGGGGTGCAGAGGACCCGCTGTGTGCAGGGCGGATGGGGAGGGCCAGGCCTTGGGTTTCCCCAGCACTTCACAGTTTACAAAGCCTTCATTTGTCATCACTATAACCAGGTCTGCTGAGCAGTCTCTGTACTCCCAATCACAGAGCTGGTATGGATGGGTACCCTGGATTAGCATCTGGCTTCTGGCCTGTGTCTTGGTGCCCTGCGGTCTTGGGTCAGAATCAAAGCTCCTGCTTATCCAGTGCCCGCCCCGTGCCCAGCCCCCTTTGAAGGGTTCATGGGCATTTGTTAGTTTCATCCTCCCAATGCCCCAGAGAGAGGCAGGATGGCCCCATCTTTACCAAGGCTTTCTCCAGTGTTTGGATCCCACTTCTGCTGCTTGCCGGCTGTATGGCCTTGGGCAAATTTCTTCACCTCTCTGTACACTCATCTCCTCATCTGCAAAATGGGGATAATGATATTACCTGTAACGTGGAGGTTGTGAGGACTGAGGGAGTTAATCTTAGGAATGCCTGAGTAGATGCTTAAGAAGCACTTGCTGTGATGAAGAAGAAAAAGATGATGCTGGTGGTGTGACAATGACCTTTATCATCATCATCTCTGGGTCACATGCCAGAGTGTGGGTGACTTGCCCAAGGTCACCTAGCAAGAAAGCAGCAAAATGGGGCCTCAGACTTGGCACCCAGGACCTTCCTCATGGGGCCCTCCTGCCTCGGCGGAGGAACCCACATGGGGCCATGCCTTGGCCACTGTCACTTGGCATGAACTCGCCCTGCCTGGCTGGCCCTCCTTCTCCAAGAGCCACAGAGCATGTCCCAGAGCCAGGCACCAATGCTGCTTTCACAGCCTCCTGTTTCAGATTACCCGGCAACCCCTGCCCCAGTCCACTCTGCCGTGGGAGGAGAGGGCAGCTCCCCAGGGCTCAGGGGGCCAGAATGTCAAAGGCTCTCCCTCCTGCAAAGGCTCTTGGCTCTGTACCCCACAACTGAGTGGACTGGATACCCCGTGCCCCTGACTTCATCTAAACTATTTCCTGCACTTGAGGCCAGGTGATGGGGAGACCCCCGGGGAGTGAGGTCTCTGATGATGTCTGGGCTGCAGCTGTCCTTTGGCATCCCTCAGTGGGCGCTGCCAACCTGAGCTGCAACAGGGGCTGACCCCCGCCCTGCATCCTCAGCACCCATGAGAGTGTTGGATGAGCCAGGCCTGCAGGGCGTGGGGACAGGGATGTGCTGGGCTGTAGAGCCTGGCCTGTGAGGGTCCCTACCTGGCCTCCTCAGGCTGTCTAAACCCGCACACCTGGCAGTCTGCTCCCTCCTCAGCTTGTGTTCCAAGGACCCTGGGCAGCGGAAGAGATGAGCTCCTCACTGCGGCTGACCTGCGATTCTCAGACCAGCTTGGTCCTTAACGTCCGTGGCCAGAACCAGGCAGTCAGGTGAGACCCCCCGGCCACCAGGAGGAGAGGAGTCAGAGGGAGGAACCATTGGCTGGGCACCTACTGTGCACCAACGCTGGACACAGCACCTCTCGATCCTCTGCTTAGCTCACATCAACAGATGTGGGCAGGGAGGCTCAGAGAGGGCAAGCGACTTTTCCAAGGTCACACAGCTATAAAAATCCCTCAACCTCTCCAGGCAGGGCACTGATGAGTTCTTGGTCTCAGAAACTAAGTACATCCCAGGCCCCAAACGCTTATTAGTGACTCTTACTGCCCTTGGGGCTGGGGGCCTGGTGAGGTGCTTGGTGTTCTTATGGGTACACTACGTCAGGGGCCACCAGCCAGTCTTCAGCGCTCAGATCTCAGCAGTGGGGGGAGGAGGTGAGTAAGCCACTTGTTGAAGGGGTAGACCAGTGCTTCTCACTTAGAGGTGAGTCCCCCCGCCCCCCACCCCCAGGAACTTTTGGCAATGTCTGGGAGTTTCTGGCTGCTACACTGGGGAGGACGACGCTATGAGGGTCAGTGTACAGAGGCCACGGATGCTGCTAAGCATCTTACGGTGCGCAGGACACACCCATGACTGTGAGTCCATGAGCCAAGGTGTCAGCTGTGCCAAGGCTGAGACCCTGGGGTGGAGAGGAACCCGACAGGAGGGTGCAGCGCCCTGGGGTTACACAGTCCTGGCACAGTGGCTCACAGCTGTAATCCCAGTGCTTTGGGAGGTCGAGGTGGGAGGATTGCTTAAGCCCAGGAGCTCCAGCAACATAGTGAGACCAGCCTGGGCAACATAGTGAGACCTACATCTCTACAAAAAGTCTTAAAAATTAGCCAGGTGTGGTGATGCATGTTATAGTCCCGGCTGCTCTGGAGGCTGAGGTGGGAGGATCACTTGAACCTGGGAGGTGGAGGCTGCAGTGAGCAGAGATCATACCACTGAACTCCAGCCTGGGTGACAGAGGAAGACCCTGTCTCTCTAGGAAAAAGAAAAAGAAAAGGAAACATGGAGATGATTCCCACCCTGGCCTGAAGGAGTGAGGGGAGGGGAGCTATGTGAGGAGGATCGCTGGGAGGCAGCCGGGGGTCACAATCCTGTCCACACTCTGCTGGGACTCCCATGGGACCAACCCAAGAAAGCTCGTTGATGGGCTCATGGCAGACTTGCAGCCCAGAGCCATGCTTAACCCTTGATACCAATGGGGAAACTGAGGCTCAGAGAAGCTTGCCTATGGTGCCAGAGCTAGACAGAGGCCAAACTGGGATTCAAACCCAGGTCACCTGGCTCCAGAATCCAGCCCTAACCAGGACACCATATGGCCCTTGGGCCTCAGGGTGTGTGAATAGCCCTGCATTGGGCCATTGATGTGATCCTGGCTCTCTGACCCTCTCTTGGGGAAGCTGACTTGATCCAACCTGGTCCTGGGGGCACTGGACAAGGCGGCGTCTTGCCAGCTTCAAGCCCTCTATTTCCTTCCTTCTAGCAAAGAGTGGCTGTTCTCAGGCCGGCATTGTCTCCCCTCCCTCCTGGGCCGCTGCCCCAGCTCAGCCTCAGTCTCAGCTAAGGTAACTGTGCACCAGCCGCCTGGCTCCTAACTGGTTTCAGATGCTCAGCCCAAGGCGGGAGTGGGGCCAGGTCCCTCTGGGGCGTGTTAACGCATGCGCATCTGTCCGCCAGCCTGCAGCAAGTCCCTGTGGGCCATCCTGGGAAACTCCTGGCTCCAGCTTTCCCAAACATACCCAGGTTTACATTCCTGGACCGGCCCCCAGCCAGGCCCACGAGCCCTTCAGGAGACTGGGGAGGCCTCCTCACCCAGTGCCTGGTGCTGGCGCTGCCTCGCCCAGCCTGGCGCACTTGTAGAGGCTGCAGGAGATGACGCAGTCCTTTGAGCTGAGCCAGTGTCACCCCCGTCTCTGCTCTGCACACAAGACTAGGGGGTCCTGGGAGTGGACAGGAGGGTCCACTAGACTTAGGCCAGGTTCCTCTGTCCCTCTGAGCTGTTGTTGTCCATATCCAAATCCAGTGCTCCTGGAGGGCATGCCTAGTGCCTGGCATAGGGCCCAGTGCATAGTAGGTGCTCAGTAAAAAACAGGGTGCGAATGGGTGAGTGCATGCATGAACGGTCACATCTGCCAACTGGTCACTTCATTTTCCAGCCAGCCACCGTGTTCTGCTAGGCATCCTCCTAACCCTGACCCAGGCTGACTTCCTTTACAGAGCACATGCTATGTGCTGGGGTCCTCTGCCACATTTACACATGATTTTGGAGTTCCCCTAACTTTGCTACAACTGCACAATCATTCAGGGAACATCTTTATTATTTATGTATTTGTTTTTTGAGACAGAGTCCCACTTTGTTGCCCAGGCTGGAGTGCAGTGGCATGATCTCAGCTCACAGCAACCTCCACCTCCTGGGTTCAGATGATTCTCCTGCTACAGCCTCCTGAGTAGCTGGGATTACAGGCATACACCACCACGTCTGGCTGATTTTTTTTTTTCTTTTTTTGTAAAGATGGGGTTTCACTATCTTATCCAGCTGGTTGCAAACTCCTGACCTCAAATGATCCACCCACCTCGGCCTCCCAAAGTGTTGGGATTACAGGCGTGAGCCACCATGCCCGGCCTTAGTTTTTATTTTGAAAATTTATTTTTGGGACAGGGTCTTGCTCTGTCACCCAGGCTGGAGTGTAGTGACATGATCATAGCCCACTGCACCCTCAAGTTCCTGGGTGCAAATAATCCTCCCGCCTCAGCCTCCAGAGTAACTGGGACTACAGGTGGTACCATCACACCTGGCTCCATCCAGGGAGCTTCTTCGTTTTTTCCCCAAGTTTTATTTTGAGTCATTTGAACCTATATAAAAGTTACTGTGGGACAGTGAACACTGACCAATTGTTAATGCCTTTCCATATTTCTTATCTATGTTACATAAATTTGTATCATCATACACACATTTTTTCTGTATCATTAATTAATATAGAGATATTTCTGAAGGCATCGTCTTTTTACTCTGAGATACTTCAACTCTTTCCTGTAACAAGGATGTTTTCTGATTTAACACAATAATTACAACATTCAGGAAACTGAACATTGAAGTAGTACCTTCATTTAATGTGTAGCCCATATAAAATTTCCCAGCTTTCCCAATAACATTCTTTCAAAAAACTGTTTTGTTTTAAATCCGGGATGCAGGCCAAGATCACACAGCCTGCATATTTGCCAGAACAGAGGTCTACAGACTTTTACTGTAAAGTAAAATGTGGGGGTTGCAGGCCTTATGATCACTGTTAGCTACTCAGAATTATCATTGTAACACAAAAGCAGCTATAGACTATATGTAAGTGAATAGGCATGGCTGCGTTACAATAAAACTTTATTTACAAAATCAGGTTGTGGGCCACGTTTGACCCAAAAGCCAACTCCTGATCTAGAACATTCTCCTTCCACACTCTACCTTTCCTTACCCAATGTTTTATTTTTTATTTTTTAATTTTTTTACTTTTTTTGAGACAGTTTCTCTCTGTCACCAGGTTGGAGTGCAGTGATGCAGTCTCGGCTCACTGCGACCTCCATCCCCTGGGTTCAAGTAATTCTCCTGCCTCAGCCTCCTGAGTAGCTGGGATTACAGGCATGCACTACCACACCTGGCTAATTTTTGCAGTTTTAGTATAGATGAAGTTTCACCATGTTGGCCAAGCTTGATCTCAAACTCCTGACCTCAAGTGGTCCACCCACCTTGGCCTCCCACAGTGCTGGGATTACAGGCATGAGCCACTGCACACAGACCCCCCTAGATCTTATTATACAATTTTTCAGACACTAAAAAATGGAAGTAATTTTACAGTGAACACCCACATACCTAGATTTTCCTGTTCACATTTTATTTCACGTAATCACATAGCTCTCCATCCATCTTATTTTTGGAGACATTTCAAAATAAGTTGCAGATATCAATATAATTTCCCCTAAACATTTTATTAACATTAACCACCTTTAAAAAAAATCCCAGCCAGATACAGTGGCTCACACTTGTAATCCTAACACTTTGGGAGGCCAAGAATTGTTTGACTTCAGGAGTTCAAGACCAGCCTGGGCAACCTAGGGAAACCCCATCTCTACAAAAAATTTAAAAATTAGCCAAGCATGGCAATGTGTACCTGTAGTCTCAGCTACCCAGGAGGCTGAGGTATGGGAGAATTGCTTGAGTCCAGGAGGTTGAGGCAGCAGTGAGCTGTGTTCACACCACTGCATACTCCAGCCTGGATGACAGAGCAGACCCTGTCCCTTTCTCAAAAATGAAAAAAAAAAAAAAATTCCTGTATTGACAATTTTGAAGTGTCCAGGAGGTTATTTTGCAAAACATTCTCCTAATGTGGATTTGTCAGATTGTTTGCTGAAGTTAAGATTCAGGTTGAACATTTTTGACAGGGATATCACTAACGTAACGATGCATTTCTGGTGAGCTCATTAAAAGTGCCAGCTCTTAGCCAGGTGTGGTGGCTCGAGCCTGCAATCCCAGCACTTTGGGAGGCTGTGGTGGGTGGAGCACCTGAGGTCAGGAGTTCAAGACCAGCCTGGCCAACATGGCAAAACCCTGTCTCTACTACAAATAGAAAAATTAGCTGGGCGTGGTGGCACATGTCTGTAATCTTAGCTACTCAGGAGGCTGAGGCAGGAGAATCACTTGAACCCGGGAGGTGGAGGTTATATTGAGCTGAGATTGTGCCACTGCACTCCAGCCTGAGCAACAGAGCGAGACTCTGTCTCAAAATAGAAAAAAAGTACCAGCTTTTGAACCTCTTCTCAGACATTCTGTTTTTGTAGGTTTTAAGTGTGAGCCCAGAATCTATATTTTTAGTGTTTCCCCCAGTGATTCTACTGTTCAGCCAACCTGGAAGTTAGCACATTATTTCATACAATTTTCACAGCAACCCATAATAAAATAGGTGTCCTTATCCCTGTGTTTTGGATTAGGAAGCTGAGGCTTGGGTGGTTAAGGAACTAGCTGGAAATCACTCACCTCTCCGTAGTGGATCCACACTTAGAGTTCTGAGTGTTTGATGCCGACACAAGCCCAAGCATTGTCCTTTCTGCTAGACTGCCCCCTGCGGTCTGCAACAGTACTGCAACTAGAGTTCTTGCCTGCTGGCGCCAGGCTGGTATATATTTTCAAGTCCGTGTTATAGCTGGGAGGGCCTGAGAAGATAGTTGCCATGGCCACATTTGATGGCCTAGACTGAAGCTCCAAACCCTTCCTTCATCAAAGTTCCTTCAGCCCAGGAAGCTGTGGGTCTCTTGGGCCTGGGGCTTTGGGAGGCAGAGCTCATGGCTTAGAGCCAGCATCTGCTTAAATGTTCCATCAGAGCCCTGATGAGGAGATCTATCGTGCGTTTTTTTTTTTTTTTTCCCCCGACCCAGCTACACTACTGCAAGGATGAGGTTCAGAGCATGTTTGCCTTGGGTGCAGAATAGTGTCATTTTCACATCAGCACCCAGCTGGTAGCTGCTAAGGCCAGTCTCGCCAACTTCATGAAGCTGGGACAGACTTTCCTACAGGTATGTGGAGGACGGTCCAGGCCCAGGGCATGCTGGGGTGGGGATGGGGGCGCTCCTGGGACAGCCCTTTGAGAAAAGAGAAATTGTCCTAATGTTCTGGTTCGTGGGAGGGAAGGGCAGGCAAGGCTGTGAAACGGATAAAAATTGCTGAAGTAGATTATTAGCTGGTGTCTATATCCATCCCTTCTTCCTTTTACATTATTTATTGAGCATCTACTAGGTGCCAGGCACTATTTTAGAAGCTGAGGTGTGACCTAAAATGGAACTGATCAATCCTTCCTTTCATTAAATGTGCTTTCTAGTGGGGGAGATTACCCAAAATCACACAGATATGCCAGATACTAGTATGATATGGAGAAGACGCACTTAAGTGACTGAGAGTGAACAGGGAACACATTTAGATTAGGTGGCCAGGGAAGTCTCTACTGAGGAGGTGGCTCTTGAGCTAGCCATGGATGATAAGCGCCAGCCATTTGAAAATCTAAGGGAAAGCCAGGCATGGTGGCTCATACCTGTAATCCCAGCACTTTGGGAGGCTAAGGCAGGCAGATCACAAGGTCAGGAAATCAAGATCAGCCTGGCCAACATAGTGAAAACCCATCTCTACTAAAATACAAAAAATTAGCCAGGCATGGTGGCACATGGTGGCACATGCCTGTAGTCCCAGCTACTCAGTAGGTTGAGGGAGGAGAATCGCTTGAGCCTGGGAGGTGGAGTTCACAATGAGCAGAGATCGCACCACTGCACTCCAGCTTGGGTAACACAGCAAGACTCCATCTCAAAAAAAAAAAAAAAAAAAGCAAACTTCGGACCCTACCCCAGCAGTCCCCCTGCAGTGCCCTCAAGTGACCCTCGGACTGTGGTACCTACCAGCAAGGACAGCGACCCACTCTGAGCCTTTGCACAGGCTGTTCCATCTGCCTGGAATGCTCTTCCCTGCCTCATCCCCAAGCTTGCTTCTCTGCATTCCTTTCTTCCTTGAATGCCTCTGTGACCATCCTTGTCCCATCGTTTTCTGTCCTTTGACTATCTCCCTGTCAGCCTGGAAGCCCCATAAGGGCCAGGATCAGGTCTTGGCTACCTTTGTACCCAGGCACTTAGCACTAGCTTGGGAGCATAATACATGCTCAGTACATGATTGAGAAATCTCAATACCAACTGCGTGGCCCCTACAATCTCCTCTCCATGATCTAGCCCTGGGCTGAGTGCACCGTTTGTATTATCTTTCAGAAGTTGACAATTTCTTGCCTCCATTGTCTAGGAAAGTGAGGCTCAGAGAGGTTGGAAACTTGCCCAGAGCCACACAGTTTGGCCATGGAGTTGAGAGGTGGCTGTTCTGCGCTGTCTCCAGTTGGCCATAGTCCCCTCACCCACTCCTCTCCTTTATGTTATCCGCTCATCCTTAGGAAGCATTTGGCTTTTTGATTCCCTGACATATGTTGCCATGCAGGAAACTAGAAATGATCCACAAATACTCCCTTTTTTCTCCTCTGCAAACTTCTCTTTTTCCCATCCCAGGCAGAAGCGTGTGTCAGGTTCCCCTGTGACGCCATCATTCTCTTCCAGCTCAGTGCTCTTCCGGGAGAGCTGGTCCTGCAGACCACATATGAACGAGCTCATGGGACCTGTGTCCTGCATCAGGAGTTGCTGTGGAATGGCCAGGTGTTGGCCATCACTGGGAGCCTCTCTGGGCCTCTCCCCAAGCCCTTCAGGAACCTCAGCCTGCAGGGTGAGTGTGTGAGGGAATGTGGCAGCAGTGACCCAGCCACTCAAGAAATCATCCCTGGCTAAGCACAGTGGCTCACGCCTGTAGTCCTAGCACTTTGGGAGGCCAAGGTGGGTGGATCATCTGAGGTCAGGAGTTTGAGACCAGCCTGACCAACATGGTGAAATCCCATCTCTACTAAAAATACAAAAATTAGCCAGCTGTGGTGGTGGGCGTCTGTAATCCCAGCTACTTGGGAAGCTGAGGCAGGAGAATCACTTGAACCCAGGAGGCAGAGGTTGCAGTGAGCCAAAATCGCACCGCTGCACTCCAGCCTGGGCAACAGAGTGAGACTTGGTCTCAAAAAAAAGCCATCACTGAGCACCTGCTGATCCCAGGTGTGATTCTAGGGCACAAGGAATCTATCGGGAAACAAGATGGCCCAGATGTCCCCATCAGGGAGACAGTCATTGAGCAACGAGACACACATAAGCAAAATAACATCCAACGTGACCATTTCCACGCGTGGGAAAGACTGTGAGAGCAAGCAGGGTCTGTGTGGAGTGTGGGGCTCCTTTAGGTAGGGTGGTCTGGGAAGACCTCTTGGAGGAGGTGACTTCCAAGCTGAGATCTGAGGGGTAAAGAGGAGCTGGCTGAGGTGCAGAGGCTGAGCAGAGGCACTTCAGGTGGAAGGCCCTGGTGGAAATGAGCTTTGCATGTGGAGCAGCATCAGGGAGGCCAGCGTGGCTGGAGTGGGGAGAAGGGAGGAGGTGAGGCAAGAGGGCTGGGAGACCCAGGTCACTCAGGAGCTGGGGTTTATCCCGAGTGGGACCGGGCAGGGAGAAGAGGCCAGGGTGTGGGAGGGGTGGCATCCCTGGGCAATTCTGGTGCCAAGAGAGGTGAGTGCCAGTGAAGCCCCAATGGCAGCCGTGAGCCCCAGGGTCCTCCAGGAATAGGCATCCCTGGAAGGGCCTGTCATTCACAGCCTGTGCAGCCACGCAGACTATCAGTTTCTGTGTGAGAAACCCGCTGGGCACAGAGAAGAGCCCGACCCCTGACCCGCCAGGTGTGGAGACAGAATGCAGACCCCAGCCTGGGGGCATGACTTTCCAGGTGGCCTGATGGAATACTCCCAGCGTCATGTTTGCCATGTGTGCCCTGGAAGGCAGAGGAAATGAGCAGGTCCTCCACTAGCCAAGGCAGTGTGCATGTATGTATGTGTGCATGTGTGTGTGCACGTGTGTGCCTGTGTGTGCATGTCTGTATGTGTGCATGTCTGTGTGCACGTGTGCATATGCCTGTGTGTGCATGTCTGTATGTGTGCATGTGTGTGTGCATGTGTGTGTGTGAACCTGTGTATGCATGACTGTAGGTGCACATGCGTACGTGTGTGCATGTGTATGTCTGTGTGCGTATGTGTGTGCATGCCTGTATGTGTGCACATATCTGCGCCTGTGTATGTGCATTCATGTGTGCATGTGTGTATGCGCCTGTGTATGCCTGTATATGCATGTGTGTGTGCATGTATGCCTGTGTGCGTGTGTGCATGCATGTATGTGCGCATGTATCTGTGCCTGTGTGTGCATGTGTGCATGTATGTGTGTGCCTGTATGTGTGCCTGTATGTGCATGTGTGTATGCATGTATGTATGTGCATGTGTATATGCCTGTGTGCATGTGTATGGGCATGACAGCATGTGCGTGTGCACGTATATGCATGTGTGTATGCCTGTATGTGAGCATGCCTGTGTGCATGGGTGTGTGTATACATGCATGTGCATGTATGTGTGTGTGTATTTGTGCCACCCTTGATGAGCCTCACAGCCTGCAGCTTCACACTGTGGTCACAACGTTGCAGGTGGTGGGTCAACGGGTGGCAGGGAAAAGGCTTCTGGCCCTGCATGTGGTCAGCTTCCCCAGAACCAATGACAGGGTGATGCCCTGAGAACCAGCCAGTGCCAGTGTCTCTGGACACGGCTCCCTGCAGCCCATCCGAACAGGTGGGTGCCCTTTGTACAGAGCTCAGAGCTCGCCACAGTGCAAAGGATCCCTGGGCAGCCTCCTGCTGTGGGGGTCTGGGAAAGCAGGACTGTGCAGGGGTCTCAGCAGGTGGGGTCAAGTGAGGCAGGAGGTCAGGGCAGCTTGACTCACCTGGGGGACAGAGGAAGAAGACCCAGGGTGTGGAGACTGTTGCGAGGACTCAGCTATGGGGTGCCACCTGTCATACCTGAGATGGAAGGAGAGCATAGGAAGGGTGGCATGGGGGTGCGGGGCTTCCGAGAGGGCGCAGGTCACCCGTGCATGTGAGGCCCCAAGAGTGATGCAAGTTGCTGGGGATTGGGGCACCCATTAGCTCCTGATTCAAGATGACAAACTGCTCCGAAACTCAGCAGCATAAAGCAAGCGTTGCTCCTTGCTCACGAGGCTGTGGGTTACCTGGGCAGCTTTTCTGGTCTTCCGCATGTTCAAGGTCAGCTGTAGGGTGAGCAGGCGGCTCTGCTGGCATTGGCTGGGCTCTCTGACCTGCTCGGGGGCTAGCTGTCAGCTGTGCTTGGACATCCTGAGCAGAAATCAGGCTCCCTCCAACCCCAGGTGGCACCAGCCCACAGGCGAGCAGGTTTGTTCTCATGTGGCTGGGCAGGGGTTCGAGGGAGGAAGCGGGGCAAGGCTTTTTAAAGCCTGGGCTTAGAACTGGCGCGTGGTCAACTTTGCTAAACTCCATTAGCACATCATGAGGCCAGCCCAGGTCCAAGGGCTGGGGAGGAGCCGTGAAGTCTCATTGTAACGGGGCCTCCCACAGGGACAGTGTAGGGTTTCAAGTGGTGATGGTGACAAAGTGGGCGCGTAGCTTCCAAATTTTGTGAAAATTATCTGGGTGTGTGGCCCCCAAGTGGCCACCTGCCTGAGCTGGCAGCGACATCCGCTGAGGGTCCCCTGAACGCCCCCTAGGCCTGGAGCTGCTGACCTCAGCTCACATGCCCTACCCTTTGTGTGTGTCCTCACCCGCCCAGTGGAGCTCACCCACCTGCTGCCCTTTCCCCTGCCATGACACTGCAGTCTGCCTGTCTGAGCATTTGGGAGGCAGCCACCAGGATGGCCTGGTTGTCGGCTGGGATGGCAGGGACCAGGTAGGTGTCAGGACTGGAAGATGACCCTGGGGCAGAGCTGAACTCCGCCCTGAAGGCTGAGCGGGCTCCTTGGGGCCCTCCCCTCCCCGAAGAGTCTTACCTGCAGCTGACAAGGCTGCATCATGTCCCACAGTCTCTCCAGAAGGGCAGCAGGAGACCTGGGTCCCCACAATGCCTTGACAGGCACGGCAGTGGCAGTGGCTGACAGGCCCTGAATGCTTATCCCATGATAGGTGCTGTGTGTGAACCCACACCTCAGCCTCCCATCTGCTCGGTGCTCTTAATAGCTCCATGTTCAGATGATGAAATTGAAGGACTTAGAGGCATCATGACCTGCCCGGAGCCACAGAACTAGGAGAAGACAGTGGAAGAGGAGGGTGACCTCCAGTTTCATCTCTGTCATGTGTTCGCTCCAAACACTCCTCTCCAAGCCTCGATGTTCTCCTCTGAGAAGTGGGTTGAGCTCTCCCAGGACTTTGCACAGGGCTGGGTTTGTCCTCAAAGCCACCTACCCTTACAGCCTTGACCTTGATGGAAAAGGTGGTCTGTGTGGGTGGGGAAGAGGTGCGGCCTGACTGGGTAAGGCCCCTGGCTGAGTCTGTCCCCCTCCCCAGGTGCTGCTTTCCTCCTCCCTATGGCTGGGGAAGAGTGAGCTGGCTGCCTGCCTGGCCCTGGCTCACCCATTCAGCGTCTCCTGGTGGCAAGCTGAGGCCAGCGGCCTTGCTGAGAGCAGGGGTGGCAGGCAGAGCCGGCAGGTGAGTGAGGATGTCCCAGGCGCCCTTAGCAGGGGCAGGAGCTGGAACGTGGCTGAGCCTGGGGGGCTGGGCACCTCAGGTAGGAGAAGGAGACCGTGTTCATCAGTGACAAGGACTTCTCCAGAATCACAGCTCCCTGAAGCCTGCGGATCTCCAGGGTCCTTCATTCAGTTGTTATCAATATCTCATTAAGCACTTACTGTATACCAGGTAGTGTTTGAGAACAGCTCACATTTTAACATGGGAAACAGGTACAGGCATCTCCAATTCATCATTTATAGTTGCTTGTTTAACGATAGTTTTGGGGACTGAGTGAGGCAGCTGGGTGCCCTGTCTGGCTGGGTGGTCTCAGGCATCTCCCATCACCTCTCTGAGCCTTAGGTTTTTCCATCTGTGAAAGGGAGGATAATAGGCCAGCTGTGTGCAGGGAAAAGATGCTCTCCAGAATTCAAGCTAAGGAATGAATTTAAAAATCAGAAGGTGCAATAGGCATCATAAAGCAGTAAAGAGGGGCCAGGCACAGTGGCTCATGCCTGTCATCCCAGCACTTTGGGAGGTCGAGGCAGGTGGATCACTTGAGGTCAGGAGTTTGAAACCAGCCTAGCCAACATGGCAAAACCCCGTCTCTACTAAAAATGCAAAAAACTAGCTGGGCATGGTGGTGCACACCTGCAATCTGAGCTACTCAGGAGGCTGAGGCAGGAGAATTGGTTGAGCCCGGGAGGCAGAGGTTGCAATGAGCTAAAATCATGCCATTGCACTCCAGCCTGGGCGACTGGAAAAAAAGTAAAGAGGATTTGAGACTCCATCTCAGAATAAAAAGAGGAAATGAGATTGAGAGTGACTGGGCAGATGCGTGGGGGAGCCAGTGGTGGGAAGGAGCCTGGTGCTTTGGGGAGGGCCGGAGGGGGAATAAGACAGGGGCAGAGTGATTTGGCGGGGGGGGGTGGGTGACAGGGAGATGAGGTCAGATGGGCAGGGATGGATCCTGCTGGCCCTGGAGGCTGCAGTGAGGCACACGATAGCTTTCTGTTTTTGGAAATGCTGAGTCTGGGTGTTTGGGATGAGGCGGGTTTTTTATCCAGATGTTTTCAGTCTCCAGCCTGGGAATGGCTCTGGGCTCTTCCAGAGATGAGGGGCAGGGCAGTCTCTCCACCCCAGATCCTAATTCCTCTACAGGGATATTGTGGGGGTGGGGGGTGGTGGTGCCAGCTTCTCCATCCTCCCTAGCCTCTCATTTCCCAACAGACATGGGGTGTGGTGGTGCCGTTAGCCTCTCCTCTCCCCCACATCTCCCCCTTACCCCCACCCCTGCCCTCCCATCTCAACGCAGGTGCAGCTCACCTGGAACACAGGACAGCCTGTGACCCTGCAGCCTGCCAGGGCCGACATGTCAGCACACAGCACTGCCTGGGACGGCTGCCTGGCAGCCTCCCCGGAACAGGTATGTGGGGCCTGGCCACTGTGCCCAGTATGGGGCTCCCCTTTGCTCCAGGCTTCTCGGCTGCCTCGCCAGGTCATGTACCCTATTTTTGTCCCTATCAGCTCCAGGAAACCTGGGGCCTGGATGCCCTCCGGCCTATGGGGCCATAACACAAACCCCAGAAATGTTCATTGTACAGCTCGACGTGTCCTGGGGCCAGCAGTGCATGCTGCAGAACTTGACATATGAGGTGAGGCCTGGGGAGCAGCGTCTGGGCAGGGAAGCCCCAGGCGGCTCCACCTGCTGCAGGATGTCCCACTCTGGGACCGTGTGGTCTTGGGTTCCAGTGCTTGCCAGATCCTGGGAAACTCACTTCTCTGCTGTGCGCCTTGGTTTCTCATCTGTGAAATGGGCACAGTATTCCCTTCCTACCTGGGATGCGGTGAGGGCTCTGGAAGACAAGAACAGCAGGTGTTTCCAGCATGAGATGCTGCGAACAGATGGGGAAGGAGGTGGGGTGCTTGTAGGCTTCTCAGGAGGGGGCGGAGGGAGATCAGGAGCTCAGGTTCCTGGAGGCATCAGGGACCAGGTCTCTTCCAGCATCACTGCCTGATGGGTTCCTCGTGGTGTTGAGCACTGTTCTGCAGAGCCTGGGGCAGGAACCAGGCCATGGAGAACTGGCGAGAGCTGGCCCTGGAAGCCCCCTTCCTCCTCTGGGCCTCCCACCTGGGTTCCTCGGGCTCTTGGGCCCAACCCACTAAGTGCTCACTGCAGAAATCCTACCACAGGCAGAGCATGGTGGCTCACGCCTGTAACCCCAAAACTTTGGGAGGCTGCAGCAGGGGAAATTACCTGAAGTCAGGAGTTTGAGACCAGCCTGGCCAACATGGTGAAACCCCGTCTCTACTAAAAATACAAAAAATTAGCTGGGCGTGGTGATGTGCACCTGTAGTCCCAGCTATCTGGGAGGCTGAGGTGGGAGAATCACCTGGACCTGGGAGGTGAGGTTGCAGTGAGCCGAGATCATGCCACTGCACTCCAGCCTGGGCTACAGAGCAAGACTCCTTCTCACAGAAAAAAAAAAAAAAAAAAAAATCCTGCCCCAGAGTGTAAGGGGGTGCTGTGGCTAATGAGGGCTCTGACGGTGGATTCCTGGCACATGCTCTTGCTACATGAGGGTCTCCACCTGCAGCTGGCCATGGGCATTCTCTTATGTGATAAGGCCCTGACACATGGGCACTGTCATTCCAGAGGTATCGGCCATCTCAGCCAGACAAGATCATCGTGGAGGCCACGCTGGAACACATTCTCGGGGCCTCTTGTGCCCCGCAGAGCTTCCGGGGAGTACAGACTGACTATGCACACTGGCTGTGGCACTCCCTCTACCTGGGGCTCTGTGACCTGCCAGGGTGAGTCTGCCCTGGGGAAAGGGGAAGCTGGAAGACCAGGGACCCATGCTGAGGGGGCAGCAGGGAGGGTGGTGCCCACAGAATGCAGGGGTATGAGCCAGGCAGCCAGACACCAGCATGGTGGCTCTGCCATTTGCCTCCTGGGTGACTGGGCAGGGCGCATCTCCTCTCTGAGCCTCCAGTGTTTCATCTGAGGAATGGAAGCAGCAGCAGGTTCCAGGATGTAAGTGATGGTGAGAGTTAAGAGATGTGATGCAGG
The DNA here is from genome assembly GCF_030222135.1 of Aotus nancymaae. Lineage (NCBI taxonomy): Eukaryota > Metazoa > Chordata > Mammalia > Primates > Aotidae > Aotus > Aotus nancymaae. The sequence continues at coordinate 32,074,233 of NW_026988428.1, forward strand.
AATGCTCAGCCTTGGTGCCTGGCACGGAAGTTAGAGTTGCTATTGTCGTGATTGCCTCAGAAGAGAGGTGTTGGGACCCCTTTTCCTCAACCCCTATCCCTTCCTGGGGTTGGTAGCTGGTTTTTTGGTTCTTCTATCCACCCACCCATATATCCATTCATTCACCGTCCTTCCATCCTCCTTCCCATCTTCCATCCATCCCCCTATTTCTGCCCTCTCACCCTCCCACCCTCACTGTCTTGCATCCCTCCATCCCTCCATCCACCATCCATCCACCATCCATCCACCATCCATCCATCCATCATCCATCCACCATCCATCAGCCCATCTACCATCCATCTATTCATCTACCATCCACTATCCATCCATCCATCCATCTACTATCCATCCATCATCCATCATCCATCTACCATCCAACAATCCACCATCCATCCATCCACCATCCATCCATCCACCATCCATCCATCCACCATCCATCCATCAACCATCCATCCACCCATCCTTCCATCATCCATCCACCATCCATCAATCCATCTACCATCTATCCATTCACCCACCATCCATCCATTATCCATTTATCCATCCATCCATCCACCATCCATCCATCCATTCATTCCAGGGACACACGCTCTTCTGTAAAGGGACAGATAGTAAATATTTTAGGCTTTATGAACCATCCAGTATCTGTTGCAACTACCAACTCTACCACTGTCTTGTGAAAGCAGCTATATATCATTTCCCAACAGACTTATATATATCATATATAAGTGAATGCATATGGCTGTATTCCAGTAAAAGTATTTACAAGAGTGGGCAGTGAGTCAGATTTGGCCCTGAACCATAGTTTCCCACCCCTTATCTATTCCTCTGTTCATTCAGAAAACATGTATGTGTTTCACCTATGCCAGGCTGTGCTCTAGGTGCAGGGACTGGGTAGTGAAAGAGACAGCCCCAGTGCCGGCCTCCTGGGTGGTGCATTCCAGTGGGGCCAGGAAGGTACAGCAAACTAGAGCTACATGGTCTGTGGTCAGGGTGTGGTAAATGCTGTGCAGGAAGGAAGCAGGGAGAGGGAGCAGGGTGTTGGAAAAGGGGCCTCACTGGTGAGGGTGAGCCCTGCAGAGGTAAGAGGCCTGAGGCAGGACTTTGCCTTGAGGAACATGGGGCAGCCCTTATGGAGGGAGCGAGGGAGGTGAGGTTGGGAAGATGAAGCAGGCCATGCCAGAGCCCAGCTTCTCTTCTAAGTGCAGGGGACAACGTCTGATTTGCTTTCCCCCCCCCCCCCCCCCGAGACAGAGTCTCGCTCTGTCGCCCAGGTTGGAGAGCAGTGGTGCCATCTCGGGTCACTGCAACCTCCACCTCCTGGGTTCAAGTGATTCTCCTGCCTTAGCCTCCTGAGTAGCTGGGATTATAGGCGAGCACCACCATGCCCGGCTAAGTTTTGTATTTTTAGTAGAGACGGGGTTTCGCCATGTTGGTCAGGCTGGTCTTGAACTCCTGACCTCATGATCCACCCGCCTCAGCCTCCCAAAGTGCTGGGATTACAGGTGTGAGCCACCACACCTGGCCCTGATTTGCATTTCTTAGAGGTCAGCTGGGGCAGGGGCAAGTGTGGAGGCTGGGAGGTGACAGCTGCTGCTGCATTCCTGGCGCAGAGGATGGTGAGGAGAGGAAGCTGCCACCCCCTGTACCTGCCTGACACCCAGATTCTCTCTTCCCAGGCCCTCTTGGTCTCTGAGGAGTACATCCTGGGCCGGGATGGGCTCCTGATGCGTTCCCACTGCCAGCTGGGCCTTGCCCCAGCCCCAGACCACGGCCTGCACCTCAGCCTGACCCTCCAAAACCACAGCAGGCCTCATTCGCCTGACTTCTCTGGGGAGCTGCAGGTAGGGCCAGGATGGAGATGACAGTCCCTGGGGAAGATGCCCCGACTTCCCTCCCATTCCTCCCTGGCCAGCAGGTCCTCACTGCCTGGGTGGCCCCGCCATCTAGTGGCCACCTGAGGAACTGCAGACCAGCACCCTGGATGGGGCCAGAGCGTCACTCTGGGTGGAGGGAACGCCTGCTGATCCCCAGGCCTGGCCCTGGCGCCGAGACAAAGCAGCTCCTCCACTGCCCCAACACCCAGCCCTTCCTATAACGGAGAGGCAGCTGTTGGGCTGCCCAAGTTTGAATCCCAGACCAGCTGCCTCCTGGTACCTGAGTTTCCTCCTCTTTAAAATGGGTATAATAATTGCACTGGCCCTATCTCCCATGGGGTTAAGATTGCAAAGATTAAATATGTTCATAGGCATAGATCGCTTAGACCAGTGCTTGACAGAAAACAGCCACTATGTGAGTATTTGCTGTCATTAGCCATTATTGGCCTCATCTCCTTCCCCTCCTGCCTCCCAGCAGCCCTGGGAAGTAGGAAGGGGCAGGGTTGGCCTCCAATGCCTACTCTGCCCTGACCTGGCCAGGTGATCCCAGCGAGGAATCTCTCTGAACATCCGTTTCCTTATCTTGGATCAGGTATTTCACAGGGTGGTTTTGGGGGGTCTGCATACCAGTACCCACTGCCTGCATAGCCAAGGCACATGACATAGCAGGTGCTCTCTTGGTGTTTCCATCCACCTCCTCTGTCTCCCTGGCCGGGTGAACTTGACCTTGTGATGTTCCTTTGCTGAGCCTCAGTCTTCCCCTCTGTCAAATGGGAACATATACCATCTCCCTTGCAGAATCGTTAGGAGGAAAACAGACATTTGTACAACATCTGCACATAGCAGGTGCTTGTGAGAAGGGAATTCCCTCCCTTCCTGGCATCTGGAGCTGGATGAGGATGGCATTTGTGGCTTGAGAATTCAGCAGCTGTCACCATTTCAAAGGAGCTTCTCTTTCCAAGGTTCTCGTTCTCCGGGACTGACAGTCACTTCCCCATTTCCCAGCCAGGCTCCTGGCTGCTCCCAGATCTGTAGGCCCCTTGCCTGACAGAACTGGAGGCCTGGGAATGAGCCTGTGGCAGACACTCAGCAAGTGGCTGATCCTCTTGCTTTTCTGTCCCTGATTTATTTGGGACAGCTGTTCTGGCTCCTCCTCACTTGCTCCATTCTGGGGTCTGTAGAGTGGTCAGAGGCTTTCCCAGCCTTGTTTGTTCCTTCCCACAGCCCAGGGGCCCCAGGACAGATTCGGGGAGGTCAGGCGCTCACCCAGGCTGCACAGAGGCAGGTGGGGCCCTCGCTCTTCAGTGATAGCCAGTGAGGGGCTGAGCTCAGATGCGGGGAGCCATCCAGGGCTGACTCCATGTGGTCTGCAGACCCTCCCCTGACCCCACCTGCCTGGCAGGATTTCACTGTGCTCTGTGAAATTCCACAGGAGTCTGCTGTACCCTCCTACCAACTTGGATCTCCTCAGAGATTGACATGCTTCTGCATGTGTAGTAAGCACCCTGCATTCAATTCCAACGACTACTATATTAAATTGCCACCAACCGGAAGGCTTAATGTAACAGACATGTCTGGTCTCACAGTTCTAGAGGCCAGAAGTCCAAAATCAAGTTGTCAGCAGGGCCGCACTCCCTCTGAAAGCCCTAGGGAAGATCCTCCGTACCACCTCTAGCTTCTGGTGGCTGCCAGCAACCCTTGGCTGTAGTGGCATCATGCCAGTCTCTGCCTCTATCCCATGTGGTGGCCTTCTCCTAGGGACAGCATTCATTGGGTGTGTGGCCTGCCTTCATCCACTGTCGCCTCATCTTAACTTGATTACATTTGCAAAAAACTTATTTCCAAATAACACCATGTTCACGGGTATGTGGGGTTAGCACTTCAACATATCTGAGGAACAAAATTCAACCCATAACAGACACATGTGCGCGCGCGCGCACACACACACACACACACACACACACACACACTCAAGTCCTGCTAAGTTTTGTGAACCATTGTGTTCTGTATGTTTTACAGACCTTGGAGCTGAGGCCCAGAGAGGGTGCCGACCTCACTGAAGGGTGCACAGCTTCTTAGCTGCAGCGTCTGGAGCTAACAAGACAGAATACAGGGTAGAATACAGGGTAACTGAGGTCCTTCCCCCGAAGGGCCTCCTCCAGGTTTGTGTTCTCTTGGGGCCTCTGAGCCTCTCCCCCACCCCATTCTAGACTCACCTGTGCTGGTCCTGGTCCCTGCCGTGCTCCCAAGGCTGGGTGCCTGCAGGGATTGAGGTAAACTGCTCTGTGCCTGGGGTGTTACACCAGGTGTTACCCACGTCTCCTTGAACTTGCTTAGACCTTTGCAGTGGTTCCCATGCAAACTCAGAAAGCCTGGACTGTTGGCACAACACCAGGGCACTGGGAGTGTCAGAGTGTCTGGGCGGGACCGGGGAAGCAGTCATCTCTAAGTTACCCTGTGGTGGCTGCTGCTGGGTTGGTGGGCTCCTAGATGGTTTTGTTTTTGTTTGTTTCAAAGACAGAGTCGCCGTTGCCTGGGCTGGAGTGCAGTGGTGCAATCTCTGCTGACTGCAAACTCCGCCTCCCGGGTTCAGGCAATTCTCCTGCCTCAGCCTCCCAAGTAGATGGGGCTACAGGTGCGTGCCACTATGCATGACTAATTTTTCTTATTTTTAGTAGAGACTGGGTTTTACCGTGTTAGCCAGGATGGTCTTGATCTCCTGACCTCGTGATCTACTCACCTCAGCCTCCAAAAGTGCTGGGATTACAGGCGTGAGCCACTGTGTCCAGCCTAGATGGATATTTAAAAAAAAATTTTTTTAATCTATTTGTTATGAGACTGGCTCATTTTTGTATTTTTGGTAGAGACAGGGCTTTGCCATGTTGCCCAGGCTGGTCTCAAACTCCTGGGCTCAAGTGATCTGCCCACCTCGGCCTTATAAAGTGTTGGGATTACAGGAGTGAGCCACTGCGCCCAGCCCTGAGTATTTTCATAGATGCTTTCTGTGACGGGGCACTGGGAGCCTTGGGGAGGGATGTGGCATAGGGAGCTTGGTGCCCTGGAGATTGGGCGTGGGTATTGTGCCTTCCCTTGATTTACTACAGGTCTGACCGCAGTCTCCCCAGCCAGCCCCTTCCTGAGCCTGGGGCTGGCAGGGAACAGAGACCAGGGGCAGGGCCTGGGCCAGGCTCCACACAGGCCTTTGCCCTTCCCTTCCCAGCTTCGCAGCTCCAAGGCTCAGCGGGTTGGCCTGCTGGGCCGCGTCTCCACCTCGGCTTCTCAAAGCCTGGTCCGGTTGGAGGGAAATGTGGACAACAGGGAGGAGAAAGGGAGGCTGTCCGTGTCCCAGGCCCCAAGCTGTCTCCAGGTCTCTGTGGCCCATAAGGAGGGTGAGTGGCAGCTGGGTCCCAGCTCAGCTCGCTGGGTCATGGCCCCCACTGGCTCGAGAAAGGAGAGTGGTCTGGGCATTAAGATCTCAGAAGTCAGGGCTGGGCGCAGGAGCTCACACCTGTAATCCCAGCACTTTGGGAGGCTGAGACAGGAGGATCGCTTGAGCTTAGGAGTTCAAGACCAGGCTGGGCAACATAGTGAGACCCCTGTCTCTACTTAAAAAAAGGCCTAGTGGGGTGGTGCGCTCCTGTGTCCCAGCTGCTGGGAGCAAGCTGTGATGGTGCCACTGCATTGCTGCCTTGGTGAGAGAGAGACCCTGTCTTAAAAAAAACTCAGGAAACCCTGTCAGGACTGCATGGCATCCCTCCCTGACTGCCATGTCAGGTGAGGCTGCTGGGAAGGGTACAGAAGAGGGGGCTTCAGGTGGCTCAAGTTCATGTGGAGCTCCAAGTTCTCAAGTCCTAGGGCTTTGAGGCTTGGCCTGGGGCAGCGGGGAGCTACCGAAAGTGGTGGAGGAGTGGGCAAAAGGAAACATCATGGGTACACCAGCAGGTCCCCTTCTGGCTCCAGGGGGCAGAGAAGAGAGTGTGGTGCTGCGGGCGTGTGCTCACAGGCGGACAGCAAGGGCAGAGGTCCTGTTCTGGGATGGCAGGCAGCCCTTCCAGCCCCTGGGACTCCTGACCCTGCAGCCTGCCAGCCAGAGCCTCCTGCTGGCTGTGCATGGCTGCCAGGGGCACCTGCTGGGCCACGTGGAGGTGAGAGGGCCTGGGCTGGGACACAGGGAAGGGGTTACCATTCTCTCCCTGGGCAGAGGCCACAGTGCCAGGAGCCCTGAGCCCTTTGGGTCCATCTGTGTCCAGAAACCAGAGCAGACGGCCCCGGGGTGAGGCCCGCACCTGCCGCTGGCACCAAGACCTTTTGTCTGTTTCATTCCTATGTGGCCCCAAGGGAGTCCCAGCCTCTTCCCCGTCCTCACAGTCCAGGATTGCAGCAGTTGCCTCCCAGATGCAAGCCTGGCTGGAAGAGAAGGTTCAAGGCTTGGGGGCCTCTGTAAGAAGGTTCCAGCACCTGGTGGGTAGCACATGGGGAAGGGTTGGGTGGAGAGCTCCCCCTGTGGCCTGGTTTGTAGCCTTTACTCACCAGGCATCCCACCCTGGGCACGAGGGTCTGGGGCGCTCTCTGCCCTGGACCTCACCCCAATTCTGCCTTGGTTTCCCCGACCAGGTACGGACAGCAGGCACCCTGGATGGCGTGGCAGGCCTCCTCCTGCAGCTGTCCCAGGCAGGGCTGGAGGCCGTGCAGGCGAATAGTCGGGCAGTCGCCACCCTGTGGGGCCAGAGCCAGGCCAGGCACACATGGACCCAGCACCAGCCTCTTTACCTGGCCTGGCTGCAGGTGGGGCTGGAGCAGCTGTGGAACGAGCTAGAATGTGAGTGTGGGAGGGAGGGCTCAACCCTGCACCAAAAGCCACGCCCAGCCCGGGGCCCTAAGCCATCACATGGGCCTATGGCACTGTTTCAATCAGAATGGTGGCCTCGCTTCCTGCAGGCCTGCAGCCCAGCTGTGTTGAGATCCCCGCCTTATTTCTTACAGACCTACAGCCTTGGGGTTTTTTTGTTTTTGTTTTTGTTTGTTTTTTGAGATGGAGTCTCACTGTGTTGCCCAGGCTGGAGTGCTGTGGCACAAATTTGGCTCACTGCAACCTTCACCTTCCGGGTTCAAGCGATTCCCCTGTCTCAGCCTCCCAAGTAGCTGGGACTACAGGCACCTGCCACCACGCCCAGCTAATTTTTGTATTTTTAGTAGAGATGGGTTTCACCGTGTTGGCCAGGATGGTCTCGATCTCTTGACTTTGTGATCTGCCCACCTTAGCCTCCCAAAGTGCTGGGATTACTGATGTGAGCCACCACACCCAGCGCAACCTTCATTTTTTCGTGGTCTGCTGTCTCAGGGTGTCCAAGCTAATATCCCTTCTGCCTGCTGCCTAGGTTTCTTCAGTCTTCTGCCTGCCTTGTTTCTGTGAAGCTCACTGCCACAGGGTCTCTTTCAGGTTCCACAATGAGCTCTCTGTGGCCATGTGGTTCTTAAACACTCACAGCTGCTGCCCCAGCCGCCCTTCTGGCAGGACTAGGAACTTCTGGCCTCTCCACCATCCGTGGCTAATGCCCAGCCCAGCACAGAGTACCCAAGACCCTGCCCAGCACCAGGGTGGGCGTCCCTCTGACTGGCTGTTGAATGTCACCTCCGCATCCTCTCTCCTGTGCCAGAGTCCCATGGCCACCCACGGGGCAGTGAGTTGGGAGGAGTGCTCCAGGACTCGGCACACTGTGCTGTGCGTGGCTGTGACTGACTACAGCGGGAGGAGGCAGGAGTGTCAGCACAGGGAAGGGGGCCGGGGCGGAGTCCAGGGGGAACCAGGGCCAGCACCCAGTGTCCTCTCCCAGTCCCAGCACCTTCACAAGGGATGCACGTGGCTGTCCCAGCAGTATGTCACCCAGGGTGTTTAGTGGGGGCTGCCACATTGGCAGGTGCTGCTTGGCACGGACCACACTGTCAGACTCCTAGGAGGCAAGCAGTGGTCCAGCATAAACCACGTTTGTGCAAACAGTTCAGGTGCAGAGAGCCTCGTATCACTTCTAGGATCACTTCTAGGATTCTCCCACAATCCAAGTTCCCAGACAACCTATGAGCAGGCCTTGCAGAGGCGGCTTGGGTCTGCTGTGACAACTCGCCTGCAATCTCCAGTGCCCGCTGCTCTCTTCCTTTTCCCCTACTCCCCGCTATCTTAATCCCAGGAACAGGCCCTGTGTCCTCGAGGCCTGGACTGGGTCTCTGAGCTGCCCAGAGGCTTCATGGTGGGTGGTGGCTGCCCGTTGCAGGGCCCCTGGCCACTCTGAATGATGCCTACCTGGAGGTGACACTGCGGGCCCTGGAGGAAGTGTGGTGGAAGAAGGCAGAGGAGGCCATGTGGCGGCTACAGGCCTGGGTACCTGGGATGCCAGGCAACGGGGGTCCTAGGCCCATCAGCGTGGCCCTGGGGGCCATGAAAGGCACCCTGGAGCTGGTGAGAGCAAGGATGGGGCGGGGCTGGCAACTGAGGATGACCGAGACAGCTTTCACTGTCCCCTCCCTCTCCAGGTGGCCCACCAGATACCGTCCTGGGCTAAGGCCACATTCTCATGGGCACTGAAGAGGCTCTGCAAACCCCTGCTGAACCTGTACAGCTTCGCAGCCAGGTAACGCAGGGTTGGGAGTGGCGCGTCTTCAGGAAGCTCACTTTTACTCAGAAACCAATACAAAGCCCAAGAAATCATCTACAGCAGGGTGTGCACAGCTCCCTGCAGAAAGCCTGAGTCACCTCTTAAGCAGTCCATTCTGCTCTGTCATATTTCCTTGCTTTCGTTTGTAATCCCTTTTTTTTTTTTTTTTTTTTTTTGAGATGGAGTCTTGCTCTGTTGCCCAGGCTGGAGTGCAGTGGCATGGTCTCGGCTCATTGCAACCTCTGCCTCCTGAGTTCAAGCTATTCTCCTGCCTCAGCCTTCCAAGTAGCTGGGACTACAGGTACGTGAACTGCCGTACCTGGCTAATGTTTTGCATTTTTAGTAGAGACAGAGTTTTGCCACTCTAGGCTGGTCTGAAACTCCTGACCTTAGGTGATACACCCCACTTGGCCTTCCAAAGTGTTGGTATTATAGGCATGAGCCACCACACCTGGCCTGTTTTGTAATCTTTTAACACACAGAAGCCCTTCTTGCAGGCTGTGCAGAAGCAGGCTGCAGGCTGGGTGTGGCCCACTGCCCATCATTTACCACCACTGAGTGATACATTAGGTGGGAAATGCTAGAGAAGTAACACTAGTGAGATTGTGGGCGGGGGATCCTATGGTGAGGACATGGCCAGCTTTGAGGAGAAGGTACAGTTTGAGTAAGAGCCATGGGTCAGCGTGGGAAGAGAGCTCCAGGTGGGGGCGCCACTGCACAGAGGCCTGGGAGAGGGATGTGCCTGGCCTGTTTTTGAAATGGAGTCTCATTCTCTGTCACACAGGCTGGAGTGCAGTGGTGTGATCTCAGCTCACTGCAACCTCTGCCTCTCAAATTCAAGTGATTCTCCTGCCTCGGCCTCCCAAGTAGCTGGGATTACAGGCACGCACCACCATACCCGGCTAATTTTTGTATTTTTAGTAGAGACAGGGTTTCACCATATTAGTCAGGTTGGTCTCAGACTCCTGGGCTCCAGAGACTCAGCCTTCCAAAGTGCTGGGATTACGGGCATGAGCCACCGTGCCTGGCCTATTTGAATATCAAACTGGCGGGGCTGAAGCAGAATGTGAGCAAGGGAGAGTGGACACAACTGGGAGGGACTGGGAGGTCCCAAGGCTGGGGGGGTGGGGGCAAGGGCTCTGGCTTCTGCTCTGACCTAGGAAGGATGCGAGTACCCTTTCACTTCAAAAGGCCCCTTTGGTCCCTGTGTTGAGAACACGGGAGTGGTGGATAGAAGTGGGGAACCCAGTCTAGAGCAGGGGCCTAGGGACCCAGTATCCTTTTCCCTCACAGGCATGAGGCCCACCAGGAACCGGGCTCCAGGCAGGGGGGGCAGCCCCCTTCTTCCACACTGGTGGCCTTGCAGAGCATCTGGACTCTGGCTCTGCCTCTAACTAGGATGCCTCTGCATCAGCTCTCTGTGCCTGTTTCCCCAGCTGTAGAATAAGGACTAAACCCGCATCATGGGGAAAAGGCTCCATGTAATACAAGTTCCTGCTCCTGCCCTCTTGCGGTCAGAATGTAGGCTGAGGAAGGGAAGAGCTCCCAGGGTGGGGCTTTGGCTTGGTTGCAGAATCGCCTGCCTGGTTATTCACCTTCCTGGTGAGTGGGATCTGGTGGGGGTGCCAAAAAATGGATTCAACTGGCAGGGAGGGTGTTGAGGCTGCTTCCTGCCTTCAGCTGCAGGGCCTCTGGGCTCCCTAGAAGGTACGTGAGGCCACCTGCCCCTGCACCCCCTCCACCAGCCCATCAACAACAGAGTGTGTAGTGTTCCTCTTCCCACTACACCCCCATGTGAGCCAGGATAACCCCATCATTCAGATCTCACAGGCTTGACCCCTACTCTACATATTGAGAAAGTTCCAGTCCTCCCCTCAACTGTAGAAATTTCTTAGACCTGCTGGTCGGGCACAGTGGCTCACGCCTGTAATCCCAGCATTTTGGGAGGCCAAGGTGGGCAGATCACTTGAGGTCAGGAGTTCGAGACCAGCCTGACCAACATGGTGAAACCCTGACTCTACTAAAAATACAAAAATTAGCCAGGCATGGCAGTGAGTGCCTGTAGTTCCAGCTACTCAGGAGGCTGAGACAGGAGAATCACTGAAACCCAGGAGGCAGAGATCGCAGTGCGTCGAGATTGTACCACTATACTCCAGCCTGGGCAACAGAATGAGATTGTCTGAAAAAACAAACCACAACAATTTCCTAGCCCTTCCAGCTTCTGTCCTCGGCATCCCCACACACAGGCCGCATGCTGCCCAAGACCCAGGGGGCAGATCAGGCATGACATCAGATACCTGTGTCCTCAAAATAGGGCAGCTTGTTTCTGTCCCAGCCTCACCCCCCACCTCCACTGTTGTGCCGGCCTCTGTCTTCCTCCACCTCATTATGGGATTTCCTAGAACAAGGACACCCCTCCCCAAGAGGCACCTCCATGCTCTCCACGGCAGAGCTCTTCCTGTGGACCTGTGAGCTACCCTCTGCAGCCAAAGGAAGCAAGGCTCTGCCAGGTACAGCGACTTGTCCTGTGTGTTCCCTCTAGGATCTACTCAGTGGTGGTGATGCTGCCAATGCTGCCTGGGGAAGATGAGCCGCTGGATGTGGCCCAGGTGACCAGCTACCTGGTGGAGGAGAAGCTGCTGCGGCCACTCTGAGAGCTGTCCGGGGCCAACGTGCTGGCTCAGACACCACCTGCTGCAGGGTTCCTGGGAGTGTGAGTCCTGCCCCGGGTTGTGACGCCCTCTGCCCCAGGGGCACAGCAGCAGGGCCAGGTGCTGTGGGGGCACAGGGAAGCCTGCAGAGGCTCATGGCATCACCGTGCCAGGCCCAGAGCTTATTGGACTTCCCAAGGTCCTATGGGACTAGGGCTGAGGCTGCACATCCTGCTTTTGTCCAGAATATAAGGCCTGGCCCAGCAGAGTATAGCGGGCGGTTTAGGGCTTCAGGCCAGCTCCCTCCCTGTGGGCTCTGCTGGAGCAAAAGGCAGACCTCCTGCTACAGTTGGAAGGGCACTGAGTTCAGACTCGCCGGTCAGGGGCGACCTGCAGCCAAGGGCAGTGCTGGGATGACCGGCTCTGGGCTCCTGGGGAGCTTGCGTGTGGCTCAGGTGAGTCTGCTAACCCCTATGGACTTGGAATTTCCACTGTGAAATGCAGTTAACAAGATGGCTCACTCACATGGGTGAGGGGCATGTACAGTTCTTGATGCATGAGGGAGCCCCTCATGTCTGTGGGGGAGCCATGGTACCCAGGCTTGGCAAGGAGTGATTTATCTGTGTGAGACTCACGGGGAGGCCTAGGGCTCCCTAGAAGAGTGGGTGCAGTCACATCTAAGCAGCACGCTGATGCTGTAGAAAACAGCCTGGTCTTCAAGTTGTGTGTGTGTGACCATGGGCTTCTCTGTGCCCCTCAGTTCTGACAGACAGCTGACCACGGGGCTGGTAGTGCCTCCCTCGGGATGCTGGCCCTGGCCATCAGGTGCCTGGCTGTGCACCATAGATGGTGCTTCCCTGCCACGGGCACGAGCACCCTCAAGGCAAAACTCAGAGGCCACGCTGGCTGGACTGCTCAGACCTGCTCCTTCACAGGCCATCTCTTCCCTACCCTGAAGAGGGCAGGTCTGCAGGACACCACTCTCATGTTTGAGGGAGCCATTGGCCATCTACTCAACTAGTCAGTGTTCCCCCGCCTCCCCTCCAGTAGCTTCCTTGAGATTAAATGGATGACTTGTATGATCTGTGATTATTATTATTATTATTATTTTCCTGAGACTAGGTCTCACTCTGTTGTCATGGTTGGAATGCAATGGTGCGATCTCGGCTCACTGCACCCTTGACCTCCTGGGTTCAAGTGATCCTCCTGCCTTAGCCCCGCAAAGTGCTGGGATGGCTTAGTGCCACCATGCCCAGCTGATGTGTGAATTTTAAGTGTATGATTCAGTGGCTTCTAGTTTATTCACAGAATTGTGCATGCCTCACCACAATCGATTTTAAAAGGTTTTTATCATCTTAAAATGAAACCCTGCAGCTACCAATCTGCCTGCTGTGTCCATGGCTGTGCCTGCTCTGGACATCTGATGTAAACGGAAGCATAGAATACGTGGCCTCTGAGCCAGTCTTTTTTACTTAGCACAGCATTTTTGTAGCGGGTCTCAGGACTCCATTCCTTGTTAGGGCTGAATTGGCCGTAGACCTTCAGCTCATGTCATCTTGAAGCTGGTGGGGGATCACTGGGCCTCTGGCTGCTGACCAGGGGAGGGGGACTCCTGGCCTCAGGGCAGGCTAAGCTGGGACTCTAGGCATTGGTGCCCAGGAGGCATTGGGCTCCCACTGCGGTGGGTGGAGCTGGCTTCACTCACCCTGCCTTTGGGGCTGCTTCTCCCCAGATCATGCCCTAATGGCTGGGTCCCAGCACGTGGTGACCTTCGACAGCCGGATGTGGGACCTCAGTGCCCAGTGTGGCAGCGTCCTGCTGGCCCAAGCCTTTGCTCACAACACAGTCTCCCTGATGCTGAGTCGGACGGACTCGGGGCTCACAGCCCTGACCATGGAGCTGAATCACATGACCCTCATCTTCTACCCCAGCCTGCAGGTGAGGAGAAGAGGCCTGAACTTCCCCTAGAGACCTGTGCCTGTGGCAGCTCACCTGGGGGAATGGCCCTTTCAAGCTTGTCCCCTGGCTGTGGGTCAGCCCTCCTGCCCACCCGCTCTGGCCCACAGGCCTACAGGCTATACAACTCCTCCCTGCTGGGGGAGAGCTGTCCAGACCTCCAGCTGCCTCCTGCCACAACAAAGAGGGACATCCCCAGGATTGAGCTGGCCAGTGAGGAAGGGGTCTCCATCTCCTGTGACATGCCCACCGGCCTCTGCAGCCTGACTCTGGGCCTCTGGCACCATGGTGAGTCTGGGCCCCGGCGGGGTTGGCCCCATCGCCAAGAGCCTCCTTTCTCAGCTTCCAGTGCAACAGGTCCCCGGGCTGTAGGCAGTGACTGAATACAGAGGCTCTGCTGGCCTTGTCTCTAGCATTGCTGCATGGTACTGACCTTGTGTCCACATGATCGCACTGAGGCCCAGGGCTTTCTGCCCCCGTCCCTGGGATACATGGCTCCAGGGTGGAGTTGGCCCTTCTGTGGTCCCTCTGCCAAGGAACACCAAGGAAGGGCCTGGATTCCGGCCACTTGAGCTGCAGATGGGGGGACACATGCTGTCCTTAGTCCCTGTGCTTTCCCTCCCTCCTCTGATGAGGGTTGGGAGTCTGGGGTGGAGGTGGCAGGATTCTACCACTCCTCGGTGTGCTTCAGGCTCATCTCACTCACAGGTCCCCTGTGGGAGGATCACAGGCTCTTAGGAGCTCCTCAGCTTCCCTCCTCCCCTACATGCATATCCGCAGGCCTTCTGGGCACCAACGACAATGAAGCAGGCAATGAGCTGATGTTGCCAGATGGCTCTGTGGCCCACAGCCTGGAGGAGCTCAGCCTGGCCTGGCAGGTGAGTGGGTGAACCTGCCCTTCCTCCCTCCGGCTGAGTCTCTTGAGGGCTGCTCACTGCAGAGTTCTGGGAGAAGCAGGTGGCCTGCTGGCTCTGCAGAGGACTTTGCAGGCCCAGGGTCTGGAGGAGTCTCCTGTTGAGGCTGCTGTATGTGGGGAAGCCACATGGTCCAGCGGGAGGCCTGAGTCTTGTCTGTCCCACCAGGTGGATGGTGACTGCAGGGCCACTGAGAAGACTCAGTAGGCCTGCCCAGGACAGAGCCTCACTTACCGGGCCTTCTTCCAGGACCCCTGCTCCAGCTTGGGGAACTGCTTCTGGGTGGTGAGTGTGTGCCCTTTCCCCGATCTAGCTTAGGCCCTTCCTCCATGCCACTCTCCAGGGTAGGGACAGTGACTGGGTGGCCCTGATTTCAGGTGGACCCTGCACCATTCCTCAGCCTGTGTGTGCAGGACCCCTGTGGCACTTGGGAGCTCCAGCCTGCCTGCACTCTGGTGACCACCTACATCCACCTATGTGCCCACAGCTTCGTGCCCCTGGCCCCTCCTCCACAGCATGGTAAGCTGCCCCAGCCGGCTGGCACTCTGCCCCATCTGGCATCTGCCTTCCAGTCTGGAAGTAAAACCTGTCTGTCTCTCTCTCCCTCTCTCCAGGACAAATACTCAATTATCATTCAAGGAGCTAAGAGTCAAAACATTTATGGCCTGACACAGCTTGGATGTGTCTCCCCTCCAAATATCACGTTTGTTAGAGAGAGTGCATTCCCTCATGGATGGCTTATTGCCCTCCGTTTGGTGAAGCCAGAGTTCTTGCTCTATTAGTTCACATGAGAGCAGTTTGTTTTTAAAGAAGCCTGGCACCTCGTCTCTCTCCTTGTACCCACCCCCATTTCTCCCATGACTGTAAGCTTCCTGAGGCCTTGCCAGAAGCCAAGCAGATGCTGGAGCTGTGCTTGTACAGCCTCTAGAACTGTGAGTCAATTTATGTCTTGTTTATGAACCGCCCAGGCTGGAGTGTATTGGCGCAATCTCGCCTCACTGCAACTTCCATCTCCCAGGTTCAAGCAATATGCCTGCCTGAGCCTCCCAAAACTACAGGCATGTATTTTTGTAGAGATGGGTTTTTGCTGTGTTGGCCAGGCTGTTCATGAATTCCTGACCTCTGGTGATCCTCCTGCCTTGGCCTCCCAAAGTGCTGGGATGACAGGCATGAGCCACCATGCCCAGTGTCATTAGGGGTTTGAATTACACACTGTTTAGGAAAAATGCTCAGCCCCTGTTTTCCCTCTGCTCTCATACCCCAACAATCATCATCAACACAGAAGCTGACTTCTGTGAGCAAATGTGTGGGGGTTTGTCCCCACTACCAGGGTGTCCCTCTAATTCAGTTCTAACACTAGCTACCTTGAGATAGCATGAGAGCCTACGTGGTAAGAGATTCTTCAGCCAGTGTTGCATATGATTGCCACAGCCAAAGCCCCTCTAAAAGGGCATAGAAGTCAGTGTAAACAAGAGGCGTGGACTTCCAAGAGCTTCAGATGCCAGAATTAGTGGCTGGCATTCACAGACATTTAAAACTTCACAAATTCAACAGCAGAAGAGAAAAGTAATCAATTGGAAAATATGACAAAGGGAGGATGAAATGAGAGGATCCAACATGTCTCAAAAAATTCCAGGCCAGGTGTGGTGGCTCATCCCTATAATCCCAGCACTTTGAGAGTCCAAAATGAGTGGATCACCTGAGGTCAGGAGTTCAAGACCAGCTTGACCAACATGGTGAAACCCTGTCTCTACTAAAAATACAGAAATTACCTGGGCATGGTGGTGTGCACCTGTAATCCCAGCTACTCCAGAGGCTGAGACAGGAGAAATGCTTGAACCCAGGAGGCGGAGGTTGCAGTGAGCTGAGATCTTGCCACTCCACTCCAGCCTGGCGACAGAGTGAGAGTCTGTCTCAAAAAAAAAAAAAAAAAAAAAATTCCAGAATGAAAACAGAGACAGGACCCTTTAGGGTCAGGAGGCACAATCCCCAATTCAATAAATCCATCCATACCTAGACCCATCAAAACAAAATTGCAGAAAAGACAAAGAAAAGGTCCTAAAAGCTACTGAGGAGGGTGGAAAGAAGGAAGAACATGTTGACAATTGCTTTCCCACCAGCAGCAACAGCAGACAGTGGAATAAGAGAAAGTAAGCACGAGGTTAGAGTTTATACCCAGCTCAACTATTACGTAATGAAATAACCTCTCAGCACTGATCTGTCTAGAGATCTCTTTACCACAAGTGGACACTTACTCAAGGGATACATCCACATGTTCATTTACATACTGTGTCTGCTTTCCTGCTACAGCAGCAGAGTATTTGCAAGAGAGACCACATTTGTGCTCTCTGACTGGATTAGGAAGTTGGAAAGATAAGCTACAGATTAGGAAAAACATTTATAAACCACCTATCAGACCAAGGACTCATCTGCAGAGACTCATCTCTAGAATATATAAAGAACTCAAAGCTCAAAAGTAGGCCAGGTGCAGTGGTTCACGCTTGTATTCATAGCACTTTGGGAGGCTGAGGCAAGATGGCTTTAACCTGGGAGGTCAAGGCTGCAGTGAGCCATGATCACACTCCTGACTGCATGACAGTGAGACCCTGTCTCACAAAACAAAACCTCCAAAGTATAAAAATGGGAAATAAATGCATGAACAATGTTTGCACTTCCTGTCCTAGAGAAACAATGTAGTGCCACACACCTGAGCTCCGGTGAGTTCCGGCATGGGTTGGTGAGTTCCAGGGACTCCGCAGCATAAAGCAGTAGTTGAACATCCAAATGGCCAGGTTGTGATTTCAGCATCCGCTTATGAGTGTACTAGAAAAACCACTCTTCTAGGACCAAAAAGGTGGGAGCTGCCAAGAGGCAGGAATCAATGTCATGGTCTACCAACCAGATCCTCTCTGGAAGCAGCCTTGGACTCACGAAGTGCCAAGATAGGAGGTGGTGTGGCTCCACAGGAATCTTAGAGAATCTGGGAATCAAGCAGAAGCACTCATTGTTCTGACCGTGTAAATACGAAACCGTCAGCTACTACAGCCATCAACGAAACATCTGGGAGGATAAGCAACTCAGAAGATTTGTAGCCTCAGGGTAACAATGGAGTATTTTCTGCAGTTAAGGTCCTCTCCCTTCCTCTTAGGGTTTGTTTTTTTTTAATTTTTGAGACAGAGTCTTGCTCTGTCACCCAGGCTGGACTTCAGTGGCACAATCTCAGCTAACTGCAACCTCCACCTCCCAGATTCCAGCAATTCTCCTGCCTCAGCCTCCTGAGTAGCTGGGATTACAGGCATGTGCCACCATGCCCAGCTAATTTTTTTGTGTTTTTAGTGGAGACAGGTTTTCACCATGTTGGCCAGGAAGGTCTCGAACATCGAACCTCATGATCCACCTGCCTCAGCCTCCCAAAGTGCTGGCATTACAGGTGTGAGCCACTGTTTCCAGCCAGGTTTATCTTTTTTTAATCAAGGGCTAAATTCTTCCCCTCTCTTCGATACCAGTGAAGTATTTAAGAAAAGCAGTCACCAATTAAGCTAAATTTGAAGGAAAAATTAAAAGGTGGTTATAAGTTACAAAACAAAGGCATCTTATGAACTCTCATAAGAAAAAGAGGAAGAAATTAAGACACTTTTTATCATCTTTTTGAGATATGGTCTTGCTCTGTCCTCCAGGCTGGAGTACAGTGGTGCAGCCTCCCAAGTAGCTGGGATTACAGGCGTCCACCACCATGTTTTTGTATTTTTAATAGACAGGGTTTCACCATGTTGGCCAGGCTGGTCTTGAACCTCTAACCTCATGTGATCCTCCCACCTTGCACCTGACCAGAGAAATTAAGACATTCTCAGATAAACAAAAGCTGAGAGAGTTCATTACATTGGGACCTACCCTGCAAGAAATGCTAAAGGGAGTCCTTCAAGTCAAAACAAAAGGATGCTAGGTGGACATTTGAAGCCACATATAAAGACCTGTATTATTGGAGTTTTGATTCATCTCTGATTTTAATTATTTTATTGGATTTGAGATGTGTAACCATAAGTCTATATTAAATACATAATTTATAAAAAAAAAAAAAATTAGGCATGGTGGCATGCACCCGTAATCTCAGCTATGGAGGATTACTTGAGTCCAGGGGCTTGAGGTTACAATGAGCTATTACAGTGCCACTGCAGTCCAGCCTGGGTGACAGAGTGAGACCCTCTCTAAAATATAGATATATTTTGTAACATCAACAACATAGGAGGGGGCAGATCTGTCAAGGAGTAGAGTATTTGTATGTGATTGAACTATTAGTTTAAAATCGATTGCTATAACTTCAGGATGCTTTATGTAATCCTCATGGTAATTACAAAGGAAATATCTGTAGAATGTACACAAAAGGAAATGAGAAAGGATTCTAAGTGTGTCACACAAAAAGTCAATTAAGCACAAAGGAAGGCAGAAGGAAGGAACTGAGAAAACAAACCATAAGCCATGCAGAAAACAATCCACAGAGTGGCACCAGGAGGCCCCACAAATGGTGTGCTGGAGTCTTCCCAGAGCAACTGCTCACTGAGTCCCTGGGTGTGGGCCTCATGGCACAGTCAGCCACCAGAGTAGTGAGTTTCATCAGATGACAGTCTAAAAATGCAAATCAATTCCACAATCAAAAGACTGTAAGAAACTTACACATAGGTTGAAAGTGAATGGATAAAAAAAGATATTCCATGCAAATAGTACCAAAAAAAAGGAGGAGGAGCTAGACTAATCTCAGACTAAATAGACTTTAAGGTCAAAAGCTGTTATAAGAGATAATAGCAGTGAGTTCACCAAAAAGATGTAACAGTTATAAATGTACATGCAATGCACCTCAGAGCTCCTAAATATATGAAGCAAACACTGACAGAATGAAAGGAGAAACAGTTGTATAATAAGAGTAGGTGACTTCAATGCCTCCTTTTTTATTTTTTTGAGACAGAATCTGACTCCATTGCCCAGGCTGGAGTGCAGTGGTGTGATACAGGTCACCACAACCTCCTGGAGTCAAATGATTCTTGTGCCTCAGCCTCAGAGTAGCTGGGAGTACAGGTGTACACCACCATGCCCAGCTATTTTTAGTAGAGACAGAGTTTCACCCTGTTGGCCAGGCTGGTCTCGAACTCCTGACCTCAAGTGATCCACCCGCCTTGGCCTCCCAAAGTGCTAGTGTTACAGGCATGAGCCACGTGCTTGGCCCAATAACTCACTTTCAATAATGGATACAACACCCAGACAGAAGATCAAGAAGGAAACAGAGGGCTTGAACAATACTATAGATGAATTGGACCTACCAGACATATACAGATGACTTCACCCAGCAGCAGAATACACATTCTTCAACGTACATGTGGAATGTTCTCTGGGAAAGATCATATATTAGGCCTCAAAGCAATAATAATACATTTTAAATTACTGAAATCATAATAGCAAAAGGAAAACCAGAATATCCACAAACCTATGGGAACTAAACAACATACTACAAAACTATGGATCAAAGAAAAATAACAGAAAACCAAACACCGCATGTTATCACTCATAGGCGGGTGTTGAACAATTGGAACACATGGACACAGGGAGGGGAACATCACACACTGCGGTCAGTAGGGGGGGCTAGGGGAAGGACAACGGGGGTGGGGAGGGATAATGAGCAGAGAAATACCAGATATAGGTGATGGGGGGATGAAGGCAGCAAACCACCTTGCCACGTATGTACCTGTGCAATAATCCTGCATGATCTGCACATGTATTCCAGAACCTAAAGTATGATTTAAAAAAAGGAAAAAAAAAAAAGTATTTTGAAACAAAATCACATATCAAATCTTATGGGATGCAGCAAAAGCAGTGCTATGAGGGAAATTTATAGCTGTACATGCTTACATTAAAGAAATCTGGCCGGGGCGGTGGCTCACACCTATAATCCCAGCACTTTGGAAGGCTCAGGCAGGCAGATAACCTGATGTCAGGAGTTCAAGACCAGCCCAGCTAACATGGTGAAACCCCGTCTCTACTAAAAACATAAAAATTAGCCAGGCATGGTGGCAACTGCCTGTAATCTAGCTGCTTGGGAGGCAGAGGCAAGATAATCACTTGAACCCATGAGGAGGAGGTTGTAGTGAGCCAAGATTGCACCACTGCACTCCAGCCTGGGTGACACAGCTAGACTCCATTTTCCCCAACACCCACACACACAAAAAAAGCAGCAGCAGCCAGGCATAGTGACACTGTTCTATAATCCCAGCTACTTGGAAGGCTGAGGTCAAGAGATTGCTTGAGCCCAGGAGTTTGAGACTAGCTCAGGCAATGTGGCAAGACCCTCTCTCAAATAAAAGAAAAAAGGAAAAATTCTCAAACCAAAATCCTAACTTTGCACCTTAAATTATTAGAAAAAGAAGAACAGCCTAAACCCAAAGCTAGGAGAAGGAAAGAAATAAATGTTAGAACAGAAATACATGAAATAGAAGATGGAAAAACAGATCTATCACTACCAAGGAAATTGAATCAGTGACCAACAACTTGAAAGAAAAGTACAAGAACACATGGCTTCATGGGTGACTTGTACCAAACATTTACAGAATCAATACCAATCCTGCTCATATTCTTCCAAAATACTGAGAAAAGAATACCTCCAAACTCATTCTGTGAGGCCAGCATTACTGATACCAAAGGCAGACAAAGCACCAGAAGAAAACAACAGACCACTATCCCTCATCAATACAGATGCAAAAGTTCTCGAGAAAATACTAATAAGGAGAATTCAACAGTGTCATAGAAGGATTCTACAACATCGTCAAGTAAGATTTATTCCTGGAATGCAAAGGTGGTTACCATATAAAAATCAATGTAAGATATCACCAATGGAACGAAGGAAAGAAAACACATGACTATTTGTTTGAATTAGTACAGAAAAAGCATTTAACAAAGTTTAATACCCTTTCATGATTAAAAACATACTGACTAGAAATAGAAATAATCTCAATGTAATAAAGGTCATATGAACAACCCCCAGCTAACATCATTCTCAATGATGAAAGACAAAGTTTTCCAAGATGAGGAATAAAACAATGATGCCTGCTTTCATAATACTGGAAATCCTAGCCAGAGCTATTAAGAAAGAAAGGAAAAAGAAAAGGCATCCAAATTGGAAAGGAAGAAATAAAATTATCTCTGTTAACAAATGACATGATCTTCTTTGTAGAAAATCCTGAAGACTGCGTGAAAAAAACTGTAAGAACTAGTAATCTGTCAAAGTTTTAGGATTATGAAATCAACATACTAATGTCAGTTGCATTTCTACACACTAACAATCAACGATCCAAGAAGGAAATTAAGAAAACGGTTCCTGCTGGGCTTGGTTGTGGATGCCTATAGTCTTAGCTATTTGGGAGGCTGAGGCAGGAGAATCACTTGAGCCTGGGAGGTCAATGCTGTCAGTTTTTATAATGATTATGCCTATGAATACCCACTGTACTCCAGCCTGGCAAAATAGTGAGACACCATCTTTAAAAAAAAGAGAAAGAAAAAAGTCTGTTTACAATAGCATCAAAAAGAACAAAATAGGAATAAACTTAACCAGGAGGCAAAGACTTTGGCAGGATTTAGAGTTCCAGAGACCGGTTGTGTAACAAATGTAAAGGCATCTCATATTTATACATTATAAGGCTTAGTTTCATTAAGATGTCAATACGACTCAAAGTGATCTACAGGTTTGGTGTAATCCCAAAATCTCAGTAACCTTTTTTCTTCAATTATAGAAAAATCCATCCTTATAAATTTCATAAAGCTTATACACAATTTCAAGGGATCCCAAATGGTCAAAGCAATCTTGAAAAAGAATAACAAAGTTGGAAGTCTTTTGCTTCCCAATTTCAAAATGTATTATTAAAAGCTACAGTGGTCAAAAGTGTGGTAAAGCAGTAAAGACATACAGAGAGACCAGTGGAATGAAGTACAGAGTGCAGAAGGAAACCCTTATACATACGGTCAAATGAGTTCAATAAGGATGCCAAGATTATTCAATCAGAGAAGGGACGGTCTTTCAACAAATGGTGTGGGAAAACTAGATATCCACAGGCAAAAGAATGAAGTTAAACCCTTACCTTATATCACATTTAAAGAAAAAAAAACCTCAATAATGAATCAAAGACCTAACTGTAAGCTCTAAAACTATACAACTGTTGTTGGTTTGAGATGGAGTCTCGCTCTGTCACCCAGGCTGGAGTGCAGTGGCATGATCTCGGCTCACTGCAACCTCCAGCTCCTGGGTTCAAGCAATTCTCTGCCTCAGAGCCAAGTAGATGGGATTACAGGCACCCACCACCATGCCCAGCTAATTCTTGTATTTTTAGTAGAGATGGGGTTTTACTATCTGGTCAGGCTGGTCTTAAATTCCTCATCTCGTGATTTACCTGCTTTGGCCTCCCAAAGTGCTGGGATTATAGGTGTGAGCCACCATTCCCAGTCGACAACTCTTAAAACACAGAAGGAGAGCTTCCTTTGGCAATGATTTCTTGGATATGACACCAAAGGCCTAAACAACAAAAGGAAAAGTAGACAAATTGGATCGCATCGAAGGATATATTAACATTGTGAAAAGGCAACCTACAGAATGACAGGACAGATGAGCAAATTCTATGTTAAAGGGTTCCCATCTAGAATATATAAAGCACTCTCACAATGCAACAACAAAAACCCAACTAACGCAGTTCAAATACGTGCAAAGGACTTGAACAGACAGTCCTCCAAATAAAAGATGCAAATGGCCAATAAGCACATAAAAAGATGCTCACCATCACTAATTACTAGGGAAACTCAACCAAAATCACGTGGAGAGGCCAGGCATGGTGGCTCATGCCTGTAATCACAGCACTCTGAAAGGCCGAGGTGGGTGGATCACTTGAGGTCAGGAGTTTGAGACCAGCCTGGCCAACATGGTGACACCACATCTTTACTAAAAATAGAAAAATTAGCTGGGTGTGGTGGCATGTGCCTCCAGTCCCAGATGCTTCGGAGGCTGAGGCAGGAGAATTGTTTGAACCTGGGAGGTGGAGGTTGCAGTGAGCCAAGATCGCACCACTGCACTCTAGCCTGGGTGACAGCAAGACTCCATCTCAAAAAAGAAAAAGAAGAAAACCTACAAGGAGATGCCACCTCAGACTCATTAGGATGGTTGTAATCAATACAGAAAATAACAAGTGTTAACGAGGATGCTGAGCGGTTGGAACCCTTGTGTACCCTTACTGGGAGTTTAAAATGGAGCTGCAGCTGTGGAAAACAGTATGTTAATTCATCAAAAAGTTAAAAATAGGCCAGGCATGGTGGCTCACACTTATAATCCCAGCACTTTGAGAGGATGGGGTGGGCCAATTACTTGAGGCCAGGAGTTCAAGACCAGCCTGGCCAACATGCTAAAACCCCTTCCCTACTAAAAATACAAAAATTAGCCAGGCATGGCAGTGCAGGCCTGTAATCTCAGCTACTCAGGAGGCTAAGGGATAAGAATCACTTGAACCCAGGTGGTGGAGGTTGCAGTGAGCCAAAATTGAACCACTGCACTCCAGCCTGGGTGACAGAGCAAGACTCTGTCTCAAAACAAAGAATTACCATATAATACAGCATTTCCACTTCTGGGTATGTACCTCTACAATTGAAAGGGCCTCACACATTTATACACTGATGTTCATAGCAGCATTGTTGAGAGCAAATTCTGACGTGTGTGAGAAATCCTATTGAGAGCGGTGGCAAGGGAAACCTAGTCGGCCCCTCAAAGCAGAAAACTGCTCAAAGCACTATAAAACAGTAACCAATGTAAGTATGTCTCACGCCAGATGAATTAGTTCTCTGAACACAGGATATGTGACCCTTTCCTTTGTTCCCTCGTAAAGAGCGCTTTCTAGTTTGTCTTGAACCTATAGTAAACATACACTAGCTGCCTGGTTAGTTTACCTTTAACCAGTGAAAGAACACAGAGCATCCACTTGTAAAACTTGTCACTGGAAAGTCAAGAATAAATACGTAGGTCAGAGTCTGCTCTGGACTCTCAGCTAAAAATGCTGTGAGACCCCTGGTGCTCCACTCTGAACCCACCTTTTGCTCTCTCTCTCTCTCTGGCTGTGTCTTAATTCCTTCAGTGCCACCTGGGTTGGGGTCTCCACGGCTGAGCTGGTCTTGGCACAGTGTTATTCACAGCAGCTGAAAGAGAGCAGCAACACAAATGTCCACCAACAGATAAACAAATATGTGGTCTCTCCATATAGTCAAACATTATTCAGCCTTAAAAAGGAAGGAAATTCTGACACATGCTAGCACATGGATGAACCTTGAGGATGTTATGCAAAGTGAAGTAAGCCAGTCACAAAAAGAGAAATACCGTACAATTCCACTTACGTGAAGAACCTAGAGCAATCAGATTCACAGAGATAGAAAGCAGAGTGGTGGCGGCCAGGAGCTGGGAGGGAGCAGCAATGGCTTATTTAATGGGGATAGATTTTCAGTTTGGCAGGATTTAGTGAGTTCCAGAGTTTGGCTGCACAAAAATATGAATGTACTTACGCTAAATTGTGTACTTTAAAATGGTTATGGAAAATTTCATATGTGTTTTACATTTAAAATTTTTACATTGGAAATGTATATTTACTGAGCACCTCTGTGCTAGGCATGATGATATGATTATGAACACTGTAGTTATAAAAAACACTCTTAGGGAGATAAAGTTCTAAGTGTAAAAACTAGCATAGACAGACAATAATAGACACAGACCCACAGGACTCAGATAGTAGGCTTATTAGACACAGATTATAGATTTCAGCAGGGAACTAGAAATTCTTAAAATTACTAATTGCTAATTTGTTTAGTAATTAATTTAGCCAATCAGCTAATTTACTAATTACTGAAAATTACATATCTGAAAAAGAACCAGAATGAAGTAGAAAGAGATGGCAGAAAAGGCCACCTAAAGCCCATCTTTTAGACAGTTCTCTTGGCAGATGAGGGATAGAAGGGCACTTCCTGGCCAGGTGTGGTGGCTCATGCCTGTAGTTGCAGCTACTCAGGAGGCTGAGACAGGGGAATCACTTGAACCCAGGAGGCAGAAGTTGCAGTGAGCAGATATTGCACCACTGCACTCCAACCTGGACCACAGAGCAAGACTCCATCTCAAAACAATAAATAGAAGGGTGCAATCGCTCATGCCTGTAGTCCCAGCACTTTGGGAGGCCAAGGTGGGTGGACAACTTGAGGTCAAGAGTTGGAGACTAGCCTGACCATACCCCAGCTAAAAATACAAAATTTTTGTCTCTACTAAAAATACAAAAATTAGCTGGGCATGGTGGCAGGCATCTGTAATCTCAGCTACTCCGGAGGCTGAGGCAGGAGAATTGCTTGATCCCGGGAGGAAGAGGTTGCAGTGAACCACTGAACTCCAGCCTGGATGACAGAGTGAGACTCCATCTCAAAAAAATTAAATAAAGCCTATCTTTTAAACAGTTCTAGCAGATGAGGGATAGAAGAGTGCTTCCTTACCCTGGTAGCTCTGAGTGTCCAGTCTGTGCCCTTGACCACCGCACTTGATGGGGACACAGTAGAGCAGCCTGCACTGCATGCTGTACTGAAGATCCCACCCACACAGTGAGAGTTCCCTTTAGCCTGCACTTTGGGTTGGATGCATCCTGAGCTCTCAAAGCATCACGTGCTAAGGTTCCACTCTCCCCTTGGCTGGGAACTACGTCTTGGTCTTCTGTCTCCAGGGTGCTAGAGGCAGAGCCTGACATGGAGTGAGCACTCCATAGATGCTTGTTCAATTTCCTAGGAACTCAGCAAGCTAGGCCTAACACCACTGCCTGCAAAGGCCTGGCAGGTGTAGGGACTCATCAACCTGAGCCTGCTGCTCTTACAGAAAGGGGAGAGGGAGATGGGTGAGAGTGAATGGAGGGTTGTCCTTTTAATAAGGAGGGCCAGGGGCTGTAATAGGGGCCCCAGCATAATTTATCTCAGGAAACAGCAGGGGCCCCTCTCCTCTGGGACCCATAGCCTGGCCTTACTTCTCTTCCCTCTTCTTTACAGTTTGAAATTTTGTCTAAGCCAGCAATAGGCTGCCAAAGACTTCAAACTCTTTCACCTTCTACTATAATTCCAGCTCCTTATCAGGGCATGATTCTTGGCTGGGACAGAATAACCAGCATGGAATGCTGGGAAACTCAGAACCACACATGCTGCAAATGCAGGGAAGAATTGCTGCTTGCCACTGCACTCAAAATACTTCTGAGGACATGAAACTCTCCCACTGGTCTGGGTAATTCTCCCACTTCCTCCATATTTCCACTGTAAACCAGGAGACAGCGCAGCCAGTGAGTCCCAGCCCTGCAGAGAGAGCTCTACCCAGCTCCTGTTCATGCCCAAGGTATTTATTCACTTATTCAACAGTCATGTGGGAAGCCACCACTTCAGAACACTAACTGCGCAGAGGAGGACACCAAGCCAGGTTCTCAGCTGCCTGAAACTGGCTTTCCGTGCCGGATCCAGGGGTCTCCTGAGGCAGGAGGTTCTTTGAGGGGAACTGATAGCCCTCCAGAAGCCCAAGTAGAAAACTCCTCTCTTTGGGGTAGACACACATGGACTGATGCTTTGGAGGGCCTCTGTTTTTGTGGGGGCAACTCTGAACTCAGGCCCCCAGGCTACAGCATTCAAAGTTTTTTACTTTCTTTTTGAACATAACCTTCTCCTTTGAATTTTCAACTGAAAAATAAAGCTGGCAGAATTCAAGAATGTGTCTCTGGATTGCTGAGGCTGATCATCCACTCAGGAGATGGGGAGACGTGGACAGCTACAGAATCTTCTCACCAATAGGGGGTGCCCTCGAGCCCTCTTTGGGCTGAGCCTTTGATAGGAGATTGCAGGGTCCAGATCCCAGAGCAAAGAGCCAGGTGTCAGCCATGGGGACTGAGGCAAGCTGAAAGCCAGACGCCAGACTCAGCTGTCCCTCCTGGCCTCCCCACCCATGAATCCCTGGTGCACAGCAGGTGCTAGATGAAGTTTAGAAGAAAGAACCCCAGGGTAAATGGGAACGAGAAGGCTAGTCCTCCACATTCCCACACTGGACGGAAGAGAAGAGAGAGCAGCTGGGATTTGAGTGTTTGCTATGGTTACAGCCTAAAGACCCCGGAGCCCAGGCACTGCTTCAAGTGCCTTGAAAGATGTTTGATCTTAAGCCTTACAATAGTCCAATGAGGAATGGATGATCTCCTTAAGGAGGGAAGAAACAAAGGCTCAGGGAGTTCAGGGGATTCCCCCAAGGTCGTATAACCTACAAATGGCCAGGATGGTGCTGATGCGGGCCTGTCTGCCTCCCAAGGCTGCCCAAGCTCAATCACCCCCCACCACTTCTGCTTTTGTAATAATAGCCTTATGCCACATATTCTACCAGTTGCTTTATGAAAGAAAGTCAAGTAAACTTTAGCCATATCCCAAGCCATGATAGGTAGCTCTTATTCTAAATACCCTGTAAATCAGGTCACGCAAGATCAGAAATGCACCCACAACTGTTACAGCTGCTATGCTAGCCACTGTTTTGGGGAACTCAGCCTAGGAATATGAGTGAAGAGACAACTCACAAAGGAAAGCAAATCACTGGCATGCAGGGGCCTGAGCAATTCAGAGTCAGATGCAACTAGAGTGTGCGGCCACATGACCTGCTGTTTTCCCAATATGCTTAATGAATCCATGATGTTGGGTCCAGAAAGGAAATGCAGAAGGCTTCCCTTCCTGCCTCCCACACTCTGTGGGTCAACTATTTACCAAAAACACAGCAGTGCACTGGATACCAGCAGAGATACAAAGAGGGAAAAACAGTTCTCCCTTCTCAAGGCAGGTTGGACAACATCAATATTTTGCAGTTGGGAGGCACAGGTGGAGTGTGTGTGCCTGCCCAGCATTTAAAGACAAACGATGGGAGAGGGAATGATTCCAGCTGAAAGACCAATAATTCAAACCTACAATGTACACTGAACTGCAGCCTAGACAACATAGCAAGCCTCTGTCTCTACAAAAAATTTAAAAATTAGCCAGGTGTGGTGGCATGTGCCTATAGTGTCAGCTACCCAGGAGGCTGAGGTGGGAGGATCACTTGAGCCCAGGAGTTTAAAATTACAATAAACTGTGATCACATCACTGCACTCCAGGCTGGGCATCAGAGCAAGGCCCTATCTCTAAAACAAAACAAGATAAGACATTTACATAAAAATCAATGTATGAAAATCCAAAATAATATATTAGCAAATAAACCCCACTGGGGCTTCAAAAAAAGTTACCTAAACCAAGTGAGACTTGTACAGTGTGAAAAGGATGGCTCAAAATTAGAACTTTTCATTTCATTTATATTAATATGTTGAAAATCATAATCATCATAGATGTTGAAAAGGCATTTGACAAAATTTACTACAAAATTTATAAAAGAAACTTATTAAATTAGAAAGAGAGGTACCTCCTTAAATTACACACAATACAGGAAATTACACCCAGACACACACCCATCAAGCCAAAGTCCAGCATCATTTGTAAGGGATGGAAGCAACAGAAGCTTCCATCAACCTTTGGAACAAAAGAATGCCCTCTGTTACCACTATTACTTTGGAGGCTGTAGCTGATGAAACTAGACAAGAAGGAAAGTAAGACATTAAAGAAAAAAAGCAGAAGGTGAAATAGTTATATTTACTCTGAAAAATGAGGCAGACAGATTTTGCTAAGGAGTTAGGTACAAAAGTAACACACTAAACAGCCTTCTTTTTCTTAATTTTTAAACTATACAGATGGGGCTGGCCACAGCTCATGCCTGTAATCCCAGCACTTTGGGATACCAAGGCAGGTGGATTGCTTGAGGTCAGGAGTTTGATACCAGCCTGGCCAACATGGCAAAACCCTGACTCTACTAATAATGCAAAAACTAGCCGGGTGTGGTGACACACACCTCTCATACCAGGTACACAGGAGACTGAGGCATGAGAATTGCTTGAACCTGGGAGGTGGAGGTTGCAGTGAGCCAGAACTGCACTACTGCACTCCAGCCTGGGTGACAGAGCAAGATCCTATCTCAAAAAAAAAAGAGATGGGGTCTTACTATGCTGCCCAGGCTGGTCTCAAACTCCTGGGCTCAAGCAATCCTTCTGCCTCAGTCTCCCAAACTGCTAGGATTACAGGCCTGAGCCACCAAACCTGACCTTGGTCTTCCTATGTACAAACAAGCAGTTAGAAAAGAGAAGAAAACATCCCATTTGCAACAGCACACCCCAAAAAAACAAAGCTCTCAGAAATAAATGTGCTAAAATATGCACACACAATCCATATGAAGAAGTCTTTCAATGAAATACTTTGAATGCAAAGATTCTTGAATGCTGTACATGTTATCAAGAAATACTTGAACGCTGTACATGTTATTGAGAAAGGTGCAACATTAAAAAATATATCACGGCCAGATGTGGTGCCTCACACCTATAATCCCAGCACTTTGGAAGGCAGAGTTGGGCGGATCACAAGGTCAGGAGTTCGAGACCAGCCTGAGCAGCATGGCAAAACCCTGTCTCTACTAAAAATACAAAAAAATTGAAAGAGGTCCCAAGTCAAGAAAGAGAAGCGTCCCAGAGCCCTGTTCCATCTGAGTCTCCCATGCCCCATGACTCACTTTGCCCTGTAACACATTTCCCTTCTGGTTTACCGTCTGTAAGAAAGAATAAACTTATTTATCTTATTTACCAATAATTTATATAAACCAAACATTGCATTGCAAACAAAGGTGTCCTTAGCAACCTAATCTCATTCTCTTCAGATACCAACTGCTCTCCGGTAAAGAGATAGTCCTTTTCCAGACAACATAAAATCACTTGGAAATCTCACTTAAAACAGAAAAGTTAAGGTCTTCAAAGGTTTGCCATGGGCAAAGCATTTGCAGGAATGCATGGGGCTGAAGGTCAAAGGCAAAGAAAACAAGGCACATATTCTTTCATCCTGATTTCCTTTGTCCTTGTACACCCATGGTTAGTGATTAGTAAGGTCACCTGGCAGTGGCAAAAATCTGCTTTTGAAGGTTTTTTTTTTTTTTTTGAGACAGAGTCTTGTTCTGTGGCCCAGACAGGAGTGCAGTGGCATGATCTCAGCTCACTGCAATCTTCATCTCATGGGTTCAAGAGATTCTCCTGCCTCAGCCTCCTGAGTAGCTGGGATTACATGCACCCATCACCATGCCTGGATAATTTTTGTGTTTTTAGTACAGGCAGGGTTTCACCATGTTGTCCAAACTAGTCTCAAACTATCACAGGAGAAACACCATGTGATCTGCCCACCTCGACCTCCCAAAGTGCTGAGATTACAGGCATGAGCAACCTCACCTGGCCAATTCAATTTTCTCTAATGGAAGTAACAAAACAGGTATAATCCAAAATCACAGATACATCAAAAATTTTAAAACAGTGTTGGAGGCCAGTTGCAGTGGCTTATGAGTGTAATCCCAACACCCTGGGAGGCCGAGGCAGGAGGATCACTTGAGAACAAGAGTTCAAGACCATCCCGGCCAACACAGTGAGACCTCATATCTATAAAACATTTTTTAATGATACTGGAAAATGCTAACTTGGATAGTGACCATTTAAATGCATCATTGCCCTGGCCTTCTGGGTTTTACTCTGAACCTTGTGACAGATGATTAAGTCATGTGTCCAAGCTCAGGGACTTCCTGTTATACAGAGATGATGCTCCCTGGAGCACCCCACTCCAATCCCCCTCCCTTCAACTTGTCCCAGTGTATCATATTCAGCCCAGACCAGGGTAAGCCCCGCTCATGTCATCAGCCCTGCCAGGCCAACAGCATAGAAAAGATCCCCATCAACCCCGCAAAGGGCAGGGTGACTCAGTTCACCCACATGGTGCAGGCCAGCTGCCTGCCTTGCACTCTCTCCAGACCCAGGCCAGTGTACAAACTACACAGCCAGGGCCCTGTGCTCAGAAGGGTCCCTAACGCTTGCTTGAATGCTCTGTTGCTTGAATCTTTTTTTTTCTTTGTTTTGAGACATTAGTCTCTCACTGTCACCCAGGCTGGAGTGCAATGGCGTGATTCCGGCTCACTGCAACCTCCACCTCCTGGGACCAATCAACTCTCCTGCCTCAGCCTCCCCAGTAGCAGGGATTACAGGCGCCCATCACCACGCCCATTTTTTTATTTTTAGTGGAGACGAGATTTCACCATGTTGGCCAAGTTGGTCTCGAGCTTCTGACCTCATGATCCACCTGCCTTGGCCTCCCAAAGTGCTGGGAATTACAGGCATGAGCCACTGCACCCAGCCCACTTGAATCTTAATTTTTGAAAATTATTTTCATTTTATGCTGATCCCTGCAAATTAGCGGTTCCTACTTCAGAACCACTTAATGAAGGTTCTTGGGCGGCTGGAGTAGGCCCGGGTTTAACGTAAGGGGCTGGCCAGCATAGAGCCCCTCCAACAGGGAGACCTTTCCCTCTAAAGTAACCCTCTCAGAGCCATTTCCTAATGGAGGCTGAAACAGCCTGGTGACCTGCCCTCAACTGCTTTAATCACTGGTTGTCCCCCTCTTCAAGAGCAAGTACATTTCACATAAGTGCATAATTAATACTAACAAGAGGGGTCATGCCCATGGGCTGGGGTCCTGTCATGGGCATTCTGTGTTCAGGGTCCCTGGGAGGCACAGGACCCATATCTGTCCTTAGAGTATGACTATAGATCACTCTAGAGCGGCCTGTCCTGAGCAGGACAAGACCTAGCAACCCTTTTGGTCAATGCTGGAACGTCTCCCAGGCATGAGCAATGGTGGTGTTTGCAGGATGGTTGGCAGCACTTGGCAGTGGGCCACCTGTACCTCAGTGGCTCTGGCAGTTCAAAGCCACAACCCAGACAACTTCCGCCCGGCTCCAACCAGCCTGGCTAACTGGGGACAGCCGTTCCCAGCCGCACTCAGGCATCTGAAAGACACTTCCTTTCCCGCGCAGCCTCTTGCAGGGTTTCAGGAACGAAGAGGAAACAGTAAGGGGAAACCACAAACCCATATATCTCTAATAGTATCACCTTTTGGTCCATGGGGGTGGGGAAGGGTGCTTCCCATGTTGAATTTCATCCTGAAGCCACCCTGGTGGGGGTAGGAGCAATGCCATTTGCTCCATCTCACAAACAACATCGCATCAGCCCCCTGAGGGACGAAGCCAGGGACTGAGACTGGCTAGCAAAAGCCAGGACCGGGACTGACAGGACCTCTCTGATTTGGGAACCTTAGGGCAGGCTGTTGGTGTCTGCAGATCCTGGTCTAGTGTAGCCAGTGTGATCAGCCGGGGCTGAGGTTCCCTCTGCTGACAGAGCTTTCCCTCTTAAGGACACTGGTGGGGCCATAGCCCCATCAGATCTTCTGTCCCTGGGAACACTCTTTTCCAGAGAACTCCAATGAGGAAGAGAAAGTGGGGACCACTGACTTCCGTGTCTCTGAAAATAACTTTGTAAAAGTACGTAAGGACCCAACACTGTGCTTATAATCAGACAGTTCGGGACCCTCCGCTCTGAGCACATCAACATGGGCCATCTCCTTCTCCTGTTTGGGTCTCAAACTCTGCCTCTGCAACCTTGTTTCGAAGGCTAAGCTTCCAGCCAGAACAAGTGTCCACGCTCTGCTCTCCCAACCCCATGCCCCTGCCATAGCCAGGAAGGCTGAGGACAGACAGGGTTTTTGCTCCCCTAGTCAGAGCTGGCCATGACTGAAGGACCCTCAGAGGCAGGCAGAGCCCTTTGTCCTTTTTTGTCACTGTGCTGACCACCTTGGGAGCTAATTATGCTCCTTAAACCTTCTGGGAACACTTAAGGCCCCCAGCACTGCAAAAAGGATTAAGTCAACTGAGAGGAGACATGTTTTTCCAATTAGTTATAAACCACCCATGTTGGAGTTTTTGCAAAACTGGCCGGTTGCTTTTTCATTACCCAAGATTCCTCATTATTTCTTTCTGCATAAATAATTTCACAAGGTTTTGAAGTAAATTTGGCACTAAAGGCCCATGACCGTGGAATAAACAGGACACTCACAGTGAAATGCTAAAGCCAAAATCTCCTCTTCCATGTGTCATGCTATGAGAAAGGAGATGGAAAGTAACTTCCACCTACCAAACTTCCCTACCTCAGGCTTCTCAAGACACACATCAACAGGTGCAACAACGTTTGTGTTGGGATATGCATTTTACTATATACGTGCATCTTTAAAAAGATTTTTCCCAGCCGGGCGCAGTGGCTCATGCCTGTAATCCCAGCACTTTGGGAGGCCGAGATGGGCAGATCATAAGGTCAAGAGATCAATACCATCCTGGCCAACATGGTGAAACCACATCTCTACTACAAAATACAAAAATTGGCTGGGCATGGTGGCACATGCCTGTAGTCCCAGCTACTCGGGAAGCTGAGGCAGGAGAATCACTTGAACCCGGGAGGCAGAGGTCACACTTAAGAAGACAGAATAAGTCTCGCAATGGGCAGGGCAGCCCTGGGAGCAGGTGACTCATAATGGCAGAAATAAATATTATAGCAAGTGCATCAACACATGGGAGGAAATTAACAAGGCTGTTCTTTTTATTTTTTTTTTTTGCGATGGAGTCTTGCTTTGTCACCCAGGCTGAAGGGCAGTGGTGCGATCTCAGCTCACTGCAACCTTCACCTCCTAGATTCAAACAATTCTTCCTCAGCCTCCTAAGTAGCAAGGATTACAGGCATGTGCCACCAAGCCTGGCTAATTTTTGTATTTTTAGTGGAGACGGGATTTCTCCATGTTGGTCAGGCTGGTCTTGAACTCCCGACCTCAGGTGATCCGCCTGCCTTGGCCTCCCAAAGTGCTGTGATTACAGGCATGAACCACTGTGGCCAGCCAATACATTTGTTTTTTTAAGCTCCTAAGTTTGTGGCAATTCATTACACAGCATTACCAGCTCTGATCAGAGGTCTCAAGCACCAACCCCGGCTGTCATAACTATGGGAATCGCCAAGTCCTCACATGCCTTCCTACACCTCCAAGAGACCTCCTGTGGTCCCATCAGGCTCCCGAAGGCCCAGCCCATGAGGGCAGTGAGAAGAGGAGGGCTGTGAAATTTGAAGCTTCTAAGTCCTGGTCCCCCAGGGCCTCTGGTGTCTTACCCAGGTGTGCTTTAACTTGATGTATCCCTTGACGTTAACCTTGGCTGGCTGGCTGAGGCAGTCTGTCAGGTTTTGCCACTGTAATGTTACTCTTTTATCCCCCTTTCCATTCTGGAAGAAGTAAGTCACTGTGTGCAGCCCACACTGATGGAGGAGGCATCCTAAACTTTCATTTACTGAGTTTGGCAACTCTGCCTGTCACACCAGCACATCCCAAGTACTTCGTAGCTCCATGAGGCTGCTGACAATCACATTAGACAGCGCAGTTCTACTCTAGAACATCAAGAAAAAGCAAGTACCCACACACCAGTCACTCAGGTACCACTGTACTATTGTTTACTTAATAGTTTTCTGTAAAAGGGCTCACTTTTTCTTTTTTTTGAGATGGAATCTCGCTCTGTCACCCAGGCCAGAGTGCAATGATCTCAGCTCACTGAAACCTCTGCCTCCTGGGTTCAAGCAACTCTCCTGTCTCAGCCTCCTGAGTAGCTGGGATTATAGGTGCACACCACCACACCCAGCTAATTTTTGTATTTTTAGTAAAGATGGTGTTTCACCATGTTGGCCAGGCCGGTCTGACCTCAGATGATCTGCCCGCTTTGGCCTCCCAAAGTGCTGAGATTACGGGT
The DNA here is from genome assembly GCF_030222135.1 of Aotus nancymaae. NCBI lineage: Eukaryota > Metazoa > Chordata > Mammalia > Primates > Aotidae > Aotus > Aotus nancymaae. Next base: position 32,109,138 of record NW_026988428.1, read on the forward strand.
GTGAGCCACTGTGACCAGTCACAGGGCTTTTTAAAAAGGGAACTTGATATCACTACCTTGCAACGGCCCAGTAGCAAGCATGGCCCTGGATGTCCAGGAGGCAGAGCAGCTCCATTCCTCCACATGGGCTTTTCCAGTCTTCCTTTCTTCTCCTCCTCAGAAACCTGAAGCATGCAGGGACCCCTTGGTCCTGGTCCCCCGGGCTCCGGGGTCCCCACTTGAGTGAGCCTTCACCAGTTCACAACCAGCGTCACGGGCAGCTCTGACCCCTCCTATGCCCCAGGTGTCTCTGGGCCAGAAAGCTGTAGATCTGTGGCTGCCAAACCTGACTGATGATGAGACTCACCGGAGAGCTTTCTAAAAGCTTAGATTTTCTTGAGCCCCCAGCACGTGGATCCTAATTAAAGATATTGGGTAGGGACCAGGTAAAAACAGCCCAGGTGGAGCTGATAATTAGCTACATGCAGGAGTCCTACACGCAGGACAACCAGGCTTAGCTGTGCTCTGGGAAAATTTTCACCTACAAGTAATGCACAGCTGTCTGATGGAAGACCCCAGGGCAGGCCCTGACTCTGACTCTCTTTCTTTTCTCTTGAGACGGAGTCTCACTCTGTGGCCCAAGCTGGAGTGCAGGATCACGATCTGGGCTCACTGCAACCTCCACCTCCTGGGTTCAAGCAATTCTCCTGCTTCAGCTCCTGCGTAGCTAGGACCACAGGCATGTACCACCACACCTGGCTAATTTTTGTATTTTTAACAGGGACAGGGTTTCACCATGTTGAGCAGGGGGCATAAACTCCTGGCTTCAGGAGATCAGCCTGCCTCGGCCACACAAAGTGCTGGAATGACAGGTGTGAGCCACTGCACCTGGCCTGACCCACTTTCTAAACTGAGCAGTACCCACTGAAGGAAAGTGTCTAGCTCAGCTTTCTCCCAAGCTCACAGGACATGGAATTAGGTGCCAACAGACCCTTTGGAGAAACTCCTTTCCCTGTCCTGTGTGACCAGGAGGAAAGGAGGCTTAGTGGTCTGGTATTTCTGGGTGTACAGCCTCATTGTTTCTTCCTTATCTTTCTTGCCCATATCACATCTCAGGTCGCTTGGATCAGGGACAGAACTAGATTGTACCCCTCTGAGTGGCTGCTCACTACACTTTAGGGCCAGGTAACTGGTTTTGTGAGTTCCAGGTTCACAGAGGAAGAGGAACTGCTCGGGATGGGTCATCCCCAGAGCCTCCCCCATGCCAGATTGAGGTGATTTATGTGACGAGATTTAGAGCAGATTTTGGACTCTTGAGTTGATGTTATAATGGGATGAGGCCTTGGGGCAGGGTGAAAGCATTTTGTATTTGGGATGAACATGCATCTTCAGGGTCTAGAGGGCTGACTAGGTAGGCAGACTGTCCTTCCCCACACAACAATGTCCATGCCCTAATCCCGAGAATCTCTGAATACACCACCTTATGTAGCAAAAGGGACTTTGCCAGTGGGATTAGCAAGGGGTTTGAGACGGGGAGATTGGACTGAATACCCAGGTGAGCCCAATCTAACCACACACATTCTTAAAAGCAGAGGGCTTTCTCAGGCTTAAACAGGAATGTAAGAAGGAATGGGAGGTCCGAGAAGTCACTATGCCGCACAGCGAGCAACCATGTGTCTCATTCACCTCGTGTATCCCCAGAGCCTGGAACCCAGCAGGTGCTTGGCCACAGAAAGGCCAATAAAGTGAACTTTTGTGGTTTCTTTTTGTTTTTGAGATGGAGTTTTGCTCTTGTTGCCCAAGCTGGAGTGCAATGGTGCAGTGTTGGCTCACGGCAACCTCTGCCTCCCGAGTTCAAGTGATTCTCCTGTCTCAGCCTCTCGAGTAGCATACGCCACCATGCCCAGACAATTTTTTTGTATTTTTAGTAAAAACCGGGTTTCACTATGTTAGGCAGGCTGGTCTCGAACTCCTGACCTCAGCTGATCCGCCCGCCTCAGCCTCCCAAAGTGCTAGGATTACAGGTATGAGCCACTAAAGTGAACTCTTAAGCACTGGATTCCAGCTAACAGTCATGTGGGTGAATTATTTAAACTCTCTGACCCCACATCATCCCGTTTCTATGGCTATCAGAAGTAAGGGCAGTGAAATAACCCACCCAAGGTCATCCAACGAATGAACAGTGGGGCTGGCCCCACTGCAGGCCCCTCAGAACCCATCTGGTTGTCAAATCCAGCACCCCCCACCCCCACCTCGGCTTGGCCATAATGGGCAGAACTCCTGGGTAGACAGGGGTGAAGCTTCTCATGGCCCCGTTTCATTCCTTTGCTTCATTCTGTGCCTTTGTTTTCTGGCAACTGGTTATCATCCCATTTCCCGAGCACAGACCAGCAGGGGGTGCCAGTGCCCATGCAGAGCCATCAGCTCCCAGAGCTGCCCTGGGGACAAGCTGCCGTAGGGAAGGGCCTGGTCCCGGCCACCCGCAACAACAGAGTATCTTTAACGATGAGGGGCACTTAGTGGTTCATAACCTGGCTCTGCAGCTGGACAGAGCCCCTGGACAAAGGACTTCATCTCCACGGCTGCAGTTTTGACAGCTGTGAAAGGGAACAGGGGAAATGAACCTCCCAGGGGTACTGGGACAATAAAATGAAGCAACTCACAAGACGGCTTCTAGCACAGTCCCTGACACTTAATTCTTAGTTGAACTTCCATTCTTTTTTTGTTTTGTTTTGTTTTTTTGAGACAGAGTCTTGCTCTGTAGCACAGGCTGGAGTGCAGTGGCACAGTCTCAGCTCATTGCAACCTCCGTTGGGTTGGTTGGGTTCAAGCGATTCTCCTGTGTCAGCCTCCCAAGTAGCTGGGATTACAGGCGCCCCCATCCCAGGTCTGGCTAATTTTTGCATTTTTAGTAGAGACAGGGTTTTGCCATGTTGGCCAGGCTGGTCTTGAACTCCTGATTCCAGGTGATCTACCCGCCTCACCTTCCCAAAGTGCTGGGGTTACAGGTGTGAGCCACTGAGCCCAGCTGAATTTGCATTCTTTATCAAGAGACGTTTAGTCAATCTCAAAGGCCTCTCATTTCAGATTCTGCCCAAACCACATGAATCATTTTTTGGACTCGACTGTCTCAATCCTTTTCCTCCACACTTTCACGTCTTTACCAAGTCTTCCCTCTGTACTTAAAGAGCACTCCTCAACAGTCTCGCAATCACCCTCAGGCCCACTAGAAACCATACAAGGGGCCCAATTCAAACGGCCCTCCTAAGTAGGGGTCTACTTTCATTTGAAAACTGCTGCAGGCCAAGTGTAAATTCAAGACACTGTGCCTTTGCTTGTATATTTCCACTGTCTTCCAGCCTAAAACCCAGCCAGTTGTAACACTGACTGACTGCCATGTATGTTATGTAAGGCCCCATGCTGGGCAGGGATACTGAGATAAATAAGACACAATTACACATCACTGGAAGCACCTCCAACAGAGACAGCAACAGATGATTTCAGAACAATGTATGTGACTGTCTACAGAGACCCACTCTCAGGAGGGGAAACCTAATACAGTTCCCAAGAACCTACCAGGTACCACCCTTCAAAGGAAGAATTGTCTCCACTTCACAGACTGACTTTCAAGGCCAAAGTCAGACAGGAATGGGCAGGACCAGGACCCAACCCCAGGTTTGGCTGACATCACTATCTCCCTATTGCAAGGAGGCAGAGGGCCCTTGAAGACGTCCTTTTGCACGAGCTCCAAAATATCTACTAAACGTAGGTCATTATGGCTGAAAATGCATTTTTCCCCTTGTCCTTGCAGCTGCTCTGTAAGTTTGGGCTGTAGTTTGATGTTCAGCAACAGCAGCCCTAGCCAACTGCTGGCCAGCAGATCACAGGGCTGTGACCCCTGGAATTGGAAGACATTCTACACACAGTGTCTCTTCCAGCTGCTTTTTCTTGTCAGCCATTAAACCACACAGCAACAGGCCAATCGACAAAGCACTCAGTTACTTCACACGGTCATTCCTTCCCCCTCCTGCTTCTCCCGATGCAGAAGAATTTGTCAGTCAAACTTGAGCATTACAAGAATAAGCAAAAGAAAGAATTAGAGAACTCAGCAATCCAAAAGCTGCCAAATGAGGGTTTTCTGCATTTTTGGTGGTAATGTAAGGCAGTTCCAAGAAAAGTGAAGTCACAGCCTCCACAGCTTATTTTCAGTTCTTAGAAAAGAGCCAGTGTTATCCCAGCACTTTGGGAGGCCGAGGCAGGTGGATCATGAGGTCAAGAGATCAAGACCATCCTGGTCAACATGGTGAAACCCGTCTCTACTAAAAATACAAAATATTAGCCAAGCACGGTGGCACGTGCCTGTAATCCCAGCTACTCAGGAGGCTGAGGCAGGAGAATTACCTGAACCCAGGAGGCGGAGGTTGCAGTGAGCCGAGATCACGCCATTGCACTCCAGCCTGGGTAACAAAGCCGCCCCAGCACACAGACTCCATTGTCTGGCGGGGGGCGTTTGCTGATAAACCAGCTTGGATTTGGCACCAGAAACCCCAAACCTCTGACATATGTTTTCATTTGGTGATGTCAAGGAGGAAACACAAGCCGAAACAGTGAAAGTTATTAACATTCAGAGAAACCACAGAGCTCAGCTAACATGCTGGGGCAACACCCTTCCAGCACCGAGCCACCAGCAGTGTTGAGGGGACTGTCAGGAAAAAACAGTGGCCTCCTTCTCCTACCCCGTATCCCCGACATTCCTGAGATGTGTTATCGCTCAAGCCACCATGTCAGCCCAACCAGCATTTTTCAATGGACATTATTTACCAGAAGCTGGGTGAGGACAAACGGGGCAGGATATGGTACAGGTGGTTTCCGGCAGCTTGGGTCTGCTCTCTGGTATACAAGCAGGTTTTGCCACAGTACGGCAGACTTCAGGTTACGATCTCAGGAGTCTAATACACATCCAGCTCAGGGGTTGCTACAGGGTGCCCCATAATAATTTTGTGAATAAAGTTTGCCCTTGAGACAGAATCTGGCTTCATCATCCAGGCTGGGGTCCAGTGGCACAATCTCAGCTCACTGAAACCTCCGTCTCCTGGGTTCAAGAAATTCTCACGCCTCATCCTCCAGAGTAGCCAGGATTAAAGTGCGTGCCACCATGCCTGGCAAACTTTTTTCTATTTTTAGTACAGATGGGGGGGTCTCACTATGTTGCCCAGGCTGGTCTTGAACTCCTGGCCTCCAGTGATCAGCCCGCCTCGACCTCCCAAAGTGTTAGGATTACAGACATGAGCCACTGCACCCAGTCATTGTGACTAAGTTTTAACCTAAGAATTCTGTAACAGAGATCTCATTGTCTGCACCAAAATTAAATTTCAATGCAATCAAAAGCAACTCAACAAGTGACCCAGCCAGGGAGAGTGCCTAAGGAGATACAATGATGAAATGAAATGCGGTGTCCCAGATGGGACCCTGGAACAGGAAAGGACATTAGGAATAACCCAAAGAAATCTGAATGAAGTACAGACTTGGGTTAATAAAAGCATCTCAATATTGGTTCATTAATTTTAACAAATGCACCATACTAATGTAAGATGTTAATAATAGGGGAAGCTGGGTACAGGTACATGGGAACTCTTTGTACTATCTCTGCAATTTCTGTGTGTGTGTGTGTGTGTGTGTGTGTGTGTGTGTGTGTATAGACAAGCAAGAATGAACTGATCCTCCCAGCAACAATGATTTGGTGCCTACCAAGTGTCACATACCATGTAAAAGTGATCTACACATATCTTCATTTATTCCTCACACCACTGCTATGAGCTGGGCATAATCTGCATTTTACAGATAAAGAAACTGAAGAACAGAGAGGCTAGGTACCTTGCTCATAGTCACATGGCAAGGTTAGTGGCAGATAAAGGGCTCAAATTCAGGTTGACAGGACATCTCAGCAATATTGCCTCAAAAATCCCAAACTGTGAACATAAAACAGTTCAAAACAAGCTTCATGTGGGCAACAAAAACAAGGCACACTTTCCAATCTGCCCTGCTTTAAAAAGAAAAGAGTTTAAAAGCACAGCATAGGTCAGGCACAGTGGCTCATGCCTGTAATCCCAGCAATTTGGGAGGCCAAGGCAGTAGGATCACAAGATCAAGAGATTGAGACCATCCTGGCCAACATGGTGAAACCCTGTCTCTACTAAAAATATTTTTTTAAAAAAGTTAGCTGGGCGTGGTGGCACACGCCTGTAGTCCCAGCTACTCAGGAGGTTGAGGCAAGAGAATCGCTTGAACCCGGGAGGCAGGGGTTGCAGTGAGTCAAGATCACGCCACTGCACTCCAGCCTGGCAAGAGTGAGACTCCGTCTCAAAAAAAAAAAAAAAAAAATCACAGCACACCCAACACTGACAGCACTCAATGCTGGAGAGGATGTGAAACAGGAACTCCCCTTCATTCCTGGTGAGAATGTAAAAGCAGTCTGGCAGTTTCTACAAAGTTAACCATAGGTTTACCATACGGTCCAGCAATTGCACTCCTAGGCATTTACTCCAATGAGCTGGAAACAACACCCACACAAAACCTGGGCATGAATGTTTACAGCAGCTCATTCATAGTTACCAAAGATTGGAATCAAGTAAGATGTCCTTCAATAGGTGGATTAGATTAAAAAAACTATAGTACATTCATACAATGCAACATTATTCACTAATAAAAAGAAATGAGCTGGCCAGTTGTGGCGGCTAATGCCTGTAATCCCAGCACTTTGGGAGGCCAAGGCGGGAAGATGGCTTGAGCCCAGGAGTTCCTGCCTGTAGTCCCAGCTACTTAGGAGGCTGAGGTGGCAGGACTGCTTGAGTTTGAGGCTGTGGCTGCAGTGTACCATGATCGTGCCACTGTACTCCAGCCTGGGTGACCTGGGTGACCAGGCAAGGCCCCATCTTAAAAAAAAAAAACACCTCAAATAAATAAGACCCCATCTTAAAAAACAAACAAACAAAAAAAAACACCTCAAATAAATAAATAAGCCGGGCATGGTGGCACACAGCTGTAATCCCAGCTACTCAGGAGGGTGAGGCAGGAGAATCACTTGAACCTGGGAGGCAGAGGGTGCAGTGAGCAGATATCGCACCATTGTGCTCCAGCCTGGGCGACAGGGTGAGACTCCATCTCAAAAAAAAAAAGTACCTAAGGAATTCCTCATGTTTCTATCTTATAATAAACATGGGCGTTTATTTAAAAAAAGAGAAAAAGATAAAGAGTTAATAAGCTGCAAAAAGACCTGTACGAGTTGAGACACAGTCGCTCACAGCTGTAATCCCAGCACTTTGGGAGGCTGACGTGGGAGAATTTCTTGAGCCTAGGACTTTGAGACCAGCCTGGGTGACATGGCAAAATCCTGTCTCTACAAAAAATACAAAAAATTAACCAGGCATGGTGATGCACACCTGTAGTCTTAGCTACATGGGAGGCTGAGATGGAAGGATCACCTGAGCCTAGAGGTTGAGGCTGCAGTGAGCTGTGACTGTGCCCTTGCACTCCAACCTGGCTAAGAGTGAGACTGTCTCAAAAAAAAAAAAAAAAGACATGGAGGAATCTTATATGCACAGCAAATGAAAGAAGCCAGTCCAAAAAAAATTACATACTGTATGCTCCAACTATATGATATTCTGGAAAAGACAAAACTGAAAAAGAAAGATCAGTTATCAGGTTTGGGGGGAGGGGTGAACAAGGGGAAGCCAGAGGAATTTTAGGGGAGTGAAACTATTCTGGATACTGTAATGGTGGATACATGTTATTGTGCATTTGGCAAAATCCACAGAATGTATAAGAGGAAGAATGAAGCCCAATGTAAACTAGACTTTAGTTAATAAAAATGTAATGTTGGTTTATTAAATGTATCATCCTAATAAAAGATGTTCACAGGTGGAAAAACTGGGAGAGTGGGGTACGAGTGGAGAGGGTGGAGTATATGGGAACGCTGTAGTTTCTGCTCCATTTTTCTAAAAACCTAGAATTTTTTTTTAAAAAAGTCTATTAAAAAAAACATATAGCATATTTAACAATTTATTAGAGGTAGAATATCAATAATCCTGGTGAAAGTCTACAACCATGTCAGAGCATAACCTAACTCCCTTGATATGTACAATTTCAAAAAATCAGGCATGGGTATTAAGCAGACAGCAGAAACCCAACATTCAAATCACAGCAAAGTCATTCCATACAAAAAGACAAAAGAACTCTAAACCAGGAAGCTCACCATTGTCTTTCCCAAAGTTATGAAGCAGAAGTTCAGCTAAGGCCTGAAAGGCATCCTTAATCTTGATGTTTTTCATTTCAACAAGAAATTCTGAAAACATCTCAACATCTGTGAGTGATGGAAGAAGGTATCACCTTCTCTAGCCGAGGGAAATGGATTGAGCAGTGTCTAAATATTTGAGTGGTGTCCGAAGCAGAAAGGGAGCTATTGTCTTTTGGGTGCCGCCGTGCCTGCTGTTATGAAATGCCATTTGACTTGCAAACTGGTTATGGTAGTTGCTGATGAAGAAGATGAGAAGCCATGATGTCATTCCTTTTTACACAGTCTGTCTTCCTGCCCATAACCACACTTCAATCACCACGGGCAATGACTGAGATAAATTTTGCATTGTAAAACAGGGACGCAGCAGTAATGGAAAAAGTATCATCCCACAAAAAATTTGGAAAATGCAACATGAGACTTCTGTGTCTGAGAGAGAAAATTAACACATACACACACCAGGAAGACAAAAGCATCTGCTTTTCATCAGCAAACACAGGCAAAGCAAGGGGCAGCAGAGGCTGTCACTGAAGTATCCCAGGATTTAAACATTCCTACATCCGGACTCCTTGGTCAACCAAAGCAAGGCTCTCTGAGAAACTTTTGAAAAATAAGCATTGAAAAATGTCCATGAAATCCACATCATTATAAGTTTCTAAATTGTTTCAGGATTTTGGTTGTTTTTAGCAACAGTTCCAACATCATCTAAGGAATATTCCTGTGTATGGTGGCTCACGCCTGTAATCCAAGCACTTTGGAGGCCAAGGCGGGCGGATCACCTGAGGTTGGGAGTTCAAGGAATATTCCTGTGTAAATCTTACACTTCCAGTTCCCACATACTTTCATGGATGGGATTATCAGAAAGGTCTGTCATCTTCACAGCCTGCAGGCATTGGCTCAGGGCTGCAGGCCTGCACCACTCCCATCACCATCACATGCTTTCCTAGAAAAAAGAAGAAAAGCCCATAGTAATGTTCTTTTTTTTTTTTTTTTCCTCCTTTTGAGACAGTCTCACTCTGTTGCCCAGGCTGGAGTGCAGTGGTGTGATCTCGGCTCCTTGCAACCTCCGCCACCTGGGTTTAAGTGACTGTTGTGCCTCAGCCTCCTGAGTAGCTGGATTACAGGTGTCCGCTACCACACCTGGCTAATTTTTATAGTCTTAGTTGAGACAAGGTTTCACCATGTTGGCCAGGCTGGTCTGGAACTCCTGTCCTCAGGTGATCCACCCACCTCGGTCTCCCAAAGTGCTGGGATTACAGGCATGAGCCACCGTACACAGCCATCTTCTTCGATTTCTGATTTTACTAGGCCAAACAAAATCGTCACATAAACTGTAATCATGCCTAAGGAATGGAGGAGACGCTTCCATCAGAGTATGAGTTAAAATTAGACAGGCTGCTCTGAGGCAGGGGCAGAAAACCTCAGCTTTCCTCTAATCCCATTCCTTGCTCAATGCTACAGAGTATGTGACTGGTCTCTGTGCACAGGACACATCCTCTTTCTGCAGACACCCTCTGACAGTTACCAAGCAAATCCAATTTTCCCTCCACGTTGCCAAAAAGGGCTGGGCAGGCAGCCCTTGCCCCACTGTTCCAACTGCTAGGACCTATCCCTGCCACCTCAGCACATACAAACAAATCCACACAAGGGCAGGCTGCCACCCGGATGATCTAATGACATATTAACTGTGACTCGCTTCCCATTCCATTGGGAAAGTGACTCTCCTTCAAAGCAAAACTTGGTCGGTCTCAACCACACAAAACCCAATTGTGTAAAAGAAAACTCCAAACACTGCAGGAAGGACAGGCCTGCTGCCAGCCCTGCTGCCTGCCCCTATGAGGCTGCTTTCATTGCACTGCACGTGGGGCCTGGGGCTCTGACGGAAGGAAGCCAGGCAAGCTGACCCCTGATCCTGCTGTTCAACCTCAGGCAGGATGTGCTCAGGTTCTCAGAGCTCCTCCCCACATTCCACTTGGGTCCCTCGATGAGAGGCTAGTTCTGAAAATGCACTTGCTGTCCCCTCTGAATGGGTCTAAAGTGCTGGTAGGGTTGGAACCCACAAAAGTAGAACAACTGAAGGCACAGGAAGAGAAGAACAAGTCCAAGGACAATCTGACCAGGAGATTGGGACAGGAGCTCTAGTAGGAAGGCACACACAGCCAGCCAGATGAGCTCAAAGGCATGTGATGAGACAAAATGGCCCTGTGGGCTCTACCCACACCCTCTCCCAGCTCTCCACTCTGTCCCTCCCTCTCCTTCCCGTATCCCCACCCCCCAGTTGCTATGACCACTCCAGTGGTTCCCAGCTCATGTTCTGCCAGCTTCCTCCACTTCAAAACCATCCCCACCCCACTGCTGCAGTCAACACTCTCAAATCCACCTCCTGCCTCCAGAACTCAGTTGATCGCAGCATGATCTAGGTAAGCATGGTTTCTCTGCTTCTCCTGCAAACAAAGAGCAGCTTAAGGACAGGAAGAGCTTCTCATTCAACTCAGCATCTTCAGCACCTTAAGTTTATGGAAACAAACTCCCAGATGTTCCAGAGGAAGAGGCAGTGGAGGAATAGTACTAGAGCAGCACTGCAGTGAGCAGAGTTCAAGGCGACACTGAAGCAGGCAGGTCCTTCCAGACAGCCACTGAGGCTCATCAGGATAGACCCCTCCTTCCTTCTACCACTGTCCCAGGCTCCCCAAATGCATGGGGCTCTATCCCCTCCAAGCCTTTGCACAGGCTGTTCCATGGAGCTGCACAATCTCCCACCACTGCACCTAGACAGAGGGTGCACAACTGTCCTAGTTTTAACACTGAAAGCCCCACGTCCCAGGACCCTCTCGGTCCCAGGCAACCCAGGAGGCTTGGTCCTTACAGGTAACTCCAGTGCATCCTTCAGGGCTGCCTCTTCCAGGAAGCCTTCCCTGAGCCCTCAAGCCTGGATCAGCTGTCCCTCATCTGCACCACCTGGCTCTTGCCTGCAATGTTACTTTGTGTTTTAGTGGCCTGCTTACCTCCCTGCCTCCCTGCCTGAAGGCAGTGACAATTTTTTCAAGCTGGACTTGGTATTAATTAACAAGAAGAAATGGCATGGCCCCTGCCAGCTGGCATTCAGGCCAGTGGGTATGTCAGACAAGTTCACCAATTTCCATTGGTTCAAACAATGAAGTATTTACTAGATGCCAGGCTTATGCCAGGGCTGAGACCAGACAGGAGACTGCCCCAGCCTGCCTGCAAGGGGCTTTGCCTGCAAGCCAACACACCAAGCAGCATGGGTTATGTGCTGGGCAAAGGCTAAAGGAAAGGGTTGGCAAACGTTTTCTGTAAAGGGCCAGACAGTAAATATTTTGAGCTTTTCCCACCATAGGGTCTTTGTCCCAGATGCTCAACTCTAGCTGTAGCAGGACAGTGGCTGAGGCATTCTGAAAATTACCAAGGCATTCCAATAAAACTTTACTTATGGTGGGGTGTGGCGGCTCACAACTGTAATCACAGCACTTTGGGAGGCCGAGGCAGACAGATCACCTGAGGCAGGAGTTTAAGACCAGCCAGATCAACATGGAAAAACCCCATCTCTACTAAACATACAAAAAATCAGCCAGACGTGGTGGTGCATGCCTGTAATCCCAGTTACTTGGGAGGCTGAGGCAGGAGAATTGCTTGAACCCAGGAGGCAGAGGTTGTGGTAAGCAAGATTGTGCCATTGCATTCCAGCCTGGGCAACAAGAGTGAAACTCCGTCTCAAAAAAAAAAAAAAAACTTATGGACACAGATGCTTGAATTTCATATACTTTTCACAAGTCATGATTTTTCTTTGAATCATTTAAAAATGTAAAAACCTGCCAGGCACAGTGGCTCATGCCTAGAATCCCAGCACTTTGGGAGGCAAAGGTGGGCGGATTACTTGAGGCCAGAAGCTCAAGACCAACCAGTCTGGCCAACATGATGAAACCCCATCTCCACTAGAACTACAAAAATTAGCCAGGTATGGTGGTGCACACCTGTAATCCCAGCTACTCAGGAGGCTGAGGCACAAGAATCGCTTGAACCTGGAAGGTGGAGGTTGCAGTGAGCTGTGATTGTGCCACTGAACTCCAGCCTGAGACACAGAGCGAGACTCTGTCTCAGAAATAAAAATAATAGGAATAAACAAAAGTTTAAAAAGCATTTTTAGTTCACTGGACATGTGAAAGGAGGAGGCCTGTGGTTTGCTGACCCTGTACTAGACCAGCGCTGGGACTGAGGGCAGGCAGACAGAGGGAAGGCTGAAGGGCAAGGCGGTGGGGGGAGGGGACAGGAGCATGTTCTGCACCCTCACTATGAGCCAGGCGCAGTGTTAAGGCAGTTGTTTACTTACTGAATCTACACAACAGGCAGGAATGATTAGCTCCTTTTTACAAAAGAGTACAAATCCAGAAAAGTTAACAAAAGTTCTCCAGGCAGCTCAGCTGGGAAGGGGTGAAGCCAGGAATTCACCTAAGCCTGTCTGAGTCCAAAGCAGTTCAGGCCAGACCACTGACATATCTGCCTCTAGTTAAGACTCCAAGACTGAGCAGGAGGGGCCCTTAGGAATGAAGTTATATTGGCCTGATCTCCCAGGGGAGGGAGCCGAGGGGAGGGAAGGCTCACATCCTCAGACCTCCTCAGCTTAGATCTCAACATTCTCCAGAAGCCTCCGAGGGCCACTCAGCACCTTGTACATCCTCATGGTTCCCCAGGGATCAGCGATCCTCTGGGACACATGCTCACTGCCTATCTCCTAGCAGGCCTTATCTGGGTCTCTGCTGCAGCCCAGAGCTGCACGTGGGGGGCTGATGTATAACATCTGCTCCATTGACATCTCAGTGAACAAGTGAGATGGATGTCCACTGCCTGTCACTCAAGACAATTGGTTCTTGGATCACTTATGTGTCAGGCACTGGACCAGATGCTGAGGATACAGTTGTCAGGACCACACAGCTCTGGTCTGGCCCAGTGGTTCTCAAAGTATGACCCCCAAACACCACACGTGGTGGTGCAGGCCTATAGTCCCAGCTACCCAAGGAGGCTGAGCAGAAGGACTGCTTGAGCTCAAGCCCAGCCTGGGCAACACAGTGAATCCCCTATCTCAAATAAATAAAACATTTTAAAAAGTCAAAAGTATACCAGCAGCATCAGCATCACCTGGGAGCTGGTTAGAAATGCAAATTTCCAGCCCCACCTGGACCTCGTGACTCAGGAACCCTGAGGGTGGAGCCCCAGCCATCCCCGCTTTAGCAAGCCCTCCAGGAAAGACAGATACACGCTCAAGTTTGAGCATCAGTGGCTTAAGAGAGGAAGCAGGCAGGGCGCGGTGGCTCGTGCCTGTAATCCCAGCACTTTGGGAGGCCGAGGCGGGCAGATCACTTGAGGCCAGGAGTTCGAGACTAGCCTGGCAAACATGGCAAAACCCAGTCTCTTCTAAAAAAAAAAAAAAATACAAAAATTAGCCAGGTGTGGTGGCACATGCCTCTAATCCCAGTTACTCGGGAGGTTGAGGAACGAGAATCACTTAAATCCGGGAGGTGGAGGCTGCAGTGAGCCGAAGTCGTGCCACTGCACCCCAGCCTGAGAGACAGAGTGAGACCTCCGTCTCAAAAAAAAAAAAAAAAAAAAAAAAGAGGAGGCAAACGTGTGTGAGCTCCAGCCCAGGGCAGTTCAATGAAGGAGCAGCACAGGAGGGCCTCCAGTTCCTAGGGGTTAGGGAGGACTTCCCTGAGAAAGGTACATTTGAGTTGACATGTTAAAGATGAGCAGAAGTTCCCAGGACAGTATTTCCCAAAACTTGATGGCGAACAAGGAAATCAATTGGGGGAGGGGGCTTGTGACAAATGCAGGTGCCAGGGTTCCTCCCAGAAGATTCCCATTAGGAGGTGGAAGAGTCCCGGAAATCTGTATTTGTTAAAGGGACTGCAGGTGATGCTTATCATCAGATCAACCTGACCGAGGAGGGACCGAAGCAAGGGTACCCAGGGGTGATCCCCAGGGGCAGAGGCCCGGAGGTAGGGCAGTACCGCGGCGCCCCGCCCCTTTCGAGCGTCAAGACCGGGTTCAAAGAATCTGGGCTCTGGCAACTTCTCGGGGAACAGCAGGGAAGAGGGCACCCGGTGAGGCCCGGGCATTACCTGGGAGGAGGCAGGGCCGCCCGCGCCGCACCCGCTCCAGGCCACGGACCGAGAAGGCCCCGCTCGGGTCCCGCAGCCGCGCCTCGCTGCGGCCAGCCATCACCACTGTGCCCTGCATCCACACGGCCGCTAGCTCCAGCAGCCCGCAGCCCTCCGTCGCCCGCGACAGCCGCTACGCACCCGGCCGCAGCTGCTCCGCCAGCACTTTGAGTAGCGACGACCTCTGCAGCCGCACCACCGTGGGCTCACCTTAAAACCACTCCGCAGCCGCTGCCGCTTTCTCACCAACTTTGAGACGCAGCGGGGCCCGGCCCACAGCCACCAATCAGCAGCGCGCTGGCAGAGCCGGCCAATGGTCGACATCAGAAGGCGGGACCGCCTGGCGGAGCGGCCCTCTCTATCACCCAGGAGTGCCCATGCGTAGAAAAAAGTGGGGGGCGGGGGGTGGGACCCGCCGGCAAGTCGTAGATAATACTAAAGAAACGCCCGCAAGTTACGAATGAATGGAAGAAATGGATTAAATGAGAATAAATAAGGGAAGACAGACAGGTAAAGAACTTCCTTTTCCCGGTCGGGCGCGGTGGCTCACGCCTGTAATCCCAGCACTTTGGGAGGCCGAGGCGGGTGGATCACCTGAAGTCAGGAGTTCAAGACCAGCCTGACCAACATGGTGAAACCCTGTCTCTAAAAAAAAAAGTTAAAAAAAAAAAAAGAACTTCCTCTTTCAGAGCATCTCAAAGTTTCGCATGCATGCAGATCACCTGCAGAGTGTGATTATTCATCTTTACATTGCCTTGTTTTGAGTTTAGTAAATACTGAAACGAATGAAGAGCCCGTGTTAATTGGGAGTGATCAAGAATCCAGTCAGGAGATAAGGCTGGGGAGAGAGATGGGAACAGCTGGAAGACTTGCCCTTTCGTTTATTATTATTTTCATTTATATTTTAATAGCATCAAATAATTTTAAGGTTAACAAAATATATTGCTATTTTTCACAAAAGAAATGCACATTTATTGTAAAAAAAAAAATAGAAAAGGAAAAAATGTAGAATAAGAAAATAATTGTAAAAACTGCTTATAGATATCCACTGTTAATTATAGGGTGTATTAGCCTCCAGGTTTTAAAGTGTAAGTGTGTGTGTGTGTGTGTGTGTGTTTTTGAGACAGGTTCTCATTCTGTTGCCCAGGATGGAGTGCAGTGGCACAATAACGGCTCACTACAGCGCCCACCTCCCGGGCTTAGGTGATTTTCCCACATCAGCCTCCCGAGTATCTGGGACTACAGGTGTGCACCACCACGCCCAGCTAATTTTTGTATTTTTGTAGAGACAAGGTTTTGCCATGTTGCCCAAGATGGTCTTGAACTCCTGGGATCGAGCAATCCTCCCTCCTTGGCCTCCCAAAGTGCTGGGATTACAGGTGTGAGCCACCACACCTGGCCTATTACTGATATACAAAGATTGTTTTGTATATTGTTTTCACTTAATGAGCATCTTTCCATATCAGCAAATTTCCATCTGCTTCCTCTTGAATGACTGCATAATACTCGATTTGTCTCATCACATATTAAACCAATATTCTATAGTTGGACATTAAGGCTATTTCCAATTTTTCACTTTATAAATATAGCCACTGTGGACCTACTTAAAAGTGAAATCTTTGTGCACATCTTTCAAGTAAAATTCCCAGAAATTTCTCCCTAAAAATTGGGTGTCGCCAGCCAGCAAAGTCCACAAATCCTAAATCAGGCAATCAAAAAAGTCAAGGTCAGTTCTTAAGAGAGACTTTGGGGGCAGGTGCGATGGCTTACGCCTGTAATCCTAGCACTTTGGGAGGCCAAGGTGGGCGGATGACCTGAGGTTGTGAGTTCGAGAACAGCCTGACAAACATAGAGAAAACCCGTCTCTACTAAAATAAATAAATAAATAAAAATTTTTAAAAAATTAAATAAAGAGAGAGAGAGACTTTGAATTCCCAGGGCCTCCTGCAGTACCAGGCATTCAGAGAGTGTTCAGCAAGAACTTGATTTTTGTTGTTGTTGTTGAGACACAGTCTCACTCTGTTGCCCAGGATGGAGTGACACAATCTCAGCTCACTGCACCCTCTGCCTCCCGGGTTCAAGTGATTCTCCTGCCTCAGCCTCCTGAGTAGCTGGGACTACAGGTGCACACCACCATGCCCAGCTAATTTTTGTATTTTTTAGTAGAGACGGGTTTCACCATATTGACCAGGCTGGCCTCGAAATCCTGACCTCATGATCTACCCACCTTGGCCTCCCAAAGTGCTGAGATTACAGGTGTGAGCCACCATACCCAGCCAAGAATTTGATTTTTATAAAATTAAGCCAGGTCTTGTTGTAAAAACTTTGTAGAAAGTATCCCATGTACCCCACAGACCCTGACAAAACTCTGTTCTACACAGGTGAGGAAACTGAGGCTTAAGGAAGCTAGGTGGCTTGACCATAAACTCTCAGTAGCCTCTATGAGGCTTTGGCCTGTACACCTAATATGGTTTGGCTGTATCCCTACCCAAATCTCATCTTGAATTGTACTTCCCATAATCTCCACATATTGTGGGAAGGACCCCATGGGAGGTAACTGAATCATGGGTGCAGATACCCCCATGCTGTTCCTGTGATAGTGAGTGAGTTCTCATGAGAGTTGATGGTTTTGTAGGGGGCTTTTCCCCCTTTGCTCAGCACTTCTCCTTCCTGCTGCCATGTAAAGGACATGTTTGCTTCCCCTTCTGCCATGATTGTAAGTTTCCTGAGGCCTCCCCAGCCCTGAAGAACTGTGAGTCAATTAAACCTCTTTCCTTTATAAATTACCCAGTCTTGGGAAGTTCTTTATAACAGTGTGAGAACAGACTAATACAACACCTCAACCCTGATCTATAAAGTAACCAGGCTCCTGGGCTGAGAAGGAAGCAGGAACATCATCAAGTGGCTGCCCACCAGCAATACCTCTTCTATTCAGGGAGCCTTTCTTGAGCCCCACCACTGGAATTAACCTCTTCCTTCCAGACAAGTTTGCTAGTGCCCCTAATTCAGTTTCCCAACCTCAGTTCTACTGACATTTGGGGCTGCACAATCTTTGTCGTGGGGGCTGTCCTGTGCACTGTAGGATGCTGGGCAGTATCCCTGCTCTCCATCCACTAGACACCGCGCAACAACCAAAATAAGTTGCAACAACCAAAATATGTCTTCAGACACTGCCACTGCCCCCTCGGGTGCTAAATCACCTCTATGGAGAACCAGTGTCTTAAGCTACAATACTCACTGATAAATAGTTGAGTCTGTGTCTGTCTTACCAGTAAAGCCTGGGGTCTCAAACTAACTTGTCAGCAGCAGACAGACAGGTAACCCTGGTATAGCAGAGACAAACTGGCCTTCTGATGTCCCAGCAAAAGGGGTCCATTACACTCAGCCAATGGTTGTCATGTACTGTTGCGAGATCTGATTTTTCAAGACATTTTCTTTTTTTGTTTTTGTTTTATATGGAGTCTAACTCTGTCACCTAGGCTGCAGTGCAATGGTGTGATCTCAGCTCAATGCAACTTCTGCCTCCCAGGTTTAAATGATTCTCCTGCCTCAGGCTTCCAAGTAGCTGGAACTACAGGCACCTGCCACCATGCCCGAGGAACTTTTTGTATTTTTAGTAGAAATGGGGTTTCCACCCATGTTGGCCAGGCTGTTCTCAAACTCCTGACTTCAAGTGATCTGCCCTCCTCAGTCTCTCAGAGTGCTGGGATTACAGGTGTGAGCCACTAAGCCCGGCTCAAAACATTTCGATGTATAATCTCCATGTTTAAAAAAAAAATGCTGACAATGAATTCAATTCTAAAATAAAGGAACAAACAGAAACCATGTGCCCCTGAAAGTCATCCATGGAATGACTCTCACCCATGGGTTGCCAATCTATAAACTCTCTCTAGAATGTGAGCTCTGCTCCAGGCACCAAGGCAGCCTGCATGTTCACTAATTTGCAGCTCCTTAAATCTCCTACAAAATACCCAAGGAGCTATGGTGTTTCACCAGCTCCAGGAGTTGCAAAATCAGCATCTTAAATTACAGTCCTGAGCAGACAACTGGGGTCTGTTGACACATGTTGGGTAAGCCTCCCTTCCAGGGAGGATTATCCCCCATCCCCACACCACAATCCATCACCCTCATGCTCAGGCCTGAAGCAACCCCCTGTGCCAGCCTCCCCAAGCCCCAGCTTCCCAGTGAGATCAAAGAACCTTGGAAGGGGGTTTCCTGCCACCTGCGACAGTGAGGACAAAGATAATATGAGAGGAACTGTAGGCCTTGGCTTTACTCTTAACCTGCCCTTTCACCAGTTTCCAGGCCGATCAGGCCAAAATGCTTCTGGTTTCCAGAAACAAAGACCCCTACTGCCCTAAGAAAATGAGTTGTTCTGGGCCGGGCGCAGTGATTCACGCCTGTAATCCCAGCACTTTGGGGGGCCTAGGTGGGCGAATCATCTGAGGTCAGGAGTTCAAGACCAGCCTGGCCAACATGGTGAAACCCCGTCGCTATTAAAAATACAAAGATTAGCTGGGCATGGTGGCACATGCCTATAATTTCAACTACTCGGGAGGCTGAGGCAGGAGAATTGCTTGAACCCAGGAGGCGGAGGTTGCAGTGAGCCAAATCACACGATTGCACTCCAGCCTGAGCAACAAGAGGGAAACTTGGTCTCGAAAAAAGAAAAAAAAAAAAAAAAAGGCCAGGCGCAGTGGCTTACACCTGTAATCCCAGCACTTCGGGAGGCTGAAGCAGGTGGATCACAAGGTCAGGCATTCGAGACCAGCCTGGACAACATAGTGAAACCTCGTCTCTACTAAAAATATAAAAAATTAGCCAGGTGTGGTGGCAGGCACCTGTAATCCCAGGTACTCAGGAGGCTTAGGCAGGAGAATCGTTTGGAGGTTGCAGTGAGCCAAGATCGCACCACTGCACTCCAGCTCGGGCGACAGTGCGAGACTCCACCTCAAAAAAAAAAAAAAAAAAAAAATCCATAGAGTGACGTCTTTGTAATAGCAAAGTCTGTTATTAGCTGAGCCCTTACTATGTACTAAGCACCATGCCAGGCACTTCAGTGTGCAGAGACTCATGATAACTCTAAGAAGTACTTTTCTTAAGCCCAATTTAGAGATGAGGACATTGAGGATTGGACAGATGATGTGACCTGCCCCAGACCACACATCTAGGAGGAGGTAGAGCCAGGGACCAATCTGCACCCTGGGAACCCTTACAAAGTGTTCCTCTCAGGTGTCTCTCAGTAATCAGGATGGTGGTTCTGAATATAAGGTCTTACCCACTATCGTGGATTGGCACCAGGGAAGACTTCCCTGGGGAATTTTTTTAAATTTTTTTTTGAAATACAGGTTTTATGAAAACACACAGACACACAATTTTTTGTTTTTGTTTTTTGTGTTTGTGTTTTTGAGACAAAGTCTCACTCTGTTGCCCAGGCTGGAGTGCAGTGGCGTTATCTTGGCTCACTGCAACCTACGCCTCCCAGGTTCAAGCGATTCTCCTGCCTCAGTCTCTCGAGTAGCTGGAATTACAGGCATGTACCATCACACCCAGCTAATTTTTGTATTTTTAGTAGAGATGGGGTTTCACTCTGTTGGCCAGGCTGGTCTTGAACTCCTGACCTCGGCCTCCCAAAGTACTTGGATTACAAGCGTGAGCCACTGCGCCCAGCCTGAGACACACATTTTGAACTGTAGTTAATGAAATGCCTGCCAAAGTATGCAAAGGGGCAGTGGATGGAATTTCTACAACTTACTTTGAAATGCAACAAGAAATAAAATAAATAAGGTGGATGGATGGGTAGATAGAGGGAAGGACAAGTGGCTCGAGCTGAGAGAAGGTGACTAGAGTCACCTGTTCATTGTGGAATCCACATGGTGGGTGCATGGTGTTCACCGCACAGTTCTTTCAATAACACAATATCTGGGACAGCTGTAGGTTCCAGGGCCACAGCACAGCCTTCCTTCACTGGAATGTCTGGGGGTGGCACCCTAGAATGATTCTGGGGCCCAGCTCTCTCCCACTCAGTGACAAGCAAACTTCCTGTCCCCTCACTCACAGAATATCACCAGGTTACTGTGAAAGCTGATGCTTCTTGGCCTGCGGTGCCTTTTTTCTCCACTTCATACAGGCCCAGGGCTGGCCTCAGAGGAACGTGGGTAGAGCTGGGTGAAGTCACACCTCACTGCCTGATGACTGACACTCCCGGGCCCTGGGTACTGATGGTGATGTCTGCAATCCATAGTACACTGCCATGGTGTGAATAGAATGTTTGTGCCCTCTGCCGCCAAATTCATATGTTCCACTATATATGGTTAACTATAATTTATTGTATATTCTCAAAAAACTAGAAGAGGCCAGGTGTGGTGGCTCACACCTTAATCCCAGCACTTTAGAAGGCTGAGATGGGCAGGTGGCTGACCTCAGGAGTTTGAGATCAACCTAGGCAACATGGAGAAATCCTGTCTGTACAAAAAAATGTGTGTGTGTGTGTATGTGTGTATATATATATACACACATACACACACACACATATATATGTATGTGTATATATATATGAGATATATACACATACACACACACACACACACACACACAAATTAGATAGGTATGGTGGTGCGTGCCTATAGTACCAGCTACTTGGGAGGCTGAGATGGGAGGATCTCTTGAGCTCAGGAGGTGGAGGTTTCAGTGAGCCGAGATTGCACCACTGTACCCCAGCCTGGGTGACAAAGTGAGACCCCATCTCAAAAAAACAAAAACAAAAACAAAAAACTTTATGAGATGATTTTCAATGTTTATAATACAAAGAACTTATAAATGTTTGAAATGGATATGCTAGTTATCCTGATTTGATCATTACATGTTGTATGCACGTATTGAAATATCACTCTGTATCCCCTACATGTGTACAATTATTACATGTGAACTAAAAATAAAAGGCAAAAAATGTAAAAAGAAAATGAAACTTAATTCCCAAAGTGAAAGTGTTAGGAGGTGTGTCTTTTGGGAGGTGGTTAGGTCTCATGAGTAAGAGTGGCGCCTTCCCTCATGAAAGAGATTAGTGTCCTCATTAAAAGGGTCCCCAGAGAGCTCTTTTGCCCCTTCCACCTTGCAAGGACTCAGTGAGGCAGAATTTGAGTACTCACCAGACACTGAATCTCCCAGTGCCTCAATCTTAGACTTCCCAGCCCAGGAGATGGAGGCTGCAGTGAGCTGTGACTGCACCACTGCACTTCAGTGTAGGCAACAGAGCAAGACCCCATCTCAAAAAAAAATTATTAGCGATACATTTCTGTTGTTTGTAAGTTACCTAGTCTACAGTATTTTAACAGCCTAAACTGATATACATTTATGATATATCATGATAACAGACTGATATACATTTCCAGCTCTCTGGAGGAGTCTTTAAGCACAACCTCCATCTTGGATATAATAATAACCGTAACTGCTTCCACTACTTCTACAGGCCAAGTATGCTGCCAGCTGCTATGACTTAATCCAGCTCATTTCATCCACAAACCCCTGCCAGAGACCTGCTTCTGCCCTCCCTTTATAGGAGAAAAAGAAAACTGAGGCACAAAAAAGGACTAAGTCTACAATAATCAAACCTGTGTGGTTCTGACATAAAAGCAGACATGTATAGATACAGAGGGTAGAATGAGTGTCCAGAAATAAACCCATACGTCTATTTCCAATGGCCTGCCTCCCCTCCCTCCCTCCCTCCCTTCCTTCCCTCTCTCCCTCCCTCCCTCCTTCCTTCCTTCCCCCCTTTTTTTTTTTGACATGGAGTCTTGCTCTGTCACCCAGGTTGGAGCACAGTGGTATGATCTCAGCTCACTGCAACCTCCATCTCCCAGGTTCAGCCTCCTGAGTAGCTGGGACTACAGGCATGTACCACCACACCCAGATAATTTTTATATGTTTAGTAGAGACAGGGTTTCACCATGTTGGCCAGGCTGGTCTCAAACACCTGTCCCCAGGTGATCTGCCCGCCTTGGCCTCCCGAAGTGTGGGATTAAAGGCATGAGCCACTGTGCCTGGCCCCTAATAGCTTTTCAACAAGGGCCAATAAGATCACCCCATGGGAAAGGAATCATTTAATAAATAATGTCAGAACTATAAGAAAAAGAAGAAAGTTTGGGTCTGAGCACGGTGGCTCACGCTTGTAATCCCAGCACTTTGGAAGGCCAAGGTGGGTGGATCACAAGGTCAGGAGTTCAAGACCAGCCTGGCCAAGATGGTGAAACCCCATCTCTACTAAAAATACAAAAAGTTAGCCAGCTGTGGTGGCAGGTGCCTGCTACTTGGGAGGCTGAGGCAGAGAATTGCTTAAACCTGGGAGGTGGAGGTTGCAGAGAGCCAAAATCGTGCCACTGCACTCCAGCCTGGGTGACAGAGCAGGACTCTGTCTCAAAAAAAAGAAAAAAAGAAAAGAAAGTTTGACCCCTCTCTTACATATAGAATGGATCAAAAGCCAAAATGTAAGAGATAAAGCTGTAAAACTCTTAAAACAGAAGGGCAAATTTTCACAACCTTGGGTTTGGCAATGGATTTTTAGATATGACAGCAAAAGCACAAGCAATAAAAGAAGAAAACAAAATGGACTTTATAAAAAGTACAAACCCTTGTGCATCAAAGGACATTATCCAGAAAGTAAAAAGACAGTTTACAGAATGGGAAAAAATATTTGCAAGTCACATGTCTGATAAGGGTCTAGTATCTAGAATATATAAAGAACACTTGAAACTCACCACCAACAACAACAACAAAACAATTTAAAAATGAGCAAAGGGGCCGGGTGCGGTGGCTCACGCCTGTAATCCCAGCACTTTGGGAGGCCGAGGTGGGTGGATCACGAGGTCAAGAGATCGAGACCATCCTGGTCAACATGATGAAATCCCGTCTCTACTAAAAATACAAAAAATTAGCTGGGCATGGTGGCGTGTGCCTGTAATCCCAGCTACTCAGGAGGCTGAGGCAGGAGAATTGCCTGAACCCAGGAGGCGGAGGTTGCGGTGAGCCGAGATCGTGCCATTGCACTCCAGCCTGGGTAACAAGAGCGAAACTCCGTCTCAAAAAAAAAAAAAAAAAAAAAAAAAATGAGCAAAGGACTTAAACAGACATTTCTCCAAAGAAGGAATATGGTATGGTTTGGATTTTTGTTCCTTTCAAATCTCTCTTCCAATGTTGAAATGTGACATCATTCCAATATTAGAGGTTGGGCCTACTGGGAGGTGTTTGGGTTAGGGTGGGGGCATCTCTCATGAATGGATTGGTGCTGTCCTCGCAGCAGTGAGTTCTCACTCTATGAGTTCCTTTGAGGTCTAGTTGTTTAAAAGAGCCTGACACCTCCTCCCTCCCTCTCTCACCATGTGGCATGCCTGCTCCCTTCTGCCTTCCACAAAGAGTAAAAGTTTCCTGAGGCCTCACCAGAATCCGAACAGATATTGGTGTCATGCTTGTTCAGCCTGCAGAACTGTGAGCCAAATAAAGCTCTTTTATTTTTTATTTTATTTTTTCAAACACGATCTTACTCTGTCACCCAGGCTAGAGTGCAATGGCGTGATCATAGCTCTCTGTAGCTTCAATCTCCCAGGCTCAAGCAATCCTTCTACCTCAGCCTCCCAAGTAGCTGGGACTACACGTCACCTAACTTTTGGTAGCTAACTTTTTATTTTTATTTATAATAGACACAAGGTCTTGCTAAGTTGCTCAGGCTGGTCTCGAACTCCTGAGCTAAGTAATATTCCCACCTCAGCCTCCCAAAGTGCTGGGATTACAGGCATGAGTCACTGCACCCAGCCCTCTTTTCTTTTTTTTTTTGAGAGGGATTCTCGTTCTGTCACCCAGGCTGGAGTGCAGTGGCTCAGCTGCCTCAGCCTCCTCAGTAGCTGGGATTATAGGCACACACTACCACACCTGGCTAATTTTTGTATTTTTAGTAGAGACGAGGTTTCACCATGTTGGCCAGGCTACTCGAACTCCTGACCTCAACTGATCCACCCTCCTCAGCCTCCCAAAGTGCTGGGATTATAGGCATGAGCCACCAAGCCCGGTCCTCTTTACTTTATGAATTACCCAGCCTCAGGTATTCCTTTACAGCAATGAAAACGGACTAACACCATATACAAATGGCCAATGAGCAAATGCAAAGATGCTCAACATCATTAGTCACTAGGGAAATGCAAAAAATCACTAAGCTAAGTTAGAGCCTGGGTCTGTCTGACTCCACTGACCTGGGATCCTGGGTCTGCTCCCTTCCTCTCGCCACGCCTGTCCACACCTCCTAGGGGTCACTCTAGGGAGCTGAGGCAGCCAGACATCCCAGGGGTGGCATGGCCACAGTGGGGCTAAAGATGGTGAGATTCAGTCTTGGTGAAATCTAAAAACTCGATGGCCAATATCCCTACACGAACAGTGCTGGTCTGTTTGGGGTTGCTGCTGGATCCCAAAATAATGCCTGGGGTGTAGCTGTTCAGTACATATTTACTGACTGACTGAATGAGTGAATGAATGAATGACAAGGTTATGGCTTGAGAGGAGTAACAGGTCAGGTTCCCAGGGAAGCCCATGGATAAGTGAGCAGGAGGTTTATTGGGGAGTGGTCTTGGAGGCAGCACCTGTGTGGGAGCAAGGTCAGGAGGATCAGGCAGAGGAGCTGAGCTGCAATGCAGTCACAACAAAGGCCTCAGTCATCCCTGGGGAAGTTCTGGAACTGGACTAGCGCTGCGGAGCTGTCCTGCCTGGGGAAAGGCAGCCGGGCTTTTGTACTCCACATTCACCAGTCACTGGAGGTGTGCTGTCCCGTGGGGTGGGGAGTCTAGGGGACCATGCCCAGAGAGAGACTCAGCTGGGCACCAACCATCAGCCACCAGCTCTCCCAGCAGCTGGGGAGTGAGTGCCTCTGTATAGAAGGAGGACCCGGGCACACACCAGTGTCCACTACAGCAGGGGTTTGGTCCTCTCACTCCTTGTGCTCAGTTGAACTCAGCTGAATTTAGTTACCACAAACATTCATTCATTCATTCATTCATTCAACAAACATGTAGTAGGTACCTACTATATGCCAGATACCATGCCAGCCCTTGGGGCTATGGAGACGTACAAGGCAGATTCAGCCCCTGCCCAAAGGAAGCAACAGTCAAGTGGAGACAGACACAGAAACAGATGCTACAAGATCACATCGCTGCCTTGATCTCCCACTCACCACCCTGCGGTCCCCAGACATGCCAAGTACCCTCCTGCCTCAGGACCTTTGCTCGTACTGTGTCTTTGAAATAAATTGTATAACTGACACTGACATCCCATCTGAACCCATATTAAGCCACCATTGAAGTGCTCAGTCAGCCCATGTGGCTTGTGGCTTCTGCATTAGCGCAGCTCTGAGTAGGGAAAGGTAGGAGTTTTTTTCTGTTGGCCACAGGTCCCTGGACATGAATTGTCCACATTTTCCTCAACTTTTCAATAAACCAAGAAGGAGACCTGCTCCATCACTGGCAGGACCATGAACTGCCTGCAAAAACATCTGTTTGCAGCCCCCCACCATGTCCTTGTCATTAATTTCATTTAAAAAGTTACCTTATTTTGTTTTAAGACAGTCTCACTCTGTTGCCCAAGCTGGAATGCAGTGGCATGATCATAGCTCACTGTAGTCTCAACCTCCTGGGCTCAGGTAATCCTCCTGTCTCAGCCTCCTGAGTAGCAGGGACCACAGGTACACACTACCACACCTGGCTAATTTTTGAATAATTTGTAAACACGGGGTCATCACTATGCTGCCCAGGCTGGTCTCTAACTCTGGGTCTCAAGTGATCCTCCCTCCTTGTTCTCCCAAAGCACTGGGATTACAGGTTTGAGTTACTGCACCTGGCCAAAGTTAGCTTTAATTCAGCACTTACTGTGTGCCTGGCACTGCTTTAAGTCTTTGCATACATTACTTCATTTAAGCCTCTTGATCACCTGTACAATAGACGTAATGATTGTACCCACTTTACAGATGAAGAAACTGAGGTTCAGAGAGGTCAAAGAATGTGCTCTAAATCACACAGTTTGTGCAAGGAAGAACCTGATGTGTAACTCTGGCAGGCTGGCTCCAGAGCTTGTGTTCCTAATGTGTTAGGAATGTGTTCTCACTCTTTCATTCAGTCATTCAACAAACACTGGCCACTGGATTCAAGGTGGAGGTACATGGGGCTGGCAAATCAGGAGCTCTGAGACCAACTGTTTCTCTGCCACTGCCTGGCTCAGTGGCCTTGGGCAAGACTCTGTCCCTTTGTGAGCCTCACTTTCCCCTTCTGTGGAATAAAGGTACTGGAGCATCCTAATTCATGTTTTTTCTACAGAGAGGACCTCTGTCTACTGCCAGACTTGATAATGAATATCCCAAGAGTCCAATCTCTGGCCCCAGAAAGGGGGTTCAAGGAAATCCTCACACCCCACATCCTGCAACAGCACTGGCCAACAGTCCCCCTGCTGCAGGTGAAAACATGGTCAATGATATGGATGAAACAAAATCCAACCCAAAAGCAAAAGGCAACATTTATTGAGCACTTACTCTGTGCCTTATGCGTCTCATTTTATCCTCACAATAACCCAATGGAGTTGGTGCTGTTCTTACACCCATTTTACAGAAGTGGGAGATGGAGATCCACAGAGGTTTAACTTACCCAGGTGAAACAGTGCAGAATGACATCTGCTCACATACAACCCAGCATTCCCACTCCTGGGTGTCTAACCTAGGGAAATAAAAACTTAGATTCAAGGCTGGGTATGGCATCTCACACCTGTAGTCCTAACACTTTGGGAGGTCTAGGTGGGAGGATCACTTAACCTCTGAGGTCAAGGCTGCAGTGAGCTATGATCACACTACTGTGCTCCAGCCTGGGAAACACAGCAAGCTCCGTGTCAAAAAGAAAAGAAGGCTTATATTCACTCAAAAACCTATACATAGATGTTTAGAGCAGTCTATTCATCATCACCCCAAACTGGAGACAACCCAATTTAACAGAGGAATTTAATAAGCTATGGTACATCCACACCATAAACTACTACTCAGCAACGAAAAGGCATGGACTACTGATACAACCAGCAACTTGGATGAATCTCAAATACTTTGTGCTGGGCAAAAAAAGCCAGACCCAAAAATTCACATCTACAGGAATCCACTCATCTGACACTTCGACATAGCTAAAACTCTAGGGACAGAAAACAGACCAGTGGTTGCCAGGGGGCGGTAGCAGGGGAGAGAATGACCACAAAAGGGTAGAAAGAGGGGATTTTTGGGGGGTATGAAATTATTTTGTGTACTGGCTGTGGTGATGGTTAGACGACTCTCAGCTGTGCTAAAATGTATAGAATTGGGGCAGACACGTTGACTCACACCTGTAAACCCAGCACTTTGGGAGACTGAGGTGGGTAGATCACTGAGGTCAGGAGTTTGAGATCAGCCTGACCAACATGGCAAAACCCTGTCTCTACCAAAAAATATAAAAATTAGCCAGGTGTGGTGGTGGGCACGCATAGTCCCAGCTGGGAGGCTAAGGTGGGAGAATCTCTTGAACCTGGGAGGTGGAGGTTGCAATGAGCTGAGATTGCACCACTGCACTCCAGCCTGGTCAACAGAGCAAGACCCTGTCTCAACAAAAAAGTTATAGAATGGTACATACATACCCAGAACAGAATCCCAGCTCCATGCAAATGACAACTGGTCACAGGTGATGGCCCAGCTGGAAAACACTTGTTTCCTCTTCGGGGACTTTAGCCAAGAAAGCCCAGTGGTACCTAAGTTAGCTACCATGGAGAAGAGGGAGTGGAGAGTGACTGCTTAATGGATACAGAGTTTCCTCTCCTTGGGGGATGATAAAAATGTTTGCAACTAAAAAGAGGTGGCAGTTGCACAACACTCTAAATTTACTAAACATCACTAAATTGTTCATTTCAAATTAATTTAATGTTATGTGAATTTCACTTCCATTTATTAAAAATGGTTCCAGGTCCAGCACAGTGGCTCACACCTATAATCCCAACATTTTGGGAGGCCAAGGCAGGAGGATTGCTTGAGCCCAGGAGTTCAAAACCAGCCTGGGTAACATAGGGATACCCCCATCTCTACAAAAAACTTAAAAATTAGCCAGGCATGGTGGTGTGTGCCTGTAGTCCCAGCTACTCAGGAGGCTGAGGTGGAGCACTTGAGCCTGGGAAGTTGAGGCTGCAGTAAGCCGTGATCGAGCCATTGCACTGCAGCTCGGATGACAAAACAAGACCCTGTCTCTAAAATAGTAAGTAAATAAAAAAGTTTGAAACCCACCCCACAAAAAAAAGTATCCAGGGATAACTGTGCCCTAAATCTACCCCCAAGAAATTCAGGCCCTAGAGAGGTTAAGTAACTTACCCAAGGCCACACAGCCAGGATGCAGCTGACCCTGAAATCAACCTACCTCCAAAACTCCAGTTCTTTCTACTGGAGACGGGAGAAAATGGGTTAAATATCACCCATCCCTTTCTCTCCAGGGAATTCCTCAGGGATTTCTTCCCCCCCCTCCTCCCAGCAGTGTGACTTTATTTACACAAAAACTCTTCCAGGGACAAAAACAGGAAACTCAGGCCAGTATATTGTTGTACCCTTTTTCTCAAAATAACCACAATTCTGTGAAAGTGGAACTGTTCTAGAAAATCAAGACCGTGCATCACTCCATGTGTTTGTATAGAAAGAAACAAACCTTCTGAGAAGTGCACTGAATGCAAATGCCTGATTTCACAGGGAAGGAAGGAAAAGCGGGGACATGAGACATTGAAATGCACCCCCCAGGGCAGCAGGGGCACTTTTCTGAGTGACTTTGGGATGGGGTTAGGTGGGGAGGCAGGGGATGGACAAAAGGAACATCTGCCAAAGCCCCAAAGCAGTTTCTCCAACCCAGAATGCCCTGACCGCCAGTAAGGGGGAGTTTCCCAACTGTCCTGGGATGAGTTTTCTAGGGGGCCTGACCCTGATTTGAGGTTGACTAAAACATACAGCGCCCTTGCACTGGAGATTGCTTCTGAGGGACTAGAACCTCAGCCTTGCAAAACAGCAACACTTGAGTGAACTGAGCTGGGGACAAAGGAAGTGTGAGTCAGCCCAAGAATTTCTTTTAAAGGCCAAATGAAGGAGGCCACAGCTGCTGGACTGGGAGACAGAATTTGCATGAGCCTGGGGCTGGGCCCTGCACCCCTTCCCCAGATGTCCTCAGGGATCTGTGAGCAGAGAGGCCTGGCTGCAAAGGGTCTGGAGGACAGCCCCTCTGCTAAGGTGTCTGCTGCCAGGGCAGAGGGCTTGGGGAAGCTGGAGGAGGCTGGGCTCCAGGAGGGGTGGCCTGGTACCTGCCTGCCTGCCTGCCTCACTCTCTGGGCCTCGAGCTCCTGTGACACATGACTCCTCTCTTTTCCTGGAGTGATCCAAGCCCTGCCATTTCCTGACTTTGCCCACATTGTACCCTCTGCCTGGGGTAACTCCGTGTCTGCCCTTTGTCCCTTAGGTCTCAGCCCAGCACAAGCCCCTGCCTCCAAAGGTCATCTGGCCTCATCAGGCTACACCCTATCATCAAATCAGATTCCCTTCCTTCTGGGCAGGTTTACAATGAAACCCTCCTTAGAGGCAGGGTGCGATGGCTCCCACCTGCAATCCCAGCACCTTGAGAGGCTGAGGTGGGAGGATCACTTGAAGCCAGGGGTTCGAGACCAGCCTGGGTAAAATAAGGAGGCTCTTGTCTCTGTAACAAATTTAAAAATTAGCTCACCAGGCCGGGTCCAGTGGCTCATGCCTGTAATCCCAGCACTTTGGGAGGCCAAGGAGGGCAGATCATGAGGTCAAGAGATCGAGGCCAGCCTGGTCAACATGATGAAAACCTGTCTCTACTAAAAATATAAAAATTAGCCTGGCATGGTGGCATGCACTTGTAATCCCAGCTACTGGGGACGCTGAGGCAGGAGAATTGCTTGAACCCGGAGATGGAGGTTGCAGTGACCCGAGATCGCACCACTGCACTCCAGCCTGGTGACAGAGCAAGACTCCATCTAAAAATTAAACAAATAAGTAAATAAATAAGAAAAGAAACAAACAACAACAAAAAAAAACCTCTGTGTCAATCACAGCCTTCAAGCTAGGGGAGAGGCGGCTGTATTCTGCTATCTGCTAACTAACTATAGCTTTGTGGAAATGGGTGAGTGGCTGTACCCTTCTAAGCTTCAGGGCCCTACCTGTAAAATGGGCATAACTGTCATGCCCATCTTTAAGAACAGCCCTGGGGGCAAGTGAGGGGAAGTCGTAGGAAGATCTCTGCCCACAACCTTGGACAGAGCAGGCGCTTGTCACACAGTAGCCAGAGTTCAGAGGCTGCAGGGATGAATCCAGTCAGACTGCCCGGGTTCAAATCCCAGCTCCCACGTCTTGCTAACTCTGTGGCCCCAGAGAAGTTACTTACTTAATATTTCTTTCTTTCTTTTTTTTTCCCCCAAGTCTTGCTCTGTCACTCAGGCTGCAGTGCAGTGGTGCAAACTTGGCTCACGGCAACCTCCACCTCCCTGGTTCAAGCAGTTCTCCTGCCTCAGCCTTCCGAGTAGCTGGGATTACAGGTGCCCGCCACCATGCCTGGCTAATTTTTGTATTTTTACTAGAGACGAAGGTTTCACCATGTTGGCCAGTCTGGTGTCAATCTCCTGACCTCATGATCTGACCACCTCAACCTCCCAAAGTGCTGGGATTACAAGCGTGAGCCACTCCACCTGGCCAAGTTACTTAATATTTCTGTGCCTTGGTTTCTTCATCTGTGAAATGGGATTGTTATGAGAACTCAAAGGGATTCCCAGGGCAGTTTTTAGTGCATAATTAGTCTCGTTTTGTGTGTGTGTGTGTGTGTGTGTGTGTTTAATATAGAGACAGGGTCTCACTATGTTGATCCTCCTGCCTCAATGTCCCAAAGTGGTGGGATTATAGTTGTGAGTCACCACACCTGGTCACTTTATACTATTATTATTATTTTATTTTAAGACAGGGTCTCCCACTGTCACCCAGGCTGGAATACAGTGGTGCAATCTCAGCTCACTGCAAACTCCACCTCCGAGGTTCAAGCAGTTCTCCTGCCTCAGTCTCCCGAGTAACTGGAATTACAGGCACCAACCACCACATGAGGCTAAGTTTTGCATTTTTAGTAGAGATGGGGTTTCACCATGTTGGTCAGGTTGGTCTCAAACTCCTGACCTCAAGTGATCTGCCTGCCTCAGCCTTCCAAAGTGCTGGGATTGCAGGAGTGAGCCACCGCTCCTGGCCAATTTTTTAAGGCAACGTAATCAGCCCATGGCCAGGGTAAAGAACAGCTGGTACCAAGATCTGACCTCACTGGCCATGTGATCCAAGAGGTCTCTGCCTGCCTGCAAAGTAGTACTGCATGCTGGGATCTCCCTGGTCCAAATCCCAGCTTCAGTTTTGGGTATTTCCTCATAAGCCTTGACTACCCCAGAGTGTGGGGGACTTTGTAGCCTGGGCCCAGGCATGCACTCACCAGTCAATGGCATTGCGGGGCTGGTCGTGGCCTCCCAGGCCACAATAGCAACAATATTTCATATAGGCCAGGGGGGTTTGAGAGCCAACACAACCCACAGTTCCTGCCAGTTCCAGGATCCCACGCCAGTGCACATGTGACTTTCTGAAGGCTGGGGGGTAAACAAAGTGAGAGGCTGCAGGTCAGGGTTTCCCAGACCCCTGGGAAGGGCATTAGCCTGAGAAGAGCCTAGATGTTACAGCCTGGCTGTCTGGGTTTGAATCCTACTTCCTATCTGTGTGATCTTGGACAAATTCCTAAACTTTCTGGGCCTTGGTTTCCTCGTCTGTGAAATGGAGGATAAGCTGTCTTCAACTCATAGAATGAAATGAGATAATGAGCCAGGTGCAGTGGCACATGCCTGTAATCCAAGCACTTTGGGAGGCTGAGGTGGGTGGATCACCTGAGGTCAGGAGATCGAGAGCAGCCTGGCCAACATGGTGAAACCCCATCTCTACTAAAAATACAGCAAATTAGCTGGGCGTGGTGGCAGGTACCTGTAATCCCAGCTACTCGGGAGGCTGAGGCAGGAGAATTGCTTGAACCCGGGAGATGGAGGTTGCAGTGAGCCAAGATAGCGCTATTGGACTCCAGCCTGGACTATAAGAGTGAAACTCCGTCTTGAAAAAAAGAAAAAGAAAAAAAGAAATGAGATAATGAGTGTAAAGCCCCTGGCACATAAAAAGTCTAACAATTATAATCCAGCTGGGTGAGGTGGCTCACGCCTATAATCCCAGCACTTTGGGAGGCCAAGGCAGGCAGATCACCTGAGATCAAAAGTTTGAGACCAGCCTGGCCAACATTGTGAAACCCCGTCTCTAGTAAAAATACAAAAATTAGCCGAGCGTAGTGGCACATACCTGTAATCCCAGCTACTTGGGAGGCTGAGGCAGGAGAGTCGCTTGAATCTGGGAGGCAGAGGTTGCAGTGAGCCAAGATTGTGCCACTGCACTCCAGCCTGGACAACAGAGCAAGACTCAAAAAAAGAAAGGAAAAAGTGTAACTATTATAATCAATGTCCTCAGGGTAGCCATGAAGGGAAAAAAGAGTCGCACATGAAATGTTTGTCCAGTTGGCTGTGTTGGGCACTGGGCATCAGGAATGAGCCTACAGGTGTCTGTCACCAACGTGGGCTCCTCTGTGGCAATGTCCCAGGCCCTGGGACTGCCCTGTGCCCACGACTTGCCCTCCAAACTCAGGCTCAAGGCTCTTGGCATCTCCTCTTATTTTTACTTCCCAGACAGGAAGGCCCCTTGGCCTGAGCTCAGCCATTTTTCTAGATCCTGGCATAGCTTGGACACATAATGGTGCCCAATGCATGTGACTGGAACCCCTGCATTGGACAGGTGGGAAAGGAGGCCAGCTGGGAAAGGTGACCCCCACATTCCCACAGCCAGTAGGAACCTGAGCAGAGGCTCCCACCCAGGCTTCTGACTTGCAAACCATCGCTCCTTTATCCTCACACAGTAGCAACAGGGGGAGGTGGCCTTTCAGGTTGCCAGAGCCGAGTGGCACTAGCAATAGAGCAGAAACTCACACCCAGGCCTGCCTGCTTCCTGGGTATCTGATCTATACCACTCCGGGAGGTTGATGCATTGTGTTTGATGTTTTTTGTTGTTGAGATGGAGTTTTGCTCATGTTGCCCAGGCTAGAGTACAATGTCACGATCTCAGCTCACTGCAACCTCTGCCTCCCAGGTTCAAGCGATTCTCCTGCCTCAGCCTCCTGAGTAGCTGGGATTACAGGTGCCCACCACCACACCTGGCTAATTTTTGTATTTTTAGTAGAGACTGGATTTCACCATGTTGGCCAGGCTGGTCTTGAACTCCTGACCTCAGCTGATCCACCTGCCTCGGCATCCCAAAGTGCTATAATTACAGGTGTGAGCCACCGCACCCGGCTGTTATTTTTGTTTCATTTTTGTTTTTGTTTTTGAGATGGCATTTTGCTCTCGTTGCCTAGGTGGGAGCACAATGGCGCCATCCTGCTCACTGCAACCTCTCCCTCCTGGGTTCCAGCTATTCTGCCTCGGCCTCCTGAGTAGCTGGGATTACAGGCAGGCACCACCACACCACCACACATGGCTAATTTTTGTATTTTTAGTAGAGACTGAGTTTCACCATGTTGGCCAGGATGGTCTTAAACTCCTGATCTCAGATGATCCACCTGCCTTGACCTCCCAAAGTGCTGGGATTATAGGCATGAGCTACCACTTTCGGCCTGATCATCTTGTCTTTTTTTTTTTTTGAGACAGAATCTCACTCTGTTACCCACACTGGAGTACAGTGGCACACTCACAGCTCACTGCAGCCTCCAAATCCCAGACTCAAGTGATCCTCCTGCCTCAGTCTCCAGATGTACAGACATGCACGATCATGCCCAGCTAATTTTTAAACTTTTAGTAGAAATGGGGCCTCACTATGTTGTCCAGGCTGGTCACAAACTCCTGGCCTTAAGTGATTCTCCTGCCTTGGCTTCCCAAGGTGCTGGGATTCTAGGCATGAGCCACCATACCCAGTCTCATTTGTTTTATCAAGTTTTCATCACACCAACTTTTTTGAGAAGTCCAGGCCAAATTTAAATTCAATTTTGTCTTTTTGTTTTGACTCGGAGTCGCCCAGGCTGAAATGCAGTGGCATGGTCTCGGCTCACTGCAACCTCCACCTCCCAGGTTCAAGTGATTCTCCCACCTCAGCCTCCTGAGTAGCTGGGACTACAGGCGTGCACCAGCACGCCTGACTAATTTTTGTATTTTTTAGTAGAAATGGGGTTTCATCATATTCACCAGGCTGGTCTCGAACTCCTGACCTCGTGACCCGCCCACCTCGGCCTCCCAAAGTGCTGGGATTATAAGCATGAGCCACGGCACCCAGCCAATTTTGTCTTTTTATCAGTGGAAAAAGTAGCATATTTATATGGAGGGACAAAGATGAATCAAATAGGAAGAAAATGTAAAAACGCATTTGGAGTTCAAAGCTTCACCTTCCTCTCTGTATAATGAGTTGTCACTCTCCCAGCAGCCCACGCCTCTGCCTCAAACCTCCCATGGCTCCCATGAGTCTGGATAAAGCTCAACGGTCTCAATACACCCCAAGTCCTAGGGGTAATCAGCCCCTCCCACCTCTCCCTCATCCTCTCAGACTGCAAGAGTCATTTACTGTACCTCTAGTTGTGCCTGGTCATGCAGACACTCTGCTGTCCAAATGCCCTCACCCCATCCTCATCCTACTCCCCAACCACCTCCCTGCAGAATCCATGTTGCCCACCAGGTGGCCACAGGGACCCTCACCATACTGTCTGCTTGTGGTAGTGCCCTCAGCCTGGGGGGTCTTCCAGAGCAGATCTCTGCCCAAACACAGTGGCTCACATCTGTAATCCCAGCACTTTGGGAGGCTGAAGCAGGTGGATCACTTGAGGTCAGGAGTTCAAGACCAGCCTGGCCAACATGGTGAAATGCCTGTCTCTACTAAAAATACAAAAATTAAGCAGGTGTGGTGGCACCCACCTGTAATCCCAGCACTTTGGGAGGCTGAGGCAGGTGGATCACCTGTGGTCAGGAGTTCAAGACCAGCCCGGTCAAGATGGTAAAACCCCATCTCTACTAAAAATACAAAAATTAGCCAGGTGTGGTGCGCACTTGTAATCCCAGCTACTCAGGGAGGCTGAAGCAGAGAATTGCTTGAACCAGGGAGGCGGAGGTTGCAGTGAGCTGAGATCATGGCACTGCACTCCAGCCTGGGCGACAGAGCAAGACTCCGTCTCAAAAAAAAAAAATAATTAGCCTGGCATAGTGTAGTCCCAGCTACTTGGGAGGCTGAGGCAGGAGAATCTCTTGAACCCAGGAGGTGGAAATTGCAGTGAGCCGAGATCGTGCCACTGCACTCCAGCCTGGGGGACAGCAAGACTCCCTCTCAAAAAAAAAAAAAAAAGCTGATCTCTGAATTAAGCTGTGCTGGCACACAGTGAGCTTCCAGAAACCATCCCTTGACCTGTAAATCCACCAAGCCCCAGGGAACACGCCCACCCTGTGCACTCATGACAATGTCCCAGTCCCTGAAGCTGTCCCCAAAGGTTCCCCTGCCACCCTCTCTGACCACTCTCCGGTATCTCAGAGCCCTAGCAACAACCCTATAGAGGGAGGGTTCCAGGTATGGGCGGGCACCGAGCACTGTGCTTATAACCAAGGAAAACACTCCCTCTGTGCCAACATAGGTGGGGCAGGTCACATTGGGGTCTGTTTGCCCTGTCTGCCCACTGCAGCCTCTCAGAGAGTGCCAGGGCTGTCTGGGCATCCTGTGAGTCCCAGGGTCTGTGTGCACATATATGTGTCTGTGCGTGTGTGTGTGTGTGTGTCCACTGAGCATCTGAATTTGTCCTAAGTGCTGTCTCAGGTGTCCTTGAGCTGTGTGTGCGTGTGTCCTCCTCGAGGTATCTCAGTATTTTTGTCTGTGGGAGCCGCACACCATGAACTGCACAGCTGAGGGCCCAGGTGAATCCGGGGTCTGGTCCTGTGCCTGCACATCTGTGTGCTGGCAGTGTCTACCTATTCCTCTGTGGGTGCATGTATCTGTGCACCCTAGAAATGGGCAGTCACCCAGGGGACCTCTCTATGGTGACCTCAATGGATGGATAGTGAGATGGGACAATATATTCTCTCTCTCTCTCTTTTTGTGGTCACAGGGGTTTGTTGTACAGAGGAACAATATGTTCTTCTCCCACCACCAAACCAGGCCCTTTCTGCCCCTGCTTCTCCCACCCTCTGGTGTCTCAGACCTCAGGGGCAGGTGAAGTGAAGGATAAGTTCAGGGATACCAGATTAGAACAACGAGGAGGCTTCCAGGATGCTGGAGAGGGTCACAGCCAGTTGTGGGGAGAGCACCAGGACAGGACTCTGTGCCCCTGGGGAAGGGCTGGACTAGTTCTGAGTCCCTGGGAGGAGTGAGTGGGGCCCTGCAGAGGGCTGGGGTGCAGAGTGTGGGTGAGCATTAGAAGAGTGAGCTGGGGGCTGTAGGGATCCCGGGAACTTGGGGAAGGATGGAGAGGCAGGGCTGCTGGGTTTCTAGGGAGGGCAGGAAGAACCCCAGGAACTCCTGAGTGCAGGGAAAGCCCCTTCGTCACTCACCCTCACTGGACCTAGGGCCAGGTCCCAGCAGCAGCAGCAGCAGCATGATTGGCAGGCACACAGGTAGAGGCCCCATCGGAGGGTGGCAGGTGTGGGACCGTACTACTGGGCCACTGGAGGCACGAAGCCTGGCCACTTCCCATCCTGGCCACCGCACCCGGCCCTGCCCCCAACCTCACCTTCCCTGGGGTCCGAGAGGAGCCAGCTAGGGGTGGGCATGTGGAGTGGTGCAAAGGTGCCCTATTCTCTGCATCTTGGTCACTGAAGGGCCTCAAGAGGCCACCAGGGCACTGGGGACAGGACCAGGAGTCAGGCCCCAGGACGTCTCCTCGAAGTAAGGGAGCAAAAGGCACTTCTTTGATGTTATTATTCCCCCAGCCCTTCCCCCGCTTACATGGGCGCCCAAAGGGAGCAGAAGACTTGGAGGAGGGGTAGTCCTGAATTTACTTCAACATTTTATTTGGCCAGGTGCAGTGAATCACACATCCCAGCACTTTAGGAGGCCGAGGTGGGTTGGATCACCTGAGGTCGAGAGTTCGACACCAGCCTGACCAACATGGAGAAACCCCATCTCTACTAAAAATACAAAATTAGGCTGAGTGTGGTGACTCACCCCTGTAATCCCTGCACTTTGGGAGGCCAAGGCAGGTGGATCACCTGAGGTCAGGAGCTCGAGACCAGCCTGGCCAACATGGTGAAACCCTGTATCTACTAAAAATACAAAAATTAGCCGGGCGTGGTGGCATAGGCGTGGAATCCCAGCAACTTGGTAGACTGAGGCAGGAGAATTGCTTGAACGTGGGAGGCCAAGGTTTCGGTGAGCTGAGATCGTGCCACTGCACTCCAGCCTAGGCAACACAGAGAGACTCCATCTCAAAAAAAAAAAAAAAAAACAGGCCAGGCGCCATGGCTCACACCTGTAATCCTAGCACTTCGGGAGGCCAAGGTGGGTGGATCACCTGAGGTTGGGAGTTCAAGACCAGCCTGACCAACATGGAGAAACCCTGTCTCTACTAAAACTACAAAATTAGCTGGGCATAGTGGCACATGCCTGTAATCCAGCTACTTGGGAGGCTGAGGCAGCAGAATTGCTTGAATCCAGGAGGCAGAGGTTGTGGTGAGCAGAGATCACACCGCTGCGCTCCAGCACCTCGACTCACTTCAACCTCCAACTCCCAGGTCCAAGCAATTCTCCTGCCTCAGCCTCCCGAGTAGCTGAGACTATAGCCACATGCCACCATGCCCAGCTAATTTTGTGTTGTTAGTAGAGATGATGTTTCTCCATGTTGGTCAGGCTGGTCTTAAACTCCTGACCTCAGGTGATCCACTTGACTCAGCCTCCCAAAGTGCTGGGATTACAGGCATGAGTCACAACTCCCTGCCTAAATTTTGCAGGATAATAAATAGCCTTTTGAAGTACCGCTGGGCACTTGTCTGGTTGTTTTTCTTAAGGTTAACATGCCAGCAATGATTTGTTTTGACTTTCTGACCAAGATAGCGGTTTTTATCTAAATAATTCAACTACTTTACCCCATCCCTAAGCCACTTGCATGGAATGAAAAAGGAGGGAAGAGCTAGTACCGTGACTGCCTACACTTCCCCCAGCATAGCCCCCTGTGAGACGTGGGGCAACCAAGACCCGGGAACTGTTCAAGGTCACCAGGCCCCGTCTGTCTGTGCTCACTCACCTTCCTCAGGTACTCACATGGGGGATGGCACTGACTTTACATGCTGCTGCAGCTCCTTGGTGAGCTGGCCTTGGTCATGGAACAGGAACTATGGGGTCAGGACAATAGAGGGCTTCACCACCTGCAGAATGGGAACAGAAGTTCATGATGAGTGCCAATCTATTAGATAATTAAATTCTTTGAAAAAGTTTGTTGAATGAGCGAAAAAACAAGGTGATGCTTACGTCTATAGTGGTCAAGAGCATGGGGGCCTCAGAAAAGGTGAGAACCAAGTTCAAATTGCTGTACTTTGAATTTCTACTTCATGCCATGCAAAATTACTTTACCCCTCTTCACCTCAGTTTCCTTCTGTGTGAAATGGAAACAATTCCATTCCTCATTCAGTTTCTGTCAAGGATTCTAAAACACCCAACTCATTTAAATGTATCATCATTTCTGTCATAACTAGTGGGATCAATTTCACTGTTATTGGATATACAGTTCTGTGCCTGAAATCTACAAAAAAGAAAATCTTACATCTAAAAAGTGTCAATGATTGGTAATTGTTATATTAATAGTCATAACCATATTTAATCACACAAGGCCTTGTTCATCACAGGTGCTCAATAAACACTTGTTCAATCCATGCATATGGGCTCTGCAGCCACACTGTTTAGGTCCTATTCGGCCTCCACCACTTATTAACTGAGTGATGTGGGCAAGAGAATTCATGTCTTTATGTCTCCGTTTCCTTCTCTATAAAAGATATATGATAAGAATCCCTAGCTCCTTAGGTTGTTGCCAGGGGTTAGTGATTTGGCAAATAGTAGGGGCTTGTTAAACTTTAGCTGTGATGAACTCCTTCCAAATCTTCCTTTTCAGAGCCACAGATGAGGTCAGAGTGCCACCTGGTGACCCTAGAGTGTAAGTACACATGATCACCAATATGCTCTCTCTCCACCATAGGTCCAAGACTGGGTAGTTACTTCCCGGAGGTTTCTGCTGCATCTGCCTTCTCAGTGCTCATGTAAAGACTTTTGTATTTTCCTCCTCGAATTTCCACAGATGGTGTTCAGGTTACCCGACACAGCTGGGTGATCCACACAGGGCAGTGACCGCCTGTGCCAGCCCTATGACATCGCTGGAGGACCATTGTTCCTTCCTTCTCATGTTCTGGGCAGATGCCAGGGCTGGAGTGACCCATGCCCTCAAGTTTCTTGCTTTGGAGGGTCACATTTTCTGTTGGCAAGGAAGGCAAAGGTCACAGGAAGCCAGAGACCCATGACCTCTCTGTGCCATGGGTTCAAAATATAAAGACCTGAACACTCTATGCTAAAAGCCCAAGGCTTGGGTGCTCCCCAGGGCTTCTCACTTCATGGCCCCTGCTGAGGGAGGATGAATGCTACGTCTTCCCAGAGCTTTGGGAGCTGGTAGCAAGCAGCCTCCCCAGCACAAAATCTCTTAGAAACCTCAAACTGTGACTAAAACATTCCTGCACATTTTGCTCCCTATTTCCCATATGTCAGCATGTTTTAGGGGGAAAAAAACCCTCCATTTCCTAAATATACAAGAGAAATGTATATTGCAGGACAATGTGACTTTTAAAAACATGTTATTTAGGCTGGGCATGGTGGCTCATGCCTGTAATCTCAGCACTTTGGGAGGCTGAGGTGGGCAGATCACCTGAAGTCAGTAGTTAGAGACCAGCCTGACCAACAAGGAGAAACCTCATCTCTACTAAAAACACAAAATTGGCCAGGTGTGGTGGTGCATCCCTGTAATTCCAGCTACTCAAGAGACTGAGGCAGGAGAATCACTTAAACCTGGGAGGTGAAGGTTGCGGTGAGCCGAGATCATGCCATTGCACTCCAGCCTGGGCAACAAGAGCAAAACTCCATTTCAAAAATCAAACAAACAAAATAACTGAGTCTCAGAATGATGAAGCACTTTGTTCAATGTGACTCAGTAAGTATTGAGACTTTGCATCCTATCAAAGTCCATCTCATTCTAAAGGTCACGCTGTATGTTCTCTGGCCCATGGAGAATAATTTTAACACAATCAATGAAATTTCTACACAACAATGTTCTTGTCTGAAGTCCAAGAATGCCTCCTATACTTTCTATAACACTGGCTTTCTGGTCACTAAAGATGCCATTCCAATGTGTAATCATGTGGCCAATGGAGATATGACCAATGTCATCATGTGTGTACACCCATAACCCTGTACACACTCTTCCTTTGTTTGATGAAATTCAAGTACCCTTTTTGATTACTTAGCAAAACTGAGCTTTAAAAGGGTTAAGGTTTCACCAGGCACGGTGGCTCATGCCCATAATCCCAGCACTTTGGGAGGCTGAGGTGGGTGGAACATGAGGTCAAGAGATCAAGACCATCCTGGCCAATATGGTGAAACCCCATCTCTACTAGAAATACAAAAATTAGCTGGGCATGATGGCACGTGCCTGTGGTCCTAACTACTCAGGAGGCTGAGGAAGGAGAACTGCTTGAACCAGGGATGCAGAGGTTGCAGTGAGCTGAGGTCATGCCACTGTACTCCAGCCTGGTGAAAGAGCAAGACTGTACATATACATAAAGCGTTAAGCTTTTTAAATCCATGGAATTTTCTGTATTGCTTTTGAAGTCTCTGGTTAAATGAACATTCTAATAGGGACCTGTGATTTTGTTTTGATCAAGTGTTTTCAAACTTGACATCTTTGATGGGTTTCTTCAGCAACAAAATCCTAAATCAAGTCTTTTTGGCTTAAAATTAACCTTGGGATTTTTCAGCTGGGTCCTTCAGGGAGTCTAAAGAATGTGTCTCTCATCTTGTAAAGATATTAAATGATTCAATTTAGTTGGCAGATTATATGGGTGGGCACTGTCAAATGTGGTGATGCTGCGTGGGAGGGCATTGTCAAATGAGATGACATTAGATATCATCTCAGTTATATTTATGGGTATGTTGTTGATATACATGTTCCAAAAATTATATACATTTATACAAATTGAATATGTTATGATTTGTAATTTTGATTGTTATGCTAAATATTTGCTAAAGTTATATTTGTATAAACATGTTATTGATGTCTGGGCACGGTCACTCACGCCTGTAATCCCAGCATGTTGGGAGACGGAGACAGGTAAATCAACTGAGATCAGGAGTTCAAGATCAGCCTGACCAACATGGTGAAACCCCATCTCTACTAACAAGACAAAAATTAGCCGGGCGTGGTGTCAGGCACCTGTAATCCCAGCTACTCAGGAAGCTGAAACGGGAGAATCACTTGATCCCAAGAGGCGGAGGTTGCAGTGGTCTGAGATCACACCCATTGTACTCCAGAATTGGCAACAAGAGTGAAACTTCATCACAAAAAGAAAAAAGTATAAAAATTAGCCTGGCATGGTGGCATATGCCTGCAGTCCCATCTACTCGGGAGACTGAGACAGGAGAATTTCTTGAACCCAGGAGGTGGAGGTTGCAGTGAGCTGAGATGATGTCATTGCACTCCAGCCTGGACAACAGAGCAAGACTCCATCTCAAAAAAGAACAACAAAAAAAGTTATTAATGTATTCAGAGGATTATATGAAATTTATAAAAATCTGGTGGTCCTGATGTGATCCTGTCAGTCAGGATTCTGGTTACTCTCTTAAAATGCTGTGCAGCATTTTAGACTACTAACTAAATTTCCTTGTGGATTGGAAACATTCAGCAGATTTTCATCATGACTATTGATTCCATCATCCACATTTACTGTTTTGAATTCTTCTCTAAAAATATTTGTAATCAGCAACAGTCCAAATTCAAATTTTCTTTTTTTTTTTTTCTTTTTAAGATAGAATCTCGCTCTGTCACCTATGCTGGAGTGCAGTGGTGCCATCTCTGCTCACTGCAACCTCTGTCTCCTGGGTTCA
The DNA here is from genome assembly GCF_030222135.1 of Aotus nancymaae. NCBI lineage: Eukaryota > Metazoa > Chordata > Mammalia > Primates > Aotidae > Aotus > Aotus nancymaae. Next base: position 32,151,859 of record NW_026988428.1, read on the forward strand.
AGCAATTTTCCTGCCTCAGCCTCCCAAGTAGCTGAGACTACAGGCACCCCCCCACCACCAGCTAATTGGTGGCAGTCGAGACGGGGTTTCACCATGTTGGCCAAGCTGGTCTCCAATTCCTGACCTCGTGATCCACCATCCACCTCAGCCTCCCTCCCAAAACGCTGGGATTACAGCAATGAGCCACCGTGCCTGGCCCCCAAATTTGCTTTTCATGGAAAAAACTCTACCAAGTCCTCTTGAACACAGGTTTCTGATAACTCACAACAATGAACTACCCAGGCTTCACCACTATGTGATATAGGCATGTCAGAAACTCACACATACACCCCCTCGATATATTGAAAATAAAATTAAAAAAAAAAAATCAAAGGCCAGGGTCCAGTGGCTTACGCCTGTAATCCCAGTACTTTGGGAGGCCAAGGTGGGCGGATCACTTGTGGTCAGGAGTTCAAGACAAGCCTGGCTGACACTGTGAAACCCCATCTCTACTAAAAATACAAAAATTAGCCAGGCATGGTGTTGCATGCCTGTAATCCCAGCTACTAGGGAGGCAGAGGCATGACAATTGCTTGAACCTGGAAGCCAGAGGTTGCAGTGAGCCAAAATTGTGCCACTGCACTCCAGCCTGGGCGATAAAGTGAGGCGCTAGCTCAAAAATAAAAATAAAAATAAATAAACTAAAAAACAATTTCTAGAACTCTAATAAGGAAACTTAAGTGTTCAAAAAACTACTAAGCAAGATGAAGCAAAACAAAAAATCCATAAAATTAAGATAATGCCTTTATAACTTGTAGTTAAAACATTGTTGATTTAGCCTTTTTTTTTTTTTGAGATGGAGTCTCACTCTGTCGCCCAGGCTGGAGTGCAGTGGTGCGATCTCGGCTCACTGCAACTTCCACCTCCTGAGTTCAAGCGACTCTCCTGTCTCAGCCTTCCAAGTAGCTGGGACTGCAGGCACTCGCCACCATGCCCAGCTAATTTTTGTATTTTTAGTAGAGATGGGTTTCACCTTGTTGGCCAGGCTGGTCGCAAGCTCCTGATTTCAGGTGATCCCCAACCCTCCCTCCCCACTCCTGGGACTACCATAGTGCTGGGATCACAGGCGTGAGCCACTGAACCTGGCCCTTTACTTGTTTTGTTTTCTAGATTTAAGAAACTTTTTTTCATAAGTTATCTATAATTTACACCGATTTGGTAAAGCACACTTTTGTGAACAGAGGTGGGTGGAAGCGTTTGTTTTTCCTCCCTACTTGATCCCTCCAAAGTTTGGAACCTATTCATAAATATTCTTATTTTCTGTTCATATGTTCTCATTAATTAGCAGGCTATAATCAGAGAAAGTGATTCTATTATCAACTTTCAACTGAAGCATCCTATTTAAGAATATGCAGAAAATGCCTGGCCTGGAGTTTGCAGACTCACAGTGAGGAAGAAAGTGTCCTTCCCTGCAGGCCCAAGAGCCTTAGTGCTTTCCGGGGAGCAACATGGCAGGGAGGGTCCCGGCAGCTGCTCGCGGGCAGGAACCAGTGGGCGCAGCCGTGGGCTGACCCTCCGGCGGCGGGGATCTTCTGCTCCCCGGTATCTTTCTCCTGCACCCCATCTGCTGCTTGGGGAGGGCGGCTGCCCTGGGCCTGTAGGTTGCTCCATCGCCTCCACCTGCTGCGGGAAGGGAGAGGCTGTGGCGGCCGGAGCAGGGTAGGTGGCCTGAGACGAGAGCCTGACTTGTCCCCACGGGGAATATGGTGACCTGGGCAGCAGAGGCCTTGGCCGCTGCACCGCTAACTTCCCAGAGGAGCAAAGGCGCCTCGCGAGAAGACGCAGCCAAGTGGAACCCCAGCCCCGCCGCCCCAGGAGAGGGCAGCAGCAACGCAGCCAGGAAGCCCCGGGGCAGGGCGCTGGGCACCAACAAGCTCCACAGCAACCTCCAGGCGGCGCCACAGCAACCTCCAGGCGGCGCCCATACCAGCCTCCAGGGGGCGCTGCACCAACCTCCAGGCGGCACTCACACTAGCCTACAGGGCTGCACCTGCCGGCACCACACTGGGGCGGGAACTCTGCTCAGCCAGCCACACTGACCGGGGTGGCCCAGGCTCACAGCAGCCGGAGGACAAGCCCACGCCCACTGCCCCCGGGAGGAGCAGGATGGCACCCTAGAGAAGTGCAAGAGCTCAGAGCTCGGGCCCCATTCCAGGAAAGGCCAGAAGCAGAAGATGGAGAGATGGAGATGGAGAAGCAGCAGCAGGGTAGGAGAGGCGCTCCACCGGCAGGGTCGGCATCCGCTGGTGGGGTTAGAGCATGAAGAGGACGAAGTAGCAGAAAGAGCGAAAACGAGAAGGTGCAATGACACAGCCGAGCACAAAGCAGAAGTCCAGGCCCAGGACTCCAGTAAAGCCTGACTTTAATTCCAGCTCACACCCCTACCCCTAATCAGAGAGGATCAGGGGAGAAGGGGGACCCAAGGAACACTGGAACCTGAAGGGCGGGAATCTGAGGCCAGAACTGATTGTGGGAAATGGTGGGAATCAGGAAAGGAAAAAGTGAGGCAGAATGGGGGGCAGGAGGTGGGGGGGGGGGCAGTGAGTTGGGTTAGGAAGGATTAGAAATCAGAACCTTAGGAAGCATCCAGAAAGAAACTCTTCTTAAGAAGGTGCGAGCTGCAGCCGGGCATGGTGGCTCGCACCTGTAATCCCAGCACTTTGGGAGGCCAAGGTGGGCAGATCACCTGAGGGCAGGAGTTGGAGAACAGCCTGGCCAATATGAAGAATCCCTGTCTCTACTAAAAATACAAAAATTAGTCTGGAATGGTGATGCGACCCGCTTATCTCAGCTATTCGGGAGGTGGAAGCGAGAGAATTGCTTGAATCCGGGAGGTGGAGGTTGCAGTGAGCCAAGATTGCACCACTGCACTCTAGCCTGGGCAACAAGAGGGAAACTTGATCTCAAAAGAAAGTGTTAATTAATTAATGAGGAAATGTCTTGGAAACCGTTGTTCTTACTGTTTCGGGATTTTGTTGTTTGTTATTGTTGCTCTATCTAGGCGCATATTTTTTTTTCTTTTATGACAGAGTCTTGCTCTGTCACCCAGGCTGCAGTGCAGCGGTGTGATCTCGGCTCACTGCAACCTCCACCTCCTGGGTTCAAGCAATTCTCCTGCCTTAGCCTCCCAAGTAGCTGGGATAACGGGCAGGCCATCACGCCCACCTTTTTTTTTTTTTTTTTTTTTTTGATATGGAGTCTCACTCTGTTGCTCAGGTGAGTGGGCCGAGATCACTTGTATTACCTGGGAGTTAAAATCAGAAAAATCAAATTCTACAAAGAACTTGAAAGATATTCTTTCAGGCTGGGTGTTGTGGCTTTTTCAGATGCCCCTTCTGCAAGAAAGGCTCTTGACAACTGGGTAAGTTTTGTTTGTTTGTTTGTTTTCCTTGCTTTTGGGCATAGTCAGCCAGGCCAGTACATGGATGTATTTTTCTCCCCACAGCTCTTTGCTCAAACCTTGGATAGGGAGATAGCAGAGAGGAAGGCTGCCTACAAGCAGCACAGGTAGGTCATTGTGATGGATTTTTTTCTTTTTGAGCCAGAGTTTCGCTCTATTGCTCAGGCTGGAGTGCAGTGGTGCAATCTCAGCTCACTGCAACCTCCACCTCCCGGCTTCAAGCAATTCTCTGCCTCAGGGTCCCGAGTAGCTGGAATTAAATGCATGTGCCACTATGCCTGACTAATTTTGTATTTTTAGTAGATACAGAGTTTCTCCATGTTGGTCAGGCTGGTCTCGAGCTCCTGACCTTAGGTGATCTACCCACCTCAGCTTCCCAAAGTGCTGGGATTGCAGTCATGAGCCACCACACCCAGTTGTGATGGTCATTTTTAAGGATGTTTTTGTTTTAGGATGAAGCTTTGAATGTCTAGTAAAGAACATGGTGTTTTGATTCTTCTTCAAGTCAATTCTTTCTCTGTCTTCTAGATGGGAAATGAGGAAAAAGAAGAGAGTGCCAGAGAGACACATGTGTGAGGAGCCAGCCCAGGAACACCTGAGCCTAGAGAACCCTTTCTGGAGAGGCAGGAGCTCCAGTGAAGGCAGCTGCTTAATTTCTGCTGCACAGTCCACACACCCTGCTTCTCCTTTGGGGGGTGAGGGCTGGGGTGGGGTAATTGTCTTGTTTCCTGGAAACAGTTCCAAGCACTTAAGAAGAGAACAGTTGTGCTGTTGGGTGCCAGGACCCCATTTTTCTCAAGTGCCCTAGTTGAATGGCTCTTGGCTGGTCCCCTGTGAATGGCGGAGCTCAGGCCCCTCCACTGACTGTGGACATTGCCCCACCCTGACATCTTGGTTACTTTTAACTGTGAAGATGAGGCTGCAAGGCAAATAGGCCAGCTCCCCTTCCCACCTTGAGGCAATGTGAAGGCTTTATTTTTCTTTCATTTGAGCAAAGTAACAACAGCATTTTAGAATGGGAGCTGAAAGTGCTGATGAAAGCAGAGATTTTCGGGCAATGTCTTCATGGATCAATAAAGCAGTACCATGAGACCTGCTTTAAGAAAAGAAGCATTTATTTGCACTTTTTGGAACTTCCTTTATCCTTTTTGGCTTGTTTAAATTGTTTATTGTGAATTATATAACTCCTTTAGTAAGCTAAATTTCTATGTAATCTTACTCTTCTAACATTTGAAGTGTGACCCTAAAACTTTCCAGTTAATCTTTCTTTTTTCTTTTTCTTTCTTTTTCTTTTCTTTCTTTCTTTCTTACTTTCTTTCTTTCTTCTTTTCCTTTCTTTCCTTTTCTTTTCTTTTTCTTTTTGAAAAACTTGCTCTGTCACCCAGGCTGAAATGCAGTGGCATGATTTGTGCTCACTGCAACCTCCACCTCCCTCAAGCAATTCTCCTGCCTCCACCTCCCAAGTAGCTGGGACTACACGCACCGGCCACCATGCCTGGCAAATTTTTTCTTTTTGTATTTTCAGTAGAGACAGAGTTTTACCATGTTGGCCAGGCTTGTCTCTAACTCTTGACCTCAAGTGATCTGCCCACCTCAGCCTTCCAAAGTGCTGGGATTACAAGTGTGAGCCAGCATACCTGGCCTCCATTTAATTTCTGTAGCTTTTACCTTTTCTCATGACTGTTAGTCTCTTTATGTTCATTTCTGGTCATAAATATTGACAGTGCCTAGTGAGATATGGAGATTAGATTCACAGTGAATCCACAGAATTTTAAATGTCCCTATAACTTGAAGAAAAAGAGCAGTGCTGCTCCTGTCCTGGGCCTATAGATGTTCTTCCCATCCATGGCTGTTTTTAATTTAAATTTGAGTCTGTGCTCACATGATGGGTGATTTCCTTTGATACGTACTGGGAACCCCTGATTTAAAGCTCATTTCCAGCTGGTTAGCACCCAACCAGTCCACAGCCTGTAGAGAGTTAAGAAAACCCTGGACCAGGGCTCTGCGGTGTCTTCCTCAAAGGCTGAGGCCCAGAGGACTCCAGGGTCCTCTGAGTCATCTGGTCAATAAACCCTGTGCCTCTGGTAAGGCACCTGAGTGTGGCAAAGAGAGTGACATGGCAGCGGAGGGCGTGGAGGGTTTCGTATTCTGCACAGAACATGCAAGCCAGATTGAGCCCCATTCCCTTCTCTGACCCTTAGCAGATTCAGGACCTCATTCGGTTCCCATGAGGGACAGCAGCTGCGTCACAACTGAAAACACAGAGAAGACAAAGGTAAATGCTGGGGTCATTTTCACTCTGCCTGTATCAGGACACTGTAGTCTTTTCCGCCATTGCCCTCTCCTGGCCTAGTCTCTGCTCTGTAGGTTCTGTGATACCTTTTCTGTCTGGATTTTTCAGAAGCAAAATCTTCCCCATAAGCTTTCTGGCTTCTCCATTCCCAGCTAGTCATCTTGAGTGGCACCTCCAGAAGCCATAAATGCTTAGGGACTAAGGGCTAAAGGGCTTTTACTGTTCTGTTTCCAGAAATAATACGAGGAATGCCACTGACCTCCACTGCTGTAGGTCTCGTGGCCCAGTGAACTCTGACTGATTTCTTTTACACAAGATGTGGGGTCTATTTCTGAAATATGTGGGGTTTTCTTTTATTTTGCTGTGATTTAATTTGTTTCCTTCTATGAAATAGGTGATTAACATTTGAAGTATCTGCTGTATTCCCAGATGTGACAAAAGTGAAAACTCATTAATCCAACATAAATATGTGCTTTGTGCAATTCTGAATGCTCTTCAAAAAGGTCAATTCCATAGTTCATCACAGTCCCATTCCTGTTGGTAACTGTGTTGTGCAAAAATGCCTTCACCCCCCTTTGGTGGTGCCCCGATCTAATATTCTAAGTGTGAGAGTTTCTGTATTTGTAATAGAAAATATGCCTCGACTGTGAGTTAGTGAAAGTGAATGTAACCTATTACCCACAGCGACAATTCCCATCAAAGGCCTTAAATGATGTTCAGCTATGCTGGTTCTTGTGTGGCCTCTGTACCTTCAACAGCCGCCAAGTCCTATGATTACATATGATGGGAACTGTACACTTGAAATCAAACATATTTATAAAACATTCTTTTTTCAGAATTCCCACCTCATTTTTCCATGGACAAAAGTATTATTTATGTCATAATGTACTTAAAATTTGTATTACCTGGGAGTTAAAAGAAATATTCTAGCCATGCCTAACTGACTTCTTATGTCAGATTGTTCTGTCAGAAAACCCTCTCCCAGGCCCCCTGCACATCTTCAGGAATCCACATTTCCCCAGAGCCATTTGTGCTCACGGGTAGCACCCCCAGAGTGAAGAAGACTCTTTGTCAAGAAGGGAAACAGAAGGGAAATGAGAAGGTCCTGCAGGCAGAGCTGGAATCAACTCCCACTCTGCCTCCTGCAAGCTGTGTGACCTTGGGCACATGTTCTCCTTCTTTGGGGAGCCTCTGTTTTCTTAGATTTGGAGCAGGGTGATCACACTGACTTGCAGACTTCTGAGAATCAGAGACAGAACACAAAAGGCCTGGAGAACATTATCCAAAAAGAAGCTGCAACACATACGTTGACAATGGGCTTTTCATGCCTCTCTTACTCACTGTTTATCTGAGGCAAGGAACATGCTCTGGTGATGGCCATGAGGGAGGAATGAGGATAGTCATAGACACTCCTGTGTCTGAAAAATGCTTCTTCCTTACTGCATTCTCACTCTCTCTCCCATGGGGCAGGCCCCTAGCCTGCCTACATTTGCAGACAGACAGACACAGTGACATGTGGAGAAAAGAGTTTGTCCCAATGACTTTTCTTCACTCCTCAGCTGTCAGTAGTACTTAGTGGAAGGGTGACTTCATGACACTGATGCTGCTATTTTGAAACCTGGAGGATGGAAAGGTGCAAAAAACTCAGCAGCAACATAAGGTTCAGCCTGTGTTGTTGGTGGTGGTTCTGTCCATCACATTAATATATTTCAAAACATTTCTTCCTTCTGCCTGCAGGTTAATATGGCCTCAGCATAGCATTATCATTGCTCAGGATTGCCCTACTCACCCTACCTCATGGCTGACCCTTCAAGACCACCGATGGGTTGCCAGCCACCTCCTCCATCTGGCTGTTACCTGGGAGCTCAACCATTCCCATCAGCTAAAGGTGTTCTGGGACCTCTGACAGCTCCTCGATTCCACTATCCACTAGGACCTCAGCCACCTTCTCCAGCTGATAACTTTTGGGGACCACAGACACCTACACACAAATGTCTTCTGGCACCTCTACTACCTTCTAATGATTTTCTGAGCCCATACACAATGCCACTTGAGTGTCTTCTGGTAACTCTAGCACCTTCTCCAGATGACGAGTTTTCAAAACCACAGACACCTATACATGAGTGTCTTCTGTTACCTCTGCCACCTTTAGCCAATGATTTTCTGAGTCCATACAAACTCCACCCGAGTGTCTTCTGGCACCTCTACCACCTCCTCCAGATGATGATCTTTGGAGACCACAGATGTCACCACCCGAGTGTCTTCTGGCACCTATACCATCATCTCCAGCTAATGATTTTCTGAGGCCACACACACCTTCTAGCCAGTGTCCTCTGGGATCTCAACCAGTTTGTCCAATTGATAATTTTTTGAGATTACAGGTAGCTCCACCTTTTGAGTGTCCCCTGGGACCTCAACTACCTATTTCAATAGAGTGTCTTCTAGTATCTCTTCACCTTCTTGATTTTCTGAGACCACAGACACCTGCACCTGAGTATACTCTAGCACCTCTACCACCATCTTCAGCAGAAGATTTTCTGAGACCCAACACACTTCAACCTGAGTGTCCTCTGGTATCTCTACCACTGTCTCCAGCTGAAGATGTTCTAAGACCTCACACACCTCCACTTGAGTGTTTTCTGATATCTCTCCACCATCTCAAGCTGATGATTTTCTGAGACCACACACCTCCACCCAAGTGTACTCTCTTACCTCTACCGCCATATCAAGCTGCTGATTTTCTAAGACCACAAACATCTCCACCTGAGTGTGTTCTGGTACCTCTACCACCTCCAGCTGAAGATTTTCTGAGACCACACGCACCTTCACCTGAGGGTAATCTGTTACCTGTAGCACCTTCTTCAGCTAATGATTTTCTGAGACCACAGGCAACTCCACCACTTGAGTGTTTTCTGGGACCTCAACCTCCTATTTCACTCCTGTGTCCTCTGGGACTTCAACCACCTACTTCACTCGAGTGTCCTGTGCACCTCAACCATCTTCTCCAAGTGAAGATTCTCTGAGACCACAGTCACCTCCTCCAGTTAAGTGCTTTCTGGTATCTCCACCATCTTCTCCAGCTAGTGATGTGAAACTGCAGACACCTCCAGCAATTGAGTGTCCTCTGGGACCCCCTTCATGTCTTCCAGCTGTTTTGTAGGACCTCCACCACCTCCTCCAGCTGCATCTCCTATGGGACTTTATCCACCTCATCCTGCTATCTGTCCTGGGGCACCCCATTCACCTCATCCAAGTGTCTGTCCTGGGGGACCTTATCCACCTCATCCACCTGTCTGTCCTGGGGGAATTCATCTTTTTCCTCCAGGAGAGTGGCCTCTGGGACCTCAGCCTACTTCTCCACTTAGTGGCCTCTGGAACCTCGGCCACCTTCTCTACCTTGGTAGCCTCTGGCCCCTTAGCTACCACCTTCACATGAGTGGTCTCTGGAACCTCAGCCACCTTCTCTATCTTGGCAGCCTCCCTTAACTATCACCTCCACATGAGTCTCCTCTAGTACCTAAATAATCTACTCATGACCTCTCAGCCCTCAGCCACTTCCTTCACCTAGGGCTTCTCTAGTACTTCGGCCAACTCCTTCACTTGGCTGACCTGCTGTCTCAACCGACACTCAACCTTCACCTGAGTGTCCTCTCAGACTTCAGCCCCCTCCTCTAGTCACATGGCCTCTGAGACCTCGACCAACACCTCTAAATGCACCACTTGATGTGTTGATTTGAACGATATAAAGTAATTTGTAGAAAAAAATTAATCTCTTCTTGAGTGAATAGAAAGAAATGTCACAGATGGTACTGCAGGGCTTTGCAGTACAAGGGTAACATTGGCTGAGATCCTGGTCCCTTTTCTCAAGTTTCTGAGAGTACTCAGTCAGTTGCATTATTTCCTCATCATGAGTTTGGCAGCAGGTATCTCTTGTAGATAAAGACAGATTTGTTATTTTTTGTGGGGACAGTCTCACTGTGTCACCCAGGCTGGAGTGCAGTGGTGCAATCCTGGCTCAGTGTAACCTCCATCTCCAGGGTTCAGGTGATCCTCCCACCTTAGCCTCCAGAGGAGCAGCTGGGACTACAGTCACACACCACCAGGTTTGGCTTTTTTATTTATTTTTCTTTTTTTTTTTTTTTTTTGAGATAAAGTCTCACTTTGTCACCAGGCTGTAGTGCAGTGGTGCCATCTCTGCTCACTGCAACCTCTGCCTCTTAGGTTCAAGTGATTCTCCTGCCTTGGCCTCCCAAGTAGCTGGGACTACAGGCACATGTCACCATGCCCAACTAATTTTTTGTACTTTTAGTAGAGACAGGGTTTCACCACGTTGGCCAGGACAGTCTTGATCTATCGATCTCATGATCTGCCCACCTTGACCTCCCAAAGTGCTGGGATTTTTTTTTTTTTCTTGAGATGGAGTTTCACTTTGTCACCCAGGCTGGAGTGCTGTGGTGTGATCTCAGATCTCAGCTCACTGCAACCTCCGCCTCCCAGGTTCAAGTGATTCTTCTGCCTCAGCCTCCTGAGTAGCTGACACTACAGGTGCATATCACCACACCTGGCTAATTTTTGTATTTTCAGTAGAAACGAGGTTTCACCATATTAGCCAGGCTGGTCTCAAACTCCTGACCTCAGGTGATCCATCCACCTCAGCCTCCCAAAGTGCTGGGATTACAGGTATGAGCCACCATCCCCATCTCTCTCTCTCTCTCTCTTTTTTTTTTTTTAACTTTTTGTAGAGACCATGTTTCACCATGTTGCCAAGTCTGGTCTCAAACTCCTGGACTCATGCCATCTGCCAACTTAGGCCTTCAAAGTGCTGAGATTATAGGCATGAGCCACCAGCCCAGCCAGAGATTGTTTATAGAAGCCAGAAATACCAGTTTTATGGGTGTGCATAGAACCTGGGCCATATGGCCATATCCAGAGGGATGGGTCCCATCCCTGACTCGCAGGGTGTTCTGTGTCCTCCAGCGGAGAGATCCACACCAAAGGGCACAGAGCTTGTGACCACTCACAGTGGAAGCACAAGTGAAGGGACCCAAGTGCAAAAGAAAGAGACCTAATCTCCTGGAAATAAACAGGAGACTGTGGAAGAGAGGGCTGAAGTGGGTTGGTGTCACTTGGGGGTTTGTGTAACTCAGGTGGAGCAGGAAGGCTCCTGGCTGGGCAAGCAGTGTGAGCATGGAGGCTGCATGAGGGACCCACAGAGCCACCATGGAAGAGCTCAGATGGCCGAGTGTGCCCAGGGAATTATGCCCCCAGCACTTCCTCATTGCCCTACTGGCCTTAGTCCATTATCTTTAGGAATGATGATTCTTTCCCTGGATGTGTGAAGGCTCTGGATCAGGGTGAATGAATGCCTAGAGCTCTGGGAAATTTAACTTGGTTCTGTCAGGGGACCCTGTCTCCCCTAGTATTTATGGCCCCAGGAGACTAACAATGAGGATGGGTCTGGTTTATTGGAGCTGCGGTCTTGGTCTTCAGAATCAGGTCAACTCTGGCAGGGAATTCAAGGCCAATCCTGAGCTGTTCTGGCATCATCTTATCCCCAGCAACCTCTCTCCCCCACTGCTACTCCCAGCTTTGCATCTCCCAACCTTGGCATGCAAAATCCTCCCCTTTCACTGTGTCCCTGCTGCCTGAGCCCAGACACCAATTCTCTGTGGGGCTCAGAGCCCCAGCTTTCTCAGAAATGAGCTGGGACTGATGTGGTTATGAGGTCGTGGTGAGGACAAGGAGACCAAGCCCATGAGGAAAGCATCTTGCAAAATAGCTGCTAAACAGGAGAACCTCATCCCTCCTGCTGGTTAAATGAAAATATTCCCACTCAGAAGATCAGCAAAAGATGTTCATTGAAATTTACTAACCCTAAGGTGTAACAGCTCAGGACCTGGGATTTCCAATCTCTGTTTCAAAAGATAAGGGATAGCCTCTGTCTCCAAGATTAAAATTCAGATTCTTATGAGATGAAGAGATCATAGGAATGTATACACAGTTAAACTCTGAGATCTGTATCTGTGATCTCTAGATAATTATTCTTCATGACATACAGACACATATGCAGCCACACATGGAAGTATTCAGTAGGGGCACAGGTACTTTATAGAAGACAAAATGTATATTGGGCAAAAAAAGATCACATGGAAATAAACCAAAAAAATTTTTTTTCACTATGAAAATGCTTTAATAATGGTGTCTGTACAGCATGGGATGTGGACAGGGAAAACAGCAAGTGCACACACAGCAGGACAGGCCAGAAGACAGGCTGGGAGTGAATAAAGAGTTCACACCACTTCCCTGCTTTCCCTGGTGGCTAGAGGCTCTAGGCCACCTCCTCCTTGAACTCACCCTCCTCCTTGGCCATGGTGTCCTGGTACTGTTGGTATTTGAACAGCAGGTAATTCATGTTGCTCTTGGCCTTGGTGAACTCCATCTCATCCAGGTCCTCACTCATGTACCAGTGCAGGAAGGTCTTGTGTGGAAACATGGCTGTGAACTGCTCCAAGATGCGCTAGAACAGCTCCTGGATGGCCCTGCTATTGCCAATGAAGGTGGTGGACATTTTTAGCCCTCAGGGCAGGATGTCACACAGCTGTTTTCTCATTGTTGGGGATCCACTCAGCAAAGTAGCAGCTGTTCTTGTTTTGGACATTAAGCATTTGCTTGTCCACCTCCTTCATGGACATGCAGCCTTTGCACACGGTGGCCACCATCAGGTGGGGGTCGCAGGCCGCCATCATGTTCTTGGCATCCAACATCTGCTGGGTGAGCTTGGGCACTGTCAGGGCCCGGGACTACTGGCTTCCCTGGCTGGTCAGTGGGGCAAAGCTGGGTATGAAGAAGTGCCGGTGGGAGAATGGGACAATAGTCATGGCCAGCTTCTGCAGGTTAGAATTGAGCTGGCCTGGGAAACACAGGCAGGTAGTGACCCCACTCATGGTGGCAGACACCAGGTGGTTCAGGTCACCATAGGTGGGTATAGCAGCTTTAGGGTTCTGAAGCAGATGTCACAGAGAGCTTCATTATCAATGCAGTAGGTCTCGTCTGTGTTTCCTACCAGCTGGTGGATGGACAGGGTGACATTGTAGGGCTCCACCAGAGTGTCTGACACTTTGGGTGAGGGCACCACACTCAACGTGTTCATGATCCTGTCTGGGTACTCCTCCCGGATCCTGTTGATGAGGAGGGTACCCACCCCAGACCCAGTCCCCCCACCCAGGGGGGCCTGGCCACTTTGCTGCTTTGTGTTTTTTAATATACTCCTGGATTCAATATGCCGTGTCTTAATTTTATGTTCAGATACCTTTGTGTTAGCTACTATATACCTAACAAATGTTTTATTTATTTAAAATGTTTAGATTTAATAGAGGGCCAGGCGAGGTGGCTCACACCTGTAATCCCAACACTTTGGGAGGCCAAGGTGGGTGGATCATGAGGTCAGGAGTTTGAGACCAGCCTGACCAACATGGTGAAACCCCATCTCTACTAAAAATACAAAAAATTAGCTGGGCATGGTGGCGCGTGCCTGTAATCCCAGCTACTCATGAGGCTGAGGCAGGAGAATTGCCTGAACCCAGGAGGCAGAGGTTGTGGTGAGCCGAGATCGCGCCATTGCACTCCAGCCTGGGTAACAAGAGCGAAACTCCGTCTCAAAAAAAAAAAAAAAAAAAATACAAAAATTGGCTGGGTGTGGTGGCACGCACCTGTAATCCCAGCTACTCAGAAGCCTGAGATAGGAGAATCACTTCAACTGGGGAGGTGGAGGTTGCAGTGAGCCAAGATAGCACCTTCAGAGGTGTTGGGGTCAAATATAAACACTCTCTGGCTCCTTCTACGCTCTGTTGGGCCTCACAAGTAGGTTAGGAAAGACTGTTCCAAGAGTGGGCATGTCAAGCATTGATGAAAGGGAAGAGAGGATAAAGGAAAAGTTGAACAATTAAATCCTAGGTTAATTTAGAGTTATTCTGAGTTCTGTGAAATCAGTTCAGGTTTCAGTAAGCAGTAACCCTCTTGACAAAAAAAAAAAAGAAGAAGAAGAAGAAGAAAAAAAAGGAAAGAAATCATTCCGAATTCTGATGTTTGATGAAAAAGCACAACTATTTGCTTTTACCCCTTCCACAAAGAAACGAAACAATTTGGGAAGACATCCCAAGAGATTCAGGAAGAACAAGGCAAGGTAAGTGCTGTGGTTTGAATGCCTCCAAAACTCATGTTGAAATTTGCCATTGTGATGGCATTAAGAGGTGAGCCCTGGTCAGGCATGGTGGCTTATGTATGTAATCTCAGCACTCTGGAATGTTGAGGTGGGTGGATCACCTGAGGTCAGGAAGTCAAGAACAGCCTGGCCACATGGTGAAACCCCATTGCTACTAAAAACACAAAAATTAGCCAGGCATGGTCTCGGGCACCTATAATCCCAGCTACTTGAGTGGCTGAGGCAGCAGAATCACTTGAATCCTGGAGGTGGAGTTCGCAGTTAGCCAAGATCGTGCCATTGCACTCCAGCCTGGGCAACAAGAGCAAAACTCCATCTAAAAGAAAAGAAAAGAAAAGAAGAGAATAAGAGGTAGGGCCTTTAAGAGTTGATTAGGTCATGAGGCATCTGCCCTCATGAATGGATGAATGTTGGTATCTGGAGAGTAGGTTGAATTATCCAGGGAGTGGGCTTCTGATAAAAGGGTAAGTTCAGTTTCCATCCACTCTCTGTGTCCTGTGCACGCTTGCCCCTCTGCTATGGTATGGCACCGCAAGAAGGCCCTCACAAGTTGTGGCCCCTTGATCTTAGACTCCTCAGCCTCCAGAACTGTGCACCAAATAAACTTCTATTATTTTTTCTCTTTTCCTTCTTTTTTTCTTTGGATGAAGTCTCGCTCTGTTACCCAGGTTGGAGTGCAGTGGCACAATCTTGGCTCATTGCAACCTCTGCCTCCCAGCTTCAAGTGATTCTCCTGCCTCAGACTCCTGAGTAGATGGGATTACGGGTGTACACCAGCATGCCCAGCTAATTGTTGTATTTTTAATAAAGACAGGGTTTCATCATGTTGGTCAGACTTTCTCGAACTTCTGACCTCAGGATCTTCCCACTTCAGCCTTTCAAATTGCTGGGATTATGGGCATGAGCCACTGTGCTCTGCCTTAAAATTCCATTCTTTATAAATCACCCAGTGTGTGGTATCTGTTACAGCACCAGAAAACAAAAAAGAGTTTAGATGTTTTAATCTTACTTAAAAAAGACGACCTGAGTCACATGTAGAAGACATTCTTCCTTCTCAGGATCCTACAACTGCCCTATAACCAGTAGAAAAAAGGAGATGCCCAAGATTTTTGTTCCCACCTTTATTCAGACTCCACTGATGGACCTTCAGAGGTGTTGGGGTTAAATATAAACACTCTCTGGCTCCTCCTGTGCTCTGTTGGGCCTAGCAAGTGGGTTAGGAAAGACTGTTCCAAGAGTGGGTATGTCAAGCAACAAAAGTATGTCCTGGCCAGGTGCAGTGGCTCAAGTCTATAATCCCAGCACTCTGGGAGGCTGAGGTGGGTGGATCACCTGAGGAGGAGTTCGAGACCAGCCTGGCCAACACGGTGAAACCCTGTCTTTACTAAAACACAAAAGTTAGCCGGGCATGGTAGCATATACCTGTAATCCCAGCTACTCGGGAAGCTGACACAGGAGACTCGCTTGAACCCAGGAGATGGAGGTTGCAGTGAAAGGAGATCATATCACTGCATACCACTCCAGCCTGGGCAACAGCGTAAGACTTCATCTCAAAAAAAAAAAAAAGAGGCCAGGCATAGTGGCTTGGCCAGGTGCGGTGCCTCACTCCTGTAATCCCAGCACTTTGGGAGACAGAGGTGGGTGCATTGCTTGAACTAAGGAGTTGGAGACCAACCTGGGCAAGCAACATGGTGAAACCCCATCTCTACAAGGAAGACAAAAATTAGCTGGGCTTGGTGGCATGTGACTGTAGTCCCTTCTACTTGGGAGGCTGAGGTGAGATGATCCATGGAATGTTTTTCCATTTGTTTGTATCCTCTGATTTCCTTCATCAGTGGTTTGTAGTTCTCCTTGAAGAGGTTTTTCACATCCTTTGTAAGTTGTATTCCTAGGTATTTTATTCTCTTTGTAGCAATTGTGAATGGGAGTTCACTCATGATTTGGCTCTCTGTTTGTCTATTATTGGTATATAGGAATGCTTGTGATTTCTGCACATTGATTTTGTATCCTGAGACTTTGCTGAAGTTGCTTTTCAGTTTAAGGAGATTTTGGGCTGGGCGGATGGGGTTTTCTAAATATACAATCATGTCATCTGCAAACAGAGACAATTTGAAGCAAGAGCAAACAAATTCAAAAGCTAGCAGAAGACCAGAAATAACTAAGATCAGAGCAGAACTGAAGGAGATAGAGACACAAAAAACCCTTCAAAAAAATCAATGTATCAAGGAGCTGTTTTTTAAAAAAGATTAACAAAATAGGTAGACCACTAGCAGACTAATAAAGAAGAAAAGAGAGAAAAATCAAATAGACACAATAAAAATCAATACAGGGGCTATCACCACTAATCCCACAAAAATACAAACTACCACCGGAGAATACTATAAACACCTCTATGCAAATAAACTAGAAAATCTAGAAGAAATGAATAAATTCCTGGACACATACACCCTCCCAAGACTAAACCAGGAAGAAGTTGAATCCCTGAATAGACTAATTATCTTATACATTATGTTTGGTCGACATATCTGTAAGCCTCAATCTATACTGTTGTTCTGCCATCATTTTTTTTCCTCTTGTTCTAACTTTTGTTGAATACATCAGATTATTTGTTCCGAATGATGTTATGCACTTGGGATTTTGCTGATTGTATCTCTGTGGTGGTGTTTAACATTATTCTGTCCCATTTTTTCTATAAATTGGCAATTAGATCTAGAGGCTTATCAGGTTCATGTTGGATTTCTTTCTTCTAAGACTGCTTTATAATTGGTGTTGGCTCCTTCCACCAGGAAGTATATAATGTCTGATTATCTCTGTTTTTGTGATATTGGCTATTAATAACTCTTGTTAGGTCCAGGAATTAATTATGGGCTATAAAATGTCAATATTCTAATTCTGTTATTTCAGCTTTGACTTTAGAGAGAAACTTTCCCTCATCAGTTATTTGATTATCTACCAGTACTTAAATCAATACCCCTCCAATCACTTTGTCTAAAGCTTATTCTGTAATAGATTACTCAATAAAAAATTATCTTGAGTTCTTGCATTCCTTCACTGAACATAGTTATAGAGATTCATTCATACTGCTAGGTGTATACTCTTATTTTTAACAGCTTGTATGTGATCTTTATAGTTAAAGGTCAGTTTGGTTACATACAAAATTCATGGCTCATGTTTTCTATCCTGACTGCCTAAAATATGTTAATATATTGTTTTCTGGTTTACAGCATTATTAATAACAATGTGATGAAAATCTGATTTTTTTTCTTTAGAGATGACTTTGTTTATTTGTATGGATGCCCAGAGGGTTTTGACAAATTTTTGTTTAAAATCTTATCATTTTATAGACTATGTCTTGATAGTGACAATTCTGAATCCATTTTCTCAGGTACACAGTATTTTCTTCTTATATGGAAATTTAAGTAATTTTTTATCTTTTAGGAAAGTTTTTATTGTTGTTATAGTTTTTAGGATTTCTTATGTTCCACTTCTTTAATTTTCTACTTTGGGGATTCCTGCTATACCAGGGAGTTTTGAACCATGGATGAAGACTGTAATCCCTTTCTTAGAATGATGATTTTGGGGCCAGGTGTGGTGAGTCTCCCCTGTAATCCCTGCACTTTCGGAGGCTGAGGAGGGAGGATAGCTTGAGACCGGGAGTTCGAGATCAGCCTGGGAAACATAACCATCTCTACAGAAAAAAAAAAATTAGTGGGTCATGGTGGCGGGAGGATCGCTTGAGCCCAGGAGTTTGAGACTGCTTGGAATAGTTCATGTCATATGATCATTCCACTGCACTCCAGCTGGGTTACAGAGTGAGAACTTGTCTCTAAAAAAGTAGCAATAATAAAAAATAGTGTTTTTAAATTCATAAAACACAATACATAGGTTTAGAAAGAAAATAATTATATACTGCAATGTAGTTTTATTAAAATGGAAAACACAGGTTGAAAATATATTTGCACACCCATGTTCAACAGCAGCCTTATTCGCAAAAGCCAAAAGGTAGAAGTAACCCAAGTGACCATCAATAGATAAATGGACAAACAAAATATGGTATAAAGCATAGAATGGAATATTATTCAGCCTTAAGAAGGAAGGAAATTCTGCTACAACATGGATGAAACTTGAAGACATTGTGCTATGAAAGAAGCCAATCAGCTGGTGCAGTGGCTCATGCCTGTAACCCCTTTGGGGGATTACACTTTGGGAGGCGGAGGTGGGCAGATCACCTGAGGTCTGGAGTTCAAGACCAGCCTGACCAACATAGAGAAGACTTGTCTGTACTAAAAATACAAAATCAGCCAGGTGTGGTGGTACATGCCCCTAATCCCAGCTACTTGGGAGTCTGAGGCAAGAAAATCACTGAAACCCAGGAAGCAGAGGTTGCAGTGAGCTAAGGTTGCACTATTGCACTCCAGCCTGGGCAACAAGAGCAAAAGAAATGAAAGGAAGGAAGGAAGGAGGGAGGGAGGGAGGGGAAAGAAAGAGTGAGAGAGAGAGAGGGAGGGAGGGACAGAGGGAGAAGTCAATAAGAAAGAAAGAGAGAGAGAAAGAAAAAGAAGCCAATCACAAAAGTACAAATATTGTATGATTTTACTTATATATTGTATAATAGTCAAATAGTCAATAGTAGTTAAAGTCATAGGATAGAAAGTAGAGTGACGGTTGCCAGGGGCTGGTGGGAGGAGGAATAGGGAGTTATTGTTTAATGGGTACAGAGTTTCAGTTGGGAAATATAAGGAAGTTCTGGAACTGGATAGAAGTAATGTTTGCATAACAGGTCGTACTTAGTGCCACAGACCCTTAAACTGATGAAAATGGTAAATTTTACGCTATGTATATTTTACCACAATTTAAAAAAACCAGAAAACACATTTGTATTGTAACATGTGTGCTTCTTTATATGTATTAAATAAAAAAACTTCATATGTATTAATAACAAGATTGCACATAGGTATCTATGGTAACGTGAACTAGTGGCAAGTCTCATAACTACCAGAAATTTGAAGTAGTGATGAGTCTAAACAATATTTTTAAATAT
Source organism: Aotus nancymaae (assembly GCF_030222135.1). NCBI lineage: Eukaryota > Metazoa > Chordata > Mammalia > Primates > Aotidae > Aotus > Aotus nancymaae. The sequence goes on from NW_026988428.1 coordinate 32,170,853, forward strand.
CTGTGGTGTGGCAATGTGATGTAAAAATATCTGGTGACAAAGTCAGAGGTTCTGCTAATATTACTGTGGCTTATTAGCTAAGGTCATGATTAAATAAAATAATAAATTTCAGTTACATTAAGTAAATAAAAAGATGTAATGTTCATCCAAGTTCACAGACCCTCTTTTTCCTAAGTAGATATGCCTTCAGAATTTGTGGACTCTCAGGTAAGAATCCTTATATTTTTTTGTCAGATCTTCTTTTTATATATTTGACATTCATTATTTTTTCCTTTATCTTTTTTAAAACCTTACAAAGATTCGTCTTTTTAAATTGAGCTAAAATATACATGCAAAAAGGTGGACAAATTGTAAGGGAAAAACTTAGTGAGTTTTTCACAAAATGTATGTAGTTGTACAACCAGTATCCCAATCAAGATGTAGAACATTTCCATCATACAAGAAATTGTATTTGTGTCATATTCTAGTTCATTTCTCTAAAGTTCAGAGGCAACCACTTGTCTTGAATTTCATGTAAATATAATTACATGGTTAAGTACTCTTTTGTGTCTGGCTTCCTTTGCTGAACGTAACGTTATTGAGATTCATTCATACAGTTATGGGTATACTCTTTTATTTATTTATTTACTTATTTTTGAGATAGAGTCTCACTCTGTTGCCCAGGCTGGAGTGCAGTGGTGTGATCTCGGCTCACTGTAGCCTCCACCTCCCGGGTTCAAGTGATTCTCCTGCCTCAGCCTCCCGAGCAGCTAGGATTACAGGCATACGCTGCCACGTTCAGCTAATTTGGTTATGTGTATACTTTTTAATTTTATTGTTGAATAGTATTCCATAAAATGAATATATCACAACTGTTTATTTATTCTGCTGTTGACAGACATTTGGGTAGTTTCCAGCTTTTCACTATAATGAGTAAAACTTCTGTAAACATTTGTGGATGTGTGTTTTTATTTCTCTTGGATAAATAACCTAAAAGTAGAATTGCTGGATCATATAGTGGGTGTATGTTTAACTTTATAGAAAACTGCCAGTTTTCCAAAGTGAGTGTACAATTTCATACTCCCACCAGTAACATAGAGCTGGTGAGAAGTGGTATTTCATTGTGATTTTAATTTGCATTTTGCTGGCAGCTAATATTGGGAATCCTTTTATATATATATTTTTAGCCATCTCTACCTCTTTTGTGAAGTATCTGTTCTAGTCCTCTGTCCATATTTTGAAACTGTTGTCATTTGTAGGACTTCTATGAATGTTCTGGATACAATCCTTTTGTTTGACAACAGTGCAAATATTTTCAACTGGTCTGTGATTTGCCTTTTCATTTTTTTGAAAAGTGTCTTTCAGCTAGGTGCTGTGGCTCTCACACCTGTAATCCCAGCACTTTGGGAGGCCAAGGTGTGCAGATCACCTGAGGTCAGGAATTTGAGACCAGCCCGGCCAACATGATGAAACTTTGTCTCTACTAAAAATACAAAAATTAGCTGGGCGTGATGGCACGTAACTGTAATCCCAGCTACTCGGGAGGCCAAGGCAGGAGAATCACTCGAACCTGGGAGGCAGAGGTTAAAGTGAGCCGAGATGAGGGAATGACTCGAACACTTTTGAGTTCTAGGGTGAGGAGAAAGGGTCTACACAGATTGGGTCCTTGGATAACTTCTCTGTGACTCAGCCTCTCAGGGAGGGGCCCAAGCTTCTTGAAAGAAGTTTTCCAATCTTAATACAAAGGTTATTTTTCCAAGGTATGAGCTTGCTATATTTCACTTTCTGAAGGAGACCAAAGACAAATATGATATATTGACCTCTTCTGAATTTGATAATCTCAATTTATAGTGCAGAGCATTGCCCAGCACATGCCAGTCAGGCCAATAAAAATGACTTTGAACTTCCAAACTTTTCTCCTTGGAGAAGCAGAGTAATAGTCTTGATCACACCCTAAGGAGGCACTTGGGTCCCAACCAGTCTCTGCCCCGCTGGGCCTCTTATCCTTCCTCCTTCTCTGGTATCTGGAGAAACAGGCCTGAGGGGAGAGGAAGGTAGTGTTGAGCCAGGACCCTGAGGGTCTCATTAGCATTTGCTACTTAGATAATCCCAGCAGTTCCAAGTGTGGAAATCTCCACAGACAGCTTTACATCAGATCAATTAAGGCCAGCTTGAGTTTTACTTTTACTCTAAATGAGTCTCAAGAGTTTAGTTAGGAAGATACCTAGAGGGACTGCTCAGTGACAGTCCAAGGAGGATCACAGGAGCAGCTGGGATTTATCAAAAGAGTGAGCAAAGGGACCAAGTCTAGGAGATGTCCCTGCAGATCTTGTTCCAAGCATCACGAGTAAAATGGCAACTCCAGCACCAGCTTTCCCTGCTGTGTAACTTAAATACTGTCTCTGCGAAGTCCTCTCTGTTCTCACCCTGAATCTTCCCCTTGCAGTTACTTCTGGATTAGTTAGGGGAGGTTGGTCCCTGGCTTTGGGACATATCTGTTAACATACACTTCTCATTTAATCTATCCCAATCATTGATTGGAATAAAAATTAAATCCCCTTCTGGAAAAAAAAAACTGCATTCATCTCATTGTACCCTGCATCATGGAATGTTTCTAATGATAAAAGATGGACAACAACCCAATTATTCTATAAGAGATAAACCATTAAATCAAATATAGAACATCTATATAATGGCATTTTATGCAGTCATTAATATATCTATGATGAGTTATTTATACTACAGATACATATTTACCTATAATTTTAAGTAAAATTCAGGATGGAAATTCTACATATCAAGGTAAAAAGGTAGGCCAAATCACATTTAGGCAATGGAAATATACCAAAATGATAACTATATAAGCCATGAATATTTTTGAATTATTCTTCTTCTTTATAGTTTTTTTGTAGTTTCAATGTATTACTATTATAATCAGGGAAAAACAAATTAAAATTGTAATGGGTCCACCCAGCACGGATATTTCTAACATAACACCAAAGAAAAATGGCTAATCAATCTATTTATCTCCAAGGGCAGCCATAACAACGATCACAAATTGAGTGGCTTAAAGCAGTGGGAATGTATTCTCCCACAGTTTTGGAGACTAGAAGTCCAAAATCAAGGTGTTGGCAGAATTGGTTCCTTCTGGAGGCTCTGAGGGAGAATCTGTTCCATGCCTCTCTCCTGGTAGCTGCCAGAAATCCTTGGCATTCTTTGCCTTATCATTACTCCAATCTCTGCCTCTATCATCACATGGCATTCTCCCTATGTACCTCTGTGTGTGCTCAAACTTCTCCCTTCTTCTAAGAATTAGTCATTGCATGTCCCTTTATTTAGTTTGACCTCATCTTAACTTGATTGTATCTACAAAACACTATTTCCAAATAAAGTCATATTTACTGAGAGGTTCACTGGCAGAATAACTCCTAGACCTCACTCCAGTGTCTTCCTTGGTAGAACCCAAATGGAAGCCAGAGGACAAGGGAACTCACTGATGTAGAACATACAGATTAGTTCCTACAGAGGTCCCCAACCCCCAGGTCACAGACTGGTACTGGTCCGTGGCTTGTTAGGAACGGGGCCACATAGCAGGAGGTGAGTGGTGGGCAAGCAAGTGAAGTGTTATCTGTATTGACAGCTGCTCTCCATCACTCACATTACCACCTGAGCTCCGCCTCCTGTCAGATCAACAGTGGCATTAGATACTCATAGGAGCACGTATCCTCTTGTGAACTGCATGTGTGAGGGATCTAGGTTTCATGTTCCTTATGAGAATCTAATGCCTGATGATCTGTTACTGTCTCCCATCACCCCCAGATGGGACCATCTAGTTGCAAGAAAACAAGCTCAAGTCTCCCATTGATTCTATATTATGGTGAGCTGTATAATTATTTCATTTCATTATATATTAAAGTGTAATAATAATAGAAATAAAGTACACAATAAATGTAAGGTGCTTGAATGATCCTGAAACCATCCAAACCCCAGTCCATGGAAAAATTGTCTTCAATGAAAATAGCCCCTGATGTCAAAGAGGTTGGGACCACTGAGCTACTAGGAGCATGGAGGAGGGTGGAAAAGAGTGGAAAATGGATTTGTGAGGGCAAAAGGAAGTTATCCAGCACATAGCATTATTATTTAGTGTCATGTATAATCGTATGTTTGGACTGAGGCCTCAGTGCTTTCCTAATGATTGGCTAGAGGCTGCCCTGGGTTCTTTGACATGTGGGCCTCTCACTCTGGCCTCATCCAGTATAAGCACACGAGAGCCAGAGAGAGAAAATGTCACTGATATGAAAATCAGCGACTCTTACAATCTAATCATGAAAGTGATGTTTCATCATTTTCTGTATTCTATTTATTAGAAGCAAATCATTAGGTCCAGTTCACACTCAAAGCGAAGAGATTAAACAAGAATGTGAACAGCACTTTCTCCCTCATTCTCTCTAATAGGTTTCTAATGTTGCTCCCCCTTCTCCTGATGACCAAATGCTTACAAGGTATCTGGGTTCCTTTCTAGCACCAAAAGTTCAATCTTAATTAGCCTACACCAAATATGGTGATCCTATTTCCCTTATGAAGGGTTACTTTAAGTATAATCATGAGTCTCTCAACAAGGATGCGTTCTTAAACATGCCTTATTAGGTTATTTGTCCTTGTAACATAGAGTGTACTTCCACAAACCTAGATGGCATAGCCTACCACACAGCTAGGCAATATGGTATCCCTATTGCTCACAGGCTACAAACCTATACATGTTACTGTGCTGAATACTTTGGGCAACTGTAGCACCATGGTATTTGTGTATCTAAACATATCTAAACATAGAAAAAGTACAGTAAAAGTATGGTATTATAATCTTATAGGACCACCAGCAAATATGCAGTTTATCATTGACCAAAATATCACTATGTGGTGCATGACTTATAAGATCATGATGAAATTCTAGTAAAAAATATGTGAGACTAATTTGGGAGGCTTCTGGGAAAATGTATCCTCACTCTTAAAAGGAACACAAACACAGGATGATTCCTGGTACTCTGAATGTAGTGTTTTGCATTTGATGTCCACAACCATGTCACTCAACTTGGAAACATAAGGGTATCCAGTCTAAGAAGGCAAATCAACACCCCATGAAGAGGGCAGAGCAGAAAGATTTAGAAAATACCTGGATTTTGATGAAGTTATTGAGTTGCTGACTTAATCAACACTGGATCATCCCCATCTCTGCACTCCTTGTGATGTGACTTAACAATGAACTCATTGTTTTGTCACTTTTGGTTGGATTCATATGCCTGCAACTGAAAGCATCCCAATAGATGTGTGCCTTATTTCTTAAATAGCAGCTATCATACCCAGAATATCTAACTATTATTGGAGGTTGTAACCATGGGCAAGTTATTTAATCTCTTTTTAACTCAGTTTTTTCATCTCCAAAATGGTAGTTATAATAGTATCTATACCAAATTTTTTTGGGGGAAGAGTAAATTCATCAATGTATGTATGCAAACTGAACAATGTACAATTACAAGGGTACAATAAATGTGAGGTGTTCTTATTACTTATGTCAGACATTAAGCGAGACAACTTATACAGTATTTTTCTGCAGGCAGACATCATTACTTTTATTTTACTGTTGAAAAAACTGGGAGTCAGTCAAAAAAGAAAAAATTACAGTCACATCAGCAGGTCAAAAAAAAACTGGGGGGTCAAGCAGATAAAATAATTTACTCAAGGTCACACAATAACCATATTATGTAGAAACTAGTATATTTCCATTTTATAGATATGGAAATTGAGATATAGTCACATAGCTGGTAAATAGCAGAGCCAGAATTTCAACCAGATGTTCTAGTTTCAGACCACATGCTTTTAACCCCTATTCCATGTACTGCCTCTGTAGGTGCATTACAATTTATTAAGCCATTCTCCTACTGATGAACAATTCAGTTTTTAAACTTTCACTGTTATAAGTAAATGAACATCTTGTACACATATGCTTGGCACAGATGAACAACTATTTCTGTATGATACATTCCTAACGGTAGAAGAGGGTCTGCTTTTTATTACTCAAGAATGCCTTGCATACTCAGTGGAGCAAAAATTAAAAAATTAATAAAAGTGTCCAACATGATCTAGAGTAAACCATGTGAGCTGTACAGGAAAGAGATCTTTGTGCATGTTCTAAATTGGACTTGGACATGCAAATTAGGAGCAGATCTGTTCTTCCAGCCAAAGCTGTGACTAGAATCACCCCAAAAGTGAATCTAAGGATATGTGCTTGCTTTTGTCTTGAAATGTCTGAATGTGAGAGGCTTGCTGGAGCAACCTGAGTCCATAGGAAAATAGGGGCAATGAGGTAATGAGCTTTGGATGAAATTATGTGGGCACTCCACCAAATCCCCAAGATCCTTGTGGATCAAGAAGAGAAATTCAGTGGTGCCAGTGGCTTTGATGCAGGACAAGGGAGCCCTAAAATTGGGTTTTAGCTCAAGAGGGTTCTTAGCTTCACCTGGGGAAGAATTCAAGGATAAGCTGGTAGTATTAGACAACAATATTTTATTAAATGGTACTACTTCTTGCAGAACAGGACTAACTCATAGGACATGTGCCCAGGATCGGCAATGCATGGGCTCTTGACAACTATATTTTTACTTACTTATACCCACTTTCAATTGCATGCAAATTAAGGGGTGGTTTAATGCAAATTGAGGGATGGGTTATTTAGAACTCTCTAGAAAAGTGGTGGTAACTTCCAGGCCATTGCCATGGAAAGGGGTGGTAACGTCCAGTTACTGCCATGGCATTTGTAAACTGTCATGGTACTGGTGGGAGTGTCTTATGCTAATGAGCAATGAGAGCAGCTAGGGATTGCTTTCAGTTGCCATCTGCTGGTTTTTGGCCAGTTTCTTCACTTTATCCTGTCTGGACTAGATCCTGTTTTGGTCAGCAGAACTGTGACCAGAGAGCAAGTTCTGCCAGTCTCCTAGCTCACCTTCACGTAAAGATGAGATGAAGAAAAGGACAGGAAACAGGGTTGCCTACGCAGCCATACAGACAGGAAACATCCTGTCTAGAAAGGGAGTTGGGTCATGAAGGCAGATGCCAAATAGAGGCCTCAATGCATCTCTCTGGAGATCAGCAAAGGAGATCAGTTTAACATTGAATGTAACCCCCCAGAAAAATATATATAGCATCAATATGGAAATCACCACATCAGTGGAGGCCACTAATAGGAAACAAAACCAAACTGAGTCCAAAACAACTAGGAATATCTTTCTATCTTTAGCAGGTACATTGCTGTGTAATAAACTCCTGCTTCCCTTCAATTTCCCCTTCTAGTGCCTGATGCCAGAAATGTTAGGGTCTTGAAAATGAAGGGAAAAGCAATGTCTCAGAGGCAGACCACTCTCTATTTAAAGGGCCACTAGAAGGTCTTAGAGTAGGAGAAAGAGTGAATGAGCAGATCATGCCTTCCTTCTTCTCTGAGCTATTACAAGCCTGATAGGCACTGGAGGGTAGGAGAGGAAGCAGCTGTTTTTATTTCTTATTTTTATTTTTTAGAGATAGGATCTTGCTCTGTGGCCCAGGATAGAGTACAGTGGTATGATCATGACTCACTCCTTGAGCTCCTGGGCTCAAGTGATCCTCCTGCATCAGCCTCCTAAGTAGCTGGGACTACAGCCATGGCCTACCAGTCTTGGATCATCATTTAATATTTTGTAGAGATAGGGGGTCTCATTATGTTGCCCAGGCTGGTCTCAAACTCCCAGTCTCAAGTGATCCTGCCACCTTGGCTTCCCAAAGTTCTGGGATTACAGGCATGATCACTGCATCCAGCCTCAGGAGCCAGCTTTGAATTGACTGTAAGATAAGAATAGACTGTACAACTCTGAAAGGAACCAGGTAATTATAGAATATTCATCAAAGGATCTGCTCTCCAATAGAAAGGATTATTTGGCATATCATAGTCGGTGGCAGTAACTAGAGAAACATAAAACGATTTCACAATTCATACTTGTGCCTCATTGTATGAAATTGTTCAGTAAACTAGTTATATATACATATGATATAATAAACTCCATAGATATTTTTAATGTCACATTCTATATTAATACATATAGAGATATTAGATTCTAGTTGTGGCCAGGCATGGTGACTCACACTGGTAATCCTAGTACTTTGGGATGCCCAGACAGGTGGATCACTTGAGTCCAGGAGTTCAAGACCAGCCTTGCCAACACAGCAAAACCCCATTTCTACTAAAAATACAAAAACATTAGCCAGGCATGGTGGCACATGCCTGTAAGCTACTAAGGAGGCTGAGGCAAGAGAATTGCTTGAACCCGGGAGGTGGAGGTTGCAGTGAGCTGAGATCATGCCGCTGCACTCTAGCCTGGGTGACAGAGAAAGACTCTGTCTCAGAAGAAAAAAATACTTTTAAATCACAGAAAAGGAGCAAAGATAATACAGAATTCCCATATACCACACAGCAAACTCCTCTATTATTAATATTATTAGTATGGTACATTTCTCACAATTAATGAACCAGTTAATGTATTGATACATTATCATATATTGGTACATTGTTATTAACTGAAGTCCATACTTTTTACACATTTTCTTAGTTTTTACCTAATGTCCTTTTTCTAGGAGCTCAGATGAATTATCATTTTCATTAACCTTGATCACTTGGATGAAGTGGTGTTTCTGAGGTTTCTCCTGTAAAGTTACTTTTTGACCCTCCCCTCATGCTGTTTACTTTGGAAGCAAATCACGAGGTACAGCTGACACATAAAGGAGTTAGGAGTTATGCTTCACTTCCTTGAGTGGGGAGTGGCTACATAAATTATTTTAAGTTCTTCTGCATGAGAGATCTGTCTATTCATCCCCATTTAAGTATTTTTTCAACCATTTACATCAGTAGGAACTCATGGAAATTTTATATTTGAGGTTATAATTCAATACTGCATTATTTTCTTGCTCAAATTGTTCCAGCTTTGGCAATTGGGAGCTCTTTGAGTTGTTGTCTGTGTTCCCTTGATGTGCTTATCTTTTCATGATTGTGTGTGTTTAGCATTCTCTGCATCTTTCCCTAGTTATGTGTGGTCACTTTCTATTTTTTCCATATGTGCAGTTGTTTTTTAAAAGTCCTAATCGTTAATGTCTTGCTCCAAAAATAACAAACAGAGAAAAATGAAGGGAGAAAAAGAAAACTTGCAGTTTAAATACCCTGGAAGTCACTTCAGCTGAGGGAGGGTGAGGGAACTAAAACAATAATGGCTGCCTGCCTCTTTGTCTGCACCTGTATGTGCACCTGTATGTTCAGAAGCAGCTATCGGTAACCAGAGCACTGATCCCTGAAATTTTATTTATTTAGTTGATTACTTTTTAGCTTAGAACTTGAAGAATAATCCCTGAAATTTAGATTAAAAAGTCCTTTTTGGACCCTGCAAGTTGTGTGCAAGCTGTTCCAGGAACATATGCACAACTACTTGCCACATGGCTGACAAAGTGGAATAGGTAGCTGCTAGTGTGCAAAGGGCTGAAATCGGTTTAAGTTAATCACACTTTATTGTCCAAGCTTTCTCTCATGGAAGCTACAACCCTTCAATAGACTCCAGAGTTCCAAAATAGTTACATCAGACTGATTCTGCCAGTGTAATTTTTGTCTAGGTAGGGAGACAGATTACTGGTGATTCCTATTCTGCTTCCCAAAATCTTCTCTGGACATTTGCTTTTGTTGAATTAGCATTCTATATGTTGTTAGTTAGTCAATTCATTGAGGGCTGTTGAGAAATGTCAAAATTCTTGGGAGCCAGAAAATTGTTGTTTGAACACTAACATCTAATTTTGCTCCCCCTTAAACCCCAGGATCACTAGAGCAAAGGTATGTTTTTTTAAGACATAGACGTGCAGAGTATACAGACCTAAAACATCGGCAATAAGCATTTCTAAGATGGCAGAGTAGAGGCACCTGGAACTTACCTCCACAGAGAAGGGCCAAAAGAACAAGGAGACAACCACAAGTTGAATAGCACGCCTAAGAAAGAACATTGGGATTCAGCAGGGAAGTTATAGGAAACTTCTGAGGTCAAGAGGAAGACGGCAGTGAAGATGCAGCCAGCCCAATTGAGATCAGCTCAGAGACAGAAGGAACTCTGCATTGTGGAGAAAACTTAAGCTAGAGAACCCCAGTAGTCCACATTCCCACCACAAACACCTGCAATTTTAGTCACAGGAGAGCCCCCTGGCCATCAGAGGCTCTGAGCTTAGTATAAGGAACTGCCTGGAGCCCACATGAGTCAGTTGTTCCAGAGAGGGAATTCACATCAGGGACCCTTCACCATGCTGAGACCCAAGCAGCTGCAGCACAGCACTATTTTGAGAGCCCAATGTCTACTATCCTATATCCTGACCTGGGATCCAACAGCTCCTGTGTCTCTGCATCCCTGGAGCCCCACTGGCATCCCCACATGACCATCAAGAGGGCTGCAGTGTCATGACACCATCTGGATCCAGTGGTGTGGCTGGATCCCTAGCACTCTAACCCATGCAGTGTCCTACAACCCAGGGAACAGGCAGTACAGTGCACAAGGCAAGCTGCATCAAGACAAAGGGAGCCAAAGCACATGCTCTCCAGAGCCTCCGAGCTGCTTGCCTGGGTCACCACCACTGACAGCAGCCCTGCAGCACTGAGAGCAAGGCCATTGTACAACTGCATGAGCCTTCTGAAGGCTTAGGATAGGCCTTCCCCACATATTGACACCACTGATGACTGTATGTGCCATGCAAGGAACTGGGGATCGACATATCCTGCCCACTGCTCCCAGTGCCTACACATGCCATTTAGGGCCCTGAGGACAAGTCTGTCTCATCCACTGCTGTTGGCACCCCTATAAAATATTCAGGAGCCTAAGGAAAAGCCTGCCTTGTCTGCCACAACCGTTGTCTATGACTGTGTATGCCTTTCAAGGGCCTCAGGATTAGTCCATCCTGTCAGCTGCTACTGAAACCCATGTAGACTGTCCAGAGGCCTGAGGACAGGTCCACTCTGGCCACCACTACTGGTGCCCACACCTGCACATACTCTCCAGGACCTGACAACTGGCCCACCCCACCTACTTCTGGGACTAATGTTGACATTATACACAGCATCCAAGGGCCTAAGAAAAGGTATGTACTGACCACCACTGCAATAATTGTCACCTATACATATCCTGGGGGTCTGGAGACCTGCTTGCCAAGCCTGTTGCCACCACCTTTGGCACCCATGAATGCCGCCCAAGGGTCTAAGGGTCAGTATGCTGCTGCTATTCTACTGTTGGGGCCATGCGCATAGCCCAGGGGTCCAAGAACTCACCCACCTGGCTCACTGCTGCTATTGCCAGTGCCTGTGTATGCCACCTGGGGACCCAAGGATGACATGCCTATCCAGTTGCCACCACTACTGATGCCCAAGGACTGGCCTACCTGGCATTCTCATCCCCAGCAGTCTCACCACAGCTTCCAATAACAACTGCAGCCTACACCACCATGGAACTCACAGACACCGCTGACATTGATTACAGCTGAAGAAATAATACAGACACTATACTAACTGCAGCCATGCAGAATCAAACTCAAACCACCCTACCCAACCAACTCTATAGGTACACATATAAGAAAAAATATTTTCCTAAGAAATTCTATCCATAAGTATGGAAGAAGCAACTGTTACACCAATTGCATAAATATCAAAGTAGGGACAAAAGAAACATGAAAAAGTAAGGAAACATGGCACTTCCAAATGAACATAATAATTCTCCAGTAACAGATGCCCCCATAAAGGAAATTTATAAAACAGCTGAAAAGGAATTCAAAATCATAATCTTATGAAAACTCAGTAAGACACAAGAAAACAAAATTAAACAAAGAAAAAATCAGGAAAGCAACACATAATATAAATGAGAAATTCAACAAAAAGACAAATATAAGAAATAACCAAATAGAAATTCTGGAACTGAAGAACTCAATAAATTAAAGGAAAAATACAGTCAAGAGCTTCAACAATAGATCATTCAGAAGAAAGAATTTCTGCACTTGAAGGCATCTTCTGAAATAACTCAGTCACATAAAAAATAAAAGAATGAAGAAAACTTATGTGACATACAGGATACCATAAAACAAATGTAAGTTCCAGAAGGAGAAGAAATGGGAGTCCCAGAAGGAGAAGAAATGGGAGTCCCAGAAGGAGAAGAAATGAACAAGGGCATTGAAAATCGATTTGAGGAAATAATGGCTGAAAACTTCCCAAGTCTTGGGAGAAATATAGACATCTAGATACAGGAAGCTCAAAGATCCCCAAATAGATTCAACCCAAAAAGCTTTTCTCTGAGGCACATATAGTTAAACTATCAAAAGTCAAATTCTAAGATCCTAAAAACAGCAAGAGAAAAGTATCAAGTCACATATAAAGGAATCATTATCAGGCTCACAGTGGATATCTCAGTAGAAATCTTACAGGACAAGAGAAAATGGGATGATATATTCAAAATGATGGTGGGGGAAAAAACCTGTCAGACAAGAATACTGTAACAAACAACACTATTCTTGACTGACAGAAATAGTCTTTCTCAGACAAGCAAAAAAATAGTGAATTCATCAACATTAGACTAGTCCTACAAGAAATGCTTAAAGGAGTTCTACATCTAGAAGCAAAAGGACAATATCTGTCATCATGAAAACACAAATGTATGAAACTCACTAGCAGAGCATATGTACAAATGATCAGGAGAAAGGAATCAAATATCATTACAAAAACCCAACAAATTATAAAAGCAAATATTAAAGAGTAATAAAAGAACAAAAGCTATACAAAACAAACAGAAAACAATTAATAAAATGACAGCAGTTAAGTCCTCACCTATCAGTAACAATCTTGAATGCAAATAGTTTAAATTCCCCAATTAAAAGATATAGTCTGGCTGAATGAATAAGAAAACAAGAACCTGACTATATGCTGTCTACAAGAAACTCACTTCCCTTTTAAAGACACATTAGACCAAAAGTGAAGGAATAAAAAAAATTCCACACCAATGGAAACCAAAAACATGCAAGAGTAGCTACACCTAATCACAAAAATAGCCTTTAAGGCAAAAAAAAAAAAATACCATAAAAAGAGACAAAGGTGGGGGGAACCAAGATGACTGAATAGGAACAGCTCTGGATTGCAGTTCCCAGTGAAAACGCAGAGGGTGAGTGACCACCACATTTCCAAATGAATTTTTACTGCCCACAAAGGAGGAGATTCCCAGGCAGGAAAGGGCCACGAGTCTCCAGCATGGCTGTTTCAGCCAGCGCAGCAGGTCTCTGCACAAAAACTAACACAAATCTGGGCACCATTTCAATTGGTGACTGGAACACCTGGGAGACAGAGTTGCCCATTCAACTGAAAAAAAAGGGGGTTGAAACAGGGAGCCAAGTGATCTGGTTCTGCTGGTTCCACCCCGACAAAGACCAGCAATCTGAAACACTCTGGATTGAGAGTTTCACAGCAAGCATAGCTGGACCCAGGATGGTTCAGCTTTGTGGGGTGAAGGGCATCCACAATTACTGAGGCAGTACACCACTACCAAGGCAGTCCGCCATTACTGAGGCAGTCCACCATTACCGAGGTAGTCCACCATTACCGAGGCAGTCTGCCATTACTGAGGCAATCCGCCATTACCGAGGCAGTCCACCATTATAGAGACAGTCTGCCATTACTGAGGCAGACTGCCATTACCAAGGCAGTTCTAACTATACCTCTATAAACAAAACTGCAAGGAAGTTCACACAGCAGCTGGGCAGAGCCCATGGCAGCTCAGCAATGCCTCTGCTGGCAGACTGTGACTAGGCTACCTCCTCATTGGGCAGGGCATCTCTGAAAAAAGGCAGCAGCCTGACAGGAACTTATAAATAAAGCCCCACCTTCCCGGGATAGAGCACCTGTGAAAAAAAGGTGGTTATGAGTTCCACTGCAGCAGACTTAAACATACCTGCCCAGCAGCTCTGAACGGAACAACAGAGCTCATAGCTCAGCACTTGAGCTTCTATAAGGGACAGACTGTCTCCTCAAGCAGCTCACCGACCCCCCTATATCCAAAGAGATACCTCATAAAGGAGAGCTCAGGCTAACATCTGGCAGGTATCCTTCTGGGACAAAGATAAAAGAAGAAGAAACTGGCATCAACCCTTACTGTTCTGCAGCCATGGCAGGTGATCCCTAGGCAAGCAGGGTCTGGAGTAGACCTCCAGCAGTCCTACAGCAGAGGGGCCTGATTGTTGGAAGGAACACTAAGAAACAGAAAGAAATAAATTCATCATCAACAAAAAGGACGTCCACTCAGAGACCTCATCTGAAAGTCACCAAATACAAAGACCACAGGTAGATAAATCCACAAAGATGGGAAGAAAACAGCGCAAAAGGGATTAAAACACCCAAATCCAGAACGCCTCTCCTCCTCCAAGGGATCACAACTCTTCACCAGCAAGGGAACAAGGCTGGATGGAGAACGAGTGTGATGAATTGACAGAAACAGGCTTCAGAAGGTGCACAAAACCAAACTTCTCTGAGCTAAAAGAACATGTTCTAACCCAATGCAAAGAAACTAAGAACTTGAAAAAAGATTTGACGAAATGCTAATGAGAATAAACAGCTTAGAGAGGAATATAAATGAATTGATGGAGCTGAAAAATGCAACACGAGAACTTCACGAAGCATACACAAGTTTCAATAGCTGAATTGACCAAGCAGAAGAAAGGATATTGAAGATCAACTCAATGAAATAAAAAGAGAAGGTAAGATTAGAGAAAAAAGAGTAAAAAGAAATGAACAAAGCCTCCAAGAAATATGGGATTATGATGTGAAAAGACCTAATCTATGTTTGATAGGTGTACCTGAATGTCACAGAGAGAATGAATCCAAGCTGGGCTGGAAAACACTCTTCAGGATATTATCCAGGAGAACTTCCCCAACCTAGCAAGGCAGGCCAATATTCAAGTCCAGGAAATACAGAGGACACCGCAAAGGTACTCCTCAAGAAGAGCAACCCCAAGACACATAATCGTCAGATTCACCAGGGTTGAAATGAAGGAAACAATGCTAAGGTCAGCCAGAGAGAAAGGTCGGGTTACCCACAAAGGGAAGCCTATCAGAGTCACAGAGGATCTCTCAGAAGAAACCCTACAAGCCAGAAGAGACTGAAGGCCAATATTCAACATCCTTAAAGAAAAGAACTTTCAACCTAGAATTTCATATCCAGCCAAACTAAGTTTCATAAGCGAAGGAGAAATAAAATCCTTCATGAAAAAGCAATTGCTCAGAGATTTCATCACCACCAGGCCTGCTTTACAACAGCTCCTGAAAGAAGCACTAAACATAGAAAGGAACAACCAGTACCAGCCACTCCAAAAATGTACCAAATAGTAAAAAGCATCAACACAATGAAGAAACTACATCAACTAATGGGCAAAACAACCAGCTTAGAATCAAAATGGTAGGATCAAATTCATACATAACAATATTAACCTTACATGTAAATGGGCTAAAAGCCCCAATCAAAAGACAAAGACTGGCAAATTAGATAAAAAGTCAAAACCCATCAGTGTGCTGTATCCAGGAAACCCATCTGACATGCAAGGACACTCATAGGCTCAAAATAAAGGGATGGAGGAAGATTTACCAAGCAAATGGAGAGCAATAAAGAGCAAGAGTTGCAATCCTAGTCTCTGATAAAATAGACTTTAAACCCACAAAAATCAAAAGAGACAAAGAAGCACATTACATAACGGTAAAGGGATCAATGCAACAAGAAAAGCTAACGATTCTAAATATATACGCACCCAATACAGGAGCACCCAGATACATAAAGCAAGTTCTTAATGACTTACAAAGAGACTTAGACTCCCACACAATAATAGTGGGAGACTTTAACACTCCACTGTCAATATTAGACTGATCAACGAGACAGAAAATTAACAAGGATATCCAGGACTTGAACTTAGACCTGGACCAAGCAAACTTAATAGACATTTACAGAACTCTCCACCCCAAAGCCACAGAATATACATTCTTCTCAGCACCACATCACACCTACTCTAAAATTGACCACATAATTGGAAGTAAATCACTCCTCAGCAAATGCAAAAGAATGGAAACCATAACCAACAGTCTCTCAGACTACCGTGCAATCAAGTTAGAACTCAGAATTCAGAAACCAACCCAGAACCGCACAGCTTCATGGAAACTGAACAACTGGTTTTTGAATGTTGACTGGATAAACAATGAAATGAAGGCAGAAATAAAGATATTCTTCAAAACCAACAAGAACGAAGACACAACATACCAGAATCTCTGGGACACATTTAAAGCAGTGTCTAGAGAGAAATTCATAGCAATAAATGCCCTCATGAGAAGCAAGGAAAGATTGAAAATTGACACCCTATCATCAAAATTGAAAGAGCTGGAGGAGCAAGATCAAAAAAACTCAAAAGTTAGCAGAAGACAAGAAATAACTAAGATCAGAGAAGAACTGAAAGAGCTAGAGACACAAAAAAATCAATAAATCCAGGAGCTAGTTTTTTGAAAAGATCAACAAAATAGACCACTAACCAGATTAATAAAAAAGAAAAGAGAGAATAATCAAATAGATGCAATAAAAAATGATAAAGGGGATATCACCACAGATTCCACAGAAATACAAACCACCATCAGAGATTACTACAAATGACTCTATGCATATAAACCAGTAAACCTGGAAGAAATGGATACATTCCTGGACACTTGCACCCTCCCAAGCCTAAACCAGGAAGAAGTCAAAACCCTGAATAGACCAGTAATAAGGACTGAAGTTGAGGCAGCAATTAATAGCCTACCAACCAATAAAAGCCCAGGTCCAGATGGGTTCACAGCCGAATTCTACCAGACATACAAAGAGGAGCTGGTACCACTTCTTCTGAAACTATTCCAAACAATCCAAAAAGAGGGAATCCTTCCCAAATCATTTTATGAGACCAACATCATCCTGATACCAAAACCTGGCAGATACTCAAGAAGAAAACAAAACTTCAGACCAATATCCATGATGAACATAGACCCAAAAATCTTCAGTAAAATACTGGCAAACTGATTGCAACAGCACATCAAAAAGCTTATCCATCACGATCAAGTAGGCTTTATCCCAGAGATGCAAGGCTGGTTCAACATACCAAGTCTATAAACGTAATTCATCACATAAACAGAACCAAAGACAAAAAACCACATGATTATCTCAATTGATGCAGAGAAGGTCTTTGACAAAATTCAACAGCCCTTTATGCTAAAAATTCTCAATAAACTAGGTATTGATGAAACATATCTCAAAATAATAAAACCTATTTACAACAAACCTACAGCCAATATCATACTGAATGGGCAAAATCTGGAAGCATTCCCTTTGAAATCGGGCACTAGACAAGGATGCCCTCTCTCGCCACTCCTATTCAATATAGTATTGGAAGTTCTAGCCAGAGCAATCGGGCAAGAAAAAGAAATAAAGGGTATTCAATTAGGAAAGAAGGAAGTCAAATTGTCTCTATTTGCAGATGACATGATTGTATATCTAGAAGACTCCATTGTCTCAGCCCAAAATCTCCTGAAACTGATAAGTAACTTCATCAACGTCTAAGGATACAAAATCAATGTGCAAAAATCACAAGCATTCCTATACATCAATAACAGACTTAAAGAGATCCAAATCAAGAATGAACTGCCATTCACAATTGCTACAAAGAGAATAAAATACCTAGGAATACAACTAACAAAGAATGTAAAGGACTTCTTCAAGGAGAACTACAAACCACTGCTCAACAAAATAAGAGAGGACACAAACAGATAGAGAAACATTCCATGTTCATGGTTAGGAAGAATCAATATCGTGAAAATGGCCATACTGCCCAAAGTAATTTATAGATTCAACACTATCCCCATCAAGCTACAAATGACCTTCTTCACAGAACTGGAAAAAAACACCTTAAACTTCATATGGAACCAAAAGAGAGCCCACATAGCCAAGTCAATTCTAAGCAAAAAGAACAAAGCTGGAGGCATCACACTACCGGACTTCAAACTATACTACAAGGCTACAGTAATCAAAACAGCATGGTACTGGTACCAAAACAGAGATACAGACCAAAGGAACAGGACAGAGGCTTCAGAGGCAATGCCACACATCTATGACCATCTGATCTTTGACAAACCTGACAAAAACAAGCAATGGGGAAAGGATTCCCTGTTTAATAAACAGTGTTGGGAAAACTGGCTAGCCATGTGCAGAAAGCAGAAACTGGACCCCTTCCTGACACCTTACACTAAAATTAACTCCAGATGGATTAAAGACTTAAACATAAGACCTAACACCATAAAAACCCTAGAAGACAATCTAGGCAAAACCATTCAGGACATAGGCATAGGCAAGGACTTCATGACTAAAACACCAAAAGCATTGGCAACAAAAGCCAAAATAGACAAATGGGACCTAAATAAACTCCAGAGCTTCTGCATAGCAAAAGAAATAATCATTAGAGTGAACCATGTAACCAACAGAATGGGAAAAAATTATTGCAATCTACCCATCTGACAAAGGACTTATATCCAGAGTTTACAAAAAACTAAAACAGATTTACAAGAAAAAAAACCAAACCCATTCAAAAATGGGTAAAGGATATGAACAGATAATTTTCAAAAGAACACATATATGAGGCCAACAAACATATGAAAAAATGCTCATCATCACTGGTCATTAGAGAAATGCAAATCAAAACTAGATTGAGATACCATCTCACACCAGTTAGAATGGCGATCATTAAAAAATCTGGAGACAGCAGATGCTGGAGAGGATGTGGAGAAATAGGAACACTTTTACACTGTTGGTGGGAGTGTAAATTAATTCAACTATTGTGGAAGACAGTGTGGCGATTCCCCAAGGACCTAGAAACAGAAATTACATTTGACCCAGCAGTCCCATTACTAGGTATATGTCCAAAGGATTATAAATTATTCTTTTATAAAGCCACATGCACACGTATGTTCATTGTGGCACTGTTTACAATAGCAAAAACTTGGAACCAACCCAAATGCCCATCAATGATAGACTGGACAGGGAAAATGTGGCACATATACACCATAGAATACTACGCAGCCATAAAAAATGATGAGTTTGTGTCCTTTGTAGGGACTTGGATGAACCCGGAAACCATCATTCTCAGCAAACTGACACAAGAACAGAAAATCAAACAGTGCATGGTCTCACTTGTAGGCGGGTGTTGAACAATGAGAACACATGGACACAGGGAGGGGAGCATCACACACTGAGGTCTGTTGGGAGGGACAGTAGGGGGAAGGGAGTTGGGGAGGGATAACTGGGGAGAAATGCCAGATATAGGTGATGGGGATGGAGGCAGCAAACCACATTGCCATGTATGTACCTATGCAACAATCCAGCATGTTCTTCATATGTACCCCAGAACCTAAAGTGCAATAATAAATCTACATATATATATATATATATATGATTAATTGGCTCACAATTTTGCAGGCTGTACAGGAAACATGGCTGGCAAGGCCACAGGAAACTTACACTCATGGCAGAAGGCAAAGAGGAAGGAGGCACATCTTATATGGCCAGAGCAGGAGGAAGAGGGCAAAGGGGAAGGTGCCATACACTTTTAAACAACCAGGTCTTATGAGAACTCACTCACTATCACAAGAATAGCAAGGAGGAAATCCGCTCTCATGATCCAATCATCTACCACCAAGCCCCACCTCCAACAATGGGGATTAAAATTCGACATGAGATTTTGGCAGAAACACAAATCCAAGGTATATCAAGAAATATCTAAAGATTTCACCAAAAAGCTCTTCACCAAGTCAATAAAGTTGTAGAATACAAAATCAGGATATAAAAACAGTAGTATGTCTTAACACCAATAATAAACTAGCTGAAAAAGAAATCAAGAAAGCAATCTTATTTACAATACCTACCAAAAAATAAAAATAAACCCTTCCAGGAATAAATTTAACCAAGGAGGTGAAAGATCTCTGTAACTAAAATTAGAAAACACTGATGAAAGAAATTGATGAAGACACTAAAAAATCAAAAGACATTCCAGGTTCATGGAAAAACAATCCTAAAATCTGTGTGGATTCACAAAAGACCTGAATATCTAAAGCAATCCTGAGCAAACAGGACAAAGCTGAAAGTGTCACACTGCCTGACTCCAAAATAAACTACAAACCTATAGTAACCAAAACAGCATGGTATTGGTATAAAAACAGACACAGACACAGAGGGAAATGAATAGGGAACCGAGAAATAAATCTATGTATTTATAGCCACCTGATTTTTGACAAAGATGCCAAGAAAATACTTTGGGGAAATGACACCCTTTTTAATAAATGATGCTGGGGAGATTAGCCATATGCAAAAGAATGAAACTAGACTCCTATCTCTCACCATATTAAAAAAAAAAAAAACTCAAAATGGATTAAAGGTTTTATAAGACCTAAAACTATTACATAAAACTACTGCAAGAAAACATATGAGAAATGCTTCAGGACATTGGTCTAGGTGAGGATTTTATGACTAAGAATTCAAAACCCCTGGTAACAAAAACAAAAATAGATAAATGGGACTATATTAAACTGAAGAGCCTTCTGCACAGCAAAGGAAATAATCAGCAGAGTGAAGAGACAACCTGTAGAATGGGAGAAAATATTTACAAACTATTCATTTGATAAGGAACAAACCTCCAGAATATACAAGGAATTCAAATATCCCAAGAAAGAAAGATAGAAAGAAAAAAAAATCCATTAAAAAGCAGGAAATGGAACTCAGTAGATAGTTCTTAAAAGAAGACATACAAATGAGCAAAAAACATAAAAAATCCTTGACAACTCTAATTGCCAGAGAAATGCAAATCAAAACCAAAATATCATGTCACCCCAGTTAGAATGTCTATTATCGAAAATAACAAATGCTGGTGAGGACGTGGGGAAAAGAGAATTCCTACACAGTGGTGATGGGAATGTCAATTAATTAGCATAGGCATTATGGAAAATAGTATGGAGGTTTCTCAAATAAACAAAAGTAGAACTACCATATGATCCAGCAATTTCACTACTGGGTATTTATCCAAAGGAAAGGCAATCAGTACAGCAAAGGGATTCCTGCACCTCCATGTTTATTGCAGCACCACTCACAGTAGCTAAGAAATGAAATCAAATGTCAATCAGTAAATGGATTTAAAAAATGCAGTATACATACACAATGCAATATCATTCAGCCATAAGAAATAATGAAATTCTGTCATTTGCAGCAACATAGATGAGCCTGGAGGACATGTTAAACAAAACAGGCCCAGATAGGTAAATACTGCATGTTCTCATTCATATGTGTGAGCTAAAACAAATTTTTAGCATACAGAAGTAGATGGTATAATTTGAATATTAAGGGCTGGGAATGAAAGAGGGGAGGAGAAGATGAGAGGTTGGTAACAAATTCAAAATTACAGACACATAGGAGGAATTAGTTCTGGTGTTATACATCACTGTAGGGTAAATATGGTTAACTATAGTTTATTGTATATTTTCAAAAATCTAGAAGAGAGAATTTTGAATATTCACCATACAAAGAAATGATAAATATTTGAGGTGATAGATATGCTAATTACCCTGATTTGATTTTTACACATTGTATACATGTATTAATACGTCAGTCTATACCCCATAAATATGTAAAATTATTACATGTCAACTGAAAAGAACAAAGACAGCATTTCTGAGTAGAAGGGGAAACAATCCTCAGCAACAAAATTTTACAAATGGATAAAAGATAGATGTAGTATTTGATTTTGCAAAGCTAAGAAAGAAAAATTTCAGTACAGCAGCTAGGCAGGGGAATGGGACTAAGAACCAACTGTGATGTACACTGAAAAGTCCTCTGGAATTGGGAATGAAGGGTGTTGGGGTGAAGATTAACAAAGAAGAATTGGTTGAAAATTATTTTTAAAACATTTAAATTCCTTTATCCCTTCCCCCATTGCACACAGCTGTGAGAACAATCTGTTATCCACCCTAACAGAAAATGGAAAATTTATTCTTTGGAGAAAGTAAACAGAGTGATTTTGTTTCAGATGTACCAGGTCTACTTGAAGGTATTAATAGTATGTGCAAAATAGAGCAAAAGAAACATATGTTTTTTGAGTGCTAAGATTTACAGATCTCTTCTTTCATTTGAATTGCAGAGTGTTGGTAACCAGGTATTTACCATCCAGGTAAAGGACCAGAAGAGTCTTAACTGAAGAATCAGAGCAGCTCAAGAGGAAAGACCTAAATATATTTATATTAGGGCTTCTCAATAAAAGAACCAACCTGATTAACCAATAAAAAATTTCAAAGTTGATAAGTGCCACCAAAGCACTCAGAATTCCACTTCATATTACAGTCTTCCACTCTAAATGTAAACAGACAACCAAGTATCACCAGACAAATGAGGAAAGCTTCTAATATGAACGATAAAGACCAAACTAACAGAAAAAAATCACTTTGGAGGAAACAGAGAATATGCAAAGAAAAGAAAACAAAAGTCAAAACCAAAAGGTACTCAGAGGGATAAACTGCATCCACAAAACAAGTATAGGATACTATACAAATTATATTTATAAAACAAACAAAAAAGAGTTCTTAGAATTAACATAATAAGAGAAATGGAAATCTCAATAGGATAGTTGGAAAATAAATAATAGTTGGATATCTCCTAGGAAGTAAGAAAAAGAGCCAAAGAGACTATCATATGGGAGGAAACCGTCACCACAATACAGCCATGTGTTGCTTAACAATGGGAATAAGTTTTGAGAAACGTATTATTAGGTAATTTTGTCATTATGCAAATGTCATAGAGTATACTTACACAAATCTAGATGGTATAGCCTACTACACATTTAGGGTAGATGGTATAGCCTATTGTTCCTAGGATATAAATCCATACATCATGTTACTTTACTGAATACTGTAGGCAACTGCAACACAATATTACACAATGGTAAGTTTTTATATTGTATATCTAAATATATCTAAACACAGAAAAAGTAAGTAAAAATGTTCTATTATAATCTTATGGGACTACTATTGTATATGCAGTTCATTGTTTACTGAAACATCATTATGTGGTAGATGAGTGTAATTTTTAAAATTTCTTAGAACTGAAGACCATGAATATTCAGAATGAAGAACACACTAAATGCGCAGTATAGAAAACAAAATGAAAATGCACCAAAGTACACCATTGTAAAATTACAGTACCCTGGGACAAAGAAAAGATTCTATAAACTTCTGAATAGATAGAAAAATAAAAAGATAGATAGAATAAGTAAAATAAAAAAGAAAGAAAAAATTGTTTTGTACTTCTCAAAAGTAACTCCAGAATCTATAAAACAATAGGTAAATACCATAGAAAAATACTATTTCAAACCTAAAATAGTATACCCAGTTAGGCTAACAATCCAGCATGAAAGTAGAATAAAGATATTTTTAGACATGCAAGTTCTCACAAACATTTACCTCCCATGCACCTTTCATCAGAAGATACCACAGGATGAGTTACTCAAAAAAGGGACTAAATTAAGAAAAGAGCAAGATATGGGATGCATAAAACCAAAGATCCAATGAGAGAGAGAGGTGAAAGAAATCCCCAATAATGAAGTGAGATCCCAGGATAAGAACAGTGTTCCAGACTGGAACAGTAGCAATTCAAAAGTCATACATATAAGAACTATCACCTTCATTTCCTTTGTCATTTTTATCTTTACAAAGCTACTAGTAAATGTATTTCACCAAAAGAGACATCGTATCCAGGAAAACAGGGATCCAAATAAGGAGAAAGACAAAGGGAATCCCTAGGATGACAGCAAAAAGCAAAAAGAAGTCCCAGTTCTGCTGTGCAGCAGAACTAAAGAGCAACAGGGTGTAAAGAAAGTAGCAACCGCTTCTCTCTCTGTCTCTGTCTCTGTCTCTCTCTCTCTCTCTCTCTCTCTCACACACACACACACACACACACAATCTGGAACCAATAGATTAGCTGACAAAATTGCCTTGTGTGAAATTGTACTGAGAAGTTATTGGAAGATGTGAGAAGAAATAGCAATTGTTAAAAAATAACTACATAAAATTATAAAAAGGCAAAGCAACTATTAACTTTAGGGAAAGAAGTATGAATATAATTATTGAATATTGCAATTGATAGGAAGGGTTGAACAGGATATAATAAACACTGAATATTGATTTAATCAAAAACTGTACTTTCACTCTAGTGTATCATTTCTACCAACCATAATAGGAAGTCAAAGGACAACGTCAAAAATAAATGAATCCAGAGTGTATGAAAAGTGTTCTCACCACAAAAATGATAACCATGTGAGGTTAATGCATATGTTAACTAGCTAGACTTAGTCACTCCAGAATAAATATACTTCAAGACAGCATGTACAAAGTAAACACATATAATTTTATCTATTAATTAAAAGAAAAAATACACAAAATAAAATAAGTGAATGAACCAGATATCTAGAAATTTGTAGAAGGGGAAATGGAGGCATATAAAACCAGAGGAAATATCTAGAAAGGAAGTCAAAAGTTTTTATCTCTGGGAAGAGGATTTGGAGAAGTGAGGAGGAAAGGGGAAGAGAGCCAGTATACTTACAATGTCATTTTTTTTTTTTTCCTTTTTGAGACAGCATCTTGCCTTGTTGCCAGGCTGGAGTGCAGTGGCACAATCTCAGCTCACTTCAACCTCCGCCTCCTGGGTTCAAGTGATTCTCCTGCCTCAGCCTCCCAAGTAGCTGGGATTACAGGCATTTGCCACCATGCCCCACTAAGTTTTTGTATTTTTAGTAGAGAAGGGTTTTACCATGTTGGTCAGGCTGGTCTTGAACTCCTGACCTCAGGTGATCCAACTGCCTTGGCCTTTCAAAGTACTTACAACTTCTTTCAGTACTATTTGTCTTTATTCTTAGTACATATATTCTGTTTATCAAGAGGCCATAATGCCTGATTTTGTCCCATATTTAAATTGGATATTCACTTTGACTATCCAGCTTGCTCTCCCCTTGTAAATTCTCACAGTTGACACCACCACCCATGCCCTCGTTTCTTCCCAAAATGCACAATGAAATTTCATAGACTTAGAATAGGGGTGGGGAACTACAACTCTTAACTCAGCCTACTGCCCATTTTTGACCTGTAAGATAAGAATAGTTTTACATTTTTTAATGGTTGATAAAATCAAAATAGTAATAACATTTTATGATACATAAAATTATATGAAATTCTTATTTCAGCATCCCTGCTCATTTGTTTACATTTTGTCTCTGGCTGTTTTTGTGCTACAATGGCCGGTTTGAGTAGTTGTGACAGTGACCAGGTGGCCAGCAAAGTAATGAATATTTACTAACCAGTCTTTTACAGAAAAAGTTTACTGTAAAACTTTTTCAGTGTGATGTTGACTTAGAAACTCAACATCACAGGGTAGGTATATATCTGAGCATGTCTCCTCTTTTAGCAGTCTTCTGAGATCATATTCCAGAAATACATATTTACAAGCAAACATACACTCCAAACTGTCAGAAAATCATCTCCTATAGCCTCACACCATTAAAGCTTTTTGTCAAATTTTATCATGACATTTCATAGCAGTACTCATTCTCCAGCCTTATGATTTCTGAATCATGAACTTACAGCCTATTGTTTTTTCAATAGAAACAAAGATAATTAACTTACTTAGGATTTGACTATAAGAAAATGCCATCTGCGGATGTCATCTTCCAGTCTCTATAATTACTGTCAGTAGGAAGAGAGGAAAACTAGGAAGGTGGATGATCCAGGAAGGAAGAAAGTCACTAAAAACTAGTAATATCCTGATTTTCCTCATTACTATTCTATCTTCCCAAAGGTAGAACTACTAACAACCCTAGGAAAACGAAAGCTGAAATGTACTTTTTTATCATTAACTTGAAATCTGGATCTATTTTCCATAAAATTTAATTTAGAAAGGTATTTTGTTTTTGAGAGCTTCTCTTGGTGGGCCTTGAGAACATTGAGACCTAAGGTTGTCCCAATCTGAATTTTCTTCAGAAGGTGAGATTAAGAAGTTTTAGGTGGATGCAGAGGGATAGAAGTGATAAATTACTCTCTTCCCCGTTGTCTATATTGGGATTAACCTACTGAAACATTTCCCTTCATTTACCTGGGACATCTCTGTTACTGCAATCTGGGATGTAGATGCTATAACCCCTTTTTGGGCATTTCTTCAGGTTATGTATCAGTTTTCTCTACTGTGGACTCAGTGATGCCAACCACCCCACCAGAAGGACTTCCTGGTCCTGTTTCTAGATTGCGACCAGAAGACCGTTTCTTATTACTATAGCATTCAGGGTTAAGACTTCTTGTTATACTGAGTTAAGTTTTGCATAACCCTGAGAAACAAGAGGACTGGGAAGAGGAAAAAGTTCTGTTTTTAGGCATTGTTAGTGACATTAAAGAAATTTCCAGGGGGCATGGTGGTTTACACCTGTAATCCCAGCACTTTGGGAGGCTGAAGTGGGCGGATCACCTGAGGTCGGGAGTTCAAGACCAGCCTAATCAACATAGGGAAACCCCCATCTCCACTAAAAATACAAAATTAGCCAGGTGTGGTGGCGCATGCCTGTAATCCCAGCTACTTGGGAGGCTAAGGCAGGAGAATTGCTTGAACCCAGGAGGCGGAGGTTGTGGTGAGCCAAGATCGCACCATTGCACTCTAGCCTCAGCAACAAGAGCGAAATTCCATCTCACCAAAAAAAGAAAGAAAGAAAGAAAGAAATTTCCAAAAGATTCTGGCCTAAAGCCTGGGAGCTATTGAGATACAGAGTATAGAGAGTTAGCTAAAGGATCTGACAATCTCTATTCAACTTTGTTGCCCTGGCATCTTCTTCCAGTTTCATCCTTTACCATCATGACCTCTGCTGTCCTACCATAGTTTATAACTTTAAGCAAAGAGGCAGATAAATACTGGGGGCTATGGGACTTCAAGAAAGAATCACTGTTCTCCCAAAGGATTAGGGGCCCAAAGGAAATATAAATATTCTGAAGACAGACACTAGCCTCATCATACACTCCTTCCTCACTGCTGAGTTTTCTGGCAGATAATTCTCAAAAACCACTTACCAGTATTCTATATACTGAAATCGTGTGTGTTTCCTTATAGATGGAGGCAGTGAGCCCCATTCCTTCTCTCCAACTCTGTCCTTCTAAACTCCCTATCTCCCTCATCACCCAAGTGCCCCATCTCACCTACTTTGTGAACTTCCAAGACTTTTACAGGATCAAATTCTTGGAACTCCAAGATCTGTTTCTGAGTGTGGTTCTAGCCCCAACCCCTTAAGCCATAGCTTCTAAAATTGAGTCACACTTCATTCAAAAAAGCTATGGTAGGAAATCTTAGAGCCAAAAGGGTTCCCACAGGTTGAACTCCTGATTCCAGGGGGAATATTTCTGAGTTTCACCATAGGGTACTCTTTTGGCTCCAATGTCTGGCTCTGAAGGTATTATCTAGCTCAGATTACAATTGTAGGCCAGGAGAGAGCCAGCTTCTAAGAAAAGAGATACAGATTTTCAGATGTATATCCTTGTACATACCAGAGCTCTGTGGAAATTAAACGCCATCTCAGTTTAGGAGCTAGTGTTCCAAATTCCTATTATAAACTCCTGCAAACCATCCTCTCAGGGAGAAAGATTTTGCCCAGAACTTCCTCTAAAAGTGTCTATTTGTGCCTCTTCCTTTCTAGCTCCTCAATTACAATTCAGGTACTCTGGGGACCTGAGTAAAACCACTGTCCCTTTTACCTTACAGTACGTGCTTAACTCCAGTAAAAATTTCATTTGTGTTCTACCATAGCCTATGAAGTAAGTACTATTACCCCTTTTAACAGATGAGAATACTTAGAGAAGTAATTTGATCACATAGTTTTAATGCTAGAGATATTTCTAAGGCCAAGGCCTCTGCTCTTCCCATTTGCCATGTGGCTGGTCATCACTCAATTAGGAATTCAATTTCTAAAGGGATCCAGGAAAGAAAGAATGAAATCTTCCAACTCCATCATTCCAGAGGCTACTTTAGATCTAATGATTATTATCATTAAGAGGAGGAGGGCTGCTCTGCCTATGTATCCATTCTTTTTTTCCTTTACTTTCTTAATAAACTTGCTACCACTTTATGCTATGGATTCACCTCAAAAGAAGAAGGAGGAGGAGAAGGAGGAGGAGGTAAAATGGGAGGAATCATAAGGTTTAGGCTAGATTTTAGGATACAGTTGAATGTTTACTTTAAACTTCTTGGGTTCCCTGCTCCTTGTCATTGGCAATTCAAAAAGTTATTCCTTCCTTTATGAGGCTCACAGGAAGGGTAAGCTCTCTTTGTTTAGCCATCCTACAGAACACATTACTGAAGAGCAGGAGACCTCAATCTGTCTTAGAAGAAAGGCCATATTCTGGCATCATCTTTCCCTGACACTGCTTCCCTAGGTTTTATGTACCCTCAGAGATGTGAGAAGCTGATCTCCACACTTCATTGTCTGGCCTGGAGGTAAACCATGAGAGGGGAGCCCTGGGTTTTGCTTTCAATGCTGTTGCTGTGTAGTGGTGGACTCTGGGCAGGCAGGGCCCTTTTATCTCAGTTTCCTGTGAAATGAAGCAGCTGACCAAGATGTACTGTGGAGAGTCACGCCATGTCCCATGACCACAGGTCCTTTGACTCACGCCATATATTCTCCCTCCCAAGTCCCTATCCCACAGTGGGCAATCATTTTCCTCTCAAAGCCTTTTAACATATTAAATTCAACAAACATCATATACCTCCTGGTTTTCTTGTGTCGAGCACTGCTCTGGGCACCTTTACGTATTTGGGCTTTCCAGTTCCCACTCTCAAGGAAACAAACAAAAAGACAGAAAGAAAAACCTGACACGAATCCCCACCGCCCACCCCCAAAATGCTTAGGTGAGCAGAATAAAATGCCCAGCCAGATTCTGGAACAGTTTTAAGGAAAGACACTGAAGGAGAGTAGGGTCAGTTCTTCAGGAGGATGAAAATTAGGAGGCTAACAAATCCTAACCCAGATTGTCTATAGTCTCCTACCTATTTCTTATTCGTGTATGTCTCAGTAATAAGAAGCACAACAGTCTTTTTCCCTTAGCTGTCAATGACTGCGACAGCATTTTGAGGCAGAGCCTGGACGCCTTGAGACTACATTTCCCATAGGCCACAGCTCAACCTCCAGTCTCCTAACGGTCTTTCTAGAAAGGTGCGCATGCTCCACCATTAGCACACGGCGGGCGCGCTCGGTGCCGGCTATCGGAGGGCAGGGCAAGCCGACCCAGCCAGGCTTCAGGGTGCAGGAAAGGGATGCGCCACGAAATAGAAGCTTTCTGCTTCTATCCGCTCCAGGCTGCCAGTTCTTTTCCAGCACCTCTTAACCTAGCCCCATGGTCCTGTAAGGCCCCCAAGGACAGGAGTCGCTGCTAGCATCCCCTCAGCCTTAGGGCAAGAAGGAGCCAGAATCCAGGAAAGGGCTTTGGCGAAACTGCACGAAAATTATTCCTTCCATTTACGTAATTTTAGTTTTAAGTGTAGTAGCCGGGGAGAAAATTGTGAAGGGGAGTGAGACAAGCGTTCGATTTCTTAGCCAATCGTAGCACACAACTGACGTTGCAGACCTGAAGAACCCGCCGCATTGCCATGGCAACAGTACCGGAACGGAATCTCGGGTTTATAGCAATTTCATATCTACCCGCTAGAGGCCCACCAGATAAGATCTAGTCTCTGCTCTCAAGGAACTGAAGTAAGGAGGACGATCAATCGATAGGTATTGATTAAACTCCTACTGTGCACGCAACATAGTAGACACTGAGATGCAACGATAACTAAAACACTGCTCTTGGTCTCAGGCAAACTATTCTGATGATTGTTGCGCTGTGTGCTATGGGAATAAAACGCAAGGACGCCTAACCCGGACTGTTGAAGTGGTGGGAGAGTCAAGGAAAGCCATCCAGAGAAAGCGGTGGGTGTGGATTAAGTCCTGAGGTGTCCTAGATTTAGCAAAATCCTCGATCTTTGTTATCTGCACAGAAAATTAAAGTTCTGATGGATTAAAGAGCTAAACATTTTTTTAATTGTAAAAATATTAAAAGAAAATATGGGATAATACTATTTATAATCTAAGATAGGGAAACAAGTCACAAAGCTAAAGAAGCCACAAAGGAAAAGGTTGATAAAATTGACAACATAAAATTAGAAACCTATCAGTAACAGAAGATACCATAAACAAAGTTAAAAGACAAAAAAAAGACCAGGAGAAAATATCTGTGTCAAGCATCGGAGCAAAAGATTAACATCCAGAGGTCCAAAGATACCAGAAAACATACCTGTAGGCAGAGTTGGGTCTATTACTTGTTGCAAAAAGAGAGACTGTGTGCCAGGGGAAACCTGTGAGATATCTCAGTAAGAGGAAGCTAAGAGGGGATTGTTTTGTGGTTCGGGCTTGTGTTAGATGTTGGAGTGCCAGAAAGTGAAGCAATTCCATGATTGCCTATCTTAATTATTATCTAGGAGGTGGAAGGTATCCAATGGAGCTAAAGTTGCAAATAGGTAAAACAGCAGCAGGCCCTCATTTTTTATGGTCATTTTTGTGATTTGCACAGTGTTCTTATTTTTATCTTTGCTCAGACATAATTACAGAGTGTCATATTTTTGTCTTATTTTATCACAGATACAGAATAACCTTCTCTGATGTTGGTGGTCTCTGTTACTGTTTATGTTAAGTAGAGAACAACTGGACCAGCTCCTATCTGACACTGTCATTTCTCTGTCTCCCAGAATATAAAGAGCTTCTACAAGTCAACAAACAACCCAGTGAAAAATTAGAGAAGGACAGAAAGAACAATTCACAAAAGAAGTAAAAATGAATAAACAGATGAAAAGATGCTCAGTTGCACCAATAAGGAAATGCAAATTAAAACAACAAAACACAGCCAGGGATGGTGGCTCACGCCTGTAATCCCACCACTCTGGGAGACTGAGGTGGGAGGATCCCTTGAGGCCAGGAGTTCAAGACCAGCCTGGGCAACATAGCAAGAGCCCATTGAGAGGACTGCTTGAGCCCAGGAGTTCCAGGTTACAGTGAGCTATGACTGTCCCACTACACTGTAGCCAGGGCAACAGAATGAGACTCTGTCTCAAAACAAACAAACAATAAAACACCGTTGATAGTTATTTAAATTAGCCCAGCCTTTTTGGAGGGCTTGGCAATATATACCAAAAACATAAATGCATATACCCTTCAACTAGGAATTCTATTTCTGGAACTCTCCCAGAGAATTATACACACATGTACACAAAGAAGAATATAAAAGGATATCCAGTGTATCATGTTTGCAGTATTAAAAATGGAAAAAAAACCTAAGTTACTGTCAAAGGGCAAAATTAAATAAACTCTGGAATACTTGCAATAGTTTAAGTTGGATCTTTTAAAAATTTCTTTAATTTTTTAAATACATAGAAGTTAATATTTATGTGTCTAACAACATAGTAAAATCCTTATAATGTTTAGTAAAAAAACCAGCATTCATAATTATACATCAGTATGACTTCAAGTGTTTTTTTTAACTATGCAGAGTAAAACAAAATTTAGAAAATACTTCTAAATTTGCATAAGGTATTAGATGGTGGAGCTATGGGTTATTTTTTCTTCTTTCTAATTTCTGGTATTTCCTAACTGTGATTAATAAGCATGCATTTCTTTTAAAAATGAATAAAAGCATGTTTTAAATGTAGCAGCCTGCATTACATCAGCAGGCACTAATCCAGACTAGCTGGCCTGGCTTATCAAAGAATAGTATCTATACAGAAAAGAGCTCACATTGGAAACAAGATTTTCCAAAACTACCTAGACTCTATGACCCACTTTAAAATTACATGAGGGCTTGCAACAGGAAGTCTGGTTACTCGTGTGCACAAATGCAGCCAGACTCCAAACTGATTTAATGATCTTGGTAACACATTAACACAGATTTAAAAAGCCTTTATTGTTTTTAATTACCAAGCAATGTGAACATCAGGTGCCCTCTTATTTTATTTCTGAGACTTACCCCACTCTTGATCTTTATCTCAATTTTGATCTTCTCCAGGGAAGGTCAAGGATTGGGTGAGATTTCAGGAATGAGGTCAGGGAGGAATATATATTCATATTACATATAATCTATTCATTATCAAAATATTGAAAACTTACCTATACTTAATTTTCATGTTTTCACTTTCTTCTGGTATATCTCATTTTATCAGCTCAAATGCAAAATTCTCAAAATCAAATATAATCATTTCCTCTCAGAATAAGCCATTATTTCCTAATTGATACAGAACTTTGAAATGAATATGATCAAACCATAGGTCTATACCATATCAGTGTACAGTGATGAAAGCCTCACTGGCCTTTTAAAATGTTGACAAAAGTGTATCCCACAGTTGCAGATCTCATTTGACCTTATTCAAGTAATTTCCCCAAAAGTAACTATTTCTTTCATATGGTGACTATAAATTACCACAAAATTAAGAATGAGGATACAAGTTTTAACCCATATAAACTATTAATATGAAACCTACAGTAAAACTTATTTTAACCCATGTAAATTATTAACATGAAAACTACAGTAAAACTTACGGGATTTGAACTACAGTAAAACTTAGAGTAAAAATTCCCTGAATTTGTTTACTGTGAAAGAATGAAATAAAATCTGCTGGGAATGGGCTAATACATAAATAAATACAAGTAGATAGAAAAGAATATTTATAATTACTTTTTAAACTATTGGGGAATATTCAGATTTAGTGTGGATTTCCAATTACAGCTGACTTTTGTTATGACAAATGTGTGCTAGAATATTTTATTAGTTGACTCTTCTGGAGTTCAGACAATGTTATGAAAATTGGGTTCTAAAAATTCTTTCACTTGAAATTTATGGAAAGTTGTAAAAAAAATCTCTGACTTAAAATATTAACTTGATTATATTAATATCCTTAATTGGGTTTATAAAAGTTGGACTATTGTAGGACTAAAATAATATCCATGTTATTGGATAATATCCATTTGTTGGTTATATTATTGGTTAATATCCAAAGGCCTTTGCAATGATCTACATATTATGTATCCCTAAAATTCATATATGAAAATCTAATTCACAATGTGATGATATTTGGAGGTGGGATTTTTGGGAGGTAATTAAGTAATGAGGGTGGAGCTCTCAAGAATGGAATTCTTGCCCTTATAAGAAGAGGCCAGAGAGCTAGCTCCCTCTCTTTCTCCCATGTGAGGATACGATAAGAAATTGGCAGTCTGCAATCTGGAAGAGGGCCCTCATCAGAACTCCACCATGCTGGCATTCTGATCTCAAACTTCCAGCCTCCATAACTGTGTTACATAAATATCTATTGTTTATAAGCCACCTAGGCTATGGTACTTTGCTTTAGTACCCAGACTGACTAAGACAGTGACCTTGGAGTCAGACCACCTGGATTTCTTTCCTGCTTGTTGGCTTTGTGATTTTTAGAAAGTTATTTAACTTGTCTGTTCCTCAGGTTTCCTTATCTATAAAATAATTTTAATAATACTTATAAGACATTATTGGAAGGATTGTATATGATAACCCATGAAATCCACTAGAAAACACGCCAAATAATAGCAGGAATCTTGTCTGACTTGTTAACTATTCTATTCTCATTAAAGCAATGCCTATTAACACAGACTTGGTGCTCAAGAAATCAGTTCTTGTGACCAAGGAAGCCAAGGTCAGGGAACATCTATATCTGGAAATTTTTGCTGCACTAACAAGGAAGGTCACATAAGATTTCACATCGTATGTATTTCCCACCAGTAAATATTTCTTTGATTTAGCAATTTTCCTCTGTTGTTCTATTGAGGCAGGAGAATAGGGTCTGGAGGCAGGGAACCTAAGGACTTCCTAGACACTTCTCAAAAGAAGACATTTATGCAGCCAACAAACATATGAAAAACGTTCATCATCATCATCACTGGTCATTACAGAAATGCAAATCAAAGCCACATTAAGATATCATGTCACACCAGTTAGAATGGTGATCATTAAAAAAAGCAGAAAACAACAGATGCTGGAGAGGATGTGGAGAAATAGGAACACTGTTGTTGGGACTGTAAATTAGTTCTACCATTGTGGAAGACAGTGTGGTGATTCCTCAAGGATCTAGAACTAGAAATACCATTTGACCCAGCAATCCCATTACTGGATATATACCCAAAGGATTATAAATCATTCTGTTATAAAGACACACACACGCACATATTTATTGCAGCACTGTTCACAATAGCAAAGACTTAGAACCAACCCAAATACCCATCAATGATAGACTGGATAAAGAAAATGTGGCACATAAGCACCATGGAATACTATGCAGCCATAAAAAGGATAAGTTCATGTCCTTTGCAGGGACATGGATGAAGCTGAAAACCATTATTCCCAGCAAACTGACAAAAGAACAGAAAAACAAACACCATATGTTCTCACTCATAAGTGGGTGTTGAACAATGAGAACATATGGACACAGGGAGATGAACAGCATATATTGGGGCCTGTTGAGGGGTGGGGCATTAAGGGAGGGATAGCAAGTGGTGGGGAGATTGGGGAGGGATAACATTACGAGAAATACCTAATGTAGATGACGGGGGGATGGATGCAGCAAAGCACCATGGCATGTGTATACCTATGTAACAATCCTGCACGAGATGTACATATACCCCAGAACTTAAAGTATAATAATAATAAAAAAGTTAGGGCCCAATATTTTAGATGATAGAAAACCTCAGAAAATTTATCAAATTGCCACCATCTTTGAAAACTCCTATTGGGAAGGTATCCTAGCAAGAAGCAAATAAATCAAGGAGGCTATATTTAACGTTAGGGACTGTATGACCCAGAGTTTTGTTCATCTCCTCAGAATACCCTGAAGCCTGACTATTCACTGCTATGGCCTGTTACAGATAAACTGTCAAGTGTCACTCTTGTTCTATTTCTCAGTCAAAAGTGTTTATTTGCATTTCTCTGGAGAAGGAGAGGGGATAGAAAGTGATGAAAGTAGGCTCTGACCTCCTGACTGACCAATAATTTCATTTGTAACATGGAAGTTTGTATTACTTTTCAAAATATTTGCTAACCCTCCTGGGGAAGAATTATACTTTCTCCTCACCCCATTGATCTCAGGTTTCACCATGTGATCTCAACGTACCTCCCTGTAAGAGGATGATTTATCTCTGTCCTGATTGACTCACATGTGGCCATGTGACTTGCTTTGGCTAGTGAAATACAGAAGGAAAAAGTCACATGTATCACTTGTTTTATAACAAATGATAACAGTTTTAAAAACCAGTTTAGTTCACCATTCCTTTCTCTTCATAAGTCCAAACACCAGTCATGTCCCAGTTTATGGGCTGCTGTCAGTCAGGCATGGTGGCTCATGCCTGTAACCCCATGTAACCCCAGCACTTTGGGAGGCTGAGGCAGGTGGATCACCTGAGGTCAGGAGTTCAAGATCAGCCTGATCAACATGGAGAAATCTTGTCTCTACTGAAAATACAAAATTAGCCTGGCGTGGTGGTGCATGCCTGTAATTCCAGCTACTTGGGAGGCTGAGGTGAGAGAATCGCTTGAGCCCGGGAGGTGGAGGTTGCTATGAGCCGAGATCATGCCATTGCACTCCAGCCTGGGCAACAAGAGTGAAACTCCATCAAATAAATAAATAAATACTGCTCTCTAAGCATAGGTCCTGAAGTAAAGACTATGTAGTAACAAAGCCACAGCTGTCTCAATGACATGTAGCATAAGAATTAAATCTTTATTGTTGTTAGTCATTGAAATTTTGTGTCACTTGTTATCACAACATAACTTGGCCTAGGTTAACTGATACATTCAACTTAGACATTCAACTTATCCTTCTGTAAGCCCAATAACCTCTCTTCAACTCTGAGCTGCTGCCACTTCTCCTTCATCCAACACAGATCTTATTGTCAACAGGTAATTTTTGTGAGATCACTTCCATTTCTTGCTGTGTTCATTCATTTGCATGACTATAAAGGAATATCTGAGACTGGGTAATTTATAAAGAAAAGTTTATTTGGTTCATGGTTCTGCGGGCTCCACATGAAGCATGGTGTGGGCATCTGCTTCCAGGACGGCCTCAGAAGACTTACAATGATGGTGGAAGGTGAAGGGGAGTCAGTGTGTCACATGGTGAGAGTGAGGAAGAGAGAAAGAAAGGAGGTGCCAGGCTCTTTTAAACAACCAGCTCTTCTGTGAACTCACAGAGTGAGAATTCACTCATTACCACTAGGACAGCAACAAGATATTCATAAGGAATCTGTCCCCATGACCTAAACAACTCCCTCTAGACACACCTCCAGTATTGAAAGTCACATTTCAACATGAGATTTGGAGGAGACAAAATATCTAAATCGTATCACAGGGATTCATAAAATATCCCCAATCTTTTCTTCCTACTCCAAAATTGACTGGGGCTTCTGCTCTTCTGAGGGCCAAGGTAAAGCCTTCACCTGAGTCCAGCAAAGCTCACCAATCAACCATAGCCTTTGTGTTATCTCTTGGTGTTCTGAATATAGTAAGTGAATTGTCTCTAGGGACGATAGAGGTACTAGAAGAAAAGAGATGACAATGGACTGAGAAGTGAAGGAGGAGACTGTGGCATAGACTATCCTTCCAAAAAAAAAAAAAATGGCTACAAAGAAAAGGAAAAACAAGAAAGTAGTTGGGGGATCAAACAGCCTAGAGTTGTATAGGCTTTTATTTTTATTTTTATTGATTTTTTACACAGGGTCCCACTCTGTTGCTCATGCTGAAGTGCAGTGGCACGATCTCGGCTCACTGCAACCTCCGCCTTCTGGGTTCAAGTGATTCTCCTGCCTCAGTCTCCTGAGTAGCTGGGATTACAGGGCCCGCCATCATGCTCAGCTAATTTTTGTATTTTTAGTAGAGATGAGGTTTCACCATGTTGGCCAGGCCAGGCTAGTCTTGAACTCCTGACCTCAGGTGATCCACCTGCCTCAGCCTCCCAAAGTGCTGGGATTACAGGCATGAGCCACCGTGCCTAGGCTTTCTGTTATACTCCAGATGGTTAGCTTCCCTTCAGTCTTGTTACAGAAGAGTAACTCCCAGTTTACAGAGGTAAGCCAAAGTTTTGGTTTCATCTTGCTTGTGTCTGTACTCACCATGTTTCTTTAGCACAGTTGGTCTTTCCCTGTCATTCCCAGGACAACCAAGTCTGATCTTAGGGAAGCCAACTCTCTGCAGAGGAGGAAGTGCTACTAATTGTGCCCACTTCATTTTCAAATAGGAAAAACTTGAGCAATACCCAGTGGTAAAGCCCAATATATGGAGGGAGATATAATAAAACTAAAGTAGAGAAAGGAACATTATCTCTGTGAAATAGGAGGCAAGAGCCCAAGCTGAGAGCTGGAGAAGCAAGAGTAGTAAAAAAGGTAAATGGTGTCATAGGAATAATGAAACTTTTCAACTGTGTTTACCTAGGTATATGTGTGCATAGGCATGCACACACTCATGTTCAGAATCAGAGCTGTCAGAGACAAGACAAACTCTTTCCAGAGCCTCTTGAGCCCCTGCTTCTTAATTAGTAGAATTTGTGGCTAGGAGCTTTCTATACTCCTGTGCTCTTAGCCAGACCTCTCTTGGTAACAGCCATGTCAGTAGCCACTCTGTCCCAGGACCATGGGCACCTTTGCTCTGGCTAACGCCACCTCTTCCATGAGCACTGAGCAATTTCTGACTCTCTGGGGCCCCTTCTCACCACCCCACACTAGGGTCTGCCTGGCACAAGATCCCAGGAATTTGATGAAAGAAGAAATAGAAGTCACGCAAACTGATGAGGAGCTCTTCTCAGGACTGAGGGAATAAAAGGTGATAAAAGAAGAGAAACACCTAAGTCTTAAGAGAGCCATCTCCAAAAAGCCCCATGCCTGTGAGAGTGGATACCTGAACTCTTTGGCTTTAAGTCGCTGCCTGTCTGAACCTGTCTCTGGTTATGTCACTGACTGGGAAGCAAAGTCCACTTTTCCTGAGGCCTGTCTGGAGGCCTCTCAACTCCAGCTGCAGGAGCTGAGTCTCCTTCCAACAGCAGTGCCCTATGGCAGGCAGCCCAGCTCAGAAGTCAGAAGACGTGTCAGACCCAGAGCAGCCCTGAGAGAAACCCAGAGGCACACAGCCATATGTAATGGGAGGGATCTGCAAAAATAACAGGTCCAAGCCCCATATCCTACACAGCAGGAAACTGGACACAGATTATCGCTGTGTGTTTCTCAAAGTCAAACACTGCTACCTCAGCCAGTCAAGTAATGGCTGAGCTGGAAGGTTTAGCCTTCTGCCCTTCGTCCATCTGGAGTCTTTCAGTTCTGTTTCTTTATGAATCAAGTTCTGAAACAAAAAAAAAAAAAAGTAGCCTTTTATTTTAAAATGTGTTACTAGCTTCACAGCCAGATGAAGAGTAGGAGGGAGATTTCCTGGAGGAAATCAAGAGAGTGGAGAATAGGGATAGATATTTTTATTTCTTCTGGCCATTAAAGCTCTAGTTTCAGAAAGGGAGTTAGTAATGGAATCCTCTGCTTCAGTGAAATCTTACTATGAAAACCAAGTATTATTAAACAGATAAAAGGAGAGATAAATTGATTGGGCAGTGTTCTTAGATCCTAAGTCTGGGGCATTTCAAGAGGGCATCTGGCCCAGTCACATGTACCGAAGTGGAAACAAACTACTAAGATGTCCAATGATGATGGGGAGAAGAGACCACGAAACAAATTTTTCTTTAGAATTTCAGCTTCTTTTGACCTAGCACTTTTCTCTCACTTCAGTTCAGTTTTTCCTTTGCCTTTTCTCTCTGGAGAAAACAGAAGTAGGCTGGGTATTTCCTAAAAATCTCCAAGTCCTTTCTACTGCACACATGTACACAAATATATAATATATATATTTTTTTCAATGAAAAAATAATTTTACAACATCAGAGTGCTCTTTCCACTTTGGTAGCACTTGACACAGAACTACAGAGACCATTGGTTGGGTGTCAGAGCCAAGGATTACTGGAATATATTATAATTTAAGTGAACTCCCTACTAAGCCAGGCATGGTGGCTCATGCCTATAAATCCAGCACTTTGAGAGGCCAAGGAAGGTGGATGGCTTAAGCCCAAGAGTTCAAGACTAGCCTGGGCAACATACCAAGACCCTGTCTCTACAAAAAATAAAAATTAAAAAAAATTATCTGGGCATAGTGGTACATACCTGTAGTCCCAGCTACTCAGGAGGCTGAGGCAGCAGGATCGCTTGAGCCCAGAAGGTTGAGGCTGCAGCGAGCTGTAATTGTGCTGCTGCACTCCAGCCTGGGCAACATAGTGAGACCCTCTCTTGAAAAAAAGCGGGGAGGGGGGAAGTAAACAGAGCCAGAGCCCAGGACCCTTCTAAATCAGGATACTTTGCAGCTATACAGATGGGACATTCATGGAGCCAGACTTACCCTTTCAAAGTATCTCCTCACTAAATATTCAGATGTGTGGGGAGCTGAAAGAATCCAATTTCTAAGAAGTGAACTCTCTACTAGCAAAGTTGCACATAATCCCCTAAACACACAAAACACAGCTCTAACAATTCAAAACCACCAAGTATGGTGTACTCAATGCATACGAGACTAGTTGAAACACTTGGTTCTAGTCCCAACCTAGTCCTCACTTTGCTATGAAACCACAGGCAATGCAGTCTCCTCATTTGTAAAATGAAGGGATTAAAGTATATTATGAAAATGTCCTCATACAGTGTGAGTCTGTGATCTTATCATTCTGAGAAGGAATCATTTTCTCATAGACTTCCCAACCCTTACCCAGAGAAGATTTTCTAGGTTTTGTCACTGGGGCGATTTGTCTCGTTTTGACACCAGGACCCACCTGATTTGTATACATTTGGTACATTTACTAAAGAGTGATGGAGGTATAGAGTAAAGGCATCAAGGTCATGCAGAGACAGTGCTAGAAGGTAGGAAAGAAGGGCAAGTGAGGAGATTATATTTGAGATGGCACTTCCTCATC
The DNA here is from genome assembly GCF_030222135.1 of Aotus nancymaae. Lineage (NCBI taxonomy): Eukaryota > Metazoa > Chordata > Mammalia > Primates > Aotidae > Aotus > Aotus nancymaae. The sequence goes on from NW_026988428.1 coordinate 32,211,097, forward strand.
CTGAGTTTCCCACTTTGGGCCATAGGTAAGGAGGCATACCTGTCTGTAAATAGAAAACTCCTATTCAATGAGAATAACTCAGATGAATGCCCTGCCAAGCAGAGAACCATTCATTTCTTTTGAGGGACAGAATCTCTAAGCAATCATAATAAATGTCACTATTATCCTGAGTTTGTCCTTCTGGGATTTTCCAGTGATGCCGAGATCCAGACCATGCTCTTTGTGCTAATCCTGGTGATTCATCTCTTGACTTTGATGGGGAATCTGGTGATGATCCTGGAGATCAGGGCTGATTCTGGAGATCAGGGCTGATTCTCACCTGTATACACCTATGTACTCTTCCTCAGACATTTGTCCTTTCTGGATTTCAGCTACTCCTAGTCACTGTGGCCAAGATGCTACAAAACTTCCTCTCAGAAGAAAAGCATCTCAATGTGGGGCTGCCTCACCAAGAGTTTCTTTTCCATTCTCTCTGGGGGAACAGAACCCTGTCTGCTCTCTGCCATGGCCTATGATCGCTATGTTACTGTCTGCCACCCTCTGGTCTATACCATGGTCATGAAAAGACCTCTCTGTATGGTGACTGTGAGCATTGCTTGAGCAGCGGGATTTCTGATTTCCTCCACAAGTTACGTTTCTGTGGGTCCGACATCATCCCCATTTCAGTTGTAAGCTGCCTCCCTTCTTCCCTCTGTCCTACATTGATCCCATTGTCAGTGAGATTCTTCTAGCTGTATCACAGGGATTCTGGGGGCTACTGACACTTCCCTTAATCTTCTTCTCTTACTCCAGAATTACATCTATCATACTGAGCATCTGCTTTTTCTGAGGGCCAAGGCAAAGCCTTCTCTGCATATTCTTCCCATCTCACTGTGGTTCTCTCATTCCATGGGATGACTTTTTTCAGATACCTAGGCTCTACTTCAGGCTCAGTGTTAGGGCAGGTGGTCTCTGTTCAGTACAGTGTGATCACATCTTTGGTGAACTCTCTCATCTATAGTATGAAGAACCAGGAAGTAAAAACAGCTTTGCAGAGGATGTTGAGGAAAAAAGAAGGAAAAAAAGTATGTCTTAGGGTAAGAAAAAGATGTAATTCTGCTTGGGAAATAGAGAAATCATCTCTAAAGAAGAAAGACTTTTGCTCTGGAGGAAATGTATAGCCAGTCAGAAGCACAGATCAAAATGTGGGACTTGCAATTGGCATCTGAAGTGGTCAGTGTTGTGGGACTGTGCCCTTAAGCTGTGAGATCTGATATTATCTCCTGAAAGATTGTGCCAACATTGCTAACACAAATTAGGGGATGACCACTGGTATACACTTGAGACATGCTTGGTGTGTAGGGAAAAAACCTACAGATCTAGTGTCAGAAGTACTGCACTGAGTGACTGAGAATAGAGTAGGAAAAATCACTTTGGTTTTTCCTATCCCCACTAGAGAACATCTTAAAATTACTACCACAGCTATATAGTAAGAAAATAATCCTAAACGATGTGGAAAACAACCTTGAGACTATCATTCCAACAATTGTATGTAATAGGTATTTATAATCTCATAATTTTAACCCAGATTCTAACTCTTTCTGCCACTGGGTGCTAGGTATTTGTCTACAATGATTCCACAGTATGGTCTACTTAAAATATTTTTAAGTCATAGATGACAGAATTAAAGAGTACATTTTCTGTAACATACTGAAATGTGGTGTTCAACAAAATGCTTATATGAAAATATAAGATGAAGCAAATAAGAAGTCTGCTTAGAGTGATTTTTTGTACTATTTTTAAAAATGACAGTTTGAAATTGCACCACTTAGAAGCTGTCCTAGTATAACATATTTCACAAGTGCTGTCTTGACCTAGTCTTGATGCCATGAACTCTATTACTTTTGAGAACAGTGTGGCAAGCTCCTAGCCCAACTACTTCCCTTATCAGGCTCTAACACTCCTAAGTTAAAATATACAATACCCAGCTGTCAGAGGTCCCCAGATACTTAACACCCAAGGCCAGCCCCCTCTTTCTTTAGGCCACAAAATTATTTAAAACATCCAATCCCTAGGAAACCCAAGAAATTTTGCTAATGCCATACTGTTTGCCATACATAAGTAAGCCTTCTGCAACTCCAGCATGCTGTTTATCTGTCCTTGGATGCAACCCTCTATGTGGCCCTGCATGGCAACCTTCTCTGCTCTGGAGCTATATGTAACAAAGAGATCTGCCTTTTACCTATCCAAGTGTCTTTGTGCTGTGTCCCACCATCAAAAGAATCTTTAAATCTTATAAAACATCTAGTCTTATCCTGATTGCAACATCAGCTGTCACAGACAGCTGCCTAGGGTTCACTGTCTACACTGACTATGAATCATTTCTACCAAGTAATGGCCATTGCCAACATCTTGCATTTGAATTGGGCTTTATAAACTTATACCACATGCCTATATATATATATATATATATATATATTTTTTTTTTTTTTTTTTTTTTTTTTTTTGACACAGAGTCTTGCTCTGTCACCCAGGCTGGAGTGCAGTGACACCATCTCAGTTCACTGTAACATCTGCCTCCCAGGTTCAAGCAATTCTCCTGCCTCAGCTCCCAAGTAGCTGAGATTACAGTGCCCACCACCAAGCCCAGATAATTTTTGTATTTTTAGTAGAGATGGGGTTTCGCCATGTTGGTCAGGCTGGTCTCGATCTCCTGACCTCAGGTGATCTGCCTGCCTCGGCCTCCCAAAGTGCTGGGATCACAAGCGTGAGCCACCACACCTGGCCTTTTTTTTCCTTAATTTAGTCTTCACAACAGCTTTTAAAGAAAAGAAGAATCACATATCTATTTGATAGATGAGGTTAAGGATCTAATCTGTCACCCAGATTAGATCCTTAACCTCAGGACCAAAAAGCAAAGCCTTTGGTTCTTAACTTAGTGCTATTTCTACCACAACCTTCTGCCCACTTCTTAATTTAGTGCTGGTTTTTTAATTAAAATTTTTGAGTCCACAAGAAACTGTTACCCTCTGGTAAGGCCACTCATTCCTTCTCCCTCAGTATCAAGAATGGTAGCAATTAAAAGGGTAGGCCACAGAACTTTTTAAGCCTGATACCACTACCACTACAAACCTCATTGCCAAGTATGATGTAAGGTACCCTCAGAGCTCTGGTACTTCTGGAAATATACCCCTCCTGTAGCATTGACCCTGTCCACAACAGGATTGAAAGAGGGCCAACAGAGCTCAGCACACTTGTAGTGACACACCTTCATTCTATGACCCATACAACTTCTACTCAACCCAATCAGCCATTGTACCTCACCTCACCACTGATTAGCTGACTGGTCCCCAAAAGCAGTCTAAAATTAGAACTGATTATCCACCTCCCTAGATGACTACTAATCCCATCATGTCCTAGATCCTTGCTTCCCATACTCACACAAGAAGGCTTGCCCTCCAGATCATTCCTCATCATAGAGATTCTTACCCTATTAGAATCACCTACCTTGCCTAACTTGAATCAGACTCCAGCACCAGCATAACCCCTAACTCCTTCTACAGTAATCTATGTAATTCAGGGTCTGTCATCAATAAAATCCCCTATATCCTTCAACTTCTATGATGGATGTTTCTATTACTCCCTTTATATAACCAAAACCTGGCTCTCCCTTAAGGAAAAAGCATGCTTCCCTTGCAGCCCTCGAAAGAGGTGGCAAGTTTTAAATCCTATAGTCTACATACAAAGGCTTTTCAAATGGTGGATTGCAACCCAATAGTGAGTTGTGAAATCAACTTATTGGATAGTTAATAGAAAACTTTAAATCAAGTAACAGTATAAAACATGAGCACATATACTATATATATTTAAGGTAAACATTGTTTCACAAAAATTTTGTTTCAATTTTATAAATGATGGGTGTGCTGGATCACAATCTAAATGTATTTCTTGGCCAGGAGTGATGACTCACACCTGTAATCCCAGCACTTTAGGAGGCTGAGGCAGGTGGATCACCTGAAGCCAGGAGTTCAAGACCAGACTGACCAATATAGTGAAACCCCATCTCTACTAAAAATACAAAATTAGCTAGGCATGGTGGCACATGCCTGTAATCCCAGCTACTCGAGAGGCTGAGGCAGGAGAATTACTTGAACCTGGGAAGTGGAGGTTGCAGTGAGCCAAGATCACGCCACTGCACTCCTGTCCAGCCTAGGCAACAAGAGCGAAACTCCATCTCAAAAAAATAAAATAAATAAAAATAAATGTATTTCTTGTTGTGTATCACAATATATATTTCAAACACACATATATATACACATATGTTTGTGGGTTTAAAAAATTATTTATTTTTAGACACAAGGTCTTGCTCTGCTGGTCAGGCTGGAATGCAATGGTGTGATCATAGCTCATTATAGCCTTGAACTCCTAAGCTCAAATGATCCTCCCGCCTCAGCTGCCCAAGTAGCTAGGACTGCAGGTGCACACCACCAAGTCCAACTACTTTGTTTTAGAGGTGGAGTCTCACAATGTTGCTTAGGCTGGTCTGAAGCTCCTAGCCCCAAGCTATCCTCCTGCCTCAGCCTTCAAATAGGTAGGATTTCAAGGCATGAACCAATGTGCCCAGCTATATACATATATTTGAAAGCCACTGCTTTATACCACTGAGAGTTACAAGTGGAGTACATGTTCTCTTTTCTCCTTATTACCGCTTCAAGTACCATTTTCATCCTTCCTCTTTAAGTAATGTCCAGTTGCACTGAAGCACATGTCATCAAACCATTCCACACACACTTTTCCTTATTATCACCTACCACACTCCTGGTCACTCACCTTTCATTTAAGACTCCATCAATTGGCTTACTATTCCTCTCTCCATAACACCATCATTATTCCCAATGACTTCAACATCCATGTGGACAATGCAACTTATGCATACGAGTATGTGCAAGTATAATTGTATTCCTTGCTAAAATTCTGAAATATTTTCATAGCCACCGTCAATCCTCTTCAATGTCATGCCTCAGTGCTCTAGCCCCCGACCAGGATTCAACAGATCTCTTCACAATTCAGAAACAAAAAGGAATCATCTAACACAACAAGGTGCTTGCAGGACCCTGCACCAGCACTATGGGCTATGTCTATTTTGACAGGTCCATGCCATGCTAGTAGTAGTAGCTAAGTATTTTGAATCCTATCCCTGCTATCACTCTAGCCTCTGAGTTCTTTTGACTTTGTTTTACCTTAAATGATCGTGTTCACCACTGCAGTCACTCACTCTCACAGTCATACCCTATATCTACTTATTACCAACAACTGCAGGAAGAATGCTGCTACGTCCCAGGAAACTCTATATTCCACACATTAGAATCCACCTGTGTGCCCAATTCATCACAGTTACCAGAATTCCATCAACAGAGCAGCCCAGGACCAACAAATATTCTTACAATGATATAATTAGCACCATCAGGTGTATTACTTCCTTTTAAACACAAATATAATGACTCCCTATCACCTGACATAGCAAATAAAAACTACTTCATCCACTAACTTCATCCACTATTCTATTAATTTCCCTGTTTCTTCTCTACTTTAGACTGACACCCCCATATATGTGTCTTCTTCATTCCACAACATGCCACAGCATGTCCATTTCCGCCTTCTGATGCTATATGGGATGCCCTTCCTACATTTCACCTTCAAAGCTAATCTTGTAACTCCTCCACTTCAGAAAGTCTGAAAAAGATGGAATCATCTGCCTGCTACTCAATGCATATTTAATTAATCCCTGCTGCAACAGTGCATAGGAGTTTGTACTTGTCCATATAATTTCTGTGAAAGGTAAGGTACCACTCAGGTAAAAGGTGCACCAGATGAGAAGTCAGACCAGGGCTCAATTTCTGATTGTGCCTCTTGGCTCACTTAATGTCCCTGAAACCATGCAGATCCACATCTTGCAGAGTTTAACTGATAGCTAAAGAGATGGCACACCAAAGCATAATATAAAGACATTTTGCACTTATTCCTTGTGATGTTTAAGACAAGGTTCTGTACAAGTAAAGACAACCAAAGCAAAAATAGAGAGAGATCCAAGATGGCTGATGATTAGCAGCTCGGGCACGTACCTCCCAGTGAAAGCGCAAAGAACGAGAGGACGCCACACTTTCAGACGAATATTAGTTGCTCACGGACCACAAGATTCCCAGTGGAGGAGCTCCACGGGTCGCCAGGGCGACTCTTGTGGCCGGCGTGGCGGTTTTGCTGGTGCCTTAGCACGCCAGTTCTTGGTGCAGAGTCCGGAGATTCCCGGGCAGAAAAGCACCATCAATCTTAACACCGCTGTTTTGGCCGGCTCAGTGGATTGCTCAGATTTCGGTGCAGGGAATCAACAAGTTGGACGTCAGAGACCCAGTTAGAAAGTCGGTAATTATAAAGACGACAGACGGACAAATATATAATGAAGGGAAGAAACCAGCGTAAAAAGGTAGAGAATACTCAAAATCAAAATGCCTCTCCCTCTACAGGGGATCGCAATTCCTCATCAGTAACGGAACAAGGTTTAATAGATTACACGTGTGTTCCAATAACAGAAGCAGGTTTCAAAACGTGGCTGATAAGAAACTTCTGTGAATTAAAAGAACTTGTTCTAACCCAATGCAAAGAAACTAAGAACCTTGAAAAAAGGTTTGACGAAATGTTAACGAGAATGGACAATTTAGAGAAGAATATAAGTGAATTGATGGAGCTGAAAAACACAACACGAGAACTTCGCGAAGCATGCACAAGTTTAAACAGTCGAATTGATCAAGCAGAAGGAAGGATATCAGAAGTCGAGGACCAGCTCAGTGAAATGAAACGAGAAGACAAGAATGCAGAAAAAAGGATGAAAAGGAATGAGCAAAGTCTCCAGGAAATATGGGACTATGTGAAAAGACCTAATTTACGTTTGATAGGTGTACCTGAATGTGATGAAGAGAATGAATCCAAGTTGGAAAATACTCTTCAGAATATCATTCAGGAAAATTTTCCCAACCTGGCAAGGAAGGGTAATATTCAACTCCAGGTAATACAGAGAACACCACAAAGATATTCTTCAAGAAGACCAACCCCAAGGCACATAATCGCCAGATTTATTAGGGTTGAAATGAAGGAGAAAATACTAAGGGCAGCCAGAGAGAAAGGTCAGGTTACCCATAAAGGGAAATCTATCAGACTTACAGCAGATCTCTCAGCAGAAACCCTACAAGCCAGAAAAGAGTGGGGACCAATATTTAACATCCTTAAAGAAAAGAACTTTCAACCCAGAATTTCCTATCCAGCCAAACTAAGCTTTATGAGCGAAGGAAAAATTAAATCTTTTGCAAACAAACAAGTACTTAGAGAGTTCACCACCATCAGGCCTGCTTTACAGGAGCTTCTGAAAGAAGCACTATACATATAAAGGAACAACCAATATCAGCCTTTCCAAAAATATATCAAAAAGCAAAGAACTTTAACACAATAAAAAATTTACATCAACTAATGGGCAAAACAGCCAGCTAGCATCAAACGCCGGTATTAAACTTATATATATTTTAATTGGATAAAAAGCCAAAATCCATCGGTATGCTGCATCCGGGCCCATCTTACATGCAACAATACACAAAGACTCAGAGAGAAGGAGGAAGATTTACCAATCAAACAGAGAGTAAAAATAAACTAATAAACAAAAAGCAGGAGATGCAATTCTCGCCTCTGATAAAGTAGATTTTAAAGCAACAAAGATCAAAAGAGGCGAGGAATGACATTACATAATGGCAAAAGGATCAATGCAACAAGAAGAGCTAACGATTCTATAGATCAACGAGATAGAAAATTAACAAGGATATTCAGAACTTGAACTCAGACCCGGAACAAGTAAACTTAATAAACATTTATAGAACTCTCCACTTCAAATACACAAAACATACATTACCACCTCACACCTATTCCAAAGGTGACTATATAATTGGAAGTAAATCACTCCTCAGTAATCGCATAGCATTTCATAGGTTTAAATTAAATATTGGTTGGCTGTTTGTTTGTTATCTTCTTCCCTTATTCCTTCCTGACTACATCATTAAGTATAATTATCAGTATAAAAGAGGCTTTCAATACCCATTACTAAATTGCATTCTAGCCTGGGCAAGAAAGCAATACTCCCATTCTCTCTCCCTCTTTCTTCTCCTTCTCCCTCCTCCCCATTCTCTCTCTCTCTTTCTCTTCCTTTTTCCTCCTCCCTATTCTCTCTCTCTCTTTCTCTTTAAAAAAAAAAAAAAGAATCAGCGGATTATTTAAAAAAAAAATAGACAAATGGGGTCATATCATAAAGTTAAAAAGCTTCTGCAAAGCAAAGGAAGCAATCAACAAAGCGAAGAGCCAACCCACAGAATGGGAGAAAATATTTGCAAACTACTCATCTGATAAGGGGTTACTAACCAGAATATATAAGGATCTCAAGAAATGCTATAGAAAAAATCTAATAACCTGATTAAAAATAGGCAAAAGATTTGGATAGACATTTCTCAAAATACATACAAATGGTAAAAGAATACATACAAATGGCAAACAGACATATGAGAAGGTGCTCAACATTACTGATGATCAGGGAAATGCAAATCAAAACACCAATGAGATACCATTTCACTCCAGTTAAAATGGCTTATATCCAAAAGACAGGCAATAACAAATGCCGGTAAGAATGTAGAGAAAAGGGAATCCTCGTACACTGCTGGTGGGAATGTAAATTAGTATAACTACTAGGGAGAACAGTTTGGAGGTTCCTCAAAAAACTAAAAATTGAGCTCCCATATGATCCAGCAATCCCACTGCTGGGTATATACCCAAAAGAAAAGAAATCAGTAAGTATATCAAAGAAATATCTGCATTCCCATGTTTGTTGCAGTTCTATTCACCATAGCCAAGATTTGGAAGCAACCTAAGTATGCATCAACAGATAAATGAATAAAGAACAAGTGGTACTTATACACAATGGAGCACTATTCAGCCATAAAAAAGAATGAGATTTAGTCATTTGCAACAACATGGATGTAACTGGAAGTCATTATGTTAAGCGAAATAAGCCAGACACAGAAAGACAAACATTGCATGTTCTCACTTATTTGGAGTATCTAAAAATCAAAACAATTGAACCCATGGAGATAATGAATAGAAGGATGGTTACCAGAGGCTGGGAAGGATAATGGGGGAATGGGGGCAGTGAGAATGGTTAATGGGTACAAAAAAATAGTTTGAATGAATGAATAGGACCTATTATTTAATAGCACAACAGGGTGACGGCAGTCAATAATAATTGTACTTTTTTTTTTTCTGAGACAGAGTCTCACTCTGTCTCCCAGGTTGGAGTACAGTAGCACTATCTCGGCTCACTGCAACCTCCGCCACCTGGGGTCAAGCGATTCTTCTGCCTCAGCCTCCTGAGTAGCTGGGATTACAGGCACACACCACCACACCTGGCTAATTTGTATTTTTAGTAGAAATGGGGTTTCACCATATTAGTTAGGCTGGTCTCAAACTCCCAACCTTGTGATCTGCCCATTTCGGCCTCCCAAAGTGCTGGGATTACAGGCATGAACCACCGAGCTGGGCCAATAATTGTACATTTTAAAGAAACTAAAAGAGTATAATTGAATTGTTTTAACACAAAGGATAAGTGCTTGAGGGGATGGATACCCCGATTTCCGTGATATGGTTATTAAGCATTGTATGCCTGCATCGGAACATCTCCTGTACCCCATAAATATATACACCTACTATGTAACTACACAAATTTAAAATTACAAAAGCTATTTTTAAAAAGAAAAGTTTCTTGTATAAAGAAAATGATACCATTTTGACTCCTTTTTTTTTTTTAAGACGAAGGCGTACTCTGTTGCCCAAGCTGGAGTGCAGTGGCTCGAGCTTGGTTCACTGCAACCTCCACCTCCCAGGTTCAAGCAATTCTCCTGCCTCAGCCTCCTGAGTGGCTGGAATTACAGGCGTCCAACATCATGCCTGGCTAATTTTTGTATTTTCAGTAGAGATGGGGTTTCACTATCTTGGCCAGGCTGGTCTTGAACTTCTGACCTCGTGATCCATCTGCCTCAGTCTCTCAAAGCGCTGGGATTACAGGCATGAGCCACCATGCCCAGTCTTTTTTTTTTTTTTTAAAGGAAACAATCTCACACTGATTTGTTTCCCAAAAGAGTTGAGGAGAGTCTGAGCTATTATAATATCTATCAGTTCTTTCCAAACATTCCTTTCAGGTAAAGTCAGGTTTAGGTACTTGATTATGTTCATTTAACACTGTAACAGAGGCAATGCTGTGTCCTTCAGACCCCATTCCTTTTCTACTAGGCACACATACTTTACTTCCCAGCCACCCTGCTAGGCGGGGCCATGTGACCACGTGCATGAATTCTGGCTAAGGGAATGGGGTGAAAGTGACACACACCACTTCTAGGACTGGCCCCTAATATCTCTGACAAGTTAACCACAGCTTGCCTCCCTTATCTGAGGGTCACAGATTTGACTACATTGCTAAGGCTTCAGGGCATGGTAGAACCACTAGATGCAAGAAGTCTGGTCCTTCAATGAATGCAAGAAGTAGAGACCCCCACCCTCTGGCCCCAACCAACCTGTTACCACACTGTGACTTTGTATGAACATAAGCCTTTATGGAGTTAAGCCCCGAAATAGTGGTTTTGCTAGCCTACCCCAGTTAACACACCTTCTATTTATCACCAGTGGTAACATATGTGAAAAGAACCCCTGGACTTAGTTCCAGAACCTGGGATAAAAATTCTAGAACTACTACGCCCACCACATACGCCATGATCTGCTCCTAGAATATGCTCTATACCCTCCACAACTGTGTGTCTACTGTGTTTTCCTCTTTTTCATTAGCGAACCCTCCCCACTCTTCTCTGTCTCAAGACTTCTGTAGGAGGGAGGACTTCTCTGACCTCCCTCCCATACATGGTCACTTCTCTTTGCCCCAAGTGCAGAGTACATTCCTCTATTTTAGCATCTATTATGTTTTATTGCAAATATTTGTTGATATATACTTCCCCAGACTGTGAATCGTTTCTTTGATTCCCAGTATTTAGTTACAGTGTCTGGTGCATGTAGAAAATAAATATGTATTGAAGGAATGATTGTCATATATGACCTTACGTAAGTCCCTTTTTTTTTTTTTTTGAGACGGAGTCTCGCTTTGTCTCCAGGGCTGGAGTGAAGTGGCAAAATCTGGGCTCACTGCAATCTCTGCCTCCCGGGTTTAAAGAATTCTCCAGCCTCAGCCTCCCAAGTAGCTGGGATTACAGACGCCCACCACCATGTCTGGCTAATTATTTGTATTTTTAGTAGAGACCGGGTTTCACCAGGAGTTTGCAGGTCTCGAACTCCTGACCTCGTGATTTGTCCGCCTCGGCCTCTCAAAGTGCTCTGAGATCACAGGCGTGAGCCACCGCACCTGGCCTAGTCACTTATTTTTTTAAGTCTACTAAACAAAGTTTTTCAAAATTGTTGTAATGATTAAGTAAGGAATGTGAATGTGACTTGTAGGTTATAAATAGATTCTAACAGTAATGGGTTTACTCACTGTTTGTAGGTCCTTCTCATCTTTTCCAGTCAAATCCACCTTAATGCTGTAAGATAGCACTATCCAATATAAATATAATGCAAGCCATGTTTGTAGTTTTTAAACTATTAATAGCCACATTTAGAAAGTTAAAACTAGGTGAAATTCCTGCTAATAATATACTTAACCCAATATACCCAAAATTTCACTCAAGCTATTTTACATTTTTTAAATTAAATCTTCTAAATCTTACAACACATCTCTATTCAGACCAGCCATATTTCGAGAGCTCAGGTGTTACCTGCAGCTATGGCTTCTGCAAATGGGACAAAGCAGCCGCAAGGTCTACCTCAGATAGCAACCTGACTACCCCTCAGGCAGAATTAGGGACTCCTCCTCAGTGTTGTCTCAAGCCCTTTATCCTATCGTGAAAACTAGAGGGTAAGCTCCTTGGGGAATTCCAGACTCTTGTTTGGAGAAACAGCTGTCTGCCTCGGTCTGGCTTGTAACGAGCGGTTTTGCAATTCCAGGTAACTGATGAACTCCTGAGGACACAACTCCGTGGGAGGCCCAGTAACCAGGGAGGAAAATGGTCAGTCAGGCAAGAGTGCGGGCAAGTGGCCACGGCAGGCTGGGATCCCGGTGCCCGCCGCCCTCCAAGCTCCTCGGACCGTGCCCTCCCCACAGCAGCGGGCGCGGAGATCCCGGGTACAGCTCTTTGGGGGGCTCCCGAGCTGCGGCCACGCCCCCCTCCCTCCCACCCACCCATTCCCCGCGCCGCTGCCGCCGCCGCCGCAGCCGCCGAGCCCCGGAAGCGGGCGGGGATTTCCTGTGCCCGCCCCGCCTGCGCCCGCCGGGCCGCTGTCTCCGCCTGTAGCTGGCTCCGCCGGCCGCCGGCTCCCAGACGCAAGCGGAGGGCGGAGGGGAGGGGCAGGCGGCGTCCGGGAGGGAGGCACCGGGCCGCGGGCCAAGCCGACCGTGGGTGAGTGGGGCCGGGCTGGAGGGAGCCGGGGCTGGAGGGAGGGACGCCTGGCTTCCCGGGGCGGCTGGTGGGGGCTCGGTCACCCATGGGGGCGGGGAGGAGGATCGGCGCGGCTTCCGGGTTGCTGCCTTTCCCGGGGGTCTGCCCCGCTGACATTCTGTGCCTGCCCGTCGCCCTGTCTCCCTGTGCCCATCGCAGCTGTCAAGCCCTGCGGGCTCCCGCCGCTGTCCCTCGCGCACAGGTTACCCCTTGGCTCCCTTTCTCCTCACTTGCTCCTGCCCCAGCTCGGGAAACCTGTTTTCTGACCTCACTTCCCCTGCTCCTGTTCTGCCTTACTCGGATTCTCTGAAATCTGACCCTTTCCAGAGGCACTATGACAAGAAGGAGGGAAGAAGCAACCTTACCCCTGAGCAGGCTCCCGTCCTGCCCATGACCATGCCCCACCGGTGGCAGGGGCCGGGGTTCTCTGATGGATGAAGCACGACTCGTCCCTGTGCCCTTGGGCTACTCATTTTTATAGCATGGCCCTTTTTCTTTCCGTCAGCATTGGCTGCAAAAACTTCCTTTTGCAGGTCCCTTGCTACCCATATTTGTGAAGAAAGGGGGAAAATGAAAGCCCTAGAACCCAGGCTCCAGTGGGCGTGGGATCATCCTGGAATAAACGAGGTTAGGGCTACCACCTTAACCACCCAGGTGCTGGCTCTGCGTGAACATCTTAGGAAATGCAGGCTGAGAACAGGTACCTCATCCTTTGCTGAGATTTTTGCTAGCATTTCCGCGGATTTCTATCAATGGTATAGAAAGGCTCACAGCTGGCCCAGTGAGCTCTGCAGAAAGAAGCTTCCCATTAAGGGACTCTGCTATTGGGGGATTTGGAGACAGGGTTTGAGACAAGTGTCCAGATATGTAGCTAGAGGTAAAGCCTTCAAGGAGGATTTGCACAGGAGCTAGAGAACCAGAAAGATTGGGTGAAGAGGGGGAATTAGTGCCCTGTGTGTTAAAAGTGGATACAGGGCTGGAATTCATAGCAGAAAGCTAAAATGGAAGTTTCCCTTTATTGCTTTAGCAAGAGTTTTCCTTTCTCATGAGAAGTCTCTGAAGAGGAAACCTCCTAAGCTGGGAATCAGTCCAGGGTGCTCCCATGAGGCCCTGAGCCATCCTTGGACTTCTGAGATGAAAGGGGAATTTGTTTTTCCTGTGCATTGGGCTTAGGGTTCCCACCTACCTCTTTTGTCAAAGACCAATAGGCAAGAAAATAGACGACTTGACATCTGTCATTACCTACCCTGGCCTTCAAGGTTCTTGCAAATGTTATTGAATGGATGTAAGTGAGCCAGGATAGTTACCAAGTTTCTGACTGTTCTTGGAAGCCTTTCACTGGCTCTGACTGTTTGGGTATTGAATAAGAATACCCAAAATATGTTGCCAAACAGATTCTCAGAGTCTCATAATAGATTATTTCTCTGCCATAAGGCAGGGAGGCCCCTATCACAACAGAAGTGTGACCTATCCTGCTCTTAAGATGTCCAAAGTAAAGAAGAGCCCACTATCTGATTTTGTACACTGCAGGGTTATTAAGAATTTTTAAAAAAATATATAACCTAAATCTCTTCTCTTGCAATCAAGACCCATTTTTTCTGTTTGACCTATATAGAGATAGAAGGCACCTCTGTTTTTATTCATTAGTATCATCATTCATCAGCCTTCTCCAGACAGAGAAAACTACATCTGACATTTTTAACTTTTCCAATGGCTGTGTTTCCCATCCCTTTCTTGACTTTCATGTCTTCTGATGAACACACACTGGCTTCTTCATATGCTTCTTTCAAACTGAGTACATTTTTCTAATGAGTTCTGACTGGTGCCTGCCAAATAAACAGGTTTGTTCTTCTGGGTCCTGTTAGCAGCACTTCTTGCCCCCTTTTCCAGCTCTGGTTCAAACTCTTTCTGTTCTTTTTTACTTTTCCTGATTAAACTTCAGCTCCTTACTGACCAACAATTTCTCTTATCTGTTAGGGTTACTTTGGAGTCCTACACCTGCTTTCCAAGTTATTGTTTTTTTTCTAACGTATTTACTCTCAGTTCTCATTGGATGATAGACTATGTGCTTTTTTTGTTGAGGCTTGTCCCAAGTGAGGTTCTTTCTGGCTCAGCCTCGTGAAAGAGGTGTGTGCTGATGATACACATACACCCCTTGGTTGGGACTTCTACCTATAGTAATCATTTCATTCTATACCGATCAGACTATGATTTGCAGAAAATCTTATGTGTGATTATATCCATCTTGTTGAATGCAGGTCTATGTGTATTTCTTCCTGTATGTTTCCAAATTGCTTACTTTCCTGTACTTCATGTGCTTGAAATTAAATGGATAGCCTTTGAATTTCCAGGACAGTCATGTTTTTTTAAATGAACAACTTCTAACCTTCAGGTATATTCTCTTTCTATCATGAGGGCCACAAAATACCAGTTAGTGGCTTTGCTACATAGCACCTGCCAATTTCTTAGTTCCTCCAAGAGGCTTGGTGCAGGCTCAGTTGATTGGAACACATCAAGCTTTTAAAGTTCATCTTCCAGCATGCTCCTCCTATTTTGTTTCATCTATTATCCCTGAGCCTGTTCTTCATAAGTCCCTTAGGAATATCACTCCTTTCCCATTTTCATGGGCTTTGCTGTTATGAATTTATTCCAGGTCACAATTTGGGTCTGCAGCAAAAATGCTTTCAGAACAGACAGCAGCTCTGGGGACAGGATGGGAATCAATGAATGTACAGCTGGATGGAACAGAGCCCCAGGTGGAAAGGGGAAGTCAGGAAGAGGGACCATGGAGAACAGCACCAGGTCCTCTGGAGCACCTGTGCTGTAACCTTGAAGAGGAGCCACAGTCCCTTCAGGAGAAGGGTGAGAGCCTATGGAGTGTGTGGGAAGCACAGTGCATAGTCTCCTAATATTTGTTCCAAAAGCAGGGTTAAAAATCCTCAAATCCATGGACTAAATAGCATGGCCTGTACCAGGACCAGCCCATTCTTTCTGGGCCCTGCACAGGTATAGAACAGGCTCCTGAATTCACCAACCATGCAACTGGGCTTCTCTTGTGTCTTCATAATTACTCCCTCCACATGCAAATGCATAATTAGTGATACTGAATGAGGGAGATGAAGGAAGTGACAGCAACACTGATTACCGAGAACTCACTCATAAGATGCACTTTACTAGATGAAAATGACATTCAAGTACTGTAAATTCAAACTATAGCTAGTCTAACTAAAAGCCATCTGATACCCTTTTAGAACATTTTGAGTGATAGCCTTCTCATCTACATTTATGCATTTGAGTTTTACCAATGGGCATAGATACAGATGTGACCCTTAAGCCTATCCAAAATGGAGCCCAGACCCTATTGAGAAAGGGTAGATAGTTAATGTCTAATGTTTCTTCTCTCTCCTCATCAGCTCAGTCTGCTCCCTGGGTTCCTGCAATTCCCCAGGAAGGGAACACTGGAGACTGGGAGATGGCAGCTGCACTTCTCGCAGCTGGATCACAGGTGAGCTCTGCTTTCCTTGGCCTCTCCTGTGGTCCCATCACTGCTGCCTTTCTATTGCTTTAGCATCATTCCATTGATGAGTTGGCTCACATGATCATCAATGATATATTCATCTTATAACTGAATAGATTCTTATCCCTTTCTAAGGGGCTCATAAGACCCTTGAAAAATTAAATGGAGCCACAACAAGAAAGGGAATTCCTTGTGGTTAGGGTTTTTTTTTTTTTTTTTTTTTTTTTTTGAGACAGTCTCACTGTGTTGCCCAGGCTGGAGTACAGTGGTATGATCTTGGGTCACTGCAACCTCCACCTCCTGGGTTCAAGCAATTCTAAGTAGCTAGGACTACAGGCATGCACCACCACACCCAGCTAATTTTTGTGTTTTTGGCAGAGACAAGGTTTTGCCACGTTAGGCAGGCTGGTCTCGAACTGCTGACCTCAGGTGATCTGCCCCCATTGGCCTCCCAAAGTGCTGGGATCACAGGCGTAAGCCATTGTGCCTGGCCAAGGTTAGGGTTTTTAATGATGACTGATGGCTGTGTTATCCACAGGAGGATTTTAGGAATAATTAATTACCTTTAAGAAATAAATCTGGAAAGATTAGGAAAAGAGGACCTGAAGGAAGCTTAGAAGAACCTAAAGTGGAAGGATTGGGTAGATGATGGAGCATTTATGGAAAAGAAGAAGAAGAAGGATGTAAAGAGGGGCAAAGCCAGAGAGAAAAATAGGTTTAGAGTCAGAAGGCAAAGGAGAGCTGTGGAAAGCTAATAATAATAGTGTTAGTGCTAATAGGAGTACATCCCCAGAGTACTTAACATGTATGCCATTTTCTGAGTGCTTTATGTGTATTAACTCATTTAATTCTGAGAACAACTCAGTTATCCAATTTTACAGATGAGAAAATGGGACAGGGAGAAATTAAGGCACTTGTGTAGGGTCTTGCTGCCAGAAAGTGACAAAGCTGAGTCACTTGGCTCCAGATTCTGAGTTCCTAACCACCATACTGTGCTGCCTAAAAAAATAAAGATATGGCTGGGCACAGTGGCTCACGTCTGTAATCCCAGCAGTTTGGGAGGCTGAGGTAGGAGAATCATGAGGTCAGGAGTTCGAGATCAGCCTGGCCAACATAGTGAAAACCCATCTCTACTAAAAATACAAAATATTAGGTGGGCGTAGTGGTGGGTTCCTATAATCCCAGCTACTCAGGAGGCTGAGGCAAGAGAATCACTTGAACCCAGGAAGTAGAGGTTGCAGTGAATTGAGATTGCACCACTGTACTCCAGCCTGGGTGACAGAGTGAGACTCCATCTCAAAAAAAAAAAAAGATAAGATACGTTGTGGTGAGAGAGGCAAGAAAGAATGTTTTATCTGTAGCATTTTGTGCTGATAGAACAGGCAAGGTCCAGTGGAGGAAGGATGAGATGATACGCAATTTCTTCATAAAAAGAGTAAGGCCAGGGAGAAGTGACTGAGTAAACACCTGTAGCTCAGCAGACGGTGTGATGAGTTTGTGGTGCCTCCAGCTTCTCATGGCCCCAGTTGGGAAATTCCTCTACTAACATCCTCACTCACTTCTTGACCATCTAATCATCACTCCTCTTCTCATTTCCTCTTTACCAAAACTATGTGCCCTACCCAGGGGCTTCTGGGCAGCTCTTTTCTCAGATAATTTCTCACCCTTTCTCCTCTACTAACTTAGCCTTTCATACTGAATCACGTTTTCCTTAAAAAAACAGCTGCTGACAGAAGGTGCTACATTTTGTTTCAGGGCCTGGTAACCATCAAGGATGTATCACTGTGCTTCTCTCAGGAGGAGTGGCGGAGCCTGGACCCCTCTCAGACAGACTTTTATGGAGAATATGTCATGCAGGAAAACTGTGGGATAGTAGTCTCTCTGAGTAAGCATGACCTTCTCCAACCACTAGAAGATTGTACTCTGGGAGGACGGAGTCATCTGCTTCAGGGATCTTGAATAATGTCTGTGTAGGACTCTTTCTATAGCAGGGAATCTGTCTATGCTTCCACCAGAGAAAGAACACTAGGGCCAATCCCAAGAGAATGAGAGTAAAGCATCATTAAAAAAAAAAAAAAAAAAGCAAATGATGCTGAATTGTGGAGTAAAAAACTTGAAGTTTTTCTTGATTGGGAATTAGGCGGTTCTTACAAAGCAGAGAGAACTGGAACTGGGTCCTTGGAAACTTGGAAACTATAAGAGGAAGACAGGGATGCAGAGGGTAGGACTAAAGTGAAGTTATGACCAGAAAGGCCAGTTGGGCTGGAAGTATCTGAGTGGAAGACAATAAGTTCCTGGGGAAGGAGAGTGATTTTCTAGGCAGAGAAGAGTGGCTTAACAAAAATCAGTGGAAAAGAGGTTGGGGTGGGGAGATGTTTCTTTCTTGACCTTCTTTTGTCTAGAGTTCCAAACAATCATCTAGGAAACAGCTTTTTTTTTTTTTTTTTTTTTTTTTTTTTTTTTTTCAGAAATATAGAATTGCTGTTGAACTCATTGACAGCTCTATTTTCCTTTCCCATGAGCAGGATTTCCAATTCCCAAACTGGACATGCTTTCTCAACTAGAAGGAGGAGAAGAACAATGGGTCCCTGACCCCCAGGACTTAGAGGAGAGGGACATTCTGAGGGTCACATATACAGGTAAGAACCTAGAATAGGCTTTCAGGCACTGCCTTCACAGTTCAGGGCATCATAATTCCATGTTCCTCTAATCCCTCCTCTGTCTCAGAGAGTTCCAGAGACAACAGGTTTAGAGATTCTTTTCTTCAAGAATCCTTTTCTTCAAGGGAGTGTAACAGAATGGCGTAGTGGGCACTTTGTGGATTTGAATTCTGGACTGTACCTGTGGGACCTTGGAAAAGTCCCTTTGGTTTCTTCATCTGTAAATTATTGTGAAAATTAAATATACGAATATATTAGAATATTAGAACAGTAGAACAGTGGCAAGCGCATCATAAGCACTCAATAAATGTTAATTGTTGTTGTTACTGTTGATGTTGTCAACCTCCCACCCATTTCAGGAATGCCTTCCACAGTGTCTTGAGGATTGCTGACAGGTGTCCCTCAGACAGTGACAACTGCAGCACATTCTAGAACTCTCTCCATCTATGCTTAGATAGAAACATGGTGATTAATAGTAATATATAGTAGTAAATAAATAATGGTAATAAATAATAACATATACATTTACTAAGTACTTACTATGTGCAGGTCCTGTGCTATCTGTCTTATAACCACCTGAGAGAGGTATTATTCACATTTTACAGAAGAAATTAAGGCTTAGAGAAGTTAAGTGGAAAATTGAAATTTGAGATTCCATCTTGGATAATCTGCCTTCTAAGACTAGGCTTTTAACCTCTATATCTATTGCACTATCTTGTATGACATTAGACTATGTTCTCTCAACCCTTCTGGGGTCAGGTCTGGGCCCTGGCAGGCATCAGACAACTTCATTTGTGACTTAGGCCTCAACTACGCTTTTGTGACTCTTGGGGTTGGTATTTCCCCTTCTCCGCAGGAGATGGAAGTGAACATGAGGGGGATACCCCTGAACTAGAAGCAGAACCTCCCAGAATGTTATCCAGCGTGTCTGAAGATACTGTTCTCTGGAACCCAGAGCATGAAGAGAGCTGGGATTCCATGCCCAGGAGCTCCAGAGGAATGCTCCTGGGGCCCCCTTTTCTCCAGGAAGATAGCTTCTCAAACCTGCTGTGTAGCACAGAGATGGATTCCCTGTTAAGACCCCACACATGCCCCCAGTGTGGGAAACAGTTTGTGTGGGGCTCCCACCTTGCTAGGCATCAGCAAACACACACTGGGGAGAGGCCCTACAGCTGCCTCAAGTGTGAGAAGAGCTTTGGGCGAAGACATCACCTTATCAGGCACCAGAAAACCCACTTACATGACAAGCCCAGCAGGTGCTCTGAGTGTGGTAAGAATTTCCGATGCAACTCCCATCTGGCCAGCCACCAGAGAGTGCATGCAGAAGGCAAATCCTGCAAGGGCCAAGAGGTTGGAGAGAGTCCTGGTACAAGGAAACGGCAGCGTGCCCCACCAGTGCCAAAATGTCACATGTGCACTGAATGTGGGAAGAGCTTTGGCCGAAGGCACCACCTTGTGAGACACTGGCTGACCCACACTGGGGAGAAGCCCTTCCAGTGCCCTCGCTGTGAAAAGAGCTTTGGCCGAAAACATCACCTGGACAGGCACCTGCTGACCCACCAGGGACAAAGTCCCCGGAACAGCTGGGACAGAGGAACATCTGCCTTTTGAAATCTGTTTCCACTAAAGCTATGGTCAAATCTATCAGCCGGTGCTACTAGGAGTCACTGCCAGGGCTGCCATTCTCCTGAACCCCAGTGTCCAGAATCATGAGCCCTGACCTCATCCCTAGAAAGAGGAGGTCCCAGCAATGGCCAGAGCATTTCTCACCAGTTCTGTGAGATGGCACATAAAAATAGAGTTCTTTGGACAACACTTTTGGGAAGCAGTGCATACTACGTGGGCTGATATTCAGCCTGAGCCATTCTCAAGAGGAGAGTGGAACTAGCAGTTTATGGCTGAAATCCATTCTGATTGGTTGGAGTCTATGCTATTTAACCAGTTGTTAAATATTTTGAGTATCACTCTTGCATACTGTTACTATTGTATTTTCTGTATATAGAGAGAAAGGCCATTTTAGCATATTAAAGGCTCTCAAAATTTATGCAGTAGAGCAAACTGAAGTTTCTATTAATGCAGTGTTTCCTAAATGTATTTGACCTCAGTATCTTTTCTATTTACATCCCACAGAACTGGTGACTCCATGAAACACACTCTGGCGAACACTGGGTTAGAGAATAATGAGGAAATGACATAGTGATCAGGCATCCAGAGCCCCCTTTTTGATCCATATGAAAACTGGGGGGGTCAGTCCTTGTTGCTGTGTGGGTCTGTCTTCCTTATCCCAAGCAGCAGTATATACATCTACACCTCTCACCCTCAACCTGCTGAAAAACATAATGAACTTTTTACCCCTTATTCCTACTTCCTTCATCCTGCACATACATATATCCAGCTGAGAGATGATGCTACAAGGCTAAGAGATGACCTAATACCCCCAAATAACCCAGGCCCACACAGAGAAAAAAAAAAAAAACCAGCCCCTTGAACAGACCCCTCTCTCCTCTTGACTGTCTTTATGTGTCTATGTGTATTTGTGTGCAGGGTCTTTGAAGAGAGCATGCTACGTGCAAACTGTACAAGCTAGGTTTTCTAGGGGCTATGTTCTGGGGATGAGGGTAGTGGGGATTATATGGGGTTTTTTCTTCATTCTGTTTCAAGACAGGAAGCAGTCTGCTTAAGGGAGCACTACTGGAAAGGGTTAAATGACAGGTTAAGTTGTGGGAGTTGAATACAAAGCTTTCCTGGTATTGCTGAGATCAAAGCAATTGTGGCTGTGTATGTCTAGGTCTAAATCTCTGGGCTGCAGATTGCTTTTACCTGGGCAGAGAAAGAAAAGTCTTTGGGGAGGTGAGCTGTTTCTTGTTGATTTCAGGCAAGAGGCACATAGAAACTTCGGATTGAGTGGGGATTTTGTTTTAAGTGCTGGAAAATTAGGGCAGGAATTACCCTGTTTGCAAGTTGTTGCCATCACTTGTTTGAGTTCAATTGCCTCATCAAGGGGTAAGAATTATTCTTGAGGATCTCATTCTCTCAGAAACAGAACTTTAGGGGAAATGGCTGTGGCTTAGCTTTTCATCTCATGCAGGGTAATGAGCTTTCTGGTTAGTTTTCCTTCAATTCTGGCAAGGTGTCTACACTAAGACCCTTAACTCTAGGGCTTGCATAAGTATTCTAGCATCCCTTATTTGATGAGTTGGTCATTGTTTCTCTTTATCAATGATTGTGTTAATACCAGTCTTATAATTAAAAATTATCTTGTATGTAAGAGCAGTTTGGGGTTAGGGAGGAAGAGAAGCAAAGTCGGATATTTTCTCTTTAATGCTTAGATACTGTTTCTTCCCTAAGATGTATTTCTCGACCACAATGGGTAGAGTGAACCAGAGAGACAAGAGGAAATGAGCTGCAACAGTTTAGTGACTCTCCCTTTTGTGTAGGAAAAACTGGGTGAATCACAGCTCCTCAGAGTCTTGGACTAAACTAGAATTGAAAACAGACTTATTTTGCTGACTGGGCTTCTTAGAGTATATGTGACTTGAGCAGCTTGGTGCCTACCTCCCTTCTGCTACTCAGAGCAGCCTGCCTTCTTCATTCTTCCTGGAATGCACTTCTCTTGCTTCCTTCCTGTGAATAAAGCAAAATAGCAGGCCTTTGTAAGGCTGGTCTTGCCCTAGGTCCTCAGAAACAGGTGCATTTTAGTTAGTATCAGTATTAGGAGATGCCCCAGGGAGTAATAGTTTCATTGATAAATCTGGACTCTGCCACTTATTTTACTCTCCCTCTTTAATACTAAAAGCTCTGTGTAAGCATTGGTTCAGAACCTGTCTTGGGTACAGACCTGTTGAATCTGGCAGGAAACAGAAGTGCACTTTTTTTGAAAAATAGACATTTGTAATTCACTCAGTTTTCCATACACATTGAGCAGGTTCACAGCCCATCTGTGAAATCCCTAAACTACCTTCAAAGAAAGGGAGTTCCACAGACCTAAATGGTTATTATATATTTGTGTCAGAATTAGAAGGCAAGGGTCACTAAATATTTTAAGGACTAAGATACCAGAGGCATTAGCATATAAGGATAGAGTCTGGTCTTTAATTAAAAGAAGGGTATTGCTTGCATTCTGCTCTATGGTTTTCAGAAATATCTGACATGCTGACAAATCAGCTCCTCATAAATCTTGTTTGAAGGACTTGTGGAAAAGTGATATTCCTTACTATTAGATCATGCCTCTTAAGAACTACATGTTAACATCCGGCCTTTTAGTAACTGTAGGGACAGAAAGTGAAGCTCCCAGAGTTAGGTGCAACTATAGCACCCAGCTGAAAGGCATCATGAGTCTAAGGGCCTTCTGCAGAAGGGGCAATCCTTTGGGTTATTTCTGGTGTACCACTGTCTTCTCTACCTCGGTCCAACACCACCTCCCTTGGACAAAAAATAAAACAAGCAACAGCCATCAGATGAGTGAATAGATTTGAATGATTTTTCCCACAAGGAATCAGCCTCAAACTTTCATGTTCCACCCTGTCTCCTTTAAATAAAAAGAGTCTCTATGTTCTTGTTGGGCAAAATGTAAAACGGACATCCATCTTCAGGAACTCGTCACATTTTTCCATCTGTGGTGCCTCCACCCTATTCTGAGTGTCCTCCCCTTTCCACCCCAACATATTAGCTCTCGAAGAATCCCTCACATAGGAGAATGTAACCCAAAGTGTTAGCTTTTCACAAGGCTATTTGCACTTTAAGCCTTAGTTCTAACTGTGGAAGGAAAATCTCTTCCTTTGTCAAAGTATTGTTATGCCTTCGGAGAACTAAAAAAGTGATAATTTGGGACAAAATTCCTCCCTTTCCAACATTCCTGCAATCAAACCACGTTTTCCTATTTCTATCAAGGGCAGGTCCTGACTCAGACCTAGAGGGGCCAG
This sequence comes from Aotus nancymaae, assembly GCF_030222135.1. Classification (NCBI taxonomy): domain Eukaryota; kingdom Metazoa; phylum Chordata; class Mammalia; order Primates; family Aotidae; genus Aotus; species Aotus nancymaae. The sequence continues at coordinate 32,234,792 of NW_026988428.1, forward strand.
AAGGCCAGTTCTTTCTCTCTATTAGGATGACTGCATTGACTGGGAGTGGGTGGGGCTGGGCAATAACAGAAAAGTGAAATCCATTCCTTTAGATCCCTTTGAGAGCTGCCGCTGGCAAAATTTTCCTCTATTCCCTTGTGTGTAATACCAAACAATGGCTCTCAAAATGTGGTCTTTGAGCCAGCAGCATAAATATCACCTGGAAACTTGTTTGAAATGCAAATTCTTAGTCCCCACCCTAGGAGAACTACTGAATCAGAAACTTGGGAAGGAGCTGAACATTCAGTCTTTTAACATGCCCTCCAAGATGTGTTATGTAAGCTAAAGTTTGAGAACCACTGGCTAGGGGATTCATATTTCAAGCATTGGTACCTCACTCTCTTCAAATGGATCTTCACACTTCTGTTGTCAGGTTTATTCTCTGCCCTACTAGGCTAGACCACAGTTCTGTTCCCCTTAGTTGCAAGGTCCTCTTCCACTCTTTTTTTTTTTTTTTGAGATGGAGTCTCACTCTGTGGCCCAGGCTGGAGTGCAGTGGCACGATCTCGGCTCACTGCAACCTCCACCTCCCAGTTTTCAAGTGATTCCTCTGCCTCAGCTCCTGAGTAGCTGGGACTACAGGCACGGGCACCACATCTGGCTAATTTTTTGCATTTTAATAGAAATGGGATTTCACCATGTTGGCCAGGATGGTCTCAATCTCCCGACCTCATGATCTGCCCACTTCAGTCTCCCAAAGCGCTGGTATTACAGGCATGAGCCACTGCCCAGCCAGTCTTCTTCCACTCTTAACTCAGTGAAAGAACTGAGGCTAGTCACCAATAGCAGAAACTATGGTGGGGCAACTACCAAGCTCCTATGATTGATTGGGGCTGGGGCTTCCCATATGGGCACTGAATATACTTGGGTTCAGAAATCTGAAAGGACAGAAAGGAACAAACAACTCAAAGATGGAAAATCCAATGTAAAACTGAAAAACTGACATCCAAGGAAATGATTCTCCTTTGTCCTTTTCACTGGCTCTTCTAATAAGAGGCAGGTGGAGTGGGCATCTAGCAGCACAAAGGTAGAATAAGGCCTGTCATGCCAAGCCCTTAAGAACCCATGTTTTCCAACATCATAATTGCATTAGAGACCAACGAGGGGCCACGGAAGGGATTTCTAACCATGATTTGGCATACCCCATGGGCAAGGGCAACAGGAGCATCACAGAGTCCTCAGGGCACAAGAGGGAACTAGGCTTTTCTAGTAAGATGTGACACAAGCAAGATTTAAATCCAGACTCTGCTTATTAGGTAGATGTAACCAATTAAGCCATGGTCCCCAAAATGCATTCTACTGCTTAGAAGACGCTGTCTGATTCCGGCTGTGGGGAGGAATCTGCCTTAGGCTCTGGCCCTGCTACCTCCTCCATTTCCTCTCCCAGGAGCACCTATGAGGACTAAGTGAATGACAGTTGCAAATCTGCCCACAGGGCTTCTCCAAGATCAAAAGATTAGAGTAGACCTCAAGGCTGAAGCTTTCTTCAACCCCAGGCCTCATGCTCTCTCCCTCTTTCCTGCCACCACCTCCATTTTCCCAACAGGCAGCATTCTTCCTCTACACTTTGTCCCTACTTCTCTTTTTCAGAGTTTTTTTTTGTTTTTGGTTTGAGTTTTGCTTTGTTCTGACTGAGCAATAATAGACCTTCCCAAGGGCATTTGTTCTCTCCAACTCCCACCCTTCTTCCATTCTAGTTTATCTTTTCAAGCTTCTGGCCAATTCTATTCCATCATGAGCCCACTTACTACCTATTCCTCTGCCTACTATCCAGTTTCTTTTCTATCAGCTTTAAGCCTACTAAGCAGGGGTCAATTCATACTTCCCACTCTCTTCCTACAAAATTCTTGGCTTGGCTACAGCAATTCATCTGCCACCTCACCACTTTGCCCCTTTCTCACACATAGTCTCCCACAAGACACCACCACCACTCCACCCCCCTGCCTAGTGCTGCCAAATCTGGCCCCTCTACTCCATTCCCTAGAGGCTCTTCTTCCCTTCATGTAACTTCCAAAGTTGTTTTCCACTTTTCACCATTTTTAATTTTCTCCCTTCCAGTCTCCTGTGACTCCTGAAAATCAAACTTTCAATTCTACAAGCAATTTTTTGTGTGCTTATGATGTGCCAGGCACTGGCAATTTCAGGCCTGGGAGATCAAATGTGATCTTTGCTCCTGCTCTCAGTGTGTTCTTCAGCTAAGCCCTCCCCACCCCCTACTTTCCTGCCGTGTCTCTTGCCACCAGGCACCTGGGCATCCTCTTCCAGCAAACTTTGGGGATGAGTGCTCACTTGCCATGCACCCCAACTGCTCCATGCCTGCCAGATTTCTAGCTATTATCTGAATTGGTTCCTTCTGATGAACCGTGAACTTCCTTGGGTTACCCAACTGGGGACTTACGGTCCCTGTCAGTTGAATAAAAGATGTGTTGGCTGTGTCACTTATTTCTTTTCTAGGTCTTCTCCTTCACCTTTCCCTCCATTCCTGCTCTGCTCCTGATAAAAAGACTGCCACAGAATGGGGGAAGATAAGTCACAGAATCTTCTGAGAACCACCTCATCTCACTGCCAGATACATAAGCCTCCAGACACAACAGGTTGGGTCTCACCTCCCTCTGGCATCCTGGCCCCCATATGATGCTTCTGAGTCAGCCAGGGACTTGATCCAACCTAGAGATGCTGGAGGATTGGGCTGGTGATCTGTTCCCAGGGAGCACTTCAACAGCAGATTGCTGAGCAGGGCCAGGACTAGGGAGATTGCCCAGCATGTGAGTTTAAGGAGACCCTCAGTTCCAGGGCCCCGCAAGTGCTGACCTTGCTCTTGAAGATCTGAGAGTGTTGAGCTCGAGTATGGAGCCACCCAGTGGTGGTGGTAGTGACTGTGACTTGACCCCCTAGGCATGTTCGCAATAACTGGATACCCCTGTGATTAAGAGGATAGGGTAGGAAATGGTTGTGGGAGAAAACATAGAAAAGCAGGTGTGCAGATAGGGTTGGAAGACACTGTCCATTAACCAGTGACAAAGCCCCTCCACTTGGGCAGGCAGGGCCTGTGTTGAATGCAACTCAAAGGCATGGCTCTTCCTCTACAGGAATTGCCTTAAAGATCCTCAAGCCTATTGCTTAGGGGATGATCCTCAGATGCCCTGCAGCTTTCCTTACCTCAGCCAGATTGTTTTGTTGCCCCTGGGCCTCATAAAGTTTCCTTATTTTCTTGTGTTCCCTCTCGCTTTCCCTCAGCCATTTGAAGTCTGGTCTTTTCCATCAACAAAAAGGGAAGGAGGTAAGGGAACTGAGAAAAGGGAAAAGAGAAACACAGCCACCATGACTGTCCACTAGCTAGAAATCTGGCAGGCATGGGGATGGTAAAAACTCCACCAGCACAGTATGTGAGTGCCTGTTTCCCCATAGCCTTACCATTTGCCCATCTGATTAAAAATGCTACCATCTTTTTAGTATTATGTTTAGTATAGTTTAAATATGCATTTCTAAATTGAACCTTTCCATATTTTTAAAAGGACATTTTTGTTTCTGTTAAGTGTTTTTCAAACAACTATTGAATATTTGTTCTAGAGGACATCTAACATTCCTTACAACTCAAGTCCAACAATGATGTGATCAGCATTACACTGGGCAGTTGAGGTAAAAGGAAAGCAAAGCATTGAGGTCAGGGTCATTCCATTTGCTCTGACTAAAGTTAAATGCTCAAATGTGCCACTCAAATGTGAGCTCAGAAAAGTGGAGATGTTTTATCCATTTTAATATTCCCAGCACAGGGCCTAGAATCTTGCAGGCACTTAGTCATTAATGAATGAATACTAGGGATGAGATTAGCTATTCTTGGGAATGCCTCTGGCTGAGTACCCAGCCAACATTAAGATCTTGATAATCTGGATAGCTTGCTAATGAGATAGGGTCATTTCTTATATTTCACTGGAGTACAGCCACCCTAAAGCTTATCAGTGAAAAATAATCTGAAATGACCATTGTTAGCTATATAAAGTTAAGGGTCTGGGTCTCTCGTGTCTACTACTGTTCCTGCATATGGTAGGCACTTAATAAACTGGATACATTTTGCCAAATGAATGAAAGTTTGAAATGAAGAAACCATCATAAAACAAATACGTGTGATTTTTTTTTTTTTTTTTTAGGAAATCTAGAAAACAAATTGCCAGTATCATTCCCATCCTATCTTAGAGGAAAAAGCCTAATTCTAGACCACCTAGTATTTCAGTCTTCTTACTCCTTAGTTTACCAAGGTCTGAGTTCTTGTCCCATGACCAAGAAGGAGGAGGCACGCAGACACCAGAGAGTAAGGCAGAGTACACTTACTATGTGACAGAAAAGCTTTTAGCAGCAAGAGGGGACTCAAAAGTGGGTTGCCAGAAATGGGGCTGAGTTCTGGGATTTTTATGTGCCAAAAAGTCTTCTGTGGGTTGTGTCATAATGGGAAGCGTAAAGTTCCCTCTAGGGGTGTTGCATCTGTGCATGCCTGAGGTTGGCCATAGTGACTCCATCTTGGTTATTACCCAAGTGCCTTAGCAAAACCCATGGTGGGGTGGGGGGCAAACCGCAGTGCTAACGATATTACAATTAGCTCTGGGTCATGTTCAGGACATTTAGTTGATTTATTGTGCCTGTGCCTAAGTTGGGACAGTCCCTTCTGAGCAAACATCCTGGTATAAGAGGAAATTCTTAACCACATTTCCACCTGCTAGCTACACCACACGGGCAGTACAGGTGTGGTCCCACTGGTGCTCTCTCTTGAGACCCTCCCTATCTACCTAGTCAGCCTCTAATTGTCTCTTCTCTCACTGGTTCTTTAGGTGAAAACATCCTAAGACTATAAAGGGGTAACACATCTGGGTATCATCAGGGCACTTGATTAACTTTATTCCAATTGTGTTCAATAGGCAATGTTTGATTTTCTCATTGCCTCTTTGCAGAGGCATTCTTCCACTCAGATTCACGTGCATAATAAACTTAATTACAACATGGCAAAATAATCAAGTTCTGATCATCTATAGACGAGATAAACCGGCAAGAGTTCTACAGTTACTAGGCTCTGCCTAGGCTTAAAGCAGTGATCCTCAAGGGTGTAAAAGGGTAAATATTAGCATCACTTAACGGTGTTTTGTTGTTTTGTTTTGTTTTGTTTTTTTGTCTGTTTTAAATACACATACCCTGTTGCCCCTTGTAGGAGATATCAGACTCTCCTGAGGAAAAGACTGGTCAGGTATACCTGGAGAAAGCTCCCAAGAGGTTCTAATACCTTCCCACTGCCACTCTTACCTCTTAAAGAATAAAAAGCACTTGCCAGCTGCTTCCATGTCCCCATTCCTTTGACTTCAGCTGAAAACAGCTAGTCCTTTCCTTGAATCAGCAACTTTGATGTTTTACTTCCCTAGGAACCATTTCTGTATCCTGTCAGCTATGGCAGGAGAATTACTCCCACACTGTTCTGAACCCCTGCATTCAGAACTAAAATCATACATTTGTTCTATACTTGGTACACAGTGCTCAATACATGTTATTGCTAAGAAAAGCAAAACACTATTATCTGGCCTTCTCCATCTCCTTGTATTTCTGCCTTGCATTCTGTAAACCTTCATAATTTCCTCTCTAGGAGTTGGCACTTTCTCAGAAGACAATTTCCTTATTGCTAAATTTTGTCAAGCAAACCATATGCCATGACGTTTACGTACCCTTTTCATTTTACTGACATTTAAATCACCTAAAAATCATCAGCCCAATCCCAACATTTTACTGAGAGGGAAACCAAGACCATGAATGGTTGAGAAATAACTCCGCAAAGGTCAGACTAGCAGAACTTTGACTAGAATCCTGGTTTTACTACATACTGGTCCAGTAGTTTTCTGCTATAGCACATTACCACTCCACTGGGAAATAATTAAACACATATTTAACTCTCAGTGACGAGCACCTACCCTATGCCAGGCCCTGTGCTGGATGCTTTCACACACTTATTTAACTGAAGATTAACATAAGAATTTTTTTTAATTAAAATAGGCTATCAATTCAAAGTAAAAATTACAAACTCATTATAATCAATTTTGGGAGGACTTTGTCCTAAAAAGAATTTCAGTTAAGAACACTTTCAATCAGTGGGACCACTCAACTTGAAGACTGTCTACTCTTTTCCCAACATGCCCTCCTCCCCACAACTCAATTTGGATTTGCTAGAGTATCTAACACGTGTTAAGCCGCGGGTTTTCCTCTATCTGTTTTCGTCTACTTCTAAGACATTTCTCCGAGTCCTGCGGCAGGAACAGAATCTCAGTTCTTTACTCTCTTAACTGCACATTACCATCACCCGCCCCTTCCCTTCCAGGTGCGGCAAAGAGGAAATAGACACAGGGTGGTCGAGCGGTCCATTTCATTTCAGTTAGTGTGAGAGACGCGCTTCCTGGGGTCTATGGGGAAAAAGCATGCGTCCTGGGTAGGAGGGAAGCTGCTCCCACTAGAGGCATCCTCGACTGCATTCCGAAGACCTTCAGATTTAGGGGTGGACTTTGAGGAAGTCTCTTAGTGGAGTCTTCCCCTGCCCGCTAGATGTGCGGTCGGTTTTAGCCGGCGTTGGCTTCTGGATGGTCCGCTGTGCGGGCTTCTTGGGCTCCTGCTTCTCTTCCCTGGGCTTGGAGCTTCGCCTCTTGTCCTGCCCTGACCTCAGCCCGGTGTGTTCCGTCGCGGCCGGTCCTCGCCTGTCTGCCGCCGTGGTCCCCGCTTCCTTCTTGGCTCCGGCGCACGGCGGCTCCTTGGCTCTCAGCCTCGCCCTCCTGGCTCTCCTCGCCCTGGCCCTGGCTTTCGCCCTCACGCTCCGTCTCCACGCTTCTCTGGCCTTCCTGGCCGCCTTGCGAAGGCGCGTGCGGCGCCTCCGTGGTCTCCGAGGCGCGACTGGGGTCCTCCGGGGACCGCGCGTGCCCTCCTCCGGCCCCGCGCGCCCCGGCTTTCTTTTGGGCTTCGGAACCTTCCAGACCCTGAAGTAACCCGCGGCGTCGCTGCCGCTGACCCGGAGGAGCGTGCCCGTGGCCTCCCGCCTGGGCGCTTCGTGGCGGCCACTCTTCCTGCGCACCTCGTAGCCGGCGTTTCTGAACTCCTTCCTGAGGGTGGCCAGAGTCAGCCCTTTGTGAGCGGTGATGGCCTGCAGCAACAGCTGGGACACTCTGAGCACGGAGCGCCGGCCGCAGCTCGGTGGTCCCCCGACAGTTTTTTCCGCTGGCGGCTGAATAGCTGAGTGGCCTTGAGATTTGCCACTGGGCCCAGGTGCCTCAGCCATGGCCCCTCTCCCGCCTCCGCGGGGCCACCGTCTTTTTCCCTCACCCGCTCAGGCCTGTTCTATAGCTGGGGTGGAGGGAGCCACGTCACAAAGGCGAGCTGGGCAGAGATTTTCAGGTCCTAATTATGGGCTGGCAGGCGCCCTTTTTACTTCTAATAACCAATCAAATGCCACTTCCTTCTAGGATCCATTCAAGTCTTCTGTGCCTGTCCACCTGCAGCAGTCACCTACACGGTCTTCGGGGTTTTGTTGCCAAATCAAACTTAACTGATCTCGATCTCCACCGCTTTCTTTAGTCGGCTGGTGTGTGTATGTGTGTGGCTGGTGTGTGTTTTGTGTGTGTGTGGTACTGCACACCATCTACCTTCACAGTTCCTTAAGAAACAAGCAATACAGTGCTTGCAGAAAATACACGGAGTAGTCCATGCAACACAACCCAGCCTAGAAACTCCCACCTTTAATTCCCAGGTAACTGAAGTCATGTCCCCTAATTCTACACAGTGGATTCTGTGCAAGAGCATGAAGCAAAAGAAGGAAGCAACTGTGGTCCCTCTACCCTAAACACTGATTCCCACGCCTGGGAAGTTTAGATGCCACATTCAATTGCAGATTTCACATCGCCTGAGGACACTGGTCTAATCATTATTCTTTGCACATACTGTGTTTTTCTCCCTCTCATCCCCTCTCTTGGATTGTTCATCCTTTTTCTCTGCCCAGATAAGTCCTGCTCATCTTTCAAGATACTGCTAAATTATCTTTTTTCACTGAAGACTTCCCAAGCTCTTTCAAATGATTTCTTGCCTCTTAACTACCACAACCACCAAAATTACTTATGCAATCTTATATGGCTGTTTCTTTATTTTAAATTAATTTGGCATTACAGAGTATAATGTGGCACAACTCTTTTAAAAAGAAAAAAAAGTGGCTGGGCGCTGTGTCTCACACCTGTAATCCCAGCACTTTGCAGGCCGAGGCGGGTGGATCACGAGGTCAAGAGATCGAGACCATCCTCACCAACATGGTGAAACCCATTCTCTACTAAAACTACAAAAATTAGCAGGGTGTGGTGGCACACACCTGTAGTCCCAGCTACTCAGGAGGCTGAGGAAGAAGAATCTCTTGAACCCAGGAGACAGAGGTTGAACTGAGCCAAGATCACGCCACTGCACTCCAGCCTGGTGACAAAGCGAGACTCCGTCTCAAAAAACAAACAAGAAACTTGTACTTGGAGTTGGAAGATATGGATGCATATCCTAGCTCTTTAGGAGCCATATGACATTAACAAATCCCTTAATATCAGCAGTGTGGCTGTGGGATGAATGTGCCAGCCATCTGACTTGTCATCTAACATCACGTTCCCTTCCTACCAACATCACAGAATTATTGCAAAGTTTCAGAAGAGGTAGATGAGCAAGGGCTACCTAGATATAAGGAATAAAGTTACTTTACTTTGAATGTTTCTGTCCTGTCTTTCCAACTAAATAAAAATATCCCTGAGAGCTACAGTCTTTGAACTTCTATGTCCCATGCTGCACCTAACAATATCCTTCACTATACATAGTAGGCGTTTAATGGAGCCTGCTTACATCATTCCTCTCTGGTGAGGAGAGTTTCTCTGGATTCAGAAAGAAAGTTCCAGAAGATCAGGGGAAAGGAGCAGAGTGAATTTCAAAGGGTTAGAAATGAAGGGGACCAAGTAAAGACTAGCTTCTTAAGGACCTATTTTGGAAACAGTTTAGTTGGGAATAATTCAAAAAATTATTCTAAGAATACACCAAATTGCCAAGCATATCATACTTTTCCAGAGAGCAATCACACACATCAGCAGTCACAGGCTAGACAGGCTAGACTGTGCCAGTTTCTTTTAAAAATCAAAGCTTCAGGAAGTAACTTAGATCTTACTCAGCCCAGGCTGGAGTGCAATAACACAATCTTGGCTCACACGCAACCTCCACCTCCCGGGTTCAAGCAATTCTCATGTCTCAGCCTCCAAGAAGCTCGGATTACATGCATGTGCCACCACATCCAGCTAATTTTTGTATTTTTTTTTTAAATAGAGACAAGGTTTTGCCATGTTGGCCAGGCTGGTCTCCAACTCCTGGCCTCAAGCAATCCACCCACCTCGGCTTCACAAAGTGCTAGGATTAGAGGCATGAGCCATTGCGCCCAGCTAGACCAGTACTTCTTAAACTTGAATGTGCATATTTAGTACCCTGGGATACTCATAAAGTGCAGATTCCAATTCATTAGGTCTGAAGACAAGGCTAGTGGTTTTACCTTTTAAGAAGCTTCCAGGTAGTTCTATCTGGTTAAAACACAGGTGTGTGTTGAGGGGTGAGGAGAGGGTAGACAATGAGAAGAGAAGTAGCCGGAGATGGGACTAAAAAGGTAGGTAAAGGACGTTGTGAAGGACAACTAGTGATAATGACAGAACTGTAAGTGGTGACACAGTAGCAAGTGGTAGAGTTTGCAACCAAACCTAAGTCTACTTAATCCTAAGGCCTAAGTTCTTAAGTACTGTGCTAGGTTTCCTTTTCTCTAAGGTTGACCCTCTCCACGTATCTCCACTCTACAGCAGGGAATAGTTTATCTCCATAATCACAATTCAGAGCTGCTCAGATTCAAGAGTATTTAAAAGCATTCACTGTACCTTTTCCCATCTTTAAAATCAGGGTACCGTAATGTGACCCTGAGGATATCCATGGGCGGGGGACTACTGCATCAGCACAGGGACAGTGCACCCAGGAAGGACTGCCAGATGGAGAGGCAGAACCACACGACACAGGATTTTTCCCATTTGTATAGTCTCTTGGTTTGGCTACCTTTCCTGGTTGCAGAGGCCAGTGGCCACAGGATGGGGCAAACACCAGATAAAAAAGAGGCGCAACTGTTTGCTTAGAGAATAAGGAAGAAAATGAGTGAAATGGGACACTTGAAGTCAGCTGATCCAGAGAAAAATGGACTGACTGGACATTATGGTATAATCATGAAAGCAGGAACAAAATCAACCAACCATGTTTATTGGCCCCTGTGATCAGAAGGGAGACCAAGCAGAAACCTTTGGGAGAGGCCAAAATCAAAGGAAAACAAATATATGAAAAAAAATCAAAACCATCGGCAGCAAACATTTTCATCTGTATATATAACCATTCATTTCTGTATAGATCTCTGTACACATATGCTGTAAGTAGTAGAGGAATCATTTTTTTAAATGAGAGCAGGAAACAAATGCCCCACTTGCCACTCAGCTGGCTCAGAGGGCAGGAAAGCTAGCTGACAGATATTTTCCATATCACCAATCCCTTAAGAGTTCTTTTCTTCCTCTTTGGAAGAATTCTACTTGCCAGATTTCTTCTTCTGACATCCCAAAAGGAAAAGATACTTCATAAAAGTGATTTCCTTAGGAAAAAAAGTCAGTAAAAACCAGCACAACACCATTAATCTAGAGATACCAACTCCAGCTCCACAAAGACAAGCCTGAAGTATCCCTTTGAATTTTTTTTTAATTGCATTTTAGGTTTTGGGGTACATGTGAAGAACATGCAAGATTGTTGCATAGGTACACACATGGCAGTGTGATTTGCTACCCTTTGAATTTTAATGGTCTGTGATTATAAATCAGAAGTTATCACTTAAAGAGGACAACACCACCCTTTTGTGAGAAAGAACAATAGCTCTTAATTTCATGAAGCTTGGTGGGTCAGGGGTAAGAGGGCTGTGGGGAGGAAGAAGGATAATTGGGAATGATGTCTAGCCTATATCCTTCTGCTTTGAGTTCCAGAGCAAGATAGCTTTTGTTCTTGGAGGTCAGTAGAGGAACTTGGTTGATTTAAAGAGTAAGCAATCTTTACATACTAAATTCCAAGAACATCAGAGGTTTCATTCATCTCACTCCCTCATACAGAGTTGCACTGATTTAACTTCACCAAGGATAACTCCATGCTAGAGCATAGCAAAATTCAGTAACATATTGATCTAACCTCAGTCTATCTCACTGCCCCTCCCTGGATCCAGAGGCCCAGGATTCCAAGGTCCTATGCCTTTCTGACTCAATTATCTTGCATTTATTTAATTTATCTCATCCCAAGCTGAATGACAGAAACCTGGTCAGCAGTGTACTAAGACTCCCCCATTGACCTGAACCCGCTACTACATTTTTTCCCCAAAAGTCACTTTCTTACTCATTTGGTTTTATATTCTAAGACCCTATCTTCCCCTAAACTACTATGTGCCTTCTACTTTAATACAAATGACCCCACAACAGTCATTTGAACAAACAATCCCATCAGCCCCAGTCATGGCTTTGGAGAGGACTAAAGTGGCTTACAAAAAGAAATGCAAAAATAAAATAACTATGTTCCTTAAAAGTATGGAGATAGTCTGGCAACTGCATTCATCCTTTTAATCCTCAGAACAATTGTTTGGAAGTGAGTCCAGGGTGCCTACACCCAAGTGATCTCACTAGAGGACCAGGAAAATCTCTCGGCAATTAGACTGAAAATATGAAGATCCGGTCTCCCTGGCCCTTTCCATTGAAGAATACCAAGGATCTTTAAATACCCCACATAATGTATAAAAATCTATACCTGCACCTCCACCCTCAAATGACAGCAATGGAGAAATGTTTGCTTTTAGTGTTATTAAAACATTTGCTTTTAGTGTTATTAAATTCCTACCCAAGTTCTTCTTACCCAAAACAGGTGTGCTACATAAATTAAGCCCCTCATCGAAGCATTACTAATAGTTAAGTTTTTGCACCAGCCCACAGTATGAGGTCTCTAAGGACCATTTTACAGTGGTCAGTTAAATCTCGAACTGAAAACCCATTTCTCTGAAGATTCATACTTTCAATATGAGGTTTGAGGCATCCCAAGGCACAGTCAAGTTGCAACCCCATAATAATACTATATTCTGGCATCATTCAATTCTGTTATAGTAATCCCCAGACATCCACTCTTGTCAAAATCCCAGAATACTGCACAAATGAAGCCAAAGCAGAAACACAGAAAATCATTTACCATATATATGCAACTGCATTGTAGTTTGAGAATTAAAACATTTCAAACCTACATGTCTATCTTATGTTGTGTGATAATACATCCCCACCTCAGAGAACCTTATTTCTATCCAATCTCTAAAAACCTAAAATTCCACAAAATCCAAATTCATTAATTAAAACTTGTTCTCCAACAAATTAACCATGAAAATAAATGTCCATGCTAAAGAATATAACCAATAGCAAGCCTTATTTTCATTCCTATTTCACAATACTTTCCATAATTATACTGTATCATAGCATAATTTCCTCCATTTTTTCCTTAAAAATTCCAATTCTAAATATTTCAATTCAAAAAACACTAAATTCTCAATTTTCTGTGGAAATCATACCTGATTTTCTATTTTAACCCAACTCCTGCTTGTATGGCTTTTTCTCTGTTTTTGATCCATATAGGGAAGAATAGCTACCATTTACTGAAGGCCTATTCATCAGGCATTGTGTTTAAATTATCACTACTTCTTTCAACACTACTGGCAGGTGAATAGTGTTATTCACATTTTACAGAAGAGAATGTGAACACCTCACCTAAGGAAAAGCTCGGAATAAGAATTATCACACCTCATAAGTAAACCCAACAAGGATACTCCTTCTCTATCTTCCACCCAGAAAAGAAAAGTTGCCATATCAGCTCTTTTCTCACATCTTCTCATTAACCAAAGCTTTGCTTAAGCAACAGTCCTTCCCCTACCATAATTTCTACCATACCCAGCTATGCCACCAGTTTTCAGTGTTTTGCCTCTCAGCATCAAATTCACCCTTTGTTGCCTGATATGTGGAAATAGATCTGGGCCTTTTAAATATTTTACATTTTCTAGCTGGCAAGCTGGCAAGCTTTGTCAGTAGAGCCCATTGAAGAGATCCTGCAGGAAAAAGGGGTTTTCCTCTGCCGTCTCTCCATCACCAGATTCCTAGAACAGAGTGAAAAACTGTGGCCTATATGCTAAATCTAGCCTGCCACCTGTTTTTGTATGGCTTGAGGGGAACCCCTCAAGTAGTTTAGGGCTTTGAGCCACAGAGAACAAACAGAACATCCTGCTTCTATTTCCCCCTCCACTCTCAGCAAATGCCTCTTTGGTCCAGGTTGCTGTTTCCCACCCCTTTTCCCAGTTTTGAGTACATATCCACCAGGGTCATTACAGGGCTTGCTGCCCTGCCTTTGTTCCACATAGATGCTCTTAGACATCCTGGCCCAAGTTGTACACAAAAATACACTAGATTCCCAAAAGAGTGGTCTCTTGAGCGCCTGGTTCCAGGAATGCCTGCAGTAGCACATCTGACACCCTCTCCATGCCCACTTATCAGCCTGTTTTGTCAGTACCCTAGAATGTTATTCCTGCCTGCTCAGTGAATACGGAACAGCTCTAGCCTGGGCAAACCAGCAAATCTCTCTTCCACCCAGTGGGCTGCAACTATATATTCTTCAATAAGGTCTGAACTCCCATCCCAACTTTGTACTTGCTTGTTACTCTTCTATCGTTGCTTAAAAATTCTTTTTATTAACTTTTCCTGTTTAAGTTACTGTGTGGTTTCTGTTTCCTGAGGGCCAGACTGAAAAAGTAGCCCTATTACCCTGATTTGATCATCACACATATACACATATTGAAATATCATATTGTACCTCATAAATATGGTTATTATATGTCCATTAAAAATAAAAATAGAATTTATAGCTCGAGGAGTTCCAAGATGGCCGGTTAGATCCAGCTCAGGATTGCAGCTCTGAGTGAAAGCACAGAGGGTGAGTGGATGCCGCATTTCCAGATGGATTTTTATTGCCCACAGACCAGGAGATTCACAGGCAGAGGAGCCCCATGGGTCGCCAGCATGGTTGTTTTGGCCAGTGTGGCTGTTTTGCCTGCGCCCCGGCGCAGCGGCTCCCAGTGCAGAGTAAACGGGACTATGTTCCCACTTAGCCAGCAAGAGGAGCTGAAACAGGGAGCCAGGCCAGGAGATTCCCAGGCAAAAAAAGCACCACGAATCTCAGAGCAGCAGTTTCAGTGGCACAGTGGGTCACCGCATGGGAAATCACACAGATCCCGGCACCTATTCAACAGGTGACCAGGACACCTGGGAGAGGGCTGACCGTTCAATGAAAAAATAAAAGGCTCTGAGGCAGGGAGCCAGGAGATCAGGCCTGGCTGGTCCCACTCCCACAAAAACAAAAACAAAAACAAAAACAAAAAAACAGCAATTGGAAACGCTCTGGGTTGAGAGTTTCACAGCAAGCACAGCTGAACCTGGGACGGTCCAGCTCTGTGGGAGAGGGGCATCCACCATTACTGAGGCAGCTTGCTGTTGCTGCAGCAACCCGCCGTTGCCGAGGCAACCCACCATTACAGAGAAAGTCCGTGATTACAGAGGCGGGCCAACATTGCAGAAGCAGCACTAACTACACCCATATAAACAGGACTGCAGGGAAGTTCACACAGCAGCTCAGCGAAGCCTCTGCAGGCTGAGAGTGACTAGGCTGCCTCCTTGTGGGCAGGGCAGCCCTGAAGAAAAAAAAAGGCAGCAGCACAGCGGAAACTCATAAAGCCCTAACTCCCTGGGACAGACCACTTGGGGGAAAAAAGGGGGGGGTTATGAGTTGTGCTGCTGCAGACTTAAATTTACCAGCCCAGCAGCTCTGAATGAACAATGGGGCTCACAGCTCAGCACCTGAGCTAATATAAAGGACTCTTTCCTCAAGCAGCTCCCGACACCCGTATATCCAAAGTCACCTCATAAAGGAGAGCTCAGACTGACATTTGGCAGGTATCCTTCTGGGATAAAGCAGAAGAAGAAACAGGTAGCAACGTTTACTGTTCGGCAGCTGCTGCAAGTGATCCCCAGGCAAGCAGAGTCTGGAGTGGACCTCAGCAGTCCTACAGCAGAGAGGCCAGAGAGTTAAAAGGAAAACTAAGAAACAGAAATAACTTCATCAACAACAAACAGAACGTCCACTCAGAGACCCAATCAGAAAGTCAACAACTACAAAGCCGACAGGTGGATAAATCCACAAAGATGGGAAGAAACCAGCGCAAAAAGGATGAAAACACCTGAAACCAGAACACCTCTCCTCCTACGAGGGATCACAACTCCTCACCAGCAGGGGAACAAGACTGGATGGAGAATGAGTGTGATGAAATGACAGAATCAGGCTTCAGAAGGTGAGTAGTAAGATACTTCTGTGAGCTAAAAGAACATGTTCTAACTCATTGCAAAGAAACTAAGAACGTTGAAAAAAGATTTGACGAAATGCTAATGAGAATGGACAATTTAGAGAAGAATATAAGTGAATTGATGGAGCTGAAAAACACAACATGAGAACTTCACGAAGCATGCACAAGTTTCAACAGCTGAATTGACCAAGCAGAAGAAAGGATATTAGAGGTCGAAGATCAACTCAATGAAATAAAACAGGAAGGCAAGATTAGAGAAAACAGGGTAAAAAGGAATGAACAAAGTCAACAAGAAATATGGGACTATGTGAAAAGACCTAATCTACATTTGATAGGTGTACCTGAATGTGACGAAGAGAATGAATCCAAGCTGGAAAATACTCTTCAGGATATTATCCAGGAAAACTTCCACAACCTAGCAAGGCAGGCCAATATTCAAGTCCAGGAAATACAGAGAACACCACAAAGATATTCCTCAAGAAGAGCAACCCCAAGGCACATAATCGTCAGATTCACCAGGGTTGAAATGAAGGAGAAAATGCTAAGGGCAGCCAGAGAGAAGGGTTGGGTTAGCCACAAAGGGAAGCCCATCAGACTCACAGCAGATCTCTCAGCAGAAACCCTACAAGCCAGAAGAGAGTGGGGGCCAATATTCAACATCCTTAAAGGAAAGAACTTTCAACCCAGAATTTCATATCCGGCCAAACTAAGCTTCATAAGTGAAGGAAAAATAAAATCCTTTGTGAACAAGCAAGTACTCAGAGATGTCATCACCACCAGACCTGCTTTACAAGAGCTCCTGAAAGAGGCACTACACATAGAAAAGAACAAGCAGTACCAGCCACTCCAAAAACACACAAAATGGTAAAGAGCATCAACACAATGAGGAATCTGCATCAACTAACCAGCAAAACAGCTGGTTAGCATCAAAATGGCAGTATCGAACTCACACATAACAATATTAACCCTAAACATAAATGGACTAAATGCCCCAATCAAAAGACACAGACTGGCAAATTGGATCAAAAGCCAAAACCCATCAGTGTGCTGTATCCAGGAAACCCATCTCACATGCAAGGATACACAAAGGCTCAAAATAAAGGGATGGAGGAAGATTTACCAAGCATATGGGGAGCAAAAAAAAGCAGGAGTTGCAATTCTCATCTCTGATAAAATAGACTTTAAAGCAACAAAGATCAAAAGAGACAAAGAAGGACATTACATAAGGGTAAAAGGATCAATGCAACAAGAAGAGCTAACGATCCTAAATATATATGCACCTAATACAGGAGCACCCAGATACATAAGGCAAGTTCTTAATGACTTACAAAGAGACTTAGACTCCCACACAATAATAGTGGGAGACTTTAACAATCATTGTCAATATTAGACAGATCAATGAGACAGAAAATTAACAAGGATTTCCAGGACTTGAACTCAGACCTGGACCAAGCAAACCTAATAGACATTTACAGAACTCTCTACCCCAAATCCACAGAATATACATTCTTCTCAGAACCACATCACACCTACTCTAAAATTGACCACATAATTGGAAGTAAATCACTCCTCAGCAAATGCAAAAGAACGGAAACCATAACAAACAGTCTCTCAGACCACAGTGCAATCAAGTTACAACTCAGAATTCAGAAACCAACACAGAACCACACAGCTTCATGGAAACTGAACAACTTTCTCTTGAATGTTGACTGGATAAACAATGAAATGAAGGCAGAAATAAAGATATTCTTTGAAACCAACCAGAACGAAGACACCACATACCAGAATCCTTGGGACACATTTAAAGCAGTCTCTAAAGGAAAATATATAGCAATAAGTGCCCACATGAGAAGCAAGGAGAGATCTAAAATTGAAACCCTATCATCAAAATTGAAAGAGCTAGAGGAACAAGATCAAAAAAACTCAAAAGCTAGCAGAAGACAAGAAATAACTAAGATCAGAGCAGAACTGAAGGAGATAGAGACACGAAAAACCCTTCAAAAAATCAATAAATCCAGGAGCTGGTTTTTTGAAAAGATCAACAAAATAGACAGACAACTAGCCAGATTAATAAAAAAGAAAAGAGAGAATAACCAAATAGATGCAATAAAAAATGATAAAGGGGATATCACCACAGATTCCACAGAAATTCAAACCATCATCAGAGATTATTACAAACAATTCTATGCATATAAACTAGAAAACCTGGAGGAAATGGATAAATTCCTGGACACTTGCCTCCTCCCAACCTTTAACCAGGAAGAAGTTGAAACCCTGAATAGACCAATAACAAGGTCTGAAGTCGAGGCAGCAATTAAGAGTCTAACACCCAAAAAAAGCCCAGGTCTAGATGGGTTCACAGCCAAATTCTACCAGACATACAAAGAGGAGCTGGTACCATTCCTTCTGAAACTATTCCAAATAATCCAAAAAGAGGGAATCCTTCCCAAATCATTTTATGAGACCAACATCATCCTGATACCAAAACCCGGCAGAGACTTAACAAGAAAAGAAAACTACAGGCCAATATCCATGATGAACATAGATGCAAAAATCTTCAATAAAATACTGGCAAGCCAATTGCAACAGCACATCAAAAAGCTTATCCACTATGATCAAGTAGGATTCATCCCGGGGATGCAAGGCTGGTTCAACATATGCAAGTCTATAAACGTAATTCACCACATAAACAGAACCAAAGACAAAAACCACATGATTATCTCAATTGATGCAGAGAAGGCCTTCGACAAAATTCAACAGCCCTTTATGCTAAAAACCCTCAATAAACTAGGTATTGACAGAACGTGTGTCAAAATAATAAAAGCTATTTACGACAAACCAACAGCCAATATCATACTGAATGGGCAAAAACTGGAAGCATCCCCTTTGAAATCTGGCACTAGACAAGGATGCCCTCTCTCACCACTCCTATTCAATATAGTACTGGAAGTTCTAGCCAGAGCAATCAGGCAAGAAAAAGAAATAAAAGGTATTCAATTAGGAAAGGAGGAAGTCAAATTGTCTCTATTTGTGGACGACATGATGGTATATCTAGAAGACCTCATCGTCTCAGCCCAAAATCTCCTGAAACTGATAAGCAACTTCAGCAAAGTCTCAGGATACAAAATCAATGTACAAAAATCACAAGCATTTCTATACACCAATAACAGACTTAAAGAGAGCCAAATCAAGAACGAACTGCCATTCACAATTGCTACAATGAGAATAAAATACCTAGGAATACAACTAACAAGGAATGTAAAGGACCTCTTCAAGGAGAACTACAAACCACTGCTCAGCAAAATAAGAGAGGACACAAACAGATGGAGAAACATTCCTTGTTCATGGTTAGTAAGAATCAATATCGTGAAAATGGCCATACTGCCCAAAGTAATTTACAGATTCAATGCTATCCCCATCAAGCTATCAATGACCTTCTTCACAGAACTGGAAAAAAAAACCTTAAACTTCATATGGAACCAAAAGAGAGCCCGCATAGCCAAGTCAATTCTAAGCAAAAAGAACAAAGCGGGAGGCATCACACTACCAGACATCAAACTATACTACAAGCCTACAGTAATCAAAACAGCATGGTACTGGTACCAAAACAGAGATATAGACCAATGGAACAGAACAGAGATGTCAGAGGCAACACAACAGATCTACAACCATCCGATCTTTGACAAACCTGACAAAAACAAGCAATGGGGAAAGGATTCCCTGTTCAATAAGTGGTGTTGGGAAAACTGGCTAGCCATATGCAGAAAGCAGAAACTGGACCCCTTCCTGACACCTTACACTAAAATTAACTCCAGATGGATTAAAGACTTAAACATAAGACTTAACACCATAAAAACCCTAGAAGAAAACCTAGGCAAAACCATTCAGGACATAGGCGTAGGCAAGGACTTCATGACCAAAACACCAAAAGCATTGGCAACAAAAGCCAAAATAGACAAATCAGACCTAATCAAACTCCACAGCTTCTGCATGGCAAAAGAAACAGTCATTAGAGTGAATCAGCAACCAACAGAATGGGAAAAAATTTTTGCAGCTTACCCATCTGACAAAGGGCTGATATCCAGAATTTACAACGAACTAAAACAGATTTACAAGAAAAAAACAAACAAGCCCATTCAAAAGTGGGCAAAGGATATGAACAGATACTTTACAAAAGAAGACATACATGAGGCCAACAAACATTTGAAAAAATGCTCATCATCACTGGTCGTTAGAGAAATGCAAATCAAAACTACATTGAGATACCATCTCACGCCAGTTAGAACAGCAATCATTAAAAAATCTGGAGACAACAGATGCTGGAGAGGATGTGGAGAAATAGGAACACTTTTACATTGTTGATGGGAGCGTAAATTAGTTCAACCATTGTGGAAGGTAGTTTGGCGATTCCTCAAGGACCTAAAAATAGAAATTCCATTTGACCCAGCAATCCCATTACTGGGTATATATCCAAAGGATTATAAATTGTTCTACTATAGGGACACATGCACACGAATGTTCATTGCAGCACAGTTTACAATAGCAAAGACCTGGAACCAACCCAAATGCCCATCAAAGATAGACTGGACAGGGAAAATGTGGCACATATACACCATGGAATATTGTGCAGCCATCAAAAACGATGGGTTCATGTCCTTTGTAGGGACATGGATGAACCTGGAAACCATCATTCTCAGCAAACTGACACAAGAACACAAAATCAAACACTGCATGTTCTCACTCATAGGCGGGTGTTGAACAATGAGAACACATGGGCACAGGGAGGGGAGCATTATACACTGGGGTCTGTTGGGGGGAAATAGGGGAGGGACAGCAGGGGGTGGGGAGTTGGGGAGAGATAGCATGGGGAGAAATGCCACATATAGGTGAAGGGGAGGAAGGCAGCAAATCACACTGCCATGTATGCACCTATGCAACAATCTTGCATGTTCTTCACATGTACCCCAAAACCTAAAATGCAATAAAAAATAATAATAATAATAATAAACTAGCAATGGGGAAAAGATTCCCTATTTAATAAATAGTGTCGGGAAAACTGGCTAGCCATATGCAGAAAGCTGAAACTGGATCCCTTCCTTACACCTTATAGGAAAAAATTAACTCAAGATGGATTAGTCTTAAAGATAAGACCTAACACCATAAAAACCCTAGAAGAAAACCTAGGCAATACCATTCAAGAAATAGGCATGGGCATAGACTTCATGACTAAAACACCAAAAGCAATGGCAACAAAAGCCAAAATTGAAAAATGGGACCTAAAGAGCTTCTGCACAGCAAAAGAAACAATCATCAGAGTGAACAGGCAACATACAAAATGAGTGACAATTTTGGCAATCTATCCATCTGACAAATGGCTAATATCCAGAATCTACAAAGAACTTAAACAAATTTACAAGAAAAAAACCAAAAACACCATCCAAAAGTGGGCAAAGGATATGAACAGACACTTCTTAAAAGAAGACATTTATGCAGCCAACAAATATATTTTAAAAAGCTCATCATCACTGGTCATTAGAGAAATGCAAATCAAAACCACAGTGAGATACTATCTCATGCCAGTTAGAAGGGGTGATCATTAAAAAGTCAGGAGACAACAGATGCTGGAGAGGCTGTAGAGAAATAGGAATGCTTTTAGACTGTTGGTGGGAGTGTAAATTAGTTCAACCATTGTGGAAGACAGTGTGGCGATTCCTCAAGGATCTAGAACTAGAAATACCATTTGACCCAGCAATCCCCATTACTGGGTATATACCCAAAGGAGTATAAACCATTCTGTTACAAAGACACATGCATACATATGTTTATTGTGGCACTGTTCACAATAGCAAATACTTGAAACCATCCCAAATGTTCATCAATGATAGAGTGGATAAAGAAAATGTGTCACATAAGCACCATGAAATACTATGCAGCTATAAAAAAGGATGAGTTCATGTTGTTTGCAGGGACATGGATGAAGCTAGAAACCATCATTCTCAGAAAACTAGCATAAGAATGGAAAACCAAACACCGCATATTCTTACTCATAAGTGAGAGTTGAACAATGAGAACACATGGATACAGGGAGGGGAACATCACACACTGGGATCTGTTGGGGGGTGGGCAGCTAGGGGAGGGATAGCATTAGGAGGAATACCTAACGTAAATGACCAGGTGATGGATGCAGCAACCACTATGGCACGTGCACACCTATGTAACAAACCTGCATGTTCTGCTCATGTACCCCAGAACTTAAAGTATAATTTTTAAAAAGTTTAAAAAAATAGGTAAATAAGTAAATGTCTCATACAAATAAAAAATTTATAGTATGCATTCAGTAGGAAAATAGAAAAGTGGTATGCTAATGATAAAACAGGAAATACTAATGTCTAATAAACATTTCAGAAAACACTAAATATTATTTATGGGCTGGGTGCAGTGGCTCATGCCTATAATCCCAGCACTTTGGGAGGCTGAGGCAGGCGGAACATGAGGTCAGGAGATTGAGGCCAATATAGTGAAACCCTGTCTCCACTAAAAATACAAAAATTAGCTGGGTGTGGTAGCACATGCCTCAAACCCCAGTTACTCGGGAGGCTGAGGGAGGAGAATCGCTTGAACCTGGAAGGTGGAGACTGCAGTGAGCCGAGATGGTGCCACTGCACTCCAGCCTAGCAACAGACCAAGACTCTCTCTCAAAAAAAAAAATATATATATATTATTATGATGAAAAATAAATGCAAACAAATGGAAGAATTAGATCTAATCCCTATCAAATTGAAAAACATTAAAAAATGATTTTAAAACAATTCTTAGGACTGGTAAGCAGCATTTCTAGACTCTTTAATATTCTCCTGGCTAGACTGTAATTTAATACAAATATTTATGCAAACTTATGGACAATATAAATCAAGATCATAAAATGCTAATAACAGAGCAATGGAAGAGAAAATGAGAAAGAGAAGATGAGGGGTTGCAGTTTCAATGTAAACCGTGCTTTCACCAACAAAATTCATACATTCGGGGTATATGTGGAAGGCTGGTGGGACAGCCCACCAGGGATAATTACTGCATGAGGTTCTGTAGTAGGTGACAAGCATACATGCCACCTTGTGCAAATAACTTCCTCAGTCTCCTAAGGGAGGAGAGATTGTGTATAGATTGGTTGTTGGACCCATCCCTCAAGGATGCAGATGAAGAAGGGAGTGTTTGCAAGACGCAGATGACATATTGTTAACAACAATTTATATGACTTCATTTGTATCCCCTATTAGAGTTGGGTGTGGGGAAGGGCACCCTTTCCACTAGCCCATAATCTAGATTTAAATAGATCTACTTTAGAGAGTTTATCTTAAAAATACAAAAAAAAGGGGAAAGGGTGTAATGATGTTATTATTAACTCTTCCTTTATTTAAAAAAGTCACTTAAGTCCTGTTAGCCCTAACTATATCTTGAATTTGGATCACCTAGGGGAGAACCAGATGCCCCACCTTAGGTATGTGATTGACTACACTCTTGACTAAAACCCGCCTTTCCCTTGAAAAAAATCAGATGACTTGTCAGTTTTTAGAATAACTGACCTAAACGGTAATTTCTATTGATAGAACACATATTGTAGAAATACACTTTAAGACAAAGTATACTTTTTTCTGAGGAAAGCGAGTGTTTTAGACTCACATCTTTTAAAAGTGTAAAATATTTCTATTGTTCATCTGCTACCCATTTACCCTACTAATTCTACAGAATTTATTATATATTTAAGATTAAAAATTTATAATAAAAATATAAAACAAAGCAATGTTTATTCAAGTTTTAATAAATTAAGAAAATGTCAAATAAAAAGAAAATTTTGCTTTTGTTTAACACTTAAGAGTAGAAACACAATGGTGCCTGGTAAGTATTTCATTAAAGGGAACATGTGGGCCAGCCTCCACACTGGGTTTTGAGCTTATTGTTCCCCCACAATATATATCTTTTGTGACAAGAAATAAATGTATTTGATTAAATGTGTGTGCACATCACTCTAAGAAAGAAGGGCCAATACATAGTTCCAGCACACAAAAGAACAATGACGTCACTAGAAACAGTGTGTGTGTCAAGTCCACTTGGACAGGGGGTTCAGGAAAGGCTTGGCTAAATGGGCCTGGCAGATGCTGAGTGTACTCATTGACTTGGTATTTTCAAGGTTGAATGAAACATCATTCTGAGACAGCACAGACATTTGTCACCTTGGATCTTAAGGAGGTCCTCATTCCAGTCACCAAGCAACCAGATTCTATGCAAGACATTCACAATGATATTATCAGCCCACCTGAAATAGTTCTTTTTCCTTTGAACAGGTTAGAGCAACTTCTTGACAATCTGTGTCTTTCCTTCTGACAACCAGAAAGTTGGTCAACTCTAATCAGACACATCAACGTTTTAGGGGCCCCCAAGTCAGGTGGATGAAGCAATCTTCCTTCAGTACCATCTTCAATCAGTAACTAGCTTACACTTGGAAGAGTATTTCACACTCTCATTTTTTTTAAACCCTTGGTAGTTCTATACTTTCAAAACTCTGAAGCAAAACAAGCAGGTATGAACTCTATCTCCCCACATGACTCCATTCCAGTACCTATTTCTCAGTCTTTATTTTCTTGCCAAATATAATAAAATAAGGCATTTCACACTTGAATCTTCTATTACCCATACCCAAGAGGTTATGTTCATCAAATGGCAATTTTCTTAAGTGATGGAGTTAGTCATTTATATACTTCATCCTCTTGAGTATTTTTTCTCATTGCCTTCAGACCAAATGTAACATGAATCTTCCATACAGGGAGGGGCACGTTTACTGCTTCAACATTTTACACAGAGCTGCCTTCACCTCCTGGTTCTTGAGGCTGCAGATGAGGGGCTTCAGCAAGGATGTGATCATACTGTACTGAATGCAGACCACTTGCTCCAAGATGGAACCCAAGAGAGGGGTCACATACCTAAATAAAACCTTGCCATAGTACAAAAGCACCACAGTGAGGTGGGAGGAGCAAGTGGAGAAGGCTTTGTCTTGACCCTCAGAAAAACAAACAGCTAGAAGGCAGAGATGGTGTTAGAGTAAGAAGAGAGGACCAGCAAAAAGTCACAAATCCTATCAATGTACATGATCCAACAAGAAGGACCTCATTGACAGCGGGGAAGAGTGAAGGCAGCTCACAGCAGAAGTGAGGGATGACACTGGGGCCACAGAAGTGTAAGTTGTAAATGAAAAGATTCCTTGTCAAGGAGTTCAGGAATCTCACTGCCCATGCTGCAGCATCTTGGACATGGAGACTGAAGGAAGGCAGAGATCTAGTAATGACAGGTGACCTAGGAAGAAGTACATGGGTGTTTTAAGGTGCAAATTGATCCTGATTACCAGGATCACCATCAGGTTATTTGTCAGTGACAACAGGTAAATCACCAGGAACACACAGGGCATGGTCTGCATCTGAGGATTTCTAGATGATTCCATAAGGACAAACTCAGTAATGATGGTGAGATTTTTCATCATTAGAGATACTGGCCCTAAGAAGAAATATAACACAGTTGAGTCATTCCAGATGCACAGGAGTGCCACTTTTGTAAAAAAAAAATAAATAAATAAAAAATGTTACTCTCAGCTTAAAGATACAAATAAAGAACAGGCCGGGCGCGGTGGCTCAAGCCTGTAATCCCAGCACTTTGGGAGGCCGAGGCGGGTGGATCACGAGGTCGAGAGATCGAGACCATCCTGGTCAACATTGTGAAACCCCGTCTCTATTAATACAAAAAAAAAATTAGCTGGGCACGGTGGCGCGTGCCTGTAATCCCAGCTACTCAGGAGGCTGAGGCAGGAGAATTGCCTGAACCCAGGAGGCGGAGGTTGCGGTGAGCCGAGATCGCGCCATTGCACTCCAGCCTGGGTAACAAGAGCGAGACTCCGTCTCAAAAAAAAAAAAAAAAAAAAAAAAAAAAAAAAAAAAAAGAACAATGAAGCCAAGGAGTTTCTTTCTGGGTCACACCCATCAACCCCATCATTACTTCAATTCTGGAGGAATGCAGCATTCCAAAGTCCCTCCTCCTAGACTCCTTCCTTAATAACCATTTATTTATTCAACAAATTTTTAACAAGCATCCAAATGCTGGACACCATACGAGGCTCTGAGGATACAAATATTGATTAAGACATGATTCCTGCCCTCCAGGAACTTAGAATTTAATTGGGGTGCATAGACATGTAAAGAAACAAAATAAAGGCTATAATAACCTAACACACAGGATACAGTTGTAGCACAAATGTGAATCAGTTATCTCTATATGACCTGGTAAACCTTCAGAGAAGAGACGATGGTTAGGCTAATTTTGACTGATAATTACTCTCCCTGGGGAAGACAGCACCCCAGGAAGAGGAAACTGTGTGATCATATATAGGAAGGCATGAAATCATAGGATCTCACTCAGGAACCTCATTAACCTGGCGCAGATGGCTGCAAGGGGATGCAAGGTAGCATATGATGCCAAGCACTGGGTCACATGATAAGATTGGTAGTTTACCCTGGACATGTGGAAAACAAGCTGGAGCATATAGCTAGGGCAGTTTCATTCATTCATTCATTCAGTACATAATTGTTGAGTACCTACTATGTGCCAGGCACAGGTCTAGACTCCTAGTATACACCATTGAACACAACAGACAAAAATGCTTGTCCTCAGAGAGCTTACACTCTAATTGAGAAAGACAGAAAAGAAATAATAGACATAATAAATAAATATCATGTGTTAGAAAGTGCTATAGAAAATAATAGATGAGGGAAAGGGAGATTGTAAATCGGGACAGGGTAGAGGAAGGCAGTTGAGGTTTGCAGTGTAAAATACAGTGGTCAGGAAAGGATGAAATGAGACCGTATCCCTTGAACCAAGATTTGAAGGAGGTGGGGTCACAATCCATGAGAACATCTCATCTGTGGAAGGAGAACTTGGAGAATATAGCAGAACCCTGGTCAGAGGTAGGCTAACAGAGGCTGTAGCACTGAAGGCAAACTAGAAGAGACAGATTTGAAAAATGTTATTGAGTTGGATGCTAAAGGATGTCATCCCCCAATTAAATATTTAAGGTAAAGGGAAATAAATCCAAAATGATTCTCAGGTTTCTGGTTTTGGTGATGGAGGGGCCTCATTTACCAAAATAGATGGCCCAGGAAAATGAACATTTGTGGGGAAGATGATAACCTCAGTTTTGAAAATGTTGTCTCTGATGAGCCTACAGATAAGGAGGGGATATCCAGGAGACACTTGGATGTAGGGTCCTGAAGTTCAGAAGAGATATTTGGGCGAATATATGAGTTAAACTGTCATTGACAAGCTTACTCCGAGAAAACCCACTCAAGAGAGAAGATGCTTTAGGACGGAGTTCCATATGACAGAAACATTGAACAGGAAAGAGAGGAAGAGAGACTCCCAAAGGATCCCTGCACTCATTCAGTATGTCAATCATGGACCCGAGTCTTTCTGATCTGAAGGATGCCTTGGAGGTCATGTAGCCCAGTGCCCTCTCTTCCTAGGTGGGGAGACTGAGGCCCAAAGAGGGGAAGTGCCCCATGACCCTTCCTGCCAGCTCCATCACTCACCAACCTACCCACTCCCGCCCTATTCCTCTTTTATGTCTATCCTCTTAAGAAACTTCAGGTCTCAGCCCAGGGGACTTTTTCCTCAGGGAAGCCTTTGCATCCTGCACACAATAATTCTATTTCGTTATACTTGTTTTTCTTCTATGATGCTTATTATCATTATAACAAAAACAAAACAAAACATTTTGGGTATGTAAGAAAGGTCTCCCCATCCTCCCTCAGCTTGTCTCCGTCCCCTGCTATCAATCTCTGATTGCCCTGCTTTGGCTCCATAGCACTTACCACCTGGCATTTCATAATATATTTATAATTGTCTCTTACATTGGAATGCAAGCTCAAAAACTTCATCTGTTTTTATTAACTTTTTTCTTTTTTTTAATTTTTGTGGGCAAATGGTGTCTATATTTATGAGGTACATGAGATGTTTTGACAGAGGCATGCAATGTGAAATAAACACATCATGGAGAATGAGGTATTCAGACTTTATCTGTTTTAATCATTGCTGTATCCCTAGTACTTATTAGAAGAGTGCCTAGAATGTAGAAAGGGCTCAGAGTAAATATTTGTTGAATGGCTAAGTGACCAAATGAATTTGTTTCATGTCCCTCTATGTTTTGAGTAAGTTCCATGAGGGTAGGGACTCTGTCAGTATTTTTCATCATTTTATCTTCAGAACTAAGCGTGGTGCCTGGCATTTAGTAGGTATTTAGTAAAGGTTTATAGAGTAAATAAATAAAAATATCACAAAGCTAGTTCTTGCACAAGTCTATTCTATTTTAATGCATTCTAGAGATCACAAATACATATATATATATATATATATATATATATATATATATATATAGAGAGAGAGAGAGAGAGAGAGAGAGAGAGA
The DNA here is from genome assembly GCF_030222135.1 of Aotus nancymaae. Lineage (NCBI taxonomy): Eukaryota > Metazoa > Chordata > Mammalia > Primates > Aotidae > Aotus > Aotus nancymaae. Next base: position 32,262,843 of record NW_026988428.1, read on the forward strand.
GAGAGAGAGAGATTGGGAGTCTTGCTCTGTTGCCCAGGCTGGAATGCGGTGGTGTGATCTCAGCTCACTGCAACCTCCACTTGCATGATTCAAGCAACTTTCCTGCCTCAGCATCCCTAGTAGCAGCTGGGATTACAGGCACCCACCACCACAGCCGGCTAATTTTTGTATTTTTACTGGAGACAGGGTTTCACCCTGTTGGCCAAGCTGACCTCAAACTCCTGACCTCAGGTGATCCACTCACCTCCCAAAGTGCTGGGATTACAGGCATGAGCCACCGAGCCTGGTCCACAAAAATATTTTGATTATTGAATAAATAAAAGAACAAATATATAAATGAATGCATGATTCATTAGCAACCCCATTAGTGACACTGTAAGCTCTCCTGGGAGTATAATGTCATATATGCTGTAATGCCTATGGCCTTCTTCCATGGAAGGGGACAGTTTGAAGCCACTGTGTCTCTCTTGAATGGATGGTGATGGGGCCATATAGTCAGAGGACCTTGACATGAGTTGCCGTATAAAGAGTCAGAGGACCTTGACATGAATCTCAGCTCTGCTACTGCTCAGGCATCTGACTTTGGGCAAACAGGCAAATTTAAATCGTCATTTTCTCATCTAATATACCTCTCAAGGTTTACATAACACACTATATAAAAATGAAATATTTTAAACAATAAAGTCTGGTTTGTGATCCTAGTTCCAACACTAATTGGATTTGCTTGGAAACCTTGGACTACTTAGTTCACCACAGAAAGGCTGTGTTATGTTGTTGGAAAAAAATAGGGATAATAACATGTCTTTAACAGAGTGTAATTTATTGCAAAACAAATGCAACTTATTAGTGTATGAACTCCCCATTTCTGATAGGAACTAGCTTAACTAGCGCTTAGTTGATTCCTCTTGGTTTAGTCTAAACACACTGCTAGGTACAAGGTAGTGTTCCCATTTCTGCCTAACAAACGTTACTCCTCTTTTATTTGTCTCCTCGGTATTTTTAAATTTTCCTCTTTCAATACTATTCTACCATATTCGCCTTATGAGAGTTATCATCTAGCACTGAATGACTTCAGAAGTCCTGTTTGTGGCCCCTTTGTCTTCAGGTTCTCTCCTTCCCCAGTGGTTTCTAGCTTCTGCAATTTCTGGGGCAAAACTAAAATGGCAACATAAATAGCCTGAAATCCTATGCATATACTATCAATATAATGAAATATTTCCACTCTATTTATAAGCAAAGACTTGTACATTGAAACCAGATGGTGACACCAGGTCTAAATCTATTTATATAAAAACTATTTTAAATTATAATACCCGGTGCTAGCAAGATTTGGTGAGACTGATATGTCCTTCCATGTTGTTGGAAGCATTATGTGTTGATACAATACTTTTGACAAGATGAAATCTCAAATTTCTTTTGAAAATGTATCCTAAGCAAATGATTGAAAAGAAGAGAAAAATAGTCTGTGTGTGAAAAATTTATATTTCAATACTTTTTTCAAGACAGTTTCATTAGGATCAACCCAAAGGTCTAATAACTGAGGAATAGCTGCTACATTTTAGTAGAAACACATAAAGGAATATTTTCTAATGATTAAAATAATAATTATAGAGAAGAGGCAGAAACAGAAAATATTGCTGACATGCTCTCTAGTAAGAAGATCAGAAAACAGTTTAAATTCATTTGCTATATAAAAATGTGCACCCCATAGAGGCTTATATGGAACTTAAAATGGAAAAATAAACAACTGAGTTATTAGGGTGGTAACAGAGTAGACAATGCTTTTGATTTTATTTATTTATTTGTTTATTTTTTTGAGACAAAGTTTTGTTTTTGTTGCCCAGGCTGGAGTAAAATGGCGCAATCTCGGCCTACTGCAACCTCTGCCTCCTGGGTTCAAGCAATCTCCTGCCTCAGTCTCCCAAGTAGCTGGGATTACAGGTGCATGCCACCATGCCCGGCTAATTTTTGTATTTTAGTAGAGAAGAGGTCTCACCATGTTAGCCTGGCTAGTCTCAAACTCCTGACTTCAGGTGATCCACCCACCTCAGCCTCCCAAAGTGCTGGGATTACAGGCATGAGCCACCATGCTCGGCCTGATTTTACTTTTTCAAAAACATGTTTTTTATACTTTTAATGAAAAATATCTTTTTGGGTGGAGTAATATAAATTCACATTCAACCTTTTTGCTTCAAATTCAGCAATTAACTAAGCCTAATTCCAATAAGGAATATGCACGTCTTCCTTTTACCGTTCTATTTTTGCCCTCTGATAAAATTGAATTTGGCTGAGAAACCATTTCTGTAAGAAGGAGGCTTGGCCGCTCAGTTGGAGCATAAAAGTGGCTCAAGCAGTTGGATTTTTCCATTAGTTTTTCTGCCTTTTGCCTGCCCTCTGTCCAGCACTCTTCAATCCCAAATATGTGGTCTAGGAAGCTTGTCTGAACGAGAGCACAGTCCTGAGGCCACTGAGGAGGTTGAAGGCTGGGGCTTTTCTGCACTGAAAGGTCCCTGGTAGAGAAGGCAAAAGAAAAGCTTTTGAAGAGAAGAGAGTGTTTGAAGTGAAGCATGCTGTGCTCCTGTGGAGTCGGACAAGTGGTATCAAAGATGTTCTTCTCTTCCCTCATCTCACACTCTAGTTACAGACTTTGTGGTCTCCATGAGTAAATCTTTGTAGACACATGTTATTTTGGCTTTTATGGAATGAAACTTTTGAAATTTTTATGACAAGAATGTGAATGGGGATTATAGAGTTTGCTTTATCCTGAAAAATTCTATGGAACTGCCCAATTAGTCTGTGCTTTCTACATATTTTGTGTTGCCTGAGGATGGGACCCTGAGCTAAATGACCTCTCAAATTAATTTCAGCCAAAGCTCTTGACATTTAGCTAGGAAATCCCCCACCAGAGAAAATGAGAATACTCCAAATTCACTGTTACCCATAATTCGAGATTGCTCCTCATTGGTTTCCATCCAGCTCCCCACCTACCAGCTATGGCCCTTCACCCCCACTAATTTATTCCAAAGGAATCTTAGCCTTTTGTCCAAAATCTGATAAATGAAGGAAAAGGACAAACAATTACAGATTGATAAAGCGACAAACTGTTCACTTCCTAAAATATCTTATTCCAACTCCGTTCATGACCTACTTTTGTGAATTTGGCAAGGCGCTTTCTGCTTCCTCTTTCTGAGCCAGTTCTCTGTGCTGTGCAATGAAAAGTTTGGAACAATTGCTTATTAAGATTCCTCACATCTGTTGGTATGGCAAGGACTGTTGACTCCAGTTCTTCCCGGAGACCTGAGCTCCTACCTACTGCCTTGAGAAACAAATGATGTGGGGCACTCAAAGAACTCAGGCAGGTCTCTGGAAAATCTGATTTTCTTTTCCAACCAGTTGACAACTGTATGATTATTGCATTTAAGCAATATTCAATATGTGTTTAGTTTTGGATAGAGGATAGTGTGTTGGCAGGCATGGGCTCTGGTTTGAGTCAGTACCTCTAAGAGGCTTGGGCCATCCTCTTTTTCTTCCTCTTCATTACCGCCTTTACCACTCCTGGTTTGGAGGATGGCTCCTAGCCAGTTTGTGTGACTTTTTTCATTTTTTCTCGTATTTTCCTACTTGGTATCCATGCGCCAGGCTGGCCCTTGGAGAAGGAGAGAGAGTCATCCGGGCCCCAAGTTGCTGGGGACTAATTCATACATATAGAGAAAGTATTAGTATCCAGTGATCTGGGCCCCTGGGATGGGCATCCAATCCTTCCACTTTTGTGATCTAGGGAAAGACCATAGAGTAAGGCACTGAAGGCTTGCTAACCCTTCTGCTAGCCAGGGACCAGCCTGGGGCCTTCTCAGGTTCGGCAGGACCTGATCTTTACTATACACCTGCATGCACACATACTTAACCCACATTCTCTCACACAAATGCAAACAGACAACCCTTTTTTCTAGAATCATGGGAGTCTATGGAGCATAAAAGATCACATGGATCACTTTATTTCTATCTCCAACCTAATACCTCAGCCCCATTCAGCATCTCCAATAAGTGTTCATCCAGCCTCCATTTGAACATCATCAAGAACTCATTTCCATCAGTGGTTGTAGAAGTGATTCAAAGTTTGTTTACCTCCATCCTACCTAAAATCCTGATATTATATTACCTGGACCATATCCATGAATACCCAAACTTCAGTATTTTTAAAAATCCTGAAAACAAACAAAAACCAAAGCAAAAAAAAACAAAAACAAAAAGAACTCCCTTGACTTCGCATCCTCTAAACATACTGCTTTATTTTCTCAATCTCCTTCCCTGGCATACTTCTCAATAAAGTTAACTGTGGTTGATTTCTCTATTTTTTCACCTACCATTCTGTTTTCATCTTACCCTAGCCAGCTGAAACTTCTCTCATCAATATGATCAACCACTTTCAAATCCAGTGTTACACAGCTGACCTCTCTATTCTTGAAGCAGTCTCTTTTCTTGGCTTTTGTGATACAAAAACTTTATGATTTTCCTCTTGAGGCACACAATGGCTGCCATGCCTCAGTTTCTCTTGCTGGATCATCCTCAGCTTGAACTAGAAATGCTGGTATGCTGTAGGGCTTCTTTCCAGGATTTGTGCTTCATTTTCCTTAGATGTTCTATGCCAGTCTTACAGCTCTGAATACCACATATACTCCAAATATTAGCCCTGACCATTTTCTAGAGCTTCAAAATAATATACACAACTGGATACTTGACATTCCACTCTGATGTCTAATCCATATTTGGGCATTTTATTCACAATGCAACCAACCAGCCAAACTAACAGAAAACAAATCCTCAATTTTTGACCTTCTAATGTGCATTTCCCCAATTATCCTGACTTCAGTAAATGATGTACCATCATCTACCCAGTTGTCCAGGAGAAAATTTAGACTTACCTCGAGCCCTCTCTTTCTTTTCTGGTCTATATCTAATGTAGCAGCAAACTCTATAACTGTACTTCCAAAACAAATCCCAAATTTCTCTTCTCTTTTTCTCTGAGCAATCTTAGTTAAAAAAAAAATACCATCATACGTCACATGGAGTCTTGCAATAGCTCCTAATCATCATCCCTGATTCTACTCTTGTCCTTCTATAATTAGTGCTCCATAGAGAAGCCAGAGTAATCTTTCAAAACTCTCCCATATCACTGAGAATCAAACACTAATTCCTGACATCATGGTCTAAAAGTGACTATGGGATCTGACTGTGGACAGCCTTTTATACCCATCACTTGCTGAGCTTCAGTCATGCAGACTTCCTTCTGTCTACAATTAACTCAAGTTTCTTCTGTGCCAAGGCCTCTGCATTAGCTTTTTCTTCTGACTTGAATGTCCTTCCTTCTGAGGATGGTGGGCTTCTCGATATTCAATATTGGCTCAAACACCACCTACTCCTCTAAAGCTCATGTTGAAGTTTAATTGCTATTGTATCAGCATTAAGAGGTGGAGCCTTTAAGAGGCAATTAGTCCTTAAGAGATGGCTGGGCACAGTGACTCATGCCTCTACTCTTAGCACTTTGGGAGGCCAAGGCGAGTGGATCATCTGAGGTCAGGACTTTGAGACCAGCCTGGCCAACATGATGAAACCCCATCTCTACTAAAAATACAAAAATTAGCCAGGCAGAGTGGTGGGCACCTGTAATTCCAACTATTTGGGAGGCTGAGGCAGGAGAGTTGCTTGAACCCAGGAGGCAGAGGCTGCAGTGAGCTGAGACCATGCCACTGCATTCCAGCCAGAGCAACAGAGGGAGACTCCGTCTCAGAGAGAGAGAGGGAGAGAGATGATTAGGCTCTACCCTCATGATTAATGCTGTTATCATGGAATGGGTTTCTGATAAAAAGGATGAGTTTGGTATGATTTCCCCTCTGTCTCAGGTGTATTCTTGCCCTTCCACCATGTTATATGACACAGCAAGAAGGCCCTCACCAGATGCAACTCCTCAATATTGGACTTCCCAGCCTCCACATTCATAGTCAAATACATTTCTTTTCTTCATAATTACCCAATCTATGGTATTCTGTGACCGCAGAAAAATGAACTAAGACATTTCAGAAAGAAGCACATGGGTGTGCAGAGGTGGTATCAGCTCTGATCACCAGTGGCATTACCAAATTCTCTATCAGGACCAGGAAGTAAACTACCAGAAACAGCAGAAAGAGCAGAGCCTGAATGTGAGCATCAGTAGACATCCCGAGAAGGATGAACTCAGAGATAATGCTGTGGTTTCTCATCCTCAAACAGAAAACTTCCACTTGGAAAAAAATAAATGTTCTAAAACTTCATTTTCTGCTTTCCTATTTCCCCTAAGTCTTAAATCCTTTTGCACATTATTTCTTGACCTTGGAATCAAGGTTCAAATTCTGAACCATCTTCACTAAGTCTTTAGACACAATTACATCTTTGATTTTGTTGTATTCTATACCCTCAATCTTAGTCCAGTCTGTTGCTGTTAGGTTTTTTTTAAAAAAAATCTTGTAATTTCAGCTTTTGTTTTAGATTCAAAGGGTAAATGTGCAGGTTTCTTACATGGGTAGATTGTGTGATGTTAAGGTTTGGGGTACAATTAATCCCATCACCAAGGTAGTGAGCAGAACACCCAACAGTTAGTTTTTCAACCCCCTTCCTCCCTCTCCCTCTAGTAGTCCCCACTGTCTATTGTTGCCATCTTTATGTCCATGAGTACCCAATGTTTAGCTGCCACTTATAAGTGAGAACATGAGGTATATAGTTTTCTGTTCCTGCACTAATTTGCTCAGAATAATGGCCTCCAGCTGCATCCATGTTGCTACAAATAACATAATCTCATTCTTTTTTATGGCTGCACAGTATTCCATGGTGTGTATGTGGCGCATTTTCTGTATCCAATCCAGCATTGATGGACACCTAGGTTTGCTAGAAAAAAAATATATTTAGGTGGAAAACAGACCATAGCATTTGCCAATGCAGGGAGAAATTGCTAATGCATCAGTAAAGGGGATGATTCAAAGTGTGAATTTATTGCAAATGAGAATTCCAAAATGATCCAGAGAATAGTGGAGACCACCTCAGGAATAGAGATTCCTTATCTACTGCAAAATGAAGGAAAGCAAAGTGTGTATAAAGTAGTACACGGAAGGTAGGAATTTTAGTGTCTGGAAGGGAAGGGCATTCTCTATGTATTGCCTCTGTGCTGTCAACAAAGTGCAAGGTAAGTCATCAATAAGAGTGTGCTAAGCAGGCTAGTGTTGGATTGATGGTAGTGTGGAAGGGCTATTCAATATTTTTGTTATAAATTTGAGTCCAGCGGTCATTGTTGTGTGATTTTTCTCCAGTTTGGTATGTGTGAAGAGTAAGTTGCCTTTATGTCAGACATGTGAGGGGATAGAGGGACAGACGACTTAACAAGTGAATTTAGTCTGAGTAAGAAGAGAAGTGATGATATGAGTGGCATGAGAATGAAAATGTGGCAGACACAAGGATCAGCATTCTCAATGCATGTGAGGAATGGCTGGCTTGGGAACAACAAATCATATTAATTAGAAAAGGATGTGACTATGTTCGAATAATGTGGTTGAAATTGAGGTTTTTGAAGGTAGTGACTGAGTATGTAAAGGAAACAGGGACACAAGGAATTCCGTTGTTGTTATTTTGATTAAGATGAAGATTTTCCTGTTGTTTAATTTTTTCTCTTTTAGAAAAGAAGCCATATGATGTTTTAAAAAATTTAACATGTTACAGTTTTAAAATTTAAAAAGTAGAGCCCCGGCCAGGCACGGTGGCTCATGCCTGTAATCCCAGCACTTTGGGAGGCCAAGGTGGGTGGATCACAAGGTCAGGAGTTCAAGACCAGCCTGACCAACATGGTGAATCCCATCTCTACTAAAAAAAAATACAAAATTAGCTGGGTGTGGGTGGCACATGCCTGTAATCCCAGCCACTCAGGAGGCTGAGGCAGGAGAATCGCTTGAACCCAGGAGACAGAAGTTGCAGTGAGCCAAGATCGCACCACTGCACTCCAGCCTGGGTGACGGAGTGAGACTCTGTCTCAAAAAAAAAAAGTAGACCCCAAGTAACATAGCCCAGAGATAGCGTCCTTTTCTTTTTCTGATAGGTGGACAGAATTAGAGATCATTATAAGAGCAGAAAAATCAATGTTCTGGCATCCACGGAAGTGGGATGTTGGTTGAGATGATCTGTTGAGCCACAGGAAACTCAAAATACCTCTTAATGTCCTCTCTTCTATCTTTTCTAGACTGGGCAGTGCCAGAATTCTAATTTCAGCTTCGCTGAAGTTTTATTATCCTAAAGAAATGCAGACTCTTTGCCCCAAACACCAGAGAAGGCAGCAGCATATATGAAAATAAAAATGGCCTTGAAGACATACTTGGGATGAGGTCATAAAGTCCTAGTTCTGTTTCTTACCAGCTCTACGAACTTTGAAAGGGTTTTAAGCCTTTCTTATCTCAATTTTTTCCAGCCATAAAATGGCATGTAACATCTCTGTCACATGGTTTTAAGAATTTATTTTGATAACATGTGCTGTGTTCAGCACAATTAGTCAATTTGTTATTATTAGAATTTGATGCTGTCCATTGCCTTAATTTTAATCTTTCCATGTTCCCAAGCAAAAGGAGAGTCAACTCTGAGAGCAGATAAGTACGTTAGTGAACAGATAAATAAAAACAAGATCAAAGAGGGATGGATGGAGATGGGGGATAGGAGGGAATGACCCCACTATGAAAGCAGAGCTGCAGGAGAGCTCAATGACAAGGAAAGTACAAGACGTGGAGGAGAGGAAGGGATGAAAAGAAGTGATAAATGCCGGAGGAGCTGGTCAGAGATATCAAGGAAGAACTAACTCTTGTCAGCCCCAGTGGAGAGAGGGCTCCAGGTACTCTGACCCATTAACAAATGCCCTAATAAACCTTCACACAGGTGGAAAAGAACAACAACTATATTTCTCTAGGAACAGACTTCTTTCATCTATCTAGATCTCAATATTAGAAAAAAGAAATATGTGCCAGGAGTCTTCCAGGTAAAGAACTCAAAACCCTTTTCTAGATTCTTCTGATCTTGTGCTGAATCCAAAGAAAAGAGAAATATAATTTTGAGAAGTTCTGATCCTTGACAAATAGATATGTGAGCAACTGCTCAGACTATTTCAAACACGAGTCTACAGTTGGGTTTTTTTCACTACTTTCTCTTATCGTTCTAAATATTTTTCCCAAAATGTGATGCAAATAAAGACTTCTAAAATCCAGCCATTCAGAAAAGCGGCTAGCTGATAATACCCAGTGGGTGGGCAGCTAAGCCTGAAGATCCAGGAGGGAGCTGAGTTGATGCCTGCATTCCTTGGGTTTCAGCCAGAAGCAAATTTTTGACCTCATTATCTTAGAAATTTCCTGGTATGTGTGTATGTATTGACCAAGACAGCCTTAGCATTCACCTCAGTTTGACTAAACTTTAGACAGGTCTCTTCCTAAGTATAAGCCTTAGTTATCCTTTTCTTAGAGCATTTAATTGAGAAAACTTAAAATTGCAAATTCTCTCTCTGCTTCTTTGAAATATATGTAAATATTCTCCAATCCTTTGCCAGTTTTACAACCCAGGGAATAATCTTTCATAAGGACCTGGGAACCATCTCTTTGAAATGCTAACACTGAAGGGGAAAGATCTCTATCTCCTAGTCACTGTGGGAGGATAGAAGCATAACTTAGATGCCAATTTGTAAACACAGATGGCCTAATCACAGAGAAAAATGTAGCAAACTCAGGAATAACTGAATGTGGTGGACGCATTCCATTGACCAACTTCCCTGCTAATGTCGTCCAGTACTTTTCTAAATGATTACCCCAGTGCTGAAAAACTCCCGTCTTTGATTTCAGAGGAGTTGAGTTTAATCTCTCTCTCTGCTATTGCAGTAGTCTTGAATAAAGTCTTCCTTGCCTGTTTATTATGTCTGGTGCCATATATAGTATAGTATGTACTGATGGATGGATTTAATTTTAACTCACGCACAGAAGATTGAGTTAAACAACATTTCTTAGTTCATAGCACTTCATCATCATTGTTCATTTAAAGGCTTTACTCTTCACCAGTTTCCTTTTAAACTCATATTCTACTTCTATTCCTCTCCTCCCCACAGGCAACTTTTCTAAGATGTTTAATTCTTATCCTTTGTCTATATGCCATATTAGTCTATTCTTGCATTGCTATAAAGAAATAGCTGCACCTGGATAATTTATATTTTAAAAAAAAGAGGTTTAATTGGCTCACAGTTCTGCAGGGTGATATTGCTGATCATCTACTTGGCTTCTGGGAAGTCCTCAGAAAACTTACAATCATGGCAGAAGGCAACATGGAACAGGCATCTTACATGGAAGAAGCAGAAGAAGAGAGAGAGCAGGGAGGTGCCACCCATTTTTCAACAACAAGATAGCAATGACAGCTCCAAGAGGGGTGGTGTGAAACCATGAGAAACTGCCCCCAGGATCAAATTACCTCCCACTAGGCCCCACCTCCAACATTGGGAATTACAGTTCAACATGAGATTTGGGTAGGGACACAGATCCAAACCATATAATATGCTTTCTTTTTCTTTTCTTTGTTTTTTAAGATGGAGTTTCACTCTGTTGCCCAGACTGGAGTGCAATGGTGCAATCTCTGCTCACTGCAACCTTCGTCTCCCAGGTTCAAGCGATTCTCCTGCCTCAGCCTCCCTAGTAGCTAGGGCTACAGGTGCACACCACCATTCCTGGCTAACTTTTGTATTTTTAGTAGAGACGGAGTTTCACCATATTGGCCAGGCTGGTCTTGAACACCTGACCTCAGGTGATCTGCCCACCTTGGCCTCCCAGAGTGCTGGGATTACAGGCATGAGCCACGATGCCCAGCCAGCATTCTTGAATTATTGTTGTGAGTGGTTGCTTTTTTTAAAAATGCAAAAATGAAACCATTATATGAACACTAGAAAATGAGTAAATTATATATATTTGGTGTTGATATGTTAATTTGCCAAGAACAATCCAAGAGACTCTAAAAACAAAACTAAGAGAACTAATAAGAATTAAAAAGAGAGTTTTGTAATGTGGATACTTCATCTATTAATGTTCAATTAGCAGAAAATAGAATCCACTCGAAGAAAAAAAATGATTTAAAAGCGTAAATGTTGTATTAAATAATAATTGTGAGAAGGGTTAAAAGAGGAGACTCTATTCTTGGATTCTCTAATGAATATCCTTGCACTGAGAATAGCTTTGCTTCTGTTGAAAAAAATACTGATAACAGCGGTGCAGGAAGTTGATGAATCAGGGAGCTGCTATTGCTACTGCTGACTGCAGGACTTCTAGACATCTGTCGCCATTGTAACAACACCTGCTGGATGGAGATGCCAAATGCTAAATTAGGACATATTTGCTACGGTTTCCGCTTAAGAACTATTTCTTTTCATCAGGATTTATATGAGCAAAATGCACCTGACTAATTGGAACTAAATTATATTGGGAGGCCATGCTTTTTAGCTTTCTACACTTTGAACTCTGGAGGGTAGTGGAATAAACTTGAATGACTCAATCTAGTATCTTCTACACTGAGTACAAGATGAGTACACAAAACTTGACGGTTTTTTCTGTGCTAGAAATTGTCATATCATGGAAACAGGAAAATATACTCATTCAGAATGGCAAAAAAAAAAAAAAAAAAAAAAAAACCTCTGAAGTTCTTAGAGGAAACTTTTACAAGAAAAGTTAATATTTCTTTAAATGACATAAAACAATATATGAAGAGACTGCGAAACAATGTTTATGATTGGAAAGACAGTGAAAATATCAATTTTCTTCAAATAAGTCTGTGCAACTGATAAGAATTTAATTAGAATCCTATTTTTCATGATTTGATAAGAGGATTTTGATATTCACTTGTAAGAATAAATTCTTGAGAACAGACAAGAAAGGGATGAAAAGGATCACTATTTAAAGCATTTTGAGAAGACTTCTTTTACCAGGTATTAGAAAAACTAATACATTTTGTAAAGAAAAGCCTGAATTAATATAAAATAGTAAGCCCAGACAGAGTTGCCAAACTATGTCATGAAGATTTTATTTCTCTTCCGTGAAGAAGGAACAACTTTCTTGCAAATGCATCTGTCACAGGTGGCCATATATTCATAACATAGAATAGTTTACATCCATCTCATGCAGTTTGCAATAATTTCTGAGTTGTTTTAGTTTTATATGAGAAGGTATTAGAAGAGAACGTGTAGACAATGCACACTTGTGAGGTGAGGAAGAACTTCTCAGCCAGGCTAGGAGATTTACATAGGAAATGCTATAATAAAAAGTGTATTTGACTACATAAAATTAAAATTTTGAATGACAGAAATTCCACAAGCAAAGTTAATAGAGAAATAATAGAGCTGGAAAAATATTTTCAACAAATATCACAGGAAAGAGAAAAGATATTTGACATTCCAAGAATACTTACATGTCGATAAGCAAAATACAAATGCTCCAAAGAAGAAGTGGAAGAGAAGTATAGGCAAACCACAGGAGTGTAACATCAAATGGTTCACAAAAGATGAAAATATGCAGAAATTCAGTAGCAGTAATAGAAATAAAAATTATCATTGATTTGCACCCATCTGGATGCCCCCAAATTTAAAAAGAATGAAGTCATTCAGTCTAAGCTAAATAGCACTCTAGCTTCATCTATTAAAATCAAATGTAGTGATGTAGTAATGTACTTTGTTTTCTTGCTAGTATATAAAAATATGATTGATTTTTAATATCTTGTACTTTGTATCTTGTGACTGCTAAACTGACTAGTTCTATTAACTTTTTGTAAATTTCTTAAATTTTCTCCATTAATTTATTAATATAGTGTTACTCCTTTCATTTCATTTACTCTTTTCATTTCAATCTATATATCTTTTTTTCTCTTGCCTTAACTATACCGGTCAGAGCTACACTACAGTCTTGGATAGAAGTGGTGAAAACAAGCATCCTTGCTTTGTTCTCTAAGAGGGAAAACACTCAGTGTTTTTTCCTTTAAATATAATGGTAGTTCTCAATTTTTTAAATATATATGTCCCTTTACAAGTTAAGGGTGTTCTCATCTATTCTTAGTTTGATGAGTTCTTTTCTTTTTAATTATAAGTGGAAGATAAACATTATGAAAGGCTTTTTCTGCATCTGTTTAGATGATCATATGCTTTTCTTTCGTGGTCTAATAATGCAGTGAATTACATTGTGTGATTTCAGAATGCTAAGAGCAACCTTGCATTCTTGGGGTAAATCCCATCTTGTCATGAAATGTTACTGACTTAAATATTGCTGGATTTCACTTGATGATGTTGAGATAATAAGTTTTGCATGGATATTCATGAGGATATTTGTTCAATTTGTTTAGAGTTTTCTATTCTTGTATGTTTTTGTCTGGTTTGGGTATCAGAATCTCATGAAGTGAATTAGGAAATGTATCTCTGCTTCTATGTTTTGGAAAATTTGGTTTATAATTAGTATTATTTCTTTCTATTAATGTTTGTTAAAATTAACCATGAGGCCATCCAGACCTGGAGTTTTCTTCATGAGAAGTTTTTAAGTAAAAATTCAACTTTTTTACGCTCACTAGAATGGTTTTAAATGAAAAATATCTTCAATACCAAATATCGGCAAGGATTTGGAGAGCAATTGAAATCCTCATGTATTGCCAATAGGAATACAGAATAGTACAGACACTTTGGAAAGTAGTTAGGCAGTTTCTTATAGAGTTAAACACATATGTACGATGTGGCACAGCAATTTCACTCATAGGTATTTACCAAGATAGATGATCACATACGTCTTCACAAAGACTTCTACTCATATATGTGTATGGTGGAATGAATAAATATACCAACATCACTATGCTAAGGGAAAGAACCCAGACACAAATGACTACCTTATTTTGATTCCATTTATGCGGAATTGTAGGAAAATAAAAACTATAGTCATAGGAAGTTGCTGTGGTTGCCAAGAGCCAAGCAGTGGGAGGAGGGAACAATCTGTTGTAATGAAGATGTTCAGTATTATTATTGTCATCATGATTAATACTTATATGCATTTGTCAAAATGATCAAATTTTAGTGATCGATGATCACTAAAAATTGGCGAATCATACGCAGGTTATATCTCAGTGAAGCTTATTTAAAATAAAAATGAAAGCAATTTTTTAACTTTTATTTTAGGTTCAGGGGTACATGTGCAGGTTTGTTATCTAGGTATACACTGTGTCACAGGGATCTGTATACAGATTATTTCATCACCCAGGTAATAAGCCTAGTACCCAATAGTTATTTTTCTGATCTTCTACCTCCACCCATCCTCCATCCTCAAGTAGGCCCCAGTGTGTGCTGTTCCCCTTTGTGTCCATGTGTTCTCATCATTTAGCTCCCATTTATAAGCAAAAACATGCAGTATTTGGTTTTCTGTGTTAGTTTGCTAAGGATAATGGCCTCCAGCTCCATCCATGTTCCCATAAAGGATATAATCTCACTCTTTTTTATGATTCCATAGTATTCCATGGTGAATATGTACCACATTTTCTTTATCCAATCTGTCATTGATAGACATTTATGTTGATTCTATGTCTTTGCTGTTGTGAATAGTGACAATATAAGAACTTCTTCAGATGTACAATGTGCACATGTCTTTATGGTAGAATAATTTCTATTCCTCTAGATACATATCCAGTAATAGATTTCTAGTTCAAATTGTAGTTCTATTTTTAGCTATCTGAGGAATCACCACACTGCTTTTCACAATGGTTGAACTAACTTACACTCCTACCAACAGTGAATATTAGCATCCCCTTTTCTCTGCAACCTCGCCAGCATCTGTTATCTTCTTACATTTCAGTAGTAGTCATTTTGACTAGTGTGAGATGGTATCTCATTATGGTTTTGATTTTCATTTCTCTAATGATCAGTAATACTGAGCTTTTTCTCATATACTTGTTGGCCACATGTATGTCTTCTATTGAAAAGTATTGGTTCATATCTTTTGCCCATTTTTTAATGGGGTTATTTTTCTCTTGTAAAGTTGTTTAAGTTCCTTATAGATGCTGAATATTAGAACTTTGTCAGATGTATAGTTTGCAAATATTTTCTCCCATTCTATAGGTTATCTGTTTACTCGGTTGATATGTTATTTTGCTGTGCAGAGGTTCTCAAGTGTAATTAGATCCCATTTGTCCATTTTTGCTTTTGTTGCAATTGTTTTTGGCATCTTTATCATGAAATCTTTGCCAGTTCCTATGTCCAGAATGGTATTGCCTAGGTTGTCGTCCAAGGTTTTTTTTTTTTTTACTTTAAGTTCTGGGTACATGTCCAGATCTTGCAGGATTGTTACATAAGTATACACATGCCATGGTGGTTTGCTACATCCATCCCCCCATCACCTATGTTAGGTATTTCTCCTAATGTTATCCCTCCCCAATCTCCTCACTCCCTGCTATTCCTCCCCAAGCCCCCCACCTCCCAACAGACCCCAGTGTGTGATGTTCCCCTCCCTGTGTCCATGTGTTCTCATTGTTCAACACCCACATGAGTGAGAACATGCAGTGTTTGGTTTTCTGTTCTTGTGTCAGTTTGCTGAGAATGATGGTTTCTAGCTTCATTCATGTCCCTGCAAATGACATGAACTCATCCTTTTTTATGGCTGCATGGTATTCCATGGTATATATGTGCCACATTTTCTTTATCCAGTCTACCATTGATGGGCATTTGGGTTGGTTCCAGGTCTTTGCTATTGTAAACAGTGCCGCAGTGAACATACATGTGCATGTGTCTTTATAACAGAACGATTTATAATCCTTTGGGTATATACCCAGTAATGGGATTGCTGGGTCAAATGGTGTTTCTATTTCTAGGTCCTTGAGGAATCACTACACTGTCTTCCACAATGGTTGAACTAATTTACACTCCCACCAACACTGTAAAAGTGTTCCTATTTCTCCACATCCTCCCCAGCATCTTTTGTCTCCTAATTTTTTAATGATTGCCATTCTAACTGGTATGAGATGGTATCTCAATGTGGTTTCGATTTGCATTTTTCTAGTAACCAGTGATGATTAGCATTTTTTCATATGTTTGTTGGCCTCATATATGTCTTCTTTTGTAAAGTGTCTGTTCATATCCTTCGCCCATTTTTGAATGGGCTTGTTTGTTTTTTTCTTGTATATTTGTTTTAGTTCTTTGTAGATTCTGGATATTAGTCCTTTATCAGATGGGTAGATTGCAAAAATTTTTTCCCATTCTGTTGGTTGCCAGTTCACTCTAATGATTGTTTCTTTTGCTGTGCAGAAGCTCTTAAGTTTAATTAGATCCCATTTGTCAATTTTGGCTTTTGTTGCCATTGCTTTTGGTGTTTTAGTCATGAAGTGGTTGCTATGCCTATGTCCTGAATGGTATTGCCTAGGTTTTCTTCTAGGGTTTTTATGGTGTTAGGTCTTATGTTTAAATATTTAATCCACTTCCTTAAGATGATAAGCAACTTCAGCAAAGTCTCAGGATACAAAATCAATGTACAAAAATTACAAGCATTCCTATATGCCAGTAACAGACAAACAGAGAGCCAAATCATGAGCAAACTCCCATCCACAATTGCTACAAAGAGAATAAAACACCTAGGAATACAACTAACAGAGGATGTGAAGGACCTCTTTAAGGAGAACTACAAACCACTGCTCAATGAAATAAGAAAGAACACAAATCAATGGAAAAACACTCCATGCTCAGGGTTAGGAAGAACCAATACCATGAAAATGGTCCTACTGCCCAAAGTAATTTATAGATTCGATGCTATCCTCATCAAGCTACCATTGACCTTCTTCACAGAACTGGAAAAAAAACACCTTAAACTTCATATGAAACCAAAAAAGAGCCTGCATACCCAAGACAATCCTAAGCAAAAAGAACAAAGCTGGAGAAATCAAGCTACCTGGCTTCAAACTATACAACAGGGCTACAGTAATCAAAACAGCATGGTATTGGTACCAAAACAGAGATATAAACCAATGGAATAGAACAGAGGCCTCAGAAGTAATGCCACACACCTACAACCATCTGATCTTTGACAAACTTTACAAAAACAAGCAATGGGGTAAATGGTGTTGGGAAAACTGGCTAGCCATGTGCAGAAAGCTGAAACTGGACCCCTTCCTTACACCTTACACAAAAATTAACTTCAAGGTTTGTATAGTTTTGAGTTTTAAATTTAACTCTTTAATTTGTCTTGCATTGTTTTTATTTGTAGTACAAGGAAAGGGTCCCATTTCAATCATCTGCATATGGCTAGCCAATTATCCCAGCACCATTTATTGAATAGGAAATCCTTTCTCCATTGCTTCTTTTTGTCTTCTTGTCGAAGATCAGATAGTTGTAGGTTTGAGGCCTTCTTCCTAGGTTCTCTGTTCTGTTCCATTGGTCTCGTGTCTGTATTTTATAACAGTACCATATTGTATTGGTTACTGTAGCCCTGTAGTATGGTTTGAGGTCAAACCATGCCTCCAACTTTGTACTTTTTGCTTTTAGGATTGTCTTGGCTATTTGGGCTCCTTTTTGGGTCCATATGAATTTTTAAATAGTTGCTTCTAGTTCTGTAAAGAATGTCATTGGTAGTTTGATGGGAATACCATTGAATTTGTAAATTCCTTTAAGCAATGTAGTCATTGTAATGATATTTATTCTTCCTATCCATGAGCATGGAATGTTTTTCCATTTGTTTCTGTCATCTCTGATTTCTTTGAGCAGTGTTTTGTAATTCTCATTGTAGAGAACTTTCACCTCCCTGGCTAGTTATATTCCTAGGTATTTTGTTCTTTGTGGTAACTGTGAGTAGGATTGCATTGCTGATATGGCTCTCAGCTTGACTGTTGTTGGTGTATAGGAACTTCGACTCCTTGAAGTTAATAACTGAACAATTTTACCAATACAAATACCCATCTGTATGTTAGTTTCAACTGAAGACATCTTACACTCAAGAACTATTCCTTCATTAGGCCTCAAAACAGATGCAATCCCCAGACACTTAAACCAAACTACCTTAACTGCTATATGACCAGGCCTATACTATGGGCAATGTTCAGAAATTTGTGGGTCTAACCACAGTTTCATGCCTATTGTCCTAAAATTAATTCCCTTAAAACATTTCAAAACTTGATCCACATCCACACTTTAATATCACTATAAGCTACCCAGCATTAACTTTTTTAAGTTAAAGATTGAAAGGATCTGTACCTTTCTGCAGTGAATGCCCCAACTAGATACTTCCTCATTATTCATTGTAATTCTATCAATAGTTATAACTTTATTCTCCATTATTCAATTAAAACTATTAAAGTTTATTTATTATACACCCCCTACACCAAAAATAGTCAAAACACAAAAACATAAAAAACTCTGAGAATTAAAAGGAACAAAAATCTATTCACTTCTTTTATTACCCCAACAATTATAGGTCTGCCTGTAGTAGTATTAATCAGTTTGTTTCCTACCGCACTAATTTCAACCTCTAGTCATTTAATTAGTAATTAATTTCCATTCAACAATGATTAATTCAACTTATACTAAAACAAATAATCATTACCCATAATATTAAAGGATGAACCTGATCCCTTATACTGATACCTCTAATTCTCTTTATTGCCTCAACCAATTTCCTTGGGCTTCTACCCTATTCATTTACACCAACTACTCAACTATCAATAAATTTAGGTATAGCAATCCCCTTATGAGCAGGTGCAGTAATCACAGGATTCCACTTTAAAACAAAAATGTCCCTAGCTCATCTTTTGCCACAAGGCACACTATAGTTTATACACTGATTTCGTGTCCTGAAACTTCGCTAAAGTTGTTTCTCAGCTGAAAGAGCTTTTGAGCCATGCCCATGGGGTTTTCTAGATCCATAATCACGTAGCTTACAAACAGCAATAGTTTGACTGCTTCTCTTCCTGTTTAGATGCCCTTTATTTCTTTCTCTTGCCTGATTTCTTTGCCCAGGACTTCCAATACTATGTTGAATAGGAGTGGTGAGAGAGGGCATTGTTGTCTTGTGCCAGCTTTCAAAAGGAATCTTTCAAGCTTTTGCCCATTCGGTATGATGTTGGCTGTGGATTTGTCATAGATGGCTCTATTTATTTTAAGGTATGTTCCCTTGATACCTAGTTTATTGAGGGTTTTTAACATGAAGAAATGTTGATATTTATCAAAAGTCTTTCCTGTATCTATTGAGATAATCATATGATTTTTGTCTTTAGTTCTGTTTATGTGATGAATCACATTTATTGATTTGCATATGTTGAACCAACTTTGCATCCAGGAATAAAGCCCACTCAATCGTGGTGGATTAGCTTTTTAATGTGCTGCTGGATTCAGTTTGCTAGTATTTTGTTGAAGATTTTTGCATCAGTGTTCATCAAGGATATTGGCCTGAAGCTTTCTCTGTTTGTTGTGTCTCAGCCAGGTTAAAAAAGACAGAGAGGGATGTTATATAATGGTAAGTAGCCTTGTCCAACAGGAAAATATCACAATCCTAAACATATATGCATCGAACAAGGGAGCTCCCAAATTTATAAAACAATTGCCACTAGACCTAAGAAATGAGATAGTAACACAGTAATAGTGGGGGACTTCAATACTCCACTGACAGCACTAGACATGTCATCAAGACAGAAAGTCAACAAAGAAGCAATGGATTTAAACCATACCTTGGAACAAATGGACTTAACAGATATACACAGAACATTCCATCCAAGAACCGCAGAATACACATTCTATTCAACAGTGCATGGAACTTTCTCCAAGATAGACCATATGATAGGCCACAAAACCAGCCTCAATAAAGTTAAGAAAATTGAAATTATATCAAGCAGTCTCTCAGACCACAGTGGAATAAAACTGGAAATCAACTCCAAAAGGAACCTTCAAAACCATACAAATACATTGAAATTAAATAACCTGCTCCTGAGTGATCACTGGGTCATAAATGAAATCAGACGGAAATTTAAACATTTTTCAAAGTGAACAACAATAGAATAGTGACATAACCTATCAAAACCTCTGGGATACAGCAAAGGCAGTCCTAAGAGGAAAGTTCATAGCCCCAAACACCTAGATCAAAAAGACTGCAAGAGCACAAACTGACAATGTAAGGTCACACCTCAAGGAACTAGAGAAACAAGAACAAACCAAACCCAAACTCAGCAGAAGAAAGGAAATAACCAAGATCAGAGCAGAACTAAATGAAATTGAAATAAAAAAATATAAAAGATAAATGAAATGAAAAGCTTGTTCTTTGAAAAGATAAAATTGATAGACCATTAGCAAGATTAACCAAGAAAAGAGAAAATCCAAATAACCTCAATAAGAAATGAAACAGGAGATATTACCACTGACACCACAGAAATACAAAAATCATTTAAGGTTACTATGAACACCTTTACACACATAAACCTGAAAACCTAGAATAAATGGATAAATTCCTGGAAAAACAAAACCCTCCTAGCTTAAATCAGGAAGAATCAGATACCCCAAGCAGACCAGTAACAAGCAGAGAGATTGAAATTGTAATTTAAAAATTACCAACAAAAAAAAGTCCAGGACCGGACAGATTCACAGTGGAATTCTATCAGACATTCAAAGAAGAATTGGTACCAGTCCTATTGTCACTATTCCACAAGATAGAGAAAGAGGAGACCCTCCCCAATTCATTCTATGAACCCAGCATCACCCTACCAAAACCAGAAAAGGACATAACCAAAAAAGAAAACTACAGACCAATATCTCTGATGAACACAGATGCAAAAATCCTTAACAAAATACTAGCTAACTGAATCCTACAACATATCAAAAAGATAATCCACCATGATCAAGTGGGTTTCATACTAGGGATGCAGGGATGGTTTAACATATGGAAGTCAATAAATGTGATACAGCACATAAACAGAATTAAAAACAAAAATCACATGATCATCTCAATAGATGCAGAAAAATCTTTCAACAAAAATCCAGCATCCTTAATGATTAAAACTCTCAGCCAAAGAGGCATACAAGGGATATACCCCAATATAATAAAAGCCATTTAGGAACAGCCAATATAATATTGAATGGGGAAAAGTTGAAAGCATTCCCTCTGAGAACTGGAACAAGACAAGAATGTTCACTCTCACTACTCCTCCTCAACATAGTTTTGGAGGTCCTAGCCAGAGCAATCAGATAAGAGAAAGAAATAAAGGGTTGGGGGCCAGGCACAGTGGCTCACACCTGTAATCCCAAAACTTTGGGAGGCCAAGGCAGATGGATCAGGAGGTCAGAATTTCGAGACCAGCCTGACCAACATGGTGAAACACTGTCTGTACTAAAAATACAAAAATTAGCCGGGCGTGGCAGTGCACGCCTGTAATCCGAGCTACTCAGGAGGCTGAGGCAGGAGAATAGCTTGAACCTGGGAGGCAGAGGTTGCAGTGAGCCGAGACTGAAATAACTAAGGAATGGAAAACCAACATCGTATGTTCTTACTGATATGTGGGAGCTAAGCTATGAGGATGCAAATGTATAAGAATGATACAATAGAACTTTGGGGACTTTGGGAGAAAGGGTAGAGGGGGAGGAATAAAAGACTACAAATAGAGTGCAGTCTATACTGCTGAGGTGATGGGTACACCAAAATCTCACAAATCACCACTAAAGAACTTACTCATGTAACCAAGCACCACCTTGTATCCCCATAACCTATGGAAAAATAAAAAGTATAAAGGCACGTGTATTAAAATGTTAATCATAAAATGTACATGTGATTATATGGGTGTTCATTGTAAAATTCCTTTAACTTTGCTATATGTTGGAAACTTTTCATTTTCAAATGAAATGAATGCTGAATAAATGAATAATATTGAAAAATTGTAAGAGTATTATAAGAAAAAAATGCTAATGAAATTAGATGAATAATAGTGATGAAAATTACAAATCACCAAAATTGATTGACAAAAAATAAAACACAAATGTACCAAAATCATCAAAGGAATTAAATTAGAAATAAAAAATTCTCAACAACAAGACAAGAAGTCCTTAAAATGTCAAAGATGAGATTTTTTAAAAACCTTCAAGAAAATGATCAACTCTTCTTTACGCAAATATTTTAAGAAAATACAAAGATGAAAGAAAGCATATTACTGATATGTATTCAATGTCTAGAATAGACAAATCTGTATAGATAAAAAGTAGTTTAGTGGCTTTCTAGGGCCAAGAATGGGAGTGGGATTGGAGAGTGACTACCCATAGGTGTGAGATTTCTTTGGGGATAATGAAAATGTTCTGAGATTGGTGGCACTGATGGTTGCACAACTCTGTAAATATGTTAGAAACCATTGAATTGTACACTCTGAATGGGTGAATATTGTGATATATGAATTATAATCTCAGTAAAGTTCTTAAAAAGAAAAGATGGGGTGAATGTGAGAAAAAATTATGCTATCTCACTTGCAAACATAAATAGGAAATTCCTAAATTAAATATTGGTAAAAGTTAATTAAGTTTTTAATACTTTACCTAAGTAGGGTGATTCCAGGAATGCAACAATTCTTCAAAAACAGAACATGTACTGATACAGTTTGTTATTAACAAATTAAATAACAAAAATCATATAACCATTTCAATGAATTTATTTTTTTCCAAAATATTTCTATTGCATGCCTATTGTGTGACAGACACTATACAGTAGTAAACAAAAGAGAAACAACCCTAGTTCTCAATAGAATCAGAAAAAGCATGTGATAAAATCTCATACCAATTCTTAGCAAAATGTTTAGAAAAGAACTCTCCTTTCAATATAATCCATAGGTTCAGAAAACACTAACAAACAAACAAAAAAGAACTACCTTAATAAGTTAAAGATATTCATCAAAAATAGAACATCATCCTTACTGCTGAAACATGAGAAGCTTTCTCAGTGATCCCAACAGAAAGATGTCTATACTGGAGGTCCTGGCTGCTGCATTAACTTTAAAAATGAGATATATAAAAATTGCATTCAAAAAAATCTTTCCCTAATTTAAGATAAAATAATTAAAATGTAATGTTAAAATCCAACAGTATCTATAAACAAGACACTAGTACTAGAAAGATAGTCCAACAAAATTGACAGATACAAGATCAATGTACAAAATACCACAACACTCCTATACATTGGAAATAAATAGTAAATACATCTGAATTTTTAATTCACAATAGGAACAAAAAATAGACGATATCTGGTAATATATCTGGCAAAATTTATGTGTGATGTTTATCAAAATACCTTTCACCAACAGCAACAGCAGGTCAGCCTTGGTGAATGAAAGAAAATTTTGCTGTTTACATAACCACCACCTTGCTCAGCCACAGCTAAGGTGCTTGTGCATTCATGGACCAGAACTAGGCTGACCAGGAAGGAAAGACTGGCATTTGCATGATAAGCGATTCTATACAAAAAACTATTTTGAACTGCTTTAGCAGTGGGATCCCTCTGGTGAGAACTTACCCTAAATGAGATTATTCATTTCTTGTCCCATAACTTATACATTCAAAATATAGTTATTGTGCAACAAGCATGTTAGAAGCATTTTAAAATATTCTTGAGAAGGTAGTAAAAAATGGCAGAAAAATGTCCTTGTTCTCTTAGAGTTTATATTCTTTGACGCTGAGGAGTACAAGGTGAAGGGAAGGGTGACAGTTGCCAGCTTGTAAATAAATAAAAACTAAAAAGTAATTTCAGATAGAATAACTAATTTTGGACCATGATAATTTTAGTCCACATGCCTCTCTCAAATCCACTTCTCACTAATCCTCCGATTGCGTTTCATGATCTAAGTAGTCTTTGCTTAAATATTCCTGGTTTCTTTTTGAAGTTTGCCACAGGCTCTGCCCAGTCCTTCCTCTGCCATTGGGCTCTCTCATGGCTGCCATTTCTACAGAATCATTAAGGCCAAGAGGCAGAGCTACTCGTCTAGCAATGTGTATGAGCTGGCAAATCGTCTCTGTCACACACAGGTCCCCTCACAGCTACAGATGGCTGGCCATTGGACGAAAGTTTGAAGCAGAATAAACAAACATGTTATTTATAGTCTCTATGGGACATGCCTAGGTCCAAAACACAATTTCAAATATCCCAATTGTCCTTGGATGTCTATGCTTGCAATTCTATTGTGGTACCAATATTTATCTTTTAGGTCCTTTCCTTGCAAATGACAGAATCTAATTCTGACTTAAGCAAAATAAAATAAGACAACAATAACAAATCATTAAAAGGATTATTCATGTATGGAGTCTAGTGTAGCTCATAACCTCAGTGGGATAGTCAGTGTATCAAGGTGGTAGTAAAGAAAACAGGCCGGCCGGGCGCGGTGGCTCAAGCCTGTAATCCCAGCACTTTGGGAGGCCGAGGCGGGTGGATCACGAGGTCAAGAGATCAAGACCATCCTGGTCAACACGGTGAAACCCCGTCTCTACTAAAAAAATACAAAAATTAGCTGGGCATGGTGGCGCGTGCCTGTAATCCCAGCTACTCAGGAGGCTGAGGCAGGAGAATTGCCTGAACTCAGGAGGCGGAGGTTGCGGTGAGCCGAGATCGCGCCATTGCACTCCAGCCTGGGTAACAAGACCGAAACTCCGTCTCAAAAAAAAAAAAGAAAGAAAGAAAGAAAAAAAGAAAACAGGCCTTGGTGCAAGTCCCTTTGGTTCCAAATTCCAACACCATGATTTATCTCCCTGAACCAGTTTCTTCTTCTCTGCAATAGGAATAACTTAAGCATTTACCTAATGTATGTGTTGTAGCATTCAAATGGAATGAAGTATATAAATTGCTTAACGCAGTGCCTGATGTGATACAAATATCTAAGAATGGGCTCTTATTATGATTCATGTTTATAAATCTGGCCTTGAAAGAACAGAATCTGGGATAACTCTAGTGATCTTATCAGCAGGGGCACTTGCATAGGCTGTCAGAGTGCTGCATACAGAAAGGCTGATCTCTGACTCTCTCCTCAAGATTAAAATTCCTAAGACAGTAGTCCCAGCTACTCGGGAGGCTGAGGCAGGAGAATCGTTTAGAGCCGGGAGGTAGAGGTTGCAGTGAGCTGAGACTTTGCCACTGTACTCCAGCCTGGGCAACCGAGAGAGGCTTTCTCAAAGGAAAGAAACAATCCTAAGAAGAGTAAATGATCTGGCATTGACTATGTGCCCTTTTCCGGACCAGCCACTGTGCCAGCAAGAATGAGTGAATAATGATGGGGGAGGGCAGGGGAGGGTGGTGGGGAGGTGAGGGTGGAGAGGATTTGGGGATTCCGTGATTAACAGTGTCTCTTGGAAGCATATTGAACTGTGGAGTTCAGTTATTAGAGGAATGGTAGAGGTAAGCTGAGCAGATGATAACAATGTTTACCATACTGTGGATAATACATACACATCTTTGTAAGAAAAAATTGCTAAGTAAGAGGTTTATCTTATCCATCTTCCTCTGACTAGGACTGAACTGGTATCATCCCATGAAAATAATTTTCCACCTTTTCTTAAGTATTTTTCAGAAAAGGACCTTGGAGATCTTGACATCAATGAATTCTCTTAGTATCCAGGCACTGCTTACTGCAGATCTATCCCGTTCCCTTGTCATTCTGACTTCATAAGTCTATTGAAACACTAGAAATATTTTCTCAATGTTCTTCTCATAGCTGCCTTCACTTCCCTGTTCTTCAGGCTGTAGATGAGGGGATTCAGCATGGGAGTGATCACACTGTACTGCAAGAAGATCAACTCTGGAATGGACCCTGAATTTGGCATGAGATAGTGGAGTAATCCGGAGCCATAAAAGAAAATCACTGCAGTGAGGTGGGAGGAGCAGGTGGAGAAGGCTTTGCTTCTGCCTGTGGTGGAGCTGATCCTCAGGATGGTGGACAAAATGCAAACGTAAATATCATGAGAAAATTTCCAAAGAAATGCAGAAAGCTGGAGCAGAGCAGGGTGGTAAAACTTGCAGACACATCAGAGCAAGACAAAGGGTAGAGAGAGGGCAGCTCACAGCTGAAGTGGTGGATATTTTGAGCCTCACGGAAGTCTAAATTGAGAGCTACAAGGATATTGATGAGGGAATCCAGAAAAGCCAAACCCCATGAGCCCCCCTACCAGCCCTGCACGCAGCCGTCTGTTCATCACTTGGCCATAGAGCAGAGGAGAGCTGATGGCAACATAGCGGTCATAGGCCATTACAGCAAGCAGGCAGGATTCAGTGCCCCCAGTGGCAAACACGAAGAAGACCTGAGCCATGCAGTCCTCTACTGAGATGGTTTTCTTCTCAGACAGGAGATTCTCCAACATTTTAGGTACAGTGACAGAGGAATGGCAGAGATCCAAGAAGGACAATTGTCCCAGGAAGAAGTACATGGGTGTGTGGAGGCAAGAATCAGCACTGATCACCAGCACCAGCAGCAGGTTCCCTATGACGGTCAGGAGGTAAATCACCAGGAACAGCACAAAGAGCAGAGCCTGCGTCTGGCGGCCAGCAGACAGCCCAAGAAGGACAAACTCGGGGACAACACTGTGGTTTCTCATTGCCTTCAGTATTTTCTTTGGAATGAGATAAATAAATTGAGTGAAACCTTTTCTTATGCCTAACAAATACCTAAATGTTTTAACCCTCTTTTCTATTCACAAAGTTTCCTGCTTACCCAAACATTCATGTGCAGAAATGATAAAGTACGCTGCCCCTAGATTTCCTAAACCCATGATAATCTTTCCTGCAGAACCCCAACCTTAGATCCACTCTCTTTCCACCTTTATGTTCTTTCTTTAATGTTTCAGAGCTTATTGTTGCTGTTGTTTTATTATTAAGGCTACTAGGGAGCGTTTGTAAACTATTGATAATGATCTAATAGAGAGGGAGAGATTGAAGGAAAAATAAGATAAAAATTGTAGAAATGGCATCTCTGAGAGTGTGAGAGCAGGAGTAGAGCACAGCCTTAGGTGGGAGCGTGTTTACATCATCCTTCAGACATTAGGAAGCTGGCAGATTTGGTGTTGGAGAGGAAGCAATTTCCATCCAATGACTTTTACTTTTTAAATAAATTCTTAAGTGAGGTCAGTCATGGAAAGTGAAAAGGGACCATGGTTGGAGAGCTGCAGAGTATGGAGAAAGGGAAATAATGAGAGAGAAGGCAGCACAGAGAGACCTCCGATGCTCTGTAACTGATCATGAGAAACCGTTGGTCAATATGGGAACATACTCCAGTCATAATCTCCATGCCCCGTTTAAACGTAGTTTATATGTGAACTGTTCAGATTCAGATCTTGTCTATATCTTCACGCATTTATAAACATAAACTACCTGCTAACTCTAAAGCATGATCTTTTTTTTCTACTCTGCACTGACAGCCCAGATTAAATCACAGACTCAGGAGAACTCTTCAGCACTACCGACTACACCATTTTGGCCCTTCCTATTCCGCTCTGTCTTTTGCGTTCATACTGCGAAACAGGCACATTCAATTCTCAAAGGACTTACGGTTTCTCTCTCATTGTTTATCCAAACACCACCCAGCAATAATGCCATTCTGAGGCATTCAGTCCACACTACTTGCATTTCTTACCCAGTTTAACAATAAGCAGCACAGAATTAAAGAAAAGCTTTTTCAAATCCAGAGGTCCAGACTAGTAAGTTTGAATGTCAGTGTAAGAATTATGAAGTTAGGAGTTTGAAAATTCTTATTGTTTATAGACCTCTTCCTTGATTCCTAAAAGAGGAAAATAAAAAGTTAAATAGTGTGTATTATTTCTAAAAACCTAAATACTTCTGTCACGTGGGGAATGCATTTTCCATGTTATTTTAATTGTTTTTCTTTTACTCACCAGTGTAGCTCTAACTAGAGCAACCTGGATTCTTTCTGAGAACATCACATCATTGGCAGAAGATGCTGGAAAGGCAGGGAATCAAACCAAGAAATGCAGACAGAGAACCACGTCACTCATTATAATTTGGAGGGCGGCAAAAAGAAAGGTCTCCTCTTTTCCACTCGTCTCCAGATGGAGCCCCATTCGCCAGCACTAGAAACTTCTTAAATTGTGGGGGGAATTTCTCCTTTAGAAATAAAGGCCAAAGAGTGAAAATCTTACAAAGGACATTTTCACAAAGGACAAATTTGGAAATTGTACCCTGTCAGGGCCAGACTTCCTCACAGAAAAATGTACACTGTGTTAGCATTATTCAAGGGGCCACAGGAATAAATAAAGTCATCTCTTGTTTTTTTTTTAACCTGGTGCTGCAATTTCACTATTCTCAATGCTTCATCCATTCAGACTCTGAATCCAAATTTAGAGTGGAAACAGCTCCGAGAATGCCACCACTCTGTGTTCAGTCATTGATATAATCAGTTGGAGTCAGCTGACTAGATCTTTCCCAAAAAGGCCTGCCTGAGAGGAACTTTTTTTAAGAATGAGACATACAAAACTATCTAGCAAAGTTGCTCTCAAGCAATTCCTAGATTAAAAAAAATAAAATAAAAAAGAAAGTCACAAAAGTTGCTCCAAATATATTATTTTAAAATACAAATGAATACATTGATGAAGGATGAGTATGTGAATGAATGTGGCTCAGGAAGAGAACAGTCTAAGGCTTTTCGCTCTCAGAGAACAGATCAATTGGGGGCCAGTAAGGGATTTTAGACACCCTGGGCTTGCATTAATCCAGATATAGCAAAGGTAATAGAGAAGAATTTCACCAATTGGATGGGTTTGCCCCAAAGCAGTGTGTCTTGTTCTATTCTGCACTTCCACATACATCAGAGTATATAATTATAGGGGATACGTATAATCAAATATATGGTTAGTTTCAGAATCTTAAATGGTTGGAGTTCTGGGAGACAGCTCTTTTTGAGTCACAAAGTGCCCAGAGTATCACTGATGTCCTCGTCTCCTCCCACCCCTTCTAGTGAGCTCTCAAGTATTAGCCTCCCCAGACTTCCAGGTTTCTGGCATAATGTGGGCTTTCAGCACCAGAAACAAGAAACAAGATATAGGAAAGAGATCTTGTCTCAACTGTGCCGTTTGTACAATGGAATCAAACAATAACTACCCTGCAAAGTGGTGAGGTCTTAACTGCTAACTTGAGTATAGTGCTGAAGACAATCAAACTCTCTTTTCTTCACCCCCTAATCCAAGCGTTTCATTTTCCCAAAAGGAAGAAGAGTAGTGATGTTGAGGAGCAGACCAAAACATCTTAGGTAACAGAAATGAGCACCATATCTGAGAGAGCTGGGAGGGGACTCTTAGACGCCTCCAGTGCAGGAGAACAAAGAGGACTGATAGGGAAAGGAAGTACCTGATGGAGAAATGACAGGAAGTGGTGGAAACAGAGGGGGACAAAGTAGCAAGGAAAATCCTGAAGGGACAAAGGGAAAACATTACCATGCTTCTGTCTTTTCCTGGTACACAATGTACCCTGCTTTTCTGAGTTGGTGGGTGTACCTCTGAACTTGGGAGAAACTCACAGAAGAGAAAATGTACCATAACTGTCTACTCTTGTGAGCTGACATTATTTTTTAAGACCTTTTTTGCATAAAGAGAAATATGTAGGTTCATTCCTCAAAAGCTCCTGCAAGCAAAGACTTTAAAAAGCTTTTCTGAAGTTTGACGTTTTTGCTCTTATCTTGTAACAACTCCAAAACTACAAAGAAAGGAAAACTAGAAACCTTCAAATTCTTAACAGCAACTTCTTTCATATTTCCCCAAGCATAATTACACAATCATTTCTCTATGCCTGTTAATATAGTACCAAGCACCATGCTAACAAAGGAGGTTCCGGTCTAGCCATTCAGAAAGGCTGCTGGGTTAAGTTGGCCAAAGAGATGGCAGAGTATGACCTGAAAACCCTGGGGGCAGCTAGGCCCATCCTGATTAGAAAGCTCAGCCTGGTCTCGATCTTTGACAAACCTGAAAAAAACAAGCAATGGGGAAAGGATTCCCTGTTCAATAAGTGGTGTTGGGAAAACTGGCTAGCCATATGCAGAAAGCAGAAACTGGACCCCTTCCTGACACCTTACACTAAAATTAACTCCAGATGGATTAAAGACTTAAACATAAGACGTAACACCATAAAAACACTAGAAGGAAACCTAGGCAAAACCATTCAGGACATAGGCGTAGGCAAGGACTTCATGACCAAAACACCAAAAGCATTGGCAACAAAAGCCAAAGTAGACAAATGGGACCTAATCAAACTCCACAGCTTCTGCACAGCAAAAGAAACAGTCAATAGAGTGAATCGGCAACCAACAGAATGGGAAAAAATTTTTGCAGCCTACCCATCTGACAAAGGGCTGATAATCAGAACTTACAATGAACTAAAAAAGATTTACAAGAAAAAAACAAACAAGCCCATTCACAAATGGGCGAAGGATATGAACAGATACTTTACAAAAGAAGACATACATGAGTCCAACAAACATGAAAAAATGCTCATCATCACTGGTCATTAGAGAAATGCAAATCAAAACTACATTGAGATACCATCTCACGCCAGTTAGAATGGCGATCATTAAAAAATCTGGAGAAAACAGATGCTGGAGAGGATGTGGAGAAATAGGAACACTTTTACACTGTTGGTGGGAGTGTAAATTAGTTCAACCACTGTGGAAAACAGTGTGGCGATTCCTCAAGGACCTAGAAATAGAAATTCCATTTGACCCAGCAATCCCATTACTGGGCATATATCCAAAGGATTATAAATCGTTCTACTATAAGGACACATGCACACGAATGTTCATTGCAGCACAGTTTACAATAGCAAAGACCTGGAACCAGCCCAAATGCCCATCGATGATAGACTGGACAGGAAAAATGTGGCACATATACACCATGGAATATTACGCAGCCATTAAAAACGAGGAGTTCACATCCTTCGTAGGGACATGGATGAACCTGGAAAACATCATTCTCAGCAAACTGACACAAGAACACAAAATCAAACACCACATGTTCTCACTCATAGGCGGGTGTTGAACAAGGAGAACACATGGACACAGGGAGGGGAGCACTATACACGGGGGTCTGTTGGGGAGGAGGGGGGACAGCGGGGGGGTGCGGAGTTCAGGAGAGATAGCATGGGGAGAAATGCCAGATATAGGTGAAGGGGAGGGAGGCAGCAAATCATACTGCCACGTATGCACCTATGCAACAACCTTGCATGTTTTTCACATGTACCCCAAAACCTAAAATGCAATTAAAAAAAAAAAAAAGAAAGAAAGCTCAGCCTGAAGCAAACGTTAGGCTCATTAGCTAAAAATGGTTACTAGCTGATTCCACTGGGAATTCCCATTGAAGCTAAGTAACTCACGGCTTATTTTTAGATCACCTGGCCAATATTGTCATGTATTTAATTAGTAGATGTATTAAAAAGAGTGACTATTATATATATGATGTTATTATTAGGCAATCAATAATAATTCAAATCTACCCACATATTTACCTTTTGGTTGTTTGCTCAACTTTTCTGCGTCTAGGACTGAAAATCTTGATAGCTGAAATGAGATTTCATTGGATACATTTGACACAAAATAGACAAAGCAAGCCAGAGCAATCAGGCAAGAAAAAGAAACAAAGGGTATTCAATTAGGAAAGGAGGAAGTCAAATTGTCTCTATTTGCAGATGACATGATTGTCTATCTAGAAGACCCCATCATCTCAGCCCAAAATCTCCTGAAACTGATAAGCAACTTTGGCAAAGTCTCAGCATACAAAATCAATGTGCAAAAATCACAAGCATTCCTATACACCAATAACAGACTTAAAGAAAGCCAAATCAAGAACGAACTGCCATTCACAATTGCTACAAAGAGAATAAAATACCTAGGAATACAACTAACAAGGAACGTAAAGGACCTCTTCAAGGAGAACAACAAACCACTGCTCAAGGAAATAAGAGAGGACACAAACAGATGGAGAAACATTCCATGTTCATGGTTAGGAAGAATCAATATCATGAAAATGGCCATACTGCCCAAAGTAATTTACAGATTCAATGCTATCCCCATCAAGCTACCAATGACCTTCTTCACAGAACTGGAAAAAACCACCTTAAACTACATATGGAACCAAAAGAGAGCCCGCATAGCCAAGTCAATTCTAAGCAAAAAGAACAAAGCGGGAGGCATCACACTACCAGACATCAAACTATACTACAAGCCTACAGTAATCAAAACAGCATGGTACTGGTACCAAAACAGAGATATAGACCAATGGAACAGAACAGAGGCCTCAGAGGCAACACAACATATCTACAACCATCCGATCTTTGACAAACCTGACAAAAACAAGCAATGGGGAAAGGATTCCCTGTTCAATAAGTGGTGTTGGGAAAACTGGCTAGCCATATGCAGAAAGCAGAAACTCGACCCCTTCCTGACACCTTACACTAAAATTAACTCCAGATGGATTAAAGACTTAAACATAAGACCTAACACCATAAAAACCCTAGAAGAAACCTAGGCAAAACCATTCAGGACATAGGCGTAGGCAAGGACTTCATGACCAAAACACCAAAAGCATTGGCAACAAAAGCCAAAATAGACAAATGGGACCTAATCAAACTCAACAGCTTCTGCACGGTGAAAGAAACAGTCAATAGAGTGAATCAGCAACCAACAGAATGGGAAAAAATTTTTGCAGCCTACCCATCTGACAAAGGGCTGATAACCAGAATTTACAATGAACTAAAACAGATTTACAAGAAAAAAACAAACAAGCCCATTCAAAAATGGGCAAAGGATATGAACAGATACTTTACAAAAGAAGACATACATGAGGCCAACAAGCATATGAAAAAATGCTCATCGTCAGTGGTCATTAGAAAAATGCAAATCAAAACTACATTGAGATACCATCTCACGCCAGTTAGTATGGCAATCATTAAAAAATCTGGAGAAAACAGATGTGGAGAAATAGGAACACTTTTACACTGTTGGTGGGAGTGTAAATTAGTTCAACCATTGTGGAAGACAGTGTGGCAATTCCTCAAGGACCTAGAAATAGAAATTCCATTTGACCCAGCAATCCCATTACCGGGTATATATCCAAAGGATTATAAATCGTTCTACTATAAGGACACATGCACACGAATGTTCATTGCAGCACAGTTTACAATAGCAAAGACCTGGAACCAACACAAATGCCCATCAATGATAGACTGGACAGGAAAAATGTGGTACATATACACCATGGAATATTATGCAGCCATCAAAAACTATGAGTTCGCATCCTTTGTAGGGACATGGATGAACCTGGAAACCATCATTCTCAGCAAACTGACACAAGAACACAAAATCAAACATCGCATGTTCTCACTCATAGATGGGTGTTGAACAATGGGAACACATGGACACAGGGAGGGGAGCACTATACACTGGGGTCTGTTCGGGGGGAGTGGAGGGGGACAGTGGAGGGTGGGGAGTTGGGGAGAGAGAGCATGGGGAGAAATGCCAGATATAGGTGAAGGGGAGGAAGGCAGCAAATCACACTGCCACGTATGCACCTATGCAACAACCTTGCATGTTTTTCACATGTACCCCAAAACCTAAAATGCAATAAAAAAAGATAGACAAAGCAGAAGAAATTTTAGTGACTCAAAAGATAGGTAAGAAGAAAGTAAGAACATCCATCTATGAGCATTTTTTTTCTCCTTGAAGCCCTCCTTTTAAATTTTCCCTTAGTGTAAGTCTTTTAGTGATATATATATATCACTAAATATATATATACACATTTCACCTTAATTCTTAAAGGATTTACTACTGGCACAGACTTCTAACAGGGAGTTATTTTTTTATTTGGTACTTCGAAGATAATCACTACAATGCCTTCTGTCTTCTTGTTACAAGTCTAATGGGATGAGATTAGTGCCTTTGTAAGAGACACAAGAGCTGTGTCTCTTGTGTGTGTGTGTGTGTGTGTGTGTGTGTATGTGTCCCTGCCCCATGATGACACTGTGAGGAGGTGGCCATCTACAAGCCAGGAAGTGACATGCCTTGATCTTGGACTTCCCAGCCTCCAGAACACTGAGGATATAGATTTATGTTGCCTAAAGCACTCAGATTATGGTGTTTTGCTATAGTAGTCCAAGTGACTAAAACAATAGAAAAGACATCTCTTCTCAATTCAAAATAAATGCCTCTATCTGTGCTTTAGATAGATTATTCTGCTTCCTCGGAAACCTTGCTCTTCCAGACTTGCCCTTCCTTCTGCTTAGGATTCCAATTTTCAAAAGTAGGAAATTATAGAACTGAAGTCTTTTTTATGCCATTCTCTAATCTCTTCCTCCCTACCCATAGATAACCACTATCCTAAAGTCAGAACGTCGCTTCTCGTGTAGCTTCTTTGCCTACTCGTGGTAGCAGAATTGCCTTCTAAAGATGTCCATGCCCTAATCCCTGGAACCTATGACCATGCTACCTTACATGGCAAAAGAGATTTTGCAGATGTCATTAAAGTTATAGACCTTAAAATAGAGAGATTATCCTGGATTGTCCAGGTGGATCTAATCTAATCACATGACTTTCAGAAAACTTTCTCCCACTGGTGTGAGAGAGATGTGATGCAAGTGGAAGTCAAAGAGATTTAACGCATCAGAGGGCCTGACCTATGGCTTGTTGTTCAATGAGGGACACACAGAAAGCATGAGAAGTAATGTGGGCAGCCTCTAGGAGCAAAGACCAGCCCCCAGCTGGTAGCCAGCACAAAAAACAGAGACCTCAGTCCCACAACTGAAAAAAAAAATGAGCCATCAATCTAAGCTTGGAAATAGAGTCATTCCTAGAACCTCAGGAAAGGAATGCAGCCCTGATGACACTTTGGTTTAGGCTTGGTGAGACTAAGCAGAGAAACCATGTGAGCTACTCTGTACCAGGACTCCTGACCATAGAGCCATGAGATAATCAATAGGTATTGTTTTAGGTTGCTATATTTGTGGTAATTTGATTTGTTACACAGCAATAGAAAACAAATATATTTCCCCATGTATGCTTTTATATTTTTATTACACATGTCTGTTTTTAAAAACTTTACATAAATGTCTCCTGTTATATGTGACATTCTGAAATTACCTTTTTTTCTTTTTTTATTGTACTTTAAGTTCTGGGGTACATGTGCAGATCTTGCAGAATTGTTGCATAGGTACACACATGCCATGGTGGTTTGCTGTCTCCATCCTCCCGTCACCTACAACAGGTATTTCTCCCAGTGTTATCCCTTCCCAACCTCCCTACTCCCACTGTCCCTCCCCTAGCTCCTCAGCCCGCAACAGACCCCAGTGTGTGATACTCCCCTCCCTGTGCCCATGTGTTCTCATTGTTCAACACCTGCCTATGAGTGATAACATGCAGTGTTTGGTTTTCTGTTCTTGTGTCAGTTTACTGAGAATGATGGTTTCCAGATTCAATCGTGTCCCTACAAAGGACACGAACTCATCATTTTTTTTGACTGCATAGTATTCTATGGCATATATGTGCCACATTTTCTTTATCCAGTCTATCATTGATGGGCATTTGAGTTGGTTCCAGGTCTCTGCTATTGTAAACAGTGCTACAATGAACATGGATCAATGAATCCAGGAACTAGTTTTTTAAAAAAAATAATGAAATAGACTGTTAGCTAGACTAATAAAGAAGAAAAGGAAGAAGATTCAAATAAACACAATCAGAAATGATAAGGGGGATATTGCCATTGACTCCAGAGAAATACAAGCAGCCATCAGAGAATATTATGAACATCTCTATGCACATAAACTAGAACATC
Organism: Aotus nancymaae; assembly: GCF_030222135.1. Lineage (NCBI taxonomy): Eukaryota > Metazoa > Chordata > Mammalia > Primates > Aotidae > Aotus > Aotus nancymaae. The sequence continues at coordinate 32,298,682 of NW_026988428.1, forward strand.
TAGAAGAAATGGATACATTCCTGGACACATACACCCTCCCAACACTGAACAAGGAAGAAATTGAATCCCAGAACAGACCAATAATAAGTTCTGAAATTGAGGCAGTAATAAATAGCCTGCAAACAAAAAAAAAGCCCAGGCCCAGATGAATTCACAGCTAAACACTACCAGAGGTACACAGAAGGGCTGGTACCATTCCTACTAAAAAATGGTAAAGAAGGAACCTCCTCCCTACCTCCTTCTATGAGGCCAGCATCATCTTGATACCAAAGCCTGGCAGAGATACCAAAAAAACAGAGAGAAGCTTCAGACCAATATCTTTGATGAACATCAAGGAAAAAATCCTCAATAAAATACTAGTAAACCAAATCCAGCAGCACATCAAAAAGTTTATCCACCACGATCATGTTGGCTTCATCCCCAACATGGAAGGTTGGTTCAACATGCATGAATCAGTAAATGTGATTCATCACATAAACAGAACTAAAGACAAAGACAAAAACCACATGATTATCTCAACAGATCCAGAAAAAGCCTTTGATAAAATTCAACATCCCTTTATATTTTAAAAAAATCTCAATAAACTAGGTTTTGAAGGAACATACCTCAAAATAATAAGGGCCATATATGAAAAACCCACAGCTAATATCATACTGAATGGGCAAAAGCTGGAAGCATTCTCCCCTTGAAAACCAGCATAAGACAAGGTTGACTTCTCTCACCACTCCTATTCAAAATATTATTAGAAGTTCTGGCCAGGGCAATCAGGCAAAAGAAAGAAATAAATGATATTCAAATAAAAAAGAGGAAGTCAAACTGTCTTTGTTTGCAGATGACATAATCCTATATCTAGAAAACCCAATCAACTCAGCCCAAAAGCTTCTTAAGCTGATAAGCACTTCAGCAAAGCCTCAGGATGCAAAACTAATGTGCAAAAATCACTAGGATTCCTATACACCAACAAGAGGCAAGCCAACAGCCAAATCATAAATAACATCCCATTCACAATTGCCATAAAAAGAAAAAAATATCTAGCAATACAGGCTCTTGTAGGACCTCTTCAAGGAGAGCTGTAAACCACTGCTCAAATGAATCAGAAATGACACAAATAGAAAAAGATTCCATGCTTATGAATAGGACGAATCAATATTGTGAAAATGGCCATACTGTCCAAAATAATTTATAGAGTCAGTGCTATTCCCATTAAACTACCATTGATATTCTTGACAGAATTAGAAAAAAAAAACTATTTTAAAATTCACGTGGAACCAAAAAAGAGCTCAAGTGGCCAAGACAATCCTAAGCAAAAAGAACAAAGCTGGAAGCATCATGCTACCCAAATTCAAACTACACTACAGGGCTATAGTAACCCAAACAGCATGATACTGGTACAAGAACAGACACATAGACCAATGGAACAGAATAGAGGACCCAGAAATAAGACCACACACCTACAACCATCTGATCTTCAACAAACCTGACAAAAACAAGCAATGGGGAAAGGATTTCCTATTTAATAAATGGTGCTGGGAGAACTGGCTAGCCATATGCAGATAGTTGAAACTAGACCCCTTCCTTAACCCATACAAAAATCAACTCAAGATGGATTAAAGATTTAAATGTAAAACCCAAAACTATAAAAAAACTCTACAAGAAAACTTAGGCAATACCATTCAGGACATAGGCACAGGCAAAGATTTCATGACAAAGATGCTAAAAGCAATTACAACAAAAGCAAACTTGACAAATGAGATCTAATTAAACTAAAGAGCCCTTGCACAGGAAAAACACACACACACAATAACAACAACAACAAAAACAAAAACTATCAACAGAGTAAACAGACAACCTACAGAATGGAAGAAAATTTTTGCAATCTATGCATCTGACAAAGATCTACTATCCAGCATCTACAAGGAACTTAAACAAATTTACAAGAAAAAAAAAACTCCATTAAAAAGTGGGCAAAGGTCATAAAGAGACACATCTCAGAAGAAGATATACATACAGAGAACAAATATAGGAAAAACAGCTCAACATCACTGATCATTAGAGAAATGCAAATCAAAACCACAATGAGATACCATCTCATACTAGAATGGCTATTAAAAAGTTGCAAAGTAACAGATGCTAGCAAGATTATGGAGAAAAAAGAACACTTTTACACTGTTGGTGAGAGTGCAAATTAGTTCAACCATGTGGAAGACAATGTGATGACTCCTCAAAGACCTAGAGACAGAAATACGATTCAAACTAGCGATCATTACTGGGTACATACCCAAAGGGATGTAAATCATTCTGCCACAAAGGCACATGCACATGTCTGTTCACTGCAGCACTATTCACAATAACAAAGACATGGAATCAACCCATATGCCCATCAATAATAGACTGGATAAAGAACATGGATATATACACCATGGAATACTATGCAGCCATAAAAAGGAATGAGATTATCTCCTTTGCAGGGACATGGATGGAGCTGAAGGCCATTATCCTTAGCAAACTAACACAAGAACAGAAAACCAAACACCACATGTTCTCACTTATAAGTGGGAGCTGAATGATGAGAACACATGGATACACAGTGGGCAACAAACAGCACACACTGGGGACTGTTGGAGGGTGGGGGATGGGAAGTGGGAGAGGATAAGGAAGAATAGCTAGTGGATGCTGAGCTTAATACCTGGGTGATGAGATGATCTGTGCAGCAAACCACCATGGCACATGTTTACCTATGCAACAAACCTGCACATGTACCCCTGAACTTAAAATAAAAGCTGGAAATAGAAGGCCGGGCAGCCCAGCTGAAGGAAGTATGCTGGGCTCACCGCTGCTGCAGTGTTCTAGGCTAGCCGGGCAAACGGGCGTGAAAAGGCCCGAAGGCAAAGTCGAAGAGAAGCAACTGCTTCCCAAAGAGAAGTTCGCCCATCCCCAGCTGAGAGTCAGCTTTCAGTGAGGATGGAAGGGCCAGAACTGTTGCTCGATTCCAACATCCGCCTCTAGGTGGTCCTACCCATCGTAATTATCACTTTCTTCATAGGCATGATCCACCACTACGTGTCCATCCTGCTGCAGAGAGATAAGAAGCTCACCTAGGAACGAGTGTCTGACAGTCAAGTCCTAATTCGAAGCAGAGAAAATGGAAAATACATTCCCAAACAGTCTTTTTTTTTTTTTTTTTTTGAGACAGAGTCTTGCTATATCGCCAGGCAGGAGTGCAGTGGCGCAATCCCGGCTCACTGCAACTTCCGTTTTCCGGTTTCAAGCAGGTCTCCTGCCTCAGCCTCCCGAGTAGCTGGGACCACAGGCGTGCGCCACCACACCCAGCTAATTTTTTGTATTTTTAGTAGAGACGGGGTTTCACCATGTTGGCCAGGATAGTCTCGATCTCTTGACCTCGTGATCCACCCACCTCGGCCTCCCAAAGTGCCCAGTCTTTCTTGACCCAAAAATATTACTTCAACAACCCAAAGGATGGATTTAAAACAAAAAAAAATTTTTTTCAAAAAAAAAAAAAAGGAAGGTAATGCCACCTTCTCCTGTGACTGATCCTACTATGCTGACAGACATGATGAAAGGGAATGTAACAAATGTTCTTCCTATGATTCTTATTGGTGGATGGATCAACATGACATTCTCAGGCTTTGTCACAACCAAGGTCCCATTTCCCCTGACCCTCTGTTTTCAGCCTATGTTACAGCAAGGAATCGATCTACGCGAATTACATGCATCCTGGGTGAGTTCTGCATCCAGGTACTTCCTCAATGTATTTGGGCTTCCGAGCATTTACTCTCTGATTCTAGGCCAAGATAATGCCACTGACCAATGACGAATGATGCAGGAGCAGCCATGGCCATGCCCGCAGACACCAACAAAGCTTTCAAGACAGAGTGCGAAGCTTTGGAGCTGACGGATCACCAGTGGGCACTAGATGATGTCAAAGAAGAGCTCATGGCCAAAGACCTTCACTTCAAACGCATGTTCAAAGAGGACTTACAGACCTCTGTTTCTTATAATATTCTTACAATTTTTCAATATTTATTCATTTATTCAGCATTCATTTCATTTGAAAATGAAAAGTTTCCAACATAGAGCAAAGTTAAAAGAATTTTACAGTGAACACCCATATAATCACATCTACATTTTATGATTAACATTTTAATGCACATGCCTTTTTACTTTTTATTTTTCCATAGGTTATTGGGATACAAAGTGGTGCTTGGTTACATGAGCAAGTTCAAGCTACTGGTAATATATAAAAATCTTAGCAGAAATCCAGTCTTTGGAGGAAGCATTGTTAATTATAACTAGGTATTATGTGCAGTCAGCCTGACATCTAACCACAGGAAACTCCTGTTTTCTTGGGATCCAAACACCCTGTGATTTACCATTAGTTTTGTTAGTATTGTTGACTTTCGTTATACAAGTAAACCATTTCCACTACCAAAGGTTCAGAAACTATGGATGAAGAAAATAAATCTCCCTGTATTGGTCATTTTGAGCCTACATAGACATAGAGAGAAAATATGTCAAAACCTTACTCAAACAAACTCTCTTCAACGTGAACTCAGGGCCAGGACAGACTCAACAAACCTTCTATATCCTTTAATTCTGTCCAGTGAAAATCAGTGACCCTGAAGCACTGCCAGATTCTAAAGTGCCTTTGGGATCATCAGAGACAGGTTATAAATAATACAAATCTTGATCTGCATGTCAGTATATCAAATCTATCAAATCCATTGACAAATCAGTGGTGCTATACTGGAAATGGCTACTTCCTTGGATGAAAGACCTTATTTCCCAGTTGCTCAGAACAAAAGAGAATTTACATATTGCTGTAAGAAGGGAAAAACAGCAGTTGTTGGTAGACACATAGACAAGGGTGCCCAAGAATAATTTTGTCTGGATTAAAGGTCCCAAGGAAGTGACAGGATGCCATTTCTGTACCAAGAGGTGAATATAATTTGCATGTTGAGTACGGTAATTAAGAACAAACGACTCTTGACTCCACAAATTAAACCATCCTGTTTTCTCTTAAAAAAAAAAAGTTGGAAATAAAGAAATGCATATATGTATTCATATTCTGATGTTCAAAGAAACTAATTTGCCCAGTGCCACACAGCTAGAAATTTAAAGATAATGAAGAGCCAGGATGTATCCTCAAGTTTATTTAAATCTAAAGTATTTTTAAAGAATAAAACAGGCTGGGGGCGGTGGCTCATGCCTGTAATCCCAGCACTTCAGGAGACCAAGGTGGGCGGATCACGAGGTCAGGAGTTCAAGACCAGCCTGACCAACAAGGTGAAACCCTGTCTCTAATAAAAATACAAAAATTAGCCAGGTGTGGTGGCACATGCCTGTAATCTCAGCTACTCCAGGAGGCCGAGGCCAGGAGAATCGCTTGAACCCAGGAGGCAGAGGTTGCAGGGAGCTGAGATCCCGCCACTGCACTCCAGTCTGGGTGACAGAGTGAGACTCCATCTCAAAAAAAACAAAGAAGAATAAAACAAAATACTTTGCACATTGCCTGTTTCAAACACACACACATTATATATATGAAACACATAAGCATAATATCATATATCTATATCCATCTATCTACCTATCTATCCATATCCATATACATGTAATCATTCACAGCTCATTTATCCTGACCTTGGGAAAATGAAGAAGGTGATATTTTGCTTCTCAACAGAACTGAAAAAAGAAATTCCTTCTTTTGATTTAGACTCATTGTACCTGAAGCCTTCTGTAACTTTGGACCATCAGGATACCATGAAGTCAGGGAACTCCTTTTATTGTTGAGAAATAAATCAGAGTCTCTAAATTACAGGAAACAAAATCAAGACAGTTCTTTAATTCGAATAATCAGATTGGACAGGTTGCATAGTCATTTTTACTGACATAGGAACAAGATGAAGACTATCACAAACTGCAGGCAGATTAGGAAGGCCTAGGAGATGTGGAGTTTGGCTGAGCAGGTCTGATTGCTAAGAATAAAGCCTGGGTCTGCTTTCTCTCTTCCTGCCCCTTCCTCTCTATCTCTTTCCATCTTTCTTTAATGCAGCCTAAGAGGAAAGTTATTTAGAATAAGTGTTAAAAGAAACTTGCAAAATTATACTTCGACTTTCTTTTTAAGATTGAAATTATTTCTTTGTAACATAAATTCCAAATATCATATTTTTAAAATACCGTTGGGTAACTATAGTAACTTGGTAAATGAAATATGCAAAGCTCAAGGTTGTAAGTCCAGAGAAGGCATTCGAATAAATATGCCAGCAGCGTCAGACCTTATGGCTAGGACACTACTGCCTCCTTGTGGCTCAACTTTAGAATGACAAGTTTTGACTATTTCATGTTTCTTCAAATCATAGGGGCTTCTTTTTGGATTTGCTTTTCCTTCCAACTTTGATTTTAGGTTCAGAGGGGACATGCGCAGGTTTGTTACATGGGTAAATTGCATGTCACTGGAGTTTGGTGTACAAATGATTTCGTCATCCAGGTAGTGAGCATAGTACCAGACAGGCAGTTTTTCAATCCCATCCTCCAACTTCAAGTAGGTCCCAGTGTCTATTGTTCTCCTCTTTGTGTCCATGTGTCCTCAATGTTTACCTCCCACTTATAAATGAGAACACGCAGGATTTAGTTTTCTGTTCCTGTATTAAACCGCTTAGGATAATGGCCACCAGCTGCATCCATGTTGCTGCAAAAGCCGTGATTTCATTCTTTTTCATGGCAGCATAGCATTGTATATGCACCACGTTTTCTTTTTCCAGTCCACTGTTAATAGGCATCTAGGTTGATTCCCTGTGTTTGTTATTGTGAAAAGTGCTGCGACGAACATACACGTGCGTATGTCTTAATGGTTGAATCAGAGTTTTGATAGTCAATTTTAGGCAGCTCACCAAAGCTGTGGCTTGGGATGCAGAGAGAGTTGTTACAGATCTCAGAGAAACGTCAGCAGAACAGCAGCCTTGGACAGAGACACAACCGTAGTCAGCCAGGTTTTTCTTTCAGGTCTCCCAGGTTTGGGAGCAGAGAGGCTGAAGAAAAGATTTAAGTAACAAGAAACAGTGAGCAGCTCCAGCATGATTGTACAGAAGAATTAACAGGCACTGGAGTCAAGCCTAGAGAACAGGCACAGATTTCTCATGTGCTGTGTAGAATTATGAAAAATGTATCCATGAGGTAAGATTTGATGCATACACATAAATGATCAAAATCTATCATTCATTGTCTGTTTGACAGGGAATAAGTTACTTCTCCACCTATTAGTTGCCTTATTTATAGAATAGTGACAATTCTAGTAACTACTTCAGTGAATTTTCACCATGTTTAAATAGTGATAACAATAAAAATAATAACATGATTGAGTCCTTACCATGTGCCATATGCTATTTTAAGTGTTTTACACTGATTATCTCATTTCTTCCCACAAAAAGAATAAGAGCATATAAAGCTCTTAGCTATTACTATGTCAGTAGTTTGTACTCAATAAATGATCATTTATAAGTCTGTAAAGCTTTCTCTGTATCTCAACCAAGTAGGGAAAACACAGTTTTTAAGCAGCTCAGCCAATAACAATTGTTTTCCACTCACTGTACTAGGCTCTGGGTATATAGAGAAGAGCAGGAGAGAGTCTCTGCCTTTAAGACACTCACACTGTAATGAGGAATAAAGTTATTCCTTATTCAACTGAGTAATGAGGAATAACTTTATTCCTCATTACAGTGTGACATTAGAGTTGACAGCTCTAATGCAATACAGTAAGTTATATTCTACCAGTGTGACAAGATTGCTATGGGAGTTCAGAGGAGGAAAAATTCAAGCTGTATCAAGTGGTCAGGGGAACAGTTACAGGAAAGATACCATTTGACCCTGCCTTATCTAGATAAGCAAGTCTTTTTTTTTTTTTTTTTTTTTTTGGAGATGGAGTTTCACTCTCGTTGCCCAGGCTGGAGTGCAATGGTGCAATCTCGGCTCACTGCAACCCCTACCTTCCAGGTATAAGCGATTGTCCTACCTCAGCCTCCTGAGTCGCTGGGATTACAGGCATGTGTCACCTTGCCTGGCTAATTTTTTGTATTTTTAGTAGACACGAGGTTTCTCCATGTTGGTCAGGCTGGTCTCGAACTCCCAACCTCAGGTGCTCTGCCCGCCTCGGCCTCCCAAAGTTCTGGGATTACAGGTGGGAGCCACGGTGCCCAGCGATAAGCAAGTCTTAGAATGAAGAGTGGCAGAAGTCTTCCAGGCAGAGGAAGCAGTTTAGTAAAGGAAGAGAGATGTGAACAGGTAGCACCTGAGATTAAGATCATGAACTCAGGAGCCAAACAGAGTTGAATTTGAATCCTAACTCTGCTCCTTGCCTGCTGTGACTTGGTGACCTTGGGAAAGCTATTTCTCTTTGTTTCCTTGCCTGGAAAAATGGCTTTGATAATTGTTCTCTATGTTAGGTTGGTTGTGAGGATTAAATGAGATGTTCGCATAACATTTAGCATATTGCCTAGTGCATAGTGCTGTGTTATTATTAATATATTTCCCTCTGTCTAGGTTGTCATAAGTTGAAAAAACTGAACTATCTGTTAATTGTCAGCTTTCTTCTTTTTTGGCAAGCAGAATAAACCACATTAAATGTATACATTCAACTGTAAGATGTAGCTGAATCTCAGAAACACCAAAGTATGATAAATGTGCATCTTCAAATCAAGGAAAGTATATTATCATCATTTTTTATGAGGACCAGTCTGCAAAGAATCTTTCATACGATGGTGAATATTTAGATGTGATCCTACTGTTAAAATCTTTCCTTTCTTGGTGGTTTCTAGATATGTTGTAGCTCTTAAATCATGCATTAAGTTTAGAGTGTAGTTAGTTGTGTCTGCCTCCCCTATTAATATGTGGTCTCTGTGGAACATGTCCCAGCACATCATGGGCAATTTGTACACTATGAAATTAGATGGAATTGGACAAAGTTGGGGGTGGTATAGGGTGAGAGGTGATCGTAGGGCCCCAGGTCAGAACTCAGAGGAATGGGCCATAAGCTTGGTGCCAAATGAACGCAACAAGCAGTTTCTTTCTTTTTTTTATTATACTTTAAGTTCTGGGATGCATGAGCAGAACATGCAGGTTTGTTACATAGGTATACACGTGCCATGGTAGTTCGCTGCACCCATCCACCTGTCATCTACATTAGGTATTTCTCCTAATGCTATCCCTCCCCTAGCCCCCCACCCGCTGACAGGCCCCAGTGTGTGATGTTCCCCTCCCTGTGTCCATGTGTTCTCATTGTTCAACTCCCACTTATGAGTGAGAACATAAAGTGTTTTGTTTTCTATTCTTGTGTTAGTTTGCTGAGAATGATGGTTTCCAGCTTCATCCATGTCCCTGCAAAGGATATTAACTCATCATTTTTATGGCTGCATAGTATTCCATGGTGTATATATGCCACATTTTCTTTATCCAGTCTATCACTGATGAGCATTTTGGTTGGTTCCAAGTCTTTGCTATTGTGAACAGTGCCATAATAAACATATGTGTGCATGTGTCTTTATAATAGAATGATTTGTAATCCTTTGGGTATATACCCAGTAATGGGATTGCTGGGTCAAATGATATTTCTAGTTCTAGATCCTTGAGGAATCGCCACACTGTCTTTCACAATGGTTGAACTAATTTACACTCCCACCAACAGTGTAAAAGTGTTCCTATTTCTTCACATCCTCTCCAGCATCTGTTGTTTCCTGACTTTTTAATGAATGCCATTCTAACTGGCATGAGATAGCATCTTCCTGTGGTTTTGATTTGCATTTCTCTAATGACGAGTGATGATAAGCTTTGTTTCATATGTTTGTTGGCTGCATTAATGTCTTCTTTTAAGAAGTGTCTGTTCATATCCTTCGCCCACTTTTTGATGGGGTTGTTGGTTTTTTTCTTGAAAATTTGTTTCAGTTCTTTGTAGATTCTGGATATTAGCCCTTTGTCAGATGGGTAGATTGCAAAAATGTTTTCCCATTCTGTAGGTTGCCTGTACTCTGATGATAGTTTCTTTTGCTGTGCTGAAGTTCTTTAGTTTAATTAGATCCCATTTGTCTATTTTGGCTTTTGTTGCCATTGCTTTTGGTGTTTTAGTCATAAAGTCTTTGCCCATGCCTATGTCTTGAGTGGCATTACCTAGGTTTTCTTCTAGGGTTTTTATGGTGTTAGGTCTTAGTTTAAGTCTTCAATCCATCTGAAGTTGAATTTTTATATATGGTGTAAGAAAGGGGTCCAGTTTCAGTATTCTGCACATGGCTAGCCAGTTTTCCCAGCACCATTTATTAAATAGGGAATCCTTTCCCCATTGCTTGTTTTTGTCAGGTTTGTCAAGGGTCAGATGGTCGTAGATGTGAACAAGCAGTTTCTTGTTCATCTCCCCACTCTGTGTGTTGGATAATCTTAAAAAAGATATAAATACAGCACCAGAAGCATCAGCACCACCCAGAAAGTTATTAGAAAGGCAAAATTTCAGGCTGCACCCAGGACCATCTGAATCAGAAACTTAGGATGCCTTTCTAACAACCTCCTAGGTGGCTCTGGTGCTTCTGGTTCAGACCAGGACTACACTTTGAGAAGCACTGCACTAGAGTAAGCTGGACTTCTTCTAGTCCCAGGCTTCTGCCAGGGACAATTGTTCTGATGGCGCTTGGCCCCTCCTAGCCTATCTCTAATGGAATGGGGAAGTCAGCCTTGGTGCCCAGAAGCTGTGAGCCTCTCGGGTCCGCTGCCTCCTCAGCTGTGGCTCCTCTTTCTGTGTGGCACTCTCTACGTCCACAATGACACTGAAATTTTGTCTGGGGCAGAAGCAGCTGTGAGACCATTGAGCATCATTAGCCAGAGGACAGGATGACGGGGGAATTATGTGCTGCCTGCCTTTCGGGGTCCCCTTACTGCAAGTTGGCACCTGTCTCTTCAGGTCCCAAAAGCTTCTCCCTCCTCTGACAGATCACACAAAGCTTAGTTGACGGAGGTTTGTGGAAGCAGCTCCCCGGTGTCTGAGCCCAGGAACAATTGCTGAAGGCAAGGATGTCCTGTGCTTTACCCTCCGTCACCTACAGACTTTTGAAGGTGGTCAGATGTCCACCTTGTTTTCAGCTTCTTCTCAGCAGAAATATCAGAAATGCAAAAAAGGAAGCAGATGCCCTTGAGGCTTTCCTAGTGAGCTCCAGCCTGACCTGCCAGAGTCAATTAAATTCACAAACTGCCCTTGGCCTCATTGACTGCAACTGTTCCATAGCTAGCGGGGAGAATACTCTAAATTTATAGAATATTTGTTTACTCGTATGGAAGAGGGATGTAAACAGTCAAAACTCTGAGCTATAAGCATTGAACGAAAACACATATCTCAATATTTGAGTTAAACATGCATGGAATTTGATTGTTGGGGTGTTTGGACAGAATGGGCTCCTGTCTCCTGTAATTGTTCTTACCACCTTTCTACGGCTGTATTGTTGTAACAAATACCTCTCTGTCGACCTCCATCCCTGATTCATACAGTCATTTACTGCATGGCTCACTCAAACGTTACTGTTAACTGCAAAGCAGCTTCGCAAGGACAGGGACCAGTCTCCTCCAGTTGTTGTTACGTGGGTATATTGCATCCAGGTAGTGAGCTTAGTACCCAACAGATAGCTTTTCAACCCTAGCCCTGCTCTGTCCCTTCCCACTCTAGTAATCCTCACCTAGCGTCTATTGTTCCCATGTTTATATTCATAAGTGCCCAATGTTTCACTCACACCGGTGAGAACATGCAGTATTTGGTTTTCTGTTTCTGCATTAATTTCCTTAGGATTATGGCCTCCATCTCCATCCATGTTGCTGCAAAGGACATGACTTTATTCATTTTTATGGCTACCTACTATTCCATGGTGTATATGCACCACATTTTCTTTATCCAGTCCATCATTGATGAGCATCTAGGTTGATTCCATGTCTTTACTATTGTGAATAGTGCAGCAGTGAACATAGGCATGCATGTTTCTTTTTGGTAGAATGATTTATTTTCCTTTGGGTAGATACCCAATAACGGAACTGCTGGATCAAATAATAGCTCTTTTTAAATTCTTTGAGAAATCTCCAAACTGCTTTCCACAATGGCTGAACTAATTTACGTTCCCATCAACAATGTAGAAGTGTTCTGTTTTCTAGCAATCATGTTCATTATTACTGGAATTTAAAAAAAAAAGAAGAAGAAGAAGTTCTCTCTTTTCTCTACAGCCTTACCAGCATCTGTTTTTATTATTATTATTATCTAGATGGAGTCTCGCTCTGTCACCCAGGCTGGAGTGCAGTGGCACAATCTCGGCTCACTGCAACCTCCACCTCTTGGGTTCAAGCAATTATCTTTCCTCAGTCCCCCAAGTAGCTGGGATTACAGGCACCTACCACCATGTGCAGCTAATTTTTGTATTTTTAGTAGAGATGGGATTTCACCATGTTGGCCAGGCTGGTCTTGAACTCCTGACCTTAAGTGATCTGCCTGCCTCAGCCTCCCAAAGTGCTGGGATTACAAGCATGAACCACCGCTCCCTTTATTTTACTTTTTGGTAATAGCCATTGCAACTGGTGTGAGATGGTGTCTCGTTGTGATTTTGATATGCATTTCTCTGATCATGAACATTCTTTAAATATGCTTGCTTGTGTGCGGTCTTTCAAGAAGTGTCTGTTCATGTCCTTTGTCCATTTTTCATGGGTTTTGTTTTGCTTTGTTTTGTTTGTTTGCCGGTTTAAGTTTCTTATAGAGTCCTGGTGTTAGACCTTTGTCAGGTGCATAGTTTGCAAATATTTTCTCCCATTCTGTAGGTAATCTGTTTACTGATGGTTTCTTTTGCTGTGCAGAATCTCTTTAGTTTAATTAGTCCCACTGGTCCTTTTTTGTTTTTGTTGCAATTGCTTTTGGGGACTTAGTCAAAAATTATTTGTCAAAGTTGATGTCAAGAAGGGCATTTCCTAGGTTTTATTCTAGAATTTTTTTTGTTTTTATGTTTATTTATTCTTTTTTAATTTTTTAAAATTTTTGTGGGTGCATATTAGATATATATACTTATGAACATACATGAGATGTTTTGATACAGGTATGCAATGTGAAATAAGCTCATCATGGATAATGGGGTATCCATCCCCAGAAGCATTTATCCTTTAAGTTACAAACAATGCAATTACACTCTTTAAATTATTTTAAAATGTACAATTAAGTTATTTTTTATTGTAGTCACCCTATTGTGCCATCAAATAGTAGATCTTATTCATTCTTTCTATTTTTTATATCCATTAACTATCCTCACCTCCCCAACAGCTCCCACTACCCTTCCTAGTCTCTCATCCATGAGTTCTAGTATTTTGATTTTTAGATCCCACAAATAAGTGAGAACATACAGTGTTTGTCTTTGTGTGCCTGGCTTATTTCACTTAACATAATAATCTCCAGTGCCATTCATGTTGTTGCAAATGACAGGATCTCATTATTTTTATGGCTGAGTAGTACTCCATTGTGTGTATGTAACACATTTTCTCTATCCATCCGTCTGTTGATGGACACTTAGGTTGCTTCCAAATCTTAGTAAACAGTGCTGGAACCAACGTAGGAGTGCAGATATCTCTTCTATATACTGGTTTCCTTTCTTCAGGGTGTATCTTCTAGGATTTTTATAGGTTGAAGTCTTGAATTTAAAACTTTAATTCATCTTTAGTTAATTTTTTTATATAGGGAAAGGTAAGGGTCTGGTTTAATTCTTCTGCATATGGCTAGCCAGTTATCCCAGTACCATTTATTGAATAGAGAGTTATTTTACCATTGCTTGGTTTTGTTGGTCTTGTCAAAGATCAGACGGTTTTAAGTGTAAGGCTTTATTTCAGAATTTTCTATTCTGTTCCATTTGTCTATGTGTCTGTCTTTGTACTGATACCATGCTGTTTTGGTTAATATAGCTTTATAGTTAAGTCAGGTAGTGTGATGTCTCTGGCTTTGTTCTTTTTGCTGGGGGTTGGTTTTGCTATTCAGGCTATTTTTGTTGTCGTTGTTCCATATGAATTCAAAATAGTTTTTGCTAATTCTGTGAAGAATTACATTGGTAATTTGATAGGAATAGTGTTGAATCTGTAAGTTGCTTTGGGGAATATGGCCATTTTAACAATATTGATCTTGCAATTCATAAACATGGATCTTTTTTCACTTATTTGTGCCATCTCTGGTTTCTTTGAGCAGTGATTTGTAGTTCTCCTTGTAGAAATCTTTCACCTCTCCTTGGTTAGCTATATTCCTAGGTATTTCATTTTCTTTGTGGCTATTGCAAATGGGATTGCATTCTTGATTTAACTCTCAGCTTGAATACTATTGATGTATAGAAATGCTACTGGTTTTGTATATTGATTTTGTATCCTGAAGCCTTACTAAAACTGTTTTTGTCAGTTATAATAACCTTTTGGCAGAGTCTTTAGGGTTTTCTGCATCTTAAAATGAGTGTTCTGGATGCTGCGGCAGATGAGAATGTGCCAGTTAGGAGGCTTTGGCCATAGTCCATGAGATATATAGTATGGCTTGCCTTAGAGATGATGAGAAGTGATCAGATTTACGATACTCTGTAAAGGTACAGCCAATACATCTATCTGATGTAAGATAAAAAAAAAATAGAGGAAGTAATCATTATTCTAAGGTTTTGGAGCAACTGGATGAGTGGTAGCACAATTTAATGTGATGGGAGGTAACAGATTTTGGGTGTGGGTGGAATTAAGAATTTACTTTTGAGAAATGTCTGTTCATGTTCTTTGCCCAATTTTTAATTGAGTTGTTTGTTTTTTTTTCTTGTTTATTTATTTATGTCCCTTATAGATTCTGGATATTAGTCCTTTGTCAGATGCATAGTTTGCAAATATTTTCTCCCATTCTATAGATTATCTATTTACTCTGTTGAGGATTTTTGCTGTGCAAAAACTCTTTAATTAAGCCAACAAACATATGAAAAAATGTGCAACATCACTAATCATCAGAAAGATTCAAATCAGAACCATAATGAGACATCTCATCTCACACCAGTCAGAATGGCCATTATTAAGTCAAAAGATATCATCAGATGCTGGCTTATACACTGCTGGTGGGGATGCAAATTAGGTCAGCCCCTGTAGAAACCAGTTTGAAGATTTCTCAAAGAACTAAAAATAGAACTTTCATTTGACCCAGCAATCTCATTACTTTGGATATACCCAAAGGAAAATAAATTATTCTAACAAAAAGACACATGTATTTGTACATTCTTCACAGAACTATTCACAATAGCAAAGACATGAAATCAACCTAGATGCCCAGCAATAGTGAATGGTTAGAGAAATGTGGTAAATTTCTCTTCATGAAATACACCACGAAACACTATGCAGCCATAAAAAAGAATGAAATTATGTTCTTTGCAACAACATGGATGTACATGGAAGCCATTATCCCAAGCAAACTAACACAGAAACAGAAAACCAAATACCACACGTTCTCACCTGTAAGTGGGAGCTATGTTCACACAGACATAAAGATGGGAACAATAGACTCCAAAAGAAGGGAGGGAGGGGACAAAGGATGAAAACCTTCCTATTGGGTACTATGTTCACTATCTGGGTAACAGGATCAATAGAAGCCCAAACCTCAGCACCATGCAATATATCCTTGTAACAAACCTACATGTGTACCCTCTGAATCTAAAATAAAAATAGAAATTATGTTTAAGAATTACTTTTGGATAGCGAAAAACTCAGGGTGGTCTGAGAGAGATGGGAATTGAGTTGGATTATGAGATGCATCTGGCCATAAAAGGGTAAAAGTCCCTGCAATGAGAGATGATAAAAGGAAGAGCTTAGACTCCTTACAGAAACTGAGGTAAATAAAAAGGTAGATTATGATGGCAATGGCCCTGGTGGTCTCTTAGAGGGAGGGAGAGAGTAACCTCTAATCAGAGTCTAATTTGAAGCAGTTCATGACAGTAAGAAGGTGATGTTCAGGAAGGGTCATGGTGGTCTCACTAGTAGCACCTGGAGCTCTAAAATCAAAACAAGGGATGGGACAGTGTGCCTTTCCCTTAAATCCTGCTGAAGATGGGTAGGGGGCCAAGCCAATGTTGACACCTCTATCTGCTGTACATACCCTGGCATTTTTTCACAAGGTTGAATGATTTGTGAGTCCTCTTTAGATTTCAGCCGCCTCCTTCTCCACTCTGCATTTCTGCATGAGGCGTTTTCCTACTATCACCTGGGCAGGCTGTGGGACCTGGAAGGTACTATCTCAGGTCCTGTCTGCCTAAGCATGCTATACCACAATTCCCACTTCACCACAACCTCCCATGTACGCTCAGTGCCCTCTCTGAGGCTGCTCCTCCAAGGGTCTAGTTTCAAGGGAGAAGCTGGCCCTTGGTTCCTTCTGTTCTTAGCTTTCTAGACATATTGGGTTATTTTATATGCACCATCACCAAAAAGAAGCAGGTCTCAGAGTTGCACACTTACTCCTAACACCTCTTCCCTAATATTCACTCCCTGTCTCCGTATTACACCCCTCTACTTTCTTCAGAAAAACAGTTTTCATCCCCTCTAAGGTTTGAAATCCATGATCATTCACCAAAGTCAAATACTTTGGGAATTCACAACAAAACCAGTTATCTCTCAGAGATCTAGAGAAAGAAAAGAAGGAACCAAGGGGCAGCTTCTCCCTTGAAACTAGACCCCAAAGAAAGGAAATCAGTATATAGAAGAGAAATCTGCACACCTACATTGGTTCCAGCACTGTTTACTAAGATTTAGAAGCAACCTAAGTGTCCATCAACAGATGGATGGATAAAGAAACTGTGGTACAGCAGGATCCAAGATGGTCGTATAGTAACAACTCTGGAGTGCAGTTCCCAGCAAGAACAACACAGAGGGTGAGTGCTCACTGCATTTCCAAACAAGTTTTCACTGCCCACAGACCAGGAGATTCCCCAGGCCAAAAAGCACCACCAGTTGTCAGCACAGCTGGGGCAGCAGGTTGGCACGCAGAAACCAAAAATTCTAGAATAAAACCTAGGAAATGCCCTTCTTGACATCAACCTTGACAAAGAATTTTTGGCTAAGTCCCCAAAAGCAATTGCAACAAAAACAAAAACAGATGAGTGGGACTAATAATAATAGTGGGAGACTTTAATACTCCACTGTCAATATTAGACAGACCAACGAGACAGAAAATTAACAAGGATATCCAGGACTTGAACTCAGATCTGGACCAAGTGGACCTAATAGACATCTACAGAACTCTCCACCCCAAATCCACAGAATATACATTCTTCTCAACACCACATTGCACCTACTCTAAAATTGACTATATAATTGGAAGTAATCACTCCTAAGCAAATGCAAAAGAACGGAAATCATAACAAACAGTCTCTCAGACCACAGGGCAATCAAATTAGAACTCAGAATTAAGAAACTAATTCAGAACCACACAACTTCATAGAAACTGAACAACTAGCTCCTGAATGTCAACTGGATAAACAATGAAATGAAGGCAGAAAGAAAGATGTTCTTTGAAACCAATGAGAATGAAGACACAACATAACAGAATCTCTGGGACACATTTAAAGCAGTGTCTAGAGGGAAATTTATAGCAATAAATGCCCACCAGAGAAGAGAGGAAAGATCTAAAATCAACACCCTATCATCAAAACTGAAAGAGCTAGAGGAGCAAGATCAAAACAACTCAAAAGCTAGCAGAAGACAAGAAATAACTAAGATCAGAGCAGAACTGAAGGAGATAGAGACACAAAAAACCCTTCAAAAAATTAATAAATCCAGGAGATAGTTTTTTGAAAAAATCAACAAAATAGACAGACTGCTGGCTAGATTAATAAAAAGAAAAGGGAGAAGAATCAAATAGATGCAATAAAAAACAAAAAAGGGGATATCACCACCGATTCCACAGAAATACAAACTACCATCAGAGATTACTACAAACAACTCTGTGCACATAAACCAGTAAACCTGGAAGAAATGGATAAATTCCTGGACACTTGCACCCTCCCAAGCCTAAACCAGGAAGAAGTTGAAACCTTGAACAGATCAATAACAAGGGCTGAAGTTGAGGCAGCAATTAAAAGCTTACCAACCAAAAAAAGTCCAAATCCAGAAGGGTTCACAACTGAATTCTACCAGACATACAAAGAGAAGCTGGTACCACTCCTTCTGAAACTTTTCCAAACAATCCAAAAAGAGGGAATCCTTCCCAAATCATTTTATGAGACCAAAATCATCCTGATACCAAAATGCAGCAGAGACTCAACAAAAAAAGAAAATTTCAGGCCAATATCCATGATGAACATAGATGCAAAAATACTGGCAAACCAATTGCAACAGCACATCAAAAAGCTTATCCATCACAGTCAAGTAGGCTTCATCTCAGGGATGCAAGGCTGGTTCAACATACGCAAGTCTATAAACGTAATCCACCACATAAACAGAACCAAAAACAAAAACCACATGATTATCTCAATAGATCCAGAGAAAGCTTTCAACAAAATTCAACAGCCCTTTATGCTAAGAACTCTCAATAAACTAGATATCAAAGGAACATATCTCAAAATAATAAAAGCTATTTACAACAAACCTACAGCCAATATCATACTGAATGTACAAAAACTGGAAGCATTCCCTTTGAAATCTGGTGCTAGACAAGGATGCCCTCTCTTAACACTCCTATTCAATATAGTATTGGAAGTTCTAGCCAGAGCAATTAGGCAAGAAAAAAAATAAAGGGTATTCAATTAGGAAAGGAGGAAGTCAGATTGTCCCTATTTGCAGATGACATGAGTGTATATTTAGAAGAACCTATCATCTCCTTAAATCTAAAATCTCCTTAAGCTGATAAGCAACTTCAGCAAAGTCTCAGGATACAAAATCAATGTGCAGAAATCACATGCATTTCTATACACTAATAACAGACTAACAGAGAGCCAAATCATGAGCGAACTCCCATTCACAATTGCTACAAAGAGAATAAAATACCCAGGAATACAACTAACAAAGGATGTAAAGGACCTCTTCAAGGAGAACTACAAACCACTGCTCAAGGAAATAAGAGAGAACAAAAACAGATGGAGAAACATTCCATGCTCATGGTTAGGAAGAATCAATATCTTGAAAAATGGCCATATTGCCCAAAGCAATTTATAGATTCAGCGCTACCCCCATCAAGCTACCTTCTTCACAGAACCTGAAAAAACCACCTTAAACTTCAAATGGAACCAAAAGAGAGTCCACATAGCCAAGACAATCCTAAGCAAAAAGAACAAAGCTGGAAGCATCATGCTACCTGACTTCAAACTATACTACAAGGCTACAGTAATCAAAACAGCATGGTACTGGTACCAAAACAGAGATATAGACCAATGGAACAGAACAGAGGCCATGAAGGACACACCACACATCTACAGCCATTTGATCTTTGACAAACCTGACAAAAACAAGCAATGGGGAAAGGATTCCCTGCTTAATAAATGGTGTTGGGAAAACTGGCTAGCAGTGTACAGTAAGCAGAAACTGGACCCCTTCCTGACACCTTACACTAAAATTAACTCCAGATGGATTAAAGACTTAAACATAAGACCTAACATCATAAAAACCCTAGAAGAAAACCTAGGCAAAACCATTCAGGACAGAAGCATAGGCAAGGACTTCACAACTGAAACAACAAAAGCATTGGCAACAAAAGCCAAAATAGACAAATGGGACCTAATTAAATTTCAGAGCTTCTGTACAGCAAAAGAAACAATCATTAGAGTGAACCAGCAACCAACAGAATGGGAAAAAAATTTTTGCAATCTACCCATCTGACAAAGAGCTAATATCCAGAATCTACAAAGAACTAAAACAGATTTACAAGAAAAAAACAAACAAACCCATGCAAAATTGGGAGAAGTATATGAACAGACACTTTTCAAAAGAAGACATGTATGAGGCCAACAAACATATGAAAAAATGCTCATCATCACTGATTATTAGAGAAATGCAAATCAAAACCACATTGAGATACCACCTCGCACCTGTTAGAATGGCGATCATTAAAATATCTGGAGACAACAGATGCTGGAGAGGATGTGGAGAAATAGGAACACTTTTACACTGTTTACACTATTGGTGGGAGTGTAAACTAGTTCAACCATTGTGGAAGACAGTGTGGTGCTTCCTCAAGGACCTAGAAATAGAAATTCCATTTGACCCAGCAATCTCATTACTGGGTATATACCCAAACGATTATAAATCATTCTATTATAAAGACACATGCACATATATGTTCATAGTGGCACTGTTTACAATAGCAAAGACCTGGAACCAACCCAAATGCCCATCGATGATAGACTGGACAGGGAAAATGTGGCACATATACACCACGGAATACTATGCAGCCATAAAAATTTATGAGTTCGTGTCCTTTGTACAGACATGGATGAATCTGGAAACCATTATTCTCAGCAAACTGATACAAGAACAGAAAATCAAACAGCGCATGTTCTCACTCATAGGCAGGTGTTGAACAATGAGAACACAAGGACACAGTGAGGGGAGCATCATACACTGGGGTCTGTTGGAGGATGCCAAGGGAGAGATAGTGGGGGGGGGAGGTCAGGGAGGGATAACATGGGGAGAAACGCCAGATGTAGGTGGCGAGGGGATGGAGGCAGCAAACCACATTGCCATGTGTGTACCTATGCAACAATCCTGCATGATCTGCACATGTACCCCAGAACCTAAAGTACAATAAAAAAAGGAAAAAAAATGGAATTGTCAAAAGTAAACTGAAAAAAAAAAAAAGAAACTGTGGTATAAATACACAATGGAGTACTATTCAGCCATAAAAACAATGAGATCCAGCCATTTGCAACAACACGGATGGCACTGGAGATTATTATGTTAAGTGAAATAAGCCAGGCACAAAAAGACAAACATTGTATGTTCTCACTTATTTGTGGGATCTAAAAATCAACTACATCTAAGAACAGAAGGAACCAAGGGCCAGCTTCTCCCTTGAAACTAGGCCCCTGGAGGAGCAGCCTCAGAGAGGGCACTGCGCCTGCATGGGGAGGTCATGATGAAGTGGGAATTGTGGTATAGCATGTCTAGGCAGACAGGACCTGAGATAGAACCTTCCAGGTCCCATAGCTCTTGAAATTGAAAGCCAGATTTCTCAGACCTGATTTTGAAATTCAAAGTAAAAACTGGATTCTTCTGGCCTCATTCCTATCATCTCTCAGAATCAATGGATTTCTAATGCAATGGGTAGAAGGCAATGAAGAAGCAAAAATTGCCAGAAATTAAAATTAAAATCCCACAACATTATTCCTCCATTTTACCATTATTATTTGGATTGAATGGAGCCTAGAGTGTGGCTGGGAGGCAGAGCAAGTTGTCCCACCTTTATGAGGTCACAGCTGAAGTCACAAAGCGTTGAAAAAGGCAAGGTTGATATGGGAACAGGAGGCTGTTGTAAGATGGGGCTCAAAGAGGAAAAAGTCTAGCGGGGAAGGAGTGGGGCAAAGTGTGATTTGGGGAACAAGTAAGGTAAGTTCCTAGGCATAACTGGCCTGGTTCTTGACGGTGGCTTGGAGGTCAAGAAGGGTGGGAGTGGGAAGAGTGGGAGGGAAACTTATCAAAGGAGGATCTGTCTCCTGTCTAGGTCACTGCCTATGAGCCCTCCTTCTCTACAAAGCACTTGAAGGCTAGAGCTGACGGCCCTGCATCCTGAAACTCTATCCTTAGTTAACCATGAAAATTCTGACTGAGGCAGGAGCAGGTAGGGTATTTGCCAATCTTGCATTCACTCTACACTATTTGCTGTCCTTGCCACCGAGTTCACCCCAAACTCAAAGATCCTTTGGCCAGCGCCCCATCCGCAGTCTCAGACAACTGTTATTTTTCACCAACTTTCTCACTGCAATTTCTGTTGTTACTGACAACGACTATAGGAAGATTTTTCCGGGAGCAAATGCTTCCTTCCTCTTACCCTCATCTTTCTTTACACATATGTACACACATACATGCACATATATGCATGTGCGTACACACACACATGCACAAGCACACTCACCCATTCAAAACACAGATGTTTCATTAACTGCTGAGACATCTGTCCTGGCAGTTCTCCAGTGAATAAGCTCTTTTCTTCTCACCATGTGCCTGCCTTCTCCCCAGATTCATTTATGACTCCCCAGGGCCTGGAGCTATCTCCATCTTCAGCTCCAGAGTCCTTGGTTTCTGTCTGAGAACAAATGGCACAGCATCCCTGGTAGGATCAACAACAAAAGGCAGAAATGACCTCCAAGCAGCAGAGAAGGTAATGGGGCTAATGATGACCCTCAAGCATCCTTAGACTGCTATATTACATGGGGGAAGAACCAGGGCCTCCTGTCTCCATCGCTCTTCCTTTGGCTTCACTTCCTTCCTTGCTGGATAAGATGGGGACTTTCATGTCTCCTCCCTCTTCTCCATCTCCTCAATGAAAGAGACAATAGCAAATCTTTGCCATTCTAATTCAGAAAGTAGGCATCAATTGCAATTCCTCTAGGAGTTGGTGGGGTATACAAGCTAGAGACATTTGTTTATTCCAGGATTGACTTTCCCTAAGTCCTTTATGTCCTCTATAGTGTGAATCAAGGCCAACCATCAAAAATCAAGCTTCTCTTGACCTAGTGTGGAAAAGAGGATTAGAATCTGCTGCTTGAGGCTAAATATGAGACCCAGGTGAGGGTATCCATAAAGTCAGAAAAAAAGGAGGGTTTACTGTGAACTTATGGGTCAGAAAAGCTTTATAAAGGAATCAGAAGTTGGCTGGAGCCTTTGACTTGCAGCAGATGTCTTGAGATAAGAGTTTGTAGAAATTTGGGAAGAGAAAGTGAAAAATGTCTTCCAAATTTCTAAGCTGCCTATCTTATGAAAGTGCTCAGAATGGTTACCTGGGCCTCAAGCCTGAGAACCAGTAAGGAACTGAGAAGCCTGAATCTGGGGGACTTTGGGAGTCTGCTCTATCTAAGAGTATGAATTCTCCTCCAGACAGCTGCAGGACCTTGAGGAGAAAATACTGAGTAGATATTGGAGTCTCCTAGACTTCTATATGTGGAAGCATATAAAACACACCAGAGCCCTGGCTTTTCTGCTGATGAACAGATGCTTTTTGATGGTGGAAGTGGACAGGACATAGAAATAACACACAATAACAATAACGCCTGAAGAAAAACTTAACAGTTACAAAGGCTTTCATGTGATCATTCCCCAAATCCTTGAGAGAAAGATTACTCCTCTTGTTTGATAGGTGAGGAAACAGGCTTAGGGAGGGGGTTTGGTAGCACAGTAGGGTGACTATAATTAACAACAATTCATTATGTATTTCAAAATAGTTGGATGAGAAGAGCTGAAATGTTTCTAGCACAAAGAACCCATCAATGTTTGACATGATGTATATCCTAAATACTCTTGATTTGATCATTACATATTATATGCATTATCAAACTATCACATGTACCTCATAAATATGTCCAATTATTACATATCAATAAATCAATTAAAAGGATGTTTTCAGAATTAGGGGCATGGCCTGGATTTGCAGGGAGTAATAGCTCTGCCAGGTTCTATGGAGAACTAGCACTCCAACTGGCAGAATTGTGTCCCTGAGCCATCCGATATGGTGGCTCCCAAGATTTCCCCATGCTATCAATGTTCATCAAGAGTCTCCTCTCAGTTAGAAATCTGTTAGCCTTAATGTCTTTTTATTTATTTATTTATTTATTTATTTATTTATTTATTTATTTATTTTAGTGACAGGGACTTTCTCTGTTGCCCAGACTGGAGTATAATAGTGCAATCATAGCTCACAGCAGCCTCAAACTCCTAGGCTCAAACAGTCCTCCTGCCTCAGCCTCCTGAGTAAGCTAGAACTACAAGAGCCTGCCACCACACCTGGCTGGGCCTTCGCTGCTGCTGTCATTGTTGTTGTTTGGTTTGGTTGTTGTTGGGTTGTTTTGTTTTGTTTTGTTTTGTTTTATAGAGACGAGGTCTCACTATGTTGCCCAAGCTGGTCTTGAACTTCAGTGTCATCTAGGGCCCAGTTTTCACTCTATTCTGGGTCCCCAGGCTCGCTGTGATCATTGGCCTCCCTACCCCTGTTTAGAAAAAGCTTATTTTTTTTTTTTTTATGACAGGAGCTGTACTACAGGAACTCCAGGCCAGAGATGTAAGGATCATTGGTTTCTGAAACATTTTCCCTCTATCGCATTTTCCCCCTTTTTTAAAATCCCTTTTCAGGTTTCTTCCCCAGAGCTCCTGAAACAATTCTAGAAGGTAATTAACCTACCCTTCCTTCCTCTAGTTCATTACCTATGTCCTGGCTTCCTTTGACCTAGTCAAGTCTGCACGTGGCCAGGAGATGAGGCTGAGTTTGCTCAGGATCCATGAGCATAGGCGAGCAGACTGGTTGCCCGGGTTCCACTCGCTTTCACCCTTCTTCCTCCTTCCAGTTACCTGTCTGTCTGTATACGCCCCCTCCCAGGTGACTTTGTACTGATTTAGGAATTAGGCGGTATTTAGGAATAAGAGCTTCAGTTGTGCTGCCAAGAATAAGCAAAATCTTTCAACTTCTTCCTCAGCCTCTCATCCCCATTTTCACCCCATCATCAGTCATGAAGGAAAAGAACACCTTTGGGGAAGCAGTTTGCTAACTGAGTGTACTTTCCAAAGAGGAACCTGGGAAGCCTGACAGGTTAGGTGGGCTGAAGGGTGGAGAGTGGACGTAAATTAGGCAGGCAGGAGAATGACAAGGCTTAATGACAGTGACCATCGCCTTCACTTCCATTGTTCTATGGTTTAGAGTTCTCAAAGGGCTTCCACAACAGTCAAGATACTTGGAAGATGAGGCAAGGGTCCCACCTCTCCCTATACCTCCCATAAGGGATATGAGAGGCAGGACCCTGGCTATCCTTCCTGGATTTTTAGTACAGAAACTTCAAGAATTCCTGGTAGGAGTGATAGAATAGAGTTAGGAGAAGCCTTTAGCCCATGTTCTCTGCTCCTCATCAGTTGTATTTCATTCTTTCTTTCCAGCACATCCATAGAAGAGACAATGAGACCACAGGTGGGTAAGGTATCCAAATTCTCTGGATCCTCTGGGGCTCCTAATTCCTAGGGAGAGGGGAGGAAAAGAGGTTGTAGACAGGAGGCCAAAAAAACAAAAAAACAAGGGACGGAGTGCTCTGACTGGCTGGTGGGGTGGGTCATTGTCTACCAAACCAGGTAACATCTCCAGTGCCACTATGCCACCAGACGACTCCAGGGGCGAGCAGGCTGAACAGACATTGACACGGTGGTACACAGATGTGTCTGCTTGTACCTGTCACCCACTAGCTAGATCCAGAGCAAAGCAGGACGTCTGGGATGAAAATGACTCAGCAGGGCTGCAGGAAACTTTTGGCTGCCTGAGAAATGGGGTGATTTGGGGTGTCCAGCTCAATTCCAAGAAATATCTTGTCTTCCACCAGTTTCATAATGTGTCACTTCAGATTCTGGGAGAGTTGGGATATTGTTTCCAACATTTGTTCCTTATTTCTACAGGAAAGACAGGTAACCATCACTGAAACCCTGTGGGACCAGGTTAGTACAGAGGAATCATTTTTGACAGCATGGCGAGAGGTGGGAGGCTGGGGAGGGCTTTGGGAAGGAGCACATTTCTTTCTTTTTCCTTGAGCAGTTTATTGGTTGATGGTGAAGGATCAACATGCTCCCTCCCACCTTGTTCTGTTGTTCTGAGGATACCGTCTCATATCCTCAGAGCTCCTCGTGTCTGTGCATGTCAGCACCCCTTCTTGACACCCACTTGTTTGAAGCTGTCACAGGTCCTGTTTGTTTTAAGGGGGTTTAATCCCCAGTTCTCAGTGACTGCCATGGACTTGAAAGCACAGGTTTGGCCATTCACAAACATGAAAATGTCAGTTTCAATTCAGAAGCATTAAAATGCCAGGTTTCACTTTATAGTTGAAGGGTACAGGTGTGCAGAAGCTAGTAATGCCCACAAGGTAGCCACAGCAAACTGTAGTGAACTTTCCTAGAACACAGACATTTTCTTGGAGTTTCTAAGAGACTTTCACACAAATACCAGCTACTTCAACATCCCAATCTTACTATATTAGTCGCTTGTAAAGCCTTGAACAGAGATGAGAATTAAAAGATAATTGATCACTTTTGAATGTATAATGTAGGAAACTGAGCAGGAAAAGACTGTTAATTAAATCAATGACCATGACTTTCTGATTAAAAATGAGGAAAATTCTCCAGAGCCTCTTGTGTCAGCCCCCACTGTACAATATTATATAAAATGAATAATGTGTCCAACATGTTTTATTCTCTGTGATATTCAATGACTCTTTACATAAGGAAATAATCTTAATTATAATGCTATACAGTATCATAACTATTTCATATTCTTACAATTGTTGTATTAGCTAAAGAGTAAGTTGTTTGTGTAAGGGTCAGAAGACCACCCTGTTGAGAACAAGTGAATAATCAGATACTTACAAGAAAGGGTGAACAAAGGGAAATGAATTGATCATTGAGAGGCAACAAATTGATCATGAGCACACTCTACCCCTTTGACCATTCATTCATCTTCCGTATGTACCCTTATACACAAACTGAAACTCCTGAATATCTACATACACTATATTTCCACCAAACAAGATACATCTATCTTAAAGTTCTCTCACTTTCTCCCAAGGAAGAAAAGCCACAGTTCCAACAGTCACTGGATCCATACACAGCTAGGTAGTACAGTAGGTGGATAGCTGAGGAGGACGGATCACGAGGTCAGGAGATTGAGACCATCCTGACCAACATGGTGAAACCCCATCTCTACTGAAAATGTAAAAATTAGCTGAGCGTGGTGGCATACACCTGTAGTCTCAGCTACTCGGGAGGCTGAGGCAGGAGAATCACCTGAACCCGGGAGGCGGAAGTTGCAGTGAACCAAGATCATGCCACTGCACTCCAGCCTGGTGACAGAGCGAGATGAAAGAAAAGAAAAGAAGAAAGAAAGGAAGGAAAAAAAGAAAGGAAGGAAGGAAGAGGGAGGGAGAGAGAGAAAGAGAGAGAGAGAGAAAGAGAGAGAGAAAGAAAGAGATAGAGGGGAAGGAAGGAAGGAGGGAGGGAGGGAGGGAAGGAAGGAAGGAAAGAAGGAAGGGAGGGAAGGAACTGCCAACCCCAGCCCCAGCCTCAGCCGCAGCCCCAGACCCTACAGCCACCCAGATGTTGATGCCTAAGAAGAACTGGATTGCCATTTATGAACTCCTTTTTAAAGAGGGAGTCCTGGTGGCCAGGAAGGATGTCCAGATGGCTAACACCAGGAGCTGGCAGACAAGCTGGCAGTCATGAAGGCCATGCCGTCTCTCAAGTTCCGAGGCTATGTGAAGGAACAGTTTGCCTGGAGACATTTCTACTGGTACCTTATCAAGGAGGGTATCCAGTATCTCCGTGATTACCTTCATCTGCCCCCAGAGATTGCCTGCCACTCTACGCCACAGCCATCCAGAGACTGGCAGGCCTTGGCCTAAAGGTCTGGAGGGTGAGCGACCTGCAAGACTCACAAGAGGGGAAGCCGACAGAGACACCTACAGTCAGAGTGCTGTGCCCCCTGGTGGCGACAAGAGAGCTGACGCTGGGGCTGGGTCAGCAGCTGAATGCAGAGGCAGATTTGGGGCACATGGTCAGCCACCTCAGGAAAACTAGAGAGGATGCTTTTGCATTGAATAAACTTACAGCCAAAAAAGAAAAAGAAAAAAAAAAAGAAAGTGCCAGGACTTTTTCCAAAGTGAGCACATGATTTTACACTCCCTCCAACGATGCACAAGAGTTTCAGCTGTTCCACAGCCCCAACATCCAGTGCATTATAACCTAAATGCAAATACCTGTTGATTTTAATACCTATACTAAGCTTCAGAATAAGAACGAATTAGACAGAAAAGAAATATAACAGTAGGTTTCATTATACATTCCATGCACAGCCCAGTCCTCTTTAAATGCTTTGCTGTAGTTTGCCCATTTACCATATGGAGAAACGGCGGCCCCCTCTACTTCTGTAGAGTGGACGTCAATGAGGAGTTATTGCTAGAGCTACAAAGCCACAGTCTCTTGGCATCTACATTCTACAGCCTAGTGGCTAAGAGACTAGGTCACTAAATCCCTCTGTAATAAAGTGATCATCTATATTAATTTATCTTTGTCTTCTGTCAGGTGCTGACAGCTTTTAAGAATATACAAAAGGAGATGAGACTAGATTTTGACTCTCTGAGTTCCCCAGCCCCATCATGTGCCTTGATCCCATTTTTTCTTACCCTACTGAGATGTTGCCTCTGACCAAGGTTTCAGCTTTATTTATTTTTCTAGTGATTTCTCCCTTAAAGAGTACCACTGACTTGTCAGTCTAGGCAGCTAAGGCAAGAAGATGGCTAACAGTCCCCTTGAGGAAATGTGATAATATAGACAGGAAATCGTATCTGCTAGAACTTCTCTCAGCAAAGACACTCTTTGTGGTTGTATGAAATGCTGATAAGTGACTGAGTTGGGGAGAATCCCCTAGTGATACAGTAAACTGCCTTACTGGTTGAGTATGTCTGTTAACCACAGGGAAGTGCGAATTAGAGACCAGGGCTAACCTTCTTGGGTAAATAGAAATAAAACCTCTTCCTCTGCTCTCCTTCTATAGATTTCGGTGTCTCTCTCTTTCTCTCTCTGTTTCTCTCTCTGTCTCTCTGTCTCTCTGTCTCTCTCTCTCTCTCTCTCTCTCTCTCTCTCTCTTTGAGACAGGGTCTCACTCTGTGCCCAGGCTGGAGTGCAGTGATGTGATCTCAGCTCACTGCAACCTCTGGCTCCCAAGTTCAAGCGAATCTCATCCCTCAGATTCCCAAGTAGCTGGGTCCACCACACCCAGCTAAATTTTTGTATTTTTTGTAGAGAAGGGGTTTCGCCATGTTGCCCAGGGTGGCCTCAAATTCCTGGACTCAAGCCATCTGCCAGCCTCGGCCTCCCAAAGTGCTGAGATTATAGGCATGAGGCACTATGCCCTTCCTAAGAAGGATTTATTTTTTTTTAGACAGAGTCTTGTTCTGTCGTCCAGTCTAGAGTGCAGTAGCACAATCTTGGCTCACCACAACCTCCACCTCCTGAGTTCAAGTGATTCTCCTGCCTCAGCCTCCTGAGTAACTGGGATTATAGGCATGTGTCACCACTCCCAGCTAATTTTTGCATTTTTAGTAGAGATGGCATTTCACCATATTGGTCAGGCTGGTTTCGAACTCCTGTTCTCAGGTGATCCACCCACCTCAGGCTCCCAAAGTGCTGGAATTAAACGTGAGCCACTGCACACAGCCAAGAAGGAATTTTTAAAAGATCCTTTACACATACTTAAAGCTTCTCTACAGAGAAGCACTGGAGACTCAATGGGGAGTGTAAAAAGGCCCAGAAAAGACATAGCAGGAGGGTCAGAAAGAATAAAGATGTGAGGTCTTGGTGTGAATAGTTATGACTGTAAGTGATGAATTGTGTGTCTCCCACCCCTAAAGAGACACAGCTTGCTCCCATTTATTTATGCATTCATTATTCAAAAGACATTTATTGAGCATATGCTATATGAAGTGTGAGATACAAAAACAATACAAATTGTGCTTTCAGAAACCTTGAGATTTTGGCTGGGCATAATGGCCAAAGTACCTGGGTAGCAATCCCAGCACTTTGAGAGACCAAGGTAGCCAGATGAAACCTGGTGAAACCCCATCGCTACTAAAAATACAAAAATTAGCCCTGTATGCTAGCACATACCTGTAATCCCAGCTACTGGGGAGGCTGAGGCAGGAGAGTCCCTTGAACCTGGGAGGTGGAGGTTGCAGTGAGCCAAGATCACGCCACTGCACTCAAGCCTAGATGACAGAGTGAGACTCCATCTCAAGAAAAGAAAGAAAGAAATCCTGGGAGCTCCATGTCCAAGAAGCCCATATTTTCCCAAACAGACATCCCTGCATTTGACCAAGTCTATAGCGAGGACACTGCAGGTCCGCAGGAGACCAGCCCCCACCATCTGTTTCTGTGTTCTCATTATTTTTCAGCTGCAGGAAGATGCTCGGATTCGAGGTAAAAGAGCACCATTCCAAGGTTTGGGTAAGGAAACAAGGGAGAGGATTTGGAATTCAAGTCTCATTGTGTTCATTTTCCATACCAAAAAAAACGGAGATAAGAAGTGAGATATGGAGTTCATCCCAAAGTCTCACCCTAGGATCTTCCATTTAGCTTACAGCCCGAGTTCAGGTTCTCCTTTTTTCTCCCCCTCCCTGCTTCAACCAAGCTGGGAATTGGCCTTCCTAAAGCGTTCATTTCATAAGCAATGTAAGTCTCTCCTCTGTCCAGCTCAATTACCTCGTGTCTGAGTCTGTTCAGGCTGCTAGAACAGAATACCACAGACTGGGTAGTTTATAACACTCCTCACAGTTCTAGAGGTTGGGATCTCCAAGATCAAGGTGCCAGCAGATTTGGTGTCTGTTGAGCCCCTGCTTCCCAGTTAACAGAGAGCCAATTTTTCACTGTGTCCTCTTATGGAGGAAGGAGTAAAGGAATTCTCCAGGTTCTCTTTCATACAGACACTAATCTCATTCATAAGGACTCTGCCCTCATAATCAAATTACCTCCCAAAGGCCCCACACCTTAATATCATTGCTTTGGGGATTAGGTTTCAGTATATGAATTTGGAGGGGACATAGGCATTCAGTCTACAGCACGTGGACAGGGATGGAAGAATCTTTTTCTCCCTGGGAATGGCTGTTGAGGGCCTGAGAGCACTCTCAGCTCTCGGCTAGATATGGTTCTTGACAGTAAAGACAGCAAGCACAGAAAAGGGGAACAGCTTTCCAAGGCTGGCACAGGGATGGAGTGGCAGGGAGGCTGGAGTGGAGTGATTATTCAGGGTGGTCAGGTTACAGTTTTCAAACGCCCAGATGCTAATTCTAGCATTTCAAGAAAATACTCAAAATACCTAGGAGCCTAGAATTACAGCAGAAAAGACATATCTGGAACTCCTTCCATCACTCGTCCAAGAAAGAACCTTTAAGTTGGGGCTTTTCAAACTTTTGTGTGTATACAGATCACCTGGGTACCTTGTTAAAAAGCAAATTCTTATTCAGCAGGTCTGGGGTAGGCTTGAATTCTGAAATTCTGTATCTCTCACAGACTCCTGTATGGTGCCAAAGCTCCTGGCTCTCAAGTCCCACTGATTATCAAGGATATATATGACTGAGCCCAAAGAGAGAGCCTCCAAAGTCAGAAGTAAATAAGATTGAATTCAAGGATTTTTGTAGCTCATGGAAGGGGTAAGGAGCCTTCAGCTGTGGATATAAGAGTCAGGGAGAGGAGGAAATCTGAAGGAGATACTGACTTCTCTTGGGATCTCTCTGGCACTGGAACCACTCTATGCTTTTTCAGCCCTGCCGCAAAACTGAGTTCCTTAAGAGTACAAATCTTGGAGATCTTTAAATACAGACAGTCCCAGAGAAGACTCCCTCTGATCTTTCCCCAAACCTGGCCCATCACCTCCACTCCAGAACAAGGAACTATGGCCTCCACTGTGAGATCCAGAGGCTCGTGAAATACTTTTGTCAAAAGGTCAAAAAAGGCCAAGCTTACCTCCACTTGGAGAATGCTCTCCTTCATCCTTAGAAGTCTGATTTCCAAATAGTTCACTGCAGAGCCCTGGGAACTCCTGCCTGATTACCTGGACTATAAAAATGTGGGTTTAGATTCTATTATAAAGACACATGCAAATGTATGTTTATTGCGGCACTGTTGACAATAGCAAACACTTGGAACCAACCTAAATGCCCACCAATGATAGACTGGATAAAGAAAACATGGCACATATATACCATGGAATACTATGCAGCCATAAAAAAGGATGCGTTCATATCCTTTGGAGGGACATGGATGAAGCTGGAAACCATCATTCTCAGCAAACTGATACAATAACAGAAAACCAAACACCACATGTTCACTCATAAGTAGGTGTTGAACAGTGAGAACACATGGACACAGGGAGGGGAACGTGACACACTGGGGCCGGTTGGGGGTTGGGGGCTAGAGGAGGGATAGCATTAGGAGAAATACCTAATGTAGATGACTGGGTGATGGATGCAGCAAACCACCATGGCATGTGTATACCTATGTACAAACCTGCACGTTCAGCACATGTACCCCAGAACTTAGAGTATAATTTTTTAAAGATGTGGATTTAGGATCTAACTGCCACTATTGCTTTTCCACTTCCTGAAAGATGGGAGGGTGAAATCCAGGGTGAGATGAGAATTCGAGTCTCATTGTATCCTTTTTCATACAAAATAAATGGAGATAAGAGGTGAGCTACCAGGGACTTGCTCCAGTAGCAGAGCCCTGGGATGGAAACACTCAGTTCCCAGCCCTAGATGAACAGAGCTTCAGTGGCCATGATTCCCTCTGCTTTACAGGGGGCCAGATTTCTGGCGCCACATTCCGCAACTGCCTCTCTGTCGGGCTTGTTAGGACCTCAGTGTCCCTTCGAGTCTGGCCCCTCCCACCTTGGCTATACTTCAAACCAGGGATGTGAGCTGGGCAGCTGGGGAGACATGTCTGGGCCCCTGTAACAGAAGGACTTTTTTCTGTGTCCACTTCAGGGATGAGCAATTGCTCCATGACACCCATGACATCCGCACCCAGAACTGGGTAAGTGTCCCTATTCTGACAAGGTCCAAGGGAGATGGCACCCACCTGGATATGGGTGTGCTTAGCCATGAATATAGCTAGCTCTGAGCCTTGAGCCTTCAGAAGCCTGTGCTTCCAATACACATTTCTTCCAAAAGGGCAAGAAGTGCCCCCCTCCCCAACCTGACTATCTCTACTTGTGATGAACTACAGAGCCTGGGCTTCCTCCTCCATCCTCAGCCCCATCAGAAATCCCTGGGATCTCAGGATCAGCCCTGAACCTCATCATAAGAGATTTTAAGAAATTATCTTAACTCAGTTGAGGGAACAAGAGAACATAAAATGACAGCTGGAAAGGAAAGCTGCAAAGAAGGAATAAAGAATCAGAGACGTAGGCTGAGCATGAGGGGGCTCACACCTGTAATCCCAGTACGTTTGGAGGCCAAGGTGGTTGGATTGCTTGAGCCCAGGAGTTTGACACAGTGAGATCTATCTCCACAAAAAATACAAAATTAGCCAGGTGTGGTGCTGCACACACGCAGCCCCAGCTACTCTGGAGGCTGAGGTGGGAGGATAATCTGAGCCTGGGGAAGTCAAGACTGTAGTGAACCATAATCATGCCACTGCCTTCCAGCCTGGGCGACAGAGCAAGACCCTATCTCAGCCCCAGTGCCCTAATATTGGGAGATGTCGCTTTCTCTTCCATAACAAGATAAGGAGAAAAAGATCAGGCTACTGCAACACATTTAAATTAGACATTGGGAGGAAAGATTTTCAATAGTGCAACTGAGTAATAGAACTAGGTAGTCAAGAAAGACAGCAGCACTATGTTCCTCGGAGAGCTTTAAAGATCGTATTTAAAAAAAAAAACTTGACATGTTATGGTTTTTCCCGAACCAGTAAATGGAAAAGGTGAACTCCTTAGATTCCTGTTTGAACAGAATTTGTCCCTATATCAGAAAATTGACTCTCATGAAATAAAGCCATTCGTTTTAAAGAAATGGATTGCTAAAAAAAAAAAAAGAAAGAAAGAAAAAGAAAAAAGAAATGGATTGCTATGCTTTAACTTGCTCAGTGCTGAAACCATGGAAGGAATACATGAAAAGTGATTTCATATTTACAAAATTCTAAATGTAACTATTATAAATCTTTGCATATGAGGAGCGCTTTTGATTGGTCAAAATCCTTCCAGATATATGATATTAATTTTATTATTCCTCTGAGTAAAGCAGGAGGAATTGTCCTGATGAAAACATAGGCTGCAATAGGTTCATCTCCTAAAGCCCACCCAACAAGGACTTTTTTCTGTGAGCCATACATCCAACAGGAAATTGCAACTCCTGGAGCTGGAGACGCCCATTCTCGGTGGAGTGTAATAACAGGATCCCTAAGGGGAGTGGAGGCCAGGGAGGGGGCTAAAAGGGTAAGATATCTTTCCCTCATATGTCCACAACTTCCTCTTATTTGGCACAGAAGCATAAAGCTTCCAGATTCCTGCATGACCCCAAAGTTGAGAAGATTGACGTTCAGCACTGGAGAGCAGCCATCAGGAGATCGTGTCTACCACGTGAAGACGCAGTTCTCCAGTCAGTCAGCTTGCTACCCTGGACCCTAACTCTAGAATCAAGGAAGAAGGACATCTCTGCTTCAGCCAGGTGTTTTACCCAGGCAGCTTTTCCCCTGAACTCCACCCTGCCCATCTGTGGTAGTCGGGAACCCAGGTCTCATAGGTCCTCATCTATGGCAGGGCAGCACCCCACGAAGCAGGTACAACTGTACAAGGGGCAATGGGGTGAGAAGGTGGACAAGTGAAGGCAGGGCTAGGCCAGGTTCTTTCGGTCTCTGTGATCAAGACAAAGATCCAAACAGTGCATCAGGTGAGGATAGTGTTCAGGAATCAGGAACAGACGGTTGTGGGATAAAGAGATGGAAAGGTGGAAAGTTTTAAAACACACTAATGGATGTGAGGCCCATCATTACCTCTGGAAAGTGCTCTAGAAACTTACACTACTTTGGGGGCTTAATTCAGTATCAAGAATCAAACACAGTCTATTCTTTATAGACGCCCTCGTCCGAGTTTTCTTTCATAAAGCACTTGAGTATGCTTCCCCAAAGGCACTGTTTAAGTGGCAGGCCGTTTCCTCAACCCCTTTCACTCTCCTGCTCCATAGGCTCATCTGACACCAAACTCACCTGGAGAAGATAGTCTCAGGTGCTCACCCTGTGGCATAGACTATACTAGCCACGCCCTCTATATGGCCTTCTCTAGGGCTCATTAGCTGTTCCTTTTAAGAAAGAATCTGGGTTATAGGTGATGGAGAAAATGGGTTTCATCTGCCTGTGTCTAAGTACAGTGATTCTGTATCTTCTTGAATAGCCCCCTTTCAAATATTTCATCCTGTTTCCTCCACAAATCATCAGAATACACAAAGTATTTCAGTATTTTAGCATTAAGATTATATTTTGCTGAATGTACACCCACAAAACCTCGATCAAAACCCAGTTTGGGTTCAGATTGTAAGGCAGGAAGCTTCCTTCCTCTAGTGTGACATGGACAGCAAGTGTAGGATAGCAAAGAGGCTGAAGTGGAAAGTACACAGAGAGAATATGGTCTCCACCTTAGTTCCTGTCGGATGTCTTGGGAAGGGGTTGCAAGGGTAGAAGCATCACCACGAGGACTGCCTTTTCTCAGGGTCACCTGCCTAGTAAATTGTCTAGCAGGGAGGAGAATAAATTTCTTTTATTCCCATCCATGTGACCGTGACATCAACAGCACAGCTTCAGTTGCTGGAAAAGGGGAAGATATGAGGCAGACATCATCACTGAACCTAGAAGAGAGTGTGATGCCCGTAAGTGGAGATGCCAGGGTCTACGGCAATCACATGAGACCCAAGCACATTCCAACCACCAAAGCAAAGAAACCAGCAAACAAGCAGCTGATGAAATAAATGTGACATAAAAGACCTGCCCTCCTGGTTCTTCCTGGGCTGTGGAATGAGTAGTGACAGAATTTCCAAGTGCGATACTGCATTTGGTTCAAAGAACAGCACTGTAGCATAGGAGAACCTGCACTATTAGGTCATAAACACACTCTGACTTTGTCTGTTCCTTCTTTGTGGGCCTCAGTTTCCTCTCCCATAAAATAAGTAGCTATTACTAGAAAATCCTGAAGGTGCCTTTCATTTCCAATATCCTGTGATGTGGATGATCTCGCAGTCTACCATTTAAAGACAGTTCTTCTCCCAGCCTGTGAAAAGACCTCCTAGTCCAATAGTATTTCCCGCAAGAAAGGACTATTCAGGATATTTGTCAAAGATGGCAATCTTTGCGTATATAAATGCACACATTACATGACAGGGAAAGTAGAATTTTTATTTCTTTTAAACAAATCGGAACAAAGAAACATAACATATTAAATATTATACAATATAAGATTTAACCCCAGCAATGGGAATTGGTCACACCACCAGCAAAATAATAATCTGAACAGCATGGGGAGAAATACCAGATATAGGTGATGGGGAGGAAGGCAGCACATCACACTGCCACGTGTGTACCTATG
This sequence comes from Aotus nancymaae, assembly GCF_030222135.1. Classification (NCBI taxonomy): domain Eukaryota; kingdom Metazoa; phylum Chordata; class Mammalia; order Primates; family Aotidae; genus Aotus; species Aotus nancymaae. Next base: position 32,335,028 of record NW_026988428.1, read on the forward strand.
CAACAATTTTGCATGTTCTTCACATGTACCCCAAAACCTAAAATGCAATAAAAAAAAATCCTGTTTGCCATAGAGTGTCTAATAAATAATACCTTACAACTTAAAAATAATAATAATAATCAGAACACATTATGGCAAAAAGGTAACTTTTTAAAAATCTTCACCTTATAGATGTTGACTTGGCATTTGTTAAAATACAAATTTTAATTATTTAACACTTTAAAAATTAAATTACCTGATAAGGAGCACCATAATTATTGGATTATATTGAAAACAAAAACCAGAGAAGTGTGCCCTCTATTTTCATGCTAGCTCAATAGTATTAAAAGTATTGTCAGTGTTTTCCATTTCTTTATTTTATTTTATTTTATTTATTTATTTTTGAATCAGAGTTTTGCTCTTGTCATCCAAGCTGGAGTGCAGTGGCATGATCTCAGCTCACTGCAGCATCCGCCTCCCAGGTTCAAGTGATTCTCCTGCCTCAGCCTCCTGAGTAGTTGGAATTGCAGGTGCCTGCCACCATGCCCAACTAATTTTTGTATTTTTAGTGGAGATGAGGTTTCACCATATTGGCCAGGCTGGTCTCAAACTCCTGACCTCGTGACCCGCCCACCTCAGTCTCCCAAAGCGCTTGGATTACAGGTGTGACCCACCCCACCTGGCCCCCAAATCTAATTTTTAAAGAGAAGTCAGAAATGTTTGTTTTATATAAAATCTCTGGATTTTTAGATGTTGGTCTAAATTTTTTTGTAAAAAGCACTCTGCAAGCTGAGCATGTCATCAGGTTACATCTGGGTCCCAGGCCAGCAGCTTAGGACTTCTGTTCTATTGCACTGCCGCTTTATTTTCTCCCCTGCTCTTGGCACAATTTATACCTTGTTTATTTATTTACTTGTTTTATTGTCTGTGTTGTATCACTGTTGTATTTCCAGCGTCTTACACAGTGGCTGGCACAATAAATTCCCAATAAATAAATACTTGATGTTGGATTAGACACGGAGTCTGGCTTGGTGCTTTACTTAGAAGCCTTTTATATATTCTAAATATTGCATACATGATTTATACTTATGAATATATAAGTATGTATGGGTTTATATATGTGTGTATATGTGCATGTATATATACACCCATCTATATATGGCAAATATTTTCACCCAGTCTCTCTCTTGATTTTAACTTTTGTGATGTGTTGGCCAGACTGGTCTTGAACTACTGACTTCAGGCAATCTGCCCGCCTCAGCCTCCCAAAGTGCTGGGATTACAGGCATGAGCCACCTCATCCAACCAGTGTTTTCCATTTGTAAAAACACTTAAATGTAAAATCTAGGCAAGATATTCTATACAAATGGGTAGCAAAATTCCTACAGAAGCATAAGACAAAATGTCCAAAAACAAATCAAGGTATTAATGGAGTTACCTTCAAATTTTTACTTCTCAAAGTTGCAGCCACTGAAATTATATTGTATCATATTAAAAGGCAGAGGTAACTAGTAGACCAGAAATGCAATTCATGATCCAGGCATGTTTCAGCCTGTGATAGCCAAAAATTCCTAATCAAGAAGGATTGGAAGGGCTCATTAATAAATGATATTGAGGCTGGGCACTGTGGATCCCAGCACTTTGGGAGGCTGAGGCAGGTGGATCACCTGAGGTCAGGAGTTCGAGACCAGCCTGGCCAATATACTGAAACCCCATATCTACTAAAAATACAAAAATTAGTTAGGCTTGGTGGTGGGCACCTGTAGTCCCAGCTACTCGGGAGGCTGAGGCAGGAGAATTGCTTGAACCCAGGAGGTCGAGGTTGCAGTGAGCTGAGATCATGCCATTGCACTCCAGCCTGAGCAACAGAGCAAGACTCTGTCTCAAAAATAAATAGATAAATAAATGATATTGAGGAACTTCATTCATTTACACAGAAAATATTGTCTATTGTGAGTCAGACATTGAGCTTAAAGAACATAGAGATAAAGAAATTACAACTGCCACAATATCTCCAGTATGAATGGCATTAAGTGAGGGAGCACTAATGTCACAGGATCATCAGGGATGATCCAGGACACCAACCGGAGCAACTGGGTGAAAGGAAGCAACACATCACTAGAAATTGAGACGACTTAGAGGAAGAGACTTTGAAGATGAAAACAAAAGTTTACTTTTGGAAATATGTTTGAGAGTCTATAAGACATCAGAGCAGAGACTTCAAACACGTTAGTTAGATGAATTCGCACTGCAAAGGAAAAATTTAGGAGTTTTTTCAACCACCTAGTCAATTATACTTATTTGCTTTTGTTACCATGCCATCATTCCTGGGCTAAGAGGTGGGGAGGATCTTCACGAGTTTTACTTCCTAAATTTTAAGGGAAAAGAATGGAGCCCCTAGAGAGTATGAAGGACTTTTGGGGAGAAGACCCATGGGAAAAGTAGGACTTTGAAGGAGCCAGGACAATGGAGGAGAGCGGGTTTTACAAATCAATACTAAGGATAAGACCGAATTGGCATGGGAGGCTTCCTGCTTTAGAGTGTGTATGGAAGTGTGCCCTTGGTGCACATCCTCATTGCCTAGCTCACCTGTCTGCAATCCCAAGTTGATTAGCCTAGAATAAGTCTGAAAAAAGTAGCTCTCCACCTATTTCCTTAAGTATCAATGACAATGACAAGGGAATCAGTATATCAGAAGTAACACATTGAAAGTGTCATTAAATTAAAAGACTGATTTCTAATAGCATTGCTATATTTCAACATAGTTCTGAATGTTCTAGACAACACAATATCAAAAAAAGGAAGAGAAAAAATAAGTGGAGGTCTAAACATTGGAAGGGCAAGATGATATGCAGGAAAGCGTGAAGGTGGCCCGCCCGTCTACCTGGATGCACTCTCCATGCTCCTATCTCTGGGGACGTCCTTTACTTGTGCACTAGGTCCATAAAGGATCAAGCCTTCTCAAGAGCATTGCTCCCACAATTCTCCCCTTTTTCCCCCGAATCACTTTTTCTTTTTCGTTGTTCCAATTATTTCAATATCATCTATACGTGCTATCATTTCTCCCATTTCTCACTACTGTTACTCTTTTCCCTTTAACAGAACTCCTCTCACTTATGATTAGAGCTTTGGGTGATATGTATTTTTCTATCCTTTTACTTTTAATCTATGTGTTTTTATATTTAAATCATATTTATATTTAAAACCTATATTTGAGTCTTGCTTTTTTATTTATTCTATAATTTCTGCCTTCAGTTGGAGTTTTTAGACCACTTATGTATAATGTACATGTCAGTAGTTGGATATAAAATGACCATCATGTGATTTTCTCTTTTTCCATTTTGTAATTTATTCCTTTTTGCCTGTTTTCTTACCTTCTTTTGGGCTAACTGAATATACTTTAGCCTTTCATTTTATTTCCACTACTGGATTATTACTACAAATTCTAGGTTTTTTTAGTATTTTCTCAGTTTATAATATGAATTTTTAACTTATCTACTTATAACTTTAACTTATCTCCTTGTTGAATTCTACTTTCAAATAGTATGATACCATCTCATAAGGTAAAATATAAAAACCTTAAAACAATATACTTCTATTTTTCCACTCCCATTGTTTTTTCTATTCATGTCATACATTTTACATCCGTGTACGTTAAAGTTTATTATCTTTTTAACATCTTTATTTAATAATTTACTTAAAAAAATCAACTCATTTTAAGCATATAATTTGATGAGCTTTGGCAAATCTAGGCAGCCATGTAAGCACCACCAAAATCAAGATACAGAATGATTTCCATTAAACTAAGTTCCCTCATGTGCCCTCACCATCAGTCTCTGTCCCCAGCCTGCCAAGCCTCCCATCCTCCTTGGCAACCATGGATCTGATTTAGGTCACTGTAGTTTTGTGTTTTCTAGAAGTTCATATAAGTTAAATCATACTGCATGTGGTATTCTTATCTTCTTTCCTTAACATAATGCTTTGGCAATTCATCCTTATTCTTCCATGTCTGAGTGATTTATGTCTTTTTAATGCTGAATGTGTTACCTTATATACATATACCACCAGATTTTTATTCAAGAGTTAATAGATATTTGGTGTTTTCCCCACAGGCTTTGACTATAAATAAAGATGACATGATCTTTATGCACAGGTGTGCAGTGGATAACATGACAAGGGTAACTTTGTAAGAAACTGACAGGCCAGGCGCGGTGGCTCACACCTGTAATCCCAGAACTTTGGGAGGCTGAGGAGGGTGGATTACTTGCGGTCAGGAGTTCGAGATCAATGTGATGAAGCCCAGTCTGTACTAAAAATACAAAATTAGTCAGGTGTGGTGGTGCATGCCTGTAATCCCTGCTACTTAGGAGGCTGAGGCAGGAGAATCACTTGAACTGGGAGGCAGAGGTTGCAGTGAGCCAAGATCATGCCATTGCACTCCAGCCTGGGCAACAAGAGTGAGATTGTCTCAAAAAAAAAAAAGAAAAGAAAAGAAAAGAAAAAGAAATTGTCCAATTATTTTCCAAATCGGATATACCATTTTTTACATTCCTACCAATAAATGAGAGATCCAGTTACTACACATCTTCATCAATACTTGGTATTGTGAGTCTTTTTAATTTTTAGCCACTCTGGAGTATGTAGTATATTTTTCTAATGACTAATGATGTTAAGCACTATATCAAATGCTTATTTGTGAATCACCTGTTTTCTAAAATTAATTTGTAACCCCAAAATCAATACTCATGATACTTTGTGGTCATTCAAAGACATTCAGAGAGTAGTGAAAAATTTGAGTCACCCAAAGTGCACGTTCCCAACTGAGGTTGAACAAGACAAAGCTCTGCCTTCTTGTTTCAATTCTCATATTGTAAACAAGTATGTTTTTTGCAGTCTATTTAGTACCACTTTTTTTGTGCTTTTATGTTTTTTGTTGATGATTTCACTGTTTAAAATGATCCCAAGCATAATGCTGAAGTGCTGTCTAGTATTTCTAAATATAAGAAGCCTGTGATGAGCCTTACAAAGAAAATACCTATGTTAGATAGGCCTGATTCAGGCAAAAGTTACAGTGTAGTTGGCCATGAATTCAATGTTGGTGAATAAACATATGGTATATCCAGACAAAGGAATAGGAAATTCACTGATCTGTATGTGAGGCCCTATGGAAAGTGCTAAAATAACAGGACAAAGCTACGGAAAAGACAGAAAAGCAGCTAAATTTGTAGATTTATGAAATGATTAGCAATATTTAAAATGCATAGTGCCCTCTCACCACTCCTTTTCCACAACATTCTGGAAGTCCTAATGCAGTAAGTTACAGTGTAACTTACTCCATATATATATATACATATATATATATATGTACATGGAGAAAATAAAACTGTCTTTGTTCACAGATGATGCAATCATCTATGTAAAAAATCCAGAAGATTGATGTAAAGACTCCTGGAACTAACCAGCAATTATTGCAAGGTTGCAGGATGCAAGATTAATATACAAAAGTCAATCACTTTCCTATATATCATCAATGTAAAAATTGAATTCCAAGTTAAAAATACAATACCATATACACCAGCACCCCAAAAAAAGAAATACTTAGGTATAAATCTAGCGCACTATGTACAAGATCTTTACAAAGAAAACTACAAAACTGGTGAAAGACATCAAACTGTAACTAAATAGAGAGATATACTATGTTTATGAATAGAAAGATTCAATATTGTCAAGAAGTCAGTCTTCTCAAATTGATCTATAGATTCAACCTATGTCTACTGATTGATTTATAGACTGAATCTATAGATTCAATGCAATCCCAACCAAATCCCAGAAAGTTATTTTGTGACTATCAACAAACTGACTGTCTAGTTTATATGTAGATGCAAAATACCCAAGATAACCAGGATAACCAACAATATTGAGGGAGAAAAATGTATCAGAGGACTGATACTACCCGACTTCAAGACTTACTATGAAGCTTTAAATATCCAGATAGTGTGGTATCAGACAAACAGACAAATAGATTAATGGAATAGAATACATATATAGCCCAGACATGACTCCACACAAATACAGTCAACTGGTCTTTGACAAAGGAGCAAAGGCAATGCAATGGAGAAAACACAGTCTTTTCAACAAATGATTTTGGAGCAACTGAACATCTACATGCAAGAAAATGAATCTAGACACAGGCTTTACGTTAACCTAAAAATGAATCAAATGCCTAAATGTCAAACACAAAACTATAAAACTAGAATATAACACAGGAGAAAATCTAAATGATTTTGGGTATGGAGATAACTTTTTAGATGCAACATCAAAGGCATGATCCATGGAAGTAATCATTGATAAGCTAGACTTCATTAAAATTCAAAATTTCTCCTTTGAGAAAAATGATGTCAAGAGAATGAGAAGACAAACCACAGACTGGGAGAAAATATTTGCAAAAGACATAGTCCATAAAGGACTATTATCCAAAATATACAAAGAACAATAAGAAAATGAACAATACAACTTAAAAGTGGGCAAAAGGACAGACACCTCAGTTAAAAATATATACAGATGGAAAATAATCATCCAAAAAGACTGGGCACAGTGGCTCACACCTGTAATCCCAGCACTTTGGGAGGCCAAGGTGAGCGGATCACCTGAGGTCAGGAGTTCGACACCAACCTGGCCAAGATGGTGAAACACTGTCTCTAATAATAATACAAAAATCAGCCAGGTGTGGTGGCGGGTGCGTGTAATCCCAGCTACTCAGGAGGCTGAGGCAGGAGAATCGCTTGAGCCTGGGAGGTGGAGGTTGCAGTGAGCCGAGACTGTTCCACTGCACTCCAACCTGGGCGACAGAACAAGACTCTGTATTAAAAAAAAAAAAAAAAAAAAAAAAGATGCCTCCATATAAAGGTCATTAGCTAATTGCAAATGAAAACAATAATGAGATGCCACTACACACCTATTAGAATAACGAAAATCCAAAATACTGACACCACCAAATTCTTGTGAGGATGTGGAGCAACAGAAATTCTCATTCATTGCTGGTGAGGATGCAAAATGGTATGGTCACTTTGGAAGAGAGTTTGACAGTTTCTTAAAAAAACTAAACATACTCTTACCAAATAATCATTTTGATATTTACTCAAAGGAGTCAAAAATGTGTATCCACACAAAATCTTGCCCATGGATATTTATGGCAGCTTTATTCACAGTTGCCAAAAATTGGAAGCAAACAAGATGTCCTTCAGTAGGGGAATAGGTAAACTGTCATACATTCAGACCACAGAATATTACTCAGCCCTAACACTAAAAAAAATGAGCGATCAAGACATAAAAACACAGGAAGGAAACTTAAATGCATATTGCCAAGCAAAAGAAGCTACTCTGAAAAGGCTTCATACAGGATGGTTCCAACTATATGACACTCTAGGAAAGACAAAACTACAGAGACAGTGAAAAGATCAATGGTTGCCGGGGATTGTGTGGCGGGAGGGATGAGTAGGCAGAGCACAGAGGATTTTTAGGGCAGTGACATTTTGTATGATGTTATAATGGCAGATACATGTCATTATACATTTGTCAAACCCATAGAATGTACACCAAGAGTGAACTTTGATGTAAACTATAGACCTTGGGTGATAATGTATCAATGTAGGTTCATTAATTATAACAAATAGACCACTCTAGTGTGGAATATTGATCGTTGCAGAGACTGTGCATGTTTAGGGGCAGAGGTATACAGAAACTTTATACAGTTTCAGCTCAATTTTGCTATACGCCTAAAACTGTTCTAAAGTATAAAACTTATTTAAAAAAATAGAGAGTGGACCACATTGCTGTGAAGCTGAAAGCCAAATAAATTTATAGTCTCATTACTCAGGATGAGGAAAACGCTAAAGCTTTTTGGTTGGTGCTGGCTAGCTCACTTGTTTTGAAAGACAATACAGTATGGAAAGTGTTAGGCCAGGTGCGGTGGCTCACGCCTGGAATCCCAGCACTTTGGGAGGCCAAGGGGGGTGGATCACCTGAGGTCAGGAGTTTAAGACCAGCCTGGTCAACATGGTGAAACCCCATCTCCACTAAAAATATTTTTTTAAAAAAATAGCCAGCCTTGGTAGATGCCTGTAATCCTAACTACTCGAGAGACTGAGGCATGAGAATCTCTTGAACCTGGGAGGCAGAGGTTGCAGTGAACCGAGATCATGCCACTGCACTCCAGCCTTGGCTACAGAGCGAGACTCTATCTTCTGTTTCAAAATATAATGTTATTTATAAGCATGAAAGTCCAACTTCACTGTTCTAAACAATGCAAGGAAGTAAATTATAAAAATGTAACAATGATCATTTATTTGGCATTTAAAATCATTTCTGAAATGCAACTACTGGGTTAAGGGTAAAAATACTGGTAAGATTCCTGTCACACATTGACAGATTGCTTTCCAAAAGGGTTGGCCAGTTTACTATGATACCAGAACTGAGGTAAATGACTGTTTCTCCCCTGCATTAAATACACTGCCTTAAAAAATATGGTACTTCTGGGTGTAGTGGCACGTGCCTGTAGTCCCAGCTACTCGGGAGGCTGAGGCTGGAGGATCGCTTGAGTCCAGGAGTTCTGGGCTGTAGTGCGCTGTGCGGATCGGGTGTCCACACTGAGTTCAGCATCAATGTGGGGACCTCCCCAGAGCAGGGGACCACCAGGTTGCCTAAGGAGTGGTGAACCGGTCAAGGTAGGAAACAGAGCAGGTCAAAACTCCCATGCTGACCAGTAGTGGGATCATGCCTGTGAATAGCCACTGCCCTCCAGCCTGGGCAACATAGAGAGACCTAGTCTCTAAAAAAAAGAAAAATAAATAAAAATTAAAATTAAAGAAAAAATATACGGTACTAGTTTGAAAAGTATGAAATGATGTTAATTACTGTGTAATTTTATTTCATTTGTTATTAGTGATAATAAAATATTTACTACAGAAAAGTTCTTATAAAACTCAGCAGGCAAAGCTAGATATAATTGTGCAGAGTGGATGACTGTTACAGTCAAAATGCAGAATATTATAAAAGACATTGATTTGTACTTATCCTGTTGTGCTCAATTTTACAATAGGGCTCACAGAGAAACAGATGCAAAAAGTTCTGTATTTTAAAAACTGTTGCCAACAATTGTGGCCGGTTGCCTTTTCCCTGGACTTATTAATAGATGTTAGAACAGATCTGTTATCATTAACCACCACATCACACCTACATTCCCATGTGTACAGGAAATCTAGGAAGAAGACAGGGAGTCTACGATGTCCTCATTCTGTGGGAAAGTGCAACATTCAGCTCTGCCACAAACTTGTTCCCATGTGTTCCTTTCCATGCCTGAATTAAAGAAATGCCTGAAAGTCGGGTAGAATAAAACAGCATTCCTCTGTTTGTGGACATTTGATAATTTTCACATATTTTTTATTGGAAAATGAAGAACCTTGCTAGTATTGTAGAATCTAGTGATTATTACATTTTAAATAGAGAAAATTAAATAAAATGGACCTGCAGTTGACCCTAGAACAACACGGGTTCGAACTGTATGAGTCCATTCCTGCCATCCCTGAGAAAGCAAGACCAACCCCTCCTCTTTCTCCTCCTCCTCCCCCTCCTCCTTAGCCTACTCAACCTGAAGACTACGAGGATGAAGACCTTTGTAACGGTCCCCTTCCACTTAGTGAATAGTAAATATATTTTGTCTCCTTATGATTTTCTTAATACATTTTCTTTTCTCCAGCTTACTTCATTGTAAGAATACAGTATATATAATACATATAACATACAAAATATATGTTAATCAACTGTTTAGTTATTGGTAATGCTTCTGGTCAACAGTAGGCTACTAGTAAAGTTTTTGCACCATCATAAGTTATTCACAGTGGCTGGGCACAGTGGCTCACACCTGTAATTCTAACACTTTGAGGCCGAGGCAAGCAAATCACCTGAGGTCAGGTGTTCGAGATCAGCCTGGGCAACATGGTGAATCCCCATTTCCACTAAAAAGACAAACATTAGCCAGGCGTAGTGGTGGGCACCTGTAATTCCAGCTACTCAGGAGGCTGAGGCAGGAGAATCACTGGAACCTGGGAGGCGGAGGTTGCAGTGAGCCGAGATCCTGCCATTGCACTCCAGCTTGGGCAAGAGCGAGCCCCTGTCTCAAAAAAAAAAAGTTATTCATGGATCTTTGACTGTGTGGTGGGCTGGCGCTCCTAACCCCTGTGTTGTTTAATGATCAATTGTACAAAATTTTGATATATACATTCTAAGTCCACTGGCAACAGAGTAATACCTCATTACACAGAAACAGATGTATGGTAGTCGCTAAAATTGATAAGGTCCTATCATACAAAATACAACCAAATATGAATAAAAATAGCTTAAAAGGAACAAATTGCTTTAAAAACTATTCTTAATATACGATATATCAATGTCTGCTTGTTGATAAGCACTTTTTAGAATATGACATCTAGGAGAAAATGCCTCTGGAACAAGTGGTTAATAATAACAATCCCTGAAATTATCAAGTTACACAAAGGAGAACTATATATCAAGGTATGATAAGAAACAGTATGTTTCTTTTTTGTTTTTTTGAGACGGAGATTTGCTCTTGTTGAAGCATGATCTCGGCTCACTGCAACCTCCGCCTCCCAGGCTCAAGCGATTCTCCTGCCTCAGCCTCCCAAGTAGCTGGGACTACACGTATGCAGCACCACGCCCAGCTAATTTTTGTATTTTTAGTAGAGACAGGGTTTAACCATATTGGTCAGGATAGTCTCCATCTCTTGACCTTGTGATCCACCCACCTTGGCCTCCCAAAGTGGTGGGATTACAGGCGTGAGCCACTGTGCCTGGTCAAGAAACAGTATGTTTCTATGCAGAATTTGTGTTATGACTGCATGAATGTTATCATAAGAGAAATTTTCTATCAGCAAAAAGGAAATTTATTTATTTATTTTAGAGTTAGCATCTTGCTATGTTGCCCAGGCTGGAGTACAGGGGTGCAACTGTGGCTCACTGCAGCCTCAAACTTCTGGGCTCAAGTGATCCTCCTACCTCAGCCTCCAGAGTAGCTAGGACCACAGGCATGTGCCACCACACCCAACTATTTTTTCTTATTTTTTGTAGAGACAGGGTTTTGCTATGTTGCCCAGTCTGGCCTTGAACTCCTGGCTTCAACTGCTTGTGCTGCCTCAGCCTCCTAAAGCACTGAGATTACAGGCATGAGCCACTGTGCCTGGCCCCCAGGATGCATTTAATGCTAGCTCAAACCTTTCTCAGGCCTCTTTTTACAAACTCACTTCATTCCAATTGACCATAATCACAACTTCTCTTACCCTTCTTGTCACTGATGTTTCCCATGTAATGCCTCTTCTCAATTGCTACTAAAAATCAAGCCACCAAACAAAATATTCATTAAGCATTATAACTGTAAACAACAGAAGGTGCCCTCCATGAACAATAGAATGTTTCTTGCCTTCCTGGACTTAAGGTGAGATACAGGCTACAACTCCTGGGACTTCCTTAAAATGAAAGTCTAGGCACAGGAGTGGCCTGTTGTGATCATTCTACTTGAGTGCTGGTTATATCATATACATATTTTATATATATATATATGTATGATACATATACATATAATATGTATCTCATATATATGATATGTAGTGATATCACATGGATGACCATGATTGACAGAAAGATACCAGAAGGCGCAAGCAAATTCCCTAACATGGAAAAAGAGAAGGGAAAGTAAGGCAGCATAACTACACAAAGGCAGCCCTACGCCTCCAAATTTCAACAGAGCGTCACAGTTTTATAAAAAGATTTTGTAGGAAATTCTGCAAGAGAGATGACCAAAGAGGCAGCATAAATGATTGAGAGAGATTTTCAAAGCTACCAGTTGATCTATTTTTTTTTTTTTTTTGAGACAGGGTCTTGCTTTGTTGCCCAGGCTGGAGTGCAGTGGCGCGATCTCAGCTCACTGCAGCCTCTGCCTCCCAGATTCCAGCGATTATCCTGCCTCAGCCTCCTAGGTAGCTGGGATTACAGGTTCACGCCACCATGTCTGTAATCCCAGCACTTTGGGAGGCTGAGGCAGGTGGATCACCTGAGGTCAGTTTGAGACCAGCCTGGCCAACATGATGAAATCCCGCCTCTACTAAAAATACAAAAATTAGCCAGTTGATCTATTTTTAATTTAACCCTACTTTTCTATATATTTTTATTATTGCAGTAATAGTAATGTATTACTTTTTTCTTTTATTCTTCTAAAATATTTTTGTTATAAAGAGTAAAAATATATATGAGCAGTTTAATAATAATTTAAAATAAGCAACCTCAGACTCTGACCTGTGTATAACAGTCTATCATTATGGTTTAAATTACACCTCCCAATAATGTTCATCTATATTAATTTGCTTGTTGGCTATTTGGAAATCCTCTTTTGTGAAAGAACCATTTAACTGTTTTTCCTATTTAAATTTGTTATTTGAAATTTTACTGTTTATTTGTAGTACTTCTTTTCATATTCTACACATACCCCCGTCATACACACGTACCATAGTTATCTTCACTCAATCTTTAGTTTGCTTTTTCACTGTCTTAATGTTGTCTGTCAATGAACAGAAATAACTTAATTTTTATTTTATTCAGTCCAATTAATAATCTCCTGTTTTAAAAAATAAACCACAAAAGAGTAGATAATAACAGTTGCTCATCAGGATTTATTAAAGCAAAAACCACTATAACACTTTCAATATACATTATTCATACTGCAACATACACACATACACACATAATCAAAGAGGTATGCACACATTGTTATATATGGGGACATACATTTTATATATATATAAATATACATTTTGTATATTTATATATAAGTCTTAAATTTCAAGGAACTCAAATATACACATACATACATGTATAAATTCTTAGATACATCTATGAATAAATTTTCTAATCAAAAGATAAATAAAAACTAAAAGCTTTAAATTCTATATTTATCAGCAAGGAAAGCCAATGCTTTAAAAAACTGATTGATTATTCCAAATATCCTTAAGTTGTATCTGTTTTGCTTAGTAAGTTGAACCGAGTGCAGTGGCTCACACCTGTAATACTGGCACATTGGGAGGTCGAGGTGGGTGTATATCTTGAGTCCAGGAGTTCAAGACCAGCCTGGGCAATGTGGCAAAACTCTGTCTCTACTAAAAACACAAAAAATTAGCTGTGTGTGATGGCACATGCCTGCAATCCCAGCTACTCGGGAGGCTAAGGTGGGAGAACCACCGGAGCCCAGAAATCAAGGCTGCAGTGAGCCGTGTTTGCACCACTGCACTTCAGCCTGGGCAATGGGAGTGAGACCCTCTCCCAAAAATAAATAAATAAATAAATTGGCAGGGGACAGTAGGAAATAATCTTTTGCCAAGACAGTCTAGTTTGAATGAAAACGTCATACCTCATTGTAAATAAATAAATACAAATTTTCATTTATACTACAGTCTGTTACTACTTCTGACTCTAATAAACGATTAAACCAATGCTTCCCTAAATATCCCTAGTCTGACCAATCGAACTGTAACAGGTTCCTGTGTAGCCATCAAAATGGATCCATCAAAGGACATCTATCTTAATAAACTTTATGCAAATAAATGTTTGTGAGTGTGTGAACTTTTTTCTTTTTACTATTTGATCGAAAAATCATTTTTCATAACAAATTTACCTGGAGGTGATTTCACCTGAAAAGTCCCAGAGACACTAGGCCTTAGAGTGTCAGTTGTAAATTGTTTCTTTCCTGCTTGGGGAACCAGCCAAACACCACTTTCAGCTCCCACTAGATTCTAAGGATTTGGATTTAATGATTATAGACTATTGCATCAACCTACATGTTTCAAAGGCCACACCTAGGAGATTCCCATTGGTCCTTATGACAGTCAATGTTATTAAAGTTCTTTCTTACTAAATCTGACTTCATATTGTGACTATAGAGCATAAAAGCTATTGTCCTATCCAACAAAGGCAATCACCTGAACCAGCAGCCTGAATATAGCTGCTCTGCAGATTGGTAAAACCAAGCTATGCTGTGTATAAATGAGACATTGGTTTCAGAAACAGAACCACTAAAGGGTATTTTAGAACCTTTCAGAAAAAGACCTGCCCTACAGCTATTTAGCCTCACTAAAGCATTTTATCATCAATAGGATTTTATAAACTCAACCATGATACAAGATTTAAAAAGTAATCTTCTCCAGTTCATTGTTATTTTTAGCAGATGCATCTAAATAAAAATCCTGCAGCCAAGTTGAAGAGAAGATTGCCTTGCTGGACAGGATGTACAGGTAATCTGTATTTGGGGTATGGGAAGGATTTTGAGGCTGAGTTTCTAGATAAAGATTTAATTAGTAAAGATTGAGATGTCCCCCTTGGCTGGGCTTTGAACTCTTCAGGAATAGCCAGGACCAGGAAACTGACAGGGACATCATGAGTCCGACCCAAGGTCAGACTTAGGATGTAAGGCCAAAGCTGGGAGCTATGGGTAAACATTCAGTGTTCAAGGAAATAGAGCATTGTTGTAATCCATACCTGAAGACTCATGAAATACATACTTGAGGGCCATGAGGCAGAATACATTCTGGCCATAAGAGAGAAATCTGGGATATGAAGACTGGGGACAAGTCTCAGGATGAAAGTCACAAAGCTAATCTAAATATCTGTACAACAGAAACAGAAGAATGAATGTTCCACTCTGGTTTTAAACAGCCTTCGGAGTATGATCAGAGAATACCTTACTTCTCCCTGTAAGGTAAGGATTACCGGCAGACGCTAGATGCTCAGAGTCTAACATTGCAGTCCTACAAGATGAATTCCCAACTGTTTTCCTATTGTCTGAGAGAGTGGTCCAGAATATGCAGTAGTGCGCAGAGTCCTGGCTGTTGCTACAGCCTATATACCCACTCAAGTATTCTCGTATCACGAAATCTTTTCAAGTCTTCCTCTTGCTTACTTGTCCAGAGATTCCAGGCATTCCCGGGATACACATCTTCCCTAGCAATTCTATCGAAGACCCCCCTAGGTGTCTACATGGGTCCCAACCAGCTTCTTTCCCACTTGTCATGTCTGGTGTCTAGTAGCAATACCTATCAGGAGGAATTACATGCCCTCCTTTCTGAGAGACATTATCCACAGTAACTGAAAAGTGGTTTACCTTTTAAAAGAAAAAAAAAAAACAGCCTCCACTCCAAAATAATTCCACGCGTCCTATTTTTCTTCTAATTGAGGTAATGAGCGGGAGTGCACTTCTACCAGTAATGATTTCAGTATGATTTTCTCACACCTCTCTTAATAAAGGCACAAAGTAAGAATAACAACAGCAGCATTAGCAGAAACAACTTTGATTTTTGATAGTGCTTCACCCTATCGGAGAATTTATCTGAGTTTTGTCTAGACTTACAACTTTAAGAAATAATTTTAATAATAACAAATGTCAACTAACAGGAGTAGGTAGTTTGAAGCACTTTACATATAATGTCATATTTATTCCTTAAAACCTTACGTAGTACTATTATATGCATTCTATATACTAAGAAATTGAAGTACAGAGCTTTATGTATCTTGTACAGGTCATACAGCTAATTAATGGCACAGCTGGAATGTGAATGTAGTCTGACACGGGAGTCCACTTAGTCACTGATCTGTGTGGCACAATCATACTGTAAGCATCAGCTTTTCAGAACTACCCACGTTTTACTGAACATGACTTGATTTTTCCTCAGTCCTGAGCTTTTGAACACATTGTTCATGCCAATTAATTGTCTCTTTGACATTTATTTTCCTAGGTCAATCATATGCTTTCTTTAAAACTTTGTCCAAATTTCTTCAATGTATTATCATTACTGACCACTATATAAATTAAAATTTGAGTTCTCTTCACATTAATTACACTGTTGCAATTTCTTGTTTTCACATCCATGTTCTTCAGTGGACCATTTAAAGAGCAAAGACTACACCTCAATCATCTTTATGTTCCATGTGACTGATAAGAAAAGAGAATTGGTACCGTGAGAAAGCTGTCTGGAGTATACTTGACTTGGCTGCTATGATTTTCCGTATTATTTCAAGGAAGCAGTCTTTGTAAATGGCCTTGGGGAACCACAGCACCATCACCGAGTTCCTCCTCCTCGGGCTGTCTGCCGATCCCCACGTCCGGGCTCTGCTCTTTGCGCTGCTCCTGGGGATTTACCTCCTGACCATAATCGGGAACCTGATGCTGCTGCTGGTGATCAGGGCTGATTCTCGTCTCCATACGCCCATGTATTTCTTCCTGAGTCACCTCGCTTTTGTTGATCTTTGCTTCTCTTCGACCATCGTGCCCAAGATGCTGGAGAACCTCCTGTCACAGAGGAAAACCATTTCAGTAGAGGGCTGCCTGGCTCAGGTCTTCTTCGTGTTTGTCACTGCAGGGACCGAGGCCTGCCTTCTCTCAGGGATGGCTTATGACCGCTATGCTGCCATCTGCTGCCCGCTGCTTTATGGACAGATCATGGGTAAACAGCTGTGTATGCACCTTGTGTGGGGCTCGTGGGGACTGGGCTTTCTGGATGCACTCATCAATGTCCTTTTAGCTGTAAACATGGTCTTTTGTGAAGCCAAAATCATTCACCACTACAGCTGTGAGATGCCGTCTGTCCTCTCTCTGTCATGCTCTGATATCTCCAGAAGCCTCATCGCCTTGCTCTGCTCCACTCTCCTGCATGGGCTAGGAACCTTCCTTTTGGTCTTCTTATCCTACACCCGCATTATCTCTACCATCCTAAGCATCAGCTCTACCTCAGGCAGAAGCAAGGCCTTCTCCACCTGCTCTGCCCATCTCACTGCAGTGACCCTCTACTATGCCTCAGGTTTGCTCCGCCATCTCATGCCAAATTCAGGTTCCCCCATGGAGTTGATCTTCTCTGTGCAGTATACTATAGTCACTCCCATGCTGAATCCCCTCATCTACAGCCTGAAAAATAAGGAAGTGAAGGTAGCTCTGAAAAGAACTTTGGAAAAATATTTGCAATATAATGAATGTTGAATTAAAAACCAAGCATCGAGGCCAGGCGCGGTGGCTCACGCCTATAATCCCAGCACTTTGGGAGGCCGAGGCGGGTGGATCACAAGGTCAAGAGATCGAGACCATCCTGGTCAACATGGTGAAACCCTGTCTCTACTAAAAATACAAAAATTAGCTGGGCATGGTGGCGCACACCTGTAGTCCCAGCTACTCGGGAGGCTGAGGCAGGAGAATTGCTTGAACCCAAGAGGCAGAGGTTGCAGTGAGCTGAGATCGAGCCATTGCACTCCAGCCTGGGTAACAAGAGCGAAACTCTGTCTCGAAAAAAAAAAAACAAGCATCGTTGGCCCAGGAACAACAGCTCAGGAGTTCGAGACTAGCCTGGCCAACATGGTGAAACCCTGTCTCAAAAAAAAAAAAAAAAAATTAGCTGGACATGGTGGTATGCACCTGTAATCCCAGCTACTTGGAAGGCTGAGGCAGGAGGATCGCTTGAGTGCAGGAGGTCAAGGCTGCAGTGAGCTGAGATTGCACCACTGCACTCCAGCCTGGGCAACAGAGCAAGACACTGTCTTAAAAAAAAAAAAAAAAGATTATGGAAAATTTGGGTCATGCTGCATACAACACAACACTGGATAAGTTTATAGCAGTAAGGAGTATTCCTGACTACCCTCAGTGTCTGATACCGCAAGCTATAAATTAGAAGTGCATGAGAGAGCCATGCACAGTGGCTCATGCCTGTAATCCCAGCACTTCGGGAGGCCAAGGCGGGTGGATCACCTGAGGTCGGGAGTTTGAGACCAGCCTGGCCAACATGGAGAAACCCGGTCTCCACTAAAAAATACAAAATTAGCCGGGCGTGGTGGCGGATGCCTGTAATTCCAGCTACTCAGGAGGCTGAGACAGGAGAATCGCTTGAAGCCAGGAGGCAGAGGTTGTGGTGAGCTGAGATCGCGCCGTTGCACTCCAACCTGGGCAACAAGAGTGAAACTCCGTCTCAAAAAAAAAGAGAAGTCCATGAGAGAATGGCACAAAGTTATTACAGAGAGGACAGTTAACTTTAATCCCTCTTAGAGACAAAGCAAATTATTAAATTATCATCTTAATAAAGTTTTGTTATGAACATGTTGATTCATTTTTCTCATTCTAAAACATTCACCTTGGGCTTTGTATTTAGTAAAATCAGTGTCACGAATCTATCATTATTTTTAATTTACTTTGGTGAATACACTAAAAGCCATGCATTTAATAAGAACACAGTGCCATGGATCTGTGGGAGAGAAAGTTATAGATAAGAGTTGATGGGAAGAAAGAGAAAGATTTCCAACTTGTGGCCACAGAAGACATAAACAGCTTAAAGAACTGCAGATGGTGGCCGGGCGCGGTGGCTCGCGCCTGTAATCCCAGCACTTTGGGAGGCCGAGGCGGGTGGATCACGAGGTCAAGAGATCGAGACCATCCTGGTCAACATGGTGAAACCCCGTCTCTACTAAAAATACAAAAAATTAGCTGGGCATGGTGGCGCGTGCCTGTAATCCCAGCTACTCAGGAGGCTGAGGCAGGAGAATTGCCTGAACCCAGGAGGCAGAGGTTGCGGTGAGCCGAGACTGCGCCATTGCACTCCAGCCTCAGTAACAGGAGCGAAACTCCGTCTCAAAAAAAAAAAAAAAAAAAAAAAAACTGCAGATGGAATCAACATACTGAGGCAGAACTCAGACTCAGATAAAATTTCCAAGAACTTCACTGTGTTTGCAGCTTGGTGGCCAGATCTCTGGTGCAAAAGGTTGCAAGGAGGCTCTGTGGTTCTAGAAACTTCATGTCTCACATGGTCTTCATTCACTGTATAGGGAATTTATATTTATCCAATTAGCTGATCTCATCAGTGTGTCTTTTCCTTTTAGAGTGGAGGCTAAAATTCACCAAACAATGGGGGAAGAAGATGGAGAAGACCTTGCTCTTACAGTTAGATGGTCTCAGTACCCTATTGCTGATTCCTGAACTGAGCATGAAGCATTTCCTGGCATAGCTTTACAGACGGGGGCGACTGGAACCCATCCTGGGTTCTCTCTGGGCACCTTGTGTGAGACAGCCTTTGGCTGTGACTTTTATCCTTACTTTATATTACCACTGTGTTGTATCCTTTTCCAGAAGTAACCATAGATTGGTAAGCATCACTATTTGGGGTCCTGTGAGGGACCAAAAGTGTTTTTGGACTTTGTAATTAAAGAAAAATTAAATTGAGTGCTTTGGATTTAGCCATGGCACTCTGCCTAACTGCTGCCATTAGTTCAGCCAGTCAGCATCATATATGGGATTAGAAATCTGTCTCCCCAACTTATTTTTAACTAAAACTATAACTAAGGCATTATTTATATAGAAAAGGTGTGGTTCTGATAAAGGGGATGAAAATGTATCATTGATGGCAATGTGCTTGCCTAGTCGCCCTTAGCTTGAAGTAACACATGCTTTTAAATCACTTGCTGATAATAAAACTTCCCAGTGGAATCTGAAAATTATAAAACTGAAACCTCAGGAGCTAGTAAAATGGATTGACAGGAAATTTCAATCCGGTGGTAGGTCCACTAAAATTCAGTTCCACAGCGTCTGCATTCAACCGTAGCAAAGAGAAAAGGAAGCCCAAAGATCTTCTTTGGTTGAGCTTCACTCTCTCTGGCCAGGAGATGGCGCTCCAACCAAAGGAACCTGGGCAACCACAACGACACCTGGGCATACCGATGAGACTAATTACTACTAAAAAGACATTTAGGTCAGCTGAAATGTATTTCCACTACGTAGGCAATTTTTACTTTGATGTAGTTGTTTACTTGTTCTGTAATTAGTGGGCCATTGAAAAATACGTTCTAGTTAATTGTTGGAATTTTCTTACTGACCTTACGTGGCAGGTTTTTGTTATCCATCACCCATTATATACATATGCCACTGTTTTATGGCAACTTACTTTTTGGTTGTAAAGATGTTTATAATATATTTTTTCCTAATAAAGAGTTGTTATCGGCCAGGCACGGTGGTTCAAGCCTGTAATCCCAACACTTTGGAAGGCCAAGGCGGGTGGATCATGACATCAAGAGATCAAGACCATCCTGGCCAACATGGTAAAACCCCATCCCTACTAAAAATACAAACAAAATTAGCTAGGTGTGGTGTTGTGAGCCTGTAGTCCCAGCTACTCGGGAGGCTGAGGCAGGAGGATCACTTGAACCCAGGAGATGGAGGTTGCAGTGAGCCAAGATCGCACCACTGCACTGCAGACTGGCACAGAGCAAAACTTTGTCTCAAAAAAAAAAAAAAGAGTTGTTATCAATTTGCAAAAAAAAAAAAAAAGACATTTCAAGTGGGGCAAGCTGACTGATAATGGAGGGAGGGCAAAAAGAAGCATGAAAGTAGAGGTTTGTTCAGTGAGATAAGTGAGACATTTTGTAGTGTTAAAAGCAGCTTCCCTTTGAGTCCTTGCTGAAATGGCTCCTGAGAGTTTTAGATCCAGGTGCAGTGTTCCTGTCCTTGAACACTGCTGAATAGGAAAGAATGATTGCCAGCTCCTAAGGGAATATTTGGGCTTTCCCTGGATCTTCAGCTGGCTGCTACCTTTGCAGGGACGGATCATGGGGCAGCCGCTAGTTCACTAGACTGGATCAAGGGAAGAATGTGTCATAAATACTCAGGTATGTCTGAGCTCCTGGTTCTGATGTGTTTTACATACACATTGGTGGTTTCTAATCAAGAGAGAGAGCACATGCTGGTATGACCCTGTAGGGGGAAGACCTGGAGCTCCCTTCAGGACTCCTTGCTGGGAGGCAGCCTTTGGCTGTGATGCATATCCTCACTTTAATGCTGTTGCTGCATTTGTATCATTTTTCCTGCAAATTATAGATTCGTATCCAATGTCATTTTCGGGCTTTGGAGTCTTCTTTATCAATGGAATCCTGTCTAACTGTCATCATATCATTAGTCCAAAAATCTCTCACCCTCAGGAAGTCTGCAGTTTAGTAGCGGCTGAGTAGCAAGTGTGGGGTCAGCAAGGAGGCCCAGAAAGCTGTCAGGGAGGGTTTCTCATGAGCCAAGGGGAGAAATGATAGGTTGGTCATTCAGACTGCAATGAAGTCTACATGAGCTAGTATTACTTGCCCTAAGCCCATAACCAAAGAGCTTACTGGGGGCTTTGAGAAAGGAGACATTAGAAGATATCTGGGTTTGAGGAAATTTTATCTGGAAGACAAATAAATCATAAATACTCAAGGACTTGAATGAAGTCTCATAAAACTTAGAAGTGAAAATAATATATTTTTTATTAAATAATACAATTAGCATTTAATGGATTAGGCTAATGATATGCAAAATCAACTGAAGATGCTGCATGATTGACCATTAATATATCTAATATTTTCTATCGTTAACATGAACATGTCCCACCATACTCTCTAATCCCAAGTCCAAACTTTGTGACTTTCCTGAGCTAAGCTGCAGCTAGAGCAATCAGGGAGGTGGGAGTGGTACAGCCCCAGGCCCCATGGGAGTCCCTTCCACAGCAGCAGCAGCCACAGCAGCATGTGTGAGCCTTTCTCTCCAGGGGCTGAACATGGATGTTCTGGGAACATTAGCACTCAGGTAATGGACATATAGGTGAAAGGTTGGTATTGTCCCATGTAAATGCACCTCCCTAGCTGACTCCCAAGCATCTAAGGAAGAACTAAAACAGAGAAAGTTTCCCTATGTTAAGGATGGGAAAGCAGGAGAAGACGAGTGCAGAAGTGGGTGCCTGGAAGTGGGACTGCACCTTGCCTGCTGCTACACTACAGGCAGAGATTCTGGGGTGGAGATTCCCTTCTCTTGTGAGACTGTTAACACTCAAAGAACTGAAATAGCCAGTCTTTTGCCACAGTGACAAACCAAAACAATAGTACAAAGAGGCAATGAGAGAGAAACATCAAGAGGGATAATCAGAACAACCCCATTAAAAATGCTGAAGGAGACAGACATGGACCAAAACAACTACCATATGTGTATATATATATATAGAAACGGAGTTTCAAAAGTTCCATTTAAGGCAAGAGAATCCCTTAAGCCTGGGAGATGGAGGATGCAGTGAGCTGAGATCATGCCACTGAACTCCAGGCTGGGTGACAGAGCGAGACTCCATCTCAAAAAAAAAAGTAGAGGGCTGGAAAGATGTCATTCCCACTCTTATTTAAATTTTTTAAAAATGCTGAACAAACTGAAAATCAGCAACTTTTCTTGGACCATAGGAGTACAGAGGTCACAGGGCAGGTGGCCATAAAGAAATCAACGTGGATAGGCAAGTTCCTGCAAGGCGACGCAGAACCTGAGCATTTGCTTACCTAGGACAGAAACTACTGGGTGTCATATAAACGATTAGGAAAATTAAACTGGAAATTCTGACAAATTGCTGGTTACTGAGTATATGATAGTGTGAGACTTTGAAGTACCTGAGGGTCACAATCATAGAGGGGTTCCCAATTTTTTGCAGTCTTTTCCTCCAGGAGCCCCATGTGGCTCTCAAGAAAAGCTCTCCCAATAGTCCTAGCTGGGGTAGAGGAACAGCAGCCACTGTTAAATCCTCCCAGACCCAGTTCTCTTATCTCCCCTACAAAACAAAAGGCTAAACCAGAAGCAGGAAATTTATCAAAACCCATACTCTGAGGGTACTGGTGCAATCCCATTGTAGCCAGGAAAACAGATTGAAAATCTTACCCTGAAGAAACTGGTGAATATGTAAAGGCAAAGGTACTAGGACAGCCCAAACAATTCTGAGAAAAAAGAACAAAATTGGAAGATTGACATCCAGTTCCAAGAATTGCTGCACAGTTATGATAATCAAGACTGTTGTGCCACATATACACAATGGAGTCTATTCACCCATTAAAAGGAGTGTGATCCAGTCATTTGCAACAGCATGGATGGAACTGGAGATCATTATTAAAGTGAAATAAGCCAGGCACAAAAAAATAAACATTGCATGTTCTCATTTATTTGTAGGATCTAAAAATCAAAACAATTGAACTCATGAACATACGGAGTAGAAGGATTTCTACCAAAGTCTGGGAAGGGTAGTGCAGGGCTGGTGGGGAGGTGGGGATGATTAATGGGTTAACTCTAAAAAGAAAGAGAATGAATAAGACCTACTATTTGATATTACAACAGGGTGACTATAGTCAACAATAACTTAACTGTAAATTTTAAGATAACTTAAAGAGTATAATTAGATTGTTTATAACTCAAAGGATAATTGCTTCAAGGGATGGATACCCCATTCTCCATGACGTGATTATTTCATATTGCATGCCTGTATCAACACATCTGACAAGAAATTAAATCTAAAATATACAAGGAACACCAAAACAACGAGAGAAAAATCTAATAGAAAAAAAAAAGGCAAAGAATAAGAAGCAGTATTTACAGAAAAGGAAACTCACATGACTAAAGAACATATGAAGAGATGCTCAAACTCATTAGAAATTAAATAAATGTAAGTCAAAACATCAGAGAGATGTCACTTCACATCCGATAGACAGCCAAAATTGGCTAGTTAGTGAGTACTTAGTGATAGAGAAACCCAAGTATTACAGTGAAAACCGGTGCAACGATTGCAATGTGAGAGTACTTAATCAAATTATATATACACATACACCATGACCCAGAAATTACTCACCTTGGTGAAATTGTTATGTAACTTTTTAAAGTTGTTATGTAACTTTTAAGGAAACATGTTAAAATGTTTATTGCAACCTTGTTCTTGGTAACAGGAAGTTGGGGGCAATCTCGGTTGGTTAGTAAACCTATTTTAGGAAGGTAAAGCCTAAGCTATTATAGAAAAGATCCCAAAACACAGCAAAAAAAAAAAAAAAAAAAGACTATTTTTCTCTTAAGACCAGTGGTAATTATGAAGTTGCAATAGTCATAATTCTAAAACCTGCTAAGTGAAATACAGAAAAAGAAAATTACAGGTCTATTTTACTTATTAATAATGGCAAAATAATTCTAAATAAAATATTAGCTAACTAATATATTGAGAAAATAATTCACCAGAATTATGTAAAGTTTACCTTAGGAATGCACAGAAAGGGGAGAGAAATCCAGGATGGCCGATTACTAGCAGCTCAGGATTGTAGCTCCCAGTGAAAGCGCAGAGAACGAGAGGACGCCACACTTTCAGACGAATTTTTGTTGCTCACGGACCAGGAGATTACCAGTGGAGGAGCCTCACGGGTCCCCAGTGCAACTCTTGTGGCCGACGCGGCAGTTTTGCCAGCGCCTCAGCGCAGCAGTTCTCAGTGCAGAGTGAACGGGACTGGGTCCCCTTCTGGTCGACGTTTGGAGCTCCAGGAAGGCAGAGTCGCCCATTCAGCTGATTGAAAAAGAGACTCAAGAAGGAAGCCAGACCGAGATTCCCAGGCAGAAAAGCACCATCAGTCTTAACGCCCCTGTTTTAGCCAGCACAGTGGGTTGCTCAGATTCCAGCACTGGGAATCAACAAGTTGGACGTCCACTCAGAGACCTAATTTGAAAGTCGGTAATCACAAAGACGGCAGGTGGATAACTTTACAATGATGAGAAGAAACCAGCATAAAAATGCTGAGAATATTCAAAATCAGAATGCCTCTCCCTCTACAGGGGATCACAGTTCCTCATCAACAAGAGATCAAGGCCTGATGGAGAATGAGTGTGTTCCAATAACAGAATTAGGCTTCAGAAAGTAGATAATAAGAAACTTCTGTGAGTTAAAAGAACACGTTCTAGCCCAACATAAAGAAACTAAGAACCTTGAAAAAAGGTTTGACGAAATCCTAACGAGAATAGACAATTTAGAGAGGAATATAAGTGAATTAATGGAACTGAAGAATATAATACGAGAACTCTGCAAAGTATGCACAGGTTTTAACAGTTGAATTGATCAAGCAGAAGAAAGGATATTAGAGGTCAAAGACCAACTTAATGAAATGAAACGAGGAGACAAGATTAGAGAAGAAAGATTAAAAAGGAATGAGTAAAGTCTGCAAGAAATATGGGACTATGTGAAAAGACCTAATTTACATTTGATAGGTGTACCTGAATGTCATGAAGAGAATGAATCCAAGCTGGAAAATATTCTTCAGGATATTATTCAGGAAAACTTTCCTAACCTAGTAAGGCAGGACAATACTCAACTCCAGGTAATACAGAGAACACCACAAAGATATTCCTCAAGTAGAGCAACCCCAAGACATGTAATCGTTAGATTCACCAGGGTTGAAACAAAGGAGAAAATTCTAAGGGCAGCTAGAGAGAAAGGTCAGGTTACCCATAAAGGGAAGCCTATCAGACTCACAGCAGATCTCTCAGCAGAAACCCTACAAACTAGAAGAGAGTGGGGGTCAATATTCAATATCTTCAAAGAAAAGAATTTTCAACACAGAATCTCACATCCAGCCAAACTAAGCTTCATAAATGAAGGAAAAATAAAATTTTTCACGAACAAGCAAGCACTCAGAGATTTCATCACCACCAGGCCTGCTTTACAAGAGCTTCTGAAAGAAGCACTATACACAGAAAGGAACAACCAGTATCAGTCATCCCAAAAACTTACCAAAAGGTAAAGAGTATCTCCATAATGAAGAATCTGTATCAACTAATGGGCAAAATAGCCAGATAGCATTAAATGACAATATTAAACTCACAAATATCAAATTTAATCCTAAATTTAAATGGATTAAATGCCCCAATCAAAGACACAGACAGGCAAATTGAATAAAAAGTCAAAACCCATTGGTACGCTGTATCCAGATCCAACTCATAAGCAAGGACACACAAAAACTCAAAATAAAGGATTGGAGGAAGATTCACCAATCAAATGGAGAGAGAAAAAAAAAACAGGAGTTGTAACTTTCGTCTTTGACAAAATAGACTTTAATAGTAACAAAGACTAAAAGAAACAAAGAAGGACATTACATAATGGTAAAAGGATCAATGCAACAACAGGAGTCAATGATCATAAATATATATGCACCCAATATAAGAACATCCAGATACATAAGACAAGTTCTTAATGACTTATAAAGAGACTTGGACTCCCACACAATAATAGCAGGAGACTTTGACACCACATTGTTAATATTCGACGGATCAATGAGATAGAAAATTAACAGGTACATCTATGATTAGAACTCAGACCTGGAACAAGTAAACTCAGTGAATATTTATAGAATTCTTCACCCCAGGTCCACAGAACATACATTTTTCTCAGTATCACATTATACCTATTTTGAAAGTGACCACATAATTGGAAGTAAATCACTCTTCAGCATTTGCATAGCATTTCACAGACTTAAATGAAATATTGGTTGGCTGTTTGTTTGTTATTTTCTTCCCTTATTCCTTCCTGTCTCCGCTGTTAAGCACAATTATCGGCATAAAAGAGGTTTTCAACACCTATTTTTAGATTGCATTCCAGCCTGGGCAGTAGAGCAAGACTCCTGTTCTCTCTCCCTCTTTCTCTTTCTCTTTCTTTCCTTCTTTCATTAAAAAAAAAAAAGGAATGTATGGAAAGTTCAACATCAGAGTAGTTATTACTGCAACTCTAATAAGCTAAAAGAGAAATGTCATTATCTCAGTCTGTCTGTCTTAGTCCATTTAGTGTAGCTATAAAGAAGGCTTAGACTGGGTAGAGAAAGGAGCTTTATTGGGTTCACCATTCTGCAGACTGTACGAGATTGGACATCTACATCTCATGAGGGCCTCAGGCTGCTTCCACTTATGGTGAAAGATGAAGGGGAGCCAGCACTTGTAGAGATCAAGCAGCAAGAGTGGAAACAAGAGAGCAAGACAGGAGGGAGGTGCCAGACTCTTTTGTCCACAGTGAAAGGCCCAAGTTCTTTCTATATGATTGCTTTATTCCTAGGGACTTGTTCAACCATCATTCAATCCTCACCCAAGGAAAGACGATAATTGCATTCATACTTCCCTTCTACTTTTCAGTAATAGAATTTTCCCATGTTTTAGCTAGATGACTGCTCCGGTAAGATAGAGACTACATTTTTCAGCCCCAATATGGTCAAAGCTGAGTAAGAGCCAGTGAACTGATAATTGCTGAAGCTGGGTGACTGATATACAGGGATTATTATACTATTCTTTCTGCTTCTATATATGTTTAAAATTTTCGATAATAAAAAATTTTAAACACAGTTTTTAAAATGTTTGTTTTTTATCTATTTAGATTTTACTTGAATTGCACAAACTAAAAGGTTAACTTTGGATGACATAAATTTTTCTTCTTTATATTATTTTCTGTATTTATCATATTTTTATAATCATAAATATGATTTAAAAGGAGAAGGAAAGAAGTAAGTGTAGGGGCAAAAAGAACTTCCCCTCACCCCTGAAGTTTTGATAATTTGAGCCTCTGGAATAAACTTGACAGTAGACAGATTAATGGGAGAAAACGCATCAAATTTATCACATGCATATGTACAGTAACCTCACAAAATATAAACAAAGAAGAGTCAGATGGCTGGAGCTTAAATAGCATTTTGAGCTACAGAAAGAGAGGCTTGAAGGCTCCTGGAGGGTGGTGGCAACAAGCTGGGGAGGAACTGCACGTGAACAAAGGTTTTTGACACAGATCAAGTCTCTCAGGCATCAGCCTGCAAAGAATAAGTGAAAAGTCTGCCTAGGCAAGGTGTCCTGGGTTTGGAGACCTTTTGCGTCTATTGAGATATGAGTTAGTCTTCTCTGAGTAATGTGGATCCCAGGGAGGGGGTTCATGACAATCACATTTCTTCTGGAGAAACTTCCCTTAGTCAGATAAGGGAAACTTCAAAGAAAGCCTCTCCTTGTGCTTTAGGAGAGAAAGAGAAGGGAGAGACAGGGGGTGAGGGAAGATCAGAAAGAGCATGGTCTTGAGGTTATTTGTTTAGTTCAAAGTACACAGTATATCAAAACACCACACTTGGGGTATCATTTTTGGAGCCTCGACAGAAGGAAGAGAGGGAGGGAGGAAATTCCAAGCTTCATAACTAGAAAATCTTAGAGAACGCTGTACATTGTATCTTTATAAATTACTTGCCACCCACTGGAGAAGGGAGTCACAGGGGAAGCACACACCAACCTGGGCAGGGTGGGGGTCCTGTGGATCCACAGAGGCTGACAGGAGCCCAGCTGCCATTCCCGCAGGGGAGCACCAGGTTAAAACAACAACCAACAGGAACCCTGAAAGACCAAAGTAGCTGCAGTGCTAGTCCAAGCATCATCGATGCAGCTGTGACTATTAACACAAAGATGACAATCCATTTGCGAAATACATGTGGATGGAAAAGTAAGAAGAATTCAGCAGACAAATAGAAAAGGAGTTATGGGAAGAAGAACTTATGAAATACTGTTGATACGGCTCCAATGAGTGGAGGAACACCAGGGTTCTTGGTCCTTGTGCTGAATTAGATAAAACACAGACACACATGAAGTGGTTTTAAGGAGCAGAGGCTTTACTAGGCAAGAAAGAAGGGAAAAGAAAGAAGAACCTCCCCTGCACAGAGACAGAGGGAGGAGGGCTCCAAAGCCCAGAGAGGAGACCCCAAGTGCACTGGAAACCAGCCAGGTAAATAAAAAGGCTGGAGGAAGTGGTGTCTGATTTGCATAGGGCTCAGGGGATTGGTTTGACCAAGCATGTCATTCACGTAGACCACGAAAAAAACTAGCCCTCCCACTCTAGCCGTTTCATATCCAAATGCAGGGTGCCATGATGTTCTACACGCTTGGGGATATGTGGGGCGGCCATGTTGCCAGGCATATGTAGGGGCAAGGGCCAGAGGACAGTGGGGGGAATGGCCATGCTGGGTGGACCCAGTTTCT
Source organism: Aotus nancymaae (assembly GCF_030222135.1). NCBI lineage: Eukaryota > Metazoa > Chordata > Mammalia > Primates > Aotidae > Aotus > Aotus nancymaae. The sequence continues at coordinate 32,363,928 of NW_026988428.1, forward strand.
AATGGCTGGCACTCACATATCAAAGGCTGCCAGCCAGGCTCTTAGAGCCAGGCTTTCCTGCTAGACAAGAAACACTTGTGGAGATGCTTTAAAAGAGATGAAAACCTTCCAAGGACCCCTTTTCCTCTCTATCTGCCTAAAATAACTTCTTAATAACTGCTACCATACTGTTTCCAAGAAATGCTGAAGGGGAAGAACATGAGTAGTTTATTCCAGTTCAAGACTTCCCACAAACTGTGGACCAAATCCAAGACCGGTTGAATGACCTTATTATCAATGATGATTCCTCTCTAGAAGATTCTGTGATCCACAGCAGCCTAAATCCAAATGCAGAGGAGTTGGCTCCTGGGGTGAGGCACTCACACGTTTGAGCAGGTGGGGTTCTCTTTTGTTGGAGGATTTGGATTGACTTTTTGGAAACTAAAATGATTCCTTAGGGTTAACTAACACTCATTAATGCACACGTTTTTTAAATGCAGAAATACAAATTAAGTTCTAACTGTTAAGCAGATTCTCAGTTCAGACTTAAATTTACATTTCTCCCCATCAAAAAAGAATCTCCTTTTTCTGACGAAGGCCTGTTAGTTAATTTGAAATAATTCACTGTAGACCAGTATGTCTTTAGTTACTGAAGTTACAAGGTGGGGATCGGATGAGAACTAGTCCTGGCTTTTATGGTATATTACGTTGAAAATGTTAAATTCTGCTCTTAATGTTACATCTGAGGTAGTATGTGATTTGAGAATTTCATCTTCTTCCAAGAAATTACTGCATCATAGCTATGCCTGTGTGAAGTCTAATGTTTGACCAACCCATAATCCAGTTGAACGAAGAGATTGTAACATTACGGGTTCAGTGGTGCTTTCCTTTGTTAACCATTTTAACAATAGCACAATTTTTCTTTTAACAAAACTAGAATAGTTTTAGCTTCTTAAACTTTATATTCGGGTAGTTAAGCAGCTACACATGTTCAATGGGAATAGTGTGTAAGTTGAAAATACCATTAAAAAATTATTTTTTTTCAAACGTACTTACAAAAACATAATAGTAGACCTGAAAAAATGAAATTGTTGGCCACCCTAGGGCCCTCTTGATGATGCAACCCACTGAAACAAGAATGATACAAAGGAGAAGTAGTTGGCCCTGGAGAACCCATTGAGAATCAGAGCAGGCCTCCCGCTTAAGGACCTCTCCAGGGACCTCCCTCAGTCTCCAAGGCCTAGAGTTGAGATCAAGTCCCTCTGGCCATTGTTATTTGGGAGGTAGAATCAAGGCTTCCCCTTGGACAGACAGACTATGGGGATATTTCCTTGCTCAGAAGTTTCACCCCTGCATTCTCTAAAGGAAAGACAAAGTCGAGGAAGGCCCACAGAGCCCTCTCCTATCTGTGTCTTTTGCTCCACTCCTAGAAAGGATGCCATATAAGGGTCCTCCACTCAGGGCATCTTGTTGATCTAGGGAGCCCAAGTGAAGGCAAATTTCCTTCTCATTCAAATCAGTCTTCTCCTAAAACTACCCACTCTGGGAACCCATGAGGGTACAAGTCGTGAATCGAGATCAGATGCTCATTGATAACCTTCCTGAGTTAACCATCAAGGGGAAGGGGACTAGCCACTTTACCTTCTTCTGGTCTACACTAAATCCTTTATCCATTTTACCAGGTGTTCTCTCATTTCTCACCCCTATTTTTGGTCTTTAACTTCCCTGTGATGGACAAAGATGATCCAAGTTTGACTTGGCTTTTTCCAAATATTTTTCCAAATATTCCAAAGAATAGCCCAGTCTTTGTGGACACCCATGTTAAGTCCTGAGATTGCTGTGAAAACAGTGGATGTCATAGATTCACAGAAACGCTGGAATAGGAAGGCCTTGGAATGACCGATGTTCACAGTCCTCATCTCCATTCAAGGGATTCCCCTGCCTGACTTCCGAGAAACCAATATACTCAAGTGTCATTTCTGCTTAGATTGACACAGAAGAGGAGAAGGGACTTCTATTTAGTACCAGAAACACCCCATGAAGACTGTTTCCCCATCTTTTTTATTTCTAAGCTGGTAGCAGGCATGGTGACTCACACCAGTAATCCTAGTACTTTGGAATTCTGAGAAAGAATGATCATTTAAAGCCAGGAGTTTGAGACCAGCCTGGCAATACAGTGAGACCCCATCTCTAGAAAAAAATTAAATTAGAAATTAAATTTTTTTAAAAAAATCTAAGCTGGACTGAGGCACGAGAATAGCTTCAACCTAGGAGGTGGAGGCTTCAGTGAGCTGAGATCATGACACTGCACTCCAGCCTGGGCAACAGAGTGAGACTCTGTCTCAAAAAAAAAAAAGTCTAAGCTGGAATGAACTTTAGAAACCATCTTTTTTTTTTTTTTTGGAAACTTAAGTGGCTTATGAGCTTACAGTGACAGAAGAGAACTTACACCATGGCCAGGTCTCATAATGCTTCTGTCAGTCACTCAGACACTCATCACGGCCTGCCACCCAGATGGTCAGCCAGAATGTTTATTGCTTATTCACTATGCCAGTCAGCCCTCCTGTGGTTTGTGCTCAGTTCCTTTTGGAACTGGAGAATAGCACTTCTCAGCGCTCAGGAGTCCCAATTCCCTCCCCTTCCTTCTCCACTCTGAATAATCCCTGCTCTCTTCTCCTTCCTTTCTAGGTCTGATTCTCTGAACTTTTCCTCCCACCTTCTCCATCATGGCCAATAGGTTACTGCTCCGAGCTGGAAAGGACTGACGCGGCCTGACACAGCAACTCTGCCTCTGCTACAGAATCTGTCCTGGGTCTGCCCAGGATCTTGACTGCCAGTGCCTCATCCCCAGGCATGCCCTGACACCGATAACCCACTGGAGCATCCTTTTCAGTTCGAAGGGAAACTTGAGTGCTCCATGGAAGTCAGCAACATGACCAGAGTCACTGTGTTTGTTCTCCTAGGACTGTCCAACAACCCTCAGGTCCAGGCGCTGCTCTTTGTTCTGTTCCTGGTGATTTACCTCTTTACTCTCCTGGGGAACCTGCTGATGCTGCTGGTGATCAGTACTGATCCCCACCTCCACACCCCCATGTACTTCTTCCTGAGACACCTCTCCTTCCTGGATGCTTTCTATTCCTCAATTATTGTACCTAAACTGCTAGAGAACCTTCTTTCTAAGGGAAAGACAATATCCTTCCTTGAGTGTTTCACCCAGATTTCCCTGGTCATATGCTCTGGAGCTACTGAGGCTTGCCTCCTTTCGGTCATGGCCTATGACCGGTTTCAGGCTGTATGTCATCCACTGTTGTATGTGGTGGTTATAAACACCAGGGTGTGTGCTGGCCTGGTGGGGATGTCCTGGGCCATAGGAATGGGGACTGGCCTAATTAACACCCTCCTCCTGGCTCAGCAGCACTTCTGTGGCCCTAACCTCATCCGCAGTTTTGCCTGTGAGCTTCCTCCGGTGCTCTTATTGACCTGTTCTGACCCCTGCGCTAGCATCACCTCCATCCTCACTACCATGGCAGTCCTGGGCCTTGGCACCTTTGTCCTTTTGCTGGGTTCCTACAGCCGTATCATCATTACAGCCCTGAGGATCAACTCTGCCACAGGTCGGAGCAAGATCTTCTCCACCTGCTCTTCCCATTTCCTTGTGGTCACCATCTTTTATAGTTCAGGAATTTTCAGGTATGTCATACTACACCCCCGAATATAAATGTGAGACATTCCTTACCCTAAAGTGGTCTCAGTTGCATTACAAAATAGCAGGACATTCAAAGTGCCTAGGCTCTAGTTCTGGCTCTGTTGTGGACCAGCTGCATGAATTGCAAAGAATCTATTTTCAGCTGGATGCAGTGGCTCATGCCTAATTCCAGCACTTTGGGAGGCCGAGGTGGGTGGATCACTTGAGCCCAGGAGTTGAAGACCAGCCTGGGCAACATGGCAAAACCCCGTCTCTACTAAAAATATTAAAAATAGCCAGGCATGGTGGCATGCGCCTGTAATCCTAGTACTCAGGAGGCTGAGGCAGAGGAGAATTGCTTGAACCTCAGAGGCAGAGGTTGTAGTGAGCGGAAATTGCACTACTGCACTCCAGCCTGGGTGACAGAGTGAGACTAGGTCTCAACAAGGCTTCAATTGTCCATTCTGGAAAATGAGTTTAGACTAAGATAAAGATTTTTCTACTTCATTAACCTAAGATTTGGGAGTTCTCAAAAAGAAATTAGAGAGCCTTCAGTAGATTTTTATTCAGTGCTAGACAAAAAAATAAAACCTATCTTTGAAACAGATGCCATCTTTTTTTCCTACCAGGAGATGTCTCCAAAAATTGTTTATGTTGTAGCAATTTACTAGGCATTTACTATACACCAGCTGCTTTACATGGCCAAGCCAATTTTAGTTTGCATCACACTACAAGAGAAATATTATCAAACCACTTTTAGGTAAAGAACCTGAGTTTGGGGAGTAATCAGGTTATTTCTCAGCAGTCCCAGGACGAACTAGTAATGGAATCGTAAGTTGGACCAAGATCTGTGCCCTTGCTTACCATGCTTCTCAAACATCCATAGCTCTGGCTGCCAAGTCCTCCCTCACTGGGAGACAAAATCACCAATGCCTGTGCTTTCTACTAGTAAAGTGAAGGTGGATTTGCACAAACTGTTCAATGCTTTTCTCACTTGCCTGTGATTCACAGAGAAGTCAAGGATAGAGACAGATGATAAGAAGTAGTCCAGTACCTGTAGTCTAGTAGCTAGGAAAGAAAAAAAATAGGTAAAAGAAACAAGAAAAATAGTCCAGGAGAGCTCGGCTGAGCTGTGCATCAACCTCTTCATCTCCCTTTGTCTCCATTTCCTCATCTTCTCTTAGGGGTATAACTACTTACTTCATAGAAATTTTAGAAAGCGCAAGTTAGATAACAAAAAATAACAGTAAAATGACTATTTTTGTTTAATAACCAAACACATCAGAACCCACAAGGAACATTCTTGGGATAGTCTATTATAATAATGATGGCGCCATTGCAAAAAGATAATAATACTAGCGCTTCTTTGGAAAATACGCCCAGTAGTACTTAGCAGAATGTATCCAGTATTTTAATCTTATTATTTTGGAATCATATCATATGCTTAACACATTTTCTTTCCCATTTTTACCAGTTTGGGCTTCTTTTTTAAACCAAAGAAAAATGCAACTAAAAGGACAAATGTTTGTTCCACTAAACTTTATACAAAGAATATGCAAGGATTCTGAGGGTAATTCCCAGGGCCCTAAAAGTTGGGAATAATGACAACATTTTGAACTAAGCATACAGTGTTACATGAACAGTCATCACAAGATGAGAACATTGTGTTTCTGTACTGTTGTGTATAAAGAGAAAAACTGGGCCGGGCACGGTGGCTCATGCCTGTAATCCCAGAACTTTGGGAGGCCGAGGCGGGCAGAACATGAGGTCAAGAGATCGAGACCATCCTGGCCAACATGGTGAAACCCCGTCTCTATTAAAAATACAAAAATTAGCTGGGCGTGGTGGTGTGCGCCTGTAGTCCCAGCTACTCGGGAGACTGAGGCAGGAGAATTGCTTGAACCCAGGAGACAGAGGTTGCAGTGAGTCAAGATCGGGTCACTGCACTCCAGCCTGGCCCCTGGCGACAGAGTGAGACTCTGTCTCAAAAATAATAATAATAATACTAAAGAGAAAAACTCCTCATATGATCATCATAGCTATTAAGAAAGAATGCTTTGAAGAGTATGAAATGTTATGGAAATGTATGAAATTATCATGAATTATATTTATTTTATTTTTTTGTTTTACTTTTTATCTGTCCCAAATATTAATTCTGTTCTAACCCACAGCCCTTGATATGCTGTAGGTTGTATGCTCCTCAGAGCAGCTTCTATAACTTTCTGTGTGAGCTCACTCAAGTTTGGAAGCATTTGAAGGCAGAAATGACTGACTTTTCACAGATCAGCCATTTCTAGATGCTGCCACCAGAGAACGTCAGCTTGGCTCTGAAGACCTCCTTTGCAGAGTCTTTGCAGGGAGGGGATGGATTGCTGCTGCCAAAAGTAAGCATTGTCACCATTGTCATAAACTGCTTTTCTGTGCAATTCCCTTCAAGGTATATGACTCCAGCATCTGGCTCGGCCCTAGAGCAAGTACTCTCTGTGCAGTACAGTGTGATAACGCCCCTGCTGAACCCCCTCATCTACAGTCTGAAGAATCAAGAGGTAAAGGTGGCTCTGAGGAAGATACTGGCCAGGAAGTCCAGGCTTCCCTTGTAGTCCAGCACCCCTGCCTCAGCAGGAGAAAAAGTTAACGGGGAGAAGAAGAGGGAGGAAGAGCTATCACCACTCGGCTGTCTCAGCATTCATCTCTTTCCAAAACAGAGACCTTCGTTTCTCTTCCTCCAATGCCCTGCTCCCAGCCAAGGGCAATGAGAAAACTGTCACAGCACAGGAAGCACCCATCACAGGGGGCCCAGTCACTAAACAAGAAAATCCTCAGGGCATCCCTGGCCATTTCTATAGCTACTGCTTTTTCCTCTCATTTCTTGCCTTTTTTTGCCTGTCTTCTTCCTGCCTCTCCCTCTCCCTTTTACTTATGTCTACGCACAAAAGGTAAATCAACCTATCAGGCCACTAGCAAATGTCCTGCTGGATTCTGGGATAGTCCCATCTTGGCACTGTGACCCAACTCCTCTTTTGTTCTCATGCCAAAAGGTCCCTGGAAAGATCTACATCCCATAACAGCTTAGAAACAAAGCAACTAAAATAAGAGTGTCTCCTCCTGTCTTCATCTTTAACAAGTAGCAGCTAAAGTAGAGCCTAGGCCAGGTGTAGGGGTACATCCTGTAATCCCAGCTCCTTGAGAGACTGAAGCAGGAGGATCACTTAACTCAGGAGTTTGAGGCTGTAGTGTGCTGTGCTCGCACCTGTGGACAGCACTGCCCTCTAGACAGGGCAACATTGTGAGACCCCATGTCTAAATAAACGAATAAATTAAGTAGTGCCTAGGAAACAGCATATCCCCAATAACCTTTTGGTGACAAATCAAGGGGTGAAGGAAAAAATGAATGTGGATCACCTGAAGTCTTTTCTTTTGCATGATCTCAAGAAATGGGAGGAGGTGAGTATCTCCCTCTAAAGTATAATGGTCTTAAGAGCAAAACCTCTAATAACTTCGGTGTCCCTGGGTCTAGTACCTCCTGTCACCTAATAGGCTCTCAATTAGTGTTCAATAAATGAAAAAAGTGAATGGATGAGAGAGAAGGAGGACTGGGAGAAGAAACAGGAAATAACTATTTGAGGCCAGGTGTCGTGGCTCACACCCGTAATCCCAGCAATTTGGGAGGCTGAGGTGGGAGGATCACTTGAGGTCAGGAGTTCAAGACCAGCCTGGCCAACATGATGAAAGCCCATCTCTACTAAAAATACAAAAGTTAGCTGGGCGTGGAGGCACATGCCTGTAATCCCAGCTATTCAGGAGGCTGAGGCAGGAGAATGGCTTGAAATAGGGAGGCAGAGGTTGCAATGAGCCAAGATCATGCCACAGCACTCCCACCTGGGCAACAGAGCAAGACTTGGTCTCAAAAAAAAAGAAAGAAAGAAATATTTGATTTTATCTGCTACAATTCCTGCCTTCATAACAAGATAGGTATCAGGGAAAAGTAGCAGGGAGGAGAAAGCAGGGTAAGTGGAGGGGACAAAACTCTGCTGTGCTGTGCACCATCTGGAATCTTTCTCACACAGAGTTCAGTAACGGTCTGCTCTCTGAGAGCCACTCCCTGGAGCCTTCCCACCTCCCACATTAGTCTGGATGACCTCAGACCTCTGCTTGGCTTAGAGCTTCATGTTAGGCCTAAAGGAAAGAGGAGGTGGAGAAAGCAGAACAGATGCTCAGCAGCCATGCTGCCTCCTATTTGGCTCTCAAGAAAGTTCTCAGGAAGAGAACAGCAGTTTCCTGTCCTGCTTCTACCCAAATGCCAAGAGAACTGCATTTATCTATCAAGCCTGCTTCCACACCAAAAGAAAAAGAAAAGTAATCATGTGAGGTGATGATATGTTAATTAGCTTGCTTGTGGTGATCAATTAAGTGTGTACATATAAGAAAACAGCAGAGAGAGATCCAAGATGGCTGATCACTAGCAGCTCAGGATTGTAGCTCTCAGTGAAAGTGCAGAGAATGAGAGGAGGCCACGCTTTCAGACGAATTTTTGTTACTCACAGACCAGAAGATTCCCAGCAGAGGAGCCCCATGGGTCGCCAGTGCGACTCTTGTGGCCGGTGTGGTGGTTTTGCCGGCACCTCCACGCAGCAGTTCTTGGTGCAGAGTGAGCGGGACTGGGTCCCCTTTTGGCTGATTCCCAGGCAGAAAAGCACCATCAATCTTAACACCACTGTTTTGGCCGGTGCAGTGGATTACTCAGATTTTGGCGCTGGGAATCAACAAGTTGGATGTCCACTCAGAGACCTAATTTGAAAGTCGGTAATCACAAAGATGACAGGTGGATAAATTTACAATGATGGGAAGAAACCAGTGTAAAAAGGCTGAGAATATCCAAAATCAGAATGCCTCTCCCTCTACAGGGGATCACAGTTCCTCATCAGCAACGGAACAAGGCCTGATGGAGAACGAGTGCGTTCCATTAACAGAAGTAGGCTTCAGAAGGTGGATGATAAGAAACTTCTGTGAATTAAAAGAACTTGTTCTAACCCAATGCAAAGAAACTAAGAACTTTGAAAAAAGGTTTGATGAAATCCTAATGAGAATAGACAATTTAGAGAGGAATATAAGTGAATTAATGGAGCTGAAAAACACAACACGAGAACTTCACAAAGTATGCACAAGATTTAACAGTCGAATTGATCAAGCAGAAGAAAGGATATCAGAGGTCAAAGACCAACTTAATGAAATAAAATGAGAAGTCAAGATTAGAGAAAAAAGGATAAAAAGGAATGAGCAAAGTCTCCAAGAAATAAGGGACTATGTGAAAAGACCTAATCTACGTTTGATAGGTGTATCTGAATGTGATGAAGAGAATGAATCCAAGTTGGAAAATACTCTTCAGGATATTATTCAGGAAAACTTTCCTAACCTAGTAAGGCAGAACAATATTCAACTCCAGGTAATACAGAGAACACCACAAAGATATTCCTCAAGAAGACCAACCCCAAGGCACATAATCGTTAGATTCATTAGGGTTGAAATGAAGGAGAAAATACTAAGAGCAGCCAGAGAGAAAGCTCAGGTTACCCATAAAGGGAAGCCTATCAGACTTACAGCAGATCTCTCAGCAGAAACTCTACAAGCCAGAAAAGAGTGGGGGCCAATATTCAACATCCTTAAAGAAAAGAACTTTCAACCCAGAATTTCATATCCAGACAAACTAAGCTTCACAAGTGAAGGAAAAATAAAATCTTTGCAAACAAGCAAGTACTTAGAGATTTCACCACCACCAGACCTGCTTTACAAGAGCTTCTGAAAGAAGCACTACATATATAAAGGAACAAACAATATCAGCCTTTCCAAAAATATATCAAAAAGTAAACAGCATTAACATAATGAAGAACTTACATCAACTAATGGGCAAAACAGCCAGCTAGCATCAAATGGCAGTATTAAACTAATATATATTATTAACTGCATAAAAAGCCAAAACCCATCAGTATGCTGTATCCAGATCCATCTCACATGCAAAGATACACAAAGACTCAAAATAAAAGGATGGAGGAAGATTTACCAACCAAACGGAGAGCAAAAATAAATAAATAAATAAAAAGCAGGAGTTGCAATTCTCACCTCTGATAAAATAGACTTTAAAGCAACAAAGATCAAAAGAGGCAAAGAAGGATGTTAAAAGGATCAATGCAACAAGAAGAGCTAACGATCCTAAATATACACACATTGTCAATATTAGACTGATCAACGAGATAGAAAATTAACAAGGACATCCAGGACTTGAACTCAGACCCGGAACAACTAAACTTAATAAACATTTATAGAACTCTCCACTTCAAATACACAAAACACACATTCTTATCAGTACCATATCACACCTATTCCAAAAGTGACTACATAATTGGAAGTAAATCACTCCTCAATAATTGCATAGCATTTCATAGGTTTAAGTGAAATATTGTTTGGCTGCTTGTTTGTTATTTTCTTCCCTTAGTCCCTCTTGTCTCCATTTTTAAGCACAATTATTGGCATAAAAGAGGTTTTCAATTCCCATTTTTAGACTGCATTCTAGCCTGGGCAATAAAGCAATGCTCCCATTCTCTCTCCCCCTTTCTCTTCCTTTTTCTTTCTCTTCTTCATTCTTTTTTTTTTCTTTCTCTCTTTCTTTCTTCCTTTCTTTTCTTAAAATAAATAAATAAATAAAAATAAAAATAAAAAAAGAAGATAATGGATGCAATAAATGGAAAAAAAAAGAAAACATCAAGTTGTACACCTTCAACATGTACGATTTTTATTTGTAAAAAAGGAGGAGGAGGAGGAGATGAAGAATACTGCTGATGTATATGTCACAAAGATGATCTAGTCATACCTCACTGGATAAAGGAGGCAATGCATAGATTTATTGATTTATTTTCTCAAAAGAATTCATAATTCAGTGAACACCACATTAGACATTGAAATAAAAAAATGTAGAGGCCAGGCATGGTGGCTCACACCTGTAATACCAGCGCTTCGGGAGACCGAGATGGGTGGATGACTTGAGGTCAGGAGTTCGAGACGAGCCTGACCAACATGGTGAAACCCGGTGTCTACTAAAAATACAAAAATAGCCAGGCACAATGGCACATGCCTGTAATCCCAACTACTCCAGAGGCTGAGGCAGGAGAATCGCTTGAACCCAGGAGGCAAAGTTCACAGTGAGCCGAGATTATGCCATTGCACTCCAGCCTGGGCAACAAGGGTGAAACTTCATCTCAAAAAAAAGAAGAAAAAATATATATATAAGCCAATGAGGGGGAAATAAGTACAGGTTAGGAATGAGAGAATTTGCCTGAGAATTCCAAAGGCAGACCCCAAATGCCTTTTGTAGTGTTGCTTGTACCAAAGAACATGGCATTTTGTTTGTTTATTTGATTTAATACACAGATTATTTTACAACTCAACACACTAAAACTGAGTAGAACCATATAAAAATTGCTCTGGAGTACTAGTACAGAGTAGGCATCTATAAACATTTGTATCACAACCCGCTGTAACAAATGAATACTTTAAAAAAAGAAAAACATATCTTTCATTTCAGTTCCCTGGCTTCTATCTGCTCTTGATCTTCTGACCTCAGGCTAAGGTTCTCTCTACAGTTAAATCTCTTATTGTCAGTTCCTTCAGCAAAGGCTCCTGAGGATGGTGAACTCATATATGGGGCACTTCTCCTCACAGGTGAACTTCCTGTCTTCTCTGTGGGATGAAGGCCAGGACCGTGGAGCTGAGCAACAATGTGAAAGTCATTCTCAGTTCCTTCAGAGTGTGGCAAATTAAATTGTAGTTTAGAAAGCTGGATTTTAAGGCAGGAATTGATCTCAGAAAACTATTTAAACCAAAACCCTCATTTTAAGATGAGGAAACTGAGGCACAGAGAATGGAGATGACCTGCCCAGGTTCAGACCCTCAATGAGTAGCAGAAACAGATTTTAGGACCCAAATTTCCTGACTCTTCTTCTTTCACATATCCCGTAATTATTCAAATGAATGAAGTCCTCCAAACAGTCTCCTTAAAAACAAGCAAAGCGCAAGAAGAAATAATGGAGTGGAGGGTCCAAACCCAAAGGCCCCAAGTTCTCAGATTCTTCATCATCGCTGAGCTGATTGTCAGGGCCCCTGTTCTGTCTCTGGTTTCCAGAGACAGGGAGAGTTCCTTTCACAGCTCCTCATGAAGGGTAAAGAAAACCCTCAACCCCTCAAGTCACCCATTATAGATTCTTGGGTTCCCACCCATATTCTCCCTTTTCCCACCCCACATCTCTCCTTGTCAAAATCCCACATGACTTTAAAACCAGCCTAAATGCTCTCCCTTTCAGGAATCCTTTCTTGATTCCTTTTCCCAACATCTCCTCCAAATATAAATTATCTTTTCTTTTGTGAATGCCCAGGGCACATTTCTAACCTTTCTTATGAGGCTTATAACTCTCTTTCTTACAGTATAACTATTTACTAATGTTTATCTTATCTCTCCCATCAGTCCTTGAGGAAAGAGGCAATTCAGCCAAATTCATGTTTTGGGGTTTTTTTTGTTTGTTTTAAGATGGAGCGCCCAGGCTGGAGTGCAATGGCATGATCTCGGTTCACTGCAACCTCCACCTCCCAGGTTCAAATAGTTCTTCTCCTGTCTCAGCCTCCCAATAAGCTGGAATTACAGGTGCCTGCCACCACACCCAACTAATTTTTGTATTTTGGGTAGAGATGGGGTTTGGCCATGTTGGCCAGGCTGGTCTCGAACTCCTGACCTCAAGTGATCTGTTCACCTCAGCCTCCCAAAGTGCTGGAATTACAGGCGTTAGCACCGTGCCCGAGCAGTGTTCAGTCAACTTTTGATCCCTCCACAGTTCTTTGAATAGACTAGGTGATCAATAAAAGTTCATTGCATTGAATTGGTATAGAAAGTAACCTTCACCTTTCTATTGTAAATTCAGCCTACTTCTTCAGTAGAGATGGAAGGTGGCTATGACCTATGGCTTCAGAGTCCACCCACTCATCCTATTTCTTCCCCTTCCCTCCAGGGGAAAAAAAATACAGCCAGTGACTCCAAATTGGGCCCTTTATTTAAGACAGAGGTGAAATATGTGCTGTAGTGAAAGTGTCATCGGGGACACTGAGCTAGAGTCTAGAGCTCAGTGCACCACTCAGGCATCCCTGGAAAATAGTCCTCAAGAGTTCAATGGTGTCGCTACAGGGCCCAAGGCTCAGAGTCAGATAAGCTTTAGGGGAGCAGAAAGAAGCAAACTGAGGTAGCATTAGGGAAGAGGCATTCCAGGAGTGTGGACCGGGCAGGACTGGCAAGGACAGCAGACGCTCACAACTTCTCACAAAGCCACTGTTCCAGGTTATCAGTGCAGAGGGCTTTATGGGCCAACCTGATAATGAAGAAGGGGACAAGGTGAGTTAGCTGACTGGATCTTGGCTTGAATTTCCACCTAGATTTATTCCCAGGAGGGCTGAAGTGGAAGAGTATGGATGAGAATTACGGAGAGACACTCCTGGCCTGATGGCAAGGGACACAAGCCATCAAGTGGAATACAGTCCATAAAAAATAATCCAAGAAAATTGTAGGGTTAGAAAAGATATGCAATGATACCAACAGCTTACTTTAGGGTATAGAACTAAACGAGTGGAATTAGATGTCCAAGTCTAGGTGAAAGGAGACCTGGGTCTGAGCCCTCCATCAGGCAACCCCTTTGTAGGAAAGTTACTACCAAGGAGTGGAGTCAGGGAGACTTAAACATGGAAACCTGAGTCTCTAGGTAAGTTTTGGAGACTATATTCTAGATTAAATGACCAGGAGATAGAGTGAGAGGAGAGTGGTGCTGTGCTAATGGGGGAAGGGGAAGGAGGATGGGAAACAGCAAATAGAATAAGGATTCACCAGTAGTCAATTCCTTTAATGTCCAGAATCTTCTTGGCACACATTATGTCATCAGTAATGTCATCGTCCAGGAACTCTGGCAGGAGTTACAGGGAAAGGAATAAGAGAGCTGAGAAATATTACCCAGAAAGGCAATGAGTTCCTCTAATCCCTGGATCCAGTGGGTTCTCTAAACTCAAGGCTTGTGCCTGTTGTCTTTCTATATGAAAGGACCAATATGGTAATGTCTAACCCTGGGTAAGGGACTTCCTTAATTTCCCTAGGATATCTCTGAAGGAATCATCAGTTTCATCCACTGACTTATCCTGAAAATGCAGAGAATCATACTCCAAGACTCTCAGACAGCTCAGATTGTCTACCCGCAAACCTCAGAGAACTATCTGGGGATTTGGTGACCATGAAAAATCCAGATTACTTACTTCTGACTTCTTACTCAGTACTGCCAATTTAAGTCCCACAATTTTTGTAGAGCCCAGGCAAGGCAATGAAGCCTGAGGTCTGCTTGACACTAAAAAGGAGGTTATCCCAGGGGCAGGCCTCAGAAAAACAGAGAAACAGGGTTATAGGGGCTACTCACTGTCACAGGAGATGTCACAGATATTCCTTGACTGAGGGATCTGGTTGCTCTTGCACCAATGCTTATTACTGATCTGGAAGAGTCCATATTCCGTGCTGCCCTTGTTTTCAACTATGGCTTGTGTATCATAACCACTGCTGTGAAACATGGTACAGATGACTGAGGGAAAGATGAGAAAGAGATATCACAGAGATGTCCATGACCCGCATAAAGGAGGAACTGTAGTTCTCAGACATAAAAATGCTTTCCAGTCAATCTCCAAAGATGGCAAAGCTCAGAGTACCTTGATGAGATGAGACAGAGAGTTCCAAAAAAAAAAAAAAAAAATCAGACAATAAGAGAAAGAAATGATAAGAAAATAAAAGGGCCTGGGTGCCAAGGCTCACGCCTGTAATTCCAGTCCTTAGGGAGACCGAGGAGGGCAGATCACCTGAGGTCAGAAGTTTGAGACCAGCCTGGCTAACATGGTGAATCCCATCTCTACGAAAAATACAAAATTAGCCAGGTGTGGTGGTGGGTGCCTGTAATTCCAGCTACTCAGGAGGCTGAGGCAGGAGAATCACTTGAACCCTGGAGGAGGTTGCGTGAGCTGAGATTACACCATTGCACTTCAGCCTGACAACAAGAGCGAAACTCCATCTCAAAAAAAAAAAAAAAAAAATCATAAATAAATGCATGAAATAAAAGAGCATGCAAATGAGCAGAAAAGAAGATGATTCAAAATTAAGTGAAAGTGGAGGAAAGAAGTGGAGGAAGGAGGGGATAGAGGAGAGAAACACACGAGGAACGGATGAAACAAGGGAGCAGGGAACTCACATTCAGGCAAAGAGATGCCTCTATAACCATCCAAGGCTTTCAGCTCCTGGGACAGCTCACATTTTGTAAATTGCTTGGCAGGGATGGCAGGGAACAGGATGCCCACCAGGAGCAGAGGGACAAAGGACATCATTTTGGCTGCCCCCAAGAACCTGAAATGGAAGCATCACTCAGCTTCGCCTCTTTATATTCATGCAGAAAGCCTCAGGGGCTCTGGAACCAAGCTCTACATCTAGGAAGAGAATGAAAAGAGACTGATCATGCCAAGACAGAAACGCTGAGCCTGCCAGCTTCCTTCCATAATTCACCTTACTTTTCCTTTCCCTCCCCCAGTATCTAGTCCATACGAGGTATTGTCCTCTGCCCAGAAAGAGTTCAAAGCACAATCCTGCTTCCCATTTGGCTTCGTTTATCCTTTGTTTCCTGTAAGGTTGGTTCTAGGAAGTACTGTCTCTGGTTACTTTAGGAACAAAGGAGTGCCCGGGGGGCTATTAAAGTGAGGCAATCAGAAAATACAACCAAGTTCTGTGGCCAGCTTCCCCCTTCCCACTAGAGACATACAGAATGTGGAGAGGGGGTGTATGTCATCACATGCCACAGTTTCAGGATCAGACCTGGCACTTGTCCAGCCAACTCAGCCATGTAACAAAGCCCAGAATGAGTTCCTTGATATGGTAGTTCATGACTGAAAAATCAGAAATAGGGATAGAATATGGGAACATAGACTACAGCAATCAGATATAACTTGGATCCTAAGACTTCCTACTTAAGGAAAATGCATAATTGAAAAGCTTGTACGAAATCATCTAGGCCAGGCACAGTGGCTCACATCTGTAATCCCAGCACTTTGGTAGGCCAAGGCTGGTGGATCACTTGAGCCCAGGAGTTCGAGACCAGCCTGGGCAACATTGTAAAACCCCATCTCTACCAAAAAATAATACAAAAATTAGCTGGGCATGGTGGCATGTGCCTGTAGTCCCAGCTACTTGAAGGGTTGAGGCAGGAAAACCACTTGAGCACAGGAGATCGAGGCTGCAGTGAGCCACGTTCACTCCACTTCACTCCATCAATCCTAGGAGACAAAATGAGACCCTGTCATTTAAAAAAAATAAATAAATAAGAATCTATCTGTCCTACTAGCTATTATCAGATTCCCCACATCTAACCACTCCTACCATAAATAATCAAATACTACATTGGCATTAATTAAGACATTACAAAACTCTTGGACTAATAACTTGTAACAGTTTTATTTGTAGAAGAACTTGACAACCTCAGAGTTGGCCACAGAAAGTGGGAAAGACCCAAGCCAGTGAAAAGATTGGACTTTAAGCGCTTTAAGGCTGAACAAGCATATGTCTGGGATCTCTATAAGGTCAGTGGCCCTGAGCAAGTAGAATTGTGGGTACTAGTTCTGAATAGCTCCTTTATGTCATGGGGACAAGTAGCTATTAGCTCCTTCATGCCACCACCATTCATCTTCCTTATCCTCATCTCTAAACCTGATTTGTTCTGTTTTGTTTTGTTTTTTTTTTTGGAGACCATGTCTCACTCTGTCACCCAGGCTAAAATGTGGTGGCGCAAATCTTGGTTCACTGCTACCTCTGCTGTAGCAGGACAAGCCGCAAACGAAACCTCCAGGACACCAGATTTGAAGAAGGAAGTGGCTTTATTTGGCTGGGAGTATTAATGGACTTAAGTCTCAATAACTGAGCTCCCCGACAAAGAAAATCCTAGCCCTTTTAAAGGCTTACAATCCTAGAAAGTACATGTGACAGGGTCGTGATAGATGAAGTAGACTGAGCAAGAACAATGCTTTCCAGAGGGCGTTTCTCCATATTACGCCTGTGATCTATAGATAGGAGTACAATTAAGGGTGGGGGGTTAATCTTTAATCTCCAGGCCAGGTCAGCAGCGCCAGCTGACCTTGCCACTGACCTCATCCCTGCTATGTCTCAACTTTTACTTCCTCCTCCTTTGAGACAAGAGACAGGAAAGAGGGGTCTCTTCTCTCATTTCCCCCCTTTGAGAACCTCACTTACTTACTAGTGGGAATTCTCATCCTCACCTTCACGTTCTAGGTCATTCTATGAGACCGGTGAATAGTGATTCATGTAGTATACTTGCAATGAAGTCTTCTGGTGAACTACAGTGGTAACAAACCCTCTAATCATTTGGAGAAACAAGGGTAGCAAGCAGGGGAGCAGTAAGCAAGTACCTATTACCAATAGTACACCTACGATGAGGGTGTGCTATTTTAAATCTTCCTAAAGCTGGGAACCATTTCCCATATAGATTCTGGATCAAACCCATGCCAAACATGCAGAGGCACGTGTGCCAGTTTTGACGCATCTCTTGTGATGTTTTCAACTACCTGTCCCTGCTTGTCTATATGCAGACAGCAGTTGGTCAGATTGAACTTTCCACAAACCACTCCTTCAGCTGCCAGCACTACCCCAATGAGAAATGCCATCTATCAGGACAGGTTCTGATAGATGGCATTTCTCATTTGGGTCTCTTGCCAGGCTAAAAGAGTCAAGGCTTTGCCAATTTCATTAGTGATTATTTCTAAGACAACCTGCAATTGGATGATCCAATTAAGTATATAAATGGGGGTCCAATAGCCCCAGGAGCCGTCTTGTGCCCAGGTGGCAGACCCATAGTACTGTATGACTCTTTCAGGGGGCCACTCGTCATCCTTCTAATTACCTATGGCCAGGCTCCTCTTTTCTTGGGACGCCCCTATACAGGGTAGCCTAATTCACCTGTCTTCACCAGCAACAGGAAGAAGGATGGCTTAATGGTGCCAGTGATGCAGCTACCTGTACATCTGTCAGGTGTAAGGCCGGTTGCCTCTCTGGGAGCTAAATGAACACACCCTTCTCTCTCCGTGCCTGAAAACTACATCACCATTCTGAGCGCATTACTCAGCACCTGGCCTCTCCACGTGGGCTCCCCACACCCATTTCCGCATTCCAATCTCAGTCCTGCACTCACCAGCAAACTATGCACTCGGCCCTGCGGAAATTTTGAAAAATCCCACCAAAGACCTGCCCTATGGCAGCTTGCCCCATATGTCCTCAACCAGCCCACTTGTCAGTAGCCCAGCTTGGTGGCTCACCTTGTCCGTGCCCAGTCCTTTCATAACCAATGAAACTACCTCCGCTTTGTTTCCCCCACAGCCGATCAACTACCTCCACTCCCTATAAAACCCCACACCCCAAGAAGAGAAGCGCAACTTCTTTGGCCCCTTTCCAAGACCACAGAACCTCGCCTGGGAGCTGAATAAATTGGCTTTTAATTTCCTTACTCCGGTCTCCGTTTCCTCATTTAACTCGGCAAGAAACCTTATATTTGGTGCTGAAACCCCCACATATCCAGTACAGTCTAGCAGGAGCCGTCCAATCTCGACAGAATTCAGGATGGGTCCTTGCAGCTTGCAACTTGGGGAATTTCTGGAGTGGTTTCTTTTCGGTGTGGTTTGAACCCCACCAGGTAACTGCTCTTGCCGTCTCATTGTACAGCCTTTGTCCTAGGCAACTAAGTTTTCCTATGGGGACAGTGAAGTCCTTCCCTTCTCTAGCCAAGCAGTACTGTCCAATGCTTGAGGTCTTTAGGACCCAGAAGTTGTCAGTCTGGATGCTCTGAACTGGGGTTACCTTAGGAGCAGGATCAGAAGGCACCAGCTCTCAGGCCTCCCATGGCCATCGGTCTCCTATGGTAGTTTCCCCACATACATAACAAGAGGTGACATTAAGAGAATGGGCTACATTTTCAACTGGTTAAAGGAACAAATTCTTTGTCTTATTCAGGAGTTCTGGTACTGGCTCTCCTAACTCATCATAAAAAGTTTGGTATACTGGTTTGGCAGTGCACCTTTGGACTTCCCCTCAAATTAGAATCTTAGCCTGTGGGTGGAGTCCAGTCTCATCATTCCCTGAGGTAACCTGCTCCCCTGTTTTCCAACAGGGGTTTAAGGGATTAGTAATTACTAGTCCTAATGGATTACAGTGTCCAGGAGGGATTAATTTTTCCCTTCCAAAGGAGGACGGGGTCATTCTCATTCTTTTCCAAGAATGAGAGGCCCAAACTACATGGCCAGTAGGTACATTCCTGACACCAGCACATTTCTTGGCAGATATTTGTTTTCACACCATCGAAGTTCAGGGTGATTTGCTCGGGAATTCCTTTTTCCTCTGTCCTATTACCTTGTTTGGGTCACCCCAAAAGCCTGTCCTGAGCCTTATTTCAAAAACAGTAGACATGGGGGGTGGGGGAGTTCAAAGGGGTCATAACAGACAGCAGGCTGCCCATCCCTGGACTACACACCTTGTACATGCCATTAGACAAACAAGTCCACTTTTGAGTTCCTGTACATTCATAATAGCTATAGAACAAGAGAATTACAGTGACCTCATGTCCTATATCTCGGTAACTTGATGTATACACTGAGAACAGTCCTCAAAGTCAGTTAAAGTCCTTATTGCATCAGTCCAAATTTGAAAGAGAATGAGTCCCATGATGAATTTCCTCATGCTTCATATGTGGACCAGCCAGCTTCCAGGGTGTGGCTGACACAGGGCTTGCCGTCTTCCACAGGATCACTTTACAGGCGTTGTCCCGATCCAGTTTCACCTCCCAAGTCTCAGCTGCTGCAAGTTTTATGTGGCTGTGGTGGATCCAAGCTGGGATTCTTTCCACCTTCATGGCTGTGGGAGTGGTCAGGATTATGGTCTGGGGTCCTTTCCACCATGGCCTCAGGGGGCTACATTCCAGTCCTTTATCCATACGTGATCACCTGGCGAGAACGGGTGAACTGGGGAGAATAAGCTTACTGGGCATCTTTCATTAACCCAGGCTGAAATGGTTTGGGTAATTTTCCCTAAAGCCTGTAGCCGTTGCTACAGTTCAATCTCACCTAATTCTCGAGGAGTCCCTGAGAGTCCCTGTAGTAAGGGAGGGGGTCTATGGTACAGTATCTCATAAGAGAAATACCCTGTCTTCTTAGAAGGGGTGCATCTAATCTTAAACAATATCATGGGGCGTGCCTGTATCCACTTTAATCCTGTTTCTTGACACACTTTCCTGAAGCCATTTTTGATAGTCCAAGTCATATGCTTCACCTTTCCAGAACTCTGTGGTCAGTAGGCGGTGTGCAGCTTCCAGGTGATCCCCAACACTTTTGCTGTCTTCTAAACCAATCTGCCACAAACAAACACTAGCCAATGCACAACGGCAGTCCATACCTAGGGATGAGAGCTCGGAGAAGCACATGAGTTACTTCACAGGCTTTCTCGGTTCATGTTGGATAAGGCTCTACCCACCCAGAGTATGTACATATGAGAACTAGTAAATACTTGTTACCTCCATACTTGGGCATCTCAGTGAAGTCTACTTGAAGATCTTCAAAAGGGGCTGCTCCATAAGCTTGTATACCAAGTGGTATACCAAGCAGGACGGTGAGACCTTGCCTAGCATTGTATTGTCAGCAAGTGACACACCGCTACGCTACTGTTTTGGCCAGAGCCGATAGAGGTGAGATGTAGAAATAGCAGCCTAGCAACTTTTCAAGTGATTCTTGGCCTAAGCAGGTGGTTCCATGTAGCTGTGGCACAGCTATTCTTCTGTCCAGTAACTGGTTCCATCCCTCTTTTATTGCCTGCCCTCCTTCTGCCTGGAAAAAAGTCATTCTCTTCCTCAGAATAAGTAGGCACCAAGTCAGGTGCCTGAGGGAGTAAGGGGGCTATAACTGCCGCCCAGTAAGAAGTGGATGCTTGTGAGCCTCTGAGTCAGCTGGGGAATTCCCTAGGGCAACAGAAGTGGAGGCTCACTGGTGCCCTTGACAGTACATGACTGCCACCTTCTGGGGCTTCCAAACAGCCTCCAATAACTGCAAAATTTCCTGCAGATACTTTATTTCTTTCCCCCTAGAGTTTAATAGTCCTTTTTGTTTGTACAATGCCCCATGCACTTGAAGGATTAAAAAGGTATATCAGGCCGGGCGCGGTGGCTCAAGCCTGTAATCCCAGCACTTTGGGAGGCTGAGGCGGGTGGATCACGAGGTCAAGAGATCGAGACCATCCTGGTCAACATGGTGAAACCCCATCTCTACTAATACAAAAAATTAGCTGAGCATGGTGGCGCGTGCCTGTAATCCCAGCTACTCAGGAGGCTGAGGCAGGAGAATTGCCTGAACCCAGGAGGCGGAGGTTGCAGTGAGCTGAGATCGCGCCATTGCACTCCAGCCTGGGTAACGAGCGAAACTCCGTCTCAAAAAAAAAAAAAAAAAAATGTATATCAAGAGTCAGCACAGATGTTCACCGTCTTACCTTCACTCAACTCTAAGGCACGGGTCAAAGCAATGAGTTCATCTTTCTGGGCTGAGGTTCCCTGTGGCAGTGGCTTAGCCTCAGTAACAGCATCCAGGGTTACTACTGTATATCCCACACACCTCTCTTCTTGGGGGTTGCTGAAACTGCTCCCATCCACATACAGCTGCCAGTCTGCCAACGTCCAAGGCTGGTCCCAGAGATCAGGTCTGCTAGCATAAACGGAGTCCAACACATCAACACAGTTATGTTCAACCGGGTGGCCTCTCTGACACTGGGAGCAAGGTGGCGGGGTTAAAGGTATTACAAACTTCAGTAGTGATACGAGTTTTTACAGAGCAAACTCTGGTAGTTAGTCTGGCATTCATTAGCCAACAATGTCCTTTCATATTCCTTAGAGTCACTACAGTGTGAGGAGATTTTATGTTCAAATTCTGACCCAGAGTTAGCTTATCTGCTTCTTGGGCTAGCAGGGCAGTAGCCACCAGCGCTCTTAGACATGGAGGCCAACCCTTGGAGACTCTGTCTAGTTGTTTAGAGAGATAGGCCCCTGGCCTTGGCCAACATCCCACAGTCTGGGTCAGCACCCCAACCACCATTTTCTCCCTCTCCGACACGTATAGTGTAAAGAACCTTGTCAGGTCCAGTAGCCCCAGAGCTGGCGTGGACATAAATCTCTCTCAGTTCATGAAAAGCTTGTTACTGTCAGGATCCCCATTCGACAGGTTCCTTGTCTCCCCACTTTGTGACTTCATACAAGGGTTTGGCCAGTACTGCTAAGTTTGGGATCCATAACCTGCAGGATCCTACAGCTCCTAAGAATTCTCTTACCTCCTTCTGGTTTCAGGTTCTGGCAGGTTGCAAATAACTTGTTTTCTCTCTGCTCCTAGCCTGCGCTCTCCTTGTCGGATAGTAAATCCCAGGTATCACACCTGCTGTCAGCAGATCTGAGCTTTCTTCTTGGACACTTTATACCCACAGTCCTCCAGGTGCCAGAGTAAGACACCTGTCCCCTTGGCACACCCAACTGCTGTGAGGTGTCCTAGCAAAGGGTCTTCAACATGTTGGAGCAGTACACAGCCTAGATTACTAGTGGGAAATTTCGGGAAATTTCCCCGGTGTCATGGTGATGCCATAATCTCCACTTTAACAATTTCCCTTCTTGAAATCCTTTAGCATGGTCCCTAATGGAGTGGGTTTACGCTGCATCTTACTCATCTCCCACTATTAGGATAAGAGCAGCACTCACAAAAGGTAAAGGGGTTGCTCGTTGGCTTTGCCTGTTACTGCAGCTCGGGGCTCAGTACTCCACCCTCAATTTCTCGCCTGTTACGGCGCAGCACACATTCTCTCTCTCACTTGCGCTTCAGACCAGTAGGACCATCCCCGTTGCAGGAGTGTTTCAGACACTGCTTGACATTGGAAAGTTTGTTACTCCCCCCACAATACCTAGATTGTGAGGGCACCTCCTTCAGCTGTATGTGGTAGCCCCAAAGGACGTTTGCCCCGGTCCCAGCCAGTCCCACAATTCACTCGGAGCATACAGTCCACTCTAATGGACCTGCAGTCCCCACACATCACAGCTGATGAGCCCAATTGGGCCCCTCCTCACTCACTCACAGTCACACACCTCCCACCAACCAAGTCAAGAACAGAGGCAAGATTACTACTACCCACATATAAACCAAAACAAGTTCAGGGTACTAAAACCAGTTACAGAGAAACAAAATCAAATCCAGAGTGCCGAGACTGGCACACTGTAGGGGATCAGGCCACGCTTCCACCCAGAGCGGTGGGCAAGTCCCCAAGACCGGTCCTGACGTCCAGACTCCCAATGCCAGTTCTTTCCCAGTGTTCAGACTCTGTGTGCATCCCCTGTAGGGGCCTGCCTCACTCTGCTCTGACAGGGCATTCCACCAAGGCCAATGCCTACCAGGGAGCACTCTCAGGACCCATGTCACCTAAGCAGGCTGGAGTCCCCTGCAGGGATGCTTCGAAGGGCAGGATTAAATTGCCTAAGAGGTTGTCTTGACTGTCCACTGACCACAATGCTTATTGTTTCCCAGTCAGTGAAGCAAGAAACGTAGCAGGACAAGCTGCAGACGAAACCTCCCAGACACCAGATTTAAAGAAGGAAGTGGCTTTATTCGGCTGGGAGCATCGGCAGACTTGTGTCTCAAGAACCGAGCTCCCCGACAAAGAAAATCCTAGCCCTTTCAAAGGCTTACAAGTACATCTGAGAGGGTCGTGATTGATGAAGTAGGCATGGGGTACGTGACCAGGTGGGGGTTTGAGCAAGATTGAGCGAGAACGATGCTTTCTGGAGGGTGTTTCTCCATATGAAGCCTGCAATCCATAGATAGGAGTGCAATTAAAAGTGGGGGGTTTAATCTTTAACCTCCAGGCCAGTTCAGCAGCACCAGCTGACTTTGCCACTGACCTCATGCCTGCTATGTCTCAACTTTTACTTCCTCCTCTTTTGAGACAAGACACAGGAAAGAGGGGTCTCTTCTCTCACTGCCTCAAATGGTTCTCCTGCCTCAGCATCCCAAGTAGCTAGGACTACAGGCACGTGTTACCATGCCTAGCTAATTTTTTGTATTTTTAGTAGAGACAGAGTTTCTCCATGTTGGCCAGGCTGGTCTCAAACTTCTGAGCTCAGGCAATCTGCCTGCCTCAGCCTCCCAAAGTGCTAAGATTACAGACATGAGCCACTGTGCCCAGCAACCTGATTTCTTATGTTTCAGGGACCATTTATCTCAACCAGTCTATTTAAGACTTACAAAATGAAGGTCCTCCATATCATTATTTCCTACATGTGTTCAGAGTCAGGGAAAAGTCCTCTCAGTTTAATTCTGTCTCCTGTACCATGGATAACCAGTATATGAAGTGGGATGAGTGAAAGTAGGTTGGAGGATCTCAGTGTGCCCAGAGGGATGAGCAGAAAGTCCTGATAGCAAGAGACACATGTTCAGAAACACGGCAAAAGTGGAGCCACGGCATTTCTCCGCATTCCACTCAGAGGCACTGAAAGGGTACACAAGGGGAATGGGAATTCTATCACACTAAGCTTTGTTGAGAATATGGCTGAGGGTAACCTTGAACCATGTGGGAGAGGGACAGATAAGAAAAGCTACTCCTGAGGACTGGTGCTCTCAATAGTGGAGTCTTGTGTAAAATGCCTTCTGCCCTGGGCTACGGACTAAGTGTCTACAATAGAGTAAAATGGTGGGCCAGGGTCTCAAGAGTCACAGGTGTTTTCTACACTTTCAGCCAAGTCAAGACTTAAGGCAGCTGCTTGCTTGCCTATAATTTGATTATATCATGGCCCTTCCCCATAAGCAATAAAAATCAGCATACAGGTCAGGAATCACAAATAGATGCAGAAAAGAAAACAAACATGCCTCCGGCAAAAGGCACCATTATTTCCCTAGAAATAAAATAGGATACCTGGGGGGTCATCTGAAAAAAACAGGATATAAAGTGTCTAATGGGAACAAATGCAAACATCCAGAGAAAGATGCAGACTCTTGGAGATGATCCAAAGGAGAACAATGTACTGAGATGTAGATCACCACCTGCAGAGGTCTGTCCTGCAGACCTTGACTTAACGACGGATGAATAAATGCAGTCTCACACCTATTTCAGTGACTCAAGTGGGCTAGGGATGGTAGTCAGCTGCTTTCAGAGAGCGACTGCTGCCAATCAACCAAGACCTCCTGTCCCATCCTCACATTTATTCAATAAAGATTTCATAACAAAGGTTCTAAGTCAACACACTTGTGGATAATTAACATGGTTAAAGGGGTGGTTTTACAAATGATAAACGCTTTAGGGCTGGGCACGGTGGCTCTCACATGTAATCCCAGCACTTTGGGAGGCCGAGGCAGGCAGATCATCTGAGGTTGAGAGTTCAAGACCAGTTGGCCATCATGGTGAAACCCCATCTCTACTAAAAATATAAAAATTAGCTGGGTTTGATGGCACAGGCCTGTAATCCCAGCTACTTGGGAGGCTGAGGCATGAGAATCTCATAAACCTGGGAGGCGGAAGTTGTAGTGAGCCAAGATCATGCCACTGCACTCCAGTCTGGGTGACAGAGTGAGACTCTGTCTCAAAAAAAAAAAAAAAAATTAGAAATCATCAAGATGTCTCAAAACTACACAAATAAGTGGAAATTAAACAACCTGCTCCTGAATAACTCCTGAGCAAACACTAAAAGGCAGAACTCAAAAAAAAATTTTTGAAATTAATGAAAATAGCTACACAATGTAACCAAAATCTCCACAACACAGATAAAGCAGTGTTAAGAGGAAAGTTTATAGCCCTAAACACCTTCATCAAGAAGTTAGACAGTTCTCAAAATAACAGTCTAACTTTCCACCTAAGGTAACTAGGAGAAAAGAACAAACCAACCCCAAAGCTAGCAGAAGAAAATAAATAACTAAAATTGAAAAGAACTTAATGAAATTGGGATGCAAAACTCCATACAAAAGATCAGTAAAACCAAGAGTTGGTTCTTCAAAAAAATGAACAAGATTGACAGATCACTAGCTAGATTAACAAAGAAAAATAAAAGAGAAGATACAAATAAGTATAATCAGAAATGACAAAGATGACATTTTACAACTGGGTGCCACAGAAACACAAAAGATCCTCAGATAATACTATGAACAACTCTATGCACACAAATTAGAAAGTCTAGAGGAATGGATAAATTACTGGAAATGCACAATCTCCCAGGATTAAGTCAGGAAAAGACTGCAACCCTGAACAGATCAGTATCAAGCTCTGAAATTGAATCAGTACTAAAAAAACCTACCAACCAAAAAATGTCCTGGACCAGATGGATTTACAGACAAATTCTACCAGATATACAAAGAAGAACTGGTACCAATACTACTGAAACTATTTCAAAAAATCAAGAAGGAGGAACTTCTCCCTAACTCATTCTATGAAGCTACCATCAGCATAATACCAAAATCTGGCAGTGACACAACAAAAAAAGAAAACTTTAGGCTAATGTCTCTGATGAACATAGATGCAAAAATTATCAACAAAACACTAGCAAACTGAATCCAGCAGCACATCGAAGAGTTAATTCACCACAATGGTGAGTTTTAACTAAACCACGTTGGTTTAGTTAAAGCCACAAGCAAGTAGGTTTTATTTCCAGGATGCAAGCTTGGTTCAACATACATAAATAAATAAATGTGATTCATTACATAAACATAATTAAAAGCAAAAACTATATGATCAACTAAAAAGACACAGAAAAAGCTTTCAATAAAGTCCAACATCACTTTATGATAAAAAAAAAAAAACCCTCAACAGACTAAGCATCAAAGGAACATACCCCAAAATGATAAGAGCCATCTATGACAAACCCACAACCAACATCACGTTGAACAGGTAGAAGCTGGAAACATTCCCCTGAGAATTGGAGTGAGATGAGGCTGCCTATTCTCACTAATCCTATTCAACATAGTACTGGAAGTTCTAGCCAGAGCAATTAGGCAAAAGAAAAAAATAAAATACATCCAAATTGGAAAAGAATAAGTTACACTATCTCTCTTTGCTGATATTGAGTCTGCCTTTAGAAAATCCTAAAGATTCTACCAAAAGAGGTCAAAGATCTCTGCAAGGAGACCACAAAACACTGCTGGAAGATATCAGAGACAACACAAAAAACATTCCATGCTCACTGATTGAAAGAATCGATATCATGAAAGTGACCATACTGCCCAAAGCAATTTACAGATTGAAGGCTATTACTATCAAACTACTAACATTCAGGCCAGGCGTGGTGGCTCACGCCTGTAATCCCAACACTTTGGGAGGCCAAGGTGAGTAAATCACCTGAGGTCAGGAGTTCGAGACCAGCCTGATCAATATGGTAAAACCCCATCTCTACTGAAAATACAAAAATTAGCTGGGCATGGTAACATGCACCTGTAGTCCCAGCTACCTGGGAGGTTGAGACAGGAGAATCAATTTAACCTGGGAGGCGGAGGTTGCAGTGAGCCAAGATCATGCCACTGCACTCCAGCATGGGCCACAGAGTGAGACTCCATCTCAGAAAAAAATAAGTAGATAAAACTACTAACATTTTTCACAGAATTAGAAGAAACTATTCTAAAATTCATATGGAAACCAAAAAAGAGCCCAAATAGTCAAAGGAATCCTAAGCAAAAAGAATAAAGCTGGACATCACTCTACCCAACTTTAGCCTATACTGTAAGGTTACAGCAACCAAAACAGCACCACACTGATACAAAACAAAAACAAACAAATGAAACAGAAGAGAGAACTCAGAAATACAACTGCACACCTACAACCAACTTTTTTCTAGCAAGGTTAACAAAAACAAGCCATGGAGAAAGGAGTCACTATTCAACAATGGTGGTAAAATAACTGACTAGCCATATGCAGAAGAATAAAACCAGACCTTTACTTCTCACCATATTCAAAAATTAACTCAGATGGATTAAAAATTTAAATGTAAGACCTTACATTATAAAAATCCTAAAAGAAAACCCAAGAAATACCATTCATGGCATTAGCCTTGGAAAACAATTTTTGGCTGAGTTCCCAAAAGCAATTGCCACGAAAACAAAACTTGTCAAGAGGAACCTAATTAAATTAAAGAGTGTCTTCACAGCAAAATAAACTATCAACAGAGTAAACAGACAACCTACAGAATGGGAGAAAATTTTTGCAAACTGTGCATCTGTCAATGATTTAATATCCAGCATCTATAAGAAACTCAAACAAATTTGCAAGAAAAAAAACAACCCCATTGAAAAGTGGGCAAAGGACATGAACAGACACTTCTCAGAAAGAAGACATACAAGCAGCCTACAGACATGAAAAAACGCTCATCATCACTAATCATCAAAGAAATACAAATCAAAACCAAAATGAGATACCATCTCACACCAGTAAGAATGAGTATTAACAAAAAGTCAAAAAAATAAGAGATGCTGGTGAGGTTGCAGAGAAAAAGGAACACTTAAACACTGTTGGGAGTGTAAATTAGTTCCACCATTGTGGAAGACAGTATGGCAATTCCTCAAAGACCTACAGACAGAAATACCATTCAACCCAGCAATCCCATTACTGGGTATATTACTCAAAGGAATATAAATTGTTCTGTCATAAAGATACACACACGTGTATGTTCATTGCAGCACTATTCACAACAGCAAAGACATGGAATCAACCTAAATGCCCATCAATGATAGACCAGATAAAGAAAATGTGGTACATATTCATAATGGAATACCATGCAGCCATTAAAAAAATGAAATCATGTCCTTTGCAGGGACATGGATGGAGCTGGAGGCCATTATCCTTAGCAAACTAATACAGGAAGAGAAAACAAAACACCACATGTTTTCACTTATAAGTGGAAGCTAAATAGTGAAAACACATGGACACATAGAGGGGAACAACGCACACTGGGGTCTATTGGAGGGTGGGGGAAGAGGGGAGGGAGAGGATCAGAAAAAATAACTAATGGTTACTAGGCTTAATACCCAGGTAATGAAATAAGCTACACAATAACCCCCCTACCTATAAAACAAATCTGCACATGTAGCCCTGAACTTAAAGGTTAAAAAGAAACCAGAGCCAGGCACGGTGGCATGCACCTGTAATTCAAGCACATTGGAGGCCAAGGAGGGTGGATCACCTGAGGTCAGGAGTTAGAGACCAGCCTGGCCAACATGGCAAAACCCCCTCTCTACTAAAAATACAAAAATTAGCCAGGTGTTGTGGCTTGCACCTGTAATCCCAGCTACTCAGGAGGCTAAGGCAGGAGAATCACTTGAACCTGGGAGGTAGAGTTTGCAGTAAGTCAAGATCATGCCATTGCACTCCAGCCTGGACAACAGAGCAAGACTCCATCTAAAAAAAAAAAAAGAAAGAAAGAAACCATAATAGTCTTAAACATTAAATAAGTTCAGCTAATAATTAAAATCTTTTTCAAAATAAATTCCAGTGAATTCTATTATACCAAATAATTAAAGAATGAATAATTTTAATATTATATAAAATAGCCAACAAACAAGGAAAGTGAGAGGTCTATCAGTCAGGAATATCCAGGGCTAAAATCCACCTAAACATACCTTATCATAAATGGTCAAATTTGAAGCCCTCCAATCAGATCCTGCCAAACCAACATTCCTAATACTTCCCCTTGCCTCCCACCACTTAGGACTTGCCCCAGACCCCAAATCAAGGAGACAAATTTAAGCTGCACTTCCTATCTCCTTGCTGGTTGGCTTTGCAATAAAGCCTTTCTTTTCTCAAAAGCTGGTGCTGTAGTATTGGCTTCTATGCATGTCAGAAAGTGAGCCTGTTTACTCAGTAACAGTCAGAAGTATAGATAACAATTTATTACATCTGATTAACATCTGAAAGAGGCGGGCAGTCTCATGGGACTGAACCCTCAAACAGTGGGATCTGATGTCATCTCTAGGTAGAGCATGTCAGAACTGAGGTAAGTTAGAGGCTGGGTGCAGAGGCTCATGCCTGTAATCCCAGCACTTTGGGAGGCTGAAACAAGTAGATCACTCTAGGTCAGGAGTTTGAGACCAGCCTGGCCAGCATGATGAAATCTATCTCTGCTAAATACACAAAAAATTAGCCACGTGTGGTAGTGCATGCCTGCAGTCCCAGCTACTCAAGAGGCTGAGGCAGGAGAATCACTTGAACCTAGGAGGTGGAGGCTGCAGCAAGTGAAGATTGCACGACTGCACTCCAACCAGAGGAACAGAATGAGATGCCATCTCAAATTAAAAAAAATAATAATAATTGAGATCAGTTAAAGAGTTAAAGGACACCCAGTTGGTGTTCACAAGAAAACCTGGTGTCTGAAGGGCTCTTCTGAGTGACTGTAAGAGAGTGGGAAAAGTTTTTTTTCACAAAATGGAAAAAATCAATCATTAAAATTTAATGCATTAACAGAAAAAAGACAGAAACTACATGAATACCCAAATAGTTATAGGAAAAGTGTTGGATAACATTCAACATCTGTTGATTATTTTTTAAGAAACTATTAACAAACTAGGAATAAAATGAAACTTCTTCAACCTGACAAAAACCTAGAGCAAACGTGCTACAAAGTAATAAAATATTGGAAACTTCCCCTTTGAAATCATGAATAACACAGAAATGATTGCTAGGTCAAACTCTAGCAAGTTTGTGCCAGAGCTCTTAACCAATAATGTTGGATAAGAAAAAGATAAACACTATACAAACTAAAAAGGAAAAAACAAAACTGACTTTATTATTAGATGATTGTATACATAAAATCTACAGTAATCTACAGAAAACTTGCTGGAATTAATAAGAAAGTTTAGCAAAGTGGCTTGATATAATAGTAGCATAATTTATTTCATTTCTACATGCCATCAATTAAAAAACAGGGTTGCCAACTACAATGTTGTCAAAATTTTTAAGTACGGCATTAAATATAACAAAAGATATATAAGACTTCTATGAAACCCTATTGAGAGATATAAAATAAGACTCAAATAACGAGATAGATAATATGCTACAGTTTGGGAAGAGTTAACATTGTAAAAATACAAATTATCCTCAAACTGATCTACAGATTCAAAAAATTATAGTTAAAATCCCAAAAGTTTTTTAATGAAATATGGCAATATACTTATAAATTTAAATAAATGCATTGGCCAAGAACATCACTGAAGAACAAGGTAAGAATTCTTGCTCCATCAAATATCAATACTTAATATAAAGAAAAATTAATTAAAACATGTTAAAGATACAAGTATGGACTAATAACAGACCAATGGAATAACATAGGATAACCAGAAACATACCTACATGTATGTAGGCCCTTGATTTATGATAAAAATGACAATGAAAAACAGTGGGGAAAGAGTAGACTTTTCAATAAATCATTCTGGAAAATACAAAAATCATATGGGAAACAAAAAGATGTAATCCCTACCTTAAAACATCCACACAAATCAATTCCAAATAGATTATAGAACTAGACAGAAAGCAAACTATACTGTTTAGATGAGGCTGGGCACAGTGGCTCACACCTGTAGTCTCAGCATCTTGGAAAACTGAGGCCAGTGAGTCACTTCAGCTCAGGAGTTCGAGACCAGCATGGACAACATGGCAAAACCCCACATCTACAAAAAAATAATTAGCCTGGTGTGACGGCATGCACCTGCAGTACCAGGTATTTAGGAAGCTGTCATGGGACAATCACTTGAGCCTAGGAGGTCGAGGCTACAGTGACCCAAGATTGTGCCACTACATGCCAGCCTGGGCAACAGAATAAGACCCTGTCTCAAAAAAAAAAATATTTTTTAAAAGTTTAAAGTATAGAAAGATATCTTTATTATTTCAGAATAAGCAAAGTCTTTAAAACAACACCAAAAGAAAACACTGGCCATAAAGAAAAATAAAAATAAATTAATCACATTAAAATATTAATTTTTGTTTTATAAAAGAAATTTTTTCTATAAAAGGAATTTTTGTTCCATAAAAGAGAAGCAAGCCACAAAATGAAGAGAGACATTTATAACACATATAATGACTAATAATTTGTATACTTTGTATCTAGAATATATAAAGAACTCATGTGAACCCTTACTGAAAGCTCCATAAAAATGGCCAAAAAACTTGAACCAGAACTTTACAAAGACAAAATCCAAATGGCAATAAAAATATGAAAGGGAATTCAACCTCATTAGTAATCAGGAAAACATAAATTAATACCTCAATATGCTACCACTATGCATCCATAAGATCAAAGAAAAATTTTAAAGTCTGACAAAACATAAAGAGGACTTTCATAAACTGCTGGTAGAAGTGAAATTGGTGCAACCACTTTAGAAAACATTTTGGCAAATATGAAGATATGCAAGTCCTAGGGCTCAGCAATTCCACTCCCACATACACACACTAGAGAAACTCATGTATATGTCTCAGGATAATTGTAAAAAAAAAAAAAAAAAAAAACTGCACATGGCTGCATTGCTGATAATCCCCAAAACTATTAACAAATGTCCATTAAGAATACAATAGGGCCAGGCGCAGTGGCTCATGCCTGTAATCCCAGCACTTTGGGAGGCCGAGGCAGGCGGATCACAAAATCAAGAAATCAAGACTACCCTGGCCAACATGATGAAACCTCATCTCTACTAAAAATATCAAAATTAGCTGGGTGTGGCAGAGCATGCCTATAGTCCCAACTACTCGAGAGGCTGAGGCAGGAGAATCACTTGAACCCGGAGGTGGAGGTTGCAGTGAGCCAAGATCACGTCACTGCACTCCAGCCTAGCAACAGAGTGAGACTCTGTCTCAAAAAAAAAAAAAAAAGAATATAATAGATAAATTGTGGTACAAGTCCTACAATAGAATACAGCACCAAAATGAACAACATACAGCTACACAGGTCACTGATGTATCTTAAAAACATAATATTGAATAAAATAACCCAAGCCAAAAAAGAAAGCAACAGAAAGATTCCAGTCAAGATTAAAAGCAAGAAAAACAATTTGTATTTTTATGGATACATAGTTAAGTGGTACCTTGTAAAGAAATGTAAGGAAGTAATGATTATCTCTAGGCATGGAGAGAGTTGCAGTCAAAAAAGCCTTTCTGGAGGTCTGGCTACACTCCATTAAGTGGCCTGAGTGTTCATTACATAGATGTGTAATTTATAACATTTCATTAAATGGCACATTAACATTTTATGCTCAATTCCATATTTGTGTTAAACTTCATAGTAAAAGTAAGATAGAAAGGGAAGGAAGAAGTGGTAGGAAGAGAGAAGGAGGGTAGTTGAAAGGGAGAGAGAGAGGCAGGGACAGAGAGACTCAAAATGTCAAGGAGCCATGTCAGGAACAAGAAGTGAACCCACAAAGAAATCTCTCATGAGGGCCGATCGCAGTGACTCACGCCTGTAATCCTAGCACTTTGAGAGGCCAAGGCTGGTGGATCACTTGAGGTCAGGAGTTTGACACCAGCCCTGCCAACATGCTGAAACCCTGTCTCTATCAAAAATACAAAATTAACCGGGCACAGTGGCACAAGCCTGCAATCTCAGCTACTTGAGAAGCAGAGGCAGGACGATTGCTTGAACTCGGGAGGTGGAGGTTGCAGTAAGCCCAGATTGTGCTGTTGCACTCTAGCCTGGAGAGCAAGAGCAAAACTCCATCTCAAAAACAAAACAAAACAAAAAAAGAAATCTCTCCTGAGGATTTTAATCTTCATGTTAAAGGCCTTCTTAAATTCTTTTCTTTTTTTTTTCGAGACAGAGTTTCCCTCTTGTTGCCCAGGCTAAAGTGCAATGGCGTGATCTTGGCTTACCGCAACTTCTGCCTCCTGGGTTCAAGTGAGTCTCCTTCCTCAGGCTTCCAAGTAGCTGGGATTACAGGCATGCACCATGACGCCCGGCTAATTTTGTATTTTTAGTAGAGACGGGGTTTCTCCATGTTGGTCACGCTGGTCTAGAACTCCCAACCTCAGGTAATCTGCCCGCCTCGGCCTCCCAAAGTGCTGGGATTACAGGCGTGAGCCACTGCGCTGGTCCCTAAATTCTTATAAAGACCACTTAGAATGTCGGTTTTACATGTTTTTCTCTTACATTATAACTTTCTTTGATTACACCAGCTCTTTAGAAAGAATACTGGAAATACTCATCCAGTCTTACGTGGGCACTGTTGTGCATAATACTGCCCGCCAGAGAACCCTAATACAGTTTGCTAAGGATAATGGCCTCCAGTTCCATCTATGTTCCTGCAAAAGATATGAACTCAGCAGGGCATGGTGGCTCACGCCTATAATCCCAGCACTTTGGTAGGCCGAGGTGGGTGGATCACAAGGTCAGGAGATTGAGACCATCCTGGCTAACGCAGCGAAACCCCATCTCTACTGAAAATACAAAACATTAGCTGGACTGGTGGAGTGCACCTGTAGTTCCAGCTATTCGAGAGGCTGAGACAGGAGAATCACTTGAACCTGGGAGGCGGAGGTTGCAGAGAGCCGAGATGGCACCATTGCACTCCAGACTGGGTCACAGAGCAAGACTCCATCTCAAGAAAAAAAAAAAGACATGATCTCGTTCTTTCTTATGGCTGCATAGTATTCCATGGGGAATATGTACCGTATGTTCTTTATGCAGTCTAGCATTGATGAGCATTTAGGTTGATTCCATGTCTTTGCTATTGCAAATAGTGCTGCAATAAACATACATGTGCATGTGTCTTTAAAATAGAACAATTTGGTTAGGAGCGGTGGCTCACACCTGTAATCCCAGCACTTTGGGAAGCCAAAGCAGGCAGATCATGAGTTCAGGAGATCAAGACCATCCTGGCCAACATGGTGAAACCCCGTCTCTACTATAAATACAAATATTAGCCAGGCATGATGGTGTGTGCCTGTAATCCCAGCTACTCAGGAGGCTAGGGCAAGAGAATCACTAGAACCCATGAGGCAGAGGTTGCAACAAGCTGAGATGGTGCCACTGCACTCCAGCCTGGGCGACAGAACAAGACTCCATCTCAAAAAAAAAAAGAATGATTTGGCTGGGCACAGTGGCTCATGCCTGTAATCCCAGCACTTTGAGAGGCCAAGGCAGATAGATCACCTGAGGTCAGAAGTTTGAGACCAGCCTGACCAACATGGTGAACATGGTGAAACCATGTCTCTACTAAAAATACAAAATTGGCTAGTGGCAGTAGCTCATATCTGTAATCCCAGCACTTCTCGAGGCTGAGGCAGGTGGATCACCTGAGGTCAGGAGTTTGCAACCATCCTGGCCAACATGGTGAAACCCTGTCTCTACTAAAAATATTTTTAAAATCCCAGGCTTGGCTGGGCATGGTGGCTCACACCTGTAATTCCAGCACCTTGGGAGGCTGAGGCAGGCAGATCACGAGGTCAGGAATTTGAGACCAGCCTGACCAACGTGATGAAACTCCATCTCTACTAATAATACAAACATATTAGCTGGGCGTGGTGACACGTGCCTGTAATCCCAGCTACTCAGGAAGCTGATCCAGGAGAATCACTTGAACCCGGGAGGCAGAGGTTTCAGTAAGCCAAGATCATGCCACTGCACTCCAGCTTGGGCAACAGAGCAAGACTCCATCTCAAAAAAAAAGAAAAATACGAGGCTCATGCAATCCTCCCACCTCAGCCTCCCAATTAGCTGGGACCACAGGTGCATGTCACCATGCCCAGTCATTTTTTTTTTTTTTTTTTTTTTTTTTGTAGAGACAGGGTTTTACCATGCTGCCCAGGCTGATCTTGAACTCCTGAGTTTAAGCAATCTGCCCAACTCAGCCTCCCAAACTGCTGGGATTACAGGCATGAGCCATCATGCCTGGTCAATATTTTGATTAATATGGTTTATTATTCTGTTCTTGCACTGCTATAAAGAAATACCTAAGACTGGATATTTGTAAAGAAAAGAGGTTTCACACAGTTTTACAGACTTCACAGTTGCAGTTCCACAGACTTCACAGTCCCACAGGAAGCATGATGCTGGCATCTGCTCACCTTCTGGGGAAGCCTCAGGAAACCTACAAACATGGTGGAAGGCAAAGGGGGAGCAAGCACTTCACCTGGCCAGAGCAAAGGAAGAGAAAGAGGAGGGAGGTGTGGCATGCTTTTAAATGACCAGATATCACAAGAATTCACCCACTATGACAACACCAAGGGGGATAGTGTTAAACCATGAGAAACCACCCCCATGATCCAGTGGCCTCCCACTAGGCCGCACCAGCAACACTGAGGATTACAATTCAGCATGAGATTTGGTGGGGACACAGACCGAACCATATAATTCTGTCCCTGGTCCCTCCAAGTCTCACGTCCTTCTCATGTTGTAAAATACAATCATTCCTTCTCAACAGTCCCCTCTTAACTCATTCCAGCATTAACACAAAAGTCCAAAGTCCAAAGTCTCATCTGAGACAAGGTAAGTCCTTTCCACCTATAAGCCTGTAAAATAAAAAATAAGTTACTTCCAAGATACAATGGGGATGCAGGCATTGGGTAAATACTCCCATTACAAAAGGGAGAACTCCAAAAGAAAGGGGCTACAGGCCCCATGCAAGTCTGAAACTCAGCAGGGCAGTCATTAAATCTTAAAGCTCCAAAATAATCTCTTTTGACTCCATGTCTCACATATAGGGCACACTGGTACAAAGGGTGAGCTCCCAAGGCCTTGGGCAGCTCCGCCCCTGTGGCTTTACAGGGGTCAGCCCCCACATCTGCTCTCATGGGCTGGCATTGGGTGCCTATGGCTCTTCCAGATTGAGGGTGCAAGCTGCCAAAGGATCTGCAGTTCTGGAGTCTGGAGTATGGTGGCCCTCTTCTCACAGCTCCAGTAGGCAGTGTCCCAGTGGAGACTCTATGTGGGGACTCCAACCCAACAATTTCTCCTCTGCACTGCCCTAGCAGAGGTTCTCCACAAAGGCTCTGCCCCTGAAGCAGGCTTCTGCCTGGATATCCAGGCCTTTCCATACATCCTCTGTAATCTAGGCAGAAGCTCCCAAGCCTCAACTTGCACTATTTGCACCTGCAGGCTTAACATCATAGGGGAGTTGCCAAGGCTTACAGCTTGCAGCCTCTGATGCTGCTGTCTGAGCTATACCTGGGCCCCTTTGAGCCATAGCTGGAGCTGGAGTGGCTGGGATGGAGGGAGCAGTATCCCAAGGTTGCTCAGGGCAGTGGGACCCTGGACCTGGTCCATGAACCAATCCTTTCTCATGGGCCTCCCAATCTCTAATGGGAGGGGCTGCTGCAAACGTCTCTGAAATCCTTCAAGGGCTTCTCCCCATTTCCCTGGCTATCAACATTTACCTTCTTTTCAGGGATGTTAAATTTTATCAAAGACCTTTTCTGCATCTATTGAGATAATCATGTGGTTTTTGTCTTTAGTTCCATTTATGCAATGAATCATATTTATTGATTCGTGTATGTCAAACCAAACTTGCACCCCAGGAATGAAGCCAACTTGATCATGGTGGATAACCTTTTTGATGTGCTGCTGGATTCCGTTTGTCAGTATTTTACTGAAGACTTTTGCACCGATATTCATGAAGGATATTGACCTGAGGTTTTGGGTTTTGTTTATTTGTTGTATCTCTGCCACGTTTTGGTATCAGAATGATGCTGGCCTCATTAAATAAGTTAGGGAGGAGTCACTCCTTTTCAATTTTTTGCAATCGTTTCAATAGAAGTGGTACTAGCTCTTCTTTAAACCTCTGGTAGAATTCAGCTGTGAATTTGTCTGGTCCTGGGTTGTTTTGTTTTGTTTTGTTTTGTTTTTTTGGTTGGTAGGCTATTTATTACTGCCTCAATTTTAGAACTCATTACTGGTCTATTCACAGATTCAATTTCTTCCTGGTTCATCTCAGGAGGGTGCACATGTCGAGAAATTTATCCATTTCTTCTAGATTTTCTTAGTTTAGTTTGTTTGTTTGTTTTTTGACAGGGTCTTGCTCTGTCACCTATGCTGGTGTACAGTGGGTGACCTGCACACCAGCAGAACTCCTGACCTCAGGTGATCCACCCATCTCGGCTACCCAGAGTGCTGGGATTACAGGCATGAGCTACTGCAAGTGGCCTAGATTTTCTATTTTATATGCATAGTAGTGTTTACAGTATTCTCTGATGGTTGTTTGTATTTCTGTGGGGTCGGTGCTGATATCTCCCTTACCACTTCTGATTGTGTTTATTTGAATCAACTCTCTTTTCTTCTTTATTAGACTAGTTAGCAGTCTATCTATTTTAATAATTTTTTTCAAAAAACCAGCTCCTGGATTCATTGACGTTTTAAAGGATTTTTTGTATCAGTTCAGTTCTCATCCTTCAGCTCACCTCTTATCTTGGTTATTTCTTGTCTTCCACTAGCTTTGGGATTTGTTTGCTCTTGGTTCTCTAGTTCTTTTAGTTGACTTGTTATGTTGTTAATTTGATGTCTTTCTAGTTTTTGATGTGGGCATTTAGTGCTATAAATTTCCCTCTTAAACTGCTTTAGCGTTGTCCCAGAGATTGTGGTACATTGTCTCTTTGTTCTGATTAGTTTTTTCTGTTTGTTTTTCTCTTAACAGGCTGCTGTGATTTGCTGGAGGTCCACTCCAGACCCTAGTTGCCTTGTGTTTTCCTGTACTTAGAGGTATCACCAGTAAAGCCTGTAAAACAGCAAAGATGGCAGCCAGTTTCTTCCTCTGGAAACTTCGTCCCAGGTGCTTACTGACCTGTTGCTGGCCCAAACATGCTGGTAGGAGGTGCCTGGAGACCCCTGTTGGGAGGGCTCACCCAGTCAGGAGGAATGGGATCAGAAGCAATCTGATTGCTTTTTGGTAGAGCAGGTGTGCTGCCCTTCCTTGTCTGGACTGTTCGTATTCTCCAGAGCCAGCAGGCTAGAACAGACTGGGTCAATCAAACCACAAAGATGGCAGCTGTACCTCCCCTTAGGGGCCCTATCACAGGAAGAGATCAGAGCCTGTTATGTAGAACCCTGGCTGGAGTGGCTGAACCCCTGCAGGGAGGTTCCACCCAGTGAGGAAGAATGGATTGGGGTCCCACTTAAAGAAGCAGCCGGAGGGCCAGGCGAGTGGCTCACATCTGTAATCCCAGCACTTTGGGAAGCTAAGGCAGGTGGATCACCTGAAGTCAGGAGTTTGAGGCCAGCCTGGCCAACATGATGAAACCCAATCTCTACTAAAAATACAAAAAATAGCCGGGCGTGGTGGTGGGTGCCTGTAATCTCAGCTACTCAGGAGGCTGAGGCAAGACAATCACTTGAACCCAGGAGGTGGAGGTTGCAGTGAACCAAGATGGTGCCACTGCACTCCAGCCTGGGCAATAAGAGCAAAATTCCATCTAGAAAAAAAAAAAAGAAGAAGAGGAAGAAGTAGTAGTCTGACCACAGTCTGGCAAGGTCGCTCTGTTGCATTGTGGGGGACCTTTCCTTATCCAGACTTTATAGTCTCCAAAACCAACAGACTGGAATGGCTGAGTCTACCAAACTACAGCAATTATGAATTTAATTTCTTTTATAGATATAGAGTTATTCAGATTTGTATTAATTCTTGTGTCAGTTCTGGTCATTAGCATCTTTCAAGTAATTTTAAAATTTTATTTAAATTTTCAAGTGTATTGGCGTAAGTTTGTTCATAATACTGCC
Organism: Aotus nancymaae; assembly: GCF_030222135.1. Lineage (NCBI taxonomy): Eukaryota > Metazoa > Chordata > Mammalia > Primates > Aotidae > Aotus > Aotus nancymaae. The sequence continues at coordinate 32,403,420 of NW_026988428.1, forward strand.
TTTTAATTATTGTAATGTCTGTAGGGTTTATAGTGATGCCACCTCTTTTATTTTTTGGTATTGATAATTTGTGTTTGTCTGGGTTTTTGTAAAGTCAATTTTAAGTCAATTTATCAATTGTATTGATTTTTTTCAAAGAGCTAATTTTTTGCCTGTAATCCCAGCACTTTTGGAGGCCAGACCACTTGAGCCCAGGAGTCCAAGACCAGCCTGGGCAACATAGAGAAACCCTGACTCCACAAAAAATAAAAATAATTAGCCAGGCATGGTGGTGTATGCCTACAGTCCCAGCTACCTGGAAGGCTGAGGTGGGAGGATCTCCTGAGCCCAAGAGGTTGAGGCTGCAGTGAGCCATGCTCACACCCCTGCACTCCAGCCTGAATGACAGAAAAATATCCTGTTTCAAATTTTTGAAAACTAATTTTTGTATTATTGGTTTTTCTCCTTTATATTCATTGATTTCCACTCTTTATTCTTTTCTTTGTTCTATTTACTCTGAGTTTATCTTGCTCTTGTTGATCTAGCTTCTTAAAGTAGAAGCTTAAATTATTGGTTTTAAATATTTATCTTTCTACCATAAGCATTTAAAGACAAAGTTTCTTCTAAGTACTGATTTAGCTGCATCTCACAATTGTTGATATGTTTTGCAATTATTATCACTTATATTCAAAATATTTTCTAATTTCCCTTGTGATTTCTTCTTTTACCCATGGGTTATTTAAACATACGTTGCATGCCAGGCACAGTAGCTCATGCCTGTAATCCCAGCACTTTGAGGGGCCAAAGCAGGAGAATTGTTTGGGGCCAGGAGTTTGAGACCAGCCTGGGCAATATAGCAAGACCTTGTCTCCACACACAAAAAAAATAATAATAAATTAAATTAAATTATCCAGGTATAGTGGCACCTGTCTCTAGTCCCAGTCATTCAGGAGGCTGAGACAGGAGGATTTTTGAGGCCAGGAGTTTGAGGTTATAGTGAGCTATGATCACACCACTGCACTCCAGCCTAGGCAACAGAGTGAGACTCTTGTCTCTTAAAAAATCATAATAATGGCTGGGTGTGGTGGCTCAGGACTGTGATCAATTTGGGAGGCCAAGGTGGGTGGATTACACGACACGAAGTCAGGAGTTCAAGACCAGCCTGGTCAACATAGTGAAACCCCGTCTCTACTAAATATACAAAAATTAGCCGGGCATGGTTGCAGACACCTGTAATCTCAGCTACTCAGGAAGCTGAGGCAGGAGAATCACTTGAACCCAGGAGGGGGAAGTTGCAGTGAGCCGAGATCATGCCATTGCACTCTAACCTGGGCAACAAGAGTGAAAATTTATCTCAAAAAAAAAATTATAATAATAATATAAAAGTATGTTGCTTAAATTCTAGATATTTTATTGTTGTTTATTTTTAATTTACTTCCCTTGTAGTAATAGAAAATATTCAGCTTTATACCAGTTCTTTGAAATTTATTGTCTTGTTTCATAGCCCAGCATATGGTCTATTTTGGTGAGAATGTGTTTCTTGCTGTTATTCATGAAGTGTACTATAAATGTCAATCACATCAAGTTGGTTGATAATCACATCAAGTTGGTTGATAATGTTTTGTAAGTTTTCTACATACATACTGATTTTCTGACTACACATCACATAGTGGTTGAGAGAAGAATGTTGAAATACCCAACTGTAATCATTTCAGCCCTCAGTTTTTCCCTCATTCGCTTCATTTTGAAGCTCTGTTATTGAGTCCATGCACATTTCAGAGTGTTCTGCCTTCTTAATGAATTCAACTCATTATCATTATGCAAATCCTTATTTATTCCTAGAAAATGTCTTGCTGGGACTCTATTTTGTCTTACGTTAATACAAGCACTACAGCTTTCTTATGATAATCATTTTCCTCATGGTCTCATGTTCATATTTATAGTTAAAGTCCATTTCTTACAGAACAAAACACTCATTACCAGGTGCAGGGGTGAGTAGGAAACGAGGGGATGTACATCAGAGAATTCAAAGTGGTAGATATGTAGAATAAACAAGCCTACAGATCAAATGTACAACATGAGGATTATAGGTAATAAAATTGTACTCTCTTCGGGATTCAAGCTAAATGAGTAGATTTTAGCTGCCCTTGCCACAAACACAAAAACCATGAGTAACTGCATGAGATGATGGATATGTACATTTGCTTCACATTTGCCAGTTTCTTTTTTTTTTTTTTTTTTTTTTTTTTGGATCACGAAGTCAGGAGTTTGAGACCAGCCTGGCCAACGTGATGAAACACTTGCCAGTTTCTACTCAGGAGCTCTTGTGTCTGTCTGCAATACGGCTGCTTGTCGGGTGCTGTAGAAAGCTGCGGTACTGGAGTTCCACCTAGTGTTTGTCCATGGTACTGCAGACTCTGGTGCTGGACCAAACCACCTTGATCACCTTTGTTCTTAACCAGCCCCAACCTGAGCCCTGTTCAGGTCAGTGCTTAAATTTAGGCAGCTCCCTCAGTAGCACCTCCAAAAGTCAGAATGTTGGATTTACATTTCACTCCTTTGCCTTCCCAGAAAGAAGTCGAGAGTTGGAAGTTTCCTCCAGATTATATCTTGCCATGCCAGAGGGAAGGGCTCTAATGAGTGAATGCCACAAATTTTCCTGCTAGGTTTTGATGGGGTTGGCTTCACACTCAACTAGGGTGAAAGAACCTATTAACTGGTTTCTGGATTTTTCAGGCAGGTTTATATATTGTTAAGTTCATGTTCTCATGGAAGAGAGGATCTGGGATTTTTTATCCTGCCATCTTGCTGATGTCCTTCATTATTTTTCTCTGATTAGTGGTCACATTTATCTGCTTCTTTGTATTTCTACTAATTGTTTTATTATATGCTGGACATTATGGATATTCTGTTGTTGGGTGTCTGGATTTTAGATTTTGTTGTCTTTCTTTTTTTGTTGTTATTTTTTAGAGATGGGGTTTCACCATCTTGGCCAGGCTGATCTTGAATGCCTGACCTCAAGTGATCCACCCACCTCAGCCTCCCAAAGTGCTGGGATCGCAGGCATGAGCCACCATGCCCAGCCTTTTGTTGTCTTCTTTAAAGAGTTTTGGCCTTGTTCTAGTCGACAGTTAAGATACTTAAGGTTCAGCTTAATAATTTCAAGCTTCGTTTTTAGTTTTGTTAAACGGGTCTAGATTAGCTTTTATTCTTGGACTGATTTATACCTATACCTAATTATATTTATACCTTTCTGAGGTATCTGCTAAATGCCCTCAGTTTTCAATGAGATCTCTCCAACCTGCGTGGTTGGAACTCTAACATCTCCCATTCTGTATGAGTTCTATCAGTTATTTAACTTACAGCTCCTAGTAATATTCAGCCAAAGTCTCATGAGATTTCTACATAGGTTTCTGAAATTCTTTCTCACTCTACCTCCCTCCTCTTCCGCCCTACAAATTCAAACAATCTCTGCCTCTCCAAACTCTGATCTCTGTCTTCTCAACTTACCGCTCCCAGAGTCCAGGTCTGAAAAGTCTGTGAAGACAGAAAAACTAACGTGATGAGGGCCCACCTCAACTACTTCCCTTCTCTAAGGGATTACAGTTCTGTGTTATATGTTTTCCAATAGCTGAAAACAGATATTTTATATGTTGTCCATTTTGTAGTTGTTTACATCAGGAGAACTAGACTGGTACCAGTCATTCCTCCATGGGTGGAAGCTGAAGACACTTACCCTCATTTTTAACTTTCTAAAACCTTTACTATGTTTTAAATTCTAGTGTATATTCCACTCTCTCCATTAACTTCCCTTAATCCTTCTCAATAAACTATATAGCTCTTTTGTAGTAGTCATCACATACTCCATACTGTACCATAGTTAATCTGCAGGCAGATCCTATGTCTTGATCATCCAATAAAGCCTAATGTGTGGAGCTCCGAAACGTTTATTTATAAGTTAACCCAATTTAAAAATGGGCAAAGGACCTGAACAGACATTTCTCAAAAGTCATATAAATGACCAATAAATACATGAAAAACTGCTGAGCATCACTAATTATGAGGGAAATGCAATTAAAACCACAATGAGATACTGCTTCATACTTGTTAGAATGACCTTTATCAAAAAGATGAAAGATAACAAGTGTTGGAGAGGATGTGGAGAAAAGGGAAATTTTTTTTTCTAGCTTTTTTTTTTTTTTTTTTTTTTTGAGACAGAGTCTCGCTCTGTCGCCAGGCACCAGGCTGGAGTGCAGTGGCGCGATCTCGGCTCACTGTAAACTCCGCCTCCTGGGTTCAAGTAATTCTCCTGCCTCAGCCTCCTGAGTATCTGGGACTACAGGTGTGTGCCACCACACCCAACTAATTTTTTGTATTTTTAGTGGAGATGGGGTTTCACCATGTTGGCCAGGATGGTCTCGTTCTCTTGACCTCGTGATCTGCTCGCCTCAGCCTCCCAAAGTGCTGAGATTACAGGCATGAGCCACCACTCCTGGCCCTAGATTTTTTATTTCTCTAAATTTGTTATCAGGAGTGACTGAAATAAAAAATATAATTGAGTCCCATCATCATCATCATCAAGGAAATGACTTTATGAGAAAACTGGTCAGATGAATATTATTGCTTCCCATTTTCAACTAGTAAATAGTTGCCACTGATAAATTGACAGCCAGGAGTCTGTCAAGAATGCTCAAGATACGCTATATAATACAACATGCCTGTTCACAGGGGAGAAATTTCTAGGAAATAACTTATGTGTACTTCTTGATTTCATCATACCAGACAAGCACAAAAGCACCACCCATGCCTCTGAGAACATTGGACCATGCACCCTTGAAGAAAGCTTTGCCTCCTTCATCACAAGCAGTCTTCCTCCAGCAGTCAAGCGTGCCTTTGTACATGTCAGTTCCTTTGTGCCCCAACTGCATCATCCTGTGGCAGCAAACAGTGTCAAATGGATAGGAAGTCAACCCAGCAATGGCAGTGACAGTCTGTGCGATCATCCAGCTGATGATGATGTGAGTGTCCTTGGGATCTGGAAGCATTCCGAAAAGGCAACTCTTATACATTGATGGTGGAAATGTAAATTAGTACACCCATTATGAAAAATGATATGGAGTTTCCTCAAAAAACTAAAAATAGAATTACCATACAACCCATTAGTCCCACTTCTGCATATATATCCAAAGGAACTGAAACAAATATGTCAAAGGAATAGCTGTGTTCTGTTCATTGCAACATTATTCACAATAGTCAAGATGTGAGAACAACCTAAGTGTCCATCAACAGATGAATGGATAAAGAAAATGTAACAAATATACACAATAGAATACTATTCAGCCTTAAAAGTGGGTGTTTTGAGACTGCCAAGAAGAATTAAAAAAAAAAAAAAAGTGGTGAACACCCTATCATTTGCAACAACATGGATGAATCTGTAGGACATTATGCTAAGTGAAATAAGCCAGGCACAAAAAGACAACTATTTCATGATCTCATTTATATGTAAAATCTAATAAAGTTGATTTCATAGAAGTAGAAAGTAGAAGGATGGTTACCAGAGTTTGGGGAGAGGGGTGGGAATTGTTGATCAAAGGGTACAAAGTTTCAGGTAGGAAGAGAAAGTCTTGGGATCTATTGCAACAGTGGGGTGAATATGGTCAATAACAATAATAAAAATAGGATGTAAATGTCAAATGTCCCACCATAAAAAAAAGATAGGTAAGTGAAGTGATGGATATGTTAATTAGCTTGATTTAATTCTGCCACATTTATACATATATCATTAAATTGCATCCCATAAATGTATGCAACTATGAGTCATTGCCCAAATAATGTTAAAATAAATGTTTTTAAATTTTTAATTTGTTGAAACACTGAGATGCCCTAAAAAGATACTGTCTTCTTTTCAGTTAAAATAAATATAAAGAGAACAAATAACCTCTACTCTTAGTGAAATATTGGCCTATATATAGTTTACAGTCACTCCCAACCCAAAGATTCCATGAAAAAAATGGTTAGGCAAATTCTGCTAGAGCTACATAATGATTATTATATCATTATTTTTAATGTGGGATATATAACATGCTTATAATAAAATACTAGGTAAAACATCAGTATTCAAATTGTATATATGATAATTATAGCTATATAAAAAGTGCATATAAAAAGCTAGAAATAAATTTTAACAGCAGAGTTATTATAATGCATATGTATTGTTGACATATGTTTTTTATCATGATCTAACACTAGTCTTGAAAGACAATTGGCTTGGTTTTCTAATTATCTTCATGAAGGATAGCTCAGGATGATCAGTTATTCCAAAGCCAAACTTTATTTTTATTACATATTGTCCAACATCTTACTGGATTTAGCTAACAGCCTTATTGAGAATACTAGTTCATGTAGTCATCTATAAGTACATTTACAACTAGCTTATCCTGAGGGCTCACAGAAAGTTTGCAGAGCTGCCAGCTGGCAGAAGAATTTAGTCTAGGGGTAAAGATGTCCAGGAGAGAAGTTGACTCCAAGCCCAAAGCAGGTCCGCTCCCGTCTCCAGAGCCTTTGTATCTGGAGTTCATCTGGGTCAACACTACTCTCTGCCTACAGAGAGGACCACCACTGACCCAACCTAAACATACGGAAGAGAGCTTATCATATTTTTTAAATGTCTTATGTTTGCTCCGGGAGGTTCCTGTGGATGAGGCCCATATTTGCCAACAAACTTCTGGAGGTTCTAGGGAGAAATTCCATTTCACCCACACTGACCCTGTCCCCTGAGCCTTATCTTATTTTCATACCCCCCCAAAAATGCAGTAACTAACAATAATTACCCCTTAAGAATCACCTCTAGGAAGCCAGCACAGATGAGTAGTCATGGGTCTTCCAGCACCACCACACCCTTGGTCCTTGTTCTGTAGACTAAATATAATCTCTCTTCTTTATAAGAGTCTCTCAAATGTTTGAAAACAGTTATCATATTCTTCCATTCATTTTGCCTTTTCCAGATTCAACATCCCTACATTCTTCATACATCCCTTGTATTTCACAGTTTTCAAACCTGATTCATGTTAGTCAACAACAAGCCTAAATTATTTTCACATAAATGACTACTAAATTGGGTCTTACCCTTCCTATGCTTGTGTAACTGGTTGTTAAAATCTACGCGCAGAGGCCGGGCGCGGTGGCTCATGTCTGTAATCCCAGCACTTTGGGAGGCCGAGGCGGGTGGATCACGAGGTCAAGAGATCGAGACCATCCTGGTCAACAGGGTGAAACCCCGTCTCTACTAAAAATACAAAATATTAGCTGGGCATGGTGGCGCGTGCCTGTAATCCCAGCTACTCAGGAGGCTGAGGCAGGAGAACTGCCTGAACCCAGGAGGCGGAGGTTGCAGTGAGCCGAGATCGTGCCATTGCACTCCAGCCTGGGTAACAAGAGCGAAACTCCGTCTCAAAAAAAAAAAAAAAAAAATCTACGCGCAGAGTTTATATGTGCCTCTGTTAAATTCCATCTTGTTTTTAGTTTGGCATTCCAAAGGCAAGATTATTTTGAATTACAATTGTCACCTATAATATTGACTTTCCCTCTGTTTCATATCATCTGAAGTTTGACGTGCCATGTATACTTACTATGTCTATTGAAGTTATTGCTAAACATAGGTGACGAAAATAAGATCTACACCTTCTCCTTTTCAGTAGACAGATTTCTTCAGCTTTTTAGTCATTAATGAATAATTTTGGTGTGTGGTAACCAAACTAAAAGCATTATCTCTAACCACACAGTCATTATCCTTTCTGTGAATCTTTACTAAGATTAATATGCCCTTTCTCTGCTCCTTTCTCCTAATTGTTAAAGTATTAATACTGTCAGTAAAAGACATTATATGAGGTTTTACATTAGGATCACATTACAAAGATCCTGGTGATTCCTTACAGGACTTCCAGCTAGTCTATAAAGCATCTATTTGAGAATTTTACCAGGGACCAAAGTAAAATTCCCTGGTCAGCAAGGGCAGTGCTTCTAACTTTGTAATCATAAGCATTGGCTCAGAGTGGACTTGAGAAGTTTCAGGTCAGTTGACTGGTTGGTTGATTTGGTTAGTTTCATTAGTTTCTTCCTTTGCTCCATCTCTCTGCTAAACCCAGAATCCTATTTCACTTTCAATTCAAGTCACTCCTTGGCTCTTTAAGAAATCATTAGTATAGAGGACAGAATATGTTCAAATACATATGAAAACATTCAGTTTGTTCTGTGTCTGTGTCCCCATATAACCGAATGTGGGTCTGCATGATATAAGCCCAAAACCAGAGGAAAGGTAGAATCAGGTCAGAAACAGAAAAACCCTCTGTTCTCATTGCCATCTGCTAATGTGAGATGTCATCTTTCTTAACTTCAAAAGTGAGAAAACTATCACATTGAGCTTTCTGGTTTCTTCCTCCTACACACACACATATTTTTTGACTTCCATATCCATTCTTCATGATTCCATCTCAAGCTTCCAATATTCCCTCAACTATAGGGGATGACTGCTGATTCCTCCTCTCTTTTAGTAGTCACTTAAATGTCTCTTTGTCTGACTCTAGCATTAACTGTCAGATGCTGCAAGTTTTTCATGGCAATTTGCTGTTGGAATTCATTTATTCATTCCACAAGGTCCTCCTATGCATTGGTGTGAAGGCAGTGCTGCAATAACTGAGAGAAGGAAACCTATATCAGAATAGAAGTTTCTAAAGAACCCACAGTTAGTTAAGATAAACTGAGCATTTGACCTGTATGGAAAATATAAGGCAGGAGAACCAAGAAAAAGAGTGTTTCCAGATTCCAACAAACTGATCAGAGATTGGACAAAGTTTGGAAATGGCTTTACCAAGGATCACCAGGCCACCTGTCCAAGGAGAAAGAGTGGTTTCCCAGGGGAGTGGGATCTGGGTTAATTCAGACCTTTCTGTGTTGCATATCTCACTGAATAGATACTATAGATTGCTCATCTGGATTTCCAAGTCATGCTTTCTTGGAAAGAAAAAATAGTCTGAGATGAGTGTCAGCCTCAGGGATGTGGCTGACTTCAGAGTAGGACAAACTCCCCTGGAGGCGATGGGCGCACCTCCCACCCTTCCACAGTTCACCACTTGTGGTCCTCCTGTTGGTGCCCAGCCAGGACTGCCAGGTAAATAGCTCCCTGCCGATTGGAAGAATGTTATGCTGCTCTCTAATTTTGACATTATTTCTATCACTTAAAAAGGATTTGGGGCTGGGTCCAGTGGCTCATGCCTATAATCCCAGAACTTTGAGAGGATCACTTGAGCCCAGAAATTTGAGACCAGCATGGACAACATAAGGAGACTTCATTTCTATTTGTTTGTTTTTGTTTATTTGTTTTTTGAAACACAGTCTCATTCTGTCTCCAGGCAGGAGTGCAGTGGCATGATCTTGGCTCACTGCAACCTCCGCCTCCTGGGTTCAAGCGATTCTCCTGTCTCAGCCTCCCGAGTAGCTGGGACTATAGACGCATGCCACCATGCCCAGCTAATTTTTGTATTTTTAGTAGAGACGAGGTTTCACCATGTTGGCCAGGATGGTCTTGATCTCTTGACCTTGTGATCCGCCCACCTCGGCCTCCCAAAGTGCTGGGATTATGGGCATAAGCCACTGCACCCAGCCTTCTATTTAAAAAAAAAAAAAAAAAGAGTTTTTAAAGTAGCCAAGCATGGTGGCATGTGTTTATAGTCCCAGCTACTTGGGAGGCTGAGGTGGGCGGATGGCTTGAGCCCAGAAAGTCGAGGCTGCAGTGAGCTGTGACTGCACCACTGCATTCTAATCTGGGTAAGACCCTATCTCAAAAAAAAAAAGAAAGGTGGGTGGAACAGGTTGAGAAAGCACTGTAGAACAGTAGACCATTCAGGAGCCTTAGAGTCAGGCAAACCTTGTTTCACATCATGACTCCATCATAATGACAATGAATAATTGACTTGAACAAACCAGGTCTGTTTCTCTTCCACAGCTGGGAGATAATAAGGCCTGCCTCCAATGTGTGCTGTGATGAATAAATGGATAGGCCAAGCATGGAGTGTGCCCATAATAGGATCTTACATAATATTAACTACCTTCCTCTCTTCTCTTGAGATCAGAGCTGGAAGAAGCAGCAGTCCAGTGGTGACAGTGGGAACCAGACTACCTGGCTGATCCTAGTGGGCTTCAGGGAGCTGCAACACCTGGGCTTCCTTCCCTTCACTCTCTTCCTGGCCATCTATGCGGTGACAATCAGGGGCAATGCCCTCATCATGCTGGCTGTGGCCTCTAGTCAGACACTCCACACACCAATGTGCTTCTTCCTCTGCCACTCCTCCCAGCTGGAGATTGGCTATTCCTCCAACATCATACTGCAGCCATTGCAGAGTTTTCTGCACGGGAGGGAAGTCATCTCACTAGTCAGCTATCTGGCCCAGTTCTACGTGTTTTCTTCGCTGGCTGCAGCTGAGTGCCTCCTACTCTCTGCCATGTCCTATGACTGTTACTTGGCCATCTGACACCCCTTTCACTATCCTGCCCTGATGAGCACCTGGTTTTGTAGTTGTCTGGCCACTGGTGCTTGGTTCAGTGGCTTTTTCTCCTCTGCCTTCACTCTGGCCCTGGCAGCACCTCTGTCCTGGCAGCAGGGAGACTGACCACCATTCCTGTGACTTTGCCCCAATAGTAGGGCCATTCTGTGGGGAGTCATGTGGGGGGCTGAAGTCAGCCTCTCAGGCTTCCTGACACTGGCTCCCTTCCTACTGATGGTGGCATCCTATGCCTTTATTCTGAGGCCTGTACTGCAAATACCATCAAGCCATGAGAGGCAGAAAGCCTTCTTCACCTGTTCCTCCCACCTCAGCATAGTTGGGGTATTTTATGGCACTCTCATCCTGGTCTATGTGGCCCCAACAGACCACATGTCCCCCTTGCTTTGAAAGGTCTTCTCTGTCCTATACATGGCATTCATTCCCATGGTCAACTCCATCATCCACAGCCTCAAGAACCAAGAGGTGAAGGGGGCTCTGCATAGGCTCAGGGGACAGTTCATTCCAGGACACACTCACTGAGGGGGACAGGACAACTTCTGACTTCTTCCTGGATTGATTTCAGCTTAGCCCTTCCTCAAAGTCTGATGGACTAGAGACCATTACAATAAAAAGATGGAGACTGTAAGACTGAAAGTGGATGTCTAACAAAATGAGGTTAACTGTATATTCCAGTTGCAGTTGGCTAGGAATCAAAATCTCCTGCCTAGTTGAGAGCCTAAACACTATAGACATTCCATAAATATTAGTTGAAAAAATTAATGAATTCATACAGTTGTCTCTCGGTATCCATGGAGGATTAGTTCCTGACACCACTCCCACCATATCAAAATCTGTCGACGGTCAACTCCTTTTTATAAAATGGCATAATAGGCCAGGTGAAGTGGCTTATGCCTGTAATCCCAACACTTCGGGAGGCCAAGGGAGGTAGATCACTTGAGGTTCGAGATTGGCCTGGCCAACATGATGAAACCCATTTCCACCAAAAATACAAAAAGTAGCCAGGCATGGTGGTGCATGCCTATAATCCCAGCTACTTGGGAGGCTGAGGCAGGAGAATCACTTGAACCTGGGAGGCAGAGGTTGCAGTGAGTTGGGATTGTGCCATTACACTCTGCACTCCAGACTGGGTGACAGAATGAGACTACATATCAAAAAAAAAAAAAAAAAAAAGGAGAGAGAGATCGAAGATGGCCGATTACTAGCAGCTCAGGATTGTACCTCCCAGTGAAAGCGCAGAGAATGAGAGGATGCCACACTTTCAGATGAATATTTGTTGCTCACGAACCAGGAGATTCCCAGCGGAGGCGCCCCACAGGTCGCCAGTGCGACTCTTGAGGCTGGCGCAGCGGTTCTTGGTGCAGAGTAACCGGGACTGGGTCCCCTTTTGGTCGACGTTTAGAGCTCCAGGAAGGCAGAGTCACCTATTCAGCTGATTGAAAAAGGGACTCAAGAAGGAAGTCAGACCGGAGATTCCTGGGCAGAAAAGCACCATCAATCTTAAAGCCGCTGTTTTAGCCAGCACAGTGGGTTGCTCAGATTCCAGCGCTGGGAATCAACAAGTTGGACGTCCATTCAGAGACCTACTTTGAAAGTCAGTAATTACAAAGATGACAGGTGGATAAATTTACAACGATGGGAAGAAACCAGCATAAAAAGGCTGAGAATATCCAAAATCAGAATGCCTCTCCCTCTACAGGGGATCACAGTTCCTCATCAACAAGAGATCAAGGCCTGATGGAGAATGAGTGCGTTCCAATAACAGAATTAGGCTTCAGAAAGTAGATAATAAGGAACTTTAGTGAACTAAAAGAACATGTTCTAGCCCAATGTAAAGAAACTAAGAACCTTGAAAAAAGGTTTGATGAAATCCTAACAAGAATAGACAATTTAGAGAGGAATATAAGTGAATTAATGGAACTGAAGAATACAATACAATAACTCCATGAAGTAAGCACAGGTTTTAACAGTTGAATTGATCAAGCAGAAGGATATCAGAGGTTGAAGACCAACTTAATGAAATGAAATGAGAAGACAAGATTAGAGAAGAGTAAAAAGGAAAGAGCAAAGTCTCCAAGAAATATGGGACTATGTGAAAAGACCTAATTTACGTTTGATAGGTGTACCTGAATGTCATGAAGAGAATGAATCCAAGCTGGAAAATATTCTTCAGGATACTATTCAGGAAAACTTTCTTAACCTAGTAAGGCAGGACAATACTCAACTCCAGCTAATCCAGAGACCACCACAAAGATATTCCTCAAGTAGAGCAACCCTAAGACACATAATCGTTAGATTCACCAGGGTTGAAATAAAGGAGAAAATTCTAAGGGCAGCTAGAGAGAAAGGTCAGGTTATCCATAAAGGGAAGCCTATCAGACTCACAGCAGGTCTCTCAGCAGAAACCCTACAAACTAGAAGAGAGTGGGGGTCAATATTCAATATCCTCAAAGAAAAGAATTTTCAACCCAGAATCTCATATCCAGCCAAACTAAGCTTCATAAATGAAGGAAAAATAAAATTTTTTGCGAACAAGCAAGCACTCAGAGATTTCATCACCACCAGGCCTGCTTTATAAGAGCTTCTGAAAGAAGCACTATACACAGAAAGGAACAACCAGTATCAGTCATCCCAAAAACTTACCAAAAGGTAAAGAGTATCTCCATAATGAAGAATCTACATCAACTAATGGGCAAAATAGCCAGCTAGCATTAAACGACAATATTAAACTTACAAATATCAAGATTAATCCTAAATTTAAATGGATTAAATGCCCCAACCAAAGACACAGACAGGCAAAATGAATAAAAAGTCAAAACCCATCGGTACGCTGTATCCAGATCCATCTCATAAGCAAGGACACACAAAGACTCAAAACAAAGGGCTGGTGGAAGACTTACCAATCACATGGAGAACAAAAAAAAGAAAAACAGGGGTTGTAACTTTTGTCTCTGACAAAATAGACTTTAACAGTGACAAAGACTAAGAGAAACAAAGAAGGACATTACATAGGTAAAAGGATCAATGCAACCACAGGAGTCAATGATCATAAATATATATGCACCCAATATAGGAGCACCCAGATACATAAGACAAGTTCTTAATGACTTATAAAGAGACTTGGACTCCCACACAATAATAGCGGGAGACTTTGACACCATATTGTTAATAATCGACAGATCAACGAGATAGAAAATTAACAGGGACATCTATGATTTGAACTCAGATCTGGAACAAGTAAACTCAGTGAATATTTATAGAATTCTTCACCCCAGGTCCACAGAACATACATTTTTCTCAGTATCACATTACACCTATTTTGAAAGTGACCACATAATTGGAAGTAAATCACTCTTCAGCATTTGCATAGCATTTCACAGACTTAAATGAAATATTGGTTGGCTGTTTGTTTGTGATTTTCTTCTCTTATTCCTTCCTGTCTCCTCTGTTAAGCACAATTATCGGCAAAAAAGAGGTTTTTAACATCTATTTTTAGATTGCATTCCAGCCTGGGCAATAGAGCAAGACTCCTGTTCTCTCTCCCTCTTTCTCTTTCTCTTTCTTTCTTTCAAAAAAAAAAAAAAAAGAAAGAATCAAAGTGGAAATCGCTGAATTAGAAAACAGAAAAACAATAGAAAAATATTAATAAAAACAAAAGCTGGGGTGGGGGGCTAGGGGTGGGATAGCATTAGGAGAAATACCTAATGTAGATGATGGGCTGATGGGTGCAGCAAATTACCATGTCACATGTATACCTATGTAACAAACCTGCATGTTCTGCATATGTATCTCAGAACTTAAAGTATAATAATAATTTTTTAAATGCTGTTGCTTTAATAAGATCAATACATTTAATAGAACTTTAGGCCAGGTGCAGTGGCTCATGCCTGTAATTCCAGCACTTTGAGAGGCCAAGGCTGGAGGACAGCTTGAGGCTAGGAGTTCAAGACTAGCCTAGACAACAAAGTGAGACCTTGTCTCTAGAGAAAATTAAAAGATTATCCAAGTGTGATGGCACACACCTGTTGTCCCAGCTACACAGAAGGGTGAAGGAGGAGGACTGCCTGAACCCAGGTGATTGAGGCTGCTGTGAGCCATGATAGTACCACTGCACTCCAGCCTGGGCAACAGAACAAAACAAAGAACTTTAGTCAGACTAACAAAGGGAAAAAAGAAGACACAGGCTACCAATATCTACAATGAACTACATTGCAGATTATCAGAACAGGACAAGGGTAAGGTGAGCAAGACACTTAGGAGGTAAAATTAAAGGGGTCACTTTGCACAACCCTAAGAGTGAGAGCCTCCTTAAGTTTTGCACCACCGCTGTCTCACTTGCCTCACCCTAGGCTTAGCCCTCATTCTATATTTTAAAAAAAAAGGAATATTATGAACAACTTTATGATTATAAATATCACAGCTTAGATGTAATAGACAATTTCTAGAAAGACACAAATTACCAAACCTCAAAAAAGGAATAGATAACCTAGTCTTCTAGCTATTGAAGAAATTGAAACTGTTAAAAAACCTTTCGAAAAAAAATAGCTCCAGGCCCAGATGGCTTCACTGGGGAATTTTTACCAAACATTAATAAAGAAAAAATACCAATTCTATAAGAACTTCTTCAAAAATTGGAGAAGAGGCAATAATTCTAAGAAAACAGCATTACTACCATGCCAAACCCAGATAAAGATATTGTAAGAAAATAAACTGCATGGCCAGGCTCAGTGGCTCATGCCTGTAATCCCAGCATGTTGGGAGGCCAAGGCGGGCAGATCATGAGGTCAAGGGATCGAGACCATCCTGACCAACATGGTGAAACCCCATCTCTACTTTTAAAAAATACAAAAATTAGCTGGGCATGGTGGTGTGCACCTGTAGTCCCAGCTACTCAGGAGGCTGAGGCAGGAGAATCGCTTGAACCCAGAGGCAGAGGTTGCAGTGCACCGAGATCACACCACTGCACTCCAGCCTGGCAACAAAGTGAGATTTCATTTCAAAAAAAGAGAAAGAAACAAAACTTCAGCCGGGTGCAGTGGCTCACGCCTGTAATCTCAACACTTTGGGAGGCTGAGGTGGGTGGATCACTTGAGGTCAGGAGTTCAAGACCAGCCTGGCAACATCGTGAAACCCTGTTTCTACTAAAACTACAAAAAAAAAAAAAAAAAAAATTAGCTAGGCATGGTGGCAGGCACCTGTAATCCCAGCCTGTAATCGGGAGTCTAAGGCAGGAGGATCACTTGAACTCAGGAGATGGAGGTTGCAGTGAGCTAAGATGGTGCCACAGCACTCCAGCATGGGTGACAGAGTAAGACTCCATCTCAAACAAATAAAGAAAAGAGAAACTTCAGATCAATAATTGTTCATGAACATAAATGCAAAATTTCTAAACAAACTTCTGGCAATTAAAACCAACAACATTAAAGGAATGACATAACAAATGTTGGCAAGGATATGGAGAAATTGGAACCCTTGTACATTGATAATAGGAATGTAAAATGGTGATGTCGCTAGGGAAAACAGTATGGCAATCCCTCAGATATTAACAATGGAATGTCCATATGATCCAGTAATTCCATTTCTGGATATATGCCCAAAAGGATTGAAAGCAAGGTCTTTAACAGATATTTGGCCAGGCACAGTGGCTCATGCCTATAATCCCAGCACTTTGGGCAGATGGCTTGAACTCAGGAGTTCCAGACCAGCCTAGGCAACATTGCAAAACCCTATCTCTACAAAAAATATAAAAACTAGCCAGCATGGTGACAAGTGCCTGTACTCCCAGCTACTCAGGAGGCTGTGGCAGGAGGTTCCCTTAAACCCAGGATGAGGAGACTGCAGTGAGCCAAGATCATGCCACTGCACTCCAGCCTGGGCAGCAGAGTAAGACCCTGTCTCAAAAACAAAAAACAAAACAGATAATTGTACACCCATGCTCATAGTAGCATTAATCTGAAGAGCCAATATGTGGAAGTGACCCAAATGGGTACTAAAGTGTGATGTATATGTATAATGGAATATTATACAGCCTTAAAAAGGAAGGAAAGTAGATAGTAAATACCTCTGTGGGAAAAAAAAAGTAAGCAAAGCTGGGTGCAGTCGCTCATGCCTATAATCCCAGCACTTTGAGAGACCAAGGTGAGAGGATCACTTGAGCCCAGGAGTTTGAGACCGGCCTAGACAATATAGTAAGAAGCCATCTGTACCAAAAAAAAAAAAAAAAAATTAGCCTGTTATGGTGGTGCACACCAGTAGTCCCAGCTACTTGGGAGGCTGACCTGGAATGACCTCTTAAGCCTAACAGGTCAAGGTTGCAGCATGCTATGATTATGCCACTGCACTCCAGCCTGGGTGACAGAGCAAGATCCTGCCTCAAAATAGAAAAATAAAAATAAAAAGGTCAAATTTGTTTTGACCTAAAGATGCTAATGACTCTGTTCAGTAGTAATGAGAGCACTGGTAATCCATGGCATGATCTGGCAATAGAGATACACAAAATATCTCCATTGGATACTCCTATCAACCATTTAAAAGAAGCAAGGTGGTGGCCGGGTGTGGTGGCTCACACCTGCAATCCCAGCACTTTGGGAGGCCCTAGACAGGTGGATCACTTGAGGTCAGGAGTTTGAGACCAGCCTGGCCAACATGGTGAAACCCTGTCTCTACTAAAAATACAAACATTAGCTGGGTGTGGTGGTGCATGCCTGTAATTGCAGCTACTCGGTGTAAGGGTAGCCAAGAGAAAGGAGAATAGACCAAAAGTCAGGCAAGAAAGTTTTATTAACCTGCCAGGCTGCTCCACAACAGTCAGAGGAGGCAGCCCTGGACTTAACAAAACCAGGGGTTTATATAGGGTGAGAAGGGCATAAGGGAATTTCAGGACTAAGGTCATCTGTTCGCTGGTAACAGGCACAGAGATAGTTGGCTAACTTGTAACAGACCTATAATACATTATCCTGTGACTTTTGTGACAGTCTTTTTAAAAAAAGAGAAAAACCAGGAATTTTTTTACAGATATGTGTCAAATAGGAATTTATAAGTATGGATAACCAACATATGTTTTCCCTGTCCTCCCCTGAAATGCCCAGATGGCTGTAATCAGGCTTTGCTTAATTGTAGCATGTCTGGCAGCCTTGATGTGGCACCTAGATAGGGGTTCAGAAATGCAGCTGCAGAGCAATCAGAGTGGGGAGAAGGGGTCAGCTTGTACAGCTTGTCCCTAACATTCAGGAGTCTGAGGCACAAGAATAGCTTGAACTCAGGAGGTGGAAGTTGCAGCGAACCAAGAGTGTGCCACTGCACTCCAGTCTGGGCAACAGAGCAAGACTCTGTCTCAAAAAAAAAAAAAAAAAAAAAAGAATCCCGTGTCTTCCTTGGATAGAATGAATTATTATTCCCAATTCCTTACCTCCTTCATGTGATCATCCAGACCACATATTGGACAGAGTATTATTTCCCCACTACATCAAGGTTGAATTTGGCCATGCAACCTGCTTTTAGCCAATGAAATGTTAGCAGATAAGACACAAGTAGAAATGAAAAATGTGCTTGCCTGGTGTCATTTGGCCTTTTGTGCTTCTGTGATTGCCAGAAGAGAGCTGCACTTTCCATCTACCCACATCCCAGAATGAAACATTTGAAACAGATCTGATCTCAACCCAAATTCTGGCTCCTGAAGTAGAGTCTCCTCCCCACCCCAACCCACCAGCAATCCACTAGACCCAGGAGCAAGAAAATAAATGCTGGTGTAAGCCACTGAATTTTGGGGTGGTTTATGACACAGCAAAGACACTGACAAATACTCTTTCTCACTCCAGTACTTCTCCAAAGAGTCCTCTTTACTCTCCCACCACAAACCCTAACCCTCCTTAATTAGCAAGATTCTTCATTGTGTGGATGCAGATTCTGTACCTCCCTTGGTAATCTGCATTACATTTGGTTAAAATATGTTTACTGATCCCTAATTTCATGGTTAGTTACCCAGAAAGGGGATTTAGATGAGGCCCTATCCTTTGTCCCATTACAAACACAGGGAGGGAATCTAAAGTTCCCACACAGAATAATCCAACCAGTAACTAACATAAACAGATCCTTAATCAAAATCTAACGCCACTCCTTTCTGCTCCCTACATAAAATCATCAAAGTTAAGAGTGCATACATATTTTTTTGTGGATGTTTACTATGTACTTAAGAAATAAAAGTTGGCTGGGCGCAGTGGCTCACATCTGTAATCCCAACACTTTGGGAGGCTGAGGCAGGAGGATCACGTGAGCTCAGGAATTTGAGACCAACCTGGTCAACATGGTGAAACCCCGTCTCTACTAAAAATACAAAAAAATTAGCTGGGCGTGGTAGCACATGCCTGTAATCCCAGCTACTCAGGAGGCTGACATAGGAGAATTGCTTAAGCCCTGGAGGCAAAGGTTGCAGTGAGCTGAGATCAAAATCACGCCACTGCACTCCACATGGTGGCAGGCACCTGTAATCCCTGCTACCTGGGAGGCTGAGACAGGAGAATCATTTGAACCGGGGAGATGGAGGTTGCAGTGAGCCGAGATGGCGACACTGCACTCCAGCCTGGGTGATAAGAGCGAAAGTCTCAAAAAAAAAAAAAGGGAAGTCAATTTTTTTCTTTGGGGCACTTCTTTTGACAGAGCTTTGGATGTGGAGTATTTTGTTCAATCCTAGAAGCACAACATTGTTTTTAGTCTTTTAAAAATCAATTAGGGCTGGGCATGATGGCTCATGCCTAAAAATCCCAGCAGTTTGGGAGGCCAAGGTAGGTGGATTACTTGAGGCCAGGAGTTTGAGACCAGCCTGGACAACATGTGAAATCCCATCTCTACCAAGTATACAAAAATTAGCCAGGTGTGGTGGCGCATGCCTGTAATCCCAGCTATTCGGGAATCTGAAGCACAAGAATTGCTTGAACCCAGGAGGCGGAGATTGCAGTGAGTTGAGATTGCTTCACTGCACTCCAGCATGGGTGATGGAGTGAGACTCTGTCTCAAAAAAAAAAAAAAAAAATCAACTAAAGAGTAGCTGAGGCAGCTTTTGTGAAGAAAAATAAAACCAGACACCTCACACTTCCAGATATCAATACCTATTACAAAGCTATAGTAATTAAGATAGCGTAGTATTGGTGAAAAGACGGGCAAACAGATCAGTGGAACAGAATGGTGACTTTCACAAATATGATCCTCTGACAGAACAAAGGTGGCACTGTACTGTGGTAAGGAAAGGATGGTATTTTCAATAAATGACGCTTTTTCCGCTGGCTACCTATGGCTGCTTTTGTTCTCTTTTACTCATCTCGAAGCTCTCTGTGGTATTAGAAGAGCAAGAAACATACACACGTCTATGATTCTAGCCAGCCAGACATGAACTTTTCTGCCCGTTTAAAAAAAAAAAAAAGAAAGGAGTAGCAGAGCTAACAGTGGACCTTTTTGATCATCCCAAAATCTGGATGTAAATGGACTTTGAAGCAGTTTGCCTCAGAGCTGCTGAATTCAAACACACGTCCTAAAAACTTGATTTATGCTGCACCCAAAGAAGCGAGCAGCAGAGGGAAGGGGGCTACACTAGAAGAAAGGCAAGCAATCATTTTGCCCCACAGTAGAGATCACCCCAGGACAGAGTGGCCACCAGTAAAAGTGGCAGTTCTCTGGACAGGAAAAACTGCCATTCCATACATAAGTAATGCTTTGATCTTCCACTGTTTTATTCAAAACCAATAAACTTTATTAGGAAAGATTAGGCTTGTTCTCATTTTCAGAAATTTTTGTTCCAGCTACACTGACCTCACAGTTAAAGGGGAGAAAAAGAAAACCCTTGACTCCTTTGCTGATGACTACTACAGCAAGAGCAGGGGAACTCTGAATGGAAACTTCATCAAAGATATAAGGATGGCAAATAAGCATCTGATGAAAAGCTGCTCATTAATCAGCATTGTGGAAGACAGTGTGGCAATTTCTCAAGGATCTAGAAATAGAAATTCCATTTGACCCAGCAATCCCATTACTGGGTATATACCCAAAGGACTATAAATCATTCTATCATAAAGACACATGCACATGTATGTTCATTGCAGCCCTGTGTATAATAGCAAAGACCTGGAACTAACCCAAATGCCCATCAATGATAGACTGGACAAAGAAAATGTGGCACATAAACATCATGGAATACTATGCAGCCATAAAAAACAATGAGTTCATGTCCTTTGTAGGGAGTTGGATGAATCTGGAAACCATCACTCTCAGCAAACTGACACAAGAACAGAAAACCAAACACCATATGTTCTCACTCATAGGCAGCTGCTGAACAATGAGAACACATGGACTCAGGGAGAGGAGCATCACACACTAGGGGTAGTGGGGGAGGGAGCTAGGGGAGAGACAGCAGGGGCAGGGGGGAGGATAACATGGGGAGAAATGCCAAGTATAGATGAAGGGGGAATAGAAGCAGCAAACCACCTGGTTATGTATGCACCTATGCAACAACCCTGCATGACCTGCACATGTACCCTGGAACCTAAAGGCAAGTTTTTAAAAACTTAAAAAATTTAAAAAAAAATTACAAGAAAGTCACAAATGTGACCAAAGTAATTCAGAAAAATGTATGAGCTCTTATAATCTGTGTTAAAAAAAGGCAAAAAAGACTGAGTTTTTCTTTTTTTATCTATGTACTTTATACTTTACTTTCAAACTCTGATCTTAGAATAAAGAAAGGCTGACTGAAGGAAAAAAAAAAAAAGGAATATAACCACATCCATTAGAATTGTTAAAATCTTTAAAAAGCTGATCATCTATGTGTCCTTCCAAAACTCACATGTTGGAACCTAGTATCTAATGTGATAGCATTCAGAGGTAGGGCCTTTGGGGAAGTGATTAGGTCTTGAGGGCGGGCTCTACCCTCATAAAATACCGAGTGCCCTTACAAAAGAGGCTTCAGAGAGCTGCCTGGGCCTTCCTTCTCTTCCATGTGAGGACACAGCATTAGACCCCTCTTGCCCTTCCACCTTCTGCTGTTTGAGAATGCAGCAAAGGGCCGGGCGCGGTGGCTCATGCCTGTAATCCCAGCAATTTGGGAGGCCGAGGCGGGTGGATCATGAGGTCAAGAGATCAAGACCATCCTGGTCAACATGGTGAAACCCCGTCTCTACTAAAAATACAAAAAATTAGCTGGGCATGGTGGCGCGTGCCTGTAATCCCAGCTACTCAGGAGGGTGAGGCAGGAGAATTGCCTGAACCCAGGAGGCGGAGGTTGCGGTGAGCCGAGATCGCGCCATTGCACTCCAGCCTGGTTAACAAAAGCGAAACTCTGTCTCAAAAAAAAAAAGAGAATGCAGCAAAAAGGCACCAACTTGGAAGCAGAGAGTAGCCCTCAGCAGACACTGAACCTGCTGTCATCTTGATCTTGGACTTCCCAGTTCGCAGAACTGTGACAAATTATTTATTTATAAACTACCCTATCTAAGGTACTTTGGTATAGCAGCACACTAGACTGAGACTGGACCAAAGAAAAAAAGTACATATTATATAATGCCACTTATATAAAACTCAGAAAATGCAAACTAATCCACAATGACAAAAAAGCAGAGTAGTGATTGCTTTGGGATGGGAAATAGGAATGGAAGAGAGAGGAACTCAAGGAAAGTTTTGGAGTGAGGGATACATTTACTATCTTTACTGTGGTAATGGTTTCATAAGTGTATATATGTGCCAAATTTTATATACTTTAAATAGGTGCAATTTGTTGTTTGACAATTGTGACTCAATAAAGCTGTTAAAAACTAAAATTGGTAACAGTCAACCACGAATAAGACAATGAAATATAAATCTCAAAACTGCCCTGGGGCTAAAAAAGTGAGGTTTGACTAAAACTGAGTTATATCCAATGAATGTGAAATAAGTACATTACAAGAATATAAACTCATACAGGGGCACAATATAAAAATTATCTTACTGATGAATCTATCTGGATTCTTATGCCAGCTCTTCCATTAATTACTTAGTGCTATGAGTTGAATTGTGTCCCCCAAAGAATGACATGTTGAAGTCCTAACCCCCAGTATATCTCAAGAATATAACCTTCTGGAAATAGTATCATTACAGATGTATTAGACTGGTACAAAAGTAATTATGGTTTTTGCCATTTTTAATAATTAGTTAAGATGAAGTCAAACGGAATTGGGCCCCTAATCCAATATAACTAGTGTCCTTATAAGATGGCTATGTAAAGACAGAGAAAGAGAGAGAGAACTCCTTGTGATAATGAAGACAGAGATTGGAGTTATGAAGCTGCAAGCTAAGTAATGTCAAAAACAGCCCACAAACGACCAGAAGCCAGGAAGAGGCCAGCTTTCTCTTTCCTACAGGTTTCAAAGAACGTGGCCCTGCCAATACTTTGATTTCAGCCATCTAGTCTCCAAAACTGAGACAAATTTCTGTTGTTTTAAGCTACCCAGTTTGCAGTTTTGTTATGGCAGCCTTGGGAAACTAATACACTTGGTGTTTCTGGTAAGTCATTAATATTTCTAGGCCTTGATTTCCTCACTTTTACATAAGCGGGTTGGACCAAATTATATATAAAATTCCTTAGGAAAATTCACTAGTCTTTTATGCCCTGACTGCCCCATCTGTAAAATGGAGATAGTTTTATAACAATGCCTGGCAAATGGAAGCACTAAGTGTAAGCTGATATTTACACACACTAGCAATGGCAGTAATGATTCTTTCAGTTCTAGCAATCTATAGTCTATAACCAATCCCAAAGGATATGAGGTTTATGTGTCCAGTGAATTCTAGGAACGAGAATTCAGGAAGAAAAATACCCTACAAAGTTTGGAGGAGGGTAGAATAAGGAGTGGAACAACCAGAAGGGAGTCCTAAATAGCTGTGACAAAAGGTCAGACACAGTCAGGAAGGCATTCTTATAGCTCCCACTTCCTCCACTGCTTTACATTTCATGGTAAGCCCATCCCAGCCTGACCCGAGCCCCTCCAGGAGTGAGAACCTCCTATCCAGGTGCCTGCTGCTAAGTGGCTCACCCGGTCTGATGTTGGTGCTACTTTCATTAGATTTTTCTACTAATTATTCAATGCAAATATATACCAGGCACTACATAAGAGAAGGGATACAGCAGGAAAACAGTCTCTTATTGCAGTTTAGAGTCTAAAAGGGGAAACATTAAATAATTTTACAAATACTCATATATTACAAATGTGATAGTACTATAAAGACAAAAGACAGAGCGCGTCCATGCCAGGGATTAGAGGACACCTCCCTGAGAAAAAATGAATTCTATGATGAAACCCGCAGGATAAGTAGAAGTTAACCAGGAATGAGTGTTAAAGAGAAGTTAGAGGAAACAGGCAGAGGGAAGGTATGTGCAACAGCTCTGAAGTAAAATTAAAGCTTGCCACATTTGTGGAACAGAAACAAGTCATGAGAGATGAAGCTGAAGAGGTAGGTGGGAGATAGACTGTGTGGCCATCATAGCCCATAGCGAGGAGTTTGATCTTCACCCTAAGTTCAAGGGGGAGTTATTGAAGGGTTTTTAAGCAAAGGAGTAATGTAAGACTTGCATTTTCCAAAGATCACTCTGGCAGCAGTGTAAAAAATAGGTAAGAGGGTAGGTGTGGCCATGAGGTTATAATGGAGTGGTACTGTAATCTTTCAGATGAGACATGATTCAATGTCATAGATTAGCATGGGTTGTAGACTAGGAAAGAAACGGTTGGAGAAATCCATTGGTAAAATTTGATCTGGTGTCAGGGACCTTGGGATGCTGCTTCTAGCAGCTCAAAACCCCACTACGAAGATTCTGCTGAACAGAATTCTTCAGGAGAATGAGAGCCAGACACGTTAGCCAGGAGAGCCCAGAACAAAGGGCTGCTTTTGTGTCATCTAGAAGGAACCTGAGTTTCTGTACTTCATGATGCATTTCCCAGCAAGTCTAGAGCCTACAGACACACCTAACAGTGGGTGATGTGTCACTGATAAACGACTAGGGACTCGGGGCAGGGCAAGATAGAAAATAGGTTCTTGGAAAGGTATGTGATTAATCTCCAGCCTTCTTTTTGTCACTTTTCCTTATTTGGCAGGTTACTGGGGCCCAACTGAGCTGGGTGAAGACTAACCCCTACCCCTTTACAGTGCCTCATCCATCAGGGTTGCTTCTCCTCCACCCTTCTGCCTCTCTGCTTTCTTTCCCTCTCATCTCCCCTTTCCACTCTCACCTCACTTTCCCCGCTTCTCACCTTTCCCCCACTGTCTCCCTGAGTGTGGGGAGATACCCCAAACTCTCATTATTGACAAGATGGGCACTGTCTCCCTAGACCTCTCTTGTGGTCATAACTACTCACTGCAGCCATGGTGGCCTATGTGGACTTGGGCCAGAGGGGACAGACAACCTGGTCTGAAGGCAGATTTTTTCCCAGATCATAGTAAAACTGACTGTTGCACCATGCTTCAGCTTTGTGTCCAGCATTTTTTCTGCAGATGAAAAGACAGTGACAATGACTAGTAGTGATAAAAATTTAACTCAACAAATATTTATGAGCACTGGCCATATACATAGCTACCAGGAAGCCACTATTTACTATGGAAAAGACCAATGCCATCCCAGTTCTGGCCACTGTAGGAATTAATACCTAGCATACTTAGAACACTAATAGCTTAATACATTCATTCTTACCAGGTTCATCTATTCTATTTGTCTTTGAGAAACGGTTGCTGCTTGGCTGCTAAAGGTACCTCAGGATCTCAGAGCAGGAGTGTGAAGAAGGGATCCCTCACATCTGGGACTCTGACATCTGAGAAGGGAATGCTGGCTGGCCGATGCTGTACATGTGAAGAGGTACAATGAGGGTGGTTCTGGGACTGCAGAAAAAAAGTACAAACTGGAACCAAGTGATGCTGTCAGAATGAGGAGTCATTACTGAGAGAAGGTTGACAGAGACAGAAAGCAAACAGAAGGAAAGTGTCCCAGGCCGGGTGCGGTGGCTCACACCTGTAATCCCAGCACTTTGGGAGGTCAAGGCGGGTGGATCACTTGAGGCCAGGAATTTAAGACCAGCCTAGCCAATGTGGTGAAACTCATTCTCTACTAAAAAAAACAAAAATTAGCTGGTAGTGGTGGTGGGCACCTGTAGTTCCAGCTACTCAGGAGGGTGAGGCAGAAGAATCACTTGAACCTGGGAGGTGGAGGTTGTAGTGAGCTAAGATGGCACCACTACACTCCAGCCTGGGCAACAGCACGAGATCCATCTTGGAAAGAAAAAAAAAAAAGAAGAAAAGTGTCCCTCCTAGCCCCACAACCTGCCTTTAGTAGTCCCTACAGCCCAGCCAGCCAGCTGGCAAAGGAGAAATGTGATTTGCAGAGTTCTAGCCCCAGCACACAACAGTGTAAAAACCAGCACAACATTCCTTTAAAAGAATCAAGTAGGATAATTTGCTATACCAGACAGAAATCATTACTTATTATACAAAAGTAATTCTAACAGTGTAATGTTAGCAGAGATACAAAAACAGACCAATAGAACCCAACAGAGAGCCCAAAATCAAAGCATTTGACAAAACTGGCACTGCATGGTAGCAGAGAAAAACCATGACAGATAGTCATATGGAAAAAAAAAAAAAAGATTTGGATCTCTACCTCCCTTATACACAAAAACAAATTCCAGCTGGGCATCATGGCACACACCTGTAATCCCAGCTTCTTTGGAGGTTGAGGCAGGAGGATCACTTGAGCCCAGGCCAGCCTGGGCAACATAGCAAGATTCCCCACCTCAAGAAATAAAATAAATTGGTTAAACCACTATAGAGAACCAGACTTACATTATCTAGTAAAACTATAAATACATCTAACCTATGACCCAGATTACACTGCTGGATATACCACAGAGATATGCAGGCACATGTGCAACAGCTATATACATGTTTGGTTTTTTTGTTTTTTTAAAGAGACTGGGTGTTGCTGTCACCCAAGCTGGAGTATAAGATCACAGCTCATTGTAACCTCAAACTTCTGGGCTCAAGAGATCCTCTCATCTCAGCCTCCTAAGTAGCTGGGACTATAAGCACACACCACCACGCCTAGTTTTGTTTTTTGTTTTTTTTTAATAGAGACAGGATCTCACTATGTTGCCTGAGCCGATCTCAAACTCCTGGGCTTAAGCAATCTTCCGGCCTCAGCTTCTCAAAGCACTGGGATTATAGGTGTGAACCACCGTGCCTGCCTTAATATATAAAAATATTAATGACTAATTTTGAAATATCCAAAACTAGAAACAATTCAGTTTTCTCTCAACATTACAGTGAATAGTGATGTAGTTGTGTAGTAAAACTCTATACATAGTAGAATAATGAGTGTAGTAAATTTCTATATATAGTAATAAAAATAAATGAGAACATCTTTATGTAGACAAAGGATAAATCTTACAACTTTACTGAGGGGAGCAATGCAAAAGAATACAAGCAGTACAGGCACTGCTACTTATAATAGTAAGTCAGCAGATTAAATATTTAACTGTAAACGTGAAGACTGAGTTACTATCTCACCTACAGAATTGTACTTTTCCCTTACAAATGAATGAATCTACAGACATGGCTGGACTTGCTATTTTGCTTGTATTCATTCAATGTCACATTACCTAATCATTGAAACTTGGAGGAAGTAATGCCTGAGCTGAAAAAAGAGAATTTATACTTTTTTAAACAATAATAGTTACCATTTTCTGAGGGACATGTTTCTAAGAGTTTCTAATTCTGTATGTTTTTCACTTAATTTTACAATACCTCTAGGTATTATTACCCCTATTACATACTTAAGAAAATCGAGGTTCAGAGAGGCAGTGATTCTCTCAAAATCACAAAGTTCTCAGAGTAAGTGGCAAAACCAGGATTCAATCCAGGTCCTTCTGAATTCAAACCCCATGTACTTGGTCACATTTCAGTGTTTCCTTTTCAAATAAATCCAAGAATGGCTGGAGAACAGCCTGCAGGAGAAAGAACATTTCAAGATAACTGCCCATAGATAAATAAGATCAGATCACGAAGAGTCTTAAATGCCATGCTAAAAGAAGCTGATTGTTTTGGGGGTTTTTCTGACAACAATGAGGTGTAAGTGAAGACTAGGGGTTGCCATAAACAGTGAAGAGACAGGATGAAGTTTTTAAGATCATTCCGGCTGCAGTATGGATTGAAAAAGGGTAAGACTTGAAGCTGAGAGACCAACTAGGAGACTACTGCCTTTCTCAAGAGAAAGAATGAGGGCCTAAACCAGGAGTCACACATGAGGGATAAAGGAGTGAAGCAGGCAGGTTTTCTAAGACAGTTCCTTGCTGGTTGTCAGTTTTGGTAGAGGGGACATCAACAACCAGAGACCTCTCTCCAGTCTTTGCACACATCCAGAACCAACAGGTCGTCGAAACCTTCTCAAGCTACTGCTTCTGAAGACAGCTAGGAAAGGTTCTCTGCTTTTAAGGATTCATGATTATGTTGGGCCCACCTGGATAATCCTGGCTATTCTCCATCTCAAAACCCTAACCTTAACCACATCTAAAGTTCTTTTTGCCATTCTACAATAGCATATTCACAGATCCCAGGGATTAGGATGTAGACATCTTTGGGGGATGACTATTCTGCCTGTACAGTTGGTACTCTCTCACCCAATTGTAACTGAATGAACATGTGCAGCAACCCTGACTGGCCTGAGAAGGGTATGATTACCAAAGGCTCAAAACTTGCCAGGAATGAAGGTAGGCTCACACCACCATACCAAGATCTATCATTGTAATAACTGAGGGAATTTAGAATGTAGAGGAGATGACTACCAGTTGCAGCCCCAAGACCAACTGTAGCTATGAAGGCTGTAATTTGTACCCTTAAGTTTCTTCTTTAAAAGGCCCCCAGGAATCATGAACATGAATAGAAGTGGATCTGACAAAAGGCTGTAGCCATGGAGCTATGCCGCCCAGATTTCAAGAGAACCAGCTGCAGTTAACTGACAGCCTCCAGCATCCTCACCTTTGCATCTACCAAGGTATCACATTTCCCTCAGGTTACTACCAGTGACTGAGCACAGCAAGGGTATTGGGCCATTTCTTCTAACAGACCTTTGATTAGAGACTCCACTACCAGGGCCAAAACTTTCTCAGTAATATGGCGCAGCCTGAGGCCCCTCCTACCCCATCTTTCCATTTTCTCTGTACCTGAGAGCCAGAACCCTGGAGAATGGTAGCCAAACATAGCCTTCCCAAAACTCACATTTGAGTTTCCAAGCATGCATGGTTATCAGAATTTCTGAGGTGCTAAGAGTAGATTCCCTGGACCTCATTCCCCAGAAAGTTCTGACGGTCCTATTAATATTACGTTTAGCAATCATGCTGGGTGGTATGTATACTAGTGATTTGTAAATTACATTTTTTTAAACAGGAAAAGGGTATCTGAGCAGTCACGTTCAAGCTCACAGCTGTGTAAGTAGCTGTTTGTTGGCAGGGTGTGGTGGCTCATGCCTGTAACCCAGCACTTTGGAAGGCTGAGGTGGGCGGATCACCTGAGGTTAGGAGTTTGAGACCAGCCTGGCCAACATGGTGAAACCCCGCCTCTACTAAAAATATAAAAATTAGCTGGGCGTGGTGGCAGGCACCTGTAATCCCAGCCACTCGAGAGGCTGAGGCAGGATAATTGCTTGAACTGTGAAGTGGAGGTTGCAGTAAGCTGAGATCGTGCCATTGCACTCCAGCCTGGCGGACAGGAGTGAGACTGAGTCTTTAAAAAAAAAAAAAAGTAGTGTCTGTCTTAGCTAGGCATCATATGGCACTTAAGTCCGATTTAACAGGCTGAGGCAGGAAAATGGCTTGAGCTTAGGAGTTCAAGACTACATTGAACTATAATCATGACACTGCCCTCCAGTCTGGGTGACACAGTAAGATCCCATCTCAAATATAAATAAGCACATAAATAAAAAGAAGTAATGTTTGTCTTTGTGGATAAAGTGTATAATGCACTAATCTAGGCTAGGCGTGGTGGCTCACGCCTGTAATTCTGGCACTTTGGGAGGCTGAGGCAGGTGAATCACTTGGGAGACGGAGCGAGACTCCATCTCAAAATAAATAAAAAAAAAAATACTAGACTATGGAATCAAAAAAGCGGTGGAACTACAAACTGAAAAACAGTATCACTGGAAGACCTATTAAAGGCAATCTCCCCAGGGATTCATCATCTGATGAGCCTTTTATGAGTTACTTTCATCTATTCCTGAATGAAATACTTAAAGATGATGGTGTAACTGTGTAAACTATTTTGTGCCCATTTCAGTCCTTATAGAAAGTAATCTAATCTTTTGGCCCTTTGTCATAATGCAGTGTAGAAATAAACGATTTCTAGTGTAGGTACCTCAACCCTAACTGAACTTCTATTTTAACCCTGCTCTAAGATTGTGTCAAAACCATCTTGACAATACCTATGTCTATCTTAGTGATCCAGCATCAACCCCAATTTCTCTGTTTTAAGTATATTTCTACCACTAAAGAATTTTGAGATAGCATTTTTTTGAGATGGAGTCTCGCTCTGTCACCAGGCTGGAGTGCAGTGTCATAATCTTAGCTCACTGTAACCTCTGCCTCCCAGGTTCATGGGATTCTCCTGCCTCAGCCTCCCAAGTAGCTGGGATTACAGGCATGCGCCACCAGGCCCAGCTAATTTTTTGTATTTTTAGTAGAGACGGGGTTTCACCATGTTGGCCGGGATGGTCTCAGATCTCTTGGTCTCGCATCTCATGACCTCATGATCCACCTACCTTGGCCTCCCAAAGTGCTGGGATTACAGGCCTGAACCACCGCACCCAGCCTAGCATTATTTTTTAAAAAGTATTATTTAAAATTTTAAAGTATAGACACAGAGTCTCATTATGGTGCCCAGGCTAATCTTGAAGTCCTGAGCTCAAGTGATAGCTCACACACCTCAGCCTCCCAAAGTGCTGAGATTACAGGTATCAGTCACCGCGCCGGCAGATGGCATTGGCGTTGTGAGAAATGTGAGTGGGTGTAGGGGACACAGAGTGTAGGGTAAAAAGAAGATATTTGGAATTGAGTGGCTTTAATAAGTCCTGCCCCTTTTCTTTTACTTCTTCCTTCAAAGCAAAACCAAAACGAGCTACTGAAAGTTTATTTACTTCCTGGGATGGAAGTATTATCTGTCCCAACTTCCCTTTCCCATCAGACAGGTCCCTAAAACCGTAAAAAAATACTGTACTCTCAAATATGCATTCAATTGAGGTGACTGATATTTTCATAACATTTTCTTTAACATTTAATAGAAACTATATACAATAAATTTTTACTATATTTTACATAAGATAGCCACCACAGAAATTTACATAGGTTAAAAGCAAGATGGGTAAGGAGGACCCAGTCCTGTGGGCTATTTTCTCAGAGGATAAAAGCCAGAGTTCACCAGAGAAAGGGCTTCAAGACTGCTCAATTAAGTAGAGGTGAAGAAACGCTGAACTGCAGGTCTTTAGATAGAGATAACCAGATATTAGGGCCATCAATATCTCAAAGACACCACTCACAAAGACAGCTCCCACTTAGCTACTTAAGTGGATTTCTATCCATGACTTTGGAAATCCCATTACAAAGATGTCTCTTTCCTTTTAGGTGTAGTTCCAAATAATCCCAGAAGCTTTGATAAGGATTATCAAAGCTCTTTGTCTTCCAAAAAACCCAAAACTTTTGAAAAGTATCAGTCCATTCCCTCAAAATTTGGTTTTATGTCTGACTGTAATACTTAATCCAGAAGAAAAACAAGGTAGTTGAGTTGCCTGTGTTTTGTAAGAGATGATCAGAAATACTTCTTTGAAGAATGAGAAATTTAAATCTGCCAAAGTAAAATGGTTCCCAAAACTATCAACTAATAGAATTGGGTTCTGGCTTCCCATTTGCAGTAGCCAATCCACTCTGAGACAATGGTGCAGAAGCTTTCTCAGAATTTCGAGATCCCTGGGATCTGCACCCATCTCCAGCCATCTGCATCTGGCCCTGTTAAAAAAAGGCACTTCAGTTAGAAATTCATTCACTGTGGTCTGAAGTATTAATCTGACTTATCAGTGGCCACTTATACTAGCAATAAGAACAATACGACAAATAAATTAATTCTGGGCAGATGTTCTTCCCTATATTAGCTATTCCTGTCCCTTGGAAGAGCCCATTGTTGAGGATATTCCCATGAAATGGAGAGCTGTAGGTTGTTTCTTCCAAATGAAACAGCCATTCCCTGCTGAGGTCCCAGAACAGCCAACAGACCATAGGAAGATAGTCCTTTAGGCCTCTCTTTGAAACCATCAGTTATAGTACAACTGCTGGTCTTCAGTCAGGGCCACTGGAATTCTACCTAAGGTTCACAGAAACAACTCAAATCACATTACATTACTGGTCCTTCTACAGTGAGAACAATTTCGGTGCTGAACTCTCCCTCAGAAGTACAATTTACCTAGATTACTTGTCTCAAGCTTTTATTTAAATAAATTTATGTCCTACTCTGGGATATGAGGATCGGGGGCCATTAGGTAGTCTAAGAGCCCATGTGGAGAACTATAGCAACAAGGGTATTCAGGAGCAGAGTGGAGCATTTTCTAAAGTGCTTTGCTTATATGATATTCAATGAGCGAGAGCCATAGTGGAGCATCTTTATACTAGTGATAACACCCCATTCCCCTCCAGGAGTACATGCTAGCCAGCAGGGAACCCTCTGCCTGGCCAGGTCACTATATGAGAGAACTGTTCTTCACTTGCCAAAATATCCACTGGGTCTTCAGCAATTTCTTTGACTAAATGATCTTCAAGGGTTAGTGAAGGATCAAAAAGCAAAGGTGAAGGAGGACACTGCATACCATCACCCACAACATCCAAGTCCTAGGAAAAAAAAGAGAAATGCCCATCAGCAGTACTAAGGATAACAATAATAAAGTTAGCATATTTTTCAGCAAACTTTAAAACCTCATCTCTACAAAAACTGGAAAAATTAGCCAGGCATGATGGCACACACCTGTAGTCCCAGACACTACAGAGGCTGAGGTTGAGAAGATCCCTTGAGCCCAGGAAACAGAGACTGCAGTGAGCCGAGATTGCGCCACTGCACTCCAAACTGGGTGGCAGAGCCAGACCCTGTCTTGGAGGAAAAAAAAAATTCCCAGGAAAATTCATAGAAACAGAAAGTAGAAAAGAGAAAAGGATAACAGTAAGGAACAGGGGAAAGGGAAAGGAGAGAGTTACTGATTAAAAAGTACAAAGTTTCTGTTTAGGTTGATGAAAAAGTTCTGGAACAGAAAGTGGTGATAGTTGCACAACGTGGTAAATGTTCGTAATACCACCTATTTATACACTTAAAAACTGCCAGGTGCACTGGCTCACATCTACTCGCTGGGAAGCTGAAGTGCAAGGATCATTTGAGGCCAGGAATTCAAGACCAGCCTGGATGACACAACAAGACCCCATCTCTACCTACCCACCATTTACATGTATACATACATAGGTTAAGAGTAAAATCGTGTATGTTTAACTATATACGTAATTATATATGTTTACAATTTAAAAACATTTTTTAAAATATTCCCTCTGAGGCTATCTGTAATCAACATGGTAATTTCACCAGTGATGAACTTAAGTATGAACAATGGTATATTAAAATTAAATACTGCTGGGCAATACAAGATTGCTTGATTAACGTCCTAACCGCCACAAAGCAAGCAAATAAGCTCAAACGGGGGAAAGGGAGAGGGCAGCAGGAAAGGATAAAGGACAGAAAACTCAAAGTTCCTCTAAACGGCTAGGAAATATTTTGGTTAGGTCCATATCCCCACAGAGTTAACTCCCTGATTCTATTTTTTTTTGGAGATGGAGTCTTGCTCTGTTGCCCAGGCTGAAGTGCAGTGGCACGATCTTGGCTCACTGCAACCTCTGCCTCCCAGTTTCAAGCAATTCTCTTGCCTCAGCCTCCCAAGTAGCTGGGACTACAGGCCCGTGCCACCACGTCTGGCTACCTTTTTGTATTTTTAGTAGATACGGCGTTTCACCATGTTAGCCAGGATGGCCTTGATCTCCTAACCTCGTGACCCACCTGCCTCAGCCTCCAAAAGTACAGGGATTACAGGAATGAGCCACAGCGCCTGGCCAACTTCCTGGTTCTAAAGCCTAACATAGTTCAATTGCTCTGTTTAAAAAAAAAAAGACATTACATTCTAGAGACATGTTTCTTCCAACTGAATTGGCAATTCACACGGGGATACTGAATAGCCAACAGACCACAAGGAAGACATCACTCTTAGCTCCTGTTTGAAACCAACAGCTACAGCAAACCATTGGTCTTGATTCAGGGCCTAAGGCATTACAAAGGCTCAAATAAAACATCAAACCAACTAACTTTCATGCCACTGCTTTTCAAGAGTCTGGTGCTAAACTCTCCTTCTTCCTAAGAGTTAAAAATATCCAGGAGATAGCCAGCCATGGTGGCTCACACCTGTAATCCCAGCACTTTGGGAAGGCTGAGGCAGGAGAATCACCTGAGATCAAGAGTTTGACACCAGCCTGGCCAACATGGTGAAACCCCTTCTCTACTAAAAATACAAAAATTGGCAGGGCTTGTTCTCTACGCAGTATAAAAAGAATAAAAATAGAAAAAAAAAATTGGCAGGGCACGGTGGCAGCCGCCTGTAATTCCAGCTACTTGGGACGCTGAGGCAGGAGAACAGCTTGAACCCAGGAGGCAGAGGTTGCAGTAGGCCGAGATCATGCCATTGCACTCCATCCTGGGTGACAGAGCAAGACTCTGTCTCAAAAACAAACAAACAAACAAACAAACAAAAAAAAAACACCCAGGAGATTTGTACTCCCCATGCCCAATCCAGCTTATAGATCCTCTGTGTTTCTAATTATCCAGCTTTACGAGAAACTTAGTTCTATGCTTTCAATTTGCAATCATTTCCCATTTTTTGGTGTGCTCATAACCAAAAACAAGAATCAAAACATCTTCACATTAAAGAATATATATAATTTTTTTTTTTATTGAGACAAGAGTTTCGCTCTTGCTACCCAGGCTGAAGTGCAATGGTGCTATCTCAGCTCACGGAAACCTCAGCCTCCTGGGTTCAAGCAATTCTCCTGCCTCAGCCTCCTGAGTAGCTGAGACTACAGGCACGCACCACCATGCCCAGCTAATTTTTGTATTTTTAGTAGAGACGGGGTTTCATCACGTTGACCAGGATGGTCTCGATCTCTTGACCTCGTGATCCACCCGCCTCGGCCTCCCAAAGTTCTGGGATTATAGGCGTGAGCCACCGTGCCACAAAGAACATATATAATTTAAAAATCCTTAAAATAAAGCTGCTTAGGCCAGGCATGATGGCTCATGCCTGTAATCTCAACACTTTGGGAGGACGAGGCAGGCAGAACACGAGGTCAGGAGATCAAGACCATCCTGGCTAACATGGTAAAACTCACTCTCTACTAAAACTACAAAAAACTACCAGCCTGACCAACATGGTGAAACCCTGTCTCTACTAAAAATACATAAATTAGCCAGGCGTGGTGGCACGCGCCTGTAGACCCAGCTACTCCAGAGGCTGAGGCAGGAGAATCGCCTGAACCCAGGAGGCAGAGGTTGCAGTGAGCTGAGATCGTGCCACTGCACTCCGGCCTGGCGGGCACCTGTAGTCCCAGCTACTCGGGAAGCTGAGACAGGAGAACTGCTTGAACCCAGGAGGCAGAGGTTACAGTGAGCCAAGATCGTGCCACTGCACTCCAGCCTGGGTGACAGAGCGAGACTCTGTCTCAAAAAAATAAAAAATTTAAAAAAAAATTTTTTTTAAGCCACTCAATTTAAGCAGAAACATAGGAAATAGGATACATTCAACTTACCATCCATTTCGGGTGAGTTGGAAACTTTTGTATTATCCACAGAAACCAGTTTTTTCAACCATTAAGACTGTAAATCTGTTTTCTCCAATTGTTTTTTACCATGTGCACTTGTGTGTGTGTGTGTGTGTGTGATGGCAAGATCTCAGCTCACTGCAATCTCCGCCTCCAGGGTTCAAGTGATTTTCCTGCCTCAGCCTCCCCAGTATTGGGGATTATAGGCACATGCCACCACACCCAGCTAATTTTTGTATTTTTTGTAGACAGGGTTTCACCATATTGGCCAGGCTCACCTGGAACTCCTGACCTCAGGTGATCTGCCTGCATCAGCCTCCCAAAATGCTGGGATTACAAGCATGAACCACTGCATCCAACCCATACACAATTCTTATACAAATAATTAGCTTGGATTGGACGCTAATTATTTGTATAAGAAATACAGGTGGACAGATCACTTGAGGCCAGGAGTTCGAGACCAGCCTGGCCAACATGGCGAAACCCTATCTCTACTAAAAATATAAAAATTAGCCAGGCATGGTGGACCACGCCTGTAATCCCAGCTACTTGGGAGACTGAGACAGGAGAATCACTTGAACCCAGAAGGCAGAGGTTGCAGTGAGCCGAGATTTCACCACTGTACTCCAGCCTGGATGACAGAACGAGACTGTCAAAAATAATAATAATAATGATAATAATTAGCTTGGAATTAAACACTGAAGCAAAAGGCATCCAAGTCTCAAGATAACAATGGAATGGATATGTTTTCAGAAAAGTCTTTTCTCACATATACACAGTGTTGTCTCTTATAAGGTTTAAAATTGGCAAAAAGAACCTAAATAAGTGAAGGAAATAAGCAAAAATTCCAATTAAAACAGGAGTGTTTTAAAAACTAAAAGTATCAGAATATAAAGAGAATCCACGTTTTTGGCTCATGCCTGCAATCCCAGCACTTTGGGAAGCTGAAGCAAGCAGATCACCTGAGGTCAGGAGTTTGGGACCAGCTAAGCCAACATAGTGAAACCACATCTCTACTAAAAAATACAAAAATTAGCCAGGACTGATGGCATGCACCTATAATCCCAGCTGCTTGGGAGGCTGAAACAGGACAACTGCTTGAACCCAGGAGGTGGAGATTACAGTGAGCCGAGATCGCCACTGCACTCCAATCTGGGCCCAGAGCAAAACTCCGTCTCAAAACACAAATATGTAAGTAAATAAAAATTAAAAAAACAGAATCCACGTTTTGTTACTATCTCCAAAAACCACCAAAAGAGAATGAGAGAGAAGGAACTTAAAATAGTAAGATTAAGTGATAAGTTACTACCTGCCAACCATTCTTGCATCAAAGCACAGGAAACAAGCAAATATCCAGAATGAAAGGCTGTGTTTTTACCCGTATTAATATCTGATGCCTGGTCTTCCCACAAGTAAAATCACCTAAGTTATCAATAACAAGTTATAAGCCAGACATGGTGACTCATGCCTATATCCCAGCACTTTGGGAGGCCTAGGTGTGTGGATCATTTGAGGCCAGGAGTTCAAGACCAGCTTGGCCAACATGGCGAAACCCTGTTGGACTACCAAAAACACAAAAATTAGTAAGGTCTGCTGGCACGCACCTGCAGCCCCAGCTACTCAGGAGGCTGAAGCACAAGAATTGCTTGAACCTAGGAGGCAGAGGCTGTAGTGAGCTGAGATCGCACCACTGCACTCCAGCCTGAATGACAGAACAAAGACTCGTTCCTTAAAAAAAAAAAAAAAAAAAGGCCAAGTTATAGTGGCTGGGCACAGTGGCTCATGTTTGTAATCCTAGCACTTTGGGAGGCCAAGGTAAGAGGATCACCTGAGCCCAGGAGTTGAAGACCGGCTTAGGCAACATAGGGAGACCTCTTCTATATAAAAAATAAAAAATTGGCTGGGCATGGTGGCATAAACCTATAATCCCAGCTACTTGGGAGGCTGAGGCAGGAGGATCACTTAAGCCCAGGAGTTTGAGGCTGCCGTGACCCATGATCATGCCATTGCATTCCAGTCTGAGCAACAGAGAAAAACCACAACTCAGAAAAACAAGTTATAAAAATGATAACTGAGCCAGGCACAGTGGCTCATGCCACCGACAGAAACCCCGTCTCAAAAGTTCTTAACAGTATATTCCTTAATAGCCAAAAAGTAGAAACAGCGCAAATATCCATCAACTGACAGATTTTTAAAGTGCTGTATTTCCAAACAATGGAATATTAATTCAGTCACAAAAAGGAATGAAGTATTGATAAATACTGGTTTGGATAAACCTTGAAAACATTATGCTAAGTGAAAAAAGCCAGATCAAAAGGATACCTATAGTATTATACCGATATGAAATGTCCAGAACAAGCAAATTTAGAGACAAAAAGTAGATTCATGGTGGCCAAGGGCTGAAGGGAGAAGAAAATGAAGAGTGACATAATAGGGATTGAGTTTCTTTTGGAGATAATGAAAACCTGAAATTAGATAGTGGTGACAGTTGCATTACTTTGTGAATATACTAAAAATCACTAAATTATACACTTTCAAAGAGTGCAATTTATGATATGTAAACTGTATCCCTAAAAAGGTATGAAAAAAATGTCTAGGAAAAAAATAAGGTAGGGCAGATTTCTCTAAATTAGTATGCTAACACACAAATAAAACCACACATATATATCACTTCAAAAACTGTCAATTCTCCTAACCACCAAAGACTAACCTATTCCTCACCATTAATAAATAAGGCCTTGTCTCAAGGGCCTGAGCCAGAGCAGAGCTTCTCTAACTTACATCACTGAACTCCAGAGGTAAACTCTCAGTGGGCTGAAGCTCAGCAGCACTCAAGTACAGATCCATGGGGCCGGCTTCCAGATCGTCTGGCACAGACAGTACCTGCTCGGGCTTATACATCTGAGGAGGCAACTGGAAATGGAGTGGGCAGCAGGGATCCTCAGAGAGGCTTACAGGAACAGGTTTGTTGCAGGGTACCTCTTCAGATCCCTGGCAGCACTTGAAGAGAACCTGATTCGTATCTTGACAAATATCTGTAGAAATATGGTCAAGGGAAATAAAACACAATCTATCGAAAGCATAAAATATAAATAGCATGCTCTGCCAAAACTTAAGGTCTGGACTATACAAGATAAATTACAGCTACATTTGATACAGAATACCAAATGCAGTTAGCAATTTTTAAAGTTACTTCTCAAAATAAATGTCATTTA
The DNA here is from genome assembly GCF_030222135.1 of Aotus nancymaae. NCBI lineage: Eukaryota > Metazoa > Chordata > Mammalia > Primates > Aotidae > Aotus > Aotus nancymaae. The sequence continues at coordinate 32,442,099 of NW_026988428.1, forward strand.
CTAGCATCAAATTCTAGCTCTACCAGTAATTTAAAACTAGTCTCTGACCTCCTTTTCAGGATCCTAGTCATTTAAACTAGACACTAATCCATTCTCCCTTAAGCAAGTAGCAATAGCACTCCCAGGAACACACACCTGTCCAGAATAAATACTGTAGTGGCAAATGCAAATAGCCTTGAAAATGCCCCCAACACAGCCCTTCCAAGAGTCAAGAAATACAACGTGTCTGCTCTCTTAGCAGACTGGCAAATTTTGCAACAGTTTCTTGGACCTTGTTTCCAAAGATGACTACATGATAAATTCATTTAAAGCACAGTGGAATAGGGGAAAACAGCTCTAGCAAAAGTCACTAGGTATTATATACTGACAAGAAATTAAATATCCATGCTTTTTGTTTTTTGGGGGAGTGTGGTAGTTCAGGGGAGCCCTTTTCTGATCCTAAAGGAAGAAGAAAATTTTGCTTATGAAGGCCCACTGAAAAAAAAAAGTACTCCAGAAACACTGCAAGGACTCTACAACAACTTTTGTTAAAGGCAGAAGGGCTTTATGTCCAAGTTAGCAAAGAAGCTCTGTAGGATGAATCAAAATCAAGATCATGATTAGATACAGTAAAATTCAAGTTACTCTACAAAACACATTTTATGCAAGTGCTACCATTTCTTGAAATCTTAACTACCTGGTTATTTTTCTAGATTAATAAACGTTATTTTAAAATTAGACTTATTTTTAACCAGAAAACACAATTTTTCTATAAACTGATAGTAGCTAGATTATGGAATTGTAATTTTTAAAAATAAAAAAATCTAACGTATAATTTTTTTTTTTTTTTTTTTTTTTTTTTTTTTTTTTTGAGGCAGAGTTTTGCTCTTGTTGCCCAGGCTGGAGTGCAGTGGCGCGATCTCGGCTCACTGCAACCTCCGCCTCCTGGGTTCAAGCAATTCTTCTGCCTCAGCCTCCTGAGTAGCTGGGATTACAGGCATGTGCCAACACGCCTGGCGAATTCTGTATTTTTAGTAGAGATGGAGTTTCGCCATGTTGGTCAGGCTGGTCTCGAACTCTTGACCTCAGGTGATCCACCCGCATTGGCCTCCCAAAATGCTGGGATTAAAGGCATGAGCCACTGCACCCGGCCTACATTTTAATTTTTTAAACCATATAAACTTTTCTTGAATAAAGCCATTACTTTCGTGTTTTTTTTTTCTTTCTTTAAGCCATTACTTTCAATCCATACCTGGAAATAACTAAACTCTCAAGTAGGGTGTGACGGCTGTGACACTACCAACATTGTGGACCAGGTACATCTTTGTTGGAAGAAAGATGTAGAGCAGCATTCCTGGCCTGTCAGTAGCACCTCCATCTCTGAGGCATAACAACCAAAAATTTATCCACACATTGCCAACTGGAGAACAAGATGGCCCCCAGCTGAAAACCACTACTCTAAAGAAACAGAAGATAGTACAAAGCAAACAAGTGTTTATTGAATGAATAACCAAATGAATAAACATATGAACCTAATGGGAACCATCAGATTTGCGCTATGTGCTTAAACCTAAGCAATATCTAATGTGCTTAAGAAGTCCATTCTTAAATTATTAATATTTAAAATGTTATCCATTAAATGTTTCAACCAGAACTTTTTTTAAGACAAAGTCTCGCTCTGTCACCCAGGCTGGAATGCAGTGGCGCAATCTCAGCTCACTGCAACCTGGGCCTCCCAGGTTCAAGCAATTATCCTGTCTCAGCCTCCTGAGTAGCTGGGATTACAGGCGACCACCATCATACCCGGCTAATTTTTGTATTTTTAGTAGAAAGAGGGTTTTGCCATGTTTCTACTAAAAATAGAAGAAACATGGCCAGGCAGGTCTCAAACAAACTCCTGACCTCAGGTGATCCACCCACCTCAGCCTCCCAAAGTGCTAGGACTGCAGGCGTGAGCCACCACGCCCAGCCAAGAACTTTTTTCCACTAGAATTCAAAGGACTTTCACAAGTCTCTTATGTATTTAATACCACAATATCCTAAAAAAGGACTCCCCCCCATCATCCTCTACCCACTTTCCTTTCAGATGGGGACAAAGAAGATAAGAAGGGAATGGTTAACCTACAACTACAGTCTGGGTCCTTCACTTTCAGTCGAGTGCTGTCTCCATTAGACCACAGTAAAGAGTTAACAGGTCACCAATGGCAGTCGAATCTTTCTCTGGGATAAGGACTTAAGGAAGGGTAAGTAACTTAGGCAACTATGGAGTGGAAAGGAAAGAGCATAAAAGGAAAAAAAAACACTTCCCTACTCTTTTCAAATACATTTCATTTTCAACTTTGCTTTGTATCTTTGAGTACAGTATTATAAGAAATATATAGTCTATACTATCTGTAAACTGAGTTTTTTCCCTTATAAAAGTAATTCAAGCTCACCTTAAAAAAGAAACAAAAAAAAGGAACAGTGAAAAGGAGGCATTCATAACCACACCATGCAAAAATCACCACATACCTGTGTTGTTCCCTCCCAGAATTTTGTTTCATGCAGTTTAGACGCTATACAGAATGTCACTATCATTTTGCTGTCATTCATAAATTGTGTTAAATATATTTAATGCCTGAAAATAATCCATACTATGTTGTGCTATGATTTATCTCCCTACTGTCCAGGGAGATAAAAAATTTTAAGGCTGTCTTTAGTTCAAAGAATATTTTGTGTAAAATATTGGTCTGCATTTGATTATCTCTTCAAAATAAATTTCCAGAGGTAAATATTATCATGTGAAGAAATATGAATTACTTTCAAACTGCTTTCAAAAAGCTTATGTCAATTTATATTCCCACTGCCAATATTTAGAAGGATTCATTTTACCATACTCTCACCTACTTTTGAAATTCACTCATTTTTTTAATTGTACATTTTAAATTTTATTTTAAAACAAATATATGTACAAATAGCAATTTTATAGATTTTAAATTTTCCTTGTTTTATTTCCTATTTACAGTTGACCTTTGAACAACACAGGCTTGAATTGCACAGGTCCACTTACATATGCATTTTCTTCTGCCTCTGCCATCCCAGACAGTTAACACTTCCCCTCCACTTACTCAACATAAAGACCGTAAGAATCTTTATGATAATCCTTCCATTTAATCAACAGAAAAAAATATTTTCCTTATGATTTTCTTAGTAATATTTTCTTAGTTTATTATAAGAATACAATATATGACATATAAACATATAAAATACAGCGCCAGGCAGCTATGTTGTTGATAAAGCTTCTGATCAACAGTAAGCTAAAGGTTACTAGCAGTTAAGTTTTGGAGGAATCAAAAATTATACACAAATTTTCAACTGTGTAGAGGGCTCAGCACCCCAACCCCCTTGAATTGTTCAAAGGCCAATTGTATTTATAGTGAAGATATACACTTTTCAACTATTAGCCTTTTCTATCTTCTTTTAAATATGCCCAATTATTTTTTTTGAGATGGAGTCTCGCTCTGTTGCCCAGGCTGGAGTGCAGTGGCACAATCTTGGCTGACTGCAACCTCCCCCTCCCAGGTTCAAGCAATTCTCCTGCCTCAGCCTCCCAAGTAGCTGGGACTACAGGTGCGCACCACCACGCCCAGCTAATTTTCCTATTTTTAGAAGAGACGGGGTTTCACCATATTGGTAGGCTGGTCTTGAACTCCTGACCTCATGATCTGCCCAACTCGGCCTCCCAAAGTGCTGATATTACAGGCATGAGACACCACGCCCAACCACCCAATTGTGTTTTAAGTAATTTTTTTTTTTTTGAAGACGGAGTCTCACTCTGTCACCCAGCCTGGAGTGCAGTGGTATGATCTCATCTCACTGCAACTTCTACCTCCCAGGTTCAAGCAATTCTCTGCCTCAGCCTCCCAAGTAGCTAGCTGGGTTTACAATAGCCCACCACCATGTCCAGCTAATTTTTTTTTTGTATTTTTAGTAGAGACAGGGTTTCACCATCTTGGCCAGGCTGCTCTTGAACTCCTGACCCCACTATCCACCGCCTCCACCTCCCCAATGTTGGGATTACAAGCGTGACCCACCACAACCAGACTTTTTTTTTTTTTTTAAGAGACAGGGTCTTGCTCTGTCACCCAAGGTAGAATGCAGCGGCATGATCCTTGCAGGTTCAAACCAGTAGGCTCAAAAGATGCTCCCAAGTAGCTGGGACTACAGACACATGCCACCACACCCAGCTAATTTTTTTTTTTTTCTTTAGAGATGAGGTCTCACTGTGTTGTCCAGGCTGTAAACATTTATCTTTAGAGTTTTTCTTTACTTTGCACAACATTGTATAAATAAGAAACGTAATCCCTTATGAGACATCTGTTGTAGTAATTAATAAATTAGGAACATTTAATAAGCAAAACAAAAAACCAGCTTCTTATCAAAAGACTAAAAAGAGGTTCTCCTCCTCTTCCTATTAAAGAAAATAAGTTTCAATTTCCAAATAATTGGCATTTCTTGCACACAAATGAAATCCAGCAACATTTAACTAAGCCTTTCACATAAAAACCCTATTTAATGGCCGGGCGTGGTGGCTGATGCCTGTAAACCCAGCACTTTGGGAGGCCAAGGTGGGCGGATCACAAGGTCAGAAGTTCGAGACCAGCCAGCCCAACATGGTGAAACCCCATCTCTACTAAAAACACAAAAATTAGCTGGGCATGGTGGCAGGCACCTATAATCCCAGCTACTCAGGGGCTGAGGCAAGAGAATTGCTTGAACCCAGGAGACTGAGGTTGCAGTGAGCTGAGATCACACCACTGCACTCCAGCCTGAGCAACAGAGTGAGACTCCGTATCAGGAAAAAAAAAAAAAAATCCTATTTAATTAACAACTCAAAAAGGTTTGAAGGCCCAATGACAAATGTAATCCTTTAACAAAATCATGAGACATTATGATGGTTCAAAGGCAAATTAATAGAAAGAAGAAAAAAAAAAGCAACTCATTTTTGGAAACAGTAAACTTCTAATTTGAATGATGCTTAAAATATGCAAGTTAGAGGCCAGGTACAGTGGCTAAGTGTTAATACAAAAGAGTCAAGAGATGGGCGTGGTAGCTCACACCTATAATCCTATTACTTTGGGAGGCTGAGGCGGGAAGGTAACATGAGCTCAGAAATTCGAAACCAGCCTAGGCAACATAGTGACACCTCCTCTCTACAAAAATTAAACAAAATTACCTGGACATGGTTGTACATGCCTGTAGTCCCAGCTACTCTGGTGGTTGAGGTGGGAAGATCGCTTATGACCAGCAGGTAGAGAGCTGCAGTAAGCCGTAATCATGCCACTGCACTCCAACCTAAGCAACAGAGACTCTATCTCAAAAAAATTTTTAAAAAGAAAAATGTCTGAAGAGTCAAGTTAAAAGAATTTTTTTTTTTAAGTTTATAAAGGCCGGGTACAGTAGCTCATGCCTGTAAGCCCAGCATTTGGGGAGGACAAGACTAGAGAATTGCTTAAGCCCAGCAGTTTGAGCAACGTAGTGAGTCTTGTCTCTACAAAAAATTTAAAAAACGCTGGCCAGGCACAGTTACTCACGCTCTAATTCCAGCATTTTGGGAGGCCAAGGAGGGCAGATCACCTGAGATCAGGAATTTGAGACCAACCTGGCCAACACTGTGAAACCCCATCTCTACTAAAAATACAAAAATTAGCCAGGCATGGTATCATGCATCTCAGCTACTCAGGAGGCTGAGGCACAAGAATTGCTTGTACCTGAGAGGCAGAGGTTGCAGTGAGCCGATATCACATCACTGCACTCCAGCTTGGGCAACAGAGTGACACTGTGTTTCAAAAAAATATAGTAATAATGAAATTAAATAATTAGCCAGGCATGCTGGCACACATACATAGTCCCAGCTATTCAGAGGCTGAGGTGGGAGAACTGTCTAAGCCCAGGAGTTCAAGGCTGCAGTGAGCTATGACTGAGACACTGAACTCCAGCCTGGGCAACACAGCAAGACTCCATCTCAAAAAAATAAAAAAATTTTTTTTAATTAAAAATAAAAGCCGGGTAATCCCAGCACTTTGGGAGGCCAAGGTGGGCGCATCACGAGGTCAAGGGATTGAGACCATACTGGCCAACACAGTGAAACCCTGTCTCTACTAAAAATATAAAAATTAGCTGGGTGTGGTGGCACATGCCTGTAGTCCCAGCTACTCAGGAGGCTGAGGCAGGAAAATCACTTGAACCCAGAAGGCAGAGGTTGCAGTGGGCCAAGATGGTGCCAACTGCACTCCAGTCTGACAACAGAGTGAGACTCTGTCTCAAAACAAACAAACATTGGACACAGTGTCTCACGTCAGTAATCCCAGCATTTTGGGAAGCCAAGGATGGTGGATCACCTAAGGTCAGGAGTTTGAGACGAACCTGGCCAACATGGTGAAACCCCATCTCTAATAATAATACAGAAATTAGCTGGGTGTGGTGGTACATGCCTGTAATCCCAGCTACTCAGGAGGCTGAGGCAGAAGAATTGCTTGAACCCAGGAGGCAGAGGTTGCAGTGATCCATGATCACACCACTGCACTCCAGCCTAGGAGACGAGCAAAACTCCAAAAAACAAAATAAAAATATAGAAGCCAGGGCCCTAACCACACAAAAGGATAATACTAGAAGTTCACAGTGCAGAATCATCCTTTCAATTGGGGAGGAAAACCCACAGTAATTTTTTAAGGTTATAATTAGATTTAACAGCATTAGGATTCTAATAAGCAAGTTAAATCAGAAACCTTGAGACAATTATAAACATTGTATGGATATTTTGGAACTCTAGTATTAAGATTATAAATAAATATTAGCTCACATCTATAACAAATGACTCATGTTTCTTTCTAATGAATTGACCACTACATTTCCAAAGTTATGAAATGGCCAACAGACCATAAAAGAATAATTCTTTAGGCTCCTGCTTGAAACCAACAGCTTCAGCAAACTGGTGGCCTTGATTCAGGGCCAAAGGAAAACAAAAACCTTCAATTAAGCAAACTAGCACAGAGATTCCCACTAGTCTTCAAACTAGCAAATCAGAGCCTTAACAGGCAAAGTAAAAAGATACGGGTAAGGCAGTGTCTGGTCATTGGAAGAGACTGATTGGAACAACGAACATCATCCACGAAGGCCAAGCACCTCTGACTGGAACGAGTGGTATGGGCCTAAAATGAAAAAAGACAGATAAAATAGACCCACAAAAGAACATACAAACAATTACGATGAAAATAGTCATATAAGAAAAGCACATCCTAAAGGCTACAAAATTCAACATTTAACAAAAGTAGATACACCAATATTATGCAAAAGACAAAAAACTAAAACCTAGCATATAATGAGTCAACCTTAATCCCAAATACACCTCTCCATATTCTAAAAGTGTGATATAGCCTAATTGTTTTAAGATTTTGTCTTTTACCAACAGAACTCTTGAAAATTGTAACCTTAGGTGGAATCTTAACAAATGAAACAAACAAAATTACTCTTAGTGCAACAGAGACCAAGGGTTTCAAAAACAAATTTCAGAATAATCACTTAACTTTTCTTCCTATTAACCTTACTTCCTGACATGCAATTGCTCCTATTCTACCTTCACACCTTTTAAAACAAGATTCCCAAGCAATTCAGGCTTAACCTGTGTTTATTTCTGAACTGAAGAATATCTGAACCAAAAGACTTAGAAACTTATTCCAACTACTCAATATGCAGATGAGAATACTGAGGCCCAGAAAAGTTAAGCTGTCTGTGCAGACATAAAGCTCATCAGTGGGGACTGAGACTAGAATCTATGTCTCCTGACTTCAAGCTAAGTGCTTTCACTACAACCCAAGTGCAGAAAGTCAGATTTCAGATCCAAGACTGGACATAATGTTTTGATAATTACTCTGACTTTGTAAATAAAGTGAACATGGCCAGGCACGGTGGCTCACGCCTGTAATCCCAACAGTTTGGGAGGCCGAGGCAGGTGGATCACGAGGTCAGGTGCTCAAGACCAGCCTGGCCAACATAGTGAGACACCATCTCTACTAAAAATACAAAAAAATCAGCTGGGCATGGTGGCAGGCACCCACAATCCCAGCTACTCGGGAGGCTAAGGCAGGAGAATCATTTGAACCTAGAAGGTGGAGGGTGCAATAAGCCAAGATCACGCCATTGCACTCCAGCCTGAGCAACAGTGCAAGACTCTATCTCAAAAAAAAAAAAAAAACAAATAAAAATAAAGTATACACACAAATTACCTGTTGGGTGGCACCATCTGTGACCAGCATTCTGCGTTCTTTCAACTGCCTATGCAGTAAGGCTTCCACTCCATATCGCTGGCGGTATCGACGCAGACATTTTAATCGTTTTAAGTTCTCTCGTTCTTTGGCCAAAAGTCCCTCTGGGCCAGTCAGCAGACTACTGCCTAGAGTTACAAGAGTCAAGATGTTATTTGCTAAGCAACCTATCAAGGTTACTTCTCCAAATCAACAAGTAAACAGAAAAATCTTTAGCATAAAACAGGCAGTTTCAAAAGCAAATTCTCCCCCATTCCAGGTACCAAGACAGAAATAAATCTAATTACAGTCATGTGCTACATAAAACCACTTTTTAATCAATCATGGACCATATATACTATGGTGGTCCCATAAGATTATAACAAAGCTGAAAAATTCTTATTGCCTAGTGACATAGTTCAACTCACACATTTGTGGCGATGCTGGTGACCAAACCTACTGCACTGCTAGTTGTGTAAAAGTCTAGCTCATAACAATTATGCACAGTACATAATACTTGGTAATAAACAACTATGTTACTGGTTTATGCATTTACTATCTAATACTTATCCTTAGAATGTACTCCACTCTATCTATTTTTAAAAAGTTAAATGTAAAACAGCCTCAGGCAGGTATCTCAGAAGTTACTGCAGAAGGCATCGTTATCATGAGATGACAGCTTGCTGAATGTGACTGTCCCTGACGACCTTACACTGGGACAAGATGTGGAGGTGGAAGACAGTGACACTAGGCCCATGTAGGCTAGGTGAATGTACGTGTTTGCATCTTAGTTCTTAACAAAAGTTTAAAAGGTTTTTTTTTTAAGAAAAATATTTTTGTGCAGCTGTACAATGTGTTTGTGTTTTAAGCTAAGTGTTATTACAGAGTCCAGAAGTTTAAAAAAAAATTTTTTTTAAGTTTATAAAGGCCGGGTACAGTGGCTCATCCCTGTAATCAATCCGAGCACTTTGGGAAGCCGAGGTAGAAGGATCACTTGAGCACAGGAGTTCAAGACCAACCTCAGTAACATAGCAAGACTCCGTCTCTACAAAAATTTAAAAATAGTTGATTGAGTATGGTGGTGCATCTGCAGTCCTAGCTACTCAGGAGGCTGAGGCAGGATAGCTTAAGTCCACGAGTTCAAGGCTGCAGTGAGCAAGGATCATACCACTGCACTCCAGACTGAGTGACAGAGCAAGATTCTGTCTCTTTAAAAAAAAAAAAATTTATAGCCCAGGTGCAATGGTTCACGCCTGTAATCCCAGAACTTTCGGAGACCTAGGTGGGTGGATTGCTTGGGGTCAGGAGTTCAAGACCAGCCTGGCTAATGGCGAAACCCCATCTCTACTAAAAATTTAAAAATTAGCACACGCCTGTAATCCCAAATACTCAGGAAGCTGAGGTGGCTTGAACCTAGGAGGCAGAGAATTGCTTGAACCTAGGAGGCAGAGGTTGCAGTGAGCTGAGATGGCACCACTGCACTCCAGTCTGGGCAGTAGAGCAAGACTGCATGTCTGTCTCAATTAAAAAAAAAAAAGTTTATAAAGTAAACAAGTTTGAGTAAGCTAAGGTTAATTTATTATTGAAGAATTTTTAAAATAAATTTAGTATAGTCTAAGTGTACAGTACTTAAAACTTATCTACAGTAGTAAATAATAATGTGCTAGGCCTTCCCGCTGACTCACCACTCACTCACATGCCCAAAACAACTTCCAGTCCTACAAGCTTCATTCATGCTACATGCCATTTTTAAAATCTTTTATGCCATAACTTAACTGTACCTTTTCTATGTTTAGATGTGTTTAGGTACACACTTACCACTGTGTTACAACCACCCACAGTATTCAGTACAGTAACATGTTTCTAGGTTTGCAGCCTAGGTACGCTGCAGGCTATACCACCTAGGTTAGCCTAAGCCACTCTATGAAGTTTGAATGATAAAAATCGCCAAACTCCAAAAGAAAAAAAAAATTGCCTAACAACGTATGTATCCCCATCATTAAGCGACACAGGACTATACTACCAAATCCACACATTAAACCCACAACAGCTTGTTGAACTGGCATAAAACTTGCCTAGAGCTTCATGTTCCACTTTGCGATTATGTAAGTACCGGCGCTTCTTCTCCTTGAGCAGATGCTGAAGTCGTTTAAACTGATCAATGTACAAAGACTGTAAACGAATTAGCTTCTCACGCATAATCAGGGCCACTTCTTCTGCCGTGTAGACACCAGCATGTCTGGAATAAAACAGAGTTCAGCAAAGCCTAAGAAAATAATAATAAAACCCAAGTTTAAAAGAGTAGAGATGTGAGACTAAGTTTGTTATTTAACAAGTTCGGTACTGAGATAGTCACCTTAACATAATGTTTTCACAAACTATGTTATCATTCAAGTGGTACTTAAATAAAGCAAAAGAGAAAATCTCCAAGAAAGAACACTAATCTGTGATTTCACAAAATGGGGGAAAAGAAATGTCTTATTATTTTCCCAGTTATTTGCATTATATTAGAGTCCAGCCTGGCCAACATGGCAAAACCCTGTCTCTACTGAAAACACAAGAATCAGCTGAGCATGGTGGTGGACGCCTGTAATCCCAGCTACTCGGGAGTCTGGGGCAGGAGAATTGCTTGAACCCGGAGGCAGAGGTTGCAGCAAGCTGAGATCGCACTGCAGCACTCTAGCCTGGGCAACAGAGCGAGATTCCATCTGGAAAAAAAAAAAAAGAACTTCCCAAAGTTATGCTAGTGATTAATGTGTGGAAGGAAGACCGTTCCCTGGCTCTGAATTATGCAATTCAAAATTAAGAAATGAGGCCAGGTGCAGTGGCTTACGCCTAGAATCCCAGCACTTTGGGAGGCCACGGCAGGCAGACTGCTTGAGCCTGGGAGTTCAAGACCAGTCTGGGGTACACCATGGTAAAACCCTGACAATACAAAAAATACAAAAGTTAGCTGGGCACGGTAGTTTATACCTGTAGTCTGAGCTACTCAAGAGGCTGAGGTGAGAGGATCACTTGAGCCTGGGAGTGGGAGGCTGCAGTGAGCTGAGATGGCACCACCATGCTCCAGCCTGGGTGACAGAGCAAGACCATGTTTCAAAAAAAAAAAAGTCGGGCACAGAGGCTCATGCCTGTAATCTCAACACTTTGGGAGGCCAAGGCAGGTGGATCAAGAGGTCAGGAGCACGAGGTCAGAAGTACAAGACCAAGCTGGCCAAGATAGTGAAAACCCCATCTCAATTAAAAATACAAAAATTAGCCGGGGGTGGGGGTGGGCAACTGCAATCCCAGTTACTCCAGAGGGGAGAATTACAGGCGCTTGCTACCACACCCGGCTAATTTTTGTATTTTTAATAGAGATGGATCCGGCAGCTAGGATTACAGGTGCTTGCCACCATACTTGGCTAATTTTTGTATTTTTAATAGATATGAATTTTACCATGTTGGCCAGGCTGGTCTTAGAACTCCTAGCCTCAGGTGATCCACCCACCTCAGCCTCCTAAAGTGCTGGGATTACAGGTGTGAGCCACCACGCCCAGCCCTTTGATGGTTTTATTTCAATGACTTAACAGCTAATTTTTAAAAATAAAGCATAGGCTGGGCACAGTGGCTCACATCTGTAATCCTAGGACTTTGGGAGACCGAATCAGGCGGATCACTTGAGGTCAGGAGTTTGAGACTACCCTGGGCAACAGGGTGAAACCCTGTCTCTACTAAAAATAAAAAAATATAAAAAATTAAGAGAATAACATTGAATTTTAAAAATTCTGTTTCACTCATCTTGTCTAATCATTACATAAATACAAAGAACATGCTATATACCTTGATATTAAGTTTCATACTTTGAGTAAAAATTTTATCGAAAAGGTAATAAATTCTATAAACTAATTTTTAGTCAAAAAATTACATATTACTTTTATTTTTATTTTTTTACCCTCAATGAAAATTACATGTGTACACATCATACTTTTATTTTTTTAAGACAGAGTCTTGCTCTGTTGTACAGGCTTAAGTGGTGCAATCTTAGCTAACTGCAACCTCCGCCTCCCGGGTTCAAGCAATTCTTGTGCCTCAGCCTCTCCAGTAGGTGGGATTGCAGGCGTGTGCCACCACACCCAGATAATTTTTTATTTCTTCTTTTGTATTTTTAGTAGAGACAGGGTTTCACCATGTTGCCCAGAGTGGTATCAAACTCCTGACCTCGTGATCCACCTAAATCACTCTCCCAAAGTCCTAGGATTACAGGTGTGAGCCACTGTGCCCAGCCTATGCTTTATTTTTAAAAATTAGCTGTTAAGTCACTGAAAAAATACACAGGATAAATATGTAAAATTAACTTTAGGACTGAAAGCAAGTAATTTCTGCCAAAATTTCTTCATAAATATAAACAAGAGCCAGTATTACCTGTGTATAAGAGGTACTTAACTATATTCCGAAGTAAAAGTAAGTGAACAGAAATTAAAAATCAAAACATGATTAATAAAACCATCAAAGGACCGGGCGTGGTGGCTCACACCTGTAATCCCAGCACTTCAGGAGGCCAAGGCAGGTGGATCACCTGAGGCTAGGAGTTCTAAGACCAGCCTGGTCAACATGGTGAAATCCATCTCTATTAAAAATAAAAAATTAGCCGGGTGTGGTGGCAAACGCCTGTAATCCTAGCTACTCAGGAGGCTGAGGCAGGAGAAGGCAGAAGTTGTAGTGAACGGAGACTGTGCCACTGCACTCTAGCCTGAGTGACAGAACAAGACCGTCTCCAAAAAAATAAAATAAAACCAGCGAATTACAGAAATGACAAAATCTAAAAGACTATCAGAAAATGTAAAAAGGCTTTAAAAATACATAACGGTTTCCACAAGGTGACTAAGTTATATCTTCAGAAAAAATGGGCTATGCCTGCATTAATTAACCTGTCTGTAACCTAAAATACTAAGGCCTTACCCTAATATATAGTTTGTTAAAATGAAATTCACTTTTTGAATACTGAAAATGAGAATAAAAATTTTTTCAAAAAATTAATTTTGGTCAGGCACAGTAACTCACGCTTGTAATCCTAGCACTTTGGGAGACCAAGGTGGGCAGATCACCTGAAGTCAGGAGTTCGAGACCAGGCCAACCAACACGGAGAAACCCCCTCTCTAATAAAAATACAAAATTAGCTCGGTATGGTAGTGTATGTCTGTAATCCCAGCTACTCGGGAGACTGAGGCAGGAGAATCGCTTGAAGCCAGAAGAAGTTGTGGTGAGCCAGGATTGCACCACTGCACTCCAGCCTGGGCAACAAGAGCAAAACTCCATCTCAAAATAAATAAATAAATACAATTTCACTGCATCCTGTCAGAAGAGAATTTAACCAATGGTCTGGGGACTAGAATTTATCAACCTGAAGCCACTACTACTAGAAAATACTAGAAATTATTTGGTGAGGGCAGTGAGCAACCTACTAAATGAATGCCTGGTTCATGTAACAGATGCCTCATTAAAAGATGAAGGTGCCAGACTTTCAGAGCTGGATATTAAAATCATGTACTAACTGCCCTTCCTTTGATAGGCACAAACAAAAATCAAGATTTTATTATTAGAATTCATCTTCATAAAAGAGGGCCTCACCTTATATTCTACTAAATAATCTCTCTTATAAAGGGCAGTTTCCAAATTTCTTTATTTGAAAAACAATGACGATTTAATAATGTGAAATAACCTTCAGCCAAACAAGTTTTAGATGTTTATAGACATCACATAACACAATTTCTTTTTTAAAAAGGGAAATGAAGCTTTAACAATTACCTTTAGGATAAAACTTCCTAAGAATTAGATGTTGTAGTCAAACTTTTACTTTTTCTGTGTGCATGCGATAGGGTCACCCTCTGTTAACCAGGCTGCAGTGCAGTGGCATGATCACAGCTCACTACAGTCTCATCCTCCCAGGCTCAAGTGATCCTCCTGCCTGAGCCTCTCGAATAACTAAGACTACAGACATGCACCATCACATCTGGCTAATTTTTAAATCTTTTGTCGAGATAGGGTCTCCCTATGTTGCCCATGCTGGTCTCAAACTCCTGGGCTCAAGCAATCCTCGCACCTCAGCCTCCTCAAGTGCTAGGATCACTGGGCACAGTGACTCATGCCTGTAATACCAGCACTTTGGGAGGCCAAGGTGGGAGGATCACCTGAGGTCAGGAGTTCGAGACCAGCCTGGTCAACACGGAGAAACCCCATCTCTACTGAAAATACAAAAATCAGGTGAGTCATGGCGGGCTCCTGTAATCCCAACTACTCGGGAGGCGGAGGCAGAAGAATTACTGGAACCTGGCAGGCGGAGGTTGCAGTGAGCTGAGATCGCACCACTGCACTCCAGCCTGGGCAACAAGAGTGAAACTCCATCTCAAAAAAAAAGTGCTGGCTGGGTGTGGTGGCTCACACCTGTAATCCAAGCACTTTGGAGGCCAAGGCGGGCGGATCACCTGAGGTTGGGAGTTCAAGACCAGCCTGACCAAATGGTGAAACCCCGTCTTTATTTTATAATCTTTTTTAAAAAAAAGTGCTAGGATTACATGCGTGAGTCACTGTGCCTAGCCATAAACAAGCTTTTAAAGATTACTTTTAACAAAACAAGTAAGTGGTTACTTTGAGATAAATCATATATATACTAACAGGAAGTTTAAAAAAGCTATGCCAACAATATTCTAGTTAGAATAAAGTCTCTAGCAACATCATAAACAATACAAAAAGTGCCCTTTCTGTAACAAGCAATTGAAGATAAATGTGCCTGAACTATTAGATGATTCAAAAAGTGATCCTATTGATGACAAAGACTGGCACCCTAAGATATAAATTCGTAATGAAAAGAATTTCACTCAATGGACATACTGCCAAATTATTATATTAAATAAATATAACGAGACAGTAATACGTAATCATATTATAAGGAGACATTTAACAACTCTACATGCCTAAAAACGCATATATTTAGTGGGCCTAAATTTTTTTTTAAATAATCTCGTTGGGAAAATTAACAAAGCCTTATACTTAGTTGCCTAATAGTTAACCATATTTGGGGCTTTATTTTCTCTCCTGAACATGTTTCTTCTAGGAAAGAGTGACATCAACTGTCTAGTCCTTTTCACATTTACATTTCTCATAAAATTAACTGGCATTTTGGTTTATACAGCAGTTTCCTGCAAGTTAAATCAGCAAGGATGTGCCTCCTAGAGACTGATCCACTCTAGATTATTGCTAACAAAATCAAGTTTCTCAACCTTAAGCTGAGTGTTTACCACAGCAAACGACACTGACTTTGTGACCCTATAGAGCATACATCTCTTCAAAGCAGCAAGTTTGGCCATCTAGAATCAAAATGGAAAAAAAATGAATATGTTGGTTTAATTTACTATTTGTGAGAGAATCCTGTGAGAGAACAGATGTTCCCTTTCAAACTACTTAGATGGGCTTTCTAAACCAGTACTTCCTGAATAGTTGACCACAGTGAGATTACTCAATAGAAATGAATGAAATTATTCTACTCAGAAAACATAACCCTAACCTATGGCCATACCCTCCTGAACATGCCCAATCTCCTCTGATCTCAGAAGCTAAGCAGATCAGGCCTGGTTAGTAGTTAGACAGGAGAAAATGTAACCCTAAATGACTTCTTATAAACCAAAGAATCCAAAGTAATGAAGAAAAGGCTATTCCAAGAACAAAAGCCCAACAGTCAAGTCTACAAGTCTAGAGATTACCCCTTCCACTATCTATAGTCCTTCTAAATAAACTGTCAGTAGAAGTGTTAATACACAGAAGTCAGCAGGCAAAAATTTTAAAAAACCAAACTCAGAACTTGAGACATAGAAATATGAGACTTTGAAGTGGTAATGTTTTTATGCTTTACAACTCCTACAGTGAAGACGGGTTAAGTGAAGAGCAGAACCTTAGTAAGATATAAAACTAATTAAGATATAATCACTTTTGAGTTTCTAAATCAGTTTCTCTTAGTCATGAAACCATACTCCTAAAAACCTTTTTATTCTTTTTAAAAAAAAATTCACACACAAAAAAACACTAAATTCGTGGTGATAAATATGGTAATTACCCTGATTTGATCGTGACACAAGGTTTACAAGCATCCAAACACCACACCGTATCCCATAAATATGTACAATTGTCAATTTAAAACAATATACAACTTAAAAAAATTTTTTTTTAATCCAAAAACACGACATTTTGCAGAAGTATTCAAGTACAATCACATTATTCCTGAGGTTTAGGCCAAGCACCCATTCACAACCATTTTCTCTTCTCTAAGCCTGTCTGATCACTTCTCAGCCCACCTCCCACACTCCCATGTCTAAGAAATTTCCTATTTTCTCCCCTATACTTCCTCACATGTAGAATTTGGTGTTCAAACTTTTTCTAAATTACAAAGCTTCTAAAAAAAGAATCATCCTGCCTTGAAGCAAGATGACAATGAACCATGTCATTTTGATATACATAACCTCTTACTGCTGACAAATGGCTGTCTTCAACCCTCGTAGGTTATTAATCTATTAACAACGTGCAGCACCACATTCCACGTACTAACTACATTTTGAATGCCTTATGTGGAGTTACAACTTACTTTAGGGGATCTTCTTGATCACTGTCTATGCTATCAGCTTCACTGTCAGGGTCACCTCTCCATGTCTGATCCACAGTAATGGCTTCCTGCTCCCCATCACTCCAGCTGTCTTCATCTGAGGCAAGGAAGGGAGAGCAGCCATTAAGACTTCCCACCTCTGTAACTCCACCATACAAAACTAGATACTTAACATATCAACCCAAACCTTGAAATTTTAAAAACAAAGGGAAAAAAAAAACGCTTAGCACAAAGGTACCAGCAAATAAAAACTCTAAAAGAAAATACAACCCAAGTAAGATTACTTACAACATAAATGAATAAACCACGCCCTTTCAAAAGGACAGAAAAATTAATTTAAAATTATTGTTTCCTGAAATTACCTAACAAAGCTGCTGAGCATTAAAAAAGCAATGAAAGAAATGGTCACCAACTTAGGAGAGTAAACACAGGCAAACACTACTTCAAATTCAAGAGTTGGTAAACAACATAGCAATCCTGGAATTCTCACCAAATTCCTGATGAATTAACAATACTACTAAATAGTTCAAGGCATTATGCTAACCCAAAATAAGATCCCTCTTAACTTTCTTCCTCCCTTTTCATTCCAGGAGAGAACATCCTTACCTAATATTCGGCTGGCTTCACTGCGACTACTTTCCGGAGTCTGAGACCCCAGCTCTGTCTTAGCATATGAGCTCAGCTGGCATAGGAGTGTTTCACCCATAGGCCCTGGGTTGGTCTTCTTCATTTGAGCATGAAGTGCCAGGGCATTCCTACGGACATGTTCAGCACAGAAGGACACCCTAAAGAGACAAAACATTACTATTTTATAAGTTCCTTCTTGAAACTGTTCAATAATTCTCATAATCCCTAATCTTTAAATTATTTTTAGGAAATTAAAATGACTATTACATTCCTTTCTAAAAGTGCCAGTAAGTCAGAGGACTTTAATTGGCCCAAAGTCAAACAAGTCATTTGACTTTATTAAAGGGAAATAACAGGCTGGATGAAGTGGTTCATCCCTGTAATCTCAGCACTTTGGGAAGCTGAGGCAAGGGACTGGGTCTTGCTCTGTCCCCCAGGCTAAAGTAGAGTGGTGCAATCACAGCTCACTGTAGCCTTGAACTGCTTGGCTCAAGTGATCCTCCTGCCTCAGCCTCAAAGTAGCTAGAACTACAGGAATGCACCACTGCGCCCAGCAAATTTTTTAGTTTTTTTGTAGAAACAAAGTCTGACTATGTTGCCTCGTCTGGTCTGGAACTCCCAGGCTCAAGTCAACATCCTCCCACCTCAGCCTCCCAAGTAGCTGGAATACATGCCCACAACACTATGCCCAGAGAATTTTTTAATCTTTTGTAGAGATGGGGTCTCACTATATTGCCCCAGCTGGTCTCCAACTCCTGGCCTCAAGTGATCCTCCTGCCTTGGCCTCCCAAAGTGCTGGGATTACAGGCATGAGCCACTGCAACCAGTCAGGGACACAATTTTAAAACTACAAGATATGTACGAAATTGTCTAGTCAGGTTATGTGTTTGCATGGAGATACCTCTGCATACATAATGAAAACTATGAAGCCTCTTACAGAAGAATACACACATGTACAACTTTGCATGTTAACAAAATTCATGGACAGCCAAAGAGAGCCACACACCCTGCATTAATAACTTTATTCCCCATAAAGTAACAGGCAAAAAAGAAAAAAAAAGACAAAAAGACAATTAAAAAGAATAACTTCAGAGGCCAGGCACAGTGACCCATGCTTGTAATCCCAACACTTTGGGAGGCCGAGGCGGGTGGACCACCTGAGATCAGGAGTTCGAGACCAGCCTGGCCAACATGGTGAAACAGAGTCTTTACTAAGGCAGGAGAATCGCTTAAACCTGGCAGGTGGAGGTTGCAATAAGCTGAGATCGTGCCACTGCACTTCCGCCTGGGAGATAAAGCAAGACTCTGCCTCAAAAAGAAAAAAAAAGAAGCATTAGGATAGGGCGCAGTGGCTAACGCCTATAATCCCAGCACTCTGGGAGGCAGAGATGGGAGGATACTTTGAGGCCAGGAGTTTGAGACCAACCTGGTCAACATAGCAAGACCCATCTATATTTAAAAATAATAATTTAGAATATGCCTTTATTTTACAGATAAGGGAAAAGAACCAAAGAAGTGAACTAAGTAATCCAACTGAAGTGTCCTTCTAGACTTCACCGTTGTTTTTCAATTTTCCAAGGATACATCCATAATCCCAAATTCACAAGGACGTTACCTCAAACGTGGCAGCTATGCTGAAGCCCACATCCTATCACATACCCCCTCTCTTTATGGCAAACGACATATATATATATACACACACACACATATATATATACACATACATACATATACACACATATATATATATACCCATCTTTCTTCTCTGGCTTTGGGGCAGCACTGGGACATCTTTTTCCATTCTTCGTCGATATATAACTACACTGCTTGAACGGTGCATTTTTGTCTTCAAGGATATGCTTAATGCAAAACTCCTGCCCCTCCAGACGAGGCTGAGAGCATGGACGATGAGTGAATGCACAGGACAGAGGTTCCTGAGATCTGGGCACTGGAGTGATCCTCCCCCGATTGGTTGGCAAGACGTGAATCCGAATCCTGTTCATACCAAAACCTGCGGGGTCAAACGAAATATCAAAAAGCCCTTACCCTTCCCGAAAATTCCTGCTCCATCATATTCGGACAGATCGCGCGGGCAGTTTCCAAAGGAGTGGCAGAAGTCAGGCCGTAAGGTACGGTCCGTAACTCCCCGCCGCCGTCCCTCAAGTCTCCAAAAGCATTTGTGGCTTTGCCTCCCTTTAGCGTGTCCCTCCATGCCCTGCCCCACCCCGACCCCCACCACGCTGAAAGTATCCTCAGGACTCGCACAGCTGCAGCACGAAGGTAAGCGACAACGCCAGCTCCACGCGGTGGCCACGCCGCAGGCCCGCGCTCCGCCCCACCCCCTCCCCGCACTCCGCCTTTGTCCCGGCCTGCCTCAAAGCGCACTACTGGGCCCGGCCGCGGAAGCCCACGCGACCGCCATTTTGTCTTACGGCTCTGGTCACCGGAGAACCTGACTCCTGGAAGCCTGTAGGAAGGAGACTAACTCTGACACTGCTTTGAAGCGGAATAGCGGCCCTGAGCCGACAAAAAGAGCGAAACAGCAGCCCAAATGCAAGAGCTCAGAGGAAAGAGCACCACAATCTTACCTCAAGGGCCGCGCTTTGCCGCGCCGCTCGCCCTCCTCCGGTGGCGCCAGCGGATCCTAACTAGGCCTTGCTCTTTTCCGGACTCCTAGCTACTGATTGGCTACGACGGGGTGTCGCCATTGGCCGAGGCCCACTACCTATTGTTGTCTGGGAGGGCGGAGCGCTGAGAAAATGCGCGGCTGGGATGGCTAGGACAGACTGTCTGTCAGCAACTCCGCCCCGAGGAGAGTGAGTCGGGAAAGCGGGCGGAGCTGACGGAGAGCGGACTGCGGGGCGGGGCGCCAGCTACTGATATTTTTCCACCTTGCAGCATGGTACATTTTCCGGCTACTCTTGAACCCTCAGTCTGTGTGGTCCTAGGTGGCTGCTCCCTCACCACTGTACACAGCTGGTATAAAATCAGACAGAGGCTGGAGGATCACTGTTTACACATAAAAAGGCTTTAGTTTTCTTTTGTGAACAGTTTAGTACATGCACTGAACATTTGCTGTAGAGAACCCTGAGAAACATTTTTTTGGGTGTTAGTACTAATTCTGAGATTTACATGTATAAATTCATTGAATTTTTCAAAGCAACCCTAAGAGGTAGAGTTTAGTATTATCTCCATTTTACAGATAAGAGGACTGAGGAACAGAATAGGACCATAGATAGTAAATGGGAAAGGAAGGCGAATTGAACCCAGCCCTCTTCCTTTATCCCTTATTGCCTCTTATTAAAAGCATTGAACTAAGGAAATATTTGTTCTAGTTGAGGGCTGCTTCTCATAACTGTGTGCCCTGTCTTTAAAATTCCATGCTAAATAATTCAGGTATCATAAAAATGACAAACAATACCAATTATACCAGCCTTTAAGGATTTTTAGTTAAAAGCATCTTTCTGTCATCTCCACCATTTGTAAAAGAGATTCCTTGCTTTCTTCCCATAACCCTTTGACATTTCTTTGCATTCCAACGTCCCTTATCTGCTCACTGTCAGTTTAATAAAGATGTTTTATCTATGCCTAAAGAAGAAGTGCATATGAATCACAGTGGAAGTGAGCATAAAGATTCTACAGCCCTCAATAAAAACACTCGGGCTGGGCATCGTGGCTCACCCCTCTAATCCCAGCACTTTGAGAAGCTGAGGTGGGAAGATCACCTGAGCTCAGGAGTTCGATCCCAGCCTCGACAATATAGTGAGACTTCATCTCAAATAAATAAATAATAAAAGTAAGTATAGGAACAAGAAATTCTTTAAAAAAAAAAAAAAAAAAAAAAGCATGGGAGGGAGGTGCTGTTTCCAGAGACCAGGGCAGCCCTAGAAGAAGGCCTGAAATTCATTCATTCAACAAATATTTATTGAGCACCTAAGTGCCAGGAGAGAACAAGAAGATAACCCTGCTCTCTCGGAGTGAACATTCTAGGACAGTTTGGGATTACGGATGCAATACAAACATAATATTAATAACAATGATTTATATACATAAGCAAACACACCAACCTCAGGAATACAAAAAAAGACGTTTTGTTATAAACACCCTATAATTCAAAGCCAGCCGGAGGCAGTCTTGTCAAAAAATTTGGGAATCCACATCTGCAACCAAATGTAGGAGTATCAAAAAGCAACATTAAAACTACTGTAGTGAACAATATGAAGAAGGAATAGATGGGGAAAAAACAAAGAATTTCAATAATGAGAGATTTTACTGCAGATCTTAGTTGAAAAAAGAATCTAAGTCTGAGACAGACAAAACATTACTCTTTAGAACCACTTCCTTTTATTCTTTTTTTTTTTTTTTTTTTAGACGGAGTCTCACTCTGTCACCCATGCTGGAATGCAGTGGCATGATTTCAGCTCACTGCAGCCTCAACTCTGCAACTTCCACCTCCAGGGTTCAGATGATTCTCCTGCCTCAGCTTCCCAAGTAGCTGAGATTACAGGTACCCGCCACCACACCCAGGTAATTTTTGTATTTTTAATAGAGATGGGGTTTCACCGTGTTAGCCAGGCTGGTCTCAAACTCCCAACCTCAGGTGATCTGCCTGCCTCGGCCTCCCAAAATGCTGGGATTACAGTCGTGAACCACCTCGCCGAGCCTAGAACCACTTCTAAGTAAAAGAAGGAAGCAGATCTTAAAAACTCAAGATATCAGCAAATTCTTTGTTCTATTTAACAAAGTAGATGGCTATTTTTAATTCACTGAAAACTTTGTAGCTACTGAAGAGGTTAAAGTAGACCAGAAGCTATTCGTAAATAGGGATTAGGAAACAGGAGTTTAGGGAGCTAATCCTAGAAAAAAGTGAGAAAAAGGATGAAAACAGCTGTGTGCGGTGGCTCACGGCTGTAATCCCAGCACTTTGGGAGAGGCGGGTGGATCACCTAAGGCCAGGAGTTCAAGACCCACCTGGCCAATGTAGCAAAACTCCATCTCTACTAAAAATATAAAAACTAGTCAGGTGTGGTAGCACATGCCTGTAATCCCTGCTATGCAGGAGACTGAGCAGGAGAATCACTTAAACCCAAGATCACACCACTGCACTTCAGCCTGGGCAATAGAGTGAGACTCCTCAAAAAAAAAAAAAAAAAAAAAAACAGATTATCTATTACCCCCTTGCTATTCCAATGGAGCTTTCAGGGCTTATCTTTTTTTTTTTTTTTTTTTTTAAGAGTCTCACTCTATTGCCCAGGCTGGAGTGCAGTGACACACTCTTGGCTCTCTGCAACCTCCGCCTCCTGGGTTCAAGTGTTCTCATGCCTCAGCCTCCCCAGTAGCTGGGATGACAGGCACCCACCACCACACCCAGCTAATTATTGTATTTTTAGTAGAGACAGGGTTTCAACATTTTGGCCAGGCTGTTCGTGAATTCCTGATCTCAAGTGATCTGCCCGCTTCAGCCTCCCAAAGTGCTGGATTACGGGCATGAGCCACCGTGCCTGGCCAAGGGCCTCATCTTATTAGACCACTTTGCAATGTCTAACACACTTGGCCACTCCTCCTCCTTAGAACACCATACTCTTTCTAGATCGCGATACTCTTCCTAGTTTCCCTTCTATATCACAGTCACCCACTCTGTCTCGTCTCTCTTTTCCCCAAGTCAAAACACTGAACATTTTTATTTTCTACTACTACTCCCTTAGTTATCTCACTCTGTTTCATCCCATTCATAAGCTGCTATCTCCCAAATGTGTATGTCCAGCCTGGACCCCTTCTTTGAACTTGATTCTCTAGTCATCTGTCCAGTAGGCATCTCCACTTGGATGTCTAATTGGCATTTGAACTGTAATGATAAAAGTCAACCTCCTGCTACTCCTATAGTCATCTCTACCTCAGTATATGATAACCCCATCCTTCCATTTGGTCAGGACAAACACTGGAAGTCATACTTGACTTCTTTCTCTTCCACCTAATAGCAAATCCTATTAGCTCCATCTTCAAGATACATCATTTCTCGGCCAAGCACAGTGGCTCACGCACTTTGGGGGGCTGAGACAGGTGGATCACCTGAGGTCAGGAGCTGGAGACCAGCCTGGCCAACATGGTGAAACCCTGTGTCTACTAAAAATACAAAATTAGCCAGGTGTGGTGGCACATCCATGTAATCCCAGCTACTTGGCAGAAGAATTGCTTGAACCTGAGAGGCAGAGGTTGCAGTGAGCCAAGAGCACACCATTGCACTCCAGCCTTGGCAACAAGAGTGAAACTCCAAGTCTCAAAGAAAAAAAAAGATACATCACTTCTCACTATCTTGGGTACTTCCAACCTGTCCAAGCCACCCTCGTCTCTTACCTAAATTGTTTTGAGAGCTTCCTTGCCCTTAACTCCTATAATCTATTTTCAACACAGCAGCTCAAATGAACATTTTAAACCTAAGCTGGATATCATTTCCCAAAACTTTCCAATAGTGTCTGTTCCATTCATTCAGTCTTTATACAAGGTCCTGCTGTATTTGGCTTTCCATTGCCTCTCTAACCTCATAACCTGCTACTCTCCCCTTTTCGTCATCCTTTCCCCACTCATTCCTGTACTAGCTACACTGGCTTCCTTGCTATTTCTCAAACATACCAGCATATTCTGACCTCTGAACCTTTGATGTCTCACATTTCCTAAAATGATCTTATCTCAGTTATTCCCATGAGTTGCCTCCTTCAGGTCTTCCCTAAAGGTCATGAGGCTTCTAGTCTTGAAGCCTTCCCTAGCCACCTTTTTTCCAGTTCCAACAGCCCTGCACACACACACACACACACACACACACACACACACACACACACACACCCCTACTTATCCCCTATTCCCTGCTTTGGTCTCCAAAGTGCTTATTATGGCCAGGTACAGTGGCTCACATCTTTAATTTTTAAAAAATTAAAAGTGCTTATCACCATCTAACATACTATATCTATTTGTAAATTCTTTAAAGGCAGAATGCTTGCTTACTGCCATATTCCCATTAGTAAACAGACCACAGCACTTAGTAGAATGTCTTTTCTTCTTTTTCCCCCTTTTTTTGTTTCCCCTCAACTGGGTATAGATCTATAGCCCAGCAGGAGTGCAGTGGTGCAATCAGGGCTCACTGCAGCCTCAAACTGCTGGGCTCAAGCAATCCTCCCACCCCAGCCTCCCCAGTAGCTGGGACAATATACTATCGTGCCTAGCTAATGTGGGGGTGTGTGTGTGTGTGTCTGTGTGTGTAGAAGGGGTGTCTCACTTTGTTGCCCAGGTTGGTCTTGAACTCCTAGCCTCAAGCCCACCTCAACCTGCCAAAGTGTTGGAAAGTAGGTACTATTTTCTAAAGAAGGAATGAATGAAAGGCAGGGGAGTGCTTTAAAGTACCTTGAAATTCAGGAAAGGTATATCCACTATCAGCTTCAACTCTTCAACATGGTGGGATTTTTTTTGTTGTTACCTATTGGTTTTGAGTGTTACCTGAAGTCAAATTAACAGGTTGAGATTCCACATTTAAAAAAAAAAAAAAAAAAAAACAGGCTGGGTGTGGTGGCTCTTGCCTGTAATCCCAGCACTTTGGGAGGCCAAGGCAGGCAGATCACCTGAGGTAAGGAGTTCAAGACCAGCCTGGCCAACATGGTGAAACCCTATCTCTACTAAAAATACAAAAATCAGCCAGGCGTGGTGGCAGGTGCCTGTAATCCCATAATCCCAACTATTCTGGAGGCTGAGGCAGGAGAATCACTCGAACCCAGGAGGTAGACGTTACAGTGAGCCAAGATGGCGCCACTGCACTCCAGCCTGGGCGACAACGACTCAAAAAAAAATAAAAAGCACAAGTAGGACAACGTGACAATCTATAAATCAGTTCAGCAAAAGTAACCCCCAGAGCCAGAGATTACTGTGAATACAAGCCTCTAAGAGAATCCACAGAAGTCTTATAAAGGGCTTCAAACACTCCACAGAATGCTGAATGGTAGAGATCAAGACAATCTTACTGAGCTCTCAGTGTGTCTACCAGACCAGAATATGTTGTAGGCATTGATAATTAAGATGAAGCCTTGCTCTATATTTTTTTTTAACAAAACTTATAATTGGACTCCAGCTGTATTCAAATTTTAAACTGTTTTACACCTCATCTATTCCAAAGAACAATAAACCACACCAGAATTCCTAAATTGTCAGCATCTTCCTAAACTCTCAGCAACTTCTGCAAACATTTCAGATCTCATATTTTTCTTCAGGAGAGGTATACATACTGTTTGTAAAATTAGCTTTTAGAATATGGGAGAAGAAACGACTCAAGTGACTTTTTTTCAGAAGTATGTATCATTTTGTTATTTATTTTTTTTCCTTTTAAAGCCTTCAAACTGTATCTATTACTAACTTTGTGTAATAAGCATGGCATACTTCAACATGAAAGTTCTTTTCAGTGTGTAATTTACAAGAGTTACCTTGTAAATGTGATTTTATTATGTCTCAGGATGAGTATTCACTGTGAATTTTTCCTGGCACTACCAAGAATGTTTTTTTCTTCCAAGTGTATTTTCTTCCAGATACAATGCTGTATCTGTACTAACATGTCAGGCTTTTCAAAGAACCAAGTATACAATTATGAATCTTGTTGATAATGTTCGCTAGATAAGCAGTATATGTTGCCACCATGTTACTGCTATAAGTTTTTGTGTGTACAAGTTACTCTTCAGGTATTCATGTAACGATATAGAATGAGAGTCTCCCCCCATCTTTGACTACAATATACTTTATACTACTGGGTTCACTGATCGACAAATCTTGGGTCTTTCCAATGGACTCAATTCCCATGGATTTTGCACAATAAGAAAATATACTAGTATCAAAATTGAAATAAAATTGTAAACATATCAATCAAATGACAAAGACTAAGGACTAATCTGAGGAGAGTATACATAAACAACAATCAAATGAGTGTTTTAACATTAACATTTATTGATGGGATGGATAAATACAGATTGAGAAACATACTTGACAGCAAGATATCAAACTGATAGCCAGACTATAAAATGTATACATCCTTTTTAAATTTTTTGAATTTTTTACAAAGAGCCCTTACTATAACGGTCACTTACATCCTATCATTCACATAACAGCAGTAAATACCCCAGGGGCAGCATCTAGAGCTGAGGTTCCCCAAGGAGGACAGAGGCAATGGCAGAATAATATGCTGAGAAAGGACTCTTAAGAGCAATACAAAGAGAAAAGACAAAAATCTCACCACAAAATTGTACCTGAGTGACATAGATTGGTAAAGTGTTTTACTTTTTTTTTTTCCTTTTGTTCTTTGGTCTGACAAGAAAACAGTTTTAGGGTGTGTGAAGTAGGGTGGGAAAAAAGGTCAGTTTCAAATTTAATAACAGGGTAACACTAAGTTAGGCTGCTGCATTCTTTTCTTTGGGTACTTAAGCCAGCCAGCACTTCCACTTTGCAACCAATTACATTAAGATCAACAACTAATCAGTTTGTCATCTTCAACTGAATAGTTCCTGATTACCTAATGAAGGACATACTTGCTCTGGCTTCAATTAGCATGCTGTCAAGCATCCCTCTCCATGCTTAATATGGCAACACAAAACCCAAGAGTCTTTCTCTTTTTTTCATTAGCCATGAATACACTCTCATAGAGAGGAAGAGTAGACACTGCTTTTAGTAAACATCCTTTTTCTTTACCTCCCTTTTCCAATGCCAACTTCATATCAAAAACTTTAGAAACATTAAAATGGAGAACTGTCCCACTCAAAAAATCATCTTCATTCCAGACCACTCTATTAGGCAGGATTACTGTACCGTGCTTGTTTCAAACTCACAACCACAAATGGATAAAAGGACAAAATAAAACTTGACATTGTGATACAACATGAACATCTAACCCATCAGGAGCAAACACTCAGTTAAACGCTGGGTGTTAACAAGCAGCAACTCAAGAAATTTGGGGAGGTATCAGTCACTGAAAGCTTACTGGAACCTTGGAGGGCTATTTCTCACCATTTGATGAGTTGCATAGACTGCTTAAATTCTCCCAAGCCCAAAAGAATAAAATTTGTATTCCAACTTCAAGATGTTCTAAATTCTCTTTCCCTAATATTAGTATCAAAACAACTCATAAACAAAAAAAAATTTAATATTAATCAGTTCCCAAAATAACGGAAACATATGTTTAAAATCCAAGCATACTGGGATAGACAGGGCCCCTCTATAATTGCCTTTGTCCAAAAGCAAGGTATGAGGAGTAATACACATTTCAATATGGAGAATTAAGTAGCAGAGGTTTAAGATAACTCACCAGTGATGTCACCATGATTTTATTTCCATGTCCTAATCCATTGCTGTTTGCAACTGGAGATTTAAAATTTTTCTGTCAACACTGGTAAAGCCAATAATACTGAAATATGTAGTATACACTAAATCAAAACACTAAAATCATTTTTAAAAAGGAAGAAAAAAGAAGTTGAGGCTCTTCTTCATGAATGGGAAGACTAGACTAACACCTAAGTATTTTCTAAACCCAAAAGCATAACTGATATTTCAGAAGACGGATTTGGCTTTAGATCAATGCTTGACTACAGTTCAGCTAACAACAACACAGGTATCTGATTAAAAGCCTTAAGGACAATCCACAGGTATTTGTTTTTGCCAACATGAGAGTCTAGCAAAATTTCAGGAATGAGATTTACAGAAGTGGAGGCTCCAGGCCTACTTATCACCATCACTTATTTTTGACAGTCTAGATTAAATAAAGAAACAAAAAGCCATGTTTACCAGGCTAACTTTGGATGTATAAATCTCACTTCTGACCCTTTGAAGGTGCAAAGATAGGAAAGACACATAGAGCTCAGAAACCACACAGCCCTTAAAAACCTTAAGTTTATGGAATTTGGACAATACACATGCTATTTGACAGGCACATCTGTTAACCTAAAAACAAAGCAGCAGCTTCATGTAGAGCCCACAAGGAACTTCACGACAAATGCATAGATCTAAAACAGACACTGTAGTTATCTTAAGACAGTACTAGGAGGCATTAACACAGAAAGGTTTTTAAACTGACCCATGTCAGCAATGATCTACTAGTGCAAAGGCCAGACTACACAGCACAAAGCAGCTCTTAGGCCCTAGGTAAGCACTTTTTCCTAGTTAACGCCTGACAAAGTTCTAAGGAACTTTACTAAAGCATAGCCATGGAGAACTGCTATGAGGCCAAATGATTATGTGCCTCTGTGGTAAAGGAGTGCATGTGATTCGAAAATATGTGACATTTGATAAGAATAATTAAAAGCTGGAAAAAACGTTTTTCAAAATTAAACCAGTGATCATCAATTCCACAAAGATACAGATGCAGACTAAACGGCACATTCCCTTTTGGAAACAGACTCCACCAAACAATATCTAAATAAATAGAAGCCCTAAATGTACTAAACCACAACTATGTACCTATCAATTAATTATCTAATACGACACAGAAAATACCAAGGGGAAAGAGGAAAATGTCATCTATAAAGTAAGGTGACATTCCAAGTTAAGAAATATTAATGATTTACAGGTCAGCAGAGAGCTCCTAATTTTATACCCAGCAATGGCAGGAACTCTAGACAGTTCAAATATGCAAGATGCAGAGCACTAACCCACCGTCAGTTAACGTTTACTCCTGCCTACAAATTCCTTTCTATATTAGGCCAGTACATCATCAATTCCAACAGCCACAATTTCTTCCCAACCTGTTCCTGGCAAGTAGCAGCACAACTCCTGTCTCCCTATGAATTTCAAATGAAAAGAATTCAATCTCTTCTTAAAAACTACTTGGCATGAAGGAAGCTATAATCAAATCACAAAGACAAACTCAAATTGCACCAATCTTTTTCAGAGCAAAAAAAAAATGCAATGAAGATCGAAGAATATCCCATCAAATGATCTTTGGCTAGGTAGTTTTCAGTAGTTAGACAGCTAACTTAGAATTCTTTCTAGCCAAGATTTCCTGAAAGATTTATCAAAAATATTCACTCCTAATATACGGGATAATCAAGACTTCATAACAGGACTCTTGATCTATTTTTATAAAGGACTCAGAAATCTTAAGAACCTCTATCAAGAATCTAGAGCTACCAAAGATGAACAATCTAAACATAATAGTATTCACTGGCTAGGCTTGCTCACTCTCATGGCACCAGTATTGTTAAATTCATAAGCTCCAATCTCAAGTCATAATTGCTGCAAAAACTTGAGGATGCGGCTGTTCCCCTTCAGATATACAGATAAAAAGCATATCTTACATTTATAATGTAATTTTAAAAACAATGTTCTAAACTTCCAAATCATAATTTCATTGTTTTTAATATCCTCTAGCTTCTCCCATATGGTTTGGGCTTTCACAGGCAGAATATACACAGCACATTCCCCATCTCTTAGAGACCCTAAGACTGCTCTCATTTGAACACTTTCCCAAAGCCTCACTTGAAATAAAGACACACCCATTCTGTAGGGCAGAAGCTGGCCTTGCTCGCCAACCCTCCTTCCTTAACCCCATCTCTGTTTTGCACAAAAACAAAAAAGGGGGTAAAAAGGAAGTTCTCCTAATGAAGAGTCAGGGTACTGGCTGCACTTGCCCAAGCTAGACATTAGAGGGCTACTACTCAATTATAACATAAAGAAAGGGGAAAATACCATGTCAAATACATGCCTCTTCCTTTATGTTCTCAAGGTCAACTATGTTCTTCTCTAGTAGACCGTTGGGAAATGAAAATGGTAAGGGACAGGGAGGGAAAAATAAAACGTGATTTTTAAACATACACACTTAAAAACACACATATCCACACTTACATACACACTTAAAATTCTGACACTTCAAGTGGCCTGAGCCTATTTCAGAACTCCTAGCCAAAAACCTACCCTCCCACCCACCCTCACACATTCCCACCCTCCAATCCCACCCACCAGGAGTCACTGCTATGTATCGCATACACACAGCAAAATCCCTATCCCCTTCCCAATTATATAAAAAAAACTAAACAGATAACTTACTTTAAATTATTTTTTTTAAGTCTCTTAAAAGATTTTGATGTTTAAATACTTCCTCTCTTCTGATATATTAAACACCAAAAGGATCCATAATTGTCTGATAAAACAATTTTTCGGCTCTGGCAAGAAGAGGGAAGATACTCCAATCAACCTAATTAGACGGTGGAGAGGCCAAGAATTCAGAAAGTGTTCTTAATCCTTCACAGCTTCAATACCTCTCTAATACCAGTAAAAACTGTAAGAAAATAGTTAAATGCATGAGGCAGCAGATATAATAGCCAAGGCCTTCTACCACCCTCCCACCTATGTCTCAATACCAATTTATTCCCTAGTCCATGAAGGGTAACATATTTCATAAGTAATTTTCTTAGTCCAAATCAGTAGTCAAAAAAAAAAAAAAAAAAAAGAAAAGAAAAAGAAAAAAGTATGTGTTTTTTTAAAAGAAGTTTTTTTCTCCTCTTCTTTTTCTTTTTCACTTAGGAAGGGGTGGAAGTGGTGGAGGAGGTTCTGATGGCAGAGGTGGTGGCCGGGGTTTGTCTGTATTTCCAGATCTCGAGGAAGAGATTCCACCAGCCCGAGGATTCAGATATTCGCTGTAAGGACGAACAAATTCAAATGCAGTGGGCTGAGTGGGCTGAACACCCTGGGCACTGAGCAGGGAGTGAAGCATATTCACAGTATCTTGATAGTCTATTGTCTGGGTCGTGTTATGACCATTGGCCCCAGTGGCCCCTTTATCCAGTTTCGAATGAGAGACTCGAGTTTTACAGCTGGGCTGTGAAAAGGAAAGGCCACTTGTGTCTGAGCTGTGCCCAGGCATCTGAGCCATTGTAGGAAGTGAAGGGAAGGAGAAATTTAGGGAAGAGGATTTAGTACTCTTGGCAATCTTGGTTGGATGATCAAACACTGCCCCTCCAGTCTCTTCAGAGGGTCCCCTTTTACGAGTGGAACTGGAAGAGGAAAAAGAACTAGACAAGCTATAGGTTTTATGTGCTAAGTTGCTTGTCTGGCTACTATGTTTTGGATCACCTGGACGTTTGTTCCCTGTACTAACTGGAAGTTGTGAATGAGAGTGCTTGTGTGAGTGGTGATTATGATGATGATGGTGATTAGATGGGTGAGTCTTATGCTTTTCTTTGTGCTCTCGGCTCTTTGTAACACTGTCCTCTACAGAATTGTGCTTATCAGCTGCAGCATGGACTTTTATGCGCATTTTTATCTCCTCTGGTTTTGAAGAGGCAGCCTTATCTCCACCTGCCACTGGGATTCTCATTTTGAGAGCTGTTTTGTCAGCCTTTTCCAGAAAAGGCCGCTCCGGGTTTTCTGAACCCTCTAAGGGCATTTTTAGAATGACTGAAGAATGGCTATCATGATGAGAAAGGAGATTCTGGGCAGCATATGCATACTGTGACTTCACATTGGCTTCCATGTTCTCCAGTTGCTTCTTCTGAGCAGCCAACTCTTCTGCATGCTTTGCGCGGTATTCTTTCAGTGACACTTTAGCTGACGGCACACTCTTACCACTCTGCTTCTGGGAAATAAATGCATTTGAACCATCCTGTGGTAAGGAATGATCAACTCCTATAAGTGCTAAATTGTCACTAGTCCGATGACCCTGAGTAGGTTCTAGTTTGAAAGAAGGTTGGGAGGACAGCCAACGCTCTCCAGGCAACATCTCCACACTGGTTAAGTTGCTGGATGATTCTTCGGAGACTGGGAGGGAAGGCACTGCACTTGTGGTAGAAGAAGTTGACATGCTCATTAAACCTGCAATGGTTGTGTCTGAAGAGCTCTGGGAAATCATATTGAGGATTCTCTGCTCTGAAGTGTTTTCATCTGTTCCTCGGTCATCTGCTTTTGTTTTCTGGGCAGCCTGGCATGCCTGGAATGAAGCAAATAGTGTCTCTTCACTTCAGGTAATTTATTAAATAAAAAAACATTGAGATGAGTAGATTGTACTGGCAGCAACACTGGATGTTTTGGATAGGCCACAGGCAGGAGGCTTTCCTAACATGAAATCCAGTAAACATTACCATCAAAAGAATATTTTAAAACCTGCAATTGCCGGGCGTGGTGGCTCACACCTGTAATCACAGCACTTTGGGAGGCTGACACGGGTGGATCACAAGGTCAAAATATCAAGACCATCCTGGCCAACATGGTGAAACCCCATCCCTACTAAAAAATACAAAAATTAGTTGAGCGTGGTGGCACGCGCCTGTAGTCCCAGCTACTCAGGAGGCTGAGGCAGAAGAACTGCTTGAACCCAGGAAGCAGAGATTGCAGTGAGCCGAGACTGCACCACTGCACTCCAGCCTGGAGCCTGGCGACAGAGCAACACTCTGTCTCAAAAAAAAAGCTAAAAAACCTTCAATTAAGAGTCACAGCAATGGCCAGACATGGTGGCTCACGCCTGTAATCCCAACACTTTGGGAGGCCAAGGAGGTTGGATCACAAGGCCAGGAGATCGAGACCATCCTGGCCAACATGGCAAAACCACGTCTCTACTAAAAATGTAAAAAAAAAAAAAATAGCTGGACGTGGTGGCAAACACCTGTAATCCCAGCTATTCGGGAGGCTGAGGCAGGAGAATTGCTTTAACCCAGGAGGCAGAGGTTGCAGTGAGCCAAGACTGCGCCACAGCACTCCAGCTTGGCGACAGAGCAAGACTCCGTCTCAAAAAAAAAAGTCACATACATGAAATCTATGCCTTCTGCTTATGATTATAGTTAGTCCATAACAGAATTCTAGAAATTTTGGTGAGATTTTATGCTAAAGTAAAAGATGAACTATGAGGTCTCAAGCCTACTTCTTTTTGTTGTTGTTGTTTTTGGGTTTTTTTTTTTTTTTTGAGACAGTCTCACTCTGTCACCCATGCTAGAGTGCAGTGGTGCAATCTCAGCTCACTACAATTTCCGCCTCCTGGGTTCAAGTGATTCTCCTGTCTCAGCCTTCTGAGTAGCAGGGATTATAGGTGCCCACCATCATGTCCGCTAATTTTTTGTATTTTTGGTAGAGATGGGGTTTCACCATGTTGGCCAGGCTGGTCTCGAACTCCTGACTTCAAGGTGATCTGCCCACCTCAGCCTCCCAAAGTGCTGGGACTACAGGCGTGAGCCACCGTGCCTGGCCTCTCAAGCCTACTTCTAATCCTAAGCTTCTAAGAGGCAAACTCATTTTCTGCAACTCACTCAACTCAGGAGAATGAATTTATGAGAAAACAAATCCATTTTATGGATTAGATTTATGAGAAAATAATAGAAACATTTTAAAACAATTTTTATATCTGACAGAAAAAAATGATTTCATTATCCCTAAGACTTTGACAAATATTTGGAATACAACTTTAGACTACAAACTATATAAAAACAAAATTCTAAAATCCATTTTAAAAGTAGGTAATGTCAAAGAAAAAATTGATACCAGCTCTAAACCTAATTCTGTATCTTGCCTCTACCAGAAGGCAATACTCTGACTCAGAGAAGCCACATGTTTTTCCTACCAGTTTCCACACAGAAAATACTCAACTGGTGTTGCTGCTCAAATGATCACATCACAGGAGTTACACAACGCAAAGTAAATCCTGCTATCCCATATAGACATTGACTTCTACAACAGTATCCAAGGTATGACGTGGAAGTCATGATTACCGTGTAACTATAAAGGCAATTCCAAACCTAGGGTACATATTCAATACTGTTATATTCATTGGTGCAGTCAAAAGAAATTGATTTTGTTCCACAAGCTGACAGCTATGATACTTACCCTCCAATTCCGAATGCGTTTGAGCCTGTTGGGAGTTTTCTCCAAAATCTGTAAAAATTCATGTGTCAGTTCTACAAATAAAACAGAATGTTCAAGAAAGACTGAGAGAAACAGAAGTAATAAAACAAGAAAAACCTCAACTACTAACTCACTATTTTCATCTGAATCAAGTCACCTTTGGCCAGCAATGTGACACATCAATAGTGTTTTCCAAGGTCCCTTACTCTAAAACTTACCATCTAAAAGTTCCAAGGTCACAGTGGCGTCAACATACTCCCACCAGTGCTTCCCGTCAGTTGAGACTGGGATCTCCCAATTGGACCACTTGCAAGCCAGATGAATGCAGACACAAGCCACCACAGGAGGTGTGTACTGCAGACTAAATGTGGTCAAATGCAGGCTGACGTCAGAGGGAAGAAAACAGAGAGTGTCATAAGCTTTCAATTCTCAACCCAAAGCTAAAACTCTCCATTATTTAAAAAAAAAAAAAAAAAGGCTTAAAAATACACAGGAGAGTAAGAAGGTAAGAGATATGCAATGCTCTGATCTAGCACTCAATGTAATTTCCTATTAACCCACCTGTTCAGGTAACAACATTTCTAAACCTCTTGAATATACACCATTTAATCTACACGTTGACCAGAGCCAAAAAAAACCAAAAAAGTAAAAAGGCTGGGAAAAAGGCTGGGAATTCAAGTTC
Organism: Aotus nancymaae; assembly: GCF_030222135.1. Lineage (NCBI taxonomy): Eukaryota > Metazoa > Chordata > Mammalia > Primates > Aotidae > Aotus > Aotus nancymaae. Next base: position 32,477,140 of record NW_026988428.1, read on the forward strand.
TTTAAAACATTGACTTCTGGGCCAGTATTCAAACCTAGAAGTCAATATTCACTACCTATTATCCTGAGACTAAGCTCAGATCTTAAGGAAAATTTTTTTTGGTCTGTGTAATTCCTAAGTCAGATACTTAAGGAAATATCTTAAAAATAATCTTGTCTCCGGCCAGCACGGTGGCTCACACCCGTAATCCCAACACTTTGGGAGGCTGAGGCAGGCGGATCACGAGGTCAGGAGATCGAAACCATCCTGGCCAACATGGTGAAACCCTGTCTCTATTAAAACACCAAAAATTAGCTAGGTGTAGTGGCAGGCGCCTGTAGTCCCAGCTACTCGGGAGGCTGAGGCAGAAGAATCGCTTGAACCCAGGAGGCAGACGTTGCAGTGAGCCGAGATTGCGCCACTGCACTCTAGCCTGGCAACAGAGTGAGACTGTCTCCAAAAAACAAACAAACAACAACAAAAAACAACAAACCTTGTCTCTCACCAATCATACTTCTGGTCTATTTAAAATAATGAATAGACAACTACTCTCTCAAGTATAAATATGTTGGTTTATTTTAAAAATTTCTCTTAACGGTTCATAAAAATGAACTTCTTAGTACTCACAGTTATTAGGGATATCTTTGGTTTCCACTAAAAAACAATATTACGCAAGTTGTTTGGTAATACAAGTTATAAACTCATCATTTACGGTTTTTTTTTTTTTGAGACAGAGGTTCTCTCTCTGTCACCCAGGCTGCACTGCAGTGGGGCAATCTCAGCTCATAGCAACCTCTGCCTCCTGGGTTCAAGCAATTCTTGTGCCTCAGCCTCCCGAGTAGCTGAGACTACATGCATGTGCTACCATGCCCTGCTACTTTTTGTATTTTCTAGTAGAAATATGGTTTCACCATGTTGGCCAGGCTGATCTCAACCTCCTAGCCTCAAGTGATCCATCAGCCTCAGCCTCCCAAAGTGCCGGGAATATAAGTATGAGCCACGACGCTCAGTCTTTTACTTTTTTTAAAAGGGAAGAAGAAGGAAAAAGACAAACTTTCTTTTTTTTTTTTTGAGACCAAGTCTCGCTCTGTCACCAGGCTGGAGTGCAATGGCATGATCTCAGCTCATTGCAACCTCAGACTCCAGAGCTGAAGCCATTCTCATGCCTCAGCCTCCCAAGTAGCTGGGATTACAGGCATGCACCAACTAATTAGCACCCAGCTAATTTTTGTATTTTTAGTAGAGACAGGGTTTTACCATGTTGGCCAAGAAGGTCTCAATCTCCTGACATTGTGATCCACCCACCTCAGCCTCCCAAAGTGCTGGGATTATGTGCGTGAGCCACCATGCCCGGCCAGGACTGAAACTCTATATCCAAGTGCCTATTAATTGATAGTGAGGGAAGAAAAGAAATCTTTTTAAATTATTGGCTGGGTGCAGTGGCTTATACCTAAAATCCCAGCACTTTTGGAATCCAAGGCAGGCGGATCACTTGAGGCAAGGAGTTTGAGACCATCCTGGCCAACACAGTGAAACCCATCTCTACTAAAAATACAAAAACTTAGATGGGCATGGTGGCACAAGCCTGTAATCCCAGCTACTCAGGAGGCTGAGGCTGGAGAATCACTTGAACCTGGGAGGCAGAGGTTGCAGTGAGCCAAGATTGTGCCCCTGCAGTCCAGCCTGGGAAACAGAGTGAGACTCTCTCTTAAAAAATAAATAAATAAATACACACATACACACACACATAATTACTGCAGAATTCTCCAAATTAGATTTTCAGTCGCTATCATGCAGAATTTAGTAGGTTATCAAATAAACAGTACTAAACAATTATATAACCTTAGAAAATTAAAACATACCATGGAAATTTAAAGTACAACATGAAAACTGTGCAGAAAAATCAATATTCACCAGAGAATTGTCTATAGCACACTGTATCAAACCAAGTAAAATCCTACACCAAAAATAGAAGAGAAAAAATAAAATAAAATATAAACCTGTTGGTTGCCATGAAGTAAGAAGTCTGTGCTAAGTCCTTGCTTGCTAAAGGAAAAAACAAACAAACAAAAAAAGTCAGGGATGGGGGAAGAAAAAAGTGATTAGTTCCATTCATTCTCAACAAATATTTAGTAAGCATTTAATATTTGGTAGGTACTGTGAATACAGTGGCAAATAAGACCAGACGTGGTCCCTGTAAAGCTTGATGTTTACATTCTGCCAAAGTAGACAGATCAATAATTTTCAATTTTAACATTAATAATGATGCTGCTTCCAGACCTAGGTACTCAAGCTTTAATTCTGTACACCACATATCTGAGGTACTTGTTTAAAATGTCAATTCTTGGATCTGCTCCCTAAAATTTCATTAAATGTTTGGAGAAGGGTACAAGCATTTCTTTTTTTGAGACAGAGTCTCACTCTGTTGCCCAGGCTGGAGTGCAATAGCATTTTTTTTTTTTTTTGAGACAGAATATGGCTCCGTCACCCAGGCTGGAGTGCAATGGCATCATCTTGGCTCACTGCAACCTCTCCCTCCCGGGTTCAAGCGATTCTCCTGCCTCAGCCCCCCAAGTAACTGGGATTACAGGCATATGCCACCACACTCAGCAAATTTTTTGTATTTTTAGTAGAGATGGGGTTTCACCATGTTGACCAAGCTGGTCTCAAACTCCTGACCTCAGGTGTCTGCCCACCTCTGCCAACATGCTGTGATTACAGGTGTGACCCATCACACCCCGCTGCAATGGCATTTTTTAACAAATAATCCAGAGATTCTGATGTAAGGATTCACTGAGAAACACTACACTACAGGATGAACTAAGATGATCTAGAAGCAAGATCAGAATCTAGAAGACTTTGATATATTTGGGAAAAGTGACTTTTGCTGTTAAGAAAGTTTTTAATTAAGTAGTCTGTGATTTAATTCCCAAATCATCAAATAATGTAATATATCACAATAAAAAAATTTAACTTCTTCCAAAACAAACTGTTCTGGGTGACAAAGCAAATTTTTATCTTCCTTAGGACACAGTCTTCTCAATATTTACATCCATCTCTAATCTCATCCTCGTTCAATCTAACATTTTAATACTTTCAAATATAAAGAACTTGGGAAACTTTGGGAATTTTCACCTGAAACACACATTAGTAAAATGTAAAATAAGACCAATTATCAGTTTGGCCTACAAAATCATAAAAGGCACTTAAATGCACAATAGTGTTCAGATATTCTTGACACTAAACAAAGTAAGAGACTTTCATTCAATTATATACTATTGTTAAATTACAATTAAAAAGAAAAGTTCTGCCAAGAGATTGTAAATCATGAAAAGCTCAAATAAATAATATATGATCCTCTAGGTGGCTTTTAATCAACCCCAGAATTAAAATAAGATCACCTATTCTTCAAGACTTTCTTAAAATTGCTATTAAATAACTCTTCAAAACCTTCCCAACTTTGACAAACATTCTCAAGAGGTTAGCTCTCTTTAACTAGAGATCATCTAAAAATATTAGTAAGAACCCAAGAGAAAAACAACTCCAAGTCAGAACAACTCATTTTGATTTAAGCCAAGTAGGCCTTTTAATTTAACTTTTGGCCAAAGCAAAAACTATTATGTATTGTCCATAACAAACCACAACCTCTAAATGGGAAAACAATTTGAAAGAGTCTTCCTAAGTTGGGATTTCTTACCTCGAACAAGTTGAGTGCACTTTACTACATGAGTATGTGGGTGGTCAATTGTTAGTTCAAAGCCTTAAAAGAAAAAGTAACTGGTTAAAAAATTATTAATTAGTTTACATTTTTACAAAGTGTTGTAAAAGGATAACTGATTGTGAATTAAAGCTTACTGGTTTCCACATTAAAATATTAAAAGAAATTTATTCCAACAGAAAAGTATCACTGTCCCATGAAATATGATTAATTTGAAGATATTTTAAGAAAAAAGTTGACTAGGCTGGGAGTGGTGGCTCACGCCTGTAATCCCAGTACTTTGGAAGGCCAAGGCGGGAGGATCACGAAGTCAGGAGATCAAGATCATGCTGGCCAACATGGTGAAACCCCGTCTCTACTAAAAACACAAAAAATTTGCTGGGCATTGTGACATGTGCCTGTAATCCCAGCACACTCAAGAGGCTGATGCAGGAGAATCTCTTGAACCAGGGAGTCAGAGGTTGCAGTGAGCCCAGATCATGCCACTGCACTCCAGCCTGGAGACAGAGCAAGACTCCATCTCAGAAAAAAAAAAAAAGAAAGAAAGAAAAAAGTTGACTAGAAGAAATTAACTTGAGAGAGAAACTATGAAGAACTCATCATGCATATATATGTGCAAAAAAATATCTATACCAATAACTTTCAAGTACAACTCATGAAATCATACCCTACCTAGAGAAAAATGATAGCCCAAAAGAACAAGGATAAAAAAATCTTTATTTTCATATTTTCTAAACTTTTAAAGGCAGCCTATGTGATGAAAATAACAGATAATAACAACATCATCAGAGTTGCCCATGCAACCACTAAAGCTTCAATTCTCCCACTGTCACTCTGATGTTCTAAACACTAGTTACCAATTTTTAAAAAAATGCTGTTACAGACCACAACAATCAATGGAAGGAAATACGTTCTTTATTTATAGTTTTTATAATTTTTGAAGATACATCACCAAAACTTAAAAAGCAAATCATGAACCCTAGAATGAAAAAAAAAAAATAACCCACTAACTGCCACATCAAAGGTCAGCTGTACTACCTGCATTTGTTATATGAAATAGGCAAAGTTAAACTCAATCTACAACTATAATCTAGAAACAGATGGATACTACAAAAACTTTCCCAAGGAATTTTCTTCCTATTTCCTATTTAGCAAATTTTTAAAATCATATCATTTTATTGCATAATTTTGAAAAAAGTTTCAAAGGAAAATAAACTTACCTAAAGTCTGCAAAATTATGCTTTCTAAAATGACCAGATCTTGAACTTGTTGCAAATAAGCCTAAAAGTGAAAAGACAGAAATTATTCCCCACAAAGGCACAATATATAAAGTATAAACAATTCTAACACTCCCTCCCAGAAAACCAAAACAATAAAAGGTATGGATGGAGTTAGGAAGTAGAGTTAAGAACTGAAATACAATCTTTATCCCTTATGCTTATTCAGTGAAGATTTTATTAAAAAAAAAAAAAAAAGGCAGTACACTGAGAGACACACTTTATTCATATATGGCTACAGGAAAAGCACCAGATATTTGGTTCATTTTCGGACTAACATGTTAGGTTTTACGGTTCATGTGACTTAGACATAAGAAAATTTAAAGCATATGTTTTTCCTTTTTTTTTGTTTTTGAGACAGAGTCTTACTCAGCTGCCCAGGCTGGAGTGCAGTGGCATGATCTCGGCTCACTGCAACCTCCACCTCCCAGGTTCAAGCAATTCTCCTGCCTCAGCCTCTTAAGTAGCTGGGATTACAGACACCTTCCACCATGCCTGGCTAATTTTTGTGTATTTAGTAGAGACGGGTTTCCCTGTATTGGCAAAGCTAGTCTCGGAACTCCTGACAGGTGATCCACCCACCTCAGCCTCCCAAAGTGCTGAGATTACAGGTGTTAGCCACCATGCCCAGCCGTAAAGTATATATTTTTCAACATCACCAAAATACATTTGCAGAACCTTTCTACAGTACTCTAAGCATTTAACTGATATCAAACATTTGACTATTAGACCTTCCCCTCTGGGACCATGCTAGGTTTCTAAAAAGTAACAGAAGAGTTCAAAGGAAAAGGTAATAAAAAAATTTTCTCAGATACATGCCAGCCAAAACTATAGCAACCAGCCACATGTAGCCATTCATCACTTGAAACGTAGCTAGTCTAAATTGAAATGTGCTATAACCATAAAATACACTGGATTTTTAAGATAGTTAAAAAATTAAAAAATGGGCCAGGCACAGCGGCTCATGCCTGTAATCCCAGCACTTTGGGAGGCCGAGGTGAGGTCACAAGGTCAGGAGTTCAAGACTAGCCTGGCCAAGATGGTGAAATCCTGTCTCTACCAAAAATACAAAAAAATTAGCTGGGTGTGGTGGCACATGCCTGTAATCCCAGGGAGGCTGATGCAGAGAATTGCTTGAACCTGGGAGGTGGCAGTTGCAGTGAGCCAAGATTGTGCTACTGCACTCCAGCCTGGGTAACAGAGCAAGACTCCTTCTCAAAAAAATAAAAAATAATGAAAAATAAAAAATGTAGCTGGGCATGGCTAGAATCCTAACACTTTGGGGGGCCAGGGTGGGAGGATTCTTCAAAGGCCAAGAGTTCAAGACCAGCCTGGGCAACATGGTGAGACCCCCCCCATCTCTACAAAAAAATTAAAAATGAACTGAGAGTGGTGGCATGCAGCTATAGTCCTAGCTACTTGGGTGGCTGAGGTGAAGCAATCACCTCGGCCCAGATGTATGAGGCTGCAGTGGGCTACAATCTTGCTACTACACTCTAACCTGGGCAACAAAGCAAGATTCTGTCTCAAAAAAAACAGGTGGGCACAGTGGCTCATGCCTGTAATCCCAACATTTTGAGAGACTGAGGTGGGCAGATCACTTGAGTCCAGAAGATTGAGACCAGTCTGGGAAACATAGCAAGACCCTGTCTCTACCAAAAATACAAAAATTAGCTGGGCATCATGGTGCACACCTATAGTCCTAACTACTTTGAGGGCTGAGGCGGGAAGATCAATTGAGCCCAGGAAGTTGAGGCTGCAGTGAGCCTAGGTCACACCACCACACTCCAGCATGGGCAGCAAAGCAAGATCTGCCTCAAAAAAGAAAAAAAAAAAAAGGCTAGGCATGGTGGCTCACACTTGTAATACCAGCACTTTGGGAGGCAGAGGTGGGCAGATCACTTGAGGCCAAAAGATTGGGACCAGCCTGGCCAACATAGCGAAATCTTATCTCTACTAAAAATACCAAAAATTAGCTGGGCATGGTGGCTCATGCCTGTAATTGCAATTACTCAGGAGGCTGAGGCAGGAGAATAGCTTGAACCCAGGAGGCAAAGGTTGCAGTGAGCTGAGATCGCACCACTGCACTCCAGCCTGCGTGACACAGCGAGAGTCTGTCTCAAAAAAAGAAAAGGAAAGAATGTAAAATAACCCATTAGTAACTTTTTAACATTGATTATATGCTAAAATGCCAATGTATTGAATATACTGGGTTAAATATAGTATTATATGTTAAATAGATACTGTATTATACATTTATGTTAAATATAGCCTGTATTTTACATATTGGACATTGTATTATATATATAGTATCCTTTTAAAAAATAGATTTTAATAAAGTTTAATGAAAAGTTAAAATTTTTAAATTAAATATGTGGTTCCCATTATATTTCTATTGGACAGTACTGATCTAGAACTCTAAGAAAATGAGACCTGGGTCTGTAGTTAAAAGACCTAATGTTAACTTTTCTTAAGGAAACAGGAACCCAGGATAGGCAAGGTAACATCATTTTAAAAATCACCTTCATCTTAAAACTAGCAAGGCACATTCCTTGCAAGTCATGACCCATGGTCAGTCATAAGACATTTGCAGCTAAGGAAGCAGCTTAATAATGCCTGAAAGAACAAACTCCTACAACAAAATGTTCAGATGTCTTGATAGCACATAATGATATATAATTTTTAAATATAGTCATGCTTTGATGTGCTTACACACTAAAATGCCAAAGATAGTTTTCTTTAAATCAACAAAATAATACATTTTGTCACAATGTCAACCCACCCACATGTAGACATAGCTTAGCTTTTACATAGATAAGACCCCCATATAAGAAATGCTTAAAAGGCTGGGCATGGTGGCTCACATCTGTAATCTCAGCACTTTGAGAGGCTGAGGCAGGCTGGTAGCTTGAGGTCATGAGTAGAGACCAGCCGGGACAACATGGCAAAATCCATCTCTACAAAAAATAGAAAAATTAGCTGGGTGTGCCTGTAGTCCCAGCTACTTGGGATGCTGAAGTCTGAGGAGCACCTGAGCTCAGGGAGGTCAAGGATACCACCTCGTGAGTGAGCCACCATCGTGCCGCTGTACTCCAGCCTGAATGACACAGTAAGATTTTGTCTCAAAAAATAAAATAAAATTTAATTTAAAAAAAAATGCTTAAAACAAAGATGAGACATTCCTTCTCTTGCTTTCTGAGGACACCCTACTCTGTAACTGAGTCGCTTTCAATCAACTATCTCTTCTCACTGTACTCTGTGACTCACCTTGAACTCTTCTGTGAAATCCAAGAACCCTCTCTTGGGGTCTGGATTGGGATCCCCTTTTTCATAACTTTATGATTTGAATATGTCGATAAGGACTTAAAACTATACTAGTTCTCCCTTCCATATAGGAGAAAATATCTTCTCCCTAACAAACTCACAAGAACTGGAGACTCAGATGAGAAGTTATATTTTGTTTAATTTTGTTAACTCAATTTTATAGACCAATGGCATTTACTAGTCTCAAACCTAAACAAAGTCCAGAGCAATCACTCTTTCCACAAGAGCTACTGGTGTGGCTTAAACAGAAAAATGAAGGAAATCAAGAGGCTGCTATGCAAACATTATTAGGAAGGATTATTACCAAAAACAAAAACTCCCTTGCCCCCCAAAAAATCTTTCTCCAATATAAGAAAACACACAATTCCATTTATTTATTTGATAAAGGACAAGCCACTCGTTCATTGTAAGAGGCTTAAATAATCTAGTGCCACAAATCCATAATTTTTCTCCAATCACTTACAAATGTCAGACCTCTCAATTCATCACTCCCCAATCACTGACTTCTAAAACCAGGAGACAGTTTTCCTCCTATTTTATTTTTGAGATAGAGTTTGGCTCTGTCACTCAGGCTGGAGTGTAATAGTGCCATCTCAGCTTACTGCAACCGCTGCCTCCCAGGCTCAAGCAATCCTCCCACCTCAGCCTCCTGAGTAGCTGGGACCACAGACATCTACCACCATACCCAGCTAATTTCTGTATTTTTGGTAGAGAAGGGGTTTTACCATGTTGCCCAAGCTGGTCTTGAACTCCTAGGCTCAAGCAATCCTCCGATCTCGACCTCCCAAAGCGCTGGGATTACAGGCATAAGCCATGTTCAGTCTTTTCCTTCCTTAAAAAACTCAAAAAAGGATGTAAAAAAAACAAAAAAGCTCTGGGTACATGTGCAGGATAAAGATCTGGAAGAATACATATTGGCTGGGTGCAGTGGCTCACGCCTATAATCCCAGCACTTTGGAAGGCCGAGGTGGGTGGATCACCCTAGGTCAGGAGTTCTAGACCAGCCTGGTCAACATAGTGAAACCCCTTCTCTACTAAAAATACAGAAATTAGCTGGGCATGGTGGTGGGCACCTGTAATCCTAGCACTTGGGAGGCCAAGGTGAAAGGATTGCCTGAGCTTAGGAGGTCAAGAGCAGCCTCGGCTATCTGGCAAAATTCCATCTCTACAAAAACCAGCTGGGCATGGTGGCACACACCTATAGTCCCAGCTATTTGGGAGGCTGAGGTATGGGGGGATCACCTGAGCCCAGGAGGTCGAGGCCACAGTGAGCCGTGACCACATTACCACACTCCAGCCGAGACAACACAGCAAAACCCTGTCTCAAAAAAAAAAAAAAGTATTTTTCATAACATTTATAGTGATGAAAAGCTAGAAATTATCTAGACTTCTTAATGGAGCATAGTTAAAACTACATACACATGCATGTACATCATTAAATACTAGCCAGACATTTTTGAAAAGTAGAGAATCAATCAGATGGGAAAATATTTGGGATATAGTAAGCAAAAAAAAAAAAGAGACAAAATACATGCACACATAGCTATTTATAGAAAAGAAGCGACAAATAACATTGGTTCACTAGTATACCTGTGCTTCAGTGGTCTAGACCAGGGGTTCTATGGCCTGTTATGAACAGACTGCACAGCAGGAGGCAAGCGGTAAGCGAGTGAGTGAAGCTTCATCTGTATTTACAGCCGCTCCCCATCATTCACATTGCTACCTGAGCTCTGCCTCCTGTCTGTGGCATTAGATTCTCACAGGAGCGCTTGAACCCTGTGAACTGCCCATGCAAGGGATCTAAGTTGCATGTTCTTTATGAGAATCTAATGCCTAATGATCTGTCACTGTTTCCCATCACCTCCAGATAAGACCATCTAGTTGCAGGAAAAGCAGCTCAGGGCTCCCACTGAGTCTACATTATGGTGAGTTACATAGTTATTTCATTATGTATAAAAATGTAATAATAGAAAAGTGAACGATAAATGTAATGTGCTTGAATTATCCCAAAACCATCTCCAACCCCATCCCCCACATCCATGTAAAAATTGTCTCCCATGAAACCAGTCCCAAATGGCAAAAAAGGTCTGGGACCGTTGGTCTAGAATATATCTGACAGATATTTTCTTCTTAATTTTTCTGTTATTTTTAAATTTTACTGCAACAAATATAAAACTTTTGCCATAAAATTATGTTTTGTTTTGTTTTGAGACAGTTGCCTGCAGTGGTGTAATCATGGCTCACTGCCGCCTCAACATCCCATGCTCAAGCAATGCTCCCACCTCAGCCTCCCAAGTAGTTGGGACTAAGGATGTGAGCCAGCATACTCAGCTTTTTTTTTTGGGAAAAATGGGGTCTCACTGTGTTGCCAGAGCTGGTCTTCAATCGGGCTCAAGCAATTCTCCTGCCTCAGCCTCCCAAAGTGCTGGGACTACAGGGATGAGCCACCACATCTGATTTTTTTTTTTTCTTAAAATATAGAGACAGGGTCTTGCTATGTTGTCCAGGCTGGTCTTGAACTAGCCTCAAGTGATTCTCCCACCTTACTCTCCCAAAGTGCTGGGATTACAGGTGTGAGCCACCACATCTGCTCTAATTGTTTTGTTGTTACGGAAAACACGAACACTAAAAGGTTCTTTTAACAACCCCAATCCAAACTTCAATAAATCAAAGTTACAAAATTAAATTGCATCAAAATACATAAAGACCCAGGCATGCTTGGGAGTAGGGGAAAAAAAAGAAAAAAATAATAAGAAAAACAGATGTGTAATTCATCTCCTACCTCACTTCTAGTATCAGGAAGGGATTCCTGAGGATGCAGACAAGTATGTGCCACCTTAATGACATGTTCCAATTTTTTGGGCTGCTCCTCCACTTTAGCTGCTAGAAACAAGGCTGCTGGGGCCACAGACTGGAGAGAAAATAAATCACATTTATTATCAATTTATTCATTTTTAGATCAAGGTAGATCTAAAGAGGAGCTACGTCTCAAATCAACTTATTTGCTTGCCTCTACTTCGTCACCTCTTTACACTTTTCCCCCAGCTTTTAGTATCTTCCCCTCTCCTATCCATTAATCCATGTCCACTTCCAAACACCAATTCTTTGACAAACTCTCATTAAAAGCTATCTATGGGAGAAGCTATTAGATGTAAACAGACAGTTTTCTATTTAAAATTATATTCTTTATTAAGTTTGTATCAAATCACTCGATACAATTTTTTTTTTTTTTTTAAAGAGGAAGTCTCGCTCTGCTGCCCTGGTTAGAGTGCAGTTGTGCGATCTCGGCTCACCACAACCTTCACCTCCAGGGTTTAAGCAATTCTCCTACCTCAGCGTACCCAGTAGCTGGGACTACAGGTGTACACCACCATGCCCAGCTAAATTCATTCATTTATTTTTTTTTTTTGAGACAGAGTCTCACTCTGTCGCCAGCCTGGAGTGCAGTGGCACAATCTCAGCTCACTGCAATTTCTGCCTCCCAGGTTCAAGTGATTCTCCTGCCTCAGCCTCCTGAGTAGCTGGGATTACAGGTGCACACTATCACGCCTGGCTAATTTTTGTATTTTTAGTAGAGATGGGGTTTCACCATGTTGGCCAGTATGGTCTCAATCTCTTGATCTTGTGATCCACCCACCTTGGCCTCCTAAAGTGCTGGGACTACAGGTGTGAGCCACCAGCCTGGCTAATTTTTGTATTTTTAGTAGAGACAGGGTTTCACTATGTTGGCCAGGCTGGTCTCAAACTCCTGACCTCGTGATCCACCCACCTCGGCCTCCCAAAGTGCTGGGATTACAAAAAATTAGCCAGGCATGGTGGCACACGCCTGTAATCCCAACTACTTGGGAAGCTAAGGCAGGAGAATCACTTGAACCTGGAAGGCGGAGGTTGCAGTGAGCTGAGATGGCACCATTGCACTCCAGCTTGGGCAACAAGAGTGAAACTGTCTCAAAAAAATAAAAAAATAAATAAAATACAAGCACTGTACCTATCACAGTATTAGAAATACACTGTACTGACGCCAGGCGAGGTGGCTCACGTCTGTAATCCCAGCACTTTGGGAGGTTTAGGTGGGCGGATCACGAGGTCAGGAGTTTGAGACCAGCCTGACAAACATGGTGAAACCCTGTCTCTACTAAAAATACAAAAATTACCCGAACATGGTGGCGCATGCCTGTAATCCCAGCTACTCAGGAGGCTGAGGAGCAAAATCACTCAAACCCAGGAACCCAGGAGGCAGAGGTCGCAGTAGGCCAAGATCACGCCACTGTACTCCAGCCTGGACAACAGAGCAAGACTACATCTCAAAAAAAAAAAAAGAGGAAAGAAATACACTGTAACTTGGTCTGAGTAGTGACTACATATAATAATGCAAAATGATAATGCAAAATTTAATCAATCTGTATGATTCAGATTTTTGTGCTTTCCTGTATGTCATACCCCAATAAAAATTTTCAAAACAAAAGAGAGACCAGGTGCAGTGGTCCACTTCTGTAATCCCAGCACTTTGAGAGGCCAAAGCAGGTGGATCTCCTGAGCTCAGGAGGTCAAAGTCAGCTGGGGCAACATGGAGAAACACCCTCTATAAATACAAAAAAATTAGCCAGATGTGGTGTCACACCTGTAATCCCAGCTACTCAGGAGGTAGAAGTGTGGGAGGATCACTTAAGCCTGGGAGGTTGAGGCTGCAGTGAACCGAGATCACATCACCGCACTCCAGCCAAAAAAAGAAAGACAGAAAGGCAAGAGCTCTAGGCTCCAAAACACTACAAATGAAGAAATACAAAAAAAAATGAGAAAAATATTCACAACAGCTCTAATATACAAACCTGACAACAGCTCTAATATATAAAGAGCTCATATAAATAAGATAATCATAATAATAAAAAGAGGCCAGAAAGGATGGGCGTGATGGCTCACATCTGTAATTCCAGCACTTTAGGAGGCTGAGGCAGGAGAATCACTTGAGCCCAGGAGTTCAAGATCAGCCTAGGAAACATAGCAAGACCCTGTCTCCAGAAAAAAATGAAAAATTAAAAAAAAAAAAATTTAGTACCCATCAGTCTTGTTCACTAATGTATCCCTAGTGCCTGATAAGTAGTTAGAACTCAATATATATGGCTGGGCACAGTAGTTCATGCCTTTAATCCCAGCATTGTAGGGGGCTAAGGTGGGCAGATCACCTGAGGTCAGGAGTTGAAGACCAGCCCGGCCAACATGGTGAAACCTTGTGTCTACTAAAAATACGTAACTTAGCTGGGCGTGATGGCACAGGCCTGTGATCTCAGCTACTCAGGAGGCTGAGGCATGAGAATCACTTGAACCCAGAAGGTGGTGGTTGTGGTGAGCAGAGATTCCACCACTACACCCCCTGGGCAACAGAGGAGACTCCATCTCAAAAAAAAATTTTTTTTTTCAATAAATAAATGTTTCTTTTTTCTTTTTGTTTTTTTGAGACAGAGTCTTGCTCTGTCACCAAGGCTGGAGTGCACTGGTGTGATCTCAGATCACTGCAACCTCCGCCTTCCAGGTTTAAGTGATTCTTCTGCCTCAGCCTCCCAAGTAGCTGGGACTACAGATGTGTGCTACCACACCCAGCTAATTTTTGTAGTTTTAGAGAGACAGAGTTTCACCATATTGGCCAGGCTCATCTTGAACTTCCTGACCTTGTGATCCACTGCCTTGGCCTCCCACAGTGCTGGAATCACAGGTGTGAGCCCCCTGGCGCCAGTCTAAATGTTTCTTAAAGTAATGAGTATGTGTTGTTTGTTGGGGTGGAAAGAAAAGGACCCTCACCTATAGTGCTGGAAACAATGTATAATCTTTCAGTAGGCAAACTGACTGCTATGAAAATGTTTATATATTGTATACTTTGGGCACAGCAATTCCATCTATAGGAACTTATATTAAAATGCATATGTAAGCACACTATATATGTACAAGACTATCCCATGAAACATAACCTACAACATAATGAACTAGAACAACAACCCAAATAGCTATCAATAAAGAGCTGATTAAATAAACTATAGTAACTACACAAATACCATGTGGCAATTTAAAATAATAAGAAATCCAAATAATTATAATGAGAAATCAATATGGAAAGATGTCAGACACATACTGTTACATGACAGAGGCAAGCTGTGCAACAGTAGCATAGCAAGATGCGATTTTTAAATAGAAATACATAAGTGGCCAGGCGCAGTGGCTCACGCCTATAATCCCAGCACTTTGGGAGGCCGAGGCAGGCAGATCACGAGGTTAAGAGATCAAGACCATACTGGCCAACATGGTGAAACCCCGTCTCTACTAAAAATACAAATATTAGCCAGGCATGGTGGTACATGCTTGTGGTCCCAGCTACTCGGGAGGCTGAGGTGGAAGAATCGCTTGAACCCAGGAGGTGGAGGCTGCAGTGAGCTGAGATTGCATCACTGCACTCCAGCCTGGCAACAGAGAAATAAAAAAAATAAATACATAAGTGCAAGTTTATATGCACAGAAAAATGTCTGGCCCATTATATACCAAACATTTATCAATGCTTATCTCTGGGTGGGATTATAGAGGAGTTTTCACTTTCCACATACATTTCTGTACTGTCTTAATTTTTACCATGTGAATTTATTATAATACCTTTGGTGTTTTTTTTTTGCTATTTTTGTTATTGTTTTTGTTGTTGTTTGAGACAGAGTCTCACTCTGTCACCCAGGCTGGAGTGCAATGGCGTGATCTCGGCTCACTGCAACCTCCACCTCCCGGGTTCAAACGATTCTCCTGCCTCAGCCTCCTGAGTAGCTAGGATTACAGGTGCGTGCTACCATGCCTGGCTAATTTTTGTATTTTTAGTAGAGACAGGGTTTCATCATGTTGGCCAGGCTGGTCTCATACTCCTGACCTTGTGATCCACCCAGCCTGTAATACCTTTGTAATAAGACACACACACACACACACACACACACACACACACACACACACATGCCTGAAGACTTGACAGGATATATAACATATCAATGCCACACTGATGATTATGCCACACTTAATGTATTAAGTCCTCTCAAATTTAAGTTTGGATTCATCACACCTAAACTTAGAATTAACATGTTAAAAGGTGATATTAAATCTGGAATCTATTGACTCCAAAATGTACCTAAAATCAATTCTCTGAAAAGGATCAACAACTTCAAATTAATCAATGGATTTTGAAAAAGGTCATGACGTCCAAAAGAATATCCCTACACTAGCCAGGTGCAGTGGCCCATGCCTGTAATCCCAGCACTTTGGGAGACTGAGGTGGGAGGATAGCTTGAGGCCAGGAGTTTGAGACCAGCCTGGGCAACACAGCATTTTTTAGAGACCTCCTGTCTCTAAAAAATATATAAAAAATGTTAGAAAGAATATCTCTGTATTAGATAATTACCAGATCATTCATTTATTCAGTAAGTTTACTGAAGCTGCTTTATTTTTTTATTTTTTTTTTTGAGACGGAGTCTCAATCTGTTGCCTAGGGTGGAGTGCAATGGCACAATCTCCGCTCACTGCAACCTCCGCCTCCCAGGTTCAAGCGATTCTCCTGACTCAGCCTCCTGAGTAGCTGGGACTACAGGCGCGTGCCACCATGCCCAGCTAATTTCTTGTATATTTAGTGGAGATGGGGGTTTCACCGTGTTAGCCAGGATGGTCTTGAGCTCCTGACCTTGTGATCCACCCGCCTCAGCCTCCCTAAGTGCTGGGATTCCAGGTGTGAGCCACTGCGCCAGGCCCTGAAGCTGCCTTAGAGAATATACGGAAAAGGGAGTCTCTGTCCTTGTTAAGCTTAACACATAAGAAATAAAAAGATATGGCCAAGCATGGTGGCTCACGCCTGTAATCCCAGCATTTTGGGAGGCCAAGGCAGGTGGATCACAAGGTCAGGAGCTCAAGACCATCCTGGCCAAGATGGTGAAACCCCATCTCTACTAAAAATACAAAAGTTAGCCAGGCGTGATGGTAGGCGCCTGCAATCCCAGCTACTTGGGAGGCTGAGGCAGAGAACTGCTTGAACCCAGGAGGTGGAGGTTGCAGTGAGCCGAGATCTCACCACTGCACTTCAGCCTGGGTAAAAGAGCGAGACTCTTGTCTCAAAAAAAAAAAAAAAAAAAAAAAGATATAATTTAAAAGATAAAAATGGGGAAATATATATTAATCTATACATGAAGAGTGGACAAATTGACTTGAGATTTTCTTCCCCACAGATTTCAAGTCTTTATCATTATAAAAGGGAAGAATTATATAGAAAACCTTCAGAATTGGCAAAACAGCTAGGAATTTCCTCTTCAAATTTCACTTTTTAACCACTCACTACCTTCTATTCAGTGCTACCAGATAGCCTCATTAAATGCTAACAGGCTTATCTCTCTCTTAATAAGAAGGGTGTACTCTTTGCAATCAGAGGCAGAGCATAGCTGTAGGGCATGACTAGAGGTACAGGGAATAAGGGTAGAAGAAAGCCAACCAGATTGGATCATCAGCAAAAATCTAAATTCACAAATCCAAAGTTTCCTGTGCAGTTACTCCCAATTGTTTCTGCCAGTTATTTATATTTCAGGGGCTATGTCTAGCTTCATAGACTCTTTTTCTACAGCACTAAAAAAAAAAAATCTGAAAACCCACCATTTTAAGGATATGAAGTAAGCTTCCTCAAAGGCATAACCTTTTTCTTTTTTCTTTTTTTTGAGACAGAGTTTCACTCTTGTTGCCCAGGCTGGAATGCAATGGCGTTCTCAGCTCACTGCAACCTCCGCCTCCTGGGTTCAAGTGATTCTCGTGCCTCAGCCTCCCAAGTGGCTGCGATTACAGGCATGTACCACTACACGGGTTATTTTTTTGTATTATTAGTAGAGATGGCATTTCTCCATGTTGGTCAGGCTGGTCTCAAACTCCCGACCTCAAACAAAGTGCTGGGATTACAGGCGTGAGCCACTGTACTGGCAGCATAACCTTTCTCTTAAAACAAAAAAATGGTGAAATATTTGACTCATAAATCCATATGAAGTATATGGCTAGGTGGCATGGCTCACGCCTGTAATCCCAACAGTTTGGTAGGCCAAGGTGGGTGGATCACCTGAGGTCAGAAGTTCAAAACCAGTCTGGCCAATATGGTAAAACTCCAACTCTACTAAAAATACAAAAATTAGCCAGGTATGGTGGCACATGCCTGTAATCCCAGCTACTTGGTAGGCTGAGGCAAGAAAATCACTTGAACCTGCGAGGCTGAGGTTGCAGTGAGCTGAGATCACTCCAGCCTGGACAACAAGAGCAAAACTCCATCTCAAAAAAAAAAGGAAAAAAAAAAAATCCCTATGAAGTTTTCATCAAGTTATCCCTATTACCTTGCATTTTATTAAGTAAATATAGTCCTTCCTAGAACTGGGATTATCACTATGCATTCACTCCCAAGTCATTTATAATAATGTTAAATGGGACCATTTCAAATAGCAACACTGAAAAGATCACTATTTATAATTCTGTACAAAAAAAAATCTCTTTATTAGTATTATTTTATTCTTCCTGTTCTAATTTTTTTTACTTTTTTTTTTTTTTTTTTGTATAAACAGGGTCTCACCATGTTGCCCAGGCTGATGTTGAACTCCTGGGCTCAATCAGTTCTCCCAACTGGACCTCCCAAAGTGCTGTGATTATAGGTAAGAATGAGCCACCGTGCTTGGCCTTTTTTTCATGTTCTTGAAAGTCATTTTCCCAGTTATTATTATACAATGTATCTTCCCCTCCAACCACTGACTGGAATTTTATCAAAGGCTTTTAGGAAAATCTAAGTAACTTACATTTACTTCTTTTTGCTGTAACCATATTACTATAAACTACTTAAAAATTAATGCCAGAAATGGTGGCTCATGCCTATAATCCCAACATTTTATAAGACAAGAGGTGAAACGATCTCTTGAGCCCTGGAGTTTGAGACCAGGATGGGAAACATAGGGAGACCCCATCTCCACAAAAAAACATTTTAAAATTGCCAGGCATGGTGGCAGGCCTGTGGTCCCAGTTACTTGGGAGGCTAAGGCGGG
This sequence comes from Aotus nancymaae, assembly GCF_030222135.1. Lineage (NCBI taxonomy): Eukaryota > Metazoa > Chordata > Mammalia > Primates > Aotidae > Aotus > Aotus nancymaae. The sequence goes on from NW_026988428.1 coordinate 32,495,505, forward strand.
AGGACTGCTTGAGCCCAGAAGGTTGAGGCTGCAATGAGCTGTCATCAAGCCACTGCACTCCACCAGGGACAACAGGGCAAGACCCTGTCTCCCTGCCCCAACGAAAAAAAGAAAGCTACTCCTAAATTATACATGATTTCCCCTTTAATGTTACTCCTCCAACCCCGAAATGTTGACTTTGATGTTTGATAATCTTTTTTTTTGAGACAGGGTCTCACTCTGATGCCCAAGCTGGAGTGCAGTGATTCAATCTTGGCTCACTGCATTCTCAACCCCTTGAGTTCAAGCAATCCTCTTGCCAGCCTCTGGAGTAGCTAAGACCAGAAATGCATACCACCATATCCAGCTAGTTGTTTTTTGTTTTTGTTTTTGATGTTTTGTAGAAATGAGACCTCACTATGTTGCCCAGGCTGGTTTTGAACTCCTAGGCTCAAGTGATCAGTCTCTCAAAGTGCTGGGATTACAGCTGTGAGCCACTACACACGACCTAATCTACTTCTTTGGAGAATCTACATGGATGTACTAAATCCACTGGACAACTAGACACTTTACAGGAAAACTGAAATGCTGGATTCAGAACAGCAACATGGCACATAATGAAAGTGATCAACCCTAAATTCTAAAGTTCAAATCATAGTTCAGTAGCAAAGACCAACCACAAATGGAACAGGTCGTTGGAATCGATCAGAAAAGGATTACACCATATAAAAAAAATTATACTTACATTTCGATGGAATTGTGTGAAGGACTGAATCATGTAGAATCGATGCATGTATACTATAGCAGTGTTGATAGTCAATTGTGAGCTGAAGTGTTCAAGTTAAGATCCAAAAACAGACAGGTATAATTCCGGAAAAGATAACCTCTATCTCCTCCCAAAAGGATGAAATGGCCAAGCAAAGTAGATGCTACTAAATGAAAATCGTACTTAATCTCTCCAAATCAAAGAGTAGCTCTGTTTTAGTCCACCAAATTATTAACTGCCAACTGAGCTTAGCACAATGCCTTACATATAACATATTTAATATAAATGTACTGAATAAATAAACTTCTCAGAATGTATGGATGTAGACAGATTTTTTTTAAAAACTATGTAAGGCCTGGCTGGGTGCAGTGGTTCACGCCTGTAATTGCAGCACTTTGGGAGGAGGCTGAGGCTGGTGGATCACCTGAGGTCAAGAGTTTGAAACCAGCTTGGGCAACATGGTGAAACCCCTCCTCTACTAAAAATAAAAAATTAGCAGGGCGTGGTGGCAGATTTCTACAATCTAACATGATTTACAGCACCTGCCCTGATCTGGTCCATAGTTATGCCTCCCCTATCTCACCTTCTAAACTCCATCAACTATTTTCTTTTCTTTTCCCTTTTTTTTTTTTTTTTTTTGATGCGGAGTCTCATTCTGTCACCCAGGCTGGAGTGCGTTGCACAATCTCAGACCTTTGCCTCCCCGGTTCAAGGGATTCTCCTGCCTCAGCCTCCCAAGTAGCTGGGACTACAGGATGCACCACATCTGGCTTTTGTATTTTCATTAGAGACAGGGTTTCACCACGTTGACCAAGCTGGTCTTAAACTCCTGACCTCAAGTGATCTGCCCACCTCAACATCTCAAAGTGCTGGGATTACAGGCATGAGCCACTACACCCGGCCTAAATTATTTTCAGTTCCACTTCTCTCTGGCAACGAAGCCTTCTCATGTGGTGATCTCTGGGACCAGGAACTTTTAAAATTATTTCATAATTCATTCACTGAAGAAGGAAAAAAAACTTGTAAATGCCTTACCTCTAGACTTCAGCAGACCACATGGGGTAGAGAGATGATGCAGTCCCAAATGATAACATAATAGCCTTTTTTTTTTTTTTTTTGCGTCATAGTCTCACTCTGCTGCCCAGGCTGGAGTGCAATGGCACTGCAACCTCTGCCTCCCAAGTACAAGCGATTCTCTGCCTCAGCCTCCCGAGTAGCTGGGATTACAGGCGCCCGCCACCACACCTGGCTAATTTTTGTATTTTAGTAGAGACAGGGTTTCACCATGTTGGCCAGGCTGGTCTTGAAACTCCTGGCCTCAAGTGATCCACCGGTCTCGGCCTCCCAAAAAGAGCTGGTATTACAGGCATGAGCCACCGAGTCCAGCTGACAACCTTAATGACAACACACATACAAAAAGGAAAGCGTTTTAAGGATACACTAAAATAGAATTTTTTTTTTTTTTTCAGACAGGGTTTCACTCCTACAGTCAGGCAGCTGGAGTGCAACCTCCGCCTCCCAAACTCAATTGATTCTCTGTCGTCAGCCTCCCGAGTAGCTGGGACTACAGGCAAACACCACCGCATCCAGCTAATTTTTGTAGAGACGGGGTTTCGCCATGCTGCCCAGACTAGTCCTGAACTCCTGAGCTCAAGCCATCCGCCCGCCTCGGCCTCCCAAGTGTTGGGATTGCAAGTGTAAGCCACCGCGCCTGCCCCTGAAATAGAATTTCAAACAAAAAGGTTTAACTCCGTACTGACAGGATGCTTAGGAAACAAACCTGGACATCAGCAGGAAACAAACTGGCAATAAAAAAGACACCCATTTTGAGATGAACACATCCTGAAGATACAAACATTATTGTCAGCCACATATTTAAATAGAAGCTACACCCTAGAAAATTTTCACATACAGAGTGGAAAGAATTTCAAAACTATACTGGTTTCCTCCACCACAAAATAAGTGTATTTACTGACAAACAAAAATATGTAGGAGAAGTTACCTCATTGGTTTTTGTTTTTTGTTTTTGAGACAGAGTTTCGCTCTTGTTGCCCAGACTGGAGTGCAACGGGGCCATCTCAGCTCACCGAAACCACGCAGCCTCCTGGGTTCGAGCGATTCTCCTGCCTCAGCCTCCTGACTAGCTGGAATTACAGAAACCTGCCACCACGCCGGGATAATTTTTTTGTATTTTTTTTTTTTAATAGAGATAGGGGTTTCATCATATTGTCAAGGATGGTCTCGAACTCCTGACCTCAGGTGACCTACCCGCCTCAGCCTCCCAAAGAGCTGGGATTACAGGCACGAGCCACCGCACCCGACCGTTACCTCACTTTTGAAACAGAAAATGAAATACACACCAGCACTCTAAATAACTTAATATCTTGTAAATGACTTAAAACATTAGATTCGTGGGTATACACCCCTACAAACCTAAACATCTTTCTTTCCTCTTAAATTCTATAAAACAGCAGCTACTAACTGAGCATCTGAATGCAAAGCATTATGATGGACACAGAATCAAACACAGGAGGTATCATCCCATTTTACAGACAAGACCAAGAATTTGACAGGTCACTTAAACAGCTAGTAGATAGGAGGAATGCATTTTGGACCAAGGCTGAGGCATTAATTCCAGACCACCCTTTATAACACTTTCAGGTACTTAATTTCTCGAAATTTACACACTAGGTTTGGGAGGCAGCCGTCAACAGAGAAACCTCTGCCAGACACAGACTCCTAGGGCACAGAGGAAAATAAGTATCTTAACATCACCAGAGCAGATCAGAGCACAAAGAGAGAGCTGGAAGGGCTGGTTAAAACACAAAGCCGGGAAGGATACGAATTCCCAGCAAGGTTGGTGGCACGGGAGAGCGAGCGGGAAATCAATTCCGCCTCGCTTCCCTAGCGCGAACTGAGTTTCAGCCCGCCCATTGTGGGTTCTCCCAACTAGACATCCAGGTCCTGCCCACCTTCTTCCCCACTTTCGTCCCCTACCAGAGCCTGAGACCTGGACGCCAGAGCATGGCGGGACCAACTCCAAGGCCGAAGGCCTAGGCCGCAAGGATACACATTAAGACGCTGCCCCATTTCCTGGAGCAGATTGGCCGCCTGCTGGCGATTAGAAAGTTCTTTATCTGGGTCCAGGCCAAAACGACGGGACGGGCTATTTTCCAGCTGTTCTCGAGTAAAATACCACCGTTTGTTGTTGTTCTTCCTGTCTCCCTCCATAGTGCTTCAACCAGAAGGCAGCGGCGGAGGCTGCAAGCACTTCCCAGCGTCACCTACGAGGCGACCCACATCCGCTGTGCGGGGGCAACTGCGACTTGACGAACTTCCGCTAAACGTCGACCGCCGGGCTGTGACTCGCTTCCGTAGAGGAAGCAAAAGTCAAAAGGACCTACTTCCGGAATGTACCTCGCTATACCCCCGGAGCCGAATTAACAGTCAGTCTACGACCAGCGAAAAACTGTAAGGCGAAGACGCAGGCGCGTCACGCGAGGTGGGGTTCGAAGTTCTCATTTAAACACCGCGTATCTTCTCGCGAGACCAGGACTGAGCGTTGGCGCCCGGGCTTAAGCTGCGAGGACGCAACTGTAGTGGGATGAGGCGCCCGCCCACGCGCCGCTTGGCGGTTCTTGGGAGAACTTCGTTTGTGATGGCAGTGGTGATATAAAATGGGGCGGCAGCTGGAGAACTTGAAAGAGAGAATAGGTGAGGCTGTCAGAAACTAAAAAAGAGAATCCAATGGCAGGGCTCTCTCGTATATCGGAACATAAAGCAACTAGAAAGCTGTTACATTGTTGGTAGCAATGTGAAATACGACAACCCATTTGGATAGGTCGCTTTAATGTGTAGACGAAGCCATGAAAACATTTTCACGTTTCGCCACAGCGATCCAACTTAAAGGGATAAAATGAAATTAGTAACCTTAAGAGCTTACATGTCCCAGGCATAATACTGACTTAAATAAACTGTTTCATTTATTCAGCACAACTCTAAGAGGTAATTTTTAAATCTGTTTGCGATTGGGTGAACTAAATCTGCCCCTTGAGTGTGGAAGGCCTCCACCACTACCCCTCACTTACATGATTTTCAAGTTCCTGCCCTCTCTGAAGATATATCCCAGCTCCAGCCTCTGATAACTGTTTGATCCTGGGCAAGATAGTTGACCTCTCTGTGCCTCTTTTGTGTGATAAAACCTATGTTTTAGATTGTGAAAGGGAGTAAAGATTTAATGAATGAAAAGTATTTATAATAGTACCTAGTACTTATAATTATTCAGTAGTTCTTATTGTTACAATATTTGTTACATTGTATTGAAATTGAAGGCAAGAGCAATGCCTTCATTTTTGTATGGCACCTGCCTAGTATGGCCCTGGCCCTAGTAAATAGTCCTTAAATCTTTGTCAGATAAATGCGCAGAACGCCTCACAATACAGAAACAGGGTCTGGTAGTTTGCCCGCACTACATCACTAATAAGTATAGATCCTAAATCTAATTCCATTGATCTTTCCATTCATGCAAGCTGTATTCTGGCTTTTCTGGAACCACATTAGTTTACCTTGATTAAATTTGAGTAATTTTAGATAGATTCGGATAATATTAGAATCCTTTGTCTTGCTTTGACAATATTTTGGGTTTTGTCATTTCTAGGCATGGGTGATTTTACTATGTTTGATCACCCATGCCTAGAAATGAATTAGAATGATTATAATTCATTCTCAGAAGTGTTTCTTTCCATTTCGGGTCACCTCTGCCATATTCTGCCTGTAGTTAGTATTAGCTCTATTTTGCCCTGGAGAAATTGAGGTTCAGGAATTAAATGACTTACTTCTGGTTATAAGGTAAAAGAACTTAGGATTTCAAACTTCTTCCCTCTCAGACTCTTTAGTTTTAATAGAATAAGCACCTATAAAATAGGTTATTTAGTAGAATAAGCACTTTTTCAGTTACATAGTCATGTATGTTGTCTTTTAAACAGTTGTGTTAGTCCATTTTCACACTGCTGATAAAAAGATACCTGAGACTGGACAATTTACAAAGGAAAGAGGTTTAATGGAGAATGGAGAACTCACAATTCCACATAGCTGGGGATGCCTCACAACCATGTCAGAAGACAAGGAGGAACAAGTCACATCTTAAGTGGATGGCGGCAGGCAAAGAGAGAGCTTGTGCAGGTGAACTCTCATTTTTTTTAAAACCATCAGATCTTGTGAGACTCATTCACTATCATGAGAACAATGTAAGGAAGACTTGCCCCATATTTCCATCACCGCCTGCCACGTTCCTCCGAGGACACATGGGAACTGTGGGAGTTACAATTCAAGATGAGATTTGGGGCACACAGAGCCAAACCATATGAACAGCCAAGATCATTTCTTCCAGATTCCTCTTGTCTAATTTTCTGACTTGTGCTTGGTTCTCCACTTTTTCTCTTGGCTTAATAACTCCATATTGAGTTTGCTATCTTGGTTAAGTATGCCACTCTTCAGGGCATATGTTAGCCTTTAAATACACTTTAATACACACTGCCCTTAAAGAACAATTGACAAAATTTTAAACCAGAGGAATTTCCTTTTTAAAAAAATATAAATACTACTCCATTTCTTGTAAGTCATACCTATAGGTCTACTCCTCCTATTTACTAGAGACTAATCTTGTTCTGAGTATAGGATTCTACTGCATTTCATAGCGTTTTGGGGGTTTTGTTTTTATTATTTTAAAATTTTTATTTTTTCTGTGAAACTGCTTCAGAAGGTCCTAAGAACGTGTGCCCCTCTTTTCGTTTGTACAGATGGGATCTTGCTATGTTGCCCAGGCTGGATTCAAACTCCTAGGCTCAAGTGATCCTCCCAACCTCAGCTTCCCAAATAGCTAGGATAATAGGCACATGCCACCACACCTGACTTTTAAATACTAGAATATGTCACTTTTTTGTGTTATCAACAATATAATGGCTTTAGACATGATACACTTTTTTTTTCCTGAGACAGACTCTCATTCTGTCACCCAGACTGTAGTACAGTGGCATGATCTCAGCTCACTGCAACCTCACCTCCCAGACTCAAATGATTCTCCTGCCTCAGCCTCCTGAGTAGCTGGGGTTACAGGCCTGCACCAACACACCCAGCCAACTTTTGTATTTTTAATAGAGATAGGGTTTCACAATGTTGCCCAGGCTATTATCAAACTCATGGCCTCAAGTGATCCAGCCCACCTCGGCCTCCCAAAGTGCAGGGATTACAGGTGTGAGCCACCATGGCCAGCCAGGCATGATATACTTTAAAACTTTATCTGAATTATTAACATTTTCTCTATCCCTTTCTTAAATTGAGACAATCAACAAAATGAATAAATCCAGCTTTGTTTATAACATCTGCCAATTTCTGTGATATAAATCCTCCCACCATGCCTGATTTCAATATGCCCATATGACATCACTGATCACAACATTGGGAAAAGAGGCACACACCATCACATAGTATTTTCTCCAGACAGATACGATAGGGAGTTCCAGTTTCCAGTCTGACAGGTAAAGAGCTTATTGGTGATCACTCCCATTCTCACAAGAAGGAAAAAGCCAAACAAACTAAAACTTAACAGCCCTTCTTATACCCTTCTGAGAACTGAGGTCCCTTCACCCCAAAATCTGAAGAGACATTGCAACTCAAGTAGGTAGAACAGAGAATCATGACATACGTGGAGGAAAAACCACTACTGGAACCAGCAACTGGTAGAAATACTTATAGGACAATTGACAAATTGCTGGAGACTGAACATAGACTAGCTTGAGATATTTTTTTAAACTCTTAGGCACCCAGTGTTAAGGCGTCCCCCACATTTTTGCGAGTTTGCTTCCAACAGGAAGAGAGAGAAGTTAGCCATTTTGAAATAGAGCATTCTATTTTCCTTAACAAAAGCCTGTCTTCAAGGGAAACTGTCGAACAGAGCCTAACCAATGTGGGAGAAGGGATATACCCAACAGAAGCCTCCTCTAGTCTTCCTGTTTCATGTGAGGGAGGGAAAAAAATGAGACAGTTGTGAGGGTCATAGCCCAAGGACACATGTGCAATAAAAGACAGACCTAATAATAGAATTGCAGAATGCTTTCCCTTACCCACATTAATAGGTCTCCTGTATAATAATGGGATTATAACAAAAAACTGCAAGGCTCTGACGCTATTTCAGGAAGAGTCTCTAAGGAAATTCAAAGAGCAGGGGAGGCAAAAACAAGGACACCATAGGAAATTTTAGCATCTAACACCTACAGCTATATCAAACAGTAAACACAACCTAATTCCTAGCCATATAAACAAAACCTGACCCTTACCCAATACATCACGTCTAACTTAAATCAATTATATGGCATGCTAAAATGTAAATATATATACAATCTAGAAAGACAAAGCAAGGCCAACAGCAATGGCTCATGCCTGGAATCCCAGTATTTTGGGAGGCTGAGGTGGGCAGATCACCTGAGGTCAGGAGTTCGAGACCAGCCTAGCCAACATGGCAAAACCCTGTCTCTACTAAAAATACAAAAATTAGCTGCGCAAGGTGGCAGGCACCCGTAGTCCCAGCTACTCAAGGGGCTGAGGCAAGAGAATTGCTTGCACCCGGGAGGTAAAGGTTGCAGTGAGCTGAGAGCGTGCCATTGCACTCCAGCCTGGGCAACAGAATTGATACTCCATCTAAAAAAAGACAAAGCAAGCATCAGAACCAGACTCACATATGGCAGAAATTTTGGAATTACCGGACTGAGAATTCAACTATTAATATGTTAAGGGTACTAATGGAAAAAGAAGACAACATTCAGGAACAAAGGATAAAGTAAACAGAGATTAAAACTCTAAAGAATCAAAAGGAAATGCTAGCGATCAAAAACACTGTAACAGAAATGAAGAATGCCTTTGGTGGGCTCATCAGTATACTGGACACGACAAAGGGAAAAATCAGTAAGCTTGAAAACATGTCAATAGGGACTTCCCAAACTGAAAAACAAAGAGAAAAACAAATGATAGAAGAGTGGAATATCCAGATACAATGGGAGTAAATAAACTCATGAGCATAGATAAGAGTAAAATAATCAGGAAGAGATGAATTGTTAGTATTTACTACCTTTATTTTATTTTAAGACAAGTTCTGGCTCTATTGCCAGTCTGGAGTGCAGTGGCACAATCTCAGCCCACGACAACCACCACCACCCAGGCTTAAGCTATCCTGTCACCTCAGCCTCCTGAGTAGCTGAGACTACAGGCACATACCACCACACCCAACTAATTTCTGTTGGCTTTTTTTTTTGGTAGAGACAGAGTTTTACCATGTTGCCCAGGCTGATTTCAAACTTGTGAGCTCAAGAGATCCATCTGTCTCGGCCTCCCAAAGTGCTGGGATTACAGGTATTAGATACCATGTCTGGTGTACTACCTTTATTTTTAATACAACTTTTTCAATTCTAAGTTTAGTTAATTTAATTTTTAATCCCTTAACAACCAGTTCATAAAATTAATGAAAATTTAACAAGCTTTCAAAAGTCACTATGAATTGGCACACCACTGCTGAAACAAAAACTCATTGAAAGTATCCTATTCAGATTTTTTTTCCTGAATATAAGGCTGGACTACTAAGACTTAAATACTGACTTAAATTTTTAAAAGACTTAAATACAGGCTCATGCCTGTAATCCCAACACTTTGGGAGGTCAAGGAGGGCAGATCACTTGAGGTTAGTAGTTCGAGACCAGCCTGGTCAACCCTGACTCTACTAAAAATACAAAAATTAGCCAAGCGTGGTGGCACGCCCTTGTAATCTCAGCTACTCGGGAGGCTGAGGCACGAGAATCGCTTGAATCTGGGAGGCAGAGGTTGCAGTGAGCCAAGATTGCACCACTGGACTCCAGCCTAGGCAACAAAGGGAGACTCAATCTATAAACAAACAAACAAACAAACAAACAAGATTTAAATACTGTTTGTCACATTTCCATTATGCACTGAACACTGTTCTAAGGACATTTGCATATATTATCTCATTCAATTTTCATAAGTATCAGGTAGATACTGTCTTTGCCATTTTTTAAAATTTAAAATTAAAAACTGAGGCTTAATCTATTCAAAGTCAGACACCTAGAATATGGCATAACTAAGATTTGAGCCCAGGTCAGTGCTGTTGCTACTCACTGCCTTCTGATGCTTATAGTGGAAGACTAGATCAAGAAAAGGTGTACTGACAACTGATTCCTCCATTTTTCAGAAGTTATTTAGCCCACTCTCACTCCAGCTCCACTGTGAACCTTTTTTTTTTTTTTTTTTTTTTTTTTTTGAGATGTAGTCTTATTCTGTAGCCCAGGCTGGAGCACTGGAGTACAAAGGCGCGATCTTGGATTACTGCAACCTCCACCTCCCGGGTTCAAGCAATTCTCCTACCTCAGCCTCCTGAGTAGCTGGGACTACAGGCGTGTGCCAACCCACCTAGCTAATTTTTGTATTTTTAGTAGAGACGGTTTTCACCATGTTGGTCAGGTTGGTCTCGAACTCCTGACCTTATGATCCACCTGCCTCGGCCTCCCAAAGTGCTGGGATTACAGGCGTGAGCCACCACACCCGGCCTCCCCTGTGAACCTATAAATCCTGTGCCCTTATTAGACAAAGGGAGTGTCAGTTGTGGTAATTCTTCAGGACATTACCGTGGTTACTAGAGTCCAGTGCCCCAATCTGAACATTCCAGAAGAGGCCAGGGAGGATCTGAGATGGCCTTCTTCAACTTATATCTATTGGGCTATCAAAATTCCTTTTGGAAGAAGAAAAGGAATGCAACTGAAGAAACAAGTAAGGAGAATATAAGGTAGAGGGTTAGAAGGGCCACTTCTTCACCTAGATGCTTTGTAGCCACTTCCTATTTATTTTTCTACCTAGGGTTAGAGATTTATCTTCCAAGATCAAAAGTTACGCTAGTTAAAATTGTGGAATAGGGACAGTATCCTTTCAGCTTTGCTCTCCTGTCATTTAATATCCTTATTAAGACACACAATTTGGGCCAGGTGCAGTGGTTCACGTGTAATCCCAGCACTTTGGGAGGCTAAGGCAGGAGGATTACTTGAGCCCAGGAGTTGGAGACTAGCCTGGGAAACATAGACCACATTTCTATGAAAAGTTACACAAATTAGCTGGGTGTGATGGTGCATGCCTGTGGTCCTAGCTACTTGGGAGGCTGAGGTGGGAGAATCACTTGGGCCCAGGAGGTCAAGGATAAAGTAAGCCTTGATCATGGTTGACTGTGATCCAAAAATATTAATGGAAAATTCCCAAAGTATACAATTTATAAATTTTACAGTGTATGCCTTTCTGAGTAGAGTGATGAAGTTTTGCACCATCCCACTTGGGAAGAGGATCATCCCTTTGTCTAGCATAGCCACTATCCACCCATTACTGTATAGGAAAAAACATAGTGTATATAGAGTTTGGTACCATCTGAAGTTTCAAATGTCCTCTGAGAGTCTTAGAATATATGGGATGTATCCCAAGGATAAGAGGGGATTACTGTATGTATAAAGGCAGGTTCTTTCACCATTTTTTTCAATATAATACCAAAGAAATTCCTTTTCTTTGAAAATATGTCTACTGATGAGTGCCTTGCCCCTTTTTCCCCCTTGATGCATCATCTACGGTTTCCAGTTTGGTTTATTTAAAGTGACATCACATTTGTAAAGCTACCTGATTTCTTTTTTTGGAGATGGAGTCTCACTCTGTTGCCCAGGCTGGAGTGCTGTGGCGCGACTTTGGCTCACACAACCTCCGTCTTCCGGGTTCAAGCCATTCTCCTGCCTCAGCCTCCCAAGCAACTGGTGTAAGGTTAGCTGAGCGAAAGAAGAGTAGACCCAAAATCAGGCAAGCAAGTTTTATTAACCTGCCTGGCTGCTCATAACAATCAGAGGAGGCGGCCTGGAGCTTACAAAACTAGGGGTTTATATGGGGTGAGAGGGACATAAGGGAGTTTCAGGACTGAGCTATCTATTAGCTTGCAACAGGCACAGAGATAGTTTGTTAACTTGTGACAGCCTTACAATACATTATCCTGTGACTTTTATAGCAGCAGTTTTTAAAAAACAGGATTTTACAAGTATCTGTAAAACAAGAATTTACAAGTATAGATAACAAACATTTGTTTTCCCTGTCCTCCAACAGCTGCTCAAATGGCTGTAATACCACTTTGCTTAATTGTAGCACATCTGGCAGCCTTGCTGTGGCACCTAGCTAGGAGTTTCAGGAATGCAGCTTCAGAGCAATAAGAGTAGGGGGTCAGCAGCTTGCATGGAGGGGGTTTTCTGAGGCAGTTTGTCCCTAACAACTGGGGTTACAAGCATGTGCCACCTATCCTGGCTAATTTTTTGTAGTTTTAGTAGAGACAGAATTTCACAGTGTTAGCCAGGATGGTCTTGATCTCCTAACCTCAGGTGATCCACCTGCCTCGGCCTCTCAGAGTGCTGGGATTACAGGCATGAGCCACCACACCTGTCCAAAGCTACCTGATTTTTAAATTATTTTTATGATTTTCCCCAGATCTCTTAAAGTTATCTCCCCCATGTCTAATAAAACAGAAGTATTTAGGGCCGGGCGCGGTGGCTCACGCCTGTAATTCCAGCACTTTGGGAGGCCGAGGCGGGTGGATCACGAGGTCAAGAGATCGAGACCATCCTGGTCAACATGGTGAAACCCCGTCTCTACTAAAAATACAAAAAATTAGCTGGGCATGGTGGTGCATGCCTGTAATCCCAGCTACTCAGGAGGCTGAGGCAGGAGAATTGCCTGAACCCAGGAGGCGGAGGTTGTGGTGAGCCGAGATCGCGCCATTGCACTCTAGCCTGGGTAACAAGAGCGAAACTCCGTCTCAAAAAAAAAAAAAAAAAAACAGAAGTATTTAAAGGTTAGCTTTTTTATTTGTTTTCAAAGTAATATTACATAACGATTTTTTTTCCTTTTTTTTTTTTCTAGATGGAGTCTCGCCCTGTTGCCTAGCCTGGAGTGCAGTGGCAAGATCTCCCCTCTGCATCTTGGGTTCAAGCAATTCTCCTGCCTAAGCCTCCCAAGTAGCTGGTACTACAGGTGCATGCCACCTTGCCTGGCTAATTTTTGTATTTTTTAGTTTCACCATGTTGGCCAGGCTGGTCTCGAACTCCTGGCCTCACATGATCCACCTGCCTCAGCCTCAGCCTCCCAAAGTGCTGGGATTACGGGTGTAAGCCATCCTGCTCAACCTATGTTATGTATATTTATTTATCCATTTTGGGTGATTTTTGTTTGTTTAGAGACAGGGTCTTCCTCTGTTGCCCAGGATAGAGTGCAGTGACACTATTGTAGCTTACTGCAGCCTCAAATTCCTGGGCTCAAGTGATCCTCCCACTTCAGTTTCCTGAATAGCTAGGATTACAGGTATTGTGACACTCTAAGCAGAGCCACATCCAGCTAATTTTTTTTGTAGAGACAGGATCCCGCTATGTTGCCCAGGCTGGTTACCAACTCCTGGCCTCAAGGGACTCCCCCTCCCACCCCATCCTCCCAAAGTGCTGGGATTACAGGATTGAGCCACTGTGCCCAGCCTCATTTTGGGTTTTATATATTGCCTTCTTGTTATGACAGCAGAGAATTTAGCTTTCTTATACTACACACTTTCCATCCCCCACCCATTTTCCAGTATAGGTATATAATTTTAGGTTCAAGATAGGCAGAATTCTAAGAATTATCCTCAATAAGCCTTGCCTGTGTGTAATCACCTCCCATTTGAGTGTGGGTAGAACCTCTGAAAAACTGAGATACCACTCTGTGATTGTTAATTTATATGGAATGAGGGAGAGTATCTTGATGAGCTTTATCTAATCACTTAAACTCTTTAAAAGCAGAAGTTTGGCCGGGCATGGTGGCTCACACCTGTAATCTCAGCACTTTGGGAGGCCAAGGTGGGCAGCCTACTTGAGGTCAGGAGTTCAAGACCACCCTGGCCAACATGCTGAAACCCCATTTCTATTAAAAAGTACAAAAATTAGCCAGGTGTGGTGGCAGGTGTCTGTCGTCCCAGCTACCTAGGAGGCTGAGGCCCAAGAATCTCTTGGACCTGAGAGGTGGAGGTTGCAGTGAGCCAAGATTGCGTCACTGTACTCCAACCTGGGTGACAGGCTAAGACCCTGTCTCACAAAAAAAAAAAAAAGAAGAAGATGGAGGGGGCCACATGTCAAGGAATGCAGGTGGCTTTTAGGAGCTGAGAGTGGCCCCTGGCTGAGAGCCAGCGAGGCATCAACCCTATAACCACCAGGAACTAGATTCTGCCAGCAGTCTTAATGAGCCTGGAAGTAGATTATTCTCTATAGTCTCCAGATAAGACCCTAGCCCAGCCAACAGCCAATACCTTGGTTTCAGCTTTGTGATACTCTAGCAGAGAACTCAGTCAAGCTGATCTAGCCTTCTGACGTACAGAACTGTGAGATTATAAATAGATGTTGTTTTCAGGCTGGGTGTGGTAGCTCACACCTATAATCCCAGAACTTTGGGAGGCTGAGGTGGGTGGATCACCTGAGGTCAAGAGTTCAAGACCAACCTGGTCAACATGATAAAACCCCCTTTCTACTAAAAATACAAAAATTATCCAGGCACGGTGGCAGGTACCTGTAGTCCCAGCTACTTGAGAGGCTGAGGCAGGAGAATCACTTAAACCCAGGAGGTGGAGGTTGGAGTCAGCCGAGATCATGCCATTGCACTCCAGCCTGGGCAACAAGAGCAAAACTCCTTCTCAAAAAGAAAGAAAGAAAAATAAATAAGGCTGGGCATGATGGCTCATTTCTGTAATCCCAGCACTTTGGGAGACCAAGGCTGGTGGATCACCTGAGATCAGAAGTTCAAGACCAGCCTGGCCAATGTGGCGAACCCTTGTCTCTACTAAAAATACAAAAATTAGCCAGGTGTGGTGACACATGCCTGTAATCCCAGCTATTCTGGAGGCTGAGGCAGGAGAATCGCTTGAACCCGGGAGGTCAACGTTGCAGTGAACCGATATCGTGCCATTGCACTTCAGTCTGGGTGTCAGAGGGATACTCCCTCTCAAAAAAAAAATAAATACAACAAAATAAAATAAATAGACGTTTTCGGCCACTAAATTTATGATAATTTGTAATAGAAATCTAATAAGATATTAAATCAGTAGTCTTACAACTGTGTAAAAAAGGTTCACTGCTAAGCCAAATAATGTCACTGTGACTTTTCCTTTTATTTTCCCTATCCCTTGAGACTTTTGTTTATCCCTAGTTAAGCAATTATTACCCCAGTTAAGAATTGCTAGTCTGGGGCTGGGTGCGGTAGCTCATGCCTGTAATCCCAGCACTTTGGGAGGCCTGGATTCCTTATAATCCCAGGACTTTGGGATATGAGTGTATTCCTTGAGCCCAGAAATTAGAGACCAGGCTGAATAACATGGGGAAACTGTGTCTCTACCAAAAAAAAAAAAAAAAAACAAAAAACCATACACACACACAAATTAGCTAGGCATGGTGGTGCACACCCATAGTCCAAGCTACTCTGGAGGCTGAGGTGGGAGGATTGCTTGAGCCCAGGAGACAGAGGTTGCAGTGAGTTGAGATTGCCTACCACTGCACTCCAGCCTGGGCAATAGAGTGAGACTCTGTCTCAAAAAAAAAAAAAATTGCTGAATTGTTTTCATTTGTTGGTTCTATATGTACCAGTTGTTACTTCTTTCCCAATACCTCAACAGCTCTGCCAAATGCCCAATGATTTTTTTTTCAATCACTCAAAACATAGCAATCTGTCAGTTCCATTTTTTCCCAAACTGCCTATCCTACTGTAGTTTAGACTGTTCATTCTCAAAACCTGTTGCATAACTATTGTTCTGCGACTTGCTTTTGCCTCTCTCCAAGGTAGTATTCCCTGTTTCCTGGATCCCATGTTTTCTTTCTTGGTTTACTCCCTCCCTTTCCTAGAATATGCCTAGAAGCTTTCTAAGAATGCATAGGAGGTATATTTATGAATCCAGAATGGCTTTATTGTACCCTCACATTTGATTGACAGTTTTTCCAGATAGGGAATTCTAAATTGAAAATCATTTTCTGAGAATTTTGAAGCTATGTGTTTATTGTCCTCTGGCTTCCAGTTACATTCCTTTGTATGTAACTAATTTCTTTGTTTCTGGAAGCTTTTTTTTTTTTTTTAGATGGAGTCTTTTTTTTTTTCTTTTGCCTTGTCACACCACTGATTGAAGCAAAACAACACATCATCAGCACTTTGGGAGGCCGAGGCGGGTGGATCACGAGGTCAAGAGATCAAGGCTATCCTGGTCAACATGGTGAAACCCCGTCTCTACTAAAAATACAAAAAATTAGCTGGGCATGGTGATGCATGCCTGTAATCCCAGCTACTCAGGAGGCTGAAGCAGGAGAATTGCCTGAACCCAGGAGGCGGAGGTTGCGGTGAGCCGAGATCGCACCATTGCACTCCAGCCTGGGTAACAAGAGCGAAACTCCGTCTCAAAAAAAAAAAAAAAAAAACACACATCATGCTGCCACTTCACCCAAAAGCGGTGTTTTCATTCTTCCCTTTCTACGAAAACCCCCTTTCTACTAAAAATACAAAAATTATCCAGGCATGGTGGCAGGTACATGCCACCACACCCAGCTAATTTTTCTATTTTTGGTAGAGATGGGGTTTCACCATAATGGCCAGGCTGGTCCTGAACTCCTGACCTCAGGTGATCCACCTACCTCGGCCTCCCAAAGTGCTGGGATTACAGGCGTGAGCCACTGTGCCCAGCCAGGATCTCTCATATGGTTGCAGACAGGATGTCAGCAGGGGCTGTAGCCATATAATGGTTAGAGATTGAGTGGGGGCTGAAGGACCCGTTTCCAGGATATCTGGGAGCCTCAGTTCCTTTGTGGGTATTGACAAGACAGCCCAGTTTCTCACCATATGGACCTCCATAAGCTGTTTGGGTATTCTTTTTTTTTGTTTGTTTGTTTGTTTGTTTGTTTGAGTATTCTTATATGGCACCTAACTTTCTTCAGAGCAAGTGATCAGAGAGAAGGAAGAGAGTCAAAATGCATTTTTACGACCTAGTCTCAGAAGTGACTGTCATTTCACTTTTTCTATTTGTTAGAATTACTAAATCGAGGCTAGGCATGATGGCTCATGGCTGTAATCCCAGCACTTTGGGAGACCAAGGCAGGCAGATCACCTGAGGTCAGGAGTTCGAGACCAGCCTGGTCAAAGTGGTGAAACTCCGTCTATACTAAAAGTACAAAAATTAGCTGGGCATGGTGGTGGGCCCCTGTAATTCTAGCTACTCAAGAGGCTGAGGCGGGAGAATTGCTTGAACCTGGGAGGCGGAGGTTGCAGTGAGCTGAGATTGTGCCACTGCACTCCAGCCTGGGCAGCAAGAGTGAAACTCCATCTCAAAAAACAAACAAAACAAACAAAAAAAGAATTACTAAATATTACGAAATCCAACCCATACCCAAGGGAAAGGGAATTAAGCTCCACTTCTTGTGGGGTTGTATATGAAAGAATTTGTGGAAATATGTGAAAACCAGCACACCTTCATATCAGAATCTTTTTTTCTTTTCTCTCTTTTTTCTTCATGCAGTAGATAAGAACATTTGATTTTGGTTATTATATTTTAATTTCAAAGAACCATTTTTGGTCCTCTGATTTTCCTTTTTTATACTTTCTCTCTTTTGTCCATGAATATTATACTTTATTTGAAGTTCTCTTATTTTCCTTGCATTGACTCTTTTTCCCTCTGAGCCCTTTTTCCTATGAGTTTATTTTGGTCTCTGTTTTTCTCAGTGATTAACTAGTGATCCTTAGCTTTCCATTCTGATTTAGGAGTAAGGAACCAAAAAATGTTAACTAGAAGGTGATGGAAGGAGTTGTCCATTATGGGCTTCATTCCAGCTTTCCTCTGGATCTCTACAAATTCTCCAGGGAAGAATCCTATTATTGCTTCTCTGGGCATTGGTTATATGCTTATCTATTAGCATGCCAGGGGCTAGGACAGAAGAAGGTATTAAGGGTCTCAATTTTGAGGATCCTAATTTTTAACTTAATCGCCAGATTTTCTGTTCTACACCTGCGCCAGCTGTATTCGTCAGTTCTTGCATTTCTTTAAAGAATTACCTGAGACTGGGTAATATATAAAGCAAAGAGGTTTAATTGTCTCATGGTTCCACAGGCTGTACAGGAAGCGTGGTGGGGGAGCCTCAGGAAACGTACAATCATGGTGGAAGCAGGCACATCCTATGTGGCTGGAGTAGGAGAAAAAGAGAGGAAAGAAGGGGGTGTGAGTGGTACTACACACTTTTTAACAATGAGATCTTGTGAGAACTCACTCACTATCACAAAAACAGCAAGGGGGAAATCAGACCCCATGATCTAATCACCTTTCACCAGGTACCTCCTCCAACACTGGAGATTACAGCTCAATGTGAGGTTTGGGTGGGGACATAAATCCAAACCATATCACCAGCCTTCATATCAAATCATATCACCTGCAAGGCCTCCTAGATTCAGGTGCTCCAGAGAAATTTTACATTCCCTTTTTGGGGCAGGGTAATTTGCCTGGTTAACCCAGATGCTCTGACAGAGTTTCAGTGACTCCCTTCTTGTTCTCAGGCCTATTTCCTACTCCTACCCTCTGTGGTACCCATTACATTCCAAGTTTTGGGCCTCTCAGATGAATTAGCTCAATTCTAGATGTATCCTCCGCTACAGAAACTTAGGTAAAAACATTCTTTACACTGTTAGGTTAATTGCCACCTTTCTGTCCACTTTGCATTTTCCAAAAGATATTTCTACTGAAATATCTCATATGCTATTATATCCTTGACCACTCTCTTTGCCCTGGAAGGTTAATGTCATTGTGATGATGATGATGATGATGTCATTTTAGCAAATTTGGGAGGAAAAGAAATTAAAGCCAATAAGGTCAATCTACCTTTTGTTTTGTTTTGTTTTGTTTTGAGACAGTCTCACTCTGTCACCCAGGCGGGAGTGCAGTGGCATGATCTCGGGTCACCACAACCTCTGCCTCCTGGGTTCAAGCAATTCTCCTGCCACGGCCTCCCAAGTAGCTGAGATTACAGGCACCCGCCACCCCACTCAGCTAATTTTTGTATTTTTAGTAGAGACGGGGTTTCACCATGTTGGCCAAGCTGGTGTGGAACTCCTGACCTCGTGATCTGACCACCTCGGCCTACCAAGGTGCTGGGATTACAGGCGTGAGCCACTGTGCCTGGCCCAATCTACCATTTTTTAAAATTTTTCTTACTAATGTAACTTCGAAATTATAGAAAATATGTAAGACTTGTAGAAATGATTTCTTTACACCCTTTAACCAAGTTAACTCATTGTTAATATTTTGCCACTCTCTTTTCTACTTCGTCTCTACTATACTATCTACTTTTTCTCAGATAGTTGAGAATAAGTTGCTCACATTATATCCCTTTCCCTCTGAATAAACTTGTATCTCCTAAGAACAACTCACCATATAGGTATCAAATTCAGCAAATCTTAACACTGATACAATGCTGTTATGTAAGCATCTACAGTGCATTTCTCAGTTTTGCCAATTGTCTCATAAATGTATCTTTTTTTTTTTTCCTAGAGATGTGATTTCACCATTTTGGCCAGACTGGTCTTGAACTTCTGACCTTGTGATCCACCTGTCTCGGCCTCCCAGAGTGCTGGGAGTACAGGCATAAGCCACCTTGCGTGGCTTTTTTTTTTTTTTTTTTACAGGGTCTCATTCTGTCTCCCAGGCTGCAGTACAGTGAGGTGATCATAGCTCACTGCAGCCTGGACCTCCTGGGCTTAAGTGATTCTCCTACTTCAGCCTCCCAAAGTACTGGAATTATAGGAATTATAGGCATGAACCACCATACCTGGCCAACTTTTTTATTTTTTAATTTTATTATTTTTTTTTTAAGAGAGGAGGTCTCTTCCTGGTCAACATGGTGAAATCCAGTCTCTACTAAAAATATAAAAATTAGCCAGGCATGGTGGTGGGCGCCTGTAATCCTAGCTACTCAGGAGGCTGAGGTGGGAGGATTGCTTGAACCTAGGAGACAGGTTGCAGTGAGCCAAGATCACACCACTGCACTCCAGCCTGGGAGACAGAATAAGACTCCATCTTAAAAATAAACAAATAAATAAAAATAAAAGCAATGAGGTCTTGCTATGTTGCTCGTGCTGGCCATTCATGTCTTTTAGAACAAAATTTTTCCTTCCAGGATCCAGTTAAGGATCAAGCATTGCATTTAGTTAGCAGGTCTCTTTAGTCTCCTTTAATCTGGAATAGTTCCTCCACCTTTGTTTCATGATATTGACTTTTTTTTTTTTTTGAGATAGAGTTTCATTCTTGTTGCCCAGGCTGGAGTGCAATGGTTCACTGCAACCTCCAATTTCTGGGTTCAAGCAATTGTCCTGCCTAAGCCTCCCAAGTAGCAGGGATTACAAGCATGCGCCACCACGCCCAGCTAATTTTGTTTTTTTAGTAGAGATAGGGTTTCTCCATGTTGGTCAGGCTGGTCTCAAACTCCCGACCTCAGGTGATCTGCCCACCTTGGCCTCCCAAAGTGCTGGGATTACAGGCATGAGCCACGGTGCCCAGCCGATAGTGACATTTTTGTAATAGTATAGGCAAGACATTGTGTAGAATATTCCATAATTTTTTTTCTGACATTTATCATTATTAGATCAAGGTTAATCATCTTTGGCAGGAATAAACAACATTATCTCCTCAGTGCATCATATTAGGAGGCTCATGATGTCATTTTGTTCTATTACTGGTAATGTGAATTTTGACCACTTAAGGTGTAATTGTTGGTTTTCTCCACTGTCAAATACCATTCTTCTTTTGTAACCAATAATAATTTCTGGTAAGATATTTTGGAAAAATGTAAGTATCCTATTCTTTGTTTTTTTAGACAGGGTCTCTGTTGCTCAGGATTCAATACAGTGGCACAATCACAGCTCACTGCAGCCCCGATCTCCCAGACTCAAGCAATTCTCCCACCTCAGCCTCCCAAGTAGCTGGGACTACAGGCGCATGCCACCACACCCAGCCAATTGTTTTGATTTCTAGTAGAGACAAGGTCTTGTTATGTTGCCCAGGCTGGTCTCAAACTTCTGAGCTCAAGTGATTCTCCTGCCTCCGCCTCCCAAAGTGGAGGAATTACAGGTGTGAGCCATTGCATCCAGCCAACTACCCTATTCTTCATCAAACTTTCACCCATTAATTTTAGTATCTATTGATGGTTTTGTGTGAATTTGTTATTTCTGTTTTAATTGCAAAATGGTGATTTTCTAACTCCAATCCATTTTAACTCAAAGTTTTTATTTTTTTCTTTTTCCTTTTTTTTTCTTTTTTATTACTTTAACTCAAAGTTTACTACAATTTTTAAAAGTGCTATTTTGTAGACACAAGGTCTCACTTGTTACCCAGGTTGGTCTCAATCTCCTGGCCTCAAGCAATCCTTCTGCCTGGGCCTCCCAAAGCACAGATTACAGGCATGAGCCAGCTCACCTAGCCCCCAGCTTTTGTAACCCACCTTTTTTGAGCTTTTTCAAACATTCAGTTTCGTTTTTATAAAAGCCACTGCCCTTTTTCTCCACACATATTCCATCAGTTCAAATATTTCATTAGGCTGGCCGCAGTGGCTCACGCCTATAATCCCAGCACTTCGGAGGCTAAGGCGGGCCAATTGCTTGAGCCCAGGAGTTCAAGACCAGCCTGGGCAACGTAGTGAAACGCTGTCTTTACTAAAAATACAAAAATTAGGCCGGGCACGGTGACTCATACCTGTAATCCCAACACTTTGGGAGGCCGAGGAGGGCGGATCACCTGAGATCAAGAGTTCAAGACCAGCATGGCCAACATAGCAAAACCCTGTCTCTACTAAAAAAAAAAAAAAAAAAAAAAAAATTAGTCAGGCCTGGTGGCAAGCACCTGTAGTCCCAGCTACTTGGGAGGCTGAGGTGGGAGGATTAAAGCTTCAGTGAGCCATGATTGCATCACTGCACTCCATCCATCATGGGCAGCAGAGCGAGACCCTGTCTCAAAAAAACCCAAAACCAAAAGCAATCAAATATTATTTCATTAAATTACAAAATTGAAGGTACATAGTAAAACTAACTTAAATTGTTGGGGGAGAAGGAGAATCACAACTGACTGCTGGTAAGCATGAATGAAAACTTGTGAGGCTGGCCTCGGTGGCTCACACCTGTAATCCTGACACTTTGGGAGGCCAAGATGGGCAGATTGCCTGAGCTCAGTAGTTCAAGACCAGCCTGGGCAACATGGCAAAACCCCATCTCTATTAAAAATAAAAAAAAATTAGCTGAGCGCGGTGGCACTCGCCTGTAATCTCAGCTACTTGGGAGGCTGAGGCATGAGAATCGCTTGAACCAGGAGGTGAAGGTTGCAGTGAGCTGAGATTGCACCACTGTACTATAGCCTGGGTGATGGAGTAAGACTCTGTTTCCCAAAAATAAAAAATAAAAAACAATTTTTAAAATCCTGTGGGCACTAGTGGGCTGGCCAGGCACAGTGGCTCGTGCCTGTAATCCTGGCACTTTGGGAGGCCGAGGCAGGCAGACTCCTTGAGCTCAGGAGTTTGACACCAGCCTAGCCAACATTGTGAAGCCCCATAAATACAAAAATTAGCTAGGCATAGTGGCACACGCCTGTAATTCCACCTGCTGGGGAGGTTTAAGTGGGAGAATCGCTTGAACCTGGGAGGCGGAATTTGCAGTGAGCCAAGATCGTGCCACTGCACTTCAGCCTGGGCGACAAGAGTGAGACTCCATCTCAAAATAAAATAATAGTAAAGAAAAAGAAGGAGGGAGGAGGAGGGAGGAACAAGAAGCAGAGAGAAGAAGCAGCAGAAGAAAAAGGAGGAGGAGGAGAAGAAAATACAAAAGAGGAAGCCATAGATCAATGTAAATATAAGTGAACAAACCCCATTGGCAGATCAAATTTAAAAATATTTTACCATGTATGCACCTATGCAACAATCTTGCATGTTCTTCACATGTACCCCAAAACCTAAAATGCAATAAAAAATAAATAAAAATAAAAATATTTTAGAGGCCAGGTGCGGTGGCTCACACTTAAAATCCCAGCACTTTGAGAGGCTGAGATAGGCAGATTACCTGAGGTCGGGAGTTTGAGACCAGCCTGACCAACATGGAGAAACCCTGTCTCTACTAAAAATACAAAATTAGCTGGGTGTGGTGGTGCATGCCTGTAACCTCAGCTACGTGATAAGCTCAGGCAGGAGAATCACTTGAACCCCAGAGTTGGAGGTTGTGGTGAGCCGAGATGACACCATTGCACTCCAGCCTGGCCAACGAGTGAAACTTCGTCTCAAAAAATATATATATATATATTATATTCCTATAAGATATATAATAATATATCATACGTGTTACATGTTATATATGTTATATATGATATATTCCTATATCATATATTCCTATATAATATGTATTGTATAATATATATATTATATGTATATATAGATAAAGGATGGGCCGAGCACAACAGCTCATGACTATAATACCAGAACTTTGGGAGGCCGAGGGGGCCAGATTACCAGAGGTCAGGAATTTGAGACCAACCTGGCCAACAAGGTGAAACCCCATCTCTATTAATAATACAAAAATTAGCCATGGGTGATGGTGAGTGCCTGTATTTTGAGAAGCCAAAATACAGAATTTTGAGAGGCTAAGACTGGCGGATTGCTTCAGCCCAGGAGTTTGCAGCCAACCTGGACAACATAGTGTATTTTCATCTCTAGAAAAAATAAAAAAATTAGTCAAGTGTGGTTGGTGGCACAGAGCTGTAATCCCAGCTACTCAGAAGGCTAAGGCACAAGAATTGCTTGAGCCCTGGAGGCAGGAGTTTGTAATTCTTTGTAAATTAAGAATAAAAAGATGTTTCTTAGCATAATAAACACCTCCTACCTCACATCATACACAAAAATAAATTCTAGATGCTGAGGCAGGCAGATCATTTGAAGTCAGGAGTTTGAGACCAGCCTGAACAACATGCTGAAACCCCGTCTCTACTAAAAATACAAAAAAATTGTCTGGCCTGGCCAGGCACAGTGGCTCACACCTGTAATCCCAGCACTTTGGGAGGCCGAAGCGGATGAATTACAAAGTCAGGAGATTGAGACCATCCTGGCTAATAGAGTGAAACCCTGTCTCTACTAAAAATACAAAAAATTAGCCGGGTGTGGTGACATGTGACTGTAGTCCCAACTACTCAGGAGGCTGAGGTAGGAGAATTGCTTGAATGTAAGAGGCGGAGGTTGCAGTGAGCAGAGATGGCGCCACTGCACTCCAGCCTGGGCAACAGAGCAAGACTCCATCTCAAAAACATTAGCTGGGCATGGTGGTGCATGCCTATAGCCCAGCTACTTGAGAGGCTGAGACTGGAGAATTGCTTGAACCCAAGAGGTGGATGTTGCAGTGAGCCAAGATTATACCACTGCACTTCAGCCTGGGCAACAGAACGAGACTCTGTCTCAATCAATCAATCCATCAATCAGTCAATCAATCAATTAATTTCAGATGAATTAGAAAGTTCAATAAATAAAATTACACAAAAATTAGAAGAAAACATAGAATATTTGTATAATCTTAGCATGGTTTTGCAAATCTTTCCTTATTAGACATTAAGCCCAGAAGCCTAAAAGAAAATATTGACAATTTTTACTAAAAAATAATTTAATTGTGTATGAAAAGACATCATAAAGCTGCCGGGTGCAGTGGCTCACACCTGTAATCCTAGAACTTTGGGAGGCCAAGGTGGGCAGATCATGAGGTCAGGAGTTCAAGACCAGCCTGGCCAACATAGTGAAACCCCGTCTCTACTAAAAATATAAAAATTAGCCAGGCGTGATGGTGGGCACCTGTAGTCGCAGCTACTTGGGAGGCTAAGGCAGGAGAATCGCTTGAACCCAGGAGGCGGAGGTTGCAGTGGGCTGAGATCACCCCACTGCACTCCAGCCTGGGCAACAAGAGTAAAACTCTGTCTGAAAAAAAAAGACATCATAAAGTTAAATCAAGAGAGAAACTGAGCCAGGTGCGGTGGCTCACACCTGTAATCCCAGCACTTTGGGAGGCCGAGGTGGGTGGATTGCCTGAGGCCAGGAGTTCGAGACCAGTCTGACCAACATGGTGAAACCTCTTCTCTACTAAAATTACAAAAAACAGCTGGGTGTGGTGGCGCGCACCTGTAGTTCCAGCTACTTGGGAGGCTGAGGCAGGGGAATTGCTTGAACCAGGGAGGTGGAGGTTGCAGTGAGCCAAGATTGTGCCACTGCACTCCAGCCTGGGTGACAGATCAAGACTTCATCTCAAAAAAAAAAAAAGGGAGTGAGACTGAGTGAAAATATTTGCCGTATATAGATGGGTGTATGTATACAGACACATATACACACATATATAAACCCATACATACTGATATATTCATATGTATAAATCATGTATGCAATAATATTTAGAATATATAAAAAGCTTCTAAGTAAAGCACCAAGCCAGACTCCCTGTCTAATCCAACATCAAGTATTTATTTATTGGGAATTTATTGTGCCAGCCACTGTGTAAGACACTGGAAATACAACAGTAATACAACACAGACAATAAAACAAGTAAATAAATAAACAAGGTATAAATTGTGCCAAGAGCAGGGGAGAAAATAAAGCGGCAGTGCAATAGAACAGAAGTCCTAAGCTGCTGGCCTGGGACCCAGATGTAACCTGATGACATGCTCAGCTTGCAGAGTGCTTTTTACAAAAAAATTTAGACCAACATCTAAAAATCCAGAGATTTTATGTAAAACAAACATTTCTGACTTCTCTTTAAAAATTAGATTTGGGGGGCCAGGCCAGATCATGAGGTCAGGAGATCGAGACCATCCTGGCCAATATAGTGAAACCCCATCTCTACTAAAATACAAAAAATTAGCCAGGCATAGTGGTGGGTGCTGGTAGTCCCAGCTACTTGGGAGGCTGAGGCAGGAGAATTGTTTGAACCTGGGAGGCAGAGGCTGCAGTGAGCCGAGAACACGCCACTGCACTCCAGCCTGGGCGACAGAGTGAGACTCCCTCTCAAAAAAAAAAAAAGATTTGGGGGCCAGATGTGGTGGCTCACACCTATAATCCAAGCACTTTGGGAGGCTGAAGTGGGCGGATCACGAGGTCAGGAGTTTGAGACCAGCCTGGCCAATATGGTGAAACCCCATCTCTACTAAAAATACAAAAATTAGCTGGGCATGGTGGTGTGTGCCTGTAATTCCAGCTGCTCAGAAGGATGAGGCAGGAGAATCACTTGAACCCCGGAGGCGGAGGTTGCAGTGAGCCTAGATTGCGCCACTGAACTCCAGCCTAGGCAACAGAGCAAGACTCCAACTCAAAAAAAGAAAAAAAAAAATTAGATTTGGCCACACTGGCCCTAAACTATGGCTCTAAATGACAACAAAAAAAGCGGCAACTACCCCTTCAGATGGTACAGGTTTCTTACCCAGCTTGCTTTACTCACAAGCATTATCTGCCTGGCCCTTATGGACAACTGAGTTGGAAGATGCCATAATGAAGAGTAAAGGCCCACTTTATTTTTTTTTTAATTAAAAAAAATTTTTTTTTTTTGGAGAGGCAGGGTCTTTTTATGTTCCCCAGGCTGGTCTTAAACTGGGCTTAAGTGATTCTTCTGCCTTAGCCTCCCAAAATGCTAAGATTACAGGCATAAGCCACCATGCCCAACAAGAGGCCCTTTTTAGATAGAGAATTCAGGGACATCATGTTTGAGCAACAGTCTGAAAAATGAAGAGCTTGTCATGTATAGAATTAAGCCTAGAGCTTCATCTTCATAAGAGCAGATTCAAAATCTAGAAAAAAATTCAAAGCCAAAACTGCAGCAGGACACCTCTACTCCCCACTTTGATCAGACTGCTTTCATTGCATCCCAGCCCCTGAAATTCATCTCCCAGTTCTGATAGCCTTTTTAATTGTGCAGACCCTAACATAGCTATGCACTGTGCCCATTATCCATTATCTCATAACAAAAGGAACCATAGAATAGTATTTCTGACACCACTATGCTTTCCACAAAGACATTCAGGCAACTTGACTACCCTCTGCCAAGTTTGGCTTCAACCACATCATTCAATCTTCCACCTGAAAATTATATTCAATAGTAATTTTTTTCTATTCCTCGTATTTCCTTAAAGCCACTTGAATTGCCCCAGATTTGAAGTATGGCCCCACATGGCCAAGCTGTGAGACACATAGGCTGACCTCTATGAGTTCATTATAAGGCCATGAAAAGTGTTGTGCTCCAGAGAAAACTGTCAAGACAAAGGTGACTGTACTTGGCTTTTATCTAAGATGTTTAGTCTTCCTAGAGTGATGAGTACCATAACCACAGATGTCAAGTGGGAACTCAGGGCAGCCTGGCAGTCCTATCACCTTCCCTTTGTCACTCTCCCAATCCTCAAGTCAGCTATTTCACATCTCTCTCCTTGAATCTCTAAAGCCCCATCCTCATTCTGAGCTAACTTCCTTGCTCCTTATTTCACTAAGAAAATTAGAAGGAATCAGAAGAGATTTGCCATCATCACATGTAACATTCCACTCCATTCCCTCTGGTTCAATGAATAAACTGATTCCATTTGTGTACTGGACCCCATCCCTTCTCATCTACTCAAGGATTTTGCTCCTAAAACTATCACCTTCTCCCTCATGATTCTCCTTCTTCCCAGATCATTTCCATCAGTATACAAATATGCTATAATCTCTTCCATCTGGCAGGGGAAGGACAAGGGAAGAAACCTCCCTTGGCCACATGGTCCCCTTAAGCTATTGCCTTCATTTCTTTCTTTACCCTCCTCTCCCCATTACCATCCTGATTATCAAAACTCCTGGAAAGAGAAGTTTATATTCACAGTCTAGAAAAAAAAAAAAAAACATGCCAATTGCCCTTGCTTTAAATTCATTATCACCAAACTCAAGTGGGTCTTGTTGCCCACTTGAGTTTAGTGATTATCGCTGCCCAGAAGTCAAACTACATTTCCTTGTTCCATCCACTCTCCTACTCTCCTGGAGGCCTTTTTCTACCTTCTCCTGTTTCTTCAAACCTCCAATACCTCCTCCCCATCCTCATTCACATATAATGAGTTGCCTTCTATTTCCCAGAGAAAACAAGCAACTAGTAGATAATTTCCATAAGCTCTCACAAACCACATCTATCTATCTACCTACATCTGTGTCCGTATATTTCCTATTATCATGAAAGAATGGCCCACACACCTATTAAGTCAAATCCCCTCCGCTTATGAACAGATCCCATTTCTTTTTGCCTTCTCCAAAGCATCACTCTAATAATTCTTCTCACTCTTGCATTAATTTTTCCATCTATAAATTCCTCTTCCGGCTGGGACCAGTGGCTCACACCTGTAATCTCAGCACTTTGGGAGGTGGAGGCAGGTGGATCACTTGAGGCCAGGAGTTCAAGACTAACCTGACCAACTGGTGAAACCCTATCTCTACTAAAAATACAAAAATTAGCTGGGTGTGGTGGTACACACCTGTAGTCCCAGCTACTTGGGAGGCTGAGGCAGGAGAATCACTTGAACCCAGAAGGCAGAGGTTGTGACCCGAGATCATGCCACTGCACTCCAGCCTGGGTGACAAAGCGAGACTCAGTCTCAAAAAAAATTTTTTTTCTGCCATCTTAAAACCCCTCATTTCCTATTTCCCTGGTCCCCATACAGCAAAATTCCTCATAAGAGTTGTCTGTTTTGTTAGCTGAGCGCA
Source organism: Aotus nancymaae (assembly GCF_030222135.1). Classification (NCBI taxonomy): domain Eukaryota; kingdom Metazoa; phylum Chordata; class Mammalia; order Primates; family Aotidae; genus Aotus; species Aotus nancymaae. Next base: position 32,524,122 of record NW_026988428.1, read on the forward strand.
GTGGTGGGCGTCTGTAATCCCAGCTCCTCCAGAGGCTGAGGCAGGAGAACTGCTTGAACCTGGGAGGTGGAGGTTGCAGTGAGCCGAGATTGCACCACTGTACTCCAGCCCAGGTGACAGAGTGAGACTCTGTCTCAAAAAAAGAAAAAAAAAAAAAAAAAAGAGTTGTCTGTTTTGGCCGGGCACAGTGGCTCACTCCTGTAATCCTAGCACTTTGGGAGGCCGAGGTAGGGTGGTCATCTGAGGTCGGGAGTTTGAGACCAGCCTGACCAACACAGAGAAACCTGTCTCTACTAAAAATACAAAATTTACCAGGCATGGTGGCACATCCCTGTAGTCCCAGCTACTTGGGAGGCTGAGGCAGAATCGCTTGAACTCGGGAGGCAGAGGTTGCAGTGAGCCGAGATCGCACCATTGCCCTCCAGCCTGGGCAACAAGAGCAAAACTCCATCTCAAAAAGGAAAAAAAAAAAGGAGTTGTCTGTTTTTTCTCTCTGGTTCTTCAGCCATTCTCTCTTGAGCCCACACCAACCCAGGTTCTTGCCATCACCACACCATTAAAACTGCTTTGGCAGGGCGTGGTGGCTCATGCCTGTAATCCCGGAGGGTAGATCACGAGGTCAGGAGTTCAAGACCAGTCTGGCCAAGATGGTGAAACTCCATCTCTACTAAAAATACAAAAATTAGCCAGGTGTGGTGGTGGGCACCTGTAATCCTAGCTAATTGGGAGGCTGAGGCAGAGAACTGGTTGAACTCAGGAGGTGGAGGTTGCAGGGAGCCAAGATCACGACACTACACTCCAGCCTGGGCGACAGAGTGAGACTCCATCTCAAAAAACCGAACAAACAAAAACTGCTTCAGGCTGGGTGCAGTGGCTCAGGTCTGTAATCCCAGTACTTTCGGGGGCTGAGGCAGGAGAATCACTTGAGTTTAGGAGTTTTAGACCAGCCTGGGCAACAGAACAAGACTTCATCTCTACTAAAACTCAAAAAAAATTACCTGGGCATGGTGACACACACCTATAGTCCCAGCTATTAGGGAGGCTAAGGAGAGAGGATTGCTTGAGCCTAGGAGATCCAGGATGCATTGAGCTATAATCATGAAACTACACTCCAACCTGGGCAACAGAATGAGACTTTCTCTCTCTCAAAACCGAACAAAGCAAAACCCTGCTGTAACCATTCACCAATGATTCACATATTGCTAAGTTAAATGGTAAACTCTTAGTTCTTATCTTATTTAACATATGAGCAGTAAAGTCCAACAGAGCTCAGATAATTCTTAATCCTGATGCTGCTGCTGATGTTGCTTGAAATACGTGACTAGCTGGGTTTGAGTTTATGGACCACCATGGGGAACATGCCTCGTACTTTTCTTTTTTCTTTTTATCTTTTTTGAGACCGAGTTTTGCTCTTGTTGCCCAGGCTGAAGTGCAATAGTGAGATCTCGGCTCACTGCAACCTCCACCTCCCGGGTTCAACCAATTCTCCTGCCTCAGCATCCTGAATAGCTGAGATTACAGGCATGTGCCACCATGCTCAGCTAATTTTCTTTGTATTATTAGTAGAGATGGAGTTTCACCATGATGGCCAGGCTAGTCTTGAACTTCTGACCTCCGTTGATTCACCCACCTCAGCCTCCCAAAGTGCTGGAATTATAGGCATGAGTCACCGTGTCCAGCCACCTCATACTTTTCTATTACTTCAGAACTGGTTTGGGAAATTCACAACGGAGGGCAGGTAGATTATGGGCAAAATACAGTATTCTCTTCATCTCCTAGCAAGCCTACATCTACCTTGCTTAGCTTGGTCTTCCTCATCCCAAATTCTATGTCCCTTACTTCAGGGAACCCACAGTTCCTGAATCTCTACTCACCCTTTTCCACAAGCCAAACAATCTCAAAAGACTCTCATTTGTCTCCAGAATGGGTCACTGGTCCCAGTTTCTTTCTGGTTTATTTCACCTTGTTGATACATTCATTCAAACTGCTTGACTCCTTTCTGTCCATCTGCTTTTAGCACTTCAACCATTCTGTGGTTCAAATCAGCCACATTCTTGCCTGGTCCCTTAGCTAGGCCTTTAACAACTATAAAAATGAACCTATTAAGGCCAGGCGTGGTGGCTCACACCTATAATCCCAGCACTTTGGGAGGCCGAGGTGGGCAAATCACAAGGTCAGGCGTTCAAGACCAGCTTGGCCAACATGGAAAAACCCCATCTCTACTAAAAATACAAAAATTAGCTGGGCATGGTGGCGTGCACCTGTAATCCCAACTACTCAGGAGGCTGAGGCAGGAGAATCTATTGAACCCAGGAGGTGGAAGTTGTGAGCTGAGATCGCGCCATTGCACTCCAGCCTGGGCAACAGCGTAAGACTCCATCTTGGAAAAAAAAATGAACCTATTAATATTCACACTTTTCATTCTTAACACTCTTACTATCATGTTATCTTTAAGTCATTCACAATTTTTCCTTGAAGAACGATAGGCATTTTTTTCCTCCCAGTAGGTGTGAGTGTATTAACATTCAACTCAAAAGGGCCCACTCAAGCTTTCCTTATTATAGTCATAGTGAAAACTCACAGAGGTGAGTCAACACATGTAATCAAACATTCTGCCAGTCCCTGCCTCCTTCCTTTCTTTTCCTCCTGATAAAGAATCAAAATAGAAAAGCCAAAGAGGAAAACGGGTGTGGGGAACATACTTTGGTATATCCTTGACTTCAGAAACTCAGTTTAAGCCAAGTGCAACAGCTCATACCTGTAATCCCAGCACTTTGGGAGGCTGAGGCAAGAGGATTGCTTGAGCCCAGGGGTTTCAGACCAGCTTGTCTCTACAAAAAATTAGCCAGGTGTAGTGGTGGTGGTGCATGCCTGTGGTCCCAGCTACTTTGGAGGCTGAGGTGGGAGGATCACTTGATCCCAGGAGATTAAGACCGCAATGAGTATGATTGCACTACAACACTCCACCCTAGTGACAGAGTGAGACTGACTCAAAAACAAAAAGAAACTCAGTTTATCAAGTATCCAAAGATGTTCAAATTCAGGAGGCTAACTCACACGAAGCAAATTCATAGTGCCTCAGTTTCCTCACCTATAAATGGAGACAATAATGTCTGCCTTATAGACTTAATGTAGAAAGGCTGGATGTGGTGGCTCACATCTGTAATCCCAGCAGGTGTTAGAATGCCGAGACAGGTGGATGGCCTGTTTTAGGAGGCCGAGACAGGCAGATCACCTGTGGTCAAGAGCTCAAGACCAGCCTGGCCAACATGGTGAAACCCCATCTCTACTAAAAATGCAAAAATTAGCTGCATGTGTGGTAGCAGGTGCCTGTAATCCCAGCTACTTGGGAGACTGAGGCATGAGCCTCTCTTGAACCCAGGAGGCAGAGTTTGCAGTAAGCTGAGATCAAGCCACTGTACTCCATCCAGCCTGGGCAACAGAGTGAGACTCTGCCTCCAAAAAAAAAAAGATTTATTGTGGACATAAAATAATGTATGTAACGCACCTAAGACCTAGCACATAAAACTGTACAACACATGATGAAGGAAAAGTTATAAATCACATGTAAGTTCACTATTTACATATGGAAAGTATACCTTTCCTGTGACTAGAATATCTTTGTCCACTACTCAAGACATTGTTATGATAGGATACCTAGAAAACTATATATATATATATATATATATATATATATATTTTTTTTTTTTTTTTTTTTTTTTTTTTTTTTTTTCTTGAGACAGAGTCTCACTCTGTTGCCCAGGCTGGAGTGCAGTGGCACAATCTCGGCTCACTGCAACCTCCGCCCCCTGGGTTAAAGTAATTCTCTGCCTCAGCTTCCTGAGTAGCTGGGATTACAGGCATCTGCCACCACAACCAACTAATTTTTGTATTTTTAGTAGAGACAGGGTTTCACCATCTTGGCCAGGCTGGTCTTGAACTCCTGACCTCGTGATCCACCCACCTTGGCCTCCCAAAGTTCTGGGATTACAGGCGTGAGCCACTGCGCCCAGCCGAAAACAATATTTTTAGCCATAGGATTCCTTGAAGTACAAAAAAATGCTGACTGGCTACAAAGAATATTTCATCTAGGCCCTGAAAGAGGCTGGTCAACTCACTGCCCACAGAAGAGCACCCCTGACCAGTGACCAGAACTCTTATGTCTACCACTTGGGAGATTCCTGTCCCTTCCAGGCTCACCCTCTTTCTAATACTGGTTGCTCCTGCAGGTTCAGCCCAGTTTCCAGAGTTCCTTCACCTTCTGCCCTGGGCTCTTGGGTTCCCAAGCTTTTGCTTCTGTCCTGCTCAGGGAAGCACAATCTTGTATCAGTCCTTTCCTTTGCTGAATCTCTCTCAATACTAGCTTTGAACCCTGCTCTCCTATTTATTCTTAGCTTTGTACCTGACACTCCTCTTGGTCCAAGAGGGCCTTGTTCTTTGTTCTAGACAAATTCCCTCTAATCTGGCCCTTCTTTGAGACAACTCCTTGCCTTGTTATATGAAAACCTTCTGCCAGCCTAGTTCTCACCATAACACAAGTCCAGGCACCCAGAACATTGTTTATTGACCGGAGCCGCAGAGAAAATCTCTGCGAGATTTGGTGGTAGGGAAAGATTAAGCCTGTTCTTGTCTTGAGACAATTGAGACAAATGACCTCTCCTTGACAGACTCTCCAGTGACTGCAGTCTAGCTATAGACACACTGACCTTCAAGCTGTGAACATCCAAAGGACCTCACTCCACCTTCCTCCACTACTGCCCTTATCATTCCCCTTCCCTGAGGATTCACTAATGAGTCCTCAGAGTTGCTCTCACTTCCAATTCCAAATGAATTTCTTTAAAGAAAGCCGAACACATCTTACTTAGTTTCTCATTTCCGGGATCCTGTCAGGGGACACAAAAGGTAGTCTTCCCAAGCCTGGCCAGAATGTCCTCTGCTCAATCTTGTCTCCTTGCCTCTCTGAGCTGCCTCTTTAGTGAACCACCTGTTAGGAGACAGCCGGAGATCCCATTCTCAGACTCCAGCAGAGGGCACTGTTGGCTTTTCGGTTTTGTTTTTTTTTTTTTTTTTTGAGACAGTCTCTCTCTGTTGCCTAGGCTGGAGTGCAGTGGCGAAATCTCGGCTTACTGTACCCTCTGACTTCTGGGTTCGAGTGATTCTCTCTCCTGTCTCAGTCTCCCGAGTAGCTGGGACTACAGTCGTGTGCCTCAACTCCCAGCTAATTTTTGTATTTTTTTTTTTTTTTTTTGAGACGGAGTTTCGCTCTTGTTACCCAGGCTGGAGTGCAATGGCGCGATCTCGGCTCACTGCAACCTCCGCCTCCTGGGTTCAGGCAATTCTCCTGCCTCAGCCTCCTGAGTAGCTGGGATTACAGGCATGCGCCACCATGCCCAGCTAATTTTTTTGTATTTTTAGTAGAGACGGGGTTTCACCATGTTGACCAGGCTGGTCTCAAACTCCTGACCTCAAGTGATCCGCCCACCTTGGCCTCCCAAAGTGCTGGGAGTACAGGCGTGAGTCACCGTGCCCGGCCCGTTCTGGCTTTTCAAACAGGAGCATGAGTGGCCTAATTTAGCCAAGAATGAATTGGCCAGAGTCCCTGAGCCCCTCTGCCTTTCCAAATGTATAAACCTTCTGAAGTTAGACAAATGTATCTTGGAGCCGAGTGTGATGGCTCATGCCTGTAATCCAAGCATTTTGGGAGGCCGAGGCGGGAAGATTACTTGAGCCCAAGAGTTTCAGACCAGTCTGGCTGACACAGCAAAACGCCTTCCCTACAAAAAAAAAAATTTTTTTTTTTGAGATGTAGTCTCACTCTGTCACCCAGGCTGGAGTGCAACAGTGTGATCTCGGCTCACGGTACCGTCTGCCTCCTGGGTTCAAGTGATTCTCCTGCCTCAGCCTCCTGAGTAGCTGGGATTATAGGTGCCTATCACCACGCCCAGCTAATTTTTATATTTTTAGTAGAGACAGGGTTTCATCATGTTTCCCAGCCCTCCAAAACTTTTTTAGCCAGGTGTAGTGGCACACGCCTGTACACCTACTCAGGAGGCTGAGGCAGGAGGATCACTTGAGCCCAGGAGTTCCAGGCTTCAGTGAGCTATGATTGTGCCACTGCATTCTAGCCTGGGCAACAGAGCAAGATCCTATATTAATAAAAAACACAACCCCAGCTGGGGGCGGCGGCTCACGCCTGTAATCCTAGCACTTTGGGAGGCCAAGGTGGGTGGATCATCCAAGGTCAGGAGTTCAAGACCAGCCTGGCCATCATGGTGAAACCCCGTCTAAATTAAAAAAAAAAAGAAAACACAACCCCATTCCCTATCCACATGAAATTAGAACAGGAAGGTACTCTTGATACTCATAGCTACACTCTAAGCTTAAGGAGCGGGCCCACCTCTAAGCTGGGTGACTGTGTCTGTACTGCAGCAGATGGGCCACTTTTTCCACAAGGGTTTAGCCTTTCTGCACTGGTCTTCCACACTGTGACTGATCCAAGCCATCGGCAGTTACCCACCAAGTTCCAGGCCTCTGCTCCCCTCATCCTGGCCATAGGAAATGATATTACACATTTTAGTAGAGCTCAGGGAGGCAGGGTTCTGCCTGTGGATCAAGCCAATGATGTCATGTCACTCACCTAACTCAAGGCTGCGCCAGATGAGCAGACTCCCTTGACAGGATCCTCACTGAGCTGTAGACAGAGGAGCCCATCAAAGGGCTAGTTCAAACAGTCTATGTTTTCCCTTAGTCCTTTGTCTTTCCTGGGAAGACTGATGATGTTATGATGGTGGTTAAGAAAATGGGCTCTGGAGCCAAACTTCTTGGGTTAAACTCATGTCCCTACCATATGCTAGTTATGTAACCTTGGGAAAATTACTAAACTTTTCTGTGCATGTTTCCTCTTTGGGAAATAATAATGGCACCTACATTATAGAGTTGTGCCAAGCACATTCACTAGCTATTTTTATTGTTATTATCTCTAGAAAAATCCATGTACTCCACTTAACATCAGCAATCTGCAACCAGCACTAGGTCCTGCTGTTCTCTCATGCCCCATCTACTTCCCATGTTCAGAATTCTGAACAAGTGCACCACTTCAAGGAAGGTATTTTTGGACATGGAGCCAAAGGAACTGCTTCCATATGGAAAACATGCCTTGAGGATTGGTCTGCTTTCCTGGGCTCATGCTTCTGTCCACTTCCTCCCAAAACACTGACAATTTCTTTGTATCAGGGAAGATGATATAGATAGGAGTCATGAGTCATTTTTTCTGTTTGTTTGTATTTTTGTTTTTTGAGACAGGGTCTTGCTGTGTCACCCAGGCTGGAGTGCAGTGGCACAGTTATGGCCCACTGCAGCCTCAACCTCCTGAGTTTAAGCAATCTTCCCACCTCAGCCTCCCGAGTAGCTGGGACCACAGGCTCATGCTACCACACCTCAGCCTCCCAAAGTGCTAGGATTATAGGCATTAGTCACCATGCATGGCTGCAAATACCCCAATCTAGAAGGTAAATTTCTGGGAGCCAGAAAGGTAGACTTATTCTAAAAATTCTTCACCCTGAAAACATTGTGGTCAATCAGCCCAGTTGCAGCAAACAGGCAATGGGCAAATTAGTGAATAACTAAGATTGTGTGACCACCCCGATTCACAGGGAAGCCTGTAACACTGAGAAATCTCTACCACCAATTTGGAGGGATGGAAGAGCCACTCAAGTACTTTTATCCTGCCCTAGATGTCCTTCATAGTTTCTATTCAAAGCATTGAAGGTGGTTTTATGGCAACCCCCAATTTATGGCCCAGTTCTAGAAGCTATTTAGGTTACTTTATATCTACTTACCAACAAAGACCATGCAGAGCATGGCATTAACTGGGTGGATGACAGACCTCTGTTGTACCACCTACTGACAGAATCATTCATTCATCTACCTTACCACAGTGGAGTTTGGTTAGAAAGAGCTCATTGCATCCCTCTACCCAGAACATGCCCTTTCACAGCAGCTGTGGCATGATTCTTTCCAACCCCTACCCCCTTTACCCCAGGTACCTTCCAAATCTTGGCAGCTCAGAGAATTTATAGGTTACCAAGAATATCTCCCAGTTTGCCAAAGATAGATGCAAGGTATATGCCAGTTGATGGTTGATTCCACAGGAAGGCATCCAGGTGGTTGATACTGTCCAGCATACCTCCAAGCACACAGTGACCATCCATATGGGAAGCTGGGACCCTGCTACTTGGACACGTTGAGATAATAGAGAACATCATCTGCCTGTACCCTTGACAATCAGCCTGAGGCCTTGGGAACAGATAGAGTTCCTAACTGTCACCTGAGCTCAGACCAATAATTACTCTCAGTCTAGGTCCCACTGGCCACTAGGAATATGCTTGTTCTTTCTCCTCAGTCTGTTTCTGTTTGTCCAAGGACATCCTGCCACCCTCACCTTGCCCAAATTCAAATACCAAGCTCAATTATATTGCTTCCAAGAAATGGTCCCATTGCTATAACCTGTGATGAAGTACAAATCAGCCCCATGGTTCAGTCCACGCTTCCAGAACTCTATATGCTAACCAAGGCTTCAGTACTGTTGTTTCTCCAAGTCCTCAACTGTACAGGGAGGGGATTCAAACTGTGCCCCACTCTGGTGATATCATTTTCTCAGATAGAGAATGTTAAAGGAGATTTAATTGGAGGACAAAAGAGAGAGATGAGGGACAGAGATGATGAATGAGTGAGGCCGAGCCAGGAAGAAGAGGAAAAAGCAGGAGTTGGGGAAGAACTCCAGAACAGAAGTGGCATTGCCACCCTCCACCAGAGATTAGTCAGCAATCCTCAACAATTTCCAAAGAGAATGGTAAACTGATCCAGTTCCTGACAAGCATCCATAATTATGAAAAATAAAAATTTGAGGAATGGGATGAGGCTTCTGCTCCAGGAATACAGAATGGAGGCACTGAAAACATCAGATGCAGAGGTGGATGATTTTTTTTTTTTTTTTTTTTTTTTTTTTTGAGACGGAATTTTGCTCCTCTCGCCCAGACTGGAGTGCAGTGGCACAATCTTGGTTTACTGCAACCTCTGCCTCCGGATTCGAGGGATTCTCTTGCCTCAGCCTCCTGAGTGGCTGAGACTACAGGTGTGCACCACTACACCATGCTAATTTTTGTATCTTTTGTAGAGACAGGGTTTCACAATGTTGGCCAGGCTGGGCTCGAACTTCTGACCTCAGGTGATCCACCTGCCTTGGCCTCCCAAAGTGCTAGGATTACAGGCATGAGTCACTGTGCCTGGCCAAGAGCTGGATTTTACTCTGCATTTGAGACTGGCTGGAGGAAATAGAGAAAGGGGCCTAGCACGTTTTTGGCTTGCGTGGCAGAATGGATGGAACAGCCAAGAGACAAGAGACAGAAATCTTTTTTTTTTTTTTTTTGAGATGGAGTCACCTCCTATCACTAGTGGATAACTTCATGTGGCCAATGTTTCCTTGCGATCTTATCTTTGATTCAAAATCTGAAGCAAATGTGTTTGATTGGCTTAGCCAAAATTCTTTGCCCATATCCTTGATGAAAGAGAGGTTGGCCAAGGAAGAGCTAGTCTTTTCAGCTTCTATTGTGAGATACAGGTTTTGCTTCATAGGGAGTGATTTCCAAACATAATGAATGCTAAGTGGCTGCCATACTACACTACCTTACCAGCCCCATCTCCTGTCCTTCTCTTCACTCAGCACTCCAGGCTCCAAACCAATAGCTCTCTGATGCCTCTCTAATGCTTCTAAATACTTGCCATTCTGCTGTCTGAAGTGCTCTTCCTGATTCTACTATCACCTACCTCCTTCTTTTCCTCCAAGACTTAGCTCAAACATAACTTCCACTATTAGACCATTCGAAGTTCTGAAAATATGCCAGTCCCAGGAAAGGAATGTATACCCAGATAAGGGCCTTTTTCACTTGCACTAACCTTAAGTATATGTCTAATATCCTGATTCCAGAAGCTGGCCTCTTAAAACTCAGGAGTCAGGGAGGAGCAAGAAAGTGGTAAGGGAGGTCTTGTGATCACTGGGTTCTCTCTCCCTCACCTCTGTCACAGGCATGGTGATTTGACTCCTGAGGAGAGATCCCTGTCACGTACGTGGTTAGCATGGAGACCAGGGAATCAGAGAATCAAATAGTCATTTGCCAAGTACTCAGAACAAGTCTACTCTCATTTCAGACCAGAAGGAACCAGAGCCCACTAGGTTTCCCCCGATTATCTCAAAAGATGGGAATTATTCTGTGCACCAGAATAGCCACACGAGATACCACAAAGCTGTTCGGAAGGTGTTGCTGAAGACTTGTAAGTACCTTGGGGTGGGCATCATACTAGGAGAAAAAAAAAAAGATATGTCTGAGTTCCTAAAGAATGGCTGGGATGTGGTTGAGTATGGTTGTAAGGCAGGGAAAAAAAAAAAAAAAAAAGGAGCCAAGAGGAGAGACTGAGAGCAAGAGGGAGACAGTAAAGTAGACTTAGTGGGGTAAGCATGCTGAAATGAAGTTTTTTTTTTTTTTCTGAGACAGTCTTGCTTGCTCTGTCATCCAGGCTGGAGTGCAGTGGTGTCATCTCAGCTCACTGCAACCTCTGCTTCCCAGATTCAAGCAATTCTCCTGCCTCAGTCTCCAGAGTAGCTGAGATTACAGGTGTCCACCACCATGCCGCTGATTTTAGTATTTTTAGTGGAGACAGGGTTTCACCATGTTGTTCAGGCTGGTCCCGAACTCCTGACCTCAGGTGATCCACCCACCTGGGCCCCCCAAAGTGCTGGGATTACAGGTGTGAGCCACCATGCCCATTGATAAAATGAAATCTGAATCAGACTTGGAAGCAGAAGATCCATGTTTGAATCCTAGTTCTGCCTCTTTTTTGATATCTCACTTTTTTTTTTCTTTTTTTTTTTTTTAAACAGGGTCAGGGTCCCATTCTGTCACCCAGGCTGGAGTGCAGTGGTACAGTCATAGCTCACTGCAGCCTCGAACTCCTGGGTTCAAGTGATCTTCTCACCTCAGCCTCCTGAATAGCTGGGACTACAGGCATGCACCACCAAGCCTGGCTAATTTTTAAAATAAAAAGTTTGTAGAGATAGAGTCATGCTTCTATTCCAGGCTGGTATCAAACTCCCAGGCTCAAGTGATCCTCCCACCTTGGCTTCCCACAGTCCTGGGATTACAGGTGTGAGCCACCACACCTGGCCCATTTACCCTTTATTAACCTGATCCCTCATCAGTTTTGTTGTTGTGGTGGTGGTTGTGGTTGTTTTGAGGCAGATTCTCACTCTGTCACCCAGGCTGCAGTGCAGTGGCGCCATATTGGCTCACTGCAACCTCCGCCTCCCGGGTTCAAGTGATTCTCGTGCCTCAGCCTCCCAAGTAGCTGGGACTACAGAAGTGTGCCACCACGCCTGGCTAATTTTTGTATTTTTAGTAGAGATGGGGTTTCACTATGTTGGCCAGCCTGGTCTCGAACTCCTGACCTCAGGTGATCCACCTGCCTCAGCCTCCCAAAGTGCTGGGATTACAGGCATGAGCCACCGTGCCAGGCTCCTCAGTGGTTTAAAGTTAGGATGTGGGGGAGAGAAAATGCCTGAGCTATTGTTCTACTGATCTTTTAGAATTATTGGGAGAAAAAAGTAAAAATGAAACCATTGTATATTATCATGAATTATCCCTGCCAGGAGTAGGAAGCACCAGCTTTGGCATCTTACTGAACTAGGTTTAAACAGCAAATGAATTCTGTGACCTTAGGCAAGTTCCTTTAACCACAGCCTCTCTGACACATCTGAAAATGGGAATCATACTTTTTAGCACTATTGTGAACAGACAACATGTACATTTTAAAAAGCATGTAGTCAGCCTGAGCAACATGGTGAAACTCCATCTATAAAACATACAGCTGGGTGCGGTGGCTCACGCCTGTAATCCAAGCACTCTGGAAGGTTGAGGTGGGTGGATCACTTGAGATCGGGAGTTCACAACCAGCCTGGCCAAGGTGGCAAAACCCCGTCTCACCTAAAAATAAAAAAAAATTAGCCAGGTGTAGTGGCAGATGCCTGTAATCCCAGATTCTTGGGAGGCTGAGGCAGGAGAATCGCTTGAACCCAGGAGGCGGAGGTTGCAGTGAGCAGAGATCGCGCCATTGCACTCCAGCTTGGGTGACAGAGTGAGACTCTGTCTCAAAAAAAATAATTAATTAAAAAGCATGTAGGGGGCTGGGCTCTGTGGTTCACGCCTATAATCCCAGCACTTTGGGAGGCTGAAGCAGCAGATCACCTGAGGTTGGAGTTTGAGACCAGCCTGGCCAGCATGGTGAAACCCTGTCTCTACTAAAAAAATACAAAAATTAGCCGGGCATGGTGGCAGGTGCCTGTAATCCCAACTACTTGGGAAGCTGAGGCAGGAGAATTGCTTGAACCTGGGAAGCAGAGGTTGCAGTGAACCAAGATCATGCCATCCAGCCTGGGCAGCAAGAGTGAAACTCCATCTCAAAAAAAAAAAAGAAGAGTTCGGTGAGCTAGGCAGGGGTCAGATCATGAAAATCTGTTACAGGCCAGAGTAGAATAACTTGGATTTTAATTGCAATGGGGATCCTAGAAGAGCTTTAAACAGAAAGCAATCTAATACTTTGGTGACTTGCAAGAAAATATAGAGAGGTAGAGTGAATACACAACCACTGAGAGTGCTATTATGACATTCTTATATAACATTCTTATAACATTCTTAAAATGACAAGATTACAGAAATGAAGAACAGATCACTCATTTCTAAAGTGGGGGTGGGGGTGGGGGAGGGTGGTTATTAAATGGCAACTCCGGGATGGGTGGCAATGGAACTGTTCTGTATCAGTATATTCAATATATTAATATCATGTTGTAGTAGTGTACTATAGTTTTGTAAGTCGTAACTATAGTGGGGAAGGGTAAATTGTACACAAGATTTCCCTGTTTTTTGTTTGTTTGTTTTTGTTGTTTTTTTTTTTTTTCATAGAGACAGAGTCTTGCTACATTGCCCAGGCTGGTCTTGAACTCCTGGGCTCAAGTGATCCTCCCAAAGTGCTGGGATTATAGGCATGAGCCACTGCACCTGGTTTCCCTGTATTATTTGTTACAACTGTATGTGAACCTATAATTATAACAAAACTAAAGCTTAAAAACTTAAAATACTTTCAGAAATCAAAACAGGCACATGTGGAAAGAGGGGTAGTAAGTTATTTCTAATAGCAAAACTTTAATTTATTTTTTTTATTTTTATTTTTTTGAGACAGAGTCTTGCTCTGTTACCCAGGCTGGAGTGCAGCTGCACAATCACTGCTCACTGCAGCCTCAACAACCTCCCAGTCTCAAATGACCCTTCTCATCTCAGCCTCCTGGTACTACAGGTGTGTGCCACCATGCTGGGTTAATTTTTGTACTTTTTGTAGAAATGGGGTTTCAACATGTTGCCTGGGCTGGTCTGGAACTCCTGGGCTCAAGCGATACACCTGCCTCTTAAAGTGCTGGGAGGTGTGAGCCACTACACCCAGCCTCTAATAGCAAAACTTTTCACTAGCTTATTATTAATTTGTAGGAAAATAAGCCAAAAATATAACACCTTAATGAATTATCAGGAATATTAAAAAAATTATTATAGACCAGGCACAATGGCTCATGCCTGTAATTCCAGCACTTTGGGAGGCTAAGGCAGGCAGATCACAAGGTCAGGAGATTCAAGACCATCCTGGCTAACATAGTGAACCCCATCTCTACTAAAAATACAGAAGATTAGCCAGGTGTGGTGGCACACACCTGTAGTCCCAGCTACTGGGGAGGCTAAGGCAGGAAAATCGCTTGAACCTGGCTCCAGCCTGGGCAAGACTCCACCTCAAAAAAGAAAAAAAAAATGATTATAAACATTATATAGCAATCCAGAATATTAGGCTATAATTCTAAGTCTTAAAAATATACAAATTTTAGACTGGGCGCAGTGGCTCACACCTATAATCCCAGCACTTTGGGAGGCCGAGGCGGGTGGATCACGAGGTCAAGAGATTGAGACCATCCTGGTCAACATGGTGAAACCCCGTCTCTACTAAAAATACAAAAATTAGCTGGACATAGTGGCGTGCGCCTGTAGTCTCAGCTACTCGGGAGGCTGAGGCAGGAGAATTGTTTGAACCCAGGAGGCGGAGGTTGCGGTGAGCCAAGATCATGCCATTGCACTCCAGTCTGGGTAACAACAGCGAAACTCTGTCTCAAAAAAAAAAAACAAAAAACAAATTTTATACTGGTAGAATTAGACATATCTAAATAAATAGTAAAAATACTTCTTTTTCTTTTTTTTTTTTTTTAAAGATGGGGTTTCACCATGATGGCCAGGCTGGTCTTGAACTCCTGACCTCAGGTGATCCACCCACCTCGGCCTCCCAAAGTGCTAGGATTACAGGCGTGAGCCACAGCGCCCAGCCAAAAATACTTTTTTCTTTCTTTTTTTTTTTGAGATACAGTCTTGCTGCCCTGGCTGGAGTACAGTGGCACAATCTCAGCTCACTGCAACCTCTGCTTCTCGAGTTCAAGCAATTCTCCTGCCTCAACCTCCCGAGTAGCTGGGATTACAGGTGTCCGCCACCATGCCAGACTAATCTTTGTATTTTTAGTAGAGATGGAGTTTCACCATGTTGGCCAGGCTGGTCTCAAACTCCTGATCTCAGGTAATCTGCCTGCCTTGGCCTCCCAAAGTGCTGGGATTACAGGCATGAGCCACCACACCTGGCCAAAAGTACTTTTTCAAACAGCATCTGAATCTGATATTATTTCAAAAATTTTTAAAAATATTTAATACCACATCTAGAACATGATAGACACTAGATAAATGACATCTATTAACAGCATCTAAATGTGAGGTGGTATCAGTTAGGTTTCAGAGAATTACCTGTAGTGAGCAAAGGAAGGCATTTTTTTCCAAGAGGAGGGAAGAGAAAGATGACGATTAAGCCAAGAAAAAAGAAAAATAATAGATCAGTGGACCTATTATTTTTACACATTTCCCAAGTGGGTGGGCTGCTTGTTTTTCTACCATCTTAGCACTTGGGGAAAGCTCTCTTAGAGATGGGCTTACTAGCAGCAGGAAGAACCAAGACATTCATTTGACCATGAAGGGTGTGAGATGCTGGAATCCGGAAGTGAAGCAGGGTGTGGTGACCACACTCCCAGGACCTCTCAGCACCTGGTCAGGCCCAGCAGTTGCTGGGCTGGGCTGGGCTATTGCTACCCTGAGGCAGAAAAGTGAGCAGAGAACTTGAAGAAATTAGATAACCTGCCCTTCCCCCAACCCATTCAGTTCCCAATCAGGTCTTCAGAGTTCCCTTGACTGATGCTCAGAACTTCAGCTTCTGGCGGTCCCACGATCCAAGAGTGCGTCCAGAAGAAACCATGCCATGGATCTGAGGCCCACGCCACTGTCTCATAAAAAGCGCGATGACCAGGTTAGGCTGGGAGGGGAAAAGGTGGGGAGTTGAAGGGAAGTACTCCTTCCCTTCCCTTAAATAGAGACTATTTCATCTCTGGTCAGGTTAGGGAAATAGAATGAGAGATTTGAGTCTTACCAGAGAAAACTGGCCCCAGAATTTGGGCCATGATGCATTCAAAGGAGTTATAGATTTGTCTCTCTTTGTGTCTCTCTTTGTGGGTGTGACTTCTGAGCTGGTGCAAAACAAGCGTCCATAGTATTCCTGTGGCAGCCCAATGCTGCCTTCCTCACTACCTCTCCACCCCTCAAATTACCAAGGATTGGCAGCAGTCCTACTTTTTCTTTTTTTTTATTTTTTGTTATAGAGACAGGGTTTCACCATGTTGGCCAGGCTGGTCTTGAACTCCTGACCTCAAGCAATCCACCCGCCTGGGCCTCCCAAAGTGCTGGGATTACAGGCGTGAGCCACGGCACCCGGCAGCAGCCCTACTTTTTCATCACTATCGCTACTTATTCTGCCCTGAGGCAGTCTTGGGGGCTTTTTTTTTTTTTTGAGATGGAGTCTCGCTCTGTCACCCAGGCTGGAGTGCAATGGCACAATCTCAGCTCACTGCAACCTCTGCCGCCTGGGTGTTCAAGTGATTCTCCTGCCTCAGCCTCCCAAGTAGCTGGGATTACAAGTGCCCACCACCATGCCTGGCTAATTTTTGCATTTTTAGTAGAAACAGGGTTTCACCATGTTGGCCAGGCTGGTCTTGAACTCCTGACCTCAGGTGATCCACCTGCCTTGGCCTCCCAAAGTGCTGGGATTACAGGCGTGAGCCACCGTGCCTGGCCTCTTGGAAGCTATTTTTAAGGATCTCCTGCCCTCCAGCCTGGCCTGGCTGAATCTCCCTCTGAATCTCTTCTTTCTAGGTTTATGGATCACTCTATTCTCAATGACAGAACCTTCAGTCTGTATTAAGAAGATATGGCTGCAGAAAGACAAGGTGAATTGTGGAAAGAGTGCAAAGAGAAGGAAAGAAGGAGGTTTCTCAGTTCCGATGGTTGACTAATGGGAGGAGGTGGTGGAGAAAACAGAGTAAACAGATTGGACTAAAAGTTGCTTGTGCGCACTGGGGGAGTTGTGGGGTGAGGGTGGGGTGATTCCAGTGCCCAGGTTGTTGTGAGAGGTGGTTTGGGAGAGATTCCTGAATGAGCCAGACCTTGGAGTGAGTGGTCTGCAAGGGGCCAAGGCACTGGAAAAAACCTCGGGCCTCATGCATGGCAGCGGTCAGCGTAATAAATCTGGCAAGGCACACACTGGAGCTCATGATGCTGAAAGGCCTTGAGTAGTCATACTCTGAAGATACTGCAACTTCTCCTTAGCAAGGAGAAAGCCACAGGAAGTCCTCGACCACAGACAAGAGGCCTACAGAATCCTGGGGCAGGAGGTTGCCTTCTACATCAGGCTCTGTCACTTCTGACCCACCCAGGGCCCAGAACAGCTACACAGAACAGGGCATTTTACAAAGAGTTTGATTTTATTGATATTTAAATATATTAAATATTTCACTGAAATACATGGTACACCATCTTCCCCCCTCCCACAGTGGTTACATTATAAAACCAAAGCCCATGGCCTCCCATCTCCTGACTCCTCCACCAACTGGTGAGGAAAGGGGCAATGGTAGCCCAGGGGAAGGGCATGGCTGGCACTGTGGTACAGGGAGTCAGGATGTGGACAGGCCCTCCCACCTGGCAAGAAACAAAGACAAGCCACCCAAGGCTGAGGTCTTCCCACTCTGATCTACTTACACCCTTACCCCTACCTCATGGCACCAAGTAGTCTCTTCCTATCCCTTCCTATCCAGGGATATGGCTGGGGGCAGGGGAGCAGATTTTCTGTCTGTAACAAGTCTTTTCCCCTCTTCTGCCATGACTAATGAAGTACCTGATGGCCCATTTGGTTGGTGCATGAAGATGCCCAAGGGAGGCAGTACCCAGAAACCAGGCCTCCACAGGGAGCTGGTATCAGAAGGCGCATGAGGAAGGGCAAGTGCACTGCCTGCCCCTTCCACTCCCAAACCCAGCAACTCTGGAAACCCTTCTCCTCTGCCTCTCTAGTCATTTCCAAGACAAAGTGATCTTCAAGCAAAATTCAGGCTAGTGCCTTTGGCTTAAATAGGTATAGACAGAGAAACTGAGGCACAACCAAATTCAGGCCAGAATCAAGGAGGCTGCAGGGAAAGGGGTAAAAGGAAGGCAAAGATAGGAAGGGAATCTAGAGTTCAGCCTCCTAACCCTTCTGCCAGCCCTCAAGGCTTCACAAGGGCTTGGGGAGCCAGAAACATGCTAGACTCAGGATGAAGGCTGGGAAAAGCCAAGTTTAAGGTTCCCTTTCCCCAGCCCCTAGTACCAGTATCTGGGTCCTCAGAGGGATCCCATGCTACCCCAGCCCCAAAGCAAACCATGTCCCAGGACACTATCTGGGGAACCCAGGAAATTCCTGAGCCTCTGTCCACCAAACCCCAGACAGTTCAAGTGCTGCATGGAGCACTGGGGCTCAAGCAAGTGCTTGGGTCCCTGCCACAGGCAGGGAGAGTCATGCTGCACATATGGCCCCCAAACGGCACTTAGGGATTTGGCACAAAAAGAACTCCTCTCCCTCCTTTTGCTACCACACCCCATCCCACTCCTGTGCAACCTGGGCATCTCTCTACAGCCCCTGAAATAGGAAACCCTGCTTTATTCCCAGAAGACAGAGGCCCACAGGAGAGAGGCGACCTGGGGTGGAGAGCTGAGGAGCAGGAGCACAAGGACTCACACAGACCTGGAAAACAGATATGCACACAAAGACCAACATGCACACACAGTTACACAAACACACAGGCCCTCCCCAACGCGAGACTTGGGAGGGAAGGTTTGGGCTCAGGGTCATCTTTCTCCATGCCCTGACCCTTTTCTATTTGGCAACAGAAGAGGGAGAAATGCTCCATGCCCCCTTGCCAGCAGATAGCAAGAGAGCACTGGGGCAGAGTGACCTGATCTGCACCCCGTTGGGGTCCTCAGATCAGAATCTGGCACTGCCCTAGCCCTGGCCGGCTGCTCTTTGGCACCTACAGATGAACTTCCAGCTCCTGACCTGACATCCCCACACACAGGATTGCTCTCTGAGCATTTTCACAGTACCAGTGAGGCCAGACACCCCGTTCCCTGGAGCGTGCAGGAACTGGGGCTAAATCTAAGCTGTCAGAGGTCCCTTTGTTCCCCTTTGGGGACAGATCATGGGACTACGATTTGGCACATGGAAACATTCTCCTGAAATATGGCCAGAGCTGGCTCCCCAGAGCATCTCCCTCCTTTGCCCTGTGCTTAGGAGGGACACCTGGCTGGGGTGGGGAAGTGCCCAAGACCAGTGCTGGGGATGCAGGTATTGCAAAGGCAAGCATGGAATAGGCACTCCTCATGCCTATCTTTGTACAAAATATTGTACAAAATATTCCCAGGAAAAAAGAGGGAAAAGAAGGGCCCAGCCCTGAACCTGCTGCCCAGACAGACAGGGAAGGGATAGGCTTGGCAAGCTGCCATTTTAATCCCTCAGGCAAGAGAGCTCCCTCTGCTTCTGCTACTGACCCCTCCCCTGCTCCCAAAAGCTGGAAGATTGGAGAGGGAACAGCCCTACCCCAATTAAGAAAGAAAGTCACTTGCAATAATCCTCTTGGTAGGTAGCCCCTTGTTCACCAGCTTGAGGGCAGAAGAGCATAATCCAAGCACAGCCTGCTGTGGTGTTCCCTTTTGTGGTTAGCAGGGTCTAGAGGCCCAGTGCCCCTTGCCACAGCTCCACCCAGCGAGCACAGAGTCCTCTCAATGCCCACCTTGGTCCCTTCAGCTGAATTTGTGGCTGGGCCCTGCTAACTGCTGGGGCCCCCATTGAGGAAGTAGGTGGTCATCTCCCCTTTGCCCTTCACCTTGACCACCCCTCGACACTCCAGCTGGTAGCCCTTGGCAGCTAGAACCTGGTACAGGTCCGTGGTCACCTGGGGGAGTGGGAGGGGAGCCTGCTTAGCCTGGAATCCTTCCTGCTGCATTTGCAGGGGCCCAGGGGTTCTCTAGTCAGGCTAGCTCCCTTCCCCCAACCCCTGCCCCACCAAACATAGAATACTAGCCACCCTACCCCTGTCCTAGCAGACCGCAGAGACACCTATGGAAGCCCTCCGGGCCCATGCTCCTCCCAGCCCCTGCTCATATTCCCCTCACCTGGATTCGGTCGGGGACCCCCGTGCTGTCCATACGGCTAGAGACATTCACTGTGTTCCCCCAGATGTCATACTGCGGCTTCCGGGCCCCGATGACACCTGCCACAACTGGGCCCATGTTCAGCCCTGAGGTGGGAAGAACAGTAAGAGACTAGTGGATGCTCCAGGGTCAACCCAGGGAGTCATCCCACCCCCTGGCACCGGTAGAAAGACCCAGAGAAAAAAATGGAAAAAGGACAAGTCTCCTGGTTGTAAAGAACGATCTAGTTCAAGACCAACCTGGCCAACATGGTGAAACCCCATCTCTACAAAAAAACACAAAAATTAGCCAGGCATGGTGGTGCACACCTGTAGTCCCAGCTACTCAGGAGGCTGAGGTGGGAGAATAGATTGATTGAGCCTGGGAGTTGAGGCTGCAGTGAGCTGCGATTGTACCACAGCACTCTAGCCTGGGTGACAGAGCAAATCCCTGCCTCAAAAAAAAAAAAATCCAAAAAACAAAAACACTCAAAGGACCTGAACACCTGAGCTTAGGAGCTCCCTGAGTTGAGACAGCCATCTATAACGATAATCTCCTGAATGCTTGTTCCATGTCAGCCACTCTAGTAAGCATTTTACATAGCTTCATCCTTTTAACACCTCTAAAAGGTAGGTATTACTAGCCCCATTTTATAGGTAAGGTAACTGAAGCTTAGAGAAGTTAGATGACTTCCCAAATAAGCCAGTAAATGGAGCAGAATTCAAACCAGATAGTCTGACTCTAGAACCCATGCTGTTAACCATTCCCATTCACCAGTTCATTTGACAGGAAGTACTTCTTATCCGACTGGCCACATATAAGGACAAACATATTCAAGTTTAGATAATTCTGATTTTGAATCCCAGCTCTGCCACTTACTAGTTGTTTGAACTTGGGCAAGTTATGTAATCTCTCTGAGAGTCAGTTTCTATCCAATGAAAGGGGATAATAATATCAGGATTAAAATATGCTCAAACATTTCTAGGATAGTGCCGAATGATCTCTGTTCTCTCTCTTTTTTTTTTTTTTTTTTTGAGACAGTTTTGTTCTGTCACCAGGCTGGAGTGCAGTGGCATGATCTTGGCTCACTGCAACCTCTGCCTCCTGGGTTCAAGCAATTCTCCTGCCTCAGCCTCCCCAGTAGCTGAGACTATAGGTGTGCACCACCACACCCAGTCATTTTTGTATTTTTAGTAGAGACAGGTTTCACCATGTTGGCCAGGATGGTCTCTTATCTCTTGACCTTGTGATCTGCCCACCTCGGCCTCCCAAAGTGCTGGGATTACAGGCAGGAGCCACCGTGCCCGGCATGATCTCTGTTCTTTTATTTTTTATTTTTAAAGTTTTTTGTTTTTTTTTTATAGAGACAGGGTTTCACCATATTGGTCAGACTGGTCCCGAACTCCTGACCTCAGGTGATCCACCCGCTTTGGCCTCCCAAAGTGCTGAGATTACAGGCGTGAGCCGCCGTGCCCGGTCATGATCTCTGTTCTTAATATCAGGCTTTAAATATAGAAGGTCAGAGGGAAGAAAACCCCACAGGAATCCTGATGGGGAATCTGTGATCCCATCCCCAGCCTATAATCCCAGCTTCACCTAGAAATAGTCCTGGGAAACCCCGCCAAGCAACCAGGTGCTCTCACCAATCTTCATCTGGAAATTGTTGAAGGAGTGCTCATTGATGTGCTTCATCTGCTCCATGAGCCGCATGGCGTAGTCAGCCAGGGCAGTGATGTGGGAGCGGCCCACCTGATCGTAGGTGCTGGCATTCAGCCCTGAGGCAGCCATGTAGGTGCTACCAATTGTCTTGATCTTTTCCAGCTGCCGGAACCGCTCCTCGCTGATGATCTGAACAACACAAGGGGACCTGGCTGTCAAGGCAAAGACCCTAAACCCAGCCCTGCCCCAACACTCATTTCTTGCCCCGCCTTGGCTCCTTTCCCCACTTCCCTGTCTCAAGAGCCCCCTTCCAGCTGGTGCTATCAGTGTAGGACTGAGGGGCTGGGAAAAACAGGCACCCTAGGAGTCCAGGCAGGACTTGGGCATACAGCTTCAGAAGGTCACTCCAGTAGCTCACTCACAGAACACAGAGATCCACAGGTGGGATATTAAGCAATTTCTCCAGTCCTTTTGGGATACTGAGTCCCAAGGTGAGCAAGTGACTTCCCTCCAGAATAGTGGAACAGCCATTTCCTGATCTGCATTTTCAGGATACTACCTCACATTTTGCTTCCATTTTCTGTTTTCAGAGGACCATCTTGCTTGGTTGATCTCATGAAGTTCTGTCCACAGACTATTGCCTTCTTCTTCAATGACATCCACCTGGTACCTATCCTGTCCCCCTACAGATCAAGTCCTCCCCCGCTCCCCAACAAGGATGACACTGCCCCACTAGGGCTGATCCCCTTGCTGCCTCTGACACCTTCATGGGTTCTTGCCTCTGCCTCCACTGTGCCTACCCTTACCCCTAGCCCTGATGCCTCTGAATCCCGTCAAATCTCTCTTTCTCTTCCTACTGCCATTCACCCCTTCCAATCCTGGCCTTTTCACCCAAAGTTCTCTCTACTACCTTGGTCTCCAAGTCCCCCAATTCTCTGCCAGCACCAGCCAACTGGACAAGTACCTCATCAAAGTCAGCGATGATCTCGTTGAGCAGCCGCAGGCACTCGACACCCTCATTGTTTGCCTCCAGCTCCACATAGAACTCAGAGAAGTTGGCAATGGAGGCAAACATAACAGCCACACACTCACACGACTGATAGTAGAGTTCATCATTGCGACGCTCCCGGGCCAGGAAGTGGGCGGCCACGTCCTTGGGCAGAATGTTATGCAGCAGCCTCCGGTTGTATGCCTGGAGCTCCTCCATCTCCTCCTTCTCTCCTGTTGCCTACAGACACCACACCCATCACCCATTGCCCAACATTCACAAGGGGTGGGTGTGGTGGCCAAGGCTTGGAAGTGGGCATCAGAGGGAATCACGCAGAGGAAGAAAGGCACGGACAGATGAGGCCTAAAGAACAGGCAAAGGGATGAAGGGGGCAGGTACAGGATGGGGCGAGGAGTAAGGGATGGGCACAGAGAAGGCATGGAACCAGGGGGGCCTAGGGGTGCCATGGGCCTTAGCCAGCTAGCAGGAGATGCATTTTTGGCCTGGCCCAGGCTCTGCCCCTAGGTTCCTCCCCTTCCCCCAAAGGCCCACCCGGTCACCTGCAGTTTCCAGAGGAAGTCCAGGCGAGCAGTTGACTCCACCTGCTGAGCATGCAGATACAGCGCCAGCGCAAACACCAGCAGAATCACAGGGGTCATATATTTGAGGGCCACCCTCCCTGCAGCTGGACTAAGGGTAAGCAGAGACATGCTTGGTGTCTGAGGGAGGCATCTAGGGCCCTACCCTTTGCTGCCTCAGAGCCCTCACTTACCAGTCCAGCCCATCAGAGGTCTCATTGGAAGACGCCCTGGCAAGAAGATAAAGAGACAAAGTAATTAGTGCTTCCTGGGTTGCTAGGTGGGCACATGGAAGGGAGACAGAGACTGCATTTACTGAGCACATACTGTAAGTCAGGCATCGGGCCAAGGCTTTTACTTACATTAATTAACTCATCAAGAGTAGAGGTTAAGAAAACCTCTGCTCTTGGCCAGGTGCAGTGGCTCACACCTGTAATCTCAGCAATTTGGGAGGCCGAGGCAGGTGGATCACCTGAGGTCAGGATAGACCAGCCTGGCCAACATGGTGAAACTTCGTCTCTACTAAAAATACAAAAATTAGCTGGGTGTGGTGGTGGGTGCCTGTAATCCCAGCTACTTGGGAGGCTGAGGCAAAAGAATTGCTTGAACCCAGGATGCAGGTTTGCACCACTGCAGTGAGTTGAGATCGCGCCATTGCACTCCAGCCTGGGCAACAGAGCAAGACTCCGTCTCAAAAAAAAAAAACACACCTCTGCTCTTAGAGACTCTTCTACTTGAGTGTGACCTGAGATAAGTTGCTTAGCTCTCTAAGCCTCCTTCCTCATCTGTACAACAGGCATTCGATCTAAATAATGTATGTAAAAGGCTTGGCACAGTGCCTGCCATATAGTGAGACTTCCATAAATGCTAGTTACTATAATCTTTACAACTACCCTGTGATTTAGGTGGCATTGCCATTTTACAGATGAGGAAATTGAGGCTCAGAGAAGCTAACTCACCTGTCTAAGCTCACATAGCTAATGAGCAGCAGAGCAGGGACTCAAACCCAGCAGACGCCAGAGGCATTTTCTACTATAACAAGCTGCAGTGGCATATCAAAGGAAGAGGGTTTGGCAGAGGAAAAGCCAGTGTGGTACCCCAGGCAAAGCCCTAAGCAGGATCAGAAGCTGTGGTTCCTAGCCAGAGCCCTGCCACCAAGCAGCTGTATGACCTATCAGTGGTTAAGACAGCGGATGTGAAAGCACCATGCAAATATAAGAGGGAATGTTTTTAATGTCTAGCCTAAAGACACAAGGATTTCCCAAGACTGGGGTTTCCTTGGGGCAATTATTTGGGGTCACATGCTGGGAGCTCCTCCATATCCTCCCTTTCCTCCACAGGGGAGTTGAGGCATTCCAAGGGCACAAGGGGCCTGGGCAACAGAGAGGCTCACAGTGACCCAGCAAGGTCAGGGAAGTTCCTGGGGTATTAAAGGACCTGAGAATAAACTCACAAGCCATGGACGCCAAGCAGTAGGTCATAGTTGTCAAAGATGGTGGCTGGGGGACCCAGCAGAAGCAGCACCAAATAGATGAGCCCCAAGACAAAGATCATGGCCAACTTTCCGATGCTGCTGATGTGCAGGAAGACAGAGCTGGCCAAGAGACTCAGCAGCATGTTCCCGATGAAGTACTGGGGGGATGGCAGAGGCAGTGTTGGGTGAAGGCAGAGGCCATGGCACCCCTGGGCAGGGAGAGCCCTGCACTCTCCTGCCTGACCTAACCTTCCCTCCACACCTCTCAATCCCCCATATCCTCCACCCTCCATGTCCAGCCCCTACACCACACCAGGGCCCCTGGTTGCTCCTAGTGTGGGAGACTCTGGTGAGTTCCTGGGTCCCCATGCCCATCACCAGGCCTGGCACAGAGGAGCCAATGTCTGTGCCAGGACAGCCCCTCCCCACCGCCTGAGCACTGCTCGAACACCTCAGGGAAGCTGCAGGTGGGTGCGGTGTCCTCACACAGGGGCGCATCCAGGCCCAGAGAGTAATTGAGCTGCTGCAGGTGACAGGCAGTGATGTCAGCAGGTGTTAAATTCAGCATCTGGGCTGCACAGGTCCGTATGGGGGTGTGGTTACAGGTGAACTGCAAAAGTGGAGGGGTATGTCAGGGTAGCCAAGGAGGTGAAGGGTTGCTAGGGCTATGCCCAGGTACCTTATACCCATGGGCCTTCATTCTCACTCAGGGATGACAAGAGATTGGGAGAACAAGGAGGAAGAGCTGGAGTTCACCTTCCCCTATTCTGGGAGGGGGCTCCCTGAGGGCAGAAAATATGTCCTATTCCCCTCTGCACCCCCAGTGTCCAGGGCAGTGCTTGACACAGAGCAGAGGTGGGAGAATTCCCACTGGACCCTTACCATGTTGGCAATGGCAGAGGTAAACACAAGCAGGACGGAAAAGATGCCAACTGCAGTGCTGTGTGCCCGCGAGCGGACGATGCTGCGGGACAGACGTTGCAGGGCCTTAGGGAACAGCTAGAGGCATCAAGAGACCAAGAGTTGAAGGTTGTATCAGCCAAGGAGGAAGGCCAACCAGGGATGGGGCCCAGTGGAAGAGGCATGGCCTTCTCCTCCCTCTCCCCAGACCTCCTCCCTGTCTGGAGTCTAGCCTACCATTCCCAACAGCCTCAGAAGTCCCTCTACGTACAGAACCACAGGAGTACACGGCACAGATCAGCACGGTGATCAACAGCAGCAGGAAGATGCTGGCATAGATCCCAAGCATCAGGGTGGAGCTGGGGTAGAACAGGGCCAGGAAAATCGTTTAATTTTGGAAGATCTGGGCATTCTTGTCCCACCCTCTGGAATAAGCAGGGATGCAAGCTCCAGGGATTGTGGGCTCATGTGGGTATTTAGGAAGCTTCTGGGAAGTAGTGGAGAAGAGAGAAGCTAAGAGAGGAAGGGCAGGGCTCTCACTGTGGGAAGACGAGAAGCTGGATGAAGCAGATGAAGCAGAAGACCAACAGGGCACAGGCAACGTAGGCTCCGAAGCGGGGATCCACCTTCCGGGAGTACTGAGGGAGAGGAGGCTGAGTTGGGTGCTGGGCCCTCCCTAAGGAAGGCAGGGACAGCAAGGACAGGGCACTACCAGGGGCCTCAACAGGGAGGCGATGCAGTTGACTCAATTGACAAAATCCCCACCCTGTTCTGTGGTGGTCCCCTCTCCATCCCTCAGAAACAGCTGTGCCCTCACCTGTGGTCAGCCATCCCTGCTGTGATCTGCCCCTCCCCCAGCCCTTGTCCTTCTGCCCTGTATCCCCCAAACCTTCTTCTCAAGATCCTCTCTCTGGAAGGTGAGCAGAAACCGGCGCACGTGGTCCTTTCGCAGCTGATCAATGCTGCGGGCATCGATGGCACGGCTCAGGAACTCATCCACCTCATCCTCAGGGTTCAGGGCATCTTGGGCACCCCGGCTGAGGACAGGGGACATGGCTTCACCAGGTGCATGGGGATGGCCACGTGAGAAACAATGAAAGGGAAGGTATGGGCAGCACCCGGGGGAGGGAGGGAGAGCCAGGGGTGTGGCCCCTGCTCCCACACCAACACTTAAGGTCAGGGAAAAGGAGGTCTCAGCTCCCCCCAGCCCCATCCCAAGGTACAAGTGCCTTCTCCCTCCTCAGTAACCTGACTTACTTGTCTTTGCTGGAATCATCAATGCCCTGGAGAAAGGGACAGAGTGTGGAGTGAGGTGAAAAGCCAACAACCTTCACCTCTGCAGCTCCTTCCCTTACCCCAACACTGTGCTGAGGGTGTCCCCACCATTTCCTCTGGGAGCACTGGGACACCTGGGATGAAATCCTCCCACAGCCCCAATACCAGAAAGAGTACATGGAGATGGCAGCCACAAGAAGAAAGGTCAGGGATGGGGTGTTGAAGGAGCCAAGAAAATGAGGCCGTACGACTGATGCTGAGGGTCCCTCACCATCTGGCGGAAGGCCTTGGAGTCCTTAGTCCTGGAGAAGGCGCGATCGGGAACCCAGCGTGGCATCAGCCCTTCCATGGAGTTGGCCCGGGCCCGCTGCAGCTTGGCCAGCATGGCCTTCTCCTCTTTCTGTGCAGGCAGCATGGGTACAGGTTCAGAAGAGGGGCCCAGAGGAGGCCTTGGCCTGCTCTCCCCATTTGTCCCTCTTCCTGCTCCCCTGCCCCCAGCCCTGCCCTGGCCCTGACCCGTTTCTGGCTGGCGCCCAGGATGAGGAAAGTCTCAATGTGCTGCTCCTTGAGGTATGCGTTGCGCTCACCACCACGGCCTGGCTCCACCTCGTAGTCCCCATTCAGGTACTGCAGCGTTGCCCGAGTGATGTGGATGCGGCTGTATGCGGCCAAGAGGGTGAGCCCCTGGCTCTCCCACCGTGTTCCCACCCCCCACCACCTGGACCCACCCCAACTCACCCGGCCCGGCCTCCTGCCTCCATGTGGTTGGCCAGGGTCACGTCATTGGACCACACATCGAACTGCCATTTCCGTAGGCCAAGGACGCCACAGTGCACACGTCCACTGTGGATGCCCACGCGCATGTTCACATTCACACCTGTCACCTCACGCACCAGCCTGGAAGGAGGCAGCCCCAGGTCAGCTCCTGGCAGTCTCCCCCTTCCCCAGCATACAGCCCAGGCCCTTCACTCCCCTCAGGGCCCAGCGGGCAAGGACAGACTCAGATGCAGGGGATGGGAGCACAGCCTTGGTTGGACATGAGTAGAAGGCTGCATGGGGCTCAAGGACAAATGTTAGGACTGTGTTCGCCAGCAGGGGCCCAGCGGCATCTTGTGGAACTGAGCTAGGAGAAGAGGAATCACTGTTATTCCCTCTGGCCTGCACAGATGGCATTCCTTCTA
This sequence comes from Aotus nancymaae, assembly GCF_030222135.1. NCBI lineage: Eukaryota > Metazoa > Chordata > Mammalia > Primates > Aotidae > Aotus > Aotus nancymaae. The sequence continues at coordinate 32,551,901 of NW_026988428.1, forward strand.
GCCCAACTCCCCTACTGCCCAGGCTCTCTCCACCCCATCTCGGCTGGCTGGAGCCTAAGGGTACACATGGGTCTTTGCACAGATTGGAGAAAGATTCATTCCCCTCCCCAGTGATAGACAGATCTCAAAGACAGAGAAAAAGCTAAAACTGAGGAAATCTCCTGGGGTCTCATAAAAAAGTAGGAGCAGTCCGGGGCACGCACAGTTCCAGGAAGCCTGGGGATGGGGCACTGCTTACGAGATGGCCTCGATCATGTCTACCCCCATCTCCACACAGCAGTGGGCATGGTCTGCCCGGGCCTCTGGCAGCCCCGACACACAGTAGTAACAGTCCCCCAAGATCTTGATCCTCAGGCAGTGATTTTCCTGAATGGGAAAGAGTGGGAGGGAAAGGTAACCTTTACTCTCTTGCTCACCCAGCCTGCATGGCCCACCACCCTCGATGCACACTCTATCTGCCCCCAAATACCCAGCTTCTGCCAGCAAAGCTATGCTTTCACCATGATCAACACCCAGGCCCAACCCCAAGGCCCAGCACCCTTACCGCAGCCAGCTTGTCAAACCGGGCAAAGAGCTCATTCAGGGTCATGACCAGCTCCTGCGCGGTGCACTGGGATGCCAGGCTGGTGAAGCCCTCAATGTCTGCAAACAGGATGCTGGAGATGACAGCAGAGGATGAAAGACCACGTAGCCCTCAAAGACGTCCAGACCTCCGCCCCACCTGGCATCCTCCTACCCTCACCCTACCTGACGTTGTCATGCTTCTGTATGTAGATCTTGTGGAACATCATGTCTTCTTTTTTTGTGTTGATGTCTTCTTTCATCTCCATGGCAACGTGCTGGGGCAATACTGACAGCAGCAGCCGCTCCTAGCCCAGTGGTTCCAATAGGGCATCACTATCCTCTTGGCCTCACATTTCAATCCCTCCTGCTCTCTCCACATTGCCAGAGCCCTCCCAGACTTCTCTGAAGACCTGAGCTTCCCTTCTGGAGTATGGCCTGACATTGCCCCATCAGAGCCCCTCTGACCACCCTCCATTGAGCCCCCAGATGTGCTCCTGTCTATGCCCTCCTCCCCTTGGACAGGACAGAAGCCCAGTATCACAGGGCCTCTGTGACGCATAACCCGGGGGAACCGTCACACTGCTCCACAGAGCTGCACAAGGCAGCAGATCCCATCTGCAAGTTATTTGGGGGTAAGGTGGGGGCAGGCCCTGGTCATGGAGAGCAGCCCCACCTGCTGCCGATTCTCATGCTGTAGGTGGAGTCGGGCCTGGATATAACCGCGGGTCTCCTGAAAGGCCTGGCGCTGAGACACCTCTGCTGGGTAGTGTGTGCAGATGCCAATGACGTTGGTGCAGAGGAACAGCAGCACATTGGCACTGAGCTGAAGGAGGTGGCAGAGGCAGACGGTGACCATCTCCTCTGCCCGCCCCCTAAACACACACACACATTCGTGCAACTTGCTAGGCTCTCTGAGGAACGAAGCCAGGGTCCTGCACCCTGTCTGTTCCCAAGCTATTGCCACCCCTGCGATATAGCTCTCCCATTACCCACAGGACCCCAGATCCTAGCTGTCTGCCTGAATCCTCCATGACTAGAAATGAGATCTTTTCACAGCTTCTGGGAGCAGAAGCACCAACTACGGCCAGGTAAGTCATGGGGCCCAGCCCCAGCACCCTTGTATCTCCTGCTCCACAAACACCCCACACAAAAGACAAATGCTGCTCCTTTTGCAGGTGCTCATCCTTAAGGACAGCACCCAGGAGACCTGAGCTCTACATCCTCCTGTGAGTGACCCAGGACAAGTCACCTCCTTTCTCTTAGGTTTGCTCATCTATAACCCAAAGAGGAAGAATGAGAAGATCTCTAAAGCCCCTCCCTGCCTTGACATAACTTAGTAACAACAATCACCATTGTCATTATTATCATCGTAGCTAGTTTGTTGGCTGCCTACCACGTGCAGGATTCCGTGGGTGCCTTCTAGACACTGACTAACTCATTTCTGTTTTCTTTTTTTTTTTGACAGAGCCTTGCTCTGTCACCCAGACTGGAGTGCAGTAGCCCAATCTCGGCTCACTGCAACCTCTGCCTCCCAATTCAACGGATTCTCTGCCTCAGCCTCCTGAGTAGCTGGGATCACAGCCGGCCGCCACCATGCCTGGCTAATTTTTGTATATTTTTTTAGTAGAGATGAGGTTTCACCATGTTAGCCAGGCTGGTCTCGAACTCCTGATCTCAAGTGATCCTCCTGCCTGGGCCTCCCAAAGTGCTAGGATTACAGGCATAAGCCACCATGCCCAAGCCCCTAACACATTTCTTAAAACGCTATGAAATAGATAACAATATCCCATTTTACAGGTAAGGGACTGAGGCACAGAGAAGCCAAGTAACTTGCCCAATATCACACAGCTGGTAGTGGCTGATGTGAGACTTGAACCCAGGACAATCAGACTCCATATCCTGTGTCCTAATCCTACTATCTAGTGCATTCCATACTGTGCAGCGCATTCCAGGTTTCCAAGATTCCTACTTACTCTACTGACTCAAGCTCTCAAGCTTAACCTCAGAGCCCAGGCTTGAGAGTCATCAATTCTACTGATACAAAGGATATCCCCTAACTGGGGATGGGGTCCACCATGCCTGGCCACTCCTCAAGGTATAACTCCCTCCTGACACTCGGCCCTGCCAGGCCCTAGGGCCTAGGGCCCCCACCCTAGGAATGTTCAGACCCCAGTCATTATCAGTGGCACTGGTTAGAGAGCAAGTCTTAGGGAAGCTGGACTCAGTGTTTCTGGAAACTCAGGAATTAACCTAGCACTTGCGGCCCCACTCCAGAGTTGGATGGGGCAGGGCTCTGGTTTAAGAAGGGAGGGAAACAGCAGTAGCACTTCCTGGAAGCCAGAGGTTCTGGGCTCTGCCTTGAGCTAGAACTAGTCCTGATTAGAACTAGAACTAGAACTAGAACTTATTCTTTGGGACCTCAGTTTCCTCTTGGGTAAAATTGAGTAAAATTGAGTAAAATGGCTAACCCCTAGCCATTTCCAGCTCTAGCCCTCTGGTATGGCCTCCCAGCTTCCCTTCCCAGTCCGGCTCACAGGCCCAGGATCAACTAGGCTGAGATCCCCACCCAGCAGCAGGGGTGAAGAGGGGGGCACACTATCTCCCTTGGGGGTTTCTAAGAATAGCCCCCAGTAGGGGAAAAGGGAAAGGGGGCAAACCAGGCAACTTCCCTTCCTGGCCCCAGGAGCCCAAGAGGAAAATGTGAGTCATGGTGGAGGGAAGGGGAAGGGGGACGAGACTGAAATAACTCTGTACACACATATCCCTATCTGACTGTGAGAAAAAATGGATGCCAGGGGACCGGAGGGGACTCCAAGCTGCGCCTGGGTCACTGGGTGACACTGTACAGTGTATCTAAATGAGTGGGTCGGTGGGAGAAAAAGGCTCCTTCCTGAGTGTGAGCAGGGCTGTATCTGGGAAGGGGCTGCCCGAGCAGGCGAAGGAGGCCACAAACCCCACCCATCTAGGAACCCACAGACCCAATGGGCACAGGGACTGTTTCTCAGCCAAGAGGAGGTTGGGCAGCCCTGGTCCCAAGGACTGGCATAGGGGCAGCAGTCACTCGCCACTGCTCCGAGAATGGGCCTGTTGAGAACCACCGGGTGAGGCTGTAGCCAGGCACTCCTGGGAGGTGGGAGGTGGGTGCAGTCCTGGCCTTCCTGAGGCTGCACCTCCCCAGTCAGGCACCAAGCCTGGCTCTGGGCACCATGCCAGTTGAGAGTAGGGAAGACATGCCCACCCAGCCCGGGCCTGGCCAGAGAGGAAGGGGGAAAGGAGGTACCACCACTAAGCTCCTTCCCCAGGAGGACAGTCTAGCCATAAAGCCCTGCTTGAGCCAGCCTGGAAGAGAATCTTTGGGGCAGAAGGACCTGGCCCTTTAAGATGACTGACAGTGCCCTATGGGCACGTGCTCCACAAACAAACAGGCTATAAAGTTACTTTTAAAAAGGTATGTTTGGCCGGGCGCAGTGGCTCTCGCTTGTAATCCCAGCACTTTGGGAGGCTTAGGCGGGTGGATCACTTGAGGTCAGGAGTTTGAGACCAGCCTGACCAATATGGTGAAACCTCGTCTTCAAAAAAAAAAAAAAAAAAGGTATGTTTGGCCTTTTGACTGGGTGCAGTGGCTCACACCTGTAATCCCAGCACTTTGGGAGGCTGAGAGGGGTGAATCACCTGAGGTCAGGAGTTCGAGGCATAGAGAAACCTGACCAACATAGAGAAACCCTGTCTCTACTAAAAATACAAAATTAGCCGGGCGCGGTGGCTCAAGCCTGTAATCCCAGCACTTCGGGAGGTCGAGGTGGGTGGATCACGAGGTCAAGAGATCGAGACCATCCTGGTCAACAAGGTGAAACCCCGTCTCTACTATTACAAAAAAAATTAGCTGGGCATGGTGGCGCATGCCTGTAATCCCAGCTATTCAGGAGGCTGAGGCAGGAGAATTGCCTGAACCCAGGAGGCGGAGGTTGCAGTGAGCCGAGATCGTGCCATTGCACTCCAGTCTGGGTAACAAGAGTGAAACTCCGTCTCAAAAAAAAAAAAAAAAAATACAAAATTAGCCAGGCATGGTGGTGCACACCTGTAATCCCAGCTACTCGGGAGGCTGAGGCAGGAGAATCATTTGAAATCGGGGGGCAAAAGTTGTGGGCTGAGATTGTGCCTTTGCACTCTAGCCTGGGCAACAAGAGCGAAATTCTGTATTAAAAAAAATAATGTTCATTTGGCTGGGCACGGTGGCTCAAGCCTGTAATCCCAGCACTTTGGGAGGCTGAGGCGGGTGGATCACCTGAGGTCAGAAGTTCGAAATCAGCCTGACCAACAAGGTGAAACTCTGTCTCTACTAAAAATACAAAAATTAGCTGGGCATGGTGTCAGGCACCTGTAGTCCCAGCTACTTGGGAGGCTGAGACAGGAGAATTGCTTGAACCCAGGAGGTGGAGGTGGCAGTCAGCCGAGATCTTGCCACAGCACTCCAGCCTGGGCGATGGAGAAAGACTCCATCTCAAAAAAAAAAAAAGGTATGTTTTGGCTGGGCGCGGTGGCTCACACCTATAATCCCAGTACTTTAGAGCCTGAGGTGGGCGGATCATGAGGTCATGAGTTCGAGACCATCCCGGTCAACATGGTGAAACCCCATCTCTACTAAAAATACAAAAATTAGCTGGGTGTGGTAGTGCGCACCTGTAGTCCCAGCTACTCAGGAGGCTGATGCAGGAGAATCACTTGACCCTGGGAGGCGGAGGTTGCAGTGAGCTGAGATCACGCCACTGCACTCCAGCCTGGCTACAGAGCGAGGCTCCCACCTTCCTCTTGCTGGGCACCAGGAGCCTGGCCGCCCTGCCTTGAAGTTCAAAAAAAAGTATGCTCTGTTCTGTAGCGCAGGCTGGGCAGAGAAGGGCATCATGCCAGAAAACCCAGCTTCTCACCCTGGGATCCCCAGGCAACTTCCTCTCTGTGGGTGGGGCAGGGTGGGCAACAGGCCATGAGCCCTCAAAACCTTGAGGAAGAAAGCAGACAGCACTCTCTAGATAGGGTCCAGTGGAAGACCCAGGAGGTGTCCTGATGGCAGGGCTGTGACTACACCAGCAGCCAGGAAAGACCAGCTAGGAAAGACACCCTGGCCTCTGCTTCCTGGGCAAGGGGATGACATGAGATGGCAGATCCACAAACATGTCCTTCTGAAAGGGACTTCCCAGAAACCCCTTCCCTGGGTAGCATGCCTTCCAGCACTTTCCACACCTCCCTGCCCCCAGGTGAGAACACTGCCCAGTCGGGTTCTACTCTACTCTAGGAAAGGGTGGGGCCCCAATAGCAACATGAGCTAGATACTATTTTTATCCCAGCTTTGCAGACTGGGAAACTAAGGCTGGGAGAGGCGAGGCTAGTTGTCTAAGAATACAGAGAAGAATACAGCCCATTAGACAGCATTTGGCCTGCAGCCACTCCACATGGAGATGTGGAGCCCCACCTCACACACACTTGGAGCCCGGAAGCAGAGCAGGCATGGGCAGAGAACCTCAAGGCAGGGCGGCCAGGCCCCTGGTGCCCAGCAGGAGGAAGGTGGGATATGATCAGACTTATGTTCCTGTCTTTAACCACATTCAAACCACATCCAGCCCAGAGGGAACTGACCCCAGCTCTTCACCTTCCTTGTCCTCCCAGAAGTGGCCTTGGTCCAGGAAAGAGGTGACTCCTCCTCCCTCGCTGACAATATCCAAAACCTGCTCTATACCTCCAGTTCCCGACCTAGAGCTGCTCTCCAGGGATGGCACCAGCACCTGAGTCTCAGGTGTCAACTTGCCAACAGAGATGCCAAAGCCTGGACACAGTCTGCACTGCCTGTTCCCCACCACGGCTCTGGGGCTAAATGCCACACCCCTGCTTCCAGCCCCACATTCTGTCTCTACAGACTGCACTATTGCAGCAGGCTAAAGAGCTGGAGACTGGGACCCATGGCGACAGTTCTCAAGCTTGGGTTCTGGGGCCCTCCTTCCCCTCAGCAGTGCCCTGTACCCCAGATCCCACATGGAGGCAGACCCCTGAACCCTGGCCTCCCCCACCTGCCCCTCCTCTCAGATACAGCCAGACATCCCTGCACCCCGCATCGACCCACGACAACTCTCCCTCCCTGGCCACCTACCTGCTTCCAGAGGAAGGCATCACTACGGTTGAGTTGCCAGGCCAAGATCAAATGCAGGGTGGAGAGGCCCAGGCCGCTGAGGACAGCAGCCCGCATGCGGATGGGGAGGAGCGTGTAGGCGATGTAGACGAAGAACACAGGGCACCAGAGGCCTGCAGAGGGGCTGTGCGGGTCGGCTGCGAGGGCGCCCCCCACCTGCACTGCCGCCAGGATGCCCAGCACCACGTAGCTCACCACCCACATGGAGTCCTGGCGGAAGCTATGCCGGTTACACACCACCATGAGCGCCACAAATAGGGTGGCGGCGCAGGCCAGCAGGGCCACATAGGCAGGCTGAGGGCGGGCGGGCGCAGCGTGGAAGGCCAGCAGCACCACGGTGAGCAGCACCAGCACCGCCATCAGCAGCGTCAGGCTGCTCTGGTTCATCTGGAAAAAGTACCGCTGGTACAGGCGCTCCAGCTTGGCTGAACGGAACTGCTTCGACTGGAACACCTGCACTAGACGCCCCCAGCAGGATCGCCGGCTCCTGGGCACAGCGTCGGGCGCCACCTCAGCTGTCCCGCCCCCTGCCGGAGTCACCTCGGTGTCCTCGAAGCCCAGGGCCACTGCCCGCAGCCCCAGCTCCATGCCCTTGCCTGGGCCGCCCCTCCGGATGAAGGCGTCATCCTGCCAGGGGCACCGAGAGGGGCCCGCAGAGGTGGGGCTGGGTGGCTCTGCATCCCGGAGGCAGCTCATATAGCGGGGCGTGCAGAAGCCACCAGCCTGAGTGCCGCGGCGCCGTGAACGCTTCTGCCCGTTGCGTTCACCCCAGGCTGTTTTCCGTTCATCCACTTTAGGAACCAGGAGGCCACTAAACCATGACATGTTGCTGGTAGAGAAGGAAGGAGATGATATTAGAGACCATCCAATAGGAACGGTATTATTACCACCATCACAGCCATTGCCACGACTTGTAGCTCATTACCTGAGCACTTCCCACTGCCAAGCCATGAGCTTCATCCTCATACAATTACTTGGAGGTGGGCAAGGTTATCCCCATTCAACAGGTGAGAAACAAAGACACAGTGAGGCAAAGGAACTTGCCCAGGGCCAGGCACAGTGGCTCACACACCTGTAATCCCAGCACTTTGGAAGTCCGAGATAGGAGGATGGCTTAAGGCCAGGAATGTGAGACCAACCTGGGCAATATAGCAAGACCTTGTCTCTATTAAAATTTTAAAAAATTAGCCTGGGCCTGGCGCCTGTGGCTCATGCCTGTAATCCCAGCACTTTGGGAGGCCAAGGTGGGTGGATTGCCTGGACCCAGGAGTTCGAGATCAGCCTGGGCAACACGGTGAAACCCCATCTCTACTAAAATACAGAAAAAATTTAGCGGGGCATGGTGGTGTGGGCCTGTAATCCCAGCTACTCAGGAGGCTGAGACAGGAGAATCACTTGAACCTAGGAGGCGGAGGATGCAGTGAGCCAAGATCATACCACTGCACTCCAGCTTGGGCGACAGAGCAAGACTCCATCTCGGAAAAAAAAAAAAAAAAAATCAGTCCAGCACAGTTGCAGGCACCCATAATCCCAGCTACTCAGGAGGCTGAGGCAGGAGAATCACTTAAACTCAGGCTGCAGAGGTTGCAGTGAGCCAAGATCATGCCACTGCACTCCAGCCTAAGTGACAGAATGAGACTCCATCTCAAAAAATAAAATTGGCCTGGTGTGAAGTTCGAGACCAGCCTGGGCAACAAGGTGAAACCCCATCTCTACTGGCATGCACCTACAGACCTGACCATTCAGGAAGCTAAGGTGGAAGGATTGCTCGGGCCCAGGCACTGGGGACTGCAGTGAGCCAGGATTGTATGCCACTGCACTCTATCTAGCCTGAGCAACAGCCACAGCCTGAAAAAAAAAAAAAAAAGAAAAAAGAAAAAAAAAGGAAGGAAAGAAGGAAGGGAGGGAGGAGTCAAGGGAATGGAAGAAAGAAAATGAAAAAAAGGGGAGGGAAGGGGAGGAAGAGGAGGGAAGGGGAGGAGAGAGGAGGGGTGGGGAGGGAAGAGGAGCGGAGGGGAGGGAAGAGCAGGGAAGAAGGGGAGGGAAGTGAAGAAGGGAAGGGAAGGGAAGAAGGGGAGGGGAGGGGAGGGGAGGGGAGGGGAGACTGTCCAAAGATCTAGCAGCCACATAAGTGAGAGAACCAAGATTCTAAACCAGATTTGTCTGACCCCAAAGCCAATATACTTGAAAACTTCCCTAAAAAGCACTGATTTGTTGGTGGTCACAAACTCAAGCGTCCAAGCCAATGAGTGAAGCAGCTTATGGTTCAGAACTAGGAGGAAGAGTTCATACCCTGTGCATGGGGCAAGCACCACCCTGCAGCAGTAGACTGTTGCCACTGGGTCCCAGTGGGGCCCAATCCAATTTTTCTCAACAGAAGCTGAAGAAAAAAATCTGGATTTTAGGCTGGGCATGGTGGCTCACACCTGTAATCCCAGCACTTTGAGAGGCTGAGGCGGGGGGATTACCTGAGTTTAGGAGTTCAAGACTAGCCTGGCCAACACGGTAAAACCCCATCTCTACTAAAAATATAAAAATTAGCCAGGCAGCTGGGCGCGGTGGCTCAAGCCTGTAATCCCAGCACTTTGGGAGGCCGAGGCGGGTGGATCACAAGGTCAACAGATCGAGACCATCCCGGTCAACATGGTGAAACCCCGTCTCTACTAATACAAAAAATTAGCTGGGCATGGTGGCGCGTGCCTGTAATCCCAGCTACTCAGGAGGCTGAGGCAGGAGAATTGCCTGAACCCAGGAGGCGGAGGTTGCGGTGAGCCGAGATCGCGCCATTGCACTCCAGCCTGGGTAACAAGAGCGAAACTCCATCTCAAAAAAAAAAAAAAAAAAAAAAATTAGCCAGGCATGGTGGTGGGCACCTGTACTCCCAGCTACTCGTGAGGCTGAGGCAGAATTGCTTGAACCTGGGAGGTGGAGGTTGCAGTGAGCTGAGATCAAGCCACTGCACCCCAGCCTGGGCAATAGAGCGAGACTCCATCTTAAAAAAAAAGAAAAATCTGGATTTTAATGCAACATCTCCTGATTTTTAAATGTTGGCAACTAATTCACATTTTTCAATACCGCCAAGCCAAAATAAATCACATCTGTGGAATGAGTTCTGCCCATGAGCTGCCCATCAGTGACCTCTGTGCAAAAGGGAATCTCTTTCTACATCCTCCCTCATCACACTCACACACAATGCACACTTCACCAAGCTAAATTCAACTTCTCCCTCAGGTCACAGCTTAAATGCAACTTCCTCAGGGACACTTCCCAGCTCCCCCACCCAGACGAGGTTTGGTGCCATTTACCCTCTATTCATTTTTTCCATAGTACTTACTGTAATTATAATTAAATCATTCCTTATTTAATATGCATCTCTGCCCTTCTCACTAAGTTTGAGAGGGTAGGGATTACATCTATTTTGTTCCGCACTTCATCCCCAGTGCTAAGTACTAGGCCTGGCTCAAAGTAGAGACTCAATAAATATATTAATATGTTGAAAAGATAGAATGAAAGCAAGCTCAAGGGCAATGGAATGGAGCAGCTAACATAACAGCTAACAGTGATCATCCTAAGGCTCTTCAGCTTCCTTGCTGCACCCATCATAAGAACCTCTGCTGTTTCCCAGCACACTGCACAGACCAGCCTGGGACCTCAGTGCCTGCTGTTCCCGATGTCTGGAATTAGAGCTCCTATAGGTCACATCCCAAATGTACTCTTATCAGTGAGGTTTTCCCTGACTACCCTATTAAAATAGCTACTCCCTTTCCTGGAGCTCGCTATCTCTTTCCCCAGCTCTATGCTTTTTCTCCATAGCTCTAATCAGCAACTGCCATTCTATATATTTTTCTTATGTGTTCATTGTCTGTCTCTCCTGATTGTAATGTCAGCTCTATGAAAGCAAGGATTTTGACCTGTCGTACTCACTGCTGTATCTGCAACCCTTAGCAGGACCTAAATTAAGTGTTCATTGAAGCTGGGCGTGGTGGCTCACGCCTGTAATCCCAGCACTTTGGGAGGCAGAGGTGAGCAGATCGCCTGAGGTCAGGAGTTCGAGACCAGCCTGACCAACATGGAGAAACCCGTTTCTACTAAAAATACAAAATTAGCCAGGCGTGGTAGCGCATGCCTGAAATCCCAGCTACTCAAGAGACTGAGGCGAGAGAACTGCTTGAATCTGATTGCAGTGAGCCAAGATCACACCACTGCATTCCAGCCTGGGCAATAAGAGCAAAACGCCATCTCAAAAAATAAAATAATAATAATAAATGTTCATTGAGTAGATGGATGAATGATACTCCATGCACCTTCTCTGTGCTTTAAACTGTTCAAGATCTTTTCACATCCCTAATTCCATCTGATCTTCACCAAAACCTCTGAAAAACTGGTCCTGTGGCCCCCTGGGGCACAAAACTGAAAGGAAAAATATATATGAACAAAAACTGTGGTCCATGGCAGTTTTATATGGCTGGCCCAAGTTGTAGAGATCATGGTAACCAAATCAGTCCCAGATCCCATATTTCCTGAAGGAATGTCATTAACTGAGGTGGGAAGACTCCATGATGATACCTTTAATATGACTCCTGGCTGAGCCCAGGTCAGAATATGAGGCTGAAAGCACTGTCATCCACGCATGCCTGTGTCTGCATCAGGGCCACACTCCTCCATGCTCACAGAGCACCCTGAGGGGCCCCTTGTACTTGAACCTGCTGAGCTAGCAGCACTGACATTTGTACTCACTAGGGGATAGGATGGGGGAGCATCTAGCACTTGCCCCAGGTGGCCACAGAATGAGAGCTCAAGCCAGATGAGTAGCACTCAAAGCAGACACCCAGGGACCCACAAACAGAAGGCAGGCTGGGGAATTCTCTGCATACCCCAAAACCCCCATCCCTGAGTCACCCTCAGCCAAGTTCTGTCAGCATCCCTTCTCCTATATCCCACAGAACAGCATGCCCTTCACACTTTTTTTTTTTTTTTGAGATGGAGTTTCACTCTGCCCCACCCAGGCTGGAGTACAGTGGCATGATCTCAGTTCACTGCAACCTCAGCCTCCTGGGTTAAAGTGATTCACCTGCCTCCTGCCTCTGCCTCCCGAGTAGCTGGGATTACAGGCATGCACCACCACACTCAGCTAATTTTTGTATTTTTAATAGAGACAGGGTTTCACCATGTTGGCCACACTAGTCTCAAACTCCTGACCTCAGGTAATCCACCCACCTTGGCCTCCCAAAGTGCTGGGATAACAGGCATGAGCCCCCTCTCGCGGCCCCTTCAACCTCTTAACATCACCAACAGCACCATCTGGAAGGACAGATCAGGAATACAAGACTTTTGGTCAGGCTGGCATTTCGAAAAGGTCACCAAAGAAAGCCTGGCTCTTCAAAATACTTCATTAGAAGCATGATCTTTGGCATGAGACCAGGTTCTAAACCTTAGCGTAATTATTTGCTAGCCGCACTGCCTTGGGCAAGTTATTTAACCTCTCCGTGTCAGTGTCTTCATCTGTAAAATGGAAATAATAATGGTCTCAGGAAAGAATCTAATAATGCCTGTCATGAAGTACACACCTGAAAAATATTAGTTCTTTTCCTCACTCTACAATACTTTTACCCAAACTTCTGTCATTATCAAGAGATGGAAAGATGAGAAAATCATGTGCAAGAACACGTGTCTTTCCAGTCAGACAGATACCTGGTTCTATCAGTCCCTGTGTCCTTGGCTGTCAGTCCCCAGAGCTGTTGGAGACAGAGCCCAGAGTAAGCAGGTTTCCCACCACCATCCACCACCCACAACGTTTTGCTTCAGCCTCCTCCCATTCACCAGTCCCCTTCCCTGTTCTTATCTCCCCCAGCACCCCGCCCCCACCACTGGCCCAGACTGTTCCCAAAGGACTAGTTTCTGGCCATGTTCCCAGCCCCCTGGAAACACATCCTAGCATCTGGCTCATACCCACAGAGAAAGGGGCAGACACTATCCAGGAGAACGCATGACCCTCCCAGGAACACTCTGACCCCCCAAGGGGATAGCTTCAGAGCTGTGTAATTGTCCAATCAACTGCAACCATCCCACCCTGGGCTCCACTCCAGGCACTGCCCATCCCGGAGAACTTGCCGGCCTCCCAGCACTTCTGGCACCCCATGCCAGACTGGTATGGCAGGGAACAGGGGAGGGCACTGTTCCAAGCCAGAAAACTTCTCTATATGGTCCCCCAACCCACTCTGTCCAGCAACCCATTACTATGAACCCTGGGAGCACAGACCACCTCTCTCCTCCCCAGAGTCAGGCTCCCAAGCCTTGCGCCTCTGACCTCCTCCTCCCCTGAGTGTTGGTCCCTTTGCTCTCTCACAGATCTGCTGCTCCCCACACCGCCCGCTCCCACAGCTGAAGCCATGTCCCATTCAGCCTGGCAGGCCCAGGCTCAGTGCCTCCCAGACCTCAAGTCCCTCCCAAACCCTGATCAGCCTGAGACCAGAGTCTGGAGCCAGCCAAGGCCAAGGCCCAGCCCTTAGGATGGCTCTGCCCACTGCCTCGCCAAGCCTTCCTGGCCACCTCCTGTCTATCCCATCCCCAGGGCCCATCTGACCCTGCCCTCCTTGGCAAAAGCAGGTTCCAGGGGATTTAAAATGACTTCAGAAAGTTCATGGCAAGAGGCACTGCCCAGGCAGGGCCCAGCAGTGCCAGCACCACCCACCAAACTGGGACGTGGGCCTCAATTCTTCAATTCCGGGCCTTTCCAGATGTAAAGGAGCTTCCCAGGCCCTGTATTTGTCCAGTGCCCACTGCCATCTTCCCCCTTCCCTGTCCTCGTCCTCATTCTCCCTAAAGACTGCAGAGGGCTCCCACATCACTCCTTACCATGCAACCCCCACCAGGTCCCTCCAGCTCACAAGGGTAGTCTGGTAAGGGGAGGATATGGGCAAAGAGGCTCCCACGCCTGAATCCACCTCTAGCCTTTCAGTCGAGCCCCAGAGCCTGCTCTGAATAAAGTCAGCTCCCCTGCCCACCCTACAACAGGCCTTGGGGGATATGGGGAGCCGACCCCACCCCTTTCATTCCCACGGTTTGGGGTGAGGGGAGGGAGAGGGACTCCCGCAGACAGAGAGCATCCCTCCCTCTGCCCAGGCCGGTTCCTCTCCCCAAAATGGAATCACATTCTCCCACAAACTCAGAGACTAGCCCCACAGCAAAAACCTCAGGCCAGCCCCTCCCCCAGTCCGTGCCAGATCCCCCTCCTCTGGGCAAGCCTGGAACTCGCCCCGTGGAGGGAGGGAGGGAGGGAGGGAGGCAGGCGGCGGGCGACGCGGGTAGTGAGCCCCGGACCTAGGAGTCCTCGATCCCAGCGCCTCCGTGACTTCCCTGTGCCAACCCCAACTGCCTCGGGCAACCCGCCAAACACTGCCGAGACGACCCGTCCCAGGCTTCGGCGCCCCCACCCACAAACTCTCGTCGGGAGCCGCGCGGGTGCGTTCCAGCCCCGGCGCCCCGGGAGCCCGGGCGGCCACTTCCCAGCCCTCGGCGCGCTCACCTGCCGGCCCGACTCCGCGCCGGCCCCGGGCCCCCGCCCCGCCGCCCCCGCGGGCTCCGGCCGGCCGGCCGGCCGTCCCGCGGTCCTTCTCCGAGCCCGCGCGTCCCGGCCGTCCCGCCCGCCGTCCGCCGTCCGCCCGGCCCTCGCCCCCTCCCGAGCTGTCCAGCGCAGCCGCCCTCTACCCCGGATCCAGAAGTCCCCTCCCCGCCGGCTCCCGGACTCCCCGCCTTAAAGGCACAAGCTCCTTTTGTCTGGGCACCCCCCGCGTCCTCCCCAGAAGCGGGGGCCGAGTCGCCCACTCCCCTTCCGAGGAGCAGCGTAGGAGCGGAGGAGGCCAAATAATGGGACCCCTCCCTCCGCGCGCCCCCTCCTCTCCTCCGGCCGCTTCCTCCCCCACTCCTGGGAAGACAAGCGGCTACTGTTCTGGGATCAAGACCCCGGGGGAGGGGACCTCGCAGCCCGGTCCCCTTCCCTTCACCCCAGCCGCCTCCTCCGGCATTCCCCTCCCGCCCTCACCCCGGGGATCCCCGAGATCGCCCGCAAACCCACCCCTCGCGGCGACATCCCCTGCCCCGCCCACCGAGGGTCGCCTTCCTTCCTGTCAGGGTCCCGGGGGCTGGGCCGGCGCCCCGCGCCCACTCTTCACCCCCACTTCCTCCCTGTCCCTGCCCCAGCCCCCACCCAGCCATTCCCGCCCTGCCTGCCACGGCCCCGCGCCCTCCCGCGGGAACTCAGTTTAATAATTAATTAAGATCTCATTCCACAAGGCGCCAGGTGTGTGCGGCCTGCTTGCCCGCACACCACTTCTTTCCTCTTCCCTGCAGCCTCCGGGGCAGCGGCCCCGAGGCGAAACTGCTGGACCCAGAGCCCAGTGGAGGGACCCAGGGAAAGGGCACTCTCCCTGCCGCCTCCCCAGCGCCCCCTCCCCGCCACACTGTCTCTGGGGATCCCCTCCCCCTGCACCTGCCAAATTGTAGCCTTGCCCCCAGGCACCTTTTATCCGAATGGCTGTGCTTCTCTGCTGAGGGGTGGATGGGGCTGCTGGGGTGCATTGCTAAGTGCACGAACTGAGAAATTGGGACTTTTATTTATTTCCAGCACGAAGCAGCTGCCCGAGTTACCTGGGAGATGGGTAAATCGTGTGAAAGCTGCTTAACCCTTTGAGGATTAGAATAATAGTAAAAGCAGAAAGGAGAAGGGGCTTCATTCCCAGGATGTACGTAAGTGAGTCTGACTTTAGAGGGGGTGCCATTCTGGAGCTGGGAAGAAAGCAGCCTGCCTGGCTTCTTTTTGAGGCCCCCTCTCCATTCCCTCAGTCAGACCTGTAGCTCCTCCTTCCAATTCAGCCCTTCCCCAGGCAGCCTATTCCCCACCCAAGATCCCAAGACCTAGAAGCTGAAGCTGCTTCCTCCTCAGGACCATCCCTCCCTGCATTCTTGTCCTTCAAGGCTCAAGTTTTGTCCACTCCAAATCCCCACTGGGATTCCTAAGTCCAGGACAGAGCTTGAGGCAAGGAAAAGAGAAAGGTGGGGAAAGCCAGTTTCCAACATCTGTTAGCCGTATGTACCTGCAAACTATATGCCTTGGGTACATCATCACTTACTGTCTTGAAATGAAATGGGAATAAAAACATCTGCCTTGTCTTTCTTACAGGGTTTTCAGAGTCAGATAGAGAAATGTTGGTTATAATGTTTGGAAATGGGAAAGTGGTACTTTCTCGTTTTCTCAGTTGTGCAGGCCTGGCCTGTAATTTGACCTTTGGGGCCTCTTTGCCTGACTTCTTCCTTCAAAATTTCCTTAAAAACTGTATTTGCAGCCGGGCACAGTGGATCATGCCTGTAATCCCAGCTCTTTGGGAGGCCGAGGTGGGCGGATCACGAGGTCAAAAGATCAAGACCATCCTGGCCAACATGGTGAAACACCATCTCTACTAAAAATACAAAAAATTAACTGGGCATGGTGACACGAGCCTGTAGTCGCAGCTACTCGGGAGGCTGAGGCAGGAGAATCACTTGAACCTGGGAGGCAGAGGTTGCAGTGAGCTGAGATCGTGCCACTGCACTCCAGCCTGGTGACAGAGGGAGACTCCTTAAAAAAAACTTGTTTTTGCTATCAAAATTTTCTCTTCAAAATTCCTGTTATCTACCACTTACATTTAGAATAATGTGCTCCTGTGCCACATGGGGAAAATGCAAAAGACAATTGAGATAAAGAAATATGCATTAAAAATGAAATTTTATATTTTGGAATGGAAAGCCTTGTCCTTTATTCTATTTTAAAATGAGAAAAAAAAAATTGGACACCATCCAAGTGAGCTGGAGAAATATGCTAGGGCTCCTTCTCTGGGCACTGTAAATCACACTGGTTGTCTCCATCCTAGTGTGTGACTGGTATGTTAGTCTAGCCTCTTGCATTCCATTTTCAGTTCCTAGAGGGCAGGGCCACCGTCAAATCTATTTCTAGCACTATAGAATATCAGGAGTTTTGTTTTTGTTTTTTGTTTTTTTTGAGTCAAGGTCTTGCTCTGTTGCCCAGGCTCACTTCAACCTTCACCTTCCCAGCTCAAGTGATTCTCCTCCTCTGGAGTAACCAGGTGCCCACCACCACGCCTGGTTAATTTTGTTTTTGTTTGTTGAGACAGAGTCTCTCTCTGTCGCCAGGTTGAGGTGCAGTAGCGCAATCTCAGCTTACTGCAACCTCTGCCTCCCAGGTTCAAGTGATGGTCCTGCCTCAGCCTCCCAAGTAGCTGGAGTACAGTGGCACAGTCTAAGCTCATTGCAACCTCCACCTCCCTGGTTCAAGTGATTCTCCTGCCTCAGCCTCCTAAGTAGCTGGGATTTCAGGCACATGCCATCATGCCCAGCTGATTTTTGTATTTTTAGTAGAAACAGGGTTTCACCATGTTAGCCAGGATGGTCTCGAACTCCTGACCACGTGATCCACATGCCTCCACCTCCCAAAGTGCTAGGATTACAGGCGTGAGCCACCTTGCCCTGCTAATTTTTGTATTTTTAGTAGAGACGGGGTGTCACCATGTTGCCCAGGCTGGTCTCTAACTACTGAGCTCAAGCAATCTACACCTCATGGCCTCCCAAAGGGCTGGATTACAGGCCTGAGCCACTGTGCCCAGCCAATTGGAAGGTTTTAACCCTGACAAAGAGAAGAAAAAGAACACTTTTTTTTTTTTTTTAATGAGACAGAATCTCGCTGTGTCGCCAGGCTGGCATGCAGTGGTGCGATCTTGGCTCACTGCAATCTCTGCCTCCCGGGTTCCAGCGATTCCCCTGCCTCAGCCTCCCAAGTAGCTGGGACTACAGGCTCGTACCACCATGCCCGGTTAATTTTTTGTGTTTTTTTTTTTAGTAGAGATGGGGTTTCACCATTTTGGCCAGGCTGGTCTCGAATTCCTGAACTCGTGATCCACCCACCTCGGCCTCCCAAAGTGCTGGGATTATAGGCGTGAGCCACTGTGCCTGGTGAGAAGAAAAAGAGAGAGAGGCAATCAGCAGGAAATGTATTTCTCCACGTCTAGCTTGATCTCAATTACTTTTTTTTTTTTTTTTTTAGTACAGACCATAGTCACAAGAGGGATGTATTCTCCACCTCTCATTTTCAGGAAGAGGAAACTCTTACAAGCAGAATGTATTATATGTAAATGCAAGTTTCACACAGCCATAAGTGTATCTGGACAACACTCTATAAATAAGCAGTGTTGAAAACACCCTGTAATGTAACTAGCGGATAGGCTTGAGTGCCCTGAGTCTTCCTTGGGTTGTTTAGGTTACAGCTAAACCAGCCTCTGCCTACGCCCTTTTACAAAGCAAAGATTCCTTTTACAATGTAAATAACCATTCCGTAACTTTTCTGTCTTAAAGATCAAATGGCTGCACATTTTATTTTCTGAAAGTAAGAGAGACACATAAAAACAATTCACAGCTGGGTGCAGTGACTCACGCCTGTAATCCCAACACTTTGGGAGGCTGAGGCAGGTGGATCACCTGAGTCAGGAGTTTGAGACCAGGCTGGCCAACAAGGTGAAACTCCGCCTCTATTAAAAATACCAAAGTTAGCCAGGTGTAGTGACACGTAGTCCCAGCTACTCAGGAGGCTGTAGTCCCAGCTACTCGGGAGGCTGACGCAGGAGAATCGCTTGAACTCAGGAGGCAGAGGTTGCAGTGAGCTGAGATTGTGCCACTGCACTCCAGTCTAGGGGACAAAGTGAGACTATGTCTCAAAAAAAAAAAAATTACATTCATTCAATCTAGCAAATATGCCTTGTCCATTTCACTACCCCTAATATCATTGCTGCTGCCACCACCACCACCATCACCACTCCAGAGACTCACAACCTCCTCTAGTCCCAGGGTTGGAATAGATTCTGGCCAACTCCATTTCCACCACCACCACCACCACCCTTGGAAATGGAATGTTTGTCAACTCCAGGGGCATACAAAATCTCTTCCCCATCCCCTTAGATCCATTATTCATTCATCCCATAAACATTTATTGAGTGCCTACTGTGTGTTAGGCACTCTTCTATTAATAGGTGCTGAGAATACAGTAATTGAACTCAGCAGACAGGGTTCCTAGTCTCATTAAGCTTACCTTCTAGTGGGAGGAAACAATAAATAAATGAATATATGAGGCTGGGCGTGGCAGCTCACACCTGTAATCCCAGCACTTTGGGAGGCTGAAGCACAAAGATCACTTGAGCCCAAAAGTTTGAGACCAGCCTGGGCAACATAGTAAGACCCCATTTCTACAAAAAAATTATTTTAAAAAATTATGATAACAGATGAGCCAGGTGCAGTGTCCGTGCCTGTAATGCCAGCACTTTGGAAGGCTGAGGCAGGAGGATTGCTTGAGCTCAGGAGTTTGAGACCAGCCTGGTCAACACAGCAAGACCTCATCTTAATTAAAAATTTAAAAAATTAGCCAACTGTGGTGCACCTGTGGTCCCAGTTTACTCAGGAGGTTGAGGCAGGAACATCACTTTAGCCCAGGAGGTCGAGGTTGCAGTGAGCCATGATTGTGCCACTGCATTTCAGCCTGGGTGACAGACTGAGACACCATCTCAAAAAAAGAAAAAATAGATGAGAAGATGGGAAGATAGTTGATGATAAGTGCTATGACGACAATTAGAATAGAACCGGGATGGATAGGAAGTGGCTGGGGGAGAAACCTAGGTCGAGCTGTCAAGAAAGGTACCTATAAGTGCTGGGCTTGGTGGCTCATGCCTGTAATCCTAGCACTTTAGGAGGCCAAGGAGGGTGAATCATGAGGTCAGGACTTCAAGACCAGCCTGACCAAGATGTTGAAACCCCATCTCTACTAAAAATACAAAAATTTGCCAGACATGGTGGCACGTGCCTGTAATCCCAGCTACTTGGGAGGCTGAGACAGGAGAATCGCTTGAACCAAGCAGCAGAGGTTGCAGTGACCCCAGATAGTGCCACTGCACTCCAGCCTGAGTGACAGAGCAAGACTCTGTCTCAATAAAAATAATAATAATAAAAGACAGGTACCTATAAGGAAGTTCTATTTACATGCAGACCTGAATGACAAGGAGTCAGTCAAGCAAAGAATCTGGGTAAAGAACATTCCAGTCAGAGGGAACAGCTAATGCAAAAGCCCTAAGGCAACAGCAAGCTCATTGTGCTCAAAAAACAGAAAGTCGGTGAGGCTGCAGAGCCTGCGTTGAAGGAAGGAAGTATAAGATGAGGTCAGAAAGGGAGGCCTGCCCTAGCTAGTGGAGAAGCTCATAGGACAGGGAAAGGAGTTTGGATTTCATTCAAAGTGTAATGAGAAACCTTTGGAAGGTGTTAAGCTTGGAAGTGGCACAATCAGATTTATGGTTTAGAGGATCATGGTAGCTGCTGAGTGGAGAATAAATTGTGGGATCAAGGAATGCAAGGGTAACCACTTAGAAAGCTATTATAGTGGTCCAGGTGGAAACAGTGGCTTGGACAAGGATGGTAATAGTGGGCAGGGCTGTTGAGAAGTGGAAGGACTCAGGAAATGTTTTGGAATTGGAGTATCCTAATGACCTGCCTTGGCTCTCTCTGCATGGTTCATTCATATCATATAATTATCAACAAACGACAAATATTTATTGAGTTCCCACCAGGTCCCAGGCACTGTGCTATGCACCATAAGTTACAGTCCGGAAGAGAAGGCACACTCCACCTCCTCCTGCCCTTCTGCCATAGGAGCTCTAGTCTGAGGAAGCTACTTCCCATCCCAACCCCACCCCATATGCAGGGCCAGAGGCACACCCCTTACCCCACCCTACCTACCCCTGCACTCTACTCCAGTGTCGAGCTGGGATTGATGGGGTGGGGGGAGTGTTTACAGTTGGGGAATTGATGCCATAAAAAGAAGAGTCCAAAGTCCTCTTGAAGGTCTCAGAGCAAAGACCAGGAGAGCCCAAAGCTTCCAGAGTGGAGAGGGAATACAGCTAGGGCCATGAGGATGAGATACCTCTTGGTGCCAACAGCACTGATAGTCCTTCTCTGGGTTCCCAGAGCTCAGACTTCCTCAGTCTTCACTATCCCATTCTGTGGGCACCAATTCCTTCAGCCCTACCTTAGTAAATGTGTGGGTCTCATGTGCCCTCTGGTGGCATAATTTTGGCACTGCAGCCCATAGTTAGGCCCCTAGCTTTTCACTGCTCAATCTACAGTCTTTTCTGGCTCACAGCCCCAAAGGGCAGTATGGGAAATTCTGGAAATCAGGGAAGGGCTGGAACACTGGTCTCTGGGTGTTGGAGGCATGAGCTAACCCTCCATCTAGTCTTATACACAATGCCAGATTCATCTTTTATGAGTTGAATTAACCATGTTTGAGCACCTACTGTGAGCTGATCCCAGTCACCAATAAGGGCTTAGCAGATCCAAGCTCTGATGACGGGCCCCTCCGACCAAAAGCTGAGTCTGGAGCTGAGGGTGTGAAGAAGCAAGAGCAGTTTAGAATTCATTCTGCTGTCAGCACCAGTGTCAGAAGCCTGAGCCTGACCCTCCTAGCATTCCTGCTGCCTAATTTATCTTTGTTCCTGCCTGTTTTTTAAGCCTGATACGCTGACCTTTCTATCAGTTCTATGAGCAAGTTACTCACTATCCTTTCAACAAATGTCTTTTCTGTTCACATTAGTTGGAGTCTGTTTCTGTTTTTACATCCAGGCTGACTGGTATGTTGGACAATTCATCAAGCCTCTCTGGGCCTTAGTTTCCTCCTAGGTAAAAAAAGGGATGATAGCACTGACTTCCATATGCAAGGCCGTTTCTATTAAACAAGTGTATTAGTTCTCTATTGCTGCATAACAAATTACCACACATTTAGCAGCTTAAAGCAACACACGTTTACTGTTTCATAGTTTCTGCCTATCATCAGGAGACTGAGCATAGCTCACTAGGGTCATCTGCTTCAAGCTCTAACAAAGCTACAAGCAAAGTGTTAGCTGGGGCTTCAGTCTCATCTGTGGCTGGAATAAGGAAGGATCCAATTCCAAACTTATGTGGTCATGGATAGGATTCAGTTCCATACAGGCCGGGCTGTTGGACCGAGGGCCTCAGGAGTCTTTCCTCTTGGGCCTCTGCCACATGGCAGCATGTCTTCATCCAAGCCAGCAAGAAGAGAGTCCGCTAGTGAACAGAAGTCACGGTCTCTTACAGCCTCATCACAGAAGTGCCGTCTGTCACTTTGGAATGGATCAGAAGCAAGTTGCTAGGCCAGCCCACAGTCTAGGGGAGGGGATTACTTAGGGCATGCATACCAAAAGATGGGGATCATTTGTGGCCACCTCGGGTTTGCCTGCCACAATGTGGTAGCTGTTAGTCATCTTTCAAAAACTCCTCAACATCTCACTTCCTTCTTGAGGGCTTAAGTTCTTCCCCCACCCAAACCCATCAAAGTTAACCCCTCTTACAAATGATGAAACTTGAAGATGTACTGGATAGTAAATGAAATTATATTTAGTTGTGTTGGGGAAGGGTAATGTTATTTTGACACTAAGAAATTCCCCCTAATTTTAACATTTATTTATTTAAACTGACAAATAAAAATGTATGTATATGTAAATTGTAAACAACACGTTTTGAAATATGTATACATTGTGAAATGGCTAAATCAAGCTAATTAACATATGCATTAATTCACATGCTTATCTTTTTTTTCATGGTGAGAACACCTAAAATCTACTCTCTTTATTTATTTATTTTTTATTTTATTATTATTTTTTAAAGACGGGGTTTCACCATGTTGGCCAGGCTGGTCTTGAACTCCTGGCCTCAGGTGATCCGCCCGCCTCGGCCTCCCAAAGTGCTGAGATTACAGGCGTAAGCCACCGTGCCTGGCCTCTAAAATCTACTCTCTTAGTAATTTCAAGTATACGATGCATTGCTATTAACTCTAGTCACCACGTTTTGCAATAGATCTCTTGAACTTATTCCTCTTGTGTAACGGAGATTTTGTATCCTTTGGCCAACTTCATTTCAGCTCAATTCTCCCTCCCACTTCCCAGCCTCTGGTAACCGGCATTCTACTGTTTCTACAAGTTCAACTTTCTTTTTTTTTTTTTTTTTTTTTTTTGATGGAATCTTGCTCTGTCTCCCGGGCTGCAACCTGTTTCCTGGGTTCAAGCGATTCTTCTGCTTCAGCCTTTCAAGTTGCTGGGACTACAGATGCTTGCCACCACGCCCAGCTAATTTTTTTATTTTCAGTAGAGACGGAGTTTCACCATACTGGCCAGGCTGGTCTCAAACTCCTGACCTCGTGATCCATCCTCCTCAGCCTCCCAAAGTGCTGGGATTACAGGCCTGAGCCACTGTGCCTGACCACAAGTTCAACTTTCTAAGATTCCACATATAAATGAGATCACGGCTAGACGTGGCTCATGCCTGTAATCCCAGAACTTTGGGAGGCTGAGGTGGGCAGATCACAAGTTCAGGAAATTGAGGTCAGCCTTGCCGACATAGTGAAACCCTATCTCTACTAAAAATACAAAAATTAGCCGGGTGTGGTGGCATGCACCTGTAATCCCAGCTACTCTGGAGGCTGAGGCAGGAGAATCATCTGAACCTGGGAGGTGGAGTTTGCAGTGAGCCAAGACCGCTCCACTGCACTCCAGCCTGGAAGACAGAGAGAGACTCTGTCTCAAAAAAAAAAAAAAAAAAAAAAAAAAGGGAGAGAGAGAGAGATCACGTAGCATTTGTCTTTCTCTGTTGGGTTCATTTCACTTAGCATAATGTCCTCCAGCTTCATCCATGTTGCCATAAATTGCAAGATTTTATTCTTTTTTTATGGCTGAATGGTATTATATTATGTATATACTGCAATACTGCATTTTCTTTATCCATTTATCTGTTGATGGGCACTTAGGGTGATTCCATATCTTGACTATTGTGTTTTGTTTTGTTTTTATAAAGACAAGTCTTGCTCTGTTGCCCAGGCTGGAGGGCAGTGGCTATTCACAAGCACGATCATAGTGCCCTGCAGCTTCCAGCTCCTGGACTCCAGCGATCCTCCTGCCTCAGCTTTCCGGAGTAGCTGGGACTACAGATCTGAGCCACTGTGCCCAGTTACTATATCTTGGCTATTTTGAATAAAGCTGCAATAAATATGAGAGTGCAGATATCTCTTCAACATACTGGTTTTATTTCTTCAGATATACACCCAATAGTGGGATTGCCAGATCATATGGTAGTTGAAATATGTTCTTTATGAGTGATACTACTGAAGTATTTCTTGGCAGAATATCATGATGCCCACACTTTTCTTTAAGATATTTTACTCAAAAAAAACAGGCCAGGCATGGTGTCTCACACCTGTAATCCCAGAACTTTGGGAGGCCGAGGTGGGTGGATTGCTTGGGGTCAGGAGTTACAGACCAGCCTGGCCAACATGGTAAAACCCCATCTCTACTAAACTTACAAAAATTAGCCAAGCATGGTGGTGGGCGCCTGTAATCTCATCTACTTGAGTGACTAAGGCACAAGAATTGCTGCAACCCGGGAGGCAGAAGTTGCAGTGAGCTGAGATCACACCACTGCACTCTAGCCTGGGCAACAGAGCAAGACGCCATCTCAAAAAGAAAAAAAAAAAGATATTTGGCCGGGCACAGTGGCTCATGCCTGTAATGCCAGCACTTTGGGAGGCTGAGGCAGGTGGATCACTTGAAGTTAGAAACTTGAGAGCAGCCTGGCCTAGATGTGAAACTCCGTCTCTACAAGCCCAGGGTAAAGCTGCAGGTAGCGGGTATATGGGAGCTAACTATTTTTTCCTACTCAGGGCCTGGCATACCTTCCCAGGTCTCAGTCCTTCTTTACTATTCCTCTACACTCTGAGTCTTACTTTCTCTTTGAAAATCCTTTAGTCAGCCTTCATCCCACTTCTCTACTCAACTCGGCTACTTTGTTTCCTTTTCCATCCCATTCCCCTCCCCAGCCCATTCCTGTTCTAAACTAATGGATACATTTGTTACATCTCGGGAGGGCCTGTCTAACCTTCCTCTCTCTAGCCCAGACCTTATCTTTTCACCTCCGGGAGGATACTTTTGGTGTAATGGGACCCTAACCAAGGTTATAAGTGCCTCTCTCCCTTCCCCCTGTGTGCCCGTTACTCTAGTCTCGCAGTTGGAGGTATACAGGCAAGCTGAGCTCCTATCTCTCCTTACGCCTCCCTCTGCTCCCCGAAACAAACGAGCAGTCTGTCTTCCTCCCAATAGTTGTTGCTCTCTCTCTAGCATCCTCTCTAGCAGCAGCCGGACTCGGGAGCGGTGCCCTAGGGTACAGTGTCACTTCAGCTGCCCAACTGGAAGATAAGCTCCGTGTGGCCATTGAAGCGTCAGCCGTCTCTCTGGCCTCCCTCCAGCGACAAATCACATTACTAGCCCAAGTAATTCTCCAAAACCAACGGGCCCTTGACCTATTAACGGAGGAAAAAGGTTCCTACAAGCTCGTATGCGAGAAATTGGACGAGTGGCTGTCAACCAAATGCTGCTTCATCCCTTCGTCCAATTCACGGTCGAGGCACCAGCCGACTGACCTGTCCCCCTTACTTCGCCCCTATTCAGCAGGAAGTAGTCAGAAAAGAGTGGCGCCCTCTATCTATCATGAAAAGGTTGGAATGTAAGGCCGATTGCCTTGCCGGCAGCTCGGACGCACACCCCCCTGCCTTTTTTCCGAAAGCTCGGACATGCTCGGGTTGTTCCCTTTTCCCCTTCTCACACAGCCTGACTTTCCCTTAAAGAACCCAGTATGCAAGCGGGGTCTTGTGATTCTAGCCAATAGCAGCCGAGTCTTTCTAGCCAATAGCAGCTGAGTAATTCTAACCAATAGCAGCCAAGTCCTGTATGCAAACAAAGGCTTGTAACCTTACCCAATAGTAGTCCTGCTCTTCCACAACCAATCGAGCTCTTCCACTCCCTATAAAAGCCCACGTCTGCGAGGAGTCTGTGCGACTTCTCGGGCCCTTCCTAACGGGCTGCAGAACCTCGCCCGGGAGGCTGAATAAATTCCTTCATATTGGGTCTTCTTGTGTTGGCCTCAGTTTCTTCCTTTTAAACTCGGCAAGAACCCAAGAATAAACCTTACAGTGACACGTGCCTGTAATCCCAGTTACTTGGGAGGCTGAGTCAGGAGATTCATTTGGAACCAGGAGGTGGAGGCTGCAGTGAGCTGGGATTGCACCATTGCATTCCAGCCTGGACAAGATGAGTGAAACTCCATCTTGAAAAAAAAAAATGTTCATGGCTAAGCCATGTAATCCCAGCACTTTGGGAGGCTAAGGCAGGAAGATCACTTGAACTCAGGAATTCCAAAACACCCTGGGCAATAAGGCAAGACCCCAACTCTTTTTTAAAAAGTTAAGTTAAAACAATGTTCAAGGCCAGGCACAGTGGCTCACACCTGTAA
The DNA here is from genome assembly GCF_030222135.1 of Aotus nancymaae. Lineage (NCBI taxonomy): Eukaryota > Metazoa > Chordata > Mammalia > Primates > Aotidae > Aotus > Aotus nancymaae. The sequence goes on from NW_026988428.1 coordinate 32,578,077, forward strand.
TCCCAGCACTTTGGGAGGCAATGCAGGCAGATTCCCTGAGGTCAGGAGTTTGAGACCAGCCTGGACAACGTGGTGAAACCCTGTCTCTGCCAAAAATACAAAAATTAACTGAGTGTGGTGCACATGCCCATAGTCCCAGCTACTCAGTAGGCTGAGGCAGGAGAAGATCTTGAACCCAGGAAGCAGAGGTTGCAGTGAGCCGAGATCACACTACTGCACTCCAGCCTGGGTAACAGAGCAAGACACTGTCTCAAACATTTTTTTAATTGATTAATTAATTAAATTTTAAAAATGTTCAAGAGAAAAAGTTAAGGAAATGCCAAGCCTTCATAGTTTTTATGCCAGCAGGAAAGTACTCTAAATTAAGAAATTAACAGTGTACTGTGATTCCTGTACATCTCCTATTTCCCATGGAGGTGGGCCTGGGGGGACAAGAGTGAATATCTACCAAATTGGCACCCTGAGTGTTAGGTGCCAGCAAAGCAGGGGCACTGAGTAATATTTACTTAGAAATAGTGTGATACTGGCCAGGTGCAGTGGCTCACGCCTGTAATCCCAGTACTTTGGGAGGCTAAGGCAGGTGGATCACCTGAGGTCAGGAGTTCAAGACCAGCCTCGCCAACATGGTGAAACCCAATCTCTACTAAAAATACAAAAATTAGTCGGGCATGATGACATGTGCCTATAATCACAGCTACTCAAGAGGCTGAGGCAGGAGAATTGCTTGAACCTGGGAGGCAGAGGTTGCAGTGAGCCAAGATCACACCATTGCACTCCAGCCTGGGTGTCCCAGCAAGACTCTGTCTCAAAAAAAAAAAAGAAAAGAAAAGAAAAGAAAAGAAAAGAAATAATGTGATACTTGACATTTCCCCAAAAATGTCAAATTTGTCATGGAAATTTTCAGAACAGTTTTCGCCTTCCTAATTTTTTTTTTTTTTTGCACTCAAATTGTTTGTTGAATTAAATTATTTTTAGCTGCATGGGAATCATCATAGTCTTTTGAGTTCTTAGTGCATCTAAAAGCCTTTAGCCAGGCATGGTGGCACACACCTATAGTCCCAGCTACTCAGGAGGCTGGGGCAGGAGAATCACCTGAGCTCAGGAGTTTGAGACTGCAATGAGCTATGATTGCACCACTGTACTCCAGCCAGAGTAACACAGCAAGACACCATCTCAAAATAAATGTTTTTAAAACTCAATAAAAGTCTTAATGTATCCTCATACCCACCCTGGCAAACAGGCTGGGAGCTGGGAGTCAGGGAAACTAGGAGACTGGGAAATTGTAAAAAGCTCTTTGGAATTGGGCAGCAGTTATCTAGGTGGCAAGACACACAAAGGACCCGAGTCTTAGAGCCCAGGGAGTGAGAATGGAAAGCGTATATTTCAGTCAATGCTGAGCAGTTTTAGAGTTGATGTATTTTCATTGTTTATTTTCTTTTTGTGTTTCCTTTGTATTAGGTACAGTTTTTTGCTCACTTGTTTAAAGTGAGCCTCTCTCAGTATGTTGAGAGGGACCAAGATAAGAGGACTATGCCCACTTTGGGGCAGAATTCTAAGGGGAAAAAGAGAGCCCTCTGAGCTGCCCCCCTTGGTCAAGTGTGTTTAACAGAAAAGCCATTTGCCTGCTCCTCTCCTTGTCTCTACTTGTCACTCCTCCTGCTGTCTCCCTTCTCTGGGCTCTAACCCCAACCCCCCTCACACACTTCTTTCTTCCTTCCCAGTGTGGTGTAAGGAATAGATCAGTCTAGGTTGTGAAGTCAAGGAGAACTGGATTCCAACCAATTGGAATTTGACATGAACAAACTTCAAAACTTATTCTTTTTTTTTTAGATGGAGTCTCACTCTATCACATAGGCTGGAGTGCAATGATGCAATCTTGGCTCATTGCAACCTCTGCCTCCCAGGTCCAAGCAAGTCTCCTGCCTCGGCCTCCCAAGTAGCTGGAATTATAGGTGCATGCCACCATGCTCGGCTAATTTTTGCATTTTTAGTAGGGATGGGGTTTCACCATGTTGGCGAGGCTGGTCTTGAACTCCTGACCTCAGGTGATCCACCCGCCTCAGCCTCCTGAAATGCTGAGATTACAGGCATGAGCCACCGTGCCCAGCCAGAAACATTCTTCCATTCAGCAAATATTCAATAATGCTTACTAAGTGGCAGGCACAATTCTAGGCACTGGAAATACAATGCTAAGTAAAGAAGACAGACAAAGTTCCTGCCCTCATGCAACTTGCAGTCTCATCCAGGGAGGCAGGTAATAAACAAGCAGACAACGGAATAAGATTATGGAGCCTGAAAAGTGTGTTGCAGAATCTGGTTAACATACTGCATGACTCTGACTATAGGACATTCTGAAAAACACGAAACACGGGGAACAGTAAAAACATCAATGGTTGCCACGGGTTAGGCGTAGAGAGATGAAGAGGAAGAGCACAGAGGATTTTTAGGGAAGTGTGAAACGATTCTGTGTGATACTATAATGGTGGATACATGTGATTTAGACATTTTTCCAAACCCACAGAATGTACAACAGTGAACCCTAGTATAAACTGTAGCCCTTGCGATTCAGTGGTAGAATTCTCCCCTGCCTACTGTAAACTGTGGACTTGTGACAACGATGTGTCAACGTAGGTTCATTTTAAGAAATTTACCACTCTGCTGTGGGATGTTAATAGTGGGGTAGGCTGTGCACGTTTCAGGGCAGGGAGTATATGGGAACTCTCTGGACTTCAATTTTGCTGTGAATTTAAAACTTCTAGGCTGGGCTGGCATGGTGGCTCATGCCTTTAATCCCAGCACTTTGAGAGGCCAAGACAGGTGGATCTCCTGAAGTCAAGAGTTCCAGACCAGCTTGGCCAACATGATGAAACCATCTCTACTAAAAATACAAAACATTAGCCGGGCATGGTGGTGGGCCCCTGTAATCCCAGCTACTCGGAAGGCTGATGCAGGAGAATCGCTTGAACTGAGGAGGCAGAGGTTACAGTAAGCCAAGATCGTGCAACTGCACTCCAGCCTGGGCAACAAGAGTGAAACTCCATCTTAAATAAATAAATAAATAAAACTTCTAAGCCAAGAGCGATGGCAATCTCAACACATTGGTAGGCTGAGACAGGATTACTTGAGCCCAGAGCTTGAGACAAGCCTGGGTGACACAGTGAAACCTCATCTCTACAAGAAAATTGCACTCCTGCACTCCACCAGCCTGGGCAACAAAGTGAGATCCTGTCTCCAAAAAAAAAGAAAATAGTCTATTTTTTTTAAAACTATGTTGCAGCCAGGCATGGTGGCTCATGCCTGTAATCCAAGCACTTTGGAGGCCAAGGCGGGCAGATTACCTGAGGTCGGGACTTCAAGACCAGCCTGACCAACATGATGAAACCCCCTCTCAAAAAAAAAAAAAAAAAAAAAAACTATGTTGCAGAAAATTACTGTGTGATAAAGAGCAACTGAAGAGACCTACTTTAGGTAGGGTGAAAAAGGAAGCTCTCTTTGAGGCTATTTTCTCATTGATAAAATGGAAGTAACAATGTCTCCTTCACAGAGCTGTTAAAGTTCAAATAACATATATATGAAAGGCCCTTTTAAATTGCTACATATTTGACAAGGTGCAGTGGTTCACGCCTGTAAACCCAGCACTTTGGAAGGCCAAAGCAGGTGGATCACTTGAGGTCAGGAGTTCGAGACCAGCCCAGCCAACATGGCGAAATGCTGTTTCTAGTAAAAACACAAAAATTAGCCAGGTGTGGTGGTGAATGCCTGTAATCTCAGCTACTTGGGAGGTTGAGGCAGGAGAATCACTTGAACCCAGGAGGCGGAGGCTGCAATGAGCTGAGATTGCGCCACTGCATTCCAGCTTGGACAACAGAGCAAGACTCTGTCTCAAAAAAATTAACAAAAATAGGCTGAGTGTGATGGCTCAAGCCTGTAATCCCAGCACTTTGGGAGGCCAAGGCGAGTGGATCACGAGATCAGGAGTTCGAGACCAGCCTGGCCAACATGGCAAAACCCTGTCTCTACTAAAAATACAAAAATTAGCATGCGCCTGTAGGCCCAGCTACTGGGGACGCTGAGGCAGGGGAATCACTTGAACCCGGGAGGCGGAGATTGCAGTGAGCTGAGACTGCAACATTGCACTCCAGTCTGGGCAACAGAGTGAGACTCCATCTCAAAATAAGAATAAAAGAATAAGAATATCACAGAACCTATTTCCTTCTCTGAAGAATTTAAAAAATAAAAATAAAGAATAAGAATAAATTGCGATGTATCTTCCCATGTAATAAAATATGGAATATTATATATAATGTACTGGTAGGCAGTGCTGAAATGGCTTCCAATGATCTCTGCCGCTGATATTCAGGCCCTTGTGTAACTCTCACACCCTGGGCATGGTCTGGGTCTAGTGACTGACTTCTAAGGAATATAATGCAGCAAAAGTGATGAGATGCCACTTGCAAAAATAGGTTACAAAAAGACTGTGACTTCCGTTCTCTCTCTCTCTTCCTTAAAAGTAAGTTGCCCTGTTTTAAGTAGCCCTGTGAAGGGGTCCACATGGCAAATAACTGATATGTCAACCGACAGCCAGCAAAGACCTAGGGCAAAGTCTCTCAGGATGCAGCTGCCTGTCATTACTCAACAGGCACCACAAAAAAATTTTAAAAAGAAAATAGGATACAAGTACCCAATGCAATGTGTTTGCAATGTGTGATCCTCAATTGAATACTGATATCAGCTGTAAAAGACATTTTGAAGCCAACCAGGGAGATTTAAATATTGACTAGGATTAGATGAAATGAAAATTGGCCGGGCACATTGGCTCATGCCTGTAATCCCAACACTTTGGGAGGCCAAGGCGGGAGGATTGCTTGAGCCCAAGAGTTTGAGACCAGCCCAGGCAACATGGTAAAACCCTATCTCTACAAAAAACAATAAATAAGAAAAACTAACCAGGCAGTGCGGCACGTGCCTGTTAGTCCCAGCTACTAGGGAGGCTTAGGTAACAGAATCTGCCTGATCCCAGAAGATTGAGACTACTGTGAACCACGATCGCACCACTGCACTCCAGCCTGGGCAACAGAGCAAAACCCAGTCTCAAAATAAGAAAAAAAAAAAAATTAATGCAATACAAAGGTGGAGACCATTAGCTGAAAAAAATCAAGTTCAAAAAAGCATGTTTATTAGAGATCTCATTTTGCTAAGACAAAGCAAAACAAAACATTTTTGTGTGTGTATCTGAAAAAAGATAGCCTATCCTATAGCCCTGCAATTCCATTTTTAGGTGTATAGCCGAGAGAAATGAGCTCACATGCCCACTGAAAAAAGTTCAAGAATGTTTATAGGCTGGGCACGGTGGCTCACACCTGTAATCACAGCACTTTGGGAGGCCAAGGCAGGCGGATCACCTGAAGTTGGGAGTTCAAGACCAGCCTGATCAACATGGAGAACCCTCGTCTCTACTAACAATACAAAATTAGCTGGGAGTGGTGGCACATGCCTGTAATCCCAGCTACTCAGGAGGCTGAGGCAGGAAAATCGCTTGAACCTGGGATGCAGAGGTCGTGGTGAGCTGAGATCGTGCCATTGTAATCCAGCCTGGGCAACAAGAATGAAACTTCATCTCAAAAAAATAAAAATAAAGAATGTTTATAGCAATTTTATTCATTATAGGCAAAATTTGAATCATCCTAAACATTCTTTAATGGATAAATTATAGTATATTCTAATGACAGAATACTAAACAGCCTTGAAAAAGAGCAAACTCCTGAAAAATGCCACAAGGATAAATCTCAGAAATATAATGCTGTGGGAAAGAAGCTAGATGCAAAAGAGTACACACTGTATCATCCCTTTTATAATGAAGTTCAAGGAACAGGCAACATTTAATCTATAGGGATAAGAGTCTGAATAGCTATTACCTATGGGAGGCTGGATACTGACTGCAAAGGGGCATGAAGAAAACTTCTGGGGTGAGGATAATGGCCCACATCTTGATTTGGATGTGGTCATGCAGATATAGATATATAGGTATAAAAACAGGGCCGGGCGCGGTGGCTCAAGCCTGTAATCCCAGCACTTTGGGAGGCCGAGGCGGGTGGATCACGAGGTCAAGAGATCAAGACCATCCTGGTCAACATGGTGAAACCCCGTCTCTACTAATACAAAAAATTAGCTGGGCACGGTGGCGCGTGCCTGTAATCCCAGCTACTCAGGAGGCTGAGGCAAGAGAATTGCCTGAACCCAGGAGGCGGAGGTTGCGGTGAGCCGAGATCGCGCCATTGCACTCCAGCCTGGGTAACGAGCGAAACTCCGCCTCAAAAAAAAAAAAAAAAAAAAAAAAAAAACAGTTCAAGTTGTACATTTAATATGTGTGTACTTTAAACAGTTGAGTTATCTCAAATTTTTTAATGTTTTCTAAGAAAAAATTAGATGAATTACACCAGAAGTGTTAATAGTGTTCATTTCTGGGTAGTAAGGATACAATTTTGTCGCTTATCTCTAGCTTAAAAGAAGCTGTTTGTTTGTTTTGAGAGGGAATCTTCCTCTGTCACCCAGGCTGGAGTGCAGTGGCGTGATCTCGGCTCACTGCAACCTCCACCTCCCAGGTTCAAGAGATTCTCCTGCCTCAGCCTCAAGAGTAGTTGGGATTATAGGCGTGCACCACCATGACCAGCTAATTTTTGTATTTTTAGTAGAGACGGGTTTCATCATGTTGGCTAGGATAGTCTCGATCTCCTTACCTCTTGATCTGCCGGTCTCAGCCTCCCAAAGTGCTGGGATTACAGGCATGAGCCACTATGCCCAGCCTTTTTTTTTTTTTTTTTTTTGAGATGGAGTCTTACTCTGTTGCCCAGGCTGGAGTGCGGTGACATGATTTTGGCTCACTGCAACCTTCACTTACTGGGTTCAAGTACTTCTCCTGCCTCAGCCTCCCAAGTAGCTGGGACTGCAGGCACGTGCTTCCACGCCTGGCTAATTTTTTTTGTATTTTTAGTAGAGACGGCATTTCACCATATTGGTCAGGCTGGTCTTGAACCCCTGATCTTGTCATCCACCTGCCTCAGCCTCCCAAAGTGCTGGGATTACAGGTGTGAGCCACCACGCCCAGCCTGTATCTTCTACAGCCTAATTTTCTACAATACATAGGTACTGCTTCTGTAATAATAAGAGGTTATTTTTAAAACCTCATTCCAAATACTCCATACTTTTATTCATGCAGAGTCCAGGGAAAGTCAAGACATGTACTTAACAGCATTATTCCTGACAGAGAGAAGGGTGTGGCCAAACATAATACAAAGGAATGAAGTGCTAATCACTGTGGCATCCAGGTGTGGGCGACTTTCAGGGGATGTCTCAGAGTGCTGAGCCCATGGAAGGTCAAGGTGGACCAAAGTACCCAGCCCATGGGCTATAATGGAAAGAACCCAGGAAGTAGATTCTGAAGATCTGGGTACGAATCCAGACCCAAGCGCTAATTGTGGCCTTTGACAAGTCATTTAATTGCAGAAGTGGAAGGGACCTTAGAGGTCCTTCCGTGGGTTAGTCACAGGGCGGAGGCCAAAACCTAGGCCACTGACCCTGCGCAGGTTCTTTCCACTACATGCTGCTTCCCTGCTTATGATCTTCTTATCGAATAACAACTAACTTTGGTACGGCAATTTACATCTCATGAAGCACAAGCGTTCGTCTTTAATTCTCACAGAACCTCTTGTTAAGCCAGCATTGTTCTTTTCCATTTTTAAAACTAAGAAACAGGTTGCGGGGGGCTGGGTGCCATGGCTCATACCTGTAATTCCAGCACTTTGGGAGGCCACGGTGGGTGGATCACCTGAGGTCAGGAGTTTGAGACCAGCCTGGCCAACGTGGTGAAACTACCGAAAATATAAAAATTAGCTCGGTGTTGTGGCATGCGCCTGTAGTCCCAGCTACTCAGAAGACTAAGGCACGAGAATTGCTTGAACCCGGAGGTGGAGATTGTGATGAGCCAAAATTGCGCCACTGCACTCCAGCCTAGATGACAGAGTGAGGCCCTGTCTCAAAAAAAAAAAAAAAGAAAGAAAAGAAAGAAAGAAAAAGAAACAGGTTGTGGGGACTCGGTGGTGAAGGGAGGGGCAGGAGGAGGCAAGGAAGGGTAGATGGAGAGTGAGGATGAAAGACTATACATTGGGTACAGTGTACACTCCTCGGGTGACGGGTGCACCAAAATCTCAGAAATCACCACTACAGAACTTATCCATATAACCAAAAACCACCTGTTCCCCAAAAACTATTGAAGTAAAATTAAAAAGTAATAACAAAAAGAAACTTGGCTCACACCTGTAATCCCAGCACTTTGGGAAGCTGAGGCAAGCGGATGACCTGAGGTCAGGAGTTTGAGACCACCCTGGCTAACATGGAGAAACCCTGACTCTACTAAAAATATAAAAATTAGCTGGGCAGGCCGGGCGTGGTGGCTCACGCCTGTAATCCCAGCACTTTGGGAGGCCGAGGTGGGTGGATCACGAGGTCAAGAGATCGAGACCATCCTGGTCAACATGGTGAAACCCAGTCTCTATTAAAAATACAAAAAATTAGCTGGGCATGGTGGCGCGTGCCTGTAATCCCAGCTACTCAGGAGGCTGAGGCAGGAGAATTGCCTGAACCCAGGAGACGGAGGTTGCGGTGAGCCGAGATCGCACCATTGCACTCCAGCCTGGGTAACAAGAGCGAAACTCCGTCTCAAACAAAAAAAAAAATTAGCTGGGCATGCTGGCGGGTGCCTGTAGTCCCAGCTACTCAGGAGGCTGAGGCAGGAGAATCCCTTGAACCCAGGAGGCGGAGGTTGCAGTGAGCCGAGACTGCGCCACTACACTCCAGCCTGGGAGACAGAGTGAGACTCCAACTCGAAAAAAAAAACAAAAACAAAACAGGCCAGGTGCAGTGGCTCGTGCCTGTAATCCCAGCACTTTGGGAGGCCAAGGCAGGCAGATCACCTGAGGTTGGGAGCTTAAGACCAGTCTTACCAACATGGAGAAACCTCATCTCTACTAAAAATACAAAATTATGCAGGCATGGTGGCCCATGCCTATAATCCCAGCTACTCGGGAGGATGAGGCAGGAGAATCACTTGAACTCGTGAGGCAGAGGTTGCCGTGAGCCAAGATCTTTAAAGCCATTATACTTTAGCCTGGGCAACAAGAGCAAAACTTCGTCTTTAAAAAAAAAAATTAACTGGATACGGTGATGTGTGCCTGTAGTCCCAGCTACTTGGGAGGCTGAGGCAGGAGAATCACTTGAGCCCCAGAGGCAAAGTGAGCTGAGATTGCACCACTGCAATCCAGCTTGGCCACAGAGTGAGACTCTGTCTCAAAAAAAGAAAAAAGAAAAAAAAATAGCTGAGCAATCTCAACTGATTGCTCACAGTCAATTACAGATCAAACACCTTGTTCTACTCGTTCCCCCTCCTGACACTGCAATTAACTAGTCTTAAAAAAATTTTTTAAGTAAAAAATAAAAGTAAGAAACTGAGTTTCTGAGATACTAAATGGCATTAAGACTTGCCCTCTGGTCTTCAGGCTCTAAATCCTGCATTCTTTCCAAGATGCCAGATGAGGCCTGTCTAGGACCGTGACAGTAACTGCACTCCTCACACCACACATGCAAGACCTTATTTTCAGGGAAGGAACAGAGGCCTCTCTGGACAGAGCATCCCTGAATGACCCTTACTGGTGCTGACTTCAGGTCATTCAAGGAAAATCCCAGACTCCTCTGGCTGTGTTACCCCAGAAGCATATGAGAGTCCAGACCTCCAACCCTAGGAAACCAATCTAGACAAGGGTCTTCCAGGCCCCTTTCCCAACCTGGTTGCAACCAGGTGGCTGCCAGCTCCCTCTGTCCTGTGACTACCCTCCTGATCCATGACAAGGGGTCCACAGGTCTTCATCAGCACACCTCCCCCTTCCCCAGGAGGCTTCTCTCCAAGGCCCACTTCCTCACCCTTATTCAGTGCCTGCCTCTCCCGCATACCCTCTTCCCAGGCCCTAGGACTCATACCCCCTTATAGCCACGAGCAGCAGAGTAAGAGGCACTGGTGGGCCCAAGGGGCAGCAGCTGTGAGCAGCTAGCACTAAGCTGTCTTCAATAATTCATTCCCAAGGAGGCTGCAGGCACCATGCCCTTACCCTGAGCTAGATAGAAGTGGCTCAGATTCTTAAACTGAGAAGGGTGAGAGTCAAGGGTGGGGCAGAGACTAGTGGGAGCAAGTAGAAGGGTATCCAGTCTGCAGGCCAGATGCTGGCACCTCTTTGTTAGAGGGGCTCTGATCTGGGCTCAGAGCAGGAATCCTGTGAGATAAAGGAACATGCAAACTGCTGTGAACTAGAGGGGCAGAGAGGAGGAATCCAAACATAGTGCCTCACTCCCACTCCCTCCAGCTGTACATGCCAGGGTCAGCGTCTTCCCTCACGGCTCTGACCTTCTCAAGGGCACCCTCAGCCTCTTGTCAGCAGTCCCTCACCCTCCTAAAGGCCCAAGTCCCCTCTGCTCTAGCTGGCATGTTTCAGCTGCCCCCACTTGGGGAACTCGTTCCCCAAAGAGCTCCCACCACACGGGCCTGTAATCTGAGTCAAACATAGCAGAATCTCTTCCAGGGATCCCTACCCCCATCTCCATCTCTTTTCAGCTCAGCTTCCCTGGCTAACCTCTGATGTTTACAAAGCTTGTAAATGTGTGGGGGTGGAGGAAGGACTTGAACTGACCCCTTGGGCTGTGCTGTGATTCAGAGTCCTAAAGCTTTAGGAGTTTAGCAAGAGCAGTTCCTTGCTTCTAGTGAAGGAGAGAAGGTGGTAAAGTCTAGGCCAGCCCCCACATTCCCCTGGCCATCCTAGAGATCCTGCCACCAATACCCCTTCCTCCATATGGGGCAGCCCTAGAGTTCCACTCATGTCCCAGGCTCATTGCTCACTGCAATCCATTCTGTGGGACTGGAGTCAACTATCATGTGCAGCAGCAGACCCAGAGGGGAAACTGGGATCTAAGAATAAAAGAAACATATTGTCAAGCACCTACTATGTGCTAGGCTGAGTTGGATTCTGGGCAGCGAGAGCACGAAGCCAAGCACTTCAGCCCTCTCACCTTCCCCTCCTTCCCGGGAGGAACCCCCAAATGCACACAGCAGTCACACTATCTGTCCCAAAGTGAGCAAGAGTTGGGTGTTGAGCCCATAGCTGACTCCCCAGTCCCTCCAGAGGCCTGATTTGGGAAGGAGGGTGCAATCTTGCTGGGCACTGTCAGCAAGAAAGCCTTCAGACATATTTATAGCAAATGCTGCATCAGGGGATGGAATCTCAAAGTGCCTCAAAGCATCAAATAACACCATGAGCCCAGAGACAGAGGCCAGAAAAAGAAGACACTGCAGCAGGAGGGACTGAGGTTTGATGTTGGAGGAACTTCCCCCAGAGTAATATCTGGAACTGGCAATGGGGATTCCCTGTGGAAGCTACTTCCGCAGAATTTTCTCAGAAGATAAGATGTAGGTATCTTTTTCTGGTCTACGTAGAAAAGATATAAAGGAATGGACATGGTGATCTCTATCTTTGTAGTGCACAGACTTTCATACACCAGGGCCACTAAGCACAGTTGTGCAGATTATGCCTTGCTGAGGAGGCAAATGGAGATTGAAATCCAGCTCTAGATCAGTTACCTCCTGCTGCAGAGCGGTGTCCTTCACAGACTAGCCAGAGTGGCTAGCAGAGGCCCTGCCAGATATCCCAAGTCCTGACCACCTGAGGGTCTGAGGACAAGGTGAGCAGGGAGAAGGGATGAAGGTTGCCTGGGAAGCCGTGGGGGCCTGTATGCTAGGGCTCAAGGCCTATTTGGGCCAAGCTAGAGGCCATAGCTTACAGGAATGGATCCACGCTAGAGGCTCCTCTCAGCAGGGTACGCTGCCCAGATACTATGAGGTCTGAGCCAGAGATGAGGGCCCTGAGGGAGCTTGAGTGGGGAGGAAGATAATATGTCTTGGGCAGGCCCTGGAGAAGGATAATCCTGCCAGTCATGTCACAGAGAAGGGCCTGGGAGATGGCAGTTCTGGGGACCTGGAGGCTGGGCTGCGGCTCTAGCTCTGAAGTTCCTACCTTCTCTGCAAAGCAACAGATGGAGAAGGGGCCTGTGGTCCAGCAGCTGGGGTGGAGATGAGAAAAGTGAGGGGTGTGGAACTACCCCTGTGCACCTCAGATTTTCTATGATAGGCTCATGGAGGAGTAATTATTATTATTATTTTTTTTGAGACAGAGACTGTTGCTCAAAGTCTGGAGTGTAGTGGTGCAATCTCGGCCTGCCTCCCAAGTTCAAACAGTTCTCTGCCTCAGCCTCCCAAGTAGCTGGGACCACAGGCGTGCACTACCATGCCCAGCTAATTTTTGTATTTTTTGTAGAGACGAGATTTCACCATGTTGGCCAGGCTGGTCTTGAACTCCTAGCCTCAAGTGATCTGCCCACCTCAGCCTCCAAAGTGCTGGGATTATAGGCGTGAACCTTGGTGCCAGCCTCAGGGAGAAGTAATTGATATTTCTATTTTAAAGTAGAAGGTGGGCCGGGCACGGTGGCTCATGCCTGTAATCTCAGCACTTTGGGAGGCTGAGGCAGGCGGATCACTTAAGGTCAGGAGTTGGAGACCAGCTGCCTAACATGGTGAAACCCGTTTCTACTAAAAATACTAAAATTAGCCGGGTGTGGTGGCGCGCCTGTAGTTCCAGCTACTTCGGAGGCTGAGGCAGGAGAATCCCTTGAATCCGGGAGGTGAAGGTTGCTGTGAGCCGAGATCGCGTCATTGCACTCCAGCCTGGGGGACAGAATGAGACTCCGTCCCAAAAAATAAATAAATAAATAAATAAAAATGAAGTGGAAGGTGGAGAGATGGTTTCTAGGCTATAGGTTCAGGCAGAGAATGTGGAAGGAGGGAAGGAGCGGGAAGCCAGGGACAACTGCTTAGCTGGGCCAACATCCCCTCTCCCCCACCTCCCTTCTCCTATGGAAACTTAAGCTGCCTCGGGGCCCAGAGGAGCTAATCCATTAGCTGTGGTCAGCAGGGGAGTGTAGGTGGGGAGGGCCCTCTCTCCCTCCAGATCTTCTTGCCAAATGAAAGGCAAAGCGTTTGCTCCCTCTGTTAGAGTCAAAAAACAAAGCAAAACGATAAAAACCTCCACGCACATTTTTAACACACACACATAACCTCTTTCTCTCCTCTGAATGGTCGAAGCTGAGGAACTTGGGGGTGGGCAGGTGGTAAGGGCTCCTTGATCCACTAGACTAGACTATAGAGCGGGGGCAGGGGGGCGGGGCGGCGGGAGGGAGGAGGTGCCTTCCTCAAGCACTTTCCAGGTTAAATCCAGCCTCGGGAGAAGCCGCGAGTGGAGAGAGAATTTACTTTCCCCCAACTTAGCTCCCTTAGAAATGGGGGCAAGTAGAGGGTCAGCTGAGCAGAGGGGGAGGAACAGTCTCCCGAGATCCCGGGGATGGGAGGATTGAGGGGAGGGGTCCTGGGAACTCCCAGGGGAAGTGGATTAAAAGAAGGGCCGGGAAGAAGGGTGGGACGCCCTCCACTGGAAAGGGGAAATAGTTCTAGTTTATGCTGAGAGGAAGTTGGGGACCTGGGTCTATCCGAGTCAGCATGTCTCTGTCTCCAAGAGGGGGTCCGTCGCTCCCCGCCCCCAGGCGCCGTCTTTGGTGTAGAGAAGGGTCCAGCCTGGGGGCGTTGGGGGTGTGAAGGGACCAATGAGCGGTCGGTCCGCTCAGAAGGGTGCAGAGAGAGAGCCAACTGGGACTGCACACCCGCTCCCCCTTCCCCCGCCAGAACTTGGGCTTGTCCTGTTTGACGCTCCCGCAAAAGGGGCGGGAGGGGTACTGACCCGAGGAGCGGTCCCGCGACTCTGTACTCCGTGCTGCCCAGTCCCAGTCAGGATGCTGCCCGGCTTAGCGGGGTTGCCCCTCGAGACCAGGATGGAGGTAGGGACGGGCTAGGGTCCCAGAGGGGCGCGGGTGTCTCGAAGGAGCCCCACGGGGCGGGGATAAGTGGAGCGAAGCCTGGGGTCTCCTACTGGGGGTCTGGAGCAAGGAGGGGGAGAGGGGTTCGTCCTGGGCTTGGGCGGTGTCTGTATCCGGGGGGCGCCCCCTCCCACTGCTCTGGCCCGGGCAGCGCCGCCTGCTGGCAGGGCCGGACCCCGCGGCCCCGAGACCCAACTCCAGGCGGTGCCGCCGCCAGGCCAGCGAGCCCAGGGGGCGCTGCAGCCGGTCGGGAAGGAGCCGCGTCGCTTCGCCTCTCCCTTCCCCTTTGCGGAGCTGAGACCCGCGGCACCAGAACCTGGGAGAGAAGGGTGACGGGCAGAGACTCTGCGGGCGCGGGGCGACCCCGGCTAGGCTTTCTCCACAGGGATGCCGATCCCGCGGGAGACACAAGACCCAGCTGGGGAGGGGTGGATGGGAGCCTCGACGCTGGGGCAGGCAAGCCGAGCACCAACACTCTTGCTTTTCGGTCCTTTCCCCCGCCGAGGTCGGGGTCGTAGCTGCCGCCGGAGGATGGGCGCCCAGCGCAAGGAGCAGGGCCGGGAGGGAGCAGAAGCTTCCGCCAAGAGCTCAGGTGCTGGGGCAGCCCTGGAGCTGTTCCCGCCCTTCTGCCAGAGGCGGCGGAAGCTCCAAAGTCCCTACCCTTTCCCCGGAGGACGTTAGGGAAGAAGCGGAGGGGCAGGGGAAGCTGGGGAGCGAGGGTGCAACGTGGGGATGGAAGGATAGTGGGAAGCACACGGAAAAACAGAACGGGGACCGTAGACAGGAGAGACGGAAGTGGAGAGAGGCTCGGCTGAAAGGCTGGGAGAGCCAGAGACTGACAGAGGCGGCGAGAAAGGAAGGGAGAGGGAGGGAGGAAGGAGGGAGGAGAAAGGGGGAGGGAACCAGGAGAGAGGGAAGGGTGCAGGCGGCGGAGCCGGGCGGGCGTGGGGCGAGGCCAGGCGTGCAGGCAGGAGCAGCGTGCAGAGCAGCGGCCGGGTTCTGCTCCCGCCTCGGAGCCCCTGGCCCGGGGGAGGGGGAGAGGCCGCTAGTCTGGTCTATGTCTTTTTCTGACTCCAGTGCAACCTTCCTGCTGAACGAGGTAAACGTGGCGGGGTGTGGGGGGGGCAGGTCGTGGGAGGGGAGGGTTCCCCAATGGGTGGAAGGAGAGCCTCGCTCCAAGCTAGGAAGGGGGCACGCGTTTGGAGCTGCACCGATGCGGAGGGAGGGAAACCAGAGGAAGTGAGGCCAGGGGTGGAAGAAGCACCGGGTTAGAGAGGAGGGAGCGGCCAGAGCTGGCAGCTTCCTAGTACTGGAATTGGATGGGAGGGGAGGACTGACTGGGGAGCCAGAAGAAAGGGCTAGATTACAAGAAGGGTTCTGCCAAGCTCCCCTGATGCCCATCCCTGAGTTCCCTGGCAGGCTGCAGCCAGAATGGTAGGGGCCTCCACCTGGTCCAGATCTTAAAAACTGCTGGGAGTAGTCTTTAAGTTTTCCCAGAAGGCCTAGCTCCTGCCTCAGTTTCCCCATTCAGTGCCCAGGGACTGGGATCTGCCCAGCTTCCTGGTGCACTTAGAGGAGACGCTAGAATATATTCTGAAACCTCCAAAGAACTCTAGCTCCCAAACCTGATTATTCAGGCTTTTCCTCTTATGTCTTGCTTCCATGACTTGGGTACCTGCCAGCTACCAGTCTAACAACTCTCTCCTAGAAAGAATCAGCAGGAGGAGTCCTCGCCCCTGATACATTATTGCCCTCAGCTCTCTCCCTTTATGCGCAACCATGAAAAAGAAAAGAGGTTCGGGGCTACACGGATACTGACAGGCACGTGTCTTGTCACAGGACAAGAAGTCACCAAGTTGGCATGAGACCTGGAGTAGGCAGGTGTGGGTGAGATGGGAAATGAAAGGGGCATTGGGTAGCAACCCAGGGATATGAGGAGAAGAAGGGAAGCTCTGAAGCTCCTGCAGGTCCCAGGGGATGGGCCCAGGTATGAAGAACTTGAACCCATCTCCTGGGGGTGTTGGCATGGCAACGCATGCCTCAGGAGCAGACTTAGACGCCCTTGTCACAGAAGATTACAAGGAGTGTGAGGAAGGAGTGCTGCCTGTGGCAGATCCGCTGTCACCTACAGCCCCAGGACCTTCCGTAGGTGAGGAGAGTCCCAAAAGGAGAGGCCAGGAGAGTAGATGCAGGGACGGAAAGGGAAACAGCTGCCTCCGCCACTGCTTTCTTCATTAGAAGCATCTCCTAGGAAAAGAGCACCTTGTGGAGTGTTACTTTTTGACACCTCTCTGGCTCCCTGAAAGACAGAAAGAATTGAAGAAAAAGGATGAAAAGTGGGGATACAACGAATACTGAGTAACTGGGTAAGGGCGCAAAAGTGAGCAGTGTCTGGGAACTTCCGATACAGAAGAATTCAGTGTATGACCAGCACCCAATTGGTGCTGGACTCGGGAGAGGCAACTATGAAAGCTGACTGCCTCCCCCAATAGTGACGGTCCCTTCAGCCATAGGGGCAGCAACAAAGTTGTTCGTCAAACCCAGTGTGAGGAAGGTGGTGGGCAGGGCTACTCTGGGCCACCCACAGTAGACAGACTAAAGACGTCAGTCTTAAGATGAAGCCTCTTCTTTTTCTTGCCAAGAGAACACCGATAAGTGACCGTGGGAAGCCACTTGGTTTGGGTGAGCTTTCTCTCTCCCATGCCCAGTGCCTGCTACCATAGATCTTACTAGGCCATGTCAGGGTTTTGGATTTCTCATTCCCCTCAAGCCTAGGGAGGTAGAGAGACGAGCAGATTGCTGAACTCACCCTCCTGGATGTGAGAAATTGGTAACCCCTGTCTACTCACATTCTCCTCATGGGGCACAAAGGCAGGCAGTCAAAAATCAAAGAAGGAATTTTGCTCAGGAGATGAAAAAAGGAGAGAGCTCAAATGGGTGGGTGTTTGGGGGAAGTTTCCTCAAGATAAGGGCTGCGGCTCTTACCTCAAATCTCAGCGCTGCTATGAAGAAGACTGAGTAGTGCAGGGTGGTACAAGACCTCTGCTAAGGGGAGAATCTGACCTTACCCTAGTAACTCCAAGCAGACAGGCCCTTTCCTCCTCCAACCCCAGTGTAGCCAGAATCCAACCCACCCTCTGGCTTCTTTCCCCCTCCCTTTAGGCTCACCTAAAACAGCCCCTTTCTGCCCCAGTTCCCACGGATGCCTTGGCACTGTCTGGCACAATCCTTGGCAGGGAAGTGAGGAAGGGAACCCCCATCCTGGCGGGACTAAGACGAAATCTACCCGCGCAACAGGTGTAGGGAGGCCTACTCAGCTGACAGAAAGTTCCCCCCTTCTCAAGGGTTGGGCAACACCGCGTTTGCCGCAGCGTCCCCGTACTAAGGGGGCTGGGCACCTGTTGGGGCAGAAGCTGCCTTCCTGGCATCAGCCTGGGGGCGCCAAGCCCATTCCTCCCACGACCACTGCGGGGTTTGCTTTCGGAGCCTCCGGGACGCACCGGCTCAGACCCGAACTGCTGTCGCCTGGGACCCCACCCCCGTCTGCCGCTTGTCCCCGCGTCTCTTCTGTCTCCTAGGGTCGCCCCATTTTCCCGTCTTCCCCGTCTTCCCTCTGCCTCTCTCTCTCCCGCTTCCTCGACACCTGCGCCCTCTCCAGTCTCCGCCCGGGTCGCGTCTCCCTCGCGGTCTCAGCGCCCCCTCCCACCCCCGCCGCAGCCCTTTGTTTCCCGGCGGAGTAGTTCCTGGGTTGCCGAGCGTCTCTGTCTCCGCATCTCTCCTCGCCCCGCCTCCTCCCTGCCTGGATCCGCCCCGCCCGCAGCCTCTCCTCCCCTTCCTCCCCGTCGCCACGGCCCCGTAGGTGCTCGGGGACCCACCTTCCACCCAGCGCGGGTCCGCTCCCCTCTCCCGGCCCGGCCCGGGCTCCCCAGTGGCCGCCGCCCCCTCGCCGCCCCCGCCTGTTCCCAGGGAGGGGGTCAGGTGGGCGGGCACTATTGTTGTAGGAGCCGGCGCCAGATTCCTCAGCCGCGCTCGGGGTGGGACCGGCTGGGTTTTGGGGGGGTGGGGTGGGGGGAGCGGTGATTTGAGCTCCGAGCAGCTGGTCTTCGCGACTCGCTCCCTCCTTCGCGCTCTCTCGCTCTTCGCCGCCGCCCGCAGGGCTGCGGGGCTCGGTGGCATCTCCCGGGCGCGGCCCGCAGTCCTCGCCCCTGCCTCCGGGCCGCTCCCGCCCCCGGCGCCGCTCGCTCCCCCACCCGGACTCCCCCATGTATGACGACTCCTACGTGCCCGGGTTTGAGGACTCGGAGGCGGTGAGTGCCCACGGTGAGGGTGGGGGCGGGGAAGTTGGGGTGACACCTCCTCTCCCTTCAACCCTTCCCCCAGTTCAGGACTTTGAAAAACGCCTCAGTGGCAGGGCAGGGTGTGTAGGGGGACGCTCTAGGTACGTGGGGAGATGGATTTTCATACCAAGGGCTCCCAGCGACCCAGACCCAGACCCTGGGGCATAGGGTGTGTGCAGAGATGGGGCAGTGCAGGGGAAGGGCTCGAGCAGGTGGCTCCACGGCCCAGGAAAGAGGGGCGGGCGGGGGCGGGGGGGGGCAGGGCTGGAGGCCGAGGGCACCGAGGATCTGGAGAGGGAACACGCCATGTCTGGAGTTCCAAATTCTGGATTTCTGGGGTCTGAACACAAACAGCTAGGAGAGCCGCCGAGGTTGTTGGGGAGGCAGACATTCCGGACTTCCTGTGCCTCAAGTAAACGACACATCAGGGAGCTGAGAGGACATCAGGGAGCCAGGGACCAGCCTCTTCAGACAGAGGAATCCTAAAACTTGAGGAGCTCCATTATTCTCCTCCACCCCCTCTATCTCTGCGCATTGCCTCATCTCCTCACCCTTTCTCTAGCCCAGTTTCTCTCCCAGGCTGAAACCTGGGCACCCAGCACATGGGTGGGCCAGGTGACTGAGCCCCATCCATTCCACAGCCCCCTGCTGAGGCTTGCTCTGAGCAGCGGGCATCCTGAGCTCCTGCCCAGCATGGAGGGCCTGGAGGTGAAGCCGGAGGAGCTGAGGGCCTGGGGATGGAGAGGAAGCGCTTTGCTCAGAGAAACAGGCAACCGATAAATATTTAATTCTCCTCTTTGCTTTTATCTCCTGACCCACTGAGACAAATCAGCTCATTAAGCAGTGATTCCCGGAGCTCAGAGAGCAGGGAGAGTGCCTGGAAAGATGGGGCAAGAATGCGGAGCAGCTTCTCAGCCCCTTGGAGCTGCCAACTTTCCCTCAAATGTCCTGTAAGAAGGCCTCCTTAGGAGAGGACCACTAGATGGCTTGGAAGGGCCCCGATAGGTGTGAAGGTTGGGGCACCCCTGGGTGGGAAAGGGGAGTATGTTCAAGTCTTCTCCCATTGCTTGCTGCCAGGCCCAGGATAGATGAGTGCTGACGCTCAGAATAGGCAACTGTCCTTTTCTGGGACTGGACTCTTTCAGGGCCCAATTCTTCTTGGGGCCTCTGGGACTAATTACATTGCTGCCAGAGCAGATGATTTTTAAGGCTCTGGTGGACACCTCTTTCTGACAGTTGAAGGGACAGCTGGCATAGCCCAGGGTGCCAAGGTGAGCTTGAGAACAAACCTCTCTATGGGGCTGGAGGGCCCTAGGAGGTTCTTCCCATCCCTGATGAGAAGGCAAGAGCTATTGCAAGGAACAGACTGACATGTGGATGGTGTTGGAGGGCAGCCTGCTGACCCATTACGCCCTCCCATCTCTCTCTGGCTCCTGATCACCCTCCCCTACTTCTCTTTCTCTTGCTTGGCTCCTTGCTCTCCCTGAGGCCCCCTCTGAAGCAGTAGGAGGGAGATCAGGCTCTAAATAAATCCAACGGCTCATCTCCCTCCTCTCCTTCCCCCGTGCCAGGCAAGAGAGGAGCTGCAGCCTGCCCACACACTCACTAGGCAAGGGGGGCACCACCAGGGCACCGTGCCAACTCCTGGCAGCTCCAAAGTACTGAGAATCTGGCTATTTTGGCGTAGCAGGGTATAGGAAAGGTAAGACCCTAGATCATGGTTGGCAGGGCAGCCCGGGCCTCCCCAAGTCATATCAGAGCACAAGAGATGGATGAGCCCAGAGGACTTGGGAGTAATGGAGAAGGGGTTTCATTCTGAGCCAATTCATTAAATATTTAGGGAGAGATCCTTTGATCCCCATCCCAGGGTGAGAGGTCAGGTAACCCAGATGCCCCAGGTGTTAAGATTACTAAATTAGGCCAGGTGCGGTGGCTCACACCTGTAATCCCAGCACTTTGGGTGGCCAAGGCTGGCAGATCACTTGAGGTCAGGAATTTGAGACCAGCCTGGCCAATATGGAGAAACCCTAATTTTGTAAAAATACAAAAATTAGCCAGGCATGGTGGCACATGCCTGTAGTCCCAGCTACTCTGGAGGCTGGGGCAGGAGAATCATTTGAACCCAGGAGGCAGAGTTTGCAGTGAGTCAAGATCACACCATTGCACTCCAGCCTGGGTGTCACACCGAGACTTCATCTCAAAAAAAAAAAAAAAAAGATTACTAAATTAAACCAGGTGTAGAGGCTCATACCTGTAATCCAAGTGCTTTGGGAGGCTGAGATAGGAAGATGGCTTAAGCCCAGGAGTTTGAGACCAGCCCAGGCAACATAGCAAGATCCTGTCTCTACAGAAAAGTAGTAGGCATGGTAGCGCATGCCTGTAGTCCTAGCTACTCAGGAGACAGGGGAGCGCTTGAACCCAGGAGTTCAAGGCTGCAGCGAGCCGTGATTGCGCACTCCAGCCTGGGCAATTGAGCAAGACCGGTCTCTAAGTAAATAAATAAAATAATAAAAATAAAGATTACTAAATTGGGTTGAGAGCCTGGAGCACAGGCAGCAAAGGTCAGACTCCTCTTCGAGCACGGTGCTGGGCCTCTGGGAGGTACCTGATATATCTGTACCAAAGCGAGTGGTCATCTGCCTTGCCTTCTGCCTCCCAGTCTGTTGGCCCTGTCTGGTCCCTTCAGACAGCAACATCCCACAGAGGTTTCTCTTGTGTCCTAAGACCCCTGGGAAGGAGGTCCCTCACCATGTGCAAAGATCCTTTCTGTGGCTCAACCTCCACTTACACTCTGCCTCGAGCCTCATTTTGTTCGAAGAAATGAGGAACAGCCAGCAGACTCTTACTTTTCTATGAAATGAAAGATCCTTCTCCCTTTTGCTGTCTTCAGGTGTTTGGTCTGCTATAGACACTGTTTTTAGCCTAAGGCTCAAGGCCCTGGGCTCACCCTCAGCTGAACAGCCCTCTTGCCCAAGGCAGGATGGGGGTAGACAGCATGGTGGACAGCAGGTATGTGATTTTTGCCTTCTCCTCTGAGAGTCTGGCCTCTGCTGCCTTCTGTAGGTGGTCATGCACAGTGAGCCTGAGAGAATGTTCCTCCACCTGAAGGACATTCTAAAGCCCCTTCCCCTATACACACATACACTCCTGCATGAACCCCTGATCTAGGCTTATCTCTTCTCCCTGCAACTGGCACCTCAGAATTGTGGGAAGTATCAGTTGAGGCTTCTGCCCACAGAGAGGGAAAACTGAGCCAGAAAATGAAAGATGCCCTTTCCCTAGACAGGGAGAAACCCAGACATCCTATCCTCTGTGCTCTCGTCTCGAAGTCCAGCGTCTCTCATTCATTTGTGCCTCTCCCTCATGGCCTTGAAGCTGAGCTCTGTCACCCTCCAGCTGCACCCTCGTTGCCCAAGACCTTTCCTATGGGCAGGACTCAGAGACTCTCCTTGCTCATGTTACCCCCCCCCACATTCCTGGGGTCCCGCTCTGTAGCTGGGTTGCCTGGCACTAGCATAGCCTTCTTTGAGGGCTCAATATCCCCTGGGCCTGGGAAAAGAGTGGGGAGATGTAGGTCAAGTGGTAGGTGTGGCCCAGCCCCACCTGCACCCAGGGAGACAGATTTGTGTTCTTCTCAGTCTGTGTCTTGTTTGCTGCCCACACCTGGCCAGTTGCCCCAGCAGGTGTGGGAGGAAAGAAAGTAGGGGGTGGGGAGAGCAAAGGGGAGGTAACTTCTAGGAGTTGGCAGCTTTGTGTCCTCCTCTTCACCCTGGCAGGTAAGGGCTCACCATTTGGGAGCCTTCAGACCCTTTTTGGAGTAGGGAAAGTGGGATCTTAGCGGGGCAGATGGCTGGATCCTGACACTCGGGACTGATGCTGCGCCAACCAGCATCTCTTGACTGTTGCGGCTGGCTGGACTCCTGCCAGGCATCTTAAAGGGATGATGTCCAGGCTGCTTTGCAGGCTGCTGTGAACAAGAGGGCTGGGTCTCCTGGATCCAGAATCATCTCTAATATATCATCTTCAGCACACCTCCCTTCCCTCTGGCTCAGAGGACATGTTAGAGGGGAGAAAAGGGAGGAAAGAGAAATGAAGGCTCTATTCAAAGCTGCAGTATTAATAGGCTTGGGGGAGGAGGGGCCCAGATCTTTGCACCTATAGATTGGGCCAGCTTTCTTGCAGCCTCAGAGGCACTGGGGCCCTTCTCAGGGGATAGGAGGGGCCCCAGGGACCCAGCCACCCCCTTGGAGATGGAGAGACTGGGGGCAGTAGAGGCAACACTGCAAGGTGAGGAGGGTGCCTCTGTAGCATCCTTTATGCCAGAACCTGGGAGTCACAGCCTCTTTCCCAACCCAGGGTTCAGCTGACTCCTACACCAGCCGCCCATCTCTGGACTCAGACGTCTCACTGGAGGAGGACCGGGAGAGTGCCCGGCGTGAAGTGGAGAGCCAGGCTCAGCAGCAGCTTGAAAGGGCCAAGGTATACTTGGGCATGGGGCAAGACAAGAGGCCAAGCTAGGTAGAAACCTGCACTCGGTCCTAAGTCCCAAGGGGTCCTTGGGCAGGATGTCCTTGAGTGTGAGAGGGTGTTTGTGATGGGCAGAGGCCATGGCCTTCTGCTGTTGGGACACTGAGGCTGGAAAGGGCGCTCCGAGGCTTCTCTCATTTTGCTAATGGCCAAATTCTCCAGCACAAACCTGTGGCGTTTGCGGTGAGAACCAATGTCAGCTACTGTGGCGTACTGGACGAGGAGTGCCCAGTCCAGGGCTCTGGAGTCAACTTTGAGGCCAAAGATTTTCTGCACATTAAAGAGGTGATCAAGCCCCTGCTTCCAGAACCTCTAACACTTCCTGTTCTTGCTCTTGCCCCAGATCCCAGTGCTTCTGACTTCAATCCTCAGTCTTCATTCCCCAAGCTAATCAGCTCTTCTCCTTAACAACACCTGTCCACCTCTCATATCTAAGACCTCATCCCCAGGATCTCCATCCTTCTGAGACCTGGCTTGGACCTCAGTTTCCATGTCTGTCAAGTGAGCGGTTAGATTAGCTGCCTCCGAGGTCCCCTGTGACAGCTGTAGTGCCTCACTCAGAAATCCTGGGTGGCCCGAACTTGGCTGCCCTTGCCCCTTCTGCTCACTGCCCCTTGCGCTGCATTTGTCGGACCAGCTCAGTGACTGCCTCCCTGGCTCCTTCACATTGAAGAGCCAGGACTGGGGCGGGGTGCTCCTCTCATTGCCCCTTCCTGCTCCACCTACCCCCAGAAGTACAGCAATGATTGGTGGATCGGGCGGCTAGTGAAAGAGGGCGGAGACATCGCCTTCATCCCCAGCCCCCAGCGCCTGGAGAGCATCCGGCTCAAACAGGAGCAGAAGGCCAGGTGAGAGTTGGGCTGTGACTTAGTAAACACACCCCAAACACGTGCACTGTACCCACAGAACACGACACCGTGCATGCCACACACATGCATATCCCCCTGAAATATACACACACATATGCCCAGCTCTACGCACTCACACTAATCTACAAACACACATGATGCACACATATTGCATGTACACCTTTCTCACCAGATAAAGCATATGGAAATGTGTACAATTATTAAATAATGCATAGAATACACATACATAGAAACACATTCTTCTTTCCCTCTCTCTCGCCTCCCTTTCTTCTCAGGAGATCCGGGAACCCTTCCAGCCTGAGTGACATTGGCAACCGACGCTCTCCTCCACCATCTCTAGGTAGCCTCCCCCCAACCCACCCATTTTGGGTAGGTGGGTAACTAAGACACAGGGAAAGGGGGGATTCTGCCCTAGTGAACTTGTGGCAAGGGGTTGGTGAGGGATGGGTAGGGGTGGGGAGAAGCCAATATCTGCTCTGGGGATGGGAATACCATGCCCCCAGGGACCTTTTCCCCTTCACCAACTTTAATCTTGTATTTCCTTTTCCAAAAAGCCAAGCAGAAGCAAAAGCAGGTGAGTCAAGGAAGGGACCTGGGCTGGGGGACTCATGGCTTATGGCTCTGGGGACAGTGGTCTAGGCGGTCATTGTTGGAGGGCAGAACAGAGAGGGGAGGGAACCCAGAACCTCTGGATCTGCCCTGACATCAACCAGGCATGAGGCAGGCACCAGGGCCATGGTTTCTACTCACCTCTTGTCCATTCTGCAGGCAGAACATGTTCCCCCATACGACGTGGTGCCCTCCATGCGGCCTGTGGTGCTGGTGGGACCCTCTCTAAAAGGTTATGAGGTGAGAGGTCCTTGACCCCAAAGAGTCACCTCTACCAAGCCTGCCACAGGAAGACCCTAGGGAAAGTGGAAGGGGTGTGTGTCTTCCCTCCAGGGTCTGCAATGTAGAGGGCATAGACTCTGGGGCCCTGCATGGGGATGCTGCCTTCCTCCAGAAGGGCCCTTCATCAGTGTCATGTCCTCCCCCCAGGTCACAGACATGATGCAGAAGGCTCTCTTTGATTTCCTCAAACATAGATTTGATGGCAGGTAAGCCACACTGGCTTGGGGTGGCCCACGAACCAAGGAGAAGCTCATGGCCTACTTCCAGATGCCTGTAGCAAGTTTTCTCTGAGGGGAGAGTTAGTGGGAGCTGGGTAAGGAGAGGCTGAGGCTTCAGGTTTAGAAGCAACCTGGGATTCTCCACCCCACGCCAGGATCTCCATCACCCGAGTCACAGCCGACCTCTCCCTGGCAAAGCGATCTGTGCTCAATAATCCTGGCAAGAGGACCATCATTGAGCGCTCCTCCGCCCGCTCCAGCATCGGTGAGAAGTCCCCACCGCCTGCTTCTGTGCCCACTCAAGCACCAGTGAGAACCTTCCTCCTCCTTTTTTTCTTTTTCTTTCTTTCTTTTTTTTTGAGATGGAGTCTTGCTCTGTTGCCCAGGCCAGAGTGCAATGGTGAGATCTTAGCTCACTGTGACTTCTACCTCCTGAGTTCAAGCAATCCTCCTCACCCAGCTGGGACTACAGGCACCCACCACCACACCCGGCCAAGTTTTGTATTTTTAGTAGAGACAAGGTTTCACCATGTTGGCCAGGCTGGTCTCAAACTCCTGACCTCAAGTGATCAGCCTACCTTGGCCTCCCAAAGTGCTGGGATTACAGGCGTGAGCCACCGTACCCAGCTCCTCTTCCCTTTTCTCTTCCTTACCTCCTTGTCTTTCTGCCCAACTTTTCTCCCTGACCCCAGGATAGGCAGGAATACACCCCTCCTCCTCAATTCCCCTTCCTCTGCCTGTCCAGGCTTTGATGAATGCCCTTTTTCTCCAACTCCTTCCTGTCCACCATTTGGGAGCCCTCAAAGCCTGCTGGAGTGAGCAGTAGGCAGAGCTCCTGGTGAGCACTGCTGCTGCCTCCCTCCATAGCGGAAGTGCAGAGTGAGATCGAGCGAATATTTGAGCTGGCCAAATCCCTGCAGCTAGTAGTGTTGGACGCTGACACCATCAACCACCCAGCACAGCTGGCCAAGACCTCGCTGGCCCCAATCATCGTCTTTGTCAAGGTGTCCTCACCAAAGGTAAGTCAGCTGGGGTCATGGAGGAGGCCCACAGGGCTGCACCACTAGAATGTGACATGACTCTACTTGGTCCCTGCCTGGGGCACCTGAGTTCCCTTTTCCTGCTGCCCCTAACACAACTCTGAGTCATCCTCACCTGCTACTGATGCCACTAGTGGAGGAAGTGCCTCACTCTGCCCAGGCTCAGCTCTGCCCAGAGTCCCCAGAGACTCCAGGCCTAGCTCTACCCTCCCCGCTCAGGTACTCCAGCGTCTCATCCGCTCCCGGGGGAAGTCACAGATGAAGCACCTTACTGTACAGATGATGGCGTACGATAAGCTGGTTCAGTGCCCACCAGTGAGTGCCTGGGTCAGCCTGCTCCTGTGCCCACTCCTCCAGGGCTGCGGCCGTGATAGAGATGGGTGGGGGGCTGCTGCTGAGGGGAAACCAGCGTTATGCCTTCCTCCTCCTCCCCAGGAGTCATTTGATGTGATTCTGGATGAGAACCAGCTGGAGGATGCCTGTGAGCACCTGGCCGAGTACCTAGAGGTTTACTGGAGGGCCACGCACCACCCAGCCCCTGGCCCCGGACTTCTGGGTCCTCCCAGCGCCATCCCTGGACTTCAGGTAACCATTTCCAGTGGGCAGAGATGCTCAAGCTAAGCCAGCCAAAGCACTGCCCCTCCCTGCCCAGAGGACTGTCCTTGGCCTCCAGTTCAGCATGCCAGAGGATTGTAGAACTCTCAGCTCTGCTGTACAGAGCTAGTGTAGATGGGCAAAGGAACTTCCTGAGGAGAGAGGGAATCAATCAATGAGATGGATAAATCAGAGATTAGTTTCTTAGGGGTCAAGAGAAACACAATCTATCTCCAAGTCCTTCTCCCAGGCTGCCTTGAAGGCAGAGCCTGAATTTTGCGGGAGTCAAAGCTCAGTTTTCTTTCTCTGAAGAAAAATCCTCCAGCATGTTTCTCCCTTGCACTATTTCCTGTACCAGGGAATTGAGAGTTGAGGGGGGAAGAATCTCCCACCCCACCAGAGGATAAGGTGAGGTCTGTAGTGCCTCACTCAGAGCTGTTGTGTGGCCCCCAGAACCAGCAGCTGCTAGGGGAGCGTGGCGAGGAGCACTCCCCACTCGAGCGGGACAGCTTGATGCCCTCTGATGAGGCCAGCGAGAGCTCCCGCCAAGCCTGGACAGGATCCTCACAGCGTAGCTCCCGCCACCTGGAGGAGGACTATGCAGATGCCTACCAGGACCTGTACCAGCCTCACCGCCAACACACCTCGGGGCTGCCTAGTGCTAACGGGCATGACCCTCAAGACCGGCTTCTAGCCCAGGACTCGGAGCACAACCACAATGACCGGAACTGGCAGCGCAACCGGCCTTGGCCCAAGGATAGCTACTGACAGCCTCCTGCTGCCCTACCCCGGCAGGCACAGGCACAGCTGGCTGGGGGACCCACTCCAGGCAGGGTGGCATTAGACTGGCATTAGGCTGGCACTAGGCTCAGCCCCCAAACCCCCCTGCCCAGCCCCAGCTTCAGGGCTGCCTGTGGTCCCAAGGTTCTGGGAAAAGCAGGGGGCCCCCTTACCTCCTGGGCAGTGACCCCCACTAGGATCCCATTCCAGGTACTAGCTGTGTGTTCTGCACCCCTGGCACCTTCCTCTCCTTCCACATAGGAAGCTGCCCCACTGGGCAGTACCCTCAGGCCAGGATCCCCTTAGCAGGGGCTTTCCCACCAGACTTAGGGAAGGGATGCCCCATCAAAGTGACAAGAGGGTGGGGTGTGGGCACCACAGCATGAGGAAGAAACAATGTCCCGGAGCAGGCACAAGTCCTGACAGTCAAGGGACTCGGGGCTGTGCTTTGGCGTCTGAGGGTCTCCAGTCACCTCACTGCCACACATTAGAAATGAGACAATCAAAGCCCCCAGGGTGGCATGCCCATCCATCTGCTGGGGTGGGGCATCCACATCCAAGACTGGAGCAGCAGGCTGGCCAGGCTCGGGCCAGAGAGAGCTGACAGCCGAAGCTCTTGGAGGACAGGGCTCTCCTCACCCTGCCAGGAAGCTTCTTAACATGTGACAGGACCAAGGACCAGGAGCATGGTGAAGCCAAGTGGCAGACAGGAGCCCACCTGGATGGATGTTTGGGGAAGGAGGGCGCGTGTAGCAGAGAACTTATGAAACAGCTTCGGGGGCCCCCTTGCCTTTCTCATTCTTTTGCCCTGCATCCTGTCATTTCTGTTCTTGTCCCTCATACATCCTGGGAGAACCGGGCTCCAGACTTTGTTCCCTGACTCATAGCTGCCGCTTGTTAGGTTAGGGTTAGATGGGGAGAGACGGGGCACAGAGGACCTGTGTCCCCGGCCACTCTCGCCTATGGCTCTAGTGTGTGACCTACAGAGCATGCTCCACAAGCCCATGCCTCACCTCACTGCCATCACTAATAAACACCATGCACAGTCCCTCGGGCTTCTGTTGTCTGCAGCGCAGGTGGCCAGGTTCCTCACCAAGCAGCCCAAGTCTGGAGGAGGGAAAGAAGTGTTCGGGCCACACTTCTCTAAGATCCGTCGAGCAGGAAGGGATAAGGGCAGAGCTGGGGGAGGCACTCCACTCTCAAGCATCCCTACTCTACATACCCAGCTGTCAAGAGAAAGGCATCTGGTTGGGAGGTGGGGAAGAAGAGGCTTGGTCATGGCTTTACACTATCCTTGCCCTAGGCCAAAAAGGACCTAGAAGCAGCTGCAACTTGAACTCCATGTACTGGGCCAACTCCTTCTGTGGGGTAAGGAAGAGCATGTGAACAAGACGGGTATAGCGGGAGGACGGCGGCCCTGTGTTCCTCTTACCACAGCCTGAAACAGCTGGGCCCACTTGTCCTGCACCATCCCCTCCCAGGAGCAATAGATCCAACTAGGGAGCCACAAGCAAAGATCTTGAGACTGGGCATTGGGCACACAGCAGCAGAGTGGTTCCAATGGCCTCACCTTCCAAAATTTCACAACTGCTCTCCTTTCTCACCTCTGCTTAAAGCTCCCTAGGTGTCCAGCCAGGACCACACATTACACAAGGCTAGAGCAGCAGAGGAAGATGCATTACAGTCCTGCTGCCATGGCTTTTGCATCGCCCCTTAAGTCCACCTGTTGACTTAAGACTGTCAGCAGAGACTCTCTGCTCTGCTCTTAATGTGTCTGTCTCCCATTTCCCAAGCCAACCCACTCCACCTAATGATGTCCCTCCTGCCAGGGAAATCAGTTTAGCTGGAATTAGACAAAGCCTTAATATTCATGTATTTATTCTCAGAACATACAAATTTATCTTCTCAGAGAATAGAAAACAGAGATTTCACTCAGTGACAAAGCTGGACACAGCCAGTTCACCCTGTCCCCCATCTACTTAGAAAATACCCCGGGGGAGGGATGCCCAGAGCACATAGCACCCCTTGGTGCATGGCTGTGCACAGGTCTAAAGGCTCTCGACTTGCTTTACAATCCAAATGAGAAAACAGCTGTCCAGATGACAGTAAGATTCCACTGTTCATAATCCTCATGGTGCCAGGTCTGGGGCATCTAGGGCAACAATGCTGCCGCAGTTTATATAGTTACACAGTCAAGTCTGTGCCAAAGGAGGTCACTCAGGCAGCCAGGATTCTGTTCAGTCTGGGGAGCAATGCCGGCTGGCTGCCCCCATATCCTGGCATGAGGTGATGGCCCACTGCAATCCCAAAGCAAAGAAGGGCAGAGGTGGGCCAAAAAGCTGCAGTAATTTGCTCTCCCTACCTCCAACAGCGTCATCCTCTCCTTTTGCAGCCACACACGCAGGCCTCCTGACCTGAGAGTCTGGGCTGGGAAGGCTGATTGTTTTCCTAAGCCCCCATAACCCAAGAGCCAGGACCTGGGAAGAGGGATGTGAGGGTTCTGAAGAGGCATGAGGCAGCTTCGGAGATGCCCTCAGCCCACGGAAAGAGTGCTGTGTCAGGCAAATATGGTCTCTTCCCGGCGCTTCTTGGTGAGGATGGTGCCTGGCTTATGCTGGGCATCTGGATGGTTGGCTAGCTCGGGGGGACAGGAAGACACTGGGCTTTCCAGGATGGCTTGCTTTAACTCGTAGAACACAGCAGAGTCCTCTTTCGTGAGGAAGGTGATGGCCACCCCACTCTTGCCTGCTCGTCCCGTGCGGCCAATGCGGTGGATGTAATCTGGGGAATGGGAAGAATGTCACTCAGCACAGTCCAGGTGCCCTGGGGAGCGGTGTCTGATGCCTCCACTTCTAGAGACATCCTTCCCACCCCATCTCCAAGGGCAGGAATACGGCACGTGCTGCCTGAACCTGAGGCGCACACAGTGCCCTCTCCAGGTGTCCATCTCCCCCATCCTCTTACTGACTGGTCCCTACCACACTAAGACCCACAGCTGCCTAGCTTTTCTTCACACTCCTGAGGACACAAGTGTCATCCCACCTGCTGGGACAACAAACCCAGGTAAGATAAAGGACAGGAGCACTTCTCATGGAAGCAAGCAATCCCAGACTTGGAGCTAAGAGGCAGCAACAGCCTTCCACGGACAGCACTCTGACTTCAAGTGGGACGCCATAAGGAATCTAACTTCACCCCAGGTTGAAGCTGCTTTCCCTGGAACTTACCTTCAATATTTTTGGCCATATCATAGTTGACAACCATAGACACATCTTGGATGTCAATACCACGACCAGCCACATCTGTAGCCACCAAAATATCCTTGGCCCCAGCCTTGAGGTTGGACAATGCAAATTCTCGCTGCTCCTGGCCTTTTCCACCATGCAGTGTGCAAGCATTGTACTGTTGGAAGAAGGGTGAGGTGAAGAGTGAGCAACGGAATCAAGGAGACACACAGTTCAGAGGAATGGGACAGGCAGGGAGGGAGGGTTGGAGAGGGCAGCAGGGTAGGAGAAAGGGAAGGAGGCAAGAGAAAGAATGACTGCAGTGAAAGGAAGGAGAACAAGTGAGCTGAAGAGAGGGACAAGAGAAAAAGAGGTGTGGTGTGACAGGGACACACAGAGCAAGGGCAAAGGCAAAGCAGCTGGGAGAGTGGTAGAGCCAGACACATGAGAAGTCCTCAAAGAGCATTAGGGGAAAGATCAGGGTGGAAAGCAGGGATCAAGAAGTTTAAGGAAGTCGAACAGCTGAGTAGCAGGGGCACACCCTTCCCCTCAAGCATCAGTATCAGGAGCAAAGGACATTGATTACCAGCTCCCTTCTGACCCTATCATCTCCTCTCCCTAACATACCTAAGCACAGTTTTCACCTACTCTTTTCTACATCCTCAGACTCTGCCAGGATATGAGTCCCACACCTTTCCCTGGCTCCACCTCACCAGGATGAAGGGCCAAGGCAACTTTGGCTGACATCACTGCAGCAGACAGGGAGTCCCAGCAATTACTCCATTCTCCTTATTCCCTCAAACCACCCTTTCCCCCTGGTCCTGACTTGTTGATTACTGGAAGGTTAAAGAAAGGGTGAGAATGAAAAGGAAGCACCTAGGGGGCCCTGCTAGTTTCAGAAAGCAATGCCACAGAGGCCAGACTTTGTTCTCCCCTGCCAGACACACCCCCATCTTCTCCAGGGATTTGGCCAACACGTCGCAGCCCTTCTTCTGGTTAACAAAAATAATGATGGGTGGGTCAAAGCCTTGCTCCAAGATTGCCAGCAGCTTTTTCCTGGTGAGAAGAGGAGAAAAATGAGATGCATAATACCTCCCACTCCAAGTGAAATGCCCAACCCTGATCTATGAACGCTACTTTCAGGGTCTTCAATGCCCATGACATTCTGCCCAGAAAACAGCAGCTCTTCAACAGGGCAGAGAATCGCCCTGCCCTGCACTTGCTCTGAAAGAAGTTCTCAGAGCCATTTCTTTCTCCACCCTGTTTCCCTTGGCTCAGCTGCCCTCATACCTCTTTTCTGACTCTGACATGAGGAAGACCTTCTGTTCCACACGCTCATGGGGCTTGCCTGCGGAACCAATGTACACCACAGCAGGTCGTCGAAGATAGCTCCTGGCCAGACGCTCCACCGCTGGGGGCATGGTAGCCGTGAACATTACTGTCTATGAAAACAGGAGGCTCAGCCTTGCACCCAGGCAGGCATAATCATATATCCCACTGTCACCGAAGACTAAAGAATCTAAAATGTGCCACAGTATAAGCTTTGATAGCCAGCACCTTAGAAAACAGTGTCCTCTGCCTTCCCATCTTTCCCCAGTACCTGTTCATCAAGGTACTTTGCATCTTATGATAGCAGGAAGGACTGAGAGCATTTGCTAGCACCTGTGGTCCCAGTAGCAGCATAAGTCTTTGAAATAGTTTTTCCAGTGCTAAGCTAAATGGCACCCCCCGCCCCCAAGGATTGTCAGAGGACCGTACCTAGCATACTTCATTCTAGAAACATGTACTCTGAGCCCACCTAAGGCAAGAAAGGCCCAACAGAAGGCTGGAAAATTTGTACAACTATTTTTCTTTTTTTTTAAATGGAGTTTTGCTCTTGTTGCCCAGCTAGAGTGCAGTGGCGCAATCTCGGCTCACTGCAACCTCTGCCTCCTGGGTTCAAGCAATTCTCCTGCCTCAGCCTCCCCAGTAGGTGGGATTACAGGCATGTACCACCATACCTGGCTAATTCTGTATTTTTAGGAGAGACCAGGAGGGGGGTTTCTCCATGTTGGTCAGGGTGGTCTCAAACTCCCAATTTCAGGTTATCGCCTGCCTCGGCTTCCCAAAGTGCTAGGATTACAGGCGTGAGCCACTGCACCCGGCTTTTTTTTTTTTTTTTTTGAGACAGGGCCTTACTCTGTTGCCCAAGCTGGAGTGCAGTGACACGATCTCAGCTCACTGCAACCTCTGCCTCCTAGGCTTAAGAGGTCCTCCCACCTCAGCCTCCTGAGTGGCTGGGACTACAGATGCACACCACCATGCCTGGCTGATTTCTGTAGAGATGGGGTTTCACCACGTTGCCCAGGCTGGTCTCAGACTCCTAAGCTCAAGTAATCCACCCAGCTTGGCCTGGCCAACTTTTCCCAGCCCAGGTAAGCAGCCTTACTTGGCGGTACTTATGTTTTCCTGACTCAAAGTTGGCCAGCATCTTCTCAGGGTCCTCAGCCTCATCCGTGTCTGGCTTCTGGTTGCTGACAGGCATGTGCTCCAGGATCTTCTGGACATCTGGCTCAAAGCCCATGTCAATCATCCTATCTGCCTCATCCAGAACCACATAGGTACAGCGGCTTAGCACCAGGTAGCGGTTCTCCAGCACATCAATCAAACGCCCAGGGGTAGCGATCACAATCTGTGGAGTGCAGTATAATTATTTATAGCCCAGCAGTTGCCCCTTCTTTTCTTTCCTGTAAACTATCCACCCACTTGGGTGACAGACTTCCAATGCTAAGGAACTTGAACCCCAACCTCTGGTTATGTTCAGCAGTAAGACTCCTGCAAACTGGCATGAAATCACTTGTTGCTTGATTTTCTCAGGGATGAATGAGGTCTCTGAGTATAAGGTACAGGGATTAGACAGAGGAGGCAAAATCAGTAGGAACTTTCTTTTTTTAGCAAATCATTTTAGATCCTCAAGAAGGAATTTCTTAGATGGGAGAGACTAAGGGATGCTGTGAAGGGGATTGCATAAAGGGATTACACTGAGACGTCTGTAGAAAGACTAAATTTCTGCAGCAGACTTCTCATAAAAAGTTCTCCTCCACTTTCCTGAGTTGAAGGTAATGCACAAAGTCAAAGCTTTAGTCTGGCAGAGTAAAGAGTAACTAAAAGCACAGGCTATGGATATGAATCTCAGCTCTGCCCACTGCCAGCTGTTTGTGACTTCAGGCAGTTATTAACCTGAACCTCAGCTTGATCTATAACAAGGAAATACCACTACCTACTCTCATACATTATTGTGAGAATTAATGAGTTAATATATATGATGTACTGTTTGTGATATAAACCCTGGTGCGGCAGGGCGCCACGGCTCACGCCTGTAATCCCAGCACTTTAGGAGGCCAAGGCAGGTGGATCACAAGGTCACAAGTTCAACACCAGCCTGGCCAAGACAGTGAAACCATGTTTCTGCTGAAAATACAAAAAAAAAAATTAGCCAGGCTTGGTGGCAGATGCCTATAATCCCAGCTACTTGGGAGGCTGAGGCAGAGAACTGCTTGAACCCAGGAGGCAGAGGTTGCAATAAGCTGAGATCATGCCACTGCACTCCAGCCTGGGTGACAGAGCAAGACTGTCTCAAAAAAAAAAAAAAACAAAAAAAAAACCCCTGGTGCATAAGTTCTTAATAAATAGCACATACATATAAACCAACTCCTTTCTTCATTCTACTGCACATCTATTCCAGAAACTAGAAACAAAGCCCCAAGATAGCCTTCCCAGACAGTAGGCTGTCTTCTAGACATTAGACAGAAAAACAAACCTCACAACCCATGCGCAGCCTGAAGCCCTGGTCTTCTCTGGAGATGCCACCAATGACAGCCACAGTGCGGATGCCTAGCGGCTTTCCAAACTTGATGGTCTCTTCCTCAATCTGTTGAGCCAACTCACGGGTGGGAGCCAGGATGATGGCATAAGGGCCTTGGTCTGACTCTTCGATCCTGTGGTAAATGGGGTATCCCACAGTTTTGTGAGCTTTGGTTCTTATCCAACCACAAACCAGAACAAGACAAAGTCACTCTTACAGGGAGTGATGGAAATAGGGAGGGTGATAAGAAAAGAATGCAATGATCTCACTTAAAAATCAGAGGCTGGGGCTGGGCAAAATGGCTCATGCCTGTAATCCCAGCACTTTGGGAGGCCAAGGTGGGCAGATCACTTGAGGTCAGGAGTTTGAGACCAGCCTGGCCAACATGGTGAAACCGTGTCTCTACTAAAAATACAAAAATTAGCTAGGCATGGTGGCCTGCACCTGTAATACCAGCTACTTGGGAGGCTAGGCAGGAGAAGCACTTGAAGCTGGGTGACAAAACGAGACTCCGTCTCAAAAAATAAATAAATAAAATAAAATAAAATAAATTTAAAAATAAAAACCAGAGACTCCAGAATAGCAAAGTTCTCCAGGTCTTTGCCAGCAAAAAAAATAAAATAAAATAAAATAAATAAATAAAAATCAGAGACTCCAGGATAACAAAGTTCTCCAGGTCTTTGCCAGCAAATAAAATAAAATAAAATAAAATAAATAAAAATCAGAGACTCCAGGATAGCAAAGTTCTCCAGGTCTTTGCCAGCAACATACACTTCTATGATATCATGATCCAATTATTCCCTAATATTCAACCCAGAATAAAGAAGCAAGCTTCTGATTATAGGTGTAAAACAAAAACCAAACATTCATTTGGCACTTTCAACTTTCCTACCCAGACAAACCCACTCCAGCTGGTGCCAGCTGACCCCACCTGTCAATTTTGGGAAGTGTGGTGATCCAGACCAGCAATGGGATGAGGAAGGCTGCTGTCTTGCCGCTGCCAGTCTCAGCCACACCAATGATGTCACGATTCTGTAGCCCAATGGGAATTGCCTGACGCTGGATAGGTGTTGGTTCCTGAAGCAACCCCAAGAAAGAGTAATAGGTACAGGCAGAATTATACAACCTGGGCTACCACTGATAGTAGAAAGCACATCTGCTAGCACAATGGAAGGATGCCAAGTACAGTCCACAGAAATGGGGACCCCAAGAAGAAACATAATCACTAAAAGCCAACACTTCTACCAGAAAGTGACAGAAAAGGTTGATGCCCACTAGCAGCAATGGTCCCAAATAGTCAAGGAATAAAGTTCTCTATTCCCAAACTAGTGTAGGAACATGTCAGCTCTCTTGGGTCAATCTGCCCTTCCTTACCTTGTAGCCACACTTATCAATGACCTCCAAAATGTGGGGGGGAAGAGAAGAGTCTTTCCAAGATCGGATGGGATTGGGGATCTTGCCGCCTTTGGTGGTGATGCTGTAATCCTCACGGAAGATCCGCCAGTCCCTATCTGTCATCTCATCTAACTTTTTCTGAGACCAATGACGATCATCCCAGCGCTGCTTGGCTTCCTTCTTACGAAGTTTTCGGAGTCTTGCCCTGGAGCAGGATGTGAGGAGTAAGTAGGATCAGTGCCCTCCAACTCCTTTCTGTAGAGACTGGGCTCTGTCCAGCCACCCTAGCCTTGATCACTCACTCCTCCTGCTCCTTTTCTTCCAGGGTTCGTCTCTTCTCCATTAGGTCTCCATAGAAACGTGACTGCTCTCGTTTCTGCTGCTTGAGGTCAATGCCTGCAATGAAGCCTCGCCCCAGTAACTGCACCTGGTGCCGTTCTTTGTACCTGGGATTGAGACAAAGGAAGAGAAAAGAGAAGGAGCTGTTATGGCAGTAGGAGGGAAGGACAGACTGCCAATATGAAACAGTTCTTCCTGGACAGGGTCTTCTTTCCACCAGAGGGTTGGCTGACTACCGGTCTACCAATTTTCCACCCCAGCTTATCTTACTTTCTCCGCCTCTATAGTCATCAGCTCTCTAGGACTGCCTAGTGGAAAAGACCTAGAACTCGGGCCCGAAGCCACTCACAGGGGATTATAGTCGATGGATGTGTCTTCAGATGCATCCCACTCAAAAACAAACTTTCGGTCATTCAGATGTCTCGTTCGGCGCCGCTTTTTGATGCCACCCAGGTAACGCTCCTGCCCAGGGAAAGAACACAAAGCACATAAGCCTTGAGGCTCAAGTTTCACATGCAGAGATCACAACGGCCAAATAACTAAACCTCATTTTTATGTGTGGGAGAGAAGTGAAGATGGAGCCAAGGCCTGCACCTTAATGGCATGCAGTTCCTTGCTCTTATCCTTCTCTTCCCGGATCTTCTGCCGCCCTTCCTCATCCTCATTTCCATTGGTCTCCCGCTCCATCCTCTCCCTGCGTTCCCGACGTTCCCGTTCCTGAGGATCTTCTGCAGACCAAAGAAAGCAAAGCTGCAGAAGAGCTCATGGAAGAAAAGAGGAGAGGGAATGGAGGGAATCCAGATGAGGAACACCAAATGAAGAAAAAAAGGGGTAGACTTATGATACAGGGTAAATGGAGATCTAACAGAAAAATGTTTTCTCATCAACTCCCATCATCCTTCCCTTTTCCAAACTCCAGAGTGAACAGGTTTCTCTCTCTCCTGAGAGACACTATCTCATCTCTTTCCTCTCCCATCTAGGGGCTACACAGGGTAGAATAACGAACCCAACATCTTCCTGCCCAAGTCTTGGAACTGTTTCCTTTTCTTCCTCTCTTCTTCAAGCATCTTTTGCCGCTCTTCCACCTCCTGCTGCCGTCGCTTTAGAGCTTCAGCCTCTCGTTCTGCTTTGGAGAGGAACTTGGGCTACAAAACAGATTGGAACTGTAAACAAACGATCTGGGAGCAGAGTATAACCACATCACTGATGGGGAGATGGCAGGGAACCCAAAAATATTTGCTCAGGCATTAAGCCTGTTGAGGAAAACACAAACAGGCCTTGGACCCTGTTATGGACTGAAATATGTCCCCTATGGAATTCATGTGTTTATTTTATTTTATTTTATTTAAAGATGGGGTTTCACCATCATGGCCAGGCTGGTCTTGAACTCCTGACCTCAGGTGATCCACCCACCTCAGCCTCCCAAAGTGCTAGGATTACAGGCGTGAGCCACCACACCCGGCCGGAATTCATGTGTTTTTTTAAGACTGGACGCAGTGGCACATGCCTATAATCCCAGTGCTTTGGGAGGCCCAGATGGGAGGACTGCTTGAGGCCAGGAGTTCAAGACCAGCCTGGGCAACATAGTAAGACCTTGTTTCTACAAAAATAAACAAACTTGGCCAGATATGGTGGCATGTGCATGTAGTCCCAGCTACTCGGGAGGCTGAGGCAGGAAAATCGTATGAGCCCAGGAGTTTGAGGTTACAGTGAGCTGTGACTGCACCACTGTACTCCAGCCTGGGCAAAACAGCAAGACCTTATCTCTTTAAAAAAGAAATTCATGTGTTATATGTATTTTTTGAGAAAGTCTCTTGCTCTGTTGCTCAAGCTGCAGTATAGTGGTGTTATCAAGGCTCACTACAGCCTCAGCCTCCTGAGTAGCTGGGACTACACACGCATGATACCACAACTGGCCAATTTTTAATATTTTACAGAGATGGGTTTTCACCATGTTGCCCACACTGGTCTCAAAATCCCTGACTCAAGTGATCCTCCCATCTTGGACTTCCAAAGTATTAGGATTACAGGTGTGAGCCACTGTACTCAGTTCAAAATTCGTATGCGGAAGCCCTAACCCCCAGTACCTCACAATGTGACTGTATGTGGAGACAGGGCATGTAAAGAGGTGATTAAGTTAAAATGAGCCCATTAAGCTGGGCACAGTGGTTCACACCTGTAATCCCAGTACTTTGGGAGGCCAAGGAGGGCAGGTCACTTGAGCCCAGAGGTTTGAGACCATGCTGGGCAACATGGTGAAATCCTGATTCTACAAAAAAATACAAAAATTGGCTGGGCTTTGTGGCACGCACCTGTAGTCCCAGATACTCTGGAGGCTGAGGTGGGAGGATTGCTTCAGCCCGGGAGGTGGAGGTTGAAGTGAGCCAATATCACGCCACTGCACTCCATCCTGGGCAACAGAGTGAGACTCTGTCTCAAAAAAAAAAGAAAAAAGAAAAAAAAAGAGGCCTTTTTAGGGTGGGTCCTAATCCAATACGAGGGGTACATGTGTACAGAGGGAAGACCATGTGAAGAGTTGAGGAAGGAGACAGCCTTATAAGCTAAGGATAGAGGTCTCAGAAGAAACAACCCTACTGACACTCCACTCTCAGACTTCTAGCCTCCAGAACTGTGGCATTTTGTTATGGCAGCCTGAGCAGATGAAGACCCTCAAGTACTTACCTTAGCCTCGGCTTCTTCCTCAGCCTTTTTCTTGGCCAGAAGTTCCTCCAGGGATAATGGCTGGGCCTGAAGATAAAACACAGAACTTCAGTCTATAAAGGCTCTCTTTAAAGATCAACAAAACAATGCACGAGTTGACGAAGATGAAAATAATCCTTCTTCTTCTTTACCTTAGGCTTCTTATCACCATGTTCATCCTCTTCATCCTTCTTAGAGTCTCTGTCCTTCCGAGATTTAAAGTCTTTCCCTCGGCCAGGAGATAAGCTTTAAAGAAAAGGAGCATGAAAGGTCCACATCATTCTTACTTCAACGCCTGGATGAGGTTCAGGTTCAGCCCCAAAAAGAGAATGGAAGTTTCCCCATGACTCAACAAGACTGGCCCACAGTCATCTATCATGTCTTGAAGCTCTCTTAGCAGGCATGGCCATTCTGCCAGCTCAAACCTAATTATGGCCCTGTCTTGGCCCCTTTCGACCCAAATCTCCTTTTCTGAGACTAATCTCTTTTGGGAAGTGGGACTTTACTACTGATGTCAAAAATATTTCCTCGGCCAAGTGCGGTGACTCATGCCTGTAATCCCAGCACTTTGGGAGGCTAAGGCTGGCAGATCACGAGGTCAGGAGATCAAGACCATCCTGGCCAACATGGTGAAACCCCATCTCTACTAAAAATACAACAAAATTAGCTGGGCGTGGTGGCACATGCCTGTAGTCCCAGCTATTCAGGAGGCTGAGGCAGGAGAATTGCTTGAATCCAGGAGGCAGAGACTGCAGTGAGCTGAGATAGCATCACTGCACTACTATAGCCTGGGTGACAGTGCGAGACTCTGTCTCAAAAAAAATATATTTCCTCTAGGCCGGGTCCAGTGGCTCCTGCCTGTAATCCCAGAACTTTGGGAGGCCAAAGTGGGTGGATCACCTGAGGTCAGGAGTTTGAGACCAGCCTGGCCAACATGGTGAAACCCTGTCTCTACTAAAAATACAAAAATTAGCTGGGCGTGGCAGTACACATCTGTAGTCCCAGCTACTCGGGAGGCTGAGGCAAGAGAATTGCTTGAACCCAGGAGGCAGAGGTCACAGTGAGCTGAGATTGAGCCACTGCACTCCGGCTTGGGCAACATTGTAAGACTGTGTCTCAAAAAAAAAAAAAATTTCCTCTAAACAGCGATTGCTTTTGAAAATTGAGATAGAGTTTTTGCTCTGTTGCCCAGGCTGGAGTGCAATGGTGTTATCTTAGCTCACTGCAACCTCCACCTCCTGGGTTCAGGCAATTCTCCTGCCTCAGCCTCCCAAGTAGCTGGGACTACAGGAGCATATCGCCAAACCTGGCTAATTTTTGTATTTTTTGTAGAGACGAGGTTTCGCTATGTTGGCCAGGCCAGTCTTGAACTCCTGATCTCAGGTAATACATCCACCTCAGCCTCCCAAAGTGCTAGGATTACAGGCGTGAGCCACAGCCCCACGCTCTTTAACTCTTTAATACACAAAGAATTTAACCTACATGGCCACTACCACAAGCCAAGAAGATACTGCTATACATATTCCCTCATCATTTTTCATTCCTATCAGTCCCAACAATCCTTTCCCATACCTGCTGTAAGCTTAATCTACAAGAAAATTCAAACAAACCTATTAAGTTTCTGTTACGAACATTCTGTCCTCTGCCTTGAGTTCTAACCTACACTTTCAG
Source organism: Aotus nancymaae (assembly GCF_030222135.1). Lineage (NCBI taxonomy): Eukaryota > Metazoa > Chordata > Mammalia > Primates > Aotidae > Aotus > Aotus nancymaae. The sequence continues at coordinate 32,618,522 of NW_026988428.1, forward strand.
GGCCTGATAAATTTGTAATCAGTCAGGGCACAGTGGTTCAGACCTGTAATCCCAGCACTTTGAGAGGCCAAAGTGGTCAGATCACCTAAGGTCAGGAGTTTGAGACCAGCCTGGCCAACAGGTGAAACCCAGTCTCTACTAAAAATACAAAAATTAGCTGGGCGTGGTGGTGCATGCCTGTAATCCCCACTATTTCAGCGGGGTGGGGAGTGAGCAGCAGAATTGCTTGAACCTGGGAGGTGGAAGTTGCAGTGAGATCTTACCATTGCACTCTGCCTGGGTGACAGAGTGAGACTCCGCCTCAAAAAAAATAAAAGAACTTTCTATACAAAGTTTCCAGAGGAAAATTATCAAGATGCTGGAGCATTAAGCTAGTCCAACAAATATATGTTGTAGAAACTTTTTTTTGAGGCAAGGTTTCGCTCTGTCACCCAGGCTGGAGTGCAGTGGCCCAGTCATGGCTCACTGCAATCTTTGCCTCCCAGGTTCAAGCGATTCTCCTGCCTCAGCCACCAAGTAGCTGGGACTACAGGTGTGTGCTACCATGCCCAGCTAATTTTTCTATTTTTAGTAGAGATGGGGTCTTGTTATATTGCCCAGGCTGGTTTCGAACTCCTGAGCTCAGGTGATCTGCCTGCCTCAGCCTCCCAAAGTGCTGAAATTACAGGCGTCAGCCACTGCACCCAGCCTTTAAAATTATTTTTTTTCTTGAGATGAAGACTTGCTCTGTCACCAGGCTGGAGCACAGTGGTGCAGTCTCGGTTCACTGCAAGCTCCGCCTCCCGAGTTCAAGCGATTCTTCCATCTCAGCCTCCCGAGTAGCTGGGACTACAGGTGTGTGCCAAACGCCCGGCTAATTTTTGTATTTTTAATGGAGATGAGGTTTCACCATGTTGGCCAGGATGGTCTCAATCTCTTGACCTCGTGATCCACCTGCCTCGGCCTCCCAAAGTGCTGGGATTACAGGCGTGAGTCACTGCGCCCGGCTAAAAAACTTTTTTTAGAGACAGTCTTGCTCTAGCACCCAGGCTAGAGTGCAGTGGCACAATCATAGGTCACTACAGCCTCAACCTCCTGGGCTCAAGTAATCCTTCCACATAGCTACACTATTATACTTTCTAAAGAAGACATGTGGCTTCTAAAAAAGACAGCTCTAGCTAGGTGTGGTAGTGCACACCTGTGGTCCCAGCTACTTGGGAGGCTGAGGCAGGGGTGCTGCCTGAGCCCAGGAGTTCAAGGCTGTAGTGAGCTATGATCGAGCCTCTGCACTCCAGCCTGGGTAACAGAATGAGACTCTATCTCTAAAAATAAAGGCTGGGCTTAGTGGCTCACACCTGTAATCCCAGCACTTTCGGAGGCCAAGATGGGCAGAGTGCTTGAGTGTAGGAGTTTGAGACCAGCCTGGGCAACATAGTGAAACCCCATCTCTACAAAAGAAAAGAAAAGAAAAAAAAAGCAAAAACAGTCCGGGCGCAGTGGCTCACACCTGTAATCCCAGCACTTTGGAAGGCCGAGGTGGATGGATCACTTGAGGTCAGGAGTTCAAGACCAGCCTGGCCAACATGGTGAAACCCTGTCTCTACTAAAAATACAAAATTTAGCCAGGTGTGGTGGCAGGTACCTGTAATCCAGCTACTCAGAAGGCCGAGGCAAGAGAACTGCCTGAACCCAAGAGGCAGAGGTTGCAGTGAGCTAAGATCATGCCACTGCACTCCAGTCTGGGCAACAGTGAGACTCGTCTCAAAAAAACAAGAACAACCCCAAAAAACCACAAAACAGAGCTGGGAATGGTGGTAGATGCCTGTAGTCCAGCTACTCAGGAGCTGAGGTGGGTGGATCACCTAAGCCTGGGGAAGTCAAGGCTGCAGTGAGTTGTGATCACACCACTGCACTCCAGGCTGGACAAGAGAGTGAGACCCTGCCTCAAAAATAAATAAATAAAATAAAAATAAATAAGAAAGAGTGCTCTGTAACACCTACCAACAGAATCCGTTAAGAAGAAATGGGAGCATTCCTCTAAAGCCCACTCTCATTCCTTCATGTACCTGGATCGTTTACGGTCCTTGTCCCGTCTGTGCCCATCCTTGTCTCGATCTCGGTCCTTTTTATTCCGATCCCTCTCCTTATCTCGTTCTCGTTCTTTGTGCCGTCGTTCTCTGGAAGACCGCAAATTTAAGAAATCACATGATATTTCCAAAGTATCTTGCTTCACTGCAGCCCTGAGAAGGTTCCTATACTCTCGTCCCAAAGTAATGTTTCATAAATTAGAGAATGTGTCTCCCACAGAAATAACGGGGTAATTCTAAGAAGGTTTTATAGATCAGAGATGTACTGTTAAGTATTAACAGCAATGACAGGTCATGAACTATATGAACAGATGAACCTTCCTTTTTTTATTTTTTTGAGACAGAGTCTCACTCTGTCGCCCAGGCTGGAGTGCAGTGGCATGATCTGGGCTCACTGCAACCTCCGCCTCCCAGATTCAATCAATTCTCCTGTCTCGGTGTCCTGAATAGCTGGGAATACAGATGTGCATACCACACCCAGCTAATTTTTGTATTTTTAATAGAAACAGGTTTTGCCATGTTGACTAGGCTGGTCTCAAACTCCTCAACTCAAACAATCCACCCACCTCAGCCTCCCAAAGTGCTGGGATTACAGGTATGAGCCACCACACCTGGCCACAGATGAACCTTCCTTGATAACCCGGACCTTCATCTTACAAGTTCCTCTCAACTCTTAAGGGTTGGGCAGGACGCGATGGCTCACACCTGTAATCCCAACACTTTAGGAAGCCAAGGCAGTTGGATCATGAGGTCAGGAAGGAGTTCAAGACCAGCCTGGACAACATGGTGAAACCCCGTCTCTACTCAAAATACAAAAATTAGCCAGGTGTGGTGGTCCACGCCTATAATCCCAACTACTTCAGGAGGCTGAGGCAGGAGAATGGCTTGAACCTGGAAAGCGGAGGCTACAGTGAGCCAAGATCGCGCCACTGCACTCCAGCCTGGGTGACAGAGGAAGACTCTGTCCTAAAAAAAAAAAAAAAAAGTTGGGTCACTGAGGAAAACTGAAAACACCTGCAGGTCCAACTGGGATAAGAGCAGATTAATGTACAAAAAGCAGATGCCTAATACTGGAGGCATCAGAAGAACCAATAAGGAAGAAATCTGAAATGTACTCTCCCTTCCCATGTAATAATGTACAAAGTTACTTTACCTTTCTGTAGATTTGGAACGGGAACGAGAGCGAGAACGGCTGCCTCCTCGACGTCTATCTCTTGAACGATGCCGCTTCCTATCTTTAGATGGGGAAGACTTCCGGTCCCGGTCTCTATCCCGCTCTCTGTCAGGAGTCCGTGATCGCTTCCTTTCCTCCTTGGAAGGTGATGCATCCCGGTCCTTTTTATCAGCCAGCTCTCCTGCCATCTGTAATGAGTAGGAAGAGTACTTTACAATGTACTAGTCGCTGCTCTAAACTGCTTATATATAATTCACTTACTCTCAAAACAACCCTATGAGGTGGATATACTAGTATGTCTACCGTACAGATGAGAAAACAGAAGCTCAGGTATATAAAGGAATTTGTCTGAGGGCAGACAGGTGGTGGCAGAGTTGCAGGCAGTCTGGCTCCACAGGCCATCATTACTTACTATACTATACTGTCTCCCTGTGATTCCTTTCGGGGTCTCACTCTGTCACCCAGGCTGGAGTGCAATGGTGCAATCATAGGTCAGTGCAGCCTCAACTTCTTGGGCTCAAGCCATCCTCCTGCCTCGCCTGGCTAATTTATTTTTTGTAGAGACAGGGTCTCACTATGTTGCCCAGGCTGGTCTTAAATTCCTGGCCTCAAGCAATCCTCCTGCCTCAGCATCCTAAAAGGCTGAGATTACAGGTGTGAGCCACAGTGCCTGGCCAATTCTTTTTTATATATTCATTTCTAAATATGTACAGTGAATATACCATATTTTTATAAGTAGACTGCAAGAGTATTAAAAGAAGTGTTAGTGAATAAACAGTGTACCAACTATTTCTAGAAACTTCCTATATTGCTTACTTACAAGTTTATTAGGTCTGCCAACCCACTAGGATCAGTCAGCACACATACATCTGAGAGAGAGAAATTTTCTTGAGCTCATAAAGAAAGCTCAATGGTGAAAAAAGTTTAACTTTGAGATCTGGATTATATTATAATTAGCAAAGGAAAACCTGAATTTAAGTGGAGAAACACACTTTTACTCAGATTAAAAGAAATGTACCTCTAGTTATACAATGGAAAAAACTTAGTGAAGGGTACACACAGGACCTCTATACACATTTTTCGACTTCCTGTGAAACTATAATTACTTCAAAATATATACATTTTTAAGTACCAAAAACTAGAGGTCGCAGAATTGAGTACCAACAACTAGAGGTTGTTGACATTCCCTGTCAGATTTTCACAACCTTGGTCATCTGTATAACCCAGTTTTGTGAAAGGTTTCAGCAGCAATTTGTTTCCCTCCTACTTAGGAGACACCACTCCCACACTGTCAACTATTCTTTGGACTATGAAATGTAGTTCAGCCTGGAGCTAAAACTGCAGCAAGCCTGAATCTGTAACCAACCTTATCTTTATCCCAAAGACTTGGAATACATTTCTCACAACTTATTTTATCCCCAGATGGTTCAGCTCAAATGGTTCCTTAAGCTTTAGCTTATAAGTCCCCTTTCTCATGCCATTCCTTGCCATATATCCTTAAGAAAGACTGTATAAAGCCGGGCGCGGTGGCTCACGCCTGTAATCCTAGCACTTTGGGAGGCTGAGGCAGGCGGATCACCTGAGGTTAGGAGTTTAAGACCAGCCTGACCAATATGGTGAAACTCCGTCTTTAAAAAATAAATAAAAATAAATTTAAAAAATAAATAAATAAAAAAGAAAGATTGTATAAAGATGAGAAAAGAAAAATGAACAAGAGGCCGGGCACAGTGGCTCACGGCTGTAATCCCAGCTCTTTGGGAGGCCATGGCAGGAGGATCACGAGGTCAAGAGATCAAGATCGTCTTGGTCAACATGATGATACCTCGTCTTCACTAAAAATACAAAAATTGGCCGGGCATGGTGGCACGCCCCTGTAGTCCTAGCTACTTGGGAGGCTGAGGCAGGAGAATTGCTTGAACCTGGGAGCTGGAGGGTGCAGTGAGCAGAGATCGTGCCACTGCACTCCAGCCTAGCAAAAGAGCAAGACTCCGTCTCAAAAAAAAAAATGAACAAGAAGCACTTCCCCCTACCCCCTCTTTTTTTTTTAGAGACGGAATCTTGCTCTGTCACCAGGCTGGAGCGCAATGGTGCGATCTCAGCCTCCAGGTTCAAGCAATTCTCCTGCCTTGACCCCCAAGTAGTTGGGATTATAGGCACCTGACACCATACCCGGCTAATTTTTGTATTTTAAGTAGAGATGCAGTTTCACCATCTTGGCCAGGTTGGTCTTGCACTCCTGATCTCATGATCTACCACCTAGGCCTCCCAAACTGCAGGGATTACAGGCATGAGCCATTGTGCCTGGCCTCACAAGAAGCACTTTCAAAAGGTGAGGATGATCCATTTTATCTCACAAACATCTGAGAAATGACTGACTGTTCTGTATCAGTACATCATGTACATCACATAGAAATACCTATGTCTTGACCAGGTACGGTGTCTCATGCCTATAATCTCAGCACTTTGGGAGGCTGAGGTGGGCAGATCGCTTGTCCAGGAGTTCAAGACCAACCTGGGCAATATGCCAAAAACCCATCTCTACTAAAAATATAAAAAATTAGCCAGGCATGGTGGCGCACACTATTCAGGAGGCTGAGGTAGAAAGACTGCTAGGGCCTGGGAGGTGGAGGTTGCAGTGAGCTAAGATTGTGTCACTGCACCCCAGCCTGGGCAATGAGGCAAAACCCTGTCTCAAAAAAAAGAAGAAAAAGTAGAAAGAAAGAAAAAAAAAGAACAATTATAGCACTAAGAAAATAATCCCAAAGGAAAGCTACTTTCTCTGTACAGCATTCTGGATATCATTCATTCTTTCAACAAATATTCACCGAGCCCCTACAAGGTGCCAGAAATCGTTACAGGTAATGGCGACAAAGCAGTAAAGAAAACAAAGTCACTGAGTGCTGTGGCTGACACCTGTAATCCCAACATTTTGGGAGGCTGAAGTGGGCAGATCACGAGGTCAGGAGTTCAAGACCAGCCTGACCAACATGGTGAAACCCCATCTCTACTAAAACTACAAAATTAGCCAGGTGTGGTGGCATGCGCCTGTAGTCCCAGCTACTTGGGAGGCTGAGGCAGGGGAATCACTTGAACCCAGGAGGCAGAGGTTGCAGTGAGCCAAGATTGCCCCACTGCTCTCTAGCCTGGGTGATAGAGCCAGACCCTGTCTCAAAACAAACAAAAACCACAGTGATACGATGGGTAGGGGTATGAACAAGAGATAGGTGGCTTAGGAAGGAGTTTTAGTTAATTTTTAAGCTGAGTTTGAATGATGGGAAAAAGAGCCATGAAAAGATCAGGGTAAAAAACGCTTATTAGATAGAACAGATGTGAGTACTAAGAAACTGGAGCAGGAACTAGCTTAGCATGTTTGTCAGGTTTGTTTTGTTGTTGTTGTCGCTGAGATAGGGTCTCACTCTCTCACCCAGGCTGGAGGGCAGTGGCACAATCACGGCACACTGCAGCCTTGACTTCCCAGGGTCAAGCGATCCTCCTGCCTCAGTCTCCCAAGTAGCCAGGACTACAGGCATATGCTATCACACTCAACTAATTTTTTTTTTTTTTTGAGATGGAGTCTCACTCTGTCGCCCAGGCTGGAATGCAGTGGCATGATCTTGGCTAACTGCAATCTCCACCTGCTGGGTTCAAGCAATTCTCCTGCCTCGGCCTCCTAAGTAGCTGGGACTACAGGAGCGTGCCACCACGCCTGGCTAACTTTTTTTTTTTTTTTTTTTTCGAGACAGAGTCTTGCTCAGTCACCAGGTGCCAGGCTGGAGTGCAGTGGCATGATCTCGGCTCATTGAAACCTCTGCCTCCCGGATTCAAGCAATTCTCCTGCCTCAGCCTCCTGAGTAGCTGGGACTACAGGCGCGTGCCACCACACCCGGCTAATTTTTGTATTTTTAGTAGAGACGGGGTTTCACCATGTTGGCCAGTATGGTCTCGATCTCTTGACCTCATGATCCGCCCACCTTGGCCTCCCAAAGTGCTGGGATTTAGGCATGAACCACGCACCCGGTCCTAATTTTTTTTTTTTTTTTTTTTGAGACAGAGTCTTGCTCTGTCACCGAGGCTGGAGTGCAACAGCGTGATCTCGGCTCACCGCAACCTCCACCTCCCAGATTCAAGCGATTCTCCTGCCTCAGCCTCCCGAGTAGCTGGTATTACAGGCAAGTGCCACCATGCCTGGCTAATTTTTGTATTTTTAGTAGAGGCGTGGTTTCACCATGTTGGCCAGGCTGGTCTCAAACTCCTGACCTCAGGTAAGCCACCCACCTCAGCCTCCCAAATTGCTGGGATTAGACATGAGCCACTGCACCCAGCCCCAACTAATTCTTAAAATTTTTATTAGAGACATGGTCTCAATTTGTTGCCCAGGCTAGTCTTGAACTCCAGGGCTCAAGCAATCCTTCTGCCTCAGCCTCCCAAAGTGCTGGTATTACAGGTGTGAGCCACTGCACAACTACAGTGCAGTTAAAAACATCTGTGGCTGGGCACAGGGCTCATGCCTGTAATCCCAGCACTTTGGGAGGCTGAGTCAGGTGGACTGCCTGAGCTCAGGACTTCAAGACCAGCCTGGGCAAGACAATGAAACCCCATCTCTACTAAAATACAAAAAATTAGCCAGGCATGACAGTTTGTGCCTATAATCCCAGCTACTCGGGAGGCTGAGACAGGAGAATCACTTGAACCCAGGAGGCAGAGGCTGCAGTGAGCTGAGATAGAGCCATTGCACTGCAGTCTGGGCAACAAGAGTGAAACTCTGTCCCCCACTAAAAAAAAAAAAGAAAGAAAGAAAATCGTATTTGTATGGCCAGGCCTGGTGGCTCATGCCTGTAGTACCAGCACCTTGTGAGGCTGAGGAGGAAGGATCACTTGAGCCCAGGAGTTCAACTCGAGAGCAGCCAGGATAATACAGCAAGTCTTCCTGCCTATTCTGAACAATAAAATTTTACATTTATAAACAGTTAAAAATCAGCCAGAGGCCAGGGGCGCAGTGGCTCACGCCTGTAATCCCAGCACTCTGGGAGGCCGAGGTGAGTGGATCTCTTGAGGTTAGGAGTTCGAAACCAGCCTGGCCAACATGGTGAAACCTCGTCTCTACTAAAAATACAAAAATTAGCTGGGCATGGTGGCACCTGCCTGTAATCCTAGCTACTCAGGAGGCTGAGGCAGGAGAATCGCTTGAACCTCGGAGGCAGAGGTTGTAGTGAGCCGTGATCTCACCACAGCACTCCAGCCTAAGCAACAGAGCAAGACTCTGTCTCAAAAACAAAAACAAAAATTAGCCGGGCATGGTGTCAGGTGCCTGTAATCCCAGCTACTTGGAAGGCTGAGGCAGAAGAATTGCTTGAACCCGGGAGGTTGGGGTTGCAGTGAGCTGAGATTATGCCCAGGTGACACAGCAAGACTCCCTCCATCTCAAGAAACAAACAAACAAAATCAGTCAGGTGTGGTGGTTCACGTTTGTAATCCTAGTACTTTGGGAGGCTGAGGGTGGGTGGAATGCTTGAGCTCAAAAGTGCTCAAGAGCTCATAGGCAGAGGCCTGGGAGGTAAATATCGTCTAGGGACATAGCTTGTGCCCCCAGGAGCCAATACTACCTACGGGGCCCACGACCCTTCATTCCTGCCCAGGGAGGATCACCTGAGCCTGGGCTGAGCTGGAAAGACCACTTAAGCCTAGGAAGCACTGATGCAGGGGGAATACTGATTCAAGGTAAGTTCAGTGAGCTAGGCAGGAGTCAGATCATGAAAATGTGTTACAGGTCAGAGTAGAGTAACTTGGATTTTAACTGCAATGGGGATCTTAGAAGGGCTTTAAACAGGAAGCAATCTAATACTTCAGTGACTTGCAAGAAAAGAAATAGTAGAGAGGGAGAGTGAACACACAACCATTGAGAGTGCTATTATGGTAGTCTAGGCAAGACATGGCAGTGGCTTGTTCTAGGAAGGTGGCAATGGAGATGGAAAGAATTAGGCGGCATCAGAGCATATTCTGGAGGACTTACTGATGAAGGGAGAAAAGGAAAGAGGAGAAACAAAGGTAGTTCCTAAATTTATAGTTTCCAGCAACCTAACAGTTTGTGGTGCCATAGCAAACAAACTGGAGAAGACTAGGGAATGAACAGATTTAAGAGGAAATCAAAAGTTTCATTTTGGCCAGGTTGAGTGTGAGATGTCAGTAAGACAACTAAGTAGAGACTCCTGGAAGGCAAATAGAAATGCAAATCTAGAACTCAGGAGAGAGGTTCTGTAGACAAAACCTTGAGTCACCAATACATAGATAGCTTTTAAAGCCATGGAACACTTAATAATAGGCAGCATTAGTGAAAGAAAAAAAATAGCAGAGAGAAAGATCGATCCAGGATTGAGCTCTGAAACACTTCAACAGGAGTTAGGCACAGGATGAACAAGAGAAAAAGACTGGAAAGAACCAGCAGCCATTGAGAAAAGAGAAAGAATAGTATGGCAACAAAGAAGCCAAAAACATGTTTCAAGGAGGGAGGGGTCAACGGTGTCAAGTACCCCCGAAGTGGAGAGGGACTAAGGGACAGGGAAGCAACCACTGAATTTGGAAAAATGGAGATTGACAAGAGCTGTTTCAGTGGCATTAAGGGAATGCAAGCCTGAATGGAATGAGTTTGGAAGAGAATGAAAAAGGAGAAGACAGTAAATACAGGCAACATTTATTACAGGTTCTATTATCACAAGGACCAAATAACCAAGCTGGCTCTGGCCATGCTTCCCAGCAGCCTTCCTCTCAAACTTCCAGATCTTCTGGGTCCTCAGTTCTTGCAGGGCAGGGGCACATTCTTTATTTTCATTCAATGAAGTATTTATCAAGCATCTACTGTATGCAAGGCACAGTGCTAGGCGCTATGTGAGTTACAAAAGGAAATTCTGTTCACAGGAAGTTTTCAGAACAAGTGGTATGAGGCCGGGCGCAGTGGCTCACACCTGTAATCCTAACACTCTGGGAGGCCAAGGCAGGTGGATTGCCTGAGCTCCAGAGTTTGAGGCCGGCCTGGGGAACACAGTTAAACCACGTCTCTACTAAAAATACAAAAAATTAGCCGGGCGTGGCAGCGTGCGCCTGTAATCCCAGCTACTCGGGAGGCTGAGACAAGAGAATCGCTTGAACCCTGGAGGCGGAGGCTGCAGTGAGCCAAGATCCCGCCGTTGCACTCCAGCCTGGGCGACAGAGCGAGACTCCGTCTTAAAAATAAAAAACAAAAAAAAAAAAACACATACACACACACAAGGACAATAGGGGTATGAGATACACACATACCAAGAAGAGTACCAAAGCTCAGCTGTAGTATTACGGGTGTTCAGAGGCGTTTCCTTTCACTTGTAAAAGGTGATGTGGAAGGCTTGGTAGAGGAAGTGACTTATGAGCCTTTAAGTATAAGTAGAATTTGAAGATATGTAATTAAGGACGCGGAAAAGAAATCATTCCCGGCAAAAGAAATAATAAGCGCGGCGCAGAGGCGGGAAAGCATGGACTGATTCTGAGAGAAAAGTCAGAGTTCCAGTTTGGCTGCAGCAAAGGCTATTTGAAGCATGAAAGAATAAGGTCAAACTGGGGGTATCACAGGCACTGTGCCCATGGGCAGAGTTCTGGGAGGAAAATATCGTGCAGGGACGTGGCCTGTGTCCGCAGGAGCCAACACTACCCCTGGAGCCTGGGCCCCTTCGCTCCTGCTCGCGCGAGCTTCCCGGGTTCATGCTCCTTCCCTGAGGCGTTCTTTCCCGCCTCGTCCCGGAGGCAGGGGCCACCGCCGTGCCCCGACTCTCGCCCTCTCTGTAAGCCCGTGGGAACCGCCTCCACTGCCCGGGACTCACCACCCTGAGTCTGAACCGCCCAACGCGGCCTCAACGTCGCGGAACCGTCGCCATCTTTCCCGTTTCCTAGTCGCGGAGATGCAACCCCCACTGGCCGCGCGGCAAGCTGGGAAAACGAGTTCCCGGAGCTGGGCGGCGCAGGACGACATTAAGGCCTGGGAACTACCAATCCCATAATGCACGGCGCGAGCGCCAGCCCCAGGCTGTGGGGTCAGCAGGGCAGAGAGGTTCGCCACACGTTAGTGTCCGGGAAGGAAGAGTTTCTCGTGAATAGGCTTCCGGCATTAGGTTCTCCCGCCGAGCAGCCTTCTTGAAATCTGCTGGTCTTCCTAGAAACTACAGTAGATGACTGTCATTGCCCGTGGCTTACGGTGGAGGAATTTAAGGGCTTCCTGAGATACCTATGGCACGTAATTCTAGCCAACTGCAGTAACAAGAATGAATACCAAGGGCCGGGTGCGGTGGCTCACGCCTATAATCCCAGCACTTTGGGAGGCCGAGGCGGGTGAATCACGAGGTCAAGAGATCGAGACCATCCTGGTCAACAAGATGAACCCCCATCTGTACTAAAAATATTTTTAAAATATTTTAAATTCTCCTCCCCTCAGGAGGCTGAGGCAGGAGAATTGCTTGAACCCAGGAGGCGGAGGTTGCAGTGAGCCGAGATCGCACCATTGCACTCCAGCCTGGGTAACAACAGCGAAACTCCGTCTCAAAAAAAAAAAAGAATGAATACCATTCGTGGAAAGGCGATTTTAATAACAATTCTATGAGAATGAGACAATCGTTAGCCCCATTTTACAGCTGGAAAAACTAAGATTAGATTACAGGAGTAGGTTCACGATGAGGGTGATGCAATTCTCCATTGTGCGGAACTATCCGAGGCTTAGGAGGATGTTTTAGCAACCTTGGCTCCTGCTGCCTGGTGAATACCATAACAACCCGCAGTTATTGTTATAGCTCCAAATGAGCCCACACAATGAACTCTAAAGTCCTCCCGGAAGGATGGTATCTCCTGGGCTCTAGCACCTGTTTTCTCAACATTCCAGATAGAACTGTGGTTTCCTCAATTTCTTGCCCTTTGGAATCTGACCAGTTGTTGAGCTATCTTGGTATTTTTGCTTTTTTCTTCCCCCAGATTCCCCTACTTCAGTCCTCCACTGAGTTTTTTTTTGTTGTTGTTATTTCAACCTCAGATCTTAAGTTCACTTTGTATTTCTCTTTGATCTTATGGGTTCATAACTCTTTCCCTCAAAACAAAACATTGCAATTGAGGAAATGGTTTAGATAACCAGAAGTATCTTGGGCCTCCCTTCCCATTTTGCCAGCAGCAGGTTTGTTGCTTCAGTTCCACATGGCTGTAGGTCTGGCTTTTCTCTCTGAATATGCCTTAAGCTCTCAAGCAGAGCTTCAGGATACACCCGAATAATCCTAAAGCCCTGAGCATCACGCACAATGACCCAAAGTAAGCCTCGGACACACACACTTCTCTTGGAACCTTGCAGCCTTTCACTTACCAGCTTCTGCTCCAGAAAAAAACCGAAGGGAAAGAAGGGAGCGCTGAGATGTTAGGTGTAATTCACCACGAGAGCACGAGAGGGCGCTCGACTCACAGATTCACAGATTCAACTAAGAATCAGATCAACTACGGTAGGCCAGAATCTTCAAAAGCAGCAGCCACTTTTTATTGAGAATCTTCTAAGTGCCTAGCTCTGAGCTGGACACTTAACCTACCTTACTTGTTTTGCTTAGTTCTCATAGCAGTATGAGATGACTGCTATCTCCATTTTACCGGTAAGGAGATTGTGGCCCAGAAAGAGTAACTATGCCTTCAAAGACCACATAGTTAAAAGAACGGGCCAAGTGAGGTGGCTCACGTTTGTATCTCAGCACTTTGGGAGGCCACGGCAGAAGGACCGCTTGAGCCCAGGAGGTCGAGGCTGCAGTGAGCTCTGATCTTGCCATTGCACTACAGCCTGGGTGACAGAGCAAAACCCTGCCTGGAAAAAAAAAAAAAAGAAAAGAAAAGAGAAAAGAAGAGAATGGTTTTCTTTGAATGAAATTCAGGTTCATTTAACTTCAGAGTCCGTCACCTTTCCCTAGTTTCAGGCTGCCATCTTAACTCCCTTTAAAGATGAGTAAATTGAGCCCCCGGAAGGTGATAAAGCTTGTCCTAGTTCATAGTGGCAGAGTTCCCCTAGTACTTGTGCACACCTCTCATGACACATGTAAGACATTGAGCTTCAAGGACACTTATTTGCCTTGCCCCACAAGTTCTCTCACAAACGTGCATCTTTGTTTTCTTATTTGTTTTTATATATTTTTTATTTTTCAGACAGGGTTTCACTTTGTTGCCCAGGCTGGAGTCCAGTGGTACAAACAGCTCGCTGCAGCCCTGACCTCATGGTCTTAAGCGAAACTTCTGCCTCAGCCTCCTATGTAGCTGGGACCACAGGTGCACCCCATCACGCCTGGTTAATCTTTTTTTTGTTTGTTTTTTGAGACAGAATCTCACCCTGTCGCCCACGCTGGAGTGCAGTGGCATGATCTCAGCTCTCTGCAACCTCCACCTCCCTGGTTCAAGCAATTCTCCTGTCTCAGCCTCCCAAGTAACTGGGACTACAGATGCCTGCCACCATGCCCAGTTAATTTTTGTATTTTTAGTAGAGATAGGGTTTCACCTTGTTGGTCAGATTGATCTCAAACTCTTGACCTCAGGTGATCCACCCACCTTGGCCTCCCAAAGTGCTGAGATTACAGGTGTGAGCCACCGCACATGGCCTAATCTTTTTATTTTCTGTAGAGACAAGGTCTTGCAATGTTGTCCAGTCTGATCAAACTCCTGGCCTCAAGCAATCTGTCTGCCTCTGCCTCCCAAAGTGCTGGAACTACAGGCATCAGTCGTTGCACCCAAACCTTCATCTCTGGAGATGGAGTAGTACTCTATTTAGTACTGTGCTCTTGTGCAAATTATACACCATCTCTGACTTTTCTCTTTCCTCATTTACAAAACAGGGATAATAATACCACTTCCCTCATAGGACAGGATAGCCAAGTAGGTTAAAGTGCACGATGTGAAGCCAGATTGCCTGGCTTTGTATTCATGTTCAACCACTTTCTAGCTGTGTGACCTTTTGCACATTACCTAATCTCTGAATCTCGGTCTTCTTGTCTGTAAAATGAAATAGATAGTGGCTGGGCACGGTGGCTCACTCCGGTAGGTCAGGAGTTCCAGACCAGCCTGACCAACATGAAGAAATCCCATCTCTACTTAAAAAAAAAAAAAAAAAAAAAAATTAGCCAGGCGTAGTGGCACATCCCATATAGTCCCAGCTCCTGGCTAGGGCAGGAGAATCGCTTGAACCCTAGAGGCAGAGGTTGTGGTGAGCCAAGATCATGCTATTGCACTCCAGCCTGGGCAACAAGAGCAAAACTCCGTCTCAAAAAAAAAAAAAAAAAAAGTAGATAGTACCTCATAGGCTCATAGGGTTATCACAGGAATAAATAACATATAAAGAACTCACAAGTGGGGCTGCACACTGTGGCTTATTCCTGTAATCCCAGCACTTTGGGAGGCCGAGGCAGGAGAATCACTCGAGCCCAAAAGGAGACCAGCCTGGGCAACATGGCGAAACCCCGTCTCTACAAAAAATAGACTACTAGTGTAGTACTCCTGTAGTCCCAGCTACCCAGGAGGCCAAGGTAGGAGGAGAAGTTGAACTAGGAGGGTGAGGTTGCAGTGAGCAGTGGTTATGCCACTGTACTTCAGTATGGGCGAGAGTGAGACCCTGTCTCAAAAAAAAACCTCATAAGTGCCCCTGACCTATAGTAAACATTTAACAAATGTTAGCTCTTATCATTGATGAGGCTAAATATGATAATGTAAAGCCCTAGACACAGCACAGTGCTGAACACTCATTAAGTACTCAATACATGCTAACTTTATTTCTAGTGCTAGCATTACACTATGGCACTTGGAAAACAAGAGCTGTAAGTCACTGAGAAAGGAAGGTAAGAGTTAATGTCTCTGAGCTGCCAGCAGTAGGCATCGGAATTGGAAGGTCATGAAGGCAAATGTCTGTCACCTCTCCTTGAACTCAAGAGATCAGAATCCCAGGAACCTCCCCCAGCTTTGGCTTAGTCTGTCCACCTTCTACGTGGGGTGGGATCCTCTACTGATGATTTCACCTAATCTTTTTCTCTCCTCTAGACTCTCCAGGGCAGTGGTTCTCAGCCAGGAGTAATTTTTCCACACGGTCATTTGGCAACATCTGGAGACATTTTTGGTTGTGACAGCTGGGGAGTAGGGTGCTGTCATCTAGCATCCAGCAGATGTCAGGGACACTGCTAAACATCTTAGGCTGCATAGGACAGCACCTCAAAACAAATCATTATCCAGTCCAAAATGTCAATAATTCCAGGGTTGAGAACCCTGCTCCCCTGCTCTAGGGCTAAGGAGCTCTTCCTTGGTTTAGTAGGTCTTGGGTGGGGCTACAGCAGGGGATGGGGGAAACGAGAATTTCCTTCTTGGAGGAGCTGGGGAATGGTGGAAGCGGCCTGTTTGCAGCCCACAGAAAGGGCCTCAGGTCAGCTTTTCTCTCATTATCATCAGCCAAAGGGCCCAGCATGGTGGCTCACACCTGTAATCCCAGCTATTAAGGAGGCAGAGATGGGAGGATAGCTTGAGCCCAGGAGCTCAAGATCTGCCTGAGCAATATAGCAAGACCCCGTTCTCCATAAAAAGGAAAAAAAAAGGACAAAAACAGTATAACAACCAAAGAAAACAGAAAGAAACAAAAATGGAGCCAAATTCTTTATATTATATTTTTCATTAATAAATAGGTTTTCTTCATTAAACACAGAACATATAACAGATTGAAACACTCCCCCCTCCCACGAATTCCAAAGACAAGAGTCTATAAAACAAATGCCAGCTGTACTGCCCTAAGGGCAGAAAGTCTGGTGACCCCCACCCAGCCCTGCCCCTGCAGCACCACCACCCCCACACTCTGCAAGAGAAGGGGGTCTGGGGCTTCTCCCTTGGACCCTGGGGACTTAGGTGAGAAGCATGTGAATGTATGATGTCACCTCTCCATGAGGCATGGGCTATGCAAAGATGAGGTTTCCTTCTCATTGGCTCTGACCAGCTCCTGCACTTCCGATTGCAGTTATGAAGCACCTGGGCTAAGCCCCCAAGGGAACTGCCGCTCGGCTTCCCCACTCTCTGTTCCTCTGCTCTTCCTTAGAGGGGACGGGAAGGGCTCAGGGACCCCTCCCATCCCCTGGCCTGCATGGAAACCCTGTGTGGAAGAGGCATGATGCTGAAGGTGAGGCTGCTGTAGACCCCCAAGCCCATGAGGCCAGCATGCCCCCCGTCCCCCACAGCTTTCCTTCCTCTGGAGCTGGGGGGGCACTGGGGTAGTTGCCCTCTCCACAACCTAGTGCCTGGCTTGGGGTATGATGGTTCTCTCTCTGTCAGGTCCTCATGCCGGGCCTGGCTCCTTCCTTGCCCCATTCCTGTCTCCTTCCAAGCCCTCACCGTGGCCATCTGAAAAACTCATGTCCAGTGTCCTCAATTGTCTCATCCTCCCTCTCCCCGTGCCTCTGCACCCCAAGGGAGGAAGTAGGGGGTTATCTCCCCCCTCCAATTTCCACTTCACATAATGGAACAGCTTTTGGCCTTTTCCTTCTTGAAGGTAGAAGAGATGAGTTCAGAGCGACTAGGGAGGTGGAGCAGTCGTTTGGAGAGGCTTCGGACAGGGCTCTTCGGGGGCAGAGGGCTAGGCTTGTTCAGACACACCATGGATGCCGTCCGAAAGATGCTGTGGATGCTCTTTTCTGATGTGAAAGCCGAGCCTTCCAGGTAGATTTCCGCACCCAGCTGCTTGGCTATTGCACAACCCTGCAGGAGGCGGTGAGGACATTAACGCGGTGGCCAAAATGGCTCTGTGACGCTGCCTCTATGTGTGACTCCCCAGGGTCACTCCAGAGGTGACCCAGAAGCAAATCTCCAACCACCACCCTCTACCGATTATTCTATTATTATTATTTTTGGGGGGCATACACCCTGTCTGATTATGCCTCTTTTTCTTAAGATGATGCCCGACTGCACATTATAAATCACCTGGAGTATTCTTAAAACTATATCGATGCCAAACTAAGTGAATCAGAATTTCTGGGGATAGCTAGAGCAGTGGCTAGTGCTGCTAATCCCAGCTACTCAGGAGGCTGTGGGGGGAGGCTCACTTGAGGAGGCCAGGAGTTCAAGACCAGCCTAGGCGGCTGGGCATGGTGGCTCACGCCTATAATCCCAGCACTTTGGGAGGCTGAGGCAGGCAGATCACAAGATCAGGAGATCAAGACCATCCTGGCCAACATGATGAAACCCCGTCTCTACTAAAAATACAAAAATTAGCTGGGTGAGGTGGCTCACGCCTGTAATTCCATCACTTTGGGAGGCCAAGGCGGGCAAATCACCTGCGGTCAAGAGTTCAAGATCAGCCTGACCAACATGGAAAAACCCCATCTCTACAAAAGTACAAAAAAATTAGCCGAATGTGGTAGCACATGCTTGTAATCCTAGCTACTTGGGAGGCTGAGGCAGGAGAATCACTTGAACCTGGGAGGTGGAGGTTGGGGTGAGCCAAGATTGCACCATTGCACTCCAGCCTGGGCAACAAAAGTGAAACTCTGTCTCAAAAAAAAAAAAAATTAGCTGGGCATGGTGGCACATGCCTGTAATCCCAGCTATTCAGGAGGCTGAGGCAGGAGAATCTCTTGAACCAGGGAGTCGGAGGTTGCAGTTAGCCGAGATGGCGCCATTGCACTACAACCTGGTGACAGAGCGAAACTCCGTCTCAAAAAAAAAAAAAAAATGTTTAGGCTGTGGTTGGTGGCTCACGCCTGTAACCCCAACACTTTTGAAGGCAGAGGTGAGTGGATCACCTGAAATCAGGAATTTGAGACCAGCCTGGGCAACATGGCGAAAGAAACCACATCTCTACTAAAAATACAAAAATTGGCCAGGTGCGGTGGCTCACGCCTGTAATCCAAGCACTTTGGAGGCCAAGGTGGGCAGATCACCTGAGTTCGGGAGTTCAGGACCAGCCTGACCAACATGGTGAAACCCTGTCTTAAAAAAAATAAAAAAATTAGCCGGGTACGGTGGCTCACACCTGTAGTCCCAGCTACTGGGGAGGCTGAGGCAGGATAATCACTTGAACCTGGGAGGCGGAGGTTGCAGTAAGCCGAGATCATGCTGCTGCACTTCGGCCTGAGCGACAAAGCAAGATTTCATCTCAAAAATAAAATAATAGAAATTTTTTTTTAAATTATTTTTCAATAAAGATGGGGTTTCACCATGTTGGTCAGGCTGGTCTTGAACTCCCGACCTCAGGTGATCCGCCTGCCTTGGCATCCAAAGTGCTTGATTACAGGTGTGAGCCACCAGGCCTGGCCAGAAATTTTTTTTAAATGTTAAAGAATTCACGGGAAAGGAAGTAGGGAGCTGTAGAAATTTAATTAAAAAAAAAATTCGCTGGAAGTGGGCATACAACTGTAGTCTCAAATAGTAGAGAGGATCGCTTGAGCCTAGGAGCTCTACATTGCAGTGAGCTAGGATCACACCACTGCACTTCATTCTGGGTGACAGAGTAAGACCCTGTCTCAGGCCGGTCACCTCAGGTGATCCGCCCCCCTCAGCCTCCCAGAGTGCTGGGATTACAGGCATGAGCCACTATGCCTGGCCTTTTTTTTTTTCTTGAGACAGAATCTTATTCTGTTGCCTAGGCTGGAGTACAGTGGTGCAGTCTCGGCCTCCTGAGTAGCTGGGATTACAGGTACATGCTACCACAACAAGCTAATTTTGGTATTTTTTGTAGAGATGGGGTTTTTCCATACTGGCCAGGCTAGTGCTGAATTCCTGAGCTCAAGTGATCCTCCAGTGCTAGGATTATAGGCGTAAGCCACCACGTCCGGTGCCCTCCCACCTATTTTTTTGAGATAGGCTCTCACTCTGTCACTAAGGCTGGAGTACAGTGGCACAATCACAGCTCATTGCAGCCTCAACCTCTTGGGCTCAAGTGATCTTCCCACCTCAGCCTCCTGAGTAGCTAGGACTACAGGCACTCACCACTGCACCTGACTTTTTTTTTTTTTTTTTTTTGGTAGAGACAGTCTTGCTTTGTTGCCCAGGCTTATCTCAAACTCCTAGGCTCAAGCAATCCTCCTGCCTCAGCCTCCTAAAGTTCTGGAATTACAGGCATGAGCCACCTTACACCTGGCCTCTTGTATGTGTGTGTGTGAAACTCTAATGAACACCTCTAATGATTCTAACGCAGGTTGGTCAGAATATAATCTTAGAAAGGTGGGCACACACAGGAATAACTCACCTGCTAACTGACAGCACACATCTGGGTAAGCAGGTACCTACCACCTCCCTCCAGGTGACTCCTTTGCTAATTATAACACCAGTTCTCTCTTGCCATAGTGGAAGAGTTTGAGCCAGGGCCATATTTCGAGCTATCTGCCTGTGGCCTTCCCCACTTCTCCCCACAACAAGCGCTTGCGCACACACACCTGCTCATAGGAGATGGGCGCCTGCTTCTGGTGGGACAGCTCCATCAGAGTACTCAGGTCTGTTCGCAGGTCTGTCTTGCAGCCAACGAGCAAAACGCGGGTGCTGGGACAATAATCTAGGATTTCTGTCCTCCACTGAGGGGTCAAACAGGAAGAAGGGCAGGAGAAGGAAGAAGGGAGGAGAGTTAGTGGCAGACGGATGCCAGGAGAAGCCTGGCTGGCAACGTCACACACATCACCTCTCTTATCACCGGCCCAGTCCTCCCTCTGAGTCACAGCATCACCACTGCACTAATTACATCATCTTCCTGCCCATAAGGCCTTTGGGGCCCCCAGAGTGCTGACCCAGGAGCCTGTTTCCGCAGTCTATGGCCCAGTCACCAGAGAGAGCACAGGGGCAATTCTCCCACTCTGCCAAGCATACAGGGCATGGATCTGCCCCCTCACCCCAAAGGGTCTCACAAGTCCAGAATGCCAGGGGAAGCCAACCAACTAGTCTCTTCCCAAGGGAAGAATGTGATCCCAGCATCTTCTATACTGTACTACGTACACAGGGTTTCCTGGGACTCCTCAGCATTGGCGGATCTGCCTAGACTCAAGCATTTCATACCAGCAGCTCAGCTCAGACCTGGCTGGCTTGTCCAGTCTCAGTGGGACTGGGATCAGGGTCTATAGAAGCTGCCTTCAAAAGGTCCCATCCCTGACCCTCAAGTCGTATCACCTAAAGGTTCTCTGACTCTCGATCCTCTGCCACCTGAGTCTTCAACACCACCTTCCCTGTGGGGCCTCTGGCAAGGCAACATGGGATGATAACAAAAAGGGCAGGAGGCAGGGTGAGGAGACCCGAGTTCCAGTCCCAGAGCTGTAGCTAATGGTGTGGCCTCAGGCAAATCTCTTCCTTCCCTGGCCTCCATTTCTTGCTGTTATATACGAGGGGATTTGTGACAAGGTCCCCATGATTCCTTCTTGATTCTCATGCTAAGTCAGATTGGAGAGGTGATCTAGTCTTACCTTCTTGAGTGCACTGTCCACCGTCTCCGGACGGCTGATGTCAAAACATAGTAACACTGCGTCCGAGTCGCTGTAGCAGAGAGGACGGACATTGTCGTAGTAGGGAGATCCTGGTGTAGGCCAGAAAGAGCTGATGGTGAGCCACGGTGTTTCCCCTCCCCAATAGGCCTAAGCCCGAGAGCCCTGGGAATACCATCCTCCATCCCAGAGGATCCACCTGTCTCCCAGGGGAATGTGCTGCAGCTGGAAGCTTGGGACCGCCTGCCAGAAGGTCATGCAAGAATATCATCCCCCTTAGTCCAGAAAAAGAGAAAGAAGGCAAAATAAAGTGGGTGGAGTATAAATTGGCCCTGTCTGGGTCTCCTGCAGTAGGCTTAATTGGAGATGGAGTAGTTTTCTGAGTCACGGAAGATGCTTCCAGCCCCGAGGAGAGACCATGCTTATCTCAGGGCCCCTCTCCTCCAGAGCCTCCTGCTGCCCCGCTTCGCTCTTTTCTGCTCCAGGGTCTCCCCAGCGAAGAGACAAACCTGCCTATTACATAACCCGGCTGCTGCTTTGCCGTGGGGTGAGAACTTTAGGAGGCTGGCAGGGGAGGGAGTGCATCAAGGGTTCAGCGCCCACTTCTCCACCCACCCAGATCGGCTTACACTGAAAAGAGCAAAAGGAAAGCTGTACCCCCTGACCACCACCACCCCAAGATCTCAGGAAGGCAGTCTCTAAGACAGCAGCACCAATAGCTTGGGATTTAGAGGCTAGAGCAAGAGTCCTTCATTGGGAGGGGAATAGGCAATGCAGACCCAGGTGGTCCCATATGGGAGAATGCTAGGGGCTGAGCCTACCCCTCCACCCTGGGGAAGGAGCGATAGCGGATTTGGAACCCAGACAATCCGTGCTCAGAATAGCAAGCAGCCCCTCTCCCTGCACCGCAATCGCCATGGAAACGGGGGGGGGGGAGTCCAAGCTGGGGGGGGGAATTGGTCATTTTAAAAAAAAGGAATACAGGGGAGTTGGGATAGCTGCCTGCTCCTTTAGCAAGACTCCCCCATCCCTTTCTGAGGTGGGGTCTTACCACTGCAGCACTGAGAAGCGGAAGCACTGCAGCACTGGGGAAGGGGGAGGGGAGGAGGCCTCCATTTTGGCTCCAAGCAATCCCCCTCCCCTAAGACTAGCAAGTGAATAACGGGAACAGGAGCAACCCTGACCCCAACATTGGGACGCCCTATCCCACACACCTACACCACTTCCTCCTTCCTTATGGGAACCTAATCTGAAAGAGAGAGTTTGAGAGTAACTGACAGCCTTTATCCTTTTGGAAACTGGGGGGTGGGGGTGTGACACAGGGAATAAAGACAACACTTGCTGATTTTCTCTGATCTGGTTTGGGATTTGAGGGCTGCATTCTGACTGTGGAAGGAGGGAGGAGGTGGGGGGAGGGGGCTTGGGCAGTGGTAGTGAAAAGAGATGAGCTGCAGTAAGATTCTGGGAAGATTGGAAGGTGGGAGGGTACAGCAGATGAAAAACCAAAAAACTATACATCATGCAGTCAAGCTGCTTTCTAGTCGGATCTAGCCAGCATAGCACAACCCAGGAGAATCAGAACCCTGCATCCCAAGTCCTGGAACTGCAACAGGGAAAAGCACACCAGGTTGGGGAATTTTTGTTTAGAGGGTAAAGGCTCATTATCTGTCTCACCATCCCCAAGCCCCAATCTTTTCAGACCTCAGAATTGGAGCATGGGAACAGCTCTTGGAGGAGCAGGACAGTGTACTTATTATATGTAACAGGAAACACCTAGGGATTTATAGCCCCTCTTTAAACTCAGCCTGAAGATGCATTTCTGGAGAGGGATGGATTTTATTTTCTTTCCCCTATTCCCAGCTTTTACTCCTTCATTATAACTCTGAGCCAGTCTATTGAAAAAGGTCTGGGGTACAGAAATAATGGGAAGGGGTCAGAATCAAGGCAAAGGATAGCCTAGCACAAGGGCTTGGGGCTGAGAGGCTTGAAAAACATTTGTTTCTAGATTCTCAAGACAGAGAGCATCTTCCACCTCACCCCAGTAGAGGGAAAACAGTCAGAGCCAACCTCCCCTCTGCCCTGCCCGCCCCTCTTCACAACTGATTATGCCCCTGTATTAAGCCATCTCCCCCATCCTCCAAAACATCGATGATGCATTGCTTCATCCCTGAGCTGCAGCGGTGTGACGAGTGGGGCTGAGCTGCAGCAGGAGGACAGCAGTGGCCCAGGATGGAATGCAGGAGACAAAACTGAGTCTGAGCAATCTTTCCCCAAAGCAGGCTTGTCTCCCTATCCCAACCTGCCTCCAGCAGCACTCCCTCTTCTTGCCTCTTATTTGGCTTTGCTCTGGGGACGTAAAGGGTATATGTGTGTCTGTGTGCGTGTGTGTGTGTGTATGTGTGTGTGTGCATGTGTGTGTGCGTGTGCGCATGCTTGCCTGCTGGGTGGCAGAGAATGGAAATGCAGAAGCTCTGTTTTACTGCCCCCCAGGAATATTCATGGGTCCCTTCACCTCACCATCCCAGCCCTCTGAAGGGTGGAACTAGACCCAGGGAAGAAAGTGGCTCCTAGGGTTTACCCACTCTGCACCCCTGGACGATCCAACAGAGTTGACCAACTGTCACCCCTCCCCACAACTAAGGAATCTTCAGATCCCCTTCTTTCACTTCTCCCCACCAAAGGGGAAAACACTTTCTAAAATACAGCAGCTACACAGCAGACAAGTGGAGGTTGGAAAGGGGCATTTGGAGCCACAATTCTTACCTGAGGTATCCCAGAGACTAAGCTCCACCCTCTGTTCCTCTGTCTCCAAACAGGCTGTGTAATTTTCGAACACGGTGGGCACATAGGTCTGTGAAGAGAGAGAGGAAACATTCACCCCGGGGCACCCCTATCCTCAGATCCTCTGGTTAGTGCTGGCTACACACACACTCAGAAAGACAGTAGTCACAGGAGACAAGAAGCCAGAGGAGGGGATGCCTGGAGCGGAGCAGGAGGGAAGGGACTGTGGAGGCACAGGCACTTTGCTGTGACAGCGAGAAATGTGAATGACACCTCCCCCCATATCCTAGACGATCAGGGACATACACACACAGATTCTTCCTATCCCCAGATTGTGCTTTCCAATTTGAGAGAGCCACAAACCAATCCTAGCTCATCTCCTCCTCTCAAGCTCCCCCGGCCAGGTAAACAGAGGAGCTGCAGAAGAGTCCAGCTGGAGGCAGGCATAGAGCCTTTGAGGAGCAGGTGAGCAGACGGGCAGGGATTACGTCAAGAAGAAACCCCAGACTCTCAAATGCCTCCAGTGCCCTCTCCTGAGAGCAGACTCCAGGGACGCAGGAAGGTGGAGGGGATCTGATGGGGCCTCTGGGTGAAGAGGTGAGGAGGAGCCAGCGGGGCGGCAGAAGTGGGACAGGTCTCAGGGGAAGCTAAGGCAGGGCAGTCCTCCAGCCAGAAAGCAACTGAGGATGGGAAAGCCTCAGAAAGCGGCTGAGGATGGGCTGGGGCTGGGGGGGCCACGTCTCCTGGGCAGGTGGAAATCTACCCCAGGGCGGGCACGGGGACAGGCAGGGAGAAAAGCCGGCCAGCGGGGGGGCGGGCGGGCAGCTCACCTCCGGATAGCAATCCTTCGCTAACACTTGTAACATCGCGGTCTTCCCACACTGCACGTCCCCGACCAGAACGAGTTTACATCTGGCCACGACTGGCTGGGGGGCTCGTCTCTCTTTCATGGTTGCAGAGTCCGCGGGACTTGAACTCCGATTCAGAGGAGAGGGTTGCGCCAGGTGCGTCTGAGAACGCCAACACCGCCGGATCCCCTGCCTCCCTCCAACTGAGGAGGAGGCGAGCACAGCTGCCTTATATTTCTCTGGCAGAGCCAATCACAAGAGGAGGCGGACTCTGTTACGCCCAATCCCTGAGGTGGGATCCCCTCCGGCAGCCAATGGATCTGAGGATCTGAGTCAGCGCCCTCTTCTTCCCTTTCCTTTCTCTTAAAGCTGAACCGTTGCTTCGCCCTGAAGGGGGATTCCCACGTTGTTTTGCATTTGTATTAGGAAGGGGAAAGGGTACTGGAAGCCACATAAAATGATCTGGCGTGTCCACTAATTCGTGTCCTAAAACAAACTAGCTATGGAAGCAGGAAGTGAGGTCAGGCTGGAGTTTCAGGGACTGTCCCAGGTGGGTTACAAGAGCAGGACCTGCTTAGACTATAGACAGGTGTGTGTGTGTGTTGGCGGAGTGGGGTTGGGGGAGGTGGCCCAGAGCTTCTCTGACTTTTTTTTCTTTTTTTTCCTTACATCTTTTACGTAGAGACAAGAGTCTCACCATGTTGCCCAGGATGGTCGGTCTTGAACTTCTGAGCTCAAGCAATCTGCTTGTCTCAGCCTCCCAAAGTGCTAGGACTACAGGCATGAGCCACAGCGCCTGGCTTTTTTGTTTTTTCTAATTCCCATCCAAACCAGTTCTTACTTTCCCTCCCAATATCAGCTCCTGCTGTACGCCTTTTATTTTTATTTTGTTTTATTTTTTGAGACGGAGTTTCGCTCTTGTTGCACAGGATGGAGTGCAGTGTTGTGATCTTGGCTCACCACAACCTCCTCCTCCCCAGTTCAAGTGATTATCCTGACTCAGCCTCCCGGGTAGCTGGGATTATAGGCATGCGCTATCACGCCCCGCTAATTTTTGTATTTTTAGTAAAGACAGGGTTTCTCCATGTAGGCCAGGCTGGTTTCGAACTCCTGACCTCAAATGATGTGCCTGCCTCCGCCTCCCAAAGTGTTGGGATTACAGGTATGAGTGACCACGCCTAGCCTGTACCCCTTTTAAAGCCTTCTTTTCTTCAAGAATCACCTTCACCACCAGAGAGAGAGAGAGAGAGAGAGAGAGAGAGCGCTTTCTAGAGTCATCCAGAAAAAAAACACACATCACCTGGCCCAGAGATGGGTAGAGAGAAATGAGGGACTCTGGCAAGTGGGGATGGGAGAGAGGAAGAAGACAAAGCAAACACAGTCGCTGTCTGTTTGGCCAGACAGCCTCTCACCCATGCCTGGCAGGAGCTGCTTAGGAGTGTTTGTTCTGTGGTCTGGGCTCAGCTTCCTGGATGAATCAGGCACAGGTCCAGTTCCATGTTAACGCCCACTGAAACTGATGAACTAATGTGTGTCAGCTGGTTAAAGTCCAGACTGGACCTAGGATTTTGATTTTGGGATTAGAAGCTCTCAGACAATCTAAGGTTGAGATGAGCTACATAACTTCTTAACAGACCTGACCGGTGGGGCCCCTGTATTTTGAGGAGCTTCTCTACTAGACAGAACTATGGGCTGCCCATAGCTTAAATAAACCACTGATTGTCCAGGAATCAAGACTATCCAAATAAGAACTCCTGGGGATTTGTGATTGAAGGAAGACCAACCTTGGGCAAAATTGAGAGTAGTCCCTTCCCCTTGTAAAGCGCAGCGTCTCTGGGGCATGCCCTGAGTCTTGCTTCATCTGAGCTTTACTTTTTTTTGATACAGAATCTTGCTCTGTCACCCAAGTTGCCCAAGTTGGAGTGCAGTGGCATGACTCACTGCAACCTCTGCCTCTCAGGTTCAAGCTATTCTCCTGCCTCAGCCTCCTGAATATCTGGGATTACAGATGCCTGCAATCACACTCAGCTAATTTTCGTATTTTTAGTAGAGATGGGGTTTCGCCATGTTGACCAGGATGGTCTTGGTCTCTTGACCTCGTGATCCACCCGCCTCGGCCTCCCAAAGTGCTGGGATTACAGGCATGAGCCACCACGCCCCAGCCTGGGTTTTACTCTTAATTCATAGTCCTTGCTGCCCCACCCAGGGGTAGTTTCCTTGTGACAAAGGATGCCTGAAAGCCTTCCACAGACCTAAAGGGACAGATCTCTAAGAGTGAGATTTCCAGTGCCCACTCTAGGCAGTTAGGAGAGTAGATGTTATTTTGGGAATATAGCCTAGCCAGTGTTCCTCCAGTCAAACCACGTGGCTCTGGGGCCAAGGCCTACAACTGCTCTCCACCCATGTCCTAAGCTCCATTCACTTCCAGGGACGGGGAATGGCCTGAGGGAAACTTTAGGGTGGAAAGGGCATCCTTATCCAGGTGTTGCCCTTAGCTGCCTGCCCTCCTCTCCCAGGCTTTCTGAAGGTTTCTGCCCTCTACCTCCCCCAGGCCTCATCCTCCATCCTCAGATAATGTTCTGTCGATATAATTCGTCCTCTTCTTGCCCTTTTCCAGCAGCCTGACCGCCTCTCTGAGCTGTCTATAAGCGGGGTTTGGGAGAGTTCCAGGAACAGCTGTAAGATCATGGACTGCCTCAATCTGGAATCCTTTCCCTCAGCCTGACCTTCTCCTTCTGTATCCTCCTGTCCCCTACCTTCAGTCTCATCTGGACCTAGTTCTGGAAGCATCAGTAGAGTTCCCATACGTCCTCTTAACCCTTAGCTGGGTTCCCTCCAATCACAGCCCCAAAAGTGTTAGCCTTCTCAACATGTTCTCTACCAGCCTCCCCCTACATACACCATCCATCCGCCACTCCAAATAAACATTCAGAAAAAGTAAAAACTGTTCCTGCTGCCAGGCACAGTGGCTCACACCTATAATCCCAGCACTTTGGGAGGCCAAGGCAGGCGGATCATGAGGTCAGGAGATCCAGACCATCCTGGCCATGGTGAAATCCCGTCTCTACTAAAATACAAAAATTAGCCAGGTGTGGTGGCGCATGCCTGTAGTCCCAGCTACTCAGGAGACTGAGGCAGGGGAATCACCTGAATCCGGGAGACGGAGGTTGCAGTGAGCCGAGATCACACCACTGCACTCTAGCGTGACGAAAGAGCAAGACTCCGTCTCAAAAACAAACAAACAAACAAACAAAAAACCGTTCCTGCTAAACAAACAGCTTCTTCTGGCTTCTAAGAACATTGCCATACCTGAGCTCCTCTAAGACAGAAATTCTGAGAGCTGGTGCCAACACTGATTCTTCCCTAAGTGGCTGCATTTCAGGGTCAAGTAGCAGAAAACCTGAGCAATGATACAGAGCAGCCTCCACCATGGCTGAGGCTCAAGATGTGTCTCCAGGGATATTTTGTGGGTCATATGTTTATGGGTTTTAGTGGAAAGGGTGTTATGTGTGTGTGAGCGTATGTGTTAGATCAGTGGGCAGGGAGGTAACAGGAAAAGGATGGAACCAACATGCAGTAGGTATAGGCCTTGGACCTTGCTTTGTATTTAACAAGTTGTGTGTCTTTGGGTAAGTTACTTCTCTCTCTGGGCACCTATTTACTTAAATGCGATGTGAGGAATTTAACTAGAGAAGTTTTTGTTTGTTTGTTTGTCTTTTGAGACGGAGTCTTGCTCTGTCCCCCAGGTTGGAGTGCAGTGGCGTGATCTCGGCTCACTGCAACCTCTGCCTCCCACCCAGTTCAAGCAATTCTCTTGCCTCAGCCTCCCAAGTAGCTGGAATTACAGACATGTGTCACCATGCCTGGCTAATGTTTTTGTATTTTTAGTAGAGACGGGGTTTCACCATATTGGCCAGGCTTGTCTTAAACTCCTGACCTTGTGATCCTCCCACCTCAGCCTCCCAAAGTGCTGGGATTACAGGCATGAGCCACCATGCCCAGTAGAAGGAGTTTTTAGATGTTACTATTATTTTTTTGAGATGGAGTTTTGCTCTTGTTGCCCAGGCTGGAGTGCAATGGCATGATTTGGGCTCACCATAACCTCCGCCTCCTGGGTTCAAGCGATTCTTCTGCCTCAGCCTCCCGAGTAGCTGGATTACAGTCATGCACCACCATGACTGGCTAATTTTGTATTTTTAGTAAAGACAGAGTTTCTCCATGTTGGTCAGGCTGGTCTGGAACTCCTGACCTTGTGATCCACCCTCCTCGGCCTCCCAAAGTGCTGGGATTACCGGCATGAGCTACCAAAACCAGCCTACACCTCTTTTAAATAACTTTATTTAAAACTCCATAGCCAAGACCCGGTGTGGTGGCTCACGCCTATAATCCCAGGATTTGGGGAGGCTGAGGTGAGAGGATCACTTGAGCCCAGGAGTTTAAGACTGGCCTGGGCAATAGAGTGAGATCCCCCATCTCTACAAGAAAAATTTAAAAATCAAATAGAAGTCTGTAGCCAGATTAATACATTAAGATGGCTCTTCCTGGCCAGACACAGTGGCTCACACCTGTAATCCCTGCACTTTGGGAGGCCGATGTGAGTAGATCACTTGAGGTCAGGAGTTCGAGACCAGCTTGGCCAACATGGTGAAACACCATCTCTGCTAAAAAAAAAATTAGCCAGGTTGGTGGCAGGTGCCTGTAATCCCAGCTACTCCGGAAGGTGAGGCAGGAGAATAGTTTGAACCTCAGAAGGCGGAGGTTGCAGTGAGCCAAGATCGCGCCACTGCACGGCAGCCTGGGCAACAGAGGGAGACGCTGTCTCAAACAAACAAAAACAAAGGTGGCCCTTCCCTATCAAGATCAGAAAACTTTAAAACAAGGTTATAGTTGAAAACATTATGCCAAGGTGAAAGAAGCCAAACACAAAAGACCATAGAGCCTATATCCCTTTATATGAAATGTCCAGAATAGGCAAATCCAAAAAGACAGAAACTAGATTAATAGTTGCCTAGGTCTGTAGGGTTGAGGAGGAAATGGGGAATAACTGAAAAACCATCGAATTGTATAGTTCAAACTGGTGAATTCAGGCTAGGTGCAGTGGTTCATGCCTGTAATCCAACACTTTGGGAGGCTGAGGCGGGCAGATCACTCAAGCTCAGGAGTTCAAGATCAGCTTGGGCAACATGGTGAAACTCCATATCTACAAAAATACAAAATTAGCTGGGCATGGTGGCACATTCCTGTAATTCCAGGTATTCAGGAGGCTGAGGCAGGAGAATCGCTTGAACCTGGGAGGTGGAGGTTACGGTGAGCCCAGATAACTGCACTGCACTCCAGCCTGGGCAACAAAAGCGAAATGCCATCTCAAAAAAAAAAGAAAAGAAGGGCCGGGTGAGGTGGCTTATGCCTGTAATCCCAGTACTTTGGGAGGCCGAGGTGGGTAAATAACGAGGTCAGGAGTTCAAGACCAGACTGGCCAAAATTGTGAAACCCTGTCTCTACTAAAAAATACAAAAATTAGCTGGGCGTGGTGGCTCATGCCTGTAATCCCAGCTACTTGGGAGGCTGAGGTAGGAGAACTGCTTGAACCGGGACCCAAGAGGCAGAGGTTGCAGTGAGCCGAGACTGCGCCACTGCACTCCAGCCTGGGCTACAGAGCAAGACTCCAGAAAGAAAAGAAAAGAAAAAGGCCGGGTGCGGTGGCTCACGCCTATAATCCCAGCACTTTGGGAGGCCGAGGCGGGTGGATCATGAGGTCAAGAGATCGAGACCATCCTGGTCAACAAGGTGAAACCCCGTCTCTACTAAAAATACAAAAATTAGCTGGGCATGGTGGTGCACGCCTGTAGTCCCAGCTACTCGGGAGGCTGAGGCAGGAGAATTGCTTGAACCCAGGAGGTGGAGGTTGCGGTGAGCCGAGCTCGCACCATTGCACTCCAGCCTGGGTAACAACAGCGAAACTCCAACTCCAAAAAAAAAAGAAGTAAAGAAAAGAAAAGAAAAAGAAATTAAGAAGAAGAAAACATAAAAAAAAAATAAAGAAATTAAGAAGAAGAAGAAAAAAGATTGGTGAGGGAAGACTATGGATGTAGCAAACTTCTAAGCACACCCAAGGACTGAAGAATCAATCCAATCCACTGGAACAGATGATTCAGGGTGGGGAGGTGTAGCAGCTTGTCTGAAAACATAATCAGAAAGAGAAATCTGCCAGGCACGGTGGCTCATGCCTGTAATCCCAGCACTTTGGGAGGCCGAGGCAGGCAGATCATGAAATCAGGAGATTGAGACCATCCTGGCTAACACGGTGAAACCCCATCTCTACTAAAAATACAAAAAAATTGGCCAGGCATGGTGGTGCATGCCTGTAGTCTCAGCTACTGGGGGCCTGAAGCAGGAGAATTGCTTGAATCCAAGAGGCAGAGGTTGCAGTGAGCCGAGATCTTGCCACTGCACTCCAGCCTGGGTGATAGAATGAAACTCTCTCTCAAAAAAAAAAAAAGAAAGAAATCTACTGCTAAAATATTTTTAAGCTGGGCGAAGTGACTCACACCTATAATCCCAGCACTTTGGGAGGCTAAGGCAGGTGGATCACAAGATCAGGAGTTCAAGACCAGCCTGTCCAACATGGTGAAACCCATCTCTACTAAACATCCAGAAATTTAGCCCAGCGTGGTGGCGTGTGCGTGTAATCCCAGCTACCAGCTATTCAGGAGGCTGAGGCAGGAGAATCGCTTGAACCCAGGAGGCAGAGGTTGCAGTGAGCCAAGATTGCACCATTGCACTCCAGCCTGGATGACAAAGTGAGACTCTATCTCAAAAAAAAAAAAAAAAAAAAAAACCGTTAAAAGCACTTCAAATCCAAAGGCATAGGGATTTGTAATTTTTTAAAAATACATATACATATACCTGTATGTTGTTCTTGATCATCAATGTCCTCCAGTCAAAAGACCACCAGCAGATATCTGTAGTTGAACAAAATTGGGTTTATTGAGTCACTTCTGTTATTTCTTTTTTCTTCTTTTTTTTTTTTTAAATAAGACAGGGTTTCACCATGTTGGCCAGGCTGGTCTTGAACTGCTGACCTCAGGTGATCCGCCCGCCTTGGCCTCCCAAAGTGCTGAGATTACAGGCGTGAGCCACCACGCCCAGCCTCTGTTATTTCTTTTCTTATTTTTTTTAATACCTCTGTTGCCCAGGCTGGAGTGCAGTGGTTTAATCACAGCTCACTGCAGCCTCGACCTCATGGGATGAAGCAATCCTCCCACCACAGCCTCCTGAGTGCACTATAGGCATGTATTACCACACCCAGCTAATTATGTGATGTGTTTTTTGTTTTTTGTAGAGACGGGTTCTCACTGTGTTGCCCAAACTGGTCTCAAATTCCTGAGCTTTAGCAATCCCCTCCCATCTTGGTCTCCCAAAGTGCTGGGATTACAGGAATGAGCCACCATGCCTTGCCTTTTCTTTTCTTTTTTTTTTTCTGAGACAAAGTGAGGCTCTATCCCCCAGGCCGAAGTGCAGTGGCATGCCTTTCCTTCTTTTTAAGACTAGGTCTCCACTGGGTGCAGTGGCTCAAACCTGCAACCCCAGCACTTTGGGAGGCTGAGGCTGGTGGATCACCTACGATCAGGAGTTCCAGACCAGCCTGACCAACATGGTGAAACCTCATCTCTACTAAAAATACAAAAATTAGCCAGGCGTGGTGATGCATGCCTGTAATCCCAGCTACTCAGGAGGCTGATGCAGGAGAATTGCTTCAACCCAGGAGGTAGAGGTTGCAGTGAGCTGAAATCATGCCTTTTCACTCCAGCCTGGGTGACAGAGCAAGACTCCGTCTTATAAATAAATAACAAAGACTGGGTCTCAATTTGTTGCCCAGTGTACAGTGATGCAGTGGCAAGGTCATAGCACTTAAACTCTGGGACTCAAGTGATCCTCCCACCTCAGCTTCCCAAAGTATTGTGATTCAAGGTGGGAGCCATTGTGCCTGGCAGACTAATTTCTTCTTCTCTTCTTTTTTTTTTTTGTCTGTTTTTTGAGATGGAGTCTCGCCCTACTGCCCTGCAGTGCAATGGCATGATCTCGGCTCACTGCAACCTCTGTCTCCTGGGTTCAAAAGGTTCTCCTGCCTCAGCCTCCTGAGTAGCTGGGATTACAGGTACCTGCTACCACATTCAGCTATTTTTTGTATTTTTAGTAGAGACGGGGTTTCACCATGTTGGCCAGGCTGGTCTTGAACTCCTGACCTTGTGATCCACCCGCCTGAGCTTCCCAAAGTGCTGGGATTACAGGCGTGAGCCACCGTGCCCAGCCAGCAGACTAATTTCTCTTTTTTTGAGACGGAGTTTCGCTCTTGTTACCCAGGCTGGAGTGCAATGGCATGATCTTGGCTCACCGCAATCTCTGCCTCCTGGGTTCAGGCAATTCTCCTCCCTCAGCCTCCTGATTAGCTGGGATTACAGGCACGCGCCACCATGCCCAGCTAATTTTTTGTATTTTTAGTAGAGACAGGGCTTCACTATGTTGGCCAGGCTGGTCTTGAACTCCTGACCTTATGATCCACCCGCCTGAGCCTCCCAAAGTGCTGGGATTACAGGCGTGAGCCACCGCGCCCAGCCAGCAGGCTAATTTCAATAAGAACGTATGCCATGGTGGAACTGTGGCACATCCAATAAATGAGTATTAGAAAGGACTTAGGATTTGTACTCAGAACATGTGGTGATTTGGGGAAGAGGTGAAGGAAGTGAGGCTTTGCTTGGGATTGGATGCTGGTCAGAAAGTGGAGTATCCAGGAGGCAGAGGCTGCAGTAAGCCAAGATCGTGCCACTGCACTTCAGCCTGAGCAACAGAGGGAGACTCCATCTCAAAAAAAGTAGAGTATCAGTAAATCTGTCCTGTACAAGGTGGAAGGAATAAAGCAAGGCTAAATGTGCTTGGTAAAGAAGCGGCACTGGCTCACGTTAGCCTGGATGCACGGATGGTTCGTTGTTCTTGTGGTTTTGACGATGTTCTTGTTTCTGCCTTTTTCAGATATAATTACTGAGAGATCTTGTTTCTGTCTTAATCTCTTGAGGTCAGTCACAGCGTGACCTTGCCTGATGTTGGTATTCTGTGAAATGCTTATGGAAAACCAAAGCATTGCTGAGAGTGCCAGGCAAGTTCCTGGCTGCTGGGAGCTGTTTTCTCCTTCTCAGCTCTTCTGCTCCTCTTCCTGGGAGCTGGGCATTGTTACATAAGTGATGAGAGAGAGCTAAGGAAAAACAAAAAGAAAGAAGAGAATTTCCCAGGAAAACTTTCTGGAAGAAGTAGCACTGAGCTATGATGCAAAGCAAGAATAGGATACTGAGAGGTGGGCCAGAGCACAGGGAATGTTCTGGGAGAATGGGGTGGCTTGGAAGCAGGAATGGAGGCCTGGGGAAGAGGACCAGTGCATGTGTGTATATGTGTGTGTGAACAGGAGGAGAAAAAACAAAAAAAACAAGCCACCTGAGCTGGACTAAGAATGAGGAGGGAGGCCAGGCGCGGTGGCTCATGCCTGTAATCCCAGTACTTTGTGAGGCTGAGGCAGGTGGATCACCTGAAGTCAGGAGTTCAAGACCAGCCTGGCCAACATGGTGAAACCCTATCTCTACTAAAAATACAAAAATTAGCCAGGGGTGGTGGTGGGTGCCTGTAATCCCAGCCGCTTGGGAGGCTGAAGCAAGAGAATTGCTTGAACCAGGGAGGTGGAGGTTGCTATGAGCTGAAATCGTGCCACTGCATTCCAGCCTGGGCAACAGTGTGAGAATCTGTCTCTGAAAAGAGAAGAAGGAGGAGGAGGAGGGGGAGAGGAAGAAGGAGAAGTAGAAGGAGAGGGAGAAGGAGAGGAAGAAGGAGGGGGAGGGGAGGGGGAGGGGAAGGGGAGGGGAAGGGGAGTGGGAGTGGTATGGGGGAAGACTGACGCCCTCTCAAACTTAAAGAAAAAATTAAAAATTAAAAATAAATAAATAAATAAATGAAAAAAAATAATTAGGAGGGAGGATGAAGGTGGCTGAGGATGGGGCCAGAGTGAAAATAGAGGAAGGGGCCGGGTGCAGCAGCTCATGCCTGTAAATCCCAACACTTTGGGAGACCAAGGCAGGAAGATCACTTGAGCCCAGGAGTTGGAAACCAGCCTGATCAACCTATCAAGACCCCGTCTCTACAAAATCAAAAAACAAAAAACTAGCCAGGCATGGTTATGCACACTCCTATAATCCCAGCTACTCGGGAGACTGAGGTGGGAGGATCGCTTGGGCCTGGGAGATCCAGGTTGCAGTGAGCTGTGATGGAACCACCGAACTCCAATGTGGGTGACAGAGCAAAACGCTGTCTCAAAAGATAAAATTTAAAAAACAAAACAAAACAGATGAAGGCAGTGAAGATAGTAAAGAAGCCTGTGTTCCTTCTGGTTCCTGCTGAGTTGGGGATGGGGAATGGAAGCACAGGGAGGAGCAGAGGGCAGCTGGAGGGAGCTCAGAGTAGCCGCACTTGGTGAACAGGAGACTGGAGACCACACGCAAGCCTTCTGCCTTCTCTTGCCACTACACTAGCCCAGGGTTCAGCCAAGACTAAGGTGAACACTTGCTGGGTGAATGGGAGAGAGTAATTCCCAGGCAGGAAAGGACCTCAGGAGCACAGGAGTGAGCTGGAAAATGATGTGGACTCTGAGCCAGGCACACTTCCTCTCCAGTTTCCCATCTCCTCATCCTCCCAGGTAGCAGGGATTCTTTCAGTCTGTTTTACCCTCCTTTTCTTTTCTTCAGACTGAGTCTCGCTGTGTTACCCACGCTGAAGTGCAGTGGCACAATCTCAGCTCACTGCAACCTCCACCTCCCGGGTTCAAGTGATTCTCCTGACTCAGCCTGCTGTTATCCCGGCTACTCCGGAGGCTGAGGCAGGAGTCACTTGAACCTGGGGCGACAGATCGAGACTCTGTCTCAAAAAGACAAGTAAATAAAACACCAGAAAGCATATAGACAATGCTTATCAGTCTTCCTGTGGGGTCAGGTCCACTTTTTTTTTTTTTTTTTGAGACAGAGTCTTGCTCTCTCGCTAGGCACCAGGCTGGAGTGCAGTGGGGCAATCTCGGCTCACTGCAGCCTCTGCTCCTGGGTTTAAGTGATTCTTCCGCCTCAGCCTCCCGAGTAGCTGGGACTACAGGCGCACAACACCACGCCCGGCTAATTTTTGTATTTTTAGTAGAGAAGGGGTTTCACCATGTTGGCCAGGATGGTCTCGATCTCTTGACCTCGTGATCTGCCCCCTCAGCCTCCCAAAGTGCTGGGATTACAGGCGTGAGCTACCGCACCCAGCCACACATTTTTTTTTTTTTTAAGACAGTCTCGGCCAGGCGCAGTGGCTCATACCTGTAATCCCAGCATTATGGGAGGCCAAGGCAGGTAGATTACTTGAGGTCAGAGGTTCGAGACCAGCCTGACCAACATGGAGAAACACTGTCTCTACTAAAAATACAAAAATTAGCCGTGTATGGTGGCAGATGCCTGTAATCCCAGCTACTTGGGAGGCTGAGGCAGGAGAATCACTTGAACCCGGGAGGTGGAGGTGGTAGTGAGCTGAGATCGTGCCATTGCACTCCAGCCTGGGCAACAAGAGTGAAACTCTGTCTCAAAAAAAAGAAAAGAAAAGAAAGTCTAACTCTGTTACCTAGGCTGGAGTGCAGTGGCATGATTACGGCTCACTGCAGCCTCTACCTCCTGGTCTCAAGTGATCCTCCCACTTCAGCCTCCCAAGAAGATGGTACCACAGGTATGTCCCAGCACACCTGGCTAATTTTTGTGTTTTATGTAGAGATGGGGTTTTGCCATGTTGCCCAGGCTAGTCTCTAACTCCTGGGCTCAAGGGATCTCCTACCTTGGCCTCCCAAAGTGCTGGGATTACAGGCCTAAACCTCCTTGCCTGGCTTTTTTTTTTTTTTTTTTTTTGAGATGGAGTCTCACTCTGGTGCCCAGGCTTGAGTGCAGTGGCATGATCTCAGCTCACTGCAATCTCCACCTCCCAGGTGCAAGTGATTCTCCTGCCTCAACCTCCCAAGTAGCTGGGACTACAGGTGCACATCACCACGCCCAGCTAATTTTTTGCATTTTTAGTAGAGACAGGGTTTCACTGTGCTAGCCAGGATGGTCTCAATCTCCTGACCTCGTGATCCACCCGCCTCGGCCTCCCAAATTGCTGGGATTACAGGTGTGAGCCACCGCACCAGCCTTTTTTTTTTTTTTGAGACAGGGTCTCACTTTGCCATCCAGGCTTGAGTGCAGTGGTGCGATCATGGCTCAATCTCCTGGGTTCAATCAATCTGCCCACTTCAGCCTCTTTAGTAGCTGGGGCTACAAGCATGTGCCACCATGCCTGGCTAATTTTTTTAAATGTATTTTTTGTAGAGACAGGGGTCTCCCTATGTTGCCCAGACTGGTCTTGAACTCCTGGGCTCAAGTAGTCTGCCCACCTCAGCCTCCCAAAGTGCTGGGATCACAGGGCTGAGCCACTAAGCCCAGTCATCAAGTCTATTTTGAAGAAAATCCAACTTCTTATCCTGGTTCATAGAGCCATACACGACCTGTGCTTGCCCCCTGGCTGACCTCACCTCCTTCAGTTCTCTCATCAGCCACGTTAGAGAACTTTTTTAAATTCCTCCAATAATGGTTTTCAAACTTTTCTGTTCACAAGTCACAGTCAGAAATGCATGTTATATCACAATCCAAAACATACATTCATGTTATATTTAGAGATATAGATATATCAATATATATTATGCTATATATATATCTCTGCATGCGTATATAGATGTCTCCTAAACGCTCCTGAAACATCTACCTTTACAATGCACTCTGATAATTTTCTTTTCTACTTCTTTTTTATTTTTTGAGACAGAGTCTTGCTGTCACCCAGGCTGGAGTGCAGTGGCATGATCCTGTCTCACTGCAACCTCCGCCTCTGGGATTCAAGTGATTCTCCTGCCTCAGCCTCCTGAGTAGCTGGGACTACAGGCACGCACCACCATGGCCCAGTTAATTTTTGTATTTTTAGTAGAGATGGGGTTTCACCATGTTAGCCAGGATGGTCTCAATCTCCTGACCTCGTGATCCACTCTCCTGAGCCTCCCAGAGTGCTGGGATTACAGGCGTGAGCACCGCACGCAGCTACCTCATTTTTGGATGCTTGTCAGGACTCACTAAATTGATTTCACTGTCCACTGTGCTCACACACAAGCTTATACTCAGGGCCTTTTCACTGGCTGTTTCCTCTGCCAACAATGCCCTTCTCCCTGACTGCCCCCATTGGCACCTTTTCATCCTTTAGATCTCAGGTTGTCTCCTGCCCAGAGAAGTCACCCAGCCTGAAGTAGCCACCTGATCCTTCTCTTTCATGTTCTCAGTATGGCCTTTTTCCTCTGATATTTTTCTAGTTTATGTTTTTTGTTGACCTATTTTTTGTTGATTGTCTTTCTCCCTCACCATGATAAGGTGGACTCTGTAGGTGCAGTGACCTTCTCACTTTGGTATCATACCTACAACAGTGCCTGGGGACAGCAGATACTCAATATTATTAGTAGACCATGGGAATGGGCTTAGTCAAGACTCTTGCTCTTTTGGGCCTCGGCATTCTCCTCTATACAGT
This sequence comes from Aotus nancymaae, assembly GCF_030222135.1. Lineage (NCBI taxonomy): Eukaryota > Metazoa > Chordata > Mammalia > Primates > Aotidae > Aotus > Aotus nancymaae. Next base: position 32,656,500 of record NW_026988428.1, read on the forward strand.
GTGAGGTCAGAGCCACTCCCCAAGAACCCCTCCAGCTCTGTCAATCCAGTTTCCAAGAAACACCAAAGGATGTGCTCCAGAAACCCCAGGGTTGGGCCAGTGGGTGGGACAGAGATGCCTAAGCAGTTAACTGAGCCCAGATACCAAGAAGGAGTCTTGCTTCCAGGCTGCTGAAAGCCAAGGATATAAACCCAGGCACACAACAAAGAATAGAAAGGCAGAACTGGAGCCAGCCAGACATAATGAAGACAACTGTGTTGATGTACTTCCCGTGTGCTAAATGCTCTGCCTGCATCACCTCATTCAACGCTTGGTCCTCTAAGGGTGGAAGAGGTGGTACAGAACATCACGATGCATTCGGGCTCTGGAGTCAGCCAGATCAGATTCAAAACCCAACTACAACACTTGCATAGGCAGCACAGATGGAGAGTGCAGGCTCGGGCCACACTTACATGGGTTTGAATCCTGGCCCTGCCAGTTACTACTTACATGACTCAGGGTAAATCACTCAACCTCTCACTGAACTTTCTTATATCTTTTTTTTTTTTGGAAATGGAGTCTCACTCACTCTTTCACCCAGGCTGGAGTGCAGTGGTGCAATCTCAGCTCACTGCAACCTCTACCTCCCAGGTTCAAGCAATTCTCATGTCTCAGCCTCCTGAGTAGCTGGGACTACAGGTGTGCGCTACCACACCCGGCTAATTTTTGTATTTTTAGTAGAGATGGGTTTCACCATGTTGGCCAGGCTGGCCTCAAACTCCTGACCTCAAGTGACCTGTCCACCTTGGCCACTCAGAGTGCTGGGATTACAGGCGTGAGCCACAGCGCCCAGCCTGAGCTTTTTTTATGTCTTAATGAGGATGGCATTCATTACATTACCTCATGGTCTTTCCAGCAAATCTCTGGAAAGCTTTCCTGGGGATTAGGAAATTTAAACAAACTTGGAATCTCCCGCTGGCCTCTGTCCTACCTGACCCTGTGGGCTCCTGGCCTCTGAGTATAGTTTGCCGGTTGGAAGGCTTAAAGCTGAGGTCTGAGTCCAGGGTTTAGCGCTTAACTAACTTGTGACCTTAGATAAGCTACAACCTCTTCGAGCCTCACTTTTCTAAGAAGGACTTAGGATTTCCTGAGCCAGCCTCAGGCTCCCTAACCTCAACACTTTTTCTTCTTTCTCTTCCCTGAAGGAGAGAAAACAGAATTGCCACAAAGAGCCCTAAACTCTGTTATCATTAAGAATTTTAGGGGCTGGGCACGGTGGCTCATGCCTGTAATCCCAGCACTTTGGGAGGCTGAGGCGGGAGGATCACGAGGTCAAGAGATCGAGACCATCCTGGCCAACATGGTGAAACCCTGTCTCTACTAAAATACAAAAATTAGCTGGGCATGGTGGCACACGCCTGTAATCCCAGCTACCGGGAGGCTGAAGTACGAGAATTGCTTGAACCCGGGAGTCGGAGGTTGCAGTGAGCCGATGTTGTGCCACTGCACTCCAGCCTGCCGCCTAGCAACAGAGCAAGACTCTGTCTCAAAAAAAAAAAAAAAAAAAAAAAAGAGAATCTTGGCCAGGCATGGTGGCTCTACCAAGATTCTAACACTTTGGGAGGCCAAGGCAGGCAGATGGCTTCAGGCTAGGAGTTTGTGACCAGCCTGGGCAACATAGGGAGAACTTGTTTCTACAAAACATAAAATAATTAAAATAATTAGCTCGGCATAGTGGTGGCCACCTGTGGTTCCAGTTACTCAGGAGGTTGAGGCAGGGGGATCACTTGAGCCCAAGAGGTCGAGGGTGCAGTGAGCTGTGGTGGCACCATAGCACTCCAGCCTGGGTGACAGAGTGAGACCCTGTCTTGAAAAAAGAATCGGCTGGGCATGGTGGCTCATGCCTGTAATCCCAGCACTTTGGGAGGTGGGGGCGGGTGGATCACCTGAGGGTATAAGTTCAAAACCAGCCTGGCTAACATGGGGAAACCCCATCTCTACTGGAAATACAAAAATTAGCCAGGTGTGGTGGCAGGTGCTTGTAATTCCAGCTACTCGGGAGGCTGAGACAGGAGAATCACTTGAACCGGGCAGGCAGATGTTGCAGGGAGTCGAGATCCCGCCATTGCACTCCAAACTGGGTGACAAGAATGAAACTTTGTCTCAAAAAAAAAAAAAAAAAACCTCTTTCTTTTCCAGCTTTCTCCAGGTTGAATAATGAAAATCCCGTTTTTTTTCTTTTCTTTTCTTTTCTTTTTGAGACAGAGTCTCACTCTGTTGCCAGGCTGGAGTGCAGTGGCACAATCTTGGCTCACTGCAACCTCTGCCTCCCGGGTTCAAGCGATTCTCCTGCCTCAGCCTCCCGAATAGCTGGGACTAGAGGCACCTGCCACCACACCTGGTTAATTTTTGTATTTTTAGTAGAGATGGGGCTTCACTGTGTTGGCCAGGATGGTCTTGATCTCTCAACCTCGTGATCTGCCCCCCTTGATCTCTCAAAGTGCTGGGATTACAGGCATGAGTCACTGTGCCTGGCCTCTTTTTTTTTTTTTTTTTTTTGAGACAGTTTCTCTCTTGTCACTCAGGCTGGAGTGCAGTGACACAATCTCCACTCAGGTTCCAGTGATTCTCCTCCCTCGGCCTCTCAAGTGGCTAGAATTACAGGTACCAACCACCACGCCCAGCTAATTTTTGTATTTTCAGTAGTTTCACCATGTTGGCCAAGCTGGTCTCAAACTCCTGACCTCAGGTGATCCTCCCGCCTCGGCCTCCCAAAGTGTTAGGATTACAGGTGTGGACCACCGCACCTGGCCAAAAATCCTCTCTTGCCCTCACAAATCTAATTTTTACTCCCCTCCCACATCTCTCCTTTGCCACCTCCCTGTATCACCTGTGTCTTCTGACACTGGCAACACCAAGCCCAGCTTCAAATCCCTCTGGCTGGGGTTCGAACTGAGTTTAGCAAAAGAGGGCTGAGAAATAACCCTGTGTCCCATAGACCTCTCAGATCCAGGGAATCAATGGCTCCATTCCTGAGGTCTGTGCCACTAGGAAGGCACTGTGCTAAGTGTTGTTGGGGCTCAGAAACCAATATCCCAAAATATCGCGTTTTGTCATCCTGAACTGAAGAAGCCTCAAGGTCTCTCTGACCTTCTTCCCACCCACCATCTCCCAAAGTGAACTTCCTTTATCTGCCTGAGATCCAGACCCACCAAAAGGAACAACTGTTTTTCCTTCCCCTCTCTGTAAGAACAAGAATGTAAGTAACCGCACCTGCACAGACTCTTTTGCAAGATAATGTACAGGTTAGTCTCTGTTCCCCAGATGCATTCATTCTCTCTAGTAATCTCCTCAACAGAATTCCTCTTCTCTGCCTCCCATCCCATTTTGTTAGAATAGTATACAAGCTCCCGACCCCTACCTGGGAGTGGGCGCTCATCATGATTCTCCTCATTTACATCTGTTAAATACATTTGCATGCTTTCCTTCCAATTAATCTGGCTTTTGTGAGTTGATTTTTCAGCGAAGCCTCAGAGGAAGAAGAGGAAAGTTCTTATTGGTCCTTATGGTGCCCTCCTTGCATGATTTCATGTAAACCTTTCGGCAACTCTACTAAATATAATACTATAGTATTGATGGTGAAACCTAAACATAATTGGTGGGGTGCAGGGTTCTAGGTTCATCTGACTCTGTTAGGGAAACAGTGTAAAAGAGCCAGGCTGACTTTCTTTTTTTTTTTTTTGAGACAGAGTATCGTAGCCAATGGCAGTATCGTAGCCAATAAGGTTTATCCGAGGTGCGATTATTGCTGATTGAAAACTTATCCCAATACCCTGCCATGACGGCTTGAAATATGCTAATTGAAAACTTTTCCCAATACCTTGCCATGACAGCTTGAAATATAGTAGGCATTGGCAATTTTTGACAGTCTATACAGAGACTAAATTATATATAAAAAAAAAAAAAAAAACAGAGTCTCACTCTGTCGCCCAGGCTGGAGTGCAGTAGCACCATCAGGGCTCACTGCAACCTCTGGCTCCCGGGTTCATGCAATTCCCCTGCCTCAGCCTCCAGAGTAGCTGGGATTACAGGCGCGTGCCACCATGCCTGGCTATTTTTTTTTTTTTTTTTTTTTGAGTCGGAGTTTCGCTCTTGTTACCCAGGCTGGAGTGCAATGGCACAATCTCGGCTCACCGCAACCTCCGCCTCCTGGGTTCAAGCAATTCTCCTGCCTCAGCCTCTGGAGTAGCTGGGACTACAGGCGCATACCACTATGCCCAGCTAATTTTTTTTGTATTTTTAGTAGAGACAGGGTTTCACCATGTTGACCAGGATGGTCTCGATCTCTTGACCTTGTGATCCACCCGCCTTGGCCTCCCAAAGTGCTGGGATTATAGGCGTGAGCCACCACACCCGGGCTTTTTTTTTGTATTTTTAGTAGAGATGAGGTTTCACCATGTTGGCCAGGCTGGTCTTGAATGCCTGACCTCAAGTGATCCACCTACCTCAGCCTCCCAAAGTGCTGGGATTACAGGTGTGAGCTGCCGAGCCCGGCCTCGGTGACACCATTTAAAAAATCAACTCCAGGCCAGACACGCACCTGTAATCCCAGCTACTCAGGAGGCTGAGACAGGAGAATCCCTTGAACCTGGGAGACAGAGGTTGCAGTGAGCCAAGATCGCACCACTGTACTCCAGCCTGGGTGACACAGTGAGACTCTGTCTCAAAAAAAAAAAAAAAAAAATCATCTCCATATGAAAACTAGCCAGGCATGGACCAGGCGCAGTGGCTCACACCTGTAATCCCAGCATCTAAGGTCAAGGGGGGCAGGTCACTCAAGGTAAGAAGTTAGAGACCAACCTTGCCAACATAGTGAAACCTCATCTCTACAAAAACACAAAAATTAGCTGGGCATGGTGGTGGGTGCCTGTATTCCCAGCTACCTGGAAGACTGAGGCAGGAGAATCACTTGAACCCAGGAGGCGGAGGCTACAGTGTGCTGAGATCATGCCACCGCACTCCAGCCTGGGTGACAGAATGAGATCCTTTCTCAATAAATAAATAAATTAAACTAGCAAGGCACGTTCCTTGCCAGCCACAACCCATGGTCATAAGATGTTTATGGCTAAGAAAGCAGCTTGATAATGCCTGCAAGGACAAACTCCTATCACAACAGAATGTCTACATACCCTGTGACTGCATAACAATTATGCTTTTAAGATAGTCGTAGTTGCTAGGCGCGGTGGTTCACACCTGTAATCCCAGCACTTTGGGAGGCTGAGGCGCGTGGATCACTTGAGGCCAGACGTTCGAGACCAGCCTGACCAACATGGTGAAACCCATCTCTACTAAAAATACAAAAAATTAGCTGGGCATGGTGGCGCATGCCTGTAGTCCTAGCTACTCAGGAGGCTGAGGCAGAAGAATCACTTGAACCTGGGAGGCGGAGGTTTCAGTGAGCCAAGATTGTGCCACTGACACTGACTCCAGCCTGGGCGACAGATTGAGACTCTGTCTCAAAAAATAAAATAAAGAAAAAAGGTAGTCATAGTTAGCTCCTTCTTTTTTTTTTTTAGAGACGGGGTTTCACCATATTGGTCAGGCTGGTCTCAAACTCCTGATCTCAGGTGATCCACCCACCTCAGCCCCTCAAAGTGCTGGGATTACAGGTGTGAGCCACTGCGCCCAGCCATAGTGATGCTGTTATGTACTTATGCCCTAAAAAAGTAATAATAAGGATAGTTTTATTTAAATCCACAGAATAACAAATTTTGTCATGCTATCAGCCCACCCACACCTAGACATAGCTTAGCTTTTACATAGATAAGACCCCTACAAAAGATGAACCGGCTGGGCGCAGTGGCTCACGCCTGTAATCCCAGCACTTTGCGAGGCCAAGGCAGGTGGATCACTTGAGGTCAGGAGTTCGAGACCAGCCTGGCCAACATGGTGAAACTCCATCTCTACTAAAAATACAAAAATTAGCTGAATGTGGTGGTGCTCGCTTGTAATCCCAGCTACTCAGGAGGCTGAGGCAGGAGAATCGCTTGAATCCGGGAGGTGGAGGTTGTATGAGCCGAGATCATACCACTTACTGCACTCCAGCCTGGGTGGCAAGAGTGAAACTCCATCTCAAAAAAAGAAGAGTTGGCGCATTCCTCCTCCTCTTGCTTTTTGAGGACACCCTACTCTGTAACTGAGTAGCTTTCAATCAACTATCTCTTCTCACTGCACCCTGTGGCTTGCCTTGAATTCCTTCCTGCAGGAGATCCAAGAATCCTCTCTTGGGGTTTGGATGAGAACCCCTTTTTCCAGCAACAACTCCACACTTCCTGTGAATCAGGATGCTACTGAAGTAGAACAAGCCAGAACAGCAGGGATACAGTTGCCTTTTCTGAAACAATGGGAAAATGCCACAATGGGGAAGGAGGAGGAATTTCTTGAAGGGAAACAAGATAAAAAGGATAAGGAACCCAGAGACTCAGAATTGTGTCACGATCTGCATATATTGGTACTGAGGGGACAGGAGAGGCAGAGAGATGGGAGGAGGGTGGGGTAACTCCGGGAATTCTCAACAGAAGGTAAGGTTGTGTGCCAGAGGGGTGGGAGGCTGGGAAAGGGAGACAGGGTTGAAGAAAGGTCAGGGGAAGAAGTGGCCCCACCCCCATGCCTGCGGAGAATCGAAAGATCAGGAAGGTGCTAGCGTGTGAAATGTTTATTTTTTCCAAAGGCTAAAAATACAGTGAAAAGGAAACACACACACACAAACTAACCTAACCAGAAACGGGGAAAAGTGGTCACAGCGACAGCTGAGAAATCTGAGACGGAATTTCAGGAATTGGGATAACTCAGTGACCTGAGCTTGGAAATTCCACCCCGTGACGAGGCTCTGGAGAGCGACTGCTTCCCATCAGCGTCTAGAACACTTTCCAGCAGCCTGAGGTGGGGCAGAGAGGGAATAAGGGAATAAGCCAGGCGGAGGTGAATGCCCCCAGTTGAGAGGGCAGACCTGTTACCTCCAGGGAAGGTGGGCGTGGGATGGATAAGGCGTGGGACCCTCCATTTAGCCCACTGTCAGAGTAATCATAACTACCTTAACAACAACCCCTTACTAAGATGCCAGCAGTCTTGTCAGGTAGTATCATCCCCACTTTATAGATGAGGACACAGAGGCACAGAGAGGTTAAGTGATTTGACTGAGGTCTCACAGCGGGCAAATAGCAGTGCTAGGAATCTTTCTCTTATTTTTATTTTTATTTTTATTTTTTATAGAGACGGGGTTTCACCATGTTGGCCAGGATGGTCTCAATCTCTTGACCTAGTGATCTGCCCGCCTCAGCCTCCCAAAGTGCTGGGATTACAGGCTTGAGCCACCGCACCCGGCCGCTAGGAACCTTTCTGAGATCATAGAGCCCTTTCCTGACCATCTAATGAATGCTATGTACCCGGTACCCAGGAAAAAGCCTTATAATGAACTTATACATATTCCATTCAATTTCAGGGAGTTCAAAGAGCCCCTAAGCCCATTCCATGGGAAAGAAATTGGACAGTAGGCAAGTGTTGAATGATCTCCCACCCTTATCCCCAACCCCAGGGTCCAGTAAACAAAGCCACAGTGCATATGGGAGACGGTGGCTTACAACAATTGCACACCACCCCTTCCTTGAAACCTTTACTAGCCTGGGACCTGGATTTTGCCCTAGCTGGTTTGAGAGGCCTCTCCAACCTGCTCTGGCATGAGGTGGTGATCGGGGTGGCAGCTGGGAGGGGGTGGGCTGGGAAAGCCATAACAGACTTTGTGGGGAAGCCGGAATTGTGCTATATTGGAGGACAACACCTCTCCCTCACCCCCTCAGGGTATCCTTTTTCGGGCTGAGATTTGGAACTGCCCAGCCTGGAAGAGATGAAGGCCTCCTCCTTTAATTAAATGCCCAGGGGTTGCTATGGAAACCAGAGCTTCCAAATCCTGGCCAGACAATGGGGAGAGGAGCTGCTCTAGTGAAGCTTCAGGGGACTTGCTGGGGGCAGGAATGGGGCCAGAGGGTGAGAAAAAAAGGGAGTACCAGCTGAGGAGTTCAGTCTCCTCTCTCCCTGGGGCTGTGGGAAGGGGCCTCTCAGAGCCAAGGGGTCTGAGACAGGGGCAACCCTCCTGGAAAGGGGAGGCAATGGGGGCGGGTAGCTGGAGCCAGGCACTGCCCAGAACTGAACACCTCCTTTGTTCCCAGAGGAGAGAGTCAGCCAAGTTGGTAAACAAAGGGAAGAGGCCAGAGGGCAGACAGCTAAGTGATAAGGCCAGGACCGCAGAGAGCTGAGTAATGGAGCGCCAGAGACAGGGAAATCTCCATGGTCCAACTGACAGGTAGGACACGCAGCAGGCCTGCATACTTGTCACACCGACACACACAGTCACAGCGATCACACAGGACACACAGGTGTTCCTACAGAAACACTGGTCTTCAGGGACACTCAGATCCCCTGCTCCCTTGTCCCCGACCTCTCCTCTGGAGTTCATTAGTCTCCCTCCTTTGGAATGTTTATGGAAGGCAGAGGGCAGGCCTCTCTTTCATGAGCGTGGGCTCCCACAGGTGGGAGAGCTTCACGCAGGGTTCAGGGACATCAGCAGGTCATGGATCCTGTTACCACACTTTGAGAGGAGACACCCCCGTTTGCAAAACATCACAACACAGATCGTTCACTTATGTGCTGGGCACTGTGCCAAAGGCAGTATAGTCTCTAGCTTCATGCCCCCACAACTCTGTGAGGTACTAGAGAGAATTTGAGGGGAACTTAGGTAAATCAGGTGCACACTCGCAGTAGGTAAGTGGAAGAGCTGGGATTAGGATTAAACCCGGGTTTGTCTGACTCTTCCCATTTTTCCTACATTTGCTTCAAAAACTTCTTGGAAACTTTTCTGAGCAAGCCTACTCTGTTCTCATCCCTTCCCTCTCCCACTCGGTGTTACCTAAATACTTCTCTAGAAGCAGTTCCCAATTTGCAAGCTGGTTATTTAAAGGGTTTATATATAACTTGGTTGTTTGGAACCCAAACACATTTTTCCCAGAGAAAAAATGTTAAATGGGCCAGGCACGGTGGCTCACGCCTGTAATCCCAGCACTTTGGGAGGCCAAGGTGGGCAGATCATGGGTCAGGAGTTTGAGATCAGCCTGGCCAATATGGGGAAACACCGTCTCTACTAAAAATACAAAAAATTAGCCGGTAGTGGTGTCCCATGCCTGTAATCCCAGCTATTTGGGAGGCTGAGGCAGGAGAATTGCTTGAACCTGGGAGGTGGAGGTTGTGGTGAGTGGAGATTGCGCCATTGCACTCCAGCCTGGGAGACAAAGCAAGACTCTGTCTCAAAAAAAAAAAGTTAAATGTGTCCAGAAAGGCCACTTGACCCAGAATGTATGTAGCTGACAATGTTACATCTAGTTCAGGATTAGCCTGGGGACCCAACCATCAGTAATAACAGTGTTTTCTGGGAAATATGTCTGGTTACACTGTGAGAAAGAAACAACGTTCTTTTTTCACTTTCTTTTCCCTCTCCTTCCTCATTCTGCCAGATCCGTATTGCAGTTCCTGGAGAGCCTGGGGCAATGAGAATAGATGGCAAATATGGTGCTGACCAAAGGGAGTTTCTTGAGAAGGGCAGAGAAGAAGGGTAGAGGCTAGCCATGGTGGCTCACGCCTGTAATCCCAGCACTTCGGGAGGACAAGGCAGATGGATCACCAGAGGTCAGGAGTTTGAGACCAGCCTGACCAACAGGGTGAAACCCTGTCTCTACTAAAAATACAAAAATTAACCAGGCATGGTGGCAGGCACCTGTAGTCCCAGCTACTCGGGAAGCTGAGACAGGAGAATTGCTTGAACCTCAGAGGCAGAGGTTGCAGTGAGCCAAGATAGTGCCACTGTACTCCAGCCTGGGCAATAGAGCAAGACTCCATATTAAAAAAAAAAAGAGAGAGAGAGAGAGAAAGAGAGAGAGAGGTAGAGAAGGGAGTTTCTGGAGAAGGGGAAGAAAGGGTTGAGAATCCAAGCCTTCCTGAACTGAAAGGACTGTTGAGATGGCCCAGTGAAAGCTGAGTGCAGAGGGAGCAGCCAGGAGGACAGCTGCCAGTTCCTGTTTCAAGGACACAGCTCCAGACAGCCAGTCTAGGGCCAAGGGGGGTGGCAGGTGATCAGATTTTTCTTCACTAAGAAGAACTTTTTAACTATTAAATCTCTCCAAAAGCAAATGGGCCTCTTGGTGAAGTAGAGTTCTCTGCTGCTGGGAATATTCAAGGAGAAGGTAAATAACCTATTGAACATATGGTGAAAGAAAAGAAGCATTGGACCAGTAGACTTCTGAGATTCCGCTAAATTTATAAACCCATTTAGCAAAGTGTTATGTAGTATCTATATGTGCCCAGCACTATGCAAGAAACAAAGTTTATAGCAGGGGTTCTTGCCCTCATAGAGCTTACAGTCTAATGGGAGAGTCAAGCATTAAATAAACACAACTGAATATAATTTAATTTTTTTTTTTTTTTTTTGAGACAGAGTTTCGCTCTTGCTACCCAGGCTGGAGTGCAATGGCACAATCTCGGCTCACCGCAACCTCCGCCTCCTGGGTTCAGGCAATTCTCCTGCCTCAGCCTCCTGAGTAGCTGTGATTACAGGCACGCACCACCATGCCCAGCTAATTTTTTGTATTTTTAGTAGAGACGGGGTTTCACCATGTTGACCAGGATGGTCTCGATCTCTTGACTTCATGATCCACCCGCCTCAGCCTCCCAAAGTGCTGGGATTACAGGCATGAGCCACTGTGCCCGGCCTAATTTAATTATTATGTATTTATTTTTTAGTGACAGGGTTCTTGGCTATGTTGCCCAGGCTACTTTCAAACTCCTGGCCTCAAGTGATCCTCCTGTCTCAGCCTCCCAAAGTGCTGGGATTATAAGCATGAACCACCACACCTAGCCCTCAACTGAATATATAATTTCAAATTGTGATACAGATTATAATGGAAAATAATAAGGTACTACTATGAGAGACTAAGAGAAGGGATCTAATTCAGAGGGACTCTTTGAGGAACTGACAGTGAGGCCAAGATCTGGAGGATGAATGGGGTCAGCCTGGAAAAGGGAAGGTGTATGTGTATGAGGAAGGGTTCAGGGTAGAGGCAACATCAGAAAGAAGGCCCTAGGGCAGGAAAGAACAGTGTGACAGGAAAATTGGGAGTGAGGGGAGAGGAGCAAGAGATGGCACTGACAAGGGAGGCAGGGTGAGATCTCACAGGCGACACTAGGAGCTTCCATGTTGCCTAACACCCTGACCTTATCTCTTGCTCTTTTTTTTTTTTTAATATTTATATATGGGGGAGAGTCTCACTGTGTTGCCCAGGCTGGAGTGCAGTGGTGCAATCTTGGCTCACTGCAACCTCTGCCTCCTAGGTTCAAGCAACTCTTCTGCCTCAGCCTCTCGAGTAGCTGAGATTATAGTCGTGCACCAACGTGCCCGGCTACTTTTTTGTATTTAGTAGAGGCAGAGTTTCACCATGTTGACCAGGCTGGTCCTGACCTCAGGTGATCCACCCGCCTCAGCCTCCCAAAGTGCTGGGATTACAGGTGTGAGCCATGCACCTGCCTGACCTTATCTCTTAGCTAGTTGCCCCTCTCCAGTCCTGGGCCTCTAGGCCTTGGTCTCCAGCAGCTCCCTGCAGTTGCAAGGCTGCACCATTCCCCATGACTCCTCCCACTTCCCCAGGACTTCTTCATAGTAGCAGGTGCTACTTGTACCTTATCAGTGTCCCCAGGAGGTAGAATGGTAGAATTCTCATGTTTTGTGTGGGACGTTCAGGTTTAATTCATTGCCTTTGCAATGAGCTTCCCTCTCAAGAGATAGCATAGTTTGGTGGTGAAAAGCACGAACTCTGGAGCCAAACTGCCTGGGTTTAGATAGTGGCTTTGTCACTTGCTGTTTGACTTTGCCAAGTTACTGAACTGCTTCAGGCCTCATGTGTAAAATGAGGATGACCATGATTATCTCCTGGGAGTGTTATGAAGTAATACTTGCTGCTGGGCGTGGTGGCTCAAGTCTGTAATCCCAGCACTTTGGGAGGCCGAGGTGGGTGGATCACGAGGTCAAGATATCGAGACCATCCTGGTCAACATGGTGAAACCCCGTCTCTACTAAAAATACAAAAAATTAGCTGGGCATGGTGGCACGTGCCTGTAATTCCAGCTACTCAGGAGGCTGAGGCAGGAGAATTGCCTGAACCCGGGAGGCGGAGGTTGCGGTGAGCCGAGATCGCGCCATTGCACTCCAGCCTGGGTAACAAGAGCGAAACTCCGTCTCAAAAAAAAAAAAAAAGTAATACTTGCTAAGTGTTTAGGACAGAGCCTGACATATAGGTACTAGAATAATCTCCCCCTTATCTTCAGGGAATACATTCCAAGACTCCCAGTGGATGCCTGAAACTGCAGATAGTACCAAATTCTATATGGGTCGTGTTTTTTTTTCTATACATACTTACCTATGATAAAGTTTAATTTTAAAATTAGGCACAGTAAGAGATTACCAACAATAACTAATAATAAAGTAAAACAATTATAATGATATGCCAGTATCACTACTCTTGTGCTTTGGAGCCATTATAAAGTAAAATAAGGGTTACTTTTTTCTTTTTTTTGAGATAGAGTCTTGCTCTGTCAGCTAGGCTAGAGTGCAGTGGCACAATCTTGGTTCACTGCAACCTCTGCCTCCCAGAGGTTCAAGTGATTCTCAGTGGGCCTCAGTCTCCCGAGCAGCTAGGCTTACAGGTGTGCACCACCATGCCTGGCCAAAATAAAGGTTACTTGAACACAAGCACTGTGATACTGAGACAGTGGATGTGATAACTGAGATGGCCACTAAGTGATAATGGGTGGGCAGCATCTACATTGTGGATACGCTGGACAAAGAGATGACTCACATTCCGGGCGGCATAGAGTGGGATGGTGTGAGATTTCATCACACTACTCAGAATGGTGGCAATTTAAAACTTATGAATTGTTTATTTCTGGAATTTTCCATTTAATGTTTTCAAACCATGATTGACCACAGAAGGCGAGACCACATACATAGACATATACAGTAGCCCCTTCTTATCTGTGTAACGGAAACTGTGGAAAGCAAGACCATGGATAAGAAGGGGCTACTGTATATGAGTGGATCTTTTTCTTTTCCCTTTTTTTTGGAGGCAGAGTCACTATGTTACCCAGGCTGGTCTCAAACTCCTGGGCTCAAGTGATCCTCCTGAGTCGGCCTCCCAAAGTGCTGGGATTACAGGCATGTGCTTGGTCCAGAGTGGTGTTTTTTGTTTGTTTCTTTGTTTGTTTTTGAGATGGAGTTTTGCTCTTGTTGCCCAGGTTGGAGTACAATAGTGCAATCTCAGCTCACCACAACCTCCGCCTCCTGGGTTCAAGCGATTCTCCTGCCTCAGCCTCCCAAGTAGCTGGAATGACAGGTGTGCGCCACTACGCCTGGCTAATTTTGTATTTTTAGTAGAGACAGGGTTTCTCCATGTGGGTCAGGCTATTCTTGAACTCCTGACCTCAGGTGATTCACCCATCTGGGCCTCCCAGAGTGCTGGGATTATAGGCATGAGCCACTGTGCCCAGCCCAGAGTGTTTCTTAAACGAAATCACCAGCAATAAACCATTACAACATCTCCTGTTTTCCTAGTTCACCCCCATGTTCTCCCAGTCCCATCCCTACGTCCACAGCAGGGAGCAAGAGGCCCAGCCTGCTGTTCTCTCTACTCACCCACTTTTTCGTCCAAGCTTCCTCTGGCCACAACTCTGGTACTTAAAAAAACAGCCAGGTTCAGTGGCATGCACCTGTAGTCCCAGCTACTCTAGAGGCTGAATGGAGAGGATCATTTGAGCCCAGGAGTTTGAGTCAAGTCTGGGCAATATAAAAAAAGAGAGTAGGTAGAGCTGAGGTCACCCCACCTAGCCCTCCTCACCCCCAGAATAAAAGATGTTCCTAATGGTAGGTTCCAGTCAAATCAAGGTGTACTGGTGACTCCCCTTCCTTCTTTCTCTCTCCTCCTCTCCCACCACATCTCCCCTCCAGCTATTTTCAGAGGCTTCGAGTATTCTGAATACACTAAATATGTCACTGATCCACTTGCACCTGGAGCCCTGCATTCTGGGCCTTGGTCCTGATCCCCACAGCTGAGTTCAGTGCTCACCCACATGCTCCCATCCCACCCCATGCTTATTCCCAATGTGGAACTTAGCACTTCTGCATCATAACCAGCAGCTTTCTTGTCAGTGTCCTTGAGGGCAGCAGCTGTCTGCCTGTTCTCTGTTGCATCCCAGGGCCTACATATGGCACTTACCACTCTAGCGTCATTTCTCACCAGTTCTTCTCCTGGCATCTCTGAGCCAGCTACGAGGGCCTGCTGTCAGCTTCTCAGGACTGCTGTTCCCTCTCAGGGCCTTTCCATGTGCTTCCCTCCATGCCCAAAGTGCTCCTCCTCAGGTCCTCGCCTGGCCAGCCCCTACTCCTTCTTCAGGTCTCAGCTTACCTGTCATTCCAGGAAGCCTTCCATGAAGCCCCTGGTCTAGGTAGGTGGCCCTCCTTTGGGGTCGTCCAGCACCACAATGCCGGCTGTATTTTAAGATCTCTTTGTACCTCCCACTTGCCTGCAGAACTCAGGTAGGGCAGGGACCATGCTTATCTAACTTGCTGTTGCATCTCTAGTGCCTAGCCCAGAGCCCAGCTGCTAATAGACCAGGGTTTATGCCCTGGGGCCCATGGATGAGCTGCCAGGGGTTCATGAGGCTCCCAAAATCACACAAAAATGTCTGTAGGGTTTATAGTGCGTTCTTTTTGGGAGACAATCTGTATTTTTTGTGTGTGTGACATTTGAATAGCACTGTATTTTTTTTTTTAAATCATACTCTCAAAGGATATGTGACACTCCTGCCCACTAAAAAAGGTTAAGAATCAGTGTGTGAACTAGGTACAGTGGCTCACACCTGTAATCCCAGCACTTTGGGAGTCTGAGGCAGGCGGATCACCTCAGGTCAGGAGTTCAAGACCAGCCTCACCAACATCGAGAAACACCGTCCCTACTAAAAATACAAAATTAGCTGGGCGTTGTGGCACATGCCTATAATCCCAGCTACTCTGGAGGCTGAGGCAGGAGAATCACTTGAACCCAGGAGGTGGAGGTTGTGGTGAGCTGAGATTGCACTATTGTACTCCAACCTGGGCAACAAGAGCAAAACTCTGTCTCTTTCTTTAAAAAAAAAAAAAAAAAAAAAAAAAAAAAAAAATTTTATAGAGACAGGATTTCAAAAGGATAGTCTCTATCTCCTGACCTTGTGACCTGCCCACCTCGGCCTTCCAAAGTGCTGGGATTACAGGTGTGAGCCACTGTACCTGGCCAAAACTCCGTCTCAAAAAAAAAAAAAAACAGTGTAGGTAGGCATTCTGTAAATACTTATTTTTGATTGGATGCATCCACTGTGACTATAAGATGATACTCAATAAACATTATTGAATGAATGAATGGGCCTCCTCTTCACAGAGTGTTGTAATTGTTTTCAATGGATCAAGGAAAACCTCAGAAGAAACCATTGCCAGAAAAAAGTTAAAGTGCCCCTTGCTTCAGCCCCTGACTCTGTGGTCCTAAATACTTGACTCCTCAGTGGGGCCCACAGCTTAAGAACAACGCTTCATAGGCTCATAGCCCCTGCCAGAACCCATCTCCTGCCCTGAAATCCACCTACTGCGCCTTTGCAGCCTGTCAGCTGAAAATAATCCCAGTGAAGGCAGGGGTTGGGTGGTAGCAGAGGAAGCAGGCCCACACACGCCTTTAATGCGGGGGACTCTGCCCCCTGCTGGCTGCCCAGCTCCCCTTCAGCGCCCGGCCGAGAGCCCGGTGGCTCCGACTGAGGTCAGAACCGGGAGAGAAGAAGGAGCGAGGCGGAGGCGCCTCAGGAGCGGGCCGTCGCCCACTGGGCAGTCTTCCCACCGACGACTAGGCTTTGTCTTCAAAACAAGTCAGAGGTGGTAGCTTCTGCTTTGGAGCCCCCTCGCTTCTTTTCTGCGCTCTCCCGACTTCGACTTCCAAATTAGGAGCTTAGGGAGGGCAGGGGGCGTGGTGGGGGTGGTGGTCCTTCTGGAGCTCCAGGGAGGTCCAGTCATCCAGACTTGGCTTTCTCATCGATCTCTTTCCCCAGAGCCTGGTTACTGCCGGCACCTTTGGATCCTCGGCCAATTCTCTGCTTCGCCTACACTTGGCGTGTGGTGTACCAACCTCCCCGCGTCACCATGGAAACAGGAGCCTTTGCATCCATCCCAGAGCTGATCTGTGAAGCTATGAGAAGAATCTGGAGGGGTGGGGAGTGGGGGGTGGGGGGGCAGAGAGATAAAGGAAGGGGAAAAGGGAAAACGTTGAGAGAAAAATATGGAGAGAAATAAATCCGGGTGAAGGGGCAGGATTGCTTTAGAAGGGTTACTGAATAACTTTTACTCTGTGGAGAGGGTCAGCTTCCTTGACAGACTGTAAATGTAGTCCTCTCATGGTCAGTTCGAGCTGGCCGAACCTCCTCACAGACTATCAGTTAGTAGCCATATAACCTTGAGTGAGTGACTTAGCCCCTCTAAGCATCACTTTTCTCGTCTGTAAAATAAAAATAATAGCAGCACTCCACAGGGTTATTGAAAAAACCAGTGAGGGGTGATCCATATTCAGCACTTAATACAGTGTTTGGCACATAGTGAGTGCTCAAAAATGTAGTTATGGTTGCACATGCTTGTGTATCTTTAGTAATGATTTCTGTTATTTCTTTATTTATTTTTCCTCTGCTGAATTGCCAGCACTTCAATAATAATACCTAATAATACTTTAGAATTTTTAAAATCATGTCATCCTTGTTTTCGGACCATGCTAATCATCTCTGTATCATTCCAGTTTTAGAATATGTGCTGTCCAAGGACCACTACTTTACAATTTTCTTTTTTTCTTTCTTTCTTTCTTTTTCTTGCTTTCTTTCTTTTTCTTTCTTTCTTCTTTCTTTCTTTCCTCTTCTTTCTTTCTTCTTTCTGTCTTTCTCTCTCTCTCTCTCTCCCTCCTTCCTTCCTTTTTTTTTGAGACACAGTCTTGCTCTGTCACCCAGGCAGCAGTGCAGTGGTGCAATCTCAGCTCACTGCAACCACCTTTGCCTCCTGAGTTCAAGCAATTTTCCTGCCTCAGCCTCCCAAGTAGCTGGGATTAGTGCCACCACACCCAGATAATTTTTGTATTTTTAGTAGAGACAGGGTTTCACCACGTTGGCCAGGCTGGTCTCAAATTCTTGACCACAAGTGATCTACCCACCTTGGCCTCTCCAAGTTCTAGGATTACAGGCGTGAGCCACCGCACCCAGCCTTTCATTTTTTTCTTTTCTTTCTTTTTTTTTTTTGGAGACAAATTCTCACTTTGTTGCCCAAACTGGAGTGCAGTGGCACGATCTCGGCTCATTGCAACCTCTACCTCCTGGGTTCAAGTGATTCTCCTGTCTCAACCTCCTGAGTAGCTGGGACTACAGGCATGTGCCACCATGCCCAGCTAATTTTTGTGTTTTTAATAGAGGTGGCTTTTCACTATGTTGGCCAGGCTGGTCTCGAACTCCTGACCTCGTGATCTGCCAGGTTTGGCCTCCCAAAGTGCTGGGATTACAGGCATGAGCCACTGTGCCCAGCCTCTTTCTTTCTTTTTTCTTTTTTTCTTTTTTTTTTTTTGAGATGGAGTCTCACTCTGTCACCCAGGCTGGGTGCGATCTTGGCTCACTGCAACCTCTGCCTCCCAAGTTCAACTAATTCTCCTGCCTCAGTCTCCCGAGTAGCTGGGATTACAGGCATGTGCCACCATGCCCAGTTGATTTTTGTATTTTTCTTTTTTTTTTTTTTTTGAGACGGAGTTTCGCTCTTGTTACCCAAGCTGGAGTGCAATGGTATGATCTCAGCTCACCGCAACCTCCGCCTCCTGAGTTCAAGCAATTCTCCTGCCTCAGCCTCCCGAGTAGCTGGGACTACAGGCACGCGCCACCATGCCCAGCTAATTTTTTGTATTTTTAGTAGAGACGGGGTTTCACCATGTTGACCAGGATGGTCTCAGTCTCTTGACCTCGTGATCCACCCGCCTTGGCCTCCCAAAGTGCTGGGATTATAGGCGTGAGCCACCGCACCAGGCCGATTTTTGTATTTTTAGTAGAGACGGGGGTTTCACCATATCGGCCAGGCTGGTCTTGAACTCCTGACCTTGTGATCCGCCCACCTCCGCCTCTCAAAGTGCTGGGATTAAAGGCGTGAGCCACTGTGCCTGGCCCTTTTAAAGACAAGGTCTTACTCTATCACCCAGTCTAGAGTGCAGTAGCGCTATCATGGTTCACTGCAGCCTCGAACTCCCAGGCTCAGGTGATCCTCCCACCTCAGCCTCCCAAGGAGCTGGGACTACAGATGCATGCCCCTATGCCTGGATAATTTTTTGTACTTTTTGTAGAGACAGGGTTTCCTCCCGTGGCCTAGGCTTACAATTTTCAAGGTGCGGCCAGAGGCAGTGGCTCACTCGTGTAATCCCAGCACTTGGGGAGGCCAAGGCGGGTGGATCACCTGAGGTCAAGAGTTTGAGACCAGCCTGGCAAACATGGTGAACTCTCATGTCTACTAAAAAATACGAAAATTAGCTGGGTGTGGCGGCACATACCTGTAGTCCCAGCTACTCGGGAGACTGAGGCAGGAGAATTGCTTGAACCAGGAGATAGAGGTTGCAGTGAGCCAAGATCCTGCCACTGCACTCCATCCTGGGTGAAAGAGCAAGACTCTGTCTCAAAAACAAAAACAAAAAAAACAATTTTCAAGATGCTTTTACACACATTCTCTCATTTGGGTCACCCCAATCATGAAAAACACAGAAGGGATTACTCTCCCCGCTTTGCAGATGAAGATAGAAATTAGGAATTTAACCTTGTTCAAAGGCTTGACCTAATGCTAAAGCTTAGGGTTCTATAGAGCTGGGATTCAGTGCCCTGCCCTCTTATGTCCTTTCTGTGTCCCTCTGCCCAGTGTGGTGCCACAAACAGCACCTCATTGTTTGGTGGCATTGATTCTGTGGAGCAGAACTCTCAGGGAAATGCTAATCCTGAAGTGTGGGTACTTGGGTTTGAACATGAAGGAAGGAGAAAATGCTTAATTAAATCTATAATTTTTTTTTTCTTCTCTGAGTTGGAGTCTTGCTCTGTTCACCGTATCCAGCCAGAAATATTTTTAATTATAGATTTAATAGGCCAGGTGCAGTGGCTCACGCCTGTAATCCCAGCACATTGGGGGGCCGAAGCAGGTGGATCACTTGAGGTCAGGAGTTCGAGACCAGCCTGGCCAACATGGTGAAACCCTTTCTCTACTAAAAATACAAAATTAACCGGGCATGGTGGCACAAGCCTGTAATCCCAGCTACTCGGGAGGCTGAGGCAAGAGAATCACTTGAACTCTGGAGGCAGAGGTTGCAGTTAGCCGAGATTGCACCACTGCACTCCAGCCTGGATGACAAAGTGAGACTCCATCTCAAAAAAAAAATTCCCTCAGAAGGAGAGTGACTGCTAATGACTGAGGTTTCTTTCTTTCTTTCTTTTTTTTTTTTTTTTGAGACAGAGTCTCGCTCTGTTGCCAGGCACCAGGCTGGAGTGCAGTGGCACAATCTTGGCTCACTGCAACCTCCGCCTCCCGGGTTCAAACAATTCTCCTGCCTCAGCCTCCCGAGTAGCTGGGACTACAGGCTCACGCCACCACACCCAGCTAATTTTTGCATTTTTAGTAGAGACGGGGTTTCACCATGTTGGCCAGGATGGTCTCGATCTCTTAACCTGGTGATCCGCCCGCCTCAGCCTCCCAAAGTGCTGGGATTACAGGCTTGAGCCACCGTGCCCGGCTGGTTTCTTTATATTCTAAATTTGAAAATGCTCTGAATGTTGTAAATTTGGTGGTGGTGATGGTTGCACAAGTCTGTGAATAACTAAAAATCATTAAATTGTACATTTTTTTATGCCTCTGAGACAAGTTCAAGAATTGTACATTTTATTCTTTTTTTTTGTTTTTGAAACAGAGTCTCACTCTTTCACCCAGGCTGGAGTGCAGTAGTGTGATCTCAGCTCACTTCAACCTCTGCCTCCGGGGTTCAAGCAGTTCTCTTGCCTCAGCCTCCTCAGTAGCTGGGATTACAGGCACATGTCACCATGCCCAGCTAATTTTTGTATTTTTTTTTTTTTTTTTTTAGTAAAGACAGGGTTTCACCATGTTGGTCAGGCTAGTCTTGAACTCCTGACCTCGTGATCCTCGTGCCTCATCCTTTCAAAGTGCTGGGATTACAGGCATGAGCCACTGCACCCAGCAAGAATTGTACATTTTAAATGGGTGAATTGCTTGGTATGTGAATTATGTTTCAATACAGCTGTTATTTTTTTAATTCACACAAATCAAATCCCAGACCCAGATGTGGCACCAGTGAATTCTACCAAACATTTAAGGAAGAAATAATGCCAGTTGGACAC
Source organism: Aotus nancymaae (assembly GCF_030222135.1). Taxonomy (NCBI): domain Eukaryota; kingdom Metazoa; phylum Chordata; class Mammalia; order Primates; family Aotidae; genus Aotus; species Aotus nancymaae. Next base: position 32,677,044 of record NW_026988428.1, read on the forward strand.
AAATGCTTGCAAATTATAGAAATAAAGGGCTGACCCAGTGGCTCATGCCTGTAATCCCAACTCTTTGGGAGGCTGAGGCAGGTGGATCACTTGAGCCCAGGAGTCTGAGACCAGCCTGGGCAACATGGTAAAACCTCATCTCTACAAAACAATACAAACAACTAGGAAGGCAAGGTGCCATGCACTTGTAGTCCCAGCTACTTGGGAAGCTTGAGGTGGGAGGATTGCCTGAGCAGGGGAGGCTGAGGCTGCAGTGAGCCATGATTGTGCCATTGCACTCCAGCCTGGGTGACAGAGTGAGACTCTGTCTCAAAAACAAAAAACAAGAAAAAAGAAGAAGAAGAAGAAAGAAAAGAAATAAAGGCTACTGTCTCCAATTCATTTTATTAGACAAACGTAACCTTGATATTAAATCCAATAAAGACATTATAAGAAAGAGGGATGGGCACAGTGGCTCATACATGTAATCCCAGCACTTTGGGAGCCTAGGCAGAAGGATCGCTTGAGGCCAAGAGTGCCCAGCCTAGGCAACATAGTGAGACCTTGTTTCTACAAATCCTTTTTTTCTTCTAATTAGCCAATTACAAAAAAATTTAGGTTCGAGTCTGTAGTCCTATCTACTTGGGAGGCTGAAGCCGGATGATATCTTGAGCCCAGAAGTTAGATGTTACAGTGAGCTATGATCATGCCACTGCACTCCAGCCTGGATGATAGGGGGAGACTTTATCTCAAAGCAATAAAATAAAGAAAGAAAATTTTCTGACAAGGCATGGTGGCTCACGCCTGTAATCCCAACATTTTGGGAGGCCGAAGCAGGCGGATCACCTGAGGTCAGGAGTTGGAGACCAGCATGACCGACATGGTGAAATCCTGTCTTTACTAAAAATATAAAAAAAATTAGCCTGGCATTGTGGCATGCACCTGTAATCCCAGCTACTCGAGAGGCTGAGGCAGGAGAATTGCTTGAACCAGGGAGGTGGAGGTTGCAGTGAGCAGAAATCGCGCCGTTGCACTCCAGCCTGGGTGACATAGTGAGACTCCATCTCAAAAAATAAAACGAAATGAAATAAAATTAAAATGTCTGCAGAAACACATTTAGGTAAGCAGATTCATTGGCAGATTTCAATTTTATCTTTTTTTTGAGACAGAATCTCGCTTTGTTGCTCAGGCTGGAGTGCAATGGTGCCATCTCGGCTCACTGCAACCTCTGTCTCCCAGGTTCAAGCGATCCTCCTGCCTCAGCCTCCCCAGTAGATGGGATTACAGGCACCAGCTACCATGCTCGGCTAATTTTTGTATTTTTAGTAGAGACAGAGTTTCACCATGTTGGTCAGGCTGGTCTCAAACTCCTGACCTCAGATGATCTGCCTGCCTTGGCCTCCCAAAGTGCTGAGATTACAGGTGTGTGTCACTGCACCTGGCCAATTTTGTTCTTATATGTCAGCAACAAACAGAACTTTGAAAAGATACCATTTATATTTGAATAAAAATATCAAGTACATAAGGATAATTCTAACAAAATATTTTTAAGATCTCTAGTAGAAAAACTTTATAACAGACCAGGCGCCTGTTGAATATTATAGAATGTGAATTATTTTGTTTTTTTGTTTGTTTGTTTTTATAAGACAGGGTTTCACCATATTGGACAGGCTGGTCTTGAACTCCTGACCTCAGGTGATCTGCCCGCCTCAGCCTCCCAAAGAGCTGGGATTACAGGCGTGAGCCACCATGCCCGGCTGTGAATTAAATTTTTGAAAAAGAAAATAAAGTGATATGGTAAGTCATAGACTGGGAAAAGAAATTTGAAACACATATACTGATAAAAGACTTATGTAATCCCAGCACTTTGGGAGGCCGAGGCGGGTGGATCACGAGGTCAGGAGATCGAGACCATCCTGGTCAACATGGTGAAACCCCGTCTCTACTAATACAAAAAATTAGCTGGGCACGGTGGCGCGTGCCTGTAATCCCAGCTACTCAGGAGGCTGAGGCAGGAGAATTGCCTGAACCCAGGAGGCGGAGATTGCGGTGAGCCGAGATCGCGCCATTGCGCTCCAGCCTGGGTATCAAGAGCGAAACTCCGTCTCAAAAAAAAAAAAAAAAAAAAAAAAAAAAGACTTATATCCAAAATACTGTATAAAATGAACTACTACGGGCCAGGCACTGTGCCTCACTCCTATAATACCAGCACTTTGGGAGGCCCACCAAGTTGGTGGGGAGCATGGTCAGACCAGTGAATTTCATAAGCATGGGCCCATTGTCAGACTTCATTTGCTGTGAAACGAATTCCTTGATCAGAAGCAATGCTGTGTAGAATACCATGAAGGTGAATGAAACATCCTGTAAGTCCGTGGATGGTAGTTTTGGCAGAAGCATTGTGTATAGAGAACACAAATCTGGATTTGCTCGTTCTCATGTTTATTTGCCATTTGAACATCCTCTTGTATAGTGTATCTAATAAAGTTTCTTGCCAATTTTTATGTTAGGTTCTATGTCTTTTCTTGATTCACAGTAGTTCTTTTTTTTTTTTTTGAGACAGAGTTTTGCTCTTGTCACCCAGGCTACAGTGCAATGGCATCATCTCTGCTCATTTGGCTCACTGCAACCTCTGCCTCACAGATTCAGGTGATTCTCCTGCCTCAGCTTCCCGAGTAGCTGGGACTATAGGCACGCGCCACTATGCCCATTTAATTTTTGTATTTTTAGTAGAGACGGGGTTTCACCATGTTGGCCAGGATGGTTTTGATCTCTTGACCTCGTGATTTGCCTGCTTTGGCCTCCCAAAGTGTTGGGATTGCAGGCATGAGCCATGGTACCTGGCCCTGGAATGGCCTTTTGAAGACACATTTATGGTATCAGCTAGGTGACAACATCTTGCAAGACTGGAGCATGGATCTCTAGAAGACTGTCTATGCTCTGAATCAGTGTCCAACATATAGGGCTGTTTCTTCCACAGCCAGGATTCATAGCTCCAGAAATTAAAGGATGGAAATGGGAATGGCACAATGCACAATTATTGCTGGAGACCCACTAGCAACACTTTTGTTTCCTGTTCCCCCAATCTCATGCTCTTGTTATAAGTAAAATTTTCGATGCTGCAAAAAAGTAGCACTCGAAAAATAAAAAAAGTAAAAAAAAAAAAAAAGACAAAAAAGAGAAAAAGAAAAAGTAGCACGCGAATATAAATTTCCTCAGCAAGACAATTTACTTCTATAAAAGGGTATGGCTCACAGATGGAACAATGGTGAACACACACCTGCACAAGGGGCACTTAGGCCTGACGGGGGTCACCCCTACTGCTGTGTCATTCCCCTATTGGCTAGGGTTAGACCGCACAGTCTAGTCTAATTCTGATTGGTTATTTTTTTTTTAAAGATGGGGTTTCACCATGATGGCCAGGCTGGTCTTGAACTGCTGACCTCAGGTGATCCACCCACCTCGGCCTCCCAAAGTGCTAGGATTACAGGCGTGAGCCACCGTGCCCAGCCTGATTGGCTATTTTAAAGGGAGCAGGGGTGCGAGCAGGAATGGTGGGGTGGGTAGTTTGGAGGAAAGAATGGAAACGGGCAGGTCAGAGCAGGTAGCCAGGGGCCAAAGCAGGTGACTGGATCAGGTGACCGGAGCAGATGACCAGGATGAGTCAGGACGGAGCAGGGGACCGGGGGAACATGTGAATTACTGATTAGAACTGGCGGAAAGGGTTGTTTATTGAAACTACATGGATGTTAAACTTTAAAATGGAGACTTAAGGAATAACAGAGCTGAACATACTGACAGACCGATTCTTTGAAGAGAAACTTGGAGTCTACTATATCTAACACTCTACTAGTCTAGAGGTCTTAGCTCCAAAGAAAAGAATGCTTCCACCAGGAGACACAATGATTCCATTGAACTAGAATAGACTGAAGCCTGGCCACTTTGGGATCCCCATGGCTCTGAGTCAGCAGGCAAAGAAAGGAGTTACTGTGCTGGCTGGGGCGATCCATCCTAACTACCAATAAAAAACTGGAGGCCGGGCGCGGTGGCTTACACCTATAATCCCATCACTTTGGAAGTCCCAGGCTGGCGGATCATCTGAGCTCAATGGTGAAACCCCGTCTCTACTAAAAATACAAAAATTATGAGGCCTGGTGTGGTGGCTCACACCTGTAATCCCAGCACTTCGGGAGGCCAAGGCTGGCGGATCATCTGAGCTCAATGGTGAAACCCCGTCTCTACTAAAAATACAAAAATTATGAGGCCTGGTGCGGTGGCTCACACCTGTAATCCCAGCACTTTGGGAGGCTGAGGTGGGTGGATCACCTGAGGTCGGGAGTTTGAGACCAGCCTGACCAACATGGAGAAACCTCATCTCTACTTTTTTTTTTTTTTTTGAGACGGAGTTTCGCTCTTGTTACCCAGACTGGAGTGCAATGGCGCGATCTCGGCTCACTGCAACCTCCACCTCCTGGGTTCAGGCAATTCTCCTGCCTCAGCCTCCTGAGTAGCTGGGATTACAGACACATGCCACTGCATCTGGCTAATTTTTTGTATTTTTAGTAGAGATGGGGTTTCATTAAGTTGACCAGGCTGTTCTTGAACTCCTGACCTCAGGTAATCTGCCTGCTTCAGCCTCCCAAAGTGCTAGGATTACAGGCATGAGCCACAGTGCCCAGCCGAAACCCCATCTCTACTGAAAAATACAAAATTAGCCAGGCATGGTGGCACATGCCTGTAATCCCAACTACTCAGGAGCCTGAGGCAGGAGAATCATTTGAACCCGGGAGGCAGAGGTTGCAGTAAGCCACTGAGATTGTGCCACTGAACTCCAGCCTGGGTGACAGAGATTCTGTCTCAAACACACACACACACACACACACACACACACACACACACACCCCAACAAAAATAAATAAATAAATTACAAAAATTAACCGGACATGGTGGTGCATGCCTGTAATCCCAGCTACTTGGGAGGCTGAAGCAAAAGAATCGCTTGAACCCAGGAGACTGAGGTTGCAGTGAGCTCAGATTGTGCCATTGCACTCCAGCTTGGCAACAGAGTGAGACTCCGATTCAAAAAAAAGAAAGAAAGAAAGAAAAAGAAAAAGAAAAATTGGAATATTACTTCACGATGGAGGTAAGTATGAGTATGTCAAAAATACAGGAGATTCCTTAAGTCATCTTAGTATTACTGTGACCTATGATTAAGGTCAATGGAAAACTACAACAAACCAATCCAGGACTACTAAAGTCCTGGACCCTTCAGGAATGAAGCTTTGGGTCACTCCACCAGATAAAGAAACAGGGAAACACCTGTTAAAGTGCTTGCTGAAGGCAGAGGGAATACAGGATGGTAGTAGAAGAAGGTAGTTATTAATATCAGCTATGACCACAGAACCTAGTACTATGATTGTCATGAGCATTTCCTCTTGTTTTATTAATATGTTTATGTGTATATATATCAAGCAAATATCTTTGTTTTCTTATCTTTTTGTTATTTATTATTATTATTATTTTTCCTTTTTTCTTGAACCGGAGTTTCTTTCTTGTTACCCAGGCTGGAGTGCAATGGCGTGATCTCGGCTCACCGCAACCTCTCTCCTGGATTCAAGCAATTCTTCTGCCTCAGCCTCCCGAGTAGCTGGGACTACAGGCGTGCGCCACCATGCCCAGCTAATTTTTGTATTTTTAGTAGAGATGGGGTTTCACCATGTTGACCAGGATGGTCTCGATCTCTTGACCTCGTGATCCACCCGTTTCGACCTCCCAAAGTGCTGGGATTATAGGCGTGAGCTACCGCGCCTGGCCCCATTTATTTATTTTTTTAAAGACGGGGTTTCACCATGTTGGTCGGGCTGGTCTTGAACTCCCAACCTCAGGTGATCTGCCCACCTTGGCCTCCAAAGTGCTTGGATTACAGGTGTGAGCCACCACACCTGGCCTTATTTATTATTTTTTTGAGACGCAGTCTTGCTCTGTCGCCAGGCTGGAGTGCAATGGCACGATCTCAGCTTACTGCAACCTCTGCCTCCCAGGTTCAAGTGATTCTTCTGCCTCAGCCTCCTGAGTAGCTGGAACTACTGCGTGCACCACCACGCCCAGCTTATTTTTGTATTTTTAGTAGAGACAAGTTTTCACCATGTTGGCCAGGATGGTCTCAATCTCCTGACCTCGTGATCCACCCGCCTCAGCCTCCCAGAGTGCTGGGATTACAGGCATGAGACACTATGCCCAGGCCATTAGTGTGTTTTTTGGTTATACACAGAATAATTGTATTATGTTAGGCAGAATTATGATCTATTGTTTTCTTTATTTGGAAATTAAATATGGTTTAAGGAGAAGTATATGGGTGCCAAGTTGACTAGGGGTGGACTTGTTGTAATGGTTAATTTTATGTGTCAACCTGGCTGAGCCATGGAGGGCCCAGACATCTGGGGAACATTAATCTGGAGGTCAGGCACAGTAGCTTGCACTTGTAATCCCAACACCTTGGGAGGCCAAGGTGGGAGGATCGCTTGAAGCCAGGAGTTTGAGACCAGTCTGGGCATCATAGCAAGACCCAGTCTCTACAAAAAATTAACAACAACAACAACAACAACAACAAAATAGTTGAGTATGGTGGCACACACCTTAGTCCCAGCTACTCAGAAGGTTGAGGTGGGAGGATCCCTAGAGCCCAGGAGTTCGAGGCTACACTGAGCTATGATGGCATCACCGTACTCCAGCCTGGGTGACAAAATGAGACCCTGCCTAAAGAAAAACAAACAAAAAAATTATTCTGGGTGTGTCTGTGAGGGTGTTGCTAGGTGAGATTAACAACTGAATTAGATTGAGAATTAATTAAACATTTGAATTAGTGGTAGATTGAGTAAAGCAGATTGCCCTTGTAACATGGGTGAGCCTCATCCAATCATTGAAGACATGAATAAAACAAAAAGGCTGAGTAAGAGCAACTCCTCCTGCCTAACTGCCTAAGCTGAGGCAGTCTTTCCTGGCCTTCTGACTCAGACTGAAACATTGACTCTTCTTGGACCTTGAGCTGGCTGGCTTTCAGTCTAGAACTACACATCTGTTCTCCAGCATGCTAATTGCAGATCTTGGGACTTCTCAGCCTCCATAATAACCTGAGCTGATTCCTTATAATAAATAAATACATACACACACACACACACACACACACACACATCCTATTGGTTCTGTTTCTCTGGAGAACTCTGAGTAATATATTTAAAATAAACTTTAAAACACATTTAAAACAACTTTTTTGGGGTACATTTTGCATATCACATAATTCACTTTTTTAGAGTGTACAATTTGATGACTTTTTTTTTTTCTTTTTCTTTTTTTTTTTTTTTTTGAGACGGAGTTTCGCTCTTGTTACCCAGGCTGGAGTGCAATGGCGCGATCTCGGCTCACCGCAACCTCCGCCTCCTGGGTTCAGGCAATTCTCCTGCCTCAGCCTCCCGAGTAGCTGGGATTACAGGCACGCACCACCATGCCCAGCTAATTTTTTGTATTAGCAGAGACGGGGTTTCACCATGTTGACCAGGATGGTCTTGATCTCTTGACCTTGTGATCCACCCGCCTCGGCCTCCCAAAGTGCTGGGATTACAGGCTTGAGCCACCGCGCCCAGCTTGATGACTTTTTTTTTTTTGAGACAAGGCCGTACTGTCACCCAGGCTGGAGTGCAGTGGCATGATCACAGCTCACTGCAACCTTCACCTCCTGGGTTCGGGCTATTGTCCTACTTCAGCCACCCAAGTAGCTGGGACTACAGATGTGTGCCACCACACCTGGGCTAATTTTTGTATTTTTAGTAGAGACGAGATTTCACCATGTTGGTCTGGCTGGTTTCGAACACCCGACCTCAGGTGATCCACCCACCTCACCCTCCCAAAGTGCTGGGATTACAGGCGTGAGCCACCACACCCAGTAAATTTATGTTTAACATTTTAAAAAATTGCCAGGCTGGGTGCTGTGGCTCACGCCTGTAATCCCAGCACTTTGGGAGATCGAGGTTGGTGGATCACCTGAGGTAAGGAGTTTGAGACCAGCCTGGCCAACATGGTGAAATCCCATCTCTACTAAAAATACAAAATTAGCCGGGTGTGATGGTGCATGCCTGTAATCCCAGCTACTCGAGAGACTGAGGCAGGAGAATTTCTTGAACCCGGGAAGCTGAGGTTGCGGTGAGCCAAGATCGCGCCATTGCACTCTAGCCTGGGCAACAAGAGCGAAATTAAGTCTCAATAAATAAATGAATAAATAAATAAAAATTTTAAAAAGTTGCCAAACTGTTTTCCAACCTGGCTACACCATTTTACATTTCTACCACCAATATATGAGGGTTCCCGTTTCTCCACATTCGCTGCAACATTTATCTTTTTTATTATGGTCTTTCTATTAAAAACAAGCCAACAAACAAAAAGGTTTTTGTTATTGTTGTTGCTTCTCTTTTTCGCAGTTTTTACAGTTTTCTTTAAACACAAAACATGCACAGAAGTTGTCTACTCATTTTCTTCGCTGCGAAGCCTGGCATTGGGGTTGGTGACTCTGATCGTCAGCTGGGCAGCTCTTTCCGTGATGGCCTTGCGGTTCTTGGCGGAAACACTGTGAGCGATCTCAGCACAGTAAGATTTATCGCACATAAGCAGCACTTCCAGCTCCTTGGCATTGTGGACCAGGAACTTAACGGAAGCCACCGGGTAGCATGTGCTTTTTGTTGTTGTTGTTGTTGTTGTTGCTCCCATAATGTTGGGCATCAAGATCTGGCCCTTGAACCTTCTCCAAAACCTGTTGTCAATACCTCTGGGTTTCCGCCAGTTACGCTTAGTTTTGACATATCGGTCAGACGCCGTATGAACATCTTGATTCTCTTTTTGACGATCTTGGGCTTCACAAGGAGTCTGAGGAAGGTTTTTCAAAGAGCCCTGGGGAGACAGATTTTTGAGAGGTAACAGGACCCTCCCTCAAAACCGACCGCGGTCCTCCTTGGGTAGGGGGCGCTCCAAGACAGGAACTCTTCTAGCCCGTCGCCTCTCCATATTAGCGAGATCCTCGTTGCTAGGAGACTAGACGCCTCTTTCCGCTGGAGCGCGCAGCCTCATAGATAGCCGGGCCCTCTCTTTCTTGTTCGAGGGCTGAAATGTCTGGTCCCACAACCTCCCACAACCAGGGGCAGTTCTGGAAGGCCCTTTTCTAGGGACATTTTTCTTCTACGCTCTGTAACGCGGGCCGAGGCAGGCCGAGGCTTCTTTCCCGGATCCAATCACCTGCCCCGCTATGCCTAAGAAAGAAAAAAAGGCCAAGACGCCCCTGTCCGATGAGGAGCAGCTGCTTCTGTTTCAGCAGAAGTTGCTGGCAGAGGAGGAAATGGCCAAAAAGAAGGAGAGGCTCCTCAGCCAGTTCTTGAAGGTAATGGCCTTTTGCTTTATGTCCTGCCCAATCCCATCCTCCCCTTGTGCTGGCCCTGTCACTGAGGAAACCTCATTTCATCCCGACCTCACCTCCGGAAATCCTGAGACCCAGATATACTTAGATTTCAGGCAACATTGTTTGGGAGGCGGGGGTGTTCTCTGCAAAGCATGGAGGGGGTGCGTAGCATACAGCTTGGCAGTCTCTGTTGAATCCCAGAACTAGGACAGTAGGTCCTGTCAGCTGTCCCAGCTGTCTCGAAGGCTGATACTCTCCTTGGAGATAGGTCATTACAAACAACATTCTACTCTGATGCTCCCACCCTGAAGGAAATTTACCCTTGCCCTCCCTAAATTCCATCAAGCCGTTCCCATGGAAAAAGGGTAAGGTGTCATCTGACAAATTAAGAGTGATCTTGTTTGTTGTATTGAAAGGCCCTGACTTCCTGGAGGTATATTTATTCCTTCACACAGGACAAGCTGGCCAAGGAGGAACACAACAGTGCTCTGAACCTTAATAAGATTAACACACAGTGGAGAACCGTCCTTCGGGAAGTCAAGACCAGAGAGCTTCTGAAGGACATTGAGATCCTCAGCCAAACATTTGAACGAGTGGTGGACTGCAAGGACAATGTCATCAAGGTAGGCACTATTTCCAAGGAAACCTTGAGTATGGCTTCCTGACCTCTTAATAGAATGAGCCTAGTGAATTAAGTAATCCATCTTAAACCCCTCACAAGACACAGGCTGTGGGAAAGCCAGGCTATTGGTAATAACAGTTTTCACAGAAATAAAAAATAGAATATTGGGCTGTCTTTCATCCCTCTCCCTCCCTTAGAGGAGCCACTCTCCTTGGTCATCTACTGCCTGAAACCAGTACTATCCAATAGTAGAGTTGTACATCACCCAGTGACTTGAAATGAGTCCCACGCTTCATTTCAATGTCAGAAGGCTCAGTTCCAGGGGGAATTGACTTGCCCAAGGTCACACAGCTAGCCAGTGAGAGAGCCAGGACTCCAGCATGTGTTTCTTGACTTCCATTCTAGTGCTCCATTCAACCAAATTGTTTGACCTCGATTAAACTTCAGTGGCCCTGGGTAATATTGAGATCTCTATGGGTAAGAGCAGTTCTGGATTTCTAAGCAATTCAATCAGCCATCCTTTTGCTCTTGGGCAGTTCTTGAGTTCTTGATTCCATCCTATCTTTTCTTCTAAGGGATTTTCTGTACCCTATCTTCTTTTACATTCTGCTTCCATTTGCGGCCTTCTCCTTAGTCTTTTACATTTCATTTTATTTATTTATTTATTTATTTATTTATTTATTTTGAGATGGAGTCTCACTCTGTTGCCAGGCTGGAGTGCAGTGGCGCAATCTTAGCTCACTGCAACCTCCGCCTCCCAGGTTCAAGTGATTCTCCTGCCTCCGCATCTCAAGTAGCTGGGACTACAGGTGTGCACCACCACATCCAACTAATTTCTGTATTTTTAGTAGAGATGGGGTTTCACTGTGCTAGCCAGGATGGTCTTGATCTCCTGACCTTGTGATCCACCTGCCTCAGCTTCCCCAAGTGCTGGGATTACATGTGTAAGCCACTGTGCCTAACCAGAGTATTTTCCATTTTAAACAAAACAAAGCCCACAGTAACAGCAAAATGTACATTGCCAATATAGTATTCCCACTGTAGAAAACATACATTTCTCTTTCACAGCCTAAACCCTGGGGGAAAAAGTTCAGCAGACCCTGGGCAGCTTCAAGAAATATATATTAAGAGTCCTAAGGCCAGACGCGGTGGCCCACGCCTGTAATCCCAGTAGTTTAGGAGGCTGAAGCAGGCAGATCACGAGGTCAAGAGATCGAGATCATCCTGGCCAACAAGATGAAACCCCATCTCTACTAAAAATTCAAAAATTAGTCAGGCATGGTGGCACATGCCTGTAGTCCCAGCTACTCGGGAGGCTGAGGCAGGAAAATCACTTGAACCCAGGAGGCAGAGGTTGCAGTGAGCTGACATTGCACCACTGCACTCCAGCCTGGGTGACAGAGCAAGACTCCTGGGTGACAGAACAAGACTCCTGGGTGACAGAGCAAGACTCCTGGGTGACAGAACAAGACTCCATCTCAAAAAAAAAAAAAGTCCTCAAATTTGCAATAACCATCATTCATTAGAAGTCCAAACCCCACCAATTATACCTTATGGATTTTTTTTTTCGAGGTGGAGTTTCTTTTTTTTTTCTTTTTGAGATGGAGTTTTGATCTTGTTGCCCAGGCTGGAGTGCAGTGGCATGATCTTGGCTCACCGCAACCTCCACCTCCTGGGTTCAAGCAATTCTCCTGCCTCAGCCTCCCGAGTAGCTGAAATTACAGGCATGTGCCACCACACTGAGCTAATTTTGTATTTTTAGTAGAGATGGGGTTTCTTCATGTTGGTCAGACTTGTCTTGAACTCCCGACCCCAGGTGATCTGCCCGCCTTGGCCTCCCAAAGTGCTGGGATTACAGGCGCGAGCCACCTCACCCAGCCACAAGAAGGAGTTTTACTCTTGTCACCCAGGCTGGCGTGCAGTGGTGCAATCTCGGCTTACTCCCATCTCTGCCTCCCAGGTTCAAGTGATTCTCCTGCCTCAGCCTCCTGAGTAGCTGGGATTACAGATGTGCTCCACCAAGCCCAGCTAATTTTTGTTAAAATTAAATAGAAATAGAATTCTTTTTTAAATTCTATAGTATAACACAATCAGTTCAGGGTTTTTTTCCTGAACAAACAATCCCTTGGTCTTTCCTGTGGCATGCTCCTAAAACAACCTCTATGTCTAATCAGTCACCTAAGGTATTGAGCGGCAAGTCTTTCACATTTGCTGCTTATAATTCCTAAATTGCCCATATTAAGTATTTTCATTTCTGGGTAAGGAAAAAAGCATTTTTGGTCCATTTTTTTTTCCCTCAAGGCTGAAAATCAAGCATTTTTGGTCCATTAATTTACCCACTTGCTCCTGGAGGACATTAACCAATTCTGCTCTTACAATGATGTGAGTGTCATCAATGTCTTGAATGATGAACTTCTTCCCCGGGGCATTGGACTCATCCAAATACAGAAGAAACTGCTTCATGGCAGGATCACATTCTATAAGCACTCCTTTCAAAACGTTGACCATCTTTTCTCAGTCAGAAGGTTCAGATGACCTCAAGAATGCTCAGCTCACAGATGCAGAAGCGCCTTGGCATTGCCGACCTAATTTTTGTATTTTTAGTGGAGACAGGGTTTCACTATGTTGGCCAGGCTGGTCTGGAATTCCTGACCTCAGGTGATCCACCTGCCCCAGCCTCCCAAAGTGGGGATTACAGGTGTCAGCCACCATGCATGGCCTATGCCTTATAGATTTTTAAGAGGCTTTTTCAGACACCTACTGGAAGTTAGCAAACACTTGATGAGAACAGCAGTGGTCATTGCCTAGTGCTCCATTATTGGAACGCTAAGGTTGTAGGAGTTATGTGTATCACACTGGTCAAGGTCATCACCAAGGTATGATTTTTTTTTTTTTTTTTTTTTGAGACGGAGTTTCGTTCTTGTTACCCAGGCTGGAGTGCAATGGCGCGATCTTGGCTCACCGCAACCTCCGCCTCCTGGGTTCAAGCAATTCTCCTGCCTCAGCCTCCTGAGTAGCTGGGATTACAGGAGTCTGTCACTGAGTCTGGCTGATTTCTGCGTTTTTAGTAGAGATGGGGTCTCGCCATGTTGGCCAGGCTGGTCTCAAACTCCTGGTTTCAGGTGATCTGCCCACCTCAGCCTCCCAGTGCTGGGATTATAGGTGTGAGTACCAGGATTATCTTTCTAAAGCAGAAATCTAATCCTGTTACTCTACTGCTTTAATACTTAGTGGTTCCTCTATCTACAGGAAAAAATCCAAACTCCATAGTAAGAACATCAAAGCCCTTCAAGATCTGGTTCCTACCTGTACTTTTCATACAGCCAGTCTTGTTTCTTACTTGTGCCTTTGCACATCCTATTCTCTGTATCTGGAATTCTCATCTCCATTTCTTCTCCAGTTGTCCTGGCAAACTTTCTTTTTTATTATTTTTATTTATGTTTTTGAGATGGAGTCTCACTCTGTCTCCCAGGCTGGAGTGCAGTGGTGCAATCTCGGCTCGCTGTGACCTATGCCTCTTGGGTTCAAGAGATTCCCCTGCCTCAGCCTCCTGAGTAGCTGGGATTACAGGCATGCACCAATATGCATGGCTAATTTTTGTATTTTTAGTAGAGATGGGGTTTCACCATGTTGGCCAGGCTGGTCTTGAACTCCTGACCTCAAGTGATTTGCCCACCTCAGCCTTCCAAAAGTGCTGGATTACAGCCGTGAGCCACTGCACCCAGTCCTTTTTTTTGAGACAGAGTCTCACTCTGTTGCCCAGGGTGGAGTGCAGTGGTGTGATCTCCGCTCACTGCAACCTCCACCTCCCAGGTTCAAGTGATCCTCCTGCCTCAGCCTCCTGAATAGCTGGAACTAGAGGCATGCCACCATGCCAGCTAATTTTTGTATTTTTAGTAGAGATGGGGTTTCGCCATGTTGGCCAGGTTGGTCTCTAACTCCTGATCTCCGGTGATCTGCCTGCCTCAGCCTCCCAGTGTTGGGATTGCAGGAGTGAGCCACGCACCCAACCATCCGGGAAAACTTTCATTCCTCCTTTCAAGAGTTGATACAGATGACATCTCTTTGGTGAAGCCTTTCCCAGTGTTTAGTCAGATGCAGGCACTCAGTCCTTTATATCTCATTGTCACTCAATAAATCATCAAGTTTATAGCAATTTCCATGTTACGTGGTAGTTTTCTATTTATGTAACTCTTCCTACTAGACTGTAAGCTCCTTTGGGAGCAGTGGGCATATCTTTTCATCTCTGAGTCCTCAACAGCCAGCACAGTGCTGGTACATAGCAGGGGTTAGGTAAACATTTGTTGGCCGGGTGCAGTGGCTGAAGCCGATAATCCTAGCACTTTGGGGGGCTGAGAAGGGTGGATCACAAGGTCAGGAGTTTTAGATCAGCTTGGCCAATATGGTGAAACCCCATCTCTACTAAAAATACAAAAATTAGCCTGGTGTGGTGGCATGTGCTACTCAGGAGACTGAGGCAGAAGAATTGTTTGAATCCGGGAGGCAGAGGTTGCAGTGAGCCAAGATCACCCCACAGCCTGGGCAACGGAGTGACTCCGTCTCAAAAAATTATAATAATTTGTTCAGTGAGTGAAGGGTCTTCCATTATCAGAACCTATTTCATAGGATCCTTTTTTCATTGTAAACATATAAGGTAAAAGCTGTCTCTGTGTAGAGGTCATGGTAGTTTACAGTGAGCAGACTCAAGGTGCCTGGATCAGGTGGACAATTCTGTAAATGCTTTTCTGTTTAATCTTTTTTTTTTTTTTTTTTTTTTTTTTAAGACGGGGTTTCACCATGTTGGTTGGGCTGGTCTTGAACTCCCGACCTCAGGTGATCCGCCTGCCTTGGCCTCCAAAGTGCTTGAATTATAGGCGTGAGCCACCACACCCAGCCTCTGTTTACTCTTGTTTCACTTTTTTGAAGGTAATATATGCACGTTATTCAAAATTCAAAAGCAAAAAAGGTTATATAGAGAAAAGTTCCTTCCCACCAGTGCCTTCCAGGTACCCAGTGTTCTTCCAATAATTCTAGTTTCATAAGGAAACCTTTTTTCTTTTTTTACGTAAATGATTATATTATATACTATTCTGCC
Organism: Aotus nancymaae; assembly: GCF_030222135.1. Lineage (NCBI taxonomy): Eukaryota > Metazoa > Chordata > Mammalia > Primates > Aotidae > Aotus > Aotus nancymaae. The sequence continues at coordinate 32,692,176 of NW_026988428.1, forward strand.
CCCTTGCTTTTCTCACTTAATATATCTTGGAGGCTGAGCACGGTGGCTCATGCCTGAAATCCCAGCACTTTGGGAGGCCAAGGCAGGCAGATCGCTTGAGCCTAGGAGCTGGAGACTGGCCTGGGCAACATAGTAAAACCCTGTCTCTACTAAGAATCCAAAAATTAGACAGGTGTGGTGGCATGTGCCTATCGTCCCAGCTATTGGGAAGGCTGAGGTAGGAGGATCACCTGAGCGTGAGAGGCAGAGGTTGCAGTGAGCTGAGATCATGCTCATGTATACATATATGAGATTGTTCCATATTTTCCCATAAAGAGCTTCTTATTTTACAACTGCATAGTACTGTATTGTAGTTTAACACATTACTTTGTCCTCTGTATTTCCTGTGTTTTGGTAATTGGATTTAGATGCTTAGAGATACTGTATTCTATCAAGAGGCACATATTGTCTAGCCTCTCTTTTTGTGATGTTAGCAGCTGTTGATCCATTAAATCATTGGGAGATGCAAAAATGCTTATTTTTAAAATGTTTACATTTTATTTTAGAAGTAGAGATGGGACCAGGCACAGTGAGTGGTTCATGCTTGTAATCCCAACACTTTGGGAGGCTGAGGCTGGCAGATCGTTTGAGCCCAGGAGGTTGAGACCAGGCTGGGCAACATGGTGAAACCCCTACAAAAAAACTTGAAAATTAGCTGGGCATGGTGGTGTGTCCCTATAGTCCCAACTATTTGGGAGGCTGAGGTGGAAGATCAATTGAGCCAGGGAGGTTGAGGCTGCAGTGAGCTGTGATCATGCCATTTGACCTCAGCCTGGGTGACAGAGCAAGACCTTGACTCAAAAGACAAAAAAGCCCATCCCCTCCCTTCCCCTCCCCTCCCCCCTTAAAAAAAAGAAAAAAAGAAGAAGAAGACAGACCACTGAGACCGAGTCCACCCCTCGAGCACAGAGCCTCGCCCTTGCCGTTCTGTCGCCCGTCCACACCTGCTGCCAGCTCACCATGGATGATGATATCACTGCACTTGTCGACAACGGCTCTGGCATGTGCGAGGCCAGCTTCGCAGATGACGATGCTCCCTAGGCCGTCTTCCCGTCCATCGTGGGGTGCCCCAGGCACCAGGGTGTGATGGTGGGCATGGGTCAAAAGGACTCCTACGTGGGTAACGAGGCCCAGAGCAAGAGAGGCGTCCTGACCCTGAAGTACCCCATCGAGCACTGCATTGTCACCAACTGGGACGACATGGAGAAGATCTGGCACCACACTTTCTACAACGAGCTGTGTGTGGTTCCTGAGGAGCACCCCATGCTGCTTACTGAGGCCCCCCTGAACCCCAAGGCCAACCGTGAGAAGATGACCCAGATCATGTTTGAGACCTTCAACACCCCAGCCATGTATGTGGCCATCCAGGCCATGCCTTCCTTGTACGCCTCTGCCCGTACCACTGGCATCGTGATGGACTCTGGTGATGGGGTCACCCACACTGTGCCCATCTATGAGGGGTATGCCCTCCCCTACACCATCCTGCATCTGGACCTGGCTGTCTGGGACCTGACTGACTACCTCACGAAGATCCTCACCGAGAGCGGCTACAGCTTCACCACCACGGCTGAGTGGGAAATCATGCGTGACATCAGGAGAAGCTGTGCTATGTCGCCCTGGACTTGGAGCAGGAGATGGCCACGGCGGCCTCCAGCTCCTCCCTGGAGAAGAGCTATGAGCTGCCTGATGGTCAGGTCATCACCATCGGCAACAAGCGGTTCCGCTGCCCTGAGGCGCTCTTCCACCCTTCTTTCCTGGGCATAGAATCTTGTGGCATCCACGAAACTACCTTTAACGCCATCATGAAATGTGACGTGGACATCCGCAAAGACCTGTATGCCAACACAGTGCTGTCTGGCAGTACCACCATGTACCCTGGCATCGCTGATAGGATGCAAAAGGAGATCACCGCCCTGGCACCCAGCACGATGAAGATCAAGATCATTGCTCCTCCCGAGCACAAGTACTCCATGTGGATCGGTGGCTCTATCCTGGCCGCGCTGTCCACCTTCCAGCAGATGTGGATCAGCAAGCAGGAGTACGACAAGTCCGGCCCCTCCGTCGTCCACCGCAAATGCTTCTAGGCGGACTGTGACTTAGTCGCGTTACACCCTTTCTTGACAAAACCTAACTTGCGCAGAAAACGATGAGATTGGCATGGCTTTATTTGTTTTTTTGTTTTGTTTTTGTTTTTGGCTTGACTCAGGATTTAAAAACTGGAACGGTGAAGGTGACAGCAGTCGGTTGGAGCGAGCATCCCCCAAAGTTCTACAATGTGGCCGAGGACTTGATTGTGTACGTTGTTTTTTTTAAGTCATTCCAAATATCGTGAGATGCATTGTTACAGGAAGTCCCTTGCCCTCCCAAAAGTCACCCCACTTCTCTCTAAGGAGAATGGCCCAGTCCTCTCCCGAGTCCACACAGGGGAGGTAACAGCATTGCTTTTGTTGTAAATTATGTAATGAAATTTTTTTAAATTTTGCCTTAACACTTTTTTATTTTGTTTTATTTATTTATTTGTTTATTTTTATGTCTATATTTATACTATTACCACACTCTCACTGTCTTGATTAATATAGTTTTATGGTAAGTATTGGAGTCATGATGTGCGAGTTATTCAATTTTGTTCTTATTGTTATTGATTTGGCTAATAACAGTGCCTTATATGTTCATATGAATTTCACGAATATCTTATCAATTTCTGCCAAAAAGGCAGCTGCTATTTTGACAGTGAAAGTGGAGATTTGTTGAATAATTTTGAATATATTACTCTTTTAAAAATATTATACTTTTTCCATTTACGAAACTGGAGTATCTTTCAATTTATTTAGGTGTTCTTTAATTTCTTTTAATAATGTTTTATAGACTTTATTGTATAGTCTTGCACTTCTTTTGTTATATTTATTGCTAAGCATTTTATTATTTTATGCTTTAAAAAATAAACTTGTTCCCTTAATTTTATTTCTATTTTGTTCATGGCTCATGTATAGAAATACAATGGATTTTTATGATAATCTTTTATTCTACATTCTAGCTGAAATCATTTATTAATTCAAATGTGTGTGGCAGGTGTGTTGTTTTGTGTGAATTACTTGGGTTTTTGTTTGTTTTTAACATTGAGGATCATATCATCTGTGAGTAGAGAAGCTTTGTACCTTCCTTTACCATCTGGATGTCTTTTACTTCATTTTTTTTAGCCTAATTTCCCTGGTTGGAACCTCCAGGACATTGTGTGTTTCTTTTTTTTTTTGGTTTTGTTTTTTTAATTGATTTTTTTTTTTTTAGAAAGGAAAAAAGAAAAAAAAAAGAATGAAGGAGAGGAAGAAAAAGGAAGAGAAAGAGGGAGAGAGAACGGGAGTATTGCTTTATTGCCCAGGCTAGAATGCAGTCTAAAAATGGGAATTGAAAACCTCTTTTATACCAATAATTGTGCTTAACAATGGAGACAGGAGGGAATAAGGGAAGAAAATAACAAACAAGCAGCCAACCAATATTTCATTTAAACCTATGAAATGCTATGCAATTACTGAGGAGTGATTTACTTCCAATTATGTAGTCACTTTTGGAATAGGTGTGATGTGATACTGATAAGAATGTATGTTTTGTGTATTTGAAGTGGAGAGTTCTATAAATGTTTATTAAGTTTACTTGTTCCGGGTCTGAGTTCAAGTCCTGGATGTCCTTGTTAATTTTCTGTCTCATTGATCAGTCTAATATTGACAATGTGATGTTACAGTCTCCCACTATTATTGTGTGGGAGGCTAAGTCTCTTTATAAGTCATTAAGAACTTTTCTTATGTATCTGGGTGCTCCTGTATTGGGTGCGTATATATTTAGGATCATTAGCTTTTCTTGTTGCATTGATCCTTTTACCATTATGTAATGTCTTTCTTTGCCTCTTTTGATCTTTGTTGCTTTAAAGTCTATTTTATCAGAGGTGAGAATTGCAACTCCTGCTTTTTATTTATTTTTGCTCTCCGTTTGGTTGGTAAATCTACCTCCATCCCTTTGTTTTGAGTCTTTGTGTATCGTTGCATGTGAGATAGATCTGGATGCAGCATACCAATGGGTCTTGGCTTTTTATCCAGTTTGTCTGTCTGTATCTTTTGATTGGGGGATGTAGTCGATTTAAATTTAGGATTAATAATAATATATGTGAGTTTAATACTGCCATTTGATGCTAGCTGGCTGTTTTGCCCATTAGTTGATGTAAATTCTTCATTATGTTAATGCTCTTTACTTTTTGATATATTTTTGGAAAGGCTGATACTGGTTGTTCCTTTATATGTGTAGTGCTTCTTTCAGAAGCTCTTGTAAAGCAGGCCTGGTGGTGGTGAAATCTCTAAGTACTTGCTTGTTCGCAAAAGATTTTATTTTTCCTTCGCTTGTGAAGCTTAGTTTGGCTGGATATGAAATTCTGGGTTGAAAGTTCTTTTCTTTAAGGATGTTGAATATTGGCCCCCCACTCTTCTGGCTTGTAGAGTTTCTGCTGAGAGATCTGCTAAGTCTGATAGGCTTCCCTTTGTGGGTAACCTGACCTTTCTCCCTGGCTGCCCTTAGTATTTTCTCCCTGGCTGCCCTTAGTATTTTGTTTTATTTGGAAAGATTTTAGCCTCTGTGGCTACCCCTTTTTTTGTCCCTCAACTTGAGATGTATGCAGGCTTTTGGTCTCCCTGGGAGTGGGTGGAGGCAGCCAGGGCTTACCTGTGCACTGACTTGAGACCAGTTGAATAAAGTGCACACCTTAAAAAAAAAAAAAAAAAAAAGAAGAAGAAGACAAAAAAACAGAGATGGAGTCTGGATGCATGATCCAGTAAGGGAAAAAAAAAAAGAAATAGAGATGAGGGCCTTACTCTGTTGCCCAGGTTAGTCTCAAACTCTTAGCCTCAAACCCTGGCTTCAAATGATCCTCCTGCCTCGGCCTCCCAAAGATCTGGAATTACAGGTGTGAGCCACTGTACCATGCCTGATTTTCTAATAGTATCATTCATTTTTTGTTCATTAGCTTGAGTATTTCTGAAAAGAGATATGTCCTCTCATTTTCTATTCAATTACTCAGAGCTACAGTTTATATAGGAAAGGCAAGATAAAAGCTTGATTCTTCCTCTTTCTTGATTATTTACCAGTTTTTAAAAACTGGTTGTCTGGCATCATCCAGTGATAACTGATTTAAAAAAAAATTTTGGGCTGGGTGTGGTGGCTCACGCCTGTAATCCCAACACTTTGGGAGGCTGAGGCGGGCGGATCATGAGGTCAGGAGTTCGGGACCAGCCTGATCAACATGGTGAAACTCCATCTCTACTAAAAAATACAGAAATTAGCCAGATGTGGTGGTGCACACCTGTAATCTACTCTGGGAGGCTGAAGCAGGAGAATCTCCTGAACCCGGGAAGCAGAGGTTGCAGTGAGCTGAGATCTCGCCACTGCACTCCAGCCTGGGTGACAGAATAAGACTCCATCTCAAAAAAAAAAAAAAAAATTTATGTGCATTTGGCTTCTCACAGCATGACTGTTAGGATCCTGGAGGGACCATCCTAAGAATAAGCATTCTAAGGGGTGGGAAGCAGAAACTGGCAGGCCAGCCAAAGGTTATGCCTGGGACTGGTATAGTGTCACTTCCACCATATTCTATTAACTCATGTAGTAATAGGGTCTGCCCAAATTCAAGGAGCTGGAAGAAGAGACACCATTTTTTGATAGGGGAGTGGCAAGGTCACATAGCAGAGAATTGTAGGATAGGAGATATTGCTGTGCTTTTCCTTTGGAAAATCTGCCTCAGTGAGTCACTTCATGTTGGTTCCTGGGTCCTTCTGGCATGACCTTTTGTTTGTTTGTTTTTGAGACAGTCTCACTCTGTTGCCCAGGCTGGAGAGCAGTGGCATGATCTCGGTTCACCATAACACCCAGCTAATTTTTGTGTTTTTAGTAGAAACGGGGTTTCACTATGTTGGCCAGGCTAGTCTTGAACTCCTGACCTCGTGATCCGCCTGCCTCAGCCTCCCAAAATGCTGGGATTACAGGCGTGAGCCACTGTGCCCAGCCCCCTTTTGGTCTGTGATAGTTTCTTTGCTATCTTGTATGATAAGAAACCCCAGGTTCAGCCTGGTATGGTGGCTCATGCCTGTAATCCCAGCACTTTGGGAGGCTGAGGCAGGCAGATCATGAGGTCAATAAATTGAGACCATCCCGACCAACATGATGAAACCCCGTCTCTACTAAAAATACAAAAAATTAGCTGGGCATGGTGGCATACACCTGGAGTCTCAGCTACTCAGGAGGCTGAGGCAGGAGAATCGCTTGAACCCAGGAGGTGGAGGTTACAGTGAGCTGGGATTGCACCATTGCACTCTAGGCTGGTGACAGAGTGAGACTCCATCTCAAAAAAAAAAAAAGATGCCCAGGTTCAACTTATATTCTGCATCAGACCCATTTCTCCAAGAATCCCTGATTCCTTTCAGTCTTTCAGTGGTAGCTCCATCACTGTAAATGTTAGTTGTCCACAGGACACTGGCTGGCTTCGGGGGGTTCCTTGCTATCACTTTTTTGTTGTTGTTGTTGAGACGGATTCTCACTCTGTCACACAGGCTGGAGTGCAGTGGCACGATCCCAGCTCACTGCAACCTCTGCCTCCTAGGTTCAAGTGATTCTCCTGCCTCAGCCTCCTGAGTAGCTAGATTATAGGCACGCACCACCACACCTGGCTAATTTCTGTATTTTTAGTAGAGACGGGGTTTTACCATGTTGGTGAGGCTGGTCTTGAACTCCTGACCTTGTGATCTGCCTGCCTCGGCCTCCCAAAGTGCTGGGATTACAGGCCAGTCCCCCCAACCTTTTTTTTTTTTTTTTTTTTGAGACAGGGTCTTGTTCTGTCACCCAGGCTGGAGTGCAGTGGTATGATCACAGCTCACTGCAACCTTGAACTCCTGGGCTCAAGCAATCCTCCTGCCCAGGTCTTGTGAGTAGCTGGGACTATAGCCTGGCTAATTTTTATGGTTTTTTTTTTTGTTGTTGTTGTTGTTGTAGAGATGGGGGTCTCACTATCTTGCCCAGGCTAGTCTTGAGCTTCCAGGCTCAAGTGATCCTCCCACCTTGGCTTCCCAAAGTATTGGGATTACAGACATGAGCCACCTTGCCCAGTCCTTGCCATCACTCTTGCTTTACACAAGAGTGAGGAGGACAGCCAGCACTCCTAAAGCCAAAGAATTGGCATTAGGAACTAAGGAAAAACTGCCAGCTGAATACAATTTTATTTTCTCACACAGATGCCATTCAGCTGGAATGATAACTCTCTCTTTCTGACCTAGTCTTTAGCTAAAGACCTGTCTGAAGCCGAGGAGCAGTACGCCCGTGCCCTGCACAGCCACTTGCATAATGTTGACCAACTCTTGGCCCTGCAGAGGCGCCGGCTCAGTCTCCTGGAGGAAAGTTACAACATGGAGCTGGAAGCCCTAACCAAGGAGTTTGAGACAGAAAGGTATGGGGGCCTAAGAGAAGATGGGGAATTGAATCCAGGGGAGTGCCCAGAGTCTGTGTCAAGGAGGTGCCTGTAAGCAAGTGACTAGTATCTTGGAGCATCCCATGTTGATTATCACAGGACCCCCAGCAGAGAATATCTTGGTTCCTTTTAAACAAACTCCAGCTTAAGCTTGCAGCCCTAGCTTCCCTTTACCCACCTCAGGCCCCTGTTTGTGTGCCTTCACCACCCACTTTCTTCTTTTTTCTTTTTCTTTCACTATTTTTTTCTTTATTGTTTTATTTTTTTGGTTTGTTTTGTTTTTTCGAGATGGAGTCTCGCTCTGTCATCTAGGCTGGAGTGCAGTGGTGCGATCTCAGCTCACTGCAACCTCTGCCTCCCGGGTTTAAGCGATTCTGCCTCAGCCTCCCCAGTAGCTGGGACTATAAGTGCATACCACCATGCCTGGCTAATTTATTGCTTTACTTTTTTTTAATAACCTCTTTTTTTCTTCTTTTTAAATTTAACTCCTCAAATTCCTTTTACCAACTACCCACTTTCAACTATCAAAATCCTACCCATTTGACAGGGAACAGGGATGGGAAGGAAACTTCTCACTGTAACCTTTTGTACTTTTTTGTATCACATGAATGTATTATCCATTCAGAAATCAAAATAAAATAGCCTTATTCTTTCTAGCCCTGAAAAGAATAGAGCCTTCCCTCTCTGTTCTCCATCAGTACCTAAGAGTTTGTACCATTTACATAGATTTATTACATACTGCTTTGAATTGTCATTATTGGTCCATATCCTGTATCCCTTAGAGCAGGGACAGTATCTTGTCTCTTACAGGAAGACGATTATAGACCAACATGAGAAAGAGATTCGCTACCTACAAGATATCTTCATGGCCATGGAGCAGAACTATTTGGATTCTGAGTATGAAAGCAAGCTGGAGTTCCAGAGCATGTGGAATGATCTCAAAAACATGGTACAGAGGGAGAGCAGATGGGCAAGAACTGGGAGGAGGTGACAGAAAAATGCTCAAGGAGGCTGGGCACAGTGGCCTCACACCTGTAATCCCAGCACCTTGGGAGGTTGGGGCAGGAGGATCACTTGAGACTGGGAGTTCAAGACCAGCCTGGGCAACATAGGGAGACCCCATCTCTACCAAAAAAGAAAAAAGAAAATAGCCAGGCATGGTGGTGTGTGCCTGTGGTCCCAGCTACTTGGGAGACTGAGGTAGGAGGACTGCTTGAGCCCAGAAGATTGAGGCTGCAGTGAACTGTGATAGCAACACTGCTCTCCAGCCTCGGTGACAGAGCGAGACCCTGTCTCAAAAAAAAAGAAAGAATAAAAAATGCTCAAGGCTACTAGAGGTAGAAGAGGCACCTTTAGCCAACACAGTCAGTAAATCATCTATTCCCACTGTAGGTATCCCTACTGCTTTTTGTAAGTTTGTGAAAATTGGTTAGGAGAGAAAACCATTCTAAAATGGTAAGGGAATGCATTTTAGAGCTAAAAAGCACCAAGGAGATCATCTGGCTTCACCCCTGTGATTTGCAGATGAAGAAAGTAAGGTCAAGATAAGTAAAATGACCTGCCAAAGTCATGCTGCTGGTTTGTGGTAGAACCAGAAGGAGAATCTAGGTCTCCTGCCCCTTGACCCAAAGTCCTTTCCACTGTCCTGGAGGTCCATTAGCCAGACCTAGGTTTGGGTATTGGGGGGTCTTTGTTTTTATTTACCCCACAGTGTTTCATAAAATTTTTTGAATAAGCATCCTACACTTAAAAATTGGAGATTTCACAAAAACATCTAAATTTTCAACTTCCCTTGAAAAATTTAAAGATCTGGCAACACTGGGCCACATTTCCAAATGGCAAGGCTCACATAGAGCTCAGTGACTGCCCCTCCTCCTCCCAGATGAAGCACTTCCTCTCCAGTTCACCACATGCCCCACCCAGCCCACAAAACTTATTTATATCAGCTGCCTGGTCTTTTGTAGGCATTTTCATTGACAACCTCTGTACTAAACTATGCTACAAACAGTTCAAGAGAATGAGGTTGCTGGTGGAAGTGAAAGGGCACTAATAGGGTAATTCCAAACATTTGCTATTTTGGGGTCACTTCCTAGAATTTAGAAGAGAAGCACTTTCTAAGACTGCAACTGGAGAACACAGTAGAAGATCTGTGGAGAAAGTTCCAGGATGTATTCAAGAATTACACTGATGCCACAGAGGATCGAAAGGTTGCCTTTGAGACCCTGCAGGTGAAGGATGAGAAGAGCTCCAAAGAGATTGAAGTACAGATGAAAAAAATACAGAAGCTACAGGTTAGTGTAGCCACCTGGAAATACTGCTTGAACACTGATCATTGGTTGGGAAAACATGACATGCTCTGATTTCAGTCCCCAAGCAGCCCTTTTACCTGTCTCACTGAAGACCCTCAGTTGGTCAAGTGTTTCCCCTAATCTACTCTGTTCCTCTAGGATGCCATAACTATTTCAAAAGGCAAGATCATGATACATAGCCGTGAGAGTGAAGATGAGAACCGGTATATTCGTAATGACAAGGAATTGGTGTTCATACAACTGCGAAAACTTAAGGCCCAAAGGACTCAGGCCCGAGCAGCATCCCAGAAGAACTTAGTCAAACTTACCCTGGAAAGTAATGCTACCCTCAAGGCCCTGAGAAAGATTGTTGATAAGGTAACACAGGGGAGAGGGCAGTCAGAACAAAGTCAAGAAACCTGGCTCCTGCAAGGTGAAAGGGATTTGGAAAGGATAGAGGAGGCTTCTTCCTGCTTCCTGCCTGAGTGGACACTTGGAATACCTTTTTTATTCCATGTTTTCTCCCCTCTTTAATTAATTTATATATTTCTAGAGATGGGGTCTCACTATGTTGCCCAGGATGGTTAGGAACTCCTGGCCTCAAGCAGTCCTCTTGCCTTGCCAGAGTGCTGGGATTAGAGGTGTGAGCCACTCTGCTGAGCCCCTTCCTTTTTTTTTTTTTTTTTTTTTTGGTGAGACAGGTCTCACTCTGTCTCCCAGACTGGATTGGTGGTGCCATCTTGGCTCACTGCAACCTCTGCCTCCTGGGCTTAAGCATTCCTCCCACCTCACCTCCCCCACTCACAGCTAATTTTGTATTTTTTGTAGAGGGGGTTTTACCATGTTGCCCAGGCTAGTATCGAACTCCTGGCCTCCCACCCTGGCCTTCCAAAATGCTGGAATTGCAGGCATGAGCCACTGTGTCAAGCCCCCTCTTACATTGTATTTAATTAATTAATTAATTTTTTTTTTTCCCCAAATGAGACGGAGTTTCGCTCTTGTTGCCCAGGCTGGAGTGCAATGGTGCGATCTCGGCTCACGGCAACCTCTGCCTCCCAGGTTCAAGCGATTCTCCTGCCTCAGCCTCCCGAGTAGCTGGGATTACAGGCATGTGCCACCACACCCACTTAATTATTATTATTTTTTTTTTGAGACAAAGTCTCACTCTTTTGCCCCAGCTGGAGTGCAGTGGTGTCATCTTGGCTAACTGCAACCTCCACTTCCCGAGTTCAAGTGATTCTCCTGCCTCAGCCTCCTGAGTAGATTGTTTTACAGGTGCACACTATCACTCTCAACTAATTTTTTATTTTTAGTGGAGCCATGGTTTCACCATGTTGGCTAGGATGGCCTCAAACTCCTGACCTCAGTGATCCACCCACCTCGGCTTCCCAAAGTGCTGGGATTACAGGCATGAACCACTGTGCTCAGTCTACATTTTAAATGGAAATGAATTGGCCAGGCGTGGTGGCTCATGCCTGTAATCTCAGCACTTTGGGAGGCCAAGGTGGGAGGACTGCTCGAGCCCAAGAGTTTGAAACCAGCCTGGGCAACATAGGGAGACCAAAAAAAAAAAAGAAAGAAAAATTAATAATGAATGATTAAAAAAAATACTTGGAATAGTGTGTGTTGCATGGTAACCTCTATTTGCTCTATGTATTTATTGCTGTTGTCTCCCACTTGGATGAGTAGCTTTCCTAGGTTCAAACAGGGGAACCAATTCCACTAGCTTCCCTCTCTACCCTCCTTCTTAATATAAACTCTCTTCCTGCTTCAAATAGGGTGAAAAGATCCTTAAACTTGCTGAAATATGTAGGAAATTTGAAACTGAGGAAGAAAAAGTGCTGCCTTTTTATTCATCAGTATTGACTCCTAAGGAGCAGGAGGGGATTGAGGAGAATAATTTAGAAGAGCTTACTGAGGAGCTCGCCAAGGTAAAGGCTGGGGGATGGTGGGGCATTGGGCAGCATTTGCTAACGGGTCTTCAGGCATACTTTCTCCCTATAACTCCACTCCAGGTGATGGTGGATTACATTGGGATGGAGAATTTCTGGAAAAGGTACAACAAAGTGAAACTGGAGCAACTGAGCCTCCAACACAGACGAGCCCAGCTGCTAGATATCAATGGGAAGCTGCGGGGGATGCTGAAGCAGTACTTGGATGGCATCTCAGTGAGTGACGAAGTGCTGAGCCAGCTCAACCCACTCTTCATAGTCAACCATCGAAGCAACTTACCCCAGCCCTCGTCCATACCTATAGCTCATCCAGGTGATAAACAACATCCAACCGCTTAAAATATCACTGAAGCAGCCCATGTGATCTTCCACACCCTGTGATCTAAGGGGGAAAAAAAATCTATTTTTAATCCCTATTTTTTTTTTTTGAGAGAGATGTAGGGACATTGCTATTAAAAATTTCCATGGAGTTTATGAGCTCCTTCTATCTTTTGCATATTGGACAGAGCAGTCCACTCTGAGGACACTAGGAACACTGTGGTCCCAGGGAATACAGAGAACAGCTAGGCAACTACCAGGAGGCTCACTGCTCAATTAAGCATCGTTCCTCAGAATCAGGGCACCATGGGAGCCAAAATCCATACCTTAAGGACCTAGAGATCCTATGGAAAGACTGAAGACCAGGTCCTTAAAGTCAGTTAGGACAGCAAGGGGAGGAAGAGAGGGCCTACAACAACCACCCCCAGGCCAGGCAAGATGCAACTCAGAATGCCTTTTTCCTCAGCCCTTTACCTCATTCCCACTTTCAAAGGCAGTCTCAGAAAGTATCAGATGAAGAATGCAAAGAAGTTTTTTTTAATGTATTATTTATTATTTCTTTTTGCTCTTGTTTCGTTTCTCTTCCTTGAGCTTCTTTTTGGAGACTTTTGGTCTGTTGGCCTTTCTGTATAGGTGATACCCAATGAGGCCCAGGAGGGCTGGCACCATGGCCATGCCTACTAGAGGCAAAATGCCCTTCACCAGCTTTAGCCAGTAGTTGGCTCGGATCAATGCTATCAGCTCCACGTCATACTGCACCACTGCATCTGCTGGAGAGGCAGAGGGATGGAGAGGGTTAGACTCTCAATGCATTTTGTCCAGGGCTTGAATCTGAATGAAAATAGGGAGTGTAGGCCACAGCAAAGCCAACAACTATGAAGCTGGCAAGATTTAAATGTGGGGTTGAATTCCCTTAGACAAGGGTAGAGAAGGATTATGAGCAGAGTCTGGTGATAGTCTTGTTGACTCTAACTACACATGTGGCTTGGGTCCAGTGACAAGTCTTTGAATGCAGGAAAACTTTCTGCGAATATGAAATGTACAGGCTCTTTTCCATTTGTAAGTGGGAGAACTCAGACTAACTACTAACTTATCCTATTTCCAGAAAACCACACGGATAGAATCTTTGCAGGGCTGCAATTAAATGGATTGAAACTAGACTTTTAAAAATCAACCAACCAATGAGCACATTCAGTGTGATTATGAGGAAACAGGAGTTTCAACATAAGAGGTGAAGAGGAAGAAGGATGAGGATGCTGCTTAAGAAGTAAAAGGGGCTGGATGCGGTGGCTCACGCCTATAATCCCAGCACTTTGGGAGGCTGAGGCAGGCGGATCACAAGGTCAAGAGATCGAGACCATCCTGGCCAACGTGGTGAAACACCATCTCTACCAAAAATACGAAAAAAAAAATTAGCCAGGCATGGTGGTGCGTGCCTGTAGTCCCAGCTAGTCAGGAGGCTGAGGCAGGAGAATTGCTTGAAACTGGAAAACAGAAGTTGCAATGAGCCAGGATCACGCCACTGCACTTCAGCCCGGCAATGGAGCAGGACTCCGTCTCAAAAAAAAAAAAAAAGTAAAGGGGCAGGTGGAATAGAACTGAGTTGGCAGATGAGGTGCAAATAGGCAGCACTGGGGATGGGGAGGTAATAATAGGGCTTGGATAAAAGAGTTTCTCCTTGGTCCCTCTACCCTCCTTCCAGGCCTTCCCCTAAGCTGGAACTAGGTTAAGAATTACGATCTCTATAATCCATCACACACATCAAAAAAAAAAAAAGGATTACAATCTCTCTTTTTTTTCTTTTTTAGAGATAGGGTTTCACTCTGTTGGCCAGGCTGGTCTCAAACTCTTGCCGGCGTGATCCACATACCTCAGCCTCCCAAAATGCTGGGATTACAGGCGTGAGAAACCGCGCCCGGCCAAGAATTACGATCTCAATACTCTGTGGAGTACAAAACATTTTAGCTAATAGAACATTTGTTAGAACTGAAAGCAAAAGATAGATATGCATCTTGGGAAATCTGTCCATCTCAACTGTTCAAAAATAAACATCGGCAGTGACCTATGATGGCTTTTACAATTAAGGGGAAGACTTGGCTTTAAAAAGTTGCTTTTTGTGGCCAGGTGAGGTGACTCATGCCTGTAATCCCAGCACTTTGGGAGGCCAAGGCAGGGTGGATCATGAGGTCAGGAGATGATTGAGACCATCCAGGCTAACATGGTGAGACCCCGACTCTACTAAAATAGAAAAATTAGCTGGGCATGGTGGCACGTGCCTGTAATCCCAGCTACTTGGGAGGCTGAGAGACAGGAGAATCGCTTGAACCAGGGAGTCAGAGGTTGCAATGAGCCGAGATGGCGCCACTGCACTCCAGCCTGTCGACAGAGTGAGACTCTGTCTCAAAAAAAAAAAAAAAAAAAAAATTAAAAAAAAGAAAAAAGTTGGCCAGGCATGGTGGCTCAGGCCTGTAATCCAAGCACTTTGGAGGCCAAGGCAGGCGGATTACTTGAGGTTGGGAGTTCAAGACCAGCCTGACCAACATGGTGAAACCCCGTCTTAAAAAAAAAAAGAAAAATGTTGCTTTTTGTTTTGTTTTGAATTACTTGACTGTGATTGATTATTTTTACTATCTCTTCCCTGATGGAGGCTGAACGGAAGGAGGGGGGTGGCTGCACAGGTGACACAGCGTAGAGTTGTAGGAAAAGGGCAGGAAAGAAGTCCAGTGTTGTGGGAAAGGTAGTGGCACAGGCAGCAGACCCATGTGGCCCAAACAGTTCTCTCCCTAACAAGTTACTGGCTGCTGGAGGTCACACCAGGTGGCCTCATCAGGTTGTCTTTAGACCCCGTTGATATGAAGTGATAGGAGGAGGAAAAGAAGTGGCCCTGCAGATGAAGGCCCCAGCCACTCCTATCAGTCTGAACAAACTTGGTCTGGGCCTTCTCAAGCTTCAAAGTATGTAGCTCCTTATAGCTCTTAGGGACTGGGTATTTTGATGGCCTGAGACAGAGACCTAGTCAGATTACCTGGGACAGATGGTGGAAATCCCCGTTTTCCATAGGCCAAGTGAGAAGGAATGATTGCCCTTCGCTTCTCTCTGAGGGAAGAAATGTCAGTCACAGCCAGAGGCAGGAAGGGTGGGCCAGTAGCCTCAGTCCAGCTGAAGCTCCTCCAGCAAAACTCCCTGGATCTTCACACCCAGAACACAAACTTTTCCACCTGAACACCAAACAGGCTGGCCAGCAAAGGTGTCCATCTCCCCACGTACCTCAACTCCTCCAACAAAAGCAACAGTGCAAGAGGCACAGAGGCTTTGGATGCCCTCAGGGGTCCCACTGACCTAGACCTGTCCAGTGGGAAGCAGGGTCCTTTATCTCACATTCTCCTGCTTCTTAAGGAGCAAGGATGGCTGAGAAAGCCTCTACCCATGCAAAGGGGGTACCCAGGCCCACCCTTGCGCAAATACTCACCCCACACACATGTCTAGAAGACTCTGCTCCAGACCTTGAGGAAGAAGACACAACTGAACTGGAAGCTATCCAGCTTCCCCAAATCCCATGACATAAAGATCAAAGTCTTCCTCCTCCATCTTCAATTGACCTTTCCCCCACTTCTTAAATCCCTAGCTTCCAATGGGGTATGGAACAAGTGGAGTATTCAAAGTGAGGTTTGAATTTCAGGAGGTAACTGGTAGAGCCCTAGGGTCTTACTCATTCCAGGGGGGATTTCCAGGGCAGCTTTGAGGTTGAAGAGGCTAAGAAAGGGCTTATGTTGAGAAGAGGTGAAATGGGAGGCACAGGTCACATACCTGGAATCACCTGCTTTTGGCCAAGTTCTATAACCAGAGGGTCTCTGGTCAGGGAGGTGTCAATAATACGTCCATCTACCAAGCTGCCCTGAAGGGAGAGAGTATCAAGAGCATACACCTAGCACCGCTCCCTCCCAGCAGGCGCGCAACACACACCTGGACCGCTGGGCGGCGGCAGCCCACTTAGAAGCGCAGCCTAGAGTTCCCCTTAACGGCAGTAAGGAACGGGAAGACCCAAAGGGCTGGCGCTTCTCGGAGATCTCTCCACCCTGCACTTCTCAGTGCCAGGTAGGAACTGGCAAAAAAAACAAGGAGGGGAAAGAGGTACGGAAGAGCAACGCCTCTCCCCTCGCCACGTGCTCGACGACCCCAGAGCCCCAAGTGTCTTCTCCCGAGCCGCTTGCCACGTGTCCAAGCCAAAGCTGACGTGTTTCAGCAGGGCGCCGCCCCCTCCCAGGCCCCGCCCCGACCCCCCAGACACCTCACCGTGTAGTGTATGTGAAGCGTGTCTCCAAAAGCAGCGGGCTCCGCACATGGTTCGGGGGGCTCGACCTACGATCGGACTACAGGGGTCAAGGATGCTCCTCCAAAGATCCCGTTCTCGCCCCTAGACCCGGCACCACCCCCAACTCAGTTCCCGCACTTCCTCTCCTCCCGGCTCCCAGGTTCGTTGAGACCCCAGTATTACCCAACAAGGCTCTGCCCACCGGGGCTGAGGGCCGGGACTATCTCCTCACCAGGGTCTCCACTTGGAGGGTCCGGACGGGGCTTTCGGTTTCGAACCCAGTTTCAGTCCCGCACACCGCCGCACTGAGCAGCAGCAGCAGCAGCATATGGAGCGGGGGGAGTGACGGGCGCAGGGTCATGACTGGGCACGGGGCAGGGAGCCGGGGCACCAGGACAGCCTGTTCGGGTGGCGGCGGCTAGGACAGCGTTCCCGCGGCGCCCAGGCCAGACTGGACGGGACAGGGCGGGTCGTGATGCTTGAGCTCCTCCTCCTGCAGCCCTTCCTCCACCTTGTCCCCACCTCCGAGAGGGAGGAGACCGCGGGAGCCCTCTGTATCCTCTAAGATCCGGAGGGCGCAGGTTCTGACCCATCCGTTAGACGTTCTGTCCCATAACGAGGGGTTGGGCCACATAATAACACCCATTTACGATTACTTACTGTGTGTCAGGAGCTAGTCTCTAATCCTCAAAACCACCCTGAAAAGTCGGCATAATTGTTTCCATTTTACAGATAAGGCACAGGGTGCTCAGGATAATGTGCCCAATGTCATCAGGCTAGGTGGTGACAGAGATAGGATTCAAACCCATGACTGCCTGAGTCCAACGTGGTTGCTGTCTGCTCTTTCCTCTACGCATCCTTGCTGCTATCCTGACAGTTTCTGGCTGGCAGACCCAACCCAGGCAGTTGTCAAAGGGAGGCATTCCTCATTCCTCTCCCACCTCCAACTACTTCAGCTTGAATTTCTGGAGGTTATAGATCCAAATACCCAAAAGAGGGCAGGGAGCTGTCCTGTCCCTGTCCTTTGAAAAGCCAGCTGAAAAGAGCAAGAGGCTGTTTTCCTGTAAGAACTGGGTAAATCCTTGATATTTTCCTCTGTTGCTACCATTTCCTTTCTCCTTTCATCAACAAACTTTTCAAAAGGACAGCATATGTAACCCCTTTATGTTTGTGTAAATACTTTGCTTTTTTTTTTTTTTTTTTTTTTTTTGAGACAGAGTCTTGCTCTGTTGCCCAGGCTGGAGTGTAGTGGTGTAATCTCTACTCACTGCAACCCTTGCCTTCTGAGTTTAAGCGATTCTCCTGCCTCAGCCTCCCAAGTAGCTGTGATTACAGGTGTCCACCACCACGCCTGGCTAATTTTTGTATTTTTAGTAGAGATGGGGTTTCGCCATGTTGGTCAGGCTGGTCTCAAACTCCTGATCTCAGGTGATCCGCCCACCTCGGCCTCCCAAAGTGCTGGGATTACAGGCGTGAGCCACCGCACCCAGCCAGACTTCACTTTTTAAAAGTCTTTTTTTGTGTGTGAGACAGAGTCTTGCTCTTGTTGCTCAGGCTGGAGTGCAATGGCACAATCTCGGCTCACTGCAACCTATGCCTCCTGGATTCAAGTGATTCTCCTGCCTCAGCTTCCTAAGTAGCTGGGATTACAGGCATCTGCCATCACACCAGGCTAATTTTTGTATTTTTAGTAGAGACAGGGTTTCGCCTGTATCTTCAGGAGATACAGGCCTGGTTGGCCAGGCTGCTCTCAAACTCCTGACCTCATGATTCAACTGCCTCGGCCTCCCATAGTGTTGGGATTGCAGGCGTAAGCCACCGCACCCAGCCAATGGTCTTAACTGTACTCATTATTCCTTTTCCTTCCATCCCATCTGTAACAACCTAGACTTCCTCCCTATCTCCTGTTTCTGTTAGTGGCTCTGCTACCAGCATTCATTCTTCTCTCATCTCCCACATCCAATGGGTCTACTTTGGGTTCTCCTTCCACAGTCTCTCCAGCTCTTCCCTTCCATTCCCATATCTATAACCCTCTCACCTCAGGATAAGAAGCCTTCATTATCTTTTGTATTGTTTTTTTTAAAAAAAGTCCCCTCAGCAGGAGGGAATTTCTAGGGGTGATGAAATGTTCTACATGTTGAGAGGGATGTAGGTTACATGGGTGTATGCATTTGGCAGAACTTACCAAACTGTATACTTATGATCTGTGCATTTCACTGTTTTTGAATTACGTATCAAGTCTAAGTTAAACAAAAAAACCACAAAACTACATATCCAAATCTCCCTTAAAGCTGGATATGGCCAACTGACTTAAGTTCTGGCCAAAAGAACATAAACAGAAGTGTTCCAAGTATTGTCTTTGACTTCCAAGAAGGCCCTTTAAAGAGTTAATTTAGGTAGAAAGGGTCCTTCTGTGCTGCTCTCCCTCTCCCCAATCACCTTTCCTTCCTTCTGTCTGCTATCTGGAATGTAGATGAGATGAATTAAGTTCTAGAAGCCATATTAGACCATGAGATGACCAAGAGAATGGAGGCTGCATGTTAGGATGGTGAAGCACGAAGCCTAAGTCCTTGCTAACTGGAGCCACCATGCCAGCTCTGGATTGCCTTCCACCAGACGCTATGTATCTATGTATCTATCTATGTATCTATCTATCTATCTATCTATCTATCACCTATCTACCTACCTACCTACCTACCTACCTACCTATGATGGAATCTGGCTCTGTTGTCCAGGCTGGAGTGCAGTGGCACGATCTCGGCTCACCACAACCTCCAGCTCCTGGGTTCAAGCGATTCTTCTGCCTCAGCCTCCTAAGTAGCTGCAACTATAGGTGCGTGTCACCACACCCGGCTAATTCTTTTTTTTTTTGTATTTTTAGTAGAGAAGGGGTTTCACTGTGTTAGCCAGGATCGTCTCAATCTCCTGACCTCATAATCCACCCGCCTCTTCCTCCTAACATGCTGGGATTACAGGTGTGAGCCACAGCCCCTGGCCTACCAGACACCTTTATTTTTTAGTTGTATTTGAAGCCCCATTCTTTGTGTGGGGGGGGGGGGGTGCGGGGAAGACTAGTCAAGTACAGTAGTGGGAAGGGGGAAAAGAGTAGTTCAATCTGTAACTGGCTGTGAATAATCAAGATGCCTATCTTCAAACCAGCCGCCACTTTTTTTTTTTTTTTTTTGAGATGGGGGTCTCACTCTGTCATTCAGGCTGGAGTGCAGTGGCATGATCTTGGCTCACTGCAACATCCGCCTTCTGGCCTCAAGTGATCCCTCCTGCCTCAGCCTCCTGAGTAGCTGGGACCACAGGTGCATGCCACCATACCCGGCTAATATGTGTATTTTTTGTAGAGATGGAGTTTCGCCATATTCCCCAGGCTGGTCTTGAACTCCTAGACTCAAATGATCTGCCCGCTTCCTAAAGTGCTGGGATTACAGGCATCAGCCACCAGACCAAGCTCACCATTTTTTCTTTTCCTTTTTTATTTAACAGTCTCCCTCTGTTCCCCAGGCTGGAGTGCAGTGGTGTGATCTCGGCTCACTGCAACCTCCACCTCCTGGGTTCAAATGAGCATATCTGGTTAATTTTTGTTTGTTTATTTATTTATGAAGGAATCTCACTCTGTCTTGCCCAGGCTGGAGTGCAGTGGTGTGATCTCGGCTCACGGCAGCCTCCGCCTCCCGGGTTCAGGCAATTCTCCTGTCTCAGCATCCAAAGTAGCTGGGACTACAGTGTGCGCTACCACACCAGGCTAATTTTGTATTTTTAATAGAGATGGGGTTTCACCATGTTGTCCAGGCTGGTGTTGAACTCCTGACCTCAGGTGATCCACCCGCCTCAGCCTCCCAAAGTGCTGGGATTACAGGTGTGAGCCACCATGCATGGCCCCAGACACCTTTTAACTAAGGCAGAAATAAACGTCTATCTTGTTTAAGAAAAGAAAAAGTCCGGGCATGGTGGCTCACCCCTGTAATCCCATCATTTTTTGGGAGGCTGGGGCAGGAGGACTGCTTGAGGCCAGGAGTTCAAGACCAGCCTGGGCAATACTGCAAGACCGTATCTCTACAAATAATTTAACAATTAGCTGGGTGTGGTGGCGTGCACCTGTGATCCTAACTACTCAGAAGGCTAATGTGGGAGAATTGCTTGAGCCCAGAAGGTCGAGGCTGCAGTAAGCTATGATCACACAGCTGTACTCCAGCCCAGGTGACAGAGAGAGACTTTGTCTAGAAAAATAAGCCCCTCATCCCTAGCCTCTCCCTACTTTGGACCATTGTGTACACTGTTGCTATCTACAGTTTCAGCCCCATCACCTGCCCACTAAAAAGCCTACCATGGCTTCACATTGCTCACATGAATAAAATTCCAACTCACTGACATCCCAGCTGAAAGCTTGTCCTCCAGCCCTAATCCGCTTTTCCAAACTTGGCTTTTATAAAACTGAATGCCTTTGAGAGACAGAAACCTCATGTTTCTCGTTTCTAAATCTTCATTGCTAGTATAGTGTCTGACATATAAATGCTCAGTAAATGTTTGTGAATTAAGCTATCCCCTTCCTGCTCATGGACTGTGGTCTGGCATCATACAAACCTACATCTTGTGTTTTCATCTCTGTGCCTGAACTCATAGGCTTCTTTTACCTGCCAAGTTTCCTCCAGACTAAGCTCAAATATCATCTCTGTGAAGTCCCGATTCTCTTAGCTAGGAGTGACTTCCCTGATTTCTGAGCTCCAGGCATACTCTTGTGGACATTATTATATTTTTCCTTTTGTTGCAGTTATTTGTGTATGCCCCATTCCTCCCTTCCTATGTCCCCCAAAGAGCCAGCTAACTGATGGCAAGGTCAAGGTTGCAATCATGTCTGGAGCTAGGTACTAGCTACACGATACCCTCCAAATAATAGATTCTAGACAGTATGTTTTATTTTGAAGAAATTATACTATGAAATACTGAGAAGCCATTAAAAGGAGATCTAATTATACTAATGTAGAAAATCTCTAAGGCAAATGTATATACCCTAAGTAAAAAAGCAAATAGCAGAATAACAGATGTGATATGAGCCCATTTATATTTTAACCCCTCCCCAAACATGTATCAGTACATACATTTAGAAAAGGAACTAGAAGGATGCACATCAAATAGCTCAGGATGGTTACGTTTGGGGATGGGAGTGCGAAGAGTAGAGGGGAATGTCCCACATGTTGCTCTGTATATTTATTACTTTGGTTATAAAAATAATTTTCCTGCTCAGATGTTACTTCTCAGGTTATAAATTTTTAAGTTAAATATTAAACGAATGAACAAGATATACAGCAATACAAAGGAATGAGTGGGAGGTGTTAAATGAGTTGTGCTAACAGAGCTCAAGGAGCCAGAGTGGGGAAAAACTATGAAAGTCCTTGTGGTTGCAGAGGGCACAGGCAGCTTTGTGGAGGAGGTGAAACTTGAGCTACATCTTGGAGTAAGATTTTTAAACAAGTGAGAAAGGAGGTAAAGGCAGAGGGCCAGATGTTTGGGAAAAATGAATGGACCAATTTGGCTCAAGTAAGGGATTTGGCCAGAGACTAGAGGGAGGTGGTTAGAGAGGGAATTAAGGACTAGTTGTGGAGAACCTTGAATATCAGACTAAGGCAGTGGGAACACATTGATAGTTTCTAAGCAAAAGGGTGACACGGCATACTGCACTGATGCATCAGCAGACTGGAACAGTGTCATGAAGGTGGAAGGCTATTGTCTTATCCAGGTCTGAGGCTCTGTTCAGGAACCCAAAGGGGAAGAGGAGTAGAGTAGGAGAGGGTGGTAGTAGAAATGGAAAGGGCAAAACTATTACAGACAATATCCACTCACAGGCAGCACAAGCCCACCTGCACCCTGGAGGGACCAGAAAAGGAGCTTTTTCCTGGATCAAGTTAGAAGAAATCTAAACAACAGAGAAAGGTGACATGATTCTTGGAAAGGTAGGAGAGTTGGCCCAACCCTGGCTGGAGATCACAGAACCGTTCTTAGAAAAGCCTCCACCCTCAAAGGTGTCTCTGTCAGTGAGTAAGAAAAACCCTACCCAGTCCCTCAGCTTCCAGGACTCATGGGGCACCTACCACGCCCAGCTTGGTTAAAGACAATGTTATTTCTTAATTCATTGATTTGTTCATCAAAGTTCCATGCCTATTATGTGCCAGACAGTAAGCAGAACACTACTTTTCAAAAAAAATTTTTTTTTGAAACAGAGTCTTGCTGTGTCACCCAGGCTGGAGTGCAATGGCGCAATCTCAGCTCACTGCAACCTCCGCCTCCTGGGTTCAAGTGATTCTCCTGCCTCAGCCTCCTGAGTAGCTAGGATTACAGGTGCATGCCACCACACTGGACTAATTTTTTGTACTTTTAGTAGAGATGGGGTTTCACCATGTTGGTCAGGCTGGTCTCGAACTCCTTACCTTGTGATCTGCCCGCCTCTGCCTCCCAAAATGCTAGGATTACAGGCATGAGCCACCATGCCCAGCTTAAATGTTAAGTGTTTATTTATAACACATTGTTAATAAAGTAAAAGTCTGAGTTGGCATATGAAAATCTGGGTTTAAAATTTGATTTTTTTTTTTTTTGAGACAGGGTCTTGGCTCTGTCACCAGTGTAATGGCACAAACACAGCTCACTGCAGCCTCAACCTCTCAGGCAATCCTCTTGCCTCAGCCTCCTGTGTAGCTGGGACCACAGGCACATACCACCATGCCCAGCTAATTAGAAACTTTTTTTTTGGGCGGGGCACAGTGGTTCACGCCTGTAATTCCAGCACTTTGAGTGGCTGAGGCTGGAGGACTGCTTGAGCACAGGAGTTCGACACCAGTCTGGGCAACATAGTGAAATCCCATCTCTATCGTCATGTTGCCCAGGCTGATCTCAAATTCTGGGCTCAAGCCAACCTCCTGCCTCAGCCATCCAAAGTGTTGAGATTATAGACATAAGCCACTGTGCCTGGTCTGGTGTTGTATTTTCAAGGGTATGCATATCCCAGCTGACTAGATGTTTTCTTTCAGGTATGTTTATGCACACATTCATCCAAGAAAGAAGAAGAGTTACATCCTTCCTCCACTCTTCCCCTGTGGCTGTTCTAACCAAGGAGGTATCATCCCATCCATGCAAGATTTGGCAAAGACAAGAACAGATTCTGCATCTCCTATCTATAGCCTAAAGCTAAGAGAGTGCCCTTTATTACTATATTCAGAACTCAGAAAGAATCCCTGTGGGTTAGAGCCCCAAGCTAAGCCCTCCAAGCCTTAAAAGTCCTTCTACTCAATTCTGTGCTGGGAGGCCCCAGCACAGAATTCTATATGGGATGGAGGGGTGAAGGCAGAGGTGGACAGGAAGCAGGTACCAGGTGGAAAACTCCATTCTCAAACCTGCTGCCTTGCCTGAATTGGACTGCCAGACAACTCTCAAAATGCCTGGTTTGTGAGGAAGCGTGGTGGAAGAAAGGGTACATGGGTAGAACTGGTCAGCCCTCTGCATAGATAGCCAGGGTTTTGGATTGAGTGTCCTCTCTCCTCCACCATGTTCAGCTCGGAAGCCAGAAGTGCTCAACTAGAGGCCAGATACTCTGTTCTGTAACTCACAGCCAACATAATACACAAACAGACACTCACCTTCAAGCCTTGATAATGAATGGTCCCAACCCAACTTCCTCTCTTCTACACCTCCAACCACTGCCTTTGGTGGCTTTGCTCCCTTTACCCTACTAAATGATTAATTTCCTCTGTCCTAACTCTCTTCCCTTTTCTCAGGAATTCAGTCATTCTTACCCATACCAGCAATCAAAGTCAGGAAACCCAATTAGACAGAAAATCTTGCAGAGGAAGGCAGGCATCCAGATCCTATCACTCCCCAGTGATCAGCATGACACTCTCTCTCTCCAGCTACTGGGTTAGAAAGTGACAGAACTGGATTCTGGCTCTCCTACCTTTGCACTCTTCAGAACTGGAAAAGCAGCTTTTCTGCCAGGTACAGTGGCTCGTGCCTGTAATCCCAGCACTTTGGGAGGCCAAGGTGGGCAAATCACTTGAGGTCACGAGTTCAAGACCAGCCTGGCCAACACGGTAAAACCCCATCTCTACTAAAAATACAAGAATCGGTTGGGCATGGTGGCACATGCCTATAGTTCCAGCTACTCCGGAGGCTGAGACAGGAGAATCGCTTGAACCTGAGAGGCAGAGGTTGCAGTGAGCCGAGATCACGCCATTGCACTCCAGCTTGGGTAAGAATGAGACTCGCTCTCAAAAAACAATTAGCTGGGTGTTGTGGTGTGTACCTGTAATCTCAGCTACTGGGGAGGCTGAGGCACAAGAACCACCTGAACCTGGAAGGCAGAGGTTGCAGTGAGCTGAGATCACGCCACTTCATGAGCCGAGATCACACCACTGCACTCCAGCCTGGGTGACAGAGACTGTGTCTCAAAAAAAAAAAAACACCCAAAACTTTTCTTAGTAATATGACTGCTGCCCAAAGACACTACTCCCCACACTAAGCAGTGGCAATGGAATGGGTGTCCCCCAACTCTCACAACCCCACATGGTGCATTACAGATATCCCAAAGGATTCCAGAGCACCCCAGAAATGGATCCCCAGATGTCCAAAAACATCGAATACACTAAATACATACTTGTCAACTTCCTGCTGTAACCAACCTAAGCGCTTGAACTGGAAGTGGTGTGTGCAGTGAATCCCCAGAGCCTTCAGACCTTCTACCTCAAGGCTGAGAAACTCACACATACATTCATTCTCGGCCACTGCCCCTATATTCTGGAATGAAGTGGAGGGTTTTGCCCTCCATCCAACCTTGGCCAACCTAAGCCCTTCCACTGACTTTCTACAGGCTCATTTGGGAAGCTCCCTTGCCGAGATTATCCTGAAATGAACCTTGGGTCCAAGTCTTCTGCCAGTCCATGACTAACGCTATTCATGTTCTGGAAGATGGGGTTGTTGTTTGTCCTAAGAGCTGGGTGCTAAGCATTTACCTCCCAGGTTCAGTCTCCTCTGAAGGTTTAAGCAACTGCCACGAGAGGGCTCCCCTCTACCTCCTTCCTGGCATTCTAAATTGAGTACTAAGAGACAGAAAGGAATAGCTCATCCTCTTCTCAAGTTGTTCAAGGGTCCAAAGACACCCCACTGGCCCACCATTCAACTAAAGTCCTCTCCATTATCTTTATCTTACGAAAGGTTGTAGCTCTGACAAGTATCTATTTGCCAATATCGAAATAAAACACTTGGGAAAGATACTCTTAGCAGCAGCCTGTCACCAAGCAGACCTTTAGAGGAGCCTGGAAGGAAGAAAGTGTCATCTGATCTTGAGGAGTAGGTGGGGAATGTTCAAAGTTGGGATTGATAAAAGATGTCTGGTTGGAGTAGTTTGAGAATTACATATGGCGGAAGCACTGGTCCCTGAGGGTGATGGCCTATTAATAACATAAGAGTTGAAAAGGAAACTTGGCTGGGGAGGCAGCAGGGAAATAACTGAATACAAATTATATGCTTAACACTGGTACTTGGGCTCTCAAACTTACTATATGCCTAAATCCTATCCCTTTCCCACAACAGCAGGCTGGGAAGACCTCTGTCCTCAAAGCTTAAGAAAACAGTAAGAGTGGGAAAGACTTGCCTGGCTTTCCCAGACCTCACCTACCCTAATGGTGGCACCATCCCTTTCTTTGCCTGGAGCCAGACACTGGTAGCAGGAGAGGAACAGAATAGTGGTGGCAGTGGGATGGGAGGATGACAGCTTTATGGAAAAGGTCTATTCCTCAAGACATTTGTGGGATCTCTGGATGAGGCTTGGCATCCTGACAATGAAAAACCACATGCCTGAAGTAGAGCTGATGCAGGGCTGTCAGTTCTAAGAAGGATCAAGGCCATTACACTGCCCAGACGTTTATCCTTCATGCTTATTCACTGCCAAAGTCCAGAACTAGACTGGTGAGAGGTCTCTGTTCAAACTAGAAGCACCTCATGTGCAGAGCTGAGGAGATCTGAGAGTAGAGGCATATGGGCCCTCCAAGTTCAGGGCCCTTCAGCCAGTGACGTCCCTACAGTCTACCAACAGGTGATAAATACAGCTAATTTCAGATTTAAACCTTTCAGAACTAGAGTAGGAAAGTCACAAAGCCCTCACACTCTGATGACCAATTCATTTGGGCTCCCCCCCGGGATATGATGGGAAGAAATAAGCAGTGTGGAGTGGGACTAGTTTCCTCCATAACCCCACTCTCTATCAATCAAGTGTGCCTTTTACTCCTTTGCTGAAAGAAGGAGCACTATGGAGAGAGGGACCAGAAACAGAACTACCCTCACCACTGAACCACTGCCCCATGGCTGTTGCACAGCAAGGATGAAGGTCTGCTCCAAAGCTGCTTAAAACAAGTTTAATTTCCAACCAGGGTCACAGTCATCGCGTTATCCCACATTTTGAGCAAGGATAGAGAAGATGAGTTATTAAACATATACAGTCTACATTCCAGAGGAGGAAAAAAGAAGAGAAAACCCAGTTCAGAACTGCAGTTACCACTATAACACCACAGACAAACTTTGGGGTGGGGAAGGGGGGAGTCCTCAGGAAGTAGAAAGCAGGAATCAGGGAAAGCATAAAATTAAACCTACCAGAGGACAGCAGGAGAGGGAGTGGGCAGAAATGGAATGAAACACCCAATCCCAAAAGAGCTGTTAAGTGAATGGGAATGTAGAAAGGACCACCCCTGCCAAGGGCTTAGCAGCCAGGGATACTACCAAGGTCACTTACTGCCCCCTGCTGGACAGATCTGGGGCAGCCCCAAGGCAACCTTTTAACACTTTCAGCCCCAGATTGGTCCCTAGAGCCCTAAAACACAAGGTGAGGGATGAGGCCTGAAGTGAAGAAAACCTATTTAGGACTGGCATCTAACTAGAGAAAGACAGGGAATGAGGCAGGAGAAGAGGTAAAGTCCTCAAGAACTACAAAGATAGAGTGGAGAATCCTAAGTTGGAAAAAAATATACATGGAAAAGGGCAAACAGGCAACAGCAGTGAATGACTTGAGATTGAAAAGGAAAGAGTTCAAGGAGGGAGAGGTAATGGGAAATAGAGCAAATAAAAAGTACGGAGGGAAGCATCCGTGGGGTCAAGGGAATGAATACATTTTTAAATCAAATAGAACCTCTAACACCCCCACACACACCACACCACACACACACACACACACACACACACACACACACACATGCACACTCGCCTAGAGAGCAAGATACCTGCACACACCTGCTGCATCCTGGGTAAAACATTACTAAGTAACTGGCACTGAGGGAAGATACCCCTGGAACCTCTCTTTCACAGTTCAATCTTGGATGGGGTTACTGGTATTGATCTGCCTGCTATAGAAAAAAGTGGCCAGGAAACCTGGCCCCATGGAGTGGGGCTTGGGAGAGCCCCACTGGGAAGGGGTCCCTCAGCCTTGCTGTGAGGGGGCCCTGGGCCCTGACCTTAGCAGAAAGGTTATGGGCAGCTGTCTCGGAGCTCAGGGCACAGCCAGCACACACAGGAACCCACAGGACAGCCATGTCTTCACAGAAACTACGGAAGTCAGGACACAGGCCAGGACCTCAGGGACAAGTGCCCCCTGCAGACAGAGAGATGCAGTAGCAGCAGCTTCTGAAGAACTACATAATAATGGGGGAAGACCACTGCATCCCACAAGCACTGACAACCACTTCAGGATTTTATTCCCTCCATTCTAACCCCCAGATCCATTTATGAGAAGTGAGTAAGGAGGGCAGGGACATGGAGGGTGAAGGGACAGCAAGGATGATCTGAGGGCCTGGAAACAATTGAAAATCTTCATCCTTTAGCACATGCTGGACTAGAAAACAAGAGTTGGAGAAGAGAGGGGCTGATACTGAGGTCAGCTATGTCACCCCACTCCCCAGCTCCTCATTAGAACACCCAGTCAGCCCTGGTCAAGCCAGCAGGACTACTAGGATAAGAAAACTTCTGACCAAGGACCGATGAATCATCCAGCTCCCAAGATCAGAAAGGTGGGGGGCACTGGAAGGCAGGAACAGGATTGATCCATGCCTCACCTTCTCCTAATAACAAAAGAGAATGAAGATGGAAAATCTGAGGCCTTCTCCTCCCTTCTCCCATGCCCTGGGTCCCTAACACACACCCTGGACTTGCCATCCCCACCTCCCCATCAAGCTCCAGAGGAACAGATCTGAGGATGGTGGGGGAGGATCAGTTGAACACTCTAAGCTGATAAGAGTGAGTAGGTTCCTCTCTCCTTCCCAGTGACAAGGCAGAGCAGGTGGCATTTCCTTGGGAACAGTCATCTAGAGATAAATGCCACCCTTCAGCCCTAAGAAGGGTGGAGAGAGGAGTACAAGGAAAACGGTGGTGGAGAATCCATCATCTGTCCTATCATCCAGAAAAACCTACCTGCAGAGAACAGGGTAGCCAAAGACTGGGGCAGTCTGGCCTGACTAATGCCCTCCTACCTCCTTCCCTTAATCTCACCAACATGGAAGGGGCAGATGACAGGCTCCAGTGGGCAGTGTCCTGGCTGCAAGCCCTGAGCTTCACTCCACCCCCTCCCCACTTCCCCCGGCCCCGATTAATATATCTCTCTCTATACATGTATATACAGGCGCACACATGCACGCACACACAGAGAGGCCCGTGCAATTTCCATGTAGAACAGGGAGAGGGTAGTGAAGGAAAGGCAGACAGGGAATAGGAGGGCTTGTGGGGACAGGGAAAGGACTCAGATGCCAAGAGCACAGCAACCACTGCCAAACAAAGAGAATACCCCACCCGACCTCCCGAAACCCAGAGGGTGAGAGAGAGAAGGGCCACCCCATGAAACCATAACAACCTTGTTTTTGTTTTAAATCCAGTAAAATTGGAATGATTCATCATCAGGACAGCAATTAGGGATTGGTCATATAGGTGGACAGGAAAAAGGAGGGGAGGCAGGGGAGGCAAGGCTCTTGCTGGGCATGCGGACATGATACCCAGGGCCCTGGCCGCACTTGCAATGGAGAGGAAGGGGTAGGACTGGGGCAGGGTGACAGTAGGTATGTCAGGGGTAGGTGGGGCGCTTGGATAGGGCTGCCTGGCTCTCACTTCTTGTTTTTGAGCTGATTGGCCAGCCAGTCCAGGCCTTCGTACAGCCCATCCCCGCTCGTGGCACAGGTGGCCTGAATGTACCAGTTACGGTGACGAAGGGAATGCAGGCCCAGCTTGTCTGTGATCTCAGCAGCATTCATAGCATTAGGCAGGTCCTGGAGCACAAGGGAGACACACAAAAAGAAGCCTCAGGATTTTTTAAAGGCTTCTAGAACACCCATCTACCAAAGAAATGTGTACCAGCACCTTCCCCTCCTCCTTTATTTTAGGAAACCCACAACAAGATCCTAAGGAGCTGCTTTGGATTTAGTCACCTTAGAACCCAAGATTCAAGGCACCAGAGGTCACTGTACTGAGGAATTGGAAACCAAATATGAGGTTGGTAGGGAAGTAGAGACGTGATTCAGACTGACCAAACAATCAGGTCTGTCTGACAGCAGGAGTGAGGCCAATTCTACTAAAGTAGATAATAGGCAAGATGAAAGAAAGATTTGAGGCGATCCCTGAGGACTGAAATGTTGCTAAATAAAGCTGGGGTGGGGCACAAGAAGAGGGACATAAAGAAGCCAACTACTCAATTTCCCACACTTCTAAAATTGAAAGCATAGTAACAGGGTTTCCCATATAACAGGCCCAAGACCCAGTGATTTCCACAGCCAATTTCCACAGCCAAATTCAGGGGTGGGAAGAAGTCTCACCTGTTTGTTTGCAAAAACAAGGAGCACAGCATCCCGGAGCTCATCCTCCGCCAGCATCCTCATCAGCTCTTCCCGGGCCTCATTTACTCGCTCCCGATCATTGCTGTCGACCACAAATATCAACCCTAGGGAGGCAGGGCATGGGCTGCACTAAGATGGCAGGTAACCCCTTGCCCCCAACCAAAAGACAACACCTGCCTGACACCCTCCAAATATTTGCTCCCTTTCCTCCCTTTCTCCCACCCCCAGAGCTGCAGCAGGGTAGCAGTTGGCCACACATTAACAAGAAAGACAGCCACACTCTCTGCTCATACTCAGCCAACCCATGCTAGGCCTGGGCATACCTTGGGTGTTCTGGAAATAGTGTCTCCAGAGGGGCCGAATCTTGTCCTGGCCACCCACATCCCACACTGTGAAGCTGATGTTCTTATATTCCACTGTCTCCACGTTGAACCCTTTGGAAGAAAACAGGCAATGGCCACTTGGCCTCAAACACTAGGCCCGCAAACAACATCACAATGAGATTGGTTCTGCTTTTCCCCAGTGGGGGCCATGACACCAACAATGGAAAAAAAGCTATGGCTTCCTCAGACCTGGTAATCCTTAACCTAGCAGCCTGAAGGCCAAATGAAAACCTAGGAGAAGTAGAAGAGGATGAGGAAGGTCAGTCAAGAGGTTCACAGTTGCCTGGGTAATGTGGGCCAACTTTTCTGACTTTTCCACTCGGTCTTTGGCTCTCCCTCCTGCAAAATGACTCAGCCCTATTCCAGTACTTTAGCCATCAGAGTTGGCTTCAGCTAAGATGTGGGGTCTGAGAGGCAGACTGAAGAAAGGGAAGTGAGCTGGCATCCTGGAGCCCCAAAGGCAGAGCCAGCTGACAATGCTGACTGGAGCCCCCATCTACATGGCAATGTTCTCCCTCCCTTCAGCAGACTGTAACCAAGATTGGCCACCAAAGATTTAACCCCAAGCAATTCCAGGCCTTTGGCAGGAACATCAAAGCCTTTCACCTGCTTTCCAAACAACACAGAGAACAAACCAACTCCGTGCCTGAGGGCAACTGTTGAGTGCCAGGCCATGGAAGCTCCCACATCAGGGAGAGCCAGATTAGGTGGGCAAACAGCAGCCCCAGCACCTACTAGTAACTTAAACAACACCCACCTCTTTTCTGAACTCCACAAATTGCATGGACTTTCCTGGGGAGAAGAGACCAGGTGGGGGAACCAGGAATAGGTGCTCTGCCCTGCCTCAGCTGCCAGCATGAAAGCCCACGTCCAAGCTGTGCTCTTACCAATGGTAGGGATGGTGGTGACGATCTCCCCCAGTTTCAGCTTGTATAGGATGGTGGTCTTTCCTGCGGCATCCAGGCCCACCATCAGGATGCGCATCTCCTTCTTCCCAATCAGGCTCTTGAGAAGGTTTCCAAAGATATTGCCCATGATCACAGCAGCTGCTTTCTAGGGACAGTGGGGCCCAAGTGGGGGCAGTGGCAGTCTGGTTTTGGCCTGGTCCCTGGTATGGAGGACTTGATCCTAGACAAAAGAAATACAAAATCGTACCATCATTTGCTGGTAAGGACTTCCAAGTAAATGGAATTTGCTAAGGTCATGGCTAGAGTTCATTCATGATAAACTGAGAGCCTGAGGGGACGTTACATACCAAGGCCCACTCAGATACATACTGAATCTCTGGGAACAGAAACAAAGCAGTAAACACTAAGGATCCCTGCTCTGCCAGTAATCTAACCATGTGACTCTGGCCAAGTTCCTTCACCTTTCCATATCTGCACCTGTAAACGGAGGGGAGATTGAATTAGATGATTTCTAAAGTCCCTTCAGTTCTGACATCCTATCCTATACCCCAAGGCATTGCAAGATCATTAATGCCCCTCCCTCTCCTAACCTTACCCTGAGACTTCTGGAAAGGATGGAAGTGGAATGAGGAGTGGCTTTCTGTGACTGCTGACAAGGTTCAGACTTGCCAGTTTCCCAAGGTTTATGCTCTCTGCTCTAATCAAGAGACTGCCCCTTCCCTTGTTATATTTCTGCAACTCCATCTTTCTTCCATACTAAAACAAATGGGACTTAAAGCTGCACTCCTAAAAGAGGCTGATCCTTTACACTCTGGAATGCCAGCTGCTAATGTTGTGCCCTGTTCAAACAACAGTGCACTGACAGTAGAGAGGTGGGGTATGGCGGGGCTACCCTTTACTCCTCAGTTAAGTGCATCCTAGGCTCACTGTGGCCCATCCAAGGAGAGCTGTTCCACATGGTCACGGCAATGGGGCAGTCATCTCGTTGGTTCTCTGCTTTTTCCCTAAGCCTTTTGGCCTATTCTCCACATAGTAGGGTGGTTTTAAAACCAAACTCAGGTCATATGATTCCCTTGTTAGAAACCCTCCTGTGGCTTCATAGCTCCTTTTCAGTAAAACCCAAGGCCCAAACCATGGCTTACAAGGTCCTACAGACCTACACTCCCCTCTACTTTTCTCATGAGATCTATCACTCTCCCTTGCTTACTCCACTCCAATTCCCCAATACTTTCCTTTCCTGCCTCAAAGGTTTTTTTTTTAAAGAGGCGAGGTCCTACCATTTTGCCCAGACTGATCTCAAACTCCTGGTTAAAGCAATCCTCCTGCCTTACCCTCCCAGGGTACTGAGATTATAAGCATGAGCCACCATGCCTGGCCCAAAGCTTTCATATTTGCTATCACCTCTGCCTGGAATGCTTCTCTCCCAGATAACCACCATGGATTACTCCTTCACCCCCTTCAGCTGTCTGTTCCATTGTCACCTACCAAAGAGGCCTCCCAAAACCACCTACATAACACACACACACACAGACACACACACCACTCCCTACCCCATTTATCCCGCTTTATTTTTCTTCATAACATTTATCACCATCTGACACATTATATATTTCTTGCTGATTATTTTATTCTTCCTATGATATCAGCTCCTTACGTGTTTTGTTCACTGCTCTGTCTTCAGTACCAAGAATCGTGCCTAGCACACGATAGTTGAATAACTGAACTAAGCTCCAGGGTCTCTAATGACTTTACTGGCAGCTCACTCAGATTGGATGCTATGCCTGGTATATGGTAGGCATGTAACCAATACCTACTGATGCCGGGCGCAGTGGCTCACACCTGTGTAACCTCAGCACTTTCGGAGGCCGAGGTGGGTGGATCACCTGAGGTCAGGAGTTTGAGACCAGCCTGGTCAACATGGTGAAACCCCGTCTCTACTAAAAATACAAAAATTAGCCAGGAGTCATGGCATGTGCCTGTAGTCCCAGCTACTCAGGAGGCTGAGGCAGGAGAATCACTTGAACCTGAGAGGTGGAGGTTGTAGTGAGCCAAGATCACACCATTAAACCCCAGCCTGGGTGACAGAGCGACACTCCATCTCAAAAACAAACAAATAAATAACCTGCTGAAAGGATGAACAGGAGTATTGAGAACCACTGTATCTATGCATCTACTTAGAACACTTCACTGGCAAAAAAGAAAAAAAGAAAAGAACCGTTGTAAAGGTACAAAATGTCTATCTGCTCACCCCAGCCACTGCCTCAAGAGAGAATCAGATTCTATGCACAGGATAGCCACAGAAATGCATCTTTGAAACAATAATAAAATGAGGATTGAGAATCACCCATACAAGCCAGTTCTCTGTGCCTGCAGGAGGCATGTGTCAGCGGGCAGCTTATTCAGCAATCACCATATGCCAGCTGCTGGCATTTTCTACAGTCTGGGAACCAGAGACACATACACACCCCAAACCCAGCAGCTGAAGGGACAGGTCAAGATAAAGTATGCCTAAACCCAAGCATGTGAAAGGTGGATGGGAAGGAATCCTATTTACAAGCTAAAGCATGGGGGTTTGGTGGGGTTTGGTTTTTTCCAAAACCTTGTGACATTTCCCCCTACCATCCTTCTCAGTTTGCAGCAAATTCCAAACTAGTGCAACTGAGCCAGATCAACAGTCCCTGAGACCAAAGTACTAGTTTGTCAAAAAAAAAAAAAAAAAAAAAAAAAAAAAAAAAAAAAAACGAAACAATGAGTGCTTATGGAGTGTTTCATCTTTAAAAGGCCTCCTCAGACAGCCACTAATGAGCCAGGTACGGCGCTCTCAGTAGGTTCCCCAGATGAGCCCTACCCTTGACCCAGAGGGTTCATACCCCAGGAAGAAGGGCTGGCTCAACCTTAGGGTTCAACTTCAGTTGAGTCACCTGCTAGCCTTCCTCCCTGCCCTACCTTCCTCAACTCACCCAGGTGGACAGACTCCTGAGGACCCTTGAGGGACCTACCCAGCTAAAAGCAGCTCCCAGGCCGGGCGCGGTGGCTCACGCCTATAATCCCAGCACTTTGGGAGGCTGAGGCGGGTGGATCACGAGGTCAAGAGATCGAGACCAACCTGGTCAACAAGGTGAAACCCCATCTCTACTAAAAAACACAAAAATTAGCTGGGCGTGGTGGCACACGCCTGTAGTCCCAGCTACTCAGGAGGCTGAGGCAGAAGAATTGCTTGAACCCAGGAGGCGGAGGTTGCAGTGAGCCGAGATCGCGCCATTGCACTCCAGCCTGGGTAACAAGAGCAAAACTCTGTCTCAAAAAAAAAAAAAGCAGCTCCCATCAACCTTGGCAATTTGTAGTAGTCTAACTTTTGGTTATATTACTAACACCTCCTGAAATTTAAACCTTCCGCAAGTCTTCCTAGTCTTTAGTCTGCTTCCTGCTCAGGCAGCCTTTCCTTCAGCTCCAGATGACACTTTGCTTTTAAAGGTGTGGTATCAGGCTTTGGCCCAGATTCTGAATTAAATGTATGCCACTCATTTATCTTGCTGTCCTTTATGACTGAAACTATTGCTGATTAAATGCTTACCAACTGTGAGTACAGTGGTGACTGAAAAAGATATAAGGAGCCAATATCCCTTGCCCCAGAACACAGGTACACTGTCCTTTGATTTGTTCCTTTCCTGGGCTGCCATGCTGAAGTCCTGGTTCAAAAAAGCTGATCCCAATGTTACATCTATTTCTATTTCCTGGCATGCCACATCAAGACTTTTGAATGACCTTAACCACTCAATGTGGCATTTACTACCTTGTGGAGTTTTTCTTCTTTTGTAAGTCTGTGTATTTACTGTCTCCCCAGTTAAACTGTGTATTCCCTATGGGCAAAGACTATGTCTACTTATTTTGAATCTGTCCTCCCTCTAGTGCTAAGTTCACTGTGGGAGTTCAATTAAGCACATTGGCTGATTTAAGCCTCATCTGAGGATGTCCTTATATTATTTCTTCTGTCCAGCAGGATTTGGTATTTCTATGTAATGCACAGTTAGTTGCTTAGATATCCTGTCAATTCTCAGCCATTTTCCACACATATTTGACCCAGGACTGGTTTGGGAACAACACAAAAGGACTAGAAGACTAGAATTGGTGGGATTCTCTCTTGGCATTTAATACGCAGTGGGACTCATGAATAACTGATAAAATATCTAACAGCTGGCTGGGCGTGGTGGCTCATGCCTATAATCCCAGCACTTTGGGAGGCTGAGGCGGGCGGACCACCTGAGGTTGGGAGTTCAACACCAGCCTAGCCAACATGGTGAAACCCTGTCTCTACTAAAAATACAAAAATTAGCTGGGCATGGTGGCACGCACCTGTAATACCAGCTACTTGGGATGCCAAGGTGGGAGAACTGCTTGAACCCAGGAGGTGGAGGGTGCAGTGAACAGAGATCACGCGACTGCACTCCAGCCTTGGTGACAGAGGAAGACTCTGTCTCAAAAAAAAAAAAAAAGGCCAAGCACGGTGGCTCACACCTGTAATCCCAGCACTTTGGGAGGCTGAGGCAGGTGGATCACTTTAGGTCAGGAGTTTGAGACCAGCCTGGCCAACATAGTGAAACCTCATCTCTACTGAAAATACAAAAATTAGCTGGCCGTGGTGCCAGGCACCTGTAATCTCAGCTACTTGAGAGGCTGAGGCAGGAGAATTGCTGGAACCGGGGAGGCGGAGGTTGCAGGGAGCCAAGATTGTGCCATTGCACTCCAGCCCAGGAAGACAACAGTGAGACTCCGTTTCAAAAAAAAAAATTAGCTGGGCATGGTGGTACATGCCTGTAGTCCTAGCTACTCCAGAGGCTGAGCCAGGATAATCACCTGAACCCAGGAAGCAGAGGCTGCAGTGAGAACTCCAGCTTGGGTAACAGAGTGAGACTCCGTCTCAAAAAAATATATATCCAGTAGCTATCATGTGTCTCCCTGACGCAGCCCAGGGCCTTGAAACTAGTGGACATTATGACTCCTCTTTATTTATTTATTTACTTAATTTATTTATTTGAGATGGACTCTCGTTCTGTCATCCAGGATAGAGTGCAGAGGCAGAGGTTGCAGTGAGCAACCAAGATCAAGCGATTCTTGTGCCTCAGCCTCCCAGGAGCTAGGATTACAAAGGCATGCGCTACCACGCCTTGCTAATTTTTATATTTTTAGTAGAGACAGGGTTTTGCCATGTTGGCCAGGCTGGTCTCAAACTCCTGGCTTCAAGCAATGTGCCTACCTGGGCCTCCCAAAGTGCTCCGATTACAGGCATGAGCCACCATGCCTGGTCATGACTCTTCTTTAAATATAATCAGGAGCTTGACTTAAATGAGCATTTCAAAGTGGATGCTGGCTTTGTCTTGGCTTTCCCTGTCCCTGCTATTACCAGAGAGCATGCTGCCCTACCACCAAGACAGTAGCAGCTTTCAGCTTTGCGCCATGAACGCAAATCTTTGGCTAAAGAGCCCATTCTCACTTTCACAATACTTTCCTAGAAAAAGCACTAGGAAGCAGAATGGCAAAGCAAACAAACCGTGAATCCTCTAAGTATTATATAGCCTATAGTTACTCTCTTTCACCACAGATGGAACTCCTGTGTTGATAGGGCAAAATGCCAGGGTTCCATTGGCTGTTGGAAACCAAGAATCAGCAGTTCAGACTGAAAGTGAGTAGCTCAAGATGAAGAATGGAATATACTAATATTGCTGTTAGAGGATATCTTCATGTTCTGTTTTACAGTCAGAAACTTTGTTAACACAGGTAAAAACAACAATAGGAACCCGAGTATGTGCTCTAGTAAAATCTGTGTGGGACACTGTAGGAGTTCAGTTAAGCACATCAGCTGATTTAAGCCTCATCTTAGGATGTCCTCACTTGAGGACAACTCACTGCCCCCACCTCACCCCCCCAGGAGAAGCAGGCTGTTATTGTAACTGGCTGCTCAGCCATCTTTCCTTGCGTATGTTGCAAAACATGCCTGCCTCAATCTCCAGGTGCTTTTGAGAGTCACACATCCCAGTCGGCCCATACTCCCTCGAATTGATTCCGGTGAATCATCCAAGAATGTGCTATGAGACATCTCTGAGCAAACTCCTGATCTGGCACTACCTCCTCCTCTTCAGCGTCCAGGAGAAGGAAGACCAGAGTCTTCCAAACCCTATGCTGCCAGGTACAGTGCAGTAAAAACAGCTTTGTTCTTAATTCTCAAACTGAAATATCAGTGATAGAGATGTTATTTTTAGCACAGCTAAGCAAACAGACCAATACAATTTAAGGAAACAAAAGCAGAGTATGCCTGTACTGAGTTTTCTTGGTGCAGCTTGCTTGTGACCTGTGTAAACTCCAAGTTTTTGCATCAAGAGCACTGAAATCAGAATACAAGAACTCCTAGATTAGTATCTCAATGGTTTCTACTGAACTTAAAGATTTCCCAAAGTCAAGAAATAGCTTCTGATGTCAGTTTTTATCCATTCATCAAACATTTATTGGGCATACTGAACTAAGGATACAGAGAGAAAGACAGTTTCTGTCTTCATGAAACTCAGTCTTTAATGGGAAACACAGAATTACAAAACAGTGGGAGGGTAAGAATAGAGTAAGCACATGGTATTATGTGGACAGAAAGCTGGAGCATTAAATCAAAACTGAAGGGTAAAGGGTGATTCCCAAACATAATTCTCAGGTCACACCTGAGCAGACTCCTAAAGGAAGAAGAGGAAGTAATCACACAATAAAGAGAAAATGGGGCAGAAATGTGTGCAAAGGCATAAAGACTGAGCCAGGGCCAGGCGTGGTGGCTCACGCCTGTAATCCCAGCACTATGGGAGGAGGAGGTGGGCGGATCATGAGATCAAGAGAAGGAGGTCATCCTGGCCAACATGGTAAAACCTCATCTCTACTAAAGATACAAAAATTAACTGGGCATGGTGATGCACGCCTGTAGTCCTAGCTACTCGGGGGGCTGAAGCAGGAGAATCACCTGAACGCAGAGGTGGAGGTTGCAGTGAGCCAAGATCGCACCACTGCACTCCAGCCTGGGCAACAGAGCAAGACTCCATCTCAAAAAAATAAAAATAAAAACTAAAAGACTGAACCACAGACACAGTGGCACACACCTGTAATCCCAGCACTTCGGAAGGCTGATGCAAAAAGATTGCCTGAGCCTAGGAGTTCAAGACCAGCCTGGGCAAAGTGGCAAAAGCCTGTCACTACAAAAAAAAAAAAGGCCGGGCGCGATGGCTCACACCTGTAATCCCAGCACTTTGGGAGGCTGAGGCAGGCGGATCACGAGGTCAAGAGATCGAGACCATCCTGGCCAACATGGTGAAACCCTGTTTCTATTTAAAAAAAAAAATAAATGAATAAAAAATTAGCTGGGTGTGGTGGTGCACACCTGTAGTCCCAACTACTCAGGAGGCTGAAACAAGAGAAATCACCTGAATCCAGGAAGTCAAGGCTGCAATGAGCCATGATCACACCACTGCACTCCAGTCCAGGTGAGAGAGAGAGTATGTCTCAAAAAAAGAAAAAGAAAAAAAAAGAACCTAAGTTTCAGATAGGACTTCTAAAAAAATTTATATAGATAATTTTCTTTTTTTTAAAGAAATGAGGTCTTACTCTATCATTCAGGTTCACTGCAGCATCCAAATCCTGGGCTCAAGCAATCCTATTGCCTCAGCCTCCCCAGTAGCTAGACCTACAGGCCCAATCATCATACCCTAGCTAACTTTTTTATTTTTATTTTTGGTAGAGATAGAGTCTCACTTTGTTGACCAGGCTGGTCTCAAACTTCTGACTTCAAATGATCCTCCAGTCTCAGCCTCTTTAAGTGAAGATTGCAGGCCAGGTGTGGTGGTTTATGCCTGTAATCCCAGCACTTTGGGAGGCCGAGGTGGGCAGATCACCTGAGGTCAGTTCGAGACCAGATTGGCCAACATGGTGAAACCCCATCTCTATTAAAAATACAAAATTTGCCAGGTATGGTGACGCATGCCTGTAATCCCAGCTACTCACGCAATAGCACGATCTT
Organism: Aotus nancymaae; assembly: GCF_030222135.1. Taxonomy (NCBI): domain Eukaryota; kingdom Metazoa; phylum Chordata; class Mammalia; order Primates; family Aotidae; genus Aotus; species Aotus nancymaae. The sequence goes on from NW_026988428.1 coordinate 32,731,771, forward strand.
GGCTTACCATAATCTCTGCCTTCCATGTTCAAGTGATTCTCCTGCCTCAGCTGAGTAGCTAGGATTACAATGCCCACCACCACACCCAGATAATTTTTTTGTTTGAGATGGAGTCTTGCTCTGTCACCCAGGTCGGAGTGCAATGGCACAATCTCAGCTCACTGTAACCTCCGCCTCCTGGGTTCAAGCAATTCTCCCAAGTACTACTTGGGCATACTGAACTAGGGATTCAGAGAGGGAAACAAAAGTAGGAGAAGAATCTCCTACTTTTCTTGCAAGTATATGGGATTACAGGCACCTGCCATCATGCCCGGCTAATTTTTGTACTTTTGTAGAGACAAAGTTTCATACCATGTTGGCCAGGCTGGTCTTGAACTCCTGACCTCAGATGATCCACCCACCATGGCCTCCCAAAGTGCTGGGATTACAGGCCTGAATCACCACACCCAGCCCAATTTTGGTATTTTTAGTAGAGCTGGGGTTTCATCATGTTGGCCAGGCTGGTCTCGAACTCCTGACCTCAGGTGATTCACCTGCCATAGCCTCCCACAGTGCTGAGATTACAGGCTTGACTCACCACGCCTACCCAGATGGCACTTTTTATTAGCCAAAGCCAGGTTCAACTGGGAGGTAGCTTATTTGGATACAGCATGGTGGGTAAAAGAAAATGATGGAGAGAGATCCAAGATGGCTGATCACTAGCAGCTCAGGCACGTAGCTCCCAGTGAAAGCACAGAGAACGAGAGGACGCCACACTTTCAGATGAATATTTGTTGCTCATGGACCAAGAGATTCCCAGCGGAGGAGCCCCATGGGTCGCCAGAGCGACTCTTGTGGCCGGCAAGGCGGTTTTGCTGGTGCCTTAGCGCAGCAGTTCTTGGTGCAGAGTCCAGAGATTCCCGGGCAGAAAAGCACCATCAATCTTAACACCGCTGTTTTGGCTGGCGTAGTGGATTGCTCAGATTTCAGTGCTGGGAATCAACAAGTTGGACGTCTGCTCAGAGACCTAGTTAGAAAGTTGGTAATTACAAAGACGACAGAGGGATAAATATATAATGAAGGGAAGAAACCAGCCTAAAAAGGCAGAGAATACTCAAAATCAGAATGCCTCTCCCTCTACAGGGGATTGCAATTCCTCATCAGTAACTGAACAAGGCTTAATGGAGGACGAGTGTGTTCCAATAACAGAAGCAGGTTTCAAAAGGTGGGTGATAAGAAACTTCTGTGAATTAAAAGAACTTGTTCTAACCCAATACAAAGAAACTAAGAACCTTGAAAAAAGGTTTGATGAAATGTTAACGAGAATGGACAATTTAGAGAGGAATATAAGTGAATTGATGGAGCTGAAAAACACAACACGAGAACTTCGCGAAGTATGCACAAGCTTAAACAGTCAAATTGATCAAGCAGAAGAAAGGATATCAGAAGTCAAGGACCAGCTCAGTGAAATGAAACAAGAAGACAAGATTGGAGAAAAAAGGATAAAAACGAATGAGCAAAGTCTCCAGGAAATATGGGACTATGTGAAAAGACCTAATTTACGTTTGATAGGTGTACCTGAATGTGACGAAGAGAATGAATACAAGTTGGAAAATACTCTTCAGGATATCATTCAGGAAAACTTTCCCAACCTAGCAAGGCAGGGTAATATTCAACTCCAGGTAATACAGAGAACACCACAAAGATATTCTTCAAGAAGACCAACCCCAAGACACATAATCGCCAGATTTATTAGGGTTGAAATGAAGGAGAAAATACTAAGGGCAGCCAGAGAGAAAGGTCAGATTACCCATAAAGGGAAACCTATCAGACTCACAGCAGATCTCTCAGCAGAAACCCTACAAGCCAGAAAAGAGTGGGGACCAATATTTAACATCCTTAAAGAAAAGAACTTTCAACCCAAAATTTCATATCCAGCCAAACTAAGCTTTATGAGCGAAGGAAAAATTAAATCTTTTGCAAACAAACAAGTACTTAGAGACTTCACCACCACCAGGCCTGCTTTACAAGAGCTTCTGAAAGAAGCACTATACATATAAAGGAACAACAAATATCAGCCTTTCAAAAAATATATCAAAAAGCAAAGAGCATTAACACAATGAAAAATTTACACCAACTAATGGGCAAAACAGCCAGCTAGCATCAAATGCCAGTATTAAACTTATATATATTCTAATTGGATAAAAAGCCAAAACCCATCGGTATGCTGCATTCAGACCCATCTCACATGCAACGATACACAAAGACTCAAAACAAAGAGGAGGAGGAAGATTTACCAACCAAACAGAGAGTAAAAATAAATAAATAAACAAAAAGTAGGAGATGCAATTCTCGCCTCTGATAAAGTAGACTTTAAAGCAACAAAGATCAAAAGAGGCAAAGAAGGATATTACATAATGGCAAAAGGATCAATGTAACAAGAAGAGCTAACGATTCTATAGATCAACGAGACAGAAAATTAACAAGGACATCTAGGACTTGAACTCAGACCCGGAACAAGTAAACTTAATAAACATTTATAGAACTCTCCACTTCAAATATACAAAACATACATTCTTATCAGTATCACATCACACCTATTCCAAAAGTGACTACATAATTGGAAGTAAATCACTCCTCAGTAATCGCATAGCATTTCATAGGTTTAAATGAAATATTGGTTAGCTGCTTGTTTGTTATTTTCTTCCCTTATTCCTTCCTGTCTACATCATTAAGTATAATTATTGGTATAAAAGAGGTTTTCAATACCCATTACTAAACTGCATTCTAGCCTGGGCAAGAAAGCAATACTCCCATTCTCTCTCTCTCTTTTCCTTTTTCTTCTCTTCATTCTTTTTTTTCTTTCTTTCTTCAAAAAAAAAAAAGAAAAAAGAAAATGATGATGGGCGGGGCACAGTGGCTCACACCTGTAATCCCAGCACTTTAGGAGGCTGAGGGGGGCGGATCACCTGAGGTCAGGAGTTCAAGATCAGCCTGGTCAACATGGTGAAACCCCATCTCTACTAAAAATACAAAAATTAGCTGGGTGTGATGGTATGGGCCTGTAATCCCACCTACTCAGGATGCTGAGGCAGGAGAATCGCTTGAACCCAGGAGGCAGGGGTTGCAGTGAGCTGAAATCACAGGGGTTGCAGAGAGCTGAAATCACATCATTGTACTCCAGCTTGGGTGACAGAGTGAGACTTGGTAAGAAAGAAAAGAAAGAAAGGAAAGAAAAGAGAGAGAGAAAGAGAAAGAGAGAGAGAAAGAGAAAAAAAGAAAGAAGATGATGAGGGATGGGGTGGAAGAGATAAGCAGGGACTAGATCATGAAGGGCTTTAAAAGCCATGCTGAGTAACATGATCAGGTATGTTCTTTAGAAAGACTATTCTGGCAGAAGTTTCAGAAGCAAATTAGAGGGGGAAAGACTGGAGACATAGAGACTGCTCAGGAGGTATAGTAATACAGGTGAGAAATCACAAGTTCTTAACTAGAGGTGGAAACAGAGGAAACATCAAAATGGTAGAATCCACAGGATTTAATGAGTGCCTCAATATAGGCAGAAAAGTAGAAGAATCAAAGACGATTCCCAGGTTTCTGGCCTAGGGACTGGGTGGCATTTCTTCAGGAAAAAAATACAAGAGGAACAGATCTGAGGGTGAACATGTTCGTTTATATTATTACTGTTGTTTTTAGAAACCGGGTCTCACTCTACCACTCAGACTAGAGTGCAGTGGCATGATCATCACTCACTGCAGCCTCCATCTCCTGGGCTCAAGAGATCTTCCCACCTCAGCCTCCCAAGTAGCTAGAACTACAGGTATATATCACCATGCCTGGCTAATTTTTAAAATTTTTTGTAGAGACAAGGTCTCGCTATGTTACCCAGGCTGGCCTCAAACTCCTGGCCACAAGCAAACCTCCCACCTCAGCCTCCTAAAGTACTGGGATTATAGGTATGAGCCACTGTGCCTGGCCCCTCAATCTTAGAAAAGGACCTATGGCAATGTTCTTTTGTCCAGCCTTTGGATGTTGATGTAGAAGGATGAGATGCTAGAATAATCTTGAGACCATAAAGAGACAGACGTTAAAAACTCCAGAATGTCAGAGTGGAAAAACAGAAAAAACTCAGTTGGGTCCTTAATGACAGTATCAAGGTGGTAAATTAGACTTTTTCTTTTTTAGAGATGGGGTCTCATTACGTTTCCCAGGATGAAGTACAATAGCTATTCACAGGTGCCATCATGGTGCACTACAGCCTCGAATTCTTGGGCTCACGCAAGCCTGAGTAACTGGGATTACAAGCATGCACCACCATGCCTGGCTTCTTTTGTTTTTGAGATGGGGTCTTGCTCTGTCACCCAAGCTGGAGTGCAGTGGTGTGATTGTGGCTTACTGCAGTGGGAGGTCTGAGCAATCCTCCCACTTCAGCCTCCCAAGTAGCTGGGACTATAGGTGTGCACTACCATGCCTGACTAATTTTTGTTTAATTGAAGTTCTGCCATGTTGCTCAGGCTGGTCTTGAACTCCTGGGCTCAAGTGATCTACCCACCTTGGCTTCCCAAAGTTCTGTTATTATAGGCATGAGCCACTATACCCGGCTGGCTTCTTTTTTTTAAATCATAGTAAAATATACATAAAATTTACCATTCTAACCATTTTTAAGCATACAATTCAGTAGCTTTAAGTACATTCACAATGTAGTATAACCATCACAACTATTCATCTCCTGAACTTTTTCATCTTCCCAAACTGAAACTCTACCTGTTAAACAAAGTCTCCCCAATCCCCTTGTCCTTCTAGCTCCTGGCAAACACCATTCTACTGTCTCTATGAATTTGATTACTCTAGGTACTTTACAGAAGTAGAATCATACAATACATGTTCTTTAGTGTCTCCCTTTCTTACTCCTGACCTTAAGTGATCCACCAGCCTAGGCCTCCCAAAGTGCTAGCCAGGCAATGAGCCACCACATCTGGCCTATGTCTGCCTTTCTACTAGATGTCTTGCTATATGATTTAATAAATCCTTGAGGTAGGGCGTGGTGGCTCACGCCCATAATCCCAGGACTTTGGGAGGCTGAGGCGGCGGATCACCTGAGGTCGGGAGTTGGAGACCAACCTGAGGTCGGGAGCCTGACCAACATGGAGAAACCCTGTCTCTACTAAAAATACAAAATTAGCCAGGCGTGGTGGTGGTACATGCCTGCAATCCCAGCTACTCAGGAGGCTGAGGCAGGAGAATCGCTTGAACCTGGGAGACGGAAGTTGTGGTGAGCCAAGATCATGCCATTGCACTCCAACTTGGGCAGCAAGAGTAAAGCTCTGTCTCAAAATAAATAAAATAAATAAATAAATAAATCCTCTCAGCCTGCCGGGCACCGTGGCTCACGCCTGTATTCCCAGCACTTTGAGAGGCCGAGGCAGGTGGATCATCTGAGGTCAGGAGTTCAAGACCAGCCTGGCCAACATGGTGAAACCCTATCTCTACTAAAAATACAAAAATTAGCCGGGCATGGTGGCAGGCACCTGTAGTCCCAGCTACTCAGGAGGCTGAGGCAAGAGAATTGCTTCAACCGGGGAGATAGAGGTTGCAGTGAGCTGAGATCATGCCATTGCACCCCGGCCTGGGTGACAGAGCAAGATTCTGTCTCAAAAAAAAAAAAAAAAAAAAATTCTCTCAGCCTTTGAACCACATGTGTTTTCTATTTTTGCAACTAATACATCCTAACTGATATATCTAGGTATAGTGTACACAGTGGGAGAGGAGAAAAGGGCAAAGGCAGAAACCTGCCTGACGATAATATCAACATTTAAAGTAGTAGGAGCCAGGCACACTGGCTCACGGCTGTAATCTCAGCCCTTTGGGAGGCTGAGGTGGGCGGATCATCAGAGGTCAGGAGTTCAAGACCAGCCTGGCCAACATGGTGAGACCCCTGTCTCTACTAGAAATACAAAATTAGCTGGGCATGGTGGTTCATTTCTGTAATCCCAGCTACTCAGGAGACAAGGCTGGAGAATCGCTTGAAGCCAGGAGGCGGAGGTTGCAGTGAGCTGAGATTGCACCATTGCACTCCAGCCTGAGTGACAAGAGCGAAACTCAGTCTTGAAAAAAATAAAAACAAAAAATAAATAAAGTAGTGGGCAGAAAAGCAGGCCAGGAGTGAGAAGCAACCAGAGGGGTAGAAGGGAAATCAAGAGAGCAAGACATCATAGACACCAATGGGGATAGAACATAAAAAAGAAAAGAGGGAGGATCGAAAGCTATAGTTTTGGTACAAACTAAAACATATCTAACTAAATTAGGCCCCAATTAACTCAATTAGTGGTGTTTAGGCTCAGGCCAGAATTGTTATGGCAGCTTCCCATCTAGTCAAAGAACAATCCTGGAGGAGACTTCAGGACACACAAACCTGAAGGAAGCCACAGCTATGAAGGAGGATCCTGAACCACCGTCTGATGGAGATCCGAAACACCTGGGAAGGGTGCGGCTTTTACCATGGACAACCCTCAGCAAATGAGTCAGAACAGAGGACAAGGTCTTAGAATCCTAGCCAGATAAAACAGTGACAAGATAAAAACTAGACCCATTTGTTTCTATGGAATATTCTGTGGCATTGCCCTCTGCCCAAAGCTTTCAGCTTGCCTTATTCTTAGAATCTGACCAGCTTACAACTACTACAGCTCCTGATATTCTACAGCTGCTCCAATCCAATGCCCACATTTGTAGTTTTGGATATGCAGAATACTATACATTCCTAACTACAAAATCACTGAAACTCCAATAGTCAGCCTAGACCCCTAATAATCTTCTGCCCCCAATCTGGTCCCACTCTGCAAGTCAAGATGGAGCTGACAGTAAACTGCTTAAACAAGGAAGACATGATTTGGACAAGGCCATCGTTATACAGAGCAGCCTAAGGACACACAGGAACAGAGAACTGCCTACTTGGGGAATAAGAGTTATCTGTGATCCCTCAGCATCCCAAACACGCTTCTACTCTAGGACTTACTGCAGTATTCACGTTTGTCTGTTTTGCTTTCCAAAGCTGGAAATGCCCAATGTGCCTCTAGTTCATTACCGGTCAGCTGGAAATATTGACTCTATCAGCCACTGGATGGCTGGGCAGGGCTTGGGGTGGCTAGAGCCCTCTTGGGCCAGCCATCTTGGGTTTCAATTCTCACTATTACCATTTTTTGTGTATGCTATGATTGTTAAAAGGCTGGAAAGCACCTCACTAGACTGTGAGCTCTTTGCCAGCACAGACTATGCCTTATTCATGTTTCATGTGCCCAGCATCCAGCACCAATGACTGATCTGTAGCTAGTGATTGACATGCTTGTTGAGAACAGTTCTACTGAAGGCAGCAAAACACTTGCGGGGTTGAGGAAGACAGTATTCTATAGGTGGTCCCTGATCCTTTTCCCTGTATCTGACAAACTGAAGAAATGGTTTCCATGTCCTCAGAGCCCTAGGGTTCTCTCTTGAAGAGAGGAAAGATCAGAAGAGGCTGTAATTATACCCCACCATTAACTCCACTTTTGTCCATTTTATGTATTTGAATTCAAATAAAATTTTATTTAAGCTTTGACTGCTTTAAAAAATAAAGGACATAAACCATTTCAACAGAGAGTAAATACTCTCCAGCATCTTAAGCTCATGCTGAAGTTTAATCATTCATGCTTGACACTCCTGTGCATAAGCTAGGCCAGGCTTTCAGCAGTAATGGGAGAATTAAAAGGTACCAAGAGGCCGGGCGCGGTGGCTCAAGCCTGTAATCCCAGCACTTTGGGAGGCCGAGGCGGGTGGATCACAAGGTCAAGAGATCGAGACCATCCTGGTGAACATGGTGAAACCCCGTCTCTACTAATACAAAAAATTAGCTGGGCATGGTGGCGCGTGCCTGTAATCCCAGCTACTCAGGAGGCTGAGGCAGGAGAATTGCCTGAACCCAGGAGGCGGAGGTTGCGGTGAGCCGAGATCGCGCCATTGCACTCCAGCCTGGGTAACAAGAGCGAAACTCCGTCTCAAAAAAAAAAAAAAAAAAAAAAAAAAGGTACCAAGAGACCTGCCACACCCAGTCATCTCAACTTTCTTCAGGAATATGATAATAATGGTGGATTTCTAAAATCTTGAGCCATTTCCTTTCTGGTCTACATGGTGTGACAGATCCTCTGCATAAGTCCATGACAAAGCTCTAATACATTCATGAAATCCCTACTTTAGTCAGTTCTTCCCTAGACTATAATATGAAGCCTTCAAACATCTGTGGGACTCTTTCCAAAGGCTCCCGATGTCTTTTCTTTATCAAATAGTTTTATTAGCACTCTATCTATATTTGCAACAGATGTTACAGTGAAGACGGTACGGTACAGAGAATTATACAGGCATCACAATATCTAGGCCATAATATTTTGAAACAGATACTAAAAGGCAGACATTTTTTAAAGATTGGACTAAATGAAAAGAGTGAACTAAATGAAATGGAAGATCCTGAAATACTGACCGAGACCTAAAATAAGGGGACCTAGGAATCTAAATCCCTGACCTGGGTCATCAGGATGCTCTTTTCTAGAAGAGTGAACCATTATCTCAGAGTCACACTGACTTTTCTAACATGAATACTATTCTTGTGCCCCCATGTCCTCACCCTACATCCAAATTGATGGTTCAGGGCCCCTGCCTTGCTCCAGCTTCACCTCCCACTCAGGCAGCAGGAGCTGTCTCTGTGAAGCTGATGCTGAAAAAAGATTTTGCTGCTCATAAGCCTACGACCAGCATAGAAAGTCATGGTAACAATCATCCCTCTACACAAGCACCTCAGGCAGTAAGTTGTTCTTTTGTAAACCTCTTTTCCTCTAAGGCAGCTCTGAGTGTTCATATTATTAGTATTATGATGATGGATTATTAATAGCAGCTAACAGTTATTTGGTACTTACTATGTGCTTTGTACAATACTAGGTGCTTTACATTTATCTCATTTAATTCTACTGACAACCAAAAAAATAGTAATTCTCTTAAAAATCATATTAGGTAGATACTATCCTTACCTTTTTTATAGATGAAGAAAATAAAGATAAGAGAGGACAAGCAATTTTACAAGAAACATGCAACTGGTAATTAGCAGAAGCAGGATTTGAATCTAATTTTGTCTGATTCCAATAGCCACTCTTAATTACTACAACATTCTGTCTCTAAATTTACCTGCAACAAAAATGGTGAGGAGAGATCAGGCATGGTGGTTCATGTCTGTAATCTCAGCATCTTGGGAGGCCAACGTGGGAGGATCTAGTGAAGCCAGGAGTTCAAGACCAACCCTGGCAACATAGTGAGATTCTGTCTCTACAAAAAGTAAAAAATATTTGCCAGGCATGGTGGCGCACACCTGTGGTCCCAGCTACTTGGGAAGTTGAAGTGCAGGATGGCTTGAGCCCAGGAGTTCAAGGTCACAGTGAGTTATGATCACACCACTGACCTCCAGCCTAAGTGAATAAAAATAAAGGTATATAGGGAAGCAGATTCCAATTTCCCTCAGTTACATACTCAGCTTTAACCAACCTGGTTTTAAAGAAGTTCCTCTTTCTAACCAATAAATCCCACCCTCTGTCCTGAGTCCATTTCCTCTTATTATGACTCTAGTGTAAAAGAGTAGGGTGGATGTGCTCACTTCGGCAGCACATATACTAAAATTGGAATGATACAGAGAAGATTAGCATGGCCCCTGCGCAAGGATGACACGCAAATTCTTCGAGCATTCCATGTTTTGCGCAGTCTGGGAAGATCATTTCAGTATCTGCTAACTAGCACTAAGAAAATAGTGAGTCTAAGCAAAAAAAAAAAAAAACCCCAAAAAACAAAACACACACACACACACAAAGAGTAGGGTAGATGAACACACACTACAATATGACTCTGTGCACTTTTCACTCACTTCCACTCTTTCTAGTCTGCTGTCTACTCTTTTTTATACTTGCATTCAGTATAATAATAGCAGCTACCATTCGTTGGTACCAATTCTGTGCCAGACACCACACACATACATACAGCGGTCCCTCCTCCAAACTCTCCAGGATCCCAATTCATATATAACACTTCGAAGGACTTAGGTCTGATGGAGAGCTCCCTTTGCCCACAATGGGGAAGCAGGAAATCTGGGACTACAGATAATGACTCTGTATTCTAGTAATATTTTTCTTTTTGGGTCTTAGTTTCCATTATCTATACCTATTCTGTGCCTCTTAAGAAGGCAGAGAGACCAAGACTTATTAATTACAAAAGCCAAGGGTCTTTGTACCCTTGCTCAGCTATCTCCAGGCACTTTTGCTGACAGCCAAGCCATCTCTTGCCCTTTCCTTAAACTGTAGTTAGAAAGCTTGTTGAGTTCTATCTATTCACATTCTGAATTCATCATGGGTACCCACTGTTTGCATGGGCATTGTGGAAATCCAATTCCTGTAGTCAAGAAGTTTCTAGTCTCTTTGGAAAAGCGAGATAGACGCCTATAAAAATTCTAACTATGCAAGGTAATAATTTCATGCTGGGAAGCAGGACACATGTGAATATGTGGTACATGAGAGCCCTTACTGGCTGAATCCAAGGTCAATCATTCATTCTGTGAAAAGCTGAACCTTAATGGGTTCGTTTCTTAGAATGAACTTTTACAGACATGTTTTTCAAGCTCAGGTCCAATGGGCTATGATAATCCACTGTCCCATAACACTGTCCCATGTCCCAACTCATGGCAAGTGGAGACACCTACCCCAACAACAGACCCAAGACAAAATGGCAGCAAGGACTGTTACTACCTACCTGATTGAGAACAGGGAAGGAGGTATGCAGAGACTAGATTCGGTCCTGTTGCACTGACCCAAGCAATCAGACTCTTGCAGCAGATCTCCTCCCAATAAAACTTTCATGCCACAGACCAGGGGTGACCCAATCCAACAACAGCAGAGACAGGTTTTAGGTTACATTTCTCCCTCACCGGGATGACCTTACTATTTCTTCTCACTCCTGACCACATACCACAATCCTCCACCTCCACCACCACATTCCTCCTGGCCTGTACAGATGGAGACTCGTCATAAAGTAATCAAATAGGGAACTCCCCAAAAAGAACAGCTACCACTCGGCTAATCAAGCGGCCCGTATTAACTGGGAACTCCACCTCCCCAACTCCCCCTCCTCCCCTCAAACGATTCGCGTAAGCAATGGCTCCATTTTCTGTTCCGGGAATCCTGGTACTTCCTAAAGAAAGAAAGCGGATTGGAAGACACAAACTCAGGGCCAGTGACAAGATGCTCCCTCCTCCTGTGAGACCGCCCCCGCTCCGCCTGGGGGAGGAAGGCCCCACCTCTCTTCTCCCAGGAAGATCAGAACCCCTTCCCCCTTCTCCTGCCTCCTCTCCACCCTCTCCCCACCTGCTGCCCTCTTCCAACCTGCGGTTCCCTAGACTTGAAAGCGCAACCTCTACCAGAATAGCGTCCCTGTGGTGCCCCAGTATCCTGCCCCGTTGGCTATCCCCCAGACCCCCTACGCACCCCTACCCTATGATGGGGGAGGGGGTGTAACCACAGCAAGGCTTCTCTTCGGTCTCCGATTGCTAAGGTGGGGGAGGGAGAGGGAGTAGAAGAAAGCAGCGTTCCCTAGCCCTTTAACAGAAAAGATACAAACAGCCATCACGGCCCCCGCATCACCTCTCCCCGGACGGTTTTCCTCCCCCTCAACAGCCCACCTCCTGCAGGCGAGAACCTAACTGCAGCCCAGGTCGCCCCCTTGTGCGAGGTGGAGGACAAATCCGTGTGCGCCCCCCACCCCCACCCCAGCTCCGCGTCCTTCAAATGCTGGGGCAGGCGCGAAGCTGTCCCGACGCCCCCTCTCCGAGCTCTCGGGTGTAAAGGATCCCACCGCCCCACGCCAGGCAGTGCCGGGCGGGGCCCGGGAGGCGCTCTATCTCCTCAGCCCTCACCCGGACCGAGCCTCTTCTCTACCGGGACCCGCCTTCCCTTCCCAGCCCCTCACCTGTTCCTGCTATCAGCTGCACCGCTGCGGCCACCGCCTCCGCCCCGCAGATTCCGTTCCGCTCCCTCCGGCTCCCCAAGCCGACTTCAGCCCGGCTGCTACCCTGGCCCGTTCCCCGGCTCCCTCCTTCCTTCCCTCCACCTAGCACCGGAAGCCGCGACGACAACTGGAGCTGTGCAGCGTACCCCCACCCCCAGCCCAGGATACTTCCCACCTCCCCGATCGCGCGAGAGCTGCGCGGTAGCGAGCGGCAGTTCTCGCGAGACCCATCACCATGGCAGCGGCTGCAGCACAGGCAGCCGAGCGCTCGAGCTGGAGTCTGGGCGGGGGCCGGTGTTGGGGCTGGAGGCTGTGGGCGGCGGAGGCGGGAGCCGGGAATGGGAATGAGACAGTGAGGACGGAGGTGAGATTCCCAAGCTCCAGGGTTGTGCCTGGAATTTACGGACTGAGGTCACAAGTTGGCTGCGTTGGAGACTGGGGCTGGGCTGAGGGGCCCAGGAGCTCCTTGGGCAAAGCCGGCTTCAGGATATGGGGTCGTTGCTGTAGCCTGCCTTATCCAGCCAGACTTCATCTTTATTTCTTAATCTGGGCTAGCTGCAATACCCTGAGAGCCCTCGCTGCACCATTGTTGCTCACGATTCCTGAGACTATATTACTCCGGGGTCTGAATCGAGAGATCCTTTCCCATAAGGAAGAGGAAGGATAGTGATGAACTTTAACAGGCTAAAGGAAAACAGCTGGACTTTGGGCCAATTAGGAAGTTGGAACTTGAAAGAGGGAGAGGAAGTGTGCCTAGCTGAATAGAGATTTTAGTATCCCAAGGAAAAGTGAAGGACGTTGCACCCATATTTCTTGCTTTCTGCCCACCCCCTAGTTCCCTCACGCTCGGTTTTGCACCTGGTCTAGACATGCAGAGCTGCCTTGAAACTATCATAGCTGTGATAGAAGGGCACTAGGAATGCTAAGGAACAGAAGGTTCTTTAAGTGCCCACTCCCCTCATTTACAGCAGTGTAAGGGAGCAAACACATGGCTCTTCCCTAAGGCTTGAGCCAAAATTGTTGCTCTTCTAAATTTATTGCCTTCGTTGGTTTTGTTTGTTTTCTTGCTTCCAAGAAGAACTAAGCTGGGGCCTGGCCCTGTGGTTCACACTTGTAATCCCAGCACTTTGGGAGGCTGAAGTGGGTGGATCACTTAAGGTTGGGAGTTTGAGACCATCCTGGCCAATATGGTGAAACCCCATCTCTACCAAAAAATACAAAAATTAGCTGGGCATGGTGGCTCACCCCTGTAATCACAGCTACTCAGGAGGCAGAGGTTGCAGTGAGCCTAGATCTTTCCACTGCACTCAAGCCTGGGTGACATAGCAAGACTCTCTTAAAAAAAAAAAAAAAGAAAAGAAAAAGCTGGGCTGGGCCTGGCGTGGTGGCTCAAGCCTGTAATTCCAGCACTCTGGGAGGCGGAGTCTGGCGGATCACCTGAAGCCGGGAGTTGGAGACCAACCTGACCAACATGGAGAAACCCCATCTCTACTAAAAATACAAAATTTGCCGGGCATGGTGATGCGCACTTGTAATCCCAGCTACTTGGAAGGCTGAAGCAGGAGAATTGCTTGGACCTGGGAGGCAGAGGTTGCAATGAGCCAAGATTGCATCACTGAACTCCAGCCTGGGTGACAAGAGCAAAACTCCATCTCAAAATTTAAAAAAAGCTCCTAGAGGCCGCCGTCAGAGCCACCATCTTGTGGGAGCGAAACCAATGCCTGGCTCAGAGCAGCAGCCGCTGAGGTGTCCCTGGCCAATGTCCTTCCACCTATCCACAAGCATGGGGAACATCTTCGCCAACCTCTTCAAGGGCCTTTTTGGCAAAAAGGAAATGCACATCCTCATGGTGGGCCTGGATGCTGCAGGGACGACCACGATCCTGTACAAGCTAAAGCTGGGTGAGATTGTGACCACCATTCCCACCACAGGCTTCAATGTGGAAACCGTGGAATACAAGAACATCAGCTTCACTGTGTGGGACATGGGTGGCCAGGACAAGATCCGGCCTCTGTGGCGCCACTACTTCCAGAACACACAAGCCCTGATCTTCGTGGTGGACAGCAGTGACAGCGCGTGAACGAGGCCCATGAGGAGCTCATGAGGATGCTGGCTGAGGATGAGCTCCGGGATGCTGTCCTCCTGGTGTTCGCCAACAAGCAGGACCTCCCCAACGTCATGAATGAGGCCGAGATCACAGACAAGCTGGGGCTGCACTTCCTACGCCACAGGAACTGGTACATTCAGGCCACCTGCGCCACCAGCGTCGACGGGCTCCATGAAGGATTGGACTGGCTGTCCAATCAGCTCCGGAACCAGAAGTGAATGCGACCCCCCTCCCTCTCACTCCTCTCACCCTCTGCTTTACTCTCATGTGGCAAACATGCGGCTCATGGTGTGAGTGCCAGAAGCTGCCTCTGTGGTTTGGTCACCGTGTGCATCGCACCGTGCTGTAAATGTGGCAGACGCAGCCTGCGGCCATGCTTTTTATTTAATGTAAATAGTTTTTGTTTCCAGTGAGGCAGTTTCTGGTACTCCTATGCAATATTACTCAGCATTTTTTATTGTAAAAAGAAAAATCAACTCACTGTTCAGTGCTGAGAGGGGATGCAGGCCTGTGGGCACCTGGCCTTCAGGAGTCGCTGTGTTGGGAAAGCCGGGCACGCGCTTGGCTTTAGAGCTGGGTTGAAATCCATTTTGGTGGTTGGTTTTTAACCCAAACTCAGTGCATTTTTTTAAATAGTTAAAAATCCAAGTCGAGAACACTTGAACACACAGAAGGGAGACCCTGCCTACCATAGATTTGCAGTTACAGCCTGGATGCCGATCGCCAGCCTGGCTGTTCCCCTTGGGACGGCAGACCGCGATCAATTCTGCATGGTCACAATAGAGATCCCGCAACTCGCTTGTCCTTGGGTCACCCTGCATTCCATAGCCATGTGCTTGTCCCTGTGCCCTCATGGTTCCCAGGGGCCAGGCTGGGAGCCCACAGCTGTCCCACTCTCCTGCAGGCCGCCCCATCCACCTTCAGGCAGCCTGTGGGAGACAGGGTCCCACCTGTCCCTCGGTCAGCATGTGGCCAGAGTGAGTCTGTCATCCCCAGTACTTGTGCCCGCTCAGACACTTTGGCAGGATGGCTGGGGCCTCACCAGCAGGAGCGCGTGCAAGCCGGGCAGGCAGTCCACCTAGACCCACAGCCCCTCGGGAGCACCCCACCTCTGTGTGTGACGTAGCTTTCTTTCCCTCAGCCTGCAAGGGTCCGATTTGCCATTGAAAAAGACAACCTCTACTTTTTTCTTTTGTATTTTGATAAACACTGAAGATGCTGGAGCTGTTAAATTTATCTTGGGGAAACCTCAGAACTGGTCTATTTGGTGTTGTGGAACCTCTTACTGCTTTCAATACATGATTAGTAATCAAAAAAAAAAAAAAGCTCATAGATTGCCACATATGTCTATCTCCTTGTCATCAATTCCTGGTTTATGCACTTAGCAGTCCCTAAACCCAGTCTGTTTTCTCTCTTATGTTAACCTGATGAATAACGTGACCCTAGAATGTCAAACCAAGGGGACCTTAATTTAAGATGGTAAGGGATGAGATAGATACAAGGAAACTATTTATAACAAGAAATTATATCTGTCCTGGGCATTGCTGTTAAGGGCCTCTGCCCTGCTAATCTCTCTGTTTTTTTTAAGAGACAGGATCTCACTGTGTTGCCCAGGCTGGAGTGCAGTGACTATTCATAGGAGCGATCATAGCACACTATAGTCTTGAATTCCAGGGCTCAAGTGATCCTCCTGCCTTAGCTTCCTGAATAGCTGAGACTATAGACATGTGCTGCTGTGCTGGGCAGCTCTGTCAGGTTTTTTTTATTATTATTGTTTTTTTGTTTGTTTGTATTTTTGTTTGTTTTGTTTTGTTTTTGGGTTTTTTTCTGTTTTTGAAACTGGGTCTTTTTGTGTTGCTGAGGCTGGAGTACAGTGGGGCAATCAGCTCTCTGCAGCCTCAACCTCCTGGGCTCAAGTGATCCTTACCACCTCAGCCTCCCAAGTAGTTGGGACTACAGGTGCATGCCACCATGCCTGGCTAATTTTTTTTTTTTTTTTGAGACAGTTTCACTCTTGTTGCCCAGGCTAGAGTGCAATGGTGCAATCTCAGCTCACTGCAACCTCCACCTCCCAGGTTCAAGTGATTCTCCTGCCTCAGCCTCCTAAGTAGCTGGGATTACAGGCATATGCCACCACACCTGCCTAATTTTTGTATTTTTAGTAGAGACAGTGTTTCACCATGTTGGACAGGCTGGTCTCGAACTCCTGACTTCAGGTGATCTACTCGCCTCGGCCTCCCAAAATGCTGGGATTACAGGCATGAGCCACCACACCCAGCCACCTAGCTAATTTTTATGCTATTTGTAGAGACAGGGTTATGCCGTGTTGCCCAGGCCAAACTCGTGAGCTCAAGCAGTCCTCCCATCTAGGCCTCCCAAAGTGTCGGGATTACAGGCATGAACCACTGTGCCTAGCCCAGCTCTCTGTTTTTAAGGGCAAAAGACATCTCTAGTATTTTTGTTGTTGTTGTTGTTGTTGTTGTTGTTCATGTCAAATGGATAGTGTGCCAATGTAACAAAGGTTTGAGGGTGGCACACTTACATGTGCGTGAACACCCAGTCATTATGTTTAAGAACTACAAAAGGATCTTCCTCCAGTATTTTTAGATTCCTAGAGTGGGCTTTATATTTCCACCTGATTACTCTTTCATTTCTTTCTCTAGAGATTTCTAGTAACACTCCACCAGGTCATGCTACCACAGTGTCCACCAAAACTACACTTTATAAAAACTCCCTAGTGCCCTTACCACACAGACATGCCTTGTGGCACTCAGACAAGGAGGTGGAACCTGTTGATATTCCTGCCCAATGCTTCAGATCCTCTCAAGGTTGTATCCTAGGTGCAACAGAAGGATGGAAATGGTGACAGCCTAATGTGGTAAGCAGCAAGTACCATGATATGTTAGTCAGGACTGATTAATAGGACTAGAGAATCTCCCAGCTCATTTGTTCTTTACCTGTCTGGAGTCTGAAGAAGAAAGTGTCTGTTGCAGCATCAGAGTGGGCTGCCCATGGAGCAAACAGGAGCAGAGATAGGAGGAGTGCTGCCCAACTGGCAATTAGCTGGCCATTGCCACTCCCTAACTTCCCAGCCACTTGGTAAAGGCCAGCAGGAGTAGAGCTCATCTGGAGCTGAAGAAGGACAAGAGGCCCGACTTACAGTTCAACAGCCTTTCTCCCTCCCTCTGGCTGCCATTGGAGCCTAGTAAAAGCTGAAATTGTAGCCACCAGCTCTGTGGGTTGCATACTTCCACACTGTCACTGACCCCAGGCCTGGGCCTGAGCCCAGCACATGTGCTAGGAGCAAGAGTAGGGAGTGGTGAAGGGGTGTGTTGGCCTTGCTGACAAAATCCATTTGGAATTTGTCAAGGTTGTGGTTTGGGGCTTAAGTTTGCCACAGAGTGTGTCTGATGAAAGAAGAGGGAATGCTAGAAAGGAAAGAGGGACCCAAAGTACAGAGGAAGGAAACAGGAAAAAGCTGAAATACTCGTGCTATGACTCTGTTAGAGATTCTCCTTTCTCTACCTGAGTGTGAGAAATTGTGATTATAGATATTCTTTATCATTATTCTCTTATATCCTTTCCCATTCTAAGTGCATCCCCTCTTCCTTCCACACACACTAGGTTCAGTAAGTGCCTAAAGTAAGGATAGGATTTCTCCTGTCTCCATCAAATTTCCAAACCCAGATTCTCAATGCTCAAGTGGAAATCCAGGACATAAAATTTGGCCATAAAGTTCTGCCCTAGAGCCCAGTGTGGTGACTAAAACCTGTAAATCCCAACACTCTGAGAGGCTGAAGCTGGAAGATCACTTGAGTCAAGGAGTTCAGGGCTTCAGTGATCTTGCCACTGCACTCCAGCCTGAGTGACAGAGCAAGACACTGACTCTAAATTAAAAAAAAAAAAAAAGTACTGGCTAAACACTGGCTCACACCTGTAATCCCAACACTTTGGGTGGGAAACCAAGGCAAGAGTATTGCTTGAGTCTGAGAGTTTGAGACCAGCCTGGGCAGCATAGCAAGACTCCATCTCTTAAAAATAAAACAAAAAACAAAAACAAACAAACAAAACTATCTTATGGCCAGGCACAGTGGCTCACGCCTGTAATCCCAGCACTTTGGGAGGCAGAGAAAGGTGGATAGCTTGAATCCAGGAGTTCAAGACCAGCCTGCACGACATAGCAAAACCCCATCTCTACTAAAAATACAAAAATTCGCCAGGCCTGGTGGTACATACCTGTAGCCCCAGCTACTCAGGAGGCTGAGACAGGAAGATCGGTTGAGCCCAGGAGGCAGAGATCACACAGCTGCACTCCAGCCTGGGTGACAGAGATCCTAACACCCTGTCTAAAAAAAAAAAAAAAAAAAAAAAAGCACTTTGGGAGGCCAAGGTGGGCAGATCACAAGGTCAGAGAGATCGAGACCATCCTGGCCAACATGGTGAAATCCTGTCTCTACTAAAATAGAAAAAATTAGCCAGGCATGGTGGCATGTGCCTGTAGTCCCACCTACTCAGGAGGCTAAGGCAGGGGAATCGCTTGAACCCAGGAGTAGAGGTTGGAGTGAGTGGAGATCATGCCACTGCACTCCAGCCTGGCAACAGAGCGAGACTCTGTCTAAAAAAAAAAAAAAGTACTGCCCTAACCTAATGCTCCTCAAAATGTCCTTGCTACCTTGGTGCTACTCTCATTTCATCTGATTTTGAGGGTAATTTGAATATCAGAAGTATCTATTGCCTAGAGACATGGAAAGAACTATTTCTACATTCTCTGGCCAAAGAAATAACCTGTTACAGTCAGCATCTAGCAGCCACATAAGTGTGCAGTCATTTGTGAAGTTCTAAATATGTGATGTATATTCCTTTTCTGCATTGAATCTTAGAAAGATAACAGTTTATTTTCAAAGATGTTGGGTTAGGGCCGGCTGTGGTGGCTCATGCCTGTAATGCTAGCACTCTGGGAGGCTGACACGGGCGGATGACCTGAGGTCAGGAGTTTGAGACCAGCCTGGCCGACATGGTAAAACCCCATCTCTACTAAAAATGGCACACACCTGTAGTCCCAGCTACTTGGGATGCTGAGGCAGGAAAATCACTTGAACCCAGGAGGCAGAGGTTAGTGAGCCGAGATCACACCACTGCACTCCAGCACTTTGGGAGGCCGAGGCGGGTGAATCACCTGAGGTCAAGAGTTCCAGACCAGCTTGGCCAACATGGTGAAACCCCATCTCTACTAAAAATATAAAAAATTATGGGCCAGGCGCGGTGGCTCATGCCTGTAACCCCAGCACTTTGGGAGGCCGAGGCGGGTGGATCACAAGGTCCAAGAGATTGAGACCATCCTGGTGAACATGGTGAAACCCCGTCTCTACTAAAAATACAAAAAATCAGCTGGGCATGGTGGCGCGTGCCCGTAATCCCAGCTACTCAGGAGGCTGAGGCAGGAGAATTGCCTGAACCCAGGAGGCGGAGGTTGCAGTGAGCCGAGATCGCGCCATTGCACTCCAGCCTGGGTAACAAGAGCAAAACTCTGTCTCAAAAAAAAAAAAAAAAAAAAAAAAAAAAATATATATATATATATATATATAAAATTAGCCAGGCGTGGTGGCAGGCACCTGTAATCCCAGCTACTTGAACGAAGGAGGTGGAGGTTGCAGTGAGCTAAGATCACGCCATTGCACTCCAGCCTGGGAAACAAAAGTGAAACACTGTCTCAAAATAAATAAATACATACATACATAAAAATAAATTATGTTCTGTTTAGTTGAGGTTATCTCTTAAAGGAATTATTTTACTAAGATGAAATACAAAAGAACTCTAAATGAGGAAGGACATGGGCTGAGATGGGCAGATTGCTTAAGGTCAGGAGTTCAAGACCAGCCTAGGCAACATAGTGAAACCTATCTCTACCCAAAAAATACACACAAAAATATATTAGCCAGGCATGGAGGCGTGTGTCTGTAGTCCCAGCTTACTCGGGAGGCTGAGGTAGAAGGATTGCTTGAGCCCAAGAAGTGGAGGTTTCAGTGAGCCAAGATCACACCACTGCACTCCAGCATAGGCAACAGAATGAGATACTGTCTCAAAAAAATAATAATAAATGGCCAGGTGCGGTGGCTCACGCCTGTAATCCTAACACTTTGGGATCTGAGGCAGGTGGCTCACTTAGGCAAGGAGTTCGACAAGACCACCCTGGCCAACCAACATAGCGAAAATTCTTCTTAACTAAAAATATAAAAATTAGCCAGGTGTGGTAGTGCATACCTGTAATCCTAGCTACTTGGGAGACTAAGGCACAAGGATCGCTTGAACCCAGGAAGAGAAGATTCCAGTGAGACAAGATCACACCATTGCACTCCAGCCTGGGTGGCAAAGTGAGACCCTGTCTCAATAAATAAATAAATAAGAACAAAAAACATATGCAAATAATTCCATTGGAAAACATGCTGGTTTTGCTGGTTTCCAGAGGGAAAAACTCCCATTTCAAGCACAGGCACCTCTTTTATACATTTCTCATCAGTCTTGCATCTACATTCCAAGTTCACTCCTTTGGAACCAGAGAAAAAAGTGCCTGTATTTTTGGATCCGAGTTCAATGTTGAGATACATTTAGGACTGAAAGACTCCAGAACAAAGGCAACCTTGTGGTCTAGAACAAGGGTGAATAAACTGCAGCTAGAGGACCAAATTTGGTCCTGCAGCCCATTTCTGTGAATGAAGTTTTATTGGACACAGCCATGCTCATTCATTTATGTGTGGTCTATGGCCGCTGTTGATCTATAACAGCAGAGTTGACTAATTGTGGCAGAGCTGAATAGTTGGGACAAAGACCACAAGTTTAATATATTTACTACTAGCCCTTTGCAAAAAAAAAAAAAAAAAAAAAAAACCCAAAAAATTGCCAGCCCTTGTTCTAAGGCAGTGATCAAGGTGAAATCTGGAGTTGAGGCACATAGAGAGTCAATAGAGCCTACATCTGGAACTCTATCCTTTCCCACCTAGGAGCCCTTCCTGGTTTTATCAAGGAAAAGTTGCCAATTAAGTCACTGAGATTCATTTCAAATCCTTTGTGGAACTCAGCAGGATATACATAAAGTCATTAAGTGTAGGAGGGTAGGAGAATTCACCTAGAAAATAAGCTATGGACTGGGATCCCAAGTGTGGGTACATACATCACCATCTGCATCCAGTAACTTAATTTATTTTAGTTTCAAACAGAAACCAAGAACAAGTCTCAGTACAATAAATTATCCATTCCCACCCTTCCTGCTGAAGAAGGAAAAAGAGGCTCCAAGAATCATGGGGAAACCTCTTCCTTTGGAGGGTCCTCTTTAACTGCTGAATGGAAGGAGACAACTTCCCTAAGGGTCTGGACAGACAACTCTATGAGGATTCAGGGGATAGTGCCCCTCAGCACTCTGTCCCTTTCCCAGGAAAAAAACCTCCCTACCACTGTCTCCCATTATCCCACAAGAGGGAGCCCAGGCTGCAGTAGAGGAGTTTGGGGATAGTACATAGAAGTGGGTGATCTCTTTCTAGGTTATCCCTCAAGGGAGAGGAGTGGTGAAACTATAGGGACTTCCTAGCCAAAAGAAGTATGAATCGGGGTTAAAGGGGCTCTGGAGTTGAGAAGTGGGAGGAGCAATACAGTGCATTTCATCTTAGTCCATTCAGGTGTCTAAGGAGCAGAAGAGGCAGCTTTCCCCCAAGACCCTCCAATTGTTGGAGAGAAGGCTACACATCCCATAGTACACCTGACCCCCACCACCCCTAAAGCTGTTTCCAGGTAGACACTTTGAGCTTCCAGGGACCAAGATTGGCCTTGGAAGGAAATCAGAGCAAAGGGCTGAAAAGGCACCCCTCTCACACAGTCCCCTCCCCCGCCCCCAAGGTGAGGCTGACCCTCACTTACACACATTGACCCACTCTGTGACCTTGCACTCATCACACAGCACATAGCAGCACCAGTGGAAGCGGCAATGGCAGCGCTCAACTCGTGTCTGCCTGAGCATGTTGTGCCCACGGCCACAGCACAGGCTGCCACAGCCATCCAACAGGCGGCTGGTCTTGTTGCAGGCCCGGCCCCTCGTCCCTGGGGAGCCCATAGTGGGGTCTCGCTCACAGAAGTCAGGAGACTTCTCAAAGTAGACCAGCTCTCCTGAGAGGCGACGGGGACGCAGACGGGGTTGGAAGGCTCCAGAATTACGGTTGTGGGTATCGATGAAGATGGCCCGGCCCAGCCGCTCCCTCAACGCCGCCCCCACTGCCCGGAACTCTGGGGCCGCCCTCCAGCATGTCTTGAACTGGCAGCTGCCTGACGTGCCATGGCATTTGCATTTCCGCTTCAGGTTTTCAGTTACCACCTAGAGCATTGGGGAGAAGAGGTGAAGTGGAGGGCAGCAAATGGACAGAGCACAGAGGCACAGGAGAGGGAAGGGAACAGAGAACACAGGGAGGGACAAATGGAGGCAAGAACAACATGGAATATCAGAAGAGAAAGGGCATTGCAGTTAGTTAATAGCCCAGCTCCCTCATTGTATAAGTGCAGAATTGAAAAGAGTGGTGTGATTTGTCCATCTTCCATCAACAGCTGGTAATAGAGCCAAGACTCAACTCCAGTTGTCCTGACTCCCAATCCAGTGCTCTTTCCATCGTAAGCACTTACAAAATTGGGAGTCTGGCCCACAGCATGCCTAAATTCTGTAGGGAAGGCAGCTATAGTAATAGCTACTATGTAGTGAGCCAAAAATGATGTACTATGCTGGGTGTACTATTTGCTAGCTCAGTCTGTTTTGTTCTTGTTTTTGTTTCCAGACAGAGTCTCGCACTTGTCGCCCAGGCTGGAGTGCAGTGGTGCAATCTCAGCTCACTGCAACCTCCGCCTCCCGGGTTCAAGCGATTCTCCTGCCTCAGCCTCCCGAGTAGCTGGGATTACAGGTGCCCACCACCACGCCCAGCTAATATTTGTACTTTTAGTAGAGATGGGGTTTTACCATGTTGGCCAGGCTGGTCTCGAACTCTTGACCTCCGGTGACTTGCCTATCTTGGCCTCCCAGAGTGTTGGGATTATAGGTGTGAGCCTGTGCACCCAGCCCAGTCTGTTTTTATATATATATATATATATATATATATATATATATATATATTTTTTTTTTTTTTTTTTTTTCAAAGATGGGGCTTCACCGTGATGGCCAGGCTGGTCTTGAACTCCTGACCTCAGGTGATCCACCCACCTCGGCCTCCCAAAGTGCTAGGATTACAGGCGTGAGCCACCATGCCTGGTTATGTAATTTTTTTAATGTAGAGATGGGGTCTCACTACTTTGCTCAGACTGGTCTTGAACTTCTGGCCTCAAGCAATCCTCCTGCCTTAGCCTCCAGAAGTCCTGAAATTATAGGCATAAGCCACCACATTGGCCTGCCAGCTCAGTCTTAATAACATTGTAAGGTAAGTATCATTAGGCTCTGTACAGATGCAAACCTGAGGCTGGGTAACTACTGATGGTGAGGTGAATATCGGTCACTCATCACACCTTATCCAGGCTTCAAAAGCTGGGGAGACCCAGGACAAGACGTACACACATACCTGGCGCCCCACCCTGTTGTTGTGGATTCTCATTCGTGCCTGGATGTCCCGAGGAGCTTCCCTGGAATCCAAGAAATCCCGAGAGAACTTCTCTCCAAAGTCCATGTCATGGTTACAGCCACCCCATTCCCATGTGTCCTGGGGGCCAGGACTGGGGCCTGAGCCAGGGCCAGGGCTGGGCAGAGAGTGGGGGAAACTCTTGCCTCGGGACAGTGTCTGCAGCTGCAGCAGTTTGGCCCTCAGCCGATCCTGCTCACCACTGCCCTTCAAGCCACAGCCACAGCTCACCAGCTTGCCCAGGCTGCAGGCCATGGCTACTGCGTGCATGACGCCAGCAGCCATCATGGAGAAGGAAAAAGCACTTTCTCGGAAACCTGGGGATGAGAAGGGTGTGATGGTGGAGGTAAGGTTGACAGGCAGCTGAGAGTGGGGAGGCAGAAGGAAATAAACAGCTCCCCTCCAATTCCAGAAATTCCTAACTGAATCCTGACCCTGCCGTTTACCAGCTGAGTGATTTGGAGGAAAGTCATGGGACAAGGAAGGGTACAGAAAGCACAGAGCCTCAGATTCTTCATCTCTAAAGGGAGGTGGGAGATGATGGGTCAAGATGATCTCTGAGGCCCATTGTCACTCTGTAAGCCTGTGATTTTCAGGTGTAGATGAAAGCGCTAGCCCAGAGGGAGAGACCCCTGGAGCTGGGAGATGACTAAGAGGGAGTCCCTGAGGTCTTTGAAGATGTGTACAACCTGAGTTCTACATCTGAAAGCCTTAGAAATTCTCCCAACCCTGCAGGGAGCTTGCGTGAGGTGGGAGCAGAGCCTTTGTGGTTCTGTATTTTTTTTCTTCATTTCAGGTTATTTTAATCAGTCTTTTAACCAACCTACCTTCCACTACCCAGCACCCCCAAAGCACTGGCGCCGTGGAGCTCCATTCTTCCCAGGATGTAGTTTTATATTTGCCCTTCAAGACTGCCCTTTTTATGTTTATCCTAACCTGCTATTACCCTATAAAACACTGAGAGGAGGAGAGAGGTGGGGGAATGATTTTCCCTAAGGCCCTCTTGAAAGGTTGGCTTATTTGTTACGTTTTGGGGGTCACAGAGGCTCAGGATGCCAAGCCTTTCCCAGACTTAAATAAACGTGCTCACCATTTGGGTGTCTAAGACTTCTCCTACACCTGGCCCTGTGGGGAAGGAGGGGGACCTTCACTTCATTTTAGGCAGGGGCTCTCTGGAGCCCTGAGAAGATGAGAGACAGCACCCCCTTAGAGGACAGGCCTCTCCTACCCCAAGATCCAGGGCTCCTGGGCCAGCATCCTGATCCCCCCAACTCCAACCCTCCAGGGGTGAAGCTGTTTGCACAAGTCTTGGGAATTCCCCTGCAGATGGCAGCTGCCTATTAACCCCATAGTCCCCAGAGCACTGCCCTCATCTCAGGGCTGAGCCCATGGGTCTTTACACCTCAGGGAGTGAACTCCAGCAGGGAAGGGGGAGGCAGCCATGCCTCCCAGACCATGCCTCCCAGACCAGGCCAGCAGTGACCTGTTCTCCCCACCTCCAGCCGTTCTTCACCTGCTCAGGTGAGCAACACCTGGAGCCCCCACAGCACAGAGGAGGGGACTGGCCCCCCAGCTTCAAAGTCATCAGGGTCTTTGTTCCCAGCTTTGGCTCCTGGGAACCCCAGCAATTAGGGGAGCAGGTTTAACCCTTAAATGGTGGGGAGGGGTGTCACCCAACCCATGCTGAGACACTGGGACACCAGCCTGGGCTTGTCCAGCCAAGATGCTGGGGGAGAGAAAATGGGGGAGGGAATAAGGGGGTTTTTGAAGCTCCCAGGACTGGGGGCATCTCTTGTTCACAGGTGCAACCCAGATCAAGCTGGGCGGAGGCAGGAAAGGGGGGCCCTAGGGTAGGAGAGCAGGGACAGCTGCCTCGCCGGCAGCACGCAGGTGGAAGTTAGGCGCGCAGGGGCCCAGACGGGTGGCCAGACCTGGCTCAGAGCGGTTCTGAGAGGCGGGGGGAATTCCAGGAGAGGTCCCTCCCGGAGCTGCGAACCCGTCCCTTCCCGCCTCCGCGCGCCTCGGCCTGCCTCCCACCCACTAGCCTCGGCGGCAGCGCAGACCCACCCAGCCAGGCTCACCGCGCTTGAGGATGGCGCTGTGGTGCGGCAGGCGGCCGCCGCCCTCGAGCGCTGAGCAGTTCCAGCGCTGGTCGCGCAGCTGGTGCTGACACTCGTGGACAGCGATGTGGAGACCCTGAAGCGCGGACGCCGTCACGTCGGGGTTGCGCAGGCACAGGCCTAGCTGCCGCTTGCTCAGGCCGGACAGCGTCAGGCACACGGTGTTGGCCGTCAGCGGCGGCTCGCCAGGCAACTTCAGGCCCAGAATCTCATTGCTTAGAGCCCTGGGAAGCAAGAAGGCGTCTGGGGTCTGCGGTCCAGACCCCTCCAACTCTCCCCACCCCGGGTCGGTGCTTCTCCTGTGGCCTGGGAGACAGGGGGAACTGCTCACCGACTGCACAACGCCAGGAACAGGAGACCCGCGAGGCCCGAGGGCGGAGGCCGCGGCCGGGGCTCCTCCAGCATGTCGAAGCCCGGAGGCTCCGGTGGGCAGATCGATCAGGACCTGCGGGACAAGGAGACTTGATGCGGGTTCAGGAATAGGGCGGCTCGCCTGGGGAACCAAGTAATGCCCTTCTTCGGGCTCCTAACCCACCGATGCCACCCTACTGACCCTTCTCATTCCTCCCCAAACAAAACAATTAGAATCACCACTTGATTCCCAGAGTCCCTGAGGCTTGGAGGTCTTAAAGAGGAAGAGTCCAGGTGTAGTCCCAGCTCAGGACTCACGTGAGCACCACTGGAACCCCGTCCAATCAGACACAAAGCCCGGCACACAGACACACTCACATGCAAACTGAGATACACAGATTCACAAACACTCGCTCCACAACCTCGCCTACTGCTCCCTTTTCCAGGGCCCCATGACTAGCTTCCCCGCCCTCAAAGGGCTAGGGAGTGGGACAAGGAGGGGGTTCCCCACCACCTAAGGGGGTGTCACCTCGAGGAGTCATCAAGGCCAAGCTGGCTCCATAAGAAAGGTCTCAGAATGGGCTCCCCACCCACACTGCACCCTCCCTGAGCAGCAAGGAAAGAGGAGGGGCTCCAGGTGCAGGAAAGATGGGAAAGAGAGCCTGGCTCCCTTCTAAAAGGGACCGTGGCACAGACTGAGTCCTCTTCCCTATCCCCCACCTTGCCTAACTACAAGCTCTCCTCCTCCACAGGCACCCATCTGGTCCTCACCCCTTCACTCTCAAGTTCATTGCTTTCTAAATCTGAGGGCACTCCTTTATTCTCTGTGTCTTTATCTCTAGCAATATCTCTGGCTCTCTAAGCGTATCTGTGCTTCTGTGGGTGGATGCGTGTCTGTCTGTCTGACTACACACGTGCCTGTTTCTTCCCGGTGTTCATGTCCCTGCCCTCCCTCCTTTCCCAGGTCTAATTACCTCCAGTGGTTTGCGTGCAGGGTCCGAGACGGGCACGGTTGGGTTGCCTGAGCTTCACTAGTCCTGCTTAAACCGTGGGGAGACTGCGCTGGGTTCTGTCCCCTTGGCAGAGCTGCATTCTTCCAGGGCCGGGCCACTCCTCTTCACCGCTTCCCCCAGCGCCGCTCGGCCGCGGGGTGGAAGGGAGGGAGGAAGAGAAGGAGTGATCGAGAGAGCTAGCAAGCCGGCAAGCAAAGGACTGGGGGCTCCGGCTCTGCTCAAGCCGAGCTCACGGTGGCTCTGCCGGGCTGACGGAGCTGTGGCCCCTCCCTGAGCCTGGGGCTTCCCCACCCTACCCTGCACTCCCCGCCTTGACCAGGCGAACGAAGCCGCTCCCCTCCTCCCAGCATACACACACACACACACACACACACACACATACACACACACACCCTCTCGCCCGATGCCTGGGTTCAGGCTTGGCCCCACTAAAGAAGGAGGTGGCCAGTGTTCCTCTTACCTGCTCTGGGGTCACCAAGGCTGCAGGGAGGGTGTAGTAACCTTCCTAGAGAGCCAGAATGGGGCCCAAGTGGCCACATCTTTCAACACTTCTTTTTGCATCAGTTTCTCCAACGAGATCAGGGTGGCTGGAAGGTGCTTTTGACAAGATGAAGACGGAGCCGGACAGTCTTTGGGCTTCTCAGTGTGGGACAGTCACATGTGGCGCCCACACCCAGGACACTCAGAGCAGGCAGGAGAAGTGCAGGTCTGGGCAGCTTGGTTCCCACCCACCTCCAAGCCCCGCGCCTGCCCCTTTGGAGGGGTCAGCTTTCGCCTCAGTTTGGCCCTGGTGGAGGTTCAGGTAGCCCCAGAGATCCTCAGCCTGCCCCGATGCTTCCTTGCTGGCAGGGATGCTTACCAATAGAGGTCTCCTACCCTTCTCGGGATTCCCCAGTCTGCACTTTGGGTGGCCTGGATTCCTGCTCCAAGCTGCAGACTTCCTTCTGATGGGATGAGGAGGGTCTTGGGATCCAAAATTGAGGCAAGTCCAAGGGCAGTCGGAAAAGAGCCTGGTCTTGGGGTGCACAGGCAAAGGCAAACTGCCTTAGGGAGATCCAGTGGCAGCGAAGGGGTTAGGCGCCACTGCGCTCCCGCCTGACTCACCCTCGAAGCTCTAACCACTGCGGGCTATTTTTGCCAGAGAGGGGCCCCAGGCTTTCCAGCCGCCCCCCGCCCATGCCAGACCGCAGCCCAAGGCATGGCTGGCCCCACACGCCCCAGGCACATTGACTCAGACTGCCCCCCAGCAAGCAGAGGCACAGGGATGATACCCACAACCACAGTCACCTCTTCCTTGGTGGTGGTGGTGCAGCTCTGCTGGGCAGTTAGCCTCCAGCCTGTGCTGCTGGAGGTCCTGCCCATGCTGCAGGGGTCACTGTTGGATAGCGGGCACAGCAGTCTGAGACAGAAGATCAAGCAACTTATATCTGTTGGGATATTTATGGATGACCGTTATGTGCCAGGCTGTGAGCAGTCTGGGGAGGTGAAAGTGCCATGGTCCCTGACACTGGACAGCCTGGACCAGGCTGCTTTTCTCTGATTCCCCACCTCTGGGATAGGGAAGAGGGAGCCCTAGAGTTCCTGACCCTTCTTCCCATTTAGAGGACAAGAGCCAAACCATGTGTGGTTTTCGAGGTCACCAGAATCTGCAAGCCCCATCTCATAGTTTTCATCCTTACACCTGGATTCATGATCTGCTGTGTCCTTATCCTTTCTCCTGCAGTCAGCCTGGGATTCATGCCAGGTCCTTGGAATAGGGGAATGAGGTTGCCTAAGCCTCTCTTCTCCATGGGGACCTCATGGACATCTGTATTTCTCCATGCGTCTCTGGGTCCCCCTTAGGTTTGGGATTATTTTTTGCCTTCTGATTCTACCCTTGTCAGTCTCCAGCATGCAGTCAGGTGCCAAGAAGGGTTGAGGGACAGAACTACTACAATAGGTTTCAACTTCCTAGTGACACCAGGTCTCCCCAAGCGGGACTGTTCCAAATCCAAGGACCCAGAGTCCTGCTTCTTCTCTCTACTGAAGCCCATATCTGGTACAAGAGGCCACAGGCCGGCACACTGGGTGGCCTGAGCTGGCCCACAGTGCCCTCAGCCCGACCGGCTGGCCTGAGCACTGACCCGCAGGCAGCTAGAGGGCGGTGGGACAGGCGGGGCCTGGAGAGGGCTGCGGGTGCACACCCATTGCCTAATACCCCAAGCACGCGGCCAGCTCCAGGAAAGGGGAGGGACGGGAACCAGAGAGACCTTGACATGGGTTGGGGCCAATGACAGGAGGGGGAAAGTGGGGGGCTTTCATCGCTGCAGGGAGGGACTAGGAGCAAACTGGTGTCCCTTCCCCTAGATGAGAAGACTGGAGGGCTGCCCTTCCCATCCTAGGGATGGAGGGTGTAACGAGAGCAATGTGGGAAGAACACTGGGGCCCTGGAGGGCGGGAGTCAAAGAAAAGAGTGGGGGCCCCTGGAGATTGGGGGATGTCGAGCAACTGAGGCGGTGGCTAAAGCCTCGGAAGCTTTCTCCTCCTCCTCCCCCCATGTTTGCCTTGGCCCGGGGTCCCGGGTGACTCATCTGGGTTGCTGAGCCGCTGATAGGGGCGGCCAGGCCCGGGGAACCCAAATTATAGGCCCAGGAGGGATGGATGCGCCCGTGGCGGTGAGCTCAGCTGCGCTGCCCACCCTCTGCCTCATGCGCCTTCTGCTGCAGCACCGTAGGCCACCACCTGGAGGCACCAAAGGGCCCGCAGGCTGACGGTATACTGGACTTTCAGGAAGACCCCACTTTCAGCAGTTCACCCCAACAAATCCGTGGGATTACCTTAGAATTTTGCCCCCTTCTCTACTCAGGCCTAATGGATGGGCTGTGCCTTTCCAGACCAAGGGGGCAGTGCTGCCTGTGGGTGCTTCAAAGGAGGGTAGGCTCCTCTGCCCACAAACTCTCCCTGGTCCCCTGCTTCCTCCCCAGATCCCAAAGTCTAGGCAAAGCCCCTCTCCCTTCTAAGATCTCACCTCTACCCCATTCCAGGGGGTGGATTGCTACCGATTTTCAACTTCAAGCCTTTAAAGTCATCCATGGTCAAAACTGATACAGAGAAAAATGAAGCAGAGTAAAGGACATTAGTAGTGGGATTCTATTTTACAAAGGGAGAGGAAAAACTAAGTGAGGGAACAAATACATGGAGAGATCTGAGGAAGAGCATTTTAGACGACAGAAAAGCAGGTGCACAGACCCTTAGAAAGGAGCATGCTTGGTTCAAAGGATTAGCAAAGAGGCCAGCGGGGCTGGTGGGGAGGAATTCACAATGGAGAGCGTGGTAGTCAGTGAAGCTCAGGAAGGAAGGCTCCTTTACTTTGAGTGAGATGGGGACTCATTGGAAAATTTTGAGCAGAGGATTGAGCTAATCAGAATTCTGTTTTCCCAGCACTTTGGGAGGCCGAGGTGGGTGGATCACCTGAGGTCAGGAGTTCGAGACCAACCTGACCAATGTGAAGAAACCCCCATCTCTACTAAAAACACAAAATTAGCTGGGCACGGTGGTGTGCACCTATAATCCCAGCTACTCGGGAGGCTGAGGCAGGAGAATTGCTTGAACTCGGGAGACGGAGGTTGCAGTGAGCCAAGATTGCGCCATTGCACTCCAGCCTAGACAATAAGAGCAAAACTCCATCTCAAAAAAACAAAAAGAAAGAAAGAAAGAAAGAAAGAAATTGGCTCTAGTAATTAAATCAACCATTTTGAGTTTTGCAGTAAAATGCAGCACTGAAATGGAGCAATCTTGGGCAGTAACGTGGGGCCTAATGAAGTTTTGGGGTTTATCAGATGGGTACTATTGCAGCATGTCTGCATGCTTACGGGTATGTTCCAGGAGAGAGCCAAACAGATGACGCAGGAAAGAAAGAGAGGACAGTTGATAACATGATGATTTGATCTAAATAGAAATTTGGGTGCTTGCTTTGGCAGTATGTATTCTCAAACTGGAATGATAGATTAGCATCGCCCCTGCACAAGGATGACAAACAAATTCATGAAGCATTTCATATTTTAAAAAAGAAAAGAAAAAGAAATGTGAACCAGGTCATACACACTGTGACCCAGACCTAGGAGCCTTCCCCTCTTCCCCCTATTCCTGGTAGGTGGAATGTTGGAATAAAGCACAGTGGCTCCTTTCCACTCTTCCCACCTCTGCTTGACACCAGTGGTCACAGACAGGGCTTCCATATCTTCCAGCCAGCTTCCCACCCTCATGGTGTTGTATCAATCCACCAGTCCAAAAGATGTGACCCAGGCCCCAGTGAGGAGAAACTCCTAAGGGATAAAGAACAGACTCCCCATGGCACATTGTTCATTTACTTGAGCCATCTATGCCGGGTGCTTTCTGTGGGGGCTACTGGCTTTTGGATCTGTGGAGGATGCTGGATCAGTACACCTTCTCCCTCAGGGGTGAATCCTTGGATGGGCCAGATATACTGGGCTGGGCAAAGGGGAAAAAAAGGGAAAGAGGGCCAGGCACAGTGGCTCAGCACTTTGGGAGGCCGAGGTGGGTGGATCACGAGGTCAGGTGTTCGAGATCAGCCTGACCAACATGGAGAAACCACGTCTCTACTAAAAGTACAAAATTAGTTGGGCGTGGTGGCACATGCCTGTAATCCCAGCTACTCGGGAGGCTGAGGCAGGAGAATCATTTGAACCTGGGAGGTGGATGTTGTGGTAAGCTGAGATCATGCCATTGCACTCCAGCCTGGGCAACAAGAGTAAAACTCCATCTAAAAAAAAAGGCGGGGTGGGGAGGAGAAGAAGGACATTTCTATCTAAAATAACTTTCATCAGGCTTCATTTGGGTTAATATATATCTCATTTAAAACACAAGTGCCCAGGAATATTAATTAAACTGACCTGGCATTTATTCCTTAGAGTGATTTTCCTGCCTTGGAAGAAAAGCCTAGTCATTTCTGGGACTTGAGACTGTTTAGGTTCAGGCCTGGGGAAATTTCTCAGTCAGAAGGCATCCTAAAAAACAAGGGTGACGAAAACGGTGAGAGCTAGAACTCAAAAGGGAGGCAAGAAGGCCCTAAAAATTATGCTTACCTATCTATGAATTTTGAGAAGGTTCCCAGCCTGCAACTCCTGCACACTGGCAAGCAGCTGGTAAGGTAGGAAGAGCATGGGCTTTGAGTCAAATTGGTCTGGGTTTTAATCTGGCTCTACCATTGATTTATTAGATGTGGACCTTGGACAACTGCCTGATCTATTTTTAATTCTGTAAAATGGGGAGAGAGAAGAGATGTAAAGATCTTCCCTCCATCCAGGGGCCATCTGTGTGTGGTTGTGGGGCATGATAACCAGGCTGGCAGTGCCCCCTATTCCCCATATAGGGAACAGCAGCCACTTCTTCAATAGGAGGCCAAAGTGGCCCTGAAGCTGAGTAGGAGTCCCTGGGAGAGAAGAGAAAAGTGTACAATGGATGAGATGGTCACAGGCAGTCTGGGTATCCCAGTGTGGTGGGAACCAGAGCTTTGGGGGAAGATAGAAACTTGGCAGAAAAATCCAAAGAGAAGCAAACACATGGAGACACAAGTTCAATGCAGCCAGCAACCTGTGTCTTCCCAGTCCTCTCCATCACCATATGTACACTGTACATCCACACCACATCCCATCCTTTCTGAGCCTAGGCCTCAGAGACTTAGCCACTCCAGGCTGGGTTCACCTCCATACCATCTTGGTTGTAGGCTCGGCTCTCTCCCCCAATGACATGCACTGGTTGACACATGCCACAGTGTGACACACCATAGGATGCCATGAGGTACAAAGGGCAACAGAGTGACGCATATTTAATCTTCCCATGCACACGCTCATCCACCCACTCCACACACAGTCCAGACACCCTCCATCCCTCAGTCATGCTTCTGTGTCTCCTTCTGACAGTTTCCACCTCCTTCCTGACACACTGCCCCAGGCGGTGACTGTGACAAGATGACTCCATGACCCTTTCTGACTTGAGCTAAATTCCAAAATTCTTTGGAAAGTTTCCTAACATCCCTCGTCAGAACAAGGAGTTTCTGCACGTACCAACACACAGGAGGATGCACCCTCAGAACACAGCACATTCTCACTCCCACCCATATTCACATTGTCCCACTTCTCTCTCTCTCACACACACACACACACGCACACACACACACACATGCACACACACACACAGAGCGCCACTTGGGCGCTTCTTCTGACCCACATGAACAAACTGCCTGCTGCTTCAGGTTTCTCTCCACCGCTAGGATCCTTTTGGTCAGCTCACCCCCACAACTCATACCCGGGATTTCCCTGACCACAGCCGCACTCACGCCCCCGTCTCCCCCTTTTCCTTCTCTGTCCAGGCATCCAGGGTTCCTGGGCGGTTAAGCGTCTCCCCGGAGTCGCTGCCCAGAACCACAGCTTTCCTTCCGACACTCAGGATGGGGGAGAGAGGGGACGCCGGCGGGGCCCGGGGTGACGTCGAGGGGACAGCCCCACGGCGGCGAGGCGGGCTGGGCCCCTAGCAGGCTCTCCCCCCAGCACACGCTCGCTGCGCCCCCTGGCGGATGCTAGTCCCCGACGGGCTCCGGACGCTCAGCGGAGTGAGGCGGGCGCGCG
This sequence comes from Aotus nancymaae, assembly GCF_030222135.1. NCBI lineage: Eukaryota > Metazoa > Chordata > Mammalia > Primates > Aotidae > Aotus > Aotus nancymaae. The sequence goes on from NW_026988428.1 coordinate 32,765,665, forward strand.
TGGGAGGGTGTCCCAAGGGGAGGGGTCCGCGGCCAGTGCAGTCCTGGAGGCGGGGGCCACCGGGCAGGGGGCGGGGGTGAGCCCCGACGGCCAGCCCGTCAGCTCTCAGCTCAGACGGGCGGGAACCACAGTCCCGCTAGCTGCCCATTGTCTGCGCCCCTAACCGGTGCGCCCTGGTGTCACAGTGCGGCCCGGTGGGGCAGCCTCCTCCCGTCATTTCAGCCAGCGCCGCAACTATAAGAGGCGGTGCCGCCCGCCGTGGCCGCCTCAGCCCACCAGCCGGGACCGCGAGCCATGCTGTCCGCCGCCCGCCCCCAGGGTTGTTAAAGCCAGACTGAGAACTCTCGCCACTGCCGCCACCGCCGCGTCCTGTCCCACCGTCGCGGGCAACAGCCAAAGTCGCCGCAACTGTAGCACAGAGCGGGCAAAGCCAGGCAGGCCATGGGGCTCTGGGCGCTGTTGCCTGGCTGGTTTTCTGCTACGCTGCTGCTGGCGCTGGCCGCTCTGCCCGCAGCCCTGGCTGCCAACAGCAGTGGCCGATGGTGGTAAGTGAGCTAGTGCGGGGTCGCCACTTGTCCCGCAGCACAGAGCCAGGAGCCAACCCTACCCAGCTCCCACGCTCTGGGATCCGTCCGCAGACAGGCTCCCTCCCCGTTCTGACTTCCCTCCGCGACGACACCGAAGGGCGATCTGGCGTGGAGTTGCCCCAGACTCCAGCTCTGTAGAAGTGGGGCGAATGATCCGCCCGCGGAGGCCTAAGATACCCCAGGCAGGGAGCCTAGTCTCATCTAGCACCGCCCTTCCCCTTCGAGCGCCAACCCCAGCCTCACGGCGGTAGCCTCACCACAGGTTTTCCCACCTCGGGAAGTGAAGGGCCAGGCGTTCGCTTAGAAAGGAGGGGAGAAGAGGGTGGGAACTCCTAAGCATTTCACGCCTTGGGTGGGCAAGAACTGCAGGCCATCATTATCTCGCTCAGGCTGACCGGAAGAGGCTCGGAGATCCAAGGTAGAAACTCTGTCCCCGGACCTAGGGCTCAGGCGAGCAGCCCTGGGACTCCTGGGCACACACAAGTCTGGACGCCCAGTTCTTTCAAATTAGTGAGCCTGGGAGCGCAAAATCATTACCACATTATTGATCTCCCGCCACGTACCGCCAGGAAGAGGACCGGGTGACACAGTTTTTATGGTTAGGGTGCGGGTCCCCTTCCTGAGCCTGAGCTATCATATGTCCTACCAGGGGTATTGTGAACGTAGCCTCCTCCACGAACCTGCTGACGGACTCCAAGAGTCTGCAACTGGTACTCGAGCCCAGTCTGCAGCTGTTGAGCCGCAAACAGCGGCGTCTGATACGCCAAAATCCGGGGATCCTGCATAGCGTGAGCGGGGGGCTACAGAGCGCCGTGCGCGAGTGCAAGTGGCAGTTCCGGAATCGCCGCTGGAACTGCCCCACTGCTCCAGGGCCCCACCTCTTCGGCAAGATCGTCAACCGAGGTGGGTGCCCAGGAAGGCGAGGCTTCCGGGAGCAGGGGAAACGCGGGGTCACCCCCAGGGCATGGGCGGGTGTGTGCAGAGAAGGTGTCTCAGGCGCCTGGAGGGTCACACAACCCGCCAAGTGCCTCATGTCCAGCGCCAGCTCCGGGCCAGACTTCTACCAGGCGTTTTCCAGCCGTGCACCCTGGAAACGAAGCTTAACTTTTCTGAGCTACTGCCCCAGATAAAGAAAGTTTCGGGTCTCGGATGCCGGCTGACCACCGCTTTTCCCCAGCCTCTCTCAAAAGCTCCTGGGAAGCCGCTCTCTGCAGGCGTGTGTTTTGCCTCCCGCCCAGCAAGGCTTGCATCGCCAAAATGAGCCGAAAGTTTTGGACTGCGAAGAAGTCTTGGGGATGTATTGTTCTTCCGCTCCCCTCTCTTCGGTTTTTCTCTGTGGGGCTGCTCCACTTCCGCTATCGAGCCAAAATGCGCCCTGGAGCGTCCCAGTAAGGTGTGATTACGCCCGTGGACGTGGCTGCGTGCCCACGCACCTGCTTTGTCTACGAGGCCTAGGGACCAGCTTTCCAGCACTGCCGCCCTGGCTCTCAGGACTCTAAGTGCGGAGTCGAGGGTGGGATTCCGGGGTCCCAAGCCCTTCCCTGAGGGTGCTGGCCGTGCCCCACGTGCCCCCTTGCTGATCCCCGCTCCTTTCTCCCACAGGCTGTCGAGAAACGGCGTTTATCTTCGCTATCACCTCCGCGGGGGTCACCCATTCGGTGGCGCGCTCCTGCTCAGAGGGTTCCATCGAATCCTGCACGTGTGACTATCGGCGGCGCGGCCCCGGGGGCCCCGACTGGCACTGGGGGGGCTGCAGCGACAACATTGACTTCGGCCGCCTCTTTGGCCGCGAGTTCGTGGACTCCGGGGAGAAGGGACGGGACCTGCGCTTCCTCATGAACCTTCACAACAACGAGGCGGGCCGCACGGTGAGCTTAGAGAGGCTCCGCACCCTAAACGGAGCGGCAGGGGCCAATCTCGGGCTGGGGAAGTGACAGTCGGTGAGACAAGGCAAGGGGCACCAGGAGAGGGCGTCCTGGGAGAGCGGGAGGCTTGGAACGAAGCCGGAGAATAGAGGAGACAGTCAGTGGCTGAGGGCAATGGGATGCCTGTCCCGCTAGCAGGTGGAACAGAAGAGGTTAGAAATCAAGCACAGCCTCTTCACTGGACAGATTCGAAAAATACGCCTGAGAGACCGAGACTGACTCTCCGGGGCGGAGCAGGGTTGGGCCGGGTTTCCAAATCTCAGCGGAACTTTTCGCGCTTTCCTTCTCCTGGGCTCAGCTAGGCCTGGCTCTTTGCTGAGGTCCGGCCCCCGTGGCGTCCGGGAGGGGGCAGTGTCTGGGCGGTAGGCTCTGACCGGGTGCCCTGGGACACTCTTTCTTCCCTTCTCCCCGCAGACCGTATTCTCCGAGATGCGTCAGGAGTGCAAGTGCCATGGGATGTCCGGCTCGTGCACGGTGCGCACGTGCTGGATGCGGCTGCCCACGCTCCGTGCCGTGGGCGACGTGCTGCGCGACCGCTTCGACGGCGCCTCGCGCGTCCTCTATGGCAACCGCGGCAGCAACCGCGCTTCGCGGGCGGAGCTGCTGCGCCTGGAGCCGGAAGACCCGGCCCACAAACCGCCCTCCCCCCACGACCTCGTCTACTTCGAGAAATCGCCCAACTTCTGCACGTACAGCGGACGCCTGGGTACAGCGGGCACGGCAGGGCGCGCCTGTAACAGCTCCTCGCCCGCGCTGGACGGCTGCGAGCTGCTCTGCTGCGGCCGGGGCCACCGCACGCGCACGCAGCGCGTCACCGAGCGCTGCAACTGCACCTTCCACTGGTGCTGCCACGTCAGCTGCCGCAACTGCACGCACACGCGCGTACTGCACGAGTGTCTGTGAGGCGCTGCGCGAACTCGCCCCCAGGAACGCTCCCCTCGAGCCCTCCCCCAAACAGACTCGCTGGTACTCAAGACCCTGTTATTCTCCCACCCGAGTACCTCCGGTCACGCTCCCCGCGGTTCATTACGTATCCCATCTCTCCCACTTCCTCCTACCGGGGGACTCCTCAAACCACTTGCCCGGGGCGGCAGGAACCCTCTTGCCATCCTGATGGACCTGCTCCGGACCTACCTCCCTCCCTCTCCGCGGGAGACCCCTTGTTGCACTGCCCCCTGCTTGGCCAGGAGGTGAGAGGATGGGTCCCCTCCACCGTGGAGTCAGCTCCTGACGGTGTCACTCTGCCTCCTCCATCGCGCCAGCGACCTCTCTGCCTCTCTTTTCCCCTTTGTCCGGCGTTTTCTCCGATCCTCCCAGGTCCCTTCCTATTCTCCTGCCGTGGGTGCAGACCCTGAACCCACACTTGAGCATCAGGGCCTTTCTCCTCCCCACCTGCAGCTGCAACGGGAGGTTCCAGGGTAAAAGGGCAGCTGTGATGATGTGGAAATGAGGTTGGGGGAACCAGCAGAAATGCCCCCATTCTTCAAGTCTCTGTTGTGGAGCCACTGAACAGCTGCGAGCCATGCCTCCCTGGGCCACCTCCTACCCCTTCCTGTCCTGCCTCCTCATCAGTGTGTAAATAATTTGCACTGAAACGTGGATACAGAGCCACGAGTTTGGATGTTGTAAATAAAACTATTTATTGTGCTGGGTCCCAGCCTGGTTTGCAAAGACCACCTCCACCCCAACCTAGTCCCTCTCCACTCTTCTCTCCTTTCTCCCTGCTGCCTTTTCTGGTCCCTCTTCTCTCCTCAGTTTCTCAAAGATGCGTTTGCTCCTCACCCCGACCAATGTAGCATCTTCCTCTGCAGAATAAAATCTCTATTTTTATCGATGACTTGGTGTCTTTTCCTTGATGCAGAACACAACCTTGTGGTGTCCCCTTTCTTCTCCTTTTACCACTCCCAGGCTTGAAGGCTTATCTCTCTCAAACAAATAGAATGCACTGTTGGGTGACTGGTTTCCTAGCTTTGCCAGAGGGCCCTGAGATTCTGACCCTTGGATGACCCTAATGAGACCACTGGGAATCCAGCTCTCCTGAGAGAGGAACCTGGTCAGGAGCCAAACAATCCTGCAGGGTTCTTCTTCCTCGTGGAACAGCAACTAACTGTGTGATATGGGCAAGTGCATGACTCGGTGAATGTGAGTTAAACAATCTCAGTGCCTGCTTTTCCTGCCTGGAAGAGCTGTTGAGAAAATAGCTGCTATTGAATAACTGTGACCATGTTCCAAAAAGTAGGAAGAAGAACTAAAGCAGAAAGGGTGCTGCTGCCCCTGATGTAGAGCTGTTGGTCCCTGAAGCCTGGCTTCTTCAGCTGTGGTCAGGGCATTGGACAAGGTTGAAGCACTTCCACCACCAGAAAAGTAAATGCCGGCCTGGTGCAGTGGCTCACACCTGTAATCCCAACACATTGGGAGACTGAGGCAGGCAGATTGATTAAGCCCAGGAGTTTGAGACCAGCCTGAGCTACATAGGGAGACTCCCTCCCTCTCTCCCTCCCTCCCTCCCTCCCTCTCTCTCCCTCTCTCTCTCTCTCTCTCTCTCTCTATATATATATATATATACACACACACACACATATACACACACACACACATATACATACCTACACATACCACACACACACACATATACTATATTTACCTAATAAATACCTTATTAGGACCCTAGCTCCCAATTTTGGGCTCAGGGGGATCCAAATAATAGGTGATGAGTCTGGTGCTGGACCCAGAAGCTCAGAGATGCTGATGAGAGAGAAGGGAGCAGGTGGGCTAGAATCCAAATTCAGGCTAGGCTTAAACCAGTGTAACCAAAGGAAATCCTAATGTGGTCCATAACCAAACCACTAAGCTAGCCATTCACATGAAGAGCCAGAATGAGGATTCTGTTCCTAACACCACCAATGTGATACCTCTGTGCGCACATTCACCAGAGTCAGTGGGGGTTCTAATCCTGCTCAGGGCCCTAAACCTATCTCTAACTCTAATCCTCTTCCTGTCCCTAGGTCTAGGTTGAACCTTAGCCTCAACCCTAACTTCAGACAAACACTAACCTCTTCTAAACTCTAATGTCTGTCCCTAATCCTAACTCCTCCCTGCAGGGGAGGATCAGAAGGGCAAGCTGTGAAACACCTCACCTATCCCCCAAGGGCAGCAACTGCTCCCAGTCAGCTTGAGAATTTCCCCTTCTCCCCAGGCCTCTTCTGCTGTTGGTGCCTCCCACCTCTCTCCTGGATGTGTGACCTGCTTTGGGATATGTAGGGGTAGGGGAATGGAGCCAAGAACTGCTCAATCCTGCAACGACATCCCTTTCCTTTGCTTTCTACCTGCCAAGCTAACACCATCTCAGCTCTGATTCCTCAGCCTAGGGGGAGGAATAAAAACCTATTGATCCTGGGGAAGAGGCACCTGAAAAGCTTTGAGTTTCCATAAAGAGCAACCTGCAGAGAATGCCCATCTATAAGCCAAAGAGCTATTAGATCCCCCAGCTCCCCAGATAAGAAGTTAATAGGCTGCCAGAGGTGGGAGGGGGGCTTGGGCCCCTGCTGGACAATGCCCGGGGTTGGGAAGAAGCAGCAGCGTAGAGTCAAAGCATTGGCAGCTGTCTCCCACCACTCTCACCTAAGTTTGAACTCCAAGAATTGGAGTCAGTATCAGCTTTCAGGCCTGGAAGCTGGGGTCTCTGAACCGGATTGACAAACAGGAGCTGGAGGAAGAGCAAGGGAAAGCGGTTCATTCCTTTCTGTCCCTAACCAGACTTTCAACAAATCTCGTACTTTCTCAGACTCAGTTGCCTTCTCTATCAAACAGGGATGGTTATTATTACTTAACCACTTAGAGAGGTGATGAGGTTCGGATGAGATGATGTACATGAAAGCCTGGGTTATTTGAATACTCGCTGACACCTCTTCTGTACCAGGCATCTGCCAAATGCTGGCGATACAGTAATTTATAAACCACAGTGCCTGCTTGGAGGAGGTTGACATCTGGCCAGGGGATCAAGCACACCCACAGATACTGTTAGTATAGTGGAGGGAGTGCAATGGAGGATCGGTGAAATGTAAAGCCCTCTGCACATACGAGAAGTTTAAGGACAGACTCCCATACTCAAGCCCTCATCATGGAGGCCCTTCTCTTCCAAGGGCTGGAGTTTCAAAGGTGATGGTGCTGGGAAGTGCAAAATGAGGCTGGGCCCACAATAGGCACTGATACACACACACACACACACACACACACACACAAAGTAAAAGTCCAGAGGGCTCTGCAAAGCACTACATAGAAGCAAATCATTTTGTTATTGTGATCATCTGTGCCGTCCTCACACAGGGCTGGAGCAGGTACATCCTGGGGAGAAGAACAGCTATGCCTAGAAAGAGGACTCACAAAGGTCTCAGGGCCCAGAGTGGGCTCAGGGTGGTGGCCATAGGATGGTGTCATCAGGACTGTGCCTGATGCGCCAGATCTCACCACCTCTGATCTTCAGGTTCCAGGACTCTGGACATAGGTTGGCCTGAGCAAGTGAGGGAGATTCTAGTCCTGAAATATCCTGGGGGGAGTGGAAAAGCTGAGAAGAAAGGCAGGCTGTGCACAGTCCCCAGGGGGTCAGCAAGCCAGCGCCACACACACCCTGCCACACGCACCCTGGAAAAACCCTGTCAGTGGGGCTGCAAATACCCTAGGGTCCAGCCTCCCCCAAAGCCTCCCCCCTCGCCCCAGGCTGGCTCAGTCCTCTCCAGCGCAGAGGGAGAAAAATAACAAAATGAGGAGAAAATAAGCTGTTTGGCTGTGGTGTGAGCAGGAATATCCATGCAGAGCTGCCCACCACTCACCCTTACTCACTCTTTCCACACCCAGCCGGGGCGCCCAGCATGAGACAGACCACCCCCCTGCCCCCTCCCCCGTCTGGGCTAAAAGCAGACGCTGGTGAGCGAGCAGCAGGTTATAAATATGCCCAGGGAACTGCCGCCAACTCTCTCCCTTGTCATCCCCTGGGAGGGGCAGGGTGGGGTGGCTCCCAGGGAGGAGCCAGGGCTGCCCTGTTCCCTGAGGCCCAGGAGGAAGTGGGGCTTCCAAGAGGCTACCGTATTTTTTTTCCCTTTTCAAGGTGAAGGAACCACTGCCACTCCATGTTCCTTGAACATTTTCTCATCTCTTCAGAGACGGAGTCCCTACCCTCCCTGGGCCCTGGCTAGAAGCTCAGAATGAAAGGGCCCAAAGCACTCTGTGTTATGGCACAGCCGGGTGCTACTTCGCTTCTTCATGTGCATGTAGTCTGAGCAAAACAGAAGTTCATTCACTCATTAGATAAGCATGAACTGAAAGCCAGTTGAATGCCAGACCCTGTGCACAGGAACACCTGCGTGCACAGTGTGCGTGCACATGTGAGTGCACAGTGTGGGTGCACAGGTGCAAGCACACACGGCCACCCCTACTCCATGTGCTCACATCACCTCCAGCCCCCACTAAGGACTTCCTGGCTTCCACCTGGCAGCCTCATTAGGAAAGTAAAGCTTCAGGCTCCTGGTCGCGCCTCAGAGTAGGTTATGGGGCATTGTGGGGCGGAGGTCGGCGCTGATAACAGGGCCCCCAAACACTTCTGCTTCCACTACTCCCCTTGTAAATGAGGGGGTCCTTTCTCCCCTTTCTGCCCGATCATCCTCCCAAAGTAGGTGCCATGTGAAGGAAGAAAGAGCCATTCTTGGGGTGCTGAGGGTACCTGCCCAGGCTGCCAGAGCCTCCTGCCTCCCAGCCACTTGCCAAGTAGATGCCAAACTGGGGCAAGAGCAGGCACTTCCACCCTGTGAAGCTCCCAGCTCTCCCCCGACAGGGCTGAACTCCTCCCTTCTCCCTCCTCCCTATTAATCCTCCTCGGAAGTTAAGGGGCCGTCCCTGGTGGCCCCTCAGCCCTATTGTGGCCCCTCGCCCTCCTCGGCTGGCGTCTAATTAACTCCTCCTGCCCCTGGTTTTGTGTGCCCCCCTTACCCCACCTTGTCGGCCCCGCCCCTCCGCTCGGCCAGCTCCCCCCCACGGACATTCCAGCCAGGCCGGGCCAGTGTGCCAGGGCAACAAGGGCCGGACCGAGGCCTAATCCTCCCGCCGCCTGGCCCGGCTGGGGGAGCCCCACTCACCTCCCCGCTCTCTGGGGGCTGCCCGGCTCTGCTGTGGCGGAGACACACAATCGGGACAAAGACACAGCCCCCAGGGGGCTAACTCAGCCTTCACGCCCAGGTTGTGCGGCATTTGGGGAGTTTAATGAATTGTCCATCACGCCTTTCAGGGCCCGCCCGTCAGCCTGGATTAATCTTCGGAGCCCTGGTGGGGTAGGAGACACTAAGCCTGTATTTATTACTCTCCCATTGTCACTAATTGAGGTAATTATCTGTGACTCTGGCCTGGCCAACAATGCGGCATTCACTCTCGGGACCTAGATGGGCCTGGCTCCCACTCTCGGCACCAGCCCTCCCTCCCCTCCTCTTCCAAACCCGCCAAGGGCCACGATGGGCCCTGGAGCATGTTGGGAAAATGGACAGTGTCCCACAATTCCTCACCTCCCCACCGGTGTCTCCCACAGTCACCACTACAGAGCTGTCTCCCTGGTCCCCCCAGAGAAGGTAGGAAAAGAAGGCAGCCTCCGCCAGGGAATGGATTTGGCTGGCAGAGCCCTCAGGCCTGGGAGGGACCTGTTTCTGAGGACTTTGGTTTTCTGGACTCTCAACTCCTCACCTCAGGATGCTTGATGCCAAGGTCTCACAGTGCTTCTGCGGATCCATCCTGGTGTCCCTATAGCCTCTAGGGTGTTAGGAGGCGCTAGCCTGTACCAGGCCTACTCTGGGGAGGTCCTAAACGTACCAGGGCTGGCAGAGTGGCTGTGGACATGATGGGAGAGGCTGAGAGAGACAGCAGGAAAGGGCTTGTCAAGGGAAGAGTAAGAGGAGCCATGCCAGGAAGGAGCAGTCAAGACTCGCAAAGTTCCCAGGGGTCACACGAATGTGGCCATGCAACAACCTCAGCGAGAAACTTGGATTTGGAGGGGCAAGAGTTCCAAAGAGCAGATTTCACGTGGAGACAGATTTCTGGGTCAAGGTGGTTGGCCCTGGGGAGCAGGTGTGTGTATGTGTGTGTGTGTGTGTGTGTGTGTAAAAGAAAGACAGAGAGATATAAGAAAGGAAGATTCAGGCAGAACCAGACTGTGAGCTCCCTGAGGGCAGGAACTGTGTCTTTGTATCTTTGTCACTATTGCTTTTATGAGAGCCTAACATTGTACCTAGTACTCAATAAGCACTGTCAAATGAATGGACAGAGACGACGAAGCCGGTACTTGCTTTAAAACTGGAATCTGTGGGCTATTCTCTTCTACAGCTGCACTCAGGCTCTTCATTCTCTTAGGACTTGTTGGAAGGCAATGTCTAGACCATTCCTGAACGGTCAGGGATGGGCACTTCACCAGCTGAAACGCTACAGGCCCTGGCCAGAGCTGTAGCTGACATAGCGCCACCTTGTGGTGACTCTTGGGAGAGTGCCTGGAGAGACCCTAGCAATGAAGGCAGGGTCATCTCTCAGGAGCAGGGGATCACCCCAGGCAGCAGACATCCTTCTTCCTGTATGTCTGAACTGCATTGCTATGCCAGCAGTCCTGTGTCACAGTTTTATCATTTGTTCCTTCTTTATTCCAGCATTTTCTGAGAGCCTGCTCCATGTCAAACTGGTAGGGTATACAGAGCTAAATACCTCCAGCAGCTCACGGTCTAGCACGGGCCACAAGGTAACAAGACCAACGAGGTTACCATCAAGCTGCAGGAAAAATATTCTCCAGGTGTTGAGGAGGCACTAGAATATTCTCAGCTCAAAAACTATCATTCACCTCTCCCTCAGTTCCTCTCACTGAAGTGCAAGTGTTTTATCTTCATTACCAAGAAACAGGCCAGGCCTGGTGGCTCACACCTGTAATCCCAGACCTTTGGGAGGCCGAGGCAGGTGGATCACCTGAGTCAGGAGTTTCAGACCAGCCTGGCCAATATGTCAAAACCCTGTCGCTACTAGAAATACAAAAATTAGCCGGGCGTGATGGTGTGCCCCTGTAGTCCCAGCTACTTGGGACGGAGGCTGAGGCAGATGAATTGCTTGAATTCAGGAGGCAGAGGTTGCAGTGATCCGAGATCATGCCACTGTACTCCAGCCTGGGTGTGACAGAGCAAGACTCCATCTAAAACAACAACAACAAAAAAAAAACAAAACAAAAAACAAGAAACGGTTCAGGACCTGGCTCTCATACATCTTTCCAGGATTCACCCCTCTGACCGTCTGTATTCCCTAATGCCTCTGTTCCCTGTGAAAGCCACGTGCTTTCCCACCTGTCTACATTTTCCCACACCCTAGATTATCCACCCCTTCCCTGTCTCCCACTGTTGAAACCCATCCCAGATGTTCCTTCCTTCATGAAGACTCTTCTGATTTCCCTTGGTAGAGTGGCCTTGCCTATTTGAGCTCCTGAAGCACCATGTTGGTAGGACTTTCATTAGCAGCACATACTGGGTGTCCCATTGGTGGTTGTCTGTGTATATTACTCATCCTCCTACTAGGCTAGCCCTTGCAGCACTGAGCTGGGCATATCATACGCCTTTGTTAAATGGTTAATACATGGATACATGAATAAATGAGTACATGGACAGAGGAATAAACTGATGGAAGTATAAATGGGGTCGGACATGGTGGCTCACGCCTTTAATCCCAGCACTTTGGGAGGCCAAGGCGGGTGGATCTCCTGAAGTCAGAGTTCGAAATAAGCATGGCCAACATGGTGAGACATCATCTCTATTAAAAATACAAAAATTAGCCAGGCATGGTGGTGGGTGCCTGTAATCCCAGCTACTCAGGAGCCTGAGGCATAAGAACCGCTAGGACCCGGGAGGTGGATGTTGCAATGAGCAGAGATCTCGCCAATGCACTCCAGCCTGGGTGACAGAGTGAGATTCTGTCTTAAAAAAAAAAAAAGTATAAATGGCCAGATAGATGACAGATGGGTTGGTGGACATGTGGATAAGTGGATGTGTGGAATGTGTAGATGGATGGGTGGGTGGATGGATGAATAAATGGATGAATAGAACATCCATCAATAAAAGGACTCACAAAAGGCTATGTAAGTTGAGTGTAGTGGCTTACACCTGTAATACAAACATTTGGGGAGGCCAGGATGGGAGGACCATTTGAGCCCAGGAGTTCAAGATCAGCCTGGATAATAGGGAGACCTTGTCTCCATAAAAAAAAAAAAAAAAAAAAAAAAAATAGGGACAGTGGCATGTTCCTGTGGTTCCTGCTATTCAGGAGGCTGAGGTGGGAAGATCACTTGAGCTGGGGAAGTTGAGGCTGCAGTAAGTTGTGATCGTGCCACTGCGCTCCAGTCTGGGTGATACAGCAAGATCCTGTCTCAAAAAAAAAGAAAAAAAAGGCCAGACACAGTGTCTCATGCCTGTAATCTCAGCAGTTTGAGAGGGTGATGCAGGCAGATCACTTGAGGTCAAGAGTTCAAGACCAGCCTGGCCAACATGGTGAAATCCCATCTCCACTAAAAACACAAAAATTAGCTGGGCATGGTGGCACGCACCTGTAATCCCAGCCACTTGGGAGGCTGAGGCGGGAAAATTGTTTGAACCCAAGAGGCGGAAGTTGCAGTGAGCTGAGATCACACCACTGTACTCCAGACAAAAGGCAAGCCAGCACGGTGGCTCACGCCTATAATTCCAGCACTTTAGGAGGCCAAGGCAGGCGAATCATCTGAGGTCGGGAATTGGAAACCAGCCTGACCAACATGAAGAAATCCTGTCCCTAATAAAAATACAAAAAATTAACCAGGCATGGTGGCGCATGCCTGTAATCCCAGTTACACTAGAGGCTGAGGCAGGAGAATAGCTTGAATGATGGAGGCGGAGGTTGCCGTGAGCCAAGCTCATGCCATTGCACTTCAGCCTGGGCAACAAGAGTGAAACTCTGTCTCAAAAAAAAAGGAAGCGCGAGGTGGCTTACGCCTGTAATCCAGCACTTTGTGAGGCTGAGGCAGGCGGATCATGCGGTCAGGAGATCGCGACCATCCTGGCCAACATGATGAAACCTCGTCTCTACTAAAAATACAAAAATTAGCTGGGCATGGTGGTGTGCACCTGTAGTGCCAGTTACTTGGGAGGCTGAGGCAGGAGAATCACTTAAACCCGGGGGGAGATTGCAGTGAGCCGAGATCATGCCACTGCACTCCAGCCTGGCGATAGAACGTGACTCCATCTCAAAAGAAAAAAGAAAGGAAAAAGAAAAAAAAGACTAGGTAGCACCAGAGGCTTCAAAGGAGGGAGCTCACCTCATGCCAGGATATGCAGAGACAGAGACAGCATCCAGGCCAAACTTTCCTTCACTAACATACGCACCCTCAGCAACTTGTCTCCCAGAGGCCTGGATACATTCCACTCCCCATAAGAAGTCAAGTCTGGGAGCTGCTCCTCTTTTCATACTCCCTGATCCCTCAGGAATGCTTTCATTAACATATATTTTGCCATCTTCCTGCACTGCAATGACTGTGGGTTTCCCCTTCTACATCTCTTTCTCTATATCATACACACCCTAGCTTGTGAGCTCCCTGAAGGTAGGAAGCATGTCTGCATCTCTTTTGTGTCCCTAGCACCTGGCATACATGTTGAATAGGTGAGTGAACAAATGAACAACCGAGTGAGCGCTGCCTCTTCCCCATAGACACATTTTATACACTTCCTGAGTCCTCATGCTCAGTCACCTCTCCTCCCCACACATCACACGCCCCTGACTTTGACACACTCTGAAATCCCACAGTTATAAGCTGGGGCTTGGTTTCCTTACCTATCTGTGGCTGATCTAGGGAAGTCTCAGCCCTTCCCTGAAAGTCTGAAAGAGAGGGCTCTTGACTCCTCTAAAGCCATATTAACTGGGTCCCATGTGGGGCAGAAAGGGGCTTCTCTGGAAGAAGCAGCTGGCTATTGGGAGGGTAGCAGGATCCTGCGCTAACCTGAGGTCTGCTGCTCCAAGTTGACCACATCCTCCTGCGTCTGCTGTCCCTACTCCTGACCAGTGAGGCTGTCCCAAGGTAGGGGGTGGTTGTGGCCTCTGTCTCAAGGCTGGCTGGCAGACACAGCCAGATTTAGAAGTCATTTTCGCAGCAGGGAGCCTCCAGCGTCCCACCCACAGAGCCCTGCAGGGTCAGCCTGAGATATGGCTCACCAGGGGCTGGCCCCTAGACCTGCAGTTGCTCCTCCCCTTCTTGTCTCTCTCCCTTTTTCCCTAGAATTTTGGCAGCTGGTGCTGATTCTATCCTGAGGCAAAGATGGAGTAAGTTCTGGGGAAAGGAGTGTGCTGCACTGACGCTCTAACCACCCAGGCGCTCCCAGGGCACCATCCACCCACTAAAAGGGCTGTCTGTACCCACCCCAGGACTCACCTCTCCTCTCCACTAGCATCCGCTACCTGGTTCTCCTCCTTCTTCTTTACTTGCCTTCTTTCTTTCTTTCTTTCTTTTTTTCTTTCTCTTGCTCTGTCACCCAGGCTGGAGTGCAGTGGTGCGATCTCAGCTCACTGCAATGTCTGCCTCCCAGGTTCAAGCGATTCTCCTGCCTCAGCCTCCCGAGTAGCTGGGGTTACTGGCATGCACCACTACACCCAGCTAATTGTTTGCCTTTTTAGTAAAGATGGGTTTTCTCCATGCTGGTAAGGCTGGTCTTGAACTCCCGACCTCAGGTGATCCACCTGCCTCAGCCTCCCAAAGTGCTGGGGTTACAGGTGTGAGCCGCCATGCCTGGTCTAATGTTTTGGATTTTTAGTAGAGACAGGGTTTTGCCGTATTGGCCAGGCTGGTCTCAAACTCCTGACCTCATGATCTGCCAGCCTCAGCCTCCCAAAGTGCTGAGATTACAGGTGTGAGCCTCTGTACCTGGCTATCCTCCCCTACTTCTAATTCTCTGTCCTATCCTCCTGTTCTCACACCCCAACACTAATAAAATAGCCCTAGGGAGAAATAAAAATCAGAACTAACACTTAATCACCTACTATGTACCAGGTATTATTCTTTTTTAATTTTTATTTGTTTCTTTTTAATTAAAAAAATTAAAAAAACAGAGAGAGAGAGAGAGAGAGAAAGAGAGAGAGAGAAAATCTTGCTACGTTGCCTAGGCTGGTCTTGAACTCCTGGGCTCAAGAAATCCTCCCACCTTGGCCTCCCAATATGCTGGTTTTACAGGTGTGAGCTACTGTACCTGGCCAATTATTCTAAGTGCTTTACATATTGAATTATATACCTCTCCCAACAACTCTAAGAGAAAACCACCTTCTTTCTTTCTTGCTTGCTTGCTTGCTTTCTTGAGAAAGGGTCTCTGTTGCCTAGGTTGGAGCACCATGGTATAATCACAGCTCACTGCATCCTCAAACTCCTAGGCTCAAGCAATTCTCCCACCTCAGCCTCCCAAACAGCTGAGACTACAGGAGAGTGCTACCACACTCAGCTAATGAAAAGCACTTTTTTTTTTTTGAGACAGTGTTTCGCTCTTGTTGCTCAGGCTGGAGTGCAATGGTGCGATCTCAGCTCACTGCAACCTCTGCCTCCTGGGTTCCAGTGATTCTCCTGCCTCAGCCTCCCGAGTAACTGGGATTACAGGCATGCACCACCACACCTAGTTAATTTTGTATTTTTAGTAGAGTCTGGGTTTCACCTTGCTGGTCAGGCTGGTCTCAAACTCCTGACCTCAGGTGATCCACCAGCCTTGGCCTCCCAAAGTGTTGGGATTATAGTCATGAGCTATTGTGCCTGGCCAAAAAGCACTTTTTGTTTTGTTTTGTTTGTTTGTTTGTTTTTTTCTAAAAAAAGCAATTTTAATAACCTCAGTTTATAACTGAGGACATCAAGGCACAGAGAAGTTGAGTAACTTGCCCAAGGTCACATAGCTAGTACAGGGTAGAAGCCCCAGAGTCCATATTCTAAACACATTATCTAAGTTTTCAACTATGTTAGCGGTGGGTGAGATTTTAGAAACTGGCTTCCTGTGTGTTCATCCTCAAAGGGGCTCAGGCAGCATAGTAAAGGCCACCCTCATGGGGCCAGCCCTTCCACTGTTGCATACAGCTCACCTCTTCTACCAGTCCCAGAGCCCTAGGGCCCTTGGGTTGTAGAAAAATCTAGGCAGATGCTTTCATCACTGCCCTGGTCTTTCTCAACATTTTTTTTTTTTTTTTTTGACAGTCTTGCTCTGTCACCCAGGCTGGAGTGCAGTGGTGTGATCTTGGCTTGCTGCAACCTCCGCCTTCCAGGTTCAAGTGATTCTCGTGCCCCAGCCTCTCCCAAAGCTGGGATCACATGCATGTGCCACTACACCAGGCTAATTTTTGTATTTTTAGTAGAGGTGGGGTTGCCCATTTTGGGGAGGCTGGTCTTGATCTCAGGTGATCTGTTCACCTCAGCCTCCCAAAGTGCTGGGATTACAGGTGTGAACCACCGCGCCCCACCCTTCCTCAACTTTCCTCCTCACCTGAAGTCCAGTCTCCTCCCCAGCCTGGAGGTCCAAGGCACATACTCCTCAGCTGGACCAGGCTTACCCCAATCTGGTCTGTTTTCACTCTTGCCTTATCTTCCACGACTGCCATAAATGTACTCTTAAATGCACTTAAATCAGACCATTGGGCAATTTCCCAAACATACCCTGCTTACCTGCATCCATGCCTCTATTTTGGTTTTCCCTTCTACTTGAAATGCCCTTTCACCAAATTCTACTGCTGAGGACATCTCCTCCATGGAGCCTTCCCTTATCTCACAAAATCCTTACAATCTCCCTTATATGGCTCGTTGTAATACTTAACACATTGCTCACCTTCACCCCATTGTTGGAAAGGCCTTACTCATCCCTGTCCTGGAATCCAGCACAGTGTCTTGTTCCTAGGAAGTGCTCAACACATGCTCAGTAGTTAGAATTGGTAGTAGTTAGGTAGAATAGTAGGTGAAAGGGAGACAGATCTCAGTAACCTTTGTTTGTTTGTTTGTTTGAGATGTGATCTGGCTCTGTTGCCCAGGCTGGAGTGCAGTGGCCCAATCTTGGCTAATTGCAAGCTCCTTCTCCCGAGTTCAAGTGATTCAGCCATTCTCCTGACTCAGCCTCCTGAGTAACAAGGACTACAGGCACACGCCACCACACCCGGCTAATTTTTGTATTTTTAGTAGAGATGGAGTTTCACCCTGTTGAAGGCTGGTCTCGAACTCCTGACCTCAGGTGCAGTTCTCAGTAACCTTTCATCTCTGCCCGTGGTGACCATCCTCCAGCAAGAGCTAACTTGAATCCTGGCAGTGTGGGTTCCAGGAAGGCTCTGGGGTGAACCTTCCTGGATAGCTCTGACCAATGTCTTCCCTCCTGTTCAGAAACCCAAGAAGAGACCCTCCTCCGCTGAACCATGGATCAGATCGTCGGCCCCCCAGGCGGTCTTGCCCCTCTCCGAGTTCTGCTCAGAGTCTCTCTGGGTGCGGGCGGGAGTGATGTCCAGATAATTGGAAACTAAAACCGTGAGTGATTTGAGAGCGGGGCTGGGGACCCGAACGCTGAGCGGGAGTTGGAGCTGGCGGGACTCGGTTGGAGTGGGAGCAGAGGCGGGCCGGGGGCCGGGCCAGGACCCGGCGACTGAGTCTGGGAGAAGCCCCCACGCCCGCGGAGCCGGCAGCTAAATTTACCCCGGCTGACTCAGCCCTTGCCCGGAATGGGGGGCGGGGGTAGTGCGCCGGGGCAGAGGGAAGAGCCGGCAGGGGTGGGCTGGGGGCAAGGAAGGGAGAGTCTTGGCTGGGGGAGGCAGAGGTGGACCAGGAGCTCCCAACGAAGAAAGCACCCCCCTCCCCCTCACACAGAGCAGGAAGTAGCGGAGGAGCCCTGGGGGAGGGCCACTGTGGAGAAAGGGTCAGTGAAAGGAAGGTGATGCCAAGGCTAGATAAAGGGAAGCTTAGATTTATTGAGCGCCTACTGTGTGCCAGGCGGTGTGCAAGGCGCTTTACATACATTATCGCATTAAATCCTCACAACAACCCTGCGAGGTAGGTGTTATAAACCCCCATTTGACAGATGAGGACTGAGGCTCAGGGAGGTGAAGTGATGCTGCCAAGTTCTCATGGCTAATAAATGGCAGACAGAGGAGGTGTCTAGGATCGGAGAGAAAAAAAAAAAAAGACTTCGGTGTCTGAATCCCAAGCCGGCTGGGGTGGATGAATACAAAGAGGGGCCCGGCGGGCTCCAGAGGTCTGGGAGGCCGGAGGCCTGCTCCCGGCCCCGCGCGGCGGGAGGCTGCAAGGCTGGGGACCTGCGCTGGGGAACTGGGGATCGGATTGAGTGGCAGAGTCGGGATAAGCAACTGAGGAGATCCGCGACCTGCGCGCGCCCTGTAGTGGCTATAGAGAGTATCACACCCCAAGCCTACTGGCTTCTGGGGACCAGCCTCTTTCCTGGCGTGGCCGGTTTGCGGAAGAGGCTGAGATGGGAGAAAGTCTCAGGATTCTTTCAGGTGGGCGAAACCACCTGGGAGGGAAATCGTGGCCACGCCTGAGAGCATCACTAAGGAGCATTGGGGTGGAGGAAAAGGGGAAGGCCTAAAGAGGTCCCAAGCTGATTCATTGGCTTCCTTCCTCCCCAGCTCAGACCACCACAGGCCAGGGTCAGTGACAGGGCCACTATCTTGCCCTGCCTTGGGGAGCCCTCGCCTAAACCCGGAAGACTAGGATAGGAGTGCCTGGCTCCCTTAGCTCTTCTGCAAGCCCTGGGCAGTCTCCTGAATTGATCATGACTTCTGGTGACAAGGAGGCCACCAGGAACCTTCAGACTCTGTTCACTTATTCCCAACTCTCATTCTTGGCTTGTCAAGGGGGAAGATGAGATAGAGTCCTTCCCAAAGATCTCAAAATGTCAGAGATGGAAAGATGGACCTTTGAATGCCATCATTTTACATACCAGGAGGCCTGGAGGCCTGGAGAGGGAAAGTGGCTGGCCTCAGTCAACCAAGTCAGTGGCAGAGGTGGGATTGAAACCCAAGGCTTGTGAGACCAAGGTGAGCCCTCCTTCTGCTTTGCTGGTTTTACTGGACCTATTTCTCTTCTGCCAAGAACCCCTTTGTCATCTGATCACTCTGTCACTGAGTCCAAAGCCTCTCCTTCACTTTTTCCCTCCTGCGCAGAGGCCCTCTGCTACATTGCCTTCCTATGGCTGCCACCATCCCTGCCCTCCTGCCTGATCCTGGTTAGGCCTCTCTGCTCAGCTCCACACCCAGTGCATCAGGCCCTGCGAAGAGCTCACCCTAGTGCCCTGAACATGGCAGGCAGGCATTAATTAAATCTACTGCTCACTCTCACCTCTCCTGAAACAAAATCATGAATGGGCATATGCTTCCCTTCATTTCATTTCTATGTCAAGGATGGGACCAGGTATGGGTAAAGATACAAGGAAAAAAGAAGCAAAGGAAGTCTGTGGGGAAGAGTGGGGACCAGTGGACCCAAGGATGGATGTGTTGGGGTCACGAATACAAGAAGGGGCCCCTCACTGCCTCTTCCTATTTCCCTGTTGGGTCCCTTTGATGTCCCTCACCCCGAAGAGGACCTCCTCGGTTTCGCTGACGACATTTACAATCTCCCCGACCCTGTCGCTCAGTTCTGCTGTCTTCCCACCTTCCTCTGGCGGACTGTTTCCAACCCCGGGCAGGGTCCTCTCGTTCCGCAAGGAGGCGCCCAGGGTTTCTGTGTCGCTTCCATCAGAGGAGCCGCTATGGACGCTGAGCTCCTCAGCTTCGTCAGTGTCCGAGTCAGGGGCGGTGTGGCGGCGGATACGG
This sequence comes from Aotus nancymaae, assembly GCF_030222135.1. Lineage (NCBI taxonomy): Eukaryota > Metazoa > Chordata > Mammalia > Primates > Aotidae > Aotus > Aotus nancymaae. Next base: position 32,785,025 of record NW_026988428.1, read on the forward strand.
GACACGGCTTCTCGCAAGGCCCCGGCATAGGGCCCTGGGGTCCGCGCCCAGACCCGGCCCGCGCGCCGCTGGACCACCGCCACTTCCGAGACCTCGGCTCTGCTCCGGGCTCCCGAAGCTGCTGGGCCTAAGGCTTGGTGCTCTGGGCTACCTGGCTGCGTGGGGGCATCCCGCAGGTTTACTTCGGGGGCCGGGAGCCCCAAGATGCTGAAGGTGCGCTCCTCCAGTGAGGAGTCCCCCGGCCTCCCGCCCTCAGCTTCGCCCCCGCGGCCCTCGCTAGGCTGGTGTAAAAGGTGACTGCTTGACTGCAGCTTTTGGCAAGGGGAAGGAAAGACTGTGGCTTGTTCACCGTCCTCCTTGCCGGGCTTCGATTGGCTGGGGGCATCCCCCACCACGCGTGGCACCCCAGAGGGCAAAAGCTGCACCTGCTGGGTTCGGGGGGTTGGAACATATTGGGATCTTATCACTACGCACGTGGCGTCAATGACAAAGACGCCTTCCCCACGGGATGGGCCCTGGGAACTGCGGGGCAAGGTGTGGGCACGGCGGGTCGCCTTCCAATACTCCAGGGTCTCCGGTCCTGCCCCCTCTCCAAGACCGAGGGATTCTCTCCATCCCGTGCCTCCAGGAGCCCAGGGTCTGGGGAGTGTCTGACTATGGCGGGGCGGCTGCTTTTTAGGGGAGGGAATCCAGCATTTGGGGAACCAGATCTGTTCTCTTCCTTTTTTCCCTTCCCTCGAGCCCTTGATGTGGTGCCTGGACCTGGGAGCGGGACGTGGGGCACTGGGAGCCGCAGTTGCAGACCCCGTAGGAACTGTCTCGGTGCCTGGGCTCCCTGTAGCTTTGATTTGGGGATGGCTGTCTCTACCACTGTTCAAGTCAGCAGCAGCCAGCCCCAGGCTTTTCTCCAGGACCCCCTTGCCGGACTCTGGCCTTGCTCTGGCCGCTCCACAGCCTGGGGATCCCCCCAAGAGACCCTGCCCATGTCGGAGACCCCAAGCCCCGAGGACGTCCCGGTAGATCCGAGGATCCAGCCTCTTCTTTATGCGCCCTCCCTCTGTCCTGGAGGGAGTCGGAGCTGGGGCTGATGAAGCGGGCGCTTGGGAGTGCCCGGGTCCTCGCTTAGTCCCCAAGGTCCTATGGGGGCCTTCGTAGGAAGGTGGAGCTACGTAGGGTGGCGGCCGATCCCAGCGGCGTCGCGGGGCTGTACCGGCAGAGCCTCTCAGCAGCAGGTGAGCCTCGTAGCTTGGGGGCCCCGGCCGCCGACCTCCCCAGGGCCCCGCCCACGCCGACCCTGGGTCGCTCTGCGGCTGCGCGGATGGACGGGGCGCTCGCCCCACCTGTGCCAGGAGCTCCGGCCGCGAGGGTGCAGGGAGCCCCGCCGGCTGGGTCGCCCGAGGGGCGTTGCGGGGCTCCGGGCGGGGCCGACCCGGGGGGCTCCGTCTGGCCCCACCAGCCTTGCGCCTTTTTCGCTCGGTCTCCTTGGCCTCCCGCTCCTGCGACGCCGCTTTCCTTTTCTCTTGCTCCCGAGCTCGGACCTCGGCCAGGGGCCCCGCCCGCCAGTTGGTCGCCTCCTGCAGCACCCTGGAGGCCCAGGGCCGGCGGGGCGGCAGCTGTGGGGATCCCGGGCGCGGCCCACACCTGGGACAATGAGCAGGAACCCAGGTGAGCAGTTTGTGGGGGAAGGGAGCCGAGGTCCGGGGAGCTGGGAGCACTGGAGACCACTTGGGGCAGCCATATGAAGGGGTGTGTGTGAGTGTGTGCGCGTGTGCACGTGCGTATATGTTAGGACTGAAGTCGAAGCGGGACTCCTCGCCATCTCTCCATGCACACTTTAACAGCGTCTGCCCCATCTCACCTCCTGCCCTTTCTCACGCCCACTCCTATTCCCCCAAACAACCGGATGAGTCAGGCCCCAGCCCTCGGGAGGGGGCAGGGAGGGAGGCGTGGGAAAGAGAAGGGGGACCAGCACTCGCTAGTGCCTTCGGGGAGGTCCGGACCCCACTCCCCGCCCCACCACTCTCTTCCCCTCACCCCTACTTCACTCACGTGCGGTTCGGGAACCCGCGAGCCCAGTGGCTAGCCTGGAAGTCCATGGGCTGTCGAGAAGGGGCGCGGCGACTATAATGACAGGAAATAGTCTTCACTTCGATCACCAACAGCTTGGACTTCTGCACCCAGAGGCAGCTGCCAGACTCCTCATCCTGGAGCTCCCGGGGGCTGTCAGGCCCCTCGGAGAACAGTGGGCCATCCAGCATCCTGCCCCACCCCACCCCGGCCCCCCACCCTCCCACCCGCCCCAGGAGCCCCCTCCCAGCCCAGGGAGCCGGCGCCCACTGCAGAGCCGCGGGCCCGGGGACTGGGAACTATATATACCCGGGCACACGTGTGTGTGCCTGTCTCTGTGTGTGCGCGCGCATGTGACACCGCGCGGGCTGCTCCGCGCTGCTACCTCCCCCATGTGCACGGCCGCCCCCTGGGGCCCGGGATTGGACGCCCCTTCCCACTGCTGTTGTCCCCCAAGCCTGATGGGATCGCACGAGTGGGCGGGGGAGGGACTTATGATTCTTGCCAAGCTGACAGTGCCCCCTCCCCCGCCCCTACTTCTTCAACCTTCCTGCCGTTTTAACCCTTTACTCCCCTGCCTGTCAGGTTGCCTGACCACCAGGGTTCTGCCCCTGGCTTCCTGCCTCAGATTTCAGTTTCCCCAACATGGAGTGGTGAGAATGGAACTCAAGGTCTCTGCCTGCCACTCTGCTGGTTTCCATGGGGTTGGGGTGCAGGAGGGGCTGGCCCACGGCTGGGGGGCTATTTTTAGCGGCAGTGGCTGTTCGGGTGCAGAGATGAGATGAGTAACCAGCTCCCATGCGGTGGAGAGAGGAGGCGGTGGCTTTCACCAGGCTTTTGTGCGACTCGGGGGGAGAGCTGCCTTCCCTAAGCTCAAAAAGGGTGACCCCTACACCCTTATCTCCTCACCAGCTCAGTGCTGCCCCTAGGACTGCTGGGACAGCAGGACACAGGCGCGTGCCTTGGCCACCCAAGCTGCCCTCCCAGTCCCATTCTATATGTTTGTCCTTGGGCAGCCAGGGAGCCGACCCGCAGCAGCAGGCTTTCACCCCGAGTCCAGACGCCAGGATGTGGGGGTTATAGTGTTCTGTGCCCACACAGCTCTGCTCAGCTTTATGGAGGACAGAGTAAACGAGTATGCACTCTCACCCTTCCAGAGGGGGATGGAGGAGGAATGGTGTTTGCTTGGCAAAACTAATCCCCTAGCAACTGAAATGATAAAAGTGGCCCTTATTTTTCCAATGTAGAGCTCCCCCTTACCACCACGATGCCTAGTTCACTTGGCCCCCGCCTGAAGTGGTGCTCCAGATGCTCACCTTTTGGGCTGCCTCTATCCTGGGGGGCTGTTGCTTACATCCACATGATCCCTCCCCCTAAGCTTATACCAGGTGTCCCCTGATTCACCATGGTAATGTTAGTGGCAGCACAGCCCACGCCAACCCTTCCATGCAGAGACTTAGCAACCATGCCTGGCAACCATGGCAGCAGCTTCAGTGGAGGGGAGGGGTGCAGAGAGAGGGGAAAGAGTGTGTGTGGCAATGGTTCCTAGGGAAGAAGGGATAATTTGCCTCTCTGGAGAAGAATAGGTAAGAATAGAAGCCTGTGAGTCCCAAATTTTATCCCTTGTCTTTCCCTCAGCTTCATCCTTACACTGAGACTGATTGGCTGGGTTTTAGGGGGAAATGGGAGAAGCAAGAGTTCCCAATTAGTTTTCCACTAACGTACGTGGAGCCCTTTGGGTCCAGACCCTTCCTTTTAAGGGGATGGGGACGAGAAAGATTATTGTGGGGCAGAGACTGACTGAGAAACAGCTCAACAAAACCAGGCTTCTGCTCCCTCACACAGACCTTTAGAGAGAACGCAAACATCCCATCCCATCCACCCTACCCCCCTTGATTTCACACACCTGCCAGCTGCACTGATGACTTGACTCGAAGGTGCTTCCTTCCACCCTAGGTCCCTGAGGCTTTTTAAAGCCCTTGCCTCCTCCCTAGGCAAATCTTCCTTAATGAGGGAATGTGACATAAGGGCCATCTGTCCTTTCCACCATGTACTTACACCCCCCCCACACCGCCACATAAACATACTCTAATTCTAATAACTTGGAAGCCTTCCTCCCCCAAGTTTGAGAATGTGCTGTGCGAGCTGTGAAGAGGTGAAGGCAGAAGCAGGGGCTCCTCCACAGCCATGCTGCAGCACTGAAAGCTGAGCTCTGACGAGGGCCACCTTCTTTTTTAAAAAAAATCAGCCTCCTCACATTGGATCTCATGAGGCCCTTGAAGCTTTTCCCTGTGTTCCCTCAGAAAGCCTAGTTTGGAGAACCCAGTATGCTCTGGCTGGAGGGTCATCAGCAGGGTTAGACACTGTGGGGGTAGGGACAAGGAATGACTCTGAAATTGCTCCTGGCATGGATGGGAAACTGTTTCATACCTGCAAGGCAGGAGTGAGCTGGCACACAAATTTAGCTCATACTCCACAGTCTAGCAGTTCTTCTGGTGTTGGGTGCTGTTTGGGTCTACTTGGTTTCAGTACAGGGAATGGATCTGATGGAATGACCACTGCCCTGATGTTCTCTCATCCCCAGCTCTCCAGCTTATTCAAGAAATGCAAGAAAGGCAAGAGATTTGTAGGTTTAAAGATAGTGCTGGCCGGGTGCAGTGGCTCATGCCTGTAATCCCAGCACTTTGAGAGGCCGAGGCGGGAGAAACACGAGGTCAGGAGTTCGAGACCAGCCTGGCCAATATGGTGAGACCCTGTCTCTACAAAAAAATTCAGAAATTAGCTGGGCGTGGTGGCACATGCCTGTAGTCCCAGCTACTCAGGAGGCTAAGGCAGGACAATTGCTTAAACCTGGGAGGTGGAGGTTGCAGTGAGCCAAGATCGTGCCACTACACTCCATCCTGGGCAACAGAATGAGACTCCGTCTCAAAAAATAGTGCCAACTCAGAAAGCCAAACAATCAAACCTTCCCTAAGAAAAGCTGATAATGGTGGCACGATTCTCTGCCCAAAGGAGACCCTCAAGTCTGTCTACTGTTGGGAATAGACACTAACATTTTTATGAGATTTCCCTTGGGTACGGGCCATAATTCAGGCAGAGGGGAAAGTGAGATAATAAGGAGGAACCACAGGGACTAGGTTAAGGAGCAGTTGTGAAAGGAAAATTAGAGGTAGTAAGTCTACTGTAGCAGTAAAGAGCATGACCCCTAGGGCCAGACTGTTTGGGTTCAAATTCTAGTTCTACTTTTTACTAGCTGTGTGGTCTTGGGTTAGTTACCTAGCCTCTCTGTGCCTCCATTTTTTAAATCTGTAAAACTGGAATAGTGTCTACTATTATTCTGAGGATTAAATTAGTTAATATATGTAAAGCACTGAGAATGGTATCTGGCACACAACTGTGTGTGTATGTGCACATGTGTGTGCACATACACTATTGTTAATGACCAGTTGAAGAAGCCATATAAAGTAGGAAGTTTGGAACAGTGGTGTCTGTCAACTGCAAAAATCAAACACTGTAATACCATGAAGAGATTGCTGTCATTTAATTAGATTTGCCACAAAAAGCAATAACCTTAGCTAACCACATTGCCCTCCTCCTCCACCCAACCCCATCTCCCTTCATATGCACACAGCACAGGAACCCAAAGGCCCTCCTCCCCACAGTCTTCCCCACAGTCCTCCCCACGGACATTATGGGAAGAAATGTCACTAAATGGACTTGGCCTCCTCCATATAGCATGGAACAGGTGAATAAAAATATCTTTATGAAGAATTTTGTTGTGCTATTATCTTAAGGTTGAATCAGGGCCGAGACAGAGGCAGAGGCAGGTGAGGTCTGGGGATCTCTTAGAGATCAGAATTTGTCTGAGAGACACAGAGCCTACAGTTCACCCAGAAAGGGGGCTATATCTAAGAGGACAAGGGCTAGAATTGGCAAGTCTGAAAGTTTTTTCAAGTGTATGTGTTAGGGTAAGGGTAGCTATAAAACCATTCTCCTTTCTCCCCCTATACCTTCTCTAGCTCCCAGATAGAAAGGCAGGGGGCCCTGAGCAGGGAACAGAGTCACAATTCCCCCAAGTTTCATCTGATTCCCACAGAGCTTCCAGCAGACAATGAGTTGGGCATATGCCTTGGTGCTGCCTGACCCCTTCCCCAGCTCAGGGCTTCTTCTCTCCACCCGTGAGCACCAGGGCCTGCAGGATGTCAGACAGTGATACAATTCCCTTGACCACATCATTTTCATCCACCACTACAAGTCGGTGAACCTGGCACAGAGCAACAAAGGAGAAAGGGAATGTTTAGTGCTGGCCTCAAGGGAAGCCCCTCTGCCCCTACCCACCTTGCCAAACCCCATTCTCAAGGCTGCTTCTCACAGCTTCCTTAGGGTTGCTGGCCTCCCTACCTCTGCTTCCACTAGCCTGTTGATGATGGTCTCCAGAGTCTCATGCAGGTAGCACTTGAGAACACCCTCAAAGTAATGTGATCGATGTTGCAGGGCTTTAGTCACAGACACGTCTAGGTTGTTGTAGGTCTTTTCTGCTGCCAGATTCTGGGAAGACAGAGGAAGGAGCTTGCAGGGAAGCAAGAGAGCCAGCCTCCAAACCCTGAACCCATCCAACCTCACCAGAGGGATTCAGGGAATTGCCAGCCACAAGCCACACCCAACTCATTCCATTTCTTTTCAAATAGGATTTGAAAGCCTGGAAGCTTCTTTTTTTTTTTTTTTTTTTTTTTAAGATGGGGTTTCACCATGATGGCCAGGCTGCTCTTGAACTCCTGACCTCAGGTGATCCACCCACCTTGGCCTCCCAAAGTGCTAGGATTACAGGTGTGAGCCACCACACCCGGCCTTTATTTATTTTATTTTATTTTATTTTATTTATTTATCTATTTATTTATTTTTATTTATTTATTTTTTTTGAGACGGAGTTTCGCTCTTGTTACCCAGGCTGGAGTGCAATGGCGCGATCTCGGCTCACCGCAACCTCCGCCTCCTGGGTTCAGGCAATTCTCCTGCCTCAGCCTCCGGAGTAGCTGGGATTACAGGCACGCGCCACCACGCCCAGCTAATTTTTTGTATTTTTAGTAGAGACGGGGTTTCACCTTGTTGACCAGGATGGTCTCGATCTCTTGACCTCGTGATCCACCCGCCTCGGCCTCCCAAAGTGCTGGGATTACAGGCGTGAGCCACCGCGCCCGGCTTTTTTTATTTTTTGAAGGCCTGGAAGCTTCTAAGACCCTTAGATCACAGAAGAGACTCCCTTCTCCCCCTCCATATTTAACAGCCCACCCCTTCCCTACCTCCCAGACCCTCCACAATCACTCACGATCACATCAAACTTGGAGTAGATGTCCACCACACGCCCTAGGGGGACAGAGGCAGCTCAGTAAGGAGGATCTGGCATCTAAGGCTCCCCCTACTCACAGAATCACCCTCCTGGCTGAGCGAGGGGAAAGCAGATTTTCCCAGAGCCATCTTAACTTCCCTGGATCTTCCCTCCCTCTCCTTCTGCCCAATCTCTTACCCTTCTCATCCACCACTGGCAGGGCTGAGACTCGATGCTGTACAAAAATGCCCAGAGCCACATAGACGGGGGTGGTAGTGCGAACCATAGCAATATTGGCATAGGTGCCAATCTGTAGCTCTTCCAGAGACTTGGACATGAACTCTGGCTTGGGAAATTCAGTGATCTGAGGAAAGAACCATCAGCTTAACTTTCAAGGCACGCAAAACCACCCTTGGATACCCCTCCAACCCAGTACGTAGAAATAAGGGCTGGTTGTGCCAGCTTATGCCTGTAATTCCAGCACTGTCGAAGACTGAGGCAGCATATTGCTTGAGCCCAGGAGTTTCAGACCAGCCTGGGCCATATGGCAAAACCCCATCTCTATAAAAAATACCAAAAAATTAGCCAGGTGTGGTGGTACACACCTGTAGTCCCGGCTCCTCTGGGGGTTGAGGTAGGGGGAATCACCTGAGCCCAAAAGGTGGAAGCTGAAGTGAGCCATGATAGTGCCTCTCTACTCCAGCCTGGGCAACAAAGTCAGACCTTGTCTCAAAATAAATTAATAAATAAATAAGAACTGGGGCTGGATGCAGTGGTTCACACCTGTAATCCTCATTTTTTTTCTCAACAAATAAATGAATGAAAAAAGAAAAAAAACTGGGCTGAGGAGTACTTACGAACAATTTGAGGAACTTCAGAATGCGCTTGTGGGTGAGGATGTACAAAGTATTGCCCGATTCTGGGTCAATAACTGGCAGCCTGTGGATCTTGTTCCGAATTAATGAAGAGACAGCATCAAACAAGCTGTGGGAAGGTGGGAGATAATAAGTTCCACAGTACTGGGGCTGAGGGTGGTTAAACTGCTCCATACAGTGTATAGGTAAACAGGGAAAACTGATGGTTAGGGAAGCGGGGCAGTGTACAGGGCAGACGAGAGAGAGAGAAAGAGAGAGAGAGAGAGAGAGAGTGTGTGTGTGTGTGTGTTGTTTTCTCTCTTCTTTCCTTTTCCCTGGATGTCTAGAGCATTAGCTATGCTGATGGCAAAGCTCTTCCCCCTTTGGACAGATGAATAGACAGCTGGAACTCACCTGGCATTAGGAGAAATGCAGACAAGCGGTTTAAATGAGTCCTGGAGGTACACCTCTGAAGGGAAAAGGGATGGGTCATAAAATACCATCATGGAAAAGCATTTCCCAGAAACCTTCCATCCCTTTATCCTTTTACAACCCAATTCTCTACATACCTCTCCAAGTTTCTATCTTGTGTTCTTCTAGCTCATAGATCTGTACCTGAAAGCAGAAGCAACAGAATTTGAGACCTGATCTCTCTACTTCCTTAAGCCCTTGTAGCTTGCTTGGAGGAAAAGAAATGAGGAGAATGAGGGACTTAGGGTAGAGAAAGTGATTTAGATCATTAGGCTAAAGTTCCTTACCAAGGCTGATTTATAGTAGCGGTGCAGAATATTGATGAAATCAGTGATGGTCAGCATACCTAGAGGACGAGACAGAGCCCTCAGCCCTCAGCACTGCCCGAAGCTTCTATCCCTGCCCAGCACAAGATGCTAATAATACTGTGTTGCAGAAACGTTTGCTTACCCACAAAACTTTGCTTCTTACTATCCCATAAAGGGGCAGCTCGTACACCGTTAGTCACCAAAGCAAAGAAAGCTTTCTTCACCTGTAGCCAAGACAGGAATAATCATAAAGGCAAATCCATAGGGGCAAGACTAAAAAAGAACAGTGTTTGAGCATGTTGGGTAAAACATGAGACTAAGTTCACAGAAGGGTAAGGATACTACCCTTAGGATGAGATAGGATGAGAGGTATTAAACCAAAGGCTCCAAAAGGGGAAGGGAAAAGAGGATTTCACCCACCTGCAGGGATGTATCAAATACAACCAATTTGGAGCTTGTGGGAATCAGGTCATAGCAGCGATGAGACTTCATGAAGGAAGTATACACGCTATTGTTGGATTCTGGGGTCTCTGCATAGGTTGGAATAGTTAGTAGCTTCCTTCCACATAAAAACTCCCAATCAAAAGAGAAAACCAAATAGTGTTCTAGTATTTCAAATATTTAGAGCATGATTTTTTATAAGGTCCCTTATTTTATCTTTTGTTTCTATTGTTTCCACAAAGCCTGGATAAACCTCTTAGAAACGATTTCATCCAACCCCTATCTCCAGATTAAGACTTTATCTATTGGTCCCTATAGGTAAAAGAAAGTTGACTAAAACCTAAAGTCTATAGTATCTCTTTAACATGTTATATATAGTCTAAAATTTTTTCTCATCTTTAATCCAAGCTTTCCCTTTCATATATTTAGCACATTTTTCACTTGTTCTCTTTTTTCAATGAAGTAAGCTTCTTAAAATTCTTTCAAGACTGTGCTGGGCATGGTGGCATGCACCTGTAATCCCAGTTATTCAGGAAGTTGAGGCAGGGGATCATTTGAACTCAGGAGTTTGAGGCCAGCCTGGGCAACATAGCAAGCCCCTGTCTCAATTAAAAAAATATATCCTAAGACCTGCAAATGGGAAAGTCATGGTCCAAGTTTGGCCAGTTCTCATCAACAGTAAGTTAGAACCCAGTGCTCAATCAACCTGGCTCAAAACACCTTGAGAGTCCATTTTGGGATCACCCTGTAAATCAGAAATCATCCCACCTACTTGAGACAAATGGGAGATCCTGGCTAGGTTTACCTTTTTCTATTCCTGTGATTTTAATTGCTTGCTCGAAACTAGGGAAGCAATCTCCCAAAATAATAGCTTGAATGTGCTACATACTATACTACATGTACTTAAAAATATTACATTGGCTTGGCGAGGTGGTTCACGCCTGTAATCCCAGCACTTTGGGAGGCCAAGGTGGGTGTATTACCTGAGGTCAGGAGTTTCAGACCAGCCTGGGCAACATAGCAACCCCTGGCAAACATGGCAAAACCCCATCTCTACTAAAAAAAAAAATACAAAAATTAGCCAGGCGTGGTGGCACACGCCTGTAGTCCCAACTACTCGAGAGGCTGAAGCAACAGAATCGCTTGAACCCAGTAGGCAGAGGTTGCAGTAAGCCGAGATCCTGCCACTGCACTCCAGCCTCAGCAAGAGAGTAAGACTCTGTCTCAAAAGAAAAACAAAAAATTACATCATTTAATACTTATAACAAATCTGTAAGTACTGTCCTGTTTCAGATGAGAAAACAGGTGTAGTTAAATAAACTGCTCAAAGTCACACTAATAATAAGTGGCAAGAAAGACTCAAACTCAGATCTGATTCCAAACTTCATGCTCTTAAGTCTTTAGCCAATTTGTTTAATTTTTTGTAACCAAAGTTATACAGGCACACAGTTTAAAGTGTCAAACACATTACAAATTTTGTTAAGAAAAAACTGCAGTCCTTGCAACCTACCTCCCTGTACTACCCTTCCCCAGAGATGAAAACATCTACCTCTTTTAGTTGATTATTTTGGTACTTAATTCTATGTCCTTAAATAACACGCTTGTATTGCTAGTTTTGTATTTTCTTTTTTCATTTTGGGGCATTATTTATCATCTACCTATGAAGGAAGATGAGAATTTCTATTTCTCTTTCCTACTAGGGCTTCATCACAAACATGTACTTCCCATCCTCCCCATTCTTCCAGGAGCTAAAGCATGTTGGATATATCTGTATTTAAATCCTTTTTTTTTTTTTTCCTGAGAGGGAGTCTCACTTTGTCACCCAGGCTGGAGTGTAGTGGCAAAATCTAGGCTTACTGCAACCTCGGCCTCCCAGGTTAAAGCGATTCTCCTGCCTCAGCCTCCCAAGTAGCTGGGATTATGGGCGCCTGCCACCATGCCCGGCTAATTTTTGTATTTTAGTAGAGATGGAGTTTCACCATGTTGTCCAGGCTGGTCTCGAACTCCTGACCTCAAGCGATCCACCCACTTCAGCCTCCCAAAGTGCTGGGATTACAGACATGAGCCACTGTGGCCAGCCAGTATTTAAATAATTTTGACTGAATGTTTATTATTCAGAGATAAACCAAATAGTAAACTCTGATTTTTTTTTTCTTCCTTTCACAACTTTGTTTTCCCTGGAGTTAATGGTCTTGTCCTTCTGTTTAATTTTCATTTTTTTGAGACAGTCTTGCTCTGTAGCCCAGGCTGGAGTGCAGTGGTGCGACCTCTGCAACCTCTGCCTCCCAGGTTCAAGTGATTCTCCTGTCTCAGCCTCCTGAGTAGCTGGGATTACAGGAATGTGCTACCATGCCCGGTTAATTTTTGTATTTTTTTTTTTTTTTTTTTTTTTTTTTTTTTGAGACGGAGTTTCACTCTTGATACCCAGGCTGGAGCGCAATGGCGCGATCTCGGCTCACCGCAATCTCCGCCTCCTGGGTTCAGGCAATTCTCCTGCCTCAGCCTCCTGAGTAGCTAGGATTACAGGCACGCGCCACCGTGCCCAGCTAATTTTTTTTTTTTGTATTAGTAGAGACGGGGTTTCACCATGTTGACCAGGATGGTCTCGATCTCTTGACCTCGTGATCCACCCGCCTCGGCCTCCCAAAGTGCTGGGATTACAGGCTTGAGCCACCGCGCCCGGCCAATTTTTGTATTTTTTTAAGTAGAGACGAGGTTTCACCATGTTGGCTAGGCTGGTCTAGAACTCCTGCCCTCAGGCGATCCACCCGCCTCGGCCTCCCAAAGGGCTGGGATTACAGGCATGAGCCACCACGCCCAGCCTGTTTAATTTTCTATGTATAATTCCCATAACTAATCCAATCCCCAAATGCTTCAAGAGGTTCAGAAGCATTAGATAGTCTATCAATTTAAACTACCCAAAGAAGTCTCGCTGGAGCCTTGTGACCTGCTCAAATCTGGGCTGGTTCGTCTGGTGTGCACTGCTGTCATCCTGGGATCTTTCTTCATCACCATCCTGGGTACCCCTTTCAAGTCTCTCCTCTACTGGTGCTCCTGTTTCCTATATCATGTTTTCATCTTTTTTGATTACTCCCTTGTTTTAGTAGAACACATCTTCCAGTAGCTTCCTGAGAAAGGGTGCATGGGAGGTACATTTTTTGAGACCTTGCAGCCTGTAGACATCTTTATTCTACCCTCATCCTTGATTTATAATTTGGCTGAGAATTTGCAGGAAAGCTTGGAATTTATTTTCCTGCAGAATGTTGAAGGCATTGCTCCACTGCCTGCTAGTTGCTAGTGTTGAGAGTCCAAGGCAATTCCGACTCTTTTTATGTGACTTTTTTTCTCTCTCTCTGAAAACTCAATACGATCTCTTTGTTTCCAGTGTCCTGAAATCTCACGATGACTGTGCTTTGGGTGGGTCACTTTCATCCACTGTCCTGAATATTTGATAGGTCCTTTCAATATGAGAACTAATGTCCTTTTTTTTTTTTTTTTTTTTTTAAAAGGAGACCATGGTCTATGGCATAGACAAGGCTCAGGAAACAAAGGTCACTGACAGTAGGAAAAATAAAGGCAAAGCTAAGGGTGGATAATTCCTACTCTCTTGGTGCTCCCTGCTTCACTGTTGTAGGTTACAATAGCACCCATGGGAGAACTAATGTCCTTAAGTTCCAATAAATGTTCTTGAATTATTTCATCAATTATTTCCTTCCCTCTGTGTTCCTATTTTTCTTTCTGTGACTCCTATTTAGATACTGGACTTCCTAGACTGATCCTTTAATGTTTGTTTGGGGATTTTGTTTTGTGGGTTGTTGAAATCTTTTGTCTCTTTTTTTTTTTTTAAGAGACAGGCTCTCATTCTGTCATCCAGGCTGGAGTGCAATGGTGAGATCATGGCTCATTGCAGCCTTGACCTTCTGGGCTCAAGCAATTTTTCTGTCTCAGCCTCCTGAGTAGCTGAGACTATAAGTACATGCCACCATGCCTGGCTAATTTTATTTTTTATAGAGACAGGGTCTTGCTGTGAGCTGGTCTCGAACTCCCGTGCTCCTGCCTCAGTCTCCCAAAGTGCTAGGATTACAGATATAAGCCACTACGCCTTCTCTCCTATTTTCTACTTTGTTGATTTTTAACTCTGCTTTCTAGGAAATTTCCTCATGTTGATTTTTGAAACCTACAACTGGATTTAAATTTTTGCTCTTATATTTTTAATTTCCAAGAGTTCCTTTTTGTTTTATGAAAATTCCTTCTTTAAAAATTGTATCCTATACTTGTTTCATGGTGGAATGGTGGAAATATGGTTTTTTGTTTTTTTTTTTTTGAGACAGAGTTTCATTTTTATTGCCCAGGCTGGAGTGCAATGGTGTAATCTTGGCTCACTGCAACTTCTGCCTCCTGGGTTCAAGCGATTCTCCTGTCTCAGCCTCCCAAGTAGCTGGGATTATAAGCGTATGCCACCACGCTTGGTTAATTTTCGTGTTTTTAGTAGAGACAGGGTTTCAGCATACTGGTCAGGCTGGTCTCAAACTCCTCACCTCAGGTGATGCACCTGCCTCAGCCTCCCAAAGTACTGCCACTGAGTCTAGCTGTTTTCTTTAAAGATACACTACTTCCACAGGTATTGAGAAATGTGTTCTTTTACCTGAGATTATATTAATGTTATCAAAGTTTTCTTCTCACCTTTTCCTTTCAGTTGCTTTTTTCCCGTTTGTTTCTTCTGGGTGTATGTGAGGTTGGGAGGGGCAGTTTGCTTTTTCATTTTCATTTATTTTTTTACCAGGGAGATACAGCCTTCAAAGTAAAACAATGGTACCTTCCAGGGTGGGGTGGGGGGCGATGTGGATCACTTTTTTTCACAGATGCTTTCTTTAGATGTTTGGCAATCTTTGGTTTAAAGAATTTAAACCATATCTTTAGAGTGGAGGCTTTAAGGCTTAGTGGAAGCTCTGTGTGTAAGTGAGCCTTGTTGACTGTGAGTCATTGGACAGGGAACATTCAATACCTTATATATTTTAGGACATTCCCTTCAAGAGGATTCTGGAGAGAAGGATTATTTAATTTTGTGCTTGGAGGGTGAAGTCTTTTCTGCTAGCACTCTGGAAACTGAATAGGGAAGAGGACTGGAGGCTCAGCATCAAGTCTAGTTCACTACATGCTCCTGTTTTCAGTGCAGTACTTCAGCCCTAAGCTGTGCTCAAGTCCCTTGCCAGACTTCGAGTCTTTGCCACAGATGGGAGGGGGAGGTGCCCAAGGTGTCTTGGGATCTGACTGTCTCTTAGACCTTCAGTGCTTCTTGGCTTTCCTCACTGCTAGTTATAACTCAGTCTTCTCAGGTCTGCTAAGTCATTTATCACTCTTTTGTTTGCTTTTTGCTTCCAAAAATTCATTGCTATTATCTCCTCTCCTGTTTTCCCTATGGTGTGTTTGTGTCTTTTTCTTTAAAAAATTCCTTTATGGTGGTTTCAGGGAAGTTTTTGTGAATATATATTCTCTACCATCTTTTTTTTTTTTTTTGAGACAGTCTTGCTGTCACCCAAGCTGGAATACAGTGGTGTGATCTCCACTCACTGCAACCTCCGCCTCCTGAGTTCAAGGGATTCTCATGCCTCAGCCTCCCAAGTAGCTGGGATTACAGACATGAGCCACTATGCGCAGCCCAATCTACCAATCTACAATCTTCAACTGGAAGCCTACCATTGTTATTCAAACTTGGGAATTCAGACTCCCAAGAACACGACTTTGGACATCAGTTGAAGATATACTACATTGATAGTTAAATACTATTATTCAGGTCACAGGCCCACAAACATATTGGAGTTGATTTTCTCAGAGTTTGTTTGTTTGTTTATAATTGAAAGAGGGACTCACTCTCTGCGCAGGTTGGAGTGCAGTGGCATAATCACGGCTCACTGTAGCCTAAACCTTCTGGGCTCAAGTGATCCTCCCACCTCAGCCTCCCTGGTAGCTGGAACCAGAGGTGCACACCACCATGCCTGGCTAATTTTTAAATTTTTTATAGAGACAGGGTCTCACTAAGTTATCCAGGCTGGTTTCCAACTCCTGGGCTCAAGTGATCCTCCTGCCTTGGCCTCTCAAAGTGCTGGTATTACACTGTGCCCAGCCTTAAAATAATTTAAATCAGAATTTTAAAATCTAGAAATGTACATAAAAATCTAAATTTCTAGTATCTTTTTTTTTCTTTTTTAATTTCTAGTATCTTTTCAAAACCAGAAGATCTGGCAAAAATAGGTCTTAAGTGACCAGACCTGGAGAAATATGCCTTTTTTTTGTTTGTTTGAGACAGAGTTTCACTCTTGTTGCCTAGGCTGGAGTTTCACTATGTTGGTCAGGCTAGTCTCAAACTCCTGACCTCAAGTGATCCACCCATCTCGGCCTCCCAAAGTGCTGGGATTACAGGTGTAAGCCACTGTGCCCGGCCCTTTTCATAATTTTTTGTTCACACCCAGTGGCTTTAGTGAGTTTGCTGGGTGATAAAATCCTGGTGGTACTGTTTCTGGACTATGCAGAAAACACCCAGGACTTCTAAAACATAGTTAGCCAGCCCAGAGTTGCCTATGGAAGTTTTCCCTGTATCTCAGACGTTTCTCTCAAGTGGTCTGATAATTGAAGACATTAATCATCCCCACTCTGCCCAAGATTTATTCCTAGGTGATCTTGTCAAACTACTGTCACTGATTTTTGTGGTTTGGCACATTATCTGGCCCTGCTTTGACTTTCCCAGGGGAGAGATTCAAAAAGCTTTGACTTTCCCAGGGGAGAGATACTGCTGGCTGAAGACATTGTCAGAGTCAGGCTATTGTTTTCATATCCAGTTTCCTTTCTTCAGTAAACTTACCTTGAGGATGCTCATTTTCCACAGCTGGGGAGCTATCTGAAGAAATGACCTGGAGAGACAAGAAAACAGATTCAGTTTAATCTGGTTCTATAACATTAGGGGAAGGGCTGGTGAACAAATAATAAATGACTCCCTTTAAAGCACTATAAAGCCCCTGCTACCCCCACCCATTTTTTGTTTTTGAGACAGGGTCATGCTCTGTCACCCAGGCTGGAGTGCAGTGGTATGATCACAGTTCACTTCAGCCTTGGCCTCCTCAGGCTCAGGTGATCCTCTCACCTCAGCCTCCTGAGTAGCTGGGATTACAGGCACACGCCACTATACCCAGCTAATTTTTGTATTTTTAGTAGAGATGGAGTTTTGCCATGTTGCCCAGGCTGGTCTTGAACTCCTGGGCTCAAGTGACTGCCCTCCTTGGCCTCTCAAAGCACTACAATTACAGGCACGAGTTACTGCACCCAGCCTTGTAAGGGCCTTCAGAAATATGATCTCATTTAACCTTTAAAACAACCCTGAGGAAAGTACTGTTATTAGCCTTATTCTCACAGATTATGTCTCTGAGGGTCAAGAGACATTAAGCAACCTTCCCAAGGTCACATGGCTGATGGGGGGTGGAGTAGGCATTCAAACACCTATCTTCTGGTTCCAAAGCTTGTGGTTTGCTTTTTTTAACATCAAAGTTTTAATAAATAACAAATGTGAAAAAACACAGTATTTATTTATTTATATTATTACTATTTTTTGGAGATGGAGTTTCACTCTTGTTGCCCGGGCTGGAGTGCAATGGCGCAATCTCAGCTCACTGCAACCTCCGCCTCCTGGGTTCAAGCGATTCTCCTGCTTCAACCTCCCAAGTAGTTGGGATTACAGGCATGCACCATCACGCCTGGCTAATTTTGTATTTTTAGTAGAGATGGGGTTTCTGCATGTTGGTCAGGCTGGTCTCAAACTCCTGACCTCAGGTGATCTGCCTGCCTTGGCCTCCCAAAGTGCTGGGATTACAGGTGTGAGCCACTGCACCTAGCCAAAAAAAAAAATGTTTTTTTAAACTACTTATACCTAACAAAATGATTTCTTATAACTGATGAAGAGTTTGGTTGGATTTATCTTGGCAGTGTTCATTTTTGTAATTTTTTTTTTTTTTTGGCAGATTCTCGCTCTGTTGCCCAGTTGGTCAGGCTGGTTTCAAACTCCTGACCTCAGGTGATCCAGCCGCCTCAGCCTCCCAAAGTGCTGGTATTACAGGCATGAGCCACTGCACCCAGCCATTTTAATAAAATTTTTGAATGCATTTACTCCATTCTGATGAAATCCCACCTCTCTGGAATCAAAGAAGAGAAGATACCAATACTGCTACAATATTGTGCTTTCCAGAAATGCTTCTATCCACTTTTGAGCTGAATGAGCATCATCTGCAAAGCTCATGTTTTTATACACTATACTGCCTAATGAAACATTAGGTCCTAAAAGCTAAGGCTAAAAGATCTGGGCTTAGGGCTAACCCCTACAAGATTCTCACAGATCTATTTTATCAAAACTTGGAAGCCAGAGAGATAGCATTGTCTTCCCCCAAACACTGGCACTCACGCACTAGGCATAGTTGTAGGCACTGGAACCACAGAAATATCTTTACCATTGAGAGAGGACCACAAGTAGGGAGGATCCCAGTAGCTGACTGTCAGCCAAAGCCTGAATGACTGAGGGGTGGATAAGGAACATGAATGTTCTGAAACTGGGGACTCGAGTCCACTCAGCACCCTTGTGAGTCAAAGCCTGCTACAGCCAGGGGATGCTGGTTTTCCAAGTATCCTTTCCCTGGATAGTCTGAGAGTAGAGAGTGTTTTGACTAGATAAACCTTAGAACCATTTCTGTGCTCCCTCAAGTGGGAACATTTGGAAATGCCATTGTTATTTGGGAACCCAGGAGGTTTCACAACAATTTTCATCTGCTAGCATCAACAGTCTTGGCTCCATTTGCTCTGGGTGATACCTCCAAACTAACTTAAAACTATACTTCATCCCCATAGCTTCTGTAGTAACATGACATAAAAACTTCAACCTGGGAGGCTGGCTGACAAAATTCCTAAACCTGGGAAGTTTAAGACAGCCCTACACTTTTCTCCCTTAATAGGCTAGGGAAGAGAGCAGGGAGTAAGGGGGATATTCTCCCTCTCTTCCTTTTGGACTACGTAAGACTATTAGCTTGGCCTGCCGTTTTGGCAAGATTATCGGAACAACAGCCTCATCACGTATAAGTGGGAGAGAGGATTGTTTAATGGTAAAGATAGGCACATGATATATCGGAGTCTCACAAAGATCTATACAAAGGCACAGCAACAGCTACTTCTGTAGAATTTACGGTACCCATCATATGATATATATTGTACTGTGCTACAGTTATTTTGTTCATTATCTATCCAAACAGATTATAAATTCCTGGAAACTTAGAACTACCTTATATTTTGTATCCCCCATACTATCTGGCGCAGGGTTTTGCGTATAATTCACAGTTGTTTTTTTAATCCTCAAAGAATGATGCACACTGATATCAACAGATATACCCAAGACTAAGTTACAGAGACAGGCAAGAAACATATAGCTAAATAGAGATACAGATACCAATATAAGAGACTCAAACACAACTGACTATGTGACTTTTAACTTTCTGCCTGTTTCACCATATCAGAGGGGGAATTATCTAATTATGTCCACTTTTTCTTTTTTTTTCTTTTTGAGACAGGGAATCGCTCTGTCACCCAGGCTGGAGTGCAGTGGCACAATCACAGATCACTACAGCCTTAACTTCCCCAGCTCAGGCAATCCTCTGACTTCTGCCTCCCAGGTTGCTGGGACTCTAGGCACACACCACCAAGCCAAGCTACTTTTTGTATTTTTTTGTAGAGATGGGGTCTCACTATGTTAACCAGGTTGATCTTGAACTCCTGGGCTCAAGCAGTCTGCCCACCTTGGCCTCCCAAAGTTCTGGGATTACAGGCATGAGCCACTGTGCCTGGTCTCCTTTCTACTTCTTCTTCTTCTTCTTCTTTTCATTGACCATCCTTTCTACTTCTAATAACACAGGGGACCAGAGAAATTACCACTGTACCATGTAAGTACAAAATATTAGAGACACAGGCTACATCTGACAAACAGACTCACAGTTTCTTCCAAACTTCTGATCTACATTTGCAATTATTTGTTTGATAACCACAGATATCACAGAGACTCCTCAAATGCTTCAATACAAAACATCTATCCCTCTAATCCTATTATTCTCAGTGTGGTTCCCATCTATGCTTTGCATAGCTGTCTTCTTAACACGTATCAGCTAAGCTGGTATGTTAGAAATGCCTCAGATCCATCTCTCTCATTGCCAATTTCACAGCCTTAATTTAGGCTTTTATCTCTCACTTCTGCAACACTGTTTAAACTGGTGTCCTTGCCCAAAACTATCTGTTCTTCAATTTATCTTTCATGCTTTCACCAAGTTTGCTCACCAAAGCATCTCAGGTTTGGAAGGTTACTTTCATCTCCAGTAACAAGAAAGTTTACTTTCTGAAGTAGCTCAGTCCATGTACAGAAAGCTGCTATGAACATTCCTAAAGGACATTAACTGACATGCTCATAAATCTTCCATAGGTCCCCTATTACAAAACAAAGTTCAATTTTAGCATGGTATGTAATACTTTCAACCTGATCTTAGCCTTCTTTTACAGTCTTTTCTCCCACTGTGACCAAAATCCAAACCCAGCAACATCAAACCACTGGTTCACTCCCAGTTCTCTACATACCCCAATTTTAGTGCCCTTGCTCATACTGTTCTCTCAATTTGCAGTGCCCTCTCCCAGGTCCAAAGTAATTTTTCTCTCAACTATGCTGTCACAGTCCTTTGTCTGCATATTGATGATAGCATTTATTATAGTCTACCTTTAAATAACAGCTATTGCTGGCTGCCCTCAGGCTGAGCATTTTCAAAAGTTGTTGTTGTTGTTGTTTTGGAGACAAGGTCTCACGGTGTCACTCAGGCTGGAGTGCAGTGGCATGATCTCAGCTCACTGCACCCTCCACCTCCGTGGATCAAGCGATCCTCCCACCTCAGCCTCCCAAATAGCTGGGGCTACAGGCACGCACCACCACCACCATGCCTGGGTAATTTTTGTATTTTTGTTTTTGTCCAGACAGGGTTTCATCACTGGTGTAGAACTCCTGAGCTCCTGACCTCAAGCAATCCATTTGCCTTGGCATCCCAAAGTACTGGGATTACAGGCGTGAGCCACCACACCTGGCCAAGTTTTCTTTTTCTTCTTTTTAATTTCCATCCCAGAACCTAATCCACTACATAAAATGTGAAGGCTAAAACAGAAAATCTATATAAAAATGCTTTGTAAACCATAATACATTTATAAGTAGGTAGACTATGTTATTTTAAATTTAATGAAATTAGACTCCTTATTTTTGTTCAAGATTATCTTAATTAGTCAGAACTTGCTCCCTTGCCTGGGAGACCAACTGCAAATCATTTTACTACTTTGGTCGGTTTTCTTTTTGAAAACCTGAAAGAAACAACCTCTCTATAGGCAGGGAAAGGGTGTGGCAAAGAATTACTCTGGGCATGTCCCAGAATAATTCTTATGAATCACTTATGAATTAGTTATGAAAGTGAACCTGCAGTCCTTTCATAACTACAGTAGCAGATAATAAAAACCAACATGGAAACAGTTACTCTGTCTCAAAGAAGACACATGGTTAAAAACTGTGGAGAGGGAAGTGTATGAGAGGAGTTACAGAGCGCTAGAAAAAGACTCCTGAGAGTGAGGGTGGGTGCAAACATGTAGCAGGCAACCCGCAGCATCTGTGGGAGGGTGACAGGGCCCTGCCACAATTGGTCAATGCCTGCTCGCCAAGAATGAGCTATGCCAAAACTCCCGCTTAGAGTCGCAGAGCGGGTCATGACCTAAACTTGTCCAAGGGACACAGTGGCCTCTAACACTGCAAGATTTCCTCTTTCAAGCAAACCCCAATTTTCTGTCTTATTAAGGAAATGTGACTTCACTGGATGCATTATAAAGATCTTCAGATGTCCTCCTGCCAGGGATTACAGAGATCAGTCAGACCACCGAGGTCCAGTAGCTACCTGCAAGCGGAGATCCCTCTGGACGTCCCCTGCCTCACTCAGCAAAGCTGGATCACAGCCCTGCCCTCTCAAGCAAACCTCTGAAAGGGCTTGAGGTGCTAAGAGGAAAGGAGGCCCGAGATTGCCACGGCATACGTGGGCTCGCTCCAAGGAGGGAGCCAGGAGTCACTGCCTGCTCCGGCTAAGGGTACCGCGTACGGAAAGGCGGCGGGGGCGCGGCCCAGTCCTAGGAGATGCGCCCAACGAAGAAGTGGAGGGACAGGGTCACGGGATAGGGCAGACACTCGGCTGCTTCTTGTTTGCTAGACACCAGCGCCAGCCCCTGCCCGGCCCTCCCGGTCTCCTAACGGGGGTCTTAGGCTCCACAGCGCCCCCGACCGCCCTCCGGCACTCCTCACCGTCTCCATTGCAAGAGGCGCCGGCTTGGTTCTCTCGCTTTAGGAAGCTCTCTTGGGGCAGGCCCCGCCCCACATCCGGTGCGGCAACGCTACATCCGTCCACGTCACGGCAGTCGCCAGACTAGGGCGGAAGACGGAGAACCCACCCTTCCGGCGGTGGCGGGCCTCGGTAACCGCCTTCCACCGGTCCTCGTAGACCGCACGGATCCCGCTGATGGCAAGGGTTACGGGACGGAGTCGCTTGTATTTAAAATGTTCTTTTTTTATTTGTTGTTTAAAAACAAACTTGGAAGAAGCAAAATCCAAAACTTGCCCTTTGCCTCTCGCAACATAAATTATGTACAGTTCAGAATGATCGCTGATACAAAACATGCCAAGGACAGGGGCGCTGAGGGTGGAGGGAGAGAGGGCGCTTTAAAAAAGGGAACCATTTCATCCGTTGTTACGAAGGACCAACCTTGCTGTACAGGATACACACAACACAAAATAAAGTTTTCACGGGATTCACACTTGTCAGCGATTTATTTTTTAAAAAGGGGGGAGGGTCCTGGAGGTGAGGGGAGAAGACTGTAAAGGGGAAAACTGAAAATTGAGTATGTGCGAGTGTAAACCAACCCAAAATACAAACATGGGGGGGTGGAGGATTCTGATGCAATTATACAGGCAGGGTACTTAAAAAAAACCGACAACCAAAATTCCAACCTTGTAGCTTGGGTCTGAGTTATAGTTTATATAAAAATTAAAAACTGTATAAGGTTTCTTCACTAAATTCTACAGGACTATCGGATACCTAGCATATGCTTACAAAGTCTGCCCCATCCCCTTTTCCCAATCCCAGGACCCAAGCCCCAAACAGAGCCTGACTCACAGGAGCCAATCTCCCCATCCCTGTAGCCTAGACCTTCTGCTCTCGGAAAAGGAACATCCAAGGGCTGTGGCTTTGAGGGGAGCAGCCCAGTCTCCCTACTGTCTGATTTAATTACAGCGGTTCCTGTGGGAGTGGGGGGTGTTATTCTCTTAAACATTTGCAGCTTGAAACAGTTGAGGAAGCAGCTTAAATAAAAAAATCTCCCTACCCCCAACAATCCACAACCCCCCAAATTCAAAAACAAAACAAAAACAAACCTAAAATCACAACAGCGACCAAGCTCCCCCTCCAGCAGGCCCGCCCATCCACCACCACCACCAAGCCCACCCCTACACTCCAGACATTTGATTCTTGAAAATATTAATTACAAAATGCCCTTTGCCCACAGCCCCTAGAAGATAACTGCATATAAGCTTCATCTTCATCCCCATGGTTCCCTACCAGAGAGGGGTTTGGGGCCTCACACACCCCTTACCTACCCCCACCCGCAGGAAGAGGTTCAACTGCAGCACTAGCTTGGGCAGAAAGGGGAAGGAAAGGGAGGCAGGGAACCCATCACCCTCTGGCTCCCCCTGGGGTCAGCTCTCTTTTGTGCGTTATAACATAGTCCAACTATACAATAGGGGGTGGGAATCGCCCAGCCTCTATACCCCCATCTTACAGCAGTCACAGCCAGGGGGTGGGGAGTGGGGTGGGGGGGTGAGGAAAAGGGCGGTAGGTTGGGTAATGGAGTTGGCCCCCCCACAAGGGGAGCTCCATGTGTCCGCCCCATGCCCCCCTACCATTTATAAACTGGTTTTGTAAAAAGAAAATAGATATATTTATATAGAATATATAAAGCACAAAAATTAGTAGTTTTACATTTGCTCTCCCCGGGGGTGGGGGGAGAGGGGAGGGTTCTCACCTCCAGCCGGCTCCCCCATGCCCCACAAGACTATGTACAATCCCATGTATAAATAGATAAATACCCCCCACCCTCCCCGCGCTGACACTAAGCTCCCCCACCCCCACATCACCACCCCTTCCCACCAGACCAGCAGCAGTTTGGTGACTGAGGGAAAGTGGGAGCTCCGGGCCACACCCTGCCTCGCTAGGTATGGGCATGCCACTCAGGGATAGCCCTCACCCTACCCCCCACCCAACCCGTCCAGGGGCTGGAGGGCAAATGGGCTCATGATGGGGTTGAGAAAACAGGAGGGAGATATCCTGGTCCTAGGTTTAGCCCCTCCTGCCCCCATGTCCAGATGGAGAAGGAAGTCCTAGAGCAACTAGGGGCCAGTCATCCCCAATCTTCATCATCATTTGCCTCAACCACCATCCCATGCCCATAATTAAAAACAAAGATGGATTTTTTGTTGTTGTTTTTCTTCCTCCTCCTACCCCCCTTCCACCCACTCAGAAGAGGGCAGTGAGGTGGGGGAGAGGGCTGGGGCAGTAGGGGGCTTGGAGAGGGTCTCACATTTCAAAACAGCAAAAAATCCAACACTTAAATGAGGTAGGTGTGGGTGCGGGGTCTCCTTGCCCGGCTTGCCCAGCTTGCCCTCCTAGGCAGCTGGGCGCCTCTTTCCCGTTCATGTTGCATTTGTCAGAGTGGAAAACAAGGAAACACAACCCATAGAGAGACAGAAACACAGAGGAGAAGAGGGAAACAGAGACAGATCAAGAGGGAAGGGTCTGGGGGTGAGGGTGGGGGCAGGACCCGGCAGGCAGGGCCAGGTGTGGGACCCGGCCTTTGGGATTGTCAAGCTTAGTCAAGTCTCTTTGCAGCCTTGAGTTGGGCCAGAGAGGTCAGTGGGAGCAGCAGGGCTGTGAGGCCCGGCCACACATCCTCTTCCCCCACCCTGCTGCCTCCCAGATGCTTCTGGGTAGTTCCCGGCCCATATCCCCCTCAAACCTGAGATGCCCAATGGCTGCTTCTGTCTGGCCCCTCCTGGAGCTGGGGGCAGAGATGCCAGCCTGAGGGCCGATGGTGGGGAAGAGGGTTGTCCCTGGTGCCCAGGGTGGGCTTGGCCTAGGGCCCTCTGCCCCAGCCTCCTGCTCCAGGGGCTCCGGTCAGCCGGCAGCCCCAGCCCTGGGTCCTGGCTCTGGCTGCTACCTCTCTTCCCCCTCATCCCTTTCAGGGAAGAGGTTGGGGGTAGGGGGACTCCCCTGCCTGGTAGCCTCAAAGCTTCTTAGTTCATCCATTTCCGACAATTCCAGGCTCCACAGTGGCAGGGGATCTTGTGCTGATCGTCCTCAAAATCAAACTGATAGTCATAGGTTAGCTGAAAAGAGAAGAGAGCAGAATCAATGCTAGCCCCACATAGGAAGAGGGGAGGGCAGAGAAGATAGGATTTGAGGGGCACAGCCTAGGAACCCACATTTAGGGAATGGCAGAGAAGGGGTGAAAGGAGGAGGAGCTGCTTTGTCACTCACTGAGGTTACTTCCTCTCACCTCCTCTCCTTTGGGGATTCGCCGGCTGGAGATGATGATGATTTTGTCCTCTTTGTCAAATGTTACGACTTCGGCCACACAGTTAGGGGCACAGGAATGGTTAATGTACCTGGGCAGTGGGAGAGAGTCAGGGATGTCAGGCAGCTAAGTTGGGACAATTTTGATTCTTTGTTGGTTTACCCCTGAGTGCCACTCTCAGGGACTGCTAAATCCCTCCTTCCTCATCATTGCTCACCTGGCAGGGCCGCCGGTCAACGTAGCATCAATCACATGTTCATTGTTTATTCGGAACATGTAGATGCCTCGATTCTAGAAAGGCAGAGATTGCAGAAGGGAAAAAGAGTATCAGAGAGTGGCAGTGGTGGCTGTGGGATCAGGTGGGAGACTCAGGCAGTGGGCTTCTCTTGCATGTTCTTCATTTCTCCTGCCTTTCCCTTCACCCCGCCACAGCTTTCCTCCTGCTCTCCTGGGACCAATCCTGCCCCTTGCTCCTTGGTTGAGTGCAGACGATACACCACAATGGTCCCTCTGCCAGTTCATACCTGCTCCTCATAGATTTTCTCCCGCCGGTTGGCCACCTCGTTCCGAATGATGGTGCCAATGTACTCGATAACCATTGTGTGCTTTTCTAGGTCCTTGGCTGCATAGAGCCCCAGGCCCTGGATACGGGAGCGAGCCAGGTACACATTGTTCTTCCATTCGGTTCGCAGGCGCCGGTACTGAGATGACTTGGAGTGCACAAACTGCTTACTGTACGGGGTGTTGGTCTCGCCTGTGAAGGTGCTCTGATATGCCTTAGACATGCTGGTGCTGTTCAGGGTATGGGGCCTGGGAGGTGATACAATCCATGACGAGACAGCTCTCCTTCAGACCAAGCACACACCACCCACTTCCTCCACCTCCTCCTGGGATGTGCAACACACCGGTTAGGGGCATGTGCTCCTGGCAAGCACTGGAAGTGCTGCCTTAGGAAAGGAGTAGAGGCAACTGGGTCTCAGCTCTGGTGAGGAAGCGACTAGCTACAGGGACTCTTCTGACATCCTGGGTGGCACAGAGAGCCCAGTGTGAGGGGTAGGGAGTGGAGGAAGCGGGGGGCACCAATTCCCCTACACTGAGCCTGCTCTCCCATCTCCCACTTCCTACCACTCTCCTGCCAAACAATTCTCAAGGCCATGCTCCTCTGGGAGGTCTTCCCCAAGCAGCCCTGGCCTAGAATTTAAGCTGATGGTTTGCTTGAATGTTTGAATCCTTCCTCCTGCACATATTGGAAGCCCTGAAAATGGGGGTTGTACCACGCTGGGCTAGATTTGAATTAAAACTGGCTGTAAACTCACAGCCTAAAAGGTGGTATCCTTTCTTCGGACTGTCCCCTTCTCTGACATAACATGGGCTCTGCGCAGATGGCTCAGTGCAGGGGAATGACTGCTGCCTGGCAGGATGCCTTTTACCACCCTAGGGCACCAGCCAAATTCTTGACTATCCCAGAGAAGTGGTTTTCAAATGTTTCTGGTTCTTTTCTTTTCTTATTTAGCAGAAATCTTTACTTTTTTCTTTAACAAAATGTTGATTGGAACTCCAATACATACACTAGATGACAATGGAGCTCGTCTAGTTTAATCCAATTTGGGAAAAGGAGAGTTATGCATAGGAAGGCCAAGTTCTACCCATCAGTTTACGTGTTCCAGGACTTTTTGGAACACATGCACTCACAGTTTGAAAACCACCATTGCAGGGCATCAAGGACAAGGCTGACTAGTGATAGTCTCTGACAATCTACGACAGCCTAGGAGCCACCAAAGGCCTTCAAGAAAGCCCTGCTACCATAGATTCTGCCTCCCTCTACCCAGGGACCAAGATCCCTGGTACACAGAAAGAACAAGGACCCACAGTGAAGAGGTAAGGGTCTGGTCCCAGCTGTGTGACATTTGCCTAGTCACTCAATCTTTCTGGGTCTCAGTTTCCTCAGCTGTAAAATGGGGGTCATACCACCTGCCCTACCTACCTCATAAGGTTGTTGTGAGGATCAAATGAGATAATGGATGTGAAAACGCTTTGAAAAAAAAAGTATAAAGTGCTATACAAATGTAAGGTTTTATTATTTTTCTATTATATCTCTATTTATTTTTGACACCAACATTCATGGGGAAGGGAAGGTAACCCTAGCACTCGTGGGGTATCTGAGGTTTGGGAGAATCACAGGCCCTACCCTGGAAGTAAAATAGGAAAGAGGTGACCAGGTCCCTTATATATTTCATAAAATGTCACCACTGTTTACCCATTACCTCCCCAAGGTGCCCAAGATAATTCTGTCCCATATCCCAAGTGCATCTGAGCAGGTTGGGAGAGGAGGAAAACTACTAATAACTGTGTGCCCTCTGATTAGGAGGTCTAAGAGTGATTCCCCAGTTTCTCCATGGGAACTCTGATTTGCATCCTAAACCTGCATAATGGGACCAGAGGATCCCTATCAATACCCACACCCATATCCCTTGGCTCCAGCATCACAAGCTCACCGTTTGTAGTGTGTGAGGATTTTAGGCTCTGATCGGGCACAGCCAGTGGGGTTGATCATGAGTGGCAGCTCCATCAGGGGGTGGCGCCCATAGCGGAATAAATAATTTTGACAGCTCTCCACCCCAGGCAGCTGTGGGCACAGATTGTACTCACCTTAGCCTGAGGTCTTTTGGGGTTAGGCCAACGTTCTCAGTGCCCACTGAGCCCCCCAGCTCCCGGCCCCTTCTTACTGATTCAGCTATGCGAAGCACGGCGTGCACCGTCAGCCCAAAGAGCTCCTCGCCCTTCAGATACTCGGGGAAGAGTCGCAGCATGTCAGCCTCTTTTCTCATGGCAGCCACAGGCTCAATGATGCGATTCCACACGGCTAAGAAACAAGGAAGAGAGCAGCCCTCAGAGGCAACTTCTGCTTACTGACCTCCAGTCCCTAAGCCCAATCTAGAACTGCAGTTGTTTTCTGTGGCCTTCATGCCTCCCTGTCATGAAAGTGTATGGATCTTCTGGATCCTCTCTTGGCCGCCTCGTCCCACTATCTCTTAAGAAGCAGGAGGCTTCCAATCCCAGGGAGTCATCACAGAGCCTTGAGACACAAACTCAAGGCCCAGGTGACCCAGCATAGGCTATAGAAGGTCCCTAGTGAAAGAGCAGGCATGCTTTGGAGTTGGAAAAACTTGGGTTCAGGTTCTGGTACTGGCCATGGGAACTGGAGCCAAATACAGTCATGTGCAGCTTAACAACATTTCATTCAGTGAGGGATCATATATACAACAGTGGTCTGGTAAGATTATAATACTGTATTATTACTATATCTTTTCTATGTTTAGATGCACATACTCACCATATGTTACAACTGCCTACAGTATTCAGTACAGTTACATGCTGTACAGATTTGAAGCCTAGGAGCAATGGGCTATACCACAGAGCCTAGGTGTGTAGTATGCTACGCCATC
Source organism: Aotus nancymaae (assembly GCF_030222135.1). NCBI lineage: Eukaryota > Metazoa > Chordata > Mammalia > Primates > Aotidae > Aotus > Aotus nancymaae. Next base: position 32,813,649 of record NW_026988428.1, read on the forward strand.
TAGGTTTGTGTAAGTACACTCTATGAAGTTCGCACAATGACAAAATCGCCTAACAATCCATTTCTCAGAATGTATCCCTGTCATTAAGCAATATGACTGTACTTAAATCTAAGACTCAGTTTCTTTATGTATAAACTGGCCATAATCGTAGTATAATACTTATTTCATAGGGTTGTATGAACAAAATAAACGGTACAAATCACTTAGCTTAGTTTGTGGCGCATAGTACACACTCAAAAATAGGGACATGCTCTCACTGTTATTTTATCATTAACACTAAAACTAAAATCAAAATAATTTTGTTTTTTGTTTTTGGAGATGGAGTCTCACTCTGTTGCCCAGGCTGGAGTGCAGTGGAGCGATCTTGGCTCACTGCAACCTCCGCCTCCCTGGTTCAAGCGATTCTCCTGCCTCAGCCTCCCAAGTAGCTGGGACTACAGGCACATGTTGCCACGCCCAGCTAATTTTTTTTGTATTTTAGTAGAGACAGGGTTTCACCATGTTGCCCAGGCTGGTCTCAAACTCCTGAGCTCAGGCAATCCGCCCACCTTGGCCTCCCAAAGTGCTAAGATTACAGGCTCAAGAGAGCCACTGCGCCAGGCCTCAAAATAATTTTGATTTTGTCCAGGGAAAAACAACCACAAGGAACTCGGTTAGGATTAGGTTGGGTCAAGTGGATCATAGTCTCAGAACTGTTTCCTTTCTTTCCACTGAGGACAGAAAAGGGAAGTAGAATATGTGAGATTAGACAAGCAAAATATTTTCAACTACAAGGGAATTTAGGGTGACAGAGAGGTTGAAACACTTTCACTGGAAATTTTCAAGAGACCTCCTGCCTGCCTGAGTTAGGGGAAGGAGGATGGCTCACATAGAGGCTATAGGTCCTCTTATGGACACTGGAACAGTGACCCTGGGAGAAACTTTCCCCCTTCCATATTATCCATTTCAAGGGCCCAGTGCTCACCCTGGGGAGAGGCGTCAGTGAAGACCAGGTCCTCCAGGCCCTGCTCGATGACTTTGATTACAAACTCCGGCCGCCCGTTGTTCTCACCAATAGAACAGCGATAGCAACAGCGACGGTTGTTGGTGCGGAGGCTCCAATAGATGCGCGTGGCCTCATAGCCAACGGGATAGAGGGCAGTGGCACTATGAAAGTCAGCCATCTGGTGAGGGAGCAGCTGTCCAATGGCGTGGAACACAAGGCCTCCCACACGGAACATGTGCAGCCGTTCTCCCCGCTGAATGATGCTGGCAATTTGCTTCACCTCGTCCCGCTCAATGTAGACCCGTCGGAAGACAGCAAAAGAGCTCAGCTCTTGCTCACAAGGCCCCTTGATCTTATGCATTGGACACAGCATGGTCTTGTCCTTGAAGAACATGCACTTGGCACGGATGGCACAAGCAAAATGGTAGACATTGGGGCAACGCATGCGATTGCAGCTGCTGGTGGCACCAGTTCGCTGGCACAGGGAGCACTTGGTTAGCAGTCCTCGGTGCAGGGCGACCTCCACATTCATCAGTGCCCCGCCCTGGGTCTCATACACCTCCGTGGACCAAAGGGCACAGTTGAGGTGCACCCACAGGTCCAGGTCCAGGTTCAGCAGGCGGGCAGGCCCATCAGTGGCCCCGTCACCCTCCTCATGACAGAAACAGCAGCGACGCATGTCTCGAGGTACCTTGTCAGGTCGCAAGGCTGTGCCAAGCTGCTCCATAAACTCTGCCACTTCCCGCTCATCCTCTTGCCGTCCACTGCCCTTCTGGATGGTCAGCAACAGCCGCAGCCGCTTCCAGCGCACTCCTTTCCATTTCTTGAGGCGAGGGGGATGGGAATCTTCACCTTCTTCAGGGGGCCGGGCACGGGGCTTGGGCCGGGCTGATTCAGGGGATGAGGCCAGTGGCAGAGGTGAGGGGACGGGTGGCTCAGCCAAGGGTTCAGTGGGAAGTTCAACCAAGGGTTCAGCAAGGGGACTGGCAGGAGAGGGTGCCAAGGGGGAAGGGGGCGGGGAGGGTTCTTCAGGAGGTGGGGCCGAGAGCTGTCGCACATCCAGATTGGAGACATTGTAGGTATAGCTGTGCTGGGTGGGTGGCTCTGGGGCGGGGCTCTCCTGTAGGAGGGTGCCCTGTATCGTTAGTGCCAGCTCCTCATCTAACTAGCTCCCTTCTTCCCCTCACCCATATCCCACCCTCCCAAAAGGCCTCCGCATTCTTTGCTCTACACAGCGCCTTTTTTCTTTTCTTTCTTTTTTATTTTTTGAGACAGAGTCTCGCTCTGTTCCCCAGGCTGGATCCAGTGGCGCAATCTGGCTCACTGCAACCTCTGCCTCCTGGGTTCAAGGGATTCTCGTGCCTCAGCCTTTTGAGTAGCTGGGATTACAGGCATGCACCATCACACCTGGCTATTTTTTGCTTTTTTATTTAGTAGAGACAGGGTTTCGCCATGTTGGCCAGGCTGGTCTCAAACTCCTGGCCTCAAGTGATTCAGCCACCTTGCCTCCCAAAGCACTGGGATTACAGACATGAGCCACCGCACCTGGCCGGCAGCCCCTTTTTTCTAACACCCACCCCTTTTTCTCCCCCAGACCTACCTGTTTGAAAAGGCTCAAGATGTCTAGTTGGCTCTTGAGGGTATAGCCAGGCAAAACTGCATCAAACTGCTTCAGCCAATCAGGGCCAGTGTCTGGGCTCTTGCCTCCCAGACCCTTTTCCTTCCCACCTGCAGAAAAGAGTGGATCAGAGCCTCCCACCAGAATCATTCCTCTCAGGTTCCAAAGGCCTTCCCTGCCACACTCACCAGGACCCTCAGCTTCCCCCTTCTTAGCCTCAGTGCCTGCCCGGGCGGGGCTCTCTGGGAACAGCACCTCATAGGAATTAGGGATCTTCATGCTTAGCAGCTCTGCCACTGCCACCATCACACCATTCAGGTTCTGCCAGGGAAGGGATGGGAGAGACATGTCAGCCAAGTGTCTTGAGGTGAGCTCTACAACCAGCTGAGTGGGGACAAGGACACCTAGAACCCATTTCCCAGGGGAGAAGCTCTATCCTGTGTCACCCAGCTCTTTTCCCACACTTCCTTCACAGCAGCCTTTCTCAAGCTGCTGTGGACACTGATGGGAGCGCCATGAAAAGGGAACTACGTCAACTACGTTTAGGAAATGATGCATGTTCTATCCATGACTTGGAGGCTCATGATACACCTTAGCAAATTAAAGGACCTGAAACCCATATTGTAGTTTTAACTGGGTTTTCCAACTTTCTTTGACCACAAAAGCCCATTAATATTTTCAAAACAGCTGACAGAGTCCCACCAAATGTGACTGGGGCAACGCTGTCATGTAGTATCTGTGGCATTCCACACACATGTGCTCCTTAGTTGTTGACTTATCTGTCTTTACCATGGGACTATCAGCCTCTTGAGGGCAGGAACCACACTTCATTTACACGAATCCCATAGCCTCTAGTCCAGGCTTTCACATACAATAGGTACCCAGTACATGTTTTTGAACAACTACATTCTTTCTTATCCAGACAAATTCCAGGGACTGTCCTCTAATCAGGTTCCCCTCAGCCTTGAGGCACCCCTGGGACACACCTTGGCTGCAGCAGCAGAGACTGTGAGCATGACTGACACTTCACTTCCTTTGCCCTTTTCCCATGTCGTGGCAGGCAGCTTTCCAGGGACCTCCAGGTCGAGAGCCCCATAAGGTTTGGTATCTGGGAAGACTGAATGAGAAAGAGGGATTTGTGTAACACTTGGCCGCTTCTCCCCAAGCTTTGGACAACCCAGGTAAACTGGGGCTGGCCCATATCCAGAGTAGTATGTACCTGGGATGCTGGCCCGAGGAATGAGGGGGATGACAGGGGAGAGAGCCCGGTCCTCTTGCTCCCACCGGCCTGAACCCAGATGAGGGAAACGAGGGGCCTCCTCCCCCAGAATGCTCTCAGGGGATGAAGCTGGCACAATGCTGTCAGGAGAATCGCTATCCTCATCACTCTCCATCCTGTACACCAGAAGTAGACATTTGTTGTTACAGCCCTGCAGACTCCCCCTTCCCAAACCTAGAGATAAACAGATGTCTTCACCTTACTTGAAATCTGCCCCTGGCCAACGGAAATATGAGGCAACCTGTCCCCCACCCTCCCCATTTCCGGCCCCACCTCTACCTGACATCCTCAGTCTGATTGTGAGGGGGTGTAGGCAAGGCGGCCAGTAGGTCTAGACTCTTCACCTCTGTAGTATCTGAGGGGTGGGTAAGGAAAAGAAAAGTCAGGTGAGGGTGGCCAGAGCTGATGGTACCTTCTCCCCAATATTTTAGGTCTAATTAGCATGAGATCTCATCTATCATGATTTAACTGTCCTCCCACCTACCAGTTTGGGGAAAATAAGCTATATTTATTGAGTCTGCCTTGCATGCCAGGCATTGGCTTTTTTTTTTTTTTTTTTTTTTTTTTTTGTAGAGATGGGGTCTTGTTATATTGCCCAGGCTGGTCTTGAACTCCTGGCCTCAAGCAATCCTTTATCTTGGCCTCCCATAGTGTTGGGATTACAGGCATAAGCTACCATGCCCAGTGGCAGTTGGCTTTAGATACACTCTTTGTTTAGTCATTTAACAACTCCATTAGGTGAGTACTATAATACCCATTTTACAGTGAGGAAACTGAGGCTCACACAAGTCAATCAAGTTACTTGGATACAGTAACACAGTTGAATAAATGCAGCAACCAGAATTCTAATCCAGATCAGAGTCTAGACCCATACTCACTAAAGCTGAACTGTTCCTTCTATACAAAGCTTCATAAAGATGCTCCCTGCCACCCAGCTCCCCTATTGCCTTTGCTCTAGATTCCAAATGTCCATTCTGGCCTCCAAGAAATCAGTCCTGAAGAGGCCCTTCCTACCTCAGGTGCCCTGTCATGTAAACACACAGGACAGCACGCAACCCACTCATTTCTAAACTGTACAGACACTAACTGGCTTGGACTCCAGCCACCAAACCGCACCAGGGGTGGTGTCTGCTCTTGACTTACCCCTCAGTGCCCCTTCAGTATCCCGGGCAGAGGCAGCATCCTTGGGGTGCTCCCCCAGCTCTTCAGATGGGGTGACGCCATTTACCATCTTCTGCTGCACCGATGGGGGTGGGGTGGGGGGCAGCGACGAGGGTGGTGTCGGCGGATTACTCAGGTTATTCTGGGGGGTGGGGGGTGGGGTGTTGTGTGCAAGATGGCATAGGGAGACTGATATAATCTCCTGGTCCCACTCTATATCAGCAATTTCCTCAAGTTTTCCATTCCCACCCTCACCTTCCCAAGAACTTCACTATTCCCAAAAAATATTGCCATTTTTCTGACCTTGGTAAGCAGCTGGGAATAGTAGTCAGGGCCAGTGGGCAGCGCCCCACTTCCAAAGGCCCCCTTCAGCTGGCTCTGCCCATTGACTGGGCAGCTACTGCCAAAGGGAGCGAAGAGGCTAAAATTGGCGGTGATAGCAGGCTCCATTAGGGGCAGCAGGGACAGCTCCTACAAGGGGCAAGATGACAAAGTCGAAAACCTACAGCGTTTGCAGATCTGTCATTACACAGCTGGGGGACAGGATGCCCCCTATCCTGGAATGGGTCCAGGGGACTGCTCCTGGGGGTCACCTGTTTCAGCTGTTTCAGCAAGGCCTCGCTGGCCCTGACCCCGTCCTCCTTCCGCAGCTTCTTTCGGGAGCTCACCAACCTGTCGCTTGCCTTCTGTACCCGCTTGGGCTTCGGTGTCAAAGGCTTCCTTGCTGCTGCATCCTAAGCCAAATAAGCCCAGTGAAGGCTGCTACCCTCCTCCTCAGAGCCCTCATCTCTGTCTGACCCAGACTTACTCATTCTGCATCCCCCCACTCCGCTGGCTCTAGGCCCCACTCTACCTACTCCACTCTAGCCAGAGTACTCACCTCCTTGTTGCTGGGGGTACCCTGTAGTTTCTGCTCCAGCCCAGCCAGCTTGCTGTCAATGTGCCCGTTGATCTCAGCTCGCAGCCCCTCGGACCCCCGCCCAGTGCTGAGTTGCACATTCTTTGCTCGGAGTAGCTTCTGCAAGAGCAGATGCCCAGCTTCTGAGCGAGGGCCTGCCAGCAGGAGGTGGTTGCTGGTACCTGGTGCCCCTATGGGCTCCCCATTGGCCTCCCTCTTCACTGACTGGGTTCCCAGGGCACATGACTCTTCCCGAGGCTCTTGCTTGATGCTGAGTTGGGGTGCCTCAGGCACTACCTGTCCATTCACCTGGTCCAGATGCCCCAGTACCAGGCTGCTCTGTTCTGGCTTCTGGGCTTCTGCTAGGTTGTCTGGGGGATCCCAAGGTCCCAGACCCTTGCCAAACAAGGTATCTGCAAGCTGGGCAGCAGCAGGTGAGACCCTCCCAGGAGGCAGCTCCAAGGTTGTCCCCTGGGGTTTGGGGGTCCCTGGATGAGTGGGAGGGAGCTGGGCCTCAGTGGGAAGCTGGGAGCTGGGGGAAGGTAATTGTGAAGGTCTCTTTGGCTCTTGAGGGCTGGATGGTGGAGGTGTGGGATGGACAGGGCCAAGGACTGGTCCTGTAGATAAGGCTCCTGGTGGGGCAGGGAGCCGGGGTGGGCCCTGAGATCGAGGCCCTGCCCCCAGCTCCTGGAGGGGGCCTGTCTGGGATCCAGGGAAGCCCCCAGGTTGGGGTTGGCAGCCCAGGAGACCCTGGAGGGAAGAGGCCTGGGTCCCAGGCTCCTGGTAGGGTGGGGTCTGGCGTACTGCCTGACTCTGCTGCAGCTGCCGCTGCATGAGGAGTGCCTGTAGCTGTTGCTGCTGCTGAGGACTTAAGTGCCGCAGCTGTGGGTTTTTGGCCAGGACTCCTTGGAGCTGTGCTCGAAGCTGACCCACTGTAGGCATGACTCCAACCCCAGGCAGACCCTGCCCAGCCTGGAAGACAGGTCCTGGTTTGGGAGGTTGTGGCCCTGTATTATTTTGCATGGGCCGCTCTAGCATGGGCTGTTGGGGGCCCAGAAGGTTCTGAGTCATGGGCCCAGGTTGCTCCCCTAAGGAAACAGAAGGCTGAGCCAGCAGGTGGGGCATAGATGAGGCCTCAGAAGATGATCCACTGCCCAGCTGCCCATGGCTTCCTCCACCTGCTGTGTGGAGCAGGCTAACTTGCTGCTGCTGTTGTCCTGGAAGCCTCAGTGGTGGCTGCAGTTGCAAAGAGTTGGGCTGAGGCTGGGCCTGGGGTTGGACAAGGAGGAGTTGTGAGTCCCCGGAGAGTGAGGGTTTTACGTCTCCTGATTCAGTGGCCATTGACTCAGGGGTAGTTCCTATTGCTAACTGCCCTCCCTGATGTGTAGAGGGCCCTTCAGTGACCTCTGAAGAAACAGCAGTCTCTACGGTGTTTTGTTCTTTGCCCGTCAAGAGAAGGGTTGGGCCCAGCGCTCCAGGGCTCGAAAAGTGTTGAAGAGGCTTTACTGGCATGCCAGGGCCAAGTGCCACCTGCTGCTGCTGTTGTTGCTGAGGAGACAGTAAAGTTCGACTCTGGTTTAAAAGGCCCATCTGCTGCTGTTGCTGCTGCTGCTGTAGCTGCTGCTTCTGCTGTAGCTGTTGCTGTTGTAGCTGCTGCTGCTGCTGCTGTTGAAGCTGCTGCTGCTGTTGCTGCTGCTGCTGCTGAAGTTGCTGTTGCTGTTGCTGTTGCAGCTGCTGCTGCTGAAGCTGCTGTAAAGAGCCCATGGACTGAGTGCTCAGTTTGGGCTGCCCACTGTGTGACATTAAACCCTGCTGAAGATGGGACAGCCCTGCCATGGACCCTTGCTGTTGGTGCTGTTGTTGCTGCTGCTGCTGGGCTGTGACCAGCCTGTGTCCCATAAGCCCCTGACCCTGCTGTGCCAGCTGGGGGGAACTGAGCACCCGGGACTGGGTCATAAGCACCTGTCTGTGAGAGCCCTGGGGGCCCAAAGCTCCAGGGTGCTGCTGCTGCAACACAGCTACTTGGGCAGGGCCTAGTATGCCCTGGGGCCCCTGGGGTGGTTGAGGGGACAGCTGTTGGACCAGGAGACCTTGGTGGCTGCTGGGAGGCAGAAGCCCCTGGGGCTTAGAACCCAGAGCCTGGTTTGTCTGTACTCCAGGACCCTGCTGCTGTTGTTGTTGGATTGCCACCTGTCCTAGGAGGTGCTGCTGCTGCTGCTGTTGCTGTTGCTGCTGCTGCTGCTGCAGTTTCTGGGCCAGCTGCATGCGTTGTTGCTGCAGCTGCAGCTGCCTTTCCTGTAAAAGCCTTGAATCAGGTCCAAGGCCTCGAAGAGCAAGGTTGCCAGGGAAGAAGCCTCCTGAAGGGCCAGCCAGGGATCCAGCCCCACTAGAATGTTGCTGTTGCTGCTGTTGGGCCAGAGCTGTGTTAAGGAAGGGGCCACTAGGCTGTCCAGATAGTGCCATACCCCCAGGAGGCAGGCGAAGACCTCCAGCTTGACCACCCGGAGGCCCCTGTGGTGGCTGCAGCCCATGGCCAGGGAGCAGCTGACCAGGGAGCTTGGTTAGTAGCCGGGGACTCTGGGAAGGGCTGAGAGCCAGCACAGCTGAGTGTTGTTGCTGTTGCTGCTGCTGCTGCTGTTGCTGCTGCTTGTTCCGATATTCTGCCATGAGATTAGTATGTTCCTTCTGCTGTTTCCGGACCTAACGTGGGAGGGTCAGAGAAGTCAGGCTGAGGCATGCTCCCCCCATGCCATCCCTCTTCCCTGCCTTCTGGGTGCTAGGCTGAAGTCTGCTTTCCCCACCTGATCCAGCTGTTTCTGGATCTTGCTCTGCTGCTCTGTAACCAGCTTGAGCTTCTCAGCATCAGCTTCTGGGAACTCACGGCCAGCTTTTTTGGCAGTGCGCTGCTTGGCACACAGAGCCTTCCGGGACTTGCGGTGTACACCAATCTGCTCCTCTAGCACCTTCAGCTGCATCTGTAGGAGCTGCTGGGTATGGAACAGCCACTCCTCATACTGCCGCTGGTCAGCTTCATCTAGGAAAGGAAGCTGGGTGTCAGGACCTGCAAAACGGTAACCCCAATCCCTCTTCCTCTATCTGTCCCAAACCACTTCCCTACACCTTCCTCCCGTGCCCCATACTCACTGATAACTCCCTGAGCAAAAGTGGGTGGGTTGGGACGAGGCTGGGAAGGATCACCAGCACTACGCTCCTGCAATGAGAGAGGCTGTTAAAGGGTCATTGTTCCCTGCCAGGCCCTAAGAAAGGTGGCCCAATGGCAGAAAACACAAGTTCCTACTCCCACTTGACCACTTACCTGGCCACTCCCAGCTGCCACATGGTTCTGCAGATCACTGCCAGGTCCCCCCGAGAGCCTCTGAGCTAGCAGAGACACTTGTTGCCTGGAGTCCACCAAAGCACAGAGGGTAAGTGTTGGCAATGAAAAAGTTGGAAAGCAAAGATGTGGGACAAGTAGGGAGAAGGGCCAAGAAGGGGTGTGACTGGGAAAGAAAAGGGCAATCCCCATTCCAGCCCTGAGTCTTACCTGTTCATACCAGGTGCCACCCCAATGCTGCCTTGAGCCATCACTTTCTTGATGCCTTTCAAAGCCACCATCTTGGCCTTTGCAATGGGATCAATGATATCTTCTGCAGCAAATTTGTCCAGGTCTGGAGAGGGAAGAACCAAGTGAGCTGGGTTATGGGGCCAATGCTCCATTGAATATCTGAGATTCCTTTCAACATCCTGACCTCAACCAAGCCAGGCAGAACAATGGCATGGCAAGGCAGAAAGACCACTGAATTAGGAGCCAGTCTGCCTGGGTGAATCAGCTCTGTTATTCACAGGATATGTGGTCCTGTTTTTACTTGCACTGTGCTAGGAAAAGGGGCTCCATAAAAATTTGTTGAGTCAATCTGTGCTATTTCACCTGTTTACCCTTTAATTTGGTAGAGATGATGATCTCTACTCCATCTACCTCACAGAGGTGTTGAGAGGATCAAATGTGACAAGAATATAAATACACTTTATGACTTGGAAAGCATTCTTCAAATATAATGTTCTTAGTGCAACTAGCACATCTCAAGAACCCAAGACGCTGGCACTGTTGCAAAGCCCTAGATGCCAGAGCTGTTTTGGGTACCACATGCATCACCTGTAGTCCACTCTCCTGTCTGTCTAAACTGCTGGGCAAAAAAGAAGAAACAAACCACCACCAAAAACTTAAGTCTTCCTAAAATCCTACACATTGTATTATTTCTCCACTGCTCAGAAAACTTAACTGAGCTCCCACTTTCTATTTTTTTTTTTTTTTAAGACAAATCTTGCTGTTGTCACCCAGGTTGGAGTGCAATGAATTTTGGCTCACTGCAACCTCTGTCTCCCGGGTTCATGCGATTCTCCTGCCTCAGCCTCCCGAGTAGCTGGGATTATAGGCATCTGCCACCATGCCCAGCTAATTTTTGTATCTGTAGTAGAGATGGGGTTTCACCATATTGGCCAGGCTAGTCTTGAACTCCTGACCTCAGGTGATCCACCCAGCTTGGCCTTCCAAAGTGCTGGGATTACAGGAGTGAGCCACTGCGCCCAGCCAGAGCTCCCACTTTCTAAAGGACTAACCAAACTCCCTCTCCTGGAATTCTGAGGCAGTAAACAGTTAAGAGGAGTACCGACCAGACTTCAGATCTAGTTCTGCTAGCTGCTGCGTAATCTTGGACAAGTTACTTAACCTCCACATGTGTTTCCTCTTCTGTAATCAAAGATAATAACAATATCTACTTAATGAGTCTGCTGTAATTATTAAATTGGACAAAAAGTGCAAAGTGCTCAGTAAACTACTTGGCAAATAGTAATTACTCAATAAATGCTATTATAATTTGAGGTATTTTTCAATCTGGCCTCAACCTTACCTCACCAAAATTATGTCACTTACTTCACACTCAACAGTCTACTCCAGCCTAACCATTTCACTTACTGTTCTTGAAACATACCATAGGTTTTCCCACCATTACAGCCTCAATGAACTTTTTCACCTATCCCAACTGCTTTATTATTTTTTTTGACAGTCTTGCTGTGTTGTCCAGGCTGGAGTGCAGTGGTGCGATTTTGGCTCACTACAACCTCTGCCTCCTGGGTTCAAGCGATTCTCCTGCCCCAGCCTCTCGAGTAGCTAGGACTATAGGCATGCACCACCACGCCCAGCTAATTTCTATATTTTTAGTAGAGATAGGGTTTCACCATCTTGGTCAGGCTGGTCTTGATATCAAGTGATCCGCCCATCTTGGCCTCCCAAAATGCTGGGATTACAGGCGTGAGCCACCGCGCCCGGCCTCAACTGCTTTTATTTGCACCACTTCTCTTCAACTCCTAAGCTTTCAACTTCACCACAGCCACAAAGGCTCTGCTAATTAGGCTTCATACATTCAATTTATTCAAACATCTGCTATATGCCTCCTATATGACAGCAACCGTTCTCTCTCTTCTTAAAAGCTACAGTGTTTCTGCCTCTACCACTAGTATATTATTCAGCCAAAGTTCTTCGTGTCTCATCTTAACCAGGTATTATTTTAGGTCTCTAGCCTCAGTGCCCATTTAGTGGTAACAATGATCACCCTGAGTAACTTGGCTATGTTACCAGCCGAGGTTACCTGTATCTGGAAAGAAGCTGTTTGCCAGCTGCTGCTGCATTGCCAGTTGCTGGGGCTTCATGCACATGGAAGGTGGCATGGTGCCCATGGGCTTCTGTGATAGCACTGGCTGTGAGCTCTGCTGGGGTACCAAGCCTGCCTGCCCTCCATGCTGCCCACTCAGCATATGCCCTTGATTGGACACCATAGCCATGGATGGGGCCAGGCGCTGCTGGAGGGCATGAGCTGGTGGCTGGGTGGGCATCAGTGGTTGAGCCAAGCCTGGCTGTCGGGTACCTCCAAGACCCAGGGAAAGCTGCTGCTGGGACCCAGCCAAACTGGGAGAAGAGCCCTCATGTGGCAAAGACATGGCCTGGGCAGGGCCTGGTGTAGACAGTAGGGAATGCTGCTGTTGCTGCTGCTGCTGCTGCTGCTGCTGCTGCTGCTGCTGCTGCTGCTGCTGCTGTTGCTGGACAGGCTGCAACTGTGCTGAAAGCTGCTGCTTCTTCTGCAACTCCTTCTTCTCGTGCTCCAACAGGTCCTCAATGAGCAGGGGCAACTCGCTGGCTACCAGTGAGCTCTCCATCTTGTCTAGCTCATCCGCAGATGCTGCAGGTTCACCAGGCAAGGTCAGGGCCCCACTCCCGAGCTCAAACTTTTCCAGGAGGGAGGATCCTCCTGGGCCACTCAATGGGCTGGGGGTCAGCAGATGAGCTGGTGGTCCTCCTGTGGCCCCAAAGGAGCCCTTCTCAGCTGTGTGCCCACTGCTAGAAAATGGTCCTGTGCCCATCCGGGTATCCCGGCTGTTCATCACGCTCTGTCCTGGCTTTAGCCCCAGGCCAAGGGAATTGGCAGCAGGTACAGGCTCTACCTTGGGGGTTGCAATGGTGAACTGACAAGGGGAAGGGTGGCGTCCACCCTCCTCCACCTTGGGCTTCACCTCAGGGAGCACAGATGCCAGGCGGGGCTCAGAGGCATCAGCAGCAGGGGGAGGGCGCTCCTCAGGGCCCAAGGGTCCTGGCTCCACCCCCTGCAGCAGGGCCTCCCGTTCAGCCTTCTCATTAGCCGATTCTACCAGCCTCAGGTGCTCATTGAAGATGTCCTTCTTGTCCCCAGTGTCCAGCTCAGGATCAGTATATGCCAGCAGGTCAAACTCATCTCCATTGAGCAGGTCATCCAAGTGGGGGTCATTGGTCTCCAGGTTTTCTAGGGTGCCCAGTTCATCATCACCCTTGGCCACATCCACACCCAGACCTAAGTGAGCAAGCTCTTCATCATCCTCTAGGGCCTTGTGGGCATCAAAATCATCATCCAGCTCGGGATCTTCACAGGGCAACTTCCCAGCTTCCAGGGCCAGAGGAGGGGGGCGGCCAAGCTCTGTGCTTGAGGGGGGCCGGGTGACCAGCTCCAAGCCAGTTGGCAGGGTAGGACCTTTGGTATGGGGTGTTGGATGGAGGCTGTTGTTCAGTTCAGGGGCCAGTGGGCCTGAGGGTTTCTGTGTGGGAAGACCTGATACCGCCAGGCCCCGAAGCCCTTCAGGAGCCAGTCGGTGGGGGTCCTCACTTACAGGGTAAAAACGAGGTCTCTGAGGTGGGCCCTGACCAGGAAACTGAGTTCCCCCAGGTCCCAGTCCTTTCTGTACATTGTGCCGCAGCTCAATGAACTGGGCAGGACCAGCTGGACCAGGCACTGGCTCACCAGGGCCTGGCAGGCGGGTGGGAATTCCTGTCAAGGGGGAACCTAGGGTTTGGCGGCCAAGTTCAGGTCCAGGAGTTGATGGAAAGCGAGTTGACATGGCAAATCGCATGGAGGTTGCTGCTGTTGCCTGTTGCTGCTGCCACAGTTGCTGTTGCTGCTGTACGGGCAGGGACCCAGGATAGGGTGCTCGCTGATAGAAAGCTTGGGAGCCTCCTACCAGTTGCCTGAAAGAATACACAGTAGTCAGTAAGATGAAATCAGATGAAAAGTAGCAAGAACATAGGCTTATGGCAGTGAGGAAGGATACAATTAATGTAATGAAGGGGAAAGGAATGAGGAAGAAGAGAAAGTGATACTGGAGAAGGATTAGTGAGACAGGAAAATCCATCCCCCTTGGTTTACCCCCAGGGAACCTCTTGGAGACTCACCGGCTGTTCACATCCATAGAGGAAGGCGTGGCTGGTGGAGGTGGCCGGGAGAGTCGGTCATCGCTAGGGAAGGACCCTGGCCCCAGAATGGGGCCACTCAGCTTGCTTTGAGGCAACCCCACAAGGCTGCTCTTGTCCTAGAAGAGACAAGGTAGATAAAGGTGGGGCAATCTTCAATATCCTGGCCCCACTATCCCACTATCCCTTGCCACTCTACCTACCTGTGATCCAGCAAAGGGGGTCTGGCCTCGATTCAGCTGCTCAAAGGCAGGGCTGCTGGGGTCAGCACCCCAGCTGCCTGGAGGCCCCACTGCTCCTGCAGCTGCTGCAGCTGTTTCCTTCTCCTGCCGCAGGGTGTTGCGCTGGATCTGCTGCCGAATCAGCAGCTCTCGTAGTCGCTGGCGCTGTGCAGAAAACGCAGAAGAGGAGTAAGCCCATTCTATTCCAATCATTGGGCTGACCCAGAGACAGCAGCGATATGAGGGGCTTAGCTCCTGGGTGTCAACTTACCTGCCGTTGCTTCTCCAGCTCTGTCTGGCTAAGGCCGGACATGCCTGGGTCCTGGGTACCTGGGAGTTCAGGTGTCGCCAAAGAGCTACCCATTCCAGCCCCTGGGTCTTCTCGCTTTTCGACAGGAGAGGTGATGCCTGATCGCTGTGAGGCTCCATGGGACAGGTAGGGGAGGGATCCGTCGGGTACAGGTGGTGGCAGAACTGACGGGGGGCGGAGCGGGGACAGCCCATAGCTCTCCCCTGTGGACCCGCTGCTGGGCCCCAGGGGGCTGCCCGATTGGTGGAAGTTCCCTGTGGCTACTGCGTAGTTTGTGCTTTGAGGCTTGCCCAAGGTGGGGCCGGGCCCAAAATGGCTGTTGATCCCATGGGGTGGCGGGAGACCAGGCTGAGGGACAGGGGGCTTTAGGGAAGGTTCCCCTACCGCCTGAGGGAAAGTGAAACGCATGGGAGAGGGGGTGCCCACAAATGCGCCCGTCCCAGGGGACCGGACAAAATTGGGGGGCTGCCCACTTGGGACCTTGGCATGAAGTTCACCTGCTGGCCCCGAGGGCAGGGCTGCTGGGAAACCCCCAGCCCCCAGCGGAGTGTGGGCTAGAGACCCAGCCTTAAAGGCAACTTCAGGGGGCTGGGGTCGGGGTGGCTTATGCAATGGGGCAAATGGGTCACGGGACTGAGGGCGTGAAGGTGGGCGAGAATATGGGTCAGGGGACTGGAAGCGAGGTGTAACAGGGGACGGGCAGAAAGCTTCAGCAGACAGAGGACGGGGTGTCAGTGGAGACTGGGAGCTAGACTGGGACTGAGGACTGGCAGGCACTCGGGAGAAAGGGTCAGAGGGCAATGAGCGAGGGGGCGGAGCACAGCAGCTCTCAGGGGGCAGAGGCTGGGGCCGAGGGGTCAATGGGGGCTGGGCATAGGGGTCAGGGTAGGAGCCAGGGCGAAAGATGTCCGGGTGACTTGGGGGGGAAGGGACCAAAGCCTGGGCAGGAGGTGGCTCCTGAGGCCTTAGGCCCAAGCCCGGGCTCTGGGGCTCTACCTGAGATGCCCGAGGGGTCAGGGGGGCTTTGAAGACATCAGGTGTCTTTAACTCCAGGCCACCCAGGTGGGGGCCTGAGGAGGGTGAGTCAACAAAGCCCAGGTTTGGGGGCCCATAGCTAGGAGAAGATGCCCCAAGCTCTTCCTTCTTCACCTCGAGAGCCTTCCGGGACTCCCCAAAAGGTGGGGGCGAGAGCAGGGGCTCGGAAGCCTTGCCTCCCCCTACCCCAGGGCTCTCAGGCACAGCCAGATTATCCAGCGAGGGGCAGCGGGGTTTGAGGAAGGGGTCAGGTGTGGAGGGCTGGTGTCGGGGCGTGCCAGGTGGGGTAGTGTGGAATTCCCCTGGCTGACCAGTCCCAGGACGAGATGAGGTGCCCAGCATTGGGGGCTGCACAGGAGCCCCCGTTGGACTAGGATAGTGGGGATAGGTGGGTGGTGCTGTGGGGAAGCGGGGCTCCAGGGCATAGGCGGGAGCCAGTCCAAAGGGGTCCTGCGAAGGCACTTGGGCGGGCACCTGGGGTGGGAGCTTGAGGAAGAGCTCACCAGGCGAGTCAGGGCCGGGCACCGAGCCCGCCGGCGGCTTCAGGAACCCGTCCGCAGAGGTAGACAAGCCGGCGGGGGTAGTGGGGCTGCCAATGAAAATGGTGGGGGCAGCGGCGGGGGGCGGGCTGCCCAGTGCCCCTGGCTGGGGGGGAATGCGGAGATGTAGGGCCGGTCGGTCAGTCTTACGGGCTATGTCGCCCACCTTGGTCTGCTTGTTGATCTGGCTCTCAGCCTGCTATAGGGGGAGACCAGGCACAGACCAGTCAGGCTGCTGCAGGCAGGTCCCATGTCCCTCCATCCTCAAGAGAAGCCACCCACTAGAGGATTGCTATGCCCCAGCCCAGCCCCACTCACCTTCTGCACCTTGTTGATGCGGTGAGCTGCCCGGTTATCTTTGGCCTTTTGCTGAGGGATATAGGACACAGCCTTAGGGCCTAGTGCTCAGCCTCATGCCCCGCCCCAACGCTGTACAGTGTTTTCACACTCCCTACCCAAAAGCTGATCCCCTCTGGCCCAGCTGCTTTAATAGTGGGGAGTGGAAAGAACTGAGGTAAATTACTCAAAGATCCCTCCCTCCCTCAGTTTTCATGCTGACCCATGCTCCTTTCTGTCTCACCAGGTAGGGGGCTTTGTCTGCTGCTGGAACCTTTCTCCAGAGCTTCATGATTTGTTTGCAACGGCTTGACCAGTCTGGAGGGCAGAGAGAGTGAGTCAGAGGAGACTTGGCAGATGACCCTTCCACCTGCCACGTTGCCAGGCTGTCTCCCTTGCCCTTGTCCCACAAGTACCTGGGTAGTCTTGCTTGAGATTAGGAAAATTAATGTTGGCATAGAGCACGGGCGAGATGGTGGACAGCTGGCCCAACTCCTCATCCTTCTCCCAGCGCTGAAGACTCCGCTGGTTATAGGAGAGTCCATCGCCCTCACCCTCTGTGGTGGGGGTTGTGGGAGTGGAGGGCGTGGTGCCGCCTGAGCCTGTCCAGGGGCTGTCTGGCTCACCAGGTTCCGGGCTAAAGAAGCCCCCGCGCTCCCTGGGGCGCAGGGGCAGAGAGTCACAGTGGGCAGTGATGCCAAGTCCCACCCCAGACAAACTGTCCAGAGCCCCAGGCCACTGCCCTGCCCCCAAAGAGGAGGGCCACTAACAAGGGAACAGGGAGGACAAGGGAAGTGCTGCAGGAGTCCGAGGGAGGCGAGGCACGAACTCAGATGGAGGGAAAGCACAAAGCAGAGATACCAACCTAGAGTCCAGAAACGGGGACTGGCAGAGGCCTGGGTAGGAGTCCATTGGGCTGCTGGAGGGGAGACTGCCCAAAGGGAGTCCACCTACAAGACGGACAGGATCAGAGAAAAAAGAGCAACTGGCCCATCCTGGAGGCAAGCTTGGTCATGCCAGTCTTCAGACCACTCCCACCCGTATCACCTTGAAGAAAGGGCCTCTGCAATGGCGTACGGCTGCCTTCTAGACCAGGGGTTCCACAACCCAGATGCTGCTCTCGTTCAGAGCCCAGAACATCCTTGAAGAGCTGCTGCAGGTCCTTGGATTCCATCTTGGGCAGTTCTGTGGGGGAATGAAGGACACTGTTGAGGAAGACTGAGAAGTTCAGGTGACACCACAGGTCTACAAATGGTCAAGGCCAGGGAAGGTGCCCAGGATTCCCCACCAGAGAAGCTGTACAGATCACAGTCCCACAGATAGGACCTTCTCCTTCTTCCACAGAAAACCCTTAAACACAAAGAGGTGAGGGTCACAGCCTCACCTTCTGTGGAAATCCTGTCTAAGTCAGAGCTAAGCATCCCTTCACCTGGGGTGCCTGGTTTCTCAGGGTCACTGGGCACTGGGGATGCCTTCACACCCCCATCCTCAGGTCCTGTAAATGCCAAGAGAAACCCATGGGTCAAGGCCAGCATGGAGGTACCACACTGGACACTCTGAACCACAGAGGGCCATGGGACAGTTTCCAGCCTCCAACCCTGACAATGTTCAGGGGCATGGCAGAGTGACAGAGGCAAGGCCAAGACAGGACACAGTCCCCCCGGCAGCCCTCACCTGGTGTATCAGCCTTGCCTTCGAGGCCACGGGATTCTTCGTCTGCAATATCTGGACCATCATCTCCTATGAGCAAGAGTCCCCACTCCAATCAGAGACGTCCTGCATCTGATGCCCAGAACAGGTTCCCAGCTCCCATAGCCCTATAGGCCAGGACCCCTGACCCCACCCTTGACTCCTGGAGGCCAGTTCATATCCCATCAAATAACTTACCAGCTCCTAATCCAGAAGGAAGTTGGATTCTCTCAGATCACTCACTCCCACCTAACTAACCTTTCTGTGAGGTGGGGAGCTCCTTCCTTTCTGAGCCTCCATCTCCCTTGGCTTTTGGGGTTCCTTGTCCAAAGCCTGGCCGGCCCATCCCAACTGCAAAAAGGGCCTTACGGCTCAGGTCCAGCAGCTCCTTCCCAAAGAAGGCTTCCTGTGGGGAGTCAAGGAGAAACAGGCTTCATGCCCTGCAAGATGCAGACACCTCCGTCACTGCTTGGAGCCTGAAACCCACCTGCAGGTAAGCAGGGAACATGTCCTCCAGTTTGCTCTTCTTGCGCCCTCGCCGCTGTTGCTTCTTCTTCTCATCCCCTTCAGCTAAGCTCTGCTCCACAGCACCCTCTGCAGGCACGTCAGCAGGTGTCACTGTGGACAGAACAAGTGTCAGATTCTGGAGGTTGAGAGCATGCTGCTCCCAACAGCATGTCACCCAAGCGTGACACTTTGTGCCTACTCTCTCCCACAACATCAGCTGGGTCCACCACCCTCTTGGCCCTTTCAATGAGTCCATCCCCTGGGTCTCTCTGGCATTGCCCCACCTTCTCCCAGGCCCCACTGGTGCCCTCACCCGTCTCACCCTCGTCGGGCTGCCCATCCCCACTCAACACCTCCGCCTGTGCAGCAGGCCCCTTTTTCATGCGCATGTGGGATTTCCGCTGTCGCACCATGAAACCACCAATGCCTATGAGGAGGCAGAGCTGCAGATGAGAAGCTGCTGGGGGACCTAGTGAGCTGCCCCGCACCACCCCACCATCCCAGGTCCTCACCAGGCCGATAGGGTTTACGCTTGCGTTTTTTGCTTTCCTCGGTCTCCTCTTTGCCAGGCTCCACATCAGGGCTGACAGGGCCCTCCAGTTTAATTTCACACTCCATGTGCTCCACACCACCTGCGTATGGTGACAGAAGAGATGGAGGCAGATCAGAACTATAGGCATCCCCTTTTTTTTTGAGACGGAGTCTCGCTGCGTTGCCCAGGCTGGAGTACAGTAGCACAATCTCGGCTCACTGCAACCTCCGCCTCCCAGGTTCAAGCGATTCTCCTGCCTCAGCCTCCTGAGTAGCTGGGACTACAGGCACATGCCACCACACCTGGCTAATTTCTTGTATTTTTTTTTTTAAGTAGAGATTTTCTAGTAGAGGTTTCACTGTGTTAGCCAGGATGGTCTCAATCTCCTGACCTCGTGATCCACCCACCTCGGCCTCCTAAAGTGCTGGGATTACCGGTGTGAGCCACCATGCCCAGCCCTATGGGCCCTTTTAACCTTGTCACCCTTCCACTAAGAGGGCTGAGTACCATGCCACAGAGCCACCTGGACAAAACCAGCAGTGCTTAAGGGTAACTGTGAGCGGCAACACAGCCCCCACCCAACATCTCACTCCCAGAGGTGTGCTCCCACTACTCTGCTGCTCCCTAAGATTCCCCAAGCTAACCTTCACCCTTGAGCAGCTCATCGGTGTCCAGGTCCCCATCCTTCTTGTCATCAGGGCCAAGGGCATCTGAGGGCTCAGAACCCTCCAACCCCGCCTCGCCTGGGAGGCCAGGCCGTCCTCGCCGCTGGCGCCGCTTGTGCAGTGGTGACATGGTCAGGTTACGCAGCACAGTCATGCCAGTTTCCGTCAGCCACACACCTTCGAAGCGAAAGTACTGGGGCTCTGTGTAAGAGGAAAGAGTGTGTGATCCCTGGATGGAAGCCCCAGGGAAACCAGAACTGCAAGTTTCAACCTATGTCCTTAGCTGAGACAAAGGCAGTGACAGAAAGTCCAGCCTAGGGTCTAAATGCTGGGGAGAAAAGGCCACCAAGGACCATTGGCTGAGGCCCGAGTTCTCTGTCAGTGACCTAGGGAGATTCAGAGAGGAACTGTAACTCAGAAGCCTGCCTTTGCTCATGATTAACCCTAGGTTCACTAAATAGATTCTCTTGCTATCTGGGGCTAGAAGGGCCCCTACTTGCTGAATGCCAGCACACAGTGTCCTAGATGCCAGTAACAGCATCCATATCATGATGAAGGAGATGTCCCTGGCCCCTTTCACTGAGAAAAGAGTTGTGTTCTCTGAACATGAAATTCTGGCAGTGAAAAGGCCATGGTGCCTGAGGAAAAAAACACTGCTTGGGAAGCTGGAGACCTTGGATCTAGTCATAACTTTGCCACTAACTTGCTAGATGACCTTAGGCAGGCCACTTAACTTCCCTGGGTCTGAGTTTCCTCCTCTTAAAATGAGGAAATGAAGTTGGGGGGTTAAGCTAGACTAGATGATGTCTGAAGTCTGATCTGGCTTTGGCATTCAAAATTTCTGTGACTCACCTGGCTCTTTCACCTTCATAGGCACCAACTCTGGAGGCGCAACAGGCACTATGGCGAGAAGGACAAACCGAGGTGGCTGAGGCCCTGTCCCAAAGCAAGGTATCCCTGCCCTGACTCCTCCTCCTACCCACCAGCTGGTACTCACCCACAGGCTTTACTACATAGGGCTGGCAGGAGACACAGTCAAAGCCCTCATCGGCTGCCTGCTCCACATCGTCCTCTGTGAAGAGGCTCTCACAGCCAGCATGCATCCACCTGGAGAACAGAGACCGAAGGAGATGAGCATGGGCAATGAGAGGCTGGCAACAGGGCCGACATGAGGGGAAACAGATATACTCACCGTTCACAGTGGCGGCACTGGATTAGTAAGTCCTCTTCCACATAAGGAGCATGGCAGATAGGGCAGGTCACCAGGCTGGCACAGGGCCCACAGTGTGTGTAACTATTCTGCCATTCACAGTGGAAGCCAGGGGAGGCAGCCCCACACTGCATACAAGACACACACCTGGTAGGAGCAGAAAAACAGAGCCTTAACACCTACCCAAAGAACCCAGAAGTCCCCTCAATGGGAACCCCAGCCACCAGCCTGGCCTCGGAAACCCAGCCTCTGTCACATACTCAACATCATATCCACTTTAACGTCCCAAGGCCCCAGGCTCTACTGAAGCTCCCAGTCTCCTTACCACTTGCACTTCCAGCCGCCCTTGGGCACAGTGAGCAGTGGGGGGTCCAGGCAGTATGTGTGGTAGCTAATGTCACAGTCATCACAGAGCAGCAGGCGTGAGGGGTCGGAGGCCTGGCCGCACACCTCACACACAATACACTCCACACAACGCCAGCCCTTGAGCAGCATCACCTTAGTGATCTGGGGCAGAAGACGGGAATTTCACAGGGTGTGAGGTGGAAAGGAGGTAGAACTTTTTTTGTTTTTGTTTTTTTTGTGAGACGGAGTTTCACTCTTGTTGCCCAGGCTGGAATGCCACTGGCACAATCTCGGCTCACTGCAACTTCCACCTCCCAAGTACAAGCACTTCTCCTGTCTCAGCCTCCCAAGTAGCTTGGATTACAGGCATGTGTCACCATGCCTAGCTCCTTTTTTTTGTATTTAGTAGAGATGAGGTTTCACCATGTTAGTCAGGCTTGTCATGAACTCCTGACCTCAGATGATCCACCCACCTCAGCCTCCTGAAGTGCTGGGATTACATGCATGTACCACAGCGTCCAGTCTAGGAGGTGGGACTTCTAAGGGTAAGGCTGGAACAACTCCAGTGCAGAGACCAGGCCTCCAGTTGAGCACAGGGAGACTTATGCAGAGCACCCTCATCCCCAAAATAATGGCTCTAAACTTAGGCTCCCAACGATCTCTGCTGATCGGAGAAGAGTTGCAACAGCCACTGCCTCATTATGAATGGAATAGCAATCTTTCCACTAGCCAAGCCCCTCAAAAGAGACTGTAGACAGAATTAGGTCTCCCAATTTTTCTTTTTCTTTTTTTGAGATGGATCTCACTCCATCGCCCAGGCTGGAGTGCAGTGGTGCAATCTCAGCTCACTGCAACCTCTGCCTCCCGGGTTCCAGCAATTCTCCTACCTCGGCCTCCTGAGTACCTGGGATTACAGGCGCACACCACCACACCTGGCTAATTTTGTATTTTTAGTAGAGACAGGGTTTCGCCATGCTGGTCTTGAACTCCCGACCTCAGGTGATCTGCCTGCCTAGGCCTCCCAAAGTGCTGGGATTACAGGCGTGTCCACCAGGCCGGGCTTCCCCCAATTATTCTTGAACATTTACAACTCACTATTGCTGCTAGTTAGTAAATATTAGCAATAGACAAGTCATAAATATTAATGAAAACCCCAAAATAACTGATCATGCGTATGTCAAAAACACTGCTTTCTCTTTGTGAACATGTACTTATAATTTGACATTTTATCTCCAAAATATATCATGTTTTTGCTAGTAAAGTTATCTCATATATATATATGTGAATGACAAAAAAAAAGGCAATGTCTCAAAAAATATATATACATAAATATATATAAATTTTTTTTTTTTTTTGAGACTGAGTCTTGCTCTATCACCCAGGTTAAAGTGCAGTGGAGTTATCACAGCTCACTATAGCTTTAATCTCCTGGGCTAAAGCAGTCCTCCCACCTCAGCCTCCTGAGTGCTGGGACTACAGGCACGCACTCCCATGCCTGGCTAATTTCTAATGGTTGTTAGTAGAGGTGCAGTCTATGTTGTCCAGGCTAGTCTTAAACTCCTGAACTCAAGCAATCCTCCCACCTTAGCCTCCCAAAGTACTGTGATTGTAGGCGTGAGTCACCACTCACAGCCAAGTTGTTTTATTTTTTACAATGGACTGAATTATATCAGCAAGTCGGGGTCTACCACAAAGAAACTATAAAATCTACCGTGAGTTCCAAAGTACTCTTCCCCAAGAAAAGTTTGATAACCACCAGCGATTAATGAACAATATCCATGACCAATGGTTGCTTTAAGAGGTGGTATGGCCAGACAAGGAACTAGGGTAAGAAATAACTGACCCTATTCCCCAGCCTATACCTCTTGGGCCCTGAACTCACCTTGCTGTTGACACAGTAAGGGTGATAGCACTGAGAGCACTGCGAACACGCAAGGAGGTGGCCCTCTGCACCCCGGCCAAAGCTGCCACATACCACACACATGTCCTGGGGAAACACAAAGAAACTGGAATGTCCAGTATCTCCCTATCCCACTCAGATTCAGCCTACTATGACACTACAACACTGATTTGAGACCAGAGAGTCAAGAACCCCATCCCACAGCATTAGGACACTGTAAGCTACTAAGGAACCCTGCTCTTTCCTAGGATGCCTAACTCACCTAATCAGGTCACTTGAATTTGTAAAGCCTGACATGGGCAAAGGCAAGAAGAAATTAAAGGATAAGATGGGGTAAAGATTGGTCAGGTGAGAATCACATATGTGACAAAATTCTATCAGCTTGAAGATTTTTCAAGTGAGGACACATACAAGCTCCCTAAGCTATAAACTTCAATAGGGCAAAGACCTTTTCACTGTTATTTCTCTAGCTCCTAGCTTAGTGCCAAGCTCAGAGGAAGCACTCAAGAGAAATGTGATGGATGGAAAAATAAACAACATGATTAGAATTCATGGTCTGTTTTCTCATTAGCTGAGTATCCCCAGAAGTAGGTCCCCAGTTTTCCCCATCTATCCTCTCACCAAAACACACACATACACAGCATTATGGCTTTGTCCTGGCCATAACGTTCAGTGTGCCAGGTCTGACTGTATGGTACCTGCATTAGGACGAATTTGTCTGTGTTGGAGAAGAGAACCACGGTATTCTGCATGGTGTCATCATCTTCCTCCTCCTCCTCCTTACTGGGAGAGCTATCAATATCAGCAACCTTATGGGCAGAGAGTTGTAGAAGTGAGGCAGATAAATCTGCCCCCACCAAGCTATTTTCCTCTTTGGTGTTGGGGGAAAAGGGTGTGAACCCCTGGCTAAGATGAAGGCCAAAAGCCAGGAAAAAGAGACAGAACACCCCAGCTCCCAAACTGGGCGTCAGCCTGATAGCAGAGATTTCAGAAAAACCTGGGAGCCAAGTGGAGAGGAACACAAACATAGCCAGACAGGTCCCAGACAAGCAGGCAGGTAGGCAAGCATGCAAGGGACTGACAGGACTCAGACGGTGCTAAAGCATGCTTGGGGGATGGGAGGAATAGGAGGCCTCTCCTTACTACCAGAGTCTCAATGGAAGAAGCAGTTGACTTTAGCCGGGCCCGTCCTCTACCACGTCCTCCATGGGCTCCTCCACGAGGCCGGCGTCTTCCTGGGAAACTACTGCTGCGACCCTGAGTGAAAGAAGGGAGCAATGACAGGAGCATGTCAAGGGCTAGTGTGTTGGGCTTACACGCTTAGATGGAACAAGTGACAAATGGACACAGTAAAACAGAGTAAAAACGGAACAAGTGACAAATGCCCAGGAGTCCCACTCAGGGCAGGGGAAAAGGCCAAGCTCCCAGATATTAACAAGCACATAGCTCTAGCCCAAACTCATTCTTCCCCTCCCAAGAATGGCTGACATGGACAAGGAGAAAAAACAGTGGCTTAAAAGAAGCAAATTTCTAGTCCCGATTCTATTACTGAGTAACCATGAATCTGGGCAAGTTATTTATCCCTTCTATATATTATTATTCTCCTTAATAAAATAATTGGAATAAAGGATTTCCAAGTCTAGGATTCAAAAAGCAAGGTGAGAAGCTATCAGTGACACAGGACTAGTACCTCTAACAGTGGCCTAGCGCTGATCACATCCAGCAGCTAGACAGCCCCTCACCTGTTTGATGCGGGAACGGGCTGGGGAGCTGCGCCGCCGCCCCTTCTCCCCATCAGCTTTGCCTCCGCTGATAGCTGTCCCGGCATCACACAATAGTGAGTCATCAGTCTCTGGCAGTGAGTCCGTACAGAGCCGTAGGGAGCCTTCATCTCGGGCTGGACTAACATCCGTAGAGACCCCCAGCTCCATGGACAGGGAGCCACCCCCCTCTGGGTCAGGAGAGCCCAGGAGGGGCTCTGAACCAGGAAAACTGGCACTGGCATCGCCCTGGCTCAGATTAGAGATCTCATTAACGATGTCGGATTTGATGAGAGTGGGTGGTGTGGGGGCCACCGATGCACGTGGCTCTTCTTGTTCTTCACATGGTGAGCCCTGCCCTGCTGCCTGCTTGCATTCGGGGTAGACCTCCATAGGGGTCACAGGGGCCAGCTCCTCGGGGTCAGGGAGCACAGGGGAGCCTTTAAGTTCACTAGCCAAACTGCCAGGCGTCTGTCCAGCCTCTGGCTGTGAACCTGGAGCATCAATCCCATCCAGAGGGGCTATGTCTTCCCCTAGGCCAGAGAAGTCATCCAGGGCTGGGGCAGGGCTGGGAGCGGGACAGGAAAGGTCGCCCATTGGGGAAGGGAGGGGACTGGTGGCACTGGGTTCCAAGGCTGGGCATTCAGGTTCTGGAACTTTCTCAGTATCCATTTCATGTGACTCAGCCTCATCTGAGACCCCCACTGCCTTCCCTATGGGACTCAACGGGGAGGGAACAGACAGTGGCAGGGCAGGAGGGGAGCACTGGGAAGGAGGGGAGTTTTGAGGAGGCAGGGAATGCTGAAGGAGTGGTGAACACTGAGGGGGAAGGGGCTCTATCAGGATGAGAGAAGCCGGTCCCATTGGGGAGCCTGGAGATGGGGGAAGGATCATAGGGGGGACAGGCTCAGGGTCAGTGCAGATAGCTTCTGGTGGAGGGCTGATAGGTGTCTCCAGGATGGGGGCAGCCAAGGGTGACTCAGGGTAACTGTCCCCTTTGGCACCAAAGGGGTACTCTAATTCCCTCAAAGGAGACAGGGCTGGTGGGGCCACAGCTGTGATAATGGGTGAGAGCGGAGGAGGAAGGGAATCTGGAAGAGAAAAAAAGGGGGGCTCTTAGATTAGACATGCCATGAAGAGTTACGGCTGTCCCAGAGTAAGAGAGTACTAACATCCCCTTACCTGGTGGCATCAGCTGAGGCGACAAGGATGGCTCCCCAGACGGGGACAAGGGCAGCTCCTCAGGCAGAGGGGACAGAGGTGGTTCCCCAGGTTCAGACAGGGCCGGCTCTCCAAGCAAGGGAGATAAGGGTGGCTCCTCAGGTGGAGGGAACAAGGGCAACTCCTCAGGTACAGGGCATTGGCCTGGCTCCTCAGGGGGCTCTTCAGGCCGAGGCGACAGGGGTGGCTCCTCAGGTTGAAGAGACAGGTGCAGTTCCTCAGGCTGGGGGGACAGGTGTGGTTCCTCAGACTGGGAGGACGGGTGCAATTCCTCAGGCTGGGGAGATGAGCATGGCTCCTCAGGCACAGGAGACAGGTGCGGCTCCTCAGTCTGGGGGGACAAGTGTAATTCCTCAGGCTGAGGGGACAGATGTGGACCCTCAGGCTGGGGAGATAAGTGTGGCTCCTCGGGCCGGGGGGACAGGCGTGGCTCCTCAGGCTGGGGGGACAGGTGTGGCTCCTCAGGCTGTGGAGATAGATGCGGCTCCGCAGGCTGGGGGGACAGGTGTGGCTCCTCAGGCTGTGGAGATAGCTGTGGCTCCTCAGGCTGGGGGGACAGGTGCAGCTCCTCAGGCTGTGGAGATAGATGGGGCTCCTCGGGCTGGGGGGACAGGTGTGGCTCCTCAGACGGTGGGCAGAGTTGCAGCTCCTCAGGCTGGGCACAGAGATGTGGCTCCTCAGGTAGCGGTGACAGGGGTGACTCCTCCAGCGGCAGGGACATGAGTGAGTCCTCCGGTGGTGGGGAAGCAGGTGAGTCTTCAGGTGGTGGGGATGTGGGGGAGTCCTCAGGTGGTGGGGAAAGCCGTGAAGCCTCAGGTGGAGGGGACATGGGAGACTCCTCAGGCGGTGGGGACAAGGGAGATTCCTCAGGTGGTGGAGACAGGCGTGACACCTCAGGCAGGGGAGACAGGCACGATACCTCAGGTGGAGGGGACATAGGTGATTCCTCAGGTGGTGGGGACATAGGTGAGTCCTCAGGTGGTGGGGACAGGCGTGATGCCTCAGGTGGTGGGGAGAGGGGAGACTCCTCAGGTGGAGGAGACAGAGGAGACTCTTCAAATGGTGGGAACAGACGAGACGCCTCTGGTGGTGGAGACATGGGTGACTCTTCAGGTGGAGGGGACATGGGTGACTCCTCAGGTGGTGGAGACAGGCGAGATGCTTCAGGTGGTGGGGAAGTGGGCAATTCCTCAGGTGGTGGGGACAAAGGAGATTCCTCAAATGGTGGGGACAGGGGTGTCTCAAGTGCAGGGGATGGGGGTGACTCTTCCGGTGGACAGAAGGGCAACTCCTCTAGCGGAGAAAAAGGTGATGATTCAGGTGGGGGAGACAGAGGAGACTCCTCAGGCGGCGGAGAGAGGGGCGATTCCTCTGGCGGCCGGGACAGGTGCAATGCCTCAGGAAGCGGGGATGCGGGTGATTCCTCAGGTGGTGGGGACAGGCGTGATGCCTCAGGCGGTGGGGACGTAGGTGATTCCTCAGGTGGTGGGGACAGGGGTGACTCCTCAGGTGGGGGCAGCAGTGGCATCTCCTCATTTTGGGGGGCCTCCAACTGGGGCTCAAGTTGGACTCCTGCTCTCCCTGCAGACACAACACACAGTGCTCCTATCTAGCTCAGATCTACTCCACAGAAAGTGCAGGGTCTGGGGCAATGCAGAAACTGTCTCTTGCCACAGAATAAAAGGGGATGAATTTCAGGGACCCTCAAACCCTACTCACCTAGTGGTTTGGCTTCACATTGCAGGGGCCCCGGTTCCTTGGGTTGCATAGAGGTCACGTGCCCACCCTTTGGCTGCCCTTGGCATGCAACGTACAGAGCATCGGGCTCATCAGTGGGGGTATCGCCAGGCTCTGGGGGTGAAAATCTGCAGAGGGTACAGGGGAGCAGGCACTGTGGCTCTCACCAGCTAACAAATCCTACAGAGCACACTGGGGCAAGGCATGAATGCTGTGGATGGCACTGCCCACCTTGGAGCTCTTCTCTCAAAGTCCACTCGATTTAACATGGCCCCTGCCAACCTCTGTCCTTTCAATCTGCCAGCCCATTCTCAGCCTGTCCACACCGCTTACCTGCTACACACAGGGGTATGCTGCTCAGCAATGGAGCTGAGAGGCTGACCTCCCTGGGCTTTGTGACAGCGGTGACAGAGAGAGTAGTTCTCAAACCACTCCGAGTTGGGATTCAGTTCTGCCGAGCCTGCCCCACAGGCCCGGCACACTCGGCATGCCTAGGGGAAGGAAGTGGGCAAAACGTGCATTGGTCAGACAGCAAAGACTGAAGGAAAGTACAGGCCTTGTTAAGACAGAGAATGCTGTAGGAGGCAGAATCAGGGTACACTCACCTTGCACTTCCAAGAGTGAGCAGGCAGTTCCTCCATGGGTGGTTTTAGGCAGAAGGTATGGTATCCTTTGTCACACGTCTCACAAACCAACATCTTAGAGTCATTCCCAGGTTTCCTGTAGGGACACAGGGAACGTGACAATGTCCTCTCTGACCTCATTTCCTTTCTTTTTTGTTGTTTTCATGTTAACAGGCCTTCTCCAACTGCCCTCATTTTCAACCCTAACCTGTGATGTGCCTAAGACTTCCCTCCTGCCCTTCCATTCCTACCTGCAGGCTTGGCACACTTTACATTCAGGGCACTGCCAGCCAGCACGTTTGCGGGCAGTCAGAGCAGTGTCCAGGCAGGCCCCATGATAGTGATGCCCACAGCTGGTACAGAAGAACAGGTCACACAACTCCCCTGGCCCCTCACACACTGCACAGCGAGCCTCCTCTGCAAGGGACAGAGACAGCACAGGTTAGCTATGGATTTCCTGTAAGCCTCAGCACAGTGCTGTACACACAACAGGCACTCCATGGGCACAGAATGAACAAATAACAAAGTTACTGAGTGCCTGCCCAACGTCTGCCAGCTACTGTTATAGGCACTGGAAACACAGTGGAAAATGAGACAGGCAAAACTCTGGTGCTCACAAAGTTCACAACTATTTTAATGGGGCAGACCAACAGTATATAATTCTATACTTTGATTAGTGCTCTGCAGAGTACAAAAATCCAAGGCACACTTGGTCTCTCATTTGCGCTATGTCCAAAGGTCAGGACTTCTCACCCAGGTGTGCAGCCCCCTCACTGTGCTCTGGGCATAGCAGCTGCAGTGTTTTCATGGATAGGAAGGAACCGCTGGCAGTCGCGCAGGGGAAGTGGTAAAGCCGTGGACATCCAGGTGAGCGGCAAGGAATGGAGGCACCGAGCCTGGTGCAGTGGGAGCAGCGCTGCCAGGGTGAAGAAGGCTCAGTGTCAGCCAGCTCTCTCCAGAGAAACAGTTCAGGCACTAGCTCTGCCCCAGTATACCCACGGTCCTTCTCATTCCACCCTGACTCCCAGAAGCCCACCAGCCCTGTCCATCCTCTGCAAGAGCAGCCCTGCCCTTCACCTATGCAATCCTCTGGCCCCAGCCCCACCTGTGAGATCCCTGAGAAGATGGCCTTGTCCACACCACATAGTTGTGGGCCCTCCTGCCCCCATACGCCTGCCGACCATGCAGCACACCAATGGTGAGCCCAGCAGGACCCTTTACAGGTGGGAAGAGGTAAACAGAAAGGAAAGCGTTAACAAAAAGAGGCTGGCTGGCTCAGGACTACCCAGCCCTTATCCCATTTCCTGCCCCCTTCCCCTCACTCACCTCCAGGTTCTCCTAGGTGGGCAGGTGTAAGGCCCTCAGGGAAACCAATCTGTGATAGGTCCTCACTGGGCAGCACTGCCTCATTGGGCCGTGGGCTCCCCCCAGGGGACACCACTGGACACCGGGGCCAATCAAATGGCAACTCAAAGCGCTGTAGCTCCCGCTGCCCGTGCAGACTGGGCTCCCCGCAGTTACAGAGAGCACAACGCCGCACTGGACCCCCACTGTGGACACATAAGCATCAGTACCAGGCCAGGCCCCTGCAACCCTATGATTTGGCATGCCCATGCTTCCCCAACACTCATTTTCCTAAATCCTCTTCCTTGAAAGCCCTAGACTCTCAAATCAAATCTTCATGTGCCCTCAAACAAGTTACCTGCAGTCCTGAGGAGTGTCCTGAAGCCTGGGACTCCCAGAACTAGGGACAGAGACCTCCCCCACATGTGGGTTAGGCAGGTCTGACTCAGTGGCACCTGGGTCCTCAGAAGCTGCAGGTTCATCAGCTGAATAAATAGACAAACAGCATGTGTCAGCCATCATCCCTATTTAATACGAAGTCCACTCACCAGAAGCATACGATTATCCAAAACCCTCAGTGGCTCAGAGTGATGATATTTCAACTGTTGTCCCAAAGAACAAAGTTGTTTCATTATTTATCTGCTGCACAGACTCAGCTCATGTCCTTGTGCCAGGACCAGAATTGTAAGGTTGCCCATGAAATCTAAAAGCAAACACAGAATCTGTCCTACTCACCTGCCGGTTCTGAATCTTTATCCTCACCAGGCAGCTTCTGGCTGTCCATCCCTCTCTCCGACTGGGCAGGGCCCTCTCGGGGAGACCTGTTGGTGCCAAGAGAGAGATCTATATGCCTAGTAAGTCTTCCCAAGAAGCACTTTTCCCAGAATCCCAGGAAGAAGGCATCCAGGCCCTCCAGATATCAGAGCAAAGCCATACTACAAACTCCAATACTGACAAGGAAAGTCATTCTCCCTAACCTGTACCCCACTGCCTACTTCCTCCCAAGATAAACACATACCCTCTTTTCACACTCTGGAGAGATTGTCAGGGGGTCCATTTGACTTTCTCATTTCCAGCCTCCTCTGTAAGAGTTCCTGGGGCCATAGCATCCAACTAGAAGCATATCCATTTATACCTAATACTGCTCTTTGCCTCGCCTCTGGGTTTTTGGCTTCTGGTGAGCCCTATCCCCACACTTTTCCTCAGGTCTCAAGTAAGCTATCATTCTAGAGACCAGTCAGTGCCAACCCAGGGGCAGTCATGACCCAGGAAGTCTGAGTCCAGCGAAAATCCCTCTCCCAGAGGCAGAGTTGAGGCACTGCAAGAGATGGAACACACTACTGGAACTAAAGCCTAGCTATGGATGGATCTCCCCCACCACCACTTGTTTCTACGAGGACATCACCATCACAAAAGAAGAAAACTCCCTAATTTCCACCCACTTCCAACCCAAATCCAGCTCAGACCAATGCCTGGACCCTGCCCTAACTGAGCTCAGGATCTCAACCAGCCTGAAGGTCTCAGGTCGTTGCCCTTAGCAACATCAACTGCCCTTCCTCTTCAGATATCTCTAGTAGTTACCAAAAGTGGACCTTGAGAGATACTGAGCATGTGTAGCCAGGCCTGAGGCTAAGCATGCTGGGAGTTGTAGTCTCAGGAAGCATAAAGCCACTCAGAGGAGTTCTAAACAGGGCAGGACACAGCACAGCAGAGCAGAGTAGCTTCCTTCCTCTTCCCTTTAGCAGGGTTTCCACACACATACATGGGGGTGGGGAATAACGGTCCCTTGTCCCTTCTAGGAAATTCGTGTCTGTATCAAAGCCAAATGAAACTAAAGTTATACCTAAAAAAGTTGAGACTTACACCTTTGGGCATTATTTTCCTAGATCTCAGAGGGAATTAAGCACAGCAGGAGAAAAAGAATTACAGACATGAGGAATAGAAAAGGGATCCTATAGAAGGAGGGAGAAAGGAATAGGTGCCAGCAGCTTGTAGTGGGAAGTGTAGACCCTTTATCTTAATCAGAGAAAATATACAGTGTTCCTAGAGAAAGTGGTGGTGAGGTGGGGGAAATCCCTAAAACAGAACTCTAAACAATCAAAGTTTGAGAAATTCATCTCTCGCCTTTTCCATTCTTCTCAATTGACCGTAGTGACCACACCAACCTTTGCAAGGACAACCCCCTCCTCCCAAGCTGGAAGGCAAATACCCCAGTCAGTCACTTAGGGATGAATGACTGGGGCAAATGAGACGGGGGGAACCCTCAAAGGTGCCCCAAATGAGTAAATCAATTCCCTAATTCCACAATATCACTCCTCCTGCCTGGAACTCACCCTTTATTTCCAGATACTGGCTATGCCCCTCTGGAGACATGTCATAGGAAAGAAAATTACTTTTTCCCCTAACACTTTCAGAACCTACTGGATAAAGTAACTCATCACCTGATACACATCATCCCCATTCTCAAGTCATCTCTCTTTCCCAAACCTGCCACACAACCACACCTGAAAGGAAAGCAGGGTGGGTTGTCTGGCCGGCTCACAGAAAAGCTGCTCCAGAACTTCAAGGAGTCTTTAGAAGCTACTTGTGGGAAGTGGGAGGTGGAGGTGACGGCAGCAGCCATGCTCCTCTTCCATTCAGTCATTCAATGCCTGACCACACCCCAGAAGGTCCAAGGAGCCCTTAAAGTTTTCTAATTGTTTGCATCTTACTATATCGTACCACTACATGCCCCCAAAGATCCTCTGCCCACTCTGCTCTCAAAGTTGAAGCCAAAAGAGTCACAAACAGCAAGAACTAAAAGGCAACAATGATAATACAGTGGGTAGGAGGAGGGGTGCCTCACACAAGGCCAGAGGGACAAATTCCTCAGCCCTCCCCCGAGCGCAGCCCTCTCAGGCTGGTAAGGCTGGTACTGCTCAAGAAGGTACAGAAACCACCTTCATCTGGCCTTGACAGACAGCGTACTAACGTCCTTCAAAGCCAGAGCCCCATTCATGGGGCCATGGAAGATGAAAGATTAAGAAGCAGAGAAGAATGTCATGCAAGTGGACCAAAAATAGGGGGCATCTCCAAAAAGCCTGAGCCCTCAGTCCCTATTTCCCCATCCCTGCAGTCCAGGATCCCAATGCTGATTCCTAGTTATCCCAAGCCCCTGAACATATCTAAACAAAGACCCCAGGTTCCCCAGTCCCATCATTCACAGCCAGTAAAAAGACACATATTCACACCAAGGATTTTTTTTCCTGGATCTAAACTCAGCTAGTGTCTGGCCAGGCTTCCTCTACAGAACTAGAGATCCCAGACAGCAAGTGCAGAGCTAGGGAGTAAAACTGTGCTGGCACCCCTCAGTCCTATACCTAAGAGGCCCAAAACAGCAAAGAGGAGGACAAGGATTTATCTCAACCCATTCTCCTTCTTGCCTCCCTCCCAGACCAACAGCTTTCACTCCATTTTCCCAGGCAAGGGGGAAATGGAGGCTTGGAGAGGTGTAAGGCTGAAGCAGGCCCTTCAATGAACAGCTCTTCAGTAGGACTCAAGACTTCCTGGTTCCCAGCCTGAGCCTCAAACCACACCTCTTCCCACCCCCATTTTGGGTCAGCCCTCTGAGATGGATCCAAACGGAACACTGGCCGTGCAGACCCTCTGAACTGTGTCCCTGGCTCATTCTGAACAAGGTGCAGTTTATATAAAGAACTTGTTTGGGGACAAACAGGAGGGACTCTCCATAGACTGCAGGAGCGGAAAGCAGGCTTGACAGCTCACCTCACTATACCACACCTGTGCTACCTCTCACCTTTCAAAACTCTTTAAAACGGAAAACGCCTATTTTCTCCTTTCCAATACCAGACTCAAATCTAGTATATGTATGTTGGAGGGGGCAGAGTGAGGGAGCAAAACGCACCAGCCAAATCCCTGCTGGGCACATGACAGGTGTGAGAGGGGCAGTCCCAAACCCAAGCAAGGCCCAGAGGCTTGGGGCTCCAGCTGCAGGCACCCTTTCTCCCCAATACCTTCTGCCAGGGGTGGAATCACTGGTTTCCAGGAGAAAAGAGCTCTGATCAAGCCATTTCTCCTCCAGAAAGATACAGGCCACCCCATTCTGCACAGTTGGTACAGGATCAGAGAACCAGTTAACAATCCCTGGTCAAAAAAGGGTTGGAGAAGTCTGGGAGGGCCTTGCAGGACTGGCCAGGGACTCATGGGCAGCCAGCTCCCCATACCAGGCCGGGAGAAAGCAAGAGACAAAAGCCATTTTTTGCAGCCTACATTCGCAGGGAGAAAATCTCAACGGCCTCCTCTATAATCCTCTGGAGATTAGATCCATCCCAAGAGGAGGGGAGGCAAAGCAGGCTAAGACAGCACTAGGCCTCACTAGGGTCACTTTGCCAGGCAGGGGTAGTTTAAAGTTGAACAGCAGGGCCAGAGCTGGCCCCAGCCCCGCCTCCTTCTTGCCCCAGCCACCCCCTTCATGACAACTAGTCGGTTTCCACACACTCTCCCTTTGCCTAGTGAAACAAGGCCTGGTGAAGGATCTAGGGTTCCTTGAGTTTTCCAGGGACTGTTTTGCGTGCCCAACTCGGTAGGAACAACCTTAAAGTCCAACTGGCATAAGTCTGACCTGGCAGTGGCACCCTCCCCCACCACCCCAAGTTGCTCTGTCCCAAGGCCCACAAGGAACCCAGCGGGGAGAAGCCGCAGCCTGGGATTGGTGCTGGCATCAGGGCCTGGGTCCTAGTTTAGTTGAGTTCCCCCAATACGAAAATAAACAGGAGGAGAGGCTATCTGGCCAGGTTCCCAAACTCCCGTGGTTCCCTGAACCCCCACTCTTTAAAGAGGCACACCCGAAGACACCAGGCCTCAGTTCTGCCCTGGTGACTAGCTCAGGTTCCCTTGACAGACCCTGCCAAAGAAACCCTCCCCAGTTCTGGCATCCCCTTCTCCAACCTAAAGGCCAGCTCCGGCTAAGATAGTCCATCTGGCTATGCCCCCAGTCCAACCCTTTCTGGGCCCTGGCCGGGCGGACTTCACCTACCTCTTCACAGGGCGATCCAGAAATCCTCATCCGAGAACATGGCCAGAGCCCGGGCCGCTCCCCGACCTCCAACCGCCAGCGCGATCACAGCCGCCCCCCGCACGGGGGGGCTTAGGGGGGCCAAGAACGGTAAATCCAGGTCGGAGTGGCCACCCTCCCCCAACAAAAAACAGCAAGAAGCCAAAGAGGGGGTTCTCTGCCTCAGCTTCCAGCAGTTTAGGTTTCCATGGACAGCCCCAGAGCGGCGAATCCCGAGCGGACACAAAGAGAGCACCGGTGGCTTTGATCTTGGGCGAGCAGGCTCCGCATCCGCGTCGCCGGGCGGCCTCTCAGTCCTAGGGCCCGGCCAGCGCCCCGGCCGCCCGCGCCGGGCTCGGGCGGAACGTCGAGGCTCTCCAGATGGAACGTCGAGGCGCCTCCCCAGCAGCCCGGAAGGAATGCCGCGCCGCCCCGCGCCTGGCCCGGATGGAACGTGAGACCCTCGCAGGAGCGCCGAGCCCCTCTCCCCGCCCCGGCCGGCGCCCCGGGGCCGCGCGAGCTACGGCGACGCGGGGCCGGCGGGGCCGCGGGGCTGAACCTGACACACACCCAGCGCCGGGCTTCTCGACCCCGAGCGCTCACCCTCGGCCGCTTCGAGCCCCCCACCTTCTGCTCCCCCCGGGGAAGGGAGGAGGCTAGGTGGGCGAGGAAGAGGAAGGGGCGGGCGGTGCGAGCCCTCTGCCTGCTCCCCTCCGGCCGCTCCAGGCCCTGCGCTCGCCTCCCTTCCCCTCTGGCCTCGGGAGCTGCCCCGCCCCCGGCCTGGCCGACTCTGGTCGGTGGCACCCCCTCGACCCCCGACTGGCTGTGATCGCGGGGGGCTTAGAGGTGCATGGCCCAACCCCGGCTCCCGGCACCGGGGGGTCAGGAAACTGAGCGGAAAGTGGGGAACGAGGCAGCCATTTGCAACCGGAGAGGAAAGTAGTGCAGCGCGGCGCCGCTCCGCCTCCCCCCCTCCGCCTCCTGTTCGGCCGGTAGGGTGGTTCCTGCGAAGGGGCTATTTCCTGGCCCGAAAGCTGGGCAGCGGTCGTGGAGATTCGTGAAGCCTCCGGCGCGAGATCCGAGGGGGCCTTTCGCCCGGGGCGCCCCACTCGAGACGGGGAGAAAGGAGAAGAGGCGGCCCTATTTTGTGTTGGAGCGGAGCGGCGGAGGGATCCCGCCCTCTCGGAGGAAAGGCTGTGACTTTGCAGTTCTACGCACACGCTGCGGGATCCTTCCGCCCCAGGTTAACCCCGACCGCGCCGGGCCGGCCGCCGGGCAGACACGTGGGAACGAAGACCCCCTCCCCTCTGCCCCGGCCCTGGAGCCGCCTCATTTACCGTCCGGGCGGTGAAACTAGGACTCCGGCCTCTTTCTAATTCCATACCCTTGCAGTCATTGGTCCCTGAAACTCCAACTGCCCCCTTGCTTTGGCCAGGGGCAATCTTTCCCGGGAGGGGGATGGAAGAAGAGCCAGGAGATTGGCTGCTGCTCAGCATCCTGGGAACTGGAGTCCGCAAATGGAGAAAGTGAGGCACGGCGCCTGGCGCTGCAGAGGGTGGGTTCTTGCCACGTTTGGGGGCCCGAAGAAAACCGGATGAGTCCCTAGTCGTTCCTTCTGACTCCAACCCCCCGTGTGAGGAAGGACTGTCGGTGCCCACACAGTCACCACACACACCTCCCCATCGAAATATAAATGTAGAGCCTCTCTTTTCAGGGTGCCCCCACCTCCACCTCCAGTCCTTCCAGATCTTCATGACCCATGTCCCTTTTTTAGTAAGCTGAGGTAGCCTCGCCGCTACCTGGCCACAATACTGTTCTGGACAAGATCCCAAAACATACTCTGCAGGCAGCCCGCCCCCCCATTAAGTCTGGATGAGAAAGGATTGGAATGCCTCTTGGGCATCAACTGCACACATGGGGTGGACAAAAGGAGACAAATTAACTATGTCCAGATACTTTATTTATTATTATTATTGTTATTATTTTGAGACGGAGTTTCGCTCTTGTTACCTCCGCCTCCTGGGTTCAGGCAATTCTCCTGCCTCAGCCTCCTGAGTAGCTGGGATTACAGGCACGCGCTACCATGCCCAGCTAATTTTTTGCATTTTTAGTAGAGACGGGGTTTCACCATGTTGACCAGGATGGTCTCGGTCTCTTGACCTCGTGATCCACCCGCCTCGGCCTCCCAAAGTGCTGGGATTACAGGCGTGAGCCACCGCGCCTGGCCCCAGATACTTTATATATTCTTAGTTATTCCTCACCTTCATTATGAGTAACATGGAATTATCTCCATATTACAGATGAAGATTGGGGCCACAATAGGTAAGATTGCCCACAGAACTACATCTAGTGAGAAGTTGAGCCATTATTCAAACCAAAGGCCATGTTTTTCCTAGGATTACAAATAATGATACATGTTTTAAAAGATGTGGAGAAAGAGGCAAGCAGATTCGACTCAAGGCCAGCTTTGTGGGGAAAGGGTTTACAATCCTGTCCAACAGAACTTTTCTACAGTGATGGAAATTGACTAAATCTACTATCTAATATGGTAGCCGTTAGCCACATGTAGCTCTGGAGCACTTTGAAATGCAGGTGGTATAAGTAGGGAACTTTGTATTTTTTGTTGTTGTTTTTTAAGACAGAGTTTTGCTCTTGTTGCCCAGGCTAGGGTGCAATGGTGCCATCTCAGCTCACTGCAACCTCTGCCCCTGGGTTTAAGCGATTCTCCTGCCTCAGCCTCACAAGTAGCTGGGATTACAGACACCCACCACCATGCCCAGCTAATTTTTTGTATTTTTAGTAGAGATGGGGTTTCACCATGTTGGACAGGCTAGTCTCGAACTCCAGATCTCAGGTGATCCACCTGCCTCAACCTCCCAAAGTGCTAGGATTAAAGGCGTAAGCCACCGAGCCCAGTCAGAAAATTAACTTTTTATTTGAATGGAATTAAATAGCCACATGTGACTTGATGCTTTTATATTCAACAGTGCAGGAGACCTTAATCCCTACTGACTAGAGTCATAGGAGGGAACAGGATCAGGTTTGTCCTCTTCAAGCCACACATGCCCATCATGTTTTCTGCACTGACCATTCATGCCTATTTGAGCAAAAAGACTTCAGCAGTGACCCCATACCTGTTTTGGTTACAATAGAGTAAGTTAACCAAGAGACAGAAGTTGGAAAATGGAAGGCCCCTCCCAGCTTTACACCTAGAGGGAGGGAGAGGCAGACCCTTACCAGAAAGACCTCCAGTAATAACACAGATAGCCACCCACTATTTCATTTTTTTTGTTGTTTTTTTGTTTTTTGGTTTTTTTGAGATGGAGTTTCACTCTTGTTGTCCCCCAGGCTGGAGTGAAATAGCGCGATCTTGGCTCACTGCAACCTCCACCTCCCAGGTTCAAGCAATTCTCTTGCCTTAGCCTCTCGAGTAGCTAGGATTACAGGCGCATGCCACTGTGCCTGGCTAATTTTGTATTTTTAGTAGAGATGGGGTTTCACCATGTTGACCAGACTGATCTCGAACTCCTGACCTTGGGTGATCCACCCACCTTGGTCTCCCAAAGTGCTGGGATTACAGGCATGAGCCACTGCACCCAGCCACCACCCACTATTTCTTAGGACTATTATATGTGAAGAACTGTAGTAAGCTTTACATATATTACCTCATTAAATTTTCACCTCAATTCTATAAAGCACACTTAGCCTTACTTCATAAATGGGAAATGGAGGCTCTGAGAGGTTAAGTGACTGGCCAAGGCCACACAGCTAAGTGGAGGAGCTATTAACTGCTATCACTACTGACCCCAGGCCTTGAGATTACTTATTGATAAACTTCTAGAAAACTTTAGGTAAGTCTACCCTAGACCTCATGAAAATGGCAGCAGGAAGGTAGGCCCCTGTAATGAGTATCCCAGGTCAGATGTGCAAAAGGACTTAATTTTAATATAAGGAGAGAGGGTGGTGACCTCCCAGAAGAACCTCCTAAGCCAGTGAGATTGTTGTTTAGAGTATGTTTCTTCTAGCAGCCCTTATTTCTTTTTAGATTCTGAATCAGAAAAGCAAAAGCAGCTTTTGAAAATCAGCATGACAAGCCATATCCCCAACTGTAAGCCTGGAGCCAGGCATTGACAAAGTCACAGCTAAAAATCACACCTAGGTTTTGATCATCCTTCCCAAGTAAGTACACTGACAGGGTACCTCGCCTCCCCCAGTTGTCAGAAGAGGTCTGTACCTTCCCTGTACCTACCATTCAAATAACCCTTATATGTCCTTGGAGGAGCTATTAGACTAGTTAGGCTCTGAGGCTGGTAGAAGGGTGGGGATCAAGAAAAGTGGAGGCAAACAGGATCAAACTTTCCTAGCTGAAATACCAATCCTACTGAGGCGGTAGGTCCATAAAAGCAGAAGCAATAGCTTTTGACACCTAAAAAGCAGTAGCACAACACCAAAAGTGTGAAAAGTAGCATAAGATTAAAGGTATGAAAAGAGCAAAGAGGCCGGGCGCGGTGGCTCACGCCTGTAATCCCAGCACTTTGGGAGGCCGAGGCGGGTGGATCACGAGGTCAAGAGACTGAGACCATCCTGGTCAACATGGTGAAACCCCATCTCTAAAAAAAAAAGAAAAGAGCAAAGAACGGCCATTTCAATGAAAGGCATGGGGACATGGAGCACAGGGGTACTAATATGCCCCAGAGGCATTATTTCTTTTCTTTTCTTTTTTTTGAGACAGATTCTCACTCTGTTGCCCAGGCTGGAGTGCAGTGGCTCGACCTCAGCTCACTGCAACCTCTGCCTCCTGAGTAGGTAGTTGCGTGTCACCATGCCCGGCTAACTTTTTTTTGTATTTTTAGTACAGACTGGGTTTCACCATGTTAGCCAGGATGGTCTCAATCTCCTGTCCTCATGATCCACCCACCTCAGCCTACCAAAGTGCTGGGATTACAGGCATGAGCCACCGTGCCCAGGCGGCATTATTTCTTACTTTACTCAACACTCCTGGGAAGTCAAATCACAACACTTTAGTCTCTGCCTCAACGCTCCTTCTCAATTCTTACATCATTAGGAATGGTAAATGCCAAGGCCCCAGGAAGACAGCTAGGGCAGCATGTTGCAGCTGGCCACTAGAGGGTGTTGTTTCTGTAATTAAGGGGATCTTCAAAGGCTACAAACTTGGATGGGAGTGGCAGCCAATAGGGACTCAGTATATGAGGAACCCAGTGGAATAGAAAAGTGGGAAAGGCAAGTAGTAATTTTAGGATAATGGTCCTTAATAAGTGAGGAATAAGGAATAGGAACAAGGTAGGAGGAAACATTCCCCACCAAATACCACAGCCATCACTCCTTGGAAAAGGAGATATTGGCTCTGAGCTCTACCTAGATACACAGAAGTCAACAATAAGGCTGGGTGTGGTGGCTCACGCCTGTAATCCCAGAACTTTGGAAGGCCAAAGTGGGCAGATCACTTCAGGTCAGGAGTTCGAGACAATCCTGGCCAACATGGTGACACCCCATCTCTACTAAAAAATACAAAAATTATCCAGATGTGGTAGTGGACGCCTGTAATCCTAGCTACTCAGGAGACTGAGACAGAAGAACTGCTTGAACCTGGGATGCAGAGGTTGCAGTGAGCCGAGATCATGGCACTGCACCACTCCAGGCTGGGCAACAGAGTGAAACTCCATCTCACAAAAAAAAAAAAAAAAAAGAAGTCAACAACAAAAGATTTCTCAGTTTATTTGCAT
The DNA here is from genome assembly GCF_030222135.1 of Aotus nancymaae. NCBI lineage: Eukaryota > Metazoa > Chordata > Mammalia > Primates > Aotidae > Aotus > Aotus nancymaae. Next base: position 32,854,129 of record NW_026988428.1, read on the forward strand.
GTATACATTGTCACCCCAGGGAGTCAGCTCTATTTCAGTAGTCCCCAGCTCCCCTTACCAAGCCAACACCCAAAACCCACCCAAGAGGATGGGTCCTGGATAAATAATGCCCAGGACTCATATTCTAACCTCATAGGTTATAACAGAATTCATCTAGCAAAAACAGAGGGCTAGAGGGCCAGTGTCCATGAGATGTCCTTGCCCCTTTGTAAACATTGACATCCAGGCCACTGGAGCCTGGGGAAAGTGTGCAAACATGAGGATGCCACACTGTGTGCCCAGGGGCCAGGAACACAGCTGGCAAACATACCCATGAAGTCCTGAGGATCTGCCCCACTGGAACATGGCAAGTACCAGGGGCAGAAACAAGGCAGTTACCCCACACCCGAGCGCTCACATGAGATGGCAGCGACGCTCTTGCCCATAGGAATTCTCCACACGGGCAATCTCCTGGATGACTTTAGTGAAGATGCCTTGAGTCAGCTACAAGGGGAGAGGATTCAGGGCAAAATTTAGTTCAGTGTCAATACCACCCAGCTCTGGAGTGAAAGCCCCATTCCCCCAACATTCCCACCACCAAGCAGTACAATAAGGAAAACACAGCTATCACCACCACCCTTCTAGTCTTCAGGCCCAGCACCTGATTCTCTCGAGCAGATGACTCCATAAATGTCGCACCCCAGGACTCTGCCAGCTTCTTCCCTTCAACTGCCTGTACCTCTCTGGAAGCAAATTTGGGACATAAAGATGGAGAAATGTCAGCAAGTGCTCTGAAAAATCTTCAGAGTCAAGACTTCCTGGACAGGCACAGTGGCTCATGCCTGTAATGCAGCACTTTGGGAGGCCTAGGCAGTGAATCACTTGAGCTCAGGAGTTCAAGACCAGCCTGGGCAACATAGTGAAACACCATCTCTATTAAAAAGAAAATGAAAGTTTTTACAAGAGGGGGAAAAAAAAGGCCAGGAGCAGTGGCTCACGCCTATAATCCCAGCATTTTAGGAGGCCAAGGCAAGCAGATCACAAGGTCAGGAGTTCGAGAACAGCCTGGCCAATATGGTGAAACCCCATCTCTACTAAAATACAAAAATTAGCCAGGCATGATGGTATGCGCCTGTAATCCCAGCTACTCGGAGGCTGAGGCAGGAGAATAGCTTGAACCTGGGAGGCGGAGGTTGCAGTGAGCTGAGATCGCACCATTGCACTCCAGCCTGGGCGACAGAGCAAGACTCTATCTCAAAAAAAAAAACAGAAAAAAAAGACTTCCTCTGACCCATGCCATTTCTCCAAGTTTTAGGAGTAAGGCTGTGGAAGGAGAAAATATAGGTAAACAAAGAAGGCCAGGCGCAATGGCTCACACCTGTAATCCCAGCACTTTGGGAGGCCGAGGCAGGAGGATGGTCTGAGGTCAGGAGTTTGAGACAAGCCTGGCCAGCATAGTGAAACCCCATCTCTACTAAAAATACAAAAATTAGCCAGGCATGGTGGCAGGTGCCTGTAATACCAGCTACTTGGGGAACTGAGGCAGGAGAATCTCTTGAACCTAGGAGGCGGAGGTTGCAGTGAGCCGAGATCGTCCCACTGAACTCCAGCCTGGGCAACAGAGCAAGACTCCGTCTCAAAAAAAAAGAAAAAAAGGAACAATGAGTGACAATGGGTGAATCTAGGACTGAGTCTTGAAATATGAAATTGTGGCTTTTAAGATAGAAGTGTTATCTTCCTTAAGCTTCGAGTTAGAGACAGAGAGGTGAAATGACTTGAGTCAGTGGCAGAGCCAGAATGAGAGCCTGACTGATTCCTAGTCCAGCTCATTTCCTTTTGCCCTGAGTAGCAGAGATTTACATACCTCTCTGGAGAGAGATCTGCCTTGTTCCCAACTAGAACCACTGGCACCCTGTGAGGAAATAGCAGTTACTACAGAATCCCCTCTCATTCCCCACATTCCCCAGCTCCTTACGTCAAGGCTGGACAACTCATCATCACACCAGGCCAGATCTATATCCCAGCCTCCTCTCAACTTGGACAATTCTCCCCGCTGCTCTCTCCCACTCCCTCATGCCCACACTATGTCTCTATCCCCCAGGGCCACTTACCGGGTTTTCCCATGGCCTTCATGTAGCTTTTGGTACAGACTCTCAATGACTTGGAAGCTTTAAACACAAGAATTGGAGCTATAAATTTATGAGACAGTTCTCAGGTCCTCCCAAGTCCCCCACTCAAACCTTGGTCACTTACCTATGCAGAGAGGTGACAGAATACACGAGCACATAACCATGGACCCCAATGATGAATGAATAGGGCAGAATGCTGTACTCATCCTGGCAAGAAATGGAAACATCACTACCTAGATCCAAACCACTCAAATGGCAAAGGTTGATGGGACAACATCCACATGACCCTCCCTGGGGCACTCCCTACTATAGTCACTTCAACAAATATTCATGGAGCAGCTCCAATGAGCACTGCACACTGTTAGCAGGTAAAATGCTTTCAATACTACTTTACAGATGAGCCACAAAGACTACCAGCCTTCATCTGTGAGGGCTGAACTGCCACATTTGGATACTATACCCCAACTGGTACCTGCCCTGCTGTGTCCACCAGGTGTAGGTGAAACTCATCTTTGCCAAGAGTCACTATCTTGCTGTAAGCTGAAAAGAAAAGAAAACTTGATTGTGAGGTGCCTTATAGGGACAGTGATGTATGTCCCCATATATTTTTTTTTTATTTTAGAGATGGGGTGTTGCTATGTTACCCAGGCTGTATAGCACTAGCTATTCACAGGTGCACTCTTAGCACCTTATAGCCTGGAACTCCTGGGCTCAAGCAATCCTCTGACCTCAGCCTCTCAAGTAGTTGGAACTATAGGTGTGTACCTCTGCACCTGCCTGTCTCCTTACCTTCTTTTTTTTGGCAGCATTTTTTAAAGTAGATTCTTGATCAGGTGTGGGGACTCACACCTGTAATCCCAGCACTTTGGGAGGCCAAAGCGGGTGGATCACTTAAGACCAGGAGTTGGAGACCAGCCTGGCCAGCATGGCGAAACCCCATCTCCACTAAAAATACAAAAAATTAGTTGGGCATGGTGGTGCATGCCTGTAGTCCCAGCTACTCAGGAGGCTGAGGCACGAGAACTATTTGAACCTGGGAGGCTGAGGTTGCAGTAAGCTTAAATTGTGGCACTGCACTCCAGCCTGGGTGACCAAGCAAGACTCCTATCTCGAAAAGAAAAGAAAAATAAAGTATATTCTTTTGCTTTATTGATAAAAAATAGATGTACCAAGTTTCGGGGTACATGTGATAATTTAATACATTCACATAATTTGTTTTCTTTTGTTGTTGTGTTGTTTTTGAGGAGTCCCGCTCTGTTGCCAGGCTGGAGTGTAGTGGTGCAATCTTGGCTCACTGCAACCTCTGCCTCCCAGGTTCAAGCGATTCTCCTGCCTCAGCCTCCCAAGTATCTGGGATTACAGGTATGTGCCACCATGCCCAGCTAATTTTTTGTATTTTTAGTAGAGACGGTGTTTCATCATGTTGGCCAGGATGGTCTCAATCTCTTGACCTTGTGATCTGCCTGCCTCAGCCTCCCAAAGTGCTGGGATTACAGACATGAGCCACCGCACCCAGCCTACATTCACATAATTTGTAAAGATCAAATAAGTATATCTGGAATATTCATCACCCTAAATATGTCTTGTCTTTATGCTAGAACCACTTGAATTCTTCTCTTCTAGCTATTTCGAAATGTAAAATAGCTTATTGTAAACTATAGTCACCCTACTGATCTAATACTGTCTTATTTCTTCTATCAAACTGTATATTTATGCTCATTGATCAAATTATCTTTATCCTTCCCACTCCCTTCCCCCTTACATTTTCTTTCTTTTCTTTTTTTAAGACAGAGTTTCGCTCTTGTTGCCCAGGCTGGAGTGCAATGGCGTGATCTGGGCTCACTGCAACCTTGCCTCCTGGGTTCAAGCGATTCTCCTGCCTCAGCCTCCTCAGTAGGTGGGATTACAGGTGTGTGCTACCACGCCCAGCTAATTTTTTGTATTTTTAGTAGAGACAGAGTTTCACCATGTTGGCCAGGCTGGTCTCGAACTCTTGACCTCTGGTGATCCACCCACTTTGGCCTCCCAAAGTGCTGGGATTACAGGTATGAGCCACCGAGCCTGCCTTTTTTTTGTTTTTGACACCCAAGCTGGTGTGCAGTGGCACAATCTTGGCTCACTGCAACCTTTGCCTCCTGGGTTCAAGCAATTCTCCTGCCTCAGCCTCCTGAGTAGCTGGGATTACAGGGGTGCACCACCATGACCAGTTTATTTTGGTATTTTTAGTAGAGATGAGGTTTCACCGTGTTGGTCAAGCTGGTCTCGAAATCCTGATCTCAAGTGATCCACCCCCCTCTGCCTCCCAAAGTGCTGGGATACAGGTGTAAGCTACTGCACCGGGCCTCCCTTTACATCTTAACCCTGGGGGTGACATAGATCAGCTCCAAGGAGTTATCCAGGTAACTGCAAAGACAAGTTAAGGTTCTTAATGTCTACATCTAAACTATCCCAGACTCAGTATCTTGCAAAATCCATACTCTAGCCATCCATGGAACAAGATTGCTAAAGAAAAAATTAGATCTAATCTAAATAAATCAGCCCCTTGGCACCAGAGAAATACATTATGGAGTTGGGTGGGGTACCCAAGCCCTCCGGGTCTCATCTCCAGCACACTAGTGGAGAAGTCTACTCACTATTCTCCACTGTAGGATCGTAGCCTTCCACGAACTCGCCTTCCACAAATTGATGTGCCAGAGATGTCTTCCCTGTGGGGAGCAGTGTGGCAGTTGTATCCAAATCATCCATCCACATTCACATCCTCTGTCCTTTCGGACTGTGGCCCAGGACCAAAGGGGACCCCAAATTAGCACCACAGTCTGTGAGTGCCTCAAGCAATGCTATCTCTTGGTCTACCCTCACCCTCTTTTCGCCCGGGGTCTCCTGACATTGGCTACCGGATGCATTCAGAAGCACTGCAGGAAGCCTTTCCCGCCGCCTTCCTCACCCCATCCCACCCGCAGGAGGATCCAAGATTCCCTAGGATCAAGTCCCCCCTGCCCCAGGACATCTGCGGTTATCTGATGTCCACGGAGACCGCGTACCGGTTTTCAAATTGTGATCCCACCCCTATCCCCAAAGTAACGCTGGGACAACTCTGAGATTCCCGCAGCTGAGTCCGCATTAACCCTTAAGTGCTCCCGCTTCCTGCAGCCTCCAGACACCACTAGCCTTTATTTCTTCACTCTTCCAATCCTTCCTCTACAACCCCATCCTTGAGCTGTCACCATTCCTCGCTGGGTCGCGTTCCCGCGACAGTGCGCTTCTTCTGGCTAAAAAGCTGCTGCGCGTCCGAGCTCTGCAGGGCGGAGACTCACCTACAGAGCGGTATCCGAGGATGACCACCTTCCTGTAGCGGACCAGCGGCATGGCAGGAGCCCGCCCCAGGGGCTTCCGAAACTGCGGGCTGAGAGAGCCCGAAGACGAGGTCAGGGTGTGGGCAGGCGCGGCAACCAGTGCAGGAAAGTCGCTCACTCCGAAGCTGCCGTGGGCAAGTTAGAGGGAAACCAAAACAAGCGCCGCGCCCGGAGCTGCCCACGTGATCACAACACAGCACGTCTAACGCGAGGGAGCCGGGCGCCAGGGGAACTACTGTGCCGCGCCGCGCCGGGCTCCGCCCCCCAGGCCGCTCGCCATTGGCCCATTAGAAAGGGTAAGGGCGGTGCCGCCAGCAGGAGGCAAGGGTGGGCCTCACGTGGAGCGGGAGAACTGGGAGCTGCGCGTGCGCAGATTGGAGCCGGTTCATTCATAAAGAAACGGAAAGGAACCCGGGGTCCTAGAGTTGCTTGCGCATTTGCAGCCTAGCTAAAGTGGCTGCGAATACTTATAGATGGAAAATACCCGTTGTGGTTTCTGGTCAAAAGATTCCAGCCTTCCCCTTTGCATGGTCTCTGGGGTCCTTAGATAGGGAGAAAAAGGCCCAAGTTCCAATATATTCCCTCTGCTTCCGCCAGCCTTCGCCCCAAACCTATCAGGTTTCCAGTCTCGCAGCATCTAATTTCAAACTGCAATTCTTGTTCTTGCAGAAATTGCTAGAATTTATGATCAAGTAGTCTGAGGTTTCTTCATCATCATGATCCTCAAACATTCATTTTTCAACAAATATTGAGCATATACCACAAGTTTCAGGCATTGCTTCAGCTTTGGGGACAGAACGTGGACATGACAGACAATGTGTCTGCTCTTATGAAGGGAGAAACAAACATATAACAAGGAAATACGCCGGGCGCGGTGGCTAACGCCTGCAATCCCAGCACTTTTGAAGGCTGAGGCGGGCGTATCACGAGATCAAGAGTTCAAGACTAGCCTGGCCAAGAGACCAGCCTGGCCAACATGGTGAAACCCCGTCTCTACTAAAAATACAAAAATAGCCAGGCTTGGTGGTGGGCCCCTGTAATCCCAGCTACTCGGGAGACTGAGGCAGGAGAATTGCTTGAACCCGGGAGGCGGAGGTTGCAGTGAGCTGAGATGGCGCCATTGCACTCTAGCCTGGGTGACAAAGTGAGACTCCGATTCACCAAAAAAAAAAAAAGAAAAAAAAAAAAAACAGGAAATATCAGATAGTGTTAAGTGCTATAAAAGATGGTGTGTTTTATATAGCCATCTGTAGTTGTAAGGGAACTTGGAAATTTTAGCATTTTCTTTTCCAATGTCTATAGTAAAGGAAGGCAAAAACAAAGTGATTAGAAATTAATGTTTTGGCCTGACGTGGTGGCTCAGGCCTGTAATCCCAGGACTTTGGGAGGCCAGGTGGGTGAATTGCTTCAGCTCAGGAATTCGAGACCAGCCTAGGTAGGCAACATGGCAAAACCCTATCTCTATAAAAAATACAGAAAAGAAAAAGAAAAGTAGGCAGGCATAGTAGCATGTGCCTGTAGTCCCAGCTACTTGGAAGGCTGAAGTGAAAGGATCACCTGAGTCCAAGAAGGACAAGGCTGCAATGAGCCATGTTTATGCCACTGTCTTCCAGCCTAGGGAACAGAGACCCTGTATTTAAAAAAAAAAAAAAAAGAGGCTGGGCATGGTGGCTTACACCTGTAATCCTGGCACTTTGGGAGGCTGAGGCAGGCTGGACACCTGAGATCAGGAGTTAGAGACCAGTCTGGCCAACATGGTAAAACCCCGTCTCTACTAAAAATACAAAAATTAGCCAGGCGTGGTGGTGCACACCTGTAGTCTCAGCTATTCAGGAGGCTGAGGCAGGAGAATCACCTGAACCTGGGAGACAGAGGCTGCAGTGAGCCAAGATCATGCCACTGCACTCCAGCCTGGGCAACAGAGCGAGACTCTGTCTCCAAAAAAAAGAAAAATGAGATCTTTCTTTTTTTTTTTTTAGACAGAGTCTCACTCCGTCACCAGACACCAGGTTGGAGTGCAGTGGCGCGACCCTGGCTCACTGCAATCTCCGCCTCCCGGGTTCAAGCAATTCTCCTGCTTCAGCCTCCCAAGTAGCTGGAACTACAGGCACGCGCCACCACGCCCAGCTAATTTTTTTGTATTTTTAGTAGAGACGGGGTTTCACCATGTTGGCCAGGATGATCTCGATCTCTTGACCTCGTGATCCGCCCGCCTCGGCCTCCCAAAGTGCTGGGATTATAGGCGTGAGCCACCGCACCTGGCCAAAAAATGAGATGTTTCATAAGCCAATCTATAAAACCTGCACATTTTAGGAGATATTGGTTGATTAAATATTTGTTTGTTAAATATCAATTACTTTGAAAAGTAATGCATAAATGGTTTATTTAGTAAAGATCACAAAAATAGGATCAAATAAAGCAAGAATAGAACTTGGGGATAAGTGGCCAAAAAATATATATATTAAAATATGTAGTATATAAAATAAATATCATTTAATATATAATAAATGTATTTATTATATATTATTTATATATAATAATAGAAATAAAGCAATTGATCCTAAAGTTAGCTAAATGGACTTGGAATAACATTTCTTTTGTTTTTTATTATTTTTATCTTATTTTATTTTATTATTTATTTTTGAGAGAGGCTCTCACTCCGATTGCCCAGGCTAGAGTGCAGTGGCATGATTTTGGTGCACTGCAGACTCAACCTCCTGGGCTCAGGTGATTCTCCTACCTTAGCTTCCTGAGTAGCTGAGACTACAGGCATGCACCACCATATGCCCAGCTAATTTTTTTTTTCTTGAGAGATGGGGTCGCTCCCAGGCTAGTCTCGAACTCTTGGCCTCAAACAACTTTTCCTCCTCAGCCCCCTAAAACACTGAGATTACAGACATGAGCCACTGAACCCAGCCTAAAAAAAATGTTTCTGGTGACACCATCATACAGTGCTATGTCTCAAACAACTGAGACAAAATAAAGATAAGATGTTCCCAAAAAACTGTTTTAAGTATCTCTGGGAAAAGTGAAAAATGTCTCTACTCTGTTTGCATCCAAATTATATGGCATGTCTTTTCTAATGGACTCCATTGCCCAGGTATTCAGGGGTTCTTTGTTTTCCACAGTTAGGGTTCACCTTCCTGCCCACTAATATATCAATTACCTATTGTTGCATAACAAACTACATCAAAATTTGGTGGCTTAAAACAATCTCTATTTCTCAGGATTCTGTGGGTTGAACTGATGGTTCTTCTGTTGCCTCCTCTGGACTCACTCTTGTGGCTAGTCAGTGGAAGCTCCACTGGGAATGGAAGATCTAAAGTGACCGCACTTGTGTCTGGAGCCTTGGTGCTGGCTATTGGCTAGGCCTCTGTCTCTCCACGTGTCTCTCATCCCTTAGTGGTACAGCCTAAGCTTCTTGGGTGGCAGAAGCATCCAAGAGGGCAAAGATAGGACAGTGCATGGCCTCTTGAGGCCTTAGGCTTTGAAACTCATCCAACACAAGTTCTGCTCCATGTTAGTAGCCTAAGCAAGTCACAAAGCCATCCCAGATTCAAGGCATGGGGAAATAGACTCCATTTCTCCATGAGAGAAACTGCAAAATATTGTAGCTATATTTTTCAATCTACTACAGACCAGATTAATTACAGCAAGAAGTGCAAGCTGGAGTTCTCCATTTACCTAGCACCCCCAGGTTTCCACAGCTGTAGTGGAGCCCTACGACTCCATCCTCACCATAAACACCACCCTGGAGCACTCTGATGGCACCTTCATGGTAGACAATGAAGTCATCTATGACATCTGTCATAGAAACCTCGCTATTGGGTGCCCGACCTACAGTAACCTGAACTATCTGATATTGAATCTGTTGTAGTCACTTGAATATTAAGAACACACTTGGCTTCAGCAACAGAAAAACCTAGTTGCAATAGCTTAAACAAATAAAGATTTATTTTTCTTAAGTAACAACACTGGAGGTAAGCAGCATCAGTCCAGTTGCTCCGTAATGCCAGGTCTGGTACCTGCAGTTCCCTTAACTCTTCCCTTATGCTTGTCACCTCATGGCCACAAGATGAGTTCACCTTCAGACATCATATCTAAGTTGCAAAAGAGGATCTAGTGATCATAAATGCACTTACACTGAAAATGAATACTTTAGTCAGGCGTGGTAGCTCACGCCTGTAATCCCAGCACTTTGGGAGGCTGAAGCGGGCAGATCATCTGAGGTCAGAGTTCAAGACCAATCTAACCAACATGGTGAAACCCTGTCTACTAAAAATACAAAATTAGCCGGGCATGGTGGCATATGCCTGTAATCCCAGCTACTCGGGAGATTGAAGCAGGAGAATCGCTTGAACCCAGGAGGCAAAGGTTGCAGTGAGTCGAGATTGCGACATTGCACTCCAGCCCGGGCTAGAAGAGCAAAACTCCATCTCAAAAGAAAAAAAATGAATATTTTCTTTTTTTTTTTTAATACAGATGGGTTTCACCATGTTGGTCAGGCTGGACTCGAACTCCTGACCTCATGATCCGCCCGCCTCGGCCTCCCAAAGTGCTGGAATTACAGGTGTGAGCCACTGTGCCTGGCCTAAAAATGAGTATTTTCATATCAATATACAAGTTACAAGTTTGGGGCGGGGAGCAGTGGCTCAGACCCGTAATCCCAACACTTTGAAAGGCCAAAGTGAGCAGATCACTTGAGGTCAGGAGTTTGAGACCAGCCTGGACAAAACCCCATCTCTATAGAAAATACAAAAATTAGCCAGGCATAGTGGTCCGTGCCTATGGTCCCAGCTACTTGTGGGGGCTAAGGTGAGAGGATCGCTTGAGCCCAGGAGGTCGAGGCTACAGTGAGCCATGTTTGTGCCACTGCATTCTAGCCTAGGCAACAAAGTGAGACCATCTCTCAAAACTAAAAATAAGGCCGGTGTAGTGGCTCACGCCTGTAATCCTACACTTTGGGAGGCCGAGGCAGGCGGATCATTTGAGGTCAGGAGTTCCAGACCAGCCTGACCAATATGGTGAAACCCCATCTCTACTGTAAGTACAAAAATTAGCCAAGCATGGTGGCGCGCACCTGTAATCCAAGCTACTCAGGAGGTTGAGGCAGGAGAATTGCTCAAACCCAGGAGACAGAGGTTGCAGTGAGCCAGGATTGCACCACTGCACTCCAACCTGGGCAGCAGAGTGAGACTCCATCTCAATAAATAATAATACGAGTTTGAATAAAACTATTCTTGAAATTTAAGAGCCGGGCACAGTGGCTCACACCTGTCATCGCAGCACTTTGGGAGGTCAAGGTGGGCGGATCATGAGGTCAGGAGTTCGAGACCAGCCTGGCCAGTATGGTGAGTTCTCCATTTACCTACCCATTTCACATGGTAAAACTCCGTCTCTACTAAAAATACAAAAAATTAGCCAGGCATGGTGGCGGGCACCTGTAATACCAGCTACTCAGGAGGCTGAGGTAGGAGAATCACTTGAACTCCGGAGGCAGAGGTTGCAGTGAGCCAAGATCATGCCATTGCACTCCAACCTGGGCAACAAAGCAAGACTTCATCTCAAAAAAAAAAGAAAAAAAGAAATGTAAGAATGGAAAATCAGCAAAATAATATTGGTTTATTATTTTATAGGCTATGTACTTTTAGATATATACAGTATATATGTTAATAAATTAAATATTATAAATTAGACATTTGATTATGTAATTCCTAAAAGTTTGCTCAAGTTGGCCAAACAATACTTTTTGTTCTAGGGTCTCCTAATCAGGAAAATGGATGATTATCTAATTTTGGCATCAACTGTTGAAAATCATATGTAAATACAGATTTAAGATAAAATGCAAATTTGGTTTCCAGTCATAGCAACAAATTTTTTTTTTTAATTTTAAAGTGCAAACCTGCCATGCTTCTTAGATTTACATTAACTAAGAAGTTACTTTCAGGTGCTCCCTGTCATGGTCATGTTCTTTCTAATCTGAAGAACCTTCTCTGAAGACCCTCACTATAGAGTTCTGGTTCTTATGAACTCACAGTTTCCATTTACCCCTCCAGATTCTCCTTTACCCTTCTCCCTTCTGCACTTTGCTCCTGGAAGGCTGGCCTTTATGGACAACAGTAATGCCCTCTGGCTTCCAGCTAGCTTTAGCCAATAGGAAGCATTGACCACAGACTGGAAGACAGAGAAGAGAAGGTTGGAATGTGTTTATTCCCCTATTCCCTCTCTGCTGGACCACTTTATTTATTTATTTATTTTTTTAGATGAGTCTCACTGTCGCCTAGGCTGGAGTGCAATGGCATGATCTCAGCTCACTCTCTGCAACCTCTGCCTCCTGGGTTCAAGAGATTCTCCTGCTTCAGTCTCCCGAGTAGCTGGGACTACAGGCACCCGCCACCACACCCAGCTAATTTTTGTATTTTTAGTAGAGATGGAGTTTCTTCATGTTGACCAGGCTGGTCTCAAACTCCTGACTTCAGGTGATCCACCCACCTCGGCTTCCCAAACTGCTGGGATTACAGGTGTGAGCCACCACACCCGGCCAAGAACTTGGACCTTATGACCTTACCATTTTCAAAATATACCACTAGTATATACAAGATAACTTATGTAACACACAAACTTTTTAAAATTTTTGTTATGTAGTTGGGGGGGATTGCTTGGTTTTCTTTTTGTTTTCTTTTTTTTTTTTTTTTAGACGGTCTTACTCTGTCACCCAGGCTGGAGTGCAGTGGGGTGATCTCAGCTCACTGCAACTTCTGCCTCCTGGGCTCAAGTGATTCTTCTGCCTCAGCCTCTTGAATAGCTGGGACTACGGGAATGAGCCATCACACCTGGCTAATTTTGGTATTTTTTCGTAGAGACAGGGTTTCACATGTTGGCTGGTCTTAAACTCCTGGCCTCAAGTAACCCACCCACCTCAGCCTCCCAAAGTGCTGGGATTACAAACGTGAGCCACTGCACCCAGCCTTGTTACGTAATTTTTAATATATGGTAGAAAAAACAATAACTATCATGCCAAAACCACAACTTCACAAATATTCCTACTTTGAAGAGGCTAAAGTTGCTTATAAGAAAACCCAATAGAATTGGAGGATAAGATTAAATAATCATATGGTTCCTGGGACCTATGACATGGAAAAAAGAAAGAAAGGAAAAAGAAGAGAAGAGAAGAGGTGAGGAGGGGAGGGGAAGGGAGAGGAGGGGAGGGGAGGGGAAGAGAGAAGAGGAGTGGTGCAATCTTGGCTCACTGCAACCTCCACCTCCCAGGTTCAAACGATTCTTATGCCTCAGCCTCCCGAGATCTCAGCTGGGATTACAGGTGCCTGCCACCATGCCTGGCTAATAGAGTGACCTTTTTAAAATCCAAATTTGATCAGACTACTCCTCCAAGCTAAAACCTAATTAAATTAATTTAATCCACTAAAATGACTGCTTATGACTCCAGAAAAAAAAATCAAAATCCTTAATATAGTACAATGCCTATTAGTATTTGCAGAGGCTTAATAAATATGTGTGGAAGGGAGGGAGTCAGGTTTGGATCTGCGAGTTACTGCCTTGTGCCTTCCTGTGTTGATTTGCCTTACTTAAATCTCAGAGCACTTCTTCATTTCCAACTTCTTTAAAGTACCTACTGGTAGCCTCTGTTTACTCAAGGCCACACAGCTGGTGAATAGGAACCAAGTTGAATATATAGCCCTATTGTTTTTAACTGTAGAATCACAGTTAAGTGAGAAGCAATCAGTTTAAAAGTGACAACCACTGGCATGATGTTTGATCCTCCCCAGACACCCCCACCAATAGTATCTAGGCCTTGGTATAGTCTTTCAAAGATAAAGGAAATTCTCCTCCCATCTCAACAAAGAAATCCCATCATCGTTGGACAATTCTGAGTTATTGAAAATCAGACAATTTAAAGACTACTCATCCTAGTCAATTTATTGAAATAGAGAGAGAGGGAAAGGGGACTGAGAGAGAGTGAAAGACCTACATCCTCCTTCTGTAGCGGTCCCTAGGTGCTTTGGACCAGCTGATTCCAAGAGAATGAGAAGGTGGGTGACTTTGTCTCCAACCTATTTAAGGAAGGGAATTGCAATACCTATTCTCAAAGATTCTGCAAGATACTATAGACTAGCCAGGGGCTGGAACAAGGACGAGATATGTGCGGAGGAAATGGGATTAATCCCAGATCAAATGTTGGGTGGAATTCCAGCTGCTGCAGCTGCTGAAGGCTTAACCAGCTGTTCCCTGGGCAGCTGCAATGTTCACTCCAGGCCTGGCTCTTAGGGTGACAGCTCGATCTCCGCTTGTGGCCCTCAGCTTCAAGCTAAGCCAAGGGTCTGCTGAATGGATCGCTGGAAAGCAAAAGGGAATAACAGAGAAGTAGTACCCAGTTCAAAGGACTTCTGTTGGACATCGTGTGGTTTGAAATTAGACAACTGTGTTCTTAGGTTATATAGTCCCAAGGAGAGAAGTTGAGATATAGTTTAGGTTTCTGAAAGAAGCAAAGCCAGGCCTGGTGGTATCACCTTCAATTCTGTTCCCATCCTAGTCTATCCTATCCAGCTCCAATTTTCTTACACTGCTCCCACCATCTGTTCTCATAACACACTCCGTGTAGGAGTGGGAGCATTTCCTATTTGTGACTGAAACTAGAGCAAGGATATTCAAATACTCAAATGAGGACCAATTTACATAGGGATAAAGGCTATCTAAAAAGTCCTATCTGGCCGGATGTGGTGGCTCACGCCTGTAATCCCAGCACTTTGGGAGGCTGATGTGGGTGGATCACCTGAGGTTGGGAGTTCGAGACCAGCCTGACCAACATGGTGAAACCATCTCTACTAAAAATACAAAATTAGGTTGGCGTGATGATGTATGCCTGTAATCCCAGCTACTTGAGAGGCTGAGGCAGGAGAATCGCTTGAACCTGGGAGGTAGAGGTTGCAGTGAGCCGAGATCACACCATTGCACTCCATCCTGGGCAACAAGAGCAAAAATGCCCCATCTAAAAAAATAACAAATAAATAAGTACTATCCAATGGCTAGTTTCCCTTTTTTTTTGTTGTGAGGGGGTGGTTGCCCAGGCTGGAGTGCAATGGCATGATCTCTAGTCACTGCAACCTCTGCCTCCCGGATCCAAGCGATTCTCCTGCCTCAGCCTCCCAAGTAGCTGGGACTACAGGGGTGAACCACCACACCCAACTGTGTGTGTGTGTGTGTGTGTGTGTGTGCATTTCCCTGAGACGGAGTCTTGCTCTGTCGCCCAGACTGGAGCCATGGTGCGTGATCTTGGCTCACTGCAACCTCTGCCTCCCAGATTCAGGCAATTCTCTTGCCTCAGTCTCCCGAGTACCTGGGATTACAGGCGCATGCCACCATGCCCAGTTAATTTTTGTATTTTTTTAAGCAGAAACAGGGTTTCATCATGTTGGCCAGGCTGGTCTTGAACTGCTGACCTCAGGTGATCCTCCCACCTTGGCCTCCCAAAGTGCTGTGATTACAGGCGTGAGCCACCGTGCCCAGCTCAGTTTCCCTTTTAAAATGCAAGTTTGACTATTCCTCTCAACAGGATTATTCCCTTGTTTCAAATATTACAATTGCTTTTCATCTTTAGGACAATATTCAAAATCCTTAAAGCAGGCTGGGTGCACTAGATCACACCTTTAATCCCAGTGCTTTGGGAGGCCAAGGTGGGAGGATTGCTTGAGACCAAGAATTCAAGACCAGCCTAGGCAACATAGTGAGACCCCATCTCTACAAAAAGAATAATAAAGTTAGTACATGCCTGTAGTCCTAGCTACAAGTTACTCAGCAGGTTAAGGCAGGAGGATGGCTTGAACTCAGGCATTCCAGGCTTCAGTGAGCTATGGTGGCACTACTGCACTCCAGCCTGCGAAATACAAGACCCAGATCTCATCGCCCTCTAGCTATACTGAACTTGCTGATGCTCCCTTGATGCTCCTCAGCTTCATCTTACTCTTACTCCCCAAATCCAGGCCTTTGCACATGCTGTTCCCTCTTGGACAACTCAAACTCATCTTTCAGGTCTCAGCCTAAGTGTCACTTGTTACCACCTTCAACAACCTCTAACTGTCTGAGTGTGGTGGCTCACACCTGTAATCCTAGCAATTTGGGAGGCTGAGGCGGGTGGATCAAGAGGTCAGGAGTTCAAGACTCAGCCTGGCCAAGATGGTGAAACCCTGTCTCTACTAAAAATACACAAATTAGCTGGGTGTGGTGGCAGGCGACTGTAATCCCAGCTACTTGGGAGACTGAGGCAGAGAATTGCTTGAACCCACGTGGTGGAGGGTGCAGTGAGCCGAGATCATGCTGCTGGACTCCAGCCTGGGTGACAGAGCGAGACTCCGTCTCAAAAAACAACAACAACCTCTAACCATTTATGCCTGTCTTGCCAGATGAATTCTAAGAGCCATGGGGAGAAGGGATTGTGTCCCTGCCTGTCTCTATTGTCCTAGCTCCATCACACAGCACAATACTTGATGCATAATAGGCACTCATGAAATCTTACTGAACTGAAAATAACCTACTCTCAGGGAGATGCTTATTTGAATACATCCACCAAATCACATACAGAGACAACAACAATGACAATGTGCTAATTGGCCACAAAATTCCTTGCAGGGAAATAGACCCTGACCACCTTCTTTCCCATGATAGCTGCCTCAGTCTTCCAGCCAAAGAGGAAAGTTCCCTCCAATATTACACAGACTACAAAGCACACTCAAAAATAAACATGGAGGCAGGGCCTGGTGACTCACACCTATAATACCAACACTTTGGGAGGCGAAGGTAGGAGGATCACTTGAATTCAGGAGTTTGAGACCAACCTGGGCAATGTAACAAGATCCCATCCCTTTTTTTTTTTTGGCTTTTTTGAGAGGAGTCTCGCTCTGTCACCCAGGCTCAAATGCAATGGCACAATCTTGGTTTACTGCAACCTCCGCCTCTTGTGTTCAAGCGATTCTCCTGCCTCAGCCTTTTGAGTAGCTGGGACTACACGTGCCCACCACCACGCCCAGCTTAATTTCTGTATTTTTAGTAAAGATGGGGTTTCATCATCTTGGCCAGGTTGGTCTCAAACTCCTGACCTTGTGATCTACCTGCCTTGGCCTCTCAAAGTGCTGGGATTACAGGCGTGAGCCACTGCACCTGGCCATTTTTTGTTTGTTTGTTTGTTTTTTGAGAGAGTTTTGCTCTTGTTGCCCAGGTTGGAGTACAATGGTGAGATCTCAGCTCACCACAACCTCCACCTCCTGGATTCAAGAAATTCTCCTGCCTCTGCCTCCCAAGTAGCTGGGATTACAGGCATATGGCACCATGCTGGCTAATTTTGTATTTTTAATAGAGACACGTTTTCTCCACGTTGGTCAGGCTTGTCTCAAACTCCTGACCTCAGATGATCCACCCACCTCGGCCTCCCAAAGCGCTGGGATTACAGGTGTGAGTCACTGTGCCCAGCTGACCCCATCCCTTTTTTAAAAAAATTAAAATAAAATAAATATGTAGGCCAGGTGCAGTGACTCATGACTGTAATCCCAGCACTTTGGGAGGCCAAGGTGGGAGAATCGCTTGGAGGCCAGGACTTTGAGACCAAGCATGGACAACATAGTGAGACCCTATCTCTACAAAAAATACAAAAATTAGCCAGGTGTGGTGGCATGCACCTGTAGTCCTAGCTACTCAGAAGGCTCAGGTGGGAGGATCATTTGAGCCTGGGAGGTCAAGACTGCCAAGATTCATGATTGCGCCCCTGCACTCCAGCCTGGGCAACACAGTGAGACTCTTTCTCAGCAAATAAATAATTAGCTGTGTGCAGTGGCTCCCACCTGTAATCCCAGCACTTTGGGAGTTTTAGGTGTGAGGATCACTTGAGCTCGGGAGTTCTAGACCAGCCTCTACAACATAGTGAGACCTCATCTCTACCAGAAAATGAGGCAGGAGGATCTCCTGAGCCTGAGAGGTTACGGCTGCAATGAGCCGAGATCATGCAACTGCACTCCCACCTGGGTGATTGAGAATGAGATCCTGTCTCAAAATAAATAAATAAATATTTTTTTAAAAAAAAAGTCCGGGCGAGGTGGCTCACACCTGTAATCCCAGCACTTTGGAAGGCTGAGGTGGGCAGATTACTTGAGGTCAGGAGTTCAAAACCAAAATCCTGGCCAACATGGTGAAACCCAGTCTCTACTAAAAATACAAAAAAAAAAAAAAAAAAAAAAAATTAGCTGGGCATGATGGCAGGAGCCTATAATCCCAGATACTACTAGAGAGGCTGAGGCAGGAGAATCACTTGAACCCAGGAGGCTGAGGTTGCAGTGAGCCTAGACCTCGCCACTACACTCCAGCCTGGGCGATAGAGTGAGACTCCATCTCAAAAACAAATAAATACATTAACTGAATTAAATTAAATTAAATAACCTTGTGAAGTTTCTAAGTCAGAAATGCTCATTTTTTGGCCAGGTGCGGTGGTTCACGCTTTTAATCCCAACACTTTGGGAAGACGAGGTGGGCAGATCATGTGAGGTCAAGAATTCGAGGCCAGCCCAGCTAACATGGTGAAACCCCATCTCTACTAAAAATACAAAAATTAGCTGGGAATGGTGGCACATGCCTGTAATCCCAGCTACTTGGGAGGCTGAGGTAGGAGAATCGCTTGAACCCGGAGGTGGAGGTTAAAGTGAGCCGAGATCACACCACTGCACTCCAGCCTGGGTAACAAGAGTGAAACTCCGTCTCAAAGAAAAAAAAATGCTCATTTTGCAAGGACAGCTGATTACTTTCACTAAGTAGAGACCCTGTCTCAGCAAGGGCCTCTTTCTACTCCAAATATTTCTGGAAGCTTGAACTAGTTTGCTAGAGTTGCCATAACAAAATACCACAGACTGGGTGGCTTAAATAACAGATATTTATTTTCTCACAGTTCTGGAGGTTAGAAGTCCAAGATCAAGGTTCTAGCTGATGTGTCTTCTGGGTAGGCCTCTCTTCCTGTCTTGTAGACAGCCACCTTCTCACTATGTCCTCACCTGGCCTTTCCTCAGTGCCTGTGGTAGGGAGTGCCCAAGCACTCTGCTGTCTTTTGTTTTTTTTTGAGACAGAATCTCACTTTGTCACCCAAGCTGAAGTGCAATGGTGTGGTCTTGGCTCACTGCAACCTCTGCCTCCCCAGGTTCATGCTCCCAGGGTCAAGTGATTCTCCTACCTCAGTAGCTGAGACTACAGGTGTGTGCCACCACACCCGGCTAATTTCTATATATTTTTTTTTTTTGAGAAGGAGTTTTGCTCTTGTTACCCAGGCTGGAGTGCAATGGCGCGATCTTGGCTCGCCGCAACCTCCGCCTCCTGGGTTCAGGCAATTCTCCTGTCTCAGCCTCCTGAGTAGCTGGGATTACAGGCACATGCCACCACGCCCAGCTAATTTTTTGTATTTTTAGTAGAGACGGGATTTCACTATGTTGACCGGGATGGTCTCGATCTCTTGACCTCGTGATCCACCCGCCTCGGCCTCCCAAAGTGCTGGGATTACAAGCGTGAGCCACCGCGCCCGGCCCAATTTTTGTATTTTTAGTAGAGATGGGGTTTCATTATGTTGGCCAGGCTGATCTCCAACTGCTGACTTTGTGTTCCGCCCTCCTTGGCCTCCCAAAGTGCTGGGGTTACTGGTGTGAGCCACCATGCCTGGCCTGGTGTCTCTTCTTATAAGGGCACTAATCCTATAGGATCAGGGCCCTAACCTTATGACCTCGTTTAACCTTAATTACTTCTGGCCAGGCTCGGTGGGTCATGCCTGTAATCCCAGCACTTTGGGAGGTCAAGGCAGGAGGATCTTGAGGTCAGGAGATTGAGACCATCCTGGCTAACATGGTGAAACCCCGTCTCTACTAAAATACAAAAAATTAGTCAGGTGTGGTGGCATATACCTATAGTCCTAGCTACTCAGGAGGCAAAGGCAGGGGAATCCCTTGAACCCGGGAAGCGGAGGTTGCAGTGAGCTGAGACTGTGCCACTCACTCTAGCCTGGCAACAGAGCGAGACTCCATCTCAAAAAACAAAACAAACATCTTAATTACTTCCTTAAATTCCCCATCTTCAAATACAGACACAGTAGGGGTTAAGGCTTCAATATATGAATTTGAGCTGCAGGGAGGAGACACAAACATTCAGTCCACAACAAAGTTCAATCTTCCCTCTCCTTCTCTAGTCCAAAAAGAGTTAAGGGTCTTCTTATGCTTTCTGTGTTGGCATACCAGCCTGCCGCAGATTCCTGCCAGAAACCTATATCAACATACGTATTTCCTTAACTGGATGGCTAGATAGCTTCAGTTAGGGAGCCAATGAAAATGAGAGAGAAATAACTGTCAGAAAGCTGGGAGAACTTTACAGTGATTCAGTGAAGGGAAGGAGCAAAAGTGAAAAACAGCTTAAGGTCCAACAAAATGCGGCCCCATTCATCAAGTTGTCTTATTTCTTTTGTATTTATTTGTTTATTTATTTTGAGCTCTTGCTCTGTCACCCAGGCTGGAGTGCAGTGGTGTGATCATAGTTCACTGCAACTTCAAATTCCTGGGCTGATGTGATCCTCCCATCTCAGCCCCCCAGATAGCTGGGACTACAGGCATGCACCACCATACCTGGCTAATTTTTAAAATTATTTTTTGTAGAGACCAGATCTCACTATGTTGTCCAGTCTGATTTTTTTCTTTTTCTTTTTTTTGAGACAGAGTCTCACTTCGTTACCCAGGCTGGAGTACAGTGGCTCGATCTCAACTCACTGCAACCTCTGCCACCCAGGTTCAAGTGACTCTCCTGCCTCAGCCTCCAGTGTAGCTGGGATTACAGGCACCCACCACCATGCCTGGCTAATTTTGTGTTTTTAGTAGAGACAGAGTTTCGCCATGTTGGCCAGGCTGGTCTCGAACTCCTGACTTCAAGTGATCTGCCCACCTTGGCCTCCCAAAGTGCGGAGATTACAGGCATGAGCCACCGCAACTGGCCCAAGTCTTAGTTCGTGTTACTCCTGATTCATTTTGCCACTTACTGGCTGTGGTGACTTAGGCATGTTACCGGCCCGGGCAACAAGAGTGAAACTCTGTCTCCAAAAAAAAAAGGAGAAGATAATGCAGGTAAAATATCAGAGCAGGACCTAGCATATCTTAAATTCTCAGTAACCGTTAGCTACATATTGTTACACTCCCAGGCTTTTGCTCCAAACAAGTTGCACATCTTCATCTCAGATTCCGAGTCCTTGCTCATGATGTTCCTTCTGCCTGGAATGCCCTTTCCAGCCTCTTCCGCCTACACATGCTTCAGCATCCTAGTCAGGCCCTCCTTTCTCCACAAGGCCTTCTCTGTACTAATATGGCATTTGCCACCGGTTCATCTCATCCCAATTAAGTAACAATGTTAAATATTTTCGGGGTTTACGTCTACTTCTCCAGGGAAGAAGCTGTTTCTTAACCTTTTGTGTTTTTTAGTTCGGAATACAGGGCTACACGGCGTATGTTCAGTAAATCCTGCTTGAAGAAAGGAAAGAAGGAATAAAAGACTGGATTCTGGGCGATAAACAAGTCACCTGAACCTTTTAGGCAGTGGTTCTCAACTCTGATTTCTTAGTATGCAGAGAGGTATTGCCAGGGCAATCACAAAATGCTTCATAAATTCTCAAAACAAGATCATTTTTAACCATACTTCTTCATAAAAGTAGTCTCAGGCATTACTCGGAACCCCATTATGCTTTCACCTCTTTGACTACTGAGCTCAAGGGTCACAAAGGTAAGGGACGGCTGGGTGCAGTGGCTCATGCCTGGCCAACATGATGAAACTTTGTCTCTACTAAAAATGCAAAAATTAGCTGGGTGAGGTGGCACACGCCTGTACTCCCAGCTACTCAGGAGGCTGAGGCAAAAGAATTGCTTGAACCCAGGAGGCGGAGGTTGCAGTGAGCTGAGATCACGCCACTGCCATGCAGCCTGGTGACAGAGCGAGACTCCATCTCAAAAAAAAAAAAAGAAAAAGAAAAAAGAAAGGTGAGGGACATGAAGAGGCAACTTCGATATGTAAGGAAATCTGATCTGGACTACTACAGATATGCTACTACTATGCCTCCAGCTTCAGGAAGTCCTGTGACACAACCCCAGAAAGTTTGCACTGCTGATGCTTTTAGTGGAGTAGTGAGGAAAGAAATGATAAAGAAGCAAAGTCAGTGAGAAATGGCCAATGAATAAAAAACATTTACTGAGTGCCTATTCCACATCCAGCACAATCCTTGTCAACCATCCTGTCAGGGAGGTATCATTGTCCCCAGGTGGATCTGACTTCTAAGCCGAATCCTCACTGCCTATTTTGTTGATGGCAAAAGATGCTGCAACTGGGAGGTGTTTGCCTGGCCAAGTGAATATGCCCACCTGCTACACAGAGATGGTGCGCTTTGCTGCCTGAAGGCAAGCAATGGCTTTTTTTTTTTTTTTTTTTTTTGAGAGCCAAGAGGGACCTCAAAGGAATAAAGATAATAAAGGGAAGAAGTGACGGTTTAGAGGTAAGCCTGAAGCCTAGGAAGTTACTTACAGGATGTAGTTTAAGGGAAAACAATGAGTTCTCCTTGTCCTGAAATATCTCCCTGGCTAACATACTATGGTGCTAGGAGCCATCACCATTATGATTTTATGGTTAAAGGTTAATACTGTAAGATATATGTATTACTGCTGGGCACAGTGGCTCACACCTGTAATTCCAGCACTTTGGGGAGCAAAGGCAGGAGCCCAGGAGTTCAAGACCAGCCTGGGCAACACAGCAAGATTCTGTCTCTACAAAAAATACAAACATTAGCCAGGCATAGTGGCATGCACCTGTAGTCCCTCCCAACTACTCCAGAGGCTGAGGTGGGAGGATCACTTGAGCCCAGGAGGTTGGGAGCCAAATTCTCACCACTGCACTCCAGCATGGGCGACAGAGCAAGATCCTGTCTCTTTAAAAAATACATGTATTACCTGATTACCTGGGAAAGGCAGTAAAACCAAGGAGCCCATCAACATAGGAAAACTAAATTTGTTTATCGGATTAATCATCACCCATGGTGACATGACAGGAAGGCATCAAATCTGATAAAAAGAGACAAGGGCAGGTTTAGAAAGTGGGAAAAGTTCACAGCTTGGGATGTGCTTCTGAGACACGGAAAAGCAAAGGTGGCAACAGACACCCAGTGTGGGCTGAGGGTAGTGGTGGTTGGAAGGACACCAAAGGTAAACTTGGCCTGCTTCCAAATATTGCCTTTATCAAGCACTACTTGGAACCCTATTATGCTTTCACCTCCTTGACAACTGGACTCAAAGGTCATGAGGGTGAGGGACATGAGGCAGCAACTTTGATATGCAAGGAAGTCTGGACTACTACAGGTATACTACTAGGACATCTGCTCTTCCAGGAGCCACAGAGCTAAACTAGGCCGAGGGATGTAAAAGTGCCATGGTTTGGAAGGGCTTTCCCAAGGAGAAGCAGGTGGACTCCTTGACAGCTCCTGGCATGTGTGGCTCAGCGCTGGCAGCTTAACAAGGCCCACCCATCATCTCTCCCCTCCTGGGAGCGGGCTCTTTTGCACAGGACCAGTACACCCTTCCATGTTTGAGACCACTTTCCGTCTTAGAGAACCTTATACATAGGCCTAGAATTCTCTTGAAGGCCACCAGAGGGCGGTGTATAGCAATGACCCTGTGCGGTGGGAGCGCACAGCTGCTACTGGCAAGGGCGAGCTCCGGGTATACCAACAACCCCCGACTATTTCCCCTTACCCGCCTTACCTCCTCCCAAGACACTTCCCTTCTGGAGCAGCCCAGCTTCCTCCAGAGCTTCCATTTCTAACTCAGGGGCACCTGCCTGCCTGGATTCCAGGTGTCTACTGCGTTGGAACCTTTGACACCCAAGCTAGGGAAGCAGAACTGGTGATAATGGAAGAGGGAGGAGGAGGGCAGACCAGGCCAGTAGAAACAACACCAGGGCCAGCGGTCAGGAGGGGAGCTCGGATTGTAATGCTGATATGCCCTTATTCCCCCACACACATTCAGGCTGAACACATTCTCTCTCTCTGAGCAGCCCTTCGGTAAGGAAATATTCCAGCCCCCTACCGAACCCCCCTTCTTTTTTCAGGCCACGAGTATGTGAGGACTGCAAATTATTAGCCAGGTTTCCCATGGGTCAGCAGTTGACTCAGTGGCATCTCAGAAAAAAACATTCACCCCATCCAGACTCTGCCACCAGAGTAGGATGGGGACCAGGACTACTGGCTAACAATAGGGGACTAGATGCTTTGAGTATCAGTACTAATAGGGGCCTGAGCCTCTGCTGGAGCCCCTATAAACAGAGAAGGGGTGCTCACAGTCTTTCCAGCCCCGGACAACCCTGGCCCCTCCAGTCCATATGCAGCCGCAGGAGCAAAGAATGTGGTCCTCTCTGGGTGGGAGATGGAAACAGCAGCCCGGAAAAGGACATGACTTGTGGGCTCTGTGGGTGACGGATTGGGATGCCCCCTCTGAAGGGAGGAATAGGGTCCCAAAGACCCTGCTGAGGAAGGAGGGAGAGCCGGAAGTAAGCAGTTAACTCAGGTTGGTCACCTTTCTCCCTCTCTCTAGAGGTGAATCACCTTCTGAATGGAGGTGTTTTCCGGTAAGCTCCTGAAAGCCTTCCCTTTATTAGCCCACCTGTAGGAAAGTGTCAGATGTCAGACTGGCTGGCTGTGTCAGACAGTGTTAATGCCATGCCCCAGCCCCTCACCTTGGGAGATTGGGCATGGGGAGCATTATATTACAATTTATAAATAAGAAATAAAATTATCAGGTGGGGCTGAGGCACTGGAGAAGAGGCTAAATAGTCCTCCTTAAGGAGTACGCACCAGATCAGACCCGGGATCACCTCCTTTCAGTTCGAGGTTGCCCCTAAGCCAGGCAGT
Organism: Aotus nancymaae; assembly: GCF_030222135.1. NCBI lineage: Eukaryota > Metazoa > Chordata > Mammalia > Primates > Aotidae > Aotus > Aotus nancymaae. The sequence goes on from NW_026988428.1 coordinate 32,878,548, forward strand.
TTCCACATAGCCCCATTTTCTCCCTCCCCCTCCCTCTCTTTCCCTCCCAATCGGCTTCCTCTGCTGCCCACACCCCCACATCTCACCCAGCAGGCCCCTGTTTCCTTGGGCGCCTCGAGGTTTCTATGCCTGGGACGCTCAGCCCAGCAGCTCCTCTGCCAAGCGGTAGAGGAGCCGAGAATACCAGTGCATGCCAGTCGGCTGGACAGCCCCGCCGGGGAGCAGCGCCCCCAGCGCATGCAGCAGGCGCAAGGGGGCAAAAGCGCGGTGCGCCCACTGGTGACTCTCCAGAACCGCGTAGCACGAGGCCAGGACATCGTTGACCAGCAGCGTCCCGTGCGCGGTGAGCGGCGCGAACACTCCCACGGCTTCCTCCCGTGCCACACGGGCCACGCGCGCCGGCCGAAGCGCGTCCCCGCCTGGCGCCAGCACCGAGTCCCCAGCGCGTAGCCGGCGCGCGAATACTGGTGCAAAGTCGCCTGGCGCGGGCGCCGGCCCTCGAGCGGCAAACACCAGGTGCCAGGGCGTGAGCAACAGTTTGCGTGGGGGCCGCTCGGTCTCCACAGCCACAAATGAAGCCCGGCGCTGCAAGTCCCGGTCCAGGAAGAGCAGCACCGGCGTGGGCACCACCCGGCCTGACGCATCGGCCGCCAAAACCCAGTCTCCGCGATGCAGTTCCCGCAGCCCCTTCCGCTCGCCGCTCCGCAGGCGCACCGTGGCATTTCCCGGAAAGCAGCCGCCCGCCCGGACCGCCAGTGAGTTATCTGCAGGGAACAACCACAGGAAGGGTTGAATCAAGACCAGCAGTTCCAGAATGATGGTACCGATTCTCAAGGCCAGCGCAGACCTCGATAGTCCTGGACAACACAATTTCCCACTAATCTGGCCCCAAAGGAAGGGTGATTTTCTTTCTTTTCTTTCTTTCTTTCTTATTTATTTATTTATTTAGAGACAAGGTCTGGCTCTGTCTCCCAGGCTGGAGTTCAGTGGCACCATCTCGGCTCACTGCAACCTCCAACTCCCGGGTTCAGGCGATTCTCGTGCCTCAGCCTCCCGAGTAGCTGGGATTACAGGCATGCGCCACCACGCCCGGCTAATTTTTGTATTTATAGCAGAGACGGGATTTCACCATGTTGGCCAGACTAGTCGGGAACTTCTGACCTCAAGTGATCCGCCAGCCTTGACCTCCCAAAGTGCTAGGATTACAGGCATGAGGCACCGCCCCGGCCTGAACAGGTGGTTTTCAACACTAAAGCCCGCTTGGTCTCCCCTAGGGTGGCAACAGGACTACTGCAGACTCAGTTTCTCGGAGGGAGCCCCCTTTTGGCGGATTATACCACTCTCCCCCTACTGTACCAGCTTTGACCGACACGTGGACGTGGTTGCGGGACTCGTAGTAGACCCAGTCGAACCCGGCTTCCACTGCGAGGCGCGCCAGCAACCCATACTTGTTGCGGTCGCGGTCAGACGTGGTGATGTCCAAAGCACGGCCTTCGTAGTGGAGTGAATCCTGAGCGTGGTGGCCGTCCTCATCCCAGCCCTCAGTCACTCGTAGTCGCACTCCGGGCCACATGTTCATCACGGCAATGGCCAACGCGTTTACTCTCTCCTTACAACGCTGGCGGGGAATAAAGGAGTCAGTCTCCCCACCACCACTACCACCACCCTCCGAGGAAAAGGGATCTAGATAGCAGGGTTGATTCTTTATTATTCCAGCCCCACTCCTCCCCATCCCAGCTTTTGAGTGTGCTGGAGAAATGAGAGTCTGAGTAGATGGTAGTCGCCAATCTGCATTCCGTTCCCAGGGTGTCGTTGGAGAACTGTGGGGTCACCTCCGAGGTTGAAACGGGGTGCCCATACCTAGCTTTTTCCCCATTTTTAATGCCCATCCCTCACCCCTATTGGCTCTGGGACAGTGTGGGTCAACCTGGGAGAAGGCCAGAGTTGGGAGGGCGAATGGAAGCGTGGTCAGGGAGGGCTTGGTTGCTCCCGAGGAGCCCCTGTTTGAGCCTGGCCCCCGCCCCAGGCCCCGGCTCTCTTGCCTCCGCCTGATTCATCTTTTGTTTCATTGCCTTCCCTGGCACCGGGCATCGCTTCCTTCCTTCCTTCCTTCCTCCTCCTCCTTTCGGCCCCTAGCATTAACCTCTTCGTGCTCTGGGTGCCCCCCACAGAGGTGCCCAAGAGGAGCTGTGCGGGATCAAGGCTACTGGAAAAAGAACTGGGGTGGCGGGGGTTGCGCGAAGTACAATGGCCATTCTCCGGGATGACTTAACCGAGCGAGAATCCTGAGCCCAGGCCGGGGACGCGCTGGGAGAAGCGGACTCAGCAGCTCCGGCCACAAAGGCGCTTTTCAGCCGCCCCGGCTCAGGGAGAGGAAAGGGCAGAAAGCCGCGCCCCTCATCCCTGCTCCAGTCGGCTAGGTCCCCTCCCCCAGCGAGGCCAGTTTTCCCAGTTCCAACTAAGGCTCTGCCAGTCCGGAGAGCCCCCATCTCTCCATCTCTGCTCCCGATGCCGCCCAGAAGGGCATGGGAGTAGCACCTGAGAATAACAGGATCCTTGAGCGGATCTGGGGAGCCCCCTGCAGGGTGAGAGTGGAGAAGAGGAAAAGAAGCTGCGGCTGGAAGCTTGCACCTGGGGGAGTGTACGACCACAGTTATCTTGGCCGCTCCAGTCTGGGAGCGGGAGACCTTGGCGCGCACCATAGCAGGGACACTGCGGGAGGAGGCGCAGAGAGGGACAGCTTCCTTTTTTCTTTCCCCTCTGATCTCTCACCTCGGACTTGGTTTTCTCTTAACAGAAAGACACTTTTCCCCTTTCCTTCTCTAGTTGCCTCCACCTCCGCAGAGTTGGGGGGTGAGGGGAATACAGGAAAATTAGTAGCTCCTTCCAACTTTGTCGTTTCGTCCCCTAAGGAGGCCCCGAGGCCCTGACCTGCGGGGGCAGCAGCCCAGTGCAGAGCCAACTCAATGGAGGCCTTTTGCAGCCAGGGTGTGGGAGATAAGTAAGACTGAGGGGGCTCCCAGGCCTGTCGGAGTTCCTCCTGAGCCTGTCCCTTGTTCTGCCCACTCTGCTGCAGGTGGCAGCCAGAGGAAAGGGCCACGATGTTCCATGGCCAAGCAGGAGAGAAGGAATGTCCCCTTTCCAATCTCTGGGTAGGAGGACGCCTTCAGGGCAGAAGCAAAAGGAATTCTTTCTCCTCTGGACAGGTTTTCCTAACAAAGTAACCTGGAAAACTATGGCAATTAATCAGAGGAAATCCGTACCCCTCCCTCTCCCCCCACCTCCCCACTCCATACACAATTAGGTGGTGTAATGGAAAGCATATAGGGCTTAGAATCAGGAGTCCTGAATTCTAGTCCCAGCCATGCCACTAATTAGTTGTGAGACTTTAAATTGCTTTTCCTCCTGGTGAAAGGCCAGTTCTCAGATGTAAAATGGGGGTGGCAGTGGGGCTAGGGAGGGTTAGAGGAATGTGATCTCCAAGTTTTCTTTCAATTCTAACATTCAATATCACTGGCCAGGCTGGTTGCAGTGCCTCACACCTGTAATCCCAGCACTTCAGGAGGCCAAGGTGGGAGGATCCTTTGAGCTCAGAAGTTCAAGACTAGCCTAGGCAACATAGCAAGTCCCCACCTCTACAAAAAATAAAAAAAATCACTGGCCAGAGGTGATACTTCTCTTCCAAAGCATTGCCCACCCCACTCTAAGTTCGTTTAGTTTCAATGCTCAAAAATGGTAGTTGAATTTACCTTAATTATGTAATTTCAAGGAAAGCTCCTGAGATAAGCAGAGCTTGGAAGACTTAGGAGCCCTCTGATTCTCAGGTGGGCCCATCTGTTGTTCTCATTGAGGATGACTTTTTACCCCAAGATTGTCATTTAGACCCTAGGGTAGCCCTAGAATAAACCCTAGAATAGACGTGTCCTGGTTCTAGGACATGTTTCTCATGCCAAAAGCAATTACTGCTCAGCCCCTCCTCAGGTAGATGGTCTGGTGACCTGACCCTTGATTACCCCTTTCCCAGCCCTCTTCAGTCTCTTCTTTTCGGCCCACAGAACTTTTCTACAATCAGGTCAGGTGCCAGGCTAAGGGTAAAACCTTCTGTCTGCTGCCTTGCCAGCTTCTGGCCCCCAGCTCACCCCAGCCCTTCCTGCCTGGCTGGGTGGCTGACCCCGGGTCCACGCCTCAGCCATTTCCCGTCTCGCCTGCCGCCATCCTCCTTTCCCCGCCCTCGCTGCCTCTCCCAGCTTCACTCTCACTAGTCAGTCCCCCTCCCCTCCCCATCCCAGACTCTTCCCGTCGGGATCCCTCCTAACCACTCTGTCCAGGCAGCAAGGATTTTCTTTTTCTTTCTTTCTTTTTTTTCTTTTTCTTTTTGTCTGGGGCAGGGGGTTGGTGACAAGGGAGATGTTTAAGGCTAAAGTCTCTGTAGGTGAAACTAGACTTACCCTCCTGGGCTGCCATAAGAAAACGGAGGAGCTGGCAGGGCCCTGGCGCAGGTGGGGAGAGGCCCTCCTTACCTCGGTCATCAGGCGGTCGGCGCCACTGTTCTCCTCATCCTTGAAGATGATGTCGGGGTTGTAGTTGGGCACGAGGTCTCGGAAGCGCTCGGAGCCCCTTGCCACCCTTCCCTCGGCTGGCCCACTGGCGCCCAGGGTCCGCTCGGGCACGCCAGGCACAAATTGCTTGTAGAGTAGCGGCACGAGCTGCTTGCGCACATAGCGGCGCCGGCCAACCGGCCCCCGGCCCGGCCCGCAGCTCTGGACCGGTAGCGCCAGAAGTGCCAAGCAGCACAGGGGCAGCAGGTTGGCCAGCAGAGCCATGGATACAGCAGACCTGGGCCAAAAGGGAGCGTTCTTGTCCTCACTAACTCTCCTGTCAGTTAGGCATCTCCACAGGCACCAGAGAGGGCAGCAGGCAGAGCTGCCCCCAGAGTGCCCTAGAGCTCTTGTGGTTCCGCGCACCTGCCTGCTGCTAGCTCTGCCCACGTGCCCCCGGGGGGTCTAGGACCTGCTACTGACGGACCATCATAGGAGGGAAGGGGGGTCGTGGGTGAGTGCCAGCCCAGCCCGTCTCTGCTGCAGGACTCTGGTGCTGCCAGAACGCCGGGACTCCGGACTCCGCCTTAAGTGGCCCCTGGCCCCGCCCCCCGCCCTTCTCCCAAGACCGTCCCACCCCCTCCCACCCGGGCGGGGGATCTAACCGGTCACTGCTGGTCCATTTCGCGACTGAAGTGTGTCCCATCCTGGAAACCAGGCAGACACCTGCCTAGGAAATCCTTGTAGCTTTATAGTCCTTGGCTACCTAGATAAACATCCTTCTACCTCCAAGCCTAAACTTGGAACCAAACCACCCTCCTCTGATACTTGAATTGGAATTTTTGCTCTCTCAAAGCCTACCCTGGCAGGCCATGCCCTCCTCTGTCATCCAGGAAGTATGGGTTCCAATTTCTGCTCAAGACCAGTCAAGCCCTTTGGGCATACAACCAGAGCCTCCCTTCTCTGTGGTCCTTCCCAGACCTCCCCATTTCCATCTCTCCTCACACTTAGCAGTAACCAGGACTGGTAGGAGAGGATACCAAGGGCCCATTAACTTCACAGTTACAACTCTACAGTCTCTAGAACTCGACTAACTTTACAGTCTCCATTGGAACTCCCCCAGAACCAGGAACAGAGCTTGGTACTTAAGAGTCTGGTTTAGGACTTCCAACTTTTTTCCCCTTCTCTTCTTTGCCAGCCATCGAATAGCTGCTTCTTTTCAAATGAATAACTTGTCAGTTGGAAGCTGCTGAAGGGCAGTGGACACTCAAATTCTTCTCAAGCGGTGAGGCTCATTTCCCTTAACCTTCCATCTAGGCACCTCTCCAGCTTTCTCCCTCTCTGGACTCCCGGGGCTCTATTTTCAGCCACTCAGCTCTCAGAGGCACCACATCCAATTTCTATTGTTTAGAAATCATTTATTCTGGTCTGGTGCAGTGGCTCACATCTAATCCCAGCACTTTGGGAGGTTGAGGTGGGCAGATCAAGAGGTCAAGAGATTTAGACCGTCCTGGCCAACATGGTGAAACCCCTTCTCCACTAAAAATACAAAAATTAGCTGCACGTGGTGGCACACACCTGTAATCCCAGCTACTTGGGAGGCTGAGGCAGGAGAACTGCTTGAACCTGGGAGGCAGAGGTTGCAGTGAGCCAAGATCGCACCACTGCACTCCAGCCTGGCTACAGAGCAAGACTCCATCTCAAAAAAAAAAAAAAAAAAAAAGAAAGAAATCATTTCTTCTAAGAAGACTTCTGTCCCAACACTGCCCACCTGTGTTCCCTCGGGAACCAGTACTTAACTGCAGTAGTAGAACAGTATTAGACTTATTTGGCACCTTACTAGATGAAGCAGTCTTAAACATACACATATTATGTATCTCCAAGGCTAAGTGCCTACTCTACAGAAGGGTGCTCTGCAAGTATTTGTGGAATCTATACTTTTTCTTTCATACTCACCCTCCCCTCACCGAGCTCTATGGCTAGCACTTATAGCAACTTTGTGTACATTAGAAAAAACCAGGCCAGGAACAGTGGCTCACTCCTGTAATCCCAAAACTTTGGGAGGCTGAAGCAAAAATTGCTTGAGGCCATGAGTTCCAGACCAACCTGGTCAACGTAGTAGGACCCCGTTTCAAAAAATTTTTTTAATTAGTAGGGGGTTGTGGTACATGCCTGTAGTCTTAGGTACTCAGGAGGCTGAGGCATGAGGATCACTTGGGTACAAGAGTTCAAGGTTGCAGTGAGCTAAGATCATGCTACTGCACTCTTGCCTGGGTGATAGTGAGACCCCCCTCCAAAAAAAGATGGCTGGGTGCCATGGCTCACCCCTGTAATCGCATCACTTTGGGAGGCCAAGGCAGGCAGATCGCTTGAGCTCAGGAGTTCAGAAACAGCCTAGGCAATATGGCAAAACCCCATCTCTACTAAAAATACAAAAATTAGCCAGGCATGGTGGCATGCATCTGTAGTCCTAGCTATTCTGGAACCTGAGGTGGAAGAATGGCTTGAGCCCAGATTTCGGAGGTTGCAGTGAGCTGAGATCACACCACTGCACTCCAGCCAGTGATAGAGCCAGACCCTGTCTCGAAAGAAAATAAAAGCACCCCATTTTTCTTATCAGTCAAGATTTACAAGAAAACTATCATAGTAACTATCCATACAATGACTATGAGGCGAATGGTGTCCCTGGAAGTTGTGTAATGCACAATCTGTATAAATCTAAGTTTTGAGCCCCTACCCCCAACATAGCACATGGGCTCTTCAAGAAACTGATGGCCTCTAGTAAAAAGCTAGGTTCTTCTCTCAGGTAGGAATTGAAAATCCTTGTCAGCCAGCCCCTTATTTTACTCTATATCTACCAGTTAAGCCAGGGAGAATAGGGCTGAAGGTGTGAGTGTACAGGGGTAGGTTATCCTACTCCTATGCCCATGTTCTACCACCAATACTCAAAGTACAGAAACAAAGCCATGGATATGAGGAGGAGTCAGGGGACAAGCAAGCTTTAAGCAAGGCTGAGGAAGGAGAAGTTTCCACTGCCCAAATGCATGGCCTAACACCCGATCCAAGTCCCCAAAGGATGCTAATAATATAGATGAAGGGGTAGGAAAAGGATGGTGCGCAGGACCCCTCTGCTTTTCTTACTGGGCAGACTCAGGACTAGCAGGAGCAAGGCTGTTCAAATACACACAGAGACAGGTTCTTTAAAAAAAACAAAGCAAACCCTGCGATCAACTTTATTGCTGATGGGTGAAGCCTCCTCCTCCCTATGCCCTTGTTCTTTCTGGTGGTCCAAAGCCCCTCCAGGATAGCACAGTGCTTAGGCTCTGCTGGGCCAGAGGCAAGGGAGACAATCTACCCCCACAAGCCTGCCCTGGCCCAGTCCTTCCCCTGCCCCCCCCGACCCTATTGCACATCAGATCATGTAAACATGGCTATGGGCACAGCCCAGAACAGCAGTGAGGCAGATTGATGTGTAAACGGATTTGGGACCAGGGCCAGACCTAGTCACCCAGCCCTACCCCATGCTGAGGCCACAGTTAAGTATGGAAAAGCAGGGGGTCCTGGTCCTAAACTCTGGCTCAGATTATGCAACAGTGCAGATGGCTCAGCTCCCCTCTGCCACCCACCCTCTCAGATTCCAGATCCTGAGGTCCAACTACCCTTGGGCTTCCCTCCAGGCCTAGGCAGCAGATGGCAGTGTCCAGTTTTCTCCCTCCCACCCCCAGATGGAGGTCATTGGTGCTGGGTCTTCCTAGATGCCCGGGGGAAACCGGAGACAGGCAGCGGCAGTCTGTCCAGCCCTGGAGAAGAGAAGGAGATGGGCAGTCAAAAGCAGGTCAAAGCTCCAGTCCATTAGGGACCAGACAACCAAGCCACAGAATGTGTGGATGAGGTACGTTACCCACAAAGCCGGAAGCACACCCTTTCCCCTGCTGAGATGACCTGTGATCCAGAGTGTCCTAGATAACTACCACCCCACCACCCTGCACCCTCTCTCCTTCTCACCAAAGGCCCGGATCAGCTCTGCTCGCACAGCTGCAGTGAAGGTCTTCACCAGACAGAGTGTGGTGAGGCCTGCAAAGGCTGCGTTGTAGAGGAACACAATGTAGAAATTGCCCAGCCAGTTGAAGCGTCCAAAGTCACCCAGCAGGTCAAAGCGAGTGAGCCCTGAAGTACAAAGGCCAGGATGAGAGGTGGGCTCCCCAGGCCCTTTTCTGCTACTAGCCCAACTTTCTGCTGCCTCCTGGTGGACGTATCTCAACACTGCAACTGATGGGTTGGCCTCTCCCAATTCTACCACCCAAAGCTATCTCAAGGGCAGTTCTGGACAGTTCAAAGTGTCAGCAGCTAGGCTTGCTTCAACTTCACTTCCAGAGTCTGCCTTCTTCTCCAGTGAGGCCTCCTCTGGCTCCTGGTGTTCCCGGGATCTCCCAGGGCCTACTACTTGTTCCTGGGCCTGGAACAAGCAGGTCATCAACTTTTTTTTTAGTAGACAGAACAGTGTGGTTGCTAAGCACTCAGACTGATCAGGCTGCTTTGGTTTGTATCCCAACTCCACCCCTAATTAGCTGTGTGATCTGGGAAAATTCCTTAAATTTTCTGTGCCTCAGTTTCCTAAGAATTAAATGAGACAACATACATAAAGCACTGTCTGTGCCAGGCACTATTCTAACATTTACTGGGCCCTTCATAATAATAATATCATAAATCAAAAAACTCTGCTCCCCACCTTTAAATATTTTTATCTGCATCCAACCTAAAGGAACTAACTGGATGACCCATAAGCCAACTTTCTTACAAATTCCCCTGGCATAACTACAAATGGTAAAGTGTAAAGAATATAATGTTAAGAACGAAATAGAGCTATTTTTTGTTTAATTTGGTTTTGTTTTGAGACAGGGTCTTGCTCTGTTGCCCAGGCTGGAGTGCAGTGGCACAATCTTAGCTCCCTGCAGCCTCAAAGTCCTGGGCCCAAGTAGTCCTTGCTATGAGAATACATAGCTAGGACTACAGATGTATGCTACCACACCTGGCTAATTAAAAAAACTTTTTTTTTGTAGAGATAAGGTCTCACTATGTTGCTCAGGCTGGTCTAGGATTGCTCAAGCAATCCTTCCACCTTGGCCTTCCAAACTGCTGAGATTACAGGTTTAAGCCAACACGCCCAGCCACTCTTGAACTTTTTAACCAGGTAATTCTAGATACAGCTCTAAAGGCAGAAGGAATGAGTGTATTATCTGGCACCACAGTATATAGAGAAAGCACTAGCCTGAGGTTCAGGAGACATTCTAGACTGACTTGACCTTGCCTCAAACTAGCTGTATAACTCTGGATCAATCAGGTAGCTTCTCTGTTTATCATCTTTCAAATAAGAACATTTATTGGATTATTCACCCAGGAGAAAGACTTAGAAAAAAGTGTGCTCCCTGACCAAAAAGTAAAGTAAATGAGAGAGGCAGTGGGATGTAGCAAATGTAGAAAGTATGTACTTTGCAGCAACACTACCCTGAAGCTCAGTGTAGGCACTTCAAAGAGCCTCACTTTCCCCAACTGTATAATGGGAATAATACCGACTCTTGGGTTTGTGTGGGAATTAGAGAACGCATGTATATCAAGTGCCTGCTGGCTGGGAGCGGTGGCTCACGCCTGTAATCCCAACACTTTGTGGGGCTGAGGCAGATGGATCACCTGAGGTCGGGAGTTTGAGACCAGCCTGACCAACGTGGAGAAACCCTATCTCTACTAAAAAAATACAAAATTAGCAGGGGATGGTGGCGCACACCTGTAATCCCAGCTACTTGGGAGGCTGAAGCAGTAGAATTGCTTGAACCCGGGAGGTGGAGGTTGCAGTGAGCTGAGATAGTGCCATTGCACTCCAGCCTGGGCAACAAGAGCAAAACACTGTTTCAGAAAATAAAATAAAATGCCTGCTTTGCATCAGAAAGTACTCAAAACAATCCAGTTCCCTTGTCTCCTCCTTTCGATACTTACCCAGGGTTCGAGAGAAGACAGGAAGTGCTGAGCTTAGGACCAGGAGACAGACACAGTTCCCAATTATCTGGGTGGAAGTAGGGAAAGGAAAGGTGAGGGTAGAAGAGCTGTGGGCACTGAGTGCCCATCCACACCCCCGGGTGGCTTCCCCTCCTCCCTCCCAGCTACCTGCGTCATGGTGGTGTCATGCCATCTGGGCCGCAGGCTCCGGAAGAGCGGAGAGCTATAGAAGCCCACAACTGAGGACACCATTAGGTAACTGCCACTGCATTAAGGAAGAACTGGCTGGCTTCTAAAGATTAACACCCCATCTCAAGGGGAACAGAGCTCTCTCCCAGCCCACCCTTTTTTTTTTTGAGACAGGGTCTCACTTTGTCACCCACGCTGGAGTGCAGTGGCACAATTTCAGCTCACTGCAGCCTTGACCTTCTAGGCTCAAGTCATCTTCCCATGTCAGCCTCCTGAGTAGCTGGGGATGTAAGCACGCATCACCACACCTGGCTAATTTTTTGTATGTTTTGTAGAGACCGGGTTTCACCATGTTGCTCAGGCTGGTCTTGAAATCCTAAACTCAAGCAATCCACCTGCCTTAGCCTCCCAAAGTGCTAGGATTACAGGTGTGAGCCACTGCACCCAGCCTCTTTTATTTTCTTCTGATGAGATTCTACTGAACCACCAGCCCTTCTTTCAAAATTAAGTCTTTTCCTTCTTTCTGAACTGGAGGCTGATGAAGACTTGCCCCACTTCCCATCACTGTTGCTCAGAGTCCCAAAGGAGACAAAGTCCAAGAAGTGCTCTGTCTAGAGTCGCAGGAGACAGGTTTGGTGAACAGAGGTAATAATGATGGGTTTCCAGAAGGATACAAGATGAGTACAACCTGAATGACGGCACCAAAGGAGCCCAGCTTGGAGAAAGAGACCTGGCCTAGGGAGGCACCCTGAGGAGTGGAGCAGTGCCATTGTGAGCATTCCCCACCATCAGCAAGCACTACCCAGCACCCAGCCTTCCTGCTGTCCTCAGCTTCTGCCTCCTCTCCCCAGCTATTCTTAGGCCCTCCCCAAAGGATATGGTGGGAGGGCAGCCTGGTACCTGCATGCCTCGGGGCATAGCAGCCTCATCGATGAGCAGCTCCAGGATGTGGATGGCCACAATGAGCACAGACAGGCCCTGTGTGAGGCAAGGTTAGACTCCCATCCCACCCCAGACCACGGCTGGACCCAGAGCTAAAGAAATGGGCAGAGACTCTGGTCCAACATTTTCAGTTTCCAAGACTAGCTCTGCTTCCAATGAGCTGTGTGGGACCTTGTCGAGGTTGTTATTAGCAACAGAGTGCCTTTGAGGACATTATAAGATACATCCCTTCTAGGTGGAAGGATTGCAAAAAGGCAGAATAGGAAAAGGTACCTCTCTTCAATAAGATCTATTCCTGAATCCATGGGGGAATGGACTAAATTTCAGTGCTTATTCTCATCCCAGGGCCAACCTGCACAACTACTCCTTGGCCCTGTGTGACCTTGGGCAAGTCACTCAACTCTGTCTCTTCATCTACAAAATGGGGATTGATATGCTCAGCATTTGTGCTCTGCATAGGCAGGACCTAAAAGTAGGCACTCAGTGAGAGGCAACTATTATTGATGATAACCAGGTCCCCACATCACCTCCCCTCTCCCTGAGAAGGCCTCAAGTACTGAGGGTCCACTCCCCACCTCTAGGGCTGGTATACCCACCGTCAGCACCAGCAAGCACAGCATGGCCAGGGGGTAGCCCAGGTTCCGCTGCCAGGCTGAAGCCTTCCGCCGCTTCTCTGTGTAGGGATGCGAAGCTGTCAGCAAGCACTGACAACCAGGGGCTACTCTCCTTGGGGAAACCCATGTGTCCCAAGCCCTACTAACCCACATACCCAGCAGGACCCTCTGTGTCTGCAGAGCCAAGACCTGTCTGTGTAGCAGCTCCATGTCTAAAGGCAGCCAGCAGGAAGTAGGATCTGAGGGCAGAGAAGATGGTGTTGCTCCCAAGTCCTGTAGTCTCTCCCCAGGCCAAGCCCACCACCCCAGCAGGGAAGAACTGCAACTCACTACAGATCCTGCGGGTCAGGGCTGCCTCTTCAAAGGCTGAGCAGTACAGCTGCTCCTCCAAGTCTTCCAGCAGCTAGGGGCAGGGGAAGGGAAGAGACTAACTGTCAGAGGCTCCCTGACCCAAAGGCCCCAGGAGAACCCTGTTCATCCCAGGGCTCCATAGTCCCAGTCCTTCCCCAAAGCCTCATTCACCACCCTGTGGCCAGCAGCTTTGCTCAATCCCTCCCAAATGCCTTGAGTTCTGCCCTGCGTGTCTGGTGACCAGCTCTGGATGATAGGGGTATAGGATACAGGAACCAACAAAGGCTGTAGCCCTCTCCAAGTTGTGCACTATACAACCATAGAGTTGTTTCATTCTTTGCTCCAGCTCTGCAGGAAGCTCACCCTGCAAGATCAAAGACCAAGGAATACTACATACCCGGGGCTTGACCAGCAGCTTCCCAGTGACCGAGAACATCTGGGCAAGACCCAGTGGAGTACACACTGTGGGGACAAGAGCCAGTCACCTGCCAGACCCTGCTCTCCACCCCTTCCCTAACATGCCCCTCCATTCCCTCTCCTTCTAGCCTGGTTAGTCTGGCCCAAGGACCCTACTCATTCCCTCTCAGACCCTGTACACTCACCCAGGAGCAGCAGAACCCCGAGGAAAGAGATGCATGAGTAGAGGTATGGGAGATAGTACTCCCAGAAGTCTAAGGATAAAAAAAGAGGCATGTCAGCTCATTTCTCCTTGCTCACTGGGGGCTGACAGGCCTCAGAGTCTAGACAAGGGCACGGTCCCCACAGGGGTTAGGCAAGTAATATAAATGAAGAAAGCTGGCCAGCATTAGCAGAAGAGGGAGAGGCAGGACCTATAGTAAACTGGAGATCCTAATCCCGAACAAAAGGGCACAACTGCTATTTGGCCCCCATCACCAGGGACTAACGTAGCCAGATCTTCTCCTTGTCAAGCATAGTTAGGTATCTGGATATTAAAGTGAAATCTCCCAATTTAAAATGTAAGTAACTGAATAGTATGTATTTCAAAAACCATTGCATGGGCCCAATGAAACATTTCTGCAGGTTGGATTTGGCCAGAAGTCTATCAGCTTGAAACTTCAGTCTAAGTGAAAAGGTGCCACCTTCTCCACTTTAAAGGGTTACAGTCATTCCAGGCAGGGGGACATGGGCCAACTGAAGAGCCACACAGCCTGGAGGAAGCTGGGCTGCTCACCATACAGTGACTCTCTGCTGGCCTTGTTGTTGTCCACAATGGCTAATGCCACCCACACCATACCCAGCACCAGCAGCGTGAGGAGCATCAACATCACCACCGTCTCATAGACCCGGCCCAGGACACCCTATGGGAGAAGGCAATAGGTGAAGGGGAAGAGGAGGTTAACATCAGGGCAGCATAGGGAAGGAAAGACATCGGGGATGGCGGCTGGCCTGCGGGAACCAGAGATCTGGATTCAGGAGATGAGAGATGGTTTTCCTCTTATTCTGCTGTTGCTCTGTCTTCCCACTCCCCAGTTAAGGTCACTCCACATACTGGGTGTTCTTCATTTGCATCTCCTTTCCCCAGACCCATTCCTTGTCGTTGTCTGCTCTGGGAGGCTGACCTCTGAGGTCTGCATCCCACAAGCTCTTTGCCCTCTGGTAGATGAATGGAAGGTAGAAAAGAGGTAAGGGTATGTTTCCTGTGCTTCCTTCCACCTTTGCCACCATGGTTTTGGTAGTGACTATCACTAAGATAACAGCTCCTCTCTGGGTAGCTTCACATCCCTGGCTTCAGCTATTGGGAGGTTCTAGAAACCATTTCCTCCCTTTGTCCCTAGAGGCCTAAAGGTGGAAATAACTTCCTGCTGTCACTAGAGCCTCAAACTTCCTTTAACTAAACCTCTGCAAATAGCCTCTTTATTAAAATCTCTTCAGTTGAACTATGTGAGGGGAATTCCATTTCCTGCCTGGATACATATCCCTACTTACCTTTCTGGAGCCAGCAAAGCCCTCGGACTCAGTGAAGAAATATGCAAAGGGCATGAGGAAGATGAGGGACAGGTTGGAGAAGAGAAAAACGAGGTTCCAGAGGCCTAGAGCAAAAAAGGAAAAGCAGAGGTGGTCAGTAAGGGGAGGGGCAACCCATAGGAGACTGACCATTTGCAGGAGAAGCAGAGAGGGAAGGTGCAACATATGACTGATTGGCCCAGGACTGCCTGAGTCTATCTGCTCTCTGCTGCCTATCCCCACCCCAGGCCACCTCCAGGAGCCACACACCATGGATGAGGGAGCCGTTGAGCCACTGGATGTAGTAGTTCCGAGGCAGGGAGAGCAGCACCTCATTGCTGATGATGGAGAAGGGCAGGAGCAGGACAGCACCCAGGGCAACTGCCAGGGTAAAGGTGCACAGCTCAAGCCTGGGCAGAGAAGGGGAGAGTGTCCTTGCTTAGCTCAGGACTCACTACCCTGTGCTGGAGAAGCCCCATTTGTCCTGAGGGCACCTGTGGCTTTGAGAACCAGCTGTAGCAATGACAGACAAGAGGGAAGGAGCTGTCCGGCTGGCGTTCTACCCACTGCCGCCCCGGCCTAGTCCTTTACCTCCAGGCACGCCGGAGCACATGGGATGGGCACAGCCTCAGGCATTCATGGGAACCTGGTCACCTGCCATGACACATGCCCAGGCTGTCCCAGGAACGTGGTCCTCCTATACATGCCTGTAGGTTATGCCAGGTATGATTCCAAAGCTAGGGGGCCTGGCTTCTCTTCTTTGCTCAGGGATATGGATTTTTTTTTTTTGAGACAGAGTCCTGCTCTGTCACCAGGCTGGAATGCAGTGGTGCAATCTTGGCTCACTGCAACCTCTGTCTCCTGGGTTCAAGCAATTCTCCTGCCTCAGCCTCCCGAGTAGCTGGGACTACAGGTGCATACCACCACGCCCAGCTAATTTTTGTAATTTTAGTAGAGACAGGGTTTCACCATGTTGGCCAGGATGGTCTTGATCTCTTGACCTCATGATCTGCTCGCCTCAGCCTCCCAAAGTGCTGGGATTACAGGCGTGAGCCACCGTGCCCAGTCTAGGTATATGAATTTCTGAGCTTGCCTCTTTTAGACCAAATAAGCACAGGTTCATCCCATATGGCTATGCCCTGCACAAAGACACGAGGGCAAAGGAGGAAAAGGAGAAACTGAAACCTAGCTTCATAGCCAAGACTATGCCCTGGGCTGCATCCACTGAAGAAGGGCACTTCTACCTTATTGGTCCATCAAGGGTGGAGGACCACCTTCTGATCTATTGACTTGGAGGAGTCATCGCTCTCTCGTTCTCTGTATGTGCTAGTGAACATTAGCAGCCTGGAATATGAGCCTTCCTCTCAGACCAAGCATGCCCCTCCCTCAGGGGTTCCCACCTTCCCCACGCCCTGCTCTTTTTCCATCAATCTGCATCCCCACTCCATTCCCTCCCTACTGGCTGCTGGGAGGTGAAGCCAAGCTGGAGCCATTTCCAGTGACTCAGGCCCCAGCTGATGTTCCTGGCCATGAGGCTCCCAGAAGCTCCTGGCCTAACTAGGGAGACAGGAATGGCAGCTTTTCTGAGCGTCCCCAGGATGAGGTAAAGCCGGAAGAAGCAAGAAATGGGGTGGAAGCAGAAACTCTCTCTTCACTGTGTGTGACTTCCTCTTCTCCCTCCAGCTCCAGGGTCTCCCTGGATCCCAGTTCCTAAAGACCACCGGTGTCAGTTGCTGAGGCAGGGACACTTACGCAATCTTGTTGACTGTGGCATCTTCATCATCCACTATAAGAGACAGAGGCATGGGGAAGAGGCAGGACATCAGTGGACGGCTCTGAGGCCATCTCTATTACAATGTGCTCCCCGCCCCATCCCTGCCCCCTGAAAGAAGGCAGAGCTGAAGAGGAGGCTCTGAGAGACCACACATTATGAACCCCATAGCCTGTTCTCCAGCCAAGGTGGCAGCTTAAAAATCAGTGGTCCCAGGTGAAGAGAATATAGGCCAGACATTCCTATACTTCTTTCCTCCTCCCTAGATCTCACTCATCACAGGTTCCTCTTTATAGCTCAAAGTATTAATATAATAAACAATTATTGGCTTGTTACATCAGTGGCTGGGTCCAGGAAAGGGAAAAGAGAGGAGGGAGAAGGACAGATTCACAGAGAAAGTCCCAGGGGAATTACTTTAGGGTAGCTGCCTTGTTGAGTGGGGACTCATCCTGAGCCATCATGAGAGAAGGAAAAGCTGGGGCTAGGAAATGGGGCAAGTGTGCCCCCACTCCCAATTACACAATGTCTAGGGAAGGAAAGCTGCAATCTGAGCATACTCAGCCTCCCCATAAAGAGAAAGGCCACCATCACCAGGTGCCCCAGTCATCAGGGAGGTCTCTGGTCCCCGCTGTGGGAATACCAGGAGAGGAGAAGACACAGAACCTGTGCCCATAATGACATTCGCCTGGCAGTTGCACACTTCAGATTCACAAAGGGCTTTCACAGTAACCATCTCCTTTGGTCCACACAATGGAGTAGGTAGACATTGTTATGCCCATTTTGTAGTATAACACTGAGTATCAGAAATATTACATGACTTGCCCAGCAGACACTTCCATCTAGCTGCCCTCGCCCGTGACTGTGCAGGAAGGGACGCTGAAGAGGCAAAGGCTCCAGAACAGCCCCGCACAGCCGCTGTTCCCTTCCCAGTGGACACCATAGGCCCATTCCCCTGAGGCTGGCCCATGGCAACAGGGACTCTGGCAGAAAGGAGGGAAGTCACAGTACCTGTGGTGAACTCAGCAGGCTTCTTGAAGCGGGTCAGGAAGATGTGGCAGAGGAGGTACAGTGTTGCAAACAGAAGTGTTGAGATCTGTGGCAGAATGTGAGCTGGGATGAGAAGCTCTAACCTTCAGCATACTCCACAGCCCCAAGAGCCTCTCTGTTAATTCCATGGCATCACTTCCTCAAGATAAGGCTCCATACTTCCAGGGGTTCCATCCGGATCCTTATCTTGAGGCTGCGATCCCAGTGATTTCCCAGGTACTTCCTTCTAGTCAGGGCCCCAGAGGCCTCTAAGACAGGCCAGACAGGGGCTGCCCCATGCACCTGGGGAAACAGCACCATGCCCAGCCCTACAAGGACTTTCCTGGGAGAAAACAGCTTCAGCCCAACTCTGGTTGGTAGATGGGTAAAAGAAAACTCCTAGAAATGCACAATGCACACTTATCTAAAACCGGCTACAGAACCAGAGGGAATTTACTCTGAGCACATTATTGGAAAGGGAAGCAGGTTTGAGGGGAGGAAGATGTCCGCATTGTCCTGGCACCCCATCGCTACCACACCCTCCTACCTCCACCCACACCGCTGCCTTGACCCAAAGTAGGTCTCATGTTTCTAGACCAAGTAACAACTTCTATTCCGTGTTTATTCAGGGACTCTGAAACATCAGGTCTGCTCTGCGCCAAACCAGAGCCTCATTTAATTCTCTACCCCTAACAGTGGGCCCTTAATTGGGGCCCAACATCTAAAATGTTTCTAGAGCTGGCTGGACTGTCAAGTGACAGTGATGGCAGCACTCGGCCAGGTTAATCTGCATATTCATTCCTACCCTACCCCAGGTAAGCTGCTACTGCCCAGAGGAGGACCCATTGGCCAGCTTGGCTCTAATCAAGACCAGAGAGTGTTGGTCGGGCATGGTGGCTCATGCTTGTAATCCCAGCACTTTGAGAGGCCAAGGCAGGTGGATCACTTGAGGTCAAGAGTTCGAGACAAGCCTGACCAACATGGTGAAACCCTGTCTCTACCAAAAATATAAAAATTAGCTGGACATGGTGGCGGAGGCCTGTAATCTCGGCTACTCGGGAGGCTGAGGCACGAGAATCACTAGAACCTGGGAGGCGGAGGTTGCAGTGAGCAGAGATCACACCACTGCACTCCAGCCTGGGCGACAGAGTGAGACTAGGTCTCAAAAAAAATCCACAGAGTCTCAAGAAGAGAAGTTACTGTGTTTGAGATAGGCCAAGAGGACAGGATCAGTTTCATGGGTCTTCCAGTCTCCAAAAAGGGCTGACCCCATAGGGAATCCACATACAGCTATCTACACAAGGAGGGAAGAATCCACAGAGACACAGGAGAACCATCGATGTGGAACAAAGTCATAGCTTTTGACATTAAGGAAGCAGAATAGAAGGAGCCACTCAGGGCAGGGTGCGACGGCTCACGTCTGTAATCCCAGAACTTTGGGAAGTCAAGGTGGGTGGATCACGAGGTCAGGAGTTTGAGACCAGCCTGGCCAATGTGGTGAAACCCCACACCTACTAAAAATACAAAAATTAGCCAGGCATGGTGGTGCACGCCTATAGTCCCAGCTACTTGGGAGGCTGAGGAAGAAGAATCATTTGAACCTGGGAAGAAGAGGTTGCAGTGAGCCGAGATTGCGCTACTGCACTCCAGCCTGGGCAACAAAGTGATAGACTGAGACTCCGTCTCAAAAAATAAATAAATAAATAAATAAATAAATAAATAAATAAATAAATAAAGGAGCCACTCAGATTGTAGCTGCAGGATTTTTATAGCCCGTGTTCTGCCCTGGGCTTGCGTAATAGCCAGGAAGGTGGGAGGGCTCAAAAGGTCATGCTGAAGTTCCACGCAGTTACAGAGGAGGCTGGGTTGTTCTCTAGCCTCCTGATGAGAGCCAGGTAGAGGAGGCACCAGAAGTCTCCAGGCTGCCCTTAGCCAGCTCATGGGACTAAAGGAATGGGGGAGACATCCAGGAGGCTGCTTCTGTTCAAGGTATCATCCCTCCCTGTTCTCTAGGAATGTAAGCCTCTGGCTGAACACTGTCTCAAGGCCAGGGTGTGCCTCCGCAATATGCCCAACCCACCATGTGGACTGTCCACCAAGGAACACACGAGGAAGGCTTGCCAAAAGCATACTTCTACTGGAGTTGCACACACAGACTAATATACTTTCCAGTCCTCACAGATAAGAGCAGACCTAATTATGTCCTGGCTCAATTTACCACTCCTCCAATCAGGCTGCCCAGGGCTGGCTAGAGCCCAGCCTGAGAAAAATGAAGGGAATGACCCCAACACTGGGTTCCCCCACTTATTAACATTTCTTTCTGTTTTTCCAAACCATTCCCTTTCCATTTAGTGTTTGGGGATGAGGGTTGCCCCGGGGAGCTCTGGGAAAGGAAACAGAAGAAACCAGAGAAGTGAGAATTCAAAGCAAGGCTGAGGAAAACAGGACTCCCTAAGCTCCACTGGGTACTCCCACCCCAGAAGTGGAGTCCACTTCTGTGCGGCAGGTTCAGCTGTCGCTCTAAGTGGCAGGGAGGGCGTAAGGAAGAGCAGCCAGGTACCCTCTGAAGCACAGGGAGGACCACTCACCGGGGAAACCCCGGAATGGCTGGGAGGCTGGGAACCCAGTCTTGCAGGGTTTCAAACAAACACTAATGAGAAAGAAAAAGGACGGGGGGAAAACTTGGTTGTTCCTCATCTCTACATATTAGAATCTACCCCAGTAAGAGTCCTTTCTTCCAGAGCAGGAGACGACCCAAGTCCCCAGATTTCTCACAGCTGCCATCCCTACACCTCCCGTCTTTTCTGGAATCAAGCTCAGTGTGACGACGTCTCCCCTTCGTCCAACGTCAGCTGGGTTTGCCCTCAATCCAGTTGGAGTGCAAGCAAAACCATCCTTCCCCAAGTATCAGACTAAGACGGACTCCGCAGGCCCTCAGACCCCGGAGACCCCCGACAGGAAGACGCGCGGGGTGAGTGGTGGGAGGGAAGGCCGGGGGAGGGGCGTGTGGGGAGGAACGGAAACGGCGGCCTTTGTTTATCGCGCAGGGACCCAGTTGATCCCATCTGGGGGTTCGTCAGCCGGACACCCGCCCTTCTGCCAGGGCTGAGGCCTCTGTCGCCCGCCGCTGGTCCAGGCAGAGTTTGACGGCGCTCTGAAGCTCGGACCCCAACCTCCCCTCTCCCGCAACCGCCGCTTCTCCCCGCCGGGGCCCCGCACTCACAATGCACTCGCGGACCCTCTCGTGGAAGAGCTGTTCTCGCACCGATAGCACTTCGTAGTCAGCTGCTTCCATACTCTGTTCAGCATGACTGGAGCAGGGGTGCCTCCGGGCCCGGGGAGGACGAGCGGGGAGGAAGCCGCCGCCGCCGCCGCCGCCGAGCACCCGGACCCAGCGCTCCGACACAGTCGTCTCCAAGCTCCGCCCTTAAAGGGGCAGGCACCACCCGCCTCGTTTTAAGTGCTCTGGCGTCCTTTTGCTCCCTTCTCTTTAAGGTAGGGCCGCCATCAAGTTTCAACGCAAACACCCGCCACTAGGCTCGCTACAGGGAAGCGCAGCTGCGGTTCCATCTTTTTAAGAGATTGAGTGACGACACAAGGGATGGGCGGGTTCCTTCCAAGGGGAGGAACTCATTGGCTCCTGGAGAGCTGCCGCTCATCGCTGGAAGAGCGTTGATAGGCTCGCCCCGTGAAGGAAGGTGGGATCTTGTGGGCCTACCGCTGCCCATTCTAAAATTGAGCAACTGTCTTTCTCATCTCGAAAAGTGACGATTCCTGGGTTTCAGTAGCAGCCGGGATTTTAGTTTGACCTTGGTTAAATGAACCATTTGGATCAGTCCAGCCAGGCAGGATGTGAGGGCACCCTAGGGGTTCTGAAAAGTACCGCTGCCCAGTAACCCACGGTAGCAGTATTTTCTGTGTGTTTGTGTTGGGGTGCTCCTTCCCACACCCTCACCCTGCCTTCCTGCCGCAAGGAGTTTTCACTCAATCATTTTTGTGGAAGGCCTAGTGTGTGCTAGATCAAATACTGAAAAATACTGGATAGAGATCTGTAGAAATATTCTGAAACTTTGTGAAGAAGTGCCCACAAGGATCGTTGAAGAGTGGGGCTGAGTCAAACATTAGCTAACCACTTACTATGTGCCATTCACCTTATAGTCTGTATCTCAGCCATGTTACCCAGGCTGATCTGGAACTCCTAGCCTCAAAGTGCTGGCCCTCCCAAAGTACTGAGATCACAGGTGTGACCCACCCAGCCCATTATCTCATTTTTAACATGACAACAACCCTTCAGAGGAAGGTATTGTGATTGGGCTTTTTTTTTTTTTTTTTGAGACCGAGTTTTGCTGTTGTTGCCCAGATTGGAGTGCAATGTTGCAATTTCGGCTCACTGCAACCTCTGCCTCCTGGGTTCAAGTGATTCTCCTGCCTCAGCCTCCAGAAGAGCTGGGATTACAGGCATGCACCACCATGCTCATCTAATTTTGTATTTTTAGTAGAGGCAGGGTTTCACCATGTTGGTCAGGCTAGTTTCCAACTCCCGACCTCAGGTGATCCGCCCGTCTCGGCCTCCCAAAGTGCTGGGATTATAGGCGTGAGCCACCGCGCCCGGTCGTGATTTGACTTTTACTTATTCGTGTTCTAGAGACAGTTTTGCTACATTGCCCAGGCTGTAGCACAGTGGCTATTCACGGGGGCAACCATGGCACACTATAGACTCCATCACCTGAACTCAAGCGATCCTCCTGCCAGGGCCTCCAGAGTAGCTGGGACTACATGTGTGTGCTACTAATCCTGGCTTTGCGTATCCCCAAATTCACACATTTAAGGAATGCAAATTACCTTCCTGTGGCCTTGGTACCTGTACTGTTTAGGAAGTCTCACTGTCATGGAATTGAACCTTCTCTATAAATTGAAGGGGACTCTTGGAAGGAAGAAAAAAAAATTCCCACTGATGCTTGAAAATAAAATTAAGTGGCCGGGCGTGGTGGCTCATGCCTGTAATCCAAGCACTTTGGAGGCCAAGGTGGGCGGATCATCTGAGGTTAGGAGTTCAAGACCAGTCTGACCAACATGGTGAAACCCCGACTTTAAAAAAAATAAATAAAATAAAATTAAGTTAATAAATACATAAGAGGGGAGCAGTGTATAAACACATACATACATTATATACTCGTCTTTGATGATAGCAAGATAATGAGAGGACCTGAAGAGTTTTTTTCTCTTAGTAACCAGAACTAAGAGTGAACAGAAATACCATGGGGAGAATGAGTAGAGAGACTCCCAAAGTGCTGGAATTACAGGCGTGAGCCACCGCGCCAGGTGAACATAGCTAGCTGGGTCTTTGGCTGCACTGCAAGGAAGGAAAGGAGAACACAGGGAAGTGGCTTGGGCCAACTGAGTATGTTTTAGGAACAAACATGAATGGATCGAAGCTGTGACCTGGAGGAGCTTGCAGCTTGTTAGGGAAGGCTGCCCTGATGCTAAACCCTTCTAAGATATTTATTTCAACTATGAGAAGCCATGTGCTTCAGTGATTATTACTGAAACACATATCAAATCTTGTAACTCCTCAAAACCCCTCAAAACCCATTGCACTTAAAAATTCACCTGCCTAAAATAAGCCTACAAGGCCCTCAGAGATTGCAAAATGGTGGCCTTTGGGCTGCATCGGACAGGCTGTTTGGTTTGGCTTACAGTGTTTTTAACCATTTGAACCAAGATTTAAAAATCAGAAGATGACACATTAAAAGTTCACATTCCCACCTCTCTTAATTTTTTATTTTTATTTTTTGAGACAAAGTTGCCCAGGCTGGTCGTAACCTCCTGGGCTTAAGCAATCCTCTCGCCTCAGCCTCTCAAAGTGCTGGGATTATAAGCATGAGCCACTGTGCCCAGCCCATATTCCCATCTCCTAAATAGAAGACATGGCAGAGTTGGGCAATAAAGACCTACAACTCTGTAGATGGGCCAGGATGTGCCCTAGGCTTCCACAACCCTCATCACTCAGCTTTACGGTGTACAAGTTTTTCCATTTACATTGTCAGCCTAGCTGTGTGCTTGAGTTTGTGGTCTAGAACCAAGTCCCTCTCTACTGCAACTTGGTATCACCTTCACCCTGGCCTTTTGTCAGTGCCTGGTGGACCCTGCCAAGTTCTTTCCCATCTCTGGATCCTGTCTCAAAAATAAATAACTTTTTTTTTTAAATAAAAATAAGACAGGGTTTCACCATGTTGGCCCGGCTGGTTTTGAACTCCTAACCTCAGATGATCCACCAGCTTAGGCCTCCCAAAGTGCTGGGATTACAGGCATAAGCCACCACGCCCAGCCATAAATAACTTTTTCTTTTTTGAGACAGAGTTTCGCTCTTGTTGCCCTGGCTGGAATGCAGTGGCACAATCTTTGTTCACCGCAACCTCCACTTCCCAGGTTCAAGTGATTCTCCTGCCTCAGCCTCCTGAGTAGCTGGGATTACAGGCATGCGCCACCACACCTGGCTAATTTTGTATTTTTAGTAGAGACAGGGTTTCTCCATGTTGGTCAGACTGGTCTTATCTCAAACTCCTGACCTCAGGCGATCTGCCCGCCTCAGCCTCCAAAAGTGCTGGAATTACAGGCGTGAGCCACCTTGCCCAGCCAATAAATAACTTAAAAAAAGAGGAGAGAGATTCAAGATGGCTGATCACTAGCAGCTCAGGATTGTAGCTCCCAGAGAAAGCGCACAGAACGAGAGGACGCCACACTTTTAGACGAGTTTTTCTTACCCACAGACCGGAGGACTCCCAGTGGAGGAGCCCCACGGGTCACCAGGGTGACTCTTGTGGCTGGTGTGGCGATTTTGCCAGCACCCTGGCATGGCGGTTCTTGGTGCAGAGTAAACAGGACTGGGTCCCCTTTTGGTCGACGTTTGGAGCTCCGGGAAGGCAGAGTTGCCCACTTACCTGATTGAAGAAGGGACTCAAGAGGGAGGCCAGACCAGAGATTCCCAGGCAGAAAAGCACCACGAAGCTTAATGTCGCTGTTTTGGCCCACGGAGTGGGTTGCTCAGATTTTGGCACTGGGAATCAACAAGTTGGACGTCCACTCATAGACCTAATTTGAAAGTAGGCAATTACAAAGACGACAGGTGGATGAACTCAACAATGATGGGAAGAAACCAGCGTAAAAAGGCTGAGAACGCCCAAGATCAGAATGCCTCTCCTTCTACAGGGGATCGCAGTTCCTCATGAATAAGAGAACAAGGCCTGATGAGAACGAGTGTGTTCCATTAACAGATCTAGGCTTCAGAAAATGGATAATAAGGAACTTTAGTGAGCTAAAAGAACACGTTCTAGCCCAATGTAAAGAAACTAAGAACCTTGAGAAAAGATTTGACGAAATCCTAACGAGAATAGACAACTTAGAGAAGAATATAAGTGAATTAATGGAACTGAAGAACACAATATGAGAACGTCGTGAAGTATGCACAGGTTTTAACAGTAGAATTGATCAAGCAGAAGAAAGGATATCAGAGGTCGAAGACCAACTTAATGAAATGAAACGAGAAGACAAGATTAGAGAAGAAAGAGTAAAAAGAAATGAGCAAAGTCTTCAAGAAATATGGGACTATGTGAAAAGACCTAATTTATGATTGATAGGTGTACCTGAATGTCATGAAGATAATGAATCCAAGTTGGAAAATATTCTTCAGGATATTATTCAGGAAAACTTTCCTAATCTAGTAAGGCAGGACAATACTCAACTCCAGCTAATCCGGAGAACTCCACAAAGATATTCCTCAAGTACAGCAACTCCAAGACACATAATCACTAGATTCACTAGGGTTGAAATAAAGGAGAAAATTCTAAGGGCAGCTAGAGAGAAAGGTCATGTTACCCATAAAGGGAAACCTATCAGACTCACAGCAGACCTCTCACCAGAAACCCTACAAACTAGAAGAGAGTGGAGGTCAATATTCAATATCCTAAAAGAAAAGAATTTTCAACCCAGAATCTCATATCCTGCCAAACTAAGCTTCATAAGTGAAGGAAAAATAAAATTTTTCACGAACAAGCTAGCACTCAGAGATTTCATCACCACCAGGCCTGCTTTACAAGAGCTTCTGAAAGAAGCACTACAAACAGAAAGGAACAGCCAGTATCAGTCATCCCAAAAACTTACCAAAACATAAAGAGTATCTCTATAATGAAGAATCTACATCAACTAATGGGCAAAATAGCCAGCTAGCATTAAATGACAATATTGAACTCACAAATATTAATATTAATTCTAAATTCAAATGGATTAAATGCCTCAATCAAAGACACAGACAGGTAAATTGAATAAAAAGTCAAAACCCATCAGTACGCTATATCCAGATCTATTTCACAAGCAACGACATACAAAGATTCAAAACAGAGGAATGGAGGAAGATTCACCAATTAAATGGAGAGCAAAAAAAAAAAAAAAAAAGGAGCTGTAACTTTCGTAACTGTCGTCTCTCACAAAATAGACTTTAATAGTAACAAAGACTAAAAGAAACAAAGAAGGACATTACATAATGGTAAAAGGATCAATACGACAACAGGAGTTAATGATTATAAATATATATACACCCAATACAGGAGCACCCAGATACATAAGACAAGTTTTTAATGACTTATAAAGAGACCTGGACTCCTGCACAATAATAGCGGGAGATTTTGATACCACATTGTTAATATTCGACGGATCAACGACATAGAAAATTAATAGGGACATCTATGATTTGAACTTAGACCTGGAATAAGTAAACTTAGTGAATATTTATAGAATTCTCCACCCCAGGTCCACAGAACATACATTTTTCTCAGTATCATATTACACCCATTTTGAAAGTGACTATATAATTGGAAGTAAATCACTCTTCAGCATTTGCATAGCATTTCACAGACTTAAATGAAATATTGCTTGGCTGTTTGTTTGTTATTTTCTTCCCTTATTCCTTCCTGTCTCCGTTGTTAAGCACAATTATTGGCATAAAAGAGGTTTTTAATACCTATTTTTAGATTGCATTCCGGCCCGGGCAATAGAGCAAGAATCCTGTTCTCTCTCCCCCTTTTTCTTTCTCTTTCTTTCTTTCTCTCAAAAAAAAAAAAAAAAGTTGCCTCGTTAAAACAAAAGAGGCCCTATCACCCAGGAAATTCCAAGGGATTTAGGAGCTCTGTGTCAGGAATGATAGTCAAGGACCAACTATTAGAAAAAAAGATGCTCCTAGCATCACTATCATTTAGGAAATTACAAGGGTTTTAGGAGCTCTTTGTCAGGAACTGAGACAATAATCAAATATATAGTTATTTTTATGTCACACTGTCATTAACACTTTTCTTCAAGGCTGAACATTGACAGTGGTCTCAGAAAGGAAGAAATGAATTAATCTAGAATGGTGAGGAGTTCCTGTGGTTTGAACCAGTTTTCCAGGTGATTCTGATGTTCTTCTTCTTTCATTCCCAATAAAGAATATTATTTTAAAGCCTTCTCTTAAAAAAAAAAAAAAAAGAATTTAGAGGAGGGGGAGATCCCTTCAGGAAAGGATTGGAGAAAATATTTTTCTTTATTTTTTGTGTGGTTGAGTCTTGGAAGTAGACGTGATTTAGAAGAAGGGAGATTTGTTTTTGTTTTTTTGTTTTAAGTTATCAATTAATTTATTTTTCTTTCTCTCTCTCTCTATTTTTTTTTTTTTTTTTTTTTTTTTTTTTTTTTTTTTTTTGAGTCAGGGTCTCACCCTTTGCCCAGGCTGGAGTGCAGTGGCACGATATTGGCTCACTGCAAACTCCGCCTCCCCGGGTTCAAGCAATTCTCCTGCCTCAGCCTCCCAATTAGCTGGGATTATAGGCATTTGCCAACACACCTGGCTAATTTTTATATTTTTAGTAGAGACAGGGTTTCACCAGGTTGGTCAGACTGGTCTTGAACTCCTAACCTTGTGACCCGCCCACCTCGGCCTCCCAAAGTGCTGTGATCACGGGCATGAGTGACCATGCCCTGCCAAGTTTATTTATTTTTGAGACAAGGTCTCACTCTGTCACCCAGGCTGGCTTGCAGTGGTGTGATCATGGCTCACTGCAGCCTCCAACTCCCAGGCTCAAGGGATTCTCCCATCTCACCCTCTTGAGCAGCTGGGATCACAGGCGGGCACCAGAATGCTCAGTGGTTCTGCTATGTTGCCCAGGCTGGTCTTGAACTCCTGGGCTCAAGCAGTCTGCCCACTTTGGTCTCCCAAAGTTCTGGGATTACACTCATGAGCCAATAGGCCAGACCTCCTCTAAATTCTTTTTTTTTTTTTTGAGACGAAGTTTTGCTCTTGTGCAATGGCACGATCTCGGCTCACTGCAACCTCTGTCTCCCAGATTCAAGCAATTCTCCTGCCTCAGCTTCCCAAGTAGCTGGGATTACAGGGCCTGCCACCACACCTGGCTAATTTTTCGTATTTTTAGTAGAGATGGGGTTTCACTGTGCTAGCCAGGATGGCCTCATTTTCCTGACCTCATGATCCACCCACCTCGACCTCCCAAAGTGCTGGGATTACAGGCGTGAGCCACCATGCCCGGCCTAATTTTTTTTTTTTTTTTTTTTTTTTTTTTGCTCTGTCGCCCAGGCTGGAGTATAATGGCACGATCTCGGCTCACTGCAACCTCTGCCTCCCAGGTTAAAGGGATTCTCCTACCTCAGCCTCCCGAGTAGCTCAGATTATAAGCGTGTGCCACCATGCCCAACTAATTTTTGTACTTTTAGTAGAGACTGGGTTTCACCATGTTAGTCGGGCGTGGTGGCGCGCGCCTGTAATCCCAGCTACTTAGGAGGCTGAGGCAGGAGAATCGCTTGAACCCGGGAGGGAGGTTACAGTGAGCCTAGATCGAGCCATTGCACTCCACCCTGGACGACAAGAGCAAAATTCCGTCTCAAAAAAAAAAAAATTGGCCATATATGCATTGTTTCATGATACTTGTTCTCTTGAGCTGTTATTTAAATATTTTGTATTGTTTAACTTTACCTTCATTTATGTCTTTTCTCTTTTCCTCCTTTCCTTTCCTCTTCAAGGGTTAGAAACACATACTTGGCTTCTAATTTACGCCCTTTTTTTCTTCCCCAATACTTAACCCAGTGCAGTTCTCATAATAAACTCTTTTTTTTTTTTTTTTTTTTGAGACATAGTTTCGCTCTTTTTTACCCAGGCTGGAGTGCAATGGCGCGATCTCGGCTCACCGCAACCTCCGCCTCCTGGGTTCAGGCAATTCTCCTGCCTCAGTCTCCCGAGTAGCTGGGATTACAGGCAAGCGCCACCATGCCCAGCTAATTTTTTGTATTTTTAGTAGAGACGGGGTTTCACCATGTTGACCAGGATGGTCTCGATCTCTTGACCTCGTGATCCACCCGCCTCGGCCTCCCAACATAATAAACTCTTAAACAGGGCCGTGTGCGGTGGCTCTGTAATCGCAGCACTTTGGGAGGCCGAGGTGGGTGGATCACCTGAGGTCAGAAGTTGGAGACCAGCCTGACCAACCTGGTGAAACCCTGTATCTACTAAAAAATATAAAAAATTAGCTGGGTGTGGTGACGGGCACCTGTAATCCCAGCTACTCAGGAGGCTGAGGCAGGAGAATTGCTTGAACCCAGGAGGTGGAGGTTGCTGCGAGCCAAGATCACACCATTGCACTCCAGCCTGGGCAACAGAGCAAGACTCCATCTCAAATAAACAAACAAACACTTAAACAATGCTTGTGAGGCCAAGGGCAGTGACTCCTGCCCGTAATTCCAACATTTTGGGTGGCAGCAAGCTAGGTTTGAGGCCAGGAGTTAAAGACCAGCCTGGGTAACACATGACCCTATCTCTAAAATAAATTTATAAAATTAGCCAGGCCTGGTAACGTGCCTCTGTAGTCCTAGCTACTCAGGAGGCTGAAGCAGGAGGATCACTTGAGCCCGGGAGATCGAGGCTGCAGTGAGCTATCATGGCATCACAGCATTCTAGCCTGGGCAACACAGTTTTTATAGAAAGAAAGAAGAAAGAGGCTGGGCGTGGTGGCTCACGCCTGTAATCCTAGCACTTTGGGAGGCCGAGGTGGGTGGATCATCTGAGGTCAGGAGTTCAAAACCAGCCTGGCCATCATGGTGAAACCCCATCTTAAAAAAAAAAAAGAAAGAAAGAAAGAGAAAGGAAGGAAGGAAGGAAGGAAGGAAGGAAAGAAAGAAAAGAAATAAAGAAAGAGAGAGAGAGAGGCCAGGCATGGTGGCTCACACTTGTAACTATAGCACTTTGGGAAGTCAAGGTGGGCGGATCACGAGGTCAGGAGTTTGAGACCAGTCTGGCCAACACAGTGAAACCCTGTCTCTACTAAAAATACAAAAATTAGCTGGGTGTGGTGGCAGGCGCCTATAATCCCAGCTACTTTGGAGGCTGAGACAAGAGAATCGCTTGAACCTGGGAGGCGGAGGTTGCAGTGAGCCGAGATCGCACCATTACACTCTAGTGTGGACAACAGAGCTAGATTCTATCTCAAAAAAAAAAAAAAAAAAAAAAAAAAAAAAGAAGTAAATAAAAAAGAAAACTTCCTGCCTACTCTAAGACTACTTTTAGGGTGATTTTGTTTCCAGGACTTTCTGGGTCTTTGGAAAGAGCTTTTTTTAGCCAACTTTTTTTCCCCCCACTCTGTCACCTAGGCTGGAGTGTAGTGGCATGATCTCAGCTCACTGCAACCTCCACCTCCCTGGTCCTGGTTCAAGCAATTCTGCTGTCTCAGCCTCCCAAGTAGCTGGGACTATAAGCATGCACCACCATGCCCAGCTAATTTTTGTATTTTTAGTAGAGATGAGGTTTCACTGTTAAGGACAAGAAAACCCCTTCTGCGCAGACTGACCCCTTCCCCCTTCCAATTGCTCTGCAGCTGCATTCCTGAGCCCCTACCTAGGTGCCACATAAAGGCTGCCAGATGTGCTACCATTAAGCAAAGTCTGATTATAACCATCTGGGCAGCATGGGCAGCTTGAAGGAGGACAGGGAAAACATATGTTGGTTGTCTATACTTGTAAATTCCTGTTTGACACATATCTGTAAAAAAAAAAAAACTGGTTTCTCTCTTTTTGTTAAAAGACTGCTGCCACAAAAATCACAGGATAATGTATTGTAGGTCAGTTACCAGTTAACAAACTATCTCTGTGCCTGTTACCAGCAGATAAATTACCTCAGTCCTAAAACCCCCTTATGCCCCTCTCACCCTATATAAACCCCTGGTTTTGTAAGCTCAGAGCTGCCTCTTCTAATTGTTATGGGGCAGCCCGGCAGGTTAATAAAACTTGCTTGCCTGACTTTGGGTCTATTCTCCTTTTTCTCCGCTACCCTTACATTCACCATGTTGGCCAGGCTGGTGTCAAACTCCTGACCTCATGATCCGCCTGCGTTGGCCTCCCAAAGTGCTGGGATTACAGGCGTGAGCCACCATGCTTGGCCTCTTTTCTAAGCTGAACATCATCAGTTCTCTGAGATACTCTGCCTAGTACTCCTTACCACTTCCTTCACCCCTTAGAGAAAACTCCATTGTCTGTGTTCCTCTTGAATCGAGGTGCCCAAACTGGATAAGAGATTACACAGGACCAGCGTTGTAGCTCACACCTGTAATCCTATCACTTTGGGAGGCCGAGGCAGGTGGATCATGAGGTGGGGAGTTCGAGACCACCCTGACCATATGGTGAAACCCCATCTCTATTAAAAATACAGAAATTAGCCAGGCATGGTGGTGGGCACCTGTAATCCCAGCTACTCAGGAGGCTGAGGCAGGAGAATTGCTTGAACCCAGGAGGCAGAGGTTGCAGTGAGCCGATATCTCACCATTGCACTCTAATCTGGGTGACACAGTGAGACTCCATCTCAAAAAAAAAAAAAAAAGCAAAGAAAGAAAGGAAAGGGGAAGGGGGAAGAGCAGAGGATGGAAGGGGGAAGGGGGGAGGGAGAAGGAGGGAGGGGAGAGGAGGGGATGGGGGAGATTACACCAGCTAGCGGGGGGCGGTGGCTCATGCCTGTAATCCCAGCACTTTGGGAGGCTGAGGCGGGCCGATCACAAGGTCAGGAGATTGAGACCCTCCTAGCTAACACAGTGAAACCTCGTCTCTACTAAAAATACAAAAAAATAACTGGGCATGGTGGCATGTGCCTGCAGTCCCAGCTGTTCGGGAGGCTGAGGCAGGAAAATCGCATGAACCCAGGAGGCAGAGGTTGCAGTGAGCTGAGATTGTGCCGCTGCATTCCAGCCTGGGAGACAGAGTCCGTCTTAAAAAAAAAAAAAGAGATTACACAGGCCAGGTGTGGTAGCCTACACCCATAATCTCAGGATTTTGGGAGGCCAAGGTGGGTGGATAGCCTGAGCTCAGGAGCTGGAGATCAGCCTGGGCAACATGGCAAAGCCCTGTCTCTACAAAAAATATAAGAATTAGCTAGATATTGTGGCATGCCTGTAGTCCCAGCTACTTGGGAGGCTGAGGTGGGAGGATCAATCAAACCCAGGAGGTGGAGGCTGCAGTGAGCTGAGATTGTGCCACTGCACTCCAGCCTGGGCAACAGTGCAAGACTCTGTCTCAAAAAAAAAAAAAAAAAAAAAAAAAGAGACAATAAAAAAATCAGCAACAACAACAAAGAGATTACACGGGGTGACCAGTGAAGAGGTTGGTGAGATTACTCACCTGCCTAGCTTTGAGCACTATTATATAGAAGGAATATCTAGGATGATATCAGCCTATTCTGGCAGCTGGGTCACACCCCAGCTTGTGGCACACAATGATTTGGTCATAGTGAGGCAGCAGAAGTTTCTACATGCCAGTATCATGAGATGCTAGGGCCAGAGAGAGGCTGAGGGATCTTCTCTCTCTCTCTTTTTTTGTTTTTTGTTTTGAGAGATCTTCTTGATGAAGAAACTTTAGTATTTTATTTTATTATTTTGTTATTAATTTTGAAATGGAGTCTCACTTCACACACAGGCTGGAGGGCAGTGGCACTATCTCAGCTCACTGCAGCCTTCATCTCCCAGGTTCAAGTGATTCTTCTGTATCAGCCTCTCAAGTAGTTGGGACTACAGGCATACCCCACTACACCAGGCTAATTTTTGTATTTTTAGTAGAAGCAGGGTTTCACCATGTTGGCCAGGCTGGTCTTGAACTCCTGACTTCAAGTGATCCTCCCATATCAGCTCCCCAAAGCGCTGGGATTATAGATGTGAATCACTTAGATGAAGAATCTTTAGAACAGAGAAGTAACACCCAAATGCCCATCGATGACAGACCAGACAGGGAAAATGTGGCACATATACACCATGGAATACTATGCAGCCATAAAAAATAATGAGTTCATGTCCTTTGTAGGGACATGGATGAACCTGGAAACCATCATTCTCAGCAAACTGACACAAGAACAGAAAATCAAACACCGCATGTTCTCACTCATAGGTGAGTGTTGAACGATGAGAACACATGGACACAGGGAGGGGAGCATCACACACTGGGGTCTGTCAAGGGGAAATAGAGGAGGGACAGCGGGGGGTGGGGAATTGGGGAGAGAGAACATAGGGAGAAATGCCAGATATAGGTGATGGGGAGGAAGGCAGCAAATCATACTGCCATGTGTGTACCTATACAACAATCTTGCATGTTCTTCATATGTACCCCAGAACCTAAAATGCAATAATAAAAAAAAAAGAACAGAGAAGAAACCTTCCTATCCACCTTGATTTGATGTCTCTATCCACCTTTCACTCTCTGCCTGAGGCCTCTTAAGCTTTGGGCCTGGGCTTAGTCTAAAAGTGGGGAGGGGCCGGGCGCGATGGCTCACGCCTGTAATCCCAGCACTTTGGGAGGCCGAGGCGGGTGGATCACGAGGTCAAGAGATAGAGACCATCTTGGTCAACATGGTGAAACCCCGTCTCTACTAAAAATACAAAAAATTAGCTGGGCATGGTGACGCATGCCTGTAATCCCAGCTACTCAGGAGGCTGAGGCAGGAGAATTGCCTGAACCCAGGAGGCGGAGGTTGCGGTGAGCCGAGATCGCGCCATTGCACTCCAGCCTGGGTAACAAGAGCGAAACTCCGTCTCCAAAAAAATAAATAAATAAATAAAAGTGGGGAGGAAGTAGACAGATACTCATCTCTAGTTTTCAGAGTTAAGCATGTTTTTTGTTTTCTCTCTCTCTTTTTTTTTTTTTTTTTTTTTAAGACAAGGTCTTGGTCTGGCACCTAGGCTGTAGTGCAGTGAAGCAATCTCAGCTCACTGTAGCCTTGACCTCTCAGGCTCAAGTGATCCTCCCACCTCATCTCCCAGACAGCTGGGACCAAAGGCATGTACCACCACACCAGGCTAATTATAAAATTATTTTTAGAGACAGGATCTCACTATGTTGCTCAGGCTGGTCTCAAATTCCTGTCCTCAAGTGATCGTCCTTCCTTGGCCTCTCAAAGTGCTGGAACTATAGGTCTGAGCCATTGTGCCTGGCCCATTTGACTAGTCTTAAAAAACAAACAGACAAACAAAAACTGTGGAGCGTTTATCTAATGGATTTTTTTTAAAAATCATAGAGGCTGGGCACAGTGTCTCATGCCTGTAATCTCAGCACTTTGAAAGACCGAAGCAGGAGGATTGCTTAAGCTCATAATATTGACACCAGCCTGGACAACATAGTGAGACCCCATCTCTACAAAAAATTTAAAAATTAGTTGGGGGTGATGGTGAGTGCCTGTAGTCCCAGCTACCCGAGAGGCTGAGCTGGGAGGATCACTTGAGCCCAGGAGGTCAAGGCTGCAGTGAGCCGAGATCAAACCACTACACTTTAGTCTGGACACAAGAGCTAGACTCTGTCTCCAAAAAAAAAAGAAAGAAAGAAAGAAATCTGGTAGAGAAGAAATATATGAATTAAATAATCACACAAATTTATATTTACAAAATATGATAAATGTGAGAAAAGTAGAGGTTCTATGAAAATATATAGTAGAAAATATGGCCTATTCTGACCTAGTCTCCAAGTCCTTGAAGAAATATCATTTGGGCTTTTTTCTTTTTTTGAGACGGAGTTTCGCTCTTGGTACCCAGGCCGGAGTGCAATGGCGCCATCTCGACTCACTGCTACCTCCGCCCCCTGGTTTCAGGCAATTCTTCTGCCTCAGCCTCCTGAGTAGCTGGGATTACAGGCACGTGCCACCATGCCCAGCTAATTTTTTGTATTTTTAGTAGAGATGGGGTTTCACCATGTTGACCAGGATTGTCCCGATCTCTTGACCTCGTGATCCACCCGCCTCGCCTCGCAAAGTACTGGGATTACAGGCATGAGCCACCGCGCCCGGTTTTGGGCTTTTTTCATTGAAGGGAGAGTATGAGTTAACTGGACAAAGGTGTTGGGGGCTCTTACAGCTATAGAAGGTACCACAGACAGAGGAAAGAGTATGGTTTGGAGGCTCAGTTATGAATGAGGTGATGAGCTTGATTCTGTCTATTTGGCAGGATAACATACAGCAGGCTGTCAGCTGGGCGTGGGTGGGGTAGAGCATATGGGTAGTTGTTTTGGCCTGTCAACCAGATAGCAGAGAGGTGGAAGCTAGCTTAGCAACACAATGACATCAGTGTCTACATGATGATGCACACGTTGTCAGGTGGTTATTGACTTTGTGTCAATAATTAATTAAATTTTTTTGAGATGGAGCCTTGCTCTGTTGCCCAGGCTGGAGTTCAGTATTTTTAGAAGAGACAGGGTTTCACCATGTTGGCCAGGCTGGTCTTGAACTCCTAACCTTGTGATCTGCCTACCTCAGCCTCCCAAAGTGCTGAGATTACAGGCATGAGCCACCACTCCCGGCCTCAATATTGAGTTTAAATTAATGCAACATATGCTCCTCCTTTACTACTGTTGATCCCAAGGTGTTTTTTTTTTTTTTTTTTTTTTTTGAGATGGAGTCTCCCTCTGTTGCCAGGCTGGAGTGTAGTGATGCGATCTTGGCTCACTGCAACCTCCACCTCCCGGGTTCAAGCCATTCTCCTGCCTCAGCCTCCTGAGTAGATGGGATTACAGGTGCCTCCCACCACGCCCAGCTAATTTTTGTATTTTTAGTAGAGACGAAGTTTCACCATGTTAGCCAGGCTGGTCTCGAACTTCTGACCTCAAGTGATCCATCCTCCTTGGCCTCCCAAAGTGCTAGGATTACAGCTGTGAGCCACCACCCCTGGCCCAAGGCCATGTTTTTTTGTTTTGTTTTGTTTTATATTGTCTTGTTGTTGTTTTGTTTTGTTTTTGAGACAGTCTTGCTCTGTCACCTAGGCTGGAGTGCAATGGCGTGATCTTGGCTCACTGCAACCTCTGCCTCCCAGGTTCAAGCGATTGTCCCTGCCTCAGCCTCTTGAACAGCTGAGATTATAGGCACCTGCCACTATGCCTGGCTAATTTTTTTGTGTTTTTAGTAGATACGGAGTTTCGCCATGTTGGCCAGGCTGGTCTTGAACTCCTGACCTCAGGTGATCCACCCACTTTGGCCTCCCAAAGTGCAGGGATTACAGGCGTGAGTCACCTTTTTTTATACGCATGTTTTTATACAAATCCTACCTCGGGGAAGCACCCTAGAGGAAGGGGCTGAGGTCAAGAAACTCCTCGGGTGTGGTGTTTTGTGTAGCCTCCTGATTCACACTGGCCTAGCATGAGGCCCAGCTGCCTCCACATGGACAGAAGAAAAAGTGACAAGTGTGTAAATGCTAGGGATGGCAGGTCAGTCACTTCCAGTTTGTTAGTCATCTCTCAGTGCAGGTCCAAGGTGACAACAAGGGCAGAGTTCACAAATCTGAGCTTGGCTCTCCTGCATGGAGAACTCCTTGTCAGTGGTGCCATCTGCAGGCCATTAAGGAATTTGCCAGAAGTTTGATGGGATTGGGAGGAGAAAATGGCATCTCCAGACAAAATGCTCTTCCCTCTTCCCTAGCTCAAGCCTCTTAGTCTAAGCACATCCCTAAATCCCAGCCTGGGTCCTCGGTAGGGCTGAAAGACCCATGTCCTTCTGATCTTGCAGCAGGCAATATTTAAGTCTTCTAGTCCTACAAGGCAGGACACAAGACTGTGGTATTGCTCCCCTCCTTTTCTACCAATTAAATCTGTCATCTTAAAATTAGGCACTGGGTTCTTCCCATTTTAACAGTGAACTCAAGGAGGGGATGAACACTAGGTTGTGAAGGCATTTAAGCATTCTGGTGTTTAAAAAAAAAGATATTTGTGTAGTTAAGATTAGTTATCATTATTATTATCATCATCCTTTTCATCTCTAGGTAAATCCTCCTTGGGCTTTTAAAAATTCATATTTATTGGCTGGGTTTGGTGGCTCATGCCTGTAATGCCAGCACTCTGGAAGGCCGAGGCAGGCAGATCACCTGAGGTCAGGAGTTCAAGACCAGCCTGGCCTACGTGATGAAACCCTATCTCTACTAAAAATACAAACAAACAAACAAACAAACAAAGAATTAGCTGGGCATGGTGCTGGGTGCCTGTAACCCCAGCTACTCTGGAGGCTGAGGCAGGAGAATCACTTGAACCCGGGAGTTGGAGGTTGCAGTGAGCTGAGATTGTGTCACTGCACTCCAGCCCGGGCGACAGTGAGACTCTGTCTCCAAAAAAAGAAATAAAGAAATAAACTTGGCTGGGCGCGGTGGCTCATGCCTGTAATCCCAGCACTTTGGAAGGCCAAGGTGGGCGGATCACCTGAGGTCGGGAGTTCGAGACCAGCCTGACCAATATGGAGAAACACTGCCTCTACTAAAAATACAAAATTAGCTGGGCATGGTGGTGCCTGCCTGTAATCCCAGCTACTAGGGATGCTGAGGCAGAAGAATCATTTGAATCTGTCCAGCCTGGGCAGCAAAAGCCAAACTCCACCTAAAAAAATAAAAAACAAAAAAAATGTATATTTATTTTCTGAATTAATGGCTTATTCTTCTGTAGTGGCTCTGGAGTGTGGCTGAGCCGATATGTCAAGACCTGGGATGCACTGCCTCTCATCTCCCAAGCTTGAATGCACATCTCCAAGTTTACAGATCGTTCCAGACTCCTAAGCCCTAATTGCTACCCCCTCTGAGACAGGCAGAATGGAAATCTATAGTATAAAAGGAAAAATAGTCCCACAAAGTTAAGAGGTCCTGATTAGTGACAGAACTAAGAGGCTAACCAAGTATCTCTGTTCCCTAGGCCTCTCCCCTGAGACCTGATAAAGAAACCTGGGCCTTGAAAGAAAGTGAGTATTACAAAACCTTAGGGCTTAAAGTTTACATTGCGTAGAAAAATGAGGAATCTGGCTTTAGAGAGAAGTTACCATTGTTTATTTCTAGTTCCCTAGAAGGCTTCTATGGGCATTACCAGGCGCTGTGCTTGCTGCTGGGCAAATGTATAGATAAGATGACTCCAGGGCCTCCTTAAAGGAAGTCTTGATGGCATGTCCTGTCTGCCTGAGCATTTCATTCTAGTCACCCCCTTCATCATGGCCCACACACATTATTTCTTTCAAAGCCTTAATTATTAGTATTCATCTTGGCCTGGTGTGGTGGTTCACACTTGTAATCCCAGCAGTTTGGGAGGCAAAGGAGGGAGGATTTTTGTATTTTTAGTAGAGATGTGGTTTCACCTAGTTGGCCTGACTCATAGTTGCTAATGAGTTATGTATAGGAAGTATAAGTAATTTTGAATATCATGTAAATTGCTGTTTAAAGTGGCTGGCTAACCTTGTTAATGTAATTACGAAATTTAAGAGCGATTAAAAAAAAAAAAAAAAAAAAAGAGTGATCTGCCCACCTCGGGCTCCCAAAGTGATAGGACTGCAGGCGTGAGGTGCTGTGCCCGGCACTCTCAGTTCTTTAAAGGTGTCTGCTTTCCCTTGGAGCCTGCGATGGCTACATGTGTTGCTATGCTAGACCTGCAGGCCCCCTACCAAAGCTTTCTCTAAAATGCTCATGCCAAATCAGATTCTCTTAGGAGCTGAGAGCTACAGACATCCCTTAGTATCCCTGGGGGGATACTAAAATCCATGAATGCTCAAATTCCTTATATAGAGAGCTCTAATGTTTGCATGTAACCTATACACATCTTGCTGTATACTTTAAGTCATTTCTAGATTACTTATAATACCTAATACAATGTGAATGCTATGTAAATAATTGTTATACTGTATTGTTTAGAGAATAAAGGGGAAAAGTACATGTGCAGTTCAGACACAACTATCCATTTTTCCAAATATATATTTTGAGATAGGGTCTCTCTCTGGCACCCAGGCAGGAATGAGGAATGCAGCAGCATGATCACACTATATATATATTTTTTTTTTTGTAGTGACAGAGTCTCCTTACGTTGCCTAGGCTGGTCTCAAACTCCTGGGCTCAAGTGATCCTCCTGCCTTGGCCAAAGTGCTGATGTTACAGGCATGAACCACCATGGCCAGTTGCTTCCAAATATTTTCAGTCCACAGTTAGTCAAATCTAGATATGGAACCCACAGATAGGGAGGGCCGACTACATTTTGTGAATTTATAGGATTTATGAGCAAAACAAACAACTGGGAAAATTGTAGTATTCCTTTTTTTTTAAATCATATATTCTTTCAGTCTTAAACCAAGAAGATAACAAGGTCTTCAGCAGCCATAATTGTTCCTGTGCTTTCCGGATTTGAAATCTACATTTTCTCCTAGGTTAAATCCTCTATTTACATTCTCTGTGCCTACAAGTCTGTTACATGTATCTGAAACACTTGAAGAATATAAACCATGTGAAATGCTATAAACTTTTATCCTTTTTACAAATGTTGCTTTATCCTCATGTACTGCAGACTTCTGCCACCAATACATAACGGCTTCTTGTTCAGTCTGCTCTCATAGCATGACTTTTATTGACCACCGTGAATTCTGGTCCTACAACTTTTTCCTATCACAATAGGGCTGCAAACACTCTACCTCACCACCCTCAAACACTCCTACAGCCCTGTTTTCCCAGGACACAGTTTTAAGACAGGGTCTATTAACAAGAGTGCAGTGTTGCAATCACAGCTCACTGCAGCCTCAACCTCCTCAGCGTCTCAAGTAGCTGGGATTATAGGTGCTCACCACCATGCCCAAATTTGTGCATTTTGTAGACAGGGTTTCATGTTGCCCAGGCTGCTCTGGAAGGCCTGGGCTCAACTACCGGCCTCATCCTCATGCTGGGATTACAGGCGTGAGCCATCATGTCCGGCCAAGGATCACTATTAAATTTCATAATTACATTAACAAGGTTAGCCAGCCACTTTAAACAGCAATTTACATGATATTCAAAATTACTTATACTTCCTATACATAACCCATTAGCAACTACCCAGTCATACTTTGAAAAGCTAAATGAGCTCTAGATTAGTAGAATGACTTTCATGTTTCCCCACCCCCTAAGCAAGGTTTGAGGTGGTAAACTCATCTGAGAATCTAGGGCTCCTGCCTTTCCAGTTCCCTGAGCTCCCTTTTCCCTATAGTGGTGCCTGCACAGAAGTAGGGCCCTTGACATCACCAGCATATTGCAGACTCTTTACTCCAAGTGTAGATGAATCCCAAAAACCAAGGCACTTTTTGAAAAAACACAGGAGACAAAGCTTTTGATGTTAATGACTTTACTTTGAGACATGATGAAAAAATTACAGGTACACATGGAAAAGACATAACTGAGTGAAAACAATCTAACCAGAAAGCTTTAATGCCTGTCAGCTAAGTTGAAGCTGAAATTCTGGGAGCATGACATGCTGCAGGGCCAAAAGGAATAGATAATTAGTATTCCTCGCCTTCTTCTTCACCCTCTCCTTCAACAGAATCCACACCAACCTCCTCATAATCCTTCTCAAGGGCAGCCATGTCCTCACGGGCCTCAGAAAACTCTCCTTCCTCCATCCCCTCACCCACGTACCAGTGAACAAAGGCACGCTTGGCATACATCAGGTCAAACTTGTGGTCCAAGCGAGCCCAGGCCTCAGCAATGGCTGTGGTATTGCTCAGCATGCACACAGCTCTCTGTACCTTGGCCAGGTCTCCACCAGGCACCACAGTGGGAGGCTGGTAGTTGATGCCAACCTTGAAGCCAGTGGGACACCAATCCACAAACTGGATGCTGCGCTTGGTCTTGATGGTGGCGATGGCAGCATTGACATCTTTGGGAACCACGTCACCACGGTACAACAGGCAGCAAGCCATGTATTTACCATGGCGAGGGTCACATTTCACCATCTGGTTGGCTGGCTCAAAGCAAGCATTGGTGATCTCTGCTACAGAAAGCTGTTCATGGTAGGCTTTCTCAGCAGAGATGACAGGGGCATATGTGGCCAGAGGGAAGTGGATGCGGGGATAGGGCACCAGGTTGGTCTGGAATTCTGTCAGGTCAACATTCAGGGCTCCATCAAATCTCAGGGAAGCAGTGATGGAGGACACGATCTGGCTAATAAGGCGGTTAAGGTTAGTGTAGGTTGGGCGCTCGATATCGAGGTTTCTACGACAGATGTCATAGATGGCCTCATTGTCTACCATGAAGGCACAATCAGAGTGCTCCAGGGTGGTGTGGGTGGTGAGGATGGAGTTGTATGGCTCAACTACAGCTGTGGAAACCTGGGGCGCCGGGTAGATGGAGAACTCCAGCTTGGACTTCTTGCCATAATCAACTGAGAGCCGTTCCATGAGCAGGGAGGTGAACCCAGAACCAGTTCCCCCACCAAAGCTGTGGAAAACCAAGAAGCCCTGGAGACCGGTGCACTGGTCGGCCTGTAGGGAAAAAAAAACAAGAAAAATATTTTAATGCCAGGAGATTTTCTCTTAGAATATCTATTTAAACTTCTTTAGATTATGAACCTAACAGATTGATGTAAGCATGAGGAATTGGTAAAACAGACATATATACAAACTGTCCATTTTGGTAAGTGTCAAAGAATGAATGATGTCAGTCACTCCACCCAACTTGCACTGGAATTATCTCACTGCATTCTAAATGCCTATTTATATATGGTGTTTACCAATTTACGAATTCGGTCCAACACGAGGTCAATGATCTCCTTGCCGATGGTGTAGTGCCCTCGGGCATAGTTATTGGCAGCATCTTCCTTGCCTGTGATGAGCTGCTCAGGGTGGAAGAGCTGGCGGTAGGTGCCAGTGCGAACTTCATCTGGAGAAGGAGGGAGAGAAGGGCAGAGGGACTGGGTGAGAGTGAGCGAGTGACCAGCAGAGCTCCCAGGACAGACCTCCCATCCCAGCACCCTGGGATCTCACTTGGGTTACTGAGGCCAACTCACCAATGACCGTGGGTTCCAGGTCTACAAACACTGCCCGGGGCACGTGCTTGCCAGCGCCCGTCTCACTGAAGAAGGTGTTGAAGGAGTCATCTCCTCCCCCAATGGTCTTGTCACTTGGCATCTGGCCATCGGGCTGGATGCCATGTTCCAGGCAGTACAGCTCCCAGCAGGCATTGCCAATCTGGACACCAGCCTGGCCAACGTGGATGGAGATGCACTCACGCTGTGGGAAGGAAAAAAAGATATCACAACTTAATCTATTGGTGACTGTCAAGTGAAACAAAATACCCATGCAATCTTTATGTTTGGTGATAAGGTCTATCGCTCAGGTTTGAGTGCAGTGGTGCCGTCCAGGTTCACTGCAGCCTCAACCTCCTGAGCTCAAGTCATCCCCCCACTCCAGCCTCCAGGGCAGCTGGGACTATAGGCACAGGCCACCACGCCCGGCTAATTTTTTTCTTTTTTGGTGGAGATGAGGTCTGGTTGTGTTACCCAGACTATCACGTAATCTTAAAAAAAAAAAAATTCCTTTTTTAAAGCGACATAAGATGTATTACTCTTTTGAGAACGGCTACATTATAGGGTCTACATCGCTTTTAATACATGTTACCTTCCCATTCTAAACGGGGAAGGCCTTCTTCCAGATCACGACAGCTTAGTCACAGCTTCCTCCTTTGGAGGACCAAGACAGGAAGGTGGGCATCCATCCAGCGCTCCGTCCCCAGAATCCCACTTTAGACTGGGTGGCCATATTTCTGGGCAGCTCCTAGCACAGGAAGCACGTGGCCAGAGCAGCGCAGAAGAAATGTCTGTCCGCAGGGACTAGGGGTGGGGCTATGCGGCACAGGATGAATGAGCAATTCAGGGCGCGCTCCCGCGCCCCCCGGCGGCGCTGCAGAGGCACGAAATGGCCACGTCTGCAAAGGCGCTGCCCAGGCTGC
Source organism: Aotus nancymaae (assembly GCF_030222135.1). Classification (NCBI taxonomy): domain Eukaryota; kingdom Metazoa; phylum Chordata; class Mammalia; order Primates; family Aotidae; genus Aotus; species Aotus nancymaae. The sequence continues at coordinate 32,921,176 of NW_026988428.1, forward strand.
CCATCCTCCCTTACCCGCCAGCATCGAGCTCAGCCTAACACCTCCACAGCAGTCTGAGCGCAGTAGGGGATTATCGGCGGCCCAGATCTGGGCCAAGATCCGATTTCCGTTTCCTCAAAATCCCTCACTGGCACCACCTGCTCCCCTGAATTCCTAACGCAGCAGGGAGAGACAGGTGGCCTCTAAAGGCTGTTGTGAACTAACTGTCCTAATACACTGGTATAGAGCGGTACACTTCCTCACATTCCTCTTACTGCCTTTCTTTTTTTTTTTTTTTTTTTTTTTTTTTGAGATGGAGTCTGGCCTGCAATCCCAGGCTGGATTGCAGTGGCACGATCTCTGCTCACCGCAACTTCCACCTCCCAGGTTCAAGCGATTCGCCTGCCTCAGCCTCCCGAGTAGCTGGGACTACAGGTGTGCACCACCAAGCCCGGCCAATTTCTGCATTTTTAGTGGAGACAGGGCTTCTCCATGTTGGCCAGGCTGATCTCAAACTCCTGACCTCAGTTGATCCACGGCGCCCGGCCCCTCTTACTGCTTCCATTAAAAAAAAAAAACAAAAAAAAACCCCTCAGGTCAGCAGGAGACACGCCCTGAAGCCCTAGTCATGCCGCGACCAGCGCGCATGCGCAGACCGCAGTGGCGGTTTCCCGCCCTGAAGCGGCGGGAAGGTAACGGTCGCGCGTGCGCGCTTTTGTCTCCAGCGCCTTTCCCACCCCCGCTTTTCGCGATCAAGAGGAAGTGAGAGCTAGAAGAGTCCGCGCGCGCGTCCACCTAAGGCGGGGGAAGGGCATGCGCTGGAAAGGACTGCTGGGACTCGAGGTGCCGCGCCCAGGACAGAGTTACGCGCTAAAAGAGAGCTCCGGATAAGGCGGAGGACTGAGCCCTCCCATCCCTTCCTGAGTCCAAGAAATCCTGGCGCCCCTCAACCTTTCCGGGCCCCCGCCATTTACAAAGACCGAGGTCTCACGACTCTGGATCTGGCCTCTCGTCTCGCTTTCCGCCCTCCAAACGGACGGCTCTGGGGCCAGCCCTCCCCGTCTGTAAACAGGCCCCCTGCACCCCGCCGACTCGCTTATCCCTGCTACCCTGAAAGCTGCCGGTAGCCGCGCGGCCCACTCACCATAGTGGCTAGGGATTAGGAGGCGAAGGCGACAGGAGCAGACACCGGGTCCCGGTTACCGTCCCCGACAAGCTAAGAGTCGAGGTAAGTAACGCACTAGGGCGGGGCGGGCGCTGGAGCCTCTTAAGTAGTGGCTGCGGAGGGGTGGGCGGGCACAGGCGGTGCCGCGGCCGGTAGCCCCTCCTCCGGCCCGGCGCGCCCACTTGGCGCCCGGCTTGGCCGCCGCAGAGGCGGGCTCCAGCCCCGAGCCCCCTCCCCTCGCTTGGCCGCGGGGCGGGGTCCGCCGCGCCTGCGGGCCGCGCGCGCCAGTGCTGCAGTGTCTGGCGCATGGCTGCGAGGGCTTGGCGAGGGGCGGGCGCGAGTCGGAAAGACACTGACCGGGGAATGGGCGACGAGGCTTGCCTTAATTCGCAGGAAGCCTAGGACTTGGGAGAGCCATACAATTTGAAAGATGAGGCACTGTGAAATGCAGAAACTTGTGGTTCGGATAGCTCAGCTGATTAATTTCATGTTGCCACAGTTTGTGAGTTTTGCCTTTTTATTTTCTCAGTTCGTTCTGTACTTACCTGATAATGTGAAAAACACGATCTTTAGAAAACCGAATAGGTGTACTTGGTTTACTGTAATGACTTGTTCTCGAAAGTAAGGGTACCAAACGCTGGAAGCAAATAATATTTCAGTCATTCGAAGAATAGTGCCCAAACATTTAACATTGAAGTTGTTAAAAGGGCAGAGTAGGCCTGCATTTTGGATCGAAGCCATCAACTTTATGGAACAGTCCTAGGGGCTTTTTGAAAAGGAGATTTAAAAACACATTTCAGAGGTGATAGCTGAGTTAAGGAAGTGAGAAAAAACTTGGATAGGGAGGAAATAAATGGACACTGAAGGATGTTAGGAAGTAGGGATTCCTTGTGCAACTTAGAGTTTTGTAAATAAGACTGCTTGGCCTTGTGTCAAGATACATCAATTGGTTATAGCTTAGTGCTTGGAGGCCCACATTATAGGAGTAGACTAGTTCTCCCTCCGCCTCGCCCCTGGAAAATCTGTTTCAAGACCATAAACCACATTGCTAATCCTTGGAAATGCAGAAGGTGGTTAGGTTTAAAATGTGGCTTTAAAATGGTCCTAGCAGAAACCTATTGATGTTACTATTCAAAATATCTGCCCAGTAAATGGGAAACAAAAAGGTAAAACCTAAAACACTAAAAATTCATAGTTCATCTTCAGTTATTAGCCTATTAAGATTTGGTAAAGCCTTCATCCTTCATTTCAGACAAATAAATTTATGTGGTTAATAAGTGTGCATTTTATAATGAGGGGTGTGTGTGTGTGTATGTGTGTGTGTCTCCACCCATCTGAACCTGACCTGCAAACCAGGAGGTTCTTGTTTATTTCTGGTAAATATTTTTGGTAGTCTTATTAAAGGCATTTGATTCAAAATCCAAGTTTGCACACATTTTTCCAACTGGGTAGAGAAGGCAGGAATGTTTGAATATTGAATATTGTTCTCACTTATTTTTTCCTCTTATTCTTTAAAAAAAAAAAATTAAGCCAGCCAAATTTAGAAGTGGGGGGTTGTATACCAATTTTAGTGACACCAATGTTAATAAGTTCTGATAACCCACTACCATTGGACCACCCCCAGTGTTACTTATTCTTAAAAGGAGTCTGAAAATAATTAGCTTGCTTTAACTGGAAGAATGAATGTTAGGGAACCACCCTGCTGAACTCCATTTTGCTGTCGGCTCTGGATAAAAGCTATTTTATCCAGAAAAGCTATCTCTGTGCAGAAATTTTGAATCGTTTAGGAACCGAAATAGCTTTCTAGACATTCTGAAGCCACCCTTCTACCCTAACCACCTTATGTATTTCCAAGGATTAGTGATGTAGTTTATGCTCTTGGAATAGATTTTTCTGGGGGAGGGGAGAACCTCCCTTGTAGTTCTCTGCAGATTATCAGAGTCACCACTGCAGGGATTTGCTCCTGTGGGCCTATATGTCTCCCCAGATACCTTTCTAAAATTATTAGCTTTGTTATCTGTGTATTCCCCTGTAGTGAATGAGGAAGTATTTGAGGGTTTTTTGTTTTTGTTTTGTCCTTAATAATACGTCAGATTTCACAGAATAATCAAAATAAAAGAGAACTTTATTTTTTGACCGAAACTCTGTATCCAAAAAAAAAAAAAAACCCATATATTGTTATTCAATATTTGAACATCTGAACATTTTGTTGTCTTAGGAGTTTGTCCCTGCTGGCATTATTAAACTGCTTCCTTAGCTGTGAACACCATATGACTGTGAGTTGTGTCTGGAAAGGAATATGCTTTGCTAGTTTTAATATGGAATTGATTTTGAAATTGTGTTACCCAAGCTCTTTTTTTTGATACGGAGTCTCACTCTGTCGCCAGGCTGGAGTGCAGTGGTGCGATCTTGGCTCACTGCAACCTCCGCCTCTTGGGTTCAAGCGATTCTCCTGCCTCAGCCTCCCTAGTAGCTGGGACTACAGGCATGTGCCACCATGCCCAGCTAATTTTTGTATTTTTAGTAGAGACAGGGTTTCACCATGTTGGCCAGGATGGTCTCAAGTTCTTGACTTTGTGATCTGCCCGCCTTGGCCTCCCAAAGTGCTGGAATTACAGGCATGAGCCATGGTGCCTGGCTTTTTTTTTTCTTTGAGACAGAGTTTCACTCTTGTTGCCCAGGTTGGAGTGCAGTGGAGTGATCTCAGCTCACTGTAACCTCCACCTCCTGGGTTCAAGTGATTCTTCTGCTTCAGCCTCCCAAGTAACAGGGATTACAGGCACCTGCTACCATGCCCAGCAAATTTTTGTATTTTTAGCAGAGAGGGGGTTTCACCATGTTGGCCAGGCTAGTCTTGAACTCAGGTGATCCTCCCGCCTCAGCCTCCCAAAGTGCTGGGGTTACAGGCATGAGCCACCATGCCTGGCCAAGTTACCCTAGCTCTTATGTTCCTGTTTCCCTAACATAATACCTCCTCTACTTATGAGAGAACTCCTAATCTTAAGGGGAGATGAAGGTCATATTTTGTAACTTCTTCCTGCTGAGAGTGGACATTGATCTTTGGGATAGGATTCTCTCATAAGGATTTGCAGTCAGCTTCATGATGTTCTGATGGTTCTTTTCTTTGTTCTTTTTTTTTTTTTTTTTTGACAGTTTTGCTCTGTTGCCAGGCTAGAGTGCAGTGGCATGGTCTCAGCTCACTGCAACCTCCACCTCCCAGGTTCAAGGGATTTTCCTGCCTCACCCTCCTGAGCAGCTGAGACTACAGGTATACACTGCCATGCCCAGCTAATTTTTTTTTTTTTTTTTTTTTCTGAGGCGGAGTCTTGCTCTGTCACCAGGCTGGAGTACAGTGGTGCAATCTTGGTTCACTGCAACCTCTGCCTCCTGGGTTCAAGTGATTCTTCTGTCTCAGCCTCCCAAGTAGCTGGGACCACAGGCACGTGCCACCACGCCCGGCTAATTTTTGTATTTTTAGTAGAGATGGGGTTTCACCATGTTGGCCGGGATGGTCTTGATCTCTTGACCTTGTGATCCTCCCACCTCGGCCTCCCAAAGTGCTGGGATTACAGGCGTGAGCCACCTCACCCAGCCTAATTTTTGTATTTTCAGTAGAGACAGGGTTTCACCATGTTGGCTGGGATGGTCTTGATCTCTTGACCTCGTGATCCACCCACCTCAGCCTCCCAAAGTGCTAGGATTACAGGTGTGAGCCACCACGCCTGGTGATGTTCTGATGATTCTGTGGGCATAGCCCTGCCCAGTATTGAAGGAGTAAAAATCTCTGGATGCCTGATCTGTGCTACCTAAAGGCAGGATGTCTTTATTTCTCGGGTCAGAAGATGGTATGGGTTGGAAGCATTGTGCCAGCATAATCTTTATGTGGGATTGTTGTAATCTAGTAGACACAAACTTCACCAAGGTGTTAAACAAGCAAGGGCCAAAGATTAGTAATAACAAGATAGCGATCAAAGGTCCTAGGAAGAGGAAAAACCAATTGAGACTTAGGAGGGTGCTTTTTTTTCCCTTTTTCTGTTTTTCTTTTCCCCCAGGTGGGGTCTTGCTATGTTGCCCAGGCTTGACTGAACTCCTGGCCTCAAGCGATTCTCCTGCCTTGGCTTCCCAAAGTGCCAAGATTACAGGCCTGAGCTACTGAGTCTTGTCTAACCTCTAAATCTCTACTTTTATAGGAGTTTTTTTTTTTTGGAGGGGAGACAGTGTCTCGCTCTGTGGCCTATACTGGAGATGGAGAGCAGTGGTATGATCACGGCTCACTGCAGCCTTGACCTCCTGGCTGAAGGTATCCTCCTACCTCAGCCTCCCAAGTAGCTTGGACTACAGGTACCCAGCTAATTTTTGTATTTTTGTAGAGGACAGCCATGTTTCCCAGGCTGGTCTTGAACTCTCCTTGCAGGCGTTATTAAGCTGCTTCCTGCCGGGCACAGTGGCTCACACTTGTAATCCCAGCACTTTTGGAGGCCAAGGCGGATGCATCACCTGAGGTCAGGAGTTCAAGACCAGCCTGGCCAACATAGTGAAACCCCATCTATACTGAAAATACAGAAATTAGTCAGGTGTGGTGGCAGGCACCTATAATCCCAGCTCCTCAGGAGGCTGAGGCAGGAGAATCACTTGAGCCTGGGAGGCAGAGGTTGCAGTGAGCTAAGATCGCACCACTGTATTCCAGGCTGGGTGACAAGAGTGAAACTCTGTCTCAAAAAAAAAAAAAAGCTACTTCCTTAGCTGTAAACATCTTTTGACCATGGATGATGGTTGGCAAGCAAAGTACCTTGCTAGTTTTAAGATGGAATTGATTTTAAAATTGTGTCATCCTGGCTCCCCTATACTTCTGTTTCTCTTTGTTTTTTTTTTTTTCTGAAACAGGGTCTCACTCTGTTGCCCAGGCTGGAGTGAGTGTGGCGGTTGGGATCTCAACTCACTACACCTCTACCTCCCGAACTTAAGGGATCTTGCCATCTCAGCCTCCCATTAGCTGGGACCATAGGCATTGCCACCACACCCGGCTAGTTTATTTTTATTTTTTTTGTAGTGATGGGGTTTCTCCATGTTGCCCGTGGACTCAAACTCCTGGACTCAAGCAATCCACCTGCCTTGGCCTCTCAAAGTGCTGGAATTATAGGTGTGAGCCACCACACCCAACTGTTACACATTTTTATGCCAGAAATATTGAATAATGATAACTTTATTTTGCCTCTTCTTTTCTTTTTCTTTTTTTTTTTTTTTTTCCCAGAAACAGTCTTGCTGTGTTGCCCAGGCTGGAGTACAGTTGCACAATTTCAGTTCACTGAAACCTCTGCCTCCTAAGTTCAAACAATTCTTGTGCCTCAGCTTCCCAAGTAGCTGGGATTACAGGCATGCGCCACAATACCTGGCTAATTTTTTTTTTTTTTTGAGACGGAGTTTCGCTCTTGTTACCCAGCCTGGAGTGCAATGGCGTGATCTCGGCTCACCGCAACCTCCGCCTCCTGGGTTCAGGCAATTCTCCTGCCTCAGCCTCCTGAGTAGCTGGGATTACAGGCACGTGCCACCATGCCCACCTAATTTATTGTATTTTTAGTAGAGATGGGGTTTCACCATGTTAACCAGGATGGTCTCGATCTCTTGACCTCGTTATCCACCCACCTCGGCCTCCCAAAGTGCTGGGATTACAGGCGTGAGCCACCGCTCCCGGCCCCACCTGGCTAATTTTTATATCTTTAGTAGAAATGGGGTTTTGCCATGTTGCCCAGGCTGGTCTTGAACTCCTGGCCTCAAGTGATTTGCCCGCCTTGGCCTCCCAAAGTGCTGAGATTACAGGCGTAAGCCACCATGCCCGGCCTGCCTCCTCCTTAGTACCTGAAAGGAAAGTCTGACTTTAAAAAAAATCTGTGGTTAACCTACATAGGTCTTTTTTTTTTTTTTGAGGCAGAGTCTTGTTCTGTCACCTAGGCTGGAGTGCAGTGGAGCAATCTAGACTCACTGCAACCTCCGCCTCCTGGGTTGAAGTGATTCTCCTGCCTCAGCCTCCCGAGTAACTGGGATGACAGGTGCACTCTACTGCACCCAGTTAATTTTTTATGTTTTTAGTACAGATGGCTGTCACCATATTGGCCAGGCTGGTCTCAAACTATTCACCTCATGATCCACCTGCCTCAGCCTCCCAAAGTGCTGGGATTACAGGTGTGAGTCACCACACCTGGCCTTTGTTTATCTTTAGAGATGGAGTCTCACTCTGTTGCCCAGGCTGGAGTGCAATTGTGTGATCTTGGCTTACCGTAGCCTCCACCTCCCAGGTTCAAGTGATTCTTCCACCTTAGCCTCCTGAGCAGCCGGAATTACAGACATGCACCATTAAGCCGGGCTAATTTTTATAAGTTAGTAGAGACCAGGTTTCACAATGTTGGCTAGGCTGGTCTTGAACTTCTGACCTCCAGTGATCTGCCCACCTTAGCCTCCAAAGTGCTGGGATTACAGGTGTGAGCCACCACGCTGGGCCTCTATTTGTTTTGATATTTGTGTGTGTGTGTATGTGTGTGTAGGTATGTACACACATGCACACACACACAATTGAGTAAATAGTAGTTATCTATGTCTGGAACATAAACACAGTAGTATTTACTGTTTTGACATTTTTTTTCCTCCCCCAAGACAGGGTTTCACTCTGTTACCTAAGCTGGACTACAGTGGCATGATCATGGCTCACTGCAGCCTCCATTTCCCAGGCTCAAAGGATGCTCTCACCTCAGCCTCTTCAGTAGCTGGAACTACAGGCAAGCACCACTGTGCCTGGTTAATATTTTTGTAGAGGTGGGGTCTCATTATGTTACCCATGCTAATCTTGAACTCCTGGGTTTAGTCGATCCCACCTTGGCCTCCTAAAGTGCTGAGATTACAGTATAGGCCACTGTGCCTAGTCTGTCTGCACATTTTAATTGATTATATAGGCCTTTCTTTTGTTGTACTCTTTCAGGCAATTAGAGTTACTCTTATCTTTGCTACATAATATCATCCATATTTGCTACTGTATTTTTTGACAGTTTCCATATTGTGGTTTAGACACAGAAGTTCACAAAATATTTTGTTCATTTCACTAGCTTTACAAGTAAAAACAAACTACCAAATGGCAACAATTTACCAAGTGTTAACTATTTATAAATATTTGACCTTCATTCTTATTTATCCCAATGTTACAAATTTACATAAGACATTTTGGGTTCTGCTTTTCCACAGATAGATGGTATTAGGGAAAGAAAATTAACATTTTTTTTATAGGCTCAAGCCTATAATTCCAGCACTTTGGGAGGCCAAGGCCCGCAGATCACTTGAGGCCAGTAGTTAGAGATCAGCCTGACCAACGTGGTGAAATCCTGTCTACTAAAAATACAAAAATTAGTTGGGCCTGGTGGCACGCATCTGTAATCCCAGCTACTTGGGAAGCTAAGGCACGAAAATCACTTAAACCCAGGAGGTGGAGGTTGCAGTGAGCAGACACCATGCCACTGCACTCCAGCCTGGGTGAGAGTAAGACTCTGTCTCAAAAAAAAAAAAAAAAAAAAAAAAGGAGCGGGGAATAGAAAATCGACTTTGGTGGTGTCAGATAGGACTAGATTCAATTCTAGCTTTGTCAGTTAATAGTGGTATGACCTTAGACCCTTTATTTTTTCTGAGCTTCATTTATGAATGGGAATCATTATTAACTTGGAATCACCTTTTTCTCATACATTCAGTACCATTAGTTAAATGTTGTCAATTTACCTTCAAAATATGCCCACTACTTTTTATCACACCACTCTATTATTTCACAGCTCTTACAGAATCTGAAATTACCTTGTTTGCACATTTATTTACTTGTTTAAAACAAGTTTCTTCCTTTATGTAAACTCCATATCTCTTTTTGTGGAAGTCAGTCTTGGTTGCCCTTGGAGAAACTACCTTCTTCCATTTTTCCTTGCTAAAAGAACCTCCTTTACGTGCCACTGTTTAAAGGGTATTCCTGTGCTGCTCAGTCCCAGGGGACAAATCAATGCAACCTTGTTTCCCTTTTGCCAGATACTTGCTTTCTCAGTTTCCTTCACGATTGGACCTGATTCTGACCAATGGAACATAAAGAAGCAAGTCAGCTGAGGAGTTTCTGGGAATAGTTTTCCTCTCTGATAGAAAGAGATTACCACCTTGAGGAAATCCCTTTTGTTTCACCCCTATCCCTTTGCTTTCTGCCTTTGGAAATGTCCTTTGAAGATATGATGCCTAGAGCCAACTTAAAACCTTGAGGGTCTAATACAAAGAGAATCATAAAGATACCAGTTCAGTGCAGTGGTCTGATAGTGTGAAACTATCGGCCCAACCTTAAAACCAACCTATCTCCACATTTATTAATTAAATAATGAATCAAGGAAACTAAATAAATATTAATCAATAAAGGAAACAGTAAATGTCCTTATAATGTAAGTTAATGCAAGCAGGCTTTATCTCTAGTGCCAAGAACAATACCTGGCACATAGTAGGTGCTTAATATATAATTTTTGTTGAAGATTGGACTTTGTGATTGATTAGATGTGGGGTGTGAGGTAAAGTGAGGAATGGAGGTTATTTTGTAGGTTTCTCTTTTTTAATTAATTAATTATTTATTTATTTTTGAGACAAAGTCTCACTCTGTCACCCAGGCTGGAGTGCAATGGTGCAATCTCTGCTCACTGCAACCTGTGCTGCCCGGGTTCAAGCGATTCTCCTGCCTTAGCTTCCCGAGTAACTGGGATTACAGGCCCCTGCCATTGTGCCCAGCTAATTCCTGTATTTTTAGTAGAGACGGGGTTTCACCATGTTGGCCAGGCTGGTCTTGAACTCCTGAACTTGTGATCCACCCGTTTCGGCCTCCCAAAGTGCTGGGATTATAGGCGTTAGCCACAGCGCCTGGGTGAAAGCGGTGCTTTTTTTTTTTTGAGATTGAGTCTTGCTGTGTCATCAGGCTGGCATGCAGTGGCATTATCTCAGGTCACTGCAACCTCTGCCTCCCGGGTTCAAGCGATTCTCCTGCTTCAGCCTCCCAAGTAGCTGGGACTACAGGCATGCGCCACCACACCCATAACCCCGGGTTGTCCAGGATGGTCTCGATTACTTGACCTCGTGATCCGCCCACCTTGGTCTCCTAAAGTGCTGGGATTACAGGCATGAGCTGAAAGTGGTGCTCTTTATAGAGAACCCTGAAGTAGATAGAGAACCTGGCCTTAGTAAGGAATTGAAAGAATGGGCCGGGCACGGTGGCTTATGCTTGTAATCCCGGCACTTTGGGAGGCCGAGGCGGGCGGATCACCTGAGGTCGGGGGTTTGAGATCAGCCTGACCAACACAGAGAAACCCCATCTCTACTAAAAATACAAAATTAGGACGTGTTAGCACATGCCTGTAATCTCAGCTACTCAGGAGGCTGAGGCGGGAGAATCGCTGGAACCCAGGAGGCAGAGGTTTCAGTGAGCCAAGTTGGCACCATTGCACTCCAGCATGGGCAACAAGAGCGAAACAAAGGAAGGAAGGAAGGAGGGAAGGAAGGAAGGATCATATTTAAAGTAGAGAAAATGAGCTTATAAAAGGAGTCTGGGAGAAAAGAAGAAAGGAAGGAAGAGAGAGAGAGAGAAAGATCATATTTAAAGTAGAGAAAATGAGCTTATAAAAGGAGTCTGGGCCAGTCACAGTGGCTCATGCCTGTAGTCCTAGCACTTTGGGAGGACGAGATGGGCAGGTCATCTGAAATCAGGAGTTCAAGACCAGCGTGGCCAAGATAGTGAAACCCTGTCTCTACTAAAATACAAAAATTAGCCAGGCATGGCCAGGCGCGGTGTCTCAGGCCTGTAATCCTAGCACTTTGGGAGGCCAAGGTGGGTGGATCAGCTGAGGTCAGGAGTTTGAGACTAGCCTGACCAACATGGTAAAACTCCATCTCTACTAAAAATAAAAAATTAGCTGGGTATGGTGGCGGGCGCCTGTAGTCCCAGCTACTCCGGAAGCTGAGGCAGAAGAATCACTTGAACTCGGGAGGTGGAGGTTGCAGTGAGCTGAGACTCCAGCCTGGACGACAGAGTGAGACTCTGTCTCTAAAAAAAAAAAATTAGGTAGGCATGATAGCAGGTGCCTGTAATCCCAGTTACTTGTGGGGCTGAGACAGGAGAATCACTTGAACCCAGGAGAAGGTGGTTGCAGAGTCAAGATCACACCACTGCACTCCAGCCTGGGCGGCCGAGTGAGACTCCGTCTCACAAATAAATAAATAAATAAATATAAAAATAAAAGGAGTCTGATAAAGAATAATCAAAGAGGAAGACCTGGGAGTTTTACAATCCAAGTAAAGAGTTTTCAGAGAGTACAGTGTCAGATGCTGCAGAGAGGTTAAATAGGGTAAATATTAGAAAGGGTCCATTGTATTAAATATGTAGAAAACAATATGGTGTCTATTTTTATTCACTTATTGGACAATATTGAGAGGGTAGCATGCCAGGTACTCTTTATAAGTGTTGGGTAGATATAACAGTGAATAAAATAAGTCTCACTGGAGTGATGAGAAGGGACATGCTTGCCTCTTCCCAATCTTAGTGGGAAAGCTTCTAATTTCTCACTTTTAAGTATAATGTTAGCTGTAGGGATTTTGTAGATATTCTCTATCAAGTCGAGAAAGTTCCCCTCTATCCTAGTTTACCAAGAGAGTTTATTATGAATGAGTGTTGGATTTTGTCAGATGCTTCTTCTGCATCTGTTGATATGATTATGTGATTTTTCTTTCTTTTTTTCTTTGAAGGAGTCTTGCTCTATCTCCCAGACTGGAGTGCAGTGGCACCATCTTGGCTCACTGCAACCTCCACTTCCTGGGTTCAAGTGATGCTCGTGCCTCCGCCACTGGAGTAGCTGGGCTTACAGGTGCATGTCACCGCACCTGGCTTATTTCTATATTAGTAGAAACAGGGTTTTACCATGTTGGCCACGTTGGTCTTGACCTCTAACCTTAAGCCATCCACCTGCCTCTGCCTCCCAAAGTCCTGGGATTACAGGCATGAGGCACCACGCCCAGCCTTTTTCTTCTTTAGACTGCTGATCTGATGGATTATATTAATTGATTCTTTTCCTTTTTTTTTTGAGATGGATCTCGCCCTGTCACCTAGGCTGGAGTGCAGTGGCATGAACATAGCTCACTGCAGTCTCGATCTCCTCGGCTCCAGCAATCCTCTCACCTCAGCCTCCTGAGTAGCTAGGACTATAAGTATATGCCACCATACCCTGCTAATTTCTAAAATTTTTGTAGACATGAAGTCTTGCCATGTTGCCCAGGCTTGTCTTGAACTCCTGAGCTGAAGTGATTGTCCCACTTCCGCCTCCCAAAGCGCTTGGGCTACAGGTGTGTGCCACTGCTCCTGGCCTTATTCATTTTCAAATACTGAACCAGCCTTATATACCTGGAATAAATTCCAATTGGTCTTGGAATATAATTCTTTTTATACAGTATTAGATTTCATTTCTGATATTCAATTGAGGATTTTTGCATCTATGTCTATGCAAATATTGGTCTGTAGTTTTTTTTTTTTGTAATATCTGTCTGGTTTTGGTATTAGGGTGATATTGATCTCATACAATGAGTTAGAGAATAATCCTTCTGCTTCTGTCTTCTGAAAGAGATGGTATAGAATTGGTATAATTTTTCCCCTAAAAGTTTGGTAGAATTCAAATTAGCTAGGCATGGTGGCATACACCTATAATCCCAGCTACTTGGGAGGTTGAAGCAGGAGAATCACCTAAACCCAGTAGGTAGAGGTTGCAGTGAGCCAAGATCACACCACTGTACTCCGGACTCGGCAACAGAGAGAGACTCCATCTCTAAATAAATAAATAAATAGATAAATAAGTAAACGTTTGGTAGAATTCATCAGTTAACTGGTCCAGGTCTGGTGCTTTCTGTTTGGGAAGGTTGTTAATTATTGATTCAATTTTTTTTTTTTTTTTGAGACAAAGTCTCACTCTGTCACCCAGGCTGGAGTGCAATGGCGTGATCTTGGCTCACTGCAACCTTTGCCTCCCAAGTTCAAGCAATTCTACTGCCTCAGCCTCCCAAGTAGGTGGGACTATAGGTGTATGCCACCATGCCTGGCCAATTTTTTATTTTTAGTAGAGACGGGGTTTCACCATGTTAGCCAGGATGGTCTCCATCTCCTGACCTCATGATCTGCCTGCCTTGGCCTCCCAAAATGCTGGGATTAAGGCAGGAGCCACTGTGCCTGGCTGATTCAGTCCTTTAATAGATATAGAGCAGTTCAAATTGTCTTTCTTCTTAGGTGAATTTGGCAGATTGTGTCTTTTAAGGAATTGATCCATTTCATCTAGGTTATCAAATCTGTGTGTATACAGTTTTCCTTTATTTTCCTTTTCATGTTCATGGAATTTGTAATGATATCCCCTCTTTTGTTTCTTTTTTCTGTTTTTTTTTTTTCATTTTTCACTTTAATTTTTATTTTTTTAACACTTTATTTATTTATTTATTTATTAAAGAGAAAGAGAGAGAGAGAATGGGGAGGAGGAAAAAGGAAGAGAAAGAGAGAGAGAGAATGGGGAGGAGTAAAAAGGAAAAGAAAGAGGGAGAGAGAATGGGAGTATTGCTTTCTTGTCCAGGCTAGAATGCAATTTAGTAATGGGTATTGAAAACCTCTTGTATACTGATAATTATACTTAATGATGTAGTCAGGAAGGAATAAGGGAAGAAGATAACAAACAAACAGCCAACCAATATTTCATTTAAACCTATGAAATGCTATGCGATTACTGAGGAGTGATTTACTTCCAATTATATAGTCACTTTTGGAATAGGTGTGAGGTGGTAATGTATGTTTTGTGTATTTGAAGTGGAGAGTTCTATAAATGTTTATTAAGTTTACTTGTTCCGGGTCTGAGTTCAAGTCCTGAATATCCTTGTTAATTTTCTATCTCGTTGATCTATAGAATCGTTAGCTATTCTCGTTACATTGATCCTTTTACCATTATGTAATGTCCTTCTTTGCCTCTTTTGATCTTTGTTGCTTTAAAGTCTACTTTATCAGAGGCGAGAATTGCATCTCCTGCTTTTTGTTTATTTATTTATTTTTACTCTCTGGTTGGTAAATCTTCCTCCTTCTCTTTGAGTCTTTGTGTATTGTTGCATGTAAGATGGGTCTGGATGCAGCATACCAATGGGTTTTGGCTTTTTATCCAATTGAAATATATATAAGTTTAATACTGGCGTTTGATGCTAGCTGGCTGTTTTACCCATTAGTTGATGTAAATTTTTCATTGTATTAATGTTCTTTGCTTTTTAATACATTTTTGGAAAGGCTGATATTGGTTGTTCCTTTATATGTATAGTGCTTCTTTCAGAAGCTCTTGTAAAGCAGGCCTGGTGGTGGTGAACTCTCTGAGTACTTGTTTGTTCGCAAAAGATTTAATTTTTCCTTCACTCATAAAGCTTAGTTTGGCTGGATAGGAAATTCTGGGTTGAAAGTTCTTTTCTTTAAGGATGTTAAATATTGGTCCCCACTCTTTTCTGGCTTGTAGGGTTTCTGCTGAGAGATCTGCTGTAAGTCTGATAGGTTTCCCTTTATGGGTAATCTGACCTTTCTCTCTGGCTGCCCTTAGTATTTTCTCCTTCATTTCAACCCTAATAAATCTGGCGATTATGTGCCTTGGGGTTGGTCTTCTTGAAGAATATCTTTGTGGTGTTCTCTGTATTACCTGGAGTTGAATATTACCTTGCCTTGCTAAGTTGGGAAAGTTTTCCTGAATGATATCCTGAAGAGTATTTTCCAACTTGGATTCATTCTCTTCATCACATTCAGGTACACCTATCAAACGTAGATTAGGTCTTTTCACATAGTCCCATATTTCCTGGAGACTTTGCTCATTCCTTTTTATCCTTTTTTCTCCAATCTTGTCTTCTCGTTTCATTTCACTGAGCTGGTCCTCGACTTCTGATATCCTTTCTTCTGCTTGATCAATTCGACTGTTTAAGCTTGTGCATGCTTCGCGAAGTTCTCGTGTTGTGCTTTTCAGCTCCATCAATTCACTTATATTCCTCTCTAAATTGTCCATTCTCGTTAGCATTTCGTCAAACCTTTTTTTAAGGTTCTTAGTTTCTTTGCATTGGGTTAGAACAAGTTCTTTTAATTCACAGAAGTTTCTCATCACCCACATTTTGAAACCTGCTTCTGTTATTGGAACACACTTGTTCTCCATTAAGCCTTGTTCCGTTACTGATGAGGAATTGCAATCCCCTGTAGAGGGAGAGGCATTCTGATTTTGAGTATTCTCTGCCTTTTTAGGCTGGTTTCTTCCCTTCATTATATATGTATCCGTCTGTTGTCTTTGTAATTACCGACTTTCTAACTAGGTCTCTGAGCGGACGTCCAACTTTTTGATTCCCAGCGCCGAAATCTGAGCAATCCACTGCGCCGGCCAAGACAGCGGTGTTAAGATTGATGGTGCCTTTCTGCCCAGGAATCTCTGGACTCTGCACCAAGAACTGCCGCTTTAAGGCGCCAGCAAAACCGCCACGCCGGCCACAAGAGTCGCTCTGGCGACCCGTGGAGCTCCTCCGCTGGGAATCTCCTGGTCCGTGAGCTACAAATATTCGTGTGAAAGTGTGGCGTCCTCTCGTTCTCTGCGCTTTCACTGGGAGCTACGTGCCCGAGCTGCTAGTGGTCAGCCATCTTGGATCTCTCTCCTTTTTTCTGTTTTTTTGATATAGAGTCTTGCTCTGTTGCCTAGGCTGAAGTGCAGTGGTGCCATCTTGGCTCACTGCAACCTCTTCCTCCCAGGTTCAAGTAATGCTCCTGCCTCAGCCTCCCGAGTAGCTGGCACTACAGGCATGCACCACCATGCCAAGCTAATTTTTCTTTTTTTTTTTGGCAGATATGGGGTTTTACCATGTTGGACAGGCTGGTCCCAAACTCCTGACTTAAAGTGATCCATCTGCCTCAGCCTCCCAAAGTGCTGGGATTACAGGCGTGAGTCACCGCACCCAGTCTTTTTTTTTTTTGAGACAGAGTTTCGCTCTTGTTACCCAGGCTGGAGTGCAATGGCGTGATCTCGGCTGACCGCAACCTCCGCCTCCTGGGTTCAGTTAATTCTCCTGGCTCAGCCTCCTGAGTAGCTGGGATTACAGGCATGCACCACCATGCCCAGCTAATTTTTTGTATTTTTAGTAGAGATGAGGTTTCACCATGTTGACCAGGATGGTCTCAATCTCTTGACCTCATGATCCACCCACCTTGGCCTCCCAAAGTGTTGGGATTACAGGCGTGAGCCACTGCACCCGACCCCGCACCCAGTCTTTTATTTTTATTTTTGTAGAGATGGAGTCTCACTATGTTGCCCAGTTTGGAGTGCAATGACTGTTCACAGATGTGATAATCATATACTACAGCCTTGAACTCCTGGGCTCAAGTGATCCTCCTGCCTCAGCCTCTAAAGTAGCTGGAACTATAGGTGTGCCACCTTGCCCAGCTCCTTCACTTTAAAAAAAAGTTTAATTTTGTAGAGATGAGGTCTTGCCATATTGCCAGGCTGAACTCCTTACCTTGAAATCCTTGCCTCTAGTGATCCTCCCATTACAGACATGAGCTACTGTGCTCAGCCTCCTTTACTTTTTTGACCTAACTTCTCCTACAGATCTATAAAGAGTTGTTGGCAGCTCTGGATGCACTGCCTATGACTTAGCCCTGCTCTGCATGGAGCAGTTAAAAAAAAAAAAAAAAAGGAGCTGTTGATTTTTTCAGTTTGTTCATCTTTTACTTGTTGTTGTCATGGATTGGTGACTTCCAGGCTTCTTTTATGCTTTACTGGAAACTGGATGTGTATATCTTTTTAAAGCAGTAACAAGAAGGTCAGTTAGGCCGCGTGCGATGGCTCATGCCTGTAATCTCAGCAGTTTGGGAGGCCAAGGTGGGTGGATCACCTGAGGTTGGGAGTTTGAGACCAGCCTGACCAACATGGAGAAACTCTGTCTCTACTAAAAATACAAAATTAGCTGGGTATGGTGGTACATACCTGTGATCCTAGCTACTCGGGAGGCTGAGGCAGGAAAATCACTTTAACTCAGGAGGCAGAGGTTGCGGTGAGCTGAGATGGCATCATTGCACTCCAGCCTGGGCAACAAGAGCAAAACTCTGTTTCGAAAAAAAAGTCAGTGAGGCCAGAGCAGAGTAAGTGAGGGGGAGAGTGTTATAAAATGAGATTGGAGAGGTAGCCAGGGTCTAGTTCGTGTAATAGTGTTATTAGGCATGGAAAGATTTTGTGTTTTATTCTAAAAATGACAAGAAGCTATTAGATGGTTTTGAGCAAAGGTGTGATGTTCTATTTTAGATTGTAAGAGTATTTCTCTGGATTTTGTGAGAGTAAACCACAGGAGTTTCATAGTGGAAGAAGGAAGATGAATTAGAAGGGAATGGGCAGTAATGCAAGCAAGAGATGATAGTGGCTTGAATCAGGGTGGTATTATGGAGGTGGTAAGAAGTGGTAGATTTCTGAGTATAGTTTGAAGACAGAACTGACAGGATTTATTAATGAGCTGGCTGTGAGAAAGAGAGGAGTCAATCATGACCCCTAGATTTTTGGCATGAGCAACACTGCGGAATACTAAAAGGAGGAACAGGTATAGAGAAATTGAAAGAATCAAAAGTTCAGTTTTGGACACATTAAGTTGGAGATGCAGTGGGTTAGATCTAAGTCGAGATGTTGATTAGGCAGTAATAGTTGGTTGAAAAGTGCAGAGAGGGTCGGGTGCAGTGGCTCATGCCTGTAATCCCAGCACTTTGGGAAGCTGAGGTGGGCAGATCACGAGGTCAGGAGTTCGAGACCGGCCTGGCCAACATAGTGAAACCCCATCTCTACTAAAAATACAAAAATTAGCCAGGCATGGTAGCATGTGCCTATAATCCCAGCGACTTGGGAGGCTGAGGCAGGAAATCACTTGAACCTGGGACGTGGAGGTTGTGGTGAACTGCGATCATGCCACTGCACTCTAGCCTGGGCAATAGAGCGAGACTCCATCTAAAAAAAAAAAAAGAAGAAAAAGTCTAAGGACTGAACCCCAGAGCATTCCAGCTTATAAAAATTAGGAAGAGATGGCTGGGTATGGTGGCTCACGCCTGTACGTCTATAATCCCAGCACTTTGGGAGGCTGAGGTGGGTGGATCACGAGGTCAGGAGTTTGAGACTAGCCTGACCAACACGGCGAAACCCTGTCTCTACTAAAAATACAAAAATTAGCCAGGCGTTGTGGCGCATGCCTGTAATGCCAGCTACTCAGTAGGTTGAGGCAGGAAAATCGCTTGAGCCCAAGAGGTGGAGGTTGTGGTGAGCCAAGATCTCGCCACTGCATTCCAGCCTGGGCGACAGAGTGAGACTCCATCTCAAAAAAAAAAAAAATTAGGAAGAGGAAAAAATTAGTGTAAGGTGAAAAGGAGCAGACAGTGGTGTTGGAAGAAAATAATGGCCTGGATGCAGTGGTGCACACCTATAATACCAGCACTTGGGGAGGCCAAGGTGGGAGGATTGCTTGAGCCCAAGAGTTGGAGACCATCTCTGGCAACATAGGGAGATCCCTTCTCTACAACAAATACAAAAATTAGCCAGGTGTGGTGGTGTGCACCTGTAGTACCAGTTACTTCAGAGGCTGACATAGGAGCCCATGAGGTGAAAGCTGCAGTAAGCCATGATTTCACCACTGCACCACTGCATTCCAGCCTGGGTGACAGAGCAAGACTGTGTTTCAAAAAAAAAAACAAAAAAAACAAAAAACAGAAAAAAGAAAATAATGAAGAGTTTGGTATTCTGGAAACTAAATGAAGAAGGTATTTCAAGCAGGAGCAGGTATAACAATGCTTTCTGAACTGTGCTTTCTGGGAGGCTGGGTAAGATGGGATCTGAGAATCAGCTGTTAGATTTCAGTGGCGACCTGGGCAAGAGTGGCTTCAGTGGAGCAACAGGGATGAATTAAGGCCTGATGAGGGTAAGTTCAAGAGAGAATTCATGACAAGGATGTGGAGGAAGGAGAATTTAAAACCTTTCTGAGGATTTTTGCTTTAAAGGATTAGAGAGAAGAGTAATAATTGGGAGTGCTGGATAGGGATGTTCAATAAAAGGAGGGGTTTTGTTTTTATTTCTATGATGGGAGATATTTTAGCATGTTTATTTGCTAATGAGAAAAAAACAAAAGGTAAAATCCATGTTGTAAGAAAAGGAGCAAAGCTTTAGAGTAGTGAAATGAGAAGGCACCCAGTGCACCATGGAGGGGTTCACCTTGGAAAGGAGCACAATATTACAATATGCATCCACTGACACACAGGAGGAAGCCACAATTACAGGAGGGATTATCAGTTGGCAGTTAGATCTAGTGGTGGAACCTGTGGAATTTCTCTTCTGATTACTTCTTTTCTTCTCTTCCACTCCAGCGAAACAAAAATAGGTAATTTCAACCGGGAAGGGTGGCATACAGTGGCACCTTTCAGCTGCTTGGGAGGCTGAGGCAGGAGGATCCTTTGGGCCCAGGAGTTTGAGTCCAGCCTGGGCAACATAGCAAAACCTCATCTTTAAAAAGGAAGAAGAGGCCGGGTGCAGTGGCTCACGCCTATAATCTCAGCACTTTGGGAGGCCGAGGCGGGCGGATTATGAGGTCAAGAGATCGAGACCATCCTGGTCAACATGGTGAAACCCCATCTCTACTAAAAATACAAAAATTAGCTGGGCATGGTGGCGCAGGCCTGTAGTCCCAGCTACTCAGGAGACTGAGGCAGGAGAATTGCTTGAACTCAGGAGGCGGAGGTTGCGGTGAGCCAAGATCGCGCCATTGCACTCCATTGCACTCTTGTTACACTCCTGGGTAACAAAAGCAAAACTCTGTCTCAAAATAAAAAAAATAATAAAAAAGAAGAAGAACAAAATAGGTAATCTCTTCTAATTCTCCCATGTTTTCTTAGTAACAGAACCCTGATTTCATTGGGAACAGAATGCCCAGCTTCTGTTCCAACTTCATTAGTGGTGTCCATGTGACTAAGTTCTGGTGAAATGTTGGTGGAAGTTGTTTGGTGGGGTTTCTGTGAAAGTTTCTAAAACATGATTGATAGGATTGATTGAGCTAATATATGTCTTTGGCCCTTTCTTTTCTTTTTTGCTGAGAACATGGACAAGATGGCAGGAGTCCTATGGAGTCCTTAAGCCATATAATATGCAAAGGATGAAGGAAGATCAAGTCTAGGTGCCTGATGACAACATGGAGCTGTCACACAAGCCCTGGATTGCCTATCCTTGGACTTCTTATTATGGGAGAAAATGAAACAATTCGTTTAAGCCACATTGATCTTTTTTCCTATTTTTCTTTTTCTTTTGTTGAGTGTGTGTTTGTGTCTGTTATTTACAGCTGATTGTAATTCATAACTGATGTGGTAATGGGACTGTGTAAGTTTTGTCTTCTGATGCTTTTTCTTTTTCTTTTTTCTTCAGTGAAACAGGGAGAGGGTGATCATTAGCTAAATGTAAGGATTGGGGAAGGAGTGTGGGAGGTTTGTGGAGAGAAAATATGTGAAATAGTTATCTCTGAATGGTAGAGTAAATTAAGTAGGGAGATATAGTAGGTCATTCAGATATCTGTGGTTGTAAATATAAAATGAGATAAGTCATCTGGATTCTATTTTTCTCTAGTCAGGTTTACCTGCTCAGGAGAAGGTATAAACTTGATAGTGATTGGATTTAACCAGGATTTATAATTTGCTAAAGCTATTGTGTCACCATTTATGAAATAGAAAAAGATACTGTACAGTCACTGAGAAGACAGTTGACTGAATGGACTTATAAAAACATGTGACTGCTGGCCGGGCACGGTGGCTCACACCTGTAATCCTAGCACTTTGGGAGACCGAGATGGAGGATTGCCTGAGCTCAGGAGTTCAAGACCAGCCTGGGCAACACGGTGAAACCCCGTCGCTACTGAAGTACAAAAAATTAGCCAGGGGTGGTGGCATGTGTCTTTAAGCTACTTGGGGGGCTGAGGACGAAGAATTGCTTGAACCTAGGAAGTGGAGGTTGCAGTGAGCTGAGATTGTGCCCCTGCACTCCATCCTGGGTGACAGAACGAGACTCGTCTCAAAAAACAAAAACAAAAAACAAAACATGTAATTAATAAAAGCAGTAGACTTGAAAGCAAAACTTACACGTATTTTTTGAATAGGTAAAATTCCCACGGTTCAAACATTAAAGAGGTAAAAAGATACACAGGCACACCTTAGTTTATTGCACTTCACTTTATTGAACTTTTCTTTTTCTTTTTTGAGACAGTTTTGCTCTTGTTGCCCATGCTGGCGTACATGGGCAACCCCACCATAACCTCTGCCTCCTGGGTTCAAGCGATTCTCCTGCCTCAGCTCCTGAGTAGCTGGGATTACAGGCATGCACCACCATGCCCAGCTAATCTTTGTATTTTTGGTAGAGATGGGGCTTTACTACGTCAGCAAGGCTGGTCTTGACCTCCTGACCCCAAGTGATTCACCTGCCTCGGCCTCCCAAAGTGCTGGGATTGCAGGCTTGAGCCACCACGCCCAGCCTTTTTTTTTTTTTGAGATGGAGTTTTGCTTTTGTTGCCCAGGCTGGAGTGTAATGGCACATCCTGGCTCCACCTGGCTAATATATATATTTTTTGAGATGGAGTCTTGCTCTGTAGCCCAGGCTGGAATGCAGTGGCGCGATATGAGCTCACTGCAACCTCCACCTCCCAGGTTCTAGTGATTCTCCTCCTGCCTCAGCCTCCCAAAGAGGTGGGACTACAGGTGCGTGCCAGCACGGCCAGCTAATTTTTTGTATTTTTTTTTAGTAGAGACAGGGCTTCACTATGTTAGCCAGGATGGTCTTGAACACCTGACCTCATGATCCTCCCACCTTGGCCTCCCAAACTGCTGGGATTACAGGCATGGGCTACCATGCCCGGCCCACTTTACTGAACTTCACAGATGAGGGTTTTCTCTTTCATTTTTATATAGACATACTGAAGGTTTATGGCAACTCTACATCAAGCAAGTCTGTTGGCACCGTTTTTCCAACAGCGTTTGCTCACTTCATGTCTCTGTGTCACATTTTGGTAATTCTTATAATATAACTTTTTCATTACAGGCCACATGCATGGCTTACACCTATATTCCCAGCATTTAGGGAGGCCAAAGCAGGTGGATCTCCTGAGGTCAGGAGTTCAAGACAAGCCTGGCCAACATGGCAAGACCCCATCCCTACTAAAAATACAAAATTAGCCAGGTGTGGTGGCACACGCCTGTGATCTCAGCTACTTGGGAGGCTGAGGCAGGAGAATCCTTTGAACCCAGAAGGTGGAAGTTGCTGTGACCTGAGATTGCACCATTGCACTCCAACCTGGGAGACAAAGCAAGATTCTGTCTCAAAAAAAAAAAAAAAAAAAGGAAAAAATAGCTTTTTTATTATTATTGTATTTGTTATGGTGATCTGTGATTAATAATCTTTGATGTTATTTTTGTGATAGTTTTGGAGTGCCACAAACATAAGATCCCATATGCCATTGATCTTAATCTATAAATGTGTGTGTTGTGATTGTGCCACTGACCAGCCATTTCCCATCTCCTCTCCTTAGGCTTCTCTGTTCAATTAGACACAACATTGAAATCAGACCAATTAGCCCTACAGTGGTCTCTGAGAGAGGCTAAAAGTTAAGTCCCTGGTGCTAAACAGCCAAATTGTGAGTGCAAAGGAAAAGTTCTTAAAGGAAATTAAAAGTGCTACTCCAGTGAACACATGAATGATAAAGTGAAACAGGCCGGGCGTGGTGACTCATGCCTGTAATCCCAGCACTTTGGGAGGTTGAGGTGGGCGGATCACCTGAGGTCAGGAGTTCAGGACCAGCCTGGCCAACATGGTGAAACCCTGTCTCCACTAAAAATACAAAAATTATCTGGGCATGGTGGGGCACACCTGTAATCCCAGCCACTTGGGAGGCTGAGGCAAGAGAGTCACTTGAACCGGGAATGAGGAAGGGGAGGGCCCACTGGAAAAAAAGAAAAGAAAAGAAAAAAAGAACCGGGAGGTGGAGGTTGCAGTGAGCTGAGATTGTGCTGCTGAACTCCAGCCTGGTTAACAGAGGGAAACTCTGTCTCCAAAAACAACAACAGCAGCAACAACAAAAAAACCAGTCTTATTGCTGCTGATAGGGAGAAAGTTTTAGTAGTCTGGATAGAAGATCAAACCAGCCACAACATTCCCTTAAACTAAAGCCTAATCCAGAGAAAAGCCTCAGTTCTCTTTAATTCTATGAAGGCTGAGAGGTGAAGAAGCTGCAGAAGAAAAGTTTGAAGCTAGCAGAGGTTGGCTTGTGAGGTTTAAGGAAAGAAGCCATCTCCATAACATAAAAGTGCAAAGCAAAGCAACAGGTGCTGATGTAGAAGCTGCAGCAAGTGATCCAGAAGATCTAGCTAAGATCATTGATGAAGATGGCTATATTAAATAACATTTTTGGCCAGGCACAGTGCCTCATCTAATCCCAGCACTTTGTGAGGCTGAGGTGAGAGCATTGCTTGAGGCCAGCCAGAACAACATAGCAAGACTTTTTTTTACTGAGTAGCTGGGATTACAGGTGCATACCACTGTGTTAGCCCAACTTGTGCTAGCCTAACTGACTCCATCTTAGCTGTGAGCCTGACAAGCTCCATCTTAGCTTTCCCTACCTGCCACGGCCCCCTCAGGTACATTACTGGATCATGCTGTACTCAGAACCTTGAACCATTGAGATTTGGGTCACGCTGTTCTCAGTACCTGCAACTGATGTAACCTCATCCTGCTTGGCAAGCCCACCTGCTATTGTGAAAAACCCCCTCCTTGGTGATTGATTATATAGAAAGACCCCCTGCTACCCTCCTTGATGATTGTATGGAAATATCCTTGGTAACCAGCAACTATGGGAACCTCCTACCTTCTGGTTACCAGCTTCCTCCTACTAACTTACTTGTTCTGCTTCTGTAAAATTCCGCTTTGCCACCCCCGCCTTCTCTAAGCAAGGTATTAAAAGGAATCAAACCCCTTCTTCAGGGCTGAGATAATTTTGAGCATTAGCCGTCTTGGTCGCTGGCAATAAAAGACTCTCAATTGAAACTCAGAGCGTGGCACTTTCCTTACAACTCGCTTGGTTACCACACCACCACGCTTGACTAATTTTTTGTATTGGTAGAAACGGGGTTTCACCATATTAGCCAGGCTGGTCTAGAACTCCTGACCTCAGGTGATCCACCCGCCTCAGCCTCCCAAAGTGCCAGGATTACAGGCATAAGCCACCATACCCAGCAGCTTTTTTTTTTTTAATCTCTACAAAAATAAAATTAGGTGTGGTGGTATGCTCCTGTAGTCCTAGCTACCTGGCAGACTGAGGTGGGTGGATTGCCTGATCCCACGGTTTTGAGGCTGCAGTGATCTATGATCATACCAATGCATTCCAGCCTGGACAAGCAGTGATCTATGATCATACTACTGCATTCCAGCCTGGACAACAGAGTAAGACCCTGTCTCCAAAAGAAGACAAAAAATTAGCAAAAAAAAAAAAGATTTTCGATGTAGACAGAACAACCTTAAATTGAAAGAAGATGTCATCTATGACTTTCATAGCTAGAAAGGAGAAGTCAGTCCCTAGCTTCAAAGAACAGTCTGAATCTGTCAGGGGCTAATGCAGCTGGTGATTTTAAGTTGAAGCCAATGCTCATTTACCATTCCAAAAATCCCATGACCCTAAAGAATCATGCTAATTCTACTCTGCCTGTGCTCTATAAATAGAAAAACAATACCTGGATAACAGCGTATCTATTTACAACATGGTTTACTGAATGTTTTCAGCCCATTGTTGAGACCTACTGTTCAGAAATAGATTCTTTCAAAATGTTACTGCTCATTGACAATGCACCTGGTCACCTAGGACCCCTGATGGACATGTACAGGGAGGGAGATTAATGTTATTTTCATGCCTGTTAACACTGCATACATTCTGTAGCTCATGGACCTAGGAGAAATTTCTACTTTTTTTTTTTTTTGAGACAGAGTCTCGCTCTGCCACCCAGGCTGGAGTGCAATGGCACAATCCTGACTCACTGCAAGCTATGTCTCCTGGGTTCAAGCAATTCTCCTGCCTCAGCCTCCCAAGTAGCTGGGATTACAGACTCCTCCCATCATACCCAGCTAATTGTTTGTATTTTTAGTAGAGATGGAGTTTCGATATGTTGGCCAGGCTGGTCTCAAACTCCTGACCTCAGGTGATCCACCCGCCTTGGCCTCTCAAAGTGCTGGGATTATAGGCGTGAGCCATGGCACCTGGTCATCTAGTTTGAAGTCTTTAAGAAATGCAATTGTAGATGTGGTGGCTCACGCCTGTAATCTCATCATTTTGGGAGGCTGATGCAGTGGGTCACTTGAGGCCAAGAGTTCAAGACCATTCTGGCCAACGTGAGGAAACCTGTCTCTACTAAAAATACAAAAACTAGCTGGGTGTGGTGGTGCAGTTGTAATCCCATCTACTCAGGAGGCTGAAGCATGAGAATCACTTGAACCTGGGAGGTGGAGATTGCAGTGAGCCAAGATCACACCACTGCACTCCAGCCAGGCTGACAGAGTAAGACTCTGTCTCAAAAAAATAGAAAATAGAAATGCATTTGTAACACCGTAGCTGCCTTAAGCAGTGTTTTCTCTGGCCAGGCACAGTAGCTCACACCTGTAATCCCAGCACTTTGGGAGTCCAAGGCAGGCAGATCACCTGAGGTCAGGAGTTCAAGACCAGCCTGGCCAACATGGTGAAACCCCATCTCTACTAAAAATACAAAAATTAGCTGGGCATGGTGGTGTGGGCCTGTAATCCCAGCTACTCAGGAGGTTGAGACAGGAGAATTGCTTGAACCCAGGAGGCGGACGTTGCAGTAAGCGAAGACCACACCACTGCACTCCAGCCTTGGTGACAGAGTGAGACTCTGTCTCAAAAAAAAAAAAAAAAAAAAAGATTTGTCTGATACATCTGGGCAAAGTAAATTGAAAGCCTTCTGGAGGCTGGGTGTGGTGGCTCACGCCTGTAATCCCAGCACTTTGGGAGGCTAAGGCAGGTGGATCAGCTGAGGTCAGGAGTTCATGACCAGCCTGGCCAACATGGTGAAACCCTGTTTCTACTGAAAATGTAAAAATTATCTGGGCGTGGTGGCAGGAGTCTGTAATCCCAGCTACTCAGGAGGCTGAGGCAGGAGAATCGCTTGAACCCAGGAGTCAGAGATTGCAGTGAGCCAAGATCATGCCTATTGAACTCCAGCCTCGGTGACAAGAGTGAAACTGTCCCCAAAAATAATAATAATAAGCCTTCTGGAAAGGATTTACCATTCTAGATGCCAGTAAAAACATTTGTGATTCATGAGAGGTCAAAATATCAACATCAATGGAAAAAGTTGATTCCTACCCGCATGGAATGACTTTGAGGGATTCAGTTCTGTGGAGGAAGTAACTGTAGATGTGGTGGAAATAGCAAGAGAACTAGAATTAGAAGCGGAGCCTGAAGATGTGACTGAATTGCTGCAATTTCATAATAAAACTGGAATGGATGAGGAGTTGCTTTGGATGACCAAAGAAATTGGTTTCTTGAGATGGAATCTACCCTGGTGAAGATGGTTGAAAATTATTGAATGACAAAGGATTTAAAATATTTCATAAACTTAGTTGATAAAGTAACAGCAGGGTTTGAGAGGATTGACTCCAATTCTGAAAGAAGTTCTGCTGTGGATAAAGACTATCAAATAATATTGCATGCTACAGAGAAATCTTCCATGAAAGGAAGTCAATCAATTCAGCAAACTTCACTGTTGTCCTACTTTAAGAAATTGTGGCCAGGCACAGTGGCTTTATGCCTGTAATCCCAGCACTTTCGGAGGCCGAGGCAGGTGGATCACCTGAGGTCAGGAGTTCGAGACCAGCCTGGCCAACGTGGTGAAACTCTGTCTCTACTAAAAACACAAAAAAATTAGTCAGACATGGTGACGGGCGCCTGTAGTTCCAGTTACTCAGGAAGCTGAGGCAAGAGAATCACTTGAACCTGGGAGGCAGAGGTTGCAGTAAGCTGAGATTGCACCATTGTACTCCAGCCTGGGTGACAAGAGTGAGACTCCGTCTCAAAAAACACCCAAAAAATAAAAGAAATTGCTGCAGCCACCTTAACCTTCAGCAATTACTACCCTGCTCAGTCAGCAGCCATTAACATCAAGGCAAGATCCTCCACCAGCAAAAAGATTATTAAATAGTTGAAGGCTGAGATGATTATTAGCATTTTTTAGCACGAAGTTTTTTGTTCTGTTTTGTTTGTTTTTGAGACAGGGTCTTGCTCTGTCGTCCAGGCTGGAGTGCAGTGGGTGACAGGGCAAGACTCCTTCTCAAAAATAAAAACAAAAAGAAAAGAAATGTGTCTAGTGTGAATAAGAAATTGGATATTTTACTTTATTAGATTTTAATTAAATTTAAATAATACAAATATATTAAAAAAGCTGAGTGTGGTGGCGTGTGCCTGTAGTCCCAGCTACTTGGGAGGCTGAGGCAGGGGAATCACTTGAACCGGGGAGGCAGAGGTTGCAGTGAGCTGAGATCGTGCCTCTGCACTCCAGCCTAGTGATAGAGCAAGACTCTGTTTAAAAAAATGTACATATATATGTAATAGTCTATGTATATAGTGGCTACCATATTGGACAGTACACATCTAGAGAGCTGAGTATCTATAATTTCTATACAAAGACAAAAGGAAAGATCAATTTTCCTTGGATAAAATGAGAACTGGTGAAAAGGCACTTTGAAAGAAATGAAAACAGCTGGGCACAGTGGCTCACGCCTGTAATTCCAGAACTTTGGGAAGCTGAGGCAGGAGGATCACTTGAGCCCAGGAGGTTGAGTCTGCAGTGAACCATGATTGGGCCACTCCACTCCAGCCTGGGTGTCTGAGTGAGACCTTGTCTCAAAAAAAAAAAAAAAGTAGTGAAAACAAAGTGTCAATAATAACTAAAATTGATCAAAGAGAAGTTTTTTTTTTTCTTTTTGAGACAGAGTCTGGCTCTGTCACCTAGGCTGGAGTGCAATGGCGAGATCTCAGCCCACTGCAACCTCTACCTCCCAGGTTCAAATGATTCTCCTGCCTCAGCCTCCAGAGTCTCTAGGACTACAGACATGTGCCACTATGCTTGGCTAATATTTGTATTTTTTTAGTGGAGATGGGGTTTCACCATATTGGCCAGGCTCGTCTTGAACTCCTGACATCGGGTGACCCACCCACCTCAGCCTCCCAGAATGCTGCAATTACAGGCTTGAGCCACCGCACCTGGCCCTCTCTACTTTTTTATATTTAATAAAAAAATTTCCTTTCCTTCCTCCCTCCATCCCTCCTTTTGTCTACTGCACTGCAGGCTGGGTGACAGAGCAAGACTTTGTCTCAGGAAAAAAAAAATTACGCTTTTAAAGTATACAGTTCAGTGGGGTTTAAAAAAAAAATCTGTAACCCAGGACAGGGCTAAAGTTCAGTGGTTTTTAATACATTTACAGAGTTGTGAAACCTTTATCCCACTCTAATTCCAGAACTTTATTTTTTAATTTTTATTATTTTTTTAAAGACGGGGTTTCACCATGTTGGTCAGGCTGGTCTTGAACTCCCGAACTCAGGTGATTCGCCCGCCTTGGCCTCCAAAGTGCTTGGATTACAAGCGTGAGCCACCACGCCTGGCCCCAGAACATTTTTTATCTTCTCAAAAGAAACTCAGTGTCCATTATTACTCCCATTGCTGCCCTCCGCCCAGCCCGGGCAACCACTAGTCTACTTTGTTTCCTTCGATTTGCCTATTCTGGATCTTTCATATAAACGGAATCATACAAAATATGTGGCTTATTATGGCTGACTTCTCTCACTTAGCTAATCTTTTCAAGGTTGATTCATGTTGTGGCATGTATCAGTACTTCATTTCTTTGTATTGCTAAACAATATTCCATTGGATGGATATACCACATTTTCCTTCCTTCCTTCCTTCTTTCCTTCCTTCCTTTCCTTCTTTCTTTCTTTTTTTCTTTGAGATGGAGGCTTGCTCTGTCACCCATGCTGGAGTGCAGTGGCGTGGTCTCAGCTCACTGCAACCTCCACTTCCTGGGCAATTCTCCTGCCTCAACTGCCTAAGTAGCTGGAATTACAGGTGTGGGCCACCATGCCTGACCAATTTTTGAATTTTGAGTAGAGACAGGGTTTCACCATGTTGGCCAGGCTGGTCTGGAACTTTTGGCCTCAGGTGATCTGCCCGCCTAGGCCTCCCAAAGTGCTGAGATTATAGGTGTGAGCCACTGCACCCACCTATCACATTTTCTTTTTATTTATGTATTTATTTTTTGAGAGAATTCCACTCTTGTTGCCCAGGCTGGAGTGCATTGGCAGTATCTCGGCTCACTGCAATCTCTGCCTCCTGGGTTCAAGCGATTCTCCTGCCTTAGTCTCCCTAGTAGCTGGGATTACAGGCGGATGCCACAACACCCAGCTAATTTTTGTGTTTTTAGTAAAGACGGGGTCTCACCATGTTGGTCAGTCTGGTTTTGAACTCCTGACCTCAGGCAATCTGCCCGCCTCAGCCTCCCAGATTGCTGGGATTACAGGCATGAGCCACCGTGCCCAACCCACATTTTCTTTTTCCTTCTTTCTAAATGAGACGGAGTTTTGTTCTTGTTGCTCAGGCTGGAGTGCAATGGCTCTCTGCTTACCACAACCTCCGCCTCCTGGGTTCAAGTAATTCTTCTGCCTCAGCCTCCCAAGTAGCTGGGATTACAGGCATGTGTCACTACGCCCGCTAATTTTGTATTTTTAGTAAAACAGGGTTTCTCCATGTTGGTCAGGCTGATCTTGAATTCCCGACCTCAGGTGATCTGCCCACTTTGGCCTCCCGAAGTGCTGAGATTACAGGCGTGAGCCACCATGCCCGGTCCCCACATTTTCTTTATCCATTCATTAGTTAATGGACATTTTGTTTTCACTTTTTGGCTATTACGAATAATGCTATTATGAATATTTTTGTATAAGTTTTATGTGGCCATATATCCAAGAGTACATTTCTTGACTATATATTCAGGAAGAGAGTTTCTGGGTCATATGGTAACTCTGTGTTTAACGTTTTGAGGAACTGTGTTACTATTCTGAATTGGATGTACTTTTACAATCCAACCAGCAATGTATAGGGTTCCAGTTTTTCTGTCCTCACTGACACTTGTCTTTTTTATGATGGTCCTCCTACTGGATATGAGGTGGTATCTCATTGAGGTTTTTTTTGTTTGTTTTTGAGACAGAGTTTTGCTCTGTTGCCGAGGCTGGAGTGCAGTGGTATAATCTCAGCTCACTGCAACCTCTGCCTCCTGGGTTCAAGTGATTCTCCTGCCTCAGCCCCCCAAGTAGCTGGGATTACAGGCACCTGCTATCATGGCAGGCTAATTTTTGTATCTTTAGTAGAGATGGGATTTCACCATGTTGACCAGGCTGGTCTTGAACTCCCGACCTCAGGTGATCCACCTGCCTTGGCCTCCCAAAGTGCTGGGATTCCAGGTGTGAGCCACCATGCCCTGTCCTCACCATGTTTTGATTAGCATTTCTCTGATGGCCAATGGTTTTGGGCATCTTTTCATGTGTTTATTGGTCATTTGCATTTCTTCTTTGGATAAATGTATATTCATATGATTTGCCTATTAAAAATTTTTAGTGTTGAGTTGTGAGAGTTCTTTATATATTCTGGACATAAGTCTCCTATCTGATATATGGTTTGCAAATATATTTCTTCCATCATGTGGGTTGTCTTACACTTTTCCCCCCCTTCTGATAAAGAGCTGATTTTTTTTTTTTTTGAGTGGGGTGTTGCTGTTTTTCCCAGGTTGATCTTGAAATCCTGGGTACAAGTGATCCTCCTGCCTCAGCCTCACAGAGTAGCTGGGATTACAGGAGCATGCCACCATGCCTGGTTTGACACCTAAAAAAAAAATTAAGGCCAGGTGCAGTGGCTCACACTTGTAATCCCAGCACTTTGGGAGGTTGAGGTGGTTGGGTCACCTGAAGTCGGGAGTTTGAGACCAGCCTGACCAACATGGAGAAACCCTGTCTCTACTAAAAATAAAAAATTAACTGGGCATGATAGCACAAATTTGTAATCCCAGCTACTCAGGAGGCTGAGACAGGAGAATCGCTTAAACCCAGGAGGTGGAGGTTACAGTGAGCCAAGATTGTGCCACTGCATTCCAGCCTGGGCAACAAGAGCAAAGCTCCGTCTAAAAACAAAGTCTGACTTTCCATTTTGTTTTTCTTTTGTTGCTTGTGCTTTTGGTGTCATATCTAAGAAAGCATTGCCTAATCAAAAGTAATTAAGAGTTATCTCTGTTTTCTTCTGAGTTTTATGTCTTTAGCTCTTGTATTTAGGGGTCTTTGATCCATTTTGAGTTAATTTTTGTGTATGGTCTGAGGTAGGAGTCTGTATTAGTTTCATTGAGCTGCTTTTAAGCCACAACCTAAGTGGCTTAAAAGAATAGAAATGTATTGCCTCATAGTTCTGTAGGCTGGAAGTTTGAAATCAACGTGTTGGCAAATTTGGCTCCTTTTGGAGGCTCTGAAGGAGAATCCATTCCATATCTCTCTCCTAGCTTCTGCTGGTTGCTGACAATCCTTGGCATTCCTTACCTTGTAGACATCACTACAATTTCTGTCTCTGTTGCTACCAGGTATTTTCCCCATGTGTCTGTGTCTTCACATGGCCTTCTTATAAGGACAGTCATCTTTAGGGCCAACTCTAATCCAGTAATTCCTCATCTTAACTAACTATATTTGCAAAGATCCTATTTTCTAAGGAGGGCCACATTCTGAGGTTGTAGGTGGACACTGAATGTTGGGTAGGGGGACACTTCACACAGCAGTCTAACTACATTCCTTTGCATGTGAATATCCAGTTGTCCCAGCACCATTTGTAGAAAAGACTATTCTTTGGAGCACCTTGTTACAGCCTAGCATGGGTGAAAGTCTAGGCTCACCACTAAGTATTGCTGGTATAGGTAGGGGTGGGGCCATGTTTTTTTTGTGTGGCATTTGGCTGTAGTAGAGGAGTTATTATTTAAAAGTTTGCTGTCTTGCTAGATTGTCCCTTTCTTGGTTCTTTGGCTAGGGAGAGCAGATTTTTTTTTTTTTTTTTTTTTTTTTTTTGTTCTCACCCTTTGGCATTTTTGGATTGTCAGCTTCTTCAGTTCCAAGGCTTTGAGATGTAAGGTAGAAAGAAAACCTAGGGAACTCATCACCATGTTGTTCTTGTTCCCAAGATCCCTAGCTCGTCTGCTGCCTTCTCTCCATCTTTCAGTCTTCTTCTTTTTTTTTTCTTTTGAGACTTAGTCTCACTCTGTTGCCCAAGCTGGAGTGCAGTGGTTCAATCTTGGCTCACTGCAACCTCCACCTCCTGTATTCAAGCAATTCTTCTGCCTTATCATCCTGAGTAGCTGGGATTACAGGCATGCACCACCACGTCCAGCTAATTTTTGTATTTTAGTAGAGATGGGGCTTCACCATATTGGCCAGGCTGGTCGTGAACTCCTGACCTCAAGAGATCCATCTGCCTCGGTCTTTTCAAAGTGCTGGGATTACAGTCATGAGCCATCATGCCTGGACTTTCTTTCAGTCTTCTTATGTTTGTTTTATATATAATGTCCAGGGTTTTTAGTTGTATTTAGTGGGAGGAATTTGGGAAGTAGGTCTGCTCCACCTTCCTAGTGCACTGAATTTATAAGGCAATTTAAGTAGAATTAACATCTTTGTAATCTGGTACTTCCAAATAATGAATGTGATATATCTCTCAGTATATTAATCACAATATCTTCATAATATCTCTCAATAAAGATACTTTCTTGTAGATGTCTTGTTCTTTTGTTGTTGTTGTGTGAAAGAAAATAGAATCTTGGGACCCCAAACTCACTCACTATGCCAAAAGGAAGTTAAGCTTGGGAGCTGAATGACTGCATTCCTTTTGTTCCCAAACAGATAGCTGTAATTTCACAATCCTGTGTCATATAGCCTCATTTTCTCTACTCCCTCTTTTCACATGTTAAATGTCAATTTACTGAGACTAATCAGAGCCTCACAAGAATGTAAACATTTGCCTCACTGCCTACCCTACCTCCCTTTTTCCCCCTTCTGCTTGCTCTTTCCCCTTTAAATAATGAAGTTTCCTGCCGGGCGTGGTGGCTTACACCTGTAATCCCAGCACTTTGGGAGGCCAAGGTGGGTGGATCTCCTGAGATCAGGAGTTCAAGACCAGCCTGGCCAACATGGTGAAACCCTGTCTCTACTAAAAATTCAAAAATAAGCTGGACGTGGTGGTGTGCGCCTAGTCCCAGCTACTTGGAGGCTGAGGCAGGAGAATCGCTTGAACCCGGGAGGCAGCGGTTGCACTGAGCCAAGATCACACCACTGCACTCCAGCCTAGCAGTGAGACTTCGTCTCAAAAAAAAAGAAAGAAAGAAAAAGCACAGGTCACAAATGCTCCTATGACTAATATTTTTTCCTGGTTATGTTTTCAACTTGGCTAAATAAACCTGTATTGATTGAGGGTTTTGGTTTACATTTGATTTAATCATAGGTGTTTGAATATATTTTTGGATGTTGTAAATGGTATCTTTGAAAACTTTTTATTTTCTGTTTGTTTTGTATGTACAGACATACAGTTTCTTTTTACATATTGACTTAGTACCCAGCAACAACCTTGCTGAGCTCTTAAATTATAATAGTTTATATGTAAATTTTGCAGACAATTTTTGCATGCATGTCATGATGTTACCAGTGGAGGGTGTCCAGGTCCTTGGCATTTTGAACAAAGAATTGGATAAAATGCACAAACAGAAAAGGAAAGAATGAAGCAACAAAGGCAGATATTTATTGAAAATGAAATTACATTTCCACAGGGTGGGAGCAGGCCAAACATAGGGGCTCAAGAGCTCAGTTACAGAATTTTCTGGGGTTTAAGGCATGGTGGCTCATGCCTGTAATCCCAGCACTTTGGGAGGCCAAGGCAGGCGGATCACCTGAGGTCAGGAGTTCAAGACCAGCTGGCCAACACAGAGAAACCCCATCTCTACTGAAAAAACAAAAATTAGCCAGGTGTGGTGGTGGGCCCCTATAATCTCAGCTACTCAGGAGGCTGAGGCAGGAGAATCTCTTGAACCCAGGAGGCAGAGGTTGCAGTTAACCAAGATTGTACCACTATACTCCAGCCTGGGAGTCAGAGCAAGACTGTCTCAAAAAAAAGAAAGAAAGAAAAAAGAAAATTTCTGGGGTTTAAATACCCTCTAGAGGTTTCCACTGGTTACTTGGTGTATGCCCTAGGTAAATGAAGAGGATATTTTCTGTTGTAGCTGAAGTGTTTCCATTTGATTTAGTTCTAGGAAGTCCTTAGTTCCCTGCCTCCAGGCCCTCTTCTCCTGCCACAGTTAGTGGTGCAAGGTTAGAGATAGCAGATTGTTGCATGTTGGTGTTTTTCCACAGTGTTAGGCTTTTATTGATGCTATTGCAATCACAAAAGCCAGGAGCTACATGGAGTTCCCAAGGAGGCAATCTCCTTAAGACTGTTACAGTAGGTAGCTAGTCAGGCATGAGCAGGGCAGGATAGGGCTCCCCACACCCACCAGGAATGTCAGGTGACCATCAGGTGATGGTCAGGCAGTTGTCACACTACCTATCTAAAATAATTGGTCACAGCCAGTGCCAGGTAGAGGCAGTTTCCCAACAGATAAAAATACCTGAAATTGGTAATCAGCAGCTTCCATTAGATCTAAGGAACTTGGTGAGTGGGCTCAAGCATGCACATTAAATGGAGGAGTATGACCTTCCAGGGCATTCCACCAGAAAAAGGAAGAAAACTTCAGGTGAGCATGTGTACAACTCCAGTAAACACAATGCACATGCCCACCTCCCAGGCACTAGTAGGCCATTGGGCATGCAGGCAGCTCACCCTAAGGGAAGAATGAGGGGAAAGGGGCACAAAATGCTAGAAGCAGGCCAGCTTATAAAATACTAGTCTGGGACCGGCACGGTGTCTCATGCCTGTAATCCCAGCACTTTGAGAGGCCGAGGAGGGTGGATCATTTGAGGTAAGGAGTTCAAGACCAGCCTGGCCAATATGGTGGAACCCCAT
The DNA here is from genome assembly GCF_030222135.1 of Aotus nancymaae. Taxonomy (NCBI): domain Eukaryota; kingdom Metazoa; phylum Chordata; class Mammalia; order Primates; family Aotidae; genus Aotus; species Aotus nancymaae. The sequence goes on from NW_026988428.1 coordinate 32,956,557, forward strand.
CTCTACTAAAAATACAAAAATTAGCTGGGTGCTACTGGCATGCACCTGTGATCCCAGCTACTCTTTTTTTTTTTTTTGAGACGGAGTTTCGCTCTTGTTACCCAGGCTGGAGTGCAATGGTGCGATCTCGGCTCACCTCAACCTCCGCCTCCTGGGTTCAGGCAATTCTTCCTGCCTCAGCCTCCTGAGTAGCTGGGATTACAGGCACGCGCCACCATGCCCAGCTAATTTTTTGTATTTTTAGTAGAGACGGGGTTTCACCATGTTGACCAGGATGGTCTTGATCTCTTGACCTCATGATCCACCCGCCTCGGCCTCCCAAAGTGCTGGGATTACAGGCGTGAGCCACCGCGCCCGGCTGATCCCAGCTACTCTTGAGATTGAGGCAGGAGAATCACTTTAGCCTGGGAGGCAGAGGTCGCAGTGAGTTGAGATTGCTCCATTGCACTCCTGTCTGGGCAACAGAGTGAAACTCTGTCTCAAAAAAATATAAATAAATAAATAAATAAATAAATAAATAAAATTCTAGGTCCAAGGTCAAATGGGACATGTCCTTCAAGTTGCCTGCTTCAGCCCCTCTTCCAACTGCTCTTTTCTTCCTTTCATTCCTGCTGTAAAGCTCTTTAATAAACTTTTACTCCTGCTCTAAAACTTGCCTCAGTTTCTTCTTCTGCCTATGCCCTTCAGTGGAATTCTTTATTCTGAGGATGCAAGAATTGAGGTTGCTTCAGGCCTGTATGGATTTGCTGCCAATAATCTGGATACCTTCCACGACTAACAGTACTTTTTGTTCACTCAGTAGTCAGAGCTGTGGGCACACAGGCTCAAGCCACTCCTCAAGTCAATCAGTATTGCAAACCATACATAATAGCATAATTAATCGATATACAAAGTAACATTTACCATCAAGAGGAGAGTTAGGAGAAAGGGTTAAAGAACCAGTCCAGGGGGAACAAAGAAGAAAAAGAGTTCTGCTTTGGGCCAGTTGGTCTGTCAGTCTTGCAAGGAAGGGACTTTGATATGGCCGAGCCTTCAGAGGCAGATGCCAAGTTCTTATCACGAGTGACTGACTGCAAGATGGTGTCAGTTAAAATGGTCATTTTGAGCTGCTGAAGGCCTGATCTTTCATAGTCACAGAGTCCTCTAGTGAGAACGGATAGTGGAAGAGCGTGCTTGTTTGTGTCCTTATGTGGTTGGACGCATCTTTTGTAAAAATTTGTTCATTTTTTATTTTTTTGAGATGGAGTTTCACTCTTGTTGCCCAGGCTGGAGTGCAATAGCATGATTTCTGCTCACAGCAACCTCTACCTCTCAGGTTCAAGTGATTCTCCTGCCTCATCCTCCCCAGTAGCTGGGATTACAGGCAACCGCCATGGCTAATTTCTTTTGTATTTTTAGTAAAGACGGGGTTTCGCCATGTTGGCCAGGCTGGTGTCGAACTCCTGGCCTCAAGTGATCTGCCCACCTCGGCCTCCTAAAGTACTGGGATTACAAACCTGAGCCACTGCGCCCAGCCAAAAAAAAATTGTTTATTAAGCAAAGCATCTTATTCTTGTTGGCAAAGTGTCCTATTAAATAGAAAATGGAGGCCAGGAACAGTGGCTCATGCCTATAATCCCAGCACTTTGGGAGGCCAAGGCAGGCAGATCACGAGGTCAACAGATAGGGTCTTGCTCTGTTGCCCAGGCTTTAGTGCAGTAATTCAATTATGACTCACTGCAACCTTGACCTTCTGGGCATAAGCAATCCTCCCACCTCAGTCTCCTGCGTAGCTGAGACTACAGATGCAAGCCACCATGCCCAGCTAATTTTAAATTTTTTTTGTAGATATGGGATCTTGCTATGTTGCCCAGGCTGGTCTCAAACTCCCGGGCTCAACCAATCCTACCACCTTGGCCTCCCAAAGTGCTGGAATTGTAGGTGGGAGCCACCATGCCTGCCACAATATGCTTAAAATTACATTATTTTACACTACATCTCTATATATCTATATAGATATATATATCTCAAAAGGTCCCCCCACCTCAGCCTCCTGAGTAGCTGGGACTACAGGCAAAGCTACTTTTTTGTTATTTTTTGTAGAGATATAGTCTTACTGTGTTGCCCAGCAGGTCTTCAACTCCTGGCCTCAAGTGTTCCCCCTGCCTCAGCTTTTAACCTGTTTAAACTTAACTTGAAGAATTTTAGATATCAACTTAAAAATGACTGGAGTTACATAGTTAAAAATTTTTTTTTAGGTGGTAAGCAAAAATGTGAAGACCACTGATATAGAGAAATGGTCACACAATCCAATTCCATAAGAAAATATGTACACTCATCTAGTCTGATGGCTTTAAATATCATCTATATACTGGTAGCTCCCAAATCTGTATCTTCTACCCAGGCCTATTTTCTGAAACACATATCCAGCTGCCTACTCCACATATCTGATTGGATGCCTAATAGACATCCTAAATTTATCATGTCCAAAACAGAACTCTTGAACTCCACTCCACTCCACCCACTCACATACACACAACTGCACATTTCTTCTCCCTGGATTCTTTATCTGAGTAAATGTTACCTTTATTCACGCAGTTGCTTAGCCCAAAGACTTCTGGGTTATCCCTGACTTCTCTCTGTCTCTCACTCTCCTGCTCTAATATTTATCATGTAACACATCAGCAAATCCTGTCAGCCCTACTTAACAAAACATAACCTGAATGTCTGCCATCTTTCTCCCAGACACTAAAATAATCTACTTCTTACTCCTCTCCCTGTTTCTATTATTGCTGTCTCTTTTAAAAAGTGATCCTTTTAAAATATGTTTGATCAAGCCAGGTGCGGTGGTTCACACCTGTAATCCTAGCACTTTGGGAGGCCAAGGCGGGTGGATTACCTGAGGTCGAGAATTCAAGACCAGCCTGACCAACATGGAGAAATCCCATCTCTACTAAAAATACAAAAATTAGCTGGGCATGGTGGCACATGCCTGTAATCCCAGCCACTTGGGAGGCTGAGGCAGGAGAGTCACTTGAACCCGGGAGGTGGAGGTTGCAATGAGCCGAGATTGCACCATTGCACTCCAAGCTGGGTAACAAGAGCGAAACTCCGTCTCAAAAAAAAAAAAAAAAAAAAAAAAAAGTTTGATCATGTTTACTCCAGAGACTTTCTTTCATTCTTAGAGTAATTTGCAATTCTTACATTGTTCCAAAATTTTCTACACTGCCTGGCTCCTGGCTACTTCTCTAGTGCTATCTGATACCATTTGCCCATCACACATTCTCTTTCAGCTGCCCTGGCCTTCTTACAGTACTCTCAACACATTAAGTATGCATGCTACTTTGTCTCAAGGCTCTCCACTTGTAATTTCCTTCTTCCTGTCCTCTCCCCCAAATACTCCCTTACTCCATTCAAATTTTTCTTTCAAAGAAAAATGCAAAATAATAATAATTTTTTTTCTTGAGACAGAGTCCTTCTTTCACCCAGGCTGGAGTGCAGTGGCGTAATCTGAGCTCACTGCAACCTCCACTGCCTGGGTTCAAGTGATTCTCCTGCCTTAGCTTCCCATGTAGCTGGGATTACAGGTGTCTGCTACCATGCTGGGCTTATTTTCATATTTTTGGTAGAGACGAGGTTTCACCATATTGGCCAGGCTGGTCTCGAACTCCTGACCTCAAGTGATCTGCATACCTTGGCCTCCCAAATTGCTGGGATTACAGGCCAAAAACTTAAGATAAATAAATTTTTTAAAAGGCTAGGTGTGGGGTGGGGCACAATGGCTCACACCTGTAATCCCAGCACTTTGGGATGCCGTGGTAGGCAGATCACCTGAGGTCAGGAGTTTGAGACCAGCCTGACCAACATGGAGAAACCCTATCTCTACTAAAAATACAAAATTAACTGTGCATGGTGGTGCATGCATGTAATCCCAGCTACTCAGGAGGCTGAGGCAGGAGAATTGCTTGAACCCGGGAGGCAGAGGTTTCCGTGAGCTGAGATCACGCCATTGCACTGCAGCCTGGGCAACGAAAGCAAAATTCTGTCTCAAAAAAAAAAAAAAAAAAAAGACTAGGTGTGGTGGCTTACACCTGTAATCCTAGAACTTTAGGAGGCTGAGGCAGAAGAATTGTTTGAAACTGGTAAGCGGAAGTTGCAGTGAGCTGAGATTGCGCCAGTGCACTCCAGTCTGGCAACAGAGCGAGACTCCATCTAAATAAATAAATTAAATAAATAGTCATTCCAGTGGAACGAACATATTGGATTCCTGGTGAATCCAGAGAATATGTTTTGCAGTACAATAGTGTTTCTTCAGGGAAATGAAGACCAAACATAACTAAGTAACGTGGCCTATCATCATGGTATAGAGATTTAGTGGTCCATAGAAAAAATATGGGAGTGACATCGAAAATTTAAATTGAGGAACCATCACAGATCAAAGTTTTCTGGTTGCCTTTATGACGAATATCTCTTCCAAACCTTGAAAAAGAACTGAAAGACTTCATTTGTAATCACTACACATTTTTTTTAACAATAGATAATATGCAGTTAAAGTAATGGAATAGCTACAAAACATTGTTGAAAGAAATTAAAGGCAGCTGGGCTTGGTGGCTCACACCTGTAATCCCAGCACTTTGGGAGGCTGAGGCAGGCAGATCACAAGGTCAGGAGATGGAGACCATCCTGGCTAACATGGTGAAACCCTGCCTATACTAAAAATATGAAAAATTAACCAGGTGTGGTGGCAGGCGCCTGTATTCCCAGCTACTTAGGAGGCTGAGGCAGGAGAATCGCTTGAACCCGGGAGGCAGAGGTTGCAGTGAGCTGAGACTGCGCCACTCCAGCCTGGGTGACAGAGCAAGACTCCTTCTCAAAAAAGGAAAGGTGACCAAAATAAATGGAGACATTTCATGTTTAAGGATTCAGAGACTTAATATTCTCCAGTTGGCAATACTTCCTAAATTGATATATAGATGCTACAAAATCCCCAGCTGACTTCCTTGCAAAAGTTAACAAGCTGATCCTAAAATTCATATGAAAATTCAAAGGACAAGCTGGGCACGGTAGCTCACACCTGTAATCCCAGCACTTTGGGAGGCTGAGGCAGGTGGATCACCTGAGGTCAGGAGTTCAAGACCAGCCTGGCTAACGTGGTGAAACTCCATCTTTAAAAAAAAAGGAGAAAATTGAAAGGACTTAGAATGACCAACACGGTCTGGAAAGAGAACAAAGAAGGTTCATACTTCCTGTTTTCAAAACTTTCTACAAAGCTGCAGTAATCAAGACTGTGTGGTGCTAGCATAAGGGTAGATATAATAGATACATGAAATAGAATTGGGAGTCCAGAAATAAATAAACTTCACATTTATGGTCAATTAATTTTTTTACAAGAGTACTGAGAGAAAAGGATGAGGAAAGAATACCTTCTTTCTTTATTTCTCGCTCTCTCTTTCTTTCTTTCTTCCTTTCTTTTTTTTTGAGACAGAGTCTCACTCAGTCACCCAAGCTGGAGTGCAGTGGCCTGATCTCGGCTCACTGCAACCTCCACCTCCCAGGTTCAAGCGATTCTCCTGCCTCAGCTCCCCAAGTAGCTGGGATTACAAGTGTCCACCACCATACCCAGCTAATTTTTTGTATTTTTAGTAGAGATGGGGTTTCACCATGTTGGCCAAGCTGGTCTTGAACTCCTGACCTTGTGATCCATCCGCCTTGGCCTCCCAAAGTGCTGGGATTACAGGCATGAGCCACTGCACCCACCCTAGTCTTTTCAATATATAGTGTTGGATATATATATAATATTTCTACATATATATGTAGAAATATGATATATAGTGTTGAATATATATTGGATATGTTTTGGATATACACCTGGATATACATATGCAAAAGAATGAAGTTGGTCCTGTGATAGTAAATTTTAGTTGTCAACTCGACTGGATTAAGGAGTATCCAGATCACTAGTAAAGCATGATTTCTGAGTATGTCTGTGAGGGTGTTTCCAGAAGAGATTGGCATTTGAATCAGTGGGCTGAGTAAGAAAGATCTACCTTCACCCAGTGTGGGTGAGAACCATTCAATCATCTGCGGACCCAGATAGAACAAAAAGACAGAGACCTTTTTCTCTCTTGCTGTCTCTTTTAGAGTTGGGATACTCTTCTTCTCCTGCCCTTGGACATTGGAACTTCAGGTTCTCTAGCCTTTGAACTGCAGGATTTACGCCAGCAGTACCCCCAGGTTCTCAGGCCTTTGGCCTCAAACTGAGAATTATGCCATCAGTTTCCCAGGTCCTCAGGCCTTTGGACTCGGACTGTGCCATGCTACTGACATCCCTGTTTTTCCAGCTTGCACACAGCCTATCATGGGATTTCTTAGCCTCCAACTGTGTGAGCCAATTCTCATAAAAATCCCCTCTCATATATGCTTATCTATCTATCTATCTATCCATCTACCTATCATCTATCTATGTTTGTGTCTCTCTGGAGAATGCTTGCTAATACAGATTCTTTCCTCACACATACATAAATATTAACTCAAAATTGGCCATAGATCTATTGAAATAGTTAAAATTATAAAAATCTTAGAAGATAATATAGAAGTAAATATTTTTTTTTTTTTTGAGGAGTTTGAAACCAGCCTGGCCAACATGGTGAAATCCCATCTTTACTAAAAATACAAAAATTAGCCAGGCATGGTGGCAGGTGCCTGTAATCCCAGCTACTCGGGAGGCCAAATCTCAAGAATCACTCGTGCCCAGGACGTAGAGTTTGCAGTGAGCAAAGATGGCGCCACTGCACTCCAGCCTGGGCAACAAGAGTGAAACTCCATCTCAAAAAACAAACAAACAAAAACAATTAAAAACTTCTTTGCTTCAAAGGACACACTATCAAGAAAGTAAAAAGACAACCCACAGAATGGTAGAAATTTTTGCAAATCATATATCTGTGATGTTATGATATACATTGGTTTTGTCCATGGTTCCTGGCTCGTAACTTCCATATCCTTTTGTTAGAATGTTGGGTGTGTTGGACCTCAGAGGCAAGCCTCTGACCTTCTCCTTCTGGCCTCTGTTCACTCTAATCTTCCCCAACCTTTCTTTTTTGTTTTTTCTTTTTAATTTTTTTTTTAATTTTTGTGGCCCAACCCCGACCTTTATTTTTTTTCTTTAAAGACGGTGTCTCACTCTGTCATCCAAGCTGGAGTGCAGTGGTGTGATCTCGGCTCACTGCAACCTCGGCTTCCTGGATTCAAGCAATTCTCCTGCCTCAGCCTTGGGGCTGGGATTACAGGTGTGCACCATCACACCCAGCTAATTTTTTGTATGTGTTTTTAGTAGAGATGGGGTTTTACTATGTTGGCCAGGCTAGTCTCGAACTCCTGATCTCAGGTGATCTGCCCACCTTAGCCTCCAAGAGTGCTGGGATTGCAGGTGTGAGCCATGGGGTCCCGCCTAATTTTCCCCGACCTTTCTGACTGTGAGTCTTAATACCTTCCCATGACAGGGTCCCACCGTATAACCTGGGAGAAGGAATGCTGATGTCTTTACGCTTCTGTAAAAACCTAAGAGGACAGGGCTCAGTGAACTTCCAGACAGCTGAACATGTGGAGGTTCCTAGAGAGTGGTGTGCCCAGGGAGGGCATGGAATCTCCACAACCCTTGCACTATACCTCACCCTGCCTACCTTCTTCATCTGTATCCTTTGCAATATCCTTTTTTTTTTTTAAAGATGGGGTTTCACCATGGCCAGGCTGGTCTTGAACTCCTGACCTCAGGTGATCCACCCACCTCGGCCTCCCAAAGTGCTAGGATTACAGGCGTGAGCCACCATGCCTGGCCTTGCAATATCCTTTATAAAACTGGTAAATGTGTTTCCCTGAGTGTTGTGAGCTGCTCCAGCAACCTAATCAAACCCAGAGAAGGGGTCATGGGAACCTCAACTTGAAGCCAGCTGGTCAGAAGTTCCAGAGGCTGAACTTGTGACTGGTGTGTGTAGGGTTGGCTTGTTGGGTGGGGGGCAGTCGGGGACTGAGCCCTCAACCTGTGGGATCTGATGCTATCTCTGAGTAGATAGTGTAGGAACTGAATTAGAGGACACCCGGCTTGTATCTGCTACTTGGTGTGGGGGAAACCCTCCACACATTTGGTCACAGAAGTCATCTTCTGTTTGATGGTTGTCGTGGTTGGAGAGTAGAGGAAAAACACAGTTTGAAGAGAATTTTCCTCTATATGCATATAAGATACTTGTATCTAGAACATATAAAGAACTCTCACAAACAATAATAAAAAAACAAATAATAAAATTTTAAGGCCAGGAGTGGTGGCTCAAGCCTGTAATCTCAGCACTTTGGGAGGCTGAGGCAGGCGGATCACCTGAGGTCAGGAGTTCAAGACCAGCCTGGCCAACATGGTGAAACCCTGTCTTTAAAAAAAAATAAAAATAAAAATATTTAAGCTGGGTGTAGTGGTTCATGTTTGTAATTCTAGCACTTGGGAGACTGCAATGGGAGGATCACTTGAGCCCAGGAGTTTGAGACCAGCCTGGAGAGCATAGAGAGACTTTATCTCTGTCGCCCAGGCTGGAGTGCAGTGGCAATGATCTTAGCTCACTGCACATCCTGGGCTCAAGTAATTCTCATGCCTCAGCCTCCCGAGTAGCTGAGATTACGGGTGCACGCTGCTACACCTAGCTAATTTTTGTATTTTAATAGAGATGGGGTTTCATCATGTTGGCCAGGCTGGTCTCGAACTCCTGACCTCAGGTCATCTGCCCGCCTCGGGCTCCCAGAGTGCTGGGATTACAGACATGAGCTACTACTCCTGGCCAAGAGCCCATTTCTATTTAAAAAGTAAAATAAAAATTTTAAATGGGCAAAGGATCTAAATATAGACTTCTTCAGAGAAGATACACAAATGAGGGCCAGGCACAGTGGCTCACGCCTATAATTCCAGCACTTTGGGAGGCCAAGGCGGGCGGATCACCTGAGGTGGGGGGTTCAAGACCAGCCTGACAAACATGGTGAAACCCCGTCTCTACTAAAAATACAAAATTAGCCGGGTGTGGTGGCGCATGCCTGTAATCTCAGCTACTCGGGAGGCTGAGGGAGGAGAATCGCTTGAATCTGGGAGGCAGAGATTGCAGTGAGCTGAGATCACGCCACTGTACTCCAGCCTGGGCAACAAGAGTGAAACTGTCTCAAAAAAAAAAAATAATAATACAAAAATGGCCAATAAGCACATGAGAAGTTACTCAAGTCATTAGCCAGCAGAAAATGCAAATCAAAACCCCAATGAAATACCACTTCACACCCACTAGAATGGCTGTAATTTTAAAAAGACAGAAAATAACAAGTCTTAGTGAGGATGGGGAAAAATTGGACCTTCTTACACTACTAGTAGGAATGTAAATGATATAACTGCTTGGGAAAATAGCTTGGTAGTTCCATGACATATTAAACAGAGCTATAGTAAGACTCAGCAATTCCAGTTCTAGGTATATACTCAAGAGAAATGAAAATATAGGCCTGCACCAAAACATGTACGTAAAAATTCACAGCAGCATTATTCATAGTAGCCAAAAAATGGAAACAATCCATCAATTAATGAATAAAGAAAATGAATATCCATATAATGGAATATTATTTGGCAATAAATAGAAATGAAGTACTGATATATTGTGCTCGGCCAGGCACGGTGGCTCACACCTGTAATCCCAGCACTTTGGGAGGTCGAGGAGTATTTTAGTAGAGACGGAGTTTCATCATGTTGGCCAGGCTAGTCTTGAACTCCTGACCTCAGGTAATCTGTCCACCTCGGGCTCCCAAAGTGCTGGGATTACAGGCATAAGCCACTATGCCTGGCCAAGAGCCCATTTCTATTTCAAAAGGAGGGTGGATCACCTGAAGTCAGGAGTTCAAGACCAGCCTGGCCAATGTGGTGAAACCCCTTCTCTACTAAAAATACAAAAATTAGCTGTACATGGTGACACACGCATGTAATCTCAGCTACTCAGGAGGCTGAGGCAGGAGAATCGCTTGCATCTGGGAGGCAGAGGTTGCAGTGAGCCGAGATCACGCCACTGCACTCCAGCCTGGGTGAAAGAGCGAGACTCAGTCTCAAAAAAAAAAAAAAACACCTTTGTGCTAAGAGAAAGAAGCCCCATATTACATGATTCTATTTGTATAAAATGTCCAGAATAGGCAAATTCATAGGGACAGAAAGTAGATTTGTGTTTCCCATGAGCTAGTATGAGGAGATAATGGGGAGTGACTGCTAATGAGGGCAGAGTTTGAGCTTTTGATGAATGATAAAATTAAATTCTAGAATTAGATAATGAAAAGACAAATATAAAATTTTAAAGGGACAGATATTGCGCAAGCTGGTGAATATACTAAAAACTTTAAAATTGTACACTAAAGGGTTAATTTTATGGTGTGTATATTATATATCAATTAATAATACAAACAGATCATTATATTCTAAAATTTCATGCCATGGTGGCGTTTCTCAAAATAATTTGAATCACTGAAATGGAAATATTTCCAAAATATATCTACTTGAATGGATTAAGAAAATAAGAGAAAAAAGAAAGAAAGAAGCTAGTTGTGAATGCCTGCATATTGTATGCTTCCTTCTATATGAAATGTCCAGAATAGGGAAATATATAGAGACAGAAACTAGATTAGTGGTTGCCTAGAGATAGTGGTTGCCTAGGTTACACAGTTTCTTTTTTGGGGTGATGAAAATGTTCTAAAATTGTGGTGATGATCACACACCTCCGAATATACTAAAAGCCATTGAATTGTATACTTTAAATGGGTGAATTGGACAGTATGTGAATTATATTTCAACAAAGCTGTCATATTAGAAAAAGAAAAAATAAGTGATAAATTGTGAGAGACTGAGTTAGCATTTGGGTAGGAAGAGTGACTATCAGCCTATCGCTGTGCACTGATTTTAATGGCTCAGGATACTTAAAATAGCTACCCAAAATAGCATCTTTGGTGCTTTAAATTCTCTTCCTGGAGATTTCTTTAAAAGTCAAATCTTTAGTTTCTAAAAATTCCCTGTTTAAATGCCAATACTTCAGGGAAAAATAACATCTCGAACAATCAGCTCCAATTTTTTTTTTTTTTTAATCTTTCTCTGTTGCCTAAGCTGGAGTATAGTGGCACTATCACAGCTCACTACAGCCTCTCCCTCCTGGCTCAATAGATCCTCCCACCTCAGCCTCCTTAGTAGCTGGGACTACAGGCATGTGCCACCACACCTGGCTAATTTTTGTATTTTTTATAGTGACAGAGTTTTGCTATGTTGCCCAGACTGGTCTCAAACTTCTGGCCTCAAGTGATCCACCTGCTTTGGCATCCTAAAGTGCTAGGATTCAGGCATGAGCCACCAAACCTGATCAATACTATTAACATTTGATAAAGATCCTATTAGACATCTCTCCAGGCATACACACATATATAATTTTATGTAAATAGATTTATACTATATATTGTAGAAAAACAAGATTTGGTATTATGTTTGGTTATGAATCTCATAGGGGTACTTCTTTTATTTATTTATAATTTGCAAGCTTGACAAGAGAAAACTAGATCCAAGATCTGTGATTTTTCTAAGAATTAGAGAATCTATATTATCATATATAATTATTGGTTAAATTATTATTATTATTATTGAGATGGAGTCTCGCTCTGTCACCCGGGCTGGAATGCAGTGGCAGGGTCTCGACTCACTGCAACCTCTGCCTCCCAGGTTCAAGAGATTCTCTTGCCTCAGCCTCCCAAGTAGCTGGAATTACAAGCATGCGCCACTACGTCCAGCTAATTTTTGTATTTTTAGTAGAGACGGGGTTTCACCATGTTGGCCAGGCTGGTCTCGAACTCCTGACCTCGTGATCTGCCTGCCTTGGCCTCCCAAAGTGCTGGGATCACAGGCCTGAGCCACTGAGCCAGCCAATTATTGGTTAAATTAATACAAAGCTAGTGAGTTCATCTTAATAGCTTATTTGAGGAATGCGGGTACAATTTACAAATTAACAAAAATCCCTGAATAGACATATTTATTACTCCCTTTAACTCTCCAAATCATATTATAAATGTTTTGCAGGTAACCCAAGTCTTGGAGTTAAGGGACTACATTCCAGAATGCTAAAGACAGACTGAGTAGTAAAACAGTTTCACACACACATGCAAATCTTATTTTTACATGATCTGCTAAGAAAATATAATGGAGAAGACCTGAAACTTGTCATAGAGACAATAACAGTCAAATTTAATCTTACTTAAGTCCTTTGCCTTAGCCTGATTAGTCAGATAAAAAGAATCCTTATTTAGCTTCCTGAGTCGTAAATATTCTCATCTTTCAGCTTTCTTAGCAGGACAGAGAAAGGCAATTTATAGCATAATGCCTAAATAAATAAAGTGCTTACACATGTGATATGTACTCAAGTCTTAGAATAATGAGGCTTGCTCCAGGTAGGTGAGCAAACATGCAAGCATTTTGCTTGTTCCATGATGCCACTATTCCCTATGTTGTATAAAATGGCCCATCTGGTGCAGTGGTTTACATAATGTAATCCCAGCACTTTGGGAGGCTGAGGTGGGTGTGTTGCTTGAGGCCAGAAGTTCAAGACCAGCCTGGACAACATAGTGAGACCTTCTCTACAAAAAATAAAAAAATTAGCCAGGCATGCGGATGCACACCTGTGCTCCAGGCTACTCAGGAGGCTGAAGGGAAGGATCACTTGAGCACAGAAGGATCACTCAAGGCTGCAGTGAGCCATGATTGCACCACTGCACTCCAGCCTGGGCAACAGAGTGAGACCTTGTCTCTAAATAAATAAATAAATAAATAAAATGGTCCACAGGGACTTTTGTTTGCTATGTGTAAAAAAACATCCAGTCAGGCGCAGTGGCTTATGCCTGTAATCCCAGCACTTTGGTAGGCCAAGGCAGGCAGATCACCTAAGGTCAGGAGTTTGAGAGCAGCCTAGCCAACATGGCAAAACTCTGTCTCTACTAAAAATACAAAACATAGCCAGGCTTGGTGGTGTGCTTCTACAATCTCAGCTACTCAGGAGGTTGAGGCAGAGGTTTCAGTGAGCCAAGATCACTCCATTGCACTCCAGCCTGGGCGACAGAGCAAGACTCCATCTCAAAAACAAACAAACAAACAAACATCAAACGAAATCAAATCCAACCAAAAACATTCTTAGTACTGGGTGAAGGCCTGTAATCCCAGAATTTTCTGAGGTGAAGTGGGAGGATCGCTTAAGGCCTGAAATTTGAGACCAGCCTGAGCAACATAGCCAGATCCTGCCTCTATAGAAAAGAAAAGAGCTAGGCATGGTGGCTCACACCTGTAGTCCCAGCTACTTCAGAGGCTGAGGTGGGAGGATGGCTTGAACCCAGAAGTTTGAGGATGTAGTGAGCTATGATCATGCTACTACACTCCAGCCTAGATGACACAGTGAGATCCTGACTCTAAAAGAAAAAAAAAGATCTTCTGGTATGGTGCCATACATGCTCAGTGTCGAGTACATGACTAGATGGCATGTGCACACACATATATACATACACACACAGTCCTTGGTTGGAATTGCATTGAATCTATAGATCAATTTGAGAAGAAATGACATTTTTATGAGGTGACTGTTACAACCCATGAACTGAGTACATAATATCATTTATTTTGGTGTGCTTTCATGTTTTTATAATGAAGAATTATCAAAATATATCTTGTACATTTTTAGGTTTCTCCCAAGGCACTTTATATACCTATTTTTTTTGCTATTATGAATTATATCTATTTTATTTTATTTATTTCTTTATTTTTGATACAGAGTCTTGCTCTGTTGCCCAGCTGGAGTGCAGTGGTGCAATCTCGGCTTACTGCAACCTCTGTCTCCCAGGTTCAAGTGACTCTCTTGCCTCAGCCTCTGGAGTAGTTGGGACTAGAGGTGTACACCAAGACATCTGGCGAATTTTTGTATTTTTAGTAGAGATGGGGTTTCACCATGTTGGCCAGGCTGGTCTCAAACTCCTGACCTCAGGTGATCTGCCTGCCTCAGCCTCCCAAAGTGCTGGGATTACAGGCGTGAGCCACCATGCCCGGCATATCCATTTTAAAGTTAAATTTCTAACCATCTTTGGTTTATAAAAATGCAATTAATTTTGTATATTTTGGTATCCAGCTATCTATCTATCTATCTTTGAGACGAAGTCCTATCAATATATATCTATTTTTCTTTTTTTGATGCTATCTCCAGGTATCAATATATATTTTTAATCTATCTAGCTGTATGCTTTTTGAGACAGGGTCTCACTCTGTCACCCAGGCTGGAGTGCAGTGGTGCAGTCATGACTCACAGTGTCCTCCCAGGCTCAAGAGATCCCCCCATTCAGCCTCCAGAGTAGCTGGGACTACAGGCTCATGCCACCACTCTCAGTTAATTTTTAAAACTTTTGTAGATAGTGGATCTCAATATATTGACCAGGCTGGTCTCAAACTCCTGGGCTCAAGTAATCCTCCCACTTTGGCCTCCCAAAATGCTGGGATGACAGGCATGGGAGACACCACTTCAGAATTTCTGGAGTTTATTTGAAAAATTATTAGTTAATTCTTTGTTTGTTTGAGATGGAGTTTCCCTCTTATTGCCCAGGCTGGAGTGCAGTAGCGTGATCTTGGCTCACTGCAACCTCCGCCTCCCAGGTTCAAGCAATTCTCTTGCCTCAGCCACTCAAGTAGCTGACATTACAGGCCCCTGCCACCATGTCTGGCTAATTTTTTCTGTATTTTTAGTAGAGACAGAGTTTCACCATATTTGCCAGACTGATCTCAAACTCCTGACCTCAGGTGATCCGCCCGCCTCAGTCTCCCAAAGTGTTGAGATTACAGGTGTGAGCCACCACACCTGGCCAATTCCAGTATTCTTTTTTCTTTTCTTTTTTAGAGACAAGGTTTCACCGTGTTGGCCCGGCTAGTCTCGAACTTCTGACCTGAAGTGATCCACCCAACTCCGCCTCCCAAAGTGCTGAGATTACCGGCGTGAGCCACCATGTCCGGCCTTCCAGTATTCTTATATCTTCATGGATTATATGGTGGGTTAAAAGTGTTTTAACACTGCCAGGTCATGGTGGCTAACACCTGTAATCCTAGCACTTTGGGAGGCTAAGATGGGCAAATCGTTTGAACCCAGGAGTTCGAGAACGGCTTGGTAAACGTGGTGAGACCCTGTCTCCACCAGAAACAACAAAAACAACAAATTAACTGGGAATGGTGACTTGATCCTGTAGTCCCAGCTACTTGGGAGGCTGAAGTGGGAAGATCACCTGAGCCTGGGAAGTCTGCAGTAAGCTGAGATATAGCATCACTGCCCTCTAGCCTAAGCAACGGAATGAGACCCTGTTTCAAAAACTATATATAGAAATAAAGTGTTTTGGCCCAGCGCAGAGGCCCACATCTGTAATCCCAGCACTTTGGAAGGCTGAGGCGGATGGATTACCTGAGGTCAGGAGTTCGAGACCAGCCTGGCCAACATGGCGAAACCTGTCTCTACTAAAAATACAAAACTTAGATGGGCATGGTGGTGGGCACCTGTAATCTCAGCTACTCAGGAGGCTGAGGCAGGAGAATCACTTGAACCTGGGAGGCGGAGGTTGCAGTGAACCGAGATCCCACCATTGCCCTCCAGACTGGGTGACAAGAGCAAAACTCCATCTCAAAATAAATAAACAAACAAATAAATAAATAAAGTGTTTTAACATTAACAACCCAATTTAAAAATGGGCAGAGAACTTGAATAGACATTTCTCTAAAGAAGATATACTAATGGCTAATAGGGAAATGAAAGCTGCTCAACATTACTAATCATTAGGGAAATGCAAATTAAAACTACAACCACTTCATATTAGAATGGCTTCTATTAAAACAAACAAACAAAAAACAGAAAGTAAACCTAGGGAACATAGTGAGACCTGTCGCTACAAAAAATGCAAAAATTAGCCTGGTATGGTGGCATGCTTGTAGTCCTAGCTACTCAGGAGACTGAGGCAGGAGGATCACTTGAGCCCTGGAGTTAGAGGTTGCAGTTACCTATGATCCCACCACAGCACTCCAGCCTGGGTAACAGAGTAAGACTTCATTTCTTAGAAGGAAGTTTTGTAAGGTGAAGGAATTCTGGAGATTGGTTGCACAAGAAGTGAATATATTTAGCAATACTGAACTGCACACTTCAAGAATGGTTAAGATGGCTGGTGCAGTCGCTCACCCCTGTGATCCAGCATTTTGGGAGGCTGAGGCGAGAGAATCACTTGATCTCACGAAATGGAGACCAGCCTGGGCAACCTGGCAAAACTCTGTCTCTACAAAAAAATACAAAAATTAGCCAGGTATGGTTGCTCTTAGACCTGTGGTCCCCAGCTACTCTGGAGGCTGAGGCAGGAGGATTGCTTGACTCTAGGAGGTAGAAGTTGCAATGAGCCAGATCATGCCACTGCACTCCAGCCTGGGCAACAACAGAGTAAGGCCCCGTCAAAAAGAAAGGAAGGGAGGGGAAGACAGGGGAGGGCAGAGGAGAGAAGGGAAAAAGAAAAGGAAAAGAAAGAATTCCCCTTCTGCAGTTAAGACACCAACCTGATATTTGGTTAGATTTTTTCATTTTGTTTTCCATTTTTAAGGATTTTTTTTCACCTTAATTTAATTCTCTCTTTTATAGCATGGTTACATGTTTCTATAGTCAAATGACACAACAAATGCGTCAGAAGTGCAGTTAGATCATGTGCTCTCCCCATCAGCAATCATTTTTTGTTTAGTTCTTGACTTACTCTTCCATTGTTTGTTAGTTTCTAAAATTGTGGTAAGATACATAAAACAGGCTGGGCGTGGTGGCTTGCACCTGTAATCCCAGCACTTTGAAGGTTGAGGCAGTAGAATCTCTTGAGTCCATGAGTTGAAGATGAGCCTGGGCAACATAGTGAGGCCCTGCCTCTACAAAATATACAAAAAAATTAGCTGAGCCTGATGACATAGTCCCAGCTACTTGGGAGGCTGAGGTGGATTGCTTGAGCCTGAGGTTGCAGTGAGCTGCGATCTCACCACTGCACTCCAACCTGGATAACAGAGTGAGACCCTGTTTCAAAATGTGTGTGTGTGTGTGTGTGTGTGTGTGTGTATAAAATTTCCAATTTTAACATAATTTTTTTTTGAGAAGGAGTCTCACTCTGTTTCCCAGGCTGGAGTGCAGTGGCGTGATCTCAGCTCTCTGCAAGCTCTGCCTCCCGGGTTCAAGTTATTCTCCTGCCTCAGCCTCCTGACTAGCTGGGACTGCAGGTGCCCACCACCATGCCCAGCTAATTTTTGTATTTTTTTTTAGTAGAGACAGTGGTTTCACCATATTAGCCAGGCTGGTCTCGAACTCCTGACCTTGTGATCTGCACCCACCTCAGCCTCCCAAAGTATTGGGATTACAGGCATGAGCCACCTCGCCTGGCTTACATAAGTTTTTTTTAGAGTCGGTGGCCAGAATCTCTCTATGTTGCCCAGGCTGGAGTGCAGTGGCTATTTACAGGCACAATTAAAGCACATTACAACCTCAAAAATCCTAGTCTTAAGTGAGACTCATGCAATCTTCCTGCTGGAGTAGCTGATACTACAGTCTGGCACCATCACTACTGTCCCATTTTAGCAATTTTTTTTTTTGAGATGGGGTTTCACCATGTTGGTCAGGCTGGCCTCGAACTCCCGACCTCAGGCGATCCACCCATCTTGGCCTCCCAAAGTGCTGGGATTACAAGCATAAGCCACCATGCCTAGCCAGCAATTTTTAAGTGTACAATTCAGTAGTAGCATTAAGTACATTTGTATTGTGCAAGCATCACTATTAGCTATCTCCAGAACTTTTCCATTTTCCCAAACTAAAACTCTGTATCCATTAAACAATAGTTATCTGCTGGGTATTGTGGCTCATGCCTGTAATCCCAGCACTTTGGAAGGCAAGGTTGGCAGATCACCTGAGGTCAGGAGTTTGAGACCAGCCTGTCCAACATGGTGAAACCTCATCTCTAGTGAAAAATACAAAAATTAGGCCAGGCATGGTGGCTCACCCCTGTAATCCCAGCTCTTTGGGAGGCTGAGGCGGGCAGATCACGAGGTCAGGAGATTGAGACCATCCTGACCAACATGGTGAAACCCCGTCTCTACTAAAAATACAAAAATTAGCTGGGCGTGGTGGCGCATGCCTGTAGTCCCAGCTACTCGGGAGACTGAGGCAGGAGAATTGCTTGAACCAGGAGGTGGAGATTGCAGTGAGCCGAGATCATGCGATGGCACCCCAGCCTGGGTGACAAAGCGAGACTCCATCTCAAGCAACAACAACTAACTCTCTATTACCTCCTTCCTTCTAGCCTCTGGTAATCATTATTCTACTTTTTGTCTATGAATTTGACTCTAGGTACCTCATATAAGTGGAATCACACAATATTTATCCTTTTGTTTCTGGCTCATTGCACTTAGTGTAATGTTTTCAAGGTTCATTTATGTTGTATATGTGTCAAGAATATACACCACATTTGGTTTATTCATTTATCCATTGATAGGGCTGTTTCCACTTTTTCTTTTCTTTTCTTTTTTTTTTTTAGAGATGGGGTTTCACCATGTTGGCCAGGATGGTCTCGATCTCTTGACCTTGTGATCTGCCCGCCTCAGCCTCCCAAAGTGCTGGGATTACAGGCGTGAGCCACCGCGCCTGGCCTTCCACTTTTTAGCTATTGTGAATAATGCTACTATGAACGTGGATATACAAATATCTGAGTCTCTGCTTTCAGTTCTTTAGGGTATATACGTAGAGAATTGCTGGATCATGTGGCCATTCTATGTTTTATTTTTTGAGGAACTGCCATAGTGCTTTTCTTTGAAGGGGAAGATGAAGTCTCAATATTTTGCCTGGGCTGGGCTTTGAACTCTTGATCCTCCCACCTCAGCCACATAAGTAGCTAGGATCACGGCGACATGCCACCATACTCACATATTTTACATTTCCTTTTTTAAAAAATTTATTTTTTAATTGAGATGGAGCTTCCCTATGTTGCCCAGGCTGGTCTTGAACTCCTGAGCTCAAGGGATCTGCCTGCCTCAGCCTCCCAAAGTGCTGGGATTACAGGTATGAGCCACCTTGCCTGGTGCATATTTTATATTTTCAATCCATTGCAGTCATTATTGTTTTCAGTGCTCATGTTGTGTCATTAGTGAGAGCCCCTTCATGTTGGCTCCTGTATCCTTCTGATATGACTGTAATAGTCTGATATCTTCCTTGCTTTCTGGAATGACAAAATATTTGAGACAGAACTTGTATATTTCCTGCATCAAGCTTGAAACCACTAATTTCTCTAAAACATTCTGGTTTCTTTAAGTGGGAAATGGCATAGAGACACCACTATCTGGGGGCTAGGGAGTATTCATTACTACATTGGTCCTAGGCCTTTTTAGTCTACAAAGTTAGAAAATCTGTTTTTTTTTTTTCCATTTTGTAATTTAGAATCAAAGGATCATAGGGCTTCTATTTAACTTATTTGAATGTATACCTGTATCTCTTTTATCCTACATTTGGCTCATGTAACCAACAATCACTGTACACCCACCATATTCCTTATACTTTGCTAGGTGCTGGGAATGCACATCAAAATTTACATTTCATCTAGTTTCCATATTATTTTTATGTGAATTAGTGAGGCTTTTTACTTTTTGTGTTGGCTTGTAGTTAAAACTGATGAGCACAATATTGGATTGGCTTGGCTTTGAGATTAGTTTATCTTGATGTATTTCTTTCTTTTTTTTGAGACAGAGTCTCGCTCTGTTGCCCAAGCTGGAGTGCAGTGGCAAAATCTCAGCTCACTGCAACCTCTGCCTCCCAGGCTCAAGCAATTCTCCCTGCTTCAACCTCTTGAGCAGCTGGATTTACAGGTGTCCGCCACCACACCTAGCTAATTTTGTATTTTTTAGAGATGGGATTTCACCATGTTGGCCAGGCTGGTCTCAAACTCCTGACCTCAAGTGATCTGCCCACCTCAACCTACCAAAGTGCTGGGATTACAGGTGTGAGCCACCGTGCCCGGCCCATCTTGATGTATTTCTTTTTCTTTTCTTTTTTTTTTTTTGAGACAGAGTCTCTGTCTGTTGCCAGGCTGGAGTGCAGTGGCACAATCTCGGCTCACTGCAACCTCTGCCACCTCCCAGGTTCAAGCAATTCTCCTGTCTCAGCCTCCTGAGTAGCCGGGACTACAGGTGCCTGCCACCACGCCCCGCTAATTTTTTGTATTTTAGTAGAGATGGAGTTTCACCATGTTGGCCAGGATGGTCTTGATCTGCTGACCTCGTGAGCCGCCTGCCTCCGTTTCCCAAAGTGCTGGGATTACAGGCGTGAGCCACGGTGCCTGGCCCCAATGTATTTCTTATATTACATTATTTCCATTAACTTACATGAACCATAGATTTCAGTAATTACAATACTATTATACCCCATAGTTGCCAGTGTCAAGGGAAAAACAGATTAAATAGGTCATTAATACCAAAAAAGGCATTTCATTGCCATTGGGTATCATCCTGATATGTTTGGTGGTGTTCCCACTCAAATCTCATCTTGAATTGCAGTTCCCATAATCCCCACGTGTGGTGGGAGGGACCCAGTGGGAGGCAATTGAATCATGGGGGCGGTTTCAACCAAGCTATCTTCGTGATAGTAAATTCTCATAGATCTGATGGTTTTATAAGGTACTTTCTACTTGGCTCAGCGCTCATTCTTCTCTCTTCTGCCACCATGTGAAGGACGTTTGCTTCCCTTTCCGCCATGATTGTAAGGTTCCCGAGGCCTCCCCAGCCATGTGGGACTATGAGTCAATTAAACTTCTTTCCATTATGAATTACCCAGTCTTGGTTACTTCTTCATAGCACCGAACTAGTATGTATCCCAGAACCAGAAAATGTGAGAGTAGGAAGACAATTTACTGTGCTTGGGAATAGACTTTTGGTCAGTTGGACTGGGGCACAGCTCTATTGTTGGACAAATCCTAAGTCTAAAACATTTTCTGTGTTGGTGCTGATGCATACAATTGCACTATTAGGGTTTCCTCTGAAGTTATTGGCCCATATTAACTTGGAGAGTTAACATTCAGGTATGTAATTAACACATTAGAGTGAGTAATGTACTAGGCTTTTCCATCTTGACATTTAGCTTAAAACAGATTTGGGAAGAAGGTAAAGGATTAAGTCTAGCATAAGGCCACTTGCATGGAGAGCAGATTTGTTTTGGGAATCCTGGGCAGAGGAAGCATAATGGCACTAGACACATGCCAAGGAACTGAGGGCACATGAAAAGGTGATGCATTTGCAATATTCACCATTTTATGTTAGTTACATGAGATTCAGCAGCCAACCAGATTCTGGCTGTGCATTACCAACTTTCAATTCTAAAAAGTACTGGCAACCTAAGTAACTTTATTATCATAATGAGGTAAAAACTTAAGAATAGTATGAGCCAGGCAAGGTGGCTCACGCCTATAGTCCCAGCACTTTGGGAGGCTGAGGCCAGCAGATCATGGGAGGTCAAGTTTGAGACCAGCCCAGCCAACATGGTGAAACCTCGTCTCTACTAAAAATAAACAAACTAGTCAGGTGTGGTGGCAGGTACCTGTAATCTCAACTACTCCAGAGGCTGAAGCAGGAGAATCTCTTGAACCCAGGAGGCCGAGGTTGCAGTGAGCCAAGATGGCGCCACTGCACTCCAGCCTGGGCAACAAAGCAAGACACCATCTCACACACACACAAAAAAGTACATGATGCTCTATAGTGGTAATCTTTAGATATGCATTTTATGTTTTATAAATAAAAGTTTTAAATTACTAAGATAGGATATGTATAAACCACAGGCAATACTTATTCTTTATTCTCAATGCACTGAATACATGACAAATTTCAGACACCCAGATAGAAAACAGAGGACTGAATTCATTTAAGACAGGGAATACTTTATTCGAAACCCTTCACAGAAATGGACAGCTTGGGTCTGTAACAAAGCATTCGTGTTTTAGAGCATAGGTCAGTAATTGTATATGAGAGCATACGCTGCTACATACAAATTAACTGATCAGACCACAACTTTTCATGTTTAAAACAGAGTAAGCTTCCCTGTAAAAGCAGCACCTTTGTGACATTTTAACTTTAGTATTCCTCACCTTCTTCCTCACCCTCTCCTTCAACAGAATCCACACCAACCTCCTCATAATCCTTCTCAAGGGCAGCCATGTCCTCACGGGCCTCAGAAAACTCTCCTTCCTCCATCCCCTCACCCACGTACCAGTGAACAAAGGCACGCTTGGCATACATCAGGTCAAACTTGTGGTCCAGGCGAGCCCAGGCCTCAGCAATGGCTGTGGTATTGCTCAGCATGCACACAGCTCTCTGTACCTTGGCCAGGTCTCCACCAGGCACCACAGTGGGAGGCTGGTAGTTGATGCCAACCTTGAAGCCAGTGGGACACCAATCCACAAACTGGATGGTACGCTTAGTCTTGATGGTGGCGATGGCAGCATTGACATCTTTGGGAACCACGTCACCACGGTACAACAGGCAGCAAGCCATGTATTTACCATGGCGAGGGTCACATTTCACCATCTGGTTGGCTGGCTCAAAGCAAGCATTGGTGATCTCTGCTACAGAAAGCTGTTCATGGTAGGCTTTCTCAGCAGAGATGACAGGGGCATATGTGGCCAGAGGGAAGTGGATGCGGGGATAGGGCACCAGGTTGGTCTGGAATTCTGTCAGGTCAACATTCAGGGCTCCATCAAATCTCAGGGAAGCAGTGATGGAGGACACAATTTGACCTATTAATCTATTCAGGTTAGTGTAGGTTGGGCGCTCGATATCGAGGTTTCTACGACAGATGTCATAGATGGCCTCATTGTCTACCATGAAGGCACAATCAGAGTGCTCCAGGGTGGTGTGGGTGGTGAGGATGGAGTTGTAGGGCTCAACTACAGCTGTGGAAACCTGGGGCGCCGGGTAGATGGAGAACTCCAGCTTGGACTTCTTGCCATAATCAACTGAGAGCCGTTCCATGAGCAGGGAGGTGAACCCAGAACCAGTTCCCCCACCAAAGCTGTGGAAAACCAAGAAGCCCTGGAGACCGGTGCACTGGTCAGCCTATTACAAAAGAGAGGAACAGAGGAAAGATTAAGTTTTTGTTCTTTGTAGTACAATCACAGTAAATATATTTTCATTTTTCATATATCTCCCAGGACTTAAATCTTATTTTTACAAATGCTTTTTAAAAAGTTCTCATTAACATTTACAAAATGACACCAAATAGTTCATTTTAACTGAATTTTAAAAACCCCAAAGGAATAACTCATTCTACTCTTTACTAAAATAACAGTTCAATTCTGTGTTTAAAAAAAAAAACAGCATTATTTCAAATGTCTTTTTTAGGCTCATTAATTTACTTTATTCTTGAAAAGAAACATACCAGTTTACGAATTCGGTCCAACACAAGGTCAATGATCTCCTTGCCGATGGTGTAGTGCCCTCGGGCATAGTTATTGGCAGCATCTTCCTTGCCTGTGATGAGCTGCTCAGGGTGGAAGAGCTGGCGGTAGGTGCCAGTGCGAACTTCATCTGGAGAAGGAGGGAGAGAAGGGCAGAGGGACTGGGTGAGAGTGAGCGAGTGACCAGCAGAGCTCCCAGGACAGACCTCCCGTCCCAGCACCCTGGGATCTCACTTGGGTTACTGAGGCCAACTCACCAATGACCGTGGGTTCCAGGTCTACAAACACTGCCCGGGGCACGTGCTTGCCAGCGCCCGTCTCACTGAAGAAGGTGTTGAAGGAGTCATCTCCTCCCCCAATGGTCTTGTCACTTGGCATCTGGCCATCGGGCTGGATGCCATGTTCCAGGCAGTACAGCTCCCAGCAGGCATTGCCAATCTGGACACCAGCCTGGCCAACGTGGATGGAGATGCACTCACGCTGTAGGAAGGAAAAGTGAAAAAAATTATAAAATTAAGCTGCATTAGCATTTCAAACTTTGAGTAATTTTCTAAAAATATTTCTAATAACACACAGGTATTTTTCAAAATTATTTGAGGTCATATCCCCAGCATGCTACAAAGATTAAGGAAAATCATCTGCTACAAATGCTACATATGGGTGTGGTCTGAATAATGATGTCGCCTTGGCCCTGTTCAGCACATGGTACCAGCCCATTGTTCCTACTACCATGCTTGAATAGAAGACTTTTCATATTTAAAAAGTATTCCGTATTCGAAGCACAAATTTTGTAAAATAAAGTAAATCCAATCATGACTTAATTGGGATTAATTTTACTGCTTTCTTCCCTTTTAAATAGAGATTAAAGTTTCCACTGAATAGGACTTGATATTGTAACACGGACATCTGTACTGCAGCTGAGGCAAGAAGCCACACCCTTCTGCAGTCTGTCTGCAGAATCCATCAATACCAGGGGTTTAGAAGCTAGACAAGGTCTGCCTTCTGCATTGCTGCATTGCTGTATTTGCAGTGCCTGGTGCTAGCCTGTACTGTCTGCTACATTATTTAACAGAGCAAGCTCTATTTCCAGCAACTGCCTACATGATCTCATTGTGCTGTTTTGCCAGTTTTCCTCCTCTGACCCAGCCCGGGACCATGTGCCTGAATTGAAATGAATTAATCAAGATTCACTAGAACAAAAGACAACGGGATGAGGAATATAATTCTTCTTTGTCTATAGTAATTTCATCACTTTTCTTTTTTAAAAAAGGTTTTTCCAGATCTTCTCCACTGTAAAAGCTGAAAAATTATCTGTATCTTAAAAAAACAAACAAACATACAAAAAGGTTCCTAAGTTAGAAAGAAGCATCACGATAAGCTACCAAACAAAGAATAAAAACCCAGTGGAAGGATAATGAAATATTTATTAAAAACAACAAAATAGTATTTTCATCTTGAGATTCTCTACCTACCACATAACATTCATATTCTTTGCATCCAGTAGAGGTTTTCTTCCTCTGTGGTCTTTAGGGCTACCACTTCCATTGTCTATTCACTGATGTGGTGGGGGCTGTCGTCGGGGAAGGGCGTTTCCTAGGTCCTGACTATCAGGGTACCCCGGGGACTCACAAAGTGGGCTTTCTCTCTCGCTGAACGTGCAGCCCAGACACCCAGACAAACACACACACACACACACACACTCCAGTCGGTCAGGGCAGACGTTAAAGAGTTTGTCAAGTGAATTGTGATTTTGCTCAAGAAAAAAAAAGTCATCTAACAAATAATAGTGAAGAAAACCTTTTTGGAGCCTACAGTTTCGCAATGACGAAAGGCTTTTCTTAAAGTCTGCTACTGACAGACGAGGTTCAGTGAGGGCGAACCCCGCCCCGTGGCTCCAACGCCATAGAAGCCAGAAACAAACAACCCCGCCCCTGCGCCGCCCTGACACCCGCTGCCGAGGGCTCCAGCAGAAACTCACCGTATTTTCCCGGGAAAAAACGCCAACGACCGCAAGGGGTCTTCCCACGCTAACCCCAGGCTGCGCTTTGTTCCCATCCCCCCTCCCGCATCCCCCAGCTCCCCCACCGTCCCCGCTCTTTTTGGGCGCCTCCTCCTCTCGCGGTCCTCAGAGAACTACGCGAGACGGAAAGAGACCCCTCGGCGGTAGCGAAACCGGGCGCACAGCCACGGGGCCCAGCCGGGACGCCCCAGACCCCTCGGTCACGGCAGACGGGCTGGGCCGTCCTCAGCCCCGAAAGGCTCTCGGACAACACAGGCGTCCAGGCGCCGCCTTTGTCCCTCCCCAGCGCTCGGCTGCGCCCTGGGCGCAGTCCTGGCCCGGATCCTGCACCCGCACTGCGGCGGTGGCGGCGGGGCTTGAGGATTTGGGGCAGACAAAGCTAAAGCACACGACGACCCTCGCCCAGACAGCTTACGAAAGAAAAGAGCTTAAAAGTTTTCCAAGTAGACCCTGGGGGCGCTGACTCCACCCAACGGCCTCAAAGAGCGGAAGCCGATTCTCACCATGGTTGCTGCTTCGCGGCTGCCGAGCAGATGGCGGAGACGAGGAGGAGAGGTTGTTGCTTCTTACAGCGCGACTCTTAGGCGGTCGATGTAAGAGAACCTGCGGCACATGGGCGGATGCGGCTCCCTATATACAACTCGGTCGCCATGGGGATGGGCTGGGGCCTTTTCCTGTTGGTCCAGACCCCCAATCTGCCCAGAGAAGTCATGACAGGAGACTGGTGATTGGTGCAAGCGACGTGGGATGAGGTAATCTCTCCCCCACCCTTTCTTCTCTAGCATCCATAGACTGTTTGCATCCTTTAGACAAAGAGACCGTGCAGAAGCAGTCTGCCGAGCATCCATTATGGGGTGGGGTTGGGGAGGGGCGGAAGAAGAAGAAAGGGGACTGGGGTTGGAAGACTTTATATTGCTTAAATCTCAAACTGCGGTTAAAATTATCTATGTGAGGAGTTTTTCCCCCTACACTTAATAACAGAATTTGTGTTCAGATGCAATATTTAGAGGAAAATTACTGCCAGCCCCTCCTCGTAGACTTGACTACATTTTGTTAGGGTTCAGCGTCTCTAATTGCTTTAAAAATAAAGTGGGAGAGAAAATGGGCGTGATTGCTCAAAATGGCTTGGGTAAATGTGATTTTTTTTAATTTAAAAAAATATTTATTAATACAGTCATTCAAAATGGTTTCTCAGGTTCAACTAATTTATTTTCAGACCGTCTTTTGCAGGCACACGCACACCCAAATACCTAAACAAAACTGGAAGATGGAAAGAATAACCATACTAAATAAAGAAGCGAACACATAGTTCTAACATGGCAATAAACAATAACTAGTGAACGTAGAGTAGTTATAATAGTTTACTAGAGGTAATCCTTTATGAGAAGTCTATGTAACACATTTTGTGTGGTACATTGTCCTTGGAGTGCATCATCTTTCCTGATATAGAATTGGGAAAATACAAGGAGAAATAATTGAGTTCACAAGTTAGTACTACATGTGTGCAGTTATATTTATGCATTGTACTTTTGTCTAAAAAGTAACAAGCAAAATAATAATTACCAAGAAACCAAATTTAAAAGAAGAGAATAACATAATGTAAAAAGCAGACCATTTTGCAATGTTGCTTCCATCCACAGACAACTGTGAAACGTCAGCTCAACAACTGCATTTCCTTTTTATGTAGTTCTTATGTCAATTTGGTAAATATCCTCCTGCAGGTGGACTTCTAACTGTGGGGATTTTAGCCAGCCTCACACCTTTGCTATTCAGCTAGAGACTCTGGTGGTTGCTCACTTGCCCCTTGGGACAAAAAGGCTTTGCTTTCACCCCTAGGAAATGAATTGTAGTAACATTCTCTTGCTATTTAGAAAGGCTCCATTCTCAGCAATGATGCACTATGCAGAATAAGTCACTGGATTTCGTGCCACCAGATATTGGTGATGAAATTTCAGAGGTAAATAAATAAGTTTGGCCACAGAAGTTGAAATTTCATTTGTATTTTGACAAATAATTTTTCCTTTTGGTTTTTAGTGACAGATTTTCAGGGTCTGCAGCACTACTCACACAGTACTCTGTGGAGCCCATTCATTCCTGCTGGGCTGGCAGGCTGAGCAGGGCGTGGGAGGGAGGGACTTGAGAATACAGCTGCTGCAGGTTGTGGTGTGACGATGGTGACCACAGATTTTTCTAGCCTGCCATCCACGGTTCTGCTTTACTTGTTCAATTTTGCTGCAGCAATATCCTCTGGAAAAAATATCCAAAATGCAACATCATTTTGTCTAATTATTGTATATTTCCCAGGAAAAAATAATCCTCAGCATCATCTTATCTCCATCTCTTTAGCAAAAAAATTTTAAAAAAGTATATTTCAGTAAAGAGACAGGAGGATTAGATATTTGAATGCTTCAAGAATTAAATGTCATAAGGAAGCATAAGGATTAATAAGTAGCCCATTCAAAATACTTACACAATTTTAATAATAAAATATATCAGACACTATCGGACTATAGTAACATATACAAGTCTTTTTGGAATGAGAAGCAGAGCTTTGAATTATTCTCTTTACAATATAAAAAGATTAATTAAGAAATATGTCATTTACCCAATTGTCTCAGTTCTTTATGCAATTTCCAGAAGATTAAATAGAAGAGAGGAGGATTCGCGCAGTTGAGTCTTTGTAATTCTATCTCAGAGCCATTGTGTTCCTTAGGTAAATGAGGGTTACTCCCTCCCCTTGGGCCTAAGTAACAACAAGATCTAGGTCAGAAATAGACTATTTAAGCACTGATAATCTCAAATATATAAACAAGAGATCAGGGGAAACAACCAATCTATAATTTTTGTTCCTTATTATCTGATTTAATAGCACTCAAACTGTGGAAAGCAAAAAAAAAATTTTTTTTACTAGTTTACCTCTTATTTTTACTGCCGTTTAAAAAAGTTGACATCAATATACATGTACAAGTATTCTTCTAATGAATTCATTCTTGTACACAGTAAGATGAGCATGAAACATTCTTCTTTCATAATATTTGTAGAATTTTAATCATTTATTTACATGTCTACATTTCTCCTCCATTAAAATGTAAGTCCTAGTTCCTGCCAAAATGCATGACATACAGTAGATATTATACACGTTTGCTTAATTAAACGAACAGTTCTCTGTGCAGTTTCTTTTCTTTCTTTTTATTTTTTTGTGACGGAGTCTCACTCCGTCTCCCAGGCTGGTGCCCAGTGGCATGATCTCAGTTCACTGCACCCTCTATCTCCCGAGTTCAAGTGATTCTCCTCCCTCAGCCTCCCGAGGAGCTGGGATTACAGGCGTTGGCCATCACGCCGCTAATTTTTGTGTTTTTAGTAGAGATGGGGTTTCACCATGTTGGCCAGGCTGGTCTCGAACTCCTGACCTCAGGTGATTCGCCCGCCTTGGCCTCCCAAAGTTTTGGAATTACAGGTGTGAGCCACCACGCCCACCCCTATTTGTTTATTCTTTGAGAGGGAGTTTCGCTCTGTTGCCCAGGCTAGAGTGCAATGGCACAATCTCGGTTCCTGCAACCTCTGCCTCCCGGGTTCAAGCAATTCTCCTGCCTCAGCCTCGAGAGTAGCTGGGGTTACAGGCTCATGCCACCACACCTGGTTAATTTTTTGTATTTTAGTAGAGACAAGTTTTCACCATATTGCCCAGGCTAGTCTCAAACTCCTGAACTCAGACAATCCACCCACCTCAGCCTCCCAAAGTGTTAGGAGTACAGGCATGATCCACTGTGCCCAACCTGAACTAATGTTTATAATGGAAGCTTTTATTAGGAATGGTGGCTCTTGAATAGAATGAGAGTGGAATAAATACTCTAAATGGAAAAAATAACATTAGCAAAGATATGGTATAATGATGATCTGTTGCCTGTATAAGGGAGGACAAAGAAATTGGCTTGATTAGCTGGGCATGGGGGCACGTGCCTGTAATCCCAGCTACTCAGGAGGCTGAGGCAGGAGAATTGCCTGAACCCAGGAGGCGGAGGTTGCGGTGAGCCGAGATCGAGCCATTGCACTCCAGCCTGGGTAACAAGAGCGAAACTCCGTCTCAAAAAAAAAAAAAAAAGAAAGAAAGAAATTGGCTTGATTAGGGCATTCAAGGGTGGGCCCGTGATGTGTTATGTGGGGAGGGCGGAGCTAGTTAACAAAATATTTTGAACTTCAGTCTGAAGGAGTTTGGGATTGAGTCCATATACAGTGTGAAGCCTTTTATATTCTTATCCAAAAGAGTGACAGGCCAAGCGTAGTGGTTCATACCTGTAATCCCAGCACTTTGGAAGGCCGAGGTGGGTGGCTTGCTTGAGCCCAGGAGTTCTCGACCAGTCCAGGTGACATAGAGAGACCCCATTTCTACAAAAAAGATTGCTGGACCCTGGGAGGTCACAGCTATGATGAGCTGTAATGATTGTGCCACTGCATTCCAGCTTGGGCAGCAGAGTGAGAGAGACCCTGTCTCCAAAAAAAAAAAAGAGTGATAAATTTATGAAGAGAACAGCATTTTCATAAAATTAATGTGACTGGTATATGGAGTAGGAAAAGAGACTGGAGAATGAGACCAATACATTATTGCAGTAATCTAAGCAGAAGGTCTTAGGCCATCATAATCACAGTGAGAATGGATAGAAAGGGATAAGAGAAGAGAAGAGATCATTCAAAGGAAGAATCCTGGTGGTGATTGGTTGGACATGTGGTAAAAAGGAAGGAGTCAAAATCAACCCTTGAAGGTATTTTTCTTTTTCTTTTTTTTTTTTTGAGACAGTTTTGCTCTTGTTGCCCAGACTGCAATACAGTGGCACCATCTCGGCTCACGGCAACCTCTGCCTCCCAGTTTCAAATGATTCTCCTGCCTCAGCCTCCTGAGTAGCTGGGATTACAGGCATGTGCTACCATGCCCGGCTAATTTTTTGTATTTTTAGTAGAGATGGGGGTTTCACCATGTTGGCCAGGCTGGTCTCGAACTCCTGACCTCAGGTAATCTGCCCGCCTTGGCCTCCCAAAGTGCTGGGATTACAGGCATGAGCCACTGCTCCCAGCCTTCTCTTTTCTTTTATAGAGGCAGGGCCCAGGCTGGAGATCAGTGGTGTAATCATAGTTCACAGCAGTCTCAAACTTCTGGGTTCAAGTGATCCTCCCACCTCAGCCTCCCATGTAGCTGGGACTACAAGCCCACACTACCACACCTGTCTTTTTTTTTTTTTTTTTTTTGTAGAGACGGAATCTCACTTTTCTTGCTCAGGCTGGTCTCAAATTCCTGGCCTCAAGCAGTCCTCCTACCCCAGCCTCCGCAACTGCTGGGATCACAGGTGTGAGCCACTGTGGCCTGCCTGACCCTTAAAGTTTTTAGCCTGAAATGAAATGGTAGTGGTGCTGTTAACAGAATAGGGAAGTTGAGAAGGGATGCAAGTCTAAGCAGAAAATGCATTTGTGTGTGTACTGGGGGAGAGTGTTGAGGGCGGGAAAGGTCAGTCCCTGTGATCTAACAAGCTGCATGCTACACCATTTTAGGTGATAGAGGAACGGAGGGCAGAGGTCTTGGAGGCCTCTGGGAATCTGAGATTGGCACTACTCAGGGAAAGGTCAGGACTGGAGGGGATGGAGATGTGTATTTGGTGTCTAATGACAACAGCATGGTTATAAAGCTGGTGGCATCGTATGAGAATAGAATTCTCCAACTGTAACCCATAATTTCAAGTTATGTCACTGAATGGGAACGAGATAGATTTGTGGACTATTTAGGGATATTTAGGAGGCTGACTTACCAGGCTTGGGAACAGATTTAATAAATTAAAAACAGGGTCGTGTGTGGTTACTCACACCTGTAATCCCAGCACTTTGGAGGCCGAGGTGGGCAGATCAATCTAGGTCAGGGGTTTGAGACTAGCCTGGCCAACATGGTGAAACCTCATCTCTACTAAAAACACAAAAATTAGCTAGGCATGGTGGCAAGCGCCTGTAATCCCAGCTACTCAGGAGGCTGAGGCAGGAGAATTGCTTGAACCCGAGAGGTGGAGGTTGTAGCAAGCCAAGATTGCACCACTGCACTCCAGCCTGGGTGACAGAGCTGGACTCTGTCCCCCTCACCAATAATAATAATAATAATAGTAATAATAAACAGTAGGCTGGGTGAGGTGGCTTACACCTGTAATCTCATCACTTTGGGAGGCCGAGACAAGAGGATCGATTGAGCCCAGAAGTTTGAGACAAACCTGGGTGATGTATCAAGACCCCCATCTCTACCATTAAAAAAAAGTTAACTGGGTATGGTGGTGCATACCCATCGTTCCAGCTACTTATGAGGCTGACGTGGGAGGATCGCTTAAGCCTAAGAGATCTAGGTTGCTGTGAGCTGTGATGGTGCCACTGCACTACAGCCTGGGTGACAGAGAGAGACCCTGTCTCAAAAATAATAATAATAGGCCGGGCGCAGTGACTCACGCCTGTAATTCTAGCACTTCGGGAACCTGAGGTGGGTGAATTGCCTGAGCTCAGGAGTTCGAGACCAGCCTGGGCAACATGGTGAAAGGCTGTCTCTACTAAAATACAAAAAACTAGCCAGGTTTGGCGGCATACGCCTGTAGTCCCAGCTACTCGGGAGGCTGAGGCAGGAGAATTGCTTGAACCTGGGAGGAGGAGGTTGCAATGAGCTGAGATCCTGCCATTGCACTCCAGCATGGGTGACAGAGTGAGACTCAATCTCCAAAAATAATAGTAATTATAAAAAATAATAAAAATAAAAACAGTAAAGGATTGCAAGACAAAGAAGTGTCAGAAAAGGAAAGAAAGAAGGAGTGGCCATAGGAGGCGGTAAAACAGAACACATTGATGTCACAGAAACAAAAGAGAGAGTGTCGGCTGGGCGTGGTGGCTCACACCTGTAATCCCAGCACTTTGGGAGGCCAAGGCGGGTGGATCACAAGGTCAGGAGTTCAAGACCAGCTTGGCCAACATGGTGAAACCCCGTCTCTACTAAAAATACAAAAAATTAGCCGGGTGTGGTGGCGGACACCTGTAATCCCAGCTACTCGGGAGGCTGAGGCAGGAGAATTGCTTGAACCTGGGAGGTGAAGGTTGCAGTGAGCCTAGATCATGCAATTGTATACTCTAGTCTGGGTGACAAAAGCGAAACTCTGCCTCAAAAAAAAAAAAAAAGGAAGGAGAGAGTGTCAAGAGAGTGCTGAGTAATACCAAACACTGCAGAGGAGTTGTTAAGTAAGGATGGAAGAGTGCTCATTGAATTTAGTGACAAGGAAATCAGTATAAAGGAAGGGCTTGGCCTAAAAGACAAAAAAAAGTTTCCTGCCTCAGAGGAGCTCAAGGTGCAAGGAAGGAAACTGTTATTACAGTGTGAAGAGTGCTGTGAGATAGAGTTCAGCCTGGGAGCTGCCGCGCGGGCACAGAGATGAAGCTGGTGGTCCAGTTTTCCAGGTGCTCTTGGTTCACATTTCCCAACTTCATTTCCCCGTGGTGTTACCTGTCTCACGCCACATCACTGCCTCTGCATCTTTTGTAAAATGAGCATACCTGTCCATGTCACATTGCCTCCTTAGAGCATGTTGGAGTGTAAATGGGTATATTCAAGCAACCAAATTTAAAGTTTCCCTTAAATTCTCTTGCTAAACACGATTCAAACTCTAAATGTAAACAAGGGAATGGACATGATTACGATACATGGAATTTAAGTTTATCTTCATTTTAGGGTTCAGTATGGATCAATATATTGAATGAATTGGCTCTCACTATGTGTGGCTATCCACACAGAGACTATCCACTGAGTTTGCCTTGGCCAAATTCCAACACTAACAATTTAGGTAAGAATAAGGTTCCACATCTAGAATTCAGAATTTTATTTAGAGCTTAACATTCTTTTTCTCAAGATCTTGTCAACAATGCAGTATTACTAAATAATAGCTTTTTTCCTGGATAACTGTGGTAAGAATTATCTGTGGTTATTTTGGTAACTGAGTTTTATCTTTTTGGGGAAGGATTTTTGTGTGTATAGCAGAGATAAATATTAATGGATTTCTATTCCAGAAGTAGGACTTACAAAATAGCACAGTAAATACCTGAACCCTGTAATATTAAAAATATATCTCTGGCATTGGAATACAATGCTTTGAAGTAACTCATTAATGTTCATTTATTTACTGGAGCAGTCTTTTTTTTAATGTGTCAGAGTCTCACTCTGTTGCCCAGCCTGGAGTGCAGTGGTAAAATCACAGCTCACTGCAGCCTTGACCACCTGGGCTCAAGCCATTCTCCCACCTCAGCCTCAGAGTAGCTGGGACTACAGGCCCGCACCACCACACCTGGCTAATTTGTGTATTTTTTGTAAAGATGGGGTTTTACCACGTTGCCCAAGCTGACCTTGAACACCTGGGCTCAAGCAATCAGCCTGCCTCAGCCTCCCAAAGTGCTGGGATTTCAGTTGTGAGCCACCATGCCCGGCCTCTGGACCACTCATTTAAACAAAATATTTATGTCCTGAGATACATATTTTAATTTGTAATTTTGCGCTGGTACATTGGGGTGGTGATTGAATGGTGATGAAATCTGATACTTGAGGAAAGGGGACAAAACTTGAAGAGGCTCAAAGGCATCCGGAGAAGACAAGAAAGAGAAGCAAACAGAGGAGACAATAGATCATGTCAGTTTTCACGAAACACAATTTATAATTCGATTGCATTTTACACATACTCACAAGAATGCACATCGAACCACCTCTGGCCCGCCCCCTTCCTTCTCCAAAGCAGATGGAAATGAGGTGGCCGACTGGGAAGGTTGCCATGGTGCACTGGCTACAGGGATTCAATTGTAATCAAAAGAGGTTCCAGGGTCCCCTCCCCCAACCTTCCAAATGTGGGTTTCTCTCTTTTCTCTCAAATCCCTGTCTTCCATGCCGTAGATAAACCAGAATGAGATTGATTTACTAGTGAACAAAAAACCATTTAGTGCCTTCAAAAGTTTACAGATGCATTGATGTTGTTAGATAAAAAACACTGAGAAATTAGAACTGGTCCATTTTGAGATATAGCTAGTCATACAAAAGTCAGAATTCACTTTTAAAATGTCTTACACAACACACCTCCATCTTTGAGTCTTGCATTTCTTACTGGTTTTATCCCCCAGATAACCTGCAGACATCTCAAATTCAATATATCTAAATGGAATTTATTTTTCTCCACACTTGCCTCAGTATTTTATATTCTCAGTGATCCTGTATTCTTAATATCAGCTAATTGTCACCATCTTTCTGGTCTGCCAAGCTAGATTAAAATGATAACCTCGGCCGGGCATAGTGGCTCATGCCTGTAATCCCAGCATTTTGGGAGGTGGAGGCAGGTGAATCACTTGAGGTCAGGTGTTCAAAACCAGCCTGGCCAACATGGTGAAACCCCGTTTCTGCTAAAAATACAAAAATTAGCCGGGCGTGGTGGCTCACACCTATAATCCCAGCTATTAGGGAGGCTGAGGCATAAGAATCACTTCAACCTGGGAGGTGAAAGTTGCTATGACCTGAGATCACACCACTTCATTCCAGCCTGGGTGACAGAGTGAGACTTTGTCTCAAAATAAATAAATAAATAATTTTAAAAATTAAATATATGTATATATATATAAAATAACCTCATGTAACACTGTGTTCTAGGCACTACTGTAAGTACTTTAATTCATTTAAATTAATCCTAACTGATCACTAAATTCTGTTAATTACAATTCAAAATTGTCTTAATAAACATTTATTTGCAAATAAACAATTGAGGAGCCCCTTCTGAAGCTTGACCACTTCTTTTTTTTTTTTTTTAACTTTGAGATGGAGTTTTGCTCTTGTCACCCAGGCTGGAGTGTAGAGGTGTTATCTCGGCCCACTACAATCTCTGCCTCCTGGGTTCAAGCAATTCTCTTGTCTCAGCCTCCGGGGTAGCTGGGATTACAGGTATGTGCTACCATGCCCAGCTAAGTTTTATACTATTAGAAGAGATGGGTTTTACCATGTTGGCCAGGCTGGTCTTGAACTCCGGACTTCAGGTGGTCCACCCACCTCGGCCTCCTAAAGTGCTAGGATTACAGGCGTGAGCCACCATGCCCAGCCCATATTCTCTTTTAAAATGTTTTTTCTTTTTTTTTCTTTGAACTTCTTTGGAAATAATGCTGGATCCGTCTCGATTTAGATTTAGAAATCAATTATGCATGGGCAAAAGAGAAGTTAGAAAAGGCTGCATTTTTCTTCATCTGCCTAGCCTAAAAGATCATTTAGGAAACATTTCTCCCTTTCCCTGTGGGTATAAACATTGATTATATATATGTAGAAGAGAAAGGGTTAGAGAACGCTATGGGTTTTTTTCCTTCATCTGCCTATGTGAACAGCAGTCTGTTATTCTAATACTGTCTACAGATTATAAGAGAAGTAGAAGTTCTCACAAGGTTGAGAAAGACCTGTCAGAAAAAAAAAGAGAGATGTAGAGGTTCACTCAAGACTGCATAGCATGAAATAAGTCCCTTACATGGCAAGACTATTTATGGATTTAGTATATTTTAATAAATAAGCCCACTATTAATCTTTTTAAAATAATTTCAGTATTTTTAGACTTGTAAGATCGACTTCACTCTCACCCCATGTTACTAAGCAACGTATTATACAGTTGCTAGGAGACAGACCAGCAAGGTCAGGGGTATTTCAAATCTCCCTTGTCACCTTGCCTATCACATGACTATACCCAAGAGAGTTTTACAGCCTTACAGAAAAGAGAAGAAAGTTAATGGCACATAGAAAAGAAGGAAAGAGAGATGAAGTTGAGGAAGAAAGGAATAGAATAAGGAAAATTGCAAGGTATTTGAGAAGAGTCTGTGAACTTGGCAGGGAAAGGCTATTATGCAATTTCCTTGAATGAGTCATGGAAAAACCTTAAATTGCCAGTGCTGTATTTCATATTCTGTATGCTTCTACCTTTTCTAAAAATGAATTAGAGAATAAGCTTGGAGAAGATCTTTCAGATAGTTTTTCTGAATATTTTCAAAAGGGCAGAAATCAATTATAACTCTTACAGAAGACAGGCATTTACCAATGAGTTTTTCAAAGTCATACATAATTTAAAATCCCCAAGTCAGATAAACAACCTTATTTCCTTCTATTTCTACCTCAAAATAGTAAAACATGACAGCACTAAGAGGAAGGTTAGAATCCAAGTGTTCTTAGACAAATTGAGATGCAAGATGGTCATGTAGGCTCTTGCATAGTATGTGTTTCTGCACACAATTTTAAAAGTCTAATATGAAGGGGAGAAAGAAGAAGCCATTGTGCTCTATCTTGAGGACTCTGTATCTGAAATAAGAAATCAGGCTCCAGGTCTCATCGTGTGTATGTGAAAGGTTGAGTCTTTGTGTCATTGTGTCTCCATGGTATTTACTGTTGCTAGCAACCAGGAAGCTCCCTAGTGATTGTCACTAGGTCCTCCGTGCCTCTGTCTGCCTGAAACCTTAGTCGATGTCAGAAACACCAGAGATAAAAATCATTGCAAAAAATCCAGTGCATGTCATCCCCAGTGGTTTTCCAGTAAATGGTTCATCTCGTGTTCAGTGAAAATCTGTGTAAAATGGAGGCTTCACACAGAGCTCATCCCCAGCTTCCTCTTCATGAATGCCAGTCTCTCTGTGAAAAGCAGAGTGGACATTATGATGGTTTAATTAAAATAAGATTTATATCCTAGCATCATCAGCTTTAACTAAATGCATAATAAAAAAAAAAAAATCAGACAGCTGGGCGCGGTGTAATCCCAGCACTTTGGGAGGCTGAGGCAGGCGGATCATCTGAGGTCAGGAGTTCGAGACCAGCCTGACCAACGTGGAGAAACCCCGTCTCTACTAAAAATACAAAATTAGCTGGGCGTGATGGCATATGCCTGTAATCCCAGCTACTCAGAGAGGCAGCTTGAACCCGGCTTGAACCCGGGAGGCAGAGGTTGTGGTGAACCGAGGTTGCACTATTGCACTCCAGCCTGGGCAACAAGAATGAAACTCCATCAAAAATAAATACATTTAAATAGTATGTCTCTTTACAGCTTATAAGTAACAAAGTGAAAATTCAAGGTCTTTTACGGCTAAGTAACAAAATGAAAATTCAAACCCGGGTCTATCTGGCTTTTGCGTTTGACTCTCAATCATTATTATTTGATTGATTTTTTATTTTTTTGAGATGGAGTCTCACTTTGTAATCCAGGATGGAATGCAGTGGTGCAATCTTGGCTCACTACAACCTTTGCCTCCCAGGTTCAAGCACTTCTTCTGCCTCACTCTCCTGAGTGGCTGGGATTACAGATGCACGCCACCACACCCAGCTAATTTTTGTATGTTTAGTAAAGACAGGGTTTCACCAGGTTGGCCAGGCTAATCTTGCACACCTGACCTCAAGTGATCCGCCTGCCTCAGCTTCCCAAAGTTGCTGGGATCACAGGCGTGAGCCACCTCGCCTGGCCTATTATTATTTTTTAAATAAATCTTTCAACATCCCTTAACCATTATTTTATATATTTTGTGTAACAGAGAATGCTTTTTATATGGAATTAAATTGTGCAGGACAGTATTGTGTCAGGGTGAATCCCTCTGTCCCCTTACAGGATAATGGTGACCCACAATGCCTGCTCACTCTAGGGCTGGCCTTGCCACAGGGTTCTACCTAGATGATTATCCAGAACTAACAATTCCGCATCCTCAGATTTCCCCGACTTTAGGTGATTCAATCTGGAAGACCAGCATGGGGTCTTTAGATGGATAGTTTTCACTGGGCTCTGTGATGCCAGTCCAGTCAACCTGATAGTTCTTTTTCAGTGTGAGGCAAAGACTTGCATCTAGAGCCTTCCTGCATTCATCTGATCTTCTCCCCTCCTTTTCTTATCTAATAAGAGCAGGAGATCCATTTTAGGGACCATATGTGGCCTGAATTCTAACTTAGAAAAGAATGTGTTTTGAGAACAGTCTGGAGGACTGCAGCGTTTCACATCCTTCAGGGCTTGGTTCAGTGCCTTGGAGCCATGTTGTCTCAACATCTTCATTTCAGAATAAAATCTTGCCTTTCCCTTTGCATCATCAAAAAGTCCGTTGAATTGGTATTCTTGGAACAAAGAAACATTTAATACATATATGTATTTTTTCCATTTTAAAATGCATTTCTTCTTACATACTCACTGAGCACACAACATGTGTCCTGGAGCCTGCTTGTAAGAGTCCTAAGAACTAATAGTATACAACCAGTTGTATACACCCATTTCTCTTGCCTGATTGCCCTGGACAGAATTTCCAATACTATGTTGAATAGGAGTGGTGAGAGAGGGAATCCTTGTCTTAAAAATGTGGAACGCTTCACGAAATTTGCATGTCATCCTTGCTCAGGGACCATGCTAATCTTCTCTGTATCATTCCAATTTTAGTATATGTGCTGCTGAAGTGAGCACAAACATACGATTTTAAAAGATACAAGAGATGGGAGGCTGAGGAGGGAGGATTACCTGATCCTGGGAAGGTTGATGCTGCAGTGAGCCGTGTTCATGCCACTGCACTCCAGCCTGGGCAACAGAGTGAGACTCTGTCTCAAAAAAAAAAAAAAAAAAAAACTGAAAAAAAAGAAAGAAAAGTTAACCTTGAGAGGAATTCCTTAAACCAAAAAAGCATGCAAATGATTCCTAACTATGGGTCTGAGTGTTCCCTGAGAGCTTAAGTAAAGGAGAATAAAGAACGAGGTGCAGGTGGTGGGGGGCCTGGCGTGGTGGCTCACACCTGCAATCCCAGCACTTTGGGAGCCCTAGGTGAGCAGATCACTGAAGGCCAGGAGTTCCAGACCAGCCTGGACAACATGGCAAAACCCCATCTCTACCGAAAATACAAAAATTAGGCTGGGCACAGTGGCTCAAGCCTGTAATCCCAGCAATTTGGTAGGCCATGGTGGGTGGGTCACCTGAGGTCAGGAGTTTGAGACCAACTTGGCCAACATGGCGAAACCCCATTTTTACTAAAAATACAAAAATTAGCTGGGTATGGTGGTGGGCACCTGTAATCCCAGCTACTCGGGGAGGCTGAAGCAGGAGAATTAGCTTGAACCCAGGAGGCAGAGGTTGCAGTGAGCCAAGATCATGCCACTGCACTCCAGCCTGGGTGACAAAGAGAGACTCAGTCTGAAAAAAATAAAAAGGTGGTGGTGGGAAGGCATGTGCTGGACACTATTACTAAAAGATCAATCAAATATGACTATTCTCCTTTAGGATCTTAAAATCTAGTACATCATCACATGGAGAAAAAGGTTTTACATTTTCACTATGCCACATAGCTAGGAATAATATTTATATAGTGCCTGTGGTTTACAGAAAGTTTCACCTGTGTTATCTCATTTAATCTATACAGCAGGTATCTGGAATAGATATTCTTTATCTTATACACGTAAGAAGACAAAGACTCACATAAGGTATTGATCTTGGGTACATCTAAATTTGAGTTGAATTCTCTTTCAACTATTTTTTTTTTCTGCCAAGGTCACTTCTGGTAAAGTGTCCACCATTTCAGCGATATTTATTAGCAATAAACTACAAGTACTTACTGCAGGAAAAAGGCGATAAAAACAAACCAACAGCAACAACAAAAACTGCAAGCACTAAGTGAAATTTACCTGATTAAGTTTCCTACCATGGAAGATGTGCTGGGAAAAGAACAGAGACTTAAGAAAATTCTATAGTTAAAAACAAATATCAGGCCGGGCGCGGTGGCTCACGCCTGTAATCCTAGCACTTTGGGAGGCTGAGGTGGGCGGATCACGAGGTCCAGAGATCGAGACCATCCTGGCCAACATGGTGAAACCCCGTCTTTACTAAAAATACAAAAATTAGCCGGGTGTGGTGGCACGCACCTGTGGTCCCAGCTACTCTGGAGGCTGAGGCAGAAGAATCGCTTGAACCCAGGAGGCGGAGGTTGCAGTGAGCCGAGATTGCGCCACTGCACTCCGGCCTGGTGACAGAGCAAGACTCCATCTCAAAAAAATATATATGTATCTGGGCCAGGTAGGGTGGCTCATGCCTGTCATCCCAGCACTTTGGGAGGCCAAGGTAGGAGGATCCCTTGAGCCCAGGAGTTCAAGACCAGCCTAGGCAACATAGAGAAAACCTCTCTCTTTAAAAATGCAAAAGTTAGTTGGGCATGGTGTTGTGCACCTGTAGTTCCAGCTATTCAGGAGGCTAATGTGGGAGTTTGAGACCAGCCTGGGCAACATAGGAAGATCCCATCTAGGAAGGAAGGAAGGAAGAAAGGAAGGAAAGAAGGGAGGGAGGGAGGGAAGGAAGGAGAGAGG
Organism: Aotus nancymaae; assembly: GCF_030222135.1. Taxonomy (NCBI): domain Eukaryota; kingdom Metazoa; phylum Chordata; class Mammalia; order Primates; family Aotidae; genus Aotus; species Aotus nancymaae. The sequence goes on from NW_026988428.1 coordinate 32,997,452, forward strand.
GAGGGAGGGAAGGGGAGAGGGAAGGAAGGAAGGAAAGGGAGAGAAAGAGGAAAGAAAGTGAGGGAAAGAAAGAAAACATGCTAAGTGATATAAGCAAGACTGAAAAACACTACTTATTATATGATTCCATTTACATAAAATGTCTAGAATGGAAAAATTTATAGAGACAGAAAGTAGATCAGTGATTGCCTGGGACTGGTAGGGAGAAGTGATACAGGAAGGGGTTGGGGAAAATGGGTAGTAATGATGGATACAGGATTTCTTTGTGGAGTGGTAAAAACAATCTAAAATTGACCATGGCGATGGTTGCACAACTTTGTGAATGTACTAACAACCATTAAATTGTGTTTTTGTTGTTGTGGTGGTGGTTTGTTTCTTGAGAGGGAGTCTCATTCTGTTGCCTAGGCTGGAGTGCAGTGGCGCAATCTCAGCTCACTGTAACTTCCGTCTCCCAGCCTCAAGCAATTCTTGTGCCTCAGTCTCTCGAGTAGCTGTGATTACAGGCATGCACCACCATGCCCAGCTAATTTTTTGGTATTTTTAGTAGAGACAGTGTTTTGCCATGTTGGTCAGGTTGATCTTGAACTCTCAACCTCAAGTGATTCTCCTGTTTTGGCTTCCCAAAGTGCTGGGATTACAGGTGTGAGTCACTGTGCCTGGCCAAATTGTGTACTTTAAATCGGTGAGTTGTATGGTATGTTAATTTCTTTTTTTTTTTTTTGAGTCTGAGTCTCGCTCTGTCACCCAGGCTGGAGTGCAGTGGCATGATCTTGGCTCACTGCAACTTCTGCCTCTCGGATACGAGCAATTCTCCTGTCTCAGCCTCCCAAGTAGCTGAGACTACAGGTGTATGCCACTACACCCGGCTAATTTTTGTATTTTCAGTAGACATGTTGATCAGGCTGGTCTTGAACTCCTGACCTCAGGGGATCCACCTGCCTCGGCCTCCCAAAGTGCTTGGATTACAGATGTGAGATACTGCACCCAGCCTGGTATGTTAATTATATTAATAAAGCATTAAAAAAAAAAAAAGTCTGGGCATAATAGTTCATGCCTGTAATCCCAGCACTTTGGGAGGCTGAGGCATGTGGATCGCCTGAGGTCCGGAATTTCAGACCCAGAAGACATCAGCTTTACCAAAAAAAAATTTTTTTTTTTTTTTGGCCCAGGTGGGAGTGCAAGTGGTGTGATCTCAGCTCTCTGTAACCTTCTTCTCCCAGGTTCAAGAAATTCTCCTGCCTCAGCCTCTCGAATAGCTGGGATTACAGGCATGTGCTACCACGCCCAGCTAATTTTTTGTATGTTTAGTAGAGACAGGTTTCTCCATGTTGGTCAGGCTGGTCTTGAACTCCTGACCTCAGGTGATCTGCCTGCCTCGGCCTCCCAAAGTTCTGGGATTACAGGCATGAGCCACCGCGCCTGGTTATTACCTAGTTTTGTTCACTGAATAGGTCTAGAAATAATGTCATTCCAGTAAAAAAAGTTCCCTTAGCACCGAGATTGTGACTTTTAAAAATGATTCTGGGGCCGGGTATGGTGCGTACGCCTGTAATCTCAGTACTTTGGGAGGCCAAGTCAGGTGGATTACTTGAATTTAGGAGTTTAATACCAGCCTGACAAACATGATGAAAATTTGTCTCTACTAAAAATACAAAAATTTGTCTTCCCAGTTGTACTCAGAAAAAAAAGAAAAAGAAAATACAAAAATTAGCAAGGTGTGGTGGTGAGTGCTTGTAATCTCAGTGCTCTAGAGGCTGAGGCAGGAGAATCACTTGAGCCTGGGAGGTGGAGGTTGCAGTGAGCCAAGATTGCACCACTGCACTCCAGCCTGGGCAACAGAGTGAGACTCTGTCTCAGTAAAAAATAAAATAAAATAAAATAAACAAACCCCAAAAAACTATTCTGGCCAGGCATAGCAGCTCATGCCTATAATCCCAGCACTTTGGGAGACTGAGGTAGGCGGATCACTTGAGATCAGGAGTTCGAGACCAGCCTGGCCAACATGGTGAAACCCCATCTCTACTAAAAAATACAAATAAAAATTAGCTGGATGTGGTGACGCACATCTGTGATCCCAGCTACTTGGAAGGCTCAGTTGAAAGAATTGCTTGAACCCAGGAGGCCGGGGTTGCTGTGAGCCAAAATTGTGCCACTGCACTCCAGCCTAGGCAACAGAGCAAGACTCTGTCTCAAGAAAGAAAGAGAGAAAGAGAGAGAGAGAGAGAGAAAACTAAAATCCGAATAAAATATGGACTTCAGTTAACAATAATGTATTGATATTGGCCCATTAATTGGGGAAAATATATCACACTAATGTAAGATACTAATAATAGAGTAAACTGGGTATATGGAATTTCTCTGTATCTTTGCAATTTTTCTGTAAATTGAAAACTGTTCTACAACAAAAACATGATTTTAAAAAACTATTTTCTACTAAAAAGAATCAGGGCTTTAAAAAAAATCAGAGCTTCTGGAAGAGGAAGAATCAGGGCTTTTTAGAGAAATTGCTAATTCCTGGTCTGAAGCATAAAATGTTCACAATGTGCCTGGTACATCTTGTTATGCCAGAAAGCAAAGAAGTTATCCAAAAAATTAGTGGGATTGTCAAAAGGCTACAGGAGCCAACATGAAGAAGCTACTGTTGGCCCCAAACAGGACATTATAAGCATTCAAAAGAACAATTACTGCAATTGAAAGAGACAACTGATCATATTTTTCATATCATGAATTCATAATGAGATTTTTAAAGAGAGAAAACAAAAAACATTCATCAAAATATTCTGAAAATTGGCAATTTAAAGGGATGGAATTAAGCTTTATACTCTCTTTTCCATATTAACTGTGTTTCAGGCAACCAAATAGCACTTCTTTACAAAATCATTTTAGCTCATAAATGTAGAAAAAAGTACAGAATTAGAAAATTACCACTTTGCACCCCTTAATAGCCAATAGTGGACCCAGGCAAAGGTCATCAAAGGATGACAGCATTACAAGCAAGGTTGAGGCATTTTATAAGGCAGGCACCAGGCTGTCACACCTCGAATCTGCTGATGAGTCTTGGCATTTCTACCAGTTGGAGAACTGGAAACTGTGTGCCTTCTTATGTGACACAGTGTGAGGTGCACAGCACAACTTGAGGTAGACCCTTGAATCTGGATCTAATGAAGCCTTCGAGCTACCTTCTTACAGGTAATATGGAGAATAGAGGGCAAATTAAATAAACCACTAAGAAGCAAATGAGTAAATTCTGAATGTGGACCATTTTAAAGACAACTGTGTCAGGCTGTTCTCATATTGCTATAAAGAAATCCCCAAGGCGGGGCAATTTAAACAGAAAAGGGGTTTAATTGACTCACAGTTCTGCAGTATTTATGGGAAGCATGGTGCTTACTTCTGCTCGGCTTCTGGGGAGGCCTCAGGAAGCTTACAGTCATGGTGGCAGGCAAAGGGGGAGCCCCCGAATCACATGGTGAAAGCAAGGACGAGGGCGGGGAAGTGCCACACACCTTTAAACAACCAGATCTCCTCAAGAGAACTCACTACGTGAAGACAGCACCAAGCCACCAGGGATCTGCCCCCATGACCCAAACGCCTCCCACCAGGCCCCACCTCTGGCACTGGGATTACAATTCAGCATGAAATTTGTTTTATTGTGTTTTTTTTTTTTTTTTTTGGTGAGACAGTCTCACTCTGTCATCCAGGCTGGAGTGCAATGGTGCAATCTCTGCTCACTGCAGCCTCCTCCTCCCAGGTTCAAGTTATTCTGCCACAGCCTCCCAAGTAGCTGGGACTACAGGTGTGCACCACCTCGCCCAGCTAATTTTTATATGTTTAGTAGAGGCAGGGTTTCACCATGCTGGCCAGGCTGGTCTTGAACCCCTGACTTTGTGAACCACCTGCCTCAGCCTCCCAAAGTGCTGGATTATAGGCGTAAGCCACCACAACCTGCCCTAGATTTGTTTGTTTTTTTTTTTAATTTTTAAATTATTATTTCTCTTTTTTTTTTTTTTGAGACAGAGTCTCACTCACTCTGTTGCCCAGAGTGCAGTGGTAAGATCTCGGCTCACTGCAACGTCCGCTTCCTAGGTTTAAGCAATTCTCCTGCCTCAGCCCCCTGAGTAGCTGGGATTACAGATGTGCACCACTACACCTGGCTAATTTTTGTATTTTTAATAGAGATGGGGTGTCACCATGTTGGCCAGGCTGGTCTTGAACTCTTGACCTCAAGTGATCCACCTGCCCTGGCCTCCCAAAGTGCTGGGATTACAGGTGTGAGCCACTGTGCCCGCTGATTTTGCCTTTTTATCATTGTCTCTATAGAGGCTAAAATAAAAACACTTTAAGAACAAAACACTCCCCGGGCATGGTGGCTCACGCCTGTAATCCCAGCACTTTGGGAGGCCAAGGTGGGTGGATCACGAAGTCAAGAGATCGAGACCATCCTGGTCAACATGGTGGAACCCTGTCTCTACTAAAAATACAAAAAATTAGCTGGGCATGGTGGCGCGTGCCTGTAATCCCAGCTACTCAGGAGGCTGAGGCAGGAGAATTGCCTGAACCCAGGAGGCGGAGGTTGCGGTGAGCCGAGATCGCGCCATTGCACTCCAGCCTGGGTAACAAGAGCGAAACTCCGTCTCAAAAAAAAAAAAAAAAAGAAGAAAAACAAAACACTCTACTAAAACTACAAAAAGTTAGCTGGTCATGGTGATGGGCACATGTAATCCCAGCTACTCAGGAGGCTGAGGCAGGAGAATCACTTGAACCTGGGAAACAGAGGTTGCAGTGAACTAAGATTGTGCCACTGCACTCCAGCCTGGGCAACAAGAGCAAAACTCTGTCTCAAAAAAAAAAAAAAAAAATTGAAAAGCAAGTTGCAGAAGACATACAGCAAGACTCCATTTTTACAGACTCCACAGCCAGTGTTATGGACACCGTGATGCACTGCCCGGATCCCTCTTTACTAGGGGGCTTGCTATCCCTGCTGCTGGAGAGTTGTTGGCAGATGCCTGCAGCTGTCGGCCCCTGCAGAGACTTCCTCAGCTTCAAGGAGCTGTAATCAAGTTAAAATGAGGTCACTATGACTGGCATCCTCATAAAAAGAGGAAAGTTGACCAGAGACACAGACCTGTACAGAAGGAAGGTAGACACAGGGAGAAGGTGGCCATGGAGAAGCCAAGGAGAGAGGCCTGGAACAGATCCTTCCCTCACTGGTGCTCGGAACAAACCAATCCTGCCAGCACCTTGCTTTTGAACTTTTAGGCTCCAGGACTGAGACAATAAATTTCTGTTGTTTAAGGCACTCAGTTTGTGGTACTTTGTTATAGCAGCCATAGCAAACTAATACAGATGGCAAGCAAAACTAAACATTTTTGTCCAAGCATGCACACATATGTGTAAGGCCGGTTGCCTCGCCGGGAGCACGACGCACACCCCCCGACTTTTTTTCCGAAAGCTTGGACATGCTCGGGCAAGCTCGGACGTGCTCAGGCATGTTCCCTTCTCCCCTTCTCGCACAGCCTGGCCTTCAAACAAAGGCTTGTAACCCTACCCAATAGTAGTCCTGCTTTGTCCACACCCTGCTCTCCCACAACCAATCAAGCTTCTTCACTCCCTATAAAACCCCGTGCCTGAGCGGAGTCCTTCTGACTTCTCCGGCCCCTCCTGTCGGACCGTAGAACCTCACCCGGGAGCCTGAATAAACTCTTCGCATTGGCTCTTCTTGTGCTGGCCTCAGTTTCTTCATTTTAAACTCGGCAAGAACAAACCTTACAATATGTAGCAAAACCATAGAGAAAAGCACGATTCCTCTGTATAGGAGGAAAGGGCTGCTTCTGGTAGGAAGCAGGGGAGCATCACCAAGAGCCCGTCATCATGATGTGGTTCCTGACGCTCCAGTTCTTGACCGGGTGGGAAGTTCATGGGCACTGGTCCTATAATTATGATTTTAAAATTTTACATTATTTATATTCTTATTCCTGTATATATAGAGAGAGAGAGAGAAAGAGAAAGAGAGACAGGGTCACTGTTGCTCAGCACGAGTGCAGTGGTACAGTCATTGCTCACTGCAGCCTTGGCCTCCTGTGCTCAAGCACTCCTCTAGACTCAGCCTCCCAAAGTGCTGAGATCATAGGCGTGAGCCACCCTGCCTGGCTTATAATTTTTTAAAAATGTAGAAAACTCATCTGAATTGTGGCAATATGCACCAAGTTCTCTTGCAGAGTTTGGCATTACAAGAGAGGGGACATATGGACAAACACGAGAATCTATTTCCTTTTATAGGGACCAGAGTTCAGATGGGAGAATCTCTTTGGGAATACTCATATTTGGTCCTTCTGGGCCTCTTTCATGGCCTGTGGGATGTAAGAGGCAAAAATTCGTACTTCAGTTTTTAATGCCCCAGGAAACATACTGCTCATATAAACTCAATGATGAATCAGCTGAAGTGACTCATTTATGTAATTTTGAGAATGGATTCAGCCGATTTCTTTAATTCCAACATTGACTGCAGTAGAAAATAAATGTGCTTGACCTCATTCTACAGCTTGGTGGAAAATAGGATTAATGTTTACCTCAGAACAGTCATAGGAGGCCTGATTTTTCAGAGATTTTTGATGAGAGGTGTTTAAGAAATCTAACCTGTTCGAACTACAATCAAGGTTAACTATTTTCTTTCTTTCTTCTTTTTTTTTTTTTTTTTTGAGATGGAGTCTCGCTCTGTCACCCAGGCTGGAGTGCAGTGGCACGATCTCAGCTCACTGCAACCTCCACCTTGCAGGTTCAAGCAATTCTCCTGCCTCAGCCTCCCGAATAGCTGGGATTACAGGCATGTGCCACCACCTCCGGCTAATTTTTGTGTTTTTTTTTTTCAGTAGAGATGGGTTTCACCATGTTGTCAGGCTGGTCTCAAACTCCTGACCTCATGATTTGCCTGCCTCAGCCTCCCAAAGTGCTGGGATTACATGTGTGAGCCACCACATCCGGCCTAATTTTTGTATTTTTAGTAGAGACAGGGTTTTGCCATATTGCCCAGGCTAGTCTCGAACTCCTGGGCGCAAGCCATCTGCCTACCTCAGCCTCCCAAAGTGCTGAGATTACAGACATGAGCCACTGCAACTAGCCTTGTTCTTTTAGTGCTGGTCTTGTGCCTGGTACTCCCCCAGGGGCCAACATCCTGGCCCTCTCGCCTTTTGGGGATAAAGAGTTCCTGAAGCCATGGCCAGGCAGATCACTGCCCCTACCCCTTGAGCAGTGCTATTCCGGGGAGGGTACGCTCTCCCTGCTGCTCAAAGAATCAACCCTTCCTTCCTCAGCTAACACTTTCTATACAAGAGGATTACTTAGGGCTGGGCAGCTTCAAGAGGCAATTAGCATAAAGCAGGAAAGCAGTCCAGTCTCAGAACCTGGCAACAAAGGGACTGTAACTCACATTACACATCTAAATGTTGGGAGTGGGAAGCAACGAAAGGGAGCAATTGCTTAGTGGACGTTTTAAAACTATACTCCTAAAGCAGCAGCCCTGTCTGCCTTTTTTGACCCAAAGTAAAAGACATGGTTAAAAAGCTCTTCTCGGAAAGCAGGTGGGCTTGAAGAGATTTATTTATGACTTACTGGAAGCACAAAGAGAAGCTTTTATTGTTGATAGCTGGGCTGGGTAAGTGCCAGGAGACAGATCCCAGGAGAGCTGTGCTGCCAAGCACTGACACACAGAGAGCTGACCCAGTCCTTTTTTATGCTGACTGCTTGCTAAGAAATTATAGCAGAGGACCGCATGGAAAGACCCAGAGTGGTTTAGAACAATTATGGAGACTTTAGAGTGATCCTGATTGTAAGGAACCATTTGAAGGGAAATAGGCAGTATATTCATCAGCTTTGTGCAGAAGTACTGTTCAGTTTGTTCAGGGAAACTGCCTTGAAATCACTCCACATGGCCATACTTTCAGTGTCATCATCCTCCTTGTTTTTTTGAAACTACAGATTTAAATTTAAGCTTTCAGCAAATGCCTGCCAGAGACCTCCAGGTTAAAAAAATGTAAAGAGCACATCACTGTAACTAATATATTTAGGCTTGGGAATATTTTTTAGATTCTGATCAGAAATTCAGAGGAAGAGAGGGACAGGGTGTGCATACTGGTGGGAGAGAAGGAAAAGAGGGAGAAAGATTGATTTTTGAGGGAAATAGTAACCTACAGCCCAGAATAATGCATAGATTTTGTTAGACTCAACAGAGTCATGAAATGCCAGGGTGGAAAGAGCTTGAGTGATGGCATCCCTGTCCCTCACTGGTCATCCTACTGATGAGGAGCCTTAGACCAGAAAGTGGAATGACCAGGTCAAAGACATAGAGCCAGGTGTTGGCAGAACCACGCTGGAAGCCAGGTGTGCTCATTCTTCTCATGACACCCCAGGCCTCCAAGACCTTGAATCCCACTTGGCCTGATAACTGTGGCCCTTCTCCTTCACTTTTAGAGCTGTTGGACAAAGGGCCCATAAAGCAGGTGGGATTGCGATTTGTGCAAATGCCTCCTAGCCTCCAAGTCTTTTATCTCCACATCCTAAGACAATACAATTCCATTTTCCAAGAAGGTATTATTTTTTAATCATTTGGAAAATATTTAAATGTAACAGAGGAGAAATAGTCCCATAGAATTTCTTTTCAGAACAATTAACATACTATAGTCTTTTTTTTTTTGAGACAGAGTCTCTTTCAGCCGCCCAGGCTGGAGTGCAGTGGTGCGATCTCGGCTCATGCAACCACTATCTCCCGGGTTCAAGTGATTTTCCTGTCTCAGCCTCCCGAGTAGCTGGGATTACAGGCACCTGCCATCATGCCCGGCTAATTTTTGTATCTTAGTAGACACGGGGTTTCACCATGTTGGCCAGGCTGGTCTTGAACTCCTGATCTCAGGTGATTTGCCTGCCTCAGCCTCCCAAAGTGCTAGAATCACAGCCCGGCCTCTACAATCTTTGCTGTTGGTGTAAATCCCACACATGTCCCATGGCCATAGGTAGTGTCAGCTCTGCAGTCTCATATTCCTCCCTGACAACAATTTGTTTTCTCCATAGAAACTTGAGCAATAAGGATTTTGCCAGGATGCAGTCCAGGGACTCAAAGCTTTAGCTCTTCCAGATAAGCTGGTTGATGCCATTTAGTTTGTAGAGTAGATGGAGGGGCAAGCATGGTAATTGGTAGAATATAAAATATAATAACAGTGTGTGTCTACTAGGTCTTTACCTTCTTCTCTCCTTTATTTCTGTCTTGCACTCTGCTAGACATCTTGTTGCCTCAACTACCAACAGGCCAGTTCAGTAACTTATTGTTTCTTTGAGGTACATGCATTCAAAAACAGAAAGCTACACAAAAGAGGATTTTTGTTTTTTTTGAGATAGGGTCTCACTCTGTCACTCAGGCTGGAGTGCAGTGATGCAATCAAAGCTCGCTGTAACCTCAGACTCCTAGGCTCAAGTGATCCTCCAGTCTCAGCCTCCAGAGTAGCTAGGATGGCAGGCATGCACCACCATACTTGGTTAATTTTTTTATTTTTATTTTTTGTAGAGAGTGGGTTTCACTATGTTGCCCAGGCTGACCTCAAACTTCTGGCCTCAAGCGGTCCTCACGCCTCATATTTTGCTTTCTAATGCTCATGCCTGGTGTCTTTATGAAGTGAGAGAGACAATCCTCTTGATTCCTCACCTGGGCTCCAGGGGGCAGGTGAAGACATGGGGGCAGTGGTTAGATGCGCCTCAAAAATTGGGAAGTAAGCCAGGTGTGGTGGCTCACGCCTGTAATCCCAACACTTTGGGAGGCTGAGGTGGGCGGGTCACCTGAGGTGGGGAGTTCGAGACCAGACTGACCAACATGGAGAAATCCCGTCTCTACTAAAAATACAAAAAATTAGCCAGGCATGGTGGTGCACGCCTGTAATCCTGCTACTCAGGAGGCTGAGGCAGAAGAATCGCTTGAACCTGGGAGGCGGAAGTTGTGGTGAGCTGAGATCACACCATTGCACTCCAGCCTGGGCAACAAGAGTGAAACTCCATCTCAAAAAAAAAAATTGAGAAATAAAATTGTCCTAATAAACATTTAAAAATAATAATTGTTGGCTGGTCCGAAGGTAGTGAGTTATCTCAATTGATTGTTCACAGTCACTTACAGATCCAGCTCCTCGTACTCTTTCCCCCTTCTCACTGCTGCACTTGACTAGTCTTTTAAAAAAAACTAAAAAAATTACTATTATTATTATATCTGTACAAATACACCTGTTTTTCCTCAACCTAAGAGTTTCTGATCTCTTAGGCATCTAAAAGAGACTTATACGCAACCTATTAAATCAGCAAAAATTAATTGTTAAGCATCCACTCAGTGTTTGCAGACATGTAAGCTATGTGAGAGATAATACTAGCTGGCCGGGTACAGTGGCTCATGCCTGTAATCCCAGCACTTTGGGAGGCCAAGGCAAGTGGATCACCTGAGATCCGGAGTTCGAGACCAGCCTGGCCAGCACGGTGAAACCCCATCTCCACTAAAAATACAAAAATTAGCCAGGCATGTGGCGAGTGCCTGTAATCTCAGCTACTCGGGAGGCTGAGGTGGGAGAATCACTTGAACCCAGGAGGTGGAGGTTTCGGTGAGCTGAGGTCACTCCATTGCACTCCATCCTGGGCAACAGAGCAAGACTTTGTCTCAAAAAAAAGGAAAGAGAGAAAGAGAGAAGAAAGAAAAGGAAGGAAAGAAGGAAGGGAGGGAGGGAGGAAGGGAGGGAAGGAGGGGAAAATTAGGAACTAAGACATAGAGAAGTCAAGCCATCTGCCCAGTGCCACATAGCTAGCAAGTAGGAAAGCCGGGATCTGAGCATAGTCTGATTCCAGAACATATGATCTTAAAGAAGTCTAAATTATGGTTCCTGCCCTCAACAAATTGATAATCTAGTTGTGACTAACACACATGAAAGCAGCAGTACATTATGTAAGATGAGCATATATAATTAAGTGCTAAATTGAATGCTTCAGAAGTTCAGAGGGCACAGGAAGGCGTGGACCAGGCAAGCAGCCTTTCATGAGAAATAACCTTGAAGTTGAACCTTAAATGGCCCCTGAGATGTGCATAGGGAATGCACTGCTACAGATGAGGTGGTGGCAAAAGCGTTAGAAGCAGGAGTGAGCAAGACTTTGTCCTGGAGAATAGAGCAGCCAGCCTGACCACAGCTGGGTGGAGCTGATGGGAAGGGCTGGACCAACTAGGAAGGCCTTTAAAGCAAGGCAGAGTTTAGGCTTGGTGCATTAGTAACAAGATAGTCATGAAAGGCCCTCGATCAATAAAGCAATATAATAACAGATGTTATAAGACGTGTTTGGCAGGATACAGAGAATCTTTTTTTTTTTTTTTTTTTTTTGAGACGGAGTTTCGCTCTTGTTACCCAGACTGGAGTGCAATGGCACGATCTCGGCTCACCGCAACCTCCGCCTCCTGGGTTCAGGCGATTCTCCTGCCTCAGCCTCTTGAGTAGCTGGGATTACAGGCGTGCGCCACCATACCCAGCTAATTTTTTGTATTTTTAGTAGAGACGGGGTTTCACCATGTTGACCAGGACGGTCTCAATCTCTTGACCTCGTGATCCACCCCCTCGGCCTCCCAAAGTGCTGGGATTACAGGCGTGAGCCACCGTGCCCAGCGAGAATCTATCTTTCTTATTAAAATTGTAGATGATGACCAGGCATGGTGGCTCACGCCTGTAACCCAGCACTTTTTCCAGTACTTTGGGAGGCTAAGGCAGGCGGATAACCTGAGGTCAGGAGTTCGAGACCAGCCTGGCCAATGTGGTGAAACCCTGTCTCTACTAAAAATACAAAAATTAGCCGGGCGTGGTGGCACATGCCTGTAGTCTCAGCTACTCAGGAGGCTGAGGCAGAAGAATCACTTGAACCCCAGTCTCGTTCTCTCTTTCACACACACACACACACTCTGTCAGATTCTCTGTCACACTCTGTCGCAACTCACCCAGATTGGGGTGCAGTGGCACCATCATGGCTCACTGCAGCCTCTACCTCCTGGGCTCAGGCAATTCTCTGCCCTCAGACTCCCAAGTAGCTGGGACCACAGGCACGTGCCACCATGCCTGGCTTATTTATTTTTTTGTGGAGATGGGGGTCTTGCTAGGCCCAGGCTGGTCTTGAACTCCTGGGCTCAGTTAACCCTCCTGCCTTGGCCTTCCAAATTGCTGGGAGTTCCAGTCTGCACCTGGGTGAGTTCCAGTCTTGATTCTGCTTTTAACTAGGTATGTGATTTTGGGCAAGCCAGCAGCCTCTCTGGGCCACAGGTTACCATCTGTAAAATAAGGAGAACAGGATTGGAACAGTGGTTCTGTCTTTAATGCACAGCAGAATCGCCTGTGATGATTTCTGAAAAATATACAGCCCTGGGTCCCCACCCTAGAGACATTTTTAAAGCTCCTAAAGTGAATTTGTTGCTTACTGAAGGTTAGAAGTTTCAGGGCTGGCCGGGTGCGGTGGCTCACGCCTGTAATCCCAGCACTTTGGGAGGCTGAGGCAGGTGGACCACGGGGTCAAGAGATCGAGACCATCCTGGCCAACATGGTGAAACCTAGTCCCTACTAACCACACTGGGCATGGTGGCGTGCGCCTGTAGTCCCAGCTACTCGGGAGGCTGAGGCAGGAGAATGCTTGAACCTGGGAGGCAGAGGTTGCAGTGAGCCGAGATCGCGCCACTGCACTCCAGGCTGGCACCTGGCAACAGAGCGAGACTGTCTCAAAAAAAAGAAGAAGAAGAAGAAGTTTCAGGGCTCAGTTGCTCTTTAGGCTCCCTTCCAGATCTGACAAATCCATTTACCAATGCATTTTGCCTAGAGCCACACTTGTGGTTTTTGATCAAGTCCCTCTGTCTGTGGTCAGTCATTGCTTCAGCTGGGAGGAGTTTATAATGATGTTCTGGATAGAGCACTTGCTGATAGCAGTGGTCCTGAGCCTGACTTGAACTCGCTGTGAATCAGAGTAAGAACTAGGAAGTTTGAGCCGGGCGTGGTGGCTCACGTCTGCAATCCTAGCACTTTGGGAGGCAGAGGCAGGTGGAAAACCTGAGGTCAGGAGTTCGACACCAGCCTGGCCAACATGGCAAAACCCTATCTCTCCTAAAATACAAAAATTAGCTGGGCATGGTGGCAGGTGTCTGTAATCCCAGCTACTCGGAAGGCTGAGGCAGGAGAATTGCTTGAACCTGAGAGGCGGAGGTTGCGGTGAGCCGAGACTGCACCATTGTACTCCAGCCTGGGCAATAAGAGCAAAACTTCTTCAGAAAAAAAGGCCAGGCGCAGTGGTTCATGCCTGTAATCCCAGCACTTTGGGAGGCAGAGGCGGGTGGATCAACTGAGGTCAGGAGTTCAACACCAGCCTGGCCAACATGGTGAAATGCCGTCTCTACTAAAAATGCAAAAAATTAGCTGGACGTGGTGGCAGGCACCTGTAATCCCAGCTACTCAGGAAGCTGAACCCGGGAGGTGGAGGTTGCAGTGAGCTGAGATTGCGCCATTGCACTCCAGCCTGGGCAACAAGAGTGAAACTCCACCTCAACAAAAGTAAAAGAACTAGGAAGTTTGCCTTAATCCTTCTCACTTTACAGAGGACAAAAATAACTGAAAATAAGGAACAAGCTATGTGAGTAAATAGCATGTATGTGGTATACTGCTAAGTACTGAAATCTGACTGTGTGTGTGAGAGAGAGAGAGAGAGACAGAGAGAGAAAGAGAATGCTTGGCATTTTTTTAGCCCACTTCCCCATGGACAGCTGGTCAAATTCCTAACTTGTGAGACTGCTTGGATGGACGTGGTTGAGTTTTATATAACAGAATAATGCTTACTGAAAGCTTTGAACAAGATGGGAAGAGAGACAGAAATTCTTTAAAAAGAGTCTTGAGCTCCCTCCCTAACTTTCTCTTATGTGGGAAATGCAGACATTTTGATCCTTCTCCTTGAGTACTAGCAATCCATTGTTCCTATACCCTGTTATCTGTCTTTAGCTGCCAAACATCTGAAAATGGGAGGGGGAGCAAAGCTTAACCTCCACCCCTGGGCCTAGTGGCTCACACTTGTAATTCTAGCACTTTGGGAGGTCAAGGCAGGAGGATCGCTTGAACTCAAGAGTTTGAGACCATCCTGGACAAAATAGTAAGACCTTGTGTCTACAAAAAAAACACAAAATAGCCAGGCATGATGGTGCACGCCCGTAGCCCCAGCTACTCAGGAGGTTGAAGCAGGAGGATCACTTAAACCCAGGAGGTGAAGGCTGCAATGAGCTGTGACTGTGCCACTCCACTCCAGCCTGGGCAACAGAGTGAGACCCTGTCTCAAAAACAAAAAACAGGCCAGGCACAGTGGCTCACGCCTGTAATCCCAGCACTTTGGGAGACCAACGTGGGTGGATCAACTGAGGTCAGGAGTTTGAGACCAGCCTGGCCAACCTGGTGAAACCCCACCTCTACTAAAAATACAAAAAGCTGGGCTTGGGGCAGGTGTCTGTAGTCCCAGCGACTTGGGAGGCTGAGGCAGGAGAATCACTTGAACCCAGGAGGCGGAGGTTGCAGTGAACCAAGAGCCATTGCACTCCAGCCTGGGCAACACAGTGAGACTCTGTCTCAAAAAAAAAAAAAAAAAAAAAAATATATATATATATATATATATACACACACACACACATATACACACACACATATATATCTCTTTATATATATATATATAATAGAGAAAGAAACATCACAGATATAAATGAATTCACACTCACCATTACCCTCACCAAGACCCTTTCTCTACATACAGTGTCCAAACTAGCAGGGAGAGTTGCTGATTAGAGGAGCTCTGCCCCCATCCCTGGGACTGTTTCTCTCCACTTTTCTGGGTTTTCCTCCACGTATTGGCTTTATTCTCAAACAGGCTTATCCCTTCAGTGTCAAAATGGCTACAGCAGCCCTGTTGCCAATTAACTCCATGTTCAGCAGGAAGAGAGAGAGAGAGACAGAGAGAGAGACAGAGAGAGAGACAGAGAGAGAGACAGAGAGAGAGAGAGAGAAAGAGAGACTCCTTTTCCAGTAACTCTGGAGAAAGTCCCTAGATTTAATCTGATTGGGAGGGCTTAGAGCACATGCTTACCTCAAACCAATTAGTTAGGACAGACTGGCTGATTTAGGCCTAAGTCTTGTCCCTCACCCTGGGGCTGGAGGGTGAGGAAGCCCTAACCAGATCACAAAGACCGAAACCAGAGAATTCCCAGAAAAAAAATCAAGCCTATTGTCAGGAAGAGAAACTGGGTGATAAGAAACAATGTCCACTGCACTTCAGTAGGACTAGAGTGAGGATATTACATAAGAAACCACATCACATATCATATAAAAATGCAGTTAAAGAAGAGAAGAAAGGAAGACCAGCCTGGGTAACACAGCAAGACCCTTTCTCTACAAAAAATTTAAAAAAAAAAAAAAAAAAAAGGCTGGGCTCGGTGGCTCTCATCTGTAATCCCAGCACTTTGAGAAGCTGAGGCAGGTGGATCACGAGGCAGGAGTTCGAGACTAGCCTGACCAACATGGTGAAACCCTGTCTCTACTAAAAATACAAAAATTAGCTGGGCATGGTGGCACATGCCTGTAATCCCAGCTACTCGGGAGGCTGAGGCAGGAGATTGGCTTGAATCCAGGAGGTGGAGGTTGTGGTGAGCCGAGATGGCGCCATTGCACTCCAGCCTGAGCAACAAGAGCGAAACTCCGTCTCAAAAAAAAAAAAAACAGCTTGTTGTGGTGACAGGTACTTGTAGTCCCAGCTACTCAGGAGGCTGAGATGGGAGGATCTCCTGAGCTCGGGAGGCCAAGGCTACAGTGAGCTATAATTGCACCATCACACTCCAGCCTGGGCAACAGAGTGAGATCTGTCTCAAAAAAAAGATAGACTGGGAGTGATCTTGGCAACTTCCTCCTCCCATGTTCAAGCAATTCTCCTGCCTCAGCCTCCCGAGTCACTGGGATTACAGGTGCATGCCACCACACCTGGCTAATTTTTTGTTTTTAGTAGAGATGGGGTTTCACCATGTTGGTCAGGCTGGTCTTGAACATCTGACCTCAGGTATCTGCCCACCTCAGCCTCCCAAAGTGCTGGGATTACAGGTGTGAGCCACCCCGCCTGACATCTTTCTTTCTTTTTACTTTTTTAAAGGAGGGGTCTCACTCTGTCACCCAAGCTGGAATGCAGTGGTGTGCTCATGGTTCACTGTAGCCTCAACCTCCTGGGCTCAAGTTGTCTTCTCACCTCAGCCTCAAAGTAGCTGGGACTACAGGCGTGCCATGCCCAGCTTATTAAAAAACAATTTTTGTAGAGATGGAGTTTTATTGTGTTGCCCAGGCTGATCTCAAACTCCTGGGCTCAAGCAGTCCTCCCACCTCAGCTCCCCAAAGCGCTGGGATCACAGGCATGAGCCACCGTGCTTGGCCAGAGCCTCACCTCTCCCCTCCCCTCCCCTCCCCTTCCCTTCCCTTCCCTTGTTTCCTTTTTTTTTTTTTTAATTTGAAGCACCAAACTGATTTTTTTTTTTTAATGTGAACCCTTCCCTTGTTTTCTTTCTCTCCCTCCCACCCTCCCTCCCTACAGACCGTCTTTCTAAAATGCAGTTTGGATCATGTTACTTCCCTGCTTGGAACTCTTCTGTAGTTCCCATGAGCTACCAAGAGAAAATCCAGCTTTCTCCCCTTGTCTGTCACACAGTGTTTCCACTGATCTCTTTTCTTTCTTTGTTTTTTTGAATCATCCAGCCCAAAATGTCAGCTTCCATTGATCTCTACATAAATTCCCAATCTCATCTTTGGTGCCTCCCATACTTCCTTTTTTCTGGCAAAACACCAGGCTCACTCTCCATCTGAACACCATGTACTTGCATCCCTCCTCCCATCCCCGGAAAATATCCCTTATTTCCCAAAGCTCAACTCAAGAATCACTTACTCTATGACATTTTTCTTTTTCTTTTTCTTTTTTTTTTTTCCTGAGACAGTCTGACTCTGTCGCCCAGGCTGGTGGATCACAAGATCAAGAGTGGCGTGACCTTGGCTCACTGCAGCCTCCGCCTCTCAGGTTCAAGCAATTCTCCTGCCTCAGCCTTTCAAGTTGCTGGGACTACAGGTGCCCGCTGCCACACCTGGCTAATTTTTGTATTTTTAGTAGAGACGGGGTTTCACCATGTTGGCCAGGCTGGTCTTGAACTCCTGACCTCGTGATCTGCTTGCCTCAGCCTCCTAAAGTGCTGGGATTACAGGCATGAGCCACCACACCTGGCCCCTCTATGATATTTTTCTGATTCCTTGAACCTCAACCAGTATTCCCTCCTCCCACCATGGCCCCACAGTGCTCCCCTGCATGTTAAGTGTTGACACCGCTGGCTCCTTGAGGCTGTGTCTTACTCTTTGGAGTAGCCTTATCAGCCTACAGGGCCTTAGCAAATACTGAGCTTTTCATAAATGCTTTTGAGTAGTTGAATGAACCGTACATGAATGGATTTATATTACAATCCAGTAAACACCAAGTTTTTTCCAAGGAGAATTTCCTAATGGTCCCTCCTGCTCACAGCTCTTGAGGCCATGGGCGTGGCCAGAGCTGGGTCAGGGACAGGGCCACTCCTATGTGACAGCAGGGCCCAAGCCTTCAGCCTGTTGAGGTCCATCCTGTACCTCTATAACAGTTGTGTGGCATTTGGTGACTCAGGTTCTAGTGCAAAACCACTGAGTTCCCAGTAAACTCAATAAATTCAGGGAAGCATTTCTAAAAATATAGTCCTTTGGCTGGGCGTGGTGGCTCACGCCTGTAATCCCAGCACTTTGGAAGGCTGAGGCGGGCAGACCTTAGGTCAGGAGTTCAAGACCAACTTGGACAACATGGTGAAACCCCATCTCTACTAAAAATACAAAAATTAGCCAGGCGTGGTAGTGCACACCTGAAGTCCCAGCTACTGGGGAGGCTGAGGCAGGAGAATTGCTTGAACCTGGGAGGTGGAGGTTGCAGTGAGCTGAGATTATACCACTGCACTCCAGCCTGGGTGACAGAGTGAAACTCCGTCTCAAAAAAAAAAATAAATAACCAAAATAAAAATAAAAATATAGTCCTGGCCAAGTAATCCCAGCACTTTGGGAGGCTGAGGTGGGCGGATCACGAGGTCAGGAGATTGGGACCATCCTGGCTAACACGGTGAAACCCCATCTCTACTAAAAATATAAAAAATTAGCTGGACATGGTGGCACATGCCTATAGTCCCTATTAGACTAGATGATCTCTAAGATCACTTCCCATTCTATCATTTTATTGTCTGGTTCTTACCTAATACCAATATAATGTGTGTTTGAGATGCTGAAGGTTCAAGAGTTATTGACAACATTTCACAGATGGGAAACAGGGCAGCAGGCCACGGGGTTTGCTTCAGTTCCATGGCTCCTTCCTGAGGTCTACTTCATTAAGCGATCAATATTTCCTGGCTCCTGGGTGGAACCGCAGTTACATTTCCCTTTGGAAAAGCTGGTCTGTTTTTCTCAATAGGCCTGAAGAAAAACACCAGGGCCGGCCGGGCACAGTGGCTGACACCTGTAATCCCAGCACTTTGGGAGGCCAAGGCAGGCCTCCTGAGGCCTGAGGTCAGGAGTTGGAGACCAGCCTGGTCAATATGGTGAAACCCTGTCTGTACTAAAAAATTACAAAAATTAGCCTGGTGTGGTGGCACATGCCTGTAATCCCAGCTACTTGGGAGGCTGAGGCAGGAGAATCCCTTGAACTTGGGATGCAGAGGTTGCAATGATCTGAGATCGTGCCATTGCACTCCAGTCTGGGCAACAGAGCAAGACTGTCTCAAAAAGAAAAGAGGGAAAAAAATAGGGCCAGAGTATTGTTATGAAAAATATGGCAGCACCACTTATTCTACTTCTACAGCCTACCTAGGCTTTGAAGCCCACAGTATTGAGAGTAAGAACACTTAGAGATGCTAAGATTGCCAGGAGGCAAGTAGGAAAGAGGCTGGAGAAGAGGAACAGATCTGAAGCTGCTGAGGAGCAATTTCAGTGATCTGTGGACTAGGATGGAGGAGGGGGCGGGGACCTGATCCCAAGGGCATAATGACAAGGTCAGCCTCATCTCTTCTCTCTGTTCTTGGCAACAGCCAGTCTAGCCAGAAAGAGCAATCTGTCAAATCTAATTAGAGTAGAAGAAAGTGAACAATGGGCGCCCAGCTCTAAAATGACAGCCTGGTTCAATGGGGTGGAGGAGCTCCGGAGGGATGTGTGCTTTGTGTGCTTGGAATTAGATCCTTCAAATGGATCCTTTCTGAACTCAAACTGCACAACGTCTCTAACTGGATTCTTATTTACTTCACCAGGACTCTTCAGGTCCCTGTGCCTTTTAACACATGCATATCCAGTAAAAGCAGAGGAGAACCTGGCTGTGATTCAAAGGTAAGGCTGTAATAGTAATGTAATGTAATAGTTTCATCATGCATGGCTTGGACATGGTACTGTGTGCATGCAACTGATATTTATAAATTTGCTCCCATTTCTTGTTTTGTGTTTAATTATATTGGTGGCATTAGTGTTTCTCTTCTTATTTATGCAGTCCTTTTTATTATAAGGCTTATTATTGGAATCTTGAAATTTCAAAACAGCCTGAAATTTTATTAGGACCACAAATGAACATATTTTATGATGCAAAACACTTTAATTATATTTTTGTCTTATACTTTAAATGGTCTCTCTGATTTGGATATTTTAGTTTTTGAATCAAAAGTAGGTTGCATATGATAGAATATATTTGCTGGGAAGAATAAAAATAAATAAATAAATAAAGTGGGTTGCATAGAGAAGAGGCATATTTTATAAATGGAATCAAATGAGCATATCCCTTAAAATAAATGTATGAATACAGGCTATTGAAGCTTAAAAAGCATGCATCTGCAGAATCAAGTCTCAAATAACAGCAAATATTCTGTATTATCAGCAAATATTGTACTAAAGACTAATGGTTTATTAATTTTACTATGCTTCAGTGTGGGATACTCAGACATCTTAAAGGTGTGAGAAAAAACAATTCTGTGAAGTGGGAGGAAGAGAATGGGAAGAGAGTAGGCAGCTGGTGCTAACACAATCTGCAAATTACAAGTCTCTGTCCCTCAGGGTTGGATGGTCTTCCCTATGCCTTATCTCATTTAATCCTCAGGGCACCCTGTGAAGTATGTTACTATCCTCTCTACTCTGCAGATAAGGAAACTGAGGCCTTGAGAAACTAGCCCATGGTTACAGAGAAAGGTAGTTGGGCCTTGAACCCAGGTGGTCTGCTTCCAAGTCTATCGAACTTCTCAGCAATATATTTCTGGTAGACATAGGAGACATTAAATTTTAAAAATCATTAAAGTGTGAATAATGTCAACACGAGGACCCTCCTCTAATCTGTTGGTCATTCCCGGACATGAAGGAGGCGGTGGACTTTAGCCTGGTGTATTTGTATCACTTTCCCTACTTTACTGCGTGTTGCAAACCCTTATTTTCTAACAGCATCTCTTATTTCTTTTTTGCTTGTTCATTCGTTCTTTCGTTCCTTTTTTCTTTCTCCATTATTCGAATAAATTATCTTGTAAAAAGACAAAGGGAAGTCTACCAATACTGCTCACTTCACTTCACCCCAAACCCAGTCCTTTCCCCAGAGAAACCCCTGTTAGCAATTTGGGGTGTAACCAAATTGCTATTTCTTACCTGTTTGCATGGTGTGTGTGTGTGTGTGTGTGTGTGTGTGTGTGTGTGTGCGCGTGCGCGCGCGCGCGCATCATATTGTTTTGTGTGACTTTTTAAAAGGTAAATGGTGCCATGCTGTGCTTTTTATTCTCAACTTGCTTTTTATTTATTTATTTTTATTTTTTAGATGGAGTCTTGCTCTGTTGCCCAAGCTGGAGTGCAATGGTGCAGTCTCGGCTCACTCCAATCTCTGCCTCCTGGGTTCAAGCAATTCTCCTGCCTCAGCCTCCCGAGTAGCTGGGACTACAGGCGTGTGACACCACGCCCAACTAATTTTAATTTTTGTATTTTTAGTAGAGATGGGGTTTCACCATGTTGGCCAGGCTGGCCTCAAACACCTGACCTCATGATCTGCCCACCTCAGCCTCCCAAAGTGCTAGGATTACAGGTGTGAGACACTGTACCCCGCCTTTTTTTTTTTTTTAAACAGCCTATGCCTTGTGGAGATCTCTACCTGGCAGTATGTTTAAATGTAATTCATTCTGTTTCACTCTTACATAGCATTCTGTGCATCATGACTTGTACTGTTTTCTCTCTATCTCATCTGTGCTTTTGAAACGGCTTAATGGCATACAAGTCAACATTTAACCATATTTGTATTTATGGGGCAGGTAGAGACAGGCACAAGCTTTCTGGCTGGCTGGAGTGCTACTAACAACATAGGAGAGGAAGGAAAGGTGAGACGTGCCCAGGCCAGCACTGTGAGCCCCAGCAAGAGGCCTGGGGCAGGCACAGTGTTATCAGTAGATTCGTTCCCTCTCTGCCTCTGAGTATTTGAGCATTTACCTTTTCCTTGAGCCCAGCTATTCTCCAGACATTTATTCCTTATATATGAGATAATAGTAACATACTCCGCAGGGTGCTGTGAGGATTAAACTAGTCAACTCGCAGCAGAAGACATCACACCCAGGCATATCGCGAAATGTTCTGTTATGAATTGTGCCTGTGCTGGCCTTTTTCTCTCTCCTTCTCAAATCATGTATTTCATTTTACATTTTATTTGAGCTCATTTGCACTGAAGGACTATCCCTCTCCCTTCATATATTAGGTTGCAAGGCTCAAAGCAGTGTGGTTAATAAATGGAGCTATGGAGGTCATCATGAGATGCTCTGGTGCAGGATTATGCAAGAAAGCACTAGAAACTGACTGACAGCTGGGCTCAAGTCCTGATGTGGATACTTAGTAGCGGTGTGACTCCTGTAATGTTTTGTCATCTGGAAAATCAGGGTAGTGCTAATAGTAATACTTAGTCCGTGGGGTGTGGTCAGGTGGAAATGGGATAATGTATCAAAGGAACTTAGTATAGTTTCTGGTATAGAGGAAGGTCAGCTGCTGTCATTAGTATTTAGAAAGGTTGCAACATCCCCACTTCCATTTTCTGGCTGTAGAGTATCACTCTCCAGTTTCCTCAGAAGTGACGATAAAAACAGGCTTAATCTCAAAGCACAGCTGTTTGTTGTTCCATTAGTCCATAGTTTTTAACTGTTATTTTTTTAGAGTCAGGGTCTCACTCTGTTGTCCAGGCTGGAGTGCAATGGTGCAATTATGGCTCACTGCAGCCTTAAACTCCTGGGCTCAAGTGATCCTCCTGTCCCAGCCTCCCAGGGAGCTGGAACTAACTATAGGCATACACCACCACTCCTGGCTAATTAAAAAAAATTTTTTTGTAGACATAGGATCTTGTGTTGCCCAGACTGGTCTCAAACTCCTGAGCTCAAGCAATCCTCCTGCCTCAACCTCCCAAAGTGTTGGGATTACAGGCATGAGCCAGCACTAATTTCTTTTTTAAGCAAATATTCCCTGAGTAACCACTGCGTATGTCATACCTTGCTGGGCACTGTGTGAAATATAAAGGAAGTGTGAAACAGGGCTCTTGCCCTCAAAGTTACACTGAAGTTCCTTAACACTGGAGAGAACACAGCATAGTATTGTGAACATACGTGCCATGGCTTTTTTTTTGTAATTTATGTTACTTTAAATATAGATAGATAGATAGATAGATAGATAGATAGATGGAGTCTTGCTATATTGACTAAGCTGGTCTTGAACTTCTGGCCTCAATTGATCCTCCCATCTCAGCCTCCCAAAGTGCTAAGATTACAGGCATGCACCACTGCACTGGCCTTCTGTTATTTTCAGAGGCATCTATAATTATTGGACACCTGCTCTTATGTTCTGTGTCTAGCTTCAGAATTATTGTAGAAGCTTGTCTGAGCGTCACCTATAGAACCTGAGCCATTAGATCATCTATCCCTAACCGCTAATGCCGGGCTGGTTTCCTGGCTGAGGGCAGCTCTCACTTCCTCCTGAGAGCCTGAGAGAATTAGGAACAGAGCCAGTGGGAGGAGCTGCCCTCCAGGCCACCAACGCTTGCTCTCACAGAAACATGCAGATAGTCCCTTGTTCTGGGCACAGTAGGAGCGGATAGTTAGCAGGCAGATGAAATCCAAAGAGTAGAAACTGTCTGAAAGGGCCTGAGGATGCTGTGTGAAGGGAATAAAACGACCTTATTTTTGTGATAAATTCCCAGGAAATAAACCTATAGTATTTACAAAATGTCCGCCTAGTCCTCAGCACAGTAAGCTTTCTCTGACCCACAGAACCCATTTTCTGTTTGGATGTGAACTCATTGCAGCCTGCGCAACATGAAATTCCAACCGGACATAAAAGGCCACTTCAGCTGTCAAGCCACGTGTGGATTTCGGTTTAAGACTCAGCCCAGGCAGCAGATGCTTGGGGAGTGGCACGCCTATTCCTGATACAGAAACCCGGCACCCTTTGTCTTGATCCCCAACTGAAATCAGGGATAGGCAATTCTGAATTTTTTTAAATGGGCTATGTTAAATCCTTCTTATGCGAAAAAATATCACTTATAAAGTTGAGGTTTCTCAGAGAGCTCTCCCTTTTACTGCAGAAGGGGTTTCTTAGCAAGCAAAGATATCTGCTCACTAAATTATACCTCTGTGAAGATGAGATTCTTAAGTGTAAGGTGTATGATTTGCCGTTTTGGGGTTAAGTACAATGCAGAACAATCTGTCTCCGCCACTTTTTTTCTGGAGATGTTCTTTTTATTTTATTTTGACAAAGACAGGCACATTTCTGAAATTTCTACTGGGAAACTCAGAATACAAACTTACCAGCATGTTAGAATTCTAAAAATAGTTTGACCCTGCATTTCAGAGCTCAGGGCTTCAAAACTATGCTGTCCAAACATGATTGGTGATTAATTTATTTTGACCCCCTGCAAGAAGTGAAAGCAGCTGGTTTATGACATTTGAGAGAGAGCCCATTTTCCAAAGGAGAACAAAGAGAAAGTGGCCACCCCTCCCCGCCGGGAGCCCGCTTTGCTTTGTCTGAGCGTACTCCCTCCAGGGACTGCCGCAGGGGAGGCTAAAAGCTGTGTCCTTGCGATTAGTTTGGTACACTTGGTTCAGCAGCCCCGGGAATGTGGGGAGTTGTGTGCCTGCACAGTATCAACGTTATCAGCTGCCCGTTCATGTCGCCTCTCCCTGAAGACACTTTTATAACACAGTAACACTTAGGAGGACGTTCCCCTCCTTTACTTCTGTTTCTCTGCTGATAAACAAATGTCAGGCACCTTCCTGGATCCGGTCCCTGATTCAGTGAGTTACTGTATATCCATCCATTGCCCTTTTTTGTCCTCCAAACACTGAGCTCTCGGTGCTCTTCTGGCTGGATCCAGACTGTGAAGGTTACAGCCCAACTGGACCCTTTCAGGACTTGGGGGCCCAACCTTCTGTCTCTGGGGCCTCAAGGAGCCTTCCATTCCGGATGGGTTCCTAATTACCGTGTTTCTGGTGCTACCAGACAAATGACAAGGCCCTGTTTTGACCCAGAGCCCTATAGCTGTGCCCTGATGGGAGATGGGAATCTTCATGTCTGAGGACAGGGACCTCATCAACAGCGTTACTCCTAGACTGAGTGAACTGGTCAGTCCACGAGGCTTCATCACTAGAATAAAAACAGAGATGGATGATTATGATGCTTGAACCTCTGCAAGTGGGAGGGTCCAGAAGGTTATTCCGGAACAACTGGGCAAGGGAAGTGCAAGGGCTGAGTAGGAAAAAGCGTCTGCTCAGTGCAGGGCAGCATAAACTCTGCAACATAAAAAGAGGGAAGCTGCGCCCTGGCATCATCTTGCGGGTTGCAGTTCCCGGCAACAGGGCTGGCTCCGGAGCAGAAGCGCAACCCGTCATCTTCCTGCGGGCTGCAGCCATAGGTGGAGAAAGGTGGTACCACAAGGCTCTCCCAGTGGATGGCGGTGACGCGCTCTAAGCAGACGATGGCAGAGGCTCCTATCAAATGGGTGCAGAGAAAAAGGAAGTGGAGAGAGGAGGAGGGACTAGAAATGGCACTGCAACGATCCTGGAATACAGTCAGAAATGATAAACGCCTCCACCTTGAAACGCAACCCCTAGCCCATTTTTCCAATGTGCCTCCGATAACTGCTTTTAATATGTTGTGAATCCCATTAAAGCAGGATAGAATAAATGAAAGCAGTCCCCTACCAGGTCCTAATTTTCATTCTCCTTTAGGACTGTCTTAAATAACAAGGACAACCTAAAAATCAAGCCCACCCTGTTTAGCTGTGGCAAGTGCTAAAAACCGTTAAGGCCTTTGAAATACTGCTCTCCAAACCAGAGTGGGCATCCAGGTTTCTCTGCAGAGCAGAAAGGCGGCTGCGGTTGTGTCCATGACTTTGCTTCCTTGGTTAGGGCGGTGACGTGCAGCGCCAGGGCCTGGGCCGGGGCTCTCACCCGCGCAGCGCTGCAGCTCTGGCGAGCCCTAAGCTCTCTGTCCTCTGACCAGCAGGCGGCGCTGTCTCGGGGCCGGGGCCGCCGCCCCCTCCCGCCACGATGGCCACTTCCGCTGCCGCCCTGCTAGTGCGACCCCTCCACGCCCTGCTATTTAGAAGCGGCGTTTCTTCACCGAGGGCTGTCTGGGGAAGTTTCTGTGCTCTTGTGACAATTAATACTGTTTGAAAACCTCCCTCTTGTGTCTTTTGGAAGAGTGGAAATCCTAAAAAAAAAAATTTTTTTTTTGAGACCGAGTTTTGCTTTTGTTGCCCAAGCTGGAGTGCAATGGTGCGACCTCCGTTCACAGCAACCTCCCCCTCCCAGCGATTCTCCTGCCTCAGCCTCCGGAGTAGCTGGGATGACTGGCGCCGGCCACCAGGCCTGGCTAATTTTTGTATTTTTAGTAGAGACGGGGTTTCACTATGTTGGCCAGGCTGGTCTCGATCCGCTGACCTCGTGATCTGCCCACCTCGGCCTCCCAAAGCACCGGGATTTTCGCGCCCTGCCCTCCCCCCAAAATTGTTTTTTTTAATTTGGGATTACATCATCAAAAAGTTTTTTAGACATCTCAAATGCATTTCAACTTATTCGAATAAAAAGGGCCCCTGACACGACAAAAAGGCAGTATAGATTGAAAATTCGAATGCTTTAGAAAAAAAAAATCCCCTTCCTGTTTATTCCAGATTTTTCTACAGACTTGGAGGCCAGCTCGCGAAAATTCAGCTGCGGCGCCATCTGCTGGACGCGCTGCGCCACTGCAAGGCCCTTTCTGGGAAGGTGTCGAGGTGGCAGGTGACGGCCCCATTTATTGTTCATGAGAGACTCTGGCACCAAGGTAGCATTCACAGGCAATCGGCTTCTCTACCAAGGCCTTCTCTGGAAAGCCGAGGCAGGTGGATCACCTGAGGTCAGGAGTTTGAGACCAACCTGGCCAACATGGTGAAACCTGGTCTCCACTAAAAATACAAAAATTAGCTGGGCGTGGTGGTGCGCACTGGTAGTCCCAGCCACTCAGGAGACCGAGGCAGGAAAATTGCTTGAACCTGGGAGGTGAAAGTTGCAGTGAGTTGAGATTGTGCCACAGCACTCTAGCCTGGGTGACAGAGCGAGACTCTGTCTCAAAAAAATAACAACAAAAAAGGAGACCAGTCTGACTCTCTACAAGAAAGTGGCCTGTGTTGAGGAGCCCTTGGGCCTCAATGAGTCGTCATTTGTTATATCGGTGGTCTCTGAGGAAAACCTGAGGCTTAGCTCATTTCATTTCTTCCACTGGCCCACGGGCATAGGGCTACAAACTAAAACTAGACTTTCCGTCAGTGCACACGGGGTTTCAGGGCCGGAAATCACAGTGTACTTGTTCTGAATGCTTCTGATTTTGCTGAATGGGAGGAGTTTCCAAGGTGAAGAGGATGACAGAAATGAAATTAATCTGGGAGTAGAGAGATATTAAATGTGGCCTGGGCCATGGTTTGATGTAAGATCACAAAACCCTGCCACCATTTTCCAAACTCCTCAGTCAGTTCTGATCCACTTGAAGATTTTTCTATTTAGAAGACTTCAGGCCCTTTCTACATGAGATCTAAACCTATTAGCAGACACATTTATACACATACCCCAGCAGAAGCCTGCATTCCCTCCCCAGTATCGCACTTTGTGAAAGCCCATAATCAGAAAATGTTTAGAGAACTGGTAGAAAGCAGAATTTTAGAGCAGATTGCAGTTGGCCCACCCACCTGGAAAAATATGGTATGAGGGATAGGAAGCATTTGTAATAGAAATATGCTATCAAGCATAGTCCTGGCCCAGCAAAACTTGATAGTTACTTTCTAACAAAACTGAATTTTGTATTCAGAGATGAGTTTATGATGGTTTTCCTGAAAGAGATGAAGTAGCTTTATCAATAGTATAGCCTACTGGAGCCTCACTGATTAAGTAGCCCTTGGGGTCCATGTCAAGTGACTTCCACATAAGTCATGTGTCATTTGATGACTGATACTTTCTGAGAAATGCATCCTTAGGCAATTTCATCACTGTGCAGACATCAGAGTGCACATACACAAACCTAGATGGTAGTGTCTGCTATACTCCTGGGCTATGTGATATAGTCTATTGCTCCTAGGCTTCAAAACCTTATAGCATATACAGTATCCAGTATTCAGTAACTATACTGAATACTGTAAGCAATTATAACACCGTAAGTATTTGTATATCTAAACATAAACATATAAAAAGTACAGTAAAAATATGATATTATAATCTGATGAAACCACCATCATTAACGAGGTCCACCACTGACTGAAACATCATTATGCAAAGCGTGACTATATAGTCAATGTCTTATAAGGGCATCCTTTGGTACTTCAAGAACTAAGTCCTCATGAATGAGACCTGCTGATTCTACTATGATACTGATCATAGAGAAAATGTTAACTTTCTATATCAGTGCTTGAAGAAGATACTCAGACAACTAACAAAATGAGATGAAAATCTAGAAAAATAAGATAAAAATCTACTGTGGGCTGGGCGTGGTGGCTCACACCTGTAATCCCAACACTTTGGGAGGCTGAGGCAGGAGGATCACTTCAGCCCAGGAGTTTGAGACCAGCCTGGGCAACATAGTGAGCCCTCATCTCTATTAAAGGTTTTAAAAATTAGCTGGGCCGGGCATGGTGGCTCACACCTGTAATCCAAGCACTTTGGAGGTCAAGGCGGGTGGATCACCTGAGGTCGGGAGTTCGAGACCAGCCTGACCAATATGGTGAAATCCTGTCTTTATTTAAAAAAAAAAAAAAAAAAAAAAAAATTAGCTGGGGGTGGCTCATGCCTGTAATCCCAGCACTGTGGTAGGCTGAGGCGGGTGGATCACCTGAAGTTGGGAGTTCGAGACCAGCCTGACCAACATGGAGAAACCCCCGTCTCCACTAAAAATACAAAATATCAATTCTAAATCTTCTAGGATAAAAATATTTAAATTAAAAAAATCTAGCCAGCTGTGGTGGCATATGCCTATAATCCCAGCTACTTCGGAGGCTGAGGCAGGAGATTCACTTGAACCTGGGAGTTGGAGGTTGTGGTGAGCCAATAGGGCACCATTGCACTCCAGCCTGGGCAACAAGAGTGAAACACCGTCTCAAAAAAAAAGGAGGGGGCCGGACACGGTGGCTCACGCCTATAATCCCAGCACTTTGGAAGGCCAAGACCAGCCTAGCCAAGATGGTGAAACCCCGACTCTACTAAAAATAAAAAAATTTAGACAGGCATGGTTGCAGGGGCCTATAATCCCACCTATTCAGGAGGCTGAGGCAGAAGAATCGCTTGAACCCGGGCGGCAGAGATTGCAGTGAGCTGAGATTGCACCACTGCACTCCAGCCTGGGCAACAGAGTGAGACTCTGTCTTAAAAAAAAAAAAAAAAAAATTAGCCAAGTGTGGTGGCATGTGCCTGCAGTCCCAGCTACTTGGGAGGCCGAAGTGAGGGTATTCCTTGAGTGTAGGAGTTCAAGGGTGTAGTGAGCTATGACTGAGCCACTGCACTCCAGCTGAGTGATACAGACCCTGTCCAAAAAAAAAAAAAAAAGAGAGAGGAGTGGGGGAGGGAGGAAGGAAGGAAAGGAAAAAGGAAAGGGAAGGGAGGGAAGGGGAAAGGAAGAAGCCAGGTGCAGTGGCTCACGCCTGTAATCCCAACACTTTGGGAGACTAAAGCCGGTGGATTACTTGAGGTCAGGAGTTTGAGATCAGCCTGGTCAACTTGGTGAAAACCTGTCTCTACTAAAAATCCAAAAATTAGTTGGGCATGGTGGCAGACACCTGTAAATCCCAGCTACTCAAGAGACTGAGGCAGGAGAATAGCTTGAATCTGGAAGGCAGAGGTTGCAGTGAGCCGAGATTGTGCCACTGCACTCCAGCCTGGGCAACAGAGCGAGATTCCATCTCAAAAAAAATCCACTCTGGCTGGCAGTGCATGAGTGGACTGTATGAGAAAATTAGTAAAACTAAGTTATTGGGTATCAAATTGTGACCAATATAGGAAATACTGATGGCTAGTGTAAGGTCTGTTCTCGCCGAGTTTAAAGAGAAGAAACTGAGGCCAGCACAAGATCTGATGCGAAGGGATTTATTCAGGCTCCCGGACGAGGTTCTGCGGTCCGACAGGAGGCACCAGAGAAGTCGCGCGGACTCCTCTCAGACATGGGGTTTTATAGGGAGTGGAGGCGTTTGATTGGCTGTGCCCAAGGTGAGTAGGGCAAAATGGCAGGGAGTGGGGCCCGGATGGAACAAAATGGCAGGGAGTGGGGCCCAGATAGGACAAAATGGTAGGCAGGGAGTGGGGCCCAGATAGGACAAAATGGTAGGCAGGGAGTGGGGCCCAGATAGGACAAAATGGTAGGCAGGGAGTGGGGCCCAGATAGGACAAAATGATAGGGAGTGGGGCCTGGATGGGACAAAATGCTATCAGGTAGGTGCTGGCGGCGCTTTTTTTCCATGGGCTCCCGGGGGAGGGGGTGTGTGTGTCTGAACTCCCGGCAAGGGAAGGAGGTGTGTCCAAGCTCCCAGTGAGGGGAGGGGGTGTGTCCGAGCTCCCCGCGAGGGGAGGGGGTGTGTCCGAGCTCTCCGCCACGCAACCAGCCTTGCAGCTAGTGCCACATCTATTGTATCCCACAATTCTGCTAACATGAGAATGTATCAGAAAAAACTAATTTAGTTTCTCCTGTACTGTAACTCAACAATTAACACAGAATACTTCTATGACCTCTGGGCACCAAAACGTGTGTGGGGATTTCTCCCCACCAAAAATCAGTCAATCAGTTCTTTTCTGCTATGGATACCAGCTAGGTGTTCTCTAATTCAATTCTCACACTACCTGGAGAGCCTCAGATCCCACAGGTTGAGGGTTGAGTCCCATGAGACTGAGCCCCGCTTAGGATGCTGATTGCAAGCCCCACGTGGTTTTTACCAGCTATAAATGAGGGTTCCCACAACCTCCTCCCTGGGATCAATTAATTTGCTAGAATGGCTCACACAACTCAAGGAAGCACTTAATTGTGTTTACTAGTTTATTACAAAGAATATTCACTTAAATTTTTTTTTTTCCTATTTTTATACTTAAAAAATGTGTTTACAGACAAGGTCTCACTGTGTTACCCAGGCTGGTTTTGAACTCCTGGGCTCAAACATGAGCCACCGCACCTGGCTACGAAGGATATTTTCAAGGATGCAAATAAACAACCAGGTAGAGATATGCATAGGGCGAGGTACAGAGGAAGGGGCACCAAGCGTCCACGCCGTCCCTGGGTACGCCAGTTTCTGGGAAACGCCACTTGTTCAGCCTTCCAGAAGCTCGCTGAAACCTGCCTTTTTGGGTTTTTATTGAGGCTTCATTACATAGGAATGATTGATTAAACCATTGGCCATTTGGTGATCAACTTAACCATCAGCCCCTCTTCCCTCCCTGGAATTCCAGCCCTCTGGGAATGTGGCTGGTTCCCTTGGCAACCAGACCCCATCCTGTGGCCATCCTGATTTTCACCTCATTAATGTAAACAGGTGTGGTTGAAGAGTTTGGTAAAAATAACAAAAGGTTTTCTGTCTTCCACTTTTATTACTCAAGCTTTTCCTGAGTTGCTTCAGGACTCAGGACAAAAGGCCTTTAACAAAAGATATTGTTCTAGTTACTTAGGAAATGACAAGGCTTACAGGAGCTGAAAGCCAGGAATAGTGGAGGAAAACCAAAATATATACACCGTAACATCACATAATGTATTAATATTTGTAGAGTCGGCCAGGCACATTGGTTTATTTCTGTAATTCAGCACTTTGGGAGGCTGAGGCAGGCGGATCACGAGGTCAGGAGTTCAAGACCAGCCTGGCCAACATGGTGAAACCCCATCTCTACTAAAAGTACAAAAACTAGCCAGGTGTGGTGGCACATGCCTTTAATCCCAGCTACTCAGGAGGCTGAGGCAGGAAAATCACTTGAACCCAGGAGGTGGAGGTTGTAGTGAACCGAGATTGCGCCACTGCACTCCAGCCTGAGTGACAGAGCAAGACTCTGTCTCAAAAAGAAAAAGACAGAAGAAATCGCCTGAAGCTGGGTGCAGCTGTGGTCCTGTAGTACCAGCTACTCAGGAGGCTGAGGCAGGAGGATGGCATGAGCCCAGGAGTTGGAGTCTAGCCTTGGCAACAGAGGGAGATGCTACTTCTTTTTGTTTGTTTGTTTGTTTAGATGCTGTCTCTAAATAAATAAATAAAATAGCTTGATAATAAATCAGCACTGAACATTGACATTAAGTAGAGACTTAAGCATGTCTCAACGAAGGTTTTTTTCAGAGCCTCTGGATTGGGACAGGACCAAGATTTTTTCAGGGCCTCTGGCTTGGGACAGAATGGAGGTAGAGCAGTGAAATCTTCCACTGTGTGGCACAAGGCAGTCCCTTGAAACTGTTTTCTCCTGTTGTTCTGCTTATTTCCGTAACTTGTTTGCTAGGAGGGTGCCTCCACCCTCAGAGCACAGCCACACACACACACACACACACACACACACACACACACACAACCTGCCACCTTCCCCACAGACATGCCAAGAGCATTCGCTGAGCACTATTTTTGGGGAAGCCAATATAAAAAGGTTGCCCATTCCCCTGGCAGTTGAGCTCAAGATTCAAATATTTATGTTTGGCAAAAAGCAAGGGGAACATTTTTCTGGAGGTGACCTCTCTCTTGACTTTCAGCTTGTTCTAAAATTGGGCTTTTGAGAATATGTGACTATTCTCTGGAAAAAAAGAAAAAAGAAACATTAAATTCGGTAGTTTCTATCTGGACCCTAGAGTTAAGTGTGTCCCTCACATTGAAATCCTGGTTCCATAGAGGAATTGCCTAAACAATAGCAATTGAATTCATTTTTGTTTTTTCAGTATAGATCAGTCCTCTTCTCTCCTCTCCCCACAAAATGTCAGGCTCATCAGAGTTCTTGGCTTTCTGGCCACGTCCTGGACCCCCCAGGGCGCCTGCTGAGTTGGCAGCACCTCCTAGTTCCCTACTGTGGCTCTTTGTTTTTTTTTTAAACAAGACAGGTTTCACCATGTTGGTCAGGCTGGTCTCAAACTCCCGACCTCAGGTGATCCACCCGCCTTGGCCTCCAAAGTGCTTGGATTACAGGCGTGAGCCACCACCCCCGGCCAGCTCTTTTACCTACTTATTTATTTTTGAGACAGGCTCTCTCTGTCACCCACGCTGGAGTGCAGTGGTGTGAACACTGCTCACTGCAACTTCAACCTCCCAGGCTCAAGTGATCCTTCTGTCTCAGCCTCCCAAGTAACTGGGACTACAGGCATGCACTACCACACCGGCCTAATTTTTATTTTTTTGTAGAGACGGAGTCTCACCACGTTGCTCAGCTGGTCTTGAACTCCTGGGTTCAAGCAGTCCTCCCACCTCAGCCTCACAAAGTGTTAGGATTACAGGCATCAGCACTGCACCCAGCCCACATAGCTTTATTTATTTATTTTTTTTTTGAGATGGAGTCTCACTCTGTCGCCCAGGCTGGAGGGCAGTGGTGAGATCTCAGCTCACTGCAACCTCTGCCTCCCGGGTTCAAGCGGTTCTCCCACCTCAGCCTCCTGAGTAGCTGGGACTGCAGGCATACACCACCATGCCCAGCTAATTTTTGTAATTTAAGTAGAGACAGGATTTCACCATGTTGGCCAGGCTGGTCTTGAACTCTTGACCTCAGGTGATCCACCCACCTCAGCCTCCCAAAGTGCTGAGATGACAGGCATGAGCGACTGTGCTCGGCCCTATCATAGCTCTTTTTTTATTTTTATTTTTTAGATATTGCATGAGTAGGAACCTATCATAGCTCTTTTAATACCATGTATAATATGATTTATCTGTGTCTCCCATACCAGACACTTAAAGTTTATGAGAGTGGGGCCAAGATTATCGTGTTCATTTTGCATCCCCAGTACCTAACCAGTGCCTCAGACCAGGCAAATGTCAGGTAGGATTCAACACTAAGTTGAGAGGGAAAGGTGTTTCCAGAGGAGGAACTGGCAGGATCATATACAAACGTATAGATCTGGAAGAGTGCCAAGGAGCATGACTGGTTTGCTTCAGCCTGAAGGGACTGACAGGAGGTAAGATGGGGTGATTATGATGTTGTGAGTGTGAGTTTAAGGCAGTGGTCAGCAGACCTTGAAATAGTTACAATTGCTGCAATTTCTGGTATATGATAAATGCTTTATATATATTTTCTTTCTTTCTTTCTTTCTTTTTTGTTTTTGATGGAGTCTTGCTCTGTTGCCCAGGCTGGAGTGCAGTGGCACAATCTTGGCTCACTGCAACCTCCGCCTCCCGGATTCAAGCAATTTTCCTGCCTCAGTTTCCTGAGTAGCTGGGACTACAGGCTCACGCCGCCATGCCCAGCTAATTTTTTGTATTTTAACAGAGACGAGGTTTCACTGTGTTGCCCAGGCTGGTCACGAACTCCTGAGCTCAGGCAATCAGCCCACCTCGGCCCCGCAAAGTGCTGGGATTGTACGTGTGAGCCACTGTGACCGGCCTTTGTACATACTTTCTTTTTTTTTTTTCCACAGAAAGTGATTCGGTTCCAATGCATACACACACTTTCATCAAAATCTTAGAGCTTCCTCCTCCTCCTCCTCCCCCTTCTTTTTTTAGATGGAATTTCGCTCTTGTTGCCCAGGCTGGAGTGCAGTGGGGTGATCTCGGCTCACTGCAACCTCCACCTTCCTGGTTTAAGTGATTCTCCTGCCTCAGCCTCCCAAGTAGCTGGGTTTACAGGCACCCACCACCACACTCAGCTAATATTTTGTATTTTTGGTAGAGATGGGGTTTCACCATGTTGGCCAGGCTGGTTTTGAACTCCTGGCCTCAAGCAATCCACCTGTCTCAACCTCCCAAAGTGCTAGGATTACAGGTGTGAGCCATCGCACCTGGCCAAAAGCTTAGAGCCTTCTTAGACAAGGTGGCATGAGGGAAAAAAATGTGGTTTGGAGCCACAGATGTAGCTCATTCCATTTGTAGAAAATATTACTCAACTGGTAAAACCAGTCCCCATGGCCAAACCAATCAGTCAAATGGACTTATTTTCTTTTTTTGTTTTGTGTTATGTGTTTTCTTGTTTTGTTTTGAGACAGGGTCTTGCTCTGTCACTCAGGCTCGAGTGCAGTGGCACAATCCCACTCACCGTAGCCTCGACTCCCCGGGTTCAAGCAATCCTCCCACCTCAGCCTCCCCAGTGACTGGGACTGCGGGTGCACACCACCACACCCAGCTAATTTCTTTTTTGTGTTATTTATACAGACAGAGTCTCCCTGTGTTGCCCAGGCTGGTCTCAAACTCCTAGGTTCAAGCAATCCTCCTCGCTCGGCCTCCCAAAGTGCGGGGAATTACAGGTGTGAGCCACTGCACCTGGCTTATCTGTGACTTCTAATTCCTTTTTTTATTGTTGTTTTAAGACAGGGTCTCACTTGTTGCCCAGGCTAGAGTGCAATGGCGTGATCTTGGCTTACTGCAACCTCTGCCACCTGGGCTTAAGCCAATCCTCCCACCTCAGTGGCCTGAGTAGCTGGGACTACAGGCAGCCCATGCCCAGCTAATTTTTGGGTTTTTGTTTGTTTGTTTGTTTTGAGATAGAGTCTTGCTCTGTCTCCCAGGCTGAAGTGCAGTGGTGTGATCTTGGCTCACTGCAACCTCCACCTCCCGGGTTTAAGCCATTTTCCTGTCTCAGTCTCCCAAGTAGCTGGCACTACAGGCGCGTGCCACGGTGGCTCATGCCTGTAATCCCAGCACTTTGGGAGGCCGATGTGGGTGGATTGCCTGAGGTCGGGAGTTCAAGACAAGCCTGGCTAACATGGTGAAACCCTGTTTCTACTAAAAAAATACAAAAAATAGCTGGTGGTGTGCACTTGTAATCCCAGCTACTCATGAAGCTGAGGCGGGAGAATTACCTGAAACTGGGAGGCCGAGGTTGCGGTGAGCAGAGATTGTGCCACTGCACTCCAGCCTGGACAACAGAGTGAGACTCCGTCTCCAAAAAAAAAAAAAAAAGAAATAAGCTGCTCCCTTGTCAATGTTTCTTTTTTTTTTGAGACGGAGTTTCGCTCTTGTTACCCAGACTGGAGTGCAATGGCGCGATCTCAGCTCACCGCAACCTCCGCCTCCTGGGTTCAGGCAATTCTCCTGCCTCAGCCTCCTGAGTAGCTGAGATTACAGGCACACGCCACCATGCCCAGCTAATTTTTTGTATTTTTAGTAGAGACGGGGTTTCACCATGTTGACCAGGATGGTCTTAATCTCTTGACCTCGTGATCCACCCACCTCCGCCTCCCAAAGTGCTGGGATTACAGGCGTGAGCCACCGCGCCCGGCTTGTCAATGTTTCTTACTTGACCCTCCAGAGATCCTCCCTCATTCATGAGGCTTCTCCAGTTATCCCTTTGCTTGGGAACATAGCATATAGCATAGTTCAGGATGGCTGAGGGATAGCTTTTTGTTTTTGATTTTTATTATCTATTTATTTATTTTGAGTGAGACAGTCTTGCTCTATTGCCCAGGCTGGAGTGCAGTGGTGCATTCATGGTTCACTTAACCTCAATCTGTTTGCTGTGAAGGCTAAGAGGACTTGGGAAGGGGAGGCTGGAAAAGAGAAATAAACTCATTGCAAACCATTCTCAGGCAGATCCCTCTAAGGAAAGGGTACATTTGGTGGTCTGAAATCTGAAAATTGAGGCTGGGCGTGGTGGTTCATGCCTGTAATCCCAGCATTTTGGTAGGCCAAGGCGGGTAGATCACCTGTGGTCAGGAGTTTGAGACCAGCCTGACCAACATGGTGACACCTCATCTCTATTAAAAATACAAAAATTAGCCAGATATAGTGGCGGGCGCCTGTAATCCCAGCTACTTGGGAAGCTGAGGCAGGAGAATTGCTTGAACCCAGGACGAGGTTGCAGTGAGCCGAGATCGTGCCACTGCACTTCAGCCTGGGGGACAGGGTGAGACTCCTTCTCAAAAAAAAAAAAAAAAAGAATCTGGAAATTGAGCCCTGTAACACTATCTTGTTAAAAGAAAAACTTGGTCGGTCGCGGTGGCTCATGCCTGTAATCCCAGCACTTTGGGAGGCTGAGGTGGGTAGATCACAAGGTCAAGAGATCGAGACCATCCTGGCCAACATGGTGAAACCCCGTCTCTACTAAAAATACAAAAATTAGCTGGGCATGGTGGCGTGAGCCTGTAGTCCCAGCTACTTGGGAGGCTGAGGCAGGAGAAATGCTTGAACCCGGGAGGTGGAGGTTGCAGTGAGCCGAGATCACGCCACTGCACTCCAGCCTGGTGCCTGGCAACAGAGTGAGACTCTGTCTCAAAAAAAGAAAAAGAAAAATTTTAGGCTAGGCGCAGTGCCTCATGCCTATAATCCCAGCACTTTGGGAGGCCGAAGCGGGCGGATCACCTGAGGTCAGGAGTTGGAGACTAAACTAATCAACATGGAGAAACCCTGTTTCTACTAAAAATACAAAATTATCTGGGCATGGTGGTGCATGCCTATAATCCCAGCTGCTCAGAAGGCTGAGGGAGGATAACTGCTTCAACCTGGGAGGTGGAGGTTACAGTAAGCCGAGATTGCATCACTACACTACAGCCTGGGTGACAGAGTGATACTCCGTTTAAAAAAAAAAAAAATTAGCTGGGTGTGCGCCATGTACCTGTAGTTTTGGCTACTTGAGTGGCTGAGGTGGGATCACTTTAGCCCAGGAAGTTGAGGCTGCAGTGAGCTATGATCATGCCACTGCACTCCAGCCTGGGTGACAGGAGCGACACCCTGTCTCAAAAAAAAAGGGGGTGGGGACACAATGGCTAACTCAGGCGATAGCAAGGAACAGTACCAGCATGAAGAGAATGCACAGTAGTTCCATGCCTGCTCTCGAAGAGCAGGTGGTCTCACTGACACAAGACTAATGAGTAACAATAGTGAAAGATGAATAGTGCATGGCTAGAGGAAGGACAGTGAGGAAGAACTGTAGAACAGCAATTTTAAAAACTGTGTTAGGCCAGGCGTGGTGGCTCATGCCTGTAATCCCAGCACTTTGGGAGACCGAGGTGGGCGGATCACCTGAGGACAGGAGTTTGAGACTAGCCTGGCCAACATGGTGAAACCCTATCTCTACTGAAAATATAAAAATTAGCTGGGCGTGGTGGCAGGCACCTGTAATCACAGCTACTCAGAAGTCTGAGGCACAAGAATTGCTTGAACCCAGGAGTTAGAGGTTTGCAGTGAGCCGAGACTGTACCACTGCACTCCAGCCGGGGCAACAAGAGCAAAACTCCATCTCAAAAAAAAAAATGAAAGAAAAAAATCTGGTTTAAAACATGTATTTCCTGCAGAAACAGCTGAATTTTCAGCAAGACCCTAAATGGGGCTCTAAGTGGCCTCACCACTCACTACAGTATTTTCTTTTTCAAATTCCACACATTGTTTGGTTATGTTTCTCCTTCTCCATCTTTTACCACAAAATGGATGTTTCCCTTCTGATTTGGGGGACTGAGTCTTCTTAGAAGAAACATCTAAAAATGGGAAAGCTTCTGATTAAGAAGAATTTACATCTATAGTCCTGGTCTTTTGAAGATATCTACAGTATAATGGTTAAAGTGTCCAGGGAAGAAGGAAGTTGAGGGAAGTAATTTGAGTAGCTTCCCTATTTTTAGAAATTCTATTGTGACCAAAATTTCCCAGAGAGGGATTCTTTTTTTTTTTTTGAGATGGAGTTTCGTCTTGTTGCTTAGGGTAAAGTCCAATGTTGCGATCCCATAGAGGGATTCTTTGAAGTTCACAAAGAACATTATAATAAGCCATAATAAGGTATGATAACACAACTATGAAGTTGTGTCTAATGGATACAATCTCAAAGGGTTTTCATGATCTTATCCCTGCATTCCC
Source organism: Aotus nancymaae (assembly GCF_030222135.1). Lineage (NCBI taxonomy): Eukaryota > Metazoa > Chordata > Mammalia > Primates > Aotidae > Aotus > Aotus nancymaae. The sequence continues at coordinate 33,036,020 of NW_026988428.1, forward strand.
ACCAGTTATGTCTCCACTGTGTGTAAGGATGGAAAGCAAGATCCAGGGCCATCCCAGACTCGGTCTGAATAGGAGCTCAGACCTCCTGACAAATACTATGTTGGGAAAGAACTCTGAAGCATCTTCCCAGATGCTTGCTCGGACCATACCTTCGTTACAATAACTTTATAATAACACCATAGGTATTGTTTTAGCAATTTAACAGAAAAAAGAAAAACAAGACTTGGAGATGATAAATATACTTGTCAAGTACACAGTGACTAAGTGGCAGAGCAGTAATTCAACTCAAGCCTGTCTTACTCAGAGCCTGTTTTAGTGAATGGGAAGTAACTGATAATTTTTGATAAGGCAGTTTCAATACAGTGGTCAGGACAGAACACAAATTATGAGGGATTTATTCATTTATTCATCAAATGTTTATTGAGGAGGGTGAAACTTCCAGGTATGGCAGTATGAAGAGGTGGGCAAATTCTTTCCCTAAAAAAATTACAAAGGTGGAAAAAATTGACAAAAATGACCATTTCCAGCACTCTGGAAATTGACCAAAGGCATGTAATAATCTGATAAACAGCCAGGCATGGTGGCTTATACCTGTAATCCCAGCACTTTGGGAGGCCAAGGTGGGAGGATCACTTGAGGCCAGGAGTCTGAGACCAGCCTGGGCAACATAATGAGACTCTCATCTCTACAAAAAAATACAAATAAAAACATGACCCAGGAAGTGGTGGCACATGCCTGTAGTCGCAGCTACTTAGGAGGCTGACGTAGGAGGATTACTTGAGGCTAGGAATTTGAAGCTGAATTGAACTCTGATCACTGCACCCCAGCCTGGGTGAAAAAAATCTGAGAAGCATTTATGTTTGAATAACTGCTGAACTTTCGTAACAACAGTGGGAATCTGTGGCATCTTGCCTGGGGATGCTCCCATTCTCAGCTGTCCCCTCAGCTCCATCAGCATGGGGATTTTGCCAGGGTGGAGAATGCTGTAACGACTAGCCTTGCAGCTACATTCAAAGAGAACATGCTTGATTTGGAGCAGGGGAGGACCAAAGGTTCTACTAACCTGAGGTTACAGTTCTGGCTGGGGGAAGCATCTTCCTGGCTAAACTTGTACACATTTACAGCAGAGAACAGAGGGCCTAAGACTGCCACATACCTCTTCGTCTTCTTCTTTTTTTTTTTCTGAGATGGGGTCTCACTCTGTCACCGAGGCTAGAGTGCAGTGGCTCATCTCAGCTCATTGCAACCTCTTGGGTTCAAGCGATTCTCCTGCCTCAGCCTCCCGAGTAGCTGGGATTATAGGCATGCACTACCATGCCCAGATAATCTTTGTATTTTTATATTTCACCATGTTGGGGTTTCACCACGTTGGCCAGGCTGGTCTCAAACTCCTGACCTCAGGTGATCTGCCCTCCTCGGCCACCCAAAGTGCTGGGATTATAGGCATGAGCCATCATGCCTGGCCTCTGCTCTCCCCTCCCCTCCCTTCTCCTGTACCCTTCCCTACCCCCTCCCTTTCCCTCCCCTCCCCTTCTCTCTCTCTCTCTCTCTCTCTTTCTCTTTCTTTCTTTCTTGTCTTGCTGTTGCCAGGTTGGAGTTCAGTGACACCATCTCAGCTCACTGCAACCTCTGCCTCCCAAGTTCAAGCAATTCCCCTGCCTCAGCCTCCCGAGTAGCTGGGACTATAGGCTTGTGCCACCATGTCTGGCTAATTTTTTGTATTTAGTAGAGACAGGGTTTTACCATGTTAGCCAGGATGGTCTCAATATCCTGACCTCATGACCTCCCTGCCTCGACCTCCCAAAGAGCTGGGATTATAGGCGTGAGACGCTGTGCGCGGCTCTGATTTTACTCTTTAAAACCTGTTTTTTGCTTTGTTTGTGGGTTTGTCTTTGTTTTTTGGTCATTTGTTTTTAGACAGTCTTTTGCTCTGTCGCCCAGGCTGGAGTACAGTGGTGCGATCTCAGCTCACTGCAACCTTCACCTCCCAGGTTCAAGCGATTCTCCTGTCTCAGCCTCCCAAGTAGCTGGGATTACAGGAGAGCACCACCATGCCCAGCTAATTTTTGTATATTTAGTAGAGACGGGGTTTCACCATGTTGGTCAGGCTGGTCTTGAATTCCTGACTTCAGGTGATCCACCTGCCTCAGCCTCCCAAAGTGCTGGGATTATAAACATGAGCCACCCCACCCGGGGATTTGTCTTTGTTTAGTGACTTGCCCGGGTTAAATCTGTGAGCTCTGTCTTCCCTCTGAGGTGTGTAGCTGCTGATCTCTGATCTCTTTCTCTACTGAAAATACAAAAATTATCTGGGCATGGTGGTGGGTGCCTGTAATCCCATCTACTGAGGAGGCTGAGGCAGGAGAATTGCTTGAACCCGGGAGGTGGAGATTACAGCGAGCCAAGACCGGGACATTGCACTCCAGCCTGGGCAATGAGAACGAAACTCCATCTCAAAAAAAAAAAAAAAAGTTAGAAATCAACAACAGAAAAAAATCTGGGAAATCCCTATGTATTTGGAAATAAAACAGACTTCTAAATAGCCCATAGGTCAAAAACCATATCACAAGGGGAATTTTAAAATATTTTGAACTGAGTAAAAATGAAAATACAACATATCAAAATTTATAGGAAGCAGCTAGAAGTGTTTAGAGGAAAACATATATATAAGAAGAAAAGAGGGCCGGGCGCGGTGGCTCACGCCTGTAATCCCAGCACTTTGGGAGGCCGAGGTGGGTGGATCATGAGGTCAAGAGAAGAGATCAAGACCATCCTGGTCAACATTGTGAAACCCCGTCTCTACTAAAAATACAAAAAATTAGCTGGGCATGGTGGCGCGTGCCTGTAATCCCAGCTACTCAGGAGGGTGAGGCAGGAGAATTGCCTGAACCCAGGAGGCGGAGGTTGCGGTGAGCCGAGATCGCGCCATTGCACTCCAGCCTGGGTAACAAGAGCGAAACTCCGTCTCAAAAAGTAAAATAAAATAAAATAAAATAAATAAACATAAAAAATAAAATAAAATAAGAAGAAAAGAAAGGTCTCAAATCAAATTAAGTTTCTACCTTAAAAAAATAAAAAGGCCGGGCGCGATGGCTCACACCTGTAATCCCAGCACTTTGGGAGGCTGAGGCAGGCAGATCACCTGAAGTCAGGAGTTTGAGACCAGCCTTACCAACGTGGAGAAACCCCATCTCTACTAAAAATACAAAATTAGCTGGGCATGGTGGTGCATGCCTGTAATCCCAGCTCCTCGGGAAGCTGAGGCAGGAGAATTACCTGAACCTGGGAATCGGGGGTTGCGGTGAGCCGAGATCGCAGCATTGCACTCCAGCCTAGGCAACAAGAGTGAAACTCTGTCTCAAAAAAAAGAAAAAGAAGATCAAACTAAACCCAAGGTAAGCAAAAAAGAGGAAAAAAGATTAGAGCAGAAATCAAGGAAACAGAAAAACAATATAGAAAATCAACAAACCAAAAGTTGTTTCTTTGAAAAGATAACAATGGCTGGGCGTGGTGGCTCACGCCTAGCACTTTGGGAAGCAGAGGCAGGTGGATTACCTAAGCCCAGGAGTTGGAGACCAGCCTGGGTAACATGGTGAACACTGTCTCTACCAAAAGAATACAAAAATTAGCCAGTCATGGTGGCACGTGCCTGCAGTCCTAGTTACTCAGGTGGGGATGCTCATGAGGTTGAAGGATTGCTTGAGCCTAGGAGGTTGAAGCTGCAGTGAGCTGAGATCATGCCACTGTACTCCAGCCTGGGCAACAGAGCAAGACCCTGTCAAAAAAAAAAAAAAAAAAAAAAAAGATTAGCCAAGGGAAAAATTTAAAAATTTTAAAAAAAGGCTGGGCATGGTGGCTCATGCTTGTAACTCCAGCACTTTGGCACTTTGGGAGTCTGAGGCAGGTGGATCACTTGATGTCAGGAGTTCGAGACCAGCCTGGCCTAATGTGGTAAAACCTTATCTCTACTAAAAATACAAAAATTAGCTGGGTGTGGTGTCAGGTACCTGTAATCCCAGTTACTCAGGGGCTGAGGCAGGAGAATCGCTTGAACCCAGGAGGTAGAAGGTTGCAGTGAGCCAACATCATGCCACTGCACTCCAGCCTGGGCAACAGAGTGAGACTCTATCTAAAAAGTAATAATAATAATTTTTTTAAAAAAGAGAAGACACAAATTACCAATATCTAGAATGAAAGAGGGGACATTAATCTCTGCCCTATAAAAATTAACATTATAAAAGTACATCATGGGGCCAGGGGTGGTGGCTCATGACTATAATCCCAGCATTTTGGGAGGCTGAGGCAGGCAGATTGCTTGAGCCCAGGAGTTCCAGAACTGCCTGGGAAACATAGTAAAACCCCGTCTCTACCATACACACACAAAAAGTATAATATGAACAACTTTATACCAGTAAATTAGGCAATTTAAATAAATGAAAAATCCCTAGAAAGGCACAAATTATCAAGACTAACTCAAGAAGAAATAGGATATCTGAACATACCTATATCAAGTGGTTAAAAAAAATTTGATTTAAAAAACAGGCCAGGAGTGGTGGCTCATGCCTGTAATCCCAGCACTCTGGAGGCCGAGGTCGGTGGATCACGAGGTCAGGAGTTCAAGACCAGCCTGGCCAAGATGGCGAAACCCCATTTCTACTAAAAATACAAAAATTAGCTGGGCATGGTGGCGGGCGCCTGTTATCCCAGCTACTCGGGAGGCTGAGGCAGAGAATTGCTTGAACCTGAGAAGTGGAGGTTGCAGTGAGCCGAGATTGTGCAACTGCACTCTAGCCTGAGTGACAGAGCGAGACTCTGTCTCCAGAAAAAAAAAAAAAGAAAAGAAAAGAGATTATAGGCCAGGCCTGGTGGATCACCTCTGTAATCCCAGCATTTAGGGAGGCTGAGGTTGATGGATCACTTGAGGTCAGCAGTTTGAGACTAGCCTGGCCAACATTGTGAAACCTGTCTCTGCTACTGAAAATACAAAAATTAGCTGGGTGGTGGCAGGCGCCTTTAATCACAGCTACTTGGAAGGCTGAGGCAGGAGAATCACTTGAGCCCAGAAGGTAGAGGTTGCCGAGATTGCACCACTGCACTCCAGCTTGGGCCACAGACTGAGACTCGGTATTAAAAAAAAAAAAAAAAAAGATTATACCTCATGACCAAGTTGCATTTATTCCAAGAATACATGGTTGGTTTAAATTCTAAAATCAATTAATGTAATATACCATATCAATAAAGGACAAAAGCTACAGGATCATCTCAATAGATGAAGAAAAAGCATTTGACAAAATCCAACCCATTCATGATAAAAACTTAATAAACTAGGAATAGATGGGAATATCCTTAACCAGATAAAGGACTTCCAAGAAAAACTAAAAACTAACAGCAAACGTTCTGAGTCTGTCAGCTGGTGAGTAGGTAAACAAAATATGCTATATTCATACAATGCAATACTGTTCAGCAATAAGAAGGACTGAGGTACAGATACATGCTACCACATGGATTCACCTCCAGACATGGTGCTAGGTGGCAGGAATCAGATGCACAGCTCAGGATTTTTTTTTGCTCTGTAAGGCATTTTTTGAGATAGAGTCTCCCTCTGTCACCCAGGCTGGAGTGCAGTGTCGTGATCTTGGCTCACTGCAACCTCCACCTCCTAATAGGTTCAAGTAATTCTCCTGCCTCAGCCTCCCTGAGTAGCTGGGACTATAGGTGTGTGCCACCACGCTCAGCTAATTTTTTTTTTTTTTGTATTTTTAGTAGAGACTAGGTTTCACCATGTTGGCCAGGCTGGCCTCGAACTCTTGACCTCAAGTGATCTGCCTGCCTTGGCCTCCCAAAGTGCTGGAATTACAGGTGTGAGCCACTGTGCCTGGCTTCAAAATTTTATTCTAATAAAAGTTGAATTCATTGGAACCGAGTCAAAAAAAGGAAAATACATTTTTTCTTTAAAAAAATAAAAAAGTTTAAGTGTCTTTCCTAATAAAATATGTAAACTCCCTTTTTTTTTTTTGAGACAAGAGTCCTGCTCTGTAGCCCAGGCTGAAATGCAGTGGCAAGATCTCAGCTCACTGCAACCTCTGCCTCCTGGATCCCAGTTCAAGCATTCTTCTGCCTCAGCCTCCTGAGTAGCTGGAATTACAGGCATACATCACCATGCCCAACTAAATTTTTTTGTATTTTTAGTAGAGATGGGGGTTCACCATGTTGGCCAGGCTGGTCTTGAACTCCTGACCTCGTGATCCACCCACCTCAACCTCCCAAAGTGCTGGGATTACAGGCCTGAGCCACCTCACCCAGCTTAAAATCTGTAAACTTCTGCTCTTCAAGTGCTCTTTTCACCAGCTTGACCATTTTACTGTTTCCTTTAGTTAATAAAACTTGGTGTTTATTCTATATGACAGTTTCTAGAGAGACAGATATAGATATCTAGATAGATAGATAGATAGATAGATAAGACTGTCATAGAATAAACACCAAGTTTTATTAACTAAAGGAAGCAGTAATGTGCCAGATAGATACATAGATCAATCTATCTGTATCTATGACAGTTTATGACAGTCATAATCTTAACTTTTTCAAAATTGTATTTTAACAAGGAAGACATAGCAGTAGAGGCTTGTGGACATTCTTTTCTGATTGCTTCTATTTTCTCAGTGAATAAGGGTTATAAAGTCATGAACTGAGAGTAAGAATAGGGAGAAGGTTTGGGGGAAGTTGAGGGTAGTGAAGAAGATATAAAAAAAGACTGGCCAGGAAGGGCACGGTGGCTCACACCTGTAATCCCAGCACTTTGGGAGACCGAGGCAGGCAGATCACGAGGTCAAGAGATCGAGACCATCCTGGCCAACATGGTGAAACCCTGTCTCTACAAAAAATGCAAAAATTAGCTGGGCGTGGTGGCGTGTGCCTGTGATCCCAGCTACTTGGGAGGCTAAGGTGGAAGAATTGCTTGAACCCAGGAGGTGGAGGTTGCCATGAGCCGAGATTGCGCCACTGCACTCCAGCCTGGCAACATGGCAAGACTCCATCTCAAAAAAAAAAGACTGGCTAACATGGCAAAACCCCATCTCTACTAAAAATACATAACTTAAGGCCAGGTACTATGACTCATGCTTGTAATCCCAGCACTTTGGAAGGTCAAGGCAAGCGGTTCACCTGAGGTTAGGAGTTCAAGACCAGCCTAACATGGTGAAACCCATTTCTACTAAATTCAAAAAATTAGCAGGGCGTGGTGGCACATGCCTGTAATCCCAGCTACTTGGGAGGTTGAGACAGGAGAATCGCTTGAACATGGGAGGCAGAGGTTGCAGTGAGCCCAGATCATGCCATTACACTCCAGCCTGGGGCAACAAGAGTGACACTCCATCTCAAAAACAAAAACAAAAATTAGCCAGGTACAGTGGGTGCCTGTAATCCCAGCCACTTTGGGAGGCTGAGGCAGGAGAATTCCTTGAAGCTGGGAGGTGGAGGTTGCAGTGAGCGAAGATCACACCACTGCACTCCAGCCTGGGCGGCAGAGCCAGACTCTATCTTAAAAAACAACAACAACCAGGCCGGGCATTGTGGCTCACGCCTGTAATCCCAGCACTTTGGGAGGCCGAAGTGGATGGATCACGAGGTCAAGAGATCGAGACCATCCTGGTCAACACGGTGAAACCCCGTCTCCACTAAAAATACAAAAAATTAGCTGGGCATGGTGGTGCGTGCCTGTAATCCCAGCTACTCAAGAGGCTGAGGCAGGAGAATTGCCTGAACCCAGGAGGCGGAGGTTGCGGTGAGCCAAGATCGTGCCATTGCACTCCAGCCTGGGTAACAAGAGCAAAAACTCCATCTAAAAAAATGCCACCAACAAAACAAAACAAAACAAAAACACAGGCTTTTAGGAGAGTGGAAAAGTGAAAAATTAAGGGAAATTCCAGATGACTGCCTAGCAATGTAAGCCCACTGGAGGTTAGTAGTCATGAATTTTAAATGGAACTGTCAGCATACCACAGCCATGCCTGCAGGCACGGAGTAGGCAGAGTTAGATTTAATCAGGTTATTTGGTTTTGCTAAGTGAGCACAACCAAGAAAATGGAGCATGAGAGTTGGAGGCGTAAGCTGCAGTGGAAACTGTGGAAGGAGAGACCTGAGGATGTAGAGGAACAGAGGACAGTGCACAGATGGGAGTGTCAATGTCTTATCAGTCCCAGTCAGGTACAAGGATTGTGGGTATTGGTTTCCTAAAGCTAAAAAAGTAGGAGGTGGTGGTTGGATGGTGGAATGCTTAAAAATGAAATCATGAATAGAGGGGGCGTGGGGATAGGATATTTATTTTATTTCTGAGAGAGGGTTTCACTCTGTTGCCCAGGCTGGAGTGCAGTGGCACAATCATAGTTTACTGCTGCAGCCTCAAACTCTGGGGCTCAAGTGATCCTCCCATCTAGGCCTCCAAAGTAGCTGGGACTACAGGCATGCACCACCATACCTGGCTAATTTTTAAATTTTTTTGTAGATATGAGGTCTTACTATGTTGCTCAGGCTGGTCTCCAACTCCTGACCTCAAGCAATCCTCCCGCTGTGGCCTCCAAAATCCTAGGATTACAGGTGTAAGCCACCACACCCAGACTTTATTTTTAATTCCTACATAGTATCTCTTCCCCAAATGCAATATAAATTCCTTGATGGGTTTTATCTTGTCTTCAGTTCCTAATACAGTGCTAAATATACTCTAGGGGCCAAATATTTATTGAATAAAAGAAAGAATAATATGATTTTGCATTTCTAGAAAATCTTACATTTTCAAAGTAGAAATGAATCTCAAGGTAGACTGAATTATACCAGGACACTTAGAGTTTATATTTTATCTTACAAATAATGAAACAAAGATTCACTCAGTCATTTATGAACTATAGCTAGAATCCTGAGTCTCTGAATCCCAGTCTAGTCATCCAGGCTGGTTTTTTTAGTTTGTTTATTATTTTTTTTAAGAGGGAGTTTTGCTTTTGTTGCCCAGGCTGGAGTACAATGGCACAATCTCGGCTTACTGTAATCTTTGCGTCCTGGGTTCAAGTGATTCTTCTGTCTCAGCCTCCCAAGCAACTAGGATTACAGGCATGTGCCACCACACCTGTCTAATTTCGTATTTTTCAGAGACAGGGTTTCACCATGCTAGTCAGGCTGGTCTCGAACTCCTGAGCTCAGGCCTCCCAAAGTGTTAGGATTACAGGCTTGAGCCACTGCACCTGGCCTCAGGCCGTTTTAGAGCAAGTTTTATCCTCGCTCAAAGTACAACTAGGGACCTTCCCAAAGGTTACTCTACTTAATCATAATATAAGCCAGAATTCCTAGTAATTAGGATGGCTCTGAGAGTTTACAGTGAATAGTCTCTATTCAGTATTTGTTATTCTAATCTTTGCTTTCTTTACCCTGCAGTGTTTTTCCCTTTGTGTTTTATCTTGTCCTTGTCTTTAAAGGTCAAAATGATTCTGTTGCTTGCTAAGAAACCAACTACCACTTCCCCAGCAGCTGGACTTACCTTTTTCAAAATAAATAAATCTATAAATTAAAAAAAATATATATATATATGTATATATACGTATATCTTTGATAGAGGTCCTGCTATGTTGCTCAGGCTAGTCTCAAACTTCGGGACTCAAGCGACCCACCCACCTCAGTCTTCCAAAGTGCTAGAATGACAGGCATGAACCACTCTACCCTGTAGATTTATCTCTTTTTTTTTTATTTTGAGACTGAGTCTTGCTCTATGGCCCAGGCTGGAGTGCGGTGGCGCAATTGCAGCTCACTGCAACCTCTGCCTCCTGTGTTCAAGGGATTCTCCTGCCTTAGCCTCCTGAGTAGCTGGAAATACAGGTGCGTGCCACCACACCTGGCTAATTTTTGTATTTTTAGTAAAGACGGGGTTTCACCATGTTGGTCAGGCTGGTCTGGAACACCTTACCTTGTGACCCACCCACCTCGGCCTCCCAGAATGCTGGGATTACAGGTATGAGCCACTGCACGGAGTCCAGATTTATCTACTTAGGCTTCCATAGCTATGTGCTTGGGGCCAGGGCGTGGTAGCTGACATCTGCATTCCCAGCATTTGGGGAGGCTGAGGCCAGTGGGAGTGGTGGCACATGCCTGTAGTCCCAGCTACTTGGGAGGCTGAGGTGGGAGGATCACCTGAGTTTGGGAGGTTGCTGCTGCAGTGAGCTACGATGGCACCACTGCACTCCAGCCTGGGTGACAGAGTGAGATCCTGTCTCAAAAACGAACAAACAAACAACACTAAAACTAGTGTGCTTGGGGTTAGGTCCTCCTGGCCTTGACCAGAGGCCATGAAATCCTCCAATGCAATTGAACAAGCCAGCATCAGGAAAACAGGCTGTGTAGCTTGTTAGGTGATCTCTATTCCAGGATAATTTTTTCTCCTCTGAAACAACTTTGGTTTACTATCAGTCATTTCATGCAGAGTTAAGAGACAGAACAATGTGAATTTAAAATTTATTTGTTTTGAACAAAATCCTTTCTTCGTTTTCCTTTCCACAGTGTTTGAACCCAGCTCTGTCCCTTGGGTTCTGTACAAATAAATGGAGCAGCCGAGGGAACAGGATAAGAAGCTGATTTTGTAGTTACAAGCTGTTCCACATCACCCATTTACAAGGTCAGTGGGGACCAAAAGTAACCAAAACAGAGAACTATGTACTTTAAAATGCGGAAATCTTTATCTACCAGAAACACACAGAGACCTTTCCCGGGTTCTAAATGGCTTATATTCCTGACTCCATGGGAACAAAATATGCTGGAGGGTAAGGAAAAAAGTGTATGGATTAGAGGATCACAATAGCAAAGTGTAAAAACAGAGGCCTGCAACCCTCGTCTGTTAGAACCCTGTTCCAGCCTCCTTCCTTCACTGCATCTAGTAACTGAGGGGTTTGGGGACCATTTCAGATTTTGATGATTTGGGGAAATAAACATGTAATTAAAGTTGTAAATATAAAAGTGGTTCTATTTTTCCCCATAAATTAATAGAAAAAGAAAGAATAAAAAAATGGTTCTATATTAATGTTTTTGGAGAGAAGACAGTAGTTTAGGCTGGGGGCAGTGGCTCACACCTGCAATCCTACCACTTTGGGAGGCCAGGGCGGGTGGATCACCTGAGGTCAGGAGTTCAAGACCAGCCTGGCCAACATGGTGAAACCCCATCTCTACTAAAAATACAAAAATTAGCTGGGTGAGGGAGTGGGCACCTGTAATCCCAGCTACTTGGGAGGCTGAGGCAGGAGAATCACTTGAACCCAGGAGGCAGAAGTTGCAGTGAGCTGAGATCATGCCACTTCACTCCAGTCTAGGCAAAAGAGTGAAGCTCCATCTCAAAAAAAAAAAAAAAAAAGACAGTGGTTTAGAAATGAAGGCCTTAAAGCCAACCTCCTGAGTGAAGGGTTGGGATTCCAGAGAGGAAGGCTGGACTGAAGGCAGCATGGGCTGCTGTGTGATCTCAGGGCAGTTCCCAAGGCCAGGCCGGCTGCTTCAATTTCCTCTCCTGTAAAAGGGAGGTAACAATAGTGTCTACCTTATAGGGTTATCATGAAGAATAAATAAGTTAAATCATTTAAACTCCTCAGTCCAGGGATGAAAACCTAGCATGCAGATGCTGGTACTAGCAGTGGAGGGACTGAGGAAAGGGGTCTGGAGGAGGTATTTATTTTTTTATTTTACATTTGCAGGCTAGGTGAGGTGGCTTAAACTTGTAATCCCAGCACTTTGGGAGGCCAAGGTGGGAGGATTGCTTGGGGCCAGGAGTTCGAGACAGCCTGAGCAACATAGCAAGACTCTCTCTCTTCAAAAAATTAGCCAGGCATGGTGGCACACACCTATAACCTCAGCTATTCAGGAAGCTGAGGTGAGAGGATTGATTGAGCCTGGGAGGTTGAGGCTGCAGTGAGTCATGATCACACCCGTGCACCCCAGCCTGGGTAACAGAGGGAGACCCTGTTTTTTTAAAAAAAATGTTGTACAGCTGTACAATGTGTTTGTGTTTTTTTTCTGAGACGAAGTCTTGCTCTATCACCAGGCTGGAGTACAGTGGCACAATCTCGGCTCACTGCAACCTCCATTTCCTGGCTTTAAGCAGTTCTCCTGCCTCAGTCTCCCAAGTAGCTGGGATTACAGGCATGTGCCACCACACCCAGCTAATGTTTGTATATTTTAGCAGAGACGGGGTTCACCATGTTGACCAGGATGGTCTTGATCTCTTGACCTCGTGATCCGCCTGCCTCAGTCTCTCAAGGTGCTGGGATAACAGGCGTGAGCCACCACACCCAGCCATGTTTGTGTTTTAAGCTGTGTTATTACAAGGGTCAAAAAGTTTAAAAACATTGGCCGGGCGTGGTGGCTCACGCCTGTAATCCAAGCACTTTGGAGGCCAAGGCGGGTGGATCACCTGAGGTCGGGAGTTCAAGACCAGCCTGACCAACATGGTGAAACCCCGTCTTAAAAAAAAAAAAAAAATTAAAAAAAGTTTAAAATCATAAAGTTTACAATTTTTCTTTTTTTTTGGAGACAGAGTCTCACTCTGTTGCCCAGGCTGGAGTGCAGTGGTGCAGTCTTGGCTTACTGCAGCCTCTGCCTCCCAGGTTCCAGTGATTCTGCCTCAGCCTCCCAAGGAGCAGAGATTACAGGCACATGACACCATGCCTGGCTAATTTTTCCAAGTTTAGTAGAGATGGGCTCTCACCACGTTGGCCAGGCTGGTTGCAAACTTCTCACCTCAAGTGATTGCCTGCCTCGGCCTCCCAAAGTGCTAGGATTACAGGCCTGAGCCATCATGCCCAGCCTTACAAAATTTTGAAGTTACAGTAAGCTAAAATTAATTTATTATTGAAGAAGGAAACATTTTTTCAAGTTTAATGTAGCCTAAGTGTCAGTGTTTATAAAGTCTGCAGTAGTATACAATAATGTCCTAGGTCAGCTGGGTGCAGTGGCTCCCACCTGTAATCCCAGCACTTTGGGAGGCCCAGGCAGGAGCATCACTTGAGCCCAGGAGTTTGTGGACAACCTGGGCAACATAGTGAGACCCTGTTTCTATAAAAATTATTTATGGTTTTTTTTTTTTTTTTGAGACAGAGTCTTGCTCTGTTGCCCAGGCTGGAATGCAGTGGCACAGTCTCAGCTCACTTTAGCCTTTGTCTCCCTAGTTCAAGTGATTCTCTTGCCTCTGCCTCCCCCAGCTACTTTTTATATTTTTAGTAGAGATGATTTTTGCCATTTTGGCCAGGCAGGTCTTAAACTCCTGACCTCAGTTCGGCCTCCCAAAGTGCTAGGATTACAGGCGTGAGCTACCCCACTCAGCCATAAATAAATAAATAATTCAAAAATGAAATTTTGTTTGTTTTTTGAGACAGTCTTGCTGTCACCCAGGCTGGAGTGCAGTGGCATGATCTCAGCTCACTGCAACCTCTGCCTCCTGGATTCAAGTGATTCTCCTGCCTCAGCCTCCCAAGCAGCTGGGATTACAGGCACGCACACGCACCACCACACCACGCTGTTTTGTTTTGTTTTTTTTTTTCCACCATAGAAAGCATCGTCGAAGTAACAGCTGAGCTAAAGTCGGCCCTTTTTTTTGTATTTTTAGTAGAGACTGGGTTTCACCAGGCCAGGCTGGTCTTGAACTCCTAACCTCAGGTGATCCACCCACTTCGGCCTCCCAAAGCGTTGGGATTTTTTTTTTTTTTTTTTGAGACAGAGTCTCGCTGTTGCCCAGGCTGGATGCAGCGGCATGATCTTGGCTCACTGCAACCTCCGCCTCCTGGGTTCAAGTGACTCTTGTGCCTCAGCCTTCCGAGTACCTAGGATTACAGGCACACACCACCACGCCCAGCTAATTTTTATACTTTTAATGGAGTCGAGGTTTCACCATGTTGGCCTGGCTGGTCTTGAATTCCTGTCCTGAAGTGATCTGTCCGCCTCAGCTTCCCGAAGTGCTGGAATTACAGGCGTGAGCCACCATACCCGGCCTAGATACAAATACTTACCATCTTCTTACAATTGCCTAAGTATTCAGCATAGTAACAGGCTGCACAAGTTTCTAGCTTTGGAGCAATAGGCTAGGTTTGCATACGTACACTCTGTGATGTTACCACAATGACAAAACTGCCTAGGATGCATTTCTTAGAACAGATCCTGGTTGTTAAGTGACATATGACTGTACATGAGTAAAAGGAGACTGGTTTCACCTCTAAGTTTCCTAACTATAATGTATGCACTGATATTCTCTAGTATTCAGATTCTATTGCCTTAATTATGTAGGAAAAAACAATTACTTAGTGTACTTGATAATGGCTGGCTGTGTGTCCTGGGAGCAGGAGGAGGCAGGTGGAAATGCAGAAAAGTGAAAGGGAAAAGATTATCCTGAGATTCACAGTCCCTAAGCAGATTCCCCATTGTCTTGCTTGGTGGCAAGAAGTTACAGTCACAGGGAAAGAAAACCTTCAGGGGCCTTCCACTTTGGGCTGCCTGAGTACTTTTTTGGTACATGAATAAATGTATTAAATAAATGTTAGTATAAATAGGAAAGATTTCTAGACACCATGATATAGTCCACTTAGTAGAATAATAATGTAGATATTTGAAGAATGTGACTAGTTCCTTTTAATTTCCTCCAAGAGAATTTTATCTGTGTATCCTAAAAGAATGAGGGATGGGGGAGGCCAAGGGAATGGCTGTTAATTCCAGGAAAGATTAGCAAGAGCTTGAGTAAGAAGCCTTGGCTGCAGGGATACAGGGTGGGAATACAGGGCAAAGGAACCGGTTCACAGTTGTTCGTTAGTCACCGAGGAAGCGATGCCAAAGCACTGTATTTTTAGGAAATATAAAGCAGATCAGAACAAGCCAAATCTCAGTGGAAAGAAAATGTGAAATTTCAGAGATGATACTCCATCTTCTATGGTAATCTCCCAGAATGGAGTTAGCATTTCACATACAAAGCCCTGCTGAAGGGGAAGTATACAGCTCAGATCAGGGAGGAAGAGAACTTCAAGAGAATTTGTAGGTAAGTTGTAAAGACTGCAAACATTTGTGGGATAAAAGAAGTAAAAGTTAAAAGAGCTAAGGACTGTTTTTCCCATAAAAGAAAATAACAGGTTACCTAGAAAATAACGTCCTGCTATTCTGTATGTACAAGGCATAAAAAAGGAGAAAAAGTACTCGCTTCAGCAGCACATATACTAAAATTGGAACGATACAGAGAAGATTAGCATGGCCCCTACGCAAGGATGACATGCAAATTTGAAATTTTAAAAAAAATTTTTTAAAAAAGAAAAAGGCTGGGTGCTGTGGCTCATGCCTGTAATCCTAGCACTTTGGGAGGCCGAGGTGGGTGGATCACCTGAGGTCAGGAGTTCAAGACCAGCCTGGCCATCATGGTAAAACCCTATCTTATTAAAAAATAAATAAATAAAAAGAAAAAAGAAAAAAAGGAGAAAAAACCAAACTGCCATGAAAAGCATAATTTTATTTCTTTTGGATGAAACGGCGTCTCAGTTTTCCCCCTAGGCTGTAGTACAGTTGCAGGATCTTGGCTTACTGCAGAACTTGACCTCTCAGGCTCAAGTGATCTTCCCACTAAAGCCTTCCGAGTAGCTGGACTACAGGCACACACCACCATGTCCAGCTAATTTTTTTTTTTTAGTTTTCATCAAGACAGAGTTTTGCCATGTTGCCCCAGGCTGGTCTCGAACTCCTGGCCTTAAGCAATCTGCCCACTTTGACCTCCCAAAGTGCTGAGATTACACAAGTGAGCCACCTTACCTGGCTGAAATGCATAAATTTTAAAAATGCTTATTGTAGACTGGGTGCGGTGGTTCATGCCTGTCCTAGCTCTTTAGGAGGCCGATGTGGTGGGGGGGATCACCTGAGGTCAAGAGTTTGAGACCAGCCTGGCCAATATGGCAAAATCCTGTCTCTATTAAAAATGCAAAAATTAGCCAGGCATGGTGGCGGGCACCTGTAATCCCAGCTCTGGAGGCTGAGGCAAGAGAACTGCTTGAACCTGGGAGGTGGAGGTTGCAGCAAGCTGAGATAGTGCCATTGCACTCCAGCCTCTGATATGGTGAGACTCTGTCTTGAAAAAAAAAAAAAAAGGCAGAGCAGGGTGGCTCACACCTGTAATCTTATCACTTTGGGAGGCCGAGGTGGGAAAATCGCCTGAGATCAGGCATTCAAGACCAGCCTGGCCAATATGGCCATCCCTAACAAAAATCCAAAAATTAGCTGGGTATGGTGGCGGGCACCTGCACCTGTAATCCCAGCTCTGGAGGCTGAGGCAGGAGAATTGCTTGAACCCTGGAGGCAGAGCTTGCAGTGAACCGAGACTGTACCACTGCATTCCAGCCTGGTTACAAGAGCTAAACCCCATCTCAAAAAAAAAAAAAAAATGCTTATTGCAAAGAAGGTTGTTCAACTGCAGAGTCCTAGCTGTCCTTTGGAGGTTTTAAAAGTAAGATAAATTCTTTTTTTTTTTCTTCTTACATTAGTAGTAATTTTGCCTTAGGACTATAAATTCAATAAATGACTTTTCTAGGACTTCCCTTTCCCTGTTCACTAGAGCCAATAACAGGCTGAGGAAGAACCTAGAATAAAATAGACAACTGTCATTGTAGGTATTTAATCTGAGTCCTACGTCTTGTGGTTTGGGGTAAATTATTTCAAGTCTCAGGACTTTATTTTCCACAGTTCCACAATAAATACCTTTGTAAAAATTCATTTATAAAACTTCTACATGTTACTGGATGGCAAGTTAAAAAAAAAAAACAAAACTACCAAGGTACTATTGCAGTAGAAAACATTTTGTTATAAATTGCTACACAAGCACAAGATATTCCTACATCATTAGTAATAACATGTAACATGTAATGAATACAAATAAATACTTTAGCATTACTAGTATTCAGCAAAGAAAACAAGGAGTTAGGCTGAAAAGAAAATAAGGTTCAGTTTTATCTGAATTTTCTCTTTACTAATGTTTTGTGAACATGCTATACAATAATTTAAAGCCCAAGTTTCCCTAAGCTGCAGTAGGTATGCAGCACTTATTTCCCTAAAGCATTGAAGATTCCAACAAAAGCCCCATCTGTAAATATTTATCTGATGTACTGGTGATTCTTCAGTCAAGATGTTGACGAAGGAAGCGTGTTTTCTCCTTTGCTCAGATTTGTAGAGCTCACATGAACCCCACAAACCTTGATTCACACATCACAGAAGGTTGGGGCTGGAAGGGCCTTACAGAGGATCCTGTCCAATCTCCTCATATTGCACATTCAAAACCTGGACCCTGAGGAGGGGAAATGTCCATCCAAAGTTATATATTACTGGGCAGGATAGCTCACACCTGTGATTCCAGGACTTTGGGAGGCGAAGGTAGGAGGATTGCTTGAGCCCAGGAGTTTAAGACCAGCCTGGGCAAAATAGTGGGACTCCATCTCTACCGAAAAAAAAAAAGGCTGGGCGTGGTAGCTCACGTCTGTAATCCCAGCACTTTGGGAGGCCAAGGAGGGTGGATCACGAGGTCAGGAGTTCAAGACCAGCCTGGCCAACATAGTGAAACTCTGTCTCTACTAAAAATACAAAAAATTAGCCAGGTGTGGTGGCGGACACCTGTAATCCCAGCTACTCAGGAGGCTGAGGGAGGAGAAACACTTGAACCTGGGAGGTGGAGGTTGCAGTGAGCCGAGACCAAGCCACTGCACTCCAGCCTGGACAACAGAGCGAGACTCCATCTCAAAAAAAAAAAAAAATAGCCAGGTGTAGTGGCACACACGTGTAGTCCCAGCTACTTGGGAGGCTGAGGCAAGAGGATTACTTGAACCTAGGAAGTCGAGGCTGCACCACTGCACTCCAGCCTGGGTGAAAGAGTGAGACCCTGTCTCAAAAAAAAAAAAAAAAAAAAGTTACATAGCCAAAAATAATAATAATAAAGGCTGATCACTGAACCATGTCTTCTGTCACCTTATTAATAATTTAGCATAGGCCTGGCACAGTGGCTCACGCCTGTAATCCCAGCACTTTGGGAGGCTTTGCCAGGTGGATCATCTGAGTCAGGAGTTAGACCAGCCTGACCAACATGGTGAAACCCTGTTTCTACTACAAATACAAAAATTAGCTGGGCATGGTGGTACATGCCTGTAATCCCAGCTACTTGGGAGGCTGAGACAGGAGAATCCCCTGAACCTGGGATGCAGAGGTTGCAGGTGAGCCAATACTGCGCCATTGCATTCCAGCCTGGGCAACAGAGCTCAACTCCATCTCAAAACGATAATAATGATAATAATAATTTAGTATATTTTTGGTGAATCTGAAAACTGTCAACTAAAAAGCAAGATCAGTTTCTGCCTCTCCTTCCACAGTAATTTTTAGACTCATACAGATCTGTTTACTTAAAGGTTAAATGTTTAACTGTCTACCCAGGAAAGATTTTTCTCCAAAAAATTTCAGCAGAGGGCAGCAAATTTAAATATGGATCCCAATGCTTAAAATTAATTTAAAGTGTAAGAGAATTACTTTTTTTTTTTCCTGAGACGGAGCCTGTCGCCCAGGCTGGAGTGCAGTGGCATGATCTCTACTCACTGCAACCTCCACCTCCCAGGTTCAAGCAATTCTGCCTCAGCCTCTTGAGTAGCTGGGATTACAGGTGTGTGCTACCCTGTTCGGCTAATTTTCATATTTTTTTGTAGAGATGAGGTTTCACTATGTTGGCCAGGCTGGTCTCAAACTCCTGACTTCAAGTGATCCACCCGCCTTGGCCTCCCAAAGAGCTGGTATTGGGATTACAGGCGTGAGCCACCACGCCCAGCCTGTTCATTGTTTTTCTTCCCTAGCCCACTCTAGCATATACTCTCCAGGAGGCAGAGAGCCAGTTTTGCTCACAAACATATTCCTTAAGCACCTCGGATACTGTGCTAAATATATCTGGGGAATGAATGAAAAAGTTGAAAACCTCTACTAAGACTAAAATCTCTACACATATGTTCCACAAGGGCCATTTTGTATGTGTGAGTTGGAGTATATCTTGAGTTCTGCCTATTTTGTATCCAAAACTCATTTGTACTTTAATTTTGCCTTTCCTATTTCAGAAACAAGCTCTGTTATCCTATTCTGTAGAAAATTCACTTTCTCTTTCTTTTTTTTTTTGAGACAGTTTCTAGCTGGGCATGGTGGTGGGAGCCTGTAATCCTAGCACTTTGGGAGGCCAAGGTGGGAGGATCACTTGAAGTTAGGAGTTTGAGACCAGCCTAGCCAACATGGTGAAATCCCATCTCTACCAAAAAATATGAAAATTAGCCGAGCATGAGGGAGGAGAATCACTTGAACCCGGGTGGCAGAGGTTGCAGTGAGCTGAAATCGCGCCATTACACTCCAGCCTGGGCAACAAGAGCGAAACTCCGTCTCAAAAAAAAAAAAAAAAAAAAAAGAAAGAGAAAAGAAAGAAGAGACAGTTTCGATCTGTTGTCCAGGCTGGAGTGCAGTGGCCCGATCTCCGCTCACTGCAACCTCCACCTCCTGGGTTCAAGCTATTCTCCTGCTTCAGCCTCCCTAGTAGCTGGGATTACAGGCACGTGCCACGACGCCTGGCTAATTTTGTGTTTTTAGTAGAGACGGAGTTTTGCCATGTTGGCCAGGCTGGTCTCGAACTCCTGACCTCAAGTGATCTGCCTGCTTCGGCCTCCCAAAGAGTTCGGGTTACAGGCGTGAGTTACCGTGCCCGGCCAGAAAATTCACTTTTGTTCCCTCAATATTTCCACAAACTCTGTATCTCCCAGAGATAGTCAAGGAATTCATGAGCTAAGATAACATGATAAAGTTGCAGAGAAATAAAAACAACAGAAATAAAGTAAAGGGCGCTTCTGAGAAACCTTGGCAGAGATGGTCAGAGGCACATTTACTATGAAGCAGCACAAGTTGGTGTTGAAGGGTTTAATTCCTCGAGCCCTACTTTCCTCATCTGTAAAATGGGGATAATAACTCACAGGGCTTGTCATACGGAAGAAATGTGATCATGTGATATGAAAAGCCAACTACTCCGCATAGTTAGCAATCAAAAAATAGAAGCTATTCATTATCCTAATGAACTGAAAAAACTGCTTTTGCACCTACCGGAAGGAGATTGTTAGGAGCCAAAGGCTCATTTAGAGGAGGAAAGCAAAAGCAGCCAGAAAGGTGGGAATCGAGTTTAAGGCGCGTTCCTAGTGAATGAGACCCAGAGTGGGAAGTAAGCCCCCTCTCTGAATAGCCCTCAGCGGTGAGGGGAGCGGGTTCCCGCGGGCCCAGCGGGAGTGCCCGGCAGTCAGGACTCAGAGGCGGAACCCGCAGCCCGGCCCAGGAGTCGGCGCCTCCCAGGCGGCGTAGGGAGCGCAGCCGCGGGGACTGGAGGCCAGGCAGGGGCGCAGGGGCGGAGCAGGGAAGGACGGGCTTGCTTACTGGGCGCGGCCTTCCTCTTACCTGGCGCTTCCCCTCGCTGGGGTTTTGCTCGCCTGATGCCCCCGCGCCCACTGGGGATCGCGCAGACGCCTCGCCTGCACCCTCCTCCCAGTGGCCGCCTCCGCCCCAGTCCCGGCCCATTCTCCAGCCCCGGGACCCTTTCTTCCCTCCCCTTCCTGCTTCTGGCTCCTTCCGTAGAGTTTGGTTTTTTTTTATTTTATTTTATTTTATAGAGTTTGGTTTGAACTTTTGAATCCGCCAATCAGCGCCGCGCGCCCACCCTCCGCGGGTGCGGCCGGGCACCGGCCAGGGCTCGGAGGCTGGGCCGCGGCGGCTGGGGGCGGGGTCTGGGGCCCGCCCTCCCGACACGTAGCCGGAGGTCGGGTATATAGGGCCCCTTCGGGCCGGCCACTCTTTCACTACTTCTCCCCCGGACTCCTTGATAGTCTGTTAGTGGGAGATCCTTGTCGCCCTCCATTCGCCTCCTTCAGCGCCGCAGACCCCTTTAAGTTCCAATCATGGTGAGTGGGGTCCCTCGCGGGTGGGGAAGAGTGCGCGTTCCAGGGGGCGGCGGGTTCCGGAATTGCCTGCACCTCAGGCTGCGCTCAGGACGGCTCTCCACGGCGCCGGGCGCCTCCGGTTAACCTGGCTTTTGCTGGCAGGGCTTAGAAGGTCGAGGTCACCCGGCAGACACCAGTTCGGGCCCGGAGACGTGGCCCGGGCGCGGCCCTCGGTGGAAATGGAAAGCCCTCTTGATCCTAGTGAGGGTTTCCCCCGAAGGGCTCGCGACTGTCCTAGGGAGCCTGCCTGCTCATGGCCTCCAAGAACTTAAACTAAAAATCCCTCCCCTCGTTTTCCCAAGTGACCTCACCGTCCCACTGCGTGCGCTCCCGCACTGACGGTGCAGCACTTCCTGGCGCCCCCTCTCCAGCGCCCAGTGACTCGCTGCTGAGTCACCTGTGGCCCGGCCCTGGGGAGAGCTTCCAGCTGCGCCAGTCCACCTGAGGATGGAGGCGGGCCCCTCCTTGGAAGGGAATAATTAACTTTCACGTTGCCTAATCTTGCATATCTGGTGTTAATCTAGTGGTAGGTTTACAGCTGGAGCGTTCTACTTAAGCCGGGTTTTAAAACACGTCTACAAAAGGATTTTTTCTTATAAAACCAGAGTTGGCCGGGCGCGGTGGCTCACGCCTGTAATCCCAACACTTTGGGAGGCCGAAGCGGGAGGATCACCCAAGGCCAGGAGTTTGAGACCAGCCTGGCAACATAGTGAAACACCGTCTGTACTTTAAAAAAAAAAAAAAAAAAAAAAACCCAGAGTAACCTGTACTCAGCATGTGTTTCTTAGTTCAGTTTGCAAGAAACGTGAAATTATACATAACTTGAGTGTTTTCTATAAAGCTTCCAGAAGTCTTGAAAACAACTATCTTGGGCCGGGCGCGTTGGCGCATGTTTGTAATCCCAGCACTTTGGGAGGCAGAGGCGGGAGGAACGCTTGAGATCAGTAGGTCGAGACCACTCTGGGCAACATGCTGAAACTCAGTCTATACAAAAATTAGCTGGGCACCTATAGTCCCAGCTATTCAGGAGGCAGGGATGGGAGGATCTTCTTAGCCCAGGAGGTCGAAGCTGCAGTGAGCCAAGATCGCACCACTACACTACAGTAAGACCCCATTTCAAAAATACATATATGTATTTACATATAAGTCATATGAAAATACATATATGTATTTACATATAAGTCATGAAAATACATATATGTATTTACATATAAGTCATATGAAAATACATATATGTATTTACATTTAAGTCATATGTAAATACATGTATATGTATCACTGTAACAACTTCCTTGCGTGCTTTTCACCAAGCAGTACCAAAAAGATAGTGATAAAATTGTGATTCACAAAGTAGTGGGACCCTTTAAAAAGCAGGAGAGGCCGGGCATGGTGGCTCACGCCTGTAATCCAAGCACTTTGGAGGCCAAGGCGGGCGGATCACCTGAGGTCGGGAGTTCAAGACCAGCCTGACCAACATGGTGAAACCCTATCTTAAAAAATAAATAAATAAAAAGCAGGAGAGCAGCAGCAGACTGGTTTAGGCGATCACTGGTTAATTTTCTTGCTTTTAGCGAGAGGTAGGAGCTACTTATCCAGTGAACACTAGACCAGTTAACTCCACCTGTGCCTCAGTTTATCTCCCATGTGGCCAGGGGAGCATGGAGGGTAAGGCAGTGGCCACTGAGGCCACTGACATTGCCTGCTAAGCTTCAAGAAGGCAATTTAGCAATGAAAGAAAAAACTGTGGGCCCAAAATAGAGGTATTTAAACAGAAGCATTTTGTTAGAATAAGTGGATCTTCTCAGATACTTTATCTCCTCCTTTATCTTTGGCCTGGGGGTCATCATGGTCAGATACCTGGTTATCTCCAGCTTTTGGGGCTTTGGGGTTTCCACAGTCCAGTTAAAGGTAAACATGATGCCTGGTGCAGTGGCTCAGGCTGATCTTGAACTCCTAACCTCAGGTGATCCACCCACCATGGCCTCCCAAAGTGCTGGTATGCCAGGCGTGGTGGCGGGCACCTGTAATCCCAGCTACTTGAGAGACTGAGGCAGGAGAGTCACTTGAACCTGGGAGACGGAGGTTGCAGTGAGCTGAGATAGTGCCACTGCACTCCAGCCTGGGTGACAGAGCAAGACTGTATCTCAAAATAAATAAATAAATAAACATGCAATGGTAAGTAGTCATGGGTTCATTAAGACAAACTACTCCTGTTCTCCCACAGCCTTGGAGCTGGATGAGTAGACACAGATGATACTGAGCTTGCTGATGTGGTCAGGAGACTTCGATTGTTTCATGGGGAGTGTAGGTGGGAAGGAGGTGATCATAAGTCAAAGGTTGTGAAATTAGGGTTTTTATTATCTCTTGGGTTATGAGACTAGGCCCTTTGAGAACTTAGTGCTCTGCCAGTCTCCAAAGTGGCTAAACTGACTTATGATGAAATACCAAACACCCTTTTTGTTTTCCTGTTAAGTTGGTGCATACAGATTCTATGTTTATTGCCTTATTTTACTAAGCAGGTGTGGGTTTGGTAACTTCTAACCATGTTCTGCAAATAAAGGAAAATATTTCCTCATGTTCTGCTTTGGCCCCTCCGGCCCCTCTGAATTAACTTGGTGTATACCATAAAATACATATATAAAGAGAGACAGAGTCTTGTCTCTTTTGCCCAGGCTGGAGTGCTGTGGCACAATCTCTGTAACCTCTGCCTCCTGAGTTCAAGTGATTCTCATGCTTCAACTTCCCAAGTAGCTGGGACTACAGGTGCACACCACCACACCTGGCTAATTCTCATATTTTTAGTAGAGACAGGGTTTCACCATGTTGGCCAGGCTGGTCTTGAACTCCTGACCTCAGGTCATCTGCCCACCTCAGCCTCCCAAAGTGCAGGGATTACAGGCATGAGCCACTATGCCCAGTCATAATTTTTTTTTTTTTTTTTTTTTTTTTAAGACGGGGTTTCACCATGTTGATCAGGCTGGTCTTGAACTCCTGACTTCAGGTGATCCGCCCGCCTTAGCCTCCAAAGTGCTTGGATTACGGGCGTGAGCCACCACACCCGGCATTTTTTTATTTTTCCTCCATTTTTAGTAGACACAGAGTTTCATCATGTTGGCCAGGCTGGTTTCAAACTCCTGACCTCAACTGATCTGCTCACCTTGGACTCCCAAAGTGCTGGGATTATGGGTGAGCCAGCACTCCACCAGAAACAACTAATTTCTTAACCTATCAGTAAAGTCTTGATAACACTTATAACCTTTAGTACTATCTTTCCTCTCCCAGAGATGTTTTGATGGTGAAGGAAAAATGTTCTTCCTAAAGATTAGATTCTTTCACATGGTTAAAAAGCTGCCTCTGACCAGTTTTTAAAATACAGCTAACTGCTGCTTATCCAGCATTTTCTCCATGAGTCATATGGCTGTAGTTTGCTGGTTTAAGCTGGTTTTAAAGGAGAGAGGGAGAAGCTTTTGTTTCCTAAAGAATAGGATTAAAGCAGGACCAAAATGAGCTCAGTAGTTACACAATCATTCAGAGAATGAATCAGAGCTGGAATGGGGAATTTTGCCTTAGTTTAAGGAATTGTATCGACTGTGGCTACAAAGCAACCGTCTGGTCTTGCTTAGTAGTTCATGAACACATCTTTGGTTTTCCAAGGCATTTTTGCTGAATTAGGTCTTCAGAGATTTTTGCTTTTGAAATTACAGTCCCTGAGCAGGAGTGGCCTGCTGAAAGGTGGTTATCTGTCTTTTGTTTTGTTTTGTTTTGAGATGGAATCTCACTCTGTCACTCAGGAGTGCAGTGGTGTGATCTCAGCTCACTGCACCTCCAACTCCTGGGTTCAAGCGATTCTCCTGCTTCAGCCTCCTGAGTAGCTGGGACTACAGGTGTGCACCACCATGCCCTGCTAATTTTTGTTTTTATTATTTTTAGTAGAGATGGAGTTTAGCCATGTCAGCCAGGCTGGTCTCAAATTCCTGACCTCAGGTGATCCACCTGCCTCACTCAGCCTCCCAAAGTGCTGGGATTATAGGCGTGAGCTACCATGCCCAGCCAGTTATCTGTCTTAAAGGTTAATTATTCATTAGGTGTGAATCATTCCTAAATGTCTCATCTGATGTATCATATCCTGACATTTTCCTTTCTTCCTCTCACAGCGTGAGTGCATCTCCATCCACGTTGGCCAGGCTGGTGTCCAGATTGGCAATGCCTGCTGGGAGCTGTACTGCCTGGAACATGGCATCCAGCCCGATGGCCAGATGCCAAGTGACAAGACCATTGGCGGAGGAGATGACTCCTTCAACACCTTCTTCAGTGAGACGGGCGCTGGCAAGCACGTGCCCCGGGCAGTGTTTGTAGACCTGGAACCCACGGTCATTGGTGAGTTGGCCTCAGTAACCCAAGTGAGATCCCAGGGTGCTGGGACGGGAGGTCTGTCCTGGGAGCTCTGCTGGTCACTCGCTCACTCTCACCCAGTCCCTCTGTCCTTCTCTCCCTCCTTCTCCAGATGAAGTTCGCACTGGCACCTACCGCCAGCTCTTCCACCCTGAGCAGCTCATCACAGGCAAGGAAGATGCTGCCAATAACTATGCCCGAGGGCACTACACCATCGGCAAGGAGATCATTGACCTCGTGTTGGACCGAATTCGCAAGCTGGTAAATATAGTACTTTAAAATGGGGCGAGAGTTTCTTTTGCAGTTCTGAGACCAAACTACAAGAATCATTCTTTGCAACTAAAATGCAACTCCTTGCTAAACTAATTGGATTTCTGAACCAGATGGTCCTGGGTTTATGGGACAACTATGGGGTAGGGAGTGAGTGCTCTTTAACCTGTTTTGCTTTAAGCTACTGAGTAAGTATCTAACTCCTACTTGTAACAAATTAATCAGTCATTTTTTAGAATCTGGGCTGGTTCCTTCATGTTAATAAAGTTTAGAGAACAAGAAGCCAGTGTCACACTGATGAGAGACAGCCAACACTGGAAACTTCCAGTACAGCTGAAAGTGGAGTCAGGAGCTTCCTTATGAAGTGTGCTGTTTGGATCATGTTAATTAAGAGCCTGGCAATCAGATGACTCTTTTGCTCCTTAGGCATGTGGGCAGCTTGTAAGTAATTAACCAGAGATCAAGCCTGGGCAGAGTAACTTGTCAAGAAAATCACATTTTACTAAAAACCCAGCCACGACTGGTCCATTCTAAAAAAGAATGGCCTCATCATTCATGGCTTCATACTTTCCTCAGATGTTTACGTAGTCTTCCCAGCAAAACTGGACTGATGTTTCCTATGCTTAGAAACTAAGCTGTAGTTATAAGCACTGACTTGGAAATCAGGACCTGCCTTTAGGGACAGATAAACCTAGTAGCTATTTAGGATTCTGGAGTGAATTTCATTGCCTACCAAGACAATTGCATTTGTCCTTGGCCTTACTGTGTTTATAGGAGGCTTAACGGGTGTAATTGGTAGGTTAGGGTCTGCCCTGTGCGTTGATCTCATGTAGTTTATGGACCCCCATGCTATAAGGCAGCTGAGTAGAGAATGTTCACAAATCTGAGGCCCATCACTTGGAGAAGCAAGAGTTGACTACAGAATACTTTATTTGAAAGATCAAACTTATCCCTTCATAAAGTAGCAGTTTGCTAGCCAAAATAGCCCAGTTAGGTAGAAGAAATCGCCAATAATCTGAGGTCTCATGAAATTGTGATTGTGTCACTTGACCCAAAATGAATAGGCTTCTTGGTGCCTAGTATCATATACTGGGTACTTAAACTGTGCCAAGCACTAACTACTATTCTTATTTAATCAATGGGAGAACTGAGAAATGAATGCAATCATACAGTAAGGAACTGGTACAGCTGGATCCAGACCCAGCCCTGATTCCAATACCAGCATGTTAGAAATTGGCTATTCTGTTGTTCCACCTCAGAGAGCAGCTGCCAGATCTTTATAAAGCATCCCCTGGACTGGGCTGGTGGTCCTGGGCCTGTCCCTTGGGAGCTCTCCAGCTGATAAGAAGCTGCCCTGTTCTGTGGCCACAGCAAGGGAACCAGAAGCCGCTCTCACAGTTACCAAAGCTTGAGGCCTATATGCAAGCCCAGACCCTGTGATCCTTCTGCCTGAGGAATAGTTCATCTTAAAATAGTCTTTTTAGCAGAGGCTTTCCCCTCAAGGACTTGGCTGTGAATAGTTGCTTTGAATCACCTAGCTTTTTTTGAGACAGGGTCTGCTCTGTCATCCAGGCTGGAGTGCTGTGGCATGGTCATCAGTCTTGAACCCCTGGGCTTAAATGGTCCTCCCGCCTTGGACTCCCAAAGTGTTGTGATTACAGGCATGAGCCACTGTGCCTGGCCCAGAAGAGTTTTAAAAT
The DNA here is from genome assembly GCF_030222135.1 of Aotus nancymaae. Taxonomy (NCBI): domain Eukaryota; kingdom Metazoa; phylum Chordata; class Mammalia; order Primates; family Aotidae; genus Aotus; species Aotus nancymaae. Next base: position 33,063,402 of record NW_026988428.1, read on the forward strand.
TGCAATTGGTGTAGCCATGGATTTATAGAAGTCCTCTGCAGGTTTCACCAAATGTCTTGCAACACTAAAATGAAAACTTTATTTTGCAGGCTGACCAGTGCACCGGTCTCCAGGGCTTCTTGGTTTTCCACAGCTTTGGTGGGGGAACTGGTTCTGGGTTCACCTCCCTGCTCATGGAACGGCTCTCAGTTGATTATGGCAAGAAGTCCAAGCTGGAGTTCTCCATCTACCCGGCGCCCCAGGTTTCCACAGCTGTAGTTGAGCCATACAACTCCATCCTCACCACCCACACCACCCTGGAGCACTCTGATTGTGCCTTCATGGTAGACAATGAGGCCATCTATGACATCTGTCGTAGAAACCTCGATATCGAGCGCCCAACCTACACTAACCTTAACCGCCTTATTAGCCAGATCGTGTCCTCCATCACTGCTTCCCTGAGATTTGATGGAGCCCTGAATGTTGACCTGACAGAATTCCAGACCAACCTGGTGCCCTATCCCCGCATCCACTTTCCTCTGGCCACATATGCCCCTGTCATCTCTGCTGAGAAAGCCTACCATGAACAGCTTACTGTAGCAGAGATCACCAATGCTTGCTTTGAGCCAGCCAACCAGATGGTGAAATGTGACCCTCGCCATGGTAAATACATGGCTTGCTGCCTGTTGTACCGTGGTGACGTGGTTCCCAAAGATGTCAATGCTGCCATCGCCACCATCAAGACCAAGCGCAGCATCCAGTTTGTGGATTGGTGTCCCACTGGCTTCAAGGTTGGCATCAACTACCAGCCTCCCACTGTGGTGCCTGGTGGAGACCTGGCCAAGGTACAGAGAGCTGTGTGCATGCTGAGCAACACCACAGCCGTTGCCGAGGCCTGGGCTCGCCTGGACCACAAGTTTGACCTGATGTATGCCAAGCGTGCCTTTGTTCACTGGTACGTGGGTGAGGGGATGGAGGAAGGAGAGTTTTCTGAGGCCCGTGAGGACATGGCTGCCCTTGAGAAGGATTATGAGGAGGTTGGAGCGGATAGTGCTGAGGGAGAGGATGAGGGTGAAGAGTATTAACTTGTGTGCTGTATTTTATACTCCATTGTCTTAGAATTGTTTTACTTTTGTTTTGTGGACCTGTCCATTATGGCCTTAAATTGTCAATAAAACTGATGTTTCCATTTTAAGTGTCCAGTTGACTTCTGTATCACAGTAAATACTTGATCCACTTAAGACCAGTTGGATGGACAGGGCTGGTAGATGAACCACCTGAGTTTAGGAGGGTCTTGCTCCGTCACCCAGGCTAGAGTGCAATGGCATGATCATAGCTCATTGCAGCCTCTAGCTCCTGGGCTTATGTGATTCTGCCTCAGCCTCCTGAGTAGCTGGGGATTACAGGAGCACACCACTATGCTCAGCTATTTTCATTTCTTGTAGAGTTGGGGTCTTGCCATGCTGCCCAGGCTGGTCTTGAACTGACTTCAAGTGATCCTCTTGCCTCCACCTCTCAAAGTTGTTTTTTTTTTTTTTTGAGACGGAGTTCCGCTCTTGTTACCCAGGCTGGAGTGCAATAGCGCAATCTCGGCTCACCGCAACCTCCACCTCCTGGGTTCAGGCAATTCTCCTGCCTCAGCCTCCTGAGTAGCTGGGATTACAGGCATGCACCAACATGCCCAGCTAATTTTTTGTATTTTTAGTAGAGACAGGGTTTCACCATGTTGACCAGGATGGTCTCGATCTCTTGACCTCATGATCCACCCGCCTCGGCCTCCCAAAGTGCTGGGATTACAGGCATGAGCCACCGCGCCCAGCCCTCAAAGTTTTGATTATAGGCATGAGCCACTACCCGGCTTATTGGTTTGTCTGTTTAATTTGGGCCAGAATTGAGTGGTTATAAAATCATTTTGTAAGCAAGGAAATGTTCAGATTGAGCCAGTGTGTCTCTGAAATAGATGTGAATCACCTGTAGATATTAAAATACAGGTTTGGGCCCCACCTGGTGGCTCATGCCTGTAATCAATCCCACCCTAGCACTTTGGGAGACCAAGTCCGGTGGATCACTTGAGCCTAGGAGTTTAGACCAGCCTGGGCAACGTGGTGAAACCCCATCTACAAAAACAAGAGTTTGCATGGTGTGATGGCACATGCCTATGATCCCAGCTACTTGGGAAGCTGAGGTGGGAGGATCACCTGAGCGCTCCCAAGGAGGTTGAGGCTACAGTGAGCCATGATTGCACCACTGCACTCCAGCCTGGGTGACAGAGGGAGACCTGGGGACTCCCGTCTCATGAATTCAAAAAATGTGGCTGGGCGTAGTGGCTCACGTCTGTAATTCCAGCACTCTGGGAGGCTGAGGTGGGTGGATCACCTGAGTTCAGGAGTTTGAGACCAGCCTGACCAACATGGAGAAATACTGTCTCTACTAAAAATACAAAATTAGCTGGGCGTGGCGGTGCATGCCTGTAATCCCAGCTACTCAGGAGACTGAGGCAGGAGAATTGCTTGAACCTGGGAGGTGGAGGTTGTGGTGAGCCAAGATTGTGCCATTGCACTCCAACCTGGGCAACAAGAGCGAAACTCCGACTCAAAAAAACACCTTGAATATAAAAACAAAATGCAGGTTCTAATTCTATAGGTCTGAGGTGAGGCCTCAGGTACTACTTTTTTTTTTCCTTTGCGATGGTCTCTTGCCCAGGCTGCAGTGCAGTGGCACCATCATAGCTCACCACCATCTTGACCTGGGCTCAAGCCATCCTCTCACCTCAGCCTCCCAAGTAGCTGGGACTACAGGTGTGTGCCACCATGCCTGGCTGATTCTTGTAATATTTTTTGGTGGAGATGGGGTTTTGCCATATTGCTTAGGCTGGTCTTGAACTCCTGGGCTCAGGCAATCCTGCCTCTGCGTTTTCAAAGTGCTGGGATTACAGGAATGAGCCACCATACCTGGCTCCTCCCAAATGATGCTGTTGGTCTGACATGTACAGCAGCAAAGGGTTAGATAACAGTAAACACTGGAGCCAAAATTCAAGCATCCAGCCACACTGCCAGGACTATTGCTGTCGGTCTTTTTTTTTTTTTCAAAATGTAGTTTCACCCTTGTTGCCCAGGCTAGTGCAGTGGCACAATAGCTTACTAAAATCTCCGCCTCCCGGTTCAAGTGATTCTCCTGCCTCAGGGCTCCTGAGTACCTGAGATTACAGGTGTCTACCACCATGCCCAGCTAACTTTTTAATTTTTAGTAGGGATGGGATTTCATCATGTTGGCCGGATTGGTCTCGAACTCCTGACCTCAGGTGACCCACCTGCCTTAGCCTCCAAAGTACAGTCATGAGCCATTGCACCTGGCCTGCTCTCAGTCTTTAATATTGAATTAGTCACATGAGAAGGACTTGGAATCCTGCTGGTTTATTCCATACTTAGCTAAATCCTACAATGGAAAAGATGGTTTGTACTAAAGGGAGAAAGTGGAGCTGTCAGACAAAACAGTAGTCACCGGTTTTTCTGGTATTGGTATTTGACCCAGTTGTATGTAATGGAGATTAAGTAGGAATAATATGTATGTGTAGGAAAGATTGGAGAGGGGTGAGTTCTCTGATTTGGACTTTTTTCCAAGCACCTGTTGGAGGACTCTGGTTCCTGGAGGCAGGGAGGTGAAGGGGCATGAGTGTTGCACGTCGCTGGAGAGCTTGGTGCCTGGTATTCAGTTGAACTGAGCAATGGGAAAGGGCAATGACCAAAAGGTCTGGCTTCATGCCGAAGGGAGGAATCCATTTTGGTGCTTGGGGGCTTGCCTGAGTGGGAATGCCTAATGAGTGGCAGCAGATGGACACCGGGGGCAGAGTTACAGACATATTCACCTCTCCTCCATGACTTACTTTATTCTGATGGTATCCAGTTACCATCTTTTTCCCAAAGGTGTTTTGTATCCCTTACCCATTGCTCACTTTAGCCCCTTTACTCTGAGAATTGCATCTGAATTCTAAATATGCACATCGTAAGGCCAGTACTGGGGTTCACAGCTGTAATCCCAGCACTCTGGGAGGCCAAGGTGGAAGGATTGTCTACACCCAGGAGTTTGAGACCAGTGCCTGGGTAACATAGTGAGACCCCGTTTCTATTTAAAACATTTTTTGGCCGGGTGCAGAGGCTCACACCTGTAATTCCAACACTTTGGGAGGCTGAAGCGGGTGGATCACTTGAGCTCAGGAGTGAGACCAGCCTGGGCAATATGGTGAAACCCTGTCTCTAATAAAAATACAAAAAATTAGCTGGGTGTCGTGGTGCATGTCTGTGGTCCCAGCTGCTTGAGGGGCTGAGGTGGGAGTATTGCTTGAGCCCAGGAGGCGGAGGTGCTAGTGAGCCAAGATCATGCCACTGCACTCCAGCCTAGGGGACAGAGTGAGACCCTGTCTCAAAAAAAATGTTTTTTAAACATGTATATTGTATCTCCATACATAGCATAGCATGCTTTTGCAGCCTGAGATGCCTCAACTATGTGCTCAGGGTGGTTTTATAAAACATTTGTCGAGAACAACCATGGGTTTGTTGTGTTGTGTTGTGTTTTTTGAGACAGTGTCTCACTCTGTCACCCAGGCTCTAGTGCAGTGGCATGATCTTGGTTCAGTGCAGCCTCTGCCTCCCGGGTTCAAGTGATTCTATTGCCTCAGCCTCCTGAGTAGCTGGGACTACAGGTGCGCGCCACAATGCATGGCTAATTTTTGTATTTTTAGTAGAGACAGGGTTTTACCATATTGGCCAGGATGGTCTCAATCTCCTGACCTCATGATTCGCCTGCCTTGGCCTCCCAAAGTGCTGGGATTACAGGCATGAGCCACTGCACCTGGCCGCAACCATGGTTTTATGTGGGCAAGGTAAGACCCCAGCACAAATTCAGCCACTGCTACTTCTCAGATGAGCCAGGTTCTTTCTGCAGTCTGGGCAGGGGAACAGGGTAGGATACCTGGAATGAAGGTGAACCTTGAAGAGGCCAGCCAGCCTCCCAGAGGGGATTTCGAGACCTTCCCAGTTCAGGAGATCTGCCGACTGCCACACTGCTAGCACTGGAGGAAGTGGGACGCCAATGTATGGAAAGGAGCAGATAAATCACAAAGCTTAGGTGAGTGTGACACCCCATGATACCAGCATTTCCCAAGCAGGGTGCCCTTAGAATCAGATTCAGGGTGCCCATATAGGATCCTTTCTGCTTTTAGAACAACATGGTGGAGCCTGGAGAGCCTGACCCACCCCTCCTCCCTGGGGCCAGTCACCCCTGGCCAGGAGCAGCCTCCTCCATTTACCTCTCTACGCCTTACAGATGAATTATTTTCTACACGTGCCAAGATGCGAAAAAGGCTGGAAAGCTTTAAGCAGCCACAGAGGTCTGGGGTGAAAGAAGGTGAGAGAGGAGTTTAGCTGAGAAGAAATATTCCGGTAGAATAGAGCCTGGGGAATTGGAAGAGCAAAGTGCCAGTGGTTGGGGGGGCATTTGTCCTTGTAAAGATGATTTCCCCCTCCTGTGTTGGCGGGAGAGCGAATAGAAGTTAGCCTGCAGCAAGAACAAATATACCCCAAGGTCTAGGTCACTGCTTTGTGGCTGACAATCATCTGATCTGCCCTTGAGCACAAATGGAAAGTCTGGACCCAGAACTGCAGCTGATGCTGATGCTGAAACTGCTGAGGCTTGATGGGGATAAATGGACACAGCCTAGGTGCTGGTTCCTGAGGTTGGCGGCCCCAGGTTCCGGCTGTCTGGACAGAGGGCTTAGACTGCCCTCACCTGACCTGGCCAGAGGAGCAACCTGCTTCCCCCACACAGAGGCTGCCAGCCACTGGGAGGTGAGTGTGTCTGGGAAGAGGTGCTTTGGGCTGGGATGAGAAGGAGGATAACGACTTTGAGGGGTCGAGGTCTTGCCTGTCCACCTGTCATTCTGTGTTTGGGAAGCAGCTGACAAGTGAATTCTCCAGCAGGAATCTGTCGGGCCATAGGAAAGCCAAGTGGGTTACACAATTACAAATCTGTCTTCAGGCCTCTGACTGCTGGAAGTTTGTATGGCAGCCCTGGGTGAAGCTGAGGGAGGGCAGGGGAGGCGCTGTCAGGGTGGGAGGGAAAGGTGCCTCCACAGCTTCCACAACACCCTGGGAGGTGATGTTATTATACCCACTTCCATAGATCAGAGAGACTGAATACCTCGCCTAAGCCTACAGAACAAGTGGCAGAACTGAAATTTGAACCCAGAGCTCTCGCTCCAAAGCCTAGGCTCACTCCACTCTGCCATGTAGCCATTGAGGAGCCCCAGGGGAAATCAGCTCTGCACCTGGCAGCCTTTCCCGTCTCCATTGGGTATGAGGCCAACAGGGGCCAGCCCTCCCATGAGCACTGGATGGAGCTGCAGTCACAGAGAGATCTCATTATGCCAGTGATTGTCAGAAAACCTCCCAGGAGCCCATTCCTGGGCCCAGGTGGCAGCCTACTGACCTTAAATGGCAAAGCCAGCTGGTCCCCACTGTCTAGGCTGTAGCTTCTCTAGTGAGGGGGCATTTTTGTCCAGGCCTCCCTCTGAACTCAATTCTCAGGTCACGAGGAGATACACTGTCTTTGCAGGATGGCTGCTGCCACCTGCCTGGTCTCCTGCCGATAGGGATACCAGCCGAGGCACAGGCAGGACAGTGCACACCTGGAGCCTTGCTCCTCTACACTCCGGGGCCAGGGTGGTCAGTACCTGTCAGCTGAGGCTGCAAGGTGAAGCTGGCAGAGGTGACCTGGGCAGATGGCTCCTGGGGCCCAATGCCAGGGTGGCCGTATAGGAGACACAAGGCAGCAGAAGCTGAAGAGAAAATAGACCCTTGGGTGTGGGGGCTGTGGAGAAGGAGTGGGCCCTCACCCCATGGAATAGGTCCCCTTTGCTGACATCTCATTAGCCTGTCACTGCCCTGTTCATGCCAAGAAACTAGTGCCCCTGACTTTGTCAGCCCTGAGCAGGTTTTGGGAAAACTATTCTCTCCTCCTCTACGCTCCCTTGGAGTCTGCAGCGGGAGTGAAATAGAGTCAATGACGATTAGAACTAGAGACATGTCTGCTTTTGTCATAATACAAAAAATGCTTTTAAACACTTATCTCAGCACTGCATTCTTTTTTTCTTTTTTCTTTTTTTTGAGATGGACTCTTGCTCTGTCACCAGGCTGGAGTGCAGTGGTGTGATCTCAGCTCACTGCAACCTCCGCCTCCTGGGTTCAAGTGATTCTCCTGCCTCAGCCTCCTGAGTAGCTGGGATTACAGGCACGCACCACCATGCTCAGCTAATTTTTGTATTTTTAGTGGAGACGGGGTTTCACCATGTTGGCCAGGATGGGTCTCGATCTCTTGACCTCATGATCTGCCCGCCTTGGCCTCCCAAAGTGTTGGGATTACAGGTGTGAGCCACCGCACCTGGCCTTTTCTCATCTTTTTAAAATTGGAACAAAAAAATAAAAAGAAGAAAGACGGAAAAAAATACAAAAAGAATTGGAACAGATTATAAAGGTTTTACAGAATATAAAGGTTTCCTAATTACACAAAGATTTTGTCTACAGAAATTAGTTTAACTCACAGAGGCAGGTGGGTATAAATTCAACCTCATTCTGTCTCCCTTCACCCTCTCTGCATGTTCCTCCATTTTTATCAAATATCTATTTTGGCTTCCAAGAGATGTCTAGTCCAAGAGTAAACTAATACTGAAATACCCATGGCAAAGGTAATCCGATTATACTATTCTGGCAATCATCTCCAGTTTTTGCTTGTTTTAATTTTTTTTTTTAAAAAAAGGGCCAGCTGCGGTGGCTCACGCCTGTAATCCCAGCACTTTAGGAGGCCAAAATGGGCAGATCACAAGGTCAGGAGTTTGAGACCAGCTGGCCAATATAATAAAACCCCGTCTCTACTAAAAATATAAAAATTAGTTGGGTGTGGTGGCATGCGCCTGTAGTCCCAGCTACTTGGGAGGCTGAGGCAGGAGAATTGCTTGAACCCAGGAGGTGAAGGTTGCAGTGAGCCAAGATCGTGCCACTGCACTCCAGCCTGGGTGACACAGCAAGACTCCGTCTCAAATAAAAAAAAAAATGGAGCATGATGCTTGCTAAGTTTTTTTTTTTAGAGACTGAGTCTGGCTATGTTGCCCAGGATGACCTTGAACTCCTGGGCTCAAGCACTCCTCCCACTTCAGCCTCCTGTGTAGCTGAGACAACAGCTCACCGTGCTGGGCTTCATTTTCAGTTTTCAGTTTTTATTTGTTCATTATTTTTGGAACACCTATTTGGTGCAAGTCACTGTACTGGGTACTATAGGAAATATATTGAGTTTTTTGCCCATCAGATTGTAGAGGCAGACCACACATGCATAATCTCAATTTGAGGTAGTATATGCCACATGTCACAGAAGAGGCTGTCACAGGCAATAGCCACTGTTGCATAGCTACTTCAAAGCTTGTTCCACCTGCCAACACAACCCAGTTCTGTCCCTGTGAGGGGCACCCATGTGCATCAGAGGGGCTGGGCTTCACCACTAGGGTGAATCTTCCCCTGAGCCAATCAAGGTAATTCTAGTTCTTTTGCCAGGGCCTGGTTAAGGAACTGGCATGTGATGTAATTATGGAAATGAGAGATGAGGTAATGTCTGCCGGTTGGGGGCTGGAAGGAAGATATTCTTGCAAAAATTTCCTTGGTCTTAAAAAAGAACTCAGGGAAAGGATTTTCCTCTTGCCGCTCTGGGCATTACTGTGTGAGCGCATGGTGCCTGTGCTTGCGCCTGGTGCGTGAGGCTGCTGCAGCCATCTCGGGACCAGAAGGGGACAAACACAAGGACAAAATCTACAGTTGGGAGCAAGGCAACGCAGAAAGCTGAAAAGAGCCTGGGTCCCATCCTCATAGAGCACTGAGCCCCTAAATTAACCAACCTTGACACCAAAACTTGCTCTGCTGCCGAAGGTTTTATGAGATGTTAAGTCCCTTTATCGTTTAGGACATTTTGAGTTGGGTATTCTATTGTTTCCTGTCAAAAGCATTCTAACTTCTTTAGGTAATTGTTAACAGAAATTTTTTCTTTGTTTTCTGCTGGGCACAGTGGCTCATGTCTGTGATCCCAGCACTTTCGGAGGCTGAGGTGGGCAGACCCCCTTGAGGTTAGGAGTTTGAGACCAGCCTGGGCAACAGAGCAAAACCTGTCTACAAAAAAAAAAAAAAAAAAAAAATAGATGCAGCCAGGTGTAGTGGCATGCACCTGTGGGCCCAGTGTTATGAGTAAAATTTCGATGCCTCAAAAGAAATAGCAGCTGAAGAGAAATCCTCTCATCAAGGCAATTTACTTCTATAGAAGGGTGCAGCTAACGGATGGAGCAACGGTGGCCGCATGCTTGGACAAGGAGGGAGGGGTACTTATGCCTGACAGGGGTTGTCTCTACTGCTGTCGTTCTCCTATTGGCTAGGGTTAGACCACACAAGCTAGACTAATCCCAACTGGCTATTTTAAAGAGAGCAGGGGTCCGAGCTAGAGTGGCAGGGCAGGTGTTTTGGTGGGAAGGACGGTTATGGGTGGGTCAGAGCAGGTAGCCAGGGGTGACCTAGGTCAATGAAGGTGACCAGAGCAGGTGACCGGCATGAGTCAGGACGGAGCCAGGGGCTGTGGGAACAGATGTGAACTACTGATTAGAACTGGTGGAGAAGGTTGTTTACTGGAATTATAAGGAAGTTAAACTTTAAAATAGAGAATTAAAGAATAAGAGAGCTGAACATACTGACATAGTGATTCTTTGAAGAAAAGCTTGGGGTTCACTATAATACCAGCTACTCCAGAGGCTGAGGTAAGAGGGCTTGAGCTGAGCCCAGGAGGCAGTGAGCCATGACCGCACCACTGCACTCTAGCCTGGGTGACAGAGCAAGACCCTGTCTCAAAAAAAAAAAAAAGAGGAGAAAAAAAAGAATTTTTTTCTACATTTTCTTCTTCTTTCTCCTCCTCATCCTCCTTCTTCCTCTTCTTTTTTTGTAATAGAAACAGGGTTTTGGCTGGGCATGGTGGCTCACGCCTGTAATCCCAGCACTTTGGGAGGTCGAGGTGGGCAGATCACTGGAGGTCAGGAGTTTGAGACCAGCCTGGTCAACATGGTGAAACCCCATGTCTACCAGATATGGTGGCACGTGCCTGTAATCCCAGCTACTCAGGAGGCTGAGGCAGTAGAATCACTTGAACCGAGGAGGTAGAGGTTGCAGTGAGCCAAGATCAAACCATTGCACTGCACTGCAGTCTGGGCTACAGCAAGATTCTGTCTCAAAAAAGAAAGAAAGAAGAAAGAAAGAGAGAGAGAGAAAGAAGGAAGGAAAGGGAAGGAAAGAAAGAAAGAAAGAGAGAGAGAGAAAGAAAGAAGAGAAAAAGAAAGAAAGAAAGAAACAGGGTTTCACCATGTTGCCCAGGCTAGTCTCAAACTCCTGGACTCAAGAAATTCACCTTCCTCAGACTCCCAAAGTGCTGGGATTACAGGTATGAGCCACTATGCCTGGCCAGAAATTTGTAGTAAAAGAATTAATAACAAAAATATGAAGGCCCTGCTTTTTTATTTTTTTATTTTTTATTTCAAGCCCACCAGGAACATCATACCTGCTTTTATTCAGGTTAAAAAATATTAAGGCCCAGCCGGGAATGGTAGCTCACACCTGCAATCCCAGCACTTTGGGAGGCCGAGACAGGTGGATCACAAGGTCAAGAGGCTAATGTGGTGAAACTCCATCTCTACTAAAAATACAAAAATTAACTGGGCATAGTGGTGCATGCCTGTAGTCCCAGATACTTGGGAGGCTGAGGCAGGAGAATCACTTGAGCACGGGAGGTGGAGGTTACAGTGAGCCAACATCATGCCACTGCACTCCAGCCTGGTGATAGAGTGAGAGTCCGTCTAAAAAAAAAAAAAGTAAAAAAAAGTAAGGCCCTTTTGAATTTGCAGAACCCCTTTGCCAGTGCAAACCTTGCCTTGGGTGAGTGAAGATCCCGTCCCCTCTTCCTTTCCTCTTATGTTGCCTTATTCTACCTGCAGTTCCTGGTCCACAAAACAGATCTGCTTTTTCCTTCCAGTCTTCCCAGATGCCTTGGCCAAACTCAAACCATAAATAAAAAGAAACAGAGACCAGGCATGATGGCTTTCGCTGTAATCCCAGCACTTTGTGAGGCTGAGGAGGGAAGATTGCTGGAGGCTAGGAATTCAAGATCAGCCTGGCAACATAGTGAGACCCTGTCTCTACAGAAAATTTAAAAATTACCCCGGCACTGTGGCACGCACCTACAGTCCCAGCTACTCTGGATGATGAGTTAGGAGGATTCCTTTTTTCCAGTTTTCTTTTTTTGACGTTAACTTTTTTCATATTTTTAGTGGAGACAGGGTTTCGCCATGTTGGCCAGGCTGCTCTCGAACTCCTGACCTCAGGAGATCCGCCTGCTTTGGCCTCCCAAGTGCTGGGATTACAGGCACTTGCCCTTGACATTAATTTTTTTTTTTTTTTTGAGACGGAATCTCGCTCTGTTGCCCAGGCTGGAGTGCAGTGGTGCGATCTTGGCTCGCTGCAACCTCTGTCTCCTGGGTTCAAGCAATTCTCCTGTCTCAGCCTCCAAAGAAGCTGGGATTACAGGTGCCCCCTCACCACACCTGACTAATTTTTTCATATTTTTAATACAGACGAGGTTTCACCATGTTGGCCAGGTTGGTCTCCAACTCCTGACCTCAAATGATCTGTTCACCTCAGCCTCCCAAAGTGCTAGGATTACAGGCATGAGCCACTGTGCCAGGCCGACATTAACTTTTTAAAGAGTCTAGGAGTAGTTGTCTTATAGAATATCACAACCCTGAAATTGTCTTCAGATTGACCTTTTAAAATCATAAATCAGATTAAGTCATTCCCTGTTTCAAATCCTCCAGATTTTCATTGCATTTAAAATCAGCTATTTACTCTGATTTTAAAAGCTCTGTGATCTCTGACTCCTTCCCATGCCTCTAAACTCACCTTTCCCACTCTCCTCCCTCATCTGCCTTGTGCCAGCCTCACTGACCTTTCTCTAGTTCCTCAAACATGCCAAGCTCATCCCAGCCTTACTCCTCTGCTCAGGTGATGACTGAATACAATTCATGATTTTCAAATCCTAGATTGCATGGAAATAACAAAAAGAATGTTATTGGGGCAATTGAGGGAATTTGAATATGGGCTGTGTATTAGATAATATTGTTATATCGGTGTTAAATTTCTTTTTTGTTAGTTTAATTTTTTTTTTTTTTGGAGATAGAGTCTTTGCCCTGTCACTGAGGCAGGAGTGCAGTGGTATGATCTCGGCTCTCCGCAACCTTCACCTCCTGGGTTCAAGCAATTCTCTGCCTCAGCCTCCTGAGTAAAGTAGCTGGGATTACAGGCACCCATCACCATGCCAGGCTAAATTTTGTATTTTTAGTAGAGACAGGGTTTCATCATCTTGCCCAGGCTGGTCTTGAACTCCTGACCTCGTGATCCACCCGCCTTGGCCTCCCAAAGTGCTGGGGATTACTGGTGTGAGCCACTGTGCTGGGCCAAAAATTTTTTTTACACGAATAAAACAAAGGCAGATCAATGTTAAATGTCTTTAGTGGGCTAATCCTACTGTGGTTATGTAGGAAAATGTCTTTGTTCTTGGAGATACATGCTAAAGTATTCAGAGATTAAATACGATGACTTCTGACTCTGCCAGAGGAATTGTGGCAAAATATTGATAACTGGTAAATCCAAGAGAAGGGTACATTGGTGGTCATAGCAGCATTCTTTCAGCATCGTCCTGGGTTTGATTGCTTTTCAAAATAAAATGGAGTAAAAGGTGGACAATTTAAAGAAAAATACCTTAATTCAGGAATACTTAAAAATCACAAGGGCATTTATCAAAATGCACGTTCTAAAGATTTGGAAGATCTGGGTGTGACCCGGGAGTCTGCCTTTCCACGACCGGGGTGACCCTCAGGCAGCTGCCCAGGCCACACCGTGAGCAGGTCACTGAGCATCTGCCCTCCGAGTGTGGCTCTCTGGCACAGCCCTTTCTTTCGCATTCTCCAGCTGAGGAGTGGCTGGCTGAAAGTTCAGGCAGGCAGATGGAGATGTGATTTTACAGTGAGGGTGGAACTGGAGATTGTCGGCATAGCAGAGAATGGCAGGCAGTTGAGGAAAGATTTTGTCTTCCTGCCCTGTCTTTTGGCTTCTGGAGGAACAGAGGAGGCTCCTAGAACCCAGGGGAAGAATGGAATAGGGGCTCCAAACTCCTAATACCAGTGCTTCTCTGACTCTATTTTACATCCCTTTGGATAAATATCATCTTTAAACAAACAACAAAAAGAGGTCACAATAAATTTTGAAGTATTTCCCAAATTCCAGCGTTCCTGGATCCTTGAGTTTTGAACTCAACGTAGATGCAGACTGAAGCTGTCAGCATGTCATTCTGACTTCTGACCAGAAGGTGGCAGCAACACACCTCACTTTATTTTAGGGGCCACCAAAGGAGATTTTTCAGTGCCTCACACACATTTATTTGGTTGACCTAGGTCCCTCCCCAGACACCACGGACAAAAAGATGAGTAAGATCTGATCGCTGCCCCCAAAGATCATATTGTCAGAGAGAGGGGAGTCAGAGTCAGAGATGTAAACAGATTACTAGTTACAAGCTGTGTGACCTTAGGCAAATTGCTTAATCTCTCTGTGCCTCAGTTTCTTCAACTGTGAAGGGAGAATAGTAATAGTACCTATGTCACAGGGTTACTGTGAGGAGTAGGAATAATTAAATGTGTTAGACATAATAAGGGGTGGCCGTTACTATGTGATACAGCGAGAGAAGGGATGAGCAGGCAGAGATGCCCACAGTGCTCCCTAACTGGGAGCAGTGGAGATAATGGGAAAGAGTTCTACTCTGGTCAAGCCACTCTGTCAGTGGGGACCCTGCAGCCAACCTGGGCTGGGAGAGTCTACTTTCAAAAGTGGGTGTTGGACCCTTTCCAGCTGAGGCTCACCTTGGGTCCCGCAGGCACAGAGCACAGAACGCCAGCAGGGCCACCCAGGGCCTGATCAACCAGGATGTGCCCTCCCAGAGAGAAAACCACCACTAGCTCACAGTACAAGTTCAGGCAAGCAACTTGGTCCCTCTGAGCCTTGGGTCCTACCTAAATGATGGGGAAATGGGACCACAGGAACCAAGGAACAGTGCTGAGTTCCACATCTGGGACATCACAAGAGCAACTATAAAGTCAGATGCTTCAGGGGCAGCAGGGACTTGGAGCCAGGGACTTAAAAGTAAAGCTGGGGGCTGGGTGCGGTGGCTCATGCCTGTAATCCCAGCACTTTCAGAGGCTGAGGCAGGTGGATCACAAGGTCAGTGATTGAGACCATCCTGGTCAACATGTTGAAACCCTGTCTCTATTAAAATACAAAAAATTTGCCAGGTATGGTGGTGCGAGCCTGTAGTCCCAGCTACTCAAGAAGCTGAGGCTAGGGAATTGCTTGAACCCGGGAGGTGGAGATTGCAGAGCCAAGATCGTGCCACTGCACTCCAGCCTGGGGACGGAGTGAGACTCAGTCTCAAAAAAAAAGAAAACAAACAAACAAAAAGCTGAGGCCATGCACAATGGCTCACACCTATAATCCAGCACTTTGGGAGGCCGAGGTGGGTGGATTGCCTGAGCTCAGTAGTTTGAGATCAGCCTGGGCAACATGGTGAAACCCCATCTCTACCAAAAATACAAAAAATCAGCCAGGGGTGGTAGTGCACTCTATTCCAGGACTGAGGCAGGAGGATAGTTTGAGCCTGGGAGGCGGAGGTTGCAGTGAGCTGAGATTGTGCCACTGCATTCCAACGTGGGTGACAGAGACCCCATCTCAAAAATAAAAATAAAATAAATAAAGCTGGGAAGACAAAGGAATCCTGGAGATGACATTGGACTTCACTCAGGATGTGGAGTGGAAAAAAGCCTGAAGCTTTTTAAAATTTTATTTTGGTTATTTATTTATTTAGAGACAGGGTCTCACTTGGTCCCTGGGGCTGGAGTACAGTGGTGCAGTCACGGCTCACAGCAGCCTTGACCTCCTGGGCACAGGTGATACTCCCACCTCAGTCTCCCAAGCAACTGGGACTACAGGTGCATGCCACCATGCCTGGCTAATTTTTGTATATGTTTTGTAGAGATGGGGTTTCGCCATGTTGCCCGGGCTGGTCTTGAACTTCTAGGATCAAGCGATCTGCTCACCTTGGCCTCCCAAAGTGCTAGGATTACAGGTCTGAGTCACCTTGCCTGGCCTGGAGTGGAGGTTTAGGTCAATCCTAGACCCCAAGAGGCAAGGAGACGGCAGCTGACACTTAATTGCAAGTGGTTTTTTTTGTTTGTTTTTTTGAGAGGGAGTCTTGCTCTGTCCCCAGGCTGGAGTGCAGTGGTGCGATCTCGGCTCACTGCAACCTCTACCTCTTGGGTTCAAGCAATTCTCCTGCCTCAGCATCCCGAGTAACTGAGACTACAGGTGTGTGGCACCACAGCCAGCTAATTTTTTGTATTTTTAGTAGAGACAAGGTTTCACCAGACATGTTAGTAGAGACAGGGTTTCACTAGACGTGTTAGCCAGGATGGTCTCGATCTCCTGACTTCATGATTTGCCCACCTCAGCCTCCCAATGTGCTGGGATTACAGGCATGAGCCACCGCACCCGGCCAGCATGTCTTTGTGCTATCACTGTTCTTTGGCCAGCCATGGATCTCTTTACTCTCCCATGTCTTGCCTACATGCCCTCCGAATCCAGCTTTGAGTCTATGGCTTGGCATTTAATAGCACTCTTACCAGTAACCTAAATGTCATTGCTCACCTTCCCTGCAAACCCCTGAACACATATAATCGTCGTTTCTCTTCCAGCCTTCATCAGAACAGTCAAGGGAGGCAGGAGAAGGAGAGGCGATGAGAATACTGGCAAATAATTCTGCAGCACGTACTAGGTGCCAAGCACTAAGTGCTTCACGGAGGGTAACTCATTTAATCCTCCCACACCATGAGGTAAGTACTGTTATTAGCATCCCCACTTGTGTATAAAGAAAATGGGGTGAACAGAGGTTAAGTCACTCAGAAAACCCAAAGCACACAGCTAATTAAGGTGAGCAGCCACGATGGAACCCGCTGTCTGCAGGTCGCGGTCCACCAGGAGAGGATGAGGCCACGGAGGACTCAGCTTCTTCTGCCTTGAGTCCATCACTGCTCTCAGCCACCAGGGGCACAGACCAAAAGAAGCCCAGACCCTCACCGCTCTTGGGGCTGACAGTATCACTCCAGAGGTTAACAATAACAATAGTAATAATAAAACCAGCTTCAGGCTTTAAGATGTGTGTCCTAAGCACTTCACATGTATTTATTTATTCCTTTAGTCTTTCCAACAACACTGTGAGGTAGAAGCTACCATTTTATCTCCCTTTTCCTGAGGGATGTGAAGGGACTTAGCGACGAGCCTAAATTCTACAACAGAGAGTGGTGGATCAGATGGGAAGTGAGGCGGCTGGATGCCAGAGCCTGGCTCTTAACCTAGACTCTTTGCCTACCTTTGCTCTGCGGGGAGTCTCTGGCCCGTTCTTTCTGCGTGAGGGGAGGAGCCTCTTCTGCCTTGCAGTTCCCCACCCAGGCCGGATCCACAGCTCCAGAGCCCTGCTGTGGCAGCCCTCTGTCCCCTCCCCACTGAGGCATGTAGGTGGCCCACGGACTGCTTGAGCAGGGTGGGGACAGGAACTCCATCTAGAACTCCCCAGGACCAGCCCAGCCCCAACAGCCTCTGCTCTCAGAGGCCCGGATCCCCCACCAGCTCCCTGTAGACAGAGCCTGAGCTGGTCCTCCTCAGGCCTTGCCCTCCTCTCCCTGTGCAGCGCAGGCTCCCTGCTCCTGGAGGGTGGGGCTGAGTCCAGGATGGATGGGGCTCAATGCCCAGGGCTGCGGCAGAAAGCACCAAGGCTTCCCTAGTCCCCTCCTCACACCCGCCAAGCCTCCCAGCCCTATCCCAGGTGGGGCCCTGCTCCTCCCCATTCCCATGAGTTAGGGGAGGCCAAGCTCTCATTTATGCATCTTGTCCCATCTCTCCCTCCCTCCTGCTTCCCACTCCCCTGGCAACCAAACCAGACCCATCAAGGAGAAGGAACTGGCAGCTGTGCAGGGAGAGACTAATGGCCCGGAAGGAAGGAGGGGCCTGGAGAGGAGATGAAGGCGGTAGGGATGAGAGCAGGGCGTTGGCCCTGGCCCTTCTCAGAGGACAGACAAAGGGGGGGAGGGGGCCGCTGCCCTGAAATACTGAGGAGCTGGCCAGCCAGGGAGCAGCCCTCCTCACCCCCAGCCAGAGATCCAGCCTGGAGCCTCAAACCTGCTTCCCAGACACACTTTCTTGTCCAGAGGTCCTATCTGAGGCAGACCCTCTCTAGGAGAGCGCTGGAGTCCCCGGAGCAGCAGCAGCCCAAGCCCTGTGGTTCCTGGCAAACCCAGCAGACCTCCGCAACTCGGCTCCTGCAGACCATCTGAGCTGCCTCTGTCTACTCCTGGGCAGCCTGTGCTTGCATTCTGGAAGCTGTTTGACATACAAAGGCCAGATATCAGCCTTCCCGCTAACTCTGGGGTAGGGGAGGGTATGGTGGGGTGTGTGATTGTGTATTTGTGTATATGTAACATGTGTGCACATAGGTATACAAGGCTATGTGTATGCGTCTGTTTGTGTGCACAGGTTTGTGGACCCGTTCTGTGGCCTTCTCTCTCTTTCAGACTGCTGGGGGTGGGCACCTTCTCTTTCCCCATCTCTTCCCCAACCAGCCCCACCCATCCCTGGTACCTGCAACTCATCGATACTGGAAACTGGCTCCTGCCAGTCCATCCATCTCTCAGTCTTGGCAGCAGCTGTCACCCCTCAGCCCCCTCCCCTTCCCACCTCAGGAATCACTCTGGTTCCCGTAAAGCCCATGACTGAGCAGCAGTTGGTGTGGGGTTGAGGGGAGGGAGAATCCAGTAAATCTGGACCGAATACAAGAGGCCCACTCAGCCCAGCCTCTGGCATGGGGCAGACCCCCCCAAGTGGGATCCAGAGCTGGGTCCAGCCACCCTCAGCCTGCTATGATGTACTCACCTCATTGGGGCTTGTTGAGGGGTAGGTCTAGGTTTGGGGGCTGTGTCTTTAAGGCTGAAACATCAGCAGACAAGCTCTGCTGGGCCGTGTTCAGGAGAGGGGGAGGGGGCTGGTCAGTCCATTAGCAACAGAGCTGGCGCCAGGCACCAGCCCTTCACAGGGCCCTGGGGATTAGAGAGAGTAGCTCTTTTCCAGCCCACCCTGCCTCTGAGCTCCTGCCTCCTATTCCTCTCTGGGTGTGGTAAAGGAGGGATAGCTGACAGCAGGTGAAAATAGAGGCTGGCTTTCAGGGGGCAAGTCAAGGCACCAGCTATGGTGCCTAAGCCAGGGCAGCTCTCCCTCCAGCTGGCCTCCCTACTCCTGTGCCAGAAGCCTGCCCTTTCACTTCCGGTCCTCCTACCCCGCAATTTCCAGGGACCGTAGTTCAAATCAGGCCCTCCCACCCTAGGTTCTAGCTTTGGGTGCTTGTTGGGAGGTAGTGACCCCCACCCCAGTGGTAACAGCGGGCAATCAAGTGGGCAAAGGCCTGCAACCAGGGAAGGGAGGGGAAGGCGCTCCTGCCGTTCCGCAGGGGTGGGGCATCCCCCTCCCCACACAACCCCCCTCCAGCGGGCCATCAGGCCAGTGGGAGGAGCTGCCCGTGCCCCCCCTGAGACCGCAGGGCTATAAAGCAGCCTCGCAGCGGTTTGCGGCTCCTTCCCAGCCCCCGGCCTAGCTCTGCGAACGGTGACTGCCCATCCTCGGCCGCAATGAGCCACCACCCGGCGGGCCTCCGGGCCGGCTTCAGCTCCACTTCATACCGCCGCACCTTCGGGCCACCGCCCTCACTATCCCCCGGGGCCTTCTCCTACTCGTCCAGCTCCCGCTTCTCCAGCAGTCGCCTGCTGGGCTCCGCGTCCCCAAGCTCCTCGGTGCGCCTGGGCAGCTTCCGTGGCCCCCGGGCGGGAGCGGGCGCCCTCCTGCGCCTGCCCTCGGAGCGCCTCGACTTCTCCATGGCCGAAGCTCTCAACCAGGAGTTCCTGGCCACGCGCAGCAACGAGAAGCAGGAGCTGCAGGAGCTCAATGACCGCTTCGCCAACTTCATTGAGAAGGTGCGCTTTCTGGAGCAGCAGAACGCGGCCCTGCGCGGGGAGCTGAGCCAAGCCCGGGGCCAGGAGCCGGCGCGCGCGGACCAGTTGTGCCAGCAGGAGCTGCGCGAACTGCGGCGAGAGCTCGAGCTGTTGGGCCGCGAGCGTGACCGGGTGCAGGTGGAGCGCGACGGGCTGGCAGAGGACCTGGCGGCGCTCAAGCAGAGGTCAGGGGGCAGGGCTGGGCCGCGGCCGTCGAGGCGGCTGCTCTTCTCTCCCCTCCCTTCCCCTCTCCATCAGCAGCCCAAGGGTGTGGATCCCCTATCCTTACCAACCCAGGTGTGTGCGGGCAGCATCCTTACTCGTGGGCTCTAAGTGGCCCCCGCCTCCCACTTTGCTGTGAGTGTCTGGGGAGGTGGGAGAAGTGGGTATCTATGCAGCCCGTTAGAGAGAAAGTGGCACAATTACATCAGGCAGCCTCAGCCCTCCATTTAGAGTCCTGGGCAGCAGCAACAGCCTCTGACCGGATCCCGGGAGGGGGTAGGGCGCGGTCTGGGGTGCGAGCTAGGCGGCAACCCCGCCGTTCAGCCTCTGCACACGCTTCCCGTCAGGTTGGAGGAGGAGACACGCAAGCGGGAGGACGCGGAGCACAACCTCGTGCTTTTCCGCAAGGTGAGCCCGAACCCCACTTCGAGTTCAGCCTCCCCACCCCTACTCCCTGACCTCAGTATCCAGAGGTGACATCAGTGGGCACGGGGAGAGGGGGGCAACCAGACGCCTCCTGAGGCAGGCAGGGAAGGCTCGGTTCTTCCTCGGCCTGCACAGCCCCTAACTTCTCTTGAACCTCCACTGCCACCCCTCGAAGGATGTGGACGACGCCACTCTGTCCCGCCTGGAACTAGAGCGCAAGATTGAGTCTCTGATGGATGAGATTGAGTTCCTCAAGAAGCTGCACGAGGAGGTAGGTGGGCCTGGTATCAGGGGAGGCTTCCGAGGCTGTGGAGTGGTCTCGCTGGAGCTGGCGGGCGGAGCGGAGGCATCGCCCTGGGGATCCGTGAGGTTCGCTGTGTAGACGCAGTCTCTCCATCCCAGTTACAGGTGGTTAGACTCCCACCCTTGCGCCACCTGGCGGCGGGCTGCGGAGCCGTACCTCCGAAACGGGGCCTCGTGTCTTGTGCCCGCGGGGACGCAGGGCGGTGCCACCCCGCCCTCCTTCTGTTCATTCAAGCGTTTCTTCTCTTTTCTGTGCGCGAACTGCGCGGCCTGCGTGGATTTGTCCCGCTGTCCATCCTCTGCCTGCTCACGGCCGTAGGAGCTGCGAGACCTGCAGGTGAGCGTGGAGAGCCAGCAGGTGCAGCAGGTGGAGGTGGAAGCCACGGTGAAGCCGGAGCTGACGGCAGCGCTGAGGGACATTCGCGCGCAGTACGAGAGCATCGCAGCGAAGAATCTGCAGGAGGCGGAGGAGTGGTACAAGTCCAAGGTGAGAGAGCCGGGAGGGCCTGCGAGGCGGGGCGATGGGGTGGTGTCGCGCGTCCCAGCCGGCTCAAGCCTGGGTTACCCCACTTCGCAGTACGCGGACCTGTCCGACGCTGCCAACCGGAACCACGAGGCCCTGCGCCAGGCCAAGCAGGAGATGAACGAGTCCCGACGCCAGATCCAGAGTCTAACATGCGAGGTGGACGGGCTGCGCGGCACGGTGAGTACGAAGTTGCGCGCCTGGGCCCGGGGAGCGGACGATGAAACATTCCTCAAGTGGCCCCTTCCATTCCCCTACCTCAGAACGAGGCCCTGCTCAGGCAGTTGAGGGAGCTGGAGGAGCAGTTCGCCCTGGAGGCGGGGGGCTACCAGGCGGGCGCTGCGCGGCTCGAGGAGGAGCTGCGACAGCTAAAGGAGGAGATGGCGCGGCACCTGCGAGAGTACCAAGAGCTCCTCAACGTCAAGATGGCCCTGGACATCGAGATCGCCACCTACCGCAAGCTGCTTGAGGGCGAGGAGAGCCGGTGAGGGCGGGGATGCTGGGGCGGGGCAGGGAGGGGCAAGGACTGGGCGGGGCTGCGCGGGGCCTGGGCAGGGGCGCTGACAGCTTGCTTCACCTGCAGGATCTCCGTGCCCGTCCATTCTTTTGCCTCCTTAAGTATAAAAACGACTGGTGAGTCTTCCACGTCTGGCTTGCAGCCTGTACCTCTCCTTGTCCACTTCTGCCCTCCTTGGGCTCCTGCTCTGGCTCACCTCAGGGATCTGTTCTATCCACGGAACTTCTGGGTCCTGGCCTGCACCCGCCCCTACTCCTCGCACCCCACCCCTCCCCTCCCCTCAGGGATGGGAGTGGGAGCCTAATAGGAGAGATTCCCAAGGTTTCCCCCTTGTACCCCTCATCCTACTTTCTCCAGTGCCTGAGGCGGAGCCTCTCCAGGACAGCCACAGCCGGAAGACGGTTCTGATCAAGACCATTGAGACCCGGGATGGGGAGGTGAGGCAGATCCCCTAATCCCAGGACTCCATCATTTCCCATATTGTTTCTGAGCCCCAGCCTGGCTGCCCCTGATCTTATTTGGGGTGGGTAGTTCTTGGGGAGAGACAGAGGAGGAGACAGAGAAGGTGGATGGATAGACAGGCGCCTTTGCTGGTTACCCCAGGGAGTAGGGCTGTATGATCCAAAGGAGGAAGATGGAGGGTGGCGCTGAATGGCTTGTGCCAATCATGTGCCCTGTCCTCAGCAGGTGGTGACAGAGTCCCAGAAGGAGCAGCGCAGTGAGCTGGACAAGTCTTCTGCCCACAGTTACTGAACCCCTTGGTCCAGGGCCTTGACTCTGCCCTAGGCCTATGCTAAGCCCAAACCCTAAGGCCACTCCAGAATCAGTCTCCTCTCCCTCTGCATGTGTCTAAAAGGTGGTATCAGGCATCCCACTCCTGGCTCATGGCCAAGCCCTACCCGGCCAGCAGTTGCTGGGCCTCTCCCTTCCCTGACACTTGATGTGACCTATGTGCTTTCCTTTTCCCAATAAGAAGTCAATGACTACCCCAGGACAAATCTACTCCAGCCACGATCCCATGAGAAGTGGGTGAGCCAAGGTCTGAGTTTCATGTTTGAGTCAAATAAAATGCTGTCAAGAGAAAACTGTAACTCTCCAGTGCATTTGTGTCTGTGGAAGTGTGTGTGGGGTGCCTGAGGGGAGGAGCCTTGGCGGTGTTCTCCCTTTGTCTCAAGTCATTTTTCTGGCTCTCACTCTTTTGGCATCAGTATACCCTTCTGGGTTTTCTACCTCTATCCATTCATTCTCAGCTTTTGTTCCTCACCTGCAGCCTGGAATGCCCAGCCATCTGCTGGGTGCCTCATAGGCCACTCAAACTCAATCTCAGGAATCCTCTTCCCACCTCAGCCTACTGAGTAGCTGGGACTACAGGTGCATGACACCACACCTGGCTAATTTTTGTATTTTTTGTACGGGGTTTTGCCATGTTGTCCAGGCTGGTCTCAAACTCCTGGGCTCAATTGATCCTCCCACCTGGGCCTCCCAAAGTGCTGAAATTACAGGCATGAGCCACCATGACTGGCCTAAAATTCACTTTTTGTCTTTGATTACGGCTAAAAAAAAATTGAAAGAGACCAGAAATGAACATGTTTAATGCTGGAGAGAATGTTAAACAATCAAGTTGTCATGAGTGATATTGGATATAGATGCTTGGTACCGCAAACAAAAATTAGCACTGAGACAAAGGATCTTTCAGCAATGCAATTTTTACTTCTTGGACTGCAAGAAGGGTACTCTCCCTAGCCATTTTGCTACAAGAATACAATGAACAAAGGAAAACATACAAATGTATCCCTTACGCATTTGGGGTGGTCCTTACTGCTGTGTCTGATCTCCATTAGCTGGAGCGAGACCTCACAATCTAAACTAAAACCCGATTGGCTAACAACTTAAAGCTTTTCTAAACAGGTAAAAACAATGGAGAGCTGGGATATGCCTGTGAGCACATCCAGCACAGATATTTTGGTTAAAGTACAAGTAGAATGTACTACAGGCCAGTAAGCATGGCATGTCTAACAGCTACATAGGATAAGGCTTAATACAGTTATTAGCATACTTATTCTTTAACAAGAAAGGAAACTTTAAAAAGGAACTTTTCTACTTCCCACAGGTGAGCCCAGCCATCTGTTAAAATGATATAACCGGCCGGGCACGGTGGCTCACGCCTGTAATCCTAGCACTTTGGGAGGCAGAGGTGGGTGGATCACCTGAGGTCAGGAGTTCAAGACCAGCCTGGCCATCATGGTGAAACCCCATCTTTAAAAAATAAAAATAAAATAAATTAAAAAAAAATAAAAGAATAAAAATGATATAACCTCAGACTTGGATGTTATTGAAAAACTAAAAATCCAATTCTAATCAAGGTGATCTGATTTTATTTTATTTATTATTATTTATTTATTTATTTTTGAGACAGTCTTGCTCTGTTGCCCAGGCTAGAGTGCAGTGGCACGATCTTGGCTCACTGAACCTCCGCTTCCCAGGTTCAGGCAATTCTTGTGCCTCAGCCTCCCAAGTAGCTGGGACTACAGGTGTGTGCCACCATGCCTGGCTAATTTTTGTATTTTTAGTAGAGACAGGGTTTCACCATGTTGGCCAGGCTGGTCTTGAACTCCTGACCTCAAGTGATCCACCCACCTCGGCCTCCCAAAGTACTGGGATTAAGGTGTAAGCCACTGTGCCTGGCCATGATCTGATTTTAACCTCAAGAAGACAGGGCTGCGATTTGACTGAAATTAAGAATGCTTATGCCACATTGATTTTATTGTACTCTGCCTGTTGGAAGAAGCTTAACTGAAAGGAGATCATTTCATGACATCTATAAAAAGGTCATCTCAAAAGTAAGGATGTGGCCAGGCGTGCCATTGCATGCCTGTAGTCCCAGCTACCTGGGAGGTGGGTGGATTCCTTGAGCCTGGGAGGTCGAGGCTGCAGTGAGCCATGATCCTGCCATTGCACTCTATCCAGCCTAGGCAAAAGAGTGAGACTCTGTCTCAAAAAATAAATAAATAGATAAATAAATAAATATAAAAATAAAAATGGAAGGATGTGGCCACATTTATTTAGTACTGTTCCCAGAGAGAACTAGGCTGTCCTTACCACATGTATGATGGGCCCCAACAAGATTCCCACTGTTATAGTAGGGATAACTCATCAGGGACCACCTGCAGTCAGGGGAAGAAGGAATTCAGTTAATTGGGTTGCAAAGATATTTCAGGCAAGGGGGAGTTAATTGTTAGGTTAGATATGGAAATATGGGCGGGGTGCAGTGGCTCACGCCTATAATCCCAGCACATTGGGAGGCTGAGGTGGGCTGATCACTTGAGGTCAGGAGTTAGAGACCAGCTTGGCCAACATGGCGAAACCCCATCTCTATTTAATATATAAAAAATAGCCTGGCATGGTAGTGGGTGCCTGTAATCCCAGCTACCCAGGAGGCTGAGTCAGGAGAACCACTTAAACTTGGGAGGCGGAGGTTGTAGTGAGCCAGATAGCACCACTGCACTCCATCCAGCCTGCGTGACAGAGCAAGACTGTCTCAGAAAAAAAAAAAAAAAAAAAGGGCTGAATTCAGTGGCTCATGGCAGTAATCCCAGCACTTTGGAAGGTCAAAGTGGGCAAATCACTAGGTCAGGAGTTTGAGACCAGCCTGGCCAACATGGTAAAACCCCGTCTCTACTAAAAATACAAAAAAATTAGCAGGGTGTAGTGGCGGTCATCTGTAATCCCAGCTACTCAGGAGGCTGAGGCAGGAGAATCTCTTGAACCCGGGAAGCGGAGGTTGCAGTAAGCCAAGATCATGCAACTGCACTCCAGCCCAGGTGACAATGGGAGACTCTGTCTCAAAGTTAAAAAAAAAAAAAAAAAAAAATAGGGAAATCTGACTTGTTCCTGTAATCCCAGCTACTTGGGAGGCTGAGGCAGGAAGATTGCTTGAGGAATGGTGTTTGAGACTAGGCTGGGCAACATAGCAAGACCCTGTCTCTAAAAAAAAAAAGTACAACATTCTTCACAGGAAGAATGAGTCCACTTGGGCCTCCCAAGGAGGTGACCAGGAGGCCCCTTAGCAGTAGGGGCACACTGCTCCCTCACCTAGGGTTCAACTTCTTCTTTGCTCCTGTCACAATGAGCAAATGACCTCGCTCTGGTGTTTGCTTATCCAGTTTCTTCTTACTCATGGCTTTGACTGCCCACAGCTTCCGTGGCCTAGTAGGAACTGCACACTGATTTCTTGGGCTTTCTCTCACTTTCTGTCACAGAAGATGCCCACTTCATCAATCTTATCAAATGAATCGATACTCTCCACCCCTGCTACAAGACATCATTCCCATCTGATATCCAAAACATGCCGAGCTCTTGAGACAGCTGAGCTAGTTCCCTGTGCACTCTGGCTCCCGCAGGTTGCGTTAACAAATGTTAAACGCATAACATACAACTAGGATGCAAATGCAGGTGTGTCTTCGAGATCCTGATTTTCTTTTCTTTCTTTCCTTCCTTTCTTCCTTCCCTCCCTCCCTCCTCTCTCTTTCTTTCTTTTTTTCTTTCTTCCTTCCTTCCTTCCTTCCTTTCTTTTCTTTCTTTCTTCTTTCTTTTTCTTCTTTCTTTCTTTCTTTCTTCTTCTTTCTTCCTGACAGAATCTCACTCTGTCGTCCAGGTTGGAGTACAATGTCATTATCTCAGCTCACTGCAACCTCTGCCTCCTGGGTTCAAGTGATTCTCCCTGCCTCAGCCTCCCAAGTAGTTGGATTTACAAGCAGGAGCCATCATGCCTGGCTAATTTTTGTATTTTTAGTAGAGACAGGGTTTCACCATGTTGGCCAGGCTGGTCTCGAACTCCTGATGTCGGATGATCCACCCACCTCGGCTTCCCAAAGTTCTGGGATTACAGGCATGAGCCACTGTGTCTAGCCAGAGATCCTGATTTTCTTTCCTTTAGGTATATACCCACTAGTGGGATTGCTGAATCATATGGTAGTTCTACTTTTAATTTTTTGAGGAACCTCCACTGGTTCTCATAATAGTTGTACCAATTTACAGTCCTACCAGCAAATGTAGAAGAGTCCCCTTTTCTCTACATCTTGCCACACATCTTTTGTCTTTTTGATAATAGCCATTCTAACAGGTGCGAGGTGATATCTCATTGTGGTTTTGATTTACATTTCTTTGATGATTAGTAATGTTGATTTTAAAAAATATATATGTTAGCTGGATGCAGTGGCTCATGCCTACAATTCCAGCACTTTGGGAGGCCAAGGTGGGCGGATCATAAGGGCAGGAATTTGAGACCAGTCCATCTCTACAAAACATACAGAAAGAAAAAAAAAAACCAAGTGTGGTGGTGTGCACCTGCAGTCCCAGCTACTTGCAAGGCAGAGGTGGGAGGACCACTTGAGTCCAGGAGGTTGAGGGTGCAGTTAGCCAAGATTGCACCACTGCACTCAAGCCTGGGCCATGTAGTGAGACCCTGTCTCAAAATAAAATAAAATAAAAATTAATGTATCTGTTGCTCATTTTTATATCTTCCTTTGGGAAATCTCTACTGAGGTCCTTTAACCATTTAAATAAATCAGGATTTGTTTTTTGTTTTTACTATTGAGTTGTTTGAATAACATATATTCTGTATATTAACCCCTTCTCAGATGTATGGTTTGAAAATATTTTCTCCCCTTTCATAGGTTACTTCTTCACTCTGTGGATTGTTTCTTTTGCTGTGCAGAAGTCTTTTAGTTGGATGCAATTCCATCTGTCTATCTTTGCTTTTATTGCCTGTGCTTTTAGGTTCATTTTCAAAAAGAAAAAAAAAAAATCATTACTCAGACTAATGTCATGAAGCTTTTTTTTTTTTGAGACAGAGTCTCGCTCTGTTGCCAGGAGCCAGGCTGGAGTGCAGTGGTGCGATCTCAGCTCACTGCAACCTCCACCTCCACCTCCCTGGTTCAAGCAATTCTCCTGCCTCAGCCTCCCTAGTAGCTGGGACTACAGGCTCATGCCACCATATCCAGCTAATTTTTTTGTATTTTAATAGAGAAGAGTTTTCACCATGTTGGCCAGGATGGTCTTTTTTTTTTTTTTTTTTTTTTTTTGAGACGGAGTTTCGCTCTTGTTACCCAGGCTAGAGTGCAATAGCGCGATCTCGGCTCACCGCAACCTCCGCCTCCTGGGTTCAGGCAATTCTCCTGCCTCAGCCTCCTGAGTAGCTGGGATTACAGGCATGCGCTACCATGCCCAGCTAATTTTTTGTATTTTTAGTAGAGACGGGGTTTCACCATGTTGACCAGGATGGTCTCGATCTCTTGACCTCGTGATCCACCTACCTCAGCCTCCCAAAGTGCTGGGATTACAGGCGTGAGCCACCGCACCCGGCCTGGCCAGGATGGTCTTAATCTCTTGACCGTGATCTGCCCGCCTCAGCTTCCCAAAGTGCTGGGATTATAGGTGTGAGCCACTGTGCCTGGCTGAAAGCTTCCTTCTTTTTCAAAATTGATTTGGCTAGTTGGGGTCCTTTGTAGTTCTATATGAATTTTTGGATTTTTTTTTGTTGTGTGAAAAATGCCATTGGAATTTTGATAGAGTTTGCTTGAATTTGTAATCATTTAGGGTAGTATGAACATTTTAACAATATTAGGGTGGATCACGAGGTCAAGAGATCGAGACCATCCTGGTCAACATGGTGAAACCCCGCCTCTACTAAAAATACAAAAAATTAGCTGGGCATGGTGGCGCATGCCTGTAATCCCAGCTACTCAGGAGGCTGAGACAGGAGAATTGCCTGAACCCAGGAGGCGGAGGTTGCAGTGAGCCGAGTTTGCGCCATTGCACTCCAGTCTGTGTAAACAAGAGCGAAACTCCGTCTCAAAAAAACAAAACAAACAAAAATATATTAATTCTTCTAATTTATTTGTATTTTCTTAAATCTTTTTCATTAACTTTTTATTGTTTTCGGGCCTCTATTATTATGATAAAGGGGTCAGTTCATCAACAGGATGTAACATTTGTAAATATATATGTACCCAACATCAGAATAAGTATATGTAGCAAATATATAAAGCAAATATTAACCTACCTGAAGGGGGAAACAGCAACATAATAATAGTAGGGGACTTGAATATCCCACTTTCCACAATAGATAGACCATCCAGACAGAAAATCAATAAGGAAATGGCAGTCTTGAACAACACTATAGGCAAAATGAACCTAACAGACATATACAGAATATTCCATCCAACATCAGCGAATACACACTCTTCTCAAGTGCACACAGAAGTCTCCAGGACAGATGATTCATTTGGCCACAAAACAAGTCTTGACATATTTAAGAAGACTAAAACCACATCAAGTATCTATTTTGACCATAGTGGATAAAACTAGATATCAACAATAGGAGAAAAACCAGAAAAATCACACATGTGTGGAAATTAAACAACACACTCCTGAACATCCAATGGGTCAAAGAAGAAATCAAAGAGAAATCACAAAAATAACTTGAGGCCACTTTGAGAGACTGAGGTGGGCAGATCACTGGACATCAGAAGTTTGAGACCAGCCTGGCCAACATGGCAAAATCCTGTCTCTACTAAAAATACAAAAATTAGCTGGGTGTGATGGCAGGTGCCTGTAGTCCTAGCTAGTCAGGAGGCCAAGGCACAAGAACCGTTTGAACCCGGGAGGCAGAGGTTGCAGTGAGCCAAGATTGTGCCATGGCACTCCAGCCTGGTTGACAGAGAGAGGTTTTATCTCAAAAAATAAATAAATAACAATTAAAAAAATTACTCGAGGCAAATGAAAATGGGAAAATAGAAACACAACATATCAAAATTTATGGAATGTAGCAAAAGCAGTTCTAAGAAGGATGTTTATAGCAATTTGTGTCTACATTAAGGAAAAAAGAAAAAAATCAAATAACCAAAGAATGAAAAAAAGAACAAGCTAAGCCCAAAGTTAGGCAACAGGAGAAAATAGTAATCTGAGCAGAAATATTTAAAAAAGAGATTAGGAAAACAATAAAAAAATCAATGAAACAATTTTTTGAAAAGATAAAATTAATAAAACTTTAGCTAAACTAAGAAAAGAGAGAAGACAAAAATAAAATTATAAATGAAAGAGAAGGCACAATGACTGATACCACAGAAATACAAAAGGTGATAAGAGACTACTATAAACAATTATATGCCAGCAAATTGAATAACCTAGAAGAAATAGGTGGATTTCTAGAAACATACAGCCTAACAAGATTAAATAATGAAGAATAGAAAATCTGAACAGACCAATGATGAGCAAGCAGATTGAATCAATAATCAACAACCTTTCAGCAAAGAAAATACCAGGACCTGATGGCTTCACTGGTGAATTCTACCAACCAGTTAGAAAAAAAGGAGCTGGGGCCAGGCACAGTGGCTCACACCTGTAATCTCAACACTTTGGGAGGCCGATGCAGGCAGATCACTTTGAGCTGAGGAGTTCGAGACCAGCCTAGGCAACATAATGGAACTCTGTCTCTACAAATAAAACAAAACAAAAATTAATTAGGTAGGTGTGGTGATGCATACCTGTAGTCCCAGCTACTCGGGAAGGTGAGGCTGTAGAATTGCTTGAACCCAGGAGGCGGAGGTTGCAGTGAGTTGAGATTGCACCACTGCACTCCAGCCTGGGCAACAGAGTGAAACTCCGTCTTAAAGAAAGAAAGAAAAGGAGCCGGGTGTGGTGGCACGCAGCTGTGATGCCAGCTAGGCTGAGGTGGGAGGATCACTTGAGCCCAAGAATTTGAGACCAGCCTTGGTAACATAACAAGGACCCCGCCCCTAAAAGAAAAAATAACACCAATCCTTCTCAAATTCTTTCAAAAAACTGAAGAGAAGGGAACACTTCCAAACTCATTTTATGAGGCCAGCATTATCTTGATACCAAAGCCAGGCAAGGAAACAAGAAGAAAAGAAAATTGCAGGTAGAATATATCTCCCAGCTCTGTCCACTGAAAGGGCCTGGGAGCAGTAACACCCTAATAGCAGTGAGCAGAGCTAGTGTACAGATTTTGGTTTTTTGGTTTCTTTTCTTTTCTTTTTCTTTTTTTTGGGATGGAGTCTTGCTCTGTCACCTAGGCTAGAGTGCAATAGAGCGATCTCGGCTCACTGCAACCTCTGCCTCCTGGGTTCAAGCAACTCTCTTGCCTCAGCCTCCTAAGTAACTGGGATTACAGACATGTGCCACCACGCCTGATTTTTCTATTTTTAGTAGAGACAGTGTTTCACCATGTTGGTCAGGCTGGTCTCGAACTCCCAACTTCGTGATCTGCCCATCTCAGCCTCCCAAAGTGCTGGGCTTGCACCTGTAATCCCAGCACTTTGGGAAGCCAAGGCAGGAGGATCACTTGAGCCCGGGAGGCCAAGACCAGCTGGGCAACATGGTGAAACCCCTTCTCTATAAAAAAAATACAAAAAATTAGCTGGATATGGTGGTGTGCACCTGTGGTCTCAGCTACTTGGGAGGCTGAGATGGGAGGATTATTTGAGCCTGGGAGATAAAGGTTGCAGTGAGCCAAGATTGTGCCACTGCACTCCAGCCTGGGCAACAGATGAAATTCTGGCCCAAAAAACATCAAAAAAGGAACCAGAGCTCCTTGGAGAAATGACCGATTCCAGAGCTGATGCAGGGAACATATAAATAGGTTCTGAAATATGTTGCTATGCCAGAATGTAAGAATGCTTAAAAGTGATGAGGTTATGTTAAAAGGATACAGTAAACAACTTGAAAGGACTCCCACTAACTAAATCAGAGAAAACTTATGGCTCAAAATAAACAATATTAATAATTGAATAGTAGTCCACTGAATAGGAATTTATGAGTACATACTGATATAATTCAAAAAGCAAAAGTTTGATGAGGAATAGAATATTTACATAATATCAAAGTATCCTCCCCACACAGAAAAGAACTTCTTTTTTTTTTTTGTCTTTTTTTTTTTGAGACAGAGTCTCATTCCATCACCAGGTGCCAGGCTGGAGTGCAGTGGTGTGACCTCGGCTCACTTCAACCTCCGCCTCTCAGGTTCAGGCAATTCTTTTGCCTCAGCCTCCCGAGTAGCTGGGACTACAGGCATGCGCCACCACGCCCAGCTAGTTTTTTTGTATTTTTAGTAGAGACGGGGTTTCACCATGTTGGCCAGGATAGAAAAAAAACTTCTTAATTACAAAGGTGAAAAGTAATTTACAGTGGAGAAACTTGGCAGATACCACTTTTTTTTTTTTTTTTTTGATGCAGGGTTTCTCTCTGTCTCTGATGCTGGAGTGCAGTGACAAGATCATGGCTCACTACAGCCTCAAACTTTCAGCTCACATGATCCTCTTGCTTCAGACTCCCAAGTGTCTTGGACTACAGGTATGCACCAGCATGCCCAGCTAATTTTTATTTATTTATTTATTTATTTATTGAGACGGAGTTTCACTCTTGTTACCCAGGCTGGAGTGCAATGGCGCGATCTCGGCTCACCGCAACCTCCGCCTCCTGGGTTCAAGCAATTCTCCTGCCTCAGCCTCCAGAGTAGCTGGGACTACAGGCGTGCACCACCATGCCCAGCTAATTTTTGTATTTTTTAGTAGAGATGGGGTTTCACCATGTTGACCAGGATGGTCTCAATTTCTTGACCTCGTGATCCACCTACCTCAGCCTCCCAAAGTGCTGGGATTATAGGCGTGAGCCATCTCGCCCGGCCCCCAGCTAATTTTTAAAAAAATTTTGTAGAGACAGGGTTTCACCATGTTGCCCAGGCTGTTCTCCAGCTCTTGGACTCAAGCGATCCTCCTGCCTCAGCCTCCCAAAGTGCTGGGTATACAGTTGTAAGCCACCACACCTGGGTGGCAGATACCACTTGAATCAAATAATCAAAGTAACAGGACACATTGAAACAGGAGCCACCTGATAGGATGCAGTAGGAAGAAAACAGCCTAACTTCTGTGACAGTCCTGACAAAGATTATACCATGAGTCTAATCATAAGAAAACATCAGACAAACCCAAACAGAGGGAAATTCTACAAAATAACTGGCCTGTAATCCTCAAAAATGTGAGGTTATGAAAGTAAAAAATGAAGAACTGGTTTTTTTTTTAATTTTTATTTTTAATTCACCTGGGTGCAGGTGGGTTAAGGCCGAAAAGAGCGTTAGCCTGAAGAACTGTTTTATACTGAAGAAGACTAAAGAGATATGACAACAAAATGCAACACATGAATCTGGACTAGATCCTTTTTCTATAAAGGACATCACGGAGAAAACTGGTCAAACTTGAATTGGCTCTGTATTAAGGTTCTCTAGAGAGACATAACCAACTGGATACATGAAAGGGGATTTATTAGGGAATTGGCCACATGATCACAGAGGCAAAATCCCATGATACGCTCTTTTCAGGCTGGAGAACCAGAGAAGCTGGTAGCATGGCTCAGTCCAACTCCGGAAGCTTCAAAGCCCAGGGAAGCCAACAGTACAACCTCCTAGTCGGAGGCCAAAGGCCTGAAAAACCCTGAGAGGCCGCTGGTGCAAGTCCCAAAGTCTAAAAGCTGAAGAACCTGGAGTCTGTTGTCCAAGGGCAGGAGGAGAAAAAGCAGATTGCTCTGGAGGGGGAGTTTGAGAACTCCCCCACTTCTGCCTGTTTGTCCAAACCCACCCCAAGCAGTTGGATGATATCCACCCACGCTGAAGGCGTGTCTTCCTCTCTCAGTTCAAGGCTTCACAGCCAATCTCCTCTGCAACATCTGTACAGACATATGCACAAACAATGCTTCACCAGCCTTGTAGGCATCTCTCAATCCAGTCAAGTTGATACCTGAAGTTAACCATTCCAGGGCCTGAGGGGTTAGGTGGTCAGAATGTATCAGGGTTGGGCTAGGCTCAGTGGCCCACGCCTGTAATCCCAGCACTTTAGGAAGCCAAGGCGCAGATCACCTGAGGTCAGGAGTTCAAGACCAGCCTGGCTAACATGGTGAAACTCCTGTTTCTACTAAAAATACAAAAATTAGCTGGGCATGGTGGCGGCCGCCTGTAATCTCAGCTACTCAAGAGGCTGAGACAGGAGAATCACTTGAACCCCAGAGGTGGAGGTTGAGGTGAGCCAAGATCACACCACTGCACTCCAGCCTGGGCGACAAAGACTCCCTCTCAAAAAAAAATTTTTTTTAATTAAAAAAAAGAAATGCACACGAAATATTTGAGGCAATATATTGTTAATTTGCTCTCAAATGGTTGAGAAAAAATGCTATGTGTATTCTTGCAAATGTTCTATAAGTTTAAAATTGTTTCACAAAAACAGAGAAAAAAGTTACTCTTTTGAGTAGAAGCTTCAGATGGTTTCCTACAAGTCAAGGTTGTTCCAGCACTGTTGCTGTTAATATAATATTGAAAATTTTCTGTGACAATGTAAGAAAAAGAAATCAACAAAATTAGGGCCAAGTGTGGTGGCTCACGCTTGTAATCCCAGCACTTTGGGAGGCTGAGATGGGTGGATCACTGGAGGTCAGGAGCTCAAGACCAGTCTTACCAACATAGTAAAAGCCCTATCTCTACTAAAAATACAAAAGTAGCTGGGTGTGGTGGTGCATGCCTATAATCCCAGCTGTTTGGGAGGCTGAGGCAAAAGAATCGCTTGAACTCAGGAGGTGGATGAGATCGAGTCATTCTACTTGCCTGGGCAACAAGAGTGAAACTCCGTCTAAAAAAAAATAAAAAAAGAATAACAAAAAATCCAACACGATGTAAAGATTGAAAGGGAATATGTAAAACTGTTTTGTTTACATCGGACATAATTATCTTTGTAGAAAACCTAGTAGAATCAGTAGAAAACCTAGCAGAATCAATGAAAAACCAAGAAAATAGTTCATTAAGATTGCTGGATAGAAAATAAATTATATTCCCCCACTAAGAAAATATTTGCAATGTTTAAAGTGGATATGGGGGCCAGACGCAGTGGCTCACACCTGTAATCCCAGCACTTTGGGAGGCCAAGGTCGGGGGATCACCTGAGGTCAAGAGTTCAAGATCAGCTTGGCCAACATGGTGAAACTGTCTCTCTTAAAAATACAAAACTTAGCTGGACCTGATGGTGCACACCTGCAGACCCAGCGACTTGGGAGGCTGAGGCAGAATTGCTTGAACTTGCAATAAGCCAAGATGGAGCCATTGTACTTCAGCCTAGGCGACAGAGCAAGGCTCCATCACAAAATAATAAATAAATAAAGTGCATATGGGGCTGGATGCAGTGGCTCACTCCTGTAATACCAGCAGTTTGGGAGGCCGAGGCAGGTGGATGACCTGAGGTCAGGAGTTCTAAACCCACCTGGCCAACGTGGCGAAACCCCGTCTCTACTAAAAATACAAAAATTAGCCAGGCATGGGGGCGGGCGCCTGTAAGCCCAGCTACTTGAAAGGCTGAGGCTGAAGAATTACTGAACCCAGGAAGCAGAGGTTTCAGTGGGCCAGGATCGAGCCACTGCACTCCATCTTGGGTGACAGAGCGAGACTCTTACTCAAAAAAAAAACAAAAACAAAAACGGTGGCTCACGTCTGTAATCCCAGCACTTTGGGAGGCTGAGGCAGGAGGATCGCAAGGTCAGGAGATCCAGACCATCCTGGACAACATGGTGAAACCTTGTCTCTACTAAAAATACAAAAATTAGCTGGATGTGGTGGCAGGTGCCTGTAATCCCAGCTACTTGGGAGGCTGAGGCAGGAGAATTGCTTGAACCTGGGAGACGGAGGTTTCAGTGAGCCGAGATTGCACCACTGCACTCCAGCCTGGTGACAGATCGAGACTCTGTCTCAAAAAAAAAAAGAAAGAAAAGAAGAGAAAATTACCCAAGCATGGTGGCGCATGCCTGTAATCCTAGCTACTCGGGAGGCTGAGGCAGGAGAATCACTTGAACCTGGGAGTTGGGAGGTTTCAGTGAGCCAAGATCCAGCCTCCGTACTCCAATAAGGGCAACAGAGCAAGACTCCGTCTCGAAAAGTAATAATAATAAATAAAATAAAACAAAACAATTTTTTAAAATGTGAGTGTGGGATTAATATGCCTAATATACAGTTCCTTATGAAGGAACAAAAGTAAAGACTGGAATCCAAAATTTAAAAATGCACAAAAGGCCGGGAGCAGCGGCTCACGCCTGTAATCCCAGCACTTTGGGAGGCCGAGGCGGGTGGATCACGAGGTCAAGAGATCGAGACCATCCTGGTCAACATGGTGAAACCCCGTCTCTACTAATACAAAAAATTAGCTGGGCACGGTGGCGCGTGCCTGTAATCCCAGCTACTCAGGAGGCTGAGGCAGGAGAATTGCCTAAACCCAGGAGGCGGAGGTTGCGGTGAGCCGAGATCGCGCCATTGCACTCCAGCCTGGGTAACGAGCGAAACTCCGTCTCAAAAAAAAAAAAAAAAAAAAAAAAAAAAAAATTAGCTGGATGTGGTGGTGGGTGCTTGTAATCCCAGCCACTTGGGAGGCTGAGGCAGGAGAATTGTTTGAACCCAGGAGGCAGAGGTTGCAGAGAGTGGAGATCACATACCATTGATCTCCAGCCTGGGCAACAGAGCAAGAATCGGTCTCAAAAAAAAAAAAAAAAAAAAAAAAAAAGGATATGAATAGGCATTTCAGAGAGGATGAAGTTCTGTTGGCTAATAAGAATATGAAATAACATTCAAACTCACTAGTAGAGAAATGTAATTTAAAATAACTGAGAGTACACTTAATATACCTATTAGAATTGCAAATATTAGAGAGTTGTATAATATTAATTGTTGGAAAGGGTATGAGGTAATAAGAACTTTCAATAATAATGCTGAGACTGTAAACAGCAACAGACCTGGGTTTTCTTGTTCGGTTTTAGTTTTTGGGCTTTTTTTTAGTGTCTGTGTTATCAAGGCTGGACTCGAACTCCTGGGCTCAGGCAATCCTCCCACCTCAGCCTTCTGAGAAGCTGAGACTACAAGTGTGTGCCATGCACAGTTTACAGCTACAGACTTTCTGAAAAATAATCTGGTGCTACTTAGTAAAATTGAGTATGCATATACCTTACCACAGAAATTCCACTAAGAGGAATATGTTCCAGAGAAATTCTTGAACTGCCTGACAGAGGACTATGTAAGAGATAACTGCCTAGCATTGTGTGTAGAAGTCAGGAATGGCTAAGTATAATGGATGCCTACCATGGAATCCTATGCTATGTAGCAGTTACAAGCAATGAATTAGATTATATGTAGCAATAAGGATGAATCCTGAAAACTGAGTTGATCAAAAAAAGTAAACTAAACCCGCCGGCCGCAGCGGCTCATGCCTGTAATCCCAGCACTTTGGGAGGCCAAGGCAGGCAGATTACCTGAGGTCAGGAGTTCAAGACCAGCCTGACCAACATGGAGAAACCCTGTTGCTACTAAAAAAAAATACAAAATTAGCCAGGTGTGGTAATCTCAGCTTTTTATAGAGACAGGATCTCACTACATTGTTTAGGTTGGTCTGGAACTCCTGGCCTCAAGCGATCTTCCCAACTGGGGCATCCAAAGTGCTGTGAAGGACCCCTGCAACCCTAAGCTGGACAATGTAGCTAGATCCTGTCCCTACCAAAAAAAAAAAAAAAAAATTACAAAAACTAGATGGTGGCAGGTGCCTGTAGTCCCAGCTACTTGAAAGGATGGGATGGGAGGTTCCTTGACTCAGGGGGCTGAGTCTGCAGTGAGCTGAGATCGCACCACTGCACTCCAACCTGGGTGACAGTGAGACCCTGTCTCAAAAATGAATAAATAGTAAAATTAGTAAGAGTGAATGAGACTGGGATATATAAAGGGAAGGGGAGGAGTTAAGGAGTAACTCCTAGGTTTCTGGCTTGTGTAATTAAAAACCCCTATGAATGAGGGGGGAAATTCACCAGAGTTCTGTAAACTTGAAAGTGTTTTTCACCAGGCGCAGTGGCTAACGCCTGTAATCCTAGCACTTTGGGAGGCTGAGGCGGGCGGATCACCTGAGGTAAGGAGTTCAAGACCAGCCTGACCAATATGGTGAAACCCCATCTATAAAAAAAAAAAAAAAAAAAAAAAAGACAGTGTTTTTCATTTCCTGTCCCCCCACTAGGGATTACTCCTTTCATCTTAAGGAGGATATTCTAGGATCTCTCAGCCTCACAGCCCTGCCCACCAATAATCAGCAGGTGAGCCCTCTCTCCCAAGACCTCTAGATCTGCAAAAGGCAACCTGGAGGCAAGGAAACCCCCAGCTGTGAGTAGCCATTCAATTTTGGTGCTGTGGTAACTGAGTTAAAAAACAATTAGTAGGCCGGGCGCGGTGGCTCAAGCCTGTAATCCCAGCACTTTGGGAGGCCGAGGCGGGTGGATCACGAGGTCAAGAGATAGAGACCATCCTGGTCAACATGGTGAAACCCCGTCTCTACTAATACAAAAAATTAGCTGGGCATGGTGGCGTGTGCCTGTAATCCCAGCTACTCAGGAGGCTGAGGCAGGAGAATTGCCTGAACCCAGGAGGCGGAGGTTGCGGTGAGCCGAGATCGCGCCATTGCACTCTAGCCTGGGTAACAAGAGCGAAACTCCGTCTCAAAAAAAAAAAAAAAAACAATTAGTTGGGCCGGGCGCGGTGGCTCAAGCCTGTAATCTCAGCACTTTGGGAGGCCGAAGCGGGTGGATCACGAGGTCAAGAGATTAAGACCATCCTGGTCAACATGGTGAAACCCCGTCTCTACTAAAAATACAAAAAATTAGCTGGGCATAGTGGCGCGTGCCTGTAATCCCAGCTACTCAGGAGGCTGAGGCAGAATTGCCTGAACCCAGGAGGCGGAGGTTGCGGTGAGCCGAGATCGCGCCATTGCACTCCAGCCTGGGTAACAAGAGCGAAACTCCGTCTCAAAAAAAAAAAAACAATTAGTTTTGTTTCCTCTCCGTGAAATGAAGAAAACCTCACCAGACGCCTCACCAGGTTCTGAGGCTCCAAGGAGCACATATTGTTAGGCTCAGTTGGATTCCCTCCAGCCCTCTCTGCCCATTTGATGGCAGTTCCTTATCCTGGAGACAACGTGAAGATGTTCTCTTTGTTTGTTTATTTGTTTTTTTTTTAAAGACAGGGTCTCTCTCTCTATTGACCAGGCTGGAGTGCAGTGGCGCGACCACAGCTCACTGCAGCCTCAACCTTCTGGGTTCAAAACAATCCTCCTGTCTCAGCGTCCAGAGCAACTGGACCTACAAGTGCACACCACTGCACTGGGACTATTATTACTTTATTATATTTATTATTATTATAGAGACACGGGTGGGGGGTGGTCTCACTATGTTGCCCAGGCTGGTCTCGAACTTATAGCTCAAGAGATCCTCCCGCCTTGGCGTCCCAAAGTGCTGGGATTACAGGCGCGCGCCACCGCGCCCGGACGCAGAGGTTTTCTATGAGCCTCTGGAATGGCGTTCCCAAAGCTTGGCGCCATGCCTTGCTCAAGCCGGGTAGGGGCTCGGGCCAGCGTCCAGCGCCGTTAGCTGCAATCAGAACGATCAACTGTTCCCCTAATACTGCGACGGCCCTATCCTCCAATAGTCGGCCCCTCGCCGGTACCGAAGCGTCGCGAGAACACAACCGCTCCCGTGGACTACTCTACTCAGAGGACTACGCCTTTCCCGGCCTCAGAACGGCCCCATCCTTCCTCTTTCCCCGCCTTCCAGCCGCGCTCCGCTCTCGGATTGGCTGATTGAGCCGAGGCAGTTTTTTTTTTCCTGGCCAGAAAGTGGTTCGACAACTGGTCCTTCTTTTGGCCCCTCCTGCGAAGCCCGCGAATTGGACGGCTGAGTCCGGCTACACGCGCCTCCGCGGGAGCGCGGCCGGGCCAATCAGGAGCTTGGCGTATTTTACAAATTGGGGAAGTAGCTGCAGCCAGCAGTAGCTGAGAGT
This sequence comes from Aotus nancymaae, assembly GCF_030222135.1. Lineage (NCBI taxonomy): Eukaryota > Metazoa > Chordata > Mammalia > Primates > Aotidae > Aotus > Aotus nancymaae. Next base: position 33,102,535 of record NW_026988428.1, read on the forward strand.
CAGGGGAAAAGCGGAAAAGGCTGGGTTGGCCCTGAGGGACTCTCGAGAAGGTGAGGCACAGGGTTCTTGGAGAGAACGAGGGCTGCTGGGCTCAGAGGGAGGAGGGCAGTTCGGAACCCGAGGGCGAAAAAGTAGGCTCGGGGTGTCTGGAGGTAGCACCCATGAGAGTGGTCTTGCAAGTGCCGGAGGCTTGTGGGAGCGTGGATTAGGGCAGAGGTATCAGGGATGGCAGGACAGGTGCCCCGAGGACTGGTTGATCTTTGATCTCCGATTCTGCCTGCCTTCTTCCCCGTCTCAGTTGTAGCCATCATGACCACCCTGCAAGCCACGAAGGATCCCCTCCTCCGGGGTGTATCTCCTACCCCTAGCAAGATTCCGGTACGCTCTCAGAGACGCACGCCTTTACCCACTGTTACATCGTGCACCCTGGACCAGGAGAACCAAGATCCAAGGGTAAGAGGGCCTAGTAGGGGAAGACGATAGTCACACCAGTAATGTGCCCTAACTCTAAACCCCACCTTTTGTCCTCCCTCCCTTCCCTAGAGATGGGTGCAGAAACCACCACTCAATATTCAACACCCCCACGTTGATTCAGCAGGCCCCAGGCCGAAAGCCAGGCACCAAGCAGAGACATCACAAAGATTGGTGGGGACCACTCAGCATCGAAACCCCTTGGAGGAGCTCAGGCCTAGCCCTGGGGGTCAAAATGTGGGGCCTGGGCCCCCTGCCCAGACAGGTACCTGTTGGAGCCCTGGGACCACAGCCTCCATGGCTGAGTAGGGGACTAGGAAGAGTAAAAGTGGGGTTTTGGGATTTTGCACTCACTCTTGCTTACTGTAATAGTCCTGGTCCCAGCTCCTAGAAAGCTCTTTGCTCTTAGAAGGCCTCCCTTTCCTCCAGCAAAATGTCATCTTGCCAGGTGTGATGGCTTGTGCCTGTAATCACAGCTACTCAGGAGGCTGAAACTGAAGGATCACTGGAGGCCAGGAGTTGGAGACCAGCCTGGGAGACAGAGGGAGATCCCATCTCTTAAAAAAAAAAAAAGTCCTTTGGGAGGCCGAGGCGGGTGGATCACAAGGTCAAGAGATAGAGACCATCCTGGTCAACATGGTGAAACCCCATCTCTACTAAAAATATAAAAAATTAGCTGGGCATGGTGGCGCACGCCTGTAATCCCAGCTACTCAGGAGGCTGAGGCAGGAGAATTGCTTGAACCCAGGAGGTGGGGGTTGCGGTGAGCCGAGATCGCGCCATTGCACTCCAGCCTGGGTAACAAGAGTGAAACTCCGTCTCAAAAAAAAAAAAAAAGTCACTTCTTCTGAAGCCTTTTCCAGTTCCCCACATCATAATCAGTTGCTCTGTGTTCTCTTAATACTTTGCAGTACTTCTTTTATAACATGTATATATCTTGGCTTGAGTCTATTATCTGTCTATAGTTTGATGATAACTTCTTGAGGATAGGGGCTTTGTCTTATTCTTTTGGGGCCCCAATGTCTTATGTAACATTCTACAAACATTTGGTGGCCAGGTGTGGTGGCTCACGCCTGTAATTCCAACACTTTGAGAAGTCGAGGCAGGAAGATCACTTGAGCTCAGGAGTTTGAGACCAACCTGGGTAACATAGTGAGACCCCAACTCTATTTTCTCTCTTCTCTTCTCGAGATAGTTTCACTCTATTCCTCAGGCTAGAGTGCAGTGGTGCAATCTCAGCTTACTGCAACCTCTGCCTTCCAGGTTCAAGCGATTCTCATGTCTCAGCCTCCCCTGAGTACCTGCCACCATACCTGGCTAATTTTTCTTTTTTGTTGTTTTTTATTTTTCTAAGATAGAGTCTCACTGTCACCCAAGCTAGAGTGCAGTGGCACTATGTCAGCTCACTGCAAACACCGTCTCTTGGGTTCAAGCAATTCTCCTGCCTCAGCCTCCAGAGTAGCTTGGATTATGGGTGCTTACCACTCCCAGTTAATTTTTTCTTTTTTTGAAGTGGAGTCTCGCTCTGTTGCCCAGGCTGGAGTGCAGTGGCACAATCTCGGCTCACTGCGACCTCTGCCTCCTGGGTTCAAGCAATTCTCTGCCTCAGGCTCCCAAGTAAAGCTGCGATTACAGATGCCCACCACTACACCCAACTAATTTTTGTATTTCCACCATCTTGGCCAGGCTGGTTTTGAACTCCCAACTTTGTGATCCACCTCCTCGGCCTCCCAAAGTGCTGGAGTTACAGGTGTGAGCTATTGCACCAGCCAATTTTTATATTTTTAGTAGAGACGGGGTTTCACCATGTTGGCCAGGCTGGTCTTGAACTCCTGAACTCAGGTGATCTGCCTGCTTTGGCATCCCAAAGTGCTGGGATTACAGGCATGTGCCACTGCACCCAGCCATCTATTTCTAAAAAAAAAAAAAAAAAAGCCAAAATCAAGGTGACTTTGCTAGGGTCCCTCTGCCCTCAACCTTCCCCCTTCCTGTTCCTTCTCACCTTTCCTTCTCCTCTTTCCTTGCAGAGACTCCAGGGGCCATAGAGTTTGTGGCTGATCCTGCAGCCCTGGCCACCATCCTGTCAGGTGAGGGTGTGAAGAGCTGTCACCTGGGGCGCCAGCCTAGTCTGGCTAAGAGAGTACTGATTCGAGGAACTCAGGGAGGCACCACCCAGAGGGGCCAGGTAATGAAACAGGATGTGAGGGGACCAGGCTGCGGGGCGCTGAGGGGGGCATCCTGAGCTGTGCTCATGGTCCCTGTTGGCGTCCCAGGGTGTTCGGGCCTCTGCATATTTGGCCCCCAGAACGCCCACCCACAGACTGGATCCTGCCAGGGCTTCCTGCTTCTCAAGGCTGGAGGGACCAGGACCTCGAGGCCAGACTTTGTGCCCCCAGAGGCTACAGGCTCTGGTGAGTACCCTTGAGGGATTGATACTTGGTCCTTCTGGGAGCTTCTTCCAGGGACAAAGCTGGGCTCTGGGAGAGGAGGTACCTCATGATGAGGCAAGGGATCCTATGTGGGGAGATGGGGCCGGTGGTGAGGCCTGAGGGTTTGGGGTCCACCTCTGATTCTGCTTTCATCTCTTGCTCCTGTGGATCAGATTTCACCTTCAGGACCTTCCTTTCACCCTTCCACTCGCCCCAGTTTCCAGGAGCTAAGAAGAGAGACAGCTGGCAGCAGCCGGTGAGAAAGGAGAGGGTGTGGGAGAAGGTTATCTGGAAAAGAATGAACCAGTGTCTGATACAGGAGTCCCCCAGAGTTGGGACCTTCTAGTAGCTTTAGGACTCCCCACCAACTCAGGGGGGGAAACAAGGAACCTGTGACTGCCTGGGATGAGCTCTTGGAATAGGGTTCAGGCCTTCACAGCCAGGCCTCAGTGTGACATCAGTTTCCTCAAGTCATGGGGGGACAGGGAGGACAGAAATGTGCTATCTCTTTTGTTTAGTGGCTAGAGTATAGACTGTGGCAATAAATGGGATTTGGGCTTAAATCTTAAGTCTTACCACTTTTACTAGTTGTGCAAGCTTGCCTTCACCTCTCTGAGTTTTTGTTTCTTTGTCAAGTGAGAATAATATTTGTACCATCATTAGAGTTTGTCATGAGAATGAAATGAGATGATGTTTGTAAAGCACTTAGCACATGCGCAGCTTATGCTTGGTACTCAGTGACTGCTGGCTACTTATTGTCCTTATTGTCATCAGGACTTCCATGAGCCAGGCCTCAGGATTGCTCCTGGAGACCCCAGTCCAGCCTGGTGAGTGTGTCTGGCTGTGAGGAGAGCACAGCGGCAGGTGGGCTGCCTGAAGCAGGGAACAAGACCAGAGAAAGCTCAGCAGGCTGGGAGGGGGCACGAGGAAGTGGGAGGCGGGGAGGCTAGGTCAGAAGGAGAAGGAGAAGAGACTTTCTAGATGGGCCAGAGGTTGGCACAGTTGCACTTGTGTCAAAGGAGAGGGTCTCCATTTCTGCCCTCTCTGCTACTTCCTGCAAGATTTATCTGCCACTTGCTGTTGATCCCCAGTCCCTAAGTGCCATTGCCACAATCCCAGCCTACACAGACATTCAGATTAATAAGTGTTTACTGAGATTAGTGTTGGGTGTTGAGGGGCTGCTGGATGGGTTCCTGCCCCTAATAGTGCAATGGGGCCTATTAAACTAGTATACCTTCTTCAGAAGTTGCAGAACCCTGTGCCAAACTTTGGTGGGTGTTCTAGACTACAACAAATGTCCTGTTTCTTCCTAGCTTTCTCTCTCCCTAAAGGAGAACGTGAGGTTGTCACTCGTTCAGATGAAGGAAGTGTGTCCTCTCTTGGTCTGGCCCAGCGAGTACCATTAAGAAAAAAACAAGAAATGACACATAGCAGGGTAAGACATGACTCTCCTGGGCTGAGGGATGGAAGATGTGGGAGGTGCCTGGGAGAATTTCGCAACAGCAGCCGACGCTGAGGGTTGTGTGTAGGTCCAGGCAGTCCTGGGCCTTGGGATGCTATTGGGTGAGTTTATCCCAGATGCACCCAGTCCCTCTCCAACATGAGACTGACCTCTCTTTATCAGATGTCTGGGGTCTGAGGTGAAAGCTCACAGACTGGTACGTATTTTTATCACCATCAGATCAGTGCTAAGGGTGAGACAGATCTGACACTTGTCAGCCATAAGCATTCATCCCTTCACTCCACAAATATTTGCTAAGTAGTACCACCCTACTGAGTGCCAGGCACTGTTCAAGGCTCTAGACATACAGCAATAAAGAAATTCATATTCTAGAAGGGAGAGACAAGAAATAAAATAAAATGTATAAAATAAATAGTATGTCGGTGATAAGTTCTCTGTTAAAAATAATAGTAAAAAGGCAATAAAGGGGAATTGGGAGCAAGGGAGTTGGTATTGCAATTTAAAATAGATCGGTTGCTGGGTGCGGTGGCTTACGCCTGTAATCCCAGCACTTTGGAAGGCTGAGACAGGCGGATCATGAGGTCAGGAGTTCGAGACCAGCCTGGCCAACATAGTGAAATCTCATCTCTACTAAAAATACAAAAATTAGCCGGGCATGGTGGCACGCGCCTGTAGTCCCAGCTACTTGGAGGCTGAGGCAGGAGAATCACTTGAACCTGGGAGGCAGAGGTCATAGTGAGTCAAGATCATGCCACTGCACTTCGGCCTGGGCAACAGAGCGAGACTACATCTCAAAAAAAAAAAAAATAAATAAATAAAAATAGATTGGTCAGGGAACTGAATTTTTTTGTTTTTTGTTTTTTTGAGACAGAGTTTCGTTCTCGTTGCCCAGGCTGGAGTGCAATGGCGCGATCTTGGCTCACTGCGACCTCTGCCTTCTAGGTTCAAGCCATTCTCCTGCTTCAGCCTCCCAAGTAGCTGGGATTACAGGAACCTGCCACCATGCCCAGCTAATTTTTGTATTTTTAGTAGAGATAGGGTTTCACCATGTTGGCCAGGCTGGTCTTGAACTCCTGACCTTGTGATCCTCCCGTCTCGGCCTTCCAAAGTACTGGGATTACAGGTGTGAGCTACCACGCCCGGCCAGGGTCAGAGAACTCTTATTGAGAAGATGGTGTTTAACTGACAGGGGTTAGAGGAGTGAGACATGTTGATATCTGGGGGAACATTCCAGGCCAAGAGAACTGAAGAGGCAAAGGCCCTGGAGAGAGAATGTACCTGGTGTGTTTGAGGATCAGCAAAAAGAAGCCAGTGAGATTGAAGCAGAGTAAGGAGAGCGGTAGGAGATAGGGTTTTAGTGATAACACGATCAGATTGGGTAAGGACTTGTACACCAGTGTAAGTCCTTGGCTTTTCTTGGAATGAGTGGAAAGCCATGGGAGAGGAGATGATTAAGAAAGTGACATGATTCAACTTAGGTCTTAAAAGAATCACACTGGCTGCTGTAGTGAAAATAAGATATAGGAAGACAAAGGGGGCAGGGTTCACTCTTTCACCTTTTTCTTCTTCACAGGACAGCCTTGACTACCACCTGATGCCCTCCCCTGCCCCTGTGGCCCAGCCCTTGCCTGGCCATACAGTGCCATGTCCATCACCCTTTGGACGGGCTCAGCGTGTACCTTCCCCAGGCCCTCCATCTCTGGTTTGTGTCAACAACTCGGGGCGGGCAGGCGCAGAACAGTTCTGGCTGGAGATCCTTGCTAGGTCTGGGTTTTCCCTGTTCAGCCACCCACATCTCTCCCCAGAACTCATATTCAGTGTTGCAGCATCTCACCCTTCAACCTAAAACCCGGTTCACACCTGCGCCATCAACCCCCAGAGTTCAGCAGGTAAGAGAGGGTATGGGAAAGTGGCTGGCATAAGCCACGGCTAAGGGAGAGAGATGGATGGGTAGAGGAGAGAGGAGACAGAAGCAAGAGGAGGTTGAGTACCATTTGCGGGTGTCCAGCCTTGCTGACATCTCACTTCTGTGCCAGGCCCAGTGGCTGAGTGGTGTCTCCCCTCAGTCCTGCTCTGAAGATCCTGCCTTGTCCTGGGTAAGTATCAGAAGCCTCCCCATACTGATATCCCTTCCCCTGTGCTACCAGCCTGGAGGCCCAGGATTTTGAGGCATGTGTGCTTTCTGGGCCAGGCATGGGATCACACCTGTAATCTCAGCACTTCAGGAAGCTGAGGTGGGAGGACTGCTTGAGCCCAGATCTTTGAGACCAGCTTGGGCAGCCTAGTGAGACCCTGTCTCTACTAAAAATTTTAAAAAATTAGAAAGTGCCATCTGGAAAAGCTGCCTAACTCTCCCTGCTTCTTGGTGCCCCTCCTAATGTATGTCTAGGGCCTCTCAGGGACTTCAATCCATTCCTCATGAGGGTGGGACTCAGGCTGGTCTTTCTCCTGCCCCAGCCTGGCTTTCTTGTGTGCCTTGTTCTTTGGCGACAGGAGCAGGTTGCAGTCCGGTTATTTGAACAGGAGAGTTCTGTAAGATCGCTGGAGGGGTCAGGGAAACCACCTGTGGCCACTCCTTCTGGATCCTACTCTAACAGAACCCCCAGCCTCCAGGAGGTGAAGATGCAAGTGAGTCTGTGGGGGTGACAGCTTTGATGTCTATTGAACAATAACTGGGCTGGGGAAGAGGGAAAAGAGATGGGGGTTCAGGAATAGGACAGTATGGGTAGACTACTGTACCCACATCTTGATGTCACACTGGGGTGCTCTCTCCCACCACAGCGCATTGGGATCCTGCAGCAGCTGTTGAGACAGGAGGTGGAGGGACTGGTAGGAGCCCAGTGTGTCCCCCTTAATGGAGGCTCCTCCCTGGATATGGTTGAACTTCAGCCCCTGCTAACTGAGATTTCCAGAACTCTGAATACCACAGAGCATAACTCTCGGACTTCCCACCTTCCTGGACTGTTACAACACTCAGGGCTGCTAAAGCCCTGCCTTCCAGAGGACTGCAGGGAACCACAGCCCTGCCCTCCGGCAGAGCCTGGGCCCCCAGAGGCCTGCTGTAGGAGTGAGCCTGAGATACCAGGGCACTCCCCGCAGGAACAGCTTGAGGTACCAGAGTCCTGCCCTCCAGCAAAGCCCACGCCCCCAGAGGCCACCTGTAGGAGTGAGCCTGAGACATCAGAGCCTTCCTCCCAGGAACAGCTTGAAGTACCAGAGCCCTGCCCTCCAGCAGAGCCCAGGCCTCCAGAGTCCCGTAAGAGTGAGCCTGAGATACCAGAGGCCTCCCCACAGGAACAGCTTGAGGTACCAGAGCCCTGCCCTCCAGCAGAGCCCAGGCCCCCAGGGTCCTGCTGTAGGAGTGAGCCTGAGATAGCAGAGCCCTCCCCACAGGAACAGCTTGAGGTACCAGAGCCCTGCCCTCCAGCAGAGCTTGGGCCCCTTCAGCCCAGCACCCAGGGGCAGGCTGGACCCCCAGGGCCCTGCCCTAGGGTACAGCTGGGGGCATCAGAGCCCTGCAGCCTGGAACGTAGAAGTCCAGAGTCCAGCCTACCACCCTGCTGCAGTCAGTGGGCTCCAGCAACCACCAGCCTGATCTTCTCTTCCCAACACCCACTTTGTGCCAGCCCCCCTATCTGCTCACTCCAGTCTCTGAGGCCTCCAGCAGGCCAAGCAGGTAAGGAGTTGGCTGAGAAGGAATGTGAACATGGGAGGTCCGCATCTCACTGTGAGCTGTGCCCCTGCCCTGCCCCTACCCCTGCCCCAGGCAATTGCATGCTTCCATGCCTTCCACCCTGCCCCAGCCTGACTCTCCCTCAGGAAGAGGGGAGGGGCTGCACTTCCAGCCCTTCGCTCCCAATTGGCTTGGCCCTTGGTGGGGGAGGAGGAGAGGGAAGGACATGCTGGAAGTATAGAACCCCAGAGCCCCCTCTAAACTCTCCATGGCCTTCAGGGCCCAGCAGCCTGGCCCCTCGAACCCTAGCCCTGAGGCAGCGCCTCAAAGCATGTTTAACCGCCATCCACTGCTTCCATGAGGCTCGTCTGGACGATGAGTGTGCCTTTTACACCAGCCGAGCTCCTCCCTCAGGCCCCACCCGGGTCTGCACCAACCCTGTGGCTACATTACTCGAAAGGCAGGAAGCCCTGGTGAGACTCCAACCCCCAGCCTAGCTGTGGCTGCACAGTGAGCCTGATGGCAGGTGGGGGGCAGGGGCAGGGGGCCACCTGGGCTCCTTCACAAAGAGGTCAGCAGGAAGGCTTGGCTACAGTGCAAGGTTGGCTGGGCTGTGACAAGGTCTTCTCTCTCTCCAGTGTTTCATTCCAGTTGGTTCTCCTGCCCCCCGGGGCTCTCCATCATGAGGCACCCACTCCTGCGCTGCTGTGCATCTTCTTTTTAGCCCTTATTTATTGTCGGTCTGCCCATGGGACTGGGAGCTGACCACTTTTGTCCTCAATAAAGTTTCTCAAGTATCCACGTCTAGCTAATGAGTTTTAAGTGTTCAAACAGGTCAGCTACTGTCACTCTCCCGTTGCCCACATGGTGGCAGTGTCCTCCAGCTCAGAGTCCAGCCCTGGGCTCTCAGGATCCCCCAGGCTCCCATCCAGAAGCCACCCTGAATCCTGAAAGGAAGGGAGGCATCCCACTCCCGCCTAGTCCACAGCCTCGCAAGCTCTGTGAATATGTTGGCGAGCAATTGTGGGATCCACTCTTCCTCTCACTCCTTGAGATCAGTCCTACTTATATGCAGGAGCCCTCAGGTACTCCTTCACCCCCTAGAGCTCCTCTTCTAGAACTCTACGTGCATTGGGCATAAGAGCGGAAGCACCAGACCCAGACCTTTGGAATCTTCCCTTGTTAGTGTCACTCAGGTTGGCATCTTCCTCCACCTACAGCCTGAGGCCCTAAAGCTCTCCTGAAGCTAAGACCCTCCCCCTTCCTTCCCATAGCAGAGTAGAGGCCTCTCTCCCTTTCCCGCCAGAGGCAGGCCTTGCCTGGAATTAACTAAACCTTTGCCTCTGGCAGGGACTGACAGCCCGGTAGGAGCCCTTTAGAGGAATGATGGAAAGGGCCAGCCACTTTTCCCCGAGTCTGTGCTCCAAGTTAAGCAGCCACACACGATCCCCCCAACCTCACTTTATTGGAAGAGGCAGCAGCAGCTGTAGCCCCGGGGCCTAGCCCGGATAGGGGTGGAAAGGGGACTGTACAGAATGTGTTTTAAATGCCAGGAAAGAATTCACTGGTCGCTCCAGTTCACAGGAAGGCTGCCAAGGCTGGAGCCTGAGCCTGAAAGTAGAGATGAGGGGAGGAGGGGGTGGTGAGGGAAAGTTATCAGGACCGAGAACCTGGCTACCCTGTCTTAATGTCTTCTCTTGCCTAAATGGGCTCCTCCTGCTTCTTTTATTTCCCTCACAAGCTGCGGGGGCTTCCCTCGGCTTTCTGGGCCTCTGGCCCTGCTAGTGAAACTGCTCCCCATCTCTGTACAAAAGAGAGAGCCACGACCTCTGCCCCTCTGGGGTCCAGCGGGCACTTGGGTGTGAGTGGTCCCTCTGGAAGTCGCTCTGCTCCTCCGGCCGGGTCTCCTCCTCCTCCTCCTCCTGGTCATATACCCTTGAGCACCAAGAGTTCGCCCATTTAGGCCGCCTCCGGGAACGAGAGGGTCCACCCCACCGGCAGGCTCTCAAAGGGCGGGGTGGCGCCTCGGGTGGGGCAGGCTTGAGGTGGGTGAGGACCGGAGCGAAGGGAGGATGGGGGGCGCGGGGCGGGGCTGGCTCAGTCAGGGTAGATGATGAAGCCGGAGAAGGTGCTGTACTTGTTGGTGTTGCCGCCGTGCACCTTCCCGCCGTCCAGCTTGATGAAGACCTCGTCGCCCACGTCCAGGTGCAGAATGACGCTGTTGCTGGCATAGTCGTAGTTCTGGTCCGCGTCCTGAGCAATGGCGCTGGCCCGGACCTAGCGAGGGAGGACAAAACAACCCACTCATGCTCTGTGTGGAGCTGGAGTGATGAGAGGGGTTGGGGCGGCTGGGCGTGCGAAGGCTGCAGGGCAGCCGCGGTAGGGGCTGGGGAGGACCAGGGAGAGTAGGACATCGTGGAGCTGCTCTGGCTTTGCCATTCACTAGCTGTGTGACGTGGGGCAAATTCCACGCCTTTTCTGGACTTCAAATTGAGCTATAAAATGAGGGATAATAATAGAACCCACCTCATAGGGTGTTAGGATTAAGTGAATTACATGGTAAGTATGTCCAGAACAGTGGTTTGCATTCTTAAATTAATTTTAATGCATTTTCACATTCTATTCTCATTTTAAAAATAAAAGCCACGCCTGTAATCCCAGCACTTTGGGAGACTGAGGCGGATGGATCACCTGTGGTCAGGAGTTCGAGACCAACCTGACCAACAAGGCGAAATCCCATCTCTACTGAAAATACAAAAATTAGCCGAGTGTGGTGGCAGGTGCCTGTAGTCCCAGCTACTCGGGAGGCTGAGACAAGAGAATTGCTTGAACCTGGAGGCTGAGGTTGCAGTGAGCCGAGATCGCCCCACTGCACTCCAGCCTGGGTGACCGAGCAAGACTCTGTCTCAAAAAAAAAATTAAAATGTGCCTATAGGATAATTTCTAAAATTCTGAACCGGCTCGGAGCTCCTCTCAAGTCCTCATGGAGGGTTGGCCTCCCCCGTGGTGGGGCATAGGTGTGCCTGTGCGAGTGTAGGGTGCGGGCTGTGCAAAGGTGCACTGTTGCGCTCTCGCCTGTGGGCGCAGATTTCCCGACCGAGCACCCTCTGGTGCCCAGGCGTGGGAGTCGCCTTCTGCCAGAACAGGAAGCTCTTCCTCCCCTCCGGCCTCATGGCGGTAGCTTCGGGCCTCCTCCAGCCCCCCTCTTCCAGAGAGTCCCACAGGGACTGGTTATTAACTCATTAATTATTCATCATTATTCTAATCACTATTTACCGTCCCCAGGGCCGCAGCGCCCGCTCCGAGGAATACAGAGTGGGAAATGCACGGTCCCATCCCCCTCCGAAACCCGCACGCTTTAGTTTCACACTCGCCCTTCCGCCTCCTCCCAGATACCCTGCATAGACCAAGCACACCTACTCGGTGTCACAGGCAGACCGACACCACTCTACTCTCACACCTTCGCACTCAGCACTCACACACACACCCTGACACACTCTCACCCCATGTGGACACACACTCACTCCCTTTCCTTGGGTTCCTGCGGCAGCCCTGCTGGGAAGAGACCCCAAAGCCGGTCTCGGGGCAGGCAGGCCCTGCAGTGGTATTAGGCTCCCGTAGGCCTGAATCTCCTCGGTCGCCACCACCCCCTTCACACAGGGTACTGAGGTCACTGCTCAGCCCCAACGTCCCCCTTCGGCCTCCGCAGCTCTGGCACCTTCTCCCACCCGACCCCACACCTGCGGCCTCTGGTTCCCACTCTGTATGAAATTTCGGTGCTAGAAGCTTAGTCCTTGGGGCTATTCCCCCGAAACAGAGGCGACAGTGACTTCAACTACCCACAAGGGCAGGGAGCCGTGGAACCTGGATACTGAGAGGCTGCTAGGGAGGGTGTGGGGCCTACAGGACCAAGCCAGGGTCCAAGGTTTTTTTATTTGTCCCTTGCCTCTTCCTCCCCCAAATTCATTCCTTCCAGCCATCTGACTGGCCCTTGAGCTGCCAGGCCACAGACTCAGCTGAAAGCAAGGCTGTTCTAGGCCCCCAGCCTGGGGTGAGCAATAGGACAGCTGCTCGGCAGGTGAAATGAGCAAGCGAATGTTTTCTTCCTTTTTACCTTTTCCTCAAGCATCCAAGCTGAATGCCCCCAACATGGGAATGGCTGCCGACTTCCTACTCCCTGAGACACGGATTCCATTCTAATTCAAAGGAGCCTAGACTCTAGCTAGCTGGTACAACGCGAGGCTGGGAGACCCAAAGGCCAGGGAGAGACTCCGCGGAATAAAAAAGCCCAAGACAGGACAAGAAAAGAGGCGAGACACCAAAGACATCTGGTGTTGCCCATAGTTGCAATGCGAGTCGCAGCTGTAGAGACACACAGGTTTGAGTCCTGAGTTCTAATTCCAACGCCATTTCTACACTCCGTGAGGCCCTAGGTAGGTGGTTTTCCTTCTCTGGGCCCCAATTTCCTCTGTGGGTAAATGAAGCGATCTATCGTTCTTGGTAGCCTGGGGTTCCTGGATTCAGTGACGCCGTTTCGGGCAAGGATCTCAGGTTGTGGGATGAGTGCAGAGAGATCTAGAGAGCGACCAGTCTGAGCTGGGCTGGGGGAGGGGCATCTCACCTGTCCGTTCTTCATCAGGTCTGCCCACATGCTGGTGCCGTCGCCACCGCGCATGAGCACGTGGTAAGCGAAGAAGTAGACGCCTGGCATGGGGCAAGTAAACTTGCCGCTGGCTGCCTCGTAGGCGTTGCCCACGTTGGTCACCACGTCGTCGAAGCGCAGCACTTCGTATCCCTCGTGGGGCCGCCGCAGGCCCGCGTAGAAAGCAATGCGAGGCACGTAGCCGGCAGGGGGCGCCACCCCGCCCGGACCTGGGCCTGGAGGGCCCGGAGGGCCTGGCCTGCCGGGCTCTCCCGGCGGCCCTCTTGGACCTGGCGGCCCCGGGGGCCCCCGCAGGCCTGCTTTCCCGCGCCTGCCCACCTCTCCCTTGGCGCCCGGCGGGAACGGGGGCACGGAAGCAGGCGCGCCGTCGGGGCCCGGGCCTCTGGGCCCATGCGGGTCACACACCATACGGCAGCGACCCAGCATCTCGTAGTGCGCTGGCCCGCGGGAGCTGTGCACCAGCAGCGGGATGGCCACCAGCAGCAGCAGCACCATGGCCACCCCGACGGCCGCGCCCGCCACCCTCTTGCGGCGGCTCAGCCGCGACGCGGCCAGGGCCAGCAAATCTTCCTCACTCTTGGGCGCAATGGCTGCCGGGGCCTGGGGCTCTCCGCGGGCCCAGGAGGCGGTGACCCACCTTGGGCCGGGGTCTGCACTCCCCCGACGGCTGCCCCCCGCTCCCCCTACCCTGCCTCTGCGGCCTCGCCGCTGCAGTGCCGCTCCCCGAGCTGTCAGTCGAGGGAGGCCCCCCGTGGGCTACTTCAGAGGTAGCTCCCGACAGTCCAGAGTCCCTGGTCCTCTAGTACCCTCCTATTCAGTCCTAAGGATGCTGGGCACCTGAGATCCGCGGCTTCTCGGACGACTGGTTTCTTACAGATCTGAGATGCCTGCTCTCCAGACTGCTGCTTTCTCAGGGATGGCGGTGCCTGGGTCCCAGGCTGCCCAGACAAACCGCTCTTGGCTGGAGCCAGGACGACTACTCGCGCTCCGGACGTCCCAGGCTCTGAGCTGCGGGTGCTGCCCACCGGGCACGATCTCCTCGTAGGTTTTGCGCTCTGCCTCTTGGCAAGCACCGACTCGCCTTGCTACCCCTGCCGCGGCCCCAGCCCCAGCCCCTGCTAGAGCCCTGGCCCGTGCCTCTCTCCTCTCCGCGTCCCTAACCTTCCTCCCCTCCCTCCTGGGCGGCGATGCGGGCGGTGTGAGTCGCCGCGCGGTGGGAGCCACTATAAGCGGCTGGAGGCGGAGCGACCCCTGGTGCCCAGAGTGGGAAGCGCGGGGGCGGGGCAGGCAGCGGCCCCCACCCACGTCCCCCCCCACCCCCGGGTCTCTAGGTTCCTTCCCGACTCTGAGCAGGTTCTGCAGGGTTTGGCGGCCCCCATCCTATCTTTACTTTCACCCTTTACCCGGAGTTTGGCATCTTCCGAGCCCAGAGGAAACCCAGAACAGCGATGAGATAAAGAAGGGTCAAGATACAAACACGCAGAGATGACAGGGGTAGATTCCCTAGCTAAAATGAGGGGGAGTGACTTCACAAACAGAAAACAATATAAGAAGGGCTAGAAAAGATAGAAATTCGCCACCCACGCCCCTCAGCGCCCGTGACCGAATAACATGGAAAAGGGTTCAACTGATACTAGTTGGCCTGAACTGGAAAAGGCAAATCTCTAGGTACCCCCACAGTATTGGGGGCTCAGAGCAGAGTGTGTGTGTGTGTGTGTGTGTGTGTGTGTGTGTAGGGAGAGAGAGAGAATAAGAGAACAGACCAGCCCGGGGGAGCAAGCAGGAAACCGACAAGAAAGCAGAGAAGGAGCGACAGAGAAATCAAAGAGAAGGAAAGCCAGACAGAGATGCAGGGACAGAGACAAAGCTTCGGAAAGAGACGGACTGACAGCCCCAGAGGGGGAGAGGGAGAGACAGAGACAGAGGAAGAGAGACGGAGCCGGGACAGGTTGACAGATCGAGAGAGAAATGTAAATGGCGCGCTGCAGAGAGACACCCAGGTCCGTGTTTGGACTCCAATGTGACATATCAACTGTGGGGAAGACGCGGGGGCAGGGCGGCTCTGCCAGCAGTGCTAGGCTCTGGGCCTATGCATTGTGACAGTGTGCTCCAAAGTGTGGAGGTGGCCATGGGATCCTGGCCCTGTGTGTCCCTGGGTGAGTGTGATTGTGGATTGTGTATTTTGTGTATGTATGTGTGAGGGCTGTTTGAAGGGAGGGATTTGTATTGTCTTCCTCTTAGTCCCTAAATTTGGAGCCCACAAATACCATTTTTCCTACCTTGGGACTGAGAATGAGGGAATCTACTGGGGAGAAAGGAAGTCAGAAGACAGCTGTCATCTCATTTGCCCTGCTCAGCTTACCGAACGCTACCCTGCCCTGGTCCCAGACTTATCCAGTCGCACCCAGGACTCTGCCCCTTCCTCCTTCCTCAAGAATTTGTTGTTAGATGAAATCCAGAAAAGTTGGACCCCACATAATGGGTATTTGGAGTGGGGGTTGAAGTTGGTCATGCAAATTAATATAAGTAGAATGCAGATTATGTGCTAGGTACCCTCCTGTAAGATGGGACTGTATATGTCTTTCAGAGAGGCCAAGAGGGAACACAGGCTTTGCTAGATCAGGGTCCAGAGAAAAAGCTATTGGCTGCATCCTTTCTTAGGGCCTGGGCCCTCTGGGGAAAATGTCTTGCTCCCAGGGACCCCAGAGGCTAGGAAAACAGGCTTTAGGACTGGTGAAAGTAGGGGCGTTTGGAGACCCTGGAAGTGAACAGCTGCAAAGGCCTCTTAGAGACCAGGATAAGCCAGGACTGTCATGTATGGGAATACACTGTAAAATGGAGGGCGCAGGGCACACCAGGGCCTGATTATTGGATGGAAAGTGATTTCCTCCTCTCTTGTTTTCTGTACTCCTTCCTTGCACCCCCTGACCCCCACCTCATAATGATGCTGGAAGAGAGAGGTTGCTGAGGCTGGGCCTGTGTTGGGAGTGGGGGGAGGCCCCTAGATGTCTGCATGGAGTGGGAGAGAAAGGATTGGCAGTCAGTGGGGGAGGGGCCTCCTCCTCCAACCATAAATACAAATTTTATTCAAGGTCTTTGTCGCCATTTGTCTTCCTCGGGGGGCTGAGGGCCGTGTCAGCCCTGTGCATGTCTAATTCCGGATCTGCTCCCCCAGGCTGGATGATGGATGGATCAGAGAGCGGGCCCAGGCTCACGCCAGCCTCCCCTGCCTGATCCTCAGGCCCCATCCACCCCAGGTCCTGCCACTCCTCTCCTTCCCTTTGCCCTCCCTCCACTCACCAGAGGCCCCCTCTGCCCAGCCCGGCTCCCCACTCCACTCATTCTACTCACCAAGGCCCCCTTTTTAAGTCCCTCACCTCAGCCCCTTTCAGGTCCCAGTCCTCTTCTCTCTAGAGCTTCCCCTCTCCTCCCATCCCCAGCCCAGGCTGTGAGCTGTGGCGACCAGCAGGGCTGTAGGCAGCAGAGGATCTGTGTGGTGGGGGGAGCCGGCTTGGCTCACGGGGAGCTGAGGGGCCAGCTCCATGAATTTATTCATGTTCTGTTGCTCTTTCCCCACACTCTGGAATGAAGCTGCTGGCTCACCAGGTCCTTATTGCTTCCCCTGCAGCTGTCACATTCTGCCGAGAAGGGACCTGGGTGGGGCCGAGGCCAGCCTGCGCACCTGGGGCCAGAAGCCAAGTGTCTGGGCTCCAGGGAATGCTGGGGCCCAGGCTGGAGTCTGGGACAATTTACCCAGAACTCCTCCAGCAGCCAAACTGGGAGGCCCCAGGGAGCTGGTGTGGTTGGGAATGGGAAGTAGGTAGAGAAGAGTGTGCTGCAGGACAAAGAAGGGGCAGTGGAAGTGGGGGGCAGAGCTGGCAGGGGAAGGGGAGAGGGGAGGAAGCCTTTAACAGTTTCCCCAGCTCCCCCATTTAAAGCTGAAGGCAGCCTTCACTCAGCCCAGTTCAAAGGCTGCATTAACCTCTGTCCTTGACTCTGCACTAATCCTGACCCTAACCCCTATTTATATACTTGACCCCTCTTCAATCCTAAAATGAATTTTACCTCCATAAACTGACCCTAAATGGAATGCCTCCCTCACCTGTCCTGGAAACCAGGGGTCTCCCCAGAATTCCCCGCAGGGCTACAGCTAGGTGTGTGTCAGAGTTCTGAGGACCAGACTCTGGATTAGCATGCGATTAGCATATGATTTGCATGTAATATGTGCCTTCTACTCTGCGGAAGTTTTCATGTTAAAATTTTATGAAGTCTAGTGGAAAGGTCCTAGCTCCTTGAAAGTTCTCTCTTTCTATTCCTTCTCTCACACTTCTTGTCAGTGACCCAGACCCCCTCAAGGGAAGAAAGGGGGTGAAGAGGCGAGCAATAGTGGGCCCTTGGGAGGCAAGGCTCCAGCAGTGTGATATGCCTCCATCACTTGCACGAGCCTCAGTTTCCTCATCAGTAAGAGAAGAGAAACCTCTTCTCTGCCTGACACTTTATCAGGATCTAAGGAAACACTTTTTTTTCCCTTGCACTCTCTCCTTCCTCTCTTTCAGGGCCAGTCACAGTGTGGTTCTCCCTATTCATTCTCACATTCTGGCTTTCAACTCTCACATTGAAGATCATACAGATCTGGAAGCAGGCTGGGTTGCCTGGTACCAGTACTCTAGTGTGAAGAGAAGGGAACTTTGCCCACATGAGGGGACAGGGGTCTGCATGGAAAGGGAAACAACATTATTGAGTGCGTATTGTATTTTAGGATTTTAACATGCAACTGCTCATTGCATCCTCACAGCACCCCTTAGAGGTAGATATCTTGTCCCCATTTTACAGGTAAAGAAATGGGCCCAGTAAGGGGAAATGGCTTGTCCATTATCACCCTGTAAGGGATAGTCCTGGAATTAGAGTTATGACCTCCTGGCTTCTTCTCAGTTCCCAAGAGGAGACAAATGGCATTCAAAGCAGTGGAAGGGTGAGAGAGGCAAGCCAGGAGTGGGCAGTGAGATTTGAATAAATTCCAGGAGATTTCTGTATGTGAGGCCAATAGGGTCGGGTGTTGGCTCCGTGTATCCTCCAACCCCCACCCTGTCACTGTCAAGCCTGACACTCAACAGGTGCTCAACTATTGGCTAAAGGATGGCCAAAGTGAGTTTCAGAGAACTGAAGGATGGTGGAAGAGAGGGCAGAGAAAAGGGAGGAAAAGGAAAACGAAGCAAATCAAGGAAAATTTGCTTAAGGGACAAAAGGGAAGACTGAACTGCTCTCCCACTGCGGCTGGAAAAACTGTCCCAGCTCAAGAAACTGTTCTTGGTTTGCCTCTGTGCAGAGACTACCTGCTTGCCTCTGCCATCAGGCAGAGTGAGTGCAGGGTCAGGCACAAGGCTCCCACTCATCAGCCAGCGCTTCTGGCACTGAAGCTCAGTGCAAACTTCAGTTCAAAAAGTGTCCCACCAGGGCCCACAGGGCTGAAGAGAAGCTCCTGGCTACCCAGAGAGTGTGTAAAGACTGCTTCCAGGGTGTCTGTCAGTCCAGAACTGTTGCTAATTTACTTCGGCAGCCCTCCATCCCTGGCCAGGTGTTGCTCCTAGCCCTTGCCTCATCCACCTCCCTTTGCACCCCCCCTCTGCCTCTACGGCTTGCCAGCTCCAGCCTCCAGTTAATGAAATGTGAGGATCGGCTGCACAGAGAGCTGTCAGACTCCTCATTTCTCCTCTGGGATATTGACTCCGGCTCTGGGACACCGACAGGTGAAACCGACAAGTGAAAGGAGGCAGGTGGGGTGCGAGAAGCCGAGGTAGGGGCCCGGGCTACTCAGAGCTCAGAGCCCAGGAGGTAGTGCCAAGCTTCCAAGTCTCAAGGGCTTGGCTAAGCAGGGAAGGCCCTAGGATGCTCTTTCTGCTTGGGATCCCCAGATTTTCTCTGACGAACAGGACACTTAGCGAGCCCCAGCCCACCACACCTCGACCCGGATCGACCCCGAACTAGCACCCCGTGAGAGCTGGGCTTCAGTGAGTGCCACGCGCAGCGCCTCGGAGCCGGAGACCGCGGCCCGGTGCTTCCCCCCATCTCCTTCCATTCCTTCCCTCTTGCTCCCCCTCCCTCCTGCACTCCCTCCCCGGCGGCCGCGGCCTTTATTAGGGATTCCGCGGCTGTCGGTCCCGCCATCCATCCTGTCCGCCGGCAATTAGGCGGCCAGACAAAGAGCAGCTTCGGATGGATGAGGGTCCCGGCGGATCGGAAATGTGAAGGGTCAGCGCTGCCGCCCGCGGCGCACCCCGCTCCCCTTTCCGCATAATCACCGGCCGCCCGTCACTCAGCCGGCCGCCCGGGGAGCTCCCGGGCCCGGCCCCGGAGAGGGCGGGGTGCGGTTGAAGCCTAGGTGCGCAGGGCAGGGCAAGGGCGGACCTGCGGCAGGGGCGCCTCCCACAGGGCAGCGGAAAACTGCGGCCTGAGGCGTCTAGCAGAAGGAAGGGGGGAAATTATGGCCTCTGGCGCTCCCAGAAGGGAAACTGGGGCTGGGGGCTTGGGGCCTCCCTGTGGGGAAGAGGCAACAAAAGCTGAGGAGACCGGAGGCCCGAGGTCCAGGGCGCCCCCTGCTGGGAAGCTGGGGACCAAGCCCTAGGGGTCCGGCAGGTACAGATGGAACCAGACCCAGGGCGACCCCTCCTAGGGAAACCAAGGGTTTCTAGCCTGGCGCGCCTCCTATCGACTTTGAATGACAGTGCGCTTCTATGCCCGCTCTGTTCAGTGAAATTCAACCCATCCGCATCCACTCAAGAGAGGCTCCAAGTCCTGGCGAACCCGAGGGGAGCCGAGAGGGAGTCCAGGGAGTCCAGGTTTTACTGCAGATTCTTTGGCGCTAGCTCCCAGCTGACAAATCAACATCTCAATCTGACAATTAGTGGTCGAGATGGGGGGTGAGGGGCCTTCACAGCCCAGGCCGCTTAGCCCTCCCGGCAGGAGGCAGAGAGGTGGGCGGTCCTGGCAGTGATGAACGACTCCAGGGGGGCCCGGGGCCTCGAGCGCGCATTCATTACTCGACTGACAGGCGGGTGGCGAGCCGGGCGAGTTCCGAGTGGACGTGCTGGGAAAGAGGCCGGTAGCAAGAGGGGGCTAAGGCAAGCGTTTAACAGTCCCACTGCTCCGTCTGCTCCTGGTCCTTCGCCTTGACCCTGGGACTTGACTTCCTTGAGCTCAGGCTCCCGGTTGTTGGAGCTGACCCTGGCTGGGACGCAAGGGCGGGGACCTAAGTCCTCTTCTGAGGTTAGGTGATTTAAGGTCTGAGATGTCAAGGAAGGGTATTAGGCAGGTCTCAAGACTAGGTGCTTCGGCCTGACCTCTGAGAAATTGTGTGTGACTGTGCACTCAGAGATGGTGTGTATGACAGGGATTGACGAGTGTGGATCGCACGTGGAAGTCAGTGACTGTGTGTGTCAGTGCCAGGTATGTGTCAGTATCATTTTGTCAGTGGAGGTGTAAGATTCCGGTCTGAGGATGAGCCACCACCTCTCCCTGTGTGTCTGTCTCCTCACTACCCCCCAGCTGGCTGTCAGCTCTGTCTCCAGTTGTGGAGGAAATGGCAGTACGCACGGCGACAGCTGAGGTGTGCTGCTGGGGTGGGGGGTGGGGGTGGTGCTAGATGTTAACTGTGAGAGTGCTGGTCAGGACAGCTGCTCCCTTCCAGCACCTTCACCACTAACATCCCTACCCTGAGGGTCTTGAAAGTAGTGGATGGTTTTTTTGTTTGTTTGTTTGTTTTGCCAAAGTTTGGACACCTAGTTGCTGTGCCCTGGGGAAGAAAGTGATTACTGCCATAGTTCTCTAGCCCATACCTCTACACATACACATACACTGTCTCCAATATAAGACATGATCTCCAACCCATGTGGCCTCCCTAGGCTGGTGGTGGCCAGAAAGGAGTGGGTAGATGTTGAGCAGACACCTGTATGATGCTCAAGAAGAGAGGGGCCGACCTTCAGACCTCCAAGGCAGCCTACCTCTTTGGAGCCTGTACTAGCAGCCTCTGGGACCCTAACCTTTTGGGTGTCAGGTCCAAGTTAGTTAGTAGTTTACACCTTGGGAGGGTAATGCTAACTGCACTCTAATTCTTCTCCCTAATAACTCTCTTCAGTTTGGCTTCGTCTCCACTCTCATTCTTCATTCTCAAAAACACCAAGAAGTTGAACCTGGCCTCCTTCTTAGTCCTGAAACTCCTGGTTCTACAGAGCAGAGAGCTGGGGTGACTCTGGATCTCTGGCCCCCTGTTTTGTTCAGCAAGACCCCTTCCCTTTGCCTTACTGTTCCTTGAGGCTAGGATATCTCCTGGAACTTCTGTATCTTTATCTCTATACCCTTCTCCTCCTCCTCCTCCTCCTCCTCCTCCTCCTCTTCCTCCTCCTCCTCCTCCTCCTCTTCCTCCTCCTCCTCATTCTTCTTCAGAAGGAGTCTTGCTCGGTCTCCCAGGCTGAAGTACAGTGGCACAATCTCGGCTCACTTCAACCTCTGTTCAAGAGGTTCTCCTGCCTCAGACTCCCGAGTAGCTGGGACTATAGACACCTGCCATTACACCCAGTTATTTTTATTTTTTTGTATTTTTATTAGATACTGGGTTTCACCATGTTGGCCAGGCTGGTCTCAAACGCCTGACCTCAGGTGATCCACCCACCTTAGTCTCCCAAAGTGCTGGGATTACAGGCATGATCCACCGCAACTGTCCTCTGTACCCTCCTTTGTGTCTGCATATTTCCAAATTTAGGAATCTTCCAAATTTGTCTTCCTACATTTTGGGGGCTCTCTCTTTGTTCCTCTTGGGGCTCTTCTCTCTAAGAATACAACAGCCCAGCAGAATACCCCAAGGAGATTGGAGTAGAAGGAGAAGGAGGAGGGCTTTCTTCCCGCCCCCATCCAGAGGCTATTGCTAACCCAAGGATGGTCACACCGTGTCAGGGCTCGGCCACGCGCAGGTCACTTCACATTCTAGGCAGACGCTTGGTCGATGCCCTGCTGTCCATCCCTCCTCCCAACCGCCCTCCTCTTGGCCCCCGCCCCCTCTGCCCGCCTGGAAAAGGCAAATTTGACATTTTTAAATCCCGAGCCTTAGAGGGATCGATGCGGCCCGGGGGCCCCGCCCGGGGTCGATATTCCTGATTGGGAAGCGGCCGCTGCGCGGAGCCCGCGTGTAAATCACCCGGGCTGGGGGAGGGGGCGTGGGGAGCCTACCACGTCCCAGGAGCGCGAAGCCAGGAGGGGTCGGGACCCAGGCGGAACCCGAGGGCGATGGA
The DNA here is from genome assembly GCF_030222135.1 of Aotus nancymaae. NCBI lineage: Eukaryota > Metazoa > Chordata > Mammalia > Primates > Aotidae > Aotus > Aotus nancymaae. The sequence goes on from NW_026988428.1 coordinate 33,124,514, forward strand.
ATGAGAGCGACAGGCCTTAGAGAATCGGAGAGATGCCCGCTCAGGGCCTCCCCCTCCCCCGCTCAGCTCTTCCAACTCCCCCAGCTGGCTCTAGTCTCGCTTCAGCGGCCGCTACCCTTCGTTGCCCCTGGAGCCGCTGGGGAGGCCAGTGTCGGAGCCAGCCATGCGGCGGCTCCTCTCCGGCCGCTCCCGCGGGGCCGGGGCTTCGGCGGCTGCTGTCACGGAGCCGACAGGCCGGGCGAGCAGGGAAGGGGCGGGTGGCGGGGAAGAGGCGGCGGAGTGAGGCTGGCTCAGTGCTGGCACTCAGTGGGCGCGCAACAAATATTTGCTAAACTAAGAGTCTGGGACACCAAGCGGCGCAGGGCAGGGGGTCGGAGGGCACAGGCGGCTAGGAGATGGCCCGGACCGGGTGAGAGCGGAAGCCTCACTCGCGGGGGAAGGCACTCGAGGTTGCTCTGGGGACCGCTGGGCTGGGAAAGGGCACCTCAGCCCCCGCCAGGGAGAAACGGGTAGTAAAGAACAAGACAGAATGGGGCAGACAGGAAAGTTTGAACCCCTCCTACAAGCGCCTCCTCCACCCCCGCCTCCGATCCTTGTCGCGCTCCGCTGGGGAAACCGAGGCAGCCGAGGCTGAGAAGGGCCAAGAAGGTTAAAAGCGGGGTCAGCGACGAGGCTAGGGCAGCAACCAGAATTCCCGCGTGGTTTCTGCATTCCCCCGCCCACGCGGGGCCCGTTTGCGGGTAAATGCATCACCGCGCCCCCCACCACAGCGCAGACCCTTTCCTCTCGCTGCAGCTTGTCAGATCCCCCCACCTCCCACTCTGCGCCAGTTTATAGAACAACAATTTGGGGAAAACAATCCAGGCCGAGTGACGGCCCCGTAATTGTGACAAAGTGAGTGCGGGCAGCTGGAGAGAGTGCTAGGGCGGGAGCGCTGCGGGGCGAGGAGGAGGCAGGGGCGCCTCCCCCCGCCCTGCAGCCCCCTAGTTCTTATTCTGGTCACCTCCCATCCCTCTCCTTGACTCTTCTCCAATTCCTCTTCTCCCGGCCCCTCGCGCCTTCCTTCGCTTGTTCCTCCATCGCTCTTCCCTTTCCTCCCGGTAACAGCTCTTCTCCCGCTTCCCTCACCCCACCGCCCCTCCCCCGGTGCGCTTTTTCCTCACTCACTTCTCCCCTCTTCTCCGCCCTCCACTCGTTTCTTCAGCTTTTCCTCGCACTCACGTTGCCCTTGGGCCCCTGGCTCTCCCCGCACAATCCGCTTCTCTCCCTCCCCAGTCCTAGCTTCCAGAGATCGAGCCCTGAGCCCCATCCCGACCCCCACTCTGGGCCGCCAGCTCAGCCCTGCATTCTTGGGTTCCTTGGCCGGTAGAGCTGGTGGCGCGCTGCTGCCCGGGTGCCCCGGCGGCCATCCCCTTCCCTCTCCCTTGTGTGGCTGCCGCCCCACTCCACCCCACCCCCTGAGCCAGGAGATAGTTTGTTTGTCCAGCGGCGGCCGCCGCCGCCGCCCGCGCTGTTTGCAAAGCTTAGCGCGCCGTCGCGCAGTGCGGGCCCAATTAAGTCTCATTCATTATTCAGCGCCCCGGTCCGCCCCCGCCCCCAGCAGTCTGTGGCGTCGCTTTGGGGCCCCTCCCAGCCTTAGCCCCGCAGTGAGCCCTAAGACGTTATATAGAAAGCACCATTTCCTCTCTAGGCCGAGAAGAGGGCTGAGGGCGCCGGGGTTTGGAGGGAAGCGCTCTGCTTACGGCAGGGAGGTGACACCGGCGAGGCCGACCGTTTCCCATAAACTCCCGCAAGTCCAGACTGGGGGACCTTGGAGATCCACGAGATTTCCAGAGAAGGAAACTGAGACCCAAGGAGCTGCATGACTTAACCAAGGTCACGGAGTAGAACCCGGGATTGAAGCCCGAGACATTGAAATGAAGGTGTCTTGCATTGCAGCTCCGTGGCAGCGCAGAGGCGCGGGAAGGCAGACCACCCCCTGCCTCGGGCTGCGGCCTCGCCCTCCTAGTGGTGCCTCCCGCCCTCCATCCTTCTGCTGCCGTTTCTTCCTCTGGCCCTTGGCCCGCAGGACAGAGCAGCCCTGGATTGGGAGGCTCCTCAGGTCTCACGCTCAGGTGCAGAAGCAAAGCCCCTAACTGGAAGGCCCAAAGGCGGGCCGCTGAGGCAAGCTCTGTGGGGGGCTGAGGCCAACCTGGGTTGGGGGGTCCCTCCCTGCAGTAGGCAGCCTGTTAGTGGATGTCTCTGCCTTAGGGAAATTGGAGGTGGAACCGTCCAGTCTTGAAGGTCAACGGAGCGTGAAGAGAGGAGCTTGCAGCTTGAGGTGAGGGAGGAGTCACCTTTCTATTTATGGGGGTGGGAAGAGGCAATCAAGGGCATATTCTTGCATTTACAGGAGTTAGTCCTCTTTTTAGCACTACAGATAGGAGAGTCCCTTGCTCCCGCCAGGCAGCCCCTCAGTAGGGGCCGCCGTATGCTGCTGTGCCTGGGCCTCCGCGCAAGGTGAGTCTGGGGACCGCCCGGAGCCGTTCTTCTTCAGCGGCAGCGCCACCTGGCGGCCGTGGTGCCTTGGTGCGGGAGGCACTGGACCTGGACTGGGCGCTGAGCTCGCGCGAGCTGCAGGCGTCTGCAGAGCCTTGCACCGAGTTTCCCCGCGAGGGAGGGCGGGAGAAGTCCCCGGCGGGAAGGTGATCTCTAGGGGGCCGGGGAGGGGCCCTGGGGAGGAGCCAGGTCTGGGGACGCCCGACTTCCGTGACACAAAAGACAAAGTCCATTTGGATGGAAGTAGGAGCCCGGCGAGACAGGCCATTTTCACTCTGTAGTCAAAGGAAATGACTGGTCTGACGCAGTCTGGGAGCGGGGCACCCAGGTACCGACGCTCAATTTGGGACTAGCGGGTGCTGGCTGGTGGTCGCTCCACGTAGAGGGGACACTGGCAGGCACGCTTGGCATCTGGTTTGATATAGTGAGGATTCGTCCAGCTGCTGTGGAGAGGCTTTCCAAGCCGGCCCCCAAAAAATGTGGGGTGCCAAGGTCTAGGTCAAACGTAGTTTTCCAGGATATTTTAATAGAGGGAATTCAGGACCCCTTTCAAGTTTGACCTGTGGGAAAATCTCATGGCCTGGAGAGTTCGGAAGGCTGGAGCGGGGCTAAAGCTTGGGCCAAGTGTGGGAGGGCAGCCACAGTTGGAGTTAAGTCAGGGGTGAGGCAGAGGCTTTCAAAATGTATGGGAACTTTGGAAAGGCATCCAACGCAGCCCTGCCCCTCCACACATCCCCCCATGGGTCATTTGGGGTCACTGGTCTCAGGGGAGGTCTGAAATTTAAACAGCTTCCTCCTCTAAATCCGGAGTCACTGTGGTTGTAAAGAATGGGACTGAGGTGCTAGGACAAGGGATGTGAGATAAATAGCATTGTGGGGACTCAGGCAGATCTGGAGTCTACTTTTTTTTTTTTTTTTAATTGAGACACAGTTTTGCTCTTGTCGCCCAGGCTGGAGTGCAGTGATGCAATCTTGGCTCACTGCAACCTCCACCTCCTGGGTTCAATTGATTCTCCTGCCTCAGCCTCCTGAGTAGCTGGGATTACAGGCGCCCACCACCATGCCTGGATAATTTTTTGTATGCTTAGTAGAGACGGGGTTTCACCGTGTTGGGCAGCCTGGTCTCCAACAGTGATCCACCTGCCTTGGCCTTCCAAAGTGCTAGGATTGCAGGTGAGAGGCACTGCGCCTGGCCTGGATGCTACTTTTATTAGAAGGAGAAATGGTTGCTGTGTTGGAGCCTGGATATCATCTTATGACTCTGCTTTTCCATCTCTTAGGGCCTAAGGACAACTCTGGGGCCATGACGTCCATAATTCTTACAGAGGACCCTGAGATTTCTATGCTGTGAGCAACTGGACCTGTTCTGAGACCTTTGCCTTAGAGGATGGCCAAGGGGCTCCTGGTGACCTATGCCCTCTGGGCTGTGGGGGGCCCTGCTGGGCTCCACCACCTATACCTAGGAAGGGACAGCCATGCCCTGCTCTGGATGCTGACCCTGGGGGGCGGTGGGCTGGGCTGGCTTTTGGAGTTCTGGAAGCTCCCAAGCTTTGTAGCTCAGGCCAACAGAGCCCAGGGACAGAGGCAGAGCCCCCGAGGGGTGACACCCCCTCTAAGTCCCATTCGATTTGCTGCCCAGGTGATAGTTGGCATCTATTTTGGCCTTGTGGCACTGATTAGCCTTTCTTCCATGGTCAACTTCTATATTGTGGCCCTCCCACTGGCAGTTGGCTTAGGAGTCTTGCTGGTGGCTGCTGTTGGCAACCAGACCTCAGACTTTAAGAACACTCTGGGGGCAGCATTTCTCACTTCCCCGATCTTCTATGGCCGCCCCATAGCTATCCTGCCCATCAGTGTGGCCGCCAGCATTACAGCTCAGAAGCATCGCCGCTACAAAGTGTCAGTGGCGTCAGAGCCACTCAGTGTGAGGCTCTACCGGCTAGGCTTGGCTTACCTCGCTTTCACGGGCCCACTGGCATATAGTGCCCTCTGCAACACAGCTGCCACCCTCAGCTACGTGGCAGAAACCTTTGGCTCCCTCTTGAACTGGTTCAACTTCTTCCCCCTTCTTGGCCGCCTCATGGAGCTTTTCCTCCTTCTGCCTTACTGGATCTGGAGGCTACTGATGGGGGATCCTGGCTTCAACAGCAGCTACTTCCAGGAGTGGGAGAAGCTCTATGAGTTTGTTCAGAGTTTTCAGGATGAGAAGCGTCAACTGGCTTACCAGGTAAGGCTTTCTTCACCATCAGTCCTGTCTGGTGGCTCTGGTGGCCCTCATGTGGAAGGACTGTTCTTATGTCTATTGGCCAGGCTCTGGAAGCATGCTCTGGCTTCTTTGGTATCTGTGTGCAATGGGCAAAGGTCACAGAGGCTGTAATAGTGAGTAGGAAAGCTATATGTGTATATTGTTTACTTTTTATTGAGGTACAACATATATAAAGTGCACTAATTTTATGTATACCCCGCTTAGATCAAGGTATGAAACATTTCCAGCACTAAGGAAATTTTTTTATTCTCCTTCTCAGCCTATACTCCCACCTTCAGCGGTTATCTCTGTTCTGACTTTTGTCACCATACATTAGTTTTGCTCATTCTTGAGCTCCAAATAGGTGGAACCATCCAATATGTATTCTTTTGCATTTGGCTCCCTCCTTCCCTCCCTCCCTCCCTCCCTCCCTCCTTCCTTCCTTCCTTCCTTCCTTCCTGATGGAGTCTCACTCTATTGCCAGGCTGGAGGGCAGTGGCATGATCTTGGCTCACTGCAACCTGTGCCTCCCAGGTTCAAATGATTTTCCTGCCTCCACCTCCCGAGTAGCTGGGACTACAGGTGCACGCCACCACCCCCAGCTAATTTTTGTATTTTTGGTAGAGATGGGGTTTCACCATGTTGGCCAGGATGGTCTTGAGCTCTTGACCTCATGATCCATCTGCCTCAGCCTCCCAAAGTGCTGGGATTACAGGTGTGAGCCACCATGCCTGGCCTTCTATTTGGCATCTTTCATCTTTCATTTAACATCATGTTTATGAGATTTATTCCTCTTGTTACTTGCAATTGTAAATTGTTTTCACTGTTGTAAAATATCCCATTGTACGATATACCACAGTTTATTTATCTACTCCACTGTGAATAAACATTTGGGTTGTTTCTGGTTTGGGGCTATTATAAATAAAACTGCTATGAGCTTTCTTGTACATGTCTTTAGTGAACGTATATACGTTTTATGTCTTTTGTTTGGAAATCTTGTCAGGGATATGAAAGTCCAGGTTGGAATATGGGCAGTTGTGACTAATGGCTCTTGCCATGAGATCTAGAGCTTGTCCATGTTTCAAAAGGCTGGTATTCTTTTTTCTAAAATAATTTTTTTCTTATTATTACTCTGTAATTCTAAGCTGAACTGCTGGACCTTTCCCATGGGTAAGTAGAAGCCAATTCTAGAGATATGATAGCCTGATTTAGCAAAGGTGCAAAGAGAGGTCCAGGTACTCTGACAACTTGGGAGATTCTGATTTGTCATCTTCTGTTTCCATAAGGTTTTGGGCCTCCCAGAAGGGGCAACAAATGAAGAAATACATCAGAGTTATCGGGAGCTAGTGAAGGTCTGGCACCCAGACCACAACCTGGACCAGACAGAGGAGGCACAGAGGCACTTCCTGGAGATCCAGGCTGCATATGAAATCCTGAGTCAACCCAGGAAGCACAGGAGATCCTGAAGGTGAGAAGAAACTTCCCCCTGAGGATGGACTTCCTAGCAGAGCTTGGCAACTTGTCCCAAATCTAGCTTTGCCCACAAATGGCATCCCAACAACATTAAAGAAACTGCTTGGTGACTCACGCCTGTAATCCTGGCACTTTGGGAGGCTGAGGCAGGCAGATCACCTGAGGTCAGGAGTTCAAGACCAGCATGACCAACATGCAGAAACCCTTTCTCTACTAAAAATACAAAAAATTAGCCAGGTGTGGTGGTGCACACCTGTAATCCCAGTTTCTGGGGAGGCTGAGGCAGGAGAATGGCTTGAACTTGGGAGGTGGAGGTTGCAGTTAGCCAAGATCATGCCATTGCAGTCCAGCCTGAGCAACAAGAGCGAAACTCCATCTCAAAAAAAGAAAAAGAAAGAAACTGCTTGCAGTGGACATGAGAAAACATTAAAGGAGTGAGAAAGATTGTAGTAGAAGAATGTGTTTATATTCTGAATTTCTGGATTCTTGGCTATTGTAATTTTTTCTTAAAACCAGAGACTGAGAGGCATATTGTAAAACAATCAAATATCTTTAAGAGTATCTATAACGGGCCGGGCGCGGTGGCTCACGCCTATAATCCCAGCACTTTGGGAGGTCGAGGCGGGTGGATCACGAGGTCAAGAGATCGAGACCATCCTGGTCAACATGGTGAAACCCCATCTCTACTAAAAATACAAAAATTAGCTGGGCGTGGTGGCACGTTCCTGTAATCCCAGCTACTCAGGAGGCTGAGGCAGGAGAATTGCCTGAACCCAGGAGGCGGAGGTTGCGGTGAGCCGAGATCGCGCCATTGCACTCCAGCCTGGGTAACAAGAGCGAAACTCCGTCTCAAAAAAAAAAAAAAGAATATGTATAACTATTAATTATCAATAAAAAAAAATTAGAAAAAAATATGTCTTTTAGAGAACACACCACTTTATCCCACCCACGTTGTATTGATATGTGATGGAGGAAGGTTATTTAACTATTTTTTTTTAAGAGGGAGTCTTGCTCTGTCTCCCAGGCTGGAGTACAGTGGCACCGTCTCAGCTCACTGCAACCTCTGCCTCCTGGGGTCAAGTGATTCTCCTGCATCAGTCTCCTAAGTAGCTGGGACGACAGGCGGGCACCACCATGCCTGGCTAATCTTTTTTATTTTTCTTTCTTTTTTTTTTTTTAATTTTCCCGGAAGCCCAAGATCAATTTTCTTTTTCTTTTATTTATTTCTTTTATTTTTTTAAATCTTTTTTTGTATTTTTAGTAGAGACAGGGTTTCACCATGTTGGCCAGGATGGTCTCATATCTTGACCTCATGACCTGCCTGCCTCAGCCTCCCAAAGTGCTGAGACTACAGGCATCAGCCACCGCCCTTAGCTACTGCTCTCAAATTTTATTTTGGGTTTTTGTTACAAAATATGGGAATATTTTAATTTACTCAAGTGGGAACTACTGATAATCAGTTCTTATTTTTCCAGCATAAGCAAGCCTACAATAATATCTTTGACTATATGCACTTTTGTTTTTTGTTTTTTGTTGAAGCTATATCCCAATTAACTGATAAATAGGGTCAAACAGAAGACACGGTTTTACAATTTTTATTAATATTGTATCGGGCCAGGCATGGTGGTTCAGGCCTGGCATCCCAGCACTTTTCGAGGCTGAGGTGGGAGGATAGCTTAGCTCAGAAGTTCAAGACCAGCATAGGCAACCAGCAAGACCTCATCTCTAATAAAAAAATAAAACAAACAGCCAGATGCGGTGGCGAGTGCCTGTAATCCCAGCTACTTGGGAGGCTGAGGCTGGAGGATCGCTTGAGTCCAGGAGTTCTGGACTGTAGGGCACTATGCTGATCGGGTGACCGCACTAAGTTCAGCATCAATATGGTGACCTCCCGGGAGTAGGGTACCACCAGGTTGCCTAAGGAAGGGTGAACCGGCCCAGGTCGGAAACTGAGCAAGTCAAAACTCTGGTACTGATCAGTAGTGGGATCTCGACTGTGAATAGCCACTGCACTCCAGCCTGGGCAACATAGTGAGACTCTGTCTCTTAAAAAAAAAAAAAATAAATAATAATAATAATAATAATAATTAAACAAAAATAAAACAAACAAACACAAAATTAGCTGGGCATGGTGGCACGTGCCAGTAGTCCCAGCTAGTTGGAAGGCTAAGGTAGGTAGACTGCTTGATCATGGGCGGTTGAGGCTACAGTGAACTGTAATGGCACCACTGCACTCCACCCTGGGCAACACAGCAAGACCCTGCCTCAAACAATTGTATTTGATTGATATTGTGTCAGATTCCTTTTGAAAAAGGTTGTAACAATTTAGACTTTCACCAAGTGCAAGAAACTGGCCTTTTCTTTGTAACTGGCATGGAATATTACCACTCTTTTAAACTTGTCAAGATGATGGTGAGAAATAACATATAATTACTTTATTTATTTATTTATTTATTTATTTTTTTAGAGATGGGGTTTTACCATGTTGACCAGGCTGGTCTTGAACTCCTGACCCCAGGTGATCCACCTGCCTCGGCCTCCCAAAGTGCTGGGATTACAGGCATGAGCCACCACACCAGGCCTCTAACTACGTTAATTTGCATTTCCCTAACTCCTAATGAAGTTCAGCATCTCTTCAAATCTTTATTGGGCATTTGCATTTTCTCTTCAGTGAATTGCTTCATCATATTCTCTATTTCTTTTTAAGTTGTGTTCCAATTTGTTTCTCTGAAATCTAGTTTGGTGGTATCCTTGCATGTTTGAAACCTTAACCCTTTATAATATGTGTTGTAGATATTATTCCCTAGCCTATGACTTGTCTTTCATCCTTGAGCATGAGTTTTAGTGTCAGAAGAACCAACAGTAGGATTTAAATTAGGTTGCATTATTTTCTAGTTGTCCTATTTTTTATTCTTTCAGTCTCTTAGAATATTAGTTTCCTTTACAACTGAGATAATAGTATCCATTTTATTTTTTAAAATTTTTTGGCTGGGTGTGGTGGCTCACACCTGTAATCCCAGCACTTTGTGGGGCCAAGGAGGGCAGATCACCTAAGGTCAGAATTTTGATACCAGCATGGCCAACATGGTGAAACCCCATCTCTACTAAAAATACAAAAATTAGCCAGGCATGGTGCCACTGCACTCCAGCCTGGGTGACAAAATAAGACTCCGTCTCAAAAAAATATATATTAAAAAAAATAAATTCATGTATTTATTTATTGAGACAGGGTCTTGCTCTTTTCCCCAGGCTGGAGTTTAGTGGGGTGATCATAGCTTGCTTTATCCTGGAACTCCTGGGCCCAAATGATCCTCCTGCCTCTTTTTCCCAAGTAGCTGGAACTACAGACAGGCACCACCCTGCCTGGCTTTTTGTTGTTGTTGTTGTTTATTTATTTATTTTTATAGAGATGGGGTCTTATCATGTGGCCCAAGCTGGTCTCTAACTCCTAGTTTCAACCAACCCTCCTGCTTTGGCCTACCAAAGTTCTGGGATTACAGATGTGAGCCAAGTATCTACTTTAAAAGGGTTGCTATGGCCAGGTGTGGTGGCTCACACCTGTAATCTCAGCACTTTGGGAGGCCGAGCCTGGTGGATCACCTGAGGTCAGAAGTTCCAGACCAGCCTGGCCAACAATGGTGAAACCCTGCTCTACTAAAAATACAAAAATGAGCCAGGCTCATTTTCAGTGGGGCACATGCCTGTAGTCTCAGCTACTCTGGAGGCTGAGTGGGGAGAATTGCCTGAAACTAGGAGGCAGAGGTTACAGTGAGCCGAGTTTTGCCACTGCACTCCAGCCTGGGTGACAGAGTGAGACTCCACACTCCAACCTGGGCAACAGAGTGAGACACAGTCTCAAATAAACAAACAAACAAAATAAAAACAAATAAATAAGTAAATGAAATGAAAATAAAACCCAAAATACAGTCTTAAAAAAAGGAAGAAGTTTAGTAAATAGGAAATCTAAGACATTGACAAGTGAGTCTTCCTTATTTTCTACCTTAGTCGATTTAAGGAAATCCAGTGATTTCATATTCTCTCATTTACACAAATCAAAAATTCACAGATCATTTGAAGAGTTAGAAGGGAACTGAGAAGGCCTGTATCCCAAGTACAGTACAGAATCTTGGGAACAGCTTGCCTCAGAGATGACCCTTTTGGCTTTTGCTTGAATTATAAATCTTATACCTGCCTCACCTTTTAGACATCCTTAATTGTTCCCTAAATTGTTCCCTAAATTTGCTTCCCTGTAATGTCTTTCTGGACCTGCCATCTCCTGCTCCAAAGAACAAAAACAAAAAAACCCTTTCTTGATGAGAATCTGCTCTTCATCTCCTATCCCTCTAAATCTTCCATTTGCCACATTGACCATCAGCTTGTTTAAGGAGGAGGCACTGTAGTCTGAGTGAGGAGGGATGAAAAGGTGAAGAGATGGGGCTCTACTTCTGCCTCTTGCACTGATCATACTGGTGATTTTGAGTGAGCCACTTTTCCACTGGGGCCTCAGTTTCTTTCTTGTCATGTGAGGAAGATGGACTTAGATGATTTTTTTTTTTTTAGACAGAATTCTTTGTTGCACAGGCTGGAGTGCAGTGGCACGGTCACAGCTCACTGCAGCCTTGACCTCCTGGGTTCAAGCAATCCTTCCGCCTTAGCTTCCCAAAGTGTTAGGATTACAGGCATGAGCCACTGACCCCAGCCTAGATGACCTTTAAGATTACTTCCAACCCTGTATTCTGTAGTTCTTAACTTTTCAGCTGAGGCTTGTATTAAATGGTTTGATTTGTCATCTTCTGTCTGCCCCCTTGTGGACATTGTTTTAGGAAGAAAATAAAATACTTAATTGCTTGAAGAGCAATATAATGACCATCTATCCCACCCTCCAAAAATTCACTTGCATCACACTGTTTGTTTTCAATTATTCATGTTCACTTCTAGTCCTCATTCATAAATGTACATCCTTTAACATGGTTGAATCATATCAGGGACATAATTTTGTACTTTTTCCCTCCTTCCTGATAATGATAATGTCTTTACAGTAAAATGTAAAAATGCTTGTGATTCAATAAACTTTTAAAATATGACTATAAAGACTTTGTCATTATATATATTTAATTGAGATATAATTCATATAGCTTAAACCTCACCCTTTAAAAGTGTATGATTCACCGGGCACGGTGGCTCACACCTATAATCCCAGCACTTTGGGAGGCCGAGGCGGGTGGATCACAAGATCAAGAGATCGAGACCATTCTGATCAACATGGTGAAACCCCGTCTCTACTAAAAATACAAAAATTATCTGGGCATGGTGGCGCGTGCCTGTAGTCCCACCTACTCGGGAGGCTGAGGCAGGAGAATTGCTTGAACCCAGGAGGCAGAGGTTACTGTGAGCCAAGATCGTGCCATTGCACTCCAGCCTGGGTAACAAGAGCGAAACTCCATCTAAAAAAAAAAAAAAAAAAAAAAATACAATTCAGTAGTTTCTGATATATTCACAAGGTTGTATAATCATCACCACTATTTAATTCCAGAATGTTTTACCACGCCAAAAAGAAACCTCCTTAGCAATCACTCTCTGTTTCCTCCTCCTCCTAGCCTCTGCGATCACTGATCTACTTTCTGATTCTCTAGATTTGCCTATCATGGACATTTTATTTAAAGAGCATCACACAATATGTTGCCCTTTGTGTGTGTGTGGCTTCTTTCATTGAACATAGTGTTTCCAAGACTCAAATACGGGCTGGGCACAGTGGCTTATGCCTGTAATCCCAGCACTTTGAGAGGCCGAGGTGGGTGGATCACCTGAGGTCAGGAGTTCGAGACCAGTCTGACCAACATGGTGAAACCTGTCTCTACTAAAAATACAAAAATTAGCTGGGTGTGGTGGCATGCATCTGTAGTCTCAGCTACTTGGGAGGCTGAGGCAGGAGAATTGCTTGAACCTGGGAGGTGGAGGAGGTTGCAGTGAGCTTGGATCACGCCACTACACTCCAGTCTGAGTGACAGAAAAAAGAAAAAAAAAAGATTCAAATATGTTGAAGCATGCATTATCTTATGGTTTTTTTTTTATAACACATCATTATATCTTAATGCTGTATAATATTCCCTTTTGGAGAAACATTTATATAATGTTGTAAAGAATATGGCATCAATATCTTCATGCCTCTAATTCATCTCTTCTCTTGAATTATTTTTTTAGAATAAATTCCCATGGGTGGGATTACTGGGTCAAAGGGTATGAACATTTTTTTATAGCTCTTGTCAATATTACTCTTAAATTGTGGTGCCCAGAACTAAATGCAATTCTGAGGTGTGTTCAGACAGAACGGGGTACTGTGGGGCTATTACGTTCTCAAGGTCTGAACAATATATCATCCTTTAAATCCAGCAGCCTAAAAATTTATCAGCTTTTTTTGGTTGCTACGTAAGTGTGACTCATTGAACTTATAGTCAACTGAGGCCCTTAGATCTTTCCCTAGGCACTGTGTTTTGGAGCTATGTTTGCATCTACTCTAGGACCCAGGAGGCTTTTGAGGACTCACTGACTATAATCTAGTACTGTATGTCTTAGTTTTCTTTTCTTTCTTTCTTTTTTTTTGACGGATTCTTGCTTTGTTGCCCAGGATGGAGTGCAGTGGTATGATATCGGCTCACTGGAACCTCTGCCTCCCGGGTTCGAGGGATTCTCCTGCCTCAGCCTCCTGAGTAGCTGGGACTACAGGCACGTGCCACCACACCCAGCTAAGTTTGTGTATTTTTAGTAAAGATGGGGTTTCACCGTGTTAGCGAGGATGGTCTTAATCTCCTGACCTCGTGATCCTCCCGCGTCGGCCTCCCAAAGTGCTGGGATTACAGCCATGAGCCACTGCCCGCTGCCCTGTTTTCTTTCCTCTTAAACAGTGGGGTGGTCCTAATAAGCTTGTAGAGGTGTGGTTTGTTGTAGTCTTAGCTAGGAACTGCAGATGGCACTACAAGGCTGTCACAGGGTAAAATATGTCCCTCGCTTGCCCCCTTCACTTAAAAAAAATGTGGTAGTGGCACCTCCATAGCAGGTTTGTTACCAGAGTTCAGTCCTCTCCTTTTGCTGAGAAGGAGCAAGAAACTGAAGTTAGATTTGGGGTGTTATTCAAGGCAAGCTCCAGTTGAAGCATGCTTTTCCGTTGTCATTTAATCTCCTAGGGGAATCTAGAGCTGTCTATTTCGTGTTAGAACTTTGAACACACATCTCATGCCACTGCTTTGGCTTTTGAAGTTCACACCCCGAGAAGGTGATTTAAAAAATTTTTTCTTTTGCTTCATGTTCCCTGCAATCTTTCTCTTAGCCACTGTGAGGGATTGAAAGCTGTTCAACTGTTTTTTGTTTTGTTTTTGCTAAGATGAGTTTTGAGCAATAAAAATAGAAAATTTATGTAGGATTCCAGCTAAATGATATTTCATTTCAATAATTTGCTCTCTTTGTTTCTCATTCATCTGCTTCCCCACCTCTCATTCACCTTTTCCATAGTCCATCTGCTTATTTGCAAACTATCATGACTCGAAGCAAGGATTTTGGACTTTCTGGGTTTAAATCTTACTGACAAGTTTCAACAGAATAAAGCAGTGCCCTGTATGTGAAACTTGGAAGGGATCTTTTAACCCACTCTCTGCCAGACCTCAGCTCCAATTCTGGGCTGAGAAAGGTTGTGAAGAACATCTTCTGCTGGGCAGTGACTGAGTCAGCACGTGAGCCTGCCTTTGCAAGCACCACCTAAAAGGGCACTTTTCCTAGCATCAATAGCTTAGTCATCTTTCAGGTGAATTAGTACCAGGAAAGGAATGGGAGGTGGGTGTGATGATGGGCTGAGGCGGGGATTACTTGCTCAGGAGTTCAAGGCTGTTATGATTTTGCCACTGTACTCCAACCTAGGCAACAGAACAAAACCCTGCCTCAAATACATACATAAATAATTTATTAATCTGTCACAAGAGTGGGAAAAAAAAAGGCCAGGCATTGTGGCTCACGCTTATAATCCTAACACTTTGGGAGGCTGAGGCAGGAGAATCACTTGAACCCAAGGGGGAGGATTGCTTGAGTTTGAGACCAGCCTGGGCAACCCAGGGAGACCCCATCTCTACCAAAAAAAAAAAAAAAAAAAAAAATTTAGCCATGCCTGGTGGCTCACACCTGTAGTCCAAGCTACTGGGAAGGCTGGAGTGGGAGGATCAGTTGAGCCTGGGAGTTGGAGGCTGCAGTAAGCAATGATTCCACCACTGCACTCCAGCCTGGGCAACAGAGTGAGATCCCTGGTCTCTTAAAAAAAAAAAAAAAAAAAGGAATGGGAAGGGGTTGCAGCACATGTCATACAAATGTCTTTGGTTCAGACATTTCCCAGTCACAGATCTGAGGGCCAGTAAGGCTTGTTTTACTCCCCCATTCCTCCTTCTGTATCCTTATCCACTTCAGACTTGGTTTCTCTTGCTTTTTTCTGTCTTTCCCTCCCGGGAACCACAGAAGAGAGTGTATATTTGATATTTAATAAATTTTATTCAGTGACAGCAAACTCACTTCCTCTTAGCAGTTGACTTTTCTTACACAGCCAAGATGATTGGTCATTTCGGACCCATCTCCCTTCAGGCTGTAATTCTCCATCAATATGTTTCTTGTTTTGATATTTCTGCCTTTGGCTGATGTTGTTCTTCTTTCCTATAATTCTTTTTTTTTTTTTGAGTCAGTTTCACTCTTGCCCAGGCTGGAGTGCCGTGGTACGATCTTGGTTCACTGCAACCTTCACCTCCCTGGTTCAAGTGATTCTCATGTTTCAGCCTCCCGCGTAGCTGGGATTACAGGTGTGCGCCACCATGCCTGGCTAATTTTTTTGTATTTTCAGTAGAGATCATCATGTTGGCCAGGCTGGTCTCGAACTCCTGACCTCAGGTAACTCACCCATCTCGGCCTCCCAAGTATTGGGATTACAGGCATTAGCCACTGCGCACAGCCTTGCCAATACAAATCTTTATACTTTTTTATGGCCTAGCTTAAGATTTCTTCCTAAATGATGCCTTCACTGATTAATTCCACCTCTAGTAATCTTTGCCCTTTGAATTCCTTCTGTACTCCCATCTAGTTTGTACTGTTCTATCAATAAGTTTCTTACATACTACCATATAAATTGTTCTCTGTCTCACGCTTGCAAGTCTTCTCTTAACTATACCAAAGCTGCTTGAAAGCAAGGGACTGTGTCTTCTCCTAACGCAGATAGCAGGACATTTATTAAATTGCTACCTGGGTAAATTATTGAACAATTTTGAGCTTCAGTTTCCTCATTTGTTGCATGAGGACAATGATGCCTGCACCACAGAATGTTGAGATAATCAAATGAGACGATGTGTAGAGAGCACTTTATGAAGTATAAAACGTTGGACAGAAGTTATGCATTTTTTTTTTTTTTTTTTTTTAGAGACGGGGTTTCACAATGTTGGCCAGGATGGTCTTGATCTCTTGACCTTGTGATCCACTCACCTCAGCCTCTCAAAGTGCTGGGATTACATGTGTGAGCCACCACGCCCGGCCAGAAGTTAAGCATATTATTTATTTATTTATTTATTTATGAGATGGAGTTTCACTCTGTCACCCAGGCTAGAGTGCAGTGGCGCGATCTCAGCTCACTGCAACCTCTGCCTCCCAGGTTCAAATGATTCTCCTGCCTCAGCCTCCTGAGTAGCTGGGATTGCAGGTGTACACCACCACGCCCAACTAATTTTTGTATTTTTAGTAGAGACGGGGTTTCACCATGTTGGCCAGCTGGTCTCAAACACCTGACCTTGTGATCCACCTGCCTTGGCCTCCCAAAGTGCTGGGATTACAGGTGTGAGCCACCAAGTCCAGCCAAGCATATTAATTTTTTAAAGTGGTGACATAATCTAGAAATGAAAGATAATTTAAAAACTTAATAAAAGAACTTAGAGTATAGTAATATTAGTTACATCTCTTAAACTTCACTAAATACCAAATTCAAGTCTTAATGAAACTGCAAGGCTCACACTGAACGGAATATTTCAGATCTGACTTTTGGTTCCAGCATTGCCAATAATTTTGTGATGTAACACTTCAATCTTTGATAGTTGAAAGCTTTTCCCAGCTTTAAATATCTGATACACAAATGAAAATTTGGGTATGTTAGCCTTGTCTTTGGGCCTCAGTTTTGTTATCTGTAAAATGAGGAAAGCTGACCTAATCAAACCGTTTTAATTGAACTTTATACATTGGATGTTCAAAGACACATTAATCCTGCAAAAAAGTCTTGGGGGTGGGGATGAGGGAGGGAAGAGCTTCCTTGGTGAAAGCTGCACACTATATATAGCCTGCTCACTTCAATATGAACAAAGCATAGTACCATATTAAATATTCTGGGAAGTAAATAAACCAGTTTAACTTGATTTTAACCAGTGCTTCCCTAACTTATTTGGACATGGAATAGTTTTCTCAGATAACATCTACTTAGTAAACCATGAAACAAATTTTCTGAGACACAGTTTGGACTACCAACATGAATATTCTTAGGTACTAGGGTTAGTACAGGCAAAAGGAAAAGTACAGTCTTATGAGTTGTTCTCTACTGGTTTTTGTGCCTGTTGTCACTGCAGCTTCAGTCAATGGAGTCTTTAAAACATTATGTTTCTTAGTTACAGTCATTGGTTATCAAGTCTCCAAGATAATTAGTTAAATTTCTGTGCCTCTCAGGCTATAGTTGGCCTCTTTTTCTTCTTAATAAGAACATGGAATCTGGCAATCAATCACTTAATATACAAAATATCAACTCAAACCAAACAAAAACATTAAAGTTCTGAAGTCAAGGATCTAGTTGAAAACATATCAAATTAGGTCAGGTTAATACCTGCAGAATATATCTGCTAAGGTAAAGCTTATGTCATGATTTCTCTCTAATTCTAGTTCTGGCACTCGATCATTAAGTAACCTGGGATAAATTAATTTCATAAGGCTGAACAGAGACTAATGGATTTTATCTCAAAATGATCTTTTTCTTTCTTAACCCTTAAGATCTATGCCAAACATTTCAGAAATTTGGTTATTTGCTATGATGGTGCCACTATACTCAAGCCTGGGCAACAGAGGCTCCAAACAAATGAAAAACAGTCTCTCCTATTAGATCAGGCAATCTCTTGGGAGATCATGTCTTACCCAAAACAGACTATAACGTTATCAAGAATGGGAACTTTTTTTGACAAGTTCTCACTCTGTTGCCCACACTGGAGTGCAGTAGTGTAATCACAGCTCACTGCAGCCTGGATCTCCTGGGCTCCACGGATCCTCTCACCTCAGCCTCCTGGGCAGCTGGACAACAGGCACAAGCCACCATAGTCAGCTAATTTACTTTTATTTTTTTGTAGAGACAGGGTCTCCCTATGTTGCCCAGGCTGATCTCAAATCCCTGGGCTCAAGTGATCCACCTCAGCCTCTCAAAGTGTTGGGTTTACAGGTGTGAGCCACTAAACCTAGCCAAGAATGGGGACTTTGCCATCCAAAAAACTTGTACTGGCTTTGCAGCGCAACAGGCCCTATAATGAAGCCATTTCCTGAACAGAGTGACTTTTGGTGGGTGAAACCAGTCTTCGTGGAATAGGATACAAGGCTCAAATCCTACACCTCATGATGAAGTTATCCATTAACCAGGGTCATATCATCCTATTCCTACTTTGTATGGGAAGGAAGGGGAATTGTGGAAGTTAGTCACTCATTCCTTTCTGCTCCTAAACCAGTTTGTACTTTTCTGCTTCAACACTTACTATGTTATTATAGTTATTTAATAACTTAAATTTGTTGTTTGTAGAGATGGGGCTCTTGCTATGTTGCCCAGGCTGGTCTTAAACTCCTGGGCTCAAGCAATCCTCCCACTTTGGTCTCTCAAAGTGTTGGGATTATGGGCATGAGCTACTGCAACTGGCCTATTTAATAACTTTATCCTCCTTTGCAACTGTATACTTTCCTTGGGGTAATGATATTACTTTATTCTTCTTTGTAAATGACCCAATACCTAGAAAAATACCCACCATCATTGAATAGGTGCCAATTAGTGAATGAAGAGAAAGCAGATATTTGGATAGATTGCTGCAGCTTTTTTTTTTTTTTTTGAGATGGAGTCTTGCTCTGTCACCAGACTGGAGTGCAGTGGCGCGACATCGGCTCACTGCAACCTCCGTCTCCCGGGTTCAAGCGAGATTCTCTTGCCTCAGCCTCCCGAGTACCACTACAGGCATGCGCCACCATGCTTGCTAATTTTTGTATTTTTAGTAGAGATGGGGTTTCACCATGTTGGCCAGGATCGTCTCCATCTCCTGACCTCGTGATCCACCCACCTCAGCCTCCCAAAGTGCTGGGATTACAGGCCTGAGCCACCGCGTCTAGAGGATAGTTTGCTTCTATTTTAATTTTTGAATGAAGATGCAATAGTAAGTAACACATAGTCCAGTGACCTACCTAGCTAGATGACTTAGTCTTCTGCTTATCTAGATTGGTAAATCATATGGTTGGAGTAGATGAGACATCATTAACCAGAGGTCAGTGGGCTCCAGGGGATTTTTGACCCCCTACTTCATGCAAAGGTAAAAATCACAAGGATTGGACGGCTTGGCAGAGCTCTACTATACTACTCAGTTACATGTACTGTGATTGCAATAACATACGTGGAAAACAAATGACATGTGCCTATGGCGTCTAGCTATACACTGACACACTCTCCAGCTTGTTAATGCCTTTTCAGAGCCCCTTTGCTTGGCCTCAAAAAGTAAGATGGGGACAGATTCTAATAAATCTTTTTTTTTTTTTTTTTTAAGACGGAGGCTGGAATGCAGTGGTGCAATAACTACTCCCTGCAACCTCCGCCTCCTGGGTTCAAGTGATTCTCCTGCCTCAGCCTCCCGAGTAGCTGGGATTACAGGCGTGTGCCACCACGCCCGGCTAATTTTTGCATTTTTAGTAGAGACGGGGGTTTCACTATGTTAGCCAGGCTGCTCTTGAACTCCTAACCTGAAGTGATCCGTCCACTTCGGCCTCCCAAAGTGCCGGAATTACAGGAGTGAGCCACCGCTCCAGGCCCCAGATTCTAATACAGCTTTTCAATGTTTATTGTCTAAATCCCTCTAGCCCCTCTTAATAGAACTCTGACCAGTCGACAGTGAGGTGAGTGCCTCACACATGCAGGACATTAAGTCGAAAGGTGCACAAATACTAGTTTCACCACCCGGGAGGTTGGGATTCTGGTGTCGAAGACAGAGTATTTAACAGAAAGATTCGAAAGGCTGCGGGTCCGACCACAGCCGCGTAGAAGGGCTATGCTGACAGCTGGGTAGATCAGAAACCCGACTGACAAGGAACTGACTTGGGGAGCGTGCGGGGCGGACATGGCCAGGGCAGAGAACCCCTGTCAGCTCCTGAAGTTATTCTTCCCACGCCTCCGCCGGCCTCCCTGCACTCCCAGGAGGCTGAGCGATCGTGCGGTCAGGAGGCCCCGGCATTTCTCGCCGCTGGCGGTTCTGAAATTGCCTTTTGGAACAAAACTTGGGCTGGGAAGGAGGCGAAGCGGAAAGCGTTGTGCGCGAGTGAGCGGCGCCGTAGGGGTCGGCCCGAGAGACAGCGTCCGGACCCGGACACTGAGCAAAAGCCGCGCGCTCGGCTCCCCTCGCGGCGCCCACGTTCGGCCACCTCCGGGGGAGTTTCGGCTCTTTCCGTCAGTTCAGCTCGGGCCCTCCATTCCCGGCGCGCGCTAGGCGCCTACCCGATGCCGCCGGGTACGAGCCGTTCTGCACGCGGACGCACGCTCGAGTCCTACTCGTTTTCCCCTTACATCTAGTTTGTCCCCGACCTGGTCCCTGAGTCTCTTCCCTTTCCCGGTAATTCCCAGTATCCGGTGGCGCGCGAGCCTGCGGACGGTGCGAGACGCGAGGGACCGGGCCCCGAGAGAAGCGGTAATCCGACCAGCCGGAGGCCGTCTCTCGCCCCCGGCGCCCGGCGCCTCTCACTGCTCCCCTCAATCTCCGGCGCGCGGACCGCCTCGGCCGCGCTCGTGCACCCGCTGGCTGCAACAACCTCTAGCTTGGCGCGCCGGCGCGAGTACGCGCCTGTGCTCCGGCTGGCTGGCTGACGCGCACGCGCCCGAGTGGGCTCCGGGGCGGGGCGAGTAGCTGCCCCGGCGAGGGTCGGGGTGATCCGCTGGTGCTCAGGCAGCCGCCGCGGCTGCGATTCCCGGCCTGTCGTCCGGCGCAGGCGAGAAGCGGGGAGGCGGCGGTGGGGGCGGGGCGGCGTCCGGTTCTGAGAGACCTGGGGGAGGAGCGCGGTGGCGACGGTGGCTGCTCTAGAAGAGGAGGTGAAGGAGGCAGAGGATCTCCTCTCCTCTCCTCAGACCCGGGAGCGTCCGGGACGCGGAGCCTGGAGCTGGGGCGACCAGGCGATTGCGGGGGCCCGGGCTAGGTGAGGCTGGGGGTGCTGGGTGGAGGGGTTGGCGGGGGCTTAGAGGGGGGCCGAGGTGCGGGGAGCGGGTTGAGGGAGGAAAAAGGGGGAGGGGGCAATTGTTGGGGACGGGGGCCCTTAGAGGCCCGGAGTGGCCGGGAGGGTGGAAGGTTCTTGGGGTATGTGGGGCCGCCGAGGCACCCGCGTCCGAGTTGGGGAGTTTCCAGAGGGATAGGCCGGGGAAACAATGGAGTGGAGGGGAGACTCTGGCGTGAGGGACTCTGGCATGAGGGACTCTGGCGTGAGGGTGTGTAAGGTATTGGATTTTAAGAAATAACGAGCAAGATAGAAAAGAAGGGAAGAATTGGATCATTTGGGACGAGAAGTACAATGAATTGAGAATGCAGTGGGGATGCGTAAGGTCACCTCCGTGGGTGTCCGAGGTCCTTAGGAGTCCTGGGCAATAATGAGATTCGAAAATAAGGGATAGAAGGGCGTTCTTGGAATTGAAGGGGGAGACGGAATGGAAAATAAGGCGAGGAGAGGCAGAGGCATAAAATTGATGTGGTTTGGACTTGGATTAAAGCAGAAAGGTAGATTCAGTCAGTTTTGGACTAGAGTGCTGTCTTTCTCCTAATTCATCCAGAATGATTGGGTTCTTTTAGAAAGTGGATCTTTCTCAAGCTTGTCCCTCTGCTAAGGAGTACCAGCCGTTCTTTAAATAATTTGATTATCACTTGTCCATTTTACTGATAAAATATGCCTATAATATTTACTTCCCCTCTGTTTAGCAGGCTGCTATACGTAATTTACCTATGGTTAATGAAGCAGGAGAGGACAGATCACCAAAAATACCTTGCTTTGAGTTAGGTCAATCATAATGCAGAGTTCAGTGTTTTGGAGAGAACCAGAAGATTGCTTGTTTGTTTTCAGTTTGACCAAAAGGTGATGGATAAAGTTATCTGTACTTTGTTAGAATTGCTACTGTTTTTATGTTTGTGGGAGAGAGCTGGGGTTCTGCCTTAAATTATTTCTTGATATTAACTTCAAATAATCAGGCTGCTTCATACCTTCCAGTTTGAATTAAGGTGGTTTGGGAATATTGTGGAAAAGTATCTTTGGGATTATGGTCTTTAAGTTTCCTTGATACTTGGATTTCCAGACCAAATTTGTAATGGTACTAGATAGAAAATTGCTAATTTTGAAATTGTAATTACCATTCTGTGCTCATAAATAGTCCATGTTAAGCCTTTTATTTGTTGGGCATTAAGTTTTGCTGACTCATCTAAGATTTCTGGACATTCATCACTTTATATTTCTCAGCTGGGTCTTGGATGGTAGCATTTAGGTTACTTTATAAAGGTCCAATTAATTCAAGAAAGATGTTCAGGAATTTTAAAAAAGTCCAAAAACGATCTAAATTGTCACTTTTCTTAGATGTTATGAAAAATTGAACAAAGCAAGAAGTGAATGCAGTGTTCTTATTTGTGACAATGTGTCTCTTTTTGTTTTTTTCTGAAATGAAGTCTTGCTCTGTTGTCCAGGCTAGAGTGCAGTGGCGCGATCTCAGCTCACTGCAACCTCCGACTCCCGGGTTCAGGCGACTCCAGCCACCCGACTAGCTGGGATTACAGACACCTGCCACCATGCCTGCCTGATTTTTGTATTTGAAGTATGGACAGGGTTTCACCATCTTAGCCAGCCTGGTTTCAAACTCCTGACCTGGTAATCCACCCGCCTCAGCCTCCCAAAGTGCTGGGATTACATGCGTGAGCCACGGAGCCCTGCCTAATGTGTCTCTTTTTTAATTGCCCTCTTTCGGTGGGCTAGTTAAGGTGCTAAGATTTTTTTTTTTTGCATGTATTATCTCATTTAACCCTCACAATTATTTCATATTTCATAAATTAAGAGGTTAAATAATTTACTAAGGTCACAGAGCTAGTGAAGAACAAAGCTTGAGTCAGTCCCAGCTTTATCGGATGGCTTTTTAAAATCTTAACTGCCTTGTTGCCCTTTCTGCTTCACCGCCGTCTTGATTGTAGTAAAGCAGCAGGAATGGGTTGAAACGTGGGTCTGGTAACAGTGATATAGATGAAGATTAAGTTAGTAGGCTACATCTGTAGAGTTCATTGAAGGTTTACTGCTCCTGTGATTTAACAAAGCTCTGAGGTCCTGATAAATAGGACTAAAAACATTTGCTAAGGATTTGTCCTGCGAGCACAGTTAGTTTTCTGTGTAGTCTTGTACTGCTGATGTACTGTGCATCCGTGGCACTCTTACTTGTAGAAGTCAAGACAGCCAGTTGTGGAGCCAAAACCGATTAACTCTGGAAAACAATTGAAAACTGCTCAGTACTCAGGTGCCCTCCAGGCACCTGTTGAGCCCACAATTGGTTCCAGCATTACATCTAAACTTAGATAGAAGGATCCTCTTAGAAACCAGGAGTCAAACAGCTAGAACTGAGGGAAACAGCTGGGGCGTGAGGGAGGAGCCACAGGTTATGGCCAAAACATGATCGTAGCCCCTGGAGGCTGATCAGGCTAAGATGGGAGGGAATTTTCATTTGTTGAGCATTTATGTATTCCAGGCACTGAACTCAGTATACATTATTATCTTATCAGTTAATTGTAAGTATTCTCATTTTTCAGATGAGGCTCAGAAGGGTTAAAAGTAACTTACACAGTCACTTTATAATGGCAGTGAAGAAAGTTTGTATATACTATTCTAAAAATTGCTGCTTGCAGTTTCCCTTGCAGTTTCCCATTGTAGGATCACCATATTAAAGCTGGAAACTAAAAGTCACTCTTTCAGATCTACCTGGTTTCTCTGTTATGTGTATAACTGATTATTTCAGTCTTGCTACTTTCATTGGAAACTGGAAAGAAAAGCTTGTATTTTTTTGGATGTAATTGTTAGGAACTACAGTCCATTCATTATATTATCAAATGACCCGTAGAATATAATTCAGCTTCCTTAGTTGCTTAGTGTATATTTGCAGCAACATAAAAATAGCATGTCCATCCCGTCTCTTCTGGGATCTTCACTTTCAACGAAGTCATCTAGACTCTGAAGGATTACAGTGAAGCTTGCCTGTTACAGACTCTTTTGCTTTTCTCCTTATGTTTTTGCCACAAATGTTTGACAGTTGTTCTTGGTTATTTATTTATTTATTTTTTAGAGACAGGATCTTGCTATGTTGCTCATTCTGGCCTCAAACTCCTGGGCTTAAATCATCTCCCTCAGCTTCTTGAGTAGCTGGTATTGGCTAGTTTGTTTACTCTCCGTTCCCCCAGCCTGCACCGCCCCTCTGCCACACGCCCAGAAAGGATCTCACTCTGTTGCCCAGGCTGGAGTGCAGTGGTACCATCATGGCTGTTTGACCACATCCAGCTAACTTTTGTATTTTTTTGTAGAATCAGGGTTTCACTGTGTTGCCCAGGTGGTTCCCAACTCCTGGGCTCAAGCCATCCACCTGCCTTGGCCTCCCAAAGTGTTGGAATTATAGCATGAGCCACCGCGCCTGGCCTTTTTGTTTACTTAAAAAAAAAAAATTGGCCAGGCGCAATGGCTCACACCTGTAATCCCAGCACTTTGGGAGGCCTAGGAGGGGTGGATCACGAGGTCAGGAATTCAAGACCAGCCTAGCCAAGATAGTGAAACCCTATATTTTTGTCTTACTAAAAATGCAAAAGTTAGCCAGGCATGGTGGCATGTACCTGTAATCCCAGCTACTTGGGAGGCTGAGGCAGGAGAATCGCTTGCACCTGGTGGGTGGAGGTTGCAGTGAACTGAGATCGTGCCACTGCACTCCAGCCTGGGCAACAGAGTGAGACTGTCTCAAAAAAAAAAACATTGTGGTAAACTATATATAACAGAAAATTTATCATTTTAACCATTTTTAAGTGTATGGATCCATGGCATTAAGTACATTCACATTGCTGTGCAACCATCACCACCATCTGTCTTGGGAACTTTTTTTTTTTTGTCTTGGGAACTTTTTAATCTTCCCAGACTGAAGCTCTGCACCTATTAAACAATAACTCCTGTAATCCAAGCACTTTGGAGGCCAAGGCGGGTGGATCACCTGAGGTCGGGAGTTCAAGACCAACCTGACAAACATGGTGAAACTCTGTCTATAAAAAAAAGAAAAAATTAACAATAATTCCTTGTTTCTCTTTCTCTACCCAGCCACTGGCCACCTATATTCTACTTTCTGTCTCTATGAATGTGACCACCCTAGGTACCTCATATGTAAGTGGAATAATATAATATTTACTTTTTTGTGTCTGGCTTGTACCACTTAGAATATCTTCAGAATTCATCCATGTTATAACATATGTCAGAATCTCATTCCTTTTCAAGACTGAATAATACTCCATTGTATGTACATACCACATTTTGTTTATCCATTCATCCTCAATGGACATTTGGGTTGCTTCCTCCTTTTGGCTGTTGTGAGTAATGCTGCTGTGAATTTTGGTGTACAAATACCTGTTAGAATCCCTGTGTATTAGTCTATTCTCACATTGCAGTAAAGAAATACCTGAGACTGGGTAATTTTTTTTAAAAAAGGTTGAATTTGTTCATGATTCTGCAGGCTGTGCAGGAAGCATAGCAGCTTCTGGGGAGGCCTCAGGAAACATGATCATAGTGGGAGGCAAAGGGAAAGGAGGCATGTTTAGGTGACTGGAGCAGGAGGAAGAGAGAGAGGTGGAAGGAAGTGCTATACACTTTTAAACAACTAGATCTTGTGAGAACAGCCCTAAGGGGCTGGTACTAACCGATTCATGAGAAACCACCCTGATGTTCTAGTCACCTCCCACTAGGCCCCACCCTCAGCACTCGGGATTACAATTTGACGTGAGATTTGGTGGGAACACAGATCCAAGCCATATCACTCTCCTCTCAGTTTTTTTTTTCTATTTACACAGAAATAGAATTGCTGGACCTTATGGTAATTCTGTGTTTAGTGTTTTGAGGAGGCTTAGTTACTTTTATTTATTTATTTTTGAGACAGTCTTGTTCTGTCACCTAGGCTGGAGTGCAATGGCGTGATCTTAGCTCATTGCAGCCTCTGCCTCCTGGGTTCAAGTGATTTTCCTGCCTCAACCTCTGAGTAGCTGGGACTACTACACCTGGCTAATTTTTGTATTTTTAGTAAAGGCAGAGTTTTGCCATGTTGACCAGGCTGGTCTTGAACTCCTGTCCTCAAATGATCCGCCTCAGCCTCTCAAAGTGCTGGGTTTACATGTTTAAACCACCATGGCCTGCTGCAGCTTGGTTACTTTTGTTTATTTTTTATTTTTTTTGGAGACAATCTTGCTCTGTCGCCCAGGCTGGAGTGCAATGGCACAATCTCAGCTGACTGCAACCTCCACCTCCCAAGTTCAAGTGATTCTCCTGCCTCAGCCTCTCTAGTAGCTGGGATTACAGGTGTGTGCCACCATGCCTGGCTAATTTTTGTATTTTTAGTAGAGACGGGGTTTCACCACATTGGCCAAGCTGGTCTCGAACTCCTGACCTCATGATCCGCCTGCCTCGGCCTCCCAAAGTGCAGGGATTACAGGCATGAGCCACCACACCCAGCCTGGCTTGGCTACTTTTAAGTGGTGATTTTATCATATGCTACCTGAAGGTAGCGCTTGGCTTTCTGTGTAAGGGATGGTGCTTTCTCTATTGACTTTTTCTGTATTGCTAGCGGGACACTTAGAGTGGAAATGATTCAAAAGAAAATGTTTTACCCGGCCGGGCGCGGTGGCTCAAGCCTGTAATCCCAGCACTTTGGGAGGCCGAGGCGGGTGGATCACGAGGTCAAGAGATCGAGACCATCCTGGTCAACATTGTGAAACCCCGTCTCTACTAATACAAAAAAATTAGCTGGGCATGGT
Source organism: Aotus nancymaae (assembly GCF_030222135.1). Taxonomy (NCBI): domain Eukaryota; kingdom Metazoa; phylum Chordata; class Mammalia; order Primates; family Aotidae; genus Aotus; species Aotus nancymaae. The sequence continues at coordinate 33,151,103 of NW_026988428.1, forward strand.
GGCGCGTGCCTGTAATCCCAGCTACTCAGGAAGCTGAGGCAGGAGAATTGCCTGAACCCAGGAGGCGGAGGTTGCAGTGAGCCGAGATCGCGCCATTGCACTCCAGCCTGGGTAACGAGAGCGAAACTCCGTCTCCAAAAAAAAAAAAAAAAAAAAAAAAAAAAAAAAAAAAAAAAAAAAAGAAAATGTTTTACCCAGTTTTCATGTATCCAATGTGGAAGGAACCATTTGTTATATACAGTTATTCCCAGTCATGTGCAATGTGGATGATCATCTTAAGAATGCTCTATATGTTATGTAAAATGTGCAATTTTTAGTACACTTTGCTGCCTTTGATTGAAATTTGGGGTACTTTTTTCATTTAAACATGTTTTACATGTATGAGCTGCTGCTTACTGCTTACCTTCTGTATCTTCACTCATTGAAAAAAATGTTAATTCGTGCTGTATGCTTTAAATATTTCAAGCAGGTAGCTGGAATACATAGGCAGAATAGAAAGTAAAATTGGTTGAAGTCATTTGGCTCCATTTTCTCTCCCTCCATATACAGTATATAAACTGTAACATAATACCAAATGTAATAAGTTGAAATAGCTGCAATGAACTGTCTCTTAGGATGAGTCTAGCCTCCCATTTCTTTCTTTCTTTTTTTTTTTTTTTTTAAGACAGTTTCGCTCTTGTTGCCCAGGCTGGTGTGCAATGGCGTGATCTCGTGCAACCTCCGTCTCCCGGGTTCAAGTGATTCTCTTGCCTCAGCCTCCAGAGTAGCTGGGATTACAGGCATGCGCCACCATGCCTGGCTAATTTTGTGTATTTTTAGTAGAGACAGGGTTTCTTCATGTTGGTCAGGTTGGTCTCAATCTCCCAACCTCAGGTGATCCGCCCGCGTTGGCCTCCCAAAGTGCTGGGATTACAGGCGTGAGCTACTGCACCCAGTCTCCTATTTCATTTTCTAAATGTTACACAGGTTAATTATCCCTGCATCTTGCTTCATGATATTATTGGGTGACATAGTGACTTCAGGCTCAATATGCCGTTTTCTGGGAGCTTTATAGGAAACTTAGTGAGTCCACACTTAACTTTGGAGGTGGTCTGTCTGAAATCCAGTCTAATTACCATTCAGTTGAATTGACTTTGAAATATTTCTAAAGATTTGACATTTGTGGGCTGGGTATAGTGGGAGTCCACTTTGTCCTCAGTCCTAGCACTTTGAGAGGCCAAGGTGGGAGATTGCTTCAGACCGGGAGTTCGAGACCAGCTTGGGCAACATAGCAAGACCCTGTCTCTACGAACAATTAAAAAATTAGGGCGAGGTGCTGTTGCTCATGCCTGTAATCCCAGCACTTTGGGAGGCCGAGGCAGGCGGATCATGAGGTCAGGAGTTCAAGACCAGCCTTGCCAACATGGTGAAATTTTGTCTCTACTAAAAATACAAAAATTAGCTGGGTGTGGTGGTGTGGTGTGCGCCTGTAGTCCCACCTACTTGGGAGGCTGCGGCAGAAGACTCACTTGAACCCGGGAAGCAGAGGTTGCAGTAAGCTGAGATTGTGCCACTGTACTCCAACCCAGGCGACAGAGTAAGATTCCATCTCAAAAAAAAAAAAAAAAAAAAACTGGTGTAGTGGCTGGTGCCTGTAGTCCTAGCTATTCTGGGGAGGCTGAGGCAGAAGGATTGCTTGAGCCCAAGAGTTTGAGATTGTAGTGAGCTGTGATTGTGTCACTGCACTGAAGTTTATATGTTATTATTTTTTAGTTTTTATTGCTTTTGGAGACAGGGTCTTGCTCTGTCACCCAGGCTGGAGTACAGTGGTGCCATGGTAGCTCACTGCAGCCTGAATTCCTTGAACTCACGTGATTCTATCACCTCAGCCTCCCCAGTAGCTAGGACTACAGGCACACACCATGGTGCTCAGCTAATTTTTACATTTTTTTATAGGGACAGGATCTTGCTTTGTTGCCCAGGCTGGTCTTGAACTTCTGGGTTTAAGCGATCCTCCTGCCTTGGCCTTCCAAAGTGCTGGGATTACAGGTGTGAGCCACAGTGCCCAGCTCACTTTATCTTTAGTTACTGGATATTAAGGATTGGCTAGAGGCCAGTGTTTACTCTCCATGTTCACATCTACCATGGCAACCTATAGGAATGGGTTCCTGAAATATATATCATCTTCTATACAGATTCTTCAGTAGCTGGAGGCCCTTAAAACATTCTGCAGGGTCTGAGGATATAGACATTACTTAAAAGTAAGTTCTACGGCCATTGTCCTATGACTAATTTGTGGTTAAGACATAAATTGAAGGCTGAGTAGGATGGCTCACACCTGTGATCCCAGTACTTTGGGAGGCGGAGGTGGGCAGATCACTTGAGGTCAGGAGTTCAAGACCAGCCTGGCCAACATGGCGAAACCTCATCTCTACTAAAAATACAAAAATTAGCCAGGCATGGTGGTGCATGCCTGTAATCCCAGCTAATCAGGAAGCTGAGACAGGAGAATCACTTGAACTTGGCTGGTGGAGGTTGCAGTGAGCCAAGATTGGGCCATTGCACTCCAGCCTGGGAAACAGCAAAACTCTGTCTCAAAAAAAAAAAAAAAAAAAAATACATAAGTTTATTGGAGGTTTTGGGGGATCTCCAAGGGTTACATAGGGATTCGTACTAGTCCAAATCCTATAGTAAATAAAAACCTTGGATTGTTGGATTGCTGGTAAGAAGGATGATTTTTATTTTATTTAATTAGCAAGATGCATGATTACTACTTGTGGAGTGTGTGTGTGTGTGTGTGTGTGTGTGTGTGTGTGTGTTGTGTGTGTGGTGGTGGTCTTTAGAATTTGCTAAAGGAAATTAGGACTGAAGAGAAGGATGTTTGTGATGAGGCCATTATATGATTGTGAATGAGCCAGAATAGGTAAGTAAATATCTTTTGTACTTGAAGATGCTGCCAATGATACTACTTCTTACTGACCTGGATAGGACTGAAAAGACCAATTTTTAAAACTTGCTGTCTTGGCCATCTCAGCACTTTAGGAGGCTGAGGCAGGCAGATCACCTGAAGTTAGGAGTTCAAGACCAGCCTAGCCAACATGGTGAAACCCTGTCTTAAAAAAAAAAAAAAAATTAAAAAACAAAAAACAAAAAAACCCCTGCAGTGTTTCCTATCTTAAATGACTTGCTGTTGTTTTAAGGCTACCCTCTGTAGTTGAGCAGTACTTTTCCTGACATTATCCACTTGGTCTCTGATCATAGCATGTCAATGTGGTTAGCCCACTGGTGGCGTTCCTGGCCTATGGTTAAAAGTGATTCAAAATGTACATTAGTGTATGGCAGAAGTGACTCTTCTGCTTACCTTGTTTGGATATCTAGTTACATTTTTATAATAAATTGCTCTTGTAACCTACCTACATGTCCTGCAGGAGTCCTTTGTATAGGATCTCTTCATAAGAGACTTTGTGACATTTTATGAAAACCGTGAAACTCATCTGTAACTAATGTAGTGACAGGAGGTTAAAGTTTTGTAGCTGAATGGTAGGTGGTATATAACACCTCAGAACGAAGCCAGCCATTTAGCTTAAACTCAGACTTTTTTTTGAGACAGCATCTTGCTCTGTCTCCTAGGCTGGAGTTCAGTGGCACAATCTTGGCTCCCTGCAACCTCCACCTCCTGCCTCAGCCTCCCAAATAGCTGGGAATGCAGGTGCTTGCATCTGGTAGAGCTAATTTTTAAATTTTTGTAGAGACAGGGTTCAGGCTGGTCTCAAACTCCTGGCCTCAAATGGTCTTTCCATCTTGGCCTCCCAAAGTGCTAGGATTACAGGCATCAACCACTGCACCTGGCCTGATTTTTCTTTTCTTTTTTTTTTAGCATCAGGGTCTTGCTCTGTCACTCAAGTTGGAGTGAGGTGATGTGATCATGGCTCATTACAGCCTCCAACTCCTGGGCTCAAATGATCCTCCCACCTCAGTCTCCCTAGTAGCTGGGACTACAGGCGCTCTGCTAATTTTTAAATTTTTTATAGAGACAGGTCTTACTATGTTTCCTAGGCTGGTTTTTGTTTTTTTTTTAATGAGAGAAAGAAAGAGAAAGAAAAAGGGGGAGAGAGAACAGGATTCTTGCTCTATTGCCCGGGCTGGAATGCAATCTAAAAATAGGTATTAAAAACCTCTTTTATGCCGATAATTGTGCTTAACAACGGAGACAGGAAGGAATAAGGGAAGAAAATAACAGACAGCCAACCAATATTTCATTTAAGTCTGTGAAATGCTATGCAAATGCTAAAGAGTGATTTACTTCCAATTATATAGTCACTTTCAAAATAGGTGTAATATGATACTGAGAAAAATGTATATTCTGTGGACCTGGGGTGGAGAATTCTATAAATATTCACTAAGTTTACTTATTCCAGGTCTAAGTTCAAATCATAGATGTCCCTATTAATTTTCTATGTCGTTAATCCATCGAAAATTAACAATGTGTCAAAATCTCCCGCTGTTATTGTGCGGGAGTCCAGGTCTCTTTATAAGTCATTAAGAACTTGTCTTATGTATCTGGGTGTTCCTGTATTGGGTGCATATATATTTATAATCATTAACTCTTGTTGCTGCATTGATCCTTTTACCATTATGTAATGTCCTTCTTTGTTTCTTTTAGTCTTTGTTACTGTTAAAGTCTATTTTGTGAGAGAGAAAGTTACAACTCCTTTTTTTTTTTGCTCTCCATTTAATTGGTGAATCTTCTTCCATCCCTTTGTTTTGAATCTTTGTATGTCGTTGCTTGTGAAGTAGATCTGGATACAGCGTACCGATGGGTTTTGACTTTTTATTCAATTTACCTGTCTTGTGTCTTTGGTTGGGGCATTTAATCCATTTAAATTTAGAACTAATATTAATATCTGTGAGTTCAGTATTGTCATTTGATGCTAGCTGGCTATTTTGCCCATTAGTTGATGTAGATTCTTCATTATAGAGATACTCTATGTTTTGGTAAGTTTTTGGGATGACTGGTACTGGTTGTTCCTTTCTGTTTGTAGTGCTTCTTTCAGAAGCTCTTGTAAAGCAGGCCTGGTGGTGATGAAATCTCTGAGTGCTTGCTTGTTCGCGAAAAATTTTATTTTTCCTTCGCATATGAAGCTTAGTTTGGCGGGATATGAGATTCTGGGTTGAAAATTCTTTTCTTTGAGAATATTGAATATTGACCCCCACTCTCTTCTAGTTTGTAGGGTTTCTGGTGAGAGGTCTGCTGTGAGTCTGATAGGCTTCCCTTTATAGGTAACGTGACCTTTCTCTCTAGCTGCCCTTAGAATTTTCTCCTTTATTTCAACCCTAGTGAATCTAGCGATTATGTGTCTTGGAGTTGCTCTACTTGAGGAATATCTTTGTGGGGCTCTCTGGATTAGCTGGAGTTGAGTATTGTCCTGCCTTACTAGATTAGGAAAGTTTTCCTGAATAATATCCTGAAGAATATTTTCCAACTTGGATTCATTCTCTTCATGACATTCAGGTATACCTATCAATTGTAAATTAGGTCTTTTCACATAGTCCTATATTTCTTGGAGACTTTGCTCATTCCTTTTTACTCTTTCTTCTCTAATCTTGTCTTCTCGTTTCATTTCATTAAGTTGGTCTTCGACCTCTGATATCCTTTCTTCTGCTTGATTAATTCGACTGTTAAAATCCGTGCATACTTCGCGAAGTTCTCGTATTGTGTTCTTCAGTTCCATTAATTCACTTACATTCCTCTCTAAGTTGTCTATTCTCGTTAGGATTTTGTCAGATCTTTTTTCAAGGTTCTTAGTTTCTTTACATTGGGCTAGAACATGTTCTTTTAGCTCACTAAAGTTCCTTATTATCCACTTTCTGAAGCCTAAAACTGTTAATGGAACGCACTCATTCTCCATCAGGCCTTGTTCTCTTGTTGATGAGGAACTGTGATCCCCTGTAGAAGGGAAGGCATTCTGATCTTGGGTATTCTCAGCCTTTTTACACTGGTTTCTTCCCATCATTGTGAGTTCATCCACCTGTCATCTTTGTAATTGCCTACTTTCAAATTAGGTCTCTGAGTGGACGTCCAACTTGTTGATTCCCAGCGCTGAAATCTGAGCAACCCACTGCGTGGGCCAGAACAGTGGCATTAAGCTTCGTGGTGCTTTTCTGCCTGGGAATCTCCTGTCTGGCTTCCCTCTTGAGTCCCTTCTTCAATCAGGTACATGGGCGACTCTGCCTTCCTGGAGCTCCAAACGTCGACCAAAAGGGGACCCAATTCCGTTTACTCTGCACCAAGAACCACTGCGCTGGGGTGCCGGCAAAACCGCCATGCCAGCCACACGAGTTGCCCTGGCGACCCGTGGGGCTCCTCTGCTGGGAATCTTCTGGTCCGTGGGTAACAAAAATTCGTCTGAGAATGTGGTGTCCTCTCGTTCTGTGCGCTTTCTCTGGGAGCTACAATCCCGAGCTGCTAGTGATCAGCCATCTTGGATCTCTCTCTCCCCTAGGCCGGTCTTGAATTTCTGGACTCAAGCAATCCATCGGCTTTGGCCTCCCAAAGTTCTAAGATTACAGGTGTGAACCACTTTACCTGGCCAGTGTTTTGTTGATCTTTTTTTTTTTTGAGATGGAGTCTCACTCTGTCACCCAGGAGAGAGTGCAGTGGTGTGATCTCAGCTCACTTCAACCTCTGCTGCCGGGTTCAAGCAATTCTTCTGCCTCAGCCTCCTGAGTAACTGTGATTACAGGCACCTGCCACCGCACCTGGCAAATTTTTGTATTTTTAGTAGAGATGGGGTTTCATCATGTTGGACAGGCTGGTCTTGAACTCCTGATGTCATGATCCACCTGCCTCAGCCTCCCAAAGTGCTGGGATTACAGGTGTGAGCCACTGCCCTGACCCAGTGTTTTGTTAATCTTATCAGCACACACGAGGTTTTCTTTCTTCTTTTTTTTTTTTTTTTTTCAAATTTTTAATTTTTTGGCTCCCCATCCGGGAAACGACTTTTTTTTTTGAGATGTAGTCTCACACTGTTGCATGGGTTGGAGTGCAATGGTGCAATCTTGGCTCACTGCAACCTCCGCCTCCCAGGTTCAGGCCATTCTCCTGCCTCAGCCTCCCAAGTAGCTGGAATTACAGGTGCCTGCCACTACGCCTGGCTAATTTTTTGTATTTTTAGTAGAGCCAAGGTTTCACTATGTTGGCCAGGCTGGTCTCGAACTCCTGACCTCGTGATCTGCTCACCTTGGCCTTCCAAAGTGCTGGGATTACAGGCGTGGGCCACTGTGCCCAGCCTTCTTCTTTTTGTTTTTATGTTCATCCAGAATATACACACTGGACACACTGGGTTTGTTGAGATGGCTTATTTCTTAAGCTGATAATGCTTTAAACAAGGCTTAGTTGGTAGATCTTTTTCACCTCTGTTGTTACTCAGTTTGTATTGTGTCTAGGAGTTTTAAAAGTTGGTATTTGTCATTTGTCATTAGCCTACAAGCCCATAATGTTATGATCCATAAATTAGACTACAGGATCTTATTATACGATGTTACTGTAATTTGGGAGCACAGGGAACAATGCATAATGACGACTACTGAATGTGTGTTTGGTCTCTAGCCTGATGAACAAGCTCCTGAATAAAGGAAGGATATTTGGTCCTTTCATCCTGATTACTTGTTACCTGAAATCTTAACATTTCAGCAAGATTAAGTAGAATTTCTATTCAGTTTTTACATTATTACATTTTTCATTGGACAATAAAGCTGAGAACACATCATCCTTTCACACTGTACTGGCTAATTATTTCCATTATAAGATAGCCCCAAGTATATCATTAACCTTTTTGGCAGCTGAAGTTTCTGATGCCTGAAATGTGTACCTGTTGAATGGTGTCAGTTATTATCAGGCAAATATTGATAGTATAGTTATAATATTTCTATGGGCCGGGCGCGGTGGCTCATGCCTGTAATCTCAGCACTTTGGGAGGCCAAAGTGGGCAGATCACGAGGTCAGGAGTTCAAGACAAGCTTGGCCAACATAGTGAAACCCCGTCTCTACTAAAAATACAAAAATTAGCTAGATGTGGTGGCGCCTGTAGTCCCAGCTACTTGGGAGGCTGAGGCAGGAGAATCTCTTGAACCCAGGAGGTGGAAGTTGCAGTGAGCCAAGATCACACCACTGCACTCCAGCCTGACGATAGAGCAAGACTCTTTATCAAAAGAAAAGAAAAGAAAAAATCTATTGGCAAAGCGCAGTGGCTCACACCTGTAATCTTAACACTTTGGGAGCCAAGTGGGGCAGATCACCTGAGGTCAGGAGTTCGAGATCAGCCTGGCCAATATGGTGAAACCCTGTCTCTACTAAAAATACAAAAATTAGCCAGGTGTAGTGGCGTGCGCCTGTAATCCCAGCTACTCTGGAGGCTGAGACAGGAGAATCACTTGAATCTGGGAGGCGGAGGTTACAGTGAGCCGAGATGGTGCCCCTGCACTCCAGCCTGGGCGACAAAGCAAGACTCTGACTCAAAAAAAAATCTATAAAAATCTATCTATTGATGGTTAGTTGTATGTTTTCTACCTTTGCCTGTTGCGAATAAGGTTACTCTGAACATTCATGTATAGTATTTGTTTGAATACCTGTTTTGAGTTCTTTTGTGCCTATATCTAAAAGTGGAATTGCTGGGTCATATGATAATTCTTTGTTTTCCTCAAAAGCTGGTGTCATAGTGTACATATAATAATTCTATGTTTAACTTTTTGGAAAACCACCATACAGTTTTCCATACTGGCTGTACCATTTTATATTCCTACCAGCAATGTATGAGGATTCTGATTTCTTTACATCCTTGACAACATTTGTTTTTTTTCTTTTTTTAAATTGTAGCCATCGTAATAGATGTGAAGTGGTATCTTGTGCTTTTATTTTCATTTCCATAATGACTAGTGATGTTGCACATATTTTCATGTGCTTCTTGGCCATTTGTATATCTTCTTGGAGAAATGTCTTTTAAGTCCTTTGCCTGTTTTCAAATTGGATTGTCTTTTTGTTGAGTTAGGACTATTGAATTTTAATTGCTGTAAAACATTCCATGAGTACATGTACTCAATAACTATTAGCTAATACCATAGTTGTAATTATTTTTGCCATATGTAGCCTGAATTGGAAGGAAATTTTACCTAGTTTTTCCAAGTAGGAGTGGAGAGGCAACAAAACCTATACTTACGATCAACAAATATTTGACTCTGTCAGTGTTGATACTTTGCTTTTAATTGATGCTCGCAAATCAAGAAATTAGAAACATGTATACATAAAATCAGTTTTTCTTTGGCAGAAATCAGTATATTATCAATGTTTAATTAATTCATAAGAATTAATAGCAATAGTGCTATCTAGTTTTAGCTGAGATTTAGATCATCTTTCTTCATTCTGCCTGGTGTGAGACATTTGCTATAAATGCTACAATCAGAATTTTTTGAAAACTGGGTCAGAGAAGCCTACTTTTTATATCTAGTAATATGCAATTGTTATATTATCATTGTTTTGTGCTTATTGCAACTTGGTTTTATGGGGTGTTCAAAAGAAGATAGAGCTGGGCGCTGTGGCTCACGCTTGTAATCCCAGCTCTTTGGGAGGCCGAGGTGGGCGGATCACGAGGTCAAGAGATCGAGACCATCCTGGCCAACATGGTGAAACCCCGTCTCTACTAAAAATACAAAAAAAATTAGCTGGGCGTGGTGGTGCACGCCTGTAGTCCCAGCTACTCAGGAGGCTGAGGCAGGAGAATTGCTTGAACCCGGGAGGCGGAGGTTGCAGTGAGCCGAGGTCACGCCACTGCACTCCAGCCTGGCGCCTGGTGACGGAGTGAGACTTTGTCTCAAAAAAAACAAAACAAAACAAAACAAAAAAACAAAAGAAGATAGATAAGAATAGGCAATCCAAAGTAATTATTAATTTAGAATTTTATCCTCCAGTCAGGATTGAACCATCTTGAACTGATGAATATATTCTACCAGGTTTGTGGGTACACATGCTCATTTCATTATGTTGTGATTTGGAGTGAAACAGTAGCTTTAAGTAGAACAAACAGAAAGCCATATGCAAGTCTAAATTTGGTTATTTTCTTTAAATAAGCAATGGAAACTGTATGTATTCAGGAATTGGTGATTATTCAGGTATCTTCTGAAGGCCTTCTCTCCCTATGCTCTGCAGCTTTGTCCCGAACTCTCCTGTCTCTTGCCATGCCTCTGTGCCTTTACCTCTTCTGTAAACTCTGCCTGCAATGCCTTCCAAGTCAGTTGGTGACTCCTCAAACCTCACTGAAGTCTTTCCGGTGGATGCAAATGCTGCTTTTTGCCATTAAAATCTGTTACATCTGTTACATACTTTCACAATAGCACTTAATCTAGTATAGTTTTTTTTTTTCCCCTACTAACCAGAGTGACCAAACCTAGTGTAGTTTGGTCACTACACTACATGGTACCATTCATGGTACCATTCTTACCGACAGACTAGCAGATTGGTATTTTTCCTACAAGAACGTTTTGTGTATAGGTGCAGAAACGTGTGTATGTGTTTGTATGTGCCTACATGTTTGCAAGTATGTATGTATATATGAAAGCATGCATAAACAATTTTTTATAACAATGAGATTATGCTATATATTCCAATTTTGCTTTCATCAGTTAACAAATCACAGAATTCTAATGTGTTGTAAATCTATGTGTCACATGCAATCTAGTGTCTTTTTCTCACTAGATTATAAGCTCCTTCCTACAGAAACCATGATTTTTCTCACCCTACACCTGTTCTTTTTCTGTGTAAATGATACCATCATCCATACATTTGCTCATGCCAAAAATCTTTCATTCATTTCTTTAATAAAGTTTTACTGAGTGCCTACTGTGAGCCAGGTACATGAGAGTGAACTAAGCATGAAAATTCTTGCCTGTATGCAGCTTATATTTTAGTGGTGAGGGCAGATGTTAATTGAAGGAGTGAAATGTTTAGTGTTTCATATTTGGTATTGCTAAAAACAAACAAAAAAAAAACCAAAACTACGAAAAAAAAAACACCCCTGCAAAGGAGGGAGGGAATGTGTGAGCATGTAAATATGTGAGAGAGAGAGAGAGAGAGAGAGAGAGTGTGTGTGTGTGTGTGTGTGTGTGTGTGTGTGTGTTAGAGAGGGAGGGAGGTAGAGATGGAGACAGATTCAAATGTAGTGAGGGAAGGCCTTGTTGAGAAATTAAGATTTGAGCAAAGATCTAAAAGTTGTCTTTGATTCCTTTTTGTTCCTCATACCTCACATCAAATGTATCTCCAATTCCTGTTGATTTAATCTTTAAAGTATATCGGAAACCCACCAAGTAGGTGGATTGAATTGGCAGTGGAAGTTTGTGAAAATTTTCTTCTGATTGATGTAATAGTCTCAGTGAATTAGAAAATAAAGTGCTCAGCCAAGATTGAGGATGAGGAGGTGATAGAGGTTTGTGTAAAGAGGAAGAGGTATAAAATTGTTTAAGAGAATGGGACAGGCCGGGCGCGGTGGCTCAAGCCTGTAATCCCAGCACTTTGGGAGGCCGAGGCGGGTGGATCACGAGGTCAAGAGATCAAGACCATCCTGGTCAACACGGTGAAACCCCGCCTCTACTAAAAATACAAAAAATTAGCTGGGCATGGTGGCACGTGCCTGTAATCCCAGCTACTCAGGAGGCTGAGGCAGGAGAATTGCCTGAACCCAGGAGGCGGAGGTTGCGGTGAGCCGAGATCGCGCCATTGCACTCCAGCCTGGGTAACAAGAGTGAAACTCCGTCTCAAAAAAAAAAAAAAAAAAAAAGAGAATGGGAGAATGACTGCAGCTGGGAAATTTTATATGACAGCCAGGGAGCATGAGAGCTTCTTGAGGTTTGTGGTTATAACTTTTTTTTTTTTTGAGGCAGAGTTGTTCTGTTACCCAGGCTGGAGTGCAGTGACTTGATCTCTGCTCACTATAACCTCTGCCTCCCAGGTTCAAGTGATTCTTCTGCCTCAGCCTCCTGGTAGCCAGGACTATAGGCACGTGCCACACCTGGCTAAATTTTGTATTTTTAGTAGAGATGGGGTTTCACCGTATTGGCCAGGCTGGTCTCGAACTCCTGACCTTGTAATCTGCCTGCCTTGGACTCCCAAAGTGCTGAGATTACTGGTGTGAGCCACTGCCCCCAGCTGTTTTTTGTTTTTTGTTTTTTGTTTTTAAGAAAGAGTCTTGGTCTGTTGCCTAGGCTGCTGGAGTGCAGTGGCTCGATCTCACTGCAGCTTCCGCCTCCCAGGTTCAAGTGATTCTTGTGCCTCACCCTCCCAAGTAGCTGGGATTACAGGTGCACGCCATCATGCCTGGCTAATTTTTGTATTTTTTTAGTAGAGTTGGGGTTTCACCATGGTTGCCAGGCTGGTCTGGAACTCCTGACCACAAGTGATCCACCCACCTCAGCCTCCCAAAGTGCTGGGATTACAAGTGTGAGCCACCGTGCCCGGCCTGTGGTTATTTATTTATTTATTTATTTGAGACTAGTCTCCGTCTGTCACCCAGCGTGGAGTGCAGTGGCACAATCTAGGCCCACTGCAACCTCTGCCTTCTTGGTTTAAGCCATTCTCCTGCCTCAGCCTCCCCGTAGCTGGGATTACAGGTGTCCACTACCACGTCCGGGTAATTTTTGTATTTTTAGTAGAGATGGGGTTTTACCATGTTGGCCAGGCTGGTCTCGAACTCCTGACTTCAGGTAATCTGCCCACCTCAGCCTCCCAAAGTGGGATTACAGGCGTGAGCTGCCGTGCCCTGCCTCTGTGGTTATAAATTTAAAGTGAGATCAGTCAGTATGGTTTATTTCCTCCAGCCATATTCAGCTACAGGGGTGTATGTTTGGAGTGGATTTAACCAGGGACGGGTTTTGCCAAGAGAGCAGAACAAAGCAGGAGAAGGGCAAGGGATAGAGAGTACTAGCTTCAGTGATTATTAACATTTTTTCCATTCTTAGTTTCCTCTATTCTTCCCACTCCCTAATTTTGATGAGTATTGTCAACATTATCCATCCTTTTCTAAAAGTTCTCCATCAGCCTTTCATCCAGTGATTTTAGCAGCCATTGATTATTGTTGACTAGATCTATTCTTATATTAAGGCATACAAAATAGAGATTTTTTTTTTCTAATTTTATTCTTCTGTATGTATTAGGTAGAATTTTTCTATAAAGAAGACTTTTTCCTTCATTAACTTTTTGATTACTTTGAAATATGGTTTGTACAGGAAAGGCTGAATTATTTCTCTTTGTCCATATTTAGAATAATGAAATGACTTAGTGCCCCACTAACCTCCAAAAGTGACTAATGTGTTTTGTTTGTTTTAGAGTGTGATTATAAATTAATGGATATTTATGTATTTAATATGTTTCAGGTACTGTAGACGTTACTCTTAATGATGTTCATATTGTCTCATCTTAGTTCAGTGAGAACCCATTTAATTTGGCTCCTTTGTCCTTTTTTTTTTATTTTCATAGAGACAGAGTTTCACCATGTTGGACAGGCTGGTCTCGAACTCCTGACCTCTGGTGATCCACCCGCCTCAGCCTCCCAAAGTGCTGGGACTACAGGCGTGAGCCACCATGCCCGGCCTCCTTTGTCCTTTTGATATGATCCCAGTAGTTTTTGATAGCTTTCCTGTTTTATGGCACAAGAAAACCAAGGCTTATCTGTTTATTTCCTTTCAATAGCAGGCCACCATGCCCTGCTATTTTAATGTTTATGTTTGTAGATACAGGGTCTCACTATGTTGCCCAGGCTGGTGGACTCCTGGCCTCAAGTGATCCTACTGCCTCATTACAGGAGTGAGCCACTGCTCCCAGCCAGCCCTCCAACTTCTTTTTCTTTTTTCTTTTTTTTTTTTTGAGATGGAGTTTCGCTCTTGTTTCTCAGACTGGAGTGCAGTGGCGCGATCTCGGCTCACTGCAACCTCCGCCTCCTGGGTTCAGGCAATTCTCCTGCCTCAGCCTCTTGAGTAGCTGGGATTACAGGCACGTGCCACCATGCCCAGCTAATTTTTTGTATTTTTAGTAGAGACAGGGTTTCACCATGTTGACCAGGATGGTCTCTATCTCTTGACCTCGTGATCCACCCGCCTTGGCCTCCCAAAGTGCTGGGATTACAGGCTTGAGCCACCGCGCCTGGCCCGAATAAAGACAATTTTAAGGCAAGCACAGTGGCTCATGTCTGTAATCCCAGCACTTTGGGAGGTGAGGTCAGGAGTTCGAAATCAGCCTGGTCAACATAGTGAAACCCTGTCTCTACTAAAAATACCAAAAATTTAGCCGGGCACGGTGGCAGGTGCCTGTAATCCCAGCTACTTGAGAGGCTGAGGCAGGAGAATTGCTTGAACCAAGGAGGCGGAGGTTGCAGTGAGCTGAGAAAGGACCACTGCACTCCAGCCTGGTTGACAGAGCAAGACTCTGTCTGGGGCGTGGTGGGGGAGACGATTTCTTTTTTCTTTTCTTTTCTTTCTTTCTCTTTCTTTTTTTCTTTTCTGGGGTGGGGTAGGGGAGACAATTTTCTCTCTTTCTTTCTCTTTCTTTCTCGAGATGGACTGCTGCTCTAAGGTTGGGAAAACTTAACATGAAATCTACCTTCCTGACAAATCTTTACTAGTGCAATACTCTAATATTAAGAAGTCTTTAGTTGTGCAATATTTAGTTGTGCAATACTGTATATGTTTTGCTCACTAGTATATTCCCCACTGCCTATAGGAACAGTTTTAGAGCAGACCTATAGAACTTAATCAGCATACCCACTGAATAGCAACTCTTTGTTTCCCCATCTCCCCAGCCCCTGGCAACCACCATGCTACTTTCTGCATCTGCGTTTTTGCGTATTTTACATATCTCAGATAAGTAGTATCATGCATTATTTGTCCTGTGACTGGCTTCTTTCACTTAGCAGCCTCTATGGTACTATTTCATTCTTTAGTTCTGAATCTTATTTATGATAAAGTGTCAACTTGGGGTTCCTCTACCACATGTGTGGTAGGAGTTTAGATCTCACATCTGTGAATGGTGCAGGACTAGGATCCAGTTTCTTCCAGGTAACTTTTTCCATTCCTAGTCCCAAATGTAAGACTTTCCCTTCTCCTAGCTAATGAGCTGAAGATTTCTACTTCTCATTTCATGGATGGAGCAGTCCTTTTTGTTTCTTAATTTATGCTCAGTTCCATCTTGTTTTGGGCTGAGTACATGGCCTGTGGCCTAGACTCTTCTGTAACTCCTAGGCATCTGATTCTGGTATTCCTGTGTATCATTTGGCTTCAGCTCTGACTACTGTAATAGCCTTTTAAATGAGCTCCCCTGATTCCACTCTTGTACCCCTAATAATCCATTCCCAACACAGTGATCATTTATTTTATTTACATTTTAGTGCTTATGTTGTCAGCTTCATCTGGCACCATTCCTACCCTCTGATTACTCTGGCCATTTATTTCCCTAATGCCTTGTGTTCCCACTTACTTCAGGGTCTTTGTATTTGCTATTCCCTCTGTCTGGAACGTTCTTCACCACCACCACCCCTTCCCTTGTCATTACCTTCTCATCTTTGGGCTCTGTGCTCAGTTATCACTTCCTGAGAGAAGTCTTTGCTGACTCCTCAGTTCATTTTTCAGGTTTCCCTGTCTCTGTGGATATCATAGCATCCTGAACTTTATTTTCATGACATGTATCATAGTTTATCATTAGAATGTAAACTGTCTGAGGGTAGGGACTTTGTCTTGGTTGTCGCTGTATTTCCTGTACTGAGAAGAGTCTTTATACAAGTAGATATTAAAAAGATGTTTGTTGAGTGGGTGCATGTATTTGAGCAGTTCCTCCATTAAACTGTAAGGTAGGAGAGTGCAGGACATTTCTGTTTTGCTCACTAGTATATTCCCCAGTGCCTAGTAGAGAATCTGGCATATTGTAAGTGCTCAGTAAATATTTACTGTCTGGCTGGGTGCTGTGGCTCATTCCTGTGATCCCAGAGGTTTGGGAGGCTAAGATGGGAGGATTGCTTAAAGCCAGAAGTTTGAGACCAACCTGGGTAACAAGACCCTATCTCTACAAAAAAAAAATTTTTTAAAGCTAGCTGGTTATGGTAGTGCGTGCCTATAGTCTTACCTACTTGGAAGGCTGAGGTGGGAAGATCACTTGAGCCTAGGAGTTTGAGGCTGCAGTGAGCTATGATGGTGTCATTGCATTCCAGCCTGGGTGACAGAGTGAGACTCCCATCTCTTAAAAAAAAAAAAAAAAAAAAAGGATAAATTGGCCAAACACAGTGGCCCACAGCTGTAATCCCAGCACCGTGGGAGGCTGAGGTGGGCAAATCATTTGAGCTCAGGGATTTGAGACCAGCCTGGGCAACATGGCAAAACCCCATCTCTACAAAAGAATACAAAAGTTAGTGGTATGAGCCTGTGGTCCCAGCTACTTAGGAGGATGAGGTGTGAGGATTGCTTGGGCTGGGGAGGTACAGATTGCAGTGAGATCAAGCCACTGCACTCCAGCTGGGGAGACAGAATGAGATCCTGTCTCAAAGGAAGGACGAAAGGAAGGAATGAAGGAAGGAAGGGAGGGAGGGAAAAAATAAATTTGATGGCTAGCTGGCAGACGGATGGACAGAAGGAAGGAAGGAAAAAAATAAATTTGTTGGCTAGCTGGCTGACTGACTGAATGAATGAATAAGTAGTTTTAAATGAGCATGGGGGCCAGACTAGGGTAAGTTCATAAAGAATTTTATTTGCCATGCTCAGGAGCTTGAACTTTTGATATTGGGTGCTTTAAGCAGGAGAATGACACAAACGGGCTTACATTCAGTTAGAAGGATCCCCTCAGCAGTTACATGGAGGCTGGTTGAAATATACAGAATATTGGTGTACTCCAGGGAAGAGTTGAAGTCCTAATAGAAGGTAGTTGGAATGGAGAAGATAAATTCAAGAGAATTTAGATATAGGTTAGGCAGGATTGGATTGGATGAAGATGGGAGAATAAAGGGAAGAATTCGTATCTCTTCTTGGGTTTCTTATTTGGGAGACTGAGTGGTGCTACCCACCTAGGGACTATAGGAAGAAGGGCAGGCTTGGGAGTGGATGAACTTAGTTGAGATATGTTAAATTTTTAAACATAGGAAATCTGGAAAATTTAATTGATTGTTGGTATATTTATGGATATTCTTCCGTCCACACACACAGACACTTAATCCTTCATATGTAAATATAGAAATCCCACCCACCCCCATGCTTTCCAGAAAATGATTTGAATTAAGCAGTTCTTTTACTAGGAACATGTTTAATTTGAATTTCTGTGGGATATCCAGGTAGAGATGTACATTAGGTAATATGGAGCTCAGTTGAAAAGTTCTATTTCTGTACTATTTCCTGCAATTTCAATGAAAACAACCTGACAATTTTGACTTTTTCTATCTTAGGCCGTTTTAGCATGCTTTGTCTCCAGTACTTGCAAAGCTGCCCTAGATTTTTTTTCCTTTTGTTTTTGTCCTTCCTCTTTATTTTGCCTTTGCCAGACTCAAGGGCTTCTCAACTTCTGACCCCTGCATTTCCCCTATTTCCATATACATTTTCCTCTCTTTTTTTCTAATTTTTTTCTCAAAGAGCATTTAATTCTTTTTTTTTCCCTTTGGTTTTCAGGGTTCATTTTCATCCAAGTTATGTGTGAATATGGTTTATAGAATCAAATAGTTTTGTAAAGCTTGTTTTTTGTTTTTTTTGTGACTGAGTCTCGCTCTGTCACCAGGCTGAAGTGCAGTGGTGCGATCTCAGCTCACTTTAGCCTCCGCCTCCTGGATTCAAGCGATTCTCATGCCTCAGCCTCCTGAGTAGCTGGGATTACAGGTGCACACCACCGCACCCAGCTAATTTTTGTATTTTTGGTAGAGACGGAGTTTCACCGTGTTGGCCAGGCTGGTCTTAATTTCTTGACCTCTAACCCGCCTGCCTCAGCCTCCCAAAGTGCTGGAATTATAGGCATGAACCACTGCACCCGGTCAAAGCTTGTTTTAAAAAAGCAGCACCCCTCCTTCTTTACTTCCCTTTTCTCAGAAGCACTTTTAGCCTTTTTTTTTTTTGAGACGGAGTCTTGCTCTGTCGCCAGGCTGGAGTGCAGTGGTGCAATCTTGACTCACTGCAACCTCTGCCTCCCTGGTTCAAGCAATTCTCCCTGCCTCAGCCTCCTGAGTAGCTGGGATTACAGGCATCCACCACCACGCCAGGCTAATTTTTTGTATCTTTAGTAGAGATGAGGTTTCACCATTTTGGTC
This sequence comes from Aotus nancymaae, assembly GCF_030222135.1. Lineage (NCBI taxonomy): Eukaryota > Metazoa > Chordata > Mammalia > Primates > Aotidae > Aotus > Aotus nancymaae. The sequence goes on from NW_026988428.1 coordinate 33,169,390, forward strand.
AGGCTAGTCTCGAACTCTTGACCTCGTGATCTGCCCGCCTCGGCCTCCCAAAGTGCTGGAATTACAGATGTGTGAGCCACTGCACCTGGCCCACTTTTAGCTTTTTTAGTTAATATTTTTGTTGTCTCCATTTCTGTAACAACATGCTTGTATTGCTATTTCTGATTTCATCAGTTGTAAGATGCACCATTACTACTAGAAAAGGGAAATAAGCCCAAGATGCATAGTCTATTAGGGGCCATGCATAAAGCTGGGAAACTGCATGAGATTGGAAATAAGAACTAAACCCACCATACAGAAAGGCATAGCAAGGCAACTTGTGTCTCAACTTTGGAGGTGTGTAGGAGGGCTAAAAACTTTCATGGGAATTTAAACTGGTTCTGGGTCTGAATTCACACTCCCTATGTGGTACAACAAAACTCAAGCAGAGATTCTAATTAAAAGTTGTTTCAGATTGGTAGTGCTTCAGGTGTTTCAAAGAAACAAATAGCAATTATAAGATGTCATTAATTGAGTCTGGTTTTCAGAGATGTTAAAATATGAAAAAAAAAATATGGTACCATGTACCAGACACTGTTCTTATTGCTAGAGATACAGCTGTGTCAGGCAGTCCAAGTCTTGAAAGAAAAAAAAAAAAAAGATACAACTGTGAATGAAACAGACCTCCCTGTCTTCTCCCTGTCTTCCTTGAGTTTACATTCTGGGGAGGGTAATGTTTACACAAAATAAGAATATATATGGTATACTAGGAGTTGCAAATATCTAAGTAAGATGACTAAAATGAACCATCAGATTTAGTAATTTGTAAGTTGTTGCTGATCTTGACAGGAGAGGCTTTGGTAGGGTAATCGGGCAGCAAACACCTCTGGGGGTGATTCTGAGAGCGAATTGGAGGAAAGGAATTGGAGACAGTTACAGCTTCTTCTAGGAGTGTTGCTGTTAAGGAGAGCAGAGAAACGGATAAATAGCTGGAGAGGAAACTGGGCTTATGGCTTATCTTTTTCAATGAGATAATTAAGAGTGTGTTTCTACAGTGCTGATGAGGATGCACCAGTAGAGAGGGAAATATTGCTGATGCAGGGTGAAAAGGAGTCTGGCCAGTGAAGGCGTTGGCTGTAGATAGGAGCAGTCAGTTCATCTAGAGTGAATAACAGGAGAGAGGACAGGACAAGTGGTGGTAGTGATTGCCTTCTCTTCCACTGAGGAAGTGGAAGGAAGGGCAGCAGCTAGGAGTAAGCATGGGTGAGGAGGTACAAGTTTCTCCAACTGCCAACACCTTTCTTCTTCTAACCCCTAGGCCCTTTAGTATAAGGGTGTGAGAGAGAAAACACTGTGGATAGGACTATAGAGAGAATGGAGACTTGCAATTAGATTTCATTTAGAGCAAAATGGTGAAGGGATCATTCAGACAAGAGGTTTAAGATATAGGGGATTTAGCTGATGGGTTCCAGGGGATATGTGCAAAGACTTCAGGAATTGAGGAGGAGTGGAGAAAGGGGAGGCTGTTTATCAAAGGAGATGAGAGTTTAAGGATTCAGAATGACCTGAGAGTCCTGGGATTTTTGTGCTGAGTAATGTAAAGAGGAACATATCATGATGACATTAGTCCTGATGTCTCAAGGCAAATTGTAGTGTAAGCACCTGAAGGACAGAGATAGTGAAGAAGCTGCAGAGTCGAAGATTCTCTTTACTTCTGGCAGTGCAGGTGTAGGGAAAGGCGGAGGAGCTGGAGCTCTGTTACTTCTTATTTACTACTGGGGCCAAAGTGGTCAAAAGTAAAAAGCTGTTATTTCAGTGATTCAAAAACTGGAATTCTCACCAGGTGCGGTGGCTCACGCCTGTAATCCTGGCAGTTTGGGAGGCCGAGGCGGGAGAAACACCTGAGATCAGGAGTTTGAGACCAGCCTGGACAACATGGTAAAATCCTGTCTCAACTAAAAATATAAAAGTTAGCCAGGCATGGTGGCTGGTGCCTGTAGTCCCAGCTACTCAAGAGGCTGAGGCATGAGAATTGCTTGAACCTGGGAGGCGGAGGTTGCAGTGACCCAAGATCATGCCAATGTCTCCATAAAAAAACAAAAACGAGAACAAAAAACTGGAATTCTCTGTTATGGCTTATTGTTTTTCTGTTATGGCTTACTGATTTTCTGTTCCCTGTTGTTTCCTGTCCCTAGTACCCTATTCTTAAATATCCTGGAAACCGGGTGCTGGGGAAATGACAGCAAGATTACAGTAAGGAATTGGGGGCCTCAGCTCAAGTGTTGGAAAGGGAAGGGAGGGAAGTTTCAAAGATAATTAGCTTTAGAGTTCTTAAATCTGGCCCAAGAAAAAGAGGGAGTTAGATAGAGGGAAGTTTGACCTGTGTTCTTAGAGGGGAGAGTAAAGTACTCTTTGGAAGTAAGGAACATGTCTAAGGATCTGTGTCCTGACAGGTTCCAGAAAGAGCTATTGCTGGATGTGAGACTTGACTGTTGCTAGATTCATTTGTTTCAGTGGATATTTACTAGCACCTGCCGTGTGCCAGGCACTGGGCTAGATGCTAGGGATATCATGTTGAGCAAGTAGACAAGTTCTTGCTTACATGGATTTACAGTCTTGCAGGGAAGACAATTAAACCAGTACAATTTAATGTGGTGAATGCTATGATAGAAATTGTCAGGGTCTTTTGGAAGCTTGTAGTGAAAGCATCAGATTAGTCTTATTTGGGGTAGGGAGGGGAAGAGTGCAGGTTCTGGAGTTAGCGGCTTTTTTTTTTTTTTTTTAATTTTATTTTTTTAGAGACAAGATCTTGCTTTATTGCCTAGATTGGGGTATAGTTGTGTGATCTTAGCTCACTGCAGCCTTGAATTCCTGGGCCGAAGTGATCCTCTTGCTTCAGCCCCTCAATTACTGGGACCACAGTTGCATGCTACCATGCCCAGCTAATTTTTTGTAGAGACAGGGTCTTGCTATGTTGCCTAAGCTGATCTCCAACTCCTGGCCTCAGGTGATCCTCCTGCCTAGGCCTCCCAAAGTGCTGGGATTATAGGTGTGAGCCATTGTGCCCACTTAGAGTAGTGACATTTAAATAGAGACTTGAAAGATGAGCAGAAATTAGCCAGGCAGAGAGAATAGGGGAGAACAGTTATGTGTCAAGCCACAGGTATGCTGTCTTTGAACAGAGTCATCTGTTCTGACCACTGTCTTCATCCCCAACATTTCTATACCAGGGGTTGGCAAACTACTGTTCACAGACAGGTCAGATCGGGCCTGCTGCCTATCTTTGTATGGCCTATAAGCTAAGAATGGTTCTTATACTTTTAAGTGGTTGAAAGTATAAAAAGAATATTTTGTGACACAAAAATTATATTAAATTCAAGTATCAGTGTCCACGAAAAAAACTTGTGTTGGAACACAGCCATGCTCATTCTCTTTTGTATTGTGTATGGCTGCTTTCACACTGCAGCAGCAGATTTGAGTGGTTGCGATACAGACCGTATAGCTTACAAAGCCTAAAATATTTGGTATCTTGCTCTTTATAGACAAGTGTGCTGGCACCTGGTTTAACCCATCATTATGATCTCATTGTATCATGTGTGTATGAGGATTATAATTAGCTACCATTCATCTCCTTTGTGCAGTCTACCCTGCTAGATGCTTTATATATTTATATGTAATCTTTTTAATAATTATCCAGAGATGTTGATAACATGCCTAAAATTACACACTTAAATTTTGACACAGTGTCAAAATTTAAACCCAGATGTCTGAATTCAAGGTCTGTATTCATTTTACTGATCACATTGTATTATAATTAATTGTTTATATTTCCATTTCTCAAGAAGAGACTTGAGCTTGGGCCAGGTGCCATGGCTCATGCCTGAGTTCTCAGCACTTTAGGAGGCTGAGGCGACTGGATCAACTGAGGTCAGGAGTTTGAGACCAGCCTGGCCAGTGTGGCAAAACCCAAAACCCCATCTCTACTAAAAAGACAAAAATTAGCTGGGCATGGTGACCCATGCCTATAATCCCAACTACTTGGGAGGCTGAGGCAAGAGAATCACTTGAACCCGCGAGGCAGAGGTTGCAGTGAGCTGAGATCGCACCACTGCACTCCAGCCTGGGCAAGAGAGTGAGACTGTCTCAAAAAAAGGAGAGACTTGATCTTGAATGATAGCTTACGTTTTCTTACAGCTACTATTTTTAGTACAGGGTGAGTACAAATAAATGTTTATCAGATGACTTTCTAATTTCATCTGCCTTCTAACATACCTGTGAAGATAACACATATATGAATTTTTCAGATAATTGACATTTACTCTTTTGCATAAAATTTTTTCCATTTTAAATAACAGTACTTTAAAACATGACATTAAAAAATTACATTAAATGTAACTAAAGATATTTGGAAAAATTTTGTCCTATCAGAACAATGCCTTTGGTTTGGGAGGCCGAGGTGGGTGGATCTTGAGGTCAGGAGTTCAAGACCAGCCTGACCAACATGGGGAAACGCTGTCTCTACTGAAAATACAAAAATTAGCTGGGCGTGGTGGTGCACGCGGATAATCCCAGCTACTCAGTAGGCTGAGGCAGCAGGATTGCTTGAATCCAGGAGGTGGAGGTTGCAGTAAGCTGAGATTGTGCCACTGTATTCCAGCTGTCTGGGTGACAGAGCAAGAAAGACTCCGTCTCAAAAACAAAACGAAACCCAGAACACTCTCTTTGGGATACTGACATATATGTACAGTTGTTTGTATAATATCTATAGTAAAAAATAATCTTGGAATGCTAGATCTTTCTAGCTTTTGTTAACTTTTTTTTTTTTTTAAGACAGAGTCTCTTGCTGTGTCAGTTAAGCTGGAATGCAGCAGTGCAATCACAGCTCACTGTAGCCTTGACCTCCCAGGCTCCAGCAGTCCTCCCACTTCATTCTCCTAAGTAGCTGGGACTGCAGATGTGTACCACCACACCTGACTAATTTTTTTTTTTACTTTTTGTAGAAATGTCTGATTTTGAAATTGTTACTTCAAGCGATCCTCCCACCTTGGCCTTCCAAAGTGCTGGGATTACAAGTGTGAGCCACCGCACCTGGCCTAGTGTGTTGGCTTTTTGTGACAGCTTTTTATGCTTTCTTTTCTGTTTACTCCTTTGTCAGCTGTCAGTGATAGCTGCTGTCTTTTTTCTCCCTATTTTAAATTTTCTACTTAGATCGTTTGATGGATTCAGGAACTAGAGCAATAACCCTATTAAAATTGTGTATAAAGTAAGAATTTCAAGATCAATGCAGATTTGTTTAAAAAAAAAATAAGAGTCTTGATACTGTCACCTGTGAATAAAGTGGAAGTGAGGTGTTCTTGTTCTTAAGGATTTTATAACACAGTTGGAGAAAGCAAACATATACTGGGGACAGTCATAATGTAAAATAATATTAACTCCAAACTTGTGTGCCTCACTGTCCACTGAACGTCTGTATGTGTATGTCTAATAGTAGATATAATAGGCATCTCAAACTTGTTTCCTCAGGCCTCTTTCATGGTCATCTCATTTCAGTAAATAGACTATCCTTCCGGTTACTTAGGACAAAAACCTTGGAATCATCCTTGATGCCTCTCTCTGTGTACATATCACATCTCATCTTGTTTTACTTTGAGGATACATACTGAATCTGATCACCTTCTCTGCTGCTACCACTCAGATTCAAACTGCCATCCTTTCTTTCCTGTATTATTGCATTCGTCTTCTGATTGAGTTCTCTTTTTCTGCCTTGTCTCTGTGCAGTCTTTTCTCAACAGACCTCCAGAATGATCCTCTTAAAATTAAGTCAAATGAGGTTGTCCCTCCTTTGATCAAGATCTTCCAGTGGTTTTCCATTTTAGAGTAAAAGCCAAAGTTGTGACAGAGGCCTAAAAGGTTGTACAGAGTCTGGCTTCAGCTTACTCCTGTGGCCTGATTTCCTATGACTCTCCACTGCTTATGTTCCTTTAGCCACAGTGACATCCTTGCTGTTTTTCTGAGATACCAGTTTGTTCCTTCTTCAGAATGTTTGTGCTTGCTGTTACTTCTCCTAGAAATGCTTTTCCTATGCAGGTAGCATGGCTTTTCCCCTTCCTTACTTCAGGGGTTAGGCTCCAGTGTCTCCATATTGGTGAGGCCCTGGCTATGTATCGCCTTTACCCTGCTTCATTTTCTCTGTAGCACTTACCTACATCTGATAGGCTCTGTGTGTATTTTATTTATTCAAATTTTAATTTTAAAAATGTTTTACTGCTATCTCCCCATAGGCTAAGACAGGGGTTGCCAAGCCAAAAAATGGCCTGCTGCCTCTTTTTGTAAATAAAGTTTAATTAGGAGACAGCCCTGCTCATTCATTCACATATTGTCAATGCACCTTTTGCATTGCAACAGCAGAGTTGAGTATTGTGACAGACTGTATGGCCAGCAAAGCCTAAAATATTTGTTGTATGGCCCTTGACAGAGTTTGTAGACTCCTTGGCTACCACAGTGTTTGACACAGCAGATGACTGAATGAACACAAAGTCAGTATTAACAGGTTACAGACTGCAAAGTGCTATATGAGTTAATATCTAAAAAGTTATTAGTTATTAGACTTTAAAATCAAGGATAATTTGGGAATATATGTCAGCCATAATACTTTAAGCTGAGGTTCTTGAAGTTATTAGTAATTACTGCCTGATGGCAGAGATATGCCAGCTTTTCAAAGGCCACACCTAATTTGGAGATGATAGTATTCTTTTTTTTTTTTTTTTTGAGATGGAGTCTCACTCTTGTCACCTAGCCTGGAATGCAGTGTCACAATCTCGGCTCACTGCAACCTCCGCCTCCTGGGCTCCAGTAAGTCTCCTGCCTCAGCCTCCTGAGTAGCTGGGATTACAGGTGCGTGCCACCACGCCTGGTTAATTTTTGTATTTTTAGTATAGACAGAGTTTTGCCACATTGACCAGACTGGTCTTGAACTCCTGACCTCAGGTGATCCATCTGCCTCAGCCTCTTAAAGTCCTGGGATTACAGGCGTGAGCCACCGTGCCTGGCCAAGCAATGATAGTATTCTAAAGGCACAAGATTCTTTTACATGTTATTTTCTGTAATAATGATATAGAAGGTATCCTAAATAATGAATAAATGGTAGTTGTTTGTTGTATCCTGTGAAAATCGTGAACCTAAATAAATGCATATAGCTTTCAATCAATTATCCTAAAGGATAGACAGATGGAATAATAATGTTAATAGTACATTTCACATTGGAATACATTTTTTGATTACAAATGAAGTAACCTGATATTCAAGGTACTTCTACTAGTGTTTCATGCGGCATCATAGAATCAAACTGCAAAAAACCAGCTCTGAAGAATCTGGGAAATGGTGCTGCTTTTGGCATCCCATCTCTTTCCAAACCTTGTCTTTTTAAAAGCTGCATTTAGAGGATAAATAGTATCACCATCATGCAAAGTGGAGAGGTGGAGAAGATTTTAAAAGAATGTTAGTTTTTTTTTTTGTTTTTTTAAAAAACCTGTGTTGCCCAGGCTGGAGTGCAGTGGTGCAATCTTGGGTAACTGCAACCTCCGCCTCCCAGGTTCAAGTGATTCTCCTGCCCCAGCCTCCCAAGTAGTTGAGATTACAGGCATGTGCCATGATGCCTGGCTAATTTTTGTATTTTTAGTAGACATGGGGTTTCACCCTGTTGGCCAGTCTGGTCTTGAACTCCTGACCTCAACTGATCCACCTCAGCCTTCTAAAGTGCTAGGATTATAGGTGTGAGCCAACGGGCCAGCTGTATCTTAATTTTTTAAAAGACCTTTACTAATAGCTGAGTTGAGTGTAGAAAAGGAGTCTTAAATCTTCTCGTTGAACTATGTACTATGTGCATAGAAAACAAATTAATTTAAGCAAATGGTGAAGAATTCTAGAATCAGGGCTGGAAGAAGCTTTGTTCAATGCATGTTTTTTTGTTTCATTTTGTTTTGTTTTTGAGATGGAGTCTCTGTTTGCTGGGTTGGAGTGCAGTGGCATGGGACTACGTGCACATGCTACCACGCCTGGTTAATTTTTTGTATTTTAGTAGAGACAGAGTTTCACCTCGTTGGCCAGGATGGTTTTGATCTCCTGACCTTGTGATCCACCCGTCTCGGCCTCCCAAAGTGATGGGATTACAGGTGTGAGCCACTGCTCCCAGCTGTTTTTGTGTGTTTTTTTGTTTTGCTTTGTTTTTTTGAGACAGAGTCTTTCTGTGTCACCCAGGCTGGAGTGCAGAAGTGTGATCTCAGCTCACTGCAACCTCTGCCTCCCCAGCTCAAGCAATTCTCCTGCCTCAGACTCCTGGTAGCTGGAATTACAGGCATGTGCCACCACGCCGGCCTAATTTTTGTATTTTTAGTAGAGACGAGATTTTACCATGTTGGCAGGCTGGTCTCAAGCTCCTGACCTCAAGTGATCTGCCCACCTCAGCCTCTCAAAGTGCTGGGGTTACAGGCATGAGCCACTGCACCCAGCCTGTTCAATACATGTTTAATGACTGCACACCATGTATCTGAAAAAAAGTTGAATATACCCTAGCCATTTTGTTAGGCACTGGGATGCAGACTGAGTAGGACAGAGAGGATCCTTGCCCTCATCAGACTTACTATCTAATCTTTCTCCGCAACTCCTACCTGACCTCATTTTGTGTTGTATAATGGAAATAAAACTTGAGGAATCAAGGAACTTGTCCAAAATTACATAGCTAGTTACTGATAGACTGTAACTTAGAGTGCATGTTTCTTTTTCTTTTTTTTTTTTTTTTTTGAGACGGAGTTTCGCTCTTGTTGCCCAGGCTGGAGTGCAATGGCGTGATCTCGGCTCACCGCAACCTCCGCCTCCTGGGTTCAAGCAATCCTCCTGCCTCAGCCTCCTGAGTAGCTGGGATTACAGGCACACGCCACCATGCCCAGCTAATTTTCTGTATTTTTAGTGGAGACGGGGTTTCACCACGTTGACCAGGATGGTCTCGATCTCTTGACCTTGTGATCCACTCGCCTTGGCCTCCCAAAGTGCTAGGATTACAGGCGTGAGCCACCGCGCCCGGCTGAGTGCACATTTCTTACATGAGAGATAAAAGTAGACCATCTATTCATTTATGCAAAGTTTTTATCCCTCTTTTAGGTGCTGGGGAATACAGTGGTAAGCAAAACACCCATATCTCTTTGATGTAGAGCATAAAAGGAATTTTTTTTGGGAAACCAGCATTTTCTCCACTTACATTTAGTTTATAATCTTTTCTCTCATAGGCAGGTTAGGTGCTATCAAATATCCATTCTTTAATATGACAGAGTTCAGTGAGTTTTAATGTGTTCCTGACACTTTTAGTTTTATAGAAGGACTTTTGAATGAAGAAGGAGGACTTATGTAGTTATGGGTTCTTTGTGGGAGGTGACATTTACTTATTTCAAAGTTTGTATTGGGCCTAAACTTTTGCCTTGTGAGCAAGTGAGAATCTTTTTTCTCCCCTTGGATGGAATGACTCTGCTATCAGGACCCAGAGCCCAGACCGATATTTAAAATTGGCCACACTATGGGTTAAATAGATGTTTGCATGCTGACCTTCTCTTTCCTTTTAGTTACCCATCTAATGTAGTAATAAAAAAGCTTATTAAAATAGTTTTCTTCATAGAGTAGACTTGGGTATTAGCATGACTCAATATTCAAAGAGTCATATCTAAAGCAGAATACATATTTTATTATTTAAAATTTTCTTCTCAAACTAATTGTGATTATATTTGATTTTTTTCCTCTTGGTACTTGCTAAAAAAATCAAACATTTGACAGTCTAACAAAAAGTGAAAAAAGGTTAATTAAACCACTGCTAAATAATTTAGGATGTGTCTAGTTGGAAGTGCTCACACAATAGAGAAAGTAATTATTCTTACAGAGGTAAGTTATTTTGACCTCAGGCCCCCTTGCTATTCTTCTTTCACAGTACCTTCTGCCATTCTGCTGGGGCCAATTAGTTCTTGGCTCAGCTGTTTTAGTTTCTCTACAGAAGTTGGGCTTAACCATGTTTATAATATGTGAAAATCAAATTCAGTTTTTTTTTTCTTCCAAGAGAACTAGAACATTAAATTCCCTGCCAGTGATCTAAAACACATTGAATTGTATATCTTCAAATGCAGGAGGTTTATTTTCTCCAAACTTAACAGCTTTAAAGATGACGAGGCCTTAGAAATAGTCATTATTATGTGTTAATGATTATTATTTTAGTTCTGCAGATACAAATGCATTTAAAAATACTATAAATTGGTGTTATATTCCAGAGGATGTAGCATGACCATCAGTCTCAAATTACCTAAAATTTTTTCTTTTTTCTGCGATGGAGTCTCTGTTACCCAAGCTGGAGTGCAGTGGCACAGTCTTGGCTCACTGCACCCTCTGCCTCCCAGGTTTAAGTGATTCTCCTGTCTTAGCCTCCTGAGTAGCTGGGATTACAGGTACCCGCCACCACGCCCAGCTAATTTTTGTATTTTTAGTAGAGATGGGGTTTCACCATGTTGGCCAGGCTGGTTTTGAACTCCTGACTCCTGACCTCAGGTGATCTGCCTGCCTCGGCCCCCCAAAGTGCTGAGATTACAGGTGTCAGCCACTATGCCTGGTCAAATTACCTAATAATTTAAAAAAAATTGTAAAATAAATAATACATTAGTAGGCAGTAAACCATTGATTATGTGTGTGTGTAAATAATTAGAAGTCATTTCAGGCTGGGCATGGTGGCTCATACATGTAATCCCAGCACTTTGGGAGGCTGAGGTAGGAGGAGCTCTTGAAGCCAGGAGTTTGAGACTTTAGTGAGCCATGATCACAACACACTGCACTACTCCAGTCTGGGCAACAGAGTGAGACCCTCGTTCTAAAAATAATAATAATAATAATAATATAATATTTAAAGTTAGATTGGCATAAATCTCGAAACTTCTAATAATTTTGTCACATTGTTATTGGATAAATGTTAAACCAATCATAAAAATATATTTTGCCATGGTCAAATCAAACATTTCAGCTGGGGAAAGAAGGAACTGAGTAAGCATAAAGCTAGTATTTGATGTTAATTGATAATATAGACAGGCAGGCTAAGTTTGAACTTCCAGCATCTCAGGCTGGGGTCTCCAGGCATGTTGTTCCAGTTATCTATTACTAAGGAACAAAACTCCAGACTTAGTGGCATAAAACCCTCATGGTTTTGGGGGTTGACTGGGCTCAGCTAAGTGGTCCTTGCTCAAGTTCTATCATGCAGTCTCAGTCAGATGGTGACTGAGCCTAGAGATATCTTGATGGCTTCCTTCTTTACTTACATATTTGACAGGAGCAGGGAAGTTCAAATGGGCAAGGGATAGAACAGCTAGGGCCCCTTGGATATCTCTCTATATTTTTGTGTAGTCATTCCAGCATGGGGACTTTATGGTAGCCAGACTACCATAACTTTTTAATTTTAATTTTGTTTATTTTTTGTAGAGACAGTGTTTCTGTGTAGCCCAGGCTGTCCTGGAACTCCTGGTTTCAAGTGATCCTCCTGCCTCAGGCTCTCAAAGTGCTGAGATTATAGGTGCAAGCCACCCCATCTGGCCAACATGCCACATTCCAAAGATACCTCAGTCTGCTCTCTGGTCACAAATTATTTTCATTTCTCCCACTTGCAAAATATACTCACCCCTTCTCAAGGCCCCTAAAATCTCACCTAATACATTTCAACATCAGTCTCAGGTTTGAGGTCCAGGATCTTGCTATCCAAATCATATCCATTGTAAATGAGGCTCCTCAGATATGGTTCCTTAGGTGTAGCTCTTTGAGTACCACTGCTTTCACTCTGAAGACCTGTGAACTAAACAGAGCATCTCCGCCCATTCCCAGCCTACCTAATATGCAACAGTGGACAGGTAGAAGATAACCACTGTATTCACTTCTGTTCAAAAATACAGAAAAATAGGAGGAACACAGTCGTGGGTCCACAGCAATTCTGAAATCCAACCAGGCATGTATTACCAGTTCTGTAATGTTATTGGAGGGATCAGCCTTACTGCCTAGAAATGATCCTCTGTAGCTCTTGGTCTGCCTTTTGGATTCTTCCTTTTCCATAAAATGTACTGTGTGTTGCAATAGAGTACTTTTCTTGGTCCTGCCCATAGAAGTTTGGGTGTCGAGAAGCCTCTTTTCATTCTGTATGGTCTCTGTCCCTTTTAGTCCAAGATGACAGTGTTTCTGAACATAAAATTTTCTTTAAAACTTAGTAGATTTTCTGTGACTATTATGAGGGAGGGGAGTTTTAATGTATTAGATAAAAGCCACGCTTACACATTGATAGAACATATAGAGCTTAGGTTTTCTATATGGCTTTTGTGGGACAACACCTTTAGAATTCTTAGAAGGCCTTTTGTTTGAAACAGTCTATGAGGTACCACCTTAAATGTCTTTGAAGTCTAAACTAGGAGTAGGCAAACAAAGGCCATTGAACTAACACTTGTTTTTACATTTACAAAGGATTGTTAAAAAAAAAAAAAGTTAAACAGAGACTGTATATGGCCTAAAATATTTATCTGCCTCTTTGCAGAAAATGTTTGCTGACTCTTGGTCTAAATAAAGGTTTAATCCTCATGTCAGTTTTCCCTGGTACTGCTTTCGATTTGATCTTTGCCCAGAAAGCTTTTTTTTTTTTGAGACAGGATCTTGCTCTGTCTCAAAGGCTGGAATGCAGTGGGTGATCATAGCTCGCTGCAGCCTTGAACTTCTGAGCTCAAGTCACTCTCCTACCTCAGCCTCCTGAGTAGCTAGGACTATAAGCACATGTCTGGCTAATTTTTAAATTTTTGGTAGAGACAGGGTCTTACTATGTTGCCCAGGGCTGATTTTGAACTTCTGGCCTCAGGTGATTCTCCTACCTTGGCCCCCCAAAGTGCTAGGATTATAGGCATGAGCCACTGTGCCTAGCCCAAGGGACATTTCTTTTTCCTATTTTTTTTTTGAGACGGAGTTTTGCTTATATTGCCCAGGCTGGAGTACAGTGGTGCAATCTCAGCTTACTGCAACCTCCGCCTCCTGGGTTCAAGCGATTCTCCTGGCTCAACCTCCTGAGTAGGTGGGACTACAGACTTGTGCCGCCATGCCCAGCTAATTTTGTATTTTTAGTAGAGACAGGGTTTCATCGTGTTGGTCAGGCTGGTCAAACACCTGACCTCAGGTGATCCACCTGCCTCAGCCTCCCAAAGTGTTGGGATTATAGGCGTGAGCCACTGCACCTGGCCTGGGGCATTTCTTAATTTGAGAAATGTTTGCTATATGGGAAGCCTGGGAATAAGAAACAGTCTTAATTTTTGTTTCTAACAACTCCTAGCTCCTTATATGTCTTCTGTAGTCTGCATGGAAATTGTATAATTTCTTCTTGATCTTATCTCTCTCTATCTGCACTTTGTAATACACAGCTAAAAGAAACCAGTTGATACTTGATATTCTATCTGGAAATCTCCTTAACCCAGTCTGTCAGTTCATTAATTATATTTTCTCTTTTCCACATTACTGCAGATGACAGCTTTGCTAAACTTTTTCTACCATTACCCAATAAAATTCTTCAGCTTCCAGTAACACTTTTTGCATTTACTTTTAAGCCAGGGGCCAGCAACCTTTTTCTGTAAAGGGCCAGATAGTAAATATTTTAGGCTTTTGGGCCATACGATCTCTGGCACACTTAGACAATATGTAAACTAATAGGTATAGCTTGGCTGTATTCCAATAAAACTTTATTTACAAAAACAGGCAGCTGGTTGAATTTCACCTGCAGACTGTAGTTTGCTGATCTGTTTCAAGTCTTTAAGACAGCCTCCTTGAGGCCTTTGTTAAACAGTTTTCTCAAGACCCTGTAGGCCTTGGCTTATACACGGAAGGCCCTTTTTGCTTTCCTTTGCTGCTCTGTGTTAAGACCAAACATTGTACATTTTTTGTTGTTGTTATTATGGCAGAGCAAAAAATCTACTCCCTGTGCCAAAATCTGTTTTCTTTATCTATCGTTGTGTAACACACATCCCAAATTTAACAGTGTAAAACAAAACTTCGTTTTATCTTTTATGGTTCTGATGTTTGGGCTTGGCTAGGCAGATCTTTCTTAGGGTTTCTCTTGAAGTGTGCAGTCAGGTCATAGCTTGGGTTGGAATTATTTAGAAGCCTTCCTCACCAGAGTCTCTTATGCAATTGGAGACAGATGGTGGCTGGACCTGGAGTCATTATCTCAGAGGATTCCTCATTCATGTGTCTGGTGGCTGGTCTGGGAAGACTTAACAGCTGGTCTTCCCAGACATCTCTCTAACCCTGTGAGGCTTACTGGATATCTTAAATGATGACTCAGGACTTCGAAGTTGCCTGAGAGAGCACCTGGCAGAAGTTTTATCACCTTTTATTTATTTATTTATTTTGATACAGAGTCTCACTCAGTCGCCCAGGCTGGAGTGCAGTGGCGCAATCTCAGCTCACTGCAACTTCTGCCTCCTGGGTTCAAGTGATTCTCTTGCCTCAGCCTCCCAGTAGCTGGGATTATAGGTGCCTGCCACCACAGCCAGCTAATTTTTCTGAATTCTTAGTAGAGATGGGGTTTTACCATGTTGGCCAGGCCAGTCACGAACCCCTGACCTCAAATGATTCACCCGCCTTGGCCTCCCAAAGTTTTGGCATTATAGGGGTGAGCCACCCTATAATCACCTGACCTTTATCACCTTTTATGACCTAGTTTGTGAGGTTGCTCAGTGCTCCTTCCTCTGCATTGTCTTCTTGGGGAGAAGAATGAGACTCTACCTTTTGATGGGAGAAGGATCAAAGAATTTGCAAACATATTTTAAAACACCAAACATCCCACACATAAACCTATCAACAAGTTTTGTAAGCTAGAAATACAGTGGGTCAGGCTTTTCTCTTCCCTTTTCACTAGGCAGGGAGATGAAAAGACGGCCTCTCTTCTTTTTAATGTTCAAGAAATGGCTTATCAAGAGCTGTGGAAGAATACTTCCCAGTATTTTTATTACTTCTCAGTAATAAAAACCTCTTTTCTTCAGTAGGGACAGGACCTGGGAGCTTTGGACTGACATTCTGTTTCCTTTCTCTTCCTTTTGTATCAGAGTAGACATAATGGTGCTTCTCTCTCAAAAGAGGAAACAAAAAGAAATCAAAATCTCTGTATTAAAATTTTTACCATTTAGGGATTAGCTTGAATCCATAAGTAACATCTTTGCAAGGGTTAAAGATTATGTGCGCCTCTTTGTCATTCACACTTTCAGTTGAATTAGTTTAGCTAGCTTTCTTGATTCTTGTAGGGATACTCTTAAGGGAAATTTGGAAAAGGGGTTAGGTGATAGAAGTAATTTTGAGTTTAGGGCCTATAAAGCAGGTTAGAAGAGTCTTTGGACAGCATTAGGGCACTGTCTCTAGAACTACTTACTCTATTGCCTGACCCCATCTGGAAAGGATTTGCTCACCTTATGTCCTGATCTGGCTCTGGAGGTAAAATATTCAGAAAAGGTGATTTATGATATATGTTTGTAGGGGTATTGTGTTTTGTGTTATTTCCATTTTTTTCCTTCCTGTTTTGCTGTTTCTTTATCTCTCTTTCTGGATTTGTACATCCTGAGAGATTCAACCTACATTCTCTGATGACCTAAAAGAAGACAACAGCCTAGCAAATAGGAAGTTGCTGCAGAAATAGCTGTCTGCCATATTACAACACTTCTGGGAAGAAGAAATGCCTGATTGTAATCATTCATCTGTTTCATTTTTCTTGGTATCCCGATCTATATACGTTGTTGAATTTGGGGTAGAGGAAAAAAGTATATTAGCATGTATGTATGTATGTATGTATGTATGTATGTATGTATGTATTTAGAGACCATGTCTTGTTCTGTTGCCCAGGCAGGAGTGCAGTGACATGATTTTGACTCACTGCAACCTCTGTCTCCTGGGCTCAGCCATCCTCTCACTTCAGCCTCCTGAGTAGCTGAGACTACAGGCGCATGCCATCATGCCTGGCTAGTTTTTGTGTTTTTTGTAGAGATGGGCTTTCACCATGTAGCTTTCATTTTAAATGACTCAGTTTATTTTTTTGTTTTTTTGAGGCAAGGTCTCACTCTGTTGCCTAGGCTAGAGTGCAGTGATGCAATCATGGCTCACTGCAGCCTCAACCTCCTGGGCTCAAGGGATCCTCCTGCCTCAGCCTCCCGAGTAGCTAGGACTACAGGTGTGTGCCACCATGCCTGGCTAATTTTTAATTTTAATTTAATTTAATTTTTTTGAGATGGAGTTCCACTCTTATCACCCAGGCTGGAGTGCAGTGGTGCAATCTCGGCTCACTGCAATCTCTGCCTCCCAGGTTCAAGGGATTCTCTGGCCTCAGCCTCCTGAGTAGCTGGGATTACAGGCAGTCACCACCACACCTGGCTAATTTTTGTATTTTTAGTAGAGACGGGGTTTTGCCATGTTGACCAGGCTGGTCTCGAACTCCTCACTTCAGGTGATCTGTCTGTCTTGGCCTCCCAAAGTGCTGGGATTCAGGTGTGAGCCATCATGCCCAGCCTAATTTTTTTATTTTTATTTTTTGTAGAGATGGGTCTTGCTATATTGCCCAGGCTGGTTTTAAACTCCTGGCCTCAAGTGATCCACCTACCTCAGCCTCTTGAAGTGTTAGGATTACACGTGTGAGCCACTGTGGCCAACCCACTAAATTATTTTTTACTTGGTATTTGAAGGATACTTTTACAAAGCTTTGGTAGAATTCCTACAAACACATGCTAATTTGTGGTGGTATAAGAACCATGAGAAGGGCTGGGTGCAGTGGCTCACACTTTTAATCCCAACACTTTGGGAGGCCGAGGTGGGCGGATCATGAGGTCAGGGGTTCTAGACCAGCCTGGCCAACACAGTGAAACCCCATCTCTACTAAAAATACAAAAATCAGCTGGGTATGGTGGCGGGCGCCTGCAATCCCAGCTACTCGAGAGGCTGAGGTAGGAGAATTGTTTGAACCAGGAGGTGGAGGTTGCAGTAAGCTGAGATCATGCCATTGTACTCTAGCCTGGGCAACAGAGCTAGACTCCATCTCCAAAAAAAAAATGACAAGAATCAGAAAACAAAGTTTTGAAATGAGTTACATTATAGGAAGGGAGACAATATGTACTTACAGATCTTGAACTACTGAAAATCAGAAGACTTCACTAATGTGCATTCTTTTTCCTTCCACCTGACATATTCCTGCTCCCTTTCCAAGGTTCTTGAGTAGTTTGGAGGGAGTAGGGATGGGAAGAAGAAAGAGTTAATTTTTTACACTTCTGAGTCTCCTAGTATTACTTAACTAATTTCAGCTAGATGAAGACTTATCTTTTAGAATATTTAATGCATGATATGTTGCATGCATTATGCATTCATTTTAAGACTTATAATATAGTAGCATGGATTTATGAATGACATGGATAGCAAATTATTTCCAATCTAAATTGTTCTGTTTGTTTTTGGGCAAAATAATTACTTGCTAGAGCAATATTTTTCTGACATGTTACAAGCCTGGGAGTGGTTTGGAAGGCTTTGAGTGAATGCTGAGTATAAAGATTTTTGGTACATCTTGATTTTACTGTTTTTTTCCAGAGACTACCAGTGGATTAGTTTGATCCTTTGTGAGGAAAAAAACTGCTTTGTGAAACCAGTAATTCCATAGAGACTAGTGGTATTAGAGATATTTTTTAATTTGGGGCTTAGCCAGAAGGTCTGAGCATTGATATACCCTTTCTTTTCTGTATTAATTAATTTAAAGTATGTTCTTGATTTAATTTTAGTTTGTACATTGATTTCTGGTTTGGGCTTCTTTAAACTTTGTGTGAATATTAGAATTCAGTGAGTTTGTTAAATACTTGCTCATTCTGTCCTTTCATATGGCATATACTGTTGTAAGATAGCTATTATTTTGAAAGTAGCAGATGTACTTAACATTCTTGTAATTGTACAGATGTGGACTGGCAAGAGTCTTTTGGATCAGAAAAAGCATTTGTCAAATGCAGATTTTTAGTTCATTTTGAAAATGTACTGTCTGTTTTATTAGTGCAATTAACAAAAGTAGCTCAGACAAAAGATTCAAAGCTTTTCTGAAATGATGAAGCTTCTGTTCCTGAGAGACAGTCCTTTATTTACACTATGCTTCAAGGAAAAACAGCTGGAAATACAATTTCAAACAATTCTTTTGTGAGTTATGAGCTCTTTGATGGACGACCAACTTCAACAATGACTATGCTTCTTAGAGTCCTAAAATTTTAGAACTGAGAAAAGACAAGGCATAAGTTTAGTTTGGTCTTCCTTAAACACATAGATGGGTAGAAAAGGATGTTTCTTTCCCTTGAGCTTTCGCATTAAAATTTTTTTATGTTCCAAGTTATCTACCACGTGTCATATTTATTGTTAAGGGATGATGAAAAACAGGCAAAAATCCTAATTTTCATACAAGTATGAAATGAGGGCCGGGTGCAGTAGCTCTTGCCTGTAATCCCAGCACTTTGGGAGGCCAAGGTAGGTGGATCACCTGAGGTCAGGAGTTCGAGACCAGCCTGGCCAACATGGCAAAACCCCGTCTCTACTAAAAATACAAAAGTTAGCTGGGCGTGTTGGTGCGCACTCATAGTCCCAGCCACTCGGGAGGCTAAGGCAGGAGAATCGCTTGATCCTGGGAGGTGGAGGTTGCAGTGAGCCGAGATCGTGCCACTGCACTTCAGCCTAGGTGATAGGGCAAGACTCCATCTCAAAAATAAAAATAAATAAATAAAATGAACACATATAAAAGTTGTTATTTAATTCATTAATTAAACAAAGAACCAGTAAGGGCTGGGCACAGTGGCTCATGCCTGTAATCCCAGCACTTTGGGAAGCCAAGGTGGGTGGATCAAGAGGTCAGAAGTTCGAGACCAGCCTGACCAACATGGTGAAACCCTGTCTGTACTAAAAATACAAAAATTAGCTGGGCATGGTGGCCTGTGCCTGTAGTCCCAGCTACTCAGGAGGCTAAGGCAGGAGAATCGCACCAGGAGGTGAAGGTTGCATTGAGCCGAAATCTCGCCACTGCACTCCAGCCTGGGCAACAGAGTGAGACTCTATCTCAAAAAGAAAGAAAGAACCAGTAAGAAGTTAAAATGGTTCAAAGGTCAATTCAAAGTATCACACATATATAGGATCAAGAATGCTTAACATTTGCTGGGCACAGTGGCTCACACCTGTAATCCTAACACTCTGGGAGGCTGAAATGAAATGATCTGATTGCTTGAGACCAGGAGTTCAGATCAGCCTGGGTAATATGGCGAGACTGTCTCTACAAATAAATAATAAAAAAAAAATTAGTCAGGTACATTCTTGGAGTCCAGCTACTCAGGAGGCTAAAGTGGGAGGATTGCTTGAACTCAGGAGTGAAAGGCTGCAGCGAGCTGTGAGTACACCACTGCACTCTAGCCTGGGCCACAAAGTGAGATCCTGACTCAAAAGGAAAAAAGAATGCTTGAAATTAATTTACAAACCAATCCAAAACTGGCTTTTTTCTACTAGGAAAAATTGTTGCCCCTTACACTGGATATAATTCATTTGCATGTATATAGATAAAAATCCTTTGCATTGGCCGGGCGTGGTGGCTCACACCTGTAATCCTAAAACTTTGGGAGGCTGTGGCGGGCAGATCACGAGGTTAGGAGTTTGAGACCAGCCTAGCTAACATAGTGAAACCCTGTCTTTACTAAAAATACAAAAATTTTCTGGGCATGGTGTCACATGCCTGTAATCCCAGCTACTCCGGAGGCTGAGGCAGGAGAATCGCTTGAACCCGGGAGGTGGAGGTTTTGGTGAGCTGAGATCGCACCACTGCACTCCATCCTGGGCAACAGAGTGAGACTCCGTCTCAAAAAAATAAAAAAATCCTTTGCATTGCTACCACTTATCTACAATTTACAGTTAGAAAATAGCTGAAAGACCATGAGGGATGCAAATTCCATAGAATCAGATAACTAGAGAGGGTACACATTATGCAATGCCTAGTTCCACTGAAGATGCCTAATTCTGGTCCATTTTAAAGTCTAAAAAGTTTTCCCCTACATCATAAAAAGGTGAAGTAAATGGATCTGTATTATGATTTTTGATAGTAATCCAAAGTCTGTTGGTTTCCATTACTTCATTTAAATAAAGACAGTTTTGAAAACAAACTTAAATTATTCTTAGGTGGATATTTTCTGATATTTTGATTGATATTAGATACTTCCTCAGATAAGTGTTGAATTTGGACTATGTACAGCTACCTAAACTGTAGCTTCAAATAGTTGGGTAGCAAGTCCTGTAAGCTTACCCAGTGCCTAATATTTTGTAGGTATTCAATGTGTAAAGAACAATCATGATAATTTGAAGGGAGATAAAACTATTTTGCCCTATATTAGTCCTTAAATGTACATATAATTTCGTTGCAACTCAAGCAACTTCCCAGTGTTAAATGCTTTTTATGTGGGTGGTTGAACTCAGGGAGCAGAGGGCACAGAGTTGTTAAATGCTTTTTACCTGGGTGGTCGAACTCAGGGAGCAGAGGGCACAGAGTTGGCATTATCTACTCTAATATCATGTTGTCTGATTTTAACTGGACCTTTGCTACTTTATGATCTTTTTATTCCTCTCATATTTATTCTCTAGCACATTCCTGATGTTGATATAGCAGAAATAAATAGAATTTGTAGTTTCATGGACCTAGGTTTAAATCACCATCTCATGACTTACCAGCTGTTTGGTCTAGGGAAACTCTCACACCTCAAGTTCTGCAGTTAAATGAATAATAAGTACTTCACAGAATTACATGACATGTATGTAATGGATGTAACAGTGGCTGGCACATAGTAGGAAGTAAATGTTAGTTTCTTATCTGTTCCTCTTTTTTTTTTTTTTTTTGAGACAGAGTTTCACTCTTGTTACCCAGGCTGGAGTGCAATGGCGCAATCTCGGCTCACTGCAACCTCCGCCTCCTGGGTTCAGGCAATTCTCCTGCCTCAGCCTCCTGAGTAGTTGGGATTACAGGCACGCGCCACTATGCCCAGCTAATTTTTTGTATTTTTAGTAGAGACCGGGTATCACCATGTTGACCAGGATGGTCTCGATCTCTTGACCTCGTGATCCACCCACCTCGGCCTCCCAAAGTGCTGGGATTACAGGCTTGAGCCACCGCGCCTGGCCCATCTATTCCTCTTAAGCCCTCAAGCCTTCCTGCTTTCTTCCAGTTTCCATAACTAAAAAGTCGCATTTGCTATGACCTTCTTAATCTTCCCTCTATTTCTTTTTGTTTGTTTCAGAAATATATTTTCTTTACCTGAGTTTTTGTAAGAATTTTTGATAATGCATATGAAATTGCTTAGTATAGTTCCTGGCCTACAGTAGGCATTAATTAAAGATTAGGGCTGGGCATGGTGGCTCATGCCTTTAATCCCAGCACTTTGGGAAGCCGAGGTGGGCAGACCACTTGAGCTTGAGCTCAGGAGTTCGAAATCAGCTTGGGCAACATTGTGAAACCATGTCTCTACAATAGATAAAAAAACTAGCTGCATGTGGTGGTGTGTGCCTGTAGTCCCAGCTACTCAGGAGGCTTAGGTGGGAGGATCGCTTGAGCCCAGGAGGCGGAGGTTGCAATGAGCTGAGACTATGCCACTGCACTTCAGCCTGGGAAACAGAACCAGACTCTGTCTCAAAAAAAAAGTTAATTGACGGTGAATGTAAGATTAATTTGGTCTTTGGTTCCCTATCTTGCTCCTCCCTTAGTTTCTATTTCCGTAGGTATTACCCTTCCTTCTCTATAGTATGTTTGATGTTTCCTCACCTCTTTCCAAAAAGTCTTCCCTATTTAGGGGGAAAACCCCTTTTGCTTTGCCTTGCTAGCACTCTGGTTAATACTCTTTTTTTTTTTTCTGTGATGTAGTCTAGTGCAGTGGCATGATCTTGGCTCACTGCAACCTCCACCTCTCAGGTTCAAGCAATTCTCCTGCCTCAGCCTCCTGAGTAGCTGGGACTACGGGCGTGTGCCACCACACCTGGCTAATTTTTTATTTTTAGTAGAGATGGGGTTTTACCATGTAGCCAGGCTGGTCTCGAACTCCTGATCTCAGGTGATCCGTCCGCCTCTGCCTCCCAAAGTGTTGGGATTACAGGCATGAGACACCACACCTGGCCTACTCCATTTTTTAAAAATCCCTTTATTGTCAACTGGTTGATTAGCTAAGTGGCTTGGTCCCCACTTTTCCACCACCTGCTCTCATATTAAAGCCTCTTGCATTCTGATATACCATAATTCTTCCCTGAAACTGAAAGTGCATTCTCTTCCCACCCAAGCTCCCACAAAGCTTAGAAAGTTGTAAGCATTCAGTGAATATTAGTTGAATAATGAACAAAATGAGAAGCTTTAAAGTTTTTTTCTTTCTTTCTTTTTTCTTTTTTTATATTTTTTTGTTCTTTCTTATTTTTTTTCTCTTTTTTTTTTTTTTTTTTGAGAAGCTTTAAAGTTCTATTGCTGAGAGTCCTCTAATACTTTCAATCAATGGATTTAAAGAAACCCTGCTGGGCGTGGTGGCTCATGCCTATAATCCCAGCACTTTGGGAGGCTGAGGCGGATGGATCACGAGGTCAAGAGATCGAGACCATCCTGGTCAACATGGTGAAACCCCGTCTCTATTAAAAATACAAAAATTAGTTGGGCATGGTGGCGCATGCCTATAGTCCCAGCTACTCGGGAGTACTCAGGAGGCTGAGGCAGGAGAATTGCTTGAACCCAGGAGGCAGAGGTTGCGGTGAGCCGAGACTGTGCCATTGCATTCCAGCGTGGGTAACAAGAGCGAAACTACGTCTCAAAAAAAAAAAAGAAAGAAACCCTGTAAGAAACTGTCTTACCCAAATTCCACCTAAATGGATGTTCTTGTGTAACATGAATTTTGTTGTTTTTCTGAGAAATGTATGGTTTATATCAGAGTCAGAGAAGGCATTTTAAATATGTTACAGATAAAGTTTGACTCTGAGGGCAAATTTATTAGTGAAAAAATTATCTTGTTTTTTCTATTAAGAGAACTCAGGCCGAGTGTGGTGGCTCACGTCTGTAATCCCAGTTGGGAAGTCAAGGCAGGCGGATCGCTTGAGGTTAGGAGTTTGAGACGAGGCTGGCCAACATGACGCAACTCCATCTCTACTAAAAATAAATTAGCTGGGCAAGGGTGGTGGTACGAGCCTCTAATCCCAGCTACTTGGGAGGCTGAGGTGGGAGAATCGCTTGAACTCGAGAGGTGGAGGTTGCAGTGAGCTGAGATCCTGCCACTGTATTCCAGCCTGGGCAACAGAGACTCCGTCTCAAAAAAAAAAAAAAGAGAGAAACTCAGACCATTACTTTTCCAATTCAATGATACTCTAACCTTTGTTCTTGAGCCCCACATAATCCGTTCAGCAGCCATCTTCTTCTGAGACATCTGTGATATTAACCAGACCATACCTGCATAGGGAACCATACCGCCCTTTTGACTAATGAGGAATAGCTATTGTGGCCCCAGAGGCATATGCTTTTAAGCACAACAATCTCAGTTTTGGTCAGTTTATCTTTTGTCATTATAATAGGTAGACTTGTTGACTTTTAATATTTTTGCTTTATCTGTCTAGTAGATTGCATTAGTTTGCCAAAAGTTACTAGGGCAAACTTTCTTGGGATTATAGAAGTTCTCTTACCTGTTACTATTAGATCTTATGTAGTGTTTACTGTTAATTGGAAAAGTTGATTAAAGCAGGAAATAAATGAAAAACGATACATACATACCATAGAATTTATTTTTTTTTTTGAGATGGAGTTTTGCTCTTTTGCCCAGGCTGGAGCAAAGTGGTGTGATCTCAGCTCACCGCAACCTCCGCCCGCTGGATTCAAGCAAGTCTCCTCCCTCAGCCTCCCAAGTAGCTTGGATTACAGGTATCTGCCACCACACCCAGCTAATTTTTGTACTTTTAGTAGAGACAGGGTTTCAGGCCATGCATGGCGGCTCATGCCTGTAATCCAAGCACTTTGGAGGCCAAGGTGGGTGGATCACCTGAGGTCGGGAGTTCAAGACCAGCCTGACCAACATGGTGAAACCCCATCTTTAAAAAAAAAAAAAAAGAGAGAGACAGGGTGTAAGGCTGGCTGCCTCACCGGGAGCTAAATGGACACACTTATCTCTCCCCATGCTGGCCTCTCCATGCTGACACACTTATCTCGCCCCGTGCCAGCCTCTCTATGCTGGCTCCCCACATCCACTCCTATCTGGTCTCTCTATGCAGGCTCCACACACCCACTCCTGCATTCCTCACTCGACCCCTTCAAAATTTAAAAAACCCACCAAAGATTTGTTCAACGGCAGCTTAACATTGACCTCCCCAGCCAGTCAACCCACCAGTAGTCCTGCCTGGCAACCAATGGTAGCTCGCCGCATCGGCACCTTGACTTCCCCTCACCAGTGAAACTCACCAATGAAACTGTCTGCTCTTTGTTTCCCTAATAATCAATCAACCCTCCACACCAATGAAACTGTCTGCTCTTTGTTTCCCTAAAGACCAATCAATTACCTCCACTCCCTATAAAACCCCACACCCTGAGAAGCCCAGTGCGACTTCTCTGGCCCCTTCCCGGACCACAGAACCTCGCCCGGGAGCTGAATAAATTGGATTCTCATTTTCTCACACTGGCCTCAGTTTCCTCATTTTGACTCGGCAATATACCTTACACAGGGTTTCACCATGTTGGCCAGGCTGGTCTCAAACTCCTATGTCAATTTTCCTTTTTTGTGTGTAAGTCTGTTTGGTAACTTGTGTTTTTCAAGAAATTTATTACCTAAATTTTCAAATGTATTGGCATAAGGTCATCTGTATTTTTGACTTATGTTTTTAATGTCTGTAGGATCTATACTAGCTCTTTTTTAAAAATTCCTGATATTGGTATTCTTTGCTTTTTTACCCCTTGATTTCTAGAGTCTTGCTGGTCAAAAAATCAACGATTTAATTTTTTTTTCTTATTGCATTAATTAAAAAAAAAACAGTAGAATACACTTAACATGAAATTTACCATTTTAACTAATTTTTTGTGTGTGTGATGGAGTCTTGCTCTGTTGCCAGGCTGGAGTGCAGTGGCACTGTCTTGGCTTACTGCAATATCTGCCTCCCAGGTTCAAGCGATTCTCCCGCCTCAGCCTCCTGAACAGCTGGGATTACAGCATCTGCCACCACGCCTAGCTAATTTTTGCATATTTAGTAGAGACAGGGTTTCACCATGTTGGCCAGGATGGTCTCCATCTCCTGACCTTGTGGTCCACCCACTGTGCCTCCCAAAGTGCTGGGATTACAGGCGTGAGCCACTGAGCCTGGCCCATTTTAACTATTTTTAAGTGTCCAGTTCAGTGGTATTAAGACATTCACATTCTTGTGCATCCATCTCCACAACTTTTCTCATTTTCCCAAACTAGAACTGTACCCATTAAACAGTAATTCTCATTCCCTCTTGCCTCTAGCCTCTGGCTGCTACCAATCTACTTTTGGTAAAATTTGACTAGTCTAGATACCTCATATAAATGGAATGATAGATTATTTGTTTCTTTGACCTGTTCATTTCACTTAGCATAATATCTTCAAGATTCATTCATGTTATAGCATGTGTCAGAATTTTCTATTAAAAACTGAATAATTCCATCTTTCATAATTTTTTGTCATCACTATTGGCACATAGTAGATTCATATTAAGTAACAGTTGCTCAGTTAATACTTTTTTAAGTTAACAAGGTTTTTAGAAATTGCTTTTTCTATATGTTTGGAATCTCCCTTTATGGGTTAGAATTAGTGAATATAATTGCTCTTAATTGCCTTGTTTTGTTTTTGTCTAATAGCTGCCTCCATTCCCTTGAGTTGCCTGCTGAAGACTGGAATTTTATCTTTGTGTAAGGGGGTGGGGACAAAATGATCAACATTGTTTAAATCCCTTACGAAGAGTAATACAGCTGAGGATAATTTGGCTTGGTTTGGGTTTGTGTTAGAGCCACCTGTGTGAGGAGGAGGGCACAGACAGCTCTAACTACCAAGCTAGCAGTGAAATAGGAGGAGACAAACATGTATTCCAGCTCTGCTCCTTTTGAGCTCCCTCTACTCCCACACCTACAGCTGCTGCTGATGACTAATGTTAAGCAATTTGGGGGGCCTTGTGTCTTTTAATAGTAGTAAAGAGGAGTTGTGGTATCATGTGGCTTCTCATTTTCCACTTAGAATGTCTTTTAAATTTCCAGAAATTCTATGTTGTTCTAATTTGAGGTTTCTATTTTTTATAGAAAGAATTCATTGGTTTTTCAAAATGAAAACTGTTTTTCAAAATAAAATTTATGGTGATTAGGTCTTATAATTATGGGAGAGTTTTTAGATTAAAGTAGAAGATTGGTGCCAGTGAGTAAAGACACTTGTTGAGAAAGCAGACTTAGGGAAAGGTCTCCTATTCACCATTTTGACCTGAGGAAATCACCTTTTTTGTTACTTTTTTTTTTTTTGAGATGGAGTCTCACTCTGTCTCTCAGGCTGGAGTGTAGTGGTGGTGATCTTGGCTCACTGCAACCTCTGCCTCCTGGGTTCAAGCGATTCTTCTGCCTCTTGGGTTCAAGCGATTCTTCTGCCTCAACCTCCCAAGCAGCTGGGGTTACAGGTGTGTGCCACCACACCCAGCTAATTTTTGTATTTTTAGTAGAGACGGGGTTTCACCATGTTGACCAGGCTGATGTCAAACTCCTGACCTCAAGTGATCCACCAGCCTTAGCCTCCCAAAGTGCTGGGATTACAAGCATGAGTCACTGTGCCTGGCCTAGAATGCTTTAATTTAGGTTTTTCTCTTTTTCATATTTTTTTCTATTTTTTTTTTTCTTGAGATGAAGTCTCACTCTGTTCCCTAGGCTGGAGTGCAGTGATGCGATCTCGGCTCACTGCAACGTCTGCCTCCAAGTGATTCTCCTACCTCAGCCTCCTGAGTAGCTGGGATTACAGGCACATGCCACTAATTTTTGTATTTGTTTTTAGCAGAGATGGAGTTTCACCATGTTAGCCAGGCTGGTCTTGAACTCCTGACCTCACGTGATTCACCCACCTTGGCCTCCCAAAGTGCTGGGATTACAGGCGTGAGCCACCACCCCCAGCCTTTCATATTTCTTTATAAAGCTGATGAGAATATTATTTATTGGTAAACTGATTATATTATGGAATGAGAACTCCTGGTGACTTTCTTACAGTCAAAATCCATTAAAGATGAGAAGAATGTTTTTATTTGGAACCTCTCATTTTCTTGTTTTCCATCATTATCTGCAGGAGTAGTGAGTTAGCATTTATCTTCTTGACACATTTCATGAACCTGTTGATTGCGTTTCTGAGTTAGAATATTATTTAGATTCAAATGAAGGCTTTTAACTTTGATTTAATTTACTGGGTAGGAGTCTTATTTATTTTTATTATTTTGAGATGCAATCTTGCTCTGTCACCCAGGCTGGAGTGCCGGTAATCCCAGCACTTTGGGAGGCCAAGGCAGGAGGATCACTTGAGCTCAGCAGTTTGAGACCAACCTGGGCAACATATGAAACCCTGTGTCTACAAAAAAATACAAGAATTAGCTAGGCATGGTGGTGTGCACCTGTAGTCCCAGGTACTTGGAAGGATCGGTTGAACCCAGGAGGTTGAGGCTACAGTGAGCCTGGATAACAAAGCAAGACCTTGTCAAAAAAAAAAAAAAGTGTCTTGCTGGGTTAAATAATATATACATTTTTGATTTTGACAACTACTGCTTACGTGTCTTCCAAAGGTATTGTATAAATTTACATTCTCACTCAGATATGAGGGACCTGTTTGTCCACACCTCAGTACCCGTGTGTTTTGTCATCATTTTGGAGTTTTGTGAAAATGATGGTACACAGGTGGCCAGGCATGTGGATGTCCAGTTTTCCCAATGTCATTTGTTGAAGTGACTGTCCTTTTCTCATCTAATGGTCTTGGCCCCTTTGTTAAAGATCTTTTGACCATGTATGTGAGGGCTTATTTCTGGGCTCTCTATTCCATTGGTCTAGATGTATGTCTTTATGCCAGTACTACACTGTTTTGATCACTATAGCTTTGTAATATGTTTTGAAATCAAGAAGTGTGAGCCAGTTTTTTTTTTTCAAGATTGTTTTGGCTATTCGGGATCTATTACTGAAATTTACAAATTTGCACAACATAATATTTATCATTTTAACCATTTGTATGTTGATGCCAAATGACTGGTATTAAATACATTCACAGTGTTGTGTAATCATCACCACTGTCTAACCCAAAACTTTTCATGACCCTAACAAAAACTTTGTACCCATTAAACAATAACTCCTTCCGCCAAGCCTTTGGTAACCTCTGTTCTGCTTTTTATCTCTCTTTCTCATCTCCCTTTAATATGTGTTTCCATTTATGCCCTCTTTTGTGATTTGAAATGAAAAATAAGTATAAAGATGAACAATAAGTCAGAGTAGTAAGTTGAGAACTACATGTCTATTCTCTCATTTCTTTACCTTGAGAGTCATTGATCTGTACCTTCTGGTTCAGGGGTCATAGTACTAGGGATGTGGTCTGTGACCATATACTTCTTTAGAGCAAGGCTAACTTGAGTATGGAATCTGGTCATTGATTTTCATAGCTTTAAGCTCTAGCTCAGTGAGGTACTAATCCCAGACTGACAATTTTGAATCTTGCTTCATCATATAAAAACCCAAGATTTAATAATTTTTATTTCCTTTAATATATTCAGCCATTATTATTTATTTTTTATTATTTACTAGTCTCCTCATATTTCAGGTTTTAATACAATATGATATTTAATTGATACAATATAGTGTTACATACATTTATTCCCATTTGGAAAAATGATTAACTGAATGGTTTCTTTTTTTTGTTTTTTTAAGATAAGGTCTGGCTCTGTCACCTGGGCCAGAGTGTCATGGTGTGATCTTGGTTCACTGAAGTTTCTGCCTCCTGGCAGAAAGCAATCTTCCTGCAGGGGAACTCAGGAAGCTATTATAATAGTACAAGCTGTAAAAATCACGATGGCTTGGACTAGAGTGGTAACAGTGGAATGGTGTGAGAAGCAGTTGGATTTGGAAAATATAATTTGCTGATCATTTTGTTGTGGTATCTGAGGAAAATAGAGGAGTCAAGGATGATTACAGGGATTTTGGCCTGAGCAGTTGGGTGAGTGGTTGTTGGTACCATATACTGAGAAGGTGAAGTCTTGGGAAAGTGTATGCTTTGTGGGTGATCAATAAAATCAAGAGTTCAGGTTTGGAGACATTCAGTTGAAACTCCTTCCCACTTTAGCAGTCATGCCTCCTGTTCAGGTATCCACTGATGCTGTGAATGTGTATTATTTGTTTCTTTTTCTTATTACTGCCAGGAACACCTGGCCTCTTTGCTCTTCCCTATGTCTTTATGCTGACATTAGTTTCCTGGGGTTCTATCTTCATTTCTTTGCTACAAGAGCAAACAGGAGTTTCCACTTATGTTGTAGAAGTTTCATCAGGATAAGTTCCTAATACCCCAAATTAAATTCAGAATATATTTATGCAGCAATAGTTTTTTGTTTTTTGTTTTGAGACAGAGTCTCTCTCTGTCACCCAGGCTGGAGTGCAGTGGCGTGATCTTGGCTTACTGCAACCTCTGCCTCCCGGGTTTAAGGGGTTTTCCTGCCTCAGCCTCCTGAGTAGCTGGGACTACAAGTGTACACCACCATGCCCGGCTAATTTTTTGTATTTTTAGTAGAGATGGAGTTTCACCATGTTAGCCAAGATGGTCTCATTCTCCTGACCTCATGATCCACCCGCCTCGGCCTCCCAAAGTGCTGGGATTACAGGCGTGAGCCACTGCATCCGGCCAGCAGTAGGTTTTTAACTTTTGGACATAATTTCAAACTTATGAAAAGTTACAAGAATAATACAAAGAACTCTCTGATATGCTTTCTTTAGCACCAGCTGTTAACATCTTGCCATGTTTTCTTTATCATTCTCTCTATATTCATATTATTGTAGTTTCCTGAGCCATCTGAGAGAGTAAGCTGTAGACTTCATGTTCCTCTATCCCTAAATATTGCAGCCTGTATTTCCTAATCACAAAGTCATTCTCTAACATAAACCTGAAGAGTCAAAGTCTGGAAACTGAAATGTTGATATAATAGTATATTTCCTGATGTACAGCCCCTTATTTCCATCTTGTCAGTTGTTCCATTCATCTCCCTTACAGCAACCTCTTTTCTCCCATTCTAAGATCTAATCCTGGACCATGTATTATATTTAGTTGTCATGTCTTCAGTCTCTAATCTGGAGCAGCTTTTCCATTTTTCTTTGAATTTCATGGCATTGATCTCTCTCTCTCCCCTGTCTCTCTCTCTCTGTCTCTCTCCCCCTCTCCCCCTCCTCTCTCTCTTTTTCCTTCTTTCTTTCCTCCCTCTTTTTTTTGATGCGGTCTTGCTCTGTTTCCAGGCTGGAGTGCAGTGGCATGATCTCAGCTCACTGCAACCTCCGCCTCCTGGGTTCAAGCAGTTCTCCTGCTTCAGCCTCCCAAGTAGCTGCGACTACAGGCATGCACCACCACGCCTGGCTAATTTTTGTATTTTTAGTAAAGGTAGGGTTTCACTATGTTGGCCAGGCTGGTCTTGAACTCCTGGCCTTAGGTGATCTGCCCACCTTGGCCTCTCAAAGTGGTGAGATTACAGACCTGAATCACTGCACCTGGCCGATATTTTTAAATAAATACAGGCCAGTTATTTTGCAGATTGTCCTTCAGTTTGTCTGGTGTTTCCTTATGATTAGATTCAGATTATGCACTTTTGGCAGGAATACTATCATAAATGATGTGTCTTTCTCATTAATTATTTCAGGAGCCACATGATGTTCATTTGCCTTAATAGTGCTAATAACGTTGGTCACTTAGTTAAGGTGATTTTTGCCAGATTTCTCCACTATAAAGTTTCCCCCTTCTCAAATACACACTTTCTTTTTAAAAAAATTTGTTTAACAACTGCTTAAATGGTGTTTACCATGTACCAAGCAGTATTCTAACATTAATTTATTTAAATAGTGTAATAAATGATCATTGTTTTCTAATTGGGTTGCAGTGTATCTTACAGCTTTCTATTTCCTCCTTACTGCCACATTCCTGGCTCAAGCCCTCTTCAACTCTGGTTTGGGTTAGTACTTATTTCTAAGTAATAGTACTTCTTTCCAAAGTTAATTGTTCTGTTTTTTTAAATCTGCCATTTATCAAATTGCACTTGTTTTCTCAAGTACTATAATCCATCAAGTATCTCTTGTTCAGATCTTCAATCTTTATTTCTCCTTGTTGGTTTCTGCCCTCTTTCCTAAAAACATGTTTCTTCAATCCTAAAAATAGCTTCTTATTTTCTCCTTAAGTGGGCTATCTTCCTCCCCTTTTTGGAGAGAAGTAGATATGTTTTCTTCTACTTCTTTATTAGTCCACTTAACAGGAATCTGACTTTCTTCCACAACTCTAGTGAATCTCTTTACCAATTTCCTTTCGAAATCCAGTTTCCTTTTTTCTTTAATAGTTGAGATTTTATTGGTTGTACTGAAGATCAGTACATGGACATTTCAGTTGTACACAATTCTTAACGTATGTACCGAAAATCTAAAAAGCCACGTGTTGTAATTGTTTCAAACAGTTATTTGCAGTGACTTAAAATTTGGAGGTAAATTTTCCTTAAGAGGATAATCAAGTTCCAGTATCTTCAGATATTGATAAGCTGTTACATAAGTCCCACCAATTCACAACTTAATATCCTTATCACTACATATGCAATTTTTTTTTTTTTTTTTTTTTTTTTGAGATGGAGTCTCGCTCTGTCGCCCAGGCTGGAGTGCAGTGATGTGATCTTGGCTCACTGCAACCTCTGCCTCCCGGGTTCAAGGCATTCTCCTGCCTCAGCCTCCCAAGTAGCTGGGACCACAGGCATGTGCCACGATGCCCAGCTAATTTTTTTGTAGTTTTAGTAGAGACCGGGTTTTGCTGTGTTAGCCAGGATGGTCTCGATCTCCTGACTTCATGATCCACCCACCTTGGACTCCCAAAGTGCTGGGATTACAGGCGTGAGCCACTGTGCCTGGCCGTCACAAATTTTTAACCTTTCACAGCACTTTAACAAAATTATTAGGAAAACAGAGCTACCATGACCAAAGATGTTACAGAGTGCACACAGTTCTGACAGGGAGAGCCATGACCAGGAGTAGTTTTCTTCAGGAAACAGTACTACTAAAAAAAAACATGGTAATAGAAATAATTTAAGATGTTTAAGAATTGAATGCACAACTCTGACTCCACGTTGCCTTGGAATATGCTTTGTATTATAGGATATAAAAACTACCTGCCCAGCTATGGAGTGTTAAGTTGACACCCAAGAGTCAAAGCTTTCCATAATTTCATATCTCGAATTATCTTCTGTTGTACCAAAAAATAAACAACCAGCAAATAATTGTACCTCTTACAAAAAAGCACTTAAACTTAATAAGTGGGACAATGTAGGAATCCCTTCTATAATGTGGGATCCCTTCCTTCTAAAATGTTTCTAGAGCTACAATAAAACACATTTATAAAATAGTTGATAAAAATATTCCTCTGGATTGTGCAAGAAGGGAGACCAGGACCACCGATAAGACAGGGTATTTTATATTAATCAGACTAGGCTTCTTTCTGTCTTGCTGCATTGAAGGCTGAACCCTCCTTGTTTTTTGTTTCTCCATTTTCTTCAGGTAAATCTTTAGTTTCTTGGTTAGCTACTTTGGCATGCTCTCCCTTTGTTCCTAGTTTTGTTTTTGTTTTTGCTTTTTTGTCTGAAGATTTATCCTTTCCTGCTGCATTTTTTGGCTTTGTTTCCACTTTTGCAGGAGCAAAGTTCAGGTGACAACCTTGTGGATTTCCTCTTGGAGTTTTCTTTTATGCCCTTTTTGCTGAGCTGACCTTCCTCTTGGGAATCTTGATGGTGGGGAGGACATGGTTCCTGGTGTCTGTGGGCTGCAGTGTGCCCTTGTTACCTTTTTTCCAGATGTCAAAAGTTTGCTTTAAAGCTTTATAGTGTTACCCTTTCCCTCCCCCCTCTGCTTTTGTTTTGATATAGAGTCTCGCTCTGTTGCCCATTCTGGAGTGCAGTGGTGAGATCCCGGCTCACTGCAACCTCCACCTTCCAGATTCAAGTGATTCTCCTGCCTCAGCCTCCCTAGTAGCTGGGACTACAGGCACCTGCCACCATGCCTGGCTAATTTTTTTGTATTTTTAGTAGAGATGGGGTTTCACCATGTTGGCCAGGCTGGCCTCGAACTCCTGACCTCAAGTGATCTGCCCACCTTGGCCTCCCAAAGTACTGGGATTACAGGCATGAACCATCACACCTGTCCATCCCTCCATTTTTTTTCTGTAAAAAAATATACACCAGGTGCAGTGGCTATGCCTGTAAACCCACCACTTTGGAAGGTTGAGACAGGAGGATTGTTTGAGACTAGGAGTTTGAGATCAGCCCGGGCAACATAGTGAGACCCTGTCTCTACAAAAATAATAAAAAATAAAAACAAACACATATAATTTGCCATTTTAATCATTTTAAAGTATACAATTCAGTGGCATTAATTACACTCACAATACAGCTGTCACTACTATCTACTCCTAAAACCCTTTTACAATCCCAAACAGAAACCTTGAACCATTAAGCAGTAATTTCCTATTCCTTCCCCATTAACCCCTGGTAACTTCTAATCTACATTCTTCCTCTATGACTTTGCCTATTCTAGGTATTTCATATAAAAGGTAACATACAGTATTTATCCTTTGTATCTGGCTTATTTTACTTAGCATAGTGTTCTCAGTGTTTATGATGTAGCATGTATCAGAACTTTATTCCTTTTTTATGGTTGAATAATAATATTTATCCGTCATGGACTCTTATGTTGTTTCCGCCTTTTGGTTATTTGCGAATAATGATGCTATGAACATTTCATGTATATGTATCAGAGTCTATATATATATATATATATATATTTAAATATATATATATATTTATCTATATCAGAGTCTATATATAAATATATATATATATAAATATATATATATATTTATCCATGACGGATAAATATTATTATTCAACCATAAAAAAGGAATAAAGTTCTGATACATGCTACATCATAAACACTGAGAACACTATGCTAAGTAAAATAAGCCAGATACAAAGGATAAATACTGTATGTTACCTTTTATATGAAATACCTAGAATAGGCAAAGTCATAGAGGAAGAATATCCACATACAAATATATATATATATATATATATATATTTTTTTTTTTTAGATGGAGTCTCGCACTTTTGCCCAGGCTGGAGTGCAGTGGCACCGTATCGGTTCACTGCAACCTCTGCCTCCTGAATTCAAGCAATTCTCCTGCCTCAGCCTCCCGAGTAGCTGGGATTACAGGCACTCGCCGCCATGCCCAGCTAATTTTTGTACTTTTAATAGAGACTGAGTTTCACCATGTTGACCAGGCTGGTCTTGAACTCCTGACCTTGTGATCTGCCTGCCTCGGCCTCCCAAAGTGCTGGGATTACAGGTGTGAGCCACTGCACCCAGCCCCTATTTTCAATTAATTAATTAGTTTTTATAGAGATGGAATCTCGCTGTGTTGGTCAGGCTGAGGTGGGAGGATTGCTTGAGCCCAGGAGTTTGAAGTGGCAGTAAGCTATGATTGTGCCACTACCCTCCAGCCTGGGAGATAGAGACTGTGTCTCCTAAAAAAACAAAATTACATTCACCATTATCACCATTCACGTCCAGAACTCTTCATTTTGCAAAACTAAAACTCTGTATTCATTAAGTTACTCCTCACTCTCTCCTTTCCCTCCAGCCTCTACAACCACCATTCTGCTTTCTGACTTTGTGAATTTGACTAGCTTAGGTGTCTCATGTAAGTGGAATCATTACAACAATTGTCCTTTTGTGACTGGCTAATTTCTGTTAGCATACTGTCCTTAAGGTTCATCCATGTTGTAGCATGTATCAGAATTTCCTCCCTCTTTAAGGCTGAATAATATTCCATTGTATATATTTATTTTGTTTAACCATTTGTCTATTGATAGACATTTAGGTGCTCCACCTCTTGGCTATTGTGAATAATGCTGCAGTGAACATAGGTGTGCAGATATCTCTTTGAGACTCTACTTTCATTGCTTTTGCATTTTGAGCTAATTTTTTATGTGGCAGTGTATATTCTTTTGTATGTGGATATTCAGTTATCCCAGTACCATTTGTTGAAAATATTATTCTAGGCCGAGCGTTGTGGCTCACGCCAGTAATCCAAGCACTTTGGAGGTCAAGGTGGGCAGATCACCTGAGGTTGGGAGTTCAAGACTAGCCTGACCAACATGGTGAAACCCCATCTTTTAAAATAAAAATAAAAGGAAAATATTATTCTTTTCCCTTTTGAATTTTCTTGGCACCTTTGTTGAAAATAAATTGACCATAAATGTGAGGATTTTTGTCTGTACTCTCTCTTCTATTCCATTGATCTATAAGCCTGTTCTTATTGCCAGTACCATAAAGTGCATGTTGTTTTTTGAAGTATGAAAAGTCTTAAATTTGATGAATTCTAGCTTTTTTTTTGTTTTATGGGTTGTATGCTTTGTGCTTTTGAAGAACTCTCACTAGAAAAAATCATGAGCATTTTCCTCATGTTTTTTCTATGTTGTTAAAGTTATAGTCATTTGAGTCTGTGATCCGTTTTGAGTTAATTTTTATATATAGTGTGAGGTAAAGATCTGAGTTCATTTTTATATATTTGGAAGTCCAGTTGTCCCAATACTATTTGTTGAAAAGACTTTCTTTGCCCTTTTGAATTGCTCTAGTGCCTTTGTTGAAAATCTGTTTTCCAAGATATGAAGGTTTATTTTTGGATTCTCAGTTTTGTGCCATTGGTATGTGTGCCTATTCTTATGACAGTACCACACTGTCTTCATGACTGTAGCTTTATAGTAAGTTTTGAAATCAGGTAGTGGAAGTCCTCTAAAATTTTCAAAATTGTTTTGAGAATTCTGATTTCTTTGAATTTCCATATAAATTTTATGATCAGATTGTCAATTTGTACAGAAATGCTTGCTGAAATTTTAATAGGGACTGTATTACATTTATAAATTAAATTGGGAGAGTATGAACCAATTCATGAATATGGAATGTGTTTCTATTTATTTAGATCTTTAATTTCTCTCAGCTATGTTTTTTTAATTTTCAGAGTATGAGACTTGCACATCTGTTATATTTATTCCTAAGTATTTAATTTTTAATTTTTTTAAGGACAGAGTCTTGCTCTGTTACCCAGGGTGGTGCAGAGGCACAGTCATAGCTTACTGCAGCCTCAAACTCCTGGGCTCAAGTGATCCTCCTGCCTCAGCCTCCCTCCTGAGTAACTGGGACTATAGATGCACGTCACTGTGCCCAGCTAATTTAAATTTTTTTTTTTTTTTTTTTTTTTGCATTTTAGGTTTTGGGGTACATGTGAAGAACATGCAAGGTTGTTGCACAGGTGCACACCTGGCAGTATGATTTGCTGCCTCCCTCCCCTTCACCTATATCTGGCATTTCTCCCCATGCTATCCCTCCCCAACTCCCCACCCCCCCCACTATCCCCCCTCCCCCCAACAGACCCCCGTGTATAGTGCTCCCCTCCCTGTGTCCATGTGTTCTCCTTGTTCAACACCCGCCTATGAGTGAGAACATGTGGTGTTTGATTTTGTGTTCTTGTGTCAGTTTGCTGAGAATGATGTTTTCCAGGTTCATCCATGTCCCTACGAAGGATGTGAACTCCTCCTTTTTAATGGCTGCATAATATTCCATGGTGTATATGTGCCACATTTTTCCTGTCCAGTCTATCATCGATGGGCATTTGGGCTGGTTCCAGGTCTTTGCTATTGTAAACTGTGCTGCAATGAACATTCGTGTGCATGTGTCCTTATAGTAGAACGATTTATAATCCTTTGGATATATGCCCAGTAATGGGATTGCTGGGTCAAATGGAATTTCTATTTCTAGGTCCTTGAGGAATCGCCACACTGTTTTCCACAGTGGTTGAACTAATTTACACTCCCACCAACAGTGTAAAAGTGTTCCTATTTCTCCACATCCTCTCCAGCATCTGTTGTCTCCAGATTTTTTAATGATCGCCATTCTAACTGGCGTGAGATGGTATCTCAATGTAGTTTTGATTTGCATTTCTCTAATGACCAGTGATGATGAGCATTTTTTCATATGTTTGTTGGCCTCATGTATGTCTTCTTTTGTAAAGTATCTGTTCATATCCTTCGCCCATTTTTGAATGGGCTTGTTTGTTTTTTTCTTGTAAATCTTTTTTAGTTCATTGTAAATTCTGGATATCAGCCCTTTGTCAGACGGGTAGGCTGCAAAAATTTTTTCCCATTCTGTTGGTTGCCGATTCACTCTATTGACTGTTTCTTTTGCCGTGCAGAAGCTGTGGAGTTTGATTAGGTCCCATTTGTCTATTTTGGCTTTTGTTGCCAATGCTTTTGGTGTTTTGGTCAAATTTTTTTTTTTTTTTTTTTTTTTTTTGTAGAGATGGAGTCTCTCTTTTTTCCCCAGGCTGGTCTTGAACTTCTGGGCTAAAGCAATCCTCTTGCCTCAGCCTCCCAAAGTGCTTGGATTATAGGTGTGAGCCATTACACCCAGCCTTAATTCATGATGCTATTCTGAATATAATTTTTTGTTAATTTTATTTTTGGACTGTTTATTGCTAGGATATAGATATACCATTACCTTTTTTTTTTTTCTTTCCTGGAGACGGAGTTTTGCTCTAGTTGTCCAGGCTGGAGTACAATGGTGTATTCTCGGCTCACTGCAACCTCTGCCTCCCAGGTTCAAGTGATTATCCTGTCTCAGCCTCCTGAGAAGCTGGGATTACAGGTGCTAGCCATCACCCCCAGCTAACTTTTGTATTTTTATTAGAGATGGGGTTTCACCATGTTGGCCAGGTTGGTCTCGAACTCCTGACCTCTGGTGATCCACCTGCCTTGGCCTCCGAAAGTGCTGGGATTACAGGTGTGAACCACTGCGCCCAGCCATATACCATTACTTTTTGTATATTGGTTTGATTATTTGACCTTGCTGAACTAATTTGTTAGTCCTAGCAGGGTTTTTTGGTGTGTGTGTATATGTGTTTTGATTCCTTAGGATTTTCTGTATATGGGTCATGTTTTCTTTGAATAGAGACATTTTGCTTCTTCCTTTCCAACTTGATGCCTTTAATTTCTTTTCTTTTTTTCTCCCTTATTTCACTGAAAAGATCTTTCAGTATGTTGTTAAAAACAAGTGGTGAGGGTGTGAATTCTTGTTTTTTCTGATCTAAGGAAGAAAATATTTAGTCTTTTACTATTAAGTGTGATATTAGTTGTAGGTTTTTCATATATGGCCTTTATAAAGGTGAGAACATTTTCCTTTTTTAAAAAATCATGAATGGGTATGG
The DNA here is from genome assembly GCF_030222135.1 of Aotus nancymaae. NCBI lineage: Eukaryota > Metazoa > Chordata > Mammalia > Primates > Aotidae > Aotus > Aotus nancymaae. The sequence continues at coordinate 33,207,979 of NW_026988428.1, forward strand.
GTGTGTGAAAATTCTTTTCCTGTATCTATTGGGATGATCATGTGACTTTTATCATTTATTTGATATGGTATGTTACATCAATTGGTTTTTGCATGTTAAACCAATCTTCCATTCCTGGGATAAGTCCTACTTGGTCATGGTATTGTAATTGTTTTCTATGTCGCTGAATTTGGCGCATATATATATGTATATGTATTTTTTTTTTTTTTCTGTTTTTGAGACAGCACCTCACTTTGTCATCCAGGCTAGAGTGCAGTGGCATGATCTCAGCTCACTGCAGCCTCAACCTCCCAGGTTCAAGTGATCCTACTCCCTCAGCCTGCCAAGTAGCTCAGGTTACAGGTGGTGCCAGCACCCCTGGCTAATTTTTAAAAATATTTTTTGTAGAAACGGAGTTTCACAGTGCTGGCCAGGCTGGTCTTGAACTCCTGAGCTCAAGTGACAGGTATGAGCCACCGTGCCTGGCCTGGCTTGCTAGTATTTTGTTAATAATGGTTTTCTCCTATCGCTTCTTGGCCTTTTGGCTAAGATCAAGCGAAGTAGTAATGGTTTTCTCCTATATTTATGAAGAATATTGATCTGTAGTGTTTTGTGTTTTTGTTTTTGTTTTCTTTTTTTCAGTTCTTTTTCTTTCTTTTTTTTTTTTTTTTTTACCAATAACTCTGGAGAATATACCAAGTAATGTTTTTGTTTTTTTGAGACAGAGTCTCACTCTGTAGCCCAAGCTGGAGTGCAGTGACATGATCTCAGCCCACTGCAACCTCTGCCTCCCAGGCTCAGGTGATTCTTGTGCCTCAGCCTCCTGAGTAGCTGGGATTACAGACATGAGCCACCCTACCCAGCTAATTTTTGTATTTTTAGTAGAGACAGTGTTTTACCACGTTGTGCAAGGTGGTCTCAAACTCCTTAGCTCAGGTGATTCGCCCACCTTCGCCTCCCAAAGTGCTGGGATTGCAGGTGTGAGCCACTGCACTTGGCCTGATCTGTAGTTTTCTAGTGATGTCTTTGTCTGGTTGCAGTGTGAGGGAAATATAGGTTGTTTTAATTTTCTGTTGCTGCTGTAACAAATTACCACAAACTTAATGACTTAAAGCAACGTGCATGTCTCATCTCAGTTTCTGTAGGTCAGATGTTGGGTACAATGTGGCTCAGATGGTTCTCTACAAGGTTGAAACCAAGGCATGGCTTTGTTCCTTTCAGGAAGCTCTAGTGAAGAGTTCATTTTCAGGGTCAGTCAGGCTGTTGGCAGAATGCAGTCCCTGTGGCTGTAGGACTGAGGTTCTTGGTTCCTTCCTGGCTGTTGGCCTGGGGTTCTCAGCTTCTAAAGACTGTCAACATTTCCTAGCCTCCTGGCTCCCTTCAAAGCCAGTTACAGCATATTAGGTTCCTCTTGCTTCAAATCTCTGTCTTTCCCCTTTGCCACATCTCTGTGATCCATCTTTCTTAGCTCCAGCCAGAGAAATTTATCCTCTCTTAAGAGCTCATGCAATTAGATTGGGCCCACCCAGATAATCCAGACAAATCTCTTTATTTGAAGGTCTGTGACATTAATTACATCTTCAGAATCCCTTTGTAGCAGTACATAGATTATGTTTGATTGACTAATTAGGGGACAGGAATTTTGGGGAGATATCTTTAGAATTCTGCCTACTACACAGGCCTCATAGAATTAATTAATTAGGGAATATTCTTCTATTTTCTTTCTTTTCTTTTATTCTTTTTTTTTTGAGACAGAGTCTCACCCAGGCTGGAGTGCAGTGGAGTGATCTCAGCTCACTGCAACCTCTGCCCCTCTGGTTTAAGCAATTCTTCTCCCCCAGCCTCCAAAGTAACTAGGATTACAGGTGCCCACCACCATGCCCAACTGATTTTTTGTAGAGACAGGGCTCGCCATGTTGGCCAGGGTGGTCTTGAACTCCTCACCTCAGGTGATCTACCCACCTTGGCCTCCCAAGTGCTGGGATTACAGGCATGAGCCACTGCGCCTGGCCCGTTCTTCTTTTTTCTTTTCTTTTCTTTTTTTTTTTTTTTTTGAAACGGAGTCTCGGTCTATTGCCAGGCTGGAGTGCAGTGACACAATCTTGGCTCAGTGCAACCTCTACCTCTCAGGTTCAAGTGATTCTCCTGCCTCAGCCTCCCAAGTAGCTGGGACTATAGTCATCCACCACCATGTTTGGCTAATTTTTGTATTTTTAGTAGAGACAGGGTTTTACCATGTTGGCCAGGATTGTCTCGACCTCTTGACCTCTTGATCCACCCACCTCGGTGTCCCAAAGTGCTGGGATTACAGGCATGAGCCACCGAGGGCCTGGCTTTTTATATTTCCTAAAAGAGTTTGTGGAGAGTTCTCTTTTTTTTAATTGTTTATTTTTATTTATTTTTTTTATTTTTGAGAATTCTCTTATTTCTTCTTTAAGTATTTGATAAGACAGTATCTGGCCTTGTGCTTTTTTTTGTGGGAAGGATTTTAGATTATTAATTCAATTTCTTGATACCGCCCTTTTTAAGTCAGTCTTGGTAATATATGTTTTTCTAGGAATTTGTTCATTTCATCAGAGTTGTCAAATTTGTGGACATAAAGTTGTTCATAGCATTTCTTCATAATCTCTTGAATTTTTGTAGGGTCTGTAAAATGTCCTTTCTTTTATTCCTGATTTTGGTAAATTGTGTCTTTTTTATTCTAGTCAACCTATCTGTAGGTAAAAAGAACGAGCTTTTGGTTTTATTGCTTTTCTCTAGTGTTTTTTCTGTATATTCTTTGATTGTTGTCTAATCTGTAGTATTTCTTACCTTCTGCTTGCTTGGGATTTAGTTGGCTTTTCTTTTTATAATTTCTTAAATTGGAAACTCAAGCTATAGATTGAAGAACTTTCTTTTCTACCATAGATGTTTTAAGTACCATTTTAGCTATATCCCATAAATTCTGATGTGTTATGTTTTTCTTTTCTTTTTAAGAGACCTTCAAAGCTACCACAAATTAATATGTTTTTATTTTCTTTCAGTTCAAAATATTTTCTAATTTCCTTTTTGAATTTATTTTCTTTGATCCATGGGTTGTTTAGAACTATGTTGTTTATTTGTGACCTGCCTGGGCAACATGGCGAAACCCCATCTCTACAAAAAATATGAAAATTAGCTAGGTGTGGTGGTGCCCACCTGTATTCCCAGCTACTTGGGAGGCTGAGGTGAGACGATCAGTGAACCATGATTGTACTGCTGCACTCCACCCTGGGTGACAGTAAGACCCTATCTCAAAAAGAAGAAGAAAAAAAAGTATGTTCTTTAATTTTGAAATATTTAGAGATTCCCATACTTCTCTCAGCTCTTCATTTTTATTTTATTCTGTTGTTGGATAACCTACTTTGTATGATTTCAATCCATTTAAAATTGAGAATTTCTTATGATCTGTCATATAGTTTAATAAGCTTTCTCTGTAAAGGGCCATATAATAAATATTTGGCTTTATGTGCCATATGGTTTATGTTGCAACTATTAGTTTCTGCTGTTATAGTGCAAAGCTATATAAGTCAATGGACATGCCTGTGTTAGCATAAAACTGTAAAAACAGACAGCCGTAGTCTGCTGTCCCTTGGCCTAGTAGATAGTCTGTCCTTGAGGATGTTCTGTCTGTGCTTGAAGAGAATATACATTATTTTCTTGTTGGATGGAGTATTATTGCTGATTTTCTGTCTGGGTTTTTAATCAGTGTATTAGTCTGTTTGTACACTGCAAATAAAGACATATCAGAGACTGAGTAAGGAAAGAGGTTTAATTGACTCACAGTTCCACATGGCTGGGGAGGCCTCACAATCATCACGGAAGGTGAATGAGGAGCAAAGTCACGTCTTACATGGCAGCAGGCAAGAGAGCTTGTGCAGGGGAACTCCATTTATAAAGCCATCCCATCTCATGAGACTTATTTACTACCATGAGAACAGTATGGGGGAAACTGCTCCATGATTCAGTTATCTCCACCTGGCCCCACCCTTGACACATGGAGATTATTACAACTCAAGGTGAGATTTCAGTGGAGACACAGCCAAACCATATCAATCAGCTCTTGAGAGTGGGATACTGAAGTCTTTATCGTTGTTGAACTCTTTATTCTTTCTGTCAGTTTTTGTTGCAGGTATTTTAGGTCTTATTATTTGGTGGATATATACTTATAATTGTTCTATGTTTCTGATGTCATGATGCTCTTATAATGATTTCTCTCTGTCTCTAGTAAAATACTATTTTATCTGATACCAAGCCCTTTTATTATTAGTTTGCATGATACATCTTTTTTCATTCTTTTACTTTCAATCTCTTTGTGTTTGAATCTATAGTGTGTTTTTTGTAGATGGTATACAGTTGGATCTTGTTTTTCCAGCCACTCTGACAATTTCTGTCTTTTGAGTGGAGTCTTTTTTTTTAAAGAGACAAGATCTCATTCTGTTACCTAGGCTGGAGTGCAGTGGCACAATTAATAGCTCACTGTAACCTTGAACTCTTGGGCTCAAGTGATCCTCCTGCATTGGCCAAGTAGCTAGAACTGCAGGCATATGATACCAAACCTGGCTAATTTTTAAAAATTTTTTTGTAGAAGCAGGATATAGCTATGTTGCCTAGGCTAGCATGGAACCCCTGTCCTCAAGTGATCCTCCTTGCACTGGAATTACAGGTGTGAGCCATTGCATCTGGCCTGAATGGAGTCTTTTAAGTCACTCATAATTAATGTAATTTATGATATAATTAGATTTAACTCTGCTATTTTGGTGGTGGTTGTTTTGAGACAGAGTCTTGCTCTGTTGCTCAGGCTGGAGGGCAATGACACAATCTCAGTTCACTGCAACCTCTGCTTCCTGGGTTCAAGCGATTGTTCTGCCTCAGCCTCCTGAGTACCTGGTATTACAGGGGCCCACCACCACTCCTGGGTAATTTTTCTTTTTTTTGTAGAGACAGGATTTCACTATGCTGGCCAGGCTGGTCTTGAACTTCTGATCTCAGGTGATCCACTTGCCTCGGCCTCCAAGAATGCTGAAATTACAGACTGTATTTGTTTTTGTTTTTGTTTTGAGGCAGAGTTTCACTCTGTTGCTCAGGCTGGAGTACAGTGACCCAATCTTGGCTCACTGCAACCTCTGCCTCCTGGGCTCAAATGATTCTTCTGCCTTAGCCTCCCAAGTAGCTGGGATTACAGGTACCACCACTGCGCCTGGCTAATGTTTTTTATATTTTTAGTAGAGACAGGGTTTCACCATGTTGGGCAGGCTGGTCTCAAACTGCTGACCTCAGGTGATCCTCCTATCCCAGCCTCCCAAAGTGCTGAGGTTACAGATGTGAGCCACCGCGCCCGGCCAGGTGTTTGTTTTTTTGTGTATCTCTTGGCTTTTCTGTTTGCTGCTTGTTCCTCTTTTATTGCCTTTTTTTGTGTTTGATAGTGTTTTTTTTAATAAGCATATGATTCTTTTGTTGCTTTTATCTTTTGTTTTTACTGTTTTTTGAGTTGTTAGTACTTGCTCTGGACATTATAATATGCATCTTATAGTCTAATTTAACTAAATTACTGCTAATTTAATTCTGTAATATAGCTTCTTTCTCCTTTTATGCAGTTGTTTTCATGTATAGTATATCTATATTTGCTATAAACCCAATAATCTAGTATTGTTATTAATCTTGTATTACATAAAGCAGTAATAATTACTTAAATTCTTTAAAAATTTAAGAGAAGGAAGTCTAAAAATATATACTTTAGTTAAATTATTTTCTGTAGAAACAGGATCTTGCTATGTTGCCAAGGCTGGCCTTGGCCTCCCAAAGTGTTGGGATTACAGGTGTGAGCCATTGCGCCTGGCCAAAAATACATATTTTATATTTACCCACATATTTGCTTTTCCTAGTGCTCTTTGTTTCTTTGTGTAGAGTCTGATGTCATTGCTTTTCAACTTGAAAGACTTCTTTGGAATTCCTTGTAAGTCAGGTTTGCAAGCAATGGATTCTCTGTGAGGCTTTGGAATGTCTTTATTTCACCTTCATTTTTGAAAGATAGCTTTGCTGGATATCAAATTGTTGCTTGCCAGTTTTTTCTTTTACCACTTTGAATGTCATTTCCTGCCTTCTGGCTGCTTCTTTTGTTTCTGATGAGAAGTCAGCTGTTAATGTTGTTGCTTCCCTGTACATGATGAAGTATTGTTTTCATTTTCATTTTTGCTGCTTTCAAGATTTTCTGGTTTTGGCTTTAATCAGTTTGACTATGATATGTCTAGATGTGGATCTCTTTGTGTATATCACAGTTATAGTTCATTGAGCTTTCTGACTCTGTAGATACATTTTTAAAAAATCAAGTTGCAAATTGTTTTTGGTCACTATTTTTGTCTTCTTTCACGTCACTTCTTCTGGGGCTTCTAATTTGTATATGATGATATACTTGACATTGTTCCACACATTCCTGAGACTGTTTTACTTCTTTTTTTTTAACTTTTACTTTTTGTTTCTTTGTTTGTTTAAGAGATAGGGTCTTGCTCTGTTGCCCAGACTGGTGGCTGACTGCAGCATTGACCTTCTGAGCTCAAGCCATCCTCTCACCTTAGCCTCCCAAGTAGCTGGGACTACAGGCATATGCCACCACCCTTGACCGATTTTTCATTTCTTATAGAGATGGTGTCTCATAGGTTGCCTAGGCTGGTCTTATATACTCCTGGCCTCAAGCGATACTCCAACCTGGCCTCCCAAAATGCTGGCATTACAGGCATAATAAGCCACTGCACCTGGCTTGTTTTTCATTGTTTTTTCCTTCTGTTTCTTCTAATTAGATAATTTCTATTGTTCTTTCTTCAAGTTTACAGATTTTTTTTCTTCTCCAGTATTCATCTTCAGAATTTTGATTTGGTTGTCTTTTTTTCTTTTCCAAATTTATTTTTGCCCTGTTTATACCATGGTTCTCTTTTTTATCTTTTAGCATGGTTCTCTTTAAAAATAATTTATATCTCTTTGTTAAGATTTTCTTTTTGTTTGAGGCATCGTCCTTATATATAAATATATAGTCCTTTAAAGAAATATATATATATTGTCCTTTAAAGAAATTTGGAGTCTGTTTGCGAAGTGCAGTATTTAGGCCTACTCAGGGGCATTTCCATGTTGTTATTGTTTTCTTATGAGTTTGGGTCATACTTTCCTGCATCTTTTAATGTCTCATAACTTTTTGTTGAAACTGGACATTTTACCTACTATATTGTAGCAACTTTGATTTCTGGATTTTTCCTCCTTCTGAGGGTTTTCATTGCTTTATTGTTTTTATTTTTTAGGTAACTTTCCTGAACTAAATATGTGGAATCTTTTTCTCACTGTGGTATGTGGCTGCTTGTGGCTGATATCTCTACTCAGGTTTTCTTTTTTATTATTATGTTTTAAAATCAGTTTGGGCCAGGCACAGTGCCTCAGGCCTGTTATCCTAGCACTTTGGGAGGTCGAGGTGGGTAGATTGCTTGAGGCCAAGGGTTTAAGACCAGCCTGGGCAACATAGGGAGGCCCTTTTTCTACAAAAAATAAGATAAGTTAGCTGGGTGTGGTGTTACGTGTCTGTAGTCCCAGCCACCCAGTAGGCTGAGACAGAATAATTGCTTAAGCCCAGAGTTTGAGGTTGCAGTAAGCTATGATCGTACCACTGCCTGGGCAACAGAGCAAGACCCTGTCTCTAAAAAAACAAAATCCAATCACAGGACACAGAATTGCAGCAAATAGCATTCTTATAAGTAGCTAACCAGACATTAGAACTTCCACCCTTCTTTGTGACACCTGAGCTCACTAGTGAACTCTGCTTCCAAGTACTCCTGCAAAGTATACCACAAGCCCATCTATATTCTCAGGCCATCCGCTTTAGTTCATATGACCACACTTGCATGTCAGCAACAGAAGGGAACACACATCATACAGCATTTATAGCAGTTGACAAAGAAGTAGGGGAAATACAAGTATCAGTTCACTTAATACATTCGACTAATGTGGGTTATCTAAGAACAAAACTCACTTAAAGTCTTCCAACAGATACAGATGTTCTTTGAATGCAAAAAACATTCATACATCATTTGCTATTATTGCTCTTTGCATACCCTCTCACCAAAGCCACAGGATTGAGAGACACATATCACCAAGTTAAAAAAATATCCATTATGGGCCAGGCATGGTGGCTCACGGCTGTTATCTCAGCACTTTGGGAGGCCGAGGCAAGCGGATTACTTAAGCTCAAGAGTTTGAGACCAGCCTGGGCAACACGGTGAAACCCCATCTCTACTAAAACACAAAAAGTTAGCTGGACGAGGCAGCATGCATCTGTAGTCCTCGGTACTTGGGAGGCTGAGGCAGGAGAATTGGAAGAACCTGGAAGGCGGAGGTTGCAATGAGCTGAGATCACACCACTGCACTCCAGCCTGGATGACAGAGCGAGACTCTGTCTCAGAAAAAAAAAAAAAAATCCGTTATTGGTCAGGCATGGTGGCTCACACCTGTAATCCCAGGACTTTGGGAGGCTGAGGCAGGAGGATTGCTTGAGCCCAGGAGTTGAAGACCAGCCTGGGCAGCATGTTGAAACCCTGTCTCTACAAAAGATACAAAAAATTAGCCAGGCATAGTGGCATGCACCTATAGCCGCTACTTGGGAGGCTGAGGTGGAAGGATCATCTGAGCCTGTGAGGTGGAGATTGCCGTGAGCCAAGATCACACCACTGCACTCTAGCTTGAGTGGTCAGTTAGCGATTGGTTAAAGGTTGTACTAAAACACCATGAACCAGTAAAGCTTGCACCTTCTGCCTGTAGATCTTTTGTTTGTTGGGGACTGCCTTCAAAGCTCAGGTACTTTAAAAGTCTGCCATAACAGAGGTTGCGGTGAGCCGAGATTGTGCCATTGCACTCCAGCCTGGGTAACAAGAGCGAAACTTTGTCTAAAAAAAAAAAAAAAAAAAAAAAAAAAAAAATCTGCCATAATTTTTACTTTCCACTGGGCCCTTTTGAATCAGTGCTTCCGCTATGTGTAGGCTTATGGTCATCCAGAGGTGTGTGGATAGTTTGAACCTTCTCCAGTGTCTGCATCATGAATGTGTGAAACACTTACCAAGGTCCCCTGTAGTCTTCGTTTTCTGACACAGGGTCTGACTCTGTTGCTGATGGTAGAGTTCAGTGGCACAGCCATGGCTCACTGCAACCTCAACCTCCTGGGCTCAAGCAATACTCCCACCTTAGTCTTCCGAGTAGCTGGGACCACAGGTCTGTGCTACCATCCCTGGCTAATTTTTTAATTTTATTTTTTGTTGAGGTGGGATCTCACTCTGTTGCCAGGCTAATTTTGTTTTTATTTTTGAGACAGAGTCTCGTTCTGTTGCTTAGGCTGGAGTGCAGTGCACAGTCATGGCTTACTGCAGCCTCAACCTCCTGGGCTCAAGCCATCCTCCCACCTCACCCTCCTGAGTAGCTGGGAGTACAGGCACATGCCACCATGCCCAGCTAGTTTTTGAAGAGACATGGTCTTGCCATGTTGCCCTGGCTGATCTCGAACTCCTGGGCTAAAGCAATCCCCCTACCTTGGCCTCCCAAAGTGCTGGGACTATAGGCGTGAACCATAGTGCCCAGCTCCCTATTGTCTTGTTTATGAGTTTCCCGTTTAAATTTCTATCTAATCTCCTGGTCTGTTGCTTGTACCAACCATGACAGCAACGTCAGGCTAGCTGAGCCCTTGGTCTTGCTTGTTTGCCACCAAGAATGTGAACTGTTACTGACTGCCTATGGGTATGGGGTTTTTCCGTGCTTTGCTTCACAAGTCAGCCCCCTCTGTCAGTGAAGCTGCTGGTTTTCATGGCTTTCCTTACCTTGGTAGAACTACCTTTCCCACTCACCTAGGGGTATGTGATGGGAGCAGCCATAGACTGCTACTGTTATTACCACAAATTCAGTAGGTTTCTTGTGAATAACCATAGAGAAGATAACATTTGAAAAAAGACCTGAAGGAGATTGAGGAAGTATTCCACGTAGATAACTATGGGAAGTAACATTCCCATTAGAGGGAACACCTTCAGGGCCCTAAGGTGAGAGCATATATAGAGATAAAGAGGCCAGTGTGGCTCCAGTGGAGTAAAGGTAAAGGGAGAACATCAGAACATACAAGACCGCTTAGGCCACTGTCAGGACTGGCTTTTATTTTGAAAATGGGGAGCTGCCAGAGAACTTAGCAGCAGAAGTGGGACATAATCTGTCTTATAATTTTAATAGCAGCCATAGTGAAATAGAAGCAAAAGTGGCAGAACAGAAGATTCAGGATGAGATTCTTGTGATTTAGACAAGGGTAGTAGCAGTGAAAGTGGTGAGAAGTGGTCCAGTTCTGGATGTATTTTAAAGGTAGAACAGATGGTATTCTGATGAATTGGAGGTGGTGGGGAATGAACAGATTCAGGTCTTTATTTAAAGGGAATTTTCCTGTTTATTGTCTGCAAATGATTTTTCTATTCTCTTTATTGAGTCCTATAATTTAAGAATTTAAGTCCTTGTATTGATTCCAGTTATTCTTTGATTGGATCATTTTTGGTTCCCTAATGTTAACTTCAATTATAATTCCTTTTCTCTGTTTTTTTTTCTTCTGAAGGGTTTGCTTCATTCCATTCTTTCTATTTTCATCTGTGTCTATTTTGTTTCTTGCTATTTCTGACTTCTTATTGGATCTATAATTTTTTTTTTCAGTTTTTCTTTGCAATTTGATTTCATTCTATTTTTATCATTTATTTTATAGCTTTTATTGAATTCAACTGAAATTCAAATTCTTATTTGAAATATTCAAATAAGTATTAAAGGAGGAATCTGCTTTTGGTTTGAGGGCTTATATTGTTTTCCAGACTGGGTTCTTCATCTGATGCATGGTAATTTCTTCTCTCAGTGTATTTCTCTTTTTTATAGGAGGTTTGATAGTTCTATTATCTTCTTCATGTTATATGTGGATAACTCCGTTTACACCTTTTTATTTGAAGCTACAGAATATAGATGGAATATCCTTGATATGTTTCCAAACTCCTTTGGGATCTATCCTACCCCTGCTCATCCATTGTGGTTAGTTGTCAATTGTTGCTTTTATCCTCTTTTCTTTTTTTTTTTATTTCTTGAATTTTGCTCTTGAGTTTCTTTCTTGAGTTGCCCAAGATGGAGTGCAATGGTGTGATCTCGGCTCACTGCAACCTCCACCTCCCAGGTTCAAGCAATTCTCCTGCCTCAAGCACCTGACTACCTGGGATTACAGGTGGATGCCGCCACGCCTAACTAATTTTTGTATTTTTAGTAGAGATCAGGTTTCACTGTGTTGGTCAGGCTGTTCTTGAACTCCTGACATGATCCACCTGCCTCGGCCTCCCAAAGTGCTGGGATTACAGGCATGAGCCACCGCACCCGGCCTGCTAATTTTGTATTTTTAGTAGAGATGGAGTTTCACCATGTTGATCAGGCTGGTCTCGAACTCCTGACATGATTCACCTGCTTTAGCCTCTCAAAGTGCTGGGATTACAGGCATGAGCCACCGTGCTCAGCCTCATCCTCTTTTCTTTAACCTGAGGATGTGTGGGTTGAGAAACTTGCCACTGGAGTGTTCAGTTATTTTTGGCAGATCTGAGTTCTGTTCTTTTTTCTAAAATCTTATTAAATGTGCCCTATCCGGGGATATATTCCATGTATTTCCATAGGCTTTGGCTGGTTCTCACAACTTGGCTCAGTGTTCTGGAAGAAGGTAAGCTTCAAATACTCATCCTGCTTTTCCTGAGGTCCTAATGTGGTTTGTAGCAGTTATTACTCTTGATGGAATGTTTTTTAAAACTTTCCCAGAATTACATACTTGATTCTTCTCTTTTCAAAATGGAGAGTATTTCATATAAGTCTACTCTAATTTCTTTCTTGCATTGAATTTTGTAAATGTTCTTCCAGTCAGGTGTCCAAGTATAAGAGTTCTATGATCCTTATCCTGCTTTAAAAATTATTATTTGGCCAGGCACGGTGGCTTAAGCCTGTAATCCCAGCACTTTGGGAGGCCGAGGCTGGCAGATCACAAGGTCAGGAATTCAAGACCAGTCTGACCAACATGGTGAAACCCTGTCTCTTCTAAAAATACAAAAATTAGCCAGGCATGGTGCCGCATGCCTGTAATTCCAGCCACTCGGGAGGCTGAGGCAGGAGAATTGCTTGAACCTGGGAGGCGGAGGTTGCAGTGAGTCAAGAGCGCACCATTGTACTCCATCCTGGGTGACAGAGTGAGGCTCCGTCTCAAAAAAAAAAAGTTATTTTTCAGCCAGGCATGGTGGCTTATGCCTGTAATCCCAGCACTTTAGGAGGCCAAGGTGGGTTGATCACTGGAGGTCAGGAGTTCAGGACCAGCCTAGCCAACATGGTGAAACCCCATCTCCACTAAAAATATAAAAATGAGTTGGGTGTGGTGGCAGGTGCCTGTAGTCCCAGCTCCTTGGGAGGCTGAGACAGGAGAATTGTTTGAATGCAGGAGGCTCAGGTTGCAGTGAGCCAAGATCACACCATTGCACTCCAACCTGGGCAACAAGAGTGAGACTCTGTCTAAAAACAAAACCAACCAAACAAAAACTGGCCAGGCGCAGTGGCTCATGCCTATAATCTAACACTTTGGGAGGCCAAGGTGGGTGGATCACTTGAGGTCAGGAGTTCAAGACCAGCCTGGCCAACATGGTGAAACCCTGTCTCTACTGAAAAAAAAAAAAAAAAAAAAAAAAATTAGCTGGGCACTACTCAGAAGGCTGAGGCAGGAGAGTTGCTCAAACCTAGGAGGCAGAGGTTGCAGTGAGCCACAAGATCATGTCCATCCTGTGTGACAGAGTGAGACTCTGTCTCAAAAAAATAAATAAATAAATAAAATTAAAAAAAAAAAAACTATTTTTCTTCCATCTCTCCCTTTTTTATTATTTTTAAATTTTTTTTATTGTTAACACATCTCTGCTGGCAGGAACTTACGCTTTCTTTACCTAGAAATCTTGAGCATGTATCTTTAAAATGTTTAGTAATTTTTGAAGCATTGATTGTACGACATGCAAAAAAAATGTTTAGTAATATAGAAAAACAGCATTTGTATCTTTGTAATTTAGAGGAGCTTCCTGCAGTATGGACTAATCTCATTTTGATGTTTCAGTTTTCCATGTTAAAATTCCTTTGCACTTCCCTTTTTTCATGTGAAAAAACATTTTAAATGGTCCATTTTCAAGGCATGATAAATCTAGGTACCAGTGGCCAGCCCGCAAATGTAACAAACCACACAGCTCTTGCACCTAGGAGGTCACAATAAGCGAACAGAATGTAGAGGAACGGTCAGCCCATAAAAGGGAAGGGAGTTTCGTTATTGGGAAATCAAAACTTAATCAGGGAAGGGGACTGGGATATAACCTTATAGGGGATAATAAAACTTAGGCAAGGTCCCAGAAGATTATAACCCCATAGTGTTCAACCAGTGAGGAACTGGGGGAGGGACTTGTGTGCTAGGAGATAAATCACCTGTTGTGACTGTCCCAGGTGTGCCTACCCACCAGATACCTGATCTTGCAAGACCATTATTAAAAAGCCTCACTTTTGCTGTTCTTTGTGCCTTTAAGTCCATTCTTTGGGTTTGTATGGTGAGTGTGTTTCTCACATTTCACAGTTCCCCCTATAATTTTTACAGCTGTATTTGAGCTGGGAAACCTGAGGAGAGGTTAGATATAAATTCTAGAGGAAGAGAATAGATCCTTGATTTGGATGGGAAGATCAGATGATAAGAAAGATCTTAGGGAGTGGTAAGAGGTAACATTTTAGTTTGCAAAGCAGATGGGGATATTTCAAATAGCTACAAAAGATAAGAAGACTATGAAAACATGCTTTCTAAACTAAGAGGATAATCTGATTCTAAGATTAAATTTTCTTAGGAAAAATTCTGCTTTTCAGCAGCTACATTGTTTCTAGAGTACTTAAAAAAATAGTTTTGTATAGAGAAATACAAAAGAAACTTTGTGGATATCTCAGAAATTTTGTACAGATAGCCATTATTGTAATAGTATATGTGTGTTTATGTTTTTCCTCCAGAATCTCCCTGGAAAAGGTCTGCAATGATACTTCTTGACAAGAAGTTGATACAAGAGAAGGAAAGGAAAAGCTGGCAAGCAGAATTTCCAACAGCAGGATTTTGTATTTATTGCTTCCAGCTACACAGTTCTGTTGCCTACTTGTAAATCAGAGATACCTACGCTCAAAACCCAGACAAGGCAAAAGGATACTTTTTTTGTATATTTTTTGAGATCAAAGAAATGGCAATGTCCAGGAAACAGAATCAGAAGGGTAAGATTACATGTGGGCATAAATTGTTAAAAGCATAGTTATAATGATCCCCATTTATATCTGTATATTTAAAAACTGTCATTCTAATGTGTTTTGAATGGTTTTACAAGTATTTGTGGATATTGGATTATAGCTTTGTGTATTACCAGCCTCAGAATTAATTCATATAACAGTAGCTTTTCTACTCACACAAACTTATCAAATTGTAACATATAATCTCGAAGATGTGTTTTTGGATACTGAACATAGAGATGTGGTAGGAGAGCTAGCTTACCGCAGGATGTTCTATGTTGTTTGAGTTGACGTTTTTATGGAGAAAGGCAATGGAGCAAGATTAAATGCTTCTGGTTTTTCTTTCCTTCTTTAGCTTTCCTTCCAGGATTATTCTTCTAGCTTCTTGTCTAAAGTGAAATACAAAGTGCAGGGAGTCAGGAAATAGAAGGGTAGTTATAATGGAGGGAAGGACAACAAAGACTGTAAAACCTTTTTAACTTTTCTAGAATAGCTGCAAAAATTTAAAGGGACAAAGTGGTCGGGTGCAGTGATTCACGCCTGTAATCCCAGCACTGTGGGAGGCCAAGGCGGGCGGATCACCTGAGGTTGGCAGTTTGAGACCAGCCTGACCAACATGGAGAAACCCGTCTCTACTAAAAATACAAAATTAGCCGGGTGTGGTGGTGCATGCCTGTAATCCCAGCTACTCAGGAGTCTTAAGGCAGGAGAATCCCTTGAACCTGGAAGGTGGAGGTTGTGGTGAGTTGCGATTGCACCATTGTATTCCAGCCTGACCAACAAGAGCGAAACTCTGTCTCAAAAAAAAAAAGGGACAAAGTGAACAGTGTAGCACTAGAACTATCGTACATAACTGGAATATATTGATTGAAAGAATGATCATAGGCCTGGCACGGTGGCTCATGCCTATAATTCTAGCACTTTGGAAGGCTGAGGCAGGTGGATTACCTGAGCTCAAGAGTTCAAGACCAGCCTGGGCAACACGGTGAAACCCTGTGTCTACTAAAATACAAAAAATTAGTCGGGTGTTGCGGTGTGTGCCTGTAATCCCAGCTACTCGGGAGGATGAGGCAGGAGAATTGCTTGAACCCGGGAGGTGGAGGTTGCAGTGAGCCGAGATCAGGCACTGCGTTTCAGCCTGGGCAACAGAGCAAGACTCCATCTCCCTTGAAAAAAAAAAAAAAAAAGAATGATCATAGGTATCCTGGTGTTTTCCCCTATTTCCCCTAGTTCAGTTTAATTTCCAACTCAGAGTTAATGTTCTTTAATTCAAAACAAAGCTTCATAGGTCCAGGTCTCACTTGCTATATATGAAGTAACTGCTTTTAAACTTAAATTTGACTTGGCAATTCAAATACATAAGAAAGTAAATAAACCAGATTTGTGGTTTCGACAGTTGTACTTTCATTGTGTAGTAAATCTGTAGGAAGAATCTGAGCTCTAAGGAATGCTTAGATTAGTAAAACCGAATTGTTCTATGGAATGAAGTTTACCAACAGAAAAGTTTTTTTTATAGCCAAGTTTGTTTCTTCTTAGTTGTTATAATTCAGTTTTTTTTTTTTTTCCCAGTTACGCTTGAAACATTGAGCATCTGTTTTCACGTTGCAAGTGAGAAATATTATAGTAAAAATAGGGTTCTGGAGTTGAAAATAAAATAATTTCACCTGAAACTTTAGCATTTAATTTTTCCTAAGAAAGTTAACTTCAGCAAATTGCTTTGACCTTTGTAAAACTAGAGAGTCTTTTGTTTATCTCATGTCTGTATTTTGCCAGAGCTATTAAAAAAAAGTATCATTGTGAAGCAGGATATTTCCCTGACCCCTTGCAGGAGTCTTTCCTTTACTCAGCCTGTCTCTCTCAGCTGGCGGGAAGGAGAGCACAAGCAAACAAGGCAGGAACTAGAGTCATTCTCTAGTGACTACAAAACCACAATGAGATACCATTACACATCATTAGTCATTAATCGTTGATGTGATTATTAGCTATTTATGTATTTTTTTGGTGAAATGTCTGTTCAAATTCTTGATCCATTTTTAAAATTTGGAGTCTTCTTACAAAGTTCTTTATATATTCTGAACACAAGTTCTTTATCAAGTACATGATTTACAAGTATGTTCTCCCAGTCTGTGGCTTATCTTTTAATTTTCTTAATGGTGTCTTTTAAAGAGTGGAAGTTTTAAATTTTGATAAAGCCCAATTTATTTTATTTTATTTTTTCTGTTACAGATTGGGTTTTGGTATCATGTCTAAGCATTCTCTAACTCAGAGTCAAAAAAACTTTTTCCCAGAAGTTTTATAGTTTTATCTCATATATTTTAAAGTCTGTGATCCTGTTTGAGTTAGTTAGTTTTTTTTTTTTTTTTCTGAGATGGAGTCTTGCTCTGTTGCCCAGGCTGGAGTGCAATGGCGCAATCTCGGCTCACTGCAACCTCTGCCTCCTGGGTTCAAGCAGTTCTCTGCCTCAGCCTCCCAAGTAGCTGGGGTTACAGGTGCCTGCCACCATGCCCGGCTAATTTTTGTATTTTTAGTAGAGACGGGGTTTCCACATCTTGGCCAGGCTGGTCTTGAACTCCTGACCTCTTGATTCACCCTCCTCGGCCTCCCAAACTGCTGGGATTACAGGCATGAGCCACTGTGCCCAGCCGATGGCCGATTAGTTTTTATATGAGGTGTATCTAAATTTACTTTTTTACATATGGATATACAGTTGTTACAGTATGTTTTGTTGAAGAGGCTATCTTTCCTCCATTGAATTTTCTTAACACCTTTGTTGAAAATCAGTAGACCATATGAAGATTTATTTATTTCTGGACTCTATTCTGTTACATTGATACATATATCTGTCTTTATGCTAGTATACTGTATTTACTAGTATGGCTTAATAGTAAATATAGTTTAATAAGGAAGGGAGATACATCCTCCAATGATTTTTCCCCCCAGAATTTTTTGGGCTATTTTGGTTTCTTTACATTTACATATAAAATTTAGAATCAGATTGTCAATTCTTACAAAAATATCTGCTTGGAATCTATAGAGAGTGCACTGAATCAGTAGGTCAATTGTGTAGAATTGTCATCTTAACAATATGGAGGCTTTCAGTCCATCAACTTACTGTATCTCTGCGCTTATTTAGATCTTAATTTCTCTCAGCAATGGTTTATATATTTAAATATACAACTATTGCAATTTTTTTGTTTATTGCTAAATAATTTATTATTATTATTATTTGAGATGGAGTCTCTCTCTGTCACCCAGGCTGGAGTGCAGTGGCATGATCTTGGCTGACGACAATCTCTGCCTCCCAGGTTCAGGCTATTTTCCTGCCTCAATCTCCTAAAGAGCTGAGTATCTGGGACTACAGGCCTGCACCACCATGCCCGGCTAATTTTTTAAAATTTTTTTATTTTTAGTGGAGACGGGGTTTCACCATGTTGGCCAGGCTGGTCTCAAACTCCTGACCTCAAGTGATCTGTCCACCTTGGCCTCCCAAAGTGCTGGGATTATGGATGTGAGCCACCATGCCTGGCCATATTTCTGAAGGGTAGTTTTGCTAGATATAAAAATCTTCAGCTGGATGCCGCAGTGCCTGCTGAAAGTGGGAGGATTGCTTGAACCTGGGAAGCAAATGTTACAGTGAGCCAAGATCATACCACTGTACTCCAGCCTGGGTGACAGTACAAAACTCCATCTCAAAAAAAAAAAATCTTCATTGATCATTTTTAATTTCAGCACTTAAAATATGCCATTCCACAGAATATGTCATGTTGTTCCCCTGTTGTAATGAGTCATTCTTCTCCTGTTGCTGTCAATATTTTCTCTTTGTTTTTAGTAGTTCGACTATGATATATCTTAGTATGGATATCTTGGCAATTTCATCAAATGTTGGCCATTATTTCTCCAGAAAAAATTTTTTTTTCCTCTCCTTCTTGGGATTCTGTTACACATATAGTAAGCTTGATGTTTTCCTACCAAGAGACTGAGGTTCTGTCCCTTTTTCCCCATTTTTTTTTCCACCTGCTCTTTAGATTGTTTAATTTCTGTTGATCTCTTTTCAACTTTATTGTTCCTTTTCAATTTTATCGTTCCTATTTGACTGCTGTTAAGTCTGTCTAGTGAATTTTTTCTTCTGGTATTGTATTTTCAATTAGAATTTTCCTTCATTTCTTGCCAGGCGCAGTGGCTCATGTAATTCCAGCACTTTGGGAAGCCGAGGCGGGTGGATCAGTTGAGATCAGGAGTTTCAAATAAGCCTAGCCAACATGATGAAACCCTGCCTCTACTAAAAATACAAATTTTAGCTGGAGGTGATGGCACGAGCCTGTAGTCCCAGCTACTTGGGAGGCTGAGGCAGAAGTATCACTTGAACCTGGGAGGCAGGGGTGGCAGTGAGCTAAGATTGCATCACTGTACTCCAACCTGGGCAACACTCCGTCTCAAAGTATTTTAAGTTTCCTTATTGAGATTACCAATTTGTTGAGTCATTGCAACTGTTTTCCTTTGAACCACCACACCAGGCCTAGAATTTTTTTTCTTGCTATATAATTTGACTGAGCTATAGAACTTTTAAGAACTATAGTAATGTGTTACAATTATTTTTCTTAGAGGTATTTGAAAGTAACTGTAAATCCACTTCTTTCTTCTTTTATAAGTTCTATGACCATTTGATTTACATAAAAGTGTACTTAATAAAAATATTTAGAAAGTAAAATAAGGCTGGATACAGTGGCTTACACCTATAATCTCAGCATCTCTGGGAGGCTGAGGCAGGAGTATTACTTCAGATCAGGAGTTTCAGACTAGCCTGGGCAACATTAGTGAGACCCCATCTCTACAAAAAAATAAAATAAGTTAGCAGCTGGGTGCAGTGACTGACGCCTGTAATCCCAGCACTTTGGAAGGCCAAGGCGGGCAGATCACTTCAGTTCAAGAGTTTGAGACCAGCCTGCCCAACATGGTGAAACTCCATCTCTACCAAAAGTTACAAAAATTAGCTGGGCATGCTGGCGGGTGACTGTAATCTGAGCTACTGAAGAGGCTGAGGCAGGAAAATTACTTGAATCTGGGAGGCAGAGATTGCAGTGAGCCAAAATTATGCCACTGAATTCCAGCCTGGGTAACAGAGCGAGACTCCGTCTCAAAAAAAAAAAAAAAAAAAAAAAATAGCCAGGCGTGGTGGTGTGTGCCTGTAGTCCCAGATATTTGGGAGGTTGAAGCAGGAGGATCACTCAGGCCCGGGAGTTTGAGGCTGCAGTGAACTGTGATCACGCCACTGCACTTCGGCCTGGGTGACAGAGCAAGACCCTGTCTCTAAAAAAATAAAGAAAAAACAAAATAAAATAAAACTTTTCATACTTGAAAAACATGGACCAGGCATAGTGGCTCACATCTGTAATCCCAGTACTTTAGGAGGCTGAGCCGGGCAGATCACTTGAGGTCAGGAGTTTGAGATCAGCCTGGCCAACGTGCTGAAACCTCATCTCTACTAAAAATACAAATTAGCTGAGCATGGTGGCACACACCTGTAATCCCAGCTACTCAGGTGAGGAAGGCAGGAGAATCACTTGAACCCAGGAGGCAGAAGTTGTAGTGTGCCAAGGTCATGCCACCTTACTCCAGCTTGGGCAACAGAATGAAACTCTGTTTGGAAAGAAAGAGAGAAAGGGAGCGGGGAAGGGGGAGAGGGAGAGAAGGGAAGGAAGGGAAGGAAGGGAAGGAAGGGAGGAAGGGAGGAAGGGAAGGAAAATGATGTAACTCAACAAAGGGAGGAAAGGAGGGAGGGAGGAAAATTATGTAACTAAACACTCTTTCCATGAAAAATGTTTCATTTTTCATTCATCTCATTCAAAAAAGTTGAACTGTACTTTTTTAACAACTCAAGACAAGATTTTATTCTGGCTACTCAAGTTGTTTCTCATTTTTTTAAAAAATTTTTTGTGTTCTGAAAATGAGAACAAAATAAAAAGAAAAAAAATTTTTTTTTGAGATGGAGTTTTTCTCTTGTTTACCAGGCTGGAGTGCAATGGTGTGATCGCGGCTCACTGCAACCTTTGTCTCCCAGATTGAAGCGATTCTCCTGTCTTAGCTTCCCAAGCAGCTGGGATTACAGGCACCTGCCACCATGCCTGGTTAGTTTTTATATTTTTAGCAGAGACAAGGTTTCACCATGTTGGCCAGGCTGGTCTCGAACTCCTGACCTCAGGTGATCCGCCTGCCTCGGCCTCCCAAAGTGCTGTGATTATAGGCGTGAGCCACTGTGCCTGGCCCCATTTCTCATTTTTTAGGAGTAATTTTATTTTTATTTTTATTTTTATTTTTTTGAGATGGAGTCTCGCTCTGTGGCCCAGGCTGCCTCCTGGGTCCCAGTTCAAGCAGTTCTCCTACCTCAGCCTCCCAAGTAGCTGGGATTACAGGCACAAGCCACCATGCCCAGCTAATTTTTGTATTTTTTAGTAGAGACGGGGTTTCACCACGTTGGCTAGTCTGGTCTTGAACTCCTGACCTCGTGATCCACCCACCTCGGCCTCCCAAAGTGCTGGGATTAGAGGTGTGAGCCACCGTGCCCAGCCAGGAGTAATTTTTTTCTATGTGAAATAGACTGGTTTTATTGATAGTGCTGGAAATGTTTTGAGCCATTTGTTCACTTTCATCTGAAGTATTTATATTATTTATATACCATTTTAAGTCTATTATTTTCTCTAAAAGTTAAATTCCCCACCTAAATTGTAAAATTATATTTGTGGATTTGGTACAAATTGAAACATTAATAATAGAGATCAGAGAAAGAAAAATATATAATGTAGCTGCTCACCAGCTAATAAATCAACTGCATTTGCTTCTCATGTACCTTCTGGTTCTTCTCTATTAGCAAGACTTCTTGAATTCTGTTTAGTGGGCCAGGCGTGGTGGCTCAAGCCTGTAATCCCAGCACTTTGGGAGGCCAAGGCAGGCAGATCACAAGGTCAAGAGATCAAGACCATCCTGGCCAACATGGTTAAACCTCGTTTCTACTAAAAATACAAAATTTAGCTGGACATGGTGGAGCGCACCTGTAATCCCAGCTACTCGGGAGGCTGAGGCAGGAGAATTGCTTGAAACAGGGATGTGGAGGTTGCAGCGAGCTGAGATCACGCCACTGCACTCCAGCCTGGTGACAGAGTGAGACTCCGTCAAAAAAAAAAAAATCTGTTTAGTGATAATCATACCATAAGATAGTCTTCAGTTACCGTTTTTGAGTGTTTCCCAACCACCTACTACAGTTCGTTGTATACCATCTTCTTGAGTAGCAATCAGAAGGGACTTCAGAAATACTATCATTAGCCTCTTAGCCTTGTTCCAGTGTTTTGCTGCTTACCCATCAAAACTTTAAACTTATGTTCAGCATATTTGTTTCTGCCTTAATTTAAGCTCATACTTCTTTTGTAGCTTCAAGAAAATAAAGAACAATTGTTTGACATCCTCTTTTTTTAAAAAAACTTTGAGGGTAAATAGGAAAGGCAATGTGAACATGAATAGTGGTATAAAACATTGTTAGAACCAAACTCAGTTTTTAAATTCCATCTCTGTCACTAGCTAGCTAGGCTGTCCTAGCAAGCTAGGAAATCTCTTTATTGCTCTGGGTCTCTTTCATTCCTGTAAAATGGCAAGATGGCAGAAGACTTGTGTGTAGGGATATCAGGAGGATTAACTGAGATAATTCATGTAGAGCTCCTTCACGATGTCTAGCAGAATGAAGCACTCCTTAATGCCTGTTGCTGTTATGGTGGTCTGTTTAGCCTTTTTCAACTTTAGACCATTTATAATTCCTGTAACTCAGTAGTTCTTACCTGTTAGACTCAATGTTCCCTTTTTGTTTAGTTATTTATTTTTATTATCTTTTTTTATTATCTTTTGAGACAGAGTCTTGCTCCATCAACTAGGCTGCAGTGAAGTGGCACAGTAAGCTCACTGCAGCCTCAAACATTTGAGCTCAAGCAATTATCCTGCCTTAGCCTTTTGAGTAACTAGGACCACAGGAAAGCACCTGGCTTCTTAAAAAAAAAATTTTTTTTTTTTTTTTTTTTTTTTTTTTTTTTTTTGGTAAAGACAGGATCTCACTGTGTTGTCTAAGCAGGTCTCCAGTTTTAGGTTTCAAGTGATCTTCCTGGCTTTGCCTCCCAAAGATTACAGCTGCGAGCCACTGTGCTTGGCCAAAATTTGTATTTTAACCATTTTTAAGTGTATAGCTCAGTGGCATTAGTATATTCACATTGTTGTACAACCATTACTGCTATTCATGTCCAGAACTCTTTTCATATTGTAAAACCGAAACTCCATGCCCATTAAACAGTAATTTAACATTCCCTCCCAGTTGTTAGCAACCACCATTTTACCTACTATCTTTGTGAATTTGACTATTCTACACTACGCATATGTAAGTGAGGTTAAGCTGTGTTCAGTGGCTCACACCTGTAATCCTAGTACTTTGGGAGGATCATTTGAGCCCAGGAGTTTGAAACCAGCCTGGGCAACACAGTGAGACCCCATCTCTCCAAAAAAATTTAGAAAAATTACCCAGGCATGGTGGCATGTGCTTTTAGTCCCCGCTTCTTAGGAGGCTGAGGGAGGAGGATCACTTAAGACCAGGAGGTTGAGTCTGTAGTGAGCCAAGATTGCTCCAGTGTACTCCAGCCTGGGCAACAGAGCAAGACTCTTTCAAAACCTCCCCCCCCAACAAAAATTTATTATCAAAAAGTTTAAGATTATAAAAAGTAGAAAAGTATGAGGAACTCTTATATATCTGTAACCCAGGTTCAATAATTAGCTACATATGGCTATTTTTTTTTTGTCTATGTTTCTACCCACCTTCAATGGTTTATTTTGAAGCAACTTGCTCCCACTATCTCAAGGAAAGACTTTTAAAAAAAAACATAAAATGTACTAACCAGAATGGAAAAAATTAATGTCAGTATATTACATTAGGATTAAAAACACTTGGTCATCAAAAGGCACAATTAAGAGAATGAAAAGGCAAGTTACCAAATGGGAGAAGAAACTTGGATCATGTTTAACAGATACAGAAATACAAATTCAAGAAGAGAAAGATAACTCCCCTTTCCAGAAACTGGGCAAGAATAGGCATGTCAGGAAAGAGAATATCCAAATGGCTAATAATATATATATAGGCATTCAGTCTTTTTAGAAGTAAGTGAAATGCAAATTGAAACCATAATGAGATAACTATAATACTGATCTCATACCAGAATCACTAAAATTAAAAAGAGTAACAGAGCCAGATGTGAAGACTCACGCTTTTAATCCCAGTGCTTTGGGAGGTTTAGGTGGTCAGATCCCTTGAGCTCAGGAATTCGAGACCAGCCTGGGCAATATGGCAAAACCCCGTCTCTACAAAAAGTAAAAAATTAGCCGGGCATAGTGGCACATGCCTATAGTCCTACTATAATCTCAGCTACTCAGGAGGCTTAGGCTGGAAGATTGCTTGAGCCCGTGTAGTTGAGGCCGCAGTGAGCCGTGATTGTGTCACTACATGCAGCCTGGGCCACAGAGTGAGACCTTGTCTCAAAAAAAAAAAAAAAAAGAAAAGGGAATAACAAAAGCAAGAGTGTTTGGGGAACAATAGAAACGGCTGGGCATGGTGGGTCACGCCTGTAATCCCAGCACTTTGGGAGGCCCAGACAGGCAAATCACCTGAGTTCAGGAGTTTGAAACCAATCTAGCCATCATGGCAAAAACTCATCTCTCCTAAAAATGCAAAAATTAGCTGGGCATGGTGGCACACACCTGTAATCCCAGCTACTCTAGAGGCTGAGACAGTATAATTGCTTGAGCCTAAGAGGTGGAGGTGGCAGTGAGCTGAGATCACACCACTGTACTCCAGCCTGGGCAACAGAGCAAGACTGTCTCACACACATACACACAGACACAAAAGAAACTCTCAAACATTGCTAGTGAGAATCTAAATTGGTACAGCTTCTTTGAAAAACTGACAGTGTGTACTGAAGTTGAAGCTATACATGTCATATGATTTAGTTCTATTTTTGTATATGTTCAGCAGAAATGCATTCCTGGGTACACCAGAACACTTGTACAAGAATATTGAAAACAGCATTATATGTATTATCCCCAAACTGGAAGCAACCCAGTTGCCCATCACTAGCGGAATAGATACATAATGGCATAATCATACAGTGAAATATTATTCAGCAACGAAAATGAATAAACTGCCTGTACTTGTAAGAATGTAACATGAGTTTTAGAACATGATGTTGAGCAAAAATCCAAATGCACACCAAAAATAAAATGCATACAGGGTTATCCCTTTTATAGATAAAGGTAAGACTAAACCATTATTCTTAGGGATGTATGCTTAAGTGGTATGAATTTTAAAAAGGAAGTGAAAGTCCAGAGAGTGATTACCTTTGGTGAGTGGGAGATAATTGAAAGGGGACATGAGGAAGACTTCTAGGTACTAGCAGTGTTTTATTTCTTAACCTGGGTAGTAGTACTTGGGTATTTGCTTTGTGATAAATTATCACACTATAATCCTTTATGTATTTGCACCACACATGTGTTATATTTCACTATAACTTTTTTTTTTTAAAGAGGACATTTCATTTGGCCAGAACAGGCTTAAACAAATGTGTTACTTAAGTAGAGTGTTTCTTACCTTCACAGGTTTAACACTTAAAGCTGCCTTGTGATAATTTTAACAATTACTTGGAGATAGGAATATTTATAATTGAAGTTGATTATTGATTTCTGTGTCGGTTTAAGAAAAAACAATCTGACAGGCTTAATTCTCATTCACATGAAGGTTAATGAGTGAAAAATGACAGATTTTGCAGTGCTGTAGTGTTATGAGAAATGTCATGGTTTAGTTGGAGACAGAAGCATGCAATTAGGATTGACCTATTCATTTCTTTACTTTGAAGCAAGGTAAGATGGGGTGGGGTGGAGAGGGAAAGCATTCACTATTTTACAGTGCTAGAAGGAACATCTAAAGCAAAGTCTTTTATAACAACAAACAACTTCTCTCAGATCTAAACTGGAATTAGTGTTATCATGTATGAAATGAAACACAGTTAAAATAAGAAATCATTTCCCATTCCTCACTGTCCAGATTCTTACCAGCTATTCTGTACTGATCTTAGTTAACTGAAAATTTGAGTTTTAATACCTGGTTGTCCATTACTGGCAGAATAGATAGATAAATAATGGCATAATCATACAATAAAATATTATTCAGTAATTGTATTAGTCTGTTTTCATGCTGCTGATAAAGACATACCCGAGACTGGGCAATTTACAAAAGAAAGAGGTTTATTGGATTTACAGTTCTACATGACTAGGGAGGCCTCACAATCATGGCAGAAGGTAAGGAGGAGCAAGTCACATCTTATGTATATGGCAGCAGGCAAAGAGAGAGCTTGTGCAGAGACTATTTTTAAAACCATCAGATCTCATGAGACCCATTCACTATCACAAGAGCAGCATGGGAAAGACCCGCCCCCATGATTCAGTCATCTCCCACCCGGTCTCTCACACAACACATGGGAATTATGGGAGCTATAAGATGAGATTTGGGTGGGGATGCAGAGCCAAACTATATAAAAATGAATAAACTGTCTTTACTTGCAAGAACTTAACATGAGTCTCACAACATGATGTTGAACAAAAATCCAAATGCATGCCAAAAATAAAATGTAGCGTTATTCCTTTATAGATAAAAGTCAAACTAAACCATTAATATTTAGGGATATATGCTTAAGTCGTATGAATTATAATGAAAGGGAGTATTTAAGATACTTTAATTTTTTGCCTTACACAATTGAATTTCTTTGAGTATTCTTGTTGCTACAACACGATTACAATTGAATTTCTTTCCTGGTATACTGGTAGAATTTTTTCTTTTTTTTTTTTTTGAGACGGAGTCTCACTCTGTCACCTAGCCTGGAGTACAGCAGCAGGATCTCAGCCAGCTGCAACCTCTATCTCCCCGGTTCAAGCAATTCCCCTGCCTTAGCCTCCGGAGTAGTAGGGATTACAGATGAACGCCACCATGCCCAGCTAATTTTTTTTTTTTTTTTTTTTTTTTTTTTTTTTTGTATTTTTAGTAGAGATGGGGTTTCACCATGTTGGCTAGACTGGTCTCAAACTCCTGACCTCAGGTGATCTGCCTGCCTTGGCCTGTAGAATTCTTAAGAATCTGAAAGAGAGGAATAGGAAGGAATTTTTTTTAAACTGCATTTCATTTCATTTCATTTCTAGGAAAACGAATTCAAGTTTAATGAGAGATTACCTGGAGACAGAAGAGTGGGCATTAAGTCAGTATCATTGCTTTCTGGCTGTTTTCTAGAGTGTAGTACTAATGATACAGAAGCGAGGAAGGG
Organism: Aotus nancymaae; assembly: GCF_030222135.1. Lineage (NCBI taxonomy): Eukaryota > Metazoa > Chordata > Mammalia > Primates > Aotidae > Aotus > Aotus nancymaae. The sequence goes on from NW_026988428.1 coordinate 33,234,705, forward strand.
AAGTGTTGAGAAGGGAAGGGCGTGTTCCCTTTAAAAGATATGGGAGGGCAGAAGGGCATGAGGACATGGTCCCTGGCTAGGGCTCCAGCATCAGCCTGTGCCTACGACCTAGGTGAGGATAGGCATTTTTGTTTTTTTGGCCAAATGTTGCATTTCCCAAGATCACCCTGGCCTGCCAGGCCCCCATGCTGTGCTAAAAACCCAGAGACTCTAGCAGACAGATACACAGGTGGCTGGATGTGGAGGGGAGCACATCAACAGAGGAACACACAGCATTGAGAGGACATTGAGAGGAATGCACCTACAGGTACCAGCAGGCCAGCAGGCCACCGACCGGCAGAATGGCATGGAGTTTGCCTGGGGCAGTAGGAGGAGAGCCTGGGCTGCCGAGTGGCCTAACTACTGGGTAAAAGCCATCTCCCTTCTGGCTCCTCTATCTGCTGAGAGCTACTTCCACTCAATAAAACCTTGCACTCATTCTCCAAGTCCATGTGTAATCTGATTCTTCTGGTACAACAAGGCAGGAAACCCTGGGATACAGAAATCCCTCTATCCTTGCAATAAGGCAGGGGTCTAATTGAGCTTACACAAGCCACCTATGGACGGTAGGTGGCTAAACCAAAAGAGCATCCTGTAACACACACCCACTGGGGCTTCAGGTGTAAATATTCATCCCTAGCCACTGCCTATACCCTAGAGGTTTGAGCAGCAGGGCACTGAAGAAGCAAGCCACACCCCCATTGCACACCCTGCAAGGGGAACAAGGGAACTTTTCCTGTTGCACTAAGGTTTGTGAAAGGTGGACTGACTTGGAGGAATTGACAGGATTATTATCGGAACAAATCTTTAAACAGTGAGACCCTCAAGAATTCTTGGAACTTGGCTGGGTGCGGTGGCTTATGCCTGTAGTCCCAACACTGGGAGGCCAAGGCAGGCGGATCCCTGAGGTCAGGAGTTCGAAACCAGTCTGGCCAACATGGTGAAGCCTCGCTTGTACTAGAAATATAAAATTAGCCAGGCGTGATGACACATGCCTTGTAATCCCAGCTACTTGGGAGGCTGAGGCAGGAGAATCATTTGAACTTGGGAGGTGGAGGTTGCAGTGAGCCAAGATCACCATTGCACTCCAGCCTGGGCGAGAAGAGGAAAACTCCTCTTAAAAAATAAAAAAAGAATTCTTGGAATATAACAATTAAAAACTTATTCTGTTGCACCTACTGAAAACTCAGAAAACCTGTGACAGAGAGTAAAGTAGGACTTAATTGCTTGTCTATTGTCTACCTCCTTTCCATAAAAAACCTTGATGTTTCCATCAAGCTCTACCTGAAAAAATCAGAACTCATTCTAGAAGTTTGGAAACTTCCTGGTTTAAGTGATTTGTCTCATAAGAAGAGGCAAAGCATCCTTCAGAATATAGTTGAAATGGCACTCAAAGGAGCAAAGTAAGAAAAAAATTTCATCAGCTGTTGAGACTATAGACAAATGAAAGCAGAAATAATAGGAAGATAAAAGGCTGCTTTCTTGCATTGAATCAGATTGGTAATTGGAGAAGTGTGGATTTTTTTCTGAACCTGTGAGTTGCAGTAGTCATCTGATAGAAGACTGATTGGTGAACGTCATTCTGTATGCTTACAACCTACTGAGAGGATATGTGTAGTTTGACCAGTGGCAACAAAGATGGTGTTATTCTTAAGTTTTAAAGAATTAAATATTATATATAAAAGTTTTAGCATTTCTGAAGGCTACAATAGCACACTATAGTAGTATTAAAGTAGACTAGAAGGCCTACAAAATGGTATTTTAACATATTTTTCTAAATTTTCCATCTGATTTGCTCCTCTTCCAAACGTGATTCCCTATTTACATATTCTCTTTTTCATAAATATTTTATTTCCTACCAAAACAGTCATATTTCCTCCAATAAGTGGTAAGTTGGCAGAAGAAGATTTACCACCAGGAAATTAAAGTTAGTAGCATCTTTAGTTTGTGTGTGTGTGTTTTAAATTTTTGAGACAGGGTCTCGCTCTGTTGTTCAAGCTGGAGTGCAGTGGCATGCTCATAGCTCCCTGAAACCTCAAACTCCTGGGCTTAAACAATCCTCTTGCCTCAGCCTCCCAGGTAGCTGGGACTATAGCTATATGCCACCATGCCCAGCTACTTTTTAAATGTTTTATAGAAATGAGATCTAGCTGTGTTGCCCAGGCAGGTCTCAAGCTCCTATCTTGGCCTCCCAAAGTGCTGAAATTACAGGTGTGAGCCACCTAGCTGGCATCTTTAGCTGTGAAGTTCTGAATAGGCCTTAACTACTAATTATTGTGACAATAACTTCCTTTCATTTGCACTTACATTTGTACAATATAACCCTGGTCCCCACATATGCCATTAGTGCACATGAAGAAACTGAACTCCACTTATAATTTGATTAGTGACTTACATGTGGATTCATCTCAAAGTTGGCATGAGACAGAGCAGTTCCAAGCAATTCATCACTTTCTTTTATGGTCCAGTATTGACTGTGTTCAGTCTGAAGGAAAACTTCAGGTTGTTTAATTGTTCATGAGATATCATTTCTGTAAGAATTAGCACTTAACATAGGTTCCACTCTTGAGTTTACTTTTTAATTTTTAGGAGGAAGTTGATACCATTACAGAAAATATGTCAGGTAATAATCATACTTGTCACATTTTCTAGACTTCTGGACTTTACCTATATTTAACTGGCTCTTACCTCTTCTGGTCTTTCTTTGGCCATGGTAAAATTGTTACGGGATCTTTGGGGTGTCACTTTTCTGGCCAGAAACCTTTGTGGCCAGTGATGCCTTTGCCTGAGTTCTTGTCCTGTATCCAGGAAGAATGATATATGCAGAGAAGTGGAAGATGAACAAGATGAAGAGGAGCTTTATTGAGTGTTATAACAGCTCAGTGCAGTGGGTACCTCCTTTCTGTAAGCAGGTCGTCTCCTTAAGTGTTCAGCTCTCAGCAGAGAGGAGGCCCTGTAGAGGATGGTTCCTCTCTGCCAGCAGGTCATCCCATTGTCTCTGCAGCTCTTAGCAGAGAGGGTGGTTCCTCTCTGCAGCAGGTTGTCCCTGTCCTCTCTCCATCCTCTTCTCTGCTCTGACTGAGCTGGGGGCTCTTATGGACCTCAGAGGGGAGAAAATGTGTGCCAGTTGGTCCATGGGCGGCCATGGGCAGGCCTGGAAAAGGCACAAGTCCCTGCCTGAGTGTGCTGGACTGGCAGCCTGGCCCCCAACCTTCAGAAGGCCCTCCCTAGCCTGAGGGTGGGGCCTAACCAGGGACCCACGCTCTTCCTCCCAGGAACCTGTCTGCCTCTTGCTGCCTGCCATTCAGTGCACCCTGGCTCAGCCAACTTTGCTGAGACTGAAGCAGGCACCAACAGCAGGGAAGAAGCCAGACAGCAGGAGCAGGCACTTCCTAGCCTGTGAGGACAGGGAGGAGCCTTCTTGTGCCCCCAAGAGTACAGGGATGCCTGAGTGCAGCCATGGTTTGGGTGGCTGCAGCTGGGGGATAGGGGAGCTCCTGCCTGCTCCATGCAACAGGAGGCCTGAGTCTACAGCCACAGTTTTAGCAGTGGCACCTGAGGAGTTCCCGCCCCAACTCAGAAGGGGTGCAGCTCCTGCTTGCCCCTGGCTCCCCAGGCTCCACTGAATGTGTATCCCTGGTGGCACCTCCCTGCTGCAGCCAGTGTGATGGCAGCGGCAGGCCATCTAGAGTGCCCACTGTCATCAAAATGTGAATATTATTATTACTCAACTTGCTTTATGTATTTTTAAGGAATATCGGTAAATTATAGCAAGAATCTGAGATCCTTAGAAGAAAGGTAATATATCAAGGTACTGTTAAAATATGTAGAACTTGAGAACTACTGTATTTGATGAGTTACACAACACTAATATAAAGCATAAAACCTGGACTCCCTTTTTGATTCTACAGTAGGATTTACTGTGTGACTTTGGGCAAGGAGTAGTACCATGACTGATTTTCTCATCAATATAAAATTAAGAGAGGATATTCTGGGAGGGATTATAATTCCATTTTTCTCCTTGCTTGTCAGAGGGAATAATTTGTCATTATCTATCTTAATGAAAGAAAGATACAAGCAATCCAAAATAGTAAGTTTTTAGTTGTTGATTTCAGATACAAATTCAGTAGCCCCCATGAGAATCCTTAGACTTACTTCATACCTGGGTTCCACCATCTCCACTCTTGTCTCCATAGTGAGCAGCCTAGAATTTGGGCACAGCCTTTTCCATGATGGAGATAATCTGCTTGTGGGTAATTGTATCAGATTCACTTCAGTACCTCTAAGAGCCTTACTGTGTGTTCATAGTATTAGCTCTGCCAAACCTCTTTAAATTGGACCCAAGGTGGCAGAGCTTTTAATAATTTCCACTCCATAGTAGTGTTATTGTGGAGGTCTAGCCTATGTATTTAGTATTGTACAGTTTGATAAATTAATGCATTGTTGTTATGTTGAGATGGTTAATTCATCTTTTTACCAGTCTCTTCCACTAGACTGTAAAACTCTTTAAGAGGGCAAAAAAAAATGTCTTGTTCACTGTTGTAACCTAGTGTATGTCAATGTCTACGGCAGTACATGGATGTACAAATATAGAGACCTTGTTGACATTCTTTTGTATGTATACCAAGAAGTAGAATTGCTGGATCATATGGTAGTTATATGTTTTATCCTTTAAGGAACCAGTATATGGCTTTTATTGGCCCTGTACCATTTTATATTTTCACCAGCAATGCACCAGAATTCCAGTTTCTCCGCATTCTTGCCACACTTGTTGTTTTCTGTCTTTTTTTTTTTAATAAATAAATATGCATCCTGGGTATAAATATAATCAGAACTTTAAACCAAATTAATTCTAAAATACTTAGTACAATATGATCTTTGGGTTAAATTATAAATTAACAGCAGAATGAAACTATATTTTAAAGCTTGTCAAGACACCTGTTCAAGGTTGATTTAATACATGGAATAATCAGACTCAGCTATTTCTGTGTCATTCTCAGTGCCTAAAACAACTTTTGCCTAATTTTTGAAGCCAGCAAAAACAATAATAACAAAAGCTGCGGTATTTACAAATATGCCATTTGTACTGTAAATAACATACTTTTTCTAAAATATACCTGAATGTGTGCTATTTGAAGTAATTCCAGAAAAACTTCTGAAATGGTTCCTGAAACACAAAATAAATAAGAAAGCTCAAGCTCAAGGCTCCCTCATATTCTTTTTTTTTTTTTTTTTTTTTTTGAGACGGGGTCTTGCTCTGTTGCCCAGGCTGGGATGCAGTGGTGCAATCTCGGCTCACTGCAACCTCTGCCTCCCGGGTTCAAGCAGTTCTCCTGCTTCAGCCTCCCCAGTAGCAGGGATTACAGGTGTGTGCCACCATGCCCAGCTAATTTTTGTATTCTTAGTAGAATACCATGTTGGTATTCTCACCATGTTGGCTGGTCTCAAATTCCTGACCTCCAGTTATATGCCTACCTCCGCCTCCCAAAGTGCTGGAATTACAGGCATGAGCCACCACACCCAGCCTAGGCTTCCTCATATTCTTTATGAATCTTGCTTGAGAATTTTTTTTTTCCTGAACACCCAGGATTAGTTAGGAAATATTCAACAGCACTTTTTTCCTTAAAAATGTATTTCTGATAGAATATATGCTCTTGTATCATAACTAAATATTAGTAAGATGAAATCCTGCTTTATTTCTTACCAATAGAGTTAGGTAAATCTTAAGCTTTCTTTTCATGAAAAAACGAGGGTTTAAAAATCACTAAGTATTGTTGATGGGAATTAAAAATTACTTTCTGTATAATACTGAGAGACATTTAAGCTCCACTTGATTGAAGTAAGGTTTTGAATCTACTTAAGGTGTTGGTTTAAGTTTAAAAAGGCAATATTAGGTAGTGAGTAGACAAATTAAGATGTTAGATTATTGCTTTCTCGGCCGGACGCTGTGGCTCACACCTGTAATCCCAGCTCTTAGGGAGGCAGAGGTGGGAGGATAGCTTGAGCCCAGGAGTTCGAGACCTGCCTGGGCAATATAGCGAGACCCTGTTCTCCACAAAAGGAAAAAAACAAAAAGACAAAAAAAAAGATTATTGCTTTCTCTTCTTGATGATCTCATGTCATAGACTATAAATGCAAAATTGTCATTTGTGCCCTCCTGCCCTGCACAGACCATCTCAGTGCTTCCCATGCCCTCTGGCTTACTTGAGTTTGGCCATTAGGCAGCATTGGCAGGAGAGTCAGAGGCAGGGAGGAGAGTTAGGTAGGGACATTTATTCCTGTAATCTTCTCTGAGGGGTAGCTGTGGGCTGAGTGTATCCTTTGACCAAAGATCACAGCAACTGCCTGATGGCCCTCTCCATACCAGATGAAACAAAGATAAAAGGGCTCTTTCTGTCTTTGGCTCCTGTAACTGCTCCTTCCTCACACTCATGTCTCGGATAGTGGTGCACATTGCTTAAAAGCCAGCAAAAACAATAACAAGAGGTACAGCGCTATCAGGTAGTTTCCTTACTCTCTGCTAGCACCTTTGAAAATAGTCCTTTTATTAAAGTCTATTATGATTGCCCAATTTGAGTATGCTATTCGCTTCCTGTTTGGGATCCTGACTGAAATAGCTGCTTGATGTATTTTTAATCATTATCCTAACTAGTATTCCAGATAAACCCTAATTATGCTAATTTGTTTTGGCCAATAATTGAGTGTTTGCAGAACCACCCTTTGTTTTTTGTTTGTTTTTTTGAGACAGGATCTCTCTCTGTCACCCAGGCTGGAGTGCAGTGGTGCATTCATGACTCACTGCAGCCTCAACCTCCTAGGCTCCAGCTATCTTCCTGCCTCAGCTTCTCAAGTAGCTGGGGCTACAGGCACACGCCACCATGCCCAGCTAATTTTTCTCCTTTTTCTGTAGGCAGGGTTTCACCATATTGTCCAGGCTGCTCTCCCAACTTCTGAGCTCAAGTGATCCACCTGCCTTTGCCTCCCAAAATGTTGGGATTACAGGCATGAACCACCATGCCTAGCCTACCCTTTGTTTTCCCTGCAGTTTGTGTCATTCTAGTGTGTTGTTAAAGGAAAACAAAAAACAGAGCTAGATAAATATAAGAGGCTAGTAATAGAACCCAAAATGCTGTTTTATGTTCCCTCTTTTCCCTAAAGGAGATTGGTTGTTTGATTCACTAATAAGTGGATTATTGATGTCCTTTGTATCATCTCACTGCTCATTAATACCTCTTTGGGGGAGGATACATTAAAACATTTGAGTTATATCATTTGGCTGATCTGTAGGAATTCTGAGAAGATTCCTAATAGTACTTTGGTTCTATAGGACTTTCATTTTTGTGGACTGTGTCTCTTTTTAATTAATAAAAATAATTGGAAGTTAACCATATTATATAGTCATCTAGAAGACTCAAGCTTAAATACCGAGTTTGTGTAAGTGTAACCCGATTTTTCATTTGAGTAGCAGTCTAGAAACAGCCAGTATTAACAAAGGTTAAATCTAAATTAGTTCAGGGTTCAAGATTAAGCCGTGAAAGAAGCTTCAATTAAAACATATCTATAATATTATCAAAATAATTTGGAAAGTGTTCTAGAATATTACTGTGGGTTTTTTGTACCCCATTTCTCACCATTTTTCCTTTCACTTTCGTTGTTGAAATTTTAACTCCTAAGCTACTTCTGAGTACAGTGCAGAGATCAGTAATATTGTTATCACCTGGGAATAAAAATCTACCACAGGCCAGACTGTTGAATCACAACCTACACTTTAACATAAGTATCCATAGGTGGTAAGTATGCACATCAGAATTTGAAAAGTACTCTAACCATTTCCTGAGATTGTATCTTATTGGATTAAAACAAAGTTGTTGAGTGTTAAAGCTGAAGTAATTTATTGATCACATAGTCAGGGGTAAAGAAACTGATTAAATTTGCACATAACCTTTTCTTTGTAAGTACAGAGAAACCAGAATATTTGTTTATTTTTGTAATTATATTGAACTCAGTTTTTCCATAACGTACACTTGGATACTTTGCTTCATTAAGCATTATGTTAGGGACGCACACATGAATGTATTCACGGGTTTATAGTCTACTAACATAGCATTTATGGTTCCATCTAGATGAGGAAATTACTTTGTGTTATTAATGTTACAGAAACTTCCATCCCACTCACATTTTCAGATTCTTTAGTGTTAAATTTCACCATGGGAAGCTATTTATTTGTAGCATTTTTAGAGGGCCTTACTGTGGGATAATTAACAATGATATCAAGGATTACATGAGAGTCTAATATAGTTTATGTATTTAGTGTTTTCCTCAAGCTGTGACAGTTTCCATTAAAATTAAATTTTTGTTTTATAAGTTTAATTTGAAACTCAGTTATAAGTTATCTATGTAATAGAATTTGCCAAATAGCAACTAAGTTGCTGTTATTGTTTTATGGGACAAAAGCAGCCAGTTTTGGCCCTTCTGTCTTGGGGATGGATTACATTTGGATCATGTTGAATATATTTTTCCTTCTTATTCTTTCAGATTCATCAGGATTCATTTTTGATTTGCAGTCCAATACTGTACTGGCCCAGGGAGGAGCTTTTGAGAACATGAAAGAGAAGGTAAGACTAGTCACTATGGATAGTAAACTTGAATGTCATAGGAAAATTTAGGTACTAATATAACTAGTGGCTACCACAAACTCATTATGAGAATGAAATTTTAATAATAAAACAATGTCACTATATATCAGAGAGTGACGGCCATAAATAGGTTCTGATTGTGCAGAACCTATTAACAGAACCTATTAAATGCAAACATGATTTTCTTTGCCTATCTCCATATATATTCATTCTAAGTTCTCTTGAAGATGTTCAATATTAATTAGTTTATTAATATTTATGTGGCTGAGTATATCTCATTTGGCAACATTCCTTAAGGAACAATCTGAATAGGATCCTCCCAAGTACTTAAAGAGCATCCTTAAGTGCAGGAGGCTTCAGAGCAAGAGAAAAAATAGGTCTTTTATGGTTTTTTGTTTGTTTGTTTGTTTGAGACAGAGTCTCACTCTATCACCCAGGCTGGAGTGCAGTGGCACAATCTCAGCTCACTGTAATCTCCACCTCCTGGGTTCAAGTGATTCTTGTGCCTTAGCCTCCCAAGTAGCTGGGATTACAGGTGTGTGCTATCATGCCCAGCTAATTTTTATATTTGTAGTGGAGACAGGGTTTCTCCAGGTTGGCCAAGGTGGTCTCGAACCCCTAGCCTCAATTGATCTGCCCACCTCAGCCTCCCAGAGTGTTGAGATTATAAGCAAGAGCCACCACACCCAGCCAGAAGTAGATCTCCTAAGGAGTATTTTTTTTTTTTGGAAGAAAACCAAGTGGTTCCAGTAAAGTAAGCCTCAATGAGCTATATTGAGAAAAACATAAAAGCTTTATGTGCTTTCTCTCTTTTGTTCTTTTTTGAGACAGAATCTTGCTCTGTCGCCCAGGCTAGAGTGCAGTGCGATCTTGGTTCCCTGAAGCCTCTGCCTCCAGGGTTCAAGTGATTCTCATGCCTCAGCCTCTTGAGTAGCTGGGATTTCAGGTGTGTGCCACCATGCTGGGCTAATTTTTATATTTTTAGTAGAGACAGGGTTTTGCCATGTTGGCCCGGTAAGTCTTGAACTCCTGACCTCAGTCAATCTGCCCACCTCAGCCTCCCAACCACCACGCCCAGCCTCTCTGTCTTATTTTTTAAAAAATTGTTGACTCTGGAGTCCTGTACAGTGGTTGAGAACTATAAATACTCATATTTTAAATTATCAGAATCTTACCTTTATCATGGAGTCTGTAAGTTTTGCCTAAAGTTCATTTTTTAGGGAGCCTTGCTGTGATTGATATATATTAAGTTGCTTGTATCAAAAATGTATTAACCTTTGTTGAATTACAAACTGTATACCTTCTCACTTGTATGGTTTTATTTATTTATTTTTATTTTTTTGAGAGAGAGTCTCACTCTGTTGCCCATGCTGGAGTGCCATGGCGTGATCTCAGCTCACTGCAACCTTTGCCTCTGGGGTTCAAGCAATTCTCCTGCCTCAGCCTCCTGAGTAGCTGGGACTACAGGCATGTACCACCATGCCTCGCTAATTTTTGTATTTTTAGTAGAGATGGGGTTTTGCCATGTTGGCCAGACTGATCTTGAAATCCTGGCCTCAGGTAATCTGCCCACCTCAGCCTCCAAAAGTGCTGGAATTATAGGCATGAGTCACTGTGCCTGGCCATCACTTGTATGGTTTTATCTTTTTGTTTTTTTTTTTCCTTTTTGTGGAGAACGGGGTCTCGATATATTGCCCAGGCAGGTCTCGAACTCCTGGACTCAAGCTATCCTCCCGCCTCTGCCTCCCTAAGAGCTGGGATTACAGGCGTGAGCCACAACGCCTGGCCACTTCTATGGTTTTAAACTTTTGTTTTCAATTAAGTCTGAAACAAGAAGAGCATAGGATGATGGGTAAGCAAGAGTGCTAAAAATGACTTCAGTTCTAACAGACTCTGCCTATTACTTCAACAAGTTACTTTCTAAGCCTGTCTCTTCATTCATAAAAAGACCTCATTTTTGAGCAGTATGACTGATCAGATAACCTGAAGACTTTTGTTTTGAGACGGAGTCTCACACTGTCACCCAGGCTGCAATGTAGTGTGGTATGATCTTGGCTCACTACAACCTCTGCCTCCTGGGTTCAAGTGATTCTCCTGCCTCAGCCTCCCGACCTGAAGACATTTTTAATATAAAATACCTAGAAATAGGCTGGGCACGGTGGCTCATACCTGTAATCTCAGCACTTTGGGAGGCCAAGGTAAGTGGATCACGTAAGGTCGAGAGTTTGAGACCAGCCTGTGACCAACATGGAGAAACTCTGTCTCTACTAAAAATACACACACACACAAAAAAAATTAGCTGGGCATGGTGGCCCATGCCTATAATCCCAGCTACTTGGGATTGATACATATCAGTGTATCAGTTGGCTTATTGCTATGGGGGACTTTTGAACACAATATTCTTACTATGTGGGTGTAGAGAGATACATTTAAAGGGTAAAAATAATTGCAAATCTGAGAGGCTGAGGCAAGAGAATCACTTGAACCCAGAAGGTGGAGGTTGCAGTGAGCTGAGATCGCGCCATTCCCCTTCGGCCTCGGCAACAAGAGTGAAACTCTGTCTCAAAAAAAAAAGAAATACTAGATGAAAAATAACATATATGATTATATATCATTTTGAATGTATACCTGAATGTAAGAAGTAAGGGAAATCCCTAGAGGGAACTAAAAACTAGAATAGTGAGCTTGAACAGTTAATAGGTAACTGTGGCAAGTTTTGCCAGTTTCAGTAACACATGGTTTTTACCACACAGTGCCATTAAGCCCAGTAATCCCAGCACTTTGGGGAGGCTGAGGTGGAAGGATCCCTTGATCACAGGAGTTTGAGATCACCTTGTCTAAAAAAATTTAAAAAAAATATTAGCCAGATGTGGTGACACATATCTGTGGTCCTTGTTACTCAGGAGACTGAGGTAGGAGGATTGCTTGAGCCTGGGAGGTCAAGGTTGCAGTAAGTCAAGATCACAGCACTGCACTCCAGCCTGGGTGACAGCAAGACTGTCTCAAACAAAACCAAAAACCCAAATGAAAAGATTAGAACTGAGATCTTATGTACGCTTGGCATTTTAAAAATGTTTCACCTTCAGGGAAAGGGTGAACTAGAATAAATCTTCCCCTGATTTTTTCTTTCTTTCTTTCTTTTTTTGGAGGTGGAGTCTCACTTTGTCAGGGCTGGAGTGTAGTGGCTAAATCTCGGCTCACTGCAACCTCTGCCTCCCAGGTTCAAGCAATTCTCCTGTTTCAGCCTCCTAAGTACCTGGGATTAGAGACGTGCACCACCACACCTAGCTAATTTTTGTATTTTTAGTAGAGACAGGGTTTCACCATGTTGGATAGGCTGGTCTTGAACTCCTGACCTCACTCAAGTGATCTGCCTGCCTCGGCATCCCAAAGTGCTAGGATTACAAGCATGAGCCACCATGCCTGGGGCCACTGACTTTTGAATACAATATTTTTACTATGTGGATTTAGAGAGATACATTTAAAGGGTAAAAAGAACTACAAATCTTAAATTTTATTCAATGGTTTTATTAGTAGTAATATTAATGGTGGTAACATTATATTGTAGGGTTGTTATTTTATGAGTATTATAAAATAAAGCAAATTAGTGAATAATGTTTTTAGGAACTAAAACTTTTGGTTAAGAGAGAAGAGATACATGTTTAAAATAAGATGAGAAAAGGTCTTTTTTTTTTTTTTTTGAGATAGAATCTTGCTCTGTCACCAGGCTGGAGAGCAGTGGTGTGATATTGGCTCACTGCAACCTCTGCCTCCCTGGTTAAAGCGATTCTTCCACCTCAGCCTCCTGAGTAACTGGGATTACAGGCACCCACAACCATGCCTGGCTAATTTTTGTATTTTTAGTAGAGATGGGGTTTCACCATATTGGCCAGGCTGGTCTCAATCTCCTAACCTCATGATCCACCTGCCTCAGCCTCCCAAAGTGCTGGGATTACAGGTGTGAGCCACTGCACCTGGCTGAGAAAAGGTCTTTTATAGTGTATTTCAATTGATGATGTCAGTGTGAACTCATTATTTAACCAAAAAATCTCCTAGTTTCATCCACTGAGTCTAAAAACAATGACTCCCCAATAGCAATAAGCACACCTAGCTCATAGATACTGGTTTCTAACTACCATTCCTCATCAAAAGGAACCAGAGCTTCTTTGAGAAATAATCAATTTTGCATTGTACAGTAAAACAAGAAATAAAAATTATAAGAATTGGAAAGGCAGAGAAAAACTGCTGTTATTGGCCAGGGGCAGTGGCTCATGCCTGTGATCCCAGCACTTTGGGAGACCGAGGCAGGAAGATCACTTGAGGCCAGGAGTTCAAGACCAGCCTGGTCAACATAAAGGAACCCCCCAAAATCTTTTTAGCCAAGTCTAGTGGCATGCGCCTGTAGTCCCAGCTTATTCAGGAGGCTGAGGTGGGAGCATTGCTTGAGCCCAGAAGTTCAGGATTGCAGACCTATGAATGCACCACTGTACTGCAGCCTGAGTGACACAGTGAGACCATCTCAAAAAAACAAAAAGCAAATGAAACCCTGTCTGTTATTTATCTACATAGAAATACAATTATCTACACAGAAAATACAATTATCTACATAGAAAAATCTAAGAAAGCAACAAATTAATAGGACTAATAAGAGTTCATCAAGGTTGCTGGATATAAAATGGGTATATAAACATGAAAACAAAATATACAATTATTGTAAATTGTATATTTTTTGTGCATGTGATCCTCCTGCCTTTACCTCCCCAATTGTGTGTGTGTGTGTGAGTGTGTGTGTGTATTTTTTTAAGATGGAGTCTTACTCTGTTGCCCAGGCTGGAGTGCCGTGGCACAATCTTGGCTCACTGCAACCTCCGCCTTCTGGGTTCAAGCAATTCTCCTTTGTCAGCCTCCTGAGTAGCTGGAATTACAGGCATGTGCCACCATGCCTGGCTAATTTTTGTATTTTTAGTAGAGACAGGGTTTCACCATGTTGGTCAGCCTGGTCTCGAACTCCTGACCTCATGATCTGCCTGCCTTGGCCTCCCAAAGTGCTAGGATTACAGGTGTGAGCCACCGTGCCCAGTCATACATTTTTTTTTTTTTTTTTTTTTTGGGAGACGGAGTTTCGCTCTTGATACCCAGGCCTGGAGTGCAATGGCACGATCTCGGCTCACTGCAACCTCCGCCTCCTGGGTTCAGGCAGTTCTCCTGCCTCAGCCTCCTGAGTAGCTGGGATTACAGGCACACGCCACTATGCCCAGCTAATTTTTTGTATTTTTAGTAGAGACCGGGTATCACCATGTTGACCAGGATAGTCTCGATCTCTTGACCTCATGATCCACCCGCCTCGGCCTCCCAAAGTGCTGGGATTACAGGCGTGAGCCATCGCGCCCCGCGCAGTCATACATTTTTAATCTCAAAAAATAGGAAATACAGGCCAGGCATGGTGGCTCAAGCCTGTAATCACAGCACTTTGGGAGGCAGAGGCAGGCAGATTACTTGAGGCCAAGGGTTCGAGACCAGCCTGGCCAACATAGTAAAAACCCCATCTCTACTAAAAATACAAAAATTAGCTGGGCACGGTGATGCATGCCTGTAATCCTGGCTATTTGGGGGGCTAGGGCACGAGAATCATTTGAACTTGGGAGGCAGAGGTTGCAGTGAGCCAAAATCACACCACTGCCCTCCAGCCTGTGTGTTAGAGACAGTCTCTAAATAAATAAATATCGATGAGAATCATTTGAATTTGGGAGGCGGAGGTTGCAGTGAGCCAAGATCACACCACTGCACTTCAGCGTGGGCGACAGAGCGAGACTGTCTCAAACTAACTGACTGACTGACTGACTGACTAACTAACTAACTAACTAAATAAATAAAAGATACATTTATCAGCATGAAAAAAAATCTTAAAAAATAATGCTATGTGAAAAAAACAAATTGAAGATAAATATGTATGATATAATATTTACGTATTTATACAATGCAAAATAATAGTGTATATTACCTATGGATATACACACATACCATAAAAATGCAAAAGCATGTATTGAAATAATACCAAGTTCAGGGTAGAAATCTCTAGGGAGAGAAGAAGGGAAATAGGATTTATTAGGTGTTCATGGGGGCTTCAATTATATTTATTTTGTTTTAGTAAACTTGGTGTCATGAAGTTGGTGTTCATTATGTTTTATATGCCTGAAATAGGTTATAACAATTTAACTTGTTTGTATAAATTATCTTTATTTTACAATTAATAATATGAAAAGTAAAAAATGTTTCAAAAAAATCTTACACAAAAATTTAAGTTGTTATTGTTGCTAGTTCATTTACCTTTCCACCTTTCTCTACAGTATTCTAAAAATGAGGAAATGTTGATGCTATATTAATACCTAATACCAAAATTAAACCACCTTTTCTTGATGTGAAATCTAGCATATAACTTCTATTTCTAGCAATGTTCTGCATTTCTAAGTTTTGAAATTAATTTTTCACATGCTATTATCACTTACCTATTAATCATTCCCAGTGAGATGGTTGTATGTACTCTCACTGATGCTAAAGAGTAATACATATTGTTAAAAATGAAATATCACTCTTTTCGTTATTCTCTGTATAGGCCTCAGCTGCCTAGTGACCTACTAGTGTTAGAATTAAATGACCCTGTCATCTTTTCCAGATAAATGCGGTGCGTTCAATAGTTCCCAATAAGAGCAACAATGAAATCATCCTGGTTTTGCAGCACTTTGATAACTGTGTGGACAAAACAGTACAGGCATTCATGGAAGGTAATGCTGACTCTGTTTTTAAAATAAGTTTATATTTGTTCAAATAGAATTCGCTTCAGACTTTCAGAAGATTCAGAAATCCAGTGATTCATAGGTGACATATAACAGATCCCATGAAAACATAACATACCATGACATTTGAAGATACCTCTTTCAGCCCTAGAAGCTGAAATAAACTATGTGGTGTCTATGAAGAGACAAGCTGAGAAAACTCTATCATTTCACCTAAATGTTCTCTAATGGTATTTAAGAGGAAATCATGTGGTCAGTGGTATAAGGGACTTCACTGGAGTTGGGTTGAATAAGAATTTAAGAGACTCTCGGCCAGACGCGGTGGCTCACACCTATAATCCCAGCACTTTGGGAGGCTGAGGCGGGCAGATCACGAGGTCAAGAGATTGAGAGCATCCTGGCCGACCTGGTGAAACCCTGTCTCTACTAAAAATACAAAAATTAGCTGGGCATGGTGGCGCGCGCCTGTAGTCCCAGCTACTCGGGAAGCTGAGGCAGGAGAATTGCTTGAACCCTGGAGGCGGAGGTTGCAGTGAGCCAAGATCTCGCCACTGCACTCCAGCCTGGCTACAGAACAAGACTACATCTCAAAAAAAAAAAAAAAAAAAGAATTTAAGAGACTCTTAACCACAAAGTAGTGATTCAGTGGCCCACCAACAGATGGCAAATTCAAGGACTCAGTATTGTCTTCCAGATTCTAATATTATTAGTTTGGCTCTGGCAAGTGACTCAAATGTGTGGGTTTGAATTTCCTTCTCTAATATGTAGATGAATGGCAGGCTTAATCAGGCCTTCAGATTTATGGCATTGACAAGTGTTTTATAAATTTCCTTCCATGTAACCTGTTTGAGAAAAACTATCTGAAGCTATTGCGTCTTTGAATAGCAATAACAGGTTAGGTCTCCATTTTTACTTTCCTGAATCTGACAGCATAGGATACACAGATTTGAATACTGTAAGGTTTTTTATCTTCATCTTTTTAAAAAATAATGTTACTGTTTGGGTCTAGGGTAATGTGCAGCTGTCTTCAAAACAATATATCCAAGCTGGTGTGTAACTGGAGGGGAAGGGATGGCTGAAACCACTGTGCCATCCCCTTCGTACTTGGTCTAAGATGTGTAGATAAGAGAATCTTCACAATGGCCCAGCTATATTAGTCTCTTCTTGGAAGAACTTACTGAGGAAATTACTTGGAGAAGAGGGGTCTTAGTAGGCAGGTATTTCAAAGGGAAGCATGGCATGATTATCTCATTACATTACTTTAGACCTGATCCTTAACTTTTCCTGTTAGGAGCTTTGTAAATTCTCCAGCAATTACAAAGTGGGAGGACACTGACTCCTGCTTGACTACTGTGTGTGTGGCAGGAGAAAAAAAATCTGTAATTGGTTTCTTTTACAGGTAATGCCAGTGACGTACTCAAAGAATGGACAGTAACAGGCAAGAAAAAGGTAAAATGAATTACATTTAAAAGCATGATGATGTTTGTATTATTTTTGAAAATTTAGGCTCTGCAAAACTATTTGAAAGAAAAGGTTTACATACATAGCTTCAGTTTACCTGGTTAAAAAATGTCTTCTTTGGCCAGGCACAGTGGCTCACACCTCGAATCCCAACACTTTGGGAGGATGAGGCAGGTGGATCACTTGAGGTCAGGGGGACCAGCCTGGCCAACATGGTGAAGCCCTGTCTCTACTGAAAAATAGAAAAAATTAGCCAGGTGTGGTGGTACATGCCTGTAATCCCAGTTACTCAGGAGGGTGAGGCAGGAGAATAGCTTGAACCCAGGAGGCAGAGGCTGCAGTGAGCCGATATCGAGCCATTGCACTCCAGCCTGTGTGACGGAGTGAGACTCCATCTCAGAAAAAAACTTCTTTGACACTGAAACATAGCTGTGTCTTATAGAGTACCACACAGTCCTCTCAATGTGATTTAAGGCAGGAAACAGAATGACTTTACCATGGTACGGTTATTACGGGTGAAAAAGAGCAAGGAAAGCAAGAGAAAGCAATTTAATTGAATGGTTTTCAACCATATTCATGTCATAAATCAATTAATACAGTTCAGATTTTTGGTCAGACAACTGAGTTGTAGTCCTGATATTAATGAACTTTGACATAAAGCTGTTAGGTGCTGGCCAGGCAGAGTGGCTCATGCCTGTAATCCCAGCACTTTGGGAGACTGAGGTGGGAGGATCACTTGAGCCCAGAAGTTCAAGACCAGCCTGGGCAACATGATGAGACCTGATCTCAAAAAAAAAAGCTACTAGGTGCCTTGCAAAGGGGTCTGATGTTCCACTTCGGAAGGTAGAAGGCACTCAGGCTATGGGGTCAGTCAGAACTGGATTCCTACCCTGTTGTACTATCTACTGGCATCATGACTGATATTGCTTAACATCTGTGTGCCTTAGTTTGCTCATCTCTAAAATAGAAAATAGTTGTGTGGTTTTTTTG
The DNA here is from genome assembly GCF_030222135.1 of Aotus nancymaae. Classification (NCBI taxonomy): domain Eukaryota; kingdom Metazoa; phylum Chordata; class Mammalia; order Primates; family Aotidae; genus Aotus; species Aotus nancymaae. The sequence continues at coordinate 33,252,625 of NW_026988428.1, forward strand.
TTTTTTTTTTTTTTTTTGAGACGGAGTCTAGCTCTGTCACCAGGCTAGAGTGTAGTGGCGCAATCTTGGCTCACTGCAATCTCCGACTCCCTGGTTCAAGCTATTCTCCTGCCTCAGCCTCCTGTGTAACTGGGATTACAGGCATGTGCCACCACATCCAGCTAATTTTTTAATATTTTTAATAGAGACAGGGTTTCACCATGTTGGCCAGAATGGTCTTGATCTCCTAACCTTGTTATCCACCCACCTCAGCCTCCCAAAGTGGGATTACAGGTGTGGGCCATCGCACCCAGTCAGAAAAATAGTTCTAATAAATACAAGTACGTAATACAATGCCTAACATATTAGTTCTCGTTCATTGCTCCTTATCTATTTAAAATCAGATGTTTTTCCCAAAGGATACCAGAAGTCTGGTCTCAGAATTCTTCCCACAACTTTGTACCCTAAAGGTAACCCCTTTAGGAAAGGCTTGAAGTATGCATTTTAATCAGGTATCTCTGTGAAATCTGTTTGGGGTGTTCTTTTCTTTATTAAGTTAGTGCTGGAGTTCTGAAATGCTTAAGATGACTCATATCACTTTTTAGGAGTTCTGTCATATATTGACCAAAACCAAGGCTTGGCCTCAGTGACCCTTGAGAATTTTTTCCAAGGATTACCTAATACTAACAGAGATTCTCCTGAAGCTGTTTATACCTGTAGCTTTAAATATTTGTTTATAACTTCTTCCCACTGCTTTCAACCTACACAGATAACTGTGAGTGTCCTACCAGTTTTTTTCTTTCTTTTTTTTTATTTTTTTTTGAGACAGAGTTTTGCTCTGTTGCCCAGGCTGGAGTGCAGGTGGTGTGATCTCAGCTCACTGCAGCCTCTGCCTCCTGGGTTCAAGCAATTCTCATTCCTCAGCCTCCCACGTAGCTGGGACTACAGGCATGTGCCACCACACCTGGCTAATTTTTGTATTTTTTTAGTAGAGATGGGGTTTCACCATGTTGGCTAGGCTGGTCTTGAACACCTGACCTCAAGTGATCTGCCCACCTCGGCCTCCCAAAGTGCTAGGATTACAGGTGTGAGCCACCGTGCCTGGCCAACACCAGTTTCTTATTTTATTAGCCCAGGATTATAAGTTATTAGTGATATAAAATGTGCATGGAGCTGGAAGATGATTGTTGGAGACACAGACATTTCTTAAAATTTGGAGAAAGAAATACGACTTCAGTTTGGCAGTCCCAAATGCCGAAATCCCATCCAGTCCACTTAACAGTTGGGATTATTCCAATAGGATGTGACTCTGAGTGGATAGTTATTATGTGGCACAAGGATATGAAAACATAGCCAGTTCACATGGGGGAAAATATTTAAGACAAAGAAAGATGAGAGCTGTGTGGAGGAGAGAAGTTTATCTAGAGTTCAGTCATGTTCCTGCTGGAGAGGGCCACAGAAAGGACTTGGGGAAAAATGTATTCAATTATCAGTCTAGCTTTAGGAATAGAATTAAGTATTGCCAGTGGAGCTACAAGTTTGGCAAAACAAAAGGTAAAGGACTTTTGTTTTTATTTTAATTTTACTATTTGCCTATGTAATATACTCACATGGCTCAAAATTCAAAGGTACAAGAGTTAATACACTGAGACATCTTTTTTTTTTTTTTTGAGACAGTGTCTCATTCTGTTGCCCAGGCTGGAGTGCAGTGGTGTGAGCTCAGCTCACTGCATCCTCTGCCTCACAGGTTCAAGCAATTCTCCTGCCTCAACTTCCCGAGTAGGTGGGCTTACAGGCATGCGCCACCACATCTGGCTGATTTTTTGGATTTTTTTTTTTTTTTTTTTTTAAGACGGGGTTTCACGATGTTGGTCAGGCTGATCTTGAACTTCCGAACTCAGGTGATCCACCCGCCTTGGCCTCCAAAGTGCTTGGATTACAGGCGTGAGCCACCACACCCAGCTCGATTTTTGTACTTTTTATTAGAGATGGGGTTTCGTCATGTTGGCCAGGCTGGTTTTGAACTCCTGACCTCAGGTGATCTGCCTGCCTTGGCCTCCCAAAGTGCTGGGATTACAGGTGTGAGCCGCTGCCCCCGGCCAATACACTGAAACATCTTTATCCCATTTCTGTTCCCCAGCCATTTGGTTCTCCACCTCTGAGACAAACAGCATTTTCAATTTCTTAGGTATCTTTCAATATATTTTATGTATATATAAGTAAATAAGAATATCTATTCTCCTTTTTGCCCGCTCCTTTTTTCATGAAATATATCTTGGAGCTTATTTCATGTCTCAATATGTAAAGAGCTTTCTTGTTTTTATGAATACATAGTCATCCTGCTGTTTGGATGTGCCATACCTTATTTAAGCAGTCCCCTATTGACCAACATTTGGGTTTCTAATCCTGTGCTGTTAATAGTGATACTGCAACGAATAATCTTGTGTATATATAGAAATCATTTTGCATGTATGTTAGTCTCATCTTGAATAAATTCCTAGAAGTAGAATTGTCAGTCAAAGGGTATGTGCATTTGCAATTTTGATAAGCATTAGATTGCCATGGAGAATACCACTTTACACTCCCAGAAGTAATATATGAAAATGCCTGTTTCTCTATGCCCTCAACCTTGTCATTTCTACAGTGTTAACATACTTTTTGACCTTTGCTAATCTAATAGATGAAAAATGATCATTGGAGTGCAGTTTTAATATATATATATATATATCTTATTAGACTGATATTGCATATCAGTCTAATGAATGTTGCATATCATTCCATATGCTTACAGATTATACTATTTTTTTCTATTGGATTATTTTGCTTTTTGTTAGAACTCTATATATATTTAGTTTTTGAATATAAGCTGCACAAACTTTTTTCACATTTTGTAATTTATCTTTTGACTTTTCTTAAGGTGCGTTTCGTCATGAAGAAACGTTTTATATTTGTGTTTGAGCTTCTCTCAAGTATAGGATTTTACATAGTAAAATTTTATTTTAGTCAGTAGTTTAGGATATATGATAATGTTAAATTTCTGAAAGAACATACAAGAAATTGGTAACATTGGTTACTTTGGGTAGCCTTACCTCTCTAGGTTGTGGGAGAATCTTTTTTTTTCTTTTCTTTCTTTTCAAATGCTTAATAACTTTAGAACAAAAAGAAGAAAAACAAACTGAAACCTGCCACAGAACCAAGTAACAGTATCCCAGATTCCAGTAAAACAGTTTCCATTCAAGAGGAACAGTCTGCGCCTTCCTCAGAGAAAGGTGGTATGAATGGCTACCATGTCAATGGTGCCATCAATGACACTGAGTCTGTGGAATCACTCAGTGAAGGTTTGGAGACACTTTCAGTAGATGCTAGAGAATTGGAGGATCCTGAATCTGCCATGCCGGATGAACTGGATAGAACAGGTGAGTTTATTAACAGGTTTTAGAAAAGTTGCATTCAGTTGAAAAACAGGGGTCTCTTTGTTAAGAAGGCAATCAATTAAATCTAGTTAGTCTTTTTTTTAATCCAGTGCTTGCTAGTTAGTCTTTTTACTTTTTAGTTTTTGTTAATTTTTGTCTGAGTCACATTTTATAATTATCAAAGGCCTAGAAAAAATATAATTCTTGTTCCATTGTATTTTAACTCTAGTCTAAATCAGTCTTGTGGAAATCATCTAACACGTACTTATGCCTAGTGTTCCATTATTGGAACACTAAGCATGTGGGAATTATTCAGATCCTACTGCTCAAGGCCATTGCCAAAGTCTGATTTTTCACTAATGAAAAAATTCAAAAAATTGCAGCATAAATGGGTTAATAGCAGAGAAATACCTTAGTCTTTAGAGACTAAGAAGGTGACTTTAAGTTGTTTTTTAAAAATTGTGGACTTATTAAGGAAGATGATGGTGTTGATATTATTATTCTAAGACCCAACACAGTGAGAAATATAATAATGATAATTCCAGCTTTTGTGAGAACTAGGCTATTGGTTTTTATAGTCTAACATTTGTTTTCTAATGAAGAATTATGATTAGTGTTGTAAATTCACATATCTCGTACATGTATTTGTTAACCATTTTTTTGAGAGTTAGTAAGATGCTGGAAATTTCTCTTTTTTAAAAAATTACTTGTTAATCCAATTCCCCTGCCCTGCTGCTCCTGGCTTTAGCAGTGTAATGCCAATGTAAGATTTATGCTGTGCTGTTTGGTGTTCTTTTATTGATTAGTATACACACATACACAAGAAAAGACTTAAGAGAAAAGCATTGTACTGACATAAACCAACAATAGCCAGTGGTTTCCATTTTTTTCTGAGCTAGCTTTCCTCTCATTCCTAACTCTTCCTAATTTGTTACACTTCTATCCCCTAAAGCTTTTTTTTTTTTTTTTTTTTTTAAGAGAGACCTAGTCTCTCTATGTTGCCCAAGCTGCTTTTAAACTCCTGGGCTCAAGTGATCCTCCTGCCTCAGCCTCCTGAATAACTGGGATTACAGGTGTGAGCCACCATGCCTGGCCCCTAAAGCTTTTAAATTCTTCTTTCCTCAAGAGAGTGTAAAACTCTTTTCTTTCTCAACATGGAGACTTGGAGAAGTTGGTGATATTGACTTTCTTTGATTCCTTGTGCCAGAGTTTCAAAGAAACTACCAAGCTACAAAGAAGCCACAGAGCTACAGGGATTGAGCTCCCTATCTAAAGATGTTACCACAGACTGTTCTCTTTATTCAGGATGCCACTTAGGCCTAAACCAGAAGCTGCTGATAGCCATACCCAGCTGATTCTGATCTTTGTTCTATTTTTTCAGTTGATTTTGTTCACAACCTTTAAAGAGGCATGGTTTTGCTTCAAACATTTTTACCTGTTTTCTTTGTGTACTTAAGAATGATTGGTTTACTCCTAAATTAGGTTCTAAAGTGCTGTCCTCTTTCTTGGACAGGATCCATGCTGCAGAATGGTGTCTCTGATTTTGAGACCAAGTCTTTGACTATGCACTCTATTCAGAATTCTCAACAACCCAGGAATGCTGCCAAATCTCTCTCAAGACTTACCACAGACACTCAGTTTTCAAACATGGGGATGGAAGATATTCCTCTCTCCACCAATAAAAAGCTAAGTAAGTCAGAGGCCCACCTGTGAGAGAAAATGAAAAATCTGTGTTTTGGCTAAAGAGGGCAAATTATCTCTGTTCCATAGATAAGGTTTCAGAAAGCCATCAGTTAATACTTTTTCCATTTTCCAGACAGTGACTACTCAGCCTTTCCCCTACCTTTGTGTACACAGTTGGAGTCTGAAAGTAGTTTAAATGCCGTACAATCTTATAACGATAGGGAACCTTTTTGTGAATTAAAGTCAAACTCTACTGCCAGGATGACTTATCTGCTGACATTAACCTGTTTCTTTATTTGCTTTACTGCAACATTTTTGTGCTATTTCATTTTTATCTCCTGGTTGATGCAACAAGTAAAAGCTCTGCCTTCTCTGACATTGACATTTTAAAGAAATATTTTCACTCCTCTTCATAACTTTATGCTCTTACTGAGCTAGAGTTTTCTGACAGACTCTAGCTTTAAGTAAGATCATTTTCTCTTAAGTAAGTACGTGGCATTGACTAGTGGTCATAGCTCTTTGCTTAGGGAAAAAAACTACAGTAATCATTTAAATAAATAGTAATTCAGCAGACAGAGATAATAGCCTGCGTTTCACACATCTGAGTTACATACATCTAAGCATGGTGGTCCACTCCACTGAACAAATGAAACAGAAATGTAAAGGACACTTGGAATCAGTAGCTCTTTATGGAATTATTTATTACATGTGAGTCAAATTTTAATTAGGTAAGTTCCCCTTTTTCATTGTTCTATTAGCCCTCAGCCTGCTGCAGATCAGCAAAGCTGAGACTATCCAATCAAGCAAAAATTAAAAAGTGTGTGTATATACATACATACATAAACATATATATATATAGGCACAAGGCTTGAAAACTTTTAAGTAGATTCTAAAGAAAAATCAAGTTGAGATGAGGAAGAATTTAAATAAAAAAATTGAAAATGCATATCTTGGCATAGTTACAAACTTTTTAGATCCATGTTTCCAGCAATCAATTATATATATAATTTGGGAATTGAAGAATATAGAAAGGTAAATAGAACTCTTTAAAATTAAAAAAAAAAAAAGAACTCTTTGAAATTGGTTAAAATGTGTTGAGTAGGTAAATGTAGTCCATCTTTTTCTACAAAACTGGCTTCCCTGTATATATACAGTGTTTCGAACTGTGCTATACAGAGAGAACATTTTAATTTTGTAATGTCCACATGGTGAATTATATTTTATTAAATCCTGTAATTTAGGGAGTTTTGAAAATTTGGTGCCTTTTTTAAAGTCTTTTCTGTCTGTGTTTCATTTCATTTTAGATATTGTAAAATTGTTTTCTTCAACTATATTCATCTTTTGTTAACAGTTTCTATTCTGCTGTTAATTCTATACGTATATTCTCATCTCATTCATTGTTTTGTCTCTAGAAGTTCAGTTGGGGCCTTTTTAGATGTCTTTCATATCTCTCCTTACCATGGTTATGCTTTCCTCTACCTTCTTGAACATATGGTATCTAATTATAATAGCTGTTTGATGTCCTTTTCTACTCAATTCTATCATCTGTGTCATTTCCGCATCTGCTTCTGTGATTGATTTTTCTCTTCCTTATAGGTCGTATTTTTCTGCTGCTTTTAAGCTTTTTAGGTGGGACTAGAGTCACCTTTAGAGCTAATTTTGCCCCATTGCTGAAGCAGTATCCTTCCAACTACTCTGCCTGCCATGTATTGTGAGGTTTTCCCACTGTGGCTGGTATGAGCACAAACTACTCCTGGCCTTGTGAGCTCTGGGGATTTTCTGCCTGGTTGTCTGTGTGTGTGTGCGTGTGCATTTTTTTTTTTTTTTTTTGCCTGTCCTCTTTCCAGTCTTGGATAGTTGCTTTATACCCATGCACCTATGCTCTGATCCACACTCAGAATCCTCTGTGGATTTCCATGCAGCCCCTTCGTGTGTAGCTCTTTCCTCACCAGCACGCTGCCTTAGAATTTTAGCCCTCTTGGTGTCTCCAAATTCTCAACTTCGTCCCTTCAGTTCTCCTCTCTACATTGTAGCCTAGGAACCGTTGAGGCAGTAAGTTGGGGCAATCATAGGCCTCACTTCATTTGTTTCTGTTGTTTCAAGGGAAGAGTACTACCTGTTACACATTGTCTGAAAACCATTGTTTCATATATTTTGTCTTTGTATGTTTTTAGTTGTTTAAGGTAGAAGGATAAGCCCCATTCTTACTATTCCATCTTGACCAGATCCCTTTTTTCCCCAAAAATCTATAAAAACATGTTTTTCCTGTTGGGGAGGGTGATTATTGAGGAAAGTTTCTTAGAGTACTTGACATTTGGCTTAGGTGTTCAGAGTCAACTTTCAAGTTACCTATGTTATTATGATTTTTTTCAATCTTTGGATTTTTTTCCCCAAGGTTCCAATATTGAAAAATCTGTAAAAGACCTCCAGCGCTGCACAGTGTCTCTTGCACGGTATCAAGTTGTAGTTAAAGAAGAGATGGATGCTTCCATTAAGAAAATGAAACAAGCCTTTGCTGAATTGGAAAGCTGGTAAGTTAAGTTGCATTTGATACCAGTAACATAAAAATGATCATTTATAAATATAAAGATGGTCAGCCATTCCCCAGGTTCTTTCATTCATGACTAACTACTCTACATAGTGGGGGAGACTTAAAAATCCTTTGGTATATTGAGCTTTCTGCTTTGTTCTACTTCTTTTGGTCACAGTGTGAGAATGAATGGTACAGATAAATCACAACACTCTAGAAATGAGCCGGATGTTAATATTGTTTGAAAAGGGACACATAGTTATAGAGCAGATCATACATTCTTACTTTAAAGTCTCCTTTTAAACCAAGATCCCGTAACAAATGACGTGATGTTTTTGAACAAGATTATAAAGTAGAAAAAAATCTGTCTTTGCTTTCCTCTCCTTCTTTCATCCTTTTTAATGTATGCCACTCCAATGGTCTCTTCTATACTCTTTAATTATTATTATTTGAGACAGGGTGTTGCTCTGTCACCCAGGCTGGAATGCTGTGGCATGATCACATCTCACTGTAGCCTCAGCTTCCTGAGTTCAAAATAGACTAAGACAAATAGACTATTTGTCTTAGTCTATTTTGCATTGCTATAACAAATACCTGAAGCTGGATAATTTATAATGAATAGAGATTTCTTCCAGCAATCCTCCCACCTCAACCTCCCAAGTAGCTGGGACTACAGGCATGTACCACCACACTTGGCTCATTTTTTTTTTTTTCTTTGAGACAGAGTCTTACTCTGTCACCCAGGCTGGAATGCAGTGGCACGATCTTGGCTTACTGCAACCTCCGCCTCCCGGGTTCAAGTGACTCTCCTGCCTCAGCCTCCCGAGTAGCTGGGACTATAGGTGTGCGCTACCATGCCTGGCTAATTTTTGTATTTTTTAGTAGAGATGAGGTTTTATCATATTGGACAGGCTGGTCTTGAATTCCTGACCTCATGATCCGCCCACCTCACCCTCCCAAAGTGCTGGGATTACAGGCGTGAGCCACCGTACCCAGCATCATTTTTAAATTTTTTAACATTTTGTAGAAATATGGTCTCACTGTGTTGCCCAGGCCAGTCTTGAACTCCTGGGCTCAAGTGATCTGCCTGCCTCAGCTTCCTAAAGTGCTGAAATTATAGGTGTGAGCCACCACACCTGGCCTTCCTTTTATTAATTATAGGTTTGTTTTTGATTTCATGATTTTCAAACTGTGTCCTATAGAATACTCACTTTTTTTTTGTTTGTTTGTTTTTGAGACAGAGTCTCACTCTGTTGCCCAGGCTGAAGTACAGTGGTGCAATCTCAGATCACTGCAACCTCTGCTAACTGCAACCTCCGTCTCCCAGGTTCAAGTGATTCTCATGTCTCAGCCTCCCCAGTAGCTGGGATTACAGGTGTGTGCCACCATGCCCTGCTAATTTTTATATTTTTAATAGAGACTGGTTTTTGCCATGTTGGCCAGGCTGGTCTCGAACTCCTGACCTCAGGTGATCCACTGGACTTGGCCTCCCAAAGTGTTGGCATTACAGGCGTGAGACACCGCAGCTGACCTAGAATACTCATTTCTTAAAATATATTAATAAGTGTTTTCTGGGGAAAATCAGTTATGATGGTTAAAGAGGTTCAAAAATGCTTTTAAAAATTTTACTGCTGGGCGGGGCATGGTGGCTTACACCTGTAATCCCAGCACTTTGGGAGGCTGAGGTGTGGATCACAAGGTCAGGAGTTCGAGACCAGCCTGACCAACATAGTGAAAACCCATTTCTACTAAAAATACACAAATTAGCCAGGTGTGGTGCACGCCTATAATCCCAGCTACTCAGGAGGCTGAGGCAGGGGAATCAATTGAACCCAGGAGCGGAGGTTGCAGTAAGCCAAGATTGTGCCATTGCAGCCCAGCCTGGGTGACAGAACAAGATACCATCTCAAAAAAAAAAAAAAATTTTTTTTTTACTATTGACCTCAGAGCCTTTTCAATGCTAATGTGCCTTGTGGATTATAAGAGGAAGCTACACTACGCTGTTTATGAAATATATTTTATTACAGAATCTTTTGATGGTTGAGAAATATATTTGTCTATTTTGCATTGCTATAACAAATACCTGAAGCAGGATAATTTATAATGAATAGAGATTTATTTTTTATAGTTTTGGGGTCTGGGAAGCTTAAGGTCAAGGGGCCCACATCTTGGCAAGGACCTTGCTGTGTCATCCCATGGCAGATGACAGAAGGGCAAGGGAGCACACATGGGAGAGCCAGAGATGGCCAAACCCAATTTTGTAATGAACCCACTCTCTCAATAACAACATTAATCCATTTGTGGGACTCTTCCCTCATGACCTAATCACCTCTTTTTTTTTTTTTGAAACGGAGTTTCACTCTTGTTGCCCAGGCTGGAGTGCAATGGCGCATTCTCGGCTCACCACAACCTCCGCCTCCTGGGTTCAGGTGTTCTCCTGACTCAGCCTCCCAAGTAGTTGGGATTACAGGCATGTGCCACCATGTCCGGCTAATTTTTTGTATTTTTAGTAGAGACGAAGTTTCACCATGTTGGCCATGATGGTCTCGATCTCTTGACCTCGTGATCCACCCGCCTCAGCCTCTTAAAGGTCTCACAGCTCAACACTGTAGCATTGAGGATTAAGTTTCCAACACATGAGCTTTGGGGATCACATTCAAACCATAGCAATATTCTATTGTTTCCTGGAACACTGAAGCTGTTTTAACTGTTAGACATTAAGGTGTTAACTGATATTTTTTTGTTTTTTGTTTTGTTTTGTTTGAGACGGAGTCTCTCTCTGTTGCCCAGGCTGGAGGGCAGTGGTGTGATCTTGGCTCACTGCAACCTCTGCCTCTCAGGTTCAAGTGATTCTCCTGCCTCATCCTCCCCGAGTAGCTGGGACTACAGGCATGCACCACCATGCCTGGCTAATTTTTTGTTTGTTTTTAGTAGAGATGGGGTTTTACCATGTTGGCAAAAGTGGTCTCGAACTCCTGACCTCAGGTGATTCACCCACCTCTGCCTCCCAAAGTGCTAGGATTACAGGTGCGAGGGTGGTATTTAAACTCTAGCTTCTTTGTGGGAGGTATTTACATTTTATAAGGGATGTTTTTGAAACTAGAAAAGACTTAAGGACCATATTAAAATGATGGAAAGACAAGCAGCTAGTTTGATGTTTTGGGACTTTGAACTTGTTAATTCTACTTATTTTTAATAACTGTCTAGATCTGAAATATGACAGGAAGTGTTCATGAATAGAGAACCTACAGCACTCTTCCTGAAAACCGTCCATCACTTTCTTGCTACCTTTAGACTGTTCCCTCAAGTTATATCCAACTGTGTCTCTGTTCACAAACTTAGTCTAGTCACTTTTGCCACAACAAATAAGAGAGAGAGAAGAGTGTAGGTCCCCTCAGTCTTCCTGGTCTCTGAAATTGCAGAGAAGTAATTAATCATGATGAAATAAAGCCTCCAAAAAGTTAAATCATCAGAACCAAAACTTATTTTGGGGCTATATAATTCATCTAGTAGTCTACCCACACCTTGTCCTGAACTCTTTCACTTTTCAGGTTTTATGGCTAGGAGTTTAATGTCATGTCTTTTGTTTTTGTTTGTTTGTGTGAGACAGGGTCTGTCTCTGTCACCCAGGCTGGACTGCAGTGGCACAATCATGGCTCACTGCAACCTCTGTCTCCTGGGCTCAAGCCATCCTCCCACCCTCAGCCTCCAGAGTAGCTGGGACTACAAGCGTGCGCCACTACAACCTGACTAATTTTTGAATTTTTTGTATAGATGGGGTTTCGCCATATTGCCCAAGCTAGCCTCCAGTTCCTGGGCTCAAGCAATCCTCTCGTCTCGGCCTCCCAAATGCTGGGATTACAAACATGAGCCACTGCACCCAGCTGTCTTCAGTTTTTCTTGACACATATTTTTGCTCCCACCAGATTACTCATTGTCTCAAATGCCACTTTCCCAGCCTGTGATAATGCTCTCTTGTTCCTCCGTATTTATCTAAATCCCACCATTTCTCCAAACTCTCCTTAGATTAAGGTCTAACTTCTGGAAGTTTTTCTAGGTAATTGATTTTTCCCCCTTTCTGAACTTCTAAGAGGAAGAAACATGCCCTTTGCACTACATTCCTCTCATATAAGATATTGTTGGCTTGTTTAGAAGATAAGAGCTGGCTGGGCACAGTAGCTCATGCCTGCAATCCCAGCACTTTGGGAGGCCAAGGCGGGCAGATCACGAGGTCAGGAATTTGAGGCCAGCCTGCCCAACATGGTGAAACCCCATCTCTACTAAAGATAAAAAAACATTAGCCAGGCATGGTGGCACACTCCTGTAATCCCAGCTACTCAGAAGGCTGAGGCAGGAGAATCACTTGAACCCAGGAGGTGGAGGTTGCAGCAAGCCAAGATGCACCATTGCACTCCAGCCTGGGTGACAGGGCGAGATTCCATCTCAAAAAAAAGAAAAAGAAAGAGCTAAATGTAGTGGGTCATCACAACTTTGCCTTGATAAGCCTCTGGTCTCCATGATTGTTCAGCTTACTGATTACTTAGCCACAGGATCTGATTCCATTCAGGACAAGCTTGAACCAGGAAACACAGTTCCGGGAGAGATTTGTGAATTCCTGCTGACTTGGAACCCAGCCAGGAGGAACCTCCTTCAATAAATAACAAATGAAATGGTTTCCTGCCTGGGAACTGTGTATTTAGGATTGATTAGCTGACATAACAACCGGGTCAATTTAACTTGAGGAAAGAGATTACCTGCCCTTTTCTGCTAGTATAAAGCCCTTTGCTGTGGCTGATTGAGTTTATAAACCACCTTATTTCAATGTTCCTTGTAGCTGCTACTTCACGACATAATTGGCAAGTGAGCTAACTCCATTTGGCACCAAACTAGAGCTTGGAGTTAATGTCACTTAGAAAGCCATTTTTGTGTTGGTTATAGTATAAAAGAAAAGCAGAGTTCTAACAGATTTGCAGCAGTAAAATTAACATTGCCCCTTACAGGGCACTAGGGAAATTATACAGATAACTCCTTTCACTTTGATGCCGAATAAAAACTGACATATCTGTAGAAAGGTAAACTCAGAAGTTTTCTAATGTATAGAACTTAAAATTTCTTCTTGGCGATTTAGCAATAATCATCTCTAGACCCAAGTTTACTTTTCTTGTTAATAAATAATATTTGCCTGCTTTATATTGTTGGAGCTGTTAGTTGACTTAAGTTTAAGGATATTAAGGAGGCAGGATATGGAGTGGAACATGAAGCTGTAATATATAAACTCCTTTGGAAGATTGTCATGTAATGTGTTGATGAAAAATGCCAACAGGATAAACACTCAGCTTCTCTTTCAAATAAAAAGTTTCAATTTTATGAAAGTCAAAAAAGTATTTTTTAAAAGGAGAAATAGGTAAGAGAAAAAGATTATCAAGAAATTTGAGATTATGTATCACATAAAGTCATGTAGGTTTATGATTAAGATTTTGAAATTTTTCCTGATGCCTCATTGATCTTAGAAAAGTTATGTCCTTTTACTGCCATTTCTTTTATTTTATTTATTTATTTATTTTTCTTTTAGACAGGGTCTTACTGTGTCACCCAGACTGGATTGTAGTAGTGCCATCACATCTCACTACAGCCTTGACCTCCCCAGGCTTAAGGGATCCTCCTACCTCAGTCTCTCGAGTAGCTGGGGCTACAAGGTTTGTGCCACCACGCCCAACTAATTTTTGTATCTTTTGTAGAGATGAGGTTTTGCCATGTTGCCCAGGCTGGGCTTGAACTCCTAGGCTTAAGCAATCCTCCTGCCTCAGCTTCTCAAAGTGCTGGAATTACAGGCCACCTTGCCCAGCCCAGAACTTGTTTTTGATGTTAAATCAAGCTTAGTCTTACCAAAGGCTTTCAAGTCCTTATGTTTAAAGGCCACACATAGATGCTGAAAACTTAGGAGCCGTTTTACGAACCGAACTATCTCCAAAATATTATCTCCAAAAATATCTTAAAAATGTAGAAATAAAGGAATATGTTAATGTAATATGTATTATCAAAAACGTACATAGCACCGTAGTTCTAAATCATTCCTCAGTTTTTGAAAGGTTGGTACATTGATATCTAATTTCTATACTAGTATTTGATGCTATGGTTCTTAATTTTTTTAATTTAAAATTTAACTCTCACCATCTGTGAAAATAATTATAGGTTGAGTATCCCTTATCTGAAATGCTTAGGACTAGAAATGTTTTAGGTTTTTGATTTTTTTTTTTTTTTTTTTTTTCAGATTTTGGAGTGTCTGCAGAAACTAGTTGAGCATCCCTAATCTAAAAATTCAAAATCTAAACTGCTCCAGTGAGCATTTTCTTTTAATATCATGTCAGTGCTCAGAAAACTACAGATTTTGAAGCATTTTGGATTTTTGGGTTAGGAATGCTCAACTTGTAATAACATATGAAGAATATTTTGTTGAACATGTTATGTTATTGGATTTTTTAAATCTTGATTTCTTTTCTACAAAGTAGATATTTTTAATTGTTTTACTGAAAATAAATGTATGTCTTAGGTTAAGCAGTTTGCTTAACGTGACATAAGTTGCAGACCCAATATTTGAAGCTGTGTGTTCAAACTCACTAACCTATGATTTTCATCTCATACCTCATTGATGGCTCACTTCTCCCACTAAAGCTTGACAACGCTAGAGACTGTTGGTACATGTCACATTACAGACAGTCCCCAACTTATGATTGTTCAACTTAACAATTTTTTGACTTTATGATGGTAGAAAGTGATACACATTCAGTGGAAAACATACTTTGTGTACCCATGCAACCATTTTGTTTTTTACTTTCAGTATAGTGTTCAATAAATTACATCAGATATTTAACATTTCATTATAAAATAGGTTTTAAGTTAGATGACTTTGCCCAACTGCAGGCTAATGTAAATGTTCTGAGCATGTTTAAGGTAGGCTAAGCTAAGCTTTGATGTTCAATAGGTTAGGTATATTAAATGCATTATCAACTCATGATATTTTCAGTTTGTACATGCCTATAATCCCAGCACTTTGGGAGGCTGTATTTGTCTGTTCTCACACTGCTAATAAAGATATACTTGAGACTGGGTAATTTATAAAGGAAAGAGGTTTAATTGACTTACAGTTCCACATAGCTGGGAGGCCTCACAATCATGGCTGAAGGCAAAGGAGGAGCAAAGTCCCGTCTCACATGGCAGCAGCCAAGAGAGCTTTGCAGGGGAACTCCATTTATAAAACCATCAGATTTTGTGAGACTTACTACCACAAGAACAGTATGGGGGAAACCAACCCCATGATTCAGTTATCTTCACCTGACCCCACCTTTGACATGTGGGGATTATTACAATTGAATGTGAGATTTGGGTGGGGACACAGCCAAACCATATCAGAGGCCAAGGCAGGAGGATTAATTGAGTCCAGGAGTTTAAGACCAGCCTAGGCAACATAATGAGATCCCATCTCTACGTAAAATAACAAAATTAGCTGGGTACAATGACATGTGCCCATAGTCCAGCTACTCAAGAGGATCGTTTGAGCCCAGGAAGTGGAGGCTGCAGTGAGCCATGGTCGCGCCACTGTACTCCCACCCTGGGTGACAGAGCAAGACCCTGTCTCTAAAAAATAGATATATATATTTTCAATTTACAATGGGTTTATTGGGACATAACCCCATTGTAAGCCAAGGAACATCTGTATTATTTCCTCTTCAGCTTAAAGTCTATGTAACAGAGAAACCCCAATGTAGGATAATTTAGGTACTAAGGAACTTAGTCATTATGAAACAGGTTAGAATGGGAAGGACCAGGATTTAGACTGAGCCTATGAAAGTGTTTTTTAAGTTCAATAAAGTAAAACTATAAGAATACTCCATCTGAATATCCAATGTGCTTTTGATTTTGTGATTCAGAAAGTCCTAAATCACTATTATTATTAAGTCACAACTTGTAGTGTCTTGTGATTCTGGTATTCTTCAAGACCAGCCTGAGCAACATAGTGAGACCCCTGTCTCTACAAAATTTTTTAAAAAATTAACCAGATGTGGTGGTATGTACCCTTAACCCCAACTACTCAGGAGGCTGAGCAGGAGGATTGCTTGAGCCCAGGAGGTCAGGGATGCAGTGAGCTATGATCATGCCACTGCATTCCAGCCTAGGTGACAGAACAGGACCCTGTCTTAAAAAAATATATTATCCAGGTACAGTGGCTCATGCCTGTAATCCTAGCACTTCGGGAGGCTGATGCAGGTGGATTGCTTGAGGTTAGGAGTTTGAGACTAGCCTGGGCAGCATGGTGAAACCTCTATCTCTACAAAAAATACAAAAATTAGTTGGGCGTGGTAGCTCACATCTGTAGTCCCAGCTACTTAGAGGGGTGAGGCAGGAGGATTGCTTGAGCCCAGGAGGCAGTGGCTGGCAGTGAGCCTTGATGGTGCCACTATACTCCAGCCTGTGTGACAGTGAGACCCTGTCTCAAAAAAAAAAAAAAAAAAGATTCTAGCTTTTGAGCAAATAAAATCAAGTACAAACATTTTCTGAAAATATTATTGAATGGTTTAGAGTATTATCCCTTGAAATAATTGAACTGTGGAATTGTCAAGAGTTGTGTTTTCCATTTTATTATTATTTTTCCAATGCAACAATCATAAACAAATAATAATTAACAATTTTTTGATACCAATGAATTATTGAAGGCAAGAGCTAGAATCTGTAACTGCATGTTAGATACTTGTATATTAATTAGGGGCTTTCTTCAAATGATAAACACAATATGTGTTAGAAATGTGAATGGTGATACTGCAATAACAACTATTCCGAGCAACTAAATTATGCAAAAGCTTTAGAATACATTGGCTGGGTGCAATGGCATATGCCTGTAATCCTGGGCAGGCAGATCACTTGAAGCCAGGAGTTTGAGACCAGCCTGGCAACATGATAAAATCCCATCTCTACTAAAAATATAAAAATTAGCTGGGTGTGGTGCCCTGTGTCTGTAATCCCAGCTACTCAAGAGGCTGAGGCAGGAGAATCACTTGAGCCCAGCAGGAGGCGGAGGTTGCCATGAGCTGAGATCATGTCATTGCACTCCAGAGCAAGACTTCATCTTAAAAAAAAAAAAAGCTTTAGAATAAGTTGAACAAGTGTGAACATGGTGAGAAGTCCTGAAAAGGAAGGAAGGAAATATAGAACACTTAACACTTAGCTGCCAGTCTGTCTTTTTCGTTAATAGTATGGAGCAGTCATCCAAATCTATCTTTCATGATTGGAGAAAGGATGTGGAAATTCTCAACACTGAATAAGGCACAGGCTTAATAAGAACTAGTGTTTTCCCAAACAGGGTACCAGCAATGTTTAGCTGAATTTCATTAGCAATTTTAGAATCCAGTCTACCAGATGCTTGATGCTTATTATGGCATATTTCCATTCATGAAAGCCTGAGAAAAGCTTAGTACCCTGAGGTATTGGAGTGAACAAGGTAATAAAGAGTCTGAATGAGCCTTTTATCACTCTCTGGGAGGACTCATTGCTTACCGTTCTGGCATCTAAAAACCATTACCTCACACCACAGGTGCTTTTGAACCTCTTGGCCACAGATACATACTGGGACCACTGTTTAGCTCAAAAACAGATGGGAAAACTTTAGCTTAAATTTCTGTGTCAAAAGTTGTGTTTCAATAGATTATTTTTAATTGTAAAAAATGCCTGTGTTGTTATCATTATATGTAACCTATTTTCCACTTTACACTCTTCCCACCTTCTCCATTTATTTTGTGATGCCAACATTTCACTAATTTGTTATTATGAAAACTTTCAGATGTATAGAAAAGTTGAAAGGATAGTACAGTGACAGTGTATTTGCTCTGTGTGTGTATAATATTTTGATGGAACCATTTGGCAGTTCCAGATGACATGTCATGCCTAAATGCTTTAGCATAACTGACCTAAAAATAGGTCATTCTTCTATACAACCATAATGCCATTATATAATTTCCTTTTCTGATATGCTTTTAATAAGAAATTTACTATTAAATTTTGACCTTTATTCATTTTTTTTTTTTTTTTTTTTTTGAGATGGAGTTTTGCTCCTGTTGCCCAGGCTGGAGTGCAGTGGTGCAATCTTGGCTCACTGCAACCTCTGCCTCCTGGATTCAAGCGATTCTCCTGCCTCAGCCTCCCAAGTAGCTGAGACTGCAGGCACGTGCCACCACGCCTAGCTAATTTTTGTATTTTTATTAGAGATGGGGTTTCACCATGTTGGCCAGGATGGTCTCGATCTCTCGACCTCGTGATCTGCCCGCCTCGGCCTCCCGAAATGCTGGGATTACAGGCATGAGCCACCACACCTGGCTCATTTTCGTATTTTAAAGATGTGGAAATTTTAATGGAAAATTATAAATGTTGATCAACCTTTTCTCTGAGAATTATATCAGCATCGGTTAACTAGTTGATTCTTTTGTTTAACACTGGGCTGACATCACAGGACCTTTCACTAGATGTTACCCATAGATGGCAACATGACAAACAACAAGCAGAAAGAAACAGAAGGTCTTACTGCTTTTCATTGTTTTTTAGCATGGAAACATAAGCTAATATATTTGTTTTATTTTAATTTTTGTGGGTACATGGTAGATGTATATATTATAAGCTAGTATTTTTTTTTTTGACTGGAGGGGTTATATGGTTGTCCATGCACTGTCCTATAAATTTCTTGTGATAACCACTGAGTTAATCAAGAAACAAAGTTTATTTAAACACTAGTCATTCTCACAGGGAAAAAAAAATGCTGTCACAATGTACTAGCACAAATTGCCACACAAAAAAAATCTGATTGTGTTGATGCAGAGCTTGCTAAAAGTGTCATCTGACATTCTACTTCTCATAATAAAGATTGTAAGCTGCAAAAGGCTTGTTTGCTGTAGTCTTTTAATAAATATTTTACAAGCTTTGTCAGAGACAAAGGATTTGTCATTTGATGGACACAGTGTCTGCATCTTAAGGTGATTTGGCAACAGAAGAGAGGTAATGTCAAACTGTAGGCCTGGCAGCTCCTGTCTCAGTTGTGCTTTTGTTTTGTCTTTTAGGTATTCCAATGCTGCTAGAGTTCTTGGAGCAAAATATTGCCAAGGTTTGGGAAATGCTTTCTTAGCAAAGTATTGCTACCCCACAATAATTGTATCTTCTCTCCAGTTTGATGCTTTTGGATTAATATACCAACCAAATTTGTTTAGTTATAAGTCTGTTTATTAACATCATACATAATGATTATCAAATCTATGTTCTCTGGCACTTCCCTATAAAAGATTTGCTCCTTGAGGAAATGATCCTGCCTTAGACATTTTTGTACATCTCACACTGTAGTCTCCACATTAACTACTTTGTGCTAACAATACTATGTATTGAGCTAAATTGAATTAGAGAGAGAGCAACAGAGAGATAGAGAGAGAGAGACTGTGTGTGTGTGTGTGTGTGTGTGTGTGTGTGTGTGTGTATGATTACAACCAGAAACAAGAGTGGAACTTTTATTTGCCCTGTAGTTATATTCTCCTTCAAAAGGAGAAATGAGAATGAACTCCAAATTTGAAGAAAGTTGGAACAATCCATGTTTGTGCAAGTATTAAAATTCTAGATTTTTTTTTTCTTTTTGCCACCACAAAGCAAAGCAATATGGTAAGGAAAATTCTTTGCATCCAGAGGTTGAATACTAGAGAGTAACCTACTGTTTCCTTATACATTGAAGGCCGTGGGCTCTTTTATAACAACATGGAAAAGCTTTTTGTGCCTGTAAATCATTTACATTTGCAGTGGAAAAAAATTCTAATTGCCTATTTAATGTTCTTTTTCTGTAAAAAGCCTACCAGAAATCCGTAATTCCATCCTTCCTAATTACTATTAAATGTTTCTCAGAAACTAGCACACTATATGTCTATCTTTTGACTATTTTGCAGTCTAAGTACTAAAATGTAAGTGGACTTGGCTCAACCATGGTCATCTGTTAAAGATATCCTAATCATGGATAAGTTTACTGTGCCCTAGTGGGGATATTGCTTGGTAAAAATAGGTGCAAAGCCATCAAATTTTGTAACCAAAATATAAATATAGAAAGTATGTGAGTGCATATATGGTTAAGTAAGTAATTTTTCACAAGAACTTTTGCTTTAGCACAGCTTACTAAAAAATATGTTTTGTAGCTTGCTACTGCCATCTGCTGGTTCTCAACTCTTAGACATCTAGCGATCGGTGTACTACAATGTGCCAATATTGCAATATAAAAGGGAATTGGGTCTGTTTATTTTATTTATGGGAAATTCTTAAAATATTATTTGTTGAGAGTAAGACATTGGAATTTTTATGTGGCCCATACAGCATTTCTTTTTAATATGCTTTTAGCAAACAAACTCACCCGTCTTTCTCTACTATTAATAATGTGCTAATTTCGTATTTGAGTTTCTGATCAAACCTTTTATTCCTTTGTCATCTTTTCCTAGTTTAATGGATCGAGAAGTGGCATTGCTTGCTGAAATGGACAAAGTGAAAACTGAAGCAAGTAAGATGATTGATCTTTAATTAAAGTTACTACCTTCATAAATAGTAGGTACCTGCTTCCCAACCCTCCTAACAAAAGTTCAATATAAATGCCATAATAAGAGTTTATATATTTAAATAATCTTAAGCAGTTGTACTGCACTGGCATATGAATTATTTGAGGTGAAATAACTTTAAAGAGTCTGATTTAAAAATATTTCCAAATCTTAATATTTTGAATGCAGAGTTCAATGTATAAGAAACTGCATCATGGTGGCCAGGCACGGTGGCTCATGCCTGTAATCCCAGCACTTTGGGAGGCCAAGGCGGGCAGATCACCTGAGGTCAAGAGTTCAAGAACAGCCTGACCAACATGGAGAAACCCCATCTCTACTAAAAATACAAAATTAGCTGGGCGTGGTGGCGCATGCCTGTAATTCCAGCTCCTTGGGAGGCTGAGGGAGGAGAATCGCTTGAACCCTGGAGGCAGAGGTTGCGCTGAGCTTAGATCATGCCATTGCACTCCAGCCTGGGCAACAAGAACAAAACTCCCTCTCAAAAAGAAAAAAAAAAAAAAAAAAAGAGATTGCATCATGATATCTGCCACCAGGGTTTTATTTTATTTTGTTTCTTCCTCCAGTGTTTAAGCAATTCCATTGGGATTTGGATTTTTCCCACTTGGAAAAGAACCTTTAGCATAATCAGAGAAGACTTCATTAGATTGCCTACAATTGAATGTATATACTCCTATCATTACCTATCTCAGAACTTTCTTGGTTTTCTCAGTTTGTAGAACAGTCTTCACTCAGTGTCTGTTAGCAATGGATAAGAGAAAAGTTAGTGAATTGAAGATTCAAGATACCATAACTAGGGTTTCTTGAAAGCTTACTAAAATAGATTCTGGAGGAATGGAGTCTAATTTCGGTGATTGCTGAGGTTTTTTTTACAGAAAAAAACATATCTATTTTTTTGATCATTCCTGTTAAGTGTTAGGTTAAACATACACAGCTACACGAAGACAAGGGAGTGCCAACTGCAATATGTACAATGACATTGATTTGGGGCATTTCAGTGGCAGGTTTTACCTTCCTGCATTGAATGCCAGATTTATTATTAGGAAGGTTGTTTATTTTAACCCACCCTCAAACTGGTAAGAATAGAAATACTGGGCTAGGTCGAGATCATGACTCACGGTTAAATCACTTGTGTGTGTGGTTATGGGCCAGAGGAGGCAGTTTTGAAGCACTGAAATGACTTCAGTTTTGGTCCATTCTAACTTGAAAATTTGAGAATGTTGCAGAGATGCCTTCCACTGTTTTTCAGAGGTGAGATTTTGTTTACATTGAGCAATATGCCTTCAGTTTATAAATTTGACGTTTCAGTCCATTCTTATATCTGTATATTCTCTTTTTGAAGATGGAAATTCAGATAAACTAAAACCATTAAGAAGACATATTTCTTACTTTTGAGAAGAAGGTGGTTTTAGATCAGGCATGGTGGCTTATGCATATAATCCCAGCACTTTGGGTGGATCACCTGAGCCTAGGAGTTTGAGACCAGCCTAGGCAACATAGTGAGACCTCATCTCTACAAAAAACAAAAAGTTAGCCAGGTGTGGTGGCATGTGCTTGTAGTCCCAGTTACTTGAGAGGCTGAAGTGGGAGGAACACTTGAGCCCAGGAGGTCAAGGCTGCAGTGAGCTGTGATAGCGCCACTGCACTCCAGCCTGGGCAATAGAGCAAGACTCCATCTTGAAATTTTTAAAAAAAAGTGCTTTGAAAAATTTTAATGTATCTTTTATATTAATAGAAAATTTAAATAGGCTAATGTAGCAAACTCCCATCACTCAGCTTCAGCCAGTTATCAATTTGTGGCCAATCTGATTTTATCAAATTCAGCGCTCAGAGTTTTACTTAACTTCATCAGTTTTATATCTTTAGCTCTTTTCTCCCTGAAAATCCTGGTTCTCAATAACACCATATAATTACTTCAGTGCTATCAAGAGGTGCTTCTTTTTATTTTTTACATATTATAATTTTATGAAGTAATTGATAGGTTTGTAGTATTTCAGTCTTTTCCAGTGTTGTATAATTAGGTCCTCTAGTTATCTGTTATGTGCAGAAATCTTTATTCACCTCATTTTTGCCATTTTGAGAGCTATATAATTTTTTCTTAGAATCACTGAATGCTAGAGCTGAGAGAAACTGAAGCTGATACAAATGGCAAATAGTTTTTATCTTGGGAGCTAAACCAATAGATCATTTGTAACTGTTGGGCTTTGGTGTTAATAAATTTTTGTAGGCATGCTCCTGTCTCCTGAGAAAATAGGCCCTGGCTGATTAGTGTGACTTGGGTCTGGGCAGCCCATGTGTGCATCTCTGTGGCAGTTGGGCCAAGTAAACTTGCTGTAATATCTGGTGTAACTCTTTAAAACTTCTGTTTTTTCTGACATGAATTTGGCTAATTCCTCAGCATGTTACAGAATTCTATGTATATCAGTTAGGGATTGAGTTTGACTACATGAAACAGAGTGGCCTAAGTAAATGTGTGTTCTTTTCTCTCAGGAAATGAAAAGTACAGAGGTAAGCAACCCAGGGCTGGCAGGACATTTCCAAGATGACATTAGGGACCCAGGTTCTTCTGTCCTTCTGCCCAGCCATTCTTAGAGTGTGCTTATGGTCAAAAGATAACTCCTTAGGGTCCAGTCGAGATAGGATAAAATGTTACATGCTAAGACTCCTTTAAAACACTTTTTTGTAAACCCTGCTCTTTTTGAGTTCTGCTTATATCTCAGTGGCAAAACCATATCACATGACCATTTCGGCTGTGGCAAAGCCAGAAAATAATAGATTTTTTTAATGTAATTATGTTGATACCCAACAACATTGGATTTCTGATAGCCCTGGATGTTCCTGAATATAGCTATGTTCAGTCAACTAATGGTCTTTGCTACAGTCCTCCCCTACCCAGTATCCCTCATTTTTCTAAAATGAGAATATGTTCACTACCTCCTCAATGGCAATACCTCCAAAGTCTCATCTAGTTAGTTAATATTCAGCTAAAAGGCCGGGTCTTCACAGTAATTTCAGATCTTCCAAGGATGGAGTCTCATAAACTGGAAGAAAGGCTAAATGCCCCCTCTTCCAATATTACATCGTTAGAGAAAGAAGAGGATATTTATAGTAAAAATTCCCACTGGAAAAGCAATGATCCAATCATGTTGGACAGGAAAGAATAGCAGAGTCCTTTCTCTGGTAGTAGAGAACATTCCCTGGGTGGTTTATCTGCTTCCTGGGAGGATTTCTTTGGTCCAGTTTCCACTGTAGCCATTGTCTCTCTGGGAGATTTTTATTGTCTGTTCTCTGCCTTGACCATATCCAAGTTGTATATTAGGAAGCATGCCAGAGAAGGTGGTTCTTAAAAGGGTGCAACAATCTAAATACCCATCACTAGGGAACTTGGTAGATAATTGTGGTATAGCCACATACTGGTTGGCTGTTAAACAGAATGAAGGTGATCCAGATGTATTAATAGGGAATAAACTTAAAGATATATTAAGTAAAAATAGCTGAGGTAAAGGAAGACCATGTGTATGATATGCTTAACTTTTGTGAGAAGGGAAAAAGGAGAGATATATATGTATACATGTTGTATATATATAGATAATATTTGGAAGTGTACATAAGAAATGGTGAACAGTGGTTTCCTCTGGAGAGGAGACCACAAAATCAGAAATAAGAGAGATGCTCTTGTCATTTTATACCCAATTATTCTAGATGAAATTTTTTATTATCTGTGCATATTTCCTTTTAAATTTATATGCATCTTGATAAAATTTTTTTTGACCAGGAAGAGAAATGACATATGATTTATGAGTGTTTGTGATTTATAAAAAACATTTACCACTTAACTAGCTTCAGAGACCCAATGGAAGGTGGAGACCAGACTTTTAATATTTTCATTTTCTGGATGGATAAGCAACTAAACCTTTGGCTGACCAAATACCTACTTCAAGGCTTATATTTCTAGTTCTTTATCCTATTTAGCAGCAACATAAGATTCACACTCACTTTTCCTCTACAGTGGAAATTTTGCTCAGCCGACAAAAGAAGGCTGAACTTCTAAAGAAGATGACTCATGTGGCTGTTCAAATGTCAGAGCAGCAATTGGTTGAGCTCAGAGCTGATATCAAGGTAAAACTTCTTTCTGCTTTCTGCCTTTCTTCTTACCCTCAGGGGCTAAAGTAGGAAATTTTCATAATTCATGGCCATATCTAATATATTGAACTCATGATCTTCCTTTCCCAAACCTGGCCCCCTTCCAGGTCCCTTTCTCTATAAATGGTATTGTCGTCTACCCAGTTGTCCCAACTGGAAACCTCAGGAAATTTCTCCATTTTCCCCCCTTAAATCTATCAGCAGACCCTGTCCATTTGACTAAATCTCAGATCTGACCATTTCTTTTTATCTCCACCACCACCATTATGATCAGGTTGCCTCCATCTCTTGCCTGGACTTCTGTAAGAGCCTCTTAACTGATTCTGTTCATCCATTCTGTGTCTGCCCCACCCTCCATGTATGTTCCCCACACTACATCAGTCTGCTTCAAACTTTCTGTTGCTTTTAGGATACATACTGTAATCTTTAATCCGGTCTGAAGGGCTGTGCAGTCTTGCTCTGCCATTACCCTCAGTTCACACCATGCCCCCTGGTCCTCCGCCCTCAAGCAGAGGCTAGAGGCCTCTCCACTCCACAGACATACATATTCCTTCCTGCAAGAGGGCCACTGCACATGCTTTTCCATCTGTCCAGATGCTCTTCTCCCTGCCTCCAAGCACAGATACCACTCTTATATTTATTTATTTTTTTTTTTTTGAGACAAAGTCTTGCTCTGTCACCTAGGCTGGAGTGCAGTGGCATGATTTCAGCTCACTGCAACCTCTGCCTGCTGGATTCAAGCAATTCTCCTGCTTCAGCATCCTGAGTAGCTGGGATTACAGGCACCTGCCACCACGCCCAACTAATTTTTATATTTTTAGTAGAGATGGAGTTTTGCGATGTTGGCCAGTTTGGTCTCAAACTCCTGACCTCAGGTGATCCACCCACCTGGGCCTCCCAAAGTGCTGGGATTACAGGTGTGAGCCACCACTCCTGGCCCAGTTACCTCTCTTGACCTCCTCATCCTTCCTGACTTCCCCATCATACCTCCCCATTGTGTGCTTTCAGAGCACAGTTATGATTTTATATGCATTTGGTTGATTTGTCTTCCCCACTAGATAGTGAACCTCACAGTGGCAGGCAGGAGCTTCTGTCTTTCTAAGTGCCTAGCATGGCACCTTGGCATGTAGTTGGTCTTTTGTAAGCAGTTAGTTGACCAATTCTGATTTTATAGAGAAAATTTATCTTTGAGATGTTTGTTGTAATCTATTTATAGAAATTACTTGGGCTCAACATTTTATACCTTTTAAATTCTTTTTTTTTTTTTTTGAGACAGAGTCTCGCTCTGTCACCCAGGCTGGAGTGCAGTGCTGCCACTGCCGCTCACTGCAACCTCTGCCTCCCGGGTTCAAGCAATTCTCATGCCTCAGCCTCCCAAGTAGCTGGAATTACAGGCATGCACCACCACGCCCTGCTAATCTGTGTATTCTTAGTAGAGACGGGGTTTCACCATGTTGGCCAGGCTGGTCTCGAACTCGTGACCTGTGCAGAGCAAGGCTGTGCAGTCTTGCTCTACCATTACCCTCAGTTCACACCATGCCCCCAGTCGTCCGCCTTCAAGCAGAGGCTGGAGGCCTCACCACTCCACAGACATACCTGTTCCTTCCTTCGAGAGGGCAGGAAGTGATGCACTCACCTTGGCCTCCCAAAGTGCTGGGATTACAGGCATGAGCCACTGCACCTGCCCAGTGTTTCCAAGACTAAGCATGTGAACCTGAGGGAAATTAGGATATTCATAGATAGTTTTGGTCATTGGCATTCTAAATAATTGTTTACAAACTGCGAGCTGTAACAAAGGGAGTTGGCCTTCTCCACACCTGTGCTCTTTACCTCTTCTCTCTCTGAACGCATAAGATTTATTGTTACTCTGAGAGAACACTTGCTGCAGAGGCTGTACAACAGTCTCTATAAAATAAAAACAGAGGTGGAAGATCATCCAGGACCTTACAGGAATCCTTGCTATCGTCTGACCCAGTGTTAAGACCTGTGAAGTGTTATTGTTCTCTTACTGCCTCCCCTTCAACTCTTTTGGGGGGAACTAGCCAAACAATACAAATTTTCAGTTACCGTTTACTGTTTAACTAAAACTATATGATCAAATTTTATAGAAAGGCCTCCTCACATTGATGCCAGTCAATCTCATTCAACTCTTCAGGAGAAGCCGGAAACCCCTTTGGAATTAGATGAGAATTCTGGCTCTCACAGGCTTCATCTGTTCCTCTTCCCACGTGGCTGAAAAGCTGCTAGAAATATTTCTGCAGGCTGACTAAGGATCTGTTTCTCTCCACTTTTTCAGTGTACTGAAGTGGGTGCTGTGCAATTTAAATGTCTTATTTCCAGATCATTTTATTTCCGTCATTCCTATTATGTCTTTGACTCAACAAACCCTAGAATTTGTTTCAGAATTAATCTCAGACTGATATTACATGTCTGAAAGTTTTGTTACAAGAGGTTCATGTGCTTTCCTAAGCCACAACATACTCTGAAGCTTTAGGAATTCGAGGCCAAAAGGTCATTTTTCTCTCTTCTTTCCCTTTCAGTGCTTCTGGATGCTTCCCGAGAATTCTGATGCAGTGGTATTAGGCCACCTTCAGTTAAGAGGAGTGCCCGGGGGGGTTCAGTTCTTCCAAATTATATATAGGCCTTTCACTTTTCTTTTTTATCTCCTTTTCATCTGGGAAAAAAAATTTCAGTCTACATTGTTTATTGTAGACTAGATTCCAGTCTACATTGTTTATTGAAATAGACCATCAGAGGCACTTTATTCCTGACATGTTTCTAGTCCCATGATTTTTGTAGCATGGTTAGTTTTTTACTCTAGGGGTTGCTTACTTCTCAGCTCAGTCTGCTTAAAAGGATTAAATTATTTGCAGCATAAACTTCTCATTGGCAAAGTTGACTTTTCACATGAATGATTTTCCATCTCAAGAAATTGTTCCTATTTCAAGGACTAAGAAATCCTCTTTTATTATAAAGAGATGAAGTGGGTTTCCTAAGGAAGTTCCTATTAACACCAAACCATCTATCTAAACGGTATCATTGTAGTACCTTGTAAACATTTTGCTGCTTCTGTTTCTATATAAAATGGAAAGATGTGGAGAATAGCCAACAGGAGAAAGATGGCCCTCAGGCCAGACACCGTGGCTCACTAATCCCAGCACTTTGGAAGGCCAAGGCAGGCGGATCATGAGGTCAGGAGATCGAGACCATCCTTGCTAACATGGTGAAACCCCATCTCTGCTAAAAATACAAAAAATTAGCTGGGCATGGTGGTATGTGTCTGTAATTCCAGCTACTACACGTACTGGAAGGCTGGGGCAGGAGAATTGCTTGAACCCAGGAGGCGGAGGTTGCAGTGAGTGGCAATGGCACCACTTCACTCCTGGTGACAGAGCAAGACTCGGTTTCAAAAAAAAAAAAAAAGAAAGAAAGATGGCCCTTTACTATAAAATCTTCCTCCTTTTTTCTTTCTCTATAGTTTCTCTTGATTTTACCTAATGGGCTTTGGCCATCATGTAGCATTTCATAAACTTACAAACTTACCTTTGGGCTCTTGAGAAAATGAATGAATTTATTGGATCACCCAGCATTGGTCATGTGATGGCCATTTAATAAACTTTGAAGCAGTAAAAAGAAGATAGTTGAAAATGATTGTTTTATCTGTATAGTAAGTTGTAGATTCCCTGGATGATGTTTGTCTAACCTGGAGGCCATTCTTTGCCCTTTTCCAGCACTTTGTTAGTGAACGTAAATATGACGAGGATCTGGGACAAGTAGCCCGGTTCACCTGTGATGTAGAGACCCTAAAGAAGAGCATTGATTCATTTGGACAAGGTGAGATGGTGAGAGGTTCTGGGCACTACAGGTGGTGATTATTAATTAAAGGTTGACATGCTAATTGTCTTTACCACTGATTCTTCATTAGTGCCTCTTGTTTGCTTGTTTTTTGAAAAGTAATTCTGGGATGCTTATGAAATTCATGGATGCAGATACTTTGAACTCTGAGGACAAGTATTTGCCAGCTCCCTAAGTGTGAAAGACTGTTTTTTCATGCTGAATGGAGAGGTGCATGATATGTGGTGTAAAGAGCATGGGCCCTACAGTCAGACCAAGGTTGAATCCCTGCCTCTGTAGCAACTTCTTGGAACCTCATTTTACTCCTCTCCAAAATGGAGATAACAGGTCAGGCGCCATGGCTCACACCTGTAATCCCAACAACTGGGAAGGCTGAGGCCAGAGGATCACTTGAGCCCAGGAGTTCGAGACCAGCCTGGGCAACAGCAAGGTTCCATCTCTTCAAAAACTTAAAAAAGAAAAAATTAGCCAGGTGAGGTGACACATGCTTGTAGTCCTAGCTACTTAGGAGGTAGGGTGGGGTGGGTTGGGTGGTAAGGGGAAGATAGCTTAAGCCAGGAGTTTCAGGTTACAGTGAGCTATGATTGCCAATGTACTCCAGCCTGGGCAACAAAGCAAGACTGTGTCTCTAAAAAAATAAATAAGCTAGGCACGGTGGCTCATGCCTGTAATCCCAGCACTTTGGAAGGCTGAGGCAAGCAGGTCATGAGGTCAGGGATTCAAAACCAGCCTGACCAACATGGTGAAACCCAGTCTCTACTGAAAATACAAAAATTAGCTGCATGTGGTGCTGTGTGCCTGTAATCACAGCTACTCAGGAGGCTGAGACAGGAGAGTCACTTGAACCCGGAGGCGGAAGTTGTGATGAGCCAAAAGCGTGCCATTGCACTCCAGCTGGGCGACAGAGCAAGACTCTCTCTCAGATAGATAGATAGATAGATAGATAGATAGATAGATAGATAGATAGATAGATAGAAGAAAATAATACTTGTCTTGCTTGGCACATAATAGATCCTTAAATAATCACACTAAAACTTAGGGGAGTGCCTGTCAGGTGAGTTTCTAGTGACTTGTCAAACCCTGAACTCAGCTTCTCTGTTCTTTCTGTCTAGTATAAAAGTGAAATATTTAACCTATGGGAACAATTATGAACTCATCATTAGTCCAGGCTTAAAGCTAAGAAAAAAATCTAGAAGAGTAGTTTTAAACCACTGAATTCTAACACTATTTGAACTGAAAATATTAATGTTTTTTCAGTTAGATAAGTACTTTGAATTTGGGATTAATTTTGCAGAAAGAAATTTGCTAATATACATGTTTGTTGTAAAGACTAGTTCTGGCCGGGCGCGGTGGCTCATACCTATAATCCCAGCACTTTGGGAGGCCGAGGTGGGTGGATCACAAGGTCAAGAGATCAAGACCATCCTGGTCAACAAGGTGAAACCCCATCTCTACTAAAAATACAAAAATTAGCTGGGCATGGTGGCACATGCCTATAGTCCCAGCTACTCAGGAGGCTGAGGCAGGAGAATTGCTTGAACCCAGGAGGCGGAGGTTGCGGTGAGCCGAGAACGCGCCATTGCACTGCAGTCTGGGTACAACAGCAAAAACTCTGTCTCCAAAAAAAAAAAAAAAAAAAAAGACTAGTTCTATTCATATTTAACTGATCTTATTTATACCTTGTATCATTCAAAATTCTTTAAAAAGGATTTAGTAAAGATTTAATTTATGTTCCTTTTTTTCTTTGTAAAGGCTGTACTTTAGAACATTTCTTGCATAGGAAACTGAACATATGGCCTATACTATTGTTCCCAAGCTTAGGCAGCTGCTAGAACCATAGCCAGGAAGTTAGGTAGTACCAAATCCAATCCCAAGAAGCCGTTAGCTGGTGGGGGATGGGTAACTTTGATCTTAAACTGTTCTCTTGTCTAAGAATTCCTTTACAGAGCAGTGGGGCTTTGGATGGAGGAAGAGGGCAGAAGGGAGATTTTTCTTCCCGTTACCAATTTTTAGGTTTTTCTTTGCTCGAATAGACAGCTCTTTATCTTAAATTGCTCGTTGTGAAATTGAGAAAGCAGAAACCTTACCCATTGTACTGTTTCATCATATGATCATATATTCCTCATATTTCTGTCTCAGTGTCTCATCCAAAGAACAGCTATTCAACCAGATCCCGATGTAGCTCAGTTACATCTGTGTCCTTGAATAGCCCAAGTGATGCCTCTGCTGCTTCCTCTTCCACCTGTGCCTCTACTCCCAGCCTTACAAATGCTAACAAGAAAATCTTTGCACCGGGAGAGACTCCTGCAGCCATAGCAAACTCCAGCGGCCGGCCCTACCAGCCACTTCGGGAGGTAACCTAGCTTCTACACTGTGTTAGGAAGAAAACCCTCCAGATTGTCAAAGCTTAAATGCTGATAGCTCAGTATATTACCTTCCTCTCTTTATTCTCATTCCATGCCTGTTTTGAATCCCTCCAGCCCAAGTTAGTTCCTGAGAAAGCATTAGATACGTATGTTCCAAACTGTCAGCCAGTTTAGATTTCCTGTTGCCAAGAACTGCTGACTTTCTTGTGTTGGCTGTGATCCCTGCTGTTGTAGATAGTATTGCCTGGTAATTAGTCACATGGGGAGTCGTGCACCCATCTCAAGGTAGACAGGCACCACAAGTGGCAGTTTCACCAGTGTGCATCTGAAAGCAGCAACTCCCTAGAAGCACAATGTGGAATTTACAGGGAAAGAAAGAATGAGCTGGTAGGGATGGGGGTAAAACACTAGTAAGTTGAAGAGTAATCCATAGGTTCTTCTCCTGTTTGAAGAATAAATACAAGAGCAATCCAAGGCAGTACTGTCAGTAATTCTTCAGAACTCATATGACGTTGGAATTGGAGGACAAAAATAAAATCCCACGCCATAAGCTTTCCGGATTATAATGTGAAAGATGTACTGAATGCCACAGCAGCATGGTTTAATCTGTAGTTCATGACATACAGCAAAGCAGGCCATAGTGATGTTTACTTTATTATTCCAAATGTTTACTATCTTTACCAAATGCCTTTTATCTGCAGAGTTAATATACTTGTCCAATTGAGGGCTTATAACAACTCAGAGAATATTCTTTCTTCCTTATCTTTCTTCTTGTGTCCAGCTAAAGAAAAGTAGATTCTCCAGTGAAGAGCCTGGGTGTGAATAGCAAGGAAAGATGGATTAGTTCTGAAGTAGTGGCTAGCTTGGATTGGCTGACAGAATTCTTTGAGTCTTGAGAGATAACTGAGTCCCAAGCATGTAATGCCACAATTCTGCTTTCAGAATACTCCTGTAAAGTGAACAAATGGGGTACCATAATGCTAGAGCACCTTGAACATTGTATTCTTTTATCTTTAGGTATTGCCAGGGAACAGACAAGGAGGACAAGGTTACAG
Organism: Aotus nancymaae; assembly: GCF_030222135.1. Lineage (NCBI taxonomy): Eukaryota > Metazoa > Chordata > Mammalia > Primates > Aotidae > Aotus > Aotus nancymaae. Next base: position 33,284,263 of record NW_026988428.1, read on the forward strand.
GCCACAGGGCCAAAAGTCCAGTGACGCTGTGAACCAAGGGCGAGGAGGACAAGGTTACAGGCCACAAGGCCTAAAGTCCAGTGACCCCGTGAACCAAGGGCGGCATGACAGTATGGGTCGTTACAGAAACAGCTCGTGGTATTCATCTGGTTCCAGGTATCAGAATGCTCCATCTCAGGCACCAGGAAACACCAGTGAAAGAGGCCAGACTCACTCTGCAGGGACCAATGAAACTGGAATCAGCATGGAGCCTAGCCCACCCACACCTTCATTCAGAAAGGGACTCCCCCAGCGCAAACCCAGGACCTCTCAGACTGAAGCTGTGAATTCTTAAGAGAGAAATTCCAGTTGGCCTCTCTCCTCTGTCACACACAATTCAACTTGATAACTGGACTTTAGGAAACTTATAGTTAGATTTAATAACAAAAAAGTTTATGCATATCACTTTTTGTGCCATTCTAAATATTTTTGGTTTCTTGTCTCCTTATTTCCTCTTTACCATTTTTGGAGGGGAAGCTATTCTTTTTTCCTTGATCTTTCCCAGTGATATGGATTGAATCTGGTTGGTCATTTCCACCAGGAATCAGAGGCAGCAGCTGTTGTCAGGTTTCGGCCTTCCAGTTCACCCCGCCCTGTCCAGGCTGTCTCAGGAGGAGGTGAATCAGAGCTAGTCACCTTTCCAATCTAAGCAGAAGCCACAGGTGCCTGCCAGGTTCCATTCAAACAACTATTTGACCAGGAGAGGCAATGATGTATACTGCACTGGATTTGCCAGAGAAGGGAAAATTTAATTAGTGAAAAGGAAAGAACACTAGGAAACATCTGAAAACCTGCCTCTATTCCAGAAAGTGCCTGAGATTTGACACTCAAATCAGTGGTCAGTCTTCTGTTTGGCACTAGAGCTTAACCTGCAGTTTCTTCAAAATGCCTAATCCCTTGCTTCCTATTACCTTAGACTGCAAACCAGTCTAGGCAAGTCTATGGGAAAGTAGCATTTAATTAAAGTTTTTTTTAAAAAAAGCATTTTTCTGTTTTGTTTGGAGACTTTTTTTTGTTCTCTCCCTTTCCTGAATCCTGTTCTGATCCTGAACCAAATTTATAGCAATATAATTAGTGTTAATTGAAGGCATTACTCATCAAAAATTGCTGCAATCAATCTTTATAGTTGAATAAATAAAAACAACTGCATAAATATTCCCACATTTGTTTCATAGCAGCAAGTGGTTTCATTTCATTATGTTTTTCTTTGGGCCTCATGGGGGTAGAAGTCACTCAGACAGCTTGTTCCAGGATTAAATGAGGGTATCTGATTCCCAAGTCATTTGTCCACCACCACTGCTTAGCTTCAGGACCAAATTAAAATGTGAAAGCCAGGATGAGCAAATGCAGTTGTTCCTAGTGAGAAAAGACTGTAGGATAGGGAATGGTGACTTTCCAAAGGAGAACTTACCACTTTAGGAAAACCGCAGCTCTCCAGGCTCCCCCAGGCAACCAAAGGTTATAATGGCACTGCTCTCTCCAGCTCACTGTCTCTTGACTGAGCAGTGAATGTAACAGTATAATTGAGCTCCTGCATGTAGCAGGTGGCATGAGTGCCAGACCCTTCCACCCCAAACTCACCCCCAGCATCTATGATTTAATAACAGCAGAGCTTTTGTTTCTCAGCATGTGTTCTCCCAAGTCTGAAGCCTAGACTGAAAGTGGCAGCAGTGCAGAACGCAGCTGCCTCAGGGCTTCCCTTGCCTCCTTGGCTGAAGCTGAGCTGCCAGGGTTCAGGTTGGTTGAACACATTCAGAGAGAGAGAGAGAGAGAGAGTGTGTGTGTGTGTGTGTGTGTGTATATATATCTGTCTTTTCAGTAAAGAAAACAGTAGTCAAGGAGTACTGGGAAAGCCATTTTCCAAGAGCACCTCATTTTGGGGAATTTGTCCAACAACACCATCAGCCTGCTGGGTATAGGAAAAAACCCTGCATTTCTGATTGATTGCTTACCTATACTTTATCAGAAATCCAGAGATTGAAGTGACCTTGAAGGATTATGAAGTCTGTCCCTGTATCCAGGCAAGACTGTATTTAACTGCCCAAACAGATGGGACAAAGCATGTTTATCAAGAATGCCCTGAAGTTGAAATTAAAATCTCCTTATAGAAAAATATTTGAAAATTTTTCATGACCACAAAATGTTTGAAAATTATGAATTTAAAAAGTTTTTATTAAACTTTTAAAAACTTTTTTAAAAGTTTTTCTTTTTTCTTTTTAGAGATGAGGTCTCACTGTGTTGCCCAGGCTGGAGTGCAGTAGCTATTTACAGACATGATTAGAGGGTACTGCAGTCTCAAACTCCTGAGCTTAAGCAATCCTCCTGCCTCAGCTTCCTGAGTAGTTGGACTACAGGTATGCACCATCACCCTTGGTTAGACTTTTAAAGCATGTATGTGCATATACCCATCGGTATATTGGGTGTTTTTTTGTTGTTTTTTTGTTTTTGAGATGGGAGTCTTGCTCTGTCACCCAGGCTGGAGTACAGTGGCACAATCTCGGCTCAGTGCAACATCCGCCTCCTGGGTTCAAGCAGTTCTCTGCCTCCGCCTCTCTAGCAGCTGGGATTACAGGCACCTGCCACCACACCAGCTAGTTTTTGTATTTTTAGTAGAGACAGGGTTTCAACCATCTTGGCCAGGCTGGTCTTGAACTGCCGACCTCAGGTGATCCACCCGCCTTGGCCTCCCAAAGTGCTGAGATTACAGGTGTGAGCCACTGCGCCCGGCTGGGTTTCTAATTTTTTTTTTTTATAAAAATGTTATACACCGCAACCTCTGCCTTCTGGGTTCAGGCAATTCTCCTGCCTCAGCCTCCTGAGTAGCTGGGATTACAGGTACCCCGCCACCACGCTCGGCTAATTTTTGTAATTTTAGTAGAGATGGGGTTTCACCATGTTGGCCAGGCTAGTTGAACTTCTGACCTCAAGTGATCTGCCCACCTCAGCCTCTGAAAGTGTTAGGATTACAGGCATGAGCCACCAGGCCAAGCCCTAGCTCATTCTTCAACCACTTTGCAGGTAAAGGAAGTAGAGCTCGTCCTTAAACCCTTGGGAGCCCTGCCTGTTGGCCAGGCAGTGTGCTAGAGCATAAAGACTCAACTTGGATTTTAATTCTGGCTTCACAGCTTGGTAGCTATATGACCGATTGCCCTTGGACCGATAACAGCTTTGAACCTCTTCCTGAACTGTAAAGTGGGGACAGTGGCAATGACTTTATGAGATATCTAGCCAGGTGCTGCAGAACAGTCCCCTGGGTGTCTAGACTAACCCATGACAAGTTGAATGTTCACTCCCCATAGCCCCTTTCCTTTTCTGTCTCTTCTGCTTTGTTAAAAAAGGATATGAGGGGGCCGGGCGCGGTGGCTCACGCCTATAATCCCAGCACTTTGGGAGGCCAAGGCGGGTGGATCATGAGGTCAAGATATCAAGACCATCCTGGCCAACATGGTGAAACTCCGTCTCTACTAAAAATACAAAAAATAGCCGGGCATGGTGGCATGTGCCTGTGGTCCCAGCTACTTGGGAGGCTGAGGTGGAAGAATCGCTTGAACCCAGGAGGCGGAGGTTGCAGTGAGCCGAAATTGCGCCACTGCACTCCAGCCTGGCAATAGAGCAAGACTCCATCTCAAAAAAAAAAAAGGACATGAAAGAAGACTTTCCTTATCTTCAGCCAGACAGCCCTTATTACTTACAAAAGTATTAAAAACCCAGCTATCCTATTACTTCTGTAAATTTTCTTCCTGAGTGCATACCCCTCCAGCATGGTGAGCCCTGTGCCCCTCTGTCTGCCATACCTGTCAGAAAATGCGCCCCTACCCCAGTTTCATAGCTATGTGGGTGGGGCAGGCAGATACTGATGGAGCTGACCTCAGCTAACAGTAACCACTGCAGCAGCACACACGGGCAAAGCTGGGGCCAGGGTTTCCCAAGGGAAAGCCAGGGAACATTATTTCCATACAGGTGATGAGGGAGTTTTATTACCTGCCTTGATACTCAGTACCAAGGGGGAAACTCCAAAAAAAAATGTTTCTGGGAGAAGAAACTCACCCACCAGCACAAGTATTCTCCTGCCCCTTTACTGTCAAAACAGCAGGAACAAATACAACCCACTCCAATTCCTTAGAGAAAAGTCAGGTCTCCTTTTTATGTCTCTTCAACTTAACCAAGTTAGGCTTTCTCTATAACTTCATTTCAAACACACCTGTTTTCTGGTGCTGCTAGAACACACAGATTGAGAGGATGAGATTTCTTAGGAGGCCCCGCATGCACTCTCTGGCCAGCTCCTGCAGGGCTATGTCGGTCCCTTCCCTGCGGGGCCTGCTGTTAACTGCAGTGTCTCACCTGGCATGGAGTCCAGGTGTGTTCACAGTGGACACTCACTATAGGTCACTGACCATCTGTCAAAATGACCATGCCATTCCCTTTTCGTAGGCTGTTTACCAAAGGAGAGGACAAAGCGCCCCCTGCAGCATGGCACAGTGCTGAATGGCTGTCCCTCTAGTCAAATCTCGGTTCACACCTGATTCTTCTTACTAGCCAAGCAATATGGGCCAGTTTCTTTATCTGTAAACGCAACCGTGTGCCTCCCAAGATTCCCTTGTTTGAAAGTTGATTGTGGGCAGGGCACAGTGGCTCACACCTATAATCTCAGCACTTGAGAGGCCGAGGCAGGCGGATCACCTGAGGTCAGGAGTTCGAGACCAGCATGGCCAACATGGTGAAACCCCCAGCTCTACTAAAAATTTAAAAATTAGCTGGACGTGGTGGCATACACCTGTAATCCAAGCTGCTTGGGAGGCTGAGGCAAACTAATTGTTTGAACCCAGGAGGCAGAGGTTGCAGTGAACTGAAATCATGCCACTACGCTCCATCCTGGGCCACAAGAGCGAGACTCCATCTCAAAAAATAAATAGAAAAAAAGAAAGTTGATTGTGGTCTGTGCCCACTCTGGCTAGTGTCTTCCAATAAAAGAAAAGGAATAGCCTAGAATGAGACAGCCAAGGTGTGACCAAGTAGTGGAGGCTCAAATAATTCCAAAATGCTGTTTGTTTTGGTGGGGAGGGGGAACCCCTGAGGCTCCATCCTGAGCTCATTTCCCTGGTCCCAGCACCGAGAGCCAGGGAGTTGTTATTGTTGTTGTCATTGTTGTTGTTGTTGTTGTTGTTGAGACAGAGTCTGGCTGTGTCACCCAGACTGGAGTGCAATAGCACAATCTTAGCTTACTGCAATCTCTGCCTCCTTGGTTCAAGAGACTCTCCTGCTTCAGCCTCCTGAGTAGCTGGGACTACAGGCATGTGCCACCACGCCCTGCTAATTTTTGTATTTTTAGTAGAAATGGGGTTTCACCATGTTGGTGAAGCTGGGCGAGGGCTTTTTAAAAATAACAGCTGGCTAAGGTTCATTTCACAAATCAAAAGACCAGATGCTCTGCAAGATAAAATACCTCTCTGGCCACCCCTGGTCTCCCAGCTGGCCAGTGGCAGAGGCAGATTGGAACCCTAACTAGTCTGACTTGAAAGCCCAAGATTTTCCACCATACAGCCCAACCTTAGAAGAGCCTGGCCATGCTGGCTGAGAGCCAGGCTTGGAGAACAGGCCTGGGGACCTCTAGAGAGAAAGGCAGAGAGAGTGGGAAGAGGGTGGGAAGGGGGGAGGGGCCCTGGGCTCTGTTCCTCGACAGCCGCCTGTTCCTACTCCCTGAACACAGTGTCTGACTCCGCCTGCGCTTTGTGGTTGGGGGGTGGGGGGGCTTTTTCCTTCCTTTGTGTCTTGAGCCGTTTTTTCCTTGCTTTGCGCTTCCCTACTCTCTCTCCTTATTCCTTTTTGTAGCTAATACTCCCACAGGCCTCCCACAGCAGCTCCAAAATGCAGCCTCCTGAGTTTCTTCTTGTTGACAGAGGCTTTGAGCATCTCTGAACAGGGATCCTCCTCAACCTTCCCCTCCCTGTGACTCCCCACGGCTCCAAATGAGTCAAGAGCTGGCAGAAGGGCAGAGGAAAAGGAGTTACAGTGAGGAGGACTATGGTGCCCATCTCCCAGGTCCCTGCTTAATTTTCAACTCCCCAATCCCCATCTTACTCTCTCCTAAATGTGGGTCCCTGCCCTTTGTGCGCATGGGTTGGGGGTTGGAGGGAAGGTGGAAGGAAAAGATAGGGACTTAAAAGAATAAAAGAGAAAAAACAAAAAATTTTTTAATAAAAAAGAATAGGAAAAAAAAGATAGAGAATTAGTAAGTAATTGCTGAGGGAACCCATACAAACAAAAGCCAGGTCTGGCAGGAAGATCTGAGGTACTGGGTAAAGGTGAAGAGAGAGGACAGTGGGCTGAGATCCTGTGCTCACCATGCTCATCTAAAACAGAAAGGCCAGATAAAGGAAAGGGTCGGTGGTGGCACCCCCACCCAGTATGCATTCACATGAGTTCTTTGAGGGGCAATGGGGGAAGGGGTTTAAAGGTCCAAACAGGCTTTTGACTTTTCATTCTGCAATAAGAATGATAATAACATTCCAGAAATATGAGTATATTTTCTTCTCCTGGAAGTGGGAACCAGGGCACCAAAGGATGACATGGGCATTGTGCCTGGAGCTGCTGGAGGAGGCAGTGCATCTCAGACTAGGGACTTGACCTCTCTGCCCTACGTTTTGCATCTGTGAATTGGCAGTTATAGCAGTAACTAGCTCATAGAGCTATTATGAAGATTAACAGGATAATCCAGGTAAAGCACTTTGCACAGTGCCTGGCACAAAGTTAATGCTCAATAAGTGTAAGCTGCTGTAATCCTCAGGGGCACCCCACACATTCCATGTAACTCAAAGTGCTCGCCCTAACCCAAGGTGTCTGGTTTGGCTTAACGCCCAAAACACCAGCCCAGGCAGGTGAGCTGGAAGCCTGAAAGTCTAAACACTTTGGCTTTACAGGGATAAGTGTAGGACCACCCAGACGTGCTGCACAAGCCCAGACGACCAGTCCTCTGAATGCCCACACACTTAGGCTAGAGAGAGGCAGACCCAACAACCTAGGGCTGGGAGACTGTCAGGGTTAGAACCTTGGCTGTGTCATTTACCAACTCTGTTACCTTGAGCAAGTCTCTCTCTTCCTCTCTCAATCTCTCTCTCTCTCTCTCTCTCTCTCTCTCTCTCTCTTTCTCTTTTTCTCTGAGAAGGCTCTGGCTCTGGCTCTTCCTTTGTGAAATGCAGCATAAGAAGCACCCACCCTGGCTGTTTCACAGGGCTCCTAAGAGACCCAAAATTAGATAATAACAAACATTTACACATTGCAGGTGTCACACACTGTTCTAGGTCCTCTACACATACTGACTTATTGAATCCTCATTACCACCCTCCAATGTTATTATTGGCATCCTCATTTTACAGATGAGAAAACTGAGTCACAGAAGGGTTAATATCTTGCCTTTAAACATCACACAGACAGGTCAGGTGTGGTGGCTCACGCCTGTAATCCTAGCACTTTGGGAGGCCGAGGCGGTGAATCACCTGAGGTCGGGAGTTGGAGAGCAGCTTGGCCAACGTGGTGAAACCCTGTCTCTACTAAAAATACAAAACTTAGCTGGGCATGGTGGCTTATGCCTGTAGTCCCAGCTACTCTCGAGGCTGAGGCAGGAGACTTGCTTGAACCCAGGAGACAGAGGTTGCAGTGAGTGGAGATTGAGCCAATGCACTCCAGCCTGGGAGACAAGAGTGAGACTCCGTTTCAAAACAAAAAAAAAAATCATACAGACCAAATTTAAAAAAACATTTTTTAATCACAGGTACAGCAGGTGGCAGAGATGGTTCCCAAGTCTGTGGGTAATTTCAACTGTGGCCTTATCCTGTCTCAAAGTGAAGTGATTCCTAAAATGCCCCTCTTTTTAGTAGATGGCTGGACCGCCGCCTGGAGAGGAAGCCTTGAGCGGCTGGTGGATGGGGATTACTTTACAGGCAGGATCCATCCAAGGCTGGGGGTGGGGTGGGAAGCAGGATCTGCCAACTCCTTAGGGTCACTCCTCCTGGGGGCCAGATTCCAGGCTTCACAGGACTGGAGGAGTATGGGCGCGTCCTCCCTTCCTGAAGCACCAGCTCATTTAGATACAGGTGTCTGGGGCTTCGGCCCTCATCGCTCACGAGGGGTAGGTGGAACGGGGAACACTCCTTTCTTTCCGATGCTGGCGACTGTGGGTGCGTCTCGAGGGGTGGGGGCGCTGAGGCTCCCGCTTCACTCGTTAGGGAACAAATTGCTGTTTTGGCCCCGGCGGCTCCTCTGGGCGCGGGCGGCAGCCGCGCTCGCTGGCAAATCGTGGGAGGGAGGAGGAGCGGCGCAGAGCGGGAGGCCCGCAAGCGACTGCCGCCCCGGGTCCGGCTCCGCCCCGCCAGGAAGGGGCTCCCTGCAGCAGCCCCCAGGCAGCTCCCCGCGCTGAGCTCTCCAGGACTGAGCTGGGTGAGGAGCGGGGCTCGGCCCTCCTCGCTCCCCTCGTGCGGGGATCTGAACGCACAAGGTTCGGAAGTTTTTCCGCAGCGTCTGACCCCTGTTGGTCCCCTGTATTTGCCACCCAACCCTCTAGCGCGCTTAGGAGAGGCAAAAGGTGACAAATACCAGAGGGAAATGAAGGGGCACGACAAAGGGACTGAAGTTCTGCTCCCCGCCGCACACCCTTTCCACCCACGGGGTGAGACGGAGGACGCCTGACCCTTATTCTTAGGGCTACCCACCCTCTGGTTTCCCGACAGCTCCTGTTCGCGGGGCACCTCTTAGGAGCAGCTGGATCCATTTTCCAGAGGGTCAAATTGAGGATGAGAAAGGCTAGAGTACCAGGCAGCTGTGCGCAGAACCCCCCACCCTATCTGCTTTTAGATTTCCCGGGTGCGGCTGGGCCCCCTCTAGAGCCCCAGCCTCCGCCGCCCGCCGGGCCTTCACCTGCGCCTGTCGCCCTGTCCCCTTGCCCACTGCATTTTCCTCGGGAAGAGGATCTTCCACTGCCTGCGGCTCCCGCCCGGAGCCCTCCTCCCGTTCCGCCGGGGGAGGAGAGGCTGCTAGGAGGCTCTCGGAGAGCTCCTGGGCTGCAGAGAAAGATGCCTCGCCGCTGCGGCTGAGGCCAAGTCAGCGGGAGCGGGCCAGGCGCTCGCAGGTAGCTCTCCGAGGGCCGGGCGGGGAGGCTTGCGGGGTGGGGTCCCGGCGGCCGCCGCCTTCCCGCCCCCGCCGAGGTCCCGAGGGGAGGGGAGCCCTCGGCGGGAGTCCTGTCCCTTTAAGGAGGCGGCCCTGGCTGGGTGTGCCCTGTCTCCATGGTTACCCCGGTGCAGGCTGCGGGCGCAGGAGGGTGGGAGGGAGGCTGCCGCTTCTCCCCGACAGACGGAGGGAGCTGCGGAGAACCGGCGCCGAGCGGAGCCCTAGCGGGAGCCCACCCGCAACAAACACTGGAGCCGCTGCCCGTGCAGAGAGCGCCACGGTCGCGGGGCCTGGAGCCCAGGATTCGTGGGCCACGAGGGCGCTAGGGGCCACGCGCCATGCTCCGGGCCCCGACGGCGCGGACGCCCCCTCGCGCGCCCGCGGCCGGCGCGACCTGGGATCCCAGCCTGGGCATTGCCCCCCGACGGCTGCGCTAGGGAGCGCGGGGCCCGGCAGGGGGCGGCCGAGCTGGGCGCCCTCCCCCGGCGAGGAGTCCCCGCACCCCGGAGGGATGGGGCGGGAAGCCGCAGGCGCCTAAGATGCCGGCCATGCGGGGCCTCCTGGCGCCGCAAAACACCTTCCTGGACACCATCGCTACGCGCTTCGACGGCACGCGTGAGTCCGACCCTCACCCACTTGCAGCCGGGCCGCCGGACCCTTGCCAGGGCTCCCGCCTGCCCCGAACCCCTAGCAGCACGGCCTATCGCCCGCCTGTTTTCACTCTTTCCTCCCTCCCCACCCTTCTTGAGGCTGGGGCCATTGTCTCCTGCCAGGCGCCGTTTCCCGAAGGTTCAAGGTTTGGGGTCAACACTGCTTCAGGCGAGGCAACAGGGCCAGAAGTCCCTGAATGTGGGTCCTGGGATGCCCTCTGTTAGAGGGTCTCGAACCCGAACCTAGTCAGTCTGACCCATCCCACCCCTGCGTCTGGCGCTGTCTCAGCAACTACCCTCGGACTGGCAGGGTAGGGCGAGGCAGGTGAGCCGTGCTCAGGGATGGCCGAGAGGGCTCAAAAAACAGATTTTAAAAAGAGATTTGCAAACGGAGATAGAGTAGGCCGGACTCGGGAGAGCACGGTGTGTCCAAAGCCCATCTCATAGCCTGAACCCCCTAGACCTGGGAGCAAATCTAGCCCCAAGAACATGGTTTGGGGACTCCCATCAGGACTGGGGAAGTTTGGAGAAGGCTCCCTGAGCTCTGGATCCCGGTTTCTGGGGCTCTGAGCTCAGGGGAAGTAGTGAAAGCCCCTCCCTCCTCCTCTCCCTCACATCCCCCGTGGGGCTTCCCGGCTCTCTGCCTAGGTCCTCCTTGGTCTCCAGTTGCTGACAGGGGGTGGGAGCCCAGCACTGCGCTCTCCCCCCTCCGGGCTCCTCCATCTGCTTTGCCAGTGTGCTTGGCGCCTGCAGCCTGCTGATTCAGTGCCCCCCACTCCCCAATACATTCCTGGCTCTAGGCTCCCTTGCTCAGTCACCATTCTTACACCCCCATTCTTGCTTACATTCACTAATTCCTGAGCCAGGTCAGGCAGCTAGGGCTAAGACACAGAAGGCAGGATGTATGGTGGCCTGGGGTTGCCTCCCAGTCCAGGTGAGTCCCAGTGGGAGGAGCCAGACAGCCAACCTGGGTACCTGGCTGGTGAGTGAGCCTGGCAGAAGTAGAGGTGGGGCTGAGGCTGGCCTAGAGCTGGCAGTATAGTCCTCGTTAGGGAATCCCCAACCCCAGCCCTTACCCCACATTGCTCAGGACACCCTCCAGAGGGCACAGTGCCCGCACAGCACTTCATTCGCCGACCTCAGTTCACACGTGCTGATCCTTGTACTCACACTTGCTGCAGGGCACTGGCACACAGGTGGCACATGCTGATTCCCATTCATAAACAGCCCTTCCCTAACACAGACAGGATTCCTGGGGTTTGGAAAACCCAGTCTTTAGTTGCAGGCATTTGGGAAGGGAGGGGTGGTAGGCCTCCTGCCCCTTCACCCCACACCTCCTCTGAGAGGTGCTCTCTTGCAGACAGTAACTTCGTGCTGGGCAACGCCCAGGTGGCGGGGCTCTTCCCCGTGGTCTACTGCTCTGATGGCTTCTGTGACCTCACGGGCTTCTCCCGGGCTGAGGTCATGCAGCGGGGCTGTGCCTGCTCCTTCCTTTATGGGCCAGACACCAGTGAGCTCGTCCGCCAACAGATCCGAAAGGCCCTGGACGAACACAAGGAGTTCAAGGCTGAGCTGATCCTGTACCGGAAGAGCGGTGAGGGGCCACCTGGCCAGCCAGACTGCCTTTGCAGTCTCACCCAACCTGGCACCAGCCCCATCCACTGTCCCTCCTCCTTTCTGTTGCCATCTTCTCCATCTTCCCATCTTATCCCGTCTTCCCATTCCCCCAGCCCCCCTTCCAACCCCTCTTGCTCCATCTCCTCATCTCTACCTGCCTCACCCTAGCCTCAGCCTGTATTCAGTTCCAACCTTGGGTTTCCTGCATCTAACAGAAAAACATCCGCATTTTGGCAGAGCACATCTGCACATCTGACGGTTATGTTTGCTCTCCCTTGCCTCATGCCCCCTGAAGCCCCCCCATTCCATCAAGCCCTGTCCTCAGTGAAACTGGACTGCCAGCCCCTCCCCCAGGAAACTACTGGATCCTGCCTGTGTCTTGCCCAGGATGTCAGTGGAGCCAGGACCTCTGTCACCTTAGACAGGGCCAAGAATGGGAGGTGGGCTGAGTCTGTTTTTGTGTCCAGGGCTGCCGTTCTGGTGTCTCCTGGATGTGATACCTATAAAGAATGAGAAAGGGGAGGTGGCCCTCTTCCTGGTCTCTCACAAGGACATCAGTGAAACCAAGAACCGAGGGGGCCCCGACAGATGGAAGGAGACAGGTAGGTGCATTTAGGTGCTATGGTTGAGGTGTTGGGTACCACAGGCCTGGGCGGGGCCTTGGCACCAAGTCTGAGCATGGGGGGTCCCTCCTGCATTCATTTCACTGCCTCGCAGGCTGCCGGAGAGGCCTGTGCCGCTCTCATCTCCACATGCCTCAGTATGGGAATATTTTTTCCAAATAGACAGATTGAGACAAAGTTGGAGTTTTTAAGTCAACTTTATTAAGAAACTGAAAGCAAACAAACCCCATTGTACCTGTGAAGCATGACTTTCTGACCAGTTAATAAGGTTGAGCACAGACCCACCAGGTTCTTTCCCTACAGCAAACCTGACTGGGGGTGGAGCTCTGGCCACAGCCTGCTTTTAAGATGTTCGAGTTGTTCCCCTCTTGTGTCCTCCAAGGGCTGGGGCAGGCCTTTGGGCAGGTTACAAAGCTGTCAAGGCCTCTTTGCCATTTGGGGATGCGGGGGGACTCTCCATTCCCACTCCCCTATTCCCAGTGCTGGGTCTGCATCTCCATGATGTCAGCCTTCACTGTCACCCTCTGGTCCCTGCAGTAGATCCTGGGCTGCTGCTCTAAGTTTCCACCCCTCTGCTGATGACCTCCTGCTAGTTCTCCACCCTGCCCCTGTGAGCTACCTCCTCGCTTCCTGTCCCAGGCCTTTCCCCGTAGAGATCCCTGGTCCAAACCTCCTCCTCCTGGAAGCAGACCCCAGAGGTATTGTCTGTCAGCACTCCTAGGACTGCCCATTGCTGGGCTAGGCAAGTGAACCCAGGAAGTGAGGAATACCTGAATCCCCAACTCTAAACAGTCTAAATGGTCAATGAGCCAGACCAGTCCCTGGGTCGGCAACTGTGTCCTACACCCAACCCGGGGCTAGGGTGTGTGGGCACCCACCCATCATCTTCATGGGCCCCTCTTCTTTTGCAGGTGGTGGCCGGCGCCGATATGGCCGGGCACGATCCAAAGGCTTCAATGCCAACCGGCGGCGGAGCCGGGCCGTGCTCTACCACCTGTCCGGGCACCTGCAGAAGCAGCCCAAGGGCAAGCACAAGCTCAATAAGGTGGGCTGAGCCCTGGGACGTGGGTTTGAAGGGAGAGGGGAGTAGCAGACACAGGAGACGGGGAAAGGGAACCTGATCTACCAGAGAAAATGTCCTGGGGGCCACCCAGGCCCTGCCAGCACTTTGGGGGTTGGGTGGGACTGAAGGAGGGAAGATCACATACCTGATCCATCAGAGACACAGAAGAAAGTCCTGGCCTGGGAGTCAAATGGGCCTTGGTTCAATCCTGGCTCCTCCCCTAAGCGGCTGTCTGACCTCAGCTAAGTCACTTAACCTTCCTGATCTTGTTTTCTAATCTGTAAAATGGAGACACTGATGCCATCTCACAGCAGATGTTGCTTCGAGAATGCAGGGAGAGAAAGGAGGTGGATGCCGGTTCTAGACTCTAGCCAAACTCAGCCTGTGCCAATATCCTTTCCTCTCTGCCTGGGCCTGCCCTGCCTCACTAGGGGGTGTTTGGGGAGAAGCCAAACTTGCCTGAGTACAAAGTAGCTGCCATCCGGAAGTCGCCCTTCATCCTGTTGCACTGTGGGGCGCTGAGGGCCACCTGGGACGGCTTCATCCTGCTCGCCACACTCTATGTGGCTGTCACCGTGCCCTACAGCGTGTGTGTGAGCACAGCACGGGAGCCCAGTGCTGCCCGAGGCCCGCCCAGCGTTTGTGACCTGGCCGTGGAGGTCCTCTTCATCCTTGGTGCGTGCACTCTGCCCCTTCTACCCCACCCTCTGCCGGCACCCACGGGCTTTGCTGGGGATAGTCCACATGGCTTCCAGGGCCCTACAGTAACCCCCTTGCCCTCTCGCGTTTGTAAACTGTGAGCTTTGAAATCAGACCTAGGTTCTAAACATCTGCCACTTACAAGTTATAGGACCCTGAGCTGGTCAAAGCTCTCTGGGCCTCCATAAAATAGATTTCTCCTTTGTAAAATAGGCAAAACGGTGTCTCCCTGTTACAGTTACTGTGAGAACTAAGTCAGATGATGTATGGAAAGGGCCGGGGACAGTGTCAACTACGGAGAAAGGGAGCAGTGTCTAGTCGAGAGTGGCTGCCCCCCTGCCCCAGTGCTCACTCCCACCCGGATCCCCACAGACATTGTGCTGAATTTCCGTACCACATTCGTGTCCAAGTCGGGCCAAGTGGTGTTTGCCCCAAAGTCCATTTGCCTCCACTACGTCACCACCTGGTTCCTGCTGGATGTCATCGCGGCACTGCCCTTTGACCTGCTACATGCCTTCAAGGTCAACGTGGTCAGTGTGGCTGGGCTGGCTGGGTGGGTGGGTGGGCTTTGCCGGGGGACAGGGAGGGCCAGCCTGGCTGACCTCCCTCTCTCCCTTCCTCCCCGAATCTCAGTACTTCGGGGCCCACCTGCTGAAGACCGTGCGCCTGCTGCGCCTCCTGCGCCTGCTCCCAAGGCTGGACCGGTACTCACAGTACAGTGCTGTAGTGCTGACACTGCTCATGGCCGTGTTTGCCCTGCTCGCACACTGGGTGGCCTGCATCTGGTTTTACATTGGTCAGCGGGAGATCGAGAGCAGCGAATCGGAGCTGCCTGAGATTGGTACTGGAGGCTCCTTGTGCATGTGGCGGGGAGGGGGTTGTGCAACCATGTCAGAGGAGTGTGAGTGCAAGTGTGTGTGCAGATGTGTGGTGTCAGGGACCTGTGCAAGTTTGCATGTGTGCAAATCAGAGAAGAGGGTGTGCAGGTATGAGTGTGACAGCCACCACCATGTGACAGGCCTGTTCTCCAGCAGCTGGGCCTTGTGGAGAAAGCCCAAGAAAGTCCCAGACCTCCTGTGGCCAAATGTGGGTCACATTCCTCAAACCCTGTCCTGCTGGGAAGGCCAAGCCAGGAGCCACTGCCCTCCAGGGTTCCTCTGATGCCCAGTGTTCCCTGCCCCTCCCTCTGCATCCTCTCTGAAGCTTGTCCCCACCACCTTGGCGTCCAAGGCCCCTGCCTTTCTCTTGTCACCTGCAGTCCACATTTTTCCCTGCTGCAGCTCTGCTCTCCCCCAGCCTAAAAAGCAGCCTTTCTGCATCTTCACTCTCCTTCATGTCACCTCTCCTTCCACAGCTCCTCCCTCTGCTCACCACCCACTCACATCTTAACTCCTGCTGGGAGGATTTCCACCCCCACCTCTGCACCCAACATGTCACCCAGAAGGTCACAGTGACCTTCTGGGGCCAAACCCTTATCCTCCTTGAAGTCCCTGTATCACCTGACCCAGCCAACCACAGTTCCTCTCAGCTGTGGGTGATGGAGCCCTTGGCTGGCCTCCTCCCAGCCCCTCTAAGTTTCAGGGTCTCCAGACTGGCTTTCCTTATAGCTCTCCCCCTTCACCTTGCTTTCCCTTGGCCAGTACACTGACACCACTGCATGAGCATCTCCACTTCCATCCTTTCTCTAGCCAAACCATTCCATTCCAGCCGTTTCTAACTCTCAAGACTCCTCAGGTCTAAAATCAAACTTGCCTTCTTCCTCCCCAGCCCTCTAGTCCTCTGTCAGCTTTCCAGGTAACTGACATTTAGCCGGGGTTCCAGGTGCACATGGCTTCTTACGACTGCTTCTTGGCGGAGTCACCAGGTGTCCAGGTCAGCCTTAGAAACCCACTTTGATCAGTACCCTGGGAACTACAAGGCTCCTGTGAATCCTCTCTCCCTCTGCAAGCTCTTGGGAGGCCCTCTGTGTGTCACAGAGGGCCCGCTTGAAATTTTCGCCGAGTGCTCTAGCTGCTGAGCAGGTGGAAACCAGGACACTCCAGGCAGTGTCAGCTCCTTGGTGCCTGCCATTCCCAGAGGAAGCCTGTGGTGGCGGCTGCTCTGGGGTCAGACGGCCACACAGCAAACAGTCATAGGGCCAGCAGATGGACAGTGGTGAAACAAAGCCTGTCTCCACCACCCCCAAAGTGGGCTGAGACACAGATCCCCAGGTCCACTCCCACCCCCTGAAATGGGACCCAGACACCCTTGGTCTTGTGTCCACGAGGCTCCTCTTTTCCAACCACCTCACGGGGGTTGCTGATCTGACATTAAGAACACCTCTAGCTCCCAAGGGCCTCTGGACCCCACAGGGTGGGCAAGGGTGGGTTGACCCTTACAGATACACATGGTATTCTTTCACCCTTGACCCCTGAGTTCCAGGTGGCTTCATTCCATTTGGAGCTGGTACTAGTCTACGTTTAGAGACTTTACAAGTTCTTCACATCATCATCTCCTCTCTTTCTCCAGGGAAACTGCCCCCTAACCAGGTTGGCACCAAACCCAGACCTCTCCAACTCCAGCCCTGGCAGGAGAGCTCCTTGTAGGGGGAGGTGAGGCTGAGGTGGGTAGGTAGGCGGCTGGCCCAGTTCTGTCTGGTGGGCGGCTCCTTGTTCATGCCTTCCTTGCCTGGGTTTCCTTTTCCAATGCCCATGATGTGGACAGAGTTCCTTCCCCAGATTCCCACTAGGCCAGTGGAGGTGGGCTGGATGTTCAAAAGACTGTGCCGAGCACTGAGGAAGAGCACTCAGGGCACTCCTCGGTGTGTGAGCCCCCAGCCTCTGGGACAGCTTCTGCTGGCCTGACCCCGCCCACCTGGAGGCACCATCCTGGCCCCAGCTTCAGGGGCTGCTGATCTTTCAGTCTTGGCCAAGACTGAAAGATCAGAGGCCTCCCTGCCACCCTCCCCTGTGTCCTGCTGCTTCTCCCCACCTTCCCTATCCTGGGCATCTGGCTTCGGGTGGCTTCACCCTCAGAGGCCAACTAAACAATGACCATGAAGAGGAGTTTTATGTACTCCATTGCATTCTGGTTTTTTGTTTTTTGAGACAGAGTCTCGCTCTGTCACCCAGGCTGGAGTACAGTGTCTTGATCTCGGCTCACTGCAACCTCTGCCTCCCAGGTTCAAGCAATTCTTCTGCCTCAGCCTCCTGAGTAGCTAGGATTACAGACATGTGCCATCATGCTCGGCTAATTTTAATTTTAGTAGAGATGGGTTTCACCATGTTGGCCAGGCTGGTCTCAAACTCCTGACCTTGTGATCTACCCCCCTCGGCCTCCCAAAGTGCTGGGATTACAGGTGTGAGCCATTGCGCCCAACCACGTACTCCATTGCGTTTTTTATTTCTTTTTTCAACTGTCACCTCAGTCTAGCTCTCAGGAGTCCATTGCATTCATATAGCACACCTCAGACCACAGGAGGGTGAGCCCCCACCTTGGTACAGGCCTTACTACATCCCCCCAAGTTCTT
Organism: Aotus nancymaae; assembly: GCF_030222135.1. NCBI lineage: Eukaryota > Metazoa > Chordata > Mammalia > Primates > Aotidae > Aotus > Aotus nancymaae. The sequence goes on from NW_026988428.1 coordinate 33,301,621, forward strand.
TAGCCTGGAATTTGATACCCTCGGTGTTAACCCCACATTCTAGCCAAACTGAGCTATTTGCCTGTACTTGTCTTAAAATCTCAATCTCCAGGTTTGACTCATGCCTGTCCCTCCACCAGGAATGATCCCCTCAGTTTATTTGTATCAAAACCCTAACTGACCTTTGAAACCAAACACAAATGTCCCTTCTTCCAGAAACTTTCTAGCCCTAGCCCATGGGACTTGGTTCAAGCCCCCGTCCCTTCCTGCTGTGTGGCCCCTCTGAGATGTAGCTCTGGCCCTAAATCATCTGCCCTTCTGAACTGGAGCCCTCAGGGAGCTCCTGTGGGACCCCAGCTCCTGGCACACAGTGTGCGAGGTTGCTGAATGAATGAGTGGGTGGATGACAAGAGTGTGGGGCCACAGGGACCCACATGCCTAAGGTGTTGGGGAGAGTAGGGGGTTTGAGCTGAGGTGGGAGGGGCAGAGCACAAGTGGAGAAGTGGGGTCTCACTGCAGCCTGTGACCCCGAGCCACAGCCACACATACCCTCTGCCTCACCATTCTAGATCAGCCAGTCTGCCCTCTCTCCCTTGCACTCCATGGCCCCCAGCTCTGCCAGGACCTCTGCGGACCCTGGGACCCCCTCACCCAACACCCTAGAGCTCCTGCAACTCTCCAGCTAGGCTCAAGAGTGACTCCCAGCTCACGGGCTCAGGAGAGACCTCAGTGCACAGTCCTACTCTGCGCCAAGGCCAGGTGGAGAATGTCAGGCTGAGGGGCAATCCAGCCTCTGCCCCATGGCCCAGTCTGGCCTGTGACTGTGTGTGTGTGCGTGCACATGTGCACACCTGTGTGAATATATTCACCTGTGTGCTCATGTCCACGAAAGTGTGTCTCCACCCCCCCCCGTGTGACAGTGTGTAGGCACCAGTGGGCCTTTGTCCCTTTCCCAAGTGTGCACAGGCCTTTTCAGTGTGAGTGGCTGTGGCGGGTGCCTGTAAGGGGCACACATGTGTCCTTCTCGACTGTGTGGGGCACACGCGTTGCATTAGCAGTGTGTGTGCTTGTCCATGCAGACATGCTTGGAACCTGTGTGTGAGGCTGAGTGGTTTGTGTGGCTGTAAGGAGGGATGAGGCTGAAAGGGGAGGGGAGGGAGGGCTTTCTGGAGCGGATGAACTCAGACAAATGCAGGAAGAGAGCCTGGGTGGACAGGTGGAGGTGAGGGCGGAGGTGGCCTCACCATCCATCTTTGGGGATGAGGCTGTGGCTGAATGCAGTGGGCATCCCAGTCCTTTGGCTCACGCCAGCCAGGCCCTCCGACTGGGCCCGTTACCTGGGATGGGCGCCAACCGTGGTGGAGAGGGTGTGAATGCCCTGTGTCATCCTCAGTGCCAACAGGAGCTGGCTGGGGAAATGACAGGCCTCAGCTCTTCTGAGGGCTGAGAGGGTGGAGGGGGTGTGCTGGGCTGCCAGCAAAGGGGCAAAGCGGCAGGAAGCCATGGGGCTGGGGCTGTGTCTGTGTGTCCCCACCCCCGGGCCCGCATCCTCGCCCACAGTGCAGTCGTGTCTTCCTGCCTGCTCAAGCACTCCTGTTCCCCGCTCAGGCTGGCTGCAGGAGCTGGCCCGCCGACTGGAGACCCCCTACTACCTGGTGGGCCGGAGCCCAGCTGGAGGGAACAGCTCCGGCCAGAGTGACAACTGCAGTAGCAGCAGCAGCAGCGAGGCCAACGGGACTGGGCTGGAGCTGCTGGGCGGCCCGTCGCTGCGCAGCGCCTACATCACCTCCCTCTACTTCGCGCTCAGCAGCCTTACCAGCGTGGGCTTCGGCAACGTGTCCGCCAACACGGACACCGAGAAGATCTTCTCCATCTGCACCATGCTCATCGGCGGTGAGCCCGGCCGCGCGCGCCTTCCCGGGGCCATTCCCAGACTTCCGCCGGTAGGCGGCGCCCTCCCACCCCGCCCCCAACCCCGGGGGGCCCGAGGCCAGGGGCTCTTCCGCTTCAGGTGGCCGCGGAACCCGAGGCCGGGGCTGGGGGAGACTCCGCCCGCACAGCGACCCGCGGGCCTGGCCTAGGAGCGTGCGGAGCCGGGGACAGATGAGCCCAGCGTGGTGTCAGGCCGGGCCAGGTCCCCTAGGTGACCCCCTCTCGCTACCCTCCCCCAGCCCTGATGCACGCGGTGGTGTTTGGGAACGTGACGGCCATCATCCAGCGCATGTACGCCCGCCGCTTTCTGTACCACAGCCGCACGCGCGACCTGCGCGACTACATCCGCATCCACCGGATCCCCAAGCCCCTAAAGCAGCGCATGCTGGAGTACTTCCAGGCCACCTGGGCCGTGAACAACGGCATCGACACCACTGAGGTGCGGCCTCCAAGGCTGGGCTTTCTAGCCTGTGCTCCCTCAAGGGCTTTGCAGTGGGCTAGAATTATCAGGAGTGGAGGAGGACGAAGAATGCACAACTTTGGCCCCTGTGCCTCCCTTCTCTCTTGAGGGCAATGGCATGGGACAGAAGGCAGCCAAGAAGGCTTGGAGGGGCCTCTGAACCCCAGTTAGGCCTGGTGGCTCAGTGGTCACTGAGGTGGGAAGCTGGGCTGCACATGGCAGCTAAAGTGATTGAGAGGGAGGCGGAGGAAGCCTCCTGGCTTCCCACCGCGTGTGGAGCTTGGAGTTGTGAGAGGGCTCAGGTCCCTCCCTCCCGTGCCTCCTCTGTTCCTGAGGCCTGCCAGGGTGGAGAGGGGCTGGCTGGAGGACACCTCTTCTTCTGCCACCCCCAACCCCCACCCCTCACCTGCTTGCCCACAGCTGCTGCAGAGCCTCCCTGACGAGCTGCGCGCAGACATTGCCATGCACCTGCACAAGGAGGTCCTGCAGCTGCCGCTGTTTGAGGCAGCCAGCCGTGGCTGCCTGAGGGCGCTGTCCCTGGCCCTGCGGCCCGCCTTCTGCACGCCCGGCGAGTACCTCATCCACCAAGGCGATGCCCTGCAGGCCCTCTACTTTGTCTGCTCTGGCTCCATGGAAGTGCTCAAGGGTGGCACCGTGCTCGCCATCCTAGGTTTGTGAGGGTGGGAGAGAGGGCACAGGGGCACCTGTGTGTGAGACCATGGCCCTGATCTGTGGAAAAGAGAGAGGACTTCCACAGGCCACAGAGAGAAACAGCCAGGGTGGAGTCAGGAGTAGTCATGGAGTCCTGGTTAAAGCTCAGAGAAGACCCAGTGACTGCCAGGTGGCAGTGTAAGGAGTACAGGATCTCACCAATGTGCCTGGGGCTTAGCAAGTGGAGGGCCAGCCTTTGAAAGGAGCCAGTCTATGGGGTACAGAGGGGAGCTTCCCTTCCTGTCAGGAGGAAAGTCAGAAGCTAGGGATGGAAGTGCTGGGGAGAGTGTCAGGCAGGGCTAAAAAAGGGAGGAACGAAAGTTGTTCCTTGTGGTCCCCCAGGAATGGTGAAATGGTACTTTCCTGGGGCAGATCACAGAGCAGGCCCAGAGCCCAGATGGGTGACAGAGCTCAGTTTCCAAACAGCCAGGGAGAGTTGTTCTTGTGAAATGGTCTACTTCCCTTCTTGGCAAAAGGAGGAGGTGAAAAGGGAAATCACTTCCCTAGATACAGGCAAAGACATTGCAGATGTGGAATGGACACAATAGTGGTGCTGATCACAGGGGGCTCACAGAGTTTATAGTAATAAACACATTCTTCCTATTTTGCATAGCAGGAGTCTAAGGTCAGAGAGGTTAATGACCAGCTAGGAATTGACCAACTGGGGTTGGGACCCCATCCACCTGGCTCCAAGTCTCATGCTTCTTACGCAGGACTCCTGGGCGTTGAGAGAAACCGGGACTGGCAGGGAGGAAGCCATCTCAGGAGGGTTGGCGTGCACCCTAGGCTTTAGGAAAGCACATTCCAGCTCTCAGAGAGACACCGGCTGCGTTTGTGAAAAGCTACTAAAGTGCAGAGCATGGTGGTTCACACCTGTAATCCCAGCACTTTGGGAGGCCGAGGCAGGCCAATCACTTGAAGTCAGGAGTTCAAGACTAGCCTCGCCAACATGGAGAAGCCCCATTTCTACTAAAAATACAAAAATTAGCCGGACATGGTGGTGGGCGCCTGTAATCCAAGCTACTCAGGAGGCTGAGACAGGAGAATCGCTTAAAACCAGGAGGTGGAGGTTGCAATGGAGCTGAGATCATGTCACTGCACTCCAGCCTGGGCGACAGAGTGAAAGTTACTAAGGGGAGCAGAGCTCTGTCACAGAGACTACTATCACAGTGACCATAGAGGATGAGGAACATGAGGCCTGCGTGGGTCGTCAAGGATTCGTGTATGTGGGGAGGTGGTGACCTGACCACTGCCGACCATATCGAATCCTCAGGCAGCCAAGGCACGTGTAGATTCACTGTGGGGACTGCTAAGGCCTAGGGACTGAGGTTTGTCATTCATCTGGCAATCAACAATCAAGCCAAGAAGCAGGAAAGGGCCAGGAAGGTGGCACGGAGTTACTAAACACAGCTACTGTGTGTCCACCCTTGCTCCCTTGAGGAGGATGACCTTCCAACTGGAAACAAGAGGGAAAAAATGCCATCGGGGTCTTATACCCTGAAAGTGGGCTGTTCATAGCCTTTGTTTTACATCTTCCATGAGTCCAGCTTTTGAGCCTAGATACAGTTTATGCCAGCATGAGAAGAAAGAGTTATGCCAGTCAAGTGTAGTTGGCATTCCTTGGAGAGATTCCAAAGGGCACAAAGACAGATTTTCACCATTGTAGACTAGTGAATCCAAAGCAGGACTGCTGAGTGGATTATGAAACAGATGGTTTTCAGGCTGAAGCCGAGGAAGTCGTGTGGCTGGGAGCTGGCACAGGTCCTCTCAGAACAGCCTTTGCTGGTGCCAGGTACCACATCTCAGAATAGCCATGTTCACTGTGCAGCACTCAGTGCTGCAAGAATGGCCACAGCCTGTGCCCTGGGCATTTGCCTCCACAGTGACCCTAGCACCAGGACTTATGCCACCATTGATCTATCCTGTCACTGCCTGTATGTTTTGGGTGAACTACTTCCCTGTTGACTTGGAGGCTCTGGATGCCCTGGCGACTGCCTGGTTCCCTGACCCCAGTCATGGCCTGGTTCTCTGCTTTGCCTTCATACCCTCTCCCCACCTGCCTTTTTACTCAAACGTCCAAGTTCATCCTGCCTGCTCCCAGCAGCTGTGGGTTCTGGCGCCAGCCTCTGTTAATGAACTGCTGGAAGCTAAGCATAGGCAAAGTCCATTGAGAGGGAGGAAGGAGTTTGATGAGCTGCACCTGTAGGACAGTCTCTGGTTCTGAAACTCTGCCCTCGGTCCTGTCGTGTTTCTCATTTTCTCTCACCTCTTGGATGAAGACAAGAAGCACATGCTTATCCTATTTCAGATGCCACAAATGAGAAGATAAATAGTGCATTCCCCAGATGATCACGTTGAGATCCAAACAGCTCTCAAAAGGACCCAGAAAGATGGCCTGAAACCAAGAAAATCAAGTTTAACAGGGGTGCATTATTATTATTATTTTTTGAGACAAAGTTTTGCTCTTGTTGCCCAGGTTGGAGTGCAATGGTATGATCTTGGCTCACTGCAACCTCTGCCTCCTGGGTTCAAATGATTCTCCCTCCTCAGCCTCCCGAGTAGCTGGGACTACAGGCATGCACCACCATGCCCAGCTAATTTTTGTATTTTTAGTAGAGACAGGGTTTCACCATGTTGGTCAGGATTGTCTCGAACTCCTGACTTCAAGTGATCCACCCACTTCAGCCTCCCAAAGTACCGGGATTACAGGCATGAGCCACCGCGCCCGGCCTAACAGGGGTGCATTCTATACTCAAGTTGGAGCAAAAGTCCAGGAACATGTAGAGGAGATCTAAGCTCAGTGTGCGCTGCTGGTGGTGTGAGGGCGTCCACGGCAGGGCCATCCTTTTTGAAACACTTTCTAACAGTCTCAACTGCCTGGTGGTGGTTGAGCTGCCTTAAGGGTAGTGAGTGCTCTGCCCAAACCCAGACTGCATGCTTATCCCTGCTGGAAAGGATTTTTTTTTTTTTTTTTTTTTTTTTTTTTTGAGATCAGATCTCACTCTGTTTCCCAGGCTGGAGTGTGGTGGTGCAATCTCAGCTTACTGCAGCTTTGACCTTCTGGGCTCAAGTGATCCTTCCACCTCAGTCTCCAGAATAGCTGGAACTACAGGTGCCTGAGGCATAATCTCAGAGATGTTAGCCTGGGTGGGGTGGCAGGGGTGGGGTGGGTGAGATGTGTGTCTAAGAAACAATGAAATAGGGTGTGTCTGTCCAGGAACACCACCACACCGAGCTAAATTTTTTTTTTTTTTTTTTTTTTTGTAGAGACGGGATTTTGCCATGTTGCCCAGGCTATTCTCAAACTCATGAGCTCAAGTGATCAGCTGCCTTGGCCTCCCAAAGTGTTGGGAGCCACTGCACCTGGCGGGAACAATTTATAGGGGGTTCTATCTGGAAGGGAAAGGAAGAAGATGATCTTTTTTTGGTCATCTTTGTGTGAGGCACTTTATCTACATTAACTCTAATTTAGCCTCAACCTGTCCCTGGACAGACACACCCTATTTCATTGATTCTAAGACACACGTCTCACCCACCCCATCCCTGCTGCCCCACCCAGGCTAACACCTCTGAGATTAGGCCTTAGTCTCTAATTGATGCCACTTAATACTTGCTGCCAGCCAGGTGGCTGTCTTAACCTGGCTGTAGGAAAACCTCCATTGACACCTTCTGGTGAGATCAAGAATATTCCCTAGACTCAGTTAAATGCAGCGTGTCTTGTAGAGTGGAAGCAGCTAGGGCTCAGGAAGGTGAGCCTGGCTGCCTTGCATTTTCACTGTGGCACACGGGGTTCTAATCTGCTGCTTCCAAACACCTGAATCACCTGTGGGACTTAAAAAACAATCAGACCGTGGGGTCTCCTATAGATACTGTAGGTAAAGATGGGGCCTGGGTGTTTGGTCTGACTTTTCCAGGTGATTCTAATCAACAGAGCCAGCTGAGAACCATTAGAAGCCTCTCAGGGCTAAAATTCGGGTTTCCAGCACAGTGCTTTTGATTCTGAATGCGTTTGAGGGCCTGTGTCACAGAGCTCTTTACCCAAAGCCCACGTGGGAGCCAGTGAGACAGGCTGCAGGCGTCAGGCCATGGCCCAGGCCTCGTTGCTCCTCTCTGTGTTGGCTCCAAGGCTTCTGCTGCAGAGGCTCGTCCCAGCCCTGAAGGGAATCTCAGCAGCCTGCAGCCCCCTCTTCTCTCCTCGTGGCTAAGGCTCAGGGCTTGCTGAGCTCTGCTTCCTTTCCCCAGGGAAGGGGGACCTGATCGGCTGTGAGCTGCCCCGGCGGGAGCAGGTGGTAAAGGCCAATGCCGACGTGAAGGGGCTGACGTACTGCGTCCTGCAGTGTCTGCAGCTGGCTGGCCTGCACGACAGCCTTGCGCTCTACCCTGAGTTTGCCCCCCGCTTCAGCCGTGGCCTCCGAGGGGAGCTCAGCTACAACCTGGGTGCTGGGGGAGGCTCTGCAGAGGTGAGGAGGCTGAGTACATGCTTGGAGGGGTTGGGGGTGCCAGGGAGCCTGGTGAGGTGGGCAGAGGCTGGGGCTGGTGGAGAGCTGTGTAAAGCGTGGCCTGGTATGAAAGCCCCCACCTTGGGCAGGGGTCTACACCCTCTGCCCTTCCACACTCACGCACCCAGCCCAGCATGCGCAGCCACCCCTGCTGGCCCTCCTTGGCCTGAGGCACCCTCGCCCAATCCAGAGGAATCTTAGTGAAGGAAGGTGAGTGCACCGGTGCAGGCACAGGGAGGGGTGGTTCCGGGGGTCAGGGCTGAGCAGGGCAGGGACGGGCACCAGCCCTCCAGGTTGCTTCTGAAGGGAGCCCGGTGGCCCCCTCTGCTTTTTCATTGTGAAACAGGACTGTTCTGAGGGGCTTTTGAATTTTCCTGGATTATGTCACTAATTCCAAACCAGTTTTTAGTGCCCTATTCTCTTGGATAGTTTAGTTAGGCTGAGGGACCTGGTAGAGGGGCGGTGTGTCCGTATGTGGCTAGAATTTTGAGAGGTAGTTAACACCTCCAGGGCTTGGTGGCTTTGTGGTAGCAGCAGAAAAGCAGGTCACCCCTCCTGACTGGGCCTCTTCTGCAGGGTGGCAGACAGCTCATCCCTTCCAGGGGAGATGAAGTCTTGTTAAGGGAGATGAGTGGGACACAGTAGTGGCCATATATGCCAATTTCCTATCCCCTACTCTCCCTAGGTGGACACCAGCTCCCTGAGCGGTGACAACACCCTTATGTCCACGCTGGAGGAGAAGGAGACAGATGGGGAGCAGGGCCCCACAGTCTCCCCAGCCCCAGCTGATGAGCCCTCTAGCCCCCTGCTGTCTCCTGGCTGCACCTCCTCATCATCGGCTGCCAAGCTGCTATCCCCACATCGAACAGCACCCCGGCCTCGTCTAGGTGGCAGAGGGAGGTCAGGCAGGGCAGGGGCTTTGAAGGCTGAGGCTGGCCCCTCTGCTCCCCCACGGGCCCTAGAGGGGCTACGGCTGCCCCCCATGCCATGGAATGTGCCCCCGGATCTAAGCCCCAGGTAAGCAGGCCCTAGGCCCCCATGGCAGAGATGGTGGTGATGAGCCTGAGGCCCTGGGCAGGTGCAACCCGCCCTAGGTACCCTTCTAGAGCTGTCTTAACTCCCGCCAGCCTATGTGGGCCAAGCCTGCCTCCTCCAGGAAGACTTCTGTGGCTCCTCCTTTCTCCTGTTGCCCCACTCCACTGTGTGGTACATGGCGCATGATGCTCTCAACTCTTGGCATCTCATGCTGCTCAACCTTGGCCCCCAGCTAAACCACAAGCTCCTAGGGGAAGGGACCCATGTAGGTTTCTCCTGGCTTCCTGGTCAGTTCCGCGCTCCTGCAGCCTGTGTGTGTGGACACTGGGGCATCCTGTCCCATGTGACCCCACAGTGGCTGCCTGTCCACTGATTTGTTGTCCTGGTGCCTGGGTTCACAGGGTAGTAGATGGCATTGAAGACGGCTGTGGCTCTGACCAGCCCAAGTTCTCTTTCCGTGTGGGCCAGTCTGGCCCGGAGTGTAGCAGCAGCCCCTCCCCTGGAGCAGGTACCAGAGCCCTGGGATGGGCTAGGTTGGTGGGGCAGCCCCTTTGCCTTAACCTCAAGCACTGTTGGCCTCTGAGCCTTCACTGTTAGAGAGAAACTTGCAGATTGCCTGGAGGCCATCTCACCCCACCACTCTTCTGTGCCATGCAGGCAGGGGAGTTTGGTAGTGAAGACCAGCACTTTAATTTTGACGCAGCCAGGAGCTGGGTTTATATCCTTGCTCTGTCAGCTTTCTAGCAGTGTGAATTTGGCTTCTCTGGCCCCAGCTTCCTGTCTCTAAAATGGGTTGTTTGTGCTATATAATGTAACTGAAAGCCTTAGCACAATGTCTGGCTAACTGGGGGATAAAGGGCTGAGGAACCAGGGGTGAAAGTGGCTCCAGGCCAGGGAAGTGGACAAGGTAATGAGCTCCCAGGAATGTCCACTTGCCTGGAGGACAGAGCAAGGGAGAGACGTAAAGAAAAACTTTTTGAGGAGGAGGAGAGCGCTAGGCAGTGTGGCTTGAGGGCTGCTGGGCAGTTTTCCCTGCCCCTGGAAGTTTGGGCAAGATCCAGCACCTCTGGCAAGGCCAGAAGAGATGATCCGTGGAGTCAGGTCCTCCCAGGTCAATGTGGTCTAACTGGGGCAGGGGCCTGGACCCCACACTGCCTGTCTCCTCTTACTAGCCCTGGCTGATAACCCCATCCTACTACTGCCCACAGAGAGCGGCCTGCTCACTGTCCCCCATGGGCCCAGCGAGGCAAGGAATACAGACACATTGGACAAGCTTCGGCAGGCGGTGGGTGAGGGGCAAGGTGGAGGCGAACGGGGGGCCAGGGGCAGGCACTCCACAGCTGACTCCATTCTGACCTCGCCTCCTCCCTCCCCGAAGGTGACGGAGCTGTCCGAGCAAGTGCTGCAGATGCGGGAAGGACTGCAGTCACTTCGCCAGGCTGTGCAACTTGTCCTGGCACCCCACAGGGAGGGCCCGTGCCCTCGGTCATCGGGAGAAGGGCCATGCCCAGCCAGCACCTCTGGGCTTCTGCAGCCTCTGTGTGTGGACACTGGGGCATCCTCCTACTGCCTGCAGCCCCCAACTGGCTCTGTCTTGAGTGGGACTTGGCCCCACCCTCATCCGGGGCCTCCTCCCCTCATGGCACCCTGGCCCTGGGGTCCCCCAGCATCTCAGAGCTCCCCCTGGCCCCGAGCCACAGCTTTCTGGACCTCCACCTCAGACTCAGAGCCCCCTGCCTCAGGAGACCTCTGCTCTGAGCCCAGCACCCCTGCCTCCCCTCCTCCTTCTGAGGAAGGGGGTAGAACTGGGCCCCCAGAGCCTGTGAGCCAGGCTGAGGCTACCAGCACTGGAGAGCCCCCACCAGGGTCAGGGGGCCTGGCCTTGCCTTGGGACCCCCACAGCCTGGAGATGGTGCTTATTGGCTGTCACGGCTCTGGCACAGTCCAATGGACCCAGGAAGAAGGCACAGGGGTCTGAGTGCCAGCCCTAGAACTCAGCGTTGCCAGGTGTGCTGCCATCTGCTGTTCGGCCCAACCTCAGAGTGAAGGAAGGGTGACAGCCGCCCCACGGACTCCATGCTGCCCGCTGGCTCAGGGCAGGGAGCCTGGAAGGGAAGGAGGGCCTGGCTCCTGACTTTCAGAGGGTGGGCTGGAGCCTTGGGCCAGACCCCTCCTCAGCCTGCTCCTCTGACCTTCCAGTCTCCCTCTGCAGGCTGGGGGCAGAGGCCTGAGGACAAGGAAGGGCTTTGCCATCCCCTGCATGTGCCCCTGCCTCTACCTGTCCCCAGTTTTTTATATATTAAAAAAAAATAAACTACTTTGGAACCTGGTGCTTTTATTTACAAAAGAAAAACAAAGAGTCTGAAGCTAATCAGCTGGAGACACAGGAGTGAAGGTGGCAATGGGGGTAGGGTTGTTTTTAGAGACAGGAAGAGGGGGAGGGTCTCAGCCTCTGCTGAATTCACAAAGGCCAGCCCTATCCTCCCTCAAAGGCTCAAATCAGCGGGCCTGCAGCTGAGCCTCACACTGCCCACTCTGGGCAGGTTTTTCCAGGAGCCTGAGTTCCCAGCTCAAGGGGGCTGGAGTGGCAGGGGAAACAGGCCAGAGAGGGCCCAGGGGTCCTGCCACCACTCCTCACTGTGGTGTGATCTTGGCAGCCTCGGCCCTGATGAGGGCAATGAGGTCCTGGTTGATAAGGAAGACGAATCGCAGGCTGGCGATCTGGGTGGGAGACAAAGGTGGCTTAAGACAGAGGTGGGACCAGGGCCAGGCTGGTATACTGGCTCACCATGCCCAGGTCTCATTCTGGCCTTCCCGCCTCCTCCCTGGCTCACCTCCACCACAGAGTTGTTGCTGAGGCGCCATTTGGAGCCACACAGCACCGGCCGTCCATCGATGTAGATGGGCCGTCGACCCTCATTGGCAATGAAGAAATCACCATTGTTCTTCAGCTTGATGACACCTGTGGAAGCAGAAAGAAAAAAAAGATGATGGGATGGGGAGAGGCCAGATCAAGTCAGGAGCCTCCATGGACCAACTCTGCTTCCTGTGGACACCAAGGAACCCCTGCCCCAGGTGGGCCATGAGGGTCCCCATGGACACCAAGCCCCAGGGCTAGAAAGGACAGCGAGGGGCTAGGAGGGACATCCTCATACTGCTTCTTGCTAAAGCAGGGGGTGGGGGATACCTTGTTTCCGGGAGATCTTCCAGGCAGGACCCTCCAGAGACAGGTCCACATCAATCTGGTTATCCTTGGTTGCTCTGCCCAGGGTGATCTGGGGAAATGGGGCAGGTGAGGGCTGGGACCTGAAGAATGGGGGGAGTAGGTCTATGCAGGCCAGAGAAAGATGAGAATGTAAGGACAACACAGAGAAAGGCAGTGGCAGAGGAAGCACGCCTAGGAAGGGTGGGGATGGGGAGGGCCTGCCTCACCTCTCTCGAGCGCATCAGGTACCGCACCATCCGGCCCCGCAGCACTGCCAGTGTCTGGTTGTCAAAGTCCGGAGAGCTCATGCCTGGGGAAAAAGGGGATTTGGAAGAGCCTACCCTTGAGGCCAGAATGGAAGGCAGGGAACCAGGGCAAGGTTTATAAGGGAAGGGAGTCGGGGCCTGGAAAGGAGTCGCAGCCAGGGAGCAACAGGGGCACAGGCTGGGGCGAAGGATGTTGAAGAGTGAGCCTTCTGGTCCCCTGTCCTCCTCACCTGTGATGCTGTCCACTAGCACCTGCCACTTATGCAGTTCCTGTTCCAGCTGCCGAATCTCTCGCTTCTGGCGCCGGTCAGCCACCATCAGCTCTGGGGTGAGGTGGGGTGGTAAGGAGGGGTGCTCTGAGGCCACCAGCACCTTGTACTGGTCCTCTTGATTCTGGTAGGAGCTTCCATCCCCTCACTGCCCCATCAGGCCACACTTACCATGTTCCAGGACCTCATCTCGCATGTCCCTGAGGGGCAAGAAGAGAAGGAAAATTTAGGTCCACTTTTAGCTTGCCTGCTACTTGGCTCATTAGGGCATCCCGAGTCCCTTTAGCCAAGCGGCCTGGAGGTATGCCCCAGTATACCTCCAAGCAGCCCAGATGCCTAGAGAATGTTTCATGCCTATTGGCCAAACACCAATAGGTATGATGGGAACCCGAGGGCTGGGGCTGGGCAGCCTGGGGCGTTCTACCCAACAGGAGTGACTCAGCTCTCTCCACCCGTTCCTGTGTCCCCAGCCACTCACTTGAGCTTATTGTCATCAATCAGGTCCTCTGCATCAGAGAAGTTCAGCACTTGGTCCCCTTTGGGCAGTGGCTGCACTGAACAAAGGACAGAGGCAGTGTGAGCACCAAGGATCCTGCTGAAGCCCATGCTGCTGAGGGACCCCTGAGCCAAGTGGGCCAACTGCGACTACACCCGGTGGAGAGCCCAGCCCCAGTGAGGGCACCCATACCAGATTAGACTGGGCTCTCATGGGGCACAAAACATCTTTAGACTTAGCTGAGGGTACAGGTGGCTCTAGAAAGGGAAGGAAATTAAAATTGACCTTTTGTATGGGCTTCTCGGTGTGCAAACAGCTTGATTACACAGCCTTGAACTAAGCAGGGGAGGCACTACCATTAGCTCCATTTTACAAGTGAGGAAACAGACACAGGAGCAGGGTTAAACTATGTGACCCTAGTTTGGGACGGAGCCAGGATTCAGATCCTGTTCTCTTGATTTGAAATCTCAACCTCTCCTTCCATCACATCATATGCTCTCCAGCACTTACTGCTATGCTGCGAGGGGCTGGGAGGCACATGCCAGCCAGGTTCCACGGAGAACATATATGCTGATGAGGTGCTGCCCCACCTTAAGCCAATGTCTCTTGATCTGGGGTCATGACGTGCTAATGGGTCATGGATAGGATGATGAGCATCAGAACCCATCAGATGTGCTCAGGATAAATACTGTCTCATGAAAGTCTTTCCGTTTTTCTGGCCAAAATGTGAAAGGGAGTTGGGCACAGTGGTGTGTGCCCACAGAGCTACTCAGAGCCTGAGGCAAGAGGATCTCTTGAGCCCAGAATTCAAGTCCAGCTGGGCAACACAGCAAGACCCTGTCTCTTAAAAATAAAATAAAATAAAAGGATTAAGGCCCCTCAAATCTGAAAACCTCTGCCTTTCAGCCAGCCATTCCTAGGACTGTAGGGTGCGCTCTGTAGCAGCTAGTAGCCATGCAACTATCAACTGAGGAAGTGAGGGGGAGTGTGTAGGGGGCACAGATGCTCCTCTTCCTCCCCGAGGTGAGACTGTTTTGGGGGGGAATTGGGTCCGTCACCCCCAACAAGTCCCTCCCCACCAGAGCTGCCTGAGTTCCACCAATCCCATGTTCAGCTGACTTGACAGCTAGGCAATGTGTACTGCCCTGTTCCTAGGGGCTCCTGCTCTAAAGGGCAAAGGAGAAATCAAATCCTTATATATAAAAACTTGAATAAATAAAACTTTCATGAGAAGCCTTTTAGTTAACAAATAAATTTATATAAAATAACTTTCAAAATAGTGACAAAGAAGCTAGCTTTAGCAGCAAAAATAAGTTATCCAATCAGTATCTGTTCTCTCTATGGGAATTCTGTGATAACTGAGTCTGAGGAAGAGGCAGAATTCTGGAAGCTGCAGGAATAAAGAGGACTGCTCCCTGGGTCACTAAAACCAGAGGCCCTTAGGAATGGAAGATGGGGCCACCCTCTAATGAGATTTCCTAAAATGCTCCTGCAGGAATACTTTTTCTAAGCAGAAGCTGCAGGACCCCTGGTAGTAAGGTGATGGGTATTACCGAAGCTTCATGTTCGAACTGTGTGAAAAACTATGTAGAAAGCAATGGGCAGTACTTTTAGAAAGTGAGCATGCACTTGTACTATGGAAATCAGAACCCGAATCACAGACCTCACTGGGGAGTTCCTCCAATTTCATCACACTGCTTTCCTACTCCTGAAACCAGGAGAGTGAGTGCTCTGCTGGTGAGGAAAGAGGAAGCAGGGAGCAGTGTGGCCCTTGGGGAAAGGGAGAGACAGATGGACTAGGTGTGAAGTCCCAGTGGGGATTTATGAATGGCCTGAGGGCAGCATGACAGCACTGATGGCCTAGTGGGAACAGAAAAGGAAGAAGGAAGACAGAAGGAAGAACAGAGAGAGGCAAAGGGCAGAAAAGCTCAGAAAAAGTCGCTATTACCTCTAGAGTGGAAAACAAAGCAAAGGGTGGCAGGGAAGTGGACTTTCTTATTTTGCTCATGTTTGAATGTTATCCATAAGAAATATATTAATGTGTTACTTATGTAAGGATAAATATATCATAAAAAACAAAAGACAAGAAGTCATAGATAACTCCACTATCTGGACTTTTTGCCCAAGATTCCAGGCAACGTTGGCTACTCTTACCATGATGCTGAAGACACTTCCAGCCACTTTCTCTCCCTCTGGAAAGGAGTAGTTTTTGTTGCAAAGTGAGGTGAACAAGACACTGCAGGTCACTGAGGAATTTCTTACAGGGCACTTGAAAGCAGCTGTGTCCACAGTACTTGAAACACACACACACATGCACGTGCACACACCCCCGTTCTGCCAGCTCCTGCGGTGTTACCTGTCTGGTCCTCCAGCAGGTAATACTGCTTCATGAGCTGCCAGTGGGCCTGCAGGGCCTTGGCGGTACGGGCCAAGTAGAAGGCATCAGGGTGTCTGTGTAGCAGGTCCTGGAAGGTCTCCAAGGTGGGCTGGCTGGTCTGGAGGGCAAGAAACATTCTCTAGGCATCTGGGCTTTTTCACACGTCTCTGCTTTACTATCTCTACCTTTTACCCCAGCACCCCTGAGGAGCTGGAAGAAGCAAGATAGTCACCCAGGGAGTCAGGCTTGGCTCCTCCTGAGGCCCCTGTCACAAAGGCCCCTGCAGATGTGCACACATCCAGACAGTGGGTGGGAAGCTCCCCACATCAGTGGTTTTCTAGGTGGTCCAGCTCTCCCTGTGCCCTGATCCTCCACCCTTCCCAGCCCTCAGCCTTACCGATCCCACTTTGCTCAGCAGCTGCTCCTCAGCCTTGCTGAAAAGGGCTTTGCTCTGGATGGCTGCAATAGCCTCTGGGTGCAGCTGCCTCATGGCCTGACAGGCCAACCTGGACAGGGGAAGAGACAGAGGGGAGGGCTGAAGGAAGGGTGTCAAGCAATCTGCGGTTTCTATTTCCCCTGAACCTGCAGGCCTTTGACATCCAGAACCTAGAGGCCAGGCGCTCATTAGGAAGGGCCTCAGGTTTAGCAGATGACCTGTGGCTCTGCAGGTCTGTCAAGTGAATGAACAGCCAACTCAGAAAACAGAGGCTCCTATGTCCCCCAGCAGACCCAGTCCTGAGGCAGAGCCTCGGACCAGCTGCTGCTCCCTCCAACTCCTTCCTCCTTACTTGGCCAAAGCTGCCACCCTCTAGCCACTGCCTACCACCTCCTCTTTCCAAGCTGAGCCCAGCCCATTTCCTGGTATATCAAAACTGTGGCTACAACTTAAGTGGTGCCAGGGTCTGTGGAGAAGATGGGTGTTTAGCATCCAACCAAGCTCTGAAGACATTAAACTAAGTGGCTGAGGAGGAAGAAGTGTGTGTTGCATGTGTACATGAGTTTATTTGGAAGCCTGGCTACTGGAGCTAGAAGGGGGCTTGACATTCTTCTATTCAACTCCCCCTTGTTAGGAGGAAGAAACTGTAGGAGGTCAGTGTGGAAAGGCTAGGAGGTGACCCACCCAAAGCCACAATGCACACAGTGAGCTCCTGGCACTCATTTTAGTATTCTCGCCCATGCTCCTCCCTCTGCCTTCAGACTCCCTTGCCTGGAGGCATGAAGATACCTCTCTTTGAAGCCTCTCAGGGCTCAGTATCACCCCAAGGAGCCTCCAGGAGTCCTGCCTCCCACACCCCTCCTGGGACCTTGCTACAGTTCCCTCTGCTCCAGGACCCAGATTCTGGTGTCCCTAGTACCTCCCCACTGCTGGAACCAGCTACCACTCACTTGGAGATGACAGGATCGTAGAGCAGAGCGTACCAGCGCTCCTGGACTTCCCGAAGGGTGAAGCGGCAGCTGAACTTCACGCCCAGATGTACAGATGTCAGGTCGTTGGTCTGCAAGGCCCCAGAGGGTTTGCTCCAGCCTTGGAGCTGGGAAGAACCCTTCGTTGCCACCCATGGGGCCCTATTGGGCTAGTGTTGGGGCTGGGAACTGGAGGCTGCGGGAAAAGGGGGACACTAAGCCTTTGGTGGGAGGCACTACCTGCAGCACAGCATTGATGAGCAGGAGGTCATCTGCAGGCTTCCAGCGGCCCAGATCCTTGGTCACCTGAAGTGGCTGTTTACTCTTCTTCACACGCTTGGTGAGTCCAGGGGCTGGGGCTGGGCTGGGTGGCACAGGAGTGCTGGGGGCTTTGGATACCTGGGCAGAAGACAGGAATAAACCAAGCTCAAAGCCAGCATCCAGTCAGCTGGGGCTTCATGACTAGAGTTTCACATACTCTGTGGCAGCGGCAGCCCCAGCCCCAGCCCACAACATGAAGCACAGGAAAGGAGCTCAGTTTTCTGATACCCACCCCCATCCCACCAAGTTACTTCCACATAGTCCTTGACGACATGGGGTCTTCTCTTTGCTGGTGGTCCCCCTAACCCCAGAGTGAAAGGTGGGTGGAGAGGATACTGGGAAATCACTCTTGCTGGTGCAGTGTCTAGGGCCACAGCAATGCCACCTGGGAGTTATTTTTACACTCTGCAATGCTGGGAACAGGCTGTCTGCTCCCAGAATAGATGTATGCTCCATGCCTCCCACACGGAATGTGATACAGGATGCATTGGCACGGTTGGGGGTGGGGGCTACAGCAAGAAATGGGGAGTAGCGAGAGATGGGTTCCCAGGAAAGAGGCATCTGAGATGAGGGCTGAGGCAGCTTGGTCATCTCACCAGCCTCCTCTGCAGGGCTCTTGGCAGCTGGCAAAAATTCTGGGGAAACATGAAATCTGGCACTACCTCCCATCCCCTAAGTCTCCCAATTCCTCACCTTCTTCTTCT
The DNA here is from genome assembly GCF_030222135.1 of Aotus nancymaae. Lineage (NCBI taxonomy): Eukaryota > Metazoa > Chordata > Mammalia > Primates > Aotidae > Aotus > Aotus nancymaae. The sequence continues at coordinate 33,319,279 of NW_026988428.1, forward strand.
CACTGGAGGAGGGTTCACTCCCCGAACAGCGCCCTGGTTCCACGCCACTGGCCCCCTTTGCCCGGGTAGAGGACTTTGCCAGGCTGCTCTCCACCAGCTCATCATCGAACTTCTTCCTCTTGATGAACCTGTAAAGGGTGCTGCCTAGTGAACACTCCTTACCCCACCCTGGTGCCCATTCACACACACCCAGCCCCCAAAACACAGCACATGCCCAGTAGGGTGGTAACTGCTCCAGCCTGCTTTCACTTTACACCACAGCCTGGCTCAGCAGCCATAGAACTGCTACACTCCAGCCCTCTGAGATCACACCACAAAGACTTCATGTCAGAGACCTAAGATCTGCCTCCCCTGCGCCAGAAAGATTTAGCAGTGACAGGAAAAGCACAAGGCTCTGCCAATACTAAGGTCCCAGAGGGGCTCAGGCAACCATCCCCAACAGAGGTGGAGGCATGTGGCACTTAACGCCACAGACCTTCTATCCTCTCCCAGTTCCTCGCCCTTCGAATCCTTACTACCTGGAGGAGCTTCTCCGTTTAGGGATGGTGCCCAAGGCCTGGGAGGAGGCTCGCTTCTGCCCTGCCAGTGACTCCTCATCCTCTGAGCGGCTGGCAGTGCCTGATGCCATCAGGGATGAATCTAGCAGCCCCTGAGAATCTGGAAAGAGAGAAATGGTGGATTTGGGCCTCCCAAGAGCCTAGAGCCTCTGCAGATGGGACCCCTCCCAGCCCCCTTCCCCTGCCAGCCCTCTTGGGCCCTCCCCTGCCTCTTTGACATTTGAGGTTTTAAGGTAGAGTTCCTTGGCCATCCAGATCCCATCTGGACTCAGACCTGGCCCAGACCTTCCACGCTGGGCAGTTCCCCCGGTGCCACGTGTCATGTCGTGCAGCACATGGTGCTCAGGTCAGACTGGTGATGCCGACACACTGGGCTCTGGGCATAACTGCTCCCTCTGCCATCAAAATGCAGCCATGCCAAAGAGCAGCAGCTCAACAGCAAGTCAGTCAATTGTGGCTCTGCCGACAGGTACATGGGTGGTGCTGGCCCAGGGGGAGGTGGTAAGGCCTAGCCAGGACCGAAAGACACACATGCCAGGCACAGGGTGGAATCAGCAGACGCTTGGCACTCGGGCATTTGGGGAGCTGTCCCAGCCTCATACTACCTTTGTCCATCCTCTTACTGTCCCAAAGCCACTGGTTCCAAACCACAGGGCTAGGAGGAAGGGTCCCACAGGTTCATCCAAGAATTCTGACCAGGTGAGCTTAAAGGCTGAGAGGAGATTCTGCAAAGGAGAAATGAGACTCCCTGAGGCTCAGATTTCCAACTGGCCAGCCTCACTTCCTTATACTGGCTGAGGTCCCTCAGGGTCCCATAAGCCAAGACACAAGGAGAGGAAAGAGGCATAAGACCCTCCTCTGCCAATATTAGCCTTATATACATCACTCTTGTGAATGTCACTGGCACCTTTGAGAGTACGATAAAAGCTATGGACTCCAGAAAAGTGTGCAAACCCTCTAATTCTACTGGTATCTCCTAGGTTAAGGGCCTTGACTGTAAACTAGTAAGAGACAAGGGATTCCTTAGCCCACTCTTTACTTCAGCTGCCCACTCAGCTCAGCAGCGCACCAGCCTTCCCCTCCCAGGCCAAGGCAGGGAAAAGGAAAGGGAGCCAAAACTCCAACCAGTCCATCTTGTTGGTTTTGTTGTTGTTGTTGTTGATTTTTTACTTGCGGTTTTTACTGAAGATTTAGTTCGTGGTATTTCCATGACATACCATCTCGTGGAAACCAAAAACCACTGTTTGGGAACTGCGTGATTATCAACTACCCTGTGCCTACACAACCCCTGGAGAACCCAGGTATTGGATTTTCTCGGGGCGCTCCTCTCATGGGTCCCGGCTCCTTCTAACCAGGGTGGCTCTTAGCGCAATGTTCTAGGCCTGCGCTAACAGGCTCCCCAGGTGAGCCTGTCGCTCTCCGCTCCATAGGCTACGGCTGGGAATCTTGATATCTGAGGAGAAGGCGAAGGGGCCCGAGCTTGCCGGCAAACTGAGGTAGGGTCTGTGCCCCCTTCCTTCCTTGGCCCTCCGCCCCTCGTTCTCCCCTGAGTGCACACCCAAGGTGGGGGAATCAGTCCAGGTCTGTCTCAATAACTCGGGGTAGGAGCAGTGATGAAGTCACCTCTGCAACTCAAAGCAGAGCACCAAGTAGCCTTGGTTTGAGACCCACAGGCTCGTGGCTGGGGAGGTGGGGGTCAACTCGCAAGCCCATTCTCACCGCACACGCTCCTTGACTTTGCGCATGCGTTAACACCTCGAGCCAGAGTCTAACCCTGTCCGGCCCACGCATGCGCAGCTTTTCGGGGCGCCACTGGGGCGGGGCCCCAAACCTGGGGGGGGTGTACCCGGCGGCACTCTGGAAAACTCCATTTCACCCCCAACTCCTCTAAGAACCCTCAGAGGCGAACCGCGAAGTCTCACCATTCCTAGACTGCCAGCTCCAACAACTTCTCCGCGGCGACGGTAGCAGCCGCAGGGCCAAAGCCGGCTTCCGTGAGGTACGTCTACTTCCGGGTTACGAACCAGGGGCTGGCAATTTCTTCCGGTTCGTCTTGGTAACGTGCGTGAAGGGGGCGTGGCCATAATCCCGAAGGTGTAGATATTTTACTAATAGCGGAAAGTAAAAGATTTTCCTAGTTGGGACAGCATATAGGGAAACGTTAGGGAATATAGGCACCGGAGAGGTAACCCGGATCGAAGGGGTGGCGAGAAAAGGGAAAGGCGAGACTTATCCGCGGACTGGATTTCGACTTCCGAATTCCCACGAGGTATGGGAGTCTGAGGGTTGCACAGCACGAATTATGCATTGTTTGACTCTTCCAGCGCCTTTTGAGAAACTATTCTGTCAGGCCCACCTGTTAGGCACTAGATGGGGAGGTAGTGTAGCCAGGGAGATGTGGCGGACAGAAAGGGCAGGGAGGCTCTCTGAGGAGCGGATGGAGGATCGTGGGCCGCTTTGCTAAGAAGGAAAAGACCCTGCGAAAAGGAGCGTTAAGTGCCACATGCCTCCACCTCTGTTGGGGATGGTTGCCTGAGCCCCTCTGGGACCTTAGTATTGGCAGAGCCTTGTGCTTTTCCTGTCACTGCTAAATCTTTCTGGCGCAGGGGAGGCAGATCTTAGGTCTCTGACATGAAGTCTTTGTGGTGTGATCTCAGAGGGCTGGAGTGTAGCAGTTCTATGGCTGCTGAGCCAGGCTGTGGTGTAAAGTGAAAGCAGGCTGGAGCAGTTACCACCCTACTGGGCATGTGCTGTGTTTTGGGGGCTGGGTGTGTGTGAATGGGCACCAGGGTGGGGTAAGGAGTGTTCACTAGGCAGCACCCTTTACAGGTTCATCAAGAGGAAGAAGTTCGATGATGAGCTGGTGGAGAGCAGCCTGGCAAAGTCCTCTACCCGGGCAAAGGGGGCCAGTGGCGTGGAACCAGGGCGCTGTTCGGGGAGTGAACCCTCCTCCAGTGAGAAGAAGAAGGTGAGGAATTGGGAGACTTAGGGGATGGGAGGTAGTGCCAGATTTCATGTTTCCCCAGAATTTTTGCCAGCTGCCAAGAGCCCTGCAGAGGAGGCTGGTGAGATGACCAAGCTGCCTCAGCCCTCATCTCAGATGCCTCTTTCCTGGGAACCCATCTCTCGCTACTCCCCATTTCTTGCTGTAGCCCCCACCCCCAACCGTGCCAATGCATCCCGTCAGCCCGACCCCACCTGGACTGCTGGGGCCACTTGTGGTCACCAGAAGGTAAGAGAGAAAACCAGTGGAAGCACCTTCAGAGGAGAGTGCCTTGGAGGGAATCTTGGGATGGGAGAACGGGCCTGTCGGAAAAATTGGGAATTTCAGGCTGTAAGAGATGCCCGGGAAGACTAGGACTGTTCTCTAAAAGAGGAATTTTGTTTGTTTTATGCTTCCTTTATGAGGCACTAAAGTGTAGCAGCTATATTACAGAAACACACTTCAGCTCAGAATTAGATTCAGTTCCAAAGCTGTCCAGCAGAGGTGTCAAGCACACATCACATGGACATTGCCAGGGAATTCAAGTGTTAAATGAGAGACTGGCCCTTCTGGCCCTGACGGTGTACGATAGCCCTCTGCTTCAAGTGTGCCCACCTCATTTACTGATCTGTGGAGTTGTTTAATGAGTACGTACTTATTTTAACTCCCATGAAAGATTGTGAGTTTTATTTTTTAACAGGCACTTGATTAAATATATTATGTAAATTTGTGAAAATATCAGAAAACCAATGAAATAATTGTATAAAAAGTGATTACGTAGAACATTAATAGTATTGTTATTAGTATTAAATATATATGAATTCATAACTCTTAAAAACATATAGAAGAAAAGACAGTTGAAGGAAATGCACCAGAATGTTAACATATTTTATGCCCAAGTGGTGGGGGTAGTAGTTTTTTCTCTAATTTTCCAATTTTTCTATGCATGGCACTTTTTTTTTTTTGAGACAAAGAGTTTTTCGCTGTCGCCCAGGCTAGAGTGCAGTGGCGTGATCTCGGCTCACTGCAACCTCCGCCTCCTGGGTCTCCTGACTCAGCTTCCTGAGTAGCTGGGATTACAGGCACGCGCCACCATGCCCAGCTAATTTTTGTAATTTTTGTAATTTTAGTAAAGACGGGTTTTTACCATCTTGGGCAGGCTGGTCTCGAACTCCTGACCTTGTGATCCACCCGCCTTGGCCTCCCAAAGTGCTGGGATTACAGGCGTGAGCCCTTTTTTTTTTTTGAGACAGAGCCTTCCTCTCTCACTGAAGCTGGAGTGCAATGGTGTGATACCGGCTCACTGCAACCTGCACCTCCCAGGTTCAAGCGATTCTCCTGCCTAAGCCTCGCATGTAGCTAGGATTGCAGGCGTGCACCACCATACTTGGCTAATTTTTGTGTTTTTTGTAGAGACAGGGTTTCACCATGTTGGCCAGGCTGGTCACAAACTCCTGATCTCAAATGATCCACCCACCTCAGCCTCCCAAAGTGCTGGGATTACAGGAGTGAGCCACCATGCCCAGCCATATTTTACAATGGGGGAAAAAAAAGGTGCTACACAACTTCTTTTTATTGATTGATTGATTTTTTTGTATTATTTTAATTGTTTTTATGTACAGAAAACTCAACAGTGTACATTTAACCCAGTTTTAGTGGCAAGTTCTTTAGCCTTTGCCTTTTCAAGCTTGGCGATGCAAGCCACAGACTTGGGACCCAGGACATTGCCACCACAGTAATGGTGGATCTTTTCGTATCTTGTTGTAATTGGTCCTGTTAGCTTCCACCAGCTTAGCCAAAGCACCTTTGTCTTCCGAGTTAACCTGTGTGAAGGCAACAGTGGTGCAGGTCTTCCTGTGGACTAGACGTCCCAGTTTTGCCTTCCCCTTGATAATGCAGTAAGGGACTCCCATTTTGCACAGGGCAGGCAAGAAGACAACCAGCTCAATGGGATCCGTGTCATGGGCAGTCACCACCAGCTGAGCTTTCTTGTTCTCCACCAAGGTGGTGACGGTGTTAACTCCTGCTCAAAGGACAGGAGGTCTCTTAGTGAGGACGTCCCCTTTGCCAGCCACTTTCTTCTTGGCCTGGGCCAACAGCCTCTGCTTCTTCTCTTGCTTTGTCTTTGGTCTGTACTTGTGGGCCAGCTTAAGCAGCTGAGTAGCTATTTGGTGGTCCAGGGCCTGGGTGAACTGGTTAATCACAGGAAGCACTTTATAGAGGATGGCTCTCTGCTGCTGCAACCTGATATAGTGGGGCCATTTCACAAAGTGGATGAAGTCTCTTTTGGGCTGGATGTCCTGTCCAATGCCAAAATTCTTAGGCCTTTTCTCAAACGGGATTCACCACTTTACTGGCCTCTTGCTTCTTCACGACAGCAGGGGCTGGAGCCACCTTCTTTCCCTTGACCTTCGTTCCTTTCGGCATCTTGGGCGGCAGGAGGAGAGCATGATTGATTTTGAGGCAGAGTCTCGCTCTGTCACCCAGGCTGGAGTACAGTGGCACAATCTTGGCTCTCTGTAACCTCCACCTCCTGGATTCACGTGATTCTCCTGCCTCAGCCTCACAAGTAGCTGGGATTAAAGGTGCCTGCCATCACACCCGGCTAATTTTTGTATTTTTAGTAGAGATGGGGTTTCGCCATGTTGGCCAGGCTTGTCTCGAACTCCTGGCCTCAAATGATCCACCGCCTCGGCCTACCGAAGTGCTGGATTATGGGTGTAAGCCACTGCACTGAGCCATAACTTCTTGAGTGAGAGAGGAGAAAGGAAAACTCTTGGCTCCCAGCTGCCTGAGGTAATTCCCTCCCATAAGACGTCATGAGGGAAAGGTGGTGGTCACCATCATCTCCTGTTTGGTGTCTGGAGACTCAGACTTCCTCTCTGGTCCTCAGTCCTCCCTACTATTGGATAAAAAGAGACCTGGACATCCTTGTAGTATGGATACAGGGATTTCTAAAGGGCAGCTTCCTGCTCAAGATCGTGAGCTTTCTGTGTACACAGTGTGGTGGACTGTACTAGCTATAGTTAGTATATATAGTATACCATCTGCACTAGATGAAAATTCGCAGGATGGTCTTCTATGAAGAGGTGATGATTGAGCTGATATTTGATGGTTGATAGGCGACCAGTCATGCAACAAGCTGGGGTACACTGACCCCATCAGAGGGGAAAGCTCTGGCTCCAAAGCAGGAAGGAGTTTGGTGTTTGAGGAACAGGAAGGAGTCTTGTGTGGCTGTAGCAGGGTGATCATGAGAAAGAGGAAAAGAGTTGAGAACAGAGAAGTCATCAGAGGGCAGCCCATGCCAGCCTGTGTAGTTCTCAGTATGGATTTTGGCCTGTATTCTTAGTTCATTGCAAAGCTCTTAAAGGATCACAAGCAGGGGCATCCTATGATATGATTTAAGCTTAAAAATGATCCTTCTGGCTGCTTGTGAAGAGTAGATTCCAGGTGGCAAAAAAGGAAGCAGTGAGATCAGGTAAGAGGGTATTGCAGTGATCCAGGTGAGACGGAAACTGAGGTGGTTTAGCTGACATGTGGGGGTGGTAAAGATGGACAGGAACTGTGACTTTGGCACATTTTGGAAATAGAACCACAAGGACTTGCTGATGGGTTAGATATGGGATATGAGGGAAAGGGAAGGATCAAGGATGAGACTGAGATTTTTGGCCTAAGAACCCGGGTGGATGGTAGAAATACAACCCCTTCAAAATATATCCAGAATCTGACCCTACCTTATCAATTTTCCACAGTCTCCTAGTCCAACTCCCCATTATCCATTATCTTTTACCTGGACTATAACAAGAGTTCCCTAAGGGGTCTCCCTGCTTTCATTCTTACTGCCCCTCTTTAGTTTATTCACAGCAGCTGGGGTATTCCTATTAGATTGGCAATCTACTCACATCCTGGTTCTGTTCAAAGTCCCCCATCTTCCTCAGGATAAAAGCTCACAGCCCAGCCCCTGTTGCCTCTCTGACTTCATCTCTTGCTCTTCTTACTTGCTCTTTTAAAAATTTCAGTCCTCTTCCCTTGCACACTGTATGTCTTCCTGGGTTTCTCCTTAGCCCTTATTATCTTCTAATGTATGATGTAATTTAGTTATTTTTTCTGTTTGTTACAGGTTTTCCAGCAGTAGAATGTAAGCTTTAGGAAGGCAGGGTTTTTGTCTGTTTTGTTCACTGCTATAGCAGGTGCTTAATAAATATTTATTGAATAAGTGTCTTGCGTAAATTGACTGCAGAGGAGAAGTCTGTATAAGGAGCAGGTTTGTACAGGGGCTGAAACAAAAAGTTCTGTTTTAGACATGTTAAGTTTGAGGTGCCTGTAAAGCATCTCGGTGGTGCTGTAGAGAGTGGGCACATTAGTTGGGTCAGGGAAGAGGCCTGGACTGCAGATATTCACTGGGGAGTTATCATCAGGAAGATCTGGATGGGGATGCTTACGGAGAGAGTGTAGATAAGAGAATGAGGAGGGCTCAAGACCACTGCATGGGGCATGCCAACATTTAGGGCAAGGCAGAGGAAGAGGGGCCAGCAAATAAACCAAAAGAAGAATGTGGATAAAAAGAAAAGCTAGCAATGGCACCCATCATCCAGCTTCCAGTTAACTCTTCCTGACTCTAGAACAGTGGTCCCCAAGCATTTTGGAAACAGGGACTGGTTTTGTGGAAGATAATTTTTTCCACAGATCGGGGGTTCGGGAACATGGTTTCAGGATGAAACTGTTTCACCTCAGATCATCAGGCATTACATCCTCATAAGGAGCATGCAGCCTAGATCCCTTGCACGTGCAGTTTACAATAGATTCTCCTATGAGAATCTAATGCCATCACTGATCTGACAGGAGGCGGAGCTCAGGTGGTAACGGTCACTTGCCTGCTGCCATCTCTTGCTGTGCGGCCCAGTTCCTAACACGCCATGGACCAGTACAGGTTGGGGACCCCTGCTCTAGAGTAGTCTTTCACAGTCAGTCACTCTTTCCCTGGGGTAGTTGTTGCTTACAATGGAGGCCACGTTCATGGTTTCTCCTGGATCTTTCCTCAGGGCCCCAGGCTCTGTCTTATGGGGGATTAGAACACAGTGGTTAAGAACCTAGGCTCTGACCAGGCCTGGGAGCTCATGCCTGTAATCCTAGCCCTTTGGGAGCCCAAGATGGGCAGATCACTTGAGTTTAGGAGTTCGAGACCAGCCTGGGTAATGTGGTAAAACCCTGTCTCTGCTAAAAATACAAAAATTAGCTGGGCATGGTGGTGGGCACCTGTGGTTCCAGCTATTCGGGAGGCTGAGGTAGGAGGACTGCTTTAGCCCAGGGAGGTCAAGGCTGCAGTGAATCATGGTCACACCACTGCACTCCAGCCTGGGTGACAGAGTGAGACCCTGTCTCAAAAAAAAAAAAAAAAGACCAGGAGCAGTGGCTCATGCCTGTAATCCCAGCACTTTGGGAGGCCAGCGTGGGTGGATCACAAGGTCAGGAGTTCAAGACCAGCCTGGCCAAGATAGTGAAACCCCATCTCTACTAAAAATATAAAAATTAGCTGGGCATCCTGGCGAGTGCCTTTAATACTCAGGAGGCTGAGGCAGAGAATTGCTTGAACCCGGGAGGTGGAGGTTGCAGCGAGCCAAGATCGTACCACTGCACTCCAGCCTGGGCGACAGAGTGAGACTCCATCTCAAAAAAAACAAAACCAAAAACAAAACCCTCCAAAAATATAGGCTCTGTGAGTACATAGAACTAAACAATCAAAAAGAACATAGGCTCTAGAGTCAAACTGGTTTGAAATTGCCTCTATCACCTACCAGTTTATGACCTTAAGCAAGTTACATTACTGTGCCTCAGTTTCATCATCTGTGGGGAAATTATAGTCTCCACTTCATAGGATGGTTACAAGGAATAAATCACTTACCTGAAACAAGCAGGTAGTACATAGCAAGTGTTCAAAAAATGTTAGCTGTTGTTACTGCTCTTAGGGCTTGGGTCTGATTGCCTCCTGCCAGGTGGTCTGTCTCTAGGACCCAGACTTTGATAACACAGCCCCTCCCCACTCTTGTCCACTAGAGCAAGACTAGTTGCTGTCTTAGCTAGGGCTGTTACCTCCTGGGATCCAGAGGACACAGGATCTTGCTGTTGTTGGCTCAAGTATTTTATCTTCCTAGGGAGTCAAATCGAATAAAGCTGTTGACCATTACTAAGTTACCTTGGGATTTGCAATGCAATCTAAGTCAGCATACACTCTACTTGAGATCTGTATACTGTTTTGTTTTGTTTTGTTTTGTTTTGTTTTGTTTTGTTTTGTTTTTTTCTGTGAGGGAAGAGAAACCATTTGCAAAGGAAGAGTCTCACACACATACTGAAACCCTCTGAGATATCAACCCCCAGGTTAGAGAATCACAGACAAAACCGAATGAAACATCCAGCTTCTATAACATGATAAAATCAACACATTTTGCTCCAAAGGCCAGAATCGTGCTTACTGAAGAAATCTGGATTATTCTCATTAATTATGTGTGTAACAAGGATGGCCCCTGTGACTCTTTTTATTTAATTCTCCTTTGGAAGTACTGGCCTACGTAATTAAAGAAGAGAAAGGAAATGAGATATAAAAACTAGAAAAGTTAAAATATTTATGAATGATAGCCTACCTGAAAAATCCAAGGATATCAACTGAAATTCTAATACAAATAAGATACTTTAGGAAAATCGGTACAAATGAGTACATTTTTTAAAACCGCCTGTTTGAGAATATAAGAGAATACATTGTATTGTTTACAACAGCAACAACACAGTAAACCAAGCACAATAAATGTACTAGATCTAGGTACCTGCATTAGTCTGTTCTCATACTGCTATAAAGTTAATACCAGGGCCAGGCATGGTGGCTCACACCTGTAATCTCAGCACTTCGGGAGATGGATCATGAGGTCAGGAGTTTGAGACCATCCTGGCTAACATGGTGAAACCCCGTCTCTACTAAAAATAGAAAAAATTAGCCAGGTATGGTAGCAGGCACCTGTAGTCCCAGCTACTCAAGAGGCTGAGGCAGGAGAATCTCTTGAACCCGGGAGGCGGAAGTTGTAGTAAGCCAAGATTGTACCACTGCGCTCCAGCTTGGGTGACAGAGCAAGACTCTGTCTCAAAAAAAAAAAGATAATACCAGAGACTGGGTAATTTATAAAGGAAAGACGTTTAATTGACTCACGGTTCTGCATGGCTGGGGAGGCCTCAGGAAACTTACAATCATGGCAGAAGGTGAATGGGAAGCAGGCACCTTCTTCACAAGGTGGCGAGAGAAAATAAGTGTGAAGGAGGAACACTTATATAACCATCAGATCGCACAGAAGTCACTATTACAAGAACAGCATGGGGAAACTACCCCCATGATCCAGTCACCTCCCACCAGGTCCCTTGCTGGAGATGTGGGGACTATGAGGATTACCATTCAAGATGAGATTTGGGTGGGGACACAGAGCCAAACCTAAAATGCCAGCAACGGAAATGTGAATAAATGGGAAGGCATATTCTACTTCTGGGTAGAAAGACTCACTGTTACAAAGATGTCAGCTCTCCATAAATTAATCCATAAATTTAACACAAATCTAATAAAAATACCAACAGAGTACACAACCTGAATATAAATTCATATTGAAATTTTTGCATCAGGGATAAGCATGTTGCTTCAGTAGCATCCTCAGGATGAAAAACAAGCAAAACACAACAAAAAGAATAGCCATGAGAACATTTTGAAAAGTAAGGTTAATGAGAGGGGAATCGCTGTACCACATATTAATACAATAGTTAAAATAGTAAAATCCAGAGGACACTAGCGCATACATAAGCTTTTTGATCAAGACAACTTAATAGGCCGGGCGTGGTGGCTCATGCCTGTAACCCCAACACTTTGGGAGGCTGAGGCAGGTGGATCACTCAAGGTCAGAAGTTCCAGACCAGCCTGGCCAACATGGCGAAACCCCATCTGTACTGAAAATACAAAAAATTAGCCAGGCATGTTGGCAGGCACCTGTAATCCCAGCTACTCGGGAGGCTGAGGGAAAATTGCTTGAACCTGGGAGACAGAGGTTGCAGTGAGCTGAGATTGTGCAACTGCACTCCAGCCTGGGTGACAGAGTGAGACTCCATTTCTAAATAAGTAAATAAATGTAAAAGAGTAAAACCACAAATTAAATGTATAATGTCACAGTGGAGAAAGTGGTTTCCAGAATGGCACACATTTTCTCATAGCTTTAAAAAAAGACAAATTCTGTCAACATAAAAATCTATAATTTCTACAGAGCAAAAAACACCATAAAGAAATACAAATGGCAAAGTAGGGAAAATATTTGCAACTCATATCATAGTCAGAGGGACTAATTTGCTTATTATGTACAAAATCTCTACAAATCAATATGGAAAATAACAAAAATTCAGTAAGAAAATGTAATGGTTAATGGAAAAATAAATGTCTCTTAAACATGAAAAAATACTGAACCTCACAGGACAATTGAAACTACATTTAGGGCCGGGCGCGGTGGCTCATGCCTGTAATTCCAGCACTTTGGGAGGCCAAGGCGGGCAGATTGCCTGAGCTCAGGAGTTCAAGACCAGCCTGGGCAACATAGTGAAACCCTGTCTCTTTTCTTAAAAGAAAAAAAAAAAAAGAAACTACGTTTAGATATAAGTTTTCACCCACAGATTGACAAAAAATCTAGGTGTTGGACACTTAGCTTTGGAATGGTTGTAGGATAATAAGCCCTCTCATGTTACTTTTAGAACTATAATTCATTAAGACTTGTCAGAATTTACAAATGCATAGAATTTCTGATCCAATGTACTTGCACATATACAAAATAAATTTTATATAAAATTAACCAGGTGTGGTGGTCACCTCTGTAATCCTGGCACTTAGGGAAGCCAAGGTGGTAAGATTGCTTAAGCCCAGGAGTTCAAGACCAGCCCGGCAAAGTGGCGAGACCTCGTCTCTACAAAAAAATGAAAATAAAAAATTAGCTGGGTACAGTAGTCCCAGCCACTTAGGAGGCTGAGGTGGGACGATCTCTTGAGCCCAGGAGTTCAAGGCAGAAGTGAGCTATGATCACACCACTGCACTCCAGCATGGGACAAAGTGAGACCTCATCTCTTTTAAAAAGAGAAGAGTTATCAACTGGAGCAATGTTTATACTGCAAAAGTTTAGCAAAAACCAACTCAAACATCTCTCACTAGAGGACTGATTAAATAAATCATTGCACATGCATACAATGGAATATACATCCAGGCTGAAGAGCTGTCACAAAAATAAAGGCCGTCGCTGAACTTTATCTGAAGAAAAATGAAGACCCATTAATGAATTTTGAAACCAGAGTGTGGAATTAGACCTGCATTTTAGATGTCTCTGGCTTAGTATGAAGCATAGATTGAAAGAGTAAAACAGAAGCCAAGGAGATCAGTTGGTGGCCCAATTTAGGGTAGTTACTGAGGGGAAGACACTTAAGATGTAGATGATGACAGGGCTTGGTGAGAGATTGCATAAACAGGTGCAGGAGCTCAGGCACCAATGATGCCCAGTTCAGGCTTTGGCAGGATGAGGCTGGTGGATATGCATTGAGACCAGAGGCAGAAGTGCAGCTGCAGGGTTGGGGGTGAGAAGGAAAGGTTATGAGTTTCATTTGAGTAGATTGAGTTGGAGGTGCCAGTTGGCAATCAGTTGGGATGTGCAGTTGAGCGTTTGCATATACAGCTCTGTGACTCAGAGGAGAGATTGGAATTGGGAATGGATTTGGGAATCATCATCGTATAGCTGATGTTTGAGGCCATAGGGAAATCTGAAGTCATCTTGGAATGTCCTGTGGCATAAGAGGAGAGTCCAGGTGCTGGAGCAACCCTTAGGGAACACAGGCAGAAGAGAATGAAAATCTGCAGGAGCTGGAGGAATGTGGGAAATGTGGGTGGGAGACCAAGAAGAGCATCACATCATGGACCTTAAGGAAGAGGGTGCTTGAGTTTTACTGGTGTCTGTCTCTCCCTTGATTTAAAATCCTCCACATAAACTGGGTTTTATTTTTCTTTGTTTTCTGCCCATCTGTCTTATCCCACCTTCAATTGGCACAAGATTTTGTGCATAATAACTATGTCTGTGGACAAGCAACTCATGAGTGAGTGGCTCCAGTTGTAACTGGTTCTTTACATGACTGTCGTGCACACCTCCACGACTGCTCCTCTCATTGCTGGCCCTGTCTCCATTCTCTAAATTCTCCGTACTGCCATCAGTGGCTCTCCACTACCTACAGAGGAGCATCCTCTGGTTGGCCTTCAAGCCCATCCAGATCCAGTCCCAGCTTGGCTTATCTCCTACAACACGTGGTGTGGAACTACAGCCCTGCCAGCCGCTTGCTGCCGCATGAACGTGCTCTGTGCTTACAGTGTCCTCCTTTTCCCTTGGATTTCCTGGATTTGCCCACCCCCGCCCCCTGCAATAGTTCCACCCATCCTTCCACATTTCCTGGAGATCCAACTTAGCCCTGAAGGCCTCCCCAGACCTTCACTTCCTTGAACATCTTCCCCGTTCTCCATTGCACTTTGTCTGGTGTTCCCACACTGACTCCCTACCAGTTACTACTCTTTCTCCACACTGGAGTGTGAGGTGGGACCCTCCCAATGTCACCATTCCCCCATGGCTCACCTCCCCAGCTTTTCAAGTCTCAAGTATCTCCCTGTGAGGCTTGCCATAACCCCTCTGTTTCAGAGCCAACTCCTGCACTTGGCACGGTACAGTTGCTGAAGGAGTGGCGGGTGGATCATGAGTCCTTGGGAGTTCAGGACACACTTGGATTTATTTCTGTAGCTGTGCCAGTGCTTTGTAACCAGTCAGCACCCTGTGTTTGCAGTAGGCTCCTGGGAAATGAGTTTTCCTCACTTCCCTGCCCCCGCTGCCTAGTACAGAGCATGGCACCACCATAGGTGCTCAATAAATGTTTAAAGAATCAATAAATGAAAAATAAATTTAATTGCTCTCAGGAGCCTCCAGAGATGCCACTGGCTATGCAAACTCTGGTTTGTGTGTGCTTCCTGCCAGCGCTGACGGACTGCCTTATGGGCCAGCGATAAGCTGTGTCCTGTAAACCTGGCTGTGCTGAGGGACAGTAACATGTGGCTCACAGAAGGCACTTGGGCTTTCATGGTGGCCAAGCATTTAATACAATGATTGTGGTGTTCCAGGCAGAAACAGCCTAGAAGAAGCCTCAGAGGCAGCGAAGGAGAGGTGGGAGCACTTACTCCTTAGGGAAAGCTTGACTTGGTTTCTACTGTGTGCAGGGCCCGTTGAGGGGCTGGGAAGAGGGGAAGGTAAGCTGTGAGAGCAACTGGGCATCCGTCTAAAAGAGTTTCAAGTCTAGTCTGGGCGCGGTGGCTCACGCCTGTAATCCAGCACTTTGGGAGGCCAAGGTGGGTGGATCACGAGGTCAGGAGTTCGAGACCATCCTGGCCAACATGGTGAAACTCCGTCTCTACTAAAAATACAAAAATCAGCTGGGCGCACTGACGGGCACCTCTAGTCCCATCTACTCCAGAGGCTGAGGCAGGAGAATCACTGGAACCCAGGAGGTGAAGGTTGCAGTGAGCCAAGATTGGGCCACTGCACTCCAGCCTGGGACAGAGACAAAAAAAAACAAAGTGTTTCAAGTCTAGTGGGGTTGAGGGCAGACTCACCAATAATCCCAGAACAAAGGCAAGATGGACCAATCCTGGAAGAGATCCACACACATAGGCGAGAGAGCCCCCAGGAGAAGGGAAGGCTTAGGGAGGATTAGGGGAGGCTTTGTGGTGGAGGGGGCATCTGAGCTCATTGACTAAGCTTTCTCTCTCTTTTTTTTTTTGAAATGGAGTCTCACTCTTGTCACCTGGGCTGGAGTGCAATGATGCGATCTTGGCTCACTTGAACCTCCACCTCCTGAGTTCAAGTGATTCTCCTGCCTCAGCTTCCTGAGGAGCTGGGATTACACCACGCCTGGCTAATTTTTGTATTTTTTCATGGATACCAAGTTGGCCAGGCTCGTCTTGAACTCTTAACCTCAGGTGATCCACCTGCCTCAGCCTCCCAAAGTGCTGGGATTGTATGCGTGAGCCACCATTTCTGGCCTTCATTGACTAGGCTTTCTGAATGGGGTGGAAATTGAAACAGCTTCCAGCTGGTCTCCCTGCTCCCAGTCTGTGCTCACTGTTGCAGCCAGACGATGCTCTTGAATTGAAGAGCAGATGATGTCACTTTTCTGCACAGAATTCTGCAGTGGGTCCCATTGCAATCCAGGTGAACAGTGGTCCTTACAGTGGCCCACAGGGCCTTGTGTGATCTGCCTCCCAGTTGCCTCTGCAGTGTGTCTCCCTTCACCCTCCTACTCACCCACACCAGCTACTCCAGGCACCTTGCTGCCCCCCCGAGTGTGTCAGGCAGGCTCCCACCTCAGCATGCTCTCCCTCCCCGGCATACCCTTCCCCTGGGTTACCTCCTCACCTGCTTCAAGTCTTCATTGAAATATCCTGCCATGCCCTCTCTACTTTAAATGGTAACATCCACTCCCCTGCATTCTGCTGCCTTATTCCTGTTGAAATTTGTGTTTCTCCCTGGCACCTTTTACCTGCTGACATAACTGTATATTTTACTAATTTATTTTTGTTTCTTGTCTTTCCCCCCATAGAATGTAAGCTTTGTGAAAACACCTTTTTAAAATCTGTTTTACTAACCACAGTATCCCTGACACCCAGAACATTGCCTCATAATGAGTTAGGTGCCCAATAGGTACTTGTTGAATGGATGAATGAGTAAATGAATCAATGGGGCCATGCTATATGCTTGAGGAAGTCCATGGGAAGGGCCTCCTGGCAGAGCTCCTAAAAACAGCTGCCCAAAGGGTCATTTGCAGGCATAGATCTAGATCTCTGCCAATACAGAGCAGAGGACCTGCTGGGGGCGGGCAGTCCAGCAAGGAGGAAGGGGGCCCAGGCCGAGGGAGAGCAGACTCCACCGCCATGAGTCATATTCAGGATCCCCATGTCCATAGCCTGGATCTGAAATGTCTCGAGTCTTCTCCTCTCTCTGCCGCACTTGCTGTCCTTGCTGGACCTGCTGCAACTTCTCAGGAACCTGCAGCAGCTTCCTTTGTGTCTCTCTTCCCGCAGTCCCCTCCCTTCTAATTCCTGGCCCCTCTCCAGGCCAGCTGAGGCTCTTAGACAGGCACTTTGCTGCCTCCTTGTGGCTTCTGCACGAAAGGCTCCTCCTCTTCCAGAAAGTGAGGAAATGTGGCACCTGACAGCTTGGGAGTGATGGGAGAGGAAACCCAAATCTTCTTGACCAGTGGTGGCCTGAATCAGTGGCAGCTGCCTGCTCACAGTGCTGCTGCCAGTGGCAATGAGCATCCTGTGGCAGCGCCCTGACTGACGCACCAGCTGGACTCAGGCTTTGGTCGTTCCAGGCTGCTCAGCTCCTGGGAAAGAATGTAGGGCAGTAGTCAGACCCCAGGGCCTGCCTTGAGGGTCACTGAGGTTGGCAACTAGTTTATCCAGCCTCCACCTGCTCAGGTTCCTCCCAGCTTAGAGGCAATAAATAGTGTTTGAGGGGTGATGAAGCCACCAGCCAGCACAGGACCTCCCAGGGTGTGCAGAGAGGAGGGGCAGGGTGTGACACAAGAGCCAGGGCCAGGGTATGGAGAACTGGAGATGGGAGGCCGCTCTGCTTGGCCTCCTGACTAATTGGCTAATTGGGTGGGATGTAACATCTCAGCCAATTGCTTTTGCAGGTAACAGATACCTGCCTAAGCTAATTGCCCCCAAATGGGAGAATATTCTAGAAGGCTCCTGGGTTATCTTGTGGACCCATAAGACACAAGACTGCCTGAGAATACTGCTTTATTTCTTACTCTACTTGGTCACTTTTTCTTTCTGGTGGCTTTCAAATTGTTCTCTCATCTTTGGTTTCAGGTTTGACTATGATAATGGTGAGGTATGTTTTTCTTTGTATTTATCCTTTTTCAGTTTTCTGAGCTCCTTGGATCTGTGGCTTCTTGTCTTCAATCTGGGAAATTCTCAGTAATTATCTCTTCAAGTAGCTCGTCAAATATTTCTCCTCCTTTCTCGTTCTGAGACTTCAATCACGTGTGTGAAACCATTGGTACTCTCCCACACATCTTGGGTGTTTTGCGAGTTGCTGGTTTGTTTCTTTGTTTTTACTCTCTCTGTGTTATAGTTGGCTAATTTCTATTGATCTTGCCTCAAATTCACAAATTTTTTTTGCCTTGCTTTTGTCTAGTTGGGTGATAAACCTGCCAAAGGATTTCTATATCTCTGATATTAAGAGTTTCATTTTTGGCATCTCCAAGTTTCCATTTCTTTTGTACAATTTCCTACTCTCTACTCAAATTCCCCATCTGTTCCTGCATGTTGCTCACCTGTTAGAGGCAGATCCTGTAACGTTAGATGTAGCTACCTTCAAAGTCCTCACTTGATAGTTACAGCATCCAGCCATGCACATCTTCCCTTCTTGACAAGATGACTCCTCTGATCATAGAGTCATGCTCATCTGTTTTCTGACTTTTCAGGCCATGAAAAGTCATGGCCTGCATGGCTTTCCCCTCCCTGGCTGTATGGCTGGGTTATTTTTGAAGGGCTTTTCTCCCTTCCACTGTACACCTCTTTGCAGTTAGTCAGGGCTGGAGTAGACCCTCTCCCATGTCGCCTTCCATGTTTGTTCCTCATCTGAGGCTGTGTGCCGTGCAAGCAGAGCTATGGTTAGTCCCTGAATATGGCCTGAAGCAATGCTCAAATAAGTACTCCTTCCCATGCCTTGTCTTCCCTGAATTTTTGGGAGGTAGAGGTTAAATAGATTGACCAGGAATGTCAACTTTGCTCTGAAAAAAAAAAAAATGAGGCTCCTGTATAGTATCAGTGAGCCTCGTCACTAGAAAAACACCAGACATACACACACATATATACACATTTACACATATACACATATGCACATATATACATATATATACACACATTTTTGCATTTACATATATACATATTTATACATACATACACACACTTATATGCATGCATACATACTTACATACATACATACCCATACACACACACACATACACATATGGACACATACATATAGATACACACATACACAAACACATATACATACACACACATACATACACAAAGGTACCCCCACATATATATTTGTCTTCCAACCCTCTTGGCTTCACAGCTTGGCCTGTGCAGGCTTTCTTTGCCTTTAAGAAGATGAAATTGTTACCAAAGCAGGAGAAGAATGTCAGACACTCTGCGTGCTTGCCAGAGAGTTCGCTAGAGGACATGCAGAAGGTCAAAGTCCTCCATCACCAGAAGTTCAGCCACCAGCCCCCTTAAGCACAGTGCTAAGAGTCTGTGAAAACATGAAACCTTTGAAAATATTATTGGTGCCAAAATGTAAAAACCAAGAATGTATGAATATGTATGAAAGCTTTATAAAACATAATATTGTTAGTTTCATTCACTGTCAAATTTAATATTCAAAATAGTCTCATTACATTTATAAAACTTGTTTGATTTCTTCTCTGTGCTGCTGATGGCGGAGATGTCACTCACAGCCAAGTATACGTTAAATAACTTCCTTATAGTTCATTTCTAAAGCAAGGTTATAAAAATGCTTTCCAATTATTTAGCGTGATGCATTTAGTGTGAGGGCTTTTTAAGATGTTAAGTATCATTGGGGTGAGGCCTCCTGAAAAGAAAGAGCCTGGGACCCAAGAGGCTGGAAACAGCCCAGGGCTGGCACAGCTGTGCTGTGTGTGTGACCTGCATCAGGTTACTGTTCCCCTTCCTCCCACACCAGGCATCCTTGCGATATCTTAAGCTGCGGCTCAGAAAGTAAATTCTACTCCTGGCGTCATCCAGAGAACTGGCTGTTCACATCCCACATCCTCCTCAGCTTTCTGGAATCTCAGCCTTAGGCTGGAAGCAAGGATGAGAGCCGTTCCTGAGGAGAGAATGGTCAGACATGAGTTCTCTGAGGACAGGGTCATTTCCTATTTGTTATGCCTGGTCCCTAGGCCAGGGGTGCTGGTGAGTGGAGAAGGATGGGGAGGGAGAGACTGAGCAGGGACCAGACAGGCAGCTGTGTGCCAGGAGGAGGGTGTGCAGGTGCTTATGAGCTGATTGAACTAAGCGAATTAGTGTCTTAACTGAACTGACAGACACCTGCCAGAGACGGCCTCCTTAGCCCACATCATCTACATTTGAACCTCATGTCTCCATTTCTTCCACCTTTGTCCTCACTCAGAGACACACTCATCTTTGCCTCCCACCTTATGATACCTGGCTCTGGTCTATATTTGGTATCTCCTTTTGTTCTCGCCTTCTGAGCTTTCATGCAAATCACTGGCATGTCAGTGACATATCTGTCCATATTTTGATTAAATGGAGTTACACCTACTAAGTTCCAGGTACCAATCACAGCCATCTCGGCATGTTTGCTCCCAAAGGACACAGACAACACTCAGAGCTTCCTAAAATTGAGTGGAGCAGGTGTGGGTTTCAGCAATGAGACAGAATTTTACGATAAAACAACCTCTATTTTGTTAAAAACGTAGTTTGGGGACTGCAGGAGGAAAGCACTGTTTCTCAAAGTTCTAGAAATACTCAGCAACACCCAGAGGGTTTCTTTAAAAGCACCAGCTGGGAACCTGCATTTCGACCAAGTTCTCTGTGAGTTTCAGTCCCTCTGAAGGTTGAGAATCACTGGCTAAGGGATGGAGTGGAGACTGGGGCTGTCTTGATCCTTCTGATTCCAGGGAGTGAGTCGCTTGACTTTTTTTGAACATGATCAGCAGATTCATCTGTAGGTCCCTGGCATTCCTTCCTTTGGTTAGCTGAGGCACTGAAAGAGTTAATACAGTTACAGGTCGGGGAGCAACTGAGACACCGCCCAGGGCAGGCGAGTGCCCGTCCAGGGTCCAGGTCCAGCACCTGAGCGTTTACCAGAGTCAAGTCCAGAGCTGGGCCCAGACTCAACCTGGACACAGAAGCACTCAATGCAACGTTCTGCCAAGTCCCTGGGGCTCTGCTTCTCTTCCGGCGAATCTGCCTTTTGTCTGACCTCACAGAAGACTTCCTCTTCCCTCCCCTCATTCTTCTTTGCTCCTTCCCACCTATTTGTGTTTCCTTGGCCCCAGCCCCGTCTAGTCTCTTTCCCAGAGGCCGCCTTGTAAGTCCCCTCATCTGCCTCCAGCATGTCAGACGCCTGTTTGAGTCTGTGTTCATGTGCATCTTGGTGCACACGTGTGTACCAATGTGTTTTTAGCTGTCAGGAACAGACCCTGAGCAAGGGGAGGGCAGGGCGCTCAGAGTCGAGGCTAAGATTCTCCTCCAGCTTCAGAAAACGTACAGTGTCTGCAGACACACAGCTCTCCCACCTGTCAGACAGAGCCCAGGGGACACGCTTATAAGACAAAGCTGAAATCGATCTCAGAGAATAGGGGGCTGCTGGGTTTTGAGAGACTCAGTCTTCCTAGCGTCTCAAACCATGGAGGGAAGATAAACATCCCTCCCCCATGTGCTAAGAAGACACCCCAGTAGGCCCAGAGACGAACAGGCTGCCAGTGCCAGGCAGACCAGGAGAACGGGGCCTGAGGTCAGACCTAGTCATGAACCCAGATGGTGCTGTGTGCCAGACAGCATGACCAGGGGAGCTGGCGAGGGTAGCAGGACCTCAAAGAGGTGAGTGACCCAGCACCATGCAGCAGGTGGGCATGAGGACTCATGGTGGGCCAGGAGCAGGCGGCCCAAGAGAAGGTGCACCTTAGGGAGTGGAGCAGTGTCCAGGAGGGCGCTCCCAAAGGAGGCAGCACAGCCACCACCCCAAGGCGGCAGCAGCCCGGGCAGGGACAGAGAACTTTTCTTAGAGACCAACAGATCCTCATGCCACAATAATGGAACCCCAGACAATGCAGGGAGCCCCCACACTGAGACATCAGGAGCAGCATGACACGCAGGGAGGTGATGGCAGCCTGGGATGTGGGTAAAGAAGATACTGTAGGTTCTACCTCTGCACCTGGTAGTGAGATCAACGCAGTAAACAGGTATGGAGTTGAAAGCAGGGAGGAAATTGTCTTCACCTGAGTTTCCTTAGAAAGGGGAAGCTGTCTTTGCCGGGAACAATATTTTGATAAGTGCTTAAGCCTGAAGCTGGGATCCCAGTGGAGGCCTGGGTGTGGGGGTGCAACAGCTCTGCTTGAGACATGAAGGAATTTTAGAATTGTTCATGTTACACCAGAGAGAGGCGGGGAAGGAGGGAAGAAAGGAGGCTGCTGTTGAACGTGAATCCCATTCCCCACTGTCCCTCTATATTTTCAGAAAGTTACTGATGTCATGAGTACGTGGGCTCAAGTGGGGTGGACACCCCTGATATTTATGTGCACATATCTCCATGTGTGGGAAACAAAGGGGCTGGCCTGAGACTCAGAAGCTGCGCGGAGCCCAAGCAGGGCAGGGATGCAGAGAAGAGGCACAGAAGCAGCTTGGAGAGGAGAGACCCCACGATGGGGAGGCCCTTGGGCAAGTTTAACCGAATCTCCATGGGGCCAGGCCCAACTGACTTCTGGGTGACTGTGTTCTCCCACAGCGTTGTTTTGGTTCTTCTCCATTCTGTTTGCTGTATCTACATCAACAACAACACACATGCACATCCCCCTTGGAAACCCTCCAGGAATTGGAAACCAGGTTTTCTGCACTGGGTGGGCTGGAATGCTGGAACTCTCAGGCCCATTTCAGACTGCAGGCACGGCCAGGGATAAAAATCTCTAACAGAGAAGAGGCACAGAGTTAGAGATTTTTGATGCTTTGATGCTTCTGTGCCTCCCTGTCTCACCGAAGTCTCCAGTTGGAGGATGGGGGCAGCACCAGCATCTTCCGGCTCTTGGCTCTGGTTAGGGCTAGACTGATGGTATCAGGACCCTCTCCCTATTGGGGATGTGTAAGTGAGGCAGGGCCAGGGCCACAGGAGGCAGATGGGATTGGTCATGTAGAGAGGGTCCTTAAAAGAGCCTGGAGCCTTCAGTAGTGACATCTTCAAGCCTAGAGAGGCAAAGGAGAGCTAAGCCTTTAACCAGAAAAGGCTCTTGTTGGCCCCCAGAGTCCCACCTCTGTCCCCTCAGCTGTTCTTTCCAGGGATCATTCTTGAAGGCAGTAAGGAAAGGAAAGTGACAGGCCCAGGCCTGAGGGTCAGGTTTCTTATGCATTCCAGGGGCTCCCTCATCACTCCATCCCTACACCTGGCTCCGCTGAGAACCACCCCCAGGGCTAGGGTGAGATGGGCCTCTTCAGAATTCATGTGCAGCCCAGACGGCCAGTGTGCAGGAAAAGCCCCTCTGGTGGCCTCTGACACACTAAGGAAACCCTTCACCAGAACTGAAGTCATGTTGGCATGGAGACCCTGCTAGCAGCCGCTGAACAGAGGAGCCAGGTTAGCCTCTCTCTGTCTGGTGTGGGACAGTAAATGAGGGCACTGTTAATGCCTGGAGAGAGATTTCCTGGGGAGCTGGACAGGGCCGTGTGCCCACCAGCCCCTGCCCTTGCTGGGCAGCCTCCTAGAATCCACATTGACCCTCAGTCTCGCACCTTACTGGGCCTTCAGGAAGTTCAGGCTTTTGCGGTAGAAGGACTACACATCCAGTGCCAACAGTCAGGGGATATCTGGGTATCCCCACAGCTGGTCCCAGGGAAGGCTGGCAGGGGTCTTTTTTTCTATTGGGTGACTGGAGGAGGCCACCTCGGTCTTCCAGACGGCCTCCATCTGCTTCCCCTGTTGGCTGAGAGTGGGGCGTTTAGAGAACGTGTAAAGCAGCAGAGTTAGAGATTGAGATGCAAGAGGCTCTCCAGAGCCACCAGGCCCAAGACTCTGGGCCTCATCTTCCTTTCTCAAACGGAGTGTGTCACTGCCCTCCTTGCCTCCCCTCCAATACTGAGTCTGATTCTCACTTCCCTGGGGCTCCTCTGGCTGAGGAGCTGCTGGAAGAGGCTCCCAGGGTAGCCCCTGTCCTTCAAGGAACACACCCTGGGGCAGAAGCCCTCATCTAGCATGCAAAGGTGGGTGTGGACCAGGGTCTTTTTAGCTGCCCAGAGGTTCACTGTCTCCAGAGCTTGGAGGTCACATGGTGGAAGGATCAGTCTTGTTTATAGGACAGACCAATGGCAGATGCCAAATCGACGCGCAGGGTAGAAAGGTTGTAAGTTTTCAGCTGTGGGTCCCCAGAGGCTTTCCGTTGCATAGTTTGAAATGCACTAGGTCAGACTAGCGCCTGAAGCCCACACACTGTGACACACACACCACCTCTGGGTCAGTGGCCAGCACTGGGGAGGGCAGCTGAGAAGACAGGCACTTTGCAACTCGTAGGGTGATCTTGGCCTGTTGGTGCCCTCACTTCACTGCCTGCCTTCCCAGGCTGGTCACCCCTGCTCCCTGCCTCTTCGTACAGCTCCTGCCCCTTAGCTTCCCAGCACCTACCGGGCCATCTGCAGGGGCACACATTCCCAGTGCTTGGACTGAAAGGGCTGCTTGTAGGTGGGGCCGCTGGGGCAGATGTGCCGGGGTGAGGCTGCAGGCAACTTGCATTTCTTCGGCTTTGGCAAGGTAACCTCAGGGATGTTCAGGTGAATGTTCCACTCCAGCTGGAGCTAGAGGAACCAGCAGAGAGGCCTCAGGGAAACAGAATGTTATGTCCTCTGTAAGTTGGGAGGAGGCTTTGCCTGTCTGTTGGTGCCCCTGCTGGACTCAGGGCTGAGTGAAGAGGGTAAGGCCCAGGGAATCCCTTCAATTAGAAACCCCAGGACCACAGGGTATCAGACCTTTGCTGGAAACTCCTTGAATTCTTTTTTGCTGGGTTAGTTGCTGTTTTCTCCTTTGTTGTGAGGAAGCTGGAGAATGGGCAAAACAGCAAGGAAGAAAATGAAAAGAAACCAGAGCCGTGGAACTCCAGAGCAGCTGCAGGCAGGGTTCATGGCAAGGGGCCAGGTTGTGCCTGGACTGCACTGGGTATCTTTTCATCCAGCCCCAGCCCTGGCACTGGGCAAGGAGCTCGGGGAATCTTCACAGCCGCTCAGAATTGTCATGTGGTCCCATGAAAGGGACCTCTGTTGTTGAGAATGAAATCTCAACCCCAGAACAAACTTAGCAAGTCGAGACACCTCCAGGAGATTATCCAGACTGGTTTAAGGTGATGTGAAACCTCCATGGCCAAGGCTCTTCCAGCTGCCTGATGTCAGCTCTCACACCGAATGCCTCAGCATGCTGCCTCCCCTAGACTCAGGCCACTGCCACTCAGGACTCGGGGGTGGCAGTACCTCCTGACCCAACCCTAGGGCTGGTCCCAGCAGGCTCTGACTCACAACTGTGGGATCCTCCAATCCCTCCAAGCTGCTGGCTGTCCCCCTAGGGACAACGTCAGCACTTGCTGCTTTTTGCAGCCTGAGCCTCAGATCTAGAACTGAGGGCTGCTCATCCTAAAGGCAGTGTTGCGAATGAAGGAGTCTGGCAGGAAAAGGCCTCATACTCATTGGTGGTGCAGAGAGCTGTTCCTGCCATATGAAAGATGGATATGGATATAAACTCAATCCTTGTATATGGGGACAAAATTAATAGTCCCAAAGGGTGTAAATTCTAATTTGCTGGGTTAGTTCCTGTTTTTTGTCTGTTGTAGATAATCTGGAAACAGGCAAAACAGCAGTGAAAAAAAAAAATTACATGAAGACAGACGTTAAATCTATATCTATACCTATATCTATATATCTATAATAAAGAGTTAAAACAGAAGAATATAGGAGTCTTTTATTCCATTATTCCCAGGTTTCAGCTATTATCTCTTTGGCCTTTTTTTTTTTTTTAATTCTATACTATTTTGCATTCATCTTACATGTCAGAAGTTTTAAGGATTCTAATATGAATGTAAGTTTTTCTTTTTTTTGGTAATGTAGCATATAGACAATTATTGGTATACACATGGATCCATTATCCCTCAGTAGTCTATGGCCCATAGATTAGTAATCATTTATCTAGACAAAGAGAAAAGGAAGTTTGGGTGTCAGAGACAGTGTTTTGGAGTTGAAAGAAGTTTTCTGGATATGAGAGAATGGGAGAGGAGAGAAAAAAGAAAATCTCATTATTGTGAATTATAAGTTGGACACACTTTAGTGATTATGAGTGACCAAATTAAAAATTGGGGTTACTTTTTTATTATTTTTGGTGGTGAGTGAGTATTATATCTCTGAATGGGATACAATGGCAAAACCAGATCACATAACATCTTGGGATTTATTTGGGTTGTACTTGATGTATGAATGTTAAAACCAGGTCTATACATTTTAGATCATTACTGAATTCTGCCAAGGTAAAGTAGGGTGGGGGGGGTTAAAGAATAAGGTTTCTCCTAGTATTAGTTTTCAGGGGGAAAACGTGAGGTCTCAGCAAGCACATGGAAAATATGAGGATAGGCTCTAAGTATAAAAAATTAAGAGAGTGAGTGAGACCTTCTCATTCCATTGGCCTAAACCAATGGTTCCTAACCCACAGGGCATGGTCCCCTGAGGGGCAATGGATCTTTTGCCAAGAGCCCAAGAATGTAAGCACATACTCAAAATTGTACACTGAATAAATAAAAAGTAAAACTACTAATATATAGGAATTCTTGGAACTTTTAACATTTAAAATGTATCTTAATACAGGATTAAAAAAAAATTTTTTTTTGAGACAGAGTCTCACTCTGTCGACAGGCAGGAGTGCCGTGGCGCCATCTTGGCTCACTGTTGCCTCCTTCTCCCAGGTTCAAGTGATTCTCCTGCCTTTGCCTCCCAAGTAGAGATGGGGTTTCTCCATGTTGGTCAGGATGGTCTCAATCTCTTGACCTCATGATCCGCCCACCTTGGCTTCCCAAAGTGTTGGGATTACAGGCGGGAGCCACCACGCCTGGCCAGGAATTTTTTTAAGACATAAACTAGTGATAATGGAATAAGAAGGACTAGTTTACCACTCTGTAAACGACTAGTAGGCCAAACAGAATAGATGAAAAAATGATGTTTATGCATTCAGACAACAGGCAGTGCAGGTCAATCATCCCCAAAAGGAATGAAACAAATGAGACAATGTCCAGGCCCCAGCACAGGGCAGGAAACCCAAACAGAGGCCAACAGCCTTGCTGAGATGAGGAGACAGCATTCCGGGATCAGGGAAGCCAAGGTGACTAGAATTTGAAAAGCAGAGTACCAGAGAGAAGGAAGCCACATGACAAGGAATCTCCAAAGCTCTGCCGAGGGGTCCCGTTCAGTGTCTGTGCAGACCTGGGAGGAAACCACCAAGGCTGGGGGAAGAATCACTGGGCAAGACCAGGCAGAACCATCCTCAGAGCTCACATATCCCTGGGAAGAGTTTGTGTTCACATCTGTAAAATACCAAAAGAAAAAACTGCCCACCTAGAATTCTGCATCCGGCAAAAACATCTTTCAAAACTGAAAGCTGCATAATCCTTTTCAGACACCAAAGCTGAGAGGATTCATCACCAGCAGATAAGCACTGTGAGAAATGCTAAAGGAATCCTTCAGGCAGAAGGAAAATGATACCCAAAATACATTTGGATCTACACAAAAGAGTAAGGAGCACTGGAAATGATAAGTGTGGGGGTAAGTAGATTATTCTTTTCCCTTTAAGGGAAAAGTAATAACAATGTACAGCTGTCCATTGCTATCCATAGGGTATTGGCTCCAGGACTCCTCACAGGCACCAAAATCTGTGGATGCTCGCATTCTTATATAAAATGGAGCATAGTTTGCATATCACCCATGCACATCCTCCTATATATATTAAATTATCTCTAGATTACTTATAATGCCTAATATATCACATAAATGCTATCTAAATAGTTGTTATATTGTTTAGGGAATAAGAAGAAAAAAATGTCTGTTTGTGTTCAGTACAGACACAATCATCCATTTTTTTCTCCAGATATTTTTGATCTGTGGTTGTTTGAACCCACAGATGCAGAACCCACAGATACAGAGAGCCAACTGGATTAGGGGATTTATAAATTACATAGAGGCAGAATGTATGACAACAGTAGAATAAAGGCCAGGAGTGAATAAATAGATGTATACTGTTGTAAGGTTCTTACACATGAAATAATATTGTTTGAAAGTAGACTATGATAAGTTAAAGATTTATATTATAAACCCTAGAGCAACTATTAAAGATAACAAAACAGGCTGGGCATAGCAGCTCACACCTATAATCCCAGCACCTTGGGAGGCTGAGGCGGGTGGATTACATGAAGCCAGGAGTTCTAGACCAGCCTGGCATACATGGCAAAACCCTGTTTCTGCTAAAAATACAAAAAAATTAGCCGGGCATGGTGGTGGCTGCCTGTAATCCCAGCTACTCGGGAGACTGAGGCATGAGAATCACTTGAACCTGGGAGGTAGAGGTTGCAGTGAGCCAAGATCACACTACTGTACTCCAGCCTGGGACAGAGAGAGAGAGACTCTGTCTCAAAAAATAAAAATAAAAAACAACAAAACAAAGAGGTATGGCTAACATATCAGGAATGGAGATAAGATGAATTTACTTAAAAACCTCAAATACTCCACAAGAAGGCAGGAAAAGAGGGAAAAAAAAGATAAGACAAATAGAATTGAAGAGCAAACTATATATTTAAACCCAAATGTGTTGATAATCACATCAAATATAAGTAGCCTAAAACCACCCAATAAAAGGCAGAGAGTGACATTGCATTAAAAAAGCAAGACCCAATTATATCAATTAAAACCCCAGTTTAAATAAAGAGACACGGTGCTTACTTCAGTAGCACATATACTAAAATTGGAATAATACAGACCAGACTACTAGCATGGCCTCTGTGCAAGGGTGACATACAAATTCATGAAGTGTTCCAATAAATAAATAATATATAGGGCCGGGCGTGGTGGCTCACGCCTGTGATCCAAGCACTTCAGAGGCCAAGGCGGGCGGATCACCTGAGGTCGGGAGTTCAAGACCAGCCTGACCAACATGGTGAAACCCCATCTTTAAAATAATAATAATAATAATAATAATAATAATAATAATAATATAGACACAGAGAGGTTAACAGTGAAAGAGTGGAAAAAGGTATACCATGCAAATACTAAAAAAATACTTTAAAAGCTGTAGTGACTATGTCAATATTGATGTACGCTGAAGAGCAAGGAATATAATAGAAACAAAGGGCCAGGTACTGGTGGCTCACGCCTGTAATCCCAGTGCTTTAGGAGGCCCAGGTGGGCGGATTGCCTGAGGTCAAGAATTGGAGACCAGCCTGGCCAACATGGTGAGAACTCGTCTCTACTAAAAATACAAAAATTAGCCAGGTGTGGTGGTAGGTGCCTGTAATCCCAGCTACTCAGGAGGCTGAGGCACAAGAATCACTTGAACCTGGGAGGTGGAGTTTGCAATGAGCTGAGATGGTGCCACTGCACTCCAGCCTGGGTGACAGAGCGAGATCCCATCTCAAAAAAAAAAAGAAAGAAAGAAAGAGGGCTATTTCATAAGGATAAAAGTCCAAATGTGGGACCAGGTAAGGTGATTCATGCTGTAATCCCAACACTTTGGGAGGTCAAGGTGGTAGGGTTGTTTGAGGGCAAGACTTGGAGACCAGCTTGGGCAATATAGTGAGACCTCATCTCTATAAAAATAAATAGTAAAGGTCAAATTTTGTTTTTTGAGACAGAGTCTCGCTCTGTCGCCAGGCTGGAGTGCAGTGGCACAATCTTGGCTCACTGCAACCTCTGCCTCCCGGGTTCAAGCAATTCTCCTGTTTCAGCCTCCTGAGTAGCTGGGACTACAGGCGTGTGTGCCCAGCTAATTTTTGTATTTTTAGTAGAGACAGGGTTTCACCATGTTGGCCAGGATGGTCTCAGTCTCTTGACCTTGTGATCCACCCACCTCGGCCTCCCAAAGTGCTGGGATTACAGGCGTGAGCCACCACGCCTAGCTGTAAAGGTCAAATTTTCAAGAGTATATAAACAATCGTAAATGTGTATGCACTTAATTGCAGAGCTTCAGAGTATTTGAATAATAAACCTATAAAACTGAAATAAATAGACATAACTGGAGAGATACAGCATGCTCATTAATTGAAAGAATAAGTATTATTAAGATGCCATTTCTCAGTGCTGGGTAGGTAGGAAATTGGTGGGTTGGAGTTTGTGGTGGGTACTTGGACCCAAACTGGAAAGACACTCAGGGCTAATAGTGACATCCAGGACATTCAACCCCCAAAGCAGCAGCCGGTGATACATATCTGTCGAGAATGTCACACAGAAAATGAAATAAAATCCAGGGATCCAAGCAGATGTAGAGAATATGGATACAGAATAATATTCAAGAAAAGGACTGAAAGATTGGTAGGTTTTGATGCTCAGTGAAACCTGGGAATTCAGAGGAATGTGTTCACTTATACTTGAGTTTCCCTCTCAGTGTTTCTTGCTGTATGGCTTTTGGTTTTGTACACAGTAGTTCTCTTTTATCCTCTGGGGATACATTTCAAGACCCCCAGTGTACCCCTGAAACCTCAGTGCCAAACCCTTTACACACTTTTTCCTATATATACATAAGTATAATAAAGTTTAATTTCTAAAGCACAGTAAGAGATTAATAACATTAACAAAATAGAACAATGTTAACAATATACTGTAATGAAAGTTATGTGAATGTGGTTGGTCTCTCTTGCTCTCAAAATATCTTACACAGTACACACCTATTTTCAGATTGTGGTTGACTACAAGTAGCTGAAACCACAGAAAGGGAAACACCAGATGAGGTGGGGGATTACTGTATTTAGGAATACAACTATATACACATAGATTTCATTTTATTTTATTATTATTTTTTTTTGAGATGGAGTTTTGCTCTCATTGCCCAGGCTGGAGTGCAATGGTACGATCTTGGCTCACTGCAACCTTTGCCTTCCTGGTTCAAGCGATTCTCCTGTCTCAGCTTCCCAGGTAGCTGAGATTACAGGCGCCCGCCACCACGCCTGGCTAATTTTGTATTTTTAGTAGAGATGGGGTTTCTCCATGTTGGTCAGGTTGATCTTGAACTTCCAACCTCAGGTGATCCAGCCTATTTTATTTTCTTTTTAAGACCATGTTGTATGTAGATATCTACTAATACTTTGTATATAGCATTTTTTGTTCTATTACATAACTTTTAGTTTTATTGTATATATAATCTGACACACAATAAAGGGTAAAATTGCTTCCCCAAACCATACTTTTAATCAAAACCTAGAATCATCTGCAGTTTTTGTTAAAAAGGCAGGTTTCTAAAATCCTCTGAAGTTCTGATTAAATAAATTCCTTGGAAACCACACACACAAAGATGCTGTTTTTTCCAGATTGATCTTTAGTTTCAAAACAACGCCAATAAAAATTAAAACAGGCTTTTTTGTAGAGATTGACAAACTGATGCTAAAACTATATGGACCATAACAAGGAATATAAAAAACATTTCTGACAAAAAATTGAAACACATTATCTGATTTCAAAATTTATTATAAAACTGAAGTTATGGCTGGGCGTGGTGGCTCACACCTGTAATCCAAGCACTTTGGAGGCCAAGGCGGGCGGATCACCTGAGGTTGGGAGTTTAAGACCAGCCTGACCAACTTGGTGAAACCTCGTCTTAAAAAGAAAAAAAAAATTAAAAAAAAAAAAAACTGAAGTCATTTAGACAGTATGGTATTGGCAAAAGAATAAACATACAGATCAAAGAAACAGAATAGAAATTCTAGAAGAACCACACATGGGTGGCCAATTGATTTTTGGCTAAGGTGCCAAGACAATTCACTGGGGAAAGAATAATCTTTTCAAAAAAGGGTGCTGGAATGATTGGATACCCATATGCCAAAAAACACAAAACATGAAACACCAACAACCTCAAATCTTACTTTATGCCATATACAAAAATAGACTCAAAATGTATCAGAGACCTGAACATTAGAGGAAAACTGTAAAGCTGTTTAAAGAAAACATGAGAAAATCTTTGTGACCTTGGGTTAAGCAAATATTTTTTAAAATAGAACATAAAACACATGAACTATAGAAGAAAAACATTGGTAAATTGGGACTTTATTAAAACCTTTCTCTCTCCAAAAGACATTGTTAAGTAAATGAAAAGGAATGGCTGGGCATGGTAGCGCATGCCTATAATCTCAGCACTTTGGGAGGCCGAAGCGGGCAGATCACCTGAGGTTGGCAGTTTGAGATCAGTCTGGCTAACATGTTGAAACCCTGTCTCTACTAAAAAATACAAAAATTAGCCAGGTGTGGTAGCGGTGCCTGTAATCCCAGCTACTTGTGAGGCTGTGGCACAAGAATCTCAGGAGGCGGAGGCTGCAGTGAGCTAAGATAGCACCGCTGCACTCCAGCCTGGGCAACAGAGCAAGACTCTGTCTTAATAACAATAATAATAATAATAATAATAAAGGAATGCTATGGACTGAAAGATAATATCCACAAAATACAGATCTGATATAGAAGTTGGATCCAGAATATAGGATGAACTTTTACAACCCAATAATAACACTTTACCAAAGAAGATAAATGGACGACGAATAAGCACATGAAAAGATGCTCATGTTATTGTTAGGAAAATTCACATTATATAAATTAGTCTTATTAGTATAAAATAGTTCTACAACTCAGTAGCATGAAAACATACAACCTGATTTTTTAATTATTTTGAGACAGAGTCTCACTCTGTTGCCCATCCTGGCGTGCAGTGGTGCAATCTCAGCTCACTGCAATTCTGCCTCCTGGGTTCAAGCTATTCTCCTGCCTCAGCCTCCCCAATATCTGGGATTACAGACATGTGCCATCATACACAGCTAATTTTTGTATTTTCTTTTTTTTTCTGGGGTACATGTGCAGATCATGCAAGATTGTTGCATAGGTACATTCATGGCAAGGTGGTTTGCTGCCTCCATCGCCCCATCACCTATACCTGACATTTCTCCCCATGTTATCCCTCCCCACTCTCCCTCCCACTAGCCCCCCAACAACGGACCCTGGTGTGTGATGCTCCCCTCTCTTTGTCCATGTGTTCTTATTGTTCAACACTCACCTATGAGTGAGAACATGTGGTGTTTGATTTTCTGTTCTTATGTCAGTTTGCTGAGAATGATGGTTTCCAGGTTCATCCATGTCCCTACAAAGGACACAAACTCATCATTTTTTATGGCTGTGTAGTATTCCATGGTGTATATATGCCACATTTTCTTTGTCCAGTCTACAATTGATGGGCATTTGGGTTGGTTCCAGGTCTTGCTATTGTAAACAGTAGAGACGGGATTTCACCCTGTTGGCCAGGCTGGTCTTGAACTCCTGAGCTCAAGTGATCCCCCTGCTTTGGCCTCCCAAAGTGCTGGGATCGTGGGCACTAGCCACTGCACCTGGCCACATGTAACCTGATTTTAAAATGGGCAGGCCCACCTTCAGCCTGGTGTGTGGTGAGAGGTCCTGGATGGGCCGGGGCACTGTGATTGCAGAAGAGGCATGGGGTGCAGTCTTTAAAACATAACATAAAAATAACTTCCAAAAGAGCTCTGGTCATCCTGGCTAAAGGAGCAGAGGAAATGGAGATGGTCATCCCTGTAGATGTCATGAGGTAAACTGGGATTAAGGTCACCGTTGCAGGTCTGGCTGGAAAAGACCCAGTACAGTGTAGCCGTGATATCTTCATTTGTCCTGATGCCAGTCGTGAAGATGCAAAAAAAGAGGAACCATATGATGTAGTGGTTCTACCAGGAGGTAATCTGGGTGCACAGAATTTATCCGAGTCTGCTGCTGTGAAGGAGCAGGAAAACCAGAAGGCACTGATAGCTGCCATCTGTGCAGGTCCTACTGCTCTGTTGGCTCATGAAGTAGGTTTTGGAAGTAGTTACAACACACCAACTTGCTAAGTACAAAATGATGAATGGAGGTCATGACACCTACTCTGAGAATCGTGTGGAAAAGGACGGCCTGATTCTTATAAGCCGGGGCCTGGGACCAGCTTTGAGTTTGTGCTTGCAATTGTTGAAGCCCTGAGTGGCAAGGAGGTGGTGGCTCAAGTGAAGGCTCCAATCGTTCTTAAAGACTAAAGCAGTGAAATGTGACGAGTTAGGAATCCATTCTCACTGTGTTTGCTCTAAACAAAACAATGATAGGTTAATGTGTTCAGAAGCCACCTTCGTTACTGCTTTTGCAGAAGTAGAGTTGTGCAGTCACAACTACACAAAGATTTATCAACCTACAAATTGTGTCTGTACATTTCTAAGCCTTGATTGCAGAATGAACAGGGCATTTAGCAAACTAGAAATAAAAAACGAAAATGGGCAAAGCAGGAGTTCAAGACCACCCTGGGCAATATAGTGAGACTCTATCTCAAAAAAAAAAAAAAAAAAAAAAAAAAAGCAGGGGCAAAGGACCTCAACTGACAATTACCCAAAAAAAGACATAGGGCACTCTGGGCCACTCTGCCTATGGGACAGTCCTGCTCTGTCAATGGAGCAGCCATTCTGTTGCACACTGTTCCTCTAATAAACTTGCTTTCTTAAAAAAAAAAAGACATAAAGATGGCCAATAAGTATATGAAAATGTGTTCAACATCATTAATCATCAGGGAAATGCAAACCAAAACCACAACGAGCTGTCCCCTCACACCTGCTGGAAGGGCTATTATCAGAAAGACAGGCGATAACAAGGTTATGGCAAAGGTGTGAAGAAAAGGGAACCCTTATACACTATTCATAGGAAGGTAGATTAGCACAGCCATTGTGGAAAATAGTATAGAGGCTCCTAAAAAAATTAAACATGAAATTACTATGACCCAGGGATTCTCTTCTGGGTATATACCCAAAGGAACAGAATTGCCACCTTGAAAAGATATCTGCACTCCTATGTTCATTGCCATATTACAGTAGCCAAGATACAGAAATAACCGAGGTGTCCATCATTGGACAAATGGATAAAGAAACTGTGGTATGTACAGTCATGTGCTGCATAACAGTGTTTCAGTGAGTGATGGGCCACATATACGACCGTGGTCTCATAAGGTTATAATACCATATCTTTACCTTTTCTATGTTTAGATACACAAATATTCACCATTATCTTCTGACGCCCAACAGTATTCAGAACAGTCACATGCTATACAGGTTCATAGTCTAGCAGCAATAGGCTACACCATATAGCCTAGGTGTGTAGCAGGCTATCCCATCTAGGTTTGTGGAAGTATATCCTATGATGTTCACACAACAAAAATTGCCTAACAACACATTTCCCAGAATATAGCCCCATCACTGTATCTATAGTGGATATTATTCAGCCTTAAGAAAGGAGGAGATCCTGCCATTTGCCACAATATGGTTGGCCCTGGAGGACATTAGGACTAAGAAACTGAAAGCTTTTTTTTTTTTTTTTGAGACGGAGTTTCGCTCTTGTTACCCAGGCTGGAGTGCAATGGCGCGATCTCGGCTCACTGCAACCTCCGCCTCCTGGGTTGAGGCAATTTTCCTGCCTCAGCCTCCTGAGTAGCTGGGATTACAGGCATGCACCACCATGCCCAGCTAATTTTTTGTATTAGTAGAGACGGGGTTTCACCATGTTGACCAGGATGGTCTCGATCTCTTGACCTCGTGATCCACCCGCCTCAGCCTCCCAAAGTGCTGGGATTACAGGCTTGAGCCACCGCGCCCAGCCAGCATTTTAAAGGACTAGCAACTATTTGTGTTGAGAGAGTGGATTGAATCTCTAGAGGTAACTGGGCTAAATTAAGGTAGGGGAACTAGAAAAGAGGCAACACCCTCCCTGGATAATTGGGGAATTAAAGAGACCTCTAACTAATTTGAAAGAGGCACATCCTTGCCCACAGGCAGAATGGATTAGAAGGCTTGGATAGAGCCATACTGTGCCTGTAGTGAAGTCTCTTCCATGTTTTTTGTTGCTTTGATAAAATGGAAACTTTCAAAATAAAGATGACATTAAAGGGGCTCAGCCAGCTGACTCTGAGCTGGTATAAGAGAGAGCAAACCTACCAAGGGCTCAGAGCTTGGGGTGGGCAGGAAATCGGGCTTGAAGACCCTCCTTCTGAACTTTGTGCTCCTTTTTCATCCTCATCACTTCCGCTTCCCTCCTGCAAAAAGCCCACCTCTGCCCATCCTGGGTCCTATGACTTTTCTCTCCCTCAACAGTCGGTTCCTGATTCTGGTCCCCAGCCCCCAGCAGCGCCTGCCCCCTTCCCACCAGGGCCCCCCATGATGCCACCACCCTTCGTAAGTTTTATGTCTTTCCCTGGGCTTGGCTTTTCCAGCCTGCACCCCCGACTCCCCAGCCCCTAGCCACTGCTGCATCACCAGCACAGTTTTTGTGTAATACCCCTTTTGTTGCCCTTGGAAGAGGGATGGTTTTACTTGGGCATTGGGGTGGGGAGAGCTGTTGTGAAGCTCTCAGTACATGACATTGACAATTCCCCCTTTGTCTTTTTGACCTTAGGACACACTGGGGCTGGAGGTAGGAGAAGTGGAAGGGAAAGGACCCCATTAATGTGAGGGCAGGGTGGAACTCTCTGTCTCTTTCACTACTCCTTACCTATGCTCTTTAAATATGCCACAGAATTCGGGCTGGAATGGTATTGGTGGTTATGAGTTGGAGACAAAGGGATGGGAGGCAGGGGGCTGGGGTATTTGGGTACCTGGATACATGCCTTCTGCCCCTTCATCTGAGAGGCCTCTTTTGGGGATAATTGCTGAAGAGGTGGAGCCTTCCAGTCTCAGTCTGGTGCTGTTAAACTTCCCTTCTCCCTTTCCATTCCCTCCTCAGTATTTATTCCACATAAAGCGTATGTCCATACAAAGAATTATACCTCATAGCTTCATTTGTAGTAGCCCAAACTGTAAACAACTGAAATGTCCATCAAAAGGCAACAGTATAAACAAACTGTAGTCATATCCATACAATGGAGATTACTCCACAATAAAAAGAAATGAACTATTGATACATGCAATACATATGATTCTCCAAATAACTACTGAAAGCAGCCAGAAAATAAAAATACTGTTTTATTTCATTTCTATACAATTCTAGAAAATGCAAACTAATCTGAATTTACAGAAATAAATCCGAGGTTGTCTTGGAAAGTGGGAACAGTACAGGAGCAGGGGATCACAAAGGAGCAGGAGAAAGAAAATAAAAAAAAGGAGCAGGAGAAAACTTTTTTGGATAATGGGTATAGCCATTATCTTGATTGTGGTGATGGTTTTATGGCAAAACTTATCAAATTGTTAACTTTATGTACAATTTACTTTGGGAGGCCCAGGCAGGCAGATCAGTTGAGGTCAGGAGTTCAAGACCAGCCTGGCCAACATGGTGAAATCCCATCTCTACTAAAAATATAAAAATAAGCTGAGTGTGGTGGCACATATACTCCCAGCTACTCTGGAGGCTGAGGTGGGAGAATCGCTTGAACCTGACAGGTCGTGGTTGCAGTGAGCTGAGATCGCGCTACTGCACTCCAGTCTAGGCAACAGAGCGAGACTCTGTCTCAAAAAAAAAAAAAAGTGCAGTTTACTGTATGTCAATTATACTTCAGTGAGTCTAAAAAGAAAATTTAAAGATCTCTGATAATTCTAAGTAAAATTTGATTTTATTTCCTGACATCTTTTTATAAGATTTGCCACCTTTGCAAAGTTGGTTATTCTAATTCTGAGAAAAAAAGTGTAGCCAAAATTATTTATGAAACTCAAATTCAATGTTGCCACTAATAAGGAATAACTCTAGCATCCATGAAAACAAAGAGTTACAGGAGAGTATCAGAAAAATCTTACAGGCTTTTGCTGATCTCAATCCTCCCTTTCCTTGCTATTGTCTGTTAATCTCAGTGGGTTCTACCTGAGAGCCTAGTGTCCTGAGCATGGTTTTTTTTAATGTGCCTATATAGGAGGCTGAGAGTCCTTCTCCTTTCCACCTTTACCCTTACACATGACTCAGGTGATAATGAGGAAAGGAACAGAACCTGCAAACTTCACCACAAATTCTAAGACACTTGAACTGAGAGTCAAAAAGAATATAAATAAATAAATGCTTCTGAAATTTTGAGCACTTCTAAAATTTAAATATACTAATTTGCTATCACAACATATGCAGCCTAGAATACCACAGTTAGTGAGAAAAGGATACAGCTTAATATGCTTCCATATTAGAGAAAAAAATTCACCTGATTTCACCTGTTAGCATGTTTATGATAACATGAACTCACAACCTTTAAAGAAAAAAGTTGCCTTTCTGCATTTATTATGCCATCATGCCCAGCTAATTTTTGTATTTCTGGTACAAAAATGGGGTTTCACCATATTGGCCAGGCTAGTCTCAAACTCCTGACCTCAAGTGATCCACCCACCTTGGCCTCCCAAAGTGCTGGGATTACAAGTGCCCAGCCAAAATCTTCCGCAGTTTAAAAGAAATTTATTTATATATCTATAAATAAATAAATAGAGAGACAGAGAGACAGGGTCTCTTGCCCAGGCTGTTCTCAGACTCCTGAGCTCAAGCATTTCTCCCTCTTCAGTCTCCCAAAGTGCTGAGATTGCAGGAGTGAGCCACCACACCCAGCCAAAGGCACAAATATTAACAGATTCAAATTCATTTCTTCCCAAGACTTACAACCTCGGAGAAGCTCTGGGCATGTTGCCAGCCCTTCCCATCTTATCTCAGTTCAGAAGGGTCATATACTGAATAAAATTATATCAAAAGTACTTCATGTCTAAAGTAGTATATCTAAATTACATCTAAAGCTAGTTAATACCTACTTTTACCTAGTTAATGCCTTGAACCTATTTTAGTTCTATGTACTTTGAAACCTTGGATCACCATGGACGTAATGAAACTTCTAAAGTTAGTTAACTAAGTTCATAAAGATACAGTTAGTGAAAGTCAAATTCATACTCAGGATACTCTACCTGCCCAGGTAATGTGCATCCATAAATTGACCTCTTAAGTGAAATTTTCAAAAGAAAATTATTTACCAATTTATCAATTTTTTTTTTTTTTTTTTTTTTTTTTGCTGTAGAACATTTACCAGCAAATGCTCTGTAACAATAAATGTTTTATGGCTCAACTGAGTATTTTTTATTTTCTCCTACAAGAGTATGTGCTCAAGTAGACAACCATTTTTAAATCCTATTCTAAACACCACTTGTGTTTTTGAAAAGCACAAGCTCCAAAGGCACAGCTTTTCAAGTTTTTAATCTGTTAGAGCAACAAGACTAGTTAAAGCATGTTAAAAGAATTATACTTTAAAAGCCATTGTAATACTTAATTTTCCTGTCTCTAATCTGTCTCCCTCTCTTTAAAGAGCAAAGCCAGTGAGAATTAAAGGAATTCCCAACCCCTACCTTGTCTAAAACCTCAGCTATTACACAACATGTGGTTGAAGATGTGCTGAATCCATTGTGGATTTGAAAAGGTCCTTCAGCCTCACTGCCACACCTAATAGAACATCCCAAATGTCTCATTCCCAGAGTTTGTCTTGGTCTGTCCTACCAGCTGGACGCAAGATCCAGTAGTTTCCTGTTTCAATTTCTATAGAAAGTCTTGAGTGCCTCTGCCCCTCTGGAGTGATCATTTAAATTTATTGTCCAAATCCAGACACTTTTGAAAGTGAAAGGAGATACTAATAATCATTATGTCTGGACAACAGGCACAAACCAAACCTATTCTGAGCAAAATGGGAGATATTGTCACCCTAGCTAGAGCTAATAAAAGTAACCAGGAAATTGTAAATCTGCCCATTTACAGATTATTATCTCTTTCAGTCTGGTATGCCAGACTTCCCATAATTAATCAAGGTGGTAATGGACACAGTCCATTGAAACAATTTTCCATTTTTATCTACAAACCATTTACAATTCCCTCTGCCAAGGGTGGTCCTATTGCTACACTGGTATTCCAGGATCATATTTTCTCCTGCAGTTTATCTATGTCTCCTTCAAATTAACCTAGTGATTAAGGTCTGGAGTCTTTATATTAGTCTCACTTCTGACACCAATTTGTATTATTTGTATTGTGAAGCAGGAAAGTGATAAAAAGACACTAACAGGATGGGAAACATTTCTAATAGAAAAGTATATGAAATGCGCAGAGATGATCCTAAAAATGCAGGGAACAACATAGTATGCTGGAGGCACAGGGTTTACAAATTCTTACAAGGATGATGTTACCTGTTATGCAGAGTGATATTCATCCTGGCATGAGCTACTCAATTTTGCCCTGTTATAGGGAATTTTATACTTCCCTGGTTCTAAAGACGCTAAATGCCTCCTCTTCACCAGGTACAACTAGTACAAAGCAATCTCAGCTCATTCCTCAGTTTTTACTGTGAGACTACATAAGATGAAGTCCAATTTCCTAGTTTTAATCTCCCTTAGCAGGCCTAGACTTCCCCATACCTGTGTGGAGTTCATTTCTATGAGTCTAATGTTGCCAGGTCTTGCAATTTTTTTAATGGTAGAAATCTTGATTTGTGTTAAATGTTCCAATTTTTAAATGACAGCCCTTAATTCAAATCTTAAAATACTGCACAAACCAAACAAAATTAATCTGCAAGCTCATGACTTCTCTCCAGCATATTCGTGGGCTATATACCTAGCAAGGGTCTAGTGTGTGATTTCTAAACCTCTTCTTGCCAGTTATGTGTGTTATTGTAATTATATTTATGACATTAACCCATGAAATGTGATTAAAAGTTTGCATTTTCTTTTAAAAAGTTTGAGTGCTTTGGAAAGACTCACTAAAATCCAGTCACTAAAAATTGCTGTCAAATGCAATGTGTTCAAAATTGTTATAAAAGATTAGAGATGTTTTAGCTTGGATTCCCCCAAAAGGAGAGCCTGAGGCAAAAGCTTATATACTACCTCCTTGGCAAGGAGTGAAATCTCAGAGAGCAAGAATGAAGGGTAAGCAGAGTGAAGCAGATCCAGAAGGAAAGTCAACATGAGGATGTGACATCAAGCTGGTCACCAGTAAGTGCAACAAAATGCGTAATCTCATGGTCACACCTCTGAAAAACCACATAACCACACCTCCAGACAGCATGTGTGAGATGGGTTGGGAAGAATTTATCATTCCTCAGCTCTTATCTGACACTCCTCAAAGGTTCACTCTAGAACTTGATCTTTCCTGAATTTCCACATTGCCCAAGGCAGAATTCACCTTGACATCAGTGGACAGGAAGCAAGGAGGACTCAGAGCAACATGATGTATGTGAAATACTGTTGACTTGGCAGGTCTTGTCATCACAGAGTCCACACAGAACAGTCTTGGTAGCAGTGGCTGGAACAGGAGAATAGTGAGGCCAAGAAGGTCTGAATTAATGCAAGCTGTCTGATAAAAGGGGTAAATGGAAAAAAAAACTTGGATTCTGAGGTCAGAATTCTTCATATGTGTCTTTGCGTTCTGATCCACTTTAAGAATAACAATTTTTGGCCGGGCTTGGTGGTTCATGCCTGTAATCCCAGCACTTGGGAGGCTGGGGCTGGTGGATCACGAGGTCAAGAGAACAAGACCACTCTGGCCAACATGGTGCAACCCCATCTCTACTAAAAATACAAAAATTAGCTGGGTGTGGTGGCGCATGCCTGTAGTCCCAGCTACTCAGGAGGCTCAGGCAGGAGAATCGCTTGAACATGGGAGGTGGAGGTTGCAGTGAGCCAAGATTGGGTCACTGCACTCCAGCCTGGCAACAGAGCGAGACTCCGTCTCAAAAAAAAAAAAAAAAAAAGAAGAACGATTCTTGAGGCCAGGCACGATAGCTCATGCCTGTAATCCCAGCACTTTGGGAGGTCAAGGCGGGCAGATCATGAGGTCAGGAATTCGAGACCAGCCTGGCCAACGTAGGGAAACCCCATCTCTACTAAAAATATAAAAATTAGCCAGCCAGGGTGGGATGTACCTATAGTCCTAGCTACTCGGGAGGCTGAGGCAGGAGAATTGCTTGAACCCAGGAGGTAGAGGTTTCAGTGAGCTGAGATCACTTCACTACACTCCAGCTCGGGCAACCGAGTGAGACTTTGTCTCCAAAAAAAAAAAAAAGACACTGAATGTGTAACATGCAATAACGAGAGAAGGCCTCTGGTAACACTGCAATCCACTGTCTCTCCCAAAGGGCATAACACGGGTGAGGAACGCCACAGATGGAGTTGGAATTGTGCTCAAAGAGCTAAAGAGGCAAAATTCTTTGGGTGTTTTTCACCTCCTGTTGGCCATGAATGGAATCAATGCTCTTTGGGAAAGGACCACTCTGAAAAGAAGATGAAAGCCCGATTGCCCCAGAGGAATTAGTACTTGTTCAGAACCTAAGGAAAATGATAAAAAAGGATTGGCATGGAGGTGCCATTGTGTTGACTTTGAACCAGACTGGGTCTCTCTTTAAGCCCCGGAAAGCCTATCTGCCCCAGGAGTTGCTGGAAAAGGAAGGATTTGATGCCCTGGATCCCTTTACTCCCATTCTGGTTTCCAAATATAACCCAAAGGAATTTGAAAGTTGTATTCAGTATTATTTGGAAAACAGTTGGCTTCAACATGAGAAAGCTCAATTAAGGAAAATTGGTCAGTTAATTTTTAAAGTTAAAAAGGAAATCATTATATATAGATGTATACAACCTGCAAACATTTTATGCCAACTTAAAACATAAAAGGATAATTTCATGTAATCATCTTTGATATGAGGTCAGGAGTTTTTTATTCAAACTCAGGTAATATAGTTTATTCTTTCTAAAAGGTTAAGCCTTACCGCTTTTTTATAATATAATACCTTTATTTAGCTCTGATCCATATGCCATAAAATTGACCCTTTCAAAGTATACAATTCACGGAGGAAGTGGGGCTACTTGGAGTTGGCATAGGTTCTCTGCTCATACCAGCTCCACCATGTCAAAGGTTTCATTTAAGATCACTCTGACATCAGACCTGCGGCTGCTGTACAAAGTACTCAGTGTTTGTGAAAGTACACCTTTCACAGCAGTCTTAAAGATTGCAGCATAATGATTTGAAGTTCCTGCTGCAACAAGTGCAATCATAGCCGGTGATGGAATATAAATAAATTCTGCACAGATTACTGGAAATGTTTTTCTTTTTTTCTTTCTTTTTTAAATAGAGACAGGGTTTCACCATGTTGGTCAGGCTGGTCTTGAACTCCTGACCTTGTGATCCACCCGTTTCAGCCTCCCAAAGTGCTGGGATTACAGGCTTGAGCCACCATGCCTGGCCTGGAAATGTTTTTCTTTTTTTCTTTTCTTTTTTTTTTTTATGGAATGCTTCATGGATTTGTGTGTCATCCTTGCACAGGGGCCATGCTAATCTTCTCTGTATCGTTCCAATTTTAGTATATGTGCTGCCAAAGCGAGCACGGAAATATTTTTCTAAAACATGATTCGTAACTACAAAGTATGCCTAGAGATTATATTGGAAGGTAATATCTGTTATTTGAAACATACAGTTACTTTTCAGAATAAATATTGGTTAATTTTTTAAAGTGTACAATTCAGTGGTCTTTAGAATATTCACAAAGGTGCGCAACCATCATCACTATCTAATTCCAGAACATTTTATAACCACCCCACCAAAAAAAAGCCCTGTGCACATTAGTAGTCACTCTTATGCCTCTCTCCCCACAACCTCTGGCAACCACTAATCTGCTTTCTGTCTCCATGGATTTGCCTATTCTTGGCATTTCATATAAGTGAAATCACACGAAATGCGACCTGTTGTGTCTGGCTTCTGTCACTTAGCATAATGTTTTCAAAATGTCATCCATAGTGTAGCATGTATCAGATTTCATTTTTTTATGTCCAAATGATATTCCACTTGATGAATGTATCACATTTTTTGTATGTGTATCACATCCATTAATCTGTTAATGGATATTGGATAATTTTCATCTTTTAGCTATTATCAATAATGCTGTTGTAGGCCAAGCACAGTGGCTTACACCTGTAAGCTCAGCACTTTGAAAGGCTGAGGCAGGAGGATCGCTTGAGGCCAGGACTTCAAGACCAGCCTGGACAACACAGCAGGACCCTGTTTCTAAATAAAATAATACCACTGCTGTAAACATTTGTATACAAATTTGTGTGTAGACATATGTTTTCAATTCTCCTGGGTAACTACTTAGAAGTGAAATTAATGGTCATTTGGTAACTCTGCTTAACTTTTTTAGCAACTGCCAAACTGTTACACCATTTTATGTTGCCAGCAGCAAGGTATGAGAGTTTCAATTCCTCCATATCTTTGCCAACACTTGTTATCTTCTGGTTTTTGATTATAGCTATCCTAGTTGGTATGAAGTGTTATTTCATTATGGTTTTGATTTGTATTTCCCTAATGACTAAGGATTTTGAGCATCTAATGTGTTTACTGGATATTTGTATATCTTCTTTGGAGAAATATCTGCTCAAATCTGTGGCCAATTTTTAATAGGATGATCTTTTTGTTATTGAGTTGTAAGAGTTTTTTTAAAATATACTCTGGATACAAATCGCTTGTCAGATATGTAATTTGCAAACATTTTCTCTCATTTTGTGGGTTATCTTTTTCTCGATGGTGTTCTTTAAGCACAAAAAGTTTTACGAAGTCTGATTCATTTTTAAAATTTCATTACTTATATTTTTGGTGTCATATTTAAGAAACAGTTTTCTAAGTTCACAAAGACTTTCTCCTATGTATTCTTCTAAGAGTTTTCAGTTAGTTCTTAAATTTACATTGATTATTTTAATCTATAATCTTGGAACAAATGGAATTTAATGTTAACACTATTTACTTTCTTACTCCCTCCTTCTGTTATGCAGAAAACAAATGGCAGTTTGATTCTAAGTGTATTCACTAATACAAGGCTGGGGACTGCCCCATGAGGGGTGAGCATATGGACCATAAGAGATATTGCTGGGAGCCCACTTTGAAACAGGATTGGGACAGAAGCAAGCCCCAGCCACTGGCCTCACTTAGAGCTGGAGAAACAAGATTTCATCCACTCCTAAGAGGAAGTATGGGAGAAACACAAAAATACTGCCAACACATCAGTACAGATTCACTGAGAGGGGCTATCTATTCTATAATAATACTTTTTTTTTTTTTTTTAGACTGAGTCTCAGTCTGTAGCCCAGGCTGGAGTGCAGTGGTGTGATTTCAGTTCACTGCAGCCTCTGCCTCCTAGGTCCCGGTTCAAGAAATTCTCCTGCCTCAGCCTCCTGAGTAGCTGGGAT
This sequence comes from Aotus nancymaae, assembly GCF_030222135.1. NCBI lineage: Eukaryota > Metazoa > Chordata > Mammalia > Primates > Aotidae > Aotus > Aotus nancymaae. Next base: position 33,364,159 of record NW_026988428.1, read on the forward strand.
TACAAGCATGTGCCACCATACCCAGCTAATTTCACCATGTTAGCCAGGCTGGTCTTGAACTCCTGACCTCATGATCCATCTACTTCAGCCTCCCAGGGTTATAGGCATGAGCCACCGCACCCAGCCTCTTTAATACTATAGTTTATTCCCCCAACCTTCAGGTGGATATGGTTTTCATATGCTCCTACAGTAAGTGGAGCATCATACACATTCTATGATCCTGTGAAATTAATACCTGTTATTTTATAAATGTTGACACTTATAGGTGACAGCAAAATAGTCACTATAAGCTTGTATGAATTTCTGAGCAATTGTTAACCTTTTCTGCCTTTGAACGTATCAGAATTTGATCAATGTGCTGTGATAAATATTTGTCATACATTTTGAACTTAATACAAGTGTCTTAAGAAGGCATTTTAGTCATCACAGAGTAATAACTACATCACAGAGTAATAAATACTGTAGTAATAACTACATTATAAAGTAATAACTGCTATATTTAGACACAGTGACCTGTGTGGCTATTTCATGACTTTAATCACTGAATTCAGTAGGTCCTCTATCTGCAAAAAAAAAAAAACAGCAGGCAATTGTGCTTTTAATGATGTAGCAATAAAACAAAATGCATCTTAATAATTATTGATACCTGCTAGAAGACATGTATATTAGATAGGGAGATGTAGTTAGAAAGTAGAATTTCCACATCAAAGAATACTAGGTATTTGATAGGTTTTGATGCTATGGTAAAGGGAATGTCTTTTAAATTTCATTTTTTTAATCATGCTTAACTAGGAATGCAAATAATTCAATTTTATTACTTTCTCTATCCTTAATTCCATTTTGTTGTTGGACTGGTTGGGACCTCCAGTATAATTAGTACTCTAATTGTTTAGAGTAAACAATTTCAACCATTAAGTACAATGTTTTCTGTAGTATTAAAAAGTAGATTCCCTTTAACAAATTTAAGCAGTTTCCTTCTATCTTAGTTTGCTGAGGTTTTTTTACAACTATATGTAGAATTTTATGTTTTTACATCTATTAAGATAATCATAATTTTTTTCCCTTTTCTGTCAATGTAGTGAATTACAGTGATTGATTTTTATATGTTAAACCAATCATATATACATGAAATAAACTCAGCTTGGATGTGATGTATCATTTTATATTTTCTTAGATTTAATTTGCTATTATTTTGTTTAATGAAGACTTTAACTTATATAAGCAGTTTATATTAATTTGCAGTAGTCCAATGTTTTTGCTTCAACAATTAGAAAATAAAATGGATAAATTGCAAAATTATATTTTTAAAGATATCAGAGAGTTGTAGAACAAGGAGGAATAGATGAACTAAAATTCTAGAAGGGTAAGAACCCTCTCTAGGTGAGCTAACAATTGTCTTGTTTTCTTCACCTGTAGGCCTGACCCCCAGGCACAAAGACAACACTAGTAAGAGAAAGAGAAACCAGTAGAGCTTTCGACAGTCACACAGAGCTGTTGTGACCTATAAGAAACTGGAAGAGTCCAAATGCAAGGCTAGTTTCCCCGTGAGACATTTGTTAAGTCAGAGGAAAATATGGAAAACATGGATAATTTCAACATGGAATTGAAATATATTTTTTAAAATAGAATGAACATTCTAGAACCAAAACACATAATCTGAAATTAAGAACTCACTGGATGGCTTTAACAGCAGACTGGAAACAGCAGGATTGGATTAGTGAATAAAAGACAGGCTATTAGAAAACAATAAACTAAAAGGAGGAAAAAGATTGTAAAGAAACAGAAACTTATGTGCTTATTGGCCACTCATATCTTTTTTGGTAAAGTATCTGTTCAACTCTCTGGGCCATTTTTTTAAAAATGTGTTGTTTGTTCTTATGTTATTGAGTTGTACATATTCCTTTTGTACCCTGGACACTAGAACTTTCTCAAGTATATACATAATTTTTCTCAAATCTTCAAATTTTTTAAAAATTGAGGTGAGGCTGGGTGCAGTTGTCCATAACTATAATCCAAACACTTTAGGAGGCAACACGAGAGAATCAGTTGAGCCCAGGAGTTCAAGACTAGTCTGGGCAACATAGTGAGACTGTCTCTACAAAAGTTTTAAAAAATTAGCCAGGCATAGTGGTGCATGCCTGTAGTACCACCTACTCTGGCAGCTGAGGCAGGAGGATTGTTTGAGCCCAAGAGTTTGAGGCTGCAGTGAGATAGTATCACACCACTGCACTCCAGTCTGGGTAACAGAGCAAGATCCTACCTCAATCAATCAATCAATAAAAATTCAAACTGAGGTAAAATATACATAACATAAGATTAACCATTAAAAGTGAACAATTCTGTGGCATTTAGTATATTCATGATATTTTACAACCAACATCTCTAATTGCAAAACATTTTTATTACTCCAAAAGGAAACTTTATAGTTGTTAAACAGTTACTCTCCAGTCTCCCTTCCCCACAGCCCTTGGCAACCACTAATCTGTATTCTGTATGAATTTGCTTAATCTAGATATTTCATATAAATGAATTCATATATGTGACTTTTTGTGTTTGGCTTCTTTCACTTAGTATAACATTTTCAAAGTTCATTCATGTTGTAACATGTCAGTATTTCATTCCTTTTCAAGACTGATTAACATTCCATTGGGTGTGTATGCCACAGTATGTTTATCCATCCATTAATGGACATCTGAGTTGTCTCCACCTTTAAAGTATTGTCAATAGTGCTATGAACAGGCATGTACATGTATGTCTTTGAGTACCTGTTTTCAATTATTTGGGGTATATTCCTAGATGTAGAATTGATGGGTCATATTCTATATTTAACTTTTTGAGAAACTGTCACACCATTTTCCACAGCATCCATACCATTTTACATTTCCATAAGCAATGTCTGAGGATCCCTATTTCTTCAAATCCTTACCAAAGCTTATTATTTTCCCTTTAAAAAAAATATAGCTATTCTAGTTGGTATGAAGTGATAGCTCATTGTGGTTTTGATTTGCATTTCCCAAAAGACTAATGATGTTGATCATCTTTTCATATGCTTGTTGGCCATTTGTGTATCTTCTTTGGGAAATATCTTTTCAAGTCCTTTGCCCATTTTTAAATTGGATTGTTTATATTTTCATTGTTGAGTAGTGAGAGTTCTTTTCTAGATGTTAGACTTTTATCACATGTATGATTTGCAAATATTTTATCCCTTCTATTATTCTGTAGGTTGTCTTTTTACTTTTCTTGATAATGTTCTTTGATGCACAAAGTTTTTAATTTAGATAAAGTCCAATTTATTTAATTTAATTTTATTTATTTTTCAGACAGGATCTCACTTTGTCACCCAGGCTGGAGTGCAGTAGTGCCATTTCAGCTCACCGCAACCTCTGCCTCCTGGGCTCCAGCAATCCTCCCACCTGAGCCTTTCACATAGCTGAGACTACAGGCAGGCGCCACCACACCTGGCTAATTTTTTATCTTTTTCGGTAGAGTCAGAGTTTTGCCATGTGGCCCAGGCTAGTCTCGAACTCCTGGGCTCAATCGATCTGCCCACCTCAGCTTCTCAAAGTTCTAGGATTGTGTGAGCTGCTGTGCCCAGCCTTTGATTTATTTTTGTTGTTGTTGTTGCTCTTGGTTTGGTGTCATATCTAAGACTCCATTGCCAAATCCAAGGTAATAAAGATTTCTTCCTATGTTTTCTTCCAAGAATTTTATGGTTTTAGTTCTTCTATTTAGGTTCTTGTCTTAGTCTGTTGGGGCTGCTATAACAGAATACTATAGAGTGGGTGGTTTATACACAACAGAAATTTATTTTTTATAGTTCTGGAGGTTAGGAAGTTCAAGATCAAGGTGCCAGCAGATTTGCTGTCTGGTAAGAGCTTTCTGGTTCATAGAGGCTACCTTCTTGTTGTGTTTTCACATGGTGGAAGAGGCAAGAGAGCTCTCTGGAAACTCTTTTATAATTGCAATTACTTTTCCACTAGCCTAATAGAAGGGCACTAATCTCATTCATGAGGGCTCTGTCTTCATGGCCTAATCACCTACCAAAAGCCCTGCCTCCTAACACTATCATATTGGGAGTTAGGTTTTCAATGTATTAATTTTAAGATGATACAAGCATTCAGTCAGTAACAGTTGTTGATCTATTTTGAGTTAATTTTGTATATGATGTGAGGCAGAGGTTCAGTTTCATTCTTATGCATGTAGATATTCAGTTGTCACAGCACTGCTCTTTGAAAAGACTATTCTTTCCCCTCTAGAATGGTCTTACCAACTTTGTTAAAAATCAGTTTGCCATAGATGGATGAGTTTAGTTCTGGACTCTCACTTCTATTTCATTGATTTATGTGTCTATCCTTATGCCAGTACCACACTATTTTAATTACTATAGCTTTGTAATAAGCTTTGAAATTAGAACATGTAAGTCTTCCAACCTTTTTCTTCTTTTATATTATTTGATCAGCTTTTCCATTTCTGCCAAAAAAAGTTATTGGCATTTTGATAGGGATTGCATCATATCTATAGATTACTTAGTTAGTATTGCCATCTTAACAACATTGTTTTCCAATCCATGAACAGAGATTATCAATTTCTTTCAACAATGTCTTATACTTTTCAGTGCACAAACTTTATCTCTGTGGAGGCCAGATCAACTTCATCTTGAATGCTAATCCACCACACGGGCTTTTGATTAATCCCAGTTCTGGAAATGTCTCTAAGATTTCTAGTTTACCTATTGTTCCTTGTTTAAGAGCAGGTACTAACCGTAAATCCTGCCCTTAAGTCAAATGACCTTGATGTTATTGTACTTCAGTTGTCCTACACATCCCTTCTGAATCACTTTTTCCCTATGGTAGATAAGTCCTGGGTCTGAGGGGTAATGGTGCAGGGATCCACTATCTTGTCTCACCACCACCCAAGACACAGACATGACTTCTGTTAAGTTCCTATTAAATGTTTCTTTCCAAGAAATTGGATTTATCAGTCTCTTTCTTCACCCTCTCAGCTTCCTCAGACTTTGGGACAGATTTGCATAGAACTGCCCACCGCAGAAAAACCTCCTTGGATAAAAATATATTCCTAGGTATTTTATTCTTTTGGGCATTCTTGTAAATGGAATTGTTTTCTTAATTTTCTTTTGAAATTGCTCATTGCTGATGTATAGAAACACTACTGGTCAGGCACAGCAATCCGAGCACTTTGAGAGGTCGAGGTGGGTGGATGACCTGAGGTCAGGAGTTTGAGACCAGCCTGACCAAAATGGTGAAACCCTGTCTCTACTAAAAAAACAAAAAATTAGCTGGGCATGGTGGGGGGGTGGGCACCTGTAATCTCTTCTACTCGGGAGGCTGAGGCAGGAGAATCCCTTGAATCTGGGAGTTGGCCATTACAGTGAGTCGAGGTCACCCCATTGCACTCCAGCCTGGGCGACTGAGCAAGACTCCATCTCAAAAACAAAAGAAGAAAAGAAACACTACTGATTTTTGTGTGTTGATTTTGTACTCTGCAAATTTGCTGAATTTATTAGCTCTAGTGGTTTTGTTGTTAGTTGTGGTGGTGGCATTTGTGTGTGAATGTGCATTCTTTGGAATATTCTATATAGAGGATTATGTCATCTGTGAATAAAGATAGTTTTATTTCTTCTTTTCTAATTTGTATGCCTTTTCTTTTTCTTGCCTAATTACTCTCACTGGAATTTCCAGTACAATGTTGAACTGCAGCAATGAAAGCAAGCATCTCAATCTTTTTTTTTGATCTTAAAGGGAAAGCTTTCAGCTTTCCCCAGTGTGTGTGATGTTAACTGAGAGGTTTTTGTATGTTTGGGGGAAGTGTCATAAATGCCCTTTATCATGTTGAAGAAGTTCTCTTTTATTCCTAGTTCTCTGAGTGTTCCTTATCATGAACAGGTGTTGGATTTTGTCAAATGCTTTTTCTTCATCAATTGAAATGATCAGCTGCTTTTTTTTTTTTTTTTTTTTTTGCTTCATTCTATTAATGTGGTATACAGCATTGATTGATTTTCTTATGTTAAACTGCCCTCAGGTATACATTTTGGAAATATTCTTTCACAGTCTGTGGTTTGCTATTTTTTATTAATTAATTTTTCATTTTTTTGTTTTGTTTTATTTATTTTTTCATTTTATTATTTTTAAGACAGAGTCTCACCCTGTTGCTCAGGCTGGAGTGCAGTGGCATGATATTGGCTTACTGCAACCTCTACCTCCTAGGCTCAAGTGATACTCCTGCTTCTGCCTCCCAAGTAGCTGGGACTACTGGCATGTCCAGCTAGTTTTCATATTTTTTGTGAAGACAAGGTTTCACCATGTTGGCCAGGCTCGCCTCAAATTCCTGACTTCAAGCAATGCACCTGCCTCAGCCTCCCAAACTGCTGGAATTACAGGCATGAGCCACCACGTCTAGCACTATGTTTCTTTTTAATGGTGTGTTTTGGTGAGCTAAAGTTTTTACTTTTGATGAAGTTTATCATCTTCTTCTTATATGGTTATTGCTTTCTGTATCTTATCTAAGGACCTTTTACCTATCTCCAAGTATGAAGATACTCAATTTCCTCTAAAAGTTTTATGGTTTTAGCTTTTATATTTAAGTTAATTATCTATCACAAATTAAGTTTTGTATGGTGTGAAGGAATTAAAAAGTTCAAGAGGCTAAAATAAGCTCTTTTGCTCAGAGATGCATACACAGATAGTAAATTTATAAAGTAGAGCAGGATAACTAGTATAATAGAAGTCAGGCCAGGCACGGTGGCCCACGCCTGTAATCCTAGCACTTTGGGAGGCCGAGGTGGGCGGATCACCTGAGGTCAGGAGTTTAAGTCCAGCCTGGCCATCATGGTGAAACCCCATCTTGTAAAAAAAAAAAAAAGAAGAAGAAGAAGTCAGGATACTAATTATCTCTTGGAGGAGAGATCAAATTGTTATCAGAAAGGCATATGCATATAGTTTGTAGAGTGTAATGATAATCTAGTTTTTGACCTGGGGAATGAATTATGTGATTATTTGCTTTATTACAGGTCATGGCCTCAGAATAGTAAAGAATTTATGAAAAAAGATGTAAACTATGACAACCATAAAATAAAAGACCGATCAATTCAACCACATTAAAATTAAGAACATCTATTCCTCAAAAGACTCCATTGTTATTAGGTATTATTACACATTCTCTTCTAGGAGCATTATTTTGCTTTTCTTAGCTAGGTCTTTCACATTCCTGGAGATGATTTCTGTGTTTTTAAAAATCTTTTTTAAACATTTTATTTATAGCTTTTCTATATTTTGTTTATTGTTTATGCAGATTCTCACTTATGGTGGCTTGCTTTGCCTTCTCATGAACTTGATCAACTTTGATTGCAAGCTTGACCTGAATCTGTGGGTCCTATAGCTCCATGGAAAGCTCTCTTCCAGAGAAGATTTGTTCCTGCTTCTGCTTGTAACCAAAGATACTAGGTTGGTACAAAAGAATTGCAGTTTTTGCAATTACTTTTAATGGCAAAACCACAACTTTTAAATTTTTTTATTTTTTGAAATGGAGTCTTGCTCTTGCCTAGGCTGGAGTACAATGGCACAATCTTGGCTCACTGCAACCTCTACCTCCCAATTTCAAGCGATTCTCCTGCCTCAGACTCCCAAGTGGCTGGGATTACAGGTGTGTGCCACCATGCCTGTTTTTGTGTTTTTAGTAGAGACACATTTTCACCATGTTGGCCAGGCTGGTCTCGAACTCCTGACCTCAGGTAACCCACCTGCCTCGGCCTCCCAAAGTGCTGGAATTAAGGTGTGAACCACCACGTGCAGCCAAAACTGCAATCTCTTTTGCACCAACCTAATACAATTTCAGGACCACTTCAGTGTCTTAGCTCAATTCATCCTTCCCAACTGTGTGTTGGCCTAAACCTTAGTATCTTAATAGCAGTGCTACTACTATCAGCATTTTGCTCAGGACAACTCTGGTTTTGTTTTCTTTCTTGGAGGGGAAGTTTCTGTGGAAACGTTCCCTACCTCTTAAGAGACCAACAATGTCTCAGAGAAATGAGTTTGTCCAAGGTCTAACTAAGTGTTCCATAGCAGAAGGGTGTCTCAGCAAACCTAGTCAGCCATAATAGAATATTTGAAAGTCCCTAATAATATATTTTGCATAGTCCTCCAGATTATTACATATATAGCTTCTTCTTTTTTTTTTGAGACAGAATTTCGCTCTTGTTACCCAGGCTGGAGTGCAATGGCGTGATCTTGGCTCACCGCAACCTCCACCTCCTGGGTTCAGGCAATTCTCCTGCCTCAGCCTCCTGAGTAGCTGGGATTACAGGCATGTGCCACCATGCCTAGCTAATTTTTTGTATTAGTAGAGATGGGGTTTCACCATGTTGACCAGGATGGTCTCGATCTCTTGACCTCGTGATCCACCCGCCTCGGCCTCCCAAAGTGCTGGGATTACAGGCTTGAGCCACTGTGCCCGGCCAGCTTCTTCATTTTATAAGGCTACATTGTCATCTGTTGTATAGAATCTATTTAACCAGTTTCCCAACTATTGATCTGTAGATTCTATCCAATTGTTTGCTATCACAAGCAATGTTGCAGTGTCGTTTTACACCTGTGTGAGTATATCTGTATTATAAATTCCTAGAAATGGAATTACTGGGTCACATTTCACCCATAGAGGTTGTACCACTTTATCATTTTATATTGTTTATACATACTGAAATTTACATGGAATAGTTGCTTTATGTAATTTAAAAGAAATATACCCCATTACTTTTTGACAAAGAATTAATGCACTATTACAAGTTGGATATTTCATTTAACTCATTAAGAAGGAGATTTTACAAGATTTGGAGGAAAAAGTAAATCTTTCCAAGTACACATGAAATTTCTTTTTTAATTATACTTTAAGTTCTAGTGTACATATGCAGAACTTTCAGGATTGTTGCATAGGTACACACATGCCATGGTGGTTTGCTGCTTGATATTCCCCTCCCTGTGTCCAGTACACATGGACTATTAAGCAAAATTGATCAAATGCTGGACCATGAAGCAAGTTTACTACTTCATGAGCTTCAAGTGTCTCAAATACTATTCTTTACATGTGGAAGAATATCTTGCTTTTCTTTCCCTATCAAGAACCAATCTTTACAAAGATTTACTACTGTCAAACTTTTAATCTAGTCAATAAATTTGTGAATCATTTATTTGAAAGTAGGTTAAATAAGCATGCAAGTCTGAAGTGCCATAACAGATTAGACGTCATGGAATTGAAGGTATGTAGCTAAAATGGATAACAGATTCTATTATCTTACTTCCTTTGCACAGAGAAGTTAATAGCACCTTTCCATGATATTTTTATGATAGAAAATTAGCCCTGCCTCTTAACCATTCATAAACAAAGAAATCTAAATGATAAGAATATAAACAATCATTAACTTAGTACATTAGTAATAGAACTGAAGTCCATTTCTTGCTCTAAGATTACAGATATGTTTTCGAAGCAAATAAAGAAAAGGGATTTTCATGTCTTCCAAGTTTTCCAATTTAGAACACCAGGGTATGTAATGCAGAATATCTTCAAAGTAAAGCAAGTTAATGCTCACATTACTTGATGTCTTCAAGGACCTAATAACTTATATGTATTTTACTAGCAGAATATATTCTTATACTTTCTTTGCTTGAGCCACTAATTGAGTTACATTTGATTAAATAGTAAAGAAAGATTTTATGATGTTACAGGAGGGAAGCCAGGTGGTTACTCATACCTTTTTAGCACTTTAGACCTAAGTAATCATCTTGATACACCTCAAATGTAAATGTATAACCTACGAGACAGGAAGGTGGGCTTGGAAGAATTTCTTGAAGCTGGGTTTATCATAGCTTGGAACATGGCTGGACCTGGACTTGATTTGGTCAATGGCTATGATCTGGGTTGTGCTGCTTTCTATAGTTTCGGATTTCAGAATTAATTGGCCTACCTGCTTGAAGAAGACCCTGAAGGGACAGACCCAGCTGATGATGACCATGAGTGGATGTCCAGCCCAGCAGTCAGAACATGGTATCCAAAAGCTATCACCATCAACAGCAGTTAGAAAGACCAAGTCAGTAGCAGGAAAATGCAACCTAGGGTATCATAAAATGGATCCAGGCTCCCACATGTGGTTGTCCAGGTCATGCACTGCACAACCGTAGATGATGCTATGTATGTAAATGGTATGTCCTGACAAATGGACCAAGCATAGATTGGGAATGTAGGAATGGTAAATAAATTGTTGTCCAAATATGAAATATATACAGTTGGAAGAGAGAAAGCCTACCAATAGTCAAAGATTCAGAGGTACAACTCCAGCCTAAGAAGTTGGACCCAAAAGGAAATATTTCTGTCTTTAACAGAAAACAGAATCTTAAAGGTTTTGTCAGCTTGGGGTATCATCAAGGAGTGATTCAGTAGGTGTCACGTTGAATTTCACCTCCTCTGGATTCTTGCTATTGCCATGGGCACTGTGGCTCAGTGGTGCACTACTCTGCCATTAAAGTTTTGGCACAAGTGGGCAAAAATACCTTCTTTGGATTCTTCTTGATAGAATAGAAATAAACCAGAATTTTTATTTAAAAAAAAGATTTTATTAAATACAAAAAATGAACAAAAAATAAATATTTAATGTAATATAAAAATGAACTATCTTTACTTAGCTTTTGCATGTCTAGGAATTTATCCAAAGGAAATAATTGTGAATGTTAATTAAGGTTTGATCAGAGAAGCAGAACCACTGTGAGTGATCTACAGGGATCTGTACAGAGCACAGAACTTATATAGTAAGTCAGTATAGGAGCTGGTTGTGCAGCCTTTGTAAGACTGTGGTCCTTCATGTGGGGCTGAGCCTGAAGTCAGCAGGGCCTGTAGTTAGGAAGGGAAGATGCATGTAAAGTGGGAGTGAGCAAGGACCAACTGGGATTCACAGGAAAAGCTAAAACGAATAAAGTGAAACTGAAATTTGCATCTGCCTCTCATTGCTTCCAAACATCTTACTTCAGTGATGTGGAAGACTTCAAGGTGATCGAATGCATTCCACCACGGAGCTGCACATGTACTTTGGCCAAAATCTGAGAAGTTGAAAGAGGAGATCCAGTGGGAGCCGGATCTATTGGGCCCAGATACTATCTTCATGGAGATAGAGCTGGAATTGCTACTGGCCTGGTTGCTGGCTCCTCTAACAAGGTGAGCCAGCATGACAATGTACATGAGCTGCAATGATGCCTGACCCTGCACCAATCTTCCAAGCCTAAGCATGACTGCTGCTACTATTCCACCATCTCATGCAATTTTTTTATGGTTCTCATTAGCTCAGAAGCATGCAGGGAGGTGGGGCCTGGGAAATGTAAAGTCCAGTTTATGTGACACCATGCAAAGTCACTGTGTAATACGTGTCACAAATTAACTACAGAGACTTGTATTGCAGTGTTACTTGTAATAATAAATAGGATACAACCTAATTTCCAACAATGCAAATGGTTAAAAATGTATGAAACATCCACACATTAGAATAATATATTCCAAAGGGGGCCAGGTATGGCAGCTCACGCTCACACTTTGGGAGGGCAAGGCAGGTGGTTCACTTGAGACCAGGAGTGCAAGACCAGCCTGGCCGACATGATGAAACCACCATCTCTATCAAAAATACAAAATTGGCTGAGTGTGGTAGCGCATGCCTGTAATCCCAGCTACTTGGGAAGCTGAGGCTCGAGAATCACTTGAACCTGGGAGGCGGAGGTTGCAGTGAGCTGAGATTGCACCACTCCATGCCAGCCTGGGTGACAGAGTGAGACTCTGTCTCAAAAACAAATTAAAATTAAAATATATTATAAAGTATGTAACAGGATGTTTAAGCCCATTAACCTATGTTCACAACACATTATTATTGTACCTGGTTGTGTAAATATGAAATGTCATTGAGACACGATGGTAAACAGACTAACAGTGTCTCAAAGATATCCACTTTCTAATCCCAGAACTTGTGAATATGTTACCTTACACAGCAGAGGAGAATTAAAGTTATAGATAGAATTAAGGTTGACAATCAGCTAACCTTAGAGGTTATTTTGAATTATCTAGGTGGACTATTTAAGAGTGGATAAAAATGAAAGAGGGCAGGAGAAGGGGGTCAGGGAAAGAGATGTGACAATGGAAGAAAGGCTCAGAGAGATGCAGTATTGCTTGCTTTGAAGTGGAGGAGGAGGCCATGATCTAAGGAATGTCCGTGGCCTATAGAAGCCAGAAAGGCAAGGAAATGGATTCTTCCCTAGAGGCTGCAGAGAGGAGCTCAGCAGCCCTGTGACCCCTTGATTTTGGCTCAATGAGACTCATATCAGACTTCTATGCCCCACAACTGTAAGATTTGTGTTGGCTAAGCTGCCATGTGGTCATTTGTTGTAGCAGCAATGGAAAACTAATACTGCACCATAACATAATAAATAGTCAAGTCCACCATGTGTGCCAGAATACCGAGTGGGAATTTCCAAGTGGATGACCTAGAACGTAGAATGTGGCTCTCAAACTCAAAGGAAGATATAGAAAGATGGTGAAAGCAGAGATGGACTATTTTGTGAGGTTTTCTTTGGACAGAGCTGTGCAGTGACTTTGTACTCCCCACTCTCAGGGGGAAGGGTCAGAGGGAAATTTCCCCTTCCCTTCACTAATTAGAGGGGCTTCAAGAGTTTAACCTTTATCCCCTTGAGTTTGAGGCCACAAAGGACTGAGTCTAAGTGCTGCTTAGGAAACCTAAAGGGCAAGAAAAATGAGCTGGTGCTCTGCTTTGGTTTCAGAGGATGAAGGTCTGCAGCTGTGTTGGGCTCAGCCTGTCCTCCCGGAGTTTGTCAGGACAGAGTAAATAGGTCATTCCTGTGGAACAGGTATTTTGGCTCCTGCCTTAGGGAAGAGAAGCAGATGATGAAGTTGCAATAGGAAGAGTCTGAATGAAAAACTCAGGGCTGAGTCGGTAACACAACACTAGCCGAGGAACAGGCCATACAGCAGTGATAGGGGAATTATAGCTAGAGGGGCTCAGCAGGGGAGCCCTCAAAGAACCCGTGGGTGTTTTTCCATGAGAGACTCAGCTTTGCATGTGTGCCAGCCTATGACGGTAAGTCAAGTAAGAACTTCCCCCCCTCCCTCTCTACATAGTAACTAGGGTTACTTTGAAGACATGCTGAGCATAATTGATAAATTGAGATATCTGCAACAATTCTGATGCAACATGAAATTATCAGTGATTTCTATTGGTGACAAAGTCACAGGTCCTATGAATACTAGTGGGGTTTGTTGTCTGCATTCATAAATAAAGAAATTACTAAATTTCAGTTAGGAGTTATTGAAAATAAAGATGCAATTTCCCCTCATCCATATTCTGTCCACATATACTAGGTTAAGAACACTAATCTAGTTCCAAAGCGTCCTGTCACAGATTAGCAAACTTCGGCCCAGCTTTAGACCCCTGTGCATTGTTCAGTTACACAGTAAACTAGTAGCAGATTGAAGTCCTAGAACAATATCTACTCCCTTATTCCAAACTGCTTCCTGTTGACTAGAATCTCAAGGATTTAGCATTGGAGGCAACATATAAATGACAGAAGTCAAGCTACATTATTTTGCAACAAAAGTAAAATTTTGACTTATACCATTCGATTTCTCTTTTTAAAAAGCTTTATGCTAGGCGCGGTGGCTCACGCCTGTAATCCCAGCACTTTGGGAGGCCGAGGCGGGTGGATCACGAGGTCAAGAGATCGAGACCATCCTGGTCAACATGGTGAAACCCCATCTCTACTAAAAATACAAAAAATTAGCTGGGCATGGTGGCGTGTGCCTGTAATCCCAGCTACTCAGGAGGCTGAGGCAGGAGAATTGCCTGAACCCAGGAGGTGGAGGTTGCAGTGAGCCGAGATCGTGCCATTGCACTCCAGCCTGGGTAACAAGAGCGAAACTCCATCTCAAAAAAAAAAGAAAAAAAAGAAAAACTCCGTCTCAAAAAAAAAAAAAAAAAAAAGCTTTATCTGCTAAAATAGAAATTGTAATCAAGCCTTTCTAAGATCCACTAAAGTGTAAGATAAGTTTGTAGGTAAAATTTATCTAGCCAGGCCGGGCATGGTGACTCACGCCTGTAGTCCTAGCACTTTGGGAGGCCGAGGTGGGTGGATCACCTGAGGTCAAGAGTTCAAGACCAGCCTGGCCATCATGGTGAAACCCCATCTTAAAAAAAAAAAAAATTTATCTAGCCAAACACTGGACCTATTAAGGGGGTCTCTCTGGTCTACATTCAGAGTTCTTTTTGGATATGCATGATTCCTTCATACTTCAATAAGGCCTTCAGATCTATGAGCCAAAATTCTGAGACACTCTGCCTGTGAATGCCCTTTAAAAAAATGCATGTGATAGAGATTATAATTAGAACATTTATTCCTGTTATTACAAAGTCAAACAAGAAATCATCCAATAAAAGTTCTCCAAAGGTAAAACAATGTTTCTGGCTACTCTATAATAATAGTTTTTTTTTCTTTCTTTTTTTTTGAGATGGAATTTCGCTCTTGTTACCCAGGCTGGAGTGCAATGGCGCGATCTCGGCTCACCGCAACCTCCGCCTCCTGGGTTCAAGCAATTCTCCTGCCTCAGCCTCCCAAGTAGCTGGGACTACATGCCTGCGCCACCACGCCCAGCTAATTTTTTTGTATTTTTAGTAGAGATGGGGTTTCACTGTGTTTACCAGTATAGTCTTGATCTCTTGACCTCGTGATCCACCCGCCTCGGCCTCCCAAAGTGCTGGGATTATAGGCATGAGCCACTGCGCCTGACCTATAATAATAGTATTAACCAAGGCTGGGCACAGTGGCTCAAGCCTGTAATCCCAGCACTTTGGGAGGCTGAGGCAGGTGGATCACCTGAGATCGGGAGTTCGGGAGCAGCCTGACCAACATGGTGAAACCCCATCTCTACTAAAAATACAAGAAAATTAGCCAGGCATGGTGGTGCATGCCTGTAATCCCAGCTACTAAGGAGGCTGAGACAGAAGAATCGCTTGAACCCGGGAGGCAGAGGTTGCAGTGAGCTGAGATTGTGCCATTGCACTCCAGCCTGGGCTACAAGAGCGAAACTCCATCTCAAATAAATAAATAAAATAATAGTAGAACCCAGTTCTTTACATACTGTAATGTGCCATCCAAACAATCCAATGTCTTATAACATTTGGTTATAAGAAAAATGTGCCAGGGCATTTCTTTCCTTGCTAATTATCTGTCTTAGGCTCTGTAAACTTCTCATCAATCTGTCAGTCAATGCATGAATGTGTTTTTAAAGGCCTCTTTTCTGTTGACAACTGTTCTATGCTATAATAACTATATTGTCTGTATTCTTAGATCTCTGGCATGTGGAGCCTTGTGGACATGGGGAACCACCCCTCCCAGAGTTAACCAATTCCTAGAGATGACCATTTGCCTGCCAGCATGTCTTTGATATGCAAACCAACTAATTAGGGTCCCAAGCCCCAACCTACCTCCTTTCATCCGATCACTGCAGGGTCTGCCGAAATTATTCAAACTGTCCAATCATAAGGTTGTTCCGCTTGCTTACTTTGCTTTCCCCTTTCCTCTTTTCAAAAACCACAATAAAAGCTTCTGCCCTTTCTGCCTGCCCATCTGGCTTCCGTGCTTCCCTGTGTGGCCCTGCCTGTATGCCTTGCCTCCTGTTTCTAGGGGACTGTGAACATAAAAAATCTCTTTCTTTATGGCAATCCTTTTGTGTCTGCATGTTGTACTATACCTGCTCAAAACAAATCCCAAGTACATTTTTAGATGATAGGGTGGAAGAACAGTGGCAAGTAAAACAGACCAAATCTGTCTTTGAAGAGCTGAAGATCCTTGAAGGAGCTTATATTTTAGCCTAGGGTTTATAAATTTGCATGAGTGTGGGCTCTAAAATAAATAGAACCTAGGTGTGACCAAGCACCATTCTTTTCTTCCCCAACTGGGTATTTTCTGCTAACCTATGGGGTAAAGGTGGTAGATGAGAATTGGGGAATCAAGGATTTAATCCTAATTCTCTTCTGCCTGGATAAAGACCGGACTCTGTTTAGAGCAGACTCCACCCACTAATGCCTGGGCTGGGGAGAAAGGACTAGGGTGGGGTCCTTTTAATTTTATCTGGCCACATGGTTAGGAAGATACAAGATGATCAGGAAGAGGTGTGGTGACTCACACCTGTAATCCCGTACTTTGGGAGACTGAAGCAGGAGGATCCATAGAGTGCAGGAGTTCGAGACTAGCCCAGGTAATATAGAGAAACTCTGTCTCTATAAAAAAATATATGAAAAATCAGCTGAGTGTGGTGGCACTCACCTGTACTCCCAGTTACTTGGGAGACAGGTGGGAGGATTGCTTGAGCCCAGGAGTTTGAGGCTACAGTGAGCTATGATCATGCTACTGCACTTCAGCCTGATGACAGAGGGAGAACCTGTCTCAAAAAAAAGGAAAGGGAGGGAGATGATTAGGAACACCTACCAATGTCTTTCCTGAGTGCTTCCTGCCTTGCCAGTTTTCCTTAAACCAAACTTGCACTGGATGGTGATGAAAGTGTGAAAGAAAATCACCAAGCTAAAGGGAAAAGTCAAGCAAGCTGGGACTGCCTAGGGCAAAACTTCCTCCCTATTCTATCCAGTCATCCCTCTGCTCACTGAGATGAATGCATATCTGATCAACTCCTTTGAAAAGGCTAATCAGAAACAAACAAAAAATGCAACTTTCTTTTGTCTCTTATCTACCTATGACCTGGAAGCCTCCTCCCCACTTCAAGTTGTCCTGCCTTTCCAGACTGAACCAATGTACATCTTACATACATTGATTGATGTCTCTTGTCTCCCTAAAATGTCTAAAACCAGGCTGTACCCTGACCACCTTGGGCACATGTCCTCAGGACCTCCTGAGGCTATATCACAGGCACACGTCCTTAACCTTGGCAAAATAAACTTTCTAAATTGACTAAGACCTGTCTCAGATACTTGGAGTTCACAGAAGTATTTTAAAATTCTTAATATATCATATGTCCTAAGAAGGCATGGACAAAAAAAATTGACTGGAACCTGTCTCAGATACTTGGAGTTCATAGAGGGTCAGGCAGGCCTTACAAAGCAGTATATAGCGTGCAGGGAACAGAAGTCATGCCTAGGTCCAACTTACTTTTCTTGTCATCTCCCATGCTCCCCATGTAGCACAGAAGAGGCTCTACTGAGTTAGGTCTTTTGCTTGCATGCCTCTCACAGATGCTCTGCTCACTCCCTATTCTCCCAGACACCTTCCTCTTATCCTTGTCTGCTTATCAGTCCAGTGTCTTACTGTCTTCCTTTAGTAGGAGAGTTTCTTCCTGCCTCTTCCCAAAGGAAGAGACAATACAACTTCCACTGCCCCAGCCTTGCACACATGGGGCAGGTGGACCCAGAGCCTCGCCCACATGGGGCAGGTGGACCCAGAGCCTCTTGAGTCAGAGAACAGGTAGAGGCTCCTTCCATAGCCAGGCTCCCCATGGTGAGAGCAGGGTCTAATCTCTCCAGTTTCTGCAGAGAAAAAATCCCTCAGCAATGCAGGTGTTTGTTTCGGACAACACAGTCCAGCCTCACATGAAGAAAGCTTATTCTTCCCCTTAACATGGGTTTGACTGTGTTCTTTTCAAAACAGTAATCCTTGCTTTATTTCACCAAGAAGTCTCTGACCACTTCTGGGACTTGGCTTGCCTCATGAATCATGATGCTGGCAGGGAGTTCCTTTGTCTTGGTCATCTGGGGCAGCTTTCTGCTCCAAATTTCTTTTTTTATTTTGAGACAGAGTTTCACTCTTGTTGCCCAGGCTGGAGTGCAATGGCATGATATCGGCTCACTGCAACCTCTGCCTCCTGGATTTAAGCGATTCTCCTGCTTCAGCCTCCTGAATAGCTGGAATTACAGGCGCCTGCCACCATGCCCAGCTAGTTTTTTGTATTTTTTAGTAGAGACGAGATTTCACTATGTTGGCCAGGCTGGTCTCGAAATCCTGACCTCATGATCCGCCTGCCTTGGCCCCCCAAAGTGCTGGGATTACGGCATGAGCCACCACGCTCAGCCATTGGTCCAAATCTCTTAACCAGCAGAAGGGAGGAAAAGAGAATGTGGGAAAGCATGTGACCTCATCCCTCCTGCATGTGATTTTCTCTCACTGTATCTGTTCCTCCATTCATCATATGTCCTGAGAAGGCATGGACAAAAGCCTAGGGGAACAGTAATATAAGGTCAGAGTATTTTTTCACTTGTATCTGGTCCTGCAAGAAACAGCGGGTTTGTGCAAAGGATTTAATTGAAGTGAGTTTAATAAATGGACTATTTACAGAGATGCAACAGACTTAAAGGAACTCGGCAAAGAGTGGTGAAGACCAGGGTAAAGCAACAGCAGGAAGCCAATACCACTCATAGGCACGTAGAAGCAAGTGGTGATGGTGTTACCGGAACCCTGTGAGAGCCACAGCTGTGGAGGAAGGGACACTTGAAAGTCACATGGCAAAGAGGAATGCAACCACTGCAAAACCATGTCCCAACGAGGAGGCCCAGTGGGTTAAATAGACTGACCTGGCTTCCTGCCTTCTAATCCCCAGTCACCACCACCCATCAGCCAAACCAAATTGGAAGCCAGAGGACAAGGAGGGTCAGATGACACAGTCTGTAGGCATCAGCCTGCCAGAGCATAAGACAAGGCAAAGGGTGGAGAGTGGAGGGGCAAACAGAGAGGAACCAACATGCAGTCAACAATCAGAAGTGAAAAATGGTCTGGACGCTGGGTGCGGTGGCTCACGCCTGTAATCCCAACACTTTGGGAGGCTGAGGCGGGTGGATCACGAGGTCAAGAGATCAAGACCATCCTGGTTAACATGGTGAAACCCCATCTCTACTAAAAATACAAAAAAATTAGCTGGGCATGGTGGCGCGTGCCTGTAATCCCAGCTACTCAGGAGGCTGAGGCAGGAGAATTGCCTGAACCCAGGAGGCGGAGGTTGCAGTGAGCCGAGATCGCGCCATTGCACTCCAGCCTGGGTAACAAGAGCGAAACTCCGTCTCAAAAAAAAAAGAAAAATGGTCTGTTTATCTCACAAAGCAAACCACTGGGTGGAGCTTATTACTGCTTTCTGGTAACATACTGGACTTTTGTGTGCACCAGAAGAAATGTAACATTACCTCGTGGAAGTTCAATAGACATGGCATCTAGGGCACCCGATGCCTCATCTCCCGATGGACGGGATTTGGATTTTCTTTCCACACCCCTCACAACATGTCTCCTTATTCTATATTCTACATTTCTGCCAGGGGCAAACAATTTTGCATCAACATATTTCTAGCATCTGGGTTTTTAGGAAGGCTGTCTTCTTCAATGCTCTCCCCTACCCGCAACGTCAGGAATCACTCAATAGCATTCCCGACAAGATTATTGAGTCTGATTAGATACTTTGGTGACAAACTGCTTACCATCTCCAGAGGGAAACTTCTATCATTTAACAACTCTTTTTTTTTTTGAGACAGAGTCTTGCTCTGTCTCCAGGCGCCAGGCTGGAGTGCAATGGCGCGATCTCAGCTCACTACAACCTTTGCCTCCCGGGTTCAAGCAATTCTCCTGCCTCAGCCTCCTGAGTAGCTGGGACTACAGGTGTGTACCACCACACCCAGCTAATTTTTGTATTTTTTTTTATTAGACATGGGGATTCACCATGTCGGCCAGGATGGTCTCTATCTCTTGACCTCGTGATCCGCCCTCCTTGGCCTCCCAAAGTGCTGGGATTACAGGCGTGAACCACCTCGCCCAGCCAAAAACTCTGTTTTTAAAGTTCACAGGTGGGCATGGTGGCTCACGCCTACAATGCCAGCACTTTGGGCAGCCGAGGAGGGTAGATCTCCCGAGCTCAGGAGTTGGAGACCAGCCTGAGCAACATGGTAAAACCCTGTCTCTACCAAACAAACAAAAATTAGCCTTGCATGCTGGCACACACCTGTGGTCCCAGCTACTTCAGAGGCTGAGGTAGGAGGATGCGTCCAGGAGGTGGAGGTTGCAGTGAGCCAAGATCGTGCCACAGTACTCCAACCTGGGTGACAGAGTGGCACCCTGTCTCAAAAAGAAAAATAATTAATTAATTAAAAGGTTAACAATAAGCCACAACAATATTTGTTGAAAATGGTCCCCTTCTCAGTGACAGTTTTATTTCATATCAAAGTTAGGTACTTAAAAGATAAAAGTTGAAATTCTCTGAGTTTTACATATAACTTCAAGATGATTCAATACCATTGGTACCATTTGGCCATGTTTTCATCCTCCTGAAATGTTTCATTAAATGGGGTCTGGAATCTCAGAGATTCTCATCTGCTGCTGCTATGAAGCAAAATTAACTCAAAAGTAGAGTGAAAGTGTTAGGTCAAGGGGGTGAAAACATTAATTGGGGACAAAGACTAGATACCTTTAGGGAGAGGGATAGGGATACAATGATGTCATAGAATTACAAGCTAAAGTTCACAGAGGAAAATAATCAGTGTAAGATGAAACAGGGAATGTTTGCAGCACTCAGGAACAAAGAATGTCTGAAAAAATAAAACTGGAAGATTCAAGGATAGTTTTCATTTACTCCTACAGATCGGCTCTCACTCTTCTCTTCTCTCCTCTGCTCTGTGTCCCAGGAAGCTGACCTGGGACGGATCACATGAACTGTCCTGTGGTCTCTGATTAGGTTCTGGTTAGCCCCTGGGAGACCTGGGGCAGAAGATCAGAGCGGAGGAGAGTAAAGCTGGAATAGTTATCTGCTTCCATCTTTCTCCCCGTGGGGTTTCTGCAGGCTGGCTGCATCCCTGCACTCAAGGCCTCTGTCAGACTGCCCTCTCCGCACAATTTTCTCTTTGGATTCTAGTAATTCTTCATCCTTCGGGCCTGGGGTTTCCCACACACTGCCCACAACTTCATAAAAAGTCTTGTTCATTATTAAATTACTCAATTCCAATATGTTGTTTGTTTTTTGCCAGGACCCTGATTGACACACTCAGTCCCATTAGCCTCCCAACACATGTTTATTGAGTAACTACTACATGCCAAGGAGGAATAAAATGATTAATTAGAGAATCAATGCCTTCAACAAGGCAGTCTGAGAGTGGAGACAGTCACAGAAGCAGATCATTTTATTATATCCTGACAGGTGACACAGGGAGGCACTGGATGGGGAGGTCAGTGGGATATAAAAGTCTGGGCATGTTGAGTGTCTTCTCCCACTCTGAGGGGAAGACTAGAGCTGGGAAAAAAAATTAAAAAAAAAAAAGAAAAAAGTCTGGGCATGGGCAGACTCGGGGAAGGTTTCTCAGTGGAGATGGGGTCAGAGAAATTTAGAGGCAGGGGCGTGGGCAGGAAGTGATCAGAAGCTGCCAGAGAAGTTACAGTCAAGGACATCAGGACCAGTCAGGTTGTGGTAAGGGACTAGAGGGGAGGGCTAGGCTGGACCAGATCAAAGAAAGCCTTGTGCTGGGGAAAGGCGTCCTTCTCTTCCATTTGCTTACTCTCCCCACCAAAAACCCAATAAACTGGGTCCCCATGAGGTGTCTCACTCACTTACACATTCTCAGCTTACTGCAGCCTTGACCTCCTGGGCTCAAGTGACCCTCTTTCCTCAGTCTCCCAAGTAGCAGTGCCACAGGTGCATGCATTTCTGTATTTTTAGTAGAGACAGGGGTTTTGCCATGTTGCCCAGGGGAAAATAATGACATAGGTGAGGTCTACAGCCTCTTACTCTGAGCCCTTGATCCTGCCCCACTACCATAACTTGCCACTCCTATTTCCTTGGCCTGCTTTGAAAATCACCCCCATATACTTCCTGCACATTCTAAGGTCTTTCAAGACAGCAACAGGATGATAAGGCAAACTAGTCCTTGGAGATGAGCTACAGAAGAAGGCTAGAAGTGAACTTTCCCAAATGCCTTCTGGAAGCCCTGGCAGCCAGAACCCTTTTTCTTTGATAGCATGAGATAACGCTGACACTGCTTTTGTTCAGTGGGGAAGGGTGAGGATAATGTTGGAAGGAGGCAGGGATTGAGCGTCACTTCATTAAGGAGTGGCTTTGGTTCAGATTGGTTCGGGTGGGTGGGCACGTTGAAAATCCATTTATCACACTAAATGGCAAGTCCAGGTGCAGGAGGTTCCCGTCTTCCCTCTTTCAACAGCAAACTGCAAGTAGCTTCATTGGAGGGTAAGGCCAAGCCCACTACTGCCCATGCTGTTTGTTTTGTTTCGAGACAAAGTCTAGCTGTCACCAGGCTGCAGTGCAGTGGTGCGATCATAGCTCTCCTGGGCTCAAGTGAGTCTCTCACCTCCACCTCCCAAAGCCCTGGGTTTACAGGTGTAAGACACCTCATGGAGACCGGTTTACTGTTGTTTTTTGTTTTGTTTTTTGTTTTTTTTTTTTGAGACAGGGTCTCATTTTGTCACCCAAGCTGGAGTGCAGTGATGCAATCTCAGCTCACTATAGCCCCGATCTCCTGGGCTCAAGTAATCTTCCTTCCTCAGTCCCCCAAATAGCTGGGGCTACAGGTGCATGCGTTTTTTAGTAGAGACAGGGTTTCGCCGTGTTGCCCAGGCTGGTCTCATCAAACTCCTGGGCTCAAGTGATCTGCCTGCCTCAGCCTCTCAAAGTGCTAAGATTACAAGTGTAAGCCACCATGCCCAGGCTTTACTGTTAACTTAAAAAAATTACAAATTTGAAAAAGGAGGAGACTTTATTTCTTATACAAGGTTATAGCCTGTAAGGTGGCCACTCTGTAGGCTGATAAACACAGCCTCTGGCCTAAGACCAGAGATGGGCACTTAGAAGGCAGAGGGGTTGGGATAGGAACTTTATGCTGACAGTTTGGCCAAACATACATATTTAACAGGTTACAGGAAGAGCTATGAATATTAATGGAGGTGGTCCTGACACATGCATATTGAACAAACGTGAATGTAACATGTTCTCTTTGGGGTGGAGACTTAACATTTAAATGTATTACAAATAGGCCCTATACTTCAAAAGGTCTTTTCAGGACGTGAATGCACACAGGCGCACAATCCCTGTAAACTGGCCAGAACAGTCCATGGTTCTGGTGGTCTTATCAGGAAAAAGTTTCTGAAATCAGTCTCTTGTCCAGTGAAAGTTGTAGTTCTGGCTGGTGGAACAGGGCTTCAGCTGGTCAGCGTCTGCGAGCTGAGCTGTAATTGTTTTAATATTGCTTATCTCAAGCCAGTGCTTGTTTAGCCGCTACAGAAAAGGCAAAAGCTTGTGGCAGTGAGAGCATAGTTTCTTCCTTAAGCGTAGGAGTATATGACTTAGATCCTGTTTCTAATTGAATGCCTTATTGCTACAAAGAGTCTGTTCTGTCAGACTTACGATTTCTATTTTAAACATTAATGCTAGTCAGCTGTTGAGTCTCAATTCCAAAAGGGAGGGGATAGACTTCCTGACTTCCCTTCCAGTTGTGGCTAGAAACTCAGCTTTAAGGTTTTTCTGGGGTCTGCTTGGCCATGGGAGTCCATTCAGTCAGTGAGGGGCTTAGGATTTTATTTTTAGTTTACACCACCCTACAGGTTCCTCCTTAACACCCTTTGATATTAGAGACAGCCAATTCTCTAGCACTGAGGCTAAGGAGGGTTCACGAGTTAAAAGCACACAAATAACTTTATCCAACGGATCCCTCTCTTCTCTTAACCTAGAGGGCGCACCACTGCCGGACTCAGCCTCCACACAAATAAGGACGAGATACGGGAAGGGTGAAAAGAAAGTGGTGGGTATAAAATCCTCGGAGTTCTCTCTTTGAGCAACTAACTAGGTCTGTTACCGAAGCCCTCTGCGAGCTTGGATGCTGGGCGAGGGCGAGGGCGAGGCCACCACGCAGTGAGCGCACTCAGCGGCGGCGTGATCCCGGGGGTGGGGCCCGTTTCTGAGCAGGGGCCAGCTGCCCACCCCCAAGGGGCCCCACATTCCGGGCCAGCAGCCCTGAAAGTCCCTCCCCGCAGGCGGAGACTGCCCCAAGAAATCGACGCCCCGGTCCCGCCGCCCGGCCACTACCCAGAGGCTGCCGCCGCCTCGCCAAGTTCCTGTGGCCCTGGCGGTGCGGAGTATGGGGCGCTGATGGCCATGGAGGGCTACTGGCTCTTCTTGACGCTGCTGGTGTCGGCGCTGCTCGTCGGCTTCCTGTCGGTGATCTTCACCCTAGTCTGGGTCCTCCACTACCGAGAGGGGCTCGGCTGGGACGGGACCGAACTCGAGTTTAACTGGCACCCGGTGCTCCTGGTCACCGGCTTCGTTTTCATCCAGGGCATCGGTACTGGCACCTCCGGGGGTGGGGGGAGAGCGGTGGGGGCTGGGGGTCTTCCGTGAAGCCCCTCATAGCTGAGGAAGTGAGGGAGGATGGCGGGGCCCGGAGGGGCGCGGTGGGGAGCGCTCGAGGAGCCCAGTCGGCAGGGCGGGAGGGCGGGAGGAGGGAGGCGGGCGGGCTCTGGAGGCCGGAATGTGCTGCGGTTCGGGCGGATCGCGACGAACTCGGGGTCTGGGTAGAGACGCGCTGCGGGGGCGGCGGAGCGGGGCCAGCCCCAGTTGGTTAACTCTTCGCGGCGAGTGGCTGGGACGCATTGGAGGCGCCTCCGAGACCCAGAAACTTGGGCCGGGGCGCGCTGCTGCTGGCAGCCCACTCGCCCCCGAAAGTTGCCCCTGTGGACCGAGCCTGCGCAATCCGGGGCGCGGAAAGGCTTTGGCCTCAGCCTTTTGCTGAACTTGCTTCCAGGGTGCAGATAAGGAGGGGAAGGCAGCGGGGTAAAGATGGCTGGAGCGAGAATTTGCCCGTGTTTGTGACATCCTTGACCCTGGGTGAAGGGGCTGGCCAAGGAGGGTGAGTGAAGCATCCGCCCCTGGTTCCTCTCCTCCTAGAGCATTAAACTCTGTCGAGCCCGGGAAGCTGCCGGGACCCCAAAGAGTGTTTCGCCTCCCTGGACAGTCATTGGACGGTCTTGAGCCCGAATTGTTTGTGTGGCAGCCTACTGGCGCAAGTTCCCCCGCGGGGCTTCCTGTTGGGCACTGGCGCAGCACTTCGGGTGGGAGATGCCTGGAGAGGGCCTGCGGCCTCCTGGTACCGAGGGATGCCTCTGCTCGGGATGTCCCCGAGTGTCCGTGTTTGGCCCGCGTCGAGCCAGCCTTGGGCCTGCATTCTCCCTGCTGAGGCTGGCGCGGGGGGGTGGGGCTCAGCAGTCGTTGGCAGTGTGTGTTATCATTGTGTAGTGTCACTCGCCATGTCCTGACAGCTTCCTTCGGGTTGCCTTGTGGCTGGAGGAACCTCGAGCTTGTGGCGCAAACACTGTGTATTTGTAACGGGCATGGCCTTGAGAAAGTAACAGAAAGGCAGCAAGGGGTGGACTGGGGTTATGTCGTAGAAAATAATCGAGAAGGGTAGCAAGGGTTTTGGAAAGAGATGTCCACGGGCTGAATCTCTAGCTTTGCCTCCGGGCAGGCTGCCTTTTCTTCACCGAATATTTAACTCCCCACAAATGCGTGTGCAAAACAGTGCTGACCTCATTCCTAAAGAAAAAGTGATTTTGTCTTTTTTACTGGTTGTTTTCAACTTGTACTGCAGCTTTTGCAAGTGTGGCCAGCATTCTCCCACTCTGGAATGTAGTGGAAGGTGTTACTAACCCTCAGTAGTCCAAGGCTTCCCTGGTATGAGATCGGCATCAGGGTGTGAGCACCACTGGCCACATAAGTCATTTTGTTGCGTAATTCTCAGCTATTTTGCCACTACGCTTAAAAGAGAAAAACATACTCAAGTTCCAAAGTAACGGTCACCAGAAGCACTGTTTCCTTCATGGTGGAGCCCTTGTTTGGCCCAGAGCTGTCTACACCTTGTTTGCTGAAAGAGTAGAACCAGTCAGCCGGGCGCGGTGGCTCATGCCTGTAATCCGAACACTTTGGGAGGCCGAGGAGGGCGGATCATTAGGTCAGGAGTTCGAGACCAGCCTGGCCAACATGGTGAAACCCCGTCTCTACTAAAACTACAAAAAGCCTGGCAGACACCTGTAATCCCAGCTACTCTGGAGGCTGATTCTGGAGAATTGCTTGAACCCGGGTGGCAGGAGGCAGAGGTTGCAGAGAACCGAGGCCATGCCACTGCACTCCAGCTTGGGCAACAGAGTGAGACTCCATCTCAAAAAAAAAAAAAAAAAAAAGTAGGACCGGGCGCGGTGGCTCACGCCTGTAATCCCAGCACTTTGGGAGGCCGAGGCGGGTGGATCACGAGGTCAAGAGATCGAGACCATCCTGGTCAACATGGTGAAACCCCGTCTCTACTAAAAATACAAAAAATTAGCTGGGCATGGTGGCGCGTGCCTGTAATCCCAGCTACTCAGGAGGCTGAGGCAGGAGAATTGCCTGAACCCAGGAGGCGCAGGTTGCGGTGAGCCGAGATCGCACCATTGCACTCCAGCCTGGGTAACAAGAGCGAAACTCCGTCTAAAAAAAAAAAAATGTAGAACCAGTCTCCTCTTCCACCCAGCTCTTCAGAGCAGCTTCTAATACCAAGAAACTTTCCTTTTAATACCAAGAATTACCAAGAATTTCCTTTACTTCTAATACCAAGAAACAAAATCACTCGACTCTGTATGTCCGTCCCTCAGCTACTGCCTCAATTCTGTGCTTGAGAATATCTCTTGGAATATCTTCTTATAATTCTTATAATTGAGGGTAAGGGAAACACAAGTGATAGTACTCATTGCCTGACTTGCTACAGAGGAGAAAATGTCAAAATGGCTAACAGTGACTGCATGCTGTGTGTCCACTAAGTGCATGATGTCACATGTATGTAAGAGTAAAATGAGGCAGACAAGAGTTATGTAACTTACCCATGAAAGTTGTTTTCTTTTCAGTGACCTTATTGTCAAAGTTCGATTCTCTGCCTTTATGGTAATATACTTATTTTCTGCCTAATATTCTTTTTAGAAAACCTGCATCTAAAATATATTTGGAAACTCTTCATTCATATTAGAGTCCAATATACAGTTTTCCTAAAAGGTTTTTAAGTTACTCTAAACTTTGAACTTAATCTGTTCATACTTACTCTTGGACAAAAATGTGTGAATGGATATTTTGGCAATTGTCATCTGCTGCTCTTATGAAAATCTTGTTTTTGTTGTTGTTGTTTTGTTGTTGTTTTGAGACAGAGTCTCCCTCTGTCACCCAGGCTGGAGTGCAGTGGCGTGATCTCAACTCACTGCAACCTCTGCCTCCCAGGTTCAAGTGATTCTCCTGCCTCAGCCTCCCGAGTAGCTGGGATTACAGCTGTTTACCACCATGCCCAGCTAATTTTTGTATTTTTAGTAGAGACAGGGTTTCACCATGTTGGCCAGGCTAGTCTCAAATTCCTGACTTCAAGTGATTCACCTGCCTTAGCCTCCGAAAGTGCTGGGATTACAGGTGTGAGCCACGGCACCTGGCCGATCTTTTGTTCTTTAGGTTCAATTACTGTATTTGTATCAATGATCCAGAGTTTGTCCCATCATGACTCATCCTGTTTCCTGTTTGGATCCTGGATGTGAAAATCACTTTAATCATATAATGCATTTAATTGACCTGAGCATAAATGTTTTCATACATGTAGGCACATGCAGGGTTCTCCCCAGTTCTTCCACATCTTGGCCCATACACCCACCCACATTCCTCACCCCAAGCATTAGGAAGGCTCCAGTGGAAGGAGGGGGAGTAATAAACAGACTTTATAGGCTTTGAGGGAAGCACACATTACAGACTCGCCATGTTATAACAGACTTTTTTATTGTGAGTGATTGCTACAAGGAGGAAAATTTTGGGCAATGGGATTTCAGAGCTCTAACAATGAACACAATGTAATGGAGTTCTCTTCTGTAATACACAAATATTTGGAGATGAGGAAAGGAAGGCTAATTTAGAATATATACATTTTCTAAATAAATACATTTTCTAAATAAAAACCTATCTATCTTAGTGATGTAAGGGTTTTTACAAAGCATAAAGAGATTATTTAAAATTTTGTGACAGTTATTACTTTAAGTATAAAATGCAGTATACACATAGTAAACAATATTTGAAACTAAGAACAAGTACGAGTTCTTTGAAACACCTTTAAGAAGTAAGCTCTGGCCGGGCACAGTGGCTTACATCTGTAATCCCAGCATTTTGGGAGGCTGAGGCAGGTGGATCACCTGAGGTCAGGAGTTTGAGACCAGCCCAGCCAACATGGTGAAACCCTGTCTCTACTAAAAATATAAAAATTAGCCTGGCGTGGTGGCAGTTTCCTGTAATTCCAGCTACTTGGGAGTCTGAGTCAGGAGAATTGCTTGAATCTGGGAGGCGGAGGTTGCAGTGAGCTGAGATCGTACCACTCCACTCCAGCCAGGGCAACACAGTAAGACTCCTTCTCAAAAAAAAAAAAAAAAAAGAGAAGTAAGCGTCAAAGCAAAGCTAACGTAGAAGTTCCAAAACAAATCTCCCTCTCCTTCCTTATTCCCCTTTCCCTTTCTCGCTCACCCTCTCTCTCCTTCTCACATTTTCTCCTCTGTCTTCCTCTCTCCCTCTCCCTCTCCCTTCCTTTCCCCACCTCTCTCCCCACCTCCCACATTCCAAGTATATTTTGGAAAATGTATATATTCTAAATGCAAGTATAACAGATCATGGGAAATCTAAAACTAAAGTAAAATTTTAAACTAGTGGAAAATCTAGCTAACAGACTCTGACATGAATGAGGAAGAGTTTAGAAGAGGCTTTGTGCTTCTCTGAAAGAAATGTTTCCCATGAAATAAGTATACTACTAGGAAATCAGAGAAACGAGCCTTGAAAAGAAGGCCACAGAAAAGACTGAAAAAATAAACGTTCTCAAAGTGGCTGTTGACCTTTTAAAAGGTTCAGCAAGGTGGAATGTGTTTTTTAGTGAAAGGTAGAAAATTCTGGTGTCTAAATTTAGCAAAAAGAAGTCCTGGCAATTCTATACTCCTTCCTTTCCTGTGTAGAACTCTTTTATTGTATAAACTGAAGGGAGAGAAATTAAATAGTTTAATGATCTCAAGTTGATTTTGTGAGGGAATATAACTACCTTTAACATTTAACAGACTAACAAAGAAATTAAGAGCAGTTCTTAAAAAACAATTGGGATATCCTATTAATTTACCTAAAAGTGACCAAATTCCAAGATCACTTAAATAGATTTGAAAAGGCTCTTGGGGGTAAAATCCAGGAAATAAGATAATGGAAAAAGTGCCCCAAATACCTACTCTGAAAGAAGCTTCAGGGACACCATTGATAATAAAAACCTATCAATCTTAGCAATACAAGGGTTTTTACAGAGCATAAAGAGATGATTTAAAATTTTGTGACCAAAAGCACAAAAATATTGCTAACATATTTTTGGTTGTAAATAAATACACATAGCTTTTAAAATAATGCAACCCACAAAAATGTTTTAGATATGATTGTGGTACTCACTGCTGTATCCCCAGCACCTAGAATAACACCTAGAACTGGCGCATGGTAGACGAATATGTGGTTGTTGAATGAATGAGTGATTCTTTCTGTACCATCATTGAATTGTTAGTAGCAAAATGCAACTTATAGCCACTTATTTGTGATGATAATAATAGTATCTAAAGTTAACACACCCTCCCTTTTCCCTAGTGATTACTGTTCAGCCAGTTTAGGCTTGGTCAACCTTCAGGAAGAATGAACATCATTTTGCACTGGAAATGCATCTTTATTCTAAGGCCTCTAGCTCCAAGAATGTTACTGCAGAAGTACGATCTGTGCCTCTTCCTGCCTTCCTCCCAATTCTCCCTCCTTTTTCTGCATCATTAAGTTTCTCCCTTAACTGGCTTATTTCCAACATGTTATCATTTCTATCATCTTCGAAAACAAAACAAAACAAAATCACTCTTGATCCTGTATGTCCCTCAGCTACTGCCTCAATTCCCTGCTTACCTTACCACAGAACTTTTTGAAATTTTTGTCCATACCTGCAGTTTACAGTTCCTTTCTTCCTGTTCTTTCTTGAGCCCTCTCCAATTAGGTTTTCACCTTCTGCTCCACCTAAATCGCACTTAACATGGTAGCCAATGTTGCTAATTCCATTGCTCAATTCTCAGTTCTCATAGTGTTTGAGTGGAAGGCAGCATTTGACATAAGTGATTCCTCACTCCTCCTTGGGAAACTTCCATTTTTTTTTTTCTTTTGAGATAGAGTTTTGCTCTTGTTGCTCAGGCTGGAACGCAATGGCGCAATCTGGACTCATCACAACCTCCACCTCCTGGGTTCAAGCAATTCTCCTGCCTCAGCCTCCGGAGTAGCCGGGATTACAGGCATGCGCCACCACACCTGGCTAATTTTGTATTTTTAGTAGAGATGGAGTTTCTCCATGTTGGTCAGGCTGGTCTCGAACTCCCAACCTCAGGTGATCCACCTGCCTACGCCTCCCAAAGTTCTGGGATTACAGGCGTGAGCCACTGTGCCTGGTCAGGACACTTTCTTTACTTGGCCTCTCTTTCATCACCTGTTAAGTTGGGTGGCTTCTAGAACACCTGATTCTTGTGGTTCTTCTCTTTTTACTGGCTGGCCCATCCTCAGTCTCCTTTACTAGTTCTTTCTCATCTTCCGGTTAGAGTGCCCAAGGCTCAGTTTTCTGACCACTTCTTTTTTTCTACACTCCCTTTATTGGTAGTCAATCTTACCCAGTCTCCTCTTGGCTTTAAATACTATCTATACACTGAACCCTCTCAGATTTGTATATTCAGCCCAGATTCTTCCCTGAACTCCAAACCCAAATATCCATTTGCCTACTCAAACTTACTACTAGAATATCAAATGGACATGGCCAAATCTCAGCTCTTGATCCTCCTCATGTCTGCAAAACCAACTCTTCTCATAGGCTCCACCATCTCAGTAAATGGTAGCTTTATCCTTCTAGTTGTTCAGGGCAAAATTATACAGTCATTTGTGATTCTTCTCTTTCATTCTTCTCAACCATTTCACTAGAAAATCTTGCAGACTCTGAATTCAAAATACAGTATTATTCAAATTCTGACCAATGACTATTAATTTATTGCTTGTCTTATCCTACTAGAATATAAGCTCCCAGAAGGAAGAGATTTTGTCTGTTTTATTCAATGCTATACTCACAGTATTACCTAACACATAATAGGCATTCAATGAATATTTACTAAATTGATGGAAGTTTGGCCAATTCTTTTTTTTTTTTTGAGACGGAGTTTCGCTCTTGTTATCCAGGCTGGAGTGCAATGACGCGATCTCGGCTCACCGCAACCTCTGCCTCCTGGGTTCAAGCAATTCTCCTGCCTCAGCCTCCTGAGTAGCTGGGATTACAGGCACGCGCCACCATGCCCAGCTAATTTTTGTATTTTTAGTTGAGACGGGGTTTCACCTTGTTGACCAGGATGGTCTCGATCTCTTGACCTCGTGATCCACCCGCCTCGGCCTCCCAAAGTGCTGGGATTATAGGCGTGAGCCATCACGCCCAGCACAAGTTTGGCCAATTCTTTAAACCAGAGGATCACACCTATAAGGATCAGGTGTATAAAGTAAATAGCACCCACCAGGGTGTCTTTCTGGATTCAGCTAAACATTCAGACATGAGAAACTACTAAGACCATACTAGACACCAATCTACTCAGAAGGATGTAGGACAGGAGCCAGAGCTTGCTGGCAGCGCAGTGGCAGTGGGCATCCTTGCAGCAGCAGTCAACTTAGGCTTCAGTAAGCTATCCTTTCCTCAGGTGGCAGCTCAAGCACTGGGAGATGAGATCTGCACTGGTAAGATCACAGCTTAAAGTCCCCGTACCCCATAGGAACCATTGTCTCTTGTAGTACGCTGTGTGCCTAGTTCCATAATCCCTGCAAGGGCTATGTAGTAGGTTGAATAGTGGCCCTCAAAAAGATTATGTCCAATCCTAATCCCAGGTATCTGTGAATGTAACCTTATTTGCAAATGGGATCTTTGCAGATATTAACTATGGATCTCAAGATGAGATCACCCTGGATTTAGAGTGGCCCCTAAACCCTATGACTGGTGTTCTTATAAGAGAAAGGAGGAGGAGATTTGAGACAAAGAGGACACAGAGAGGAAGGCCATGTGAAGACAGAGATTGGGGTGGTGTGGCCACAAGCCAAGGAAAATGGAGAACTGTTGGCGCCCCTAGAGGCTGAAGTGGGTATGGCATGGCTTCTCCCTCAGGACCATCATTATAACACCTTGATTTTTGATTTCTGGCCTCCAGAACTGTGAGAGAATAAATATGCTGTTTTAAGCTACTAGATTTCTGGTAATTTGTTATGGTAGCTCTAGGGAATTAATATAGGCTATAACAGTTACCACACAGGGCCTGTGCCAAACTTATCAAATAAGACAATTAACTTAAAAAAAAAAATAACAGTTATCACTGCACTCTGGGAAGCCCGAAGTATTGGCGTTATCATCAGGTGTTTACAGATTTTTCATTGTTCTCTCAGTCCAGACACACTTTACCAATCAGGTCAGTTTTTATTAAAACCAGCATTACCTAATAACACTGGTGACAAACCACTTTATCTGTTTACTGGGACAGTTAATTAAAGGTCAAATCCTCATGCAGCAGAGTATAGGTGTACACTTGTGGGAGAGATGGGAACTGTAGGGAACTAGAGGGTGCCCACTCCTGGCAAAACAGAAAGCTTCCACTTAGTCCCAGATCATGGCTACGTGAGGATGCCGGTCCAACGTTGCCAGAGCTTCTCATTCTCCTAAGAGAATCCAGATTTTAAAAAATTGGTTCAAACAAAAAGTAAACCAGCCACAAAAACAAACAGAAAGCCCTCCAAAACATTGGGCTGATCAAACAAGACAACATCTTTGGACCAAATTCCATTCCATAGCTTCCAGTTTACAGGTGACTCCTGCTAGGGTTTTCTGACTTGACTTTCTGAGGTTTTAAATTTTTCCCTTAAAAGGTAGAACATTCTTCCTTTTTAAGGAAGATAGAGGGCCAGGCACCGTGGCTCATGCCTATAATCCCAGGACTTTGGGAAGCCAAGTAGGGAGACAAGCCTGGGCAACATGGCGAAACCCCATCTCTACAAAAAGATGCAAAAATTAGCCAGGTGTGGTGGTAAGTCCCAGCTACTTGGGAGGCTGAGGCAGGAAGATCACTTGAGCCTGGGAGGTCGAGGCTGCAGTGAGCTGTGACCAAACCACTGCACTCCAGCCTGGGGAACAGAGCGAGACCCTGTCTCAAAAAAGAAAAAAAAAAAAAAGAAAAAGAAAGAAAGATCAGAAATCTTTGTTAAAACTTTTTTCTTTATATAGAAACTTCCTTAGATGGTCAAAACAAGCTTGGAAATGACTATACAGACTTTGGCTGTACTTTTCTAAGGTTTTTGTTGTTGTTATTCATTCAATTTCTTCATATATTATTCTATCCATGTAATTAACATATTTATTAAGTACTTACTGTGTGCCAGACACTGTGTAAAACAAGTAAGATACAACCCTGTCTGCAAGCTGTTCCCATTTGATTTGGTTGGACACGAGTTATGGTTTCTTTTTGTTTGTTTGTTCTGACACAGGGCCTTGCTCTGTCAGCCAGGCTGGAGTGTAGTGGCAAAATCATGGCTCACTGCACCTTCGACCTCCCGGGTTCAAGTGACTCTCCCACCCTTCCCAAAGTGCTGGGATTACAGGTGTGAACCACCTCGCTGCGCGCAGCTCAAATTATGATGGTTTTGTTTTGTTTAGAAATGTAAGTTATACTGATCCTTAAATATTTAGAGTTGGCTGAGACCTTAAGTTCTACCCTTCATTTTAGAGACCAAATGTCTGGCCAGGGTCAGACAACCGGGTAATATCAGAGCCAGTACTCTTTCTAATCTGTCATAATACTGACATGAGGCACAAGAAAATATAGTTGATCTTTCTGACAACACACAATTTCTGAATATTTGTAAATGTGTAGTCAATTAATTGAATTTTTTCTTTTTATGTATGTATTTGGTACCAAGTAGCTGCCTTTGTGAGGATTTTAACCACTCAAAGAGATGTTTCTAGAGCTAAAAGTATCTTCCAAATCATTTGAATCACTTCCTTCATTTTGACATTCCAGAGATTTTCAGTTTCATGACATTCATGCTGTGAGACAGTTTGAATGCACAGACATGTTTCAAAGCTCTGATTCTCTTTGAAAGCCACTGCAGGAATCTTTTCAAGAAGTTTATTTAAAGAAGATTCTCTGCTTTTTCATTTAAACTTAAGGTCCTTTGGATAGAATGTGGTAAGCTCTTGCATGCAGAGGGAAATGAGTTATGGAGATTGATAATCCTGTTCTGAGTGTTCTCCCAAGGAGAGCGAAATAATACTTTATTCAAAGAGGGAAGGGAAGTGGAATGGGCACACCATGTTTAAGTAGAATTTATAAGTGTTTTAAAGTTCCAGCATACTTCAAAGTCAATAACTTACTCTTATTTTATTTTTTAATTCACTTCAGGTTGTTAAGTGGGTCCAAGTGCAGAGTGCTTTTTACTTATTTGAAAGGACCATTTGGTCTTCTATTAGCTAATACTTAGATCAGCAGTACAATTTTTCTTAAGTTTTTTGATTTGTGCATTTTATAGGCTTGGCATGGTGGCTCATGCCTGTAATTCTAGCACTTTAGGAGGCTGAGGCAGGAGAATCGCTTGAGCCCAGGAGTTGGAGACCAGTCTGGACATCACAGCAAAACCCCATCTCTACAAAAAAAATACAAAAGTTAGCCAGGCATGGTGGTGTGCACCTGTAATCCCAGCTACTCAGGAGGCTGAGGCAGGAGGATATCTTGAGCCCAGGAAACAGAGGTTGCAGTGAGCTGAGATCATGCCACTGCACTCCAGCCTGGGCAACATAGTGAGACTCTGTCTCAAAAAAAAAAGACTAGTTGGGTGTGGTGGCTCACGCTTGTAATCCTAGCACTTTGGGAGGCTGAGGTGGGTGGATCATGAGGTCAGGAATTCAAGACCAGCCTGACCAATATGGTGAAACCCTGTCTCTACCAAAAATACAAAAATTAGCTGAGCATGGTGGCATGTGCCTGTAGTTTCAGCTACTTGGGAGGCTGAGGCAGAAGAATCACTTGAACCCAGGAGGCGGAGGTTGCAGTGAGCCAAGATTGCACCACTGCACTCCAGCCTTGGTGACAGAGCAAGACTTCATCTCAACAACAACAAAAAAGACTGAAAAATAAGTATGTGAGGTGATAGATATGTTAATTAGCTTGATTTAATAATTTCACAGTGTGCGTATATATATATGGAAACATCATGTTGTATAGCATAAATATATGCAATTTTGTCAACTCTCAATAAATTTTTAAAAAGTAAAAGAGGATTTGCTCATTTGCTGAGAATACTAAATGAACTACTATGTTTTATTAGCAATTTTTCCTGTGCTTTATTTAGGATTATTTGGGCCAGGCATGGTGGCTCATGCCCGTAATCCCAGCACTTTGGGAGGCCGAGGTGGGCAGATCACTTGAGGTCAGGAGTTCAGACCAGCCTGGCCAACATGGTGATACTCCATCTCTACTAAAAATGCAAAAATTAGCCAGGCATGGTAGCACTCACCTGTAATCCAGCTACTCTGGAGGCTGAGGCACAAGGATTGCTTGAACCCTGGAATAGGAGGTTGCAGTGAACTGAGATCCTGCCACTGCACTCCAGCCTCGGTGACAGAGAGAGACTCTGTCTCAGAAAACAAAAACAAAAACATACTTACTTAATTCCTACTATATGCCAAGCTCTATGCTAAATACTGGGATGTGGCAGTGAACAAAATAGACATGTTCCCCACCCTCATGAATCACAAGATTTAAACACAGAACCAGAGTCAAAATGTTTTCCATGTTTGGGGACATTTCTCTCCCTCTAAGCACTCTTCCCCTGCCACAGACACTTTGACAGATTCTAAATTTGTATTGCCTGCTATAAGACAATCTTGTGTATATAGATGGTTTTGTAATGGTATATGGATGGAAAGCTTGTGTCAAACCAGAGATTACATCTTAGAGAGTATACATTTTCACATATTCCTGAGTTTTGATTATGCAACAAGGAGCTGAGACATTTTCTCTTTCTTCCTTTCCTTTCCTTCCTTTCTTGTTCCTTCCTTCCTTCCCTCTCTCCCTCCCTTCCTCCTTCCTTCCTAACTTCCTTCCTTTTTTCCTTCTTTCCTTTCTTTCTTTCCTTTCCCTTCCCTTCCCCTTCCTCCCTCCCTCCCTCCCTCCCTTTCTTCCTTCCTTCCCTCCTTCCCTCCCTCCCTCCTTCCTTCCTTCCTTTTCTCTTTTCTTTTTTTTTCTTCTATTTTCTTTTCTTCCTTTTCTTTCTTAGTCTCACTGTGTTGCCCAGACTAGAGTGCAGTGGCTCACTGCAACCTACATCTCCATGCTCAAGCAATTCCCCTGACTCAGCCTCCCGAGTAGCTGGGACTACAGGTGCACGCCACCATGCCCAGCTAATTTTTGTATTTTTTGGTAGAGATGGGGTTTTGCCACATTGGCCAGGCTGGTCTTGAAATCCTGACCTTAAGTGATCTGCCTGTCTTGGCCTCCCAAAGTGCTGCTATTACAGGCATGAGCCACTGTACCCGGCTGACATTTTCTAATAATTAAACCCAAATTCCAGTTACTATATTTTTCTCTTCATTGTCTAAAGATAATTATACACAGGTATTAATTTCTTCCTCCCTCCCTTTCTTTCTTTCTTTTTAAGTTTATCATGCTGCAAGTTCCACCCTCAATATCTTTTCTTTTAAAGGTTTTAAAAAGCATTTCTCATATATATACATACATACATATATATATACATACATACATACATATATATATATATATGTTTGTATTTCCCCTCATTTTCTGGGAGAAATGGAATGCCAACTAGAGCCTCTAACAGCAAACCCTTGTTTCAGTCACAAATAGCTGTTTTATACCATTTCCCCTTCTTGTGGGCTTAGGGGACCCTTTTCTTCCTTCTCACTGAACCTCAGGAATGGTGTCTAGGTAAGTGCCAAGTCAAAGAAGCAAGAAATATTTAAATTCCACTTTCAGGCAGTTTTTATAACTGTTGAGAATAGATTCTTGTTTTGGAAATGTGGCTTAAAGGTTGCCATTTTCTCCCAGAGTCCACCATATTTCAGTTACCTATACGTTTTAAAAAGCATGTAAGCAGCTTATGCAAATGCAACATTTTGCAGTTATCCTTTATTTATCCAGAGAGTATTTTGAAGCATATCGAGCTTTGCAGCAGAGTCTTTATGTAGCCAGGATAGATGCTGAAAACTCCATGTGCTAAAGGTCACATGCCTCACTTGTACAAGAGCCCCTCAAATCTCTGCAAGCCATCTATTGAGTAGGTAAGACTAATTGGCTAGTGAGTTTGCAGGCTTAAGAAAATGTTGTTTTAACTTTAAAACTAGAATGAACTTTTTCTACTGTAAGAAAAAACATAATAGATCCCTCAGTACCCATAACCCAGATTTAACAGACGTGAAGATTTTTGGCAACCTAAAATTTTCTAAGCTGTTAGCTGGGCATGGTGGCACGCACCTGTAGCCCCAGTTACTCTGGAGGCTGAGGTGGGAGGATGGCTTGAGCCCGGGAGGTGGAAGTTGCAGTGAGCTGAGATCGCATCACTACACTCCAGCCTGGGTGCAGAGTGAGACCCTGTCTCAAGATAAATGAATACATAAATAAAAATAAGACATTTTATAAGCTAAAACTTAGAGCTGGTGGGAATCAAGGGTGAGACGAAGTGATGGAGGAGAGAGGTTGGAGGTAGGTGCCCTAACCCAAGCAAGAAACAAAACAAGATAGATAGAAAAACTCTTAAAGAGACCAAGGGACTCTCAAACCGTAATTGTCTGTGCTCATTTGGATCATGAAGCATGAGGTGAGCACTCTTCTGCCTCAGAAACCCCGAAGGGCTTCCTCTTAGAGCAACAGGAAAATAATTGGTGTTTGATTGATAACCCCAAATCATCAATAAAAGATTAAATGTGTTCTATTCATTCTACTGCCGGACAGGAAAAGCTAGTGTGCAGCCAATTTGAAAGATACTTGTGTAAATGTAAAAAGTTTTTAAAAATCAAGTTTTGACACTCAAAGGGGGTAACGTTCAGTTTTACGGCAAATTTGATACATTTCTCTGTGATGCTTCATAGTATTAGAAAGAGTAAGAAGTCTTCACTGGGAACGCAGTTGTCTTTGAATTTTTAGCAACTGTTTTGTTTTTTGGTTGTTGTTTTTTTTTTTTTTTGACAGAGTCTTGCCCTGTTGCCTAGGCTGGAGTGCAGTGGCTCGATCTTGGCTCACTATAATCTCCGCCTCCTGGGCTCAGGCAATCCTCCTGCCTTAGCCTGCTGAGTAGCTGGGACTATAGGTGCACGCCACCAGGTCTGGCTTAGTTTTGTATTTTTTGTAGAGATGAGGTTTTGCCATGTTGCCCAAGCTGGTCTTAAACTCCTGGATTCAAGCGATCTACCCACTTCAGCCTCCTAAATGCTGAGATTACAAGCGTGAGCCATTGTGCCTGGCCCCAACAGTTTTTAAAAGTAAACTTTTTACTGAAGAACAACATACAATACACGCACAAAGTACCTAAATCAGAAGGGATGTGTTTTTATCACATGAACACATCTGGGTACCCAGACTAAGAAGCAACATTCTAGGCACATCAGAACTCCCCACCTCCCACAGCAACCCTGTAACTCCCTTGAGTCATGCTATTGTGATAGTTATTCTTGACTTTTTTTTTGGAGACAGAGTGTCACTGTGCAATGGTGCAGTCTTGGCTCACTGCAACCTCTGCCTCCCG
Source organism: Aotus nancymaae (assembly GCF_030222135.1). Classification (NCBI taxonomy): domain Eukaryota; kingdom Metazoa; phylum Chordata; class Mammalia; order Primates; family Aotidae; genus Aotus; species Aotus nancymaae. Next base: position 33,403,096 of record NW_026988428.1, read on the forward strand.
GGTTCAAGCGATTCTCCTGCCTCAGCCTCCCAAGTGGCTGGGATTACAGGTGCATGCTACCACGCCCAGCTAATTTTTGTATTTTTAGTAGGGATGGAGTTTCACCATGTTGGCCAAGCTGGTCTCGAACTCCTGAACTCAAATGATACGCCCACCTCAGCCTCCCAAATTGCTGGGATTACAGGTGTGAGCTACTGTGCCCAGCCTACACTTGACTTTTAGTATCAGAGATTAGTTTTTATTTTGGGAATATTTGACATAATGTGATCTGTATTGGGGAGAAAAGGCTACTATGGTTCATTGTTCATAATTTGCTTTTTGAGTGTTGAAATCCTGAGTATTTCTTTTCCGTATGTAGATGTTCAAATTCACTGATCTAAGACTCCTTACCTGGGGTGGTGTTTGTATAATATGATGACGATAACTAAAAACAATGATATTAATTTTTTTTTTTTTTTTTGAGATGGAGTTTCGCTCTTGTTACCCAGGGTGGAGTGCAATGGCACGATCTCGGCTCACTACAACCTCCGCCTCCTGGGTTCAGGCAATTCTCCTGCCTCAGCCTCCTGAGTAGCTGGGATTACAGGCACACGCCACTATGCCCAGCTAATTCTTTGTATTAGTAGAGACGGGGTTTCACCATGTTGACCAGGATGGTCTCGATCTCTTGACCTCGTGATCCACCCGCCTCGGCCTCCCAAAGTGCTGGGATTACAGATATTAATTTTAAAGCATGAATTGAGGAGGGACAAACTACTTAACCTCTCTGCCTCAGCTTTCTTTGTACAATAGTAATGATAATTCTGTCTTCACAGAGTTGACGTGAGAATTATAATGAAGCTGCAAAGCACTTAGATGGTACCTACTACCTAGTAAGGACTTTGTGTGTGTGTGTGTGTGTGTGTGTGTGTGTGTGTTTGTGTGTGTAATAAATGAGGCCAATGCAGCCAAGGGGGAGATAGATGTGTTATTAGGTCTTCATATATCATACATTTTTATTTTACTATTTCCTGATCACACACAGATTGCAGAAGGCTCCACTTTGTAGATAAAAGGTCATTAGGTCATTGAGGAAAGAGGCATTTGCTTTCCCAGAAAACTAGAGAATTATATAGGGAGTGCTTAGAGGAGAAAAAGCATGAGGAGGAGAAACCACAGTGTTTGAGTTGACATCAATTTAGTTTCTAGATTTCATCAGTCTGTAAAAGTGCTTTGTATTTCTTTATTTAAACAATACTTATGGGTCACACATACACACAGGTAACCTAGTGAAATCTGAATAAGGGATGGAGGAGAAGGGAGAGGAAAAAAATTAAAAATAAAAAGGTAAGTTTTAAAAAACCTGAATAAGGTCAGAGGATTATCTCAATGTCCATTTCCTGGTTGTGCTATGTGACTATATTTATATAAGATGTTGGAGAAAACTATAGTTATATAAGATGTTGGAAAAAAACCCTGTCTCTACTAAAAATATAAAAATTAGCTGGGTGTGTATATGAGATTTCTTTGTATTATTTCTCACAACTGCTTGTGAATCTACAATAATATCAAAATAGTTTAAAAACAAGTTCTAGTGTTCTACATAGCACTGTAGGATGACTAAACAATAATACGCTCTATACTTTCAAGTAGCTAGAAGAGAGGATATTGAATGTTTTCAAGAAAAAGAAATGATAAGAGTTTGAAGTGAATTACCTTGCTCTGATCACTATACACTGTGTGTGTGTGTGTGTATTTTTTTTTTTGACGGAGTTTCACTCTTGTTACTCAGGATGGAGTGCAATGGTGCGATCTCGGCTCACCACAACCTCCTCTTCCCGAGTTCAAATGATTCTCCTGCCTCAGCCTCCCAAGTAGCTGTGATTACAGGCATGCACCACCATGCCCAGCTAATTTTTTGTATTTTCAGTAGGGATGAGGTTTCTCCATGTTGGTCAGGTTGGTCTTGAACTCCCAACTTCAGGTGATCCGCCCACCTCATCCTCCCAAAGTGCTGGGATTACAGGCATGAGCCACTGGGCCCGGCCACATTGTATATTTTGAAACATTATGTACCCCATAAATATGTACAATTATTATATGTCAATTTAAAAATACAGTTATTTTAGGCCAGGTGCGGTAGCTCATGCCTGTAATGCCAGCACTTCAGGAGACCAAGATGGGTGGATCACCTGAGGTCAGGAGTTTGAGATCAGCCTGGTGAACATGGTGAAACCCTGTCTCTACTAAAAATGTAAAAATTAGCTGGGTGTGTAATCCCAGCTACTCAGGAGGCTGAGGCAGGAGGACCTCTTGAACCCAGGAGGTGGAGGTTGCAGTGAGCCAAGATCACACCATTGCACTCCAGCCTGGGCAACCAAGAGTGAAATTCCATCTCAAAAAAAAAATACAGAGATTTAAAAAATACTTACGGAGGAGCTACATGCTTTGAGTCCAGAGCTACCTTAGGCTCTGGGGATACAGTGGAGAAACAGCAAGACACATGAATGCCCTCAGAAAAGATGAAGTAGGGGTGAGAGGGGGCCTTGAGTTTGCTTTAAAAGTATACTTTTTAAGGTATTGCATTAGATCATTTGAAAAGATTCATTGAATATAGAAATGGTTATCCAAAAAGTCTCCATGTTATCAAGGAAGTATAACCAATCAATGTTTATAAGATACCCACATACACACTAAATTTAGTAAGCAGCAATCCTTCAGGGTTGGGATTAAGTAAAAGGAATATTGTTCTAATGGTGAAAACTGGTAAGTGTTAGAACCAAAGAATAGGAAAAATGACATGTTGTGCTGAAAGCTTTAAAGAGGCCAAATTCACATCTGTCTTTGTAGGTTTAGATGTGTTAGGAAAAGGAATAGATAGGTTTAGAAAAAGGAATAGATAATCCCTTATATTTTTATAATCCTGTGAATTTTGGGTTTTTTTTTTTTTTTTTTTTTTTGAGACACAGTCTCATTCCCAGGCTGGAGTGCAATGGCATGATCTTGGCTCACTGCAACCTCCACCTCTTGGGTTCAAGCAATTTTTCTACCTCAGTCTCCCAAGTAGCTGGGATTACAGGCACGTGCCACCATGCCTGGCTAATTTTTGTATTTTTAGTAGAGACCAGGTTTTGCTGTGTTGGCCAGGCTGGTCTCAAACTCCTGACCTCAGGTGATCCACCCGCCTCGGCCTCGCAAAGTGCTGGGATTACAGGTGTGAGCCACTGCACCTGGCCTGAAGTTTTATATATTAAAATTATAAAAGCCTTTGGTGGAATGAGGCTCCTTTTTATTTTCTGGAATTAAGAAATGTACATGAGGCCAGGCACTGTGGCTCATGCCTGTAATCCCAACACTTTGGGATGTGACGCAGGTGGTTCACTTGATCCCAGAAGTTCAAGACCAGCCTGGGGAACATGATGGAGTCTCATCTCTGCTAAAAATAGAAAAAATAGCTAGGTGTGGTGATGTGTGCCTGCAGTCCCAGCTACTCAAGAAGCTGAGGTGGGAGGATCACCTCAGCCCAGGAGGTCAAGGCTGCAGTGAGCTGTGATTGCACCACTACATGCCAGCCTGGGCCACAGAGAAAGAAAAGAAATATACATGATACCCTGCTGATATACTGGAATCCATCTTCTGAGGAAGTACTCTATAAACTTTTTAATCTGCCACACATTTCCAGATATCTAAATTTTCCCTAACACACACTGGAGGGATGGATCCAGGGGCAGGATTTTATCTTCAGAACAAAAATTAGCTGCATGTTGGTTAAGGTGACCATGTAATTTATTGCTTAAACCAGGACACTTAAGAAAACACTTTGTTAAAAAACTTTTTTTTTTTTTTTTGAGATGGAGTCTTGCTCTGTCACCCAGGCTAGAGTGCAGTGGCATGATCTCGGCTCACTGCAACCTCTGCCTCCCGGGTTCAAGCGATTCTTCTGCCTCAGCCTCCTGAGTAGCTGGGACCAGAGGCATGCACCACCACTCCCAGCTAATTTTTTTGTATTTTTAGCAGAGACAGGGTTTCACCATGTTGGTTAGGCTGGTCTTGTACTCCTAACCACAAATGATCCCCCCCACTTTGGCCTTCCAAAGTGTTAGCATTACAGGTGTGAGCCATCATGCCCGGCCATAAAAAAACTTTTAATTGGAGTTTGTTCTACATACAGAATGCTGATTCTTCTGTTATGACACCTGTGAAACCAGCACCTAGATTGAGAAACAGAATGTTAGCAGCAGTCTTCAAAATCCCTTGTGTGTTCTGTTGGGATTCATTCAGGGTGGTTGTCAAAATATTAAGAAAATTATTAGGGAAGTTGTAAGATTATAGTTTCAAACCTTTTGGAAGGCTGAAATGTTTTAATGAGACTGGCTGAAGGCAGCCAGTTCTTACGCTAGAGCATTAAGTCTTAGACTGAAGATTAGGATAATAAAAGCTTCCCCAGTTAAGTCTGTTTACCAGACATTCCTTTGTCTCTACTCTGTTTACTAATGTAAACTTTGTGCTGGATGGCCCTCTCTGGGAGAGGAGGAAGGGGAATTACTCATTAATGGCGTTTACTCTGGGAGCCTGAACCAAAAGCTTTTATCATTCATAAAGCCACTCTTTTAACCACGTTAATTATCCACAGGTGTGTTGACTTAGAACCTCTGTTATTAATTCTATACTGAATAAATGTGAGGAAGGGCAGTGAGTAGGGGCGGATTAGCTGCAATCACCCTCTGAAAGCAGCTGATGACCATCCCTAGCCAACTTGATTCACTGTATTCTGGTGTGAGTGCATTTATTCACCTGTCGCTGAGTCAGGGTCTGCAAGACAGGCCTCTGCTGGTGGTGATCGATGTCTTAGGTGGTGACCCCGATGTGAGCAATGCCACAGTGTTCCACTGTAGTTGCTATACCCTTCCCCACAAAGCAACTACTATCCTGAATTTTTCAACACAGAGATGAGTTTGGCTGGTTTCCATACTTCATATAAATTGAATTACACTATATATTTATTAATGTCTGGCTTTTGGGATTGACATTATAGGTTGATCCATATTACTGGGTCTAGTTCTAGTTATAGATAATTTCTTTCCGTGGTGTAAATTTATTATTCTATTGATGATGGGCATTTGGGAGAGTTTCCAGGTTTTGTTTACTATAAATAGTACTGCTAATAATATTCCAGTACATTTTGATGAACATATGTACATATTTCTTTTTGGCATATATCTGAGAGTGAAATTGCTGGATCATAAGGTACGCATAGGTTTACCTTAAGTAGATACTGCCAGTTTTCCAGAGTTTTATTCTTATTAAAGCTCTCATCAGTAAAACAAGTTCTGACTGCTGTATATTCATTTTGATACTCGGTGTTTTCCAGGTTTAGCCATTCAGATATGTGGTAGAGGTATTCTCATTCAGTTTAAATTTGCATTTCTCTATTGGATGGTTTAAACTTGCATGTTTTTCTATTCTTTATATTTCTTTTCCTTTTCAAACTAAGACATATTTTTTTTTTTTTTTTGGTCTGGGCAACAGAGCGAGACCATAATCCAATGTCTTCTTGGTATTTTCATATATGATGTCTGCTTCCCAAACATCCAAAAATTATCACATCCAAAACCAAATTCCTAATCTTAATGATCTGATTTATGCCTGTTGTCTCCTTTCTTCTTAAAAATGTCTTAGTTTGGCCAGGTACAGTGGCTCAGGCCTGTAATCCCAGCACTTTGAGAGGCCAAGGCAGGGGTATCAACTGAGATCAGGAGTTCAAGACCAGCCTGGCCAACCTGGTGAAACCCCATCTCTACTAAAAATATAAAAATTGGCTGGGCATTGTGGCATGCACCTGTAATCCCAGCTATTCCAGAGGCTGATGGATTATGCAGATCTGAAGTGTAGAAGGCAGTCAGCTGTAGATATAAATTTTGGAGTCCCTGCCATGCAGACAGCATTTCAGAGAAAGAGTGAATGAGATTACCCACAGAGCGAGTGGGGAGGGAGAAAAAGCCCTAGGACCGAGCCTGAGAGGTACCAAGTTTCAGTCACAAGTTGGGAGGGAAGAAAATGCCAGCCAAGGACCCCCACCCCCTCTCCCCTGAAGGAGCCACTGAGAGGCAGGGGTAAACCTGGGGAAGAGGGCAGAAGCAGAAGCCAAGGGAAAAAAGTTTCAAAAAGGGAGTGTCCAATGTGTCAAACTGTTCATTTTGTGTCAATTTAAAAACAAAACAACATACATTCTGTGTCGTTTCATCTCTCCCTAGCCATCATCGTATACAGACTGCCATGGACCTGGAAATGCAGCAAGCTCCTGATGAAATCCATCCATGCAGGGTTAAATGCAGTTGCTGCCATTCTTGCAATTATCGCTCTGGTGGCTGTGTTTGATAACCACAATGTTAATGGTATCCCCAATATGTACAGTCTGCACAGCTGGGTTGGACTGATAGCTGTCATATGCTATTTGTTACAGGTTAGTATCTCAATGATTCTTTGTATTTGTTTCTTTTATAACTATTTTTCCCTGAGGGGGTACCAGAATTGCAGATTTTGCAGAATAAAATAAGTAATAAAGATTTCCTATACTAGGTATGACTTTTAATCTGGATTCTCTAAAAACCAACTTATACTCTGCTCTATATCTTAATATGCAAAATTAAGAAATATCAGGCTGGGCACACTGGCTCATGCCTATAATTCCAGCACTTTGGAAGGCCGAGGTGGGAGGATCATTTGACCTCATGAGTTCAAGACCAGACCGGGCAACATAGGGAAACTCTGTCTCTACAAATAAGAGAAAGAGAGAGAGAGAGAGAGAGAGAACACGAGAGAGAGAGAGAGATCTCTAACAATTAGCAATAAAAAGCACATCTATTTAAAAATCTGCAGGGCTTGGCTGGGCACAGTGGCTTACTCCTGTGATCCTAGCACTTTGAAAAGCTGAGACCAGTGGATCACTTGAGCGCAGGAATTTGAGATCAGCATGGGCAACATGGCAAAACCCTGTCTCTAAAACAAAATCACAAAAATTGGCTGGGCAGGGTGGTACACGCCTGTTGCCCTGGCTGCTGGGGAGGTTGAGGTGCACAGATCCGTTGAGACCAGGAGGCAGAGGTTGCAGTAAGCCGACGTTACGCCACTGCATTTCAGCCTGGGCAACAGGGCCAGACCTTGGTCTCAAAAAAATAAATAAAAATCTATGGGGTTTAATGAAAATAGTTCCCAGAGGAATATAGGCTTAAATGCTTTTATTATATTTTTTGGAAAGAGAACTTAAAATATATAAGCTATTCATTTAGGTAACTATAAGGGAACAGCAAAATATACCAGGAAAAGCAAATTAATAAAGGTAAAAAAGTTCATAAATAATTCATCTTCTATTACTGTGGTAACAAATCACCACAGACTTAATGGCTTAAAACAACATAAATTTATTACCTCACAGTATCTACACATCAGAAGTCCAGATTGGCTTGGCTGGTTTCTCTGCTCTGGGTCTAATAAGGCCAATATCAAGGTGTCAGCCTGCCAGGGCTCTGATTGGGAGACTGGGGTAGAATCAGCTTAAAGCAAATTCAGCTTGTTGACAGAGTCTAGGTCCTTGCATGTGCAGGACTGAGGTCCCTGTTCCCTTGCTGGCCATCAGCTGGGGCTGCCCTGAGCCTTGGCATCCTCTCTTCCTTGTACCCAGCTCCCTTCATCTCCCTGCCGGCAATGGACATCCAGTTCATCTCGCTGGCTTGGAAACTCTCTTACTTCTCCTTCCTCCTATCTCTTCTCTTCAACCAGAGAAAGCTCTTACCTACCCTAACCCCTACAGGTTACCATTCTTCTGGTGTTTTTTCTCATTCTCTGATTTTTTAAATACTTTTATTACTTACTGTGAATCAATACATTGATTAATTAAACAATATGTTTCATTAAATATTATTGATTAATTAAACAAGATGTTTCATTAAATAATAGTGATTAAACAAGATGTTTCATTAAATAATAGTGATTAATTAAATAATATATTGTTCTTTTTCCCCCTATGGACATGCCTAAAATAATAGATTGATTAATTTTGCTTTTTAAATGAAACTTTTTTAAAAAATGGTCTTATAGTATATATATTCTATTGCAACTTTTTTCTTAACTCTACTGATTAAACTGTATTGATTCCTCTGGCTATAGTTCATTCATTTTTACTTTTGTATTTCACTGTATAAATATGCCACAAATTTACTTACCTGTTCTCTTGCTATTAGACATTTGGGCTGTTTTCAGTTATTTTTTGTAGAAACTATGCTGCATTGAATATTCGTATATACATCTCCTGGTCCTCATATCTAAAGGTTTCTCTGGGCATATATATAGTAGTGAAATTACAAGCTCAACCTAAAATGATGATGCTAAATTATTTTCCAAAGTGGTTGACCCAGATTATATTTCTGCCAGCAGTTTATAAGAGTTCCTGTATCCTTATCAGCGTGCATCCTCTTCAAACTTTAAATACTTGCTAAACTAGTTGGCACTTAATGATGTATTCTTGTAGTTTTAATGTTCATTTCACTTGTGTTTTATCTTCTAAGAAATACCTGTTTGTGCCTTTTGTCTATTTAGAAAATGCTTCTCTTTTTCTTAAAGATTTGTAGGAATTCTGTATCACATTCTTTTTCATTTATATATATTGCTACATCTCCTAGTTTGAAGCTTGCATTTTCTTTTGTTAATATTTTTTGATAAACAGATATTGTTCATTTTAATGCAACCAAATTAATCATCTTTTCCTCTGAGACTGTGATTCTTTGTTTTCTTTTGGTGACTTGTTTATGAAATCCTTCTCTACCCTGAGGTCAAAATATTGTCTTATACTCTCCACTAAGAGCATTAAAATTTTGCCTTTTACTTTTCTACTCAAGTACACAGAAGAAATAAACCAAAAAAAACCCCAGCAATATAAAAAAATAAAGTTTTGTCTTTGATATGTAAGTGCTTATTTCATCTGGAATTAATTTTAGTGTATGAGGTGATGTTGTGATCCAACTTCATTTTTTTCCAGATGGGTAAACTATCTTCCCATTACCATGTATTGAATCATCTCTGCTCCTATTTATGTGCAAAGCCAATTGTGTCCTATAGAGTATCTTATCCTCTGTATCCTAGCCAGCACAGTACAGAATTGAAGTGTGTAGAAGTGTATAGAAGACATAAGAAGTAGAGAAGTAGAGAGAAAAATTTGACTTTTGGGGCCTTGGCTCATGCCCATAATCCCAGCACTTTGGGAGGCCTAGGCGGGGGGATTGTTGCTTGAGCTCAGGAGTTCTAGACCAGCCTGGGAAACATGGCAAAACCCCGTCTGTACAAAAGATATAAAAATTAGCTGGGTGTGGTGGTGCACACGTGTGGTTCCAGCTACTCAGAAGGCTGAGATAGGAGGATCGCTTAAGCCTGGGAGGTTAAGGCTTCAGTGAGCCAAGATCCTGCCACTGAACTCCAGACTGAGTGACACAGCAAGACCCTGTCTCAAAAAAAAAAAAAAAAAAAAAAAAAAAGAAAGAAAAGACTCTTCGACTATGTTTTATTTTAAAGAAAATGCTTGGCCGGGCACGGTGGCTCAAGCCTGTAATCCCAGCACTTTGGGAGGCCGAGGCAGGTGGATCACGAGACTATTCTGACCAACATGGTGAAACCCTGTATCTACCAAAAATACAAAAATTAGCTGGATGTGGTGGGGTGCGCCTGTAGTCCCAGCTACTCAGGAGGCTGAGGCAGGAGAATTGCTTGAACCTGGGAGACAGAGGTTGCAGTGAGCCGAGATTGTGCCACTGCACTCCAGCCTGGCGCCTGGTGACAGAGTGAGACTCTGTCTCAAAAAGAAAAAGAATGCTTGCCAAAGAAAAAGGCTAAAAAAGAATTAATAAATAAAAAGAATGCTTCTAAGATTTTCCTGTTGAGTACAGATGCATCACATTTCCTCCTATCCCTGTTTGTGAAAAGGTTTTATTTTCCTTCTTAAATCATAAACAGATGTAGAATTTTATTGAATGCTTTTGCTATCTCTGCTGAGATGAATATAGCTTTTTTCTTTTTGACATGGAGTCTTGCTCTGTCGCCCAGACTGGAGTGCAGTGGCGCCACCTTGACTCACTTCAGTCTCCGCCCACCAGGCTCAAGCAATTCTCCTGCCTCTGCCTCCCATGTAGCTGGGATTACAGGCACTCATCACAACACCTAGCTAATTTTTTTTTTTTTTAACTAGAGACGGGGTTTCACCATATTGGTCAGGCTGGTCTCGAACTCCTGACTTCAAGTGATCCACCTGCCTCAGCCTTCCAAAGTGCTGGGATTACAGGTGTGAACCACCACATCTGGCCAATGTTTATTTATTTTTTAATTGATGTATAATAGTCGTAATATATATTTTGTGGTACATATTATATTTTGATACAAGTATACAATGGGTGAGGAACAAATCAGGGTAACTGGGATATCCATTATTTCAAACATTTATCTTTGTGTTGGGAACATTCCAATTCTTCTCTTCTAGGTATTTTAAAATATACAATAAATTATTATTAACTACCTTAAGTTTAAACACCCTACCTTAAGTTTTCTTCTTTAATATCTTAATACAGTCAATTATATAAATATATTATATTTTTAAACTTGGGTGAATTAAAAACATATTTGTCTCACATTCTCTTTTGCTTTCTGAAATACCCAGATTCTTACCTCGCAGTGTTGTCTGTGCTAACTGAGCTTCTCAGAAATATTTCACACCTTCATTGTTTTGCTTAGTGGGAGGAATTTTGGCACCTGGCTTCTTTCTTGCTCAGATCTTGAGGGCAGATAGTGTTTAAGAAAACAGGATTTGCAATTAGGGAGACCTCAGTTTGGATTAGGTTCATCCATTTGGTAGTTGGTGATCTTGGGCCAAGTTGCTTCTCTGAATTTTGTTTGCTCAGTTATGAATCAAGGATTATAATCCTCACAAAATCATAAGAATCAAAGCCAAATAATGCATGGAAACGTTCAATTCAGGGCTTAGCACACTGGCATGGCACAAATCAGCTGTTGTTATTATAAGTATAAATCTTGTGGTATGCTCCTTTATGACCTGAAGATGGCATTTTCCACTTCTACTATTGATCACAGCATGGTTAAGATCATGCATGTTATGTCATTGCAATTTCATTCCCAAATCCGTTCATTTATTCAGCAGTGAGTTGAATACCTTTTATATGCCAGATACCTTGCTTGGCTGTGGATGATACTTGCTCCACAAGACAAACATGGGCTTAAAGAGATGTGCTCTCTGCCCTTGTGAAGCTTGCAGGGGAAGACAGGCAATTGAGTATTTGGTAGATAGAAAGTGTTCCCAGAGACCTCTCATATAGTATAGGGGATAAAGGAAGCCTGGTGTTGAAAGGGCAGAGAGTCTTCTAGTTGGATGGAATAGCATGTGGGGAATAGTTTGTGGCATTTGAGGAGTAGGGAGACGACCAGGCTGCCCAGAACAGAGTATGGAAGACGAATTGGAGGCTGGACAGGCATGAGTGTAGGAGACTAGCTTGCAGGTTTATGGAGTTAGGATGAGAAACAATGGTGGCCTACAGGAGTAGCAGTAGCAGTGAAGCAAAGTGGATAGATTCTAAAGATATTTAGGAGGTAGAATTCATGTGATTTGGAAAGTAGATGAGATAAAGAATGAGAGAGAGTCACTCAGAGGCTTTATTGAGCAGGTGGGTGGCCACAAATTTGAATAAGTGGGTGGATGAGAAGGGAATCTTTGGAGAGGAGGAGAGGACTTGAGGAGTGTCAGATGCTACTGAGGAGATAAGCAAAATAAAGTCTGAAAACTGATCACTGGGCTTGGTGACGTGGAAGTCACTAATGACCCCAGAGAGCGATTTTCCTGGCTTCCTTCCTAGGGTTAGACTGCAATGGGTTGAAGAGAGAGCAGAAGGTGAGGAAACAGTGATAACTCAGTCAAGAAATTTGGGTGAGAGGGGAGGAGACAGAAAAGGTGGCAATTGGACAGGGACAGGAGTCTAGGGAGGTATTTGGGTGCTCTTTTCTTTTTCTACTTCTGATTTTTATTGTGAGAAGTTTGGGCATGTGGAAGTGATGACAGGATGACACCAGTAAAGAAAGAGACACTGTGAATACTGGAGACACAGTGATCTATAGCTAGGACCTGAGGAAGCAGGTCACAGAGCACTACTGGAAAATTGGACATCATCTCTAATGTAATTGAAGAAAGGAATTGTTGGCTTGGGGTGATTTCCTGCTTTGTTTTGTTTGTTCGAAGGAAATTGAGGCTCTTTTTTGAAGTTGCCTCTGTTTTTTCCCCTGAGGCGGCGATAGTAAGATCTTTTTGTGAGTAAGGAGGCACGTCGGAGAGTCAGACATTTGAGGATGGGGGAGAACGGAGAGCTCATTGATAAATGATATAATAGAGGTTTGCTGAGCACGGTTGTTGAACTATTTATAATCATGAATGTGGAGTGATGCTAGTCTCCCTGGTTGTGATTTACTCCATTATTACCTAGCAGATCACAGGTAATCATGAAGATGACTGAGCCAGGGTTGGGGTATTGCCGGGCAGATACAATGAAAAGACAGGGTAGCAAGGGGATGTAGAATATTGGCAGGAGACCTTTTTTTTTTTTTTTTTTTTTTTTTTTTTTGAGACGGAGTTTCGCTCTTGTTACCCAGGCTGGAGTGCAATGGCACGATCTCGGCTCACCGCAACCTCCACCTCCTGGGTTCAGGCAATTCTCCTGCCTCCTGAGTAGCTGGGATTACAGGCACGCACCACCATGCCCAGCTAATTTTTTGTATTTTCAGTAGAGACGGGGTTTCACCATGTTGACCAGGATGGTCTCGATCTCTTGACCTCGTGATCCACCCGCCTCGGCCTCCCAAAGTGCTGGGATTACAGGCGTGAGCCACCGCGCCCGGCCCGACTTTTTTTTTTTTTTTTTTTTTTTAAATCATATTGCTTATCTTCTCTGTATTGTTCCAATTTTAGTATATGTGCTGCCGAAGCCAGCACTGGCCGGAGACTTAATGACCAGTTCAAGTGTCTGTTATCTCCTTTGTTTTTTTTTTTTTGTTGTTGTTGTTGTTGTTGTTGCTGCTGTTTGTTTGTTTGTTTTTGAGATAGAGACTCGCTCTGTCACCCAGGCTGGAATGCGGTGGCACAATCTCGGCTCCTGCTACCTCCACCTCTTGGGTTCAAGCAATTCTCCTGCTTCAGCCTCCTGAGTAGCTGGGATTACAGGTGTCTGTCACCATGCCTGGCTAATTTTTTGTATTTTTAGTAGAGATGGGGTTTCACCATGTTGGCCAGGCTGGTCTCGAACTCCTGACCTTGTGATTTGCCCACCTCGGCCTTCCAAAGTGCTGGGATTACAAGCGTAAGCGACCATGCCCGGCCCTGTTATCTCCTTTATAAAAAAAACTGGACATATTCTAGTTGGTGCTGGTTAGATTTTTTTTTTTTTTTTGAGACGGAGTTTCGCTCTTGTTACCCAGACTGGAGTGCAATGGCGTCATCTCGGCTCACCGCAACCTCCGCCTCCTGGGTTCAAGCAATTCTCTTGCCTCAGCCTCCCGAGTAGATGGGACTACAGGTACGTGCCACCATGCCCAGCTAATTTTTGTATTTTTACTAGAGGCGGGGTTTCACCTTGTTGACCAGGATGGTCTCGATCTCTTGACCTCGTGATCCACCCGCCTCGGCCTCCCAAAGTGCTGGGATTATAGGCGTGAGCCACCGCGTCCGGTCAGATTTTTTTTTTTAACCCCTGGAAGAAAAGTGTCATTACATTGGAAGAATGCAATTTGGCAATGACCTAAGACAGCGTTTGGTCCCTAGAACAGCAGCATTAGCATCACTAAGGAAATTAGAAAGACAGATTCTCAGGTTCCACCCCAGATCTACTGAACCAAAGACTCTGGGGCTGGGACCCAACAATCTGTGCTTTAACAAGCACATAAGGTGATTCAGATGAATGCTAATATTTGAGAATAATTAATCTAAGAGAAAAGCCTATGAATGGCCAAAAGGTTGGACATTAACAGTAATATTAATAAAAATAAATGTGAGTTCTTTAACATCGGGAGCTTGTCTGTCTTGTGTAGCATTCTCAGCACTCAGAACATCTGGGTCATAGAGGGGCAAAATGTATATGGCATGAAGGACTGAATGAGTTTATAAAATAGCAGAAAGGTGAAGGAAAGCTGGGAGGAGCTTCCATATAATAATCTGTAATTTACTTGAAAGCTCATTAAATCTACCTCTACACTGGAAAAAAAAAAAAAAAAGCCATACCAAGTACAAAAACTAGGAGGTAGATATTTCCTGGTCTCATTAATATCTTTTGCAATAAGAGATTTTGTTATGTCTAAAAGCTTACACACACTTAAAAAAACCAAAACCACTCAGGCCAGACATGGTGACTCATGCCTGTAATCCCAACACTTTGGGAGGCCAAGGTGGGAGGATTGATTGAGGCCAGGAGGATTGATTGAGGCTATGCAGCCTGGGCAGCATAGCAAGGCCCTATCTCTGTAAAAATAAAAAATAAAAAAAACAAATAAAACTCATCTGTTTCATAAAGTGAGAACCTGCTATAGTAGTATACATTTATGTCTTTAAGGATAGTAATAATTAACTGAGAAAAGCCCAGACATTTAAGATGAAAACTTTATTTTTTCTTTTTTTTTTTGAGACAGCATCTCACCCTGTCACCCAGGCTGGAGTGCTGTGGTGTAATCTTGGTTCACTGAAGTCTCTGCCTCCTGGGTTCAAGCAATTTTCATTCTTCAACCTCCTCAGTAGCTGGGATTACAGGCCTGTGCCATCACACCTGGCTAATTTTTGTATTTTTAGTAGAGGCGGGGTTTCACCCTGATGTCCAGGCTGGTCTTGAACTCCTGGCCTCAAGTGATCCACCCACCTCAGCCTCCCAAAGTGCTGGAATTACAGGCATGAGCCACCGTGCCCAGCCAACACAGAAACTTTAAAAGTAAACTTTCATTGTCTATTTTTAATTATAAAAGTAATACACATTAATTTTAAAGTTTATAAGATGTAGAAAAAGAAAAAGAAAAAAAACCTGGCTATTCTGGGCACACTGCCTATCACTGGGTATCCCTGCTCCACAAGGAGGAGAAACTCTGCTGCTGCTATTAATTAAATACAAAAATGAAAAACCCCACTGATACTGCCGTAATCTAGAGATATCATTACCTTTTGGTTTATTTCCTTTAGGCTTTTATTATGCTTATGCAAATGAATATACAGATATTTAATTTTTTAACATAATTAGGTCACACTATATTTTTGCTTTCATCTCTAAGTAATAACTTTTTATGAGAGTTTATTTTTCCTTAGCTCTTAAGAACTTCCACTGTGGTGAAGAACAGATTCCTGTAGGTGATGATTCTTAAACACCGGGGCACTTTGTTGGCATCTAATGGCACTTAGTAAGTGTTTGTAGGCTACATGTAATGGAAAATTCCACTACCTTCTCTTTTGAGGATTTTCCAGACTGTTTATCCATATCTTTAGAATAATTTGAGTGAATCAAAAGTAGTCATTTTCAAACTTCAACATGTGTAAGAATCTCCTGGGCAGCGTGTTAAAAATGCAGATTCCTGGGCCCTAATCCAGAAATTGGATTTAGCAGGTCTGGATGGGGCCCAGGCATCCTTTTTTTTTTTGCCCCTGCTCTGTCACCCAGGCTGAAGTGCACAATGTCAGCTCACTGCAACCTCTGCCTTCTGGTTTCAAGCAATTCTCCTGCCTTAGCCTCCAGAGTAGCTGGGACTACCAGCATGCACCACCACGCCAGGCTAGTTTTTGTATTTTTAGTAGAGACAGGGTTTTGACATGTTGGCCAGGCTAGTATTGAAATCATAACCTTAAGTGATCCTCCTGCTTCAGCCTCCCAAAGTGCTGGGATTATGGTAGACATCCCTTTAAATGCGTGCCTTCTGTGAACAGCACTTCCACTATTGACTTAGAGGGGCAAAAGGTCTTATAATTTTCGATCCATTAGGTTATAAATTACCACCTTCACTTGTAAGGTGGTAAGATTAAGATAGTTAAAAGGAAATAATGATTATTCATAAATTATAACTAGGCATCATTGCAGCATTCAGAACACTTTTAATCAAAGTCAAGCATTCTGTAATGTTTTTCTTTTCCTTTTAAATGTAATTTTCTTTTGTCACAAAAAAATTTTTAATGGTGAAAGTAAGATGTAGGCGAGTTAAATTGCTCAGGGATCATGTAAGCAAATTTCTGGCCTCCTACCTGCTCAGATCGTTGAGCCCTACAGGATTGTAAGAGACGCACATGACAAATTATGGAGGAAATGAGAGAAAACAGTAAGAATCTTAGGAATAAAAATAGGAGAGCAGGAATGAGAAATATATGTTTCTATGGGTAAGCCACAGAAAAGAGAAGATATGATGATTTATGGAGATATATGTGTGCTAAATCCCTGAGCCCCATTTTCTCCTTTCTTTTCTCCTTCCTTCCTTCCTTCCTTCCTTCCTTCCTTCCTTCCTTCCTTCCCTCCCTCCCTCCCTCCTTCCCTCTCTCCCTCCCTCCTTCCCTCCTTCCCTCCCACCTTCCTTCCTTCCTTCCAAAAAATTTCTTTTTTATTTTTGAGACAGGATCTTTGTCACCCAGGCTGGAGTGCAATGGCACAATCTCAGCTCACTGCCACCTCCATCTCCAGGGCTTAAGCAATCCCCCTGCCTTAGCCTCCAGAGTAGCTGGGACCACAGGCGTGCACTACCACGCACTACTAATTTTTTGTAGAGACAGGGTTTCACCATGTTGCCCAGGCTAGTCTCAAACTCCTGGACTCAAGTGACCTGCCCACCTTAGCCTCCCATAGTGCTGGGATTACAGGTGTGAGGCACCGCACCCAGCCCCCATTTTCATATAGAAAGCACAACATGGACATCAGAAAGCTTGCCCTTTGATACTAATAGAGTCACTGAAGTTCACTGAAACAGATTTAGGAATATTCTGAACCACCAAGAGGGAACCCTCTGAACCATTTCTAATATATTCAGACATTTTGGGTATTAACTAAATAATAAACTACACAAACCAACCTATCAAATGCATTTGTTATTACTTTTTAAAATGTAAATTACAGAATTTATTGTATTAGGATGTACCTCAAAAAACAAAAGTTAATCTTGGCTATTCTTGGCCCTTTGATCTATGTAAATTTTAGAATCAAGGTATCAAATTCCACCAAACAATCTATTCAGATTTTATTTAATCTATAGATGAATTTGAGAACTGACATCTGTAAAATACAAGTCCTCCAACTCATTATCATGAAACTGATTTTTTTTAGCCTTCTCCAAAATATTGTAAAACTTTCTATTTTCTTTGTAGAGTTGTTTCCTCCAGCTTATTGCTAGCTCCTTGCTATTAAAAATGGGGGTATCATTAAAAATCAATTTCACTTGTTGCCTCTTTACAAAAAGTACAACTGATCTCAAGTATAAATTTATACCTAACAAACTTGATAAACTTATGTTAGTAATCTCAAGATTTTTGGATTGTGTTTTATAATCTTATGTGATGAATAAAAGTTTTGTTCCTTTTTCTATCATCATAGTTCTTTTTCTTGCCTAACTCAGTAGCTGAGACTTTCGGAAAAATGCTGAATAGGAGTGGTGATAAGAGATAGAAGACAAATCCCTTCTAGATCTGAAGAGATCTACTCTGAAATGCCTATAGACCATAAGCAATATGTGTATGAGCAAGAAATTTACTTTTATATGTTAACCTCTTGAAAATGGAGTCTGTTAGTTCCTATAGCATGTTCTGTCCTGACTTATATAACCAGATTAAAATAATTATCTTCTATTCCTAGTTTGTTAAAACATCTCATACATCACTGTTGAATCCTACCAATGTTTTTTGCCATCTGTTTTGATGATTTTACCATTTTTCCTCTTCAGTCTGTTAAAATGACAAATCATATTCACTGTTTTGTTAATAGTTTCCATTTATTACTGTTTTGTATTACATAAGAGCTGATTCTTAGTGTGAACTAGGGCATTGGACCCCTCCTCCTACCTCCCTTCTTCTGGTATCTCCCCATTAGCCCTTGTATCTTAATCAGGAAAGATGGACAATGTTGTTAGTGCTTTCTCCTGGTTCTCCTCTCTTTTCATAGTTGTTTTGTTAGGATGGTAGATCCTAAATAGGTGTCTGGGGAAAAAAAAAAAAGTTTCTTTAAACTCAGTAATTCAGTAGCCACTAAGTCATCTTTATTTTGTTGAAGAGAGGAGAATACTTGATGGGCAAAGGTGTATGGGCGACAAGACCATGAAAGCATAACAGACTTCAGTTTATATATGAATCCTGCTGTCTTCTCTGCAAGGAGGTATCCCACTAGTGATTTAATTATCAAGGAAATGAAGATAACTTTTCTGCAGAGTTCATTTCTTTCTCATAAAACAAAAGTCAACTTCTTTCCACATAGCGTTTTAGGTTGAACTGACTAAATTATGTGTTCTAATGTACTTGGTTTTAGTGATTTTAAAAAATCTTTTCCTTCCCTTCCTACTTAGCAACCTTAGGAAACTGGTAAAAGCAAACAGGTAAGTACCAGAATGTTCACCATAGTCAGATTAAGGATAGCAAAAACCAAACAGAGAGCTGTATATATAAATTGTTATAGCCTTAGGATATTAGCCATTAAAAAGAATAAATTAGATAAATGTATAGATATGAAAAGATCTCCAAGACATTTGTTAAGGGAAGAAGCAAAATGCAGAATTATATGTATGGGGATAGCAAATTTTCTGGAAGGATCCATGAGAAGGTGATAAGGATAGTGGAAGTGGAGTGAGGAAACTTCATTTTCTGCCTCTTGGTTCTATATGAAAGGTTTTCTCATATTACACATATTGCTTTTTAAATAATAATTTAAAATTAGTTTAAAACTTAAATTGCTTTCTGGTGTTTAGCTTCTTTCAGGTTTTGTGGTCTTTCTGCTTCCATGGGCCCCGCTTTCTCTCCGAGCATTTCTCATGCCCATACATGTTTATTCTGGACTTGTCATCTTTGGAACAGTGATTGCCACAGTACTTATGGGAGTGACAGAGAAACTGATTTTTGGCCTGTAAGTTGCATAGTCTTCTTAACTGTAATACTTAAGCCATAAAATGTTAAATACTTGTTCACTGGGAAAATGTCATATAAATGTAACAAAATTTTTTAAATATTGAAATTTTTAAAAATATGCTTAAAACAATTTGTTATAGCATACAGGTGATATGATATTACTAAAAGTTTAGAAGGACCAAAAAGTCTGACAAATTGTACTACTCTTACAAAACAGCTATTGAAGTTATACATTCCCTTTCAATCTTTTTGATATGCATGTTTTTACATTAATTATAATTATAGTGTACATACATTTTTGTTTCATCCTTTTTTAAAATTTTTAAGTGATACTGTTAGCGGTGGAGGGTATCTAGGTTCTTGGCATTTTGAACAAAGACGTGGACAAAACACACAAACATAGCAAGGAAAGAACGAAGCAACAAGAGCAGAGATTTATTGAAAATGAAAGCACACTCCACAGGGCGAGAGTGCCTAAGAAGCCGCTCAGGGGCCTGGATACAGAATCTTCTTGGGTCTAAATGCCCCCTAGAGGTTTCCCATTGGCCACTTGGTGTTCACAGCATGTAAATGAAGTGGTGGCCTGCAAAAAGCAACCAATCAGAGGCTGATGTGAAGTTACAAAGTTACATTCTTATGCAAACGTCTGATTGGTTGTAGAAATCAGAGATACTTTCAGTTTTCCATCTGCCACCCAGAAAAGCAGGGTTTGTAAAGGGAGTAGCCTCCAGTCCTTTTGCTACTTAGGTGTGGAAAGTTGGGGTTTTCCTTTTGGTTTAATTCTAGGAAGTCAGTGTGAGGTTCCCTGCCTCCAGACCCTACCTGCCTCAAAACAAGTGTGACAGATGCTATGTTATTTTCATATTTATTATTTTTAAAGCAATTTCATGATGTATTCCTGAGTGAATTATAGCATAGCTTAAATTTCTCCTTAATATCAAGCTTTGGGCCGGGCGTGGTGTCTCACACCTGTAATCCTAGCACTTTGGGAGGCCGAGGCGGGTGGATCACAAGGTCAAGAGATCGAGACCATCCTGGTCAATATGGTGAAACCCTGTCTCTACTAAAAATACAAAAAACTAGCTGGGCATGGTGGTGCATGCCTGTAATCCCAGCTACTCAGGAGGCTGAGGCAGGAGAATTGCCTTAACCCAGGAGATGGAGGCTGTGGTGAGCTGAGATCGTGCCATCGCACTCCAGCCTGGGTAACGAGCGAAACTCTGTCTCCAAAAAAAAAAAAAAAAAAAAAAAATCAAGCTTTGAGAGTTTACACTGAAATTGTACTAGTGTGCATTTTGAGCAGATAAATTCAAGACTGTTTTGAATGTTGCTGTATCATCCTATTTGTGATTGGATACATCTCTTATTTCATAGGAGAGCTCCTGCTTCATACAGTACATTCCCACCAGAAGGTGTTTTCGCAAACTCCCTTGGCCTTCTGATCCTGGTGTTTGGGGCCCTCATTTTTTGGATAGTCACCAGACCGCAATGGAAACGTCCTAAGGAGCCAAATTCTACACTTCTTCAGCCAAATGGAGGCACTGCAGAGGGAGCGAGAGGTTCCATGGCAGCCAACTCTGGCTACAATATGGACAAATCAGATTCAGAGTTAAACAATGAAGTAGCAGCAAGGAAAAGAAACTTTGCCCTGGATGAGGCTGGGCAGAGGTCTACCATGTAAAATGTTGTAGAGATAGAGACATACAACTTCACATTTCAAAACTGGCTCTACAGTTTAGCTTCTCCTATTAGCCATATGATAATTGGGCTATGTAGTATCAATATTTACTTTAATCACATAGGATGGTTTCTTGAAAGAATTTGTGTTGACTGAGGCCTATGAACTGACCTGAATTGGAAAGGATGTGATGAATATAAATAATAGCAGATATAAATTGTGGTTTTATTACCTTTATCTTGTTAAGGACCACGGCATTAGCACAGTGCCATGTGCAGAATAGATGCTCAATATGTGCCTATTAGTGGTTAATAGGATAAACTGGCAGCATCCCTGGCCTGTTGTCACGCAGTCATTTTCTGTTAATTCTGGGAGCCAATGATTTCACAACTAGATGGAAGCAGTCCTAAAGATTTAAATTAGATCATAGTATCTGGGACAGGGTTTACACCATGATGCTACACAGATACCATGACAAGAATATAGAAAAATATTTAGGAAAGCACATGGTTCCTCTCTCCCTATGCCTGTCTTCTGCTCCCTCCCCAGCTGGTTTGGGCTCAAATTGTCCCTGGACACCAGGGTTTGCGTTAGGTTATTGATAGATTAGAGCAGGTGGTTGAAGAGGTACACAAAATTCCAGGGTTTTTGTGGGGAGGGAGTAGGTAGTGACTGAGCTCCCAGAATTGAGGCAGCCATTCTTTTTTATATAGGCTAAGAAAGAGGTTATCAGTGAAAAGTTAATTATGGCTTTGGCACTAGAATAGCTCTGTTGCAAAGTATTTGAGCACCCCTCATCTCAGCCCTTTATTTTATCTTTTATGTGGGCTAATGTGAGGGTAATCTTACAGATATTATAGGAATTTCTTTCTTCTTTCTGTCTTTATGAAAACAATGCGTGTAAAATATATCTAGAAAACCTTTCTGTTTGAGACTTGTTTTAACAGGCTTTTGATTCTAGTGATAATTGTACCTTTATCTTTCAAAAGCTGATATTTCCTACCTAAAGCATCTCCCCAAAAAATATCTCATTAAAAAGCCCACAAATAATAGGGGAGAAGAAAGCCTTAGGTACCAATTCCAAAATAGTGATTGAAATTTCCCAAAATAATTATAGCTTCTATCATCTCCAGAGATAATCTGGCTTGGTTTACCCCATAATCTAATTTCAGAAAAGAAAGCTTTATGTTAACATTCATCTGAATCAACAGTAAAGCCTTTTCTCTCAAACCGTTTATTGAGAAACTCAAATGAATATACTTTTTGAATTAATGTCATCAAAAGTGTATGGCTTCCTGTGCTGTTTGTGTCAAACTGAATTTGCCCTCTAAAGCACTTTTCTTCTTTATTTGCATGTTTTCGTGTAAGCTGTGCTGTTTAGAAACAACATCTCAGACCTTACAATGAAATGACAAAGAAGGCAATGGCACTTTTTAAGGGATACTGACAAGCGGTTTCTGTTTTCTAAAGGACAGAACATAGAATGTGTGTCATTAATTAGATTCTTTCCCCTGCTGAGTTGGAAATTCCAGTGTAGCATTGATTGATCACAATTGCCAATCTAAAAGCACAAAGACAGAAGTAAAGCTTTATGCTAATTTTATTTCAATACAATAGAATATTTATCTTGGTGTGTCCTTTTTTGGATAACTCCAGCAGAAAACTGTAACTGCTATGTCTTTAGGAAAATGTAGAAGGAAGAAAATCATTATTCTTTAATCCCTATGAGATTCTTGAAAACCTTAAGTGGAAAAGATTTCTGTCTTTAAATATGTCTTTATATCTTAGTGCATTTATGAAAAAATATTAAATATCCTGAATATTTTATAATTTTGTAGGAAAAAATATGCATCTATTTTTTCTTGACTTCTTTTTATATAGCAATAAAAATTATTTTGGAAGCTCTCTGCGTGTTATCAATTTGTCCAGGCTAGAAGAGGCATTGTTTTGGAAGTTTTTTTGCCATGCTTTTTGGTTTTTCAGCAGAGATAGTGTTTTTTTCAGTTTCTTGATTATGTTAACTGAAAAACTAGACTCTGTAATATATATAATATATATTAATATAATATAATATAATATATAATATTTTATATCTATAAATTTTTTTGCAGTAAAGAGTTTAATACAAGGCAGCCAAGCAGAAGGACTGGAGTTACCACTCAAATCATTCTTCCTGAAGGCTCAGAGGTTAGCGTTTTTCAAGGATGGTTGGTGAGCAGGGGACAAGGGAATGGATGCTGCTGATTGGCTGGGGATGCAATCAGGAGTATAGAAAACAATCTTCATGCACTGAGTCCCACTCTGGAGGGGGGCCACAGGACCGGTTGAGTCATGATTCACAAGTCTGAGTGGGGTTAGCTGTTCACCACTTGACCAATCTTAGGTTCTACAATACTGATGTTATCTACAGAGCAACTGGGGAAGTCACAAATCTTGTGACCTCTGGCCATCTGACCCCTGAGCAGTAAGAGGTTAGAGAAACTGAGGCAGGGCAGGAGAGCCCCAACGTGGAGCTTAGCCCATGAAGGTTCTTGGCTTTTCCCAGGAAAGAATTCAAGGGCAAGTCAGAGGTAGAAGAAAACAGCTTTGTGAAGAGGCAGCACCATGACCTCTCCTGTAGAATGGCGCTACCCCTTAGGCAGAGAGTAGCCTGTAAACTATTTTAAAGAGGTTTATTCTGAGCCAGTACAAGTGGCAGTAACCTGGGGAACACAGTCTAGCAGTTGGAATTAAAGTTTGGTTTTATATATTTTTGGGAGGCAGGAGTTATAGGAAAAGATATAAATCAATGCTTGGGAAGTATGCATTGGTTTGACCCAAAAAGGTGGGATATCTTGAAGCAGAAGCTTAGTTTATAGGTGGATTCAGAGACCCTTTAATCTGCAGTTGGTTAAGGAATAGAGCTCTGTCTAAAGATTTGGAGTTGATCAGGTACAGTGTCTCATGCCTGTGATCCTAGCACTTTGGGAGGCTAAGTGGCAAGATCGCTTGAGCCCAGGAGTTTAAGACCAGCCTGGGCAACAAAGTGAGACCCCCATCTCTTAAAAAAAAAATAAGAAGTTATCCAGGTGTGGTGGCATGTGCCTATAGTTCCACCTACTCAGGAGGCCAGGGTGGAAGGATCACTTAAGCCCAGGAAATCAAGGCTGCAGTGAGCCATGATCATGCCACTGCACTCCAGCCTAAGTGACAGAGCAAGACCCTGTCTTGATAAAAAAAAAAATTGGCCCAGGAGGGGGCGGCAGCGGCAGCGGCCGGCGGCCCGGGAGGCGGCCCCGCCCCCTGCCCGGTCTCCTCAGCGCAGCCGGCTGCCGACCTGCCGGTCCAGGGCAACGGCCGAGGCTACTGGGGCAGAGCGGTAGGCCGGGCGGCTGCGGAGGTGGCGGAGGCTGGAGTGGGCGCGGAAGCGACCGCCATGGCGTTCCTCAAACTCCGCGACCAGGTAGGTGAGCGGCGGTAGGGCGGGATCGCGCCGTCCGGAGAGGAAGGGAAGCAGGGCAGACCGGTGGTGTGGGCCGCCTGGGCGCCTCCTGGCAGCGGCGGGAGGCCCGGGAGGCGGCGGGCGGCGGGCGGCGGGCGGCGGGCGGCCTGGGAGGCGGCGCCGCCCCCTGCCCGGTCTCCTCAGTGCAGCCAGCCGTGACCCGCTGGTCCAGGCCAACGGATTTGAACTCTGAGCATCCTTGTTCTTCCCAGGACACTGCAGGATTTTCTGCTCGCGGCGGCGGGCGGCCTGGGAGGAGGCGGTGGCGGCAGCGGCGGCGGGCGGCCCGGGAGGCGGAGCCGCCCCCTGCCCGGTGTCCTCAGCGCAGCTGGCCGCCGACCCGCGGGTCCAGGGCAATGGCCGAGGCTACTGGGGTGGAGCGGTGGGGCAGGCGGCTACGAAGGCGGTGGAGGCTGGAGTGGGCGCGGAAGCGACCACCATGGCGTTCTAAAACCTAGCCACTCAAACCACGAACATATAGTATCTCAGTTTTTGCATCTTAGGAGTCTAGACACAGCCCGGCGAGCCACGCCCCCCCAGGAGGCCACGCCCCTCCCCTCTCAGGCGGCCACGCCCCCCCGTCAGGAGGCCACTGCCTTTGTGAGGCCGCTGCCTTTGTGGAGTGCTGGGGGTAGAGGCTGCAGTCCGTCGTGAGGCCCTGGCTGTTCCTGGTTGGGTCCAGACAGAGGGGCAACCGCGTGCGAGAAGGAGAGCGGAGGGACTCGTGCCGATCATGGAGCACAAACCGCAGTGCGAGTGCGAAGACGTGAGTGGCCGCAAGCCAGGCGGCATCTTCCTCTGGCGGCCGCAGGTATGGTGGGGAGCGGGGGCAGGGGTCGCCACTCAAGCAAGGGTCGCGAGCCTCCCAACTGTCCCACTTCAGGAGGCCGCCCTCTTGCGGCGCCCGGGGGTAGTGGCGGTGACTCGGACTGTACCGGCCGGAACTGGCAGGTGCGGGACACCAGGGGAACTGGTGACCCGGGAAGCGGGAGGACTTCAGGAGGCCCTGAAGCCTGCCTGACTGTGTGATTCTTCTGTGTCTTTGGTTGGAGTGGAAGTATGGATCTACTTATTTTATAAGTCATATTCCCCTGTTTCTTTATACCTAGTGTTCTTTTATTGGATGCCAGACATAAATTTTACTTTGTATACTGAATATTTTTATGTTCTTATAAATATTATTTAGAATTTTTGGATGTAGATAATTTATTTGGAAACAATTTGATTGTACAGGTCTTGCCTTTTATGATTTGCTGGTGGGGCCAGAGCCATGTTTAATCTGGGGCTAGTTGTTCCCTGCTACTGAGTTAAAACCCATCTTAGTTCTCTACTCAAAGCCTTATGACTTATGAAGTTTTTCCAGTGTAGCTTTACAGTGAAATATTTCTAGTGGGAATAGGCATATTTTTTACACCTAGGTAGGTTCCAGTGACTGTTTTCCCCAGTCCTTTAGGAAGGTCTTTACTGTAGTCTTGGGTAGTTTTTTTACATGTGCTAATCTATTTCTTGATAAAAGTTTCGCTCTTGTTACCCAGGCTGGAGTGCAATGGCGCAATCTTGGCTCACCGCAACCTCCGCCTCCTGGTTCAGGCAATTCTCCTGCCTCAGCCTCCTGAGTAGCTGGGATTACAGGCACGCACCACCATGCCCAGCTAATTTTTTGTATTTTTAGTAGAGACGGGGTTTCACCATGTTGACCAGGATGGTCTCGATCTCTTGACCTTGTGATCCACCCGCCTCGGCCTCCCAAAGTGCTGGGATTACAGACGTGAGCCACCGCGCCCGGCTCTGGGTTTTTTTTTTTTTCTATATGCATTTATCTTCTTTCTAGTACATTCAACAGTAGCCCAGATAGTCACAAAGGGTAATCACATTTTATGTACTATATTATGTTTATGTCTGGTAGACCTGAGTGATATTTGGGTAAGCCCTCAGGAATCTTCCAATTGAAGATGATTGAGAAATTACTTTAGCTCACCAGGGCAGCCATGGATACGATACTCATATCTGATCAGAAACTGGATTGGTCCTCTGATGATGTGTAGAAAGGCAAATTGCTTGTGTATTAAATGTATTCTTTGTGTTTGATCACAAGGGAAATTTACCCTTTGTTATTCTCTTATTTTGTAACATTACAAGTCAAGACAGGACTGATAATCCATTTTTAATATATTGTCACATTTTAAATAAATTGTTTTACATTTCTAATGACAATATTAACCAATACATTTTCTTTAATATTGTAGAAACAACGCCTTCCAAAGAAAAAAATGTCTTATTGTTTGCAAAAAATGCAAGGTACTGACTTTAAAGAAAAAGCTATGGGGAAGAATACATTGACTAACAAAGGTAAAGATGGAACACATGGTGAATGTGAGAACATTAAAAGATGATGTAGCTAAGTAGGAAATGCTTATCTACCTAAATATCCTTTTGTAATCCTCTGTGTATTTACACTTGTTACTCCTTTTGTGCCAGACACTGTTCTAGGCATTTCTGTATTACAGTTCAAGTTGAAAAGCAGGCATATATGTAACAATTATAACAAATTATAACAATCTCATCAATTGGCT
The DNA here is from genome assembly GCF_030222135.1 of Aotus nancymaae. Taxonomy (NCBI): domain Eukaryota; kingdom Metazoa; phylum Chordata; class Mammalia; order Primates; family Aotidae; genus Aotus; species Aotus nancymaae. The sequence continues at coordinate 33,429,960 of NW_026988428.1, forward strand.
CAGGAGACAGGCTTGCCTGTACTGTAATTCCAACCAACCTCCCTATATTTAAAGTAACTACTGAAATAATAAAAACTTGTATGTAAGATAACTGCTCTTATATAGCAACGTTGTGTTTTATTATACTGCCAACCAGTAAGAAAGGGTGAAGGTAGAGAATTAGGGAAAAAAAGTTGCTAAGAGAATGTACTCAGGTAGCTAGGTTTAATCCACACTCCAGTACTTAAAATGCATGCTAGTTTGGCCAAGTTATTTAATGTCTCTGTTCTTTAGTTTTTCCAACTATAAAATAAGAATAATAGTAGTGATTCATATAGTTGTTATGGAAATTCAATGAGTTGGTATTTTAAAGTTTTAGAACTGTGTGAAACTTAACTGGTGATAAGTAACTATGAAAATTTAAAATGTATCAAAAACCTTGTCATATAATATTTCATTTTTTTCTGAATCATGTTTAATTTCCAATTTTGTTAGTTAGTTTGTACTCATGAGTTAGTTGTTATATTTTGTACTCCTGGGTTAGTTATTCTAATTTTTACTTCATTGTTGTTGGTGGTCATTTACAGTTAAATTGCATTGTAGACTGACAGTATGATCTTTATGATACCAACCTTAAAGAAGAACTAGAGAATGCCTTATGGCTTAGCAATGGCTTAGCAAACATGATTAATATTTAATAGGTTCTCTATGGTTGAAAACAATGAATATTATTCAATTTGGGATGTAATGTTTAAATATGTCCATTCAATCAATATGGTGAATTGTGTATTTCAAATATATAACTTATTGTACATTCAAATCCACATATATACTTATTTTTTACTCCTTGTTCAAAACATTACTGAAAATAATGATAGTGGTTTTGTGAACTCCTTAATGTAGCTCAGCCCATTTTAAAAAATATTTTTTGATCTAGAGATTAGACATATTCACATTTTAGAATCATCATATCTTCCAGGTGAATTGAATATTTTATCATCATGCAGTGACCTTTACCATGTTATGTTTTTTCCTTAAATTAAATGTGTCTAATATTAATATAGATATGTCAGCTTCTAATCTTAGTGTCTTTATTTGTTTAGATGGCTCTTGTAGACAATGTGCAGCTGGATTTTGCTTTATTGTTTTAGAAGTTATGACTTTTAGCAGAACCCAATCAATTTGTATTTATGTAAATTACAAATCTTTGGAAGTTTTTTATCGCTTTATTTGTGGTTTCCCTTGGTCCTACTTTTTAATATATTTTTATTTATTTATTGCATTCTCTTAAGAGTGCTAAATTTAGTTTTTATCTAGTATTTTTTACTGTTTATAAATTGCATAACATATGTATATTTCTTTTGGCAATCACCCTAACATTTTTTGTTTGAATTTTTATGGATACATAAAAGTTAGACATATTTCTGCGGAACATATGTATTTTGATATAAACATACAACGTATAGTAATAAGTCTGATTAATTGGGAGATCTTTCACTCAAACATTTGTTATTTCTTTGTGTTAAACATTGTAAATTTACTCTTCGAGTTATGTTGAAGTATATTTAAAATAAAAGCTAAAGTAAGATAATTTACTTCTAATCACCACTTCATATTATACTTATTATTGTTCAATAATTTATATTTTGACATTTTAAAGTTTTTGTCAGCCAAGTTACTTTCTTATTACTGTTTTATACAGATTTAATTTATATTTATCCTCTTGTTTACCAACTTATTTTGTCCTCCGCTCATTCCTTCTTGTATTTAGTACTTCTTGGGATCATTGCCATATGTCCTAAAGTAATGCGTTCTTTAGAAAGATCTTTAGGGAACATATTTTGGGAGTAAATTCTCAGATTTTATTTGAGAAAATATTCTTTATCCTTGTATTAGAATGTCATTATGTCCAAGTGTACAAATAAGGTTTAGGGGACAGTTATTTTTTCTTAGCACTTTAAAGATATTGTTTTATTTAGACTGAGGCAGAGATTTCAGTGAGCCAAGAACGTGCCACTGCACTGCAGCCTGGGTGACAGAGCAACACTCCATCTCAGAAAAAGAAAAAAAAATTTTTTTAATTCTACTCTTTATTCTAAGTAATTATTCCTGTGTGATTCTTTCATCCCCCACGTCAGGCTGTTTTTAAGATGTTTTCTTTGTTTTTCTTTTGTGTTATTATAATGAACAGTTCTGTACAAGTTTCAATCATTTTCTTTTTCTATATTTCCTCTCTTCATTTCCGTTTTCTTCTGAGTATTAGACTACCTTTTTGTCTTATATCATTTAACAACTGTATTTTCCATTTCTCTCTGATGCATTCCTGTTAATTTCTTCAAATATGTCCTCCAATTCGCCAATTTTCCCTTTAGTTATTTAGTTATTTAAAATTTATTGTTTCATGAATTAATTACATTATACAATTTATTGAACTATAGCATATTGTATATATATAATACGATTTCTAAATAGTTATTTTCAAATTTGTCTGGGCTTATAAGCTCTTTTTCCATTCTTATCCTTTCAAATTCCTTCTTTATATATTTAAACATATAAAGTTCTCTTATTTTGTATTTTATATCTGGTAATTTTAATATTTGGAATCTTTGGGTCTAAATATATTGCTTTTGTTTCTATTAAAAACCATAGGTTCTTGTTTTTTAAAATATTTCTGTGGGGGTTGGAGGTTATTATTGTTATATGTCAGCTCAGTATTGACAGAAATTTATTGTTGGGGATTCTATAATATTTGGATAGGCTGTAATTCTCTAAAGGAAATTTACATATGCTTCTGCCAGTTATCTGTAAGAGCTGTGAACACAGATTCATTTTAAATTAAATTCTCACATGCAGTTTGAAAGACAATAGTTTCTGTGGATTTGAAACTCGAGGGTATAGAAAACAGTATCTGTGATTATGAGTTCTTAGGAAATGCTTTTATCTTCTCCTCCTCCTTCTCCATCCATAGCCACAAGCCAAGACATAATTTGTCTGCTTCCTCTCTGGTATGATTTTTTTTTTCTTGTAGATGACTAATTGACAATGTAGCTCTTTGGAATCCTATACAGATGGTCCCTGACTTACAGTGGTTAGACTTATGATTTTTCAATGTTAGGATGTGTGAAAGCAATAAACATGCAATAGACACTGTATTTTAAGTACCCATACAACGATTCTCTTTTTCCCCTTTCAGTATAGCATTCAATAAATTACATAAGATATCCAACACTTTATTATAAAGTAGGCTTTGTGTTAGCTGATTTTGTCCAACTGTAAGCTAATGTAAGTGTTCAGAACAAATTTAAAGTAGGCTAACCTAAGCTGTTATGTTCAGCAGATTAGGTATATTCAATGCATTTCCAGCTTAACATATTTTTAACATGATTTTAACGTTTATTGTGATGTCAACCCCATTTTAAGTCAAGAAGCATCTGTATGTTTTTAGGAGCTATTAGTTTCAATTCCCTATCTTTTGGGGGCCCAAAGTCTTGTTTTAAATGCTCTGACCAGACAGTACATTTCCAGATGTGGCCAATGTCCCTAGAGCAGGTATCAGCTTCAGCATTTGTTTATCACTATAGATTTGTGTTCTCACAATTGTTTTACCTTCAGAAAGTTCTACTATCTCTTTGAAAGTTTAGCTATTTTTAACAGTATGACTTTAATACTCTATACTGAATTCTAGGCAAAATGAAAGACACTTGTTTAGCATATTGCTGAAAACCACAGAAGAGCTTTTTTGTATTAAAAATAGTTTTATCTTCACATTTAACTTTCAGATATGTGCACTCTTAATCTCAGTTCATTTCTCTCTAAAATTGATGAGTTCATGTCCTTTGTAGGGACATGGATGAAACCAGAAACCATCATTCTCAGCAAACTGACACAAGAACAGAAAACCAAACACTGCATGTTCTCACACATAAGTGGGTGTTGAACAATGAGAACACATAGACACAGGAAGAGGAACATCACACACCAGGGTCTCGGGAGTAGGGGGCTAGGGGAGGAATAGCAGGGGGTGGGAGAATTGGGGAGGTATAGCATTAGGAGAAATACCTAATGTAGATGATGGGGCAATGGATGTAACAAACCACCAACATGGCATGTGTATACCTATGTAACAAACCTGCACAATCTGCACATGTACCCCAGAACTTAAAGTATAATGAAAACATTTAAAAAATAAAATAAAATAAAATGATCACACATCAATTATTTTATTTTATATAATAATCAGGTGTACACAAGAATTAACATAACTAATGCATAGCATGATGAGTTTTATAATATAAACATGTTTGGAGTGCTTTGAGAGCACTGGGAAAGGTATTTATTCAGGTAGCTTTCAAGGAAGGCTTTCAAGAGTTGACATAAGCTGAATGAGACCTAAAAGATGAGAAGTTTAAAGACAGCACAGGGCATTCTAGACAAAAGAAATTGCAAAACCATAGGCCAGAGAGGCATGAGAAACATGATATTTTTAGGGAACTGCGATATATTCTGTCTCTGGACCATAGCATATATATGAAAGACTAGTCAGAGAAGACACTAGAGAGGTAGAAAAGGACATCAGATCTTATAGTACAGGTTCTTGCTAAGAATTTTGGACTTCACTGTGGAGAGTCTCTGAAAGCTTATAAACAAGGCAGTAACAACAGAAAATAAATACCTACTAGAGGATTAACATTTAGCAAGTTGCTGAGGATGGATACAAACTATATAATTTTCTTTTTCTAATAAATAGGACCTCAGGCTCAGGCTACAGACCCGGGTATATTTTCTTCTGTTAACACAAATTCGTAAGTATCTAAGGAATTATATGTAATCATAAACAAAAAATTTTAATGATTGCGTAAGAGTGCTGCTTATAAGCAAATGATTACATAGAATCATCAATTTTTGTAGTTCTACTTGGATTTAGTGAAACTTAGTCTTTTGCAGACTTTCAGCACTAAGCTTAAGTTGTAGACAAAATGAATCTTTGTCCTTCCCTTTCTTTATCTCCATATCTCCTCTGTAGTTCTATAATCCACCTATTGTCAGGGTCTCCATGCCACTTTCAAGTATATCTTCATCATAGCTTTCTTCAGGTAATTTCTCATAATCTGTATTTATTTCTTTGCCTTTCTTTTCTTTGAAATAGCTACCATTCCTTATGCTTTTTGAGACTCTTGGCTTTCTAATACTGGTAATATAGTTTACTCTATAGTATTAATGACTTAATCAGTTATCCCCTTTAGGGTGATGCAGATTAATACAAAATAATAATCTCTAATAGTAGAAATAATGGCATGTAGAAGAGATATTTGTTAAGCCCAGGGACTCTTCACTCCTCAAACCTTAGTGACCACCTATTTTGTTGATGTTTATATCTGTTTTTCTCAACTCAAGAAAAGAGAGAGGAAAACATGAATCTAAGTAATAGCAATGAGTTATTTTACACCCATGCCACAATCTTTTAAAAAAAATCAGCAAGACAAATGAAGTCTACGAAAGACTTTACAAACCCCAAATTCCCATGAAGATGATTGAGTAAAATAAGTTGTGAGTGATGGCAAATGATCTTGACGTGTTCAGACCAGCCTTCTTGAAATAATAATTTTTACCTTAAGACAGATAAATACCAGTTTGTTTGACTTATTGAGTATTCATATGATACATAACACAGTAAGAGATGCAGAAGGAAGGAAACTGACTTGTCTAGTTCAAAGCAATAAAACTTGATGACCGTATGTAGACCACATGTAAAATAACATTGCTTATTTTATTTATTGGATACATACATTTTTATTTATTGGAAATATAAATACATACCTTTTTAAAGAAAAGGTTATAAGAGGCTCATAATATAGTTGTAAAAAGTGCATTTTTATCTTCTTCAACACAAGAATGTAGAACTACAAAAATCACTTGAATATTCCATAGCAAGTATTTTGGATATTCTTTCCTTATAAATATTAACTTGGTGAAAAATAAAAATCTCTTTATCTTACCTGGAGCTTCTTATCACTTCTCCAAAAGCATATACAGAGATCCAAATAAAGAGTAAAGACACATATGTCACATTTCTCTTGTTGAGGTTTAACTCCAAGTTTTATAGGAGTTTGCTGTGGAAGTCTCACATCTATTCCATCATTTCTTTCTCTTCTCTCACTTATTGCTTAGTTTTCTTGTTTACGTTCAGTTGTTTAATGTTACAAAAGATTTATAAAATAGAGATGAAAATTCAGTACCAAAGGAATGAAAATAAAGAAAATATAACAGCTGTGGGAGTAAAGTTGCAATAATTCAGCATTGCACTTAGGTGATGAGTAAGCGTGTATTACAGGGAAGGTATAAGGAGTAACAGAGTGAAGAAAGCAATAAATCTATTATCCTGAAGACTGTGTTTAAAATTTGTAGTTTATTTATTGTATAATAGTCTGACGGTTTTTAGTGCAGGTATAATGGTCAAATTAGCATACATAATGAGTAACTTTGACAATGATATATAGGAAAGATTGAAAGAAAGAAACTCAGAATCAGTTATCAAAGTCCATTAGTGGCATGCACAAAGGCTTCATTTGGCATTAGAGAGAAGTAGGCACAGATCCAAAAGACTTTAAATAGGGATTTATTTATCAAACATTTATTGAGAACCTACTATGTTCAAACTATAATGCTAGATCTTAGGCAGGTACCAAGATAAAACTATGTTTCTATGATTTCAGGGTATTATTTTTGAAGGCTATTATGAAGCTGAAGAGAGGGGATAAAAATAAGACAAATTAAAACACCAAAACCTATTGCTATTACCTAGGCTCACTGTTTTTCCTAAATAAGTGCTCTCTGGAATGCTGCAAGTCTTTGATTAATTTTCTAGAGTTGCAGAAACTATAATTCTGGTCATTTTTCTTTTGCCAGTTTACTCATTTTTTTTTTTGGAGGAATGAATATCTGAGATACTTACTGTACCATTTCTGCTGATGCCATGCTTTATCTGGTTAATAAAATTGTTTTCTAATAGTCATCAATAAAGCTTTTTCAGTTTTCAGACTAAATTTACATGTAGGCCTTTGTACTTTGGTTCTGTGTTGCATGCTTTTGGAGCAGAAAGTCTATGGGGAACTGGTATCAATGAATACGTAGAACTCCTGGAGTTATGTTTTATGCCAATGATATAACATGAAGAAAACAGAAAAATGAATCTGAATTCATTAGGTTGCAGAATATCTAAGAGAAAAACCTGTGGAAACTTGGGTTGACCTAAGAAACCAGATCCTAGAAAAACAAATGAGGGCAAATGATAGAGAACATATCACTGACATCAGCTTCCATGCTCCTAGTTGCATACTGCAAAAAGGTACTAGTCTAAGGATAGACTGTTGTCCCAAACCCCATTTTATGAACTGGACCCAGTGAAGTTTTTTTTTCCTGCCAAAATATAGGACGTAGTTTTCAGTCTGCCTATTTCTTAAAATTGAATTATAAACCTTGGGGAAAATGTAAATTTAATCATGTGGAGTACAGGCCTAAAATGAGTGTACTTAAGAAAGTAGAAAGAAAAAAGAAACAGTTGAAATCAGCAAAAATATATGAAAATAAATCAGACTTCAGTTTTAGATCTTGTTTTAATAAATATTTATTTTATTTTCTATTATTTTTATGATTGAGCTATTCTTTTTTTTGCAATTCAGAAAAATTTTTATTTCATTAGTGTGTGATGGTAAGTGCAATAACACATGATAGAATATTGTCATACACAGAAAAGGAATGCATCTAAACTGGTATTAAATATAGCTAGATATCCATGATTTTAACCCATAGTTATTGAATAATCATTCACTATTTTCTTCCTGCCATGGAATATGGGGAGGGAATGGTAGAACTATGGCATTTCAAAGAGTAAATAAATGACTATCAGAAAGTTCTGGTCAGATGCCTTGCTGCTCTATCAGACCTTTAAACAGTCAGAAGAAACTAAACTGCAAATCCTATATCCTTTTTCAGAGAAACCAAAGTGGGCATGGCTAAGGTGTGTTAAAAGAACAAAGATCAGAGAGGTACATTGTTTATGCTGTAGCTATAAGTCTGTTCCCATGAGTAATAAAGTACATTTCTAAAACTAGAGGCCAATCTAGGGAAAACGTAAAATAGAAGGATTGGAAAAAATGGTATATTCTTCATTTTGAATTTCTATAGAAAAACTCAGATACAACAAAATGATTGAATGATCAGAAATTTTAGAAAAAAGTTTTATAAATTCTTGACTCTATAACAAACAAATGATCAACCTTTCTCTACAGGAAACAGAACTCACTGCAAAATTACTTGCAAGAAAAAGTATGTATCATAAAATTCACTGATAAAGCAACATATTAGTCTTACTTTCTGATACATCATAATAGAATATATTTTGTTAACTAGAAAACTAGGAGTCATCCATTGATATTTGTTGGTCTTCTTCTTTGTTCTTTTTTCTTCTTTGAAGTTCCTTTTCAGTTAATTCTTATACTTTTCTGTGGTCCAAAGTTGTTATCAAAAATAATATTAGGCCTTCAAGATGAGGTCTCGTGGGTATAGAATGGTAAAATATTAAGGGACCTAGCCATCACAGGAAGAGAATGAAATACCACAAGCCTATTCTGTCATGGGAAGCTATATCAATATGCCCTTCCAGATCTTGTTGGTGAACTCAGTAGTAGATGAGTTGAGATGCTTGGATCTGTCTTTAGCAGTTTTGTGAAAAGGGACCTCATCACCTATAAGCTGAGACTTCGAACAGGCAAAGATAAGGTAGTATATTTTTATGAGACCTAATTTGGATCTAGACTGAACACACAGGAAAGAGAAAGCACTTGTGGAACAATACATATTCTGGCACACTATTTAACATGGCCACTTGTTCAATTCATAGAATATGCAGCAAATGCAAAAGCTTTGACCCAAGGGAATATTTTTCAGTTTAATGTTTTAACAGAAAGAAAGTGAAAACTGGGATTTCATCTATCATATTTCACTACAAAGAAAACTTTAGAAATAGATTCCTCTTTTATATATTAAGGTTGGAATCGCTTTGCCACACTAGCCTAAGAGTAATAATGTAGGTTATTGTTTATCATCTCTTATAATAAGAAAAATAACATATATTGAATGTCTTAGTTTATAATTTATATGTGTTGTAGTTGATTTAGAATAATTATCTTCTCTGTAAATATTTAGGTTTTATTCTTAAATATTTGACTTAGAGTGTATTGAAGACAAGTATTTTATAACAGACTGTCATCTTAAAATATGTGTCATAACCACTAACCCATTGCTTGTACAATAAGTTAAAAATATTGGGGGTATATTTGGGGATTACAGCTGAATAAAATGGCCTTTCCTCAGGTGCTCCTCAAATGCTTTGAAATGGGCCATGAGGGAGTGTGGCATATACATGTTAACTTTTCTTTGAATATTTCTCTGAAATATGAATAACTTCAGACTAATTTAGACAATATTTTGGGTGTGAGCAGCCTAGTTACAGAAATCTTATTTACACAAAGACTTACATGTCAGCCTTCTAAGCTTTGCTGCCAATTATTTGTGTTTACAGCCTGTATGCTTTCAGAGTTTTAACAATTTAAAAACAGAGTACTACTTTATTATAAGTAAGAGTTTTGTAAGCACAAAATACATTTGCAGTTGGTAAGTAGAGGTTTATAGAACTCTACAGATGCATTTGTTTCTATCCATGGTCCAGTACAAATCTATGACAGCACCATTGGTCACTAAGGAAATGGTTATTCAAACCTGGTTCTTAGTTCCAGCTCAGTAATAGTCTAACTTTCTTAATCTTGCTCAGCCCTCCCTACTCTTTGATTCCCAAATCTAGCTTGGCTTTTATGTTCTATCTATCTAAATTAATATGTTACCTTACTTTATTATCTGTTCTCAGCTTTCCTATCTAAGGCAATTTGTATTTACACTTGTTTGTTAGGTAAAAAGCTCATCAATCTATATAAAGCATGAGCTTTTATTTTTACCTATCAAATAATTCTTAATAATTAACTTTAGTCATTTCTATATATATATAGACTACAGGCTCACCCTTTCAGCAGGGACTGGAAGAGAAAATGATTTGTGTTCCTTCCCCATATCTCAGTTAGACAGATGCTTCTGAAAGCAACTAAATATTTTGGTTGCATCTGTTTTGAGAAATATTTTATTACAAATATTTAATGATCTTAAAAATCAGCTGGATCATAAAGATTATACATTTTCTTTCCAAAATATTTGCATGCTATGTGCCTATACAACAATTTGGTAATTTTTTAAACAAAAAATCATTTATCCTGATAATAAATGCCAAGAGAAAAAGAAACTTCTGAGAGACTGTGAATAAAATAAATCTTAAACACTCACAAAAAAAAAATACTTCAGTGTAGTGCAGAATAAACAAACTAGAAATTCATCTGAAATTCTAAATTTCTAATCTGTTTTTTTTTTTGTTGTTGTTGTTTTTTTACTATTTTCTTCCATAAACCATATTGGTATTCCACCTATACATTGCTTGATATAAAAATTCGATGTTACCTGCTGTCTTCAAAACATAGAGTAAGTTGTTACATGACTTTGTTTTCATCCCTGCTTACTTCATTTCTAGGTAAGTTCTGAGTATGAAGAAAGATTGAGAAATAATACATACCCAGCAGCTGATAACTCCATCCTCTCTTCAGATAGTTCAAGTTTCTGTAACACATGCAGTGAAGACTTTACATATAGAACCTACATATCTTCAACAACTAAAACATTTCAGGCAGGACCCTGTGCATTTGCAGTTGACCTGTCAGTAAGGAGACCAACCACACCGATACAACTTTATCCTGCACATAAGGAAAGAACTGTTGTGGGGAAAACCTGTCATGCAAAAGGACAATCTATAACCTCTACACTTAAATATAATAAAACCAATGTGCTATGTTCATACCCTAAGCTCAGAAGTTGTAAATCAGACAGTGATCTTTTAGCATCATTTGAAACAAGCACAACAAAGTGTAAGGATGCTACTACTCAAACAGGGAGTTCATCAATTTATGATAAAAAAGCAAAAGCCATAGAAGAAATGAAGAATTTAAAAAATGTTTTTCTTAACTTTAAATGTCACTTGATAGAGAAAACTAATGTGATTTTAGAAAGCATTTTTCACAAAATAATGTCTGATTTAACCCCGGCCATTCCCTCTCTCTCTTCTGTTACTGCTGAAGTTTTTGTTGAACAATGTGAATGTGAAAAAGAAGACTTGCCCTCCAATGTTGATGTTTGCTTAGTTGCTTCTGAGATTGTGGAAAATATGCTTGAGAAGTTAGAGTCTGCAGTGGAGAAAAAATGTGTTGAGATGTTTTCACAAGAAGATGTACCAGTCAATATTAAACCAAGCTTAACAGCCAGTGATGAACATCTCCCATCATCAAATAAAAAACCTTTGATGGATTCAATGCCTCATACTTTAGACCCGATGTATGATATTGCAGAGGACATGGTGCATACCATTTTAGAAAAGCCGATGTCTCTTACTTCTTCTAAGCAAAATGAATTTCTTCATCCTAAAGATTCAACTAAGCTTTCCTGCCAGCAACATAAGACAGACCCAGTATGCATGTTCCTTCAGAGAGCTGGCAAAAATAAATCTAGTCTTGAATCTGACACAGCTAGTTTAATTGTCAATGAAGAAATACAAAATTTACTATCAAATATTTTTTCCCAATCCTCTTTGGTTGGTTATATAGGGGAAGCAATTAGTGCTATACTAGGTTATATGAGAACTGAACTAAATAATGAGATAATTATTGCATCTGAAGAAACAGTAGTACTCCTTCAGCTACTTGATGATATCCTTGTTCAACTCCATCAAGAACCAGCAAAGGAAAATTTTCAAAAAAGTAGACAACCTAGAATAAATAGTCATTCTGACACCAAAGAAAAGTGCAGACTCGCTGGCACTAGATTATCTAATAGTCCTAGGTCTAGGAGACCATTTCCACCTATAAATGTTCCAGGCATGGTTCTTTATTCTAATGATGAGGAGACAGACAATATTGTAAAAAATGTGCTTGATTCAGCTTTCAAAGATGAAAAAATAAAATCACAAGAACAGATTCCTAATGATTCATTTACAAAGGGAAACCCTTGTTTTAAATACAAAAGAAATATCAAACCACCTACAAAGCCTGTTTCTAGAAGCCAAGTTGCATTTCCTGATTGGGAATTAAAGACTGAGCCACCATCTCTTAATCATAAAGATACTTTAAAGAAAAAACTTTGTTTGAATAAAGTTATTTCAACCTTCAGCCAAGACCAAAAGCATCAAATACAAAAGGCTTCAGAAAACATAGTCCCAAGTGTTTTAAAAGAAATGCTCAAGGACATATCTTTTGTTCCTCCTGGTCACTTAGATGGCAAAACTGGTGATGAAGCTTCAGTTCTTGTTTCACAAAAGCCTCAAGGACTGTCACATCAAGAATGGATAGACCAGCTGTTTTCTGTTTCAGAAATCGATACAGTGGCTCAAGAAATAAGAGACTCTGTGTTAAACATGCTTCATAAGGCACCAAACTACATTTCCAATACCACTAATAGTTACATTTCATCATCAGTTCATCAGACTTCCTTAGATAGTTCTGACGCTGCACACAGAGTCAAAGAAGCACCAAATAAATGCTCATTAAAAACATGGCTTGTCAGTGAAAAGAAAATGCAATCTTTATCTTCATTCAATATTGATTCTAAAAAGCTTTCCTGGTTAAAATCTGGAGAAAGTGAACTTAAACCTGTAGATGACATTAATGATAAGATCATTCATATAATTTTTAAAAGCCTGAAGTCATTTATTTGTCCAAAATTGCATATGGGCTTCAAATCTTCACTACAATCTCAACTTAGTAGGTACACAGCTAAAATAGTGAACATTGTTTTATGTGCTATCCAGAATGAACTGGAACTCCATAAGAAAAACCTAAATCTTATGGAGATTGACCATACCAAATCCCTTACAGCTAATACTAATAAAAAATTAGAATCTCTTGTCACAAGTATTGATGATGACATTTTGGCAAGTCCATTATTAACATGTATTTATGATATGTTATCCAGCAAAAATGCAGATCAAAGAAACATTTCACTTTCTTCATGTATGCCAAAGTCTGCAAATGACAGTGTTGATGAACAAAGCATTTTGCCAAATAGGCAGAATAAAAAATCTTTTCACAAATATATGGCTACTCCTTGTGCTCTTCACAGTGCCAATGATGAAAAAGATATTCAAAATAATGCAAAATTGGAAGTGTTAGATAGAATTGGGGAAACACTACATGAAATGTTAAGCAAGCTCCTAGGAAGCCAAGAGACTACCAAAAAGAATCAGAAAATGGCTGCTGCATTGCAGTCTAATATTCAGCTAATTTCCAAAGCAATTTTTGATTATATCCTTGCAAAATTATCTGATGTTGACATGGATACCAGTTTTGCAAGTTGTGGATTAAAAGCCATCCCAGAGTCTCTTGACATTGACAACCCATCATTTGCTTCAATTATTGAGAAAATGGCCAAATCCACCAAAATAATGTCCAGCATAGTTTCCAGAATGGTTCAGGAGGGCAATAAAGAGGGGACTCAAAGCAAAGCAAAACCTGTTGCTCCTGTGTCTTCCAAAGCAGAGAGCACAAAAGAAATGCATCCAAATAAACTGAGAACTGTAGCTTCAGACATTCTTAACATAGTTTTTGCTAAACTGAAAGAGTTTGCCAATGGATATTTAGAAATGCTGGATGCTATTAATGATGAAAATAAGAAAAGCAATAAGATGGGCTGGGAATGTGAAAGCACCAATATTTCCAGAGACACACATGAAGAATCATTCCTGTCTGCTTTATACACGCCTGCAAAGAAGGTATCAAGTGCTATCTTGAAGGCTATTCAAACAGAATTAAATGTGACCTCATCAGACTTGAAGACAAGTGTAAAAACCCCACCACGTGAGACTCAGATTCTTACGGATGTAGTCAAATTAATTTTAGATGCAGTATCTTCAGATATGTTTAATCAAACTGAATCTGAAGAGGGAGGCATTGAAACTTATCGTTACAGGCCAACATATGGAAGTCTTCCTGGAGGAGCTGAATCAGATTCATTTCTAGAAGATGATGCATATACAGAGAAGAAAATCACTGATGATAGATCACTACAAAGAGAAGAAATGAAAACACATTCTCTTAAACAATGGGCTCTAGAAAAAACTTTAAAGAAAATTGAAGTAAAACTCAAAGAATCAAATATATCTCCAATTGCTCCCATCATAAGAAATATTTTGAATGAAATTTTTCAAAGTACTTTAATCAATCAATTAAATGTGCTTTCTCTCTCCCACTCTCATTTTAATGGCATGCCTCACAATGTTGATGAGCCAATTGCACAAACATCTGTTCAATGTATGGATAAAATGATAGATCCTTTAATTTCTGAAGCAGATATAACTATAGTAACAGAAAATATTGTTAACACTGTATTTCACAAACTTTATTCAGCTGCCATGACAGAAAGAAATGTAAGGAAAAATAGGTATGAAACTATCAATTTTTCAGCTAATGTTTCTTTTCATGAACACAGCTATGAAGGAAAGTCCTCTGTCTTGGATAAAAATCCATGTACTTTTCAGTCTAGATTCAGTGTTGCTGACAAAGAGGCAAAGGTAAATGTAGTTGAAGATATTGTACAGGCAATATTAACAAATTTGGAAACGTTTGCTACTTCCAAAGTAAAATCTGTCTTTTGTTCCCAAGTCAACTTTACAGTCCCAATGGCCTTACCTATTCAACAAGATCAGAGTACACTGAGCAAAGCATTATCAGCCAAAGATCCATATTCTGATGAGCAATTTTCCTATTGCTCAGTAGATCATACTAAGTCAGGAGAGACCACCTTGTGCCAACTGTCTTTGTCTAAATTAAATACTTATGCACAAGTGGCTAGAAAAAATTTACAAGAAATTAAACATGAATTAGATAAAGAAAAAGAAAATCATTTCTTAACTGACAACATTGGGATTTCTAAAAGTATTGCTAAACAAGAATGTTTTTACTTGGAGAATGTTTCTTCACAGGTAGAACACATTTTTCCTAGAGAAGGTATACTTAAAAAATTGTTTGATAAGTGTCAAACAGAATCAAATGACAAGGAAAATGAAAAATGTAAGCTACTGATGATAGCTGAAAATGTTTTGACTGAAATTTCAATAAAAGCAAAAGAATTAGTATATTCTCTTTCACTTTTAAATTTGCCACCTCTTGAGAATTGTGAAAGCAGGCTTTATAATCATCTTCAAGGAGCTTCTACTAGAGCTGAGGATAGCAAAGCACAAATTAATATGTTTGGAAGAGAAATTGTTGAAATGCTATTTGAAAAATTACAGCTATGCTTTCTGTCCCAAATTTCCACTCCAGATAGTAAAGAGACTCTAGGAAACAGTAAGGAATACATTACTGCTATTACTGTTATAGATTGTTTACCAATCTATAACACAAAGACAAAAGACCAAATTTCTATGGGCTCTAGCAACCACATTGTTCAAGAGATTGTAGAAAGGGTTTTAAACATGTTAGAGTCATTTGTAAACTTGCAGTTTAAACCTATCTCCAAATATGAGTTTTCTGAAATTGTGACAATGCCTATAGAAAATCTTTTTTCTACCCAACAGAAAATGTTAAACAAAAAAATGTTGCCAAAATTACAACCACTTGAAGTGTTCCCTGATGAATCCAAGTCAAATACTATTATTTTTAAGGAAAACATACAGGATATCCTTCTACGGGTTCATTCATTCCATTCAGAATTACTGACATATGCTGTTAATATCATCAGTGACATGCTTGCTGTAATTAAGAACAAGCTAGACAATGAAATAAGCCAAATAGAACCATCTTCAATTAGCATATTGAAAGAGAACACTGTAGCAAGTGAGATCATTGGCACACTAATACACCAGTGTATTCATTTCAATGAGTCTTTGAAACAAAACCCTTCAAAGAAAAGTTTATTCCATGGAGCTGAAAATGCCTACATTGTTAATCAGCTTGAATTAGCAACTAATATGAAAACATTCACCTCACAGTTAAAGGAAGGTAGTTTGCGGATTAATCCTTCACAAGTGAATATAACTGACTTTATGTTTTGTTTAGATGAAGATACAAAAGAAAAGTACAGGGTTTTATCAAATTTACCCACCTCTGTCAGACCCTCTGTAGAAGACACATTTAAAAACTCAGAGCCCACAAAAAGACCTGATTCAGAAATTCCATCATGTTCTAGAAACAAAGTACAAGACCACAGCCCAGGGAAATCTAACTTTGGTCATTTTGATGAGATCATGAAAGAAAATAACTCCCTCCCTGGAGGCAGTATCTCACAAAAGCTGTTTGGGAAAGCAAGCAGCTCCACAGATTCACAGTATCCACCAAAAAATAAACCTGGAATTTTTCCTGCTAAATTTTTAGAAGATATTATTACTGAGATGTTTAAAAAATTGATCTTTTCTTCTATACCAGAAACACAAATACAAGATAGAGGTCAAAATGTCCGTGATGAGAAAAATCAAGCTAAACTCTATGACACTGCTATGAAATTCATCGATTCACTTTTAAAGGAGTTTTCAGATGCTCAAATTAAGGTTTCCAGACAAGACACGGGGAATCAGTTTTTCCCACCTGTGGGAAAAGAGCCAAGAACAGATGAAGCACCATCCAGCATTAAGATAAAATCTGCGGATAAAATGCCACCTGTTGATAAAATGACTAAAAAACCTTCTTCAGTTAAGATACCATCAACTGACAAAACGTTGGTCAATAAAGTTGTTCACTCTTCTGTTTGTAATATTTTAAATGAATATGGATCTCAAGACTCCATTTGTAAGAATATAAACAGTAATGGAGAAAATTTAGCAAGAAGACTAACTAGTGCAGTGATAAATGAAATTTTTCAAGATCAGCTTAACTTGCTATTTTGTGATGAGGCTTCAGTTTCAGCATGTTTGCCTCTGGAATCTAAGAATCTTGTTAAAAATGTCCAAAAGTTGGCCCAAACAGCCAGCAAAGAATGTCAAACTTCATCACCATATACAATAATATTACCTCATAAATTTTTAGAGAATGTGATTTCTGCTCTTTTATCTAAAATTTTCTCAACAATATCCAGCACAGAAACAAGAAAACTTGAGGACAATTTGTTCACAGAACTGGATTTCTTTCAAATTAAGTTAGTGAGTGCAGTTGCAACAGAGCTCTCCCAAAATAAACATATGATTATACAGTATGTAGAATCCTTACAATCTGATGATCATGAAATTACTGAGTTAGTGGTTCAGTCTGTTTATAACAATCTCTTGCCACAGTTTGGATCACGAGAGATCATAAATTGTGTCACCAGTGGATGCAAAATCCTTTCAGAAACCATAGTTGACTTGGTTCTACGAGAAGTGGAAGGCAATCAGTTGCAGAGCTATTTTTGTGGAGGGCTAACGGCTCATGATATTGATCGAGTGGATTTGAAAAATTACATAAATGAAGAACTCAATTCTGATGAAGATGAAGTTGTTTTAAGAGAGAGTGTGGCAGAAGAAGGCTTCAAAGTATTTAAAGATCAAGTAAAAGAAGTCAAGAAGCCAGAAGAAAACAAAGTTTCTCCTAAGTCAACACGAAGCACTAGCAGACTGAAAAAGTTTTTGTCACTATTTAACTGTTGTCAGACCACAGCCAGTGTAAATATTAAAAGTACTGAAGCAACCTCAAATCAGGTAATAGAATCTAAGGAGACACATGTTAAAAGAGCTGTTGCTGAGCTTGACATGGCCATAAAAAAAGCCATGCCTGAAACAGCCTCTTCATCTTGGGAGAAAAAGCCACTGTGTAAGGTAAGTGAGAAGCATGACAGTTAGTGACAAGAAAGGGGAGCTAGCTTTACAAATATGGCCCAATAATGTATCTTAGTTAGAAAAGAATGAATTCAGTCTCAAGCCTGGTGATATTTACAGAATAAGGGAAATAATTACCAGGCACAGCTGTGAATCTGAACTGTAGGAAAGCAGATAATAGGGGAAAAACTAGATTAATTAGAATCTCAAAGAAAAGAGAAAATGAAACCGTTAAGAAAAATGTAAACTAATTATTAAAAACAATTGGTTTCCACTCTTTTGTATTTTTGCCGGTAAGTACTCATTGAACATTTTGTGTGGCGAGCCTAATGCCACTAGAACAGCAGCAGAAGATTGGCTCTGAGTAAGAGGAAGAAAAACAGATCCACAGAGATTCAGACTGCTTAGGTTTGAATCCTGACTCTTAGTAGCTAGGTGACCTTTTGGTAAGCTATATAACCAACTTACCCAACCTTAACAAGATAATTTATATATTTTAAATATCACCCTTACAATTAGCCCATAATCTCTGCTATCAGCATGGTTAACATCTCTTGTTGCTGGCTCCAAACCCTCAAATGATGGTCTGGGTCTCAATGACCTTTTGAGTTTAGTCCTGTCCAAAAATCTATACCATAACATGTTTTTGGAGAACATATTATTTTTGATATTCTGATGAGACCATTCTCTTGATTATCCATTTGATGTGATTCTAAGGTAAAACAAAAGCTTAGATGAACTACAGAAAATAACAGAAATATAACTCTGCTCAATTCAGAAGTACACATGACTTTGCAACAAGTAGATCAAAATATGTGTTAAGGTGATTGATCTGGCAAGATACCTAATTGATCAGAGTTGTATCTGTGTTCTTCCTCTTTTTGAACCCCATAATATATGACTTTAAATGTTTTTAAAGTTTAGAGGTAGATTTCAACATTGTTCTAGATTTATGTTTAAAATTTGTTCAAAATCCAGTATCACAATTTGGGTAATCTTCACTGAACCATTTCAAATTAATTATATTCAAAGACACTTTTTAATTAGAATTATAGGGTTCATCCATCTTTTAAGTAATTTCTAAAACTTTGTCCTGTTAAAATGTAGATTATATGGCAAAAAATGCCATAAGGTAAGAAAATATATCTCAAACTCCATTTAGAGTAATAGCTGATTTGTCCTTTTCCAGAAAGAAGAGAAGAATCTTCTTAATGAACCACCACATTACTTCATACACAGAATTATGAGGTCATCTTCATACGACCAAGAAGATCTCATTTCATCTACTAGGTACATGAAATTAAAGCAGTCCAAATATAGAAATCTGATAAACTAGAGCTTATGGGTAGAATGGGACCCCTGTCAAAACTGTAACTGAGCAAGTATTTAGCTTCAGACCTTCCCTCACTTCTTCCTTTCATTGGAACCCTACTGTGGATAATTCCAAAGCCACATCTGGCTATTTGCTCATGCATTTTTAGATACCTGGCCTGTATGTCCCAGTTTTGAAACCAGTTTCTAGTATATCTTCTTTGTAGTCTTATTACAGTGTTTGTTAATGTGTTAGGTTATTTTCTAATATGAGAGAGGTAATGGCCCAGAAATAGAGCATGTAGTATCAGTACAAAAGGGGCCATGCTTAGCTGTCTTCACAAAGCTAGTGTTCATTGCCTATAAGAAGAATCCAAAGGAATGAGCAAGAAATGTAAGTTGGAGCATTCAGAGATAAATCATAGAAAGCAATGGAGTTTGACGTGACTCTTTAAGAATGGATAGCACTTATGCAAGTGAAAGACAATCCAAGTGTGGATGACACTAGCAGCAAAATACAGACCTTAACAGTTATAGGGGACAAGGAGGAACAAAGTGCCCTGTAGACTTGTAATCTGATTAATAACTCTATCAAGAATAGTGAAAATATCTAAAATTGTGCTTAAATTTATAAAATTATACATAACTTAGAAAAGATAACATTTTTTATCAGGTGAGAAGTACTGATGATATACACAGAAAAGTCTACCTAGTAATTTATTTTTTTCACTCTGCATGCTGGAATTGTATTTTTTTTTTTTTTTGACATAACCCTATTTTGGTTCACCATTGTCTCTTTCCTCCTGCATAACATGTTATTGTAACATACATAACTAATAATGTTGGAACCTCTCTATTGGTTATATCAGTGAAGTAAAAAGCAGGCATAAACAATATTAAATAAAAATAATTTTAAAGCAAGATAATACCAGGAAGCTCAAGATTCTGATTTTCCCATGGAAACAAAATATAAGCAACTACAAACTGACTAACACAACTTTATAACAGCTCTGGAAAACAGTCTGTGGCAACCAAATAAATACTGAATCAATGTCCACTGATAGATGAGTAAATAAATGTGCTATAAATATTCAATGTTATAAATATTCAGCCTTAAAGGAAGGATATTATGACACACACTACCAGATGCATGAACTTTGAAGATGTTATGTTAATTGGGATAGGTCAGCACAGGTCAGCACAAAAGGACAAATATTTCATGACTCTCATATGAGTCCCTAGCACAGTCAAAAATCATAGAGACAGAAAGTAGAAAAGTGATTTCCAGGGGATGAGGAAAGAGGGAAATTAGGTTTTAATGTTTAATCGGCATAGAGTTTCAGTTAAGAAAGATGAAAAAGTTCTGGAGCTGGATGATGATAATGGTTGCACAGCACTGTAAATGTACTTAATGCTACAGAACTATACACTTAAAATGGTTAAAATTGTAAATTTAATGGATGTATAACCACAATTGTAAAAGTAGGGAAAAAGTCAGTCAGAAATCATTTTGATTTGATTTGGAATCTCAGTGAATAATATACTGTTTCAGGTTTCTTTCCATATGAAGAATAACTGTTCTTTTGCTTAACCAGTAAGTTCTTCATTTATTAAATATACCTAAAGTGATGTTCTTTTTTCTTTTGTTTTAGTGAGGCTGAAGATTGTCACTCAGACCAAAGTGCTGAAATATTAGAAGGTTGGATTCTTTTTTCTGAAATTAGAGAGTGTTCAAAAAGAAATGTTGTTTACTGCTTTGATAATTTTTTTTAGTTATCAAACTAAAAACTATTCCCTATCTAAGGTCCTCTTCTGTTTATTTCTGGCTCAATCCATTCCAATTACCCTAACCTCCTTGCTGTTCCTCAAACATTTTATACATTAATGGCCCTTGGATTTGCTGAGCCTCCTGTAGTACTCTCTCACCTGTATCTGCATATCAGATCTTGGCTCAAATGTCACTTTCTCAGTGAGGTCTTCTCTGATCACACTCTGAAACTGCAACTTAATTCTGATCGTGGTGCTACCTATCCCAGTTCTTTGCTTTACTGCATAGCACTTTCTGTTTATTGTGTATTTTAATTGTTTTTTGACTATCTCTCCAGAATGTAAGCCTCATAAAGATGGAGATTTATGTCTGTTCACAACTGTATCACCAAGAGCCTAACACACTGCATGGTTTATAGTAGATACAGTCATTTAATGAGATAGGAGAGACTATGGGAGGAACCAAAGGTGAAGGAGGAGCACATGATTTCTTTTTTGGTTATGTGAGTTTGAGATATCCTTTAGACATTTAAGTTGAGATGCTATGTAAGTAATTGTATATTTAAGTCTGAAATTCAGTGGAAAGATCAAGGCCAGATATATGCATTCCTAATTCATAGAATATACAATAAAATCTCATATAACTTAAATCTGAACATCTGGGTCCCACAAATATCAGGAATATTTCTCTGCCGCTTCATCAAAATGACTTTGTAGTTTTTCTGGGGAGTTGGATGCCCATATACCCTAGAAACTTAAAAACATGTGTTTGGAATCATGGCCCTTGTAGCAAACCCAAATGTCCTCAATCATTTAAAACAAAGTTTGTTCAATTATGTGCAATATAGATACAAACATTTTTTAGGAAGATTATCAAGCAACAGTGAAATCTTACCAATTTTATCACGTAATTTAATCACTTCTCATATTTGAGCTGATTGATATTTTACTATTACTTTTTTTTAGAACCCATATTGGCCCAAAGGGTATTTTAGATAGTTATTCCTTTATCTGCATATTCCTTTTGTTGGCTTTTGATGAGTGTAGCTATATAAAATGCATAGTGTTTTCTTATATGGTATCTCAGTGGCTGCTTGTGAGATAACCATGGAAGACAGTTTCATTCCCATATATGTATGAGAAAATGGAGTCCGAGAAGTTAGATGTTCAATGTTCACAAAGCTCTAAGCAATGAAGCAAAGATTCAAATACAGATTTTCTGTCTTAGCAGGTTAGCTGCTTCCCTAGCAGTGGGTTGTTGTGAAGCTTCTCTCAGTGTCATTTCTAGCTCCTTGACTGAATTTCTTTCACTGATATATTGACCTACTCAGGCAACTTTTGGTTCAGTAGATTCCACCAAATTTCCTCCAGGCATTGCCTCAAAGCTCTCCTGATTGTCCCAAAATTTACAATTTAATAATATCAGTACTCTCCTCTTTATTCTAATGATCTGCTTTTAAGTATGTACAGAAAGTGGTAGAGCTGGAAGCGCTATTAAGAATCGTCTATAATCTCTCATTTTACAGGTAAACAAAGAGGCTTATAGGGATTGAATGGTTGTGCATAGATATATAACTGCTAATTTATAGAGCTTGCCTCTCCCACTATGTTACATTTCTTCTTTCTTTCTTTCTTCTTTCTCTTTCTTTCTTTGTCTCTTTCTTTCTTCTTTATCTTTCTTTCTTTCTCTTTCTTTCTTTGTCTCTTTCTTTCTTCTTTATCTTTCTTTCTTTCTCTTTCTTTCTTTGTCTCTTTCTTTCTCTCTTTTCTTTCTTTCTTCTTGAGACAGATTTTTGCTCTTTTTGCCCAGGTGGGAGTGCAATGGCACAATCTTGGCTCACTGCAACCTCTGTATTCTTAGTTCAAGTGATTCTCCTGCCTCAGCCTCCCAAGTAGCTGGGATTACAGGTGCCCACCACCATGCCCAGCTAATTTTTGTATTTTTTTTTAGTAGAGACAGGGTTTCACCACGTTGGCCAGGTGGTCTCAAACTTCTGACCTCAGGTGATCCACCTACTTGGGTCTCCCAAAATGGTGACCTAAAGTGAGGCCACCACTCCCAGCCTCATCTTTCATAATTTCTAACTGAAGAGATAAGACATGCCCAGCATTCTAGGGCTCTCACCTATTTCAGTGTTGTTCTCAGTACATTTAAAATAACAACTTCTTCCATCTGCCTAAATTATATGATTGTTTGGTGAAAAATAGTAATGTGATCAGATTTGTGTCAACAAATATATATGCCTCAGAAAGAGACTATTTTACTTTTTTTTTTTTTTTTTAATCTCTACAGAAAGTTCTCAGGAACAAAAGCCAGAGAATAGAAGCAGTGTTGAGGTAAGTATTTTTAATTATCCTTAATTGGAATGTATTGGGACCTAGTCAAGCACAACTCAGTTTTCATAGTTCAGTCAGGGACTGTGTGGTGTGATTTGTAGGATATCAGGAAGCATTCTCCTGTTCACAATTTCTTACACCCTGTTCTCTCTCCCTAGCTGAGGCCTGTCCCTGGTATATTAAAATATCTTAACAAAATCCTTTGGGTTAAGTCAGCATTCCTTGTTTAAGTGCACCAAATAATATACTGTTTTTTCCTAGCATCTAAGTACAATTTCATTTATTAGCTCTGTTGCAACAGTCTCTAGAAAGAGCCTAGAAAAAAAAGTTTTCACAGATAATGCGATTATATAGCCTAAGTTGAGAATCAATACTTTACATTGTCTCTGCCCCATTTTATTCCTCAGGTATCTTGTTTACACTAACTTAATACATGAGCACACTTAAGTCTTCTTGGAAGAACTATGGTAAAACTCTTGTAGTAATATCTGCTGCTCTTTACCTGATATAGACACTGCACATTCCTTTTATGTTTCATGTATTTAAGCCTTATTTTATTGATTTTTAGCAGATGACATTTTTTCAACCACCTGTCCCAAGCTATTTTATGCCTCTCTGGGACAATTGCTGCTCCTGCACTCAAAATTGATAAGGGTCTACAGAGTAAAGCTAATATTGGAGACACAATCCCAGCAGTGGCTAAGACTTCAATAAAATAAAATTTGGGGTTACAAAGTGATCATCATTTCTCTCCCCTTATCATTACATCTTTTTTCAGAAAAGGATTTTTAACTTTTTTCAATTCAATCAAAGGATAGAGGGGGAAGACAGAGCTGAGATTTTTCATGAGTTAATATGGTTGAACCACTGACCTTCATTTTGTGTTAGCCAAGGCCTGCATTCATAACAAGGGTCAATCTTAGGCATCTTACTTCACAAAAACTATGAGCCTCAGTCTCAGTGAGCAATTATTTGAGATTGCAGAGCACAGATATATTTTATGGAAGGTGCTATAGTGATATATATAGGTATATCTAGTGGATTTGAGGATTTATTGGTATATCTAGTGTTTAGTGTCCAATGAAAGACTCAGTTTGTATTTCGATTTACTTTGGCAGTTTATCACCATCTTTGAAAATTCCAAGGGTGTTGGCAATGCAAATTCTTCAAACATTTCAGGTACAAAATGAACTATTTTAACAACTGGTATAATTAAGCTCTCAATTGTATGATTTTGAATTTAGGATTTGTGATTACTATCCTGGAAATTAGTGGCTCTCCCCTTGCATATTATCAAAATGGGATTGAAATAATATTCTTACTGTTTGTACAAATACCAATTTGCAGTAAATTACATAGTTCTCTATCTGTACACCAAGGCGACAATGGATAATTTAACTAAAATGTGTCAGGCACCAGCTATCCACATTTTATTTAAAGAAAAAAAATGAGAATCATTAAAGAGAAAAATGACAATAGGTTTCCAAGGTTACCCCCCAGCTAATGAGCGGCAGAGCTGTGTTTCAAATCCCACTCTCATGTAGCATCATCATTGTCTACACACTCAAATGGTCGTAAGAGTAAGGAAGGTACTATGAACAACAGCAGCAGGTAGAGCAGGGGCATGAGGCTCATGGGAGATGGCATGCTGCCTTTGCAGGAGGGAGCTGCTACTCAGCTACCATCACTGGCATGCTAGATTGTTCCCAGTTCTTCCAATTTTTCCAAAGAATCTGGGTATAAAAATTTTATATGAAAGTTTATAACTTTTGAGTATCAT
Source organism: Aotus nancymaae (assembly GCF_030222135.1). Taxonomy (NCBI): domain Eukaryota; kingdom Metazoa; phylum Chordata; class Mammalia; order Primates; family Aotidae; genus Aotus; species Aotus nancymaae. Next base: position 33,455,057 of record NW_026988428.1, read on the forward strand.
TTACTACAATCAAGAAAATATGCAATTTTAGTGGCCCTATTACAATTTATGAAGTATCAGAAAAGTACATAAATGATTATTTCTTTACCTATAAAATAACAATTTTGTTAAACTAATATGATTATATTTTTTAAAGCCTCATGCTGAATAAATGGGGCAAAAAAAAAAAAAATCCAAATAGAAACTCTTTTATTACCTACATAGTCCTATCTCATATGACGTAAAGAACCACTTGGGGTCAGTCAATACAAAATTTACTCAAAGTAGATGAGAATTTATAGTATTTTTAATGTACTTCTACCTTCTCTTGAGCATTCTGAAATAGGTGTCCACACTGAATAGAGCTGAAAGTTATGTTCCCATTTAACTCATTAGACATTTTCAGAGTGTTCTGCTGGGAAAAGAGAAGTGGACTTTGCATACCTGACTAAAGAAGTCTCATAGGACAGTAGGCATAATGATGCCATGAGTGTCAGAAAGCCTGGACCCTATTCCCAGCTGGGTCACTGTTTACTCATATAACCTTAGGTAAGGTATTTGACATCAGCATCCAAAAATAAAGATATTCTTCTTTTTTACTTTGTCCACAGAAACTCCCACGCCCAATGTCTCCAAACGAGGATCTAAAATGTTCACAAAAATGTCTTCAGCTTTGTCAAAGGTGTTTTCTCGAAATAATACCAATATTTCCAGATCTTCTTCACCAGCTCACCATGATGAGCACTAAAGCTTTTGTACCTGATATAAATCATTTTAGAAAATAAAATGATTTTTAAAGCATAGTACTACAGAAAGTAAAAGCAAATAGTGTAAGAGGGACCAGGTAAAAGAAAGGTTTAATGTGGATAACCCCCCATCTAGGCACCAAGGAAGGAGAGCTAAGCAGATTGCCAGCACAATTAGTGCCTGAAGAATATTTTAATTTATAGTGTTACTACTCAGTTATTTCCTTTTATATTATCCTTTATATATAATCATATATTAGTTTATAGAATGAGTGCCTGAAGAATATCTTACTACTCAATTATTTCCATATAATATATATGTGTGTATATGTACATATATATATATATATATATATATATATATATTATATCTTAGTTCATAGAGAACTGCCTAGAGCAGACATGGTACAGGGCATGAATTAAGGAATAAGCAGCTTATAGTTGGAGGAATGTCTGGAGCAGACATAATGCAGAGCATGATTTAAGGGAAAAACAGTTATACCAGGAGAAGAATCCATGGCCCAGGTGGCAGCGTTCAGTATCGTAAAGATACCCACTGTATGGCAGGCTTGGGGCAAGAGCCACTCCTCCTGATAAAGGAGTTGTAGTACCTTGTGTCTAGTTCTTGTGGAATGCTGCCCTCAGACTGGCAATCCCATGAGCGACCGAGGACTTAAAACCCCTCCAGTATAATCACGCCTTGGTGACTGTGAACTTTATCAGCTCTTGTCACTGTGCTAGCTCAAAAGCATCCTCCTATAGAAATCATTGGAAGCTGCCAGCAGGTGGTGGTAGACCCTATCAGCTCTGTCACTGCTGTGTGACTCAAACATCCTCCTATAGTCATATAAGTAGCATGCCCATAAATAAGAGATATTGCACACTGCACCCTCTTCACTGCGCACGGCCCACCTCCTTGCCTCGGTGACCTAATGGGGGTTGACCCCTCACAGCACGGCCCACCTCCTTGCCTCAGTGACCTAATAGGAGTGGACTCCTTACTGTGCACTGCCTACCTCCTAGCCTACCTAGGTGACCTAATGGGAGTGGACCCCTTGTTTATTGCTCATGACCCTATCACTATCCTTAAAGATGACCTCACTCACTACCCTGCCCCCTAACCTATACCCAATAAATACAGATACTTCTGGACGTTTGGGGCCTTGCCTGTCTCCACTTACAGGTGGCGTGGCCCCCCTGAGCCCAGCTGCACTTTCTTTGTCCTTCTGTGCCCTGTCTCTTTATTTCTCAGATCATGTGCCTCAGCACAGTAATAGGGGACACCCCATGACCCAGTGGGGCTGTGGCCCTACAGTTAAACAAATGCTTTGGATATGCATTTTGGTATAAGAATTATTAATAATTAGTATTACCCATGTGCCATGAGAGTAACTGACTAATTAGTAAATTAGACAACTCACAATATCTACCAGGAAATGCACATTGATTTCTCCTATTAAATTTTAGAGGATGTTGTTACCAGGATAGTTATTAAATTGAGATGAAAACCAAGCTGAAAATGAAACTATGTAACTGATCAGCTTACTGTTAAAGGCATATTTAGATACTCAAATAAAATAATTTATACCAGATAAACTTTTCCCATCTGCAAGGAAAGTTAGTTTAGTTTGTGTCTCCCAGGCAAAATGATCAAACTCTAAATAAAGCACCATTTGAAAGTAAGTGATGACTGTATATAATTCCATATATGCATAAAATGGCCCCTGTGATTAAAAAAAAAAAAAGATAAATCATTGCAAGTAAGGTACCTTTTGTGGATAAAATATGAATCATGAAATCATTGGTCAGTAAAGTTATTAAACCATTCTCAGAAATATTAGACAGGAATAGAAATCAAGATCCATTTGTAAAAACAAAAAGTAATAGAAAAATTTAATAAGATGGCTAGCTAGTGCAGTGATAAAAGAATTTTTTTTTTTAATTAGCTGAACTTGCCACTGAAATCAGCATCGTTAGATGCTCTGAAATCAGGACTGACGGTGTTTCCAGCCATTATGACAATTTGAGCTCATAAATGAACACTTATGAACAAAACAAACTCATGTTTTATTATACAAAAAATAATCGTTTCTTGATTCATAACCCATATACCTGATGGACTCTCTATCTTGTGTCAAGAAGCTAGGAACTCTCAACTGAGACAGTAAATAACATGTCATAGCATTACAATGCCTTACGGATTGTACATTGTATGTAATGTAATTAAATATGTAAAACACAATGACTTTATGGTCCCAAGTCTTATCCCTTACTAGTTGGGAGAACTTCAGCAAGTTCTCTGAATTATAGCTTATGCATCTGTAAAGTGGAGCTAAGAATACCTTAGTATTGGTGGTTTTAAAATAAGTCCTCTAATCCAAGCACTTTGGAGGCCAAGGCGGGCGGATCACCTGAAGTCGGGAGTTCAAGACCAGCCTGACCAACATGGTGAAACCTTGTCTTTATATTAATTAAAAAATAATAATAATAAGTCCTCAAGGCCAGGTGTGGTGGCTAACGCCTGTAATCCCAGCACTTTGGGAGGCCGAGGCAGGTGGATCACCTGAGGTCAGGGGTTCGAGACCAGCCCGACCAACATGGTGAAACCCTGTCTCTATTTAAAAAAAAAAAGAAAAGAAGTCTTCAAATTCTTTGACACTCTTTCCCATCAAAAGATGGAAACTTATTCTCTTCCCCTTAAACATGGGCCAGGCTTAGTCATTCACTTGTAAGGAACTGAAGGCAAGACTGGTGCAGTGGCTCATGCCTGTAATCCCAGCACTTAGGGAGGCCGAGGAGGGCAGATCACCTGATGTCAGGAGTTCGAGACCAGCCTGGCCAACATGGTGAAACTCCATCTCTACTAACAAAAATTAGCTGGGTATGGCGGCAGGCACCTATAATCCCAGCTACTTAGGAGGCTGAGGCAGGAGAATCGCTTGAACCCAGGAGGCGAAGGTTGCAGTGACCTTGGTCATACCACTGCACTCCAGCCTATGTGACAGAGCGAGACACCATGTCAGAAAAAACAAACAAAACAAAAAAAGAAAAACATGATCCAAAAATAAAGTGAGTTTATTTTTGGGTGTGACTATGAAACTCTTTGCTGAGACCTCAGAAAGTCTACAAGGTGTTGCTTCATAGGCCCTTTCAAGCAGACAAAAGGCCTGGCATTTTTTTTGTTTGTTTGCTTTTTTCCTTCTTTTTTTTTTTTCAGCATACCATTGCTGGCTTGAAAGGCCTACAAATCTCAAGGGTGTCATTGGACCACAGCTTTAGGAGGAGAGAGAGAAGGGCTAGAGGAGATTTATTGGTATGGATTTTGCCTAACAGGGTTAGTTATAAATTGATTAACAAGAGGATTATATATATATATATATTTAAAAGAATTAGAATTAAACTGAAAGGGACATTCAGGCCTTTGGATTCCAGACTTCTAAGAGCAGGAAGCAGTCTAAAAAGACTGTCACTCAGCTGCAAACATGGGCTACTTTTTTTTTTTTTTTGGAGACAGAGTTTCATTCTTATTGCCCCGGCTGGAGTGCAATGGCATCATCTCAGCTCACCACAACCTCCACCTCCTGGGTACAAGCAATTCTCCTGCCTCATCCTCTCAAGTAGCTGGGATTACAGGCATGTGCCACCATATCAGCTAATTTTGTATTTTTAGTGGAGACAAGAGTTCTCCATGTTGGTAAGGCTGGTCTTGAACTCCTGACCTCAAGTGATCCGCAACATGGGTTACTTTTAATGGAAAAGGAAGAATGGCTCTCAAAGTTGGACAGAGAGCCCAGTGGTTGGAACCAAAAGCACGGTGGACAACTTCCAGGTGTAGGACCGAGCCCCATCAAGAAACTGGCAATATAATCCACAGCTGAATATCAGAGTCCCTGTGTGGCAGTGGTATGTGCTTCCCTTTCCTGACTTTTTGAACAGAAGCGTCTACAGCAATGATCCTGTGCTTGTTCCACTATTGTACAATATGTTGGATGCAGCAGGCAGATAGGCAGCTTGTCTTGATTCACGGATCTTCAGGTGGAGAGGAACTGTACTGCGAAGCTCTACTCCAGGAACAGCACCCAAGGAGCCTCAGCCACTCCTGCGCCTGATTTACATGTCAAGATCATGGACCTTGAGCCCAAACCTGATGCTACGGGTGATACAATGTTTAAAGGGTTTAGGGTGGAGGAGTGAGTCTATTTTGCCTGTAGGGGAAAATGCAAGTAATGTATGTCCAGCGGGTAAATTGTGATGGTTTTAAAATATGTCCACAAATTCTATGATATTCTTCTCAGCAAAAGGTAGAGGCTAATTCCCCTTCCCTAGAATCATGGCTGGCCTCAGTGACTTAATTTTAACCAATAGAATATGGCAGAAGTGATCCTGTGTGATTTCTCTGATGAGGTCACCAACGGGGACACAGCTTTTGCCTTCTTCTTCTTTCTGGGGATGTTTATCTTTGGAACCCAGCCAGCACTGTGTGAAGAGGCCAAGGAGCTCCAGGGAAAGGTCATGTGGAGGTGCTCTGGTCGTAGCCCGTGCTGAGCCCCCAGCATCAACCTGCAGACCTGTAGGTAAGTGAGATTTCAGATGATGCCAGACACCAGCCTCAAGTCACCCCTTCTCTTAGCAAGTTTTAAGTATACAATGCCACATCATTAACTGGAGTTGTAGGACTTTCTCCTTAGATCAGCTGAAAGCCGAGTTCTTGTCACACCGCCATGAGCGATTAGGCTCACAGACAATCTGGAGAATGAGAAAAATGGAATTTATTAGGCAAAAAGGGGAAAAAAAGGTAGAGGGGTGGGAGACAGGAACTCTCAGCAGAGTGAGAGCCCTGCTAGCTGGTTTTCCAGCATCGCAGATGGAATTCCAGGTTCCACCCTGGAATAGGAGAGGCCAGGCTCCTCCTCACTGCAAACGGAGTGAACTTTAGGAGGCTCCATCCCAGTGTGCACCCTTGGGCTTTCTCAGAGCCACCATGTTGCATATCAGTACTTGTCTTATTTTAGAAAAATCAGTTATGAAAGCCCTGTAGCAAGAAGAAAAATGGTAATATATTGTAGGCTATTGTTCTGTGAAATGGCTGTATATGCAAAGTTGCTCCCAAATGCTGAAGAACCAAAGAAGGTGGCTGACAAATCCAGTGTTGGGAAAGGGTGTTTTATCAGGGAACTTACAGACAGAAGGGTGGTCTTGGGCAGCAGCAAGACAGGTAGATCTCTTCACTGTTACTTTCCAGACCCAAGGCTGATGGGGAAGGGGTATACCTGCTCCAGCAAGACAATAAAAGGCAACTCTCCAGAACAGACAAGAAGGCTGTGTGTCATATCCTATAATTTATGTGTTAACATCAAGGTTGACATGTTCTTACACTAAGAACAGCAAATAAAGTAGGAATCAGGAGACATTCATGGGCCTGGGGCTAATCAGACATCAGGCTGACAGGTTAGCATCCGAGAGGGAGCCACGTTTGTCTCCACAGTTATAACGCCAGAATCAAATGGTTACACCTGTAAATAAGTACAGACGAGAAACAGAGGGATTCGATGGGGGGAGGAATGATTTTTTCTTCCATTACCCAAATTTTCTGTAATATTTTTACTTTAGTAATCCAAGGAAACACATATATTTTAAAATTTTTATCGTACATTCCCAGTCTAAATCCAGTTACGTCTTTTCACGGACCTCCCTTCCTGTTAAATCAGGTAAAGTGGCTTGAAAGAGGAGCAGGGATAAAGCGGCATCCTATTTCTTGGAGCTTGGGGGATCAACAGAGGGTTAACTCTAGAACCCAGATTGCCTACCTTCCCAGCTGATGCCCAATTCCTCGCCCTGTAACCCCCCAATACTAGTTAGTTCTCACCTATATAAACTGAGTATTAGATCCAGTGCCACATTAAATGCGCATTATTTGTGTAAGCAGAAGTCACAGCTGTCTGAGCTTGGAGGCGATATCATCCAGTAGTTGGAGGAGTTGGTCAAAATACATGGGTTGGATACCTACCTCCACTGAGTATTGGCTGAGGGCTTGGCAGATGTAATTAAGGACCTCAAGATGAGATCATTCTGGATCAGGTGGGCCCTAAATACAACAAGTGTCCTTTTAAGAGAGGAAGACATGACAGAGAGCAGGAGGCCATGTGAAGACAGAAGCAGAGATTCACAAGCCAAGGAATCCCCGGGGCCACCAGAAGCTGGAAGAAGCAAGGAACACATTCTCCCTTAGAGCCCCAGAGGAAGCCCAGCCCCGCTCACCCCTTGATTTCTGAGTTCTGGCCTCTAGAACTCTGAGAGAATAAATTTTGTTGGATCAAGTCACCCAGTTTGAGGTTGTTTGCAGCAATTCTGGGAAACTAATATGATGGATGGGTCTCACAATCCTAACACTGAATGAAAAAAATCCAAGTTAGAGAAAACAAGGACGCCATCTCAACAGCGTTTCAGAAACATGAAACCCATAGGTTGTACTGTTTAGGAATACATGTGTGTTGACAAAAACGTAATGAAACAAATGGGAATGATGAACACCAAATTTAGAGAAGTGGAAACTGTAAAGAATCCAAAGAAATGAATATATTTTAAAATTTTTATTGTGCATTCCCAGTCCCAACCCAGTTACGTCTTTTCATGGACCTCCTTTCCTGTTAAATCAGGTAAAGTGGCTTGAAAGAGGAGCAGGGATAAAGCAGCATCCTATTTCTTGGAGCTTGAGGATCAACAGAGGGTTAACTCTAGAACCCAGATTGCCTACATTGTATTACCCATACGTTGTACTGTTTAGGAATACATAGATCGCCGGGCGCGGTGGCTCACGCCTGTAATCCCAGCACTTTGGGAGGCCGAGGCGGGTGGATCATGAGGTCAAGAGATCGAGACCATCCTGGTCAACATGGTGAAACCCCGTCTCTACTAAAAATACAAAAAATTAGCTGGGCATGGTGGCGTGTGCCTGTAATCCCAGCTACTCAGGAGGCTGAGGCAGGAGAATTGCCTGAACCCAGGAGGCGGAGGTTGTGGTGAGCCGAGATCGCGCCATTGCACTCCAGCCTGGGCAACAAGAGCGAGACTGTCTAAAACAAAACAAACCAGTGAGGCAAAGAACATGCCTAGGAGAATGAGAAAAGAGATGCCAGGTTGTCAGATGTGCAGCAAGGTTAGGGGAAGGGAGACGGTCAGCAGTCTCCAGCAGTTATGTCTTCAAGAAGATTAAATGGAGAGAATTCTCTGCTATATCTAGATATTCTGAGAGGAGATTTAAGCAACTGAGGGAAGAATTTGAGAAAAACATAGAAAATAAATGAGTTTAAAAAATAAGATTATTAATTCCAGGAAAACTAAAAATTTGTGCAGGAAAAAACGCAATGCCTCTCTGGGGAGGACAGACTTAAGGAAGAAGCTAGGCAGGGAATTCCAGGGTCCCAGATATTCACAATATGGTCAATTCCTGGGCAAGTGGGCTTTGCATGGGCAAATCCCCTTGGACCCCTCGCCCTGGGGAGGGCTGCAGCTGGAGGAGAGCCGGAGATGTGAAGGTAAATGCCAGAAGAAACAGCTAAAGGAGGTCGAAACGCCTCCAGAGAGGGGAAGACAATGGGGGCAGGGCTCTGCTGTTTGTCTTAATAAATCTGGTACAATTATTTGTTTTCATTTGTTTGTTTGTTTGTTTGTTTGTTTGAGGTGGAGTCTCACTCTGTAGCCCAGGCTGGAGTGCAGTAGCCCGATCTTGGCTCACTGTAACCTGTTTCCCGGATTCAAGCGATTCTTCTGCCTCAGCCCCCCAAGCAACTGGGATTACAGATGCCTACCACCACACCCGGCTAATTTTTGTATTTTTAATAGAGATGGGGGTTTCACCATATTGGCCAGTCTGGTCTCGAACTCCTGACCTCAAGTGATCTGCCTGCCTTGGCCTCCCAAAGGGATTACAGGCGTGAGCCACCGCGCAGGGCCAATTATTTGATTCTTTATGTGTGTACATGTTCTAAGAGATATTTCACTGAAGAAAAGAAAAATAGTACAAAAAATAAAAATGCAATTCGTAAAAGTTCATGGAACCTCTGGACCACTTCTGCCGTACTTAGAGATCTCAATAATAGTGTGAAAATCGCCCCAGCTGTGCAGGCGTCGGAGCAGCTCCTGGGGGAAGGTGGGAGCAGTCAGAAGGTGGCGGGGGTCCGTCCCCCTCCCCCCGCCCACCCCCTCTGTTCCCACCTCTCGCCGCAGCGGCCGCTGCGGGTTGCGCGCCGTTTCCCACCCACCCGCCAACAACAACAACAACAACAACAAAACAAAACCCAATTTGAAAAACACAGGAACCAGCCTGGGCAGTGTAGGGAGACCTCGTATCCAAAAAATTACAAAATTAGCTGGGCTTGGTGGCACGCATGTAGTCCCAGCTACTCGGAGGCGGAGGGAGGAGAACCGGTTGAGACCAGGAGGCTGAGGATGCAGTGAGCCGTGATTGTGCCACTGCACTCAGTCTGGGTGACAGATCAATACCTTATCTCAAATAAGAAGGGAAGAAGGCCGGGCGCGGTGGCTCATGCCTGCAATCCCCGTACTTAGGGATCACGAGGTCAGGAGTTTGAGACCAGCCTGGCCAATATAGTAAAACCCCCGTTCTCTACTAAAATACTAAATTAACCGGAGGCTGAGGCAGGAGAATCGCTTGAATGCGGGAGGTGGAAGTTGCAGTGAGCTGAGATCGTGCCATTGCACCCTAGGCTGGGCGACAGGGCGAGACTCCGTCTCAAAAGACGGGAAAAAAAAATCCGCAAAACTGGGCTTTCACTTGAGGCCATGTGGATATCGTTGTGATTAAACCACAAAGCAGTTTCTCTCTATAGCAGCCCACAAGGGTGAATCCCACTTCCTTTTCCTCCCAGGTGTCACCACTAACTCGGGACTACTTCGTGTCAGGGGTTTTTCTACCTCTCCTGAGTTCTTTGGATCTCAGAACGGAACCACGTGAGTTCTGGCTCAGGTGAGGGGAGAATGAAGGGAACAGGAAGTGCCTTTTGCAGGGCTATGCAGGCCGGCGGTCAGCGCCTTTCGGCACCCGCGTTCGTGGGGCCGGTCATTCAACGCAGATCTCCAGGTTACGGTTTCCTCAGCCGCACAGCACAGCAAGTACCTCACATTTTTAACTTCTGTCCAAGAGTGGGCCCTGCTCTCATGAGTTCAGCGCTCGGTGGGAGCCAGATCCCAAAAGTGAACTTCAGGGTTACGCGAGAAGCACGTGTACGCCCTACGAGGGGAGGAATCTTGGGGATTTGTCTGCTTTTTTTTCTTTTTTTCAAGTTGCTGTATGCCCAGTGCCTGAGACAGTCCCTGCCATCTCACAGGTGCTCAACAAATAGTTCTTGAGTTAATTAACTTAAAAGTGCTGTAAGAGAATTAAATTCGCTGTGCAGCGCAAAGGCACCCTACACACGGCGTGAACGCTTGGGCTCCTGGAGCGCCAGAGTCCGTGAAGCTAGGACGCCGGCAGCGGGAAGCTGCAGAGACTCCGGACCGTCAGTCAGAGGAGGGAGCAGGCGCGCCCCGCCCCCTGGGGGGCGGACCCGGGACCCGGCGGCGCGGAGGCGGGGCCTGGTTCTCCGCGCCGGAGGGGCGGGGCCGGGCCCGAACACACCGGGCCGGTGGGGGCCCCGCTTGCCGGCGGGAGCCACCGGAGTCCCGGCCACGAAGGGGTGCGACCCCCGCCGGCTCCGCCCTCCCGGCTGCGGCCTGGCCAATCAGAGCGGCCCTTACTGGCGGGTGGGCTGAGCCGGCCCAGCTGCTCGGAGGCTCTGGCATGGTAACATCCCCGCGCCGGGGTGGAGGGGCCCGGGCGGTCCCACAGCGCCCCCTGCGGCCCAGGCCGGGGCCGAGGGGGCGGGGAGGCCACCGGGGGTAGCTGGTACCCCAGGGAGGGCGAGAGGGGCCAAGGGTGAGGGAAGAGAGCCCGAGAAGGGTAATGGGGGCGGGGACTGGGGGCGAAGGGGCGGGGGAGGCCATGATGGAGCCTGGCCGGGGGCGAAAGGGGCGAGAGTGGCGGGGCGGGGTAAGGAGTGGAAAGGGGAGAAGTGAGGGTGGGTTAGCGGAGAAAGATCGGGAAAGGAGAGAGAGGGCAGAGATGAGGGGGCCGCGGGACCTGGGGACAGGTGGGGACCAGTTTCCCCTCCTGGGATATTTGGCGTGCGACATGCCCCTCCCCCAGCGCCCATTCTCTTTGGAAGTCTGGGTGCTCTCAGACCACTTGGGAACTCCTTGCTTCACCTCCCCGCATTCGCAAGAGCTTGTCTCCTGAGGCGAAGAGGGGACCTCTGAGGAAAGAGGCTCCCAGCCCTGGCTGGGCCACCAACAAACTGTAACGACTCTGTGTGACCTTGGGCAAGTCACTACCTTTCTTTGGGCCTCAGATTTCCCATCGATTTTTTTTAAAAAGGAAATGCATGAAAATTAAATTCCCGATCTCTTCCAGGGTCTAAATGAAGGGGTTTTTGAGGAGGAATTTTAGGAGAATGAGTTTGGTAGGGAAGCAAAGGAAAGAAGGATGAAGATGGAGGCGAGGCCTTGGGCTGGGGCTGGAGAAATCCCCACGAGTGTTGGGGGATGGTAGAAAGCCTGCCAGGCTGGGGCGGGCTAGCAGTATCCTTTTAGAGGGATGGAAGAACTCTGAGGAGGAGGTTGAGACCCAACTCCACAATGATGGAGAACAAAAGTAACATTCACTTCTTCAGAGGGAGAGTGATGAGATGGCAGGATCAGAAAGAAGCAACAGGAAGATACTTTCTAGTAAGGCAGATCTTTGGGGAGCAAGAGGAAGAGTAGGGCTGGTCCAAGAAAGTTGGAAACTAGCATGGTCTTTGAAAGGGAGTCAGGACAGGTGCTGTTTGGGGCAGCTGAAGAAAAGGGCTGCAGGTAGATCACGGGGAAACCAGCTGGTCTCTCAGCTTTTTCTTTTTTGATGATGGCTACCCCTTTCTGAGAGATGTGCCTCCCAGCCTTCGTCTTCCAACACATATCCCTTCAGGGAGTGGGAGTGAGTTAGACCAAGCAGACCTTGGGAACACTTGGCTCGTTGAGGATTTCTGGATTGTATAAGGAGTGGGGTTAAAAAAAAAAAAAAAAAAAGGGAAATGTATCTGAATATAAGAAGCATCATCTGTGGCGCCATCATCCTTGCTGGGAGGCAGCTTTGTGAACTGGTTGAAAGCACAGGCTTTGGGGTTAAACTGCTTGGATTCCAAACCTGCCTCTCCCATTTAATCTCTTGGAACCTTGGCCAAGTTACTTAATCTCTGAACCTCAGTTTCTTTGTCTGTAAAGTAGGAATAATGAACTCTAAGATGGTTGCCAGGATTAAATGAGTGTTTGGCACAGTATCTGGCTAATAATAAGTGTTCAGTAAATATTAGCTATTAGCTGTTATCATTTCCTCTATTCTTTTCCTTCTGCCTCTCCATTCTTGTTCTTTTCTCCTTTTGTTCTGAGTGCTCAGTTCTGAGATGCCCCTTACATGTACAGAGACTCAGAAGAACTGATTGCATCTTTGATGGTGGGAAAAGGGTGGCCCCTCACTGGCCCAGGTGAACATGATGATCAGATGATCAAGTGTCTCTTCATCATCTCTCAGCCCACAAATATATTTTTGTTCCAGGGAAGACACAGCATCTGCTTCTCTTTCAGTACCCATTTCTGTATCCTTCCTTCTCACTAGTTATTTCTTCATATTCTCACCCAGAAATGAAATAAGACCCAAAGTTTTATGGCATTGCAGCAGGTAGGAGACAGGCAGGGGCGTTTCAGGAAAGCAGGGATGCAACACGGGAAGCTCAGGGAAGGAAAGGCTTTGGAAGTTCCATAGTAGTTTACGTTTATTCCATTGTTCTGTCCTCTGTGGGGAACTGTCCAGAACAGGCCAGTGTCTGAATCCTGGCCAGAGGTCTTCATCCCAAGTTGAAGATGACTGTATACAGTTAACTTTATTAGGTTTTCCCATGCCAACATTTTATTCCAGTTTCCCTTCTCCAAGCCACAAAGACTTCTGCCAAGCTCCCTCTCTCTGTCACAGCCTATATGCAAAGAATTTATACAGATGTACATATGCCTGTGTACACACTGTTTTCAAAATGCATTTTAGGATATTCCAGTATGCAAAAGTCTAATAAGGTTAGAGATGAGACTGTATTTTATCACAGCACTTTGGGAGCAGGGCCCTGATTAAACACTTGGGGGAGGTATAAAAGGAGAAAACTCAATCCCTGAATGTAGGGAAATCCCCACATGAGTGGGAGACAGGCAGTCCCACATGAAACACCCGGCAAACATTCACAGAGTAGCATATCACTCTGCAAAGTAGTGCATCATTTATACTGAAGGGACACAGGTAGGAGTGTGTGTATGTGTGTGGGATAGTCATAAGGGTAACCTGAAGGAGGTGAATATAGATCATCTTGAACAAAGCATGAGACTGTAGAATAAAAGAAATGTGTTTCACCTGAGGGTAATCTAACAATTCTGTGCAAAGAGGAGGAGGGAAGCCTTCATTGCAAGGCTTTGACTGTTAGATGAGAGATTTTGTAGGGTAGGCAATCGGGAACCCCATGAGTTCTCAAGAAAATGTTGGGTAGCTGGTGATTTAACCACTTAGGTTGCAGGAGATATGCTAGATTGCAAATAGACCTGCTTCCTGTGGTAGGAGCTTTGCTTTTAAGGGAGGATATCCAGCGGGCAGATTGGATCCAGTCCTGGTTCTGTCTCTAACCAGCTGTGGCCTCTTGGACAGATTATTCCCTGAAAAAGGAGGATGCATTGGGTGGCTGCCAGGTTCTCCTCCAATTCTGACATTCTGTGTTCCCTGAAAAACTACCAGGCCTAACTTACCAGTGGCCTTTACTGTTTTGTACGACTTGCAAAGACCATTTAGTCATTAAGTTAACAAACATTTATTAGTACCTACTTTGTACCCATAGAGGGTGGTAAGGAAAACAATGGGAACTGGATATGAGGTGGGCAAAAACAGATGAATTCCCTGCCCTTCAGTATTTTCAGTCTAATAAGGGCCACAGATATTATATTTCATTAATTCTGAGACTCATATTGGAACATTTGTCAAGCCAGAATGCATCTTAAAATTGATGGGATATTATAATTTAATTGGCAGCATTTGTTCTTTATTCATGCCAAACAGAACAATAATACAATCAGGATTATACAAATAACTAAAATTCTAATGGATAATTGCCGAAGGAGAAGGTACATGGTGTTGTACAAACATAAAAGAGGGCTCTGACTAGTTCAGGGAGTTGGGAAAGGCTTTCCTGTAGAAATGATAGGTGGATGTGAAGTGTATGCAGGCAAGGTTTGTAGGGTTGGCAGGGCCAGCCCAGTTTTCTCAGGCAAAGGTGGAGGCCTGAGGTGGCAGAGCTGAGAGAAGATGAGTAGGGCTTGAGCCCAGACTCAGGAGCTCAGCATGGGGAGGCTGGCAAGGTAGCTGGGTAGCAGACCCTTTCATAGCCGCACTGGGCAGGGGGTTTACTGTTTATCCTAAGAGCAGGGGGAAGCCTTTGAAGAGCTTGTTATGGCTGCAGATTGGAGTGGATGTGGGGAAAACAGTTGGGAGGCCACTGCAATTAGATGGAAAAAGATGGTGGCTTGGACAAGATGGGTGGTGGTGGGTGGTGGAAAAGGAAATGGAGAGAAATAGATAGATTCAAGAAATCTTGAGGAGGTAAAGTTAACAGGACTCAGTGATTTATTGACAAGGAAGAAGGAGTTGTGGCGAGTGACTCATAGGTTTCCATTTGAACAGTTGAATGGATGGTGTGGTGCCAGTCTCTGAGACGGGTTCCCCTGGAGCCTGGCAGGACCCAAAGATGGTTATCTGGGAGGTTAGAGAGGCCCCTGAGGCAGTTTGAGATGGGGAAAGTGTGACACAGAAAATTGTATTTCTTTCTGTATTGGTTAGTTTCTGACTTCCCATGCTGAGGAGAGTGTGGGGGTCAAGAACAGGTCTGAATGCAGATCTAAAGCAGTTGAACACTTAGAAAAGGTGAGTCATGTTGAAGTAGTTTAGCTCATACCCTTTTCTTCTTAGGACGAGATGAAGGGCAGATTTTTTTTTTCTTTCTTTTTTTTTTTTTTTTGAGACAGAATCGAACTCTATCACTCAGGCTGGAGTGCAATGGTCCAATCTCAGCTCAGTGCAACCTCTGCCTCCCAGGTTCAAGCGATTCTCGTGCCTCAGCCTCCCCGGTAGCTGAGACTACAGGCGTGCACCACCACACCTGGCTAATTTTTGTATTTTTAGTAGAGACGAGGTTTTACCATGTTGGCCAGGCTGGTCTCAAACTCCTGACCTCAGGTGATCCACCCACCTCAGCCTCCCAAAGTGCTGGGATTACAGGCATGAGCCACTACACCAGGCCAGAAACAGGTATTTTAAAGGTAGACATGAGAAGGCATTTTTAAATGCTGAACATTCTCAACATAGGGGAAATTGGCAGCAGTGAGGTGGCTTCTCTTCAGCCAGATACCACCTTTCCCTAGAGTTCCTCCCTATCACCCCCTAACTTTCAGGCAATGAGGCAGAAGGGCTGGGCCTTTTTTGTTTTGTTTTGTTTTTATTTATAAAGACGGGGTTTCACCATATTGGTCAGGCTGGTCTTGAACTCCCGATTCCGACCTCAGGTGATCCGCCTGCCTTGGCCTCCAAAGTGCTTGGATCACAGGCGTGAGCCACCATGCCCGGCAGGGCTGGGCCTTTTAGCTGCATCTCCAAGCTTTGGTTCACTTACAGTGAGTTTGGGGTTTTTTGTTTGTTTGTTTTTTTGAATGGGCAATATAGTCATATGGCTGCGTATTCAAAAGATACAAAAAGTCATACGGGGATAAGTCTCCCCTTTACCTCTGTCCCTCTCTACCATTTCTTGTATGTCATCTTTTGTCTCTGATTTTTTATACAAATGATCAAAATTTGCTGCCCCTTGCTTTTTTTTCCCACTTGTTAATGTATCTTAAATATCATACTGAGACAATAAGTTTTCCATTCTTGTTTATAACTGTATATAGTATTGCATTTTATGTGTGTATATAATTTCATAGCTCCTTACTGGTGAAGATTTAGTCTGATTCCAATCTTCTGTTTTTACAAATAATACTGAAATGAAAACCTTAGACATACAGTATTTTGGCCATGTGGGGCTATACCTATAAAATGAATTTTTAGAATTAGAAGGTTCTCTATAGAGATCTGTTCCTTCATTTGTTCTTCATTCATTCAGTATTTGCTGAATACCTATTATGTGCCAGACACTGTGGTAGGTACCAGGAATCCAGCTTCCAACAAGTCAGATATGATCCCTGTCTTCATGGAATTTTTTTTTTTTTTTTTTTTTTTTGAGACAGAATCTCGCTCTGTCGCCCAGGCTGGAGTTCAGTGACATGATCTTGGCTCACTGCAATCTCTGCCTCCCGGGTTCAAGCGATTCTTCTGCCTCAGCCTCCCAAGTAGCTGGGACTACAGGCATGCACCACCATGCCCAGCTAATTTTTGTATTTTTAGTAGAGATGGAACTTCACCATGTTGGCCAGGCTGGTCTTAAAATCCCGCCCTCAGGTGATCTGCCCGCCTCGGCCTCCCAAAGTGCTGGGATTACAGGTGTGAGCCACCGTGCCCAGCCCGTGGCATGTTATTACACTCCTGTTGGGGGAAACATACCCAGGCAAACCTAATAATTGCAAAATTATATACATGAGGAAACTAAAAAGGGGAACAGATAGAGAAATAGGAAGGAACTACTTTACATAGAGTTAGGAAGTAATAAATAAGTGATACTTAAGCTGAGAACTAAAGGTTGGGGTGCAGACAGGATGGCCACCAAAAAGGGGATGAAGGTAGAGCAAAGAGATGACGTTGGCAATTGGAAGTGGAAGACATCAAAGAAAGTCGGTGGCTAAGGATGAGGTCAGTTAGGGGAGGAATCTGGTCATGAAGAGATGAGGATTAGGGAGACAAGCATTTTAAAGGACTAGCAACTATTTGTGTTGAGAGAGCTTTGGATTGAATCTCTGTAACTGGGCTAATTAAGGTAGGGGAACTAGAAAAGAGGCAACACCCTCCCTGGATACTTGGGGAATAAAAGAGACCTCTAACTAATTTGAAAGAGGAACATCCTTGCCCACAGGCAGAATGGATTAGAAGGCTTGGATAGAGCCATACTGTGCCTGTAGTGAAGTCTCTTCCATGTTTTTTGTTGCTTTGATAAAATGGAAACTTTCAAAATAAAGATGACATTAAAGGGGCTCAGCCAGCTGACTCTGAGCTGGTATAAGAGAGAGCAAACCTACCAAGGGCTCAGAGCTTGGGGTGGGCAGGAAATTGGGCTTGAAGACCCTCCTTCTGAACTTTGTGCTCCTTTTTCATCCTCATCACTTCCGCTTCCCTCCTGCAAAAAGCCCACCTCTGCCCATCCTGGGTCCTATGACTTTTCTCTCCCTCAACAGTCGGTTCCCGATTCTGGTCCCCGGCCCCCAGCAGCGCCTGCCCCCTTCCCACCGGGGCCCCCCATGATGCCACCACCCTTCGTAAGTTTTATGTCTTTCCCTGGGCTTGGCTTTTCCAGCCTGCACCCCCGACTCCCCAGCCCCTAGCCACTGCTGCATCACCAGCACAGTTTTTGTGTAATGCCCCTTTTGTTGCCCTTGGAAGAGGGATGGTTTTACTTGGGCATTGGGGTGGGGAGAGCTGTTGTGAAGCTCTCAGTACATGACATTGACAATTCCCCCTTTGTCTTTTTGACCTTAGGACACACTGGGGCTGGAGGTAGGAGAAGTGGAAGGGAAAGGACCCCATTAATGTGAGGGCAGGGTGGAACTCTCTGTCTCTTTCACTACTCCTTACCTATGCTCTTTAAATATGCCACAGAATTCGGGCTGGAATGGTATTGGTGGTTATGAGTTGGAGACAAAGGGATGGGAGGCAGGGGGCTGGGGTATTTGGGTACCTGGATACATGCCTTCTGCCCCTTCATCTGAGAGGCCTCTTTTGGGGATAATTGCTGAAGAGGTGGAGCCTTCCAGTCTCAGTCTGGTGCTGTTAAACTTCCCTTCTCCCTTTCCTTTCCCATTATAATTAAGAAGCTGTTGGGCCGGGCGCGGTGGCTCACGCCTGTAATCCCAGCACTTTGGGAGGCTGAGGCAGGCGGATCACGGGGTCAAGAGATCGAGACCATCCTGGCCAGTATGGTGAAACCCTGTCTCTACTAAAAAGACAAAAATTAGCCGGGCATGGTAGCACTCGCCTGTAGTCTCAGCTACTCGGGAGGCTGAGGCGGAAGGATCACTTGAACCCGGGAGGTGGAGGTTGCAGTGGTGAGCTGAGACTGGGTCACTGTGCTCCAGCCTGGCGACAGAGCAAGACTCCATCTCAAAAAAAAAAAAAAAGAAGATGTGTGCTCACCTGTTAGACCCCAGTTATCAGTCTTTCTCAGTGGTGAAGAGGGAGGCAGTTTCAGGCCTTGTGCTTCTCAAACTAAAGCCTTGGAATTGCCTCAGAGCCAGGGTGGAGGGTTGGGGAGGAGGGCTGTGGAAGGCGGTGGATATTTCCTGACAGGTCCTCTCTGCCTCTGACAAGGCAATGTCTTCCCTGCTCAGTATCTTTTCCTTTCCTCATTTCCAGATGCCCCCTCCAGGGATCCCCCCACCCTTTCCTCCAATGGGGCTACCCCCCTTGAGTCAGAGACCACCAGCCATCCCCCCCATGCCACCTGGCATCCTGCCCCCAATGCTTCCACCAATGGGGGCGCCACCACCACTCACACAGGTAATCTCTCCTCCCCTGGGGTCTCAGAAAACCCTGTCAGTTTAGCTGGGGGTGGAGATAAGAGTGAGCACCTGGGCCTCAGAAACTGGAGAAGGAAAAGGAGCTTTGGGCCAGACTCATGTGGATTTGTCTGATGAGACAACTCTCAGGCAAAGTGAGAGGCCAGGATCTGGGGATTGCCTGAGGAAGTAAGTGCCCAAGTGAGGGTCATAGCTCCATTGAGGTCTCTTAGGACCCTTTAAGGTACCCTGTCCCTTCTGTGCCAGCCCTTACCTTGGTGGTTGGTTTCTGTCTTCTTTGTATCCATAGATACCAGGAATGGTTCCTCCGATGATGCCAGGAATGCTGATGCCAGCGGTGCCCGTCACCGCAGCGGTAAGCACTGGGGACCAGCAGGTAGCAGGCTCCGCTCTGCAGTTCCGTGAGTCTGACTTGAAATACAGGGATATGACCTCCATTCTTTCCCTCTTCTCATTGCATCCACCCAGGTCCCCAGCAGCACTCCTCACACTCGAATCCTCCTTGCCAGCCGGGCGTGGTGGCTCACGCCTGTAATCCCAGCACTTTGGGAGGCCGAGGCGGGCGGATCACCTGAAGTCAGGAGTTCAAGACCAGCCTGACCAACATGGTGAAACCCCGTCTTAAAAAAAAAAAAAAAAAAAAAGAATCCTCCTTGCCAGCCATGTACTTAGCTCTTCTAGTTTCCCACTCATCCCCAAGACATACACATTCTCTTGTTACTCTCATGCCACGTCCAGTTCCCTTAAGGAGCACTCTTATCCTCACGGAGCCACACACTGTGGACACATGAATACAGTTCTTCACATCCTCTTTGTTCCCAGAAGAGTCAGTAGCAGCTGGGGATCTTGCTGTGCCTTGTTATGCTATTGCTTAGTGTAGCAGAGTCTGGGTAGGATATAGAATTTGGCATCTACTGTGAAGGAATGAACCAAATACTCTCACTTGAGGAGAATGAAGAATGGAGCTGCTATATGATTCTCCCCTGGGATCCTAGAGCCATGGCCCTGAAGGGTGGGGGAAGCCTGTTAGGGAGCAGAGATCTCTAGCAGCAGGACACATGAATTCTGGCCTGGCCTGCTTCTCCATCCCCCACGGCCTGGGTCCTGGGGGCCACTGGGCTTGGCCCCAACCCTTCCCCCTCCTCTTTCTTCGGCAGACGGCTCCGGGTGCGGACACCGCCAGCTGTGAGTCTTCTGGGGGCCTGCTCCCCCCAGGCTCGGAGGTTGGGGGGCATAGGGGAGAGGGGACCGTGGACTGGAGCCACCCTGGATCATGCCTGTTGGGATGCCAGGGAGCCTGGGATATTGATGGGACCAGGGGAATATTTACTGGGGATGGAATAAGGGAGGAATAAGGGGATAAGATGGAGATTGGGGCAAGGACTTAGTATGTATCCTGTGGCTTTTTTTTTTTTTTAGCTGCTGTGGCTGGGACAGGCCCTCCGGTGAGTTCTTCTAGCTCAGGGGCCTCTGGGAGAAAGCCTGAGAGTGGGGGACTGATGGTTAAATCTTTGGGGTGAGGAGAGGCTTTGGAAAAGGGGCCTTGACCACAATTCTGTGCCGCCCCCCACCCCCGCCGCCAGAGGGCCCTGTGGAGTGAGCATGTGGCCCCAGATGGGCGCATCTACTACTACAATGCTGACGACAAGCAGTCCGTGTGGGAGAAGCCCAGCGTGCTCAAGTCCAAGGCAGAGGTCCTGAGCTGGGCTTTCTGGCCCTTCCTTTCAGCTGCCCTGACCCTTCCAACTCCTTGGCCTTCCTTTAGTCTCTAACCATACTCATGATGGTTCCTCTGATCCCAAGGTCCCTGACCATTCCCCACCCTCCCTGGAAATATCTCCATAGGATCTCAAGAAGTCTACCTTCCCCAGTTTGAGCCAGGCCAGGTGGTAACTAAAGGCTCCTGTGTCCTCTACTCACTGGGTTCCCTTAGCTCCCCTGACTGGCTGGAGAGCATGCCCAGCCCACTGATGGCTCCTAACCCATCCTCTTGCAGCTGCTCCTGTCCCAATGTCCCTGGAAAGAGTACAAGTCAGACACAGGAAAACCTTACTACTATAACAACCAGAGTAAAGAGTCTCGCTGGACCCGGCCCAAGGATCTGGATGACCTGGAGGGTGAGACGTCCTAGGGGTGGGCCAGGTCAGGAGTTCTGGGGGTTCCCTATTGCCCCTGTGACTTTGTTGTCTTTTCCCTTTGCAGTTCTAGTCAAGCAAGAGGCTGCAGGGTGAGTGACTTGCCCACCTATCCATTTATACTTGGGGCCCCTCGGGTGTGGGAGTAGACTCTCTTGCCATGATCTCTACAGTGTGGGAGGAAGAGCCAGCTCTGTCTCCTTGTGGAGTCATCTCCTCTGGCCCTAGTGCTTCCCAGGACAGAGAGACCAGCCAGCACCTGAACTCCTCCATTCCTGCTCTCGTCCTGGACACTGCCCTTCTGGCTCATCTGCAGGAAACAGCAGCAGCAGCTGCCACAGACACTTCAGCCACAGCCGCCTCAGCCACAGCCTGACCCCCCACCTGTACCTCCTGGCCCCATCCCAGTGCCCACAGGCCTCCTGGAACCTGAGCCAGGTGGGAGTGAAGATTGTGATGTGTCGGAGGCTACCCAGCCCCTGGAACAGGGGTTCCTGCAACAGCTGGAGGAGGGCCCCAGTAGGTGAGGACTGCCCCCCATGGCATTCCCAATGTTAGCCTCAGGCTTCCAGCCTGGTTCAACCCTTGTCCTCTGCTGGGCCTCTCAGGAAGGGTTTGAAGATCTGAATGTGACCTCTGAAAGGCAGAAAAAGGCTGCCCTGGGGAATAAGGAGGGATACATTGCCAAGAGTTCAGGGTACTGAGAGCTATGAGGGCTGGGGGACCCTGTGGCTGAGTCCCCTGTGCCCTCCAGTTCTGCTGGACAGCATCAGCCACCACAGCAGGAGGAGGAGGAATCAAAGCCAGAACCAGAGAGGTCTGGCCTCAGTTGGAGCAACCGGGAGAAGGCAAAGCAGGCATTCAAGGAACTGCTGAGGGACAAGGTGCTAGAATGGGGCTCCCAGGGAAGGTTTGGAGGGGGCTGGATTGGGGCAGGCCCCATGACTCCCACCTGCTTCATTCTAGGCTGTCCCTTCCAATGCCTCATGGGAACAGGCCATGAAGATGGTGGTCACTGACCCCCGTTACAGGTATGCCTGGGCAGAGGGAGCTAGGCCCTGTTCATGAGAGCAGCTATGCTAGGGACTCCCTAAGAAACCCCAGCTCAGTGTTCAGCTCTAAGGGAACCAGAGTCATGACAGTGATAGATTGGGTTGGGGTACAAGGGGAAGAAAAGCTGGAGGGCTTCCAGAAGGAAGGGAAAGGTATCTGACATGACACATTCAATAAATGCTTGTTGAATTTAGTCAAACTGAATTGAATTAACTGAGGAATGAGGGTCCTGGATAGGGAAGAAGTCAGACAGTGACTTGAGAACCCCAAAGTAAATGGGCCCAGCATTAGCAGTGCCTTGGAGCTGCATCTCTTCCCCTCACTTCCTGTCACCCCCTACTTTTCCGGGAATGGTATTCAGATCCCAGACATCTGTGCCCTTGGAACCCCTGCAGCCTGCAGTGTCCCGTGACCCTCCTTTGTGGGCTCTGCAAGGTTGTTCAGGCTGACGTCTCTATCCCTACCCTACTCCTACCCTCTATCCCAGTGCCTTGCCCAAACTCAGTGAGAAAAAGCAGGCATTCAATGCCTACAAGGCGCAGCGGGAGAAGGAGGAGAAGGAGGAGGCCCGGCTAAGGGCCAAGGAGGCCAAGCAGACCCTGCAGCATTTCCTGGAGCAGCATGAACGCATGACCTCCACCACCCGCTACCGGTCAGGAGGCCAGGCTGGGCTGGGGCTTGGGAACCCTGAGAACACAAAGGTCCAGGGTCTCTGTGTTTTCTCTACCTACTCACAGCCCATATGCTCCACAGGCGGGCAGAACAGACCTTTGGGGAGCTGGAGGTCTGGGCTGTGGTCCCTGAGAGGGATCGGAAAGAAGTTTATGATGATGTCCTCTTCTTTCTGGCCAAGAAGGAGAAGGTAATGTTTGCTGGGCAGGAGCCTTCAGCCTATCTCATCCTAGACTTTACCTGTCTTTGCTTTGTTATGGACCCTAGCCATTTACTTCTCCACTTCCCCAGTGTCCCAGCTTCTTATTTTGAAGCTGTTATTGCACTTGCACATCCCATTTCTGCTCTGGGCCTATAGTCCTGGGTGTGGCAGGGAGGAGGAGTCTCAGAGAGATGGGTCTGTAACCTGTACTCCCCTTCCCTGAGACATGAAAGTCTTGAGTATGGCCTTCTTCCTAGGGTTCCTAGCTATCTTTCCCCAGGTCCTCCTCTGCCCAGGGCTACTTGGGTAGCTCTGGCCTGCCCTACCTCACCCTGATCCTTTGGCTCCCCAGGAACAGGCCAAGCAGCTCCGGCGCCGCAACATCCAGGCCCTAAAGAACATCCTGGATGGGATGAGTAGTGTCAACTTCCAAACCACGTGGTCCCAGGCCCAGCAGTACCTCATGGATAATCCCAGCTTTGCTCAGGACCATCAGCTGCAGAGTAAGCCTGGGCCTCCAATCCTACTTGTCCCTTTCCTTACTGGACCTGGGACCCCCAGAGTATGCCTCACACCACTCCCCTGTACCTCCTGCCCTCCTGGATACCCTAGGAGTACCCAACACTCACTCAGTTCTTGTACCTCTCTAGACTCTGGGGATCCCAGAATGCTTCAGGACACTCCTCCCTCTGGTGTCCACCGTTGGCCTAGACATTGTGTATCCTTGGAGGAAGAGCTCTGGGATAGAAATCATAAGTCCTAGAGATGTCAATGATTGTGATTTTAATTCATGTGAATATTTTTTTTTTTTTTTTTTTTTGAGACGGAGTCTCACTGTCACCCAGGCTGAGTGCAGTGGCGTGATCTCGGCTCACTGCAACCTCTGCCTTTTGGGTTCAATCAATTCTGTGCCTCAGCCTCCCGATTAGCTACGATTACAGGTGCCTGCCACCATGCCTGGCTAATTTTTTTGTATTTTTAGTAGAGACAGGGTTTCACGATCTTGGCCAGGCTTGTCTTGAACTCCTGACCTCTTGATCTACCTACCTCAGCCTCCCAAAGTGCTGGGATTACAGGCGTGAGCCACTACACCTGGTGAATATGGTCTTAGAGCACTACAAGCCTTAATTGGACACATGTTACAATAGACTGTTGTTGGCCTGTAATCACCAATGATACTAAAATTCACTTTCTGAAATAGCATCAAAGCCTAATTGATTCCAGTTCCATAAGATATGAAACCTCAGATCCTAAGACAACTGGTTTCATGTTATAGCTTCTAATAACTGAATTCCCAAGAGTTGAATACTTGCTTATTGATTCTTATACAATTAATGATCGCCCCCCCCCCCCTAAAAACCACCATTCCAGTGGCTGTTCCCACAGAGCCCTCTCCTGGCCCTTCCCCCACCACCCTGGCTATCCCTAGCACCCATAGGACAGCATTGTTGAGACATTAGGGGTGCTGGGGTCTGAGAGAGTGTCCTGCTGGTACAGTGCCCACTGAATCTCCTGCCTGTCTTTAGACATGGACAAGGAAGATGCACTGATCTGTTTTGAGGAGCACATCCGAGCTTTGGAAAGGGAAGAGGAGGAAGAACGGGAGCGGGCCCGGCTTCGGGAG
Organism: Aotus nancymaae; assembly: GCF_030222135.1. NCBI lineage: Eukaryota > Metazoa > Chordata > Mammalia > Primates > Aotidae > Aotus > Aotus nancymaae. The sequence continues at coordinate 33,479,300 of NW_026988428.1, forward strand.
CGACGCCAGCAACGCAAGAATCGGGAGGCCTTCCAGGTATCTTTGTTGTCCTTTCTAGATCAGAGCTGGGTTCTGCCCTAGACCACAACCTCCTCACCCATTCCCTGCCCCCTTCAGGTTAGGCTGCCCGTTCTTTCTGTGCCTAGCCCTGACCAAGCTCCATGAGACCTCTCTCTGCCTACAGTCTGCTTCTGTACTGTACCCCTCAATTCTGGTCTGTGCTCTTCTTGAGAGACTAGATGTATGCACCACCCAGAAACTGCCAGCAGAGAGCACCCTACAGGCACGGCTTGGCAGCTAGGCCATGTTAATTTCCCTTGGGTGGGGTGCCTGACAGGCAGAGTTTATTCCCCCAGCTTGTGGGTGGCAGTGGTAGGGGTTACTGCAGGCAGGTTTCTGTTTCTCTGCCTCTCAGGCTGGCTTGTTCATACTTTTTTGTTCTGTCTCTCTCTGTGTATTTACATTCTCTCCTTTTGCATTGTTCTCAGCCTTCCATTTGCATCTCTTCACCTCTGCCTCTCTTGCCTATTTCTTCAATCTGGATTGTCCCTGCCTCTCCCTCTGCCATTCCCTCTTGATTCTGTGTTTCTGCCTCCCTCCTTGTCTCACGCTCCCTATAACTGGCCTCTCCCTGTTCAGACCTTCCTGGATGAGCTGCATGAGACAGGGCAGCTACACTCTATGTCTACCTGGATGGAGCTGTATCCAGCAGTCAGCACTGATGTCCGCTTTGCCAACATGCTGGGCCAGCCGGGTAAGGCAGCCAGGCTCCCCCTTCTCTGGCCTGGTTTCCTGTCCTGCCAGCCTCTCTGCACCCCTTACTCCCTGATCCTGTCCTCGGCGCAGCCCCCAGGCCTTGGGAAGCTGCCGCCCGCCAGGCCCCCCTCCCTCCCTCCCTGCAGGCTCCACCCCTCTGGACTTGTTCAAGTTCTATGTGGAGGAGTTGAAGGCACGATTCCATGATGAAAAGAAGATCATTAAGGACATCCTTAAGGTGAGGGAGGCTGGGGTTATGGATGGATACAGGATAGGTGCAGGGCACACTCCCTGCAGAGGACTCCCTGATAAGTCCTGCTTTGTAGGAGCATTGCAGTTTGGTTCAGCAGATATCTACTGTGATCCTTTACTGTGCACTAGGGATACAGTAATGAAAACACAATTTTTCTTTCTTTTTTTTTTTTTTGAGACAGAGTCGCACTCTGTCACCAGGCTGGAGGGCAGTGGTGTGATCTTGGCTTACTGCAACCTCCCTCTCCCAGGTTCAAGCGATTCTTCTGCCTCAGCCTCCCAAGTAGCTGGGACTACAGGCGCACACCACCATACCTGGCTAATTTTGTATTTTTAGTAGAGACGAGGTTTCACCATGTTGGCCAGGATGGTCTTGATCTCTTGACCTCATGATCTGCCTGCCTCGGCCTCCCAAGGTGCTGAGATTATAGGCGTGAGCCACCACGCCTGGCCTAGACATGGTCTAATAGGAAGATATACATGAGAACTGTTACATAGAGGGGCAAGTGTTATTACAGAGACAGGAATCTGAAGAACTGACATTTGAACTGCACCTTTAGAAATAAGTAGGTGGAAGAGGTTGGAGTATACACAGGATACTACAGGAGTGAAGGCAAGTGGGTGGAAAGGGCATGCCATGTCTGAGGAGGAAGAAGCATAGCTAATTATAAACTGGTAGCACACAGATTGTTCTTTGTGGCCTGTACAGTGTTTTTTAAAAAACTGGAATTTGTTGCTAACATTTTAAAATCAGAAAACTTCACGTAAAAAATCCGAATCTTTAGCTTCTCTGTCAATATGGATTATCCAGCAGCACTGAGCTGGATTTGCAAGGCATTCTGCAGACTCAAACTGAGACACCACTTTAGAAAGGGCAAGTAATCCATCTTATCATTCCTTAGTGCCTTCTTGATACTGGCACAAGTGTCAGGTGCCATTTACCATCACACATGCCCTATTGCTTTTCTTCTACTGGAGAAGAGAAATAGTTCTCAATATTTACATCTATCAAAAGTGGAAAAGTGAGTGATGGACTAAGAGAGCCTTGTATTCCAAAAGAAAAAAACAAAGAGAAAGCATATTTCTTTATGGAAGTGAAGATTCTGATGCATTTGAGGAGATAATACAATACAGTGGTTAGGAGCAAGACTGGAGGCAGACTGCCTAAGTAAAAGTCTAGTTTAACTGCTTCCTAGCTGTGTGACCTTGGACAGGTCACTTGACCTTTCTGAGCTTGTTTCCTCATCTAAAAAATGGTGTGTGTTCCACCAAAGTACACCTAATTACAGAGATTAAATGGTACCTGGGTTGAAAGGGATCTGGAAATAAAGCTAGAAATGTCCCACTGCACATATGTTTCTTTGAAGTCCTGTTTTGCCTTACAGATTCACGTAGGTGTTGCATTTTAACACCATAGTACCTCTCTGTTTAATATAAATTTAATATTTTAAATTACTTACCATTAGGTAAGATGTATCATACTATTGTGAGGTGTATCCGCTCTTTCTCTGGAACCATATACCCCAGCTTGGAAGTAGAGCCCTGCATGTAAAGTGCCTTGAATGCTAAAATAAGAAATTTGGATTTTTCTCTCGTAAGTAATGAGGAACTGGGGAATGATCAGATTTGATGGTGTCTTGGAAAAGCCAGTGGTGATGGTATATAGTAGCACCTTTCAGTCTAGAGTACATACTTATGTCCTTAGAAAAGGCAGTGGTGGTAGGTAGAGGAGTTCTTGAAGCCATAAGATACTAAAACTGATAGTGGCGAGAAATTCAAATAGTCGTATTCTTCTGACTCATCCCTAGACCTCTCCTACTGTTGGGGCTACTTGGTACAAAATTTCAAGAAGCACTAGATGCTAGAAGTTGGGTTAGAGGGATGGAAGAGGTGAGCAGGGAGACCAGTCAGTAGACTGTGCAGGAATCTCGGTAGGAAGTGATCCTAGCCAGGGGCAGTGGGGGCAGCAGCAGAAGGCAAGCTGTAGCGCTCCAGCTGTGCTTCTGAGATTCTGGGTTTCCGTGTATGTGCCTTGAGACAAGCAAGGGTGGGGGGCTCAGGGCTCAGTGGGGGGATTTTGTACTGCTTCCTGTTTTCAAGTGAAGCAGCTTGAATCTTTCTTACACATAGAGGTTCTACATAAAATTTCTATTTTAATAAACTGTTTCTGCTGTTAAAAAAAAAAAGTGGGGAGAGTTTAAAACCAGTGGGATAGAGTCACTAAGTAGAATCAACAGATTACTCTGTGAAATTGAGGGAAAGGAAGGAATCAGAGGTGTCAGGGCAGTGGATGATGGCACCATTAGTAAGGATAAAGCGAAGAGCAGGGCTGTAGTAAACAGGAATTCCATCTGGGGAATTACTCTTAAATAAAGCAAATATAATATTTTAAAACAGGATAATCGTATAAAGTAGAAATGCCTTATGCTGGGATAGCTAAATTTTATTGGACAATTAACTTTTAGCCATAGAGTGGCTGATACTGTTGATAGGCCTGTAGGGGCCTATCCTCACCGAGTCCTGTCTCACCACACAACCTGAGAAAGCAGCTTTTCAAAGACAGTTCCCTTCCTCTTTGCCCTTTTGGATTCCTTCCTATGGCGGGCAGATGAGCCCAGGAGTTCCCTCTTGCCTTCCACAGCCAGGCAGACCATGATGGTGCCTCTCATGCCATAGGGTAACACAGAGAGCCCTGGACACAGATCTGGGTCAGGGAGATCCATGGAGGGTGCTCACAAGAAATATATTATCTTGAGATCTGTTGAATTTGAAGTGTCTGAAACATCCAGTCTAGGATGAGTTTGAAAATCAGGAGATTAAGGATGAGATTGCTAGGGAGTACATATTGGGTAGGGAAAGAGGACTAAGTGCTGTTCTCAGGAACATGAATATGCAAGAGATGTAATGAAAGAGGCAGGAGAGGAGGCAACCTGGAGAAGGGAGTGTTGAAGTAAATGGTAGAGGCACTGAGGACCCGATGAGTGAGGACCAAGGAGAGGGGCTTGGATTTGGCTAGTAGACATGAGCAACCTTTGGGAGAGCAGTGTCATGAATGAGGCGGCAAGACGGGGCAGCACACGTTTTAGAGTCAGAGAACTCTTGGTTGCTTACTGGCTCTGAGACCTCCATTAGTTCCATGTCTCTGAACTTGTTGGCTCACCTGTAAATCAGGGATAATTCATAGGTAAGATTGGGAGAAATAACATTTGTAAAGTGTCTAATAGATTCTCAATAAATGTTTATTACTTTTCCTTTCTGCTGCAATTCAAGAGGTTTTGAAACAAAGGAAAACAGGAGAGGTAGTTAATAAAGTGGAGAGCAGGGTGGAAAGGCTGTTCCAGGTTAGGTGAAGCGTCTGCTTGCTGGAAGGAGCCAGTGACGAGGGTGACTTGAAGCTTTCAGTTCCCTGAGAATGAATGCTGTGTTGATAAGGACTGGAGCAGGGTGGAGGAAGTACCCTTGCAAAGAGGAGCACACCTCTGCCATTAGCAAGAAGGCTACAGGTGAGAGCTATGTGGAGAGAGAGGAAGGGAATCTGGCCTGTGCTTAACTGAGGTGAGAGCCAGATTTTGAACTCTAGTGGCTTCATTTACCACTCATGTCATCTTGGGCCAACTGAGATCACTTTTCTAAGCCTCTGCTTCACTGGGATGTTGTAAGGCTTAAATGAAAAGCACAGAGACTGGCCCATGGAGATGTTTTTAGTACTGATGGGGAGCTGCACACCTGGTGGCCCCTATTTCTCTCATGGACTAAGTAATCTGGGTGGGTGTGGTGCTTGAAAGCATAGGCTTTGGGGATAGAGACACCCAGGGTAGAGTTCTTGCCCAGCCATCTATCAGCCGTGAGATCTTGGGCAAGTGCCCTAGTTTCTCTAAACCTTGGTTTCTCCTGTGTAAAATGAGGATACTAGGACCTATTAAATGTAGAACCAGGAGGATTAAATGAGATAATTTGTGTGAAACACTCATCGTGGTACCTGGTACACAGTAAGCACTCCATAGAGGTAAAGGGTAGGGGCCTGCAAATGTTGACTGAGAATGCATGGAAGCACTACTGAGCAGCAGGATGGCCCAGCTGGGGCTAGAGGTTTAAGCCAAAAGAACAAAGAACTAATTGTGAGAAACTCCTACATCAGTCAGCAGTTGGGAGACATCGAGCCCTGCAGCTCCATGTGACATCCAAACCACGGGTAGGTATGGAGGCTTCTCAGGTGATGAGGACTTCGACAGCTTGGTTTCTGATGCATATCACAGTCCTGCGGGTATCTTCTGGGGGGAAGGGCCTTCTTGACCATCTTGTAGTGTGACCACTCTGCCTGCCAGCTTTGGCCTCAGGCACGTGGTGCCCCTGCTTCATGCATTACTGTGCCCACAGGACCGGGGCTTCTGCGTGGAGGTGAATACGGCCTTTGAGGACTTCGCCCACGTCATAAGCTTTGACAAGAGGGCTGCCGCGCTGGACGCAGGCAACATCAAGCTGACCTTCAATAGTGTGAGGGGCTGGGCAGGGCATGGGGCTCAGTTCTCTAATTTATCCCAGTGTCTTGTTCCATTCCTTCTCACTCAGTGACTGTATTCCCAATTCAGGGGATGGTGGTAGAAGCCCAGACCCCAGCTTTCCACCTCCTCTAAGGTATGCCTGAGTGGGACCCAGCGTCCACCCTCCTGGGTGACCCTTTCCTATGTGTCCCTTCTATCTTCAGCTGCTGGAGAAAGCAGAGGCGCGGGAGAGGGAGCGGGAGAAGGAGGAGGCACGCAGGATGCGGCGCAGGGAAGCTGCCTTTCGAAGCATGCTGAGGCAGGCTGTGCCTGCTCTGGAGCTAGGCACTGCCTGGGAAGAGGTCAGGAGCATAGCCTGGCCCCAAACACCCTCAAGCCTGAGGGCAGCGGTGCTTCACCACTGAGGGCCCACCCCAGTCACGTCACAGCCCTGGGCCAGCTCCAGTTCCCTTCCTTTCTCTGCCCCAGCCCTGCCCTGTGCTCATGGCGGTGTCCAGGCCAGGCTGAGTAGGGCCTAATCTGATCAGCAGTGCTCTCCTCGTTAAAGGTCCGTGAGCGTTTTGTGTGTGACTCAGCCTTTGAGCAGATCACCCTGGAGTCGGAGAGGATCCGGCTCTTCCGGGAGTTCCTACAGGTGCTGGAGGTGAGGCAGGCTGCTTGTTCTCTAGATCTGTCCCAGGCCCTTGAACTCCCTAGACCAGTTCAACAGAGACCTCAGTGGACTCCCTCTTACCCCTAGGGCACTCCTGGCTAAGCTAAGGAAGGGGAGGCCTGAAGGATCCCTGGGACAGGCAGAAGGCTCTAGCCTAAGGGAGGCAAAGCCAGATTTTAGGAGGTAGGGTCCTTCCTGGGACTAAGTTTGATGTTGTCCTCACCCTTCTTCCTCTTCCTCTAGCAGACTGAATGCCAGCACCTCCACACCAAAGGCCGAAAGCATGGCAGGAAAGGCAAGAAGCACCATCACAAGCGTTCTCACTCACCCTCGGTGAGTTAGCGGGTAGAAGGGACGTGAGGTGAAGCTGGGTTGTTTCGGGGAAATAAACACTTCTTGTTTTCCCCCTATATTATCTCCCTTGGAGGGAAATTTGAGGATTCCTTTGGTCCTGGACCCTGCTGTCTCCCCAATTCCTAGCCGGCTTCTGGAGGCCAGAGAACCTCTGCACTGACATATATCTGCTGATCTGCCCAGGGCTCTGAGTCAGAAGAGGAGGAGCTGCCCCCACCATCTCTCCGGCCCCCCAAGCGGAGAAGGCGGAACCCCTCAGAGTCAGGCTCTGAGCCCTCTTCTTCACTTGATTCAGTTGAAAGTGGGGGTGCTGCCCTTGGAGGACGGGGCTCCCCTTCCTCCCACCTTCTTGGAGCAGGTAAGCAGTTGCTATGAGCCTAGAAGTTGGAGAACTGTTGTCCCAGACTTGAGAATGTCCCGCCCCTGCAAGCCCCCCACCCCAACTGGAGGAAGCTCCAGCTCCTTTGAGGGTAGAGTGGATTGGGAGGGCTGCACCTGTGGGAGTAGAAAGAACTTCTTCTACCTGTCCAGGCAAGAACCTGAAGAAGGAAAACTGGACCAACTTAGACTTCCTCAGAGCATGAGGGCCCTGCCTGTGAAGAATGAACAGAGGGGCTAGAACAGAGAAAAAGAGCCTTCCTTTGTCCTGTTGGGACTTAGTAGGGATTTTTCTATCTATCTCCAGATCATGGCCTTCGGAAAGCCAAGAAACCAAAAAAGAAAACTAAGAAGAGAAGGCATAAGTCGGTGAGTGAAGGAACTTCTACTTAAGCCCCTGCTATTTTGTGAGCTCTGTTCTACTGCCTCCTGGGCTATCCATGGGAACTGAGGGTGGTGGGCTCTGGACTCTTACAGAATAGTCCTGAGAGTGAGACAGACCCCGAGGAGAAAGCTGGCAAGGAGAGCAATGAGAAAGAACAAGAACAGGACAAGGACAGGGAGCTCCGGCAGGCAGAGCTCCCTAACCGTTCCCCAGGCTTTGGAATCAAGAAGGAGAAGGTGAGGGGCAGGGACCCCAGGCCAGTAAGCATGCTGGCTGAGCTTCCAAGGCTCTCAGTAGAGGCTAAGGGTGAGTGGTGCCTTTGCTCCAACAGACAGGCTGGGACACGTCAGAAAGTGAGCTGAGTGAGGGTGAGCTGGAGAGGCGGCGGCGGACACTCCTACAGCAGCTGGATGATCACCAGTGACCCGATGAGCTGCTCTCTGCCTCGGGTCTGTGTGAGGCTGTGGCTCCTGGGCCACCCTCACCATCTGCCTCAGACTTCTTCCTTAGTCTGGTCTGTGTCCACTTTTTCTAAAGTAACCCCACCCCCAGCACACTATCATTGGCACCTCTCAAGGTTGCTTTTGGTGTTCAAGGGTCCCCTACTCCCCGGACTAGTGCAGTCCTTGCCCTCAGCCCCAGACCAGAGATGGGTGGTATATGCCATGTGGGGTGGGTGATGCCAGTAGATGATAAAGTGTGAGAGAAGGGGTCTCCAGGGAAGAGTGACAGGCTGGTGGACAGAGCCTGGGTGGCAGAGGGCAGGGTCTTCACCCTCTAGCATCAGTGCCTGCTGCTCCTGCCTGCCCTGAGGCTCCGCCACCCAGGACCTAATGTACGTGTGTTTTGTTTTTGTTTTTTAAATAACAATATTTATAACATGGCCAGTGACTCTTCTCCATGTGCTGCTGGGGCAGGCTGGGGACTGGTCACAAGCCCAGCAGAGGGCACTAGTGTCTCATGGCAGGCCTGCTTCCCTTTGTGTGGCTAGAGCCCACCAGGCTGGTTCTCCTTTCCCCAGATTTCTGACCTTATCTCCTCTGAAATAGATGTAGTGCCCCAAAGATTTCTTTTGTCTCCCATGGCCCAGGTCAGGCTAAATGGCCACCCTAGCCCTGTAAGCTAAGAAAGAGGAGGCAGAGTCAGGCCTGGTGCTTCAAGCCTTTGTTGAGGGAGGGAAAGTCTGGGGTTTATGTACAAGAGGAAAAGGAGGGGGAACATGTACAAAAAAAGTGGGCCCCACATTCCCTTCTAGGGGCAGAGGAGAAACAGGAAGTGGAGCAAACAGTCAGCTAAGACCACCATGCTCCCTGTCCCCTGCCAAAAAACAAACCAAAACGTAGCTGAAGAAAGAAGGTAAAGGGTTGGCACACCCCTTCTCCAGCCATCTGCAGAAAGGGATTGGTGCAAAGAAAACCTGTTCTTCTGCCCACCTTGACAAGGAAAAGTGTGAGCCTAGAATGAAATGGGCAGAGGTGGGCACAGCTGGCAGAGGGCCTAGCTCCTGGTAAGAAAGAGATGAACTTAGACTGACAAGAGTCCCAGGGCTCTGTAAGCCTAGATACATCTAGACCAGAGCTGCCCATGGGCCTGCAAAAAAGAAAGGGAAAAAAAAGACAGTTGCTTTCTCCTGTCAGCACTCGGGGCTCTAGTGGGAGAGAGATCTACGTGCCCTGTATAGGCTAAAGCTGGAAATGGTTTTTCTCAGCCCTGGGCTGACCCTTGGTGACCCTTCAGGAAATGAAGTCAAAGATCTTGGGAGCAAAGTGCAGTACTGGAGGCACCAGAGACCTACAGACCTAGTGCCCATAGTGGCACAAGTAGAAAGATCCAGCCTCAGGAGCTGGGGCAGACAGTGTTGAGAGCAGCATAGTCCTCTCCTGGGCCCTTGGCCAATTCCAGGTCCACTGGTTGGACTTGTAGGACTCTGAACGCTGAAGTGCTTCTGCCTCCAAGAGGGTCTCAGTGGGGGCCTGGAGCCCGAGGGGGGCCACTGGGCAGCGCAGCACTCCTGGCTTGGTGGCGAACAACAATAGGCTGGCAGTGGAGGCCTGTGGGGGAAGACAGAGACCTGTGAACAGGAAGGGAGGCTGAGCCAAGACAGTGCCCTCAAGGGCAGCCCCACAGATAAACCTCCACATGGGAGGAGCCAGCAGTAAGGCAGATAAAGGGGAGGCTTGCTTGAGGGGTAGTTGGGGAGATTGCTGGGCTTTGCATTTCAGAGGATCAGGTCAGGGTGACTAGAGGCCGCTGGGCAGTAGAGAGTAGACATTCAGAAAGAGCCAGAAGCTAGGGAAAGATCCCAGGCTGACTGGACATCAGGAAACAGATCAAGGGACATCTGATAGCTCCTGGTCAGAAGCTACTGCCAGAGCTCTTATGAGAAGAGAACCCTAGGGAAAGGCTCCTTAGGCCCAGGAATGGACCCTCAACCTCAGCCTCAAAGATCAGAACTGTCAGCCTGGTCCTGCCTGCCCTCAACACTGGCCTGGCGACTCCCTACCCATTGGGTCTTAGTAGAAGCCAGGACAGCATTAGTGGGAGAGAAACCACTTCCCTAAGGATACATGCAGGGGATATGCCACGCTTCTCAGAGCATGGGTCATGCAAGAAGTATGTGCTCCCATTGCTGGGAGGCTGCCAGAGGGTGATTGCAAGTCATGCAGGAAAGGAGGTGTGCCTGTGGTCTCCGGCAGGAATCCTGGGAGATGGGCATGCAGAAGGGGCAGCTGCTGTGCCCAGTACCTGTCAAGGGCCCCAGCCTTGGGGGCTAACAGTTTGACTCATCATGGTGGGCTGCATCACAGAAGAAGCGTGAGCCCCGCTTGGCAGTACGGGCCGTGAAAGGGACACTCTTCAGCACTATGGCCCAGGAGAGAGACACAGTGGTCAGGCCTCATGGTGGAGGGTGGGAGGAGAGTCATAGGGGCTAGGTTGAGCTTTGGGAGCTGGGTGCAATGGCCAGGCCCCAGGGAGTGAAAAGAGCCCCACCTGTGATGATGTCCTCGATGGTACCATCCTTTCCCTCATAAACAGGCCGGTGTTCCTTGGCCTGGCGCCGCCTCAACTCTGCTATTAACTCCTGCTGTTGCCACTTGTTCCTCTGGGATGGAGTCTAGGGCCAAGAATGTGGAGGGGAAGGAAGTCATCACAAACCTAATGTGGGACTGGTTCCTGCCCCAAGGTGCAGTCTGAGAATGCCCTTGCTTGTGCACTGCTAGGAATCTCCAAAGGCCCTCCCTCCATCCCTCTGGATGCCAGCCCACTGGCCCTCTGGGTGGTTTGTCCACTCCAAGTTCTCATCTTCTCTAGCCTTCTGACCCCCAGCCCCCACTCTTTTGGCTTGCCCTCCTCCAGGCCCCAGCTTTTGGTCCCACCCACCTTGGCATCCAGTTTCTTGGCTTCCTGAGCCAGCTGCTTCTCCCGCATTACCTCCTCCTGCTTCTTTCGGGCTTCATTCTCTTGCTCTGCTTCCTAAGAACAGTGGAAGATGGGTGGGGGGTGAGGCTCACAGGCTGTGAGGGGAGGGGCTGACACTGAAGAGAATGGGTGGCAGTGGGACCTGCTAACTCCAGGTGGCCACCTCTGGAGGGGCACTTCCTGCCCCAAACAATGACAGGAAGGGCCTGGGCCCCCACCCTGCCCACCAGTTCACAGCTAAGAGGCCTGTCGCCAGCTTGCATCACTCCCTTCCCAGGACTCGGAGGAGGAGTCGGAAAAGGCCTATACTTTAAGCCCAGGCTTCTCTCCCACAACCAGTTTTCTCTAAACCAAACTTTTTAAAAAGCTCTCTGCAGCTCACCTTGTAAGAACGAATGAATCGGACAAATACTGGGAAGAATACAGAAGGAGGTGTCGTCTTGGGACTCTCGCCAAAGTAGCGCACAACTGCATTGTAGGCCTCCTGGGGAAGGGGTGGGCAGAACGGGTCACCATGGCAGAAAGAAGCAGCCCAGCTCCTATACTCCCACACCACAGGTGAGAGGCCTGCAAAAAGCAGAGCTCAGGGCCAAAGGGAGGAAAACCAACCACCCAGGCCCCTGTGAGCTGGAGAGAACCCGGGGCCGCCAAGAGTACGTGTCTCCAGAGGCAGCTGCCGGCCATTCCCAAAGCGCTCTCTCCCCCACATATAGCCAGCCAGCTGCTTGATTAAAAAAAAACAGAACTAGGCCACCTAGAGGGGCCTGGCGCTTTGGCCCTGGTTGCTCCCACCTGCCTGCACCCCGTGCTTGCCTCAGCTGTCTTGGCATCCCGCTGGAGCTTGTCGAGTTTGCCTTCGTTGGTACTGAGGAAGTTCCGGAGGACGCTGTTGTCGTGGATGCTGCACTCCCGCCGAATCAGCTCCATGCCCCGGCCCAGCTCCTTCACGTCCAGAAGGACGTTTTCCAGGGACACTATGGTCACCAAAAGCCTGGCTGAGGACTGCCTAGGGCCTGGCATGCCCACCTCCCAGCCAGAGCTACATCAAACTCTGGCCCTCCCCCTCAGCATGGCCTCACTCATGTTCACATACCTGTATGGACATAAGGAAGTGCACACCAAGCTAGCTGAACCCTCACAGGGGGAGGGAATGGAATAGAAACTGATCTCATGACCCCAAAGAACACAGTAGCAAAGGCAGGCAAGCCGCAGAGACTGCTGGTCTCCAAAATGAAACTGCCTCAGGCCTGCCCTAGTATTCATGGGTGGGGCAGCTACCTCATGCCTATAGAGGGCTTTATGATTTTTTTCTAGGCACTTCACATACATCATACACAAACACAAGATCTCTGGGGCCAGCTTGAGGGAGTTGGGAGTAAAGAGCCACCAGTCCCCTTCCTGTTCCTGCTCCCACTGCACCTAGCTGGGAAGGGCTGGGCTGGGCCAGGCCTGGCGCCTGGAGGAAGGCTCCCTTTGGAGTGGCCCCTGCTTATGGCTCCAGCGGAAAGCTTTGAAGTGGTCAGAAAGAAGATAACAAAAGCCAGAAACAAGTGTTCCCTCTCCTCATAGCTTCCTGGGATTGTCCTGGGCTGGATGTGAGGGCAGGCCCACCCAGCCAGGCTCCCCTCACCTGCTGCAGCCTTCTCAACAAAGTGCAGCTCATGCCAGAAGTTAGCCAGGTCTGGGTATTTCTCCTTCACTGTCAAGGCGATGAAATGAAGCAGTGTCATCTTCCGGTCAGTGGACTTGGTATCCAACAGCTAAGAGAGAGGGTGAGGGCAGTGCATAAAAGCTAAGCACTCTGGCTCCACAACTGCTGCCCACTAGGCTTCCTGGCCCACACTGCCCTCACCATCTTACCAGATCCAGGCTCTGGAGCTTGAAGCCATACACAGCTCCTCGCTTGCTGCTGTTCATGTAGTTCCCCAGTGCAAGTATGATCTGTCCAAAGGATGCGTGGGAGGCAGGTCAGGCTCAGGTCCTCCTCCTTTCTCTCTGTATAGCCCCAGGCCCCCACCTAGGACCCGAGAACCCCCAGCACCCCTGTTCACAACCTCTTCCCACCTCCAACATCTGCTTCAGCTTCTGTGAAGACTTCACGGAAGCGGACGCTGCAATGATGGCATTGAGTTGCTGTAGGGCAATATAAACACTGAAGTAACACCAGGCTGAGATGGGGTAAAGATAGGGAGGGGTTAGAAGGACTGGAAGGGCAGGGGAGGTGACTAGCAGATGGAAGGTGGAGGGACAGCTGTCCAGGACCATGAGTTTAAAGAGGGCCATACCGGTGTGAGCATCTGCAAGTTGTCCTGGAAGTTCCCCAGGAAGGCCATGCCAGCCATTCGCTGGGTCAGCCGCTCCACCTTGCTGAAGAGCAGCATGAAGCGGTCCTCAGCCGCCAACTCCTCCAGGGGCTGCCGCTCACGCTCATATTGCCGCAGCAGCTTCACCTCAGCCTCTGTGGGCAGGAAGCGCATCAGGCACTCCACGAAGTCCACAGGTAGCGTCTGCAAGTCAAACCTGTGTAGGAGGGAGGGACCACCTCAGCTCTCACATCTCTCCACGTTTTCCTTCATCTCGCTTATTCTCCAAGCTCCTAGGACTGGGTAGGGGACTGCATACAGAGCACAGCCAAAGGCAGAGGACCCATTGCCTCATCTGTCATAGCATCAGCAATGATACTGGGGGAACATTCCATGTTACTGAACTGTTCCCAATAGACTGAGAGCTCCTTGGGTGAACGTCTGGGCTGAATTGCCAGCACAGATGCAATAAATTCTGGCCAAGCCAGTGGATGACTAGGGAGATGGGAGGGAGTTCTATCAGATGCCTGAATCTAGGGAAAGCCAGGCTTCTTGGTGGAGAACTGGGTTGCCAACTGACTAGGAACCAGGGCTAGGTCAGTGGGAGCCTCACGTGTGAATGGCCCTGCAGATCTCCTCAGCTGAGCGGCCAGCCTTGCGTAGGGTGATGGCCAGGTTCTTGGCACGATTAGCTTCTAACAGAGTCACCTTGCTGGCAGCTTTTTGCGCTGTCTTGTTCTTAGAGCAGATGAGGTCAAGGGCAGGGCCCTGCGCTTTTGTCTTGAATAATTCTTCAAACTTATCCAGATCCAGGTCCTGGCAAGAATAGACGAGCAGGGAAAATGCTGTAGCCTCATACTAGTGGGGGACCTCCTGACAGCCTAGCCAGCATTGGCCCAGAGCTCTGTCACTCTGGAATGTTTCATGAATACAAACACGAAGTGCTGACATAACTGGAAATATATATACACTCAAGAATGAAGGGTTTGTGAAGCTGAACCTGGCCTCACCCTGTCTGACAGCTTTTCTAAGACCAGATCTGCTCAAAAGGCAACCAGGTCCCCAGCGCTCAATCTTACCACTCTGGACCCCAGGTCCTATTACCTCCAAGATCTTCTCGTCATCAAGTTCACTGAAGACAGTGCCACTGATCTGGTTGGGTTTCAGTGCTGTCCAGTTGAAGACAGGCAGCCGGAACTTGGTCTTGATAGGTTTCTTAATTCGAATGGCTAATTTGGAAGGAGGATCAGTGACACAGGGGCCAAGGACACATACCCCTGGTCCCACCAGCCCTGCCCAGAGCCCTGGGGACACTCACCTGACAGGCCTACTGTCAACACCACAGAGGGTGCAGCACCAGGGAGAGGTGGGGCTGGGGGACACTTGTCTGGGGGAAGAAGGAATGACACAGTGACTCAGGGGTCAAGAGTCATAGGCTGCCTCTCTCCTCTGCCAGACCCACCTTCTCTGTTTTTACTCTCAGAGAAGGAGCCTACATTAAATCTGCTCAAGCTGCTCCCAGAAATCCTAACTCTGACAGCACAGTTCTTGCTGGTCTCTGACCCAGTTTCCACGGCTATAGTCTAAGCCTCTCCTTGGCTGTCTTCAAAGGATTTCGGAGCAGCATCTAAACAGATCCACATCTGCCCTTGGGCATCCCTGTGCTGATAACTTGAGCTTCCCTCGGATTCCAGCCCTCCCTCACCCTGACTTTATAGCCTCCCAGTCCTCAGATGATGCCATTTTCCCAGCTTCTTCCTGAGGAAGACACCGCTGACTATGACTAAAGTCAGTCCCCACAATGAGGCTGCCCCTGCTGGCTCCCAGGGGTCATGGTTACCTGGTAATGGGGGAGGTGGAGGGGGCAAGGGTGGAGCTGGTGGTGGAGGCAGAGGCAGGACCTCCTCGGGGGGTGGGGCTGGAGCCAGAAGGTCTAGGTCGGAGGGTGGCATGACCTCACTCAGCTCTGCAGGGCCTACTCTGGCCAGGGCCTCACTGCCCACAGACTCCAGGCCCCGGACACTTGGCTCCAAATGGCATCGACGCTGGAAGGCCTCCTCCTTCTCTTTAATGAGCCTCCGCAGGGTGTGCACCTGGTGGCTTGTGTTCTCGTATGTCTCCTGACAGGCAGACAGTACCATTAAGGGAAAAGTGGGCTGAAGGCATAGTAGTCATTGCCCCTAGGAGTGAGAATTCCTACCCAGGGTTCTCTTAACTAGGGTCTCTGTGAGGGTGCTCAGAGGCTCAGAGTAGCAGAAATCCAGGTAGAGGAATGGGGAAGCTGGAAGGCAGCAAAACAAAAGAGGGAAGCAGAAGCTGCCTCCCTCCGCTGGCACCCTTAAGTGTCCTCTCCGCTCCAGCCAATTCTCACTGCATGGGCCCCTTAAAGCCCAAGAAAAAAGGTTGTCCCTGTGAAACTCTCCTTAATCAACCACCAGTCTGACATAGCTGCTCTCTCCATAGCCCTTTGGGCCTCACTTTGCTTCAATTTCAGTTGGCCTTATATAAGGGCTCAATTGGAAGCCCCCTATAAACAAGACCCTGTCTTAACCATCTCTGTATCCTCCATAGCTCCCAATATAAATGCTTAGCAGAGGCTGGGTACAGATACATATTGAGCTCAACAGAGCCAGCATATGTTCTTCTGGAAGAGAAGGTAGGTTAGGGGCATGACTTTATAATGAAAATAAAGAAGAGAATGAAATACAAGCAGCACCTGCTCTGCCAACTTAGGAAACCTGGTGGACACCCTAATACACAGAGCACGTGGTCACTCTACCCCTGATCATTAAGCATGGCTGGGGAGGAACATGGGGGTAGGGGGGAGAAAAATCAATGGGATGGGCTGGTAGGAGGCCTGGGTTGGAATTCCAGAATGCTCGTGGTTGCCCCAGCTGCTCCCAGCCTCTTATGTATGTGTCTGGCTCACACTGGCTTCAGCTTTCCCCTCCAACTAAAAAAATGGGGTGCAATCATCAGCCCACCCACACCTGAGAACTTCAAGAGTGAATCAAGATCTAAATCCTAGAGAACTTGACATGACTCAGGAAAAAAAAAAAGCAAAACCCCAAGGCCCTGGAGCCCAGGATTAGTCAGGGACTTCCTTCCCCAGAGTACTTTTACCTTGATGCTCTCTAGTTCCTTCTCCCGCTGCAGCAGCTGCTTCTCTAGCTCTGCCACCCGCATCATGTTCTCATTCTCTAGGTCCAGAAGCTTCTCTGTGAGCTGCACAACAGGAAGGACAGGTTCTGTGCTGGCCCTAAAGCCTGGGCACTCAGCACACCCTGAACCCTAGTCAAGAGCTGAGTCGAACCCCTCAACACAAGGCCGCAAAGGCAGCTTAGTCAGGTGGCTCCCTTATATCCCAATAATAGATACAAGACAAAGGCTACATTTTGACTCTGGCAAGACCGATGCCACCTCATGCCTAGCCCTGGAGGTGGTGTGTGTTCCAACTGGTGGATGATCCAGTGGCTCAGGCCAGTGTATGGTCTTGAGAGCCCTGGTGGGTTCTAAAGCCTCCCTAGGACTCAATCTGGAGGTAAACAGGTCAGTTCAGGATTCCTGATAACTTGAGCTTCCATCAACAGTGGCTCTGGCAGGCAGAGGAAGACCACCTACATGGGACACATGCTCCTCCAACTCCTCCACCTTCTCCAGGGCTACATTCTTGGTCTCAGCATCCTCCAACAAACCCCCAACATCAAACACGTTGTCCAGGTATGCCTGAATCTGCACCTGCAGCTTCTCGCTCTCTGTGTGCCTTGACTTCTGGGGGAAGAGCAGAAAGTAGTATTAGTTGTAGGAGCAGGCAGATCATCAGGGGAACCTGAGAAAAACTTAGTCCTCATTCCCCTTCACCACTGCTTCCCAAAGAGTTCCTGCTGCAGGCCATGTCAGACTCTCGCCCCATGGAGGTGCCTGACTGGCGAGTTATTTGAAGGAGGTCCTGAGTCCCAGGTCACAGAAGACAGGCAGGGTCCCAGGAGCATCAAGGACTAGACACTTAGAAAAATCATTTGTGATATGATTAAACTGATCCCAGAGCACCTCACCTTACAAGGACACCAACTAGCTCACCTGCAGGAACTCCTCTAGCCCCAGCTTGGTAAACTCATACTGCAGGTGGACCCGGAAGTTCATGTCCTCCACCGAGTGCACCACGATGTTGATGAACTGCATGCAGGCCACCTGGAGAAGCAGCAGCCCAGAGAAGCAGCAACAGGAAGGCAAAGGAGAGCCAAGAGACCAGGAGGATAGAAGGCTGTTAGAACATCATCATCATGTGGATAATTACAGGGAAGAGTTAAGTCTTTATGGGAGCAATAAGAGTATTTTAATTTTAAAATGTCATTTAATATTCAGTGGATAAAGACAAGAAAATTACATGAAAAACAGATGTAAGTGAAGAT
Organism: Aotus nancymaae; assembly: GCF_030222135.1. Taxonomy (NCBI): domain Eukaryota; kingdom Metazoa; phylum Chordata; class Mammalia; order Primates; family Aotidae; genus Aotus; species Aotus nancymaae. Next base: position 33,496,714 of record NW_026988428.1, read on the forward strand.
AAAGGTCCGTGATTTCCCTTGTATATCAGCAGGTATTCCTTGAGACAACCTTACCTAGCTGAAGATCCTGCCCTGGGGGAAGAGAAGCTAGAGGAAGAGCTTAGGAAAGGAAAGGCAGCTCAAAAAGGATCCAATTCAAGGACAAAAAGGCCACAGAGAAGAGGAAAAGGAGGTAGATCTGATATATACAAACGATGTCCTGAAGCTTCTAAGAGCTCTCTGGGGTGGGCAGATGGATAAGAAGCATTTGCTGAATAGAAAGAATCATTCTGGGCTCTACATGGAATATCAAGATACACTGCTGGCCTGACCACTGTTCTCAAGGAACACACAGCCCTGGTGGATATGGGCCAGGCCCAGGCCCAGTGCCTCACCATGAAGTCGATGTTGCTGTCCTCATTCCGGAAATATTCCATCAGCTTCTCAAAGCGGTGCAGCTCCTTGCATACCTGAATAAGCAAGCTTTCTCAGTGAAAGGATCTGCTCCATGCAGAACCCAAGCCCCTGTGCTCTGGCTCCCAGGAACATCATGGCAAAGACTGGTTCAGACCAAGCTTAACCACAACTCTATATATTTAATAGGCCATTCTGGACACTATAAAGAAAACGGGGCCAGGTGAAGTAGCTCATGCCTATAATCCCAGCACTTTGGGAGGCCAAGACGGGCAGATCACCTCAGGTTAGGAGTTCAAGAACAGCCTGGCCAACATGGTGAAACCCCATCTCTACTAAAAGTACAAAAATCAGTCGGGTGTGGCGGTACATGCCTGTAGTCCCAGCCACTCAGGATGCAGAGGCAGGAGAATCACTTGAACCGGGGAGGCGGAGGTTGCAGTGAGCTGAGATTGTGCCACTGCACTCCAGCCTGGGCCACAGAGTGAGACTCCATCTCAAAAAAGAAAAAAAAGAAAGAAAACCTGGACCTGCAACCTGGCTCTGGGTCTGTGGTCCCCCACCAAATTGCTGAGGGAATTCAGTAATGCCTGTGCCCTTAAGCTGGGCTTTAGGTGCCTCTGGGGATAGGCCAGGAAGAAACATAGGATTCTGATGCTGCCAAGTTATTAACAGAAGGAGGGAAAGGAGGAGGAAGGGAGGAAGGCCATGGGTGAGACAGGAGGCTGCAGTACTAGTGGGGATGCAGGGGAGGGGCCAGTGTACAGGAAAGCCCTCTCCAAGAGGGGTCTAGAGGCTCCTCTGAGCCTCTGGGCTTCAAGGAGGAAGAGCCATTTCCTGGCTTGAACAATGGATGCTAGGGAAGAGGTCCAAAGAAGAGGAAGGGGTGGGACCAGCAGCTGTGCTGGATGTCGAGGAATCCTATGTTCAAGTAGATAGGGGTTTCAGAGGCAGGCCCAGGGGCTAGGGAAATTCCACATAGGAGTTCCTTCTCCCCTCACCAATAACAGCCAACAATGCAAGAGACACCCTTGCTTACCTTCTCCTCCCACTTCAAACACATGTGCTTTGGGTTCACCGCATCAGACTCCCATCTGGGGAGTCTCTTAAAGTACATACACTTAGGCCTCCAGTGGGCCTGAAGTAGGGCATAGGCATCTATACTTTTAACAAGCTCCTTAGGTGATTTGGATGCAGGGCCAAACTAGGACCACTGGACTACAGCCCTCAGCTAGCTGAGGGTAACTTTAGCTGGCCAATCAGGAGGTTTCCTGGCACTAAGATCAATAAGACTAAAGTTCTGGTTTTAAAAACAGTGGGTGTTCAGGAGAGAGGATGCTTAGCCAAGCACTGGGATGTTAAAAATCACTGCAGATCATAGGAAATGGTGCTTACCTACCTGGCTCCCTGCCTTCTACCCCATAAACACACACACACACACACACACACACACACACACACACACACACACACACACACACACACACACACACACACACACACACACACCCCCAAAAGACTGACCTCTTTGAAATTGTCAAAGGCAGCAAGGATGATTTCGTGACCTCCTCGCACCAAACACACAGCTGCCAGAAGCTCTAAGACAAGGGCTTTGGTCCTAAGGGGTGAAGAAGGAAGATTAACACCCTAGCTCTCCATCCTGACCACCACACAGCTCACTTCCCTGACTGGGTAAGTCCTTTTGGAGAGTGGAGAAAGCCTCAGTGGTAAGGAGAGGGTGGGAGAAAGAGGACTTGCTCCCTTACTAAGCTGTGTAGACCAGAGGGGAGCCAGGGATACTTCTCCAGCAGAGGTGAGGGGGGCCAAACCAAGGCTCTGACAGGACTCCAAGGCCAGGCAGGACTTGTCAGGAATACATGGAGCACAGATCTCCAGATCCCTGGACAGAGTGGGGAGGAAAGGGGAGGGAAGGAACTCACCTTGGATTCTTGTTATTGAGGCTAAGTGCAATCTCATTGACAGCATGGGGATGGGACATGACCAGGTTGAATCCATACTGCAAGGGAAAGGACAGAAGGCGGGTACCTTGATGGTGGGGAAGGGAGAGCAAAGCCGATCTCCTTGACTGCAGGCCCACCAGCAAACCTGTCTTTTATAAGCTGGTGCCCTCCTAGCTCTCCTGGTTTTGCAGATGAGGCAGAAGATGTAGAGCACCCATGGCTAGTGCTTCCCCCGTACCTGATAGTTCATGATGGCTCTGAGACAAAGGATACAGACGTGGACGTCATCCTTCTGGCTCACTAGGCGGGAGTTCTTCAGGGCCCTGCGCCCAGGGAGAGTGCTATACCTGGGGAGATTGGCCAGGCAGTCAGGTGGGAGCCAAGGCTGCCGGTGAAGCATCTAGGGGCACTCACCATCACCCAGACAGCAGGCTGCCCCTTAGCAGTGGCAAAAAATGGGAATGAGCAGCCAAGAGGGACAGGGTGCAGGAGGCAGGGAGGTCAGACTGTTTTTACCTCCCTAGAGTAGGCCTTTGTCAGCAACTACTCAGGATCCCAGCTTTATAACCAGTGCCCAAACCCTAGAGATCCTTCAAAATACAAACAGTAGTTGTACAGGTCTTCCTAGTCCCTGAGATAGGTCCAGAGACACATTCATCTGAGAATTCCCTCCACCCACTTCCAGTTGCTGTACCTTCTGCACAAACCATGGGACAAGAGCATCTTGGTTCCCATCCCAGAAAAGGCAGAGCTGATCCCCAAAGGCCTTAGAGGGGCCATGGGGCTATACCTGGTTTTGCACCTCTCCATCCTCTCAGTGATGTTTCACGGAAAAGGGAGGAGACATGTATCTGCTCATGCATGACAAGAATAATAAACAGTGTTCAAGGGATACAAGCCGAAGGAGACTAGGAGAAAAGCATGGCCACAAGAGAGATAGATAACCAAGGAAAGGGCTACTGGACCCAAAGGAAAGCCTTCCAGAGTAACGAGGAGCACTGAGAAGTCATCCAGTCCATCCGCCTACCTCTGGGCAGGACGGCTCTTAAGGCACTGCAGACAAATGAGCACGTTGCAGCCTTACAGAGAAAAGGCTCAAAGGAAGAAGTGAAGGGAATGCGAGGGGCAGGCAGGTTGGGTGGAAGCTGGTCTCCAAGCTGATGATGGGGCAGAATGAAGAGCTAGAGGGAAACAGAATGAGGACAGGAGCTGGATCACCCAGTGAAGGCCAAGGATCTGTATGAGATGTGCACTGCTCGAGAGGCCCACGAGGAATGGCAGAGTGAGAGTGAGGAGTAGAGAGTCCCCCAGAGAGGGGTGGGGAGGGGTGGGGAGAGCTGGAACCCCAGGTGGGGTGGGTGCAGCTAAGACCATGTACTTACCCAGGACAGACTGCTGGGCAGAGTCAAGGAGACAGAGAGGACAGACCAGAGACAGACTGGCAGGCAGAGGGCAAGAGAGCTGAGCCTGGAAGCAAGAGTGGAGGGAGGAGCATGAGCACTCACCACTGAACCTGAGACCTGCATTGAAGGGTAGGGTGGGAGGCAGGCGGGCAGAGCATGAGCACACATACCGGAGCACAGACTGGCGCGCAGAGCGAGCGAGGCTGTTGGTGAAGGGGGCCGATAGGGCGCTGGGTGGCTGCAGGTCCTCGATTGACCTGCTCCAGGACCGGAGTTTGTCAAATGCACCATCGTCACCACTCTCCAGACCCTCAAAGTCAAACCTGGAGCATGAAAGGACACACATGCGCACACACAGGCACATACACAGGAGAAATTCAGTGCCAAGCCCCCCAACGAGCCCATCCTCACACTTCAGGCCTCTAGGGCAACAAGAAGCAGGGATAGCAAGGAGAGAAAGCAGAATTGGGCAGCAGAGACCTGATCCTAGCTGGAAGAGCCACTAACACAGGACAGCAGCAGAAGAGGCACAGGCAGCAACCAGGAGGGGAATCTAAGGAGATAGGAAGCTGATGGAGGCCAACTCCTCTGCTCCCCACTGGCCAGGTAACTCCAGGAGGAGTGTCCTCCCCATGGGCCACTGGGGAGCTGGCAGTCTTTCTGCACTTCCAGCTTAGACGGGGCATCTCCAGGAAGCTGTGGCTCCCACAGAGAATCTGCCCCGTAGAAGGAATGGTGGGGAATGGCCCAACTGCAGGTCTTGCTAGTTGGCCAATAGCAGCAACCAAAGGGCCTTTCAGTGCCTTGAAGGAGTCCAGTTGATTCTGCATGACAGGACTGAATGGAAGGGAAAGGGGGTTCTGGCAAACCCAGAGTGGGACAGTCCTTTATGTTTTGGAGGAGCACCACTGCCCCATCTTAGCACTGGGTTTTAATGACCAGGTTCTCTACGGTTTTGGCTACTTGAGGTTTCTAGGTTTTTCAGGTATAGTGGCTCCCTGGGCTTCAGCTTCCCTGGGGTAAGAAATTGCAAGTTGAGATTGTGGACCAGGGTCCTGTAGTCTAGTCTTTGCAGGAGCTGAATGGGTTCTTTGTCACTTTCTGCTCCTGGAACCATATGTCTTCCACCATCAGGAATTATTATTTTATTAAGAGACAGGGTCTCACTCTATGGCCCAGGCCATAGAGTACAGACTGTACAATGATGGCACAGTCATAGCTCACTGTAACCTCAAACTCCTAGGCTCAAGCAACCCTCCAGCCTCAGCCTCCTGAGTAGCTGGGACTACAGGTGCATGCCACCATGCCTGCCTAATCTTTGAAAATTTTCTTGTAGAGATGGAGTCTTGCTATGTTGCCCAGGCTGGTCTTAAACTCCTGGGCTCAAGCAATCTCCCACCTTGGCCTCCCAAAGCTCTGGGATTACACGTGTGAGCCACTGTGCCCAGACCACCATCAGCTGTTTGTCAATGTGGTCAGGATAAGGAAGACAGCCAAGATCACAAACCCTTAGAGACTCCTCTCTTATACATCCTCACTGCAGATACACCCCTCTGAGAAACAGTCCTTCTCTTCTTGTCCTTTTCCTCCATGTAGGTCATTAAAGACTAAGGGAGCATCTCTTGCAGGTTCTTTTTCCTCAAGAAGCATTCTGCCCAAATATGGTGTCAAAGGCACAGAGGCTAAGGCTTTCTGGAATAAGAAGGGATATCTACAGAAGACAGAATGTTCCAAAGGAAGTAGGAGCAGGCTTTAGTGTCCTCCTGATCAGGAGGTGTTTAATGGGGCTCTCAAGTAGACATCAGAGGAACTTCCCTGACAGGGAAACAGCTTGCTGATTCCATCGGTAACAACACTGTATCCTCTAGTACTGATATATGCAGTTTACAAACAAATGTCTTCACTCAAACTCTATTTGGCCTCACCCTTTCCCTCTCAATCCTTTCCAAAATACATACTCTCTCCCCAATACTGAGTCCTTCTTTTTAAAACAGTCAAAGGTACCGCCATGGACACTACAATACTGAGGTTCCAGGGTACTCTTGGTTTAGGGCGGCTGGAATTTGTTTGCTTTTCAAATAAGAGAGATAGGCTTATTTGGAAAAATGACCTATATCTTTTTACTATAAAAGCTCTGAATTTTTTTAAGAAAAATTATTTCAGCAAATGTTTTTCATTTCTTTCTATAAAAAGAATCTTTTTTTAATCTTTTAAAAGATTAAAAGAATCACGTGAACTATGACTTCTGCTAAGACGAGAATGCAAAGTGGGCCACTCTTGATTTTAACAGAGGATAACCTGGAAAAGGTAAGAGAGGCGCCAAACATAGAAGCATCAGTTCAAATTCCTAAGGAGATGGCACTGAAGACTGGCTGGACAAAGGAGAATGACCAAGTGGGGAAGGATAGTAGTAAGAAAAGTGGAAGTTGGCTGGGAGCAGTACCTCACACCTGCAATCCCAGCACTTTGGAAGGCCAAGGCAGGGTGGATCGCTTGAGCCCAGGAGTTCAAGGCCAGCCTGGGCAACATGGTGAAACCCGTCTCTACTAAAAACACGCAAAAAGTTAGCTGGCGTGGTGGTACACACCTGTGATCCCAGCTACTCGGCAGGGCTGAAGCAGGACTGCGGCAGGAGGACTGCTTGAGCCCAGGAAGTCAAGCCTGCAGTGAGCCAAGATCACGCCACTGTACTCCAGCCTGGGCAACAAAGCAAGACCCTGTCTCAAAAAAAGTTAGGGCTAAGTCCCAGGACGGAGGAGTTTCCCAGGACGCTGGGGAAAACTAGGGAAAGTTATGGGCAAACCAGAAGATTGGTCTCCTAGGGCTGACTTATCTTAGGTATAAGTCTAAATGTGTTGGTCACCATTTTTATTATGTAATTCCATATATTCAGGTAATTGTGGGAGGGTATACCACCTTAAATAATAATAATGAAATTAACAGTAGGCCTGCTACCACAATACAAACCTAGTATGTTCTAAACACTATTAAATGCTTTAACATACAGTATCATCTAATTTTCACAACCCTGGAGTGTGGATCTCCTTTCATAGAAGATACAAACTTGCTTTGAGGTCACACAGATAGTAAGTAACAGAATTGAGACCCGAACCCAGCTTTGTCTGACTCAAGAGCTCTCATTCCTTCCACTATACCAGGCCACCTTTTATGTGCTAATTCACTTCTGGCTGCCTCCAAGCCCCCATGCCTGCTAGAAAAAGACTCCTGAATGCTTCCTTTTTCTATCCAAGTCAAAAGGTCATGCTCACTGCTCTTGGGTTCTTCAACAATGACCTGGAGGAACCCTCTCACATCTGGAAACCCAGAGTTGCTTCTTGAAGACAACTCTGCAAAGATGAATGGATCCCACCAGGGCATCTCTACCAGAAGCCAGGACATTTCCCTGGATTGCTCACAGCTTGGCATTTGGATCCCTTGGGTTCTGAGTTCAAGCTCCTTTTCCATATCTCTCTCCTGTTCTCCAAGATGCATCTTATCTTCCACTCTAGCCAAGTGCCTCTTCACTGATCCCCAGACATCTTGCGGCTTGCCTGCCTACTTCCACACCACTGCCTGAACTACTCCATCTTGTCCAGGATTCCCATTTCCATCTCTACTGTTGAACTCTCGCCCTTTCTTATCAAAGTAGAATGGAACTATGTCCTCCCCAACTGGTCCCCAACCTTAGCCCTGGGGTGGTACTCACATGACAGAACACTGGGCAAAGGACAGGTAATCCACCAGCACATCCAGGCCTTTGTTTTCATCATTCAGAAACTCCCGCACCCACCTGAAGATAAAGGAAACACAGTGAAAGGGGTCTGCTGAAGTGGGTCAAGGATGAGGAGGGTGACATACCTCTGACCCAACACCTCCTCTTCCTGGAACCTAGCACCAGGCTAGGAAGATTCTGAAGATCAAAACCCATGACAGACCCATCCATGGTCAGGGACCTCCCCTAGGCAGGGGAGCCAGGGATGGGGAAAGTACAGGCCCTTCTAGTACCACTTGCTTTATCATGAAGATGCTTTAGACAAACAAGCTCCCAGGTACTCCCTTCTTAAGGGCCGTCCTTAAGGGCTCAATCATTTTCTGCATCCCTCCTTTACTGAGTAAAGGCATGTCTTACTCAGTGTTTGTTGGAAGAATTGAGGAAGTATCAGGAGCGTTTACTACAGGCCTGTGTGCAGAGCTGTGCTTGACCAAAGCCAGCAAGTCTCTAACTTGACTGAAGTCTCAGTCAAGACGCCAGCAGGAAGGGTCAAGGAGAGCTCTGGAACTGAGGCATCCTGGGGCAAAGCACTCTCTATCAAGTTTAAGGAGAGCAGTTTTGGAAAAGCAGTGAGCAAACAGAGATGTATAGGAGTTCTGTATTTAGTCACATCAAACCACAGAAGGCTTGGGGGATGATCAGGAACTCAAGGAACTCCAGGATGTCTATGACCACTCAGAGTCAACCTGAGGACTTGGGCCCCCCTCAGCCAGGAAGGTAGACAACAAAGCACCTAGGGACCATATCCCAGAGCATTTTTTTCCCTTCTGCTTTCAGTCCTTTTGGGCTGAGATATTCCTGGAATTAAAGTCAAGGGCAAATCTAGGGAGCTGTTTGTTATATGACAGGTTCATTCCATAGCACAGAGACATAAAACACTCAGGATGAAACCCTAATCTAGAGTGCTCTACTCCTTCAGAATTTCTGGTGGTCTTTATAGGAAAGCTCTGCCCAAACTGCCCTGCAGGGCCTCTTCTCCCCAACAGCTGGAAAACCAGCGCCATGTTGGCCAGCCACACCCCAAGCTACGAGGAGACTCTGGAGCTACAGCACCAGGCCCAGCTGAGATTTGGCAGTAGGCTCTGGCTGAAGCTGACTGACACCGGAGCTGCCTGAAGTTAGCTTCCTCTCTGGGGGCCAACAGGCCTGCTGTTTCCTGTCTGTCTGCTCTCCAGCTCCCCACCCCCTTCTCATTTCCTGTCTGAGTCTATACTGCTATTTCGGGATCTTGACACTTTGAGGAGAGGTTAAAGGGCGCTTAGGCAAGGCAGAGAAACCAATACAAACCAGGGAGAGAGGAGGAGCTGGAGAGGCTCTGGAATCCCACTTCCCAGGCTGCCCCTCTCCAGAGCCTGAGTTCCCATCTGCTGCTCCTGCATACCCAACTTCTATAAGCCCTGGGGCTGATTGGGCTGTGACCAAAGCAGGATCCTCCTCTCCCCACCTTGGCCTGGGTTCCTACCACCCTGAAGCACCCCCACGCCAGCCTGACAATCTGACAAACTCTTCCTGCCCAGAAATCCAGGAAAGATCCTCATCCTTCCACATAACTCTACCCAGAGAAGCCGCAGTTCAGATGGCAGGCATGCCTAAAATGCCAGGCACTGAGCTAATCCCTGGGAACAAAGGACCAGGTCCAGGACCTCTAACTTGTGTGCCAACGGCCAAGAGGCCCCAGGCCTGGGAACCACGCTGCTCTGGACCTAGCTCCTGACTAGCAGCCAGCGGGGCAGGCACCAGGTAGAGGGGGCAGGCAGAAGGGACTGTCATAGACTGCTCTGTGGCCTTCTCCCAAGAAAAGCACACCCAGATCCTCATATGACTTCAGCAAGACTTAAGAAAATAGGGCTGGGTACCAGTGGCTCTACTTTGGAATATCAAGGCAGAAGGATTGAACCTAGGAGTTCAAGACCAGCCTAGGAAGCAAGGCTAGACTCTGTCTCTACTAAAATATTTTTTTTTAAATGGCCAGGCAGACCGGGCACAGTGTCTCACATCTGCAATCTCAGCACTTTGGGAGGCCAAGACAGGCAGATCACTTGAGCCAGCCCATGAGTTCGAGACCAGCCTGGCCAACATGGCAAAACTCCATCTCTACTAAAAACACAAAAATTAGCTGGGCATGGTGGCACACGCCTGTAGTCCCAGCTACTCAGGAGGCAGAGGCAGGATGGTTTGAACCTGGGAGGCGGAGGTTGCACTGGGCCAAGATTGCGCCTGGGCAACAGAGCTAGACTCCGTCTCAAAACAAAATAAAATAAAATAAAATAAAATGGCCAGGCATGGGCGTGCGCCTGTGCTCCCAGCTACTTGGAAGGCTGAGATAGGAGGATCACATAAGCCCTGGAAATTGATGCTGCAGTAAGTCATGATCACGGCACTGCACTTCATCCTGGGCAACACAGCAAGACCCTATCTTAAAAGACAAACAAACAAATAGAAGATATAACAGCTGAGAGGGACAGAAGGGACCTATGGAGGAATGCAGAGTGGTAGGAGGCTCAGGGTGGCAAGTAGTGCTCAGGGTTGCCATCGGTGTCATTCTTGTCCTTACACACAGGGGTACTAAGCAGCCCTTGCCACTTTGTCCTTCCATGAAGGATTCACCAAACAAAGGAGGAGGCTTGACCATACCTTTCTCAGTGGCTTGGCTTTCAATATCTGGTTCACAGATGAAGTACAGAAGCCATACTCTGGCCAACAGAGCACAGTTACTGAGGCCAAGAACCATCCCTTTCCTGTTCTCTCCTGTGCTGTTTCCCTTGTGACTGCTGCTGCTGGCTATACACAGGTATCCCCTCCCTCTAAAGAACCCCAGGAAGGCTCGGCCTAGGGGTGGACAAGTGGGCCGCTGCTATGACAGGAGGGGAAAGGCTGATGATGACATTTGGCTCTCTCTACCCCACTGTCAGGAAGCCTGGGCACCCCGCCCCCACCCGGGCCTCTACTGCTCACTCACAAGTACTGGACATTTGTGCCAGGCCCTCTATCAGGTCTGTATCCCTGCCTGCAGTTCTACATTATGTGTTCCTCACTGTCCTTTTCTCATTGTCCTTTTGCATGAGCACACATATGCATACATATACACACTTTCTCTCTCTCACTTGCATATACCTTTGCTGATTACAGTTTCATAACACTGAGGCCAATACCCTCTTTCACTGTACCTCGCACATGAGCCCTTTGCTTGTTCAGCAATTCCTGGTTTCCCACACAGGGACTGGAAAAAAAGACTCACACAGTTCCTAGGGGCCCTATCAATAGGTTGGCAGCACCAGGATCTGTGAATATAGAAAACATGCAGCTCCTGGCCCCCATTGCCTTATATCTTTCCTGGTGCTTAAGGAAGCTTCTTCTGCTCATGAACTAAGATTGTCTTCTCCCAAACAAGCAAATAATCTTCCAGGCACCAAAAGGTCCAAATAGTTACCGAATGGGAACTAGGTCTCAGCTACCCAATACACTATGTTCCCCTCACCCTCAGCCTTCTCTGGGCCTGGCTTGGCCCAGCACCAAGACACAGGCAGACTCCAGTCTCAGCTGCTGTGGGAATGTCTTCCACTCAAAGCCACAGGCGGAGGACTCCAGGAGAGGCCCCAAGCTTGCCAGAAACATCTAGTCAGCAGCTGGCAAAGCTGAGGGGATGGAAAAGCCAGAAAAGAAACAGTCCAAAGCTCTGGGAAGCTAGAAGCCATTCAAGGGGCAACTCTGCCCCATGGCAGGGAAGATGAACAGGCACACCATTCTTAGAGGACACCAGATTCTGGGTGCCCAGCCAAGAGCCTGGGGCCAGGTGAAGAGGCTGTTGCAGCCAATCCAACTTACCCAATGTGGTTGGTGCGAAGAGAGATCTCCAGCTCCCTTAGTACTTTGGTTGACTCCTGAACCCTCCTCCTGAACTTCTGTAAAAAGGGAAGAAAAGGAGAGGAATACAAGCGGGCAGTTATAGACCTTCCCTCCATTACTGGCCAGCCACTCCAGGCCCCTGGCTACAGAACCCTGAAATCCAACTCCCATTGCTAAGAAACAAACAGATGTCCAATATCCAAGTCAAAGGGTTTGCCCCAAACCCCACAAGACTATAAAGGGCAACAAGATGGGGCCTCTCTGCCTCATACTTCACCTTCCGAGTTACACTGGGGTCCAAGAAGCTCTGGAGTTTCTGAATGTAAGTGTGGGGAGGATTCTTCACCTGGAATCGTTCCTGTAAGGGAAACATGCATATGCATATACACAAAGACAACCAGAGACCTGAGGAGGGCACTGAGGAAGCAGAGCACTCATAGTGTTCAGTGTGAGGGGACTCAGCCTCTCAAAGCTGTCACCTGGCTCTAGACATCATCCAAACTTGAGGTTCCCTTCCTTGACTTATTATCCCCAGGTGTTCCCATCTGTTACCAGCTCTTCCTCCTCTAATTAGAGCACCCTGAGCCTAAAATATTTTCCTGTGTCAAAAAGTATTTTAAAAGTGTGCTGCTTGCTACAAAGATGTTGGGGATTACAGAGTTGTGAACAGCACCCAAAATAAAAATATACTTGATTGGGCTTGGGAAGCCATGGCATGAGGACTGCTTGAGGCCAGAAGTTTGAGAACAGTCTGGATATCATAGCAAGACTGCCTCTACAAAAAAAATTTTTTTTAAATTAGCCAGGTATGGTGGCTACCACATGCCTGTAGCCCTGGCTACTTAGGCTGAGGTGGGAGAATCCCTTGAGCCCAGGAGTTTGAGGGTGCAGCAAAATATGATCATACCACTGCACTCCAGTCTGGGCAACAGAGTGTGATCCCTCTCTGAGAAAAAAAAAAAAAGACATGATTGGGAAATACTGTTCACTGCCTGGCCAACTAATAGATATGGGTTACGAAGGTCAAGGGGAGAGGAGCTTGGCCTTGTAGAATCCAGCTTTCTTAGCACTGAACTCTGCATTTGGGACTAGACTGGTTTTGCTGAACTAACACAGCTCAGGGCTGCAAACACTGCTTCTTGCCCAGACCCCAACAATCCAAAGCAACCTCAAATACTGAAGGCTACTTTCAGCAAGATCATCCCTTGATTCCCTTCTACAAAGGGCATGGGACCACGCCCTACTTTAGCCCAACCTCTTCATCTGACCCAAAAGGAAACTGAGTACCCCTTAGCATTCTGGTCCTATTAGGGCTGCCACCACCAAGATATCTGAAGAGTTGGTGGGTGGAGGGGTTGAAAAATGTCTAATAGAATGATACAATGTTAGAGAATAGGACCTAAAAACAAATGAAAGGAAAAAACGAAAGGTGTGAGAAACAGGTGAAATTATCTGACCTAGAAAATACTGAGAGATCATCAATAAAGAACCTCAATACCAAAGGATTACTATTCGCGAAACCCCTAGCAGGTGCTAACCAACTCCTCTTAATGCAGAACACAGGAAATGGACCTTTGGTGGAGAAGGGACTTGGACTAGGATCTCTGAAGCATAATCCGAGCTTATGTCAAGCAGCATGACCTGGGGAGGCAGTGGAACCGAACAGTTGGCAAAGACTTGGCATCTGCTTGCCTGAGCTCAACTCTGGCTTCATCACCTTCTAGCATTAGGCAAGTTACTGAGCCTTGGGTTCTTCATCTATAAAATACAACACTGTCTTCCACAGAGGGTTTTGTGATGATTAAATGAGATATTTCAATATGTGTAGAGTACTTGGTCCATAACAAGCACTCAATAAATGTTAGCTATTACGATTCCACTCAGAGCCTGAAAAGAAATAATAAAATTGTATATAGCAAAGTGCTGGGTAAACACACTACTCACACTCTGCCAGATACTTTCATTTCTACCAAGATGTAAAAAAGTAAAAGCCAATTTTCCCAGCCCTGCCTACAGGCCTGGTCTGAGTTCACAGACTCATGACTCATGATCTTCAACTGCATGCAGAGGAAAGAGCCAGGTCATATGTATCAGAAGATTCTCAACTCTGAGCAAAGTAATGATTTTTATTCTCTTCCAGCTCTAAACACCGTTCATGCAGGTAGAGTTTCCAGACCTTGACTCGTCTGAGATTTAGGAACAGACAACTAGAGCCTGGGGCTTCTCATTCCTAGAGGCCCTGAGATAATGATAAAAACCCTATTTCCCAGGGCTAAGATAGAGTGTGAGATCAACAGTCCTTTGAGTACCCTGTCAGGCATAGACTTGAACCTGCATGGCCAATCCTATACCCCAGATCTATACAAACCACCTTCACACTATTGCCCATTGGAATAAATCAAGACAGCTCTTTGTGGGAGACAGAGGGGAACTTGGCCTGCCGGCCCTGTCTCTGTTATGAGAATCCTCTTGGAAAAGAAAGTAAACACAGATGAGGCCAAGCTTAGGCCACGGTTTCTCAAGGAAGCCAAGGCTGCAGTCAATGCCTTTGGCCCCACAGCCTTAGCCAGCCCAAGACGTAACTTCCCACCTCCCTCCTCTTTCCCAAACCCCATACCTGGTCACAGATCAGATCCCACTTCTTCTCATTGTCATACTGCCGCAGGAGCCGGGCCTTGTCTGGAGGCAGATTCATGGAGCTCTGAGGAGAGAACCTGAGTCAACCATGCTGAAACCTCCCCCCATCTGGAAAAGAGAAAGACTAGACTGCCCACACCTTTCCCCTCCTGGGCCCTCAGACTTCACCCCGACACTCTATCGCTGATAAGGCAGGCTTGGAAAGGTGGAACAGTCCTCCAGCCTTCCCTTCATATTTAGTTGAGTTTGGTTGAGCCATGTTTTCCAAACCACTGGTCATGGGATCAATTCAAATCATTGAATCAAGTCAAAATTAACTTTATTTTAAATGAAAATGAGCAGATTAAAATAGAATTTCCCAGAATTCATTGCAAGTAGGAAGTATAAATAATGCTTTGTGAAGCTTTAGTTTCTATTTTATGTTTACACACAAATATGTCATATACATACATCATGCCATAAAATGTGACGGGAACATGAGACAGGTCAAAAAATTTGAAAAGCCACCAGGTTAAAGCAGCAATTTTTTTCAATTTGCTTTTCCCCCATAACCTGAGAGCTGGGCAACCTGCCTACACCATGCACTCCCATGGGTGAATCCTGAGCCACCCACAACCTATGTAGATGCTGTAACTCTGACCCTTTTGCCCCATCAGCATACAAGTGAATAAGGAAACATTAGCATGAAGATAACCACTTAAATTTTTTTAAGAAAATTTTTTTTTGGAAAAAATTCACAAAAGTACAGGACTTTAATTGTTAGTAGCAAATTGCTTATGACACATTTCCCAATTAATTAAGACACAGCAAAGCATCCTAACCCCTTGGCAAGCCACTCTAATATAGGCTATCTGAAGGACAGCCCAGGAATCATTTTATTTCGTTCACCACTGTTTGGTGACTGAATAAGGTATGAGACAGTGAGTAGGTGAAGCCTAAGGCATCCATGGACTAGCCCTATCCATGACAGGAGGCTACGTTCCCTACCTTTATCCCCATCCAGCTAAACCTTTCTTCTCATCAGTCTGGCTGTTTTGTTCCAGGTCACGGCCCTTACCTCTAAAGGCAGTCTAGGCCAGACGCAGTGGCTCACACCCGTAATCCCAGTACTTTGGGAGGCTGAGGTGGGCAGATCGCTTGAGGCCAAGAGTTTGAGACCAACCTGGCCAACACAGCAAAAGCCCATCTCTACCAAAAACAGAAAAATTAGCTGGACACAGTAGCGCACACATATAATCCCAGCTACTTGGGATGCCAAGGCACAAGAATTGCTTGAACCTGGGAGGCAGAGATTGCAGTGAGCCAAAATCATGCCACTGCACTCCAGCCTGGGAAACAGGAAAAGACTCCATCTCCGAAAAACAAAACAAAACAAAAGACAAAAAAGAATAGGCCAGCCGCAGTGGCTCATACCTGTAATCCCAGCACTTTGGGAGGCTGAGGCAGGCAGATCACGAGGTCAAGAGATTGAGACCATCCTGGCCACATGATGAAACCTCATGTCTCTACTAAAAATACAAAAGTTGGCCGGGCGCGGTGGCTCAAGCCTGTAATCCCAGCACTTTGGGAGGCCGAGGCGGGTGGATCACGAGGTCGAGAGATCGAGACCATCCTGGTCAACATTGTGAAACCCCGTCTCTATTAATACAAAAAAAAAAATTAGCTGGGCACGGTGGCGCGTGCCTGTAATCCCAGCTACTCAGGAGGCTGAGGCAGGAGAATTGCCTGAACCCAGGAGGCGGAGGTTGCGGTGAGCCGAGATCGCGCCATTGCACTCCAGCCTGGGTAACAAGAGCGAGACTCCGTCTCAAAAAAAAAAAAAAAAAAAAAAAATACAAAAGTTAATTGTGGCAGTGCCTGTAGTCCCAGCTACTCGGGAGGCTGAGGCAGGAAAACTGCTTGAACCTGGGAGGCAGAGGTTGCAGTGAGCCATGATAGCACCACTGCACTCCAGCCTGGCGACAGAGTGAGACTCCATCTCAAATAAATAAATAAATAAAATAAAGGCAGTCTGACATTTTAATTGGACCACTGTACCTGCTCCCTCATACTCTTGAATCAAGTATGATTCCCCACCCATGTGACTTCCCACAAATTTAGCTTCTTCCCCAGCATACTGTCAGCCACCTGGAAGGCTGCCTCTCATCTTTCTCTCCTTTAGCTACTGTCCAAGATCAGCTCTAACTCCCTGGTAACCCAAGCATGACCACCTCATTTACCTCTGCCCAATCCTTGGCATCCTCATCCCTGGACACGAACTGTGCGCATCCAGGGTCCTCAAGGAGTCATATAGGCCCTGCATTATTCCAAAAGAAGCAAACAAATCCTAGAAGGAGGTCCTCCAACTTTCAATGGAACCAAAAGAAAATCCTTAAACATTTACTCTATCATATTATCTATTTATTATATGTATATAACTCAGATATACTCTTAAACCAGCTGTATACTCATCTAGACCCTGAAGTGCTATGTCTATTCTTACCATCCCAGCTCCCAACATGCATCTAGTGGGGGCGGTAAGGTGATAATAAACCTATGGGTAAGAGGTCCCAGGTCTGAGCCCAGCTACTGGCTGGAAACGAGGTCACTATGGCTCCAAAAGGAAGTAGGGTTGAAGTCTTCGGCTGGAATTTATACATGAAAGAATTTAGGATCATAGAAGTGGGGCAGGTGACAGAAACAAGGGGAAGATAATCCCATATCACACCTCTCCCCATGGTTCCTGCTGCCCCACGCATCTGCTTGAACTTCCATAGGAAAGTGAGGCTGAGTCCTCCTCACAGTCTATGTAGTATGGATGGCAAGATGGTCAAAGACAAGCCTGGAATGTTCTCTCTGACACTACTTTGCTAAGGCCAATCTCAGCCTGTGTGGACAGCATGACAAGAGCAGGAGGCCTCAACAAAACAAGGACCCAAAGGTCAACCTAGAGCAGGTCTCCTAACTCAGCCTAACTGGGGCCAGGCTGCTGCCAGCTGAACTCAAGACTGAAATAAACAGAAGCAGTACTCAGGACTGGTCCTGGCTCTGTGCATATCCTAAAGACATCACTGCCATCTGATCATTTCCCCCAAGTCTGTGTCATGAAAATAGTTTTCTATTGTCTCCCCTGGAAGAAAGCTGCTGGAAGAGGGGCGGGAGCAGCCTGTCACTGCTGTGGCAGACACTGCATCCTGTCTATGCCAACTTCCTCCTTCATCCACCCACTGTCAGCTACTTCTCCACCAGGTGAACTGGTGAGGAAATGCTTGGTCCCCTCAGTTTGAAAAACTGGGCAAAGTCACCCCCTTGGGGAGTCCCAAGAGAGGAGAGGAGCTTGGAGAGGCACAGCAGGGACCTGGTCAAACTCTAGATCCCCAGGAAGGAGGGACTCCAAAGTATGGAGACAGGTGGTAGAAGCATGAAGTAGCTCTGACTATAGCCATATCCTCCTGTCTAGAGCTTTGGGTGGCACTTTCTTGACAGTGGCCCCAGACTCCTCTGCTTCTTCTGTGCTGAAGCATGACGGGGAAGGAGATGGGTAAGGGGAATTTCACCAAGCTCCAGCATTCTCAGAAGAAATGGGTCACTGGCTACCAGTGGGAACCACCTGCCAAGCGGGTATAAACCACAGCCTGGCCCGGACAGTTCTGTTCTCACTAGACAAGGGCATCAGGGCTTTTGCTTCCACCTGATAACGTGTATGAGTCTGGCAAGGCTCCAATGTCCTCAGGAAGCCACTCTGCCCTTAGGAATGACAACTTCCTGAGTTCTGGGGACAGCAAAGGAGCAAACTTGACACAGTTCCGGTCTCAGTCAAAGATTTGTTTCCTTGACATTTTTCTTCAGTGGTTCCACAGAGACTGCAGACTCCCAGAAGGCAGAAGCTGATATAAGTTCTTGCTAACTCCTCGTTGAGACCCTTGCTGAGCAGAAAGGAAGCAGTGGCTGTCTTGAAAAGGAGAGGGCACTAAATATGGGTGAAGTCAGAGGGCCCAAGATCAACTTTGGGCACTTCAAAGTTATTAAGCCTTGGTGAACGCATCCATAAACTGGAGATAATCTCACTACTTTACAGAGTTTAACTGAGGATTAAATGACAAATATTTTATATCTCTAAGTGTCTGGAACACTGTGGGTATTCAACACAGTCCCCCTCTCCTTCCTCCTGAAAATCTTGTGTAATGTTCTGATGTCCAATGGACCTGCCCTCTTGCTTCTAGGCTCTCTCTCTGCCTCCATCCCACCTTCAGCAACTGCTTCTCAACACTGACTACAGAGCAATCCTTTATCCCTTCACGGATGCTGCTCTGGCTTCCTCTAAGACTAGGCAGCAATTTAAGTATCATTATCCTGAGGGGTAGGGGACGTGGCAGGAGACTCCAAGGAAGGATTAAAGGAGGTAAGTCACAGCCAAAACAGTTACAATAGGAGATGTGAGGAAAAGAGGACGATGAACTCAAACTGAAAGCAACTCTGGAATTGATTCCTAAATCACTGGGAACCAGCAAAAAGTCTAATAATAAAAACCTATAACGGGAAGAAGCTGAAAGGCGTGGAGCTGGTGCTTCTCCAGCAAGGCTGCTCTGGTTTTACTGCCAGTTTGAGGCCAGGCAAATCTCCCTGCTTACTGGGGTCCATGTGAGCAAGGGTCCAGTACACCCAGGAAGGTTTCCTAACTCTCCACCTGACCCCTGACAGTCTCACTCAAGCCGAGGAGGAGAGAGGCAGCTCTGGTGGCAGAGGTTCCCTTCCCTTTCCTGCTCTGCACCCCCAGCCCAGTGAGCCCCTCCTCATTTCCTTCCCACTGCAGGGGAAGGGAAATGCCGGTGGGGTTTGGAGTTTCCTTCAAAGCTGTGAGCTCTGCTCTGGGACTTGCCCCTACTTTGATAGTCTTCTTGAGCCAGGCCTGGGGAAAACCCAACAAACAGATAGGAACCACCAAAAATTCCCAACTGTTTTTGTTGGTCGTAGCCAATTATGATAAATCTTAGGAACAGAGACAAAAATGGCACAGCTTCTTTGAGAGACTGGGAGAGAAACATTTGTAACGTTCCTAGGAAAAAAACTGTGGAGGCTTTAGGGAAGCTCCAGCAGGGGCTGTTTGTTTTGAGCAAATACAGAAAGTGAGAGGTAGTTTTATTAATGTTTTCCCTCTTGAACCACCTCCCACCAGGTTTCCTATGGCTGTCTTCTTCCAAGTGTGGCATCCCCAGCCCCCATGCTCAGCCCATGGGGATGGGGAGTCCTGAGAAACTGAATCTAGAACTGCCCCACAGATGTAATGAGTGGTGTCCTGGGCACCACACGCTTCTCAATGTGCTGCTTTGCCCCTGGCCACAGCTCCAAGTCCTCCCTAGCATCCACAGATCAGCCCTTTGAGCAGATATGGAAAGTGGCAAGAGAACACAACATTTGGGAGTCCAGAAGACTGCTGAAGGAGGGGCTGTAACACTGTGTTCCCACCCCATGTTCCCACTAGGATCCTCCTCACAAACCAACAGATCTGCCCCAAGCCAAAGGCAAAGCAGGCAACACAAGGCACAAAGGCCCATTACTAGCCACCAAAAGGACAGAGTGTAAGGAACGGCCTCCACATGTCTCTACTGGTGGGCAGTAGGCACAGCTGTGGCCAGTTGGACACTGCTCCCAAAGGGCGAGAGCCCAAGGAGGTGGGAGGTACCAGCTCCTGCTGCCTTGGCCCCTTGGCGGCCACAGCCAGTCCTGCCGCAGTAGCAGCTCCCAGACAATGAGAGTTATTTTCAGCCAGCACTTTAACACAAGCCAGCTGGCTAGTGTGCAGGGTGGGAGTCCTCCTCCACCCAGCCCGCCCAGATGGCAGGCCAGCCAGCCCAGCCCCATTGCCTACGCTGCTGCTGCCGCTGCCTCCACATCACTGTTTGTTTATCTCATTGTTCCAGCACAGCTCCTCCTAACTCCCCTCAAAACTGCAATCCTTTGTAAAAGGAAATCAAAAAATCAGAGTTTGATCAAAGGTCCAAGAGCTAAAATTTTAAAACGTCCAGACATGGGAAGCACAGCAGCCCCTCCAAACACCCACACTTTTCCCCAGCCCTCTGACTGGCTGGTGTAGCACAGGGGAGGAAATGGAACAGATGGATGGTCAGATCTCACTGCAGCTCTCACAGACCAAGGTCGAGCCTAGCTTTGCTGACAACCTGGAAAGACAAAGCTCAAGACCGCTCTCCTTGCCTTGACTCCCTCCCATCCTCCTCTCCAGAGCTCAGGTTTGGAGAAGATAACTTGACACAGACAGCCTGGAATGGGCTGAGTCAACTGTGAAAGGTTCTGGGCGAAGATCTATATCCTGTGGCAGAAAGGAAATTACAGAAATAGTCAATGACATTTGGCTGGAAGGACAGGCATCCCCCTGCCCTGGCTTGACACAGTGGGGGCAAACACTTCAGCTGTACCCCGCCCCGCACCATACCAAAGCACTCAAGAATAGAAAGGGTGGAAGGCAACAGTTACCTCCCTGGAGGTAGGCCTCCAGCCCTGTTCCTGCCAAACTCTACAGCCTCCCCAGGCCAGCTCCCCATTACTCCTCATCTCCCTCCTGTGATCCCACACACAGTAGCATGTGTGTACAAGTCTAGCCACACACAGCTTTCTCTAGGCCCCAGCTGTCCTTTTAGACATCTGAGCAAATTTGCTTAGGTACCACATGACAAAAGGCATAAGAAAAGTGGGTGCTCCTTAAATATCTGTATTAGCTTAGATTTGGCTTGCTGTTTTTGTTTAATTGAAACTACCATTCCATGGATGAGCTGCCAGGGAAAACCCAGCTCTCACAGGCTCAGAACCATGTCTGGAGAACGTGCTTCTGTGGTCACTGAGGACTCTGTAACCAGAAATGACTTGCTGGGCATTTACAGGCCAAGTCCCTGAGCAGTCTGGAAGAAGAAGAAATGGATTCACCAGATGTCTTTGGCTGAGCTCTGCAGTTCACACCAGGGAAGTCAGATGAAGGAGAGGTCCTAGAAGGCCAGCATCACTCAAACAAGGAGATGGCTTTTTCTAAATAGAATTATACCCCTGGAGCCCCTCATTCACCCTAGAGAATTCCTCCAAGGCAAAGCAAATTGGCCACATCCCCGAAGATGGTAAAGCCTCAAACTCTTCCCTCTGCCACACTGTTGCCTCATACCTGACATAAGATAACCTCTGCAGGTAACCCAGAGGCCCCCAAATCCCGATGAAGGCCACCCTTTCTGGCCTACCCAGTCAAAAAATACACAATCTCCAATAGCAGCTTCTGTTAGTGCTTCCCAACTGAGCACCTGGGCCCTAGTAAAAAGCTACTGCCACAGCAACTTGATCTGTCTATTGGCTCCTCAGCCCCTCCTCGTGGTTAGCCAGACCCACACACTCCCCAGTTACGCAGAATGGAAACTATTCCGCTGGGGGCAGCTTATTTTCCAAAGCCAAGGAGTCTTGGGGCAGAGCCTTGCATTCTCCCTGTAGCCAACCAGTGATCTCCCTCTCTTCATGAGGTTCTGTCCTCCCACCTGAGGAACCCAACAGGCAGTGCTACCTCTTAGAGGACACAATATTTCTGGGGTCACATCTCTCTCTCTCCCCATACCAACAGGTCCAGAGAGTCTCCCTCCCAAGGTCTCTCATCTATACTTGCCCTTCCATTCCCACTGTCACCACCTTGGTGGGCCGTTATTGTTCACTCACCGTCCTCTGGGAAAAGCTTCTAGCTGGCATCCCTACTTCCAGTGCTTCCCTCCCTGCCATCCTGGATATGAATGAAACTTTCAAACTTCCAAGCACATAAGATAAATCATGTTTCTCCTGGGTTCAGAAATCTTTTTTGTTCCTTATCATTTACACGAGAAAACCTGAGCACCTTGGCCTATTCCTCTTAGCGTCTTACAGTAAGAGCTTCTGAGGTAAGATTGTCTCCAGGCTGGCCCCAGCTTCTCTGACCAGCCTCATCCTCTCCCACTCTATGGAATCTCTCTCTCCTGGGACAGTCACTCTTCCCATTCCTTAACCCTAGGATTTGCTTGTAACTGATGTTTCCCTAATCTTCTGAATCTCTACCTACTACTTACTACCTGACTTAAAATTCAGCAGCTCTGTAACTACCCAACCTAAAATGATCAGCCCCTCTCTTGATCTCCAAGCGTAATCATATTTAAAGAATAAAATGGCAGAGACCTGCCTGTTGTCCCCCAACCTCTTCTCCACCTCTTCCTTAGTAGTGAAGCTTCAATGTTGAGTTGGACATCTGACAGCCTAGAATTAATATATTTCTCAGCTTCCCTTGCATTTAGGTATGGGTATGTGACCATGTGGGATGTGAACAGAAGTAGTGTGCACAACTTCTAAAAAGTATCATTAAAGGGAGGGAGTATACCCTTCTTTTCTCCTTTCTTGTATCCTAGTTGGAATATAGACAGTGGCTGAACCTTCAACGACTATTTTGGACCATGAAGTGACCTTGGAAATGAAGTCCACATGGGTGAAATAACAAGACAGAAAATACCAGGTCACTGATACCACGGACCTTTAGCACAAACTGAATGTGTTTCATAATGGTTTTCTTTTTTTTTTTTTTTGCATGTTTCCTCTATTCACAACTACAAGGAACATAAACTCCTTAAGGGTAGTGGCCTTGTCTTATCTTTCTTTATGTGCAGGTGCTTAATAAATAAGTGATTGATCCTGCTACTACCTCTCCTACCACCAAGTCCCTTATTCAGTCTCCTGGCTAACTGGGGAAGTAGAGGATCCTTTAACTTCTTACCACTGTCCTTACTATTTCTGGGCTCTCTTATCTATAATCTGTCTTATGTGCCATAGCCCAAATCATTTTATATATTGCTTTCCCCTCAGTAAACTCCTACTCTCATTCTGAGTTTCAACTTGTCTTCAGTTTATGCCACAATCTAAGCCACTTCTCTGCTCTTCTCTTTAACCAGACTCTTATAACCTGCTAGAACACAGGCTTCTGAGCACAGGAATCACTATCAGCTTGTTTACCGCTGTAATAGGCGCACAATAAAGACTGGGCAAATGCAATTTCTCCATTCATATACTGCTTCTGTTTTCTACTCCACTGTACCCCAGATTAACTCCTTTCAAGTTGCCAGCCATGCTCCACCTCCAATTCACAACAGCTGAAATCTATCATCTCTAGCAAATCCTTCATAAGTGACAGTAGTAACATCCACACCCCCAACAGTGTCTCCACATATCTACTAATTATTTTTAAATGTGTTCATGGAATTGTGACTCATGGTTAATGTTTCTTGACCTTTTCTTGGACGATCAATAAATATGTTTATCATAAATCTCAGTGACACTCCTGGAGGCATGTATACAATGTAGTGGTTAAAGCACTAACCGGGAAGCCACACTGCCTGGGTTTGAATCCTGGCTCCACTACTTACTAGTTGTGAGGCCTTAGGAGAGTTATTTAATCTCTATGAGCCTCAGTTTCCTCACCTGTAAAATGGAGGCAGGAATAACAGTACTTACCTCATAGTGTTGCTGCAATGATTAAAAAAATTAGTATATGTAAAACATTCAAATCAGAACCTATATAGTAAATGTTATAAATAATGCTAGCTATGTTTTTTTGGGTTTGGTTTTTTTCATTCAACATTTAGCTGGAAAACAACTATATGCCAAGCACAAGCTAGAATCTGGCGATATCAAAATAAATAGGGTATGTAGTATGATCACTACATTCAGGAAGTTTATATCCTGAGGAAAGGTAGACATGCAAATCAGAGGTCACTAGAGATAGCATTGCTATAAAAGAGGCACATACAGTACTGTGGGATCCCAAAGAGGTAACATCTAATCACACTGCAGAGTCAAGTAAGGCATAAGCTTCCTGAAAGAAATGTCACAGGATTTAGTTTTTTTTTTTTTAGACAGGGTCTTACTTTGTCATCCAGGCTGGACAATCTTGGCTCACTGCAGCCTTGACCTCCCAGGTTCAAGCGACCCTCCTGCCTCAGCCCCTCAAGTAGCCAGGACTACAGGTGCTCACCACCACACCTGGTTAATTTTTGTACTTTTAGTAGAGACAGGGTTTTGCCAATTGGCCAGGCTGGTCTTGAACTCTAGGACTCAAGTGATCCTCCCAAAGTGCTAAGATTACAGGCATGAACCACAGCGCCCTACTAGGAATTAGTCTTAAATATCAAGCAGGAAGGAATCAGACAAAGGCAAGAGTGGAAGGGAAGATGGTGATATTCTAGGCAAGGAGACAGCATTTGCAAATACGTGGCAACATAAAACACCATTACAAATCCAGGAGGCTGTAAGTGATTTACTACAAAGGCATGAAAGTATGTATGAGGAACTTACAGCAGGCAGGAAAGTCAGATGACAAAAAATATGATGAGCTAAGTAAGTAGGTGGCATAAGAGGGATAATAATAATAACACGACTAAAATGAAAATAGTAATAACAAAAAAGCTAACATTTATTGACAGAACTGTGATAAGCACTCTACATGAATTACCTGATTTAATTCTCAAAACAACGATATAAAGTCCTATGAAGTAGGGACTATCATTATCCCTATTTTACAAGTGAGGAAATAAAGGCTTGGAAAGGTCATGGAACTTGCACAGCATCACGAAGCACGCATATGGTGGAGCTGGGATTTGAACCCAGGTCTGATCCCAAAGCTAGAGCTTTTAACTCCTCACAATGCCTCCTCTGAGACAGTGAATCGTATTAGCTCTTCTTTGCACCTTTCCAAACCCTTCAGGACCAACCTGCACCATCTCAACCTTCCTCATAGAACCTCTCCCAAACAACTCAGATCTCTGTGCATTCCTTCCTCTGAATTTCTGTGGGTTTTCTGCCCTAACCTCCCATTAGCACTCATATTCAATCATTCCTTGAACAGCATTTGTGTCTTTTTTTTGAGACTGGGTCTCACTCCATCACCCAGGCTAGAGTGCAGTGGCAAGATCTTGGCTCACTGCAGCCTTGACCTCCTGGACTCAGGTGATTCTCCCACCTTAGCTTCCTGAGTAGCTAGGACTACAGGCATGCAAAACCACGCCTGGCTAATAATTTTTTGTTTTTTATAGAGACAGGTTTCACCACATTGCCCAGGCTGGTCTCGAACTCCTGGGCTCACGCAACCCACCCACCTTGACTTCCCAAAGTGTTGGGATTACAGGTATAAGCCACAGCACCCAGTAACATTTATGTCTTCTATGTACCATGCACTGTGCCAACTGGGGGACCTGTTTTGCCTTGTGATAACTCTTGTATATTTACAAAGAAGGGGGGAACTGAAGCTTATAAACATCTACTCTGGATCAGGATGGTGCTAGACCCTTCAATTACAAGATTCCATGGAAAAATCACTTCTCTCTCATATTGTTATTTGAGAGAAGTGATTTTCATATTTTATGTTATTTCCTGAACTAGACTATAAGCTTCTTGAAGACTTTGCCTTGAGTACATTTGTTCCTAGACAAGTATGCCTGGCACACAGAAAAAGTTGAATAGATACTATGGGCTGTCCAAAGGGACAGCAGAGGCCATTTTGGGGGGCAGCACCAGTGCACTGGCCTAGGGCCCAGTTCTGGCTTTCCAGGAGTCTCATGACAAATCTAAGAGCTTATTATAAAGCTATAAAACTTAATGAATCCCTTCCTACTTCCAGACACATGTGGGAGAGGCATGACTCCTGCTTTATAGAAAGATAAACTGAGGTCTAGCACAGGCACACATCTGTCACAAGTTGTATCAGCCAGGAGGCTCTACAAGTACTGTCTCTCCTTGGTTTCAAATGGAGATACATCCTCAGTGCCTCAGTGCTTCTATCCTCTTTTGGGAGGAATCCTAATGACCTCGGTCTGCTCTAGATCTATAAGCTGTCATCCCAATGGTGTCCCCTCTCATGCTTTGAAGGCTAGAACTTGACATAGAGGTCTAGGCTACCCACAGCCCAGTGCTATTTTTGAGTTGTTTCAGATTTTTTACATCTCATTTGATTGTCCAGCTAGGAAAAAACACCTCTTTGGATTTAGCCTTTTGAGAGTTCCCTCCCCACGACCCAAATCTTCTCTGCTTCTTGAAAATTCTGGTGTCCTAAGTGTTATATTCACTAGGGAACAGCGATGAAAAACATTACTGTGCATCTCTTATATGCCAGGCACTTTTCTCACATTATCTCACGTACTAATCTCAATAATCACTGGAGGTAAATATTATACCTATTTAACTGATGAGGGAAATAAGAATCTGAGACCGGCCGGGTGCGGTGGCTCACGCCTGTAATCCTAACACTTTGGGAGGCTGAGGCAGGGGATCACCTGAGGTCAGGAGTTTGAGACCAGCCTGGCCAACATGGTAAAACTGCATCTCTACCAAAAATACAAAAATTAGCCAGGCATAGTGGCATGTGCCTGTAATCCCAGCTACCTGGGAGGCTGAGGCAGGAGAATTGCCTGAACCCGGGAGGCAGAGGCTACAGTAAGCCGAGATCACGCCACTGCACTCCAGCCTGGGTGACAGAGCGAGTCTCTGTCTCAAAAAAAAAAAAAGGAATCTGAGACCAACTGGCTCAAGGTTACACAGAAAGTAGTAGAACGTAAATTCAAACCCAGATGTGTGGCCTCCACCATCCAGGCTTTTCTACCATGCTCACCCATCTCCTTACTAAGAAAACAAATCTCTTTCTCTAACTTGAGAAGGTCCAACTTAATTTATCTGACTGGCTTTGGTTGATCATTACACAATGCCTCCCTGTTCTGCACAACTGAGTGAAACCAGCTGAACTAAGTATGTGTGCTGAACACCTGAAGTTCAAACCTTAACAAACAGGGAGACCGTGCACAGCACAGAGACAAAGAAATTGTCTGCTTGGACACAACCTGGTGACAAATCCCTTAACATCTGAATAGCATTTTAAACTTTCTAGTACAGCACAGGCTTTGGAATCAGGGATAACCTGGATTTGAATCCTGGTACTTTTCATGAGATAGTCGAAAAGTTCTTGCTCTACCACCCAGTCTGGAGTGCAGTGGTGCGAGCGTAGCTCCCTGTAGCCCCAAACTCAGGGGCTCAAGTGATCCTTCCACTTTAGCCTCCAAGTAGCTAGGACTATAGGCATGTGCCACTATACTTAGCTAATTTTTTTTTTTTTCACTTTTTGTAGAGACGGGGCCTTGCTATGTTGCCCAGGCTGGTCTTGAACTCCCAGCCTCAGCAATCCTTCCACCTTGGCCTCCCAAAGTGCTACAATTACAAGTGTGACCCATCATGCCCAGCCAAGGAAGGTTGTGAAACTTCTTTGAACTTCAGTGTCTTCATCTATAAAATACGGATTATATCTACCTCTTATAAATGAATAAAAGGGATTTTGCACAGTGCCTGGCACAGGAGAAAGACTCTATAAGTGGTAACTGGAATGGCCTACTCCAGGAGTCTCATTTGACTCAAGTTAGCTTCTCAGTACATATACAAAATATAATTTCATACTTTTTTTTAGAGACAGATGGAGTACAGCAGTATGACCATAACTCACCGTAACCTTGAACTCCGGGACTGAGGCAAACCTCCCACATCAGCCTCCCAAGTAGCTGAGACTACAGGTGTGTACCATCATGGACATCTATTTTTATTTTTTTATTTTGGTAGAGACAAGGTCTTGCTATGTTGCCCAGGCTGGACTTGAACTCCTGGCCTCAAGTGATCCTCCTGCCTTGGCCTCCCAAAGCACTGAAATCACAGGTATGAGCCATTCTGCCCAGGCTAATTTCATAGTACTTTAAAATATATAAAAGAGTATATACGTATAGCTGAATAGTATAGGTTAAACATACGTAAAGTACAATTCCCTTATGTCACGTGATCTAATAATTCTTTAGGTTAGAGCAGTTGCACCCTTGCCCCTTCAAAATCAAGAAACCAACAGCCACCAGGGAATTCACAGGAAAACTGGGACCAGAACTTAGTGAAACAAAGTCAAGTCACTAAGCTGCTTTGCTATTTGAGCAGCTGAGTGATCTGGGACAATTCTAACCTTTTGGGGACACAGTTTTGTTATCTGTGGAGAGATCTGGGAGAGATTTTGCCAGATCATCTCTAGTGTTCACACCTCATCTCAGATTCCTCACTTTCCCAACTGTCTCCTAACTTCCTCAGGTCCACTTCTGCCACAAATCACTATTTTTGGCCCCCTCAACTAACTACTCTTCTCAACAACTGTGCTTCTCTCCTTGTGACAGGACGCAAGTCCTAGGAGTTACCCTCCCCATCACTGAAGGGCTGTGCTGTGAGACTATAGAGAAAAGCTCAAATTCGTATTTGACAGTAGACATGGATGACTCTCAAATATGTATTTCTAGCCCAGACTTCTCCTTTGAGATTCAGCTTTAAATATTCAATCCCCATTAGACATTCTACCCAGACTTCCACAGGCTGTGTCTCAAAGTGGCCTCATCACTTTCCCTTCTAAGGTATTTCTTCTACTGTGTTCCCTTGCTAGAGCAGTTAACTCTATCCAACTAATTTAGCAAGCTAGAAATCTGGGTGCCATCTTCAATTCCTCCCTTCTCCCTCATCTTTATCCTCTCAATGTAAAATCTGATCAGCCATCAAAAATTGAAATAAAATCTAATCATCAGTCATCTAATCAGTCATGAAAATTTAACTATTAATAGTTAACATTTATTTGACTGTCCCATCACCTCCATTGTGCAAACTGGTCCCAGTTTAGGCTCCCATCATCACCACCACAGAGCCAAGGCCTCCCACTCAGCTGCCCACCTCCAATTCTGATTCCTTGCCGTCGCTGCCAGACTGACTTGCCCACAACTCTCAATCTGACTATGAAACATATGAAGCACAGTCTCTTTTACATGGCATTCAAAGCCCTCCTGACCACTTTATCCCTGCCTCCCACAAGTCTCTGCCTTACACTTCACACTTCAACAGCACTGAGCAGCTGTGTGAGGATTCTCTGAACACATCATGCTGTCTCACCTTAATGCCTCTCTACCTGGAATGCTTTCTTTCCCAAACTTCCGTCCAACTCCTAAATACCCTTTCAGCCAGCAGAGATTTCCTTCTCTGGGCAGTATTCCCCAAGCCACACCTCTCTACTGTGCTCTTCCGATGCTTCCTGAATCTCTATGGAATTGCACTTAGACAGCTGTATGTTATACTTGTGTATTTAATATGTTTGTCTCCCCCTCTAGACTGAACTCCTGGAGGCAGGATGACTGTCTTAGTCACCTTTATTTCTCTAGCTTTCAACACAATTCTAAGCACTTGTTGAGTGAATGAGTACTAGGCTGTACTTGGTGAGTCTTTGAGGGCTGGTATCTTGCCCCCTCTCTATCTCCAAGCAAAGAAAATGACACCTTTAGGAAAAAAAAAAAAGAAAATGACACCTTAACAATTCTAGGTTCATCACCTCAGAGGCCCTCCTGAGTGCTGATGTGAATCTTTAGCTGTCTTGCCACATAATAAGGCTCTCTGCCCTCTTGCCTCCAAGACAATCAGAAGTAGCTGGTAGTGCTTTTGTACTGTTATGACACCAACTTGACATTCCCCTGGATCTGTGGGCAACAAGCACTAGATGCTTTCTTTTCAATTCTTGGAAAGAATCAACTGAGAAGCCAAATGCTACTGGACACTGTCTAGCTGGTTATCCTCCAGCTTCTGAGATTATGCTCAAAACTTTTAACAAGGATATTCTAGGGAAATGACAGATAAATGTTTTGGGACGCCACCAGGACCTGTTGCCCTATAAATGCATAAGAGATTCTTAATTCCTTAGTCACCCACCATGCCAGCAATAATTAAGCCCAAAGGGAGCAATTAATAGCTGTTATTGGACCATCAATCTGGAACTCATGCCAGATGCCATCAGAAAATAATCTGCAGACATGAGCTCTTCACAAGGGAACAGATTCACCAAGTGCCCTGCCTGCCAAGGGTCTGAGGATAATGAGTGCTTGCTTATGTGAGGCTGATTCTGCTGAGTGGCAAGTAAAACAAAATAACCACAACCACAAATGAGAAGTATGTCCAAAGTAAGGGGCCCAAGCATACTCTGGATACAGAAGGGGTTCAAACAAAGATGCTCTTTCCTGGTTAGATATCTCTGGCTCATCCATTCTAGAACATTGTCTGGGCCTCACTTCAGCGCTGGCATTGAGGGGAGGGGTGTATGTGGTCTCCAGTCTACAAAATGAGCCCACGTAACAGCAACTCCACCACCCCAGAGTTCAATAAAATCCCAGGAGCACAGGTCTCAACCTCAGCTGGTCTATCATAGTTTTTTTTTTTTTTTTTTTTTTTTAATGTCCCAGAAGCTGAAAAGGTCTATCATAGTTTTAACCTTAGTAAAAAACTCCAGTTCAGAAAGCTTTTAAAATAAGGTCCAGGCCAGGAGCAGTGGCTCAAGCCTGTAATCCCAACACTTTGGAAAGCCGAGGCAGACAGCTCACTTGAGCCCAGGAATTCGAGACCAGCCTTAGCAAATGATGAAAGCCTGTCTCTACCAAAAATACAAAAATTAGCCGGGCATGGTGGTGTGCTGCCTATAGTCCCAGCTACTCAGGAGGCTGAGGCAGGAGGATCGCCTGAACCCAGGAGGCAGAGGTTGCAGTAAGCCAAGATCGTGCTACTGGACTCCAGCCTGTGAGACAGAGTGAGACCCTGTCTCAAGTAATAATAATAATAATAATGGGGTCCCTCCATGGTTGCACAAGAGATAAAATGTGCTAAAGGGCAGGCCAACAAAAGCCAAGAACTACCCCAGTACCTGGAGGTCCCTAAAGCCTGTGGAAAGGTCATGACTAGACCAACATTATTGAGTAGAAAAGAAAGGTGACAAGTATGTGCAGTTCACTGATTTCACAGCTTTGAAGTACAGAGAAACAGTTTCTACCCATCAACAATAATTCTTATTTCTTAAATATTTTCGTTAGGCTCCTCGATACCAGATCTCTGATTCAAGAGGTTACTGGCCTTCAAATAATATTTCTATTTAAGGCTAGATGTGGTGGCTCACACCTGTAATTACAGCACTTTGAGAGGCCAAGGCAGGCAGATCACTTGAGCCCAGAAGTTCGAGACCAGCCTTAGCAAATGACGAAACCCTGTCTCTACCAAAAATACAAAAATTAGTCGGGCATAGTGGCGGGCGCCTGAAATTCCAGCTACTTGAGAGGCTGAGGCATGAGAATCACTTGAACTGGGAGGCAGAGGTTACAGTAGGTTGAGACTGCAGCACTGTACTCCAGCCTGGGTGACAGAGTGAGACTCAGTCGCCAAAAAAAAAAAAAAATATATATATATATATATATATATAAAATGCTTTGGGTGTTTTTTGGAGGGGTTTGAGACATGGTCTCACCTTGTCACCCAGGCTGGAGTGTAGTGGCATGATTATAGCATACTGGAGCCTCAGTCTCCTGAGCCCAAGCAATCCTCCCACCTCGGCCTCCAAAGTAATGGGATTACAGGCATGAGTCACTGTGCCCAGCCTTCTACTTAAAATGTACTGAGCACCCTTTATGCCAGTCACTGAGCCCCACAACTCTTACAAAAGGCCTGGCTGAGCACCCAGACATGGGCAAAAGGAATCCATCCTTACACTCCTTGCAGCTGCTTCCCAGACCAGACTTCCTACTCCTCCTCAAGCCCAGAACACACAGAGTGACTTCAGGAAATCTTGAGAGAATCAGACTTGACAAGCCTATGAAAGACAAGTACCTATTTACAGTTAATCAACACCCTGCCCAGCCCTGCAGACAGTTCTGACAACTGGAGCCAGGTAAGAAGCAACCACAGGCTCTGTTTCCCACCCAGACTGGCTGCACTGCCACAGGGAGCCCCGTCCTTGGAGACATACTCAGGCACTGGGATCTTTAGATAGCTCACCTCCCAAAACTGCCTGATCATCTTACCATCTTATCTAAATATCTCCCCCGTTACTCTCTCTTTCTTGTTTTTTAAGAGATGGGGTTGCCAAGGTTGGATTCAACCTCCTGAACTCAAGGGATCCTCCTGCTTCAGCCTCCCAAGCAGCTGGGACTACAGGCACATGCCACACCTGGCTGTAACCCCCAATGACCATCTATCTCCTTATCTTACCTTCTTTTTCTTCATGGCACTTCCTGCTATTTAACATAATATCATATACCTGTATATTTGTTTATTGTTCTCCCCAACAACAATGTGAATGCTATGAGACTGGCTTGTCTCTTTTGTTCACTGTGGTATCACTAATGTCTAAAATACAGAGGAAACACTCAATAATAGTGGTTGAATGAATAAATGAGTGATCATTCAAACATTTTAAAACTCTGCTTCCATCCTAGTGGGGCTACATGAGACACAAGACTGAATAATGCCTACTTCCCAGAAAGCCCTATAAACCTGTTGTTGAACCCTAACATCCCCTCCAAATAACTCCCTAAAGTCCCCCACATCTCACTCTCAGGCCCACAAACCCTAACTCACCCCAGAGTAAGTATTAAAGAGAGAAAATGGAGCAGCACCCAGGGAGGAGACACATTTTTCCTTCAGTTAAGTATAGTCTAGAACCTCTGCAAATTAAAAGCTCCCTCTTCACTGAATCCACTCAGCTGTAGTTATAGGTCACACTTTTTATTTTTGTAACCAGCCAACCCACCAAATTATAGGCTCAAGCCACTGGCAGGCATGCCAAACACTGGGGCCAGCCTAGCCTAGCAGAGGCACTGCCCTTTCTGGCCTGAGAGGGGATACAGGAGTGAGGGCTGAGCACCAGTCAAACCTGAAAGGGCAAAAGGCATCATTACCCTGTTGGGCATAATCTAGCGAGAAGCCTGGATCTCACTCAGGCCAACCTGCTGCCCACAAGGAAAACAGATTCCAGGATTCTCCACACAGCAACCAAGAGAACACTTAATATTATGAAGCACACCTAGAAGTTTCCCTACAATTAATGTCCAAACTCCTTACCAAGGCCAACAAGGTCCCACATGATCTGGGCCCTGCTCACCTTTCTTATGCCTTCTCAGACTCTCCTCAGCATCCTTGTCAACCAGTCTGACCTCCTTACAGGTCCTCAAATGTGCAATGTTCTTTCTTTTGTTTTTTTTTTGGAGACAGAATCTCACTCTGTCACCAGGCTGGAGTGCAGTGGCACAATCTTGGCTCACTGTAACCTCCGACTCCTGGGTTCAAGCAATTCTCCTGCCTCAGCCTCCCGATAGCTGGGACTACAGGCGCGCGCCACCATGCCCAGCTAATTTTTGTATTTTTTTAGTAGACACGGGGTTTCACCATTTTGGCCAGGATGGTCTCGATCTCTTGACCTCGTGATCCGCCCGCCTTGGTCTCCCAAAGTGCTGGGATTACAGGCGTGAGCCACCGTGCCTGGCCAAATGTGCGAAGTTCTTTTCCACCCCAGGGCTTTGCAAAAGTTGTTCTCTTCATAGAAAACCCATCCCCTAGATTTTTTTAAGACGGAGTCTCACTCTTGTCACCCAGGTTGGAATGGTGCAGTGGCATGATCTCAGCTCACTGCAACCTCCGCCTCCTGGGTTCAAGCGATTCTACTGCCTCAGCCTCCTGAGTAGCTGTGATTACAGGTGCCCACCACCACGCCTGGCTAATTTTTGTACTTTTAGTAAAGACAGGATTTCATGTTGGCCAGGTTGGGGTTACGGGCATGAGCCACCGCGCCTGGCCCTGTATCTTTATATATGGCTATGAAAATGGCTTGTGGTGAGTGGGTCTTCAAGAATGAAGCAAAGAAACTGCTAAGAAGTCCATTACAATAGACCAGGCAGGAGCTGAGGATCAACTACAGTAGTGGTAGTACAGACAGAGAGAAGGTGAGAGGGACAGCACCCCAGAGTAACTCTTAAGTGCTTGGCCTGGATTAGCTGGAAGAGTGCCATTCCCCCAAAAACACAGTGTATAAGAAAAAACTAGCAGGTAGAAAGTAGCTCACAAACATTGGACACTGTTACTAAGCAATGAGATATATTTATTGAGCATCTACTATGAACAAGGCATTGTTAATAATACAAATTACGTAGTACAAGACAACATTTTGCCCTAAAGGACAGCAAAAAATGGGCTTGGCGTGGTGGCTCATGCCTGTAATCTCAGTACTTTGGTAGGCTAAGGTGGGAGGATCACTTGAGCCCAGGAACTCAAGGCTGCAGTGAGCTATGGTCATATGACTGCACTCCAGCCTGGACCATAAAGAAAGATCCTATCTCAAAAATACAATTTTTTAAAAGGAAAGCAAGACAGATTTGGCAATGGAAAGAATTAGTTCAAAAAGTTGGTGACTAGAAATGGAAGCTTTTACATTTGTAGACTTCTGCAGTTCAAGGGCAACACATGGGATCATTTCCTATCCAGTTTCACTTAAATCAAATTATTCTGATTCTCTAACCTATGAGGACTGAGCATTTATTTCTCATATATTTCAATCATTCAACTTGTAATGAGCAAACACATAAATGGCCAGAGATCACTTACCAACTATTATCTATTCTCTGTTGAAACCCTGGGCAGGAAAGTCCCTTTTGTAACAATCAAGAAATGTTCAGGCTAGGCACAATGGCTCACATCTGTAATGCCAGCACTTTGAGAAGCTGAGGTGGCAGATATGGCTTGAGCCCAGGAGTTCAAGACCAGCCTGGGCAACATAGCAAGATCCCATCTCTACAAAAAAGTTAAGAAGTGCAACTGCAGTCCTAGCTACTAAGGAAACTGAAATGGAAGATAGCTTAAGCCTAGCAGTTGGAGGCTACAGTGAGCCATGATCACACTACTGCACTTGCTCTGGGTGACAGAGCAAGCCTGTTTCCAAAAATAAGAAATCTTCAGACAAAACTCAGTGTGTACTGGCCACCTGCCGTTATCCAAGCTCACATCTGTCTATAACTAAACTCCTCTATTCCAACAGCAGGGCTCCTAGCTGCCCTCATATAGCTGCTTCATTTCTTCTCCTTAATCCCCTCCTATACAGCTCTGGCCTGGAACAAACTCCTCTCTCCTTATCTAAACACCTGAC
Organism: Aotus nancymaae; assembly: GCF_030222135.1. Classification (NCBI taxonomy): domain Eukaryota; kingdom Metazoa; phylum Chordata; class Mammalia; order Primates; family Aotidae; genus Aotus; species Aotus nancymaae. The sequence continues at coordinate 33,531,754 of NW_026988428.1, forward strand.
TAAAGCCTATGTCCTCCTGAAAGCACTACCTAATTAGCACTCCTATACCACGCTGATCCTCCCCTGACTCTTCAGTCTTTCTGTGTTTATAGCTCTGTGGCACCCTATCACCTAATGATCTCACTTGGTCTTCATAAAAACATGTGATTGGGCAAGACAAACAGTACTCCCACAGTATAGATAAAATAACTACAGCACATAGAGTCTCACAGACAACCTAAGGACATGTACTTTTTTTAATTCTCTAGTTCAAAATACAGTTTTAATTATGTACACATTTTGTCTCTCCAACTTAGATAGAAAACATTATCTTCTACTTCTTTGGTATACCCCACAGCACCAGGGAAAGTGCTGTGTATACAGCAGGCATCTAAAACATATTTACTTAATAAATTATGAAAGACAGGAGGCTGAGGCAGGAGAACTGCTTGAACCCAGGAGGCGGAGGTTGCAGTAAGCCAAGATCGCGCCACTGCACTCCAGCCTGGGTGACAGATTGAGACTCCATCTCTAAATAAATAAATAAATAATGAAAGAAAAGAAAACAGAATGAACATTTAGACTAGACTCAAGACTTCCCAACCTAAAGCCTTCTTTGTTATACTCTCTCTTAACAACCTGTTCTTTGCCTTAATTAAATCTTTATTTAATATCTGTCTTTTCCCCTAAACTCTATGAAGGCAAAGAAATTCTTTGTTTGTTTTTTTTTACCACTATATACCATATAGTAGTATCAGGAGCACGCAGTAAGTTAAAAACAAAAAACAAAAAAAACTCAAATAGCAAATGTCCTAGTGAGACAGTTAAGATTCAAATCCAAATCTGGCTAACTCTAAAGCCCAAATCTTTCCACCACACCTCTTAGCAAAGGAGAATTGTTTTGGTAAACTTTCCCCTATGTTTTACCACAATCCACTCAATCCACTCCAAAGCAGTAATAAGAGCAAGGGGAGTCAACCCTGCTAAAAGGAAACTATAGTTAATAAAGTGGGGCTGGGTGCATTGCCTCACGCCTATAATCTCAGCACTCTGGGAGGCCAAAGCGGGAGTGCGAGACCAGCCTGGGCAACATGGCGAAACCCTGTCTCTACACAAAATACAAGAATTAGCCCGGTGTGGTGATGTACCTGTGGTCCCAGCTACCTGGGAGGCTGAGGTGGGAGGATCCCTTAAGCCCAGGAGGTTGAGGATACAGTGAGCTGAGATTGTGCCACTGCACTCCAGCCTGTGAGACAGTGAGACCCTGTCTAAACAAACAAACAAAAAAAGTGGGCTTTGGTATCAGGCTGCTAGGATTCAAATCCTAACTTTGCCACCTACTAGTGTGTGATCCTAGGTGAGCTATTTAACCTACCTGGACCTCAGTTTCCTCTTCTATAAAATGGAAACAATAATAACTACTTCAGAGACTTGTGATGATTAAATGAGATAATGTGTGTAAAGTGTTTTGCATAGTACTTGGTATACCATTATCACACAATAAATGTTAGCTATTAAAATTATTAGCTATCCTTAATCCTAGGAGGCAAGGATCTAGAGAAAATGATTGTCACGGTGGTCATAGCTGCTGAACTGACTTGACTTTGAAAGGATGAGGTGTAGCATAGCCTAGAGCTCAGGTTTATTCTCTTTGCTGACTTCACTGGCTATGGCTCTGCCAAGGTTGGAGGTGCAGCTTTCACTGGCCTGGAAATGAAAGAGGCTAAAAATACATAGCCTGCCTGTGTCCGGTGGACAAGGATCATGCCTACATTAAAGAATTTTAAATAAAGCTTCAGGGCAAAAGAGCATCTCTTAGGATTCTTTTCACCGTGGAAACAGTGCCAAGTTCAGCACAGGGCACAGGGCAGTGGCCAGTTGCTGACCCCACTGGTGCCCTTTCTCTCTCTTGCACTCTTCTTTTGGTTTAGCACAAAAAGTAAGAGAGGAGGTTTCTTTTTTTTGCATTAAAAGTTGGGTCTGGCCGGGTACAGTGACTCACACCTATAATCCAGCACTTTGGTAGGCCGAGTCAGGTGGATCACTTGAGGTCAGTAGTTTGAAAAGAGCCTGGCCAACATGGTGATCCCATCTCTGCTAAAAATACCAAAAATTAGCTGGGTGTGGTGGCGCACGCCTGTCCTAGCTACTCAGAAGGCTGAGGCAGGAGAATCGCTTGAACCTGGGACGTGGAGATTGCAGTGAGCCAAGATCGCAGCACTGCACTCCAGCCTGGGTGACAGAGCAAGACTCATCTCAAAAAAAAAAAAAAAAGTTGGGTCTGGCTGGGCACGGTGGTTCTTGCCTGTAATCCCAACACTTTCGGAGGCCAAGGCAGGCAGATTGTCTGAGCCCATGAGTTCAAGACCAGCCTGGGCAACATAGCAAGACCATGTCTCTTCAAAATATACAAAAATTAGCCCGGCATGGTGGTGCACACCTGTAGTCCCAGCTACTTAGGAGGATTGATTGGGCCTGGGAAGTTAAGACTGTGATCACACCACTGCACTCTGACCTAGGCAAAAGAGACCCTTTCTCCATAAAAAAACCTTCAGTCCCCCTCCCCATCCCATTTTCATTCCTCCTTTTCCCTTAAAGGAGGAATACACAAGTTGATAATGTAAAAGGAAAAAATTCAACCAGCTCAAAGCTTATAGAATAAAAAAATCAGTCACCATTCAGCCCTCAACCCCACTCAATTCCTTCCATAGGTTACCACAGTTAATAGGTTAGTGTTGATTTTTCTAGGCCTTTTTTCTATGTATTTATATACAACCACGTATGGTTTTTATAAAGCATTATATAGTCTTCTAATTGCCTTTTTAGATTATATTTACACATACATACATATCTTGGAGATTCCCATTAGCCACAGCCATTTATTGAGTGCCTACCCTGTGCCAGGTATCTGGCTGTATACAGTGATAAGCAAACACAATGTCCCCACCCTCACTTAGTCAATAATCTGGGAGATGGACAATAAACAAGTAATCAAATAATTGTAAAAGGGAAAAAGAACGAATACGATGCTAACTAAGACAAAGAATAGTAAGTGGGGAAGATCTGAAAGGTGGCATTTTAAAAAATTGAGACCTAAAGCATAAACTAGAACGAGTCATTTTAATATCCAGGCAAAGGGTATCCCAGGAGAGGAAACAGCTTGTGCAAAGATTCTAAGATAGAAAGGAGCTTGTCCTGAATGAAAGAGGGCTAATGTAGAATTTGGTGAACAGGAGGGCAAGGGAAGTTAAAAAGGTTAGCAGGTGCCAAATGATACAGTCTTAAGGGTCCATGTCAGGAGTTTGCTTTTTTCCTTTTAGTATAATACAAAGGGAAGCCATTAAAGGTTTTTAGGCAATAGAATGATGTTATTTAATTTATATTTTAAATTTGGGTGCTTTGTGGAGAATGAATTCAAAGATGGAGAGAGGGACAAGAGAATAAATTGGAAAGCCAGTTGGTTGGTTGCAATACAAGCAAGAGCTGATCTTGACTTAGACCAGGGCAGTAACAGTAGAGAGAAAGGGGACAGGCAGATTACATATACATATAGAGGGAGACTGTTTCTTTCTTTCTTTTTTTTTTGATAGTCTCGTTCTGTCACCCAGGCTGGAGTACAGTGGTGCTATCTTGGCTCACTGCAGCCTCCACCTCCCAGGTTCAAGCAATTGTCGTGGGCTGAGGCCTCCCCAGTAGCTGGGACTACAGGCGTGTACCACTATGCCTGGCTAATTTTTTTAGTAGAAACAGAGTTTCATCATGTTGGCCAAGCTGATCTTAAACTCCTGGGCTCAAGTAATCCACCCACGTCAGCCTCCCAATCTTGTTTTTTTTTCAAAGACAGGGTCTCACTCAGATGCCTAGATTGGAGTTCAGTGACACAATCATGGCTTACTGCAACCTCAAACTCTTGGGCTCAGGCAATCCTCAGGGACTAGACTATAGGCACATGCCACCACACCCAGCTAATTTTTATTTTTTGTAGAGCTAGGGTCTCACTATGTTGCCCAGTCTAGTCTCGAACTCCTGGCCTCAAGTGATCCTCCAGCCTCGTCCTCCCAAAGTGCTGGAATTACAGGTGTGAACCACTAGGCCTGGCCTAGTTTTGGAGATGAAATAAGCAAGACTTACTCATACATTGGGTATGGAGAAAGGAAAAGAAAAAATTAAAAATAACTCCCAAGATTTTTCCTGAGTAGGTGAATGGAAGAACAATAAATTTAAGCAAGAAATGGACAATCAGGCTCTTCCCACTTCCTTTTTTAACGTTAAGCAATGTAGCCCCCAGTAGTCCTTACACGCACCTTTCATCACGTGTGTAAACTGTTTGCCAGAATGGTTTCCTAAAAGTGAGGTGGGGGAGTTAAAGGACATGCACATTTTAGATAGATAGACCCTGTAAGATGTCTTCTAAAATGTCTATACTGAATTACTCTGCCATTAATATTGACCATGGACATTATTGGTCTTCAAAATTTCACCCAGATGATTAGTACAGCAAGTTTATCCTCTAAAATTTCATCTCCTTGGTTTCTAGTGAGGTTAAAATATTTTTTCTTTTCTTTAACTTTTATTTTATTTTTTTGATACAGGATCTCGGAATCTCATTTCTTCACCCAGGCTGGAGTGCAATGGCGCAATCTCAGCTCACTGCAACCTCTGCCTCCTGGGTTCAAGCAATTCTCCTGCCTCAGCCTCCTGAGTAGCTGGGACTACAGAAGCGTACCACCACGCCCGGCTAATTTTTTGTATTTTTAGTAGAGACGGGGTTTCACTGTGTTAGCCAGGATGGTCTCAATCTCCTGACCTTGTGATCTGCCAGCCTTGGCCTCCCAAAGTGCTGGGATTACAGGCGTAAGCCATGGTGCCCGGCCTTCTTTAACTTTCAATTACATAAATAATATATAAATGAATTCTTCTTGTAAAAAAAAAAAGTAAACATTATAGCTAGGCATGGTGGTGCACTCCTGTAGTCCCAGCTACTCCAAAGGCTGAGGTGGGAGGGCCCAAGAGTTTGAGTCTAGCTTGGGGAACATAACAAAACATTGTCTCTAAAAAATATGTAAATAAAAATTTCAGATGTAAACATTATAGATAAACTATACTTCTTTTGAATCTGTTCTTCCCATCATGGTCCCTCCCCCACCTCCAAATCCCAGAGGTAACTAGTGTTACCGGTTTTATCTGTACCCTTACAGATACTTTTTTATGAATTTAAAATCTACATCTAAAAAATAAGATTGGCCAGGAGTGGTGGCTCATGCCTGTAATCCCAGCACTTTGGGAGGCTGAGGCAGGCGGATCACCTGAGGTAAGGAGTTCGAGACCAGCCTGGCCAACATGGAGAAACCCTGTCTCTAAAAAAAAACAAAAATAAAAAATAGCTAGGCACGGTGGCGCGTGCCTGTAGTCCCAGCTACTCAGGAGGCTGAGGTGGGAGGATCGCTTGAGCCCAGGAGTTCTGGGCTGTAGTGCACTATGCTGATCAGATGTCTGCACTAAGTTCGGCATCAGTATGGTGACCTCCCGGGAGCGGGAGACGACCAGGTTGCCTAAGGAGGGGTGAACCGGCCCAGGCTGGAAACGGAGCAGGTCAAAACTCCCATACTGATCAGTAGTGGGATCACGCCTGTGCATAGCCATTGCACTCCAGCCTGGGCAACATAGCGAGACTCTGTCTCTAAAAAAATAAAATGAAATTAAAAATTAAAAATAAATTTAAAATAAAAAAATAAAAGATTAAGCATCTTTCAGAAGTAGTTTTTCCGCCAGTCCTTTTAGCATGAATAAAAAAATCTAACCAAAAATATTTGCTTAAGGCCTCTCTAAGTAAGTGACATTTAAGCTGAGACCTTCCCTACTTAGTAACCCCTGAGCCCTAGCTTCACATTGCCTGTGAAAAAAACGCTGCAGTGAAATACTGCCTCATAGAGTTGTTGTCAAGTTAAATGAAATAACATACAGCATACATTCAACAAATGTTAACTGTCTTTCCTTAACCTCTACAAGTTAAATCCAGGCATTCGGTGAGGACCAGACACTGAGCCATTCCTGAAAGGATGAGATGAGGGACTCTACCCAGAAAGGTGCTGTCTTGAAAAAGATTTTTTTCATAAGGCCTCCAAAAGATGTGAATTTTCCTACAAAAATTCTGGTATGAAGTATCTGATCAGTCAAAAAGCCACAGGTCATTTTTTTTGTAAAGCAGAGGAGAGGAGTTAAGCATTGCTAGAGAAACAAATGTTCTGCTCATCACCCAGGCACACGCTGGGAAGCCCACTACCCAGATATTCTCTGAGGACCGCAGGCCTGCAGGAAAGAGTTGCTGCTATAGGCAGGTAGTACATCCAAACACAGGATATTACCTAACCTTTGGCCATCACTGCAAGAGGCCACTGGGTTCCTGGGATTTTTCAAAGTATAGTTGTCTCTTGGTATACGAAGGGGATTGCTTCCAGGACCTCTCCAGAATACCAAAATCCCCAGATGCTCAAGTCTCTGATATAAAATTGTGTAGTGACTGCATACAATCTACACACATCCTCCTATATACTTTAAATCACCTCGAAACTATTTATAATATCTAATACAATTAAGTGCTATGTAAATACAGTTTTCCCTCAGTATATGTGGGGAATTGGTTCCAGGACCAGACCAAATGGCTCCAAGCCTGGTCCTGGAACCAAAATCTGAGCATACTGAAATTCTACAGGTCCCGTAGAAACCATGTGTATGAAAAAGTCTGCACTCCTTATAGAGTTTTCAATTCTTACTACTCGATTCTCGTTTGATTGAAAAACCTGCCGGTTAAGCACACCCACACAATTCAAGGCCTTGTTGTTTAAGGCTCACCTACAGCTGTTATATTGTTTTGTTTACAGAATAATGACAAGAAAATAAGTCTACAGGATCAGTACATACACAATATTTTCAACTACTTTCTCTCTGAAGTTGGTTGAATAAACAGATGCAGAACCCACAGATAAGGAGGGCCAGCTGTACAACCTGTTATCTCCAGCTGGATGTTCCCAACGGTTGAGGGCTAGTTCAAAGGGGTAGACCCCACCATAAAGGACGCTTAAACAGAGTTAAACTGTCCAAGGGCCTGAATATCTCCCTCTGAATGGGAATCACCCAAGTTTCAACAAGCTCTCTTTGTTGGAACCACCAACAGCAGCATTATTTTATCTCAACTAATAACCAGGGCTCCTTCTTACCAAGTATCAAGAGTTATCAAAAGTACTAACTGTATCAAGGAGTTTCTGCAGTAGAGTTTCCTCACCCAGCTATCACTTCCCATTCCCCCAGGCTGGCAGCCAGGGCTTCCTTAGCAAATCCAAAAATAGGCTTTAAAACCCCCAAAGTACTACATGTATGCACACATACATCTATGGGGGAGGGGGAGAAATAAGGACCACAGGTTTAACTGGATTTTCAAAGGAATCTGCTACTCACAAGATTCAGAACTACTGTTGAGAGATCTCTGTCATATTCCCAACTTACAAAAACTTTTACCCTGGCTTGAGTAACTGACAAGGGGGTGAGTGTGGTATGTACACCCCAAACTGCCTCTTGATGAGTTTTAGGGTAGAGTCCACAGTACAGAAGGAATCAGGTATTGACAGGTAGAGGTAATAAAAAGAGCTCCACCTCTTTCCTAAAGGTGTGCTAGTTAATGGGAAAACAAGAAAGCACCACATACCATGCCATGGCTCTGCCTTCCCTTTTACTGTTCTTGAAGCTTCATCCTCAACTGGGACATACGACAAAGGAGGTACAGTTAAGTGGAAGGCAAATCTCAGCAGGAGTGCCAACCACATTTTGGGCAGAATCCTTCTTCATTGTTTGAGACTGACCCAAACACAGACGGATGTTTAACAGACTTGCCCTTCAGGTAGTAAGCCTAGTCAGTATGATAATCAAAATATCCTCAAGTGCTTCCAAAAACTCTCTCCTGGGACAATACCTCCCCCTCAGTTGAAAGCTACTTTAACTTATGGAAAGAGAGGAGGTGAAATAGGTAATGTATATACTATAAATATTTATTTTTCGCACTTTTATAAATTACAAAGTATTTTCACTGTGTTGTCTCCTGTAAGCATCCTCAAAAACTTGTAGGGTAGGTATTATCCTCATACTAGTCATAAAGGATGAAATTGACTTAGAAAAGCTACAGGGTTTGCCTAAGGTCATGCAGCTGAAAAAAAAGCTATAAAGCTAGATCAGAACCTAAGCCTTCTGATTCCAAAACCAATGGTCTACTACTTCCTCCCAGAACAAAAATTTTTTTTGTTTCATGGGAACACTAGGAGGACCTATTGACTGGCTCCCTAGCTTCTGTGTAAAAAAAGCAGAAACTCTGGTCTAAGCTGTAGGTAGTTCTTAAAACCAAATATCCATTTCCTAAAGTACCCAACCACCAGGCTCATGCCAGCTTTCTTAGAGAGGCACTGAACAATTAAAAGAGGACTATGATATTCTACATTCTGAATTGGGAGAAAGAAAGTACGTATCTTCCCTATTAGTGTGTGTAAGGGACCCAGAGATCACCAGCCCCAATTCCAGCTTTGGCCATAACTCTGGGTGAGGTGGAAAGGGCTAAAAGAGATGGAGGCAGAGGATGAAGATAACAATTAAGCCATCACTAATATACAAGAGCAGAAACCTGTCCTCTACTGACAAAATCTGCCATGTAAATAATTTTGCTAGCCCCTCGTGGTTCTGAACATTGTTGAGAACACCTTTCAAGGACCTCAAAGTACTTTATAAACTAAGAAAAGTATGCATAATAGTAAACCTGAAGGAGGGAAGATACTGCTCCCCCACCCCTCAAAAAACCCTATATATGTCCTCCCCGACCCAACACACAAACTTCAACCACATTGTTGTGAGGTGATGGAAGACAGAAAGGGTAAGAGAACCTAGAAAGAAGATTCTAAAAGAGAAAAGAGAAGTAGAGAGGAAAGTGGGAGGTAACGACAACAAGAGTATCTCCAGGACATAGAGGGAGCCTGACACTTCTATACCTTTACTGGGGGACTGACTCACTCTCCCATGTGGAAGGAAAACAAGATACAAAGTCATAACTTTGCCCAGAGGGGCAAAAGAGACAGACTGGAAATGGGATTGCAGGAATTCTAGCTGCCTGGCTCAGTTATATTCTGAAATCCATTTCTCTTCTTCATGAATGACAACCTTAAATCCCTGAAATTCTCACCTGCTGCTATTCAGAAGTACCCAGCGAGAAGCAGGAGAAGGGGAGGCTGTGTGCTGACAGCACCCTTCCCGCTCCTCTATCTTCAAATAAAAAAGTCTTCCCCCTTCTTTAAAGTCATTTCCGAACTGGGATGAACCCCCAGCCTTTCCCTGGTACTGCTACAGCTCAGCTCAGACATGGGAGAAATGTTCCCCTAGAATGGAAGTGACTGGTCTGGCAAACCAGATGACACGCTGACTTCAGGCAGCCAGCAGGGCTGTCCTATGGGCTTACTACAGTCACTTCTAGGGCACATACTTTGGTGTTGACCACAGAACCAGGACCCCAGCTGTGTCCAACCTTCCCAAGCAACCTCTGGGGCAGGGGAGGATCTGTGGTCTCATTTCCTCTCCACTTTGGCTTCTTTTTTCACTTCACTGAAGATTAGTTATTTCCACCAAGACCAGTTCCTGTTCTCACCAGCTGTAGCAGTTGTTTCCCCATAGACAGAATTAGGAAGCACTAGTGTGGCTGCCACCTGGACTGTCCCAGCTGCAGAACACAGACCCAGTAAGTCCTGAGAAAGGGCTTTTTCATCACAGGTAAAGTAGCAGGAAGAAAATAAGGGGGAGGAAGCAATTCCAAGAACTCCACAGTGGATACACTGGTGTCCAATTTATTATTTTAACCATACATAATAGTTATATATGCTTTCATATGTGAAAAATATTGTATAATGAAAAAGTGTAGGAAATGTATACATTTATTACATAGACATATGTATATAATAAATCCCCAACAGAGAGCAAAGGACGCAAATAAAAGATGGCCAAAACACCTATAATGAAATGTTCAGAGAAATGCAAAGTAAAACAAGATACCACGTCTAATTAATGAAACTGGCAAAGGCTTTAAAACGTTAATCCACTCAGTAATGGTTAGCTTACAGAGAAAAGGAGAGACATATATACTATGAGTGTAAAAGGTAACTGATAAAACTTTTTTTAGAAGATATATATCTCAAAGGCCTTTAAAAAGAATATACCCTTTGGCCCAATAATTCCACTTCTAGCAATTTATCCTAAGGAAATAATCAGAGATGGACACAAATATTTATGCACAGGATGTTCAACACAATGTTATTTTTAACAGTAAAAAAAGATTTTAAAAGGGCAAGATAGGTCAGGCGCAGTAGCTCATGGCTGTAATCCCAGAACATTGGAAGGCCGAGGTGGGCAGATCACCTGAGGTCAGGAGTTCAAGACCAGCCTGACCAACATGGCAAAACCGCATCTCTACTAAAAATACAAAAATTAGCCAGGCATGGTGGTGCGTGCCCATAATCCCAGCCACTCAGGAGGCTGAGGCAGGAGAACTGCTCGAACCTGTGAGGCAGAGGTTACAGTGAGCCGAGATGGCACCACTGCACTCCAGCCTGGGCGACAGAATAAGACTCCATCTTAAAAAAAAAAAAAAAAAAAAAGCAAGGTAAGGCAGTGATAAAATATTACAGAGTACCAGGCAGTAATAAAATCATGATACTGGGCCTGGCACCGTGGCTCACGCCTGTAATCCCAGCATTTTGGGAAGCCGAGGCAGTGGATCATCTAAGGTCAGGAGTTTGAGACCAGCCTGGCTAACATGGTGAAACCCCATCTCTACTAAAAATACAAAAAATCAGCCAGGAGTGGTAGTGGGTGCCTGTAATCCCAGCTACTTGGGAGGCTGAGGCAGGAAAACTACTTGAACCCGGGAGGTGGAGGCTACAGTGAGCTGAGATTCCGCCACTGCACTCCAGCCTGGGCAACAGAGTGAGACTGTCTCCAAAAAAGAAATCATGATACTGAAGAATATATAAGCAAGTGAGAAAATGCTTATAATAGTAAATGAAAAATCAGTTTACAAAACAATATACACAGTATGATCCCAATTGTTAAAAAACATATATATATACATGTACATCAAAGTGTTAATAGTAGATGGTGGGATTACAGGTTTTATTATCTTCTTTATACTTTTCAGTAAGTTCCAAATTTACCTAATAAACATGTATTATTTTCATAATCAGGAGAAAAGAAGCTATTCTAAATCCTCTTTCCTCCCTTTAAAGACACTTGCATACATTATTCCTTCTTTTAAAAACCATTTGAAATAAAAACGGTTTTTATCCTACAATCTAGCAAGTTCAATTTTGAGTTTCTATCCTAAGGAAAACTCTAAATATCGAAAAGACTTTGTACACCAAGATGTTCATCACAGCATTGTTTATGATGGCAAACAGAAGCAAAAAACCTAAATGTCTCAGAAAAGATGTATGAGTAAGCAAACAAAGGCACATTCACTTGACGGACCATCACATAAGGATTTAAATGTTTACAGGCCAGGCTCGTTAGCTCTCGCCTACAATCCCAGCTCTTTGGGAGGCAGAAGTAGGCAGATCACTTGAGACCAGGGGTTCGAGACCAGCCTGGCCCACACGGTGAAACCCTGTCTCTACTAAAAATACAAAAATTAGCCAGGTGTGGTGGCACGCACCTGTAATCCCAGCTACTTGGGAGGCTGAGGCAGGAGGTTCGCTTGAACCCAGGAAACAGAGGTTGCAGAGACTGCACCACTGCCCTCTAGTCTGGGTGACAGAGTGAGCCTGTCTCAAAAAAAAAAAAAAAAATTACAATTCCCAGCCTGGGAAAACTAATGAAATAACAAAAGCAAAGAAAAAAAGAACTGGATAAAAAACCATATATACATACAGGCAGGGCATGGTGGCTCATGCCTATAATCCCAATACTTTGGGTGACTGAGATGGGAGAATCACTTTAGCCTAGGAGTTTGAAACCAATGTGAGCAACAAAGTGAGACCCCTATCTCTACAAAAAATGAAAAAATTAGCCAGGCATGGTGGCGCATGCCTGAGGTCTAGCTACTCAGGAGGCTGAGGCAGGAGGATCACTCAAGCCTGGGAATTCAAGGCTGCAGTGAGGTACAGTGAGCCGTGATCATGCCACTGCACTCCATCATGGGTGACAGAGCAAGACCCTGTCTTAAATAAATAAACCAAATATCAAAACATTGTATAAAACTCTATGCAGAGGAAGAAAAAGGTTTTAAAACACATCAGCTGCATTTGGTAAAGGAACTAGAGAAAATATTTGCATTTGGTAAAAAACTAGAAAAAATATGGATGTTTTTCTTTAACCTAAATCTTTAATATTTTCTTCTTTCTGAATTGTCTCATATGCTTTCTTAGAGAATAAAGTATTGCTTTAAGAGGAAAAAAAAAAAACTGAATCTCCCTCTGAGCAATGAAAACATTCCCAAATGACAACAGTCCACTCCATCAGTCCCTTCCCCACACACAGGCTTCCCCCAGACTAAGGCAGGGTCACATCAGAAGGTCAAGGGAATAAGACTCCCCTCTGTGGCCTAGGGTCTTCTCTGTGGAGTCCCTGAACAAGAAGAAGGCTCCTCTGACCAGCTGCTGTCAAAGGCCCTTTCCCTGCCCCCTCCCAAGTTCTATTCCAGCCTGAACTAATTCACCACAATCCCGAGGGCTGGGAAAAAAATTTCCACCATGGCGATTTGGAACCTGATATTTAGCCCAAGTTTTTCCCAGACCCTTCTGTGTCAAAGGAGGCCCCTCAAAGCTTCTTAGATAACTAGCAGGCCAGCTTAGCTCCTACATCAATGCTACACTTACAGAAAAACTCCCAAGTTGTCAGTCATCACCAGGGAAATGTGAGAGAAGGAACTGCAGCAGGGATAGCCTCTGTCACAAAACCCTACCCTCATGCCCTGAAAGTCTCCTCCTGGAGGATATGCAGGGCTTTTTCTGGCACTGGATCTTTTATACTCCATTTCAAGTCTGTAGTAAATCAACGAAGAAAAAAATCAGAGTGCAATCACAACAAAGACAGAGAGCTATCCTTTCAAAGACCTTAGAGTCATCTGCCTCTCCTCTCCAGTGAAAGTCCAATACTAGCTTCTGAGCAACTGAGTTTGGGTAGTAATCTAGTGTGGACCAAAACACACACTGGGACTGTATCAGACCAGAGACTGGCTCTCATTCTGGTATTCATAAAGAGGAGTTCCATTAATTGCCCCAACCCAAACTTCTCAATACTCAACAGAATGGGAACTGCTGCTCAGATAAGGGATAAGGAAGGATGCCAAGAAGCAAAGCAACACAGCAGCCCCACAACGTTTTTCACATCAAGGCATATCTAGAAAATAATACTGTTTGTACAGTACATGGATTAGAAGCTGATCCCATCCAGAGGGTACTGACTGGGAACTTTACCCGCCCCTAGGAATAAGGGGAAATCAGTATCAAAGCACACCTGTAACCCATCTGCAGCATACCAGTAGGAAAGCCCTGAATTAAGACATTGGGTGGGGTTAGGATTCTTGGAATCAATGAATCTTCTCATAGCCCTTATCTCAGGCTCTTCAACTTTGGCTGACAGGCTATGGGTCAGATCATGTGTCTGGAACAGAAAGCTGGGAGCCTGTGGTCTTGACTCAGCGCTGATACAACTTCCCCAGCGAGGATACTCTTCAGGGGGTTTTCTAAAGATACACTGGAGCTGAGGAAGCCCTCCAGCTAACAGCAGCAGCCATATTCTGAGACTGGGTATGCACAACAGGGTAATTGGTTTTATCAGATTTCTAAACTTTAAAACCCATTTTTGGGAACACAAGTGATCTCAGATGTGACTCACTGCTGAGAGATACAAACTTAAAAGCTACCATTTACTAAACATATAATAGATGCCAGACTTTGCTAAATATTTGACTTCCAATTTCATTAAATTCACACAACAACCTCATGTGGCAAATGCTATTATTATCCCCATATATAAGAGGAGACTGGGACTCAGATTAAGTAGCTTGCTTGAAGTCAAACACTCTTCTAACTGAAGACTGTGGATGAAACAGTATTTGAACCCACTCTGACTTGAAAGTCCATATGCTAACCAGGACACCACTATGTCACCTCAACAAACCTCTCAAATAGCTTTTTCAAAAACCAAACCAATTAGAATGAAGCCGACAATCTGGGAAAGAAAAAGGTGAAAAAGGAACAGTTTATCTGACTGTCTCATGCCATCAATAAAAAGAAGCTAATCTGGCCACGCACGGTGGTTCATGCCTGTAATACTAGCACCTGAGGTCAGGAGTTCGAGACCAGCCTGGGCAACATGGCGAAACCACATCTCTATTAAAAACACAAAAATTAGCCAGGCGTGGTGGCATACACCTGTGATCCCAGCTACTCGGAAGGCTGAAGCAGGAGAATTGCTTGAACCCAGGTTGCAGTGAGCCGAGATCGTGCCACTGCACTCCAGCCTGGGCAACAGAGCAAGACTCCACCTCAAAAAAAGAAAGGAAAGAAAGAAAGAGAAAGCTAGTCTATATTGAGTACTTACTGCGTGCCAAACACCTTATATACAGGGGCTTACCTAATTCTCACAATCCTACCAAAACAGGAATTATCACCTCCATTTTACAGATGAGGAAGAAGTCCTAAGCTCAGAGAAGTTAAGATACTTGCTAAGCCAGAGTCCTTGTTTTTTTCTACTACACTATGCGTCTCCTGACTGTTCAGGAAATACACCTGAGCCTGTACCTGGGTCAAACATCTAACTCACAGTCATGTTCTCAAAACATGGTATAAAGGGTACCTTTCAGAACAGCAGGCACACGGGACACTTAAGAGCCCCCAGAGAAGAACTCAAATTCCCAAGAAGGAATGATTTTCCTGTGTTGCAAAATTGAGGTGAAATCCCCTCGTCTCCTGAGACAACTAGCCCCCGCCTGCCCTGTTCCAACCCTTCATCAGCAGCAGCTCAGGCACACAGAAACAAGACCAAAACAAAAGACATGAGGAAACAAATCAAAATTTTACACAGAAAGGAAGGCATGCAAGTGGGTGGTCCAGTCCCCCGTTTGACCTGGGTTCTCCCAGTGCTCCTGTGTCCTGGTTAATTAGGACACCAAATGCATTTTGTGAATAACAAGTCATTAATTTGCTAACTAAACCAACTGGTCAACCAAGGGTCAATGAGAACATGATGGACTCTGGTTCTGAGTTCTCACAAAAAATGGCCGGGCAGCTCCTATCTAAGGCAGCCTCCCATCCAATCCACCTCACCCCATCCCTTTCTCCCCAATTTCTATAGCTAACTCCTGTCAGCTTGCTGGGGGTTTTCACAACCCCACCAGAGTGCAGATCCCCTCCCACTCTTTTCCCCAACAGTTGGGCTCTTGTTCTCAAGGGCGCTAAGTCCCAGTCTCTCTTCCTCAGCCTGTGAGATGGTCACAGCACATTAGTAATCACTGACTCACCCGATCCCCCTGAGGAGGCTGGGGGAAATGCAGAGGGCCACAGGATGTGTAGCCCACATCCCTTCGGCCCTTCAGCAGGCAGAGAGGTGCCAGAGACACCACTTCCCCTTGGAACACTGTGGACCCTCTCTGAGCCAGCTCTGGTGCCAGTGGGCTGATGTCAGGCTCTCTACCATCGGAGAAGCCAAGATCTCTAGACAGCTCCACTGTTGCCAACAGATCTAATCTCCTTATTCCAAGGCAGATGAAATCCAATAAGGCTGCTAAGTCCACAACTTACCCCTCCTCTTGGGCAGAGGCAAAGGCAGAGTCGAGCCCTCAGGCCATACCAACAATAACGCTAGAATTATTACTGCTTCTTAGATAATTCTTTGGGGAACTGAGAATTATTTTCCCGAGTTTCTCAAAGATTAACCCCCGGTTTACCAATGTTTTCGCTCTGCAAAACATTTTCAGCTCCAACATATTCTCTGGTTCCTTCCCAGTGATACTAGCTCAGAACCTCTCGCTTCACAGAGCCACTGACATCAACGTTCAATTCTCACACCAAAGAAGAATCCCAAAGTCAGCTGTAAAAACCCATTTATGCAGACCATTTTGAAACCTACAGAAAGACTAAAAAGCACGGGCTAAAAAACACAAACCAGTCACTAAGGCTTAACATGAAAAGTGGGGGAGGAGGTGGGATGGTTTGTGTATTGTTTCACTTGGAAAAATACCCCGGTGAAATGGTTCATCCACATGTTCAGCCTTTTAGGCAAATCCACTATAACTTAGCAGGATGCCTGCAGGCCGTTCTGAAAATAAGCAGAATGGCATCACTCCTTATTCCACCCCCTTCAGGAGCTGCCAGCCCCCTCCCCATCTCCCTCTCCCCGCAAACATCTGGTATGGGCTGGGAGTGGGACCCACTCCCTAGGAAGCCTCCATGTTCGCAGGAGAGGTGGGGTCCCCACTAAGGGAAGCCTGCTGAGGAGCGAGCCGGCGGCGCTTCTGAATTCCTCCCACCCCGCAAGAGGCTCCGGGCTAAGAACGCTAGGGACTGGGGAGTCTGGCGAGGAATAGGGGAGACGGGAGAAGGGCCGCAGAAGTGGGAAGAAGGAGGAGGCAAAAGCCTGGTTCCCGGGATGGTCCCGGGCGGGGGAGATCTCCTCCTCCTAAGCGTCCAGGGGTGGAGGCGTCGGTCCCGAGATCCCCGACGGGGCTGTCCCGGCCGGCCAGCGGCTGCTCAGAGGTTCCTGGGAAGACACTGGAGGCCGGGATCCGTCTGGGACCCCGACTGAAGGGGTGGGCGGGACGGGGGGCCAGCACAAAGTCCCAGCCGGGGCGTCGGACATGAGGGGCGGTAGGCGGGGGAAGGGGCTGGGCTCAATTCTCACCAGCACCAGGGCGAACCTTTCCTCCAGCTCACAGGGCTCAGGCATCGGCATCTTGCCGGGCGGCAGCAGCAGCGGGACAGAGGGCGGCTCTCCCGGGCTCCCCTCGGCGCTCTCCAGGTTGCCCATTGCGGCGGGGCCCCCTTAGGGGCCTCAGCCCCCCACCTCCACGCACCGGAGCCTTAGGCTTCGCGGCTCCGACCAGGCTCCTCCCTCAGCGCCGGCTCCCCGAGTCCCGGACTCCTCGGCCCCGTAGGGGGCTCCCTGGAGTCCCGCCGGGGGCGGCGCGCGGCGAGGGCGGAGGCAGCGCCGGGGACAGGAGCACCGAAGCGAGGGGGACAGAGGCGGCCGGCTCTCGCTTACACCCGCCGCCTCGCCTCGCTAGGCGCACCGCCCGGGCGCTGCCCCTCCCCGCCCCCCGCACTCTTTCCCTTCCCCCCCTACCTCGCTTCCTCCCACCCACTCCCGGCTGCAACTCGGGCTTACCCCGCGAGCGCCGACTGCAGCCCGCGCACCGCGCGCCCCATTCATGCAGGCCCCGCCTCCCGCCCAGAGGCCTCCTGGGCGGCCCGGCCCGCCCCGCCTGCGCCCGATTGATGACCGCGCCTGCCAATCACAGCTCCTGCCGCCCTTGACGGCCTCGTGCTGGGCGCCGAGCGCACCCTGGCGGCTCCAGCGGGCATCAAATCACCGCGGTTTCCAGAGGTCGGGAGGCACTGGCCTGGACACCCCGGGAATGGATCTTACCCTTTTTCACAAAGAATTCATGATGTCTACAAGTAAGTAAAATATATTATACAAGGCATGGCATACAAAACTAACTACTAGAGAAGTAGAAACAAGCAGGATACTCAGAAGAGGGAGAGACAGTGTCTGTTAAGAGTGGGAGTAAGGGAGATCATTTGGACTGGGCATTGAGGGATGACGAAGCCCTTACCCGACAGAGCTAGGGGAAAAGGCATTTTGGAGGAGAGAAGCGTAGACGGTCAGAGGCGGGGGGGGGGGTGGGGAGATCCAAGATGGCCGATTACTAGCAGCTCAGGATTGTAGCTCCCAGTGAAAGCACAGAGAACAAGAGAACGCCACACTTTCAGACGAATATTTGTTGCTCACGGACCAGGAGATTCCCAGCGGAGGAGCCCCACGGGTCGCCAGCGCGACTCTTATGGCCAGCGCGGCACTTTGGCCGGCGCCCTGGTGCGGCGGTTCTTGGTGCAGAGTAAACGGGACTGGGTCCCCTTTTGGTTGACGTTTGGAGCTCTGGGAAGGCAGAGTTGCCTATTCAGCTGATTGAAACAGGGACTCAAGAAGGAAGCCAGACCGGAGATTCCTGGGCAGAAAAGCACCATCAATCTTAAAACCGCTGTTTTAGCCGGCGCAGTGGGTTGCTCAGATTCCGGTGCTGGGAATCAACAAGTTGGACGTCCACTCAGAGATCTAATTTGAAAGTTGGAGGCCGGGTGTGGTGGCTCAAGCCTGTAATCCCAGCACTTTGGGAGGCCGAGGTGGGTGGATCACAAGGTCAAGAGATCGAGACCATCCAGGACAACATGGTGAAACCCCGTCTCTACTAAAAATACAAAAAATTAGCTGGGCATGGTGGTGCAAGCCTGTATGTAGTCCCAGCTACTCGGGAGGCTGAGGCAGGAGAATTGCCTGAACCCAGGAGGTGGAGGTTGCAGTGAGCCAAGATTGCACCACTGCACTCCAGCCTGGGTAACGAGAGCAAAACTCCGTCTCAAAAAAAAAAAAAAAAAAAAAAAAAAAAGAAAGTTGGTAACTACAAAGACGACAGGTGGATAAATTCACAATGATGGGAAGAAACCAGCTTAAAAAGGCTGAGAATACCCAAAATCAGAATGCCTCTCCCTCTACAGGGGATCAAAGTTCCTCATCAACAAGGGATCAAGGCCTGATAGAGAACGAGTGCGTTCCAATAACAGAATTAGGCTTCAGAAAGTGGATAATAAGAAACTTCAGTGAATTAAAAGAACATGTCCTAGCCCAATGTAAAGAAACTTAAGAACCTTGAAAAAAGGTTTGACAAAATCCTAACGAGAATAGACAATTTAGAGAGGAATATAAGTGAATTAATGGAACTGAAGAATACAATATGAGAACTCCTCGAAGTATGCACAGGTTTTAACAGTCGAATTGATCAAGCAGAAGAAAGGATATCAGAGGTCGAAGACCAACTTAATGAAATGAAACGAGAAGACAAGATTAGAGAAGAAAGAGTAAAAAGGAATGAGCAAAGTCTCCAAGAAACTTGGGACTGTGTGAAAAGACCTAATTTACGTTTGATAGGTGTACCTGAATGTCATGAAGAGACTGAATCCAAGCTGGAAAATACTCTTCAGGATATTATTCAGGAAAACTTTCCTAACCTAGTAAGGCAGGACAATACTCAACTCCAGCTAATCCAGAGAACACTACAAAGATATTCCTCAAGTAGAGCAACCGCAAGACACATAATCATTAGATTCACCAGGGTTGAAACAAAGGAGAAAATTCTAAGGGCAGCTAGAGAGAAAGGTCAGGTTACCCATAAAGGGAAGCCTATCAGACTCACAGCAGATCTCTCAGCAGAAACCCTACAAACTAGAAGAGACTGGGGGTCAATATTCAATATCCTCAAAGAAAAGAATTTTCAACCCAGAATCTCACATCCAGCCAAACTAAGCTTTATAAATGAAGGAAAAATAAAATGTTTCGCGAACAAGCAAGCACTCAGAGATTTCATCACCACCAGGCCTGCTTTACAAGAGCTTCTGAAAGAAGCACTATACACAGAAAGGAACAACCAGTATCAGTCATCCCAAAAACTTACCAAAAGGTAAAGAGTATCTCCATAATGAAGAATCTACATCAACGAATGGGTATAATAGCCAGCTAGCATTAAACGACAATATTAAACTCACAAATATAAAAATTAATCCTAAATTTAAATGGATGAAATGCCCCAAAGACACAGACAGGCAAAATGAATAAAAAGTCAAAACCCATCGGTACGCTGTATCCAGATCCATCTCATAAGCAAGGACACACAAAGACTCAAAACAAAGGGTCGGTGGAAGACTTACCAATCAAATGGAGAGAAAAAACAAAACAAAACAAAAAAACGGGAGTTGTAACTTTTGTCTCTGACAAAATAGACTTTAACAGTAACAAACACTAAAAGAAACAAAGAAGGACATTACATAATGGTAAAAGGATCAATGCAACGACAGGAGTCAATGATCATAAATATATATGCACCCAATACAGGAGCACCCAGATACATAAGACAAGTGCTTAATGACTTATAAAGAGACCTGGACTCCCACACAATAACAGTGGGAGATTTTGACACCACATTGTTAATATTCGATGGGTCAACGACATAGAAAATTAACAGGGACATCTGTGATTTGAACTCAGACCTGGAACAAGTAAACTCAGTGAATATTTATAGAATTCTTTACCCCAGGTCCACAGAACGTACATTTTTCTCAGTATCACATTACACCTATTTTGAAAGTGACCACATAATTGGAAGTAAATCACTCTTCAACATTTGCATAGCATTTCACAGACTTAATGAAATATTGGTTGGCTGTTTGTTGTTATTTTCTTCTCTTATTCCTTCCTGTCTCCGCCGTTAAGCACAATTATCGGCAAAAAAGAGGTTTTTAACACCTATTTTTAGATTGCATTCCAGCCTGGGCAATAGAGCAAGACTCCTGTTCTCTCTCCCTCTTTCTCTTTCTCTCTTTCAAAAAGAAAAAAAAGAAATTATCAATCCATGCCCCAGGATGTAAAGAATTAAGGCAGATTCTTCCCATAACCTAGAACTCTCCTTGTTAGTGATGAAATTACTTAGGACTTTGTTATTCCATTCTAATAATTAGCACTGACAACTGAGAAGAGACTAAGAATGGCCACTATGACTTAGCTAGTTTTCCACCTTATTCATTAAGTCCTTTTAGACACAGTCCAAGCCCCATCACTGGCACGTCTCATCCCTAAGCTCCTCTTCTAGACTGAGAATGAAACTCACCGCCCCACAAAAACAAACAAACAAACAAAAAAAAAAAAAACATGGTCAGAGGCTCATCTGGCTGCGTGTGACAATGGAGAGGCAGAAGAATGCTGTTCTGGGCTCAGTTGGCGGGTGGGTCATTGATGATGCAGTGGACATCTGTTGTCTAGTCGCCATCTTCTAGTGATAGCATTCCATTTTCTTTTCGGAAACCGCCTCTCCTCTGTTCTCAGTCTAAATGGAGCTGAACTTGATCCCGGGCTCCAAAGAGCCCCATGACCCAGGCCCAGTCAGTCACAACATTTTCCTCCTCTACCCTTAGACACTGTTTTGGGGATTGCCACCTGACCCAAGCCCAGACTATATGATATATCCAGGGCTTTCTCTGGAACAATCAGGAAAGAGGCACCCTCTCTGCATTTATGCTGCAAAATTGTTAGAATGTAAACCTGCAGCTGCTGGTGGCCTTCTTATCATCAGCTGTAACACATCAAGCCTGCTTGAGAATGAAGCCAATGCAGAAGAGAGAAAAGCTACGAGACAGGACAAAATTCTAATGACATGCCAAGAACCTAGATCTAACCATACCTGAAGTTATCACCTAGATTTTTCATTCATTTATTCAATAAACATTATTTTAAAAAGCTCATTCTTCCCAGCACTTTGGGAGGCCAAGGTGGGTGGTTCACCTGAGGTCGGGAGTGCGAGACCAGCCTGACCAACATAGAGAAACCCCATCTCTACTAAAAATACAAAATTAGCCTGGCGTGGTGGCACATGCCTGTAATTCCAGCTACTCAGGAGGCTGAGGCAGAAGAATTGCTTGAGGCAGGAGAATCGTTTGAACCCGGGTGGTGGAGGTTGCTGTGAGCAGAGATCTCTCCATTGCACTCCAGCCTGGGCAACAAGAGCAAGACTCCATCTCAAAACAAAACAAAACAAAAAGCTTATTCTATGCCAGATACTATTCTGGGCATTGAAGATACATCTCTGAACAAGCGGGATATACATTGTGTCTTCTTGGAATCCACAATCTGTGTAGAAGGAGAGGTAGACAATAAGACAATAAACTAAATGAGTAAAATGTATAGATGTTAGTGATCAATGTTAATGAAAATAAAACTGAAAGGGGATAGAGATGGAAGAGGCATTAAGATTTTAAATAGAGTTGCTTACTTAAAAAGCTGAGGCAGGAGGATTAATTGAACCTAGGAGGTTGAGGCTGGAGTGAGCATGTTCATGCCACTCCACTCTAGCCTGGGTGACAGAGTGAGACTCTGTCTCAACAAATAAACAAACAAAGCTGCTGCTTGTCATAGGCATGATGGCTTCAAGGTTAGTTTTCAGAGCTGGAACACTAGCTGCCTAGGCCCTGAGGGCTTACAGTCCCAATGGGGTGGTTGCAGTGTGCTTCATGGCATCTGGAGGTGGTAAACCTACTGATGACAAGCAGATGACTGGGCTGGAGAGGGAGGTCATAATAGCCATGTATGGGACTGGACCCATACACTATACTATTCCCAAAGGCAGCTTCAGGCACCAGGGAAAAACCTAACAGCTCCTTCTATCAGCAAGAGAATAGTGAGCTGCGTCTGTGAAGAGGACGAAGGTGCTGTCAACTGGTTCTGACTGTGCAAAGGTGAGACCCAGAGATGCTTTAACTGTGAACCCATTACAAGCTGATGCTCCACCAGTTGGCCCAGTGAGCCCTGACACTAATCACTCAAAATGTGCTGTAAAGTGTCTTCTTTCCAATAAGGACTAGACATTGCATTGGCTCCTTCTTCCCCTCCCTCATAATGAAGATTTTAAATAGGATGATCAAGGAAGGACTCACTAATAAGATAACATTTGGGTAAAGATCTGAAGGATGTAAGGAAATAAGCTATGCGAATATGTAGGAAAGAATTATCCAGACAAAGGGAATGGCAAGTGCATACTATGCCTGATGTATTAGAAGCAAAGAGGTCAGTGTGGCTGGAGTGCAATGAGCAAGGAAAAGAGTCGTGAAAGATGAAGTCAGAAAGGTAACCAGAAGCCATATTGTGTAGGATATTGTAGGCTATTGTGTGAGGACTTTGGTTTTCTCTAAGAAGGCATAGGTGGACATTGGAGGATTTTGAGCAGAGGACTGATAGGACCTAACATGTTTTATAACAGAATCACTCTGGCTCTTGCACTGAAAACAAACCAAATAGAAGTATGTACAGGGAGACTAGTTAGCAGGCTAGTCCAATAATTTGGGTGAGAGATGGTTTGGACCAGGGTGGTAGCTGTACCAGTGGAAAGAAATGATCAGATTCCTTACAGACTTGAAAGCAAAGCCAAAGAAATTTCTTGATAGTTTGAATGTGGAGGATGAATGAAAGATAACTGCAAAGTATTTGAATTGAGCAGTGAAGATGGTGCAGTTTTCACTAATTGAAATAAGAGGAAATGATAGGAGGAGTAGGTTTAGTGAGGGGGAATTGGAAAGGGAAGATCAGGAACAAGTTTGGGCCATGTTAAGTTTGATTTGCCTTTTGGACATCCAAGTAAAGATATCCACTAGGCAATTGGATATATATGAGTTTGTTTTCCAGACTCGTATGTGTCTAATTGCGATTGCATCCCAATTGGGACTGCAAGCCCTCGAAGCCAACGTGGCCAGCACTCCAGCTCCGCAAAGTAACCTGAAGCCACTATGCCTGCGACAAACAGCAGCTCTACTTATTTATTAATTTATGTAATTTGGCAATGTAAATTTGGAAATCATCATCATATAGATGCTATTAAAGCTGGTAAATTCTTTTTCTAACTCACTCTGCATTGGGTTTCTGTTGTTTACAACCAAGAGGTGGAGTCCCTGTCTTTCCAAACCATTGAAATCCTTTCCTGTGAAGCTCAGCCTCTTCTAATTAGTGAACAAATTAATCTGAATTCACATCTTATCCCCTTTCTTCCTTCCCACTTCTTACCCTAAATACATGCTTCCCAACTACTGTGGCAGACTCTTCTAAGCAGAGGGGTTATAACAAGACTGTAGACTTCCACTAGACAAAAATTGAGAATTCAAGAGGGGAAATAATTCAACAGTCATTTATCATGGATGCACAAGGAACATCTAGCAAAAAGAAGAAACTTGATAGGACAGCAAACAGCAGTGTATTCACCCTTGTGTGGTCTCTTGGTCCCTCACCTTTTAATTCTGTTTTTGCTTGCCTCAAGCATAACCACCAGATTTATATACTCTAGGGTCTTTAGGGATCTACTGGATGACTTCTTTCATTGTTAACTCCCTGCTCACCCACCTTCAAATGCTTACTTTCTATGAGATAAAACTAAAACTTCTTATTCTGGTATTCAAGGGTCTATGTTATCTCCAAACTCTAATGTCTTCTAATCAAATCAACCCTTTGCTTCAGCTGGAAAGGTCCATCTCCAAACATTAGTTGCTCATTCTTATGTCTAACTTTTCTCTTTGTGTTAGACAGGATAATGGCTCCCAAAGTGTCCATGTCCTAATCCCCAGAACCTGTGAACATGTTATCTTACATGGCAAAAGGGACTTTACAGATGTGATTAATTTACAGATCTAGAGATAAGATTCTCCAGGTGATCTCAATGTAATCACAAGGGTCCTTATAAGAGGAAAGGCCAAAATGAGGGAGGGGGATGTGATGACAGTAGCAGGGGTCAGAGTGAGGTGGAGCCATGAGTCAAAGGATGCAGTAGCTTCTGGAAAATGAAAAAGGGAAACAGATTCTCCTCTCAATCCTCTATAAGAAATATGGCCCTGTCAACACTTTAATTTGAGCCTTGTTAGACCTAATTTCAGACTTCTGATCTCTAGAACTATAAAATCATAAATCTGTGTTTTTTTAGCCACTGTTTGTGATAATTTGTTAGAGAAGCAACAGGAAACTAACACATTCCTGCTGCATCCTTGGTCTGGATTTCTTCTTCCTTCTACTCCATCTATCCGAATCCCACCCAGGCTTAATACAATCTTTAGGTGTATTGGGTGCTTATCATATGCAAAACATCTGGCTAGATACCAGTAGATAAAGAATGCAAGATACAAAGATGAACAAGAGACCTGCTCCCAACTTCAAAAGAGCTCCGAGTCTGGGGCAGGGGAGGCAAAGTAGAGAGGAGGAGGAGTATGGACCCAGTTTGAAGGCACCACATAAGATCATTGGTATTATATTGGTGGGTACCCACTTTCAAATCCCATCCTGGAGTTTTCTCAAATTCAAGTGATCATGACTCTCATTTTCTCTACTTTTCATTTGGAACTTGTAGATATGTAACTCCTGGTTCCTTTACTGCCTGTGTTGTTTATTTTATTTTATTTTATTTTGAGACAGAGTCTCACTCTGTCACCTAGGTTGGAGTGCAGTGGCACAATCTTGGCTCATGCAACCTCCACCTCTTGATTAAAGTGATTCTCCATCCTCAGCTTCCCCAGGAGCTGGGATTACAGGTATATACCACCACACCAGGCTAATTATTGTATTTTTAGTAGAGCCAGGGTTTCACCATACTGGCCAGGCTGGTCTCCAACTCCTGACCTCAGGTGATCCACCTGCCCAGGCCTCCCAAAGCTATTTAATTTTTTGTCTATGTTATGTCTGGTCTGTGGAGCTTAATTGTTTATTTGAAACATGTATATCCAGTACCTCTTTTGTTTCAGGTACTAAGGAAGATCCAGCTATGAATAGGTGTCTTTCTTCCCTCTCCTCACACTCTAATAGGAAAAAGCCTCTCAAACTAATGTTTACAAAACAGTATGATAAGTATTGTCATAGAGGGGCGTGCTAAGTGCTACCGAGAGAACTGGGGAGTAGGGCTTAAGGACGAATAGATGTGCCAGATGGAAAAGTGAGAACAGTGTGATGAGAAGGTAATGGAAGGAAGGATGATCAGGAAGGAGAAAAGGCATTCCAGAAGGGGGAACAATACAGGTGAAAATGAAGTACCACAAAAGTTTGGAATGTTTGAGCAATGGTAAGAAATCCAGTAAGGCTGAAGAGTAGGGTATGTAGTGGGAGGAAAGGAGATAAATCTAGAAATACGGGTCAAATCAAGTTAAAAAAAAAAAAAAAAGCCTTGTGGGCCAGGCACTAACACCTGTCATCTCAACACCTTGGGAGGCAATCACCTGAGGCTGGGAGTGAGGCAGGCAGATCACCTGAGGTCCGGAGTTCCAGACCAGCCTGACCAACATGGAGAAACCCTGTCTCTACTAAAAATACAAAATTAGCCAGGTGTGGTGGTGCATGCTTGTAATCCTAGCTACTCAGGAGGCTGAGGCAGGAGAATCGCTTGAGCCCAGGAGGTGGAGGTTGCAGTGAGCTGAGATCATGCCATTCCCACCTGAGCAACAAGGGCAAAACTCTCTCAAAAAAAACAAAAAAAAACTTGTGCTAAGCTGAGAAGTTTGTCTTTTTATTTTTTTCATTTTTTTTCTAGTAGCTGTGACTACAGGTGTGTGCCATCATGCCCAGATAATTTTTGTATTTTTTTTTGCAGAGATGGGGTTTCGCCATGCTGCCCAGGCTGGTCTCGAGCTCCTGGGCTCAAATAATCCTCCTGCCTCAGCCTCCCAAAGTGTTGGTATTATAGGCACAAGCCACCATGCCTGGTTGAGTTTGTCCTTTATTTTGTAGATGGTACTGTGTCCTAGACAGTTGTTTTTTTGTTTGTTTTTGAGATAGAGTCTTGCTCTGTCACTCAAGCTGGAGTTTAGTGGTGTGATCTCAGCTCACTGCAACCTCCACCTCCCAGGTTCAAGCAATTCCCCTGCCTCAGCCTCCCAAGTAACTGGATTACAGGCGTCTACCACCATGCCCGGCTAGTTTCTTGTACTTTTAGTAGAGATGGGGTTTCACCATGTTGGCCAGGCTGGTCTTGAACTCCTGACCTCGTGATCTACCTGCCTCGGCCTCCCAAAGTGCTGGGAGTACAGGCGTGAGACACCTCACCTGTTCCCTAGACAGTTTTTACGTAAGCTCTGTGGAAAGATTCCTTTAGGAGCATTTGAAAATACAGAGGGTCTTCAGAAATGACATAAAGAAGATAGAAACTTGAACCAAATCAGAGCGGGGGATGAACAGAAGTTGGGGAAGGAGATATACCTGAGCTACAATCAACCAAACTTCATTGCTTATTACATAATAATGCTAACTGGTGGGGTTGGGCAAGGTGGCTCATGCCTGTAATCCCAGCATTTTGAGAGGCCAAGACAGGCAGATTGCTTGAGGCCAGGAATTTGAGTCCAGCCTGGTCAACATGGTGAAACTCGATCTCTACTAAAAATAAAAAAATTAGCCAGGCATGGTGGCACGTGCCTGTAATCCCAGCTACTCGGGAGGCTGAGGTAGGAGAATCACTTAAACCCAAAAGGCAAAGGTTGCAGTGAGCTGAGATTGTGCCATTGCACTCCAGCCTGGGCAATAGAATGAGACTCGGTCTCAAAAAAAAAAAAGAATAGTAACTGGTATTATTATAGTGTTTTACAATTTTCAATTTTTTTTCACATCCATTATCTAATTAGATATTTACAACACTGTAGGAGGGAGATACTATCATTATCCTCATAAATGAGAAAGCAGATTTAACAAACTTAAGTCATATGAACAAGACCACCTAGTGAGTAAATGGTATCCCTTGCTCTGAACCCAGGCTTTGTTTCAGAATCCCGTGCCATCTGATTCTTATAAGAAGTAAGTAAAGAAGACTGAAGAGTTTAGGCCAGCATAAGGATGCCTCTAGGGAAGCCCAGAGTCTCTCTTAAGTCAACTGCTTTGCCCTCCTTACTGACAGTGCTTTCAAACTCCAGCCTCCACTCCCGTCCTACCCATCAAAGAAGCTTCTACGTTGTCCCTACCTCCTTGTGTAGCTCCTAGTCTTTAGAAACTCACACCTCCGGCCAGGTGTGGTGGCTCACGTCTCCCAGCACTTTGGGAGGCCGAGGTGGGTGGATCACAAGGTCAGGAGATCCAGACCATCCTGGCCAACATGGTGAAACTGCATCGCTATTAAAAATACAAAAATAAGCTGGGCGTGGTGGTGCGTGCCTGTATTCCCAGCTACTCAGGAGGCTGAGGCAGGAGAATCACTTCAACCTGGGAGGCAGAGGTTGCAGTGATCCGAGATTGCACCATTGCACTCAAGCCTGGTGACAGAGCAAGACTCCATCTCAAAAAAAAAAATAGAAACACACACCTCCTCTTCCCATCTCTTTCCTAGGAAGGTGTGGGAGAAGTGTAAACACATATATTTAACAGTTTTACTTAATAATTTTCCCTGGCACATTATTCATGTGGTGGCCCACGCCTATAATCTCTTAGCACTTTGGGAGGCTGAGGAGGGAGGATGAATTGAGCCTAGGAGTTTGAGACCACCTTGGGCAACATGGTGAAACCTCATCTCTACAAAAAATACAAAAATGAGCTGGGCATGCTGGTGTGTGCCTGTGGTCCCAGCTACTTGAGAGGCTGAGGTGGGAGGATCACTTGAGCCTGAGAGGTCTAGGCTGCAGTGAGCCATGACTGCACCACTGCATTCCAGCCTGGGGGACAGCATGAGATCCTGTCTCAAAAAAATAATAATAGTAATAAAATAATTTTCCCTATTGCAGATAGAATGTTCTTCCTCTTTTTTTTTTTTTAATTTTTTTTTTAAAGATGGGGTTTCTTCATGTTGGTCAGGCAGGTCTTGAACTCCTGACCTCAGGTGATCCACCCACCTCGGCTTCCCAAAGTGCTGGGATTACAGGCGTGAGCCACCACACCCAGCCAAAGGCTCTTCCCCTTTTTTGCTGGCCAATTTCTACTCATCTGTTAAAACCAAGCTTATAGGTTACCTCTTTGATGACATCTCTACCAGGTCTGACTGAGAACATCTCTGTCAGCACATAGTATTCTAACATATCTCTACCATCATACCATGAAATCATCAGATCGTGTAAGCTTCAGGGAAGGTAGATATTCCTGATGTCTAGCTATAGCACACACTGCACGTCTGTTACATGCTTGTTGAACAAAGGAATGCCTTCCCACAGTCCCATTCTTCCCATGTGATAGAAGATGCTTTATTCTCTGTGGCACAGGCTGGAGTGCAGTGGCATGATCTTGGCTTACTGTAACCTCCACTTCTGAAGTTCAAGCAATTCTTGTGCCTCAGCCTCCTGAGTAGCTGTGATTACAGGCACATGCCAACCAGGCCCGACTAATTTTTGTATTATAGAGATGGAGTTTCACCATCTTGGCCAGCCTGGTCTCAAAGCCCTGGCCCCAAGTGATCTGCCTGCCTCAACCTCCCAAAGTGCTGGGATTATAAGAATGAGCCACTGTGCCCAGCTGAAGATGTTGGATTCTTTATAATTCCTTCCAGATACATCCTGACTGCATGTATCACTCAGGATAGTGGGAGGGGGTTCTGTACAGAAAACAGAAACCCCTGCAACTTTCTTAAGGATACAAGAAATTAAGCGCTTACAAAATCCTTCAGAAAGTCTAGAGGAGCTAGCTCTGGGTTGAAACTCCAAGAATTACCACCAGAACATAGTAAAAGTGCTCCAACAGGGAAGCTGCTATCTCTGCCACCATCAGGGAGGATGAAGCACCTGAAAGTTTCCATTAATAGGGTTTAAGAATAAGTGGCTGCAGCTGTGATCCAGGGAGCTGGCAGATGTATCAGGACATTGCCACTGCTACACTCTGACGCAACCACCTCTCAATATTTGCAAAGCTAGAGAACTCAGTATCACTGCTATAGAAATATGTCACATCTCTACAACCTTGCTTGCCAGGACAAACAGTTAAAGTAGCAGGGTGATAGCCTCTGTCTCACTTCTGCATCCTATTATATATATTTTTTGAAACAGGGCCTCACTCACTCTGTCATCCAGGCTGGAGTGCAATGGCACAATCACAGCTCACTACAGCTTTGAACTCCTGGGCTCAAGCGATACTCCCACCTCAGCCTTCCAAGTAGTTGGGACTATAGACATGTACTACCATGCTGGCTAATTAAAAAAAAAAAATTTTTTTTTTTTGTAGATATGGGGTCCCACTGTGTTGCTTAAGCTGGTTTCAAATTCCTGGGCTCAAGCAACTATGCTGCCTCAGCCTCCCAAAGTACTAGAATTACATGTATGAGCCCAGCCTCACTTCTGCATTCAAAATCTCACCCAAGTACATGTGATCGTCTGTAGGGAATTCTGAGACATACAATCCTTAGCTTTTTAGCATCTTCAGGAAAGTATGCTAAAAGGAGATGGAAATAGATGCTGAATGCTAATCAATCATATCCACCACATTCCTTGTCTGAAAATCCACCCGACTGTCTTATCATCTACTACTGAATCTCTTCCTCTACACCTAAACCCCTTGCTCAGTACCTGCCCCTGTGGCTGGTTTAGTCTCTGATTCTTGCCCTTAGTGAGCTCCTTCAGGCTACAGTTTGATCTTTTCTGCAACTTGGGTTAGGCAAAATGTCTTAGCTATGATTCCAAAAGCACAATCCATAAAAGAGCAATTGATATATGGGACTCTATCAGAATTAAAAATTAATGCTCTTTGAAAAGTACTGTTAGGAGAACAAAAAACAAATCACAAGCTAGGAGCTGGGAGAAAATATTGCAAGTCACCTATCTCACAAAGAATTTATATCCAGAGTATATAATGAACTCTCAAAACTTGGCTGGGCGCAATGGCTCACACCTGTAATCCCAGCACTTTGGGCTAAGGCAGGCGAATCACTTGAGGTCAGGAGTTCGAGACCAGCCTGGCCAACATGGTGAAACCCCGTTTCTACTAAAAAATACAAAAATTAGCTGGGAGTGGTCGTGCATGCCGGTAATCCCAGCTACTCGGGAGACTGAGGCAGGAGAATCACTTGAACCCAGGAAGCGGAGGTTGCAATGAGCCAAGATTGCGGCAGTGCACTCCAACCTGGGTGACAGAGTGAGACTCCATCTCAAGAAAGAAGAAAAATAAAAGAAAGAAAACAAACACCTAACACAAAGGCAGCAGGTATTAATCAGCCTCTGAAAAAAAAAGAAAGGAAAGAAAGGAAAGGAAAGGAAAGGAGGAAGGAAGGAAGGAAACAGCTCAATAAAAAACAGGTTAAAAAAAAAGAAGGCCAGTCACAGTGGCTCATGCCTATAATCTTGATACTCTGGGAGGCCAAGGCTGGAGAATTGCTTGAATCCAGGAGTTGAAGACCAGTCTGGGCAACATAGAGGGATCCCATCTCTACAAAAAATTAAAAATAAAAATGTTAGTCGGGTCCATGGCAGACACCTGTAGTCCCAGCTACTCGAGAGGCTGAAGTGAGAGAGGATCACTTGAGTCCAGGAGTTCGAAACTGCAGTGAGCCATGATTGTACCACTTCACTCTAGACTGGGCAACAAAGTGAGACTTAGTCTCAAAAAATAATAGCAATATTTCAAAAATTAAGAATAAAATAAATTTTAAAAATACAGGGTCAGGCACAGTGGCTCACATCTGTAATCCCAGCACTCTAGGAGGCCAGGAGGCTGAGGCGGGCAAATTGCTTGAGCCCAAGAGTTCAAGACCAGCCTGCACAAAATGGCAAAACTTCATCTCTAGAAAAAATACAACAAATTAACCAGTAGTACATATCTATAGTCCCAGCTACTCAGGAGGCTGAGGTAGGAGGATCACTTGAGCTTGAGAGGTCAAGTCTGCAGTGAGCTGTGATCATGCTGTTGTACTCTAGCCTGGCAACAGAGTGAGACTGTCTCAAAAAAAGAGTGTGTGAGTGTGTGTGTGTGTGTGTGTGTGTATGTGAAAGAGAGAAAGAGAATAAGAGAGAGATGGTTTGGATTTCCATGTGTTTCATTTCTGTTAGCTGCTTTTTCTCATAACCATTGAGCAGAACAAGATCAGTGCATTTGAAATGAAAAGGAAGGATCAGAAAAAGGGTTATAAAAGTAGACAAGGAAAGGTGTGAGATATTGGCGGGGGGCAGTGGCTCACACATGTAATCCCAACATTTTAGGGGGCCAAGACTGGATCGCTTGAGTCCAGAAGTTCAAGACCAGCCTAGGCAACATTGCAAGACCCTGTTCCTACAAAAAAAAAAAAAAAAAAAAAAAGTTAGCCAGGTACAGTGGCATGAACCTGTAGTCCCAGCTACTCAGGAGGCTGACATGGGAGATCGCTTGAGCCCAGGAGGTTGAGTCTGCAGTGAGCCATTATTGTGCTACTGCACTCCAGACTGGGTGGCAGAGCAAGACCCTATCTCAAAAAGAAAAGAAAAGAAAAAAAGGCCAGGTGTGGTGGGTCACGCCTATAATCCCAGCACTTTGGAGGCTGAGGTGGGCAGATCACTTGAGGTCAGGAGTTCAAGACCAGCATAGCCAACATGGTGAAACCTAGTCTCTACTAAAAATGCAAAAATTAGCCAGGCATGGTGCTCCTCACCTGTAGTCCCAGCTACTTGGGAGGCTGAGGCAGGAGAATCGCTTTAACCTGGGAGGCAGCGGTTGCAGTGAGCTGAGATCATGCCACTGCACTCCAGCCTAGGCGAAATAGCAAGACTCCGTCTCAAAAAAAAAAAAAATTAGATGAGAACCCCAAAGTCATTTCCCAAGTTGCTTCCACCTGTTCTCCTCTCCATCCTTGCCCTAGGCTGAGGGATTTAATCTGCTTTTTATCTCTCACTCTGCCACATCCCCTTCCTAACTTTGGGAAAGCAGATCTGTGGCTATTTTCCTACCTTCCTCCCCACCACCTTCTTACTCTCCCCACAGCCCTTAAAGTCAAGTTCAACTGCCATTTTCCTTTAAAGGTTTTATTTATTTGTTATAAACCACAAAACTTTACAAAGTTATGCTTACCAATACATGCTAATTGTACCATGAGAGGCAGCATAGCATAATGATTAAGAGCATGGGCTCCAGAACAGTCACTAGAGCTCAAATTCAAGCTCTCTGACCTTGGATAAACTGAATGATCCTTTTTCTCATCTGTAATGTAGTCATTGTTCCTACCTCCCAGGGCAATTGCAAAGATTAAGTGAGTTAATACATTATAAAACATCGTGAATACCATCTAGCATCTAATAACCAGAAAATACTGTGAAGAAAGCCCTTACAAATAGAGCTGAGGAAGATCTCAAAGAGAGGGTTCTCAGCCAGGCGAGGTGGCTTACGCCTGTAATCCCAGCACTTTGGGAGGCTGAGGCAGGCGGATCACAAGGTCAGGAGTTCAAGACCAGACTGGCCAACATGGTGAAACCCTGTCTTTACTAAAAATACAAAAAAAATTAGCCGGGTATGGTGGTGGGCTCCTGTAATCCCAGCTACTCAGGAGGCTGAGGCAAGAAGAATCACTTGAACCTGGGAGGTGGAGGTTGCAGTGAGCCAAGATTGCGCCACTGCACTCCAGCCTGTGTGAAAGAGCAAGACTGTCTCAAAACAAAAAACAAAAAAAAGTAGCCAGGCATGGTGGCATGTGCCTGTAATCTCAGCTACTCAGGAGGCTGAGGGAGGATAATCACTTAAACCCTAGAGGGGGACGGTGCAGTGAAGTGAGCTGAGATCATGCCACTGCACTCTAGCCTGAGTGACAGAGCGAGACTGTGTCTCAAAAAAAAAAAAAAAACCACTCAGGACATGAATAGACAATTCTCAAAAGAAGATGTACAAAGGGCCAACAAACATATAAAAAATGCTCAACATCATTATTAGGGAAATGCAAATCAAAACCATCAATTATCAGGGAAATACAATACCACCTTACTCCTGCAAGAATGGCCATAATCAAAAAATAAAAAAAATTAAAATAGATATTGGCATGGATGTGGTAAAATGGAAACACTTTTACACTGTTGGTCAAATACAACCACTATGGAAAAGAGTGTGGAGAGTCCTTAAAGAGCTAAAAGTAGATCTATCATTTAATCCAGCAAACGCACTCCTGGGTGTCTACCCAGATGAAAAGAAGGCATTATATGAAAAAGATACTTGCACAGGCATGTTTATGGCAGCACAATTTGCAATTTCAAAAATATGGAACCAGCCCAAATGCCCATCGATCAATGAGTGGAAAAAGAAAATGTGGTATATATATACCACAGAATACTACTCAGTCATAAAAAGGAACTCAATAATGGCATTTGCAGCAAGATGGAATTGGAGACCATTATTCTAAGTGAAGTAACTCAGGAGTGGAAAACCAAACATTGTTATGTTATCACTCATAAGTAGAAGCTAAGCTTTGAGGACACAAAGGCGGAAGAATGATACAATGGGTACAACCGTACACTGCTTGGATGGGTGCACCAAAGTCTCCAAAATCACTACTAAAGAACTTACTCACGTAACCAAATACCACCTGTTCCCCCAAAACCTATTAAAATTAAAAATAAATAAAATTTTTAAAAAAGAGAGAACACTGTTTTCAATATCTATACTACTCCCAAACTTGGTGGCATAAAACAATAACCATTTTATTTGGCTCATAGATTCTATGTGACAGGAATTTGGACTGGGCACAGCAGGGTGTCAGCTGGAAAAGACTCAAATGACTGGACTCATCTGGAGTCTCCTTCATTCCCATGTGTAGCATCTGAGCTAGGATGACTCAAAAGCTGGGCTTAGTTGAGACTGTAGATCACAGCACCTAAAGATGGCCTCTTCAAGTGGCTTGGGCTCACAAGGTGGTGGCTGGGTTCTAAGAGGAAGTGTTCCAAGAGCAAGTCTGAATAGCTTTTCATGACACAACCATGGAAGTCACACTGCATCACTTATTCTGTAGTCTGTTCATTGAAACAGCCACAGGTTGCCCACATTTAAGGGGAGAGGATATAGTCTCAACTTCTTGATGAAATCTAAAAGATCATGTTTAAAAATTGAAGATCATGTTTAAAAAAACATCTCAAATGTGGCTTCTAATTCTACTGCTGAGAGAATAACAGGGACTGGGAACAATTGAGGTACAGCATTTTGTATGCAGAGTCAAAAGATGTTTATTATCTTTAGGACATTGTTTAGAAATTTGCTCTACTATTTAATTTGTGATAAATGATTAGTAAACGTTTATCAGTGTAAATAAAACTCACAGAAAAACAACAACAAAAAAACTACCTCAAACAGTTTTAATTTCTGGAAATATGCTTTCCCCCATTTAGGGGACGCACTGGCCTTCCAAGTCTTTTACTTTTTCCATCCGATAGAAGCATGGGTATGAAAAATTGCAGCTGATGGCAACTCCATCCTTCTAAGTGCTCAAGTAGTGGCTGTAAATATGTCCTTAAATTCTTTGATATCCCAAAAGGTATAGTCTAATCTCCTTCCATTTGAAAGTAGACAAAACTCAGTAATGGAAACAGGGACACTCTTACAGTGTGTGGATCCCAAGGCAAAAAATTTTTTATGAAGTCTTATTTATATAAATGATTTGATTTAAAATGTATTACATTCTTAGATATGACACATAAAGCTCAAGCAATACAGATTTTATCAAGCAACCAAAGAAAATGGATACATTGAATTTCATCAACATTAAAAATGTTCTTGCTTCAAAGAATCATTAAGAAGGATTTAGCCGGGCGCGGTGGCTCAAGCCTGTAATACTAGCACTTTGGGAGGCTAAGGCGGGTGGATCACGAGGTCAAGAGATTGAGACCATCCTGGTCAACATGGGGAAACCCCGTCTCTACAAAAAATACAAAAAATTAGCTGGGCATAGTGGCGCGTGCCTGTAATCCCAGCTACTCAGGAGGTTGAGGCAGGAGAATTGCCTGAGTCCAGGAAGCGGAGGTTGCGGTGAGCCGAGATCGTGCCATTGCACTCCAGCCTGGGTAACAAGAGCAAAACTCCGTCTCAAAAAAAAAAAAAGAAAAAAAGAAGGATTTAAAAACAGCTCATGGAGGGCTAGGCGCGGCGGCTCACGCCTGTAATCCCAGCACTTTGGGAGGCCAAGGCGGGTGGATCACAAGGTCAGGAGTTCGAGACCAGCCTGACTAACATGGTGAAACCCCGTCTCCACTACAGATACAAAAATTAGCTGGGCGTGGTGGTGCGCACCTGTAATCCCAGCTACTCAGGAGGCTGAGGGCAGGAGAATCACTTGAACCCGGGAGGCGGAGGTTGCAGTGAGCCGAGATTGTGCCACTGCACTCCAGCCTGGATGACAGAGTGAGACTCCGTCTCAAAAACAAAACAAACAAAAAAACAGCCCATGGAATGGGAGAAAATATTTGCAAGCTCTATGTCTGGTAAGTATCCAGAATATACAAAGAGCTCTTATTTATTTATTTGTTTGTTTTTAAGATGGGGTTTCATTCACCATGTTGGTCAGGCTGGACTTGAACTCCCGACCTCAGGTGATCCGCCCGCCTTAGCCTCCAAAGTGCATGGATTACAGGCGTGAGCCACCACGCCTGGCCTATAAAGAACTCTTAACATCTCAACAATAAAAAGACAGC
Source organism: Aotus nancymaae (assembly GCF_030222135.1). Lineage (NCBI taxonomy): Eukaryota > Metazoa > Chordata > Mammalia > Primates > Aotidae > Aotus > Aotus nancymaae. The sequence continues at coordinate 33,568,119 of NW_026988428.1, forward strand.
CGGGCTCGGTGGCTCACGCCTGTAATCCCAGCACTTTGGGAGGCCAAGGCGGGTGGATCACGAGGTCAAGAGATCGAGACCATCCTGGTCAACAAGGTGAAACCCCGTCTCTACTAAAAATACAAAAAATTAGCTGGGCATGGTGACACGTGCCTGTAATCCCAGTTACTCAGGAGCCTGAGGCAGGAGAATTGTCTGAACCCAGGAGGCGGAGGTTGCGGTGAGCCGAGATCGTGCCATTGCACTCCAGTCTGGGTAACAAGAGTGAAACTCTGTCTCAAAAAAAAAAAACAATAAAAAGACAACCCAAGTAAAAAAAAACGGGCAAAAGTCTTGACATTTCTCCAAGGATATACAATGGCCAATAAGATATTCAACATCATTAGTCATTGGGGAAATGGAAAGCAAGAACAGTGAAATAATCATTTCATATCTAATAAGATAGCTATAAACAAAACCATCAGTAATAAGGAATGTTGGCAAGGATGTAGAGAAATTAGTGACCACAGAAACTGCTGGTGAGAACATAAAATGGTTCAGCCACTTTGAAAAACAGGTTGGCAATTCCTCAAAAAGTTAAATCTAAAGTTACCATATGGCTGGGCGCAGTGGCTCATGCCTGTAATCCCAGTATTTTGGGAGGCAAGGTGGGCGTATCACCTGGGAGTTTGAGACTAGTCTGGACAACATGGTGAAACCCCCTCTACTGAAAGTACAAAAAATTAGCCAGGCACGGTGGCGGGCATCTATAATCCCAGCTAAGCTACTTGGGAGGCTGAGGCAGGAGAACTGCTTCTACCAGGGAGGCAGAGGTTGCAGTGAGCCAAGATTGCATCGCTGCACTCCAACCTTGGCAACAGAGTGAGATTCTGTCTCAAAAATAAAATAAAATAAAGTTACCATATGATCCAGCAACTCTACTCCTAGGTATATATCCAAGATCAGTGAAAGCATATGTCCACACAAAAACTTGTACATGAATGCTTATAGCAGTATTATGCATAATAGCCAAAAAGTGGAAACAACCCAAATGTTCATCACTGGACATTTAATGTGAATGGACAAAATGTAGTATAGTCATACAATGGAGTATGATTCAGCCATAAAAAGGAATGAAGTGGGCCGGACGCAGTGGCTCATGCCTGTAACCCCAACACTTGGGGAAGCTGAGGCGGGTGTATCATCTCAGGTCAGGAGTTCGAGACCAGCCTGGCCAACATGGTGAAACTCCGTCTCTACTAAAAAAAATACAAAATTACCTGGGTGTGATGGTGCGTGCCTGTAATCCCAGCTACTCGGGAGGCTGAGGGAGGAGAATCACTTGAACCTAGGAGGCGGAGGTTGCAGTGAGCCGAGATCGTGCCACTGTACTCCAGCGTGGGCGACAAGAGTGAAACTCTGTCTCAAAAAAAAAACAAACAAACAAATAAATAAATAAATGAAGTACTGATACATGCTACAATGTGGATGAACTTTAAAATGTTAAGTTAAAGAAGTCAGATACCAAAGGCTACATATGATTCTGATTATATGATATGTCCAGGATAGGCAAATCTAGAGACAGTAAATTAGTAATTGTTGGGGTCACAGAGAGAGAGAGAGAAGGAAATTAACCCTGCTAATGAGTGGAGAGATTTTTTTGGAGGGTCATAAAAATGTTTTGGGGCCGGACATGGTGGCTCATGCCTGTAATCCCAGAACTTTGGGAGATCAAGACAGGACTGATTGAGCCCAGGAGTTGGAGATCAGCCTAGGCAACATAGTGAGACACTGTCTCTACAAAATTTAATTTTTTTTAATTAGCCAGGTGTGGTGGTACACACCTGTAGTCCCAGCTACTTGGGAGGCTGAGGCGGGATGATCGCTTGAGCCCAGGATGTCAAGGCTGCAGTAAGCCATGATTCTGCCATTGTACTCTAACCTGGGCAATAGAGCGAGCGACAAGAACAAAAATATTTTAATGTAAAAAAAAATTTTTGCAGAATTAAGTGCGTATCATTTGCCTTTTTTCCAATTATGTATCCTTAAATTCCAAAGTTTGGCTGCACATCTGAAACAACTGCACCTACCACTACCACAAACAACCTACAGCAAAGGTGGCAGGGGGGCAGAGAGGACTGGATAAAGAACTGGCGTCTACATATTTGACAGAGAAAATTCTCAACATCTGCGGCATGTAGGGGCTACAGTGGGAGGTCTAAGTGGGGGGCTTTGTCTGTTTCCATCCCGAGGGCACAAAGTCAATTGTGTCCCAATCCCAGCCCCCACTACCAAACCAGGCAGTATCACAAGCTCCATGACCAGCAGTACCCTTGAATTTAACACAAACACCAAGAAAGGTTAAGGAATTTTCTTTATTTTTTACAAATTAAGACTATGTAGAGTTCATATATTTCTGAATCAAAAACACCTTTGTCTTCACAGTATGAGTTAGAATACAGCCTGAGCTGAAAATTAAGGAACTAGAAAAGAAAGTGGTAATTAGAGATAACTGTATTTTAAAAATCTGTTAAGCATTTTCTTTAAAAGTAGTTTTTTTTTTCTTTTTTAATATCTTGTCATTCTTGGCACTGTTTCTAAAGAACTCCATTATTCCAAGCAATAAAAGCACAGAAGGTAGAGTTTGGCTTCAAGAGATGTAACTCAAATTCTTGGGTCTGGCAGAGAATCACCAAATTTATGGAGAGCTGCTAACAGGGGTTTAATAGGAAGAAAGTCCCTTTATTAAGTTATCAAGCCAGAGGCTGGAGGCAGCAGCTAAATCAGAACAGCACCCTCAGTGAAAGTGAGCCATTCTAGGTGGCATGCCACTCCAGGAATAAACACAACCTGCAAACAAATGGTTTCATAGGATAGCACAGTGACATGATGCACTGTGAACCCACAGCCACTGTGTCAAACTGTGCACTGGTTGGGAATAAGGAGAGCCAAACATTATGTCCTACTGGTAATGAGCTTTCAAAGGCTCGATCCTCTCACACTGTTAGCTCAGAGAAACAATCATACCCCACACTGGCCCCTCTGTGGGCAGCTGTCTGTGGCAGCTCACAGGGAAGGAGCTGGAGATCGCCATTAGAACTGTCCACCCACACTTGGAAGCCAAAAGCTGTAGGGATTGGGGCTCTCGCTGGTTTGGTCACCTAACTCCTGCCTAAAAGGCCACAAATTTCTGGAAATAGGTAACAGACCAAAAACTAAAGTGCATCAGTAAAGTGAACATTTATCTACTGCCCTGAATCTCTGGCTTGACACCACCAATTGGTATCTAGTTCGAGACAGACTAAAATGCACTGATGGACTATTAGGATTGCTGCCTCCTATGTTATCACAGTCCTGTTCTGTTGATCTGAACGAGGAAGCACTTGGTTACTAAAGATTTTGCTCCCCGCTGCCTCAAACAGGTCCTTATCTAGGTTTGCTCCCTGCTGCCCCAAACAGGTCTGGCAGGATTGGTTACAATGAGCTCCAGAGGCTCAACCATTCCCTTTCCCTATCCTTGCTCTATTGGGACACTTAATCACAGCTACCTAGTAGAGAACATTCAGTAAGGGGATAACCAACTAAAAAAACAAAAACAGGGCAAGTTTAGGGGAATCCTACAATACTGTACCTTGAGACATATAATCAGCCCTTTCAAAAATGCCTGACAAGAATTAGTCTTCCCTTTGTGCTGGTCTTCCCACCCATGGATGGAAGCAGGCTGACTCGCTGAGGGTCAGGCAAGGGGTGGGAGAGGTAACACACACAAATCCACATTACTTTTGTGAAGGCAAAGCAGAAAGGTATGTTTGCTAGACCAGTGTGGGCAGCTCAGAGGAAGCAAAGCATCCACCAGAAGAGGCTCTCCATTTTCTTTGTAGGGCCTGACAGTTCAGATGTAACAAGGCTGAGTTAACAATGGGACCAGTGAACTTCTTTCCAATGGAAAACTCATGGCCCAGTCCCACAGGAACTGTGTGCATACCAAACAATGATGAGGAAGGAAGGGCCAGGTGGCTGTACCAAACAGTTCAGGTCCACTGGTGGGAAAGTGGACTCCTGAAGTTACCGCCCTCTGCTGGTCCCAACTCCTCATCACGGCAAGTTGGCTGCCTGAGCAGAGGAAGAGGCTATGGATGGGGTTAACAAAAAAGGGAGCGAGGAGAACCCCAGGAAGACGAAGCCAAACTCCAAACTATATTCTGCTAATTAGTTTTTTGATCAAAAAATTCAAAATAGAGGAAACCACAAAGTACAAAAGCTTTTCTGATGCTTTTCATTATCACAGAACACACCACCTGTAATGTGTGCAAAAAGGAAATGGGGGTGGAAGGAGAGTAAGTCAAATTCGGAAAAGGCTGGATGGTCACTTCATTTCTTCTCTTTCTTCTTATCCTAGAAATGGAGAAAAATCACCCAATTAATTTTTGACATTTGACATTCAAGCTAAAACTCTTGAGTGAGCATTTAGTTTGGGACTAGAAGGGAGCCAGACAATTAAAAAGGAATGAGAAATGCTTCCTTAGCTCAGCAAGAACTGAATCTTAATCACGTCCTACTGGTGGTTCCCAAAGTTGCCGACAGACCTACCGAGAATAAAGTTTAAGCAGTTGCCCCCACCCCAACCCCAGGAGTAACTAGGTGGGCTGCCTGAGCACTCTAGGCTATTCACAGCCACCACAGCTCAGATCCCAACGGTGAAGGCTGCAGATGGCACTCTATCCTAGAAGAGTGAAACCAGAGGCCAAGACCACCAAGCATCCATTAGGCCCGGGAAGTGCTCCACTCTGCAAGGTGAGCATGAGTCTTTGGCATGAACTGACATTCAGAAATAATTTGGTCCAGCAGAATTCTTCATTCAGTCTTGGGTGGAAGCTCAATGTATTAAGGAATAAAAACTGAGCTGCTTGGTGCTCAGTCCACCCATGGCACAGCCTAGACAGAGACAGCAATCCTATCTGGTCAGCTGCTCCCACTAACACTGCACTGTCTCTAGCTCTGTAATACAAGGTCTGCAAAGAAAAGCTCGTTTGTTCCCCCCACTGCTGGATTACACCATTTTGATACCCATTAGCCCTATATAGAATGCTTCCTTGGAAAAAAAATTAAGACTAACAAATGGTTAAAATTAGTCTACTTCTGAAATTTACAAAATTTACAAATGTCCTCCATAGGACCTTTCTCTGAGTCACAACTATATAGCCTTTAAATTCTTCATATAGTAGGTTATGTTTACTGCCACTGAAGCTCTTTTCCCTTTGATACTAAGCTCAGGGATTAGTTTAAAAAAGTTTTTTTTTTCCTTGTTGCTTTTTCTCTAACAACTGAAGACTTCTGATTTACCTTACTCAGTGGCCTGCCTTACAGTTACGCTGGACCCACATAGTGTGCGAGCACATGCTAAGCCAAGGAGCCATCATTCTCTCATCTTTGGGTTTTAGGCTAACTAACCTTTTCATTCATGGCCAGGATCATCATGAGTTTTCTGAAGAGAGTAATGAAATCTAAGAAGAGATCAATGCAGTGCCTGAAAGGCAAGAACCAGATTAGGATCTGTACTTCAGACTTTCTTTTATCCACAAGCACACGAAGATGCAGAATATAAACCCCACCTCCATCCCCACAAGCCAGCTTCTCCCACACTTTACCCCCAACTAAAGAAGTAAAACTCTGGTGTCTGAGATCCTTTTAGACTCATCTAAGTCCTGTAGCATAGAGAAAAGAGATTGGGCCGGGTACGGAAGCTCACACCTGTAATCTCAATATTTTTGGAGGCCGAGGCAGGTGGATCACTTGAGCCCAGGAGTCTGGGACCAACCTGGGTAAAATAGCAAAACCCATCTCTACAAAAAATACAAAAATTAGCAGGGCATGGTGGCATGCGCCTATAATCCCAGCTACTCAGGAGGCTGAACTGGGAGGAACACCTGAGCCTGGGGAGGTTGAGTCTGCAGTAAGCCATGACAGTGCCACTTGCCTACTGCAGCCTGGGTGACAGAGCAAGCCCTGTCTCAAGGGTTTTGGACTCTGCAGAGGGCCAACTGTGAACCCTGAACTACCATTAATTAGTCATGAGACTTTGAGAGAATCACAACATTTAAAGAAATGTGGGCTGGGCGTGCTGGCCCATGCCTGTAATCCCACCACTTTCAGAGGCCAAGGAAGGCATTTTGCTTGAGGCCAGGAGTTCGAGACCACAGCCTCATGGGGCAACAAGGTGAAACAAGAAACGTCTCTACTAAAATTGCAAATATTAGTTAGACATGGTGGCGAGCACCTGTAATCCCAGCAAATAGGAAGGCTGAGGCATGAGAATCACTTGAACCCAGGAAGCAGAGGTTGCAGTTGCAGTGAGCCAAGATCACCACTGCACTCCAGCCTGGTAGACAGAGCAAGACTCTGTTTCAAAAAAACAAACAAACAAAAAAAGTGCCTGGGCGTGGTGGCTCAAGCCTGTAATCCCAACACTTTGGGAGACCAAGGCAGGAGGATTGCTTCAGACTAATCTGGGCAATATAGTAAGACCCCATCTCTACAAAAAATAAATTAGCCTACATGGTCACGTGTGCCTGTTGTTCCAGCTACTCAAGAGGCTGAGGCAGGAGGATTGCTTAAGCACAGGAAATTCAGGCTGCAGCAAGGGTGTTCATGGAACTACACTGCCTGGGCAACAAAGTGAAACCCTGTTTCTAAATAAGAGTATATCTTCTACTCATTGTTTAACGTTTAAAGAATACAGAAGTATAAAGAGAAAAAGGCTATCTCCTGCTCCTCTGCCTGGAGATAGTCACTAAGGATATATAAATATATTAGCCTCCTTCCCCCTCCTTTTTCTGAGACAGGGTCTTGCTGTTGCCCAAGCTGGAGTGCAGTGGCACAATCTTGGCTCACTTCAACATCCGCCTCCTATGTTCAAATGATTCTCGTGCCTCAGACTCCTGAGTAGCTGGGATTACATACATGTGCCACCACGCCCAGTTACTTTTTTTGTATTTTTAATAGAGATGGGATTTCACCAAGTTGCCTAGGCTGGTCTCAAACTTCTGAGCTCAAGGGATCCGCCTGCCTCAGCCTCCCAAATTGCTGGGATTACAGGTATGAGCCACCACGCCTGGCCTATTAGCCCAGATTTTTAAAAAATCTGAAGTCTTTCAGGAATTGAGGAAGATTATGGGATACAGTTCCAAAAACCATAGGTTTCCTACCACATACACCCCCAAAGCTTGGACACCTATGTTCAGCCAATACCAAACTAAGCTCAGCTGTGGAATGGAACAATGTGCCTCAACCTTCATGCTTGTTAAAGACTAGTTCCCACACTTACCAGATATAATCTTGATCTCCATTTTCAGCCTTTTCAATAATGAGTTGAGTATCAAAAAGGACAAAGCCACACATGACCACCAGTCCAACATACAGGTTTGCCTAACAAACGAATGAGATGAAGTTACTATATAGCAGAAAGTTGTAGACTAAAAAAAACAGCCATACTTTCTGGCTCATGGCCACTTGAAAGTACATCAAATGTTAACCCTATGAACATTACCATTCATGAGAACAGCAGCCTAGGGTGAAGAACCACATTACTTCCCTAATCACAATTCTGCACTGGTCACTGGAAGACTTTCAATCATTTTAACAATTAGCCACTGCTGGACTGGCCTTACACAAATCGTCTCTGAGCAAACCATTTTCTCTTAGCAATGCCCAACCTTGTGCAGTCTGTGTGGCAGAAGGCTCCATCCTATGAAGGTGAATGGCAAGGCTTAGAAAGCACTGCCCAAAGTAGTGCAGAAAGAAGTATTTAAAAAAAAAAAAGTGTGAGGCAAATGGCTGCTAGAAAGTTCTATGCAAAGTCTTACCTGGAAAAGCCAAATGGATCCAAAGAAAACATTCCCCAGGGAAGACAAAAGCAATAGGCTCAGGGCTGACATCAAGATACCTGTAAGACACAGCAAAAAGCTTTCTTGAGAGAAGCAAAGTAAAGCAATCCCATTAAAGCCATTTCTTAACTTTTCCCAGAATGAAGGTTTTTAATCTCAACTCGATAGTCACAAAGGAGTTAGGGGTGAGGAAGGAGTGCTAGTGAGAATTCTGGCTAAAGAGGAGCCTCATTCCATGTTTCCCAGTTCACACCTACCTCCCAGAAAGAGGTAGCTACGACGCCTGGCATAGAGTGCACTCAGGGTAAAGCAGGTGAAGATCATTGCTGTGCCCATGAAAGCGGTGGGAATGATGCTGTTAGAGGAAAAAGACCATTAGATTAATGGTATACAGATATATGGTCTACCTGTATACAGGTATACAGTCTATATTTAGAAGGTATATTCATAAAGATAAAAGCACATAAAACACTACATCAAGAGTTACCTGGGGTTGATGGCAATGCAAAACTCCAGGGCAGGGCCCAGGCCAACTCCTAGAAAACCAAAAAGCCCAGAACACAGTATTACCATCAATTCTTGAATAGGATCCTCATCCAAAAGCTGATCCCAAAGTATAGGCATACTCATGCTCTTAACAAATGTAGACTAAAGAATTAACTCTCTCTCCCCTCCTCCGTTAATTGTTTTCAATAAAATGTATACTTGACTGCATTATTTTTTTTTTGGTGTAGCTGCAAAACTGTCCTCTTAGCTGAAAATCATGGATGACCCCAGGGAGGGAACAGAAATTAGAAGAAAATAAAACAGGCATGTCAAACATTTCAGAGCTAGAGTGATGTGAGATGGTGATATAGGCCAGATCAGGAATTGAACAGAAAAAAAGGATAAAGAGCAAAACACCGCCTCATGGCCAGCAACCTTGTAGTCATGCAGGACTGACTCCCCTTTGTAGCAAAGAAAAGCCAGACTGGTTCTGCAGGTAGATACCCGCCAACAGGAGGGCAACCAACCTGTTCCAGCTCCAACATCTCTTTCATTCTAGTTACTTTCCTCTTTCCTTCTGATGATTCCAGCCCTTAATGCCTTCAAAAACTAGCTAGCCCTGACCCAAAAATCTTAATCCCTAAATCTCTTCCTTTCTAAAATTTCTCCAACACTGTATAGATTAGATTGTCACTAAGGACAAGCTGTACTAATTCAAATGTTGTTTTGCAAATATTTTTATTATATAGCTTGAGTCTTGTTTCCTTTATGACAATTCTAGAAGAGCTGTGCTTTTAATTCTTTTCTTGAGAATCAGCAAAGTGTCCACAATGGATCTCAATGTATAGCTCTAATGCACTGTCTGTAAGACTTAGAACAGAAGCTCCTATGATAGTTGCCACTGTGGGTCCAACTAAGTTAGATATTCAGGTCTAATTTATTAATAGTTCATGTCTACTATTAACAAGTTAGGTTACCTAAGCTCTTAAACCTCATTTGTTCAAGTACACAATGCCTATTTTTCTTGGACACAAAAATGCCTATTTTTCTCAGACACACAGTCACAGTGGCTACACAGAAAGTTTTCCATGTGGATGGGGAAACAAGATTACCCTATATGAAATTAGAAAGCAGGCCAGGAGGCCAGGCACGGTGGCTTACACCTGTAATACCAGCATTTTGGGAGGCCGAGGCGAGTGGATCAGGAGGGCAAGAGCTGGAGACCATCCTGGCAAACACGGTGAAACCCCGTCTCTACTAAAAATACACAACTTAGCCGGGCATGGTGGTGCATGCCTATAATCCCAGCTACTCGGGAGGCTGAGGCAGGAGAATCACTTGAACCTGGGAGGCGGAGGTTGCAGTGAGCTGAGATTGTGCCACTGCACTCTCTAGCATGGGTGACAGAGCGAGACTCTGTCTCGAAAATAAGAAGGAGAAAAAAAGGCTAAGAGATATTGAAAATATAGTTCACCCCTCAAAATTAGACAAATCCCTTAATGTACCTGTAAGGAAAGCAAATCCAGCAAGAAGTCCCAGTCTTTTCTGCTCAGTTTCATGGCTATGAGGTGTTGCCATCAGCCAAATCATCAATATCAGGGAGCCCAAAGCAGACAGCAAGCCAGCCTGTCAGAGTCATAATCAGTCAATCATTAAACATTTGAAAGTTTCAAATTTATTTTGCAAGTGACCTTGATTGGGTTCAAATACTCATCTGAACTTCCTAACATTTGCTTCTAACCTGGAGGCAGGGGAAAAAGTAGTGTTTTCTCAGGGGTGGGGCTGAGGAGAAAATCCAGAAGCCCTGAGGCATAGTCAGGACCCTGGTGGACGCTGGAAGCTCTTCTGTCTTGGGTAGTTCTTCAACTACAGTACAACTACCCAAGTCAAACTATTAGTGAGTCTTACCCAAAAAAACAGAAAAGATGAAATCAACGTGACAAGTGCGTGAAGCACATTCCATCTGTAGAACAAATAGAAATGATCCCTTTTTGATCACTTCAAACAAACAAACAAAAAACCCAAAAACCCCAAACACCAAGACACATACATATAAAGAAGACTGTAAAGAAGCCAAAGTTTTAAGTAGTTATTTCTGGAAGTTGAGATTATGGAATTTTTTTTTTTTTTTTTTAAATTTTAAATAGAGATGGGGTTTCACCATGTTGGCCAGACTGGTCTCGAACTTCTGACCTCAGGTGATCCGCCCACCTCGGCCTCCCAAAGTGTGAGCCACCGCACCCAGCTGAGATTATGGAATTTTAAAAAATACTTCCTTCTCATTGCTAGTCTGTTTTCTCAATTTTTTTTTTTTTCTGAATTTTCTGAAATGAACAAATATTAGCTTTGTAGTAAGAAAAAGTTTTTTTTTTTTTTTAATGCCAGTGGGAAAAGCTACAGGCATTAGAAAAGAGAGAAATCATTAAGGATGGATGTAGACACTGGAGTTCCTTCCTCCCTTTAAAGGAAGAAGTTGATTCTCATTTACAGTGTTTATATTATAAAGTCACAGTGGACAATGAATTAGTAAGCCCCCTTGTTCCTAGGGGAAATACAAGGTAGGTAGGTTCCTGCAAGCCTATAGTCACAATATTTTCATCAAAAGATCAACAGATATTTTGTTTTATGTGTATTTCCATTTAAGGACACCTCATTTGACGTTTTTTTTGATTCATTAACATTGAACTTGCAGTCACAACAGCAGTATAACTCATGCTAGAATGAAGCTTATCTAATATTTTCTTCATAAGGCACATTATGGTCTTTCTGCACTTAGGAGTACTAGACAGCACTCCAGCACTATGCTGTTTGCATTCTGAACAGCAAAATTAAACCAAGTGCATGGTGGCATGCACTTGTAATTCCAGCTACTTGGGAGGCTGAGGTGGGAGGATCACTTGAGCCCAGGAATTTGAGACCAGCCAGGACAACACAGCAAGACCCCCACTCAAAGAAACCAGCAAAATCACCAATAAAAAGCACAAAAATGCAAAGAAAGTGGCACTAAATGACCATGAAAAGAACATTTGTTTACAATATGAGAATTGAAACAAGAAGGCAGAGCACTGTTGTGTTCGACCTCAGCTGACAACACCGCACAGCAGGGTGACTCAACTTTTTCACCACTCTGCATGCCTGCAAAAAGTGCCACGAGTATTTATTTTGGGGTTACATATTTTAATGAGTAGGTGAATTCACAAATACGTTATCTGTGAATAACAAGGATTGATTTGTATTTTACTACGTTACTTAAGGGCTAACCCTGCCTAAAACTCAAGTGATCAAAGCCCTATCCTTTGAGTGTCTAGATAATTTTTCACACAATCCCTGCTGGGAGTTGCCTGAACATAAGGATAGTTCTCAGCAGTGGCAAATACCAACAGAGGCCCACCTCTACATTTATGCTAAAAAGGATACTCCACAAAGGGACAAGACTATGTTATTGAGTCTTCACACTTTCTGGTTATTCCTCAAACTGTACCTTCTACTCCTACTGACCAAACCCAAATTCTCCCTCAACATAGGAAAAACAAGTTGTTGAAGGTTTTTACCCAACAATGCAGACAACAGTTATCAGAAAATAAAATGGGTCAGTTTCTTAAAGGTCTCAATCCTGCCTCTCCTGATAATTAATCATACAATCAGTGTTTTGTAAGGAAGAATGGAGGAAAAGATAAAAAGACTTCTGTGCAGAAGAATCCCAGCATGCATGTCATGTGTCTCCTCAGTAGGTAGAGGTCCTGTACGTCAGAAGCACACCATTCAGTGCCAACGTTAAGACATTCTGTTTTTAGTATCTAGAGGGGGCACAGTTGCCAGAAAATTAAAATGGCTTTACATGTCCTGATTTAATGGCTGAGTTTAAATCGTAAACTACTGATAAAGATTAAAGAGAGGAACAGGGTCCTTGGACCACCTCGCTGAGCTGGTTTTTTCCTAACACAATTTGTACCACAGCGACCAGGAGAGAAAACTATTCTTACCTGAATGAAATGAGTGATCACATGGACATAGGCCCCCGCAGCCGCCACAAACATACAAAGGGCAAAACTTGCATAGACCTTCTTTAGGTGCTGCTGCGTTGAGGGGGTTCTAAGAAAAGAATGTGAATAAGAGCAATGACTCCCACACCAATCTCAACTTTAAGCTAAGAAGAAGCATTTCTCTCTTTCCCTTCCTGGGAATATGTAAAAGTTCTGTTACAAATAGTTTAAAATACTTTCAGGAAAGCATATAATAATAAAAAAGATTATTATTATTTTTTTTTTGAGACAAGAGTCTTGCTCTGTCACCAGGCGCCAGGCTGGAGTGCAGTGGTGCAATCTCAGCTCACTGCAACCTCCGCCTCCCGGGTTCAAGCAATTCTCCTGCCTCAGCCTCCCAGGTAGCTGGGACTACAGGCGCATGCCATCACGCCCAGCTAATTTTTTTTTGTATTTTTAGTAGAGACAGGGTTTCACCATGTTGGCCAGGATAGTTTGATCTCTTGACCTCGTGATCCACCCGTCTCGGCCTCCCAAAGTGCTGGGATTACAGGCTTGAGCCACCGCGCCTGGCCCAAAAAGATTATTTTTAAAATAAGTTAACACAGCCAGACGCAGTGGCTCACGTAGTGTAATCCCAGCACTTTGGGAGGCTGAGGTGGGCGGATCACCTGAGGTCAGGAGTACGAGACTAGCTTGACCAACATGGAGAAATCCCCATCTCTACTAAAAATACAAAATTAGGTGAGCATGGTGGCACATGGCGCATGCCTGTAATCCCAGCTACTCGGGAGGCTGAGTCAGGAAAATTGCTTGAACCCGGGAGGCGGAGGTTGTGGTGAGCCGAGATTACACTCTAGACTGGGTAACAAGAGTAAAAACCCCATCTCAAAAAAAAAAAAAATAGGTTAACAGAATTTTAACTGTTGAGTAAGACCAAAAGCCCAACATTATAAATATTCAATAACCAAGCTAGAATAAATGCCTTTCCAGTAACCACACAGCAATCTTTAGAATCTGGACATTTTCATCCGGTTCTCTGGATTCCAGCCCAGTTAATTTGTTACCTTATATATACAAAAGTTATAAACGAGGAAAAGGGAAAAAGAGATATGAAAAGAAATGCAATACAAAACCAGTGAAGATCAAAACACTTACATATGAGAAAATTTTAAAAGCGCATCAAAGTTGATCTTTCGATCAAATATGTTCATGGTTCCAGCGTCTGTGCAACACAGCCTCCACTCTGTAGAATAAAGAAAGGTTAGAGTCACTAAGTCATACACTATCACACAAACAGCTTATTTTTAAAAAAAAGCAACACGTAAGTTCAGAAAAATAAAAACTAGCCTAAAGTTCCACAGCCCTAACACAAGCATTTTTCTGTTTTCTTCTACAATATATTTGCAATCATAGTCAACCATTTTAAAGAGGACAGAGGAAATGACCCCATCCTCTTCTTCCCCAAACTATTTTGTTACTATCATTTGATTTCTATTCTTTCAGAAGGTAATTTGCCCTTTTAAAAGGCAGTTAGTTTGTAAGAGAAATCCTCAATTAACAATCTAGTTAAAGGGACCTACACACTGGCACACAAAGCAATTTTATGTCATTGTTTCCAAGATGTGAAGAATCCCCTTGGCCAGGCGCGGTGGCTCATGCCTGTAATCCCAGCACTCTGGGAGGCCAAGGCAGGCAGATCACCTGAGCTCAGGGGTTCAAGACCAGCCTAGCCAACATGGTGAAATCCTGTCTCTACTAAAAATACAAAAATTAGCCGGGCATGTTGGCGCGCTCCTATAATCCCAGCTACTTGGGAGGCTGAGACAGGAGAATTACTTGAACCTGGGAGGTGGAGGTTGCAGTGTGCCAAGACTGTGCCACTGCACTCCGGCCTGGGAGACAGAATGATTCTGTCTCAGAAAAAAAAAAAGAATTCCCTCGCTAGCGGCACCTTAGGATAAAAAATAAAACTTTGACTAGTCCTAACAAAACAAAAACTATAAAACTGGGTCTGGCACTAAGACTTGCATTTTAAATATATGCATATCAAAATTTCCCACCTAATACATTTTCGAACTGAACTGAAAAGAATTCACAATTTAAAAAAGAGAGGTTCCTACCCCCATAAAAAAGGAATTTATGCAGAAAGGAGGATTTTGGGGGGATATTTTTTAACAGTTTCAGAACCTTTCCTACAGAAAAGTTGGAACAGTACAAAGAATTCACCCAGATTTCCTAAATGCTAATATTTCACCACATTTGCTTCATCTTCTCTCTATATAGCAATATATAGAGACGTAAAAATATTTTTCCCTAACCACACAGACACAGTGCTCCTAAATATTTCAGTGTGTATAACCTGAAAGCAATGATCAAAATCAGGATATTCATACTGATACAATACTGTTTCTAATCTACAAACTTTATTCAGATTTTTGCTAACTGTCCCAAAGTCAAAAAGGGCATTTTTTAACTGAACTATATCCAGGTTAGATCATATCAATACCATAAAATCAAGTTCTTAAGTTTTGCTCCCTCCCCGATTTCACATGCAATCCTAAATAAACATATTCAGTCTATAGTACTAAAGATTGAATCAGAACTTTCATCTTTTCTAAATATAAATCCTCCAAATTCTTATTAGGCCCATAATGCCCAACCATTTTAAATCTACCAGAAAGAAGGGGCAGAGAGAAAGGGATTCAAACACAAAAGATAAGTTGTATGAAAGGCCACCTACTGAATGAGGCACTCTGATCAGCACCCAGCACAACACTAACAATTCATCTAATAAAAGTTACAGTCCCTAAACAAATTTCCTAAGGAATCCTGGGCCAGTGGAAAGATATAAGCATCATTTGCTTCCCGAGGCTCTCTTCCACAAATGAAACAATCATAATGGGTGGCTTGCTTTCTCTGATTTTTCCTTTCCTTCTCTCATCAACATCCCTACTCACCTCAGAACTTTTGTTAGTTCTGTTCTTAAGGGTGGATACAGTGAGAAGCTGCAGAACCTACTAAGGTTGTTGCTCTCTCCTCTGAGTCACACGGATCTGGGCCCTCTTGACCTAGATGGTGCAATTATTGCAGGTTGTTGCAAGGCCAACCAAAGCCTTCCACAACCAAGATGAATATGAATATATCCTCTAGAGAGCACACTTAACAGCACGGCAGAATCCAGCACCTGGGAAGTGTCTTTGTTTAAGGCTTCCATTAACACCCCTAATGACATCCCTAGACAGCACTTGCAACAATACTGAAGCAACCTTCAGAGCCACGTTTCTCAGTATTCACAACAGCAACGCTAAAGAACCTCTTGCTTCCAATTACAAGAATTAAAGAAGGGTTGGGGTGGATCCTCAAACACCCAGGGGATTCTAAGAAAGGGGCAATGCTCATGTAACGAGACTCTGCTCAGTGTAATCAGTTCAAGGGGAGAATGGCAGACCCCCCTTTCTCAGTTATCTCCTTGACATTTCCCAGGGGGTACTTACTGACTGCCTCTTTCTGGTTCTCTGTAACAACTGTTGATGGGAAAACCAAAACCATCAAAGACTGTGTGGGTTGGGGGAGAGATGTCAAATAGCAATTTAACTTTAAAAGAAGCTTATGGTTTGAAATCATTAAAAAATAACTAAAACTTCTGTTTTTCAATATCACTATTTCACAATTTAAGTGAAATATGTAACTATCAAATATTATAGATGCAAAAGTGCACAGCAATTTTAATAGCTTTATGGGGAAAAAATAAACCTGGTAAAGTACAGATGGTCCCTGACTTACCAAGGTTGACCTATATCACTGGGAAAAATTGATACCCATTCAGTACACTCCTTGATTTGCAATGGGTTACATCTGGATACACCCATTGTAAATAGAAAATATCGTTAAGTCAAAAATGACTTACAGGTTGGGTGCAGTGGCTTATGTCTGTAATCCCAGGACTCTGGGAGGCCAAGACAGGTGGATCACCTGAGGTCAGATCTAGACCAGCCTGGCCAACATGGCGAAACCCCATCTCTACTAAAAACACAAAAATTAGCTGGGTGTAGTGGCACGAGCCTGTAGTTGCAGCTACTTGGGAGGCTGAGGCAGGAGAATCACTTTAATCTGGGAGGTGGAGGTTGCAGTGAGCTGAGATCACACCACTGTACACCAGCCTGGGCGACAGAGTGAGACTCCATTTCAAAAAACAAACAAAAATGACTTACAAAAAGAAAAGGACTTACATTTTTCGACTTACAATATTTCAACATTTTCAACTTACGTTTTTTTCCCCAAATGCAGCCCGTCTTAAGTTGAAGAGCATCTGTATACATTTAATGTATATAACACAATGTACAGATGACAATTTATTTCAGAAATGTTAAAATGTGAGAGGGAATACGTAGGTCTTAGAATCAAGGAAATATGATAGTTTGCTCTAGATCTGTTCCAAATTGACAAGAACTAATATACAGAGAAGTAATGAGATAAAACTGTTCTGACAAATTTTGCCAGATAGGATAAACTTACCAAGTTTCAATCTTAGCTTCAACTAGTTAAGCTCAGAAAAGATACCTACATTTCAATGGCCAATAAGCAAACTCAGCCAAACAAGATTAAGCTGCACTCATAACTCAAAAATAACAGCTCTCGTATCAAGCATTTTTCATCCTAGGAGCAGTCAGCTCTTAATAGAGCTTGAAGTATTATATTCAATACCATTAACCAGGTAACTCGGCTAACATTCCAGAGGAACCCACAGTTAAGTGAAAATCTTTGTTTTTAAAAAACACATTAAAATATATTATGTATATTTTACTAAAATAAAGAAAAAAAGTACAAGTTGCTAAAAAGTTCAATACAGCAGTCCCATCACACTTCTAAGCCTCTTACAATTCAACTCTAAAACAGAGAGGAGGGGTTATTTTATTTATTTTTTTTGAGACGGAGTTTCGCTCTTGTTACCCAGGCTGGAGTGCAATGGCGCGATCTCGGCTCACTGCAACCTCCGCCTCCTGGGTTCAGGCAATTCTCCTGCCTCAGCCTCCTGAGTAGCTGGGATTACAGGCACGCGCCACCATGCCCAGCTAATTTTTTGCATTTTAGTAAAGATGGGGTTTCACCATGTTGACCAGGATGGTCTCGATCTCTTGACCTCGTGATCCACCCGCCTTGGCCTCCCAAAGTGCTGGGATTACAGGCGTGAGCCACCAAGCCCGGCCCCAGGAGGGGTTATTTAAATAGAATACAATGTGGATAGTGCCTCCAGGAGTTGTGGAAACTTTGCCTATACAGCATTTGTAAATGAGAAGTAAAAGTTCAGGTGTTAATCATAACCAAATTCCTCTAATTTCATTCAGAGCTTCGTGTCAAGTCTTCATAAACCTTCCTCCTGGGAGAGGAAAACCTGTCAGAAGGTGTCAACATGTCATGCAAATACTGCTCAAGTTTTGCATTCTGTGGTACCACTGACCAGCCTCCTCTGCCAGAGCCATGCAAAAACAAAAAGCTAAGAGCTTAATAAACAGCTTTCCCAAGAAAAAACTCAAGTAAACAAATTGTTTTGAATTAGATATTCCTGCGGTCTGCTTTTGCTTGGGAAGGGAGGGTCAGCAGGGGCTGGCAGGAGACAGGTATTCTTAGCAGTAGACATCTAGGTCATGTTAAATCCCTTGTTGTTTTGTTCCAGGTATCTCCCTTATCCTTCTCCTAAAATGAAAGACTATTATCAAGGATCGAGCCTTAAATTTAAAAAAAAAAATTATCTTCAATACTATTCCCACACACCTAGGAATTACAGTAAATATGAAACATGCTGAAGTAGCCAAAAGCTATGCAAAACCAAACTATCATGGATTTAGTATGCATTCTATGCAATGATGGAGCCAGGATAGACATTGCGTCAGTGTGTACATTAAAACAGCAAGTCTAAGAAAATACTCTTCATACATTTAATTAAATATCAGTTTATGTTTTATTAGGAAGACAATAAAATCTTGAGGTTATGTTCACTCCCCTCCGCCAAAAAAATTAGGCCATGCACAGTGTCTTGCGCCTGTGAGCCCAGCACTTTGGGAAGCCAAGGTGGGAGGGCTGCTTGAGCCCAGGAGTTTCAGACTAGCCTGGGCAACACAGCAAGACCTCATCTCTGCAAAAAATAATTAGCTGGGTGTGGTGGTGTGTGTCTGTAGTCCCAACTACGTGGGAGGCTGAGGAAGGAGAATTGCTTGAGCCAAGGAATTTCAAGCTGCAGTGAGCCATGGAATTTCAAGCTGCAGTGAGCCATGATCATGCTACTGCACTCCAGCATGGGCAACAGAGCCAGACTCCGTCTCAAAAAAACAAAACAAAACAAAACAAAACAAAACAAAAAGGAGGGGCAAGAACTGTTAGTGATTTTTCAGTAGTTTTTTTTTCCCTCTTCTTCTTTTGTGTTTTTAGCTAGGAAAGCTTTCCAATCATTAGTTTTTATTACTAATTTTCATACACTGTATAACCATGTCTCCTGCATGGTGGTTAAGAGTGCCTGCTACTTCTGAATCCTAGTTACTCCCTTAGTGGTGGGACATGCAGCAAGCTTCTGGCACTTAACCTCACTGTACTTCAGTTTGGCCTACTATTTGTAAAATAGTAATATATAACATTCCTTACTTCATAAGGTTGAAGATTAGGTGAGATAATAAAGTTCTTAAAATAGCTCTTTATACACAGGATGAGTTTAATACATAGTAGCCATTTTTATTACTGGTGTACTAACATTATTACTGGTGTACTCATTACTCCAATGTCTTCAGTAGATTACTCATATTTATTTTTTTCTTTTCTTCTGGTCATAGCCAAATCCAAAAAGGTTCCAGATTATTCTCTCTTTAAAAGTCTAGTTTTAGCCTGTAATCCCAGCACTTTGGGAGGCCAAGGCAGGTGGATTACTTGAGGTTAGGAGTTCAAGAGCAACCTGGCCAACATGGTAAAACCCTGTCTCTACTAAAAATACAAAAATTAGCCAGGCATGGTGATGCATGCCTGTAGTCACAGCTACTCAGGAGGCTGGAGCAGGAGACTCACTTGAACCCAGGAGGCTGAGACTGCAGCGAGATTAGATCACACCACTGCACTCCAGCCTGGGTAACAGAGTAAGACTCTGCCTCCAAAAAAAAAAAAAAAAAGTCTGATTTTAGAATAGCTTTATCCCAGGCTAATTTACATGTGATGTAAATTAATTTTTTAAAAAAGTACTCAACCATTAACTCACAGGTAGCTGTATCCTGAAGGCTTAATATTTACCCAAATATTAAGTAAAATTAATTTGGAGGGGCCAGATGCAGTGGCTCACACCTGTAATCTCAGCACTTTGGGAGGTAGAGGAGAGCGAATCACTTGAGGTCAGGAGTTTGAGACCAGCCTGGCCAACATGCTAAAAGCCTGTCTCTACTAAAAATACAAAAATTAGCTGGGCGTGGTGGCACATGCCTGTAATTCCAGCTACTCAGGAGGCTGAGGCATGAGAACTGTGTGAACCCTGGGAGACAAAGGTTGCAATGAGCCAAGAGTGCACCACTGCACTCCAGCCTGAGTGAGGGAGTGAGACTGTCTCAAAAAAAAAAAAAAAAAAAAAAAATCACTCAATTAATTAATTTGGAAGGGGATGGTGGTGTTTAAGAAAATTATAAACTGAAATGTAAAGGCACTTGAAAAAATCTCATTATTGGTTAAAAGTACAGATGCTTGATTCACAATGGAGTTACATCCCAATAATCCCACTGTAAACTGAAAATATCGTAATTTATGCATTTACTACACATAACCTACCAAACATTATGGCTTAAGCCTAGCCTATCTTACCTTAAATGTGCTCAGAACACATTAGTCTGAAGTTGGGCAAAACCATCTAACACAAAGTCTACTTTATAATAAAGTGTTGAATATCTCATGTAAGAGCATCATACCACATGTTCTTAGCCTGGTAAAAGATGGAAATTCAAAATTTGAAGTAGTTTTTTTTCCTTTTTCTTTTTTTTTTGAGACAGAGTCTTGTTCTGTCCCCTAGGCTGGAGTGCAATGGCACGATCTCTGCCAAATGCAACCTCCGTCTCCCAAGCAGCTGGGACTACAGGTTTGTGCCACCATGCCCAGCTAATTTTTGTATTTTTAGTAGAGACAGGGTTTCACCATGTTAGCTAGGCTGGTCTCGAACTCCTGACCTCAACTGATCCCCCGACCTTGGCCTCCCAAAGTGCTGAGATTATAGTCATGAGCCACGACGCCCAGCCTGAAGTAGTTTCTAACGAACAGGCAGCACTTTTGCCTCATTATAAAGTAAGAAATCGTTACGTCAAACCATCATAAATTGGGAACCATCTGTACTTTTGTTTAAATGGCACACCTCTCCTCCAGCACATTTATACCATCTCTCTTGTCCCATAGGGCCATGGGCATTTTGAGACAGGCTAATAGCCACTAAGTGATAATCTGATATGGTAAAGGATTTGATGAAGTAAATGCACAATAGTTTGATGCTTTCCCTGCCACTCCCAGGAGGTAGGTCAGTTAGTTTAGGAACAATCCAAGAACTGCCTTTCAACAAGGGCTGACCTTTGGTCTTCCCAGATTGACACCCTAGATGTCCCAGCCTCTGCCTTAACTTGGACCCAAATCCCTGGATTAGCAATACTGAATCCATCTCTCTAGGGAGCTGCCTCAAAACCAAACCAATACCTGGAGATGAAATTCCTACTGCCTTCAGTAAATTATTTTTTGTACCAAACTTTGACACTACTGAATCTCTCTCTATATAACAACTGTTTGACAGATACCGAATCCTAAGAAGCCCCTAATATCCTAAATACATAAATCTTCTTCCAGCATAAAACAGTAATCCCTCCCCAATAACACCATATTTAGCCCAAATGGGAGCACACATAGATTAGAACAAACAGCACACTCACTTCACCCTCACTCCTGAAGCTCTTTTTTCAAGTGTTTTGGATTCCAGTTAATTGTGCAGGAACTTCTCACCCTGAGGGCAGAGCTTGCATCTGGTTCAGCTCAGCTATCCCTAGGCTTTAAGGACTATAGAGTCTCTAGAACAAATTGAGACCCTATTATTACCAGATCAAGAGTGTTGCAGCCTCAAATCAACATTCCCCAGCTGGCTCAGAGTAGAACCTACCTCAAAGGGTCACTTAAGCAACCTTAAAGTCAAGGAGACAGCCTTTCTCTCCTTGGTCTCAAATACCATCCTTGGAAAACAAAATGTGTGTAATATAAAAACAACGAAGGGCTGCATGCAGTTTGGTTAGAAACTCTGGGGGAACAAAACAGAGTGGTGGTAGAAGACACTTCTACCAGATTGTACAGCCAGGTCAAAGTAGTAAAGAAAAAAAATTTGAAGCCAGAGCATCAGAATATTCAGTGGTTTTCCCTAGAGGAAATTAATACCCTTGGGTAGTTCACGAAATAAAATGAAACTCTTCAGGCCAGTAGTACCTTCTATACTAATACATTCTGACTAATTTATATAAAATTTATAACTTTTAAGGTGCTTTTATATACATATCCCCTTTAATTCTCACACATCAACCCAGCAGGAAATGGCAAGATTAGTCCCACTTTAAGTATCTCTTTTAAGTTAAAAAAACAAACAAACAGTGTAATAGTGGCAAGAGAGCGGGCATGGTGGCTCACGTCTGCAATCCTAGCACTTTGGGAGGCCGAGGCAGATGGATCACGAGGTTAGGAGTTTGAGACCAACCTGACCAACATGATGAAATTAAAAATACAAAAATCAGCCAGCTCATTGCAACCTCTGATCTCTGCTCATTGCAATCTCCACCTCCTGGGTTCAAGCGATTCTCCTGCCTCAGCCTCCTGAGTAGCTGAGATTACAAGGCACACACCACCACACCAGGCTAATTTTTTTGAGACAGGGTTTCACTAAGTTGGCCAGGCTGGTCTTGAGCTCCTGACCTCGTGATCCACCCGCCTCAGCCTCCCAAAGTGCTGGGATTACAGTCGTGAGCCACAGGGCCCAGCCAACAAATCTTAAAAAAAAAAAAACAAAAAAAACCCAAAACATACACTGATTCCTAATACATTTTTTCTGTATTTTTCAGCATTTGTATAAGAACTTGAAAATGCTAAGTATCTGGATTAATTTTACATTGACTTATTCCTTTTTTTTTTTTTTTTGAGATGGAGTCTTGCTCTGTCGCCCAGGCAGAGATCCAATCTCAACTCACTGCAACCTCTGCCTCCCAGGTTCAAGTGATTCCTCTGCCTCAGCTTCCCAAGTAGCTGGGACTACAGGCAGGTGCCACCATGCCCAGCTAATTTTTGTATGCCTTTTCTTATTCTTTAGGAGAGCTGATTCTTATTCTTTAGGAAAGGATTATATCTGTAATCCCAGCACTTTGGCAGGTTGAAGCACACAAATCGCTTGAGAGTTGAGAGTTCAAGACCAGCCTGGCCAACATGGCAAAAGCCCATCTCTACTAAAAATAAAAAAATTAGCTGGGCGTGGTGGCATGCACCTGTAATTCCAGCTACTCAGGAGGCTGAGGCATGAAAATTGCATGAACCTGGGAGGCAGAGGTTGCAGTGATCTGGGATTGCGCCACTGCACTCCAGCCTGGGTGAGGGAGTGAGACTCTGTCTCATAAAATAATAATAATAAGTAAATAAATAAACAAATCGCTGGAGTCCAGGAGCTGGAGACCAGCCAGGGTAACATGGTGAAACTCCATCTCCCCAAAAAAGTACAAATATTATTTGGGGTTGGTGACACCCACCTGTGGTCCTAACTCCTCAGGAGGCTGGGGTGGAAGGATCACCTAAGCCAGGGGAGGTCGAGATTTAAGTGAGCCATGATTGTGCCATCGCACTCTGGCCTGGGCGACAGTGAGACTATGCCCCCCCTCCCAAAAAAAAGGAGGAAGGTGGTACTAAGCCATGTTTCCACAACCAGATTTTTTAAAAAATGTAAGAAGGAAACTCTGGATCCAAATTACACATTGCATTTCTCAAGGGTTCAACTATTCTGTCCCTACTGGAGGAATGCGGCAGAGAATCTAAATGTCAATATATTCTCTTTAAGCCAGAACAGGAAATACGAGACAAAAAGGAATAAGAAAACACCAAAGAGTGTAAAAACAATAATTACAGAAATAGCCCAGTGCGGTGGCTCACACCTGTAATCCCAGCACTTTGGGAGGCCAAGGCGGGCAGATCACCTGAAGTCAGGAGTTCGAGACCAGCCTGGCCAACATGATGAAACCCCGTCTCTACTAAAAATACAAAAAAATTTAGCTGAGCGTGGTGGCGGGAGCCTGAGACAGGAGAATCGCTTGAACCCAGGAGGTGGAGGTTACAGTGAGCCGAAATTGCGCCACTGCATTCCAGAATGGGCAGCAAGAGTGAAACTGTCTCGAGAAAATAATAATTACAGAAATAAATGTGTATAACGCAGGCCATAAGAAATGTGTTAATCCCAGCACTTTGGGAGGCCGAGGTGGGCGGATCACGAGGTCAGGAGTTCGGGACCAGCCTGGCCAACATGGTGAAACCTCGTCTCTACTAAAAATACGAAAATTAGCCAGGCGTGGTAGCGCACTACAGTAATCACAGCTATTCGGGAGGCTGAGGCCGGAGAACCGCTTGAAACTGGAAGGCAGAGGTTGCAGTGCGCCGAAATCGCGCCACTGCACTCCTGCCTGGGCAACAAGAGCGAAACTCCGTCTCAAAGAAAAGAAATGTATTTATGCAATTTCGATAATCTTTCCTGAATTAAATTCTTAAAGCACACAGACAAAAGATAAACTATAAATAAATATCAATAAGTAACTAGAAAAGCCCATTTGCCATTTACCTTTAACCTTAAAATCCTTGTCCGTTTCAGGCACAGTCAGTCCTTCTAAGTTACACATTCACAGGTTGCTAGAACACAGTCTCAAGTTCATAGTGGTTTTTGGTGTGGGAGTGGTCAATGAAATGCTGATGACCCCAACCAGCCCGGGCTAGCAATGGGTAGTAATTCTACACTTAGTAAATACGAAAGCATACTTATTACCACAGGTCCAACAAGTAGGCCCCAGATAAAAACAACTGCCCAACGACGCTCTTCCTGAGCAGGCTGAGAAAGACGCCCACAAGGCCCAAGACCAAAAAAACCAAAGCCACCTCACCTGCCCAAAGGTAACCAATCGCAACAGAGCGGGGCCGCCCCGTGGGCCTGCGAAGGTAGCCCCAGCCCCAGCCTCCTCTCGCCTCTGCCGTTGGCTAAGAACTAAGGAGCCTCGCGTGTCTCAGAAGAGTGTGACATCACCGCCCTGCCGTGACAGGGCAGTCCGCCCGACCAGGCCCTACCTCGAGTCTCGGCTACTAGCCGCTCATCAAGACTCGGCCCGATCCGAGGACCCGGCCGCAGCAGAACAGCAATCGGTTGGGTGGGGTTTCGCTTTCCTTCACTTAGGAAGGACGTGCTCTGAATTTAGACGATCGAGGCTGGGCCAAGGGGCCCTGTATCTACACTTAGCGCAGGACGACAGGAGGAACGCGGAGTAGGAGGAACGCGAATCAGGAGGAAGAAAAGGCAGCGAGAGAAGCGGCCTACGCCAGCGCTCTGGCGCAGAATAGGGGCTTCGAAGCCCCGCAAAACCCCGCAGACTCGCCTCCACCCCACCCCCGCTCCAGCAGTGTTGCGCATGCGCAGCACCAGCTCCCTGGCTTCCCTCCCCGCCCAGTTTTCCTGAGTCTAGTCTCCGAGCAGGGCCCCGTTCCCTCAGAGTGCCATTTGTCCGCAGACAGAAGCTGTCCCACTCTTACTCAAACAGTAACTGCTAATTCCCTTTCCATTTCTCACTCCCAGTTCGCCCAGTCTTAGCTTCAGACGTACCTTCCCAACCAGCCTCTCCAAGGCCAACCAGCGCTTCTAACACCGGATGTGCTCTGACTCGCCCACGTCCGCTCCCGACCCTTTACCCGGCGTCCGCCCCGCGAGGGAAGCCCCTCCCTGTGCTCCGCTTAAGACCAGTCTTCATTGGCCGTTGGCCGCACTTCTGCTTTCCATTGGCTGTACGTGCATAAACAACGGTTGTAGTTCAGAGGCCTGAGCTTGTCAATCAAGACTCTGGTCACCAACCACCGACGAAGCAAACGGTCTCCGCCTTCTTACCTTAGTAAGCCAGGGTCACGGTGCGCTGCTGCCTCTAGTGGAGAAAGTGAAAATGAGCAGGCCCCGCCCGGAACAACCCCACGACTCGTGAAGGGGTAGCATTGCAGTCTCGGGATTCTGGCTTTAGGCTTGTCATGGAATGTTAAAGGGGGAGATTCAGAGAACACATAAAAAAAGTGCCCTCCCAGGGGGAAATCTACTGTGAAACTAGAGGAGCTTAAGCTTCAAAGCACCTTTGAAAGCTCTGCGACTTCTCGCAGAGTATGAGATAAGGAAATAGCAGGATTCCAGAATAGGAGGAAATCCAGAATTTAGGAAATCACTTTCTGGAAAGACAGAACAGTTCTTTTCAGTAAATAATACAAATATCCAGAGTATGATTCTCAGTATGCAAACCTAGGTATTCAATTAATAGAAGTTAATTTTCGGCCGGCCGCGGTGGCTCACGCGGTGCCTCAGCACTTTGGGATGCTGAGGTGGGTGGATCACTTGAGGCCACGAGTTGGAGACCAGCCTGGCCAACACGGTAAAACCCCGTCCCTAGGTCGGGTGCGGTGGCTTACGCCTGTAATCCCGGCACTTTGGGAGGCCGAGGTGGGCAGATCACCTGAGGTCAGGAGTTCCAGACCAGCCTGACCAACATAGTGAAACCCCGTCTCTGCTAAAATACAAAAAATGGCCAGGCGTGGTGGCAGGCGCCTGTAATCCCAGCTACTCGGGAGGCTGAGGCAGGAGAATCTCTTGAACCCAGGAGGCGGAGGTTGCAGTGAGCTGAGATCGCACCATTGCACTCCAGCCTGATCAACAAGAGTGAAACTCCGTCTCAAAAACAAAAACAAAAAAACCCCACCTCTATTAAAAATTTAAAAAATTAGCCGGGCGTGGTGGCGCATGCCTGTAATCCCAGCTACTCAGGAGGCTGAGGCAGGAGAATCACTTGAACCTCGGGGGTGGAGGGTGCAGTGAGCCGAGATCTCACCACTGCACTCCAGTCTGGGTAAAAAAGCAAGACCCTGACTCAAAAAAAAAAAAAAAAGGTAATTTTCTATAATATAACCTAATATTTGCTATAGTACAACCTAATATTTACTCTGAACCTCATTCCACCAGAATGGAGGAAAAAAAAGTATTACCAGTTCTTCATCGGACCCTTGGACCCCAGCATGGAGGTCACTCTCTCAGGCCAAGTGGCAGTTGAGGGTGGACTGGGGTATGTAGGCCAGAAGATGAGGGCGGTGACTACCAGACAGAGCTGTTTTAGCAGCCCCTTTGGAGACCAAGCCAAGGGAGATCAAAGGGCTGGAATTCTCCCCAGGGCTTTTCCTCAGGAAGAAGCACCACTGGTACAAGATATTATAGTAAAGAGTTGCAAAGCTGATAATACAAAGTTTCGAGACTATCAATTTTTTAAAATCTATTTTTGACCAATTTAGCTCTCTAACATCTCTATAAAAATGGTGCAAAATGGTCATTTAGTTGCAAAGAGTATGCAAGTGAAAAATGCAAGACAGGGTGAAGACTTACAGCCATTGTTGCTAGGCAGTTATTAATATTATTTTTCTGGATTTTGTGATGTCTGTGGTTTTTGTCAGTATTTCAAAATCTACAATGATTCTTCTCATTCTCAATATTGACTTTATTATATCATTTAATTCTTTATTATATACATTTATTTACTCTAAATAAATATTGAATTTATTACATAATTTTAGAGCCCCACAATTGTATACATTTCAGGCTCCATAGAGCATATATTCACTCTTTTTTTTCTTTTTCTGAGACAGGGTCTTCTCTGTAGCCTAGGGTGGAGTGCACTGGCATAATTTTGGCTCACTGCAACTTCGGCCTCCTGGGTTCAAGTGATCTCCCACCATGGGCTCCTTAGTAGCTGGGACTAGAGATGCATGCCACCATGCCTGGCTTGTGTGTGTGTGTGTGTGTGTGTGTGTGTATTTGTGATAGAGACAGGGTTTCACATGTGCCCTAGGCTGGTCTTAAACTCCTGGGCTCAAGTGATCCATCCGCTTCTGCCACCCAAAGTGCTGGGATTACAGGAATGAGCCACCAGGTGTGGCCTGGGCATATATCCACTCTTGACACTCATTTTACAGATTAGGAAACAAGCCCACAGACAGAAAAGGTTCTGGCAAAATAACGGAAGAAATTTAGACGAGGCATTTGATCAATGGAGATTAGATCAGAATCCAGGATTTAGGAAATCACTTTCTGGAAGGATAGAATAGTTCTTTTCAGTAAAGAATCCGAATATGCGGGTATGATTCTTAGCATACAAACCCAGGTCTGCAATTAATAGAAGTTAATTTTATATAATACAACCTCATATTTACTCTGAGCCTTATTCCACCAGAATGGAAAAAAAAAGTATTATGAGTCTTCCTTGGGATTTCTCTCCCTGTATACACTGCCCCCAACCACATTAATTTCTGCCACATTCTTGAGGCCAAAGTGCTGGAGAACAGGGCCTATCTGGTCATCAATCCACACAAGTTGTTGCAGAGATTTTTTTTTTTTTTTTTGAAATGGAGTTTCACTCTTTTTGCCCAGGCTGGAGTAAGTACTGTGGTGTGATCTTAGGTCACTGCAACCTCCGTCTCCTGGGTTCAAGTGATTCTCTTGCCTCAGCCTCCTGAGTAGCCAGGATTATAGGCAAGCACCACCAAGCCTGGCTATTTTTTTTCATTTTTAGTAGGCATGGGGTTTCACCATGTTGGCCAGGCTGGTCTGGAACTCCTGACCTCAGGTGATCCACCTGCCTTGGCCTCCCAAAGTGCTGGGACTACAGGTGTGAGCCACTGCACCTGGCCCTGAGATTTTTACCTTTGTACCAGTGCAGCCCTTTCAGGTGCAGCAGCTCTGTTTTCATGCCATACTTAAGGTTCAATCGACCTTTTGTCAGGCTTATATTAAATTATGTGTCTAGAACAAGAGCTTGCTAAGAGTTCTGCTTGTACAGTGTTGAGTAACATAGAGTATTCATTTATTGAGCACCTACAATGTGCCCACTTTAGGCATGTGTGGGTATATCAGTGAACAAAACACAAAAATCACTGCCCTCATAGAGCTTAAATTCTAGCAGAGGGAGAAAAACTAAATAATAAGCATAATAAATAAATTGCATAGAATTGTTAGAGTATAAGGGCTATGAAATAGAGTAGGATAATTGGCATTGGAAGTTCAGAGAGTTGGAAGCTGAGGCAGGTGGATCACCTGAGGTCAGGAATTCAAGGGCAGCCTGGACAACACAGCGAAACCCTATCTGTACTGAAAATACAAAAATTAGCCAGGCGTGGTGGCACACGCCTGTAATCCCAGCTACTCGGGAGGCTGAGGCACGAGAATCACTTGAATCCAGGAGGTATAGGTTGCAGTGAGCCGAGATCTCGCCAGCTTGGTGACAGTGAGACTCCGTCTCAAAAAAAGAAAAAAAAGGGTCAGAGAGATGGACATGTAGAAATTACAGAGGCGGTAGGCTTCACTGGGAAATCAGACTTGAGCAATAACTTGGAGGAGGTGGTGGGATTGCACAATGCAGGATCCAAGGAAAGAATACTCCAGGCAGAGGAATGGTAAGGGCAAAAGCCTTAGGTGGGAACATGCCTGGCACAGGTAAAGAGTAGTCAGAAGGCCAGTGCAGCTAGAGTGGTATAAATTAGGGCAGAAGTACAGGAGACGCAGTTGGAGAGGTAGTGCAGTGGGAGCAAATCACGTAGGGGTTTGAAAGACTTAGAACGACTTTGGGTTTTTTGTTCTGAGGAAATTGGATAACCACTGCAGGGTTTTTAGCAGAGGACTAACATAATCTGACTTACCTTTTTACAGAACACTGGCTGCTGTTTAAAAATAAATCATGGAGATTCAAGGGTAGAAGCAGTATGGTTAGAAGGTTCACATCAAAGTGGTAGTAGTGGAGGTGGTGGGAAGTAGATTCTGGATGTATTTTGAAAGTAAAATCAATATAATTTGCTAGCAGATGTGGGATATAAGAGAAAGAGAAGTCAAGGATGATGCCTAGGTTTTTAGTCGTATGTATTATCTACTGTCTTGTAACAGATCACTACAAAACTCAGTGACATAAAACAATAATCATTGATTATGTTATCTTTGAGGCCAGGCATGGTGACTCACGCCTGTAATCCTAGCACTTTGGGAGGCCGAGGTGGGATGATCCCTCGACACCAGGAGCTCAAAACCAGCCTGGGCAACGAAGTGAGATGCCATCTCTATAAAAAAGAAAACAAGAACTTGAGAGCAACTTGCTGGTAAGTCTGTCAGTCACTCTTGCTAGCCAGCACAATTCTTTTATAAAATAGTGTGAAATTGGGTCTCCAGAATAGTGTTGACATGCTTATTTGGGGTCAAACACAAGATGAGTTCAGGTCTCTGGGGTACCAACTGTCCTCTACCAACCCTTGGTCATGAGGCATGTGTTCGGGTCCTTGTGCTGGCCCTCCCTTGTCAGTGTTGTGACTGCTGGTGGTCCACAGCACCTGAGGACAACAGGGTGGTAGCAGGTATCTTTTATTCTGTGTATGACTGCATGTCATCTCCCTTCTGTCCCATTGCTCGAACCCAGGGTAGTTACCCCACCCCCGCTGAGGATTCCATGACAGGTGTCAGGCAGTCCTCTGGGGTAGTCCAGCCTTTCTCCTCTAAGATGAATGATTTGGGGATTGTTGCTACACAGTGCCCAAGGGCCCTTTCCAACTGATGTCCTCATTTGCTTCTGACTCATGTGGTGATGCAATGCTCCCTCTATGTTTCCCTCTTGGGCAAAAAGAGGGAAACTCAGTCTCAAAAAAAATTTTTTTGCAACAGACTTTGTCTCAAAAAGAAAAAAGTAAAAGTCCTTGTCCTCATAATTTAAATATGAGATTATCGGAACTTGCATTACAATCAGGTTGTTCAATTTTGTTATTGTGTTTTTGTTTTTTTTTTTGGAGACAGGGTCACGGTCTTGCCTTGTCACCCAGGCCGTAGTGAGTACAGTGATGTGATCACGGCTCTCTACAACCTCAGTCACCTGGGCTCAAGTGATCCACCTCAGCCTCCTGAGTAGCTGGGACCACAGGTGCATGCACTGCACCCAGCTAATTTTTTTTTTTTTTTTTTTTGAGATGGAGTTTCACTCTTGTTACCCAGGCTGGAGTGCAATGGCGCAATCTCGGCTCACCGCAACCTCCGCCTCCTGAGTTCAAGCAATTCTCCTACCTCAGCCTCCCGAGTAGCTGGGACTACAGGTGCGCACCACCATGCCCAGCTAATTTTTGTATTTTTAGTAGAGACAGGGTTTCACCTTGTTGACCAGGATGGTCTCGATTTCTTGACCTCGTGATCCACCTGCCTCGGCCTCCCAAAGTGCTGGGATTATAGGCGTGAGCCACTGCGCCCGGCTAATTTTTTTTTTTTTTTTTTTTTGTAGAGATGGGATCTCGCCATGTTGCTCAGGCTGATGTCAAACTCCTGTTCCTCAAACGATCTTCCCACCTTGGCCTCCCAAAGTGATGGGATTATAGGCTTGAGCCACCACGCCCAGCTTAGTTGCTCAATTTTACCATGCTTGTCCTCTGCTTTGTCATATTGTAGACCCAGGCCTTCCTGTTAGAATTTGACCATTCTGACTGGTTCATCAAGGTTACTCCCAGTTCACCTGTTTGGACTTTACATGCACCCGTGCCCACTAAGACAGCCATTTTCCTTAAGCTTGGGAAATATTCCTTAAACATCTTTTCTCTCTTGCTGACTTTGAGAAAAGACTGGTCTTAAAGACTCTTTAAAGCCCCTATTTTATCCTTTTGCTGGGGGAAAAGTACAAGGCATAACTAACCTTTTGAGGGCTTACAAGGTCAGGCACTGTACGAAGTGCCTTACATGGATGCTTAACATCCCCAGTTGTCTAAGAAGGTGGTGTTTTTACAGCATACGGTCAGTTACTTCCAGGGTCATGCCAGCAGGCACTGACTGGCAGATGTCTGTCCAGAAAGGATCTAGGCACACTGTCCGCAGAGCCCAATCCTTCACCGTTAACCTATGTAAGCAGCATTAAGGTTAGTCCTCCTGGGCTGGAGTCATCCTTTCCATCCTGACCTACATCCTGGCTATGGCTCTGGCTAAGGGTGGAAAGGGAAATTGTGAAGGGGTTTGAGCAAAATATACCCCAAATCTTTGTAACCAAGAAATGTAGAAGAGGGAGCAGTCTTTTTAGTCTTTCTTCCCCCAGCCAGCTGACGAATGACCAATTAATTACATGGAAGAGGATAACAAACAGCAGCTCTTTCCATGTGTAGCAGACCTGTAGGCCTAAACTAGACCAAGGAAGACACTGGTGGGTGGCAGAAGTGGAAGGTCCTCTGTGTTGAAAGAAGAAATAGTATGTCCTTTTTTCTTTTTTTCAGATAGGATCTCACTCTGTGTCCCAGGCTGGAGTACAGTGGTGCAATCTCAGCTCACTGCAACCTCCACCTGGGTTCAAGCGATTCTCCTGCTTCAGCCTCTCCAGTAGCTGGGATTATAGGCGCCCGCCACCACGCCCAGCTAATTTTTCATATTTTTAGTAGAGAGGGGTTTTCCCCATGTTGCTCAGGCTGGTCTCGAACTCCTGACCTCAAGTGATCTGCCCTCAAGTGATCTGCCCACTTCAGCCTCCCAAAGTGCTGGGATTACAGGCATGAGCCACCGGGCCCCGCCGAGCAACAGTATGTTCTTTTTAAGCATGGTGAGCAGATGAGGGGATCCTTTATGTTCAAGCTGGGATAAAGATGGAGAAGACAGTTCCTACTTTGCAGTCCTTCACCACGGAGCAGCGCTGGAGAGCCACATGTGAATGTTACCTGTAAACAGGGGTTAAGCATAGTGGGCCATGAGACAACAGCAGGAGACACAGCCTGGTCTGGTCAGTCGGAGAAAGTGCTTTGGAGATGACATTTCAGCTAAGTAAATCTCAAAGGTTAAGTCAAAGTGAGGCAAGTGAAGAGTTTAAGAAAGGCAGTGGGAGTGGATATTTCCGGTCAAGGGATTAGCACAAGAAAAGACGAGTAGTTCCAGCACAGGGAGTGCAAGGAGCTGCAAAAACAGGTTTTTGCTGACTTGGAAAGTTGGAGGAGACTAGTAGGAAGTGGAGGGGGTGAGTCAACAGTTACTGAAGACCTGGTAGGAGGCACTATTGCATCAAACCTCTGATGAAATAATGAAGCTAGGTCATAAGAATGGCCACTAACATATTAAGTTATATTAAGTCATATTAAGACAGACAATCTGACATCACATACCTCCTGATGGAAGTAAACAATACTACAAATGAAGTTTGTTTGTTTGTTTTGAGATCTCTCACTCTGTTTCCCAGGCTGGAGTTGCAGTGGTGTGATGTTGGCTCACTACAACCTCCGCCTCCAGGTTCAAGCAATTCTCTTGCCTCAGCCTCCCAAATAGCTGGGATTACAAGGCACCTGCCACCACGCCCAGATAATTTTTTGTATTTTTTTTTCTTTTTTATGGACGTCCTTTTTGTTGAATTTTTTGTATTTTTAATAGAGATGGGGTTTCACCATATTGGTCAGGCTGGTCTCAAACTTCTGACCTCAAGTGATCTGCCCACCTTGGCCTCCCAAAGTGCTGGGATTACAGGGTGAGCCACCGCACCTGGCCTACCAATGAAGTTTTCTTTTTTTTCTTTTTCTTTTTCTTTTTTTTTAATAAAGATGGGGTTTCACTGTGTTGGTCAGGCTGGTCTTGAACTCCCGACCTCAGGTGATCCACTCGCCCCCACCCTCTCTGCCCAGGTCAGTCATACCCACCCTGCAGGTCTTTAGTTTTTTTGTTTTTTTTTTAAGATAGTCTCATTCTGTTGCCCAAGCTGGAGTGCAGTGGTGCAATCTCAGCTCACTGCAACCTCCACCTCCCAGGTTTAACCAAGTCTCCTGCCTCAGCCTCCCAAGTAGCTGGGATTACAGGCACCCACCACCACGCCTGACTAATTTTTGTATTTTTAGTAGAGACGGAGTTTCACCATGTTGGCCAGGCTGGTCTTGAACTGCTAACCTCAAGTAATCCTCCCACCTTGGCCTCCCAAAGTGCTGGGATTACAAGTGTGAGCCACCTCGCCCAACCACAGATCTTAGTTTTGATATCACCTCATCTAGGAAACCTCCTCTGAGCCCTCAAGACTGGGTTAGAGGAGTCTCTTCTGGGGCCTACCTGCATGACAGCATGGCTGGAGTCACCTGAGGGCTTTTGGCATCACCCATGGGAACTGGGAGCCACATACACCTCTAAATTCCTGCTGTCTGTCTCAGCGTTTCACACCTACTCGGTTTGAAGGTTTGCAAATGAACAACGTGGTCGGATGAAAAAATGAAGGCCTGAAAGCGGCTGGAAAAAATGAAGGCACGGCATGGGGTGGGAGGTCACCTGACTTCAGGAAGGCCAGGGATAGAAAGGCTGAGAAGGCCCAGCATCCCTCCTGCTCCCTTGCCAACGCCCTCTACCTGGGGGCTGACTGTAGGAAAAGTGTCCCTAGCCCTCCATGCCAGGCTGAGGGAAGGACTGGCAGGGTTAGTTCCAGGAGAAACAGATATGGCCAGGGAAGAATTTCTGTTCATCAAGTGCCCATATTCGTATTCTCTGTACTTTGTCCAGGGCCTGCAGTGGGTTGGGGAGACTGTGGTCAGGATTTGGTGCATTGGTTACAAAGGGTGAAAGGACGGCACTCCGCATATTTCCTCTTTTTGCCACAGGGTGGCAGTTCAGGCCTGCAAACCTCTCTAATGGGCGCTGCCTCGGTTGCGCCATCTGGTGGCTATGTGGTTCACTATGTTGCACAGGCTGGTCTTGAACTCCTGGCCTGAAGTGATCCGCCCGCCTCAGCCTCCCAAAGTGCTGGAATTACAGGTGTGAGCCACAGCATCTGGCCAAGAATATATATTTTTTTAAGTTGAAGGATTGAAAACAAAGAACATATGTGGCAAACTTATACTTGTTATTTAAAAAACAACTCCTGGGAACGCTCCTGCCTTAGAGAAGGCCCCCAATGCTATCTTGTTGGTTTCCATGGGTCAGTGAGAGAAACCTGATTTCCTGATGGCATCTACCACCTGACTGGGCCCGCCTGCTCACTCTCCCGCATGAATTGTTCTCTGCATGTGTATCAGACTTGTATCCAGGTGTCCTCTCCCTCCTTGTTTATGTCAGTTGGGATACCCCAGGGCTCCCATGGCTGACTCTCCCCGACCCAGCTTCTTGGTCTGCAGGGACGTTCACCCCGCCCCACAGCCCCATGTCATCATCTGCTCTCCTACTCTCAGGTCACAGCCATGTTATTCAGTTCTCACTTCCTCTGCCCCCTCCTCACCTACACTTTGGTTGCATTGCAAGCCCAGCCCTGCCCCTTAATCCCTCCACTTTATCTTGCCTTTTTTTTTTTTTTTTTTTGAGACTGAGTCTCTCTCTGTCACCCAGGCTGGAGTGCAGTGGTGCAATCTCGGCTCACTGCAACCTCCACCTCCCTGGTTCAAGTGATTCTCCTGCCTCGGCCTCCTGAGTTGCTGGGATTACAGGTGCCTGCCACCACACCTGGCTAATTTTTATATTTTTAGTAGAGACGGGGTTTTACTATGTTGCCCAGGCTGGTGTCAAACTTCTGGGCTCAAGTGATCCTCTTGCCTTGATCCCCTAAAAGTGCTGGTATTACAGGTGTGAGCCATGGCGCTCGGCCTGTGTTGTGATTTTGAATGCAGACTCTGGGCCCGAGCTGTCTGGGCTTGCCTCACAGCTCTTCCATAGACAACCTTTGACATTGGGCAAGTTACTTAAGTTCTCTGATCCTCACTTTTTCCTAGTAAAACAGAAATAACAATAATACCTACCCAAAAATGTTGTGGCAAGGATTTTAATGGACTTAATCTGTATAAAGTCCATTAAACAGTGCCTGGCACATTGTAAATGTTATATATGTGTTTGCTCCTGTATATTATTATTTTTTGAGACAGAGTCTTGCTCTGTCACCCAGGCTGGAGTGCAATGGCACGATTTTGGCTCACTGCAACCTCCACTTCCTGGCTTCAAGCGATTCTCCTGTCTCAGCCTCCTGAGTAGCTGAAATTACAGGTGCACGCCGCCACACCTGGCTAATTTTTGTAATTTTAGTAGAGACAGGGTTTCACCATATTGGGCTGGTCTTGAACTCCTGACCTCAGGTGATCAACCCGCCTCAGCCTCCCAAAGTGCTGGGATTACAAGCATTAGCCACCATGCCCGGCTATATATATATATATATATATATATATATATTTTTTTTTTTTTTTTTTGATAAGTTTTGCTCTTGTTGCCCAGGCTGGAAGTACAATGGTGTGATCTTGGCTCACTGCAACCTCCGCCTCCCAGGTTTAAGTGATTCTCCTGCCTCAGCCTCCCAAGTAGCTGGGACTACACATGTGCATCACCAGGCCTGGCTAGTTTGTTATTTTTAGTAGAGACAGGGTTTCTTCATGTTGGTCAGGCTGGTCTCGAACTCCCGACCTCATGTGATCCACCCACCTTGGCCTCCCAAAGTGCTGGGATTACAGGTGTGAGGCATCGCGCCAGGCCATATATTATTATTATTATTACTCGAGCTGGAGGCTTTGGGTCACTCCACTTAGCCTCTTGCCAGCCACCCCAATTCCCTCATGGGCAAAGCCCAATCTTGAATTAATCCCACAATCTTCCTTCTCTAGTCCTAGAACCAGGCCTTTGCACCCTGCTAGGAGAAGCAGCAGCACACACGAAAGTCCGACTTTCCTGCAGTCTGGTGCTAAGGAGATGCCTAGACTTTAGCCTCCGCTGGGCTCCAGCCTCCTTTGAAAACCCTTGACTTGTCCTTAGCCTGGCCCCTCTCCACTGTCTGCAGTGACCATCCCGTATCTTCGCCACTTCCTCATCCATGCGGTGTGAAATTAAAATGGTATGGAGATATACAGTGAAAGCAAGGGCCTCGTATAGTAGATTGGTAGACATGGCCACCATATTTTGTAGCTCCTCCATTGACGTGTGATGACCCCTCATCTCTCATACGCTAATCCTCACACTGCTCTGCACATTACCAAATCTGCTTTCAACTCCTGAAGCCCAACCACTAGGCCCTCTAGAACTCACGGCCCTTCATCCCCAAAACTCCCCATCTGGATCTTCTCCCAACGTTCCCTTTGCCTTCCCAGGCAGCAGGTTCCTGGCTCCCCCTGGAGGACATGTCTACCAATGGTGGGTGCCCTCAGGTGGGTGCAGCTTTCCCGGCCTCACCTTTGTGCCTCCAGGCACCCTCCTTGCTCTTCAGTGCTGCTTTCAGAACATTCTTCCCTAAAATACCTCAGCTCTGAGTCTCAGGTCGTTGGATTGTAGCACCCATGCTGCCTCCCTCTTTCACACACCTACCAATCCCTGGGCTACTTCTGCATTTCTTGAAGGTTCGTTCCTACCTCACTGTCATCCTCCTTGACACAATCTCTGCCCCAATTCTTAGAGATTCCTTTTTGTTTGGTTCGTTTTTGGTTTGTTGTTGCTGTTGTTGTTTTGAGACGGAGTTTTGGTTGGAGTCCAATGGTGCGATCTTGGCTCACCGTAACCTCCACCTCCCAGGTTCAAGCAATTCTCCTGCCTCAGCCTCCCGAGTAGCTGGGACTACAGGCGTTGCCACCATGCCCAGCTAATTTTTATATTTTTAGTAGAGACAGGGTTTCACCATGTTGGCCAGGCTGGTCTTGAACTCCTGACCTCAGGTGATCCACATGCCTTGGCCTCCGAAGGTGCTGAGATTACAGGCGTGAGCCACCATGCCTGGCCTGTTGTTATTTTTGAGACAGAGTCTCATTCTGTCTCCCAGGCTGGAGTGCAGCAGTGTGATCTTGGTTCATTGCAGCCTCAACCACCTGGGATCAAGTGATCTTCCCATCTCAGCCTCCCAAGTAGCTGGGACTATAGGCATGTGCCACCACGCCAAGCTAATTTTTGCATATATGTATTTTTTTGTAGAGACAGGGTTTGCCCAGGCTGGTGTCGAACTCCTGGGCTAAAGTAATCCTCCCACTCAGCCTCTAAAAGTACTGGGATTCCAGGCGTGAGCTACCATGCCAGGTCCCTAGAGATTTCAATATTCATATAGACACATCCTCCCAATACCCTGGCCTTTCACTTCCAGGATCTCCTCTCCTCAATGACCTCTCACAGCCACACCCTGCTCCTTGTCATTACTAAACTGCAACTCCTCTGTATTAGTTTGCTAGGGCTGTCATAACAAAGTACCACAGACTGGATGGCTTAGGCAGCAGAAATGCATTGTCACAGAAATGCAGCCTTCTTCTGGAGGCTAGAAGTCCAAGATCAAGGTGATGTCAGTGTTGGTTCCTTATGAGGCTGTGAGACAGAACCTGTCCGTGCCTCTCACCCAGCTTCTAGTGGTTGCTGGCAATACTTGGGGTTCCTTGGCTTGTGGATGCATCACCCTGACCTCTGCTTTCATCTTCACATGGTGATATGGTTTGGCCATGTCCCTACCCAAATTTCATCTTGAATTGTAGTTTCCATAATCCCCACGTGTTGTGGGAGGGACTCAGTGGGAGGTAATTTATTCATGAGGTGGGTACCCTCATGCTATTCTCGTAACAGTGAGTGAGTTCTCATGAGATCTGATGGTTTTATAAGGGGCATTCCACACTTTTGCTCGGCACTTCTCCTTCTGCTGCCATGCGAAGAAGGACGTGTTTGCTTCCCCTTCCACCATGATTATAAGTTCCCTGAGGCTTCCCCAGCCATGCTT
Source organism: Aotus nancymaae (assembly GCF_030222135.1). Lineage (NCBI taxonomy): Eukaryota > Metazoa > Chordata > Mammalia > Primates > Aotidae > Aotus > Aotus nancymaae. Next base: position 33,606,408 of record NW_026988428.1, read on the forward strand.
AACTGTAAGTCAATTAAGCATGGCTCTTTCCTTTATAAATTACCCAGTGTAGGGTGTGTATTTATTAGCAGAGTGAGAATGGACTAACACACATGGTGTCTCTCTGTATGCTTGTCCATCTGGGTTCAAGTTCTCCCTATTTATTTATTTGTTTATTTTTTCTGAGAAGGAGTCTCCCTCTGTCACTAGGCTGGAGTGCAGTGGCGTGATCTCGGCTCACTGCAACCTCCACCTCCAGGGTTCAAGCAATTTTCTTGCCTCAGCCTCCCAAGTAGTTGGGATTATAGGCTCGTGCTACCAAGCCCAGCTAATTTTTGTGTTTTTAGTAGAGAAGGGGTTTCACTATGTTGGCCAGGATGGTTTTGATCTCTTGACCTTGTGATCCGCCTGCTTTGGTCTCCCAAAGTGCTGGGATTACAGGCTTGAGCCACCGCACCTGGCCAAAGTTCCTCCCTTTTATAAAGACACCAGTAAAAATAGGAGTATGGCCCACCCAAATGACCTCGTTTTAACTTGACTACCTCTGTCAAGACCTTATTTCTAGATAAGGTCACATTCTGAGATACTGGGGGTAGGCCTCCACATTTTTGAGGGAGAGGGACACCGTTCAACCCCTAACAGCCCATTCCCATTCTCTCAGTGTCATGCAGCCCATCCTGTGACCACCACCTCATTTCCACTGAATGTCTTTCCAACTCATTCCCACTAGTACTCTAAAACTCCAAACTAGTACCTCCGAAATTCCTTTGATCCCAGCGGGACCTACAATCCACTGTCCCTCCTCCCGCACACCTCCCTGTTTTACTTTTTCCCTTTTTATCCAATTTAAAGACCACAGTACACCTGTAATCCCAACCACTCAGGAAGTTGAGGCAGGAGGATCCCTTGAGCCCAGGAATTTGAGGCTACAGTGAGCTGTGATCTCTCCACTGCACTCCAGCCTGGGTGACAGAGCAAGACACTGTCTCAAAAAAAACCAAAACAAAACAAAAACAAAAACAAAACCCAATAAATAAAGTAAAATAAATAGAATCACTCCCCTGCATACACTTCAATTTCCTTGCTTCTTTCCCTTTTCTTTGTTGCACTCAATTAGTAAACTGGAAACCCTAGCTAATTCAACTCACTGCATGGGAAGCATGGGCTGGAGAAGAAAACCAACACATTCATGTTCATCAGTCTCCCTTTAAATTCCTAATTACCTAAGGTGGACCCTTCATGCTGCCTGAATCCTGCTACATTTCCCGGTCCATTCACCCTTTCGAGCTCCTAGATGACTACTCATATGTTCTCCTGTCTTCTCAAGCCTCCAACGTCTTCTCCTGCCATCTTTCTTAGCTGGTGATCTTGAATATTTCCTTGAGAAAATAAAAGCACCCAGAAGAGAACTTCTATAGTCAGACGCCATCACATATTCCCAACTATCTGCTCCTGTGCCTTCCTCCTTCCTGTACCTATGAATGCTATTTAAAGCCACTTATGCACTGGAGCCCAACAATTCTCTGTTCTCTCTCCTGCATCATCAGATTTTCTCAATTTTATCATTCCAATCAGTGTAAGAACTGTTTTAATTTCTTTCCTTTTTTTTTTTTTAATTTTTAGAGATGAGGTCTCACTATGTGGCCCAGGCTGAATTTGACTCCTAGGCTCAAACAATCCTCCCGACTCAGCCTCCCAACTAGCTGGAACTACAGGTATGTGCCACTGTGTCTGCCTGGCTAATTTCTCCTCTGTTTAAGAGACCCCTCTTAGAGCCTGGGAGTAACAATGCTCTAATAGCAGTGAGCGCACCTAGCTTCCAGATCTTTGTTTCTAAATATTCCCCATGGAAATAAACCAGGGCTCTTTGGAAAAATGCTTCATTCAAGGGCTGGGTTGGGGAAAATCCTAGATGAATCTCGAGCATGTTATGCTCGAAAGTAAGAATGTCCTGGAAGAATGATGAGGATTTGTCAAAAAGACACAGAAGCTAGTTTGAAGGGGCTCCCACTGCCTGGACAAAATCATGGACAATTTGAGCATTTGATATTACAAGTATATTATCAGTATAGAATTATGAATTCTATAATTCTATAATTTTCTTATTGAATAAAATAAGAAACCATAATTCTATACTGATTTAAATAAATGAATACATAAAAAGTCTGATAAAAATTAAATATTTATTCCCACAAAGTAATTATTAATTATAAAGGGAAAAACAGTAAACGTATAATGATGACACCTAGCAGACAGCAAGTAATGAAAATGAGCGTTCTTAGTAATGAGACAAATCAATATCAACATCTGTAATCTTCCAAAATTTCAAGGTCCTGTAAGATAAGGAAAGACTTAAGAATTGTTCCAGATTGAAGGAGACCAAAGAAATATGACAAGTGAATGCAATGTGTGATTTTAAACTGGCTATAAAGAACATTACTCTGACAATTAAGTGAAATTTGACTGTGGTCTGAGGAGTAGGTAAGTTTTTTTTATCACTATTAATTCCTAATTTTGATGGTGGTATGGTACTGGGGAAGGTAAGCAAGTGTCTTTGCTTGTAGTAAATAAACCTGCAGTATTTGGGGTAATAAAACATCACGTTAGCAACCTACTCTTAAATAGTTTAGGCGAAAGACCAGGCAGGCGTGATGGCAGGTGCCTGTAATCCCAGCTACTCAAGAGGCTAAGCCAGGAGAATCACTTGAACCTAGGAGGCAGAGGTTGCAGTGAGCCAAGATCACACGAGAGAGTAAGACTCTGTTTAAAAAAAAAAAGACAGTTTAGGAGAGGAATAAAAAAACTTTGTATTTGAAACATTTGTGTATGAAAATGTTTCAAAAATAAGACTTAAAAATGTTAAAGTCAGCCAGGTGTGGTGGCTCACGCCTGTAATCCCAGCACTTTGGGAGGCTGAGGTGGGTGGATCACAAGGCCAGCAGTTCAAGACCAGCATGACTAGCATGGTGAAACCCCGTCTTTATTAAAAACACAAAAATTAGCCAGGTGTGGTGGTGCATGCCTGTAATCCCAACATGGTGAAACCCCGTCTTTATTAAAAACACAAAAATTAGCCAGGTGTGGTGGTGCATGCCTGTAATCCCAGCTACTAAGGAGGCTGAGGCAGGAGAATTACTTGAACCCAGGAGGTAGAGGTTGCAGTGAGCCGAGATTGTGCTACTGCACTCCAGCCTGGGTGACAGAGTGAGACTCCGTCTCAAAAACAAACAAACAAACAAAAGACAGCGTCTAGGGAAAATAAGATCAAGATGGTCTCGAACCTCGAACTCCTAAAGTCGAGCGATTCTCCCCGCTCAGCTTCCTGAATAGGTGGTAGAGGACTTACAGGCACATGCCACCACACTCCCAGCCTTTTTCTTCCCGATATCTTAAAAGAACTTTCCATTCCTTAAATTATTTTTATTTTTTTAGAAACAGGGTCTCACTTTGTTGCCCAGGTTGGAGAGTGCAGTGGTGCGATCATAGCTCACTGCTGCCTCCAATTCCTGGGCTCAATGATCCTCCCACCTCAGCCTCCTGAGTAGCTGGGACTATAGGGATGTGCCATGATGCTAAAAAAGAGCTGTCTGTGCTCCAATTCTTCCTTTCCCATTCGCTCTTGACCCACTCAGAACAGCTTCACTCCCATCACTGTTCCTGTTAAGGTTACCAGTGATCTCCGTGTTGCTAAATCCAAAAGGTAATTTCTTTTTTCATTTATGTATTTATTTATTTTTCTTTGAGATAGGGTCTTACTCTGTCATCTACCCAGGAATGAAGTGGCACAATCACAGCTCCCTGCAGCCTCAGCCTCCTGGGCTCAAGTGATCCTCCCACCTCAGCCTCCCAAAGCGCTAGAACTAAGAGGTATGTGCCACCATGCCTGGCTCAAAAGGCAATTTTCAATCCTTTTTTTTTTGCCAGACACATCAGCAGAAGTGAGAGCTGATTATTTAATCTTTCTTGAAACCTTTCTTCACTTACATGTCAAGACCCCACATTCTCCCAGGACCACCTTGCAGCCTCCTTCGCCCTTTCCTCTTCATTTCCTCTGACCTCTAAAGAATGGAGTATGCCAGGGTTCAGGTCCCAGACTTTTCCTCTTCTCACTTCTTTGGTGATCTCATCCAGTCCTCTCGCTTTAAATAGCATCCACATGCTGATGACTTACTAATTTATGCCTCCAGCCCAGGCCTCTTTTCTAAACTCTGGACTTCTATAACCAACTGCTTACTCCACAGTTTCCCTTGGATGTTGTCCAACAGGCATCTTAAATTTAACATGGCCAACACTTAACTCCTGACCTTCCTTCCCTCCCCCACATCTGCTCTACCCAGTCTTTCCCATATCAGTAAATGGCACTTCACCCTTCTACTTGCTCCAAAACCCTTGGAGTTATCTCTGACTCTTCTTTCCTCACATCAATTACATTAGCAAATCCTGTCATCCTGACTGTCTCTGCTTGGTCTAGGTCACCAGCATCTCTCACTGGGGTTCCTGAAGAGGCCTCCTTACTGGCTCCCGCTTCCCTACCAGCCCTCCACAGTCTCTTCTCATCACTCTCCACCGTCTCTTCTCATCACTTTCCACCGCTTCCCCATTTCACTTTGAGTGACAGCCAAAGCAGTCCCAACATTGACGCAAGACCCCACATGACCTCTTCTACCAAATTGGCTAACAAGAAGTCTGATAATACTCGATGTGGAAGAAGTGGGGAGACAGTTCAACTTGTATGTTGCTCGTGGGAGTATCACTTATGAATGTCTATTAAAAAATTAAGGCCAGGAGCAGTGGCTCATGCCTTGGGAGGCCAAGGCGGATCACTTGAGCCCAGGAGTTCAAGACCAGCCTGGGCAACATACCAAAACCCTGTCTCTACAAAAAATACAAAAGTTAACTGGGTGTGGTGGTGCATGCCTGGGTCCCAGTTCCTCTAGACCAATTGAACCTGGGAGGTGGAGGTTGCAGTGAGCTGAGAAGGTGCCACTGCATTCAAGCCTGGGTGACAGAGTGAGACCCTGTCTTAAAAAACAAAGACAAAAACATAAGCATAACTCTATGACTCAGCAATTCCATTTATAGATATTTATTTATTTATTTTAGAGACAGGATCTTACTCTGCTCCTCAGCTGGAGTGCAGTGGTGGGATCATAGCTTACTGTAGCCTCAAACTTCTGGGCTCAAGTGATCCTCCTGCCTCAGCCTCTCAAGTAGCTAGGACTACAGGTGTGTGCCACCACATCTGGCTAATTTTTGTAGGTTTAGTAGAGATGGAGGGCTCACTATATTGCCTAGGCTGGTCTCAAACTTCTGGCCTCAAGCAATTCTCTCTACCTCGGCCTTCCAAAGTGCTAAAATTACAGGCATGAACTACCACACCTGGAGAATATAGGAATTTATCTTACGGATATATACAAGTGGCCCAAGACGATTATGGAATGTTCACTGCAGTGTTGTCATGACAAAACAAATAAATAAGGTCCATCTATACAATGGAGTACAATGTACAAAAACGGAGATTCATGGGCTTTGGCAAAATCTCCAAGATTATTGAGTGCTAAAGGGAAGATCAGTAACTATAGGATAATCTCGTTGTTTAATAAAAGGCAAACATAAATATGCTTGTGTATATGTGGATTTTAAAAACATCTGAAAGGGGCCAGGAACATTGGCTTATGCCTGTAACCCCAGCATTTTGGGAGGCCGAGATGGGCAGATCACATGAGGCCAGGAGTTTGAGACCAGCCTGGGCAACATGGAAAAACCCTATCTCTACTAAAAATACAAAAATTAGCCAGGCGTGGTGGTGCATGTCTGTAATCCCAGTTACTCAGGAGGCTGAGGCATCAGAATCACTTGAACCTGGGAGGCGGAGCTTGCAGTGAGCCGAGATTGCGCCACTGCACTCCAGCCTGGGAGACAGAACAGGACTGTCAAAAAAATAAAAAAAATCTGAAAGGATAACCAATTATTAACTCAGGTTGTCTGTGGAATGAAACTGAGGGCACAGTATGAAGGCGAGTTTTTCTTTTTCCTGTTCTTCTTTCTTTTTTTTTTTTTAAGTGGATCTTTATCACCAATCTTTGTCCTGTTTTTGATTAAATAATTTTTAGAGACAAAGTCTTGCTCTGTTGTCCAGGCTGAAATGTGGTGGCATGCGAATAGCTCACTACAGCCTCAAATTCCTGGGTTTATGCAATCCTCCCACCTCACCCTCCCAAGTAGGTAGGGCTACAGGCTCACACCACCATGTCCAGCTAATTTTTTATTTTTTGAGACAGGGTCTTACTCTGTCACCCAGGCTGAGTGCAGTGACATGATCATCACTCACTGCAGCCTCCATTGCCCAGGCTCAAGCAATCCTTCCACCTCAGCCTCTCAAGTAGCTGGGATTACAGGTGTGCACCACCATGCCTGGCTAAATTTTTTTTTTTTTGAGACACAGTGTTGCTCTGTTGCCCAGGCTGGAGTGCAATGGTGTGATCTTGGCTCACTGCAACCTCTGCCTTTTGGGTTCAAGCGATTCTCTCACCTCTGCCTCACAAGTAGCTGGGAATACAGGTGCCCACCACCATGCCTAGGTAATTTTTTTGTTTTTAGTAGAGACACAGTTTCACCATGTTGGCCAGGCTGGTCTCCAACTCCTGATCTCGTGATCTGCTCACCTTGGCCTCCCAAAGTGCTGGGATTACAGGCATGAGCCACGGCACCTGGCCTAATTTATTATTTCGTTGTAGAGACACAGTCTCACTGTGCAGCCCAGGCTGGTCTCAAAGTCCTGTATACAAGTGATCTTCCTCTCTTGACCTCCCAAAGTTCTGGGTTTACAGGTGAGCCACCATGCCCAGCCCCTTTTTTTCTTGTATAACATTCAATTCCTTTCAATATTAAAAAAACTTTTTTTAATCTAAAGAAAATTTTTAAATAATAAATGTGTGTTCCGAGCCAGGAGCACACACTCTGTACTCTCAGCAGAAGGCCTTTTTCAATTTTTAATTGACACATTATAATTGTTATGTATTTATGGGGTACAATGTGATATCTCCATACAAGGATACATTGTATAGTGATCAAATCAGGGTGTTTAGCACAGCCACCTCATCATGCATTTGTATATTTTTTTGTGGTGAGAATATTCAAAGCCCTCTCTTGTATTTTGTAATAATATACAATACCTTCTTGTTAACCATTGTCACCCTACTGTGCAATAGATCACCAGAACTTATTCGGCCTATCTAATTGTAACTTTGTACCCCCTGAACAACCTCTCCCCAGCCTCCTCTCCTCCACTGGCTCCACAGCCTCTGCTAACCACTGATCTACTTTGTACTTCTATAGGATCAGCTTTTTCTTCTTTTTAGATTTCTCTTACGAGTGAGATCATGCAGTATTTGTCTTTTTGTGTCTGGCTTATTTCACTATTTATTTATTTATTTATTTATTTATTTATTTCACTCTTTATTTATATTTTTTCGACTTTTGCCCAGGCTGGAATGCAGTGGCGCCATCTTGGGTCACCACAACCTCCACCTCCTGGGTTCAAGTGATTCTCCTGCCTCAGCTTCCTGAGTAGCTGGGACTATAGGCACATGCCACCATGCCCAGTTAATTTTTGTATTTTTAGTAGAGACGGGGTTTCACTATGTTGGCCAAGCTGGTCTCGAACTCTTGACCTGGTGATCCACCTGCTTCACCCTCCCAAACTCCTGGGATTACAGGCGTGAGCCACCACACCTGGCCTTATTTCACTTAACATAATGTTCAGGTTCATATATTTTGTTTCAAATGACATGGCATTCTTTTTCATTGCCGAATAGTATTCCACTGTATAGATTTTATCCATTCATCCATTGCTGGCATTTACATTGACTTCAAGTCTTGGCTATTGTGCATAATGCTGCAATAAACAAGGAAGTACAGATACCTCTATATATACCCACCAGTGGGATTGCTAGACCATATAGTAGTTCTACTTTTAATTTTTTGAGGAAACTCCACACGGTTTCCCTTAATAGAGGTACTAATTTACATTCCCACCAATGATGTGTAAGGGTTCTCTCTTCTCTACATCCTCACCAACACTTGTTTTCTTTTGTCTTTTTGATAAGAGCTATTCTAACTAGAGTGAGGTGGTATTTCATTGTGGTTTTGACTAACATTTCCCTGATAATTAAACATTCATTTTCAATTCATGGTTTTTTAAAAACCATGAACATATGCTTTTATAACTTCTATGTCTTTAATAATTAAAACATGTTGGCGGGGCTTGGTGGCTCAAGCCTGTAATCTCAGCACTTTGGGAGGCCGAAACCGGCGGATCACGAGGTCAAGAGATTAAGACTACCCTGGCCAACATGGTGAAACCCCGTCTCTACTAAAAATACAAAAAATTAGCTGGGTGTGATGGTGCATGCCTGTAGTCCCAGCTACCCGGGAGGCTGAGGCAGGAGAACTGCTTGAAACCAGAAAACAAAAGTTGCAGTGAGCCGGAATTGTGCCACTGCACTCCAGACTGGCAATAGAGGGAGACTGCATCTCAAAAAAAGAAAAAAAAGTTAAAAATTTTTTTCCCGCCAGGCGCGGTGGCTCACACCTGTAATCCCAGCACTTTGGGAGGCTGAGGCGGGTGGATCACGAGGTCAAGAGATCGAGACCATCCTGGTCAACATGGTGAAACCCCGTCTCTACCAAAAATACAAAAAATTAACTGGGCATAGTGGTGCGTGCCTGTAATCCCAGCTACTCAGGAGGCTGAGGCAGGAGAATTGCCTGAACCCAGGAGGCGGAGGTGGCGGTGAGCCGAGATCGTGCCATTGCACTCCAGCCTGGGTAACAAGAGCGAAACTCCACCTCAAAACAAAACAAAAAAAAAAAAAAAAATTTTTCCCAAGATCATAGAAATGCTCACTTGTATTTAATTCAAATTCATGTGGCCTTAAATAAGTTATTTATATGCTTGAACTAACTTACACAGGATTACAGAATGAGGGTTTATACCTAGAGTTTGCTGCAGAGAATGGTTGTTTCTCTTTTAAGACTTTTTTTGATAAACAGAACAAAACAGGTTGGATGCAGCGGCTCATACCTGTAATCCCAGCACTTTGAGAGGCCAGGATGGGATGATCTCTTGAGGTCAGGAGTTTGAGACCAGCCTGGGCAACATAGTGAGACCCCATCACTACAAAAAAAATTTCTTAAAGAAAGAAAACAAAGCACACTATTTGTAGAAAATCTAGAAGAGTGTAAAGAAGGAAATAAACCACTGGCTACCCAGAGAAAACCTGAGTTAACACTTTTGGGACATTTCCTGCAACAGGCAAAGTGCCCAGTGAAGTTGAACCTGAAGCCTTGTCAGAATCTTTTGCTCATGGCTTGATGCCATTTTTGGGGGATGGGGAAGGTGGTCTGGCAGTTTTGTCTTCCTTTGTTTGGAAAACCCAGCAGAATGGGTCTTGCACATTGGAAAGGCAAACAAACATTCACTTATTATTCTTGGAGAAATCAGTGAGTTTACCTGAATTCTGCTGGCAGATGTTGCAAACTAAGATATGAAGTGTTCTGCCCTAGTAAGGATCAAATGATCTTTCAGCCAACCCTTTCTTTGAAGTGCAAGAAACTGATTCTCCAGGAGTGCCTTTAAACTCAACTGCATGTCCTCCTCCACAGAATTATTTTAGATAAAATATTGAGTCTGTGTGGACGGCACACCACAGTTGTGTGGGCAGCAGGGTGGCTCATCTGGGCCCAGGGTCCCTTAGCAAAATGCTGGGGGATTTAGGAAGTTTCCCACCATGGAACAGTTGGTAGGCAAGGGCTGCCTCCAGGTGCCAGGTATGGCTGATGCCACCTACCCTGCCCTGGTCAGTCAGCCCACATTGCCCTGGAAACCAAGGTGACATCTTGCATTTGCAGACACCAGAGAATAGAGGCTGGCAGCTGATGGATCAGACCCTGGTGCTCAGAATGTGGATGGACCCTTCAGTCTCAGCTTGGAAGAGGTGGAGTCCTGAGTCAAACCCACCATGCCAAACTCCTTCCCCAAAGGAAATAGGAGAAATATCCTGCAGGCAAACAATTCAGTTCTAACTAGGAAATGAGGTAATCTCCCAGCTTAAGCAGAGAAGAGGGCTTGAAAAACCAAGAAATAAAAAGTAGGAAGGAGGTAGACCTCTTGGAGCCCACCTGGCAAGAAGCAAAAATTTACAGCTTGGTAATATTACGCTTAAGCCCGTAAAAGCAGATGGGATAGGGCAGTGGGACAGGAACCTGGCAGTAGAAGACAGAAGTAAGAAAATGGGATACTGGCCGGGTGCAGTGGCTCATGCCTGTAATTCCAGCACTTTGGGAGGCCAAGGTGGGTGGATCACCTGAGGTTGGGACCAGCCTGACCAACATGGAGAAACCCTGTCTCTACTAAAAATACAAATTTAGTTGGGTGTGGTGGCACATGCCTGTAATCCCAGCTACTCAAGAGGCTGAGGCAGGAGAATTGCTTGAACTTGGGAGGCGGAGGTTTGTGGTAAGCTGAGATTGTGCCATTGCACTCTAGACTGGATAAAAAGAGTGAAACTCCATCTCAAAAAAAAAAAAGAAAAAAAAAACAAAGAAAGTGGGAAAATGGGATACCAACTTTTAAACAAAACCCAGACATCTGACTTGACCCTCTCCATCTTGTTAATTTCTTCAATGATGATATTAACTAAGAGAAGGGGTAGGAAGAGGAGAATGCTGAGAAGGAAGTCTGGCTGATGGGACTAGCTCATCTGGACTAACCTTCTAATCTCCTATAGAGGAGGAAAACCAAGGCGTGCTGAACAGATGCAACTCTGCGCAGGGTCTGCGTGTCCCACCTGCCTGGGACACGTGTGGCCTGAGTGCATGTTCACAGCCATCTTCCCCAGCTCGCCCTCCAAGGAGCTGCCCAGACTCGCGCCCTGCCAGGAGAATCTCTCCAAGCCCAGGTACCCTTCTGGGCCTAAGTAGGTCCTACTCTTCTGACCCTCCGTTACCTTCTGGGATGACTCCAGCCAGCTGCCTTGGTGGGGGGACTGCATCACAAGGGTGCCTGGGGTCCCTCAACCTGGCACCCATGCAGTGTCCCCTGACCTGTCTCCCCAAATCTTCCCACACAACAAGCCGAGTCAGGGGCAGGGAGGGGCCTCCACATTTTATTAGGGATACGGCAGAAGCAGAGGCAGGAAGCAGAGCAGCTGCATTTTGAACAACAGATAAATTAACCGCAGTGCGGGGCTGGGGGCTGGGGCTGGGCCAGGCGCTTCAATATATAAAAACAACAAAAAAGACAGATGAATAGACCCCGAAGGCATGGGGCAGGGGAGGGCAGCACCATCCATACAGCAGGGAGGACCAGGGCAGAGAGAGAAGGCAACTTGTCCCCCTGACCCCCAAATTCCACCAGCACGGGGGCCTCCAGAAGGGCCTCGTGGGGGCTTCGGGGTAGGGGAGCAGCCAGGTTGGGCAGAGATGGCACGGCTGGTGGGCAGGAAGCCCAGCACCACAAGATGGCTCAGCCTGAAGTGGCAGCTGGGGGGCTGCGACACAGTGGCCTTGAACCCCCAGTCCCTTCAAGGAAGAGCCTTACTCTGGGTGAGAGAAGGAACCAAGGGTTGGGGTCTCTCCCTGAGCTGAGCACGGTCATCTCATCCACAGTAGCAGTGGGTGGTGGGGTGTGCCAGGGACCCCCTTTTCACCTTCTTATCTACCTGTCTCCTTGGTCCCTTCAGGGAGGGGCCCCCTGGCTCCAGGGGCTGGGCACGAAGAGAGCTGGTTCAGTCTGTGGTCCCCAACTCCAGCGGGGCCATGGCATGGTGCAGCCCCTCAGCCCTGACTCCCACAGGAGGAGAGGGAGTCGTAGAGCGAGTCGCTGAGAGACTCCGAGGTCTCCAGCCCTGGGGGGCCACCACTGGCCACTCTGCCTTCCTCGCCCATGTCCGAAGTGCTGGGGGTTCGGCTACCCCCGAACGCTGGGCCCTGGGGCATAGGGGATGGGCGGCTGGGCTCCTGGCTCCGCTTCCTGTCCACGGGCAGGGCCTGGGAAAGGAGGGGCAGCTCGGGAGGAAGCTCCTCTCCACCTCTCAGCCCAGCTTCACAGGCACTGAGCTCTGAGGGGCATCTGTGCACCCAGTCGGGGGCTGCTCAAGAGGGAGCCCCCCAAGGTGGGGTGTACTTCAGAGGAAGCAGGCTGGAGGTACAACTGAGAACAATCCCACAAGGTTCTGGGGAGGGACAGAAACCCTTTCCCACAAGAAGGGTGCAAGGAGGGAAGGGAGGTGGGCCGCTCACAGGGCATCCCAGGGTCCTCGTCCTGGAGGGTGTGGCACCAAGACTGTGCAAGACACAGGCCATACCTCACTGGAGAAACTGTCTCCCCACGTCACTCCCTCCTGCCTCCCAGTCCATTCTCTTTCCCCTGCTGCAATTCTCACCATGGGGGTCCTGGGCAGCCCCTCCAACTGTCGGGGTGGGCACAGGAAAGGGTCCGAGGAGATGCCGGCTGCCCTGGTATTGGGGAAGGTCCAGTTCTTGGCCAGCTGGACAGGAGGGGTGGAACCTGGGTCTTCACAGGGATCTGTCCAGGAACAAGGGGAAGGTGGATGGAGCTGCCCGGCCCCCAGGGGCATCCCACCCTCCCACCTAGACACTCACCATCAGGACAGTTCTGATGGCCCCGGTGGCCCGGAGCAGCGGGCAGCAGTGCAGGAAAGGCTGGCATGCTAGGGTGCCGCCCACTCACCAGCAGCTCCTCTATGCCTGGCACCTCCCGCTCCAGCGTGTGGGCACGGCGGGGGACTTTGGTAAGGGGTGGGGGCCGAGCTGGGGGTACCCCAGGTGGGGGCTCCAGCCGCGGCGGCTTGGTCTTAGGAAGATTCTTGCTGGGGGTCCCAATGCTACCATGGTCTGGGGGTGGGAAGGTCCCAATGCCACTGTCCAAGGTTCGAGTCAAGGAGCCACAGGCTGGGGAGGGGAGGGCACATCAAGAGTGTGAGGCTGGGCTCAGCCCCCCGCCTGCCTCCACTTCCCACCCAGCCCAGGCTCCACCCCGACTCAGGACCCCTCCTGGCCCAACAGCTCATTCCATAGCACCTGCCTGCCATCCCCACCTGCCCAGGGCTTGGGGAAGGGGTGTAGGTGAGGCAAGTACCCAAGAGGAAGGATTTGTTCCTGTGTAACTCCAGTGCCCACCTGGTGCTTGGCACCAAGATGGCACACAGAGCCTGGTACCTGCTGTGGGGCTAGGAAGTGGCAGGGGGTGGGGGCAAAGGACTCTGCTGACCTGTGAAGTGTGAGGTGGGCACTGGCTCGGCCAGGCTGTCCTCCGAGGGCATCTCTTCCCGCCTCCCTGGCTCACTGCTCAGCTGTGTGGGGTACAGGAGACCTCAGAGTCCACTCCTCTCCCCTCAACACCCCTCCCCACGCTTCTAGAGGGTGGGAATGTGGCTGTAAAAGTATGGGAGTATGAGGACGAGCCCCTGGAGTATGGATCTCAGTGCCATGCAGACTGGGAAGCCGCTCTCTCCTCCCCGGTCTCCCCTCCAAGACCATGAGAGCATCCAGCAGCTTCTAGGTCTTGGGGAAGGGGAACCCTCTAGGGGGTAAGGGACCTGGCAGGGCCAGAGAGCCAGGCCCCCTACTCAGTCCTTGCCCCGAGAACTTACCTTTCCAGGTTTCCCACAGCCCTGAAGAGGGCCCACCAGGCCATTCCGGGGCCCACAGGCTGGCCAGGAGCTCTTGGGGTCAGAAGACACTGGCTGGAAATCCCCGTACTCAGGCTTGGGCTCCCGCCAGCTTTTGGGTGGCAGCTCCTTGCCATCCACCCTATGGGCAACAGCGCAGATGTAGGTGAGAGTGGCCTGGCCTGCCCAGACATCCCAGCCTTTCACCTGCCAATGGTGCAGGGCTTAGGGAGGCACTTCCTGCCACCCACCTCTGGGGAAGGGGACATGTTGCTGGTGATTGCTCCCACTAACCCTTCTTGACACTGGCAATAGGCAAGGACCCTACGGAAACCCCCAGAGGAACAGAGGGCAGCGAAGATGGGAGAACTCCCCCAGAGCCATCCAGAGTCGAGCCTAGAGACTGCTTGATATGATTCCAGATAGACTGGCAGACCCAGTCATGTCCTGGTCCATGAATGACACACTCCACCTGCTCTAGCTAAACTTCTGAGCACACCTGCAGTCCAAACCACACACCCTATCTGGGGCCTAATTCCTGCAGACCTTCTGCCTCATCTGGCCCAGATAGAGCACCCCAAGATGGGTGGGTCCCTTCTTTAAACCACAGCTCCTGTTGTAGCAGGTGTCAAAGGGCAAGATGGGAAGGGGACTCCCCTTGTCCCTTTCCTGAGGGGGAAGAGCTTCATCAGCCCATAGTTACGCTCTAGCGTTCACCATCACATGCAGGTACCTCTGACAGGCTGCCTCATCTGGTATGGAGACCAACCAGGAAAATGTGGACTGTTAACGCTTCTCAAATGAGAAGCCAGCGACGAGGCCAAGTCCCTGACCCCCCAGCTGCTTTGGTGGCCTTCTATCCCTTTTGACCTCTGGGAAGCCCCAGCTCCCAGGAAAGGCAGGCCCAGCTCCAGGCTCAGGTGTGCCCATGAAGGGAAAAGTGCCTCATGCCCACCAAGCACCTGTTGGCTGATCCCAGGCCCTCACCTGTTGAGCAGTTGCTGCATGAAGGTGTCTGCGCCCTGGTACATGCCGGTCAGCTGGCCCTGCACCTGCCCCAGCCCCGTGCTGGGCCCTGAGCCTGGGCCCCCAGGCCGTGGCCGGGCCCTGCTGCTTAGGTAGGCCTTCTCCTCTTCCAGTGCCCGACGCAGGTCTTCCGCCTTGGCCATCAGCTTGGAGATGTTGAGGCTCTCAGCCTCCAGCTTCCGAGCTTCCATCTTGACTTCCCTCCGGAGTGGAGAGCCCCCGCCAGACCCCTCCTTGCTCTTGGTGGCCTCTGTGCGGCGGTTCAGTGCTGGGAGCTTGCTCTTTTTAAGGCCAAACCAGCTGGCGATGCTGCTGGTGTTGCGGTGCTTGACCTCAGTGCCGGGGGCCCGCTCCTGGCCCTGGAGCCGCAGCACATTCTCCTCGATGCCCTTCATCACCTTCTCCTCAATGGCTGAGTGTGGGGCCAGCCCATCGGGGCCCTGGCCTGGGTCAGTGGGACCAGGTACTGTGGGTGTGGGCTGGGCTGTGGTACCACCACAGTCTGCCCAGGGAGGGCCCTTCCCTTTGTCAGGCTTGGGGGACTCCTTGGTGATGGGGGGAGCCCCAGGTCGAGGCACCACCTTGGTGGGTGACTTGGAAGGGAGTTTGGTGGGGCTGCTGTGAGGGCTCTTATTGGGCTTGCCCAGGCTTGGGGCTGAGGTTGGCACTTTGGCAGGGGTACGGGGTACCTGGGGGCACAGGGCCCCTGCCAGCCGGCTCTTGGCCAGCTCCACTTTGGTGAGGCAGCTCCTTGGTGAGACAGGCTCCAGGTCCACCCGGGCCCCCATGGAGTGGGAGGAGTAGACTCGGACCCCAGGATCCCCCATGAGTCCAGGTTCCTGCTGCTTCAGGCTGTTGGCGCCCGAAGCCACTGCCCCCCGTATGCTCCCCTTAGTTTCTAGTTGCTCTGGGGGCCTGTGGATGGGGGGCACCATGTCTCCAGCACTCTCCCCTGACCTCCCTGGTCCCCGGGCCTTTTCAGTGCCAGGTCTGGCTGGCACCCCATTCTTCTCTGGGCCCAGAGCCCCCTCGGGTCCCGTCTTCAGCTTCCCCAGGGCTGCCAGTCTGTCCCGCAGAGGTGTGCTGCCGGGATCCCCAGGTTGCCGTCCTGACCCCTGGCTGAGCTTCTTGGATGGGTTGCCTGGGGTCCTGCGGCCAGGATGGGGAGACTCCAAGCCTGCCTTGTCCAAACTCTTCTCCTGGGGGCTCCCATAGGGGTACGATTCTGGGAGGCAAGGGCTGGGGGGGACTCCAGGGCTTCTGAGGATTTTGGGGGCTTGTGGCACCTCCAGAGTTAGCTGTGGGTAGGTGGGCACCTGCAGTGGGGATGGAGGTGGCTCTGGGGAAGGCCCCCTAAAGGTGCTCCGAGAAAGGTCCAGGATGTTCTCATAGCAGGGAGACACCACTGGGCCTGGGGACAGCGTGGTAGACAAGGCTGACTGCGAGGGTCTGAGCTGTGCAGAGTCTGGGGTTGTGGAGCAGGGTGAAGGGCTGGTGGGCAAGCCCTGCGCCCCCTCTGGGGACAGCTCTCCTCCACCCAGACCCCTTCGGGCCAGCAGTGGGGAGGGGCTGCCATCTGAGCCACTGTTCCGACAGGGGATGCGTGAGTTCCGGGGGAGCTGGGGACTAAGCTGCGGGCCGCCTGGGCTGGGAATCTTCTCCGAGGCTGGAGGCAACTTTAGAAACTTGAGACCCCTGGCTGGAGAGGGCAGAAGGGGTTCCTGGGCTTCCCCAGGAGAAGGGGGGCCAATTTGGAGCTTGCTTTTCACCTGAGATGAGGAATGGGGGTGGCCAGGCCGAGAGCCCAGTGGGGCATCCCCAGCACCCATGAACATACTAAGAAAGGGGAGGGGCCCCTGGCCCTCTGAGGTAGCACCAAAGCCTGGCCTGTGGGCCTCTGGGGTACCCCCACCCCAAGCTGACTTAGGGAGGCCTTTGGACTTGGACAGCTGTGGGGGCCCCTGGTCTGGGGAAGATGGCTGCCCGGGACCTGGGCGGTCCCCATTGAGTGGGCCTGCAGCCCCAGCCAGGAAGGCCTGTAGGTAAGACTCTGTGTCCTCAAGGAGCTGGCCCAGATTCAGCTGTCTGCGGGCTAGGGCACCGAGCAGGGTGTCGGGGCTGGGTGCCTCATTGGGGTCACCTGCTTCATCAGAAGAGGAGGAGGAGCTGCTGCCTGGGGCACAGTTTTGGCCAGAGCTGGTGCCCTGGGCCTGGGGAGGTCCCCTGCTAGGACCCCAGGGCCGCCCAGTACCCTCTTCCCCTCCCGGGCCCCCCAAGAGGTGCTCCCAGTGCAGCAGGCCTCCCAGGCTGCCAGGGCCTAGCAGCAGGCAGGGCGCCCAGGGCGAGGGTTCGGGCTGAGGGGGGCCACACAGCTCGCCGTTGATGGGCTCTGGGGAGCCAGGACCCTGGCCTGGAGGCCGCCAGGGGGTGGCAGGTGAGCACAGAAGCAAGGGGTCAGTCTCTTCCAGGGCTCTCAGCACCTCCAGAATCTGGGCCTTCTTCCGAAGAAATGGGGATAGGGCATCCAGCACTGGGGGTGGGGTGGCTGGGGGGCCTGGGCCTCCTGGCCTCAGCTGCTGCTCCCAACATACCTTTGGGGAGAGATGATGGCATGAGGAGGGGACCACGTGCAGCTGGGATCCAGTTCCAGGCCCAGGCTCTGGGCTGGCATAATAGGGTATACCAGGAACAGAGCTGGCCCGGTTGTGTCTGTGTCCCCAAAAGGAATTCACAGCAACTGGGATATGATGGTTCTGCTTCCTCAAGGGTTGCTGAGCCCTGGTTACCCCAATTCTTCTTCTTGGCACACGTGGGGTTGGGCAGGTACCCTACATCCTCTTCTTGGTTGTCCCCGCCCCTACTCCCCACAGCCATTTGGATCAGCAGGGCTGACCACCTACAACTCCGGTCTCTGTGTTTGTCCCAGGGGAGGGAGGTCTGTCCATTTCTTAGGCCCAGAAAGAACACGGACTCCAGAAGGGAGTGCAATGTGCCCCAGTCCTAAGTCAGTCACTTATAGCCTGGGCCTCCTCAGGGAAGACAGCTGACTCCGCTGACCTAATCCCCAGCAGGAAGGGGTTGGAGGTGACTCCATGCAAACCCTTCCTTGCTGTCCCCCAGCCCTTTTTGGGGGTAGCATAGTGTGGTATAGTGGTCAGCCCATAGGCTCTGGAGTCAGCCTGTATAGGCCCAAGTTCCAGTTCTACCTATCGATAGGGCCTTCAGCAAGTTATCTGAGCTCTAAGCTGCTTCATTGTATCATCTGTAAAATGAGATGATTATTATGTTAACCTCACTATAGAAGATGAATGAGATCCAAGGTGTTCTACACAGTGCCTGGCATGCAGTAAGAGCTCAGCAAGTGTTAACCATGCCTCTTAATGCATTACTAATGCATTTGCTCACAGGGCCAGTGGCTGGGGGTGGGGCTCTGCTTTTCTTGGCATTTGGCTGACAGTGGAAGGCCCACACTTCCAGCCTGGATAAGCATCTGAGCACTGGGAAACAGCCCTTCCCCTGGGACTCGTTAGGAAACAGCAGTGGAGTACTGACTGAGGAGCCTGTAGCCAGTGGGGCCACAGACCACGGTGCCTAGTCCTCCTACCTCTCTCTGCCCAGCACAGTGGCCCACAGGCAGCGGGGCGGCCAGTTCCTCAGTGGAGCTCAGGGAGGGGGAGGCTGGTGGCTCTGATGGCGGCTGGAGTGGGGTGAGTGGGATCTGCAGAGGGAGAGGCAGAGTTAGCGCAGTAGCTGTCTGTCCCAGGTCCCTACTCCCTCGCAAAGCCAGGCCTTCCCCTCTGTGTCCTCTCCTTCACGGAGGACTCCCGGCCCCAGATGCAGCTCTGGCTGCTGCCCCACCCATTGGTAAGAGAAGCCTCAGGAGACCACAGCACAGGCAGATCCGAAGACGGTGCAAGCCAGGGGTCACAGTGTGAGACTGGTCAGAGAGCTCTGGAGAAACATGAATATCCTGGGCCCGGAGGGCCATGGCAGGTCTCACTCAGGGTGCCTCTCTCAGCTTCAAGCCTGTTTCACTTGTCTGTGGGGCTTCCTCTCCTCTCACAAAGAGGGTTACCACAAAGGTCTCTTCCTGTTCTGAACACCTGGGATCCGAGGATCACAGGGACAGCTGAGATAAATAGTCTTAGATGGTCTTAGAAAAGAGATGGCAGGGGCTGGGAGCAGTGGCTCATGCCTGTAATCCCAGCACTTTGGGAGGCCAAAGCAGGCAGATGACCTGAGGTCAGGAGTTCGAGACCAGCCTGGCCAACATGGTGAAGCCCTGTCTCTACTAAAAGTACAAAAATCGGCTGGGCGCAGTGGCTCACGCCTGTAATCCCAGCACTTCGGGAGGCCAAGGTGGGTGGATCATGAGGTCAGGAGTTCAGGACCAGCCTGGCCAAGATGGTGAAACATCTCTACTAAAAACAGAAAAATTAGCTGGGCGTGGTGGTGGGTGCCTGTAATCCCAGCTACTTAGGAGGCTGAGGCAGAGAACTGCTTGAACCTGGGAGGTAGAGGTTGCAGTGAGCCAAAATTGTGCCACTGCACTCCAGCCTAGGCGACTGAGCAAAAGTCTATCTCTAAATAAATAAATAAATAAATAGTACAAAAATTGTCGGTCGGGCACGGTGGTTCACACCTGTAATCCCAGCACTTTGGGAGGCCGAGGCAGGCAGATCACTAGGTCAGGAGATTGAGACCATCCTGGCCAACATGGTGGTGAAACCCTGTCTCTACTGAAAAAAATACAAAAAATTAGGTGGGTGTGGTGGCACTCACCTGTAGTCCCAGCTACTCTGGAGGCTGAGGCAGGGGAATTGCTTGAACCTGGGAGGCAGAGATTGCAGTGAGTCGAGATCACGCCACTGCACTCAAGCCTGGCAACAGAGCAAGATTCCATCTCAAAAAAAAAAAATTAGCAGGGTGTGGTGGCGGGCGCCTGTAATCCCAGCTACTCAGGAGGCTGAGGCAGAATTGTTTGAACCCAGGAGGTGGAGGTTGCAGTGAGCCAAGATTGTGCCACTGCACTCCAGCCTGGGCAACAATAATGAGACTTCATCTCAAAAAAAAAAAGAAAAAAAGAAAAAAAAGAAAGGAAAAGAGATAGCAGGGAATCTACTCTGGGACTGAAAAGGCAGGATTTAATCATGGGCACTTCTCTCTCAGTCCCTGAGAATTCGATTTCCTTCTCCCGGGCATCTTGTGGCTAGATATGAGTCAGCTTTAACTCCTCCCTCTCTCTCACTCTTCACAGCCTTTAAACCCTGTCTCTGCAGCGCCCCTCAGCCCCACTCCACCCACCTAGGGCCAGCTGCAGCAGCGCCTCCAGCCCAGCTCTTCCTGCCTCTGGCCTGCACTGCTCTGCCACTTGATCAGTCTCCTTGACCTGGTTTGGTGGTCTTTCAATCTCCTGTGCACAAGACAGCCTAAAGCAACTTTTCTTCCTTTTTTTTTTCTTTTTGAGACAGAGTCTTGCTCTGTCGATAGGCGCCAGGCTGGAGTGCAGTGGCGCAGTCTCGGCTCATTGCAACCTCCGCCTCCCGCGTTCAAGCAATTCACCTGCTTCAGCCTCCCGAGTAGCTGGGACTACAGGCGTGCGCCACCACGCCCAGCTAATTTTTTTGTATTTTTAGTAGAGACGGGGTTTCACTGTGTTGGCCAGGATGGTCTCGATCTCTTGACCTCGTGATCCGCCCGTCTTGGCCTCCCAAAGTGCTGGGATTACAGGCGTGAGCCACCGTGCCTGGCCCTTTTTTTTTTAAAAAAAGACTATAAACTCTAACAACACGATAAGATATTTTTTCTTTTTTTCAGACAGGTTTTGCTCTGTCACTCAGGCTGGAATGCAGTGGCATGACTGTAGCTCACTGCAGCCTTGATTCCCTGGGCTCAAGCAATCCTCCTGCCTCAGCCTCCTGAGTAGCTAGAACTACAGGCAAGTGTCACCACACCTGGCTAATTAAAAAAACATTTTTTGTGTGTGTACAGACAGTGTCTTGCTATGTTGCCTAGGCTGGTCTTAAACTCCTGGGCTCAAGTGATTCTCCCTCTTCGGCCTTCCCAAATGTTGAGATTATAGGCGTGAGCTACTGTGCCTGGCCTTGTTTTCTTTACTAAAGCATTTTTGTGCTCAAAAGCCTCCTATGTCTGCCCATTGTCAGCGGAAACAAGTGTGCACTCCTCTGCAGGCATCTGGGCCCGGCTGGCCAGCTCTTCCCATGCCACCGTCTCCAGTTTGCTCTCTCCCTCACCGTCCCTTCGCACGTCCTTTGCTCCAGTCAAGCTGAACAGCTTGCTGCTCTCTGGGCCTCCCTGCTCTTGGATCTTTGCTCATGCTCTTCTTTCCACAGGGAATCCCTCCTCCCCAGGCCCCACTCCATTCTTAAAATCTCCCATCCATCCATTAAGTCCCAGTTCCAATGTCATTTTTGTCCTTCTCTGATGGCCTCTCACCACCATCTCCTGGGTTCTCTGATGGCACTGTCACACTCTGCCTTGTGGCATGGCGTCTATACCTCCCTGAGCTCCCAACAGTCCCAGGCTCCCGGGGTCCTGTTGGCCTGCAGAGGCCTTGGCCCTTCGATGGGGCCTCATGATGCAGTCCAATTCCATACGTGTTGGCAAAGGCACTGCTCACAGTAAGAGCTTAATTGGCATTTGTGCAAAGGCGCTTTCACCCTAGCAAAGCACAAGCTGGGAATCACATCATAAACAGCTGCCACTGGCTATCTACTGTGGGCCAAGTGCGACATATCATCTCATTGAATCCTCACATCAACTGCAATATGGGTATTTTTATCCCCATCCGTAAAAAACAAAACTGTAGTCTGTAAAGCTAAGTAATTTACCCCAGGTCACACAGCTAAGATGTAGCTAAGTTAGGGATCCAACCCAAGTTTATCCGAGGCCAAGCTTTGTGCTCTTTCCGTTATGTCATGTTACTTCTGGGGAAGATAAATCTATTGGCCCGAACCCCCAGAGGTTCCAGAATTCATTTAGGTAAAAAGTAAATGATTTAAGGACACCCGACCCCTCTGTTATCAGCAGTCACTGAGAAGAGTGTGCTGGGGTGGGCTGAGCTGGAGTGGTTGGGCCTCTGGGGATTCCAGGGTGAACCCTGCCGCAGGGACAGATGTAGGGCAAGGAGAACTGCAGAGTCACTGCTGCGGACTCTGACTCAGCTCTGTGCCAACCTGGTGAGGCTGGGTGGCCAGAGTGGCCATGGTGACAAGGGGCTTCCTCTGCAAGGGCCAGGCTTCCAGTGAGTGGAGGGGCTGCCTCCACTCAGGGACTGGGGACCAAGAGTTGCCTAGTTTGCATCAGACAGATACACACACCCCCCTGCCCCCCACACACACAGAAAAGTGCTTTTCTTCTTGTCAAAGTGAGGGGAAGGGGCTGGCCGACCTCAGAAACAACCTGCTGCTCACCCCAGGCATCTGGAGCTACCCCTGATCCTCCCACCCCCATGTCTCACCCCATCCTTGGGTGTTCCTCATAGAGTAACCTCAAGTGACACCTTAACTCAGCCCAGGAGTCACTCCCAGTAGCCTCCTGCTTCTCCTGGGGAAGGCAGGTGTCAGGGCTCCCAGCAGAGACTGTGAACAGTTATCAGAACCGAAATGTCTTTCTTGACACCACGCCCTGGGCTGCCTTACACCCAGCCCCACCCCTGCGCCCGGCCAACAAAAGGCTGTGTCAGTGGCCAAAGTGGCCTCTTGGAAACTTGAAATAATTGCATCTGCAGACTCCACCCATCTCCCCACACCCAGCAGGAGCAAGTGCAAAGCTCCATCAACAAGAAGGGGTGCTCTGTGGGGAGCACTGAAAGGAGGGGACCGCCAAACTCAGGGGACTTGGGCAGTTTCCACCCCATCTAAGGCGCAAATCTTTCAAGCGGGGCAGGCCTTCCCTGGACGTTCACAGTCCCCAGAGTGGAAGGGGGACAGCTGATGACCTGCTTCCCTAGGTGCACTAGAGAAGAGAGTGATGCGGCAGACGGGGCTGGAGAGGCAGGAGGCAGTGTGATAGGAGGGAAAGGAGCGCATGCGCCTACCTGAGGGAGCGAGCCGGTGGTGAGCTGGAGTTTCTGCTGAAACAGGGCACTCAGCATCTGGTTCTGCCGTTCCAGGTCAAACACCCTCTTCTTCAGCTTGATGCACTCCTCTCGAAGGTCCTGCCGTCCACCCCAGGAGGCGCAGGAAGAAGAGGAGAGGATGGTGAGAGAGTGTCACAGTGCTCTTCATCAGAGCAGCGGCATGCACGGATCTACCTGGAGACCCTAGGACCCTTCTGGGCATATCCTTCTCCTGGAACCTCCTTCTATGAGGAATCTGAGCCTGCTGATGTTGCTAGCTATAGCATCTTCTAGGGCAAATTCTCTAAAGTTCATCACTCCTGGTGGGAGGTAAATCCCATCCTCTTTGTTACCTTTCTCATCCCTGGAATCAACCCCCCTGCCTCTTAGAAAGCACACATCAAAGAAGGGCCTATATAAGACAGAGGAAGGCCTTGGGGTCAAAGTGGCCCCGATGTCAAGAAGTTATCCACAGCACACGAGTACATGAGTAAATATGTAGATGCCATTTAGGCTCACAACATCAACACTGCTTTAAGGGCTATCACAACCTGGAAAAGCCAGCTGGGGACAGGGTAAGGGCAGTAGTCAAGCTCAAATAAGTGATCATAGCTCAGAGACCTGGCCTTACCTAGTCCCACCCCTGCCTCTAGGTAGAACAGTATGGACCTGCCCAAGGCAGGAAGACACAGAATTGCCGGAGGGCAATGGCCCATCTCCTCCAAGCCCTTATTCTCCAGGAAGGGCCTCATCTGCTGTGCCCAGCGCTTCTCCCCAGGGTGTCTGAGCTTGCGGGGGTGGTGGGGGAATGTCTCCTGTGGTTACTTACCTTCTGGTTCAGCAAGGCCTGTACCACGTGGTTGGCAACCTGGGGACAGAAAGCACCAAGGCAGAGCTGTCAGCAGACCCCAGCTTCTGCCAGGAGCAGATGAGCCACGTCCCCCCAGTCCCACTGCAGGCCCCACAGACCTCGTCCAGGCAACGCTCATAAGTCTCCCGCTGGTTTTCATTGGCCTGGGCAAGTGCCGAGTTCTCTGCCTGCAGGAGCGAGGGAGGAAGAGGGCAAAAAGAAGGCTTTGGGGATTATTCTTCCTCCAGGGTACATTCCTTTTGAGGAAGTGGAAGCAGCTACAGGGATGCTAACTACACCCCCCCTCCAGCTCTTGGCTGTGAGCAGATTCTCATACGGGGAGGCCTGCAGAGGCCAAGGGCAGCTGGAAGGCAGGGCTAAGATGGTATGGTTTTCTGTAAACCCCCCCAACCTCAGTCATTGGCACTGGAGGCACTGGGGAGACACAGTGGCCAGGTGGACCTGAGGTGGGAGGTGCCCACAGTAACCCTTATTTTCCTTGGAGATGGGCAAAGGAGGCTGCAGGGAGGAGGACAGGGTCTTAAGAATGTGGCGAGGGGTGTGGCCTGAGGATGTGCACCCTTGTCCTTCAACTCCTGAGCCCTGGACCATCCAGCTTCTTCCTACTGTGGCCTCTGACTACCCCCTTTCCTAGAGCCTGCAGAAGCATGGGAGGTAAGGAAGGGAGGTGTTTGGGGGTTAGGACACCCATCTCTGGGCATGCTTCTTGTCACTGGGCTGTCACTGGGCGGGAGAGCTAAGAGCAAGGAAAGGACTTCTCAGAGAAGCTCTGCAGAAGAAATGTTCGGCTAGCATCCTGCCTGGCAAAGCAGGCTGAGAGGAAGGCCCACGACACCCAAAAATCCACAGGAAGCTCAGACGGAGGGGAAGCCCTGCCTCCCCCACCCTGCCCCATACCGCACCTCCAGCTCCCGCAGTCGGTGCAGAAGCTCCTGGCATGTGCCCGGCTCCATGCTGCCATCATCACCCTCTCCTGGCCTTGGGTTTCCAGGACTTGCAGCCGGCTGGTCCATGGCCTCCGACATCTGGCCCTGGGAACAAGGGAGAGAAGCCTGGCAGGCTACTCCAAGGCACGGGGAAGAAGTGAGGAGGAAGAGGACAAAGATGAAACCCTTCAGTCTCCTTGGAGCTTAGGTCAGTGTGACCGATGTGCATGACACTGTAACAACCCAGGGCCAGGCTGGGAATCTCCCAGTCACGGGCAGACACAGATACTCTCCCCATCTTAAGAACAGAGACTATTGTTTTAGAAAGCCCCACACTCGCACATGCGCTATTGTTGGTCAGACACTGAGCAAGGAGCCTAGAAATCTGATTTCTCCACTAGGACTGGCCTCAAGCTGGGGAGTCATTCAGCCTTCCTGGGCCTCAGTCCCCCTATTTGTAAAATAACACCAGTATCCCCTAATCTCACTCAATGTTTGCAAACAAAGATTAGGTCTGTGAAAGTGATTTGAAGAAGTTAAAAAAAACAAACACAAGACTGTAATTACTCATGACAGTAACAATAATTTAAACTAATTTAACAAATAAGACCACTAGGATTTTATCCTGAGCATCAGTGGGCCCCTGCCTGGAGCAGGGACACGCTTTAGGTAACGGAGACAATGAATAAAACCCTGGCTTTGCAGCCAAAAGTCTCTGTCTTGCTCTGCCTAGTATGAGCTGGGTGAAAACATGAAAATTGAGC
Source organism: Aotus nancymaae (assembly GCF_030222135.1). Classification (NCBI taxonomy): domain Eukaryota; kingdom Metazoa; phylum Chordata; class Mammalia; order Primates; family Aotidae; genus Aotus; species Aotus nancymaae. The sequence goes on from NW_026988428.1 coordinate 33,631,748, forward strand.
TCATTAATTTACTCAGTCACCCAACTGATCTTAGTTTCCTAGTTCTGAGAAATGTGTAGAAGAATTCTTCCTTCCTTATAGGGTCATTGTGAGGGTCAGATGTGACCACCTAGGAACAGCACCCTGAGAACTTGACCCGGAATGTGTGGAGAATACAGTTGAGCCTGGGGCCTGGTGCCGTTTGCTCTAGTTGTGGCTCCAGGGCTCACTTGCTGGGTCATCCCAGGGCAATGTCCTGCTCCCTGAGCCTCAGGCTCCTTCTGGACATAGTAGGAAGTGCCCTGCACCCCTCCAGGGCTCCGCTTTCTAGGCCTAGCTCCAGCCTTGCTAGGCCCCCACTGCCCTGGCAGGAGCTAGGCCCCAGCAGATCAGGCTCTTTTTTTTTTTTTTTTTTGAGACAGAGTTTTGCTCCTGCTGCCCAGGCTGGAGTGCAATGGCACGATCTTGGCTCACCGCAACCTCTGCCTCCCGCCTCCCGGGTTCAAGCGATTCTCCTGCCCCAGCCTCCCAATAAGCTGGGATTACAGGCATGCACCACCATGCCCAGCTAATTTTTGCATTTTTAATAGAGATAGGGCTTCACCATGTTGGCGAGGATGGTCTCGATCTCTTGACCTTGTGATCCGCCCGCCTCGGCCTCCCAGAGTGCTGGGATTACAGGCCTGAGCCACCGTGCCCGGCCTAGAGCAGGCTCTTTTTGTGCACACTGGTCCTTCTGCTGGGGTCTCTTGACACCACCCGCTCCTTTCCACTTGGCCAGCTCCTTCCTATTCATCCTTCAGGGCTCCCAGGCGCCGCTCCTGCAAGATTCTATACCAGCCTCCCCCACCAGACAGTCAACTCCATGAGGGAAGGAACGCTGCATTCACCTCCCCATCCAAACTCACACGCCTCCTGGTGGGATGCCTGACATGCAGGAGACAGGCTGATGACTAGACAAAGTTCATGACCACACCCAGCACAACCAGGGCTCAGACCTGCGTCACACAATGGGATCCTCCCACCCCACCAAACTGCTGCCATTGTTGCTAGCTTGAACTTGCTAGTCTTTATCTTCCAATTGAGTTCCAATTTCTCTGCTAGAGAAAAATGCTCAGTTTTTTCTTCCCTACAAATATTGTGGAGGTTTCCAATAGATGGGCAACCCTTCTTATTGTAAGAGGGTGGGATGTTGGTCCACCCTGACCACTCCTTGTGCCACTGAAGCCCCCACAAAAGAAAAATGGGGTTGGGTGTGGTGGCTCATGCCTGTCCTTGGCACTTTGGGAGGCCAAGGTGGGAGGATGGCTTAAAGCTAGGAGTTCAAGCCCAGCCTGGGCAACATAGTGAGACCTCATCTACCAAAAGGAAAAAAAAGAAGTGGGAGGATCCCTTGAGCCCAGGAGTTTGAGGCTGCAGTGGGCGATGAACACCACTGCACTCAAGCCTGGGCAACAAAGTGAGACCCTGTTTCAAAACAAAAATGAAAAGGCTTGGAGTTTTTGGACCATAGGAGAGAGGGGTCCTCAGCAGCTCACCACCCAGCCATTTGAGCACTTGCTCCCTATCCTCCAGGGTGGAGCCCAGGGGTGCCTCCCCCACCCCCAGCATGCACAGGCCCCAAAGCCCCTCACCTGTCTCTGCCCCCTGACACAGGTGGGCACACTCACTCTAGCATCCAGAACGGTCACCTCGCCTGTGGAAGGAAAAAAAGGATGATGTCAGCCACGCACTTACTGGGCTCCTGCTATGCGCCAGGCGCTGGGACACAGGATGAGGAGCCGGAAAGAGCCCAGCCACTATGAAGCTTCTACTCTATTAGGCGAGACAGACAATGTACAATGTTGGGTTGTGATTAGGCACTGAGAGACGACAATTAAGCAGAGACCTGAATGAAGTCCAGATGAAAGCCTGGAATGGGAAAGCATTTGGAATGGCAGAAAGAGCCAGTGCAAAGGTTCCCAGCTCTCAGCCAGGAATCATCAGATAACAGAGGAGACTGAACAGTCACACCTGGTACTTTACAACCCGGTTCTATAACATACATAGTCTTCTCTAGGGCTCAGCAGTTAACCACAACAATGTTAAATACCATTATCAGTGCCTGTGTTTCAGATGAGGAAACCGAGTGTGACGAACAGCACAGGCACATTCTTCCACACCATCCCATCCAGTTCTTCTGACAACCCAGGAAGGAGAGCACCCACCAGCAGGAAGAGGCAGGTTCTGGGGCAGAGGATATTGCCCAAATCACACGGCCACGTCACAAAGCACACACTGGACAGGTCTAGATCTCCCCACTCCTCTGCACACGCCCAAGCTGCACTGTAAGCTCCACAATATAACATACGCCTATGCTCCGCACAGCCGCAGGACTCCCTGGAGGCTAGAAATCTGACACTACAGCATCTCTTTTTTTCTCACTTGTAAAACAGGGATAAGAACACTTAGTCCAAAGTTGGAGGACAAAATGAGATAATATATGTAGAGTGTCTGGCACGAACTCCAAAAATGAAGGCTTTTCATATTATCAGCCGTGGACACAGGCACAGTGCAAAGCCCTGGGGTTGTTATGGAGCCTGCTACTACCTTGTCCATTCACACAGAAGCAGATTCTGAGTCCCAGGGCCCTTATGCAGGGGTCTCGGCTACAGGGGCACCTTTAGATACCACCCACCCTGCCCTCAGAGGCCTCTTCTCCCCCAACTCCTCCCAGTCGGCTCTCCAGCCCCAGGGCCAGCCCCGCCTTCCCTTTCTCTTCTGATATCCCAGAAAGAGAAGCAGCTGGATGCTTGGGGGCTGGGGTAACAGTGAAAGGGGAGAATGCTTCTTCGTGTCTGTGTGTGTGGACACAACAGTGGGAAGGGGACTTCTGAAAACACTTGGAGGAAAAGGAAGACCAGTTTAATACTGATTTTTTTATTTTTTTAAGAGACAGGGTCTCACTCCACTGCCCAGGCTGGAGTTCAGTGGCACATTCATAGTTCACTGCACCCCTGACCTCCTGGGCTCAAGTGATCTCCTGCCTCAGCCTCCCAAGTAGCTGGGACTATAGGTGATTCTCCCTCCTCAGCCTCCCAGAGCACTGGGATGACAGGTGAGTCACTGTGCCTGGCCTCTAATGCTTATTTTTAATACTCTACAACAATCTGAAGTTCTTTTGTTTTTTGTTTTTTTTTGAGACAGAGTCCCACTCTGTCACCCCGGCTGGAGTGCAGTGGCGCAATCTCAGCTTACTGCAGCCTTCACCTCCTAGGTTCAAGGGATTCTCCTGCCTCAGTCTCCCGAGTAGCTGGGGTTACAGGCATGCATCACTACGCCTGGCTAATTTTTTTACATTTTTAGTAGAGATGGGGTTTTGCCATGTTGGCCAAGCTGGTCTCAAACTCCTGACTTCAGGTGATCCACCCTCCTCGGCCTCCCAAAGTGCTGGGATTACAGGCATGAGCCACCATGCCTGGCCTGAAGTTGTTATTTTAACATCATAAAAATGTATCATGTTTTACTTTGTTTGCTCATAATGTTATGTTTGACAGAAATATACAGGTCTGGAAAAAAAGGAAAAAAATTGAAGAATTATCCTCCTTCCCACACTCAAATGGGGTGAAACCCAGACAAGGCCTCAGGTCACCTCCAGCATCTGATCAGTGCTGCCCTCATCCACAACTCTGGTCTCTGGCCCATTATCCTTCCGCTGCCTGGAGCAATCTGCCTGTCGGTCCCCAGCGTGTCCCTCAATCCCCTCACCATCTACTTCTCTAGTGGTAACTTCCATGGAAGAGGGGCTCGGGGGGGTGACTGAGGTGTGCTGTGGAGGAGGAGAAGAAAGTTGGAAGGGTGAGGGAAAGGAATGGGATAAAGAGGGCAGCATCCGGGGTCCGGAAAAAGATAACACTAAGGATGGGGAAAGCCCGAGGTTTTGTGTGCTTCACAAGAAAGCAACAACCAAACAACGGGTGACAGTGGTTTAGTAGAGTATCTTTTCCTAAAATAATAGAAGAGCATCCAGGAGGAGCAAGGCCAGGTGGTGAGGACTCGCTGTAGATTCTGTGTGCACGTAGTGGTTTTCCGTGTTGAGGAGCGTGGAGACACCACGCAGTCCACAAAGCCAGGCAAGGCCCTGATCCAGAGCTGAGGCCCTGTGAATCTCAAGCAGGGAGGCCGGAGTCCTGCTGAGAACTGGGGAGACCTTCCGATTTATAAGCCAGCCAGTGGCCCCAGTTCTTCTTCTCAGTGTGCCCTGGCTGGAGCTCAGGACAGTTTTAGGAAGCGCTGGCTGGAGCAGGGCTGAGACTCAGCCCCACTTTGGGAGAAATGCTTTCTGGCCTTACAGCGAGGTGGTCTGGGGTCAGCCCAGGATGAGGGGCCTCCTCTGCATCTTCAGGGCTGTCACAGCGGAGGGCAGGAAGCTGTCACGAGGAAGAGATCCACAGGAAAACTTGGTGGCAGAGAGGAGCACAGGCCATGAGAGCCAGCTCAGAGCCTGAGTTCAAGATTTATTTTTCTTCCTTTTTTTTTTTTTGAGATGGAGCCTTGCTCTGTTGCCAGGCTGGAGTGCAGAGGCGCAATCTTGGCTCACTGCAACCTCCACTTCCTGGGTTCAAGCAATTCCCCTGCCTTAGCCTCCCAAGTAGCTGGGATTACAGGTATGCGCTACCATGCCTGGCTAATTTTTTTTGTATTTTAGTAGAGACGGGGTTTCAACATGTTGGCTGGGATGGTCTAGATCTCCTGACCTCGTGATCTGCCCACCTTGGCCTCCCAAAGTGCTGGGATTACAGGTGTGAGCCACTGCCAGCCACCTAAGTTCAAGATGTCTAAAGAAAACTTCCTGTGTCCTTACTCTTCCTCTGGGGAAGGTCAAGATCCAGAGAGAGACCACCACCACCAGCTCCAACAGAAGCCAAGTCCAGAATGTGGCCCTCTGGAGTTTGGGCGTTCTGCCATCTCACGGGGAACGCCTGCCCAGGCCAGCTCCACAGTGGTGGTCCCTGCTGCCCCCCAGGGGCTGAGCACTGCCTCCTCCCTCAGGACCCACAGCTCCTGCTCACTCAGCCCGACCTGGGCAGGGAAACCCCAGGCCTGAGGTTTTCAGGATGGCTCTGGTTTCAAACATTCCTCTGGTGGCCCCAACGCATCTGGGATGTTGGGTCTGGACATGGTGCCGGCCAGGCTGGGGCTGGGAACTCTAACTTCAACTAGAGGCTTCTCCCGCCAGAACTGCCAACGGAGGCCCTGCCTCCCACAAAGGCCTGATTCAGACGGAGGTGACCTCAGTGCAAGGGGAGGGAGGGAAGGAGGAGGGAGAAGAGCAGAGTCCTCTCTGGCTTGTCCTTCAGAAGGGGTGGGGAGGGGGGCAGTTTTCAGGCAGCCAGGGCCGAGGAAGGGAACTTGCTCAGGGGTCTCTGGGTAACCTGGGCGACCACCATCTCTTCAGCCAAGTCAGTCATAGAGGGCCCCAGTTCTTCCTTCCCCCTTAAAGCCACGAGGAGACAGGGGCTTTCAGGGCTTCCAAAGAGATCTGACTGTCTTGGCCTTTCAGTTAGCCAGACCAGAAGGCGTCTGCAGCTCCCATGCCCTCTCCAGCAGGACACAGGCAAGACCCCTCCCTGAACAGAGATTGGGCCTGGAGGAAGGGGCCGGAGAGGCAGGCGGCAGTAAGCCTGTCCTCGTTTCCTCATGCTGGCCCTTAGCCAAGGCCTTCTGGCCCCTGGTGAGCCCCTCACTCACCAGCTGTTCCCCCCAGAGTCCTCTAGGGAGAGAAGCCAGGGAGCAGGAGTGGGGGAGGGTGGGCAGCTGTAGGAAGGCAGAGATGGAGAGCTCACTTAATCACAGAATCACCCGGAACGCCAACCGCTTCCCTCCGCGCCCTCCCCAGCTGCTTTCTGGAATCCCTCTTACCCTCCCAGCCCTTTTACCAGTCACACCCAAGGATCCACTTGTAAACAGCAACTTCTGTCCCCACAGCAAACACCCTTTCCAGCCAAGATCAACCCTGGGCTGCTAAGGGGTGTGGGGAGGGACAGGAGGATGGAGGCCTGGCTCCCCGGGCACTTCTAGCCTGAAAGGGGCCACTTCACCCCTGGCCCAAAGCATCTTTCAGCCCTGAGAATTCCAACTGGTCTCCTCCCTGCTCAGGGTAAGAGGGCAGACAAAAATTTCCTTCCCTCCTCCTGACAACTGGCACCAGAGACACAATAGCCCTTCTGAGAGGCATCTGTCCTGGAAGGGGACCCCTGCATCCCCCCAACTTTCTCTTCACAGGCACTCTAAGCACCTCAACCACCATGGAACTGGCTGCAGAATAGGTCCTCGGCCCTTCCGGGAAGGGAAGGAGAAGGGTAGTCGTGTTATGAGCCCTAAAGGCTTCCAGATTTCAACAGCCCTCATCTCCCTCCCTCAGAGCCCTCCTGCTCCCTGTCCACAGAATAACCCAGTAACAAAAATAGCAGCTGCTGGGGGTGGGGAGAGGGAAGGGGTGCTGACACAATGGGTTTATTTATAGGACCACACACCAGGGACTCTGCAGCCAAGCGGCCTCGGCCCCTCTCCCAAAAGTCCAGCCCGGCCAGTCCCAGCCCAGCCAAGGATACTGGAAAAAGCCTCAGACTGGAAGGCAGAAGAGTCTAGCATGGATTTCAGTTCTAACTTTGCAATGAACTTACATGCTGTGTGACTAGGCAGATCATTCCATCTCCCCGAGATGAGTTTCTTCACACCAGGTGAGTACTGTTCTGCAATGGCAGCTCCCACAGTGAGGCCCAGGCACCCCGAGGCCCTCTCCAGGGGTCTGTAAGGTCAGAGCTGCTTTCCTAATACTACTAAGACATTATCTGCCTTTATTACTCTCATTCTCTCCTGAGTGTACAGTGGCGTTTTCCAGATACCATGCCATGTGATACCACAAAAGATTGAATACTGAAGCAGATAGGAGAAGTCAGCTTCCATCTATGAAGTCAGACATGAGATTTGCAAAAATGAGAACAATGACATTCCTGTTATTTGTGTTTTGGAACATACAGAATTATTTTTAAATAAAATGTTAACGTGATGGTTTATTGCTTTTTTTAAAAAAGTAATTAAATAACTAAGTATAACACATATAAACAAAAGCTCTTTGGGGTCCTCAATTTTTAAGCATATAGAGGGGTCCTCAGACCAAAAAGTTTGAGAATCGTTTTTCTTTTCTTTTCTTTTTGAGACAGAGTCTCACCCTGTTGCCCAGGCTGGAATGCAGTGGTGTGATGGATCTTGGTTCACCTGCCTCAGCCTGCTGAGTGGCTGGGATGACAGGTGCGTGCCACAATGCCTGGCTAATTTTTGTATTTTTAGTAGAGATGGGGTTTCGACATGTTGGCCAGGCTAGTCTTGAACTCCGGATCTCGTGATCCTTCTGCCTCAGCCTCCCAAAGTGCTGGGATTACAGGCGTGAGCCACCATGCCCAGCCGAGAATCGTTTTTCTAGAACAATGCTGTCCAATAGAACTTTCTGTGATAATGAACATGTTTAGTCTGTACTATCCAACATGGAAGCTATCCATTAGCTAGCTACACATGGCTGCTGAGCACTTGAAATGGGGTTAGTCCAACTGAGGAACTGAATTTTACGTTTAATTTCAGACAATCACATGCAAGCTCAAAAAGCTCCCCGGGATCCCCTGACTTGCGCATTCTAGGTCAATGCTTCTTTCCACGTGGCGGGGCAGGACCTGACGCTCACGCCTGTCCCCAGGCTTGCACTGACACTCTCTCACTCTCTTTCTCACAGAGAAGGCCAGCTCAGCCCCACCGTCAGTCCAGCCTGGCTTGAATAAGAGAGCTGCTCTCTCATTCTCTGCCATAACTAGCTCACACCTTTCTGCTCTCCTCAAACTTCTGGGCTACCACCCTCCTGTTTCCCCAGAGGATGAAAGCCAGCAAAGGGAAACCCCCTCACACCTCCTGCCGCCACCCTCCCAGCCCCCTCGGAACCCTCCCCACCTCCTCATCCACCATTACAGCAGATGAGTTGCCCACTCCCAGCCAAAGCGGGTCCCTCTTGCCCCAGACTTTCCCCATTTATGTCTTCAGTATCTACCTCCTGAAGAGAGCTTTCCTATCTGACCCCTAAAACTAAAAATCTTTAAGTCTTCTTTTTTTTTTTTTGAGACAGAGTCTCGCTCTGTCGCCAGGCGCTAGATTGGAGCGCAGTGGCGCGATCTCGGCTCACTGCAACCTCCGCCTCCCGGGTTCAAGCAATTCTCCTGCCTCAGCCTCCCAAGTAGCGGGGACTACAGGCATGCGCCACCATGCCCAGCTAATGTTTGTTTTTTTTTTTTTTTTTTTAAGTAGAGACAGGGTTTCACCACGTTGGCCGGGATGGTCTCGATTTGTTGACCTCGTGATCTGCCCGCCTTGGCCTCCCAAAGTGCTGGGATTACAGGCGTGAGCTACCACACCTGGCCTTTTTTTTCTTTTAAACGAAAACAATGATCTTTGCCTGACATTTTTCCAGATACTGCCAAATTTCAAAAAATACTCTAGATACTTCAAAGCCAAACTTCTCAAGAAAAAGAAAATCCCCAAACCATCTTCTCATTTTTCCCTCAATCTGGTCCAACTTCAGTGGTAACCACCACAGTGCTAAATCCAAACAATATTTTTCAGTACTCATTGCCTTCGCAGGTATAAGCACCTCTGTGACCACTTCCTCCTGGACTTTTTTTTAAGCTTTAAGACACACAATTCACCCACTGAATTCAGTGTACAATTCAGTGGTTCTTAGTATACTCAGAGATACGGGCAATCATCACCATGGCTAATTTTAGAACATCTTTACTACCTTTTACTGTTCCTTTCCTTAACACTGCCCCCTCCCCACCCAGTCACAGGCAACTGCTCATCTACTTTCTGTCTCTATAGATTTCCCTATTCTGGATATTTCATGTGAATGCAGTCATATCATTAGTGCCTTTTACGACTGGCTTCTATCACTTTGCATGATGTTCTCAAGGTTCATCCACATTGTTACATGTATCAGTACTCCATTCCTTTTGTTTTGTTGTGTTTTCTTTTTCCTTTTCCTTTTTTTTGAGACAGAGTTTCATTCTTGTTTTGCAGGCTGGAGTGCAGTGGTGCGATCTCAGCTCACTGTAACCTCTGCCTCCCAGGTTCAAGTGATTCTCTTGCCTCAGCCTCCCGAGTAGCTGGCACGCACCACGTCTGGCTGATTTTTATATTTTTAGTAGAGATGGGGCTTCACCATGTTGGCCAGGCTGGTCTCGAACTCCTGACTTCAGGTGACCCTCCCCCCTTGGCCTTCCAAAGTGCTAGGATTACAGGTGTGAGACACCGTGCCTGGCCTCCATTCTTTTTTACGGCTGAACAATGCTCCACTGTATGGGCCGGCCAGTTTGTTTATCCATCCATTCTACTGATGAACATTTGGCTTATTTTCACTTTTTAGCAATTATGAAAATTGCTATGAGTATTTATGTAGCTATCCCTTGGCATCCCCAGGGGATTGGACCTAGGTCCCTTGCAAAAACCAAAATCTGTGGATGCTCAAGTCCCTTATATAAAATGGAATAGTATTTGCATATAACCTAAACACTTCCTCTGGTATACTTTATAAAATCTCTAGGATTCTTTTAAAACCTAATGTAGTATAAATGCATTGTAAAATAGTTGATAGACTATATCGTTTTAAGCTTTGTATTATTTTTACTTTATTTTTATTTTTATTTTTCCCCTCGAATATTTCTGGCCCACAGTTGGTTGGACCCTGCAAATGTGGATCACCAACTACATAAGTTTTTGTACAGATGTATGCTTTCCTTTCTTTTGGGTATATACTTAGGGGTAGAACTGCTGGGTTATAGAATAACTGCAGGTTTAATCATTTGAGGAGCTGTCAGATTGTTGTTCAGAGCAGGTGTACCATTTTATAATCCCAACAGCAGTGTATGAGGTTGCAATGTCTCCATATTGTCAGCCTTTATTATTTGATCTGCTGATTCCAGCCACCCTCCTAAGTGTGGTTTGGGTTTGTATTTCCCTGACGACTAATGATGTTACTTGCATGTGTTTATTGGCCATTTGTATCTCTTCCTTGGAGAAATGTTTTTCAAATTTTTGCCTATTTTTAAATTGGGGATCATGTCTTTTTAGTATCTAATTGTGAGAATTCTTTAATTTCTTTTTTTTTTTTTGAGATGGAGTCTTACTTTGCCACCCAGGCTAGAGTGCAGTGGCACGATTTCGGCTCACTACCACCTCCGCCTCCTGGGTTCAAGTGATTTTCCTGTCTCAGCCTCCCAAGTAGTTGGGATTTCAGGTGTGTGCCACCACACCTGACTAATTTTTGTATTTTTAGTAGAGACGGGGTTTCACCATGTTGGCCAGGCTGGTCTCGAACTCCTGGCCTCAAGTGATCTGTCCACCTCAGCCTCCCAAAGTGCTGAGATTACAGGTGTGAGCCATTGTACCTGGCCGTTAAAAAAATTTTTTTTTAAGAGACAAGATCTGGCTCTGTCACTCAGGCTGCAAGGCCATATCACAGACAAAGCTTACTGTAGCTTCAGACTCCTAGGCTCAAGTGATCCTCCCACTTTAGCCTCCCAAGTAACTAGGACTACCACAGATGACTAATTTTAAAACTTTTTGTAGCGACAGGGTCTTCCCATATTGCCCAGGCTGGTCTTTAACTCCTCCTAGTGATCCTCCTGCCTTGGCCTCCCAAAGCACTGGGATTACAGGCATGAGCCACTTTGCCCAGACTAGTGTTCAGAATTCTTTTTTTTTCTTTTTTTCTTTCTTTTCTTTTTTACAAATAAAGCAGGCAGAAAACCAGAATTCTTTACATATTCTGGATACAAGTCCCTTATTTTATATATATATATAATTTGCAAACATTTTCTTCCATTCTGTGGGCTGTATTTTCACTTTCTTGAGGGTGTCCACTTCTTCCTCGATGACTTTTCCCTTGCCTATTACATTCCCCTGCTCCTCCCACCCCTCTTCCACCTCTTCTTCTGTGTGCTTATGTGTTACTTTATGTATAAATACATACTTTAAAAAAAAGGCATAGTAGCACGTTCTCACGGTTCCACATCTTTCTTTAGCAGAACAATTTTTAGAAAATGAAACTATAGACTTTATATGGATCTTATCAGTTTTTGTACCAATATTCTGTTGCAAGATCTAATCCAGGATTCCACAGGGTACTTTGGTCACCCAGTCTCCTCAGTGTCTACGATTCATGACAGTCCCTCAACCTTTCCTTACCTTTCATCATCTTAACACTTCTGAAGGGAGCTGGTCAACATTTTGGAGAATGTCCTCCAATTTGGGTTGCTTGATGTTCTCACTGATTAGACTGAGGTTATATGTTTTGAGAAGAATACCACAGAGGTGATATGCCTTCCCCAGGGCATTATATCTGAGGATACACATGGTATCAAGGTTTCTTATTCCTGGTGATGTTTTAACCTCATCACTGGGTTAGGTAGTATCTATTAATTGGTTTCTCCACTGTAAAGCTCCTATTTTTTCTTTTGTAATTAAATATTTTGGGGGGGCAATACTTTGAGACTATGTAAATATCCTGTTTTTCCTTAAATTTTCACCCACCAATTTTTTTAGCAAAATCAGTGGATCTTGCTTGTAGCAATTACTATGGTGTTCTAAAACATAATTTTCAATTTCCTTCCTTCTGTATTTATGTATTTATTTTTATTGAGATGATGTCTTGCTCTTGTCACCCAGCCTGGAGTGCAGCGGCACGATCTTAGCTCACCGCAACCTCTACCTCCTGGGTTCAGGTGATTCTCCTGCCTCAGCCTCCTGAGTAGCTGGGATTACAGGCACCCGCTACCACACCTGGCTAACTTTTGTATTTTTAGTAGAGATGGGTTTTTTTCCAGTAGAGACCATGTTGGCCAGGCTGGTCTCAAACTCCTGACCTCAGGTGATCCACCTGCCTCGGCCTCTCAAAGTGCTGGGATTACAGGCATGAACCACTGCACCCAGACCCTTCTACATTTATTAATTGGAAGCTTTCTGTGAAGACAAATTGTCTCTTCATCCCATTTACTCAGTATAGACAAAATGGATATTTATTTTAATCTTTGGGTTATAATCCAATACTATCATCACATTTCATTGCTCAAATTCCAGCTATTGAGAATCTTTCAGGTTGGGTCCTTTTTTTTTTAAAAGACAAGTCTTGCTCTGTCTCCCAGGCTGGAGTATAGTGGCGTGATCTCGGCTCAAGCAATTCTCATGCCTCAGCCTCCCAAGTAGCTGGGACTACAAGTGTGTACCACTATGCCTGGCTAATTTTTGTGTTTTTAGTAGAGATGAGGGTTTCACTATATTGGCCAGGCTAGTCTCCTGATCCACTCCTTTTTTTAAAAGCACTCTCTTGCTAGAAGACACTCCTGGCTTATCTTATATTTTCCTTGTCACAACCACTTTTCCAAGGAGCTCCACCACAGCAACCTTCTAAAACTAAATCTGATTGTGTTTTTCCCACTTCAAATCTTCTTTCCTACTGCTTTTGGGACACACCAAAGCCCTCAACATAACCCTCGAAGCCCCGCCTTTGTCTGGCCCCAGAGCAATTCTTTGGACAAGCTTTCCTGGACTCATGCAGCCCTCATGGTTCTGTCTTCTTCAAGTGCCTCCTGCAGGATTGGTATTTCCAAATGCAATGCATCCTGTTCTTGAACATTCCCTGTGAAGAGGCAGGGACTCCCTATACTGTGAGGAGGGTAGCTCCCGGAGGAGAGGCCCTGCTTGTGTTTCTGCATTCCTCCCACACACACATGCCAGTGTACCACTCCTGCCAACCACAGCAGGCCCTGAACCACCCTGCCCCCTGTAGAACTGGTGACCTCCTTTCATTCTAGCCAGAGAAAAGGTCAGAAAGAAGGGACAGCTAAGAACATACATGGGCTCATCAGGTTCTCCTAAAGACCCCTAACTATCCTCCACCAGGTGGCTCTTAGGGCCGTAGGACAAACTATACTGAGGAGTGAAGAAGGGACATTTGCAGATTTGTCCCTGACCCTTTCAAAGTTCTCAACCCACTCTTAGGTCTCAGTGACTCACTCTGGCAAATAGTACCAACCTATTCATTCTACAGGTATTTCTGGACTGATAAAACTCACTAGGAAACACACTGCTTGGGTTTATAGCTGGGGGCAATTCAGAGAAGGGTCAGCTCTTGGACTTCTTGTAGCTTTCAGTCTAGTAGGAGACATAAGACATGCAAGAAAAAAAAATCAGTAGCCTTTCTATATGTTAACAATGAACTACCTAAAAAAGCTACAAAATAATAAAGTATTCAGGAATAAGTTTTACCAAGGAAGTGAAGGATATCTACACTGAAAACTATAAAATACTGATAAAAGAAATTGACATGAATAACTGGAGAGATGTCCCATGTTCAGGGATTGTAAGAATATTGTTAAAATGTCCATAAATACCTAAAGCTATCTACAGATTCAATGCAATCCCTATCAAAATACCAATTATATTTTTCATAGAAATAGGAAAAAAATACTAAAATTCATATGGAACCATAAAAGATCCCAAATAACCAAAGCAATATGTCTGACAAAAGAATTACTTTGATAGAGTAAACAGTAGAGGTAAAAAATCCTCTTATTTCTAGAACTATAGGTATTGAACCTGCCCCTGGGAATCCAAAATTCTCTGTGCTACCTATCACACCACATCCTAGAGTAAGGCCAGCTACATAAGCTGAGCAAAAGTTTTTTCTTGAGCAAAAGAACAAACTTGAAGGCATCACACTACCTGATTTGAAGAACCTACTACAAAGCTATAGTAATCAAAATAGCATGGTACTGGCATAAAAACAGACACTAGGGCTGGGTGTGGTGGCTCACACCTGTAATCCCAGCACTTTGGGAGGCCGAGGCAGGTGGATCACGAGGTCAAGAGATCGAGACCATCCTGGTCAACACGGTGAAACCCCGTCTCTACTAAAAATACAAAAAATTAGCTGGGCACGGTGGCGCGTGCCTGTAATCCCAGCTACTCAGAAGGCTGAGGCAGGAAGAATTGCCTGAACCCAGGAGGCGGAGGTTGTGGTGAGCCGATATCGTGCCATTGCACTCCAGCCTGGGTAACAAGAGCGAAAACTCCATCTCAAAAAAAAAAAAAAAAAAACACACTAGGTGAATGGTACTGAATAGAGAGCCCAGAAATAATTCCCCATGTTTACAGTTAATTGATCTCTGACAAAGATGTCAAGAACACACAACAGGAAAAGGACAGTTTTCTTAGTAATTAGTATTGAGAAAACCGGATATTCACATGCCAAAGAGTGAAATCAGATTAGACCCTCATCTCACACCATATATAAAAATCAACTCAAAATGGATTAAAAACTTAAACTTGGCTGGGTGCAGTGGCTCAGGCCTATAATCCCAGCACTTTGGGACGCTGGGGCAGGTGGATTGCTTGAGGTCAGGAGTTTGAGACCAGCCTAGGCAACATGGCGAAACCCTGTCTCTACTAAAAATACAAAAATTAGCTGGACTTGGTGGCTCACACCTGTAATTCCAGCTACTTAGGAGGCTCAGGCACAGGAATCTCTTGAACTCAGAAGGCGATGGAGGTTGTAGTAAGCCGAGATCACACCACTGCACTCTGGCCTGGGTGACAGAGTGAGACTTCGTCTCAAAAAACAAAACAAAACAAAAACCTTAAACCTGACCAGAAACTGTAAAACTACTAGAAGAAAATAAAATACAGGGGAAAAACTCCATGCTGTTGGTCTGGGCAATGACTTTTTGGATATGACCCCAAAAGCACAGGCAACAAAGGGGATTACATCAAACTAAAAAGCTTCTGCAGAGCAAAGGAAACAGCAGAGAAAAGAGACAATCTACAGAATAGGAGAAAATATTTGTAAACCACACATCTCATTCACTCAGGCTGGAGTGCAGGCTGGTTACAGTGGTGCAATCATGACTCACTGCAACCTCAAACTCCTGAGCTCAGCTGATCCTCCCACCTCAGCCTCCTGAATAGCTGGGACTCTAGGCATACATCACTATGCCTGACTCATTTTTTGGATTTTTTTTTTTTTTTACAAAGACAGGGTTTCACCATACTGGTCTCAAACTCCTGGGCTCAAGCAATCTTCCTGCCTTGGCTTCCCAAAGTGCAGGGTTTATAGGCATGAGCCATTGTGCAGAGCCTGACATTTCTTAAAAGACATACAAATGGCCAGTAGGTATATGATCATCAGGGAAATACAAATTTAAATCACAATGACATGTTACTTTACACATTTAGAATATTATAAAAGAGACAAAATAATAAGTGTTGGCAAGGATGTGGAGAAAAGGGAACCCTTGTACACCACTGGTGGGAATATAAATCAGTATAGCCACTATAGTAAATAGTATGGAAGTTTCTCAAAAAACTTAAAATAGGCCAGACCTGGTGGCTCACACCTGTAATCCTAACACTTTGGGAGGCCAAGGCAGGAGGGATCACTTGAGGCCAGGAGTTCAAGACCAGCCTTGACAACACAGCAAGACCCTGTATCTACAAATAAATAAAAATAAAAACCCTTAGAGCTACCACATGATCCAGCAACCCAATACTGGGTATATATCCAAAAGAAATGAAATCAGGATGTTGAAGAGAGATCTGCACTCTCATGTTTATTCATTGTAGTCAAGATATGGAACCAACCTAAGTATCCGTAGATGAAAGGATAAAGAAAATGCTATATATACATGATAGAACACTATTCAGCCCAAAAAAAAAGACATCTTGTTATTTGTAACAACATGGATGAATCTGGAGAACATTATGTTTTGTGAAATAAGCCAGGCACAGAAAAATACCACATGATGCCACTTATGTAAGGAATCTAAAAAGTTGAATTCATAGAAGCAGAGGATTGCTTGAGCCCAGGAGTTCAAGACCAGCTTGGGCAGCATAACAAGACTCTGTCTCAAGATAAAAAACAAACAAACAAAAAAGCCAACAGATATGTGGATAGATAGCTATACTATAAAAAAGTTCCATAAGATAAGTCTTTTGAAGAACTTTAAAAATCAGGAGAGAAATATTAAGCTGAAGCTGAAACCATTTTTCAGAATTGGAGACATCAAGTGAACAGAAGGTGAAGACAAGGTGGGGTTTACACACAATGAAAAGGGAAGGGGGTTATTCCAGACAGAAGGAAGGGCAGAAACAGAAGTAAGGAGGCAGAAACCTCTGGGTGCATATGGAACCAGAATGATTCAGTGCAGCTGGATCTAAGGACATTTGAAGGTGATTGTTTCCTGCTCCCCTGGCCCATGCCAATAACTAGCTCCTCTCCTATCCCCTGGCTGAATTAGGGAGTCAGCATCTTTTCAATATCCTGGGCACAGTCAGAGACACATGCTGGGCCCCACAGGAGGAACCAAGGCATAGAGGCTCCTAGAGGTGATGGTGGAGGTGATGGCAGAGCTGACCACTGAAACATCAGCTATTAATATTTTCTTCCAGGTCTGAGACAATAGGGCCTGGGAGGCTGCACCTGCAGGCTGGAGAGCTGGGCAGATACCCTTCCAGCTCCTAGTGCCCATCCCCCAGACTTTATCTCCTAGCTTCTTTCTACAAAAATAGGCTCTGGCCAGCCGGTATGCCTCCTGCACCCAAGCAGCTCCAGTGCTCACCCAGTGGGCACCATCTAGCCAGAGCCCAGCGGTGACCAACCCCCCCACCAAGCTGCTAGCTCTGCTCTGGGAGGAGAAAACAGCTCTGGTTCACCCACAAGCTCCCACTGGGTTCTGCTCTTGTTTGTGACCACAAACAGGAGTCAGGCTTTTGGGATTCTGCTTCTGAGATTCATGCAGACAAACTATATGACCCTAGGTAAAGCTGGCTCCCTACTGGGCCTCAGTTTCCTTCCTGTAAAATGGGGGTGAGCCCTCTGACTCCTCTCCCCTGCAGGGCGCAGGAGAGAATAATATCCCGTCTAGAAAAGGACTGCAGCTGAGAAGCCAGGTCCCTTGTGCGGGGTAGGGGTGGGCTCAGCAGGGCCTTCAGGGATAAGCTGCTGGCTTTGATGCTGCCTTGCTCCTTCAAGGCCTGCAAGCTTCCCAGGAAAGCAGTGGGGGAGGAGAGAGGAAGGGACAGCAAAGCCAAGTTTTAGCCTTCTTCTAGCCTGGGGGACAGGAAGTGAGGTGCTGTCTACAGAGGAAGTGAGAAGTAAACCCCTCCTCCCTCCCTGCGCCCCCCCCTCACTTCCCCTAAGCCTGGAGTGGAAAGAAAGGTTCCAGCTTCAGGAACCTGCGGGCTCAGAGCTGGGGAAATAGAAGGCGATGCGGGTGTGGGAAGAGGAATGATCAGCACCATCTGGCAGAGAAGGGGGTCTCCTGTCTGGGACACAATAAAACTCAAGGGGCCCAGGACATCCTACAGACTGGGGGAGTGGGGAGAAGAGAAGCCACTCAAGCCAAGTAGAGAAAGCCAGCATTCCAGGCCACGTGGTACCCACATCCGCAGTCCTCGCCTGACTCCTGTTCCCAGCATGTGTGCCCTGTCATGTGCCTCTGCACGGGCCACCCCCAACACTAGGTGGGGCAAGTCCTTGGAGCACTTGCTCTTAGAGCATGTGTCCTTTCTTTGCAGCCCTTATCACAGCTATAATTCTGTAACTGTTTAATCACTTGATGAACGTGGACTTTTCTGATCACTGTATCCCTGGAGATTAGCACAACGACCTGGCACACAGTAAATTCTAAATAATCTGCTGGCTGAATGAATAGGCTGCTCATAGCTTGAGAATTCCTCAGAGGCCGGTTTGGCCTGAATCCTGGCATCTGAAGTTTGGTACACAAAGGTGAATGAACACTGCTCATGACTTGGGGCCAACTGGGGAACCCTGGGGTGACTGGTAAAGGCCAGTGCTATGGTCTGAATGTTTGCATCCCTCCAAATCCACATGTTGAAATCCTAACACCCAAAGTAATGATATTGTGGGGGAAGGCGCGGGGGGTTGGTGCTTTGGGAGGTAAATAGGTCATGGGGTGGAGCCCTCATGTATGGGATTAGTGGTCTTATAAAAAGGGGCCTGGTGAGAGTCCATGTAAGGGCACAGAGAGAAGCCTCTGTCCAGGAACCAGAGAGCTGGCCCTCACCAGACACCAAATTTGACCTTGCCTTTACCTTGGACTTCCCAGCCTCTAGAGCTGTGAGAAATAAATTTCTGTTGTTTCTGAGCTGCCTAGTTTATGGTATGTTGTTATAGCAGCTCAAACAGTCTAAGACAGCCAGAAACAGGAGACCTGACATAGGGGGCAGGAGAAATCCAGGCACACCCAGGTACTGCTGATAGGTAAGGCAACAAATACAATAGGCACTCTACACTATATTTTGGGTAAGAATAAAACAAGAATATATATTTGTTTGTGTTTGGTATTGTGTAAGGAAACTCGAGGGATATATAGGAAACTAATAAATGATTATGGGGGAAAAGGGGATGCAGGTGGGAGTGAGATTTTTTTTTTGAGACAGGGTCTCACTGTTGCCCAGGCTGGAGTGCAGTGGCTCCATCTTGGCTCACTGCAACCTCTGCCTCCTGGGTTCAAGTGATCCTCCCACCTCCGCCTCCCTAGTAGCTGGGACTACAGGTGCATGCCACAATGCCCAGCTAATAATTTTTGTATTTTTTGGTAGAGACAGAGTTTCACCATGTTCATCAGGCTGGTCTCAAACTCCTGACCTCAAGTGATCCACCCACCTTGGCCTCCCAAAGTTTTGGGCATGAGCCACTGTGCCCAGCTGAGATTTCCTAACATATGCCTTTTTATATCATTTTGATTTTCAAACTATATTTATAAAACCTGGTGAACATATAAAACAAAACTTCAAAAAATATTAGAAGAAATCAAACTACTCAACAAGTTGATTTTTAAAGCTCCTCCCAGCTGTGGCATCCACCCTCTTCCAGGCCCCTAGGACAAGGGAGCAGGTGAGGCGGCTGGTCAAAAGAACGTGGGGGCTCCGACTCAGGGCTGCTAATGCCTTCATGTCCTTTCTTCCCCAGAAATCTTGCTTTGGGTTAGCAGAGAAGCCCCCCTACCCCCAGGCTGTGGTGTGGGCACGGTAATATCACTATTTAGAAGTTGGTCAGGGGCATTTCCACCTGGGAAAGAGCTGGATTTATTCTAGGTCCCTGGGAAGGGGGACAAAGTCTGGGCAGGGACAGGGGCAGAGGTCAGAGATTGGGCAGGGGGAGGTTTGGGGCAAGTGGGGTAAATGACTCCTGGAAGTGCCTGGTGCTGCTGTGGGCAGGTTCTGTGGGTGTCTCAATAGATCCTTGTACAGAAGGGCCGATTACAGCCCCCACATCAAGCCAGCTGGGAGTGAGGTGAATCAGCCCGTGGGAACTGCAGCTGCTGAGAACCCCAGGGCCACACCCCAGGAGTTCCAGGGCCCCTCACAGCCCCACCTAGGAAAACTGTGTCCATTCACCTACCCAGAGTGTCTAGGGGCAGGGGCAATTTCAGGCTGAACTACATGAGAGTGAGGAGAAGTGCAGACCACAGGTCCTAAGCAGCATGTGCCACTCAAGCCCTGCAGGCAACAGCAGGAGCAGCAGAATGGGAGCTTCTCTCCTTTAAGACATCTATACATTAAAAAAAAAAAAAAAGCACAGTGAATATTGGAGAATTCCCAGGGTTCAAGGACCAGAATTAAGGTTCAGGGTGCTGTGCCTGATTGGGCTCTTCTCAGCAGCTGCTGGGTTTTAGAAATCAGTAATAACAGCAACAATAATTCACCTTAATAACAGCCTGGCCTCCTCTTTCATCTGTGTAACTCCCAGAGCTGGGAAGACGGTAATTATTGAGCAGGTGCCACACCCCAATGATGATGCATGATCAATCCAGGAACACTGGCTGGGAAACTGAGGCCCAAGGAGAAAGAGTTCCCCTCACACAAAGCTATAGACATAGGCACCGAGGGCTGCTGGGCGGTGCAGGGTGAGCATGCCAGTTCTAAACCTGCTGTGTTTTGGAAAAGTGCTAAAGACAGGGGCACTCATTCCAGAGTCCCCCAGACTTGGGTTTGGGGAGAAGGTGAGGAAAGACCCAGATATGTGTCCCGAGTCCCCTCCTAGGCTGTGGCAGGCCTGGTGGGTAGCCCTGGCTGGTAGTCAAGGCCTCTGTTCTTGAGCCCATGCCCCACCCTCCCAGAGTATCACAAAGCAGGCAGACAGCTGCCTCGGGGATCTCCACCACTTCTACAGTATGCTCAGGAGCCACAGGGTAAGTGAGCGCTCAGCCCTGGGAACAGCCCCATGCCACAGGCACAGTCCATGAAGTGGGAGTGGGGGGGCACCTTAGAGCCAGGTAGGCAGATCAGATCAAGAAGAGTCAAGAAATGGGGGAGACTGCTTCTTGGGGACCCCAGCCCATTTTTGTAGCTCCCTTCCATCCTTGGCACTGATCCTAAAATAAAGAGATCCTTCCTACAGCAAGGCCTGTCTGGTCAGTGCCGCAGAAATCTGCAGGAGAGGTCCAGTTGGCATATACCCTCCAAGAGGGCAGAGGAGGGTGGAAAAACATCCTAAGAGACCAAAGACCTTTTCCTACTGTGTCCATGGAGGAAAGCAGTAGAGACTCAAACTAGGAGGGAAGGGTAAAGATGGAGGCATTGCATATGCAGGTCCTTCCACAGCCTGCTGTGTGCCTGGTACTGTGACAGATGCCGGGACAGACAAAATCTAAGCTCCCGAGAAACCACAAGGGCCAAGACAGACAGCAACCAATGACCTTGTCCTCCAACCCTCCAGGACAGCGTCTGGGGGAAAATATTACAGGTCTTTTTCTTATGAATTTGAAGTTGTTTTTCTTCAGCATGTTACAAAGCTGACCAGAGCCCCCTGGGGGGTCCTGCCATAACACTCTGACTCTCCGAAGGCCCAGCTTTCTGCTATCTCAGGTTCAAGAACTGGCCCTCTCTGCTTTAAATCCAGCCAGGCTACCTCGTGCCTAAAACATTAAGGCAGAATGGGACCATGTAAAACTACAGAGCAGAATCAGGAGTCCTGCCTCTGACACTCACCACAGCATGAATCACTTCCGCCTCTGAACTTCAGTTTGCCCATTTTTAACATGAGGGCGTTGGACTAGACTGTCTCTAGGATTCCTTCCAGCCTATGCTGTGTTGTTTTGATGTAGTGGCAGATCCCAGATTGATTTACATAAATTTGCATGTTCAATCAGAAATCCCAACTCCAAGTATAGAAAATCCAATCAGTCCATTAATGCAGCCAGACTGGGGCTGGGGGAACTTACCAGGTTGAGGTGAGGGGTGTCAAAGGAGACAGCAGGAGCGGTGGTGAATTGGGGGAAGGGCTGAGGGAAGCAGGAGCTAGAAAGGGCACTTGTTTTGAGAGATGCAGCTTTGGTGACCTGGGCATGATGAATGGCATCAGGAACCCCACTTCAGTTGTCAGGCAAGGGCCCTTTCTCCTCCTGCTTCTAACGAGGCCTCTGGCTGGCCAGCCTCAGAGCCACACCCCAAGAAGGAACAGCAGCCTCTGCCTAGTAACAGCTGCATCTTTCAGTCTGACAGGGACTCCAGCATTAGCCACTTTCTGGGAAACTGACCTCCCTGGGAGCTTCCATTACCCATTCCAAAGGCTCACAGCAGTAAGGAAGGCTTCCTTGCGGTTTAACCTAAACACCCCCTGCTGCAGCTTTGCCCTTATAGGCAGCAGGGCCCAGGGCAGAGGGCTCCCCAGGCGCAGGAGAGCAGGGAGAAAAGCAACGCAGGGAGAATGTGCCCCCTACATGACCAAATCCAGGGCTTCTTTAATCACCGCCTCTCCTTCAACACTCCCCTTCACCTGGGAGACCAGGGATGAAAACAAACAAGAACTTCAAGACCTTTGGCTCTTGGGCTGGAAAGCAAGTCCCAACCTGGAGAGCCCAACTCCTCACAAAATCCTACCCCCAGGAGGGAAGGGGCTGGAAGAGGTGGGGTGGGGGTGGCTTCTCACTGCAGCTGCTGGGCTGGTATGGCAGGGCCTGGGAGGCTGGCTGGGCTGGATGAGCATGGTGGAGAAGATTCCTTAGCCCCTTGCCTGGGACCTGGGGGTATGAGTACAGCAGTGAGGTGGGCAGGGCTGGGGGTGGGTGGGCAAAAGCAGCGGGGCCCTCCTTACCCTCCTCCTATAAGAGGGCGGGTGGGTGAGTGTGCTGTGCTCCCTGGCCCAAATCCTAAAACAAGTCCCAACAGCTGAGATGTAAACTGTCTCCTGGGAATCTGCTTACCCTGCTGGCCCTTGGCTGCCTCCTCCTCTCTCAGCCCATCTTCAAAGGGCTGGGATGTCTCACCACAGGCCGTGATGGGTGGGCCAAACCCAAGCCAGCAGGAGCAGGAGTTCATATCCCAAGGCGCCAGGGGTGTGTGGAACAAAGACTGTCAGGCATAGAATAAGGGAATCTGTTCTCTCTACCCAGGGTTCTCATCCTAGGTAATTGCAATTTAAAGCACACCCAACACTTCAGCTCTGCCAGAGGATCTTTCTCCCCTATGGATTCACTCATCAGTGGAACCATTCAATGTCAAAAGATGGAAGGGAATATTAGAGCTTTCTAGTCAAACTGCTGAGTTTTAAAGATGGGGAAACTGAGCCCTGAGAGCAAACTGTCTTGACCAAGGTCACACAGCAAGGCAGGAAGAGTAGGGACCAGAGCTTCTGACGCTGTCTTTATTGATAGCAGCTTGGTCCCCATACACTTAGGTTTTCACCGGCCTATCATGAAGATTCTTCTTCCCTGCTGTCCACAGCACCTGCCTCTCCAGGTCCTCACTCTCTTCCTGAGGGCTAGAGCCGGAGAAAGATGCTAGAGGGCCGAAGCCACCTCATGCACAGACCACAGACTTTGAAAACAAGCTTGAATATATGGGAATGTCTCCTCAGACAGGAATACACATGGTTTTTTTGGGATAGGAAATCCACTAACCCCAGGTTGTTTTTAGGAAGATGGGGGACCAATTTGAGAAGTGAATTTTCCTGTCACACAAGGAGTCTCAGAGAGCCAGATGGTGTAATGTCTGCAAGGGAGGGTCTGCAACAAGGTAAATGGGCTAGGTTCATTTTCCCCAAAAGTCCTGACCATAAAACGGTTAGGCATTGACACCCTCTCTACCACTCCCCAGGACCACTCCTGCCCGGGGCCAATTCCTCCGGCTGACCATTGTGCTTAAGCAGGAGGACCCATGAAGGAGGAGGAGAAGTGGGAGGGAGGGATTGCCTCTACAGCCAGAGAACTCCTTAGCCCAAGACCCCTAGCTCCTCAGCAAGGCAGGCCTTTAAGAAGTTGCAGCTGGACAGACTAGGTGGGCTCGGCTGATCCAGCCCTGTGATGCCTGGAAAACCAGGCCTATGGGAGGTGAAGACCCTCTGTGCCCTTGGGGCCGTGCCAGAACTGGAGACAACTAGGGGCCTTGGGCCCAGGACAAGGAGAGGGGAGCTAGGGTCCGGGCAGCCGCTTTCTTAGTCGGGCTAAGCCAGGGGAGCATCGGGCACAGATGAATTCTCCGCATTCTTCTGGCACGGCAGCCAGCACCCGGAGGGCCTTTTCTGCAGGCGCTGCCCTGTCCCTACTCCCTGCCCAACCAACCCTTCTCCCTCCCTTAGCTTCTCTTTAGCATGCAGCCCGCCAGGTCCTTCCTCCTTCTCGCAGCCCCTCAAAGCCTCAGAAGGGCCGTTCTCTCGGGGACCTGGTCTTTCCGCCTCTCCCCGCCTTCCCCACGCCCTACCGCCCCAGGCCACGGGGACTGGAAGGAGTGCGAAAGGGAGCCCCAGGCTCGTCTCCGCGCCTGCGCTTTGGGGAGAGAGCCCCTCCCCCCGCAATAACCCAGCACCGCTAAGCAGCACCCGGACGGTGGGATGCGGGTGGGGTCGGGTGGGGTCGGGTGAGCAGCTGGGGCAAGGTCAGTGCTTTCAAAGAGGGAGGGAGCCCGGCCCCCGGAACATCCCCCACTCCCGAAAGTTTCCCTTCCGGGGCCACGGAGTGTGCGCAAGGATGGCGCGGGGGGCGGGAGGGGGTGGGGTGGGGGTGCACAAAGTCGCTGCCGGACCCCCGCGGAGGGTGCGACGGGAGGGAAGGAGGGAGGGGCCGGGCAGCAGGGTCTGGGCAGGAAGGTGCGACGCCCTCTCCGACCCTGTACTGCCACGAGAGACTTACCCTCCACACCCCACTCCCCCCGGCCCGGAGCTACGGATCCCTCCCCCCGCACTCGCCGCCCTTTCAATCCCAAGTAGACCCAGAACTCACCGAAATCAGGTGTTGAGCTGGGCCAGGGCAGGCCGGATCCGCCAGGTCCATGGCCGCGGATTGGGGGCGGGGGGCAGAGAAAGGGGGGTGCCGGAGCCGCCTCCTGATGTCAAGGCTTTAAAGGGACCGGGGAGCCCCGCCCCTCGCACTGACCCCGCCTCCCTCCTCCCGAGCAGCCAATCCACGTTCACCCTGGATGCGCGCCCCTCCCAGCCCCCTCCAGATGTTCCCAGGGCGCTAGCTAAGTCTGCCTGGCCGGCGCGCGCCGCTTCCGCTCCAGTGGGAAGGACCTCCCTTCCCCGCTATAGAAACACTTTCTCCAGGCTGGGCTGGGTCTGGTAAACCTCAGCAGTACCTGGGTAGAGGACGCCGGGCTGGGCCGCGCGGGGGTGGAATGAGGGCGTCTAGAACAGAGAAAACTAAGTAGGTGCGTGCGGGCCCACGGGCATGCGCGTTTGCTTTTGTGGGGCTGGGCGTGCACGTGTATGTGTGGTTGTGAGCGTCGGTGTTTGTAATTTGCCTTTCTGCATACGTGTTGGGTGTAAATCCATGGGGGAAAGGCTTGAGTGCCTCTTTGGGCCTTAAATGCTCCCGCCTCTCTCCCTCCTCCAGGATGGGGTCGTCCTCCAGTAATCTGGAAAACAGTGGTAGGAAAAGGGTCCACTCATCAGAGAGCAGTGCTGGCCGTTTCCTCACTGGTTTAGGAGGAGGGAAGGCTGGGCAGAGAAAGGATACAACCTTGTTCTCAACTATTTGCTATCTCGGTGGGGATGAGGAAAAGCAAACAGCCCATCCAGGCCCCTGCAGACCCTCAGAGCTTTCAATATCATTCCCATTAGTCCTTAATTAAACACCTATTTGCCCTTGCCTGGATACCGTATCTCACAGCCCTTACAACCTGCATTGTAGTGACTGCCCCAGAAATGTAGGTTTTCAACTGGGTTCTGCAGGGAAATACGATGGAATCCCTAGGTACAGTCTCTGCCCACTTCATTAAAATTTCTTTTGTTGTGGCCGGGCGCGGTGGCTCACGCCTGTAATCCCAGCACTTTGGGAGGCCGAGGCGGGTGGATCACGAGGTCAAGAGATCGAGACCATCCCGGTCAACATGGTGAAACCCCGTCTCTACTGAAAATACAAAAAATTAGCTGGGCATGGTGGCGCGTGCCTGTAATCCCAGCTACTCAGGAGGCTGAGGCAGGAGAATTGCCTGAACCCAGGAGGCGGAGGTTGAGGTGAGCCAAGATCGCGCCATTGCACTCCAGCCTGGGTAACAAGAGCGAAACTCCGTCTCAAAAAAAAAAAAAAAAAAAAAAATTTCTTTTGTTGTGGATATACAAAGGATGCGGCTTAGAGTATCATATTAGCCCAATAAAGGAACATAAAAAATAAGGGAATTTAGGGTGCTCAGATTGGCTAGGATTAAGAGTTCTTTTCTGAAGGGGGCTTATTTAAAATGGGATTTGAAGGGCAGAGAGAACTTGAGTAGGGTCAAGGCAGGGTAAAGGGCACAAGGAGACTCAGGTAGGAAAGAGCAGATTGCATGGGGTAGTGATAGGTAGTGGTAGGTTGGGAAGCCAGACAAGTTAACGGAGGAGGTTTCCTATGGAGGAGAGCAGAATGAGGCTATGGATGTGACAAGACATAAGATAAAGAAGTCATTTTGGCTTCTTGAGCATAGAGTAGTTTGATGAAAAGAGTGCCCAAGGACAGCCATTATTGGAACCTAAAAGATGTCTTGATGGTTGATGGTTACTCCCACCAGCTCCCTCATCTTATTGCTTAAAAAATTTTTTTTTATTCCTTTTTTTTTTTTCTGAGATGGAGTCTCACTCTATTGCGCAGGCTGGATGGAGTGCAGTGGCACGATCTCTGCTCACTGCAACCTCTGCCTCCTGATTTCAAGTGCTTCTCCTGCTTCAGCCTCCCAAGTAGCTGGGATTACAAGCGTGCACCACCACACCTGGCTAATCTTTGTATTTTTAATAGAGATGGGGTTTTACCGTGTTGGCCAGGCTGGTCACTCCTGACCTCAGGTGATACACCCAGCTCGGCCTCCCAAAGTGCTAGGATTGCAGACACGAGCCACCATGCCCGGCCCTTAAATTATTCTTAACATGCAATAAAATGCACACATCTTAGGTGCTTTGTTTGGTGAATTTCAAAATATACACCTATGTAATTAACACCCAAAACAAGATACTGAACCGTCACCCTAGAAAGTTCCCTCATTTATAGTTGATCACCCCACACCCATCACCACCCTCCCCTAGCAACTTCCTGAATATCACCATAGATTTGTCTGCACTTGTATATCACATATATGGTATGTACTCTTCCATGTCTGTATCCTTTAGTTTAGTAATGTTTTTGAGATCCATCCATGTGTATCAGTAGTCGATTCTTTTTTATTGCTGAGTAATATTCCATTGTGTGAATATATTACAATTTGTTTATCCATTCTTTAATTGATGGATATTTGGGTATTTCCAGCTGGGGTTATGATGACTATGGCTGCTATTAACATTCTGGTGCAAATATTTTCATAGACATGTTTTCATTTCTCCTTTTCACCTTATTTCTTGATGCTAGTGACATCTTTGGAAGCCTACAGCATTGTGAGTTCTTATTTAATCACCTAACATTTATTGAATAGGGATCAATGGGCTAGTTCTGGGATTATAACAAAAAGTAGACATGGTCCTTTCCTCAAAGGGCTTGAAAGTCCAATAAAACTCCATGTACCTGTTGTCCATGTCCATGTCCTAATATTGCCTTGTATTCCTAATTTCTGCCTTGAGGTAGAAAACCTTAAAAGTCTGCCAGGAATTTCTAACTACTTTTGGATGTTTCCAAATAACTGAATTATTGGAAATTAACGAACATCAAGGTGATACTCTACTTTTCTATTCTTTGAGACAGAGTCTGTCACCCAGGCTGGAGTGCAGTGGCAGTCTTGGCTCCCTGCAAGCTCTGCCACCCAAGTTCAAATGATTCTCTTGCCTCAGCCTACCAAGTAGCTGAGATTACAGGTGTGCACCACCACATCAGCTAATTTTTGTATTTTCAAAGTACTGATGTTAGCAGTGATGTCAGAAATGAGTTTTCACCATGTTGCCCAGGCTGATCTTGAACTCCTGACCTCAGGTGATCTGCCCATCTCAGCCTCCCAAAGTGCTGGGATTACAGGCGTGAGCCTCTGTGCCCAGCCAGTATTTTACTTTTCATTTACATGTTTGCCCTTGTTTAATAAACACAGCCAGAACATCTGCACTTGTCAGAGCAAGTACCTGCGCTCCTTCCTTAAAGGCTATTGTGCACTTGATAATTTAGGCATTCAGATTTTGGCAGATTTTCTGTGCTTCACAAACCTTCATCCTCACTGATTGATAGGGGTTGAAAGAAGTATAGCTACTATTGTTCCAAGATTCCTTTTAGTCTTTTGATGAGGCTTAAGACACTTTTATTCCTCAGTGCTATTATTTGCATAAATTAAAAATTACACAGAAGTACCAAAGTTTGTTCTTTACACTTGTGATATACCACTAATCATATATCATTATTTACTTGAGTTGTCTGTGTAACAAAACAAGCTAGGCCTCTTAGGTCTCTGGTAGCTAAAAGCTGTTACCACTGGTTTAGTAACAAAGCAGTTTGGTGGTATAGTCTAGCTATGCATGTAGTGCTGATGCCTGGTAGATGGAATCTCAGAGAACCACCTCATCACTGCTGACATCAGTACTTTGAATTCAGGTTCCCTGCTTTAATACTCTGTAGTCATTCACTTAATGTTGGAGCATCTTCAATTCTCAGAGATTGACACTTTAGCCATTTAGCCATTGGTTGATAAACTGACTCTAGTTTAGAATTTCTGGCAACAAGAGATAGTCAGGTTGGTAACTAGCCTCTCAAAACATTTTTTCTTTTTTTTCCAGATAGGGTCTTTCTGTGTCACCCAGATTGGAGTGCAGTGGTGTGATCACAGCTCACTGCAGCCATGACTTCCAGGCTCAAGTGAGCGCCCACCAAATGGCTGGGACTACAAGTGCACACCACCATACCCTGCTAATTTTTTCATTTTTTGTAGAGACAGGGTCTGACTGTATTGCTCAAGCTGGTCTTGAACTCCTGAGATCAAGCTACCCTCCCACCTTGGCCTCCCAAAATGCTGGGATTCTAAGTGTGAGCGACCATGCCCAACCTTGTAACATTTTTGTAATCTGGCTTGTTTTCCAGGTTGGATGGACTCTGAGTGCAATCTTGATGTCTTTCCCGCTCAGTAAGAGGAAGAAAGGCGCTGCTGGCTAATGTTTGGACTACTTGCTGGATAGGAACAGATCTTTACTGCTAAATGTACATAATTCTGTATGGAACAGTCATGTTCCTGGATTTTGACTGCATCGTCAGTATGTGCTTTGAAAACTACCTGGCACAAATACGATGAATCTGCTCATACCCTTGAACCTCTTTTTCATCACTTTTCATCATTCAAAAATTTTTATTGAGTCTATATACTAAGCACTGAACATAAAGTATTAGATAACTTGTACAGAGTTCATGTGGGGTATGATAAATGAGACTGGAAAGGTAAGCAGTGGATAGATCATCCTTTATCCTAAGAGCAGTGTAGCCTTTGAATGGTTTTAAGCAGGAGGGTAGCATATCAGATTTGCATTTTAGATCAGTGTGGTTGCAGTGTGGACGATAAAGAGAGCAAGAGTGAAGTCAGGGAGGCCAGGCAAGGTTTTTGTAGTACCTGAGGAGAAAAACGAGAAATGATGTGGGCTGGACTAGGAAAGTGATAGTGGTGATGGAGAGGACATTGAAATGCCCAGGGGGCATCCTAGTAGAAACATCTCTCCAAGTCATCAGAACTTCTCAACTGTGTGCCTCAGAGAAGAGGTTATGGTGGAGCTGCATACTGGACTTTGCAATTCTCAGGGCAGCACAAGCTCCCTGAGTCAGAGAGCAATCTTGCTTATGCCAGATTGCATTATCCAGCATATGAAACACCATCATTTTCTATGTGTGTACTGACACGGAAAAAGTTGGGAAGCACTGATATAGGCTGTGGGATAGATAATTCTGAAGCTCAGGAATCAGGATGATAGAGAAGAGCTTTGTGAGTCCTCAGAACGGTGGTGGTTACTGAACTCATGCAGTTGAGGAGATCATGCAAGGAGAGAAAAGAAAGGCTGGAACAGAACCCCAAGGAACATCAGCATTAGAGGGGCGTCTCCAGAGAAAGAGAAAAAAAAAACTGAATGAATGCTGTCATCAGAACCCAAGAAAGGGATTTAAAAAAAAAAGGACCAAATACAGTCGGTCCTTCTTATTGGTGGCTTCCACATTCGTGCATTGAACCAACCTCAGATCAGAAAAAATAAAAAAATAAAAACTACATCTCTCTGAAGACTAAATCAGAAAAAAAAACACAAAAAACTACAGCAATAAAAATACAAAATTTAAAAAATTTAGTGTTAACTATTTACAAAGTATTTACATGATATTCGGTATTATAAGTAATCTAGAGATGATTTAAAGTATATGGGAGAATACCCCTAGGTTATTTACCATTTTAGGTCAGGGACTTAAGCATCCTTTCATTTTTGTATCCTTGGGGGGTCCTGGAACCTATTCCCCGTGAATAGGAAGGGATGATATTTTGGTCCCAATGTTGCTGAATCAATTTGGATCAGGACAGAGATATCCCCACTGACCCTGGCCATATGTCGTTGGAGACTTTGATAAAACCAGATTTTATTTGTTTATTTATTTAAAATAGAAATGGGATCTCACTCCATTGCCCAGGCTGTTCTCGAACTCCTGGGCTCAAGCTGTTCTCCCATCTTGACCTTCCTAAGTGCTTGGATTACATGCATGAGCCACCATGCCTGACCTGGCAAAACTAGATTTTGAAGGATTGAGAAAGATTTACAAAGTAAGGAATGGGGACAGAAGGTGTTTTAAACTTTTCTGGGCCAGGCGCAGTGGTTCATATGTGTAATCCTAGCACTTTGGGAGGCTGAGATGGGCGGATCACGAGGTCAGGAGATCGAGGCCACTCTGGCTAACATGGTAAAACCCCGTCTCTGCTAAAAAATGCAAAAAATTAGCCGGGCTTGGTGGCACACACCTGTAGTCCCAGCTACTTGGAAGGCTGAGGCAGGAGAATCGCTTGAACACAGGAGGTGGAGGTTGCAGTGAGCTGAGATTGCGCCACTGCACTCCAGCCTGGGCAACAGAGTGAAACTCCATCTCAAAAAAAAGAACTTTTCTAAGATTTTGGCTGTGCTGCGAAGGAAAAATTAGACAGATGGGTGGTACAGTGAGAGTTATTTTAGAAAAACACTGCCTAATTTTAAAAATTATTCATTTTAGTTTTTATAAAAAGTAGTATGTCCATATGGTTTAATAATCATTATAGAAGCAATTATTTGCTGCATTTCTTACCTCCAGCAATGAGCCATTTTAACTTTTTGGTTGATTCTTCTATATGACTAAATATGCTTATACTGCTATTCTTTTTTTTTTCCTTTATTACCTTCTACATGTTTTTAAACTTTTTTTTTTTTGAGATAGAGTCTCACTCTGCTGTCCAGGCTGGAGTTCAGTGGCATGATCACAGCTCACTGCAACCTCTACCTTCCAGGCTCAAGCAATCCTCCTACCTTGGCTTCCCGAGTAGCTAGGAATATAGGCGCATGCCACCATGTTCAGCTAATTTTTAAATTTTTTTGTAGAGATGAGGGCTCATTGTATTACCCAGGCTGGTCTGTAACTCCTGGGCTCAAGTAATTCTCCTGCCTTGGCCTCCGAAAGTGTTGGGATTACAGGCTAACTGCCATAGATGTGAAATACAGTGGTTCCATCAGAACAGGTCAGGTTCAGATACTGAAGCATCTCCCAAAGCTTTTAGTTATTGAGGATCTTTTTTCTTTTTTTTTTTTGAGACAGAGTTTCACTCTTGTTACCCAGGCTGGAGTGCAATGGCATGATCTCGGCTCACTGCAACCTCAAGTGATCTGGACTCAAGTGATCCTCCACCTCAGCCTCCCAAGTTGCTGGGGCTACAGGTACATGCCACCACTCCCAGCTAATTTTTTGGTATTTTTTTCAGATTCAGGGTTTTGCCATGTTGCCCAGGCTGGTCTCGAACTGCTGAGCTCAAGTGATCCACCTGCCTCAGCCTCCCAGTGTTGGGATTACAGGTGTGAGCCACTGCACTTGGCAATTTCTTAATTAGCCATGTTGGGCAAAGCCCATGTGTATCCTTCTGGCCACTGAGGTTATTTTCTGTCATCAAGGAATTATCTGGGAAAGGTGCCACTAATTTTGTAAGCCAGTCTCACTGCAGTCAGAGCCCATGTAGTTTTGTAGTGCTGCTTTAAGAAATCGCCACCAACTTAGTAGTTTAAAATACTGATTTATTCTTACAGTTCTGGAGATCAGAAATCTAAAGTCAAGGTGTTGGCAGGGCTTTTCCTTCTGGAGGCTCCAGGGAAGAATAAATTTCCTTACCTTTTCTAACTTCTAGAAGCCACCTGCATTCCTTGACTTGTAGCCCTTCTTCACGTCACTCCAACCTCTTGCTCTTGTCATTACATTTCCTACTGTGGTCACATCTCCCTCTGTCTCCCTATTATAAGAACACTGATGATTGCATTTAGGGTCTATTCTGATCATCCAGATTAATCTTCCTATTTTAAGATCCTTAATCTCATTTGCAAAGTCCCTTTTGCTATCTAAGGTAAATTTCACAGGTTCCAGGGATTAGGAGGTGGACATCTTGGAGGACCATTATTCAGCTTACCACAGCCCCACGTGTTTCTGTGCACTGCCTTGGTGAAGAGGGATAGGAGAGAGCATCCAGCAGGGTTACAAGGTTTCAGGGTGTTCCTAAATTAAGATCTTGTAGGCAAATTCAGCTCTGTAACTACTGTAACTGAGACCATCATAACTGGCCTCATTTCCATTAGCTCCATATCCCTCACTCCCAACACTGCTTCCTTTAAAATGTTCTGTAGCACTGAAGCTGGACTCCTTATTACTTCATCATCCTGAAAAACAAGCTATCAGAGATGGTAAGATGCATGTTTTCTACCAGGTGAGATGTTTTTCTCATAAGCCTCTGGTCTAACAAGTGCAGTTGTGGTCTGCAGCATGCTCACACAGTGTAATACCACCTTATTGTTCTTTATCACTCTAAATTCTGCAAAATACCTTCACATCCTTTAGCTCATTTGGGCATAGGAAAAGGAAGCTGGTGTTATTTCAGTTGTACAGGTGAGTAAACCGTGGCTGTTAGGCAGAGAAGGGATTGGAGGGAGATGACTTTAATATAGGAACCCCCCACCAGGCACCAGCCACATGGATGGAATGAAATTTACATGTAATTGATAGAATTTACTGGACTTTGTGAGCATTTCAGCGTGGAGAATATAAGTGAGAAAATCAACTGAGGTTTCTAGCTTGAGCAGTGAATACCACCAAATGAGACAGGACTAGGTTTTGAATGAGAGTAATTAATTTGCTTTTGAGATATGTTGAATCTGATGTACCTAAGATCTAAGGGATATAATTACAAAACAGGAAAAATGCTAGTCTGGAACTGTGGATGTATGGCTACCAATATATTTGGGGACCACAAGCATGTAGGTAGTTGTTAAAATCGTAGGGAAGAACTCACCCCAGGACAAATACATAGAGAAGGGCTGAATGGAACCCTAAGCACTCAAAGTATGGTCTACTGCTGCTTGCCTCAGAATCATCTGGGGGAGCTGTTAAAAACAGATTCCTCGGCCAGCGTCGTGGCTCACGCCTGTAATCCCAACACTTCTGGGAGACTGAGGCTGGTGGATCACCTGAGGTCAGGAGTTCGAGCCCAGCCTGGCCAACATGGTGAAACCCTGTCTCTTAAAAACAAAAACAAAAAACAGATCATTGCGAATGTACTTAATGTCACAAAATTGTATACTTAAAAAAAAATTATTAATTTATCTTTTAATTTTTTAAATCCAATTTCTGATGGGATTCCACATTCTGAAAAATTATATTTAAAAATGATTAAAATGGTAAATTTTATGTATATAATAGAATACAAAAAAAAAAAAAACCCAGAAAATAGATTCCTAAGCCCCATTCCAGACCTGAATTACTAAGGTTTTGCTCAAAGGAAGGCCTAGCAAGTCCGGAAGACACCTGAAGAAACCAGGTAAGGTTCAAGGAGCGCCAGGAACTGATATATTCTAAGACTAGCCTAGTCTGATCTTTATAAATAACGCCCAAAAGCAGCCCCTTCCATAACCCATAACCTGGACCACTTTTTCTAGGCCATCTCAATCCAGATATCCTAGCTCACAGCTCCAGAGATTCATTCTAAAGATTTGTTCCAAACAATGGGGAACAGATACTGATTCTTTCAATTACATGCCTTGGACATTTTAGCAAAAGCTCCTGCCAGGTTTTGAGGCTGCCTGATTGTTAAGGAGTTAAGGAGAATGAACATTAATTCTCAATATAAAACCCTTTCAATATCTCTTTCTTGGTCTTCCTGCCCTCCCACCTCACTGCCTCTGAAATCTTAAATCTGTTCCTTTCTTTCCCTTTTTCTTTCTTTTTTTTTATTTTTATTTTTTGAGACAGAGTGTTGCTCTTGTTGCCCAGGCTGGAGTGCAATGGCACAATCTTGGCTCACTGCAACCTCTGCCCCCTGGGTGCAAACAGTTCTCCTGCCTCAGCCTCTTGAGTAGCTGGGATTACAGGTGCCTTCCACCATGGCTGGCTAATTTTTTTTTAAATATTTTTAGTAGAGATGGGGTTTCGCCATGTTGGCCAGGCTGGTCTTGAACTCCTGACCTCATGATCTGCCCGCCTCGGCCTACCAAAGTGCTGGGATTACAGGTGTGAGCCATCATGCCCGGCCTCTTTCCCTTTTTCTATCAGTGATTCAGGGATTGGATGAGTCTCTGTGGTTTGTTTTGCCCGGAAGAATAGAAGGCTTCTGTCCCAACTGGTGTTGCCAAAGCAACATATTAATTCCATGCCATGATCCTGGGTCAAGATCTGTACAATCTGATTGGTCATATCACCTCTGATGGCAAGGGAGTGGAAGTGGTCAAAATCATGGAGTCCCAGCTTTCGGAGACGCCTTGCAGCTGCCCGGTAACATTTCCAGGGCTGAGGCTCCACAAGGAGGTAGCGGCAGAGGGAGGAAAGATGGGCCAGGAACTCCCACAGGCCATGGTCCCCATGGTTCAGATGAATCCACATGGTTATCGACATGCAGAAGCCAATGTCAAAAACTGAACGTCCAAATTGGCTTAAGAAAGAGCTCAAGAGAACCTTCCGGGTCCTCTGATTCATGAAATCCAGGGTAATAAAGGTCAAAGCATCGGGAAAAGGACATTCTTTTTTGGCTCGCTTCACCAGGACTGGATCTATGTCACAGCAGAGGAGACGGAGTTCTCTTGAGGCATCTGAGCAGGTCTCCCCGTCAGGTAGGGAAAGGAAGTGTTTGTATAGAGCCACACTCAGATCCTAGAAGAATCCAAAAGAGCTTTGTCACTGCAGTTCTTAACCAGTAAACAGAAGAGAAATCTGTATCATTTTCCCGAGAATGCCACTTACCCCTGGCTGTACAGGATGTGAAGTTCCTAAACCATAACCTAAAGAGATTGTGCAAAAAGTTTTCCACAGAGTAGGCTCTCAGTGCCCTCCAGGGGTCACATGCTGTAATGCATTATCCCCATATTTTCCTGACACTGATGACAGATTGGGTTGTATAGTTGAACGTTACAGCCAAATGGATGCAGCAAAAGTGCCTACAGCAGTATTTCCTGGCTTAAGTAATATGCTGATAAAATCACTCTTTTTCTGGGTATCTCAGACCCTAGGGAGGAGGAAAGGGGTCCAGAGGCATAACCAGCATCCCTTACCAGGAAAGTGAGGAATAGACAAGTACCATCTTATAAAAACCTGCTTCTCAGACTTGTGGTGGGGGAAGTCTGGATTCCAAAGTCCTCATTCAGCCTTCACTACAGGTTCAATTTTACTACCTGTCTTAGGATTCACCACCTCCTTCTGAGACATTCTGCTCCTATAACCATCATTGCTAAAAGTCACTGCTGACAACCTTCTAGGCAAACCCAATGATTTGTGATCTTTTACCACATTAGCACCTTTTTTTACTCTTAAGTCACCATCTCCTTTCTCTAACTTTGAATTCTCTTATTTTTTTTTTTGGAGACAAAGTCTGGTTCTGTCACCCAGGATGGAGTGCAGTGGTACAATCTCGGCTCACTGCAACCTCTGCCTCCCAGGTTCAAGTGATTCTTCTGCCTCAGGCTCCCAAGTAGCTGGGATTACAGGCATGCGTCACCACACCCGGCTAATTTTTCTATTTTTAGTAAAGACAAGGTTTCGCCATGTTGGCCAGGTTAGTCTTGAACTCCTGACCTCAGTGATCCACCTGCCTCAGCCTCCCAAAGTGTTGGGACTATAGGAATGAGCCACTGCACCTGCCCTCTAACTTTGATTTCTATAACCATTATAACTAACTCAAATTTGCGTTTTTCCACATAGTATTTGCAAGGCATTTTTCTATTTACTACTTTATTTGCTTGGTGTAACAAGCATGTGAGGAAAATTTATTAATGCCTTTTGTGCAGGTGAAGAAAATGCACAATGGAAACCACCCAGATGTCCAATGATAGTGGCATGGACCAATAAATGTAGTATAATCGTAAAGATATGCGTTGAAACCGAACAATTTTTATGTGCAAAAAAAGAAAAAAAAATCATGAAGATAGAATACTAAATAGCAGTTAAAAATGAAGGTGCTCAGCTTAGTGCACAACATAGATGAGTGTCACAAACACATAATGTTGAGAAATAAAGCAAGCCATAAAGGAAAATATATGACAAGCATCCACTTACATGAAGCTCAAAAATGGGTGAAATTAAAGTACATTAGGGAAGAAAAACAGTACACTATAAAGAAAAGCAAGGAAATAATAGAAGGCTAGTTGTTACCTCTGGGTAGAGATAGGGGTTTATGAACAGGAAAAGGCATATAGGGGAACTTGTGAGGTGCTGAAAATGTTTATTCTTTTTTTTTTTTTTGGAGATAGGGTCTTACTCTGTTTCCCAGGCTGGAGTGCAGCGGTGCAATCATGGCTCACTGCAACCTTGACTTCCTAGGCTCCAGAGATCTTCCTACCTCAGCCTCATGAGTAGCTAGAACCACAGGCACACACCACCATGCCCAGCTAATTTTTGTATTTTTGGCAGAGATGAGATTTTGCCATGTTGCCCAGGCTGGTCTTGAGCTCCTGAGCTCAAGCAGTCCACCAGCGTCAGCCTCTGAAAATGTTAGGATTACAGAGGTTAGCCATTGTGCCCAGTTTTTTGTTGTTTTATGAGAGACAGGGTCTCACTTTGTCGCCCAGGCTGGGGTATGTGGCACAATCAAGGCTGACTGCAGCCTCGACCTCCTAGGTTCAAGCAATCCTCCTCCCTTGGCTCCCTAAGTACTGGGACTACAGATGCCCATCACCACACCTGGCTAACTTTTTGTAGAGATGGGGTTTTGCCATGTTGTCCAGGCTGGGGAAGGAGTTTTTAAAATTGAAAAAAAGCACCCATAAATTATGGTACATCTATACAATGAAACATCAGGAAGCCACTAAAAAAAGAATGCAGTGATATAAATAATCTCAGAATTAAAAACTACTAATAGTGTGTTACTATTTGTAAAACTAAAAGGGGGGTATTTATACATACATAAATGCTGGTGGGGGAAAAGGAGGATTTAGGGTTGGGAGTAGAGACTTACTTTTTACTAAATACCCCTTTGTATTTTGAATTTTTTTGTTTTATCAAGCGCAAGCATCTTTTCCCCCCCTTTCTCACTACAAAGATCCAGAAGAGAAAGCTTTTTTTTGAGTGCAAAACAGAAAGCTCCATAAATATACAGCCAGGTTTGGGAACCACTACCCTAGTTAACTGCCAACTATGTCTTTACCTCTCATGTGTATACTACTCTCAACTTTAAAATCTCTAGTGGTTTCCTAATGCCTTTCGTGAAATCCCAAGCCCTAAGCTCAGTCTCTCTTTTCCATTGTTTTTACCCTCCGACTTCCTGTATCATCACAGTGGAGAAATTTTGAGGGGACACTGGATATCCACCCATCTCATTCCAGTCTTTGAGACTGTATCCAAATGTCCCCCTCCTGTTTATAAGCTGGGTCCCACAAGGTCTGCAATTATCCCCCAAGTCTCTTCTGTGAAAGGACAGCAAGAAGACAAAATTGCTGCCCTCCAGATGCTGGACTGCAGTGATGGAGGGAGCGGAAAAGGGGTACTAATTAACTTTTGAAGCATTTGCCATCGTAAGTTCAGACTGACTGCTCCTGTAGGATATCCCAGTGGCTACAAATAGATGTGGGAGAGATATTTCCTTATTTTGCATGTGGTTTGACTATAATCATTGTATGTCTAGGAATAGTTTGCAGTAACAAGAGTGGCAATGCCACCCTTCTCCATTCCCTCGGGCAAAATGTTCTATTTCCTTCTTGATCCTCTCCACTGTACTCTGTCAACTCACTTTTTTTTTTTTTTTTTTTTCGGCTCACTGCAACCTCTGCTTCCCGGGTTCAAGCGATTCTCCTGCCTCAGCTTCCCAGGTAGCTGGGATTACAGGCGCCCGCCACCACGCCCAGCTAAATTTTTGTGTTTTTAGTAGAGACGGGGTTTCACCATGTTAGCCAGGCTGGAGTGGAACTCCTGACCTCGTGATCCGCCCGCCTCGGCCTCCCAAAATGCTGCGATTATAAGCATGAGCCACTGCGCCCGGCCAATTCACTGTTTTGTTCTTTTTAAATAAACATGTAGGCTCCAGGGTTTGTCCTGCACTGTATAGCACACACCAGTCTCAATATCAGGCATGATTCTGTCACCCTTGGCTCTTCTCTCCCAGTAAACCAAACCTAACCCCACGTTCCCAAACGTGTGTCTCTGGAAGCCCCCTCTTCCCAGCCAAGGCGCCAGGCACGCTGGGCAGAGGCCACCCTAGATACAGGGACCCATCCCCACTTGGGGCCTGACCCTGAAGAAGTGGGAACGTAGTTGACAAGGACTCCTCTCTAAGAGAGATTCCTAAGACAGATGGTGGATCACTGGAGGGCAGGCAGCAGCAGCACTGGGTCGGTCAACGCCACGCTTTATACTCATTTTGGGAAAGTTTCGATGGGTGTGATGCCACGCCCAAGCCAGAACCACAGTGGATGTGGAGGCACCCAACCTCTTGGCTATGGATGCTCCAACCCCTTCCCTGTCACTCACCCCGGAGTTACACCCCACGTCCAGCCCCAGAATCGGCTCGTTCTCGGGACTCTGAGGAAAGAGCTGTCGAAGCAGCTCCGGGGGCAGGAGGCGGAGCCGTTGCTCCGGAGGGTGGAAGCGAGAATAATGAGGAAAATTTCCGAACGGGGCGGCCCCAGGTTCCAGAACTCGTGGTTCCTCTTCCGCTGCGGTCTCCTTAACGCCCCCTCCAGCCAGTTCTGTGAGCCCCGCCATTAGTCTCTACGCCGCCACTGGGCCTTGGCGGAACCGGAAGTCAGGAACCTGCGGTCGGCGTGGGCGGTGGCGGTGCCAGCGCGCGTGCGCCGAACGGCGAGGACGGGTGAGTGGAATTCTGTGGTGAATCAGAAAGGCTGGCCTGACACCGTCTCTCTGTGTACCTGGAGCCGGCTAGCGCGTGGCGCTTGCGTTGTATTATTGAGTCCTCATCTCAACACTTGGAGGGGATTAGCAATATCCACGTTTTACAGGGAGGAAACAAGCTCTGAGGGCTAAGTGTCTTGGCCAAGCTGACACCGTTTGAAACTTGGGCTACTTGACCCAGAACAAGTATAATAGTTTGTTGGGATCTTGGAAATCAATTTTAGTCCAATTTCCTTCCTTTCCTGCAAAAAGCGAGACCCGGAGATAACTCACTTGTCTGGGGTCAGTGAATCTGGGACTCAGGAACTTCCACCTGGTTCAGGAAAGGGTAGCCAGGAGCTGCAGATCACTTGCGAAGCCGTTGACTCAGCCCTGTCCCCCAGGGGCAACTGTAGACCATGAGCTCTTTGAGAGGCAAGGACCGTGCCTTAAGAGCCCGCACTTAAAGAGTGCTTACCTGGCACCAGACACCCTTCTAAGCCCCTTAGCCAATCCTCCCACTAACTGCATGAGAAAATGTATTTTTTTTCCTTTTTCTCTCTCTCTCTTTTTTTTTCTTTTTCCTTTTACATAAATGAGGACACTGGGGTACAACAAAGTAACTTGTCCAAGATCTCACAGTTAGACATGATGGTACTAGGATTTGAACCCAGAGTTTGGATCCAGAGGGTGTGCTTGCAACATGGTTATTCTCAGCCTCGAGTCTTCTATACCTACCATAGGCCTAGCACAAAGATGCTCAACAAATGTTTGTTGAATGACAACTCAATAGAGGATGCAAGGAGGTGACTAAGGCCAGATCTGTTTGGGGAAAATTTAAATGGAAGGGAGAAAGGATGCGAACTGAAACAGACATAGTGGAATGGAGTTGGGGAAGATGTGAGCCAGAGATTGGAAATAACAGAGCTGATAAGAAGAGGAACTGAAAGGTCAACTAGGTAGCAGGTTCCAGTCAAAAGCCTGGATGGCCCAGAATATTCAACAAGGTCAACCAAGGGTCCGCAGAGTTGTTCAGGACCCCCACCCCCACCCCTGTCCTTGGCCCACCCATGTTAAAGGGGTCTCCTGCTCCATGAGGCCAGCAGTTTGCTAAACTTCTTAAACGGCGCTGAAGCATGACTCCTGCAAACAGTGCCGTCAGGAGTTAAAATAAGCCCTGTTTTCCTCTCAGTTTTTACTTTATATTTTCATCTCTGTCTGGCCTGCTGTTTCTCTAGTTTCATTTATTTGAGGACATAAGTTAATAAACAAAAGTCACTCTGGAATTGACTTTTGTATTCTGCCCAACTTACAGAAAAGGAGAAAAAGCTGCATCATTTTGACTAATTTTGGTGAGCTGAGCTGAACTTACCCCTTTTTGTCGCTAGATGACGCTAGCACGAATAATTAACAATATTCAAGGAGCTGGAATCACCTTGCTTTTGTAAACACTTGTTTGTTTGTTTAAACAGGGCCAGGGTAGTGAATGGCAAGAACTCCTGATCCTGGGGTTCCTCCAGAAGCAAAGATCGGGCCTGGTAACATTACTGGTGACCTAAAATGCTTGAGAGGTGACCTCATAAAGAGGTGTTTCAATTTGATATACTCTGGTGACTTTTCTAACCTATGCCCACTTTGCGGAGCTTGAACAGCACAAGTGACTTGACAGTACCAGCCCCAGCACCTCAAATAGCTGTTAGCAGCACCTAAGAGCTTGCTCTGCACTTTGGTCAGTCCAGTTTTGTGGAGTGTGATGCATATATAATTCCAAGGGAAGGGGGCAGAAGCAGTGCCCTCTTTAAGGAAAAACCCCCACCAAATTACAAATATAAAGATAGATATAAAAGTGAATATTTATTTATAATGAGAAATCACAACAAATTACAATTTTTTTTTGAGACAGAGTTTCACTCTTGTTGCCCAGGCTGGAGT
Source organism: Aotus nancymaae (assembly GCF_030222135.1). Taxonomy (NCBI): domain Eukaryota; kingdom Metazoa; phylum Chordata; class Mammalia; order Primates; family Aotidae; genus Aotus; species Aotus nancymaae. The sequence goes on from NW_026988428.1 coordinate 33,672,676, forward strand.
GCAATGGGCGCGACCTTGGCTCACCTCAGCCTCTGCCTCCCAGGTTCAAGCGATTCTCTTGCCTCAGTCTCCCAAGTAGCTAGAATTACAGGCATGCACTGCGCCCCGCTAATTTTGTATTTTTAGTAGAGATGGGTTTTCTCAGTTTTGGTCAGGCTGGTCTTGAACTCCTGACCTCAGGTGATCCACCTGCCTTGGCCTCCCAAAGTGCTGGGATTACAGGTGTGAGCCACTGAGCCCTGTGACAAATTATAAATTTTTAAAAGCTGACTACCACAAGCATCACAAAAAATTTCTGTAATAGTTTGATTGATTAGATGCAAGTCACACTTGAATGTTACTTTTTTTCTTACATTTTTGGCTGCATACTCTTTGATTGCTTCTTCACATGACAATCACTTGATAATATCATTTTATAGAGAGACTGGGAAGGTAATTCGATCTTTTCTTAGCATGAGTTGATAGTTTAAAAAAGTTTTCTATTATTTGATGGTCTTTTTATTTTTATTTTTGAGACGGAGTTTCGCTCTTGTTACCCAGGCTGGAGTGCAATGGCGCGATCTTGGCTCACCGCAACCTCCGCCTCCTGGGTTCAGGCAGTTCTGCCTCAGCCTCCTGAGTAGCTGGGATTACAGGCACGCACCACCATGCCCAGCTAATTTTTTGTATTTTTAGTAGAGACGGGGTTTCACCATCTTGACCAGGATGGTCTTGATCTCTTGACCTCGTGATCCACCCGCCTCGGCCTCCCAAAGTGCTGGGATTACAGGCGTGAGCCACCGTGCCCGGCTGATGGTCTTTTATTATTTGATAGTTTTAAAAAGTTTCAGGTTCACAAGTTGTTATTGGCAATGTCATGTAAATTTTTAGGTTCGCTATCAAATTGGGGGAGAACCTGGATTAAATTTCTTTCATTTATTAGCTGGAAGATTTCAGAGCATTTCAAGTTTTCTTGTGCAAGAAATAATCTTAGATTTACTCTTCAAATGGACTGTATTTGTTAGCCAATTTGTCTTTGAAAACCTCATTATGAATGGTGCATTATAAAATTTTTATGATTTGCATTGATAGCAGTAATTTGTGTCAAGTCAGCCAAAAAATTTAAACATAGGGATTCTGATAAATTGTGTTTTGTACAATTCCATAAAGAAATAAAAGAATGCATGGTGCATTTATAATTATATATGCTGTGCAGACAAGACAAAACTTGTTTTGACTGGTGTTTTAATAAGAGACAAAATCTTCTGCTTATGATTGGAAGAATTTTCTTCAGACTAGCTTCTGACTTCATGTATTTTCAAATCTTGATTCTCCTCCACTCCCACATAACTTTGGGTGCCAGGTGCTGTAGGAGACATTTATATCCTGGTTTGACCTCTGCCCTTGTCATGTGACCTACATGTCACAATACCAGGTGAGTCAGCTTGGTAGGTGAATAAAAGTACTTCTGGAAGGTATTCCTGTGTCTGGGTTGCGGGTGGTAACTATGCATAGAAGTGTCTGTACACCATATGAATAGCTATCAAATGAAGTATATTCCCAACTAAACTTCCCTGTAGCTTTTATTTCCCAAAAATGCCTGTGGCCACTTCAGTGTCATCTAACACAAAGAAAATGTGAAGAAGGGGAAGTCAGAGCACAAATAGACAGCAGCCTTAACCAACTGCAGTTAAGATATCTTACTTTTTCAAATTTTACAAAAACAAATGACCTTGTAAACACATTGCAAGGGTCTTGGAAAGGTCCTGCATGGGAGTGAGGATCCCGAAGCCTGAGCTTCATTAGCTTCATGGTAAATCTATCTCTTCCCTGCACAAAATGTGTACCCAAGCACAGTTAAAAAGAAGAGGTAGGGCTGGGTGCGGTGACTCACTCCCGTAATCCCAACACTTTGGGAGGTCGAGGCGGGTGGAATCATGAGGACAGGAGTTCGAGACCAGCCTGACCAACATGGTGAAACCCCCATCTCTGCTAAAAATACAAAACACATCGTGTCACTGCACTCCAGCCTGGGCAACAGAGCGAGACTCCCTCTCAGGAAAAAAAAAAAAAGAGGTAGACCTAGAATTTGAAATATCCAATTTAGCAATGACTCACATGTATCATGGCTTCCGTTTCCTCCCACAGGAAGCTTGTACAGCTGACATCGTGGTCCATGGTCCAGCCCATCCTACCCTCTTGTCCTCTCTGATCACACCCCAGGGCCATTGTTCAGCTGCTGCTCACCTGCCTCACTCACTGCCTCTAGGGTAGAGCTCAGGGGACCTCAGAACTCAGGATGAAGCAGGAACCTATGTATATGTTTAAAAACTGAACCTGGCCGGTGCGGTGGCTCATGCCTATAATCCTAGCACTTTGGGAGGCTGAGGTGGGTGGATCACCTGAAGTCAGGAGTTTGAGACCGGCCTGACCAACATGGTGAAACCCTGTCTCTACTAAAAATACAAAATGAGCTGGGCGTGTTGGCCCATGACTGTAATCCCAGCTATTTGGGAGGCTGAAGCAGGAGAATTGCTTGAACTCAGGAGGCTGAAGTTGCAGTGAGCCAAAATTAAATTGCACCATTGCACTCCAGCCTGGGCAGCTAGAGTAAAACTCCATTAAAAAAAATAATAATCTATGTTTTCACAGAAACAATGTTCCAATAAGGAACTCGTACCTGAACTTTTGAAACACAACCATCTATAAATTGGGAATTTAGTCTTTATTATAGTTGAGAGATTCTACATTTAGTCCTTGTAGAGTTTTAAACCATTTGGAAAGAATAACCATAGGATTTACAAATGCAGTGTTATAGCTGATGACGACCAAGAGAGTCCCTATTCGAAATCTCTCATTTTCTTTTTTTCTTTTTCAATATCCCAGGTCCTGCTTTGACCTCATTTTCAGATGAGCAAACTGAGACCTGGGAGGTAAAGACAGTTTCTCCAAAGATAGGGCTGAATTATGCAAGGTAGTCTAAGTGCTGTAACAAGCAATCCCCAATTCTCAGTGATTTACTCATCCAGTATCATGGTTCAATGTGGGTCACAGGGAGAGCGGGAGAGGGCATTCTGTTTCTCAGAGACTTCCTGGGCCCATCTAGAAGCTCTGTCTTTTCTAGGGGACTCAGAGTGAATCCTCTGAACCTGGCTGCAGATGAGGGAAATGAGAGCCTAGAGAATCTCAAGGGAAGATCTGGGCCAGATCCGGAAGAGGCATTCCTGACTCTTCCTCACACGTTCCATGAGTTGGCCAGAGCTCAGTCTCGCAGTCCACCTGGATGCAAGAACGGTGGGCTAGCAGTGTGTCCAGGAAGAAGAAAACATGGGTTTGTGAGAAAATGAACTAGTTTCTGACTGGGAAAAACAGGAGAAGAGAAAGGCAGTGAATATTTGTGAAATATTGACCAGCCGGTTGGCACTGGACTTTATATATTATTTCATTTAATCTGGCCTAGACTTTAGGGTCTCCTTATCCTTGTGATGGTATTTTTTTTAACCTCAATCCTATATGGAAGGTAAAGTGGAAACAAGGGTATTTCTCATCCTTCATTTCTCTCCCAAGACACATTTAGACCTCAAGGTTCTCATTAAGCGAATAATCTGTCTTCCCTAATTACTGAGAAGAGAGCCTTTTTTGATGAGGTATTCTCTAGCCGACCCTACAAAATCTAAACCATTTTCTTGTCCCCTGTGAAATCCCACAGGTCCTGCAGGTGATTAACAGCTAATCTTGTCAGCTATTTTCAGAATCTCTCCCCTTTCTCTTCTGAAATAAATTATTTTCATTGTATCAATTAGAGTTAATCGGTTGCAAGTAACAGAAATTGACTCTGGTTGATAAACAGAAAAGGAATTTGTTGAAAGGATATATAAGAGTTCACAGATTGTAAAAGGAAAACAGGAGAACCAGGCTTGAAAAGGACATAAGAGACTTCCAATTAAAGGTGGTGGATTGCTGCTGAGCGCAGTGGCTCATGCCTGTAATCCCAGCACTTTGGGAGGCTGAGGTGGGTGGATCACAAGGTCAGAAGTTCAAGACCAGCCTAACCAAGATGGTGAAACCCCGTCTCTACTAAAAATACAAAAAAATTGGCGGGCGTGGTGGTGGGCACCTGTAATCCCAGCCACTCAGGAAGCTGAGGCAGAGAATTGCTTGACTGATGGAGACCTGGAATCCTTAGGAATTTACAATGGCTTTGCATTGAGTTGAAATTATGACAGCAAAAACAACAACAACAACAAAAATAAATTATGACAGCAAAACACCAGTTAATATGACAGAAAAAGCCCAGACAAAGAAGTAGTCATGTTCCTAGAAATGAAGGGCCCAGCAAGTGTCAAGTATAATGGATGAAAATAGTTTCACAAATTATACAGCCTGGTGAGTTTTCACAACACCGAGGACAGCGAGGAAATCCTACATGTTTTCAGAAAGACTAAAAACAAAACAAAGAAAAAAACATTTCATACAAAGGGTCAGGAATCACAACAGCAGTAGATCTCTCACCAGCCACACTGGCAGCTGGAAGACAATGGGACAATGCCTTGAATGTTCTGGAAGAAAATGATTTCCAATCTTCCATTCTGTACACAGCCAAATGATTAATTTAGTGTGAAGACAGAATGAAGCATTTTTAGACATGCAAGAAACCAAACCCATTGTCTTCTATGAGCTCTTTCTCAGGAAGCTACTGGAGAAAATTTTCCACCAAAATGAGGTAGAAAAACAAGAAGGGAAAGTGTATGGAACCTAGAAAACAGGTTTTTAACAGAGGAGAGTTGAAGGGAATCCCTGGGATGGAGATGGAGGGGTTACTGAACAGCAGCAGGGCAGCAGATCTTCAGAGTGGCCAGTGCAGGCTACAGCGGTCAGAAGATTCCAGTAGAGAAGACGGCATCAACAAGATGAAATTGATAATACATTTAATGGGCTGGGTGCAGTGGCTCACACCTATAATCCCAGCGCTTTGGGAGGCTAAGGTGGGTGGGTCACTTGAAGCTGGGAGTTTGAGACCAACATGGTCAACATGGTGAAACCCCATCTCTCCTAAAAACATAAAAATTACCTGGGCCGTGGGGGCATGTGCCTGTAATCCCAGCTACTCAGAAGGCTGAGGCATGAGAATTGCTTGACCCCTGGAGGCAGAGGTTGCAGTGAGCTGAGATTGTGCCACTGCCCTCCAGCCTGGGGGACAGAGTAAGACCCTGTTTCAAAAAACAAACAAACAACAAAAAACCACTGAATGTATCCGAACATATTCAGAGGATGTTTACTCACTTAGGAAAGAGTTAAGAAGTTACTAATAAGGGCATAAAAAACTAACCAATTGAACATACAACTAACAATAACAATAATCAGCTCCCAGAAAAGCAAAATGTTGTGCAAGAAAGGAGAAGTAATAATTGTATACTACATAGTTCAGTGGTCCACAGGGTTTATAGTCTTGATAATGTAAACACTGAATATTGATCAATCTGCAATCATGGTTATAACCAAATCAGGACAGGGTAGTAGTGGTGGGAGGTAGTGGGAATGTGTGTGTGCACGCAAAAGCCTGTATGCCCTTGATTTCCTTCTTTCTGTTTTTAATTCCTTCTGATTTTTACTCTGACTCACCTTTTTTGTTTTCTTGTTCAAACTGATGTATTCCAAGCTTTCTAATGCAAGTATATTAGTTTTATAGTTAGAAAAAAAACGAATACAGGTTATTACCAAGAAAAGGTTAGGGACCAGATCTCTGCATCCTCAGCTTCCCTTCTTAATTCACCATGGATTTACAACTGTGAATCTTTCTCAGTGTTTTTTGAGCCTACTTATGTTTTCAGCACGTGCCACTGCTTGGGCATAATGAATTCACCCTGCTGTGCAAAGTATGTCTTCCCACCCCTCCCCACCCCTCCCCACCCCTGCCCTCGAGAAGGAGTCTCGCTCTGTCACCGAGGCTGGAGTATAGTAGTACAATCTTGGCTCACTGCAACCTCTGCCTCCCAGGTTCAAGTGATTCTCCTGCCTCAGCCTCCTGAGTAGCTGAGACTACAGGTGCACGCCACCATGCCCAGCTAATTTTTGTATTTTTAGTAGAGACGGGGTTTCATCATGTTGGCCAGGATGGTCTTGAACTCCTGACCTCTTGGTCCGCCAGCCTTGGCCTCCTAGAGTGCTGGGATTACAGGCGTGAGCCACCGTGCCTGGCCCCAAAGTATTTCATGGAATCATAGAATCTTACATTTTCATTTATCATTGTTCAAACCCAAGGAATTCCCTGGACTCAAGAATTACACAAGGTGTGTTCAGGCAGTGTGGCTGGGGAAAGGTCTGTGAAGGCAGGTAGTGGATGGAGGACTGCGGTCTTTGGGGTCAGTGGGTGGCAGAGGGGCTGGTAAGAAACAGGGAAGGAGAGGACTGAGAAGAGGAGCTGAAGAACCATCCCCTGCTGCAGACGCCAAAGGAGGAGGACAGAACAACCGTGTCCCGCCCCTGCTGAAAGCCCTCAAAGGCTCTCCGGTACCCACACAGTAAAGTCTGAAGGTCTTAAATCAGATCTTCTTGAACTTGAATGCGAAAAGGAATCACCTGAACCTCTTGTTAAAATATAGATTCTGGCTGGGCATGGAGGCTCACGCCTGCAATCCCAGCACATTGGGAGGCCAAGGCGGGAGGACCCCTTGAGCCTAAGAATTCAAGACCAGCCTGGGCAACATAATGAGACCCTGTCTCCACAAAAAATTTAAGAACTTAGCCAAGCATGGTGGTGCATACCTGTATTCTTAGCTACTCAGGAGGCTGAGGTTGGGAGAATCACCTGAGCCATGATTGCACCACTGCACTCCAGCCAGGGCAACAGAGCGAGACCTTGTCTCTAAATAAATATATACATGTAGGTTCTGATTCAGAAGGCCTGTGATGGGCCTGAGGGTCTGCATTTCTGATAAGCCCACAGGTAGTGCATTCTTTTTGAGCAGTAAGGCCTCAGAGCACTCACAAGCTCCTCTGAAACTGACTTCCTGTCTGTTCCTTCACCTTCCCCTGCACTCCCCACCCGACTCCAACATCTCTGTTCCAGCCATGCTGAACCACTCCCAGTGCCCTGAATGTGCTGGGTGGGAACTCTATGTCTTTGCACATGCTGTTCCCCGTACCTGGAATCTACCCTCCATGCACCACTCCCACTCTCCTCAAGACCCAGCTCATGCCTGTCCTCTTTTGTGAAGACTTCACTAGCCACTCTCCTTCAAAGACAGTGAATATTTTCCTCCCTCTAGCTACATGAATGTCTCTTGCTGCATTTGTCACACAATACTGCAATGTTTGATTGACTATGAACTCATGGAAAAGAATGACCACATCTAGCCTTTGTAGCCCCAGCATCTGGCACGATGCCAGGCAGCTAAAGGAATGCCGCTTTAATGAGTGGAGGCTCTTTATACATAAAGAAGGAACAGATTCTCGGTAACGTACAGTTTTACAAAGGGGAGAAAAAATACTTCTCAGGAAAAGACATCTGATGTCTCAAGTAGGTGATACAAGGTGAGTATCTCTACTTACCAATATTACTTCCGTCATCCTTCCCTCCTTCTTCCTTCCTTCCCTCTCTCCTTCCCTCCTTTCCTTTTTCTCTATTTATTTTTTGAGTTTCCTTTTACAGTATATATATATATACACACACACACATATAATATATAATATAATGGTATATAATATAATGTATCATTATATATGTATATATATTTATATTTACATATATTATATATATATATATATATTTTTTTTTTGAGACAGAGTCACTCTGTCACCCAGGCTGGAGTGCAGTGGCGCGATCTCCGCTCACTGCAACCTCCACCTCCCAGGTTCATGTGATTCTCCTGCCTCAGCCTCCCCAGTAGCTGGGACAGGCACTTGCCACCACGCCTAGCTAGTTTTTTGTATTTTTAGTAGAGACAGGGTTTCACCGTGTTAGCCAGATGATCTTGATCTTCTGACCTTGTTATCCACCCGCCTTGGCCTCCCAAAGTGCTGGGATTACAGGCTTAAGCCACCACACCTGGCCTACAGTATATTTTAGCACCCAAGTTATAGAATTCTTTCAGTATAGAAAAATTAGCAAATCTAGATAAGCCACAAGAAAAAAACCTATTCTTACCCACCCTCTGGCGATAACCATAATTAACATTAAAATTAAAAAAAAAATTTTTGTAGGTATGTGGTAGGTGAATGAATTTATGGAGTACATGCAATATTTTGATACAGGCAATAATAATCATATCAGAGTAGATGGAGTGTCCGTCAGTTCAAGTGTTCATCCTTTTTTTTTCAAACAATCCAATTTTAGTTACTTTTATATGTACGATAAATTATTGTTGACTACAGTCGCCCTCTTGTGCTATCAAATTCTAGACCCTGGTCATTCTAACTAACCCATTAACCATCCCCACTTCCACATCCCGCACTACCCCTCCCAGCCTCTGGTAATCATCGTTCTACTCTATATCTCTATGAGTTCAATGGTTTTAATTTTCATTTTCCAGAAATAAGTGAGAACATGCAAAGTTTGTCTTTCTGTGCTTGGCTTATTTCCCTTCACATAATGACCTCCAGTTCCATCTATGTTGTTGCAAATGACAGGATCTCATTCTTTTTTATGGCTGAATGGTACTCCATTGTGTGTATGTACCACATTTTCTTTATCCATTCATCTGTTGATGGACACTTATGTTGCTTCCAAATCTTGGCTATTGTGAACAGTGCTGCAATAAACATGGGAGTGCAGATATGTCTTTGATATAATGATGTCCTTTCTTCTGGAAATATACCTAGTAGTGGGATTGGTGAATCATATGGTAGCTTTATTTTTAGTTTTTTGAGGACCTGCCAAACTGTTCTCCATAGTGGTTGTACTAATTTACATTCCCACCAACAGTGTATGAGGCTTCCCTTTTCTCCACATCCTCACCAGTATGCGTTAATGCCTATCTTTTGGATGAAAGCCATTTTAACTAGGATGAGATGATATCTCATTGTAGTTTTTGACTTGCATTTCTCTGATGATCAGCTGAGCACCTTTTCATATACCTGTTTGCCATTGTATATCTTCTTTTGAGAAATGTCTATTCAGATCTTTTGTTTATTTTTATTTTTTTGAGACGGAGTTTCACTCTTTTTGCCCAGGCATGATCACTGCAACTCCCACCTTCCAGGTTCAAGTGATTCTCCTGCCTCAGCCTCTCTAGTAGCTGGGGTTACAGGCATGTGCCACCATGCCTGGCTAATTTCTGTATTTTTAGTAGAGATGGGGTTTCTCCATGTTGGTCAGGCTGGTCTTGAACTCCTGACCCCCGGTGATCCGCCCGTCTCAGTCTCCCAAAGTGCTGGGATTACAGGTATGAGCCACCACGCCCCGCTCTTTTGTCCATTTTAATTGGATTACTAGATTTTTCCTATTGATTTATTTGACCTCCTTATATATTCTGGTTATTAATTCCTTGTCAGATGGATAGCCTACAACTATTTTTTCTTCCATTCTGTGAGTTGTCTCTTCACTTTGTTGATTGTTTCCTTTGCTGTGCAGAGGCTTTTTAACTACATGTGATCCCATTTGTCCATTTTTGCTTTGATTGCCTGTGCTTGTGGGGTATTACTCAAGAAATCTTTGCTCAGACCAATGTGCCAGAGAGTTTCCCCAATGTTTTCCTTTAGTAGTTTCATAGTTTGAGATCTTAGATTTAAGACTTCAATTTTGATTTGATTTTTGTATTTGGTGAGAGATGGGGGTCTAGTTTCATTCTTCTGCAGATGGATATCCAGTTTTCCCAGCACCACTTGTTGAAGAGAATGTTCATTTCCTAATGTGTGTTCTAGGCAACTTTGTTGAAAATGAGTTCACTGTCGATGTATGAATTTATTTCTGGGTTTTATTTTCTGTTCCACTGGTGTATGTATCTGTTTTTATGCCAGTACCATGCTGTTTTGGTTACCATAGCGGCTCTGTGGTATAATTTGAAGTCAGATAATGTGATTTCTCCAGTTTTGTTTTTTTGCTCAGGATAGCTTTGCCTAACATTTTGATGTATGTCCGTCTAGGGTTTTTTAAAATGTGTATCCATCTAGGGTTTTTCTATTCATAAGTAAACATAAAATGTGTGTGCATATATATATATAAAATCAACATTAAACAAATTAAGTAGTTTTAATATAACTCAAATATTACAACTGTGAGTATAGCCTCCTTTGGAGATGCCACCAGAAGCCTACATTTCAGAACATTTTTGAGGAATACAGGCCACTTAGTTTGCATAATATCCTTCAATTTAGATTTTTTTTTTGAGACAGAGTCTCACTCTATCACCCAGGCTGGAGTGCAGTGGCACGATCTCAGCTCACTGCAACCTCTGCCTCCTGGGTTGAAGCAATTCTCATGTCTCAGCCTCCCAAGTAGCTGGGACTGCAGGCGTGTGCTGCCATGCCCAGCTAATTTTTGTGTTTTTAGTAGAGATGGGGTTTCACCATGTTGGCCAGGCTGGTCTTGAGCTCCTGACTTCGAGCTCCTGACCTCAAATGATTCACCCTCCTAGGCCTCCCAAAGTGCTGGCATTACAGGTGTGAGCCACCGCTCCACCTTCAATTTGGTTTTGTCTAATGTTTCTTCATGATGAGACTCAGGCTTTGCTTTTTTTGTTTTTTTCTTTTTTGAGATAGGGTCTCACTCTGTCACCCAGGCTGGAGTGCAGTAGCATAGACTTGGCTCACTGTAGCCTTCACCTCCTGGGCTCAAACAATCCTCCTGCCTTGGCCTCCCAAAGTGCTGTGATTACACATGTGAGACACTATGCCATCAGGCTTTGCATTTTTTTTTAGCAGAAGTGTTATAAAGTGTATTTTTGTCCTTCTCAGCACATCATATCAGAAAGCACATAGTGTCAATTTGTGCCATTATTTATGTTTCATGATTAAGGTGAAACCTACCAGTTTTCTCTACTGTAGTGTTATCATTTTTTCTTTGTAACTTTTTTTTTTTTGACACAATCTTGCTCTGCCCAGTCTGGAGTGCAGTGGCACAAACTTGGCTCACTGTAACCTCTGCCTCCCAGGCTCCAATAATCCTCCCACCTCAGCCTCCCAAGTAGCTGGGACTACAGGTGCGTGCTACTCAGTTAATTTTTGTATTTTTAATAGAGACAGAGTTTCGCCATGTTGCCTAGGCTGGTCTTGAATTCCTGGACTCAAGTGATCCATCCACTTCAGTCTTCCAAAGTGCTGGGATTACAGGTGTGAGCCACCGGCCCAGTATCTCCTTTGTAATTTAAAAGTAATCTGTGAACAAAAAGCAATCTATGCACATGAAACAATACCTATCATCACCAATCATTAGGGAATGCAAACCCAAACCATAATGAGATACCAATTCAAATCCACAAATAGGGCTAAAATTTAAAAGACAGACATGAACAAGTTGGCAAGGATGTGGGGAAATTGGAACCCTCATCCATTGCTGATGGGATATAAAATGGTTCAGCCCCTTCGAAAAACAATTTGGCAGTTCCTCAAAAAGTTAAACATAGGTACATATGACTCAGCAATGTTACTCCTAGCTGAGAACTGAAAATCTAAGAGAACTGAAAACACATCTCCACCAAAATCAGGACTGTTTATAGCAGTATTACTCATATAGACAAAAGTGAAAACAAATGTCCATCAACTGATGAATGGATACATAAAATGTGGTATAGCCATACACTAGAATATTATTTGGCAGTAAAAAGGAATGAAGTGGCCGGGCACAGTGGCTCACACCTGTAATCCCAGCACTTTGAGAGGCGGAAGGGGGTGGATTGCTTGAGTCCAAGAGTTGGAGGCCAGCCTGGGCAACATGGTAAAACCCTGTCTCTAAAAAAAATACAAAAATTAGGCTGGGTGCAGTGGCAGATGCCTATAATCCCAGCACTCTGGGAGACTGAGGTGGGCAGATCACTTGAATTCAGGAGTTCAAGACCAGCCCAAACAACATGGCGAAACCCTGTCTCTACAAAAAATACAAAATTAGCCAGCATGGTGGCCCATGCCTGTAGTACCAGCTACTCAAGAGGCTGAAGCAGAAGGTTGGTTTGAGCCCAGGAGGTGGAGGTTGCAGTGAGCTGAGACTGCGCCACTGCACTCCAGTCTGAGTGACAAGAGTGAGACCCTATCTCCAAAAAGAAAAAGGAATGAACTACTAATACATGCTACAGCATAGAGAATGCTGGAAACCAAGACCTCATGGAGTATAGAAAATCCATCTCCTCCATACCCTATCCAGATTCGTATGTGAAAGAAGCCACTTATGGAAGACTATATTGTATGATTCCATTTATGTGAGGTGTTCAAAATAGGTACATTTCTAGATACAGAAAGTAGATTTATGGTTGCCAGGGGATAGGGGAAGGAGGGGAATAGGGACTAATGCTAATGGGCGAGAGAGACAAAAACATTCTAAAGTTAGATTGTGGTGATAGTTGTACAGCCCTTTGAATATACTAAGAAAACATTGAATTGCACATTTTAAATGGCAACATAAGGTGTTTGAATTATATCTCAATAAAGCTGTTTTTTTATTTTTGAGACAGAGTCTTACTCTGTCACCCAGGCTGGAGTGCAGTGGTGTGATCTCAGCTCACTGCAACCTCCGCCTCCCGGGTTCAAGCGATTCTCCTTCCTCAGCCTCCCGAGTTGCTGGGACTACAGGTGCACGCCATCACGCCCGGCTAATTTTTGTATTTTTAGTAGAGATGAGGTTTCACCATGTTGGCCAGGATGGTCTCGATCTCCGGATCTCATGATCCACTTGCCTGGGCCTCCCAAAGTGCTGGGATTACAGGTGTGAGCCACCATGCCTGGCCAGAAGCCCTGTTGTTTAATGGAGTGGGTCTGCAACAAATGCCTGTAGGAACCTTAGGAGGACTTCTGCTGTTGGAAGGATTCTGTGAGGCACCGACTTAGATCTTTCTGATGCTTAAAGACTGCTTTCACAGTCACAGCTTTGGCTTCATCTTTACCCATAAAGCCTTTAAAGCCTTTATCTTTATATTCTTCATCTACACCCAGAGACAATGTGTTCCTGACAGTGCTCTGGAGCTGATCTTTGCCCTGAGGCTTTTTTTTTTATTATTACTTTGACGATTCTTTCTTGGCTGGAAAGATTATCTTGGTCTTTTTATATTACCTCTAAATTCTGCTTAAATACAGAATAATTCTTTCTTTAGCTTTTCTCCCACTATCTGTATCTTAGGATGCAAGGCTCAAATAAGCCAAACAGACACTTTCAACACTTTGCCTGAAAATCCTAGCCAGAGTCATCAGTTAATGAGACACCTCTTCTACTTTTCACATTAGTGCTGATGAAAGTTTCACTCAACTGTCCACCACCACATCAGAATCTGTGTTCCTCCAGATTCCAATAATGCTTCCCTCAACTTTCTCTTGAGCCTTCACCCACAGTCTCCTCAAGGCCCTGCCAGCTTTCCCTCGCAGTCTCACTGAGGCTGTCCGGCGCCTCCCACGTGTTAGCTTCTGCTACGACAGTGCCTCGCTTCCAGCTGCCAAATCCTGTTCCAGGAGTCTGTGGCTGCATAGCAAATGATGTCAAGCTTAGTGGCATAAAACCACAACCATTTTATTATTCTCACAGATTCTGTGAATTAGGAATTTGGATAGGGTGTGGAGGAGATGGATTTTCTATGCTCTATGAGGTCTTGGACCTCAACCAGGAAGACTTGGTGCATGGGAGCTGGAACAGCTGAAGTTGGAGAATCCACTTCCAAGATGGTTCTTCCTGCCTACAGCTGCTGCCAGCCTGGAGGGTGTGGCTGGGAGGCTGGCTCAGCTGGGTCTCTTGGCTGGAGCACCACACGTGGCCTCTCTGGCATGGTGGCCTCGGGAATTGGACTTCTTACGTGGTGGCTCAGGAGAAAAGCCAACAGAGGGGGACAGAAGTGATGTGGGACAGGCGAGTCTCACTCCTCTTGGCAGGGTTTTCCCAGATAAAGCAAGCAGAGGGTGTGGAGAGGAGTTGGGGATGAGAGGCTGGGAAGAAAGCATCTTAGCCATTCATGGTGTGTGTGTGTGTGTGTGCACACGTGCACACACGCACACATGTGCTCACACACACACACACAATCTGTGAGGGTTGAGTAAAGGCAGATGGCGTGAGTGAGCTGGGTGAGGTTGCTCAGCTCTAGAATTTCTCCAGCCTCACTGGGGGCTGGGTACTGTATGCCAGGACTGTCCCATGGGTGGAGGATGCGTACCATGGGGCAGTAGCAGCCAGAAGAGAATGAATGGTGTAGAGGGTTGAATAGTGGCCCCTCAAGAGAGATATGTCCAAGTTCTAAAACCCTGTACCTGAGATGAGTTCATCCTAGATTTATGGTGAGCCTTAAACCCAGAGACAGGATCCTTCTAGGAGAGAGGAGAGGGAGCTTTGAGACACAGACGCAGAGGAGAAGGCCGTGTGAAGATGGAGGCACAGACTGGAGGCGCCACTGCCAAGCAACATTGCGGATCGCCTGCGGCTGCCAGAGGCTTGGAGAGAGCTTGCCACGGCCCTCCCTCAGAACCTCCAGCAGGAACCCACCCTGCTGACACCTTGATTTCAGGCTTCCAGCCTCCACAACTGTAGTGGAATGAATCACTGTTGTTTTGAGCCGCCCAGTTTGTGGCAGTTTGTACCTCAGTCCTAGGAAGCTAGCAGGCAGTCCAGATAGGAATGGGTGGTGAGGCAGGAGGCGGCAAGGGGGCCCAGCGTGTACCCCAACCTAGACCACCCATCCCTTCTGTCCCACCAGCCCTGGCCCTCAATGTTTTGCACGCTTTGAGCCCTGATCCAGGGGCCTTCCCTTTCCATGATGCCACGGCTCAGCACCGCTTCCCCGGGGGCCTGCATCTTCTCAGGACGCACAGCGCCACGGTCTCGAGCCACGGTGCCTGGTTTCTGTCCTGCACCACTGTTGGTGTCATCTCCCTTTCCTACCTCTCACTCTCTGTGGAAGTGCTTTGTATACAGTGAGTGCTTAATAAAAGTCACTTTTCTCTTCTCCGAGTCCCCTAACTCTTGCCCCAGCCCCTTTCCCTGCTCCAGCGGAATTTGTGCCCTAACCTTGTCAGAGACAAGGATAAGTCCCCCCGCCCCCACCGCTCCAGTGTGATGGCGTTCCCTCCCCTCCCACACAACGCCCCGGCCTCACGTTCCCCATAGGAGCTTGTGGGGTGATCATTAGCCCATGTGCCTCCTGACCCCACTCCCTGTCACTAATTTGTGGGTAAATTTGGACAAGTCATGGCACCCTCTGCTCCCTAGTTTCCTCTCAGGTAAAATAGAGGGTTGGAGTAGACGCATTCACCCATGCATTCCTCCATTCGCTGGAAAGGTCTTTACTGAGACCGTGTGCTGTACCTCTGCCTTCAAGGAGCTCTGGTTCTATAGGTTTTTTTGTTTTGTTTTGTTTTGTTTTTTTGAGATGGAGTCTCGCTCTATCACCCAGGCTGGAGTGAAGTGGTATAGTCTTGGCTCACTGCAACCTCTGCCTCCTGGGTTCAAGCGATTCTCCTGCCTCAGCCTCCCGAACAGCTGGGATTACAGGTATGCGCCACCACACCCAGCTAATTTTTGTATTTTTAGTAGAGACGGGGTTTCACCATGTTGGCTAGGCTGGTCTTGAACTCCTGACTTCAGGTGATCTGCTTGCCTCGGCCTCCCAAAGTGTGGGGATTACAGGTGTGAGCCGCTGTGCCTGGTCAAGATTCTATGGTTTTAAAGCTGCTGCTCTGGAAAATCTGTCCAGGTGCAACCCAGGCATTTCTTCCTGCCGTGTACCTTTTAGGAAGCAGATTTTGGCTCAAAATAAGAAAGACTCTTCTACCAGAATGGCCCCGAAATGGACAGGCTTCCATAGAAAGGGGTGAGTCCCTGGTCCAGAGGAGCCTCTGGGATTGCTTCCAACTGTGGGATCCAGATAGCCTCCATAAAGGGTTTATTGAACAGGAGGACCAATTTAACTCTGTCCACATGAAAATAAATGTGGAGATTTTACTTCAAATTCAGCAGCTCTGGTGAGAAGGCTCTCACATGGGTCCCGCTTAGACCCACACAGACTCCATGACCATCTGAGGCCACCGGTGCACGCCAGACGAGGGAAACGGCTCGGGTGTCAGAATTGCTTTTATTTTTATCTCCAGTCAGTCACAGACCCCAGGAAGGCGAGGCCAGGGAAGGGAAAAGGCGCGGACAGTGGGTTGCTTGCAGGAGCTGAGGCCAGTGGATAGCAGGAGTGTCTGGGGTATGGCAGTGGGGCCAGGTCCCTGGAGCTGTGTCTGCCCTCAGGCACTCAGGAGGGCTCAGGTGGGGGTACACTGTGTCTGAGAGATGCAACCGTCGTTCAGCAAAAGGGCTCAGTGGTGGCTGATGAGAAGATGGGTCTGGGGCTGTCTGAGAAGAGCTGGTGGCCCAATCCTGCCCCAGCCTCCAGCCACATGGGCCCTCAGTGATGCTCCCAACCAGGCCCCGCGTTTCCTCAAGCAGCCACCAGAGGGCAGAAAAGTGCTTGTGCAAAATCCCAACCCACCCAGGCGAGCAGCCAGGACACCTGGGACTTTGCCTCAGGTGGTCCAGGGAGGGAGGTACCAGTCTTTTGGAAAACAGGTGTCTGTCCCATCCTGACTCCTTCGGAAGGAAGAGTAGAGAATGGAAGAACTAAGATTCTGGGGCTTCCCCAGGTGATACAGAAGTAGCCATAGGTGTTCCCCGGGAATGAGTCCCAGACTTGCGTGTGCCTCCCTAGCCCCCATCTGCCACTTCTAGGAGAGGACTTCAGTGGGAGACCCCTCACCTCACATTGCAGACGATCAGATTCCTGGCTGCCTCCAGCTTTACAAAACCCAGCCCACCCCTTCCCAGGCCCAGCCCCACCCAGGCCAAAAATGTGAGGGGCCCGCAGGTTCCCTTCCTCCTCTACAGCTGTGACATCTGCTCAGCTGCAGTTTCCTGTAATCCTGCATTCCTGTTCCCCGCCCTTCTTCCTTCCGACACCTCTCCTAGTGTTTCGGGGCTCCCCACTGCCTGGAGATGGAACGCTTAGACTTTCGCTTGGACTCTGCTGCTGACACTGTGGTACCTGGGACCCCTCCGCTCAGGAACCAGGAGTAGGAGGCTTCGGCATCTTCTGCCCAGCCTCCTCAGCTCACAAATAAGCCATTTCTCAAATGGCTGTGATGCGTGCGCTTCATTGTTTATAGCTGAGGGCCTGCTCCTCCTCCCCGAAGCCTTTGGCACTCAGCCCTGAATAAGTTTCTAAATCCCCAGTTTCTGCATAACTTATCCCAGGGAAAGGAGAACTTGGACAAGTAGATTCTAGGAAGCATGACCAAGGCCATCTGACAGTGGCAGGACCATGAGGTGCTGGGGCTGACCCCTCTGGAACTGAGGCCAGTGCTGAGGAGAGGAAACCGAAGGGCTGGGAGGAGAGGAGGTGGAGGAGGGTGGGAGCCAGGAGAGGAAGTCAGTGGAGAGAAGTGTTCTGGTGCCTCTCGAGCCCCATCCTGGTTATGAACTTCCATGTGGCAGATGGAAAAACTGAATCCCAGACAGCAAAAAACCCTCATCTAATACCAGGAGCCCGCTGGCAGTGGGGCTAGGAACCAGAAACCAGAAATCTTGCCTCCCAGCTCATGTCTGGATGGTAGAAACCTCAGCGTGCAAAACCTGGCGAGGGGTTTTGGGAGAGATAGGAGGCCGGGGTGGCACTGAGGACAAGAAATCCCTAGGGACGACAGGGCCTGACCACCTCCCTCTCTGGGCTCCCATATGGTCTCATTCCGGCCCCCACCCAGGCACAGAGGCAAGTGTCATACCCCGTTTGCGTAAGGCAGCTGTGGGTCTGAACCCCAGGCCCAGCACTAGCTAGCTCTATGACCTGGGACACATTACTGAGCGTTTCTGAGCCCCTCGGCTTTTCCCTCTGCGACTGGCATGAGTGGAGTGCTGCCTCTGGGGGGTCACTGCGATGGGTTCATTTAGACCAGCACACAGTGGGCATCCCACCCGTGCCCCCAGCGCCTTTGCCGTACATACACCACCCGCCAGTTCGTGGCTCCTTTTCTCTTCAAATCCCCAAGATGGAACAAAACTTCAAATGCTTCTGCAGTGCTTCTTAAAAGTGAGTAGGAAGGGTGGGGAGGGATGGGGTTGGGAAGGAACAGTTAGTACACCTCGTTACCCTTCCCGGGGCAGATGGAGCTCCCAGCACCGGAGAGAGAAGAGGACCCCAGAGGGCGAAGCCAAAGGAGGGTCCTGCTATCCGCTCAGAGCCTTCCCATCTCCTCACAGTAACTTTCCACTGGCCTGAAGCTGGTCACTGCACATGCTGGCTGCACGCTCCCCCAGGTGTGGCCTCCTGGTCCTCTCCCTGGCAGGCGCCCCTCCGGGGGTTGGAGGACTGACGCACACCCTGCCTGAGATCCCAACCGCCTGGAAGCTGATAAGGAGCCCTGGCCTCATTACATGGGACCAGCTGGAGGGACTGGCCCTGGCTGTTAGCATCAGCTGGATGGCTTTCAAATTGGAGAGATGCAGAGATAAGCGGCATTGGGGGCACTTAGGGACTCTGGGCTGAGTGAGTGGCCAGTGAAGCTAGGAGAGATGTGGACGCTGCCAACTACGAAGGCCTCAGAAGGCCTGGCTGGGGACGAGCCAGCAAGCAGCAGCCCACGGGGAGGGTTTAGGAAATGAGAGGTGCAGAAGGGACTCTGCATAGCCTCGGGTTAGGGCTGGGGCAGAGCAGGACTCCTTCCAGATGGGGCTGGCCTAGCAGCTAGAACGATCGCCTCCTCCCCCAGAACATCCAGCTGGAGGGCCCAACATGTCTCACTCAGCCTCAGGCCTGTGCACACAGCCTGGCGGGTGGAGAGAAGAGAGTGAGAGGTTGTGGGGCTTGGTCCTGCAACCCCAAATGCTTCCGGGTTGGTGCTGGTCTGGGTGGACTGGCGAGGCTGGCAGAGCTCAGACCTTCTGACTGGCTCCCCTGCTCCTGCCTCCCTGGGAGCCCTAGGACAGGCCATCACTGAGGAGCAGGGCCCCCGGCCCTCACCTCCTGCCCCAATAGTGCTCTGTCATGACCCAGGAGGGTCATTCACAGCAAGCAGCAGACAGCACAGGCTTCAGTCCTCTCCCATTGCCCTTGGTCTCCCCATCCAAATCAGAGCCAAGAGAAAATGGGCAGCCTGGGACAACCATCCTGCCCGCCCACTCTACCTGCCCAGCGGCGTCCCCCACCCCCTTTCTTACAAAGTGTCAACACCTGACCTGGATGAGAAAGGAGGATATAGACTGGACGCAGGACAGTGTGCCCCAAGGTCACATGGTTGTACGGCCCTGGGAGGAATTGTGGGGGCTCAGGGCTCCGTCGGGCTCCGAGGGTCTCTCTCCCACATCTGAAATCCTGCTATGCCTCTCCCACTTGTACCTTGGGCCCTCAAACCCAGAGGAACCTTCAGCCTTGACTGTCCCGGTTTGGAAGATGTAATGTGGGGAACGGGATGTCAAGAGGGGGTGACGTGGCCTCATTTCCTCAGGGTCCCCATGGCGTATGTACAAGCAGCAGAGGGCTGGGCTGGGCCGGGCTGGGGTACAGCAGCCTGGCCACAGACTGGGTTGGCAGCTAGTTTTATATCTGGTCTTGCAGGAGCGCAAGGGAGGGACAGGGAACCAGGAGGGGGCACATTCTCTGGAGGATGGTGGGATGGGGAGGGTTCCTCATTCCCGGTTAGTGCCAAAAAGCTGCAGGAAGAAGGTGAAGATATAGATGATGTCTAGGTAAATGTTGAGGGCTCCAAAAATATACTCCTCGGGGCTCAGCGAGTGGCGTCGGTTACCCATCAGCAACTGGGTGTCCAGTGCCAGGAACTGGAGAAGTGAGGGGAGAGAGAGAGAGGTCAGAGGCCCAGGCAGTGTGACACTGACTATGGTACCCACCTTAGGCCTACTTCCAATTTTATTCCCCTCACCTGCTGCCTGTCTGCCCAGTGACCCTCCTGTGACATCTTCTATCCCTAATTCTATTCAGCAGCTATTTCCTGAGCACCTGCTATGTGCCTGGCCCAGGAATACAGCAGAGAACAAGACAGCCAGGATCCCTGTCCTCACAGAGCTTAGAGTCTAGAGGAATGACAAGTAGAACAGGGTTCCAGGGAGCAGTGGGGCTGATAACAAGGAACCTCACCTACGTGAGTGTGGCAGGGAGTTAGGGAAGGCTTCCTGGAGGAGGGGACCTTCAAGCTGAGGTCTAGTCTTCTTTCCATTCCCTCGGGACCCTGCTCTCAGAGAAGGTGAACGCTTCAGGTAATGGTGAGCAGGCCCCAAGCATTGTGCTGGACAGACATCAGCCCATCAGTGCTGCTGACATCCCCATCAAGTAAGAATCAGATTCTTCCTACAGGAAATGAGGCCCAGAGACCTTAACTATTTGCCCAAGGTTACACAGCTGGAAAGTGGCAAAGCCAAGATTTGAACCTGAACGGGCCGGCTCCGGAGCCCCAGGTGTAACCATTCTGCCCTGCTGCTAACGGCACACAGGGTTAATGCATTTCCTCCGAGGAAGCAGGCTCTCCCCTGGAGCCCTGCTTGGCCTAATGGACTATGAACAGATTCCCTTTGAGACAGCACTGTGCCACCCTGCTGCCCCCTGCCTACCCTTCCCATGTAGCTTTCCTCTGGGCTCCAAGCCTAGGAGCAGAACCCTCGAGAAGTAGCATCTGAAATTTGGCAGGCGTGGTGTGCTTTTCTGGAGAAAGAGGTAAAAAAGTCCACCAGTGTCTCAAAAGTTACGAAGCACTGGTCCACATGGGATTGAAATTCTTTACATTGATTCACGTTCTTGTTAACTGGGCTCTTCAGTCACTTGTGTATGAAAGGTGTGTTCCCTAGGTCCTCTGAAACTCATTCATTACACAACAAGTATGCGTGGGGCGACAGCTGCATGCCAGGGACTGTCTGAGAGCGGGAGACGAGAAACACAAAGCCGCGCCTGCCTTGGGGAAGCTCACAGCGTCATGGGGAACACTTACAGGTCATTACAAGAAAACCCAGGAAATGCACAATTAGGGCTATGAAGGAGGAGCTACTGATTGGGCCAGAGGAAGGTGACCCAGGAGAGGTGGCATTTCACCCGGGGCTTGAGTAGGGGTTTGCCAGCTGAGGAGCCTAGGGAAGCCTGGGAGGCGGGCTTTGTGTGAAGAGGGAGGAACTCCATGAGGGAGGGGCTATGGGAGAAGCAGGTAGAGGAGGAAGGGCTTGGGGCCTGTCGCAGCTTGCACCCTGCTCAGGAGGCAGGGGTCATGCCTAGTTCCCTTTCCTTCACCCCCGCCACGGACTCCTTGACTCCCAAGACCCAGACTTCAGAGTTACTATAGGTGAGCCCTGTGGAATCCTAGTGGAATCCCAGCCCCAGTGAAACACTCCCCACCCCATGCCCAAGAGGCCAGGGCTCCAACAGGGAGCAATTCCAGCAAGCGGGACATTGAGGCAGGGCCACCCCTTAAATTCGGGGAAGTGGGGGCAATTATGAGCACAGGCTTGAAAGTCAGATCCACCTGGACTCCAGGCGCTGCTCTATCACTCATTAGCGGTAGGACCTGGGCAGAGCATTGAACCTCTCTGGGCCTGAGTCCCTATGTGTAAAAGGGAGATGAGCCTCGTCTGCCTCCTGAGGCTGTTGTGGGAATGAGATAATGCATGCAAGGGGCCTGGCACGGTGCCTGACACGTGGTAAGCACTTAATGAACGCTTGCTATTATATTAATGTGGCTTCATTGTTATTATCTGCAGAAGGAGAGGTGCCCTCTTGAGGATGTGCCTGCACTGCTGGTGAGACTCAGGTGTCTCTTGCTTCTCATCAGGGAGGCAGAACTGTTCCTGGGGGAGCTGAGTGGCCTTAACAGAGCAAAAATGGGGAGCCGTGCCCAGGGCTGAGGGGAGCCCTGCACAGGGCGCATCAGGCTCCTGAGCTCAGTGGTATTGAGGGAAGGGCACCCCAGACAGGAGCAGGAGTTGAAATGCCTGGGGTTGAGGCCCGGCTCCATTGCTGGTAGCCGAGTCATCCACTTGACCTCAGTGTCCTCATCTACAAAATGGGATAGCAGCAATGCCCACACAATGTGGTTGTGAGGGTAGATTTATGACCGTGTACGTGGCATCCACTATTTCTATTCTTTTTTTTCTTATTTTTTTAACCGCGATCAGGAGAACACTATTTCTATTCTTGAGTATGATTTCTCTCTATTCTGCTCTGCTCCTTCTGCATTTGATTAGGATCCCCAAGCACATTTTCCTTCTGCAGAGAGAACGAGCAAGCACAGGGCCCGGTGCGAATGCTTCGGGCTGCTTGGCAGTCACAGCTGCCAGCATGCGTCCATAAACTGCTGATCTGGCTGATCAATCAGTAGCTTGCTTGGTCGGTTTCCCAGAGCCTGGTCACCCCTGGGTGAGCTAATGAAATGGGGTCTCTCAACTTGGAAGGCTTGGACTTGTCCAACTTTGAGGGTGGCCCTTCTGAGAAGCACCCACGCAGGAGACCCCCTAGAGCAGCCAGCTGACTTTTCTCTTGGAGAGAAGAGGAATGAAATGATTTCTGCCCAGCCCTTGGCCTATGGCCATGGATGCTTATCTATGCGGTGCTCTCTGGGATGGCCTGCTTCAAATTTCACCCCAGTACGACCTGTCACTGCCACCTCATGCCTATGAATCAATCAAAGTCTTTTCATCATTTATTCTCAATAATATTTACTGAACACCTACTATGTTCCAGAGAACATGCTCTCATAGAACTGACAGTCTAATGAAGGCAAAAGCCATGATCAGAGATTCTGCATGGCAGAATCATTTACAGGGGAAAGGTATCTGCGGCCATCTCCTTAGAGATGGAAAGCATTGTTAACTAACGTCTTGGTTAGAGTTAACATCTTAGTGGGTAGCTAGGATCTTGGCTGAGAGCTAGCAATCGAGTTGACTACAAACCCCTGAAAGGAGAGCAGGTAGTTGAGTTGGTGGCTAGCTGAACAGGAGACCCTGCAGGAGGAGCACGTGGGATGGGGCAGGAGGCCCCCTCCGGACTAGGACGCTATAACTTACATCTGAAGAGCCCTTCCCCAGGCCAACACTTGATGTCATCTCCCTCCCCGCATTTGCCCTAGGAGGTGGGTATCCTCATGGTCTTACACATGAGGAAGGGAGTCTCAGAGCTGAGTGACTTGCTGATGGCCGCTTATCTAGTGGTGACTCCTACATTGGTGGAGATAGGGGAGGGGCGGGCTTGGAGGGAGGAGGGGAATGTGTGCGGAGGGCACAGGCGCCAAAGGCAAACTTCCCTGCCTCACCTTACCGGCCAGCACCGGACCTGGCCAGGGCCCCGGTCACACATTTGGCCTGACCCTGCCATATCTGGGGCTCAGGCTTATGTCTGTTGTCCTCCCTGAATGTGGCCCCAGAGGTGACGCTGAGGGGCTCTGGGCAGTGCATGCCATGGAAAGGCCAGCTCAGAGCCACCAGCAGGCAGGCACTGAATACAAAAAGCTGGGGTTGCAATGTGTTGAGTCAGCATAAACAGTGACACGTGGACTGTGTCTGTCCTGCAGAAATGCTCCTGTGAGGGCGTGGAGGCAACCCCCCCAGCTGTTGTTTGCAGCATCGGTTCTAACAGTGAGATGCTAAAACAACCCAAACTCTACCAACACGGGGGTGTTTAAATAAGCTCTGGGCAGCAGTACTGAGGTGGAAACATCTGTGAGAAAAAAAGCAAGTTGCAGAAAAATCCACATCATATGATCCCATACAACTATACATGTCAGAGGAGCCAACATAGCAATATCTATGAAATTCATATAGAAAGGTCTAGAAGGAGAGACAATTGACCATCGTGGTTCCCTCTGGGGAAAGAGGTGAGAGACACGGTCAAAATAACATTTGCTTTTTTCTACATTTAAGATTTTCCAAAAGTGAAATCTGTGAATAAATGTATTCACATATTATATAATTAGAAGTTTAAAATAGAAGGGTTAAAATAGCACAAAAGAAGAGTTCGTGAACTCTTTCACTGAATTCTCACCATAAGCCTCTGTGGCTGGGGTTGCACTATCAGCTCCATTATTTGCTGAGGACACTGAGGCAGAGACAGTGTAAGTAAGTGACTTGCCCACATCACACAGCCCAGGGACAGCTAGAGGGTGAACTTGGGGTTTGGGGATTCTCTGGAGAACAGACTAACAGCCATATGTCCAGGTGCCCCGACTGGGCTGCAGGAGAGCCTGAGGGTGTACGGGAGTGGAGAGAGACCCCTGAGTGGAGATCTGGGGCCCATTTCTTGCCTGATGCCAATAGAAGATACTTCTCCCCATTGACCTGGGTGTCAAAAATTTAGATGTCACAGACGACATTTGCACCCCCAGGAGGGTCACCAAAGGAACAGGGTCTGGCAGGCATTTAAGTCAGAAAGCCTGGCCCAGGATGAAAGGGGGGTAGTATGTGAAAGTGTATTAATGACACAGCAATTATCTATCTACTTTTTAAAAAGTAGGCTGGGCGTGGTGGCTCATGCCTGTAATCCCAGCATTTTGGGAGGCTGAGTGGGGGGCGAATTGCCTGAGGTCAGGAGTTCGAGACCAGCCTGGCCAACATAGTGAAACCCTGTCTCTACTAAAAATACAAAAATTAGCCGGGTGTGGTGGTGGGCACCTGTAATCCCAGCTACTCTGGAGGCTGAGGGAGGAGAATCACTTGAACCCAAGAGGCGGAGTTTGCAGTGAGCCGAGATCGCACCATTGCACTCCAGCCTGGGTGACAAGAGTGAATCTCCATCACACACACATACACACACACAAAAGTGAACCAGGAGGCAAGGTAGGCATCAATAGCCTGTGGCAATAAGTGGAATAAAATATTTTGTATGAAAGAGCCATGTGTGGTCATAGGAGGAAGGGCATGAGTCCAGGATAATACAGTGCTTAAGAACATAGGCTGGGAAGTCACACAAACCTGGGTTCAAATCTTGGCTCTGACCTTAGGCAACTTACTAACAGGTAAGGGTTATTGATCACTAACCACACACCAGGCACTAAGTGCTTTACATATATGAATGCATCCAAACGTCACAGCCACCTACGAGGGAGCTATTGTTCTTGTTCCCATTTTACAGATAGGGAAACTGAAGCACAAAGATGCCACATAACTCGGAGAGTCCACACAGCTAGAATGTGACAGAGAACAGCTTTGATACCTATAGTGAATGATAATCTTGTCATTTAGATCACCAGTGTTTGAAGCCAGGCTAAACCTGGTGATCTAAATGACAAGGTTATCATTTACCATAAGAGTAAAAGCCAGGCCGGGCGTGGTGACTCACGCCTGTAATCCCAATACTTTGGGAGGCCGAGGCAGGTGGATCACAAGGTCAGGAGATCAAGACCATCCTGGCTAACATGCTGAAACCCTGTCTCTACTAAAAATACAAAAATTAGCTGAGCGTGGTGGCATGCACCTGTTGTCACAGCTACTCAGGAGGCTGAGGCATGAGAATCGCTCCTGGTGTGCAGTGAGCTGAGATCCTGCTACTGCACTCCAGCCTGGTAACAGAGAGAGACTCCATCTCAAAAAAAAAAGTAAAAGCCGTCATCGATTGAGAAATTGCCATGGGTCAAGTGTGAGGAGGCTGTTTTACCTTCATTTGTTACCCTGTTCATCCATTACAACAACCTGTGAGACAGGCAAGTTAGCCCCATTTTAAAGATGAGGCCAGTGAGGCACAGAGAGTCAAGTTGTTTTGCCCAAGTTCACAGAATGTTAAGAGGAGCAGTGAGGCCTTGAATGTGACTTGGTCGGGGGCACTGGCCAGCTGTGGAGCCCCCTCCCCACTCCACACCCCCATTGGCCCTGCCTGCGCCTATTCCTGGCTCTGCTCGGAAGAACCAGGTCCTGGATGTGGGAGCATAAGTTCCTTTCCGCCCTGCAGGCAGGTGTGGCGCTGCATCTGCCTCCCCTCCCTCTGTCCCCCACCCCAGGGCTTCTCCATCTTCTGTCAGGTTTGAGCAGGGTGTGGGCTGGGGGATGAGGGCCTCAGGAGTGAGACAGGAAGGCCTCAGGAGGGGGCCTGCACACTCTCCCCTGAAGAAGCAATCACTGATCAGTCCCCCACCCCAGCCTGGAGGAACCCACTCCACTTCCAGGTTGTCTGGGTGAGACCTCGGGGGAGGCGGCGGGACTGTTTGAGTGGCAGAGGGTGGGTGATGAAATAGAGAAGGTTCTCACTGGCTCCTTCAGCCTCAGGTAAGGCATTGAGGGAAAAGGGCCTCTAAGCTCTTTTTGAAGTGTCTTCCTAATTGTGAGGAAGGTAGGGCATATATTGCCATCCCCGCTAGAAAAGCAGGGTGAGGGGTCGGGGTAGACGGGAGTATTTTTCTTAAATCCCTGGGACGCTGTGGGTCTGGCCCAGGCTGGTCATGGTGTGTGTGTGTGTGCACGTGTGTGTATGTGTACATATGTGCATACATATGTGTGTATGTGTGTGCATGTGTATATGTGTATGTGTGTGCATGTGTGTGTACGTGCATGTGTGTGTATGTGTTCATGTGTGTATATCTGTGTATGTGTGTGCATGCATGCATATGAGTGTATGTGTATAGACGTGAGTTTATGTTTGTGCATGTGAGTATGTGTGTATATGAATGTGTATATATGTGCATGTGTGTATATGTGTTCATGTGAGTGTATGTGTGTATATGTGAGTTTGTGTGTGCATGCGGGTATATGTGTATGTATGTGTTTGTGTTTGTGCATATGGGTATGTGTGTGTGAGTTTATGTGAGTGTGTGTATATGTGTGTATGTGCCTGTGTGTATGTGTGTGAATGTGAGTGTGTGTGTGTCTCTGGGCATGC
Source organism: Aotus nancymaae (assembly GCF_030222135.1). Lineage (NCBI taxonomy): Eukaryota > Metazoa > Chordata > Mammalia > Primates > Aotidae > Aotus > Aotus nancymaae. The sequence goes on from NW_026988428.1 coordinate 33,699,603, forward strand.
TGTCTTGGCTTCAGTGCATGCTCAGCTTCAGCAGCAGCTTCCTCAGGCAGGTTCCTGCCAGCTCTGAGAGCTCCAGGTCTCAGCCCTGCTTTCCTCCCAGAGACAAAGGACAGATAGCTGTGTGTCTCTCCATAGTCAGTGGTCAACACCGGAACTGGAGGTCCAGCACCCCTACCAAGTGTATTCCTATCCCAGCTCTGCTCATCCAAATGCTATTAGGCTTGCAGCATCCAGTGCTGACCACACACAGTCTCCCGCTGCCCCCCGCCTCAGCTCTGGGACACTGCAGTGACCTCCTAACTGGTTTCCCAGGCTCTGGCCTGTCTACTCAGCTTCTCACTAATCTGCCTTAAAGCACGAAGGCTGTGATGTTTCCTTGCAACTGTCAGTGGCTCCCAAGGTCCTCAAATGGGCCGGGCTGGGCAAGGAGTGAAGAGGTCTATTCCCACTGGGCCCATCACCTAATTTCTAATGTCTTATGCCTCGTTCCTTCCCAAAACTTGGGCTCCCGATTTAGGGGGCTCAGAGACCTTAGCTTTCCCAAGGAAGGACCAACTCTGAGATGGGGCAATCTGCCCCAAGTCCCCTGGGCCCTGGAGGCCAAGCTGTGGCTAGAAGCCAGCTGCAGGCATGGGCTCCCACCTCATTCCCTGCCCCATTACCCCAGCCCGGCCCGACCCTCATGCTCCCCGTGTGCCTTTCCATGAGTTTCTACAGAAAAGCACCCAAAGAAAGAGCACTAGGGGGAACAGGAGGATTTGGCCACTCTGAGGTCAGAGCCATTCAGCTGGCTCACCCACTTCTATTGGCATTTGGGTTCTGACATCCCAAATGGGGGTGACATGGGGTAGGGGTGAGGCCAAAAACCCAAGGCTCCCTGAAAATGTACTAAGGCTGACGTGGGCAAGGCCTCAGAGGGGCCTGTTCCTTGAAGCTGGACCACAGCCCTAAGAAGCCTCAGCTCCCACCCCCTCAGGTGCTGCCCCTTCTGGCTTGGCGGCCCTGCCCTCAAAGATGGCAGAATCTCAAGGGAGGGGCTGATGTTTTTAGGAGAGAAAAATCACTGGATTCTCAAGTGCTTCCAAAGCTCAGGTTGATGAGAGTTGGGGGGAGGGTCCCCCTGGGGGTCTGGGCCCTCCTCCTACCCTTCTCTTCACCACACTCTCGCAGTCTCCTGGAGGCAGCACACGTGGCAGGAATACCTGCGTGCAGCATGGCGGGAGAGGGCAGGCTGGGGAGACCAGGGGACCACAGAGTCCGAAGGCCCAAGGGGCAGGATGAGGTCAGCACGTTTCTGAGTTCGAGTTAACGGGAGAGTATGGGGATTTAGTTATGGGGCTGGGCCTCTGAGGGCCTTCATCTACCTGAAACTGAGAGGAGGGAAGGGGAATGAGTCTGGAAGCCCCTCTCCTCAACATTCCCCTGCCCCATGGGCCCCAGGGGAGCTGCAGATGAACACGGGCAGGGGATCGGGTGACTGGCCCCGTGCTCTCCACTGTTGTTTCTATAATCTGCAGGATGATCCCGACCAAGACCTTTTGGCGTGTTGATCTCTTAATGAGATAACTGGCACTGCGGCTCCTCCTCCCCTGTGACTCACGGAAGACTGACGGGCAGTGCTGAATTCAACCGAGCAGCCTGTGTATTCTCTGCCTGGCTCCGTCTACCTCCGTGGACCCGGCCCTGCCCCCTGCCACACCTCAGTCATCCGTTCATGTCACAAACATCTCCTGGTTGCCTACTATGTGTCAGGCCCTGTTCTGGGCACTGGGGCTGCAGTGATGAATAAGCCAGGCTACAATTCCTGCCCTTAGGGAACTTGGATTCTGCTGGAAGGAGAGAGACAGTGAGCAACAGATCAGAAAAATACATAGTGTGTCAGGATGAGATGTGCTACAGAGGGAAACAGAGCAGGGATGGGGAGGGAGGGACAGAGCTGCGCACACCTGAAGGATGGGAGAGAGGGCTGTGAGCAGACCCTAAGAACAGACCGAGGCAGGTGCAGAGGCCCTGGGTTTGGAGACAGCCTGCCAGGCTCAGGCAGCACGAGGCCAGTGTGGCTACAGCAGAGGGAAGCGGGGAGGTCAGAGAGGGCCTACAGGCTATGGGAGGTGATTGCTGGATGCTCAGTGGAGGAATGGAGGGGACCTAACAACTCCAGCTGCTGTGCTGGCATGGACGTGGGGTGCAGGGGCAGCCTGGAGGAGGCCATGGCAATAGTCAATCCAAGCTAGAGGTGACGGGGACTGGGACAGGGAGTAGCCACGGGGCCAGAGACCAAGTGGTCAGATTCTGCATAGGAGCTGGGGCCACAGCATTGATGCGGGGTGTGATGTTAGGGGTGAGGAGAGGGTAGGAGTGGAAGGTGTCACCAAGATATTTGTACTGAGTGACAGGAAGATGGGCAAGGCTTTGGGAAAAGCAGGCATCCAGGGGAAGGGGCAGGAGCTTGGTTTTGTACATGTAAAGTCCGAGGTGCCTGTGAGACTTCCTCACGCAGACCCTCACTAGCAACTGGAAATTCTAGTCTAGAATTCAAGAGAGAGATCCGGGCTAGAGATGTAAATGTGAGAGTGATCAGCATAAGACATGACATTCAAAGCTTTGAGGCTGCCTGAGGCCCTGAGGGAGCAGGGTAGGAAGAGAAGAGTCAGGCCAAGGGCTGCAGGATCAGGAAGGCTGCAGAGAAGCCCAGGCGGGTGGTGGCCTGGACACCAAGGGAGGAAGGTGGTTTGGGGAGGGCGGGGGAGGAAAGGAGCAGTTGTGTCCAATACTGCAGGGAGTCTAGCAAGATGCGGACTGAGACTGGGTTCCTGGATTCAGCCACATGGAGGTCCCTGTGACCTGGTGAGATGTGTTTACGAGGATCAAGAGAACGGCTGGGTGCCATGGCTCACGTCTATAATCCTAGCACTTTGGGAGGCTAAGGCAGGAGGATCATCTGCGGTCAGGAGTTCAAGACCAGCCTGGCCAACATGGCAAGACCCCATCTCTACTAAAAACACAAAAAATTTGACTGAGTGTGGTAGCATGTGCCTGTAGCCCCCGCTACTCAGGAAGCTGAGGCAGGAGAATTGCTTGAACCCAGGAGGAAGAGGTTGCAGTGAGTGGAGATCGTGCCACTGCACTCCAACCTGGACGACAGAGTGAGACCTTGTCTCAAAAAAAAAAAAAAAAAAGAGAGAGAATAGGAGGAGAATTATGAGGAGAGTATGGAAGAAGGAGAGAGGGAGGAGAGCCACTGGAGAGAGTGAGTGTCGGTTCTCTTACAAGCAGCTTCGCTGTATATGGGGAGCAGGGAATGGGGCAGGAGTGTGAAGGGAGATGTGTGCCACGAGTGTTTTGTGGGTTTTTTTCAGATGGGAGAAATTGCAGCATGTGCCTATGCTAATGGGACTACTCCATAGAGAGGGCAATACTGATGACAGAGAGACAGAGAGAGAGAGAAAGAGAGAGAGAGAGGAAAAGTCTTGGAGAGACCTTTTCAGCCTCTCGCCAACTCCAGGCCAATAGAACCACAGAAGGTGTCCTCTTTGAAGGGAACCATAGGGGCACTGGAAATGGCACCAGGCTGAGCACAGGATGCCTAGGTCCTGGTCCTCAATCTGCCTGTTTCTGGCCATAAGACTCTGTGCCAGCCCCTTCACACCCAGGGCTTCAGATGTGGAAAGCAAGTCTTACAGCATCAAGGCTGCCTGCCACTGGCCCCCGGCTGGACTGTGGTAGAGATTCAGTGAGAAAACAGGTGTGAAAGTGCTTTGTAAAACGTTAAAGTGTGGAACGGAGGGTGGAGACTATTGTTATTATTCTAATAACACTAGGGCTTATCAAACAAATTTAAGGGATTACTGTTCACCCAGCCCTACTTTCATGCATGGCTTCCTCAGGTAGTTCACACACTCACTGGAACCTGATCCACGGGAAGCCAAGTAGACTCCCTGGCTGGACCACATGGGTGCTCACTGCCTCCATCATCACCAGCCCGTCGTCTGCCCTGGCTTGACTTCTCTTCTGTTCCCTGCAAATGCCACCCTCTAGGGCCTCCAGGCGCTGTTGCCCAGGCTAGCTCTCCCTATGTGGCCCTCTTCTTTATTCCCCACCCCATCCTTTGAAACCTTTCTTTAGGAAGTATTGCCTGCAGGGAAGGGCACTGGTGTGAAGCTGCAAAAAGTTAGTGTCTTAGGGTGACCAGCCTTCCAGTGTGCCCAGGATTTAGAGGCTCCTCAAGAAGTGGGGCTTTTGGTGCTGAAACTGGGGAAGTCCTAGGTGGCCTGTGCTAAGCAGACACCTCAGTCTTGCTCAAGGCCATATTTAGCCATTATCTTGCCAGGAAACCATGGACAAATCATTCCGTTTCTCTGGAATTCAGTTTTCTCATCTGTAAGAAGAAGGCTGAGCGTTTCACTAGATCCCAGCCCTCCAGTTCCAAGCCTGGAGGTCGTTTATCCATGCTACAATACTGACTGCGTGCTACTCTGAGCCATGCACTTCGTTCTCCCGGCTGACCGGGTATCTGGGCAGCCGCCCTGCACGTCACACACAGTAGGTGCTCTATAAAGACCATGGAAATGATGCATGAATGAACCTGACACACCCAACTCGGGCTTGATACCTACCTAAACCCCCCAAAACCTCTGCTCACAGCTCTGACCCCACCCTTTCCCCCATTTCAGCTCCCTCAGCCTGTCACCCACAAGCCTCTGAAACCTGGACTAAGCTGCAACTCTGGCCACTGGAATTGAGCTGAACATTCCAGCGAGGGAGGGGAGAGTCTGGTCACTGCTTCCATTGTCAACAAATGTTGACCTTGAATGCCTTTCCAAGAGGATGTCACCAACACAAGCTTGCCCTCCTGGGTGGGTTCGTGGAGCCCACCTGAGCAGGCCTGTGTTGGGCAGCTCCAAGCAGGTGTCTGTTCCTGGTCATTTCTTTTTCCTTCCTTTTCTTTCTTTCTTCTTTTTTTTTTTTTTTGATGGAATATTGCTCTGTCTCCCAGGCTAGAGTGCAGTGGTGCGATCTCGGCTCACTGCAACCTCCATCTCCCAGGTTCAAGCAATTCTCTCGCCTCAGCCTCCTGAGTAGCTGGGACTACAGTTGCGTGCCACCATGCCTGGCTAATCTTTTGTATTTGTAGTAAAGACAGGGTTTTACCATGTTAGCCAGGATGGTCTCGACCTGCTGACCTCGTGATCTGACCACCTCGGCCTCCCAAGGTGCTGGGATTACAGGTGTGAGCCATTGTGCCTGGCCTCGTCCCTGATCATTTCTTATCTCCTGGGCATCTGCTTCCAGCCATGCCCCACTTAGCCTTAGACCCCAAGTGGGACTCACACCAGAATGTCCAGGTTCTCAATTTGGCCCTATCACTTCCTAGGATGCTGTGTGATCTTGGGCATGTTATTTGATATCTCTGAGCTTCAGTTTCCCCATCTTAATGTATTAACGGTAGAACCTATCTTATAGACCTATGACGAAGATTAAATGCACATGGAGAGCTGGCTGGGGGGAAGCAAGTGTTCAATAAATATTAGCTGTTGCTGTTATCCTAACCATCATCATCATCATCAACATTCTCAATTTCATGAGAACAGCAAAGAACAAGCTTAATCTAACAGTGTCTCTCTCTCTCAGGGTACTTGGAATCTCCCCAGCTCCAAGAAGCCTTTCCAGATTCCCCCTAGGAGGGTAACTACTAACTTGGTCCACATGGCCAGGACGCCCCGATGCCCCCGCCCCCGCAAGCAGCGCTGGCCCTCCCCTGGAGGAAGGGACTCTTCCCAGCTCTGCTTCTGTCTACAGCTTCCATCCTGCTGTTACAATCTTCCTTCCCTCCTGCCCGGGTCAGCTGGTCTGTCCTGGAGACCAGGTAGAATTCCCCGAACAAATGCAGCACTGAGCCTAGCTCCACCTGCAGTGCTCCTGAGGATCCAGGGAGAAGGACTGTGGGGAAGACGGGAGGAGAAGGGGACTGGGGTCGGGATGCTGGGAAGGCGGCTGCCAAGGAGCCAGGCCACACTCACCAATGTAAACACACCCGCTCCCAGTGATGCGTAGACTGCATGGAGCCAGGGCACCTGCGGCAGAGGAAAAATGGGCTTAGGGATGGTAAGAAGGGGCAGCAGTCAGAGGGGCACAGAGGAGGGCTCAGTCTAGAGAATGGAGGACGTGGGGTAGCCCTGCCCAGGGCTCCCTAAGGAGACCCAGGACTGACAGGGGCCCCTGATTCTCTGTGTGCCAGAGTGGGTGAAGGGAGCCCTGGAATAATAGTGATTCTGGTGCGACTGGCGGGAGAACTCCCCCGCCCCCGTCTACCCCCCACCTCACCCATCCTTTTTCCCACAGCACACAGCCCCGGGCTCAGGGCAGATGAAGATGACTCTTGGTGGACCCTGTTCCCGCCCTAGCCTGGGACTGCTTGAGGCTACTCCCGCCTCCCAGTGTGTGCTCATCCCTGGGAGGATGAGCATAGGGTCTGTCTGTCCTGTGTCAGGGTACTCCTGGGCTCTGCCTTGGGGGCAAGGAACTCAGGTATAAAGGGACAAAGACTTGACCTCAGGGGTGTCTGTGGGGGGCATCTAGAGTCTCTGCCAGCTGTGCATGGTGGACTCGCCTGCACAGGCTGGAACAGCACCACCAGCCCTCTGCCCCCTGGTCTCCCTCCAGGTCTGGGGCAGCCAGCTGTGGGGGAAACTCTGCAGGAGGGGCCTCACTAGGGCCCTCCATGGGGCCTTCCTCCAGAAGACTCAGAAACAAAGGCATCCCATCAAGCAGACCTGGTCAATAAAGGGTTCTTTGAAGTTCTGTGGCCCCTTCCTGTAGCCCTCCTCCCCATTCTAGATACACAGAGGGCCCCCAGGCCAGCTCCGGCCCTCCCTTCGTCAACAGGATCCTGGAAGAGCCAAGGAAATGCCAGCACCGATTCTGACGTCCTGGACGGGACGCCAAGTGCCCAGAGGCTGGGGTTGGGCAGGATGGAGGTAGGGAGGGGGAGTGAGGACTATTGCTCCCAGCTCTGCTAGAAAAGGCGGTGGGGGACCATGTACCATGTGTGGCTGTGGGGGTAAGGGGGATAAGCACTGGGCCCCCAGCAGTCCAACAGCTCATCTCTTGGGTTCCCAGGACTCAGACCTCAAGGGCTTCCTGTGATGGCCCCAGTCTGCCCCTTCTCCACATGCAGGGACCTGGGAGCCTGCAGAGTCTCAGTTGGATTCCCCAGGGCAGGCTGGATGCTTCTAAAAGAGCGGAGATTTGGCCACCAGCTGGTGGATGCTCTAAGGATGAGGGTATGCTCCGAGCCCTACTGCCCCACCTCCTGCGTGCATGGCCAGCTAGATTCTGCCTCTTTGGACTTGGCTGATTCCCCAGTAGCTCCCAGAAGACCCTTCCTCAAGGCCCCTCTGGGTCTGGTGGGCCTCATGGAGCCCCAGTGCTCCCTTCCCTGCCCAGGGTTTAAATGCCCCATGCCCTACCCTCGGCCTCACCTCCACCCCACAGAGGAGGATGGGAAAAGTGAAGCCGGATGTGGCTTGTGGAGCCAGGCCTGCCAAGAATAGCTTCCTTGTTTGCTTACACTGCCAGCATGCCCGGGGCAGGTGCTGGGGCGGGGCGGGGGGGAGGTGAAGGATGGCAGGCTGTGGGGCCTCAGCTCCTGGCCTTCCCTGGGGGCAGGGGAGGGAACGGCACCTTGGGCCAGTGGGGCCCCTCCCTCCCCATGGGGCCTGCCGCAGGACCCAGAGACTCACATATTGGAAGGGTAGGAGGATGGCCAGGATGAGTCCGCTGAAGAAAAGAGTCATGAGCAGCACGAAGAGTACGCCCTGGCAGGAGGTGAAGTCAAACTGCAGGGACAGGAAGGGGTCAGCTGCCCAAGCGGCCTGGCCTTCCTGGGGCCCAACTACAGGCTGAGCCCACACAGTAGGCCACAGTCTTGTGCTCACCCCAAGAACCTGGCATTCCTTCCCTTTCTCCCCCTCAGCAGATGTCCTCCCCAGACCCAACTCACTCCGCTTTACTTCTCTCCCCAGCCCCGGGTCCGAGCTCTGAGCCCCTCACCCCACCTGCCTTCCCCTGCTCAGCCTCAGGCCCCAGAGCTGACCTTGGTCTGGAAGCTGAAGACGGTGACTGAGAGGCAGACAAGGGCCGTGATGCCCAGGCACAGCAGCACAGAGGTGGTGTTGTAGTAGCTGAGGACCATCAGGCCGAGGGGTCAGCTCCTGGGCAGGGCATCTGGTCTCCTCCACCCTCCTAGCAGCCCCCCATCTTCTGCGAGGACCTGGTCTCGGGACCCCTGGCCCCAATCTGGTGCCCTTTCCCCAGATCCCTCCGTCTGCCTCTGCAGCCTTTCTTCTGGGCCCTGCTCCTCCCAACAGGTTTAGACTCAAAATCAAGTTAGAAGGATCTTGATGAGGTGGGAGTAGGAGTGGGGAGGGGTCTGTGCTGGGCCTGGAGGTGGTTTACAAGTAACTGAGGGTCCTGAGTCTGGAGGCTTGCAAGCTACAGTTTGGGAGGGGGCACCTTGCTCCCCACCCCCCATCCACCAGGCCAGGTCTTGCGGTCACTGTTCAGCTGACTGCTCAAGGAGAGGACCCTAGGCCAAAGCCTCCAGCCCCATCCACATGCTCCCAGGAAGGACGGTGTGTGGGGGCAGCTCCCCCCGTGTGTGGCCGGTGCCTGGCTCCAAGCCTGGCCTACGGTCCTCCTCTCCTTCCACCTGCTACCATTACCTGGACAGCATCCCAGTGAGGTAGGCCATGGACAGGGTCTGAAAGGAGAAGCAGGGTGAAGGAATGCTCCAAACTCAGACTGTGGGGTCCCAGGCACCCTTAAGATCCAGTCCAAGTCTCCACCCCTTGCAGTTACCCCTCAACTCTTTGTCTCCGTCACCCCCACGCACACTGACTTTCAGGAGTCAGGCCTGGCTAAGGAGTGTCCCCACTGCCAGCTTCAGGGTCTGTACCAGCTTTCCCTTCCTTTCTTCTGCAGCCACTCTCCCCGCTTCTAAGACCGCCCCCCCCCCCACTCTTCTTCATTACCATAGCTCTAGGATGCCTCAAATAACCCCCTTTAAGAAGTCACAATGAAAAAAGACAGTGGATAGAGAGCAGGGCTAGATTAAGCCCATTTGGAAAGAGAAGGTGGACTGTGTTTGTGGAAGAAGTGGGGTGAAAACACCCCTGACCCCGCAGAGATCTCACATTGGACATCCCCAGCCCAGACTTCCTGGTCCTCAATCCACCCTGCTTCCCTCCTTCCTCCATCTCCATTCAGCATCTGTCCTCAGCACACCCCAGATCACTTACAAAGACGGTCAAGAGAATCAGGTTCCAGGGGAAATGCCTCCTGCAAGGCAAGCCACAGAGTTCAGGGGAGAGTGTAGGGGAGCAGTGGGTGCAGGCCATGTCACCGCTGCAGGGAGGGTCTCTGATCAACCCCCTCCACACTCCTCAGAGCCTCTTCCTCCAGCCACATCCCCATGTGCCCTCTCTCCATTCCCCTTCTCCCTACCTCAGAGGCACCAAGTAAAGGAGGGAGGGGCCGGCCTGCTCGACAGAGGCCCAGAGAGGGACAGGGCCCTCTCAGAGGTGCGCACCTCACTGGTGGCAGGCAGCTCTGGGGCCAGAACTTTCATGATCCTGCTCATATTCCCACAAGTTCCCCCTCAAGCCATTATCATACCTGGGTCCAGAACAGCAAGCCAGGGTCAGGTAGGTTGCAAAGAACACAGCACTGTGAGAGATGGACAGATGGGTGAGTCAGCCAGCCCCTCCTGTGGCCCTCCCCCCAGACCCCCTGCTCACGCCACTCTCTGCCACCCCTTGCCCACAGAGCAGCCGGGCAGGAAGGGACAGGGTCATCCTAGAACCTGGCAGTGGGCAGGGTGGCAATCCAGTTCCAAAAGAGAGCAGGAGGATGGGACAAGCCTGCTTCTAAAAACAAGGAATCTTGGGTCACATGAGACAGCTGTTCCTGACCACCTAATCCAAAATGGCCTCCCCAGACAATCTTGTTATTTTATTTTATTTTTTAAGACAGGGTTTCACGATGTTGGCCAGGCTCGAACTCCTGACCTCAGGTGATCCACTCGCCTCGGCCTCCCAAAGTGCTGGGATTACAAGTGTGAGCCACTGCGCCCAGCCTATCATTTTAAAAGTCCATATAGGCTGGGTGCAGTGGCTCACACTTGTAATCCCAGCACTTTGGGAGGCCGAGGCAGGTGGATCACCTGAGTTCGGGAGTTTGAGACCAGCCTGACCAAGATGGAGAAACCCCATCTCTACTAAAAAAAAAAAAAAATGAGCTGGGCATGGTGGCGCACACCTGTAATCGCAGCTACTCTGGAGGCTGAGGCAGAATTGCTTGAACCCAGGAGGCAGAGGTTGCGGTGAGCTGAGATCCCACCATTGCACTCCAGCCTGGGCAACAAGAACAAAACTCCACTCAAAAAGAAAAAAAAAGAAGCCCATATAGAGCATTTTCCATGTGCCAGGCAGTTATAAGTGTTTTATGAATATCAACAAATGTAATCCTCATATCTTTACAGCTGAGACACGGGGAGGTCAGGCGGCTTGTCCCAGGCCATCTAGCTACCATGCTGCAGAAGCAGGATGAGAACCCAGGCATTCTGGCTCCAGAGTCCCTGCTCATAGCCACTGCACGCACTGCCTCATTCAGGCCCTTCTTGGGCCTCATCATTACCTGGAGTGATCTTGTTAGTTACCTAACTGTTGATCTAGCCTACTAGATTGTAAACTCAGCAAGGGTAGGGCCCTTGTCTGTCCTGCCAGCCCCTGACACAAGCAGGAAGTGGCACCTGTTGGATGAAGTTTTGGATCAGGTGGCCATGTCTAGTGGGAGGCTGGCAGGTGCAATCTCTGCCTGGGAGCAATCCAGAGCTAGAGATGGATTGAGGATTTTCTGAGTAGTGGAGGCAGAGGCCAGTCCAGGAGGTGGGAGATGATGGCTGGAGACCCAAGGGTGGGGCTTGCCCATGCCTACCTAGGTTAGTGACACCACCAATGCATAGTTTCCAACCCCCAATGGGCCTTCAACATAGTATTCCTGTGCTTTCCCCATCTCCTTTCTCGGTTCTCTCACCCATCACCCACAATTTCAAGCTTCCTCCTCCATCCACAAACCTCTCAGGCCCTCTCACTCTTCCTGCATAGTCTGCCTCAGGTGCACCAGAAAGACTGGAGATGAGGTGGGCTCCCTTGGCTCCCTGCCTGCCACCTGCAGATATCACGTGGTGCTACTTGCCCTCCTGTGCCTCCTCCCATCCCAGGCAAATCCTCCCACCCTCTTAATTGCACAGAGATCTCCATTACTTAAACCTTTCCACTGGTACCTCTCCTCCCACACAAGCCTCCTCAGCTGTTTTCTATCTTCAACCAACACCTTCCCTGCTCCAGCTACTGCCACTCTATCCTCTCTTGCAGCCAGGCTTCTTGAAAAAGTGGTCTCTATTCACCGTGCCCCTCCTCCATCTTCTCAACCCAACACACACAGCCTCAGCACTACTCAATGGGAGCTGGCTTCGCCACATCACTGGGACCTTATTGAGTGCAGTGGATACTTGTCAGTCCTTATCTTGCCTGACTTCTCAGCATCTGGTCACTATCATTGTTTCCCTGGTTCCATATGACCCCTGGGTCCCTCCTACCTCCCTCACCACTCCTTGGTCCCTCCAGGGTCTCTCTCAGTCTGCCTGGTTCCCTCAATGTGGGGTTCTCTCCTGCTCTTGCCCCATGCTCTCCCTAGGTGGGCTCACTCATTTATATGACTTGCTCACCCATATTTCTGATCTATATTTTCCTTCTCAACACTGGACTTGAGTTTCCAACTGCCTACTGGGCAGACATGACTATTCAGACACAAGTAATGCTCAAGAGGTTAGAGGGGAGCTCCCTGTCTCCCCTGCTCCATCTCCTGCTTTTCCACCTGCAGAGGATGTCATGTACCCTCCAAGTCACCCAATCAAAGACCTCGGCATCATCCTTAACTCTCACCCTGCTATGCCCAGTTAATCACCTGGACTTGCTGATCTTCCCACCCAGGTAGTTCTCAAAGCTGCCCTCTTCCTTCCATCCCCACTACCACCCTTTGAGGTCAGGGCACCTCTCTCTCTCTGGCTCGGACCCTTGCAGGAGCCCACCTTCCTTCTGCCCTTCAAGCTGCAGGCAAATCCAATCATGTGACTTCCCTGTATAAAATTCCCAAAGACCTGGTAATGCCCCTTCTGAGCAATCAGACAATGCATTCCCACCCACCCCTTCAGCCCTTCTCTCACTGCACTCCGCCCCTCCACTCCACCCCTCTACTCCACCCCTCTCATCACAACCTGCTTTGCTCCCTGGAAACATGCCTGCCACACTCTGCTCCTGCTGGAAGGGACTGACTGGCAAGGATGCCTGAGGCCTGGGTTACAGAGGGGCAACCCCTGTGCACCACAGGCACGCCTCAACCAAAGTCTGAGCCCCCGCACCCTTCAGGCCAGCTCCTCTCACTTCCCACCCAGGTATAGCATCTGGGGGCCAGCCTGCAATTTATTAATTTTCTATTCCCACCATCTGACCCAGAGCTTGGTGCCTGGTAGGTGCTCTTCAAATATTTCTGGATGAAATGCAAAAAAAGTGGCTTATGCCTGTAATCCCACCACTTTAGGGGGCCGAGGCGGGTGGATCACAAGGTCAGGAGTTCGAGACCAGCTTGGCCAATATGGTGAAACCCTGTCTCTACTAAGAATACAAAAGTTAGCTGGGGGTGGTGGTGTGCACCTGTAATCCCAGGTACTTGGGAGGCTGAGGCAGGAGAACCACTTGAACCTGGGAGGCAGAGGTTGCAGTGAGCCAAAATCACACCACTGCATTCCAGCTTGGACAACAGAGCGAGACTCCGTCTCAAAAAAACAAAAAACCCCAAAAAACAAAACAAGAGATGCAATTGAGACAAGCATATTGGATTCGGTGAGTAGGACCCCTTCAAGTTAACCCTTTCCTGGTCTTCAGTGGTTTTCAAATAATGAGAAACTGTTGTCACAGTGACCGGAGGGCTCTTCTGGTAGCTGATGCCAGAGGCTGCTGAACATCCTGCTCCGTGCAGGACGGCAGGGCCATCCTGCCCGACTTAGGAAACACTCGGCACCTGCTCTCTTTCAGTCTCACTTGAGTCATTGGTCAGCCACTTCAGCAATAATCTAATAATAATATCTGTGTCCATGTGGGTGTGGGTCCCATCTCCCCAGCCAGACTGGAAGCTTCCTGAGGGCAAGAGCCCAGCCTCTTTTTCTCTCTGGATCATAGCTCTTCAACTTTCAAGACAAGGGGTCCAGAGGACGGGCAGAAGGGCCAAAGACCCTGGGATTGTGGTGCAGCTTGGGAGCCTGACACCCCGCATTCACATCCCAGCTTTGCCACTACTGTTGTGTGACCTTGGCCAAGACCCAGTTTCCACCTTTGCAAAACAGAAATACTGGTACCAACTCACTGGGCTGTTGGAAGGACTGATGAGACAACACAGATCAAGCGCTTCGCGTGGGCCTGGCACAGCGGAAGGACTCCCCACGGGAGTTATGATAATTAGAAGTTGGCTGATGGACAGCTTCCTGGAAAGGCTCTGACCCACCTCCACCCATTTCTGGTCTCACACTTTTCCTCCTCTGCCTGGGTTTCCCCTGGCCCACCAGCCTTCTACCTCCGTAGGCAGGCACAGTAGCTCAGTGGGCGCAATCAGACAATAAAGTGAGAACTGATGGAGGGAGGCATCTAGGGCCTTGACAAAGCTGGGCTGTGAGTTGGGGATGGGGAGGCTGGCAGCCCAGGGGCCAGGCAATGAGTCACTTAAGAAGTGAGAGAGAGAGAGAACCACTGATTTATGATCAGAGCCGAAGCCCCAGGGCCTGGGCAGGAACCATAGTCTGTTTACAGAATGTCAGGACAGGGAAGTGAGGCTTAGGCGCAGGCCAGGATCCAAACCCAATGCCTTCCCCCAGCTTGTCCTGCTCTAAGACAAAGGAGGCAGCAGAGCACAGAGGGTAAATTCCACCATCAGAAAGACCTGAGTTTCTTTTCTGGTTATGCTGCTTTGAGCCTCACTTTCCTCATCTGTAAAATGAGTATAATAGTAGTGTCTGCCTGGTTGGGCTATTGAAAGATCAAACGAAAAATACATGTAAAGTGCTTAGCACGGTGCCCTCCTTACAGAAAAAGAGCTGCCTGATTCTCAATTCTCCTATTGTTATTCTAAAAGGAAGAGACCAGGATGGAGTCCTTGGGGAGCACATGATGTGTTGCAGGAGGTGAGACCCACCAGGACTCAGACACAAGGCTAACTCAGCGGGTAGGATGGAGAGAGCTGAGGGATGGGGAGGGAACAGGGCAGGGCAGGACCCCAGGCAGGGAAGGTCCCCAGGCAGATTTTTTGGAGGAAAAGGGCAGCATCCCATTGGTGAAACTCCCAAGCACCTTTCACGCTTCGGGGCACCCTATGGAAAGCGCCCAGTCCACACCCACCTCCCACTTCTGCCAGCACCCACTCTGGTAGAAGCCAGAGAGAGCATCTCTGTTTTCTGCCCAGAGATGTTGAAGAACAGGGACTCCAAATCTCACCATTCAGAGATTAGATTCTCGCACTCCACCCTCCCAATACCCCCATCCCACCCGATGGAATGGACTCTGCCCCGCTGAGCCTGCTCATTCCTGGCCTGTCTCCCTGCTACCACCTGCTAGGGGCAGACTCCCACAGACTCTCCCCCAGAAGGCTCAGAGAGAGGCATAAGAATCTATTCCCAAGTTCTCAGGGGCCTAAGGCTGCCAGGCAGTGCTGACGTACCAGAAGCCATGCCAACCTGCCACATGGGCTGGCCCAGGTGGTAGTCTCTGGGGCCTCATTAGCTCTACTGTACAGCACCTCCCAGTTCCCCAAGACACATGTCTCCCCACCTGCCTGCAGACAGGCCCTCCTCCGTCCTCTGCCCTAGGAATGACTCTGGAACCCCCAGAGGCCAGGTGAAGGTCCTTACCATCAGCCTCTGGTGGGCCCCGTGTGAACTCTAGGCCCATCTTTGAGGCTGCTCTGGGCTTGGCATGGTCCAGGGGGCTCTGAGCTGAGCCCATCTCCCCACCAGAGCCCCATCCAGGAACAGACTTGGGACAGACACAGTGTGCAAGCTCCTTGGCCAGGCAGTCAGAACCTCAACTCCACAAGACCCCACTGCTCTCCAGGATGCCTCGGAATTCCCCTGCATGGAGCCTTCCAGCCCTCTGCCAGAGAAGTCCCAGTTTACCAAATGTACCATGTGCATTCTCGCCCCACGCTTTTGCTTAAGCCACTTCTCTCCTGGGAACGCTGTCTCCAGTCTTCATGGCCCATCCTTTGAGGGGCACCCCTGATGTGGGTGGTGTGTGCTGGTATACAGGCTCACTCCTTCCCTCCTCCCCTCTCCGAACGCTGCATCTGTTCATGCTGCCTTGGGCCACCCAATAACTTCCCCTGCAGAGGCCTCTGCTCCTGCAGCCCTGGTACAGGGCTGGGCTCACGGTGAGTGCAAGAGCAGTTCTGCTCTGAGCCCCAGGATGGTTCTGGCCTGGAGATATCCAGGATGACCCCTTAATTACCCAGAAAGGAGGATCAGAATCACCTATACCTTCAAACCTTCTCTCCCAAGTTACCGGCTGGGTTCCTCAAAGGATATAGGACAAGCCAGAGCCAAGTGGCTCAAGGGCTGCAGGGAGCCTGCCAAGTGGACGGATTAAGAACACAAGCCTTAACCTGAATCTGGGTCTGAATCCCAGTTCTGCCACTGACTAGCTGTGTGACTCCGGGCAAATTCCTAATTTCTCTGAACTTTAATTTTCTAAAGTAATCATACCCAGTAGATGTGAGGACTGAACGCAATTCTGTACGTCAAGCACACGAAACAATGCCCAGACCTTATTAAGCATTCTTTAAGTGGTAGCTATTATGATTAATATTTCATAAGCATTAATAACAACATTAATAAGAGTAGCAACATTATCATTAGTGTAGGCCAAATTGTTCCAGTCCCACTTCCTCTTAGGACCGAGGTCTGGGTCTCTCCAGCTACAGCCCCAGCCCAACCCTTCCCAATTTGTGCAGGCAGCAGAACCTACCCCCATCGCCTCTGTGCCCCATCAGATTTAACACCCCAGCAAGGTTCTTCTGGCCGTGCTCTGAAGCCGGCAGAATGGGGCAGGGTTGGAGGGGATCTGTGACAACAGTCCCTATGGGGCTGGGAGAAGCTATGGGCTCAGATTCAGCCAAGAAAGACACAGAGGTCAGGTGCAGTGGCTCACGCCTGTAATCCCAGCACTTTGGGAGGCCGAGGTGGGTAGATCATGAGGTCAGGTGGCCATGGCCAGGCCTGAGATATAGACCATTCTGACCAACATGGCAAAACCCTGTCTCTACTAAAAATACAAAAATTAGCCAGGCGTGGTGGTGGGTGCCTGCAGTCCCAGCTACTCGGGAGGTTGAGGCAAGGAGAACTGCTTGAACCTGGGAGACAGAGGTTGCAGTGAGCTGAGATCGCACCATTACACTCCAGGCTGGCAACAGAGGGAGACTCCGTCTCAAAAAAAAAAAAAAGACAGAGATTCCCTCTTCTGGCCACTAAGCCGTCTCTGAAAGGGGACTGGGGTATACTTACTAGGATGCCCAGTACCAGCCTGGGTTGGCCTGGACATAGTCCTTGACGGGGTCACTGCAGAAAAGAGAGAGAGGGAGAGAGAGTCAGAATGTACCCTAGGTCTCCATTTCTGGTTCAACATCTGCATCTGTCCCACAGAGGAAGCCAAAGGAAGGAATGCAGGCCCTAGAGGCTCAGGGAGTCCCAGTCCACAATCCTCGGCTGGGACCCGCAGGTGCCTGGGCGCACAGCTAGTGGATCAAAGCGGAAGGACTGCCGCACAGACACCCAGAAGGCACCCTGGGTCCTCCCCACACTGGACAGAGGACCCCTCGCCCACGGCACTCTCTAAGGCTCTTTCCCAGCAGGAGGAGGCCCACTGCCCACAGGCATCTCTCCAGGCCACATTCCAGCAGGAATCTGATCATGGGTTCCCTGGCCCCAGACCTGGCCATGGACACCCCTGGAAGGTGCTGATCTATGCTGCCAACTCACCAGAAGGTAAAGAGAGCCACGACAGCCAAGGTCACCAGCAGCTGGATCAGCAGGATGGTGTAGACCTGGGAGTGGGAGGGGATTCTACTCAGCTTGGGGAGTTGTTAGAGACCTGTCAGTCCCCCAGCGACTCAATCACCTCTCCAGGTCCCCATCCTGTGCACTCCACCCTCCTTTTTGGAAGTCACTGGAGTGAACCCAGGGCAAGGTGAAAGGAAAGCAATGATGCTGCCAAGCCCAGCGCACTCCCCAGCACTGGGAGAAAAGAGGGGACGGTGCATTTAGGTGTAGCAGGGGGTACTGGAGTGACATCTAAGGAGGCAGTTCCTAAGGAAGCAAATCCCAGCTATCAGCTGGGATCACAAGAGAAGAGGGGAGGGATGGCTTCTGCAGGCAGAGGGTTGGGCTAGGGTTTGCTCCAGGGGCTCCCCAACTAAGCTTCCCAGTTCCAGAGGGCAAGGGAGGGGCATTACTTTTCTGATGAAGACTCGACGAACTTTCTGGTCGTCCCAGCTGAAAGTGGTGAAGAGCTCGTGGTCTCCGGTGGGGAAACCGTTGTCATAGCTGGAGCTGCTACCTGTGTGACATATGGAGGGCATGAGGGTTCTCCCTACATAGAATTACTGTCCCCAACAGACACCAACTCAAAGCTGCCTTTTTGTCAATCTGGCTCTCCGGACCCTGAAGTCTTTCTCTCCAGCCCCATTATCAAATACCCAGCCCCAGCCCAGCCCAGCCCAGCCCAGCCCCAACCCCCAGATCTCTCTCCCTGGTCACTTCTCACTTTTCTTACTCTGGGTCCTGGGAAGAAACTGTCACCCCCTACCTCTCCCTCCATCCCAGCTGGGGCTTCTTGGGAACCAGGCTCTGCCATGTGAATGTGACCCTCCCATCTTCTCCCCACCTCCACCCTCCTCCTTGGACATTTTGGCTCGCTTGCTCTCAAGGATCACAGGGGGACAGCCACTCTCTCTGGGCCACCCAGCAGCAAAGATCCTGACCCTGGCTCATTCTTTTCTTTTTTTTTTGAGACAGGGTCTCACTCCTGTCACCCAGGCTAGAGTGAAGTGGCATGATCGCAGCTCACACTGCAGCCTCTACTTCCGTGGGCTCAGGCAATCCTCCCATCTCAGCCTCCCAAGTACCTGGGACTACAGGTGCACACACCATGCCTGGCTAATTTTTTTTTTGTATTTTTAGTAGGGATGGGGTTTCATCATGTTGCCCAGGCTGGTCTCCAACTCCTGGGCTCAAGCAATCCACCTGCCTTGGCCTCCCAAAGTGCTGGGATTACAGGTGTGAGCCACCGTGCCCAGCCCTGACCTGGGCCTTAGGCTGGGAGTTTGGGACTGGTTGGCTGTGGTGGGCCTGCTGGGGCTTCAGCTGGAAACCAGGGCTGCAGGGGGGCAGGTGCTGGAGGGGAAATAAAGCCAAGACAAGGGCAAGAAGTAGGAGTGGGGATGATGGTTCCAGGCGTAGTCCAGAACCCAGGCTTTCAGAAGAGCATGGACACCATAGTCAAACAGAGCTGGGGCGGATCCCTCCCCTAGAACTGACTAGATGTGTGACCCTGATAAAGGTACTGGCCTTCCCTGAGCCTCTTCTGATACTGGTTAGTGACACCCACCTCCTGGGGACCAAATGAGATAAAAATGGAAGCCTATGCTCTGTGAAATAAAAGCCTACAAAAAAAAAAAAAAAGAAAAAAGAAATAAAAGCCTATGTTCTCTGGTGGGAACTACCCTGCCTCACCCTCTCCCTGTGCCCCTCATCAGGGCCATTTCCAAGTCCTCCAGTATGTTCATTCTGTCCCCTCCACTGTCCCCCACTAGGTCTCCATGATCTCCTTTGCCCCTAGCAATAGCCTCTGTCTTGGTCTGTCAAAGCTGACCATGGCATTGCCTTGCTTCGAGCTCTTCAATGGCTCCCCACTGCCCTTCACTCAAGTTCAAGTTTCCTTTTTTTTTTTTTTAAAGACAGGGTTTCACCATGTTGGTCAGGCTGGTCTTGAACTCTCGACCTCAGGTGATCTGCCCGCCTTGGCCTCCAAAGTGCTTGGATTACAGGCATGAGCCACCACGCCCGGCGAGTTCAAGTTTCTTAACAAAGCCTCCACGGCCTCCCTGAGCAGCGCCCTCCAGCCCCCTATACATTCCTCCCCCCGACCTTTTTCTCAACCTGAGTATATTTTTTCGACCATGTGTTCTCTTGCCTCTGCGCCCCTGCACATTCTATTCCTTCAGCCTTAAACACTCATTTTCTTGCCTCTTCACCAGGCTAACTCATGCCCATCCTTCGGGACTCAGTGTGGATACTCTTCTTCCAGGAGGCCTTCCCTGACTGTCAGGTGGGTTAGGTAAGGTGCCCAAACATCTGTCACTGATTTGCTTCACTGTGTGGTAGTTGTTCAATTACTTGTCTATACAATCAGCTCTCTGAGGACAGAGATCCCAGATCTTGCAAATCAACACATCCTCCAAAACAAACTCAGACACAGACCCTGTACCTGGCACACACTTAGTAAATGTCTGTCACAGCTGCCTTCCTGCCTCCACAGTTCCCTGGAAAACATTCCTTAAAGCAGCAGTCCTAGCAACCAGGATATGGGAAAGTAAGAATGGGAGAGAGCTGGACCCACTGCGAAGCTGAGGCCTGGAGACCCTCGCCCTCTTGTTCTTTCACTTCTCCCTTGTGTCCTGTCTGTATCCCCTGCCAAAGCCCAAGTGGCCAGGCCACAGAGGGAAAAAGAGAAGGAAAGCGGGCCCGCGGGTGTGTAGGGCAGGAAGGAGGACCCCCACAAACACCAGACCTTCACTGACCCTCCAGTATGTCACTGTGGGGTGAGTCTTCAGGGGTCTGAGCCCAGGGGGTTTGTAGTGGGAGGTGTGGACCATGGCGGCTACTCACTGTGAGTGGAGGCTCTGTCTGGGGCATTATCTCTGGGATCCCTTTTAGAATTCTGCTGGGGGTAGGGGTGATAAAGTGGGGGAGGGGAGGGGCTGCTAAGGGAGGCTGAAGGGGCCGAGGAGGGTATCCTCAGAGCTTTTGGGAAGCTGTATGTTCCTGGCCCTGAGGTAAAGCTCCCATAGGCTGCTCGACGCAACAGAGCAGCTCCCACCCACTGGGATTCTCGGTCTGCAGGAAGCTGGCATCCACCTGAGTGAGTGTGCCTGTGAATTAAGCCTGGTGTGGGGGACACTGAGGCTAGCACCCACACTCCCTTCCTGAGTCATGCCCTCCTGCCCCAGCACAGACTCAGGGAAGGGAACAGAGATGAGGACAGTGATTGGTGAGGTGGGTCCCCAGACCCATATCCCCCAGCAGCCCTGGGGCCTCCATGAGGACCTGTCCCCACTGAGGTTTCAGATAAGCTAATTCACAAACACTGCACCTGCACTCACAGGGGCCAGGCCCAGTGAAGGCTATGGCCAGTGGCTGCCTCATATACCCCTCCTTCGCTGCATCTCTTTCTTCTAGGAGGGTCTTTCCTGACTAGCCCCCAGCCTTTCTCCCTCATCTGTCCCCTTCATTTGCTCTAGCATGGTGACTTGAAAAAAATGCCCTCTGCCGGATGCAGTGGTTCATGCCTGTAATCCCAGCACTTTGGAAGGCCGAGGTGGGTGGATCACGAGATCAGGAGTTCAAGACCAGCCTGGCCAAGATGGTGAAATCCCATCTCTACTAAAAACTACAAAAATTAGCCAGGCACAGTGGCAGGTGCCTGTAATCCCAGTTACTCGGGAGCCTGAGGAAGGAGAATCGCTTGAACTCAGGTGGCAGAGATTGCAGTGAGCCGAGATCACACTATTGTACTACAGCCTGGGCAACAGAGTGAGACTCTGTCTCAAAAAAAGAAAGAAAGAAAAAAAAAAGAAAAAATGCCCACCGGGCGCGGTGGCTCACGCTTGTAATCCCAGCACTTTGGGAGGCCGAGGCGAGTGGATCACGAGGTCAAGAGATCGAGACCATCCTGGTCAACATGGTGAAACCCCGTCTCTACTAAAAATACAAAAAATTAGCTGGGCATGGTGGCGCGTGCCTGTAATCCCAGCTACTTGGGAGGCTGAGGCAGGAGAATTGCCTGAACCCAGGAGGCGGAGGTTGTGGTGAGCCGATATCGCGCCATTGCACTCCAGCCTGGGTAACAAGAGCGAAACTGCATCTCAAAAAAATAAAAAAATAAAAAAATGCCCTTTTCTCTATTGAGAGCACCCTGATGCAGACATTGTATGTCTCTCCCTTTTCATGGAGTCATCTCTGACCTACCCTCAGAAGTCCTCCAAATCCTAAGCCTCTAACAGCTTCATACAACAACCACACAGTGCACCTCTTTCTGGGCAACTTCCTCCCACTCAGGTTTTCCCTCTGGGTCCACACCCCCACCCCCACCATGATGCTCCAGGTTCCAGGAGCTGAGAGACTTACTGGGGTCCACATAGGCCCAGCTTGGGTGGAGAGGCACCGCCGTGGGGGCTGGGGGGAAGGCCCCTGCCTTCATCCCCTCCCCAGAGGTGGCCTCCTCATAGGAAGGTGGAGCTGAGGGCACTGCTGGAGCCTCCTTCTTCTCGCCATGTGCCTGCTGCTGCCCCTCAGTCCCGGGGGCCTTGTTAGCCACGGAGAGCTGTGGAGTAGGGGCAGAGAAAGAGAGAGACAGTCACCAGGGAAAGGGAGCCTTCCAACTCCTCCTCACCGACTAACTTCTCAATTCCTGGAACTTCCAAGGGTCCTTCCTTACCTGCACTCAGAAGGCAAGAGTGCAGACAAGAATGTCTCTTTGTTACAGACAAGAGAACTGAGCTCCAGAGGAGTCAGGGCTAGCCAGGGCACACGGTGGAGCTGGGACAGGAATGGAGGAAAGAGAAAATTCTTAGGAGTGCCCACCATTGGTTGTCACTGTCGCTGTCCCTGGGGCAGGGCCTCTGTGGTTCCAGAAAAGGGCCTGGAACATAGTAGACTGTCACAAATAAAAGGTCTTGTCATTTAATCTTCCTGACACTTGCTACTTGTATTCTGACCCCTGCTTTAAAATGAGAAGAATGAGGATCAGAGAGGAAAAGTGACTCGTCCAAGGTCACAGAGCTGCGTGTGGCCCACTGAGAGGCAGGGCCTAGGCACCATCCACTGGGATTGGCCTCCTCCTGTTGGGCTGGAAATGATGCAACGAGAATGGAGATGGGGGAGAGAAAGGCAACAGAAGGGGAGGAGGAGAGGGAGAAAACAGAAAAGAGGAAAGGCCGTCAGGGTGGAGGAAGGGCAAGAGGACCGTGGCTATGGGTCCTTCTGGCCTCATCCTGTAGGAACCTCAGCCTCTCCCCTAAACCAGAACAGACTCACTGTAGAAGGTGCCTCAGCTGAGTCTCTTCCTCCACTGAACAGATGAGGAAACTGAGGCTCAAAGGGAAATGTGCCCATGGCAGGTTGGAAACTCGAGTCCATTTATACTCAGATGTGCCCCCGCCCCCGACCCGTGGTGAGAGGAGGAGGGCCTGAGCTGGGAGGGCCAGAATGAGGCAGCCAGAGAAGGAAAGATTGGGGTGGAGGTGGGGGGATGCAAAAATTAAAACAGCAACAAAAGGTCCGGCTCTCAGAAAATGGGATTTAGGTCTGGTTCCCAGAAGACTGTTAGAACTGAAGGGCCACTGAGGAAGACTGCAGACTTCTTTCTTTGCAAGGGGCATCTGGCTGAGGCGGCCTGGAGACGGGCATGCACCAGAAGACTCCTGGTTCCATCCAGACCCAAGGACTGCTGAACTAGAAGGGGGCTCCTCCATCCCCCAGCAAGCCTGTGAATGAGCTGGGGACAAGGGGCAGAGGAGGCAGAGGTCCCCCTCATGCCAGGAAGGGAGCAGTGCCATGAAGTGCCTGGTAGAGGTGGGGTGGGGGTGGAAGGAGAGACTCAGCAGAGGGGGGCTGGAAACTGAACACTCCCCAGGCCTCCCATTCCCTCCCACTCTCCCACCCCCCTCATCACCCAGATCTGCAGGATCATGCCCACCAAAATCTAGTTCAGCCCCCAGCCTGCCACTCAGCCCCCCAGAGCTTCCTGGACCCTAATGCCCAGTTCCCCCACATATACAGCACTCCCAAGTGAGGTCTGACCAATGGCAGGAGGTAGTATCACCCAATGACATCACTTGAGGCCCAAAGAGCTCGCACACAGGAGAGGAGGGTCTGAGGGTCCAGGGAAGGATGCCATTGGCTCTGAAGCTCCTCTCAGAGAAGTAGGGGGAGTGTAGGGGAGGTCCTTCCAGTGTTTTCTCTGCCCAATCCTTAGCAACCCCAAACAGAGGTCCAGAGGACCCTCCCCCTTAGCCCCAGGCCCTAGTGGTTGTATAATTCCACAGGCTGTTGACGTTACATAAGCCTACTAGGCCAGCCAAGTCTCTGCCCCAACCCCTCCCCTACAATTCAGGCCTAAAACTGGAGAAGAAGAGATGCTTCCTCCAGACCCATCCATGCCTGGCCAGAACCAAAACAACAATTAGAGCATCTGGATGCAGTGCTGCCATAGCAAGCCCCAAGCACAGGGATGGAGCCAAGACACCCAGATGTGGCCTAATGGCAGGGAGTGGGGTGGGGTTGTTTCTGCGGAGGGTGGGAAAGATGAGCTTATATAAAGTGGTTGGGTTTGGGATTGGAGGGTTGGGCCAGGAGGGTTGCCTGATAGGCACTACCCCTCAGGGTTCACCCTGGCACACACATACCCACGCACACACATACAGTCATACCGGATGCCCAGGCCGACTCCTTACGGGGGGCCTGGGCATCTGTGAGGAGCCTTGTGATACCAAAGCATGGGGTGGCAGGGAGACAGGGGAGGAGAGGCGCGCCTGCGGGAGGGCGGGAAGAGGGCCCGGTCCATTCCTTGACACGGGCCTTTCAGTCCTCTGACTTCAGCAAGGACCACGGAGGACCTTCGAACTAGGGCCAGGGGAGGATGCTTTTGTGGTCCAGAGGGCTTGCTGAGGAGACAGGGAGCTGGGAGCCGGAGGATGGAGGATGCTGTAGGCGGGGGAGATGCCGGTACCTTTCCCTGGGTCATGGTGCCGTCTCTCGGGGAAGGGGTCCCTGAGGCCGGGGCGGCCGCTTGGGTAACCGCAGCCTGCCTGCGTCTCTTCCTTCCTCCGCGTGGGTTCTAGCAACATCCACTGCAGCCGGGCCAGGCGGGCCGGCGCGTACCATCGGCGCGGGGGGAGGAGGGGGCCGGGCCTGGGAAGATGCTGCGGAGGAGGCTGCGGATTCGCGAGTCCGGGGGGAGGTGGCCGCGCACCGCCCCGCTCCTGCCGCTCCCCCTTCCGCCCCCCCACCTCCCCCCTTTGCCCTCCCTCGGGATGAGAGAGCATCGCGCTGCGGAGCAACCCCAGTGGATGGATCCGCAGGGGGATGAGGGGGCGGGGGACGCGGGAACTCCGTGACACCGATCAGCTGACGCTGCCCTAGTGAAACCAGAGCCAGGCGTCAGGGCCTCCTCTCTCCACTGTCTCTCCAACGTCTCTGCACCTCTCTGCAGCTCCAGCTGCCCTTCTGCCTTTTCCCCTCCTTCTTTGGATGCGGCCCTGATTTCTGTCTCCATCTCCACCTCCCCTCTCATCGTGTATTTCATCATCCATGGTACGGGGGAAGGTCTGGAAGTGTTACATGCTGCCCGCATCTAGGGGGCCTGCGCCCCTGTGGGCCTGAGGCAAGCCAGTAGCGACCTCTCCTTGCTCCTTTTTCCTGTGAAATGCACACAGTAGGTCTCTCCCTGCCTTCTTTCACAGAGACATGGGGTGGGAGGACACCTCTTTTGTTTCTTTCAACCCTGCTGGGACGTTTAACGGGGTCTTTCTGGAGACACAGCTAGTTCTGTCTCAAAGCCTCTCCAACCCCTGCCAGAGCTCTCTTCCTGCCTCCATGCTTAGCTTTCATCACTCTGTCTCCATCTTCCCCCGTTCCATTCCTCCCACGCCAGGGTTCGTTCTCCCGGCTTCCCCAGACGTGTCCTTGGGACCCAGCCATCACCAGGCCCCATTTTCTGTAGCTGCTGCAGTGTCACTATGGGGTTTGCAATCTCCAGAGCTGAGATCAAGTCCCAATTTAGTCACTCACTGGCTGCGTGGCCTTGGCAAGGCCCTTAACCTCTCTGAGCTGCAGCATCTCCTGTGAAAAAGAGGCTTAGAACAGAGCTCTGTCCATCCTAGATTGACTGTCAGACACACAGGTTATGGCAGTAAAAGCACATTAAAGACCACGAAGTGCTGGAAGTATGCGAGGTATTATTAACTGAGGACCCTCCTACCAGAATGCCTTGGGCTGCCCCAGAGCGAGGACCCACAGACCTGCCTAAAAGAAGGATCTGAACCTGCTAGGATGGGATGAGAAACCAAGACTTGGGGCAGGTGGGGGTGGCCACTTACTTTTTGCTTCCCTCTTAGCGCCCAGGACCCTCCGAAAAACCTGGAGAAAACAGGGCCCGGGGTGGGCAGACAAATTATCAAAGTTTTTTTTTTTTTTTTTTTGAGATGGAGTCTTTCTCTGTCACCCAGGCTGGAGTGCAGTGGTACAATCTTGGCTCACTGCAATCTCCGTCTTCCAGGTTCAAGCAATTCTCCTGCCTTAGCCTCCTGAGTAGCTGGGCTTAAAGGTGTGCACCACCACGCTTGGCTGATTTTTGTATTTTTAGTAGAGGCAAGGTTTCACCATATTGGCCAGGCTGGTCTCCAACTCCTGACCTCAAGTGATCTGCCCGCCTCGGCCCCCTAAAGGGCTGGGATTACAGGCATGAGCCACCCTGCCCAGCCTAATTATCAAAGTCTTATCCTACCCCTTTTTGCTCTTTGTCCCCCACTCCATAATCACCAATTTTGCACAAACACACTTAAGCCTGGGCCTCCGTGTCCAGAGGCTCTCTTGACCCTGCAAGCCTGAGCTCTTCTTCCAGCAAGCTGTGCCCTGGCCCCCAGCACTGCTGCTGAAGCTTTGCACAGCTGGTCCAGGTTCTGGCCTGCCCTCCTTCTCTGCATCTGCATCCTGGAAGTGTTTTCCTTTTCCTGCTTGACAGCTTGAATGCCACCTCCTCCAGGAAGCCTCCTTGCCCATTAGTTGGGGTTAGATGCTCCTCTTCTGTAGTTCCCTAGCACCCTGATGTAGTGCCTGTCATATGGCGCTGTGAAGTTTCTTTGACTCACTCTAAGATCCTATAGCAGTTTTTGTGTGAGCTGGACCGAGTGTAGTACCAGGTGTGTGGAATGCACTCCATCAATTGTATCTATTAATATATTTCAGATGTGGCATTATGCAGAGGCTGACTTTCATCAGCCTCAGCACGTTCATGCTTGTGAATCCCTCCTGATCCTTCTCTCCCGTTCACTCTGCGCTCCAGCCACACAGACCTCTTGGCTGTTCCTTGGACTGGGCTGAGCATGCTGAGGGCCTTTGCACGGGCTGTGTCCTGTTTGGAAATTCTACAGAGCACTGCATGGCTCCCTCCCTCACTAACTTCACTGCTCTGCTCAGACATCACCCACCTCACGGGTGGTTTTCCTGGTCTTACACAAAGGAGCAATGCCACCCACATGCTCCCACCCACCACATTGGACAGTCCCTTTTTTCCGATGAAGCTTTATTTCTCCTTTTTCAATTGTCACCTTTGACATGTTATTGTTGTTGTTGTTGAGTTCTCCCTCTCTCCCACTAGAATGTGAGCTACAGAGGAGGAGGAGTTTTGGGGTGTTGTGTCGTTGCCCTATACCTGTGGGTTAAAATAGTGCCTGACATGGATGTAGTAGGTTGATAAATATTTGGTTAAGTACAGCATTATACAAAATCCTTATATTCCTCAGACATGCTGACATTGTCAGTGCTCTCATGCTTCTCAGATGTTGGACTCTATTACCTTGACATTGCTTATATGTCCCTCACCTCTTTTTTTTTTTTGAGACAGGGTTTCGCTCTGTTGCCCAGGCTGGAGTGCAGTGGTGTGATTATGGCTTATTGCAGTCGTAATTTCTGGGCTCAAGCATCCTCCTGCCTCAACCTCCCAAGTAACTAGGGAGGTGTTATACATGTTCCCATGAGTTGGTCTTTTGACGTTACTTGACAAAAAATTTTTTGAGACGTAGTCTCACTCTTGTTGCCCAGCTGGAGTGCAGTGGTGTGATCTCAGCTCACTGCAACCTCCACCTCCCAGGTTCAAGTGATTCTCCTGCCTCAGCTTCCTGAGTAGCTGGGACTACAGGTGTCCACCACCACACCCAGCTAACTTGTATTTTTGGTAGAGATGGGGTTTCACCATGTTGACCAGGCTGGTCTCGAACCCCTGTCCTCGGCCAATCTGCCCACCTTGGCCTCCCAAAGTGCTGGGATTACAGGCACGAGCCACCCCGCCCGGCCGACATTACTCAAAAATTAAACATTTGTGTAACATTCCTCTGGCCTCTGGCAACAGGTGTGGTAGTCAAAAGCCCAGGCTACAGTGGCAGGCAGCTTTGCTCCAGAGCCCGGCTCCCCTATTTAAAAGCTGTTTGGCTCTGGACAAGTGAGTTCCCATCTTATAGCCTCCATTTCCTCATTTGTAAAATGGGGGATCATGATAGTACTAACTTCATAGGATTGTCATGAGGATTAAATGATAATATATGCAGAGTTTAACACAGTGCCCAGCACACAATAAGCTCCTGGTGTTAGCTGTTAGTGTTAGCCTTAAGGTTCCACAAATATTGTTTAATGAAATAATTAATTTCTTTTTTTCTTTTTATCTTATTTTTCCCAACTTCCTGTTGATTTGCAGAAATAATTAATTTCTACCACATAAGGCAGCTCAGTCCCACAGTTACTCATTTGTTCATTCATTTGTCATGTCTGTTGTCTCTGTCCCTGTTGACGCAATTGGTAGAAGCCAGTTTCCAGAAGGATGAGGTCCCTTCAGATTCACCGCTGGGCAGGAGGGACGGGCAGTGCTGGGGTGGCTGAGGGCTGGGGGAGGGGGCCTCAGGGGAGTCAGAAACAGTAAGGGGCTCCCCAGGGTAGCTGGGGAGGTTGTTGGGGTCACATCCTCAAATCTCCACACCCACGATAGGCTTTATTTTATTTGTACAAGGCGGAGAAGTAATGGGGAGTTTCAAGCTTTATTTTATTTTATTATTTATTTATTATTTTTCTTAGATAGAATCTTACTCTATCACCCAGACTGGAATGCAATGGCATGATCATGGCTCACTGTGGCCTCAACCTTCCAGGCTCAAGCAATTCTCCCTTTTCACCCTCTCAAGTAGCTAGGACTATAGGCGTGCATACCATGCCTGGTTAATTTTATTTTTTGTGAAAACAGTATCTCACTATGTTGCCCAGGCTGGTCTTGAACTCCTGGGCTCAAGCAATCCTCCCACCTCACCCTCCCAAAGGCTGGGATTACAGGAGTGAGCCAATGTGCCTGGCCTCAAGGTTTTTTTTTCTTTTTTTTTAATCCTCCCACCCTCAAGGTTGTTTTTGAACAGGGAAATGACATGTTCAAAGTCATGCTTCAGAAAGACCAACCAGGCTGAGCACGGTGGCTCATGCCTGTAATTCCAGCACTTTGGGAAGCCAAGGAGGATGGATCACCTGAGGTCAGGAGTTTGAGACCAGCCTGACCAACATGACAAAACCCCGTCCCTACTAAAAATACAAAAATTAGCTGGACACAGTGGCACATGCCTGTCATCCTAGCTACCTGGGAGGCTGAGGCAGGAGAATTGCTTGAACCTGGGAGGCAGAGGTTGCAGTGAGCCAAGTTCATGCATTGTACTCCAGGAGCCTGGGCAACAAGAGCAAAACTCCATCTCAAAAAAAAAAAAAAGACAAATAAATAAAAGAAAGACCAACTTTCTATAGTAATTTTTTTTTTTTAAATATATATATA
Source organism: Aotus nancymaae (assembly GCF_030222135.1). Lineage (NCBI taxonomy): Eukaryota > Metazoa > Chordata > Mammalia > Primates > Aotidae > Aotus > Aotus nancymaae. Next base: position 33,728,618 of record NW_026988428.1, read on the forward strand.
CATATTTTTTAGGCAGAGTCTCACTCTGTCACCTAGGCTGGAGTGCAGTGATGCGATCTCGGCTCACTGCAACCTCCGTCTCCCAGATTCAAGCGATTCTCCTGCCTCAGCCTCCCAAGTAGCGGGCTGGCGGTGGGGAGGGGCAAAGGTGTGGATGGACGTGATTTCTCATTTTACAGACATGGAAGCACAAGGCCAAAGAGGTTGAGTGACTGTCACAAGGTTACATAACACGCTGGGGTCAAGGCCGGTAAGAAGAATGCATTTGACCCCAGCTCAGGCACCATCACCTCTAGAGGGATTCAGTGACAACACTGAGGATGGGAATGGGAGGGTCTCAGACCTCCTAGGTGAGTAGAATCAGAGCTATCCAGGCACCTCTCCTTGGATCCTCTCCAATAACACACACACACAGTCCCAAACACCCAGCCCACACCACTCTCTGCCTCCCCACTGCACTGGTAAAGAGAGAACCTGTGCTTTTGAGGCCAGTGATGTGAGGGGCAGAGGCAGGGGTTAGATAGGGCCCAGCTCACCCACAGTAAGAAGGCTCTCAGGGCCACAAGAGGCAAATGGCCTGGGCCAGCTCAGGCATCAGGCTGCTTTCTCCCTCCTGGGTATAGCTGGGCCTCAACTGCGGCAGCCCTCCACTTCAAACCCTGCCATCACCCTGCAGGCCCCTGGCCCCTACTCTTCTCACCTGCCCTTCTCGCTGTTCTTCACAGGGGTTCTTCCTGCTTCTCTCATCTCCCTGCAGTCCCACAGCGAGGAACCTGACACTCCTGTGCTGGCCACCCAGAGCCTGGTTGCACAACCCCTCTCTGCTGCGGTCCCGTTCCTGCCTCCCCATGCCCCTTGCACTGTGCCTCCCTAGACAGTCTCTGAAATGCAGGACACGAAGCAGAAGCCTTTGGCAGGCATCAACATCCTGAGTCGCCATGCTTCCCAGCTGCAGGAATTATGAGGGCCAACTACACGTCAAGCACTGATGTGTGTACAACTGTGACTGCGACAGACACAAATCCCAGCCCTGTGGGTTACTTCTTAGTGGGGACTATTGGTGCCTGACCCAGAGAGTGATTGTGAGGACTCAGTGAGATGACATTTGGACAGGGCTTAGCACGGTGCCTGGCACACGACAGGCCTGACAAGTTAGAGCCACTGCTGTGAACATCCATACTGAATCACAGAACCATTCGCTGAGAACTTACTGTGGGCCGGCACCATGCTAGGTGCTAGGGAGACCCCACAATCTAACTAAAACCCAACTGGCTAACAACTTAAAACTTTTCTAAACAGGTAAAGGCAGTGGAGAGCTGGGACATGTCTGTGAACACGTCCAGCACAGATATCTTGGTTAAAGTACAAGGACATAGAATGTACTCCGTGCCTGTAATCATGGCATGTGTAATAGCTACATAGGACAGGGCTTAACAAAGAATTATTAGCATACTTATTCTTTAACAAGAAAGGAAATTTTAAAAAGGAATTTTTCTACTTCCCACAACATGCAACAAAGAACCATAACATTCTAGAATGTCAGGTACAGCAGAGACAGCTGTTTGGACCCCGATATCCTTCAGACAAAGCCATACATGATTGATGGTTATCAGCGCTGTGCTTTTGGAGGATTCAGAAGAAGGAGAAGTTATATCTGATTGGGAGATCAAAAAGGATTGGCCTGGGGAGGGGTGCCTTTTCAACAGCATCTTGAAGAAAAGGGTAGAATTCAATAGACAGACGGTGGTGTTGGGGTGGGGGAGAAAGAGGCCCTGCAGGGGAGCAGAATGGCATACAAATGAAGGCATGGAGGAAGGAAAACATGAGGCGCCAACTTTGAACTGAATGCTAGGAGGAAGGTGGCCTAGCCCTGAGTGAGGTTGGAGGCCGATCCAGGCAAAGCCGCTGTATTCACAGGGACAGGAGGCAACTGACCAAGAGGTGGGGTTTGAGGGACCCCTTCCCAGCTGTCTACCCTTGGCTGAGACTAGAACAGACTTAACATTCCATCACTAAAAATTCATTTCCTTGGGTAAGCCTCTGGTGGGAGATAAACATCCCCAGAGGAATAACATTAAAGGAGAGGTCTGGGTCAAGGAGGGAGTGATGTGGAAAAGACACCTGGGAACAGCGGAGAGCCAGGCGGGGCCAGGGGCCGGAGCCCTCTTGCGTGACCCCAACTGCACAGGCCATCAATACTGACAGAGCACTGCTTGGCTGTGGGAGGAAGGACAGTCACCAGGAAGGGGTGGGCAGGTGTTGGTGCTGTGTCCATGACCTCTGCTTGCCTGGCCAGGGCACCTTAGCCCTTCCTGCTGTGTGTGCGCGAGGTGGGCAGGGCCACGTTCACACAGCAATGCCATTTTTCAGTGCAGTTTGGCCCAGCAGCAGTGTGGGTCACTCCCCACATACTTGGGTGGGGACCAGAACTCATTTATACAACCAGTGTATCCAGCCCAGCCTGAGAGTCATGCAGTGAGCTAGGAGAGCAGAAGCGAGCAAGACACCCTCCCCGCCTTCCAGGAGCTCACAGTCTAGAGGGGAAGCAGGTCTTAAGTAAATAGCCACACACTGGGGTACAGAATCACACATAGGGAGTGCCTCAAAGCAAAAGAACAAGCTGCCTTCCGTAAGAACAGGGCAGTAATGTAGATGGGAGGAGGGGCGCGTCCAGGGGAGGCCTCCAGGAGCCCTGAATGATGAGGGGGAGTTGGTGAGAGAATGAGTGTTCTAAACAGAGGAAATCCCATGCAAAGGCTGTGAGATGGGGAAGTACCTGGGGCATCAGGCAGATTATGCCAGCCTTGTGGACAGGGGAGGGCTTTGGGAAGTTACAGAGTAAGAGAGTTGAAGGGGTGGGTACCCATTCAGATGGACAATTTTATTTTATTTATTATTTTATTTTATTTATTTTTTGTTTGTTTTTATTTTTTGAGAGTCTCACTCTGTCACCCAGGCTGGAGCTGGAGTGCAGTGGCACGATCTTGGCTCACGGCAACCTCCACCTCCCAGGTTCAAGCGATTCTTGTACCTCATCCTCCTGAGTAGGAGGCATGCACCACCATGTCTGGCTAATTTTTGTATTTTTAGTAGAGACAGGGTTTCACCATATTGCCCAGACTGGTGTCAAACTCCTGACCTTAAGTGATCCTCCCACCTCAGCCTCCCAAAGTGCTGAGATTGCAGGTGAGAGCCACTGCGCCCAGCCCAGATTGGCCATTTTAGAAGCCCCCTGGCTGCAGGACAGAGAAGAGACTGGAGGAAACTACCACCGCCAGTGTGGCCATCGGGGAGAGGTGATGGTGGCCTGGGCTTGTGTTGAGCAGTGAAGGTGGAGAAAATTCACAGATTCAGGGCCTGCGTAAGCGGGGATTCTGGTGAAGGGCTGCCTGGCGGCAGAAGGCGAGACAGAGGGAGAGGTTTTTAGCCTGAGTGGACGTGAGGAAAACAGAGGAGGGTCTGGCCTGTTCCTGGAGGGCTTCCATTGCTAGTGAGTGGCCTCGGCTCCTTCCCAAGCCCCTTTGCTCTTTTGTGACCAGGCCAATAATGATAAAAATCGCTGACATTTATGAAGCGCTTAACCTGTGCTAGGCCCCATGCTAAAGACGCTACGTGGATTGTTTTGTTTAATCCTCACGACGGTGGCAGGTCTTCTTTCTTATCTCCATTTTAAAGACAGGAAGCTGAGACTCAGAGACGTTAAGTAACTTGCCCAAGATAGGGTGGGGACGAGAACTCATTTATTCAGCCAAGTGTATCCAGCATGGCCTGAGAGCCATGCAGTGAGCCAGGAGAGCAGAAGCAAGCAAGAGGCCCCCTCCCCACCTTCCAGGAGCTCACAGTCTAGAGGGGAAAGCCCACAGCTGGCAGGTGAAGGGGCCAACTTCCCAGCCCTGCAGTCAACCCCCAGAGCCCAGCTCCCAGCCACGATGCCGGCCTGCGTCAGGGACGCCGGGTCTCAACCTGCAAATGAGGTCAAATGAGGTCAGTAGCAGCTCCTTCAATGAGCCGGGAGGCTCCCTGCACGGTGAGAGGTGACACGTACAGGTAGTTAACGAGCGCCACATCCCTTCCCTTTCTCCCCAGCCAAAGCTCTGTTTCACAAGCCAGCAGCCTCGTAAATATTTCAGCAATGTCTGTGTAGTTGAGGCTGTGAAGCCTGTCGTCTGCGGCACTTGTGACAGCGAGATCTGGGAGATGTCTCAGGGCCTGTTGCAAGTGTTTGATCAGCTGCATTTTCAAACAGACCTTTCTCTGAGCAGCCGACAGTCTCTGGGGTGAGAGAGATTTGCAGAGTTTTTCTGGAGAGAGCCTGGAGCGTGAGTAGGCCCAGAGGCCCAGTTGGAGCCTTTTGACTATAGCTGGCCTCAGTCACTCAGTCCACAACACAGAGAGAGCCCCTGCTGGGTGGCTGACACTGTGCCAGGCTGCACCCTCGAGATGCTGGAGAAGAGATAGGACAGGCCCAGGTTAAACCCAGTACCGGGCGGCCTGTGCAGTAAGGAAGGGCTGCAGCAGAGGAATGCCATGCAGACTGAGGGTCCCACAAACGCCATGAGGGTCCCACAAACCCTCAGGGGAGTTGGCATTTTAACTGGTTGTTAAAGACCAGATAAGACTTTGAAAAATGTATATTAAGCAAATTACTTTTCCAATTATATATGTAGTCAGTACATGTTCATAATTTAAGAAATTTAAAGAAGGCCGGGCACGATGGCTCACACCTGTAATCCCAGCACTTTGGGAGGCCAAGGAAGGCTGATCATGAGGTCAGGAGTTCAAGACGAGCCGGGACAACATGATGAAACCCTATCTCTACTAAAAATGCAAAAATTAGCCGGGCATGGTGGCAGGCACCTGTAATCCCAGCTACTCAGGAGGCTGAGGCAGGAGAATTGCTTGAACATAGAAGGCGAAGGTTGTAGTGAGCTGGGATCATGGCACTGCACTCCAGCTTGGGAAACAGAGCAAGACTCCATCTCAAAAAAAAAAAAAAAAAAAAAATTAAAGAAAATGTAGAAAAGTGAAAAGAAGAGGGACTGGCTTAAGCCTGTAATCCCAGCATTTCAGGAGGCTTTGACAGGAGGATCACTGTCAAACACCCAGGAGTTTGAGACCAGTTTGAGACCAGCCTAGCCAACACGGATAGACCCCTGTCTCTACAAAAATAAATAAATAAACAAACATTTAGCTGGTCATGGTGGCACATGCCTGTAGGCCTAGTTACTCAGGAGGCTAAGGTGAGAGGATTGGTTGAGTCCAGGAGGTCGAGGCTGCAGTGAGCTATGATTTCACCACTGCACTCCAGCCTAAGTGACAGAGGGAGATTCTTTCTCAAAAAAGAAAAGAAAGAAGGAAGAAAGGAGGAGGGAAAGAAAGAAGGAGAAGAAGGAAGGAAGGAAAAGAAGAAATGAAGGAAGGAAGGAAGAAAAAGTAAAAAGGGAATAGTTACCTAGTTCCAAAACCTAGAGAAAACCATGGCTAAAACATAGGTGTGTTTTCTTCTGGTCTCTTCTCTGTGTTAACTGCTTTGTTTGCCGAATTTTATAGCTTAAGCATTTCGAAGGATGACGTTTTGGCAAATGCAGTCGAAGGAAGGGGTGGAAAAGCATTCAGAATGGAGGAGACGGCAGAGCAGGGGCGTGGCATCTACAGGCTCTTTACTTGCCCAGATCAGAAGTGACAGAGCCCACAGGCAGGTAGGACCCTTGAGCTTCCCAGACGCACCCCCTCTCAGCTCTCTGATTGGTTAATGGACCACACCCTTGGCCCAGCCTCAGCCCATTTTCCTCCTTGGTACCCCAGGCTGGAGTTCTGGGCAGGGACACAAGGCTGCAGCCTCCCTTCTTCCTGGCAAAGTCTTCCAGGGAGGTGGAGCCTGTTTCTTGGATAATGAAGTTGTGTTTTCACCTCCGAAACTAAGTAAAGAGGACCGGATCCCAGGATTGATCATCTAGATCTGTTCTGTCCAACGTGGTAGCTACTAGCCACGTGTGGTTAGGGAGCACTTAATATTCAGCTAGCCCAAGTTGAGATGTGCTATCAGTGTGAAATGCACACTGGATTTCAAAGATAGTATGAAAAGCAGATACAAAATATTTATAGTGTTTTATATTGATTACACGTTGAAGTGATCACATTTTAGGTATATCAGGTTAAATAAAATGTTATTAAAATTAACTTTACCTATTCTTTATATATTTTTTTCCATGTGGCTACTACATTTATTTATTTATGGAGATGGTCTTGCTCTGTCACCCAGGCTGGAGTGCAGTGGTATGGTCATGGCTCACTGCAGCCTTGACCTCTCTGGCTTCACTGATCCTCCTACCCCAGTCTCCTGAGTAGTTGGGACTGCAGGCACATGCCACCATGTCTAGTTAATTTTTTTTTTGTATTTTTTGTAGAGGCAGGATTTCTCCATGTTGCCCAGGCTGGTCTCGAACTCCTGGGCTCAAGTGATCTGCCCACCTTGGCCTCCCAGAATGCTGGGACTACAGGCCTGAGTCACCACGCCTGGCCTAAAACAATTTAAATTATGTGTGTAACTCACACGTATGTCTCACGTTATTTTTCTTTCTGTTGAACTGTGCTCATCTAGATGGAACCGTTCCCCACTCTCCAGAAGGCAAACCTACAGGGAGATTCAGATGGGGAGGGATTATGACATGTGGGAGAAGGATCAATCCAGACCAGGCTGGAGACAGAGAGGGATGTGAGGGGGCTGCACAACTCAGCCTGACCAGGCTCCTGGGAAGAGGGGACCATGGAGCAGGTATTTCCTCCTTCACCGTCAATAGACTGTGAGCAACCTGAGAGAAATGAGACAGTGCTTTATTCACCACCACACCCTCAGGGCCCAGCGCGGTGCCTGCCATAGAGCCAGTGCTTGAGAACATGGCCTGAGTTAATGAGTGAGTGAGGGATAGGATGGGGGAGAATCCAGACAGCAAAGAACTGTGCTGAGATGGTGCCAGGCCTGCCTGGATGGCTCCAGGGCACAGGGTGTTCGGAGATTTTAATCCTTAAATCCTTTTGGCTATAATCGCCCAAAGAGCAGCGTGGCCACAGTCTACACCACATATGCACTTCCCAGTAGCTGGAGACAGCTGAGAACAGGCATTGAGGACAGCTGGGGGCATCACATCCAGCCTCCTGCCCCTCTGCGTCCCTTCAAATGAGTGGATTCTTTTCTCTCCTGCAGAGCTCCAGCCTGCTCCTTCCCCAAATGCGTGCACACACACACACACACACACACACACACACACCCCTGGGAGAAAGTTCTGTGGGTCTCCCCACACTCAGGCTAGGATGGTAAAGGGCATCCAGGCAGCCGGGGGAAGGAGGTAAACGTGCAGCTGCCTCCACCCAGCATGGTTCTGCCCACACTTCAACCTGGGACCCCACCCTTGACTAAGTCATGGGTCAGCGACTCTCAGGAGCACCTTCCTCACACACATTGACTCCAGGCGAGGTACCACAGGCAAGTTCTTACAGTCCTCACCCTTAGCAAGCCTCTTCTGGCCCAGCAGTGGGCAAGGTAGGGATGTGGCAGGATGGGGAGGACCTGTGAATACAGAAAAGACGCCACAGGGGCTCATACAGATGCACTGTTAGTTCTGCACACCGAGAGGCAGCCTGTTGTATAACATGAGCACAGGGCTCTAGAGTTCCTCCACCTGCTGTTTGTGACCCTGGGCAAGTTAACCAACTTTTTTTTTTTCTTTTTTTAAGAGATGGGGTCTTGCTCTGTTGCCCAGGCTGGAGTGCAGTGGCGCAATCATGGCTCAGTGCTGCCTTGACCTACTGGGCTCAAACCATCCTCCTGCCTCAGCTTCCCAAGTAGCTGGGACCACAGTATGCACCACCACACCCGTCTAGTTATTTTTTTTAAATTTTTTTGTAAAGATGGGGTCTCCGTATGTGAGCCAGGCTGGTCTCAAACTTCCGGGCTCAAGGGATCTTCCTGCCTGGGCCTCCCAAAGTGCTAGGATTACAGGTGTTAGCCACCACACCCAACCCACCACTAACTTCTTTAGACCTTGGTTTCCTCCAAAATGGGCACAATACAAGTCCCCTGCCCATAGTGGGGCTCAGAAATTGACTGAAAACAAATCAAGTTCTTGGAACAGTGCCTGGTACCTAGTGAGCGCTAGGCACTGGTGATCACCATGAGACACTTTCCCTTTACAGTTGGGGAAATGAGCCTCAGAGAGGATCAATTCCTAGAAGCAGTTATAAAGGCAGAACGCTGGGCCAAGAGCAGTGGCTCATGCCTGTAATCCCAGCATTTTGGGATGCCAAGGTGGGAGATCATGAGATCAGGAGTTCGAGACCAACATGGTGAAAGCCCGTCTCTACTAAAAACACAAAAATTAGCCGGGCGTGGTGGAGTGCACCTGTAAGCCCAGCTACTCAGTAGGCTGAGGCAGGAGAATCGCTTGAACCCGGGAGGCGGAGACTGCACTGAGCCAGTCAAGATGGCGCCACTGTACTCTAGCCTGGGCAGCAGAGTAAGACTCCATCTCAAAAAAAAAAAAAAAGAGGCTTTTACATCATTCAGATTTTTCTTTTATTTTTTAATATGGAAAATTTCCAACATATGCAAAAGTGGAGAGAGTAATGTAATAATCTCATGCACTCATCACCCCACTTCAATGATTACAAACTCACGCCAATTGAGTCATCTCTAGCCCAGCCATACCCCCTGGGTTCTTTTGAAGCAAATCTCAGACATTGTACCATCTCATCTGTAACTATTTCAGATGTGTCTCTAAGAGAAGAGGACTTTAACAAATGGCTACACTATTATTATTACACCTAAAAAAGAACAATAATTTAATATTAAGTACTTAGTAACTGTTTCGATTCTCCAGTTTTCTCATTTATACAATTGTTTAAATTAGAGCCCAGATAAAGTCCATATACTGTATTACAAATGGTTAATGTTTCTTAAGTCTCTCTCTCTCTCTCTCTCTCTCTCTTTTTTTTTCTTTTCATGCCTGGCTAAATTTTTTAATTTTTTGTAGAGACGAGGTCTCACTGTGTTGCCCAAGCTGGTCTCAAACTCCTGACCTCAAACGATCCTCCCACCTCAGCATCCCAAAGCACTGAGATTACAGTCATGAGTCACCGTATCTTAAGTCTCTTTTATTTATTTATGTTTGAGACAGGGTCTCACTCTGTCACCCAGGCTGGACTGCAGTGGTGTGATCTCGGCTCACTGCAACCTCTGCCTCCCAGGTTCAAGCAATTCTCGTGCCTCTGCCTCCCAAGTAGCTGGGATCACAGATGTACAACATCACACCCAGCTAATTTTTGTATTTTGGGGAGAGACAGGGTTTTGCCATGTCTGCCAGGCTGGCCTCAAACTCCTGACATCCTGTGATCCGCCTGCCTCAGGCTCCCAAAGTGCTGGGATCACAGGCATGAGCCACTGTGCCCAGCCTTAAGTCTCTTTTAAATTATAGGTCCCCATTTTTCTCTTTTCCCTCCTTACAATTTATTTGTTGAGGAAACCAGGTCGCTTTTGCTGTAGAATTTCCCACAGTCTGGAGTTTGATTGCATCCCTAGATCTAGAGGCTTGAAAACCCTACAGTTTTCAAAATAATGAGCAAGTTCCCTAGCATCTCTCAAAATGATCATTAATTTTTATCATGAACTCATGGATTTACATATATTTGAAATGTTTCAACCCATTGCCATTATAGTTAGGGTATTTTTTTTCTTGAGATGGAGTCTTGCTCCGTTGCCAGGCTGGAGTACAGTGGCGCGATCCGGGCTCACTGCAACCTTTGCCTCCTGGGTTCAAGTGATTCTCCTGCCTCAGCCTCCTGAGCAGCTGGGATTACAGGCGAGCACCACCATACCCAGCTAATTTTTTGCATTTTTAGTAAAGACGGGGGTTTCACCATGTTGGCCAGGTTGGTCTTGAACTCCTGACTTCGTGATCCATCTGCCTCAGCCTCCCAAAGTGCTGGGATTATAGGCATGAGCCACCACGCCTGGCCAGTTAGGGTGTTTTTAAAAAATTGTTTTTCCAGGCCAGGCTCGGTGGCTCACACCTGTAATCCCTGCACTTTGGGAGACCAAGATGGGCGGATTGCCTGAGGTCAGGAGATGGAGACCAGCCTGACCAACATGGTGAAACCCTGTCTCTACTAAAAATACAAAAATTAGCTAGGCATCGCAGCATGCACCTGTAATCCCAGCTACTCGGGAGACTGAGGCAGGAGAATCACTTGAACCAGGGAGGTGGAGGTTGCAGTGAGCCGAGACTGCACCACTGCACTCCAGCCTGGGCGACAGAGTGAGACTCTGTCTCAAAAAAAAAAAAAAATTTGTTTTTCCAGCTTAAATTTGGGGAGTGAGAGTGATTACAAGGAACAGAAAAATTAAGAGAACTCTGACTTTGGAGGCAAACAGCCCATGGGTGGAATCCTGGCTCCACCACTTACAAGCTGGAAGACTTTGGTCAAGTTACTTCTCTTTCCTTCTATTTCCCCACCCCCCAAATAGGGAAATGATTAATAATAACTTACATTTCCTGAGTGCTTACTATCTTCCATTTATTGTGCTCACTGTCTTAAAGACATGATGACGATTTAATCCTCCTATCAGCTCAGCGAAGCAGGAGTCATTATTGTCTTCACTTTAGAGGTGAGGAAGAAACTGAGGCATGGGGTTGAACAATCTGTTTAAAGTTACACACCTAGAAAGAGGCGTGGCAGGGACCTGAACCAGTACAGTCTGACTCTACAGCCCTCTGTCCTCTAGAGGTTGATGTGGAGAAGAGAGAGAGTGATGGTGACGCCTCCTGCAGGCCTTGACAGATGGGAAGATCAAGCCAGAAGGTGAGCAGGGCCATCCCTGCCACTTCCCCTCAGGGCTGGAGCACAGCCAAGCCTAGCACGTGGCGGGAGGAACCCCTATTGCAGCTGCAGTCTCTCCCCTTCCCCAGACTCCCCACTCCTCTGTTGTGACCCAGACCCTTGCCTAAGAACACAGCTGTTCTTGGTGAGTTCTGTTTCCATTGCCATTATGGTTCTCCTACTAATTGCTTGATCAATCAGAAAGGGTTGGTTGATGCTGGGAGGCCAAGGTGGGAGGATCGCTTGAGGCCAGGAGTCCAGCCTGGGCAACATAGTGAGACCCCTCAGCCCCCCGCTGCCTCTACAAAAAAATTAAATAAATACAATTAGCTAGGCATGGTGGCATCTGCCTATGGTCCCAGCTACTAAGGAGGCTGAGACAGGAAGATCGCTGGAACCCAGGAGGTCAGGGCTGCAGTTCCAGCCTGAGTTGACAGAGCAAAATCCTGTCGTAGCAGGTGGGGGGAGGGGGCTGGTGGGGGCAGGGTACAGGGAAAGAGAGAGAGGTGGGGAAGGAAGGGAGGGAGGGAGGGAGGGAAAGAGAGAGAGAAAGGCTGACTGCAGGAAAGCTCCCAATGCCTGTGTTTCCCCAGAATCAGCTGGCCTGAGTGGTCCTTGGGTCATCTTAGAGGGCAGAGATCCTGAGTGCAGCTGAGCAGAGTGAGGTATTGCTAGGAACACTAAGGGCAGCGCTAACAGCCATCATTTACACCTCGTGTGTGCCAGGAAGGGACCAGGTCCCACATGATCTCAGTTCATCCTTACAACGCCCCTGAGGATGGTCTTGTTATCTTCTCCATTTTACAGATAAGGAAACTGAGGCTGAGAGGGTAGAGAACTTTGCCTGCGGTCACTCAGCAGGTAGGTGGTGGAGCCAGGGGTGTAACCCAGGCCGAGGGACTCCACATCAGATACAGACAGACCAGGAAGCAGCATGTTGCAGAGGCTGGTGATGCTGTGATTCTCTGGGTAGCAAAGGGAGGGGACATTCCTAGCAGAGGGAACGGTTTGTGTAAAGGTGTGGAGGTGTGAAACGGTGTGGCTTGCTCAGGTGTGACTAACTATGGCCAGAGTGAAGGGTGTGTAGAGAGGAGTGGCAGCAGATGAGGCAAGGGGTTGGGGACTGGGGCCAAGGTGGAAGAACTTCAGATTCCAGGCCAAGGAAATGAACTTTGTCCTTGGGTGGGGGGTGCCACGGGATGCATTGAGCAAGAGTGCAGCCTTGGGTTTGTTTGGTGAGCCTCCGGCAATACCTTAGCAGGTGAGATCCTTGTGTCTGCCCTGGGTGCCAGCCACATTTTACAGGATGGGAAACAGAATGGTTATGAGATTAGCTCAGACCACACAGCAATAGACAAGCCAGTTCTCTCGCTGTCACGGGACATTGCTCCGAAACTCAGGTCGTAGTGAGAGAGGCAGGGGCGTCCTTCCGTTCCTCACTTCTCCAGCCTTGCGCCTGCTCAGCCTCACTGGAGAACGTGAGATGAAGATGAACTGGACCGAGGTCCCCGCCTATCTGCTCACCAACAATAAGACAGAAAACAATAGAAGCAAACATTCACGGAGCTCCAGCTATGTGCTAGGCACCAGGCTGGGAGAAAACTAGACAGAGAACAATAGTGCCAGGTAGGCTCTCTGATGATGAGTGTTCTGGACTCATCAACAGAGAGCCTACCTACCCCAGACTGGCCTAGGAGGTGCTGTTCGATCCACCCGAAGAGCTGGAATGGGCTCCAATTCCCACTGGGACAGGTTCAGAGTCAGGATACTCAGGGCAGTGCTGAATGCGTCTTAGAACACTAGTGTGTAGGAGCAGCATTCCACGGCTCAGAGAACTGTGGGATTGCTGGCTCAGTCCCCAGCTACGCAGTGACCTTGGACAAAGCGGGCCCCCTGGGAGCCTCAGCAAGCCATTTGCTAAGTGGGGAGACTACATCAGAGAAGGGGTTTTTAACAGCTGAAGCCTTGGGGAGCTCGTCAGGCTGACTCGGGAGGCCTGGGGTAGGGACTCTGGCTGAGGTGTTTTAACAAGTTCCACCAGAAACTCGGATAGCACACCTGGTTAGAAACAACTAGATGATCAAGGTCCTTCCAGATTCAGTTCAACAAATTCAACACAACACACGTTTACTGAGCACCCACCATGCCAGGGGCCATTCTGCAGAGTCAGGATACATCAGTGAGCAAAATAACAAATAAATATGTTCTAGGAGTTAGAGATGCTGTGGACAGGGGAAAGCATGCTAGGCGAGGCAGTGAGGAGGGCAGGGATGGGGCAGTTCCAGGACTCAGCAGGATGGGCAGGGCTGGCTTTGTTGAGAAGGGGACTGGCAAGAGCAGGGAGCCAACTGAGTGACATCTGAGGGAAGAGCATTCCAAGCATTCAATGATAAGAGCAAAGGCCAGGAAGGGGAGCATGCAGGCAAGGTGGCCGTGTGGCTCTTATGAAGTGGCCAAGGGCTGGGGTGGGGTGAGGGGCAGGGACCCGCCATGGAATGCTGCTCCTACTTGCTAGTGTTCTAAGAAGCATTCAGCACTGCCCTGAGTATCCTGACTCTGAACCTGTCCCTGCCCTGACCCCTTCCCCAATCCAATCAACTTTAATTTTAGGGACCCACCCATCACAGCAAATGCCAGCACTGCTGATGCCCAAACAATGTTATCTGCGTAGGTATGTGTTTTGTATTTTACCGCCTTAATCCTGTCTTCAGCCTCTCCTCTTCTGTCCCACCCAAGTATTTGCCCTTCCCTTCTTGACTCCTTCCAGCAGCCCTCGGTGACCTGAAGGAAGAAGACCAGGGCCATGGAAAGTATGTAACCAGTGTCATTCATGCCCCTGGTCTCAAAGAAGCAGTGGCTTAGTAAAGAGGGGACCCCTGTCAATAACTCCCTGTAACTACTGGGCACCCACTCGGAGCTCTTCAGTGGAATCCTAATGTGAATAAGACTGACTGCCTGCTGGCGCTCCCAGCCTACAGTGAGGTAAGAGGAGTGGAGCTGGATGGGGAGGGAGACAAACACATGCACAGAAGATTTAGACATACCTGCAATGTCTTGTTAGAAATTCTCCAGCATTGGCATGGTAGAGAGGACGGAGAAGTATTTGACCACCCCCACCCAGGATTGCAGAGTTCAGCTGGCCACTGTCCACCAGCCGGCAGGCTCTGTGCACATAAGTTAATCTCTCCTCTCAGGCCTTGAAAAGCCCCCGGCTTAGTACATGTTTGTTAAATGAATGCACTTCGGTTTGTGTGTGTGTGTGTTAAACGCAGGTAATAATGATGATATTGCTGACTAAGGGCTCCTGTCCACTCCCAGTGAGCCTGCCTCCACCCCAGCCCTCCTCAGCAGTGTCTGCACGCCCCCTTGCCATGGCGTCATGTGCCACCTGTTCAAAAGAGGAACATACCAGCTTGTGGATGTGACCTTGACTGCAAAGAGGGGCGTGCAGCTGATGCAATGGTCCCTTAAGTGTTCACAAATGTAAGTTGTTACTATTATAAGCAGTGAGTGACCAGTGGGGTGCCATCTTCAGCAAATAAAAACACAGGACACACAGTTACATTTGAATTTCAGATAAGAGTGTCTTAGTGTAAGTGTGCCCTGTGCAATATTTGGGACACACTTACACTAAGACACTCTTATCTGAAATTCAAATGTAACTGTGTGTCCTAGATTTTATCCAGCAACCTTATTGATGGCGGCTTATTGACTGGCTGGGAATGGCAGGGGTGTAGGACAGGAAATGGGTCTGTGACGGCTGTCTAGAACTGAATTGAACATGAGGATGAGTCAGTGTCAAGACTCCCAGTGGGGCCGTCGGATCATTACTTCGTGACTGTCTTAAGCCTTTATTTGTTTGTGAATCCCTCAGACTCGGGCCTTCTTCCCTCCAGGTCTGAACACCCTGTCCTACCAGGACCTGCCTGGATGCTGCCCTCAGTGAGCTCCTGGGCTCATTGAAGATGGAGCTAGCAGTAGTATTTACACCACTTATTGTGTGCCCACTGTGGGCCAGGCACCATGCTGAGTGCTCTATTTATGTGAGCTAATGAATTTGCATGGGTGGGATGTGAATGCAGGGTGGTCTGACCCCAAGGCCAATATTTCTTTCTATTGCACCATGCTATGGCCTTATCAAAGACTCAAGCATCTAGGACAGAGAGAGAGGGAGCAGGAGTGGACATGGGGTATCCTGAAGTGGCCTCCTGCTGTGTCCCAGGCCCTGTGTCAGGATTCATTGAGTTGCCACAAAAATCCTGAGAAATTCATTCTCAAGGATACTCTGAAAGTTAAATACCTTGCCAAGGTCACACAGATTAAGTGGTGGAGCAGGCTCTGTCTTTGAACCCAGCTCTGTCTCACCACAAAGCTTAAGTAATTTTGCCCCTCTTTGTGTGTTTGCATCATGGGGTGAGGTGATGTGTGCATGTGTGTGTGTGTGTGCATGTGTGCGTGTGTGCATGCATGTGTGTATTCCTACAGTCACGTTCCACCTTCGGAGCAGCGCCTCCCTGTCCTACCCAGCCCTTCCTCTCTTGGGATGGGTCTAGGGCCTTGGAGGTGGTTAGACTCTAGTGGTGCTGGCACAGGCTGGCTTTCTCAGGGCCTGTGTTGTCTGCCCGCTGTCCCTCAACCAGTAGCTTCTTTTGAGTCTTGCCCTCCCCTGCTGGGGCTAAGGTCTGGTTGGTTCCCAGGCTCCTGGGCCTTGGACAGGAGAGCTGGGGGTTGAGGGGTGGTGGATGGTGGGAGAGGGCAGGACCAGCAAAGGAGAGACTGACAAATACCATGGATGCCTTGATTTTCAGTTCCTGCTGACTCAGTCCTGCACACTTGCTCTCTGCAATCTCTAGAATCAAACAGTATTCAAACTGGAAGAGGCCTTAGAAAACAACTAGTCTCTCCTCATTCTAGAGAGAGAGACGGAGGCTCAGAAAGCAGAAATGACTTGTTAAGATCACTCATGAAGCTGACGGTACAGAGAGTTAGAGCCTCTGCTCCCTGCTCTACCTCTTTCCCCTACTCCACATTCATGCTTGCCTTGTCCAATGGCCCAGCATCCGTCCTGACACATTACAGCCAAAAGGAACCTTAAGCTAGGGAAAGGGCTGCAGAACTTTAGCGAAAGATTCAAACATGTCCATTCAACTCAGTGGAGAAAAGAGAATATTCAGTCAATGGTGTTGGGATGCCTGGAGTATTGTTGGAAGGGGATCACAAAAACGGAACCAAAACAAATTTCATTTGGATCAAAGGTTTAAGTGTAATAAAGCATGTAAGTTCTATGTGGCAGTATGGGCAAATTGATTTATATTTTGTAATGGGAAAGGCTTTCTTTTTTTCCAACTTTTATTTTAGACTTAGAGGGTATATGTGTAGGTCTGTTATGGCGGTATATTACAGGATTCTGAGTTTTGGGGCACCATCGCCCACATAGCATAGTTGGAAGGCTTTTCTAATCAAGTTGGAAAACCCAGAGTCATACAGGAAAAGACTGATACATTCAACCACATTAAAAAAATTTTTAGGGGGCTGGGCGCGGTGGCTCACGCCTGTAATCCCAGCACTTTGGGAGACCGAGGCAGGTGGATCACCAGGTCAAGAGATCGAGACCATCCTGGTCAACATGGTGAAACCCCGTCTCTACTAAAAATACAAAAAATTAGCTGGGCATGGTGGCGTGTGCCTGTAATCACAGCTACTCAGGAGGCTGAGGCAGGAGAATTGCCTGAACCCAGGAGGCGGAGGTTGCGGTGAGCCGAGATCGCGCCATTGCACTCCAGCCTGGGTAACAAGAGTGAAACTCCGTCTCAAACAAAAAAAAAAAAAAAAAAAAAAAAAAAAAAAATTTAACTTCCGTATGGAAAATTACCATAAAAATGTTTTTCCAGTAACTGAGAAAAATATAACAAAGGGTATTTCCATAATTTACAAAGAAACTCATACTAATGAATAAGAAAAAAAAACAATTATTTTAATTGCTAATACTTGATGATCATTTACTATGTGCTAGACACTATTTTAAGTACATGGATTGTATCATTTAATTCTCAGAGTAAGTAACCCTATAAGGTAGGTGCTATTATACCATCTCCATTATCTAGATGAGGACATTGAAGCAGGTTTTTTTTTTTTTTTTTTTTTTAAGATGGGGTTTCACCATGATGGCCAGGCTGGTCTTGAACTCCTGACCTCAGGTGATCCACCCACCTCAACCTCCCAAAGTGCTGGGATTACAGGAGTGAGCCACCGCGCCCAGCCCATTGAAGCAGTTTTTTAAAAAGTAGCTGTTGGGCACAGTGACTGACACCTGTAGTCCCAGCACTTTGGGAGGCCGAGGCAGGTGGATCACTTGAGGCCAGGAGTTTGATACTAGCCTGGCCAACATGGTAAACCTCATCCTTAATAAAAAATACAAAAAAAGCTGGGTGTGGTGATGGGTGCCTGTAATCCCAGCTACTCAGAAGGCTGAAGCAGGAGAATTGCTTGAATCTGGGGGACGGAGGTTGCAGTGAGCCGAGATCTCACCACTGCCCAACAGCCTAGGCAACAGAGCAAGACTCCGTCTTAGGGGGGGAAAGAAATTAGCCGGGCATGGTGGTGGGCACCTGTGATCCCAGCTACTTGAGAAGCTGAGGGAGGCAGGAGAATCGCTTGAACCCGGGAGGCGTAGGTTGCAGTGAGCCAAGATTGCAATTACACCATTGCACTCCAGCCTGGGTGACAAAGCAAGGCCCTGTCTAAAAAAAAAAAAGGTCAAAGAATATATACTAGGTTGGTGCAAAAGTAATTGCAGCTTTTGCCAATACAAGTGGTTTGCAGAAAGAGAAATATATATGGCCCATAAACATATAGAAAGATGTTTAATACCAGTCATAATTCAAGAAATGCAAAATACAATTAAAATTAAACATCACTTTTTCACCTTTCTGCTCGGCAAAAATGAAAACATTTGCCAATACTCAGGGATGGTGATGGTATGAGAAAAACTACTTATATACCTGTTTCTCTGTAGATTCTGAGTTCTATCCTAGTAACAGTTCACATCACCAAAAAACTACACATTTAGGGCCAGGCATGGTGGCTCACGCCTACAATCCCAAGCACTTTGGGAGGCTGAGGTGGGTGGATCACTTGAGTTCGGGAGTTCGAGACCAGCCTGGCTAACACCGTGAAACCCATCTCTACTAAATATACAAAAAATTAGCCAGGCATGGTGGCACGCAGCTGTAGTCCCAGCTACTTGGGAAGCTGAATTGTTTGAACCCAGGAGGCAGAGGTTGCAGTGAGTGAGATCGTGCCACTGCACTCCAGCCTGGGCAACAGATTGAGACTCCATCTCAAAACAAAACAAACAAACAAGCAAAAAACTATACATTAGAATCACCTTAGCTTAGCTGCCCAGGAAAAATGCCTTCTGCCAACTTCCATTTTAATGTTATATGTTTGGCATCTGTTGATGGTTGGTAGAAGAAATGACCACAAGAAAACCTGCATTTTTTTTTTTTTTTGTCCTGGAAAAACCACCACTAACAGCATTGTAATCTACATGACATATATAAGGAGGGCCCACACAGTAAATTATCTTCAGTATTTACTACCACGAAAGATTTACTCTCTCCTGAAGACCTGATGTTTTATTTTGCTACATGATGGTAATCATATAAACCCTCTGTTTCTCTTTTCTCCTTGACTGCCAAGAAGCTCAAAAGTCACATCTGATGATCCACTGTAGTAACAACGTAGCTAGGGCAGTTGTCATCTGACTTCTCAACCCAATCTGACCTCATATTTGCTTTTTTCTTTTGTCTCCTCCCCAGTTCCATTGGTTTATCTTCTTCCACTTACTGTTTAGTTTTCTAATTCTAATTTAATAAAATTATTATAAATGTGTGTTTTTGGAAGCTATTTCAAAATCTTTTGGAAGTAGAGTATGTTAGAAATAGTCAAACTCCCTTATAGATGAGAAAACTCAAGTTCTCTAGAAATTAAATGACTTATTCCAGTCTGTTAATCAGTTCATATCTGTGTGCACACGTGACTCTCACTTTATTGTAAGTGTCTTAGAATTACATTTATCCACCAGAGAGACGCTTTGAGCCAGGTACATGGTAAATGGTCAATGCATATATATTGGTTGAAAAAATTGTAAGTGCTGTGAGGAAAGGGACACTTTTGCAGGGAATAAGGTCTGCGCGTAGTAGGTGCTCATGAGAACTGAAATTACAAGGCATGGCCTCAGCCTCTGGCCTCACCCCACCACACCCTAGCATCTCCACCACCCGGGACTCTCAGGGCTGGACCTCGTGCAACCCATCTGCCCTACACACGTGCTCTGCCTTTGTTCTACCCTTCCACCTTGGCCCCTTTTGCCTTGTCCAGTGAGTTTCCAAATATTTCTGAGTTTCACCTGGGTGAAGACTGGCGCCTACATCCTTGAAGTATCCTGCCATGAGATGCCTGCAGGAGAGGCAGTGGCATCACCTTTCCAACCGTGCACAGACCCAGTGTGGGCTACTTATTAGTGGAAAGTGGAGAGGAAAAGGAGGACCCATGGCCACGGCTCTCTCTGTCCTTGTAACCCTCAACTGATGTGTGTCTTATACTCCTGTTGGGCAGAAGGGACAGCAGAGGTTGACAGGTCACTCTTCCTTCAGTTTTCCATCCTTCCTTCTGTGCTGGGAGAGAAAAGAATACAACATAGACAGGGAGGTCAAGCTTGACCATGTGGATGAGGTACAAGGGACCGGGCTTCCTCTGCCACATCTCCTTCTGCAAAGGCAAACGTACGCTGCCTTCCCATTGGCTGCCACCCTGCATCATCTACCCACGGCTCTCTACCTTGCTCTTTGCCTAAGCAGCCCCTAGAAAGAGAGCTGAGGTCTGGGCAAAGCCTTCCGACAGGCTTTCCTGGGCAGGGGAGCTGGGGCGGGCGGGGAGGGGGTGTGGATGGTGGGAGGGAGAAGGACCAGATTTCCTGGCCTGACAGGCAGCCTGTGTTGAGAAACCATGACTGGGCAAGTCGAGCTTCATTGGCTGCACCTGCCAAGCCACGGGGTCCCTCAGGCCTGGAGCACCCCAGAGCCAGTCACAACCCGAGACCTCAGCCTCCTGGGAGGAGCTGGGTCAGCCACCCTGAAGGACGATCCTGCCCAAGTGACAAGCTTTGCTCTTCCTTCTCACCCAGGACTTCACATTCACCCTGGCAATCCATGTGGGGACACTGTTGGATGGGAGGCATGGTCCCAGTGTGGTTTCCCTGTCCCAACCTCTGCGTATGCCAAATATTTGCCTTATGCTTCGCGATCCAAGAGGTTCCATGTATACAGATGGGAATTCCAGAGCTGCAGAAAAGGCAGCAAGCACCATGATTCAAGCTAATCGGTGTGGATTCACACCTTCCTTCCTCTGTCTTAGTGGCCAAACTACCAGCTAGAGTAAGAAATGGTTGATGCAGGACCTGAACATTCTGGAAACTCTTGCCAACTTCTGCAAGAAATGACCCAATCCATAGTACTAGAAACACCTTAACTTTCATAGGACCCAGGCAAGTTGTCATACCATGTGTCTAAATATTGAAAAATTATCCATTGGGATAATAAATTATTCAATAAAATATGTCCTGACTGTCTACTTTGACAATATACTTTCATAATGACAAAACTTAAAAATGTATAAAGCTATGGTTTTTATATAGCCAAAAATTGACAAAACATCAGAATTTAAAACACTAAATTTAGTTATTATTGCACATGATGGGTAGGCCATGTTTGGTTGAGTAATAAGTATATACGTACTTCATAAATTTTTACATGTTTATTCAGCAAAAACTATTTTCTTGCTTTGTCATAGCAAAGCCACCAATTACACAGTTATAATCGCAATTTTGTATGATTTGTGTTCTGTTGACAGTCATACCTAATTAGACAACTTTCTTGAGTCATTATACTTCTTAGTTTTTTAAAATCAATTTCAATTTGGAGAAATTGTGAATTTCACTCTGCTAAGGCTGGAAAATATCAACAGATTTCTCAACGTAATACTTGGACGCAGAACTAAACCATGGATTTTATATGCTATGTACAAACTAAATAATGAGATGGCGTATGATAAATTATCACTGTCACAAAAAGATTACAAAACTGTTTTACTTCATCATATAAAGTGCTATCCTGTATGCCATGAAAATTTCTTAAAACAATATCAAGCAACTCTCAAGCTTTTTGAAGTTGGAACTCCTTTATACTTTTAAAAGTTATTGAGGAGCTTGCTTGTACCCATTACTGGAGATAGTAAAAAAAAAAAAAAAGTTATTGAGGACCTAAAGACCCCTTTTGAAGACTCCTTTTGTTTATGTAAATTATAACTATCAATTTTGCCAAATTAGAAATTAAAACTGATAACTTTTAAAACCCAACACACAAGCACACATTCCATTAGTCATCGGAGTGATGATGACATAACACACTTGAGTAGCCTCTGGAAAACCCCACTCTACACTCATAAGAGAATTAGCCTGAAAAGGGCAAATTATATCTTAGCATTGCAGGTTCAATATCCCTTATCCGAAATGCTTGGGACCAGAAATGTTTTGGTTTTCAGATTTTGGGGGGAATATTTGCATACATATCATGAGATATCTTGGGATGGGACTCAAGTCTGAACACAGAATTCACTTAGGCTTCATATACACATAATACACATGGCCCGAGGTAATTCTATAAAATATTTTTGATAATTCTGAGCATGAAACAGTTTTGTCTGCATTGTGACTATGACCTGTCACATGAGGTCCTGTGTGGAATTTTCCACTTGGAGGGTCATGTTGAGGCTCAAACTGTTTCAGAATTTGGAGCACTTCAGATTTTGGATTCTCAGGTTAGGGCTGCACAACCTGTATTAGAAAAATGGTTTTGACCCCACAGACTCCTTTGAAGAGCTCCAGAACTCCCAGGAATCCTCAGACCACCCTTTGAGCACTGCTGCTATAGAGTGATGGAAAGAGCTGGTACTCTGCTTCTGTGTGTTATGTCTAGACCTCTAAACGTGCAAATATAAGAGGAGAATCAGTCTTACAAAACATTCCTCAAATGCCACATGCAGGTTTTGTGAATACTGCACTAACTCATGAGTATGTCCAGGACCACTAATTGGAACGGGAAGAGATACAAGAATAGGGACACTCGGCATTTCTGGGAAAGGATGCTTTGTTAGGTAGGAGTCTATTACATTCATTGGATCTGAGAAGAAAGCTTGGATGCGCTAATCCTGACTCCCTCTTGTGCTCTGCCCTGAAAGCAGTATTGTCTCCCACGTGCTAGTTCCACAACCCACAAACCCTCCCAGCCTCCAGGTTCTAGAGCTTTTGGCTCCGAGGACACGAGGTAAGAAGTGTAAAGAAGCATTTCCCTGGCCGGGCGCAGTGGCTCACGCCTGTAATCCCAGCACTTTGGGAGGCCGAGGCGGGTAGATCACGAGGTCAAGAGATCGAGACCATCCTGGTCAACATGGTGAAACCCCGTCTCTACTAAAAATACAAAAAATTAGCTGGGCATGGTGGCGCCTGCCTGTAATCCCAGCTACTCAGGAGGTTGAGGCAGGAGAATTGCCTGAACCCAGGAGGCGGAGGTTGCAGTGAGCCGAGATCACGCCATTGCACTCCAGCCTGGGTAACAAGAGCGAAACTCCGTCAAAAAAAAAAAAAGAAGCATTTCCCTGCGGCCTGACCGGTGTTGGTTATGAGAGCGGATGTTTGGGTTCCAGGCAGTGCTGTGTCCTGAGAGTCACCCATCCTTCAGATGTCTCTGCTGTGGATGTATGTGATATGGCAGAGTCCCCTAAAGCCCTGGGCCAGAGCAGGTCCCCCTGGCCTGTGTCTGGGTACAGTGCTTCTGCATAGATCTTAGGACACAGAATCACAAACTCTCAGTCTCCGAAGGGACCCTCGGTGGCCAGCCAGCCAGCCCACCACTCAGGTAGCAAATCTTCCACATGTGGTAGCAGAAGTGGTCTTGCCATGGAGGTAAGAAAGCTTAAACTTCAGGGCCCGGTTTGCAGAGGCCCTTCTAGGACCCTGGAATAGGGTCTAGCCATGG
Organism: Aotus nancymaae; assembly: GCF_030222135.1. Taxonomy (NCBI): domain Eukaryota; kingdom Metazoa; phylum Chordata; class Mammalia; order Primates; family Aotidae; genus Aotus; species Aotus nancymaae. The sequence continues at coordinate 33,751,585 of NW_026988428.1, forward strand.
ATTCACATGGCCATATATTTTTGTATATTTCATAATTTTTATCTTTCTTAAAGAGCTCTCCACAAGTTGTATAGTCTTCAGGAACCATGCAACCTGAACCCGCCTCTGCATAGCCAGGCTCTTCCTTGCAAGGCACTTCTCTTGAAGGAACATTGAATTTTGAACCAGAAGAGCTGGATTTGAGCCACAACTTTGTATAAACTAGCTGTGTGACTTTGGAAATAATAACAACAGCTGACATTTATCAAGCTTTACTACATGTCAGGCACTTGGGCTAAGCTTTTGCATGCTTCATTGCGTGTAAAATTCAGAAATGCCTCTCGACTTCTCGAAGTGTCAATTTTGTCTTTTGTGCAATGAAAAGGACAACATCCATGTGTTTTTCCCACTCAGTTCTGTGCATGACCTGAGGGCAGGCCCTACCTTTGTGTCCCCAGCGCCCAGCCCAGTGTCTGGCTCATAGCTCCATGATGTCAAGGAGGTGCACAAGTGCCTCATACCTGTGCTGACGAAGGCAGTCATCACGTGCACTTTGGAGGCTGGCAGCTTAGTAGTGCGAGCTTGAAGGTCTTTTCTCCTGGGGTCAGAATCACCACCATTTCCAAATCTAGAAACCTGGGTAAGTTGCTAACCTGCATAATGGAGTAAAAACACTGGTAACCACCTCCAAGACTGTTCAGAGGATGCAATAGGTAATCTACCTAAAGCACCTAACCCATGGCTCATCGAGAGTATTTGACATGTTAACTGTTACTAGCAGGCAACAGACAGATTTATTATAAATCACCTCCTACCTTTGCAAGGGCAAGGACTGTGTCTTGCCCAGATCCCTTTTTTTTTTTTTTTTTTTGAAACAGGGTCCTGCTCTGTCACTGAGGCTGGAGTGCAGTGGCCCGATCTTGGCTCCCTGCAACCTCTGCACCCCCAAGGTCAAGTGATCCTCCAGCCTCAGCCTCCTGAGTAGCTGGTAGGCCCACACCACCATGCTCAGCTGATTTTTCTTTTGTTTTTTTTGTAGAGATGAGGGTTTCTCCATGTTGCTCAGGATGGTCTTGAACTCCTGAACTCAAGTGCTGCAATTGTGGGTGTGAGCCACTGTGCTCAGCCAATTTTTCTTCTTTTTAAAAATATTTGTTTCCAAATTTACCATGATAACCATGAATTACTTTTTCATTGAGTATCTTAGTCCATTTTGTGTTGCTATAAAGGAATACCCGAGGCTGGGTAATTTATAAAGAAAAGAGGTTGGCCAGGCACGGTGGCTCATGCCTGTAGTCCTAGCACTTTGGGAGGCCAAGGCCTGCGGATCATGAGGTCAGGAGATCGAGACCATCCTGGTCAACATTGTAAAACCCCATCTCTACTAAAATACAAAAAATTAGCCAGGCGTGGTGGCGTGCTCCTGTAGTCTCAGCTGCTCAGGAGGCTGAGGCAGGAGAATCACTTGAACCCAGGAGGCAGGGTTTGCAGTGAGCCGAGATCGTGCCACTGCACTGCAGCCTGTCCACAGAGCAAGACTCTGTCTCAAAAGAAAAAGGAAAGGGGTTAATTTGGCTCATAGTTCTACAGTCTGTATAAGAATCATGGCACCAGCATCTACTTCTGGTGAGGACCTTGGCCTACTTCCACTCATGGTGGAAGGCGAATGGGAGCTGGTGTGTCTGGAGACCACATGGGGAGAAAGTAACTGAGAGGGGAGAGAGGTGCCCTTTTAACAACCAGCTCTCGCAGGAAATAACAGAGCAAGAACTCCCCATTACAGCACCAAGCCATTCATGAGGGATCTGCCCCTGTGAGTCAAACACCTCCCATTAGGCCTCACCTCCAACATTGGAGATCAACTTTCTTTAAAAATATATATATATATTTTTTCTTTTTAGTATCTTTTCTTTAGACCAGAGGGGATCAAATTTCTGCATGAGATCTAGAAGGGTCAAATATCCAAACCATTGCATTGGGACAAAATTCATATAATGTAAAATTTACCCTTTTTTTTTTTTTTTTGAGATGGAGGCTCGATCTTGTTGCCCAGGTTGGAGTGTGGTGGCACGGCCTTGGCTCACTGCAACCTCTGCCTCCCACGTTCAAGAGATTCTCCTGCCTCAGCCTCCCAAGTAGCTGGAATTTACAGCCGTGTGCCACCACAACTGGTTAATTTTTGCATTTTTGGTAGAGATGGGGTTTCACCATGTCGGCCAGGCTGGTCTCGCACTCCTGACCTCAGGTGATCTGCCCGCCTCAGCCTCCCAAAGTGCTGGAATTACAGGCATGAGCCACCGTGCCCAGCCATAAATGTACCCTTTTAAAGTACACAATTCAGTGGTCTTTAGCATATTCACAAAATTGTGCAACCATCACCACTACCTAATTCCAAAACATTTTCATCACCTCCAAAACAAACCCCATACCCATTAGCAGTCATTCCCTGTTATTCTCTGCCTGGCCCCTGCAACCACAACTCTACTTACTATCTCTGTGGATTTGACTGCTCAGGATATTTCATATAAATGGAATCATGAAATGTGTGGCCTTTTGTGATTGGCTTATTTCACTTAGCATAATGTCTTCAAGGTTCATCTATGTTATAAAATGTGTCAGAATTTCCTTCCTTTTTAAAGCTAAAGAATATTCCGGCCGGGCGCAGCAGCTCACGCCTGTAATCCTAGCACTTTGGGAGGCTGAGGTGGGTGGATCACCTGAGGTCAAGAGTTCAAGACCAGCCTGACCATCATGGTGAAACCCCATCTTTAAAATTAAAAAAAAAAAAAAAAAAGGAAGAAGAGAAAAAAAAATATTCCATTGTATGGACATAACACACTGCGCTTATCTATTCCTCTGCTGGTGGTCACTTGAGTTGTTTCCCTTTTGGCCACTGTGAATAGTGCTGCTATGAGAATTGGGATACAGTGATCTGCCTGAGTGTCTGTTTTCAGTTCTTTGGGGGTAGGTAACCTAGTAATGGAAGTGCTGGATTATTCAGCAATTCTATATTTAGCTTTTTGAGAAAACCACTGTTTTCCATAGCAGCTGCACAACTTTACATCCCCACCAGCAATATATGAGGGTTGCCATTTCTTCACGTCCCTGCCAACCTTTCTTAGTGTCTGTGTTTTTATTATAGCCATGATAGTGGGTGTGAAGTAGTATCCTGTCATGGTTCTTATTTGCATTTTCCTAATGACTAACAATGTTGAGCATGTTTTTATGTGCTTATTGGCCATTCGTATATATATTTTGGAAAAATATCTATTCACAACCTTTGCCTATTTTTAAATTGAGTTGCCTTTTTATTGTTTAGTTGTATGAGTTCCTTAGATACTTTGGAAACTTGATCTTTATCAGATCTATGATTTGCTAATATTGTCTCCCATTCTATCAGTTGTTTTTTTCATTTTCTTGATGGTGTCCTTTCAAGCACAAAATTTTAAATTTTGATGAAGTCCAATTTATCTTTTTTAACTTGTGCTTTAGATGACGTCTGAATTGGCTGCTTTGCCTTATTAAAGGTCAAAGAGAATTAACTCTATGTTTTCTGCGAGTTTTATTATTTTTATTTATTTAATTTTTGTAGAGATGGGGTCTCACTATGTTGTCCAGGTTGGTCCTGAACTCCTGGCATCAAGCGATCCTCCTGCCTCAGCCTCCCAAAGCATAGGGATTACAGGCATGAGCCACCAAGCTTGTTTTCTGAGAGTTTTAAGTTTTACCTCTTACATTTAGGTCTTTGATCATTTTTGGTTAATTTTTGTTTAGGGGTCCAGATTCACTCTTTTACATGTAGATAATCCAGTTTTCCAGGATAATTTGTTGAAAAGACTACTATTTCTTGTTTCTCCTATTGCCCTGGCACCTTTGCTGAAAACCAATTGCCCATAAATATATGGGTTTATTTCTAGACTACCAATTATATTCCATTGATCTATTACATCTATCCTTATGCCAGTTACACACAGTCTTCATGCTTGATACAGAGTATGAATGTAGCTTTGTAGTAAGTTTTAAAATCAGGAGCCTGTGGGGTGGTGCACACCTGTAACCTCAGCTACTTAGAAGGCTGTGCTTGAGCCCAGGAGTTTGAGACCAGCCTGAGCAACATAGGGAGACCCTGTCTCAAAAAAAATTAAATTAAAAATAAAAACAAATTCATATAGTTGGAAAGTGGCAGAACCAGGTGTGACCCCACAACTCTGCTATTAAAAAAAAGTTTTAAAATCAAAAAGTGTGATTCCCACAACTTTATTCTTTTTCAGGATTGCTTTGACCATTCTAAATCATGAATTACTTCCCTAGAAGGAAAAAAATATGTTTCTATTAACAAAATCGTGCATATTCAAGTCATTCCAACCCAAATGCTATGTCTTCTAGGGAACTTTCCCATACTCACCATTTGGAATATGCCTTCCTCTGGACATTTTGTTAGTACTCCTCTTATAGTGTTTTGTATTCAAATGAGACTGCTGGGATCTCCAATCTTATTGGAAGATAAGCTTGTTGAGGGCAGGGGTCTTGTTCACTTGAAAGTATTTCTGGGGCCAGGCACGGTGGCTCACGCCTGTAATCCCAGCATTTTGGGAGGCTGAGGCAGGCGGATCACCTGAGGTCAGAAGTTCGAGACTAGCCTGGCCAACATGGCAAAACCTTGTCTCTACTAAAACTAAAATTAGCTGGGCATGGTAGTGCATCCCTGTAGTCCCAGCTACTGAGGAGACTAAGGCAGGAGAATTGCCTGAAGCCGGGAGGTGGAGTTTGCACTGAGCTGAGATCACACCATTGCACTCCACCCTGAGTAACAAGAATGAAACTCTGTTTCAAAAAAAAAAAAGAAAAAGAAAGAAAGTATTTCCCATGGCCCCTGGCATGGAGCCTAGGACTGTGGTGGGGCTGAGGATTTGGTGAATGAATGAATGAGTGGATAACTAAGTGAATTCTATTGAGTCACTCACAGCATTTCTATTCTGATCGGAACCTAGGCAAACATCCTTAACAGAGAAGCACTTGGGAAATTCGTTCATTAAATTAATGGTCACACCTCTATTGACAAGCATAGTCATGTGTTGTTTCACTGGAGGTTTCTTTAGTTTATTACAGTCATTATAATGCTTGTCAATATGAGAAAAAATGTGCCCAAATTACTTGAGAAATTGTGTGAATTGCATACTCAGGCGTTCCACAGCTAAGGCTCAGCCTCAATCAATATGGTAACCCAATGACAGGTCTTATCAAACTCTGGATCTTGCTTAAGCTAAATTATTTTTAGCTTTTGAATTGTGCTCTGAACAGGTCTCTTAATTAATCTGCTAATGATTTTCTTTGCTTAGAGAGATTAGTCCTAATTGATTCTAATATATGCTCCCAGAGATACATGTATGTATATATTCCCTTAAACAATCCCGACAAGAGAGCTAGAGCGTCAAAACCCCTGTCCTCAGGAAGGGCACAGTCCAGAATTGGAGGCAGTACACCTATTTTGATTAGCGGGGTGAGTGCTATGTCACATGGTGGGTCCAGAGAAGGAATAAAGGATTCATTCTGCCTGGGAGGCAAGGCAGTGCCAGGCCACATCCCACATTTGAACTGAGCCTTGAAGCACACCTAGGACTTGACCAGGTAGAGACAAGGACTGGAGGGTTTCAGGCAAGTGGATAAAGTTCCCAGCAGAAGGAACAGCTAGAGTGAAGGCATGTTCACAGGCACATACTTGTACCAATACACACTCATACACTCAGCTGCATTCTTCACCCAAGAACGGGGCCAGCCTGAAACTGGCTGAAGGATGTTACTGTGTCTACCTGAGTCAGCTCACAGCTCGGAGGCCCACCAGGCCCTGGGTTGCAGCTGTCCTTTCCCCAGGAGGGCATTTAATATCTGCAGTCCCCTGCTCACCTTACCACCAGTGGAGGCCCTCTCCCTGTCACCAGGTTGGACGTTCCCCTCAGGGTCCTTACTCACTGCAACTGTGACCCAAATCCCAGGAGGCTCCATGTGTCTGGGCCAGAGATTACTGGTCCTGATGAAGCTTGGGTATTGCAAGATGCAGAATTTTCCACCTCCCTGTGCTGGGGCCTTTGGCTGACCGGCCAAGCTGCGGCGGCGGAGAGGGAGGGCCTCCACAGCACTGTGGACGGCTGATGGTGTGTAATTCTGTCCAATAGTCAAAACATTGCTGAGAAACAGGCCCAAGGTGCTTTCTCCCATGATTCGAGTATTTATTAATCATTGAAATTTAAAAATTTCTAAATTGTCATTGAAGTATACGAACATACTTTAAAATGCACGTCATTAGTGTGCAACCTGATGCATTTCCACCCACTGAATACACCTGTGTTGCCGGAGCCCTGGTCCAGAAACAGAGCATGGCCAACACCCAGACTCTCCTTCCCTTCCAGGTGCTACCTCCTCCAAGGGTGACCACCGTCCTGGCTTGTAACAGCATAGATCAATTCCTTCTGGTTTTGTATTTTATGTAAATGGAATCATATAGTATGGACTCTCTAGGCACTTACTCTTGAACAAACAGGTTGATCAGAGACTCTGAAGAGAGAAGGCAAGGGGGTATTAAAAGACTGCTCTCATGAGGAATATGAACCTACAGATGTAAAATGGAGTAAATAACATGTATGAGGGTCTCTGTGGTCCCCAGGAGAGTAGGAAAGGCAGGTGGCCTGGTACAAAGTGCTCTGGTTGGCCAGGTGTGGCGGCTCACACCTGTTATCTCAGCACTTTGGGAGGCTGAGGCGGGAAGATCACAAGGTCAGGAGATTGAGACCATCCTGGCTAACATGGTGAAACCCTGTCTCTACTAAAACTACAAAAATTAGCCGGGCGTAGTGGTACACACCTGTAGTCCCAGCTACTTGGGGGGTTGAGGCAGGAGAATCACTTGAACCCGGGAGGCGGAGGTTGCAGTGAGCCGAGAGAAAAGAAGAAAGTGCTCTGGTCTGGTCCAGGAGTCAAGGACTTGTGCTTACATTTGATATGTATCCACAGTTTGCTATGTAACCTTGGGAAAACCTCTTTCCCTCTCTGGACCTCAGGTACATCCCCTGCAGGGTTGGGGTGGATAATTTCCTACCTTTTCACCAGAGGAGACACTGTTTATTATCTATCCCCACCCCTACTGCTGCCCTGGGTGCCATGCTTTGAAAAATGTTTCTGACTGAGCAGACTGCACGTGAGTGATGATTAATTTGTTTCCTCATTTCTTATTAACTGGAAGAAAGACCCATGGAGCAGACTCAGATCTGCAGCAGATAGCAAGTGGTGCCACCCTAGGTGGACAGAATTCCAGTCAAAAGCAGAGGCTCTTTCTGCCTGAGTGACTTGACTACAGCTTCATATCAGGGAAGTATTCAGAGCCTAGTGTACCCAGTGAAATATAGCAAATAGTTTGAAAACACTGAAACTATTGTGCAGCCCTAAGCTCTGGGCCCTGGGCCCAGGAACCACTGAGAAGACAATCACTAACTTTCCTTCCAGCTCTATTAAGTCAAAGGTCTGGGGTCACCCAACTGTCCTTGAAATTGACTGCAGAGTTGTGGCATGTGAAACCCCTCCCCTGAACTGGACCCCAACCCCATCCTATGCCCTTCACCCCAGCAGGGCCCCTGCCCAGCCATTGCTGGAGTCCTAGGGGACCCAGGGCTATCTCATATTGCTCCAGGGACTATTTGGAAATTGCTGATAGGACGTAAGTCAGTAGAACACTGTGATCACTTCTCCCTACAGCTCCAGGAAGCTCCCACTAGTCCAGGAAGAGAACCTCCGGGGGATCTACAGGAATGCGGCCTGGTCCCCAGGGGCCTCTCCTCCTGCAGTCCTGGCTGCCCAGAGGTCAGGCTCCAGGGCCTCACTCCCTTCTGTGCACCCCTGAGAGCTCTCTGCTTTCTAGCCCTGTTTCCATTCTGTCCATGATCCTAGGATAGGGTGAAGTCTGCTTGAGGACATTAAACCCTCTTATGGGGAGCCAGAACCACACCCAGAATAAGTCAGAATCCGACTAGAGCTGGGAGCAAAGAGGGAGAGAGCTTATCAGGGAAGGACTTGGTCAAAGAGAGCTTCTTGGTCAGGCGAGGTGGCTCACACCTGTAATCCCGGCACTTTGGGAGGCCGAGGGAGGCAGACCACCTAAGGTCAGGAGTTTGAGGCCTGCCTGGCCAACATGGCAAAACCCCATCTCTACTAAAAATACAAAAATTAGCCAGGCGTAGTGATGGGTGCCTGTAATCCCAGCTACTCAGGAGGCTGAGGCAGGAGAATCACTTGAACCTGGGAGGCGGAGGTTGCGATGAGCCGAGATTGCACCCCTGCACTCCAGCCTGGGTGACAGAGCAAGACTCCGTCTCAAAAAAGAAAAAGAGAGAGAGAGAGAGAGCTTCTTGGAGAAGGGAACTTATGGATGGATGGATGCAGAAGAAGGGGCCAGAGCTCTACGGAATGAGGGTGTGTGTCGCAGGTGGGGACATTGCAGCTGCGACAGTCTCCATGCAGTATTCTGAGCAGTAAGAGGGTGTGCAGGGGTGACCAAAAGGTCACCTCTGGAGGAATGAAGTAGCCGGAAATTCACTAGGGTGACGAGGTAGGCAGGAGTGGCATGTAATGGGTCTGCTGAGAATGTAGAACTTGATATCAAGACACCCAAAAGCCTCCATTGGATATTTAGACATGCTTGGGGCAGATAACTGAATGGCCAAGGACAAACAGCCCATCAGTCCAGCATCTGATCCGTTTTCACTGTCTGCAAGGCAGGGGGTGGGCCTTTGCACAATGAGCCATAAAGCGGATTGAGGGGTGAGGCCAGTGGTGTGACCTTGGGATGAAGGAATGCTTGCCTGCTAGTCCACCTGGGTAGGCTTCTTGAAAGAGTTGCAATTTCTGGAACAATGTGACAGGTGAGACAGAGGGCTTGGTTATAGGAAACGGTTTCTGAGCATGTGCTCTGGGCTGGCACAGCTCTAGAAAATAAGGGTGAAAAGTGGTGACCCCTGCCCTGAGGGTACTGGCCTTCTACGGAAGAAGGCAGACAATGGGCAACTGAGCATGGCATGGTTGAAGAGCTTGAGAAAGCTGTGATGGGGGATGGGAAAGTGTCTAAAGTCAGCTGAGTCTGAACTGTGTTTTGACAGATAAATAGAAGTTCTCTGGCTGGGCTCAGTGGCTCGCGCCTGTAATCCCAGTACTTCGGGCGGCCAAGGTAGGCGGATCACCTGAGGTCAGGATTTTGAGACCAGCCTGGCCAACATGGAGAAACCCTGTCTCTACTAAAAATACAAAATTAGCCAGGCTTGTTGGCGCATGCCTATAATCCCAGCTACTTGGGAGATAGATTGAGGTAGAAGAATCGCTTGAACCTGGGAGGCAGAGGTTGCACTTTAGCCTGGGTAACAAAAGCGATACTCTGTCTCAAAAAACAAAAAACAAACAAATAGAAGTTCTGAGGGGTGAAGTGGGAGCATGCTCAGACACACACACACACACACACACACATACACACACACACATCGACCTTAGAGTGGGATCCCCAAAAGAAGACCCAAGACCATCCAAAGCATAGCCACGATCACAGATACAGACACTGATCTCTGGGGCATAGGTGAATCCCGGGCACAGTGAGCCCAGCTAGGGCACAGCCTGGTCTCGGGCAGGAGCATGGTTGGTAGATGCAAAAGCGTGACTTTGGCCAGACCACTGGTGGGAAGGGGAGGGGGGTTCCGGCAGGACGGGTTCCCTGAGACCGAGCAGCGCTGAGAGTGTGTGGCCATGGAGTAAGGGGCCAGTGAGGAGGGTGATGGTGGGATACCTGCAGTGGGAGTTAGTGGCAGTTCAAGTCATGAAGGTGGGGTGGCAGTGGTGGCTGTGGCAGGGCAGCACAGCAGGGTGGTTAGATGCGAGGGCTTCAGAGTTCAGCAGACCTTGGTTTGCATCCCAGTGATGGTTGTTACCACTTCAAAGACATCCAGGAACTCGGCCTAACACGTGGCTCCTGGGGGACTGGGGAGAGCAGGTCATCGTCACACAGGGAGCTTTCTCAAAGTGCATGTGCCCCCCAGCCCACATTCCTGCCCCTACCTCAGACAGCATGTCCTCCAGGGCAGGTGGACAAGCATAGTGCCAAGGCCCCACGGGTAATTCTGATCCATCCCTGACACCTTGTCTTTCTGCCCCAGAATGACTGTCCAGGAAGGTCATTGAAGAAAAGGAAGAAGATACTGTTCCTCTCAACTAAATAAACCACCTGCAGCTCAGCCCAGCCCAATTCAACAAACTAGCCTATTCATTCAACATGTTTTTCTCAAGCATCCACGCTGGGCGAGGCATTGGAGACCCAAGACCCAGCTCTGTACCTGTGGTGGGGAAAACAGTCCAACAGTGCTGTGCAGCCCTGTGATAAGGAAGACGAGAGTATTCTAGGGACACCCAGGAGAGGCAGTCTTGGCTCATCAGGGAAGGCTTCCTGGGGGAAGAGTAGGTGAGAGCCAGGAGCCAGCCAGGAAGGTGAGAGATGGCCTTTCTGAAAGAAGCAGCCATCTGCGCACAGCCTGGAGGGAAAAGAGCAGAGCCAGCTCTCAGAAGCACTGGGAATCCACGTGTGGTCTGCAGGAGAGCGGAGGCAGAGAGACCAGGGGGCTAGAGTTCAACCTGCAGGCAATCGGGAGCCAGGGAAGGCTCTTTCTGAGGGAGGCTGAGGTGCACCCCAGGGCCTGTGGGGAGAAACCCCTGAACTCAGAGGATGACTCTGTAGGCTGCCGTGGGCTTCTTAGCAGGAGATACTGAAGGCCTGAATAAAGAGAGCAACCGGCTGGGCGTGGTGGCTCACGCCTGTAATCCCAGCACTTTGGGAGGCCGAGACGGGAGGATCACGAAGTCAGGAGATCGAGACCAGCCTGACCAACATGGTGAAACCCTGTCTCTAGTAAAAATACAAGAATTAGCCAGGCATGGTAGCGCATGCCTGTAATCTCAGCTACTCATGAGGCTGAGGCAGGAGAATGACTTGAACCTGGGAAGTGCAGGTTGCAGTGAGCCAAGATCGTGCCACTGCAGTCTAGCCTGAGTGACAGAGTGAGACTCTGTCTCAAAAAAAAAAAAAAGAGAGAGCATTCATGGGCCCAGAGACGCAGGGCTGGATTCCTCCTCAGAAACACAACCCCTTCCAGGAGGCTGCATCCCCGTGCCCTGGGGCCCGCTGCAGGGATTGCTCTGGCAATCATGTGTTCAGCCATCACCATCCAGCTTTTCCCTGCTCTCCTCCCTCTTGGCTTCCTCTTCCCTCTCTCCCTCCCCACTCTTGGTGCAAAGTCTTTGGACAAGCCATCTGATTTCCTCCACATCGTCCTGAAACCTCCTCTCCTCTTCCTGGCCACCCTGGAAGTGCAGCTCTCTTTCTGCGTGGTGATCGTCCAGTCTCTGTTCTGCTCATTCACCTTCTCAGGTCCAAATGCCTTTCCTGCTCCATCTCCATCAGTTCCTCCCAAAGCCACGCCCTGCAGCCTGTGTTTCCCATGCCTGCATGTCCCCAAGCTTCAGTTAAACGCTCCTCTCTGGCTTCATCCCTCTGTGCTTCTGATACTGGCTCCTTCATCCCCACCCACCTGTCCCAGAGTCTCACTCACCTTGACCTCCAGGCCTCCCTACCACTTTGCCCTCCTGGCCCAAGCTCCTCTGGCCTTCACACCTTCCCTATCTGCCACCCCCTGCCCAGTTGCCCATTGTGCCCACCCAGGCACTCTAGGCTGAAGGAGCTGGCTGCCTTCCCCACTTCCAGCCCTGGGCTACTGGACCCCAGGGAGAACAGCAAGCCACAGGGCAGATGCTGGCCTCTTACCTCGACCAGGCTCTCCACTGCCCCACCCCAGCTCCACACCCCCTCCTCCCACTGCAGTTATTCCAATCTCTCCTGTTTCTCCAGTCCCCACTTCCGACCCTTCACCAGTCTCCCTCTGAGCAGCTCACCTTCTTCCTCACTCACAGAGAAGACAGAAGCCCAAAGCCAGGAATGCCCTCCACTGCCTGCCACCCCACCTTTACATTTCTTTTTTTTTTTTTTCTTGCTCACCCCACAAGGAGCACCTTCACATTTCAACATCAGGCACATCCCAATTTTCCTCCTTCCTCCTGAAGCACGGCCCTGGGCTGGGAGGAACCCATGTTCTGGAGCCCAGCTCCCCATCCTCCCTGGGCACTGGACTCCATCTGTCCTCCTCTGGCCTCCCTCTCCAACCTCACACTCTTCGCCAGCTCCTCCCATAATCCCTGCCATTCCCCACTTCTGCCCGACCTCCCATTCATTCCTACCCACAGCCTTCCGGTTTCTGCAACCCCCAGAGCCTTCTCTAGCCCATCACAGAAGCATCTTGAACCCAGAACATCCAGAGCTCGTCTCATCATTTCCCTCCAACCTGTCCCTCCTCCAGTGCTCTCCAGTGCTGCTCAGTAAAGAACTGCAGGGCACACCTGCACAGCCGGAGTCATTCTGCACTCCCCACTCTCCCTCACGCCCAATCCAGACACCCTCCAAGTCCCCTGAAGGCTCCTGTTAAATATCCCAGAATCCATCACTATGTTTGTGCTGGGCCAGGCATTGACCTAGGAAGCTCTGGCACACCATTCATTCGGGTATTCGCTCAACAAGCATTGCTTGGAAAGCCCACCCATGCTGCACTGACTCAACTTGCATTCACAGTTCCCCCTCGGACAATCGCTCCCCTTGGCACTTGACTTCTCCCATCCTGGCACCCGTCATTGACATGGGCTTCACCTTCGGCTTTGTCTTGCATTCTACCTGCCTTCAAGTTTAGCTGTGCCCCTCGCTACCATCTCTGGCTTCTGTGGGCCTCCTCCTGGCCCGTCAGTGAGGTCTGTCAATGGCAATTATGAGGAGGAGTTGTGGTAGTTATGAGGGCTCATGGCAGCAGTGGTGGTGATGGGGAATGCCTGAGATGGGGCTGGGGGGTAGTGACTCTATTAGAATTTCCTTAAGGACTTTTATTAATTTATGCCATCAATAAACATTAATTGAGCACCTACAATGCGTCGGTCACTGAAGTAGGCCCTGCCGATACGTCAGAGAGCAAAAAATATACAGAATCCTCCTGGGGCTTACAGTGCAGTGGGAGAGACGTGTCATAATTATGACCAAGACAGGCGCTCCACCAGGCACTCCACCAGGGTGGTACCTGGTGCTCTGAGCATGTATCAGAGGCACTTGGTCCTCTGTGAGGAAGTGATGGTTATGCCATGATCTGAAGAACAAAGATATGTCAATTAAGAGAAGAGAGGAGGGTTGGGCATCCCAAGACCAGCATATGCAAAGGCCCCTCAGGGAGCCGAGGTAACACACAGGACAAGAAACGCTGGGTGGGCTGTCGGGCGCCGTGGCTCACGCCTGTAATCCCAGCACTATGGGAGGCCGAGGTGGGCGGATCACGAAGTTAAGAGAAAGAGACCATCCTGGCCAACATGATGAAACTCTGTCTGTACTAAAAATACAAAAATTAACTGGACGTGGTGGCACATGCCTGTAGTCCCAGCTACTTGGGAGGCTGAGGCAGGAGAATCTCTTGAATCTGGGAGGCAGAGGTTGTAGTGAGCTGAGATCATGCCTGGCAACAGAGCAAGACTTCATTTCAAAAAAAGAAAAAAAAAAAAAGAAATGCAGGGTGAGCAAGGACTATAAGGGACACACTTTTTGTTTTTGTTTTTGTTTTGAGACAGAGTTTCTCTCCTGTTGCCCAGGCTGGAGTGCAGTGGTGCAATCTCGGCTCTCCACCTCCCAGGTTCAAGTGATTCTCCTGCCTCAGCTTCCCAAGTAGCTGGGATTACAGACGCCCGCCACCACAACCAGCTAATTTTTTGTATTTTTAGTAGAGATGGGGTTCCACCATGTTGGCCAGGCTGGTCTCAATCTCCTGAATTCAGGTGGTCTGCCTGCCTCAGCCTCCCAAAGTTTTGGGATAACAGGCGAGAGCCACTGCACCAGGCTGGGACACACTTTTTTAACAATTGTAAGGTAACATACAAAACTCACCGTTTTAACCAAATCGAAGTGAACAACCCAGTGGCATTTACTAAATTCACAGTGGTGTGCAGCCATCACCACTACCTAGATCAGAATGTTTCACTGCCCCGAAAGCAAACCCTGTTTCACTCCCCATTCCTCTTTCCCCGCCCCCAGCAACTACTTATCTATTTTCTGTCTCCATGGATTTGTCTATGTTGGACATTTTAACTATACGAAATCATACAGTACCTGGCCTTTTGTGCCTGGCTTCTTTCATTTAGCATAATGTTTTGTGTTCTTTTTAGATAGAGGTCTCACTCTGTTGCCCAGGTTGGAATGCAATAGTGCAGGCATGGCTCACTGGAATCTTGAACTCCCAAGCTCAAGGGATGCTTCTGCCTCAGCTTTCCAAATGGCTGGGACTACAGGTCCATGCCACTGTGCTCAGCTAATTTTTTATTTTTTTTGTAGAGATGGGGGTCTCGCTATGATGCCCAAACTGGTCTTGAACTCTTAGGTTCAAGCGATCCTCCCACCTTGGCCTCCCAAAGTTCTGAGATTACAGGCGTGAGCCACCATGCCTTCAAAACATAAAATGTTTTTAAGGTTTATTTGTGTTGTAGCAAGCATCAGTATTTCTTTCCTTTTCATGAATGAATAATATTTCACTGTGTGACTATAGGACAATTTGTTTATCCATTTACGTATTGATGGACATTTAAATAATTTCTACCTTTTGGCTATTGTGATTAATGTTGCTATGAACATGTGTGTACAAGTTACTGTTTTAACACTAGATTTTGATTCTAGGAGTGGAATTGTGGAATCAGATGTTAACTCTGTGTTTTACTTTTTAAGCAACAGCCCACACTTCTAATTGCATTACTTAAATTCAAGCAGTGGTGGTAAAGATAACATCTCAGAGTCATACTGTTATTTTTCAATATTTACAGTTTCTTTTCATCTCTTTTTATGCAGGTTGTTTAAAGTGGAGGAGAACAAGCTGAGACGGGCCATCATCTAGTAAACTGCCCCATAGACTGAATAAACTCCTTTGTATTGCAAGCCCCACCAGGCCGGGGATCTTTGTCAGTTTCAATTCCTGGCATATTTC
Source organism: Aotus nancymaae (assembly GCF_030222135.1). NCBI lineage: Eukaryota > Metazoa > Chordata > Mammalia > Primates > Aotidae > Aotus > Aotus nancymaae. The sequence goes on from NW_026988428.1 coordinate 33,766,695, forward strand.
AAGTCTAGAACAGTGAGTGGCATATGGTTGGTGCTCACCACATGGCTGGTGCTCAATAAATATTTGTTGCATGAATAAATAAATACAATGAACTGCCTCAAATGTGCTAAAATCTCAAGAAAACAGACATTCATCAAGTAGAACCACAGGAGAATGGGCCAACATTGTAGCCAGAGGTGGATGGTTAGACATGGGAAAAGACTTCCCAGAACTATGGGACCCTCAGCCCTTGGGGAAGTCTCAACTCCTATTCTTTTAACACCTGCCATGTGCAGGTACTTTTACAAATGTTTATATGGCAGCTCTGAGAGTCTGCGTGACTGTGGATTCCACAGCCGGGCAGTCTAGATGGTGGAACCTGAATCCATCCCCAGGCTGCAGGTCATGCAGGCCTTGCTCCTGCCATGGGGACAGTGGTCCTCAATCCCAAGGCCAATGCTCAGCCCTGAGAAGGCCTGGGGCTGAGGTCAGCTCAAGGGTATTCAAGGGGCCCTCAGAAGAGCTGTGGAAAATACAGTGTAACCGGAGGAGGAAGGAAGGATGGCAGCCGAGCGTGCAAATTGGAGGCTGATATTGAATTGCAGCAAAATGAGCAGAGGATTAGGTGCCCCACCTGGACCCACCCCAGAAAATACCAAGGCCTGGGCCAGCCCTTGTGAGAAGCTGCAGGCCGATTCTCAGGTGGAAGCCGGGCCTGATGAGCAGGGGCAATAAGGCAAGGTGGGTGGCCCCAGGCAGGAAGACACCATTGATTTGGCTGAGGCCCTCCTTCCTGAGCCCTCCACCCTTAGCCTGGGCATCCCTCCCTCACAGAACTCCTCTTGGTTCTGGGGGCAGAACTGGGGGGATCAGAGCCAAGCTGAGACCCTATCCCAAGTTCCTGCCTTCAGAGAGAGCAGGGGAGAGGGGGATAGGAACATATCCAAACGCCCAGGATTCTGAGGGGTGGGGAAGGGGAAACTGCCTTGACTGAGTAAGTCAGAGAAGGCTTCCTGGAGGAGGGTGCAGGGTGTGGGGCTGGGTTGAGATACAGGAAGATCTGGGTTTGAATTATAGCTTGGCTGTTTCCTAGCTGTTTGATCTTGGGCAAACCTTTCGTTCATTCTACATATTTTGGAGTTTCTACTCCATGCCAATCATGTGTGAAATGTTGGGACAACAAAGGCGAATTAGATCTGGCTCTTGTCCTCAGAGCTTAAGGAAATCATCCGGGCGGCACGACCCACACTACGTGGAGGTGGAATACCGGGCTGCAGGGCAGGGTCACAAGACACGGTGGGCAGCTTAACCTCCCTGAGCCTCCCTATCCCTAATCCACGTGATGGGGTTCGTAACCACTTTTCACATCGTTGAGAGAAAAGGGTGAGCCTGACTCAGAGCTGTGGCAAAGGAAGGGCAGGGCGGGCTATGAGGACAGGCACAGCGCTGTCAGCAGCTGAGGCCAGGGAGGGGCAGGAGAGGGTATAAAGCAGGGCGGGAGAGAGCAGGGCTCTGGGCAGAGGCTGAGCCAGGTCCTGCAGATCACCCAGTTGCTTGAGTCCCTGAATGCTGGAGGCAGGCACTGGAGAGCCAGGACAGTTCAGCTGCAGCTCCTCTGAGCAGGGAGTCAAACAGGTTTGGGTGACCTTTGTGAGCAAGGTCCCAGGGTGTCACTAGTTTCTACTTACTTCTCTGGTAATGACCCCGGTGCGGTCTGGCTCTGACAGTCACAGCTCCTCTCTCTCCCTATAGGGCGGAAACAGACACCAGCTCTCCTGGACCAGCTGGTAAGACCTTCCCGGCTGCCCCCTAGGCCTGAGAGGAGGCGCCCCGAAGTGCGCATCGAAGCTCAGGGAGCTAGGAAGCTACAGAGGCATCACTGGCTCTGGGGCCTGCAGCCCAGACAGTCCCCTCCAGCTGTAATGGGGGAGGAAGCCAGGGACTGGGAGGAGTTCAGAGGTCAGAGGAGGAACAGTGTCAGGAAATACGCCCTCCTGCAACTCCTTCTCCCAGCTGCTCTCCCCTCCTGCTAGTGCCCACAATGGCTCCCAGCTGCCTCCTGTAAGGAAGCTTTATTAGCCTGCAGCCTGTACTCCTCCATGCCACAGAGCTGACAGGACCCCATTAGTCCGCCTATTCAACCCTCCCCTGGTGCACAAACCCTTGCCAAGCAGGTAGGAACTCACCATTTCACAAAGCAGTGTCATTAGAAAGGTTTCCCTGGCCCTAACCCCCCACACCTAATCTTTGTCAAATGTGGGCAGACTTGTTCCTGGCCCCTTCTCATCCCACCAATGCACAAATTCACCTGCTCCCTCTCTCCATCAAGGCTCCAAGAATCAACCTCTCCCCTGAATCAGGTCCCTGAGGACCACCACGTGGCTGCAACACAGAGGGTGGGGGGCAGGGCACAGGTGGGGTTAGCGGGGTATTAGGCTGGCAGTTTGCTCATTGATTCACTTGACAAGCATATACTGAGCACCTCTGAAGGGCCGGGCCCTGTGCTAGGCACTGTGTTGCCATGGTGAGCAAATCCAGAAATGGACCCTGCCTTCTAGGAGTTCACAGACCAGAGGAGAAGCCCGATGCTGAACAGAGAATCACATCTGTAAGCAACACAAAAGGCAAGGCAAACCCGGGCAGATGCTCCCTCCTGGGACTGTGTGTTATGGGTCTATAGGAAGCCTCTCCCAGTGAAAAAGCAATTTTTCAGCCAGAACCTCCAGCAGTGGCTTTCAGACTGTGAGTGGCAACCCATTTGTGGGTCATAAAATCAATTTAGTAATTGTGACCTGAATTACTTGTTAGTGAAATGGAGAGGAATTTAAAATATCACACTTAGGAAATACTGTTTTGTGAAATGCTAGTTTCAGTTATCTATCTGTCTGTCCATCTGAGAGATCATGTTTATGAGTTAGGAAATTAAACGTATTTCTTACTGCAGGTCCCAATCAAAAAGGTCTGAAAGCCACTGGCCTAGAGTTTGAGGAAGAGTTAGCCATGAGAAATGGGGGTGACGCAGGTTCCACAGAGAAGAAACAGTAGGTGTCAGGCTCTGAGATGAAAGGGCTAGAAGGGGGACACACCAAGTCCAAGGTCTGGCCTTGTCTCGTGGGTAATGGGGAGGCATGTGAGGTTAGCGAGATTCCATCTTCTTCATCCCTGGGCCCCACCCCATGGGCAGGAGGGAAATGGCAGGAAGCTGTCTTTGTGTCTCCCCGGGAGCCTGGACCTGTGACCTCCTCTGACTCCACCTGGGCCTCAATTGTGAGGACCTCCTGGCCTTCGAGGTAGGGTCTGGAGGAAGAAGTCAGGAATGATTGGGAGAAGGCTTGAATTTCTACATTCATAGATTGTCTTTGTCACTTACTAGACTTGTGATTATGGGCAATTTGTCTAATCTCTTTGTGCCTCAGTTTCCTCCTTTGTAAAATAGGTCTCATAGAACTCATCCCCAAAAGTCCTTGTGAGGATTTAGTTTGTAACCCAGATGTCCGCAGGCCTCCAGTAAAAGAATATGTTTTTAGTATAAGTATGTATGTCCCAAATATTGCTTGGAACATGCTTACACTAACAAAATCATTTGTTGCTTATTTGTAATTCAAATTTATCTGGATGTCCTGTATTTTATCTGGAAACCCTACACAGAAATCAAATGTCTCCCACTGTGTCTCAGAGCTGCATGGATCCAATGCCCTCCATCCTTCAGAGGCTGTCTGAGGCCCTGGGCACGACTCCCACCCTCCTCTCTTGCCAGCCGGCGGCCGGGGCCGGGGGCTGCTCGCTTCACTCCATCCCGCTTTGCTTGGTCCCTTTTCCCTCAGTCCCCAAAGCACCAGCCTCACAGGCCTGCTGTGTGACCCACTTTTACCGACCTTTCAGGGAGAGTAGAGGGCATTTGTGACTCAGCTCTCAGAGCAGGAAACACACCTCTTGTCAACTGTCAGACAGTGCTGCTTTGGATTCCATCACAGTGCTCAGCAGGGGGCGTCCTCACCGGCCAAGGCCACCGCCACTCAACCCTGCCGAGCCCCAGACACCCTCCTCCACCTCCCCTTTTCCACCCCCCTCCTCCTCTTTTAAACCACCAGCAAACAACACCCTAATCCATGTCTTTATTATTCAAAGATCTTAAGCACCCTTTCCCACCTTGTTCCCATCTTGACTGTTTCAGGGAGTGAGTTAGGGATTTACCTTTACAATCAAAAAAGTCGTCTCAAAGCCAGACTACTGGGCTTCTAATTCAGCCTTCCCACTTACTAGCTGTGAAATCTCAGGAAAGTTACTTAACCTCTCTCTCTGCCTCATTTTCCTCATCTTTAAAAAACAGGACGATAATATTTAGCTCCTAAGACGAGTACGAGGATTTAAGAGAGCTGATATATCCGAGAATGTCTAGAACAGTGCGTGGCAGAATGGGCATTGCACATGGGTTTAATCTTGTAACTGCCGTGTTTCACCAGTTCTAAGGTGTATCTCGTTTCTCATCATAAGAGCTCTTCCACTTGTGTGGCAGCTGGGAGGGGCTGTCATTGCTGGCGCTTACCTAAGCTTGGTCAGGTGAGTTCCACGCCTTCAGCTTAATTGCTGTTTAAAATGTCTTCAAAAAGGTTACACTGTGGTTTAGCATTTAAACACAGTTATAGTGTACGCAGAAAGGCGGGGAAACAGAAGAGCGGAGCAAGATTTTGATATTAGTGAAGCAGTTATCATTGAAGAATGACCACGATTTCATATTTTCTTGCAAAACAGCAGCCAAGTGTTTTATGAGACCTAAGAAAAGAAGAGCCTCTCCTGAAGCAATCTAGGGACAGAAAAAAAAAGGGAAAAAGAAAAGAAGAGCCTCATAAGTAAATGGAACTGTTGTGTGGTGTTGTTTTATTACAAAGAAAAGGGCAAAATGATTGCTAGTTACACGTGAAGCGAGGAAACACCAGCAATAAAGCTTGCAGAATATCTGAGGCTTGAAAATAAATGCTGGGAACAATAGTGGACAATCTTTTAAAGAATGGCACATTGCCAGCGCTCCTGACAGCACAGAAGGTGATACCGAGTAGGAAAACACCAAGGGCTCTGAGTCAAAGAGGGTTTCAGGAAAATTGGGCTCTGAATGTGAAGAAATTTGGGGACTATTTTAGCCAATTTGTTTTGCCTATAATTTCCTTTCATACACGCATAAGAGCAATTTTAACTTTAAAGACTGATAACTAAATGAATCTAAAATACTTTTTTTTTTTAATACAGGGTCTCGAATTCACCCAGGCTGGAGGGCAGTGGTGCAATCTCAGCTCAATGCACCTTCTGCCTCCCAGGCTCAAGCAATCCTCCCACCTCAGCCCAGACTACAGGTGCACACCACTGTCCTCAGCTAATTTTTTGTGAGTATTTTTTTGTAAAGACAGGGTTTTGCCATGTTGCCCAGGCTGGTCTCAAACTCCTGGGCTCAAGTGATCCACCCACCTTGGCCTCCCAAAGTGCTGGGCCACCAAGTCCAGCCTAAAAGGCTTCTTTCAATAAGTAAAATTGAAAATGGTGAGAAATCAACTTGGGGGTCATTTTCCTTCTCTGATTTTTAAAAATTATTGTTTTTAATTGTAGCAAGATACACATAACATAAAATGTACCATCTTAACCATTTTTAAGTGCACAGTTCAGTGGCATTAAGCACATTCACATTACTGTGAATCCATCAGCAATTTTTGTCATGTTTTAATTAATAGTGCATCATAGACACATAGATTTCCTAAGACACAGTGTAGTGGCTGCTATAGAAAAAAATGCAGCCATCCCTCCAGGGTAGCAGAGCTGCCAGTCAGAAGCACAGCCAAGCCCCGCCAGCTTTGATGGAATGAAATGACTTTCCCTTCTCCCTGGCGTGAAGGGGAAGTCAAATGCAAACACAGGCACGAGCCGGGTCATTGTTGGCCCCTTCCCCTCCTCCCAGACTAGGGGCCAGATCAGAATGTGAGTCCTGACTACTATTGTAAGCTGTGCAGCAAGTCACACTCTCTCTGGAATCCATGTTCTCATCATATAAAATGAAATCCACAGGCAAGATGATCTCTAAGATCCCATCAGGTTCTAAGTGTATGATTGCGTGATCGAACGACCACACAACACACACACCACCACAAACATATGCAAATTCAGGTTGGGGCTTTGTGGGCTCCAACGAGAAGCTGTCACACCTATTCTGGGTTATTGGGAAGCAAGAGATTTCACCCGACTGGATTAGGAGCGGTTCTTCCCAGAATCAAGGATCAGTGGGGTCACTCTCTCAAGATTGCAAACACCTTGACGAAAGGAGAAGAGACTGGAAAGCGTATGTGGCCCATCGGAGAGCACACAGCAACTCGATGGTTGGGTGTGGATTTAGAAACCACTGTCACAGCTTCGGTTCCTATGAGGTCCAAAGGGAAGGTTTTCCAGGGACCGCTGGACTGCATTTGAGAAGCAGTAAGATAATGAATGGGAAAGTATTTTGCAACTGAGAATGTATCAAACATATATATGGGGACTTCCAGGCTCAGTCCTGAACCTGGCCAGGTGGGGTGAACAATATGTCAGAGGGTCAGGAGAAGTCATACATGAAGCCACAAAAGGAAGGAGTGGGGAAGGCATGTTCCCTGGGTGGGGACAGAGGCACACCCAAGCCAGACCCCTCTGAGTCCTTGTCTCTTCCTATGTGCGGAGTCTGGAAGTGAGTCCCAGATCCCCTTCACATGACTGGGATCTCCCTCTCCCTTGGATCTTCTCCTGAAGTTGGGAGGGATGGCTGAGGGAAGAGTGCCAGGGCACCTGGTGCCTGTGTGTCAGGCCCAGTGTGAGGCACTGGAAATGTATCAGAAAACAAGCCCCACAGGAATCCTTGCTCTTTTGGAGCATCCCTTCTGTATGGGTAATTTTTATTCTTTCTTCCTCCCCTTCCTCTTCCCCTTTCTCTTCCTCCTCCTCCTTAATAGCAGGAGTCATGAGTCCCCATATATATGTATGATACATTCTCAGTTGCAAAATACTTTCCCATTCATTATCTTACTGCATTCTCAAAACAACTTTATGGGGTAGGTATCAACATTTCCATTGCCCAGATGAGGAAACTGAGGTGCAGAGTGTGGCTCGGCAGTGTGGGGTGTGGCAGAAAGCTCCAGACCAGGCTCCAGTCCCGGCTCGGCCACTAACCTGCTGGAGCACCTGGACAAGTCACTCCTCTCCCTGGGCCTGTCCTCACCCCTCCTCCCCACCCCACACCCCCATGATACAAGACAAGGCGCTCCACTCCAGTCTCCAATCCCTCCACTCCAGTCTCCAATCCCTCCACTCCAGTCTCCAATCCCTCCCAGATTTCTGTTCCTGGGACTGTGACTTGCTCAGGGACCTGCTGGACAGGAGCTAGAGCAGGATGCAGGAGCCCGTCCTCCTGCCCCCACTCTGAGCCCAACTCTGCTGTGAATCCCCAGGAGAGGGAGTGAGGCTGGAGGGATTACGGAAGGGCCAGTGAGTGGGGCTGGGGAAACTGCTAGACTTGAACACCTCCAGGACCCCAGTGGCCACAGCAGTATTGATGGCAGGAGGCAGCATTGCCCAGATGCCAGGCTGAGTGGACACCAAGGCCAGAGAGCAGCTTATCAGGCATCACAGCCGCCCGAGCCTGCACCGCTCACTGTCCCACAGAAATGTCTTTCTCCTGTGACCAGAGTGGCCCTGAGCTCCCCTGGGTTCCTAGGACCTGTCACAGCTTCTGGGACCTCAACACGTGAGTGTGCAAAGACCCGTTCTCCTCAAAGTGTAAATAATACTGCGAGGAAGGGCTGATATTCATTGAGCACCTACTATGGCCCAGGTGCTGCTCTGAGCACTTGACATACATCGTTTCATGCAACCCAAATCCCAATCCACCGGGTCAGTTTTATTCTCCCCATTTTACAGAGAAAGACAAGAAAGGTTAAGCCATGTAGATGGAACAGGCAGATGCCGGAATGGACACCCTCAGCTTCCTCGGCCACCCCCAGATTGACTCCATCACTGAGGACCAGGGTCCCAGTGCCTCACAGCTCTGGGAGCTGCTATTTGGCAGGGGCTCCCAGGAGAAGGTGAAGCTTAGTGATTTATGGGTGATTAACTCAAGAACGCAAGCACAGAAGAGACAAACCTTTCTGCCTTGGAGATGTGTTACAAGTCAACCAGTTATTTTCCATCCCTGTGAAGCAGGAATAATTGGAGGTCTGACAGAAGAGCTTCCCAGTCCCCAGAAGGGGCAGCGCTGATGCATTCTCTCTCTTAGTTTTGGGTGAGGTGTTGCCCCTGCCTTGGTCAACAGTTTGAGTGAGAGAGAGGGCCACTGGGCACAATCCCCACCAGAGGTTCCATTCACGAGACCCCGTGGGTGCTGGGGGAGGCCCTGGGGCAACAGGCCTGGGGTAACCAAGGGAACAAACACGGAAAACCAGGGACGTCAGTCCTTATCTGGAGCTCATTAAATGGGGAACATTAGTCAGCTGTGAAGGCCAAGATGGGGTGATAGGCACGCGGGTGGGCTGGGAAGGGGCACAGGGGCAGAGGCCACCATGGAGGAGAAGAGGTATTGGCCTCAACAACTCCACCTCCCGGCCACGTGCCCAGATCCAGGATGGAAGGACCCTATAAATGCCCATGACCCAGCCTCCCCAGAGGCCTTGAGAAAGAGAGCGAGAGAGAGTGAGAGAGAGTGCGGGGAGCCTCCAGGCCCTGCGACGGCCAGGCCAGCCACACAGGCTTAGCATGTGGGAGCTCCGCTCCGTAGCCTTCTCCAGGGCCGTGTTCGCAGAGTTCCTGGCCACACTCCTCTTCGTCTTCTTTGGCCTCGGCTCGGCCCTCAACTGGCCACAGGCCCTGCCCTCTGTGCTACAGATCGCCATGGCATTCGGCCTGGGTATCGGCACCCTGGTACAGGCTCTAGGCCACGTAAGTGGGGCCCACATCAACCCCGCCGTGACTGTGGCCTGCCTAGTAGGCTGCCATGTCTCCTTTCTCCGAGCCGCCTTCTATGTGGCTGCCCAGCTGCTGGGGGCTGTGGCCGGGGCCGCTCTGCTCCACGAGATCACACCAACAGACATCCGTGGGGACCTGGCTGTCAACGCTGTGAGTAGCTACAACTTTGCCATCCACAAAGGGCAGCTCCTGGGGAATCCCTTGTAAGGGATGAGATGGGAGGGATGGGCTCTGGGTGAGGTGGGAAGAGAGATGGAGACAGAGGCAGAGAGAGAGAAAGTCTGGAGCCAGGACCACAGCCACCGTAGGAGGCTCAGGATAAAAGGAGCAAGGATGCCAGAGCAGAGGCAGGATGCAGACAGACTGCTGGCTTCTGTCCTGAGCGTCATGCAGGAAGAGCTGCGTCCAGGTTTCTGTTGCGCTCAATGCCTACATTACAGTGAGGACCAGGCTTTACCTTAGCAGGGGTTGGTGTCTCAAGCAGGCATGCTTTCCAAGCTGCGGGGAGCCTTGGAGTGCTCGTCACAGGGTCCTCAAGAGAGAAGAGGGGCCTAGCATTTCTTCTGCCTCAAGGGTGTGCAGGCCCCATGGCAGGTGCCCCTTGCCAGCCAGGCACAGACACACCACAGCCCTGCAAGCAGCGATGAGCATTCTCACTCCTCCAAACCCTGAGGATGTCCCTGGAACCCACGAGTTGGTTGCTGATTACATGATACAGGGGATAACTGGGCCCTGTGGGCCCTTTGGGAGCTGAGGGTGGCGCCACAGTCCCTTCCCCCATGTCCCACCCACTTCCTCTCTCAGATCTGTTCGGGTCCTGTGAATCCAAGGAACATGAGAGTGGAGGAATGACCTGTGCCCGCTGCAGATCAACTCTCACTCTGTACCCCCATCCCAAGCCAGGACAGCAAGTGCCTCTTTTGTGCCTCAGTCTCCAGTATTTCTTGGCCTATTCCATCCCTGGACCACTAGACAAGAGTCTCAATGTCTCTGATGAGTCCTGCACAATCTCTATGGCCACCCCCTTCCCTGCACAGGTGGCCCTTCCTCATTTTTTTTTTTTTTTAAACGGAGTCTCACTCTGTTGCCCAGGCTGGAGTGCAATGGTGCAATCTCGGCTCACTGCAACCTCTGCCTCAAGCCATTCTCCTGCCTCAGCCTCCTCAGTAGCTAGTATTTTAGGTGTGTGCCGCCACACCCAGCTAATTTTTGTATTTTTAGTAGAGGGTTTCACCATGTTGGTAAGGCTGATCTTGAACTCCTGACCTCAAGTGAGCCACCACACCTGGCCTCTGTTCTTTAAAGAGAAAAATATGATGAGGCTGGGGGCCAAGGGCCAAGGAAAGGCTCGGTGGGCAAGCTGAGGAGTGGGCTCATTTCCACTGACTACAAAATTAGTTCAGTTTGCAGCAAGAAGAGGTCCAGTTAGACTGAAAGAGGAGCTTCCTGAGAGCATGGCCAGGAAGTCCTTCTCTAATAGGAGGGCACTGGGAGCACTAAGAGGCCATGGGGAACATGCTGTCCTCCTCCTCCGTCATTTCACAGCTGACTGGGGCCCTCAGGAGAGAAAGAGCGAGGAGGGCTCCTCCATGCCACTTCTCAGCATTTATCACCTTGAGGACCTGGGGAGAACCCTGCCTGGCTGGAATGGGGCAGTGGTGGGACCAACTTTCCCTGAGGCAAAGGAGAGCCAGATGACCCTCAAGACCATCCCACATGTTCCTCTGAGGACACTGAGAGCCAGCCTGGTTATCACTGGCATGCACCGGTCCTGTGCCAGGCCAGCCATCATCTCAGCCTTGGTACAACACTATAAGGGAAATTCTGTGATTCTCCCCTATTCTGAGTGGTAAATTGAGGCTCAACAGTCAATTGACCCAAGTCACAGAACCAATAAGTCATTTCCAGTCCTCACACAGTCCTCCAGAATCCATTTTGTTAGCCCATTTCACAGAAGGAGAAATGAGGCCAAATTAAATAGTCCCATGGCAAGTCAGAGGACTCCAAAGTGTCTGCTTCCAAAGCTCTTTCGCTGTCCTCTAGAGGCACTGCACTGGACAGCAGGAGGGACTGAAGTTAGACCCTAGATGGTTCCAACCTGATGTCTCAGGCCCAGGGGTGGGGTTTCAGGGGCTGGGAAAAGAGCGTGGGAGCTGACGGCTGTCAGTGTTGCACCCGGTGCAGGGCCCAGCCCCAGAAGGCAGGGTGTAGGGTACATGGTGACAAACTCAAGGAGAAATCCAGCACTGGGTGCAGCCCAGTTATGAAATCACCTCTTTACTCAGCCTCGAGTTCTCTCCTTACCCAAGGCAGGGTCTGCTGAGACCATGGGCAGCTGACATGGGTGTGGAGGCATTGCCTGACACAGCTCTGGGGCCCTCACCCCCACCTCCAGAGGATATGCAGGGAGCAAACCCACAGGGCAAACCTGAGGCCTGAAAGGCAGTGGGGAACAGGCAAGGGTTAGGGAATGAAGTTATGCTGGACTCAGGGGGAAGGGGCACACTAGGACCGTCCCCCGGACCTGAGTCCCTAGACCGTGTCCCAGGGAGCCATTTGACCTCAGGAAGAAAGGCCACAGGCCTCTCATTGCACAGGTTCTGATGGTCTAGAGAGAGAGGAAGGTCTTCCTGCTACCCGGCCCAGAGCTTTCTGTGACAGTTGAAACCTCTTCCCTTCTTGTTCTTCAGGAAGCAGAAATTCCGGATCTCAGCATCCTTTTCCTCTCACACTGCAGGCTCCCAACCTCAGCCCCAAATCCAATGGGCTGCATAGTCGGTTTTCCTACCTCTGGCAGGGGGACCATGGGCGTCCTAGGGGATCATGGGCTGCCTTTGGGCCAGGGCCCAGGAAGAAGGGATCAGTCGTTCCAGCTAAGGTGTCTGGCCAGCCCGGGTGTTCTGGCTCCGAGCCCAGAGGCTCCCCTGGTGCCTCGACTGCAGGTGAACAGGAAGATGGAGCCAGAGAAGAGAGTGTGCTCAGTGTCCCCCCACCTGCCTACTCTGTCCCCAGCTCAGCAACACCACGACGGCCGGCCAGGCGGTGACAGTGGAGCTCTTCCTGACGCTGCAGCTGGTGCTCTGCATCTTTGCCTCCACCGATGAGCGCCGTGGAGAGAACCCGGGCACCCCTGCTCTCTCCATAGGCTTCTCCGTGGCCCTGGGCCACCTCCTCGGGGTAGGTCACCACCACAGGTTCCAGCCTCCCTGGAGGGACACACACAGAGACCACTCTAGAGACAGACACAGAGACCCCAAGAGGGACACAGAACTCTCAAGAGGAACAGACACCCCAGAGGTTTGACTCCCAGATACCCCAGAGGGACAGATATCACTCCAGCCCCTAAATACAGAGCTCTGTAAATAAAACGTGAAGTTAAGTGAGGTTAATTGTCCATCACGTGGCTTCCCTTTAGGCTGAGGGCAAGTACTGCAGGGCGGGGCGAGGACTTCCTGCCCTGTCCTCACCTCCCTTCTCTCTTTGATTCCACCTCCCACTGCAGATCCACTACACCGGCTGCTCTATGAATCCCGCCCGCTCCCTGGCTCCAGCTGTCGTCACTGGCAAATTTGATGACCACTGGGTAATGGCTGAAACCCCCTGCCCTCCCCTTCCCTAAAAACCCACTTTAGAGGGAGAGCAAGGGCTGGAATCGCGTGGGATGGGGGCTCAGCAGCAGTACCTCAAACCCTCCACACTCCTCCTGGGGTCCTGGGGAGCCTTGGGTTCCACCCCTTGAATCTGATGTCAAAGACTCAGTTTCCACATCTGTGAATGAGAACGATGACAGCTTACCTCCCTGGCTTCTTGGGAACAGTAAGCGAGGTTGCTGGTGTCACCCAGATAATGCAGTGCCTGGCCCTTAGAACTCTGTAGGTGGTCATCTTTATGCTAGCTAACCCTTTATTTTTAGTATTTAGCACTTATCTGGTGCTTAGTATGTGGTGGGCCTTGTTCTGAATGCCTTGCAAATATTAACTCATTCAGTTTTCACAACCACCCTCGGAGGTAGGCATTCTTACAGTGAAAGGAGACTGAGGCACAGAGAGGGCAAGTAACTTGTCGAGGTGCACACAGCATTTAAGTGGTGGAATCAGGATTCACACACAGGCAGTGGCTTCAGAATTCGCACCCTTAACCCCGCACTGACAAGTCTTCCCCAGCAGCGTTTTCACCGCTAATTACATAAATAAGCATTTTACTAGAATAATGGTGGGGAGGAGGGGTGCGGCCGCAGACTGAGGCTCCGCGTGCGTGTGCGGGCGCGGGTGCCAAGCCACCGTCTCCGCTCGCCTGCAGGTCTTCTGGATCGGACCCCTGGTGGGCGCCATCCTAGGCTCCCTGCTGTACAACTACGTGCTGTTCCCGACAGCCAAGAGCTGGTCGGAGCGCCTGGCGGTGCTGAAGGGCCTGGAGCCGGACACGGACTGGGAGGAGCGCGAGGTGCGGCGGCGGCAGTCCGTGGAGCTGCACTCGCCGCAGAGCCTGCCGCGGGGCAGCAAGGCCTGAGGGCCGCCCCGATGGTGGCGGAAGGGTCCACCCCGCCCCTCCTCTCCCCCAGGTCTGAGGTTGACCCCCAGCGCAGAGTAGCTGCTTCCTGGACGTGTACGCGGAGGCCAGTGCTGTGAGCAGGCGGAGAGGAGGCTGCGGGGTCGGGGAGCCCTGAGCCGGGCAGCTCCCCTGCTCTGAGGCTGTGGACAGCCAGCGGTGGATCCTCCAGCCTTTTGCAGGGAACTGGGAACTCGGAGGACTGAGCTAGGGAGGGAGGCAGGTGGGTGGGAAGAGGGAAGCTCTGGAGAGCCTGCACCCAGGTAGTGGGTAGGGAGTGTACAGACCCCTGCCTTGGGGGTTCTGGGAACGGTGCAACTGGTTTCACTAGTGTGCGAGTGCTGTGTTCATCCCCGAGTTCTCCTTTGTCCTCACGTGCAGGGTTGTGGGTGCCCCTGAGTGTGAACAGGTTTGGCTGCGTTGGTGCAAGTGTACATGGCTGGGGACTTCTCACTTCCCCTTGCACCCCTTCCTCACCAACATGTCATAGATCTGCTTCCTCTGCAGTGGGTGAGTGTGGGTGCCAGTCATCCCCAGGAGAAGGGGAAGAAAGGAAGGAGGACATTTTGAGAAAGCTGAAGGGAGGGCCTTGATTTCCAGCTGCTATCTGGCTCCTCCTGAAAAATTTCCCCCACCTGCAGCGCTGGGCCCCAAGAGTTGCCAGGACTCATTGCTGGAGGTAGAGAGGTGTCAACCAGAGACTCCCCTGGAAATGCCCTCTGGAAGACCGGGCGTGGTGGCTCCCGCCTATAATCCAGCACTTTAGGAGGCTGATGTGGGCAGATCACCTGAGGTCAGGAGTTTGAGACCAGCCTAACCAACATGGAGAACTGTCTCTATTAAAATACAAAATTAGCTGGGTGTGGTGGCACATGCCTGTAATCCCAGCTACTCAGGAGGCTGAGGCAGGAGAATCTCCTGAATCTGGGAGGTGGAGGTTGCAGTGAGCCAAGATCACACCATTGCACTCCAGCCTGGGCAACAAGAGCAAAAGTCTGTCTCAAAAGCAAACGAAGGAAAGAAGAAGGAAGGAAGGAAGGAAAGGAAGGAAGGAAGGAAGGAGGGAGGGAGGGAGAGAGGGAAGGAAGGAAGGACCCTCCGGAAAAAGGAAATCTTTGCTGGCCGAAGATTTCCTTTCTGCGGTGAGGGGGAACCTCTCCAAAGAGGAAGCATGAGTGTGCAGGCTGCACATGTCTGTACGATGTGTGTGCCCAGGAACCCTGTCTCCAGGGGTGCCCCAGACCAGAGATTAGCCTCCCACTTCAGCAGAGAAAACAAAAGCCCTTTCTGGGACCCTGGCCTTTGTCTTGGGTGAGGGGGAGATTTGCAACTAGACACTTCTTGAAAGGAGACACTCAAGTTTCGCAAGTGAGCCCTCTCGCCCAGCACACACTTATGGCTGGCTGGGCAAGGCACTCAGGCATGCAACCACAGGCACCAGGCAACACCCATCCATCACCTGTCTCACTCCCCCCATCCTTGGGCAGCAGCTCCTCCACCACAGGAATCTCTGTTCCTTCTCTCCCTGCCTCTCCACAGCCTGTGATTCCCCACTTCTGGCTCCTACCACTAGACAGTTAGTGTGGAGAGAGCAGCCTGCCACTCTCAGGACCAAAGAAGGGAAATGACTTCTCCAGGCAGAGGCAGATCTGAGTCTAGAACCCAGGTTTATAAATTTCTAGGCCAGTATGACTGCTCTCAAATGAGATTAACTGGGATTAAGTGAGATGATGCATGTAAAGATGAAGATGCTGTGTGAACTGTAATTCTTTTTTTTTCTGAGACGGAGTTTCATTCTTGTTCCCCAGGCCGGAGTGCAATGGTGTGATCTCAGCTCACTGCAGCCTCCGCCTCCCGGGTTTAAGTGATTCTCCTGCTTCAGCCTCCCATATAGTGGGGATTACAGGCATGCATCACCTAATTCTGTATTTTTAGTAGAGATGGGGTTTCTCCATGTTGGTCAGGCTGTTCTCAAACTCTCGACCTCAGGTGATCCGCCTGCCTTGGCCTCCCAAAGTGCTGGGATTACAGGAGTGAGCCACTGTGCCCGGCCATGAACTGTAATTCTTGATACGATTATCATGCATTACTGGGGTAATTTTCTTTATTTCTGCTTCCTGGGGGAACGATGCAGAGGGAGTTTGATGCTCAGCATCCCTTACCTCCTTTCACTGATGGTCAAAGCAAAGGAGAGTCCTGGGAGCCCACAAGATCCAGGTAGAAGGAGATGGGTTTGGGCTGGCCCTATCCTGGCACAGCCTCTTAACCTCTCCCTACCCTGAATGTGTGCCCTTTTCTCCCACCTTCTTCCTCCCACCACCCAGCCCCATCCATTCTCTCCCTCCTTCTCCAGCCTGCTATATAAGTAACATTCGGGTCATACCTTGAGACCCTCTCTCCATCCTTTCTGTGGCCTCCATGCCTTCAAGGCTTCTGTCTGTATCTATCTCACACTGCATGCACCAAGCACCCACTGTGCACCACACACTAAGCTTCTAGCCTCTTTCTCCCTTCTGCTCCCATCCAAGAAAGACAGTGTATGAGGAACATCTCTGTAACTGTGTCCCCTCTCATCTATGCCCTTTACTGTCTTCCCTGACTAAAGCTCTCTTTGAAATCCAAAAAAGGCTGCCCTGGGCCATACGTGCTATGGAGAGGACTCTCCCAAACCCCCAACAGCTAGTGATAGCTACTTGGCTTCACTACCAGAAGCGGGGTGGAGTCAGAAACCAAACTGACCTCCAGAGCTGTCCTCCTGGCACCTGAGTGTCCTTGCTCTAGAGCTTCAAAGGCAGCAAGGCAGTGAGCTATGAGCCCAGCATGGATGTGTCTCAGGCACCTCATCCCCACTCGACCTCACCCCAGCAAACTCCTCTAAAAGAAGCCAAGAAATTCTGTGTATGTCTGTTTCACTTCTTGGATTGCATCTCCCCAAAAACTAAACATGAAATCCCTACCACTTCCAGCCTCTATTGCCCAGATTGGGGTCAGAGGTCAAAAAAGGATTCCAAGTGATGGAACTCCAAGGGTGGAGGGAACTGGCAGTTCCTGGGCATCCCTTGCTGTGCCGGGTGCCTTGCATGCACTGGCTCATCTAGTCTTCCTAAGACTTCAGCTAGGTTGGGGAAGGACACTGTCTTGCAGTGGACGGAGAGCCTTGGCGGGGGGCGGCAGGGTAGAGAGGACAAAGAACATGGGGCTGGATTCTGCCCTTGAAGAGCACTCGGTCAGGAGGAGAACCAGACAGAGGCAGCGCAGCATGGAGGCAGGTGAACAGACCACCAGGTCCCCAGGCTGGGGACAGAAGGTTCTGAGCTGTCCTGTACTCCCACTTTGTGCCAAATGACTTTGCACCTGCAATTGGTGCTTCCATGTTGTTTTGTATCTTTAGGCTCTGATGCTGTATACACAATACCTCCCAGCTAGACTGTAAGCCCTTTGGGGACAGGGCTCCTTCCAGTTCTTGGATGGCATTCTCCTATCTACCTTCCTTCAACTGTTTTACCTAGCACAGTGCTCTGCATATAAGTACTCAATAAATGCGCATTTGCCAATAAGTACAGGGAGTGGTCAATATAAATACAGTCCAAGGTACCAGATGACAGGCAGAGTTCCCTACCATTTCTACCCCAGCCCTCAACTTCCCCCAGGGAATCCAGAGGTCCCTAAATCAGGAGAGGAGGGGAAGGGCTCTCCCTGAGATATTCAAATTCCCCCTGCCACAAATGGGATGACCCATCTCTCAGCCCAGAAGGGTCCCAGGCATTCATCTGGAGCTGGCAGGGCAGGGCCTGACTGCTCGGGCAAAGATAATTCCAAGGCATAATAGGAATTTCTTGTGATGACCTGGGGACAGAGGGACCCTAGTGGTTAGAGAGATGGAAGGGCCTCAGACACAAGCCTAGGAAACAGAATCGGCTGCCCCATGTGAGTAACCTTGACAGATCAAATCTCCTCCTTTGGCCTCGCCAGGCCCATCTCTGGTGATCAAGTCTGTTTGGCGACCTGTGGTGCCCATCTCAGGTCACTGTGTGACCCTAGGCAAGTGACTCTGAGTCTGTGTTTTTTCACGGATAGCTTGGAATCAAATCACACAGTGGAGGCCAGTTATAATCTATAACTTTGTAGATTATATTCTGAATCTCTGAAATGGCAAGAACAAGGTCTTGGCCTTGACAGTCCCTCATTAGCTGCAAAGGACTGAGCTCAAATCCTCAGGTGGGAGCTTCCCCCGGTGGCCCAGGCTCTTGTGAGCACTCCTGAGTCCTTTCACTCCAAGACGCTGGAGTTTGAGATCTGTGGACTCATGAAGACAGTGCCTGGGGACAGAGGATAAGAAAGTAAGTGGGTGAGGATTGGAGGCAAGCTCAGCAGAGAAGAAGCCTGGCCCCCAGTGGCCTCTGGGGTCATCAGGGTCATTGTCCAGCCCAAGCCCCAGGCCCAGCAGAAAATCCTGCATACAACTGGCGGGATCCTTGGGGGCAGAGCGCTGGGACCCATGGAAGAAAGGACAGACAGACCTCCAGCCTTAAGAGGAGAGACTTGGGGGAGGAGCTGCTCTAGCAGGAAATGCCACAGGTGAGCAGGAACAATAGCGGGGTTTCTTTGGCCTTTGTTTTCTTTGGCATCTTCGCTGCCACGGAGCCCAGAGCCCGCTCCTCCAACCCTTGGCATTCCTCAGGGCTCCTCCCCTCAGCCCCGCCTGACAGATTGACAGAGGAGGCACCTGTTCTCTCCTTCCACTGGACCCTCGGGCTGGACTCTTCCCCCAGCTTAGTGCCACACTAAACCCTCAAGGGGCTTTTAAAATTAACAGTCACAACATAAGGAGACTTTACGGGGCCTTATTCTGTGCCAAGCACTGTGCTAAGAGCTTCTCTAGCACACATGGGGTTGGGGGTCTTTAATGCAGCTCCTCTCCTGGGATCCTGAGGGTGGGTCCTCCCCCTCCTCTAAGCCCTGGAGAGTCCTCCAACCTCATTCCCCACATGCCTGACCTGGAGTGGGTGGGGAGAGGGAGAGGGGAGGTATGGGAGGCCCAGCAGGCCACAGAGAGGCTACAAGCTCGGAGAGAAGAGGGACGGGAACTGGAAGAAAGTGCCACCCAGACCAGTGGTAGAAGGACTTGACTTTGGGGAAACTGAAAAAGACCACGTGTAAGAGAGAGGCACGGAAAATGAGGTAGAAACAAAGACAGGCACACAAATTAAAAGACGCAGAGGAAAAGCGAAACAGCCAGGAGACAGAAACTGCAAGATGAGAGAAATGAATAGAGAGAAAAAGACAGAGAGACTAAGACAGCAAAAGGCAGGAAGAAAAAAACAAGATGAGAAGGTGTGAGAGACAGAGAGAGAGGTGGAGAACAGAGAGAGACTGAAATGAGAAAGATACCAACGAAGAGAGATGAAGAGGAAGAGGCTGGCAGAGGGAGGACCTCTGTCCTCCCTTATTCTGTGCCAAGACAGAATAAGACTAAAGACAGAGACAGTGAGAGAGAGAGAGAGAGTTTTGCAAAAGACTGTCAGAAACAGAGAGATTCCGAGGGGAGAGAGACCAAGACCAAGTGAGGGTTTGAAGGAGGTTGAGGGGAGGAGTAGGAAGAGAAGGAGAGTCTTAGATCCAGGGTGAGGGGCTTCTGGCAGGGAGAGGGGAGACGCCAAGACCGCGCTTGGGAGGTCAGTGGTGCGCCTCTACCCTCCCTGCTCCCTAGCTCCAACCCCCAGAGTCTCAACCCCTATCCCTGTCCCGTCGACAAGGGGAACCCAGGCCGGGGAGAGGGCGCCTTCAGGGATCCGTTGCCTAGTCCGGGTACTACTCAGCCACCGGGCGTCGAGGATTGCGAAGCGCCGGGCAGGCTGGCACGGTGCCCACTTTTCCCAAAACGCCAGCTTTCCAAGCCCAGAAGCTCGCCCGGCCGGCCCGGCCCGGCCCGGGAGTGACCCACGACGGCCAGACCGCCCTACAGGACCCAGCCCGGCCGCCCGCCCCCGCCGCCGGCGGTCAGGGAGGTGAGCCGCACAGACCTGCTGGAAGAGCATCACTCTGACCCAGCCGGTGGTGAGGCGGGTCAGGATGCTCCGGTCGCAGGAGGAAAAGGAGGAGCTGGACCAAGGGCCTGAAGAGAAGAGAAGGGGAAGCCCGCGGAGTGCGGAAAAGGCCGCGGAGCTAGACGCCCGGAGGTCGCAGCCGAGCGCCGGAACCGAGCCCACTCTCCCAGGGAGTCCGGGGCGCACAGCACGGAGGAGAGCGCGGGAGCCAACCTGGGCGCATCATGCGCAGGGCCCGGGCCTCGGGGCCCGTCTACACCGCCGCCTGGGTCACGTGGCCCGGCCAGGGGGCGGGGGTCGCGCCGGGGCTGCGCTGGGCGGCGGAGAGCTGCGGGCCCGCGGCCGCCTCGAGCCTCCCAACCCGCGCGCCGCGCTGGCCTCCGAGCGTGGGAGCCGCCCCCTGCCCCCCCGCGCCAGCCCTGCGCCCCACAGCCCGCCCCCTATATAGCGCGCCCCTGCAGGGCCCGCGCCAGGCCGCCAGCCTCGGAGTGGGCGCGGGACAGCGCGCAGCGCCCCGCAGCCAGGCGCCCGCCCCTGTCGCCCCCACCTCCAGCGCCGCCTGCGACCCCACGGGCGCCTCCCGCCGCGGCAGCAGCCGCCGGGCCCCCGCAGCCACCATGAAGAAGGAGGTGTGCTCCGTGGCCTTCCTCAAGGCCGTGTTCGCGGAGTTCTTGGCCACCCTCATCTTCATCTTCTTCGGCCTGGGCTCGGCCCTCAAGTGGCCGTCGGCGCTGCCCACCATCCTGCAGATCTCGCTGGCCTTTGGCCTGGCCATAGGCACGCTGGTCCAAGCCCTGGGGCCGGTGAGCGGCGGCCACATCAACCCCGCCGTCACCCTGGCCCTCTTGGTGGGCAACCAGATCTCGCTGCTCCGGGCTTTATTCTACGTGGTGGCCCAGCTGGTGGGCGCCATTGCGGGGGCCGGCATCCTCTACGGGTTGGCGCCTCTCAATGCCCGGGGCAATCTGGCCGTCAACGGGGTGAGTGCCCTGAGGGGTGGGAGCTGGGAGACTCGGGTGGGCTCAGGACCACCTTGGAAAGAAGGGGTGGCACAGAGTGGGCCCGCCCACACCCTTCACCAGGAAGGCAAGAGCCTCCTGAGACCAGGAAGGCAACTCTCCAGGCTGATATCTGCCCCCTACCTGCCCACCTCCTCTTCCCCTCCCTTCATGCTGGCCCACCCTGGCCTCTCTCCAATGCCTGCTGCCCCTCCTCTCCTGCTGGAAACTTCTGCCTCCTTCTGTCTCACCTTTGAGCTGCGCGTTCCTCATGAGCCCCTCACCTCTCCCATCTGCTCCTCAGTGGAAGGGTTGAGTAGAACCACAGAGAGAAGCCGGCTGTAATTCCGGCTTTGGGTGACCCTGGCCTGCCTGTGCTTCATTGTTCCCAGCACCTCCACGGGGATGCTGTGCCTGCCACAGCAGTGTCAAGGGGCTCACATTTAGAAACCGTAGATAGAAACCCCCTCATGTGGTGCCAATGCAGAGTGCTCTCTGTTGAGTATTGGTCCTGCTTTCTCCAACCTGTGCTCCTCCCCCACGCCCCGCACCACCCCCCCACCCTCCCACCTCCTGCAGCCCCAGACTCAGCCCCCACCCCCATGCAAACTGGCTTCATTAATCAAACACAGAGGAGGATTTGCTCGGCCATTGTGAAACCGTGAGTCAGCCGCACTGGAGAGACGGGTTTAAAGTTGGCACTGGCATAGTGCCAAGCACGGGCAGGAGGCTGGGATGGGGGTATGAGGTAGGCAAACCGGGCAGCTGCCCACAGGATGGAAGGTAAATGCCAACTTGTGGGGGCTGGGGAGTTGGTCAGATCCGTTGATAGGACCGTGTCCAGGAAAAGCTCCCCTGACACTCTGTGCTTTGGCCGCAGGCCTGAGCTTCAAGCCTGTGCAAACTGAAATGTATAGTGTCTTTGACAAATGGCTTTGCTGGGGTGATGTCCATGGGGCTTGACTTCCAGGTGCCAAGGTGCTCTGAGTGCTCCTGGAGGCCAAAAGCCCTGCTCCCCAAGCCCCTAGCTAGACAGCCAGAAGGTGCTCGGGGTCCTAACCCACCGTCCCCTTGCAGATCAACAGCAACACGACGCCGGGTCAGGCCATGGCGGTGGAGCTGATTCTCACCTTCCAGCTGGCGCTCTGCATCTTCGCCTCCACTGACTCCCGCCGCACCAGCCCTGTGGGCTCCCCAGCCCTGTCCATTGGCCTGTCTGTCACCCTGGGCCACCTTGTTGGGGTGAGCAGTGCTGACACTGGGCTGGGGTGAGGGTGGGGGGCAGGCTCTCAAGGCAAATAATGGAGCCCCAGAGGGGAGCCCACTTCAGATTGATGAGTTCAGCAGAGTTTAAGGCCTGGATTTAGGGCTGCTGGACTCTAGCCCTACCAGGCCCCAGCATTGATCCCCCCAAAACCTCTGGGCTGAGGAAAGATGGGAGTAAGTGGGCGGTGGGATGGGGCAGGACTCAAACCCCAGCTTAGAGCAGAGAAGAGAGGAGGGTGTAGTTAAGGGTCCATGGTTAAAGGGGCAACTGGGATCCTTGGAGGGAGAGGTTGCCTGCCCAGCAATCCGTGGACCTGAGTTTGAGACCTGGCTAAGCCCCTGGACTGCAGTGTGACCTTGGGAGAGTCCAGGTCCTGTGGGAGTGGACCGGGGTGTTGCCTTTCTCTCCATCACCCTGTCTCTATCCAGATCTACTTCACTGGCTGCTCCATGAACCCAGCCCGCTCTTTCGGCCCTGCCGTGGTCATGAATCGGTTCAGCTCAGCTCACTGGGTGAGTCTGTCCCCTCCCCCGGCTCCCCAGAGATGAGCGCCTGGAGACCCAACAGTGGCAGCTCAGAGCTCACCAGGCCTTCTGGATGCTGCGGGCCCAGAGCTTGGGGGTGGGCCAGGGAGGGTGGCTGAGAGAGAAAGGGACACAGTAGGGGATGGGATTCGGTCAGAGGGGCAGAGGTAGCTTTGTATGCCCTGCATTCCTGGGGACAGGGAGTATCAGTGTCTGTTCCCTTAGAGAAGAGGCTCTGTACTGAACCTGGAGGTGCAGGGGGCTCTGTGTCAATTCCCTTGAGCATCTGGTGTCTGTCCCTCTGGGTGTCTATGTGCTGGTCCTCTCTGATGTTTTATTGATCTGTCCCTGTCAAGGTGATTGGGAGAGTCTTCCTGTGGGTCTGTCCCTGAGGACAGTCTGTCTGCTACCTCGTTTGAGAGCTCATGGTTACTCTCTCCAGGGTCTGTTTCTATCCCTATGTGGAGGGGAGAGGTGCTCTGTTCATCTCTCTGAGGACCCACCTGTCCCCTCTGAAGGTTTATTTGTTTCTCTTTAGGGTGTGGTTGGAGGGGGCCTGTCCCTCTGGGAATCTGTCTGCCTTCTTTGAGGTTCTGGGTGTCTGGGGTTCATGTCTCTGTCCCTGGGAGCGGTGTGTCAGTATATCCATCCCTGAGATGGGAGGAAGGCTTTCTCCCTGGAGGTCTAGAGGTCTGCATGTCTGTCTCCTCCCGGGGTCCATGGGTCTGTCCTCTGTGGGGTACGGGGGCATCTCATCTCTGAGGTCTGGGGCTCAGCGCCCTGAACCCTGCCCTGTCTCCACCAGGTTTTCTGGGTAGGGCCCATCGTGGGGGCGGTCCTGGCTGCCATCCTCTACTTCTACCTGCTCTTCCCCAACTCCCTGAGCCTGGGTGAGCGTGTGGCCATCTTCAAGGGCACATATGAGCCTGACGAGGACTGGGAGGAGCAGCGGGAGGAGCAGAAGAAGACCATGGAACTGACCGCCCGCTGACCGGTGGCAGGCAGGGGCCAACCCCTCAGCCCCTGAGCCAAGGGGGGAAAAAGAAAAAAGTATCTAACACAACGCTTCCTTTTGGCACAACCAGTCCTCTTGGCTGGGGAGGAGGTGCTGGCCCCCCTGGCTGAACAGTTAGAGCGGGGAGAAGGAACCCATGATGGGACTCCTGGGGTAGGGGCCAGGGGCTGGGGTCTGCTGGGGATGGGTCTGAGGTCTGAGAGAGGCCAGACCTCAGAGATTGTGAACGCAGTGCCAAGCTCACAGTCTGCAAGGGCCAGGCCACAAAAGGGTGAGCCTGCAGCCTGCACCCCCCACCTTCCCCAACCCCTCCTCAAGAGCCGAAGGGATCCCAGCCCCTAGGTGGGCAGAAGCAGACCCTCCCCAGAGCTCCTTAGGAGGAAGACACACTGGTTCATTGAATGCTGCCTTATTTATTTCTGGTGAGGATGCATGGTGTGGGGCTGTTGGTGTTTGGAGTGGGGGCTTCCCAATAAATCACTGATACGTTCTGCCTCTGTCTCTCTCCAGAGTGCCTTGAGACACTCTGGCCCATTGTCTCTCCTCTTTGTCATCCTACCTCCTCCACCATGATCTCTACAGGGTACCAGGGGACCCCAGGACAAGTGCTCTGTGGGAAGAAAGGGAGGCACAGGCCAGGGGAGGCCCAGAGAATCAGAGAGATGGGGACAGAGCAGGAGAGACAGAGCAAGAGAAGATTGAATGTCAAAATAGAGTTAGAGGCCCAGAAGGAGGGTCCTCACCGCAGTCACCCTCCACCCCTCCCCCTCAGCCATGTCAAGTCCCTGCCACTTGAGGAGGGCTGGGCTGACACTCGAGGGCAGTGCCAGGGTGTGACAGGCAGAGTGGAGGAGGAGTGAGTCAACCGCAGCCCCTCGAGATGCCAAGGAGGTGACCAGCCAGATTCCGTCGCAGCCCTGGGCTCCTTTCTCTGCACTTTGATGTTTCAAAAAGGTGCCCTGTTGGGAGCCTGTACTCAGAGGGAGCAGCCCTCTGGCACCCCCAGAAGCCACATGTGGCCCAGCTCTTTTCCAGGGCTTCTCTCTCCTGCCTCTGCCCACCAGTGTCCCCCACCGTCCTCTCCTCTGGGCCTGGAGCTCTGCCCTAGTCTGCTCTTGTCCTGCTGTCACTGACACTCTTTAGGTAAACTCCTTAAGCTCTCAGGGCCTCCATCTCTTCATCTGTAAAGTGGGGATAAAATGTCGCTTTCCTCACAAGGTAGTTGTGGGGACCGGATGAGGCCATTCGATGCCGCGTCCTGGCCAGCTTTCTGTGCGGCAAAAGTAGAGGTCACGCAGTGAACAGCTCCGCACAGCCCAGCTTCGCAGTGAGCCCAGCCTGGAGTAGGGTAACCCACATTCTAATCTGGCTGCGCAACTTGGGGCCACATAAGCTCTCTGAGCTGTAGGGACCTCATCTGCAAAACAGCAATACTTTTCCCGACCTCATGTGCCTGAGGAGAAAATGAGACCATACCTGGACGTAACCGCTTGTGCAAACGGCCAGGCGCCTTGGAGTGCTTATTAAAGTCTTGTGAAAAGAAACCCACACGTATCCACCTCGTCTGGGGTCCCAGCCACATGCTTCTGCCCTCCTAGGAGCGTCTGGACCTGAGCGCCTGTCCAGCGGGGCCGGGAAACGGACTAGAAGGGGTGGGGGAAGCTGTAGGTTTGGGCAGCGGAGGGCCAGTCCCAGAGGCCGGGGTGAGGAGCGGCAGACTCCCCAGCCTTCTCCACACTTAGAGTCTAAGCATCTACAAGTGGGAGCTCAACCACTCATGCCCGGCCCGGAGGCTTCCAGTAAACAGCACGTGGCAGTGAGTGTGAGAACCCCGGGAGCCCAGGGGAGGAGCCGCCCCCACCCACTGTGCCCCTTCCCACTTCTTCCAACCTGCCCCAGGCTGGGGGAGCCGGGCTGGAAGTGCCAGCTCTGGCCAGCAGGGGGCGACCTCGTCCACAGAATCTACAAAGTGGCGCTTCCTCGATCACAAGTCCTGGGTCTGGGCTCCAGCCAGATGGGGGTGGGGTGGAGAACACAGGGAGTACCTCAGACTTGGGTCCCCTGGGGTCACCTTGAGGCATCCTATCCCAATGCAACCCCGCCCGACTATCCGGGAGGGGCGCAGAAGAGAAGGGAATCCTTCTCCGCTCAGTCTCCAGGAGACAGGTACAGACACAGCCATGACCGGGAGGCTGGGCTCTCCCTCCAGCCCAGTGGGGACCGCAACAGGGTGGACGGTGGACTCTTAGGAGACAGACCCGCGGGTGTGGGCGAGGCACCCAGTCAGAGGGGGCTACTGGCCCTGAGCTTCCTGCAGGTTGCCTCTCCCGGCCCTCGAGCGAGCGTCCAGCTAGAGCTTGGGGCTGACCAGCGCCGTGGTTGGGCGGTGTGGCCAGCAGGGGTCGCTGTGTCCTCGTGTCGGATCTTGCAGGAGCGGCAGGTCTGCGGGTTCACAAAGCCCCGTGCACACAGGCGTGTACACACACACTGACCCCACACAGCTCCAGGACTCCCACACATTTACCTTGTCATACCCGAGGGCTACATCTTCCGGAGGGCTACATCACTCGAGTGTGCAGAGCACATCAGCCCTCCTCCAGCATTCGCCCACAGCGGCACCGCGGGCCCTGACCTATGATCCTGGCTCCACAGATTCTCAGAGGCATACCTGTGTGCCGTCCAATGCAAGCACACACATTACCTCTGCTGCACCTAAAGATGGAACCCAGGGAGAGTCTGGATTCTCCTGTGGGAGGCTCCCTTCCCCTTTCTGCCCCTCTTTGTCTCCCCAGGGGCTGCCAGTTCTCACCAGCTGGGAGGTGGACAAGTTGATTTGGGGACAGATGGAAGAGGCCCAGGAGGAGAGGTGGAGAGCAGACAGAGGGCTGGCTGTTGAGATGAGTGGACAGGAGGAAGGACAGCTGGGAGGACCGGGTCTCTCTGCTCCTCTTGGCCTCAGCTTCCTCCTTCATCACTTGTGGATGAGGACATCAGACCTCCTGACCTTTCCAGGTTTTGTGTGGTGAAATGAGGCATGGGAAGTCACATGGAATCCCCTCCCCATCAATTTGTGTTTTCCCTCCTCCTCTCTCCCGGTACCTTCCTCCTTCCCCTCCCTTTTCCCCCCTTAGCTTCCCCAATCTCTGATAGGACCTCAGTCAGAGCTGCATGGACAGCCAGCCCTAGACAGCCAGATACGGAGCCTTGGCAAAAGGGTTTTGAGCACGAGTGAGCTTAGAGTTTGGGACGAGAGCCCAGTGCTGGCTGGGTCCTGGCAGGTGCTGGTCAGGGCAGGAAGCCAGGTCTGAAGCAAGCCCTGATCAATGCCCACCTGGCCTCAGGAGGTGAAGGGCCTTGTCCCAAGCCAGGCAGAGGTCAGGAGGTTCAGCCCCAGGCTAGCTGGGGACAAGGGCTACTGCTGCACTTAGCACTGTCAGGCTCTAGGGCCCAGGGCAGGTGCTGAGGTGTCTGTCTTGGAGCAGCCGTGCAGCCCCGTCCCCACAGCTGTGTCACGGCAGGGGCACGGAAGCTGCAACCCTAATCGTTCACATTTTCTGTATGGAGGCCCTCTCCTAGGTGTCAGCACATTTACTGTAACTACACCCGGGGCGGAGGGAACTGTTAGCACCATCCCCACTGTGTAAATGAGGATCTTGAGCTTAAGCTACTGCTTGGGCTGCGGTACACATGGCAGTGTTCACAATGCTTTCACTCGCCGCCTCAGCAGCCCTCGACAGAGACGCGTTACTGCCACTTGGCACCCGTTTAACAAGGGTAGAAACTGAGGCTCGGTCAGATGAAAGGACTGGTAAGTGCCTGTCCACCAAGCCCTCTACTGGCCCCGTCCGAGGTGAGGGAAGGAGACAAATGCCCTTGAGGTACTTGGGACAGCCCCCAGCTAGGTACCCCCCTGTGCCAGGGAGGAACTGTGCCCACGCTGCCCCCACAGCCATGCCCTGTCATCCCTCGAGCATTTCTTGAATGAGTCCTCTATGTCGGACAGGGATGGAGTCTGCGCTGGAACAGTGGAGGCATTGAGGAGGCCGAGGCCACAACCAGCCCCGGGCTTTGCTCAAGCTCTGCTTCTCTAAGAAGCGTGCCCTGATTCTGCCAGAGAGGGAAATCAGGGCAGGCTTCACAGAGGAATTGCACTTGAGCAAAGTGTTGAGAGACAAAAAGGAGAGGCATCCAAAGTCCACAGCAAATGGTTCGTTCTGGGGAACTAGGTTTGGCCTGGCTTGAGTAGAGGGTGCAGGGTGGGCAGTGGCAGGGGAGCCTTCCTTGGATGTTAAACATGGGTATTCAGACCTGAGCCTGAGGCAGTGGGGAGCCATTGAAAGTTTTTGAGCAGAGGAGTAACATGATGAGCTTTGCATTTTGGAAGGATCTGTCTGACAGTAAGTGGAGAGGAGAGTGGCGTGGAAGGAAACAGATGTGCAGTGTAGTCTGAGGGCCCAGGAAGGAGGCCAATGCAGTCATCCTGGAGAGATGATAAGGCTGCACTGGACCAGTGGCAAGGGGGGATGGAAAGAGGTGTCACGTGTGAGAGAGATCTACCAGGAACCTGGTCGGCTGTTTGCTGTGGGCTGGGGGAAGGCAAGGCACCAGATGATTCCCGTGTTCTGGCCTCGGCAACTGAGTAAGAGCAGGGTGAGGAGGAGCAGGCTGGAGGGTCCAGTGAGAGGTGAGTGGGTCTGGAGTTCAGAGAAAGGTCTGGGCCAGAGGCAGTGCTGAGAGTCAACAGGGTGCGCAGGCCACAGGTGGGAACAGGACTGCCCAGGCACACTCATCAGGAGTGACAAGGCCTGGGCTTAAGGATCAGCAGAAGAGGAGCCAGCCATGGAGGCAGAGATGCCCTCACAGATGTGGGGGTACAGCCAGGTGATGCCTGTGCCTCAAAGGCTGGGAAAAAGAGGCTTCAGGAGGGAGATGGCTGGCAGCCCATGCACCACAGCGGGCTGGAGAGGAGGTCATGCTGCCTTTTGCCAGAGCAGTTTCAGTAATGGGGGGCTGGGGGCTACTGGGCAGTGGACGGGTGACTGGAACCTTGACTCCAAACTATCATCTTCCACTGCTCCGCGACTACACAGGCACATTTATAGGGAAGAAGTCAGGAGAAGGGGAGGTCTGAAAGCCACAGGTGAGAGTGGGAATGGCCAAGAGAGGGCCCCAGTCACTCAAGGGAGCCAGAAGTCCAAGGAGGTTCCCCCGACCCTGACTCGTACACCTGAGAAGGGCTGCCTCTACTTCAAGGCCACAGGGCAGCTGGGAGGAAGGACAGGAAGAAGCCTTTCCTGGTAGGTTGGCTTTCTAGGTTGGGCGGGAGGCAAGGTTGGGTGCTCTGCTAAGAGAAAGCCAGAGTGAGCTGAGTACTTGAAGAGAGTGGGGGAGGTTTAAAGAATAGGGGGAGAGCTGCGGAAGGATTGCTGAGCAGAGCTGCGATCCCTACTGGGGCCAGAGACCGTGAACTTGTCATGGCAGCAGTCTGCGCGGCTGGGCGAGTTTCTCCAGCAGTGCTCAGCAGTGCAGATGCAGGGCAGAGAGCCGTGGGAGAGGATGAGAACAGACACAGGCAGCAGGGACGGGGTGGAGAGGACAGGGACCCAGGACGGTGGGGTGCTGGCAAGAGCCTGCTCAGGGTGAGATCCCAGGGGTTCCCTGGAGAGGACAGGGTGAAGCTGAGACAGCGGGGAGAACAGAAGGGAATGAGTGAGGAATTTTACTGGGACTCAGACAGGGATTGGGGAATAATAGAGCCTGGGGTCCAGAGTTGAGATGTTTCTCTTGAAAATATCAGAAGGCCCAGTCCCAGGAGGGGGAAGGTCTGAGGCTGAAATAGAGCAGACATAGTCATCTGACCCAGGAGGTCAAGAAGTTTTTTTGTTGTTTTTTTTTTAATTTAATATGGAGTTTCGCTCTTGTTGCCCAGGCTGGAGTGCAGTGGCACGATCTCGGCTCACCGCAACCTCCACCTCCTGGTTCAGTCAATTCTCCTGCCTCAGCCTCCTGAGTGGCTGGGATTACAGGCGCCTGCCACCATACCAGGCTAATTTTGTGTTTTTAGTGGAGCCAGGGTTTCTCTACATTGGTCAGGCTGGTCTCAAACTCCCAACCTCAGGTAATCCGCCCGCCTTGGCCTCCCAGAGTGTTGGGATTACAGGCGTGAGCTGCTGCGCCCAGCAAGAAGTTTTTATTCATTCATTCAACAAATATTTATTGGGCATTTACTGTGCCAATCTCTGTGCAAGATACTACATGTAGGGGTGAGCAAAACTTGGTTCCTGACCCCTAAGGCCTCCCCGCCTTGCCTCACTGGGGAGACACATTCACACCATGACAGCACCCTGTGGTGACTGCAGTGTGGGAGAATGCCGACGTATGGTGGGAGCATGCAGAGGGGTTCCCACCCAGGAAAGGAGCAAGCAACGTCAAAACTGAGCCTTTGGGGTGGGAGTTACCCAAGCAAATGGAGTGCAAGGGATCTCCAAGAAGAGAAGAGAGCGTTTTCCGAGGAGAGGTCAGCAGGAGTATGCATTTGGTAAAACCTGAGGGTAACGGAGTGGGGAGAGGCAAGGCAGAGCAGCAGGGTCCCTGAAGGCAGGCACTGAGCTTCCAGAGGGACGGGAGGCTTGGAAGGGATTTTAGCAGGGGAGCAGCATGATCAGATTTGCATTTCAGCACTCAGGCTGCAGTATGGAAAATTGATTGGAGCGGAGCAAGGGAGCAGACAGAGAGACTGGTTAAAGGCTGCAGGGAGGCAGGGGTGGCAAAAAGAGGGCACAGTCAAGAGATATTTAGGATTCAAAATCAGCAGGACTTGATGCTTCTCCTGGATGGGGGAAGGAGGGAGAAAAGGGTCAAGGATGCTTCTCAGATGCCACCAGCTGAGCTGGAGAAAACAAGAGGAACACATGGGGGGTTGCCGGGGCGGGTGGGGGGGGGTGCCAGGAGAGAGGGGGATCTCATCTTGAGACAGATTGCGTTTGAGGAGGCTGAGAACAACCAGGAGACATCTGTGGGCAGGTACATACGCCAGGGATGAGGTCAGGGCACCCAGCTGTGGTTCAGAGGGGAAGATTATTATTTTAACAGCTTGACAGACTCTTCTTAGGGAGCAATACTTTTGTTTGAGAAAATACCTTGCTATCTGCTAGGGTTAAAAAGGCATGGGTGACCATAGGGCCAGTGCAACCACAAAAATGGTTATGCTGCCTTAGGAGAGAAAGGAGCGAAATCTGTTTGGCCCTGAGAGGAGGAGAGCAGAGAGGGAGGGGCCGAGAAGCGAGCGGAGCGCGGGGGAGGGCAGAGAGGCAGGAGGAAGTGAGTGAAGGGCCAGTGGAAATTCCCACTGGTGGACAGCAGAGGTGGACAGAAGAGGTTTCCACTGGTGTGACATGTGTGGCCTTGTGTGATCCAACGCGGTTTGCGTCCCTGTAGAATAAACCCCTTCTCCACCTGCCCCTCTGCACCCCCACAGGCCACAGTGTCCACAGTGTCCTTGGTAAAGTTGACTCTATTCACACCTGCATTCTGTAAGTGTGGGCATAGGTGGGAGTGGGGGAGAGGACTTACTTTCACATCTGGGTTCACAAGCACTGCTTGGTGCCCATCTGGAAGCAAAGCCTAGACACAGAGGGGGCCAGACGAACAGGACCTGGGAATGTACAGGACCCCTGAAAGCAGGCCTTGGGCTTGGGGATCTGAATGATCTTACTTTATCTCACTGACATTGGAATAGGAGCACTCTGAAATCCCATGACCCCTGCTGCCCTGCACCTATAACCCTCGGGCTAGACCTCAGCCTAGCCAAGTCAGGCCCAGCCCATCCTAGAAATCCTCCTAGGAGGTTCCAGCTCAGTGCCCAGAGACACCCCCACATCCCACCCCATCAGGTGAGCTCAGGCTGGAGCAGGCATGTAAGCAACACTCCTCACACCACCCCCACATACATACATAACCCCATCCACCTGCTCCCTGCCAGTCTGACTAGCACATTCCTGGGGACACTAGCGTGGTGGAGGAGCTGCAGGTGGGAGCCAGAGAAGCCTCCACAGAGAGCAAAAGCCAGAGTCAGCCATAGACAGGAGACCAGAAGAGACAGAGGAGATCCAATACCAGAGGAGCAGAGAAGAGGCCCCAGAGCAAAGCAGGAAAGAGCCAAGGCACCAGGACATGGATGCAGCGGAGCCAGGGGGCCGCAGCTGGGCCAGCATGTTGGTGTGCAAGCTTTGGAAAGCCATCAGCAGGGCGCTGTTTGCAGAGTTCCTGGCCACGGGGCTGTATGTGTTCTTCGGCGTGGGCTCCGTCATGCGCTGGCCCACAGCACTTCCTTCCGTGCTGCAGATCGCCATCACCTTCAACCTGGTCACCGCCATGGCTGTGCAGGTCACCTGGAAGGCCAGCGGGGCCCACGCCAACCCCGCCGTGACACTGGCCTTCCTCGTAGGCTCCCACATCTCTCTGCCCCGAGCTGTGGCCTATGTGGCTGCCCAGCTGGTGGGGGCCACGGTGGGGGCTGCTCTGCTGTACGGGGTCATGCCGGGAGACATCCGAGAGACCCTTGGGATCAACGTGGTAGGTGCAGGGAGGGGCACCCTTGAGGGCCGGAGGCGGGAAGGTGCACAGGTGGTGAAGGCAGAGGCCAGAACGGAGGCGAGGGAGCAGAGGAGGAAATGAGTCGGCTGCAGGCTCCGCACCTGCCCGGGCTGGGCCCCAGGACCCAGAGGACTGAGCCTTGACCTCTGTTTAGGGCAGAATAGAAATGTGATAGTGGAAGGAAGAGCAGGTGGGGAAGGAGGAAGCCACACAAAGGAGAAGGAATAGAAGGACCTGGCGTTGAAGGGTAGACATGGTCAAGGGAGCCTGCGGCAAGGCAGAGGAAGGGGCCCCACGGGGACTTCATTTTCCTCCCCAGCCTTCACCCACGTCCTCTGCACTCTGGTTGTTCCCAAGTTCTTCCCTCCACCTCAAGACCTGCCTCACACCCCTACCCCATTTCCTGACCAACCGTGTTCTACCCTCTTCCCCAAATCTCCTCCTCCCGCACCTGCTGCCTGCCTCCTCTCAAGCAAGCCTCCTGAACCATGGGCCCAGCCAGCCCCCTGGTGGAGTGGGAGGAGGGCCACTCACTTCTGCAAGGGCAGGGGTCTGGAGCAGATATGGACCCCACTGCACAGACCTCCTGAAGTCCTGAAGCTGGGCGGCGGCGCGGTGTCACCCCCTTCCAGCTGAGGAGACAGGCCCAGGGCCAGGGGTGTCTCTGTCTGTCTGAGGGCAGAGTCTGCCGGTGTCTGCTCCAGAGTAACTCCTTTGCCCAGGTCCGGAACAGCATCTCAAATGGCCAGGCAGTGGCTGTGGAGCTGCTTCTGACCCTGCAGCTGGTGCTCTGTGTCTTCGCTTCCACCGACAGCCGCCAGACATCCGGCTCCCCCGCCACCATGATTGGGATCTCTGTGGCACTGGGCCACCTCATTGGGGTAAGGAGCAGAGGGGACACCATGCACGTCCGCACACTGGGTCTGTCCCCGGGGAAACTGTGGAACCCTGAAGCTCAGGCAGTGTCCCTCCCTGAGCCCCTCGGGTCTTGGAGCCAAAGTGGTACCCCCTGCACTCTAGGCCCAGGATATGGCAGTACAGAGGCTGTGGCTGGCACTACAGCTCTGAGCCAGGACTGAGAAACGGTCCCCTCTCAGGCCTGCCTCAAGCCTTCTCCAACCCTGACCCCACACTTGCTCCCCAGATCCACTTCACCGGCTGTTCCATGAACCCTGCCCGCTCCTTCGGCCCTGCCGTCATCATTGGGAAGTTCACAGTCCACTGGGTGAGCCCCTCTGCCGGCAGCCCTGGGGAAGGGAGGGAGCCTGAGCTGGCAATAGATGGTGGGGTTCACTCGCAGCGCAGCGGGTCCACGCAGATGGGAAGATGGGCCCCCAGACCATTCTGAGCCTGAAGCGCAGCCTTCCCTAAGCTCAGAAGGCTAGGGCAGGTGTCCTGGCTGGGACTTCCTTTCTCTTCGGCTTCAGCTGCCTGGGGTACCCAGTGGACTGGCAAGAAATGGGCCAGGGCAGGAGCTGCAGCCTTGGCCCAGACTTTTAAGTTCTGGCTGTTTCCTTATTCACTTTCTCCAGCTGGACCAATTTTCAAACTTGGATAAAGAAAAAGACAAACAGAAATAGACACACACCAGCAGAGACAGAAACAGCAATAGCCAGGACTCATGGCTAAAACGGGGGAAGTGAGAGAAAAGAGGTGGGGGTGGGTGAGGAGACCAGCCCGGGTCCCAGCTCCCAGCCACGGCTGCAGAGCCTGGGCTCAGCCCCAGCGAAGGCAAGGTCCCCTCACCCTGTGGGCTTGGGAAGCATGACTCGTGGTTCTCACATTTAGCACCTTAGAGACATGTGAGGGAGACTTGGGAGACCAAGCCAGCACTAGGGAAGCAGGCAGAGGTCCCAGAGCTACCCTGCCATCCTGACAGCTCCCGGGTGGGGTGACCACGTCCTTCTCCTCAGGTCTTCTGGGTGGGGCCCCTGACGGGAGCCCTCCTGGCCTCACTGATCTACAACTTCATCCTGTTCCCCGACACCAAGACCCTGACCCAGAGGCTGGCTATCCTCACAGGCACCGCAGAGGTGGGGACAGGGGTGGAGCCCCTAAAGAAGGAATCCCAGCCCCGTTCGGGAGCCGTGGAGATGGAGAGTGTGTGAAACAGCCTAGGCCTAGTGGCGCTCTCAGGCTCCCTGCCTTGCAGGGCCTGCCTGGAGGTTCTCCGTGGGGATGGTGGGAGGGGGAGGCTTGACCTCTTGTCCTGACCAGGTGGGCCGGAGGGGACAAGCCCTATCCCTGGCATTACATTTCTAGATGGAATCTGTGAGTAAGCCGGGTGCGGTGGCTCCCGCCTGTAATCCCAGCACTTTGAGAGGCCAAGAGGGGCGGATCATGAGGTCAAGAGTTTGAGACCAGCCTGGCCAACATGGTGAAACCCCGTCTCTACTAAAAATACAAAAATTAGCTGGATATGGTGGCTCTCACCTGTCAAACCAGCTACTTGGGAGGCTGTGGCAGGAGAATTGCTTGAACCCAGGAGGTGGAGGTTGCAGTGAGCCGAGATCATGCCACCGCATTCCAGCCCAGGTGACAGAGCGAGACTCTGTCTCAAAAAAAAAAAAAAGAATCTGGGAGTGAATGTGTCTCGTTCCCTCTCCCTAGGGCTTCCCCACCTCTCCGTGGGACAGAGCAGAGGAAGGCAAGGGACTTAGGATCGCCCTCCTCCCCTCTCACCCAACTGGACCCCATAGGAGTCCTGAGCCTCCAGATGCCCGAGTCTTGGGGGAGAAAGGAATGAGAGCCCAGACAGCCACTCTGCTTAGACATGGGAGCTACAGGGACCTCAGGAAGCCCAACTTCTTACCCACCCAGGAAACCCTTGGGGTGGAGGGGACAGGCTGTCTGGAGGAATCAGGCCCTGGGACAGTCTCTGAGCTCCTGGGTGGGGGGGATTTCTCTGCCCTTGGGTGTGGTTTTGGGGGACATAGTTCTTCCCTCAGACTGGGGGCTTCCTGAGGACAGAGATTGCTCTCCCAATAGATCTTTGGGTTTTTGTTTTGTTTGTGTGTTTGTTTTTGTTTTTTTGAGACAGGAGTGTAGAGGCATGATCTCAGCTCACAGCAACCTCCACCTCCCAGGTTTAAGGGATTCTCCTGCCTCAGCCCCCCGAGCAGCTGGGATTAGAGCCGCCCGCCACCACACCCAGCTAATTTTCATATTTTTAGTAGAGACAGGATTTCACCATGTTGACTAGGCTGGTCTTGAACCCCTGACCTCCCGTGATCCATCCACCTCGGCCTCCCAAAGTGCTGGGATTACAGGCGTAAGCCATCGCACCTGGCCCCTCCCAATAGTACTTTATTCCTCACTCCAAATGCTCCAGAGAGGCCCCCACCCTTGAGAAGAGCTGACACAGACGAACATTTTTTCAGGCTGGCAGAGGGGTGGGATAGAGGAAGGGAGGTTTGAGCCAGATAGGCCTTTCCCAGGGAAGCGTCCTCCCAGGTGCTTGCCCCAGCTCCCACCCCACAGCCCACTGGTAGGCAGGAACAATCCTTAGAGGGGAAGTGTCCATCCCAGCCATGACTCATGACTTGGGGTCTCCAGCCTCTCTGTCAGCATTTACAGGATCCCCAAAAAGCTGTGAATAAGCCCTAAGGGTGGTAGGAACCCAGGAGTAACCCAGGAAACTAAGATTTGAGATTCATTGCCTCTGAAAGACTCCCAAAATCTAAATGGTTTAATATTTCAAGGCTGCTGTAGATTTATTCTGCCCACAACTTGGGGGTCCTGTGTGGATCTCGACTTCTCTGGCTGTAAAATGGACATGATCCCCCTCCAAGGACTGCTGTGAAATCAAGAAATTGGAAAATATTTTTGGAAGTTAAAATGCTAGAAAAACAATCCCAATAAATGATGGTTATTGTTACTGTTACTGTAATTCTTGGGTTTGAATACAATTGCTGTTGGTAATGAGAGGGAGGAGGGAAAGAGAGAGAGGAAGATGACTGAGAGGGAGGGAAGAGGGTGGGTTTTCTCTCACATCATTCATCTACTTACCAGGGACCCTGTCTCCTCTTCTCCTGGGTCTGCTGACCTTGGGGATTTGTGGTGTGAGGGGCTGTGAGAGGGTCCTGGAATGCAGAGGCAAGCCAATAAAGTCAGTTCTCATCTCTATGATGCCCATCACCATGGTACCCTAAGATGCAGCAGCCAAATTCATATAAAAGATGGGTCCTGGCAGCCGGGCATGGTGGCTCACGCCTGTAATCCCAGCACTTTGGGAGGTCAAGGTGGGCAGATCACAAGGTCAGGAGATCAAGACCATCCTGGCCAACATGGTGAAACCCCATCTCTATTAAAATACAAAAAATTAGCCAGGCATGATAATGCACACTTGTAATCCAAGCTGGGGAGGCTGAGGCAGGAAAATCACTTGAACCTGGGAGGTGGAGGTTGAAGTGAGCCAAGATTGTGCCACTGCACTCCAGCCTGGAGACAGAGGAAGACTCCGTCTCAAAAAAAAAAAAAAAAAAAAAAAGATGGGTCCTGTCCTGGTGCAGTGGCTCCTGCCTGTAATCCCAACACTTTGGGAGGCCAAAGTGAGAGGATCACTTGAGGCCAGGAGTTCGAGACCAGCCTGAGAAACATGGCAATGCTCTGCCTTTACAAAAAATTAAAAATTTAGCCAGGTGTGGTGGCTCACCCCTGTAATCACCGACACATTGGGTGGCCAGAGCAGGAGGACTGCTTGAGGCCAGGAGTCCAAGACCATCCTGGGCAGCATAGTGAGACTCCATCTCTATTATTTAAAATGAAAAACTAAATTAAAATACAAACAAAAGATAGATCCTTTTTAATGATATCTCCTGAGGGAATGGGGATGAGGGAAAGGCTACCTAAGTCTTCAAGGGCAGCATGACAGACCCAGACTGTGGCCAATGCAGTAGCTGAATCCCTGGTGCTCACGGCCCCAGTGGCTGTGCTCAGCATTCTGTAATATCAGTGCAGATACCACTCACATCTCTCCAAGCTGGGCCCCACTCATCCATCTTCGCAATCTCTCAGAGCCCAAGGCTGCCTGTGCCCCTTTATGAGCAGGGACAGCTGAGTGTCTATCTGTATGCATGCATATATGAGAGCGGTGTATGCAGAGGACATGATTGACTTGCTAAAGATCACCCAGGTCCGGAGCATGAACACTTAAGGTGTCCCCAGCTCCCAGTTTAGAATTTTCCAAAATAGAGCTTCAGGGGGTCTCATACAAGCTGCAGGCCCAGGAAGGAAGGAAACGGGAACTAGAGGGATAGGGGTGTGGAGCTCCCTTAAGCTCCTTGACAAATCATCACTGCTTTTTGTACCCAGAGCCAGGCACACACTGGGTGCTCAATATAAGTTTGATGAATGAATAAGGCTGGGCAGCTGGGGAGGGAGGGGAAGCAGTAATAGATCAAGAGGAGATATTTTCAGGAGTTACAGCTCCAAATAAGCCAGTGTGACAGCAGCTGAGAAGCCTATGCTTCCAGGTAGGGGCTGGGGAGAGGGTGCATCGCCAGACATTTGCTGTTCCA
The DNA here is from genome assembly GCF_030222135.1 of Aotus nancymaae. Lineage (NCBI taxonomy): Eukaryota > Metazoa > Chordata > Mammalia > Primates > Aotidae > Aotus > Aotus nancymaae. The sequence continues at coordinate 33,804,154 of NW_026988428.1, forward strand.
CCTGCAATTTCAGAGCAGGCTTCACAACGCCTGTCCCAGGAACTTACAGGCCAAAATACAGGGGGTTCCTTGAAGAGGAAGCTGGGGTGCTATTTTCACCAACAGTTCTTCAAAGCAGTTCTCTATCAGGACAGAGCAGGAGGAAATAAGGTTCCTGAGAAGTGGGGAATTAGGTTAGCCTCTAAGAGCATCCAAGGTTAGATGTGGAAATAAGTAACCAAAGCTTTGCTTCCCCTCCTCTGGAGCCGTTTAATAGGACAGCAGGCCATCTGTTTGGATGAGGGAAGGGCTGGCCTTTGGGGAGCTGAATCTCAGTGGCTCCAGCTGGGGGAAGCAGGCTTCATTGGCCTAGCCCCTGGGCCTGGGTAGGGGCAGGGGACATGGGGAGGACAGAGACCCAACCAGGCCAGCCCTGGGTGTGCATTCCCTTCCTCCTGTTTGTCAGGGAAGTTTTTAATTACTGGTGTGTAATCTGATCTGACCCTTCTCCCTGCTGAGCACTGCCTTCAATCAGTGGAGCCATCTGCAATTGCAATTCATAATTCTCCCAAAAGGGAGGAGGACTCGGGCCGGGTGCCTTGGTGATTAATACAATTAGCCTTTTATGTGGATGATTGTCTTAGCAGGAGCAGATGATGCTGTGCTGGGAGCCTAGGCGGTCGCCTCCCGATTGGCTGGCGGGAGGCCCCTCTCTGCTTCCCACCCCCACTGCTCATCTTTAACCTGCTACCACCAGGTATAAAGAGGACAGGCCTCATCTGGGGCCATACTGTGCAAGGGGGAAAAGGCCAGGAAGGGGTTAGGCTCTGAGCTACATTGGCCTCCTAGGACTGAAGGAAGAGCAGAGTCACACAATGATCTGGGCACTTTCACTTTCCAAAGAAAACCACTTTCACCTAAAGGATTGTGTGGGTCAAAGTTTAAAAAAAAAAAACCCACATAAATGTAGACTAGAGGTTGACAGGGTTTAAATACAGGCTCAGGCACTTACCAGCTGTGTGCACTTGGGCAAGTTACTTAAGGATCCTGAGCCTCACTTTCCTCATCTGGAAGATGGGAGTACAGTCCAAAGGGCGCTGGAAGAACTACATGAGATGTGTGTGCGTTTAGCACCATGCCTGACGTGCAGTCAGATCTCAATCAGTGGCAGCTATTTTTACCAGCACCTTCATCATGGTAGATGGCATTCTGTCTACCATGAGCTCAGCTACTTCCCTTGAAGTTTCTAATGAGGCCTGGGCTATTACTCAAGAAGGGATAACATCCTTCCTATAGCCCAGGCTTAGCTTGAGCTGAGGCGGGAGAGGGAGAGTATGTGCATGTGTTTGGGGGAAAGGGGGAATCACAGAAGAGGAGTCAAGAATTACAAGTATTAAACAAACACAAGAAAGAGGCCGCGCTCTGTGGTTCAAACCTGTAATCGCAGCACTTTGGGAGGCCGAGGCAGGTGAATCACTTGAGGCTTGGAGTTTGAGACCATCCTGGCCAAAATGGTGAAACTTGATCTTTACTAAAAATACAAAAATTAACTGGGTATGGTGGCACATGCCTGTAGTCCCAGCTACTCAGGAGGCTGAGGCAGGAGAATTGCTTGAACCTTGGAGGCAGAGGTTGCAGTGAGCCGAGATCACGCCACTGCACTCCAGCCTGGCAACAGAGCAAGACTCGATCTCAAAAAAAAAAAAAAGAGAGAGAGAGAAGTAAGAAATAAGAGCCTTCTCAATGGAGAAGGGGAGCAATGAAGTGATCACACTGGGAGAGTTGGGAGATTCCGGGAATCGGGGTAAGAAGTCTGGGTGGGGTGAAAAGAAGCAGAGCTTTGAAGATTTGGAATTTCACATGAAAGCTAAGTAAACAAAAAGGGAGCCGACATCAGAGCTGAGAGTTAAAGGGGCAGGACAGACCAAAATCACTGTGATCGATAATGAGGTCAAGTGATCTGAAGAAAGCCGATCTGGGTTTTGACGGGAGACTCCACTGGGTCAGGGGAGGGGATCAGCTCAGTTCCTCCGGCCCCACAGTGCTGTTATCCGTGACTCAGAGCAGCACCAGGGAGTGCAGGAAACAGGCCCAAGGAGAAGAGCTCGATCCTTGATATTAGGAGGGATTTTAACCTACAGCTTAGTGCCATGCCCTCTCAATGTCAGAGAGGAAGATGGGGAGGGAAGAAGTTAAAGGCTAATCAAGATGAAGTATCCGGCCAAGCTGTGACCTCTCTGGGCAGCTGTGGCAGGGGGTCAGCACAGCCAAGATCTGTAATCACTTCTCAGGGAGAGGCAGCTACACTACAGCGCAGTCACGTATTCAGCAAAAGCTGGGGAGGCAGGGCATGGTTAGTGAATGGGATTTATGGGAGTGGGGAGTCCAATAGCACTAATTAATAGGCTGCAGTTAATTAGCGGAAAGGGGGGAAATGAAAAACAATGTTTCAGAGCTCCGATTAAAACCAATAAAGGGGCAGCTATTGCCAGAGCTGCAGGTGGAGGAGGCCAGAGACAGAAGCAGGGACGAATAATCCCCACTCCACCCCCATGGACAGATGAAACAAGGTCCAGCCAGGCCAGGGAGTGGCAGGCCAGGTCTCACTAATGCAGGCCTCCATAACAACTATTTCAGTATTGACTGCGTGATTAAGTTAAATATTAAAAGCTAAGAGAGCCAGTGCCCACGTACAAAGGCTGGAATATAACAAACGTCCACCAAGAGTTTTGCCTGGGCCTTTCCTGGGTCTTAAAGGATGATAAGGTAATAAAGGAATACTTAATAGGACTCATTTAGGATTAAACAAGTTTATTGGGGGTCTGAAGGAACTCCCCAAACCTCCATGATGTAGCAGAACACAAGATAAGGGTAATCACCCCAGCACCTGGACCCATTTAGATTAAGTAAATTTACTGAGTTTCCAGAGGAAGGTCTTCAGGACTCAAATCTTAGTTATCGATTAAAAGAAGTTATGTCTTTGGATGAATGAACACTTACACATAGACATCTAGTTAGAAGGTATAGAACTCTAAGGGCCTGGCACAGTGACTCAGGCTTATAATCCCAGCACTTTGGGAGGCCTAGATGGGCGGATCACGAGGTCAGGAGTTCAAGACCAGCCTGATCAATATGGTGAAACCCCAATTCTACTAAAAATATAAAAATTGGCCAGACTTGGTGGCACGCCCTGTAGTCCCAGCTACTTGGGAGGCTGAGGCAGGAAAATTGCTTCAGCCCAGGAGGCAAAGGTTGCAATGAGCCAAGATAGCACCATTGCACTCCAGCCTGGGTGACAGAGACTGCATCTCAAAAAAAAAAAAAGAAGAAGGTATAGAAGCTCTGGGAACTTTGTAATTTTGAGTTGCTCTGCTGATAAATTCCAGGCCTTCTCCCTGTAACCAGTTATAGAAATAAAAACTCCTTTCTCTCCCAGTTCACCTGCATCTCGTTACAGGGCCACAAAAATAAGCAGCCCGATCCTCAGTTTGGTCTGGGAACAAAGGCCTAGCCTGTGGTGAGAGAAGATGCCGGGATAGCAGTCAGGGGCGTCTGGTTCTGGAGCAGCAGGCTGGAGGGGCGTCCTCTGTCTGGAAATACGCTTCTGTCCCTCCCTAGCAGCCTGGCACACCCTGAGAACCAGCTCTCATGTCAGGACCTGGAGGCTCTGTGAGGTCCCTCGGCACATTGCACCACCTCTATCCCAGCACTGAACACCTGACTTCACAGTTATTTGAACATCTGTCTCTAACAGGAATATCTTCCTAAACAAAATCATATTTTTAGTCTGCTTCTCATATCAGGGCAGCATATTCCTTATCTTTACTATCTGTCCTATGAGACAGCCTTCCTTTTTTGTTGGTCCCCAAATCATGGCCTTTCAGTTTCAAGAGGAAACACCTTCCTCTGATATTCTAGACTTGATGAGTAAGTTGGTCAAAGGATTGCAACACACACTCCCAAAACCCTGCCCAAACAGAATGTCTAAAACCTCTCATCTCTCATGTGTTAAAGCAGCCTGGCGCCCACCAGGGTGTTATTGTTGTTTTGGTGGGATCATCACTGATTCACAGTGGCTTTCCCCTAATGGCTCTGGGGTCATGACGGGTCCGATCTTCGTCCTGCCCCACACATTGCCTGTCTGCTTCTTCATGCCATGTGTCTTGGACTGAGCCTTGGTTTCTCTCCTTTTCCTATACTGTAGATTCCTTTCAGACCAGGGGGAACTTCCTGTTTGAATCTCTCTGAGGCAGGGCGTGGTGGCTCATGCCTGTAATCCCAGCACTTTGGGAGGCCGAGGTGGGCAGATCACCTGAGGTCCGGAGTTCAAGACCAGCCTGACTAACACGGAGAAACTCCAACTCTACTAAAAATAGAAAATTAGCTGGGCATGGTGACACATCCCTGTAATCCCAGCTACTCGGGAGGCTGAGGCAGGAGAATCACCAGGAGGTGGAGGTTGTGGTGAGCTGAGATCACACCATTGTACTCCAGCCTGGGCAACAAGAGCAAAACACCGTCTCAAAAAAATAAATCTCTCTTTGACCACAGCAAAGTCACTGTTTTCTTGGCCTGCACAGCTGGTTCATCCAACAGCCTATCTCACGTGAAAAGCTAACACTTCCAACCCAAATAACATTGATTATAAGATGCACCACTATTTTATGAGCTAAGGGGAAACACTGCATTATATTAGTAAAATGCCATTGATTATTAGATGCCCCAATTCTCAGAGATATTAACAATATATTTCCAAAGTGCATCTTTCCAATCAATGAAATGATCATTTCCTCTTCAAATCTTGGCTTTTTTTTTTTTTTGCGAAGGAGTTTTGCTCTTGTTACCCAGGCTGGAGTGCAATGGCAGTATCTCGGTTCACCCCGTAACCTCCACCTCCCAGGTTCAAGCGATTCTCCTGCCTCAGCCTCCCGAGTAGCTGGGATTACAGGCATGCGCCACCACACCTGGCTAATTTTGTATTTTTAGTAAAGACGGGGTTTCTCCATATTGATCAGTCTGGTCTCGAACTCCCGACTTCAAAGGATCCACCCGCCTCAGCCTCCCAAAGTGCAGGGATTACAGGCATGAGCCACCGTACCCAGCCTAAATCTTGGCTCTTTACATCGGGTTTTAATGAAAAGAGGAAAGGAGGGCTGAAGTGGGGACCATCTTAGGTGTCTTCTCCCTCCCAGGGGGATGGATACATTACCCTCATATGCTCTTAACTCTGCACATTTGTTGCTGTACCAGCTTTTAAGTACCCACTCCACCCCTCGCCGTGAATGTCTCCTCTCCCTCAGTGCCAGGAAGTCCACTGAAGAGAAGCCCTCTTTTTTCTCAGAGGCAAACAAACACAAACCACACCAAGCTGAGACCACAGTTTTAAGGATATATAGCCTAGCACTTCAACACCATTTATCCAACCACTTCCCACCCCACTGGGTTATTTTCCCCGGAGCCTTCAGAGCAGTGTCATGAGAAGATGCAGAGATTAATCATTTCTTCCTAATCGGGCTAAGACAGCTCCGTTAAGCTGCCGACTGCAGGCGATTCCCGTTAAAGCAAAGTAGCTGGAAAGGGCTTAGCCCTTTAATGCCGGCAGCTGTATCTCCACAGCGTGGCTGCTCTGCTGAGGGGCTGGACTCTGTCCAGAAGCACCAGGCGTTTAGCCCCATTCAATGTATGTTAACCTAGGAGGAGAGAGCAGCCAGCCAGCTCCCTGGGAGGAAGGGAGGTGGTTCCTTTAAGCACCTGTCCACCCCCAGGTTTTGCTTTCTAATGAGAAAGAAAAATCCCAGCCCCTTTGAATCTCTGTCTCTACTAAAATCTGGACAAACTATCATCTCACAGGCAAAAACAGCTTTCTCTGCGGTGGGCGCAACTCTATTTTAAAAACGAACCTAACAACAGATCCACTTGTTAGTTTTCACAACAAAAAGACTTTAGGCCACTAACCATGGAGAGTCATTCTCCCTTGAGCTGTTTTTTTCCCTCTGAGGGCTAAAGTAGTCTTCAGATCCCAGGTATGCTTATGTGTGGACACAGCAGACTGACCACTCCTTCTTGGAGAGCCCTGGGCCCTAGGGTTAATGAAGGAGAACGCTGCACAGCCCTTGGAAAGCCCTGGCACAGAGCAGGCTGTGAAGAGAGATCACTCGAAGACTTCTCACTCAAAGCCAGATGGTGAGCATGAGACAGGGTGAGAGCTAATGCCACTCAGGGGGAAAGCCAGTGCGTTAATCCACTGACACGTTTCTGGAAGCAGGCTGATGGCTTTGGCTCTGAGACTTGCCTGTCCTTGGCTTTGAGCTTCAGAGCACACAGGACACACAGGGGTGGCCTGAAAACAGACTGCCACCAAGAGCAACCTCAAGCGCTCACACAGCTCTTCTTGCTCTTTCCACACAGAAAACAGCTCTAGATCACCAAGCCCAGGTCTTCCATTCTCCCAGGCAACCATTAGGAAATTCTGCCCCACGTGCCTTCTCCAGCAGCCTGGGCCTTGCTGCTCTTTCTGGGTCTTCTGCTGAGAATGCACAATGAGAATGCACACTACATCCACATATGTACAGTCCTCAGTGCAATCTGTGGCTCTAGGTTGGGTGACTTAGAAAGTTCTTAGGATAATAGGGAGAACTCCTGCAATGTAAACAATCATCTCCTCTTTCTACAGCGCTGCTCATTTTATAGTTGCTCACTTTGCAGAACAAGATCTTTCCTTGCATAGAATGTGAATAACACTGGCTCCAAGCAAAGGGCATTTACTAGTACTTACGTACCTAATAATACACTAACAGGCCCAAAAATGCTGAAGAAGTCTGAAATAGCAAGCGCCAGGGCTGACCTTCAGACTAAGCTGTAACTCCCAGATTCTAACCACAGGTAACCTACACATTAGTTGGTGGGAGTTTGGGCCAAATCACCTCTCTGAATTTGTCAACTGGGAGAATATCACCTGTCCTGCCCCTCCTCACGTGGGTGAAGTGAAATCAAGTAAGATAATAAATGAAAGCACTCTGTATCTGGTAAATTACCATATTAAATTCCCTAGAGACTTTATGAGGAGTCAGTTCTTAATTCCATCTTCAGTGATGACCAGAGAAGATTTGACTGGTGCTTTATTATAAGTCTAAATACCTATTTTCATGTGTCTGAGCTTAGCACACAGATGGTATCCAACTGTGTAAGATATGAGAGTAATGCTGCATAAAAAACAATGCAGCTAAATGAAGCCTGCCAAGAGTTATAGAGGGAGAAAGGTAGACAAAAGGAAAAATTCCTGCTTCCAACTAGGAGTCCCTGAAAAGTAGCCTCCTTCCCCATCCCACACAATTGCAGAGGACAAAGCTCCCACATGCTACAAGGTTATTCCTGGTGACGTCAAGCTGTCTTCTACCTGACTTTGTGAACACAAACCATCAACAAACACAGCTCTGAGAACCAACGTATAATAAATTACCCAAGTTAAGGACCTCCTGGCCTGGAGCCTTCGCTTATTTACAAAATACACCCCCTACAGGAGCATATAAAAAAATTACCAAGTTCTTAGGTTAAGTGGCCATTCTCCAAACCCTGTTTACACCAAAAGCACAATGGCTAACGTGCCCCAACTCTGCATGCTTGAAAGCTTTTTGCATCAGTGGCTGAAACCTGAGTTATCATGCAGACTTATGATCAAAGCACATCGATCAAGAACCTACTGTGTGAGCTGTGACACCCTCACTTCTCACATCTAGGTATCCACACCAGCTATTTCCCTGCCCATGCTGAGAGCCTAAGAAAAGGTGATACATGATTGAGAGAACCACTTGGCATGCCAGGCATAGCAGTGGGGCCTCTAAATGCTTTTCCAATAAGAAATCACTTACCACGTGCAATGTATTATGTGTATGTATGTATCTATGTATTATTCTGTTCTCACACTACTAATAAAGACATACAAAAGACTGGGTAATTTATAAAGGAAAGAGGTTTAATTGACTCACAGTTTGGCAGGGTTGGGGAGGCCTCAGGAAACTTACAATCATGGCAGAAGGGGAAGCAAACATATCCTTCTTCACATGGTAGCAGCAAGAAGTGCAGAGCAAAAGGGGGGAAAGCTCTTTATAAAACCATCAGATCTCGTGAGAACTATCACGAGAACATCATGAGGGTAACCACCCCCATGATTCAATTACCTCCCACTGGGTCCCACCCACAACACTTGGGAATTGTGGGAACTACAATTCAAGATGAGATTTGAGTGGGGACACAAACCGTATCAATCTATCTGAAGCTAGATAGGTGTGCAATGGTAGACCCTACCATAAACAAAACAAAAACAGCAAGCCTGATATCTTTGGTCCTTGTATTCACTCACCTCTCCTTGTCATTTTGTGCTGCCTAATAATTTAAGCCTGCAAGAACTGGCTGGGCACAGCGGTTCATGCCTGTAATCCCAGCACCTGGTTGGGAGGCTGCAGCAGGAGGATCACTTGAGTCCAGGAGTTTGAGACCAACCTGGGCAACATAGTGAGACCTGGTCTCTATAAAAAAACTAAAAATTAGCTGGGCATGGTCGGGCATGCCTGTTGTCCCAGCTACTTGGGAGGCATAAAATAAATAATAAAATAAAAAGAACACAAGACCACTTTCAATGCCACCAGTTCAGTTCATAGCCAAAAATGAGTACTTTTTCCCCGGTAAGTAATTGTACACCCTAAACATCCTCTAACCAAAACTCACATGCCTTCTCCTATCTCTGCAAGCAGTGAATTCACCTTCTTAAAGAAGGATAAGTTCTTAAACACCCAATAATAAATTCAAATTGTTGTGGGTGAATGCAACCATGTAATGCTTGCCCAGTTAGATAAACACCAAACTCGGAAGTCTTACACAGATCAGGAAGAATGGAGGTAAACGTCACAATTTAAAGATTGTTTATTAGCAAGTACAATAGTAAAATTAAACTGCATTAAAGGAGAGAAACATCAGAAAGGGTTAGGAGTAAGAGACGGGGTGATAGTCCCTTCAAAGCGCTGGACCCCCTTCCATGGCCCTCACATTGAGGAGGTATAATTTAATTAATTAAGCTCTGGAAAATCAGGCTCCTCCACAGGAAGTACTGTTAAAGAAGTTGAAGATGGGTATATATTTCCCTTTGCTATTATCAGAATTATTTTCATGACTAAGGTCTCTTGGCCTAGCCCAAAAACTGAGCAAATGGTTGCCAACATTTGACACACAGGACCATTTCCTTTTCCGTTAATGGACAATTGGTTCCTGCATAGGGTAGCCTTGCCTTCACTAATGTTACACAATTCATTTACTTCCTCTACATTAGTGACTTAAAATGTACCTTGGGGAGATACTACAGAACAGCAAATATGGAACCAGGCCAACGCTAGGATTGCAAAGACATAAGAAAAGTGGTAGCATCTAGGGCAGAGTTTTAAAAAATCAAGCTGGCCAGGTACGGTGGCTCACGCCTGTAATCTCAGCACTTTGGGAGGCCGAGACGGGTGGATCACAAAGTCAGGAGTTCGAGACCAGCCTGATCAACATGATGAAACCATCTGTACTAAAAATACCAAAATTAGCTGGGTGTGGTGGCACATGCCTGTAATCCCAGCTACTCAGGTGGCTGAGGCAGGAGAATCACTTGAACCCCGGAGGCAGAGGTTACAGTGAGCTGAGATTGCACCACTGCACTCCAGCTTGGGCGACAGAGCAAGACTCCGTCTCAAAAAAAATAAAATAAAACCTAGCAGGTGTGTGTGAAAGGGGGTACGGGACCCATCCTCTGTCAATTTGCTGAGGCAGATGGGCCCTGCTGTGAAGCTGCCCCTCCTGGGAAAAAAGCCAGTAGGTTGCCTCCTCTCTCCACAGTTACATATTAAGCCTGCAACTGTTTACGTTCAATCTCAGATACATTCTGATCACCAGCTTCAGAGTTCCAAGTGCAGGTGCCCTCAGTTAATCATCCCAGCTCACTCCAGAGTCACTTCCAGCAGTGAGGGATGTTCTAGGCAGTCGGCCAGCCAGAGGCAATTTTTTTTTTTAATCTGCACCATTCTGGTCCCTAAAGACTTGTTTAAAAAGTTGTTGTTTTATTTTTTAAGTATAGTCACACACTACATAATGTTTTGGTCAACAATGGATCCCACCATATACAACAGTGGTCACATAAGATTATAATAACCATAGTTTTACTGTCCCCTTTCTGTTTAGATACATAAATACTTACCATGTGTTACAACTACCTACAGTGTTCAGAACAGTCACATGCTGTACAAGTTTGTAGCCTAGGAGCAATGGGCTATACCACAGAGCCTAGGTGTGTAGTAGGCCCCACCATCCAGGTTTGTCTAAGTGCACTCGGGTTCACAAAACAATGAAATCATCTAATGAAGTATCTCTCAGAATGTATCCCAGTCGTTATGCAACTCAAGACTGTTAATAATATAATGATAATGACAAGACAACAGGCATAAGACAACTCTACAACTCCAGTTTGGACAGACTGAAAGAGAAATGGAAACAAACTCCTGGTGGTGGTAAGGCTGGGGTGGGTCCAGAGAGTAGGAAATGGAGATGAACAACAGAGTCAAGACACTTTGAAGGAAATAATTTTTCTAATTTTTTGAGACAGGGTCTTACACTGTCACCCAGGCTGGAGTGCAGTGGCACAATCTTGGCTCACTGCAACCTCCGCCTCCCTGGCTAAATTTTCTCACATCAGCCTCCTGAGTGGCTGAGACCACAGATGTGTGCCACCACGTCTGGTTAATTTTAATTTTTGCATTTTTTTTTTTTTTTAGAGATGGGGTTTCACCATATTGCCCACACTGGTCTCACCAATCTGAGATTGGTGATCCACCAATCTCAGTCTCCCAAAGTGCTGGGATTACAGGCATGAGCCACCATGCCCAGCTAATTTTGTATTTTTAGTAGGACTGAGTTTCACCACATTGGTCAGGCTGGCTCTAACTCTCAACCTCAGGTGATCTGCCTGCCTCGGCCTTCCAAAGTGCTGGGATTCCAGGTGAACCACTGCGCCTGGCCCCAGAAATGATTTTCTAAGAGGCATTGAAAGTTAAATTCCAAGACAAGAAAACCAGCCTCAGGTTCATTTTTCAAGAGCTATTTACTTTTTTCCAAATATTATCTCAAATAGGTGTTTTACAGACAATATGTCAATATGAAGACTTCATATGTCAATATGAAGTCAAACATTCTATAAAAGGAAATCATTTTTACAGATATTAAGAATAATTTTAACAGAAAAAAAAAGCTCACATCTATCTAGATGTGGCTATGTTCCATGGGAAAATTTCAGCATCCAAAGTGCAAAGAAAAAATGACTGTGGCTTTTCTTACCACATAAAATATTGACTATCTTCCCTTATAGACTACTCTTTATTGTTAGTTGGGATGCCAAAAAATGACTAGAAGTTGGGCTCCACTGAACAAGGTTGGGGGCACAGGGGTCAAGCATCAGAATGAATTCAATTTTAAAAGAAAAACTGGCTTTGACCCCAAAGGAAACTAAAGTTCAGCCAGCAGCACGTTTGCGATAAATACAAGTTGTACTACTCAACACTATTAAGAACTAATCATCCAAATTAAAGCTATGCATACTCCCATCACTAGTTCTGCCCTCTGCTACTAGTGTAGCCCATTTTTATCAAAGCTCCATGTTATAGCTCAGTTCACAATGCGGAATGAAAAATTCCGGTTCTTAGAAGGAGGCATCCTAAATCCTCTGGTCTAATCCTTTCTTTGCCCCACCCTCCCACTTCCCACCCTGAGACAAGCCAATCTTATCAGATAGGTAGGATTTCTGTCATTGTCTCATGGAAATTAGTTCTAAAACTAGAGAAAGATCATTCATTCCATGAGCAGCATTTGGCTTTAAGCCAAAGGGATAATAACCCCCTTCCCCAAAAAGAATCACAACCAGTTCCATACTAACCCTTCTACCCCTGGAAAGATCTCTCATCTAAAAGCTCCCAACAATGACCAACACAAGGTACTGATATTATGTAACTTGAGGAGAAGGAAGGGGAGATACATAGAGTTTTAATAAAGCCCTCATACACAATTAAACTTGATTAAAAGCCTGGAGAATGCTAAAAGTATTAATGAGTACAGGAGGCTGTAGAGCAGAGAGTACAGGTGTGTCCTTTCTTATAGTTGGTCAATGCTGGGGAGTAATAGGCAGATGTGACTTCACTTGAGCATTGGAGAAGCAAAAAAGTTGCCTTGTCGTCCTAGGTTGGTGGCAGACTTGCTTTTGCTCCCAAATCTACAATAAAAAGAGAATGAACTGCAAAAGTAGTCTGTAAAAAAAGGTTGAATAAACAACTATAATATTACTTGATGTAACCCAGTAAAAGTAGGAAACCCTAGACAACTATTTTGCAAGGTACTCTTAGCCACCTACAATGAGAGAGGGGAAATAGTAAAGACTTTCAGAACCTTTTTAAAGAAGGAATCCTTATAGCTCCACGTTCCCTTTTAAAGTCTAGTTCCTAGCTAAAATCTAATTCGATTTTTCTTTAAATAAGCTTCAATGTAATAAGTCTAAGAGAGCAGTTGTTTATTTCCTAAGAAGGCCAATTCTGCATACCTGGGAGTGTTCTTGGTGAGGGTGGAACGAACTCTCTGTGACAGAGAACTAGATGAAGGAGTCTTGAGAAGCTGATGTTCAGGAGTGGTCACAGGTCCCAGTAAACTCACTTGAATCAAAGTTCAGATAGATATATTTTTAAGAGCGGTGGGAGAAAAGAAGGCATCTTTTTAGATGGCTAGTTTTAAGCTGATTACCCACTGAAGCACTTAAGAGCTAAGGTTAGACAACCTAGCAAAGTCCCAGAGATCATTTTTGTCATCATTTTGTAACACAGTAGTGTATCTTTTGAACTCAGTGACTAGCTGACACTTCTTGATTCGCCATTCTCTAACTCCGAACTTCACAAATCTAACATCTAAACATCTGACTTTTAGCTATACTAGCAGAAGAAGCAATATGCTCCCTCAGAAGGAACTTGCAATAATGAAAGAATGGGTCGCCAATGCCAGTGAGACTGGAGTGAAACCAGCCTATTCATATAAAATTGTTGGTTAGCAATATAAATTGGCAAAAGCCTATAAGAAATTTAAGAAATCAATACATAAAAATGTTCAATCCATTTAATTCAGTAATTCCCATTCTTGGGAATTTATCATTAAGGGAAAAAAAGATATATACATGTAGTATTGGCTATAGCATTACTTTCAATTATGAAAAATTGAAAAATAATGTGAATACCTACTAGAACATTTAAGTAAATCTTAAAAATGGTAAGATTATATATGAGAAAACGTTCTCACAGTATGCTAAGTTAAATAAGACTGAATTATATTTATTTAAACCATTATTATATCTTTTTTTTTTTTTTGAGATGGGGTCTCGCCCTGTCACCAGACTGGAGTACAGTGGCGCAATCTCGGCTCACTGCAACCTCTACCTCCTGGGTTCAAGCAATTTTCCTGTCTCAGCCCCCCGAGTAGCTGGGATTACAGGCACGCACCACCATATCCAGCTAATTTTTGTATTTTTAGTAGAGATGGGGTTTTACCATGTTGGCCAGGATGGTCTCGACCCCCTGACCTCATGATCTGCCCGCCTTGGCCTCCCAAAGTGCTGGGATTATAGGTGTGAGCTACCACGCCCAGCCTGTTATATCTATATTTAAAGAACATATATCCATATGGGTAAAGAAAGGATAACATGGAAAAGTGAAAAAAAATTAGGATGGTAGAATTATACAAATTTTCCTTTAATGTTAGAATTTCCAAACAGCTCTAGCAAAGACAGGACTAAAACTCAAGAGGGCATCAAGTCCCTGAAGAAGCACAGCTTGGGCCTTACCTTTAATATCTGGTGTCTGTGGCGTTGAAAAGGCATTTGAGTTTTCAATGACATGTAGTGGGTCAATGTTCTCTTGTTCCACCATCATGAACTGACTCCAATACTCCAGGGGCAAGGAAAGCAGGCGCTCGACCACCTAAAAGCCAGCAAATCTGTTAGCAAACTTCCAAAGCTCAGGGCTTCTCAACTTTTTCTCATGTTATCACGTTATACAAGTTCACACATACGTGTGCATGTGACACACACACATGCACCTGCCTACCTTGGGTTGACGCTTGATGTCCTGTAACATTGTCACTGGGTCTGGATTGGGCACAGCATGGGCCACTACTGTAGGGCCAAAGACTTTAGCCAGATTGGCAACATCCATTTTAGTATGTGGACTCTGTGCCACTCTAAGCAAAAGAATATTAAATTAGATGTCTTGCTCCTTGCTTAAATGCAGACCAAAATATAAATTGTGTAAGAAAACAATTCACCCCTTGTACTCCCAAACACTCAACCCACACTATCTTCCCCTTGGAAAAAAATTCTCTAACTCCTGGAACAAGTTTCTGCTGTACTCACCTCTGCAAGTGAATCATGAGGAAAGCTAATGTGTCCCTGTTGGCCTGGGGCAGTTCACCAACAGCCTGGTACATGGCAGCTATGCTGTTGTCTTCATCTGCGATTTCTGTAATTGAAAAGAAAGCACCAAGAGGCCTAGACTCCTTTCCCTTGACAGCGGGCTTCCAAGTTATCGACCACAAAGTCTCATCTATACAGTAAGCTTCTGAAACTCCTGATTAGTTCATGACTACATCAGACTCTAGTTTCATTAACAAGCAGGATACTGGCCAACAGCTCAATATTAGAAGTCAGAACTTTTAAAAAACATCAGCCTTTGCAGTTAGGGAAAGCATCTGGCAGCAGACGTGCTAGGAAGACAGGCATACAATTGCAGTTACTACAATTACCAAGAAGGTATTCATTCGTAAAACATATTTAAGGGCCTACTATGTGCCAGGTACTGCTGTAAGTGCTGGGGATATAAAGCAGAAGTAAACAAAGCCCTTGCCTTATGGAACCTACATTCTTTTGGTGGAGTCAGTCAAAAAGCAAATACCTATCAGGTAGAGTGATACATAAATGAAGAAAACAAGGCAGGCCAGAAGCTAGAAAGAAACAAGAGCTGTCAATCTAGACAAGGTTGTCAGGAAAGGTGTTTCTGGGGACAAGGTATACAAAGAGAAATATGAAAGAAATAAAGGAGCAAACCATACAGAACCTAATGTAAGTTGAGACAACAAATGTGAAGGCTTGGTATATTCCTTACGGAATAGGCTTGGTATATTCTAAGAATTGAAAAAGCTCCAGCCTAACTGGAGAGGAAACAAAGAAAGGAAGGCTATTGTGTGCAATAGGTAATGAGAAAGGAAGAGAACAGGCAAGGGTGACATGCACACAGTTACCCATCCATCAAACTACTTGAGCACCTACTATGTTTCAGGTACTGCACTAGGCAGGAACTAATAAAAAGAATAAGAAGGCTGAGTGCGGTGGCTCACACCTGTAATCCCAGCACTTTGGGAGGCAGAGGCAGGCAGATCGCCTGAGGTCAGGAGTTCGAGACCAGCCTGGCTAACATGGTGAAACCCCGTTTCTACTAAAAAGACAAAAAATTAGCCAGGCGTGGTGGTGCATGCCTGTAATCCCAGCTACTCAGGAGGCTGAGGCAGAAGAATCACTTGAACCTGGGAGGCAGAAGTTGCAGTGAGCCGAGATCGGGCCATTGCACTCCAGCTTGGGCAACAAGAGTGAAACTCTGTCTCAAAAAAAAAAAAAAAAAAAAAAACAGTAAGAAAACTACTGCTGTGGAGGAATTCATATTCAAGTATTACATCTGCCCTTACCTGCTGCTTCCATAAAGGCTTTGTTTAGGCGAAAGGTCAGAAGAGGTTCTTTGAGGTTTCGAAGAAAGTCTTTTAGAAGGCTACAGATAGCATGGATATCATCCACTTTGCTGAGGAGGGGTACAGTTTTCACTCTGAGGAATTTCTCTTTCAGCTCTTTTACTGTGCGGTCACAGCCAGAGATCCTATATAGGCCTGTCTGTTATAAAGATGACATTTTTATTTAAAAACCTCCTAATTAACACAAATAACAAATTCACCGTCTCCTACAGTTGACTCTTACCTCAGTCAGACCTCTCTGCTCAATCTCATTTACACAATGCACAACAATGGAGGGGATCATTGGAGAAGTCTGGGACACAAAGTCTGCCAGCATTCCCTGGGAAAAAAAAGCCTTTAAATTATTACTTACACCATGTAGACCAATAGATGAAGACCACATGCAAAGAACCATCTCCAATCTAATTCTCAGACTGGGACATCATATCTACTTTTAAATTCCTATTACCAAAGCCTATATTAAAACAGAGACTCTCAATTATTTTTCCTACCTCCACACCAGGACTGATTTATGATCATGTATACGACACTTTATTTCTTTTTCTTTTTCATATATACCACACTCTTATGTGAACAAGGAGTAAGACCACCAGTTATAACTACCTCCTTCTCATCCACTCAAGGCCAGCAGAAAACAAGCAATAATGAGGTTACAGGTACTTTAATATAAACTAATTTATTACTCTAAACAGATTTTTAATTTTCTAACAGAAGAGAGCTGGCATAAGAGAAAAAACAATTTTATACTTTCATTATTCTCAGTAAAAAAAAAATTATTTAATACATCTTATCACAATTGATCATGACACAAACCTACCTTATAGGGGAGAACTTCATGGTTCTACATTACAGTACAGAACATGTGGTAAAAAAAAAAATGTACAGAGATGGATAAGAACTTGTAAGATTAGGGGAAAATAACATTTGATTTGCTGAGGGGTAGGCAGGAACATAAGCAGCTTCAACCTCCCCAGCTCAAGCAAGAGTCCAACCCAGCCTCCTGAGAAGCTGCGACCACAGGTGCACACTACTCACCCTGGCTAACATTTCTTTACTCTTTGGAGAGATGGAGTCTTGCGTTGTTGTCCAGGCTGGTCTCAAACTCTTGGGCTCAAGTGATTTTCCTGACTCAGCCTTCAAAAGTGTTGGGATTACAGGCATGAGCCACCATGCTCAGCAATAAATAATTTCTTAATGGATTTAGTCAGTTTAAACTGGTTAAATATTTAGAAATAAGCAACTTAATTTTGATACCCTATTATGGAGTATGTCTAACATAAGAGCAAGAATATTCACAGATAAAATTGTATGATAGCTGATACTTGCTTTAAAGTAATTCACTGGACAGTCAGGAGGAGGCAACAACACTATTGATAAATCAACAATAGACATAAAGGCTGGGTATGGTGGCTCACACCTGTAATCCCAACACTGAGAGGCTGAGATAGGCGGATCACTTGAGGTCAGCAGTTTGAGAGCAGCCTGGCCAACATGGGCAAACCCCATCTCTACTAAAAATACAAAAAATTAGTTGAGCATGGTGGCTCATGCCTGTAGTCCCAGCCACTTGGGAGGCTGAGGCACAAGAATCACTTGAGCCCAGGAGACAGACTACAGTGAGCCAAGGTTGCAACACTTCACTCCAGCCTGGGCAACAGAGGGAAACTCTGTCTCCAAAAAACAAGACATTAAAAAAAGAATGGACACGGCCAGGCATGGTGCCTCATGCCTGTAATCCCAGCACTTTGAAAGGCTGAGGTGGGTGGATCACTTGAGGTCAGGAGTTCAAGACCAGCATGGCCAACATAGTGAAACTTCATCTCTACTAAAATTACAACAACAAAAAAAATCAGCCAGGCATGGTGGTGGCGCATTTCTGTAATCCCAGCTACTCAGGAAGCTGGGGCGAGAGATTCACTTGAGCCCAGAGGGGCAAAGGTTGCAGTGAGCTGAGGTCGTGCCACTGCACTCCAGTCTAGGCAATAAAGTGAGACTCTCTCAAAAAAAAAAAAAAAAAGAGAGAGAGAGAGTGGAAACTAGTTAGTAATCATGGAAGTTAAGTTGTAAGAACCAAGGGTTAGTTATACTCATCTCTCTAGTTCTATATATGTCTAAAATTTTCCAAAATGGGATGAGGGGAAGGAAGGAAGAGGAAGAAAGGAGAAGCAGGGAAGAGGAAGAAGGAAAGAGGGAGGGGAAAGAAGTTTGGTTTAGAAAGGACAGACAAACCCAAACAGGACTCTTCTACAAGTAAATATTTTGCAATTCTATTCATTATTTGTGGAAAGAAATATATTTGGGATCATTAATTTTCTTTTCTTTTTTTTTTTTGAGACAAACTCTCACTCTGTCACCAGGCTGGAATGCAGTGGTGCTATCTTGGCTCAATGCAATCTCTCTCTACCTCCTGGGTTCAAGCAATTCTCCTGCCTCAGCCTCCTAAGTAGCTGGGATTACAGGCATGCGCCACCATGCCCAGTTAATTTTTTGTATTTTTAGTAGAGACGGAGCTTCACCATGTTGGCCAGGATGATCTTGATCTCTTAATCTCGTGATCTGCCGGCCTCTGCCTCCCAAAATGCTGGGATTATAGGCGTGAGCCACTGCCGGCCTGGGATCATTAATTTTAGAACAAAAACTGACACTAAGCCTTTGAAAGGCTAATAAGGAGGCCATAAAACAATGATGGCTCGCATAAGTCATACCTCTCCAATCTTGACAGGTGTTCCTATCAGGGTAGGAATGCAGGGAAGGGGACAGCGGTCCCGACATTCTGGATGAGAGACCACACGACAGTCTCGACACTTCAGAGATAGTTTGCCAAATTTTATCCGCTTTCCACATGGAACACAGGACTCAGGTTTAATAACCTGGGATAACACAGGGCAAAAGGAACAGAGTGATATAAATTAGAAAATCATTAACATAATCAACTTAACTTTTTGTGTGTGTGTGACGGAGTCTCACTCTGTCACCTGGGCTGGAGTGCAGTGGCACGACCTTGGCTCACTGCAACCCCCACCTCCCAGGTTCAAGCGATTCTCCTGCCTCAGTCTCCTGAATAGCTGGATTACAGGTGCCCGCCACTATGCCCAGCTAATTTTTTATATTTTTGGTAGAGATGGGGGTTTCACCATGTTGGCCAGGCTGGTCTTGAACTCCTGACCTCATGATTTGCCAGCCTCAGCCTCCCAAAGTGCTGGGATTACAGATGTGAGCCACCGTGCCCGGCCTCTTTGTTTTTTTTTGAGATAGAGTTTTGCTCTTGTTGCCCAGGCTGGAGTGCAATGGTGCGATCTCGGCTCACTGCAACCTCCACCTCCTGGAATCAAGTGAGTCTCATGCCTCAGTCTTCTAAGTAGCTGGGATTATAGGCATTCGCCACCATACCTGGCTAATTTTCTTATTATTAGTAGAAACGGAGTTTCTCCATGTTGGTCAGACTCATCTGGAAATACCAACCTCAGGTGATCCGCCCACCACAGCCTCCCAAAGTGCTGGGATTACAGGCATGAGCCACCGCACCATAATCAACTAACATTTATTGAGCACTTAGTATGTGCTAAAAAACTTTCTAAGCCCTTTACATGTATTTACGTATGTAATTCTCACAGTAATCCCATAAGATAGGTTTTGTTTTCTTCATTTTAAGATAAGGAAACAGAAGCAAAAAGAGGTTAAGTAATTTGTTTAAGGTCATCCAGCTGGAAGGCAGCAGTGTGTGGTGATGAAAAGAACTTGTTTACAAGAAGCAGAAAACCTGGATGTTGGCAGGGCATGGTGGCTCACATCCGTAATCCCAACACTTTGGGAGGCTGAGGCTGGCAGATCACCACAGATCACCTGAGGTCAGAAGGCTGACAGCAGGCTGGCCAACACGGTAAAACCCCATCTCTACTAAAAATGCAAAAATTAGCCAGGTGTGGTGGGCGCCTATAATCCCAGCTACTTGAGAGGCTGAGGCAGGAGAATCACTTGACCCAGGAGCCGGAGGTTGCAGTGGGCCGAAATTGTGCCACTGCACTCCAGCCTAGGCAACAGAGTAAGACTCTCTTTCAAAAAAAAAAAAAAAAAAAAAATGGGCTGGGCGTTGTGGCTCATGTCTGTAATCGCAGCACTTCGGGAGGCTGAGGCAGGCAGACTGCCTGAGCTCAGGAGTGAGACCAGCCTGGGCAACATGATGAAACCCTGTCTCTAATAAAATGCAGAAAATCAGCCAGGCATGGTAGCGTGCACCTGTAATCCCAGCTACTGAGGAGGCTGAGGCAGGAAAATCAGTCGAACCTGGGAGGTGGAGGTTGCAGTGAGCCAAGATTGAGCCACTGCACTGTAGCCTGGGTAACAGAGCGAGACTCCATCTCAAAAAAAAAAAAAAAGAAAACCTTGATGTTAAATCTTTTACTTACTATCATGTGGTTCAAAAATGTCAACGAACTCCTCTAAGCCTTCACTACTTTGCTTGGGTTTTTTTTTTTTTTTTTTGGAGGTGGAGTTTCACTCTGTCGCCCAGGCTGGAGTGCAGTGGCTCGATCTTGGCTCACTGCAACTTAGGCCTCCCAGATTCAAGTGATTCTCCTGCCTCAGCCTCCTAAGTAGATGGGACTACAGGCACCCACCACCATGCCCAGCTAATTTTCTGCATTTTAGTAGAGACAAGGTTTCATCACGTTGCCCAGGCTGGTCTCAAACTCCTGAGCTCAGGCAATCTGCCTGCCTCAGCCTCCCAAAGTACTAGGATTATAGGCATGAGCCACCGCACCAGCCTGCTTGGATTTTTATAAGGAAATCAAATGGTACAAAGGCAAAACATTTAAAAAAATTTAGGTGCTATATTCAAGAAAAAATGTAAATATGTGTCACTAAAAAGTACTAACAATGGGCCAGGCACAGTAGCTCATGCCTATAATCTCAGCACTTTGGGAGTTGAGGCAAGAGGATCACTTGAACCCAGGAATTTGAGACCAGCCTGGGCAACACAGCATGACCTGATCTCTACAAAAAATTTAAAAATTAGCCAGGCGTGGTGGCACACACCTGTATCCCCACTACTCAGCAGGCTGAGATGAGAGGATTGCTTGAGCCTGGGAGGTTAAGGCTGCAGTGAGCTATGATCACGCCACTGTACTCCAGCCTAGGTGACAGAGTGAGACTCTGTCTCAAAAAAAAAAAAAAAAAAAAAAGTAACTAACAATTGTTTCAGAAAAGTTGCTCTCTTTAATTTAGTATTACTCACAGAATGAAAAGAAACTTATCTCTGTAACCAATAGTTACTTCTGGAGAGTAAAAGTGGAAAAAGGAAGGAAATTTGACATTTAACTTTATAACATTAAGGTATTTAACTTTATTCCTGGTATTTATTACTTTCATAATTAAAAAATTAAAACATGCCTAAAACAAAAAGGAGCAATCACAGATTTACCGTCTTAGAGACAAAGTCATGCAGGCGCATCCCTCCGTTATTCTGTGGCGTGCCCACATTGTCTGTCTCAGTTTTTGGCTCTAGTTGCCTGCTGTTCAGGGTGGAGTCACTGTTCCAAGGTTGTAAAGTACCTAGAAAACAAGCAACTTTAAGCTTTGTGTCTTAGGTATTTTGCTCCTTCTAAATTTTAGTTTCAATTTTAATGGGGAGATAGACAGTAATCTGTCGTCATAGCCAAAAGTGAATGCCAATGGCTATGTAATACAAGTTTTGGGCTGGGCGCAGTGGGTCATGCCTGTAATCCCAGCACTTTGGGAGGCCAAGGCGGGTGGATGACGAGGTCAAGAGATTAAGACCATCCTGGCCAACATGCTGAAACACCGTATCTACTAAAATACAAAAAATCAGCCAGGCAAGGTGGTGCACACCTGTAGTCCCAGCTACTCAGGAGGCTGAGGCAGGGAATCCTTTGGACCTGGGCAGCGGAGGTTGCATGGAGCCAAGATTGGACCACTACACTCCAGCCTGGTGACAGAGCAAGACTCTGCCTCAAAAAATAAAAATAAAAATAAATTCGGGCCGGGCGTGGTGGCTCACGCCTGTAATCCAAGCACTTTGGTGGCCAAGGTGGGCGGATCACCTGAGGTCGGGAGTTCAAGACCAGCCTGACCAACATGGTGAAACCCCATCTTTAAAAAAAAAAAGATAAAGTAAAAAATAAAAATAAAAAATAAATTTGGCCAGTGCAGTGGCTCACGGCTATAATCCCAGCACTTTGAGAGGCCGAGACAGTTAGATCATAAGGTAAGGAGATCCAGACCATCCTGGCCAACGTGGTGAAACCCTGTCTCTACTAAAACACAAAAAATTAAGCAGGCATGGTGATGCACGCCTATAATCCCAGGTACTCGAGAGACTGAGGCAGGGGAATTGCCTGAACCTGGGAGGCAGAGATTGCAGTGAGCTGAGATCGTGACACTTCACTCCAGCCTGGGCAACAGAGCGAGACTGTCTCAAAAAAAAAAAAAATTTTTTTCAAGAAAAACTAGTTATGGAAGCGGGCTAGCAATCCAAAGGTAAAGAATGACACAAACAGTTCTCTGGTCCAAAACTACCCACTACACCTAATCTCTGCCTCAGGAGGGTTCTAAGAAACCAACTCTCCAAAATTTTACTAGTTATTTTACACTGGCCAGTTCAGCCACAAATTCAATGGACCTGTTTTCCTTTGGTTCCTGGTCCAATATGGCACAGTCTCAATAGTGGACACAGCTTCGATGGGCCCGCCATCATTGGGAACAGTCACTGTAGTTTTTGCAACTATGGATTCATTCCCCTGCAACAAAAGTAGTAATGAGGGAAAGACAAAGAATCTAACTTACCCTCCACTATAGGGTATTTTGGAGCAGGTAAAAAATTTCTTAGTCTTAGTCAAAACTTATGGCCCCAGTCTGAAACTTTTTTTTTTTTTTTTTTTGAGACAGAGTCTCACTCTATCACCTAGGCTGGAGCACAGTGGCACAATCTTGGCTCACTGCAATCTCTGCCTCCCAGGTTCAAGCGATTCTCCTGCCTCTCCCTTAGCCTCCTGAGTAGCTGGGATTACAAGCGCGTGCTACCACATCTGAGTGATTTTTGTATTTTTAGTAGAGACGGGGTTTCACCATGTTGGCCAGGCTGGTCTCAAACTCCTGACCTCAGTGATCTGCCCGCCTCAGCCTCCCAAAGTGCTAGGATTATAGGCATGAGTTACTGCACCCGACCGGAAACATTCTTATGTTGAAATATCATGCGTGGCTGGGTACAGTGGCTCATGCCTGTAATCCCAGCATTTTGGGAGGTAGAGGCAAGAAGATCACTTGAGTCCATCCTGGGCAGCAAGAAGAGACTCCAGTTCTACTTTAAAAAATAAAAATAGGCTGGGCACGGTGGGTCACATCTGTAATCCCAGCACTTTGGGAGGCTGAGGCAGACAGATCATGAGGTCAGGAGTTCAAGACCAGCCTAACCAATATGGTGAAACCCTGTCTCTACTAAAAATACAAAAATTAGTCAGGCATGGTAGCATGTGTCTGTAGTCCCGGCTACTCAGGAGGCTGAGGCAGGAGAATTGCTTGAACCTGAGAGGCGGAGGTTGCAGTGAGCCAAGATAGCACCACTGCACTTCAGCCTGGGTGACAGAGTGAGACTCTCAAAAATAAATAATCAAATAATAAAAATAAAGAAATCTCACACTTAACAAGATAAACATAGGTTATGGGGGCATATATTCAAGCAACCAAGACTCACTCTGACAGTTGTTTGCTTAATCAGAGTAATTCCATTTATATGGATAAGGATCCTACTGCATAGAAAAACTTTAACCAAAGACTTGGCTCATGCTAGGCTGGGTGTGGTGGCTCATGCCTGAAATCCCACCACTTTTGGAGGCTGGAGCAGATAACCTGAGGTCAGGAGTTAGAGACCAGCCTGACCAATATGATGGAACCGGGTCTCTACTAAAAATACAAAAATCAGCTGGGCATGGTAACATGCGCCTGTAATCCCAGCTACTCAGGAGGGTGAGACAGGAGAATCACTTGAACCTGGGAGGTGGAGGTTGCAGTGAGCCGAGATTGTGCCACCACACTCCAGCCTGGGCTACCAGAACGAAACTCCATCTCAAAAAAAAAAAAAACTTTAACCAAACATCTGTCTCAAAAGAACGCTGCAATGCTGACTCACAGGAGTTTTAATGCTTGGGGCCAGTAATCTCTGTTATCTTGGCCTGACTATTCTTACCTGGTCTGCTGTGGAGCCAATGGAACGAGTTTTCTTTACAGGTCCAGGGGGACCATCAACAAACTGTCGACTACTAGAGCGCTAGAAAGGAGACAAAGACCCATAACTTTAGTGCCAAGCAGATCTGAAGCACAGAAGATAAAATTATTCCATCAGACAACTTGGATGCAGGTCCTGGGGGTTAGGGCTACAGTAAATAACAAACAATGTGCTCTCTCTCTGCCTATTTCCACATGAAGAATAAGCTGTACCAAAAGAATATGTTGTATAAAAATGCTTTCAGTGCCCTAGAAAAAATGAGCAAGCTGTGGAGAAATTTAGATGACACCACCAGAAAAAGTACAGCTGTAATCCTAACTAAGGACATGAAGTCTTGGAAACACATTAAGTACCCTAAACAAGCATACACAGATAGATCTCTATATATCCCATTATACACACATTTCATCTGAAGCTTATATTACAACACAAAAATCCTATGTAAAAATTCATATGACAACTCAAAACAAACTTACATTTATCCTTTTCCACTGTATGAATGAATTGAAATGCAGCCTAAAGAGTGAAATAGGGCCGGGCGCGGTGGCTCAAGCCTGTAATCCCAGCACTTTGGGAGGCCGAGGCGGGTGGATCACGAGGTCAAGAGATCGAGACCATCCTGGTCAACATGGTGAAACCCCGTCTCTACTAATACAAAAAATTAGCTGGGCACGGTGGCGCGTGCCTGTAATCCCAGCTACTCAGGAGGCTGAGGCAGGAGAATTGCCTGAACCCAGGAGGCGGAGACTGCGGTGAGCCGAGATCGCGCCATCGCGCTCCAGCCTGGGTATCAAGAGCGAAACTCCGTCTCAAAAAAAAAAAAAAAAAAAAAAAAAAAAAGAGTGAAATAGGACAGGATCCTGTCCTAAGTTACTACTTCAAAGAATACCAATACTGGCCGGGAGCGGTGGCTCATGCCTATAATCCTAACACTTTGGGAGGCCGAAGTGGGCAGATCACTTGAGGTCAGAAGTTCAAGACCAGCCTGGCCAACATGGTGAAACCCTGTCTCTACTAAAAATACAAAAAAATTAGCTGGGCGTGGTGGCATGTGCCTGTAGTCCCAGCTACTCTGGAGGCTGAGGCAGGAGAATTGCTTGAACCTAGAAGACAGAGGTTGTAGTGAGCCAAGATCCCACCACTGCACTCCAGCCTGGGCGACAGAGCAAGAGTCCGTCTCAAACAAACAAACAAAAGACTAAACAAACCATACATACCCTCTTTTCTCTCTTCTTCAGTTTGAAAGTTTTCACCAAAGAAGAATCCCAATCCTGTTAACAATTACACTTTATTAGTTTATTTTTTTGGTTTGGCCTTCCCTAAACCCTATGCAAATAAATTTACAGAGAACTTTAAAGCCTTCTTCAGCCAGGCTACCTAATGTACAATTCGGGGAGGGGAGAAAGGAAGGTCTCAAGTGTTGTAGCTATAGAGCTACAAGTTAATGTGCTGCCTTTCAAAAACTGAAGCTATTATAATAAAAACAGGAATCAATGCCACAGAGGCAAGAAAAGGTTAAAGAATCACCTTCTGCTGTGATTATTTCCAGTGGCTGATCCTTTATTTCTGATTATTTTTGTAATTAGTTTTAGAACTTACAGAATGTTAGGCACTATACTGATCATGTTAGATGTGATTCTTGCCCTTAAGGGATTGCCATTGTCTAATCAGATGCTCTACATAATATTGCCACTTAAAAAGTTCTACAGTTTAGGAACTTGGGCCCTGAAACATGTTCACCACTGAAGAACTATGTCTCTTATTGTAGTCTCATTTCAATTCACCTATTTTAACTGTTTGCATTCATTTTAGTAGTTACCTGTGATTTTCTTACTCCTGATCATCCCTGAAAATAGTATCTAGAAACAGTGGCATACCACAAATAATAGCTTAGCTAAATACATTTAACTTCCACAATTCATGGTCTAGTAATTTAGTCACTGGTTGTTTGATTCAGCTTCAGTTACAACAAATATCACATCATAGGTCTAGCTCAAAAATCAATTGTGAATATGATCTAGTTTTATTATATGTACCAGACCTCCACTATATCATTCCCTATTTGAAAAAGGGTGATGCCTAATATTTGTATCTATAAAATGGCTATATTTTTGCTAGTACTGAATTTGGACAGAAAACTTCTAGCGATGTAACAAGTAGTTTTCACTTGTTTTGCTATATCAGAAAACCAGTCACCAAAAACTTCCTGATTTGTTTTGTTTGCTAGTTTTCAGCTAGCAACAGAAAAGATGCACAAATCAATGAACTATATCAAAGAATGTATCAGGAGATGACCTTTTATGCAGAAGCATCACTATAAGTTAAAAGAAGTGTGCCACCCCATAAAAGCAGGGCAACAAATAGTTAAACATGTTAACTATTGTTGATGCAAGCATTATATAGTGCCTAGAAATTCTAATCACACCTTTCTGGCAGAAATCCCAGGACCTTGGTTTCCTTCTAATTGTGAAGTATGACTATGCTTTCCCCAAGAACCAAACTAATTCAGAAATAAGGCACAAGTCAATTTACTCTAAGAGCAGCAAATAAGCCCTGCTAATATACAGCCTTGCTAATATTTTTATTACTAGCTGGGGCTTTAATAAGTCAAAATATAATCCATTAGTATATGTGGCACACAGAGATATATTAAATAAACTCAACTCAAGTCAAATTCTGAATTCTATATTCTCACTTCAGAAACTAATACATAAGCCAGTCTCTTATAGCTCATGCTGATCTATATTGCTAGCTCGGTATCTAAGCAAAGACTCACTAATCAACTAATAAACATATCAACTAATAAAATAGTAACATAGGATGTTTAGAAGAGACAGGAGAGATATTCCTGTGGAAGCAGAGGTAAGAAAAGTAGATAATTCTCAGAGATCAAATGTTTATTACCAGTGATTCATCAGTCTTGTCAAAGCTGATATCTGATAAAATGGAACCAGATTCATCAATGGTTGATAGTCTAGATCAGTGAAACAATACAATGTTAGACACAGTACTCTGTGGAACATAAAATTCACCAACATTCAGAACAAGTCCTATTGGTCAGGTAACATCAGTTAATTTCATAAAAATCCTCACTATGGAGACAACTACAATCTTGAATCTTGTGGTAGGCTACTTTTTTTTCTTTTCCATGGAGGAGTGTGTGTGCATGAGTACAGGTACAACACAAATGCTTTTTCAGCAAAGATCCTGTAACAGCAGCTGAAAGTTACAGTCAGGGTTATGGGTGCTATTCTCTACTGAGTTTGTATTACAGGCCACTCAAAATTCACAAAATCAAGGGAGTGAAGATTAATTTGATCCCAACTGTGCTGGTTTCTAAGAACAAGCGTATTACCCAGTACTGACTTTTTAAGAAATTAAGCCTATACATATTCTTAGTTATAAAGATTCCCCATAAAACAACCAGGTAACAAAACAAATAGCTGACCTTTCCTGACATACTGTACTGGGGATGCTAAATTCAAAGCCTGGTTGAGACTATTTTAAACAGTGGTGCAGTGGAACCAAAATTATTGTCTGGTCTTGGCTCACAGAGGCCTTTCTAAACCAGAAGAGCTTTAAGAGCTCTCTGGAGAGTCAACACTGAAAGTATTGCTGAACTGCCACTTTCACCTACGGGTTTCTTAGCAATGTACAGGATTAGTTATTGATGTGCAATTTAGCACTAACATCAAAATTTTATACATGGTTAAACAACATCCTTAGGAAAGATTTAAAAACAAAATAAAATAAATAAGAACATCCCTGTGCCTTTGTTCCCCACCTACTCTTCCCCTCAAAATATTTTTCTGCTTTTTTCAGCACACATTCTAGAAGCAGTATATTTAAGAATTCAGATAACAAGAATTTCTGACAGCTGTGTTGCTTGTGATCAGATAACAACAGATGCAGTTCCTCCACCTTTTGTTCCCAGCATTGCTGCTGGATGGTTGGCCTCTGTTGAGAAAAGCCAGAGCTGATTTTTGCTCCTCACTTAGTTGAATGCTGCCAGATGTGTCACACATGAGCATCTCTCGAATCAGCTGAATCTGTCGTTCCTACAGACCAAAGCAGAGCAAAACATCATAACTAGCCAGGGGAGAAAGCTTCACCTCAAATTTATGGGACGGGTAGACCCGAAGACATTAAAATACAGTATTATGCAAATGGGCCTTCAAGAAAGCTGCTACACCAATAGCATATTAATTCATATCAAGCCCAGATTGTGTCTCTGATTTCTTTTTTTTTTTTTTTGAGACAGAGTTTCACTCTTGTTGCCCAGGCTGGAGTGCAATGGTGCAATCTCAGCTTACTACAACCTCTGCCTCCCGGGTTCAAGCGATTCTCTTGTCTCAGCCTCCTGAGTAGCTGGGATTACAGGCATGTGCCACCATACCCAGCTATATATATATATATTTTGTATTTTTAGTAGAGACAGGGTTTCTCCATGTTGGTTAGGCTGATCTCGAACTCCTAACCTCAGGTGATCCGCCGCATTGGCCTCCCAAAGTGCTGGGATTACAGGCGTGAGCCACTGCGCCCGGCCTTGTGTCTCTGATTTCTGACTGGTAAAATGAACTACATCTAGAATAGTGAAGTTTCTGCTACAAGACTTTTGGATTAACCTGCTAATCTAAGAGAAGAATAATGCAAAATGAGAGTCCCAAAATAGATTTCGCATAGCAAAAACACTTTAGTGTCATTTTATCAGGACAAATATTGGTTTCTATGGATCAAAGCAGCCACCCACCTTTCTAAGTAGTGTAGCAAAATGCATTAAAATAGATACAAAGCTATAATGCACTGGAACCAGACAATTTGAGCTTACTGAGGCATCTAACACTGTATACCAAGATGAATTAGTCCCTCCCAGAAAAGGCTTTCCTTTGTACCATGACCCATCCTGGCACATCAAAATGATAGTGTTCTGCATCAGTCACATTGCTCAACTGGTTGAATACATCTAGCCTTTTACCCTGAATTAGAGAGTGGTGATGAAAGGAAGAGTCAGAGTTGTCTTGCCTGCGTGAATGACAAAGTTCCAGCTACTCATATAAGGATGGATATTCCAGGTAGACTTAAAATAAACAATGAAGGATGGTCAATATTTTGTAACAGATCAAATACATTAGGGTCTCCCTCCCTTTTCCTCTAATTCTCTAAGTTCTCACTTGAAATCTGTCTATTAAGTAACAGTTTCAACTCTAAATGACAAAAACATTTAAATTTCAAATTCCGAAGAACAAGATTCCTAGTCTGCAATTTTAGCTGTAATCATGGGCAAGTTGTTAAAGAACAGGTCACTTTCAGTTCTTTAATGTGGAAGAAGAAACTAGGTATATTTGGCAAGTGGAAACTGTCAGACACTGCTTTCCCTGCATCATCACTGTTCCAGCATGGAAAACAATACATACCAGCTTTTCGCAGTCAGCCTCAGCTCTCTGTCTCCGTTTGATCTCTACATCCACCTGATTACGTGCATGCTTCAGCTTAACATCCAGAGCACTTCGCTCAGTCTCTGCTTTCATCAAAAGATCCTTGTATTTCCCCAGCTCATGGTCAGTCCTCTGCCACTTTTTACGGACATCCTCCAAGTCCTTTGCCAACTGGATAAATTCTGAGGAAAGGGGGAATCTTTAATAATTCAAGCATCAAACAGAGTATAACTGCTCTAATAAATGAGTCCTGCAGTTAGCTTTACTTGAAATTCATAATTAAGGGACCAGCTGAAAAATGGGCAAATCCAGTTGAAAATAACCAGGAGCAGATCCTGGATATGTTTGTCACTCTGATGAGAACTTTGTGGGGAGCAATTCCTATTTCAATAGGCCACTTACTTTTGGCTTGGCCAGTGGCATCTGCTATGAATATGTAACTCATTAGTCACCTGGCTCCAGATGTAACACTAACACTGAAAGCTCCTGAACAGAAGGCAATCAAAGGGGGATACCTTTGGGGCAGCTGTCACGCACCAGGACAGTTACAGCTATAAAACAAAAACAGCTTCCTTTACAGTCACGCATTGCTGCACCAGAGAGATGTTAAACAGCAAATTCAAATGTAACTGCTGTAATATGCTCCAGTAGATGTAGATTAATATTACAGATGTCTAGACCTACAATTTCGTTTGGCTATATAATTATACAAATATTGATTTGAAAGTAAAAAGCCAATTTGCTTTTGCTGTTTAACACCGCCCTGAAGGGTATGTAAACATTCCAGTTGAAAAAAAACAGGAAGAGAAGATCATACTAGCTTTTGGAACATCCCTGATAGCAGACTGTGAAGACTCTTCAAATGTCTGCGAAGAGAGCATCACTTCCAAGGCAGCATTCTCAAAGGAAGAAGATAACCCTGGTGGCATTCGTTCTTATCTCCTGCTATTGGCAAAGCTGTTCTTCTGCAACATATTTGCAAAAGTGCCTTATAATTTTCTAGTTAACCTCCATTTATCTCTAAGGATCACTCTTCACCAACATCAAGGAAGAAGGTTTCAAGGTGTACAACTGCTGCTGGTCAAACTAACCCAGTTTACAGCTGAAACTAGGCCAAATTCACACACAGCTAGCAGATTCTTAGGTAGTTAGGGTACTTTTTCCATATGAATTTAACCTAAAAGCATAGAAACAATATATAGTCCTTTTTAAGTAATTTTAATCATTTGACTAAATATCAAACTTACAAATTAGGATATTAATTCATTCCAGAGAAACCAAGTCATACGGAAACTTTAGTTTTTACAACAAATTTCAGCAAATAAGTTATTATGACCTAGTTATCTTAAACAATGCAAATATCAATGATAAAAAAGCATTACAATTCAAATAGTTTTAAGAAATAATATGCTGGGTTAGTCAAACATACTACATTTTTGTGTTTGTTTTCTTTTAGATTAAGAAAAAAATATCCATTTGCAAACTAATCACAGTACGCATATACACTCAAAATATTTACTGAACTGAAAAACAATTTTGAGAATAAAAAGATTTTCATCTGACCTAATTTTGCTGGTTTGTTTGTTCTTTAGGATACTTCTTTTATTAAATTACTGCTTCAACTTAGTTTAAGTCAGACCCAAAACAGAGGATTTACATACCTGATTAAGATATTACTTTTTGTGTGTGCAGGTGAAAAGAGTGGCAAAAAAAAAAAGATATTACTTTTTCTCTTAGAGACAGAGTTTCACTCTTGTTGCCCACACTGGAGTGCAATGGCACAATCTTGGCTCACTGCAATCTCCACCTCCCGGGTTCAAGAGATTCTCCTGCCTCAGTTTCCTGAGTAGCTGGCTGTACAGGCATGTGCCTCCATGCCTGACTAATTTTGTATTTTTAGTAGAGAGGGGGTTTTACCATGTTGGTTAGGCTAGTCTCAAACTCCTAACCTCAGGTGATCTACCTGCCTTGGCCTCCAAAAGTGCTACAATTACAGGCATGAGCCACTGTACCCAGTCTACTTTTTATTTTTGAGACAGAATCTTCCTGTCACCCAGACAGTCTCCCGAGTAGCTGGGATTACAGGAGTGCGCCACCACATCCGGCTAATTTTTGTATTTTTAGCAGAGATGGGGTTTTACCACGATGGCCAGGCTGGTCTCAAATGATCCACCTGCCTCAGCCTCCCAAAATGTTAGGATTACAAGTGTGAGCCATTGCACCTGGCCAATTTATGTACAATTCTGCTATGAACAAAGTTTGCTAGGTGGATCAGAAGGCATTTCAGAATATAGATCAGAAACAATTTTGATGTTGAATATCAATAACCATGGCACTGTTTTTATTAGTTGGTGAATCACAATTCGGCTTGGTACTATCCCGTCATGAAGTGCACATTCAAAAGATTTAAAAATTTAGGCCAGGAACGGTGGCTCATGCCTGCAATCCCAGCACTTTGGGAGGCTGAGGTGGGTGGATCACTTTGAGGTCAGGAGTTCAAGACCGCCGGGCGTGGTGGCTCACGCCTGTAATCCCAGCACTTTGGGAGGCCGAGGAGGGTGGACCACAAGGTCAAGAGATCGAGACCATCCTGGTCAACATGGTGAAACCCGTCTCTACTAAAAATACAAAAATTAGCCAGGCATGGTGGCGTACACCTGTAGTCCTAGCTACTCGGAGGGCTGAGGCAGGAGAATCGCTTGAACCCAGGAGGCCAAGGTTGCAGTGAGCCAAGATCACGCCACTGCACTCCAGCCTGGGTAACAAGAGTGAAACTCCGTCTCAAAAAAAAAAAAAAAAAAGGAGTTCAAGACCAACCTGGCCAGCATGGTGAAACCTTGTGTCTACTAACACAAAACTTAGCTCAGTGTGGTGGTGTGTGCCTGTAATCCCAGCTACTGGGGAGGCTGAGGCAGGAGAATTACTTGAACCCAGGAGGCGGAGGTTGCAGTGAGCTGAGATAGCATCATTGCACTCCAGCCTGGGCAACAAGAGTGAAACTCTGTCTCTAAAAAATAATAATAATATAAACAAATATATATTGTGTAAGCTATGATTGCACCACCACACTCCAGCCTGAGCAACAGAGTGAGACCTTGTCTCCAAAAAAATAAAAAATAGGCCGGGCGTGGTGGCTCATGCCTATAATTCCAGCACTTTGCGAGGCCGAGGTGGGTGGATCACCTGAGGTCGGGAGTTCAAGACCAGCCTAGCCAACGTGGTGAAACCCCATCTCTACTAAAAATATATAAATTAGTCAGGGGCCGGGCGCAGTGGCTTAAGCCTATAATCCCAGCACTTTGGGAGGCCGAAGGCGGGTGGATCACGAGGTCAAGAGATCGAGACCATCCTGGTCAACATGGTGAAACCTCGTCTCTACTAAAAATACAAAATTAGCTGGGCATGGTGGCGCACGCCTATAATCCCAGCTACTCAGGAGGCTGAGGCAGGAGAATTGCTTGAACCCAGGAGGCAGAGGTTGCAGTGAGCCGAGATCGCGCCATTGCACTCCAGCCTGGGTAACAAGAGCGAAACTCTGTCTCAAAAAAAAAAAAAAAAAATTAGCTAGGCATGGTGGCAGATGCCTGTAATACCAGCTACTTGGGAGGCGGAGGTAAGAAAATTGCTTGAACCTGTGAGGTTGCAGTGAGCCAAGATCATGCCACTGCATTCCAGCCTAGGCAACAATAAGACTCTGTCTCAAAAATAAACAAATAAATGAAAAATAAAAAATAAAAAAGCCAACATTCCAAATTAGAGATCTGGAGAAGGAGGTAAAATGTACCTCTATTTTATAATAGAAATCAATGGGAAGATAAAAATTTGCTTATATAACAAAATCAGGATTTCTGTAAAAATAAGTATCTTGGGGGGAGATTTTTGGCATAATCACTTCCCAAAGTATTTCCATAACTAGTATCTCAATTTATGCCTAAATCCTCACAGCACTTCCACAAAGAAAATAAAGATGTTTAAATTCCTATTTTATAGGTGGAGAAACAGACACAGAAGTAACAGGTAAAAGCCAGCACTAGTTATCAAGACTCAAAACCTCAGATTCTTCCCTCTGCCCCCATATTCTGTCAGCTGCCTCCTTCTAGAGGTCTTATGATCACAATCTCTTTCACCCATTTCTCCCTACTTCCATCTTCACAACCACCATTCCAATTAAGGTTGTTATTGCCTCTTTCCTGAGCTATGACAACCATGTCATTCCTAGTCAGTCTCCCAGCATCTACCTCTAATGCAGCCCACACCTCTGCCAGGGTAATCTTCCCAAAGCACAATTCTGATTATGACACTCCCCCTTACTCTTATTTCCCTCAAGTCCCATACCCTCTTGCCTCCACTCAGGCTGTGTCGCCTGATCTAAAATACCCACTTTTATCTCTGCCTGTTGAGATTCTACGCTACATCTAAAGCTCAGCTCAAATCCTTTCCTCCATAAAACCATTTAGTCATCCCTTTCCCTGAACTCAAAAATGCTAGAAGCCTTGATAGGTTCTCATAAAATATTTGCTGAATAAACCTGAGTTTTAAGATCTCTTATTCCACACTCTAGTCCCCACCACGCTCTAAAGTAATCCATCTTCTGAGATGATGTGACCTCAAACAGAAGCCTAATTAGTATGCCATTGTGGTTACTGAGCTGGTACCAGATGACAGGGTCATGCAGCAGCTATTAGAGAGAGAAAATAGAATATTGTTTTGAAAGGCCTTTAAGTGGATAAGAGCTATTAAAAACATCAATCAATTCAAAGAAAATATTGAATGGCATAAGCAAGATGCCACAGTAAGTACTATAGAAATAAAAAAAGTCAAGACACAGTTCTTACATTACTTTTTTACACCAATGAGGCTGACTTGAGAGCAACATTTACTAAATTAGGTATTAAAGAAAATCTGAAATAGGACAGGATGGCAATACAAAGATAAGTTGATACAGAATAATTTCCCTTAGATCACATGTCAGTACCATCAGCCTCATTTTTCTTTCTTGCTAATTTATTTCCCAGACTATTTGTCTATCAGCACCTCCTTTTCCTCCCCAGCTCACCACCCCATCTCAATCCTTCCCCCTACCCCTGGGAGAAGAAGTCTCACTCTGTCACCCAGGCTGGAGTGCAGTGGCACAATAATAGTTCACTGTAGCCTCAAACTCCTGGGCTCGAGCAATCCTTCAGCCTCCTGAGTATCTGGGACCACAGGCATGTGTCACAATACCCAGCTAATTTTTGTTTTGTTTTGTTTATGAAATAGGGTCTTGCTCTGTCTCAGGCTGGAGTACAGGGGTGCAATCTCGGTTCACTGAAACCTTCTGTCCCCCCAGTGATCCTCCCACCTCAGCCTCCTGAGTAGTTGGGATCACAGGAGCATGCCACCACACCAGCTAATTTGTTGTTTGTTTGTAGAGATGGGATTTTGAAGCTGGACGCTTACACCTGTAATCCCAGCACTTTGGGAGGCTGTGGTGGGCGGATCACTTGAGGTCAGGAGTTCAAGACCAGCCTAGCCAACATGACGAAACCCCATCACTACTAAAACCACAAAAATTAGCCAAGCGTGGTGGCAGATGACTATAATCCTAGCTAGTCAGGAGGCTGAGGCAGGAGAACTACTTGAACCCAGGAGGTGGAAGTTGCAGTGAGCTGAGATCACACTACTGCACTCCAGCCTGGGTGATGGAGTGAGACTCCATCTCAAAAAAAAAAAAAAAGAGATGGGGTTTTGCCATGTTGCCCAGGCGGTCTTGAATTCCTCAACTCAATCAATCCATCAATCTCAGCCTCACAAAGTGCTGGGATTACAGGCATGAGCCACTGTGCCCAACAGCTAATGTTTTTAGAGACAGTCTTGCTATGTTGCCCAATCTGGTCTCAAACTCCTGGCCTCAAGTGATTCTCCTGCCTCAGCCTCTTGAGTAGCTGGGATTACTGGTGCAAGCCACCAAACCTGCTCTCAATCCTTTATTACTAAGCATCAAATATATGAAGTAGATAAAAGCAGATGCCTAGTATCTCCTTCAAAAAGAAATTATGGGCCAGGCCTGGTGGCTCACGCCTGCAATCCCAGCACTTTAGGAGGCAGAAATGAGAAGACTGCTTGAGGCCAGGCATTGGACACCAGCCTGGGTAGAATAAGGAGACCTTGTCTCTACAAAAAATTTTTACGCCGGGCGTGGTCACTCAGCACTTCAGGAGGCCGAGGCGGCTGGATCACGAGGTCAAGAGATCGAGACCATCCTGGCCAACACAATGAAACCCTGTCTCTATTAAAAACACAAAAAAATTAGCCGGGCGTGGTGGCTGTGGTCCCAGCTACTCGGGAGGCTGAGATGGAAGAATCGTTTGAACCCAGGAGGTGGAGGTTGCAGTGAGCCAAGACTGTGCCACTGCACTCCAGCCTGGTGACAGAGCAAGACTCCGTCTTAAAAAAAAAAAAAAAAAATTTAAAATAAGTAGCTGGGCATGGTGGCGCAACCTGGGTAACAGAGTGAGATTCTTTAAAAAAAGAAAAAAGAAAGAAATTATGACTTTTTTCCCACTTCAACTGAAAATACTTTATAGAACACAAAGAAAATCCAGGATAAAAACTATAGACAACTACTACTCTAAAGAAGAAAGCAACATCCTAGTAAATTTTTCCCAGTTCATGGCACAGAAAATAGTGCCAACTATTTAGTGGAAAAAGAATCTTGATTGAAAAAAAAAAAAAGCAGCTGGGTGCAGTGGCTCACATCTGTAGTAATCTCAGCACTTTGGGTGGCCAAGATGGGCAGATCACCTGAGGTCAGGAATTCAAGACCAGCCTGGCAAACATGGTGAAACCCCATCTCTACTAAAAATACAAAAATTAGCCGGGCGTGGTAGCGTACGCCTATAATCTCAGCTACTTGGGAGGCTGAGACAGAAGAATCGCTTGAACCTGGGAGGTGGAGGTTGCAGTGAGCCGAGATGGCACCGCTGCACTCCAGCCTGGGTGACAGAGACAGACTCCATCTCAAATAAATAAATAAAATAAAAAAGCCTGGCTAAAACCTATTAAGAGCAGTTATAGAAAATAATTTTAGTGACCATTTAGATTGAGCGCCCATTACGCTTTGACCACATAAATGACCATTGGTTTCTTTTTTGGTAACCCAAGTGAAAAACAATTTTAAGATTGGAACATACTTCAGCTTTGTAAAAATCCCAAATTTGAAATCTGTTTTTCCTTTTGGACAGGTCAGCTCAGAATGACTTACGGATTTCATTTCCTTCACTGAGAATCTCTGCCCGGCGCACAAGCTGCTCAAACAGATTCCGCATATTCAGCATCATAGTATCCATCTTTCTGCCAAGAAATCAAATATACATTAGGGGTCCTGCCTTCTCCCTGATGACAAAAGATTCTATAGCAATCCAGCCATCAGTGACCAACATCTGGACTCTTCCATTTATAACTACCATTATAAGAATCTCAAGCTAACAACAGATGTTTTGTGTGATTCTTATTATAAAAATAAACTTGAAATGTTTAGGACTCATCTGAAAATTAGAAAACCATTTCAGACCTTTGAATATAACATCCCTTCCAATCACTTTGGAACAGAAAAGAAAACATTAGGAAAGAGCATGTCAGTTGATTACTAAGTGACTGATCAACAACAAAATATGGTTCTTTAGGTCAAGCCTATTGATTAACGTAATACTTTTGCCAGTTTATTCCTTGTGGGCTTTGAAGACCTACAATGTAACTTAAAATATTTATTTTTAATTTCATTTTTAGCTAATGCCCCTGTTGCAACTGCCTTTTAAAATGCAGGACATGGTCAGCACATTTCCTACCAACAGCACAGATGACGTCACACGAGTGATTAAGTGGGAAAATTGCCAGCTCAGCAGCACAAGAATTATTTCTGTAATGCAGGCCTCTGCTGGGCTGTGTGCAGGAACTACGTCTAATAAATTTATACAAAGTAGAGGCAAAGGATTATGTTGTACCACATTCTGGCATCAGAGAGACAATACACCACCTTCACAGTTAGAAGGGCAAAGCAAAAATCATTTGCTACTGTGTTCTGTATAGCGAATTTCAGGCTTCGTATTTCCCCTCAAAGTCCTGCTGATATCATAGTAAAAACAGTGTTCTTACAGGCGGTTCTATTCCAAATAGACTTTAACTGGGAACACTTTGAGGAAATAAGACCTTCACTTAACAGTAAAGAAAGAAAGACATTAACTGGATGTTATGAAAACTATCAAGAAAGTGAAATAAAAAGTCAAATTTCACTAGAAATTTAACATCCTCAGAAATACCATTAAAGGATTCTTATGTTTCTCTCAACTACCGCTTCAACATTCTAGTCCAGGCCCTTATTTCCTAAATAAAATTTTAAGAACTCTTAAGTGATTTTGCAATGTTTATAAGATTATACTCCAAACTATGAGGGCAAGGAAAAAATATATTAAAAAGTATATAGGACAAAGAATATATGAACATAGTCTGCACGCGGCAGCTCATACTCATAATCCCAGCACTCTGGGAGGCAAAGGCAGGCAGATCACTTGAGGTCAGGAGTTCAAGACGAGCCTGGGACAACATGGTGAAACTCTGTCTCTACTAAAAATACAAAAATTAGCTGGGCACAGTGGCAAGCACCTGTAATCCCAGTTACTTGGGAGGCTGAGGCAGGAAGTTCACTTGAACCCAGAAAGCAGAGGTTGCAGTGAGCTGAGATGGAGCTCCAGCCTGCGTGCCAGAGCAACACTCTGTCTCAAAAAAAAAAAAAAAAAGGAATATATGAACATAAAGATATTTCCTATTAAATGCTGTGCAGAATTATTCATTTATACTCATATGATAATTGCTGTAATAGAAAAAAAGGTTTCAGTTCCAAGCTTGGATGCAATATATACCTGAATCAGGGCCGGAAACCAAGATTTTCAAATGGCAAGTATCTGTTCCAAACTACATAATCACAGCAAGCTGCTAAGCAACCAGACCAACAAATTTGTTACAAAGATCTTTCTCTAAACTAAGAACAAAACTAAAAGAATAGCATTAAAGGCCGGGCACAGTGGCTCACACCTGTAATCCCAGCACTTTGGGAGGCCCAAGTGGGTGGATCACAAGGTCAGGAGTTGGGAGACCAGCCTGGCCAACATGGTGAAACCCTGTCTTTACTAAAAATACAAAATTTAGCCAGGCATGGTGGGTGCCTGAAATCCCAGCTAATGGGGAGGCTGAGGCAACGAGAATCGTTTGAACCCAGGAGGCAGAGGTTGCAGTGAGCTGAGATCGCACCATTGCACTCTAGCCTGGGCAACAGAGCAAGATTCTGTCTCAAAAAATAAGAAAAAGAATAGCATTAAAACCAGCAGGAAGAGCTGTGGAATTCATGGAGACTCCATGAATTTAATAATATAACGAAACAAGTAACATGTCCCAATTGCTACAAGACAGAAATGGGCAGGACATTGGGTAGTCAATTCAAATGTTGATTTCCTTTGGCTCTCATGAGGTATTTTTAAAACAGAAGACTTTAATTAGTAGTTTTAATATAAGGTATTGCTTTCTATCATCTAGGCACTCATTTATATATTGTGAGACTGTAAGACAGTGAGCTCGATACTGCAGCAAAACTTCTACCTATCCAAGAATTCAAAAAGGAAAATTTCATGGTGCTAGGATATTGAAAACTGGTTGTTAAAAAAAAAAAAAAAACTTTTTAAGGAGGGTTTTTAAGTCTTAAATTACAATATAACCTGTTCATTTGCCTATTTTTTTTTTCATTTGCCTATTTTTTAATTTTTTGAGACAGAGTCTTGCTCTGTCACCCGGCCAGAGTGCAATGGCACCACCTTGGCTCACTGCAACCTCTGCCTGCCGGGTTCAAGTGATTCTCCTGCCTCATCCTCCAGACATTATTCTACCCTACCTGCTCATGTCCATCAACCACCCTACTCACTGACCTACCCTATCCCATACTCTACTGACTTTCAATTTTGATTTCCCTACTTTTATCATTCTCTCAGTGGCTCAGTTCCAAGCTTCAGAATCACCTCTGGTTCCTCCCTTTCCCACAGCATAATCATTAAACCTTGGGTACTCTTCTCTCATGTAACTGCCATACCCACCCCCTCATCACTTGCAGGTTGTCATCACTCACTTCAACTGTGCTCCCTGCCTCCAGTCTTTCCCCTACTGCTTCAGGCAGTTGCCACTCAGATACATACACTTTGTACTTGAATTAAACTTTACTAGATGATTCTGCCCTGTGTCCCAGGTAGATTGTAAATTTGAGGGGAGAAATCTTACATGTGGCACTACTGTATTATACACACAAGCATGTAGAATTTAATATGATGCTCACACACAAAAAAGTATTTGATAAATGTTAAGTCAGAGAACAAACACAGACACATATCTGTGATGCTATGGTCAAAAGAATTTCCATTCTACTTCAACATCAATGTGTAATACAGCTTAAAGCAAAAAAAAAAAAAAAAACAGTTAAAAGGGGGAAAGGGAGCAGAAGTCCTGGGACAAGCTGGGTGTGGTGCTGCTTGCCTATAGTCCCAGCTACTCAGGAGGCTGAGGCGGGAGGTCACTTGAGTCTAGGAGTTTGAGACTACCCTGAACATCACAAGACCCTCTTGTATTAAAAATAAATAAAACTATGCGGTGGCTCAGGCCTGTAATCCTAGCACTTTGGGAGGTTGAGGCGGGTGGCTGACCTGAGGTCGGGGGTTCGAGACCAGCCTGACCAACATGGAGAAAACCCGTCTCTACTAAAAATACAAAATTAGCTGGCCATCGTGGTGCATGCCTGTAATCCCAGCTACTCAGGAGGCTGAGGCAGGACAATCACTTGAACCAGGAGGAGGAGACTGCGGTGAACCAAGATCATGCCACTGCACTCTAGCCTAGGCAACAAGAACAAAACTCGGTCTCAAAAAAAAAGAAAGAAAGAAAAGAAAAATAGTCCTGGGACAAACCTTTAATTCTTCTATCTACGAGTAGTATAATCTTCAGTAAATCACTTAGAAATTCCAAGACTCATCTATAAAGTGAAGTGAAAACAGTAACACTTGCTCTATTTACCTCATAGATCATAAAAATTTTTTAATGTATAAGTTGGGAATCTTACTATCAAAATACAAGGTATCTTTTAGTTGGTATGAAGTGAGTTTCTTTTGTTTAGGTTTGGTTTTGGTCTGAGAGTTGTTATTTCCATCCTAAAACAGTGATTCTCAAATCTAGGTGTTTTTCCCCACCCAGGCTGTCTCCCAATAAGGATATCACTAAATTCAGAATTTTAGACCATTTTTTTAAAATAGTGCTATACAATTAGAAAGAAAGGAATCCAGTATTTACTAGGTGCTTTGAAATGACTCAAGCACTAAACTAGACGCTTCACATATACTTTTTATTTAAGTGAATCTGACTTATTTATATATTTATTTATTTATTTGAGACGGAGTCTCGCTCTGTCACCCAGGCTGGAGTGCAGTTGCGCCATCTCGGCTCACTGCAACCTCTGCCACCCAGACTCAAGCGATTCTCCTGCCTCAGTCTCCCAAGTAGTTGGGATTACAGGTGCCCACCACCACGCCTGCCTAATTTTTTTGTATTTTTAGTAGAGGCGGAATTTCACCATGCTGGCCAGGCTGGTCTTGAACTCCTGACCTCTAGCAATCTGCCCGCCTCAGCCTCCTAAAATGCTGGGATTACAGGTATGCGCCACCACGCCTGGTCTCACTGACTTAATTATCTCCATTTTATAAACAATGGACAACTAAGGCCAGAGACCTTAAACTGATTAATAAATGTCTAACTCCTATTGAAATCCAGGTCTGAGTCCAAAATCTATATTCTCTCCAACCCAACACATTGAAGAGATGATATGTTACAAAAATATCAATTAGACTATATATGCTGCAGACATACTCAGAGACTTCCCCCAAAATCATAACATGTCATACAAACAGCAACACATATAAAACACAAATTATAGCTGCAACCCAGACCAAGAAGAATCAAGGAAACAGCAAAATTTGACCAGGTCTAGGCTTTTAAACAAGCTGTTCTAGATGAGGTTTGCTGCTTCTGGAGAGTTATTTTTTCCTCTAACATAGATTTACTTAGGGTAATCCAAAAATGGCACTAGCAGAATATAATCCTCTTCTCTTTTATGCTAAGGGACCATATATTTTTATTAACATTCTACAGAAGTGACTCTCAGGAATTATTTATAGATGACAAAAATATCTTTCTATATCAGTACTAACTCTGATATCTCAGCCAAATTGTAACTCAAAAAGCTAAAATTTACTCACCCTATTCAACGTCAACTGAAAATAGCTGTAATTTTCCTGCTGGGTCACATTTTCACCCTCATGAATACTTGTTTATTTCCCCCCATGTATTATTTAGTCCAGAGCTAGGAGATACATTAATGGGAAAGG
Source organism: Aotus nancymaae (assembly GCF_030222135.1). Classification (NCBI taxonomy): domain Eukaryota; kingdom Metazoa; phylum Chordata; class Mammalia; order Primates; family Aotidae; genus Aotus; species Aotus nancymaae. Next base: position 33,846,102 of record NW_026988428.1, read on the forward strand.
AAACAAAAAGTCATATTGTAGTACACTGCTTTTGCAGCTGTAAAACAGCTGTCACTTTCCACAACAGAGACTGCTGCCTTTCGGGAAAGCTGAAACGATCCCTGTGTGCAGCAAGAAAATCAGTTTGTGGAGCACTTTAAACCAAAAGGTGCTAGAGAATCTCAGCTGTTATTGATGGGGAGCCCCAGAGGTGGAGAAGTCACTACGTTACAGTTTCCCAATCTGTGAGTATCCCTAAGGGAGCAATTTGGCAACACCATGAAAGAGTCTCAGCTGGATATGATTGCTTTAAGCCCCCAATTTAATTTCAATCACTCAGCCAAGAGACAGACATCGTCCTTCAGAATAACAGACTATTACAGATCTTACTGCAGGGTACCCTGGGAAAAGTCTCTATCCTCTTCTTCCTCCTCCTTCAAACAACATTATTAAGAGACCTATATATCAGGTTTTTTAGATGCATCAAGGGTGTTAAATACTTTAAGACAAAGCAATGAAAGGTTGCTTGAGTTTTTTCAGGAAAGTGTTTTAATGAAAAACTTTTCCACAAACATTGCTAAATCTGGAGATTCCCAAGAAATCAACAATATAGGTTTCCTGTTGTCAAGGAAAACCATTCTCAAAGATAATCTCAGTACTTTAAGATCCTTTCATGTGAACGAATTTGAGGACAATGTGAGGACAATTCTTTTCCGGAAATGTCCGGCTTCTGCTTCACCCTAATGAAAGCCTCTTCACCATAACGAAAGTTGTATTCCCTGTGAATACAACTGGTGGGAAGAAGGAATATCTTGAAACCAAATGTTCTTTATAAGCAAATCACTTGCAGAAAGAGTAAACAAAATGTTCTCAATCCAACATGAATGAAGGCTAAAATAAGGAAGGGCAGATCTGAATTGTGATTTTTCAGAAAATTACTATCAGTTCAGCATACTAAATACTTCTTTTTTCCCTGTGAATTCTTCCTATTCTGGTCTTCCATCCTTCAAGGTCTAGAATAAGTCTTACCAATTCACTGAAGCCTTCTCTAACCATTTCAGTCCAAAACGATTTCCATTATTATCTATAACATTCATTTAGCAGATATAAAAATAGTTTATTTTTAATTTTCTATGTTCAAAAAATTAATAGTAAAACAAAAATCTCACTACCCTAAACAACTATATGTACCACCTTATCTAATCTTGCCCATTTTACACTCATATTTCATAGTGTTACAATCATACATTACATAAAATTTTGTGTTTTGCTTCTTCCTATCGTATTTCCATTAAGTTCTAAAGAGTTGATGAACAACTATTTGTTTTACTATTCTCTTCTTTGGACGTTTAGGTAATTTCCAGTTTTTCACTTGTCTCTGCCTGGAATCTCTTGCATGGTCACTCTTTCACCTTAAGGTCTTTACTCAAATGTCACTTTCTCAATAAGGTCTTTCCAACCATCCTATTTTAAATTGCAGACTTTCTCTAACATTTCGCTGCTTTACTTTGCTCCAAAGCACTTCTCTCCATCTAACATACTTAAATATTTATTCAGTTTATTGTCTGTTTCCTCACTAGCTTAAGTTCCAAGAAAGCAGAGATTTTTGTGTTTTCTTCACTGCTGAGCCCCTAATGCCTAGAACAGTGACTGACATTTGGTAAATGACTAACAAATATTTGGTGAATAAATGAATTGAGCATTCCTATGGACAATATCTTTCTTCAGGTGACTGTGTTCCATAGAATAGATTTCCAAGGCTATGAATGCTATATTAGGGTATAAAAACCTTTTACGGTTCTTAATAGTGCCAAAATGTTTTCTAAAAGTGTTATACTAATGTACAGTACTCTCAACAGTATATAGGCCTACCAGACTCACCAGTTATCTTAAGTTCTACTACCCCAAATTAACTGCACATTCCTTTAAGGCCAAATAAGACTGTCTTCTTCTGACACTTTGCACTTAAGAAATACCTGTTGAATGAAAGTAAACAGACCGGGTGTAGTGGCTGACACCTATAATCCCAGCACTTTGGGAGGCCAAGGCAGGCTGATCACATGAGGCCAGGAGTTCAAGACCAGTCTGGCCAACATGGTGAAACCGTATCTCTATTAAAAATAAAAAATTAGCCAGGCATGGTGGTGCACACCTGTAATTCCAGCTACTCCGGAGGCTGAGGCAGGAGAATCGCCTGAACACGAGAGTTGGAGGTTGCAGTGCGCAACCACTGCACTCCAGCCTGGGAAGACAGAGTGAGACCTTGTCTCAAAAAAAGAAAGTAAACTAGGCCAGGCATGGTGGCTCACGCCTGTAATCCAAGCACTTTGGAGGCCAAGGCGGGCAGATCACCTGAGGTCGGGAGTTCAAGACCAGCCTGACCAACATGGTGAAACCCCGTCTTTAAAAAAAGAAAGAAAGAAAGAAAGAAAGTAAACTAGTACAAACTTTATGGAAAACAGTATGGAGCGTTCTCATAAAACTAAAAATAGAACTATCATTCGATCCAGCTATCCCACTAATGGGTATAAAAGGGTAAGAAATCAGTATATCAAAAAGACCCTTGCACTCATATGTTTATCGCAGCATAATTTACAATAGCAAAGACATGGAAGCAACCTAAGTGTTAATCAACGGCAGATTGGATAAAGAAAACGTGACAGATAGACAGACATACACCGCAGACTACTACTCAGCCATAAAAAAGAATGAACTCGTGTCTTTTGCAGCAACATGGACAGAACTGGAGGCCATTATCCTCAGTGAAATAACTCAGAATGTCAAATACCGCATGTTCTCACTTATAAGTGGAAGCTAATCAATGGATACACAGACAAACAGAGTGGAACAGTACACACTGGAGATTACGAAAGACAGACAGGTGGAAGCTGGAGTTGAGGGTTGAAAAACTACATATTGGGTACGATGTTCACTATTTGAGTGATGGGGACACTAAAAGCCCAGACCTCACCACGACGCAATATATGCATGTAAGAAATCTGCATCTGTACCCCCAAATATACAAAAAAAACTAAAAGAAAAAAACCCCTCCAAAAAATAAATACCTATTGAATGATTAAGCTATAGGAAAGGCGCCTTCTCTAAACACCTAAACACAATAACTCTAAAACACAATAACTCTTTAAACACAATAACTCAGAAAGCTTATTTACCCGACAGAAAGATAATGCTTTGTGGGGGGAAAAAAGGCTTATCTACCCATCTACCCCCACTTTCCCACACACACCTCTAGGCCTACGAATGAAACCCCGTGAAGAGTAACACACCTCAAAGTGTACAAGTAAGGCCGTGGGCGGTGGCTCACGCCTGTAATCCCAGCACTTTGGGAGGCCAAGGCGGTAGAATCACGAGGTCAGGAGTTCGAGACCAGCCTGACCAACATTGTGAAACCCTGTCTCTACTAAAATTACAAAAATTAGCCAGGCGTGGTGGCACACGCCTGTAGTCCCAGCAACTCAAGAGGCTGCCTCAGAAGGCTTGAACCCGGGAGGCGGAGGTTGCAGTGAGCCGAGATTGCGCCACTGCACTCAGCCTGTGTGACAGAGTGAGACTCCGTCTCAAAAACAAAAAAAAAAAAAACAAAAAAAAAAGTATACAAGTAAGACCTCGTTGTTACTGAGGCTAAAACTTAGGATGAGAAGGGCAGACAAGATGTCATGGCCTCGGCCAGCCTCCCTAGACAGACGCGGCCCCCGAAGGAGAGGGGCTCCAATGCAGGCGGCCCAGGGCTCTCAAACATCAGGGCGTTTCCCTTCGAAACCGTGGGGTGTCACTGCACCCACTCCTAAACTCTGTATTTGACCGAGAGACACTTCTTTAGGATGGCTCCTGCCCAGGTCCAGCCACCACCTCAAAAAGAGGCCCCGGCTTTCCACAAAACCCGGCGCCAAGACAGATGCCCCCGACCCTCCCAGCCCCCGTCCATTCGGCCTGCCCCGACCCCCACCCTAGAAAAGTCCGAGTGGAGAGGCTATGGCTGCCGGCCTGTCCCGGACCCCCGCGGCAGCCACGGCTCACTATACGAACGCTCTGCTTCCTACCACAATCCAGCGCCAGACGCACCTGGTCTGGCACCCCCACCACTCACTTCAGTCAGACTGGCCCCACCTGGGCCGCTCTTCAATTCGCCCCGCGCCTCACCCAACGGCAGAGCAGCGCCGCGCCGCCAGCTCCGGTTTGAAATCCTTCACCAACCAATCACAGAGAAATTTATTCCTCCCACACCGTCCCTCTACGCTGGGACGTACGCGTTAGAGCCAACCGGAGGCGACAGGAACGGGAATGAGCATGCGCATTCTGAAAAAGCGAAGCCAAAGATGGCCGTTTTGACTAATGTCAATGGTTTGGGTTTTTTTCCGTGCCCTTTCCTGAAGTCATTCAGGATGCCATATTGACTAAGGGCAAGAAGTATTTCTTGAGTGTAAATTATTCTTAGCCTCACCGTTTGCGGGACTAGAGCCCTTGGAAACGATTAACTGAACAATGTCAGATCTCTCAGTAAAATAGGAAGAATGCCAGGAGTTAGAACAGCAGTTATTTTCAACCACATTCACTGAGCTATATTATCCCTTCCATTGATGTATCCATTCAGACTTTCATTTGACACATTATTAAGTGAGCCCGCATCGTCATAAGCACTTCACTGGGAATCAGAAAATAAAGATGGTATGGTCTCTGCTGTCAGTAGCTACTAATGGAGGCGATAGCTTGAGGAAATAAAAATAAATACAAATGGAAATACTATAATTCCATTTAATAAACGTTATTTAGAACATGGCATTGTGTTAGCACAGGGGCTTTCATACTTTTTTTCTTCTTCTTTTTTTCTTTTTTTTTTCCCCAGACATCCTCTGAAAACTTTCATACTTTTTAAAAAATCTGGACCCATAGTGAGAAATACATTTTACGTTACAACCAGGTAATGAAAACTCTGCTTATTCTTACTACATGCAACCTACTCAGAACTAACTACTCAACAATGCGTGACTACCCGCAATTTGAAAAAACACTGGCTGGAGTATACAAGAAGCACTTTGGTTTAAAAGAAAGATCACTTACTGTCACATTGGTCCTTGAGTTAAAATAAAATAAAAAAAAGGCCGGGTGAGGTGGCTCACATCTGTAATCCTAGCACTTTGGGAGGCAAAGTGGGCAGATCACGAGGTCAGGAGTTTGAGACTAGCCTGGCCAATATGGTGAAACCCCGTCTCTACTAAAAAGACAAAAATTAGCTGGGCGCGGTGGCAGACACCTGTAATCCCAGCTACTTGGGAGGTTGAGGCAGGAGAATCGCTTGAACCTGGGAGGCAGAGGTTGCAGTGAGCTGAGATTGCACCACTGCACTTCAGCCTGGGTGACAGAGCAAGACTCCCATCTCAATTTAAAAAAAAGAAATAAAAGAAAAGAAAGAAAGATCACAGATTTGGGGAAGGGAGATTGGGGAGCTATTGATCTAAAGATATAAGATTTCATTTAGAGGAAAATTTAGACAGTGACTGTAATTAATAACAATGTATAATACATTTGAAAATTTCTAAGAGTAGATCTTAAATGCTCTCACCGTGATACACACACAAAAAAAGTATGTGAGGTGGCCGGGTGCAGTGATGAGGCAGCGGATCACCTGAGGTCAGGAGCTTAAGACCAGCCTGGCCAACATGGTGAAACCCCATCTCTACAAAAATACAAAAATTAGCCAGACATGATGGCGGGTGCCTGTAATCCCAGCTACTTGGGAGGCTGGGGTGGAAGAATCACTTAAACCGGAAGGTTGAGGTTACAGTGAGCCAAGATCATACCATTACACTCTAGCCTGGATGACAGACTGAGACGCCATCTCAAAAAAAAAAAAAAAAAGTCTGGGTGCAGTGGCTCACACCTGTAATCCCAGCACTTTGGGAGGCCGAGGTGGGCAGATCACCTGAGGTCAGGAGTTTGAGACCAGCCTGACCAACATGGAGAAACCCTGTCTCTACTAAAAATACAAAATTAGCCAGACACGGTGGCACATGCCTGTAATCCCAGCTACTCAGGAGGCTGAGGCAGGAGAATCACTTGAACCTGGGAGGCCAAGGTTGCAGTGAGCTGAGATTGTGCCATTGCACTCCAGCTTGGGCAACAGGAGTGAAACTCCACCCCCCAAAAAAAAAAAAAAGTATGTGAGGTAATGGATATGTTGATTAGCTTGATTTAGTCATTCCGCAGTGTATACATATATCAAAACATCACCACAAATATATAAAATTTTTATTTATCAAAAAAACACATCACAAATTTTGTAACCCGAAAACTTGACCCTACTTTTATTTTAGAGACGAGGTCTCACTCTGACACCCAGGCTAGAGTGCAGTGGCGCAATCATAGCTCACTGCAACTACGGACCCTTAGGCTCAAGAGATCCTCCCTCCTACCTAGGACTACAAGCACATGCTATTACTCATGGGTAATTCTGTTTACTTGTTTAGCTTTTGTAGAGGTGGGTCTCACTATGTTGCCCAGGCTAGTCTTGAACTCCTGGCCTCAGGTGATCCTCCGGCCTGAGCCTCCCAAAGCACTGGTATTACAGGCATGAACGTTCCACCTGGCCTTGAACAAATATTGATGGAGCACTTTTACATACCAGGCATTCCACTGAACCACCCGTATTATCACTTTTTAATGCTTCTGTACTTCATTTCCTCCAAGTATAAGATAGAAATAATAATCCCATTCCTATCTCACAGGTTTATTCCCAGATCAACTGAGACACAGTGTGGTATACTATCGAAGTTTATACTTGGTAAACTGTAATACAAATTATTATTAGTATTATTAGGAAAGGGATGAAGAAGGAAAATATTAACTGTACATTTATTATCCCATTTAATCCTCCTAACAACCTTTCAAGGTCAGGAGTATTCATTGATTGCATTAGCCTGTGCCTCCTTAGACACCTATAATACAATGAAATAAGTGCTAGGACAAAGACACGTATAAAGTGCTTTAGGATCACAGACAAGGAAACAACTAATCCCACCTGTGAAGTGGGAGTGTTAGAAAAGCCTACAGACACTTGATATCTGAGCTGGGTCTTGAAGTGTGAATAGGAATTTACAGGAGAGAAGGGAGTGCCAAATTACTGGCAAGAGGAATATCATGTGACCTCTGAAGAATGAGGCAAGCATATATTTAATGAATACACAAGAAAGCAGTTTATGAATGAAGGTTTAGGCTGTGAAGGAATATTTATCTCAATTTTCAGGTAATGTTGGGGGTTCAGTGGGTGTGATGCTTCTTAGGTAGCTTTGGCCTGAGAAGGAAAAAGAGAGACTGGCAAAGGGAGATCTGAAAAGAAAGATCACTTACTGTCACATTGGTCCTTAAGTTAAAAAAAAAAAAAAAAAGAAGAAGCCGGGTGCGGTGGCTCATGCCTGTAATCCCAGTACTTTGGGAGGCCGAGGTGGGTGAATCACCTGAGGTCAAGAGTTCGAAACCAGCCTGACCAACAGGGTGAAACCCCATCTCTACTAAAAATACAAAAATTAGCTGGGCATGGTGGCAGGCGCCTATAATCCCAGCTATTTGGGAGGCTGAGACAGGAGACAGGAAAAGTGCTTGAAGCTGGGAGGTGGAGGTTGCAGTGAGCCAAGATCGTGCCACTGCACTCCAGCCTGGGCAACAGAGCAAGTCTCAGTCTCAAAAAAGAAAAAGTAAAGGAAAGAAAGATCACACATTTGGGGGAGGAAGACTGGGGAGATGTTGGTCAAAAGATATAAAATTTTAGAGGAAGATTTAGATCTATTGTACAAAATGGTGACTGTAGTTAATAACAATGTATAATACATTTGAAAATTGCTAAGAGTAGATCATAAATGCAACTCAATGACAAGACAATGGGGCTTGGACTGACCTGACTGATTTGTCTTTGGATAGAACATATGCTAAAGTGGCAAGCAGGAATGTCTGGAGAGGGAAAAACGTAAAGGTGGAGACTCTCTATTTAGGCCAGTGGCAGTGGGGATGACAAGGAGGGGACAGGTGGAAAAGATATTCACGAAATCAATCAATGAAATGAAATGAAGTTATTAAATGATTGGACATCAGGGGTGAGGGAGAGAAGCATGGGAGTGTAGAATGCCTCAGCTTTCCCTCCTTCGCTTACACCTCAATTACTGAGCGCAGCTCCTAAGTACGGATCTCTTGTGTGTGCCCACCTTTCTCCTTCCACCTGTCACTACCCTTCTCCAATTTGGTAGTCCAACCCCAATGAAATTGTTCACTCTCCCTTGCATTCTTTACTCCTCAGGTGATCTTTTAAAAATGCAATTATGGCTGGGCACAGTGGTTCATGCCTGCAATCCCAGAACTTTGGGAGGCCAAGGCAGGCAGATCACAAGGTCAGAAGTTTGAGACCAGCCTGGCCAACATGGTGAAACCCTGTCTCTACTAGAAATACAAAAAGTAGCTGGGTGTGGTGGCAGGCATCTGTAATCCCAGCTACTTGGGAGGCTGAGACAGGAGAATCGCTTGAACCTGGGAGGCACAGGTTGCAGTGAGCCGAGATGGAGCCATTGCACTCCAGCCTGGGCAACAGAGCAAAACTCTGACTCAAAAAAAAAAAAAAAAATACAAAAAAATGGCCAGACTCGGTGGCTCATGCCTGTAATCCCCGCACTTTGGGAGGCCTAGGCAGGTGGATCACCTGAGGTCAACAGTTCGAGACCAGCCTGACTAATATGGAGAAACCCAGTCTCTACTAAAAACACAAAATTAGCCAGGCGTGGTGGCGCATGTCTGTAACCCCAGCTACTCAGGAGGCTGAGGCAGGAGAATCACTTGACCTGGGAGTCGGAGGTTGCGGTGTGCTGAGATTGCTCCATTGTACCCTAGCCTGGGCAAAGAAAGCAAAACTATATCTCAAAAAAAAAAAAATTAGCCAGGTGTTCTGTCAGGCACCTGTAATCCCAGCTACTCGGGTAGCTGAGGCAGGAGAATTGCTTGAACCCGTAAGGCGGAGGTTGCAGTGAGCTGAGTTCAAGCCATTGCACTCCAGTCTGGGTGGCAGAGTGAGACTCTGTCTCATTTAAAAAAAAAAATGCAATTACAGCCAAGCACAGTGGCTCATGCCTGTAATCTCAGCACTTTGGGAGACCAGGGCAGCAGATCACCTGAGGTCAGGAGTTCAAGACCAGCCTGGCCAACAGGTAGAAACCCTGTCTCTACTAAAAACACAAAAGTTAGCCAGGTGTGGTGGTGCGTGCTTGTAATCCCAGCTACTCAAGAAGCTGAGGCAGAAAAATCCCTTGAATCCGGGAGGCAGAGGTTGCAGTGAACCAAGATCATGTCACTGCTCTCCAGCCTGACTGACAGAGCGAGTCTCTGTCTCAAAAAATAAAATTTAATTTAAACTTTAAAAAATTGGCTGTGTACAGTGGCTCATATTTGTAATCCTAGCACTTTGAAAGACCAAGGTAGGCAGATCACTTGAGGTCAGGAGTTTGTGACCAGCCTTGCTAACAAGGTGAAACCTCGTCTCTATTAAAAATACAAAATTTAGCTGGGCATGGTGGTGCGTGCCTATAATCTCAGCTAATCAGGAGGCTAATGCAGAATTGCTTGAACCCAGGAGGCAGAGGTTGCCGTGAGCCGAGATTGCGCCACTGCACTCCAGCCTGGGCAACAATTCGAGACTCTGTCTCAAAAAAAGGAAAAAAATTAAAATGTAATTCTACCACAAAAATGATAACTATGTGAGGTAATACATAGGTTAATTAATGAGCTAGATTTGGCCAGACATGCCGTGGCTTACACCTGTAATCCCAGTGCTTTGGGAAGCCAAGATGACAGGATCACTAGAGGCCAGGAGTTCAAAATCAGCCTGGGCAATATATCAAGACTTCCTCTCTACAAAAAACTTAAAAATTAGTCTGCTGTGTTTATAGAGTAGCCATTCATTTATTCCTTTACTTTTTATTTATTTATTTTTTTTGAGACGGAGTTTTCGCTCTTGTTACCCAGGCTGGAGTGCAATGGCGCGATCTCGGCTCACTGCAACCTCCACCTCCTGGGTTCAAGCAAATTCTCCCACCTCAGCCTCCCAAGTAGCTGGGACTACAGGCGTGCACCACCATGCCCAGCTAATTTTTGTATTTTTAGTAGAGACAGGGTTTCACCTTGTTGACCAGGATGGTCTCGATCTCTTGACCTTGTGATCCACCCATCTCGGCCTCCCAAAGTGCTGGGATTATAGGCGTGAGTCACCGCACCCGGCCTACTTTTTTTTTTTGAAAGGGAGTCTTGCTCTTTCACACAGGCTGGAGTACAATGGCACTATTTTGGCTCACTGCAACCTCTGCCTCCCAGATTCAAGCAATTCTCTGCCTTAGCCTCCTGGGTAGCTGGGATTACAGGCGCCCGCCACCACATCCAGCTAATTTTTGTATTTCTAGTAGAGACAGGGTTTCTCCATGTTGGGCAGGCTGGTCTTGAACTCCCAACCTCAGGTGATCAGTTCACCTCAGTCTCCCAAAGTGCTGGGATTACAGCTGTGAGTCACCCGTCTCTGCCTCTCAAAGTGCTGGGATTGCAGGCATGAGCCACCATGCCTGGCCAAACTGCCTTCTTAATCAAGACCAAAATCCTTCACAAGGCCCTCCTAGGCTGCTTTTGCTCACCCCTCTGGTTGCACTGCCCAACCCTCCAGTGTTTGCAGTTCCTCCGAGCACCAGGCTACCTGCCATTTCCACCTCGGCCCTTCACCTTCCATGTGCCCCAGTACTCCTCTCCTGAACCTCCACTGCCTTTTCACTGGGATAAGTTGTACTCACCCTCTAGACAACTTAAACTCTGATGCCTGGCTCCCTGCCATTGCTATAAACTCCAGCAGCACTGCATTCTCTCCCTTTCCTCCTCCTGATTTGTTTAGTCTTCCTGGTTCTTCCAGTCACTATTACATGGCATTCCACAAGTCAGCTGTGGCTTGACTCACTCATCAATAAATGGAAAAAATAATAATAATAATACCTATTTCCTAGGGTTGTTGAGAGGGATAAATGAGTTATCCTTATAAAACACTTAGCACAGTTCCCGGCACACAGTAAGCACCCTGCAATGACTATTTTCTCTACCAGACTATGAACTCCCAGAGACGAAGGGATGGTATTCCTTTCATGTACTAGTCTTGCTTTTGCAGCTCCAATAAATAGCTGTACAACGGAGGTGAGTTAAGTTCGGTAGGATGGCATCCCCAATGAGGGATGGGGGTTGGAGACGCCCTCTCTCTTACACCTCCCTCTTCCCAAAATACCACCACACCGTTCCAATCCCTCTCAATCTCCTTCCCTGCTGCACCGGCCGGGGAGGCGAGAAGGCAGCAAAGGAAAAGATGAAGTGAGGGGCGGGAGGGGCGGCGCGGGTTCCTAACTCCTTTTCTTCCCAAACTGTAGCTCCCTGGGTAGGGAGCGATCCTGAGGCTGCACTTGTAACCGAAAAGCTTGAGAGCTTTGAGAGCTGGTGCCAGAAAGTTTGGTTCGATTCCCGGCTCTGCCACTTAGGAGAGGCGCACTCTCCGGTTATTTAATCTCCCGCGTCTGGCGAGACCGCATCCTGGGTGCTTTCGAGGTGCGGGAGAGGTCCGGCTGGAACGCGCCGTCGGAGGACTTGCTGTGATCACGAACAGGAACGGCAAGCGGGGGCGGCCTCCTTCCACCTGCTCCCCCGCCCGTGATGGGGTTGCTGCTGATCAGGGATGGCGGGTGACCTCCCAAGCGCGCCCGTGCCCTGCCGGCCCCCACCTGCCCAGGGCCGGCCACCTGACCCGATGTCCCGACGGAGGAACTGTCACCGTCGGTCCCTGGACGCGGGCGTCGCGGGCAGGGAGGCTCGGCTCGGTCCCCGGCTGCCATCCGTCCGGCCACAGCCCGGTGCGTGTCTTCATTCTCTCACCTTCGCTGGGTTCTGCCTCCCAGGGCCTTCTCACTTGCCCTCTGGAGGTCTGGCTCCCTACCTCCCATCCAGGATTATCCTTCCCGCTACATATTACACCAAGAAGCTTCGGGCCCTTCTGCCTCCCAGGCTGTGCGCTAAGCCCTGGGGAGGATATGGGGCGAGGCAGGGTGCTAGGCCCGGGCCTGCAGCGCAGAGTGCGGAGGTGGGGGCTGTGTTGTGGGGGTTCAGGGAGCGAGGGCCCACTTCCGGCTGGGAATCAAGACTGTTGAAGAAGAGACCTCTAAGCTGAGCTCTGAAGAATGGATAGGACCCCAACGGGGAGGAGGCTGAGGACTGAAGTAGGCAGGAAGTGCTGAGAGAAATGGGGAAGTCAGTCCAGCCTGACTGGAGCGCGAGGATCTTGGTTGGGGGGCCGGTAAGGATGGAAGGACTTTTCTCTCTCTTTTTTTTTTTTGAGACAGAGTCTCGCTCTGTCGCCCAGTCTGGAGTGCAGTGGCACAGTCTCGGCTTTTTGCAACCTCTGCCTCCCAGGTTCAAGTGATTCTCCTGCCTCAGCCTCCCAAGTAGATGGGATTACAGGCGTGCGCCACCACGCCCAGCTAATTTTTGTATTTTCAGTCGAAATGGGGTTTCACCGTGTTGGCCAGGCTCGTCTCGAACTTCTGACCTCAGGTCATCTGCCCACCTCAGTCTCCCAAAGTGCTGGGATTACAGGCCTGAGCCACCACACCCCACCAGCTGGAAGGACTTTTGAGAGCAGAGCTGAGGGACCTTGAATACCAGGCCAGATAAATTCAGTGTAATTCCTGAGGCACTTAAGGGCCGGGTGCGGTGGCTCACACCTGTAATCCCAGAACTTTCGGAGGCCGAGGTGGGTGGATCACGAGGTCAAGAGATTGAGACCATCCTGGTCAACATGGTGAAACCCTATCTCTACTAAAAATACAAAAAATTAGCTGGGCATGGTGGTGCGTACCTGTAATCCCAGCTACTCAGGAGGCTGAGGCAGGAGAATTGCCTGAACCCAGGAGGCGGAGGTTGCGGTGAGCTGAGATCACGCCGTTGCACTCCAGCCTGGGTAACAAGAGCGAAACTCCATCTCAAAAAAAAAAAAAAAAAAAAAAAAAATTCCTGAGGCACTAGTGACCCATTGAAGGTTTTCTTCTTATTTCTCTAAGAGAAGCAGTAAGCATAGTGGGTAAACACACAGGCCTGGAGTTATGCTGGCCCTTCCACCACTTATGACCTGTGTGGAGAGCAACTTAACTTCTCTGTCCCTCCATTTCCACATCTATTAAATGGGATAATACTAATAGCGTAAAGCACTGTTGGGAGCAATAAATGAGATGGTGTTTGCAAAACTCTTACCACAGTGCCTGCCACATAGTAACTCCATGAGTATTACTTGTAATTGTTTTGTATCCCTCTGTCTTCCTTTCTGTTTCTTTCCTCTTTCTTTTGATAATATCTCTCTCTTTCATCAAAAAAATAAAAATAAAAAACGATGTTTCAAAATCTGGTTTCCCTGCCCTACCCCTAGGAATCACCCTCTCACACTCAATAAAGTGTCGAACCAAATCAAACTGTAATAGCCAATCTGTAATACTCAAACCGTAATAGACAAAGCAAGACTCTGTTTCAAAAAATACAAAACAAACCACCCATAAAACAACAACAACAAAATAGAAACAAATAGAAACAGGTTCCCCTTTAGGAAAACACCTATGTCTGTCCTGGGTGTCCAGGCTCTGGGGAGCCCTGCTTGGAGGAAGGGGTGTAGTTATTGACATGCTGAACTCATCTCTACTAGAGTTCAACCTCTTTAAAAACAGAGACTGCTGGGTGCTGTGGCTCACACCTGTAATCCCAGCACTTTGGGATACCTAGGTGGGCAGATCACCTGAGGTTGGGAGTTTGAGACTAGCCTGACCAACATGAAGAAACCCTATCTCTACTAAAAACACAAAATTAGCTGGGAGTGGTGACACATGCCTGTAATCCTAGCTATTCAGGAGGCTGAGGCAAGAGAATCCTTTGAACCCAGGAGGCAGAGGTTGTGGTCAGCCGAGATCGTGCCATTGCACTCCAGCCTGAGCAACAAGAGCGAAATTCCATCTCAAAAATAAATAAAAACAGAGACTGTAGGCTGGGCGTGGTGGCTCACACCTGTAATCCCAGCACTTTGGGAGTCCAAGGTGGGCGGATCACCTGAGATTAGGAGTTCAAGACTGGCCTGACCAACATGGTGAAACCCTGTCTCTACTAAAGACACAAAAATTAGCTGGGTATGATGGCATATGCCTGTAATCCCAGGTACTCAGGGGACTGAGGCAGGAGAATCACTTGAAGCTGGAAGGTGGAGGTTGCAGTGAACCAAGATCGTGCCACTGCACTCCAGCCTGGGTGACAGAGCAAGACTCCATCTAAGAAAAAAAAAAAAAAAAAATGGCAGGGCTCGATGGCTCATGTAATCCCAGCACTTTGGGAGGCTGAGGTGGGCAGATCACCTGATGTGGAGAGTTTGAGACCAGCCCGACCAACATGAAGAAACATTGTCTCTACTAAAAATACAAAAATTGGCCAGGTGTTGTGGCACATACCTCCTGTCATCCTAGCTACTCAGGAGGCTGAGGCAGGAGAATCACTTGAACCTGGGAGGCAGAGGTTGCAGTGAACCAAGATCGTGCCACTGCATTCCAGCCTGGGCAACAAGAGTGAGACTCCGTCTAAAACAAAAAACAAAAAAAACAGAGATGGTAGCTTGTTCATCCCATCCTGTCCCCTAACATTACCTAACAATGTGTCTCACCCACAGTAAGTCCGTGCTCTATACCAGTGCTTCTCAAACCTTGGCATGCATCAGAATCCCCTGGAGAGCTTGGTAACATACAGATCGTTGGGGGCCATCATGGAGTTTCTCATTCCATCGGTCAAGAATTTTCATTTGGAACGCATTCCTAGGTGATGCTGATGCTGCAAATCTGGGAACCACATCTGGAGAACTGCTGCTCTATAACAACATGTTGAATGGCTGTATCCAAGATGGTAAAGTAGCCTCACCATCCCCTTCCCAAGCTCAGCTGGTCATCAGCATTGAAAATACAGCTCCAAGGCTTAGAATCATGAGGTGTGGAACTCAGGAATTTTCTAAAAATTATCTTCCCAGGTGATTCTGATGTGCAAATAGGTTTGGCGTTCTACTGCCACACACAGTCCTGTACTCTGCCAGGCTCAGCTAACTCCTGCCCCAAGCAAAGGCCACCGCCTGTCTGCACTGTATTCAGGACATAACTTGCTGCTCTGGGTTCACAATGGCTGAAACTATAGAGAGATGGGCTGCCAAGAGTGAGAGGAAAGTAGCTGGTTCTAAGAAGCAGACCAGAGACTCATGTAAATTGTATCAAGTGCCACTTCTACTAACTGTTATCTCTAAAAGACAAGCTAGGAGCCAGTTCTCCCCAGTCAGATCTGGAGTCAAATTCAGCTCTCTCCCTCCCTATTCAACTTCCCTCTGTTACCCTCTGCTTCTGATACCTCCAGTGTGAACATATCCTACTTCACAGGGTTGAGCTGAAGATTAAATAAGTGGTTATGGATGGTGCAGTGGCTCACGCCTGTAATCCCAACATTTGGGAGGCCGAGGCAGGCAGATCACAAGGTCAGGAGTTTGAGACCAGCCTGGCCAACATGGTGAAACCCCGTCTCCACTAAATAATACAAAAATTAGACCCAGCTACTCAGGAGGCTGAGGCAGAAGAATTGCTTGAACCCAGGAGGCAGAGGTTGCAGTGAGCCAAGATCGTGCCACTGCACTCCAGCCTGGTTGACAGAGAGAGACTCCGTCTCAACAAAAAAAAAAAAAAGAAAGAAAGAAAGAAAGAGGTTATGGGGCTGGGCATGGTGGCTCAGCACTTTGGGAGGCCAAGGCAGACAGATCACCTGAGGTCAGGAGTTCGAGACCAGCCTGGCCAACATAGTGAAACCTTATCTCTACTAAAAATACAAAAATTAGCCAGGCATGGAGGTGAGCCCTGTAATCACAGCTACTCAGGGGGCTGAGCAAGGAGAATTGCTTGAACCTGGGAGGTGGAGGTTGCAGTGAGCTGAGGTCCTGCCACTGCACTACAGCCTGGGCAACAGAACAAGACTCCATCTCTAAATAAATAAATAAACAAACAAACAAACTTGCCTAGAGGTTAAATGACTCTCAACCTACAGGTTAAATGACCTGCATGGCATGAGTATGTAGGGGAAGGGGCTTTAAGCAGAGCTGGTTGCTCCTCTCCACTCATCCCTGTATCTGTTCTTTTGACATCTCCTTCCCATAGGTCATATTTTATGGGCATATTTTACCTGAATCTGAATGGTAAGGAAATAAGGTGGAGGCTCCCTGCCCCTATTGGAGACAACTCTGTCCTGCTGCCCTCTCCTCCCAACCCTGTCTGCACCTTCCTCCCTATTTAAGCCCCTGCAGTCCCTTTGACAAACATCTATCTTAAATTCAAATTTTGGCACAACTTCTCTAGCTGAGTGAATTTTACCAGGTCCCTTCCTCTCTCTAGGTCTCATCTGTGACATAAGAAGCAATATAGATCTGTGGTTCCCAAACTGTAGTACCCTTGGAGTGATCATGAGAGACTCAGCCTCTGGCCTCCATAAAGTCTGAGTAGCCCATCTGTGGGTAACTGACTGTGTAACTGTGTGATTACTGGGAGATGAGATCCGAATGAGCTTTAATGATGCAATCCAGAACTCAATCATTATGTATTTTCTCAGTCAAAAGATAACAAAAGTACAACTATCACCATATGGTCATGGTCAGGGAAATTTTTTTGGGAAATAGAAAGGTTGGGCTGGGTTCTGTAAATTACCTTAAAATAATTTAAAATTAAAAATAAATAAATAATTAAAAAGGTTGGGCCGGGCACGGTAGCTCACACCTGTAATCCCAATGCTTTCAGGGGCTGAGGCAGGGGGATTGCTGAAGGCCAGGTGTTCCATATCAGCTTTGGCAGCATAGTGAGATCCCATCACTGCCAAAAAAATTTTTAAATTATTATTATTGAGACAGAGTCTTGCTCTGTCGCCAAGGCTGCAGTGCAATGGCGCGATCTGGGCTCACTGCAACCCCCACCTTCCAGGTTCAAGCGATTCTCCTGCCTCAGCCTCCCAATTAGCTGAGATTACTGGCAAGCCTACCACACCTGGCAAATTTTGTGTTTTCAGTAGAGACGGGGTTTCACCATATTGGCCAGGCTGGTCTGAAACTCCTGACCTACAAGCGATTCACCCAGCTCAGCCTCCCAAAATGCTGGGATTACAGGCGTGAGCTCCCGCTGCCGGCTTAAATTTAAAAAATAAAAAGGTTATCAGCTGCCATCCTACACAGCCACGTGGGAGAAACGGCTTTGGGCCACCAGGGGGCGCTGTATCCCTTGTGCAACACCAAAGCTGAAGCCCACGGTAAGCAGGCAGCACTAAACGGAGAGAGGGGTGGGGTCAAAGTTCTGGCCCAGGCTCTATAGACCACACTTAAGACCTGTTAGACCTAAGACTCTGTAAGGGAGGTGTCTCTCCAGAGCTGGGGGAGGTAAGGGTCCTAGAAGGGGGTGACCCATCCCAGGTCTGCAACACTAGACCCACACCTGCATAGGGGCCTCTCTGGCAGCCAGTGGCCATTTCTGACTGGTTGGACCTTGGAGGCATAGAAACAGAGCTTCTCAAATTCCACCTCAGCTATCCTCAGACAAGAAGGGACTGAGAGGAGAAAAGTTTCCTAACAAGGCACGATGGCCGTCCCAAGTGAGTGGCTTCCCACAGACCTCGTGAGTGCAGGGAATCGATGGAGACCTATGCAGTCAGGGAAGCTGTTCTGAAGGTGGAGCTGAGACAATCAGAGGAGAGGAGGAAGGTCACGCCAGGCAGGGAGGTTTGTCTAGAGAAAGAATAATTCTGAGATCTTTGCTGACATGCGGGGACCGCCTTGTCCAGCAATAGAAGGCTGCAGCTCACTTCCAGAAGAGAGGACTGAGAGGCCAGGACCTTCCTTCCACTCCCTTCCCTCCCCTGCTGAACCCCAGGCAGAGCTCCACCCAGCTCCGCCACTCCAGCCAGGACTTTCTCCCAGGGAGGGGCCAGAGAGCCTCACAGGGAGAAGCCAGCCAGAGGCTGAAGCCCTCTCCACTCATAAACCGTCAGGATCCAGAAAATCTTCTGGCCCAACCTGAATATACACTCAAACAGAGGGACACCCACCATGATGAGACACAGGGACTCTATCCTACCATGGGAAAAACAGACAGAAAGATACACATGCACACACACACACGCACACATGCATGCACACGCACATGCACACACACACTCAGGGCTGATTTTAGCAGAACAAATGCAGTAGGATCCAGGGCCTCCGGCCTCCTAGCTTCTCAGGTGGGATTGATGGACTCCGCCTGCCCCGCTCCTGCTCTAGAGGTGCCACCCTTCTCCTTCCCAGCCAAGCCCCACTCACCTGCTCTTCCCTTCTCATGGATTTCAGCTGACTCTGAGTTGCGAATTCTTTCCCACAACCTCTCTGCCCTAACTCCCCTCCACCCCTTGCGTGGGCTGTAGGCACCATCCCTGTCCCCCAGGCCTTGTGCCTCCCAGGATTCTTCCTCCCACCCTCCCACACCTCCGATTCTCCCACAGTGCCTGTCTGAGGTTTGCCAAGTGAGTGCTCCCCAGAAGACAAGGCCAGAAGTGGAGGCAGCCAGAAGAGCAGGGCTGTTCATGCTGGCAAGGCTTCCCTAGGTGGCAGAGGACAGCAGGACAGGCGGGCAGGCCAGCCACTCTGGAGAGGGTGCATGCACCCTACCTACCCCCTTTCTCAACAGGACAGTCTCCCAAGCTTGGAATTTTGGTTCCAGCATTTGCCCCCACATACCCAGCCTGGTCTGTTTCTCCGGGGCCCCAGGGCCTGCTTCCTTACTGCCTACCAAGCTTTTCCCATCTGCCTTCCAGGGAAACCCTCATTCAGGGAATGCAGAGAAGCTGACTTCCTCCAAATTCAAAGTCTCTTCCAGCCTTCTAGAGACAAGGACATATGAAACCTGGAATCGTTGCAGCTGCCCCATTTACAGCCCACCCCTTGCACCTCCCTCCCATCTCATTCCTCCTGCTCCTCCGTGCCTCCCTCCTGCCTCTGTGAAGCCTTCAAGGCTGGGAGGGAGGTCAGAATGGAGCCCATCCTGGCAAAATGAGAAAAGATTAGAGCAATACATTTACTGTCAATGGCAATAAGGCTGCCTGAGCAGGGGAGGAGGAATATTTGATTTCAGGCTCTCCGGGGGTCTTGATGGAAGAGCACTGGCAGCTTGCAGCCCCAGGCCTGACGTAGTGAGGAGGACTGGTCCCAGGCCCCGCTACCTGGGGACCCTGGTGTCCCAACCCTCCCATCTCTATATTGACCCCATCCTCCGCAGTCACCAGCAGGGCCCAAGCTCCCTCCTCCTCCCCGCCCCTCCTCTCTCCCTCTCAACTGCCAAACTTGTTTCCCCGCAGCAGTTTTTCTACCCAGTGCAGGGTGATGGTGCAGAAAGAACACTGCTCTGGGGACTGGAGAGGAGGCCTGGGTTCTAACCCCCCTACAGCTTCCAAGTGCAGGGATTTCGTTCAAGTCACTGAAACTCTCTAAGCCTTGGGGCAGCGTGGGTGGGGGAGAGAACACTGCATTCGGTGGCCTAGACCCTAGCGGAGGCTCAGCCACTCGCCGCTTCACTGATCCTGGGCAACATCATTTAACCTCTGAACTGTGGTTTATTCATCTATAAAATGAGGATGACGCAAATGTAAGGCCTGCGCCCTAAGGTAATAGTGAGTATCAACAAAGCCAGAGATATGAAAGTTATAAACAATCGTACCAATAGCATTGTCCACTTACAAGACAATGAGATTCGGCTGGGTGCAGTGGCTCATGCCTGTAATCCCAGAAGTTTGGGAGGCTGAGATGGGCGGATCACGAGGTCAAGAGATCAAGACCATCCTGGCCAACATGGTGAAACCCCATCTCTACTAAAAATACAAAAATTAGATTAGCCGGGCGTGGTGGCACATGCCTGTAATCCCAGCTACTCAGGAGGCTGAGGCAGGAGAATCATTTGAACCCAGGAGGCAGAGTTTGCAGTGAGCCAAGATTGTACCACTGTACTCTAGCCTGGCGACAGAGGGAGACTCCGTCTCAAAAACAAACAAACAAAAAAGACATTGAGATTCCTGGTGTGTTCCCTGGCTGAAGGCTGGGCCTGGACACGGATTCATAGGGTTCCTTCTTGTCTTAGGATCCCAGTTCTGAGCCCTGCCTCCCGAAGTGGGGTGAGGGCACAGTCTGTCTGGGAAAGGAGAGAGGGCAATTTCTTGGACAAACAATGCTGAACTGAGAGGAGGAGGTGTCAACTCTCCTCAGACCAATCCTGAAAGACATTCTGGAGGGGGAGGTTTGAGAGGCAGTTGGTCATAGTGTGTCCTTCCTAACTCCCCCTACCCTCTTGTCTCCTGTGAATGGTGCCCCCTGGAGTGGTGCAGGGTGGCAGGCCTGCCTGGATACAGAACGAGACAACTTCCACCCAGCCTCCAGTAAGTGGACAAGGTGATAGAGAGGAGACGGTGGATGGAGGCTGGTGATGGAGTGAGCAGGCTGCCATGTGCCAAGCACCATGCAGATATATGAAGTGTTTTTCATCTCTCTGGCCCATACAACAGCCTGAGAGGTAGTAGGTATAGTGGATGTGGCAGTTGAATAATTGCCCGTTGTTACCAGCTGGAGGAACTGAGACTCAGGTTGGATGGATCCCATCGCTCCATACTGCCTCCCATTGGAGCAGAGAGTTGGAGGCCTCAGCCCCAGGCCTGTCTCCCCAGGCCTGAGCTGGAAACTGGACAGATCTTTAAACTGCTCTAAACCATAGTTTTCTCATCTGTTAAAGAGGATGGCACAGAGACTGCTCTGGAAAGTATAGGGTCATGCACAAATGTATAATGCATTATACCTCCATATGCTTCTTTTCTGGTTCCAACCTCATCTCTCACTGCTCTCCTGCTTGGCCTTCCCTCTGGCTAGAGCTCCTCACTTCATTTTTCACCTGAAGCCTCAGGCTGACTCATGTCTTTCCCTTCCTCCTCTGCCTAGCCAAATCTCCATGATCCCCTGGATTTGGGGACCCCTCCTCCATGAAGCCTTCCCTCCCACCCTGACCCACAGTGGCAATAAGCATAGGCTTCCTTAACTTACCACTTTTTTCTTTTTCTTTTTTTTTTTGAGGCAAAGTCTCACTCTGTCACCCAGGCTGGAGTGCAGTGGCGCGATCTTGGCTCACTGCAACCTCTGCCTCCCAGGTTCAAGAGATTCTCCTGCCTCAGCCTCCCTAGTAGCGGGGATTATAGGTGCCTGCCACCATGCCCGGCTAATTTTTTGTATTTTTAGTAGACATGGGGTTTCACCACGTTGTCCAGGCTGGTCTCAGACTCCTGACCTTAAGTGATCTGCCCACCTTGGCCTCCCAAAGTGCTAGGATTACAGGCATGAGCCACTGCACCCGGCCTTACCATTCACTTTATCTGAATGTGTCCTAATCTCTTAACTAGAATCCCCAGCTGATTCTCTGAGGGCACAGACTATGTCTTTTGTCTCTTCATAACCTTGGGGCTTACATAAGGTCTGGCACATACTGGATACTAGGAAGAATTTTGCAGCTACTATTGATGACTGTGGTGATGATGCTCATGATGGGATCCATATTTAAGTATGAAGTAGCGGTGGTGATGGTGGTGATGCTGTGATGGCAGTTTTTGTGGTAAGTTTGAGAGCATGGTGGCGATGGGAGTGATGATGGTGATATTGATGATGTGAATTTGAAGATGGCGGTGGTGATGGTGGCTCTATTAGTTATCCCATTGCTGCATAACAAATTACCCCAAAAACTTAGGAGCTTAAAACAACATGCATTTATAACCTTGCAGTTTACATAGGTTAGAAATTTGAGCATGGCTTAGGGCTGGGTGCCTCTGGCTCAGGGCTCTCACAAAGCTGCTACTGAGATGTCGGCCGGGGTTGTAGCTTCATCTGTTATCTCAACTGGAAGCAACCTACTTCCAAGTTCACACACATGATTGTTGGCAGGATTCAGTCCGTTTTAGGCTCTTGGACCTTGATGAGTGTTGGGCTGGGGTCTTCCTGAATTCCTTGCCATGTGGGCTTCTCCATGGGATAGCTGACAACATGGCAGCTAGCTTTCCTCAGGGCAAGTGAGAGCATGGCCAAGACGGAAGCCACGGGGTTTATGTAGCCTAATCGTGAAGTGACATCCCATCACCTCTGCTGAAGTCTATTCACTAGAAGTGAGTCATTAAATACAACCCACACTCAAAGGGATAGGACTGCACAAGGGCATGAATGCCAGGTGGCGGGGGTCACTGTGAGCCATCTTAGAGGCTGCCTACCACAATGGCAGTGGCGGTGATGATGACAGTAGAGAAGGTGGAGAGTGGTGATTAGATCAGGGATGCCAGGGTATTTGAGAGTGAAAGCATTGGTACCCTACTAGAATTGAAAAGTGGTTCCTTCAAACTGGATCTGAGCAGGGGCATTCACTTGGCCAGAGCCAGATATACGAGACCCACTCTCCCCCACAGTTGTTCTAGCCCCATTCCAGGTCCAGGCCCGCAGCCATTCCCCTAGAGTCCTCGCAACCCATTGCTTTCTCTGCCAATCACTCCCACTCCAGGGTGCTCTTCTCTTTCAGACAATTAATAAGTTAAGTAACGGCCAAATGGAGAGCAATTACCTCCAGCTCTCCAAGGGTGGATGGGAAAAATGTGGTCAGAGGCCCAGGGGAGATGGAAAGGTGCTGCCAGTTTAGGGGCTGGACTGTGGTTCTTTCAACTTGGATAAAGCCATCTACCCTAATCTATACTGAACCCCAGATACTTGGTCTGCCACACCACTGTAGACACCGCCCACCCCACCATCACCTTATCTTCCCTCTCTCAGTCCTTCACGTAGGCTTTAGATCAGAGCTTCACTGAGCCCATGGGAGCCCATCCACTCTAGTCCCGGCCTCCATGTCCTACCTCTAATTCTCCCTACTTCTGATGATCTCCTATTTCTTGAAATCCCCCCAACATCACCCCAAGTTTTTTGTTTTGTTTGTTTGTTTTGAGACAGAGTCTTGATGTATTACCCAGGCTGGGGCTGGAGTGCAGTGGTGCGATCTTGGCTCACTGCAGCCTTTGCCTCCTGGATTCAAGCAATTCTCCTGCCTTAGCCTCCTGAGTAGCTGGGATTACAGGCACCCACCACCACGCCCAGCTAATTTTTGTATTTTGGGTAGTGACAGGGCTTCACCATGTTGGCCAGGCTGGTCTCGAACTCCTGACCTCCAATGATCCACCTGCCTCGGCCTTCCAAAGTGCTGGGATTACAGGCCTGAGCCACTGTGCCTGGCCCACCCCTGTTTTTGATAAGCACAGAAAGTGGTAATCTTTTTTTTTTTTTTTTTTTTTTTTTGAGAAGAAGTTTCACTCTTGTTGCCCAGGCTATAGTGCAGTGGTGCAATCTCGGCTCACTGCAACCTCTGCCCCCAGGGTTGCAGCAATTCTCCTACCTCAGCCACTCGAGTTGCTGGGACTACAGGCACCTACCACCACGCCCGACTAATTTTTTGTATTTTTAATAATAGAGATGGGGTTTCGCCACATTGGCCAGGCTAGTCTCAAACTCCTGACTTCGTGATCCACCTGCCTTGGCCTCCCAAAGTACTGGGATTACAGGCATGAGCCACCACAACCAGCTAGGGCTCATCTTTTCTGAAGCCTTTTCCCTGCAATGATCACCACCAAGTCCCTTAATAAGACCCCAATGCAAGGGCTTTTAGGCCTGGCAAGCCATAATAAGGACTAATTTTTTTTTTCTTTGAGATGGAGTCTCACTCTGTTGCCCAGGCTGTAGTGCAGTGGCACGATCTTGGCTCACTGCAACCTCTGCCTCCCAGGTTCAAGCAATTCTCCTGCCTCAGCCTCTTGAGTAGCTGGGATTACAGGCATACACCACCACACCCAGCTAATTTTTGTATCTTTAGTAGAGACAGGGTTTCACCATGTTGGTCACGCAGGTCTCCTGACCTCGTGATCTACCCACCTTGGCCTCCCAAAGTGCTGGGATTACAGGCACGAGCCGCCATGCCCTGCACAATAAGGACTAATTAATAGCAAAGTCTCTTCAGGCAGCCAGATGATAACGGGTACTACGGGGGCCAAGTCCTCTTGCAGTAGTGTCACCAGGAGTAAAAGATATTAGACAAGGAGTCAACAGACCAGGATTCTAATCCTGGTTTTGTCACTAATTATGCCTGTGATGGTCTCTGGCCTCAGTATCCTCATCTGTTAAATGATAAAGGTGAAAGATGGATTGGACCATCCAGTTCCATAAACACATGCCTGTAATCCTAGCTACTTAGGAGGTTGAGATGAGAGGATCCCTTGAGCCCAGGGGTTCAAGTCCAACCTGGGCAACACAGAGAGACCCTGTCTCAAATACATACATAAATAAGGGGGGGAAAGGGGGAAAAGGTTAACACTGACATAGATAACCTTGCAATTTATACCAATTTGGTTTTTTGTTTGTTTGTTTTGAGACGGAGTCTCGCTCAGTTGCCCAGCCTGGAGCACAGTGGTATGATCTTGGCTTATTGCAAACTCCACCTCCCACGTTCAAGCGATTCTTCTGCCTCAGCCTCCGGAGTAGCTGGGATTACAGGTACGCACCACCATGCCCAGCTAATTTTTTTTTTTGAAATGGAGTCTCGCATTGTTGCCTGGGCTGGAGTGCAATGGCCCAATTTCAGTTCACTCCAACCTCCACCTCCCAGGTTCAAGTGATTCTCCTGCTTCAGCCTCCTGAGTAGCTGGGATTACAGGTGCCTGCCAACATGCCCAGCTAATTTTTTGTGTTTTTAGTAGAGGCGGGGTTTCACTATGTTGGACAGGCTGGTCTCTAATGCCTGACCTCGTGATCCATCTGCCTCGGCCTCCCAAAGTGCTGGGCTTACAGGCCTGAGCCACTGCACCCAGCCTTTTTTGTGTTTTTAATAGAGAAGAGGTTTCACCATGTTGGTCAGACTAGTCTCGAACTCCTGACCTCAAGTGATCCACCTGCCTTGGCCTCCCAAAGTGCTGGGATTACAGGCAGGAGCCACCATGCCTGGCCAAAATTTTTAAGATAAATATTATACTAGAAAAAAAAATAGGTTGGGCATGACTCACACCTATAATCCCAACACTTTTCGAAGCCAAGACAGGCAGATCCCTTGAGCTCAGGAGTTCAAGACCAGCCTAGACAACATGATGAAATACCATCTCTACAAAAAATACAGAAATTAACCAGGTGTGGTGGCATGGGCTTGTAGCCAGCTACTCAGGAGGCTGAGGTGAAAAGATCACCTCAGCTTGGCAGGTGGAGGCTGCAGTGAGCCGTGATTGTGCCCCTGCACTCCAGCCTGTGTGTCAGTGTGAGATCCTGCCTCAAAAGAAAAAAAAAGAAAAAGAGAAAAAGAAACTCGGCTGGGCGAGGTGGCTCATGCCTGTAATCCAAGCACTTTGGAGGTCAAGGCGGGCGGATCACCTGAGGTCGGGAGTTCAAGAGCAGCCTGACCAACATGGTGAAACCCTGTCTTAAAAAAAAAAAAAGAAAACAAAGAAAAAAAGAAACTCATATAATTCTGCTTCCCAGGAAAAGGGTGGAGGTTGAGTGGAAGATGCTCACTGCACTAGAAGACTGAGGGCCACATGGCTGAGACAGTAGTTTCTGTTTGCAAAGGAGAATCAAGCCTAGTCACAATAGGGTGCCTTATTTTCTGTGCATTGTAGGAACCTAGGGCCACCCCAACCTTCCTCTTCTGAATCTGGCCAGGCCTCAGGTACAAAAACTTAACAATTGCCAGCCCTCATCAATGTGTCCAGTCAGCCACCATCTGCAGTTCCCTCTAAGATATTCCTTCGTTTCATCAACCACTATGACCTACAGCCCAGGTGTGTCCCAAGAGACATCCTGACACACCCAGACGGTTCCCACCTAGTTCAGGTCTTCACCACCTCCCTCCTGGGCCTCTGTCACACACTTGTAACTGTTCCCTTGCCTCCCACACTCTCGGCCTATGGGACATGCCTCCTCTCCAGTTCTTCTCCCATGTCTTTGGCCAATCTTTCTCAGGTCTCTTTGTCTTTCAGCCTCTTACCTGCCTCCCCTTTCCGTTCACCCCTTAAATTTGGATGAAACCCCGAAAGTTTCATCCTTGGCAGTCTCATAATAGTAACATAACAAAAGCAGAAACAACCAGGACTTAATGGGGCTTATAAGGTACAAAGGGCTTCACACGTGTTTTCATTTGATTCTATGAGGCAAGCTATTATCCCCCATTTAATAGAAGTCAATTTTGCCTTCATGGAGTGTCTGAAAACTGTCATTTCCTTTTTCTTTCCATTGCCACTGCCCTAATTCGAGCTCTTAATACCACGTCTTAGCCCCTTGCTTCAGCGCCCTAGCTGACAATATTGTAGGTCTTAGCAGCTGATGAGAAGGAAGGGATGTAGTTCCAGTTAACCAATTGACCAAGGGCTTTCGACTTAAGTGAACCAGAC
The DNA here is from genome assembly GCF_030222135.1 of Aotus nancymaae. NCBI lineage: Eukaryota > Metazoa > Chordata > Mammalia > Primates > Aotidae > Aotus > Aotus nancymaae. Next base: position 33,872,694 of record NW_026988428.1, read on the forward strand.
CAGGCTCCACTCAGAACAGTGGTTACGTGGTGGGCTGTGCTGTAAAGATAAGGTACTCAAAACTAGAATTATTTGGAGAAAAGATTAGAGTCACACGCACACAAAACTAGAACCTATGATTGGTATGAACATAAAGAGGACAATTTCTGATGAAATAGGTGAAGAGCTGCATAATGAACTCCCAGAGAATCTCCTTGGAAGCCCCACCCTGCCAGGATTTGTGTGCCTGGTCCCAAACCATCTCCAATCAACCCCTTCTGCAGTCTCAGACTGTTGGAGGAGGTAAACCTCTACTCCCTAGTTTGTCAGAAAAAAAATCCTATCTCTGAAAGAAAAAGAATAAGAATAAAGAATGTAATCTTAGAAATATTAAACAGAGAAATTTAAATTCATGAAATTGTTTTCATAATGGGTGGGTGGACTTTTTTCAATAATTGTACTGTTGCATGTTTTGTCTGCTTTTAAAGGTATTTAGAGCCTTTTGTTTGTTTGTTTTCGAGACAGAGTTTAGCTCTTGTTGTCCAGGCTGAAGTGCAGTGGCACTATCTCAGCTCATCGCAACCTCCGCCTCCCGATTCAAGCAATTCTCCTGCCTCAGCTTCCCAAGTAGCTGAGATTACAGGCATGCACCACCATGCCTGGCTAATTTTGTATTTTTAGTAGAGACGGGGTTTCTCTATGTTGGTCAGGCTGGTCTCTGACTCCCAACCTCAGGTGATCCACCTGCCCCAACCTCCCAAAGTGCTGGGATTATAGGCATGAGCCACCACGCCCGGCCGGTGTTTAAAGTTTTTAAGCAAAACTGAGGCAGGAGGATTGCTTGAGACCAGGAGTTTGGGACCCACTTGGGCAATACAGCAAGACCTGGTCCTATAAAACAAAAATTAACCAAGAGTGGTGGCACACTTCTGTAATCCTAGCTACTTGGGAGGCTGAGGAGGGAGGATTGCTTGAGCTCAAGAGTTCAAGGTGCAGTGAACTATGACTGTGCCACTGCACTCCAGACAGGGCAACAGAATAAGATACTGTCAAAAGAAAGAAAGAAAGAAAAAGAAAGAGAGAGAGAAAGAAAGAAAGAAAGACGGATAGATTTATGAAGAGTTTGATGTTTAATTTCATTTGCAAACAATGTTTAAATATTTGAGGAAATATAACATGCTAAATTTGTGGGTTTTTGTTTTTGTTTTTGTTTTTGAGACAGAGTCCCACTCAGTCACCCAGGCTGGAGTGCAGTGGCACGATCTCAGCTCACTGCAACCTCCCATTCCCTAGTTCAAGCGATTCTCCTGCCTCAGCCTCCTGAGTAGCTGGAATTACAGTTGACTGCCACAATGCCTGACTACTTTTTGTATTTTTAGTAGAGATGGGGTTTCTCCATGTTGGCCAGGCTGGTCTCGAACTCCTGACCTCAGGTGATCTGCCCGCCTCGGCCTCCCAGAGTGCTGGGATTACAGGCATGAGCCACCGTACCTGGCTAATTTGTGAGTTTTTGATTTATCGGTTGTATAAATAATATGGGACTATTTGGAGAAAGTTGAATAGAAATTAATGAATTGGACATCAAAGTACAAAAAATAATATGCCTTTCCATACTAAAAGCACCTGGGATGTTAAAGAATTTATCCTAAGCTTCCTGTCTCTAATTTCTGAGTCTTCAATTGATCCCCATTCTATTGTTTGCATCTCTGTGACTCTATTTCCTCATCTATAAAATGGGATGATACTGCCTAAGAAGGTGGCTGTGAGGATTTAATAACTCCTTCTGAAGCACTTACTACAGTGCTACATACTTGCTAAATAAATGTTGGCTATCTTTATCATATCCCAATACTACCTTGATCATGCCAACTCCTGCTCAAAACCCTTTAATTGCTCTCCAGTGACCCCAGGGCAAATCCAAGTTCCTCCACACTTTATGTCCTCACCTCTTCCTGCTTCCCAGCCTTGGTGCTCACTATTCCCTGCCACCTCCAGCCCACCAGACAGATTAAATTCCTTCCTGTGCTTCACCCTGGTCCCCCATCATCATCATTTTTTTCATACTATTTCTCCACCTGAAACGCCTTGCCTCCCTCCCATGCCGTTACATCCAGTTCAAACTCCTATCATCCTTCAAAACCCATCTCAAAAACCCTTTTTTCCAATATCCTTTCATGGATATTGAACTCCAACTTTCCAACTCTCTTGTTCTTGAGAACAAGCAAGAACAACTCTCCCCTGCCTCTGAACACTTTATTAGTACCTCATTCCTGGCAAGCATCACATTCTTTCTTGCATCAGTCAATTACCTATGTGTCTGGTCATCCCTGCTGAGCCATAAGCTCCTTGAAGGCAGGACCCACTTCTGATTGATCTTGAGAAACACAGGGCTGCTTGGCTCAAGGCCTGGCATGTAACAGGTGCTCAGCTAACGGATGGTGGATTTCACTAGCTCTGGGTAGTTGTGTCATCCAAGCAGAAAAGGCAGGAACCTGCAGGTTTCCCAGGCCACCCTCACCGACCTGTGTAGACCACGAGAGCATAGAAAGCCAAGGCAGCCAGCAGTCTGCACGTGCCAGGGTCCACCAAGCAGATGGCAAGAAGACGGCAGCGCCAGATTCCAGGAGCATGTGGAGCTGTGTGTGCTCAGCTCATCAACATTCCCCGACATTTAGCCCCTCAGTCAGTCAACATTGCTGTTTTAGTCTATTCTGTGCCAGGCACTGTGCGAGGTGCAGTAGACACCAGCCTGGTGTCAGTTCCCAAAGAGGTATGCCTGTGTGCCCGGAGCTCCTGTGTGTGCACATACATGAGCCCACGTGCACACTCCACACGGCCTCGAGTTCCAGCTCCTGACAAGCTGAGCCGCCTGTGAGCCGAGGCTGAGAGGGCCGCCTATTACCCTGTTTCCAAACAACTCCCCTTTCTGAGCCAGCGCCGCTCCCTCTCCCGTCTGTTTGCCCCTCGCCGCCTCCTCCCTCTGTTGGGGCTGCCGCTGATGATGAAATTTGGCTTGCAACACCCTTTGCCTCCCCTTCCTGCAGGCCTGGGAGAGGATTAAGCCGCTGGAGTCTGAAATCGGAAAGATCCCAGCTTCTGCTCCCCAGCACCTCCCCTCGCCCCCTCCCCCTCCCCGCCCATGCAAAACCAGAAAATTAATCTCCCCTTCTGCCTGTGATATGGCGGGCTGCATTACAAGCTGGGCGTCGAGATAAAGCGGGGAGCCGCGGGACGGCGGCCCAGCGCCGGGGCCCCGGGTGGGGCCGGCCAGGGAGATAAGGGCCTCCCAGCCCCATGAATTATTCACCGGCACTGCCTCCTCCGGCTCAGCGGCCGCCCTGGGCGCTGAGATTGCGCCTTCCAGAGGGGCCTGGGTAGGGTGGGAGGCGGGTCCGTGGGGAAGGGCAGCCGGCTAGCCGTAGAGGGGTCTTCCTATGGGGAATGGGGAGAAGGGAGGACTGTACTTAGCTGGGGGACAGCTCAGAGACACAAGCGCCTTGAAGAGCCAACGGATGCAGGACAAGAAGGTGTCCCCAGGCCCTGGGAAGCCCAGACCCAGCCTGAGCCCCCGCTGGGGTGCTCATTATACAACTCATTAAACGCTATTGAGAGACTACAATTGCCAGGCTCAGGCCAGGTCCCGGCACCCCAGAGCTGGAGAGCCAGTCCCGCCTGAGGGTGCCCTGAATACAATGCACCTACCAAAAGCGGGCCGTGTTTGGACCTGGACGAATTCCACTCGCACCGCCTGTCTCAGCCACATCCCTCCTCGCTCCCCTCCTCTGGTAGTCAAGACAGCTGCTGCTCGCTCTGGGGGAGCACCCCGACTTGAGGGGGTGCAAGAAGAGGACAGAGGACAGATCTATTCCCAGGGCAGCCAGAGTCCCCAAAACAGAGAAAGCAGATGGTGTCTGGAGGAAGCGGGGGTCAGTGCTAGGGTGGGGACATAACCTGTGAAGTTTCCTGGGAGAGGAAATAAACCTAGGCAAGATGTGAACCTTTTGTTTCTCTCCTTTCTTGCTTGTTCTCAAAGACCCAGAATTTGAAAGCAGGGAAGGACCTTAACAGTCTCTTCCTATCTCAAAGTCTCTATCTTTCCATCTCTCCTTACCTACCCTTCTTTCTCTCTTCTATCCTCTCAATCTCTGTCTTCATTCCTCCCTCTCACTCCATATTGTGTGTCCATCTGCCCTTTGAAGCTCTGCCTTGGCTCCGATTTCTCCACCTCTCTCTTTCTCTCTCTCCACGGAGTCTCCCTCTGTCTCCCAGGCTGGAGTGCAGTGGCCCAATCTCGGCTCACTGCAACTTCTGCCTCCCAGGTTCAAGGAATTCTCCATGCCTCGGCTTCCTGAATAGCTGGGATTATAGGCAACCGCCAACATGCCCAGCTAATTTTTGTATTTTTAGTAGAGATGGGGTTTCGCCATGTTGGCCAACTCCTGCCCTCAAGTGATTCACCCACCTCAGCCTCCCAAAGTGCTGGGATTACAGGTGTAAGCCACCGTGCCTGGCCTATTGTCTTTTTAATGATCCTTTCCTTCTAAAGTCTTGACTCTCCAAATGACATGTTGACACACAAATTGTAATGTGTCATAGAGGAAAGGTGGTCATCTGCTACCCCCACCACCCTAACTGGGGAGAAAAAAGAAGGGTTCAGCATGGTCCTAGATGTGCAGACAAACTGCTGAGACCCAGACAGAGGCAGCAGTATGGGGGGAGAGATGAACTGGCACAAGAAAGAGAGCCTGAGACAGGAAGGAGAGGTGCTGGGAGATGGTGAGGACCAGAGGGCACTCCTTCAGAATTGCAGAGGCAGACACCTGCCTGACAGGCAACCTTGAACCCATCGACTCCTGTAGCAGATATAGAGACCTATGTTCATGAACCAGTGGACAAGGCACATTTGTTGAGACCCACATTTAAGTTGGAGAGAGAAAGGTGCTGAATGGGAAAGGGAGAAGAGATGGAGAGTGAAGAGGGGGCTAGATTAGAAGAAGGAAGAGGGGAGGAGAAGAGGGTGAGTCCCTGAAGGATGAAGAAGACAGAAACTTGAGTGGGAAAAGGGAGAAAAGCTGAGTGGAGGAGGAGAGAGGAGATTAGAGAGAGGAATGAGAGAAGAAAAGAGACAGGATGCATAGGGTGGGGGAGAAAGCGTGGGTGAGGATAGCAGATAAGTGTGGGAGTGGGGTAAGAGGAGGATTTGGACCAGCAAAAAGAGAAAGTAGTGGAGAAGATGAGGGTTATGGGGGCACGGGCAACGTGGAGTGTGGAGGGTGGGGGAGGCTGTGTTGCTGGGTCCCATCAGCCTTAGGTCCCCAGCCCCTTCCCAATGTGTGCTAATTAACTCCTTAATTGTCTCTGCATTTGCTGAGCCGGCAGATGAAGTGGATGCAGACAGATTGGGGCTCGTGTGATTTCACGCACGGGGGAGCGGAGAAGAGCTGCCTGGAAATCCCAGGGGGCTTTGTTCCCCCTTTACCCTCCCTCTTCACCCATCTCTGAGAGGCTGGAGGGCGCTTCTGCACCTAGAGCAGATGGGGCCATCTGCAAGGGAAGCATCCATGGGGAATTTGCCCCCATCAGCCTTTCAGGGAGGATCATAATGCTTGCTACTATTGATGGAACACCCCCTACTGTTTGCCAGACACACATTGTTTCAACAGCGTGGGCATTCGCTGGGTTTTATGGTTTCTGGTGATTCGCTGGGTTTTATGGTTTCTGGTGAAAAGCAAGACTCAGACAAGCTAGGTTACTTGCCCAGGGCCACACAGCACTGCTGTGACAGAGCTGAGGTTTGAATCCAGGTGAGCACAAGGCCAAAGTCCTAGGTGGGTCCTGGCTAGATGCCTCCTGCCAGCAGAGGGAGGGAATATCTTGAGGCCCATTTCCCTCTCAGTCTGCAGCAGAGATAAAGGGTACTGAGGTCTAAGGACTGCAGGGACCAGAGAAAACGAAGCATGGAGAAGAAGCTGGGAGGATGCTGAAGGAGCCAGGATCCCCTGTCAGGCCCTGGACAAGGGCTGGGTGGGTCAGAGAAGCAGAAAGAAGTAATGCCACACTAACCACAGCCTGTGGCCTCCTCAAGTGTTACCTTACTGAGGCCCTGCCAACACCAACCTCTTTTCCTCATCCCTGCCTCACAAACCCCTGTCAGAGTGACTGCCCCCCTGCCTCTCTCTGCTGGCAGCCCTGGCTCAGCCCTCTATTTCACTCCTGGCTTTTGCACTAGAGTCACTGATCAACATGTTTGTCTCTCTTTTCACACCGGGTTATTTTGAGGGCAGGGACTCTGCCAGTCCTCACCGTATCCACAGGGCCAATCTTGGGGCTTGATCCAGGAAAAGCCTCAGTGAAGGTTTGCTGCAGTGTACAGGGTAGGGATGAGGGGATATGTGTGTGCAAGGACCCATCACTTTTCAAATGAAGATGAAACAACAGCATGAGGAATTTAGGTTGTATATAGGAAAGAACTTCCTAAGACTGGGACCTGTGACACTATAAAACCATGATTCAGACCCATAATTTCTGAAGAATGTTGCTCAAGATTGGCTACATGTTAAAGGTCTCAAAAAGTTGGGCGGGCCGGGCACAGTGGCTCACGACTGTAATCCCAGCGCTTTGGGAGGCCGAGGCCAGTGGATCACCTGAGGTCGGGAGTTCAAGACCAGCCTGACCAACATGGAGAAACCTGGTCCCTACTAAAAATACAAAATTAGCCGAGTGTGGTGGCGCATGTCTGTAATCCCAGCTACTCGGCAGGCTGAGGCAGGAGAATCGCTTGAACCCGCGAAGTGGAGGTTGTGATGAGCGGAGATCGCACCATGCACTCCAGTCTGGGCAACAAAAGTGAAACTCCGTCTAAAAAAAAAGTTGGGGCAATCTGGGCCCCACCCCCAGAGATTCTGATTTAATTGGTCTAAAGTGGAGCCATTGCATTGCAGTTTTGTTTTTTGTTTTTTGTTTGCTCTGTCACCCAGGCTGGAGTGCAGTGGCAGTATCGAATCACAGCAACCTCTGCCTCCCAGGTTCAAGGAATTCCCCTGCCTCAGCCTCCCAAGTAGCTTGGATTACAGGTGCACACCACCACGCTTGGCTAATTTTTGTGTTTTCTGTAGAGACAGGGGTTCATCATGTTGGCCAGGTTGGTTTCCTGACCTAAGTGATCCACCAGTCTCGGCCTCCCAAAGTGCTGGGATGGCAGGCGTGAGCCACTGCACTTGGCCAGCATTGCAGTTTTATCTTTATTTTTATTTTTTGAGATGGAGTTTTGCTCTTGTTGCCCAGCCTGTAGTGCAATGGCACAATCCCTGCTCACTGAAACCTCCACCTCCTGGGTTCAAGTGATTCTTCTGCCTCAGCCTCCCGAGTATCTGGGATTACAGGCGCCTGCCACCACGCCCAGCTAATTTTTGTATTTTTAGTAGAGACAGGGGTTTCACCATGTTAGCCAGGTTGATCTCAAACTCCTGACCTCAGGTAATCCACCTGCCTTGGCCTCCCAAAGTGCTGGGATTACAGGAGTGAGCCACCTCGCCCAGCTGGTACTGCAGTTTTAAAAGCTCCCCAGGTGATTCAAATGTGCAGCTTGGGTTAAGAACCAGTGCCTTAGATTCTGCCCTGATTTGGCTGCACTGATGGTTTTACCACTGGAGCCAAATGCTAATGCTAATAATATTTATTGACTTATTGCGGATTTACTAGGTATATGCCAATGTCTTAAGCCCTTTCCATGCATTAGCTCAAGTAATCCTAAAAAAAAACTCCTGTGAAATACATACTATGTCTGCCTTACAGATGAGGAAACCGAGGCCCAGAGAGGTCAAGGGACCTGCTCATGCTAATGAATGGCAGGGACCCGGAAGCTGATTCACCTGATTCATACCTTCTGTCTTCCCCCAGACTTCTCCTAAGGCTGCTCGTTGGCCTCAATTAGTCCTCGCCTTCCTCCACCTCACCTCATCACCTTCTCTCCACCCCCGCTGCTCCCTCAGTAACATCCCAGGTGACTGAAGCAATTTGCAGCCATTTGAAGAGGCTCCATGTGTCAGTCAGCCTGCAAGCGTGAGGAGGTGGGGGAATTACAGATGCTCCAAGATGGTGTTCCCCTCCCCCTGAGGATATTTGGAATTCAGGAATCAGATTCTGCCCGATGCTTCCTCAGGTCTCTCAGACTCTCCCAGGTGATTTCCCACTCCCAAATGCCCCCATGAGTTGATTCTAAGTATCTGGGAGAGTGCTGCCACCCAGTGGCTGCCCGGGGACATGGCAACTCTCCAGTACTGCCTGGTACTGCTGAACAGCTCCCCAACCCAAGACCTGAATGGAAGATCCTCCCTTCCTTTGGGCAGCTAGGTGTCCAGTCCTCTAGTAAATGGATCTCGCCCTCCCTCCTCCACAATCCTAAGTCCACTCTCCCACTAGGGATCTCCAGATCCCTCCTCTGGTTTCCTACATGTCCACTACCCTCAACGCCCGCAATGCCTCACAACTTATCCAACTTCTTTCCAATGTGCCATCCTCTTCTCATTGCAGGTTCTTTCTTCCAACTTAAAGCCTGGCACCATGTCCTAGGAATACATCTTTCAGCATCCTTCTCCCAGAGCCGCACCAGCCTGCAAGTAGAGCGAAGGAGCCACTAGAGACAGCATTCTGGTCCCCCGCACCCTCCTCCTCATCATCTGACACCATCAGACCTCAACAGCCTCTGTGCTAAGAGCCCCTAATGAGCATCAGCAAATTAACAACTTCCCCTTGATTGCTCCTTCTCTGTTAATTGGATAGGGAAGGCCCCCCCCCCCCCCACCCACCCAAGGCCTCTCAGAGAGGAGGAGGAAGGCAGGGAAGGAGAAAGGTGAGAGCCACAGGAGCAGCCCTCAGGCCTGTGTTCTGTGCTCAGACTTCTGCTCCATCCCTGAGCATAGCTCCCGGTTCCAACCCTTCCTTACCCTGTCCCCCTCACTCCCTTTCCCCGCTTCCTTCTATCCAACTTCCCTTGACCTCTGGCTATTTTTCATTCCTTTTCTCTGCTCCTTCTTTGGAGATTTGGCAGTAAGTGGTTGCGACCATGCCCCTCACAAACCCAAAGCTACAAGGATGCGGTCTGAGTGGTCAAGGATGCGTGTTGGCTCACATATGTGCACGTATGCGTGTGTCACATGTAGGTGGGGAGCAGGGATAAGAGCAGGGGTCAGGCCCCGGGATATGTGGGCATCTGTGGGTGTGGGTGTGTGTGGCTGTGAGTGGTGTGGTGTGACTCTGGTCGGTATGTGTGGCTCTCTCCATATGGGCCAAGTGCTTGAATTAGTCAAGTGTGACTCGGAGCGCGTGTGTGTCTGTGTACGCGCGTGTGTGCCACCAGAGGAAGCAGCAGCAAGAGGCAGGATCATCGATCCGAAGGAGACAGCGCGGGGAGGGGGACGCTAGGGGCAGACACCCTCCCTCCTGCGCGCACACGCGCGCGCGCGCACACACACACCATACACAGAGGCACACACACAAGCCATAAGGCCTCGCAGGCAGGGAGACGGCTCCGGGACTGGAGAGAGGCAGCGCCGCCGAGAGCGGCCGCGAGGAGGGGCGAGGCGGCGCAGGGAGCCGTGGGTCTCGCTCTCTGGTCCGGGGCCCCGCGCGCACACCGGCCCAGAGACAACCTCGCAGACACTCGTAGACGCGCACGCGCACCCTCTCCCCTCCCCCTCCCCTCCCGCCGCCTCCCGGCCGGACGATGGATCCCTGCAGATCCCAGGGCTGAGAGCACCGCGCACCGCGCCGAGCCCAGGCGGACCGAGCCAAGGCAGGCGAGCGAGCGAGCGAGCCAGCGCGCGCGGGCGGGCTGACAGATCCGAGCGGAGCCGGGCCGGGCGGGCCGCTCCCTGCAGGGCTCTCCGCGGCGTGCCGCGGCGGCCGCGGGCTCCGGCCCCGGGCCATGAGCCCCTCCACGACTCGGCGCTGAGCCCGCGACTGGCCCCGCGCCCCAGGACTCGCTGCCGGCTGCCGGCTTCCTGAAGCCCCCTCAGGTGGGTTTCCGATACCCCCGCCTTTGGCCGCGGGGCTGCTTGGCACCCCGAAGCCGGGACTCTCCTCCCTCTGGATTTCCCCTGCTGCTGGGGCGGCTCGGTAGCTGGGGAGGGGGGCGGGGGCCGAGTAGGGTATCTGACTGCGACGAGAAGCTGGACTGGGGGGTGGGGGTGCGTCCGGGGCGGGGACAGCTCGCTGTCATAGGGAACCGCGCCCCCCCCTCCAAACATCCACCTCGGGCAGCCAGCCACCCCCCACTCCCAACATACACACACACAGCCTGCGCCTGCGAGAGAACTGGAGATACCCGCAGGTGAGGACTCAGGCTGGGCCCCTCCCTAGAGGTAGCCACCTCCCTGGGGGTTTTCTGATGGGGGACCACAGCCCAGTTCTGGGAATACCAGTGACCAGGAGAGGAGCTCCTTACCCTGGGGTCAGCCCATCTGGGCGAGTTTTCATCTCTAGGATGGGGTGGACATTCTTGTCCCAGAGTGACCCCACATCTGGAGGGAACTCCTGCGCCTGCCTGCAGGAGCATCAGGACTTCCCCCTCAACCTCGGATGACTGTATCTGGGGTCTCCCTGAGCCTGGGAGGCTTCCCTGGGAGAGCATTCTCTTGGCCTGACCTGACCCCCTGTGCCTCTGTATTTGGAGGAACCCTGAATATGTCCCTTGGTCAGCCACCTCTCGGCTTGTACAGCAGGGAAGTCTTCTGCCTGAGTGACCTCTGGAGATGGGGATTCTGGATGGACACGTGGAGGGGCCCCATGTGGACTTTCATCCTAGGACAATGACAGACTGTCCCTCCCTCCTTCCCCAGGATCCCCTGGACAAGGATGGAACTGAAGGCCGAGGAGGAGGAGGTGGGTGGCGTCCAGCCGGTGAGCATCCAGGCCTTCGCCAGCAGCTCCACGCTGCACGGCCTGGCCCACATCTTCTCCTACGAGCGGCTGTCTCTGAAGCGGGCACTGTGGGCCCTGTGCTTCCTGGGCTCTCTGGCTGTGCTGCTGTGTGTGTGCACGGAGCGTGTGCAGTACTACTTCCACTACCACCACGTCACCAAGCTCGACGAGGTGGCTGCCTCTCAGCTCACCTTCCCTGCTGTCACGCTGTGCAACCTCAACGAGTTCCGCTTTAGCCAAGTCTCCAAGAATGACCTGTATCATGCCGGGGAGCTGCTGGCTCTGCTCAACAACAGGTGGGTGGCTCCCCCCGCCGATCCCCACTCCCAGAGCTGTGTGAGTTCCAGTCAGGGTGTCTGCCTCCCTAACCCACCATAGAGCCTAGCCAACCCTGCCCTTTAACCCACCACCACCCCCAAACCTGCCACTCACAGCAGAGGAGTTGGAGTGCTGCTGATCACCCAATTAAGGGCACCCAGCCTCTGATCCTGGCATAGTCCAAAACAGCTTGGCCCCTCCCCAGCCTGAGGTGTGAAACATTGTCACTTTCTCTGGAAGGAGCTTTACCCTCGTTCTGGCCACTCTGTCTTGACCTTCTCATCAGTTGGGGGATGGGGACAGACCATCTTTAAAGGGTGGCGACTACAGTATAAAAGCCACAGCCCCTGCCTTATCTCTCTGCCTACCTTATCCATGCTTCCTCTCACCCATGTGCTGGCATGCCCTGCCCCGGGCCGCCACTACAGATCCTTCTGTCATTTCAGACCCATGTGGTAGATCCTCTGCATGCCCAGCTCTCCTTCCTTGCCTACACCTGGGCCTGATCCCCAGGGCTGGAGGCTGCTCACCCAAGTTGGGAGTGGGACACTGATGGCTGTACTGACCCATGTGTCACTCACCCCTGGGCCCCAGGTATGAGATACCAGACACACAGATGGCAGATGAAAAGCAGCTGGAGATATTGCAGGACAAAGCCAACTTCCGCAGCTTCAAACCCAAACCCTTCAACATGCGTGAGTTCTACGACCGAGCTGGGCATGACATTCGAGACATGCTACTCTCCTGCCACTTCCGGGGGGAGGTCTGCAGCGCTGAAGACTTCAAGGTGGTAAGTCTCCTGGTGTGGGGTGTGAGTCAGCCTGGCTCACAGAGGAGGAGGAGGAGGAGGAGGAGGAGGAGGAGGAGGAGACAAGGAGCAGGCTGGGCCTTTCTGGATGCCTGCTACTCTGGGAGAGGAAGTTGTGTGTTCTGGGGCTTGCTTCTAGTAGAAGGGGACTTTGTTCAGCATAGAGGCACATTTGCACTCATGAGCCTCAGCCTTGCATCCATGATGGCAGGAAAGAGAGTTTACAGTGCACAACTCACACATATATGCACACACATGCGTGGCCTGGCATAGCCACAAACCCAGCAAGCTTACCTTCTGGGCCACAGGTGTCAGAGCTGAGCAGGGAGGTGTGTAAGCCTTGTTACTTGAAGTGAGCTCCAGGACTATCAATTGGGAGCTTGAAAGGAATGCAGGACTTTGCCACCCTACTTCCCAGACCTACTGAACCAGAATCTGCATCTAATAAGATCCTCAGATGACTGGAGTGTACACTAAAGTTTGAGAAGCACCATGAAGCACAAGGGAAACCTCTTAAATAGCTGGACAGTAACTCCCTCTGTGCCATCTGCACCCCATACATATGCACATATACTGTTTGGTTAGGTTCTCTGCTTGCCAGCAACAGCCATAGAGCCAGGGTCTGGGGAAAGGAAGGCCATCGGGATACCCAGTCGTGGCAGCCCTGGAGGCTTCCTTTGCATCTTAAAATGGAGATGCCCCACAAACACATCACACCCCACAGATGTGGCTGCCTCAGGCCAGCACCTCAGGGAGGGTGTAGGAAAACTGATTTTGGCATCCGATGTGCTGGGCAACCCTGGGCAAGTCACACAGATTCCTGAGGGTTACACTCTGGACCGGATGGCAAAGAGACCAAAGGCCCTGGAGCCATGTAGAAACAATACCACCAAGTGAGTGGACACGGCTTGTAACTCTTCAAATGCTTTCTAGGATCCCCTCAGTCCCCTTGATGCATAATCACGTTACCTCTATTTTACAAATGCATGAACTGAGACATAGGGAGGCAGAATGATTTACCCAAACTCACACAGTTGGTGACAGATGACAGGTTCAGGATCAGAACTCATGTCTCTTTCAGCTGAAAATGTCCTTTACTCTTTTCATTAATATTGTGGACCCCGGAGTTATTATGTCCACTTCAAATTCTGGCCAGTCTTTTCTAGGACCCTTTGCTCTCCATGCCTACTCTGCTATCAGATCCTTTCCCTTCCTCCTGCCCATTTTCTCCCCGCTTGCTTGCTTCCTCCTGCAGTATGGGAACATGAACTGTATTTGTGCAGAAAGGACGACGCCATGGTCATGCTTAGTGTTTCCTGCTGAGGTTACACATGACTTCACAATCTCCTTAAGTCTTGCTCTGCAGACCAGTTTCATGGGCCTTTGTCAATCCTGCTGGACAAAGGTTACATGACCAAATTCTTTGCTGAGCCAAGTTGATGGGGAGCTTAGCTGAGATGCAAGGACCACTTCCTTCCCTCTTGGATTCCCCAGAGCTTGAGACCAGAGAGTTCCCGGTCTCACAAATGATGCTCCCAAGAGTAATAGGACTGTAGGTGAAGGTGAAAGCGAAAACCAGAGCCCCTCCCTCCAACACACCCAACACACAAGCAGGAGAGACCCCTGAGAAAGATGGAGAAAACCTATTAGTTTGAATGCTTTGTAGTGTTGGGTGAGGGAGGGAACTGCTTGGCTCAACTTGAGGAGGTGCTGAGATACAAATCTGGGCACAGTTAGTTCATAAAAATTGTTCAGTTGAGGCTCCATCTGTCCATCATGTCCAGAAAGATTCCAAGTGGTGATGCTAAGATAATGTTTGGCTGTTGGTAATGGAGATGCTGAGATGTGATTGGTCCGTGCTGAGTGGACCATTCTAAGGAGTCAGATAGAGATGTGATTGGCTCACAGAGTTCTGGAGCAGTTTGAGTTGTTCCTCTTACTGTAGGGGAGAGACACACAGGCTAGCACCCTGCAGCCCCATCTGTGCCCCTTCTTGCTTCTGGGTTGTCAGGGAAGACTAGGTTTTTGCTGTTTTGCAGCCCATATCAAAGACCTGACCCTGAATTTTGCTGGACACAAACCTCTGACCCCTCCCTCTCTCTAGCTGATTACATTGCCAGCCCCTCTCCATGTCAAGAGCTCTACCCATAGGGATGTTCCCACACAGATGGGCGTCTGGCTGGAGTCCACGTCTGACACCTCCCCAGTGGAGAAGGGCCTAGCAGGCTTTCTCCTCCAGCTCCCCCGTCCTAAGGGCTCCCACACTCCTTGCCTGATGCTCCACCCTCTCCCTTCTCTCGTCGGTCTCATTAACATCCCTGCCATTCTCTGCTAGGCCCACAGGTGTGTTGGGAGTGTGTGTCTAGCCCTGGGCAGATGTAGCACTGATAGAAAACACCTGTCTATAGGGTCAGGGTCTAGGGGAGACCATATTGACATCTTCTGCAGCCTTCAGAGCGGAGGTACTTCACTGAGGAAAAGAGGTGGTCAGAGAAGAGAGGCCTCGTGGTTGGGGCTTTGGTTGCTCTTTCAGTAGCTAGGGAAGCAGCTGCTGGAGACCAAGAAGATTGCTGTGGGGATACCTCACCCCTCACTGTCCAAGACCTTGATCAATGCATTTGCAAAATATAGTGTGCAGGAGCACGTGTGGACTGTTTTGTGGATTTTTTTTTTTTAAGATGGAGTCTCACTCTGTTGCCAGGCTGGAGTGCAGTGGTGCTATCTCAGCTCACGGTAACCCCTGCCTCCCGGGTTCAAGTGATTCTCCTGCCTCAGCCTCCTGAGTAGCTGCGATTACAGGTCCCTACCACCGCACCTGGCTAATTTTTGTATTTTTAGTAGAGACGGGGTTTGACCATGTTGACCAGGCGGTCTCCATCTCCTGACCTCATGATCTGCCTGCCTCGGCCTCCCAAAGTGCTGGGATTCAAGTGTGAGCCACCACACCCGGCCTCGTCTTTTGTGGATTTCTAAGGGCAACCCTCATCTCAACAATAAGAACCCTGTTTCTCAAGGCTGCTTGAGGGAGGCATAAGAGGACAATTCAGGGAGGCTACTCTAGTCACTCGAAGACCCCTGCTCCCCTGACAAGAATCTGCAGTAACAGGCATTTCTCCAGATGTGCTTCTGGATCCAGCTCAACCCCAGGGAGTGCTTGGTGGTCACAGAGCATTTGGCCAGGGTCCAACCCCCAGGTGTGGCTGAGTCAGCTTGGGAGGGTGGGGGTGAATATGGGGAGCCTAGCTGAATCTGGGAGAGACTGGTTTGGCAATCCTTCAGGACAGAAGAGGCAGAAGGGCAGGGCAGGGAGTACCCCCACAGCAACCTGGCTGAGAAGGTCTCAGTAGCTCCCTCCTGAGCTACCGTAATGGCCCAACCACAAGACCCCCTCTTCCCGGCCACCTCCTTTCCTTCCTGGTAGGGTGCTTTGTTGCCAAGGCAACGGGGTCTGCGGTTCCTCTCTCCTGCCCCACCTTGAGGCCAGCCAGGCCAAGGCAGGGCAGGGGTTCCATGGAGCGGGGCTGGGGTGCAGCTGTCTGCTGGTGTCTGGGAGGGGGCCAGGGGAGTGAGCATAGTCGCAGCTGGTGCCAGCCTCCAGCTGCACCTTATCTGTCCCTGGCAGTGGGAGCAGCTGATGTGGCCGGAATGCTGAGCAGCAGCACGGGGAGGGGGCTGGCAGATGGTCGCCCAGTCTGCCCTATGCCACCTCCTCCTCCGCTGAGACCCAGACCCTTTGCCTAGGGGAGAGAGAAGCAGGAATTCATTTCTGGGCCCTGGAAGAGAAGGAAGAGGAGGGCAGAGAGTGGAAATGCTGGGGTGGGTGTGTGGTGTGGATCATAATCTCTCTCAGAAGGGTGCAACGGGGGGACAGGAATCCCTGGGAGGGTCCACAGGAGTCCTTCTCAGGACCCTGGATTGGAGACCGGAATCTCCCAGGGAAGAAGTGGAGTGAAGGAGGTGAGCACAGAAGCCTCCCCTGCAACC
This sequence comes from Aotus nancymaae, assembly GCF_030222135.1. Classification (NCBI taxonomy): domain Eukaryota; kingdom Metazoa; phylum Chordata; class Mammalia; order Primates; family Aotidae; genus Aotus; species Aotus nancymaae. The sequence continues at coordinate 33,888,703 of NW_026988428.1, forward strand.
TGCTGCAAGGTTCCAAAGGGGGCAGGCATCCCAGGAGCACCTAGGGAAGTAAGATGCCGCAACCAGAGGTGGCTTAGGGCGCCTGATCCTGGGACCCAGAGCGGGGAGAAAGAGGTCATCTTAAAGCAGGAGAGCCAGGGATGACAGCACCCAGCAAGAGCCAGGACTAGCATGGAGCTTCTTCATCCCCAGGGCTCACTCCTTATCCCCACACCCCATTGCCGCCCCATAGAAGCTCAGACCAGAAGTCCTTTGGGAGGGCCTGACCTTACTACTGGGGTCTGTACCCTCCAGCCAGGCAGGGAGTGGAGGGGCTGCTGAGGTGAAAGGCTGCCCAGACTGCTGTGCAGAGAGGGGAAGGGAGGTCTGGGGCAGCCCCACCCAGAGGCCTGGTGGTCCTCATGGGTGGGAAGAGGGAACACACACAGATTGCAGAGGGGTAGAAGAGGCTGACCTGGAGACGTGAGGTTTGGAGGAGGGGTTCATGGGGATCATGAACTTTGGGGGAAGGGTTCCCACCCTAGGGGTTCATGGCTACCGCCTCCTGCCTTATTCTTCTCATCTGTCCCTCCCTCCCAGGAAGTGTCTAAACTGAACACAGGTGGGTGGAGAGAGGAGACAGGAGCAGACCCCATTGTAGTTGCAGGAATCCAGTGGGTGGGCCCTGGGTTGGAGTCTCAGATGGCTCCTTTTCCTTCTCCCTCAGAAACAGATACACACAAACATACTTCGGGTAACCCCGTTTCCTCTCTCACCTCTTCCCCTTCTCCCCAGACCCCAGCCATTTCTGATTCCACCCCTCTCTGACTGCTATCAGCTAAGAGCTACTCTAAGCCAATTGATCTCTGGGCTGTTGGCTAAAGTAATAGGGAATTGAGTAACTAAGTGCCTCTGGGGGCCAAGCCTGGAAGTGGAGGGCTGAGGAGGAGGAACGCCTCTAAGCCTTGGGCCTTTATCACTGTGCAGCTGGTGGAGAACTCCTAGCTGTGGCCTCGTCATGCCCAGTGTGTCCAGGAGGCAGAAGAGGAGACCACAGAGAGGCTTGGAACCTTCTGCTGTGGGTGGAGGTTGCTTCTGAGTATGCTTCAGTTTTGTGGAAAGTAATTTCAATTCTCAGGGGATGGCGAGGGAGATGGAATATTCGGAATGAGAAGCTGGGATTAGAGGAGCGTCAAGCTCCAGTGGATTCATTCCCATAGCAGACAGTGCCACTTCCCTGTGCCAGGTCCTGCATTGGGGCAGTTAAGGGCAGCTCGGGAAGCTCGGGGCTGAGAGCCATGGCGGTGGTACTAAGGAGGCCAGGTGGTGTGGGCATCAGAACAAGGGGGAACAGGCTGCAGATGAGCAGACTCTGAACATCCAGGGGGGGTCCTCCCAATCTCCCCAGACAAGCTCAGCCTCTCAGAAAATGCCAGGTTCGTAGAATGTGTTGGTGTCTCCCTAGCTCAGTAAATCAGCTGGCCAATTCCCTCCAGCAATGGCCATTCTTCCACCTTGACCAGCCCCTGCCCACCCCCACCCCCAAGCGTTCGCTCACTTACATGTTTGAGGTGGCCACTCTAGAAGCCTCTACCCTCTGACCTATAACATCCCAGTTGGAACCCTTGGGTGGGCATTCTGGGAGGCAAAGCTGGAAGGAGACAGCGAGAACGAGAAGGGGTGCCTAGCTGGGTGGAGGATGGGACTGGGCATTACGGCTCCTGGTCTCTATTTTGGGCAAAGTTCCACCTGGCCGCACTTCTTAGCTTCTAAGCCCAATCTATCTCCTGTCGGGAGGTTGTAAAATTATTTTTTATTGAGGGGCAGCCCTTTCTCTAGGATTCTCTGGCCAAGCCCACGCTGCCCCATGTATAATGGATGTCCAGTGCCAACCTACCTGGACACAGGAACTGGACATCTTCGTCATAGAATATTTAAAAATAAGCATGAAGTTGCTGTGTATTCACCTTAAAGGGATGTTGCCTTAAGGCGCTGCAAGGATAGACACTCTGCCACCCCAGGCTCTCCAAGGCTACTCCTGAGGGAGATGGAGGGCCAGTGTGATCTTTTGGAGATCCCATGAGTTCTTGGATTGAAAACCCTTTCCCAGCCTTCTGCATGCCTTCCACGTGGCTGACAGTACTGGAGGCCCAGGAGTTGGGCTGTGCAGTTTAGTGCTGTGTGTCTGTAGTTGGTGTCACATCAGCATTCCAGGCTGGAACATCCCTGGGGGTGAGACTGCTGCAGTGGCCCTGGCCGTGGACAGCAGCCATCTCAGACTTCCTCACAACATGCTAATTGCATGTGCACCCTGAGTGTGTAAGCACACATGTGCACCTCTGTGTGTGTCGGGGGGAGAGTGTGGATATAGCATGTGAAGTGGAGGCATGTGGAGGTGTTTGGGCCTTGCAGCTTGGTGTGTATGGTTGTGGGAGAAAGCTTTTGTGCAGGCAAACCTCTAGTTGCATGCAGAGCACATACCAGCAAAATTAATCATCTCTTTCAGTTGTGCTTTGCAATTGACAAATTCCCTTTACTTTAGCTCATGTGATCTTCGTAATTCTTGGGAGGTAGGAAATAGTTAACATCTTCATTGGAAAGATGAGAAAACTGAGGCTCAGAGGAGTTATGTGACTTGCCTGAGGTCACACAGCTGGGAAATGACAGAATGGGACCCTAACTTCAGATCTTCTAAGTCCAGGTTCTTTGCGTGTGGCTGTAGGAGCAGGAGTGTATATGGAGGAGGGTGGTGCTCAATATATGTTAGCTGTCGTTACAGCTATGTATTTTAAGACGGGAGCATCTTCAGCATGTTTCATTGTCAATGGGATGCCACTTGAGAAGGAGCGACCAACTGTAGAGCAGGCAGAGACAGAATTAGCAGGAGAAAGTTCCTAAAAAGGCAGAAGGGAATCAGATGAAAACACTAGGTTGAGACTTTATCCTAGATAAGATGAATGTTCCCTTCCAAGGCTTGGTACCCAGAAGAAGGACAAGATCTTGTCTGAGGCTTCTGTTTTCTCAGTGAAGTAAGTGGGAGGCAAGGTCTCCCTTGCAGTGTGGGAGGCAGTGTGGGAAGTGTGAGAAGCAGTGTGGGGAGGCAGGAAGGGCAAGAAAGGGTGCAGAGTAGAGACCCTGGGAATTCCATCCCTAAGTTGAGTAGGCCCCGTCTTTTGATGCTTGTCTTTTCATTGCACCATCAGGCCAAGTGCCAATCTTGGGTGAACCCAAAACTGACTTTCCCCAGGGTCACACCAGGGCAGCCAGGACCTATATGAGGGAGTTACATACCAGGGCAGCTTAATATCACATCGTGTTCATGTTCAACACCCTTAAATGAGTGTGCAGTGATTCCTGGCAACCCCTCTGTGCTTTCCTGGTCAACTTGCTCTCCCCAATGACTACTGCAAACTTCTCCACTCTTCTCAGCCATCCTTCCTAGCTCCTCTCTCACCCTCAGAAGATGACCTTGCCTCCCACTTACTTCACTGAGAAAACAGAAGCCTCAGACAATATCTTGTCCTTCTTCTGGGTACCGAGCCCTGGAAGGGAACAGTCATCTTATCTAGGATAAAGTCTCAACCTAGTGTTTTCATCTGATTCCCTTCTGCCTTTTTAGGAACTTTCTCCTGCTAATTCTGTCTCTGCCTGCTCTACAGTTGGTCGCTCCTTCTCAAGTGGCATCCCATTGACAATGAAACATGCTGAAGATGCTCCCATCTTAAAATACATAGCTGTAACAACAGCTAACATATATTGAGCACTTGCTATGTATCTGTCTTTGTGCTAAGATAAAAACTAAAACATACATAGCTCTCAACTCCATAGCACCTGCCAGCTCCCATAGTATCTCTCTGCTTTCCTTTACGAAGTTCCTCAAAGTGATGTGTTTATTTCACTGTTTCCATTTCCTCACCTCTAACTCACTTTCTGATCCACTCCAGGCTGGCTTCTTTCCCTGTCCCCACCACTTCTCCTAAATGGTTCTAGTTAAGGACAGTGGTCACCTTCGTGTTGCCAAATCCAGCAAACATTTTTTTTTATTCTTGATCTCTCAATAGCATTCAAAATAGTTGCCTATGACCTCTTTTTTTTCTTTTCTTTTCTTTTCTTTTTTTTTTGAGATGGAGTTTCGCTCTCATTGCCCAGGCACCACAACCTTCACCTCCCGGGTTCTCGATTCTCCTGCCTCAGCCTCCCACCTTCTTGTGCCTGTAGCTGGGATTACAGGCACATGCCACCATGCCTGGCTAATTTTTTTTTTTTTTTTTTTTTTTTTTTGTATTTTTAGTAGAGATGGGGTTTCTCCATGTTGGTCAGGCTGGTCTTGAACGCCTGACCTCAGGTGATCCGCCCGCCTCAGCCTCCCAAAGTGCTGGGATTACAGATGTGAGCCACCACACCAGGCCCCCACCACCTCTTTTTTGAACTACTCCCTTTCTTGACAATCATACTCTCTTGGTTTTCCTCCTATGTCTACCCACTCCTCTGTCTCTGCCAGTTCATTTTCTTCTACTTGGTCATTTAGTGTTGTCACTACTCAAGGCTCAGTCCCAAGCTCTGATCTTCTTTTAAATCGTAAGAGTACAATGCACCAGTATTATAGCTTGAAGAATATTTACACTGATATGTCTTACAATGTGGTATTTTGCATATTACATTCATTTGTATTTACATTGATATAAAACATTTCCGGCACCCCAGAAAGTTCCTTCAGGCTGTTTCCTAGTCAATGCTACCCCACAAACGTTAACCACTATTCTATCAGTATAGATCAATTTCATTCATGCTTGAACTTCCTGGAATATGCGTATCCTCTATACAGTATATACTCTTTTGTGTCTATTTGTTTTGTTTTGCTTGTGATTATGTCTGTGAGATTCAGCCATGTTGTTGTGTGTGGCAGTGGTTGGTTCTTGTCTGATGCTATATAGTATCTCATTGTATGACTATGCCACAGTTGATCCATTCTACTGATGCTAGATATTTGGGTTGTTACTAGTTTTTGGCTCTTATCTCTAAAGCTACTATGAACATTCTTGTTCATGTTTTTTGGTTGATATATGCACTCATTTCTCCTGGGAATATGACTAGGAGCTATGGTTAAGTCATAGGGTATGATTCTGTTTAGCTTTAGTGGATACTGCCAAATCAGACCTTTTTTTCCTATCTTTTTTTTAACTTTATATTCTATTCTTGGGCAGTCTCATATTCACTCATGACTTCAATTACCATCTACACACTGACAACTGCCAAATTTATGTCTCAGCCCAGCTCTCTCCTCTTAGCATCAGCCCCAGTCGCCAATTTCCCACTTAACGTCTCTACTTGGATGTCCCTAAGACTCCTCAAAACCAGCATGCACAAAACCAAAGCATTATCTTAACTCCCAAACTAGCTCTCTACCTGTGTGCCTGATCTAGTGAGCCACGCCACTGTTCGCCCCATCATGCAAACCAGAAATCAGCCCTGACGCTCCATCTCCCTCACCTGCCTTGACAGGATCTGCCAATTTTGCTTCATAAACATCTCCACTCTGCCCCCTCGTTCTAGGCCGTCCTACCTGCGTGCCTCACCTGGGCCACTGTAGTGGCTCCTTGACAGGCCTTCCAGCAGCCCATCTAGATCCTTCACTCTGCAGCCAGAGGGGTCTTTTCAAAACAAAGCTCTGATCACTTGAAATCCTTCCACAGTGAGTCTTTCATTGTCCTTGAGCCAGAATCCTCACCGTGGCCTTTAAGGCCCTGAGTGACTTGGGTCCTCCCTGCCTTTACCCACCTCTCAAACCACACCTGCCCCTTCTCATATCTCTCCTTCAGGACCTTTGCACACACTCTGTTCTCTCTCTGGAACACCCCCCTCTTCCACAGGGGCACATGCTACTGCACACACACATGCACATACACATGCGCGCACATGCGCACGCGCGCACACACACACACACACACCTCATTACCTAATTATTCCTCTTTCTCCTTTTTTTTTTTTTTTATTGCAACAGTCTTGTTCTATCATCCAGGCTGAAGTGCAGTGGTACAATCTTGGCTCACTGCAACTTCTGCCTCCTGGGTTCAAGCAATTCTCATGCCCCAGCCTCCCAAGTAGCTGAGGTTACAGTCATGTGTTACCATACCTGGCTAATGTTTATATTTTTCGTAGATATGGGGTTTTACCATGGTGGCCAGCCTGGTCTTGAACTCCTGGCCTCAAGTGATCTGCCCACCTCGGCCTCTCAAAGTGCTGGGATTATAGGTGCGAACCACCTCACCCAGCCTCCTCTTTATTCTTTAGACTGTAATTTAAAAATCATTTCCTCAGAGAAAGCTTCCTTGATTCCCCAGTCTGGGTCAGGACCCTCTGTCATTCACTCCGATAGAGCCATAAATTTTTTTTCATAGCACTTATCATGGTTTGCAATTAGATATTTATTTTTTTCAGTTTTGAATTGATGTCTGTCTCCCCTGTTAGACAGTAAGCTCCATGAAGGTCCAGTCCATGAGGGCAGGTCCATGATCTGTTCTCCACTGGGGTAAGGAATAAATGAGAGAATGAAGAAGCAAGGGATTTGGAGACAGATGACCTCATTCCAGCCTCCAGCCCACTTCTTGCTCTCCCTGAGACTTTAACAGCCTGGTGTGGCTCAGTCTTCTCACTTGTCAGATGGGAGTGAAGTTACTCATACCTGCTTATTTCACTGGATTGTGTAAGGATCCCATGAGATAACAATCGAAAATCATGAGGCGTTACACGGACGTGAGGGGTGGCTGGAATGAAGAAAGAGACATAGAAAAAGTCAGAAATCACTCAGTCAGCACACACTGCTGAAGAGAAGGTCTGGGTGGGGAGGGTTGCCTGCTTGGACAGAGAGTTCAGAACTGAGTGCAGCTCTGTGTGTGTGTGTCTGCATGGGCGCCTCTCCAGGGGCCCTCTGGGTATGCCCTTCGACACTTTCCTCACCTCCCCATTACTTGAACGAGATGAAGATGAGAGAGAATGTTAGAAGAATAAGCACTTGCTTGAGCAAGCATACAGGTGATGGAGAAGAGAAGATGTGCAGTTGGGTGTCTGTGTGTGTGTTGGTGTGTGTGTGTTGGGTATGTCTGTGTGTTGGGGTGTATGTGTTGGTGTGTGTGTTGAGGTGTGTCTGTGTTGGGGTGAATGTGTTGGAGTGTGTGTATGTTGGTGTGTGTGTTGGGGTGTGTCTGTGTGTGTGTTGGGGTGAGTGTGTGTGTATGTTGGTGTGTGTGTTGGGGTGTGTCTGTGTGTGTTGGGGTGAGTGTGTACGTATGTTGGTGTGTGTTTGTGTCGGTGTGTGTGTATTGGGGTGTATGTTGGAGTGTGTTGGGCTGTGTATGTTGGTGTGTGTATGTGTTGAGGGGTGTGTGTTGGGGTGTGTCTGTGTGTGTTGGGATGTGTGTGTTGCAGTGTGTGTGTATGTTGGTGTGTGTTTGTGTTGGTATGTGTGTGTGTTGGGGTGTGTGTGTGTATGTTGGAGTGTGTGTTGGGCTGTGTATGTTGGTGTGTGTATGTGTTGAGGGGTGTGTGTTGGGGTGTGTCTGTGTGTGTTGGGATGTATGTGTTGCAGTGTGTGTGTATGTTGGTGTGTGTTTGTGTTGGTATGTGTGTATGTTGGTGTATGTGTGTGTTGAGGTGTTTCTGTGTGTTGGGGTATGTTGGGGTGTGTCTGTGTGTATGGTGGTGTGTGTGTGTTGGTGTGTGTCTCCGTGTGTGTTGGGGTGTGTGTGTCAGGGTGTGTCTCTGTGTGTGTTGGGGTGTGCGTGTATGTTGCCCCACACCAGGGCTGTATGTCTGTGTGGTAATGTGCAGGTGTGCAGTGTGGTCTTGGCTGCTGTGGGGGAAGAGGTATTCAGCTGCACCCAACTTGCTGTCCTTTGGCGCTGTCTGTGTGTGCACACCCTTCTCTTTGCTGGGGCTCCAAAGCTGGAAGCTCTCGCTGCCTTAGCTGCTTCTGGAAATCAATCTACTTCCCCTTCCAAAACATCTGAAGGAGGGGGACAGTGCCCTCTAGTGGGAACATATGCGCAGCTGCAGCTTCCTCCACCCATGCCTCATGCCCCACTCCACCCAAGTCTGGAAGTGTCCCCTCTGAAGCCCTTCATGGGGAATGCGAAGGAGGCCCTGCCCTCTGAGAGCTCAAGATCTGGCAGGCAGGAAAAAGATGCACATGGGACAGGACACACGGGTTCAGGCAGGAGAAGACGGAGGTCAGCAGCTGAAGGTTGGGGGGGGTCTCTCCTAATCTCTGCAGTGACTTATCTCTGGTTGCCCTGGGTATTCCTGGCCTTCCTTGCTTCCTGTTCCTGCACACGGTCTCTTGGTCCTGCTCTATTACTCTCAGTTATTACTCACAGCTGTAGGGCCTTGAGGAGAACTGGACCCTTCAGTTCATTCCCTGAGTGGGCACTAACAGCGCCCTGTGCAGTCCGGGGAGGCTGCTTGGAGGAGGTAGCATGGGAGTAGGGTCTTGAAAAAGGAGTAGGAATTCTTCAGATGGAGTCCAGGGAAGGCATAGGACTGTGGATGAGTCTCGTGTGTCTGGGGACGGGTCGTGGCATCTGGATGCTGGCCTGGGGTGGAGAGAACATTGCATTGCTTTCAGCTTTGTGGGGCCACAAGAGATGACTAAATTTTGACAGGAGGCAGTGGGGAGTGAGAGAAGGTCTTTAAGCAGAAGAATGATTAGAGTCACACAGCACAGACTAACAGTGGGGAGAAACTGCAAGGAGGCAGAGACCCATTGAGAAGTTGTTGTTTCGGCAAAAGAGGATGAGGCCAGTCTGAGGGCAGAGGCAGAAGGATGGAGAGGGGCCAGAGCTTAAGGCACCACTTAGGGGACCTCTCTGTCCCTGGCAGCAAAGCTGAGGCCAAAGGTTCCACATCACTCAGTTCTGCTAGAACCTGGCACCCTGCCTCTCATCCCCAACACACTCTAGGGTCTCTGCAAATGGAGAAGGGAAGATGGTGGGAGCAGGGAGGGAGAAGAAAGGAGGAAGAGGGAGAATGTGGCCTGGGGCTAGGGGATGCTTAAGGAATGGGGGGACCCAAGCAGACACACCTAGCCCCAGTCTAGCCCCATGGCTCCTCCTCTGGCCCTGCAGAGAAAGAGTTAATCTGCTATACCTCCCTCTCCTCTGCCCCCCTTCCCCTCCTCCCCTCAGGTCACCTTCTTGGCCCTGGAGACTTGGCTGGTGGCTCAAGTTCCTCAACCAGTGGCCCTGAGTAATCAGAGGACACAGAGGGCCCAGGGGCCTGGGGGCAGGGAATGGTAAATTAGGGGCAGGAGAGCCTCAGAGACTGAGAGGCCGGGAGTCTGCAAGGCTGAGGGTTTCGGGGGGAACCCCAAGTTGGTTCCCAATACTCTCTACCTGACCCAGGTTCCCCCGCCTCGCCCAGCACTGATCTCAGTTTCTTCCACCCACCAGAGAATTCCTCGAGCTCTAAATTGTTGGGGAATGGGGGGCAAGTTGAAAGGGGTAGTGGTGATCTGCCAGGAAGCTTTCCAGCAGCAGGAGACAGGGTCCCTCCCCACAGTGCCGGGAACTGTCAGAAATGAGTCTGTGGTCAGTGAGAAACCGCTGCTAATGGAACCTGGGCTGGCCCACAAGCCACAGGAGGGGTGAGGGAGAGGAGAGGAACCAAAATACAGCTCAGCATGGGGGGTGGGTTGAGGCTGGTAATGCTGACCTGAAGTAGAGCTGGGGCCAGGGAGGGAAGGGAAGAGAAACAGGGTGGGGACTGGCTAGAGGGACCTTGGGGGCAGGCAGTGATTGCAGGGGAATTGGGGATTCAGCGAGTAACTGAAAAGTAAATTGGGGTCAGGACAGTGATCAGAAAGGAGCTAGGGATGAGAGGAATAATTAAAGGGGAAGTGGGGTCTCGGTGGATTGGGAGAATTGGGGGTCAGTGCAATACTTGGGTGGATTATGGGTCAAAGGAAATGAGAGAGGAATTGGAGGTCTGAGAGAGTGCCCGGTGGGGGGGGTACTGGGGGGCTCAGATATCCCAGAGGAATAACTGGACCAGGGGAGAATAGGGAGAGGACCCAGAATTGGGATAAGGGCACTGAGGGACATGCTGAAGACTGAAGGATGACAGAGAGCATGAGTGTGTATTGTTTGTGTCCTGGGGGTGCAGGGACTGTTGATGCTGTGATCATCATGGCAGTGGGCGCAAAGGATGGCGCCAGATCCCTCCTCACCTGGGAGGGGTAGTTTCCACAAGCCCCAGCCCTAGGCTTTTCCAGGGTTTCCACTCTATCCTAAGACCCCTCTGTGCTGCTGGAGCTGGTGACAGGAAAGGGACTCCAGCCCCCTGCTCTCCATCAGCCTCCCTTTCCCACTGCCATCAATTATTCATCAGCCCAGATGCCCGCCCTCCCTGGCAGGGCAGGCTGGTCCTCCTCCCATGCCCCGCCCCAGCCACACTGCCACAGAGGCCCTGTGAGGAAGGACGGCTGGCCGGGCTGTGGAGACCTGGCTGAAGAGCTGGGTGGCTGGCTCTGCTGGACTCTGCCAGGGTCACATTGCCTTCCACTCTGGCACCTTCCCCCTTCCTCCTGCCAGTCCCTGGCACCAGGAAGCCCCTGGAGAAGATGCCCATCCAGATTTTCTGCTCCATGTCATTCTCCTCTGGAGAGGACGCCCCAGGGCCCTTGGGAGATATCTGGGGTACCCACCACCATCAGCAGCAGCGGGACAACTCAGAATCAGAAGAGGAGGAAGAGAAGGAAAAGGAAGCAGCGAGGAAGGAGGCCAGTGAGGGGCATTCACCCATGGACTTGGTGGCCTTCGCCAACAGCTGCACCCTCCATGGCACCAACCACATCTTTGTGGAGGGGGGTCCAGGGCCAAGGCAGGCACTGTGGGCAGTGGCCTTTGTCCTGGCACTGGGTGCCTTCCTGTGCCAGGTAGGGGACCGCGTTTCTTATTACCGCAGCTACCCACACGTGACCCTGCTAAACGAAGTGTCCACCAGGGAGCTGGCCTTCCCAGCGGTCACCCTCTGCAACACTAATACCGTGCGGCTGTCCCAGCTCAGCTACCCTGACTTGCTTTATCTGGCCCCCATGCTGGGACTGGATGAAAGTGATGACCCTGGGGTGCCCCTCGCTCCACCGGGCCCTGAGGCCTTCTCTGGGGAGCCCTTTAACCTGCATCGCTTCTACAATCGCTCCTGCCACCGGCTGGAGGACATGCTGCTCTATTGTTCCTACCAAGGGGGGCCCTGCGGCCCTCACAACTTCTCAGTGGTGAGTGGGGCCCCATGCCTGGCACAGCACCCCGAGAGTGTCTGCCATGGCTCTCCCGGACTGTCACCTCCTGGGGCTGGGGCTGGGGCTGATGACTGTGCTGCTCCCTACCTCACCTGGTTGACCCAGGCCAGAGCTCACCCGGGAGTCCAGGGCCTGGAGCTGGGCTGATATTCCAGGTCCACACCAGTACTGCTTTTCCTGTTAGAAGCTTGAAACACGTCTGTCTTAGTTGGCCCCTGTGTGTCCTCCAGCCCTACCTGTCCTTCCCAAGACAACCTCATGGTCCAGCAGGGCCTGGGACCTTGCTCCATCTGTGAGGTCAACCTTTGATCTGTTGGTGAACGCCAATGCCTGGCCAGTTGTTCACTATTTTGACTGGCATCTGTGGACTGAAGCTGGGGTGGGTGTTGCCTGGTCTCTGGCGGTACAAGAGAAGGGAGTGAAAGGGAGACAGTAGAAGGGTGGGGACCTCCCCCACCCCCACCCCTTCATGCCCCTTGTCAGCAGCTCCCGCAGCAGGGACTTCAATGCGTCTTCACTTGGTCTTCCTGTGCCCTCCTATGGGCACCCCACCCCACCAGCTCTGTGTGTGTGTGTGTGTATGTGTGTGTGTGTGTGTAAATAAAAGGTCTCTAAATCATATCCCTATCCCCAGCTTTAAGTGGCCAGGGACCCTCTTCCTAGGGGAAGCTCTCACTGGGAACTGTCCTCCTGCTTGGCCCCCCACCCAGGGGTCTAGGGCCTTACCTGCTAGTGGGCCACCTGGCACCCCAATGTCTCTCCTTAGTTCATCTTCCAGGTCTGTCTGGCCTGACTGCTGTCCTGCCCCGCCAGCTCCCAGATGCCAGGCCTTCCCAGGTCCTCCACCCCTTCTCTAGTGTAGGGGCAGGGTGTGTAATCATACCCATGCATCATCGGATGACTGCAGGATACAGAGCCCTGGGGGTTTGGGCCACTGGGCCTCAGGAAGGCTTCCTCTGGTCCTGAGGGTAGAGCAGACACTTCTCACCCAGGCCCACCAGGTGGCAGCAGCAATCCACTTTACAGCAGCCCAGTCCTCTGAGCCAGCACAAGGCTAGGAGTCCTAGCTGGCCTCAGACACCTCTAAATCCCATACAGCTCCTGATGGAGTGTAGGCATGGGCATGGGTCCCACCTGCAGCCTGTGGCTGGGTGTCACAGACCTGGTTGTGGATCTGGGGACTAGGAAGCCTTGGAATTCTCTTTGCCTCATCTCTGTACCTCACCCACAAAATGGGGAGTATGTCTCCTTTTCTGGAAGACAGTGGAGGAGGCTGTTCTAGGAAGGGGCAGGCTACAAAGACCCTATACCCTAGTAACCCATTGCCATTGCTGCTCCAATCTGGCCTGAAACTCTTTTGTCTCTCCCCTGCTCTGGGCTGTATTGACTCACCTTGTGACCTGTTTTGTGGACTTCATTAACATCCAGCAGTAGTAAAAGCACAGCCACCCCAACCTGGGGACATTCAAGGAGGCTGTGGGGAAAAGGCCAAGAACAACTTGTTTGCTTATCTCTCTGCAGCTTTGCAGTCAGCACTGTGACCAGGGTTGCACTGAGGCATGGAGTGGGGAGAAGACTGGGGAGACAGCCCCCAGGGCTGAGATAGCTTCTGAGGCGCTCCTAGTTTTGCAAAAGCATTAACACACATGCCATGCCGTGGGGGCTCAGTCCCAAGTGCTGGGAGGAGAGGTGCTGGTGCGTGGTTGAGCATGATCCTTAGCATGGCAACTGGGTCTGCCTTCAGGTTGTGTTGATAATGGAATAATGATGGACCCAAGGGGCTAGTGGCTGAAGAAAACCAAAAAACTGAGTTTGGGCCGGGCGCGGTGGCTCAAGCCTGTAATCCCAGCACTTTGGGAGGCCGAGGCGGGTGGATCACGAGGTCAAGAGATCGAGACCATCCTGGTCAACATTGTGAAACCCCGTCTCTACTAATACAAAAAAATTAGCTGGGCATGGTGGCGCGTGCCTGTAATCCCAGCTACTCAGGAAGCTGAGGCAGGAGAATCGCCTGAACCCAGGAGGCGGAGGTTGCGGTGAGCCGAGATCGTGCCATTGCACTCCAGCCTGGGTAACGAGAGTGAAACTCCGTCTCAAAAAAAAAAAAAAAAAAAAAACTGAGTTTGGCCTGGCACAGTGGCTCATGCCTGTAATCCTAGCATTTTGGGAGGCCAAGGTGGGCGGATCATTTGAGGTCAGGGGTTCGAGACCAGCCTGGCCAACATGGTGAAATCACGTCTCTACTAAAAATACAAAAATTAGCCAGGCATGGTGGCAGACACCTGTGATCCCAGCTACTCAGGAGGCTGAGGTAGAAGAATCGCTTAAACCTAGGAGGCGGAGGTTGCAGTGAGCCAAGATCGCGCCACTGCACTTCAGCCTGGGCAACAGAGCAAGACTCCATCTCAAACAAACAAACAAAGAAATAAACAAAAAACTGAGTTTGGGTCTTGGGGAAAGCAGAATTTCAGATTTCCAGAGTGAAATCTAGGAAAAGAGAGATGTCTCGGAGGTGGAGGCCTCAGGAGCTTGGGCCTGAGGAAAGGGTCCCAAGCAGGGGCCAGGGATCTGGCCATGATAGGATCCTGGGGATGAAAATGCATATGTTTCAGGGTCCTGGCAGGAAAAAGACAGCCCCTTGATGATTCAATTGAAGACTTTAACAAAGGGACTGTTGACAGAGCTGTGGGCAGGGTTAAGTAGACCAATGAGGGGCGCTGAGGCAGCAAGCAGTACTAGGAAATCGTTATCACTTCTAGGCCGAAGAAGCACAAAAGAAGACAGTGCTGTGTAGGGAGCTCTCCTGGCAGGGTTTGTAATCCTGGAGGGCCTAAGCTGCTACTAGAGCTAGAGGGGCAGGGCTGGGGAAGGACTCATACCCCAGTCTTTCCTCCTGCCTTCTGATCCATGACCGATACTTCCCAATGGTCAAACCCAACTAGAAGCCCATGCAGCTGGCAAAGGAGCTCAGGCAAAGCTCCCTACAAGGAACAGTTTTCCAGGGCACACAGAGGGCAAGGAAGGGTGGGAAACAGGTGGGAGAGGGGAGCAAATGGAGATTGGGCTGTACCCCAAAGGGTCTTGAGATCCCAAAGCTGGGATGGCTGGGAACAGCCCTTGGTGAGCAGAGGGTGCTGGCAGGACTCTCAGGCTCTCCACTCTGCCCCGCCAGGTCTTCACACGGTATGGAAAGTGCTACACGTTCAACTCGGGCCGAGATGGGCGGCCGCGGCTGAAGACCATGAAGGGTGGGACAGGCAATGGGCTGGAAATCATGCTGGACATCCAGCAGGACGAGTACCTGCCTGTGTGGGGGGAGACCGGTACGTCACCCCTCTCAGGGGCCCCTCCACATGGCTTTAGGCCCCAGCCTCTGCCAGAGGATTCCTGGGCTTCACCGTGAGACCTGGGCAGGGCCTGGGCTTTCCCCTCTGCCCCCAGCATCTCACCATCTCCATCACTGACTCTACCTGACTTCCACACTCATATCTCTCTGACTCCCCCTTCCTGGCTCAGTTACTCTCCAAGGTAACCAGCCATCCTTTTCCATCAGCAGCCGCCACTCACTCTATAAATAACTCCCTGTCTTCTCAGGCTGCCTGCCTGTCGGGTCTCGGGGGGGCCTTGGGGCAGAGAGAGATGGGGGAGAAGGGAGAAAGGTGGGGGGAGAAATGGAGAGCATCTGAGACAGTGATACTCTGGGAGAAAGTATTTGAAACACCAAGAAGCAGAGCAGAAGCCAGGTAAGAAAAGAAGTTTGTAGGATACAGGGGTCATGGGAGCAGCACGGAGCTGGTAAACCCAGAAGGAGGCTGGGGTGTGGGCTAGGACCCTATAGACGTCCCCCACCCCAGCCCCAGTGTATGCTATGCTTATTCCCAGGAGAGGTAGGACGCCCCCAGGTCCGAAGGGGATTAGGGAGTCAGGAGCCTCCCAACCCACACACCCCTCATTCCCCTAGACGAGACGTCCTTCGAAGCAGGCATCAAAGTGCAGATCCATAGTCAGGATGAACCTCCTTTCATCGACCAGCTGGGCTTTGGCGTGGCCCCAGGCTTCCAGACCTTTGTGGCCTGCCAGGAGCAGCGGGTGAGAGGGCCATGGGAGGCTGGTCCTGGGGTGGGATGTCGAGGGGTCCAGATGGAGTGGCGGGCAATCAGTAATGGGAAGGACAGGTGAGTGAGGACCTGGGTGGTAGTCTGGCTAGTCAGAAGCATGAGTGATGGAATGAACAAGAATGCTCTGTAAATTCTGAGACCTTTGGAGGCTGCAGAGGGAGAGGGGGGCAGAACTCCAGAGATCTACATCTTGTCAAAGGAGTCCATCAAGCTGATCTGGGGAGAAGTCCCCACGCTCCCCCAGCTCCCTGGCTCTCCCAGCAGCTCATCTACCTGCCCCCGCCCTGGGGCACCTGCAAAGCTGTTACCATGGACTCGGATTTGGATTTCTTCGACTCCTACAGCATCACCGCCTGCCGCATCGACTGTGAGACCCGCTACCTGGTGGAGAACTGCAACTGCCGCATGGTGCACATGCCAGGTCAGGCCCCGAGGCTCCGAGCACACTCCTGGGGCCCCTGGGCCTCCACTGCCCCTCACTAGCTCCCCATCCATATCAATCTCCCCACCCCAGTTCCAGCCCACCCTATCCCATACCCATCTGGCTCTTGTCTCTCTGACCTTAGTTCCTGCCTTCACCTCCAGGGATGGGCGGGAAGGGTCAACGAGGTATGGACTGGGAATGGGTCACTTCTGGGGCAGCATGGGGGCCAACCAGTCCTCTCCTCCCATTCTCTCCCAGCTCACACCTTCTAGGCCTTTATTTGGTACTACCACTATCACCAGACCCCTTGAATCCCCCATCCTGCATCACTGTCTTTTCTCCTCTGTAGGGGATGCCCCATACTGTACTCCAGAGCAGTACAAGGAGTGTGCAGATCCTGCTCTGGGTGAGCGCCCCTAGCCTGGGGCAGTCTGGGGGAGGGAAAAGGTACTGACAGCCACGTGCACGGGGTTTCAGGTCAAGCTCCCAGAAGCCTCAGATAACTCCTGGACCGGGCTGCACCCTCTCCTGTGTCTGACTTTAAAGCTGGGAATGGCCAGGCGTGATGGCTTACACCTGTAATCCCAGCACTCTGGGAGGCTGAGGTGGGCAAATTGCTTAAGCCCAGGAGTTTGAGACCAGCCTGGGTAACATGGTGAAACCCCATCTCTACGAAAAATACAAAAAAAAAAAAAATGTGGGTGTGGTGGCATGTGCCTCTAGTCCCAGCTACTCCAGCGGCTGAGGTGGGAGAATTCCTTGAACCTGGGAGGCAGAGGTTGCAGTGAGCCAAGATTGCACCACTGCACTCCAGCCTGGGTGACAGAGCAAGATCCTGTCTCAAAATGATAATAATCAATAAAGTTGAGAATAGCATCTTCAGAGGCTCCTATGAAAAATGAACAGAGGTCATCTGGGGACGGGCTTCGTCTTCTTTCATCAGCCCCTCAGCCAGTTGACCCTGGAGGGCCCTGAGGAAGTGACATAAGAGTAAGAAATATCCATGGGGAGGCTTGGTGAGGGTTAGCACAAGGTGGACACAGCTGTGAGGGGGCAGCTGGGGGTCTCCTCCCTCTCCTAGTTCTCTCCATCTACATCTTTGGTTCAGTGGCCTGCAGGGTTCAGCAGGTAAAGTCCTCAAACATGCCTCAGGCTGGATGGTGAGGTAGGATGTTGGCAGAGTTTGACATCCCGGCAGGACACGGAAAGAGAAAGGGGCCCAGGGTTTCTCTGGGCAGAGCTAGGATGGGCATGTGGGAAGGTGCTAGCAGAAGGGCACCACTCAACTGGCACCTCTCACCTGGCTGAGTGCAGACTTCCTGGTGGAGAAGGACCAGGAGTACTGCGTGTGTGAAATGCCTTGCAACCTGACCCGCTATGGCAAGGAGCTGTCCATGGTCAAGATCCCCAGCAAAGCCTCAGCCAAGTACCTGGCCAAGAAGTTCAACAAGTCTGAGCAATACATAGGGTAAGGGCTCTGGCTGGGTAGAGCAAGACCCTTGGGCTGGGACTGTGGAATGTATGAGTGGGGTTTGATGGAGGTGGGGGCTGACAGGCAGGAGGAAGTTGAGACAATACAGGGAAGGTCCAAGAGGCAAGCAAAAAGTCTAGGGTGGGTATGCAGGAAGATCAAGCCAGAATAAGCAAGGGAAGCACCCCTTTCTCCTCCCTCTTCATCCTTATTGTTGGAACCGGAGTTGCCTTATACTTGATGCATACGGCATACAGTGCAGAACATTTTTTCATATGTGGCATCTCATTTAACCCTAAAAGGCAGGTATCTCCATCAGCATCTCACTTTATGGACATGGAAACTGAGATTCAGAGAGGCTGACTTGCTAAGATCACTTGGCTAGTAAGAGACAGAGATATGACTTGAACCTAGGTCTCCTCCCCCAACCCCTGTGCAGGGAGAACATCCTGGTGCTGGACATTTTCTTTGAAGTCCTCAACTATGAGACCATTGAACAGAAGAAGGCCTATGAGATTGCAGGGCTCCTGGGTGAGCTGCTGATGGCACCTGTCCCCTTCCCATGCCATGGGCATGACGTGGCTCCTTGTCATCCAAAAGCAGGGTGCTCACTTCTGTCCCATGAGGGCCCTCCTCCCCAGAGGCCCTTCCCCAAACCCTGTTGTCTTGGTAAGTGGTGGAGGAAGGGGACTGAGCCTTCTCTTAGGGCATAGGGGAATAGACAGGTCTGTGGACATGAGGGAGGGATAGGTGTGGAAGTGGAGAGTATTTCATATGCCCCTAAAATTGGCCCCAAAACTAAGAGGGTTGTGGTATTTTGTAAATGATTATTTTTTCTGAAAAACACCTGCTCGTTTTAGAAAAGTAGAAAAATGCAGAACTAAGCTTAGGGAAGAAAATAAAAATTCCACTTGAATCTGGCTTAGCAATCCTTCTGTGCGAAGGCTGCCAATCCCTTTGAGAATACAACTTGCCTACCCCAGTCCCAGTAAGCCCTGTTGCTGCCCCCACGGTGTCCTGACCCCTTGGCCCCCGCCCCCGCAGGTGACATCGGGGGCCAGATGGGGCTGTTCATCGGGGCCAGCATCCTCACGGTGCTGGAGCTCTTTGACTACGCCTACGAGGTAAGCGGGGGCGGAGCCCGGCGCGGGGCCACATGGGGGCGGGGCCCAGCCCGCCCACCTGCCCCGTCCGGTCCTAGGTCATTAAGCACAAGCTGTGCCGACGAGGAAAGTGCCAGAAGGAGGCCAAAAGGAGCAGCGCAGACAAGGGCGTGGCCCTCAGCCTGGACGACGTCAAAAGACACGTGAGGGAGCGAGCGAGGGCGCCCTCCGGCCTGCCCCTGCCTCCAACGCCCCAGGAAC
This sequence comes from Aotus nancymaae, assembly GCF_030222135.1. Lineage (NCBI taxonomy): Eukaryota > Metazoa > Chordata > Mammalia > Primates > Aotidae > Aotus > Aotus nancymaae. The sequence goes on from NW_026988428.1 coordinate 33,907,352, forward strand.
CCCCGTCCACCCCCGCCCACCTGCCGCTGCCACCACCTCTTCTCCTTTGCCTCCCCAACGCCCCAGCACTACCTGAGGCTCTTCTGAGGGATAACCCGTCCCTGTCCTGTGCCCTTCCCCCAGAACCCATGCGAGAGCCTCCGGGGCCACCCTGCCGGGATGACATACGCTGCCAACATCCTACCTCACCATCCGGCCCGAGGCACGTTCGAGGACTTTACCTGCTGAGCCCCGCAGGCCGCTGAACCAAAGGCCTAGATGGGGAGGACTAGGAGAGGGAGGGGGCCCCCAACTGCCCCCACATCTGCCCTGGGGACTCCCCACACTCCGGGGCAGATCTTTCCTCTTGTCTGTGGTGAGGAAGGAGTCTTGACCATAGAGTCCTCTCCCTGCCTCTATCCCATTCTTTTTACATTCAACAAAACTAATCTAAAAAAGAACTAAAAAGGGAGAATGGGGCAAGGGATCTCAGGCTGCCCCTCTCTCCTCCATGCTGCCTCCCTAGCTCCCAGCCTGAATTCTGTCTGTCTGGCTGTCATCTGAGTGTCCACCTACATTCTGCTGCCACCAGTCACCAAAGCCCCCTCCCAGTGAGGGGTGGAAGGGATCCCTGGGGCCTGGAATTTGGCCCCAAACCAGAGAATGTACCTTAAGAGGGAGGGCTAGTGTGGGGGAGGGCGGCTTCCCCAGCCTTAAGAGACCCTCTTAGCCCAGTGACTGTCCCCAAACCCAAGTCTCCTGGCAGGAACTAAAACCTCAGCCCCACTCTCTCACACCACATGGAATCTCATGGGGGTCGGAGATCCCCTGAAGAAGTAGAAATGGGGACAAGATGTGGCCCTGGTGCTGTAGGCTACATCCTGATACCTATAAGTTCCCCCCACCCCCACCCCACAGCTGCTGGAGAGAAATCCCAAGAGGCAGCCCTCCCTCACCATCCCATAAAAGACCTGGCTGGTTAGTGTCCAGCTCAGGGAGAAGGGCGCTGGTACCCAACCTCGCTGGTCCCTCTCCTGGAGGCCCTTGTAGAGGGCCACGTCCATAAATTTTCTTATGGAACTCTCCCACATCCTCTTCCCCAACTTCATTTGCTTCTCTCAACAACCTCATCTGCATTTTCTATTTCTATATGATACAGACTCTATATTGCTATATCTCTGTATATACTTTCCCCCACCCTGTCTGTCTTAACCCCATCCCCTCTTGTCTCTGAGAACCATTCTCCCACCCCAACTTCCACCTTCTGTGTTTCTGCCCCCTTCCTGGTCTCTGAATGCCTTCGCCTGTATAAAGAGTTGGACTCTCTCCCCTGGTGTCTGTACTGTGTACACACATCCCTCTGAGAAGCACAAGGAGACGACACGCGCATTGTAACCTTTGCACTGTCTCAGTGGCGACAAAGGAAGCTGTGAATCACAAGCTCTGCCTCTTTCTGGCCTCACCCTCTCCCTGAACCTGGGCACCCTCAGCTCTCCCTGCAGCCTTAACATTCCCTTCCCCTGCTCCTCCTATCCCGTTGCCCTTTGCCCAGCTGACCGTGGCATCCCCAGGGAAGGGGTTGCTGTAGAAATAGCCCCTACCCAGGGGATGGAGGTCTGCTCTGAACACTAAGCCGAACGTGTCAGAGATGGAAGGGAGCTGGGGATTGGCAACTCCTGAAGCTGGGGCAGTGGGATGCTGACAGGCAGAAGCTGAGGTCCTCAGTCAGTGGCCTTTCCTCCTTCTGGGTGCCCAGCCACCTCTTCTCACCTGATACCCAAGTCCACCACTTTTATTTTCTGGTGAGGTGGGCTTGGGAGGAAAGAGAGGCCTAGAGGAGGAGTTGAAAGCTCTGCTGTTCTGTCCCTCCCTATCTTAATGAGAGACAAGTGAGGTGGAGGCCCAACCCCCCTCCCTCCACCAGACACTCCTCCCAGGCCTGAGCCCCAACCCCTCTCCAGGCCTTCTTTCCCCAGATGTGTCTTGGTCTCCAATCCCAGATCAGGACCTGTGGGCAGGTCACCTGTGCATTGGCCTGGAGCTGGAGAGTAAGGCTATCGGATCTTTGGAAACTCTTGGTTCCTAGGAGTTTTTCAGAGATCATACCTCCCCAGAGGGAAGCAGGAATGAGGCCAAAAAGTGTGCACTGGATAGGGAACAGTAGGCAGGGCTCCGGGTGACGCATGCCTCTGGGTCTAATAAACTGGGTTTCAACCATCTCCTCTTCAGTGTTGTTCTCTTATTTGAAAAGTATTTAAGTATTCTCACTAAGTGCCTAGAGCTGAGCTTGGTTTGGGGCCAAACAATTAGGGGATGAGTAAGGAGAAGGTTTGAGTAGGGAGAGTGTGGTCCTTCTGGAATGGGACCGGCTGACCGTCATACCCAGGATAGGTTTGAATCACTGGGCAGGGAAAGAGGGAGAAGTCAAAGGCAAGAAAGGTCCAAAACAATCCCCAGCACCACAAACGATGCTTTAGTGAGAGAGCAGGGTCAAAATTCAAGATAAACTGGAACTTATTATAAAATCTGAGAGCAGGCTGGCACGGTGGCTCACACCTGTAATCCCTGCCCTTTGGGAGGTTGAGGTGGGCAGATCACTTGAGGTCAGGAGTTCGAGACCAGCCTGCAAAACATAGCGAAACTATTTTTTAATATTCAAAAAAACAATCTGAGACCAAGCACAATAACTCACACCTGTAATTCCAGGATCTGGGGAGGCTGAGGCAAGCGGATCATTTGAGCATAGGAGTTCGAGACCAACCTGGGCAACATGGAGAAACCCCATCTCTACCAAAATACAAAACAGCCTGGCATGGTGCACCACCATGGTGCCTGTGGTCCCAGCTAGCTACTCCAGAGGCTGAGGTGGGAGGATCACTTGAGCCCGGGAGGCGGAGATTTCAGTGAGCTGAGATCGCATTACTGTACTCCAGCTTGGGCAACAGAGAGAGACGTCATCTAAAAATAATAATAAAATAATCTGGAAGCAGGTTAGGCCAGAGACAAAGTTAGGTTGAAGTTCCCACATGAGGTAATTATTGAGGCACTTTATCTGTGGAATGAGTCCCCTTATGAGCAAGGAGATCTGGAATCTTGGCTTCGGCTTTACCGCTAACTTGCTGGTTGACCTTTGCCAAGTCATTCACCTTCTGTGAATTCAGCTTTCCCATTTGTAAAATGGAATAAACTGTGCGCTTCCCTCCTCAGCCCCTGACAGTTATAGCAGTAAGAAAATGAAACGAAAAGCAATCAAAGCGTTTTGGAAAGTTAATGCCATGCGTCAAGAAGAAGCTATTACTCCAAGCCCCTCTTCATCAGAGGGCTAGAGTCAGGGCAGGGTTGAGACGGGCTGAGGCTGTGGTCCCCCTTTCCAGGTCCTTGTCTTCCTCCCGTCGGCCTGGGGGCGCCCGCTCACGGGGCTTTTCTATCCCAGAGCTCTTCTCTATGGTTTTCCCTCCCGGACCGTGAAGGCGGGAGGGCGTGGCTAGCACGCCTTTTCCGCTAGTCGCCCCCCTCTAGCCCACAGTCTCGCTGCCCTGAGCCTCCCGTGCCGGCCGGCCGGCCGGGGAAACAGGCAGGAGCTCGGGGGGCGCGCGGGGGGCGGGGGGAGTTCCGGTTCCGGTTCTTTGTGCAGCTGCATCGGCGGCTCCGGGAAGATGGCGGCCCGGGCGGGTTTCCAGTCTGTGGCTCCCAGCGGCGGCGCCGGAGCCTCAGGAGGAGCGGGCGCGGCTGCTGCCTTGGGCCCGGGCGGAACTCCTGGGCCTCCAGTGCGAATGGGCCCGGCTCCGGGTCAAGGGCTGTACCGCTCCCCGATGCCTGGAGCGGCCTATCCGGTGAGTGGGGCAGGAGGAGGGGCGCGCGGGCCGGGGGCGGGGCCGAGCGGGACCTGGGAGTGACAGGGGTCGGGGAAGAAGTAGGAGGGACTCCCTTGGGAGGGGTTCGGGCTCTGGGTGGGGGTTGAGGGAGGCAGTTAGCGTCCCCACCTGCTCCTAGGGGCATTGTTTCCCTGGGGAGTCGGTGGAGAACCAGGGTGGGTGAAGTGGGTCCGGGATACCATTACGAGGGCCGGAGTGCAAAGGGGCTTGAGCAGCTCCATCCAGTGATTAGAGGAACACAGATGTAGCTGGCAAATTGAGGTCAGCTTCTAAAGAGATGGTAGTTAGCAGAGTAAATGTGGAATTCGAGATGTCCGATGTGTCCGATCCAAAATAAGACTGAGGAGAATTTCAATATAATCTGACTCTCTCTTAGCTTTTGGACCCCATTTTTCTATGGAGTCACTACTGGAGCAAAGGGTTCTCCTCTCATTGTCCTCCATTCCATCCCTAAACCTTACTTCATTCAAATAATTCAGGCATCCCCTGCTTTTCTGTCTTGGTGGGGTTTAGCAGGTGAAACCATGACATCTCTGGGTCCTTTCCCCTCTGTAGAGACCAGGTATGCTGCCAGGCAGCCGAATGACACCTCAGGGACCTTCCATGGGACCTCCTGGCTATGGGGGGAACCCTTCAGTCCGACCTGGCCTGGCCCAGTCAGGGATGGACCAGTCCCGCAAGAGACCTGCCCCTCAGCAGATCCAGCAGGTCCAGCAGCAGGCGGTCCAAAATCGAAACCACAAGTAAGATGATCCTAGGGCAGAGGGAGGGAGGGAGGAGGCCTGGGAGGACACAGGTGGTGGGAGTACCTGAACCAAGAAGTGGTGGTGCTTTGTCAGCGATGGTCCTACAGGACTGATCCTTGAGAATGCTTGGTGGTGGTGATGGTGGTGGTGGTGGTGGTTCTTTGATTTGAGAGAAGCTTTGCAATCCCTTCGCATTACTATAAATGGACATGCTGACAGCTTATTTTCACATTCTGACTAGTTCTGTCTCAACCTGATAATGGTATGTATTCCCAACAGTGCAAAGAAAAAGAAGATGGCTGACAAAATTCTACCTCAAAGGGTGAGTCCAGGCTATAGGTCTTCTGGAAAGTGTGGTGAGTTTGAGTATAGAGATGATCATCCTAGATCACATTAATTTTTCTGTTCCTAAGATTCGTGAACTGGTACCAGAATCCCAGGCCTACATGGATCTCTTGGCTTTTGAAAGGAAACTGGACCAGACTATCATGAGGAAACGGCTAGATATCCAAGAGGCCTTGAAACGTCCTATCAAGGTAACACAGGAAAGCACTAGGCAGAGAGCCAAAGGAGAGGACCCAGGAGCCTTCAGCAGGCTTAGCATGAGAAATCAAAGGCACAGCACAACTCTCCTTGGCATTTAAATTGCATCTCTCCCTTCCGCCTACAAACTGAGAATTACATTAGGAGGATAAGAACAGAATGGCAAAGGGGGAGGGGCTCTTGATGTCTCTTGCACTAGAAATATACCCTTGTCCATGTTTTTGCTATAACTGCTCTGCTACCTTGGGAACCTGGCACCTTGCATGACTTTGTCCACCTGGCATCCCACTGTATACAGTTGTACTTAGGCTGATGGCTAGTACTCCTCTTCTAAATGGAATCTTTATCCATCCATCCAAGGGACTGGGTAGACAGTAAGCCAGTCTATTAGGAGTAATTTTGGGGTTTGGGGAGACCCTTGTCTTCAACATCAGACCACTGAAGCCCCACGATCAATCCTGTTTCTGCCTTCCTCAGCAAAAACGGAAGCTGCGAATTTTCATTTCTAACACTTTCAATCCGGCTAAGTCAGATGCCGAGGATGGGGAAGGGACGGTGGCTTCCTGGGAGCTTCGGGTAGAAGGACGGCTCCTGGAGGATGTGAGTTCAAGGTCCATCATGGTTGGCATCTAGGGTGGGAGCTGCTGGGAATGAACAGTGTTGTCTGGTCAGCAGGAAGCTTAACTGGTGCTCACAGCTCCTTTTGGGAGCAGTAGGGAGAGGGATGCTCTGTTCCCTGCACAAAAGACAATAGTCCTTTGTGTTTTGCCCCCACACCTTTGGCCCTCACTGGTATCATTTGGAGAACCTTATTGTCCTGGGATCTGACTTGTTGTTTACCTTCCTCTTGGTGCTGCTGGCTGTTGGATTTAGCCATATTTGTAGATTATTTAGGTTTTTTTTGTTTTTTATTTTTGATCAAGTGAGTTTGCACTCAATTTGAGGCCATGTTTCCTCTCTGAGTCCTTGTGGTATCTCCATCTTCCCAGCTTTCATTGGAGACACCCTGCAGTTTAAGTGGGATAGATTTCTCTGACAGGCTCTTTGTTGCTTCCTGGGGAGCATCAGCTGACAGGTGATAGCCCCCAAACTTCCCACCCCAGAAGCTCCTCGGGGAAGCTCACCTTTCTCTCATTCCCTTACATTCTCTGGCTCTATTTTTAGCTGCTCACAGGCAAGCTAATTGGAATGCACTTTTGCAGGAGATCCAGGGCTCAGTGTCAGAACCTCCTTCTCTATATAGGTCTGGTCCATCTGCTGGTGGTGTCATTCTGTCCAAATAAAGCTGTTTTTGTTCTGACTGCTTATTGCCTGTGATTCATTTCCCCTCTAGAATCAGACTTTTCCCTGCTCAAACTCGCTTAGTTATGTGTAATGGTTTGCTTAACTTGCCTCATTTCCCTTGGGCAAATGAGGTGGGGTGAAACAGTGACCCTGTAGGTGTTCTAGGCTGCTTCTTCAGGGTTCTGTTGCTACCATGACTGGTTTAATACCTGCAGATGCCTCCTTTGCCTGTCTCTCCTAAGAGATATTCAGAAGATATTTTAAAGTTTTTTCCCATTGCTCTTGGGGTTCCTTTTTCATAGGATTTTGTCTTGGGAAGTTTCTTCTGGCTGTTTCTAACATGATTTTTCTTTTTTCTCCTCTAGTCAGCCTTGTCCAAATATGATGCCACTAAACAAAAGAGGAAGTTCTCTTCTTTTTTTAAGTCCTTGGTGATTGAACTGGACAAAGACTTGTATGGGCCAGACAACCATCTGGTAGAAGTGAGTAGTTCTGCCTTCTGGGCTTTGACTCTGATTGGAGGATGATGGACTTGGGAGCCATATTTGAATGTCTAAGAACGGGAGATAGAAAGTAGTCACTTTGGGTGTACACAGTACTACTCCAGGTATACAGTTTGCACATTGACCTCTAGGTGGCACTAGCATGTTTAGTTAGGACCAAGGGCTCTTGTAATCTAACTTGTCTCATCTTTTAATGTTACTATCCTGGTCACTGCCGCCTCTTTCAAGGGAAATTCTACTGGTGGCCTCTTGTACATGCCAGGCCATCTCTGCATCTTGCTTGCTAATGATGGTGATACGTAGTTATCCATGCACCAATCATACTTTTTCCTGGTAGCAGTTGCTGTAATTAGAGGGATTGACTGATAGGGTACTAGTACTTGCCAGGGTCACCATCAGGAACTTCCTCTTGGTCTCTGCTCCGTTTAGATTTACATTCCAATTCACCAAAAATCCTTTATTAAGATGTCTCATGGCACACCGTTTTGAGGCCCATGTTAGCAACAGTAGTCTTTGGGATACAGGCAAAACCAGAATGATAGTCCAGCCAGCACTCCAAGTGAACTTAACCAGCTCCTTTCTTTGCCAGTGTAGCTGCAGCCCCTTAACCTCAACCACTAAGAGACATAGGAAGGTCTTTATTACCACCTAATAAGGGAAGTAAGTCATAGAATCAATAGAAATTTGTAAATATATTTAACTTAATTTTATAGCAATAGAGTATAGTGGTTAAGAATGTGGACTGTAGAATCAGACACACCAGAGCTCAGATTGCAGCTCCACCACTTATTGGCTGTTTGACCTAAGCAAGTTACTTTATTCTGCTGAGCGTTAGTTTTCTCATCTGTAAAATAGGTATAAGTGTGCCTGTCTTGTATAGATGTTTGGAAAGTGATAATCCAGGTAAATGTCTTAGAATATTCTTGCACATGGTACTCAGTAAATGATAGTTATGTTATGTTAACTGTTCACATGTGTATTAGCCATTTTGTGGATAAAATTATCACTGGACATTCAGGCTTATTTAAATGTAGCCACAAACAGAATTAAAAGGTTCATCTACTTATACACAGACAGTAATCCCAAAGCCATATGCAGTTTTTAAAAATGCCTCATGCTATTGCTATTACTCTTCTCCAGTAGCCTCAATAATCAAAGTTGAATATTCAGTCATTACAGAAGCTCTTCCCTCCCACCCCAGCTCTTCCTCTGGGAGAGCACCCCCTGACATCTTCCTCTCTGTAGTGGCACAGGACCGCCACTACCCAGGAGACCGATGGCTTTCAGGTGAAGCGACCGGGAGACGTGAATGTACGGTGTACTGTCCTACTGATGCTGGATTACCAGGTATTCTGTGGTGGTGTGAGGGGGGTCCAGCTTTCATAGCCACATCCAGTCAGCAGTCTCCCCTTAAAGGGTTTATGTCTAGTTGTGAATAATTTGCCACTTTGGCATAGAGATAAGAGTCTTAGTGATCTCTGAGTTCTTTCTAGAATTTTTCTGTCCCAGAGAAAGCTCTACATTGTTTGTTGAATAGCTTGAATGTATTACTGCATATGGACCCAGCTAACTAGCTTCATACCCTATACCCTTTGGTTCCCTGCAGCCTCCCCAGTTTAAATTAGACCCCCGCCTAGCTCGGCTTCTGGGCATCCACACCCAGACTCGTCCAGTGATCATCCAAGCACTGTGGCAATATATTAAGACACATAAGCTCCAGGATCCTCATGAGCGGGAGTTTGTCATCTGTGACAAGTACCTGCAGCAGGTAAGTAATGGATCCATTGTTTTACTAGAATCCATTAGACTACTAGTTACACTCAAAATGCTAACCTCAGGTGCTTCTGCCCTTTGCTACAGATCTTTGAGTCTCAACGTATGAAGTTTTCAGAGATCCCTCAGCGGCTCCATGCCTTGCTTATGCCACCAGAACCTATCATCATTAATCATGTCATCAGGTAGGCCTGTGTGTGAGAGGCAGTGCTGTGCTGGAGCTGCCGTCTACCAACTTGCACAAGCCAGTTGTCAAATTTTCAGGAATTTTGCAAACAGGTTGTTAAACAAAGCTGTTATTTACAATTAAATTACATAAACTTATAATTAAATATATTAGACTAAAAGTGGGTAACATATACTCAAAATGTATTACTTCCTCATTATTACATTTTATTGTATTTGTGCTCTTGAGGTTATTTTTGCCTATTGTATTTGCCTGTTATATTTGCCTATTTTTATCTGGTGGAAATATGATATAATGTGTTTATCTGTTATCGCACATCTCTTCCCAACTCTGAACAGTAATGTGATGTTGGTAGCTTGAAATCAGAATATTTAAGCCCCAGAGATCAGCAAATGCCACACACCCAGGCTCTTCTTCCTGCCCTCCTTTGGAAGATCAGTTGTTAAACATTTACCAGGTCTTCACTGATAGAAGGGCTCAGGGCCCATCTTTTCTCTGGATGGTTCAGCATTCAAGTCTGAGCCTCCAATTACATTACTTCTATTCACTCTTTTGTTTAGAAGATGGAGAGGAAGGCACCTCTAGGCAGATAGGGAGTGAAAAAAAGTCATTTCTTCTCAAAGCAGCATGTCTCTGTAGTTGGATATAGTCTCCTTGCCTTCCTTCCTTTACTCAATATTAATTCCAGTAAGGGTTTGTTTTTTTTTTCTTTTGACCCTGAACCTCCAAGATGATAGAGAGGAAGATTAAAAAAAAAAGATAAGACCCTGAACCATCACTAGTAGTAACTCCTCAACCTATAAATTAGGTCAGTAGAAGTTAGTCTGTCCTGTATTCCTATGCTTAAAGTTAGACCACTTTAAATTTTGTGTTTGACTTTCATTCTGGGGTCAATTTTAGTTTAAAAGGGAGAAAGCCAGGCACAGTAGCATGTTCCTTGTAGACCCAGCTACTCCAGAGGCTGAAGTGGGTGGATTGCTTGAGCCCCAGAGTTTGAATCCAGCCTGGGCAAAGTAGCAAAATCCTGTCTCTGACACAATGAAAACAGGTTTGTTTGTTTAAATATAAAGACTCTCACTCTGTCACCCAGGCTGGAGTGCAGTGGCACGATCTTGGCTCACTGCAACCGTTGCCTCTTAGGTACAAGCGATTCTCGTGTAAGTAGTTGTAATTACAGGCATGTGCCACCATGCTGGCAAATTTTGTATTTTTAGTAGAGATGGGGTTTCACCATGTTGGTCACGCTGGTCTTGAACTCCTGGCCTTGAGTGATCTGCCTGCGTTGGCCTCCTACAGTGCTGGGATTATAGGCATGAGCCACCACACCTAGCCAAAAAAGTTTTAAAAATTACTATTTTTTTTTTTTTTGAGACAGAGTCTCTCTCTTGCCCAGGCTGGAATGCAGTGGTGTAATCACGACTCACTGCATCCTCAACCTCCTGAGCTCAAGTGATCCTCCCACCTCAACCTCCTGAGTAGTTGGGACCACAGGTGTGTGCCACCATGCCCAGGAATTATTTTGAAATGTTTTGTAGAACCAGGGGTCTTACTGTGTGGTGTAGGCTCGTCTTGAACTCATGGGCTTAAGCAGTCCTCTCACCTCAGCCTCCCAAAGTGTTAGGATTACACGCCTGAGCCACCATGGCCCACTAAAAAAAAATTTTTTTTTTAGATAGTCTTACTCTGTCACCCAGGCTGGAATGTAGTGGCACGAACTTGGCTCCCTACCCTCTGCCTCCCAGGTTCAAGAGAGTCTCCTGTGTCAGCTTCCCGAGTAGCTGGGACTACAGGTGCGAGCTACCACACCTGGCTAATTTTTTAGTAGAGAAGGGGTTTCACCATGTTGGCCAGGCTGGTCTCGGACTCCTGACCTCAGGTGATCACCCATCTCGGCCTCCCAAAGTGCTGGGCTTACAGGCGTGAGCCACCACGCCTGGCTGCCAAAATTTTTTTTAAAGGGAGAAAGATAGCAGCGATTTCCTGCTATGGTAGTGATTTCCTCTAAAGAGGAAGGAAACACTTTTCACTGGATACCTTTTGTACTGCTTGAATGTTTACCATTGACTTTTTAAAGAAATCAACTCTATTGAAGTATAATTTATATATAACAAATTATACCAATTGAAAGTGTGGTTTGAAGACTTTGATAGATGTGTATGCCACATAGCTGCCACAATAAACATTTCTGTTACACCCAAAAGTTGGAGTTAGCCCCCTTTTGCAGTTAGCCACCTTTCTCTTCATCCTGGGCCTTCTTTTTGACCCTGTGTAATTAGGTCTTAGGGGGCAAGGACAAGCTCTTTACCAAGCCCTTTTGGTTTCCTGTCTAGTGTTGACCCGAATGACCAGAAAAAGACAGCTTGTTATGACATTGATGTTGAAGTGGATGACACCTTGAAGACCCAGATGAATTCTTTTCTGCTGTCCACTGCCAGCCAACAGGAGATCGCTACTCTAGACAACAAGGTAGGGGTCTGTGCCCTCGATAGTTGGGTACCACCAACCCCCATCACAGTTTCAAGGCCTCCTTTTGATTCTTAGTATTCATTCAAAATATGGTGATACCCAGTATATGTCAGGTACTGTGCTTGGTACTGGTTTGAGCCAGACTCAAATGAATTCTGATTCTGGGGATACTCTTAATAGCACTGAGCATCGGTTTCTGATTTGTAGAATAGAGACCATAGTACCTATTTTTTTTTCCCAGAAGGAATCTCGCTCTGTTGCCTAGGCTGGAGTGCAGTGGTGCAATCCCGCCTCACTGGAACCTCCACTCCCTGGGTTCAAATGATTGTCCCACCTCAGCCTCCCAAGTATTTGGGATTACGGGCACCCACCACCACACCCAGCTAATTTTTGTATTTTTGTAGAGACGGGGTTTCACCATGTTGGCCAGGCTGGTCTCCAACTCCTGACCTCAAATGATCTGCCCACCTCAGCCTCCCAAAGTACTGGTATTATAGGCATGAGCCATAGTACCTATTTTAAGCCCAGCCCATAGTACCTATTTTAATCAGGTTGCTATGATGATTAAATGAGGAATTGTATGTAAAGACATGAGTCCGTATCTGGCACACAAGAACAACAAGTGGTAACTCCTGCTACTATTATTGTTATCGTTATTATTAGACACAGTTCTTGCAAATAAAGCCAACAGTTCTTTGGAAACACGAAGGAGAAAGGGAGGCTTTCCTGGAAGAGTTGATGTCTCAACTAAATCTTGAAGGACAAAGTGGGTGTTAATGAAAGGGCAAAAAGGATAGTGGTGTTAGGGGGGGTATAGGAGGCAGAAGACATTCCAGAAAGAGGAAATAGGGCACGTAAAGGTCCACAGAGGAGAGAGAGCGCCTGGTGTCTTCAAGAAATACAGGCTGTTTAGTGTGCTAGAGGCAGCATAGGGTGCCAGGGACAGGATGCTTTGGGAAGACAAGCTAGATAGAGAGCCAGATACCTAGTCATGAAGAAGCTTTGATTCAGAGAAAACTGGTTTATGTTTTATCCTGACGACTGTGTATGGCAGCTGGTTGAGAGATCATTACCAGTGGAGGGACTGATGCTATTTGTATGTAGAATGATCATTGGAGGAAGGTGGAGAATAATTTGTCAGAGGGCAGGGCTGGAGGCAGGAAGCCCAGTTAGGAGACTGGTGCAGTAATCCATATGAGATGTGTTGAGGCCCCAAATTTACAGTCCCGACAGTGAGCATGGAGGTAAGTAGATAGATTTGAGAGATGTCAAAGTGGAATTGAAGGAATTTGGCCACTGGTTGGATTAGAGTGAGGGGTGAGGGAGAAGGAACTGTTAGGATGACTCCCAGGTCTCTAGCTTGGGTAGACGGTAGTATTAGCTATGACTGGGAAGAGGGGAGGAGGAGCAGGTATTGGAGAAAGGGTAGTGAATTTAGTTTTAGAGATGTCAAGTTTAAGCAGTTGGATTAGTTGGAATTTATAAAATGGACTCTGGGCTGTAGACTGGGGATTCATTACCCTGTCATTGGTAATGGAAGACATACAAGTCAAAGAAATTACCGAGAGGAGTATGTAGAATGAGAAGAGACTTGAAAACAAAACCCAGAGATGCGAGCTTTTGAGGCAGTCCCATATGCCAGTCCTTTTCTTCCTGAGAGCACTTTTGGACTTACTTGTGCTGTGGAATAAGTATTCATCGTGTAGCCTTGCTCATGGTGGGCATTGAGGAGACCTAAAGGAAAACTTTCCATGCAAGGGGATACAGAGAGACAGAGACGAGGGCAAATTACCTGCTGAAAGAATGCCAAGGGTCGGAGCAGTTGGAGCTCTGTATGGTGGTGCCAGCTCTGGGCAGCACTGTGCCTAGGTTGGGAGTGGCATGTGGAGTTGTCAGGTACCACCTGCTATTTAACTTCTCATTTTTCTAGTTTGAAAATGGTACGAGCTGCGTTTTTCCTTTCAGATCCATGAGACAATAGAAACCATCAACCAACTGAAGACTCAGCGGGAGTTCATGCTGAGCTTTGCCAGAGACCCTCAGGGTTTCATCAATGACTGGCTTCAGTCCCAGTGCAGGGACCTCAAGGTAAAGAACCTAGGAGAGCCTGGCTAACACGGTGAAACCCTGTCTCCGCTAAAAATACAAAAAATTAGCCAGGCGTGGTGGCATGCGCCTGTAGTCCCAGCTACTCGGGAGGCTGAAGCAGGAGAATCGTTTGAATCTGGGAGGCGGAGTATGTCTCAAAACAAACAACAAAACAAAACAAAACTAGGAGAGGTCTAAAGGGACTTAGGTCAGTGAGGCACACAGCTGCTTTTTATATGTAGCAGCTGGTAGGAGAGCCAGAGTAAGGAATGAGGGGCCAGATTTTTCTTTAGCACGTTCCAGGGTCCATTTTGCAATTAAGTAGGGAAATGGGGGCAGAGCCATCAAGTGTTAATTTAGTACGTACTTTGTCACTCTGCTTCATCTTGTCAGGGATACAGAGTGGAAGACCTGATCTCTGCTTTCAAAGCAGCGTACATTCTGTCTGAAGAAACTAGGCTAGTATGGCTGGGCGTGGTGGCTCACGCCTGTAACCTCACTTTGCGAGGCCGAGGCTGACGGATCACTTGAGGTGTCAGGAGTTTGAGACCAGCCTGTCCAACATGGTGAAACCCCATCTCCACTAAAAATACAAAAATTTAGTAGGCATGGTGGTGCATGCCTGTAAACCCAGCTACTTGTGAGGCTAAGACAGGAGAATTGCTTCAACCCGGGAGGCAGAGGTTGCAGTGAGCTGAGATCGTGCCACTGCAATCCAGCCTGGGTGACAGAGCAAGACTCCATCTCAAAAAAAAGAAACTAGGTGGCTGGGCATGGTGGCTCACTCCTGTAATCCCAGCACTTTGGGAGGCCGAGGCGAGTGGATCACCTGAGGTAGAGAGTTTGAGAACAGCCTGGCCAACATGGTGAAACCCCATCTGTACTAAAAATACAAAATTAGCTGGGTGAAGTGGCAGGTGCCTGTAATCCCAGCTACTCAGGAGGCTGAGGCAGGAGAATCACTTGAACCAGGGAGACGGAGGTTGCAGTGAGCTGAGATCGTGCCATTGCACTCCAGCCTAGGCAACAAGAGGGAAACTCCATCTCAAAAAAAAAAAAAAAAGAAACTAGTATGATAAAAAGTAGTAAACCATATAAGACATTATCAGTGGAGGGACTGATAATGGCTGGGCACAGTGGCTCATGCCTGTAATCCCAGCACTTTAGGAGGCTGAGGAAGGCAAATGACCTGAAATCAGGAGTTTGAGACCAGCCTGACCAATGTGGTGAAACCCCATCTCTACTAAAATACAAAAATCCGCTGGGCGTGGTGGCATTTGCCTGTAATCCCAGCTACCTGGGAGGCAGAGGCTGCAGTGAACTGAGATTGTGCCACTTGGACTCCAGCCTGGCTGACAAGAGTGAGACTCTGTCTCAAAAAAAAGACATTATCAGACTGACCAGGACCAATAAGATAATTCAGAGAAGGGAGATAGCAAGGCTGGAATCTCTAAGGCTTCATGGAAAATTTGGGATTTGAAGACATTTCCCAGATAGGGAAGCACAGTAAGCTCAGGCAGTAAGATAGGAATGGGCACAAAGTGTATACCCATCAGTTCTCACCCCTCCTGTGACTAGTCAGACGGAGCAGAGGAGCAAGGGAAAGGGGGTGCCAGGAAAGATCTCAGAACAAGGCAGCAACTTGCTGATTGTAGGAGTGACTGGCTGTTGTATCATTTTGCTGAGGCTGCTGTAGCAAACTACCATAAACTGGGCAGCTTAAACAACAGGCTTGTCTCACATTTGTGGAGGCTGGAAGTCCAAAATCAGTGTGGGCAGCGCTGCTTCTTTCTGCGAGCTGGGAGGGAGACTCTGTTCTGTGCATGTCTCAACTTCTCGTACCTCAGGCGTTCCTTGGTTTGTAGGTGGTGGTCTCCTTGTGACTTCGTGTTGTCTCTTCTTCTGTACGTGTCTGTCCAAATTTCCCCTCCTTATAAGGGGACCAGTCATATTGGATTAGGGCCCACCCTAATGACCTCATGTTAACTTGATCATCTGCAGAGACCCTATACAAATAAGGTCACATTCACAGGTACTAGGGGGTTAGGACTTCAGCATTTTTTGGGGGGATACAATTTACGCAATAATGGGTGTGAAGGAAAGAAACAAGCCTTTTCTCTCTCTTCCCCCACCGTGCATCTCCATTTCCCTCAGACAATGACTGATGTGGTGGGTAACCCAGAGGAGGAGCGCCGAGCTGAGTTCTACTTCCAGCCCTGGGCTCAGGAGGCCGTATGCCGGTATTTCTACTCCAAGGTAAGTACCGGAGGTGCACGGGGGAAATTGACAAAAGACACGGGGTCTTCACCCCTGATGGGGGTCAGTAGTGTTAAATACCAACTTCTGGTTTGTCTCATCTTCCACTCCCTTCACTATTTTCTCCTTAGGTTCAGCAGAGACGACAAGAATTAGAGCAAGCCCTGGGAATCCGGAATACATAGGGCCTCTCCCACAGCCCTGATTCGGCTGCACCGATTCTTGATTTGGGCCCTGTGCTGCCTGCCTCATAGCACCTGCCTTGGTCTTGCTTGGGGCGTTCCAGGGGATGCTGTTGGTTCAAGGACAACATCAGAATGAAGAGGGTCTCACATTTCTGTCTCATAAGACACCTTTTATCCTCTTCTCTCACCCCATCCCTTCCTACCCCCAGCTTCCCTTTGCCCCACAAAGTTCCCATGTGCCTCTATCCTCCCCTGGTCTACATAAGACCTCTAGATAGTGTTAGAGAGAGAACCTGTAGTGGTAATGAGTGCTCAGAATGGATTGGGCCTAAGGCCAGGTGGTCTTTGAGGGGACCAGCTACACTGATCCTGCCCTTCAGAGACCCAGGAGTTGGGAGTTTTAGCCCCTTCTCCAAGACTCAGGCCTGGGGGCACTCTAAGCTAGTTGATCTTGACTCTCCTGGTAACAGAATCCAATTTCCTTCCTTCCCTCCACAGGTTTGGAGCAAACTCTCCCTTCACTTGTTGCCCTGTAGCACTAAAGAAACCCTGGTTCTTGGGCTCCACGGGGCCCCAGGTCAGTCCCCAGCCCTCTGGGTTGGCCTGCTCTCTCAGTGCTTTTCTCACTCCTTAGTTGGGGTCCACATCAGTATTGGAGTTTGTTCTTTAACTTTCGCTCCCTCCCAGACACTCCCTGTGACTGTCCTTTGTGATTCCCTCAGATCTGCCCTAACCCCAGGCATTTGGGTGGGGGAATCTTGCCTTTCCCTTTCAGAGCCCCAGAGTTCTCATCTGGGGAACTGTCACTGCCAGCAGAGGCTGTTCCTTCCTGCTGTTGTTTGGAGATGTGACTCATTCATTCACTCCATCCTGTCTCCCCATCCCTTAATGGAGAAACAGGCCTAAAACCAAACGGGTAAAAAGCCCTGGGCCATCCCTGTCTTCCTGTCCCTTGCCTGCCCAGTTGACACCTACTGGTGACTTAGGGCACTGAGGAGTGAAAGCGCCTAGGGCTGGAGAATAGCGCTGAGTTGGGTTTGTGACTCTTCCCTCTCCCTGCCTCACAGGATTGTGACTCCCCAGCCCCCGCCCTCAAAGCTTCAGACCCCTCAGGTAGCAGCAGGACCTTGTGATCTTGGCCCCTTGGAACTGAGATGGTTTTTGCATCTTTCCAGGAGAGCCTTACATTCTTCCAGGTTGTATCACCCCCGAGTTAGCATATCCCAGGCTCGCAGACTCAACACAGCAAGGGTGGGAGACAGCTGGGCACAGAGGGGGAATTCCGTTCAGCATGGGCTCTAAACCCACAGAACTGACAAAGCCCCTGCTTCCCCACCCCCTCCTCAGGCTCCTGCGAGCACACCCCCACCCCCAAATCCCTGCCTGTTCTACACTGGGGACAGCAGAATTTTCTTCCCATCTTCCCCTTCCCACCATTTTCCATCCCTTGAAAGGTTGACACTGGACAACCTTGGGGCCGCTGAGCCCTGGCCTGCCTCCTGGCTGGAACCATGAGAAGGAAGCTCAGTACTTCCACAGTGTCCCTGTTGAGAACTGTTTTTATTAACTGAATTATTATGTTTTTTTCATGGACCAAAATTTTTTTTGTACTGTCCCCTTATTGATGTTACCCAATTTTAATAAAAGAATCTTCTGAAGGATGAGTCCCCCTACCTGCTGTGAGAGAGCTCTTCCCTGAGCTCTTCTTCCTTCAGTACCATTAGCCATGCTCATAGTGTTTGTTCATTTTATTTGACATATATTTATTGAGCACCTGCTATGTGCTAGTTGTGATGCTAGACATGAGAGGTACAGTGGCAAATGAGATTTCTACTTTTGTGGACCTCAGGGTCTTAGAGATTGCTCTGTCTGCCCCAGTGGTCCAAGCAGGCTAGTTGCTAGTTGGGATTATTGGGCTTCACCACTGGATCTTAGAGCCCTTCCCCAACTTTCCTTGTTAGGCAGGTACTAACAGGTCAGTAGCAGTCATCTTCCCCCTTGTCCATCTGAGCTCCTCAGGGCACTTGCTGGCTGGAGTGAGCTTTGGATGCCTGTGATCCCTTAGGTTTGACGAACCTGAGCCTCCTTTGGAGGAGTTTCACTTCACCCCCAGGGCTTCTCTCTAGATATGGGCAGGACCTGGATGACCAAAGACATTTTTGCTTTTTGTGCTGGCTGCTCTTTAAGGTTCCACTTTCATGGTTCGGGTAGGAGTTCAGTTCTTAAGAGCAGCATGGAAGTTCTGTGTTGTCATCCTCCTACTGTAGACAACCAACCCCTCCTTGGCAGAGTTGGGAAGACAGCTCAGGAGGGATTCCCATTAACAATCACTTGAAACTCTCCTGCAATTCTTCCTGCTTCCCACTTGGGGGCTCATGACTTTTTTCCTTCGCCATTATCGGAGAGTGGGGTTTGGAATACAGGATGAGTGCAACCACTTTCCAAAGTTGTAGTTTAAAATTATCCTTTGCCTCTTTGGATGAGAACATTCTAATATTGCCTGTTCAATATATGTAATCAAACCCACCAAAAAATCTGACCACTGTTCCTACTGTGGAACTTGGGGTTTTATCAGACTTGAGAAGGGGAAGCAGAGAGTAGTGGTTGGGCCGATAACTAGGAGTGGAGAAAATTGATGTCAAGGACATTGAAATGGCATCTGTTTTTACCCAGGCTAATTACATGTGTAATGAATGGCTGATGACCCATTATTAATTTCAAGCAAATAATCTATAGTTTGCTCTTGGGAAAAGAGCTCTAGTGATACAGATAACTTCCTGTGACAAGCCAATTCTGAATCTCTGCACCCTCTTTATTCCCATGTAAATGAGCACATTCTTCGTCTCCACACTACCTAAAATGATTGTAGGAGCAAAATGAGAGAGGGAAGCATTTAGGCAAAAACAAGGGGGTTATTTTATGCATAAACATCCATTCTTTGGGGCTCCCGTCATTTGTGCCAGGGACAGAAGCATCCTTTCTCTTCCATCACCCGTAATCAGTGCTCCCAGCTGGCAGCCTGGCACTGGAGCCTTCATCTCAGTGCCAGTGCAATAAAGGAGTGGTCTATAGGAGGCTGTTTCTGTATTAGGCACTGTGCTACGCTAAACAGCCAACTACTGATTTCATGTCCGTTTCCCTATGGGAACCCACTGGCCATGGAAGGAGAATATGGTTGGCTTTTCCTGGGCGGTCCCTGGAACTTAGCCATTTCTCCCCAGTCTTGACCTCCTGCCCACTTACCCTTACCCATGGGTTGCACACAAACTCCCCTCTAGCCCAGTGCTTGTTACCAGTTGCTAACCAGCAACAGCCCAGGAGGATGGCAACACCCACCTAGCTATCTGCCAACCCACGAGGTCAGCACGTGAGCACACAGTGCTGTCTGCCTTCTAGGCCAAGGTGCACAGTGTTGGGAACCTCTTGTTCCACTCTCCAGATTAGCCTGGAAACCAGAGCTTCCTTTGTCTTAGTCAAACAGATGGCTGTGGGCGGTGCAGAGCTCTGAACAGCTGAGTGTGTTCCCTCCCCCAAAAACACACACCAACCTTACCCCAATCATGCGTCTGAGACCACAAAGCCCCATAGACACAGCTGCCCCGATCCTGCCTCCCTTCCCCTTTTCTGGTCTCTGCAAACTAACCATTCACCCGAGGACGTCCCCAGGGCAGTAACTTGGAAACCCCTGAGAGGAGGAGTTGAAGGAGGCTCAAAGCCTGTCAAGGGCACTGTGTACTATGCTTGCCTCCTATCCTCTCCTGTCCTCTTAAGCCCAGACTCTACAACAGAATTGTGTGCCACAATTCTGACAGCCGTCAGCTTTCACCTTTCCCGCCTTCCCTAGAACACATTTTTGGGTGGGGATCATCTGAGGTGAGAGGCCTATGGATATGTAAGTCCCCGAGATGACCTCTGTGGGTGACCAAGATGACCTTGTCTTTTGAGGTTCCTGGCGTCTCTTATCCTTCTTTGAGCTGGGCTGTCTTCAAAGCAGGCCCTTACCTCTTATATGGCCTCATCTTTAGAGTGGGAAAGATGGGCCCACAGCTCTCACCCCAGCCCTGCAGTGGAACTAGCACGGGCCTGCTAGAGGACAGAACTGTAGAACGGGGTCCTGGGAGGGTACATGGCAGCGCTGGGGATAAGGCGTCATGGAGGAGAATTCCTACCTCTGAAAAGCACTCCCCTCGCTGCTACTGAAGCTAAATCCAATTTATTTCATGCTGGGGGGCAGAGGGAGTGAGGGAGACCAGTCACCTGCTCCTTATCTGGGCTATTTTCTTGGCAGACCCCAAAATGGGACGATGGTGGGGAGGGAGTGGGAAGTTGGGCTGGGGCCAAGGGAAGAAGCTTGCCAGCACTGTCAGCCGAGCCCAGGAGGAAAAGCCGGGCCTAGCCTCTGCCCCATTCCTGTTCCCCACCTGTCTCTACCCCGTCTCCCCTTTCCCTGGTTCTTCCAGACTATCTCCCTGGGCACCAGCCTCCCCACCCACCCCTGGAGGGCGGGGCTTGGCTGCACCCACGTGTGGTGGAGTTAAATGCTCCTAGCCGGCAGAGGAGCTAGGGAGTGTGGCACTGAGCCGGCTCAGGCAGACGCGGCACCATGGCTAGCAAGAAAGTCTGCATTGTAGGCTCCGGGAACTGGTAAGCAGCTCTCTCAAGCGATAAGGGGGAAGGGTGGGCCCCCCAGGACAGAGGTGGGTAGGAGGCAGGGTGGGTGGGAAAGGCCCTCAGGTTCCTGTTCAGCTCCTGCTGCTATCTTCTATAATAGCAGCACAGGACAGACGGTGCCCAGCCCTCTCCTGGCCCCTGCCCGCCTGGGCAGCTGCACCTGTTCACCACGGGAAGGCGTCTCCAGAGCGCTCGTGTGAAAAGCCACTCGAGTTGGGGGTGGGGAAATGAGAAGGCGGGCTCCCTTCTCTAGCAGCAAAGGGTGAGGAGACTGAGTCTCCTTTCTACTGCCAGGTCACTGTGGACATACTTGTCCAGGGAGCAGAGGTGATAAGGAAGGTGGGAGTGAACAGCCTGAGGGGCTGCTGTGAGATCCTGAGGTGGGGCACTGCCCCAACTCCTGCCGCTGTTCCCTCCTCCTCCACTTTCCTGTGCTCCCCCTCCCTCCAGGGGCTCAGCCATCGCCAAGATCGTGGGTGGCAATGCAGCCCAGCTGGCACAGTTTGACCCACGGGTGACCATGTGGGTGTTTGAGGAAGACATTGGAGGCAAAAAGCTGACCGAGATCATCAACACACAGCATGAGAATGTCAAATACCTGCCAGGGCACACGCTGCCCCCAAATGTGGTGAGCCCCAACACCCTGCAAGGAACAGGGAGACGGAGGGAGGGCCAGGAGTTGGAGCTGACCTTACTCAACAGGTGCTTCCCACTGAGGGGGCCGCTTCAGGTGCAGCAGGACTTGGGAAGGCCTCAGGAGGGCTGCTCCGGGTCCTTTCCTGAGGATTAAGGAGAACGTGTGCTTTCCCCTCACAGGCTCCAAGGCAGGTGGGTGGGGAAGGGATGGGAGAACAAGTTGGTCTCCACGGCAACCAAAAGACAGGGCTCCCAGACTTGGGGTCCGGTAGTGCCTGCCTCAGGCGCTAATCCTGTTACTCATTCACTGAGCAATTAGCCAACTTGGAGGCTGCTCCTTGGACTTATGGTCTTTGGTGAAATCCACGTGGCTCTCCCCACCTGGAAAGAGGAAGCAAGGAAGAGAGCAGAAAGGCTGGGGCTCCCCCTTCCCAGCTGGGGTCCCTAGGAGCTCGGTGATGTAATTTTATTTGAGCTCTTTCTTCTGCCAAGCCCAGGCTGCTTTTGGCCTCCCTCAACTGTCTCACAGCCAAGGGACAGGAGAGTGCTGGGATGAGGTTTCCAGGAGTCCTCAAGAGCCCGGGACAGCTGGAGGGAGAGGGAGTGTGGCTGCGGGGAGGGAGTGGAGTGTCATTCCTCCAAGTTCAGTCCTTCTAGATTCAGTCCTGTTAGAGACAGAATATTGACTTGCTGAGAAAACTTTTTGTCTGAATGCTAATTTTTCTTTGCAGCAACTAGGAATATGCATTCTGTCTCAAACAAGTCCCAAACAAGCCTTCCTTCTCCCTTACCGGCCTCACTCTTTGGCTCCCAGATCTCCTGAATGGGGTTCCACAGGGGCTAGGGGAGGTCTGCCAGGCCCATGAGCACTTGGTCACCCCCACAGGTGGCTGTCCCAGATGTGGTCCAGGCTGCAGCGGATGCTGACATCCTGATCTTTGTGGTGCCGCATCAGTTCATCGGCAAGATCTGTGACCAGCTCAAGGGCCACCTGAAGGCAAACGCTACTGGCATATCTCTTATTAAGGTGCCAGGGACACCTTCATGTGGATGGGGGAGGGTGCAGCTCACTGCTGTGGGGCTCAGGGTGGGTGAAGCAAGGAGAACAGAAAATGGCAGACGTGGGCCGAGACTTTGTTGGAGAGAAGGGAGGAAGTGGCTCTGGAGAGGCTTAAGAAAGCAGTGAGGTGCCGGGGACTGATGGAAGGGAGGCTGAAGGGAGGAGATGAGAGATTGGTTTGGAGGTCCTGTTTCCCGGGGAGTTTGAGAGGTGTAAAGTGATGTGGGGGGATATGAGAAGGGGGCTGGTTTGAGAATGTGAGTAGCTGGTCTGGAGCAGTGACGGGTCTCTGAATGGAAGTTTGTTGGGGCAGTCAGGCGGGGTTGCCTAGGGATGTGGAGGGACCCGTTGCCTTGGAGAGGTAGGTTGGTTGAGGGTATGTGGCGGGAGAGTTTGTCACATGCTGTCTGGCCTCCTCACAGCAAACTCGAGCTGGGTTGGAATGGGGCAGGACCTCTGGGGAGGCACACAGATGAGCAATGGATTTGGAAGAGATAGAATTTCTGGGCGGAAGCCCACAGGTGGGCACAAAGGCCACCTGGCCTGAGCTCCATCCTGTGCTCAGGGGGTAGACGAGGGCCCCAATGGGCTGAAGCTCATCTCCGAAGTGATTGGGGAGCGCCTCGGCATCCCCATGAGTGTGCTGATGGGGGCCAACATTGCCAGCGAGGTGGCTGATGAGAAGTTCTGTGAGACAACCATTGGTGAGAGCCCCCTGCCACCCACATAGACAGTGCATCTAGTTGCATCCCCTCCCCAAACTGCCCCAACCCCACTTAGCCATCTCCTTCCCATAGGCAGAGAAAGGAAGATCCAAGCATCAGAGATGAAGGAGGCTGGGACACCCTCAGGAAAGGGGCTGCAGGGCCTGCTTAGGGCAAGTGCTGCCATGTACCCTCCCAGGACCCTGTTCTACAGTTCTGTCCTATAGCAGGCCCGTGCTAGCTCCACCGCAGGGCTGGGGTGGGAGCTGTGGGCCCTCCCTCAGAGCCGGTCCAGTGGTGCACCTGTGGTCCCAGCTACTCAAGAGGCTAAGGCTGAGGTGGGAGGATCACTTGAGCCCAGGAGTTTGAGTCCAGCCTGGGCAACATAGAGAGAACCCCATCTCTATGAAATAAATATTTTTTTAAAAGAGTCCTTCTCTCAAGTCTTGCCCCCTCCTCACTTTAGGCTGCAAGGACCCAGCCCAGGGACAACTTCTGAAAGAGCTGATGCAGACACCCAATTTCCGTATCACCGTGGTGCAAGAGGTGGACACAGTAGAGATCTGTGGGGCCTTAAAGGTGAGAGGGGCACAGAGTAGCTATGGGGTGAGGAGAAGGCCCCAAAGGAGGCCTGTCTGAGCTCTGCAAGGCTGCAGGCACTCCAGGCTCTCACTGTTGAGCAGTGGTTCCCCTTCCCTACCATGTCCCACGCATATAGGAGGGGCTGCAGAAGCAAGGCCAGGGCCCTTCATGCTGACTATTTACCATCAGACCGTGGAACCCTTGTTCCCTTCCCACTTTAGCCCCGTGTGGGACCCCGTAGCACCTGGCTCCAGGAGGTGGTCCAGGGGGATGAGAGGATGCCCAGGCTAATAGGAGACAAGACGTCCACGACACCCAGACAGACTCATGGCCAGAACTATGGATCCTGGACAGCTGTTGACTTGAGGGCTATAAAATGGAATAGTCATAGATGAGAGACTATTGACAACTAGAGAGAAGAATGGTTTTCAGAAAATGTCTTCAAGGAGGGAGTATGGGGCAGGGCTTAAGAAAGGGGGTGCAGCAAAGCAGGGAACCAAGAGGCAAAAGTAGTTTAGGAGCCTACACACTATACCTCACTTATGCAGTGGGTGTCATGGCTGATGAAAGGAACATGAGGGGGCTCCACGTGGGGACTACAGGAGGGGGTCTTTTCTCATCGATGACCTCCACTTCTTCAAGAATGTAGTGGCCGTGGGGGCTGGCTTCTGTGATGGCCTGGGCTTTGGCGACAACACCAAGGCGGCAGTGATTCGGCTGGGACTCATGGAGATGATAGCCTTCGCCAAGCTCTTCTGCAGTGGCCCTGTGTCCTCTGCCACCTTCTTGGAGAGCTGTGGTGTTGCTGACCTGATCACTACCTGCTATGGAGGGCGGAACCGGAAAGTGGCTGAGGCCTTTGCGCGTACAGGAAAGGTGGGCCGCGGGAGAAGGGAGAACAGAGCGGGGGCCCTGTAGGCATCCAGGTAGAGGTGCTTGGCAGGAGGCATCTCTGGAGCACAAACATTAAGACTGTTGTGAACATCCCCATCCCTCTCTTCCTCCGAAGACCCCACTTCCATCTGAGCTCATCTCTCTACCCCCCACTGACAGCCATCCTCTCCCATTTCCATCTACTCGTCCTGTTTTCTGCACAGTCCATTGAGCAGCTGGAGAAAGAGATGCTGAATGGGCAGAAACTGCAGGGGCCCCAGACAGCCCGGGAGCTACACAGCATCCTCCAGCACAAGGGCCTGGTGGACAAGTAAGTGTTGGCCACAGCCCCACTGATTAAGGGAGCCATGGCCAGAAGTGCTTGCCCTGTTCATCTTCCTGCACCCACCACAAATCTGTGAAGTGGACAGAGAGGGGAGTGTTATGTTTCAGACAGAGTCCAAAACTTGCAGAGTCTGGCATTCCCATTGTCCCCCAGCTAGTTCATGGTCTTTGAACTCCTTCCAGTCTAGTGCTCTTCACACTACATTACCTGGATCCCTTTGTGCCCCTCCTTCCTTGTCCTCTGCTCTGGGGATTGGAGCTCTGGGGCAGCAGAAATAAGCTCATCGGCCAGGCGCAGTGGCTCATGCCTGTAATCCCAGCACTTTGGGAGGCCGAAGCGGGCAGATCACCTGAGGTCAGGAGTTCCAGACCAGCCTGACCAATACGGAGAAACCCTGTCTCTACTAAAAATACAAAATTAGCCAGGTGTGATGGCATATGCCTGTAATCCAGCTAGTCCCGAGGCTGAGGCAGGTTGGAATCGCTTGAAGTCGGGAGGCAGAGGTGTTGCAGCAAGCCGAGATTGCGCCGCTGCATTCCAGCCTGGGCAAAAGAGCAAAACTCCATCTCAAAAGAAAGAAAGAAAGAAGCTTATCCCACTTTTGTCCATCACTCCCAGTTTGAATCTCTCCCCCAAGGCCAACCCATCTGTTCCCTGAATCCTGTCCTGGGTGCTGAGGTGTAAGGAGAACGATGGGCTCTGCTTCAAGGTACTCCTTTTCAGGGAGCAGAAAGATAGCAGGGGTGACTGGGCTGATCAGAGCAGAGCTGTGCTGGTCTGAGAAAGACTCCTAGAAGAAGAAAGTATGAAACAGGTTCAGAAGATTCACTCATGGCTGGTCATGGTAAAGCCTGGAAAAGGGAGCAGCTGGGCAAAAGGATGGGAAGAAAGAAATGGGCATTTATTGAGCACTTTCACATCATACCTAATTACATCTTCACATACACAATCATATCTTCACTCCTTTGTTATACTGGCCCCATTTTACAGTTGATGACACTGAGGCTCAGAGAGGTTAAGTGGGTTGCTCAATTGGAACAAAAAAATCCAAGCCAGAGAATCATGCTGGCCAGTTCAATATGGTAGGGAGCAGGGCAATTAGGAATCTGACCTTAAACCCAGGGCTAAGGAGTCCACATTCTCAGCAGGTAGAAATTCACAGCCAGCCTTCCTGAGCTCCAACATAGGGCAGGGGACGGGAGGGTTAGGTGGTGAGTGGAGGTGGGGGTGGAACGAACCAGGAGTGGGAGGCTAAGCTGGGCCTTTCCCTCTCCAATCTAGGTTTCCCTTGTTCATGGCTGTGTACAAGGTGTGCTACGAGGGCCAGCCAGTGGGTGAATTTATCCGCTGCCTACAGAATCATCCGGAACATATGTGAGTGGGGTCAGGGCCCAGGCCAAGCCACTTCTTTACCCCAATGGAGACCAGCAGAAGCCTGGGGTACCTAGTCATCAAGATCTCCAGGACTCCCAGGGAACAGAGTCTTCTAATCTTTTCACTGGAGGACAGGAGGCTATGGGGCCCAGCTACACACTTGGAGATTCTGAACTGTCAAGTCACTGGCAGCCTCTTGCCACCACATTTGCCAGAAATGCAGTTGCCCTGTCCCTCTCCAGATGTAGGGCTTTCTCCTTGTCCTCTGGGAGGGGTGGAATCAAGCCCCAGTGCTGCCTGCTTGGCGGGGTGGGTGAGTGGGGTGTATGTAGGGAAGGGTGTGGGGAGAGGGTGGCAGGGCAGGGGCTGCCAGTGGCTGTTTCACACAGAACAGGAATCCTGTTAAAGGGCTGAAGAAATAACTTAGCCACAGCAGCAATGAGGCAAGGATTGTCAGGGAGGGGTCTGGGCTTCTGAGCTGATGCAGGCCCCAGGGACCCCTTTGCTGACCTTTGCCAGGACCCACACAGCTTTAGTGGATCTCAGTGTTTGTTAACAAAATACAAAGATCTCAAACAACCCGCTTCTAGCTTCTCCTAGCAACATCTGCGTCCTCAGAAACCTCTGGTCCTCCCCTCTCCCCTTCCCCCAGGCTGCCCTGGCACCCGAGTTGCTGCCATGCTGGCATCTCTAGCCGGGTGGCTTGACATTCTCCCCAGGGACTTCCCGGTTCCTAGTTCTTTGCCAGCTCCTCCCCGTTCTGTGTGACCTTTCCAAGCCCTCCCTCAACCTCCCCGCCAGCACCCTCTTTAGGGAACAGGAACTTAATCTGCTGACAGAGCTATACCGTTCACAGCAGGCTCAGATCACTGGGCTCCCTGTGACCTTTGTGTTCTCCCGGCCTCCCTTCTCAGTAGCTCTAGCTGGGGGAGGTGTCAGCTGGGCCCCTCCTGTGCTATCTCCCCAGAGGACATCCCTGACTCCACCCCTTTCCTCCTCCCAAATCCTGCACCTCTTCTTCAGCTGCTCCAGACTGGCCAGGGTAACCAGCTAACCTGTGCCTGGCATCTGGAAGCCAGCAGGCCAGAGGGTGGCCCAAAGGCTGATGAAGGCTAGGGAAAGGTAAGCAGGTGAGTGGGTATCGATATTCCAAGGGCAGCTCATTGCTAAATGAGGGCCTCCTTGTGAGGTACTGACCACACCGGCACCTCAGTAGCTGGGAAACTTAGGAGGAGGAAGAAAATAAAAACCACCCTACTGCCTGGGGTGAGGGAAGAACAGGAGGAGGGGAGGAGGAGTGTGCTCTGCACTGGCCTTGCTCCAGGATGGGGTGGCAGCATTAGAATGTCACAGGTCAGCAGCCTAGGCCTCCAGCTATAAATAATCCGAGGGCCTGAGAGGCTCCCGCCCGTCCAGCAGGGGTCTCAGCTTCCTGTGTGGCAGCACCTGGCACACTGGCTCTGGCCAGAATTATGCTAAAGCCCTCTTACTCTCCAACGACCCAGGGAGGCGGGCTCCTCTCTGCGACTAGCCCTTGAGAATTCTGTCTTACCAGTGAAGGGCGGAGCTGCCCAGATCAGGCAGCAAGAGTGAGGGCCACAGTTACCCCAGGCCTGGCTGAGCCCAGGTCTGGGCACTGAGTGACTTCAGAGCTGCCTCCCCAGGAGGTTAAGGTGGAGGCAAAGGGGAAGCTTCAAACACTTTTGCCTACTTTTGTTCATCAGGTCCACCTGTCTACCCAATAAAGCGTGTTTTTCCAGAAACAGGAAGAGTTGGGAGAGGGAGCTTCAGTGCATGTGGCAGTGCGTGTGCTAGCGTGTATCATTGCACGTATGTTTTCCCTCTTACCGTAGGAAAAATGAAAAAAGAAATCCCTCCTCCATAATCGCAGCCACTCCAGGGGTCAGCGGCAGTGCCCACTCAGTACCCTCCTCTCTCTCCCCTCTCCCGCCAGCGCCCCTTCCCGCCCTCGCCACAAGCTGGCTCCCAGCCTTCCCCGCGCTTCTTAGGGGCTTTGTCATGCCTCCTGCAAGAAGAGAGGTCATACACGAGACAGAAACGTTACACACTCATCCCTCGCGCCCATTCCTTGGTCACGGCCCAAGCTGCCGCATCCTTGGCAGTCAAGGCCTCGCGGTGCCCCTCCGGTCCCTACCTGGACTCGGCACGCAGCCTGGCTCTAGGGGGCGCGCGGTCCACCTCCAGAAGGCCAGCTCCGAGAATCTACCTAGCTACTGTAGACGTCACCATGCTGTAGGCCGAGGATTGGCTGACTCTGATTTAGCATCCTAACACTTCCGGTTCCAGAGCTTGGCTCGCCAAAGACCTGCCCCTCGAGGGAGCGAAACCACAGCCCCCAGAATTCAGCGGGCCTCTCGGAGAGCACGGCGAGTCTGAGGATGCGTAGTAAAGATAACGGGCCCGGAAGCCGGAAGTTCAAAGCTGGCCTCCAGCCGGAGTGGTGGCCGTCGCGAACTGCCGCCTTAGTGGGAGGAGTTGTGCAGCGTCTGACGCGCGGTTCCCTTTCTAGCGTCTCAAGCCAAATCCTAGAGGCTAACCCGGCAGGTGGGAGGGAGAAAGTCGCCTTCCGCACCAATAGCTGAGGCGTTCAGGGTTGTCCAGGGACGCTACCCTCTTGTGTCTGGTTTTGAGTGCTGCGTTCCGGCGTGCTGGAAAGTTGCGCAGACAGTGGCAGCGAGACGCTGCCTGCCTGAGGAGGCCTCAGTTGGACGCGAAGGAGCTGCAGCATCCAGGTACGCCGTCGGCCAGGGCCGAGCAGGGGCCGCCGATCCCGCTGCTTGCGCGCGCACCTGGGTCAGCCTCCGCTTGCCGCTTCCTCCCATCCCCCAGTCTTCAGGCCTGGTGCCCTTGAATTCAGTCACCCGCGTGTGCTGCGCCGTGGACCGTGAGCCGCACTGTTTCCTGCCCAAGCCCCTCGCGGCAGTAGTTCGGCCTTTCTAGCGCGCAGCGCTGATCCTGTCAAACTCGATTCCTGCCTGGCGTCTCGACCCTCCATGCTCCTACTCCAAATGCCCCTTCTTTGCCTTGTAGACCTCTGCTCCCTGATAAGTGGCTCTCCGGAGCACCCTTCGTGCATATCGGTTATCCAGCTCCACCTCTTGGCCGCTTTCACTTCCTGGAATGCTCTCCCTGCTCGTCTTCTCCAGCCCACCCTTCTAAAAAGACAGTTCCACCCCCACCCCGATTCCCACCCCTACACCTTTCTGCTAACTTTTCTCGAGCCCCCACCCTGTCTCTGAGCTCTTGTTTCTGAACTCTCACAATACCTCTCCACCAGACCATAAGCTCCATTATGACAGAAGCCATATTCTTTTTAGCGGCCTTCATAGCAGGATGTATTTAATTTAATTTTATTTTTAAGACAGGGTCTTGCTTTGTCGCTCAGGCTGCAGGCACACCCCACTACGCCCGGCCTTTTTTCTTTTTGTTGTTAAATAGAGACATGGTCTCGCTATGTTGCCCAGCCTGGTCTCCAACTCCTGAGCTCAAGCCATCCTCCCGCCTTGGCCTCCCAAAGTGTTTACCAGTGTGAGCCACCGCGCCCAGCTGATATACTCCCTAAGTGCCGAATAAAAGTAGATAAATACTGATGGATACCCTAAAAGTCCTGAGCTGACCACTATACAATCTATGCTTGTAACAAAATCGCACTTCTACCCATACATTTATACAAATTTTTAAAAACAAGTGAATCTAAGCCGAGATGATAGATGAATTTGAGGGAATGAGTTTTCCAGGGGAGAGGAGAAGCCTTAGTCTCGAGGTCCCTTTGTGTTTAGAAGGCAGAACAAGAGAAAAGCCACATAACCTTTGCAAATTGCACCCCGTTTTCTGTAATGATTCTGTTTTCTCGCAGTGTTCTGAAACTTGCAGCCCAACCCCATCACTCCATAACAAAGACCCAGTGTTTTGTGCTTTATTGAGAAAATGCATGTCTCTCAGATAAAAGGGTGCCTCTGCTAACCTCAAAAGTTTCCCTTATTTCCAAGGTTAATCCCTCTACTCAGGCATATAATTTTTTTTTTTTTTTGAGCCGGAGTTTCACTCTTGTTGCCCAGGCTGGAGTGCAATGGCGCAACCAAGGCCCACTGCAACCTCCGCCTCCTGGGTTCAAGCCATTCTCTGTCCTTTGCCTCCTGAGTAGCTGGGATTATAGGCATGTGTCACCACGCCCTGCTAATTTTGTATTTTTAGTAGAGATGGGTTTATCCATGTTGGTCAGGCTGGTCTCGAACTTCCAACCTCAGGTGATTTGCCCACCTCTGCCTCCCAAGGTGCTGGGACTACAGGTGTGAGCCACTGGGTCCAGACTGGGTGTATAATTTCATCTTTTCCTAGGCCATTATCTCTCTTGTTCTATCCTGCCCACCTCACTTCTTTTATCCTCAGTTTAGCCACCAGCTTCATCCCCTTTAAAACACATTCTAGGCTGGGTGTGGTGGCTCACACCTGTAATCCCAGCACTTTGGGAGGCCGAGGCGGGTGGATCATTTGAGGTCAAGAGTTCGAGACCAGCCTGGCCAACATGGTGAAACCCCGTCTCTACTAAAAAACGAAAAATTATCCAAACGTGATGGCACATGCCTGTAATCCCAGCTACTAGGGAGGCTGAGGCAGGAGAATCGCTTGAACCCAGGAAGCAGAGGTTGCAGTGAGCCAAAATTGTGCCACTGCACTCCAGTCTGGGTGACAATGAAATTCCATCTCAGAAAAGAAAAAAAAATTCAGATCTTTCTCATTAATAAGCAAAACAACAGTAGAATTTTCTTAATCTTGTTACCTTCTCAAGCTGCTGTCTCATCGCTCCCATTAATACTTATCTTTAGGGTGAGATAAGGGTAAGGATTATGATTCTTGTAAAAATGTTTCTCTGTCCTGGAAAAGTGGTAGACACATGTGAATCTTACAGGGTTCATAGGCCTGCTGAGGCCTTGGCTAAGAATCTGTGCTCTTGATGTCTGTACTGCCCTTTACTTGATGCTTATACTACCTGTTCCAGTTCAGTGGAATAAATTGACTAGAACCCTAGGCTTACCAGTGACCTAGTCACCGGTCCCCACCCAGTGTTCCCATCAGACCAGTCTTCATAGTAGTTAACTTTGCAGTAGTAGTGCCCAATTTTTTTTCTTTTTTCTTTTTTTTTTTTTTTTGAGACAGTCTTGCTGTGTCACCCAGGCTGGAGTATAGTGGTGCGATCTCAGCTTGCTGCAACCTCCGCCTCCCAGCTTCAAGCAATTCTCATGTCTCAGCCTCCTGAGTATCTGGTACTACAGGCACCTGCCACCATGCCTGGTTAATTTTTATAGTTTTAGTAGAGATGGGGTTTCTCCATGTTGGCCAGGCTGATCTTGAACTCCTGACCTCAGGTGATCCACCTGCCTCAGCCTCCCAAAGTGTTGGAATTACAGGCATGAGTCACCTCGCCCGGCCTGAAGAGTTTTTGCTAATTGGATGTTAGGGGAAACCTCAGCATGAATTAAGACAAGAGAGAGAAGTAAGGGTCTAGACACCAGGATTATGTTTATTAGTTGGTTTTATGTCACTTTTCTAGCCAAGCTGTACCATCCTGTTTTTGTTGGTTGGTGAATGCTTCCAGTTCTTTTCCTCCAGCCCTTGGAAGAGGTGGTCCTACAGTTGTTAAGCATTTGGCTAGGGTGATGGGGAGTGGGGATAAGAAGAATAAGTGATGGGGGAAGTCGAAGGCTGAAGGTCTTTTTGCAGGGTGCTTGTTTACTACCTTAGTGTCCGGCTCCATGGGTGTGTGTTTTCTTCACTGTCTCATGCACAGCTTGGGGTGATTTCAAATCTCAGATGACCTGAACACAGTCCTTTCTCATCTTGAACTTGTGTCACTTTGTATTCTTCCTCTGACTTCATTTAATGTCACTTTTCCATAGTGGGATTGTATGTCAAAAGAAGCTGTGCCTCAGTACAGCTTGGGTCTGCACTCAAGGCCTGGCTCAAAGGCAATGTTCAGCCTTAGGGTTTACTCTGAGAAGCATTTACATGTAAATGTATCCATCTCTGACCCCTCTATACCAGCAAATCGTGAGCTTTACTTTCAATTTTTTTTTTGTTTTTTCGAGACAGGGTCTCACTCTGTCACCCAGGCTGGAGTGCATTGGTGCCATCTCAGCTCACTGCAGCTCGACCTCTTGGGCTCAAGCAGTCTTCTTGTCTCAGGCTCCTGAGTAGCTGGGACTACAGGCACATGCCACCATGCCTGGCTAACTTTTAGAAAAAAATGTTGTGGAGTTAGGGTCTCACTATGTTGCCCAGGCTGTTCTTAAACTCCTGGCCTCAAGCGATCCTCCTGCCTCAGCCTCCCAAAGCATGGGATTACAAGTGTGAGCCACCGTGCCCTGCCTAGGTTCTTGACTTTGTGTGTATGCTTCAGCATTTGTGTGTATGTTTCGGTGTGTGTGTGCACATGCACGTGGTAAGGGGCAGGATTTTAAGTGTCTCTGCCTACAGTGCTGAGAGCCAGTAGTAAGTGGAGAGCAAGCTGCCAAAACTAAAAATAGGGTCCTCTTAGGCCTCACTGACAGGCTTATGGGAGCCCAGTTCTCTCCAGGCTCCTCAGGACTGGGTCTGAAGGTCCCTGGCTTCCACCCTGGCACTGTTTGGCTCTCTATTTTTTTTGAGATGGAGTTTCTCTCTTTTGTCCACACTGGAGTGCAGTGGTGCCATCTTGGCTTACTGCAACCTCTGCCTTCTGGTTTCAAGCTATTCTCCTGCCTCAGCCTCCTGAGTAACAGATTACAGGAACGCGCCACCATGCCTGGCTGATTATTGTATTTTTTAGTAGAGACGGGGTTTCACCATATTGGCCAGGATAGTCTCAAACTCCTGACCTTATGATCCATGTGCCTCAGCCTCCCAAAGATTACAGGTTTGAGCCACCGCACCTGATCCCCAATTTTTTTTTTTTTTTGAGACAGTCTTGCTCTGTTGCCCAGGCTGGAGTGCAATGACGAGATCTTGGCTCACTGCAACCTCCATCTCCCAGGAGATGAAGGCTCAGGAGTTCTGCCTGAGCCTCCCACGTAGCTGGGATTACAGGCACGCACCACCATGCCCAGCTAATTTTTGTATTTTTGGTAGAGATGGGGTTTCACCATGTTGGCCAGGATGTTCTTGAATTCCTGACCTCAGGTGATCCACCCACCTCGGCCTCCCAAAGTGCTGGGATTACAGGTGTGAACCACTGTGCCTGGCCCCACCTTGGCACTCTTAACACAGTTTTGCCTTTCCCTGCTATTTCTATCAGTCTTCGTGTAGCTTGGACATACCCCTAACCTGTCTTTAATGAACACCATGCTCTGGTTTTTGTCGTTTATTTAAAAATATATATGTATTTTTTATTTTTTATTGAGGTACTCTTCCTGACTTTTAAGAATCCTATTAACTAATTTCATTCAGTCTTGTAATTTCAATTCCCTCAACAGAGATGTGCCTAGGAACATATTCATAGTCCCAAATTGAGGGATATTTTGTTCCAGATGAGGGATTCTCTACTAAACTTTCTCGTTTCCTAGCTTGGAATATCCAGGGAACAGTTAAATTAGAAGTAATGTATGTCATGCAAATGTGAGTTAACAATTTGCTGGAGACCCAGTAAGTTTTTTTTTAGTCTGTGGGATAGGTTCTTAGTGTTGAGTTTAGAACTTAGGATTAATGCTATAGAAGGTTAAGTATAATTGAAATAATATAAAAGTACTTTTGATACTATTTCAGTTATATTATGGCTTAAACAAGCTTTAGTGTTGACTTGGAAACCTAACCACTGTAAATAAGATTGTTTTTATGGGGAAACAAATTGGATATTGCCTGAAACGTTCCCATTTGATTTTCCTAGAGAGAATAATTCACTGCAAATGTTTCATTTCTGCTACCTCCATTAGTTCCCTCCTAGCTAGGAGAACGGATGCTTGCTTAAAGTAATGTTACCAGTTAGAGCAGCCCTGGCTGGTGCAATGGCTCAGCCCAGTACAAAATCCTAGCGCTTTGGGATGCCGAGGTGGGAGGATCACTTGAGCCCAAGAGTTCAAGACCAGCCCTGGCAACATAGCTAGACCCTGTCTCTACAAAAAATAGAAAAACTGGGCAGGTGTGGTGGTACACATCTGTACTTTCAGCTACTTGGGATGCTGAGGTGGAAGGGTGGGCTTGAGCCCAGGAAGTTGAAGCTGCAGTGAGCCATGCTCACACCACTGCACTCCAGCCTGGGTGTGCAGTGAGAACCTGTCTCAAAACAAAACAAACCCCAGCAGCCCAGGCTGGTCCATGCCAGTCACTTCTCTCCATAGGCATGGAAGGCCAAGTGTCGGCTGTGATGACATTCAGAGGCACCTGGTTCCAGGCTTGTTTCTCTATCTTGTATGCAGACTTGATTTGCCCTTTTGAATCAGAGTTCCTAAATGATATCTTCCAGTATGATTATGAGTCTTTACTTAGGTGTGGGGCCAATCAGTATAGAGTGCACACAGATCAGGCAGGAGGCAGAAGTTATGGAATGGCCTTAAACAGGGAGATGGGCCAGGCAGATGAGGCCTTATCCTCAGGTCTAAATTCAATCTGTCTTTGTAGGGGACAAGATGCCAACTGCCAAGCAGCTAGCTGACATTGGCTATAAGACCTTCTCTTCCTCCATGATGCTCCTCACTGTGTATGGGGGGTACCTCTGCAGTGTCCGAGTCTACCACTATTTCCAACGGCGCAGAGCCCGGCGCCAGGCCGCAGAAGAACAGAAGACCTCAGGAAACCTGTAGAACTGAGGGGCTTTTTCTCCTGAGCAGAGAGGCCCAAGGCATGCTGTGGAGAGACCTCACCTGCCACCATTTCCAAGTCAAGAGGACTAGAGCCTTGATGGTTTTCAAACTCTGTTGGAAGAAGGTGCCCATGGTTTCTCTGGTTCTGCCAGTCTGTGCCAGTTTAACAGTGTGTGGAGGCTATTGAATCATAATAGGAATGTGAGGGTGAGGTACACCTACAGACATTAAATATTTTGCCATGTCTGTGTCTTAGTGTTTTTTTGTTTACCTAAGTAGCGTATGGACCACAAAAGGGGAGCCTTGACTACCAGTTTTCTGGGTGTGGACTAGATTACCATATCTTGAGCTCTTGGCACCCATGAAGTGGGTGATATACAGTTCCAGGAGTAGTATCTGCCCTCATGATCTCAGAAGAAAGATTGTCCTAGGATTTATATAAATCCCCTGAAAGAATTCTGTAAGGAGCTTTTCTGTGGGCAGTGCCCATTCCTGGGCTGATTACTGTGTCTAGGTATCGGGTTACTCTGGCCAGCATGGCCACATGTGCAGCTCTGCATCGAGGAAGGCAGAGGTCCTTGTTTGACAACTGTAATCAAACTGCACACAGTGGAGAAGGATAGGTCCCAAGAGGATGGGCTGTTGGGCAGCGTATGGTAAAGCAGTTCACCTCTTTAAGCTCAGTGGGTGTAGTAGAGCATAAGGATAGATTCACTGTGCTACTGCACAGGAAACCTACCTGGAGGTCTTACTGCAGAGATGTGAAGAGGATTTGAAAGAGAACAAAGTGCTTTCAAGATAAGACCTCATTAGGAAGTAAGATATCCTTGCCACTATTCCATTTTGAGCTTTGAAGCTAAGCTGGTTCACCTCCTTCTTGGTGATTGCCCAGAATATCAGCTCCTCTGGACACCTGTCCTCTCCCATATGCTCATGTGCAGACTGTGCTGACCTTTGCCCCTGCTCATAAACCTCTTTCATGATTTTAAAACCAACTTTTGACTGGGCACAGTGGCTCACACCTGCAATCCCAGCACTTTGGGAGGCTGAAACAGGAGGATCTCTTGAGCCCAGGAGTTTGAGACCAGCCTGGGCAACATGATGAAACCCTGTCTCTACTAAAAATACAAAAATTAGCTGGTTATGGTGGCGCGCGCCTGTAGTCCCAGCTACTCGGGAGGCTGAGGCAGGTGAATTGCTTGAACTCAGGAGGCAGAGGTTGCGGTGAGCCGAGATCGCGCCATTGCACTCCAGCCTGGATAACAAGAGCGAAACTCCATCTCAAAAAAAAAAAAAGAAAAAAGAAAAAAAAAATTAGCCAGGCGTGGTGGTGCACACTATAGTCCCAGCTACTCAGGAGGCTGAGACTGGAGGATCACTTGAGCCCAGGAGGCTGAGGCTACAGTGAGCTATGATCATGCCACTGCACTCTAGCCTGGGTAACAGAGTGAGATCCTGCCAACCAAAATCCATCCATCCATGTGTACATACCAACTTCCCTATATCCTCAACCCCTCTACTCCCATCTTCTCTGTGTTACCCAGGGCTCTCCCGCCTGCTCTGCTTTCTCACAGTAGGGTCATAATTCTCCCAGATCCTCAGTGCCACTTTCAAATATTACCTTCCCTACCCAAGCATGAAATTAGTCCTTTTTGACAAACTTTCTTATATTCTCATTCCTACTCTTTTAGACCTTGGAGACTTGAGGTCTCTTGCTTCCATTTTCCCCAGTCTGTCAGCCCCCTTTGCCTGCACTGCTTCCTTGTCCAGCATATGCCCATAGCTGAACCCCTGAACAACTCACTAACACCCATGGTCTCTGTCTTCATCTGTCCTGCTACCAAGCCTGGACCTGGCTCCTTTAATTACCTTCTCTAACTCACCCTCTCCTTTTGAGTAGGTAAACTTGCATAAGACCTTCTACCCTGCACTAAAACAACTATTCAAGGTTTTTTGTTTGTTTGTTTGTTTTTTTAGATGGAGTCTCGCTCTATCACCTAAGCTAGAGCGCAGAGGTGTGATCTTGGCTCACTGCGACCCTCCATCTCCCAGGTTCTAGCAATCCTCCCACCTCAGCCTCCCGAGTAGCTGGGATTACAGGCGCACACCACCACGCCCGGCTAATTTTTGTATTTTTAGTAGAGACAGGGTTTCACCATGTTCGCCAGGCTAGTCTTGAACTCCTGACCTCAGGTGATCCTGCCGCTTCGACCTCCCAAAGTGTTGGGATTACAGGCGTGAGCCACTGCACCGGGCCCCTGGGATGGTCCTGTACAACAAATTGTCTTAAGTCCTTCACAACTATCAGATGTCCTAGATATTTGGTAGGTGAAAAAACAGTTTACATAATAATTAGCTGAGCATATAACCTAACTCCCTTCTACATAAAGTATTTTTGCACGGTTCTGCAGGCATGCAAACTAAATGGAGGCAACAGTATATAGTAGTGTGTTCT
Organism: Aotus nancymaae; assembly: GCF_030222135.1. Classification (NCBI taxonomy): domain Eukaryota; kingdom Metazoa; phylum Chordata; class Mammalia; order Primates; family Aotidae; genus Aotus; species Aotus nancymaae. Next base: position 33,944,730 of record NW_026988428.1, read on the forward strand.
ATTCAGAACATCTGTTCACCATTTCAGAAAATTGTGCCATTGATGGCAGAGCCAGCTCCTGGTGTTTGAGTCTCTGATACAATAGAATTTATATCAGTTTGCACAGGATGGTAAAGTGTTGTCAGGTCGGGTGCAGTGGCTTACACCTGTAATCCCAACTTTGGGAGGCTGAGGCAGGATTGCCTGAGCCCAGGAGTTAGAGATTACTGTGAGTCATGATTGCACGACTGCACTCCAGCCTGGCAACAGAGCGAGACCCTGTCTTTTTTTTTTTTTTTTTTTTTCTTATTTTGAGACAGTCTCACTCTTACCCAGGCTGCAGTGCAGTGACGTGATCTCGGCTCACTGCAACCCTCTGCCTCCCGAGTTCAAGCAGTTCTCCTGCCTCAGCCTCCTGAGTAGCTGGGACTATGTGTGTGTGCCACCACACCTGGCTAATTTTTGTATTTTTAGTGGAGAAGGGGTTTCACCATGTTAGCCAGGCTGGTCAACTCGAATTCCTGGCCTCAAGTGATCCACCCGCCTTGGCTTCCTAAAGTGCGGGGATTATAGGTGTGAGCCATGGTGCCCAACCAAGACCCTGTCTCAAGTAGAAAAATAGTGGTGGGGGGAGGGGTGGGTGCAGTGGCTCACGTCTGTAATCCCAGCACTTTGGGAGGCCAAGGCAGGCAGATCTGAGGTCAGGAGTTTGAGACCCACCTGACCAATATGGTGAAACCCTGTCTCTACTAAAAATAGCAAAATTAGCCGGGTGTGGTGGTGTGCGCCTGTAGTCCCAGCTACTTGAGAGGCTGAGGCAGAAGAAACGCTTGAACTAAGGAGGTGGAGGTGGCAGTGAGCCAAGCTCACGCTATTGCACTCCAGCCTGGGCAAGAAGAAAGAAAGAGGTCGGCGGCTGGGGGAGGGAGGGAGGGAGGGACGGAAGGAAGGGAAGTGAAGGAAGGAAGGAAAAAGAAGAAAAGAAAGAAAGGAAGGTGGGGTCGAGGGCAGGTATGTGTTGTAAATATAGAAAGTAGCCCAAAGGCTGGGTACTATCGCACATGCCTGTAATCCCAGCTATTTGGGAGTCTGAGATAGGATGATCACTTGATCCCACCCAGAAGTTTGAATCAGGCCTGGGCATCATAATGAGACTATCTCAAAAAAACCCTAAACTCAAAAGGTATTGGGCCTTATAGATGAGAACCAGTAGGCTACTGGGTCAAGGTCAGTGTCTTAGTTTGGGTGGCTAAAGTAAATTACCGTAGATGGTAATAGCAATTTATTTCTTATAGTTCTAGAGGCTGGGAAGTCCAGTATCCAGATGCCAGCAGATCCAGTGTATCGTGAGGACACTCCTGGTTTGCAGATGGTTGTCTTGCTGTGTCCTCACATGGCAGAGGAAGCAAGCTTTCCTTGTTTGTCTTCTTATAAGGACGCTAATGTCATCATGAGAGGTCCACTCTCAGAACCTAATGACCCCCTAAAGAGCCCATCCAATGCTGTCCCACTGGAAGTTAGGGTTCCGACATTGGAATTTTGAAGAGGACACAAACATGCAGTCCATAACAGATTCCCTATCATGATATGCAAGACCTCTTTTTGAGACAGGGTCTCCGTTGCCCAGGCTGGAGGGGAGTGGCATGATCATAGCTCACTGCAGCCTCAACCTCCTGGGCTCAAGTGATCCTGCCACTTCAGCCTCCTGAGTAGCTGGGCTACAGGCACATACCATCATACCTGGCTACTTTAATTATTTTTGTAGAGAGAGGGTCTCACTGTTGCCCAGGCTGGTCTCAAACTCTTGGTCTCAAACGGTTCTCCCACCTTGGCCTCCTAAAATGCTGGGATTACAGGCATGAGCCACCACACCTGGCTATGATGGTTAATTTTATGTCAACCTGACTGGGTCATAGGGTACCCAGATATTTGGTCTTATTCTGGGTATATCAGGATATTTCTGGGCCTCGTTCAGTACGTTGAAGGCCTGTATAGAACAGGAAGGCTGATTAAGAGACTCACTCTCTTTAAGGTGGAACATCAGTCTTCTGCCTTGTGATGTGGACTCAGACTGGAACTTATACCGTCAGCTCTCTTGGTTTTCAGGCCTTTGGACTTGTACTGGAACTATACCATTGGCTCTCCTAGGTCTTCAGCTTATCACCTGCAGATCTTGGGATTTCTCAGCCTCCAGAACCATAGAAGCCAATTCCATATAGTAAATTTCTTTCTCTCATCTATATATCTTATTGGTTCTGTTTCTCTGGAGAACCCAGACTAATGCATCCATATTGACAGGAAAATGGTTCATTCATTGTAATTGCTGTGTAGTATGCCACTGAGTGAGCATATCAATTTGTTTTGCTACCCTAGTGAAGGGTTATTGGGTTGTTCCCACTTTTTTCCTCTTACAAATCAATAGCAATGCAGTGAGTATTTTGTATGTTTACTTGGGCCTATGTGTTAGTTTCTCCAAAGGAGGAAATATTACTGGTTATTTAGCTTCACTAGTTGTTAAGTTGCTTTTCCAAAGTGGTTATGTGAATTTTACTGTCACCAGCATTTCCCTATTCTGTTGGTGTTGAGTGGTTCTATTAATTTTAATTTATATATCATTGATTTCTGATAAGGTTGAGGACCTTTTTATTGATTTATTGGCCGTTAGTATGTTTACCCTCTGGGAATTTCCTATTTACATCCTCCCCTCACCCCCACTTGTTTTTCTGTCACCCAGGCTGGAGTGCAGTGGTGCAAACTTACCTTGGCTCACTGCAACCTCCGCCTCCCGGGTTCAAGCGATTATGCCTCAGCCTCCTGAGTAGCTGGGACTATAGGCATGCACCACCATGCCAGGCTAATGTTTGCATTTTTAGTAGAGACGGGATTTCACCATGTTGGTCAAGCTGGTCTGAAACTCCTGACCTCAGGTGATCCACCTGCCCCAGCCTCCCAAAGTGCTGGAATCACAGATGTGAGCCACTGTGCCAGGCCCCACTTTTCTTGTTATCTTCTTTGAAAAAACAATTTGTAGGCAGTGCCTTATATATTCTGGATACTAGTATTTTATTAGCTACATGTGTTGCAGGTTTGACTGAAATCATCTTTTGGAGTTTTTATAGAGTGGGGATGGCTATAGAGTTCCATGTTGCCTGCATCACATGTCTTTTCAGAGAGAACCTGTGGACAATAGATCCGAAACCAGTTTTTATGCACTTTCTTGGTTGGGGATTTGGTGGGGATGGTGATGGTTCCCAGACCATACAGAAAGTGCACTTGTTATACACATGAGGAAAGTTCTAAAATTCACCTAAGGTGCAGGCCCAGGATTCAGAATTTTCAAGAATCTCCTGACCCCACAAGCCTAGGCATTCAAACTTCCTTGCTTTTTCCTTTTGCCATCCTTTTGATGGTTTCTCCTCTTTCTCTAAGGCTGTTGCTCTTTCAGGGTCCCAGCTTTAACAGGGGTTTCAGTTTCCTGCTTGGAGCCAGGCTTGTCTTTAGTTGTCAGTGTTAAAACAAGTCCTTAAGTTACGTTTCCCTTATCACTCCAGTAACTGCATTGGCTATTTTTATGTCTGCTCTAGTTTTCAATTCCTTTGTCTTTTGTCTTTCTTGGAAGCTCCGCTATTTATTTTTTAAAAACAGCTTAGAAAATACTTCATCCATTTTAGATGTGTGTCTCAGTTTATTTTAGTCTGCATTTAGTTAGAACTGCTAACTTTCATATACTCTCACATCTCTCCTAAACATAATACCCTTCCCTTCCATTGATTTTTTGCCTGGCGAAACTCCACTTAACTCTAATGGCCCAGCTTTACTTTCAAGTTTTCCTCCATCTTGCCAAGAATAATTTAGAATAGTTCTTATCACATTGTATTTTATTTCCCCCTTACTGGAGTGTGAACCCTTTGAGGATAGAAACCAGATCTTGTTCATCTTTATGTCCACAGCTCCTGCCATAGTGCCTATCATAAAGTAAGTACTTCATGACTGTGTTATTGAGCTGAAAATCCTGCAAGAATACTGGATATTTTTCTTTTTCTTTTTTTTTTTTTTTGAGGCAGGGTCTCACTCTGTCACTCAGGTTGGAGTTCAGTGGCACGATCTCAGCTCACTGCAACCTCTGTCTCCCAGGTTCAAGCGATTCTCCTGCTTCAGCCTCCCTAGTAGCTGAGGTTACAGGTGCCCACCACTGCACCTGGCTAATTTTTGTGTTTTTATTAGAGACAGGGTTTCACCATGTTGCCCAGGCTGGTCTCGAACTCCAGACCTCAGGTGATCTGCTTGCCTTGGACTCCCAAAGTGTTGGGATTACAGGCATGAGCCACTGCATCTGGCCATGAATAAGTCTGAAAAACTTCATTTATCATCCAATAAATAAACTTATATAATTATTTTTAGGATTAGGATGGACAATCTGGTTTTTGTTTTTGTTTTGTTTGAGATATGGTGTCATTCTGTCACCCAGGCTGGAGTGCAGTGAGGTAATCACAGGTTACTGCAGTCTTGACCTCCAGGTTCAAAAGATCCTCCCACTTCAGCCTCCTAAGTAGCTGGGACCATAGGTGCACGCCACTACTTGTGGCTAATTAAAAAAAAAATTATTTGTAGAGATCGGGGGTCTCCATTTGTTGCTCATGCTGGTCTCAAACTCCTGGCCTCAAGCATTCCTCCTGCCTCAGCCTCCCAAAGTGCTGGGATTACAGGTTGTTAAACCACCACACCTGGCGTTTTTGTTTTTAAACAACTTCTGAGACTAGGTTTCCTCATTGTGGCATATTGAATCTTTCATAGATGGCTGCCGCAATGTCTCTCATTCCACTGCTCTTCAGTGACCCTGTCACTTCATCAAGAGGTAGAGTCTATCTTACCACCCTGCCTTGCATCTGGGTGGCTCCATGATTACTTTGATAAGTAAAATACAGTGGAAGTGATGGGGGCCTCATTCTGTTGCCAGGCTGCAGTGCAGTGGTGCCATTATTGCTCACAGTAACTTCAAACTCCTGAGCTCAAGAAGTCCTCCCGCCTGAGTCTCCAGAGTAGCTGGGACTACAGGTATGCATCACAACATCTGGCTAATTTTTAAATTTTTTGTAGAGATGAGGTCTTGCCTTGTGCCCAGGCTGGTCTCAAACTCTTGGCCTCAAGCAGTCTTTCTGCCTCAGCCTCCCAAAGTGTTTTTGTTTTGTTTTGTTTTTTACATACTTGGCTCAGCCAGTATTTTTCTTTCTTCCTTTTTTTTACAGAAGTGTTTTAGGTGTTATTGATGTATGTGAAATCTCTTTTGGCCAGGCACGGTGGCTTACACATGTAATCCCAACACTTTGGGAGGTCAAGGTAGGTGGATCACTTGAGGTTATGAGTTTGAGACCAGCTTGGCCAACGTGGTAAAACCCTGTCTCTACTAAAAATACAAAAATTAACCAGACATGGTGGCACAAGCCTTGGTCCCAGCTAGTCCGGAGGCTGAGGCAGAAGAATCACTTGAATGTGAGCCAAGATCGCGCCATTGTACTCCAGCCTGGGAGAAAAAAAATCACTTTCTAAGCTATAAAACACTATACAAACATAAGTGATTTTTCAATTAATAATAAAGCTGCTTGGGAGCCAGGAGGATCATTTGAGCCCAGATCGAGGCTGCAGTGAGCTATGATCAAGCTACTGCAGTCCAGCCTGAGTGACAGAGTAAGACCCTATCTCTAATAATAATAACAATAATAAAAACCCTTTTAAAACCAACAGAAGAGAGGTAACGCCTTATTTCTCTTAAAAATACTCCTGGTTTGGCTGGGCATGGTGGCTCACACCTGTAATCCCAGCACTTTCAGAGGATGAGGCAGGCCTATCACCTGAGGTCGGGAGTTCGAGACTAGCCTGACCAACATGGAGAAACCCCGTCTCTACTAAAAATACAAAATTAGCTGGGCATGGTGGTGCATGCCTATAATTCCAGCTACTCAGGAGGCTGAGGCAGGAGAATCGCTTGAACCTGGGAGGCAGAGGTTGCGGTGAGCTGAGATTGTGCCATTGCACTCCAGCCTGGCAACAGGAGTGAAACTCTGTCTCAAAAACAAAACAATAACAAAAAAAACCTCCTGGTTCTCTGGTATAGATGATGTGAGTCTGTAGCTAACCTACTTTCCACTAATTTGGGTCCTTCCTCCCAGGCCATCTACAAAACTGGTTTTCACAGTCTTGGTGCACTAGTAAAGGTTATGTTCTAGCTCTGTATTCCATCTCTAGAACTCTACCTCTCTCCCGCACTCCAACCATATGCACATAGTTCCTTCTCAGAACAAGATTCTGTTCCTGTAATTGACCCTCATCTTAATTCACTTATCCAGTGCAAACTATTTAATATAATCAGTCTGTGCCTCTGGCTGAATGTTTCTGCAACATCTATTCTTCCTCATTATGAAATCTTGGGAAGTGCTGGTAGAGACTGCAGAGTGGTTAATTATGGTATAGATAGTATGGTGATTAGGAATAGAGAGGAAGGGTTAGTAAGATAGGAATAGTAAGGGTTTGACTCCTTACTAGCTGTTTGACCTTAGCAAGTTAACCTTTTTGCCTCCTATTATCATATGTGTTTAATACAGTGCCTAGCATGTAATAAGAGTTATGTGTTAGCTATTATTATTTTTATTGTTTTATTCAGTTGCATCTTTTGTCAGGTTAGCTATACCAGTCAATCCAGTTTGTATTAACAAGGCAGTTATTCAACTTTCAGAAGGTAAAATACATATCTCGTCTGACTTTCACAAGCACTTTCATTTATATTTCACAGTCTATTCAATATAGCAAGTTGAGGAACTAAAAGACCTAATTTTTAGTCTTCCTGATTAGCTCTGACCAAATGACTTCTTAGAACTTAATTTTCCTATGCCCCACAGTCTTTTTTTCAGCAAGCAATACAGTATTTAATGTTCCTTAGAAAAAAATAAATCATTTCAAGCTGCTACTGTTCACCTGTTAACCCTTTTGGGATTTCATGGTGTCAGGGGTGGAGTGGGAGAGTAATCTATAATTTGCTTGGCTGACAGATAATACCCCCTTCCCAGGTCTGTCTTTTAAAAGGCCATTTCTTACGTAATGGAGAACAGAGGCTGCAAAAACAATAACCTCTTGATCTGCGGCAGTCACTGCCTCCCAGAATGAGAAGTTAGATTTTCTTCTTTCATTTCATTTATATTTTTACCTGCACAGTACACGTGCTGCTTCCTACGGTTGGCAGCTTCCATTTCTTTCCTCTGTAGCTTAAATTAGCCTGTCATCATCGGCAAATCTTAATTTACAATTAAGTGCCAATTAAGAGCTCCATTAAGTGGGTCCATTGATGGTTGTTGATGTTGATGTACCTCAAAGAGAATGGGGCTTCCTCAGTCTTCTCCTGGACTGGACTTTCAGTTTTGGAATTAATTGTTGAAGCTGCTGCCTGTGTTCTGCTGATGGGTCTGCCTTTTGGTCCCGCTAGTGGGTTTGTTTTCCGCCCCCTGTTGATATCCAAGTTGTTTGTCCACCTAGAATCTTGGCAGGCGTGCACCACTGGGAGGGCGGGGTGGGTGGCTGGAGGTAAGGAGGTGCATGGCAGTAAGTCTTTCTAAAAATCAAGTCTGTTAGTAAGGTTAAGTTTAGTAGGGTCAATATCCCTATGATGTCAGTGAACATCAAGTGAGTATCTGATTCTTAGAACAATAACTCATTTCTTTCCATTTTCATTCCTCTCCCTGACATTCTCCATATATCATAATGTACATAAGAGCACTTGGAAATATTTTGATAATCTGAACATTCACCAAATGGAAAATTATTCTAGGAGATGAATACTTCATTTGGTAATTTTGCCAAGACCACAGAGAAAAGTCTGGATTAGGATGACTGATTCTCCATGCGCTAAAAGAGGAAACAGAACTAAAACAAGAAACATCTCAGACTTATTTATCACAACCTTAAAATGTTAATTGGGTTGGACGCAGTAGCTCATGTCTGTAATCCCAACACTGTCTGAAGGCCAGGTACTTGAGACCAATCTGGGCAACATGGGGAGACCTCATCTCTACCAAAAAAAAAAAAAAGTTAATTGACCATATCTGTATTGACTAAAGTAGGAAATACACGTATCTACCTAATGGTGTCTTGGCTTTTCAACCAAAGCTTTTGTTGGTTCACTATATACACTGTTAAACCCGCCCAGGTCACAGTCTTGTGACCCACTAAACCTATTTACTTTTTCTGAAAACATAAAAGCGCTAAAATATAAGCACCCTGGCTGACTGACTTCCCACCATGCACAGAAAGGAAAAATTTGGTGTCCAGGGCCTCCTGAATCAGACCTGGAAAAGCTCTTAATTAGCTTATGGATTCCGCAAATGGTGGACAGAGTCACTAAAGAAGTACAGACAGTAGAGGTGGGTTGAAGCACTTTTAATCACAGATTAAACAATAATAGTAAAGACTGAACAGCTCACTCAATGGCTGTTGTCCTCCTCCAGGCCTCAGCTCACCCTCTTCCCATGCCCCTTCCCTGGGTACCATTGAGTAAACAGCAGGGTATAGGCAGCTGTCCCTGTTGCTATCAGGTGGTAGGAAGGGGATCTAGCTAGGGACCACAGCATTCCTGGCCATCTGTCCATGGTGCTGTTTCTATTCAACTTTATCATGCAAAATAGTCCAGCTGTGAAAGAGGAACAGTGCAGAAATCTGGGACTGAACTTGGCTGCTCCATTCAGATGGTCCAGGGGTTTAGAACCTCAAGAGCCAAGGGCAAAAAGGGAGGGGATAGTCTGGAGTCGGCATAATTCAAGATGCACCAAATGTGGAACTGAGGTGGGTCTAAAGGGGACCAGGGAAGGCCTCATGGCCCCAGTCCAGAATTGTGCCCCAACCCTGGCAATGAAACTCACACATATGTACAAATGCACATGAACAAACACACACAAACACACAGAGCAAATAACATTACTGAAAGAACCTGGAGGCTGTTAAATACAAAATGGCAGAGTTTTCTTTTAAAGCGAAAATATTTGCTTCTTTGATACTCCTCAGTGCCTTGCAGTCCCCTAGTCACAGAAGAGTAGATACAGGAAGGGCCGAGAGGATTATGTTGCCAGTGGCCCTACAAGTCCATGTGTGCTTAAAAATTTCCATAGCAACCACCTTACTCTTCAGCCCAGTAGCTGCTTCCCATGTGACCATTCACCCGATTGGCACCATTGCTGCAGCTACTGTCACAGGGACTTTTTGTGCAGGTGGTCCCATCGTCTTCCTCTGAGCTGCTCTCCACATCACTGCGATCATCCTTAGATACCTGGGTGGGATGGGACCAAAGACAGAAAAGTAAGGACAGAACTTTTCTGGAGAGAACCATAAGAAACACCTAAGCCCAGAGACCCAGGTTTGGGCACTGTGTCCCCAGTCTGGTCTGCTTTCTGGTGACACCTGACTCAAAGTATTGTTTGGACCATGGCTGCTGTTATGACTGTGCTTTACCTGCTTTCTAGTTTTCTCCCTTTCATCTCCAATTCTGTTCTCTATGGAATAGAAGCTACTTTGGTAGAGGGGTGTGTCTTTTAGGACCAGCCTAAGAGAATTGACATCATTCATTGAGACCTGGTTTAGGTTTCAGGGAAACTCCAGATACCCTTTCTCTTCTTCCACTTCAAAGACCAGGAAAGGCCAACACAAACAATACATATGACTGTCAGGACTGCTTCTGTCTTCTGGTGGTTGTGGACAATGCATTTATTCATACTGGTTATGCTGTTTGCCTTATCCCCAAATCTGATCCATAATAGGCCTTTTTTAGTAGTTTACCATTCCTGGGCTCAACTACCACTAACCTATGACACTGTTTTCCAATCTTTTTCCCTTTCCCAAAAGCAAGATCACTTTTCTTGTGAAACTTCAGCATCCCTAAGATACACAGTATAGTGAAAACAAAAATGGATTGGCAGTCAATGAGAAAAGAATCCCAGTTGTAATCATGCTACCATCTGTGAATGCTTGTTAACCTGGGCTTTTTTGTTTGATATTTTCAAATGAAGCATCTGGATTACAGCAGTGTTTCCCAATCTAAACTATCCTGCATATCAAGCAAAGTATTTCAATTTCTCTACCATGGGCCAGGCATGGTGGCTTACACCTATAACCTTAGCACTTTGGGAGGTCAAGGCAGGATTGCTTGAGCCCAGGAGTTTGAGAACAGCCTGGGCAACATGGTGAGAGACTTGTCTCTACAAAAAATAAAAAATGACAAAATTAGTTGGGCATGGTGACATGTACCTGTAGTCCTAGCTACTTGGTAGGCTGAATTGAAGCAGGAGGATCTCTTGAGTCCAGGAAGTTAAGGCTACAGTGAGCCATGATTGCGCCACTGCACTCCAGCCTTGGCAATGGAGCAAAACTCTGTCTCAAAAACAAACAAGCAGAAAAAACCTCTATCCTGGACTCTAAAAGAACAGAAACTCAGTGAGACCTGTGTAGGACTTCTGACCTCCAGAACTGAAGGATAACAAATATGGTTTAAGTAAAGGAGAGAAGGAAGTGAAAAGGAACATAGCTGTAACAGCTGTTGCCAAGGAGGTGAGCATTTGCTTTGGATTAGTCTCTTGAATTTGTGTTCGATGGCTCTCCTATGATTGATTATAGCTGCTGACATCTGAATGCAGATGACTGATTACCTGATCTTTAGGACATTTCCACCACAGGGCAGAGTGTCTCTAGACTTCAGGTAAACAGAGACTCAAGAAAAGAAAAAAAAGTAGACTCAATTCTTGCCTCAATTTAGGAAAAAATCTGGCAACTGCAGCTCCAGTCAATAATGGTCCCATAAAGTCAGGAGAGAGGGCATGCTCTGAGACAAACACAAGGGAACAGAAAGGACAGCAGGAGGAAAGAGAACCACATTCAGAAGGACACGCTTCACTGAGTACTAGAAGCACAGATACACTTACATGCAAGAGATGATACTGTCCAGCTCCTGCCAGGCATAGAAAAAAGGAAGGAGGTGAGGAAAGAGTGGAGAGTACAGGGTCTAATTCTTCCTGGACAGGTCACCTAGTCAGGAAAGAAAAGCAGGAGAGAACAGAGATGTCCAGTAGCTACAGCAAGATGCACAGGCACACTGAGCAAGTTCTGAGTCAATGGCAGCCATAAGGAATAATGACATAGGAGATCATCAGTATCTAGGCTACATTCCATCAGTTGGTCCTAGTATCAGTATCTCCTCAAGCAGAGCCCCTCCCGCTTGGGATTCTGTATTCCTTTAGGCTGAAATCCTTAGCTCTTGGACTAACTATAGTGTGACTGCCTCAAAACTTGCAAAGTTCAATTATGAGTATATCATTAAGTAAGTGACACCTTTCTTTGGCTCTTGGCATAAGATGGGTATTTGAAACACTACATACTCATTCACTTAGGACACTTGCCTCATATATCAGTGGGGTGAGGTGGGTATTTAGTTTCTCATATAAACCAAATCTTGAATATCACAGCATGGTAATCTTGTGGTGGCTTGTGAACTACCATACACCACTTCTAGGTAACTTAACAATCTGCTTTTATACAGTTTATACAGCTCTGCATATGATTTAGGGGGCCTTGAAAAAGGCCCCATGTCAAAAATGAAAATATGAAATCTACTGAAGTAGTTAGGTAAAGGGGAGGAAATGGTTGAGGCCATCTCTTAAGAAACTCTTAACCTTTGAAACCACATCTGGTATAGAAATTAAAAAAAGAAAGAAAGAAAAAAACTTTTAACCCTATCATCATCCTTTATTTATTTTGAGATGCAGTCTCACTCTGTCTTCCAGGCTGGAGTGCAGTTGCCCGATCTCAGCTCACTGCAACCTCTGCCTCCTGAGTCCAAGTGATTCTCCTGCCTCAGCCTCCTGAGGAGCTGGGATTACAGGTGCATACTACCATGCCTGGCTAATTTTTGTATTTCTAGTAGAGATGAGGTTTCACCATGTTGGTCAGGCTTGTCTTGAACTTTTGACTTTGTGATCCGCCCACCTCAGCCTCCCAAAGTGCTGGGATTACAAGCATGAGCCACCGTGCCCAGCCCCCTATCATCCTTTAACAAAAGCCATTCCTAAGGGACAGGAAGAAGGCAGAACTTTCCTCTTGCATCCAAACCACATCTTAAGAGGTAAAACAGGCTTGTTGTGGTGGCTCACACCTGTAATTCTATTGCTTTGGGAGACCATGGTGGGAGAACTGCTTGAGGCCAGTAGTTGGACACTGGCCTGGGTAACAGTGACACCCTATGTACAAAAAAATAAGACAATTAACCATGCATGGTGGTGCTCACCTATAGTTCCAGCTACTTGGGAGGCTCAGGTGGGAGAATCCCTTAAGCCCAGGTTTGGGGCTGCAGTGAGCCATGATCATGCCACTGAACTCCAGCCTGGGTGACAAAGCAAGACTTTTCTCTCTTTGGAAAAAAAAAAAAAAACGCTCATAGAAAAGGCAAAGACTTTGGAGCCCTAGGCTTTTTGCTTGGCTTGAGTAGATGGGGTTTACCAGGTGTGATAGAGAATGTCTGTTGAGTAATCCCTATCTTCCCCCACACCCCAAAGAAGCCATCTTTCATCCTCACCTTTCCCCTGATCAAGGCTTTCAAAGCAATCCGTGCAATCAAGTAGGACCAGATGACATGCAGAACCTGTAGGATCACCAGAAGGCCATTGAGGAGCCACCAGGAAGTGTAAGGCCCGATTATTTCCCAACTCTCAAAGAGGGTCGTGTTCAGAATCCTAGAAGTGGGAGGCCAATAGTCAGATTCTAGAGTCAAAGCTCAGCAGAGAGGGATGAAGCCAAGTTCTAGGGATGCAGAGCCCTGTGTGTTTCCTTCCCAGCCCTTTTGTCAGCTGAAGTTCCAGGGACTGTCATCCATAGTAAGAAAATAAAGAAAGGGAGGAGCCTGTTGTGTTTTCTATCTTTAGGGATAAGGAAAGAATAAATCTTAGGAACTGATGGATTAAGTCATATTATTAATCACTTCAAATATGCCGTTTCATGAAATTAGGACAGCAGTGGGACTTTAATCATAGGAATGACTCAGCTCCTCAGGCACATATAGGATAGGATAGTAGGCAACTGATTTCCATAAAGCAGTGAATGTAGAAGTGAAAGGAGACAGGGAGAGGAGGGGGGGGAGAGAGAGAGATAGAGAGGGAGGGAAGGAGGGAGGGAGGAAGGGAGAGAGAAAGAGGGGAAGGGGGAGGGAGGGGGGGGGGGAGAGAGAGAGAGAGAGAGTGTCAGAAAAACCAGAAGCATCCATCAGATACTCTGAGTCTGGATCCGACCTTGCTAGAAATATGGTGTGAGGCAGCAGAGGTCCTATGAGTCCATAAAAGGTCAGCACAGGCCAAGGTAAAAGCAGGGCAATAGGGTTCTTGGTGTTCTATCGGCAAAAATAGAATAGAATAGAACATAAAAACTGAATGGGCAAAATGAGAACTGGCAAAAAGGTATCATTAGGCTCACACCTACCACAGCTCTATCGCCCTGCCGCTTACCAGAATGGATAGATTCCTAGACGTGTAACCATAAAAACAGCACTGAAGATCACAAAAAGGGTGTCACAGAGCCGCTGATACTTGGCATAATTGGCCAGCTTGGCTGCCTGGAGAAAGGAAGGTAAGAATTGAGTTGAGGAGAAAGTTCTCACACAGGAATAGAAGAAGAGAAGGCGAAGAAGATGGAGGAAGAGAGACTGGGTTTTTACCTCCAGCAAGAAGTCCGAGACATCATGTAGACACATGACCAGAGTTCCCACTCGAACCATATTGTTGATGTAGGAGAAGGAGATAAGCCCAATGGTGACCAAGTGATGTACAAACATGATCAGGAAGTCCTAGGAAGGAATAGAAATAGAAGAGGGAGGTAAAGGCCAGGCCATAGAAACACCATCCAACCCAATGTCCTGCATTATTCTCTGAGGATCTTACCCACCCTGTATATAATAGTTTCCATTCTGCTTAGACTCTCCCTTAGCTACCTAGCATTTAACTGAACACTCCTTACATCAGTGACTGACCCATACTCTATGTTAATGCAGCTGAAAGCCCAGAAAGTAACAAGTTCCTTTGGTAACTGCAGAATCTGCGGGTAACTTCCCAATGGGACACCTAAGCCTTAGAATTCCCTGAGATTCTATTACTCTTCTGCTTTAATCAGAGAAATATCAACCAAAAGACCTAATAGAAAGGAGAGGTTTGTGGCTCTGATTTCCTCTTGGGTTCAAATGTTGTTAGACCTGGGGAAGTCTTAAGTACTTGAGTTATCAGACACATCTATTAAATAATTCTCAGTCTATTATTTTGAAAACATATATGTATCTCAAACTCTCTTATATGTATCACATATTAAAATAAAATTTTAACAAAGTGACCTGTATCTTCTGACCATAGGAGAGTAAAAGGCTTAAAAAGTGAGTGTCAAGTTTCTATGTCAGATAACACTAACAACCCGGATAAGTTTTAATTCATTCCCATAAATACTAACCCTGATTTTCTTCACCAAAGTGAAACCTGAGTTAGTGACAGATTATGGTTAGAGCTGCTGGAACCACATTATTTCAGGTAGACACTAATAAAAAGGTAAAGATTCTGTCTTTTCTATTTTGTTGTATAAACTTAAGTTATTTCCAACTCTTTCACTATCTGGGCAAGTCAGCTCCCTTCTCCCAATCACTGCCTCCTAAACAATAGCAGGAAGAGAGTAAAACTCCTTCCAGTTGACCTTCTTTGAGTAAGTGGGGTAACCCAAAAGGGAAAACAGAGCAAGGGTCCCTAATGGTATATGAAAGCCATATCCAGCTATTCTGGAATCAGGTGTTTTTTCAGAATAAGGCATTGGTACCCCCCAATTCTGACTAGTTTCCTGAGCTTTAGATATGTAAGAGGCTTAAAGAAGAAAACAAAAGAAAGTATGCTTCTTAGCTGGTTAACTGTTCTCATCCTGGGGCTGCCATAAATGTCTTAAATATACTTCATCATTAGTTAAGTCTCATTTCTGGGAACATTACAACAAGCTAACAGTCTCATCAAACCAACTTTCTCCTTTTGCGGTCCCAGTCAGGGAAGATAATCCATCATAATGGCAGTCATGGAAGCTGCTAGAAAGAAGGATGCAATAAGTTGGGGGACTGAGGGAGCCAACGTCCTTACCTTTCTTTTAATGTCTGTAAACTGAGAAAACATAAGGGACCAATAGAAGGCCAATTCCATGATATAATAGTAATAAAGTCCACTTGACAGAGGCTGGAAGAGAGAAAGAAATAGTCAGAATACCAGCTAGTCAAAGGTGCATTCCATCTCTCCAACATTCTCTGCCTTGGAGGACCAATACAAATTATTAGACATCTCTCCTCCCCATTCTCTCCCAAGACATGCAATAGCTAACAGACTTTGGATTGGTGTGGAGACTTCCCTTGCTCCTCTGCACGTACATCTTCAGCTGTCATCTTGTAGAGATGACATACAGTTAACACATACTATAACACAATCAAATCAGTATGTCTAGGATTCTGGGCAATTAGTGCTTTTCACAGGATTAAATACACATAGGCCTTTCCTCTTCCACCCTTTAGCAATTCCTTGACATATTTCCAGTATATATTACAACCAAGATGCTCTTAATGGGATTCCAAGTTACCCTTGATACAAAAAAGACATCTGAACCAGAAAGTACCTCATTAAATACCAGAAAACTGCTTTTCTTTCTAGCCCAATTAGGGTGAATATAATGGGGAAAATCAGAACAAAAAACTCACTGGATTTCACTGCTATGGGGGCCTCAAGAATAGATACCTCATATGACTGTTAGCAGTGGGGGAAAAAAAAAATAGATACCCTGAATACACAACTTAAAGGGACTCAGCCCCCAATCCCTCAATCCCAAGGAAATGTACCATCTGTCCTGGGGACTGGCAAAGGACCCTTACTCCCTCCACCTTATATACATTCAAGACCCCTATCCTGAAACAACTGAGATCCTACCTGAAATGGATAGTTATACCAGCACTGTCGGATGTCCCAAAACCAAGGTGACTAAGAGAAAACAGATAATCCACGTCAGTCCTCAAGATTCTCACCTGGCTTCAAGAGCTACCCCATGTATCCCCTTCTCTCTAGGCTGGGGCAAACGAGAGACAGGAAAGCCCCTGAACAGATTTTAGGGCTCCCTAAAGGATCAATAAATAGCTAGATTGTTCTTCTACAACAGAGTGTTGTAAATAGAAAAACTATACTTTGAGGTAAATAAGAACAGTGAGAGCTTTACGATCATTTTTTTTGGAGATGGAGTCTCACTGTATCATCCAGGCTGGAGTGCAGTGGCCCGATCTCAGCTCATTGTAATCTCCGCCTCCCAGGTTTAAGCGATTCTCCTGCCTCAGCCTCCCGAGTAGCTGAGACTACAGATGCGTGCCACCACACCCAGCTAATTTTTGTTTATTTTTAGTAGAGACAGGGTTTCACCATGTTGGCCAGGCTGGTCTCAAACTCCTGACCTCAGGTGCTCCACCCACCTCAGCCTCCCAAAGTGCTGGGATTACAGGCGTGAGCCACCGTGCCTGGCTAGGATCGTTTTAGGAAACATCACCACCTAGAATATATATACAGGAAGACAATGATTCCATTTGATAACTAAGAAAGATAACTCCATGCCAGGTTCAGAAGTCAAAAGTAATCATCTCTAATGGAATAATGATTATGTCCTTTAAGGAGTTTGTTTACATCATCTTTGCTGCTGGACTTCTTATCATTAAATTGTTCATATTATTGTCTTATTATCCTTTCAATGACTATAGGATCTGTAGTGATAACCCTTCCCATATTGATAATTCTTTTTTTTTTTTTTTTTTTTTTTTTTAAGAGACGAGGTTTCACCATGTTGGCCAGGATGGTCTTGGTCTTGATCTCCTGACTTCAGGTGATCCGCCCGCCTCGGCCTCCCAAAGTGCTGGGATTACAGGCGTGAGCCACCGTGCCCAGCCATTTTTTTTTTCATATTTTCCTTTTTTGTTGGAGTTTGTCAATTTTAATCAAACCTGTCAAAGAATGAACTTTTGGGTTTATCCATGGCCAGGCACAGTAGTTCACACCTGTTAATACCAGCACTTTGGGAGGCTGGGGTGGGTAGATTGTATGATCTCGGCTCACTGCAACCTCTGTCTCCTGGGTTCAAGTGATTCTTGTGCCTCAGCCTTCCCAGCAGTTGGGATTACAGGTGTGCGCCACCACACTCTGCTAAATTTTTTTTGGTTTTAGTAGAGATGGAATTTCACCATGTTGCCCAGGCTGGTCTTGAACTCCTGAGCTCAGGTAATCCGCCCACCTCAGCATCCCAGAGTGCTAGGATTACAGGCGTGAGCCACTGCACCAGGCTGACTTCCAAATATTTTCTATGCCTCTCATTACAATTGACTTCTAATTTAATTCCATTATGGTCAGAGAACACATTCTTTAAGATTTCAATATTGTGAAATTTGCTGAGACTTATTTTATGGCCCAGCATTAGTTTATCTTTCTACATGCTCTTGAAAATTATGTGTATTCTTCAGCTGTTAGTGTAGTGTTCTATAATGTCAATAAGGTAAAACTGGTTGATCATGTTGTTCATATCTTTTACATCCTTAGTGATTATTTTTTGCCTAGGGTTTAGGTCAGTTACTGAGAGAAAAGTATTAAAATCTTCAAATACAACTGTATATTTGTCTATTCTTTTCCTTCAGTTGAGCCAGTTTTTTGTCTATAATATTTTGAAAACATGATGTCCTTTAGAGAGAAACAGTATGGTATGGGGAAAAAAACATGAACTCAAGAAACAAAAAGCCTGAAATTCTTCCTTCTTTTTCTGAGGCAGAGTCTTGCTCTGTCACCCAGGCTGGAATGTAGTGGCTCCATCATAGCTCACTGCAGCCTTGACCTCCTGGGCTCAAGCCATTCTCTCACCTTAGCCTCCCAAGTAGCTGGGACTACAGGTGCATGCCACCACAACAGGCTAATTTTTGTTTTTTTTTTTTTGGTAGAGGTGGGGTTTCACCATGTTGCCCAAGTTGATCTTGAACTCCTGGGCTTAAATGATCTGTCCATCTTAGCCTCTCAAAGTGTTAAAATTAAGCCACTGTGCCTGGCCCCCTGAAATTCTTGACTCTGACAATTAACTAAAAAGTGGGAATAATACTTGTTTCACTCATTTTAAAGGGTTGATTCAGTTTCTCCTCTTTCAATTTTTGTCAACTGCTTTGCAAACCATTAAGTATTATGCTGATTTAGTTATTACTAATATCATTAGTATCATCTAGGGGAGAAACAGCAGAGTTATAAGATTACTGAAGTCAGGCCCTAGACAGAAGACAATTAGGATATAAGTCTGGACTATGGGCATCACAGAGGAGAAAAAGTTGGGGAAATATAAAGATCTAAAGGTATTTAGGCCGGGTGCGGTGGCTCACAACTGAAATCCCAGAACTTTGGGAGGCTGAGGCGGGTGGATCACCTGCGGTCAGGAGTTCAAGACCAGTCTGGGCAACATGGTAAAATCCCATCTCTACTAAAAATGCAAAAATTAGCCAGGTGTGGTGGTGTGCACCTATAGTCCCAGCTACTCAGCAGGCTGAGGCAAGAGAATTGCTTGAACCTGGGAAGCGGAGGTTACAGGGAGCTGAGATTGTGCCATTGCAATCTAGCCTGGGTGACAGAGCGAGACTCCAGCTCAAAAAAAAAAAAAGATCTAAAGGTATTTAACTCTTACTTCTAGAGATCTCGGCATGATTAGAATCCAACAGAGAACTAGAGAAAGTTAAGACTCACCGACCAGAGAAATCTAATTCCATAGCAGAATATGAATAAATAAAAAGTGAATCTCCACCTGGGTGGGCAAAGAGTAGAGGTTAGACACATGTCCACTCCAACCAAAGTCTCTGAGGCTAGGGAGGTCAAGATAGCAGATTTGGGGATAAGAGAGTTACTGGTGAGAAAGGACCAATTCCTAGAATAGGGGTAACTACTATCATTTAAAGAGCCAAAGTCTGAGCCATTTTCCATTAGGAAAAATATTAGGCACTATTATCAGACTCCCTAACATTTTTCTTTACATGACAATTATTAAAACAGTGCTCAGAGGATAATTAGAAAAAGCTCAATAAAATGAAGAATAGTATTTCCCAGAAAAGGAATGCTTCCTACAATTTTTTTTTTTTTTTTTTTTTTTTTGGAGACAGAGTTTCGCTCTTGTTCCCTAGGCTGGAGTGCAATGGCACTATCTTGACTCACTGCAACCTCTGCCTCCCAGGTTTAAGCAATTCTCCTGCCTCAGTCTCCCAAGTAGCTGGGATTACAGGCATGTGCTACCATGCCTGGCTAAGTTTTGTATTTTTAGTAGAGACAGGGTTTCTCCATGTTGGTCAGGCTGGTCTTGAACTCCCGACCTCAGGTGATCCACCTGCCTCAGCCTCCCAAAGTGCTGGAATTACAGGTGTGAGCCACCGTGCCCAGCCAGAATGCTTCCTACAAATTGTCAACTTATAGCAAGCAAGCCAGTACTCTGTTAAAGTATACATGTATGAGTACATCTACTTACGTAAGTACAGTTATGAGAACTTACTCCCAATCTATTTGGAAAAAGGGAACCAAATGGAACCACACCTAGCTTTGTGGCAACATGTCTAAGAACCTTAAGGGAATCGGTGTTCCAGTTCCCTTCTTTGGTACCTATAATAGGCTGAGTTAGCCCTCTGTAGCCATTAACTGCTGTCCTAACAACAGAAGTGATTTCCAAAAAGAAAACTTCAGTCCAGTTGTAACCCACCCTCTCCCTTATTCTCTCCCTCCCTCCTTGCATACTTACATGCTTTCACAGAATTTAGTGAGCGTTGGGGGCTTGTCCTGATTCCTCCGATGGCGAAACCAGCATTGGATTTTTCGGACATTCCAATCCAGCTGCTTTGACAGGCCCTCCAGCCTTTTCTTGTCAGGATACTGTAAATGTATAACCAGAGTCAGAACACCACTGTCTCCTCAGACCCCTCCTTCAATCCCACTGACTAGCTGAGTGACAAGGTATGATAGCCATATAGCCATAGTGGCTCAAGTGATGTTTATCTTTCCAGGTTTTATCCCAAAGTCATTTTTAGTCAGAAATTTTGTCTTACATATCAAGGATTTTTACAGCTCACCTATATACATCCTTGTTTTGTCTTTTCCTCCAGCCCAAGCTGAGTGAAAAAGGAAATTAAAAACCCAAATTGGCCATGCCTGTAATCCCATCACTTTGGGAGGCCAAGGTAGGAGGATCACCTGATGTCGGGAGTTCGAGACCAGCCTGACCAACGTGGAAAAACCCCATCTCTACTAAACGTACAAAATTGCTGGGCATGGTGGTGCATGCCTGCAATCCCAGCTACTCAGGAGATAGAGGCAGGAGAATCACTTGAACCCGAAAGGCAGAGGTTGCAGTAAGCAGAGATCGTGCCATTGCACTCCAGCTTGGGCAACAAGAGTGAAACTCCATCTCAAGAAAAAGAAAACCCAAACTGCATGCCAGGCCATGGTGGCTCATGCCTGTAATCCCAGCATTTTTGGAGGCCAAGGGCTGAAGGATAGCTTGAGCCCAGGAGTTCAAGCCCAGCCTGGGCAACATGGCAAAACCTCGTCTCTCCAAAAAACAAACAAAAAACCCAACTGCAAAGGCTATCAGTACCATCTCCATCTCAATTACATAACTAGGCAGTGACAGAAACTGGAACAAGGAGAAAAAAAACAAGATATGGTGTGTGTTTGGGGAAAAGGGGTAAAGGTGGCTGCTGGGCCTAAAACTCAAACATACTACAATGTAAACTTGACATATATAGGGCCCAAAGGTTTTCCCTGAGGGGATAAATCTCTCCATATAGCTATATGGACTACTCAAACATGAAAGATCATCCCATTCTATCCTTACCCTTAGAGGTATGTGCTGTCTATCCTGCCCTGCCCCATGGAACAACCCCTTATGTAAATTTTCCTATTTTTTGCCTACTTACCTTAGTAATAGATATGAACACCTTTTCAAGGATGGCATTGGGTTGGGCCTGATAAGGACCACTGTCCTCGATGCCAATATGGAGTGCACAGGGTTTGGCAATAAACCTGTAATAGGGAAAACCCAAGGGCCAAATCTTTTTTAAAAAATGTATTTATAATTGACACATAATAATTGTACATATTTATGGGGTACAATGTGATGTTTCAATGCATATATACATAGTATAATGATGAAACTGGGGCAATTGCCATATCCATCACTTTGAACATTTATCACTTCTTTATGGTGACAACATTCACTGGCCTCAGCCTCCCAAAATGCTGAGATTACAGGTGTGAGCCATTGTGCTGGATGGACGCTTTTTAGAAATGCATAATCTTGAGCCCATCTCAGACCTGCAAAATCAGAATCTGCATTTTAACAAGATCCCCAGGTGATTCACATGTCCATTAAAATGTGAGAGCCACAAATCTACTTCATAAGAATCTTGTAAGAATTCAGTGAGATAATGTGTATGAAAGACCCTGGCACAAAAAAGGTGATTAATAAATGGCAGTTTTCCTTATATCAAAAGACCAAGATCTGAATTGGAGGGAAAAGCAGAACTGAGACTGAGCTCTTCCCACATATATATATCCTGGGTCTTGGAAACCTTCCTGCCTAACCAAGATATTACGGAAATACTTAGAACTTTCAGGAGTCTGGAAGAAAGAAATCAGAAAGCTAGGAAAAGTGAGAAGGAAATTAAATTACCTATTAGCACTCAATCTTAGTCTCAGATATACTAATAAAGTATATAAACTTGGCAAAATCACTTATCTCTTCGGTCTTGGTTTCATCATCTAAAAGAAGAGGTTGTATCAAGCAGAGTTCCATGGATTTAAGTTTTTAAAAAGAATGAAAAATAAAAGGTTATACAAGATTATTTCTAAGGTTTTTTTTAATATCTAAGATTCTATGATGCTATCATTGATTATAATTAATTTCTAACTTTTGGATCTTTGAAAATTGAGGAACTACTCTTTGGTTCTTCAAGAAAGATTTCACTCTCCCCCACAACCAGAGATTTTTATGAACATCAGCACTAGCAAAACTCTATATTGCCACTTTCAGGATAAGTCAAAACCAGTTTTAGCCCTTAGCATCTTAGGGAGTCCCATAATGAAAACGTGACTGGGAGGTATACAATGGAGTGCCGTTGACCTATTTTCTTGAGCTGCATTAGAATCTAGAATGTATTATCTCTAAAGGAGGGATTGAGAATAAGAAACTTTATCTCCCTCTGTGAAAACTTCTTTTACCTTATCACCAAAGTTCCTGAGCCATAGGGTAATATTTATTCAGAGCATAAACTCAGCCACATTTGTAACACATTCTCTTTTATACAGATGGTAAAAAAAAAAAAATAGTTCCATTCAAAGGCCAATGTTAGTAGATACCTTAATTTACATTTACTGGTATACTATTCTGTATACCAATAATATTTTAATCCCCAACTTATGTTTAAACTCCTTATAAACACAAATAGACTGCTTTTCTATTTACCAAGGTACTGTGCTTAGCAGCTGCTCAGAAACTGACAAGCGACAGGTTAGTGAAACACACTCTTGTTCAGACCAGGATTAATCGGCATTCAGAAGAGTAAATGAGGCAGTCATTCTTTGTTGTTGAGTTGATGCTATATCAGAGATAAAAATCATCTCAACAACTCTGTCTCCTCCTCCTTCTCCTATTGACATAATTGCATGAAAATCCAAAGGGAAAAAACAGCCTTTCCAATTCCTACTCTTACCCCTAACCCAGGCTTCTTTAATCCAGAGGCAGTCAGCTGATTAAAACTCAGGACCTGCAGTTAGACAGATTTTACCAGCTGAAAGACCTTGTGACTATTATACACCCATAGAATGGAGATAATATCCACCTCACAGGGTTATTTTAAAGATAAAATGAAACAGTGTATGCCTACACCAGTACATTACACTTAGTAAACATTCATTAAAGAGTAGCTATTATTATTTCACTAGAAACATATTTCAGTCTGGGTATTCTCTGGTACCTCCATCAGAAAGTGAGAAGCAAGAAATCCTCTTTGATAAAACAGGTCTATATTCTGCTCACGTGGGTGAAGCCAATTTTAAAATTACTATTATCTGGATCCATGGAATGGACTTAATAATCTAGAGTTGTCAGTAGCTCACATCCTGCCCTCATTAGTTCAGAGTTTAGTGAAAAGCATAAAGCTACTCACATTCCAGCTATATGGAGCCTAAGAACATTTATTTGACAAAATACTTGTTGAGTGTTTATTTTGTGCTACAGAATGAAGCTTTATTATGGTATTATGATATTTTCCAGACGTGATTGGAAAATAATCATTTCTAATTTAGAATAAAAATTAAATATATAGATTTAGTTATGCAGTTAATGAATTACCTCACTGAAGAAAGTGAAATTATAGCTTTTGAGAAACTATTAATTCTACATAATACAAAAGGCTGGCATTTGGAATAACTTATAGGTATCTAGGCTGGTCAATTTCCAGAGCTCGGCATTCATCCTTTCTGCTAGATAAGCACTTCTCAAAGTGGTTTAGATCTCTGGGGGATCCAGAGACCCTTTCAGTAGGTCAAGGTCAAAACTGTCTTCATAGTAATTCTATCAACTTATAAAAATCTCTCTCATTCTTTCATGAGAGTACAGTGGAACTTTCCACAGGTTACATGACATATTACAACAGACTGAATGCAGACACTGACATGAAACTTCAGCTGCCAGATATTTTTTAAAATGTTAAAATGCTACTCTTGGCTGGGCTTGGTGGCTCACGCTTATGATCCCAGCACTTTGGGAGGCTGAGGTGGGTAGATCACAAGGTCAGGAGTTCGAGACCAGTCTGGCTAATATGGTGAAACCCTGTCTCTACTAAAAATACAAAAATTAGCCAGGCGTGGTGGTGGACACCTGTAGTCCCAGTTACTTGGGAGGCTGAGGCAGGAGAATCGCTTGAACCTGGGAGGTGGAGGTTGTAGTGAGAGCTGAGATGGTGTCACTGCACTCCAGCCTGGGTGAGAGACTGAGACTCTCTCAATCAATCAATAAAATGCTATTCTCACAGTTTTTTTGTTTTGGAAAGGTTATTTTTCATAAAATGTAATGAGTTAATTGTTATTTATTTACTTATATTGAGACAGGGTCTCACTCTGTCACCCAGGCTGGAGTGCAGTGGTGTAATCACTGCTTACTGTAGGCTCGACCTCCTAAGCTCAAGCGATCCTCCCAACTCAGCCTCCCAAGTAGCTGGGACCACAGATGCTGGCCATGCCCAGCTAATTTTTAAATTTTTTTTGTAGAGACAGGGTTTCTCCATGTTTCCCAGGCCACTGTGATTTTTAAATAAATTAATAGATACGGGCTGGGTACAGCGGCTAACGCCTATTATTCTAGCACTTTGGGAGGCTGAGGCAGGTGGATCACTTGAGCCCAGGAGTTTGAGACCAGCCTGGGAAACATGGTGAAACCCTGTTTGGTGTGGTAGTTCATGCTTGTGGTCCCAGCTACTTGGGAGGTTGAGGTGAGAGGATCGCTTGAGCCTGGGAAGTCAAGGCTGCAGTGGGCTGTGATTGCACCACTACACTTCAGCCTATGTGACAGAGCCAAATCCTATCTCAAAAATAAATAGGCTAGGCGAGGTGGCTCATGCCTGTAATCCCAGCACTTTGGGAGGCTGAGGCGAGTGGATCACTTGAGGTCAGGAGTTTGAAACCAGCGTGGCCAACATGGCAAAACCCCATCTCTACTAAAAATACAACAACAAAAAATTAGCCAGGCGTGGTGGCGCACACCTGTATTCCCAGCAACTCCGGAGGCTGATGCAGGAGAACTGCTTGAACCTGGGAAGCAGAGGCTGCAGTGAGCCAAGATTGCACTACTGCACTCCAGTTTGGGTAACAGAGTGAGACTTCATCTAAAATATATATATACACACACACACACATATACACATATAGATATCTATATACATATGTATGTAGACATTTTATACATGTGTAAATACATGTAGAAAACATGGACATTTTCCTCATTTTTCTTCTGAAACAGTAGGCATTGACAGATACTATCCACATAAACAAAACCTCTTTGGGATCCTTGAACATTTCTAAGATTGTAAAGGAGTCCTGAGATCATAGCTTAAAAATTTCTGTGCTAAATGACACTGAGAAATCAAACTTTTAGTGTGACTTTCTGTTGTCTCCAGGATCAATCCACTTTTTAAAATAATTTGTCAGACAAGATTTTCCTTTGCTGGCAGATCTTAGTAAGTAGGCATTTAGTGGTCTATAAAAATAAGCTACTACTTTCCACCTGTTAACTCCAGGAACATGAGTCTAGTGAACCATCCTGACAGTATTAGATTTGTCCTACTTTGTAGAGATCATTTCACTCTGCCCTTTTCCTGCTCTCCAGATACATAGCAGCAGTTGACCTAAGCCTGGGTTAATTAGGATAAAATTACCTATTGCTTTCACTTTTTCACACCAAAGATAGGAGCTATACTAATAATGCTACCTTTGTGATTCATTACACCACTGATGAATTATACACAAATAAATCCAAAGTCTAGATTAAGCTTCTCAACTAGTATATTGTGGTAAGTAACACAAATGGGCTGTACTTATGCTGAGATATATCTTAGCTCTCACTGTGGTCCATGGGGCCTTCAGATAGCCAGAAACCTTTAGTCTATAGCCTCTGGCCTCATATACCTTACTTTATAATGCAAATGTTATTTATTTATTTAGAGACAGAGGCTTGCTCTGGTGCCTGGGCTGAAATGAAGTGTGGTAGCATGATCCCGGCTTACTCCAACCTCCAACTCCTGGGTTCAAGTGATTCTTGTGCCTCAGCCTCCCAAGAAGTAGCTGGGACTACAGGCATGCACCACCATGCCAGCTAATTTTTGTATTTTAGTAGAGACGGGGTTTCACCACATTGGCCAGGCTGGTCTTAACTCCTGCTTCAGCCTCCCAAAGTGCTGGGATTACAGGCGTGAGCCAGCACACCCAGCCACAGATTTTTCATGTTTGCAGAAGTATGACCAGATTGAGAAGCACCAGCTTAGATCAATTTCTGGAAAAATATAAAGTGCCAAAGTAGATACATAAAAAGAACAGGAGTTTAAAACCAGCCTGGACAACATGGTGAGAACCAATCTCAAAAAAAAAATTAGCTGGGTGTGGTAGCATGTGCCTGTGGTCCCAGCTACTGAGGAGGCTGAAGCAGGAGGACTGTTTGAACCTAGGAAGTGGAGGCTACAGGGAGCCCTGATCACGCCACTACACTCCAGCCTGGGTGACAGAGTGAGACGCCATCTCCAGAACATAAAATAATGAAATAAAATAAAGCTTTGGAGTGAAAGATGAGTTAAGTTTTGTGTATGCTGAATCTGAAGTATCCATGCGATACTGAAATGGAACTGTCTAGGGTGAAAATACACTTGGAAAAGGGGCTTGGGTATGATACATATATAGAGAGAGAGAGAAAGAAGAATACAAATGAATGAGAATATAAGTGGTAGCTAAATTTGTGAGGGTGGTTGTGATTGCATACGAAAGGAATATAAACTTAAATGAGAACTGAGGTCAGAACCCTGGAAAACATCAGCATAAAAGGTGAATTTAGGGGACAGGAAGGTCAGAGGTGGGGTTGTATCAAATAAGGGAGAGACCAAAACAAGGACTTCAGTATCTACTAGATTTGGCAATTTAGAGATCTGTAGTAACCTTTACCAAAGAAATTCCAGTAAAACAGGGACTCTAAAAGAGCAGTGAATTAAAGAAGTGAAATATATAGGAGGAAAGAAGTAGAAATAGCCAAGACCCTCAAGAATTTAGGCTAAGAAGAAAAGGGAATGGTCTCAACTTCAGCATCAGAATCACTCAATCTAAACTAATCACATGTAAAACAATCTCCCTGTGCTTTAGACCCAGTCTCTTCCTGATCAGAAATTTCATTCTACTTATCCCTCCTTTTTTTCTATTATCTTCAGCCTCACTCTCAACTTGTTTCTTCTCATCAAATCTTAAATATGCTTAAGTTTTTCACATCTTAAAACAGCCCTCCCTGTCCCTAGCACGCTCTGGCCTTCCCCGACATCACAACTAAACTCCCATTCATTTCTCAGCTCTCCTTCTTCTCTCCTCTGGCTTCTGTCCCTACACTCCACTGAAGCTGTTCTTGCCAAAGTTGTCAATGATCTCCTTATTGTGAAAACAAATGGATGCTTTTCAGTCTCTTATCTTACTTAACCTTTCAGCAGCATTTCATTAGGTTGGTGCAAAAGTAATTGCCATTACTTTTAATGGCAAAAGCCCCAATTACTTTTGCACCAACCAAATAAATTAATGACTAACCTCCTTCTTGAAATGCCCTTTTCTCTTCCTTACTGCCATATTCTTCCTATTCTTCTCCCTCTACCTCTTTGGCAGTGGAACTAGACTGCCTGGTAAGCATTGCTAGTTGAGTCACCTTGGACAAGTTACTTTGTGCTTCAGTTCTCTCATCTGTAAAATGAGGATAACATTAGTGCCTACCTACCTCATAAACTTACTAATGAGGATTCAATGCTTAGCATTTAGAATATTAAACACTCTTTTTTTTTTTTTTTTTTTTTTTTTTTTTTGAGACAGAGTCTCCCTCTGTCACCCAGGCTGGAGTACAGTGGTGTGATCTCGGCTTGCTGCAACCTCTGCCTCCCAGGTTCAAGCAATTCTTCTGCCTCAGCCTCCCGAGCAGCTGGGATTACAGGCGCCAGCCACCACGTCTGGCTAAATTTTCTATTTTTAGTAGAGATGGGGTTTCACCATGCTGGCCAGGCTGGTCTCGAACTCCTGGCCTCAAGTGATTCACCTGCCTTGGCCACCCAAAGTGCTGGGATTACAGACATGAGCCACCGTGCACAGCCTAAACCAACTATTAATATTATCAAATAACGTATGACTGTCATTTCTCTATCTCCTTTGCAGTTTATTTTTCCCCTGCCTTTTCCTATAACATGGTGTTTCCTCAGGGTTCACTTAGAGGCTTTCTTCGGACTCTACACGCTCACCCTCAGTAACCTCTTTCAATTACAGTAGAGGGTCTCAAAGTATGGTCTGCAGATGATTCCTGAGGCACTCTCAGGGGCTCTACAAACTAAACTATTTTCATAACAATATTATTATTTGCCTTTTTCACTGTGTTGACATTTACAGTGATTGTGTAAATCAATGGTAGGTAAAATGTTATCATACTTTAGCCCAAATCAAGGTAGTGACACCAAATCATACTAGTAGTTACTATACTGCAGAGCTGCATCTTTTCAATTTTTTTTTTTTTTTGAGACAGAGTTTTGCTCTTGTTACCCAGGCTGGAGTGCAATGGTGTGATCTTGGCTCACCGCAACCTCCGCCTCCTGGGTTCAAGCAATTCTCCTGCCTCAGCCTCCCGAGTAGCTGGGACTACAGGCGCGCGCCACCATGCCCAGCTAATTTTTGTATTTGTAGTAGAGACGAGGTTTCACCTTGTTGACCAGGATGGTCTCGATCTCTTGACCTCGTGATCCACCCGCCTCAGCCTCCCGAAGTGCTGGGATTATAGGCGTGAGCCACTGCACCCGGCCCTCAATTTTTTTAAACATGTCGGTTTTGCTTAAGAATGTCCTTGATCCGAGTCACGGCACCAAAAAAAAAAAAAAAAAAAAAAAATGTCCTTGATGGGCCAGGTGCGGTGACTCATGCCTGTAATCCCAGCACTTTGGAGGCAGAGGCAGGCAGATCAC
Source organism: Aotus nancymaae (assembly GCF_030222135.1). NCBI lineage: Eukaryota > Metazoa > Chordata > Mammalia > Primates > Aotidae > Aotus > Aotus nancymaae. Next base: position 33,973,558 of record NW_026988428.1, read on the forward strand.
CTGAGGTCGGGAGTTCAAGACCAGCCTGACCAACATGAAGAAACCCTGTCTCTACTAAAAATACAAAATGAGCCGGGCATGGTGGTGCAGTAATCCCAGCTACTTGGGAGGCTGAGGCAGGAGAATCACTTGAACCCAGGAGGTGGAGATTGCAGTGAGCCAAGATCACAGCATTGCACTCCAGCCTGGGCAACAAGAGCGAAACTTCGTCTCAAAAAAAAAAGAATGTCCTCGATGAAGCACTACAAATTATTACTTTTGTTAAATCTTGACCCTTGAATATATTTTTAAAAAGCATTCTGTGATTGGGCACAGTGGCTCATGCCTGTAATCCCAGCACTTTGGGAGCCTGAGGTGAGCGGATCACTTGAGGTCAGGAGAGTGAGACCAGCCTGGCCAACATGGTGAAACCCTGTCTCTATTTATTCTGTGATAAAATGAATGTACTCATAAAGCACATCTGATGCAAACCAAAGTATATGGCTCTCAAGGAAAAGCATTTGTATAATTATTGTGAGCTGAATAAACTAAGTCACTTTTTCTATAGAATACCATTTTTACCTGAAAGGACTGACAAACTAATGTTACTCAACTCTGAGTATTTAGCAAACACTTTCTCAAAAATAAATGAGGCCGGGTGCGGTGGCTCAAGCCTGTAATCCCAGCACTTTGGGAGGCTGAGGTGGGAGTATCACCTGAGGTCAGGAGTTGGAGACCAGCCTGGCCAACATGATGAAACGCTGTCTCTACTAAAAATACAAATATTAGTCAGGTGTGGTGGTGGGCATCTGTAATCTCAGCTACTCAGGAGGCTGAGGCAGGAGAATTGTTTGAACCCAATAGGTGGAGGTTATAGTGAGCTGAGATCACACCACTACACTCCAGCCTGGCGACAGGGCAAGACTCCGTCTCAAAATAGTAATAATAATAATAATAATAATAATAATAATAATAATAATAAATGAAATGAGCCCATCATTTCACGAAAAACATTGTTGCCAGTGATAAAATTCAAGCTTCCAAGTGAAACTTAGAATGTTTAGAAAACTTTCATCTGCCTGGCAGGGTGTGGTGGCACATGCCTGTAATCCCAGCTACTTGGCAGGCCGAGGCAGGAGAATTGCTTGAACCCGGGAGGTGGAGGTTATGGTGAGCCAAGATTGCACCACTGCACTCTGGCCTGGGCAACAAGAGCAAGACTCTGTCTCAAAGCAAAAAAAAAAAGTAAATGAGATGGAGTCTCACTCTGCTGCCCAGGCTGGAGTGCAGTGGCGCGATCTCGGCTCACTGTAACCTCTGCCTCCCGAGTTCAAGCGATTCTCCTGCCTCAGCATCCCGAGTAGCTGGGACTATAGGTGTGTGCCACCATGCCCAGCTAATTTTTGTATTTTTAGTAGAGACGGAGTTTCACCATGTTGGCCAGGCTGGTCTCGATCTTCTGACCTTGTGATCTGCCCACCTCGGCCTCCCAAAGTGATGGGATTACAGGCGTGATTTTAAAATATTGTATAACATATTGACATGTGGGACATTTGTATAACTGAGTGAACCAGTATTTTCCAAATGATGGATACATGATATCCATTCAAAATGTAATATAGGCCAGACATGGTGGCTCAAGCCTGTAATCCCAGCACTTTAGGGAGGCTGGTAGGTGGATCACTTGAGGTCAGGGGTTTGAGACCAGCCTGGCCAACATGGTGAAATCCCGTCTCTACTAAAAATACAAAATTAACCAGGTGTGGTGGCGCATGCCTGTAATCCCAGTAACTTGGGATGCTGAGGCAGGAGAGTCACTTGAACCTGGGAGGCGGGGTTGCAGTGAGCTGAGATCGCGCCATTGCACTTCAGCCTGGGCAACAAGAGCAAAACTCCACCTCAAAACAACAACAACAACAACAACAAAACAAAATGTAACATAGAACAATGGATCTTAAATAATAAAATCAAAAGCTCATTAATATGGCTTCAGATTCTACCTAGCGATCAACATTTAAGAAACTGGTACATGTGTTTCGGTGTAGTATCAAAGATAATTATCAAATTATTTGATGTAATCCCAGCACTTTGGGAGGCTGAGGTGGGTGGATCACGAGGTCAAGAGATCGAGACCATCCTCGTCAACATGGTGAAACCCTGTCTCTACTAAAAATACAAAAAATTAGCTTGGCATGGTGGTGCGTGCCTGTAATCCCAGCTACTCAGGAGGCTGAGGCAGAATTGCCTGAACCCAGGAGGCGGAGGTTGCGGTGAGCCGAGATCGCTCCATTGCACTCCAGCCTGGGTAACAAGAGCAAAACTCCGTCTCAAAAAAGAAGAAAAAAAAAATTATTTGAAAGACCTGTTAAAATACTTACTGCTTTTCAATGACAAAGCTATGTGAGGTCATCTTTTCTTCATATACTTCAATCAAAAAAAATATCAATATCACAAGAGATTAAATGCAGAAGCTGCTAGGAGAATCCAGCTGTCTTCTATTAAGCCAGACATTAAAGAGATTTGCAGAACTGTAAAATCAACGCCGTTCTTCTTTTTCTTTATTTTGGAAAATAATTTCTTTCTTTTTTTTTTTTTTTGAGATGGAGTCTCGGCTCTGTTGCCAGGCTGGAGCACAGTGGCGTGATCTCAGCTCACTGCAACCTCCGCCTCCCTAGTTCAAGCGATTCTCCTGCCTCAGCCTCTCGAGTATCTGGGACTACAGATGCGCCCCACCATGCCCAGCTAATTTTCATATTTTTTAATGGAGACGGGGTTTCACCATGTTGGCCAGGATGGCCTTGAACTCTTGACCTCGTGATCCACCTGCCTCAGCCTCCCAAAATGCTGGAATTGCAGGCGTGAGTCACTGTTCCTGGCCCCGGAAAATGATAGTTTTCAAAAAGCTTACTTAACATGTAAATAGAGTTATTAATTTTTTTGCCTATTTTCTCCTTTTTGTGGAGAACAAGGTTTTGCTATGTTGCCCACACAGGTCTTGAACTCCTGAGCTCAAGCTATCCTCCTGTCTCTGCCTATCTAAGTGCTGGGATTACAGGTGTGAACCACCTGCACCAGGCCTATTGCTATTTTTAATGAATTAATAAGTATTTCTTAAATTTCTTTCTTTCTTTCTTTCTTTTTTTTTTTTTTGAGACAGAGTTTTGCTCTGTCACCCAGGCTGGAGTGCAATGGTGCTATCTCGGCTCACTGCAACCTCTGCCTCCCAGGTTCAAGTGATTCTCCTGCCTCAGCCGCCCAAGTAGCTGGGACTATAGATGTGTGCCACCATGCCTGGCTAATTTTTGTATTTTTGGTAGAAATGGAGTTTCACTGTGTTGGCCAGGCTGGTCTTGAACTCCTGAGCTCAGGTGATCTGCCCACCTTGGCCTTCCAAAGGGCTGGGATTACAGGTATGAGTCACTATATCTGGTCAGCATTTCTTAAATCTCTCAATTTAATTTCAAATATGGTAAAGTTGATGGGTATACATTACCCACATAAACAAAGGCTCCTTAGGGTCCTTAGTAAAACTGAAAAACAATCCCTGAGAACAAAAAGTCACAATGTATTTTTCTGAGTAAATTCTTAAAGAATAGGATTCCCTGTGTACAAGGTACTGCACTTTTCAAGATATCTATACCACCAAACCCAACATTTCTTGCATGGTCTGTGCTCAAGTAATCTTTGCAGTTTCTTTGAGAGCCATAAAAAAAGAAAAAAAAAAAATTGGCCCAGCCTGAGCAACATGGTGAAATCTTGCCTCTACAAAAAATATAACAATTAGTGGCTGGGCGAGGTGACTCAAGCCTGTAATCCCAGCATTTTGGGAGGCTGAGGCAGGTGGATCACCTGAGGTCAGGAGTTCGAGACCAGCCTGACCAATATGGTAAAACCCCGTCTCTACTAAAAATACAAAACTTAGCCGGGCATGATGACATGCACCTGTAGTCTCAGCTACTTGGGAGGCGGAGGCAGGAGAACTGCTTGAACCTGCACTACAGCCTGGGCAACAGAACGACATTCCATCTCAAAAAATATATAATTAATTAATTAAAAAAAAAAAAATATATATATATATAACTGGCCAGGTATGGTGATTTGCATGTGGTTTCAGCTACTGGGGAGGCTGAGGTGGGAAGATCCTTTGGGCCCAGGAGGTGGAGGCTGTAGTGAGCCATGATCGTGCCATCGCACTCCAGCCTGGATGACAGAGTGAGATTTGATACATATTTAAAAAATTTATCAGTCTTAGTTTTTAATAGAGAAAATATTGATAGATATAACCCATATAAACAAAAGCTCTTTGGAGTCTTCAATAATTTTTAAAAATATGAAGGAGTCCTGAGAGCAAAAGATTTGAGAACCTACTGCTATACAGCATAGGAATTTCAGGAGTCAAGAAAGAAATTATGTAGCTGGGCCTGTAGTTCCAGCACCATGGAGCCTGATGAGGAGGGGTGGACTGATTGAGGTTAGGAGGTCAAGGCTGTAGTGACATCAGGCCTGTGAATGGCCACTGCATTCCAGCCTGGGTAACTGTGATGGTTAATACTGAGTGTCAACTTAATTGGACAGAAGGATGCAAAGTACTGATCCTGTGTGTGTCTGTGAGGGTGTTGCCAAAGGAGATTAACATTTGAGTCAGTGGTCTGGGAAAGGCAGACCTGCCCTTAATCTGTGTAGACAACATCTAATCAGCTCCCAGTGCAGCTAGAATATAAAGCAGGCAGGCTGGGAGCGGTGGCTCACGCCTATAATCCCAGCAGTTTGGGAGGCTGAGGCAGGTAGATCACGAGGTCAAGAGATCGACCATCCTGGTCAACATGGTGAAGCTCCATCTCTACTAAAAATACAAAAAATTAGCTGGGCATGGTGGCGCGCGCCAGTAGTCCCAGCTACTCGGGAGGCTGAGGCAGGAAAATTGATTGACCCAGGAGGCGGAGGTTGCGGTGAGCCAAGATAGCGCCATTGCACTCCAGCCTGGGTAACAAGAGCGAAACTCTATCTCAAAAAAAAAAAAAAAGAATATAAAGCAGACAGAAAAACGTGAAAAGACTAGACTGGCCTACCCTCCCATCCTACATCTTTCTCCCGTGCTGGATCCTTCCTGTCCTCGAACATCAGATTCCAAGTTCTTCAGTTTTGGGACTCACACTGGCTCTCCTTGTTCCTCAGCTTGCAAATAAACTACTGTGGGACGCTGTGATCATGTGAGTTAATACTTAATAAACTTTCCTTTATATATCTATCCTGTTAGTTCTGTTCCTCTAGAGAACCCTAACTGATAGAGATTTTTGGGACTAGGAGTGGGGTCCAGAACAGGCTCTGCAACAGGTCCAGCCTGCTATGCAAGCTGCTCTGCCACCTGGGCCATATGATACAGCAGATCTAATGATGCTTGAGGTGTCAGCAGCAGATAGGGATGCCGTTTGGAGCAGGCCTTCACAGGTGAATCACAGCAGAGCCTCTAGGATTTTGGAGCAATGCCCTGCCATCTTCTGCAAATAACTCTCCTCTTGAAAGCTTGGCCTGTTACTGGGCTTTGGTGGAAACTGAATGTTTGACTGTAAGTCATCAAGTCACCATGAGACCTAAACTGCCTATCATGAACTGGGTGCTTTTTGAGATGGAATCTTGCTCTGTCACCCAGGCTGGAGTGCAGTGGCCAATCTTGGCTCACTGCAACCTCTGCCTCCCAGGTTCAAGCAATTCTCCTACCTCAGCCTCCCGAGTAGCTGGGATTATAGGTGCCCACCACCATGCCCAGCTAATTTTGCATTTTTAGTAGAGATGGGGTTTTACCACATTGGCCAGGCTGGTCTCGAACTCCTGACCTCAGGTGATCTGCCTGCCTCGGCCTCCCAAAGTGCTAGGATTACAGGCATGAGCCACTGTGACTGGCCTGAACTGGGTGCTTTTTGACCCAGCTAGCCATAAAGTGGGTCATGCACAGCAGCAGTCCATTATCAAATGGAAGTGGTATAAATGTGATCGGGCTCAGGCAGGTCCTGAAGGCACAAGTAAGTTACATGAGGAAGTGGCTCAAATGCCCATGTCTCCACTCCTGCCACCCTGCCTTCTCACCCCCAACCTTGCACTGATAGCCTCATGGGGAGTTCCCTATAATCAGTTGACAGAGGAAGAGAATACTAGGCCCTGGTTCCAGATGGTTCTGCATGATATGCAGTCACCACCTGAAAGTGGACAGCTGTAGCATGACAGCCCCTTTCTAGGACATCCCTGAAGGACAGTGGTGAAGGGAAATCTTCCCAGTGGGCAGAACTTTGAGCAGTGCACCTGGTTGTATACTTTGCATGAAAGGAGAAATGGCCAGATGTGTGATTCTGTAGCCAATGGTTTGGCTGGATGGTCAAGGACTTGGAAGAGGCATCAATGGAAAATTGGTGACAAAGAAATTTAGGCAAGAGGTATGTAGATGGACCTCTCTGAGTGGTCAAAAGCTGTGAAGATATTTGTATCCCATGTGAGTGCTCACCAACAGGTGACCTCAGCAGAGGAGGATTTTAATAATCAAGTGGATAAGATGACCCATTCTGTGGACACCACTCAACCTCTTTCCCCAGCCACCCATGTCATCACCCAATGGGCCCATGAACAAAGTGGCCATGGTGGCAAGAATGGAGGTTATGTATGGGCGCAGCAACACGGACTTCCATTCATCAAGGCTGACCTGGCTACAGCCACTGCTGAGTGCCCAATTTGCCAGCAGCAGAGCCCAACACTGAGCCCTTGATATGGCACCCTTCCTTGGGGCAATCAACCAGCTATCTGGTGGCAGGTTGATTAAACTGGACCTCTTCCATTATGGAAAGGGCAAAGGTTTGTCCTCACTGAAATAGACACTTATTGCAGATATGGGTTTGCCTATCCTACATGCAATGCTTCTGCGAAGACTACCATTTGTGGACTCATAAAATGCCTTATCCATCATCATGGTATTCCACACAGCATTGCCTCTGACCAAGGCACTCACTTTGCAGCCAAAGAAGTGTGGCAGTGGACTCATGCTCATGGGATTCACTGGTCTTACCATGTTCCCATCATCCTGAAGCAGCTGGATTGACAGAACAGTGGAATGGCCTTTTGAAGTCACAATTACAACACCAACTAGGTGATAATACTTTGCAGGGCTGGGGCAAAGTTCTCCAGAAGGCTGTGTATGCTCTGAATCAGTGTCTGATATATGGGACTGTTTCTCCCATAGCCAAGGTTCATGGGTCCAGGAATCAAGGTGGAAATGGAAGTGGCACCACTCAACATCATTGTCACCCCTAATGATACACTAGCAAAATTTTTGCTTCCTGTTCCTGTGACATTATGTTTTGTTGGGCCTAGATGTCTTACTTCCAGAGGGAGGAACGCTGCTCCCAGGAGACACAACAATTCCATTAAACTGGAAATTAAGATTGCCATCTGGACACTTCGGGCTCCTCCTACCTTTAAGTCAACGGGCTAAGAAGGGAGTTACAGTGTTGGTTGGGGTGACTGACCCAGACTATCAAGATGAAATCAGTCTACTACTCCACAGTGAAGGTAAGGAAGAGTGTACGTGGAATACAGGAGCTCCATTAGGGCATCTCTTAGTATTACCACACCCTGTGATTAAGGTCAGTGGGAAACTACAACAGCACAATCCAGGCAGGACACAAATGGCCCAGATCCTTCAGGAATGAAGGTTTGGGTCACTCCACCAGGAAAAAAACCACAAGCTGCTGAGTTGCTTGCTGAAGGCAAAGAGAATACAGAATGGGTAGTAGAAGGCAGTCATCAATACCAGCAACCACCACATGACCAGCTGTAGCAATGAGGACTGTAATTGTCATGAGTATTTTTCCTCCATCTTTTGTTAAAAACCTGTTTGTGCATGTATACACTTGTACTAAGAAAATATCTTCATTTATTTCCCTTTTCCCTTATCATTGACATAAGATTTATTGACTTCATATCAGCATTTAAGTATTGTTAACTTTATGTAACAGTATTTGGGTTGGGGATTGGTGTGTTTCTGGTTGTACGAAGGACAGTTATGTTAGGCATAATTATGACATTGTTATTGTCTCTATTTGAAGATTATGTATCATCTAAGGAGATGTGTATGGGTTCAAGTTGACAAGGGGTGGACTTGGGATGGTTAATACTGAGTGTCAATTGATTGAAGGATGCAAAGCACTGATTCTGCATGTGTCTGTGAGGATGCTGCCAAAGGAGATTAACATTTGAGTCAGTGGTCTGGGAAAGGCAGAGCCACCCTTAATCTGGGTAGGCACCATCTAATCAGCTGCCAGCAAGTCATGCAAGCAGAAAAACATGAAAAGACTAGACTGGCCTACCCTGCCAGCCTACATATTTCTCTCGTGCTGGACCCTTCCTGCCCCAGAACACTGGACTCCAAGTTCTTCAGTTTTGATTCTCAAGACTGGCTTTCCTTGCTTCTCAGCTTACAGATGGCCTATTGTGAGACCTTGTGATAGTATGAGTTAATACTTAATAAATTCCCCTTTATATATATATATATCCTATTAGTTCTGTCCCTCTAGAGAACCCTAACTGAAACATTAATACAGCAAGACTCCATTGCTTAGGAAGGAAAAGAAAAAAACAGGAAAGGAATTAGTGTACTAGAGTCACAACATCTCAAGCAGAAGTAGGTTTCAGAATCATTTCATTCAATAAACACTTACTGAATAGCTAATATGAATGTACAAAGCACTGCATTAGATACCTACAGTTTCGTGGGGGAGACAAGTCCATAAACAGCCCAATCTGAAGGTCATCCCCAAAGAATAGGGCAGCTCATTCAAAATCTCTGAAATGGTTCTCTCTTCAAATTTCAACTGTGACCTGACAAATGTTTCTGACATTATTCACTTTACCTAGCTCCTTGACTTCATTACGGACACACTATGGAGAATATTAGATGAGGAAAAAAGAAATTATCCAGAAAAAAATGATCAAACCTGAAACAATAATTGAGACTATCTAGACAGAATCTAAAAGAATCTAGACTATCTAAAAGAATCTACTGTAGGCCAGGCATGGTGGCTCACTCCTGTAATCCCAGCACTTTGAGAGGCCGAGATGGAAGGATCACTTGAGCTCAGGAGTTTGAGACCAGCCTGGGAAACATAGCAAAACACTATCCCTACAAAAACTACAACATTAGCCTGGCACAGTGGCACCTGCTTGTAGTCCCAGCTTCTTGGGAGCCTGAGGAGGCAAAATGGCTTGACCCCGGGAGGTGGAAGTTGCAGCGACTGCAGTGATACCAGATTGTGCCACTGCACTCCAGCCTGGGTGACAGAGCAAGGCCATGACCCCCACCCTCCAAAAAAACAAAACTACTATAATAGATGTTTTTAAGGAACGCATGTAGATTGTATCTTTTTGTAAATCCGATCATTCTAATGTACTAGAAAAGTTCTACTGAAAGGTCACTAAAGTGAATTCATGCCAAAGTGGTAGGATAAACCCCCTCATTCCTTTCATTAAACATATTTATCTTTTTTCAATGGATGAATAATTATACAACTTAATGCATTTGCTTAAAGCAGAAACACAAATATACACAAGTGATAACCACTGATTTTCTTGCTCTCTCCCAGGGTAGAGATCACGGTTTATTCACCTTTTCAACCTTGGCACATAATTTGATACCTTATTATTTATTTATTTTTACATTTATCTTGTCCGACTTCTAAAACTGTCACATATAGTTTGATATGACATATCCTAAGCTTTCAATAAATAAATGTTGAAGAATGAGCAGATGAACAAATGAGTGAAAACTTAATTCTCAACTAAGAGGCAAAGTGTTTCAAGGAAATGTGCCACCTGCAAGGATGAAATTAAAACTCAGCCTTATCCTCCTGGGTCATCAGGTCATCTATCAGCTTGGTGTTTATCAAGTGTAGGAGATCATTGATTTCTGGGGAATCAGTAGATATTCAAGTTAACCAATTTCAGTCTATGACTGGAGATTTCCCTAAACACAACCACAACAATCTGATTTAGTTTGAGATACTTTATGCCTGTAATTGAGACTGCTTACTAATGCTGACAATACCCAAAAACGAAAAACTATAAAGAATATTCTTATAAGAAATCTTGTATTTTACAGAAGAGATATAGTAAGAGTGTGATTATTCTCATTGCCTTATCAGGGCTGTGCAGCTCTGCATGGACATTTACCTACTTGACAAACTTGTTTGTTTATAGATCATTAACTGAGAAGACATATGTTAAAAAGGCAAAAATATAGAGCAATGCTTGGCTAGAAGCAACTGTCAATCAAAGATTACTCAAAACAGAATATAAGCCGGGCGCGGTGGCTCACACCTGTAATCCCAGCACTTTAGGAGGCTGAGGTGGGCAGATCACCTGAGGTCAGGAGTTCGAGACCAGCCTGACCAATATGGTGAAACCCTATTTAAAACAAACAAACAAACAAACAAAAAACCCAGAATATAACCAGTCATTTGAATATTTCAGGAAATAATTTACATTTTAAAATCTTATTTTTACTAAAATTTCTTAGAAAGATTCATTGTTTAAAGGAACATCCAATACCTTTGTATCATCGTTTGATCCTAAAAACTAAATCAAATGTGAATTTACATTAAAATTCTCTTCTAATTATTATTGTCTCAATTACTGTCATCAGCACTGTCCAACGGAAATATAATGTGAGTCACATACGTAATTTTTTTTTTTTTTTTTTTTTTGAGATGGAGTCTTGCTGTGTCGCCCAGGCTGGAGTTCAGTGGTGCGATCTCGGCTCACTGCAACCTCCACCTCCTGGGTTCAAGCAATTCTCCTGCCTCAGCCTCCCGAGTAGCTGGGACTACAGGCACGTGCCACCATGCTGGGCTAATTTTTTGTATTTTTAGTAGAGTTGAGGTTTCAGCATGTTAGCCAGGATGGTCTCAATCTCCTAACCTTGTGATCTGCCTGCCTTGGCCTCCCAAAATGCTGGGATTACAGGCATGAGCCACTGTGCCTGGCCCACATATGTAATTTAAATTTTTCTTTTTTTCTGTTTTTTTTTTTTTTTGGAGACAGGGTCTCGCTCTGTTGCCCAGGCTGGAGTGCAGTGGTGCGATCTTGGCTCACTGCAACCTCCACCTCCTGGGTTCAAGCAATTCTCCTGCCTCAGCCTCGCAGGTAGCTGAGATTACAGGCACCCACCACCACACCCAGCTAATTTTTATATTTTTATTAGAGATCAGGTTTCACCATGTTGGCCAGGCTGGTATCGAGCTCCGTACCTCAGGTTATCTGCCTACCTCAGCCTCCCAAAAGTGTTGGGATTACAGGCATGAGCCACGGAGCTCAGCCTGTAATTTTTTTTTTTTTTTTTTTTTTTTATTTGAGACGGAGTTTCGCTCTTGATACCCAGGCTGGAGTGCAATGGCGCGATCTCGGCTCACCGCAACCTCCGCCTCCTGGGTTCAGGCAATTCTCCTGCCTCAGCTTCCTGAGTAGCTGGGATTACAGACACGCGCCACCGTGCCCAGCTAATTTTTTGTATTAGTAGAGACGGGGTTTCACCATGTTGACCAGGATGGTCTCGATCTCTTGACCTCGTGATCCACCCGCCTCGGCCTCCCAAAGTGCTGGGATTACAGGCTTGAGCCACCGCGCCCGGCCCAGCCTGTAATTTAAAATTTTCTAATATCCACATTTTAAAAGAAAAAGAAACAAGTGAAATTAATATTGATAATGTATTTTAATTTGATATGTCCAAAATACTGTTAATATGTAATAAATTAAAAATGGAGGCCAGGCATGGTAGCTCATGCCTGTAATCCCAACACCTTGGGAGGCTGAGGTGGGTGGATCACCTGAGGTCAGGCGTTCTGGCCAACATGGCAAACTAAAAATACCCATCTCTACAAAAAATACAAAAATTAGCTAGGTATGGTGGCACGTGCCTGTAGTCCCAGCTACTTGGGAGGCTGAGGTGGGAGGATTGCTTGAACCTGGGAGATGGAGGTTGCAGTGAGCCGAGATTGCACCACTGCACTCCAGGTCTGGGTGAGGGAGTGAGACTCTCAAAAAAAAAAAAAAAAAAAAATTAGATAGCTTACCTTCATTTTTTTTTTCTGTACTAAATCTTTGAAATTCAGTGTATATTTTACAGATATAATAATCTCACTTCTGACTAGTCACATGTGAAATCCCTAAAAGCCACATGTAGCTAGTGTCTACTGTACTGGATAGCACAGTTCTAGATAATTCAGATAATTATTCTTTGTTATTGTTTTTGTTTTGTTTTGTTTTAGTCAGAAAGGCTTATGGTTAGCTCCTTTTACAGAAACACCTAAATTAACTTCCCTAAAGATATAATAAGGATTTAAGTACAAAGAGGGCAAAACTCAGTAGATTCTTTTTTTTTTTTTTTTTTTTTTTGAGACGGAGTTTCGCTCTTGTTACCCAGGCTGGAGTGCAATGGCGCGATCTCGGCTCACCGCAACCTCCGCCTCCTGGGTTCAGGCAATTCTCCTGCCTCAGCCTCCCGAGTAGCTGCGATTACAGGCACGCGCCACCATGCCCAGCTAATTTTTTGTATTAGTAGAGACGGGGTTTCACCATGTTGACCAGGATGGTCTCGATCTTTTGACCTCGTGATCCACCCGCCTCAGCCTCCCAAAGTGCTGGGATTACAGGCTTGAGCCACCGTGCCCGGCTCAGTAGATTCTTTAGAAGGCAGCCTTTATTTGCCTAAAAATACCTCTGGGGAGGAAGTCAAAATAGTTATATCTCCCATTCCCACTCTAACGAAAGTACGGCTTTCACTTGCTATTTCCTCTGGATCTCTTCTTTACCTGTTTAGGAGACCCTAGTTTTCTGAATGAGGATGTGCTTACAGCAAAAATATGTGACATGCTTCTTCTCAGTAACGAATATATTGTCTCCAGGCGTAAGTCAGGAACCTGATCTCAGTCCTGACAGTATCGAGCCGCCTGGGAGCATCAACACACACTGTGTAGAAAGGGCTAGGGAAAGTTCTGCCAGAGCCAGGTAGGGACAAAGGAGGCTGCTGACAATCTGGAATGTATTAAGAGGTGAGTTCTTAGATACAGGCAGGGCCATGCAGCCTTTTCCAATCTCACTCTGCTGGATCTGCAAACTTCACTTAATTCTGTGATTACAATTCAGTAACACCCAACAGAATACCTCTAGGGATGTACAGAATGGGCTGTCTCCCTTACAAACTAATAGCAGCTATAGCCATTCTTCCCAAAGCCTCTCTCCTTGTCTGAAGGACCTACTAACATTGGGCCACAATACTGTGACATGGCACGAATCTGGGAGGAGGGCAGCAGGCCATTCAGGAAGAGGAAAAAAATTTTTCCTCCATCTAGACAGCAGAAGTGGGGAAAACAGCAGTGGGTTGGGGGTGGGGGGCGGGCAGGGGAAGGGGCAGAAAAAAAAAGCAAAGTTCAAGTCAAAAGGATAATATTAAATAACTAAGAATAGGATGAGTACAGATTTTTTTCTTTTTGAGACGGAGTCTCACTCTGTTGCCCAAGCTGGAGTGCAGTGACACATCTCAGCTCACTGCAACCTCCGCGTCCCAGGTTTAGGCGATTCTCCTGCCTCAGCCTCCTGAGAAGCTGGGACTACAGGTGCGTGCCACCACACCCGGCTAATTTTTTGTATTTTTAGTAGAGATGGGGTTTCACGATGTTGGCCAGGCTGGTCTCAAACTCCTGACCTCAGGTAATCCACCCACCTTGGCCTCCCAAACAGGTATGAGCCGCTGTGCCCAGCTGATTTCTTTTCTTTTCTTTTCTTTGAGATGGGGTTTCACTCTGTCACCCAGGCTAGAGTGAGGTGGCGTGATCTTGGCTCACTGCAACCTCTGCTCGTGGGTTCAAGTGATTCTCCTGCCTCAGCCTCCTGAGTAACTGGGACTACAGTTGTGCACCATCATGCCCAGTTAATTTTTGTATTTTTAGTAGAGACAGGGTTTCACCATATTGGCCAGGCTGGTCTCGAACTCCTGACCTCGTGATCAGCCCACCTCAGACTCCCAGAGTGCTGGAATTACGGGCGTGAACCACCACGCCAAGCCTTTTTTCTTTTTTTAATGTATGTTTAGAATGTTACAGGAAATGAATTTGTTCTTCAAATCCTAGAATACTAGAACTGGAGGTTAAATCTTAATACTTGAAAGGGCGTTTAAGAAATAGGAAAAGATTGATGGCCGTATCATACAGTGAAAGAGCACTGGGCTGGGGAAAATGACCAGTTGTGTACTGCAACCTCTGAAAAGCTGGAGGATGTTTCTACGCCTTAGTTACTGTCGGTAAAAGGAGGTTTGAGTTCTAGCTTTTAACAGTCTGATTACTACATGAATCGCTTCTACAAACTAAATAGGTAGGATTTGAGAATGCGAAAATATTGAAAGGATGCTGGGTTCTGAAAAAGAAAAGAGAAAATGTAGGAAAGATGACTAATCATCCGAATATACCTCTTTCTCTCTCTCTCTCTTTCTTTTTTTTATTTTCTGTGACAAGAGTCTCGCTCTTTGCCCAGGGTGGAGTGCAAGTGGCATGATCTTGGCTCACTGCAACCTCTGCCTCCTGGGTTCAAGTGATTCTCCTGCCTTGGCCTCTCAAGAAGCTGGGATTACAGGCACATGCTACTATGCCCAGCTAATTTCTGTATTTTTAATCAAGACGGGGCTTCACCACGTTGGCCAGGTTGGTCTCGATCTCCTGACCTCAGGTGATCTGCCCACCTCAGCCTCCCAAAGTGCTGGTATTACAGGCATGAGCCACTACGCCCAGCCTCTATAATTTTTTTTTTTTTTTTTTTTGAGACAGAGTTTTCCTCTGTTGCCCAGACTGGAGTGCAACGGTGCAATCTTGGCTCACTGCAACCTCCACCTTTCCAGTTCAAGCGATTCTCATGCCTCAGTCTCCTGAGTAGGTGGGATTAAAGGCATGTACCACCATGCCCAGCTAATTTTTGTATTTTTAATAGAGATGGGGTTTCACCATGTTGGCCAGGCTGGTCTCGAACTCCTGGCCTCAAGTGATCTGCCCACCTCGGCCTCCAATGTGCTGGGATTATAGGTGTGAGCCACCACGCCCTGTCCCCTCAATTTTTCTTTAAAATTAGCTCAGCATAGTGGTGAGCACCTATGGTCCCAGCTACTTGAGAGGCTGAGGCAGGAGGGCTGCTTGAATCAAGAAGGTCGAGGCTAGAGTGAGCTTTGCACCACTGCACTCCAACCTGAGTGAGACTGACACCGAGACCCTGTCTAAAAAACAACAAAAGAGTGGAGTGGCTCTATTTCCTTTATGGAAGACCAGAACAGTAAGAAGAGGAATTGGCAATTCAGCAGTGAATTCTATTACTGAGGTAATGGGTCTTAAGAGAAACAAAATAGCAAGAGTGCATCTAGGGTTAAACTTTCCTAAGAGCAAACATGAGACAAACAAGGTGCCTGTCCTTACTGGCCAAGAAATACCATACCACAATGCTTTCAGCTCAGTATTCCCATCCACCTGTACTCCCCTGACACTGGAGCACCATAGAAACATTCAGATAGAATTCCTACAGGTGAAGGATCCCTTCCAGCAGCTCTGCCAGGGGATATATGTCTTCAGCCATCTGAGAGAACACTTTGGAATCTGAAGAGATACATAAGTTGATATAAAGTGGGTGTTTGTAAGCAACAAGCTATTTCCTCTTACCACTAACATGGGGAAATTCCCATATTGGCACACATTTATATGAAAAGCAGAGATCATTTTCTATGACAATCACCTTTTTTTAAAAAAAATTGTCCTGACTTGTGTATTTTCCTTTTTAGTCATTACACTGCCTTTCTCCTCATATACAGAGACTAAGGAAGAGAGTACTTGGATCTAGTTTATTCCTAAGAAAGACAAGCAGCTTGTGCCTCCACTCCAGGAAGACTAAATACAATGACTACACTTAAACAACAAACAAACAAACAATCAAACAAAAAAAGGCCGGGGGCGGTGGCTCACGCCTGTAATCCCAGCACTTTAGGAGGCCGAGGCAGGTGGATCACGAGGTCAGGAGTTCAAGACCAGCCTGGCCAACATGGTGAAACCCCATCTCTACTAAAAATACAAAACTTAGCCGGGAATGGTGGTCGGTGCCTGTAATCCCAGCTCCTGGGGAGGCTGAGGCAGAGAATTGCTTGAACCTGGGATGTGGAGGTTGCAGTGGGCCGAGATTGCACCACTGCACTCCAGCCTGGGTGACAAAGTGAGACTCTGTCTCAAAAACAAAAAAACAAAAAACCAACCAAAAAAACGAAAAACCTTGCTACTCCAAGTTCCTGAGGTCCCAGGAAAGCCATTTAGATCTTTGGGTTTCATTTGCTTCACTTAAGCATCTTTATTTTTGCACTTGAACATCTGGCAGAGCATTTTGATGATACACAAATACTATGAATAAATGGATGAGTGACTAGCTAAATAGAACACAATATTTTGAAAGATTTGAGTCAAAAATAGTAGGCAAATCAAAGAAGCAATCCCAAACAGATGCTCTCGTTTAGAAATTAACAGATTATTTCACCTGCAACATATTCCCATCCTAGAAAGGGCGTTCCTGCATTGCAATCATTTATGCTTGGATAAAGGCAAAACGAACAGATGTCCGAGAACCACCCTCATTACCTGAGACCTATGGCAGAAAGATGTTTCCTTTCCTGGAGTCTGAGTAGACTTGATCAAAGTCACCCACAGCTATAAATTCACATTATAATAATATCACACACCAAAGCCTCAGTGAATATCTTTATCTTGGACAAACACATATGATCCATTCACTTAAAGGTGAAATCACACGGTTGGACAAATTACATCGCAATTCTGTTAAACTCATTTAGAAGCTGGCTCAAGACCGGGCGCGGTGGCTTACGCCCGTTATCCCGGCACTTTGGGACGCAGAGACGGGTGGATTACTTGAGGTCAGGAGTTCCAGACCAGCCTGGCCAACATGGCAAAACCCCTTCTCTACTAAAAAAACAAAAATTAGCCGGGCTTGTGGCGCGCGCCTATAATCCCAGCTACTGGGGAGGCTGAGGCATGAAAATCGCTTGAACCAGGGGAGGCGGAGGTTGCAGTGAGCCGAGATCACACCACTGCACTCCAACCTGGACAACAGAGCAAAACTGTCTCAAAAAAAAGAAGCTGGCTCAATATAGCTGCTCTCTGATAAGCCCTACGGCTCTCCATCCCTTCCAACACTCCTTCCATTTCAGGCCCCAAGGCCTCTTCTGCAACTAATCTGACATCTTTCCATACTTTGGAAGCCTCAGCGTTCACCACACCCTATCCCAACCAGATTTCTACCGTCCTACCAACAAACGTGCATGAGCTGACATACCAAACCAACTCTTATGGCCAAACTAATCCTGTTCCCCTAACAAATCTTAGAGTCTGATGAATCCATTCCTTTCCCTTGGAACGTCTGGCCCTTGCGTTGACCCCTCGGCTCCATGGCCACAACTAGCTCTGGTTCTCCTGGCCCCTTCCTGTCCCTCTCTTCGGGGCCTCTGCCAGAGCTCACACTGAATCTGTTTCCTCATCTGTGGGATCCTTGAAGGTTGAGAGGAGGCCTATAAGACCCCCCTTCCAAGCCAACTCTGAATCTAACATTTAAGGGCACAGCGTTCCCCTAGACCCCCTCTTTCACTTGCCCACGCCCCAAACTCCTTCTCCACCCAGGCTCCGCGACCACCTCGCCCACGCGCCTAGCATCACCCGCCGCGGCCCAAGCTTCCCCAGCCCCTGCTTCCAGGCTTTCCCTGCAGGCAGTTCTGCTTCCGGCCCTCGGCCCTTCCTACAGCAGGGCGCCCCCGGCCCGCGCCCGGTCCCCCGCGCCGCTCGCTCGCGGGCTCTCACCTCTCGAAGAGCAGCCTCACAAAGAAGATGCCCGCCGCCAGCGGGAACACTGAGAGGATATGCTGGCCGCGCGGGTACCCGTAGCCGTCCGCTGGGCCCTCCAAGTCAGCCCAGCTCACGTTCTGGGGTAGCCAGAAGCGCTCGCTCCACAGCCAGCCCCACAGCAAGCTTAGGGCTCCCGCCGCTGCTGTCGCCATCTTACGCCCACCCCGAAGCCACTGCCGCCAGCGCAGCCACAAGCGTCAGCTGCCGCCACAGCCAACGGAACCCGCGGGGAGGCGGCCCCAGGGCGGGGCCCGGCCGACGGCCACCCCCTTCCGATGACCCTTCTGGTCATTGCCGCGGATCCGCCCGCCTTCCCTGCAGGGCCGGGCCTCTTCACCGCCCATCTCTCCTCCACGCCCACTTCCCTAACCGCAGCTCGGGGACCGTGTCCGGGGGCCACGCCCCTTCCCGAGCCTCTGACTCGCTCAGCCCGGCCCTGGGGCCACGCCCTGTCCCTTCCCCGCCCCGCCTTCGAGCGGCCCTGGCTCCGCCCTCTTTTGCTACTGGTCACGGCCACGCTTCTCCTCCTCCCGTACTCTTCCATCCAGCCATGGCCACACCCCTTATTTCAGGCCTAGCTCCTTTACCACGAGGATCTCTTTTCTCAGCCTGTCGGAATCATATCCGTTCTCGCTCCCACTCAGGCAGTATCTCTGTATCCACTCCCGGAGGCCAGATAGATCTCTCAGGTCAGGGCTTCTCTGTCATCTCAGCTGGTCCCACCCACTACTCTCCACCACCAGAATTCTTTTTGCTCCCAACCTTTTCTTCCCTGCGTGCCCCATGACCTCAGCCTACTTTCACTGCTTTATCCCTTACAAGTTAGTCACTTTTCCTCAGAAACAATGGACTTAACAATTTATAAAAATCCTTTTATTCTTCTCTTGGGGAAAAGGAAATGGAAGAAAAACAACATGAAAAGGAAGGCACTCAAAAGAAAATATACGTAAAAGCAGGCTGGGTGCAGTGGCTCACCCCTGTAATCCCAGAATTTTGGGAGGCCAAGGAGGGCAAATCACCTGAGGTCAGGAGTTTGAGACCAGCCTGGCCAACATGGTGAAACCCCATCTCTATTAAAAATACAAAAATTAGCCGGTTGTGGTGGTGTATGCCTGTAATCCCAGCTACTCGGGAGGATGAGGCAGGAGAATTGCTTGAACCTGGGAGGCAGAGGTTGCAGTGAGCTGAGATCGAGCCACTGCACTCCAGCCTGGGCAACAGAGCAAGACTCCATCTAAAAAAACAAACAAACAAACAAAAAGACAAACGCTGACATGTAACCAATCCGGTTGTGTCTGTACCTCACTTTCCTTTTGCTGTCCATGAATCTTCCACCACATGGATATACTGGGTCTCTCTGAATCTGCTGTGATTCAGGGTCTGCCCAATTCGAGAATCATACATCGCTCAATTAAATGGCTTTAAATTTAATTTGGCTAGTTTGTTTGTTTGCTTGTTTTTTTGAGGAGTCTTGTACCCAGGCTGGAGCACAGTGGTACTATCTTTGCTCACTGCAACCTCTGCCTCCAGGTTCAAGAGATCCTCCCTTCTCAGCCTCCTGCGTGGCTGGGACTACAGACATGTGCCACCACGCCCAGCTAATTTTTGTATATTTTGATAGAGACTGGGGTTTCACCATGTTGATCAGGCTGGTCTCGAACTCCTAGCCTCAAGGGATCTGCCTGCCTCAGTCTCCGAAAGTGCTGGGATTATAGGCACGAGCCACTCTGCCCAGCCTGAAGTTTTTTGTTTTTGTTTTGAGATGGAGTCTCATTCTGTGGCCCAGGATGGAGTGCAGTGGCGGAATCTCAGCTCACTGTAGCCTCCATCTCCTGGGTTCAAGCTATTCTTCCACCTCAGCCTCCCAAGTAGCTGGGATTACAGGCATGCACCACCACGCCCGGCTAATTTTTGTACTTTTAGTAGAGACAGGGTTTCACCATGTTGGCCAGGCTGGTCTGGAACTCCTGACCTCAAGTGATCCACCCACCTTGGCCTCCCAAAGTGTTGGGATTTCAGGCGTGAGCCACCACACCCAGCTGAAGTTTTTCTTTTAACACTAGAATGTCTTTAAACTCCAAAACTCTTAGCCCTTATCCTATAAACTGCCTTAATTTTAAGTTACCACACTGAACATCAAACTCTTGTGGATCTACATTAACAAGGAGGGCACTCATAGTGCAGCCACCTTCAAAAGGCTAAAAGTGGAATATAGAGATTAGCATGCCTCCTCCACAAGGATGACATGTAAAAAAAACAAAAACAAACAAAAAACCCTGGCTACAAGGTTAATTACCAGAGGCCAACTAGAATGATCTGAAAAAAATTTGAAAGTATCCCTACCTCCTGCCTGAGAACAGGCAAAGTAACTTTATAACTAGTAAAGCGTGCTTGCACCAGAGTTAAAGGGTTGCAAAGGGATAAAGAGAAGAAAAAAAACAGCAGCAGCAGCCGCCGCCGCCATCCCAAGGAGCATACCAAAAGGTTTGCTTTATTTTATTTTTATTTATTTTTTGGAGACAGCATCTCGCTCTGTTGCCCAGGTTGGAGTACAGCGGCGCCATCTCGGCTCACTGCAACCTTCACCTCCTGAGTTCAAGCCATTCTCCTGCCTCAGCTTCCTGAGTAGCTGGGACTACAGGCATGTGCAGCTAATTTTTGTATTTTTATTAGAGATGGGGGTTCACCATGTTGTCCAGGCTGGTCGCAAACCCCTGACCTCAGGTGATCTGCAGGCCTCGACTTCCCAAAGTGCTGGGATTACAGGTGTAAGCCACCGCGCCCAGCTGGTTTGCTTTTAGTTCAGTCTCTCTCAAACTTTAGCATCATTCAGACATTAGCTTGTCCCATCTTGCACAAGTAGAGTTTCTTTAAGTTTCTGGAACCCATCCAGAGAGATTCCGCTTTCAGGACTTTGGTGGTAGGATCTATGAATTTGCATTTCCCCTTTCTAACAAACTCATAGGTGATGCCACTGCTGCTATTCTGTGAACCTGCCTGAAGCCACTTCCATCCAAACGCAGCAATAGCTTCATGGTAACTATACTATATTAAGATACAGTTTTAAAGGACTGGGCACGGTGGCTCATGCCTGTAATCCCAGCACTTTGGGAGGCCGAGGCAGGCGGATCACTTGAGGTCAGGAGTTCAAGACCAACCTGGCCAACATGGTGAAACCCCACCTGTATAAAATACAAAAATTAGCCAGGCATGGTGCCAGGTGCCTGTAGTCCCAGCTACTCGGGAGGCTGAGGCAGTAGAATCGCTTGAACCCAGGAGATGGAGGTTGCAGTGACCAGAGATTGTGCCACTGCACTCCAGCCTGGGTAACAAGAGCGAAACTCCGACTCAAAAAAAAAAAAAAAAAGAAAGAAAAACATATATATTTTAAAAGGAAGTAACCCCCAACCCCATGGGATTTTAAATCAGCACCCCAAGGAACAGAGAACATACTAACTTAGCATGCAGGAACCACCAGTACACAATGATCCTGGTCTGAGACCCTATTCATGATTTTTGTGTGTGTGTGTGAGATAGAGTCTTGCTCTGTCATCCAGGCTAGAGTGCAGTGGCACAATCTCTGCTTACTGCAACCTCCACCTCCGGCGTTCAAGCAATTCTTCTGCCTCAACCTCCCAAGTAGTTGGGATTACAGGCACATGCCACCACACGTAGCTGATTTTTTGTACTTTTAGTAGAGACTGGGTTTCACCATGCTGGCCAGGCTGGTCTCGAACTCCTGACCTCAGGTGATCCTCCTGCCTTAGCCTCCCAAAGTGCTCGGATTACAGGCATGAGCCACGTATCCAGCCCCCTATTCATAATTCTATCCCCAGAAAAATGCACATGTACCAATTCCCAATCTCTTGGCTATTGGGAAGCATTGCTAATGAAATATGTAATGAAAATAAATTTGCTTTCACCTTGGTCAAAGGTGATCTAGCAAGCCACTGGAACCAAGCTGACCTTGTAGCAGTAATGAGCAGAGCCTCCTTAACCATCTCAAGTCCCATGCTGGCCCGTTTTCTGCTTTACCAACGGAAAAACTCTCATCACCCTATAGTCACCCAGTGATATACCAAGTCCAAACAAGGTTGCCTTCATTTAGAGAGCTGAAAGAACAAATGACTAATGCTTTGTTTGGTTGCTTTTGTTTTCTAAGAATGTTCAGTGTTATCTGGTCACTCTTCTGCTCAGACATCCTTTCTTTATATTGACTCTGGAGCTATTCCTTGTTCCTACTCTGTGTACCCATGATATGTCTATCTTAGTCCTTGAAAGGTGTAGAAAAGAGTCTTTTCTCTTTTTTGAGATGGAGTCTCGCTCTGTTGCCCAGGCTGGAGTGCAGTGGTGCAATCTTGGCTTACTGCAACCTCTGCCTCCTGGGTTCAAGCAATTCTCTGCCTCAGCCTTGCAAGTAGCTGGGATTACAGGTGCCTGCCACCGCACCTGGATAATTTTTGTATTTTTAGTAGAGATGGGGTTTCACCATCTTGGCCAGGCTGGTCTTGAACTCTTGACCTCGTGATCCATCCGCCTTGGCCTCCCAAAGTGCTGGGATTACAGGTGTGAGCCACTGCGCCAGGCTGAAAAGAGTTCTAAGGGTAATCTCAGTCTCCAAGTGGTGACACACTCAACTGATATCCACAGGCACTTAGACTTTTTTGTATAAAGTCAGTATATAACGTGAGTACCATGTGGATGGATTAGAGTAAAATGCAAGTCGCAGAAGTTCAAGCCAGGATTGGATATTTTATATCAGTAGGAGCTTTTGGATTAATTGTTCAGTGAACATAGATCTTTAAATGACTTTACCCTTGGGTGGGGGCAAAAGCAGAAAGTAGTATCCTACCAACCACTCGGAAAACCAGGGAAGACTCTAGAACACACAGGAACCCTGGAAAATTTATCAGATGACTCAAAAAGCATATCTTACTCACCAAGGAAATCCACATTTCCATCCTACAAATTAAAAAAAAAAAGCCTTAACAATTGGGGCAGTTGCCTCTACAGGCAAGGATATCAAACAATCAAATATCCATCTGCCCACTTGGTGTGAACACTTACCTTTTTAAAAAACGAAAAAGTATCTGTCTAGAGTGAAAAACAAGTCCTTTTTTATTTTGAAACCAAGTCTCACTCTGTTTCTTGGGCTGTAGTGCAGTGGCCAAATCTCTGCTCACTGCAACCTCCGACTCCCGGTTCAAGCAATTCTCCTGCCTCAACCTCCCAAGTAGCTGGGATTATAGGCGCTCACCACCAAGTCTGGCTAATTTTTGTATTTTTAGTAGAGACGGGGTTTCACCATCTTGGCTAGGCTGGTTTTGAACTTCTGATCACGTGATCCACCCGCCTCGGCCTCCCAAAGTGCTGGGATTACAGGTATGAGCCACTGCACCCGTCCAAAACAAGTCCATTTTCAGCAGAGACATTTGGAAATTCATTTAGTATGCTAGGCATAATTGTAAGGTGAATGATTCAATGTTGAGTGTGATAAACAATAAAAATCACCACTGGATTTCGAATTGGTAAAATAGCTCATTTTGAATGCACACATTAACTATCTTGCCAAGTTGCTTGCAATTTTCCAGGAAAATTTGTCTTCCTTCAGGGAGGACTGAAACCCACGATCAGCCCAACACTACCACCTAGTGGTGAAATGAATTGATGGTGCTTCTCTTCACCTAAAACTTAAAACAGTAGTACCATTTTTTTCTTCCGAAATTGCACAGGTAGATCCTGAAAGGCGGTAACAATGTAAGAAAATAATGGAAGAGAAACATTGAAAAGTTCAAATTTTAAAATCTTTATTGAATAAAAATGTTTCAGACTAAGCCAGACTAAGAAAGCAGAATGTTTTACATCTCTAAAAATATTAAAGCTAAATCTCTATAAATGCAGTAGAAAGAAAAGCCTACAGCTTAAAACACCTCTCCCTCCCACACATACAATTTGGAATATCAATTATGTACAACAAATGTACTCAAGTTTATAATGTCCCCAAACCTTAAGACTACAAAATCATCCCAAGAAAAAGGCCTATAGTTGGTTTAATTTCACCCTGGGAATACTGTCTGCGATAAAAATCAATACATTTCAGAGCTAATAAGTATTTAAAAATTAATGTCTCAAAAAGGGGACAACAGGGGTGAAATGCAGGGTTCAGAGGTCTGAGCTCAAGTGGTGTAAGGCAGTCCTCCTTTAAACTCTTCGGTTTGCTCTAACATGGAACATGGAGGATAGTGATCCCAAAGGTATTACTAAAATATTGCAGCTTTCAGTAAATTATGAGAAGCACAGATATCACCAGCAAAGAAAGCAATCATTCGGAGTACAGTAAATTCATTGGCAGATACAAAAGCTTATTTGGGAGATAGCAGATCTCTCCAAGCACCAAAGAATGGAGGTTGGTTTTTTCAGTGGCCTCAAAAAGTGCTCTGAAAAGATGGCTGTGTTATACCTCAGGACGCAGAGTTGAGGGTGTAGTTTAGAGAGCAGGACACTAATCAATTCCTCATATATGTCATAGCAAGAAAATTCATCTAAAAAAATTTAAAGACTAAATACTTAATCTGTTAACAGGTAAATACTAAAAAATTTAATTGGTATTCATTTAAAAATATACAAACTGTGCCCTTTATAGTAAAGTGCATTCAGTCATAATGTTTAGGCCCCTACATTCCTTCTGTATGTTCTCTAATTCCAAAATAGTGTTTAACAATATACTACTAATCATCTACTTTAATAATGACTTTTGAGAATACAGTAGAATCTGGGCTATTATCATGTGGACTATTTCCCCAGTTATAAGCCTTACAGCGCTTATGCATATCATCACTGCTGAAATGAAGAATTTAAGTAAAGTTATCTCTAGCATTTAGAAGTGGTTCACTTAACCTGCAGTAGGGGTGGGGTTGGTTTGTTTGTTTGTTAGAAGGAATTCTTTTCCAAAGTTGCTTCCAAGTAAATTACATTTCATGCTGGGATACCTGCTGATGTGCATCACACTTTGACAAAGGGCAGTGGCTCCCTAACACTAACGGGAATTTAAGGCCCAGCACCATTGCAATTTGTCACTCTTCATCCTCATCCTCATCGTAATACCGATTTCTCTTTATCTGTTCTTCCACAGAGAGCTCTTTGACCACTTCTCCCTCCCAGAATCCCATATCCTGGGATTTCTGATTCTGAGTAGTGAATTCTTTAGCAGAGGTGTCGTCTACAAAACTGGACCAATTTGGAGACTTGGGTTCTAGTGGAGACTGTTGTTTGAGGAAGCTGTTATCATCTTCGTCGAAGTTGGCACCATTTTCCACAAGATTCTCATTCTCCATCTCCAAACTATGACCTTCCTTACTTCTCTTCACTATCTCTTCTCCTTTAGATTTCTTGTTTTGCCAGCTTGTTTTTCCCACACTCCCATTCTTCTTGGAAGCCTTGGCATTTTCCACTTGTTTCTTTTCAGCAACTATTCCACCTGCAATCTCTTCACTCTGCTCTGACATGCTCCAGCCTTTCCTGATAGGTGAAGGCAAAGGTTTTGGGCTCTTGACAGAGGTGCTTTGAAATGAAGCTGCTACAGTGAATGGACGGCTTCTTTCCTTCAGTGAAGAAGATCGTCGTAGTTTCTTCAGATCCAGATCGACATCCTCAGGAACTTCAGGCTTGCTGATTTCATCCTCAGGAGGCCATTTGGGCTTTGACACTTTGATCCCTTCCTCCAAGGCACTTCCTGAACTTCCAAGTTCAGTTGGGGGTGGCCAGGCAATCCTCAGCTTCTTGGTTTCAGCAGGCTTGTCTTCCTTCTCCTGCGGAGAGGAGGCCTTGGCTTCCATACTTGCAGCCAGGACACCCACCTTAGCAATAGGGGCATCTTCTACTCCTGGGCTGTGAGCGGTCTCCCTTGCATTTGCAAGCTGGGCTGGTCTCTCCAAAATCTCTTCGTTTTCATTTTTGCTTGCCCACAGATCCTTGTGTGGTCTGTGCCCAAAGCCTTCATCATAGTTGCCTTTAGATTTAAAGAGTTGATTGAAGTGAGGCTTACAATAGATTCTTCCATGTAAAGATGCGTATGTTCCTAGACTGTCATTAAAAGAAAAAGAGCACAAAGTTAGCAAATCTTTTTTTTTTTTTGAGATGGAGTCTTGCTCTGTCACCTAGGCTGGAGTGCAGTGGCATGATCTGCAACCTTCCTGCATAGGCATTATGTAAGCCAGTAGACTGATTACCTACTGATCAAAACTGCTCACAAAAAGGCAGATTACACATCTGTACACATGTGTCCTGAGCTGCTATTCCCTTCCTCATCAGGGAATCACTTGAGAAAAATGCTTGACCTCATCAGGTGTCAAAATGAGCTACACTGGTGATCTGCAACCTCTGCCTCCCGGGTTCAAGTGATTCTCCTGCCTCAGCCTCCCAAGTAGTGGGGACTACAGGCACACACCACCACACCCAGCTAATTTTTGTATTTTTAGTAGAGATCGGGTTTCACTGTGTTGGTCAGGCTGGTCTTGAACTCCTGACCTCATAATCCGCCTGCCTCGGCCTCCCAAAGTGCTGGGATTACAGGTATGAGCCACAGCACCCGACCAGCAAATCCTCATATTCTGACTTAAACCAGAAGGCTAAAATCTGGCAATTCCAGTATTTTCAGAAGATGCTAAGTAAAAAAAAAAAAGATCTTTAAAAGCACCTCAGTGGCCAGGGCTTCCTTACCCTCATTTTAGCACATTTGTTTTCTTATGGCAACATATAGCGTGCTCACTTCTAAGACTGAACCTTCAAAAGGCATTCTTCCACCTGTAATGTGCTCCCCATTTTCAAATGATTTTACTCTCCTGTGAAATAATTCAAAGTTAAAACTGTTAAAACTTTAAATTAGGCTGGGTGCAGTGGCTCACACCTGTAATCCCAACACTTCGGGAGGCCAGGGTGAGAGGATCTCTTGAACCCAGGAGTTTGAGACCAGCCTGGCCAACATAATGAGACCTCATTTTACAAAAAATTTAAAAATTATCTGGGCGTGGTGGCACGTGCCTGTAGTCCCAGCTATGTGAGAAGCTGAAGTGGGAAAATGGCTTGAACCCAGGAGGCAGAGGTGAGAGTCAGCTGAGAGTGTGCCACTGTGATAGAGTGAGACTCTGACTCAAAAAAAAGAAAAAGAAAAAGAAAAAAATCAACAATAATAGAAACTTTAAATCATTCTGAGCCTTGAGAGGAATGTGGCTATGCAGCCTGAGTCACACAGCCTGTAGCTGCAACTCTTTCTTTTCCCTGTAAATAATGAAGACCAAAGGGCACCAGAGATAAGATCCCCTCAGATCACTATCCCTCCTTTACAGAGTGATAATCTTCCTTGGAATGTCACAATCTGTAACCAATCAAATCACTGTTATATATGCACTGGTTTTATATGGAAAATGTCACACTTTTGCTAAACTTTCTATGTAAGTGAAACTAACTTTCTCCACTTTGGAATGCTGACCCTATTCATTTGGAGTCAGTGTTTCTTGGTAACCATCATCAAGTTTTTGTGCTTGAATTAACTCTATACTTAATGGCGCATGCGCACACACACACACATTTTTTTTCTTTTTTTTTTTGAGAGAGTCTCGCTCTGTTGCCCAGGCTGGAGTGCACTGGCACAATCTCGACTCACTGCAACCTCTGCCTCCCAGGTTCAAGCAATTCTCCTGCCTCAGCTTCTTAAGCAGCTGGGATTACAGGAATACGCCACCACACCTGGTTAATTTTTGTATTATTTTGAGATGGAGTTTTACTCTTGTTGCCCAGGCTGGAATGCAATGGCTCAATCTCGGTTTACCGCAACCTCTGCCTCCTGTGTTCAAGTGATTCTCCTGCCTCAGCCTCCCGAGTAGCTGGGATTACAGTCACGCACCACCACGCCTGGCTAATTTTGTATTTTTAGTAGAGACAAGGTTTCTCCATGTTGGTCAGGCAGGTCTCAAACTCCCAACCTCAGGTGATCCGCCTGCCTCAGCTTCCCAAAGTGCTGGGATTACAGGTGTGAGCCATCATGCCTGGTAATTTTTGTATTTTTTAATAGAGATGGGTTTTACCATGTTGGCCAGGCTGGTCTCGAACTCCTGGGCTCAAGTGATCTGGCCTTGGCCTCCAAGAGTGCTGGGATTACAGGCGTGAGCCACTGCACCCAGCCCCTTTTCTTTTCTTGCTTTTTTTTGTGTGTGTGTGTGTTGAGGTCTTGCTCTGTCACCCAGGCTGGAGTATAACGGTAAGATCATAGCTCACTGCAGCCTTGAACTCCAAGGCTTAAGTGATCCTCCAGCCTCAGCCTCAGCCTCAGCCTCCCAAAATTTTTCATAGAGATAGGGTTCCCCTGCTGGGTGCAGTCCCAGCACGTTGGGAGGCTCAGGTGGGTGGATCACTTGAGGTCAGGAGTTCAAGACCAGTCTGACCAACATCGTGAAACCCCGTCTCTACTAAAAAATACAAAAATTGGTCCGGGTGTGGTGGCTCATGCCTGTAATCCCAGCACCTTGGGAGGCTGAGGCGGGTAGACTGCCTGAGGTCAGGGGTTTGAGACCAGCCTGGCTAACATGGTGAAACCTCATCTCTACTAAAAATACAAAAATTAGCTGGGCGGGGCTAATTTTTTTAATTAGCTGGGTATAGCACGCCTGTAGTCCTAGATATTCAGGAGGCTGAGGCAGGAGAATTGCTTGAACCTGGGAGGTAGAGGTTGCAGTGAGTTGAGATCATGCCACCACACTCTAGCCTGGGCAACAGAGCAAGACTCCGTCTTTGGGAAAAAAAATTAGCTGGGTATAGTGGTGCACGCTGGTAATCCCAGCACTCTTGGAGACTGAGGCATGAGTATCGTTTGAATCTGGGAAATAGAGGTTGCAGTGAGCCAGGATGGCACCACTGCACTCCAGCCTGGGCAACAAAGCAAGACTTTGTCTCACAAAGAAAAACCAGATGGGGTCTCTCTCTGTTATCCAGGCTAGTTGTGAACTCCTGGCCTCAAGTGATCCTCACCTGGGCCTCCCAAAGTGCTAGAATTACAAGTGTGAGCCACCACACCTAGATGTAAGCTGTGATTAACGGAACAATGGTGAGGAGTTGACAGGAGGTAGTCTTTCCCTAATGTCAGTCCTAGGCAAGCCTGTAGGAGATTTGGTGGTGTCTCTTGCGGGATGACAAATTTTATCTTTTTTTTTTTTTTTAAGCTTTTTCCCTTAAGTTACGAACTGTTCTGAAGAATGACAAATTTTAAAGGGGGTATAAAATGGCAGCAGTTCCACAAAAGAAATAAGGTGCTTTGGAGAAAAAATTACACAATGGGCAGAAAAAGCACTAATGAGTGGAAGTTACCAAGGTATGCTTTGGCTCCATGTTTGGAGAAGCTGTCTAGCTAGAGCTATCTAATAGCTAGAAATGCCACGCAGATGCCAGAACATCTTTCAAGAGTATTTTAGGAGGGATGCTTGCTCGGGAAGGAAAGCTGGAGAAAGTGACATCTTGGTTACTTCCTTCTGTAAGACTATGATTAAAATGAGTTAATTTGGAATGTTTCCCCAGTTTGTCACATTTATATTTGTACTTTGAGTTACTTGGAAGAAATGATACGTAACAATTATTTTCTCAGAAATAAAGTGAGGCAACATAGAGAAAAAGACATGCTCTCCAGGGGCTAGGATTATTGCCATTATTATCATTTATACAGTGCTTATGACAAGCAATGGCTTAAGCAAGTAACCTCTTGAGATTTCTTAACTTTGTGGTTCTATGATACCAAGGGAAAACATTCTACCAAATTAGGTCACAGGGGGTTTTACTTGCAACCCATATGATTTAAGCTTCAGTCCTAATATGTAAATTAATGTATCAATATACCAAGAAGTTCTGTAAAAGGAAGTTTCATACCATTATTTGGTATGAAAGACTTGTCACCAAATGTTCCTTTTTACTTTATTCAAGAACCTTCAACAGAACATCATTAGCACAGTAGCTTTTAGTATTAGTGCTCTAAAAGCCAAAGACTCCCTCAAGAGCTGCAGTTACAGAGCGATGGCTTGTTTGGGGCTGGCTTACCTGAGTTTGTTGTTGCAATAGGAGCAACGGAAGCAGCTGATGTGAAACACCTGCTGGTTGGCCAAGAGACGCTCCATTGGATAGACTGTCTTCTGACATTCCACGCAGGTCTCTTTTGCAGGTGCCTGAAACTTCTAGGAAAAGGCAAAGGACAACTTTAGCATGGGTAGTGATGAGTTAGTACTGTCTTGAAATGGGCCGTAGAATTTACTTTGTCTAAGGGCTCCCTTAGCTGGTCAGTCAATTCTCACAGAACACTAAACCTGCTACAGTTCTATCAGCTGACTCTTCAAAGCCAAGAGGCTCTCTAGACATTCCCTTCCCAAACTGGCTACTCTAAATGTAGCAGCCACCAAGGATAGGTGGAGCTAGGTCTAGATTGCAAAGAAAGGCTTAGACAAGTCACGACCAGACCCACATAAAAAATGTTAGGAGCAGGAGATGGGGGAAGGGGTGGGGGAGGGGGCAGGGATCAGGAGAAAATGTTATCACACACAGAAGAAAGTTTGATTCAAGTGCCAAGTAAACACAAGACAGATCTCTAAATTTATTCAGGGATAAATTTCAAGGAGAGGAAGAGCATTTATTTGGCTTTGGGAATTAGGAAAGACATTTCAGTAAAGCCCCTTTTATTCTCCTCTGCTTATAATCTTGATTTGTTCAATCAACTAGGCATAATATTTCGAACAAGTCAAAACTGACACACAAGTGGAATAATTTATAAGAGACATAAACTATTTTATTAGGACACCAGAAGGAAGCATAGCCCATTAAAGCTATAGGTTCTATAATATTTCTAAAAACCAATGGAGAGTAAAACTAACACAATGGGAAATGCACTGGTTAATGTATCAACGACTGGGAATTCGTGAACTGTTTGTAAAGTTGGAACAAACATGGGCATAGTGGTTCTACTTGATAAACTCCAAGTTAAAGAATATAAAAGAGTTGGGATTCTAGCATTGGTAAAAGCCAAAACTCCAAAAATATTATAAGCTTTTACATAATAAGAAATAGTTACATCGGCTGGGCGCAGTGGCTCACACCTGTAATCCCAGCATTTTGGGAGGCCGAGGTGGGCGGAGCATGAGGTCTGGAGTTTGAGACCAGCCTGGCCAACATGGCAAAAACTCTGTCTCTACTAAAAATACAAAAATTAGCCAGGCATGGTGGTGCACTCCTGTAATCCCAGCTACTCGGGTGGCTGAAGAGTGAGAATCGCTTGAACCCAGGAGGCGGAGGTTGCAGTGAGCCAAGATTGTATTACTGCACTCCAGCCTGTGTGACAGATCAAGACTCCATCTCATAAAAAAAAAAAAAAGGAAATAGTTACATGGCTACTAAGAGGTGGGGAGGTGGGAATACAAAGTCCCTAGCTGTATGTGAGTTAACCCTTGACTTGCCCAACACAACCACCTCAGCCAGTAGATGCAGGAGGCAGCTTAGGTGGCCTGGAAGCTCTCATCGGGAATTAGGAAGCCCTTTTGCTGCTACGATCAGTCTGGGCTCTCACCAGAAAACACATGATGGTAAGTAATGCAAATTAATCCCAAGCCCCAGGACATGGATGGTTACGCCTAAAATGAACCAGGTTATGGGCAAAATAGAATTTTGAGTAAAAAATCCCAAAACAGGCCCATAAAAATTCAGACTGCTGGTTCACTTGCCACATGATTCACTAGGAGGTAAAGCAAAAAATAGAAATTGTTTTCCAAGTAGATTTGGGCAGGAAATGAGAGCAGAAAATGTGCACAAAATGAAAATAAAGGAAGAAATCTATAAAAGGAAGTTTAATAAAATTAGTGGTAAACTCCCAAGTAGTACCCAAGGGATTTGGGAAGGAAGGAGCAAAGCTGAGGGGAAGCGGCTAGTTACCAGTACTCTGCTTCATTCTAGGGGCAGTGTCTTATCTAAAGAATCAAAAGACCACAGGCTACAACCTAGTTTACCAAGCATAAAGGAGGTATTTAAATATGGCCAAATGTTACTGTAATGAATGCTGTTGCAAGTAATTAACACGTTATAGTATTTGGAGCTCAGAATTCTTTTTGTCTTATATGGACACTGCTAAATGGAGATATCTTTGCAGGGTTTTAATTAAATTTTCTCTAAAAGGACTAGGTTTTTGTCTAGGTAGGAGATATATTGGCCAGGCGAGGTGGCCCATGTCTGTAATCCCAGCACTCTGGGAGGCTGAGGCAGGTGGATCACTTGAGGTCAGGAGTTTGAGACCAGCCTGGCCAACATGGTGAAACCCCATCTCTACAGAAAATGCAAAAATTAGCCGGGCATGGTTGCAGGTGCCTGTAATCCCAGCTACTTGAGAGGCTGAGGCACAAGAATCACTTGAAC
Source organism: Aotus nancymaae (assembly GCF_030222135.1). Classification (NCBI taxonomy): domain Eukaryota; kingdom Metazoa; phylum Chordata; class Mammalia; order Primates; family Aotidae; genus Aotus; species Aotus nancymaae. The sequence goes on from NW_026988428.1 coordinate 34,005,930, forward strand.
CCAGGAAGCAGAGGTTGCATGAGCTGAGATCTCACCACTGCCCTCCAGTCTTGGAGACAGGTCGAGACTGTCCCAAAAACAACAACAACAAAAGGAGAGATATTAAAAAGCAGAATAAATTTTTGGTGTAAGAGTATAATGGAAGCTATTGGAGAGAGCCCGTACAAGTCACAACACATAATGTAAAAGTAGTACAAATGTATTTATTAGATTAAAAGTCTTGTGCTGTCACCCAGGCTGGAGTGCAGTGGCGGAACCTTGGCTCACGCAACTTCTGCCTCCTGGGTTCAAGTGATTCTCCTGCCTCAGCCTCCCAAGTAACTGAGACTACAGGAGCGTGCCACCACACCTGGCTAATTTTTGTATTTTTAGTAGAGACGGGTTTCACCATGTTGGTCAGGCTGGTCTCGAACCCCTAACCTTGTGATCCCCCTGCCTTGGCCTCCCAAAGTGCTGGGATTACAGGCATGAGCCACCAAGCCTGGCCAGGAATTCTGTATTTTCAACACTTGAAATAAATGTAGGAGAGTAAGTGCTCATTCTGATTGGTAAAGACACAGCAGGAGACAGAAACTTCCCATGGGAAAAAAGGAGATGGATACTGTTCTGCTAAAGGGGAATTGAGGGACGCAGACCACACCTCCATCACAAACACACCGAGGGGAGGCACATACTGTGGGAGGGGAAGCAGCCCAGGGAACAGAAGGAAAGGAGAACCTGTGAGAAAGCTGAAAGTTGAGCTCACATTAGGAGGAAAGTGGAAGGCAGGAGCAGAAATTAGGTACCAGGAGCAGGAGGCAGAAGCTGGAAGAGACAAACAGGAACCTTCAGTGAATACACAGCATTTGGCGTGCCCTGGAGTGCTTTACTGCAGCTGGGCTGAAACTCAGAGACTCAGATCCAAGAATAAGAACACATTTTTTTTTTTTCATTTTTAAGTAACTCTGCTAATCGTGGCAGAATCAGCCTCACTTGTATCTACCTGAGGCTGGAACATATCCCAGCTCAGAAGAGCGAGCTTTTATGAGCCTTCACCCACACGAGGAGTGTCTCATTAACAATTCTTTAGCGTCTTACTACCTCCCACACCTGACCCACATCAGCTCTCTCTTTAATAGAGCCTTCACCCACACTGAGAGAAAAGTCTGTCCTTCTCCTTAACATCAAGTTAATAGATTGCTAGCTCACACAATTGACTAGCCTCAAGCTTCCAACTAGCCAGACCTAGCAGAATCCCATTCTTCCTCTTCATTTCTCATATCAACCCTTTTCAATATTATTTAAGGTTTATGCAGCAGCAGCTGCCGAAGGGCCCCTTCTAGTTTCATAAAGACAAGAGGGTCCCGACGTGGTAAAATGCCAAGTCACACCGGCTGCGGCTGCGGCTGCGGCTGTGCCTCCCCTTTATTTTCTCTGTCCTGGGCTCTCGGCCACTTTTCTGTAATTGCCCCCATGTCTATTCAGACAACAGGAAGCATAGTCAGTGCCCAAATATCTCTACCATTATCACAGGCCTGGCATACATCCTGTCCATGCCTTCAGGGTATGCTCGGACTTGGCACAGCCACATTTAAAACACTGCCAATATGACAATGTTAGACATTTTTTATCTTTACAATATATTTTTTCAGTTAAATTTTTTTTTCATTCCCCTTCTCCCACTATTTTGCCCCTAACAAGTAGAAAGGTGTCTTATCAAAGTTCACATAGCAACAGAATTAGAATTAAAACTAGGAGAAGCCGGGCACAGTGGCTCATGCCTGTAATCCCAGCACTTTGGGGGGCCGAGGTGGGTGGATCGCCTGAGATCAGGAGTTCAAGACCAGGCTGGCCAGCTTGGTGAAACCCCATCTCTACTAAAAATACAAAAAACATTAGCTAGGTGTGGTGGTGCACGCCTGTAACCCCAGCTACTCGGGAGGCTGAGGCAGAATTGCTTGAACCTGGGAGGCAGAGGTTGCAGTGAGCAGAGATCATGCCACTGCACTCCAGCCTGGGCAACAGAGTGAGACTCCATCTCAAAAAAAAAAAACAACAAAAAACTGTAGAAGAGCCTGTTGAGTGACTCATCTTTGAGAGAAATTACCGTGCTAACTGATGGTTTGACTACTGCATACCAAGGTGTTCTGCAGCACAGTCTTTAAACAATGCCTGTAGCACAGATTACCCCTCATAAAGGAAATAGTTCCCAGAGCATAGATAACCCCTCATAAAGATGCTTCTTTGGCCAGGCGGGGCACAGTAGCTCACACCTGTAATCCCAGCACTTTGGGAGGCCAAGGTGGGTGGATCACGATGTCAGGAGTTCAAAACCAGCCTGACCAACATGGTGAAACCCCATCTCTACTAAAAATACAAAATTAGCCAGGCATGGTGGTGTGCGCCTATAATCTCAGCTACTCAGGAGACCGAAGCAGGAGAATCACTTGAACCCAGGTGGCCGAGGTTGTAGTGAGCTGAGATGGCACCATTGTACTCCAGCCTGGATGACAGAGAGAGACTCCATCTCAAAATCAATCAATCAATCAATAAAAATACAAAAATTAGCTGGGCATGGTGGTGCACACCTGTAATCCTAGCTACTCAGGAGGCTGAGGCAGAATTGCTCCAACCCAGGAGGCAGAGGTTGCAGTGAGCCAAGATCACGCCACTGCACTCCAGCCTGGGTGACAGACTGAAACTCTGTCTCAGAAACAAACAAACAAACAAAAAAAATGCTTACCTAATTGCTCCAGTAGTAAGTTTTACAAGAAAGTCAAGCATGACCAGCTGCACGGTTTAACCTAAAAGCTTGCTATATAAAGGATATTTTCTGGAAGGAGGTACAGGGATCCTGTCTCATGTCTCATGGCCACCTAGACATCACTTTTGTTCATAAGCTCCTATTAAATGTTTCTGAGAAACTGGACTTGTCAGCCTCCTTCTTTGGCTTCTCAGCTCCCTCAACTTTTGTGGGTAGGTCTGCATAGACCTGCTCACGGCACAAACTCAGAACTCCTGGACTCACAAACCAATAGGGCATTTTCTAAATTGTCCTGGAATGTTAAATTTCCACAACCAAGGGAAACTCTTTGGGGAGGAGAGCAGACGCTAACTCAAGTGAAAATAATCCCGCTACAGCAGTTTGAACAAACTATGGTCTTCCCTTTGTTTCAAATAAAAATGTGTAGATAATATCTTCAGGATATTCTAGAATGAATGAGGTAATCTATAAATAATTGATGTTCATAAACGCTGTCTTTCCCATATAAGGGATATTACAGAACCCCTGTTGATTACCATCTACTTAAAGCTATTTTTCTAACAAATTTGCATGGCTTCATTTATGTTCTTTCACCCTCTGGTCTCATATATTTTTTAGTCTAATAAAGGCCCCAGTTGTGGTGTGTGTGGGAGGGAAGGGGAGCAGCTGACAGCAGACGTTGATGTTAACTAGCCTTTAGACATAGTGAATGATGAAAATTCTGCATTGATGTCAAGCCTCTATTCCTCAGAATACCACAAAATGCCTTTCATTCCTTCTTCCAATTTGTGTAAAATATCTAAGTAATGAAACTGAAATTCTTCACCACACAGCAAAAGGTTGGGCCAGCCCTGTGCAGCCTTAACCCTTCCTCTGGCTTCTGAAACTCTTTGTGAAAGCATTTTGGGGAATATTCATATCTCCCCACTCCTGCCCCCGCCCTGAGACAGAGTTTCTCTCTTGTTGCCCAGCCTGGGGTGCAATGGCGCAATCTCGGCTCACTGCAACCTCCGGGTTCAGGCGATTCTCCCACCTCAGCCTCCTGAGTAGCTGGGATGACAGATGTGCACCACCACACTCGGCTAATTTTTTTGCATTTTTAGGAAAGATGGGGTTTCACCATGTTGGTCAGGCTGGTCTCGAATTCCTGACCTCAGGTGATCCAACGAACCCGGCCTCCCAAAGTGCTGGGATTACAGGCGTAAGCCACCGTGCCCGGCAGAATGTTCACATCTTAAATAGACTGCTCTACACAGAGAGGAAAGGACAGTCCTCTGAAAAAGCAGTAATAGTGAGAAAAGATTCTAGATGCTCTTCTAGCATAACTCTGACAGCTTTGCAAACCAGCATAAATCCTCCCACTGTGTCTCCAAGGGGAGGGACAGCTGGCAGGGCACCGAGAGGGGCAGTGCAGTGCGTGTCTTCTCACGTAGGCCACCATGTTTTCTCTCAACACCCATCAGCAGAACCCTGGGAGGAGGCTGGGAGGAGACTGGAAGGAGGCTGTCCCCGACATAGTGAGGGCAGACGGTTATTCCCTAGGGCCAGTCACATCTCCTTCCCTCTTTCTCCCCTGTCCTCTCCTCTGGGAACATTTAGGGGATGATTTCTTTCAAATGGAAGGACATAAAGCTTAAGAGATCTCTGAGTCTTTTGAAATAGAAGAGGTCTGATATTTCTCACAGGGTCCACTAATCTCTGCTCTCAGAACAACACCCTTTTTGAGAATGGTCCTGTAACTTCACTGGTACCACGTCTTACCAACTAAGCTCTGTGGCCAGTGTTCAAAGTGTACACAGAATTCTTAAAGGCCTCCATCATTTCTTTTTACTTTATTAAGATACAATTTGAAATGAATTGAGTCTCTACCTTAGATGTCCTCTTTTCATTAACAGACAGGAACTAAGAAACAATTTTTTCCAGGATGTGTGGGATCCAAAAAGCTATTCTGAGTGAACAAGTTTATTCTTAGCTGTATGTAATTTCCCAAAGTGGAGAAACAACTTCTGTTCATCGTCTGCAGCCATGAGACCAGTTCTGCCAGCAGGTCTTTCTATAAACATTTACTAAAGTATCTATATATTTGCCTGCAGACTGCAAAGGGGAACTTTGAGGAAGAGCAAATAAATTGCCCTTAAATAAAAGTGGAGACATAACTGGGTTCCACCAGGCTTTAAACACCATGACCATCTGAGCTCTGAACCACAGGCAAACAGCCAGGCCGGTTGACTCTGGTCATTACACAATGCTCAAAACCTGAGGTGTGTGTCTATGCAGGCAGGGCCGTCTGCATTCTACTGCTGAGTGACCAGTGCCAGAGAAGTAGGCATGGGTCTGAGGCAGACACAGAGAGCTTTATCTCCATTTCCTCTCCCTGGTGCCAAAGAAGAGGTGTGCCCCTTCACACATCATTCATCCCCTCAGACCATGAAACTTGAAGCAGGAGGGATCCCACCTAGTACAAGGAAGTCTGGCTGAGCAGTTGAAGGAGGGATGCAAGGCTGCATTGAGAATTCAAATAGTCACAAGACAGATTTTAGTTCTTAGATTTCCCCAGGTGCTGGGTTACACAGAATCCATCACCAGGTTATATTTGCTAGCCATTCTTGATCCACAACCACCACCCGAGCACTCAGATCTAGGCAGCATTGCTGTCAGAGAGGAAAGTAACCCTGTGGCATTTGCGACTCTGTGAGACTCCAGATATTGACAAAGAAAGTGCTGATGGCAGCACCAGCAGACCTCCAAGGCCAGAACAGAGCCAGGTGGAGCACATGTGCAGATTCAATCACCACGATCCCGCCCTCTCTTCTTGGACTTGCTTTCTCTTTCTGCTTTACCTTTTGTTCCTTTTCAATAAACCTGACTCTTCTCATAAATCTTTGCCTCCTTTAAAATTTTCATATTTATCTTTTTTACCTCGCTCACCTTTTAAATCCACCCTTTAAGTCCTAGATTCTCCCCTTTCCTTCTTTTGTCCCAAACCCTCCCTGATGTCCCCTCATCTTCATGCTCTGTGTGCAATAAAACTTTCCTCTGTGGACCAATCACGCACACAGTTAGAGGTATAAGCACGGCAGATATAAGTATGAGTTGGGGCAGCACAAACTACCTTAAAACTCATTATAATTATTGAGTTTCTCTCAAATGCTAAAACTTCTGAAACACAACCCAGCTATTTAAGAGAGTACCAGAGGAGAAAGACACTAAAGAAGAGTGGATGATTGAAGTGGGTGAAGTAGCCCTCATTAGCAAGCTATTCAATGAAAACAAGTCAGCTAACAAGCCTAAAATAAGTTTTGGCATTTTTAATAACCATTTTTTGGCTTATTTTTATGGGGATATATGTATGCCCAGAGAAAAGGACAAGATGACTTTTAAAACTTAGGTAATAAAAGCAGACCATAGATTGAGGAGCCTAGTAGAATTTTTTTGGCAAACATTTTGTTCAATTCTTTTTTTTTTTTTTGAGACAGAATCTTGCTCTGTCATCCAGGTGGAGTGCAGTGGCGCAATCTTGGCTCACTGCAACCTCCGCCTCCCAGGTTCAAGCAATTCTCCTTCCTCAGCCTCCCAAGTAGCTGGGATTACAGGCACATACCACTGCGCCCAGCTAATTTTTGTATATTTCGAGACAAGGTTTCACCATATTGACCACGCTGGTCTTGAACTCCTGACCTCATGATCTGCCCACCTCGGCCTCCCAAAGTGCTGGGATTACAGGTGTGAGCCACCATGCCCAGCCTCAATTCTTAATCTCTAATATTATACCCTGAGTATAAGTGTTGCTTGAATGTCAATTTTTTTTTTTTAACAGAAAATTGGCGCGACGTCCCATTTAGCCAGGCACGGTGGCTCACACCTATAATTCCAGCACTTTGGGAGGCCGAGGCGGGCGGATCATGAGGTCAGGAGTTCAAGACCAGACTGGCCAACATAGTGAAACCCCATCTCTATTAAAAAAAAAAAGAAAATCGGCTGGCTAGCCCCCATTCCAGTGGACACATTCTTTTGCTAAAAATGTTAATGACGGGCCGAGCGCGGTGGCTCACGCCTATAATCCCAGCACTTTGGGAGACCAAGGCGGGTGGATCATGAGGTCAAGAGATCAAGACCATCCTGGTCAACAAGATGAAACCCCGTCTCTACTAAAAATACAAAAATTAGCTGGGCATGGTGGCACGCGCCTGTAGTCCCAGCTACTCAGGAGGTTGAGGCAGGAGAATTGCTTGAACCCAGGAGGCGGAGGTTGCGGTGAGCCGAGATCGTGCCATTGCACTCCAGTCTGGGTAACAACAGCAAAACTCTGTCTCAAAAAAAAAAAAAAAATGTTAATGACATTGTTGTAAACACCGCGTCATTAAAAAAAAAGGGAGAACAGGGCCAGGTGGGTTTGGTGGCTCATGCCTGTAATCTTAGCATTTTGGGAGGCCAAGGTGGTAGGATTACTTGAGACCAGGAGTTCGAAATCAGCTTGGGTAACATAGTGAGACCCCATCCCTACAAAAATGTAAAAAAAATATTAGCTGGGTGTAGTGGCATGTGTCTGTAGTCCCAGCTACTTGGGAAGATGGCTTGAGCCCAGGAGATAGAGGGTGCAGTGAGCTGTGATCACACCACTGCACTCCAGCCTGAGAAAGTGAGATCCTGTCTCAAAAAAAAAAAACAAAAAAACTAATCACCAATCAGGTTAAAGTCAAGCTCCACAGACCAGGAAGCTACTATCTTTAAAGTGAAATTGCATAACTCGTCCAATATGCTGATTTTAGTTAAATACATTTTTCCTGGCTGGGCACAATGGCTCATGCCTATAACTCCATCCCAGCACTTTGGGAGGCCAAGGCAGGCAGATCACGCAAGCCCTGGAGTTTGAGACCAGCCTGGGAAACATGGCAAAACCACATCTCTACCAAAAAAATAAAAAAAAAAAGCCACACATGGTAGCATGTGCTGATAGTCCTAGCTACTCAGGAGGCTGAGACAGGAAGATTGCATGAGCCTGTGAGGTCGAGGCTGCAGTGAGCCATGATCATACCATCATACCACCATACTCCAGCCTGGGCAATAGAGCAATATCCTGTCTCAAAAAAAAAAAAAAAAAAAAAGGCTGGGTGTGGGTGTGGTGGCTCACACCTGTAATCCCAGCACTTTGGAAGGCTGAGGCGGGAGGAGTTCAAGACCAGCCTGGCCAATATAATAAGACCCTGTCTCTACTAAAAAATATGTTAAAAATTAGCCAGGTGTGGTGGTGCCTGTCTGTAATGCCAGCTACTTGGGAGGCTGAAGCAGGAGAATTGCTTGAATCTGGGAGGTGGAGGTTGCAGTGAGCTAAGATTGTGCTACTGCACTCCAGCCTGGGTGACAGAGTGAGACTCTGTCTCAATAAATTTTTTTAAAAAATTAGAAATTAAAATTAAAAAAACACATTATTTTGTTTAACTTAAGGCTTTCTTAAAACATTCATGAGTTTTCCAGATTTCAAACTGAGAGTCATTAGTGAGCCTTCTCGCTCCTGGGCCAAATACCCGAGCAGAGGCAACAAGATTTCCAGGGAAAGTGATTGGCTTCAGTGTGCTCTTCTGTGGCATTATCATCCCCAGGAAAGCAAAACCAGCTTATAATCAACATCATCATCATAAAAGGTGCAATTAACTCTACCAGTAGTTCAACGTCCAAAGGCTCAGAGAGAAACTGCCATCATACCTTCACTGCTTTGGGAGGAGAACTTTCAGAAAGACTGGAGGCTCTGGCATCTGGACTTAGTGGCTTGGGATGGACAGGCTGTTGAACCTCACTCTTAACCTGGAAGTTACCTGCTTGAGTTACAAAAGGAAGACATTTTATATATATTTTCATGGAAGTCTTGGAAAGTGTTCCAAGGGAAGTCTTGGAAAGTATTCTTCTAAAAAGCAAAGTTTGGGCACTTTCACTGATGACAGATCCTTCCAACACCAGGGAAAACACTGCTTTTCTGTTGAAGAATATTCGAACACTAACAACTACAGCTCAGGTTTTCTCTGGTCCTCTCACAAATCAGGTTCTCAGTGAGGAGGCTTTCTTACCCCCTGCCACATGGAGCAGAAATCCAAACCACTCTGCATAAAGAACTTTCTTCCTTGTACCATTTGTCATTTTTAAAGGCCGTTTATAGACTTGGATGTCTTTTTGGACATTAACATTCCTAATAACTTCTTCTGAAGTGTTTAAACTGAAGTTGGAAAAGGGGAAATTTGAGGGCAGAAATTTTGTATGGGGAGTGTGTGTGTGTGCATGCATGTGTGCACGCGTGCACACATTTGTGTATGCATGTAACCTGACACTGTTTTTGGTCAGCTCTATAGCAGATGTCCATGGATGAAGATTATGGAAAAGGGCTCCATGAAGTTTTTTTCATAATCATTGAAGTGCCAACTGCATGAGTTACTTTCCTGCCAAAATGAAGAGGTGAGTCAACAAAGTACTAAAATATTAAGGCTTATTTTTCAAAAAAATGTTTCATAAACCTAGTCAAAACTCAGAAACATTTCTAGTCCAAGAAAAAAAATTGCAAAAAAGGAATGTTTCTGGATTCAGGCAGAAGGAGTTTTTCTCTGAAATGTTACTAGAAATCTGTTTAACTCATACTTCTATTATAATTGTGGGGTTTTCCGTGTCCAGTAAACTAATTAGCCTGGGGAGAAGCTAAAAATCCACATATTTATACTTTTCTTTTTTGTCTTGTGACCTATAAGAAATCCATATCCATATATATATATATACACCATATATATATATATATATATATTTTTTTTTCCAGATGAAGTCTCACTCTGTCACCCAGGCTGGAATGCAGTGGCATGATCTGAGCTCACTGAAACCTCTGCCTCCTGGGCTCAAGTGATCCTCCTGCCTCAGCCTCCCAAGTAGTTGGGACCACAGATGCACGTCACCACGCCCAGCTAAGTTTTTGTACTTTTGGTAGAGATAGGTTTTCACCATATTGCCCAAGCTGGTTTTCAACTCCTGAGCTCAAGTGAACCGCTTGCCTCAGCCTCCCAAAGTACTGGGATTACAGGCATGAGCCATAGTGCCTAGCAAACACACACACACACACACACACACACGTCTTAAAACTCCTGACCTCGTGATTCACCCGCCTCCCAAAGTGCTGGGATTATAGGTGTGAGCCACCGCGCCCAGCCCAGTCACATATATTTTTAAATGGGCTGAGCACAGTGGCTCACATCCGTAATCTCAACACTTTGAGGGTGAGGTGAGAGGATTGCTTGAGGCCAGGAGTTGGAGATCAGCCTAAGCAACATAGTGAGGCCTTGTCTCTACAAAAATATTAAAAAGTTAGCTGGGTGGTGGTATGTGCTTGTAGTCCTAGATATTTGGGAGGCTGAGGTGGGAGGACTGCTTGAGCCCAGGAGTTTGAGGCTGCAGTGAGCTATGATCGTACCACTACACTCCAGCCTGGCCAACAGAATGAGACATCCTGTCTCTAAAAAATAAAAATAAAAAGATATACTGAAAATCAGAGTCAGAAGTGGACATAGTCAAGTAAAAAAAAAAAACACAAACATTTTTGTCTTTGGGAAAAGGGAGGCTCAAAATGACTCCAAAATAGGATGAAAGGTGACAAAATTCACTGTCAGCAGGAAAATCCCTAGAACCTGGCTAGGAAGTGGACTATAGTATATATTTAGATAAACAGGGAAAATATATATCCTTAACAGATTACTCATATACTTATTCATTAAAGAATAGGTATTTATGAATAAAATTCTAAATGAATAAAATCCTTATTGGCCAAACTTCTGTTAAAATGAAACTTCAGGCTGGGCACGGTGGCTTACGCCTATAATCCCAGCACTTTGGGAGGCTGAGGTGGGTGGATCATGAGGTCAGGAGTTCGAGACTAGCCTAACCAACACGGTGAAACCCTGCCTCTGCTAAAAATACAAAATTAGCTGGGCACGGTGGCACACGCCTGCTATCTCAACTACTCAGGAAGCTGAGGCAGGAGAATCACTTGAACCCAGAAGGCAGAGGTTGGAGTGAGCTGTGATCGTGCCACTGCCCTCCAGCCTAGGTGACAGAGACTCCATCTCAAAAATAAATAAATAAAATGAAATGAAACTTCAAAATTAGTTTATACAGCTTTAACTCTGAAAGGGTTTGGTGCAAAAGGTAGGATAATTTCAATGAGAAAAGCATTAAAAGTATTCAGTTTGTCCCAAGTTAACAATATTTAATTGAATTTAACTTCTCCCTAAGCCATAAAGTATGTAAAGGATATTCAAGCATCAGCCCTTAAATGCAAGTGGAGGACTTAGTGTGTTATTTTCTCAGCACTGACGGTAATGGGAACACCCCAGAACCAAATACAGATAGATAAAAAGAACCTCAACCTCCAGATCTAAGAAAGAATGCTTACGGGAGTCATCTTCAGCAGGGGTGGAACGGACTGCCAGGCTATTCTCAGTTGCAGAAATCTACAAAAAAAAAAAAGGAGGGGGAGTGAGGTGGGGTGGGGGGATTAAGAGTCATATTAAAAATAAAAGAGCAAACTGCTGTTAATGCAATAAAAACCTGCTGACTCTAGTCAGTCACTGGCTGCCTGGGGGAAATAACGGGCACCAGAACAGCTGAGCATTTAAACAAGAGGCAGCAAAATGTCTTTTATGAGGATATTAACATGCCTCTCAATTACAGAGTAACGTGAGAAACAGACTGCATTCAACTGCCAAAAGTGTGCATCATCTCCCTTTATAAAAGAACTTCTAAACCATATTTTTCCGCTCTCCAAAAACAAAGCAAAACAAAGCCCTCTATCAAGGAGAACAAAGCTCCTCACCATACAACCATAACTCACTCCAAGGAAAGATAAAATATTTAAATATATGAACTATTCTTATTTTTTAATTTTCCTAGTTCTTATTTCCCAACCAAATACATCCTGCTGAAACGAGCTTGCCCATATAGAAGACCTTTTCATAGTTATAAAACAAATTTACCTATAACTAACCTCAGTATTATCTTCAAGGATAGTTTCCCTATTAATCCCAGTCTCAAAATGGCAATGTTTAATGAGATGGCAGATCTTATGTATAGGTGTATATATCTTTTTCCCAAAAGCCATCAAATTTAAATAAAATAACTCTCTGTTAGAGCTCTCCTTCCTTTCCACTGGCCCTCACGCCTTCCTGGTGTCATACTCCACATCCAAAATCATGAAGAATCAACAGGTGACCCAATGTGTACTCTTCACATAATTTCCTTTCATTCAGATGCCATGGATTTTATGGGCAATGCTGAGTATTTATATCAGGATGTCTAACAAACTGAATAGATTTACAATGAAGATTAAGTTGCTGGCTGACTGCACCTGAATTTCAGCACAGTCCTTTTTTCTACCACTCTCTTCATTACAGGAATTCTGACATGGCATAAAACAAACCAGTATGATTACAGTTGGTATTTATTGGGTGTTTACTATGTGCCATGTATTCAACTGATCACCTTACAAATGCACTATTTTATCTAATATGAAATAAATTTTCTGAAAGTTGTGCATGTCTACAAAAAGCTCTTCAGTTTTTGAGAATTAGTAGGTATATCCATCCCAGGATGTTCTTCTCTCACCTCTAATTTGGTCACCTTGAATCTGTGTGTTAAACTTTGCTTTTTTTTTTTTTTTTTTTTTTTGAGATGGAGTCTTGCTTTGTCACCCAGGTTGGAGTGCAGTGGTGCGATCTCAGCTCACTGCAACCCCCGCCTCCCAGGTTCAAGCGATTCTCCTGATTCAGCCACCCAAGTAGCTGGGATTACAGGTGCCCACCACCACACCTGGCTAATTTTTGTATTTTTAGTAGAGACGGAGTTCCACCATGTTGGCCAGGCTGGTCTGGAACTCCTGACCTAGGTGGTCCACCCGCCTCGGCCTCCCAAAGTGCTGGGATTACAGGTGTGAGCCACTGCGCCTGGCCCTGTGAGGTAAACTTAGTGTTAATCATGACATCATCCACATGGCCAAACAGATGACTTCACTGTAGGAAGAGCCAGGTGGGAACAGCCAGGTGGGAACATAAGAAATTTTGCTCAAACATTTCATTAAAGCACAAATTCATTCACAAGAGGAGAAAGGGAAGAACAATACCTTGACAAAATATTCCATTTCAAGCATTTCGCAAGTTTCCTCTAGCATTAATGTCCTTTTTTTTTTCCTGGAGATTAAGTTTTGCTCTGTTGTTGAAGCTGGAGTGCAGTGATCTTGGCTCACTGCAACCTCTGCCTCCCAGGTTCAAGCAATTCTCCTGCCTCAGCCTCCTGAGTAGCTGGGCTTATAGATGCCCACCACCACACCTGGCTAATTTTTGTATCTTTAGTAGGGATGGGGTTTCACCATGTTGGCCAGGATGGTCTCCAACTTCTGACCTCAGGTGATCCACCCACCTTGGCCTCCCAAAATGCTAGGATTACAGGCGTGAGCCACCGCATCAGGCCAATATCCTTTTCTTTAACAAGCCGAAGTTCAAATAACACTTACGTATTGGTTAACAAAAGCAAGGCAAATAGCCAAAAGGATAGCTAAGGCTCTGTAAAATATTGCGAATTTTAAGGCAGCCAAGGGTTTATAAACCTGCAGCATGCGCTTAAAGGTATGTATTGTCTTATCTTTCTTCCCCACCCACTTCATGATTCAGCTGCACTAATGTCCTTTTAGACTATAATTAAAATGTTCTAATCTTCCAGTTCAGTTCAGAGTTCCAGTTTCAAATCAGCATGAAGACAATGAAGAAGGAAACATGAATTTAGACATAGGAACAATTCAAGCATTATTTCCCAAATGACTGTTTCCCAAACTATGCTCCTGGGATAAAAATGGGGATACTTCAATGCTGGGAATATTTTTCTCTTAAAATTTCTTTCCTTTTCTTTTCTCTCTCTCTCTTTTTCTTTTTTATAGTATATAAGAAAAATTCCACACATATTTAGTCAATTATTCTCTCTCTTTTTTTTTTACCCCCACCTGCTGCAGGTGGGCTAAGGCTGAAAAGGGCGTTAGCGCAGTTATTCTTTTTCTTTTCTTTTTTTTTTTTTGGCGCGATCTCGGCAACATCTGCCTCCTGGGTTCAAGCGATTCTCCTGCCTCAGACCCCCAAACAGCTGGGATTTCAGGCATGTGCCACCACACCCGGCTAATTTTGTATTTTTATAGAGACAGGGTTTCACCACGCTGGTCAGCCTGGTCCAGAACTCCTGACCTCAGGTGATCCACCTGCCTCGGCCTCCCAAAGTGCTGGGATTACTGGCGTGAACCATCGGGCCCAGCCTAGCCAGTTATTCTTAAGAAATAATCTCCCATTTAAAACATGAGAAAACAAGACAGTTTAACAAAATAACTCACTTAATACATGACATGTGCCCCATAGGCTAATGCCTGAGTCCACTGTTGCAAGGATGTATGCAATTTATGGGTGATTATATGACCATGTAACACACGACAGCCAAATATTTTGTCTTTTTATTCCAACATATGTTGTGATGTATAAAATAAATTATTCTAATTTTTTTTCTGTTCTGGTCTTTGAATCAAATTTTGTAGCCATCAGTCTCAGACCATTTTTCTGTGGGCCTAGTTTGATCCAAGTGTGTGGCATATCTCATGAGTTCCTGCTAGAATTCTGACAATACACCATCCTACTTTGTAAAGTCTGTTGTAGTCAAATTAAGTTTGAGACAGGGTGCAGTGGTTCATGTGGGTACTTCCAGCACTTTGGGAGACTGAGGCTGGGGGGATCGCTTGAAGCCAGGAGTTTGAGACCATTCTGAGAATTTTAGCAAGACCTTGTCTCTACAAAAAATTAAGATAAAAATAAATTAGCCCAGCATGGTGGCACACACCTCTAGTCCCAGCCACTTGGGAGGCTGAGGCAGAAAGATCACTTGAGCCCAGGAGTTGGAGGCTACAGTGAGCTATGATCACACTACTGCACTCCAGCCTCAACAGAGCAAGACCTTGTCTCTTAAAAAATAATAATAATAATAAATACAAGCCGGTCGCGGTGGCTCACGCCTGTAATCCCAGCACTTTGGGAGGCCAAGGCAGTCAGATCACAAGGTCAGGAGTTCAAGACCAACCTGGCCAACATGGTGAAACCCCATCACTACTAAAAATACAAAAATTAGCTGGGTGTGGTGGTGGGCGCCTGTAATCCCAGCTACTCGGGAGGCTGAGGCAGGAGAATCGCTTGAACCTGGGAGGTGGAGGTTGCAGTGAGCCAAGATTGCACCATTGCACTCCAGTCTGGGTGACAAGAGCAGAACTTTGTCTCAAAAATAATAACAAAAATTAAAAAAAAAAAAACAAATTCCAACTAAGCTTGAGAACTGTTGCTCTTAACCCATTATAATGATCTCCATATCTTTTGGAAGAATAGTGTTATGGTGTCAATATGTGTAAAAGAAGCAATGGCTTTTCTCCTAAGATTAAATCACTGTAATAGACTTGAAAACCCTTTCTCCTCATCTCATTTAACATTTGATTATCATATTGACTGAAAGACTAAAAGGACTGGACAATGGGCAATGGTAGAGAACATGATAAATTCCCCTGACACAAATATTGTTACTTATTTCAATTAAGCCATTCATCTAATGATTAATACATAACACAGAAATATGATTTGCTTAAAATCTTTCAGTGACTTTCTCCTGCTTCACAACTATATCCAAACCCTTCAGGGTGGCATATAAAGATTTTCCAGATCTTACCCTGGCCCTCTCCTTCTGTCTATCTCTCACCGCTGCCTATGTGTCCTCATGCTCCAGCCAAGTCAGCAAACCTATAATTCTGGCTGGGCAAGGCGGCTCACGCCCATAATCCCACACTTTGGGAGGCTGAGGCGGGTGGATCACTGGAGATTAGGAGTTCAAGACCAGCCTGGCCAACATGGTGAAACCCTATCCTTACTAAAAATACAAAAAATTAGCCAGGTGTGGTGGTGTGCAACTGTAATCCCAGCTACTTGGGAGGCTGAGGCACGTGAATCGCTTGAACCTGGGAGGCAGAGGTTGCATTGAGCCAAGATCGCACCACTGCACTCCAGCCTGGGCAACAGAGCAAGACTCCATCTCCAAACAAACAAACAAAAAATCCCTGTAATTCCTCAGTAAGCTGTCATCTCCAGTTTCTAAACCTCTGTTGTATCTGCCTGGAATACTCTTCTATCTCTAACTCAACCTTCCCCTTATTCACTTGGCCTACTTCCACACATTCTTCAAGACTTGGCTCAGACATTAGCTTCTAGAGGAAGTCAGGTTAAATGTCTTTACTCTGAGCTTCTGCGGTCCTGTATACCCCTCTCACAGCCTCACAGGACCTGTCATACTTTTTTATGATAGCCCACCTATTATTCATCTCTCCTGTACTCTGTTTCCTTGCACATAAAGACCACGTGGAATGATTTGTCAATAAGTTTTTCAGCTTATTTCCTATGCTTACTTAACATAGTGACTGCCTTTCAAAATAATATCAGTGAGAGAATAAGATTTTCTTGCATAAAATGTGAATTTATACATAAGAATATATGAGTATCTGAAGATAATCTCTAATCAAATAGATTTTTATTTTATTTTTATAAATTATTTTTCCCAGGAGCATAGACTCACATTGCCCTGAATCCATGCTCTCCCAAATAGATTTTTATTTTATTTTATTTTATTTATTTATTTATTTTTGAGACAGAATCTCACTCTGCTGCTCAGGCTGGAGTGCAGTGGTGCAATCTCAGTCTCTGCAACCTCCACCTCCCTGGTTCAAGTGATTTTCCTGCCTCAGCCCCCCAAGTAGCTGGGATTACATGCGTGCACCACCACATCTGGCTAATTTTTATATTTTTAGTAGAGACGGTTTCACCATGTGGGCCAAGCTGGTCTCGAATTCCTGACCTCAGGTGATCCACCTGGCTCGGCCTCCCAAAGTGCTGGGATTATAGGCATGAGCCACCGTGCTCAGCCTCTAAATAGATTTTTAAAAATCACTTCAGCTCTATGCCTTCTGAGCATCTGCTGAGCAAAATAATTTTCCAGTGAAGGCTCATTATTTGGTCAGCTATAAGTTGCAGAGCTCCTCAACCAAAATTATGTGACCTGCAAAAATGACAATCTGTCCTGGCAGCTGTTACCAAATTCCCAGACACTCTACAGCCTAGAGTTACAGTTGTTACTAATTTTAAGCATTTAATTTAGAACACATGCTTCCTTGGCAACTGGACGTCAGACTTTTCAACCTACCTTTTCTCCTTCCTGATGGGTGATGCAGGCCTCAGGACTTGGGGGCACATTCTCCTTTTGCTCCGTTTTATGAATTTTGATTTCGCCACCACTGGCTTTTAACTCATTCTACAAAATAAAAATAACTGTAAAAATTTTCTTAAAGTCTCATCATTCTATTCTCTTCATAGCACATCTATTAGATAAACTTGGAATGTTAAAAAAAAAATTATTCTAAGAAGCCTCAGGTCAAATCAACCCCCTAACTCTCACAAGCAAAACCCATTGACTTGTGAAATGACAAAAGCAGCTTTGTGGACACATACCTCAGAGTTAAATATTTGTATGCTAGACTAAAACTGGATTGCTCATTAGAATACAGACACATCAACACAGACACACAGAACACCCAAGCATACAACATTCTTGTGATTCACTCTTCTAGCAGCAGGGCTTGTGGTAATGCAAAGCTTGTGAGTTTTATCAGAAAAGAACATTCTGGAGCAGACAAAAGGATATGCCAAGTGCCAATAATAGAAAATATACTGACCATATATATATAAATGCCCGGCCTGGAAAGAAAGACAGGGTTGATGTATACATATAAAAACTGAAATTATATTTAATGATACCATAAAGCAACCTTTTTTGTGGGACTTTCAAAAACATGTTTTTCACATACAATTCATATATTGTACTAAAGATATAACTTATTTTACTTCTTATAACAGAGCCTCAACATAAAAGTGCATGCATTTTATTGTCATAAGGAATGAGCATAATTGCAGTTTTTCCTTGCAAAGGACTGGAGCAGAATATTACAACTAACTCATCTATTACATCTAAAATCAACATAGTGACTGGGTGCGGTGGCTCATGCCTGTAATCCCAGTACTTTGGGAGGTGAAGTGGGTGGATCACCTGAGGTCAGGAGTTCAAGACCAGCCTGGCCAACATGGTGAAACCCTGTCTCTACTAAAAATACAAAAAATTAGCTGGGCGCAGTGGTGCACACCTGTAATCCCAGCTACTCGGGAGGCTAAGGCAGGAGAATCGCTTGAATCCGGGAGCAGAGGTTGCAGTGAGCCGAGATAGTGCTGTTGCACTCTAGCCTGGGCAATAAGAGCGAAACTTCATCTCAAAATAAATGAAGTAAAATGAAATGAAATAAAATAATAAAATCAACATAGAGGTTGATGACTATGGACATTTCCTAACATTAGTCTGCCAGTAATGTAGTAATCTAGTACATTTCTGTTCTCTGTGATTCTTTAGGCATGGGAGGAAACAATTTATGGCCACAGGGCCGATGAAGGGAATGTGAGTATGACTGAGTCACCTAAGGATGGTATTCCAGATTATGGCCCACAGCTCTGGGGCTGCATCTGTGACAGGAGCGGGCCGATGAAGGGAATGTGAGTATGACTGAGTCACCTAAGGATGGTATTCCAGATTATGGCCCACAGCTCTGGGGCTGCATCTGTGACAGGAGCTGGCAGCTAGCACGGCAGAACAACACTGCAGCCCAGCAACTCCTTCCATCTCCAAGCCCCACCTCCAGAACTGCTGCCAGAAAGTATGTGCCTTGTTACAACCATATTCTGTAAGGGGCCTGGGAAATTCTTTGCAGATGAGGTAAAATGTACTTTTTACAAGAATTCCTGAAGACTTTTCAACTCTTAAAGTCTCCAGAGCAGGAGAACTGTAATGCAGAAATGGTTAGGAGTTAAAAAAAAAAAAAAAAGTCACTCAACAGGTTTCCCCACATAGGGAGTCACCTCGTGGAATGTTTGCAGCAGGAGGGCACTGAGGAGTAGCACAATCTGGTAACAAGAGGAAGTTCAGCTTCAGAGATCCCAATTTGCTGTCTCTCCTGCCCTGCCTTCTAAGAGAAGTCTAAATTTGCTCACTTTTCACATTCGCAGTGCATGATCAGCCCGTGATACTCCACTTTGCTAACTGATTTACACACATCATCTCTTCTTAAAACACAAAGTTGTTAACGTTACGGCTTAAAAACCAAGATGAAATTATTCATTGCCCAGAGAATTAGTCCACCAAATAGTATTGGAGAATGTATACTTAATAATGTGGGGAAGAGAAGGCTTAACTCCCAGAATACACATCATAGTTTCTAATATGCACCAATTTTGATCTGCCTAGGAACAAATACAATTCAATACTGTTCTTTTGATTTTGTTAAACAATTAGGACATCAAGAGATTAGTGGTTTGTAATTTGAAATCTTAGGGCAAATGCTTGAAGGACACAAAAATATATGTGTGTACATTTGTATCTATGTGTGTATATATATGAATAAATAGCACTTAAAAGGTAACTTCTTTTTTTTTTTTTTTTTTTTTTTTTTGAGATGGAGTCTCACCCTGTCACCCAGACTGGAGTACAGTAGCTCTACCTCAGCTCACTGTAACTTTCATCTCCTGGGTTCAAGCGATTCTTTTGCCTCAGCCTCCTAGTAGCTGGGATTACAGGTGTGTGCCACTGTGCCCAGCTAAGTTTTTTTGTATTTTTAGTAGAGACAGGGTTTCACCATGTTGGCCAGGCTGGTTCCAAACTCCTGACCTCAAATGATCCGCCTGCCTCAGACTCCCAAAGTATGTGAGCCACCACGCCTAGCTAAAAGGTAACTTCAATTAAGCAGTTCCATAGTGCTTGCCAGTTAAGCACAGGACAATGTAAAATGGAAAGACCCACCATTGTATTTTGAATATCAGAATTTTCATGCTTACTGAGCACATCACCTTCTTGTGATTTCTCCCTTTTTCTTATCTACTATTCTACTTCTTTAGGAAAACAGTACATCTTACGGATTAAAGATTAAGTAGACCATCTATTGTATGACTACTTCATATGAAATTTCCAAAATAGGCAGATACATAAAGACAGGAAGTAGATCAGTGGTTGCCAGGGGATGAGAGGAGGGGGAGTTGGGAGTGACTGCAAAGGTATGGGGTTTCTTTTCAGGGTGATGGAAAGGTTCTGGAATTAAACAGTGGTAATGGTTTGACAACCTTGTGAATATGCTAAAAATCACAAAATTGTGTACTTTAACATGGTGATTTTACATTATGTGAGTTATATCTCAGTAAAAAATTATTTTAAAAAACACTCATTAATAAACATAACTGATATTTCTCTCTAGTCTTCTTCGTTCTTCCCTCAAAAACCAAAATAAACTCTCCAGTCTTCTTCCTTCTTCTCTCAAAAACCAAGATAAAATAAGAATTCTATTAAAACTAATAAAATACTACTTATTTAACAACAACACAAACATTAAGTAAAAGAGCCAGAGAAACTCTCAGTGATATTACTAACTGGTAACATCACAAAAAAAGCGAGTACGCTGGGAACGAGGACTAAGAAAGCAAAGTCAGGATTAGACCACAGTAAGAATAGCAAATCCAGCGAGGATAGGGTTCATGTGAAAGAAAACAGCTAGGGGACCAGGACTCAGATGTAAGGGTCTGGTCACATTTCCTAGTTCTAGTACTCAGTGACCATCTGCTGGATGGGAATGAGTGAATGAATGAATGAATGATGCAGAACACATACTGTATAGTTGGTTGAGCTGCTTTGTTTGGACACAGCTGCCTGGTACTTGGCCATTCGATCCTTTATAGAGGTTTCCGAGAGGCGTGGAAGTTCCAGATTTCGCCTACTCTCATTTTTCTCCAAGTTGAATGTAGAAGACGACAACTGACCTGGAAGCACCCAAATAACATGTTTTATTTTATTTCTGAGATGGGGTCTCATTCTATCACCCAGGCTGAAGTGCAGTGGCACGATCATAGCTCACTGCAGCCTCGAACTCCTGGGCTCAAGAGATGCTCCCGCCTCAGCCTCCCAGAGTGCTGGGATTATAGGTGTAAACCACCATGACTAGCCAACATGTTTTATTAGAAGATAAAAGTGATTCAAATAATTTCAAGATTCTAAATTTTAGGTTGTTATCTAATGGCCAATTTCTTCTAATAAAAGCACAAAGAAGAAAATCAGGAATATAATTGTCATTTCTAAAGTAATATTCATTCACTTTTTTTTTTTTTTTTGAGCCAGGGTCTTACTCTGTCACCAGGCTAGAGCGTACAGGGCAGTGGCACGATTATAGTTCACTGCAGCTTTGAAGTCTTGGGCTCAAGTCATCCACACACCTCAGCTTCCCAAGTAGCAGTGAGTTCAAGGACGCACCACCATGCTGGGCTTTTTTCTTTTTTTTTTTTTTTCAGTAGAGACAGGTCTCACTATGCTGCCCAGGCTGGTTGCAAACTCCTGGGTTTAAGTGGTCCTCCTGTCTTAGCCTCCCCAAGTGCTGAAATTACAGGTCTGAGCCACCATGCCTGGCCCCATATTTTAAAATTTTGGGTAATTTAACATGAAAAAGAAGAGATCACAATGCCTTTTAATTTGCATTTCTTTGATTATTAGGTAGCTGATGATTTTCCTGTTTTTATAAATTTTTTATTTTGTGAAGTGCCTGTATATGTCCCCTTTAAAACATAATAATTCCACTCACAAAGTGTTATCACTGGTAATACAGGGTAACAAAACTTGATAGGGGACACAGCCCATCTATCGAAGCCCTCAAACCCCAGATGACTGGAGCTGAAACTGATTGTAGCACTTTCCTTACAGCCCCTCAAAGTACCCTTTGGTTACCATAGGTTACCACTAACAAGGGTGGATTAAAAATACAAAAAAAGTGGCATGGTGGCTCACGCCTGTAATCCCAGCACTTTGGGAGGCCGAGGTAGGTGGATCACCTGAGGTCGGGGGTTCGATACCAGCCTAGCCAACATGGAGAAACCCTGTCCCATCTCTACTAAAAATACAAAATTAGTTGGGTATGGTGGTGCATGCCTGTAATTCCATCTACTCGGAAGGCTGAGGCACAAGAATCACTTGAACCTGGGAGACAGAGGTTGCCGTGAGCTGAGATCGCACCATTGCACTCCATCCTGGGCAACAAGAGTGACACTCTGTCTCAAAAACAACAACAACAACAACAACAACAACAAAAGCTATTTATTGAATGCAATGAGAATTGAGAAAGGCTTACATCTAATAGGGAGACTTCCTTTTAATTTGTGCCACTCTTCCTTTAAAAGCATTGGCTTTGAGTCCAAAAGATGTTGCTATACTGAGTACTTTCTATAGGACCTCATACACATGGAACTCTCTGCTTACCTGGACCTATTTCCAGGTCATCCAGAGAATAGCTGTTTTCAGAGATCTTCCTTCCATTTGTACTTCGGCTTTGGGCTCGGAGAATCTGTTTGGAAAACGAAACCCAACAATAAGTTTTGCAGAAACGATGGGAAATTGTGATGCAAGGTTCAACTTGCAAATCTTTTTTATAAATAAAATACAGGTTCAATTTTATTTTTATCTTCCTTAGAATTTTTTAAAAATTACCGGCCGGGTGCAGTGGCTCACATCTGTAATTCCAGCACTTTGGGCGGCTGAGGCGGGTGGATCACGAGGTCAGGGGTTCCAGACCAGCCTGGCCAAGATGGTGAAACCCCGCCTATACTAAAAATACAAAAAATTAACCAGTTGTGGTGGCAGGCGCCTGTAATCCCAGCTACTTGGGAGGCTGAGGCAGAGAATTGCTTGAACCTGGGAGGCAGAGGTTGCAGTGAGCCAAGATCGTGCCAGTGTACTCCAGCCTGGGCAAACAGAGTGAGACTCCATCTCAAAAAAAAAAAAAAATTATAAATATCAAGTGCTACATATTCACAGGTGCCCAGGGAAGAATAAGTAACTCTATATAGGTAACATTCTCTGCTAAAGATCACTTCCTAACCAGCAAGCTTTGTAACACTTATTGGAGGGGAACCCTCACATCCGAGATGACAATGACAAGTCCTTCCAAATTGCCAAGTCCTGACACAGAATCTGCTGTTTCCTTTCTCCATCTCATGTTATCTCTGCTATTGCTGCTTTGGTTCATGTCTTCATCATCTTTCCCCTGGACTACTGCATTACACCTCTTTAACTGGTTCTTCATTATCTTCCAATCCAGTCTCTATGACGCTGCCATTATCCCCAAAATACAAAGTAATTATCCAAAAATATAAACCTATTTTACTCTCCTGGTCAAAATTCTTCAGAATTCCCACTCACTTCTGAAATTAAATCCAAAGTACTTAGTAAGTCACAGAAGTCCTGTCCTAGATCTGGTCCCTATCAAGCCAGCCTCCTTGGTCCTTCTGTTGTCTTGCAAATGCCAGTTTCTTCAAAGACTCAGTGTAAGCCCTATGAAGTCTTGAGTACCTCCCCAACATAAATTTAGGTAATCTTTCCTCTGTTCCCAAGGTACCTGGTGAAACTGTTGTGTGACTGTCCCTCTACTGCACTGTAAGCTCACTGAGAGCAGAGACCATGCCTTTTCATCCATGTATTTCCAGGACTTATAGAAAAGTGGATGGCACAGATTTAGCCTGGGTGACAGAGCAAGACTCTGTCTCACACATACACACAAAAAGAAAGAAAATGAAGATCATTGGTCAAGAGGAAAAGATATATCAGGCAGGATACTCTCATTCTACATTTTTAATTTTTATTTATTTATTTTTTTGAGACAGAGTCTCTGTCGCCCAGGCTGGAGTGCAGTGGTACAATCTCGGCTCACTGCAACCCCTACCTCCTAAGCTCAAACAATTCTCCTGTCTCAGCCTCCTGAATAGCTGGGATTACAGGCGTCTGCCACCACACCTAATTATTTGTGTTTTTGGTAGAGATGGGGTTTCACTATGTTGGCCAGGCTGGTCTCAAACTCCTGACTGCAAGTGATCTGCCCGCCTCGGCCTCCCAAAGTGCTGGGATTACAGGTGTGAACCACCGCGCCTGGCCCACATTTTTTATTTTGTTTCAACATACTTCTCATTTGCTGATCATTAAAATAAAGAAAATTCCACAGACTTATTCTAAATGGTGCTGCCTCAGAAGATAAACACTACAAAAATTAGAATTTTCAGAACTCAAAATGGGAGAAAGCCTGCTGATAAACTTCTTTTGAAAAACCAAAAGGAGCTGGGCACAGTGGCTCATACCTGTGATCCCTGTACTTTGGGAGACTGAGGCAGGTGGCTTATTTGAGGTCAGGAGTTCGAGACCAGCCTGGCCAACATGGCAAAACCCCGTCTCTACTAAAAATACAAAAATTAGCTGGGTGTGGTAGTGTGTGCCTGTAATCCTAGCTACGGGAGACAGAGGCAGGAGAATCGCTTGTACCTGGGAGGCGGAGGTTGCAGTGAACCGAGATCAAGCCACTGCACTCCAGCCTGGACAACAGAGAGACACCCCGTTTAAAAAAAAAAAAAGGAAAAATCAAAAGGAAATAGGTTCTGCATTCTTAATACAGATATTTACTTTCTATCTAAGGTAAAGTTCAAGCACAATTCCAAGAATATGTGTTACATGTTACAACCTGCAGAGAGCTCAGCTTTCTGTCTAATTGGAGCTATACATCCTTCTCTGTCTTGCGTGAAGTCCCTGCACTGCTGTTATTGGGAGCACAATCATTTAGAACCAGAGCATACACCTTGCCAGGGCAGAGGCTTTCTTTGATTTTAAATGCATAAAATGTCCCATCTTTGCTAGCTTTTAATTTAAACTACTGGGTTAAATAATACCCTCCTCCCCACCACCTTTTGAAGCCTTTTGCTCCATGGGGGTATCAAAACTCTGCATTAATTTCTTTCAAGTACTAAAAAAGTAAATGTGCAAAGTCACTTGGCCTCAGAGAAAAATAGGAAGAGAACTGTCTCTGACAATCCCTTATGCTGACTGTGGCTCTCAGGAGAAACACAGCTCTGAGGTAAGATGGGTTTTAATGATATCCCAGGGAAGCACAGCATTACTTTCAATATCCTTCACCTCCAAACCACTCCAACATTAATAACAAGGTTGGGCCAGGCATGGTGGCTCACACCTGTAATCCCAGCACTTTGGGAGGCTGAGGCTGGTAGATTACCTGAGGTCAGACATTCAAGACCAGCCTGGGCAACCTGGTGAAACCCTGTCTCTACTAATAATACAAAAAATTAGCTGGACATGGTGGTGAATGTCTGTAATCCCAGATACTTGGGAGGCTGAGGCAGGAGAATCACCTGAGCCTGGGAGGTGGAGGTTGCAGTGTGCCACTGCACTGCAGCCTGGGCAATAAGAGCTAAACTCCGTCTAAAAAAAAATAAAAATAAAAATAACAAGGCTGGGCATGGTAGCTCATGCCTGTAATCTCAGCACTTTTGGAGGCAGAGGCAGGAGGACTGCTTGAGGCCAGGCATTTGAGACGGGTCTGGGCAGCATGGTGAGATCCTGACTCTGCTTTAAAAAAAAAAAAAAAAAAAAAATTAGCCAGGCATGGTGATGATGCCTGTAGTCCCAGCTACTCCAGAGGCTGAGGTGGAATGACTGCTTGAGTCCAGGAAGTTGAGGCTGCAGTGAGCTATGATTGTGCCACTGCACTCCAGCCTGAATGATATAACAAGACCCTGTCTCAAAAACAAACAAACAAAAAATGATCTCAAATCCACTGGAGTTTTATAATCCACATTTTCCAAGTGGCAATCTGAGGTACAGGAAGAAGGAGGGGTTTCCTCCAATATTCCTCAAGGAAGTAAAGGAACACAACACACACACACACAGGACTTCTGACACCAGAATACTCTTGTGTAACAGGCTTTTATCACATTTTAGCTCTTTTTACTCAGACACTTGAGGGAGCCTTAATCATTCTAATGTCAAGGAAAGAGAGTAGACAAGACACTTTGAAGACTTTCTGGAATTTCCTAAGTCCTGGCCTCACCCCACCCAGCAAGTCCTCCTTCCTGTCAGCTGACAAACTCTGGTTAGTATGAACATCACTCAAATATTCTCTGTGAATCCATAAATCAAATGCACCAAGACGTACTAGTAAGAGGATAAAAGTTTGGGGCTGTTAGCCAGTAGTCTGTAGACTTTTTTTACATATTTTTAAAAAAAGAAATAAAATAAGTTAGGTTCTAAATAAGTAACAAAGCAGGATTCCCTGTCCTTTCTACACCTATCTTCAGAAAAAGTTATCTTGAAAAGTTGATTCTCAACACTTTTTACTGAGTCCCCTACCTCACTTAGCCACTTCCTTTGATGTTTCAACTTCAACCTTCCTTTGGATGCTCTCATCTTGCCAAAGTCAAGGACAGAGGGAAAAATGAAACTTTGCTGAACTATGCATGGGGATCGGGGCATAGATAAAAGCTAGCCTCCTCGATTTTTCTCTCAAGACTCAAGACTTTAAGTCTTGAGAGAAAAATTTCTTTCTTCAGGAACTCTTAGAAAAAGAGTTCATGTAAGTAAAATAATATACATAGAAAGAGCTTTTAAACCAGGTGGTAGGATTTCTCTACATTTTCTGTATTCTCAAGCATTCTACAAATACTATGTGTTAGTCTTATAATTAGGGTAAGAAAAAAAAAGGAAGGAGAGATAACAAGTTATATCTATTAATTTAAGTAAACAAAAATGGTAAAACCAAATGCTAATGAAGCATTGGGGAATGTGTCCTTAGATTGTACTAGCAGTGTTATAAAATAGTATAATCTTGAGAACAAGATGTAAATATGTAAGAATAAATAATAAATCATACCTTTTGATGTAAGAACAATGTTTAATGAATTACATCTTTTTAAATTTTTTTTTTTTTGAGACAAAGTCTTGCCCTGTTGCCCTGGATGGAGTGCAGTGGTATCTCAGCTCACTGCATCCTCTGCCTCCCAGGTGTAAGCAATTCTCTTGCCTCAGCCTTCTGAGTAGTGGGGATTTCAGGTGCACGTCATCATGCCTCCCTAATTTTTGTATTTTTAGTAGAGATGGGGTTTTGCCATGTTGGCCAGGCTGGTCTCAAACTCCTGACCTCAAGTGATCCACCTGCCTTGGCCTCCCAAAGTGCTGGGATTCATGAGCCACCATGCCAGGCCCCAAACCCACAAGCTTCTAACTCTAGAGCTTTCATTCATATCTCTTGCATTCCAATGTATTTCTTCTGTTCACTGTCCTGATGCTTTTCAATTAGTTAAGCATAAAATGTGGGAAGACAGAGTTAATGTCTTTGAGAACACAGCTGTTGTTATGTTTTCAATTTTTCTCAGTTTCCTTAGATTTCAGATGTGTAGGGCCATGGCCCATTGTTTCTATCCAATAAATAGTTATAATATCCATGAAGATAGCATTATATGATAGAAGGGTTACTACACAATTTTAGTCTTGTTCTGATATTAATTAGCCACATGACATTGGGTATATCAATTAACTTCTCTGACCTCATCTGATAGCATCTGTAAAATTGTAAGATTGTAAGATTCTAACTGACTGAGGGCTGAGAGCTGGATTAAGTAATTTCTTAAACTCTCGTAAGGTTCTAGGATCTATATGTCAACAATTTTAATAGCGATTTATCACTCATTGTAACTCGCTGATGAATTAGAATGAGATAGAAGGCTAGAGGAAATGACTCTTAAATATATTCATCTGGATACATACCTACTTTGTGTAATTCAGTAGTGAGTCTGATAGCAGGAAGACAAAGGTAGTAATATTTTGTAGTAGGGGAAGATGAAATCTTTCCAGCCCCCTTGACATCTAATATAGCCAACACTGCTTAAAGAATGTTCCAGTCCCCTGACATTGCTTGTTGATATGTTTTACTATAATGAAACTGGCTAAAAACCAGTACATAGTTACTGGACATGAAAGTAAGCAGAGAAGAGATGAGTGGTCTCTAGCTGGCACATCAAGGGCAGTCATTTAGGGCAAGGAACAATTAAAAAGACTGCAATTCTTTGACTGGTATCTTTACCCTGGATCCATTATTATCTTAACACACACACACACACACACACAAAGAGATTACTCAGAGTTATTCATTAAGAATAAATAAAAAATTTATGACCAGGCGTGGGCTCATGCCTGTAATCCCAGCATTTTGGGAGGCCAAGGCAGGCGGATCACCTGAGGTTAGGAGTTTGAGACCTGGCCAACATGGCGAAACTGTCTCTACTAAAAATACAAAAATTAGCTGGGTGTGGTTGTGGTGGCATGCACCGGTAATCCCAGCTACCCAGGAGGCTGAGGCAGAATTGCTGGAACAGGGATGCAGGGGAGGGGTGGCGGGGGAGAGGCTGCAGTGAGCTGAGACTGCGCCACCGTACTCCAGCCTGGGTGACAGAACAAAACTCCGAAAATAAATAAATAAGCCGGGCGCGGTGGCTCACGCCTGTAATCCCAGCACTTTGGGGGGCCGAGGCGGGTGGATCATGAGGTCAAGAGATCGAGACCATCCTGGTCAACATGGTGAAACCTTGTCTCTACTAAAAATACAAAACAAAAATTAGCTGGGCATGGTGGCGCATGCCTGTAATCCCAGCTGCTCAGGAGGCTGAGGCAGGAGAATTGCCTGAACCCAGGAGGTGGAGGTTGCGGTGAGCCGAGATCGCGCCATTGCACTCCAGCCTGGGTAACAAGAGCGAAACTCCGTCTCAAAAAAAAATTAAATAAATAAATAAATAATGTAAGATATGTAGTCTTTACAAGAAATGTACCACTATAGTTAGATGTCAGTAAAAATAATGCTGAGAATAGCCTTATTTACATTTTGGAAATGACAAGACAAGCTATAAACTGTAGGTGAGTATGCTAAATCAGCAAAAAGTTAGTTTTACCAAAATATGTGAGAAAGAGTGCATTGATAGAAAAACAAAGACAATTCTTGTGTACAATTAACAATAATAATATGCAAAACCAATTACCACATTTAAAGGACTAGCAACGTATCTTATTGGAGATTAAACGTCAGGTCAAGGTAAGAGTCAAGACTCACTGACAGGCAAATTAAAGATATACTCCCCAAAACTGAGATGACTGTATAGACTCCACAGTGATGTTAATAGTTATTCAAATACTTTTCCTCCCCAAACTCACTTTAAATTTTTAACTTAAAACTACACAACTAATACCAATTATGAACATCCTCAGAATTATATTCTTCTTGGGATATAATTCTAAATAACTTAAGACACATTTAGAAAGCAGAAGAAAAATTTTTATCATGATAACATTAAGTAGATAAAGGAACATATGCAATAATAATTTCTGTAACAATCTGGGGATTCCCTATGGACACCTACCCATTCATCAAGAAAGCCTATGTAAATTATTTCTTTGATGCAGATTACAGATTGGCTAGCTATGAATAAACACCTGATAAACAGAAATCATCACACTTTAGCTTGGTTGCCTTACTCTCTTAAAGGCTCATTCTACTACATCAATACATATATACTGTTAAGTACCAGCGTTATGCAAAACTAAACAAAATACCAAGTGTCATTTCCAGGAACTTACAAGAAGAAAACCACAGTGATGTTGGAACAAGTGAAGCTTTTGTTGGCATTTTGATGCTATCTATACATATCATGATCCTGGTGCTAAGAGGAACTGAAATTCAGAGGGAAGCTAAAGGACTGGGGGTCTAAGGGGAGACAAGTCATAAACAAGAGAAAAGGGTGTTGGGGCAAAGGAAATTTCCTTTGTTATTTTAGATACATCTATTTTACCTGAATATAACTGCTTTATTTTTATAATGTAAAATAAGTTAGGCCAGGTGCGGTGGCTCACACCTGTAATCCTACCACTTTGGGAGGCCGTGGAGGTGGATCACTTGAGACTGGGAGATCGAGACCAGCATGGTCAACATGGCGAAACCCCGTCTCTACTGAAAATACAAACATTAGCCGGATGTCGTGGGGTGCATGCCTGTAATACCAGCTACTCAGGAGGCTGAGGCAGAGAACTGCTTGAGCCTGGGAGGCGGAGGCTGCAGTGAGCTGAGATCGCGCCACTTCATTCCAGCCTGGGTAACAGAGGGAGACTCTGTCTCAAAAACAAACAAAAACAAAAACAATAAAAACAAATGTCAGCTGGGTGCGGTGGCTCACGCTTGTAATCCCAGCACTTTGGGAGGCCGAGGTGGGCAGATCACGAGGTCAGGAAATCGAGACCATCCTGGCTAACATGGTGAAACCCCGTCTCTACTAAAATACAAAAAATTAGCCATGCGTGGTGGCTCACACCTGTAGTCCCAGCTACTCAGGAGGCTGAGGCAGGGGAATCGCTTGAACCTGGGTGGCAGAGGTTGTAGGGAGCCAAGATCATGCCACTGCACTCCAGCTTGTGACAGAGCAAGACTCCGTCTCAAAAAAAAAAAAAAAGTCAACATGACAATAACGAGGGTCATAACTAGTTGATCAGCTATCTTTTTTATAAAAGGATGTCCTGAATAGTTATCTTAGCCACCTAAAACCTAGATTAATACATGTAAGAAATTAGGAATGCTAAACCACATTCACTAAGTGTCACTGTGGCATTTCTTTTTTTTTTTTTTTTTGAGAAGGAGTTTCACTCCTGTTGCCCAGGCTGGAGTGCAATGGCTCCTGCCTCAGCTTCCCAAGTAGCTGGGATTATGGGCATGCACCACCATATCCAGATAATTTTGTATTTTTAGTAGAGGTGGGGTTTCTCCATGTTGGTGAGGCTGGTCTCAAACTGCCAACCTCAAGTGATCTGCCTGCCTATACCTCCAAGAGTGCTGGGATTACAGGCATGAGCCATTGAGGCTGGCCTAAGAAATAGGCTTTAATCAATTTTCATTATTTGGAAGGTAGCTATGCTTACTGCTATACCATCAATGCTACTTCCTTTTATTAAATAAACACTATGAACAAAGTTATTGACCACTAGGGTATAAAAACATCCTTACTTTTTTTTTTTTAATTTATAAAAATAAGAATTTTTTATTTTTACCGTATCTAGGAGCAAACATAAAACTATCCTCACTTTAAAAGCCAACATTGTTCTTTCTCCTTCTTGGATCACAAGTTCATATACAGTCAAGCAAGTGCCCCATAGAAAAACCCCAGAATTGAAAACAGGTGTATTCCCTTCAGAAAAATCAAAACTAGAATGTTTAGCTATTAAAGTGTTTCCCCCCGCCCCACACTAAGATCAAGTAACTTCACTGCAGTGGCTCAAGAGTGGCTGACTCCCTCCTTCCAAATCAGTCCATCATAGAACATCTATTGCTAAGTAGCAAGCCAGAGGCTTAGACTGGATCCCTCATAGTTGCAGACTTCAAAGTGTTCAGAACTTCAAGCCTGGCCTATGAAGTAAAATCTTTTTTTTTTTTTTTAAGTACAATTGCAATTTTATTTTTCTCCAGAGGATAGTTTTTCTTGAGTCCTTAAGAACTCTGCTTCTTATATGGGCTTTGGTGGGGGTCATGGGGCAGCCCCCACAGGTCTCATTGAGGTAGATGTGTTTGGTCCTTGTGGGCTTCATGAGCTCAATTCCTGACTACTGTGCTGTGAATAGCACAGCTCACAAAGTAATGCAGCTTCACATCCAGCCTGGGAAGTACACAGGTGTCAAGGACACACACTTCAGAAACATCACTGACTGCTGCGGCCACTACGTTTCAAATGATGAATTTCTTAATGGGCTTGTTGTTGGCCACGCAACGGACACAGTTCATGGAACAAATAGGCTGCAGTGAATAGCACACCCCCGGTTGTGGCCCTCTTTGGCACGACCATTGTTTCTTCTTCTCTTTGTGATCTTGGAGGTGCAGACTCAAGAAAGAAGAAGTAAAAATCTTAATTTGAGGGTGACTAAATGAGTGCTTTAAGGCCACTTGGCCCAAATACACATTCTGCAAGACAGTTCAAGAAAAAAGGCAAAGTAGCCATCTCCCTCAAGGCTATGGGCTCCACAATACTTAGCACAGTTGTCCCCAAGTGTAAACACTTCCCATGGCATGCTTCTTCCCTGTGCCCCAGGTTAGGCACAATGATGCCAAGGAGCTCTGTCATTGACACTCTCATCCTTTAAGAATTTCAGGTCAGATGTGGTGGCTCACACCTGTAATCTTACCAGTTTGGGAGGCCAAGGCAGGAGGCCAAGAAGTTTAAGACCAGTTTAAGACCAGTCTGGGCAACGTAGTGAAACCCCATCTCCATAAAAAATTTTAAAAATTAGCTGAGAGTGGTGTTGCACACCTGTGGCCCCAGCTATTTGGGGGGGCTGAGGCAGAGGGGTCAAGGCTACAGAGGGGTCAAGGCTACAATGACTGTACCACTACACTCCTCCAGACTGGGCCACAGAGTTAAGGCCCTATCCCCATAAAAATAAAAATAAAAATAAGCATTTCAAACAATAACAGTGGTTTAAGTCTTCCTTTGGTATCTAGAAAAAATTGGTCTTTCTCTATAAAGTCTACTATGTTCTGGTCTAGTTTCAAAAAATATAAACACACTGAAATTAAAACATGAAATATTAAGAATAAAAGATGGTGTGGAGGCCAAAAACCATGAATGAGGTAGTCAATAGTGTGGCTTATATGACCCCTCGCCTGACCTCACACTTCCCAGAGGCACGTTCAGAAAGCCCCTGGCAGCCACTGCCCAAGGCTGCTCCAAGATTACATGTCACCTGGGCCTATGAGTTATTTGAAACAGAAACCTAACCCAACGCCAAGCTGGGCTCTCTTCTGCAATAGAATTTCTGTGCAAGTCAGCCCCAGACCCTGGGAAGGTGATGTGATGCCTGGGGACGTGGTTTCTCCGAGCAACAGTGATGTTTGGAGATTAATACTGAAAGCTGTGCTTTGTCAGGATGTCATCAAGAATCTGCTGCAGCTCCTCATCTTCAAACCGCCCCTCCAAGCTTGGGATTAGAGCCTTGGACTCCTTGGCAGTCTCTGGGCATAGGTTGGCCAAACAGGTCAACTCAAACTTACGAAGCTTTTTCTGGAGTAGCAAGCTACGAACACTGGAAATGGTCTCTCTGTTTTTGAAACGACTGGAATGGGCTGTACAGTTTAATGTTCTTATGAAGATTTCTGAGAGTTCCTGTTCATTCTCTGCACTCTCATTCTGTTGCTTTTGATGTTCCAGAGGCATATGAACTTCTGAATTTAGAAGTCTCAGCTGTTTCAAACTCTTTAGGAAAGATGAGCTGCAACGTATCCTCTACGTCACCAGCCTGTGGATCACTGCTGCCTGCCGCCATCGCTGCATGCCACCACCCACCAAAAAACATCCTTACTTTTTAAAATTTTTCAAATAGACTCAGCGTCTCATTCTCTTGCCCAGGCTGCAGTGCAGTGGAGCAATCATAGTTCACTGCAGCCTCAAACTTCTGGGCTCAAGCAATTCTCCTGCCTCCTGTCTCAGCCTTTCAAATAGCTAGGACTACAGATACACCACCATACCATCACTCCCAGCTTTTTTCTTTTTTTTTTTTTAAAGAGATGGAGTCTTAATATGTTGCTGGTCTCAAACTCCTGGCCTCAAGCCATCCTCCTGCCTCAGTCTCCCAAGTAGTTACGATTACAGGTGTGAGCCACTGTGCTCAGCAAAACATCCTCACTTTGAAAGAAAATAGAGATGGGGGAGTATACAGATTCATACAAGACTATTTTATATATATATATTTTTTGAGACAGAGTTTTGCTCTTGTCACCCAGGCTGGAGTGCAGTGGTAAGATCTCGGCTCACTGCAACCTCCACCTCCCGGGTTCAAGCGATTCTCCTGCCTCAGCCTCCTGAGTAGCTGGGATTACAGGCATGTACCACCATGCCTGGCAAATTTTATATTTTCAGTAGAGACTGGGTTTCTCCATGTTGGTCAGGCTGGTCTTGAACTCCCGACCTCAGGTGATCTGCCCGCCTTGGCCTCCCAAAGTGCTGGGATTACAGGTGTGAGCCACCGTGCCTGGCCCATACAAGACTATTAAAGGGAGTATAATATAAGTGCCCAAAGATGGCTGGGCACAGTGGCTCACACCTGTAATCCCAGCACTTTGGGAGGCCGAGGCGGGTGGATCACCTGAGGTCAGGAGTTTCAGACCAGCCTGGCCAACTTGACAAAACCCCGTCTCTACTAAACATACAAAAATTAGCTGGGAGTGCTGGCAGGCGCCTATAATCCCAGCTACTCAGGAGACTGAGGCAGGAGAATCACTTGAACCTGGGAGGTGGAGGTTGCAGTGAGCCGAGATCGCACCAATGCACTTCAGCCTGGGTAACAGAGTGAGACTCTGTCTTAAAAATAAATAATAATTGGCCAGGCACGGTGGCTCAAGCCTGTAATCCCAGCACTTTGGGAGGCCGAGGCGGGTGGATCACGAGGTCAAGAGATCAAGACCATCCTGGTCAACATGGTGAAACCCCGTCTCTACTAATACAAAAAAAATTAGCTGGGCATGGTGGCGCGTGCCTGTAATCCCAGCAACTCAGGAGGCTGAGGCAGGAGAATTGCCTGAACCCAGGAGGCGGAGGTTTCGGTGAGCCAAGATTGCGCCATTGCACTCCAGCCTGGGTAACAAGAACGAAACTCCGTCTCAAAAAAAAAATAAATAAATAAATAAATAATAATTTAAAAAATAATCTAAACTGTTTTCAATATGGACAATGATGCTTATTTAGAAACAGTGATAAGACCAAGGGTGGCTGTGCTTTCCACTCCCTAAGCAGTCCATTAAGTGACAAATGATGAATCAGGAAATTTAAAAAGGGAAACACAAAAAGCAACCAAACCTAGAAGTCCAGGTGAATCTTCGGTCTCTTCCATCTTCTTCTTCGTGTTTGCAAGGGACAGGGATGTTACTGTGTTACCCAGGCTAGAGTGCAGTGGCGATCATGGCTCACTGCAACCTTGAACTCTCATGCTCAAGCGATCTTCTGCCTCAGCCTCTAAGTAGCTGGGACTATAGGTGCATACCACCACACTTGGTTAATTTTTAAATTTTTAGTAGAGACAGGGTCTGGCTATGTTGCCCAGGGTGGTCTCAAACTCCTGGGCACAAGCAATCCTCCTACCTTGGCCTCCCAAAATGCTGGGATTACAGATGTAAGCCACTGTGCTCAGTCTTTTCCATCTTCCTATACTTTTAGCAATCAACTGGATTGCCCGGTGCTATCAGCCATCTAGTAGGATCTTTTATTTTTATATATTTTTTGAGACAGAGTCTCATTCTGTCACCTAGGCTGCAGTGCAGTGGATTATATTGGCTCATTGCAACCTCTGCCTCCCAGGTTCAAGTGATTCTCCTGCCTCAGCCTCCTGAGTAGCTGGGACTACTGGCACACGCCACCATGTCTGGCTAATTTTTGTATTTTTAGTGGAGATGGAGTTTCACTATGTTGGCCAGGCTGGTCTTGAACTCTTGGAAGCAAGTGATCCCCCCACCTCTGCCTCCCAAAATACTGGGATTACAGGCGTGAGCCACCACGCCTGGCCTAGTAGGATCTTATATGGGAAGTTTTTCTCCTCTCCAAGCAGACTTAGAGAGATAGGCTTGCTCTGACCATATCTCACTAGATATTTACGAGAAAAAGTTTCTCACCATATCCTTACACATAATCAGCTTTTTTGTCTGCTGCAGTCCCAGTCATTTCCTACCTTTGGCCAGTTTCAACACGCAGCAGCCTTTTGCACTGAATCCACATTGTGTGTACTGGCATGACATCAGCTATCCTATTCCTAGCAGGGTCTGAGAGGAGGAGACTTACAATGGTGCTTTGAGTCACAACAAAGCCCCTTCCTCTCTATTTAGGATTTCTGACATTTTTTCCTTCCACTTAAAATTCTTCTTCCCATTTAAATAAAAAAAATTTTTTTATTAAAACCATAAAGGGGAAAGAAGGAGTTGGCAGGACTAAAGGTCTAAAAACTTGAGAGAGAAGAGAGTTAAGAAAAGTTATAAAACTGCTTTGTGGTTACATCTCTTGCCAACTGGTTTCACTGTTAAAGTAGAGCTAAAGCTCATGCACAGAAAAGTATCCCAGCTTTACAAATGGTCAAAAACTCCTAGACTTCAAACACGACCCCCATTCAAGAACTTTTCTAATTCTAAGCAGAAAAGCGATTGGCACTCCAAGTTTATGGGAAGAAATTGACAATGTCACACCTAACATAACGGAAGACTACAGGATGCGTTATTTTTTATCTCAGAAAGAATGCTTCATATTATTATATTACTTTCCAAATATTGGGATTTGGGCCAAATATTTAGCTTTTAAAAATCCTGCTTTCCCATATAGGTGGAATCTAGAGTAAAGGATTGCTTTGCTCCCCATCAGGTCTGTTTATTTCATTATAACAACTGTTGTAACGAACCATCCCCGTGTACAAAGCCAGGTATGTAGGAAAGTATGAGAAAACTGGAAAAATTTACCAGCTCCTCGGCCTCTGGATAGTGTTATAAATC
This sequence comes from Aotus nancymaae, assembly GCF_030222135.1. Lineage (NCBI taxonomy): Eukaryota > Metazoa > Chordata > Mammalia > Primates > Aotidae > Aotus > Aotus nancymaae. The sequence continues at coordinate 34,042,256 of NW_026988428.1, forward strand.
ACCAGCATATGTAACTCATTTTCTAGTTAAGTAATTCCCTCTGGGGAGAGGTCTGCAATCCACATGAAGGATCAAATTTCATTAGCAGTTGTAGGAAAACGCAACCCCGTGCATTTGCAAGTCAAAACTCCCGAAAGCTATAGCTAGTCTGGCTATCTTCATTGATTTTTCCTCAGAGATAATTTTAGCTGATAGAAAACATTTGTTGGAAGGCACAGACGAGGAAGTTGAGAAGAAGAGAAGGTATTCAGCTAGCAGAGACAAGTAAGCCTCAGTCTTAATGTTAAACTCTGGCCTTAACACTCAGTCTGCAGCTGTGTCCAAGCAGAGAGCTATTCGGCAGTAATTCCACCCCCAAAGCTACAAATGATAAAGAGCACAGGAAGACAAGTTAAAAGGGCAAGTTTACAAAAACACATAATCCACTCGGTATTAAACTCTCTTCATTTCTAGATACTGATTTGAATCCCAGTATGAACTTGATTTAACATTAAATTGGGTCAGAGACTCACAAATCTTAGCATCTACATACATATAAATAATTCATTTGAGACTATTAACTTATCTAACTGGAATCAAAAGACATACTGACCACATATTCCCTTCTACTCAAAATGGCTAGATTAGAAAAACAGCTTTGTTTAGTACCTGACTTGGCCTTCTCAAGTTTCAAACCCGCCCAATTCTTACCTTGGTTTGAGTTGGTTCACCTTTCTCAAACATCATCTTAAGCCTGTTCAGTGGAACGTTGTATTTCTCTATTTTGCCTGAAGCTTCTGTGTTTTCACTGATTTCTGATTTTTCTACTTCATGCCTGGATTCTCCTAGACAATTTTCCATTTTTTTACTTTTTGTTGAGTGGTCTTTAAGATCCTCACTGTCCTTGATATGGGGATATCGATACTGAACGAGGGCTTCAGGAGGTGACCTGAATCTAGATCTGGGGTGGATTTGTTCCTCTTGGTCAGCTTCGGCTCCAGAACCAGCGTGGCTTGTCACTTCAGCAGGAGGATGGTCCGCTCTGTGCCTAATCTCAGTGCTGCTGTTCCTCAGAGAGTCTGTTTGAGACTCTGCTCCCAGCCCTGGGTTCTCCCACTTCTTCTTTAACACAGTCAGGGTCCCCCTTCTAAAGCTCTGGGAGAGATTTTCAGTGTTCTAGAAGAACAAGAAGTAGGTGCCAGTTAAAACTTGCCTGCTGAAACATTCAAACATGTTGTTCTTTGTAAAATGAAAGTTAAAACTCCAAGCTGCTCCTGGTCCACTGCTGTTTCAGACAGCTGTGAACAGTTATAGCCCTGCCACATGGAGAAAGCATCCACCCGGGAGAGGGAGAGGGGAAGAGAGAAAAAGTCAGGAGCTGAAGCAGGAAGTGATAAAACAGGATGGCCTTATAAGGACAAAATGAGAAGAAGGGCAAGCCCAGCTCTGATGATAGTTACATGAGAGACAAGAGATTTTTATCCAAAGATTAATGGGGAAAAAAACAAGAAAGAAAAAGCAAAATACAAGTGCTTTAAACACTGTAACTAAACATTAGCAAAAGTTCATCATCACCTGCCATAAAATAACATAGTAAATTCTGTTTTTTTTCTTTTAAATAAGACAAAGATGCAGGATAGCTGAAACTATATGATATCATTAACTATGGATAGCGGCAGCAAGGACTGAAACTATTTGTAGAACCCTAGAGACGTCACCAGACTTTTCCAAGTATTTGCATAAATATTTAGTTATATCTGACAAAATTTACATGCATATGAGCAGTCAAATTTTATTTTAACATAAGAATTTATTTATTTTTCTACCTGCTCTTCTCTACAAGTTTATCTGTGTATAAATTCTCAGTTATTGGGACTGGGCACAGTGGCCACACCTGTAATCCCAGCACTTTGGAAGGCCAAGGCAGGCGGATCATGAGGTCAGGAGTTCGGGACCAGACTGGCCAACATGGCGAAACCCCATCTCTACTACAAATACAAAAATTAGCTGGGTGTGGCAGTATGTGCCTGTAGTCCCAGCTGTCCCTGCCTCGGGAGGCTGAGGTAGAAGAATCGCTTGAACCTGGGAAGCGGAGTTTGCAGTGAGCCGAGACTGTGACACTGCACTCCAGCCTGGGCAACAGAGTAAGACTCCATCTCAAAAAAAAGATCAGTTATCAGGAAATTCACTGTCTTACAGATCCTTTGTATCTGTATGTGTACATGACATGAATAGATGCTATAATACATGCCATTTTCCCTGCTTGACTCTCCACATCTCCCAACCAAGATAGCCACTCCTGACAGTTTATATGATATATATGCTCTCATTTTTTTCTATTTTGTATGCTATATGTAAAATATGCAGGCTTCAAAAGCAAGTAACACCACTAATCACTCAGATGAGCAAAGGACACACACTTACATATCTAAGAGAGTTCATGTTCACCTGGGCCAAAAATGGAATTAATTTATACATATAAGACAGACTGAAAACAACCTGGAAACTGTCACTGCTGTTCCACAATAATAGAGGAAACACGCTTGTTGAAAATTAAATGTCCCGGCTGAGCACTGTGGCTCGCACCTGTAATCCCAGCACTTTGGGAGGCCGACGCAGGTGGATCACCTAAGCTCAGGAGTTCAAGACCAGCCTGGCCAACAGGATGAAACCCTGTCTTTACTAAAAATACAAAAATTAGCCAGGTGTGGTGGCATGTGCCTGTAGTCCCAACTACTCGGGAGGCTGAGGCAGGAGAATCACCTGAACCCATGAGGCAGGGGTTGCAGTGAGCTGAGATCACGTCACTGCACTCCAGCCTGGGTGACAGAGTGAAACTTTGTCTCAAAAAAAAAAAAAAAAAAAAAAAAAAAGAAAAGAAAAAGAAAATTAAATATCCCGTACTTTGAAAGGACTGTTCTCCTAAATAAATTGATTAGCACCACCTTCCCAACAAACTGCAAACTCCAATACCTTCTTATTCTCCACTCCTGTAGTCTGTGACTCACCGGTCTTTCAATTAAGAAAGAAAGGACAAACAACCTAGGAATTAAACAGGATTAGCAGCTATTTTGGGAATTAAGTCTCTCACCCTATTACTCCTCTGAATATACTCTGAGAGCCACTTCATCAAGTAGCAACAAGGCTTGAAAAAAAAAAATCATAGAACTGCTTGATTCTAGTGTTTAAATTTTAGCTTACAAAATGACCCACGGGGGGAAGAATGTATGGATCAGAGATATAAGAAGAGCTTAAAAAGTTTTCTTGCTGGAAAAGAGAGAATTACAAAACAGCTCCAAAGCTGGTTCTACCCTAACGCCCAGCAGCACTCTTGGCTCTGTACGGTCTCGTGCCACACAGTGGATGAGTCATCTAGGTCTCTGACTTCACCTGCCCTACTGTGCCCACACAGGAGCCCTGACAATCCAAGTGGCACTCTGCCTTGGTAACTGGACACTATTTTTCTCAGATACATATCATGTGATCAAAGGATACTTTTCAGTGACGAAAGCAAATTATAAGACGGCATGATCCCATTTTGCTTTATTTTTAATTCTTATTTTTCAGAGACAGGGTCTCACTTTGTCACTCAAGCTGAACTGCAGTGGAATAATCATAGCTCACTGAAGCTGTTTGACCTCCTGGGCTCAAGTGATCTTCCCAACTCAGCCTTCTGAGTAGCTAGGACTACAGGTGTATGTCAGCATGCCTGGCAAGTTTTTTTTTTTTTTTTTTTTGAGGATGGAGTCCTGCTGTCCCCCAGCTGGACTGCAGTGGCACAATCTTGGCTCAATGCAACTCCTCCACCTCCTGGGTTCAAGCGATTCTCTCTGCCTGAGACTCCCAAGTAGCTGGGACTACAGGTGCACACTGCCACACCCAGCTGATTTTTGCATTTTTAGTAGACATGGGGTTTCACCACATTGGCCAGGCTGGTCTCGAACTGAGACCAGTGTTCCGTCCGCCTTGGCCTCCCAAAGTGCTGGGATTACAGGTGTGAGCCACTGTGCCCAGCCCAATTGCCTCTTTAAATTTTTCATTACTTTATCTTATTTTAAATTTATTATTTTTCTCTATTACAAAAGTAATAATTTATTGGGGGAAAAACTCACAATCAATATAGGAATGTGTATGTGACATGAATAGATGCTATAATACATGCCATTTTCCTTACTTGACTCCCCACATCTCCCAACCAAGATACCCACTCCTGACAGTTTATATGATATATATGCTCTCATTTTTTTCTATTTTGTATGCTATATGTATTTTGCACAAAATCATACTATAATTACTGTTCTGCACTTTGCTTTAATCACTTAATGTGCTTCTGACATCTTTTCATACCCATACATAAAATCTTTAATTTTTTTTTTTTTTTCGAGATGAAGCCTTGCTCTGTCACCCAGGCTGGAGTACAGTAGCATAATCTCAGCTCACTGCAACCTCCACCTCCCAGGTTCCAGCAATTCTCTTGCTTCAGCCTCCCAAGTAGCTGGGCTTACAGGAACGTACCACTATGCCACCTAATTTTTGTATAATTAGTAGAGATGTGGTTTCACCATGTTGGCCAGGCTGGTCTTCAACTCCTGACCTGAGGTGATCTACCCGCCTTGGCTTCCCAAAGTGTGGGGATTACAGGTGTGAGCCACCATCCCCAGCCTCTTCTTTAAATACCTATTCATGTCCACTTACCTCAGCTGCTAAATGCATTGAAGACTTCTGCTTTATTTGATCTCACTATAGCATTTGACATTACCGACCACTCTCCCTTATAAAAATTACTTCCAACTTTTCTGCGATATCCCTTTTTCTTAGATTTCTTCCCATTTTGAGATGCAAGAATGGTGTGGAAAAAACAATAATGAAAAAAGAGATTTCTTCTCATTTATGTGGCCACTACTCAGTTTTTGTTTTTCATTCTTGTTGCCCAGGCTGAAGTGCAATGGCACCATCTCAGCTCACTGCAATCTCCGCCTCCCAGGTTCAAGCAATTCTCCTGTCTCAGCCTCCCTAGTAGCTGGGATTACAGGCATGCACCACCACGCCTGGCTAATTTTGTATTTTTAGTAGAGATGGGGTTTCTCCATGTTGGTCAGGCTGGTCTTGAACTCCGACCTCAGGTGATCCGCCCGCCCCGGCCTCCCAAAGTGCTGGGATTACAGGTGTAAGCCACCGAGTCCAGCCCTTCTCAGTTTCTTAGTTTTTCTTATTCTTTTCTTTTTTTTTTTTTTAAACAGGTTTCTCCTCCTCTGTTCCTCCCTTATATGGTGGAGTCCCTCAGGGTTTTTGTCTCAGGTCCTCTGCTTTGCTTACTTTACATATTCTCTGTATATAATGTTATCCATCCCAATTTCACCCACCATATAGATTATAGCATCAATAAATACAAAGATAGATCTATACTCTGTGACTATATAGACAGAGTTATAGAACCTATATCTCTAGTCAGATAGCTCTCCTTTTCTACCAATTCTACCTGGAAGTGCTAGAGGCGTCTTAAACTCCTCTTTGCTTAAGGTTGAAGTTTTCCCTTTTTTCCCTTCACTCCTCAGTCTTTAACCTGTCTCTCTTTTTTTTTTTTTTTTTTGAGACGGAGTTTCACTCTTGTTACCCAGGCTGGAGTGCAATGGCGCGATCTCGGCTCACCGCAACCTCCACCTCCTGGGTTCAGGCAATTCTCCTGCCTCAGCCTCCTGAGTAGTTGGGATTACAGGCACGCGCCACCATGCCTAGCTAATTTTTTGTATCTTTAGTAGAGATGGGGTTTCACCATGTTGACCAGGATGGTCTCGATCTCTTGACCTCGTGATCCACCCGCCTCGGCCTCCCAAAGTGCTGGGATTAAAGGCGTGAGCCACCGCGCCCGACCTAACCTGTTTCTTGTCTTGAATTCTCTATCTTGGTGAATGTGACAACCATCTTTTTGTCTGTCAAGCAGCCCTGTTCTCTTATGCCTTCATGCTGTGTGTATGCTGCTTCCTCCACTGAGAATACAAAGCCTCTGCCGCTACCTGTCCCCTCTGCTTTGCTAATTCCTTTTGGTCCTTTAGGGTTGAGTCAGGCACTGCCTCTTCTGGGAAGCCTTCCTTGATGTGGTATATAGTCCAGGTCCCTCCTCAATTCTCCCCCAGCCCACTCTGAGTATTTCTTTGATATGGTACTCATCACACCTGAATTGTAATTATATTTTCCAAATTCTAAACAGTCCCTTGGAGACAGAGAATACATCTTATTCTTCTTGTGTCTTCAGCAGCTGGAACATAAGAGATGCTCCATAGATGACTGTCTATACTTGTGGGGTTAACTTCTCTCATCCCATTGTTTTGAACCTAGTCCATTGCAGGCCTTTATCCTACCACTCCCAAACAATACAAGATGACCAATGACCTTCATGTTGCCAAATCTGATGGTCAATTATCAGCTTATCTGTGTGTTCTACTCTGACAACTCCCCTTCTAGAAACTCTTTCTTCACTTGGCTTCTGGCACTTGTTTCCTCTGCTGGTTACTCATTATATCTCCAAACTTTAAACACCAACGTGCCCCTGAGCTAAATCATGAGACCACTTCTCTGTGTATACTCACTTCCTAGTTTATCTCATGCACCCCATAGCTTTAAGTACCACTGATACTTTGACACACATCCATTTTATCTGCAGCAGGGATCTCTTCCAATTCCAGATTTTTATATAGTATCCAAGTTCCTACTGATATTTCCATTTGGATGTCTTAATAAAACATGTCACAGTTTACATGTGCAAAACTGATCTTCTACTATCTCTACTGTAGTCTTCCCCATCTCAGTCAATGGTTTTTGTTTTGTTTTGTTTTGTTTTTTGAGACAGTAGGCCAGGCGTGGTGGCTCACGCCTGTAATCCAAGCATTTTGGAGGCCAAGGCGGGCAGATCACCTGAGGTCGGGAGTTCAAGACCAGCCTGACCAACATGGTGAAACCCTGTCTTTATTAAAAAAAAAAAAAAAAAAAAAAAAAAGAAAGGAGACGGAGTCTCGCTCTGTCGCCAGGCTGGAGTGCAGTGGTGCAATCTCGGCTCACTGTAACTAACCTCTGCCTCCCGGGTTCAAGCGATTCTTCTGCCTCAGCCTTTTGAGTAGCTGGGACTACAGGTGTGCGCCACCACACCCAGCTAATTTTTGTAGTTTTAGTAGAGATGGAGTTTCACCATACTAGCCAGGATGGTCTTGATCTCTTGACCTTGTGATCCATCTGCCTCGGCCTCCCAAAGTGCTGGGATTATAGGCATGAGCCACCGCACCTGGCCTCAATTAATGATATTTTAATTTAATTGTGTTTGGGCCAAAAATATTGCTTTTATTTATTTATTTTTTTAACAGAGATGGGGTCTGCTATATTGCCCAGGCTGATCTTGAACTCCTGACGACAAGTGATTCTTCTGCCTTGACCTCCCAAAGTTCTGGGATTATAGGCACAAGTCATTGGCACGGCCAGTTCCACCATTATTGATTCTTCTTTCTCTCTACCTTCAACATACATCCTGACCATATCTCAATACCTATACTGCTACTACTCTAGTCCAAATCATATTATACTTGGCCTAAATCATTATAATTGTCTCTTAATTATGCTTCTGCCATTATTCCCTATATTCTCTTCCTTCTATTTTTTACATTAAAAAAAAATAGGGTCCTGCTAGGTTGCCCAGGTTAGTCTTGAACTAATGGTCTCAAGCGGTGCTCCCACCTTGGCCTCCTAAAGTGCTGTGATTACAGCCTTCTCTTCCTTTTTAAAAAAAAAATTTAAGTCAGGCCGGGCGCAGTGGCTCACGCCTGTAATCCCAGCACTTTGGGAGGCCAAGGTGGGCAAATCATGAGGTCAAATCGAGACCATCCTGGCCAACATGGTGAAACCCCGTTTCTGCTAAAAATATAAAAATTAGCTAGGCGTGGTGGTGGTGGCACGCGCCTCTGGTCCCAACTACTCAGGAGGCTGAGGCGGAAGAATCGCTTGAAACCAGGAGGTAGAGGTTGCAGTGAGCCGAGATTGTGCCACTGCACTCCAGCCTGGCAACAGAACAAGACTCCGTCTCAAAAAAAAAAAAAAATTTAAGTCAGATCACATCACTCCTTTGCATATAAATCCTCTCCAAAGGCCTCCTTGCATTCCGAGTTAAAGCCCAGGTCTTTACAATGACACCAAGTGACCTTTCTCTTCTATTCCTCAAATACACCAAGACTGTTCTTGCCTGATGACATTCGCATATGCAGTTCCTCTGCCTAACTCTTTCTTCTCCCTGGCTCAAGTCCTCAAATCTCTGCTCAAACATCTCATCACAGGCCTTCCTTCACCACCCTAGGCTCTGTCCTCCTTACCTGCCTTATACTATTCCACAGCACTAATCACTAGTGACACAATTTCTTTTTTTTTTTTGAGACGGAGTTTTGCTCTTGTTACCCAGCCTGGAGTGCAATGGCGGGATCTCGGCTCACCGCAACCTCTGTCTCCTGGGTTCAAGCAATTCTCCTGCCTCAGCCTCCTGAGTAGTTGGGACTACAGGCATGCGCCACCATGCCCAGCTAATTTTTGTATTTTTAGTAGAGATGGGGTTTCACCATGTTGACCAGGATGGTATCTATCTCTTGACCTCGTGATCCACCCGCCTCAGCCTCCCAAAGTGCTGGGATTATAGGCGTGAGCCACTGCGCCTGGCCGACTTGACACAATTTCTTTTAAAAACACATTTTTTTTTTGAGATGGAGTCTCACTTTGTCGCCCAGACTGGAGTAGAGTGGTGCAATCTCGACCCACTGCAACTTGCCTCCCGGGTTTCAAGTGATTCTCCTGCCTCAGCCTCCAGAGTAGCTGGGATTACAAGCATGCACCACCATGCTCAGCTAATTTTTGTAGTTTTAGTAGAAACGGGGTTTCACCATGTTGGCCAGGCTGGTCTCCAACTCCTGACCTCAGGTGACCCACCCGCCTCGGCCTTACAGGTATGAGCCACCGCGCCCGGCCATACTAACGCAATTTCTTTGTTGTCTGTCTTTTGCACTAGAATGTAAATTCCGCGAGGACTGAGAGGTAATCTGTATTCTTAGAGCCTGAAACAGTGCTTGGCATGTAGTAGGTGCTCGGTGAAAACTTGTTAAATGGATGAGAGTGAAAGGAAAGAAGGAAGGAAGAAGCAAGTAGGGTAAAAAACAGGCAGAAGCAAGAGGAAAGGAAGAAAAGGAACCAGCAGTTGAGTAAAGTAATGGTAGTTTTTTCTTACAATGCACGAGAGGAGATTCATTTTTTAATTACGGGAAAATTAAGCCAATTACCTGGTCAGTATAAGCAAATTTACAGGGACAAGTTATGTACTAATTTAAATAGGTTAGGTACTGAAAACTGCCAGGGGGATGTTTTTGTAATGCCATCCAAATTAAGGAATTATTGCCCAATATATGAGTTTCTTTCCTCACAAGATTAAATCAAGTAAAATTTCAAAAGACATGTATGCTTTAGCCCAGCTGAAAGTTAGCAAGCATGGAGAGTAGAGAATGGGTAAAAGCAGAGAGTTTATTCTGGAGGTTTTTGTCTCTGACAGATCTGCAGCTAGGAAACTTGCTAACTAGATTGCGCCAAGAAGTTTGCTTTAAACAAAAAACCTAGAAGATGACAACAGCTGCACAGCTACTACCATTTAAATGCACAGATGTAGAAGTTCTGATTGTGTGATTTGGAGGAAGACTGCCTAGGAAACCCTGTGTTCTCATTTGAGTAGAAGCCATTTTACTAACCTCAGGCAAAGCACTTGGCCTCTTGTCCAACACAGGAAAGAAAAAGTGGTTCAAAAGGAGAACTACAGTGAAAAAATAAGATTCCCTGCACTAAGCCAAGGTGTCCTGAGCAAATGGCTCACAGATCACACCAGCTGGCACAAATGTCCGCTCAGCTGACACAGAACCCAAGCCCCACAGAGGCTGCAGGTGGCTTGGCCACACTGCTCTGCTCAAGAAGTGCCACGTGCCCTGGAATTTCTGAATACTTACACTTCTCTTCTTCTCCATGTTTGTTTCTTCAGCTGCTTTCTGGTACCTTCAGAGAAGAGGGGAGGGAAGAATGTCTCAAATTAAACTTATATTTTTACTCTTTCAATTTTTTTTTTTGAGACAAGAGTCTTGCTCTCTCGCCAGACTGGAGTGCACTGGCGCAATCTTGGTTCACTGCAACCTCTGCCTCCCGGGTTCAAGCAATTCTTCTGCCTCAGCCTCCCCAGTAGCTGGGACTACAGGCAGTGCCACCATGCCTGACTAATTTTCTGTATTTTTAGTAGAGACAATGTTTCACCATGTTGGCCAGGATGGTCTTGTTGATCTTGTGATCCGCCCACCTTGGCTCCCTGTCACCCAGGCTGCAGTGCAGTGGTGCAATCTCAGCTCACTACAACTTCTACCTCCTGGGTTCAAGTGATTCTCCAGGTAGTGATCCTCCATGGTAGCTGGGATTACAGGCACCCACCACTATGCCCGGCTAATTTTTGTGTTTTTAGTAGAGACTGGGTTTTACCATGTTGGCCAGGCTGGTCATTACAGGTGTGAGCCACTGCCCAGCCTTTTTTTGTTTTCTTTTGAGATAGGGTCTCACTCTGTTGCTCAGACTAGAATACAGTGGTACAACCATGGTTAATCGTGGTTCATCTTGGTTCCTACAGCCTTGACCTCCCAGGTTCAAATGAACCTCCTGTCTCTGCCTTATGAGTGGCCGGGACTATAAGTGCACATCACCACCACACCTGGCTTATTTTTTTTTATTTTTATAGAGATGGTGTCTTGCCATGTTGCTTAGGTTAGGTCTCAAACTCCTGAGCTCAACTGATCTTCATGCCTCAGCCTCCTAAAGTGTTGAGATTACAGGTGTGAGCCACCATCCCTGGCCACTTTCTTTTTCTTTATTTTTTTTTGAGATGGGGTTTCTCTCTGTCACCCAGGCTGAAGTTCAGTAGTGTGATCTTGGCGGCACTGCAACCTCCACCTCCAGGGTTCAAATGATTCTACCTCAGCCTCCTGAGTAGCTGGGACCACACGTGCACATCACCATGCCTAATTTTTTGTATTTTTCGTACAGACAGAGTTTCACCATGTTGCCCGGGCCAGTCTCAAATTCCTGAGCTTAAGTGATCTGGGCCACTTCACCCGGCCCAGAACTGTTTTTTTTTTCAAAGATTTAAAGTGTCTGGGGGGCTGGGCCTGGTGGCTCACACCTGTAATCCCATCACTTTGAGAAGACGAGGCGGGTGGACCACCTGAGGTCAGGAGTTCAAGACCAGCCTGGCCAGCATGGTGAAACCCCATCTCTACTAAAAATACAAAAATCAGTCAGGCATGGTGGTGCACACCTATAATCCCAGCTACTAGGAGGCTGAGGCATGAGAATCACTTGAACCTGGGAGGCAGAGGTTGCAGCAAACCGAGATCACGCCACTGTACTCTAGCCCAGGTAACAGAGCAAGACTCAGAAAAAAAAAAAAAGAAAAAGAAAAAAGAAAAGAAAACCAGTTCTGCATACCTATTTCTGCCAGCAGTTGCCTTTAATCAACTCTATCAGAAGGAGCTGTAAATCAAAGCAGACCTCACTTCCTGCAGCTATTCCAGTCATCAGCTCTGATACAACAGCAAGATACCCATGGTTAAGGTCAAATGCTGAAACAACTGGATAGAGCAGAAAATCTGGGCTTTAAGCCCCAGTTTCGCTGCTTATTAACTGTGATCTCTGGCAAGTGACTTAACCTCTCTAAGTCTCAGTTTTCTTATGTAGAAAGTGGTTACAATCTACTTTCAGGATTGCTGGGAAGATTAAATGTAATCACATGTGTAAAAACACTTTGAAATTAGTTAAGTCTATACAGCAATGCATTAATTCCAACATGTACATTTCCCCTCCCACGTTTATGCCTCTGAAATCTTACAATTGTTCTCAGCCAAATAGTTGAGAGGTAGTCACACTCCCTGTACATGTTGAATTTAGTATAAGTTATTGATATTGTCATTTTAACTTAATTAAATGTATTTGATGGTACTACATGGTTTCGTTTTGTTTTGTTTGAGACTGAGTTTCACTCTTGTTGCCCAGGCTGGAGTACAACGGCACCATCTTGGCTCACAGCAATCTCGGCCTCCCAGGTTCAAGCATTCTCCTACCTCAGTCTCCCAAGTAGCTGGGATTACAGGCACGTGCCACCATGCCTGGTGAATTTTTGTATTTTTACTAAAGACAGAGTTTCAGCGTGTTGGTCAGGCTGGTCTAAAACTCCTGACCTCACGTGATCTGTCCACCTTAGCTTCCCAAAGTGCTGGGATTACAGGCTTAAGCCACTGCACTTGGCTATTACTATATGTTTTAAATGCCACTTTAAAAATGTCTTTTAAAAGATTACACTATATTTGGCATTTAAGGAAAAATTATTTTACATACGCACAAGAGCAATATATGAGAAAAGTTTGTGATAAGCACAGGTCAGTTTAATCAGCATTTTTTCTTAGAGATGCAAAAATAGTGGCACAGCCTACAGTTGATGACACCTTAGATTTCATAAATAATATATAATTTTAAAATTATTTATTACTTTTATCATTTTATCATTTTTATTACTTCATTCAGAAGATCTCTGAGAAAAAATTAAAGTCCTTTTCAAGGATGATCAGGTTTTCTCCATTTGATGACTAAGTGGTCTGGAGATCTGTGCAGGTCCAAGCTGCACAAATCTCCAGACCACCCAGAACAACTTTTTTTTTTTTTTTTTTGAGACAGAGTCTTGCTTTGTTGCCCAGGCTGGAGTGCAGTGGAGTGATCTCAGCTCACTGCAACCTCTGCTTCCTGGGTTCAAGCCATACTCATCCCTCAGCCTCTGGAGTAGCTGAAGTTACAGGCATGCCCCACCATTCCTGGCTAATTTTTGTATTTTTAGTAGAGACAGGGTTTCACCATGTTGACCAGGCTAGTCTCGAACTCCTGGCCTTAAGAGATATGCCTGCCTTGGCCTCTCAAAGTGCTGGGATTACAGGCATGAGCCACCACGCCTGGCCCCAGAACAACCATAACCTGGCTTCCTCCAGGCCTCTGAGTCATGCATTGGAGTCAGCACCATTACGTGGAGAATTGCCATGATGTGCCCCTCCTTGTGCCTGCATTAGCAGAATCCAGTTAGCCCCACCCCTAGAAAAGGGCACTGTTCAAAGAGCACTGCCCTCTGCCTAAAGGTAGAATTTTCAGACTTCACAAGGCATTTGGAATAGGAGGTAAGAGAAGAAGAAACAAAGCAGCCTCAGGCCTGGTGCACTGGCTCACGCCTGTAATCCCAGCACTTTGGGAGGCAGAGGTGGGCTGATCATTTGAACTAGGAGTTTGAGACCAGACTGGGCAACATGGTAAAATCCTGTCTCTACAAAAAATACAAAAATTAGCCAGGTGTGGTGCATGCCTGTAGTCCCAGCTACAGGGAAGGCTGAGATAGGAGGATTCCTTGAGCCTGGGAGGTTGAGGCTGCAGTAAGCTATGATCACGTCGTTGTACCTGGCCTGAGCTACAGAGTGAGACCCTGTCTTAAAAAAAAAAAAAAAAAAAAAGGCAGCCTTGACCTCCAGGACTCAAGCTATCCTCCCACCTCAGCCAGGACTAAAGACGTCTACCACCACACCCGGCTCATTTAAAAAAATTTTTCTTAGTAGATATAGGGTCTTGTTATGTTGCCCAAGCAGGTCTCAAACTCCTGAGCTCAAGTGATCCTCCTGTCTCAGCCTCTCAAAGTGTTGAGATTACATGCATAAGCCACCATGCCCCGCCAAGAGAGTATTACATAAAGTGTCCTCCAATCCTATCATTGTTTTTTTGTTTTGTTTTTTTTTCTGAGAAGGAGTCTTGCTCTGTCCCCCAGGCTGGAGTACAGTGGCATAATCTCAGCTCACTGCAACTTCTGCCTCCTGGGTTGGAGTGATTCTCCTGCCTTAGCCACCTGAGTAGCTGGGATTACAGGTGTGCACTGCAATACCTGGTTAATTTTTGTTTTTTAGTAGAAATGGGTTTCATCATGTTTGCCAGACTGGTTTCAAACTCCTGACCTCAAGTGATCCACCAGCCTTGGCATCCCAAAGTGCTGGGATTACAAGTGTAAGCCACCATGCCCAGCCCCCAACCCTATCACTGTCTAATTTTAATAATCAGATATTAAAAAGTATCTCATTCACCATGTAGATATTGCTCTGCAATTGAGCAGAACTTTCTAACTGGGTAGGAGTAAAGGACTACCAAAAATTTCTGGCATTTAATTGACCATAAATAGGAAGAAAGTGGAATTAGAACTGCCATAATTCAATTGACAAGCTAAAAATATATTTGCAACTTATATTACAGACAAAAAATTAATTTCCCTAGAATATAAAGAACTACTAATCAACAGTAAAATGACAACTAAATAAATAAAAAGGCAGATATAAACATACAGTTCACGGCTGGGTGTGGTGGCTCATGCCTGTAATCCCAGCACTTTGGAAGGCCGAGGCAGCAGGATCTCCTGAGGTCAGGAGTTCAAGATCAGCCTGGCCAACATGGCAAAACCCTGTCTCTACAGAAATACAAAGATTAGCCAGGCATGGTGGCTCACGCCTGTAGTCCCAACTACTTGGGAGGCTGAAGGAGAGAATCTCTTGAACACGGGAAGCAGAGGTTGCAGTGAGCTGAGATCACACCACTGAGCTCCAGCTTGGGCAAGAGAGTGAGACTTGGTCTCAAAAAAAAAAATAGTGGTTAAAATGGTAAATTTTATGTTATATACTGTGTATTTTACCACAATTAAAACAAAACAGTATGGTACTGGCATAAAGACAGACATATAGACCAATGGAGCAGAACACACAGCCCAGAAATAAACCTTACATGTATGGTCAAATAATTTTTTGACAAGAGTGCCAAGATCCTCCAGTGGGGAAAGGACAATCTTTTCAACAAATGGTGTTGAAAAAACTGGATAGCCACATGCAAAAAAATGAAATTGTTCCACTACCTTATACCATAAACAAAAATTAAGTCAAATGGATCAAAGACCTAACTATAAGAGCTAAAACTATAAAACTCTTCATTGAAACATAGGGGAAAAGTCTCACGACATTAGATTTGGCAATGATTTTTGAAATTTTATTTTTGTCCTTTTTCTTAATTTTTTATTCTTTTCTTATTTTTTATCTTATTTTAATTTTTTATTATCTTTTGATCATCTCATCATTACAAGATTTGGTAATGACTTATTGGGATACGACACCAAAAGAACAGGCACAAAAGAAAAAATAAACTGGACTTCAACAAAATTAAAAACTTTTGTGAGAACAAGTGCAATGGCTCATGCCTGTAATCCCAGCACTTTGGGAAGCTGAGATGGGTGGATCACATGAGGTCAGCAGTTCGAGACCAGCCGGCCAACATGGCGAAATCCCTTCTCTACTAAAAATACAAAAATTAGCCAGGCATGGTGGTGTGCAGCTGTAATCCCAGCTACTCGGGAGGCTGAGGCAGGAAAACCATTTGAACCCGGGAGGCAGAGGTTGCAGTGAGCTGAGATTGCACCACTGTACTCCAGCTTGGGCGACAAGAGTGAGATTCCATCTCAAAAACAAAACAAAACAAACTTTTGTGCATCAAAGAATACTATCAACAGGCCAGGCACAGTGGCTCATGACTGTAATCCTAGCACTTTGAAAGGCCAAGGCAGGTGGATCACTTGAGGTCAGGAGATCAAGACCAGCCTGGCCAACATTGTGAAACCCCGTCTCTACTAAAAAGACAAAAATCAGCTGGGTGTGGTGGTGTGCCTGTAATTTCAGCTAATGAGGAGGCTGAGGCAGAAGAATTGCTTGAACCTGGGAGGCAGAGGTTGCAGTGAGCAGAGACTGCACCACCGCACTCCAGCCTGGGCAACAGAGGGAGACTCTGTCTCATGAAAAGGAACACTATCAACAAAGTAAAAAGTTCCCATGGAGTGGGAGAAAACATTTGGAACTCATATTTGAGTTTTAAAGTAACAAAAATGAGATAATGTGATACATACTATTCTGCTTCTCCCTTTCTCCATTTCAGAGAGAAATTCAGAGCAGCTGACATTCTCATTCAAGAAATACTTATTGGTGTCTACTAATACTTATTGGTGTTCCAAACACTAGAGAAAAAGTAGTGAAAGATATAACCAAAACAGACATAATACCTGCTCTCAGATGCTTACAGTTTAGACACTAGAAACAGAAGCACACAAATATACATATACATACACACAGGTACACAGTGGTAAGTCCTTTGGAAAAAAATACCCAGGGTATTTATTAAATAACAAAGGAACAAAATTGAGAAAGGAAGAGGAAATCAAGGAAAGCCTCACTTATATTTATTAGCCTGATTTGATCATTCCACAATGTATTCATGTATTAAAACATCACATTGGCCAGGTGTGGTTGTTCATGCTTGTAATCCCAGCACTTTGGGAGGCTGAGGCGAATGGGTCACTTGAAGCCAGGAGTTCAAGACTGGTCTGAGCAGCATGAAGAAATCCTGCCTCTATTAAAAACACAAAAATTGGCCAGGCACGGTGGCTCACACCTGTAATCCCAGCACTTTGGGAGGCTGAGGTGAGGAGATCACCTGAGGTCAGGGGTTTGAGACTAGCCTGGCCAACACAGTGAAATGCTGTCTCTACTAAAAATACAAAAATTAGCTGGGTGCGGTGGCGCGTGCCTGTAGTCCCAGCTACTCGGGAGGCTAAGGTGGGAGGATCGCCCAGGAGTTCTGGGCTGCAGTACGCTATGCCGATCGGGTGTCCGCACTAAGTTCGGCATCAATATGGTGACCTCCCGGGAGCGGGGAACCACCAGGTTGCCTAAGGAGGAGTGAACCGGCCCAGGTCGGAAATGGAGCAGGTCAAAACTCCCGTGCTGATCAGTAGTGGGATCGCGCCTGTGAATAGCCACTGCACTCCAGCCTGGGCAACATAGCGAGACCCCGTCTTTAAAAAATAAAAATAAATAAATAAATAAAATAAAATAAAATAAAAATACAAATACAAAAATTAGCCAGGCATGGTGATGGGCGCCTGTAATCCTAGCCACTCAGGAGGCTGAGGCAGGAGAATCAGTTGAACCCAGGAGGTGGAGGTTGCAGTGAGCCGGGATCACACCACTGCACTCCAGCCTGGGCGACAGAGTGAGACTCTGTCTCAAAAAAAAATTAGCCAGGCATGTTGGTGTGCACCTGTAATCCCAGCTACTCGGGAGGCTGGAGTGGGAGTATCGCTTGAACCTGGGAAGTAGAAGTTACAGTGAGCCAAGATAGCACCACTGCACTCCAGCCTGTATGATAGAGTGAGACTCTGTCTCAAAAAACAAACAAAAATCACATTGAACCCCCTAAATATGTAAAATTATTAGTCAGTTAAAAACAAATGGATGGATATGATGGCTCAAGCCTGTCATCCCAGCACTTTGGGAGGTCAAGGCAGGCAGATTGCTTGAGCCCAGCAGTTTGAGACCAGCCTGAGTAACATGGTGAGACCCCATCTCTACAAAAAAAAAAAAAAAAAAAAAAATACAAAACAAATTAGCAGGGCCTGGTGGCATGTGCCTGTAGTCTCAACTACACAGGAGGCTGAGGTGAGAGGATCACCTGAGCCCAGGAATTTGAGGCTGCAGTGAGCCATGATGGCACCACTGCACTCCAGCCTGGGCAACAGAGTGAGACTCTATCTCAAAATAAAATAAAATAAAAATTTTTAAAAAGGAGAGCCTCACTGAAAAAATGACCTGTAGGCTGAGACATGGAGTTTGACCAGATGAAGTTAGCCAGACAAAAAGAAGAGGGGAAAGCATTCCAGGAACAGAAAAACACCATGTGCAAAGGCTTTAAGGCAAGAAAGTGTCTCCTGTGTACAGAGCATACAAAGAACTCTAGTGTTGCAGAAGCTCGAGAGGGGAAAGGGCAGGAGATGAGGTTGGGAAGCAGGAGTGGGCCACGCAGGTCATGTAGAGGACTTTGAATTTAATGCTAGGATGGTCACTGATTCATGTTTTTAAAAGAGTGCTCTGGAGTGTGGAGCATGGACTGGAGGGGGCTGAGAATGGAGGTGGCGTTAATGACAGATAATGCTGTCTGGGCTGCAGAGAGAGAATGGTGCTGGAGAGAAAGAAAAGTGAATAGATTTGAGATATATTTCAAGGAAGAATCAGTAGGTTGGTAATGAGACAGGGAAGAGAGAATGATTCCTAGGTTTCTGGCAGCTGAGTCAATAGAAGCAATGCTTCCTGGGATGGGGAATTGTGAAGGAGGAACAAATTTGGAAATAGGGAAGATCAAGAGTTCAGTGTTAGCCATGTTAACTAAAACATCCAATTGGTAGCAGCAGTGATTAGATGCATGTGTCCAGAGCTCAGAAGAAAGCTCTGGACTAGTTGTACACATTTAAGACTTATCTGCCCATGGATGGTATTAAAGCCACAGGAGTAGATGACATCTGCAAACAGTGTGTAGTGTGAGACAATGCCCAGAACTCAGTCCCGGAGACTCTAACATTTCAGCAGTCAGAACAGATGATAAGAGAGACTGAAGGAAGAGACAGAGAGGGAGGAGGAAAATGAGGAGACTGCCAGAGAAGCCAAGAGAAGCAAAAATGTGGGAAGGAAAAAGCGGTGAGGGTTCACCTAAGATAAAGGCCAAGAAACATCCCCTTGATTTGGCAACATAGAAGTGTTCGGTAATCTTGGCAATCCTGTTTCATAATTAATTCACTCCTATTCCTTTAATGGGCATTTGGATTGTTTCCAGTTTTTCTCTTCTGAGATAGTGTCTAACTCTGTTGCCCAGGTTGGAGTGCAGTGGCGTGATCTCGGCTCACCGCAACCTCCGCCTCCTAGGTTCAAGTGATTCTCCTGCCTCAGCCTCCTGAGTAGCTGAGATTACAGGCGCACGCTACCACACCCAGCTAATTTTTGTATTTTTACGTAAAGGTGGCATTTCACTGTGTTGGCCAGGCTGGTCTTAAACTCCTAACCTCACGATCCACCTGCCTCGGCCTCCCAAAGTGCTGGGATTACCGGTGTGAGCCACCGCGCCCAGCTCTAGTTTTTCACCATTGCAAATAACGCTTTGGTGAAAGTCCTTATACATATGTTTTTCCCACTTGTGCTAATATATCTGTCTAAGAAATTCCCTAAAAGTGAGAATTCAGGGACACAGTGGATTGTAGCTATTATAAAAATGAACTTAGAACTGGCCTTGAACTTGCATTTCCACACTCCTTGGATAATCATCTACAGTATATTACAGCAGTAATATAATATATAAAAACTAGAACCAATTGGCAGACAGGTTTATACTGTGGTTAGTTGAGTAAATAAGCTCAGAGTTTCCCTTCCCTTTAGTGTCTAACAGAAACATAGATTAAAAAAAAAAAACCTTCAAGATAGTTCTCATCTTTGGCCCTGTCCTTTTAGCATGGAGGCATCTGTAAGAACAGATGTATACACCAAACGCTGTCTTCAATCCTGTTCTCAAACCCCCACTCAAATATCCCCACCTTTTATTTGTAATGAAGTTTCTTCTAAATAGCAGATAACAGAGAGAAAGGCTCTATACCACCACTTTCTTCCAAGTTAGATCCTTGGTACTTTTACATTTTGTACTGTTAGATTGCCACAAGGCTGAGGCTCAATATTTCTGAATTCAGTGTTCAGGCCTCAGACTTTTCTCAGAGGCCAGAGAAAAATGCAACTAGCATTCTTTATATCAAAATGTGAAGGACACAAAATGGGGGCACCATTTTGAAGATCCAAATTTGAGAAAATAAAACACTTGCAATAACATTTCTGTAATTAAAATCTTGTCCCTCTTTCCTTCCCAGATTTTTTTTTAAATTTCTGTGGTCCCGTCTCCTTTTCTTCACATAAGGAATTTAATCTTGCAACTGCTCATTAATGCTCAGCTGTGAGGCAGGCAGCTGATGGAGGACGCTAAAATTATCTGGGGAGTAATAACAGTGTCTCAAATTTTTCTGAGGCCAGAAAACAGAGTTCCTGAGCCATGACACTTGCTTGCATGACCTCAAATAGAGCAAAAGGAATGCTGAGCCAAAAAGGGAAAATGGAAACTCCCAAGGTTTAGGCAATGTATTTTCTTCTGGAACAATTTCACCACTAAAATGTTACAGAGGAGTGAAAGAAAAGGAAGTTAACTAGGCTGACTTGAAGGTCAATTTTTTTCTTAATGAAGGAAGTATAGTCATAGAAAACTAAATATGAACGCTTTCTTTTGTTTTTTGAATATAGTTTCTCACTCTGTCACCCAGGCTGGAAGGCAGTGGCGTAATCATAGTTCACTGCAGTCTTGAGCTTCTGGGCTCAAGTGATCCTCTCTACGTGGCCTCTTCCTCTTTCCCAGAACTAGGAATGGGTAAAGTTATAACAAAAATAGGAGAAGCTGTGATAACAGAGGCACTCTGGTAGGGGGCTAGGTTAGGGATCTTCACGCTGGGTTCATCAATTCTACCATTTTGGTGTGTGACCTTCGATCATAATTGCTAGACCTCAAGTTCCTAATCTGTCACAGGAGTGGGGCAAATGCTAGCCAGATCTGTGGTTTGAAGCTCTGCTAGCTGCAGAACCCTCTCTTCAAATGCTGTCTTATGTAGAACCTAACCTTTAAAAGAGACCAAAGCAGGACTGCTGGAATGGAAAATCTAAAGGGCTGGGCCTGGGATCTTAGCCTGGCTTAGCCCTTAGAGTGTTCCAATTGTTGGAGAACTGGCCCCTGAGATTCCTCTGAAGACCACAATTAAGATAGTTTACAAACTATCAGGCTAGATTCTCTTTAATTCCAAAAATATATGAGTCAAACGAATTTCACCCAGAGAGTCAACTGCTATCAAATGAAGGATCATATTATGCTGAAGTCAATGGTGAGTGAAACCAAAGCTAGCTAGTCAAATGGACCTATTGATAGGAACTTCTTACCTTAAATGTAATAATTGTTATAGAGGCTTAGTCAGAGAAGTAAGTCTGCAGCTATAAAGGAGCATGAGACACAAGCTCTCATGCTAGAAAAAGTATTCGTCTACACATATAAACACAAAATGCACTGTTAACAATTAGAAAGCAAAGCTGACTTATCCACAAACATCAGTTAGATTAAGCTTCCTTCAAACACCTCTTTCATATTAATCTCAGATCAGAAACCTCCTAAGTTTTCCTACTGTTTTTAGCTAGGCTTGAATAGGACTTACTATTTTCAAACCCCATAATATAAAGCCACTCCGTGTTGGAAATAGAAATTAGTATATGCTTTGTGGAATAGTCCTGCACTCTATACCACCCTGAATGCGCCTGATCTCATTTGATCTTGGAAAATAGTCCTACAGTCATCTTTGAGAAGCTACAGTGAGTGAATCTTAAAAACCTTAAGTAATATTAGCAATATGTTTCCACTGAGTGTACAATCTAGAACAGAAATCCAGGCTGATTCCCTGGTTTTCACTCCCTTCAGTACACACCACCACCTGTCCTACTTCGATGCCTTTACCTCCTGTTGCTCCCCTTCCTCTGGAATGTCTCCAGCATTCTCCCAGCCTACCAAATAACTCTATTCATCTTTCCAAACCAGTTCCATATGTTAATCACATCAGAAGAAAAATATTTGACAGGAACAAACTCAAACATTAACTTGAGTGGGTTACTTCCTTTGCCTCAGTTTTCTCAACTATACAAGAGGAGTAAAGCCCCTTCATCATACAGTTTTTGTTAGGATTCGAAATAGTATATATTTCTTTTTCTTTTTTTTTTTCTTTCTTTTTTTTTTTCTGAGATGAAGTCTCACTCTGTCCCCTAGGCTGGAGCACAGTGATGCGATCTCGGCTCACCACAACTTCCACTTCCCAGGTTCCAGCAATTCTCCTGTCTCAGCCTCCTGAGTAGCTGGAATTATAGGCACGCGCCGCCACCACCCAGCTAATTTTTTTTGTATTTTCAGTAGAGACGGGGTTTCACCATGCTGGTCAGGCTGGTCTTGAACTCCTGACCTCAAATGATCCACCTACCTCCGCCTCCCAAAGTGCTGGCTGGTGTGAGCCACCGTGCCCGGCCAAAATAGCATGTATTTCTATCAAGGATCTAGCATGGTGCCTGGCATACTGATTCTAATTAACAGGTTCGGGATTGACAGTTTTGTGTAACTACCATTTGCCCTTTCAGCCTTCATAGAGAAAAGACAGTGAACCCAGCATACCATGAGAAGGACCTGTGAGATCCGTCTGTACTCTCTCTCGGCAAGATTAAGAAGGTCCTAAAGATGAAGACTTTTCCAACTTCTTAACTCCCTTAGTGCTACTATCAAGACCCAAATCCTAATGAGAACTGGCTAGGCTGGACAATCACAGAATACGGCAGTGAGAAAGGCACTTGGGAAGAGGTAAGAGCCTCACTGAAGTGACTAAGTTGGGCAAGGAAGAAAGTGAAGCCAGGAAGAGGACTGACATCCAGGTCTGGGTGTCCTGGTAAGGTCAAAGGACAGGGTCACTGGAAATAGGAGTCAAACAAGGGGAAAACAGGAGGCTCCAATCAAACAGTAGGCTGTCCAAATGCACCGTTTCAGAGAAGGATTCTGGGTGACAATAGGCTGAGACTGGAGGCAGACGCATGGGAGACAACATGCAAGTTGCAGAAACTGGGAAGATCAAGAAATTCTGAGTCCAGGTTGGGCGCAGTGGTTCACACCTGTAATCCCAGCAGTTTGAGAGGCTGAGGTGGGAGGATCACTTGAGTCCAGGAGTTCGAGACCAGCCTGGGCAACATAGTGAGATGCTGTCTTTACAAAAAATAAAAAACTAGATGGGAATGGTGGTGCATGCCTGCGGCCCCAGCTACTTGGGAGGTTGAGGCAGGAGGACTGCTTGAGCCTAGGAGGTCAAGTCTGCAGTGAACCATAATAACACCACTGCACTCTAGCCTGGATGACAGAGTGAGACCTGTCTCTTTCTTTTCTTTCTTTTTTTTTTTTCTTGTAGAAAGTGATTTATTTAGAGAGAGAGAGAAACAGGAGAAGGAGAGAGAAGGAAAGAGCTACCCCTCACGCTGAGTGAGAGAATCCAGAAAGATGGAATCCAGGAGAGGAAAGCAGCTTCCACCCTGAGTGGAAGGGAATAGAGAGAGATGAAGTTTTGGAGGAGAAGACAGGTTTCCACAAGAGAGAGTGGAAGGGGACTCCAAAGGGGAAATCCAGGAGAGAGAAAGATGACTTCTACGAAGGGAGTGTTTGTGGAAGGGGACCCAAACATGGAGTCCCGAGACCTGTCTCAAAACAGAGAGAGAAAGAGACAGAGAGAAGAAATTATGAGTCCAAAGTATCAGAGAGAGAGAGAGAGAAGAAATTATGAGTCCAAAGTATCAGACAGATCACTGATGTGGACCCAGTGATTCTTCAATGAGGATACCAGTGGCCCGGGGGGACATTTAGACATGTGTGAGAATCTTGTTATCTCCCCTATCCCTTTTTTTTTTTTTTTTTGGTTGTCACAATGTCACAGGTGCTGGCCATGCGCGGTGGCTCATGCCTGTAATCTCAGCACTTTGGGAGGCCGAGGCGGGCAGATCACCTGAGGTCAGCAGTTCAAGACCAGCCTGGCCAACATGGTGAAACCCTGTCTTAAAAAAAAAAAAAAAAAAAAAAAAAGGTGGAAAAAAACAATGTCATGGGTGCATTTAGAGGAGGGCATGATGATGAATATCCTGCACAGAGAAGATCTGCCCCACCCCCAAATGCTATAGCACCCCCAATGAGAAACACTGAAAAGAAAATGATGCTGGAAGCCAGCATCCCCTGGAGGTTGGCACACCACTGCAATAAAGGGGAGGATAAGAGTGTGATCTAGTTAGATGTGAGCCTGAAAGCACACATCTAGAACTTCAGAAGCAGGCATAAGAAACAATGAATGGAAAACAGTATTGGAGATACAGGAGAGTAGCAACCCGGACTCCTGGCCCCAAAATATTTCAGGGAAGCATGTGCAGAAAGAGCAGGCAGCCACTGCTCAAACACAGGATGTATGTCAAGGGAAAGCCAAGTTTAATTAAAGACAGGTGGGGCTAAGGAGGGTGCAAAGGGTAAGAATGTGGAGAAATTTCTCTGTAGAACAGGGAGTTTCCAAGTCCCATTAATCACATCTCAACACAGTCTGATATCCTTCCTTTTCTCTCTATTCCTGTTCTCCCTTGACCCCAACAGCTTTCACTTGGATTCCCAAGAGAGCCTCAGAAATTGTCTCCATGTTACCAATCTCTCACCTTTCTAATATAGCTTTTACACTGTTGCCAGAAACATCTTTCTAAAATACAAGTCTGATCATGTCACTCTCCCCACATGAAAACCAATTGCGTTCACTGGTTTTCTTACTAAATCCTAACCTTAACAGAGCATTTGAGGTCTTCCATCTGGCCCTAAAAGAACGACACCAGTTCCTTCTCTGTTCTCTATTTCTCCATGCCAGACTGCTTGCTTTCCTATTCCCTTTATTCATGTTCAGCTCCCATAATCTTTTGCTTCAGTCTCCTATCTTAGACTTGACTCATTCTGCTTCATGTTCAAGTTCACTGCTTTGACTTCACAAGTCCATCTCTTCCACTACCAGTGCTTCTTAAACTTCCCTGAAGATAAAAATTACCTAGGATACTTGTTAAAACATAATTTCCTGGACTCTATCCCACACAGATCAAATCAGAATATAGGATGGTTTTAAAACATGTCCAGGCTGGGTACAGTGGTGCATGCCTGTAGTCCCAGCTACTTGGAAGGCTGAGACGGGAGGATCACTTGAGATCAGGAGTTTGAGGCTGCAGTGAGCCATGGTCACATCACTGTACTCCAGCCTCGGCAACAGAGTGAAACCCTGTCTCAATATATATATATATTTTATTTTAAAAAGTTTAAAATGTCCAAAAACTTCTGACATTTCTTCTATCAGAAGGTGGAGTCAAATTGCCCTCCCCAAAATGAGTCAGCTTTAGTGACTCACTTCTAATGAAGTGAATGTGGCAAAAGTGATACTGTATGACTTCCGAGGCTAGGTAATAAAAGGCAACACAACTTTGAACTCCCTCTTTTGTTCCCTCCTTCCCTCCATCTCTGGATGCTTGCCCTGGGAACTGAGCCACCAAGCCAAACAACCACATGGAATGACCATGTGTAGGTGTTTCTACCCTGGCCCCAGCTGAGATCTCAGATGACAGCATCAACCGCCTGACTTGTGAATGAGCCAGGCTTCTGATGATTATGGCCCCCAGCCTTTGGGCCACCCTGGCTGATGCTGAGTACAGCAGAGATCCTGCCCAAACTGGAGATTCACAAGCAAAATAAATGCTGTCATTATTTAAAGCCACTAAATTTTGGAGTTTGTTTTCAGAGATATGTTGCCCAGGCTGCAATGAAGTGACTATTCACAGGCAATCACAGTACACTATAGCCTCAAACTCCTGACCTCAAGCAATCCTCTGGCCTCAGCCTCCCAAGTAGCTAGGTCTACAGGCATGAGTTCCTGTGCCCAGCTAGGAGACTTTTTCTTTTTCTTTCTTTCTTTTTTTTTTTAACACAGCAATAAGTAACTGGAACACCATATTATTAAGAAGTACCCCAGGTGATTCTTAAGATCAGGAAAGTTTGGGGATCTAAACTCTATTGTTAAATTCCTTGAGGTCAGGGATTAAGTCTTAATAGCTTTCTAGTTTTCTCTCTCTCTCTCTTTTTTTTTTTTTTTGAGATGGAGTCTCACTCTGTTGCTCAGGCTGGAGTGTAGTGGCATGATCTTGGGTCACTGCAACTTCCGCCCCCAGGGTTCATGTGATTCTCCTGCCTCGACCTCCCAAAGTGCTAGGATTACAGGGGTGTGCCACCACAACCGGCTAATTTTGGTATTTTTAGTAGAGATAGGGTTTCACCATGTTGGTCAGGCTGGTCTCAAACTCCTGACCTCAGGTGATCTGCCTGCCTTGGCCTCCCAAAGTGCTTGGATTACAGGTGTGAGCCACTGCACCTGGCCTTTCTGTCTCTTTTTAATGAACTATCTTTATTGAGTTTCTTCTCTTTTTTGGCAGGGGAAAGAAGGGAGACAGGGTCTCACTCTTATCACCCCGGCTGGAGTATAGTTGCATGATCATGGCTCACTGTATCCTCGAACTCCCAGGCTCAGGTGATCCTCCCACTTCAGCCTTCCAAAGTGATGGGATTACAGGCATGAACCACTGCACCTAGTCTATTTTCTTTTCTTGATAAAAATAATACATGTTTGCCAGGCACGGTGGCTCATGCCTATAATTCTAGCACTCTGGAAGGCTGAGGTGGGTGGATCACCTGAGGTCAGGAGTTCAAGACCAGCCTGGCCAACATGGTGAAACCCCGTCTCTATTAAAAATACAAAAATTAGCCAGGTGTGGTGGTGCCTGCCTGCAATCCTAGCTATTCGGGAGGCTAAAGCAGGAGAATCGCTTGAACCTGGGAGGTAGAGGCTGCAGTGAGCCAAGATCGCATCACTGCATTCCAGCCTGGCTGACAGGACAAGACTCTGTCTCAAAAAATAAATAAATAAACAAATAAGGCCGGGTGCGGTGGCTCATGCCTGTAATCCTAGCACTTTGGGAGGCCGGGGTGGGTGGATCATCTGAGGTCAGGAGTTCAAGACTAGGCTAGCCATCATGGTGAAACCCTATCTTTAAAAAAAAAAAAATGTTTGACATAAAATTAGAGCAATATAAAACATATAATGTAGAAGGTAAAAGGGCTCTGCAGTCTCACCCCACCTCTACTCTTTGGAAGGGCTGTATTTCCCATACAGCAGGTGCTTGATGAGTTTGTTACTGAAGAAAAAGTGACATCATAGATACAGAAACCTCCTATTGGTATTCCCCGAATCCTAGATACACCTCCCAGAATCCCTTTCTTCAAATCTTTACCATCTTTCTTCTCATAAATGGGCAGCAGCTTCCTATTAACAAACTCTGCTAGTGAGGCAATCCTACCACCTGCCCTAGTCTCCTCCCCACAATGGCATCTCTAGTTGAGTGAAGCTGATGTGTTTACCATCTCTGGTATACTATTTACATATATCATTCCTAGAGCATTTGTTGAGTGCCTACTATATTCCAGTCACTGTACTGCACATTGGGGACATAAAATAAGCAGGAAAGTGGCCCTCATATTAAAGAACTCATGGTTCAGAGTAGGGGTCAGCAAACTTTTCCTTAAAGGGGCAGATGGAAAATATTTTAGACTTTGAGGGTGGTATGGTCTCTACTGCAACTATGTGACTCTGCTAAAAGGACAAATGCAGCCATAGTGAATACACAAATGGCCATGGGTGTATTATGGGTGTGTTCTTTTTTGGAGGGAGAGGAACAGAGTCTTGCTGTGTCACCAAGGCTGGAGTGTAGTGGTGTGATCTTGGCTCACTGCTACCTCCGCCTCCCAGGTTCAAGTGATTCTCCTGCCTCAGCCTCCTGAATGTCTCAGATTACAGGTTCCCACTACCACACCCAGCTAGTTTTTGTATTTTTAGTAGAGATGGGGTTTTACCATGTTGGCCAGGCTGGTCTTGAACTCTTGACCTCAGGTGATCCACCCGCCTTGGCCTCCCAAAGTAGTGGGATCACAGGCGTGAGCCACCGGTGGCGCCTGGCCAGGGTGTGGGTTCTGTTTTTTTTTTTTTTTGAGACAGAGTCTTTTTTTTGTTTTTTTGTTTTACACAGAGCTCGCTCTGTCACCCAGGCTGGAGCGCAGCGGCGCGATTTCAGCTCACTGCAACCTCTGCCTCCTGGGTTTGAGTGATTCTCTACCTCAACCTCCTGAGTAGCTGGGACTACAGGCATGTACTACCATGTCCAGTGGCATGGTGTAGAGACGGGGTTTCACTATGTTGGCCAGGCTGGTCTTGATCTCCTAACCTCAAGTGATCTACCCACCTCGGCCTTGCAAAAGGCTGGGATCACAGGTGTGAGCCACAGTGCCTGGCCAGGGTGTGTGTGTGTGTGTGTGTGTGTGTGTGTGTGTGTGTTTTATTTTTATTTTGAGACGGAGTCTCGCTCTGTCACCCAGGCTGGAGTGCAGTGGTATGATTTCAGCTCACTGCAACCTCTGCCTCCTGGGTTCAAGTGATTCTCCTGCTTCAGCTTCCTGAGTAGCTGGGACTATAGGCCTGTGTTATCATGTCCGGTGGCATGGTGTAGAGACAAGGTTTCACCATGTTGGCCAGCCTGGTCTTGAACTCCTGACCTCAAGTGATCCACCCACCTCGGCCTCCCAAAGTTCTGGGATTACATGCGTGAGCCACCACACCTGGCTGGGTGTGATCTAATAAAGCTTTATTTACTAACCAGTAACCAGTGGGTTACATGTAGTGTGCCTGTGTAGGTTGCACTTTTCAGCAGAACTTTGCACAACGATGAAATGTTGTGCTGTTCAATATGAGAGTCACCAGCAACAAGTAGTTACAGAGCACTTGTAAAGTGATAAATGTAGCTGGTAAACATTTAAAACTGAATTTTAAGTGTTATTTAGTTTTAATTAATTTAAACTGAAATCGCCACCTATACAGCGGCTACCACATTGGAAAGTGCAGGTATAGAGCGTACTTAACGCTTCCTTCAACCAAATCAAAACTTGCCTCAAAACTCATCTCAACCCGAAAGCCTTCCTGATGAGCTCCTGTCTGTGATGCTCTCTCTGTCTCTTATTCTGTATCTAGTCCTCACTCCTATTCATTTTAGACTTGCTGATATTTTGCTTTATAATTATTTCATAATTATCTTTTTTAAATAATTATTTTTTGTCTATAACTTTTTCATCCCCAACTAAACAAAAATGCAAAGACATAGAATGTGTCTTCTGATTATTACCCTCCTCCTCCTTCTCCACAGTGCCTCATAAAGTGTTTAAAATCCAGAAGGAGCCCAATAAAGCCATTTTACATCATGTACTTCCTTCACCAATTTCCCTGACAGGTGGCAATGTGTGTCAAGACAGATGGTCCTTTTGGACCAGGATCAGCACTTACTTGGAGAATATTTCCACAATAGCTGATGACTTGTTCTTGTTGACAAGAGAAAGTTCTTTGGCCGTTACCCTCAATGATTGTGAGGTCCATTGCCGTCTATTGAATGGAGTTGATTCCATCTTGTCTACGGACACTGAAATACCTATGCATTAAAGAAAGTCAGAACATTAGGCACAGAAGAGGATTCTCCAGCGTCCAAGGATTGGCAGCGGTGTGGTAGAGCCCTAAACTTGCAGACCACACTCCTCCACCAATATCTTTGGGCTGTGGTTTCCTATAAAAGAAGGCTATACCAGATGACCTTTAAGGTCCCTTCCAGTTCCATTTTATGACTGAGCCCACTGTGCAAACATCAATTGGCCTTTCCCTGAACTTAAGTCTGTTCCAAAGTCCCATTTGAAGTGAAATGTTCCCCTCTTCTGAATTACATCCCAGGGGAGGTACAATCAGCATCTTGGTAGAACCAGGTCCAAATTAGATTCTACTTACATCCAAGTTTCTTTTGGCTGCTCTCTCTTCCCAAGTTCTGCAGCACTGGCCACTTGGTGCTGGAGAGAGAGCTGGGGACGCAGGGTAGTATAATAGGAAGAGCAGGGCTTTAAGACAGACTTCAGGGAAATCCTAACTTTGTTACCTTCAACATATTAGGTAATATTTTCCATTTCACCTTCTTCAGCTAAAAAATAAGGATAATATCTATCTTCAGGAGGTTTTGATATAGACTTAAGGAGATAATATATTTAAAATACTAGATATGTTAACAGTAGTATTAAGAGTGTTTTACGTATATTTATTAGCATTGACTCTTGTTATAATTCTCATTTTAAAGCCTTTTAACAAGGGGAAGTATAAAGTATTTAAAGTCCAGGAAAAAACCCTCTTTCCTAACATCCCTTTCAGCCAATGAATACATAAAGCCATACCCTTGATATCACCTTGTCCCTACCCATTAATCTGGATCGTTTGGTTATTTTACCCCACTAATTACCAAAGGAAAGGAGTTCCAACCTTTGTCCAGAAGAGGTGAGATTAGAAGTAAGTCAACAGTTTCCTTATTTGAAGAGTGAAAAATACAGACTAAAGTACCACTTTGTTTCTGATCCAGGAGTCTTGAAAACTAAAATATATATATATGTGTGTAAAGTACTGCTAATTCACAGCCTATAATCCCAGCACTCTGGGAGGATAGCTTGAGGCCAGGAGTTTGAAACCAGCCTGGGTAACATAGCAAGACTCTTGTTCTCTACAAAAAAAAAATTTTAAATTAGCTGGACATAGTGGCACATACCTGTAGTCCTAGCTACTTCAGAGGTTGAAGCAGGAGGACTGCTTAAGACCAGGAGTTGGTGGCTACAATGAGCTATGATTGCACCACTGCACTGCAGCCTAGGTGCCAGACCAAGATGTTCTCAAAAAAAAAAAAAAAAAAAAAAAAAAGTCCTGTGATGCAGAATAAGCAATGGGCAATTCTAAAAGACCATGCTACTACTGTTCCACATGCAATATTGGTTCTTCCAACAAAATCTTTGTCTGAAAATAATACTAGTTTTGTTAATATGTTTTAATCCCCATGATGGAAGGCATAGTATGCCTGTTAATGGTAAGGAGCTCTGGGTTAGAGACAGATAAGTCTAAGTGGGAATGTTGGCCTCATCCCTTAATGAAAGGTTTCCCTAAAACTTGGATTTCTCATCCATAATAATGGCACCTACTTTGCATCAGTCTTATAAGAAATAAATAAGATAAAGAAGAAAAGACCCTGGTGCAGAATAACTTAAGCAATAAATGTTACTGTTTAGTGTTTTTAATGTTTTCTCTTCTTCCTGGACACATGCACTTTGCAATAAATTGGAATGTATCAAATAATATATGATACCTATTTGTCTATCTGGTTTCCAGTATGTAACTGGCAGATTCACCAAACATTGCCAGCCCCTTTTCTAAGAAGAAAAAGACACAGAAGCAACAAACAATTCAGCTAAACTTAATTATGTAAAACTATCATAGTTTCTTTTTAAACTCTGTAAGGCAAGTTAAGGAAATGCTAATGAATGCTTTAAGATATTATTTGGTAGAAATATACTTCCAACATAGCTGTGGGTATAAATGCTGCCAGTTCTTCCATAAAGATCAATTCTGGATCAAAGGAAAAAAAATATACAAGATATGTTTGCAGGCTGGGCACAGTGGCTTATGCCTGTAATCCCAGCACTTTGGAAGGCTGAGATGAGCAGATTACTTGAGGTCAGGTATTCAAGAACAGCCTGGTCAACATGGTGAAACCCCGTCTCTACTAAAAATACAAAAATTAGCCAGGTGTGGTGGTGTACCACTATAATCCCAGCTACTTGGGAGGCTGTGGCAAAATTACTTGAACCCGGGAGGCAGAGATTGCAGTGAGCTCAGATCATCCCACTGTAATCCAGCCTGAGCAACATAGTGCTGAGACTCTGTCTCAGAAAAAAAAAAAAAAAAAGTTTATAAAAAAGGAACAGGATTTATTATTTGATAGACTGAGCATGATAAAGAAAAAAAAGGTAACTCCCAAGTCTAAGTCTGTGGTTTTGATTACTCCCAGCCATAAAGTTAAAGAGAGTCAGAACATCTATTTTGGCATACAGCTAGGAGAGGCACCTCTTATACTCAGGGAAGAAGGTGACTACACCCTGACCACCCTTGTCTTCACATAAGCATAATATTATTTCTTAGTAACGTGATTAGTACTATGAAACAGATAAAGGAGAGAATCAATACATGGTTTTTGATAGACTCTAGTACCAGGTTATTGAATAACTACTTCCTATGAGATGTAGGGAGAGGTCCCTGCCTGAATGGTGTGCGTAATCTACTGGGCTTGCTGACGTATACACAAATATTTATAGTACAAGGCAGAATGTGGTTAGAGGCTACACATCATCTAGGAGTACAAGACCTGATTTTCTGGCTTGGTGAGAGGGAAAGGAAAAGACATCAGACGGCTTGGGACTTACGGAATGGGCAGAATTTCAACAAAGTGAGGCAGCAGGACGAAAATACTTCTCAGGAAGGAGGAGAACAGCATTAGCACCTTTGGGGAGTGAGTTAAACTCTAGGTGCAAGAGAAGTTGAAGATAGACAAGATAAGACATAATGGGGCCTGACTGGGAAGAAAACCATGCTAAGGAGTTTGGGCCCTCTTCTAACAGTAGGAAGAAGTAACCTGTGAGTGATCAGAGATGAGGTCTAATCTTAATTTACTTAGCATATGCATGGCTTTTAGAACAAAAAAAAAAAAATTCTAAGCCTCAATATCCACACCTGTAAGATAAGATCTCTGTAGTGGATTAATCACAGTCTCTCTGATGGAACACAGAAAGTTTCTGAAAAATCTGCAAGAATTGGGTGTGGAAAAAGAAAAAAAAAGTTTCTGAAAAGGCATGTAACATGACAAACATCATATTTTAAAAGATTATTCAGCAGTGGTGTGCAACTTGCTAAGAGAAAAAAAGGCTGGAGTCTAAATTACTAGTCAGGAAGATCCTAAAACTCAGTGAGAGGTAATCAAGGTATAAATTCTTTTTTTTTTTTTTTTTGAGATGGAGTTTTGCTCTTTCGCCAGGCTGGAGTGCAGTGGTGTGATCTTGGCTCACTGCAACCTCCGCCTTCTGGTTTCAAGTGATTCTCCTACCTCAGCCTCCCAAGTAGCTGGGATTACAGACAGGCATCACCATGCCCAGCTAATTTTTTTTTGTATTTTTAGTAGAGATGGGGTTTCACCATGTTGGCCAGGCTGGTCTAAAACTCCTGACTTCATGATCCCACCTCGGCCTCCCAAAGTACTGGGATTATAGGGGTGAGCCACCACGCCCAGTCCAAGGTATAAATTCTTACATTAAATTAGGGTAGGTGGAAATGGAAAAGTGGGAAGAGAGACACTGACAGTTCTTAGAATAAAATTAAGTTAGGGTAAAAGAGAATCAAAGCTGGCATCATCAAACCTGAATGATTAGAAGGCTGTTGATTCCATTAACAGAGACAGTAAATCTAGAAAGAAGAGGGAAAACGATGAGTGTTGGTTTACACATGTTGAGATATACATGTCAGCAAGAGAAATCCAAGTGATATACAACAGGAAACTACAAATTCAAAGCTAAAGTTAGAAATCTGACTATTGGAAGGAAACGAACATTTTAAGACACCTACTTTATGCAAAGCATATATCTCAATCCTCACAACCACTCTACAGGATTGGCTTTATTATCTTATATTTATGATGACAAAATTGAGATTCAGACATATTAACTTTACAAAGATCACTTAGCTATAAAGTAGCAGAGCTGGGATTCAAACTCATATTGTTTGAGTCCAAAGTCCATTTTCTTTTAACTACAAGTAATGAAAAATGAATAAAACTACCATTTTTAGCCAACATAGAATACCAGGTAGAAAAATCCCTAAACTACCTAGCTGCAAACCCATACAAATTATTTTTCAGTAAGAGAATAGCGGCGAGTATCTTCCCAGAGTGGCGAGTATCAGAGATAATCATTCCTGCTTTCAGGGAAACTTAAGTTATCCTGGGCCCACCTGAAATACTCTCTATCATAAATAAGTATCTGGCTTTTATGGGCTTGCATTAAAGGTGTGGTATTGGGGCCAGGCGCAGTGGCTCACACCTGTAATCCCAGCACTTTGGGAGGCCGAGGCAGGCAGATCATCTGAGGTCAGGAGTTTGGGACTAGCCTGGCCAACATGGAGAAACCCCATCTTTACTAAAAATACAAATAATTAGCCAGGCTTGCTGGCAGGCACCTATAATCCCAGCTACTTGGGAGGCTGAGACAGGAGAATTGCTTGAACCTGGGAGGCAGAGGTTGCAGTAAGCCAAGATAATGCCATTGCACTCCAGCCTGGGCAACAGAGCAAGACTCCATCTCGGAAAAAAAAAAAAAAGGTATATTATCTCTCCCCACCCACCCAGTCTCTCTCAGATAAGAGTTCCATTTTCAGACTTTCAGACTCCAAAACCCATTCTCCTCAGTCATATACATTCTACTACCACATCAACTGTGAAGGAAGAACTGCTGGATTGGAAGACAGTTGGCTGTAAGAGTTAAACGAAACATATAACAAAAATAAATACAGGCTGGGCGCAGTGGCTCATGTCACTTTGGGAGGCCAAGGTGGGTGGATTGCCTGAGCTCAGGAGTTCAAGGCCAGCCTGGACAACATGGCAAAAGCCCATCTTTAAAAAAAAAAAAAGTATTAAAAAAAAAAAAACCCAAAAAAAACAAAAATAAACACTAAGATTTTTAGCTTCAGAGGCTAGAAGAATAGTTGCATGACAAATAAATGGTATACATAGAAAGGGGAATTGTTTGTTGAGAAGAAAGATACCTTCAGTTTCAGATACAAATGGTAGATTTTTTTCCATCAAGAGAGTAGCTTATAAATGAAGTAACCAAATTCCTTTTTTTACGGTGAGGAAACTGAGAAGCATAAAGGTTCAATCATTTTACCAAAATCACCAGCTGGTTAGTGTTAGAGCTAGAGTTCTAACTCCCAGGTTCAATGTTCTTTTATCAAACCAGGTAGCTTGAGATGGGCCCCTAAACTGTCCTAGGGTGAGCTGTGGCTTGGAGATAAAGATCTCTGGAACAAAGGACCTTGAAAAGTTGAAGAGTGACTCATTGGGAAGTCTGGCCCAGGTATCTGCTTCCTCAAGATATTGGTTAAGGTGAGGCCAGTAACTGCTTCAGGAAATTTATTCTAATAAATTCAGTTACAGACTCTCCTGACCAAGGGAAATGTCTCTCAGAAACCAGGCTTGGAACAAAAACAACTGAGCGCGGTGGCTCACGCCTGTAATCCCAGCACTTTGGGAGGCTGAGGAGGGTGGATCACTTAAATTCATGAGTTCAAGACCAGCCTGGCCAACATGGTAACACCCAATCTCTACCAAAATACAAAAATTAGCCAGGCATCGTGGTGCATGCCTGTAATCCCAGCTGCTCGGGAGGCTAAGGCAAAAGAATTGCTTGAACCTGGGAGGCAGAGGTTGCAGTGAGCCAGGATTGCACCATTGACTCCAGCCTAGGCAACAGCACAAGACTGTCTCAAACCAAATCAAACAAAAAAAACCCAAAAAACAAAACAAAACAAATGAGCTGCCCCTGCAATCAGCCCTCCCCGAGCCACTAATAAAATCCTGTTCTTACATATCCAATCTCAGTGGCCTCCTCTCTTTTTTTACTCCTGAGATGGTTACTTGTTCAAGCAGTATGGCTTCCTGAACATAGCCTCAAAATATTAGAACAAAGAAAAAACTGCAAACTCACTTAAGAATAAAAAATGGGCCAAGTGTGCTGGCTCACACCTGTAATCCCAGCACTTTGGGAGGCTGAGGCAGGCAGACCGTTTGAGCTCTGGAGTTTGAGATCAGCCGGGGCAACATAGTGAAACCCTATCCCTACCAAAAAAAAAATACGGAAAATTATCCGGGCATGGTGGTGTGTCTGTAGTTCCATCTACTCAGGGGGCTGAGGTGGGAGGATTGCTTGAGCCTTGGAGGTTAAGGTTGCAGGGAGCCATGATCACAACACTGGACCCAGTCTAGACTATAGAGCCAGACCCTGTCAAAAAGAGAGGGGAGGGGAGGGGAGGGGAGAAAAAACATTATTTTTAAGTAATAGATTGTTGGCTGTGCATAGTGGCTCACATCTGTAATCCCAGCACTTTGGGAGCTGAGGCAGGTGGATCACCTGAGATCAGGAGTTTGAGACCAGCCTGATCAATACGGTGAAACCTCGTCTCTACTAAATACAAAAAATTAGCTGGGTGTGCTGGTGCATATCTATAATCTCAGCTACTTGGGAGGCTGAGGCAGGAGAATGAATTGCTTGAATCCGGGAGACTGAGGTTGCAGTAAGCCGAGACTGCACCACTGCACTCCAGCCTAGGCGACAGAGTGAGACTGTCTCAAAAAAAAAAAGAAAAAAAAACAACAAGAAATAGATTGTAGAGTTTTAAAGTTTTTCTACCAACAACTCTTCCCAATTTGAATGTCATCAGGTAAAGGGAGCAATCAAAAGAAAAAAAAAAACCTAAAAAACTTCAAGTAGCAAAGAGGAATTTTAAATAAAAGCAGCATGAAATACGTTGCTACATAATGTTTTTTCTGAAAATTACATTTATTTCTAAGTTTATATTTCTGTACAAAATAGTGACTAAATTCGCATTCTTGAAAAATTTTTGGAAGTTAATAGTTCTTTAACTTTTTTTTAAAACATGGAATGCTTCACAAATTTGTGTGTTAACCTCATATCGGGACCATGCTAATCTTCTCTGTATCATTTCAACTTTAGTATATGTATGATTGAAGTGAGCACTCACCTTTTATTCTGAAACAACTTCATAAATAAGAGTTGCAAAAACAGTACAAGAGTTCCCATACACATTTCACCTAGCTTTACCTTATATTACCATGGTACAATTATCAAAACTAAGAAATGAGCACTGGTACAATACGATTAACTATAGACTTTATTGAATTTCCACCAGTTTTTCCATTAATGTCTTATTTCCGTTTCAGGATCATACATTGCATTTAGCTGTCATGTCTTCCGAAGTCTCCTCCAATCTATGACAGTTGCTCTGCTTTTCCTTGATACATGACCTTGATATTGTTGAAAGTACTGGTCAGGTATTATGTAGAATGTTCCTCAATTTGGGCTTCTTGGTTTATCCAATAAAATAGAATCAAGGCTCCTTGGAGAATTGGTTGATTCCAGAGCTGGGGTAGGACTAATACAAGATCAGCCTGGAACATCTTGCAATACTCAAAAAAAAAAAAAAAAGTTTTTAAATAACATCATGTTTTCTCGAATTAGATTGGGGCTATACATTTTTTTTTCAATAATAACACATTTTTATTTCTCTCAGAACTTTAAAATGGGAACACTCTATAATTCAGCCAGTCTTTACTTCCAGGTAACTTCTTCATTGGGTCGCAATTCCCTTTTAAATAACATACTCTTGTTCTGGAAGGCAGTTAGCTTTTCATCACTCTTTCTGTCTAAATAACATCCAACGACAAATCCCATAGGGACATGAACCCAGTGGTCCCGCACAATCTGAAGTAAGTTCACTGTGATCGCTGCAGGCCCAGTGCCAACAGTGACCTTGCGACCAAGGGCAATGGAGAACTCAGCCACCTGCTCAAGGCTATAAATTTTTGAAAGGAATAATTCAGAGCTGATGTGGACTTCACAGTGCATTATATCAGAGGGAACATGATGTTGACATGACATCTTATAACTCATGACATTACCCTTGATCACATGGTTAACGTGGTATCTGCCAGGTTTCTCCTCTGTAAAGTTATTATTTGTTTTCTCTTTGTAATTCATAATTATGAGGGAGAACCTTTTCTTTTTTTTAGATGTAGTTTCTCTCTTGTTGCCCAGGCTAGAGTGTGAAGGCTCATTCTCAGCTCACTGCAACCTCTGCCTCCCAGGTTCAAGTGATTCTCCTGCCTTAGCCTCCAGAGTAGCTGGGATTATAGACATGCATCAGCATATCCAGCTAATTTTTTTGCATTTAGTAGAGATGGGGTTTCACCATATTGGTCAGGCTGGACTCAAACTCCTGATCTCAAGTGATCTGCCCACCTCAGCCTCCCAAAGTGTGGTGGCCCACACCCGGCTATGAGGGAGGACTTTGACTCTGTTTCTCCTTAAACTTCTTCTCATTAGTTTTAGCATTCGTGGGTGGGTCTTGCTTATGGCAATTATTACTGGCCTTCTAATGGTGATTTTCTGTTAGTCTCATCGTTTCTACATTTGTTAATTGAAATTCTTCTATGAGGAAGATTTGTTCTTTCTCCCTCATTTAGTCAACCATTTAATTATCATTATGTTTTATAATAGAGATGAAGTCTCCCTATGTTGTCCAGGCTGGTCTCAAACTCCTGAGCTCAGATGATCTTCTTGCTCCAGCCCCCTAAAGTGCTAGGATTACAGGCATGAACCACCATGTTCGGCCCAACCATTTATTTATATTAGTATGGTTTCATAGATATTTATTATATTCCCTGTGTTATCCAATACTATCTGTATTTTGTTGCTCAAATTGTTCCAGCTCTGGCCATTTGGAGCTTTTCAGCTTGGTTCCAGTGTTCTCTCAACTTGCCCTCTGTTTTTTGTTGTTGTTGTTGTTGTTTTTTTAAGCACTTCCTTACTTTCTAGTACTACAGGATGTTCCAGGCTCATCTTATATTTGCGATGCTTCAGCCCTAGGATCAACTATTTCCCCAAGGAGCCCTATTTTCTTTTATGGGAGAAGTTAACATCTGGGCACTACTAGTTATGCTCATCGCCACTGAGATGTCACTGCTTCTAGGCTCTCTTGGTTTTAGTAGACAAAACCAAGAATTATATGTTTGTATACTGACCCATGTATACACCCCCTTTGTTTTTGTTTTTGAGACAGGGTCTTACTCTGTCACCCAGGCTGGAGCACAGTGGTGCAATCACTGCTCACTGCAACCTGTCTCCCAAGCCCAAGTAATCCTCTCACCTCAGCCTGCAAGTAGCTGGGACTACACACACACCACCATGCCTGGCTAATATTTTAGTTTTTTTTTTTTGTAGAGACAGTCTCCCCTTATTGTCCAGACTGGTCTTGAACTCCTGGGCCCAAGCGATCTTCACGCCTCAGCCTCTCAAAGTGCTGGGATTATAGGTGTGAGCCACTGCACCTGGCCTATACACACACATTTCTTTAATTAGCTCTATATCTACCTATACATATTTTATAAACTATAAATTCATCTGATACTTCTGACTCCAATCCAGCATCACAAGGTTTATTCTAGTATTCCCTCTTGGCTTATTTGTAACTTCTTTCTCTGATAGTAAAAAGCCTAACCATATAGATACTTTGATTTCTGAAAAGAGATCTAGAATCTCTAATCATGCCATAATCAGCTTCTCCTCCCATGATACACCATATATTTTTTCACTCCATTTGAAATGTTATCCCCTACTCAACGTATTCACCTCTAAAGACTCAAGTGAAAGACTACACATAGCCCTTTTCCAAACTGCCCTAGCCCTATTCCTAATCAGCATAAGTCACTTCCCCTGACTTATCATAATTTTATAATTCCTACTCAATAGCAAGATACCTGAAGTCAGAGGACAGATCTACTTTGTCTTTTATCCTTCCAACATCTGGTATTTCATATATTGCTTTCTAAATGGAAAGAACTCTATAAATATGTCTTCCATAAAATTGCACATAGCTTTAAATTTTATCTGAAACACAATTAGTACAGAAACCGAATGCTTATCCTGCAGTCCCAAGACTAGTTATTGAGAAAGCATATATTTTTCAGAACTGTGAATTACCCAGTAATTTTAGCTTATTCAAACTCTCATATAAACTCACAATATAAAAAAATGGAACCACTAAGTAGCATCAAATGTTATACATAAAAAACTCACTACTCTATTATTCAGAAACATGATGATAGACAAGTCTGCAGGCATGTAAGAATAATCATTGCTACTGTTCTTGGAAGAGCTTCAGCCAGGTATGTGTAGAAACATGAATCTAGACAATAGGACGATTGTAACATTGACCAAATTCTCGGGGGTCAACAAGAATGTAACTGTTTGCAACAGGACAGACTCGCTTCAATAATATTTAATCTCTTCATCTCCTTGTAAGGATATTTTGTGCCTTCAAAAACACTAAGATGGAGAGCAAGAGCAACAAAAATGAGATTGCATAATTGAGAAGCAATTCCATTTTTCTATTTTCTCGCAGAATCCTCTTTTGCTACCTTCACTCACTCTTACTCCAAGGAATCAATAAAGGGTCAGTTTCTCTCCCCACTCTGAGTGAGCTCACTTACTCTCAACTCATCAAAAGTCACTTATTCCAGATGATTCCTAAAGGTGGATCATAAGCCCTAACTTTCCTGACTTCCAGTCCTAGAGTTTCTTTTCCATTTTTTTTTTTTTTTGAAATGGACTTTCACTCGTTGCCCGGCTGGAGTGCAATGGTGCAATCTTGGCTCACTGCAACTTCCACCTGGGTTCAAGTGATTCTCCTGCCTCAGCCTCCCAAATAGCTGGGATTACAGGCACGCACCACCACGCCTGGCTAAACTACAATGTGATCAGGTAGAGGTAGGTCTAATACTTTCAGAACTTAAAAGGAACCTTTTAGCCCAAGCTTGAGGGTTCAGGGAAGGCATCTGGAACAAAGTATCACCTAACCTGGCACCTATAGCATAAGGCCAGGGAGGCTCGAGCATTTTCAGACAGAGGGTAGCAGTGTGCTCAGGAAGAGTCATGTGCTCAGAGGATGGTTTGCATCAAGAAATAACTTAGGCCTGCCTAAAGATGTGAGAAAAAGCTGTGCAAAGTCCATATGTGCAAAACTTTGCGCAATTTTATTCAAGGTGTATTTATAGAGTTCCTTCTATTTAGAAAGCGATATACTAGATGTCAGAAGAGCAAAAGACAAAGACAAAGCAGGGAAAGGGGTAAATTATCATTTATTGATAGTAAATAAATGACTTCTTAAGCTCTTATTGAGTGCTAGGTAGAGTTGTACATACTTGACACTTAAGAACTTGTTTAATTCTCCCCACAATGAAGTAAGTTATTTTATCCTTAACCTATAGATGAGGAAACTCAGAGTTTATTAAGTTGCCCAAGATCACTCAGCTACTTAGTGGTGGGAGATCTCAACAGCTAGATTCTAATCCATGCCTCATGCCCTTAGCCTCTTGGTATTTTCTTTCCATGACGTTCCCAGTGTTAGGCATTTTATATAGAATTTTTGACTAGCTAAGGTAAGTGATGGTATATGCCTCAGAGAAGTAAAGAAATTTGCACGTCACAACAATTAGAGGCCAAGTGAGAACCTGTAAGTTATCTTTTTAACTTCAAACCTTGTGTACATTTTGTTATATTATACTATGTTCCATGTTATGTTATTTTATTTGATGTAAGCAAAAATTCATATACCAATTCTTTGTAGAAAAATGATTTATAATTAAAAGAACTTAATTTGAGGAGTAGAGGTTAAGAAAGGATAATACATATGATTTGGGTTGTGCTGTGTTGCATATTGGACATATGAAACTATCCAGCATGCAGTAGAAATTCTAGGACTGGATCAGGCATGGTGGCTCACGCCTGTAATCCCAACACTTCGGGAGGCTGAGGCAGGTGGATTGCCTGAGATCAGGAGTCTAGACCAGCTTGGCCAACATGGCAAAACCCCATCTCTACTAAAAATACAAAAAAATTAGCCGGGCGTGGTGGTGCCTGTAATCTCAACCACTCAGGAGGCCGCTGAGGCAGGGGAATTGCTTGAACCAGGGAGATGGAAGTTGCAGTGAGCCAAGATTGCACCACTGCACTCCAGCCTGGGCAACTGAGTGAGACTTCATCTCAAAAAAAAAAAAAAAAAAAAGGAAAGGAAGATGAGAAATAAAGGGGGAAAAAATTTAATTCAGTTGGTCACTATGTTCCTAAGTGTACATAGAATCACTTAGGAAACTTGTACACAATACTGATTTTCAGGTCCCATCCCATGATTCTGATTCATTAAGTCTGGAGAAGGGCTCAAAAGACCCACATTTTAATAAGAACCTTGAAGCAACTCTAGTGTCAGAGGTTCCCTCATAAAATGTTGGAAAACACTAAATTAAAGGGTTTAAGCCTGGGCACAGTGGCCCATG
This sequence comes from Aotus nancymaae, assembly GCF_030222135.1. Taxonomy (NCBI): domain Eukaryota; kingdom Metazoa; phylum Chordata; class Mammalia; order Primates; family Aotidae; genus Aotus; species Aotus nancymaae. Next base: position 34,084,045 of record NW_026988428.1, read on the forward strand.
CCTGTAATCTCAGCACTTTGGGAGGCTGGGGAGAGAGGACCGTTTGAGGCCAAGAAGTTCCAGACCAGCCTAGGTAACATGGCAAGACCTGTTCTCTGCCAAAAAAAATTAATTAAAAATTAGCTGGGCATGGTGGTGCATGCCTGTGATCCTAGCTACTTGGCTGAAGCAGGAGGATCACTTAAGCCCAGGAGGAAAAGGCTGCAGTGAGCCATGATCACACCATTGCACTCCAGCCTAGGCAACAGAGAAGACTCCGTCTCAAAAATAAGTAAGTAAAGGGTTTAAGACCTATGTGTATTCTAAGAAAAATGAAAAGAGCAACATAAAATATTTTTATATTGCCCACTTTAATTTTATGTTGCCATTCAAATTTGACAGTGTAAGGAAAATGGCTGCTCTTTTTTGGGGGGCGCGGGGGTGGAGTCTCACTTGTTGCCCAGGCTGGAGTGCAATGGCATGATTTCAGCTCACCGCAACCACTGCCTCCGGGGTTCAAGTGATCCTCCTGCCTCAGCCTCCCAAGTAGCTGGGATTACAGGCATGAGCCACCGCGCCTGGCTATGGCTGCTCTTTAAAAGTATACTGAGGTTTGGACAAAAATGAATTTGAGACACTGCAGTGATTAATTCAATCTGCCTAATTTGATGCCCATTATCTACGTTCACCTAGTACTTTTCTGTCCAGTTGGCACAAAATCGTTGTGTTAGAGCAAGACTCATCATAATAAAATTCAGTTATTCTCATTCTTTTTTTTCTCTAGCCAGGTTTGTTGCTAAATTTAAAATGCTGCTTAAGAAAGATAAGAAGGTTAAAAAACAGAAACTCTATTTTATTTTTATCTACTGAATAAGAGGGCAACTGTAATTTACTGAGAGGTCAAAGTTAAAGCAGGGAGCCAACAGGCTTGCGCTCTAATCTTGAATCTGCCACTAATTAGTGGTATGACCATGAACAAGCCACTTCTCTGGGTCTCTCTTTCCTCTTGTGTAAAATGAAGGAGTTAAAACAGCCTAGTGTTTTTCTAGCTGCAGATCACAATTAGTGAGTTGTGAAAGCAAGTTTAGTGGCCAGAACCAACATGTTTCTTTTGATGAAAAAGAACAGAATGTAATCGAAAATGTCAGAGTGCATCATATATAGTACAGGTAAATTTTTTTTTAAGTTTTTGTTTCAGTTATTTGCATGTGTATAAACTGAGTAAGAATGTAAAATATTTCTTATTGTGGGGTATAGTTAAAAGAATTATAGTTTAACAAATGTTGGCAAGGATGTGGAGAAACTGGAACCCTAATACACTGCTGGTGGGAACATAAAATGGTGCAGCCACTTTGGAAAACAGTCTGGTGGTTCCTCAAAAGATTAAACAGAGTTACCATGAGATCCAGCAATTCCATTCCTACTTGTGTATATAGATACTCAAGAGAAATGAAAATACATGTCCACACAGAAACTTGTACACAAATGTTCAACTGATGAAAGGATAAACAAAATGTGATATATCCATACAAGGGAATATTACTCAGCTATAAAGAGTAATGTAGTGCTGACACATACTACAACATGGCTGAACCTTGAAAATATTAAGCTAAATAACAGGAGCCAGTCACAAAAGACCATTTACTGTATGATTCCATTTACATGAAAGGTCCAGAATAGGCAAATTCTAAGAATACAAAAATTAGGCAGGCATGGTGGCACATGCCTGTAATCCCAGCTACTCGGGAGGCTGAGGCAGGACAATTGAGACAGAAAGAGAATTAGTGGTTGCCTGGGACTGGCAGTATGAAGACAAGGAACTGACAGCTGATGGGTATGAGTTTTCTCTGGAAGGTGATAAAAATGTTGCAAAATTGATTATGGTGATGGCTGCACAACTATGTGACCATATTAAAACCATTGAACTGCACAATTTGAATAGGTGAATTGTATGGTATACAAATCATTTTTCTTTTTTTCAAGACAGAGTCTTGCTCTGTTGCCCAGGTTGGAGTGCAGTGGTGTGATTTTAGCTCACTGCAACCTCTGCCTCCCAGGTTCAAGCAATTCTCCTGCCTCAGCTTCCCGAGTAGCTGGGATTACAGGCACGTGCCACCATGCCTGGCTAATTTTTGTATTCTTAGTAGAGATGGGGTTTCACCATGTTGGCCAGGCTGGTCTTGAACTCTTGACCTCATGATCTGCCCAACTCGGCCTCCCAAAGTGCTGGGATTACAGGCATGAGCCACTGTGCCTGGCATAAATCGTTTTTCAATAAAACTGTTTATAATTTTTTAAATGATGGCTTGAAAGCCACTAGACTAGATGACAGATGATCACTGAGGTCCCTGAGAATTCTCATGCGGCCCTCAACAGGGCTCACCTTGCCCACCCTTACCCCATGACTCTCTGGAGGCAGTGGAGTAGAATGGAAATACCAGATGGTTCCAATTCCCATTCCAGTGCTTACCAGATGCATGGCAACCTCTCTCTACTTTACTTTCCTTCTTTGTAAAAGGAAGATGACAAATCTGCCTTACAGGGTTGTTTTAAACTAAGGAGACAATAAATATAAAACAGTGCCCAGCACATTGCTTGATGTCAGAGGCAGATCTTGGTCTTTGCATGCTTCAGAGGCTAAGATGCATTCAATAAAAATTATTCTAAAGGTTCAGTTAATAAAACTCATATTTGGGTTTAGCTTATTTTGTGTGTCATATTGACTTAACAAGGCTTATGTCAATAAGGCTGTGATTAAAAATAATTCATGGCCAGGCACAGTGGCTCACACCTGTAATCCCAACACTTTGGGAGGCTGAGGCAGGAAGATAGCTTGAGCCCAGAGTTCAAGATCAGCCAGGGCATGATGGTGAGACTCCACTTCTACAAAAAACTTTTAAAAATTACCCAGGTATGGTGGTGGGCACCTGTGGTCCCAGCTACTTGAGAGGATGAGGTGGAAGACTGAGGCTGCAGTGAGCCGTGATGGTGCCACTGCATTCCAGCCTGGGCAACAAGAGTGAAACTCTGTCTCAAAAAAACCAAAAATTGCTCATCATTATATAATGGAAGCAGTAACATTAGTTGAAGAGAAATTGTGTCTTTAAAATATCAACATTTTTATTTCATAATTATTAGAAAAACTACCCATGTCTTTTTAAGTGTTTGTTTTGAGCACTTTGACAAATTACTTTCTGTAGTTTTTATTCAAAAGTCAAATTAAACACAAATCACTTTTGTAGTATAAATATAACTTAGTGGATTATAAAAAGGATAAGTCCAAATACATGCTAACCTATGTAAGGTTCTTGTGCAATGTGAATTTTTTAAATCTTTAATTAGGTCAGTCGTTTTCAAAAAAAACTTCAGCAGCCATGGTGGAATCCACGGACATCCTTCCGATCTCCCCGCAGCACCACCCTTCCTCACCCTCCTCCTTGCTAGAAAAACCTTCTTCTGCAGGCCTCAACAAGCACACTGAACCAGAGTGCCATTTCCTTCACTGTCTAGGCTCCTTGGTCAGTGACTGGTCAAGGATGGGCCTGCTCCATACAAACAATTATATGGAAATACACAATGTAAGAAGTAGAAGTCTCTGCCAGCTCTTGCCTGCCGTCCCCTCAAGCCAATTCTACTACTCAAAGGTAACCTGTGTCAAAGTCTGTAGTATAAACTTTCTGATACTGCCTATACAATAATAATAATAATAATAATTGCCAACACATAGCACTATGTGTCAGTCACCCTACTAAGCATTCTACTTGTGTTATCTCAGTTTACCCTTGCAACAAGTCATGAGGTAGGTACCATCATGATGCCTATTTTACAGATGAGAAAACTGAGGCACAGAGAAATTAACACACAATATGCCTTAATACAAACATGTTTTAGAAAAACAATGGTTTTGGCTGGGTGTGGTGGCTTACACCTAAAATCCCAGCACTTTAGGAGGCCGAGATGGGCAGATCACAAGGTCAGGAGATCGAGACCATCCTGGCCAACAGGGTGAAACCCCATCTCTACTAAAAATACAAAAATTAACTGGGCATGGTGACACGCACCTGTAATCACAGCTACTCAGGAGGCTTAGGCAGAAGAATCGCTTGAACCAAGGAGTTGGAGGTTGCAATGAACTGAGATTGCGCTACTGCACTCCAGCCTGGCTATAGAGCCAGACTGCTCAAAAAGAAAGAAAAAAAGAAATACAATGGTTTTATGTTAAAGTGCTGTTCAGCAATTATTTATTTCCTCTTAGACATCTTCCCACCTCAGAACCTACAGATCTATCTCAACCTTTTGGTACCTCATAATATTTCATTCTGTAATAGTTTAAAACCTATTTAACAAGGCCTCTGTGGATGAACACGTAGGTTGCTTTTGCTTCTTCATTGTTATGAGTAAGAATGTAATGAACATGCTTGTACTATTGTCTACCTGGGGTGGGGTGTGCCTACGGCATAAATTCCTAGAAGGACCATTTATAGTTTAAAAGGCTTATGCATTAAATTTTTAAATAGATATTCCAAGATTTTCCTCAAAAAAGTCACATCCATTTATATTTGAATCTTTCTCCACATTCTTATCAGTACTAAGCATTATTTTATCTTTTTCCAATCTAATAGGAGATGTGTGAAAAATGGTACATTATTGTTTTAGTTTTCACTCCTTTAATGAGTGAGGTTGAGCATATTTTCAAATATGTGTTGGCCACTCAATACATTTACTGTTTTTTTTTTAATAGGGAATCCAGAATCTTTTTTTTTTTTTTTTGAGATGGAGTCTCGCTCTGTCACCCGGGCTGGAGTGCAGTGGCATGATCTCGGCTCACTGCAGCCTCCGCCTTCTGGGTTCCAGTGATTCTCCTGCCTTAACCTCCCAAGTAGCTGAGACTACAGGTGTGTGCCACCACGCCCAGTTAAATTTTGTATTTTTAGTAAATGTAGGGTTTCACCATGTTAGGTAAGCTGGTCTCAAACTCCTGACCTCAGATGATCTGCCCTCCTTGGCCTCCCAAACTGCTGAGATTACAGGCATGAACCACGGCTCCTGGTCACATTTACTTTTTTTTTTTTTTTTTTTTTTGATACGGAGTTTCACTCTTGTTACCCAGGCTGGAGTGCAATGGCGCGATCTCGGCTCACCGCAACCTCCGTCTCCTGGGTTCCAGCAATTCTCCTGCCTCAGCCTCCAGAGTAGCTGGGACTACAGGCGTGCGCCACCATGCCCAGCTAATTTTTGTATTTGTAGTAGAGATGAGGTTTCACAATGTTGACCAGGATGGTCTCGATCTCTTGACCTCGTGATCCACCCGTCTCGGCCTCCCAAAGTGCTGGGATTATTACAGGTGTGAGCCACCGCGCCCGGCTACATTTACTTTTTTAAACTACATTTGTTATTATTATAATTTTTTTTTTTTTGAGACAGAGTCTCGCTCTGTTGCCCAGGCTGGAGTGCAATGGTGCGACCTCCACTCACTGCAACTTCAGCCTTGAGCCCTCCGGGTTCAAGTGATTCTCCTGCCTCAGCCTCTAGAGTAGCTGGGATTACAGGTGCCTGCCACCATGCCTGGCTAATTTTTGTATTTTTTTTAGTAGAGTCGGGGTTTCACCATGTTGGCTATTTTGGTCTCAAACTCCTGGCCTCAGATGATCTGCCATCTTTGGCTTCCCAAAGTGTTGGGATTACAGGCGTGAGCCACTGTGCCTGGCCTATTTTTCCTTTTTGTAAAGATTGAGGTCTCACTATGTTGCACAGGCTGGCCTCAAACTCCTGGGCTCAAGCTATCTCTCACCTCTGTCTCCCTAACTGCTGGGGTTACAGGCGTGAGTCACTGTGCTCAGCCACATTTATTTTTTTAAATGTCATTTATAAATCGCTTTTTATCTCTACAACTTAATTACTTTTTTTTAATTGCACAAGGACTTTCTGAATATCATGTGTAACTCCTTGTACAGCTGAAATTGCCTCTCACAGTAGCTGTCCCTTCCTGGTGTCTGATTCTTATCCAGATCTCATTAATATTCTTTCCAAACAAAAATGCTGCTTGACTATACAGATGAGAGCCTCGTTTCTGTGGAGTTCCCTTTTGCACGACATTCCTTTACTGCTCATTAATATTCTAACCAGAGCACAGCCCTGTAAGAAGCCTGACTGACACTGACAGCTCAGGCATTAAGAGGATCACTGCTGCTACCCTCCACCACCCAGTCTAGTGCTTTCAGATAAGGGTGGCACTCTGAGTATCAGGATTACCTGTAGAATCTGAACCTTTTATGTGGAGTCCAAACACGTTAATTTTGGCAGACCCACACCCTAACTGCTCACCATCTAGACAGATAATGTCAGAATCAAGTACAAGTTTGAACCGCTTGAGCATAAGCCTGAGGATTGGTTACTGAGTACTGGCCATGTGCCCGGTGCTTTACATGTTATTTCATTCCATTTGATCTTATTCACTTAATTCTTACACTACCATGAAGCAAGTATTATATAATTTTTTTTTTTTTTTTGGTAAGAGACAGGGTCTTGCTATGTTGCCCACGATGATTCAAACTCCTGGGCTCAAGTGATCCTCCCAACTCAGCTTCCCAAAGTGCTGGGATTATAGGTATGAGCCACCACACCTGGCCAGCAAATATTATTATTCTCATTTTACAGAGGAAGAAACTAAGGCTCTAGAGAAGTTCAATAACTTGCTCAAGATCACACAGCTAACAACTGATAGAACTAGGATTTGAAACAATCCAACAGACCCTAACGTCCATGTTCTTATGACATGACAAACCACATCTTCCCGGTATGTAGGGGTTGTCTGGACCAGTCTTATCCTTTAAGAGTCTTGAACTAGAAATTATAAGGGCTGGACCAGATGCCCCCGCCTGTTGCACATCTAAGTCAACTCTGCCCAAGGCTCTTTTTGGCTGAGGTCTACATATTGAGTCTACCACAAACTTACTGGGTAACATGAGGAAAATTACTTTAAGCCTTAGTTTCATCATCACTAAAATGTTCTCTTAACACATTGCTAAAATAAGTGCTAAATAAATAATGATAGTAGTGGTGGTAATAAAAATAACATTTATGACGCATTTACCATGTGTCAGATACTGTTTTGTTTTGCATATATAACTTATTTAATCTTCACAGTAATACACTCAGAAGTATTACTGTCTCACTTTATATAAGTGTATTATTGAATAATATTCAGATGAAGAAACTGAGGCCCAAAGGAGTTAAATAAATGTTAGCTCTTTTCATTTTTTAGGAGGCTGGCCTGGAAACAAAATGACCTCCAGCATGGAAAATAAACCAGAAAAGCAGTTCTAGCACACATGATATTTCAGAGTCAACTTATTTCTGTTAAATCACTGACAAAAAGAAAGTATCTCTAATGTAATCTCTGAGAAACTGGTAGTTACCACCAGAAACACCAGATCTGCTCAAAACCTGACACCATTTCTCTGCAACATAAAGTCTAAATCTGCAAAAGTTGTATCTCTTAAGGATAAAATTTTAGGTATTATCAACACCTCTGTCAGAACTCTACATTGGGCCAGGCACGGTGGCTCACTCCTGTAATCCCAGCACTTTGGGAGGCCAAGGAGGATAGATTGCTTGAGCTCAGGAGTATGAGACCAGCCTGAGAAACATGGTGAAACCCCATCTCTACCAAAAAAAAAAAGCCAGGTGTGGTGGCTTGCGCGTGTATTCCCAGCTACTCAAGAGGCTAAGGTAGGAGGATTGCTTGAGCCTTGGAGGTGGAGGTTGCAGTGAGCCGCAATCACGCCACTGTACTCCAGCCTGGACAAGAGTAAGAACCTATCTCAAAAAAATTAAAAGATAAAATAAAAAAGAACTCTATGTTGAAAATAATATAACTATAACCTTCTCAGAGGGCTTCTATTACCTTATTCATTCATATGAATATATTTTCTTGTGCTTATGAACCCCAAATTAGTTTTTTACATAATTATGGTAATCTTCACATATCTTATTTAGACAGGTAAAAGAGCAACCCCAGTTACAGCCTTTAAAAATTGACTTTGGGGCCGGGCGCAGTGGAGCACACCTATAATCCCAACACTTTGGAAGCTGAGACGGGTGTATTACAAGATGAGGAGTTCGAGACCAGCCTGGCCAATATGGTGAAACCCTGTCTCTACTAAAAGTACAAAAATTAGCCAGGCGTGGTGGTGGGTGCCTGTAGTCCCAGCTACTCAGAACGCCAAGGCAGCAGAATTGCTTGAAACCAGGTGAGCCAAGTTTGCACCACTGCACTCCAGTCTGGGTGACAGAGTGAGACTCCATCTCAAAAACAACAATAACAACAAAAAACTGACTTTGGGCCAGGTGCAGTGGCTCATGCCTATAATCCCAGCACTTTGGGAGGCTGAGGTGGGAGGATCACTTGAGCCTAGGAGTTTGAGGCTGCAGTGAGACGTGACTGCACCACTCCACTCCAGCCTCGGCAACAGAGCAAGACTTATCTCAAAAAAAAAACAGAACAACTGAATTTGGTCTAAAATTTGTAGATCATGAAGAACCACCCAAGAACTTTCCTAATCTTTTTTTCCCCTTTAAATGAAAAAATTACCGATCGAATCCAAGTCTAACTCCATCTCTCTCTCAATTAATAAATTTGTTATTTGTTCCTTTGGTTCCTTCCCTCCCTGTCCCAGTTAATCATTAACTTATTGTAAGGGCAAACATAATCCAACAAAGTGAGGTATTTTTTCAGCAGTTTTTTTCACACATAGTAGAAAAATCTCTCTCAATAAGTAGAAAAACAAATCATTAAGTCATTAGCTTCAAATTTAAGGTGAAGAGTAGAGAAAAACATAGCTAATTAGAAAAAGACTGGAAATTTACAATTGACGTAGACAAAGCACAGACTTTCTCTGAACAACATATTTCTCCTTTAACCTTTGTACCTTTTCATACTTGAACATCAGATGCACCAAATACCAGACCCTGGAACATGCAGGGGCTCAATAAATATCTGTTATATGAATTAAAAACAGTGTCACACTAGTACTCAGTTGCTACACATCTCAACAAAGGCCCACCTACATAACTGAATATCTGCCTAGAAACTACATGCTCACAAGTCTTGCCAATTACATGCTTAATTAAGGCAAAGTAGTTAATTAAGGAGTCTTCTTTACAATCTCAAAGCAAAAGAAACATACACACTTATTTTAGGAAGGCAGCTTCTGTTAAAGATATAACCTTCTTATACAGGCCCTTTGTCCTTAATAATTAATCAAGTTTTCTCCAAATGCAGGGCTTCTTAGTTTCACTTCTGGTCATTTCCAGGAAGGGCCTGGCTTCCATTCTTCTTATCTGAAATTTTAGATGATGTGCTTTTTTTCAGGACTTGCTCAATCTGAAGAGTCAGTTTAGATCAGTTTAACCAATCCCTTAAAGCAGGAGAATTAAAATGGGTTTACTGAAAAGTGACTCTTCTCTAGACAAGGTCTTTAATCCTTCCTTTCTTTAAAAAAAAGAGAAGCTGGCCAGGAGCAGTGGCTCACACCTGTAATTCCAGCACTTTGGGAGGCTGAGGCGGGTAGATCATGAGGTCAGGAGTTCAAGACCAGCCTGGCCAAGATAGTGAAACTCCGTCTCTACTAAAAATACAAAAATTAGCCAGGTGTGGTGGTGGATGCCTGTAATCCCAGCTACTTGGAGGCTGAGGCAGGGAATTGCTTGAACCTGGGAGGTAGAGGTTGCAGTGAGCCAAGATCACACCACTGCACTCCAGCCTGGGCGACAGAGCAAGACTTCATCTCAAAAAAAAAAAAAAAAAACAGGCTGGGCGCAGTGGCTCACGCCTGTAATCCCAGCACTTTGGGAGGCCGAGGCGGGTGGATCGCGAGGTCAAGAGATTGAGACCATCCTGGTCAACAAGGTGAAACCCCGTCTCTACTAAAAATACAAAAATTAGCTGGGCATGGTGGCACGCGCCTGTAGTCCCAGCTACTCAGGAGGCTGAGGCAGGAGAATTGCCTGAACCCAGGAGGTGGAGGTTGCAGTGAGCCAAGATGGTGCCATTGCACTCCAGCCTGGGTAACAAGAGCGAAAAAAAAAAAAAAAACTGAGAAGCTACCACATCACAATGCTTTAATCAAGGACAAGCATCACTGAGGCTGGTCACATAAAGACGTACCAAATCATTATAGCCACACGAGTGATAAAGTTTGGCTACTTATCTGGACCAATGCTAGGCATCTTATTTTTTAAGAATTAGTTATAAACCTTTTCTTTTTTTAAGACAGAGTCTTACTCTGTCTCCCAGGCTAATCTTTGTATTTTTAGTAGAGATGGATTATAGGCATTCGCCACCATACCTGGCTAATTTTCTTATTATTAGTAGAAACGGAGTTTCTCCATGTTGGTCAGACTCATCTGGAATTACCAACCTCAGGTGATCCGCCCACCACAGCCTCCCAAAGTGCTGGGATTACAGGCATGAGTCTCCTCACCTGGCCTGGTTATAAACATATTAACGTTACCGTTTCAGTTGAATTTTAGTGTTTATCTTCTAAAAGCTACATCCAATTTGGGACTGTAGAAGACAGTTATTGAGAGGCATTTGCTGGGTAGTGGTCTTTCAGTTGGCATGGGAAAGATCATCAATGTCTTTGGGTCTCAATTTCTTTATCTCAAAAGCAGATATTGATTCACGCAGGATGGCTATGGGGACTAAATGAAAGGATAAAAGCAAAACTACTTTGAAAACTATCAGCTACTATACAAAGCATTATTTGGTAGCTAATCAACCCAACATGGGGATTGATTAAGTGTGGGTGGAGAAAAGCATTAAAGTGTTAAGGACGATCTCAAGCATTCTCGGTGAAACTCGGTGAATGCAGACGCATGGTACACAGGGACTATCCACAGAGCCTAACAGGTGGCTGGACAAATAGATCTGGAGCTCAGATGTACAAAGGCATTAAACACATTAGTTTGGTACTCCAAAGTAGGTTCAATACAAATTAAATAATTAAATATGTTTAAATATTTTATTTTTAATAAAACTTTAAGCAAGCATTAAGAAAAATGGAATTAAAAAATAAGACTAACCAACAAAGAAAAATAGAAAGAAGTTAGAACTAATTCATTAAAATGTCTGATTCAACCAGATGTTAATAAGAAATCTTTCGTTGAAAGCTGTTGCTGAAAATCTAATCAGTACACTGTCCTAGTTCAGGGCATGTGCTAATAGTATAATGAAAATCATTTCATCTTTCTTTGAAGACTCTAGATAGCTTTCTAATTTTTCTCCTAGAGAATGAAAACAGAAGAAAACTTCTGGTTGTTTGTGGATTCCAATAACTGGGTTTTAGTTTTGCCACCCTGCTTTTAAAAATGTAATGGAAGTTGATAGACTAGTATAATCCAGAGTAACAACCTGGGAAATAGATGGCTCCAGTGGCAGTAAAATATGGCCTGGATCCTGGAAACACCCTAGAAAACTTGCACTCAGATGGAACTGAATCCTGGTTGTCACTGTATCCAAACTTTTGTCCTGCTCCCTTCAGAACTCCTCAGAGACTGCTACCTGATTTGAACCCAGATGGGCCTACCTCAGCTGTTGTCTGGTAAAGAAAAATGCCAACACCACTTTGGATTGCAAACCAAAACAAGACTTGTCCAGATGAAAAGTCTATCTTCAAGGCTACTCACTCATTCAACAAATATTTATTGAGCATTTATCACATCTTTGGCAGTGTTCCAAGTGCTAAAGATAAAATGCTAAAAATGACAGACAAAACTGGGTACAGTGGCTCATGCCTGTAATCCCAGCACTTTGGGAGGCCTAGGCGGGTGGATTGCCTGAGGTTGGAAGTTCAAGACCAGCCTGACCAACATGGAGAAAACCCGTCTCTACAAAGTACAGGTATGGTGGTGGTGTATGCCTGTAATCCCAGCTACTTAGGAAGCTGAGGCAGGAGAATTGCTCGAACCCAGGAGGTGGAGGTTGCTGTGAGCCAAGATTGTGCTATTGCACTCCAGCCTGGAAAAACTCCATTTCAAAAAAAAAAAGTGACAGACAATGGCCAGGCACAGTGGCTCATGCCTGTAATCCCAGCACTTTGGGAAGCCAAGGCAGGCATATCACTTGAGGTCAGGAGGTTGACACCAGCCTGGTCAACATGATGAAACCCTGTCGCTATCAAAAATACAAAAATTAGCCAGGTGTGGTGGTGAGCACCTTTGTTCCAGCTACTTGGAGGTTAAAGCAGGAGAATCTCTTGAATCTGGGAGGCAGAGGTTGCAGTGAGCCAAGATGGCGCCATTTCACTCCAGCTTGGGTGACAGAGTGAGGGTCCATCTCAAAAAAAAAAAAAAAAATTATGACAAGCAAGGTCTCTACTCATGAAATTTCCATTGTACTAGGGAAGCAGGACAATTAACGACCGTGATTAGTGCTGTGAAGGAAATATGAAAAGAGTAACTGAAATGGTGGTAGGAACAGGGGCGGGGCAGCCTCTTTAGGCAGTGGTCAGGGAAGGCCTCATTGAGTGAATGACATTTGAACTGAAATCTGAATGACAGGGAGGACATAAGCAGTCAGCCAGGTGAAGAGAAGAGATGAGGGAGTTTTCCAGGCAGAGGAGAGCAAATGCAAAGGCCCTGAGGAAGGAATAATACGGCTAGGGAATGAGGAAGAAGTATGCAATGACACAGAGGTGAGTGGTAGTCAGATTGAATAAGGATTTATAAGCAATACTAAAGGATTTTAATTTTATTCTATGTGTGATACAAAGCCAAACATTGTTATATAAGAGTGTGCTGGCCAGGCGCAGTGGCTCACATCTGTAATCCAGCCCTTTGGGAAGCTGAGGCAGACGGATCATGAGGTCAAGAGAACAAGATAATCCTGGCCAACATGGTGAAACCCATCTCTACTAAAAATACAAAAATCAGCTGGGCATGGTGGCGTGCACCTGTAGTCCCAGCTACTTGGGAGGCTGAGGCAAGAGAATAACTTGAACCCAGGATGTGGAGGTTGTAGTGAGCCAAGATTGCACCACTGCACTCCAGCCTGGATGACAGAGAGAGACTCCTCCCCCTACCCCCCAAAAAAGCTGCCAGGCACGGTGGCTCATGTCTATAATACCAGCACTTTGGGAGGCTGAGGCAGGCAGATCACCTGAGGTTGGGAGTTCAAGACCAGCCTGACCAACATGGAGAAACCCTGTCTCTACTAAAAATACAAAAAATTAGCCGGGTGTGGTGGTGCATGCCTGAAATCCCAGCTACTCAGGAGGCTGAGGCAGGAGAATCACTTGAACCTGGGAGGCAGAGGTTGCAGTAAGCTGAGATTGCACCATTGCACTCCAGCCTGGGCAAAAGGAGCGAAACTCCATCTCACAATAACAACAACAACAACAACAACAACAACAAAAGAGTGCGTTTGCAAGATCAGATATATTTTATGTACTAAATGAGTACTTTGGCTGGGTGCAGTGGCTCCTGCCTGTTATCCCAGCACTTTGAAAAGCTGAGGCGGGTGGATCACTTGAGGGCAGGAGTTTGAGACCAGCCTCGCCAACATGGCAAAACCCTGTCTCTACTAATCAGACAAAAAAAAAAAAAAAATTAGCCAGGCATGGTGGCATGCGCCTGTAGCCTCCTGGGAGGCTGAGTCATGAGAATCACTTGAACCAGGGAGGTGGAGGTTGCAGTGAGCTGAGATCGCACCATTGCACTGTAGCCTGGGCAACAGAATAAAACTGTATCTCAAAAAATAATAAAATAAAATAAATGAGTATTTAATCACTTACATGTGCATAATGACTACAAAATGAAAAGAAAGGGAAAGGTTCTCACAGCTACAAGGCTTATAATCTTACAAGAAACCAATAATTTATAAATAGTGACAACATTAGTAAGGTAAGAAATGAAGGAAAAATCAAGTGTTAAGTAAAGACTGGGGGGGGAGTCACTTATTCAAGTAGAAGAAATTGGAAAAGGCTTTTTTTATTTACATAAAAAAAAGGTAGCATTTGATTTAGGCTCTTAAGGAAAAAGATTTCAAGAGTGTGGGGAGGGGGAGGAGCATGAGGCTGTGGGAACTATATGAGCAAAAGCACAGAGGCAGGAAAGAACTGGGCAGGACCAGGAAACAGAATTATTGTAGGGTCACAGTGCCAGGTGGGTGGGTAGTGTTGTGGGAGATAAGCTTCAAAGAATAGGCTGTCAGAGTAGCGGTGTGGTTGCCTTGAAGAGCATGTCAGAAAGTTAGACTGAATTTACTTAGGCATTGTCTCCCCTTAAGTTTATATATAAATCTCTAGAGATACTTGTTAAAACTTCAGGTTCCCAGGCCTATCCCTCAGATACACTGATCTGCAGGTCTAGGTGGGACCTGAGACTCTACCTTTTTAACCAACACCAGGTAATTCTAACACAGGCAATTAAAAGAACCATATTTTGAAAATCGGTGCTTTTGTTTGTTTGCTTGTTTGTTTTTTAATGGCAACTCTGAACTGCAAGGGGAAAACTGAAGCCAACTCTAAAGATTGCTCAAGGACTCTGGCAAAAAAAAAAAAAAAAAAAAAAAGAGGGAATCTGAATTAGAAGACTGATTAAAGAGCCCTTATCACTGCTGGGGTACAATCAACCCAACTTGGGAACTGATTAAATGTGGGTGGAGAAAAGTATTAAAGGGGCAAGGACAACCTCAAGCATTCTACTTAGTGAAACTGGGTGAATGCAGATGCATGGCACACAGGGATGATCCACAGAGCATAACAGGTGGCTGGAAATACAGTTCTGGAGCTCAGATATACAAAGGCATTAAACATATTGGTTCGGTACTCCAAAGTAAGTTCAATACAAATTAAAGAATTAAATATAAAGAGCAAAATGGTACAAATCAGAAGGAAATGAAAGTGAATATTTAACCAATCTCTGGATGGTTAAGTCCTTCTAAACTTCACAGCAGCAGAAGAAATCCCAATTTAAAAATCCAGGTTGGGCGAGGTGGCTCACGTCTGTAATCGCAGAACTTTGGAAGGGCAAGGTGGGCAGGTCACCTGAGGTAAGGAGTTTGAGACCAGCCTGGCCAACATGGAGAAACCCCATCTCTACTAAAAATACAAAAATTAGCTGGGTGTGGTGGTGTGCGCCTGTAATCCCAGCTACTTGGGAGGCTGAGGCTCAAGAATTACTTGAACCCAGGAGGCAGAGGCTTAGAGTGAGCTGAGATGGTGCCACTGCACTCTAGCCTGGGCAACAGAGTAAGACCCTGTCTCAAAAAAAAAAAATCTATAGATAAGTAATAATATACTATATACAAAATTAAAAGGCAAGCCAACTGGTTAAATATTTGGCTTTAAGACAAAGAACATTTCTTTAAGAAATATTTCTTTAAGACAAAGAATATTCTTAAAATAGAAGAGTTTATACAAATCACAAAGAAAAACACTAAGCAGGCTGGGCTCAAAAAAAAGAAAAACACTAGGAATAGTTCTATATGAAGTAAAAGTTGTTAAATAACTTGCCTTGGAGTCATATAGCTTCTAGTCCTATAATGAAAATTTTTTCACATATATTGTAGATAATGGAGTTTTGTGGCATAGATCAGCAGGGCTCCTATGATTTTACCTTACTGGTTTCCAAATGTCAGTCTATGGGAATGCCTAAAAAAATACTTGCCTCTTTTTGACTTCCTCATCTTTTTGACTTTCTTTTTCTTTTCTTTCCCCAACCCTTACAGCAAGGATCACATTCAATTTTTTTTTACTTCTTTTTTCCTGACAGTTAAAGGGCACAAACAAGTTAAACTGTCCCCGGGCTCCCCTTTGCTACTCTGGTGGAAACTGCCTTTACCACTTCCAGTCTTTCCTCAGGCTCTATATCTCTAAAATAGGTGAAGGGTTAGAGATGAGACAGAAAGTAATTCCAGAATTTCTAGTGAACAGTAGCTCTAAAGACATCCTTTCAGCACAGAGGTTGTCCAGTCTTGGGGATCAAAGGCCAAACCCTCTCATTTTACAGATGAGGCTCTAAGTCAATGAATGAATGACTTGTCCAAGATCACCTAATTGGCTGATGACAACATTAAGTTGGGAATCCTGACTCTCAAACAGCACCCTTTCCATTCTGCAGTAATGCTTCATTGTTCACAAGCCCTGTCCCTTCGAAACAATGGACTTTTATAACACCATAATTCCAACATCTGTATACTTTCCACTTTATCACTCCACTCACTCAATTTGGTCTAATAAAAGCCTGTGCTTCCCCACAAAATGCTCCAAATAAAAGAACACCAAACAAACAAACAAAAATAATTAAAATGTTAAGACACAAACAAAAATGGGAATGGAATTAACCCAAAGATAATTCACAGAAGAAATAGAAATGGAAATAAATATATGAAAAATGTTCTCTCTCACTAGCAAAGAAATATAAATTAATTCACCTGTGCCTGTCAAATTAGTAAAGATTAAAAAATAATATTCAGGCTGGTTGCAGTGGCTCATGCTGTAATCCCAGCACTTTGGGAGACTGAGTTGGGCGGATCTCCTGAGGTCAGGAGTTTGAGATCAGCCTGGCCAACATAATGGAACACTGTCTCTCTACTAAAAAATACGAAAATTTGCCAGGCGTGTTGGTGGGCACCAATAATCCCAGCTACTCAAGAGGCTAAGGCAGAAGAATAGCTTGAACCAGGGCGGTGGAGGTGGCAGTGAGCTGAGATAGCGCCACTGCACTCCAAACTGGGCAACAGAGTGAGACTCCATCTCAAAAAATAAAAATAATAATATTCAATGTTGACAAGGCTGCACTAAGATGAGCACTCACAATCACTAAAGTTGAGAATGTTAATTAGTCTAACCTTTACAAAACGCAATTTGGGAGCAGGTTTACTATTTTTGAATTTTCACGCCCCTTGATCTAGTAATTCAACTTCTGGGAATCTAACCTAAGGAAATAATGAGTGATTTGCACAAAGATTTATGTATATATTTGTTCTCAATTTTTTCATTTAATGTGAAACCAAAACACAAATTATGCAACCTCAATACAATAAATTATTAAATAAATTACAATGGAGATTAAATATCCATTAAAATGTTTTCAAAAAATTTTGATGCTATGAAAAATAATATAAAGTGAACAAAGCTGACACAAAACTATATCTACTGCAACATTACGAGCTGAATTACCTTTGCGTTTGTGTGATGTGTGTGTGTATATGTGTGTCTATCAAAGAAAATAAAAACACTGAAAGGAAATATATCAAACGGTAGATCTCTCTGGAACAGATTATGGAATATGGTTTATTTTGTGTTCTTTGTAATTTGTTTTATCCACATTTTCTATAATGAACATATATACTTTTTATTTTATAATAATATAAATATCTATAATTTTTATTTTTAAATGTGTTGGTACATATGAAAATAAAACAAGAATTATATATACAATATGAAAAAAGTTTTTTAAAAAGATAAATTTTCAGGCCACTTACATGGAGATGATAGTGGAAGTCATGGAGAGAAATCAAATTATACAGGGAGAAAGTATAGTGACAACAGGATGCTGTACAGGGCTATGGCAAACCTGGCATTTAAGGGGCAAAAAGACTGAGTTAATGGGATATGGGAGTAAGTGGTTAGATCAGAAAATGGAGAACGAGATAGCAGTCGTGTCAAGAAAAGCATATAAAAGGAAGGACTAGACAAGTTGTTCAATTGGTCAATTATTGCCAACGGGTAAGGAGGAGGACACTGAGGGGCATTAGAGAGAAGCCACTGGATACTATGCATGGACAGACAGGTTTCCTGTAATGCTGGAAGCCAAATTTTTGCTCAGAAGCCAAATATGAGCAAATGATAACTGTTCAGTAAACCTGACTATGAAATAAAGAAGTCCTGGAGCATTAGCCTGAATTTCAGTTTATGGAAAAAGAAAAAAGATTGTGGAAATCCAAAACTAAGTAAAATGCATATTAGGACTAATTTATGGGTAATGAAACAAAAAATGGCAATATTCTGTACAAGACAAAACATGTTTGAAGGACTGTAAAGTTTTCCATATCATAAGCTCTGTTACAGAATAAATAAGGATGAAAATAGCCCCACACTTGTTATTAGAAGTACAAAAAAGTTGCATCTTTTTTTCCCCTAAAGATGAAAGTTCTTAGTTTCAGGGTAGTATTATTAAGAAATTCTTTAAAAGACTATCAGAAGAATGTAAAATTTTCACAGTGTCATGTTAACTTCTTATGAGTGGACATGTGAAGTCTCTAGAAACAGTTTTTACATGTCAAGAAATCATCTGACATGCTAAATAATGGATTGCTTGTTGGGTCGAACTCCATCTTTTTTATAAAAATAGGTCTTCATTAGCACAATAATTTGACTGAATCTTAAGGACTCTGCACCCAGCTTCAGAATAAATGCATCAGTATGGTCCTACCAAGAGTACCATTCACCATAGAATGTCAACTCCACAATCATTAAGTAGAAACTATTTACAAGCACTGGTTTGTCAATAACCTTAAAAGGCTGTGTTAAGTAACTTCACCTGGAAATTACTGTATGCAATCTAAAATGAAGTACCTTAATTAAAAAACATACAGTGAAAGACAACAGCAAACTGAAAAAACAATTGTCTTTTCTAATGGAAATTATTGAATTAGGACTCAAGTTACACATTTTCCTATCTGCAGAAAGGGTACAATCCTAATCTAAAAGTCTTCCATCTAGTAGCATATGGAATTAAGAATGCCTGAAACTAGTTTCACTGTCAATTTAAATAATAACAAATCTTCCAATTTGCAGTTAGGTGGCCTGTTATGGCAAAGATGTCTAATGAATTCCCACACTCTCAATATGCTTTTGTGTCTGTGTATGTCTTTGATAAATTTTTTTTGGTACAGGGGCTTTAAGTTAATTGCAGTTGACTGGTGAAAAATACCAGAGAAAATACAAGAATTTGAAACCCAAAGAAAACAGTAGTCAAAATTATACTTAAAAACATTCTTCACCACACACCTATCTACCCTGTCTTCCCCACCCAAGGAAAAAAAAAAGAGAAAAACATTTTGATGGCAGCTTAGCAGTAAAAAGTGTCCCTTATCACCAAGATGTGAATTGTTTTAGCTTCTGAAGCTTTCTCTTAGAATTATTAGGTTGAAATTTAGCCCCACCTTTAACCAGAGTCTGGAACAAAGCTTGAGTGTACCAAGTTAAACAAAGTTATACAATGAGGTAATTTTTACAAAATGGCACTCCTTTGCTAATGTTGCCAATATACTGTTCTCTTCCCACGGAACCTGATAACAACACTTCCCAGCCCAATACAGAAAAGTGGAAACAGCTCCAACTATTTACTAAATGCCACATTAACGACAGGGTCTAATCCCATTTTCCATAGGCCATGGAGTTGGAGGAAGACAGGGTAAGAAATACGAACATGATACAAATACGGCCAGGCACGGTGGCTCATGCCTGTAATGTACTTTGGGAGGCTGAGGCGGGTGGATCACCTCAGGTCAGGAGTTCGAGACCAACCTGGCCAACACAGTGAAACTTATCTCTACTAAAAATACAAAAATTAGCTGGGCGTGGTGGCTGGCGCCTGAGGCAGGAGAATTGCTTGAATCTGAGAGGCGGAAGTTACACAGTGAGCCAAGATCGTGCCACTGCACTCCAGCTTGGGCAACAGAGTGAGACTCCGTCTCACAGAAAGAAAAAAAAAAAGAAAGTGATACAAATACATAGATTGAAGAGAATCACTCATTATTACTCAGAGGTTTTTGTTTTGTTTTTAAGGAAAAACAGAAGAGAATTTAAAAAAAAAATCTATTATTCCCTATGCTCCTACCCCTGAGCTGGCCTCTAGTATAGAAATGACCTCACTAATACCATGAGTTATATATGGATCTGCCTAACCCATTTGATTTTAAGTTATTTTAGGGTACGTTTGGCACTTTGAATCCACTAAAGGCACTCAATATTTTGTCCAAAGAATGAAATAAGTTCCTAAACTAATTACCTAGTACATTATATGTTGTTCTATCAAAGCAAAACAAGAAAACATATATGCACAGACACTTCTTTTTGCCTTCTTTCATGCCAACTCTATAATTTTTTGAAGGTCTATCTAAAACATCATCATACTGCATCCAGGCTATAACTCTACAGGAACTTAGAACATGTTGGTTGGGGATTATGTTCTTTTGTGTCTACATTATACCTCAGAAGGGTTGGTATTATTTCATGGCTCCTGAAATATTTAGCATTTGTGAATAGTACTGGTAACTATGCAGATAAAAGGTATTCTGTTAAACCATTTATTTATTTATTTATTTATTTAGAGATGGAGTCTAGCTCTGTGCCCAGGCTGGAGTGCAGTGGTGTGATCTTGGCTCACTGCAAACTCTGCCTCTGGGGTTTAAGTGATTCTCCTGCCTCAGCCTCCCAAGCAGCTGGGATTACAGGCGCTCTCCACCATACGCAGCTAGTTTTTGTATTTTTAGTAGAGACGGGGTTTCACTGTGTTGGTCAGGCTGGTCTCGAACTCTTGACCTCGTGATCCGCCCACCTCAGCCTCCCAAAGCGCTGGGGTAACAAGCGTGAACCACCACACCTGGCCTGTTAAATCATTTCAATCAAGAGCAAAAGAAAGAATACTTAATGCAAAAGAAGACTTCTCCCCAAAAGGGGCATTGCCTTAAAAACTGACAACTCTCTAAGTAGTACCTCTGACTAACCTGAAAAGTCAAGTCAGTTGAACCATCTGGATTAAGCAGACTTTTCTCTTTTTCCTTTTGTATCTTTTGTAGAGATAGGGGTCTTGCTAAATTGCCTTGGCTGGTCTTAAACACCTAGCCCAAGCGATCCTCCCGCCTCAGTCTCCCAGTGTTGGGATTATAGGTGTGAGCCACTGCGCCCGGCCAAGGCAGACTTTTGAAAGCTGGAATTAGGTGCAAGACAATAGTAGTTCAAATATCTCTCACCAGGATCAGCTAAACCATTCTCGCAATCATCAATAAGGAGGCTAGGAAAGGTGCCAGATGGTTCGTTCCTAGCAGCTACAACTTCAAGCTTTAGTATCTGTAGCCAGGGGTGTACAATTACCTTACATTAACACCTACATATGTCGGGGGCAGGTGCCAGCGATATACATACGATAGCGATTTGGGGATGACACATCGGCTGCAAAGACTGCTATATTCTCAACATTCCTCAAAAGGGTTTAAGTGTCTTAAACAGAGTTTAGCTGGCGTAGTGGAAGGGGAGAAAAATCGAAGAGAGAGATTGGCTTAAAATGAAGGAAAAAGAGTAGCTGAATATTAGAATATTTCCTTGGAAGAAGGATATTTGGAGTTTTAATGAACTGTCACCTTCCTCCACGATACCAAAAAGTATAGAGTTAGAATGGAGTGTTCCCAGTGGGAGAAGAGGGGGTCTTTACGGCTCCCGCCCTAGGCTCAGCCCGACATAAGTACTCCGCATCCCAGCGCAGGCCCCAAAAGTGAGGAAAGAACAGAGGATCAGCGTCCCGCGACCCCTTATCTCGAGGGGGAGGGACTCACACTCCATGCACTCCCCCGCCCCAGAAGTCGCAGGAGAAAGAGGGTGTGGAGAGAAGCTAGGGTCTTGGCGCACTATCCGGTTGTGGAGAAAGAAGGCCCTTACCTGGCTAAAAGCCGCCTTTCCTCTGCGCTGCTCCACCCCTGCCACAGGTCCCGGGGCTCTACCTAGCGCACCTGTCGCGACCAAGCAACTATACCTACTGCTCCTGCAGCCCCGCCCCGGACCCCGCCCACCGACGCGGGGGCGCGCACGCCAGCCCGCCTCCCGTGCGGCCTCGGGCTGAGCGTGCGCGCCACCGGCTGCGTGCCTCGCGCTCGAGTCCGCTTTTGTAGCCGTGGCGGCGCGAGGCGCTGTTGTTGGGAGAGGCTGGCTGCTACTCCGGGCCTCGTCCGCCTCGGCACGCCTCTCTCTGAAGAAGACACGTACCAGCACGACGTGGGGCTCAGTGCGGCTCTACTTTGGTCTTAACTCTTGTGACTCAAAGTTACCGCAGTTTGACTCTCGAGCCACTCAGGTTTTTCCTAAGCTCAACTGTAGGCCAGCTAGGTTCCTGGTGCTCTGGGGGTAAGTTCTGTGCAGGGAGCGTGTTTTAGAGGAGGCTGTGTGGTGTACTGGAAAGAACTGTACATTAATTCTGGCAACGGTTTGACAAGGGCGGATAACGTCCAAGTTCTCCAACTGCTGTTTTTACTTCTCCACTCAGAGTAGGAGCTGTGCTTAATGTTTTGGAGACCGTCAAGAGCCCTAACACTTGGCCATCCTGCCCCCAAGTTCTTGTCCCAGTTCTGTGCCAGGTGCATGGTGCTTTTTGATATTGTCCTTCTTTCCTGTATCTCAAGCAGAGTAGGGTTTCAGACCAAAAATTTTCTGAAGCTTTCGGAATTCATGCAGCTTGATTGCAATTAGTAGGGGCTGCTTGTGGGAAAACGCTTGTTTTTACATTTTCTAAAGAAGTTAATGAAAATGTGTAAGGAGAAGAGAGATTTCCAACAAATGTTGAATATGCCAGCCAGTTATTCCCTTCTTCCTTCAAATATCCCCTAGACTGATTTCTGGACAGGTATTGTAGAAGGAAAAACTTTAGACAAAACAAACTTAGATTTTGAATCGGACAGCAGTCAAATCCAGAAGCGGCTCAGGCACTCCTGCTCTAGCTGTCTAGGCATCAAGCTTTATAGGCTGAACACGAAAGTAAAGAGATTTGGTTGGCTACACCTAAGTGTTTGCCTCATTTGGGTATGGTCACATGGGAGATCCCTAATTATATAACCACTTGGCTAGTTGTCTGTTTGTGATTTGTTGCAGCTCCATTCAAAATCAGGTGCAAGGGGCCAGGTGCGGTGGCTCACACCTGTAATCCCAGCACTTTGGGATGCTGAGGCAGGTGGATCACCTGACATCAGGAGTTCGAGACCAGCCTGGCCAACATGGGGAAGACCCGTCTCCACTAAAAATACAAAAATTAGTACTGGTGCGGTGGCTCACACATGTAATCCCGGCACTTTGGGAGGCCAAGGTGGCCATATCACGAGGTCAGGAGTTTGAGACCAGCCTGGTTAATATGGTGAAACCCTGTCTCTACTGAAAATACAAAAATTAGCTGAGCGTGGCGGTGCGCGGCTGTAATCCCAGGTACTGGGGAGGCTGAGGCAGAAGAATGGCTTAAACCCAGGAGGCAGAGGTTGCAATGAGCTGAGATCGTGCCAATGCACTCCAGCCTCGGTGACAGAGCAAGATTCCGTCTCATAAATAAATATTTTTTAAAATGCAAAAATTAGCCGGACGTGATGCCAAGCGCCTGTAATCCCAGCTACTCGGGAGGCTGAGGCACGAGAGTCGCTTGAACCCAGGAAGCAGAGGTTGCCGTGAGCAGAGATCACGCCACTCTACTCCAGCCTGGGTGACAGAGCGAGACTCTATCTCAAAAAAAAAAAAAAAATTAGGTACAAGGAATACCTCCAAATTTTGAGTTGCTTTCTGGGTACAAAAAGAACTCCAAACTAATGGCCTGCCACTTATTTTACATTAACAGTATCAAGTATCAAGACTCCAGCAAAAGTGGCAGGCAGCATGGGAATGTTAAAGAGCATACAATATCAACGTAGGCTAGTACTCCAGAAAATACGTTACCCTGTGTGTGGCATTCCCTCAATAGATGTCTCCCCTTCCCGCAATATTTTTTTTTAGCTCTGTGCTTTATCGGATGCAAATTACTTGCTTTCCCAAAGCCTCCTTTTGAAGACAGAGCTAGCATATACACTGCAGCTGGCTTTTGCCAGTTTGCAAGGTTGATTGCTAAATTTTCAGGGATTTTATGAGCCAGTTCATAAGCGCAACCATTATTTAAAATCAAATTATATAAGCTACAATTAAGTTGAAAATGTAATTGTACATTAATACTGGCAACAGTTTGACAAAGGTGAATGACATCCAGTTGTGTTGAGTCATGTTTATAATCTCAGTGCTTTGGGAGGCCAAGGCAGGAAGATGGCTTGAGGCTAGAAGTTTGAGGTTGCAGTGAGCTATGATCACACCACTCTACTCCAGCGTGGGTGACAGAGTGAGACCCTAGTTCTAAAAAATATTTTTTCAAGACATTGTCTTACTCTGTCGCCAAGGCTGGAGTGCAATGGGGTGATCTCAGCTCTCTGCAATCTCTGCCTACTGGGTTCAAGTGATTCTCCTACCTCAGCCTCCTGAGTAACTGGGATTACAGGCACGTGCCACCACGCCTGGCTAATTTTTGTATTTTTAGTAGAGATGGGGTTTTACCATGTTGGCCATGCTGGTCTCAAACTCCTGACCTCGTGATCTGCCCACACTGGCCTCCCAAAGTGCTGGGATTACAGGCATGAGCCACTGCACCTGGCAAAAATAATTTTTTTAAATAAAGGTAATACTAAAAACTCATCCCTTTGTGGTTTTTTTCTTCATTCTAATTTGAAATTAGCCAGGCATGGTGGCATGGGCCTGTAGTCCCAGCTACTTAAGAGGCTGAGGTGGGAGTTATTTGTCCATTTTATTCCCATGTGGAAATACTATGTATGTTGTATGCATCTCTTCCCAACTCTATTCAGAAATGTCACATTGGTAGTATGGCTCTAATGGGAGTATTGACACCATGGAAATTGGCAAATGCAACAAGTCAGGGCTTGATTTATGGTTTTGCTGATTTTTCTAGACCAAATATTAGCAAACTTTTTGTGTAAACAGCCAAATAGTAAATATTTTAAGGTTTGTGGGACTTATAGTCTCTGCCACAGCTACTCAGCTCACATTGTGGTGCCAAATGTGCCAAAGTAGCCATAGACAATACATAAAGAATGGGCATGGGACAGGTGCAGTGGCTCATGCCTATAATCCCAGCACTTTGAGAGGCCCAGGCAGGGATCACTTGAGGCCAGTGGTTAGAGGCTAGCCTGATCAATGTGGCAAAACCCCATCTTTACAAAAAAATGCAAAAAACAAGAGCCAGGTGTGGTGGTGTGCAATCCCTGTTAACTGGGAGGGTGAGGTGGGAGGATGCCTTGAGCCCAGAAGTTGAAGGTTGCAGTGAGCTGAGATTGCATCACTGCACTCCAGCCTGGGTGACAGAACAAAACTCTGTCTCAAAACAAAAAAAAATACACCTTTATCTGATAGGTAGGGGAACAATAGAGTTAAAAGAGAAAAATGGAGAAGATACAAGCAAATGTTTACATACATGATACGGTGCAACAAGAACAGCAGAACATACTGCAAAAGAAATTTTTTTTTCTTTCCATTTTTTTTTCTTTTTCTTTTTTTTATTACAAGTGTGATCCACCACTCCCGGCCCACTGCTGCCATTTTCCAAAAAAAAAAAAGGCATGTTGGAGGAGAGTCCCCATTAATATAAGCAACTTCATACACTGAGGTTTTAAACATTACTTCAGTACAGTTAAGACTGGCAAGTCTTTTTTTTTTTTTTAAAGGAAGAAAGATAGAAAGAAAGAAAAAAGAATGAAGAAGAGGAAGAAAAAAGAGAGGGAGAGAGAACGGGAGTATTGCTTTATTGCCCAGGCTAGAATGCAGTCTAAAAATGGGAATTGAAAACCTCTCTTATGCCAATAATTGTGCTTAACAATGGAGACAGGAAGGAATAAGGGAAGAAAATAACAAATAAGCAGCCAACCAATATTTCATTTAAACCTATGAAATGCTATGCAACTATTGAGGAGTGATTTACTTGCAATTATGTAGTCACTTTTGGAATAGGTGTGATATGGTACTGATAAGAATGTATGTTTTGTGTATTTGAAGTGGAGATTTCTATAAATGTTTATTAAGTTTACTTGTTCCGGGTCTGAATTCAAGTCCTGGATATCCTTGTTAATTTTCTATCTCGTTGATCAGTCTAATATTGACAATGTGATGTTACAGTCTCCCACTATTATTGTGTGGGAGGCTAAGTCTCTTTATAAGTCATTAAGAACTTGTCTTATGTATCTGGGTGCTCCTGTATTGGGTGTGTGAATATATAGGATCGTTAGCTCTTCTTGTTGCATTGATCCTTTTACCATTATGTAATGTCCTTTTTTGCCTCTTTTGATCTTTGTTGCTTTAAGGTCTATTTTATCAGAGGTGAGAATTGCAACTCCTGCTTTTTATTTATTTATTTATGTTTGCTCTCCATTTGGTTGATAAATCTTCCTCTGTCCCTTTGAGTCTTTGTGTATCGTTGCATGTGAGATGGGTCTGGATACAGCGTACCGATGGGTTTTGGCTTTTTATCCAGTTAATAATATATATGAGTTTAATACTGCCATTTGATGCTAGCTGGATATATTTTTGGAAAGGCTGATACTGGTTGTTCGTTTATATGTGTAGTGCTTCTTTCAGAAGCTTCTGCAAAGCAGGCCTGGTGATGGTAAAATCTCTAAGTACTTGCTTGTTTGCAAAAGATTTTATTTTTCCTTCGCTTTTGAAGCTCAGTTTGGCTGGATATGAAATTCTGGGTTGAAAGTTCTTTTCTTTAAGGATGTTGAATATCGGCCCCCACTCTTTTCTGGCCTGTAGGGTTTCTGCTGAGAGGTCTGCTGTAAGTCTGATAGGCTTCCCTTTGTGGGTAACCTGACCTTTCTCTCTAGCTGCTCTTAGTATTTTTTCCTTCATTTCAACCCTAGTGAATCTGACGATTATGTGCCTTGGGGTTGGTCTTCTAGAGGAATATCTTTGTGGTGTTCTCTGTATTACCTGGAGTTGAATATTGTCCTGTCTTACTAGGTTGGGAAAGTTTTCCTGAATAATCTCCTGAAGAGTATTTTCCAACTTGGATTCATTCTCTTCGTCACATTCAGGTACACCTATCAAACGTAGATTAGGTCTTTTCACATAGTCCCCTATTTCTTGGAGACTTTGCTCATTCTTTTTTATCCTTTTTTCTCTAATCTTGACTTCTCGTTTTATTTCGTTAAGTTGGTCTTCGAACTCTGATATCCTTTGTTCTGCTTGATCAATTTGAGTGTTAAAACTTGTGCATTCTTCGCGAAGTTCTCGTGTTGTTTTTCAGCTCCATTAATCACGTATATTCCTCTCCAAATTGTCTATTCTCATTAGCATTTCGTCAAACCTTTTTTCAAAGTTCTTAGTTTATTTGCATTGGGTTAGAGCAAGTTCTTTTAATTCACAGAAGTTTCTTATCATCCACCTTCTGAAGTCTACTTCTGTTAATGGAACGCACTCGTTCTCCATCAGGGCTTGTTCCGTTGCTGATGAGGAACTGTGATCCCCTGTAGAGGGAGAGGCATTCTGATTTTGGGTATTCTCAGCATTTTTACGCTGGTTTCTTCCCATCATTGTAAATTTATCCACCTGTCGTCTTTGTGATTTCTGACTTTCAAATTAGGTTTCTGAGTGGACGTCGAACTTGTTGATTCCCAGCGCCGAAATCTGAGCAATCCACTGCACTGGCCAAAACAGCGGTGTTAAGATTGATGGTGCTTTTCTGCCCGGGAATCAGCCAAAAGGGGACCCAATTCCGCTCACTCTGCGCCAAGAACTGCCGCGCTGAGGCATCAGCAAAACCGCCGCGCCAGCCACAAGAGGTGCGCTAGCAACCCATGGGGCTCCTCCACTGGGAATCTCCTGGTCCGTGAGCAACAAAAATTTGTCTGAAAGTGTGGCATCCTCTCGTTCTCTGCACTTACACTAGGACCTACTGTCCCGAGCTGCTAGTGGTCAGCCATCTTGGATCTCTCTCCTCTTTTCATTTTTTTTTGGGACAGAGTCTCACTGTGTTGCCCAGGCTGGAGTGCAATGGTTCAATCTCATCTCAGCTCACTGCAGCCTCTGCCCCCACCCCGGGTTCAAGCAATTCTCCTGCCTCAGCCTCCTCAGTAGCTGAGATTACAGGTGCCTGCCACCGAGCCTGGCTAATTTTTGTGTTTTTTAGTAGAGGTGGGGTTTCACCATCTTGGCCAGGCTGGTCCCAGACTCCTGACCTTGTGATCCTCCCACCTCAGCCTCCCAAAGTGCTGGGATTACAGGCGTGAGCCACCGCACCCGGCCACTGCAAAAGAAATTATATCAAAATATTTAAGAATCTTGGAAGAGAATGGCAGATATGCACTAAATTGATGAGGCATCTACACATAAGAAGAAAATTACCTAGAGATTTATCTCCAGTACACAGTTAAATAAGCTTCTATACTGGTAAAGGTGTTTATTACTTTAAAAGAATTGGTGTCAGCTGGGCGAGATGGTTCATGCTTGTGATCTCAGCACTTTGGGAGGCTGAGGTAAGCCGATCGTGAGATCAGGAGTTTAAGACCAGCTTGACCAATATAGTGAAACCCCATCTCTACTAAAAATGTAAAAATTAGCCAGGCATGGTGGCAGGCACCTGTAATCCCAACTACTCAGGAGGCTGAGGCAGGAGAATCACTTGAACTCAGGAGGCAGTGGTTGCAGTGAGCCAAGATTGCACCATTGCACTCTAGCCTGGGAGACAGAGTGAGACTCCAACTTTTTTTTTTTTTTAAATAATTCGTGTCCAGGCCCAAAGCTTCCTCTAAAAAAAAAAAAGAATTAGTGTCTTCCACACAGATTATATTTCTACTACATTATTGTCTACTTTTTTTTTTCTTTTGAGGCAGAGTCTCGCTCTGTCTCTCAGGCTGGAGTGCAGTGGCTTGATCTAAGCTCACTGTAACCTCTGCCCCCCAGATTCAAGCAATTTTCCTGCCTCAGCCGCGTAGCTGAGATTATAGGTGTATGCTGCCACATCTGGGTAATTTTTGTATTTTTGATAGAGATGGGTTTCACCATTTAATAGAGATGGTCTCCATCTCCTGACTTCAAGTGATCCACCCACCTTGGCCTCCCAAAGTGCAGAGATTACAGGTGTGAGCCACAGCGCCCAGCCAATACTGTCAACTTTAAATGTGACTTCAGTAATGAATATTTGAAATTTAATGAATAGTTGAAAATAAACTGTATTTTATTATAATGGCACTTTTATGCTAATAGGAAGGAAGACTGGAGTGCCTACAGATTTATTAGAAAAATGTCCTGCCAGGTGAGGTGGCTCACGCCTGTAATTGCAGTACTTTGGGAGGCCGAGGCGGGTGGATCACCTGAGGTCAGGAATTTGAGACCAGCCTGGCCAACATGGGGAAACACCGTCTCTACTAAAAATACAAAAATTAGCCAGGCATAGTGACGGGCGCCTATAATCCCAGCTACTTGGAAGGCTGAGACAGGAGAATCTCTTGACCCTGGGAGGCGGAGGTTGCAGTGAGCCAAGATCACGCCATTGCACTCCAGCCTGGGCAACAAGAGTGAAACTTCATCTCAAAAAAAGAGAAAAGAAACAAAATATTCCCAAGGTCATTATTTGGCTCTGTTACCAATTATAATTCAATATCTGAAATAAAACAAGTCAGTCATTTAAAAATATTCTGGATAGGCTGGGTATGGTGGCTCATGCCTATAATTTCATCACTCTGGAAGCCTGAGGCAGGCGGATCACTTGAGGTTAGGAATTCAAAACCAGCTTGGCTAACATGGTGAAACCTCATCGCTACTAAAAATGCAAAAGCTAGCTGGGCGTGGTGGCAGGCATCTGTAATTCCAGTTACTCAGGAGGCTGAGGCAGGAAGAATTGCTTGAACCTGGGAGGCAGAGGTTGCAGTGAGCTGAGATCACACCATTGCACTCTAGCCTGGCCAACAAGAGCAAAACTCTGTCTCAAAAAAAAAAAGAGAGAAAATTCTGGGTAAAATTCATTCTGTTTATCACCAATCCAAAAAAAAAGGAAACATTTGGAAATTGTAGCTAAATAACTTGAAACTGACATTATTAAAATTGGCCAAGTACTTAGGTTGAGATGGGTGGTCTTGTACTTTACGAACTGCCAGGGCTATATGGCACACATATCCTACATTATAAATGTATTTTTCTCATTCTTTCTATTCTGGTCTGGCAACAAGATTAGCTAATATTAATTTCTTGCAAGACCTTACTTTAATGATTGATATTCTTCAAGAATTTTATCACTTTTAGTTGCGCTGCAGTTAAGATCAACTAACATTCAGAAAGTAAAAAAATTAATAGAATGCACTACAAAAGCTTTGGAAATATTAAAGATTGGTATTAGAAATCATGAAGATTTGGTTAAGTCAACTTAACATTTTAAGTTGAAGATTTGGTTAAGTCATCAGTTTAAAGTCATTCCATTTAATAATTTTTTTTTTTTTTGAGACAGGGACTCACTCTATTGCCTAGGCTAGAGTGCTGTGGAACGATCGTAGCTCACTGTAACCTCAAACTCCTGAATCTAAGTGATTCTTCTGCCTCAGCCTCTCAAGTAGCTGGAATGACAGGCACATGCTACACCTGGCTAATTTTTTAAAAATTTTGGTAGAGATGGGGTGTCACATGTTGTTCAGGATGGTCTTGAACTCTTGGTCTCAAGCGATCATCTCATCTTGGACTCCCAAAGCACTGGGATTACAGGTGTGAACTACTACACCCAGTCAAAAATAGATTTAAACCTCTGCCTAAAAAGTAATGAATATATGTATTTTATTAGAAACATCATTTTAAGTTATTTTGATTTGTTAAAATCATCTCCTTGGACTTATAAAGAATGACATTTACTGTGGAAAATAATATCATTTAAGTATGTAAGTGGAATTTTAAAACATGTATTTGAATTACTTTCTTTTCTTTTTTTTTTTTTTGAGATGGAGTCTCGCTCTGTCGGTCAGGCTGGAGTGCAGTGGCGCTCTCTCGGCTCATGGCAACCTCTGCCTTGCGGGTTCAGCCGATTCTCCTGGTTCAGCCTCCCAAGTAGCTGAGATTACAGGTGCTCACCACCACGCCTGGCAAATTTTTGTATTTTTAGTATAGACAGGGTTTCACCATGTTGGCCAGGCTGGTCTCGAACTCCTGACCTCAAGTGATCCACCTACCTCAGCCTCTCAAAGTGCTGGGATTAACAGGTGTGAGCCACCATGCCTTGCCTTAAATTATTTTCAAGATTTTGCAAATAATAATGTAGAATAAAAGTTACAATCCCTGCAATTATACAAAAAGCTAAAAACATAGTATTATTTCAATCAGTACTGCTAAAGCTGAAAGAAGTTTCATTTTAATAAGTTTGTATGAGGTTGAAAAATGGTAATAGATGAGAAATGATAGTTTAATAGTAGAGCATATGTCAGACTTAAGGACAAGAAATATAGTGGAAAAAGATTACCAGATTGAAAGTATCAAGTGGTGGTTGAATTGCGATCATAAATTGGCTGAGATAGAAGAGTTTGGAAACATTACTGAAAGCTTGTGGAATCAACTGGCTGTGTGGAATTCACAAAAAGAGTATTTTATATTTGTAAGCTGTAAGCTACACATATATAAGTAACATTTTATAGATTTGTATAGGTATAGATATGCACACATTATCTTACACATCAATGAGTAGTATATATTTTTAGGGGTAATGTGAAGCTTAATCAAGAAAATGCATGTAAAATACTTGGTATTGCTTACTGCAGACTTAATAATAAATGTTAATTCTGTTCCCACTTTCCACCCTACCTACTTTGTTCTTTCTTGGACAGGTTACTTAACCTTTCAACCATAGTTTCCTTTTTTTTTTTTTTAATTTTTTTTGTCAACCATAGTTTCTTAATGGGAATTACAGGTTCATTCCTAACTGACTTTTGGGGATTCAATAAAATGGCATTTCTTACTTAGCTGACAAATGAGGAGCTTAAATGTCTGTTCCTCCTTCTTCCTTTAGTGTATAAAGGTATAATCCATTAAGCATTTGGTAGGATGAAACTTCTGCCATGTCCTTAGGAATTAACCAAAGAAAAATGTTGCAAAATTATTTATAGTTAATAATCCCATATATTAAGTTATTTTTCTAGATCTAGTCCACTTACTGACAAACTTTTTTTTTTCATTTCATTTTATGGTTACAGTTGATCTATCAGATGTCTTATTAAGTAAACATTCTTTTTTCTTCTTTATTCGTATTCCTGGCAAGCTGTGATAGACAGGTAAACATTTTTTTTTTTTTGAGACAGAGTCTTGCTTTGTCATGCAGGCTGTAGTGTAATAGCACAGTCTCGGCTCAGTGTAACCTCCGCCTCCTGGGTTCAGGCGATTCTCATGCCTTAGCCTCCTGAGTAGCTGGGATTACAGATGTGCACACTATGCCTGGCTAATGTTTATATTTTTTGTAAATACTGAGTTTCACCATGTTGGCCAGGCTGGTCTTAAACTCCTAACCTCAAGTGATCTGCCTGCCTTGGTCTCCCAAAGTGCTGGGATTCCACGCATGAGCCACCTCACCCAGACGGTAAACATTCTTGAAAAAATAGTTTACCTTAGAAGATTATAAACTTGAATATAAGATCTGTTTAACCATATTCTCTCTTCTGCTTGCCTTCCATAGTTGAAATAATTGAGTCAACCAAAGAGTAATACCCACTTCCAAATTATTTTTTATTCTACTCTTACCAAAATATGAACTTTTGGGGGGTTTTATTTGTTTGTTGATTTTGAGACAGGGTCTCACTCTGTTGCCCGGGCTGGAGTGCAGTGGTGTGATCGTGGCTCACTGCACCCTCAATCTGGTGAGCTCAAACAATCCTCCTACCTCAGCCTTCTGAGTAGTTGGGACTACAGGCACATGCTACCACACCCTACTAATTTTTGTATTTTCTGTAGTGACAGGGTTTCACTACTTGGCCCAGGCTGATCTCAAACTCCTGAGCTCAAGTGACCCATCTGTCTTGGCCTTCCAAAGTGCTGCGATTACAGGTGTGAGCCACTGTACCAAGCAGATCTCATTATTTTTTTATGACTGAATAGTACTCCACTTTGTATATGTACCACATTTTCTTTATCCATTCATCTATTAATGGACACTTAGGTTGCTTCCAAATCTTGGCTATTGTGAATAATAGTGCTGCAGTAAACATGGGAGTGCAGATATCTCTTTGACAAAGTGATTTCCTTTCTTTTGGATATATACCTAGGAGTGAGATTGCTGGATTGTATGGTAGCTCTATTTTTAGTTATTTTTAGTTTTTCGAGGAACCTCCAAACTGTTCTTCATTTTAGTTGTACTGATTTATATTCCCACCAACAGTGTATGAGGGTTCTGTTTCCTCAACATCCTTGCCAGCTTTATTATTGCCTGTCTCTTTTTTTCGTTTTGTTTTGTTTTTGAGACAGAGTCTTGTTCTCTCACCCAGTGCAGTAGTGCAATCTCGGCTTACTGCAACTTCCGCCTCCCAGGTTCAAGCAGTTCTCCTGCCTCAGCCTTCCAAGTAGCTGGGATTTTGGTGCCTACCACCACACCTGGCCAATTTTTTGTATTTTTAATAGAGACGGGGTTTCACCATGTTGGTCAGGCTGGTCTCGAACTCCTGACCTCAGATGATCTGCCCACCTTGGCCTCCCAAAGTGTGGGATTACAGGCATGAGCTGCCGTACCCTGCCTTGCCTATCTTTTTGATAAAACCTGTTTTAACTGGGCAAGATTATATCTCATTGTAGTTTTGATTTGCATTTCTCTGATGATCAATGAATGATGTGAGCACCTTTTCATAAATCTGTTTGCCATTTTTATGTCTTTTGAGAGGTATCTGTTCAGATGATTTGCCCATTTTTAGTTGGGTTATTAGATTTTTTTCCCTCTCTAGTTGTTTGAGCTCCTTATATATCCTGAGAAAATACTTGCAAATATTTTTCTTCCATTCTGTGTGTTGTCTCTTCACTTCGTTCATTGTTTCCTTTGCTGTACAGAAGCTTTTTTACTTGATATGATCCCATTTGTCCATTTTTGCTTTGGTTGCCTGTACTTGTGGGGTATTACTCAATAAATCTTTGCCCCCTTCTGTGTCCTGGAGAGTTCCCCAATGTTTTCCTTTAGTAGTTTCATAATTTGAGGTCCTAAATATACTTAAATCTTTAATCCATTTTTATTCAATTTTTGCATATGGTGGCTGGTCGTGGTGGCTCACACCTGTAATCCTAGCACTTTGGGAGGCAGAGATGGATGGATCACAGGATCAAGAGATCAAGACCATCTTGGCCAACGTGGCGAAACCCTGTCTCTACTAAAAATACAAAAAAATAGCCAGGCATGATGGCGTGCGCCTGTAGTCCCAGCTACTTGGGGGGCTGAGGCAGGAGGATTGCTTGAACCCAGGAGGTGGAGGTTGCAGTGAGCCAAGATTGTGCCACTGCACTGCAGCC
This sequence comes from Aotus nancymaae, assembly GCF_030222135.1. NCBI lineage: Eukaryota > Metazoa > Chordata > Mammalia > Primates > Aotidae > Aotus > Aotus nancymaae. Next base: position 34,118,322 of record NW_026988428.1, read on the forward strand.
TGGCAACAGGGTGAGACTTCGTCTCAAAAAAAAAAAAAAAGAAAACAAACAAGTTTTGTATATGGTGAGAGGTAGGGGTTAAGTTTCATTCTTCTGCATATTGGATATCCAGTTTTCCCAGCACCATCTATTGAAGAGACTGTCTTTTCAGTTTACTATATATGTACAGATTTGTTTCTGGATTCTCTATTCTGTTCCATTGGTCTATGTGCCTTGTTTTATGCAAGTACCAGCTGTTTTGGTTACTATAGTTCTGTAGTATAATTCAAGGTCAGGTAATGTGATTCTTCCAGTTTTTTTTTTTTTTCTTTTTGCTCAAGATAGCTTTGGCTATTCTGGGTCTTTTGTGGTTCCATATGAATGTCATTGGTATTTTCATAGCATTGGATTGATCTGTAGGTTGCTTTGAGTAGTATGGACATTTAAACAATATTGATTCTTCCAATTCATGAACATGGAATATATTTCCTTTTTTAATATATATTTCCATTCTTTCGTGTTCTCTTCAATTTCTTGCTTCAGTGTTTTATGATTTTCATTATAGAGCTCTTTTAATTCTTTGGTTAAATTAATTCCTGGGTATTTTATATGTAGCTATTGTAAATAGGATTACTTTCTTTTCTTTTCTCTGTTTTTTTTTTTTGTTTTGGAGACAGAGTCTCACTCTGTGGCCCAGACTGGAGTGCAGTGGCGCCATCTTGGCTCACTGCAACCTCTGTCTCCTGGTTGAAGCAATTCTCCTATCTCAGCCTCCCAAGTAGCTGAGATTACAGGCACCCACCACCATGCCCAGCTAACTTTTTTGTATTTTTAGTAGTGACGAGGTTTCACCATGTTGGCCAGGCTAGTCTCGAACTCCTGACCTCAAGTAATCCACCAGCCTCAGCTTCCCAAAGTGCTGGGATTACAGGCGTGAGCCGCCGCCCCTGGCAGGATTACTTTCTTGATATCTTTTTCAGATTGTTTGCTGTTAGCATATAGAAATGCTACTCATTTTTGTATGTCGATTTTGTTTTTGTTTTTATTTTTTTATTTGTCTTAAGGTTATACCTGAATGTATGTTGATTTTGTATCCTATAACTTAGTTTATCACTTTTAAGAGGTTTTTGGTGGAGTCCCTGGGTTTTTCCATATGTAAATTCATATCATTTGCGAATAGTGATAATTTTATTTCTTCCTTTCCAATTTGGATGCCCTTTATTTCTTTCTTTTGTCTGAATGCTCTTACTAGGACTTCTAGTACTATGTTGAATAACAGTGGTGACAGCAGGTATCCTTGTCATGTTCCAGATCTTAAAGGAAAGGCTTTCAGTTTTTCCCCATTCAGTATGATGCTAGCTATAGGCTAGCTATGGCTTTTACTGTGTTAAGGTATGTTCCTTCTATACCCAGTGTTTTTAGGGTTTTTATGATGAAGGGATGTTGAATTTTATTAAATGCTCTTTCAGCATCAATTGAAATAATCATATGGTTTTTGTCCTTCATTCTGTTGATTCTTTAAATGTTTAGTAGAATTCAGTGGTGAATTGGGTCTTGGACTTTTCTTTGATGAGAGACTTGGCTGGCACAGTGGCTCATGCCTGAAATCCCAGCACTTTGGGAGGCCAAGGCGGGGGAATCGCCTGAGGTCAGGAGTTCAAGACCAGCCGGCCAACATGGCGAAATCCCATCTCTATTAAAAATACAAAAATTAGCTGGATGTGGTGGCACGCACCTATAATCCCAGCTACTCAAGAGGCTGAGGCAGGAGAATAGATTGAACCCAGGAGGCAGAGGTTGCAGTGAGCCAAGATCATGCCACTGCACTCCAGCCTAGGTGACAGAGCAACACTGTCCCAAAAAAAAAAAAAAAAAAATTAGCTGTACATGGTGGTGCACGCCTGTAGTCTCAGCTGCTCAGGAGACTGAAGCAGGAGAATCACTTGTACCTGGGAGGCAGAGGCTGCAGTGAGCTGAGATCAAACCACTGCACTCCTGGGCAACAGAGTGACACTCTGTCTCAAATGAATGAATGAATGAATGAATGAGACTTATTACAGCTTCAATCTCGTTTTGGATTTCTTCATGGTTTAATTTTGGAAGGTTGTTTGTGTTGAGGAACTTACCTATTTCATCTAGATTTTCCAACTTATTGGACATGTAGTTGCTCATTGTAGCCACTAAGCATCTTTTGAATTTCTGGGATATCAGTTGTCTCCTTTTTAATCTCTGATTTTATTTGAGTCTTCTCCCTTTGTTTCTTAGTCTGCCTAAAGCTTTGTCAGTTTTGTTTATCATTTCAAAAAACCAACTTTTCATTTTGTTGATATTTTTATTTTCTTTGTTTCCATTTTGTTTATTTCTGCTCTGATCTTTATTATTTCTTTTCTTCTACTAACTTGGAGTTTAATTTGCTCTTGATTTTCTTTTCTTTTCTTTTCTTGCTGGAGTGCAGTGAAGCAATCTCAGTTCACTGCAACCTCTGCCACCCGGGTTCAAGCCAGTCTCCTGCCTCAGCCTTCCAACTAACTGAGATCATAGGCACCTGCCACCATACTTGGCTAATTTTTTGTATTTTTAGTAGAGACAAGGTTTCATTATGTTGGCCAGGCTGGTCTCAAACTCCTGACCTCAGGTGATTAGCCTGCCAGGTTGGATTGCAGTGGCTTGATTCTGGCTTACTGCAACCTCTGCCTCCTGGGCTCAAGCAATCTTCCCACCTCAGGCCCCTGCCCCCTCTGCCCCAAGTAGCTGTGACTACAGGCATATGCCACTATGCCTGGCTAATTTTTTTTGTGTTTTTGGTAGAGACAGAGCACCGTGTTGTCCAGGCTGGTCTCAAACACTTGTGCTCAAGTGATCCACCCACCTCAGCCTCCCAAAGTGCTGGAATTACAGGCGTGAGCCACTGTGCCCTGCCTGTTTTTCTAGTTCTTTAAGATATTTCATGTCCACAGAGGAGAGCTAAAGAAAAAAAAGATGTTTCATTAGGTTATTTATTTGAAGTTTTTCTCCTCTTCCTCCTCCTCTTCTTCCTTCTTCCTTCTTCTTCAATCTTCTTCTTCTTCCTTTGTTCTTCTTCTTTTTTAATTTGAGACAGGGTCTCACTATGTTGTCCAGGCTGGTCTTGAACTCCTACCTCAAGTGATCCTCCCACCTCAGCCTCCCCAAGTGCTACGATTACAGGAGTGAGCCACCATGCCTGGCCTTTTTTTCATATATATATATATATACACATATACATTTTTTTTTAATTATACTTTAAGTTCTGGGGTACATGTGCAGAATGTGCAGGTTAGTTACATAAGTATGCACGTGCCATGGTGGTTTGCTGCATCCATCCCTTGTCATCTACATTAGGTATTTCTCCTAATGTTAGCCCTCCCCAATCCTCCCACCCCCTGCTATCCCTTCCCTAGTCTCCCCACCCCTCAACAGGCCCCAGTGTGTGATGTTCCCCTCCCTGGGTCCATGTGTTCTCATTCTTCAACACTCACTTATGAGTGAGAACATGCAGTGTTTGGTTTTCTGTTCTTGTGTCAGTTTGCTGAGAATGATGGTTTCCAGCTACATCCATGTCCCTTCAGAGGACATGAACTCATCCTTTTTTATGGCTGCATAGTATTCCATGGTGTATATGTGCCACATTTTCTTTATCCAGTCTATCATTGATAGGCATTTGGGTTGGTTCCAAGTCTTTGCTGTTGCAAACAGTGCTGCAATAAACATACATGTGCATGTGTCTTTATAATTGAATGTTTTATAATCCTTTGGGTATATACCCAGTAATGGGATTGCTGGGTCAAAAATGGTATTTCTAGTTCTAGATCCTTGAGGAATTGCGACACTGTCTTCCACAATGGTTGAACTAATTTACACTCCCACCAACAGTGTAAAAGCTTTCCTGTTTCTCCACATCCTCTCCAGCATCTGTTGTCTCCTGATTTTTTAATGATCGCCATTCTAACTGGCATGAGATGGTATCTCAATGTGATTTTGATTTGCATTTCTCTAATGACCAGTGATGATGAGCTTTTTTTCACGTTTGTTGGCTGTATAAATGTCTTCTTTTGAGAAGTGTCTGTTCATATACTTCACCCACTTTTTGATGGGGTTGTTTGTTTTTTCTTGTAAATTTGTTTAAGTTTTTTGCAGATTCTGCTTATTAGCCCTTTGTCAGATGGGTAGATTTCAAAAATTTTTCCCTATTCTGTTGATTGCTGGTTCACTCTAATGATAGTTTCTTCTGCTGTGCAGAAGCTCTTAAGTTTAATTAGATCCCATTTGTTTATTTTGCCTTTTGTTGCCATTGCTTTTGGTACTTTAGTCATGAAGTCCTTGCCTATGCCTGTGTCCTGAATGGTTTTGCCTAGGTTTTCTTCTAGGGTTTTTATGGTGTTGGGTCTTATGTTTAAGTCTTTAATCCATCTGGAGTTAATTATCACTTATTGCTATCAAGTTCTCTCTTAGTATTGCCTTTGCTGTAGCCCATGGATTTTGGTATATTGTGTTTCCATTATCATTTTTTAAAATAAAATTTTCAATTTCCTTCTTAGTTTCTGTGTTGACCCAGTGGTCATTCAGGAACATACTGTTTAATTTCCATGTGTTTGTATAGTTTCCAAAATTCCTGTTATTTGATTTCTAATTTTATTCCATTGTGGTCAGAAAAGATGCTTGATATTCATTTTTTTGGAGTGTTTTAAGATTTGTTTTGTGATCTAGCATATGGTCTCATGTATTGTGGAGAATGTGTATTCTGCAGCTGTTGGATGAAATGTTCTGTAAATATCAGGTCCATTTGGTCTATTATGCAGATTGTTTGTTGTTTCTTTGTTGATTTTCTTTTCTTTTCTTTTTTAACATTTCACTGAACACTTTTTATTGGCCTTTTGGATAGAAATGGAAATTTATTTGCCAGGAAGGATGATCCCATCATACTGCTGCTGGAACCAGCATATGGCCTCCTCTTTGCTGATTCTGTGTTTGGCCCCATGCAGCCTGTCCTGTGCTTATTGTTTGCGATGCTGAAACCTGGCCTACCCAGCACACATAGAAGTCCAGGCCGTAGATACAATGCTTGGGTCATATTTGATACCCAAATTGATGTGTTCCTGGATCCCAAAACCAAAGTTTCCAGTATCGGAGGAGTTTTTTTTTTTTAAACGCATACTCCCATACCTTTAGACCCTTCTCTAAGATTTCCTTTGCCTTGGCCCCTTGAACTGTGCAGTGGACAGCAATCTTTTCATTTCTCCAGATGCCAAAGGATCTGGCAGTGTATCTCGCTTTGGAAAATGTGGGGGTCTGCCCTGTGAGCTGCTCCAACACTTGGCTGCTCGGGTCAGTCTGTCTCCACTCTCCCCAACACAGATGTTGAGACAGAGCTTGCGGATGCAAAGTTCCTGCATGGGGTTCTCCTTTTCACCTTGATCTGCCATGGTAGAGAACATGAAGAGCTCTTTGTTGATCTTCTATCTGGAAAATTTGTTCTATGCTGTAAGTGGGGTGTTGAAGTCTTCAGCTTTTACTGAATTGGGGTCTTTCTCTTTAGCTCTACTAATATTTGCTTTATATATCTGAGTACATATATATTTACAACTGTTACATCCTCTTGCTAAATTGACTTTTTTCTTTTTTTTTTTTTTTGTGGTGGCGGCTGGGAAGAACTAGAGGTATTCCTCGGGCGGCTGGAGGACTGAGTCAAGCCGGGACCCGAGTCCTCCGGTATCCCATTAGCCACCGCAACTTCTTTTTTTGTTGTTGTTGTTGTTGAGATGGAGTCTTGCTCTGTTGCCCAGGCTGGAGTGCAGTGGCACAGTCTCAGCGCACTGCAACCTCTGCCTCCCGGGTTCAAGCGATCCTCCTGCCTCAGTTTCCCTAGTAGCTAGGATTACAGGCACGTGCCACCATGCCCGGCTAATTTTTGTATTTTTGGTAGAGACAGGGTTTCACCACGTTGGCCAGGCTGGCCTCAAACTCCTGACCTCAGAAGATCCACCCGCCTCAGCTTCCCAAAATGCTTGGATTACAGGCGTGAACCATCGCGCTGGGCCGCTGAATTGACTTATCATTATTTAATGACCTTTATCTCCTCTTACAGTTTTATTTTTCTGGAAATCTGTTTTGTCTAATATAAGTATAGCTACTCCTGCTCTTTTTTGGTTTTCATTGACATGGAATATCTTTTTCCTTTTTTTTTCTTTTCAGTCTATTTGTGTCTCTATAGGTGAAGTGTGTTTCATGTGGGAAACAGATCATTGTTTTTTTAATCCATGCAGCCACTCTAGGTCTTTTTATCGGAGAGTTTAGTTCATTTACATTCAATAATATGTAAGGACTTACTCCTGCCATTTTATTATTTGTTTTTTGGCTGTTTGTGGTCTTCTCTCCCTCCCTTCCTTCCTTCCTTCCTATCTTCCTTTTAGTGAAGGTGGTTTTCTCTGGTGGTATGATTTAACTTACTCCTTTTTATTTTTGTGTGCGTGTTTGTTTTTTTTTTGAAACAGGATCTTGCTCTGTTGTCCTGCTGGAGTGTGGTGGTGTGATCATGGCTCACTGAAGCCTTGACCTCCAGGGTTCAAGCCATTCTCTTACCTCAGCCTCCCAAGTAGCTGGGACTACAGGCACACTGTTATCTTTTTCAATTTGAGGTTACTATGAGGCTTGTAAAATACTGTCTTATAACCCGTTATTTTAAACTGAAGACAACACTGATTGCATAAAGAAACAAGCAAAAGGAAAACTAATAAAAACTCTATAGTTTAACTTCATCCACCCCCCCTTTTTAACTTTTTGTTTCTATTTATATCTTATTGTACTGTCGATATGTCTTGAAAAGTCATTGTAGTATTTATTTATTTATTGAGACGGAGTCTCACTCTGATGCCCAGGCTGGAGTGCAGTGGCACAACTTGGCTCACTGCAACTTCTACCTCCCGGGTTCAAGAGATTCTCTTGCCTCAGCCTCCCGAGTAGCTGGAATTACAGATGTGAGCCACCACAGCCAGCCTATATTTGATTGGTTCATCTTTTAGTCTTTCTACTTAAGAGAAGAGTAGTTTATATACCACAGTTACAATGTTATAATATTCTGTGCTTTTCTGAGTACTTACTATTATCATTGAGTTTTATACCTTCAAGTGATTTCTTCTTACTCATTAACACCCTTTGCTTCCTGCCTGAAGAACTCCCTTTAGCATTTCTTTTAGGACAGGTCTAGTGTTGAAAAATTCCTTGGCTTTTGTTTGTCTGGGAAAGTCTTATTTCTCCTTCATGTTTGAAGGATATTTGCTGGACATACTAAGGTAAAAGTTATTTTCCTTCAGTACATTAAATTTTCATGCCACCTCTCCTGGCCTGTAAGGTTTCCACTGAAAAGTCTGCTGCCAGACATACTGGAGCTCCATTGTATGTTACTTGTTTCTTTTCTCTTGTGGCTTTTAGGATCCTTTCTTTATCCTTGACCTTTGGGGGTTTGGTTTTTAAATGCTTTGAGGTAGTCTTATTTGGGTTAAATAAGTGTTCTGTAACCTTCTTGTTGTTCTATAATCTTCTTGTACTTGAGTATCTTTCCCTAGGTTTGGGAAGTTCTCTATTATAATCTCTTTGAATAAACTTTCTTTATCTCTTTCTCTACCTTCTCTTTAAGGCCAATAACTCTTAGATTTACCCTTTTGAAGCTATTTTCTAGATCTTGTAGGCATGCTTTATTTATTAATTTATTTATTTTTGACAGAGTTTTACTCTTGTTGCCCAGGCTGGAGCATAATGGCACGATCTCAGCTTACCGCAACCTCTGCCTGCTGGGTTCAAGCAATTCTCCTGCCTCAGCCTCCTGAGTAACTGGGATTACAGCCTACCACCACCACACTTGGCTAATTTTGTATTTTTAGTAGAGACGGGGTTTCTCCATTATGGTCAGGCTGGTCTCAAACTCCTGACCTCAGGTGATCCACCCGCCTCAGCCTCCCAAAGTGCTGGGATTACAGGCATGAGCCACCACGCCCAGCAGTTTATTCTTTTTTTGTTTTTTATTTTATCTCCTCTGATTGTATATTTTCAAATAGCCCATCTTCAAACTCGCTAATTCTTTCTTCTGCTTGATCAGTTCTGCTATTAAGAGACTCTAATCCTTTCTTCAGTATGTCAGTTGCAGAATTCTCAACTCCAGAATTTCTGCTTGATTCTTTTTAATCATTTCAATCTGTGTTAAGTTTATCTGATAGAATTCTGATTTCTTGTCTGTATTATCTTGGAGTTCTTTGAGCTTCCTTAAAACAGCTATTTTGAATAATGTCTCTGAAAGACTACATATCTCTCTGTGTTTTCAGGATTGGTCCCTGGTACCTTATTTAGTTTGGTGAGGTCATGTTTTCTTGGATGGTCTCGATGCTTGTGGATGTTTGTTGGTGTCTAGGCATTGAAGAGTTATGTATTTATTGTAGTCTTCACAGTCTGGGTTTGTTTGTATTCATCTTTTTTGGCAAGGCTCTCCAGGTATTCAAAGGGACTTGAATGTTATGATCTAAGCTATATCTGCATTAGGGACCACCACAAGCCTAGTAATGTTATGATTCTTGTAGACTCATAGAGGTACCACCTTGGCGATCTTGGATAAGATCCAAAAGAATTATCTGAATTGCCAGACAGGGACTCTTGTTCTGTTCCCTTAATTTCTTCCAAAGAAATCGAGTCTTTCTGTCTTTGCTGAGGCTGCCTGGAGCTGGGAGTGGGTGGCACAAGAATATCTTTTGATGCTTATTCACCATTTGGATTTTCTTTTTTGTAAATCGCTTATTCAAATCCATTGCTCATTGTCTTTCTAGTTTGTTTGCTATGGTGGTTTTTCTGTAGTCCTTCCTGGTACTTGTTCATTGGTATACATATTTTCCATAGCATAAGGACAACTTTTTTTTTTTTTTTCTGTAACAGAGTCACACTCTGTTGCCCAGGCTGGAGTGCAATAGCTCGATCTCAGCTCACTACAACCTCTGCCTCCCAGGTTCAAGCTATTCTCCTGCCTCAGCCTCCAGAGCAGCTGGGATTACAGGCATGCGCTACCATGCCTGGCTAATTTTGGTATTTTTAGTAGAGACAAGGTTCCACCATGTTGGCCAGGCTGGAGTAAGTATAATTTTTAAATTCTGCTTCTCTTACTTCATACTTCTATAAGTAAAAGTCATTAATTTTTAAAATACAATAAATATTTATTGAGTACATACAATATGCCAGGTGCAGTGCTAAGCAGTGAGGATTCGCTGGAGAACAAGATAGTGATTCAGTGGGATGAATAATTAAATAGTGGAATACTTTAGATAAGTGTTATGGTAAGGGAAATACAGGAGGCTAGTAGCCATTAGGAGGGATACTTAAACTGGGGTTGGGAATCAAGGATGTCTTCATAGTAGGGAATTGATGTCTAAATTGAATGGTAAATAGATATTATTAATGCAAGACAGAGGTGTGTATGTGTGCGTGTGTGTGTTTGTGTGTGTGTGTGTTTGGTTGGCTCACTGAAAGGGTTAGATGGGATAGGACCAACAGGGGAGAACAAAGCATTATAGGGCTATGTTTACATGAAAAATGGGAAAATAGGTTGGGCACTGTGGCTCACGCTTGTAATCCCAGGACTTTGGGAGGCTGAGGTGGGCAGATCACAAGGTCAGGAGATCAAGACGATCCCGGCTAACACAGTGAAACCCTATCTCTACTAAAAATACAAACAGGCCGGGCACAGTGGCTCACACCTTTAATCGCAGTACTTTGGGAGGCTGGTGGGTGGATAGCAAAATCAGGAGTTCAAGACCAGCTTGGCCAACATGGTGAAACCCCATCTCTACTAAAAATCCAAAAAAAATTAGCTAGGCGTAGTGGTGTGCACCTGTAATCCCAGCTACTCAGGAGGCTGAGGCAGGAGAATCGCTTGAAGCCAGGAGGTAGAGGTTACAGTGAGCCGAGATCGCATCACTACACTCCAGACTTGGTGACAGAGCAGAACTCCTTCACAAAAAAAAAAAAAATACAAGTTACTCAGGAAGCTGAGGCAGGAGAATCGCTTGAATCTGGGAGGTGGAAGATGCAGTGAGCTGAAATCACGCCAGTGCACTCCAGCCTGGGCGACAGAGTGAGACTCTGCCAAAAAAAAAAGGGGGAAAATACAGTATAGCTTAAGTCTAAGGTGTAGGAGGTGGTACTCATGGATGAGGCTGAAAAGCTAAGCAGAGGCTGGATCTTACAAGGCGTTGAAAGACATGTTAAGGAGTTTGAGCTCTATCCTAGGAGAACTGGGAAGCTCTTAACCCTGTGCCTTAAAGCTAAACACTACCTATATCAGAATCACTTAGAGGTCTTATTAAAAAATGCTCACTTCTGTTTTCTGCCCCACATCTATTAAATCAGCATCACTGGAGTGAAGTCCCCAAATCTATATTTTTTAACAATGCTCCCAAGTAATTTTTTTTTTTGAGATGGAATTTTGCTATTTTCACCCAGGCTGGAGTGCAATGGTGTGATCTTGGCTCACTGAAACCTCTGCCTCCTGGGTTCAAGCGATTCTCCTGACTCAGCCTCTTTAGTAGCTGTGATCATAGGCGTGTGCCACCACACCCAGCTAATTTTTGTATTTTTAGTAGAGATGGGGTTTCGCCATGTAGGCCAGACTGGTCTCAAACTCATGACCTCAGGTGATTCGCCCGCCTCAGCCTCCCAAAGTGCTGGGATTACAGATGCGAGCCACCAAGCCTGGCCCCAGTTAATTTTTTTATTTTTGTAGAGATGGGGTATCAGTATGTTGCCCAGGCCAGTCTTGAATTCCTGGGCTCAAGTGATCCTCCTGCCCTGGCCTCCCAAAGCACTGGGATTATAGGCATGGGCCACGATGCTCAGCCAATTCATCCCTTTTTAATGCTAAGTAATATATTCCGTTGTAGACACATACCACAATTTATTAATTCACCAGTTGATGGACATTAGGATTGTTTCTAGTTTGGTGCTATTTATTAATAAAGCTGCTGTGAACATTTACATAACAGTCTTCATATGGACGTGTTTTTTTGTTGTTGTTGTGTTTTGAGATGGAGTCTCCTCTGTCACCAGGCTGGAGTGCAGTGGCACAATCTCGGCTAACTGCAACCTCTACCTCCCAGGTTCAAGTGATTCTCCTGCCTGTGCCTCCCTAGTAGCTGGGATTACAGTCCTTGCCAGCATGCCCAGCTAAGTTTTGTATTTTGCGCACCCAGCAACAGTGTGTTTCAAAAAGCAGAAGCTTAGGCTGGGTGCAGTGGCTCACCCCTGTAATCCCAGCACTTTGGGAGGCCAAGGCGGGCAGATTGCCTGAGGTCAGGAGTTCCAGACCAACCTGGCCAACATGGTGAAACCGTTTCTACTAAAAATACAAAAAATTGCCGGGCACAGTGGCTCATGCCTGTAATCCCAGCACTTGGGGAGGCCAAGGCAGGCGGATCACGGGGTCAGGAGATTGAGACCATCTGGCTAACACGGTATAACCCTGTCTCTGCTAAAAATAAAAAAAAAAAGCAGGGCCGGGTGGCACGCACCTGTAATCCCAGCTACTCGGGAGGCTGGGGCAGGAGAATCACTTGAATCCAGGGGGCGGAGGTTGCAGTGAGCCGAGATCCTGCCACTGCACTCCAGCCTGGGCGACAGAGCAAAACTCTGTCTCAAAAAAAAAAAAAAAAGTTAGCCGGGCATGGTGGCGCACTTCTGTAATCCCAGCTACCCAGGAGGCTGAGGCAGGACAATCGCTTGAACCCAGGAGGCAAAGATTGCAGTGAGCCGAGCTCATGCCACTGCACTCCAGCCTGAGCAACAGAGTGAGACTCCATCTCAAAAAAAAAAAAAACAGTTTAAAATTTTCAAGTACAACTTACTTTTTTTTATGGCTTATGCTTTTTGCATCCTATCTTATTTTATTTTATTTACTTGATTTTATTTTAAGACATGGTTTCATCCTGTTGCCCAGGCTGGAGTGCAGTGGTATGATATGGGTCACTGCAATCTTAAATACCCAGGCTCAAGCAATCCTTCCACCTGAGCACCTCAAGTAGCTGGGACTCCTGGTGTACACCATCACACCCAGATAATTTTTGTATTTTTTGTACAGCCTCCCAAAGTGCTGGGATTACAGCATCCTACCTAGGAAGTCCCAGATACTCAGGAGGCTGAGACAGGAGAATCGCTTGAACCCAGGAGGCAGAGCTTGCAGTGAGCCAAGATTGAACTACTGCACTCCAGCCTGGATGATGGAGCAAGATTCCATCTCAAAAAAAAAAAAAGAAAAAGTTAAATAAATATATTTGTGTGGGTCCATTTTCAGAAATTCTATTCGATTCCATTTTATTCTATGTCTATGGTAATCATTTTAATAGAGAAAACAATTATTTAACATGCCATTGTTCTTTAGAGAAGAAAAAAGTAAGAAAACAGTTATTTTACTTTGGTGAAAATAACTCTGAAATTATTCTTAGGTATTATGAAAAAAGGCTGAATCTTTTTTTTTTTTTTTTTTTTTTTTGAGATAGGGTCTCACTCTGTCGCCCAGGCTGGAGTGCAATGGCTTGGTCTTGGCTTACTGCAACCTCCGCCTTCCAGGTTCAAGTGATTTTCCTGCCTTAGCCTCCGGGGTAGCGGGGATTACAGGTATGTGCCAACACGCCTGGCTAATTTTTGTATTTTTTAGTAGAGATAGGGTTTCACCATGGTCTTGAACTCCTGACCTCAGGTGATCTGCCTGCCTCTGCTTCCCAAAGTGCTAGGGTTACAGGCTAGAGCCACAGCGCCCAGCCAGGCTGAATGTTATACATGAGAATAATTTGCATTCTTCCCAAATATCTCTTACTCTAACTAGGAATATATGTGTATCTTAAAGGTATTTCCTGTAACTAATTTCTAGGGTGTAAGTTATCATTGTATCGAACATGCATTTTTTGTGCATAGGGAGTAATTAGGCATTCTTTGCTTGTAGTTTCATTGTTCTCCAAATAAAAAAGAGAGTAAAACAAACTCATCATGTGGAAATCTTTAAAATAACCTAAACCAGGTCCTATTAAAGAATAATGAAAAAAAAAAAAGAAAATTTCAAAGGCTAAATCAAAATAAATTCTGTTCTTTGGGAACAACAGCCACTTAAATACCACAAATCAAGGAAGGGGATTTCCTGACTTCTGCTTCCAAGCAATTCCAATAAATGAAGGAGGAAGTGATTTTCCTTTTTAAAAAACTTACTGTTGGCAGGATTAGTGTACTTCCTTTCACTCTTTTAGGATGTTAAACACATGTACACTAATATTCGCATACTTCATAAATCTTTGGGATTTTGTCAGATTCTAAGTAAAATGCAGATTTTTAATTTTTATTTCTATTTATTTTATTTATTCATTTATTTTTGAGACAGTGTTTCACTCTTGTTGCCCAGGCTGGAGTGCAGTGGCGCAATCTTGGCTCACTGCAACCTCAACCTATTGGGTTCAAGTGATTCTCCTGCCTCAACCTCCCAAGTAGTTGGAGGCATGTGCCACCACACCCAACTAATTTTGTATTTTTAGTAGAGACAGGGTTTCACCTTGTTGGTCAGGCTGATCTCGGACTCCTGACCTCAGGTGATCCACCCGCCTCGGCCTCCCAAAGTGCTGGGATTACAGGTGTGAGCCACGGCACCTGGCTTTATTTATTTATTTATTTTTTTTTGAGATGGAGTCTCACTCTGTCACCCAGGCTGGAGTGTAGTGGCATGATCTTGGCTCACTGCAACCTCTGCCTACTGGGTGCAAGCAGTTCTCTGCCTCAACCTCCCAAGTAGCTGGGATTACCGCCACTATGCCCGGCTGATTTTTGTATTTTTAGTAGAGACGGGGTTTCATCATCTTGGCCAGGCTGGTCTTGAACTCCTGACTAAGTGATCGACCCACCTTGGCCTTCCAAAGTGCTGGGATTACAGGCATGAGCCACCACACCCGGTCTTTTATTTTTTTTGAGACGGAGTTTTGCTCTTGTCACCCAGGATGGAGTGCGGTGGTGAGATCTCGGCTCACTGCAACTTCTGTCTCCCAGGTTCAAGTGATTCTCCTGCCTCAGCCTCCCTGCAGCTGGTATTACAGGCACCCACCATCATGCCTGACTAACTTAGATTTTTAGTAGAGACAGGGTTTTGCTATGTTGGCCAGGCTGGTCTCAAACTCCTGACCTCAGGTGACCTATGCACCTCAACCTCCCATTGCTGGGGTTATAGGTGTGAGCAACCACACCCAGCCTATTTTTATTTTTATTTTTATTTTCAGACGAAGTCTCGCTCTGTTGCCCAGGCTAGAGTGCAGTGGCACGATGTGGGCTCACTGCAACCTCCGCCTCCCAGGTTCAAGCAATCCTCCTGCCTCAGCCCCCCAGTAGCTAGGATTACAGGCACACACCATCATGCTTGGCTAATTTTTGTATTTTTAATAGAGACAGGGTTTCACCATGTTGGCTAGGCCGGTCTTGAACTCCTGACCTCAGGTAATTCACTCACCTTGGCCTCCCAAAGTGCTGGGATTATAGGCGTGAGCCACTGGGCCTAGCCTATTTTTATTTTTTATTTATTGAGATGGAGTCTCACTGTCACCCAGGCTGGAGTGCAATGTCTCAGTCTCAGCTCACCGCAACCTCTGCCTCAAGTTCAGGTGATTCTCCTGCCTCAGCCTCTTGGCTAATTTTTGTATATTTAGTAGAGACAGGGTTTCACATGTTGGCCAGGCTAGTCTCGAACTCCAGCCTCAAGTGATCCACTGGCCTTATCCTCTCAAAGTGCTGGGATTATAGGCACGAGCCATGGTTCCAAGCTCAGAATGTTAAATTGTTTCAGTAAAAAGTCATTCTGTTATGGAAATGTTACAGATGCATTACTAAAAGGGAGAGAAACATCAAGGCATCAACACTTACTGTCAGGGATCTCTTATCATGGTGGAATAAACATAAGCTTTGGAGTCAGAATAAATTTGCATTCTCTTTGACTTATTATGAGTCAGGGGGCAAGTTTCTTACCTTCTCTAAGCCTCAGCTTCTTCCTTTGCAATAATAACACTTGACTGACAGTGTTATGAGGGTTAAATTAAAAGACATTTAGTATTCTGCTTGGCCTAGAGTAAACACTCAGTAAATACTTTCTCACTTCTCCCAGACTGAGAAGTTTTCTGGAAGTAAATTGCATAGCCCACAGCAGAAGTTAATCTTTTGGTTCTTCCTCATTCTTTTTTAGTAACAGAATGTTAGAAGTTTGAAAAGTACTGGAGGACAGGAGAACACCTGAGCTCAGGGATCAGACTCTAGGATAAGAAACTAGTTCAGCAGGAAGTGTGCACTGTCAGCCCCTTAAGGATCATATGCTCAAGGTGTCCAATCCCATCGCACATGTTTAATACCTCAAATGTCACTTGATGGTAGAAGACTCTCTGGGGAACTCTTTGAGAACAGTACCCAGCTGTAGTGGAAGGCTCACCTGAGAGCACCTTTTAGTCTTTCTCTATCCGTCTTTGTCCTCAGTGTAATTTAATTATGTCCTTTCTTGCTGCAGCTTTTAAATTCAGACCCTTGTTATTAGTGTCTGTCACCTTAAATTACCAGATTTGGGCTCTCTTCACCTCCTCCCATCTTTATCCTGCGAAAGAGATAGTGGTACTGCCTAATTTGTTTCTGCTTGTTCTTCCCATCTCCCCAACACACCTGATGTTTAACAATTAATTTTATTCCAAAAAGCAGAAAAAAAAATTTCCCAATGCCCTGGCTATTTATTGGGGAACTCTCCACATTCATATTAGCAAAAAACAGATTCTCAATTATGTGTGCAAATATCTTAATGTACTTTAGGGATCATGCAGACTAATTGTCAATTTCTGTTTTCAGAATATTGGCCAAAACATGAAATAGTCTCAATTGGACTGGTCATACTAATTTATTTTTATATCTGTATCACTATTCACATTTTATTGAAGAACAAAATGAAGATCAGACTTTCTATATACTGTTTATGTACTATATACTAAGTATATACTTAGTATATACTATACTAAGCCAGGTGCCGTGGCTCACACCTGTAATCCCAGCACTTTGGGAGGCCGAGGCGGGTGGATCACCTGAGGTCAGGAGTTCGAGATCAGCCTGACCAACAAGGTGAAACCCTGTCTCTACTATATATATACTATATACATTAAGTATAATGCCCTGAGAATGTAAGAAGTACAATATTTGGACTTTATACCTAAGTTTCAAGGAAGGCAAAGTAGTGTTAGAACTTAAAGTTCCTAATTCTGCTTTTTTGCATGTACAAAAATTTTGTCCTATAGTGCATTGGAGCTATCTCAAGCATAAAAATGCGCAGAACTCTTTCTCTGATTCTATGTATATAAAATATATTCATATGTATGTATGTACATCCACCTTACACTGTAACACCTAACAGTATTTCATTGGCCAAGTGTGGTGGCTCAAGCCTGTAATCCCAGCACTTTGGGAGGCCAAGGTGGGTGGATCACTTGAGGTCAGGAATTCGAGACCAGCCTGGCCAACATGGTGAAACCCCATCTCTACTAAAAGTACAAAAATTAGCTGGGCATGGTGGCATGGGCCTGTAATCCCTGCTACTCTGGAGACTGAGGCAGGAGAATCCCTAGAACCCAGGAGGTGGAGGTTGCAGTGAGCTGAGATCACGCCAGTGCACTCCAGCCTAGATGACAGAGTGAGACTCTGTCTCAAAAAAAAATCAACATACAGGATCAGATACATTTCTTCAGCCACAAATGGTGAGAAAACTTAATTTTAAATGTCATTTAAGGTAACATTAAGGCCAGGTGCAGTGTCTCACAATTATAATTCTAGCACTTTGGGAGGCTGAGGTGGGCAGATCACTTGAGGCCAGGAGTTCAAGACCAACCTGGCCAACATGGTGAAACCCAGTCTCTACTAAAAATACAAAAAATTAGCCAGCAGTAGAGGTGGGTGCCTGTAATTCTAGCTACTTGGGAGGCTGAGGCGGAAGGATTGCTTGAACCTGGGAGGCCAAGGTTGCAGTAAGCTGAGATCGTGCCACTGCACTCCAGCCTGGTAACATAGCAAGACTCCATCTCAAAAAAAAAAAAATGGTTGTTGAGAAAATTGGCTATTTGTATGGAAAAATAGGAAATACCATCTCTATCTTACATCAAAATAAATTCCTGATATAGGCCAGGTGTGGTGGCTCACACCTGTAATCCCAGCACTTTGGGAGGCCAAGGCGGGCGGATCACTTGAGGTCAGGAGTTTGAAACTAGCCTGGCTAACATGGTGAAACCTCATCTCTACTGAAAATACAAAAATATAATTAGCCAGGCATGGTGGCTGCTGCCTGTAATCCCAGCTACTTGGAAGGCTGAGGCAGGAGAACTGCTTGAACCCAGGAGATGGAGGTTGTAGTGAGCCAAGATTGCACCACTACACTCCAGCCTGGGTGACGGAGCAAGACTGTTTTTTTTTTTTAAAAAAAAAACCTGATATAGTAAAGTCCTAATAAACACAGCACCACAAAGCAGTGTATAGAAGGATTTGAAGGTTAAAAAAAAGAAAGTTATTTTTAAGAGACAGGGCCTTGCTGTGTTCCCCAGGCTGGAATATAGTGATTGTTCATATTCACAGTTACAGCTCACTGCAACCTCAAATTCCTGGACTCAAGCGATCCTCCTGCCTCAGCCTCCTGAGTAGCTGGGACTACAGGCATGTGCTGCTGTGCTCAGCTTCAAATATTAAAGGAATAATTTCTAATGCAAATTCCTCATTCTTTTTCTTTCTCTTTTAACTGCCCATAAAATAGCTGAATGCACTAGTACAAGGGTCAGCAAATTATTTCTGTAAAGGACCAGTTATTAAGTATTTTAGACTCTTATGGCCACATATAGTGTCCGTACACCCCCTACTCCTTTCTTTTTCTACTCTTATACCTTCTCTTTTCGCTTTATAATCCTTTAAAAATATAAAAACTATTTTAGCTTTTGGGCCACACAAAATAGGTCATGGGCCAGATTCACTCACAAGCTACAGGTTGCCAACCCCTGCACTAGAACATATGCTCTGAGCTCTGTAGATTTTGTTGAAATGAGCTCAGCCAACATTAAATCATTAATTACTTAATGTAACCTGAGAGTGCTGATTAAATATTACCGTTGCCATTTTAGAAATTGGAAAATTGAAACAAAGAGAAGCTAGATGACTTACCTAAGACTATACTCTGTAGTAGACAACAGACTTGTTACTCTTTTATGTATATATATATATATATGGGCCAATTTAAAACACGTGTGTGTGTGTGTGTGTATACACACATATGACATAAAAGAAAAAATACAAGATCAAATACATTTCTTCAGCCACAAATGGCAAGAAAATTTAGTTTTAATTATGAATTAATTATAAATGTTTATATATATAATTTTACTTATAAATGTTTTATATAACTATATATGGGCCAATTTTATATATACATATATATATATATATATATATATATATATTTTTTTTTTTTTTTTTTTAGGTGAGACCTTGCTCTGTCACCCAGGCTGAAGTGCTATGGCACAATCATGCCCCACTGCAGCCTCAACCTGCTGGGCTCAAGCAATCCTCCCCACTCAGACTCCTGAGTAGCTGGGACTAGTCTATCTTGGTAAAGAAACTGGGAAAGGTAGTGTGAAAATAACTAAAAGTTTTAGTTATTGTAGTTGTCAAAAAAATCGTTAACATTTTCCAGATCCTAACATTAAAAGAACACCAGGCCGGGCGCGGTGGCTCAAGCCTGTAATCCCAGCACTTTGGGAGGCCGAGGCGGGTGGATCCCGAGGTCAAGAGATCGAGACCATCCTGGTCACCATGGTGAAACCCCGTCTCTACTAATACAAAAAATTAGCTGGGCACGGTGGCGTGTGCCTGTAATCCCAGCTACTCAGGAGGCTGAGGCAGGAGAATTGCCTGAACCCAGGAGGCGGAGGTTGCGGTGAGCCGAGATCGCGCCATTGCACTCCAACCTGGGTAACAAGAGCGAAACTCCGTCTCAAAAAAAAAAAAAAAAAAAAAAAAGAACACCAAAGAATTAGGTCCACTGGGTAAGAGGATTGTGTGGAACACTGGACCATTTTAAAGAATTTTGACAGTCAGGTGCAGTGGCTCATGCCTGTAATCCCAGCACTTTGGGAGGCCAAGGCAGGCAGATCACCTGAGGTCAGGAGTTCGAGACCAGCCAGGCCAACATGGTGAAACCCCATCTCTACTAAAAATACAAAAATTAGCCAGGCATGGTGGCGGGTGCCTGTAATTCCAGCTGCTCAGGAGGCTAAGGCAGGAGAATCGCCTGAACCCAGGAGGTGGAGGTTGTAGTGAGACAAGATTAAGCCATTGCACTCCAGCCTGGGCAACAAGAGTGAAACTTCATCTGAAAAAAATTTTAAAAAATAAAAAAGAATGTTGGAGTGAATATGTACAATGCCTTCCCAAGGAGTGAGAAAAGGTCAGCAATTTCATCCAGGCCACATCCTTTTAGGAACTGACCTCATCTGGAAAGCAAATTGTTTATTCCAATCATTTAAATGTGATGGAAGTTCATAATAAATGAGCTCTGGCAATTGGTTCTAAAAGAGTCATTCCTAGATTCTTTACTCTGAAAAGAGTCCCAGATGTGTTCAATTTCTCTCCTTTCATTGGGATTTTTTTTGTTAGATTTATTAGGGAAGTATAGTATTGTGTTTTAGGGTTGCTTGATTTGTTTTGTGTTTATAACTACTAGACAATGTCAGCAGCCACTAAACCTGGGGGTTTTTTATAGCCAGTGAATAGAATTAGAACCAAGGCCAGACATGGTGGCTTACACCTGTAATCCCAGCACATTAGGAGGCTGAGGCAGGCAGATTGCTTGAATCCAGGAGTTTGAGACCGACCTGGGCATGTGGCAAAACCCCCAACTCTACAAAACATGCAAAAAGTAGACAGGCATGGTGGTGCATGCCTGTAGTTCCAGCTACTTGGGAAGCTGAGGCAAGAGGATTTTTTGAGACTAGAATATGGAGGTTGCAGTGAGCTGAGATTGCCCCATTGCACCCTGGCCTGGATGACAAAGTGAGACCCTGTCACAAAAAAAGAAAAGGAATTACGAACTCTAATTAGTTCATTTACATAGCAGAATTGGAAGCTAGGGCTTTAGTTTTAGCACTCTTGCAATTATAAGTTACTACTTGAAATAAAGGCTGACCATATTTTTAAAATCTTTATTTCTGTTAGGCAGTTTACTTATTATTATTATTCTTTTTTTAATTTTGAGACAGAGTCTTGCTCTGTTACCCAGGCTGGAGTGAAATGGTACAGTCTCAGCTCACTGCAGCTTCTGTCTCCCACATTCAAGCAATTCTCCTACCTCAGCTTCCTCAGTAGCTGGGATTACAGGCTATAGGCGTGTACCACCACACAGGGTAATTTTTGTATTTTTCATAGAGACAAGGTTTCACAATGTTGACCAGGCTGGTCTCAAACTCCTGACCTCAAGTGGTCCACCTGCCTTGGCCTCCTAAAATGTTGGGATTACCGGTGTGCGTCACTGTGCCTGCCCAAGCAGTTCATTTATGGAGCAGCTAAAGTAAATAAAAGACGAAAAGATAGGGCCAGGTGCGGTGGCTCATGCCTGTAATCCCAGCACTTTGGGAGGCCGAGGTGGGTGGATCACCTGAGGTCAGGCATTTGAGACCAGTCTGACCAATATGGTGAAATCCCGTCTCTATAAAAAAAAAAAAAAAGAAAGAAAGAAAAAAGAAGAAAAGACACCATCTTCTATAAGTAGTTTTCATCCTAGTCAGAGGTAATCACCAGACTCTAGCCTGAGCAACAGAATGAGACCCTGACTTAAAAAAAAAAAATTGACTGGGTGAGGTGGCTCATGCCTGTAATCCCAACACTGCGGGAGGCCAAGGCAATTAGATCACCTGAAGTCAGGAGTTCGAGACCACCCTGGCCAATATGATGAAACACCGTCTCTACTAAAAATATAAAAATTAGTCGGGTGTGATGGTGCATGCCTGTAATCCTAGCTCTGAGATCATGCCACTGCACTCCAGCCTGGGCAACAGAGTGAATGGTGCATGCCTGTAATCCCAGCTCTGAGATCATGCCACTGCACTCCAGCCTGGGCAACAGAGTGAGACTTCATCTTCCAAAAAAAAAAAATTAGTCAGGCATGGTGGCATGAACCTGTGGTCCAGCTTCTTGGGAGGCTGAGGTAGGAGAATCGCTTCAGCCTGGAAAGTTGAGGCGGCAGTGGGCCACGATTGTACCACTGCACTGTAACCTGGGTGACAGAGCGAGACCCTGTCTTAAAAAAAATAAAGGACTTAAGAATAATAATTTTCTAGGATATATCTTAGAGTTGACCAATGTAGGTTTATTTAATTTGGTACATGGTTTGCTCTTCCAGTATGTAGATTCATGTCTTTTCCCACCTCCACCTAAAGTATTAACTGAATTACAGTTTTAAATATTAATTCTATTCCATTACTTTTGTTTTCTTCTTCATGGCATTCAGAAATATGTATGTTGGATCTGGTTTGATTACTTTATCACTTTGTTTTTAATCTTTTTAATCTCTTTAATTTTTCTCGGCCTTTCTTGTTCCCAACCTCTATATCTCAAATTATATATTTGGTCCTTACTGTTCTTTTTTTTTGTTTTAGGTCACATTCCTTGGGACACAGACTCTAAGAGATGTGTATGTATGAATATTGGCAAGTACCCTTGGGATCAGCAGTTGTGACAAAGTGAAAGGATTGGACAGAGGAGCTGCTGAACTATAATCGGTGATGTGCTAATAAATAGTTAACGACTGACTGTTGAGAGGGGAAAGTTTTGATTTGTAACATTTGACAATTTCCAGTGTGTAAATATTTTTTTTTTCTTTTTCTCTTTTTTGAGATGAAGTTTCACTCTTTTGCCTAGGCTACAGTGAAGTGGTGTGATCTCAGCTCACTGCAACCTCTGCCCCCTAGGTTCAAGCAATTCTCCTGCCCCAGCCTCTTGAGTAGCTGGGATTACAAGTGCCCACCACCATGCCCGGCTAATTTTTTTTTGTGACAGGGTCTTGCTCTATCGCCCAGGCTGGAGTGCAATGGCAAGACCTCTGCTCGCTGCAGTCTCCGCCTCCTGGGTTCAAGTGACTCTACTGCCCCAGCCTCCCAAGCAGTTGAGATTACAGGCACCTGCCACCACAACCAGCTAATGTTTGTATTTTTAGTAGAGACAGAGTTTCACCATATTGGCCAGGCTGGTCTCGAACTCCTGACCTCATGATCCACCCAACTCGGCCTCCCAAAGTGCTGGGAATACAGGTGTGAGCCACTGCGCTCGGCCAGTGTGTAAATATTTCTATCATGGTTAACTGAAAGTTAACAACATGATGTTACCGAACATGGAGCTGGAAAGAAATGCTTAGTAGCTAATCCCAGCACTTTGGGAGGCTAAGACAGATGGATCAGCTGTGCTCAGGGGTTTCAGACCAGCCTGAGCAACATGTCGACACCCTGTCTCTACAGAAAATCAAAACATTTGGTCTGGTGTGGTGGCTCACTCCTGTAATCCCAGCACTTGGGGAGGCCGAGGCAGGCAGATCACCTGAGGTCAGGAGTTCAAGACCAGCCTGGCCAACGTGCTGAAACCCCCATCTCTACTAAAAATAAAAAAAATTAGCTGGGTGTGATGGTGCATGCCTGTAATCCCAGCTACTCAGGAGGCTGAGGCAGCTTGAACCTGGGAGGCAGAGGTTGCAGTGAGCCAAGGTCGTGTCACTGCACTCCAGGCTGGGCATCAGAGTGAGATTCCATCTCAAAAAATAAATAAATAAAATTTTAAAAATAAAATAAAATAAAATAATTAGCCAAGCATGGTAGTGCCTGCCTGTAGTCCCAGCTACTTGGGAGCCTTGAGGTGGGAGGATTGCTTGAGCCTGGGAGGAGGGGATTGCAGTGAGCCATGACTGTGCCACTACACTCCATCCTGGGCAACAAAGCAGGAACTCATCTCAAAAAGAAAAAAAATTCATAATAGCACCCGTTCAGATACATAATGGACAATCTCTAAAGAATAGATAATAGTATAGTAAAATTAGAAAGAAATGAGTATTAAGTGTTTATGACTTTGGTTTTGAATATAATTTATTTAGTTTTAAGTATATATACTTTAAGTTTTAATAATGGCTGTGTTTAACAACCTGCTTACAAAATTCCTAAAAATGTAACAGTTGGCTCTCACAGGCCAGTAGGAGCCAGTTCCAGCACACCACTGGCCATGATGCAGTTGCAACAAAGGTCTCAGCCAGTCCCATGGGGAACTTTCAAGTCAGAATGGCCCTTCAGAATTGTCTCACCCCAAGGCAAGTGCCTTGGTATGGACCTGTCACTACAGGAAGGTAGATCTTCAGGAGAAGGTGTTGTCTTGGGTGAAGGGGTTCTCTTTGAGTCCTAGAGAAGGATTCAGCCACTACTTCCAGCAACTTGAAGTATGAGTGCTCCAGTCCTGAAGTGGGTATTTAGGGAACATACCATAGCATCCACTGTACTTATGTATCCTGTAGTTTAGTCTTGGTTCTAAAAAAAATACTATGCTTTGGGATAGTATTTTTTTCCAGTATAGTTTCATCTGTCAAAACTTGTGATTCTTGTTTCTGTGGGGTTTCTTTTGTTATAGTAACTTTGTATGGATACTGAATTTTTGTTTGTTGTTTTGAGACAGAGTCATGCTCTGTCACCCAGGCTGAATGCAGTGGCGTAATCTCGGCTCACTGCAACCTCCGCCTCCCAGGTTCAAGCGACTCTCCTGCCTTAGCCTCCTGAGTAGCTGGAATTTCAGGTGCGCACCACCACATCTGGCTAATTTCTTTTGTACTTTTAGTAGAGATGGGATTTCGCCATGTTGGCCAGGCTGGTCTTGAACTCCTGTCCTCAGGTGAAACCCGCCTCAGCCTCCCAAAGTGCTGGGATTACAGCTGTGTGCCACCATGCCTGGCCAGGATACTGAATTTTGGTTGTGATTGTTATTCAGATTTGAGCTTGTTTGATTATTTATTTATTTATTTATTTTTGAGACAGTGTCTTGCTCTGTTGCCCAGGCTGGGGTGCAGTGGCAGTAATCTCGGCTCACTGCAACCTCCATCTCTCAGGTTCAGGCGATTCTCCTGCCTAAGCCTCCCAAGTAGCTGGGATTACAGGCACCCACAACCACACCTGGCTAATTTTGTATTTTTAGTAGAGACGGGGTTTTACCATGTTGGCCAGGCTGGGCTGGAACTCCTGGCCTCAAGTGATCTTCCTGCCTTGGCCTTCCAAAGTGCTAGGATTACAGGTGTAAACCACCATGGCTGGCCTCATTTTTAATATGTTGGGTTTTTCTGGACCGGCTTTTAACAGATGGCTCTTTTGGAGAGTTTTGAGGGTCTTTCCTGGTTTTTCAGCTCGAGAGCTCCCTCTTCTGTTGTTATAGTTTTCTTAATTATAGGGTGCCTTTCTTGTAGTCAAACTTCCTGATTTTCCTAGTGTTTTTTTTTTTTCAGTGGGATACTTATTACCAGGAACAATTATTTTATTTTCCAAAGTGCCTCTTTATCCCCAAAGACACACTTTCTCAAGACTGCCACCATCATTCCTATGAATTCTCCAAGCCCTTCTGACTTCTGTTGCCAGTGCTGATATGCCAGGTTTCAGACCAGTTCTCGGCTGTTCCCACTAAAGGTTGGGCACCTTCTTTCTGGGAGTGAACACTTGTTGATGTTATCAGGTTCCATTAATGTTTAAGACCCTCCATATTTCCTACTCTTTCAAGCAGCTTCAGTGATGTCTACACTCTTGTGGGGGTTCTGGCAGGTTGTCAGGGTATTTTTTCCAACTTGTATATAAATTGCGTATTGTAGCATTTTTCTGTTGTAGGAAGTTTTATTTGCTGTTCTTTTTGCTCTGTGTAGTTTTTAGAAAGAAATTGGGGAGAGTTACAGGAACCCAGAAGGTATATTTCTTTTCTTTTTTTTTTTTTTTTGAGACTGAGTCTCACTCTGTTGCCTAGCCTGAGTGCAGTGGCCCAATTTTGGTTCACTGCAGCCTCCCCCTCCCAGATTCAAGCGATTCTCCTACCTCATCCCCCTGAGTAGCTGGAATTACAGATGTGCACCACCACACCCGGCTAATTGTGTGTTTTTAGTAGAACGGGTTTTTGTCATGTTGGCCAGGCTGGTCTTGAACTCCTGACCTCAGGTGATCTGCCCGCCTCAGCTTCCCAAAGGGCTGGGATTACAGGTGTAAGTCACCGTGCCTGGCCTTTCTTTTTAATATGTATAAATAATTGAGTCTCACTCTGTCACCCAGACTGGAATGCAGGGCAGTGATCTTGGCTCATTGCAGCCTCCCTGTCCCAGGTTCAAGCAGTTCTCCTGCCTCAGCCTCCTGAGTAGTTGAGACTGCCCTCATGCACCACCACGCCCAGCTAATGTTTGTATTTTTAGTAGAAATAGGGTTTTACCACATTGGCCAGGCTGGTCTCAAACTCCTGACCTCAAGTGATCTGCCTGCCTTGGCCTCCCAAAGTGCTGGGATTACAGACATGAGTCACCATGCCACCATGCCCGGCTTTTTTTTTTTTTTAGACAAAGCCTTGCTTTGTCACCCAAGCTGGAGTGCATTGGCACAATCATAGCTGACTGCAATCCCCTCTTCCCAGTCTCAAGTGATCCTTTCACCTCTGGCTCCTGAGTAGCTGGGATTTCAGGTGAGCGCCACCACATCTGGTTTGTTTTTTGATTTTTTGTAGAGACAGGATCTTGCCATGTTATCCATACTGGTCTTGAACTCTTGGACTCAAGCAGCCTCCCAAAGTACTGGGATTACAGGCGTGAAACACCACACCCAGCCTGTTTTCATTTAACATTTGTGTTTATATCTGTGCTCGATGTATACACCTAGTTTGTTGCTTTTAGTTGTTACGTTTTTTTTTTTCACAGTTTGCATCTACCTATTTTAGGTACCCATTCCTGTGGTTAAAACACTTGGGCTGGGCCAGGCACGGTGATTCACACCTGTAATCCCAGCACTTTGGGAGGCTGAGGTGGGTGGATCACTTGAGCCCAGGAATTTGAGACCAGCCTGGGCAACATGGTGAAATACCATCTCCATCTCCACAAAAAATTTTAAAAAATTAGCCTAGTATGCTGGTGCATGCCTGTAGTCCCAGCTATTTAAGAGGCTGAGGTGGGAGGATTGCCAGGAAGTCAAGGCTGCAGTGAGCCAATATCGTGCTACTGCACTGTAGCCTGGGAGACAGAGGAAGACCCTCTTTCAAAAAACAAACAAACAACCCATGGGTTGCTTCCACCTCCCTGCTATCATTGGGAGAGCTGGATAAACACTTGTATGTGTTACTGTGGTAAACCACATGACAATTTTTCTAGGACGTATATCCAGGAGATGGGATCTTGAGGTGACAGAGCGCGCGTGCACACACACACACACACACACACACAGACAGACACACACAGTCTCTTAACTTTACCAAGCACATCCAGAGTGTTTCCCAGAACAATTAAGACAGTTTACAGTTTCCTCTGCTGTGCACAAGAGGTCAGTCTCCTCCCAAATTCATGCTAAAATTTGATATTAACTACCTCTTAAATTTGCCATGCTGGTGAATAATTCATTAACTTTCAGCATTAAAGTTTGTATTTCGATACCTTGTTTAAGAAACCTTTCCTAGGCCGGGCGCGGTGGCTCAAGCCTGTAATCCCAGCACTTTGGGAGGCCGAGGCGGGTGGATCACGAGGTCAAGAGATCGAGACCATCCTGGTCAACATGGTGAAACCCCGTCTCTACTAATACAAAAAATGAGCTGGGCACGGTGGCGCGTGCCTGTAATCCCAGCTACTCAGGAGGCTGAGGCAGGAGAATTGCCTGAACCCAGGAGGCGGAGATTGCGGTGAGCCGAGATCGCGCCATTGCGCTCCAGCCTGGGTAACAAGAGCGAAACTCCGTCTCAAAAAAAAAAAAAAAAAAAAAAAAAAAAAAAAGAAACCTTTCCTCATGCTAAGTCACAAAGATATTCTACTTTTTTTTTCCTTACCCACTTCCTTACTGGAGTGCAATGGCAAGATCTTGGCTCACTGGAACCTCCACCTCCCAGGTTGAAGCAATTCTCCTGCCTCAGCCTCCTGAGTAGGTGGGATTATAGGCGCCCGCCACCATGGCAAGCTAATTTTTTGTATTTTTAGAAGAGAAGGGGTTTCATCATGTTGGCCAGGCTGGTCTTGAACTCCTGACCTCAGGTGATCCATCTATATTGACCTTCCAGAGTGCTGGGATTATAGGCATGAGCCACCGCTCCTAGCCTCTGTTTTTATTATTATTATTATTTTTTTATTTTTTATTTTTTTTAAAGACGGGGTTTCACTATGTTGGTCAGGCTGGTCTTGAACTCCCGACCTCATATGATCCACCCACCTTGGCCTCCCAGAGTGCTGGGATTACAGGCGTGGGCCACTGCCCCTGGCCCATAGCCTCTGTTTTTTATATCTTAAACCCATCTGAAGTTCACCTTTAGTGTGAGGTAAGGATCTAACTTAATTTTCTTTATATCATGAACCAGTTTTATCAACATAATTTCTTTTCTTTTTTCTTTTCTTTTTTTGCAGTGGAGTCACACTCTATCACTTGGGCTGGAGTAAAGTGGCCCAATCTCGGCTCACTGCAACCTCCACCTCCTGGATTCTCCTGCCTCAGCCTCTGGAGTAGCTGGGATAACAGGCAAGAGCCACCACACCCAGTTAATTTTTGTATTTTTAATGGAAACAGGATTTCACCCTGTTGGCCAGGCTGGTTTTGAACTCTTGACCTCGGTGATCCACCTGCCTTGGCCTCCCAAAGTGCTGGGATTACAGGCCTGAGCCACTGCGCCCAGCCAAGTTTTTTTTGTTTTTGTTTTTTGTATTTTTAGTAGAGATGAGGTTTCACCATGTTGGCCAAACTGGTCTCGAACTCCTGACCTTAGGTGATCAACTGGCCTTGGCCTCTCAAAGTGCTGGAATTACAGGCATGAGCCACCTCACCCAGCCTATTAACATAATTTCTAAATAATGTGTCTTTTCCTTATAAAGATGCTGTTGCCACCTTTATGGTGCCATGTTTTTCATGTCAAGTTCTATGTATCATGGATCTATCCTGAGCTTTCTATCTGTTCCACTGATTTATTTGTCCTTGTGTGTATCTCACTGGGTTTTTAAAAATTTCTATGGTATGTTAGGTCTTAATAATTGTTATTATTACCCCCTCTTTTTATTTTTTTACTTTTTGAGATGGAGTTTCGCTCTTGTTGCCCAGGCTGGAGTGCAGTGGCACAATCTCGGCTCACTGCAACCTCTGCCTCCCGGGTTGAAGTGATTCTCCTGCCTCAGCCTCCGGAGTAGCTGGGATTACAGGTGCGCACTACCACACCCAGCTAATTTTTTGTATTTTTATAGAGACAGGGTTTCACTAAGTTAGCCAGGCTGATCTTGAACTCCTGACCTCAGGCGATCCACCCGACTCAGCCTCCCAAAGTGCTGGGATTATAGGCATGAGCCACTGCGCAAGGCCATTATTACCCCACTTTTAACCTCCTTTTTCAAATTTGACTTAGTCTTTTCATTGACTACTTTTCCATAATCATTTTAGAAAGAGTTTGTTACATTTATAGAAAAAGTTCCAGCTAACATTTTTAACATTTAAAAACATTTTCTGAGGCCGGGTGTGGTGGCTCACGCCTGTAATCTCAGCACGTTGGGAGGCCAAAGCGGGTGGATCACCTGAGGTCAGGAGTTTGAGGCCAGCCTGGCCAACATGGTGAAACCCCATCCCTACTAAAAATATAAAAATTAGCTGGGCATGGTGTAGGGCACCTGGAGGCTGAGGCAGGAGAATCACTTGAACCCGAGAGGCAGAGGTTGCAGTAAGCCGAGATTGAGCCATTGCATTCCAGCCTGGTCAACAAGAGCAAAACTCCATCTCAAAAAAAAAAAAAAGGTGAGATGAAAATAATCAAATTACATAATGAAATAATGAAATTAAGAGAACTACTGCAGATACAACAGAAATAGAAAACAATATGATGGTCGATTATAGACTAATACATTTAATAATAATAGGTGAAGCTGGGCGTGGTGGCTCACTTTGTAATCTCAACACTTTGGTAGGCTGAGGCAGGTGGATCATCTGAGGTCAGGAGTTTGAGACCAGCCTGGCCAACAGGGTGAAACACTGTCTCCACTAAAAATACAAAATTAGCCGGGTGTGGTGGCACATGCTTATAATCCTAGCTACAAAGGAGGCTGAGGCAGGAGAATCGCAGGAGAGTACAGTGTCGCCATCTTGACTCACTGCAACCTCCGACTCTCTGGTTCAAGGGATTCTCCTGCCTCAGTTTCTCAAGTAGCTGGTATTACAGGAATGCACCACCATGCTTGTCTAATTTTTGTATTTTTGGTAGAGATGGGGTTTCACCATGTTACCCAGGGAGCTGTGGCCTGCAGTCCAACTTTGAATATCTTCATTTGTATTGTTCTCATCAGGGGTCTATGCCCCTTAAGGAACCTTTCTATACCTTACTCTAGGCTTTGTTCCTTTCTAAGAATGTATTTATCTAGACCTCTGGCTGAAAAGGAGGCCTAGAAAGGGAAGATAGAATGATACCTTTAGCTGCTTGTTGGTTGAGCGAGGATTTATTTATTATTATTTTTTCATTCTACAACCTAAGAGTTTCTCTATGAGCTTCTTGGTTTTCCTGTGTTTCGGTTTTGCAGTAGGGCTGAGGGAGAAGGCAGTGATCTACAGTGGGCAATGTGGTGGATAGAAGAGTCAAAACTTCTCCCATATCTATCCCTGTGGGGGTTAATACTGAGTGTCAACTTGATTGGATTAAAGGATGCAATATTGATCCTGGGTGTGTCTGTGAGGGTGTTGCCAAAGGAGATTAACATTTGAGTCAGTGGGCTGGGGAAAGCAGACCCACCCTTAATTGGGTGGGCACAATCTAATTAGCTTCCAGTGAATATAAAGCAGGTAGAAAAATGTAAAAAGGAGAGAGATGGCCTAGCCTTCAAGCCTACATTTTTCTCCCGTGCTGGATGCTTCCTGCCCTTGAACATCAGACTCCAAGTTCTTCAGTTTTGTGACTGAGACTGGCTCTCCTTGCTTCTCAGCTTTCAGACAGCCTATTGTGGGAGCTTGTGATCATGTATGTTAATGCTTAACAAACTCCCCTTTATATATCCTATTACTTCTGTCCCTCTAAGGGAGCCCTAATACAAATTTTGGTACCAGGAGTGATTCTAGAGAAATAGAATATTAAGGATGGAGTTCTTTGTTCTTTTTTCTTTTCTTTTTTTTCCTCCAAGACAACGTCTTGCTCTGTCACCCAGTCTGGAGTGTAGTGGCGCGATCTTGGCTCACTGCAACCTCCGCCTCCCAGGTTCAAGCAATTCTCCTGCCTCAGTCTCTTGAGTAGCTGGGATTACAGGCACATGCCACCATGCCTGGCTAATTTTTGTATTCTTAGTAGAGACGGGGTTTCACCACGTTGGCCAGGCTGGTGTTGAACTCTTGACCTCGTGAACCCCTTGGCTCAGCCTCCCAAAGTGCTGGGATTACAGGCATGAGCCACAGCGCCCATCCTGGATGGAGTTCTTTCATTGGTTTTGGGGTTTCTGGAGTTGGCTGTTTAATATGATTAGACCCCAAAATGCTAAAGACTCTATTCCAATAGTATGGAGAACACTGATGGTCCTTGGTGTGAACTGTTTAGAGAATTATTGAAAATAAATATATTTATAACACTCCTGTTTCACTGCTCATGAGAGGCAAGGAGTTTAGTGACTCTATTCATAATACCTTTTATCATATATGGAGAACCAAGGAACATAATGAAGCTGGTTGGTTGCCTAAATTCAGTGGACAAAGTGATGAAAAAAAAAATGATGAACTCAGGGATTCTGTCTCCCAGCTTCAGAAGCAGATACTGAGCCTCAAATCTGCTAAGACTGCCCTTAATGAGAGTCTTGTCTTCTAAAGAGCTAAAATTGTGGCAAAACAGACAGAAGCTCTTATCATGCAAGTGGCTGACCTGCAACAAAAGGTGCATACACAGCCTCGCCAGGTGTCTACTGTTAAAGTGAAGGCATTGATCGGAAAAGAATGGGACCCTGCAACTTGGAATAGGGACATATGGGAGGACCCTGATGAAGCTGGGGACACTGAGTTTGTAAACTCTGATGAACCTTCTTTGGCAGAAGGAACAACTTCTCCATCCACTGTAGTGGCAATATCCCCTCCCTGACCCATGCTGCCATCAGGCTTTCTACCTTTGTCTGAGGAGATAAACCCTATGCTGCCTCAGGCAATAATGATGGCTTCCCCTGAGGCAGTTGCCAGGCAAGATAATGTTGATTCTTCTCAGAAGCCACCCCCAATACCCCTGTTTGCTTCTACACCTATAACTAGACTAAAGCCCTGCCTGGCCCCTGGAGGTGAGGTTGAGGGTGTGACCCATGAGGAGGTGCACTACACTCAGAAAGAACTGTTTGAGTTCTCAAATTGATATAAACAGAAGTCTGGAGAACAGGCATGGGAATGGATATTAAGGGTATGGGATAATGGTGGAAGGAACATAAGAGTTGAATCTGGCTGAATTTATTGATTTGGGCCCACTAAGTGGGGACTCTACTTTTAATGTTGCAGTTCAGGAAGTTTAAAAAGATTCTAATAGTTTGTTTGCTTGGTTAGCTGAAATATGGATTAAAAGACGGCCCACTGTGATTGAGCTGGGAATACCTGATCTCCCTTGGTTTAATGTAGAGGCAGGGATCCAAAGGCTTAGGGAGATTGGGATGGTGGAATTAGTCACTTTGGACCTACTCCTCCCAGTTGGGAGGGTCCAGAAGATATACCCTTGACCAATGCCTAGGGAGATAGATTTGTGAGGGCAGCACCTGCATTTTTGAAGAGACCTGTAATTGCTCTTCTTTGTATGTCAGATCTAATGGTGGGAACCACAGTCACTCAACTACAAAATTTAAATACAATGGGAATAATTGAATCCCAAGGTGACAGGGGCCAAGTGGCAGCACTCAACCATCAAAGGGAAGGTGGGTGTAGCTACTGTAATGGACAGCAGAGGCAAAGTGGCAATTAGAATAGTCTGAATAGTCTTACTCATGTTTAGCTCTGGCATTGGCTGATTAATCAAGGTGTTCCTAGAAGTGAAATTGATAGGAAGCCTACTGCATTCCTGCTTAATTTATACAAACAGAAAACTTCTGATTGAATGGACAGTGGACTAATTTGAATTATAAAAACAGAATCACAGCCTCTCAATCAATTTCCAGACTTGAGCCAGTTTACAGACCCAGAACCCTTTGAATGAAGGGGCGGCCAGGTCCCCTTGAGGAAGGACCCCACTACATTGCCGACAATTTATGCAGTGAATCTTTCTCCCATTCTTCCCCAAGGAGACTACTGACTTTTTACCAGGGTAACTGTGCTTTGGGGAAAGGGAAATGATCAGACATTTTGGGGACTGCTGGACACTGGCTCTGAGCTGACATTGATTCCAGGGGACCCAAAATGTCATTTTGGTCCTCCAATTAAAGTAGGGGCTTATGAAGGTCAGGTAATTAATGGAGTTATAGCTCAGGTCCAACTTACAGTGGGTCCCCAGACTCATCCTGTGGTCATTTTCCCAGTGTCAGAATACATAATTGGCATAAGCATACTTAGCAGATGGCAAAACTCCCACATTGGCTCCTTGACTGGTAAGGTGAGGGCTATATGGTAGAAAAGGCCAAATGGAAGCCGTAAGAGCTGCCTCTACCTAGGAAAATAGTAAATCAAAAACAATATTGCATTTCTGGAGGGATTGTGGAGATTAGTGCCACCATCAAGTACTTGAAAAACACAGGGGTGGTGATTCCCACCACATCCCCATTCAACTCTCCCATTTGGCCTGTGCAGAAAACAGATGGATCATGGAGAATGACAGTTGATTATCATAAGCTTAACCAAGTGGTGACTCCAGTTGCAGCTCCTGTACCAGATGTGGTTTCATTGCTTGAGCAAATTAACACATCTCCTGATACCTGGTATGCAGCCATTGACTTAGCAAATGCCTTTTTCTCCATTCCTGTCCATAAAGCCCAGCAGAAGCAATTTGCGTTCAGCTGGCAAGGCTGATAATATACCTTTACTGTCCAACCTTAGGGGTACATGAACTCTCTGGCTTTGTTTCATAATCTTATTTGGAGAGAACTTGATCAATTTTCACTTCTGCAGGATGGCATGATGGTCCATTACATTGATGACATTATGCTGATTGGATCTAGTGAGCAAGAAGTAGCAAACAAACTGGACTTATTGGTGAGACATTTTCGTGCCAGAGGATAGGAAATAAATCTGACTGAAATTCAGGGACCTTCTACCTCAGTAAAATTTCTGGGGGTCCAGTGGTGTGGGACCTGTCGAGATAGTCCTTTTTTTTTTTTTTTTTTTGAGTGGCTGAAAAGTTTACTTTTGAGTTTTAAACTGCACTTTGAAAACTACTGTGCACTGTGCTGGCATGCAGAAAGGCTGGGCTCCCTGAAAACATCCAGTTCCACCACAGGGCAGGCTCAAGCTGAGCCAACCCCCAGGCGACGCAGGGCAGCATCCCACCTGGTATAATATGGGCAGAGGCAGAACTAGGCCAAATTGAGGGACTGTGCTGGGGCCCTACTGGCCCAGACTTCCTACCTGACACCAGCACAGAAGTGCTCTGTAGGGCTGGCCAAGGACCCTGGTTTGCTGAGGGTACTTCACAGAAAGTCCCTATCTGGCAGGAAGTCAGCTCTGCAGGTTCCACCCCAAGGCCACACACAGCCTTCCCCACCTGCAGATTCTGCCAAGCCTCAGTCTGCAGTAGTGACAGGCAACCCCATCAGGACAGGGTGCTTCCAAAGGCCAATCCGAGTCCACACCAGGCATCCACTAAATCTACCTCTCCCTCTCCAGCAAGCTGGGTGCAGCCCTCAACCCCTGCGGACATGGGGAAAGGGGACAGGGCCTGTAGGCTCGGGACACACCCTGGTCCTGATTTTTACAGTGGTCTTGAGAAGGCAAGCCCAGCAGACAGGCGGCTGGAGAGGCATGTCCCTGGCCCCAACATAGGTCCACTGCACTGACTCCCACAGTGGCCTCACTGAAGCGGCAGAAACACAGAAGTGCCAAATCCATCACTCTTTTCCTGTAGGAAGTCCCCAGAGGTAGCCCTCAGGAGGATGGCCCTGTTGGCTGAAGATAGGACCATAACACCTGTGCTTGCCCAGGGCCACCTTCGACTTGGCTACAGGAACTCTATAGACCAGCATCCTGGACACACAAGGAAAAAAAAGTTCCCTCTAAGGGAGTATCTGGCCCAGCCTCAGCCCCAGCAAGCGGAGGTCAGCAAAGCCCCCGAGTGACTCCGCTACCCCCCACCCACTGTCCCTGCTGGGCAGACAGGCACACCCTGTCCATGGGGGCACCTCCGCCCCACAGTGTCTGGCTGCCCTCGTGTCCCCGTGTGCCCAGTCGCCTGCCCGCCAAACCCAGGTCACGGGGCCAGGAGGGTCTCACTGCCCAGGCACAGAGAGATAGTCCTTCTAAGGTGAAGGATAAGTTGTTGCATTTGGTCTCTCCTACAACCAAGAAAGAACTACAAAACCTAGTTTCAGATTTTGGAGGCAACACATTCCTCATTTGGGTGTGTTACTCTGGCCCATTTATTGAGTGACCCAAAAGGCTACCAGTTTTGAATGGGGTCCAGAACAGGAGAAGGCTCTGCAACAAGTCCAGGCAGCTGTGCAAGCTGCTCTGCCACTTGGGCCATATGACCCAGCAGATCCAATGGTGCCCAAGGTGTCTGTGGCAGATAGGGATGCTGTTTGGAGCCTTTGGCAGGCCCCCATAGGTGAATCACAGAGGAGGCCTTTAGGATTTTGGAGCAAGGCCCTGCCATCTTCTGCAGATAACTACTTTCCTTTTGAGAGACAGCTCTTGGCCTGTTACTGGGCTTTGGTGGAAATTGAATGTTTAACTACAGGCCATTAAGTCACCATGGCACCCGAACTGCCTATCATGAACTGGGTGCTTTCTGACCTATCTAGCCTTAAATTGGGTCATGCACAGCAGCATTCCATTATCAGAGGGAGGAACACTGCCACCAGGAGACACAACAATTCCATTAAACCGGAAGTTAAGATTGTCACCTGGACACTTTAGGCTCCTCCTATCTTTAAGTCAACAGGCTATGAGGCAAGCTGCAGTGTTGGCTAGGGTGACTGACCCAGACTATCAAGATGAAATCAGTTTACTACTCCACAACGGAGGTAAGGAAGAATATACATGGAATACCGGAGATTCATTAGGGCATCTCTTAGTATTACCATGCCCTGTGATTAAGGTCAATGGAAAACTACAACAGTCCAATCCACACAGGACACAAATAGTCTAGAGCCTTCAGGAATGAAGATTTGGGTCCTCTACCAGGAAAGAAACCACGGCCTGCTAATGTGCTTGCTGAAGGCAAAGAGAATACAGAATGGGTAGTAGAAGAAGATAGTCATTAATACCAGCTATGACCACGTGACCAACTGCAGAAGCAAGGACTGTAATTGTCATGAGTATTTCCTTCTTCTTTTATTAAAAACACGTTTGTGCATGTGTACACTTGTACTAAGAAAATATCTTCATTTTATTTACTTTTCCTTTATCATATGACATAAGATTTATTGACTTCATATCAGCATTTAAGTATCCTTAACTTTATATAATAGCATTTGGATTGGGGATTGATGTGTTTCTGGTTGTACAAAGGATAGTTGTATTATATTAGGTATAATTATGACATTATTATTTTTATTTGAAGATTATGTATGATATCAGGAGATGTGTATGGGTTCAAGTTAACAAGGGGTGGACTTGTGATGGTTAATACTGAGTGTCAACTTGATTGGATTAAAGGATGCCAAGTACTAATCCTGCATGTGTCTGTGAGGAGATTAACAGTTGAGTCAGTGGGCTGAGGAAGGCAAACCCACCCTTAACTGCATGGGCAGAATCTAATCAGCTTCCAGTGAATATAAAGCGGGCAGAAAAATGAAAAAAGGAGAGAGATGGGCCTAGCCTCCAAGCCTACATCTTTCTCCTGTGGCGGATGCCTCCTGCCCTTGAACCATCGGACTCCAAGTTCTTCAGTTTTGGGACTGAGATTGGCTCTCCTTGCTCCTCAGCTTGCAGACAGCCTATTGTGGGACCTTGTTATCATGTATGTTAATACTTAATAAACTCCCCTTTATATATCCTATTAGTTCTGTCCCTCTAAGAGAACCCTGACTAATACAATCCCCATGCTGGAAGCCTGGCCCTCTGCAGTACGGAGTTATTGAGGCAGGAGAATAGGATCTGGAGGTAGCAAACATGAGGCTGCATGCCAACCTCCTAGAACTAAATTGAAAGGAAAACCTAACTTTCCATGTCTAAGTAACAGAAGGACCAGAGTCTACTCCCTTTGACCTTTTCTGGAAGGACTAGAGGCTACTCCTTTTGATCTTTTCTGTGCGGCAGATGGGAAATTGGCTGTTCACAAGGAATCAGAGTGATTGCAGGCCAGTCTTTGCATAGAAGTATAATTTTGTAACTTCACCCTAGCCTCTGATTGGTTGCTCTCTGCAATGTTTGCACAGGAGTGTGACCTTTGTATCTTCACTTCAGCCTCTGGTTGGCTGCTTTCTACAACCAATCAGACCAATCGCAAGCTACCATTTTATTTACATGAGGTGAACATGAAATGACCACTGGGAAACTTCTAGGGGTCTTTGGACCGAAGAAGATTTTGTGTCTAGGCTCTTGAGCAGCTGCTCGGGCCACTCCCACACTATGGAGTGTGCTTTCATTTTCAATAAATCCTTGCTTTCGTTCTTTTGTTGCTTCATTCTTTCTTTGCTGGGCATTTTGCCCTACTCTTTGTTCAAAATGCCAAGAACTTGGACAACTTGCATTCACAGCCCTCAACTGGTAACATTATGATTCCCCTTCTTTACCAATCATAACCACCTTCTAATTCTTCAGGGGTTTCTGCTGGTTTTTAGTTTCCTTCATTATACTCATTTATTTCTTCCTTCTGAGGCATCTTCGGGTTTAGACTGGGGGAGGCAGACTGTGGCACTTTGCCATCATGTTAGGGGCCCATAATGATATGCCTTTCATGACTCAGCCTACCCCAGGGGTATTGAAGCTTTGTGTCTCCAGTAATCTAGGGCAGAAGATATTCTTTCTTGATTGGTCATAGTAGTAGTCCAGAAATGAAGATGTTCAAGCTGAAGAACCACAGGCAGAATATAAAAGCAAAGGAAAGACAAAGCAATATATACACGAAAGAGAACAAAATAGCCGTTTCCTGAAAGATACGTACTTTCAACATGCTTGTATTTAATTTTACAGTGATTTGGGAATCTTCTTAACCCTGGAAATGAGACAAGAAAATTAACCTCATTATAAATTGCTTTAAACACATTTGTGGGAATATAGGTGAGTCATAGGGAAAAGCGCCTCCAGAACTCACAAAGATAAACTAGTAAAATCAGTATGTAGGCCAGGCACGGTGGCTCACGCCTGTAATCCTAGCACTTTGGGAGGCCGAGGTGGGTGGATCACCTGAGGTCAGGAGTTCAAGACCAGCCTGGCCATCGTGGTGAAACCCCATACTTAAAAAAAAAAATCAGTATGTAATCTTTTTTTTTTTTTTTTTTTTTGAGGCAGGGTCTCGCACTGTCGCCTAGGCTGGAGTGCAGTGATACCATCTCAGCTCACTGTAACCTCTGCTCCCCAAGCTCAAGCAGTCTTCCCACCTCAGCCTCCCAAGTAGCTGGGATTACAGGTGTGAGCCACTGTGCCTGGCCTATAATCCATATTTACAAAAGTCACATAAAGGTGGCAGAATGTCATGCAGCCCCAAAATCAGGAAGAAAAGGACTTGGCAATAGCTTATTACTTATTAGACAGTATTCTTATACCTAAAGTTAGAACATGGCTTAAATATTGATAATGATTGTTATTTCTGAGGATAGACCTGTGTGTATTTTTAAAATTTTCAGTGAACATGCATTACTTTTGTAATTGGTAAAAACTGAATATTATTTTAATGGAATTTTCATAGAGAAATAATTATATAAACATACAAAGTATTGTAAAGATATTTGGTGTAGCATTGTTTGCAATGTTGAAAAATATCCAAATTTCTATCAGTAGGAGAACAATTGAATACATTATGATATGTCTATACAATGGGTCAGGTTTCCCTGTAATCCCAGCTACTTGGGAGACTGAAGCAGGAGGATCACTCCACCCCAGAAGTTAGAGGTTACAGTGAGTTACAATTGTGCCACTGCACTCTAGCCTGAATGACAGAGTAAGACCCCCATCTCTAAAAACAAACAAAAAATACAGATATGCAATGGATATCATGCAACCAATAAAATGATGTAGCTCTATATTTATTATAATAGAAAAATTTTGAAGCTATACTATTAAATGTAACACAAAATAGGTTTTTATTTTTTTATTTTTTTTGAGACAGAGTCTTGCCTTGTTGCCCAGGCTGGAGTACAGTGGTATAATCTCGGCTCACTGCAACCTCTGCCTCCCAGGCTCAAGCCATTCTCATTCCTCAGCCTCCTGAGTAGCTGGGACTACAGGTGTGTGCCAGCATGCCCAGCTAATTTTTTGTATTTTTAGTAGAGACAGGGTTTCAGCATGTTGGCCAAGCTGGTCTTGAACTCCTGGCCTCAGGTGATCCACCTGCCTCAGCTTCTCAAAGCGCTGGATTATAGGCAAGAGCCACCACTCCTGGCCTCAAAGTAGATTTTAAAACATGTCCAATATGAGCTTGCTTTTGCAACAAAACAAGCTTGTTTTAGAGACTCCGTCTCTTAAAAAATAATAAAAATAAAATAGTAGGGCCGGGCCTAGTGGCTTACACCTATAATCCCAGCACTTTGGGAAACCAAGGCAGGCTGATCACTTGAGGTTAGGAGTTTGAGACCAGCCTGGCCAACATGGTGAAACCCTGTTTCTACTAAAAATACAAAAATTAGCCAGGTGTCATGGTGGATCCCTGTAGTCCCAGCTACTCAGGAAGCTGAGGCAAGAGAATCACTTGAATCCAGGAGATGGAGGTTACAGTGAGCTGAGATCATGCCACTGCACTCCAGCCTTGGTGACAGACGGAGACTCCATCTCAAAAATAAACAAAATTAATTAATTAAAATAAAACAGGTAACTGGAAATAAGAGTCTTCAGGGATTTAGCATAAGTAATAAGAGGTTAGGTCGGAAGGATATCTGACACTTGAAGTCAGTAATGGAATGGAGATAAGGAAAATGAAACTTAAAGAAAAATTTATGTATTTTGTTCCAAGGCCCTATAAATAACTAAATTAGAATATTTTCCCTCAAAATAAACTAAATTCATCAATTTAATTGCTGTAAAGTAAAAGGGAAAATGGGACACCAGAAAAAATGTTGCTTTGTGATTATAACCTATGAGTCATGCTTATTCAACTTAATGGTTATATTTGGTTTAATAACTTTTTTCAAAAACACATGCTTATGATATGTGACTTTGTATACACCAAATAGCAATATTTTTGCTATTATTTTGCTGTATTGTAGAATTTTAAATGTCTTATTTTATGGTGTCTGCCACCTGGACAAATTTGTGAGTTAACCCTACTTTTTTTTTTTTTTTTTTTGAGACCAAGTCTTACTCTATCTCCCAGGCTGCTGCACAGTGGCGCAATCTTGGCTCACTGCAACCTCTGCCTCCTGGGTTCAAGCAATTCTCCTGCCTCAGCCTCCGAGTAGCTGGGATTACAGATGTGCACCACCACACCTGGATAATTTTGTATTTTTAGTAGAGATGGGGTTTCCCCATGTTGGCCAGGCTGGTCTCGAACTCCCCACCTCAGGTGATCCACCTGCCTTGGCCTCCCAAAGTGCCGGGATTACAGGCATAAGCCACTGCGCCCGGCCTAACACTACTTCTTCAGGACTTAGACTTCACCAAAATAAATCCAACTGCTCCCATGAACTCTTTCAGATTAACAAAAGTTCAATTTTCTAAATTCTTGATTTAGAATATTAAATAATTATTTGCCCTGAAAGAGTTAATGCAGACTCCAAAGCCCTTATTTCCACTGGAATAATTTCCAGTGGTTTAAGTAAGAATCTGGTTCAACAGGTTTTGGAAATGTGGAGTCATCTCTTCAGTGTATCCTAGAAAATAAACACCTAATTTACTCAGATTGGGTCAAGATATGACAACTGCACTTAAGGTCATGTCACTGAACCATAATATGAAAAAAGCATTCTACAATGGTTTTTCTGTTACTTTTTTTTTTTTTTTTTGAGATGGAGTCTCACTCTGTCACCCAGGCTGGAGTGTAGTGGTGTAATCTTGGCTTACTGCAACCTCTGCCAGGATCCTGGGTTCAAGCAATTCTCCTGTCTCAGCCTGGGACTACAGGTGCCTGCTACCATACCCAGCTAATTTTTTTGTATTCTCGGTAGAGACAAGGTTTCAACATATTGACCAGGCTGGTCTTGAATTCCTGACCTTGTGATCTACCTGCCTTGGCCTCCCAAAGTGCTAGGATTACAGGTGTGAGCTACTGCACCTGGCCCTTTCTGGTACTTCTATTAACAGATTTCTAAGGACGGA
The DNA here is from genome assembly GCF_030222135.1 of Aotus nancymaae. Taxonomy (NCBI): domain Eukaryota; kingdom Metazoa; phylum Chordata; class Mammalia; order Primates; family Aotidae; genus Aotus; species Aotus nancymaae. The sequence goes on from NW_026988428.1 coordinate 34,159,130, forward strand.
ATTAAAAGTAGACCTATCTAGTGTTAGATTAGGTTCATGGTATAACTGGTTTTTTGCTTGTTTTATGTTATTCAATGGTGACATCTACAGGCCTATGATGAGAAACACAGACTAACGCTGAATTTACCTGTACTATTTTATGGCAGGTGCGAGTCCTAACCTCGTACTGAACAATACTTTTGGTAACTCCTTGGTGCTACAGGAGAAAGTCAAGTTAGGGAAACAAAAAGTATATGATCAAAGGCCCAATTACCAGAGTGCTTCCAGTCCATAACTTACTGTGATTGGAGGGATGCAAGAGATTTTCGGAAGGTAGACTGCACATCTAACTGAAGCAGCCTAGGAATATCTGGGTACCAACCCAGCTGGGCCCAGAGTGAATGCATAGATGTCTTCTCTGCTATTGGGTAGCTTGTAGTGGACAGATCAACATTCCAGATGGCCTCTGTCTGGTCCTCTTGTCTACAGAATCAGAGCATAAATTGGAAGCACCAAATTTTTCTGAGCTCCATAGCCCATTAATATATATCTTATTCACCCCTCTTCACCACCACCTAGTCCTATAATGCCCTCCCCTTGCACTGACCAGCATTAGCTCTGCCCACTTTGACAGACAGATGGATGAAAAAGCAGAATTTGCTGAGTTACTAAAGCTGCATTTTCATGACTTCACCTAGTAATCCATTTTAAAACTACCACTTTAGCTTCATGGCTTATAGAGACCACATAACTTTCCTCCTTCCTTCCTAAAGCTCCTTCCTCCTTAAAAAAAAAAAAAAGAAAAGAAAAGAAAAAGAGAAGATAATGCTTCTAAGTTTCTTTATTAAAAGAATTTGTTTTTTTTTAGTAAGAAAGAATCAGCTTTATTTTTAGAGGAACTCAAAATCCAGTGTTAAATATTTAAGTAGAAATATATGTAAATTAACCTCTTGCAAAATTAGGTAAGGGAATTAATACTCCTTTAGACTTTCCATTGCACCATTTGATAATTGTGGGGCAAAGGAAGCTCTTGGGCAGATTAGGTCCCACATATCGTCCAAACGAAGTTTAATATCTGTCTTTCTAGAACATACCTAAATTTCTTGAATATGTCAGAGGTTCTTTCCTCTTCCATTAGTAATTTTAAGAATGGCTTTTGAACAAATATGGTAGAACCAGGTATCTCCTTTTCTTCGATGATTAAGGGGATAGGTTGATTAAGATTTAATTCATATATCTTTTTGAGCTATAAAAAAATTAGATCAGAAAAAGGAAACCATGAAAAGAGAATCTTTAGAAGGGTCTTCAGAGCTGTCCCTAGACTAAACTGTGACTCCTCCTTTTCCATGGGATTTGCAAATCCTCTCCCTACTCCACCCACTTCCAACATTCATAATTTCAGAGGTGGCAGCTCTGCTATGTAAAAACCTTAGTCCTACTTAAGCTCACTGGTCCTCTCATTTTCTTGAGACGTTGGAATAGTTGCTGAATTTATCTGCACTTCTTTCTCCTCATTTCTAAAACAGGGATAATAACACAGGGTTGTTGGGAGAATTGTAAAACAGTATATATGGAAGCACTTTACAAATTGTGAAGCAGTATGCAACTGTAATGATAGCCAGCATTTATTGAATACTTACTGAATGTCAGACACTGAACTAAGCACTTTCCATGTATTAGCTGATTTGGCATTTATAACAACCTTATGAAATACGTATTATTATTACCCTTGTCTTACATATGGAGAATCTGAGGCTCAGAAAATGTAAGCAGCTTGCATAAAGTCACTTAGCTAGTATGTAGCTAGGCTGATTTGAACCCACACAATCTGGTAGCAGAACTAACTCTCTTGACCACCATGCTGATTCAGTGCAAGGTATTTATTCATATCTAACCTCTTAGCCCTTTTGCTTTGTCTCCTTTCTCTAAGACTTGATACCCATACCTCATCCTCTGGATTCTGGCTTCCCTGACCCCAGACCCTTATTCCTCCTCTGAAATGCCCTAGGCATTGTGATTCCTGTTAGATAACCCATGTTGCTGTCAACCCTATCTACATTGGCTATATTTGCCAAATAAGAAAAAGGAGCATATTCATTTTTTTGACAAAGAGCTGTAATATTTAAAATATAACTGTTCTGGGCCAGGTGCAGTGGCTCATACTTGTAATCCCAGCACTTTGGGAGGCCGAGACCAGTGAATCACTTGAGGTCAGGAGTCCAAGACCAGCCTGGCCAATGTGGTGAAACCCTGTCTTTACTAAAAATACAAAAATTACCCGGGCATGGTCGTGGGCACCTATAATCCCAGCTACTCAGGAGGCAGAGTCAGGAGAATCACTTGAACCCATGAGGCGAAGATTGCAGTGAGCTGAGATCACGCACCTGCACTCCAGCCTGGGTGACAGAGTGAGACCCCATCTCAAAAAAATAAATGAATAAATAAAAAATAAAATATGGCCAGCGCAGTGGCTCACGCCTGTAATCCAAACACTTTGGAGGCCAAGGCGGGTGGATCACCTGAGGTCAGGAGTTCAAGACCAGCCTGACCAACATGGTGAAACCCCATCTTTAAAAAATAAATCAATAAATAAAATAATAAAATAAAAATATAATGGTTTTGGAAAATTTACAATATATATTTGACTTGGATTAGGCTCTGTCTGATGAGAAGTCTCTCTCTACCTTCCAAAGTAGCAAGTAAATTAGTCTTACAAATTAATCGATGTCGACTGGGTGTGGTGGCTCACGCCTGTAATCCCAGCACTTTGGGAGGCCGAGGCAGGCGGATCATGAGGTCAGGAGTTTGAGACCAGTCTGGCCAATATGGTGAAACCCTGTCTTTACTAAAAATACAAAAATTAGTCAGGCGTGGTGGCATGCACCTGTAGTCCCAGCTACTTGGGAGGCTCAGGCAGAAGAATCACTTGAATGCAAGAGGTGGAGGTTGCAGTAAGCTGAGATTGCACCACTGCATTCCGGCCTGGGCAACAGAGCAAGACTCTGTCTCAAAATTAAAAAAAACCTGATGTTAATGAGAGAGAAGGCTATATAGTTATAAAATGTCTCTAGAACCCCAGCTTGTAACATTTATCATTAGAACTCAGGCCGGGCTTGGTGGCTCATGGCTGTAATCCCAACACTTTGGGAGTCCGAGGCAGGTGGATCACCTGAGGTCAGGAATTCGAAACCACCTAGCCAACATGGTGAAACCCCATCTCTACTAAAAATATAAAACTTAGCTGGGTGTGGTGGTGAGCACCTGTAATCCCAGGTACTCAGTACCTGAGTCAGGAGAATTGCTTGAACCCGGGAAGTGGAGGTTGCAGTGAGCCGAGATACTGCCACTGCGCTCCAGCCTGGATGACAGAGCAAAACTCAAAAAAGAAGAAGAAGAAGGCCATTTGAAAGACAGAGGCAGAGATTGGAATTATGTGGCTACAAACAGGAATGCTAAGGATTGCCCATAGCCATCACAATCTAGGACAGAAGCGTACAACAGAATGCCCACTCAGAGCTTCTAGAAGGAACCAACCCAGCAGACACCCTGATTTCACTAATTTCTGGCCTCTAGAACTATAAGAGAGTAAATTTCTGTTGTTTCAAGCTATGAAGTTTGTGGTAATTTGTTACAGCAAGGAAAGTAATATAGCATGGTGTCTCCAGGTAAATGTCATTTTCAAAGCTTACCACTTTCGTGTTTTTACAACATGCTGGAGAGAGGGAGTGGAAAGCAGGTTACCTCGTCAAATACATGTATCATTTTCTTCAAGCGTTTCTGCCCTAGAGACTTCTGCTTCTCAGTCCAGACCTGCATCACCTTTTTCTGGTAGTCATCAAGTCTGCTCAGCATCACGTAAAGGTTCCTGGCCTTATAGCCTTTCCCAGTATTCTGGATGGCTTTTAGTCGTTTCATTATGTTGTTTCTTGAAAAGATAAATAAGAATTAGAATGATGGCTGAGTGTGGTGGCTCATGCCTATAATCCCAGCACTTTGGGAGGCCAAGGCAGGTGGATAGCCTGAGGTCAGGAGTTTGAGACCAGCCTGGCCAACATGGTGAAACCCCATGTCTACTAAAAATACGAAAACTAGGCCAGTTGCGGTGGCTCAGGACTGTAATCCCAGCTACTCAGGAGACTGACACAGGAGAATTGCTTGAATCCAGGAGGCAGAGGTTGCAGTGAGCCGAGATTGTGTCACTGCACTGCAGCCTGGGCAACAAGAGAGAAACTTAATCTCAAAAAAAAAAAAAGAAGGCTGGGCGAGGTGGCTCAAGCCTGTAATCCCAGCACTTTAGGAGGCCAAGGCGGGCAGATCACAAGATCATGAGGTCAAGAGATCAAGACCATCCTGACCAACATGGTGAAACCCTGTCTCTACTAAAAATACAAAAAAAATTAGCTGAGCGTGGCGACGTGCACCTGTAGTCCCAGCTACTCGGGAGGCTGAGGCAGGAGAATTGCTTGAACCTGGGAGGCGGAGGTTGCAGTGAGCCGAGATCGCGCCACTGCACTCCAGCCTGGCGCCTGGTGACAGAGCGAGACTCTGTCTAAAAAAAAAAAAAAAAAAAAAAAGAGAATGATAACAGTTTATTACCCTACTTCATCAAACTTGTCCTCAGTTTCTTTCTTTCTTTTTTTTTTTTTTTTTTTTTTGAGACAGAGTCTTGCTCTGTTGCCCAGGCTGGAGTGCAGTGGCATGATCGTGACTCATTGCAATCTCTGCTCCCCAGGTTCAAGCAGTTCTCATACTTCAGCCTCCCAAGTAGCTGGGAATACAGATGCACACCACCATGCCCAGCTAATTTTTGTATTTTTAGTAGAGATGGTGTTTTGCCATGTTGGCCAGGCTGGTCTCAAACTCCTGACCTCAAGTGATCCTCCCGCCACAGCCTCCCAAAATGTTAGGATTACAGAAATGAGCCACTGTGCCCCAACTGTCGTTAGTTTCTTTCAATTCTCCCATCATACCCAGTAAGTAGAGAAGGATGGGAACCTTACTTCATCAGACTTTAATCCAGTTCCTTTATGAACGAACCTTCAAAAATCTATATGATAACCAAAATTTTCATTAAGTCTTCACAAAGTTTTTAGTGTTACAATAGTGTTGCTTATTATCATTTTAATATATTTTAAAAGTTAGGCCAGATAAGGTAGCTCATGTCTGTAATCCCAGCACTTTGGGAGGCTGAGGTGGAAAGATTGCTTGAGGCGAGGAGTCTGAGACCAGCCTGGGCAATATAGTAAGACTCCGTCTCTACAAAAAAATAAAAATAGCTGGGCATGGCCGGGAGAGGTGGCTCACGCCTGTAATCCCAGCACTTTGGGAGGCCAAGTCAGGCAGATCACAAGGTCAGGAGTTCGAGACCAGCCTGACCAACATGGTGAAACCCTGTCGCTACTAAAAATACAAAAATTAGCCGGGTACAGTGGCACATGCCTGTAGTCCCAGCTACTCAGGAGGCTGAGGCAGGAGAATTGCTTGAACCCGGGAGGTGGAGGTTGCAGTGAGCTAAGATCACGCTACTGCACTCCAGCCTGGACAACATAGCGAGACTCCATCTCAGAAACAAAAACTAAAACAAACCACCACCACTACCACCACAAGAAATCTTCAAACTACTTTCCACGGTGTCTCAACTAATTTACATTCCCATTAACAGTAGATAAGCATTCCTTTTCTCTGCAGCCTTGCTAACATCTGTTATTTTTTACTTTTAATTTTTATTGTTATTATTTTGAGACAGAGTCTCGCTCTGTGACCCAGGCTGGAATGCAGTGGAGAAATCTTGGCTCACTGCAACCTCTGCCACCTGGGTTCAAGCAATTCTCCTGCCTCAGCCTCCCAAGTAGCTGGGACTACAAGTGTGTGCAGCCACACCGGCTAATTTTTGTATTTTTAGTAAAGACAGCGTTTTACCATGTTGGTCAGGATAGTCTCGAACTCCTGACCTCAGGTGATGCCTTGGCCTCCCAAAGTACTGGGATTACAGACATGAGCCACCACACCTGGCCTCCTGACTTTTTGATAATAGTCATTCTAACTGTTGTAAAATGGTATCTCATTGTGATGATTAATTTTGTTGACCATTTTTTCATGAGTTTGTCAGCTGCTTATTTGAGATACTTTTGAGAAGTGTATGTGTATGTCCTTGACCCACTTTTTAATGGGTTTTTTATTTGTTTTTTTTTTTTGCTTGTTGAATTGTTTTTAAGTTCCCTTTAGATTCTAGATATCAGACTGTTGGATGCATAGTTTGCGAATATTTTCTCACATTCCGTAGGTTGTCTGTCTACTCTGTTGATAGCATCTTTGGCTGTGCAGAAGCTCTTTAATTAGGTTTCACTTGTCAATTTTTGCTTTTGTTGCAATTACTTTTGAGGACTTAGTCATAAATTCTTTGCCAATGTTGATGTCCAGAATGGTATTTCCAGAAGACACAAAATTTTAAATAAAGAAACAGTGGGAGTTTGAGACCAGCCTGGCCAACATGATGAAACCCTGTCTCTACTTAAAATCCAAAAATTAGCCGGGCTTGGTGGCAGGCGCCTGTTATCCCAGCTACTCAGGAGACTGAGGCAGGAGAATCATTTGAACCTGGGAGGCAGAGGTTGCAGTGAGTGAGATCGCACCACTGCACTGCAGCCTGGGCAACAGAGCAAAAACTTTATCTCTAAATAAATAAATAAATAAAATTTAAAAAGAAACAGAATGGTACTTCCTAGGTTTTCTTCTAGGATTTGTATAGTTTGAGGTCTTACATCTAAATCTTTAGTCCATCTTGAGTTACACTTTTGTATATGATGAAAGGTAGGGATGCAATTTCATTCTTCTGCATATGACCAGCTAGCTGTCCCAGCATCATTTAATGGATAGAGAGTCCTTTCCCCATTGCTTATTTTTGTTGACTTTGTCCACGATCAGATGGTTTGGACATGGGGCTTTATTTCTGGGTTCTCTATTCTTTTCTATTGGTCTATGTGTCTGTTTTTGTACCAGTACAATGTTGTTTTGGTTACTGTAGCCTTATAGTATAGTTTGAAGTTGGATAATGTGATGCCTCCAGCTTTGTTGTTTTTGCATAGGATGGCTTTGGCTATTTGGGCTCTTTTTTGGTTCCATATGAATTTTAGAATAGTTTTTTCTCATGTAGTGAAAAATGGTGTTGTAGTTTAATAGGAATAATATTGAATCTGTAGATTGCTTTGAGCAGTATAATCATTTTAATGATATTGATTCTTCCTATCCACAAGCATGGAATATTTTTTCATTTGTATCATTTATGATTTCTTTCAGCAGTGTTTTGTAATTCTCTTTGTAGTGATCTTTCCTCTCTTTGGTTAGAAGTAGTCCTAAACATATTAAATTTTTGGTGGATATTGTAAATGGGATTATGTTCTTGATTTGTCTCTCAGCTTGAACATTATTGATGTATAGAAATGCTACTGATGGCCAGACACAGTGGCTCAGGCCTGTAATTCCAGCATTTTGGGAGGCCGGGGCAGGTGGGTCTCCTGAGGTCAGGAGTTTGAGACCAGCCTGACCAACATGGAGAAACCCTGTCTCTACTAAAAATACAAAATTAGCCAGGCGTAGTGGCACACACGTGTAATCCCAGCTACTCAGGAGGCTGAGGCAAGAGAATCGCTTGAACCCCAGAGCCGGAGGTTGTGGTGAGCCAGGATTATGCCATTCACTCTGGCCTGGGCAACAAGAGTAAAACTCTGTCTCAAAAAAAAAAAAGAAAGAAAGAAATACTACTAAACTTTTGTACATTAATTTGTATTCTGAAACTTTGCCAGGCAGGCAGGCAGGGCACAGTGGCTCATGCCTGTAATCCTAGCACTTAGGGAGGCTGAGATGGGTAGATCTCCTGAGGTCAGGAGTTTGAGACCAGCCTGGCCAACATGGTGAAACCCCATCTACTAAAAATACAAAAATTAGCTAGAGGTGGTGGTGCGGGCCGTAGTCCCAGCTACTCGGGAGGCTGAGGCAGGGGAATCTCTTGAACCTGGGAGGTAGAGGTTGCAGTGAGCCAAGATCACACCATTGCACTCCAGCCTGGGCAACAAGAGCAAAACTCTGTCAAAGAAAGAGAGAGAGAGAGAGAGAGAGAAACTTTATTGAAGTCATTTATCAGTCCTAGGAGCCTTTTCGTGGATGGAGTCTTTAGGATTTTCTAGGTGTGGAATTCATCAGCAGAGACAGACAATTTGACTTCTTTTCCTGTTTGGATGCCTATTATTTCTTTCTCTTGGGTGACTAATCTGGCTAGGACTTCCAGTAGTATATTAGACAGGAATGGTGACAGTGGACATCCTTGTCTTATTCCTGTTCTGTTTTGTTTTGTTTTTTAAGGTCTTAACTACTTCAGTTTTCTGTGGACTATTCCTGTTCTTTAACAGAATGCTTCCAGCTTTTGCCTGTTTAGTATGATGTTGGCTGTAGATTTGTCATAAATGTCTGTTATTTTGAAGTATGTTCCTCCAATGCCTCATTTGTTGGGGATTTTTATCATGAAGTGATGTTAGATTTTATCGAAAGTTTTTTCCACATCTATTGAGATGATCATGTGGTTTTTATTTATTTGTTTATGTTTATTTCTTTGAGATGGGAGTTTTGCTCTTGTTGCCCAGGCTGGAGTGCAATGATGCGATCTCAGCTCACTGCTCCCTCCGCCTGCTGGGTTCAAGCAATTCTCCTGCCTTAGCCTCCCAAGTAGCTGGGACTATAGGTATGTGCCACCATGCCCATCTAATTTTGTGTTTTCAGTAGTGACAGGGTTTCTCTATGTTGGTCAGGCTTGAACTCCCGACCTCAGGTGATCCACTCGACTTGACCTCCCAAAGTGCTGGGATTACAGGCATTAGCCACTGCGCCTGGCCTATTTTTAATTCATAAACCCTACTTGATTGTGGTGAATTAAGTTTTTGATGTGCTCTTGGATTCAATTTGCTAGCATTTTTTGAGGATTTCTGCATCTTGGACATCCATTCTTTTTTTTTTTTTTTTTTTGAGATAGATTTTCACTCTTGTTGCCAGGTTAGAGTACAATGACGGTCTCGGCTCACTGCAGCCTTCACCTCCCAGGTTCAAGCAATTCTCCCTCAGCCGCCCAAGTAGCTGGGATTACAGGAGTGTGCCACCACACCGGCTAACGTTTTTTGTATTTTTAGTAGAGACGGAGTTTAACATGTTGGCCAGTCTGGTCTCAAACTCCCAGCCTCAGGTGATCTCCCCGCCTTGGCATACCAAAGTGCTGGGATTACAGGCATAAGCCATTGCACTGACCAGACAGCCATTCTTTTTTTAAAAAATTTTTTTATTTTTTTTTAAAGACAGGGTTTCACCATGTTGGTCAGGCTGCTCTTGAACTCCCGACCTCAGGTGATTCACTCGCCTTGGCCTCCAAAGTGCTTGGAATACAGGCGTGAGCCACCACGCCCGGCCAATATCCATTCTTAATTTAAAAAAAAGAACAGGAACAGATGGATACTTCTTTAATATGATCAAATGTATTTCGACTGGCCAGGCTTGGTTGCTCAGGCCTGTAATCCCAGCACTTTTGGGAGGCCAAGGTGAGAGGACTGCTTGAGCCCAGGAGCTTGATACCAACCTGGGCAACATAGGGAGGGATCCTGTCTACAAAACAAATACACAAAAAAACAAACCCAGGAGTAGTGGCTTGTACTTGTAGTCCTAGCTACTCAGGAAGCTGAGGCAGGAGGATGGCTTAAACCCAGGAGTTTAAGGCTGCAGTAAGTCATGATCGTGCCACTGAACTCCAGCCTGGATGACAGAGCAAGACCCTGTCTCAAAAAAAAAACAACAAAAAAAGTATTTCAACCCAAAAGTGAGCATTTTTCTTAATGACAATTACTAGAAAGATATTTGCTATCTCTAATACACACATATGTATATATATACGTATATATGTATGTGTGTGTGTGTGTGTGTGTGTATATATATATATATTTTTTTTTTTTTTTTGAGACCGAGGCTTGTTCTGTCACCCAAGTTGGAGTGCAATGGTGTAATCTTGGCTCACTACAACCTCTGCCTCCCAGGTTCAAGCAGTTCTCCTGCCTCAGCCTCCCTAGTAGCTGAGATTACAGGTGCATACCACCACACCTGGCTAATTTTTGTATTTTTAGTAGAGATGGGGTTTTGCCATGTTGACCAGGCTGGTCTCAAACTCCTGAACTTAAGTGATCCTCCTGCCTTGGCCTCCCAAAGTGCTGGGATTACAGGTGTGAGCCAACGCACCTGGCCGTATCACTACTATCTTAAAACCAATTAATAGTTATATTGTAATAATTAGCAATAAAGAACAACTCACATTTTGGCAATTTGAGTTACATAAGACTGGAGGAAATAACAAAAATATGAAATTGACTAAGACTGAGAATGTTTTGCAGTTTTTCAGAAGTGAGAATATAAATGTAAGTGATACTTTAATATCCCCCCCTTTTTTTGTTAAGGGTCAGGGCCTTGCTCTGTTGCCTAAGTGGGAGTGCAGTAGTCCAGTCATAGCTTTTTGCAGCCTGGAACTCCTGTCTCCAAGTGATCTTTCTGCCTTGGCCTCCCAAAGTGCTGAGATTACAGGTGTGAGCCACTGCACCCAGCCTCTAAATTACTCTTTTTTTTTTTTTTAAGACAGAGTAGCAGGGCACGGTGGCTCACTCCTGTAATCCCAGCACTTTGGGAGGCCGAGGCGGGTGGATCACGAGGTCAAGAGATCGAGACCATCCTGGTCAACATGGTGAAACCCCGTCTCTACTAAAAATACAAAAAAAAATTAGCTGGGCATGGTGGTGCATGCCTGTAATCCCAGCTACTCAGGAGGCTGAGGCAGGAGAATTGCGTCAACCCAGGAGGTGGAGGTTGCAGTGAGCCGAGATCGCACCATTGCACTCCAGCCTGGGTAACAAGAGCGAAACTCCATCTCAAGGAAAAAAAAAAAAAAAGGACAGAGTGAAATATTCTTAAAGATTAAATTGTATTTTTAGTAGAGATAGGGTTTCACCATGTTGACCAGGTTGCTCTTGAATTCCTGACCTCAGGTGATCCACCCACTTCAGCCTCCTAAAGTGCTAGGATTACAGGCATGAGCCACCATGCCTGGACCTATATCTGTTTTATATATTTATTTAAACATATAAAAATTAAAATTTTGTGCTTATGTGGTCACGCATGCACACACACACACACACACACACACGCAAAAAAAAAAACCTGAACAATAAAAAGATGTAGAAGAAAATAACGTGGGGCCATGGAAAGGCATTCCTAGCTCTTCCTCAGAGCAAGTCAAATGAACATAGCCTTATAGTCTTATCTTCGCTATTTTTTGACATTGTTCTGGTGGTAGTTACCAATATATAGGCAAGAAACAGAAATCAGATGTTTAAAAATTGAAAAATCTAGGCCAAGTGTGGTGGTTTATGACTATAATCCCAGGACTTTGGGAGTCCAAGGCAGGTGGATCACTTGAGGTCAGGAGTTTGAGACCAGCCTGGCCAACATGGCAAAACCCCGTCTCTACTAAAAATACAAAAATTAGCCAGGTGGCGCGTGCCTGTAATCCCAGCCTCTGGGAGGATGGGGGCTGAGGCAGGAGAATCACTTGAACCCTGGAGGCGGTGGTTGCAGTGAGCCGAGATCATACCTCTGCACTCCAGCCTGGGCAACAGAGTAAGACTGTCTCAAAAAAAAAAAAAAAAAGTTGGAAAATCTAGATAGAAAAAATCATTTACAAGTAAGATGATTATATATCTGGAAAACTCAAGAAAATCAATTGAGGCTGTACATGGTGTTTCACACCTGTAAACCCAGCACTTTGGGAGGTTGAGGTGGGTAAATCACTTGAGCTCAGGAGTTGGAGATCAGCCTGGGCAACATGGTGAAACTCTGTCTCTATAAAAAATACAAAAGTTAGCCAGGTATGGTGGCATATGCCTATAGGCCTAGCTACTCAAAAGGCTGAGGTGTAAGGATTGCTTGAGCCTGGGAGGCAGAGGTTGCAGTGAGCCAAGATTGCACCACTGCATTCCAGCTTGGGTGACAAAGCCAGACCCTGCAAAAGAAAAAAGAGAGAGAGGGGAGGGGAGGGGAGGGGAAGGGAGGGAAGGGGAGAGAGAGAAAGAAAGAAGAAAGAAAGACAACAAACAGAAGGTTCACATGCTTTAATATAGCAAGATGGCCGCATACAAAATTGAGTCTCCATTTACCATAGCACCAACAACACAAATAAAAGAAACACTTAGAATATGCAAGAGCTAGATGAAAACTTTAAGATGCTCTTTTTTTTTTTTCTTTTTTTGAGACCGAGTCTTGCTCTGTCATAAAGGATGGAGTGCAGTGGTGGCTCGATCTCAGTTCACTGAAACGTCTGCCTCCTGGGTTCAAGTGATTCTCCTGCCTCAGCTACCTGAGTATCTGGGATTACAGGCAGCTGCCACCATGCTCAGCTAATAATTGTATTTTTAGTAGAGATAGGGTTTCACCATGTTGACCAGGTTGCTCTTGAATTCCTGACCTCAGGTGATCCACCCACTTCAGCCTCCTAAAGTACTAGGATTACAGGCATGAGCCACCATGCCTGGACCTATATCTGTTTTATATATTTATTTAAACATATAAAAATTAAAATTTTGTGCATATGTGGTCACGCATGCACACACACACACAAACGTGAACAAAAAAAAGATGTATGCTTGGCCTCGATGACAACATGAAACTCTGTCTCAAAAAAAAAAAAAAAGATATACCATATTCTTGGATAGGAAGACTATATTCGTGAAGATAAGCTAGGTTTTACTCTTTTAGCAAAACTCACAAGCCTTGGTGGCTTAAAACAACAAAAATTTACTTGTTGCTCATACTATGAATCCATCATGGCTTGGCAGGGAGTGAACTTCACTGTATTCTCTCAGGGACATGTCTAAAGGAACAGCCATCACCTTGAACATTGTGGGTTATTATGCCAGAGGAAAAGGAAACTCTGTAGGTCATCAAACCAGTTGACAAGCTCAGCACAGAAATAACATATCAATTCTGCTCACATCTCATTGACAAGTGCTGGCAAACAGTACCAACAATGACCTCAAAGACTCAGCATCATAAAAATAAAACTAACAGAGAATGGAAGTGACTTATCAATACGCAGTTCAACAGAAAATAATAGCGAGGCATGGTGGCTCCCACCTGTAATCCCAGTACTTTGGGAAGCTAAGGCGGGTGGATCACCTGAGGTCAGGAGTTCGAGACCAGCCTGGCCAATGTGGTGATACTCCATCTCTACTAAAAATACACAAATTAGCTGGATGTAGTGGTACACATCTGTAATCCCAGCTACTCAGGAGGCTGAAGCCAGGAGAATCGCTTGAACTTGGGAGGCGAAGGTTGCAGTGAGCTGAGATCACACCACGCACTCTACCCTGGGTGAAAGAGGGAGACTCCATAAAAAAAAAAAAAAAAAAAAGGCCGGGCGCGGTGGCTCACACCTGTAATCCCAGCACTTTGGGAGGCCGAGGCGGGTGGATCACGAGGTCAAGAGATCGAGACCATCCTGGTCAACATGGTGAAACCCCGTCTCTACTAAAAATACAAAAAAATTAGCTGGGCACGGTGGTGCGTGCCTGTAATCCCAGCTATTCAGGAGGTTGAGGCAGGAGATTTGCCTGAACCCAGGAGGCGGAGGTTGCGGTGAGCCGAGATCGTGCCATTGCACTCCAGCCTGGGTAACGAGCGAAACTCCATCTCAAAAAAAAAAAAAAAAAATCCCCAAAATAATAGGTTGATAACCTCAAATGCAGATGTTAAGAATGGCAGGAAAATTGTCACCTGCCCTAACCCATTTCTGATATTTGCAACTTTTAAAAATCAGGACCAGGACCTGCTGCCTCCAGGTCACCCCAACAGCAAATTTGCTATGGCAACACCTCCTACATAATCTGCCATCTCCCTTTGTATTTACTTTTTTTTTTTTTTTTTTGGAAACAAAGGCACAGTCTTGCCTCACTGCAACCTCTGCCTCCTGGGTTCAAGCAATTCTTCTGCCTCAGCCTCCTAAGTAGCTGGGAGTACAGGTGTGCTTCACCATGCCTGGGTAATTTTTTGTATTTTTTTAGTAGAGATGGGGTTTCACCATGTTGGCCAGGGTGGTCTCAAACTTCTGACCTCAAGTGATCCACCCACCTTGGCTTCTCAAAGTGCTGGGATTATAGGCATGAGCCACCACCCACTGCCTGTATTTACTTTCATTTTTTTCTTTTTTTTTTCTTTTTTTCTGAGACAGAGTCTTGCTCTGTCACCCAGGTTGAAGTGTAGTGGCTCCATCTCAGCTCACTGCAGCCTCCGCCTCCTGGGTTCAAGCAATTCTCCTGCCTCAACCTCCTGAGTAGCTGGGATTACAGGTGCCCACCACCAAGCCCGGCTAATTTTTGTATTTTTAGAAAAGACGGGGTTTCACCGTGTTAGCCAGCTGGTCTCAAACTCTTGACCTCGTGATCTGCCTGCCTCAGCCTCTCAAAGTATTGGGATTACAGGCATGAGCCACCTCAACTGACCTATTTTTTTTTTTTTCATTAAAAAAGATTTTGGGGGGGCACATAGGTGTACATATTTTGGGGTTACAGGAGATATTTTGATACAGGCATACAATGTATAATAATCACATCAGGGTAAATGGGGTATCCATTGCCTCAAGCATTTAACCTTTGTGTTACAAAAGATCCAATTATACCTTTTTAGATATTTTCAAATGTACATTATTGACTATAATCACCTTGTTATGCTTTCAAATGCTAGCTCTTATTCATTCTATTTTTTTGTACCCATTAACCATCCCTATTTTTCCCCCACCCCCACTACCCTTTCTAGCCTCTGGTAACCATCCTTCTCTCTTTTTTTTTTTTTTCCTGAGACTGGGTCTCTCTCTGTCACCCAGGCTGGAGTGTAGCAGTGTGATCTTGGCTTACTACAGCCTCGACCTCCTGGGACTTGAGTGATCCATCAAGCTCAGCTTCCTGAATAGCTGGTACTACAGGCCTGCACCATCACGCCCAGCTAATTTTTTTGTATTTTTTGTAGAGACAGGGTCTCACTTTGTTGTCCAGGCTGGTCTCACACTCCTGGGCTCAAGCGATCCTCCTTCCTCAGCTTCCAAAGTGCTGGAAATACAGACGTGAGTCACGGCACCCATCCTGTCCTTCTACTCTCTGTGTTCATGAGTTCAATCATTTTAATTTTTAGCTCCCACAAATAAGTGAGAACACGTGAAGTTTGTCTTTCTGTGCCTGGCTTATTTCACTTAACGTAATGACCTCAGTTTTGTCCATGTTGTTGCAAATGGCAGGTTCTCATTCTTTTTGTTTGTTTGTTTTGAGACAATCTGACTCCCAAACCCAGGCTGGAGGACAGTGGTGCTATTGACTCATTGCAACCTCCACCTCCCGGTTTCAAGAGATTCTCCTGCCCTAGCCTCCCAAGTAATCCTGGGATCATGCCTGGGTAATTTTTGTATTTTTTGCAGAGACAGGGTTTCACCATGTTGGCCAGACTGGTCTTGAACTCCTGGCCTCAAGTGATCCACCTGCCTCAGCCTCCCAAAGTGCTGGAATTATAGGCATGAGCCACCATGCCTGGTCTCATTCTTTGTTATGCCATCTTCCATTTTGAAAATCATATATTTCTGGTGAACCAAAAATGATGAAAGAAATTCACAGCCAGACACGATGGCTCATGCCTGTAATCCCAGCATTTTGGGAGGTCGAGGTGGGTGGATCACGAGGTCAGGAGTTCGAGACCATCCTGATCAACATGGTGAAACCCTGTCTCTACTAAAATTACAAAAATTAGCCAGCCGTGGTGCCCTGTTCCTGTAATCCCAGATACTCGGGAAGCTGAGGCAGGGGAATCGCTTGAACCCGGGAGGCAGAGGTTGCAGTGAGCCAAAATCACGCCATTGCACTCTAGCCTGGGTGACAGAGCAAGACTCTGTCTCAAAAAAAAAAAAAATTTCAAAATAACTGGAAAGCATCTCTAAACTTTTGAAATTGATATTTTGGAGACTAACCATGATCCACAAAATACACTTGGCATATCTGCTGGAGATATATATGAATGAAATGGATTATGTTATATGTCATTTCTTATTTTCTAAAAAATAGATCTTTTGCTATCTTAAACAGGCTTCCATCCCATAGATTTTATATAAGACAGTCTTTTAGAACATATGACAAACATGAGTACACATCTAAGGCAATGACAGAGAATATTTGAAATCAGAACTAAACCAGAAAACTAGACATATAATAATTAGATCTACCTGGCATACTGGATCAGCCTATAGGCAGTGTACTTGCGGAATAGGTATCCCAACTGAACCGTGTCCATATGAAGTATCTCAATTATGAGAGTCCTAGCTGTTGTGTGTAGCTGTGAAGGGAATTCACAAGTTTTTATAGCCTGATTTAATAATACCAGGTTCTTCTTCTGAGCCTCCACATCAACAAAATACCTCTTCTCTTCAAATTCTTTAGGAGAGGAAGGAGGCACCATTATCTTGGGTTTCTTGGTACCTAAAACTGAACTCAGTATCCAGGGCTTGTCTATAGGAGGGAATCGGGATTTCTGGTACCATTCAGGAGGTGAAATCTGTGATGTTTTGAGTAGAGTAGTAAGAGAAGATAGTGATGTTGTAGGCTTCATGAGAGTGGGAAGGGCCCCTTCATCAGTGTAAGGGGTTTGCGATACTGGTGTCCTGTATTTGGTGAGATTGGACTGAAATGTTCTAAATGATTCTATAGCAAAAGGATCTCGAAGTATCTGGGTTTCTTCAGAAGTATCAGAGACCTCTGACATTTGGAACTTCTTAGTGGTGAAAGGAACTTGAGATACCTTGAAATCTGGAGCACTAGGATGGATCAGTGCTGATTTAGATTTCAGAGAAGAAATAATTGCCAGTCTCTTCTTAGCAAAAGAAGGGGACCAAACTCTCTGGGGCTTTCCAGGGGTTGGGGATGGCCAGAGTGTGGGAGTATGTCTAGGGGTGGGAGGGATCCATAATGAAGAAGCTTGCCCAGAAAGGGTCCATGGTGCCAGATGCTGCCCAGGAGTAGAAGGAGCCTGCAGATAGGGAGATTGCTCAGCAGTGGCAGGAGTCTGGAATTCCTGGAGCTGCTCAGAGAAGGTTAAGGATCCAGATTGCAGGCGGTCCCCATGGATGGAAGAGGATCCAGGAACTAAGGGCTGCCCAGGAAAGAGAGGAGCCCAGAGACTGGGAATCTGTCCAGAAGCGGGTGGGACTGCAGCTATAAGTTGCTGCCTGGGGGCAAGAGGGGCTTTTGACATATGAGGTGGTGGAGGAGTCAGAGAGGCCCCAGTTTTGAAAAGCTCCCTAGAGCTAAGGGCCTTCTGTTCAAAGGGCTGCCCTGGAGTGGGAGGGGCCCCAGATGTTGGGAGCTGCCCAGGAGTGGGAAAGGCCTGTGGTGCTGGTAACTGCACAGAAGTGGATTGACCTCCGTATACCAGGGTCTGTCCAGAGGAACGAAGAGTCCCAAGCGTCCTAGCCTCAGGTAGAATCCCCATTTCTAGGGGCTTCCCAGGGGCAAAGGTGCCTTGATTGAGGGGAAGCCTTGACATCTGCAAAGGAGTAGAAGAGACCCCAAATATAGAGGACTTCTCAGCAGTAGGAGCAGATGATGCCAGGGACAGCCTAAGGCTTGGAGATAATCTTGATATGATGGATTGCCCAGTAGGGAGAGAAGCCTTCGATTCCTGAAATGGTCTATGGGTAGGAGTAGCCAATATGGCCTGCTGCTTAGGAATGTGAGGCACTCTTGGTGTGACAGAAGCTCTTGATTTAGGATCATGCTCAGACATGAGAGTAATACGCACAGGCTGGACCTGTCCTGGGGTGAAGGGGAAGCCCAAAGGTTGGACTTGGTTAAGGGTGAGGAGCGATCCCAAGGTATGGGCTTTATCTAAGGTGAGAGGAACCCCTAATTTCAATGACTGTTCTTGAGCCTGTTCTAAGTTGATAGGAGACTCCAAAGCCTGGGTTTGCACAGGGTTAAGAGTGACAGCTGACACCCAGGCATTTGCTGAGTTGACAGAGACTCCCAGTGCCTGGGCCTGCTGAAGGGTGAGAGTGATCCCCTGAGCCTGTGCCTGCTGAGGGGTGAGAGGGATCCCCAGGGCCTGGGCCTGCTGAGGGGTGAGAGGGATCCCCAGGGCCTGGGCCTGCTGAGGGGTGAGAGTGATCCCCTGAGCCTGTGCCTGCTGAGGGGTGAGAGGGATCCCCAGGGCCTGGGCCTGCTGAGGGGTGAGAGGGATCCCCAGGGCCTGGGCCTGCTGAGGGGTGAGAGTGATCCCCTGAGCCTGGGCCTGCTGAGGGGTGAGAGGGATCCCCAGGGCCTGGGCCTGCTGAGGGGTGAGAGTGATCCCCTGAGCCTGGGCCTGCTGAGGGGTGAGAGGGATCCCCTGAGCCTGGGCCTGCTGAGGGGTGAGAGGGATCCCCAGGGCCTGGGCCTGCTGAGGGGTGAGAGGGATCCCCAGTTCCTGGGCCTGCTGAGGGGTGAGAGTGATCCCCTGAGCCTGGGCCTGCTGAGGGGTGAGGGTGATCCCCACTTCCTGGGCCTGCTGAGGTGTGAGATGAATGCATTTACTGAGAGGCTGTCCAGAAATAGGAAGAGCTCCAGGTGGGGAGGATTGTGGGGAGGGACGTGTGACTGGTATGGGCTTCTTTTCATCAGGAAGATTTTCTAATGTCTTCAGATTCCTATGAAACTCTTCTTGATATAACTGCTGTACATCCTTCACTGTGCTCTTCCACCTGGGAGATACTGTCATTGGAGTTTGGATGACCACTTTTTCTAGCTTTTTAGGTTTTGTCTTCTTCATCTGCATCCGATCCTTTGTTTCGGTCTGCCTTTACCTTTCAAGGTCCTCTAGCCCTCTCTCTGGCTTCTGCTTTTTCTTCTCTTTCTCCTGTTTTATGATTGGCCCCAGATGTTTCACTTCCTTCTGAATCTGCCTCATCTGTCCATTCTCCTTTTCCAAGAGCAATCCTTGTGGCTTCATTTCTTGCATCCCTTTTTCCAGCCACCGCAGGCTTGATTCTGGAAGCTCTTCTTCCTCCTGTCCTCTTTGCTTTTGCTTCTCCTCTTGCTCAGTCTGCTTTGGAGTCCTCTGTTTTTGCTCTGTCTTCCATATCTCTTCTTCCTGCCACTGTTTCTGTCTCTGTTGTTCTTGCTTTCCCTCCTTCATCTGGCGATATGCCTTTTTCTCTTCCCAGTTCTCACTTATCTTCTTATAGTCCTCCTTTAAGAGATTTCTTTCTTCCAGCAACTGCTGTTTGAGACTCATGCCAGACATTTGTTCTTGATCCTCTTGCAAATATTGCTCCTGCCTTTGTTCTTCCCTCTCCTTGTGGTCTTTCTGTACTGTTGAGACTGTTGAAACATCACTTTCACTTTCAATTTCAGCCAAGATCATTTGTATTAAATTGTTAATTACTGGATCTGTGCTCTCATGTGAGAGAAAGGTACTGCTTTCAGACTTCTGAAAATGCAATCCTGGAATAAATGAGACTACCTTTTTTTGTTTTTTAGGTTTCCCAACTTGTTCTTCCTTTTCTTTATCTTTGTATTTTCTCAAGATTTTAGTCACAGTTTCAGCCACTTTTTGGAAATATTCCTCCATTTTTGCCTTTATGATTCCTAATTTTTCAACTTCTGCTCTTTTTAATAACTCCTCTTCCTTCAGAACAGTATTTTTGTCAAAAGGCTTTCTGATGTTATCGATTTTCTGTTTTAGGAAAGCCATTACGGCGTTCTGAAATTCTTCGAGGTTACTCTGTTCACTTTTGCCATCTGGACTTTCTAGAACTCTGGTAGATTCTGAAATCTCTTTAGCTACCCTTGAGAGTGATTTAACAAGTTGATGAGATTTGACTTGTTTGGTTAACACTTCCTTCTCTTCAGTTTTTTCTTCTTTGCTTGTAGTAGTTCCTGAAGAGAGATGGTGTTTTTTCCTTTTATTTTTCCTTTCTGTGGCTCAGCGGTATAATCAGATTGGATTGTACTGAGCGGCTCCACTAGGCTTCTGATTTCACCTTTGCTCTCTTTGTGCAATGCCTCAGTGTTTGGTTCCACTTTAATCTCTGGTGCAGTTGGTCTTCTGTCAAATGGGGACTCACGTTTTACCTTCCTAAATTGCTCCAACATAATACTTGTTCTACTTCTGCCACCTTGGCTCTTTGTTTCAGTGAAAAAGAGATGTTGGCCTTTTGCTTCAATGGGTGACTTTGATTTGACTTCAGAAAAGGATTTCTTTTCTTTTCTTTTCTTTTCCAGTAGCTCATAGTATTGACTAGGTTTGGCCTCTGAGACTTTCTGTCCACCTTTATTATCACTCAGATTTGGTTCAGAGGTCTCATCTACATATGTGCCTTTTGTGTGCTTTTTTTTCCATGCTTGATACTCGTCACCTTTCTTTAGTGATACGTAATCTTTAGTGCCATCTTCAGAAATATCTTTGGAAGCCACAGGTTGCTGTTGCTGTTCAGTTAAATCTGGAGTTGTTTCAGCTTGGGCTGTATATGAAATGGTGGAGTCCCATTTTATCCCAGAGCCCTTGGTCCCTTTTCTTTGGACTTCATCTACAATATTTTCAAGTTCCTTGTCTAAAATATTGTCTATATTGTCCTCAATATCACCAGCTTTGATAATGGCCTTGGATGACTGCGGAGAAGATCCAGGTAACGCTTTCACAGTTGATGATGTGGACAATGTTTTATACACCTGTTCTGTAACAATTTTGGATCGAAGAAGTTGTTCATATTTTTCTTCTGCATCATGAAGTTTCCGCTGAAGCATTTCATTTTCGTTACTGAGATCTTGTATTATCTTCAGAGAGAGCTCCTTTCCTGCTTCACTTGTTTCATGTTCATACATAGTGGAATTTTGGAAGTTAATACCTTTTAATTCATCACTTAGTGTACTCAAAGCTTTAGAAAGGTTTACTATTGTTGATGATATATATTTAATAGCATTGTTTTCCAATGTACTGAACATTGTGGTGGCTATGAGTTCCTGTAGTATACCTTGGATTTCTGAAACCTTTGTATTTGTTGCAAATTGATCACTAATCATCTGATCTGGTCTTAAAGCATGGGCTGTTGCAGGTCGTTTCATAACTCTTTCTTTCCAAGATTTCCACAGCGTACCTCTAGACACTGAAGAAAAAAACATAAAACTGTGAAATTGCACTTTCTCTTTTGCATTGTGTTAATCTATGTTTAAACCTAAGGAATTTAGCATAGATTAACTATAACTAATTAACTATAAGATAAAGATTAATCTGAAAACTTTAGCTCTAAAATAAACAGTATTATTTTTAAAAGAATGACTCTTTTCACATAATCACCTAGAACTTTTTCTTTCTTTTTTGTTGAGAGGGATCTCCCTGTTTCCCAGGCTGGAGTGCAGCAGTATGATCACTACAGCCTCAACTTGGGCTCAAACAATCCTCCTGCCTCAGCCTCCCTGCCTCTCTGAGTTGCTGGTGTTATAGGTGCAAGCCACAGGACCTGCCAACCACCTAAAACTTCTGCTTCCAGAGTTTAGGACATGAACTCAGCTGTGACCTCAACTTAATTTTAGTTACAAGTTTGGGGTTAGATATAATGTAAGACAGGGCCAGGCTTGGTGGCTCACGCCTGTAATCCCTGCACTTTCAGAGGCCAAGGCAGGCGGATCACCTAAGGTCAGGAGTTTAAGACCAGCCTAGCCAACATGGTGAAATCCCATCTCTACTAAAAATACAAAATTAGCCGGGCATGGTGGCACATGCCTGTAATCCCAGCTACTCAGGAGGCTGAGGCAGGAGAATTGCTTGAACCTGGGAGGCAGAGGTTGCGGTGAGCCGAGATCGTGCCATTGCACTCCAGCCTGGGCAACAAGAGCAAAACTGTCTCAAAAAAAACAAAAAAATGGGAGAGTATTTGAATAGATATTTCGCTAAAAAATATATAGAAAGGCTTAATAAGCACATGAAACATGCTTAGCATCATTTGCCTAGAAAAATGCAAACAGGGCCAGGTGCGGTGGCTCACGCCTGTAATCCCAACTCTTTGGGAGGCTGAGGCAGGCAGATCACCTGAGGTCAGGAGTTCAAGACCAGCCTAGCCAACATGGAGAAACCCCCTCTCTAGTAAAAATACAAAATTAGCTGGGCGTGGTGGTGCATGCCTGTAATCCCAGCTACGTGGGAGGCTGAGGCAGGAGAATCATTTGATCTTGGGAGGCAGAGGTGGCAGTGAGCGAAGATCGTGCCATTGCACTCCAGCCTGGGCAACAAGAGTGAAACTCTGTCTAAAAAAAAAAAAAGAAAAGGAAATGCATGCAAACCGAAACCACAGCGAGATACCACTTCACATATACTAGGGTGGCGATAATAAAAAAAGACAATAACAAGTGTTGTTGAGGAAATGGAGAAATTGGAATCTGCATACATTGCCGATGAGAATGTAAAATGGTACAGTCATTTTGGAAAACATTTGAGAGTTTCTTTAAAAGTTAAACATAGGCCGGCTGCGGAGGCTTACGACTGTAATCCCAGCACTGTTGGAGGCCAAGGTGGGTGGATCATAAGGTCAGGAGATCGAGACCATCCTGGCCAATATGGTGAAACCCCATCTCTACTAAAAAAAATACAAAAAATTAGCTGGGCATGGTGGCACGTGCTTGTAGTCCCAGCTACTCTGGAGGCTGAGCAGGAGAATCGCTTGAACCTGGGAAGCAGAGGTTGTAGTGAGCCGAGATCCTGCCACTGCACTCTGGCCTGGTGACAGAGCTAGACTCTGTCTCAAAAAATAAAAAAAAAGTTAAACATAAACTTACCATATGTCCTAGCAATTCTACTCCTAGCTATCTACCCAAAATAAATGGGTAAATAATGGCACTCCTGGCTATCTGCCCAAAAAATGGGTAAATAATGGCATTATTCATAAAAGCCCCAAAGTAGAAACAGTTCAAATGTGTATCAACTGGTGAATGGGTAAACAAAACGTGGTATATCTAAACAACTGTGTAAACTAGCAATGAAAAGAAATTACCAAAATGTCCTATAACGTAACTGAATCTCAAAAACATTGTGCTAGTTGAAAGAAAACAGAAAAAATACCACATATAATATGATTCTGTTTGTGTGAAATATCCAGAAAAAGCAAATGTAGTGGGAGAGAAAATACATGAGTGACTGTCTGGCGCTGCTGATGGGTATGAGATTGACTACAAATTAGCATGAAGGATCTTTTTGGGATAATGGAAATGTTCTCAAAGTAGATTGTTGGCCGGGTGCAGTAACTCACACCTGTAATCCTAGCACTTTTTGAGGCCAAGGTTGGTGGATCACTTGTTCGAAACCAGCCTGTCCAACATGATGAAACCCCTGTCTCTACTAAAAATACAAAGAAATTAGCTAGGCATGGTGGCAGGTGCCTGTAATCCCAGCTACTCAAGAGGCTGAGGCAAGAGAATTGCTTGAACCCAAGAGGCAGAGGTGGCAGTGGGCCGAAATTGTGCCACTACACTCCAGCCTGGGTGACAGAGTGAGACTCCATCTCAGAAAAAATAAAAATTTAAAAAATAAATTAAAAATAAAATTAAATTGTGATAATTGCACAACTCTGTAAATATACAGAAAATTACTTAATTGTACACTTCACATGTATGCAAATTATACCTCAATAAAGCTGTTTTTTTTAGCTAGGCATGGTGGCTCACGCCTGTAATCAATGTGGATCACTTGAGGTCAGGAGTTTGAGACCAGCCTGGCCAACACGGTGAAACCCTGTCTCTACTAAAAATACAAAAATTAGCCCGGCATGGTGGTACACATTTGTAGTTCCAGCTACTCTGAAGGCTGAGTGAGGAGAATCACTTGAACCCTGGAGGTGGAGGTTGCTGTGAGCTGAGATCAGGCCACTGCACTCCAGCCTGGGTAATAGAGTGAGACTATCTCAAAATTAAAAAAGAAAAAGAAAAAGAAAAATAAGCTGTTTCTTTAAGAAAAAGTCAAACTCCATCTCCAAAATCATAAAGCACTCTTACATATTTTTTTCTTTTGTTTCTTCTTTTCGTCGAGGAAAAATATACTAAATCTGCTTAGTATCTTGACATTGTTGTCAATAGCTTTTAATGTTTCCGGTAACATCTCCATTTGTGCTATCCAGTGGTGGTTTTCATCAACATCCATTAGAGTCATCTCAGACAAAATGGCATCTTGAAGAGAGAAAAAAACATCATTTTTGTGCAGCAAAATAAATAACTATATATAAGCTTACAATATTGGGTAACTACTCAATATAGTTGTATTGGGGAATATAGGTATCTCACACTTATTGCCATTCTGAAGCTTTTCTCAATGAAGAAATTAAAAAGAGACTGGCCGGGTGCAGTGGCTTACACCTGTAATCCCAGCACTTCAGGAGGCCAAGGCGGGCAGATCATGAGGTCAGGAATTCGAGACCAGCCTGACCAACATGGTGAAACCTCGTCTCTACTAAAAATACAAAAATTAGCCGGGCGTGGTGGCAGGTGCCTGTAGTTCCAGCTACTTGGGAGGCTGAGGCAGGAAAATCGTTTGAACCTGGGAGGTAGAGGTTGCAGTGAGCCAAGATCGAGCCACTGCACTCCAGCCTGGGTGACAGAGCGAGACTCTGTCTCAAAAAAGAAAAAGAAAAAAAAAAAATATATATATATATATATATATGAAATAAATGAAAAGGAAGAGACCTAGAAGGCTAAACAGTAAGTCTTAGACAAGAAGACATGAATCAGGTTAAAAAGTGTCTATTTGGTTTGGTGCCTAAAATGTGTGTGTGTGTTTTAATATTGGAGATCTAAGCCCCAATTAACTCGTTTGGCAAGTTATCCAGTATTTTTCTTTTTTTTAAGACCAAGTCTCGCTCTGTTACCCAGGCTGGAGTGTAGTGGTGCCATCTCAGCTCAATGCAACCTCCACCTCCCAGGTGAAAGCGATTCTCCTGCCTCAGCCTCCCAAGTAGCTGGGACCACAGGTGCATGCCACCACATCTGGCTAATTTTTGTATTTTTAGTAGAGACAGAGTTTCACCATGTGTTGGCCAGGCTGGTCTCGAACTCCTGACCTCGGGTGATCTGCCTGCCTCAGCCTTCCAAAATGGTGGGATTATAGGTATGAGCCACCACGCCCAGCCGTTATCCAGTATTTATAACCCTTGTTGCATGAAATTTCTAGCAACAAAATAAAATTCCATTTTTTGGTATTCTTAGCTTATTCCTTCTTTCATTCCACCAGTGTCTACTCTGACTTGTGCTATTCTAGATGTGTGGATGCAACATTAAGTAAAACAAGTTCCCTGACTTCATACTGCTTACCTTCTGGTGAAAGGAGAGAGAGAAAAAGTTAATTATATAGGAAGTCAGATACTAATGCTATAGACAAAAATAAAGAAAGGTAGTCCTGGTGCAGTGGCTCATGCCTGTAATCCCAGCACTTTGGGAAGCTGAGGCAGGTGGATCATTTGAGGTCAGGAGTTCAAGACCAGCCTGGCCAACATGGTGCAACCCTGTCTCCACTAAAAATACAAAAATTACCTGGGTGGTAGTGGTGCATGCCTGTAGTCCCAACTACTTGGGAGGCTGAGGCAGGAGAATCACTTGATCCTAGGAGGCAGGGGTTGCAGTGAGCCAAGATCGCACCACAGCACTCCTGTCTGGGTGAAGTGAGACCTTGTCTCAAAAAAAAAAAACAACGCCAGGTGTGGTGGCTCACGCCTGTAATGCCAGTACTTTGGGAGGCCAAAGTGGGTGGATCACAAGGTCAGGAGAGTTCAAAACCAGCCTGGCCAACATAGTGAAACTCCATCTCTACTAAAAAATACAAAAAAATTAGCTGGACATGGTGGCCTATGCCTGTAGTCCCAGCTACTTGGCAGGCTGAGGCAGGAGAATCACTTGAACCCAGGAGGTGGAGGTTGCAGTGAGCCAAGATTGTGCCATTGCACTCCAGCTTGGGCAACAGAGTGAGACTTCATCTAAACAAACAACCAAAAAAAAAGGTAAAGTGTAAGAAAAGTGCCAAGTGGTAGGGAATGGGGATGGTCAGAGAACATCTCATTTTAAAGTGGAATTTAAGCAGGGAATGAGCCATGTGTCCATCTGGTGGAAGATGCTCCAGATAAGGGAATAGTATGCATAAAGACACTGCTGGCATGCTTTTAAAAAAGCAAAGAGGCCAGCAGAGCTGGTACTAAGTGAATAAGCCTATATTTTTCCTATTTTATTCCTACTGGAATAGAGGATAACTACTCTCTGAATAACTTCCTTAGTCTTTTCTTCTTTAGTCTAATTAATCCTTCAAATTTTACTTATATATTCTCTTCTCGATCTTTTTCATTAACTTTGTGGTTTTCCTCTGAACCACTTCTGTAAACTTACTCCATTCTTCCAACCAGACCAGAATGTTGACAAGAGTCTTTTCTCTAACTTCAACAGTCTTAGCGTAAGTAGCCATTTTCTCAAGAAAACTGGTTCTTTGTTTTCTCTTATGTTCTGTAAGGGAAACATTCCTTTCAGAGGGCGAGTTAAAAACAAGAGTATAGCGAGTCATTATTTGATGCACCTTGTTCATTATTTCACTCAGCTGCATATCAATGTCCTGTAAGAATAAGAAGGGGGAATGTATTAATCTTCAGTATGAAAAGAAGCTTTGGTCACCTTTCTTCTCAGAATGTCAGTGATAGTTCATTTAAAGCTATCCAATTAAAGTCTTGCTAATTCTAGCTTTATTGTGAGTCTCAAATTTTCCCTATTAAAAAAAATTCTTTTTTCTGCCTTCATCATCCTAACAATGCTATGATATAATGGAAAGAGCATTGGGTTTGAACGCATATCTGGATCTTAACTCTAGGTCTTTCATTATCATAACTTTTTTTTTTTTTTTTTTTGAGACAAAATCTTGCTCTGTTTTGAGGTGCCAGGCTGGAGTGCAGTGGCACAATCTCAGCTCACTGCAGTCTCCGCCTCCTGGGTTCAAGCAATTCTCCTGTCTCAGCCTCCCAAGTAGCTGGGACTACAGGCACACGCCACCACACCCAGCTAATTTTTGTATTTTTTATCAGAGACGGAGTTTCACCATGTTAGCCAGGATGGTCTCGATCTCTTGACCTCGTGATCCGCCCGCCTTGGCCTCCCAAAGTGCTGGGATTACAGGCGTGAGCCACCGCGCCTGGCCTATCATAACTTTTTAACTTTTTTTTGAGACAAAGTCTTGCTCTTGTCCTCCAGGCTGGAGTGCAATCTTGGCTCAACCTCTGCCTCCGGGGTTCAAGCAATTATCCTGCCTCAGCCTCCTGAGTAGCTGAGATTACAGGCGCCTGCCACCACACCTGGCTAATTTTTGTATTTTTAGTAGAGATGGGATTTCACCATGTTGACCAGGCTGATCTGGAACTCCTGACCTCAGGTGATCCACCCACCTCTGCCTCCCAAAGTGCTGGGATTACAGGCATGAGCCACCTCACCCGGCCTAAAATGACTTTTAATAAATCACAGCATTTCTGAGCTCCCTCTGCAGCCTCTGTAAAATGATGGAGATACTAAATTCACAGTTGATGTGTAGTGTATAACATTTGTGAATGTGCTTTATAAGCTGTAGCTGCTAAAAAAACCAAAACAGACAAACCAAAAAACCATGGTGGCTCGCCTTGTAATATCAGCACTTTGGGAGGCCGAGGCAGGCAGATCACAAGGTCAGGAGTTCAAGAACAGCCTGGCCAACATGGTGAAATCCTGTCTCTACTAAAAATACAACAACAAAAAAATTAGCCTGGTGTTGTGTCAGGCACCTGTAATCCCAGCTACTCGGGAGGCTGAGGCAGGAGAATTGCTTGAACCTGGGAGGCAGAGGTTGCAACGAGCCAAGATGGCGCCACTGCACTCCAGCCTGGGTAACAGAGCAAGACTCTGTCTCAAAAAAAAAAAAAAAAAAAGAGAGAAAACTAAAAAATGCAAGTTGCTTCTTTTTTGCTTTTTTACCTGGAAAGCAGTTATCAGAATATTCCTCAAACATACTTTTCTTTTTCTTTTATTTTTAATTTTTATTTTTTAAAGATGGGGTTTCACCATATTGGTCAGGCTGGTCTCGAACTCCTGACCTCAGGTGATCCGCCCACCTCAGCCTCCCAAAGTGCTGGGATTACAGGCGTGAGCCACCGCCCCGGCCAAACATACTTTTCTTTCGTTATCTCCTTTGCTTATCACTTAATCAGCTTAGTACATTGAGTATGTAGGGAAGAAAAAGAATCTTACTAGCAAATCTCTTTTCTTCATCACTCTATCCTAGAAATTTTTTATGGATAATTACTACCTCATATATGGCATTTGGAAATTTGTGAAATCATTTTTGGTTGTCAATAATTGTGCGGGTGGAATACTGCCATTTAGTAAATGGTACTAAGAATGCTAGTCCATCCTACAGTGCAGTGGACAGTATCACACAATGAAGAATTGTCTCAAATCCTGTGTGAATTTGAATGTCTCATAGGACATTGATGTAGATTTTTAAAAAATCTATATATACTTATCCAAGCCTAAAACCAAACTCTTTAAAAATATAAACAGGCCGGATGTGGTGGCTCATGCCTGTAATCCAAGCACTTTGGAGGCCAAGGTGGGCGGATCACCTGAGGTCGGGAGTTCAAGACCAGCCTGACCAACATGGTGAAACCCCGTCTTAAAATAAATATATATATATATATATATATATATATATATATATATATATATATATATATATATGTCAGACCAAAAGTAGTGTCTCACACCTGTAATCCAAGTGCTTTGGGAGGCCAAAATGGGAGGATCTCTTGAGGTCATGCATTCAAGACTAGCCTGGGTGACAGAGTGAGATCCTGTCTCTAAAAAAAAAAATTTTTTTTTGCGGGGCACAGTGGCTCACGCCTGTAATCCCAGCACTCTGGGAGGCCGAGGCAGGTGGATCATTTCAGGTCAGGAGTTCGAGACCAGCCTGGCGAACATGGTGAAACCCTGTCTCTACTAAAAGCACAAAAAAATTTGCTGGGCATGATGGTGGATGCCTGTAATTCCAACTACTCAGGAGGTTGAGGCAGGAGAATCTCTTGAACCCGGGAGGCAGAGGTTGCAGTGAGTCAAGATCACACCATTGCACTCCAGCCTAGGCAACAAGAGTGAAACTCCATTTCAAAAAAAAAATTTTTTTTTAATTCAAAGTGGTTTTTGCCCAATTTAATGATACACTACAATTTCCAGGAATACAAATAATATATAAATCAAGAAAAAATGTTCTTTAAAATTTCTTCAAGAAGTTAGTGTTAGTAGTATTAAGTGCTAGTACAGTAAAGCTGAATTTGTATCAGCCTCCATTTGTATCTTTCTTATTTAATTATTTATTTATTTATTTTGAGATGGAGTCTTGCTGTCATTTAGGCTGGAGAGCAGTGGCATGATCTTGGCTCACCGCAACCTCTGCTTTCCGGGTTCTTGCAATTCTCATGCCTCAGCCTCCCTAGTAGCTGGGATTACAGACTTCTGCCACCAGGTCTGACTAATTTTTGTATTTTTAGTAGAGACAGAATTTCACCATTTTGGACAGGCTGATCTCAAATTCCTGACCCTAAGTGATCCACCCACCTCAGCCTCCCAAAGTGCTGGGACTACAGGCATGAGCCACCATGCCTGGCCCAGATTTAATTTAATTCTACATATAGATGCAAGCCTCTGTCTACTTCTAGGGAAGTTTGACCTATGACTTACACACTGAAATGCATGTTATTATAAATTGCTTTACTTTTACTTATTCTCACATTTATATTTTTGAAGTAAAGGTAGTGTTTTGTCTTGTTTTGTTTTGTTTTTATAGAGACAGGGTTTCACCTTGTTGGTCAGGGTGGTTTTGAACTCCTGACCTCAGGTGATCCATCCATCTCGGCCTCCCAAAATGCTGGGATTATAGGCATGAGCCCCCACACCCGACCAAAGTATAGGTAGTGTATCTATGAATATCATTTTAGAGGAATAAAGGGAATGTTAAAAATATTTTTAGAGGCACAGTAAATCTGACAGTTAAGAACCACTTCCAACTTTTTTATTCTTTCATTTTGTCTTCAGAAAAACCGAACTCTCTCTGCACTCCTTATAATAAGAGTAAGATTTGGATTTTGCCAACCAAATCATCATACAAAATAAGTATTCTGATGTTAGGTGTATTTGCTCTTACAGCAAATAATAATTTAAGTCAGGAACACAGGAGAGTCAAGGCAAAGTTTGCTAAGCCAAGTGATGAAGAATAACATTACAAGCTAACACACAGCACAGTGATCAAGGAAAAAATACTACCAACTCCTCATAAAGTCTCCTAGAAAAGTGAAGAGGAAAAAATACTTCCCAACTCATCCTTTGAGGCCAACATATATCAAAGCCAGACAAAAGCACTACAAAATAAGAAAACTAAATACAAACATGCCTGATGAATATTGATACAGAAAACCTTAGCAAAATACTAGTGAACAGAATTCAACAGCACATTAAAAGGATTATACACCATGATCAAGTGAAATTTATTTCTGGAATCCAAGGATGGTTAAATATATGTAAATCAATCAATGCAATGCACGAAATTAACAGAATGACAGGAAGAAACCACACGTGGTCAT
Organism: Aotus nancymaae; assembly: GCF_030222135.1. Taxonomy (NCBI): domain Eukaryota; kingdom Metazoa; phylum Chordata; class Mammalia; order Primates; family Aotidae; genus Aotus; species Aotus nancymaae. The sequence goes on from NW_026988428.1 coordinate 34,189,854, forward strand.
CTCAATTGATGCAGAAAAAGCATATGACAAAATGTAACACCCTTTCATAATAAAAATACACAAGAACCTGGGCACAGTAGCTCATGCCTGTAATCCCAGCACTTTGAGAGGCCAAGGCAGAGGGATCACTTGAGTCCAGGAGTTCAAGACCAGCCTGAGCAACATGGTGAAACCCTGTCTCTACAAAAAATAAAAAATATCAGCCAGGTATGGTAGCATGTGCTTATAGTTCCAGCTAGTCAGGAGGCTGAGGTAGGAGGATTGCTTGAACCCAGGAGGTCGAAGCTGCAGTGAGCCATGATTGTGCCACTGCAGTCCAGCCTTGGTGACAGAGTGAGCCCCTGTCTTAACATAAGCAAAAAATACACACAAAAGAAACTACAAATAGAAGAAAACTTCAACATAATAAAGGCCATATATGAAAAGCCCACAGATAGTAATATACTCAATAGTGAAAGACTGAAAGCTTTTCCTCCAAGATTAGGAACAAGTCAAGGATGCCCACTTTCACCATCTGTCTAACCTAGTACTGAAAGTTCTAGACACCACAATTAGGCAAGAGAAAGAAATAAAAGGCACACAATTTGGAAAGGAAAAACTAAAATTATTCCTGTTCACAGATAACATGATCTTAAATTGTAGAAACCCTATATATGTAGAAAACTCTAAGGATTACCCCTGCATACATACACACACACACATACACACACACACACACAATTAGAATAAATTTAGCAAATTTGCAGGGTAAAAAATACAAATCAGTCACATTGCTATGCACTAACTGAGCAATCTGAAAAAGAATGAAAAAGAAATTAAGAAAATATTGCCATTTATAATAGCATCAAAAATAATAATATATTTAAGTATTGCTGGGTGCAGTGGCTTACGCCTATAATCCCAGCACTTTGGGAGGCCGAGGTGGGTGGATCACCTGAGGTCAGAAATTTAAGACCACCTTGGCCGACATGGTGAAACCTCATCTCTACAAAAATACAAAAATTAGCCAGGCATGATGGGTACTGTAATCCCAGCTACTCTGGAGGCTGAGGCAGGAGAATCGCTTGAACCTGGGAGGCGGGAGTTACAGTGAGCTGAGATCGCACCATCGCACTCCAGCCTGGGTGACAGAGACTCTGTCTCAAAAATAATAATAATAATATTGGGAGGCCAAGACAGGCAGATCACTTGAGGTCAGGATCATGATCAGCCTGGCTAACGTGATATCCCATCTCTACTAAAAATACAAAAATTAGCCTGGCGTGGTGGCGGTCACCTGTAATCCCAGCTATTCAGGAGGCTGAGGCAGGATAACTGCTTGAACTCAGGAGGCGGAGGTTGCAGTGAGCCAAGATCACACCACTGCACTCCAGCCTGGGCAACAGAGCAAGACTCTGTCTCAAAAATAAATAATAATTAAAAATAGTAATGTATTTAGGAATAAACTTATCCAAGGAGGCAAAAGACTTGTACGCTTGTCGTTTTCACTACAAAATGTTACTGAGAGAAATTGAAGAAAACACGAGCAACTGGAGAGATATTACACGTTTATAGATTGGAATATTTAATATTGTTAAGATGTTAATACTACTCAAAATGATCTACTAATTAATGCAATCTCTATCAAAATACCAATGGCACTTTTTTTGCAGCAATAGAAAAATTCATCCTAAAATTACGTGGACTCTCAAGGGACCCTGAATGGCTGAAGCAATCTTGAAAAAGAATAAGAAAGTTGGAGATCCCACATTTTCTGATTTCAAACCTATTCCAAGGCTACATTAATTAAAATAACATGGTACAGTTCTAAAGACAGATGTGTAAACTGATGGAACAGAATAGAGAGCCCATAAATAAACACCAAGTTAACGGTATGTATATAGTATAGTATATTCATAGCATAAAGTCAAATTATTTTCTGGAAGGATGCTAAGGCCATCCAATGAAGAAAGAACAAGTCTTTAAAAAAAAAAAAAACTAAAACAAAAACAAAATACAAATGGTGGGAAAACTGAACATCTACACATTAAAGAATAAAGTTGGATTCTTATATGGTTTAACTCAAAATGGATCAAATAGCTAACTCTAAGACCTAACACTGTAAAATACTCAGGAGAAAACATAGGAGAAAGCCTTCAGAAGGGCATTGGACTTGGCAGTGATTTCTTGGACATGGCAAAAATCACATGCAACAAAAGTGAAAATAGATAAATAGACTATATCAAAGTTAAAAACATTTGTTTGTAAAAGGACGAAATCAACAGATTGAAAAATCAACCTAGGAAATGAGAGAAAATATTTGCAAATTGTATATCCAGTAAGGGTTAATATCCACAATATATAAATAACTTGCACAAACTCAACATCAAAAAAAAATTTTTTTTAATAGGCTGGGCACTGGTGGCTCACCCCTGCAATCCCAGGACTTTGGGAGGCTGAGGTGCGCAGATCAGTTGAAGTCAGGAGTTTGAGACTAGCCTGGCCAACATGGTGAAACCCTGTCTCTACTAAAAATACAAAAATTAGCCAGGCATGGTGGCACATGCCTGTAATCCCAGCTACTTGGGAGGCTGAGACACAGGAATCACTTGAGCCTGGGAGGTAGAAGTTGCAATGAGCCAAGATTACACCACTGCACTCCAGCCTAGGTGACAGAACAAGACTCCATACCCCCCCAAAATGAAATAAACCAATAAACCCAAATAAACCAATTTTAAAATGGGCAAAGGATTCAAAAAAGATATACAAATGGCTCAAAAATATATGAAAATATATTCAACATAACTAGTCATTAGGAAAATGTAAATCAAAACCACAATGGTATACTACTTCATACCCATTAAGAAGGTACTATGACAAAAACAGAAACTAACAAGTGTGGGTGAGGCTGTGCAAAATTGGAACCCTGTGCACTGTTGTTAGGAATGTAATATGCAGCTGCTGTGGAAAAAAGGATGACAGTTCCTCCAGAAATTAAAAATAGAATCACCATATGATCCAGCAATTGTCCTCTATGTATATATCCAAAAGAACTATAAGCAGATTCCCTAAGAAATATTTGTACACTCATGCTCATAGTGTTGTTATTCAGGATAACCAAGAGGTAGAAGTAACCAGAGTGTCCATTGACAGATAAATGGATAACAAATGTGGTATATATTGATATATATACACAATGGAGGCAGGCCGAGGCTAGCAGATCACTTGAGATCAAGAGTTTGAGACCACCCTGGCCAACATGGTGAAACCTCATGTTGCACTAAAAAATACAAAAGTTAGCCAGGCATGTTGGCAGGTGCCTATAATCCCAGGTACTTGGGAGGCTGAGGCAGAATAATCGCTTGAACCCGGGAGAAGGAAGTTGCAGTGAGCCAAGATCGCACCACTGCACTCCAGACTGGGTGACGGAGTGAGACTTTGTCTCAAAAAAATAAAATTTAATTTAATTTTTAAATATACAAAATAGAATGTTATTCAGCCTTTAAATTGAAGGATATTTTGACATGCACTACAATATGGATGAACCTTGAAAATATTAGGCTAAGTGAATAAGCCAGTCATAAAAAGACAAATACTTTATGATTCCACTTAAATGAGGTGTCTAGAATAGTTGAATTCATAGAAACAAAGTACAGTACAGTGCCTGTAATCCAGCTACTCGGGAGGCTGAGGCAGGAGAATCACTTGAACTGGTTAGGCAGAGGTTGCAGTGAGCTGAAATCACGCTACTGCACTCCAGCCTGGGTGACAGAGTTAGACTTTGTCGCAAAAAAAAAAAGATGAAATAGTTCTGGACATTGGTTGCAAAATAATGTGTAGCAATGTATATTCATGCTTAAAACTATTGTACTATATACTTAAAAATAATTAAGATGGTAAATTTTATGTGTATTTTACCACAATTTTTTTTTAATTTAAAAAGGAATAATTAAATGTTAAGTGATAGAAATAATGCAATCAGAAAAAGAGGTTATGCAGTTGTAGCAAATCTAACTTAAGTCAAAAACACAAGAGACTGGAGACAAAGTTGGCCAAGCCAGGTGATAAAGAGTAACTCAGAGCCGACACATAGTATGGTGGTTAAGAAAGAAATAATGCTATTGCTCACAAACTTTTCCAAAAAGTTGAAGAGGAAGGAAAAATTCCTCACTCATTCTTTGATGTCAGCATTACCCTGATATCAAAATCAGACAGATGTAAGAGAAGAAAACTGTAAACCAGTATCCCTCACCTCTTGAAAATAGTCACAAAAAATGCTTCGTAAGATTTTCAAAAACTCTAGAACAGATAGGTAACCAATAAAATAAAATAGAAAATAAAATCAAACAATATCTTTTAAAAAATAGGATCATGAACAATTGGGATTTACCCTGGCATGCAGGGCTATTTCAAAATTTGATAATTTCTAAATGTAATTCACTATGTCAATTGATTAAAGGAAAACCATGTATTGCCCCAGTAGATACAGAAAAAGCAATTGATGAAATTCAACATTCATTCATGATTTCTTTTTTTTTAAATTATTTTTTATTTTTTTTAGGCCCTAGGTAAGAGATTCTTTTTTCTTTCTTTCTTTTTTCTAATGAAAAGCGACTTTTTAATTTTTTTGTTTATTTTTTCCAATGAAAAGTGGTGGGGTTTTTTTTGTTTTTTGTTTGAAATGGAGTTTCATGCTTGTTGCCCAGGCTGGAGTGAAATGGCAGGACCTTGGCTTACCACAACCTCCACCTCCAGGTTCAAGCGATTCTCCTGCCTCAGCTTCCCACATAGCTGGGATTACAGGCATGCACCACCATGCCCGGCTAATTTTGTATTTTTAGTAGAGACGGGGTTTCTCCATGTTGGTCAGGCTGATCTCGAACTCTCAACCTCAGGTGATCCCCACCCCTCCACCCTTGGCCTCCCAAAGTGCTGGGATTACAGGTATGAGCCACCACACCTGGCCTCATTCATGATTTCTAAAAGAAGCTCAATAATAAACTAGGAATAGAGGGTAATTTCCTCAACCTGATAAAAAGCATTTACAAAACGTTTATAGCTAGCATCATACTTAATGGTGAAAGTCTAAAGTGCTCTAAAGGTTGTTGTAATCACTTCTACTCAACATTGTACAAATGTCCTAACCAATTCAATAAGGTCAGAAAAAGAAATACAAGAAAATGGATTGGAAAGAGAGAAGTAACATGGTTTCTGTTTACAGACAAAAGTTTGTCCATATAAAAAGTCCCAAAGAATTTACCAAAGAGGCCGGGTGCAGTGTCTCATACCTGTAATCCCAGCACTTTGGGAGGCCAAGGCTGGCAGATGACTTGAGACCAGGAGTTCAGGACCATCCTGGCCAACATGACGAAACTCTGTTTCTACCAAAAATACAAAAATTAGCTAGGCATGGGGTCATGTGCCTGTAATCCCATCTACTTGGGAGGCTGAGGCAAGAGAATCGCTTGAACCGAGGAGGTGGAGGTTGCAGTGAGCCAAGATTGAACCACTGCACTTCAGCTTGGGTGACAGAGCAAGACTCCATCTCAAAAATAAATAAATACATAGGGGGAAGGAATGGAAAAAATAAAAGTAAAAAATAAATACATACATACAAATAAAACAAACCAAAAACCATTTATTTACACTAGCGATATACAATTAGAAGTTGAAATTTGGCTGAGCGCAGTGGCTCATGCCTGTAATCCCAGCATTTTGGGAAGCCGAGGCAGGTGGATCACCTGAGGTCAGGAGTTTGAGACCAGCCTGGCTGACATGGTGAAACCCCATCTCTACTAAAAATATAAAATTAGGCCGGTACGATGGTTAATGCCTGTAATCCCAGCACTTTGGGAGGTACAGGTGGGTAGATCATCTGAGTTCAGAAATTCAAGACCAGCCTGGCCAATGTGGTGAAACCCTGTCTCTACTAAAAATACGAAAAATTAGCTGGGTGTGGTGGTGCACGCCTGTAGTCCCAGCTACCCAGGAGGCTGAGGCAGGAGAATCACTTGAAGCCAGGAGGTGGAGGTTGCAGTGACCCGAGATCACACCATTGCACTCCAGCCTGGGCAACACAGCAAGACTCCGTCTCAAAAAAAAAAGAAAAAGAAATTTAAATTTAATAAAACAGTGTCTAGGATTTTTTGGTTGTCACTTTGCCAACCAGTAACCTCTGTGGCCACTGATGCCTCTGCTTGAGTTTTGCTCCTGCCCACTGGGCTCATTCCACCTACCAGGCGCAGCAGGCTGCCCTCAGATCATGATATTGGCCCAGATCCCATGCCTGCCAAGGATGAGCCAGGCATGGAGCGGCGAGGGGTGTGTAAGCAAGCAAGTCCAGGGTCTGCCCGCTGCAGCACCAAAACAGGCTGCTCCAGGTGCCAGCACAAGCACCAGCTCCGGGAGAGGCTGTGACTGGACCAGACATACCGCAAGCAGCGTCTGCTTCAGGCACCAGTGTCTGGATGAGGGAAACTCAGTGGTACCCAAAAGCTCAGAGGTCTGGACCTTAGAAGGATCACCACTCTTCATTTGCACAGTCCAGGAGCATGTCACAACCCACAGCTCAGTAAGCCAGCTGAGGATGTGTTACAGCTCCTTTAGCTCCCACCGTTCAGTCCTGAGTTCCTGCCCCATGTCCACGAAGAATGAGGTTACATGGACTGAAGGGTGAGCAAGGTGCAGAGGAGCTTTTACTGAGCAACAGAACAGTTCTCAGCGGAGAGGATACCTGAAGTGGGTAGCTCCTATCCACAGGCAAGTCATCCCGACAAGTGTAGAGGAGACTTGAAGTGGGTCCTGCTATCCAAAGGCAGGTAGGCCTGATGAGTGTAGGCCACTCAAAGTGGATAGCTCCTGTCTGCAGGCAGGTAGTCCCTAGGAGTCTCTGAGTCGGGCTCAGTCTGGGGTTTTTATGGGCTCAAAAGGGAGGAAATCCATGCTGATTATGGGCAGCCATGAGTGGGCCTGGAAAAAGTACCATCTGATTGGCCAAAAGGCATCAAGGAAGTTCTCACTCTAGTTCCAGACTCCACCCTAAACTGGCAGCCAGGAAGCAGTGGGCCAGCCCTGCCACTGCTTCCTATTGTATGGGGTGGCCACTTGGTGCTGGCAAAGGGCAGGAGGGCTGTAGAATTACAGCAGCTCTGGCTCAGGGAATCCCAGTCCTCAGGCTTCAGGCCTCCCTGGCTTGAAGGTGGGGTTTCACTGGGGACCTGCCATTTACAGCTTAGGAACAAGTCTGCATCCTGCCGCCATCAACATGCTGTCCACGGCAACCTGGCTGTCCAGCTGAGGGGAGCCTTCAGGCCTCTAAGGAGGGGCATTCAGCCCCCTGGCCTCCCTCCCATGTTCATCGATGACCAAAGTTCAGAGGGACTGAGGCAGCGGGAGACAGGCGTGTCAATGCCACCCCAACCATATGCACACCTGACTGTGACAGTGGCTGGGCTTGACCACAGCTTTGCTCTGCACTGTAGCAGGCACTGGGAGCAGGGAGAGGACAGGGAGCGGGATCAGGCACATCCCTGAGGGCGCAGGGATGCCTCAGTCCAGAGCTGTGGCTGGGTGGCTGCTGCTGCTCCCGGGAGTGTGGGGCTCCTCCTGGACAACTCAGTAGGGTTCAGGGCTCCAACTGGGATCACTTGTCCCCAGACCCTGCTTGGGTCCACAGAGCGAAAAGCCCCAGCTGCACCTCTCTTGCTGAAACTGGTATCCTCACTGCCACCATCAACAGTATTTGCATAACACTAAAAACATGAAATAGTTATAAATCTAGTAAAATAGGTACAAGATCTTTACATTGAAAAATACAAAATACCAAGATCTGAGAGCGATACTCTAGTAATAAAAAAATAAAAATAAAAAAAAAAAAAAACAGAAAAATATGGCCGGGCGCGGTGGCTCAAGCCTGTAATCCCAGCACTTTGGGAGGCCGAGGTGGGCGGATCACGAGGTCAAGAGATCGAGACCATCCTGACCAACATGGTGAAACCCCATCTCTACTGAAAATAGAGCTGGGCGTGGTGGCATGCGCCTGTAGTCCCAACTACTTGGGAGGCTGAGGCAGGAGAATTGCTTGAACCCAGGAGATGGAGTTTGCAGTAAGCCGAGATTGTGCCACTGCACTCCAGCCCGGCACCTGGTGACAGAGTAAGACTCTGTCTCCAAAAAAAAAAAAAAAAAAAACAGAAAAATATAAAATATTAGTTTAAAAAAATCAAAGCACTAAATAAATGGAGAGATATACCTATGGATTGAAAGACCCAGTATTGGCCAGGCGCAGTGGCTCATGCTGTAAGTCCAGCACTTTGAGAGGCCAAGTCAGGAGGATCATTTGAGGTCAGAGGCTCGAGACCAGTTTGAGCAACATGGTGAAACGTTGTCTGTACTAAAATTACAAAAATTAGGTAGGCGTCTGTGATCCCAGCTGCTCAGGAGGCTGAGGCAGGAGAATCACTTGAACCTGGGAGGCAGAGATTACAGTGAATTAAAATCATACCACTGAATGCCAGCCTGGGTGACAGAGTGAGACTCTGTCTCAAAAAAAAAAAAAAAAAAGACCCAATATTGTTAAATGCCAATTGATATGTTAGATCACAAATCTAGTAATTTATCAATATCACATATTACAAATCATATATCTGTTAAAGAGCTAGTATCCAGGCCGAGCTGAGTGGTCATGCCTGTTATCTCAGTACTTTGGGAGGCCATAGTAGGCGGATCACAAGGTCAGGAGTTCAACACCATCCTAGCCAACATGGTGAAACCCCATCTCTACTAAAAATACAAAAAATTAGTCGAGCATGGTGGCACGTGCCTGTAATCCCAGCTACTCAAGAGGCTGAGGCAGGAGAATCTCTCGAACCGGGGAGGCGGAGGTTGCAGAGCCGAGATCGGACCATTGCACTCCAACCTGGGTGACAGAGAAAGATTGTCTCTTTTTTTTTTTTTTTTTAATTTTTTTTTTTTAAAGACAGGGTTTCACCATATTGGTCAGGCTGGTCTTGAACTCCCAACCTCAGGTGATCCACCCGCCTTGGCCTCCAAAGTGCTTGGATTACAGGCGTGAGCCACCACGCCCGGCAGATAACTCTGTCTCAAAAAAAAAAAAAAAAAAAAAAAAAAAAGTGGTTATATCCAGTATTTAGGATATACAAAGAACTCCCAAAATTCAGTAATAAGACAATACCCAATTTTCTTTTTTTTTTTAAGGAAGAAATAAAGAAAAAAAAAAAAGAATGAAGAAGAAGAAGAAAAAGGAAGAGAAAGAGGGAGAGAGACCAGGACTATTGCTTTATCGCCCAGGCTAGAATGCAGTCTAAAAATGGGAATTGAAAACCTCTTTTATGCCAATAATTGTGCTTAACAATGGAGACAGGAAGGAATAAGGGAAGAAAATAACAAACAAGCAGCCAACCAATATTTCATTTAAACCTATGAAATGCTGTGCAATTATTGAGGAGTGATTTACTTCCAATTATGTAGTCACTTTTGGAATAGGTGTGATATGGTACTGATAAGAATGTATGTTTTGTGTATTTGAAATGGAGAGTTCTATAAATGTTTATTAAGTTTACTTGCTCCGGGTCTGAATTCAAGTCCTGGATATCCTTGTTAATTTTGTATCTCGTTGATCAGTCTAATATTGACAATGTGATGTTACAGTCTCCCACTATTATTGTGTGGGAGGCTAAGTCTCTTTATAAGTCATTAAGAACTTGTCTTATGTATCTGGGTGCTCCTGTATTGGGTGTGTGAATATATAGGATCGTTAGCTCTTCTTGTTGCATTGATCCTTTTACCATTATGTAATGTCCTTCTTTGCCTCTTTTGATCTTTGTTGCTTTAAGGTCTATTTTATCAGAGGTGAGAATTGCAACTCCTGCTTTTTATTTATTTATTTATGTTTGCTCTCCATTTGGTTGATAAATCTTCCTCTGTCCCTTTGAGTCTTTGTGTATCGTTGCATGTGAGATGGGTCTGGATACAGCGTACCGATGGGTTTTGGCTTTTTATCCAGTTAATAATATATATGAGTTTAATACTGCCATTTGATGCTAGCTGGATATATTTTTGGAAAGGCTGATACTGGTTGTTCGTTTATATGTGTAGTGCTTCTTTCAGAAGCTTCTGCAAAGCAGGCCTGGTGATGGTAAAATCTCTAAGTACTTGCTTGTTTGCAAAAGATTTTATTTTTCCTTCGCTTTTGAAGCTCAGTTTGGCTGGATATGAAATTCTGGGTTGAAAGTTCTTTTCTTTAAGGATGTTGAATATCGGCCCCCACTCTTTTCTGGCCTGTAGGGTTTCTGCTGAGAGGTCTGCTGTAAGTCTGATAGGCTTCCCTTTGTGGGTAACCTGACCTTTCTCTCTAGCTGCTCTTAGTATTTTTTCCTTCATTTCAACCCTAGTGAATCTGACGATTATGTGCCTTGGGGTTGGTCTTCTTGAGGAATATCTTTGTGGTGTTCTCTGTATTACCTGGAGTTGAATATTGTCCTGTCTTACTAGGTTGGGAAAGTTTTCCTGAATAATCTCCTGAAGAGTATTTTCCAACTTGGATTCATTCTCTTCGTCACATTCAGGTACACCTATCAAACGTAGATTAGGTCTTTTCACATAGTCCTGTATTTCTTGGAGACTTAGCTCATTCTTTTTTATCCTTTTTTCTCTAATCTTGACTTCTCATTTTATTTCGTTAAGTTGGTCTTCGAACTCTGATATCCTTTCTTCTGCTTGATCAATTCAACTGTTAAAACTTGTGCATTCTTCGCGAAGTTCTCGTGTTGTTTTTCAGCTCCATTAATTCACGTATATTCCTCTCCAAATTGTCTATTCTCGTTAGCATTTCATCAAACCTTTTTTCAAAGTTCTTAGTTTCTTTGCATTGGGTTAGAACAAGTTCTTTTAATTCACAGAAGTTTCTTATCATCCACCTTCTAAAGTCTACATCTGTTAATGGAACGCACTCCTTCTCCATCAGGGCTTGATCAGTTGCTGATGAGGAACTGTGATCACCTGTAGAGGGAGAGGCATTCTGATTTTGGGTATTCTCAGCCTTTTTATGCTGGTTTCTTCCCATCATTGTAAATTTATCCACCTGTCGTCTTTGTGATTTCCGACTTTCAAATTAGGTTTCTGAGTGGACGTCGAACTTGTTGATTCCCAGCGCCGAAATCTGAGCAATCCACTGCACTGGCCAAAACAGCGGTGTTAAGATTGATGGTGCTTTTCTGCCTGGGAATCGGCCAAAAGGGGACCCAGTCTCGCTCACTGTACACCAAGAACTGCCGTGCTGAGGTGCCAACAAAACCACTGCGCTGGCCACAAGAGTCGCGCTAGCGACCCATGGGGCTCCTCCACTGGGAATCTCCTGGTCCGTGAGCAACAAAAATTCGCCTGAAAGTGTGGCATCCTCTCGTTCTCTGCACTTTCACTAGGACCTACTATCCCGAGCTGCTAGTGGTCAGCCATCTTGGATCTCTCTCCCCCAATTTTCTTAATGGATAAAATATTTGGACAGTTCACCAAAGAAGACAAACAAATGGCAAACAAGCACACAAAAAGATGTCAACATAATTAGTCATTAGGGAAATGTAGATTACAACCACAGTGAGACACACACACCCATTAGGATGTCTAAAATTAAAAAGCCTGACCATATCAAGCAATGTTGGCCAACAATGTAAGGAAACTGGAATTTTCGTGCACTGCTGATGTCAATGTAAAATAGTACAATCTCTTTCAAAAACAGTTGACAGGCCAGGCACAGTGGCTCCTCCCTGTAATCCCAGCACTTTGGGAGGCCAAGGTGGGTGGATCACTTGAGGTCAGGAGTTCAAGACTGGTCTGGTCAACATGATGAAACCTTGTCTCTACTAAAAATACAAAAATTAACCGAGCATGGTGGTGGGTACCTGTAGTCCCAGCTACTCGGGAGGCTGAGGCAGGAAAATGGCTTGAACTTAGGAGGTGGAGGTTGCAGTGAGCTGAGATCACGCCACTGAACTCCAGCCTGAGCAACAGAGTGAGACTCTGTCTCAAAAAAAAAAGCAGTTGACAGTTTTTTAGAAAGTTGAACATGCACCTACCATATGATCCAGCCATTCTTCATTTAGTATTCACCCAAGTGAAATGAGGGCATATGTCTATACAAAGACTTTATATCAATGTTCATGGCAGCCTTATTTATTACAGACAAAATCTGGAAACAATCCAAATTTCTATCAATGGATACATAATTTGTGAAATATCCATACAATGGAATACTACACTCAGCAAAAAATAAAAGGATCAGGCATGGTGACTCATGCCTGCAACTCTAACACCAACTTGGGAGGCCAAGATGGGAGGATTGCTTGAGCCCAGGACATGATGAACCATGTGTCTACAATTTTTTTTTTTTTTTTTGAGACAGAGTCTCACTCTGTCACCCTAGCTGGAGTTCAGTGGCATGATCTAGGCTCACTCCAAACTCTGCCTCCTGGATTCAAGTGATCCGCCTGCCTCAGCCTTCTGAGTAGCTCGGATTACAGGCACATGCCACTATGCCCAGCTAATTCTTGTATTTTTAGTAGAGATGGGGTTTCACCATGTTGGTAGGCTGGTCTCAAACTCCTGACTTCGTGATCTTCCCTCCTTGGACTCCCAAAGTATTGGGATTACAGGCGTGAGCCACTGCGCCTAGCCGTGTCTACAAAAAATTTAAAAAATAACCGAGTGTGATGGCCCATGCCTGTGGTCCCAGCTCCTAAGGAGGCAAAGACAGGAGAACTGCTTGAGCCTAGGAGGTCAAGGCTGCAGTGAGCTGCATTCTAGATGGGCAACAGAGGAAGACTGTCTAAAAATAAATAATAAGGGGCCAGGTACAGCGGCTCATGCTGTACCTGTGTAATCCCAGCACTTCGGGAGGCTGAGGCAGGCAGATCACAAGGTCAGGAGTTCAAGACCAGCCTGGCCAACATAGTGAAACCCCATCTCAGGCCAGGTGCACCAATTTTCTTTCTTTTTTTTTTTCTTTTGAGACAAGTTTCGCTCTTGTTACCCAGGCTGGAGTGCAATGGTGCGATCTCGGCTCACCGCAACCTCCGCCTCCTGGGTTCAGGCAATTCTCCTGCCTCAGCCTCCTGAGTAGCTGGGATTACAGGCACGCGCCACCATGCCCAGCTAATTTTTTTTTGTATTTTTAGTAGAGACGGGGTTTCACCATGTTGACCAGGATGGTCTCGATCTCTTGACCTCGTGATCCGACCGCCTTGGCCTCCCAAAGTGCTGGGATTACAGCCGTGAGCCACCACGCCTGGCCCGGTGCACCAATTTTCATACAAAAAATATGAAAATTGTCCAGGCGCGGTGGCTCGAGGCAGGCGGATCACGAGGTCAGGAGTTCGAGACCAGACTGGCCAACATGGTGAAACCCCATTTTTTAGTCTCCACTAAAAAGCCATTTATTAGTCTCTACTAAAAAATACAAAAATAGCTGGGCATGGTGGCTCATGCCTGTAATCCCTGCTACTTGGGAGGCTGAGGTAGGAGAATTGCTTGAACCGGGACCCGGGAGGTAGAGGTTGCAGTGAGCTGAGATTGCACCACTGCATTCCAGCCTGGGCTACAGAGCAAGACTCCATCTCAAAAAAAAAAAAAAAAAAAATGAAAACTAGCCGGTCATGGTGGCACGCACCTGTAGTCCCATCTGCTCAGAAGGCTGAGACAGAAGAATTGCTTGAACCCAGGAGGCAGAGGTTGCAGTGAGCTGAGATTGTGCCACTGCACTCCAGCGCAGCCTGGATAACAGAGCAAGACTCCATCTCAAAAAAAAACAAACAATAAAAAGAAACCCTGTCTCTACTAAAAATACCAAAGAAAAAAAATTAGCCAGGCTTGGTGGCAGGCACCTGTAGTCCCGGCTACTTGAGTGGCTGAGGCAGGAGAATCACTTGAACCCAGGAGGTGAAGGTTGCAGTAAGCCGAGATCATACCACTGCACTCCAGCCTGGGAGGCAGAGTGAGACAGTTTTTAAATAAATATAAGTATAAATTAAAAAATAACAAAGCCAATGTGTAAATAGCATAATACCAAGACAAATAGACAATACCAAGTGCAGCCAAAGATGTGAAGCAACAGCAATTCACATATGTTGCCGGTGGGAATGCAAAATAGTAATGCCCTTTCAGATAAGTTTGGCAGTTTCTCATAAATGTATGGCTACCAGATGACCCAGCGATACCATTCATAGGTCTTTACTTGAGAAATGATAGAAACAAAAAGAAAGAAAAAGGGAAAAAACTCAAGAGAAATGAAAACTTATGTTTATACAAAACCCTATATGTGAATGTTTGGAGTGGCTTTATTCAAAATTGCCCCATACTGAAAACTACCCAAATGTTTTTCAATTGGTGAATAAATGCTTTTTGCTAAGTAAAAGGAGACAGACTCAAAAGACTACATAGGGTATGATCCCATTTATATGGCATTCTGGAAAGGAGAAAACTATTACTAATAGAAAACTAATGGCTGGGTGCAGTGGCTCACACCTGTAATACCAGCAGTTTGGAAGGCTGAGGTGGGCAGATCACATGAGCTTAGGAATTTGAGACCAGCCTGGGCAACATGGTGAAACCCAATCTCTACAACGTAATAAAAAAATTAGTCAGATGGTGGTGTGCACCTGTAATCCCAGCTACTCAAGAGGCTGAGACGGGAGGCTGTGATGGTGCCATTCCAGCCTGACTGACAACGAGAAAACCATCCAGGTCAAAGAGCACCAAATTTGAGGCAAACAGAAATCAAGTACCCCCTTTTGAGTAGGGAGTGAGGGAAGAAGTGCTTGGAAAGTTGGTGATTTGGGGTTAGTCCCTCAAAACCATTTTAGGGTTTCTCTGCTCTGCTTACCCTCTGGAGAAGGTGGACACTGGTCAGTTAACAGATGATGTTACTAGCAATCACTTGATCCCCATGGCTTTGGTTTAAAAGACACATACACTTGTCGACACATGCTTAGAGATAAGAGTGGGCTGTCAACTGAAACATGTTACTGACGGAGGGGATATAGGGGTTATTTTCTAGGGAGAATAGTATGTCACTAAAGCATGCCTTTTAATATATTTAAAAAAAAAAAAAAAGCAAAATACAGCCGGGTGTGATGGCTCACACTTGTAATCCCAGCAATTTGGGAGGCTGAGGCAGGAGGATCACTTGAGGCCAGGAGTTTGAGACCAGCCTAGCCAACATGGTGAAACCCCATCTCTACTAAAAATACAAAAATTAGCTTAGCGTGGTGGCACGCGTCTGTAATCCCAGATACTTAGGAGGCTGAGGCAGGAGAATCTCTTGAACCTGGGAGTCGGAGGTTGCAGTGAGCTGAGATTGTACCACTGCACTCCAGCCCGGGCAACAAAGCAAGACTGCATCTCAAAAAAAAAAAAAAAAAAAAATTGCCCAGTGTGGTGGTGTGTGCCTGTGATCCCAACTACTCGGAAGGCTGAGGTGGGAGGATCACTTGAGCCTGGGAAGTGATGGTTGCAGTGACCTGACATTGCAGCCACTGCACTCCAGACTGGGTGACACAGTGAGACTTTGTCTCAAAAAAGAAGGAAGCAAGGAAGGGAGGGAGGGAAGAACCCCACCTTTATCCCTACATTTCCCCTACTGTTCCGTGGTTGTTTTTATGTTTATTCCAACAGGCTGGCTGTGGTTTTTCTCTTGCCATGACTTCTTTTTTTTTTTTGAGATAGAGTTTCGCTGTTGTCTCCCAGGCTAGAGTGCAATGGTGCAGTCTCAGCTCACTGTAACCTCTGCCTCCCAGGTTCCAGTGATTCTCTTGCCTCAGCCTCCCAAGTAGCTGGGATTACAGGCACCTCCCACTATGCATGGCTAATTTTCATATATATATATTTTTAGTAGAGACAGGGTTTCGCCATGTTGGCCCGGCTGTCTCGAACTCCTGACCTTGTGTGATCCACCCGCCTTGGCCTCCCAAAGTGCAGGGATTACAGGTGTGAACCACCATGCCCAGCCAGGACAACTTCTAATTGCCATGTGCAGTATGTTCAAAGCCAGGTAACTCCTCATTGTAGACAAACTATGTAACTGCCCAGAGCAGCACTTATAAACTAGCCTAATGTAAAAAAGAAAGAAAGAAATCCTAAGATATGTATGGAGGCCAGGTGTGGTGGCTCACACCTAGAATCCCAGCACTTTGAGAGACCAAGGCAGAAGGATCACTTGAGACCTATAGTTCAAGACCAGCCCAGACAACATAGGGAGACCCTGTCTCTACAAAGAAATTTTTTTTTTAAATTAGCTGGGTCCAGTAGTCCTAGATGTTTGGGAAGCTGGGGCTTGAGGCTCACTTGAGCCCAGGAGTCCAAGGTTTTATTGAGCTCTTATTGCATCACTGCACTTTAGCCTGGGTGACAGACCCAGACCATGTCTCTAAAGAAAAATAAACTAAAACACTTATGGAGCCACAACAGACCCTGAATATTGAAAGCAATCTTGAGTAAAAAGAACAAAGCAGGAGGCATCACAGTACCTGATTTCAAAATCGAGTACAAAGCCGTAGTAATCAAGACAGCATGGTAGCAGCATAAAAACAGACACGTTCGACCAATGGAACAGAGTAGAGGGCACAGAAATAAATTCACACGTTTCACAGTCGATTGATTTTCAGCAAAGATACCAAAAACAATGTGGAATGGAGAGTCTCTTCAATGAATGGTATTAGAAAAACTGGATATCCACATACAGAAGAATGAAATTAGACTATCAGCTTATACCATATACAAAAATCAACTCAAAATGGACTAGATTTTTTTTTTTGAGACTGAGTCTCACTCTATTGCCCAGGCTGGAGTGCATTGGCAGCATGTCGGCTCACTGCAATCTCCGCCTCCGGGGTTCAAGTAATTCTCCTGCCTCAGCCTCCCAAGTAGCTGGGATTACAGGTGCCCACCACCATGCCCAGTTAATTTTTGTATTTTTAGTGGAGACAGGGTTTCACCATGTTGGCTGGGCTGGTCTTGAACTCCTGACCTCAGGTGATCCACCTCCCAAAGTGCTGGGATTACAGGCATGAGCCACCATGCCTGGGCTGGATTAGGTTTAAACATAAAACCTAAAATTATAAAATTACTAGACGAAAACATAGGGGAAAAGGTCCATGACATTGTTCTAGACAATAATTTTTGTATATGATTCCAAAAGTACAGGCAACAAAAACAAAAATAGACAAATGGTATTACATCAAACTAAAAGGCTTCTTCACGATTTCACTCATACGTGGAATCCAAAGAAGTCAAACTCATAGATGCAGAGTGTAGAATGGTGGTTAGTAGAGGCTGGGGATGGATAGATTGGGGAGATATTGGTCAAAGTGTACAATTTTTCAGTTAGACGGGAGAAATAAGTTCAAGAGCTCTGTTATACATCACGATGACTATAATTAATAACACATTATATACTTGAGGACTGCTGAGAGCAGACTTTAAGTATTCTCACCACACACACAAAAAAAATGATATATGAGGTGACTGGGCACAGCCACTCACGCCTGTAATCCCAGCACTTTGGGAGGCTGTTGGAAATGGGTTTATAACAGCGGGAAAAATGCACACCGAGACAATGGGTCACTCAGCAAGGCTAGCTTACTTCCTACAGGAAGGGTGCAACTTGGCAGCAGTCTTGCCACAAGAACACACCTGAACAAAGGAGTCAGGGACATTTATAACTTTCATAACCTGGTGCAATCGCCCTACTGCTTTGTCCAGTCTCCATTGGCCGGACCAGGACCTCACATTCAAGCTTGACCTGATTGGCTAAAAACTTGGAAGTTTTCTGAAGAGGTAAAGGCAGAGGAGAACAAAGGAAAAGAGGAAGTAACTTGAGGAATGCTTAGAGAAGCAATAACATTTCCAAATACGGAAGGGGAATAAGCTATGACCTAAGTCTTGCCTGGGCTTGTCCAGGAATGTCAGGGCAACTATCTAGGTTAAAGTGTAAGGACTAAGAACACGGGATGCACTTGTTTCTTTATTATGACCAGCAGCTACTTTAAGATTATTAGCAAAAGCGTTAAAGTAAATTAACCTTTGAAGAAACTATTATTTATTCATAATGAACTAAGAGAAAAGCTTTAAAAGGGAAAGTTTTATTTATTTTTATTTCTTACAGAGGCCACAGTGGGTGGATCACCTGAGTTCAGGAGTTCAAGATCAGCCTGGCCAATGTGGCAAAACCCTGTCTCTACTTAAAAATACAATTAGCCAGGCGTTGTGGTGCGCACCTGTAATCCCAGCTACTAAGAGGAACTGAGGCAGGAAAATTGCTTGACACCTGGGAGGTGAGGTTGCAGTGAGCCAAGCTCATGCACTATACTCCAGCCTGAGAGAGTGAGACCATTACAAAAATATATGTGTGTGTGTGTGTGTGTGTGTGTGTGTGTGTGGAAATGCATGCTTTAATTAGTTGGATCTAGCCATCCACAATGTATAAATATATCAAAACATCATTTTGTACACCACACATACACAGTTTTGATCAACTCAATGTTATAAGTAGAATTTTCAATGCTGCAAAAGAAGTAGCACACGAATATAAATTTCTTCAGCAAGGCAATTTACTTCTATAGAAGGCTGCAGCTCACAGATGGAACAATGGCAAGCACACACCTGGACAAGGAGGGGAAGGGGTACTTATGCCTGACGGGGGTCGCCCCTACTGCTGTGTCATTCCCCTATTGGCTAGGGTTAGACAGCACAAGCTAGACTAATCCCGATTGGCTACTTTAAAGAGAGCAGGGGTCAGAGCTGGAGTGGCGTGGTGGGTGGTTTGGCGAGAAGAACGGTTACGGGCAGGTCAGAGCAGGTAGCCAGGGGTGACCTAGGTCAAAGAAGGTGACCAGAGCAGGTGACTAGAGCAGGTGACCAGAGCAGGTGACTCGGATGAGTCAGGACAGAGCTGGGGGCTGGGGGAACAGATGTGAACTACTGATTAGAACCAGAGGAGAAGGTTGTTTACTGGAACTACAAAGAGGTTAAACTTTAAAATAAAAAATTAAAGAATAAGAGAGCTGAACATACTGACATAGTGATTCTTTGAAGATAAACTTAGGGTTCACTATATCTAACATCAATTAAGAAAAAGAGCATTTTGGCCGGCGTGGTGGCTTATGCCTGTAATCCCAGGACTTTGGGGGTCCCAGGTGGGCAGATCACTTGAGGTCAGGAATTTGAGATCAGCCTGGCTAACATGGCAAAACCCCGTCTTTACTAAAATACAAAAATTAGGCCAGGCGTGGCGGCTCATGCCCATAATCCCAGCACTTTGGGACACCGAGGCAGGCGAATCACAAGATCAGGAGTTTGAAACCAGCCTGACCAACATGGTGAAACCTCGTCTCTACTAAAAATACAAAAATTAGCTGGGCGTGGAGGTGCATGCCTGTAATCCCAACTACTCAGGAGGCTAAGGGCAGGAGAATTGCTTGAACCCAGGAGGTGGAGGTTGCAGTGAGCCAAGATCGTGTCACTGCAGTCCAGCCTGGGCAACAGAGTGAGCCTCCTCTCAAAAAAAAGAAAGTCCCAACTGTCTAATCAGGCATTTGTCTTTCTAACGACCAGTTCCATCCTGAAGCACTCTGTCAATCTTCAGCATACGAAAAGATATAACTTTGGAGATTCCAAAGATTTTAAGAGTTGTTATATTTTACAATATCACAATGGAGTAACAGGGTCAAGATTTATCCTCTGGGCCAGATATGGTGGCTCACGACTGTAATCCTACCACTTTGGGAGGCCAAGGAGGGTGGATCACTTGAAGTCAGGAGTTCAAGACCAGCCTGGCCAACATGGTGAAACCCTATCTCTACTAAAAATACAAAAATTAGCCAGGCGCGGTGGCATGTGCTTGTATTCCCAGCTACTTGGGAGGCTGAGGCAAGAGAAACGCTTGAACCCAGGAGGCAAAGGTTGCAGTGAGCCAAGATTGCGTGCCACTGCACTCCAGCCTAGGCAACAGAGTGAGACTCTGTTTCAAAATATATATATATATATATATTTATCCTCTTATCCAAAACAACGACAGCTACCTTTTCCTAAAAGGATTATCGAGAACAATTCACAGAGCTCACCTAGGGAGGGGCAGTAGTTTCTCCCTAGGAAAAATTAATTTCTTAAAATTCAGTGCCTGGGCGAAGTGGCTCATGCCTGTAATTCTAGCACTTCAGGAGGTCAAAAAGGGCAGATCACTTGACATCAGGAGTTTGAGACCAGCCTGGCCAACATGGGGAAAACCCATTTCTACCAAAAATACAAAAATTAGCTGACGCATACCTGTGGTCACAGCTACTTGGAAGTGGGAAGTGGGAGGATCACTTGAGCATGGGAGGCGGAGGCTGCAGTGAGCCTAGATCGAGCCACTGTACTCCAGCCTGGGCAACAGAAAGAGGGAGACTCTGTCTTAAAAAAAAAAAAAAAGAACAGGTGACAGGTGTGATGCCTCATGCCTGTGATCATAGCACTTTCGGAGACTGAGGTGGGAGGAATGCTTGAGTTCAGGAGTTCAAGACCAGCTTGAGCAAAATAACAAGACCTTAGCTCTACTAAAAATTAAAAAAATAGGCCTGGCATGGTGGCTCACGCCTGTAATTCAAGCACTTTGGAGGCCAAGGCGGGCAGATCACCTGAGGTTGGGAGTTCAAGACCAGCCTGACCAACATGGTGAAACCCCGTCATTAAATTAAAAAAAAAATTTTTAAATAAGGCTAAGGTGGGTGGATCACAAGGTCAGGAGTTTGAGACTAGCCTGGCCAACATAGTGAAACCCCATCTCTACTAAAAATAAAAAAATTAGCCAGGCGTGGTGGCATGCACCTATAGTCCCAGCTACTTGGGAGTCTGAGGCAAGAGAATTGAACCTGGGAGGCGGAGGTTGCAATGAGCTGAGACTGTGCCACTGCACTCCAGCCTGGGTGACAGAGTAAGACTCTGTCTCAGTAATAATAACAATAATAAGCTGGATGTGGTGATGCGTGTTTGTAGTTCCAACTACTTGGGATGCTGAGGCAGAAGGATTGCTTAAGGCCGAGAGATCGAGGCTGCAGTGAGCTATGATTGCACCATTGCATTCTAGCCCTGGGTGACAGAATGAGATTCTGACTCAAAAAAAAGAAAGAAAAATCTTAAATCAACAACCTAACTTTGCAACTTGAGGAACTTGAAAAAGGATAAACTATACCCAGCCAGGCGTGGTGGCTCATGTCTGTAATCCAAGCACTTTGGGAGGCCAAGGTGGGCGGATCACCTGAGGTCAGAAGTTCAAGACTAGCCTGACCAACACAGATAAACCCTGTCTCTACTAAAAATACCAAATTAGCCACGCGTGGTGACACACGCCTGTAATCCCAGCTACTCAGGAGGCTGAGGCAGGAGAATCGTTTGAACCTGGGAGGCAGAGGTTTTGGTGAGCCGAGGTCACGCCACTGCACTCCAGCCTCAGCAACGAGAGTGAAACTCCCTCTCAAAAAAAAAAAAGAATAGGCTGGGCACAGTGGCTCACGCCTGTAATCCCAGCATTTTGGGAAGCCAAGGTGGGCAGATCACGAGCTCAGGAGTTCGAGACCAGCCTAACCATCATGGTGAAACCCTATCTCTACTAAAAATACCAAAATTAGGCAGGCATGGTGGTGCTTGCCTGTAATCCCAGCTGCTCGGGAAGGCTGAGACAGGAGAATCACTTGAACCAGGGAGGCAGAGGTTGCAGTGAGCTGAAATCATGCCACTGCACTCAGCGTGGGGGACAGAGTGAGATTCTGTCTTTAAAAAAAAAAAAAAAAAAAGATTAGAGCAGGTTGGGTGCAGTGGCTCATGCCTATAATCCCAGCACTTTGGGAGGTTGAGGAGGGAGGATTGTTTTGAGCCCAGGAGTTCGAGACCAGCCTGGGCAACAAAGTGAGACCCTGTCTCTACAAAAAATAAAAGAATTATCCGAATGTGATGGTGTGCACCTTTAGTCCCAGCTATTCAGGAGGCTGAGGCAGGCGGATCTCTCAAGCTGGGAGGTTGAACTATGATAGTGCCATGACACTCTAGCCTGAGCAACAGAGCAAGACATTCTCTCAAAAAAAAAACAAAAAAAAAAAGGACATAAGTAAAAAATAAGTAGGGGGTGGGGTGGCAGCAAAAAAAAAAACAAGAAAAAAATAAGTAAGTAAAATAGAGCAAATAAATAGAGCAAATCAGCAAAACAAAAAATTGGTTCTTCCAAAAAAATCAAATTAGCAAAACTTTCCCTAGATTGACTAAGAAAAAAAGAGAAGACTCAAATCTCTAACATCAGAAATGAAAGGGAGGGCATTACTGCCAATTCTACAGAAATAAAAAGGAGTATAAGAGGGTATTCTGAATTATATGCCACCAAATTGGATAAGCTAGATGAGATGGAAAAAGTCCTAGAAACACAAAAGCTACTAAGACCAAATCACAAATAAATGGAAAATCTGAATAGACTCTAGCTAGTAAGGAGAATGAATCAATAATAAAAAGAAACTTCCCAGCTGGACGTAGTGGCTCACACCTATAATCCCAGCACTTTGGGAGGCCAAGGTGGGCGGATCACCTACAGTCATGAGTCCAAGACCAGCCTGGCCAACATGTGAAACCCTGTCTCTGCTAAAAATACAAAATTAGCCGAGAATGATGGTGCATACCTGTAATCCCAGCTACTTGGGAGGCTGAGGCAGGAGAATGGCTTGAACCCGGGAAGGCAGAGGTTGCACTGAGCCAAGATGGCACCACTGCACTCCAGCCTGGGCAACAAGAGCGAAACGCCATCTCAAAAAAAGAAACTTTCTTGGGCCAGGTGGTTTTGCAGGTAAATTCTACCAAACTGGAGAGCTGATATACTCTTTTGAGATAGAAGAGTGAAGCTATCTTGCTGGCCTTGCCAGCCAGAAGCAAACTACTTCAGGTGGGTCTTATTGACAGGTTTGAAGAAATAATCATTTGCCAGATCATAGCTGCATTCCGAAAACCAGGCAATGTGTTAATTTGTTCAAGCAACGAAACCACTTCTGGTACAGAAGCTGTGATTGGAGTTAGTACCTAGTTAAGCTTATAATAATCCACTATCATTCTCCAAAATTCGCCTGTATTCTTCACAGGCCAAAGAGGCGAGTTGAATGAGGATATGCTCGAAATCACCACCACGGCATCTTTGAAGTACTTGATGATGGCGTTAATTCCTCCATGAATGGGATATTTGGTTTTTACTATTTTCCTAGGTAGAGGCAGTAGTGGCTCCTATTTGGCCTTCCCATCATAGTATCCTTCACTCCACAGGTCAGGGAGCCAGTATGGGGATTCTTCCAGCTGCCGAGTGTGTATATTCCAATTATACATTTTGGAACTTGTGAAATAACCACAGTAAACACGCTGGGTTCACTGTGAGGTGGGCCTGAGCTAAAGCTTTTTTGATTAATGGGTAGACCAGAATAATGTTTTGGTCTCCTGGAATTAATGTCAGCTCAGAGCCAGTGTCCAGCAGTCCCCTAAAAGGTCTGATTATTTTCTTTTTCCAAGTGCAGTTACTCTAGTACAAGGTCATAGGTCCCTTTGGGGAAGGTCAGGAAAAAAGGTAATAGTATAAATGTAGGCCAGGCACGGTGGCTCACACCTGTAATCCCAGCACTTTGGGAGGCTGAGGTGGGTGGATCACCTGAGATCAGGAGTTCGAGATCAGCCATGGTCAACATGGTGAAACTCTGTCTCTACTACAGATACAAAAAATTAGCTAGACCTGGAGGCAGGTGCCTGTAATCCCAGCTACTCAGGAGGCTGAGGCAGGAGAATCGCTTTAATGAAGGAGCTAAAGGTTGCAGTGAGCCAAAATCACACTACTGCACTCCATCTTGAGTGACAGAGCAAGGCTTGTCTAAAAAAAAAAAAAAAAAAAAGGATCATAGACCTAAATGTAAAGTCTAAAAGTCTAAAACTCCTATAAGAACACATAAGAGAAAAGAAAAAGAAAAAAATGAATAAAAAATAAAAATAATACACAGGAGAAAATGTTTATGACCTAAGGATAGACAGTTTGCTTATACATCACACCAAAATCACGATCCACAAAAGAAAATAGTAAATTGGACTTAGAACTTCTATTCTTTGAAAGACATTATTAGTAGAAGAAAAATACAAGCTATAGAATGGAAGAATATTCTTGCAAATCACTTATTTCATAAAGTTGTATTCAGCATATAGAAGAATACTCACAACTGAATAATGAGAAAATGTAACACTCAATTTCAAACATATAGGCAGGCCAGGAGCAGTGTCTAATGCCTATAATCCTAGCACTTTGGGAGGCTGAGGCAGATGGATCAAGTGAGGTCAGGAGTTCAAGACCAGCCTGGCCAATATGATGAAACCCTATCTCTACTAAAAATACAAAATTAACTGGGCGTAGTGGCGCATGCCTGTAATTCCAGCTACTAGGAGGCTGAGGCAGGAGAATTGCTTGAACCCAGGAGATGGAGGTTGCTGTAAGACAAGATCTCACCACTGCACTCCAGCTTGAGCAACATAGCAAGACTCTGTCTCAAAAAAAAAAGTAAAAATAATAAATGAATATCTACTCCAATAGTGCTTCTAGCTGTACAGAAATAAATAAATAAAATAGAACATATGGGCAAATTATCTGAACCACAATGTCATATCAGTGCAATTATTTTCCCCTTATGCTATCTAGTTGATTTGTTTTTGTTTTTGTTTTTTGAGATGGAGTCTTGCTCTGTCACCTAGATTGGAGTGCAGTGGTGCAATCTTGGCTCACTGCAACCTCTGCCTTCCAGTTCAAGCAGTTCTTCTGCCTCAGCCACCCAAGTAGCTGGGACTACAGGTGAGCACCACCATGCCCAGCTAATTTTTGTATTTTGTATTTTTCACCATATTGGCCAGGCTAGTCTTGAACTCCTGACCTCGTGATCCACCCACCTCAGCCTCCCAAAGTGCTGAGATTACAGGCATGAGCCACGGAGCTTGGCCTTAATTGATTTTTTTTTTTTTTTTTTTTGAGACAGGGTCTCACTCTGCTGCCCAGGCTGGAGTGCAGTGGCAGACTCATGGCTCACTATAGCCTCCACCACCAAGGCTCAAGCCTCACCTCATCCTCCCACCTCACCCTCCCAAGTAGCTAGGATTACAGGCTCATGCCACCATTCCCAGCTAATTAATTTTTTTTTTTTTTTTTTGCGGTGACAGGTTTGGTCATGTTGCCTAGGTTGGTATTGAACTCCTGGGCTCAAGTGATTTGCCATCCTCAGCCTCCAAAGGTGCTGTGATTACAGATGTGAACCACTTTGCCTGGCAGATCAGTGCAAATTAACCCATGAAAAGATGTTCAAAATCATTAGTCATTATGAAAGTGCAAATTAAAACCACAATGAGATTGTTGCATACCTTTTGGAATGGCTAAAATTTAAACGATTGAGTGCATCAAATGTTGATAAAGATTCGGGGTAACTGAAAGTCTCATATCCTGCTTGTGGGAATGTAAGTAGTATACCCACTTCCAAAAACAGTTTGGTATTTTATTTTATTTTATTGAGACCAAGTTTCACTCTTGTTGCCCAGGCTAGAGTACAATGCTGCGATCATGGCTCATAGCAACCTCTCCATCCCAGGTTCAAGCAATTCTCATGCCTCAGCCTCCCAAGTAGCTGGGATTACAGGCATGGGCCACCATGCCTGGCTAATATTGTAGTTTTAGTAGAGACAGGGTTCTCCATGTTGGTCAGGCTGGTCTTGAACTCCCGACCTCAGGTGATCTGCCACCTCAGCCTCCCAAAGTGCTGGGGTTACAGGTGTGAGCCACCGCACCCAGCCTGGTAGTTTATTTTTTAAATTGAACATTTACTACCTTTAGACTTAGCCATTCCAAACTTAGGTATTTATTCCAGAGAAATGAAAGCATATGTCTGTATAATAACTTATACATGAATGTTTATAGCAGCTTTATTTGTAATAACCCAAAACCAGAAACAGTCCATACCATGTCACAGAAAAACACTCAATGATAAAAAAGCATCAACTATTTATATATGCAAAAGTGTGGATGAATCTCAAAACAATCATGCTAAGTGAAAGATGTGAGACAGAAGAAAGTAGATGCTGTTGGCTCCACTTATATAAAATCTAAAATACGCAAACTAATATACAGTGACAGAAGCAGATTGGTGGTTAGTGGAGATTGAGGTAGGGGGTACGGAACAGCATGTGGGAGGGATTATAAAGCTACATGAAGAAACTTTCGGAGGGGGAGGTGGGTAAATTCATTATGTTGAAGTGGTGAAGGTTTCACACGTATTTATGTATATTGATACTTATATACTTTAAAAATGTACATTTTAGGCCGAGCACGGTGGCTCACGCCTGTAATCCCAACATTTTGGGAGGCTGATGCAGACGCATCATGAGGTCAGGAGACTGAGAGCATCCTGGCCAACATGGTGAAGTCCCTTCTCTACTAAAAATTTTTTTAAAATTAGCTGGGTGAGGTGGCATGTGCCTGGAGTTCCAGCTACTTGGGAGGCTGAGGCAGGAGAAGAGCTTGAACCTAGAAGGCGGAGGTTGCAGTGAGCTGAGATTGTGTCACTGCACCCCAGCCTGGTGACAAAGCGAGACTCCCATTTCAAAAAACAAATAAATAAAATAAAATAAAACAAAAAAAATACAATAAAATGTACATTTTAGGACAGGTGTGGTGGCTCCAGCCTGTGATCTTAACACTCTAGGAGGCTGAGGAGTCCAAGACCAGCCAGGGCAACATGGTGAAACCCCATCTCTACGAAAAATGCAAAAATTAGCCGGCCATGGTGGTGTGCGTGCCTGTAGTCTCAGCTACTTGGAAGACTGAGGTGGGAGGATGGCTTGAGCCCGGGAGGCAGAGGTTGCATACATTTTATTGTATGCTAACTATGCCTCAATAAAGCTGTTAAAAGCAAGCACTGTGGGTCCGGTGGCGGTGGCTCACACCTGTAATGCTAGCACTTTGAGAGGCTAAGGTGAGCAGATCACGAGGTCAGGAGTTTGAGACCAATGGTGAAATCCCATCTGTACTGAAAAATACAAGAATAAGGCTGGATGGAGCCTTATATACATATTTTATATATATAATTATTCATATATAAAAACTTTTATGTATAAAATTCTCATTATATATATGAGTATATATGAGTATATATATGTATATACATGTATATGTGTGTGTATATATACATATATAATGAGACTATACATATATACATATATATGTATATGTGTGTATACATATATATGTATACATTTATATATATATGTATATATATATGGAGAGGGAGAGAGAGAGACTGGGGTCTCAATATGTTGTCCGGACTGGTCTTGAACTCCTGGGCTCAAGTGATCTTCCTGTGTTGGCCTCCCAAAGTGCTGGGATTACAGGAGTGAGCCACTGTGTGTGACTAGCACTCTTTTTTTTTTTTTTAGACAGAGTCTCCCTCTGTCACCAGGCTGGAATGCAGTGGCACAATCCATAGCTCACTGTAACCTCGAACTCCTAGTCTCAAGGGACCCTCCCGAGTAGCTGGGACTAAAAGCATGCATCACCACTCCCCAGCTATTTTGTAGAGACAGGGTCTTTCTTTGTTGCCTGGGCTGGTCTCAAACTCTTGGGGTCAAGTGAGCCTCTCTCCTTGGCCTCCCAAATTGCCAGGATTACAGATGTGAGCCATTGTGACCAGTTTAGCTTTCCTTATACATAAGAAAGCTCTCCCTCTTAATCAATTTTGTCTAACATGATTGATTTTTTTTTAAGACCTTGCTCTGTCACCCATGGTGGGTGGGGTGCAGTAGTGCAGGCTCAGTGCTCACTGCAGTCTCCTGGGTTCAAGGGATCCTCTGTAGCTGGGACTACAGGCTTGAGCTCCCATGCCTGGCTAATTTTTTTATTTTTAGTAGACAGGAGATCTCCTTATGTTGGCCAAACTAGTCTGGAACTCCTGAACTCAAGAGATCCTCCTGCCTTGGCCTCCCAAAGCATTGGGATTACAGGCATGAGTCACTGTGCCTAGCCTGATTTTGTACTTTGAGAGAATAAAATGCAGTATAACCATAATTGTTTGGGGTCTATTTGATTCTTACATTATTTATTTATTTGTTTATTTATTTATTTATTTCATTTTCTGAAAATATAGAGATGGGGTCTCACTATGTTCACCAGGCTGGTCTCTAACTCCTGGCCTCAAGAGATCCTCCCATCTCAGCCTCCCAAAGTATGGGGATTACAGACATGAGCCACCACACCGGGCCAATGTTATTTAAACACTCTACTTAATGTCCTTCAATTTCTCTTAGACAATTTCTCCCTTGAAGTGTACAGGGAAAATGAAAGGAACTAGAATTCAAAGCAATCTAAATTCCATCTGGTTAATAGCTGTTTGATAAAACTCCATAGGGAACAAATGAAAACTATTGGCTGAAATTAGATATTGGTAGTAGCTACAAATTTAAAACTGTTTTTCTATCCCAATCATTCGGTAGCACATGATTTCTCTCTTTCTCTCTCTCTCTCTTTCTTTTTTTTTTCTCCAAGTCTCACTCTTGTTGCCCAGGCTGGAGTGCACTGGCACGATCTCAGCTCACAGCAACCTCTGCCTCTGAAGTTCAAGAGATTCTTCTGCCTCAGTCTCCTGATTAACTGGGATTACAGGTGCCCACCACTGGCTAATTTTTGTATTTTTAGTAGAGACAGGGTTTCACCAGGTTGGCCAGGCTGGTCTCAAACTCCTGACCTCAGGTGATCCACCCATCTCGGTCTCCCAAAGTGCTGGGATTACAGGTGTGAGCCACCAGGCATGGCCTTGATTTATTTCTCAAATGGCTTTATTAATCCTGATATAAAGAGATTAATGTCAAATTGGAGCTTGTTATATCCACAGTCAGTGTCAGGTGAAATTGTCATTTGAAGTCAAAGCTACCTTAAATACAGTCAAATATTGTGAAAATGATTTCTAAAACAAACAAAAATGTACTTGGTCACAGAAAGTTTAAAAAGAAAATTGCAGCCTCTAAATTTTGAATTCACTACTTAACTCTCTGGCTCGATGGAGCTGTACTCGCTCAATCCTGGAGATGATATCCTTTACTGAGAATGGGATCTCAAGTTTAGGGAGCACCAAAGGACCAAGAACATTTTGGGGATCTCTTCTCATGATGGTGGAATCCTTGATGTATTTTTCTGATTCATGGTCATGGTCTATTTCATTTTGCATTTTGATAAACATTTTGAAAATGTGGGTGATTTCCTTTTATTTCTTCTTTTTCACAGAATCTAGGAAAATGGGAATAAAGATATTCAGTAGGAATCTAAGAGAGGTCTTTTCTGCTCCCAGAAGTTGTGGCATACTCAGCTACTAATTGATGGCTACCATGGTATTCCAGTCCTGTTGATGTCACAATAGATCCATTGTGACATTATCATTGATCAAACATGTAAAGAGTGCTTACTATGTGCAGAGAACTGGGCATTCTATATGCTGCCATGGTAGAAGGGTGAAGGGGGGAAGGAGGGTAGGAAATAACGAGAACCCTTAAATAAACAGAAGATAAAGCCCTGCTTAAATGAGCTTAAAATCTTGGTGTGTCAAATGCAATTCCTGGTTCTTCTCTCTTCCTGGGCTTTTGCTCAGGCTTTTTTCTTTTTTTTTTGAGATGGAGTTTCACTCTTGTCGCCCAGGCTGGAGTGCAATGGCCTGATCTCAGTTCACTGCAACCTCCCACTCTTGGGTTCAAGCAATTCCCCCGCCTCAGCCTCCCGAGTAACTGGGTTATAGACGTGTACTACCACGCCCGGCTAATTTTTGTATTATTCGTAAAGATGGGGTCTCACCATGTCAGTAAGGCTGGTCTCAAACTCCTGAGCTCAGGTGATCTACCCATCTCGGCCTTCCAAAGTGCTGGGATTACAGGCGTGAGCCACCACACCCAGCTACTTAAGTATTTTTAAACCTGTGGCCGGGCGCGGTGGCTCACGCCTGTAATCCCAGCACTTTGGGAGGCCGAGGCGGGTGGATCACGAGGTCAAGAGATGGAGACCATCCTGGTCAACACGGTGAAACCCCGTCTCTACTAAAAATACGAAAAATTAGCTGGGCATGGTGGCGCGTGCCTGTAATCCCAGCTACTCAGGAGGCTGAGGCAGGAGAATTGCCTGAACCCAGGAGGCGGAGGTTGCGGTGAGCCGAGATTGCGCCATTGCACTCCAGCCTGGGTAACAAGAGCGAAACTCCGTCTCAAAAAAAAAAAAAAAGAAAAAAGAAAAAGAAAAACAAACAAAAAAAAAACTTGTAATGGAATAAGGGTTTACAACTGCTTCCTTAGGTGCCCCTTAACTTTTCCTAGACATATGGTAACTTGGATGATATCATTTGGATGTAGATCATACTCTGTACTGCTTACTCTTTTTCTTTTCTTTTCTTCTTTTTTTTTTTCAAGACAGATTCTCACTCTGTCACCCAGGCTGGAATGCAGTGGCACGATCTCAGCTCACTGCAACCTCCGCCTCCTGGGTTCAAGCGATTCTTCTGCCTCAGCCTCCCAAGTACCTGGGAATACAGGCATGCACCACCACGCCCAGCTAATTTTTTGTATCTTTAGTAGAGGCAGGGTTTCACCGTGTTAGCCAGGATGGTCTCCATCTCCTGACCTTGTGATCCACCTGCCTCAGTCTCCCAAATAATTTTTTTTTTTTTGAGATGGTGTCTTGCTCTGTCATCCAGGCTGGAGTGCAGTGGTACCATCTCAGCTCACTGCAACCTCTGCCTCCTGGGTACAAGCAATTCTACCTCAGCCTCCTGAGTAGCTGGGATTACAGGAGCACACCACCACACCAGGATAATTTTTGTATTTTTAGTAGAGACAGGGTTTCACCATGTTGATCAGGCTGGTCTCAAACTCCTGACCTTATGATCCTCCTGCCTTAGTCTCCCAAAGTGCTGGGATTACAGGTGTGAGCCACCTTGCCCAGCCTAATTTTTGTATTTTTAGTAGAGACAGTGTTTTACCATGTTGGCCAGGCTGGTCTTGAACTCTTGACCTCAGGTGATCCACCCATCTCAGTCTCCCAAAGTGCTGGGATTACAGGTGTGAGCCACGCACATGGCCAGGTGTATGTATTATTAATAATAAGCTATATAGTATAATTTTATAGCTTTTACATTCTATATAGATTATGGATGCAATTTCTTTTTTTTTTTTTCATTTTTATTATTTATTTATTTAAAGATGGGGTTTCACCATGATGGCCAGGCTGGTCTTGAACTCCTGACCTCAGGTGATACACCCACCTCGGCCTCCCAAAGTGCTAGGATTACAGGCGTTAGCCACTGCGCCTGGCCTGCAATTTCTTTATGTCTCTGCAAGAACTTCCTATGTTGAGTCCTTGTAAACTTATTAGTCCTATGTTAAGTCCTTGTTGTAAACTTGTAAAATTAAACAATTTATGTGTTTCAGTCCTACAGAGAAAGGGAGGCTAGGGATCATTAAGTAGCAGTCTTTTTTTTTCTTTTTCCTTTTTCTTTTTTAGATGGTGTCTCGCTCTGTTGCCCAGGTTGGAGTGCAGTGGCAGGATCTCAGCTCACTGAAACCTCCGCCTTCCAGGTTCAAGCAGTTCTCCTGTCTCAGCCTCCCAAGTAGTTGGGATTACAGGCGTCTGCCACCACGCCTGGCTAATTATTTTGTAGTTTTAGTAGAGACAGGGTTTCACTATGTTGGCCAGGCTGGTCTCAAACTCCTAACCTCAAGTGATCCACCTTCCTCGGCCTCCCAAAGTGCTGGGATTACAGGCGTGAGCCACCATGCCCAGCTATAATGTTAGATCGTGACATCCTTAAATAAATTTTATGGCTGAATGGGGTGGCTCATGCCTGTAATCCCAGCACTTTGGGAGGCAGAGGCAGGTGGATTACTTGAGGTCAGGAGTTCAATACCAGCCTGGCCAACATGGTGAAACCCTGTCTCTACTAAAAATACGAAAAACTAGCTGGGCATGGTGGTGGGCACTTGTGGTCCCAGCTACTTAGGAGGCTGAGGCAGGAGAATCGCTTGAACCTGGGAGGTGGAGGGTGCAGTGATCTGAGATCATGCCACTGCACTCCAGCCTGAGTGACAAGAGGAACTCCATCTCAAAAATAAATAAATAAGTAAATAAATAATTTTATTTGTCATGCATTGCTTACCCCAGTAGGCATTCACAAAGCAGCCTAAATGCTTGTCAACTACACTAACTGTGTGTTATTTCTCTCTCTCTCTCACTTGCATCTTTTATGCAGCATGGAATTCATCAATCAGCAAGTGGACATGAAGGCATCTTAAAGTCAGTTTTTAAGTCCCACTTTCCTTTCAATCTGAGAAACATTTGTTGAAACACTATGCAGCTGCCATTATCCTGAACTGAAGAATATAAACAAAAACAAAAACAAAAAACAGAAAAAGAAAAAAATTTAAGATAGAATATAACAATCAAGTGCTAACAAGGGACACGAAGAAATCTGTAGGAAGCAGAGTCTGTGAAAAACCTTACGGAGAGAGAAGGTTGATTGACAAATGGAGGCAATACAGATAGGGAAGATACCTTGAGCCATGGCTTTGGAGGTGAGTGCTAATGAGTTTGTATCTTGGGCAGAAAGTAAGGAGATTGGTTTAATCACTGAAATAACCTAACCGGAGTTTACTGAGGACCAGATTAGGTGGATCTGAGATAGATTTCAGCAGTTTGGTGGTGGAATGAATTTAGTATCTGAGGAGATTCCGTTTGCGGCAAAGCAAGGAAGATTACATGAGATCAGAATGGCAAGTCTTGAAATCAAGTAACAGCTGTTTTGTGAAAATGGAACCTTCACTTTAGGAAGATTTTTTAAATAATAGAATAGAAAAATCTATTGGAAAAATCAAGACATGATTATTTATTTATTCTTATTTATTTATTTTTGAGACAAGAGTTTCGCTCCTGCTACCCAGATTAAGGTGCAATGGCGCAATCTCAGCTCACTGCAAACTCTGCCTCCCAGGTTCAAGTGATTCTTCTGCCTCAGCCTCCCAAGTAGCTGGGATTGTAGTCATGCACCACCATACCCAGCTAATTTTGTTTTTTTAGTAGAGACTGGATTTCTCCATTATGGTCAGGCTGGTCTCGAACTCTTGACCTCAGGTGATCCGCCCGCTTCAGCCTCCCAAAGTGCTAGGATTACAGGCATGAGCCACCGAGAGCAGCCTATTTATTTATTTTTTAGAGACAGAGTCTTTCTCTGTCGCTCAGACTGGAGTGTAGTGGCAGGATCTCGGCTCACTGCAACCTCTGGCTCCCAGGTTCAAGCGAATCTCCTGCCTCAGCTTCCTGTGTAGCTGGGACAAAGGTGCACTCTGCCATGCCCAGATAATTTTTTTGTATTTTAGTAGAGACAGCGTTTCACCATGTTGCTCAGGCTGGTCTCAAACTCCTGAGCTCAGGCAATCCACCCGCCTTGCTCTCCCAAAGTGCTAGGATTACAAGCATGAGCCACAACTCCTGGCCAATTTTTATTTATTATTATTAATTTTTTTTTTTTTTTTGAGACAGAGTCTCTATTGCCTGGGCTGGAATGCAGTGGCATGATGTTGGTTCACTGCAATCTCTGCCTCCTGGGTCAAGCGATTCTCCTGCCTCAGCCTCCCAAGTAGCGGAGATTACAGGTGTGCACCACCACATCCGGCTAATTTTGTATTTTTAGTAGAGAAGGGGTTTTACCATGTTGGCCAGGCTGATCTTGAACTCCTGACCTCAAGTGATTGGCTTGCCTTAGCCTACCAAAGTGCTGAGATTATAGGCGTGAGCCACCCCTCCCTGCCAAGACATGATTATTTCAAAAGATGAGTGTTTGAACTAGTATGTAGAAGTGGGAGTATTAAGGGAGGGATAGATGCTACTCTATATTGCTAAAGATAATAAGGAATTTGGACCATCTCATAAAAAATTATAGCTCACGCCTGTAATCCAAGCACTTTGGAGGCCAAGGCGGGCGGATCACCTGTGATCGGGAGTTCAAGACCAGCCTGACCAACATGGTGAAACCCCGTCGAATTAAAAAAATTATAAAGCTAATTTTAAAAATTAATTTTGTTTTTATTGTATTTCATTTGAATTAATGGCAGAACATTAATGAAGAGACTATTCAGACTAAGTGTTATTACTAGTAGCATATATATATATATATATATATTTTTTTTTTTTTTTTTTTTTGGAGACAGAGTCTTGCTCTGTCACCCAGGCTGGAGTGCAGTGGCTCGATCTCTGCTCACTGCAACCTCCGCCTACTGGGTTCAAGCAATTCTCTGCCTTAGCCTCCCGAAGAGCTGGAATTACAGGCACACGCCACCACGCCCAGCTAATTTTTGTATTTTCAGTAGAGACAGGGGTTTCGTCATCTTGGCCAGGCTGGTTTTGAACTCCTGACCTCGTGATCCACCCTCCTTGGTCTTCCAAAGTACTGGGATTACGGCACCAGCCACAGCGCTGTGTCTATTACGAGTATATCAAGCAGAGATATGGGTAACTAATTCAAGTGAGCCCGGGGCAAAGTTCTTTAAAAGTGTGCTTAAGGGGGCCAGGCGGGGTGGCTCACGCCTATAATCTCAGCACTTTGGGAGGGCTAGGTGGACGGATAACGAGGTCAGAAGATCGAGACCATCCTGGGCAACATGGTGAAACCCGTCTTAAAAAAAAAAAAAAGTTAAAAAAAAAAAGGTGTGCTTAAGGGAAATCCAACCTCCTAGAGGGCTCCTTCAACTGTGAAATGGGAATGATAATGGTAGTATTTATTGCATAAGATTGTTTTAAGATTAATTAACATAAAACGCTTAGTATAGTGCCAAACGCAATGTAAGCATTTAATATACAGCAGTACAGTAGAGGCTATTAATATATTTACTACTCTCACAGTTTTTTTTTTTTTTTGGTCTACTTTTTTTCTGTGAGCCACCACGTTTTCGGCAGGGTTGGACGTTTGTTCAGTGCACTTTGACAAGGTCGTATTTTAAAATCAAATCTTGAACTATGAAAACTGCGGAATTATGAGTGTTGTGTAGCTATCTGGCAAGTGATAAAATGTATCATTAAGATTTTTACACATCCCCGTGCCACAGAATGATGTCTCCTTCTAATCGTCCCCGACCCCGGACAGATGATAGTACTTCCTACACTGCTGCTGGAAAAGATAGGGCAAAAGTTGAGCGCGCCGAGAGATCTGTTCTCCCGGAAACAATTTTTCCCTAGACCCGGAAGCAGTTGTTGTTTTAAGGGAGGTGGAACTGGGCGGGTCAGGCCGCAGCGGCTGACGGCGGGGGAGGAGCCGGGTCCACTGCCGGGTGGAGGGGCAAGGCGAGTGTGTGTCCTTATCCTAGCAATTGGGGCGCAGGCCTGTGAGCCAGTTGGAGTTGCGGCGGCGGGAACGATTGGGCCGAGCGGAGGACGACATGTTGCTTTTCGTGGAGGTGAGTGGGTTTGCTAGTCTCGTCCTGCTCTTAGGAGAGTAGGAGTGTGGAGGCGCCGGCTGGTCCCACCGCCATGTGACTTTCCGGGCCGTACACGCCGCGGAACCGGCAGACAGGCTGACACAGCACCTGGGCCGAGCAGGCCTGCAGCTCCCCTGTGCGCGCTCACCACACTCTAGGAAGCTGTGGGAGGTGAGGCCCGTCGTGGAGGAGAATTGAAGGAGAAGAACGGAGGACTGGTCTAGTGTGGCGTGAGGATCAGAGGAAGGGGAAAGTGTCCCATACGGATCGCCTAAAGGAGGGAGCATGGGGGGTTGGGGGCGGAGTCTGAGGGAGGAGAGGGTAATCAGGTGGGCACGTTCCGGGGGCCGAGTGCGGCCTCGCGGGGCCCTCTGGGAGGGAGGCGAGCAACATGTGGGGACGCGGAGGGAGGAAGGTGAAATGCGGTAAGTGTTTTGAAAATAAAATTGAAAACTTCCTTTGAGCCACCTCCACCAAATTCTGTCCGGGCCAGGTCCCTAGGTCTCCGGAACGTTCTCTGGGTGAAAGCGAGTTACTTTGAATCGAGGAAAAGCCAATAGGGTTTAGAAGCCTTGAAAGGCACCGCTTTGACCTTTTGTAAAAGTTACTCAAGCAGCAGCTGCGTGATGAGGGGTTGGTTCTGCGAGCCGATTAAAAGCCCTTTACAGGGAAAATTGCAAGAATGAGAGAAACTTCTTCCGGGAAAAGCCGTTTTTGTAATGTTGTTTGAACAACGAGATACTTTTATTACTTTAACTAGAACGTCTGCTGTTGGCCTATTTTAATTTTCAAGTTGGATACCTGCCTTACAGAAATACGAAATTTAATTTTCCTTAATTCTGTCCTCTTGTGTGCAGTGAGCGTCAGCTGACTGCCTGGCTAATGTTTGAGTAGATTCCAGATCATATTCTTACATTGTGAAAACGTCAAACCAGCAAAGCTGCAACTTCGCAACTTGGCATTTGTTAACTATGCCCATAAAAATCTTTTCAATGAGGGAAGAAATTTACAGGTTGTATAATGGATCTAGGAGCCGGGGCCAGCTTATGGCAGAATTTTTTTTTTTTTCCCCCCGGGTTGTGGGAAAATCTTACTTCGTAATATTTCAACGTAAAGTAAGTAAATGATTTGACGTTTTTTTTTCTTTAACTTTGTGTCGCCGATAAGTTTGAGATATTTAAATTAGTTTTTAAAAAGACTACTACCTTAGAGTATATCTAACATTTATAACATTCATTGGAACATTCCAGAGAAATCATGAAAAGATTTAAAATTACTGAACTCATTCCGTTTATTGTTTTTTTATCCTCATTGTTGTTTTCCTTAGGCAGAATAAGAAATCAGATAAGATTTTTAGCCATGCCAGCCAGTTTGTTTTAGGACTGTTATGCTATGCAGATACTACAGGTATTTGTGTATGTGTTTTGCTGGGCAGAGGAAAGATTGTGAAGTTTATATAGACAAATTCCACGACAAACTTTTGACTTCCAAATTGATTCCTTTGGCTTTATTAAAATGTAGGTTTTAATAACAGCTCCATTTATTGTTTATGCTAGGTCCTGTCCTGTCTCTAAAACAATACTTACAATGTTTTACAGATGACAAAACTAAGGCCCAGAGGTTAAAGTAACTTTACTTAGTAAAAGTAAAGTAGTGTAACTGGGATTTAGATCCAGGCCATGCTGACGTCAAATCATGGACAGGCTGTTAGCAATTCAGGCCTGTTCAACTCCCCAGTTTAGACAAACTATACCATATGTCTTGCCAAACTATTGTTTAAAGTTGTATCTTTATTAATCATTTTCGTTGTGAATCATTATGTCGTTCTTATATGAGTTTTATTGAAAATTAACTGTCTTTAAATATTTGGGGCTGAATATGTGGTACTAAAATCAGTCAAAAACAACATATTGGTCATTTGGCGTTGTGTTAACTAATATTTGATCTCTATAACCTCATGATAGAGGAATTGTTCTCAGTGAGAGAACCAAAGCTCAGAAGTTAGATGTCTAAGGTCATTCGAGTGTAAATAATGTAGGGACTAAAGTCTGAAGTCTGGCTTCTAGTACATAAATTTCTGGCTCCAAAATTATTTTTGCATTTTCCTGTAAGTCAAAGGTTCTTAATCTAGGTTTTTGGATAGAATTGAGGAAGTAAGTACCTGAGCTTGGTTGAGGAAAATATTTGCCTATTTTCACTAGTTTCTAACTGAAACCTAAATGGAAACAAAGTGAAAATTCTTTAAATGTCAACGGCAGCAACAGTGTCTGTGACATTGTCACCAGGATAAATCACTTTTTTTCATATATTATAGTTTTTGCAGATATCTTGAAATATTCATGCTCATTACTTGCTGTATATAAAAATATTATTTACTATATTGCTATATTAGACATTTAAAAATATTTTGGCAACTGTGTTTCAATATAATTTGGTTACTTAGTGATTCTATATATTTTAGAAATTTAAAAAAACTCTGAGAAGAGATCCATAGATTAATTGGGCTACTAAAGAATTCTGTGTCACAAAAGAGGTTAAGAGCGGTTTTACTAAACCAAGTTGCTTATGGATCATCTTTGCCAGGGTTAATCTGAGATCCGTGGGTCCTCTGCAGTTGTGTTCAATACCTTTTACTTATGTGCATTTTTCTGGAGAGATTCCAGCTTAACTATCCTACCAGAATCAGTAGAATAGATAATAACAATATAACAATAATAGTAGTATATGCTTATATGGTACTTTGTGTCAGGAACTTTAGATGTTTTTGCATATCTAGGTATCTGTACATCCATTTAAGTCTCAATGTCTCTATAAGGTGTTAGTATCCCCATTTTAGTGATAAACTAAGGCAGCCAGGTGTGATGGCTCATGCCTGTAATCCCAGCACTTTGGGAAGCCAAGGCTGGCAGTGGATCACCTGAGGTCAGGAGTTTGAGACCAGCCTGGCCAATATGGCGAAACTCTATCTTTACTAAAAATACAAAAATTAGCCAGATGTGGTGGCACATGCCTATAAACCCAGCTGTTTGGGAGGCTGAGGTAGGAGAATCACTTGAACCTGGGAGGCAGAGGTTGCAGTGAGCTGAGATTGTGCCTCTACGCTGCAGCCTGGACAACCAGAGTGAGACTGTCTCAAAAACAAACAAACTAAGCCATAGATAATTTAAACTTGCTTAAGTTTATACAGTAAGTGAATGTGGAAGCTTGTTTAGAACTCATCAGCCACCTAGTTGTATTGGAGTAGAATATATTGCAGACAAGGAATCCTATGTAAATAATACTTAGATGCAACTTTTAAAACCCAAGGGTCCAGTGTGGTGCCATGCGCCTGTAGTCCCAGCTGCCAGGAAGGCTGAGGCAGGAGTGCCACTTTGAGTATGGAAGGTCAAGGCTGCAATGAGCAGTGATTGTGCCACTGTATTCCAGGAATGGGTGACAAAGCAAGACCCACTATATTGATTTCAGTAGGTTGTTGGTTCTCCCCCTCTCTCCCCCCAGACAGAGTCTCGCTTTGTCACCCAGGCTAGAGAGTGGCTCAGCTCACTGCAACCTCTGCCTCCCAGGTTCAACCAATTCTCCTGCCTCAGCCTCCTGAGTAGCTGGACTTCAGGCATGTGCCACCATGCCTGGCTAGTTTTTTTTTATTTTTTTGAGACGGAGTTTCGCTCTTGTTACCCAGGCTGGAGTGCAATGGCGCAATCTCGGCTGACCGCAACCTCCGCCTCCTGGGTTCAGGCAATTCTCCTGCCTCAGCCTCCTGAATAGCTGGGATTACAGGCACGCGCCACCATGCCCAGCTAATTTTTTGTATTTTTAGTAGAGACGGGGTTTCACCATGTTTACCAGGATAGTCTCGATCTCTTGACCTCGTGATCCACCTGCCTTGGCCTCCCAAAGTGCTGGGATTACAGGCGTAAGCCACCGCGCCTGGCCTCCTTTTTTTTTTTTTTTTTTGGTAATTTTAGTAGACGCGGGTTTCGCCATGTTGGCCAGGCTGGTCTTGAACTCTAGACGTCAAGTGTTCCACCTGCCTCAGCCTCCCAAAGCGCTGGGATTACAGGCGTGAGCCACCGTACCTAGCTGACTATTTTTTTTTTTTTTTAATCACCTCTGTTCTGAAGGAGAAACAAACAGTGTCCCTCTCTGGGAAGAGATAGAAATTTGGATGATTCACAAGTCATCAATCATGACCTGCCTGAAATTCTTTTATGACATGTTTTTTGTAAGTTTGAAAATGCAATGTAC
The DNA here is from genome assembly GCF_030222135.1 of Aotus nancymaae. Lineage (NCBI taxonomy): Eukaryota > Metazoa > Chordata > Mammalia > Primates > Aotidae > Aotus > Aotus nancymaae. Next base: position 34,229,652 of record NW_026988428.1, read on the forward strand.
TACCTTCATCTGAATGCTGTCAAGTTACTTAAAACTTTTCAACCCTGAGGAGGCAGATTGTAATTTTTTTATTTTTTCATTTCTCTCTCTTATTCAAAATTTTTATTTTTATTTTGAGACAGAGTCTTGCTTGCTGCAGCCTCCACCTCCCAGCTCAAGTGATCCTCCTGCCTCAGCTTCAAAGGAGCTGGGACTGTAGGCACTCACCACCATGCCTGGCTATTTTTTTTAATCTTTTTTTTTTTTTTTTTTTTTTTTAGAGACAGGGTTTCACCATGTTGGCCGGGCTGGTCTCGAACTCCTGACCTCAGGTGATCCACCTGCCTTGGCCTCCCAAAGTGCTGGGATTATGGGCGTGAGCCACCATGCCCTGCCTAATTTTTTTCTTTTTTTTCCTTTTTTTGTAGCGACAGGGTTTTACTCTTTTGCTCAGGCTGAAAATTTTTTTAAATTAAAAAAATTAAAACTAGATGCCAGGAAGGGTGGGTGTGGAGTGACTATTAAAATTGAGTTTCTGTCTTTGAGTTTTTCCCTGAAAATGAAGACAGTTGTCCCGCAGTATCTGTTGAGGGTTTGGTTCCAGGACCCTCTGTAGATACCAGAAACCGTGATTGCTTGTCTTTCTTTCTTTCTTTTTTTTTTTTTTTTTAAAAAAAAGACGGGGTTTCACCATGTTGGTCAGGCTGGTCTTGAAATCCCAACCTCAGGTGATCCTCCTGCCTTGGCCTTCAAAGTGCTTGGATTATAGACCTGAGCTACCACGCCCTGCCAGCTCAAGTCTTATATAAAAAGGCTTAGTATTTGCATATAACCTATGCACATCTTCCTGTATATCTTAAATCATCTCTAGATTATTTATAAAACCTAATACAATGTAAATGCTATATAAATAGTTGCTATACTGTATTATTTTCAGAGTGATAAGAAAAGTATCTGCATGGTCAGTACAGATGCAATGATTCTTTTTTCCTGAATTTTATTTTATTTTCTATTATTTATTTATTTTTGAGACGGAGTCTCACTCTGTCACCCAGGCTGGAGTGCAGTGGCGAGATCTTGGCTCACTGCAACCTCTGCCTCCTGGGTTCAAGAGATTCTCCTGCCTCAGCCTCCCGAGTAGCTGGGACTACAGGTGCACTCTACCACAGCTGGCTAAATTTTTTGTATTTTTAGCAGAGATGGGGTTTCACCATGCTGGTAAGGCTGGTATCAAACTTCTGAACTTGTGATCTGCCCGCTTCAGCCTCCCAAAGTGCTGCGATTACAGGCGTGAGCCACCCCACCCGGCCTATTTTTTATTTTTTTTAGCGATAGGGTTTCTTTTTCTTTCTTTCTTTTTTTTTTTAAATAGAAACCTGGTTTCTCTGTATTGGTCAGGCTGGTCTGAAACTCCTGACCTCAGGTGATCCACTCGCCGCAGCCTCCCAAAGTGCTGGGATTACAGGCATGAGCCACCTTGACTGGCCTTTTTTTTTTTCCCATTTCCCGAGACTCTGTCTCACTCTTTCCGCCAGGCTAGAGTGCAATGGCGCAATCTCAGCTCACTGCAACCCCCACCTCCCAGGTTCAAGCAATGCTCCTGCCTCAGCCTTCTGAGTAGCTGGGATTCCACGTGCCTGCCACCACATTTTGCTAATAGTAGGTGTGAAACCCCATCTCTCTACTAAAGAGTAGACCAGGCTACTCTTATGTTGACCAGGCTGGTCTTGAACTAATAGTAGGTATGAAACCCCATCTCTCTACTAAAGAGTAGACCAGGCTACTCTCATGTTGACCAGGCTGGTCTTGAACTCCTGACCTCAGGTGCTCCGCCCGCCTCAGCCTTCCAAAGTGCTGGGATTACAGACGTGAGCCGCCGCTTCACCTGACCTTTTAATATTTTTAATCTGTGATTGATTGCTCCACTGATATAGAACCTGTAGATATGGAACCCATGGATATGAAGGGCCAACTGTACTTACAGCTACTTACTTAGGTAGCAGTAATTTTCATACACCCTAGGATGCTTTAATAACTCTTAAATAATTAAAACATGTTTTAAGTTGGATAATGTGGCTCATACCTGTAATCTCAACACTGTGGGAGGATAGCTTGGGCCTAGTAGTTCAAGACCAGCCTGGGCAACAACGTGAGACCCGCCCCCCAACTCCCTGCAACCTCTACAAAAAAATTTAAAAAATTAGCCAGGCCTGGTGGCATGTGCTGTGGTCCCAGCTACACTGACAGTTGAGGTGGGAGGATTGCTTGAGCCAGGAGATCGAGGCTGCAGTGAGTCATGTTCATGCCCCAGCCTGGGTGACAGAGCGAGACCCTGTCTCAAAAAAAATTTTTTTTTAATTGTTATTTTTTTAGAGACAGGATCTCGCTGTGTTGTCCAGGCTGGAGTACAGTGACTATGCACAGGTACAATCATGACACACCACAGCCTCAAATTCCTGGGCTCAAGCAATCATGCCTCAGCCTCTTAAGTAGCTAGGACGACAGGCTTATGCCGCCAATTAAAAAAAAAATTTTTTTTTTTTTTTGAGACGAAGTCTTGCACATCACCCAGCCTGGAGTGCCGTGGCCGGATCTGGGCTCACTGCAACCTCTGCCTCCCGGGTTCTAGCAATTCTGCCTCAGCCTCCTGAGTAGTTGGGATTATAGGTGCACACTACCACGCCTAGCTAATTTTTGTATTTTTAATAGAGACAGGGTTTCACTGTGTTGGTGCGGCTGGTCTCGTACTCCTGACCTTGCACCCGACCTTTAAAAACTATTTTTAATTGTGAAATACATATAACATAAAAAGCATCATCTAACAGTTTTTTTATGGTGGTTTTGTTTTGTTTTGTTTTGTTTTTTTGAGACGGAGTTTCGCTCTTGTTACCCAGGCTGGAGTGCAATGGCGCAATCTCGGCTGACCGCAACCTCCGCCTCCTGGGTTCAGGCAATTCTCCTGCCTCAGTCTCCTGAGTAGCTGGGATTACAGGCACGTGCCACCATGCCCAGCTAATTTTTTTTTTTGTATTTTTAGTAGAGACGGGGTTTCACCATGTTGACCAGGATGGTCTCGATCTCTTGACCTCGTGATCCACCCGTCTCAGCCTCCCAAAGTGCTGGGATTACAGGCTTGAGCCACCACGCCCGGCCTGTGTTTTGTTTTGTTTTGAGAAGGAGTCTGCTCTGTTGCCCAGGCTGGAGTACAGTTGCATGATCTCAGCTTACTGCAATCTGTGCCTCCTGAGTTCAAGCTCTTCTTTCACCTCAGCCTTTCTAGTAGCTGGGATTACAGGCCTGTGCCACCATGCCCGGCTAATTTTTGTGTTTTTAATAGAGATGGTGTTTCACCATATTGGCTAGGGTGGTCTTGAGCTCCTGACTCCAGGTGATCTGCCCTCAGCCTCCCAAAGTTCTGGGATTATGGTTGTGAGCTACCGCATGAAGCCTTCCATTAATTTTATAGTCATTATTAGGTAGTGTTGTGCCTTTCACTCCAACTAGAGTACTCAGTTTTTCCTCAGTCTAAAAAATCATTTATATTTATTAGATATCACTGACTGAAAGTGAATTTTTAAAACAGAATGATGTAGAGGCTGGGCACAGTGGCTCACATCTGTAATCCCAACACTTTGGGAGGCAGAGGCAGACGGATCGCCTGATGTCGGGAGTTTGAGACCAGCCTGACCAAGATGGAGAAACCCTGTCTACTAAAAAAAACAAAAAATTAGCCGGGTGTGATGGCACACACCTGTAATCTCAGCTACTTGGGAGAATCACTGGAACCCAGGAGGCAAAGGTTGCAGTGAGCCTAGATCGCGCCATTGCACTCCAGCCTGGTCAACAAGAGCGAAACTCTTGTCTAAACAAAAAAAATGATTCAGAAGAAAAAGGTACATAAATTGTGAAATGATTACCCAGAAAAATTATGAATGAGTGAATAGCTGAGCGGTTTTTGAATGGTTTGATTTTGGAATACTTATTGGTGCTTGATATAGAATTTAAAAATGAATAAAAGCGTTGCCAAATGATAGATACAATGGACTGCAAATGGAGTAGAAAAAGAGGGTGAAAAGTGGAATAAAATGCATATAAGTTAACATAAAGATGTAAAAGCACCCCCACAAGGCTTTAGATTACAGTGTATAAAATCCTAGTAGCTAGAAATACTTACACTGGGCTATTTTGTATTTTGATCAATTTTGGTTTGTTTGGGCTATCTTGCCAGCTCCTTATTACTTCCTAGCTAGTGGAAGTAATTCTTAATATTAGACACGAACATTTCAAATCTATGTTTGGTTTTCTACGCTAAGAGCTTAAAACAAGATTTTGATGCTGTAGTTTGAGTCTGTATCGCAGGGTAGTAAAAAGTTGAGAAACTCATTAATCCATCTATAACTGTGAAGTTACGAAAAAGATTTCTAACCTTCTCTTTGACTATCCTTTTGAAAATGAAAAATGACCCTTTGGCTCTGGTAGTGTTCATTGCATTTTGATTTGTCATTCCTATAGTCTTTGGTTTGCTGAAGCTTTGTTTTCTTTAAGGCTTAATATTTCAGGTAGGTTTCCAATCTTGAAAACATTGTAAATGTTTTGTATTATAAACCATGATTTTCTATAATGGTTTTAGAATCTTGAGTTCAAACGTATGACCTGAGGCAGGCAACATAACTTCTCTGAACCTGAAGTTCTTATTTGTAATTTGAGAATAATGATGTCTTCTGACAGTTAGGTTGTGTTAGGTAATGGCTTGGCATACTATCATTTAATCCTCAAAACCAACTATATTGTGATGTAAAGGTATTGGTGCCTTCCAAAAACCTCCAAAATTTGTACTTTATATAGTAAATATTTCTGGAAAGCTTACTGAACTACGTGATCATAGCACTGATAATTGTAAAAATTACTGTGAGATAGCACTAATTAAGAGATGTATAACTTCTAAGTTTTCATCTCAGCCTTCTTATTAATTTAATCTGATTTAGGGCAAACCAGATTAATTATTTAAAGTTTTTTTTTTATAGTTGGAGAGTATACTTTTGGTTGGGCAAATAAAAGTTTTAAAAGAAGAATGAAGATGGCAGTATGTTAAAATACACGTTTTTATATGTGAGGTTTAAAGGAATACAGCTGGGCATGGTGATTCACATCTGTAATCCCAGAACTTAGGGAGGCCGACGCAAGTGAATCACTTGAGGCATATGCCTGTAGTTCCAGCTACTCGGGATACTGAGGCACACCCTGAAGCAGAGGTTGCAGTGAGCCAAGATCATGTTACTGTACTCCAGCCTGGGTGACAGCAAGACTGTGTCAAAAAAATGAAGATTAATTAAAGGAATACAAATGTTACAATGCAAATAGGCACTTTACTCTTTTGAAAAAAATTCTAATGTAGAAGTGTAAGTAAATGTAAGAAAGAGAAATGTTTAAATGTATACTCATCTTTCCTGTCTTACCTGTGTCCTTGTCCGACCACTTGAACCAATCTTTGGTTCACAGACTGGCTCTAAACCAAAGACAGAAGAGTACTATAGATGAATATTATTAGGGATGGGATGTGGACTGCATTCGTAAAAGTCAAACTCCAGAGGTGAGGATTTTAGTTCTTTTGGGTTTGTACGTTATTGAGAGAAGAGAAGAGGATTTTCTTCTCAGGGTGGAAAAGTCAGCAGTAATTCAGGGTTTGTGTAGCAAATAGCCGGATAGTATTTCATCTGCTAACTAACAGGTAAGATGACCATACCTGCCATTGTGCCCTGGAGGGTCACAGCATACACCTATTTTCTGGGACAGATGTTTTACCCGTTTTCCTTCTCAAAAGTATTTGGGTTTGTATAATAACTTGTAAATTTTCAGAAGAGGTTAGAGGTTTACTGTGTGCTTATTGGCAAGACTTTTTTTTTCCTTCCATATTAATAAAGTAACAGTGCACATAAGTGGGCACTAAAATATATTATATTGGCTGTGGCAGGCCAGGTGGGGTGGCTCATAGCTGTAATTCCAGCACTTTGGGAGGATGACGTGGGAGGATTGCTTGAATCCAGGAGTTCGAGGCCAGTCAGGGCAACATAGTGACATCCTATGTCTTAAAAATTAAAAGAAAAAAATATATATATTAGCTATGGGAAATGTAAGTTTATAGGGCACAGAGTTGCAGTTCAGCAAGATAATGAAAATAGGATTATTTTTGCCTTTTAACTTGGAGGAAGAAAAAAATAGGAGGGCAGTGACTGAATAAAATTAAGATACATTCATATACAAGATTGCATCAAAGATTCTTTTTTTTCTTTGATGATCAGGCAAGAAAATAATATCTAAAAATATGGACTCTTCTGCCACCCTGCCTGCGTCTAAATCTCTCCTGAGACTGAGCCACTTTTTGGTTGTATTGACCTTGGGCAAGTTGTTTAACGTCTTTCTCAGTTTCCTTAGCTATAAATTGAGGACAATAACATAGGAGGGTAGGCCCAGCATGGTGGCTCACCCCTGTAATCCCAGCACTTTGGGAGGCAGAGGCGGGTGGATCACCTGAGGTTGGGAGTTCCAGATGAGCCTAACCGACGTCAAGGAACCCCATCTCTACTAAAAACACAAAATTAGCCAGGCATGGTGGCACATACCTGTAATCCCAGCCTCTCAGGAGTCTGAGGCAAGAGAATCACTTGAACCCAGGAGGCAGAGGTTGTGGTGAGCTGAGATTGCGCCATTGCACTCCAGCTTAGGCAATAAGAGTGAAACTTTGTCCTAAGAAAAAAAAATAATATAGGAGGATGATATTAATATCTATCTCATAGGGGTGTTAAGAGGATTGACAGAATAAAACACTTAAAGAGTTGTAAGCTGGGCGTAGTGGCTCACACCTGTAATCCTAGCACTTTGGGAGGCAGGCAAGAGGATGGCTTGAGGCCAGGAGTTCAAGACCCAACCAGGGCCAGGTACAGTGGCTCCTGCCTGTCATCCCAGCACTTTGGGAGGCCGAGGCAGGTGGATCACTTGAGGTCAGGAGTTTGAGACCAGCCTGGCCAACATAGTAAAACCCCATCTCTACTAAATAAATAAATAAAAATTAGGTAGGTGTGGTGGCACATGCCTGTAATCCCAGCTGCTTAGGAGGCTGAGGCAGGAGAATTGCTGGAACCCAGGAGGTGGAGGTTGCAGTGAGCTGAGATTGCACTGCTGCACTTCAGCCTGGGTGACAGAGCAAGACTCTGTCTCAGGAAAAAAAAAAAAAAAAGACCCAAACAGGTTAACATAGGAAGATCCCTTTGCTATATAAAAAATTAAAATTGAGCCAGGTGTAATGGGTCACACCTGTAATCCCAGAACTTTGGGAGGCCGAGGTGGGAGGATCCTTTGAACCCAGAAGTTCAAGACCAACCTGGGCAACATGGGAAAACCCATTTTTACAAAAAATATAAGAAGTAGCCAGGTTTAGTGGCACGTACCTGTGGTCCCAGCTACTTGGGAGGTTGAGGTGGGAAAATGCAGGCACCTGGGAGGTGGGAGGTGGAGATGGAGGCTACAGTGAGCCAAGATTGCCTCCTGGGCAAAAATAAAATAATTCTTTTCTTCTTTCTTTTCCTTTCCTTTCCTTTTCCTTTCCTTTCCTTTCCTTTCCTTTCCTTTTCCTTTTCCTTTTCCTTCCTTCCTTTCTTTCTTTCTTCTCTTTCTTTGTTTTTTCTTTTCGAGACTGAGTTTCACTCTTGTTGCCTAGGCTGGAGTGCAGTGACACCATCTCAGTTTACTGCTACCTCTGCCTTCTGGGTTCAAGCGATTCTTCTGCCTCAGCTTCCTGAGTAACTGGAATTACAGGTGCCCACCACCACACCTGGCTGGTTTTTGTATTTTTTGTAGAGACGGGGTTTCCATGTTGGCCAGGCTGGTCTTGAACTCCTGACCTCAAGTGATCCACTGGCCTCATCCTCCCAAACTGCTGGGATTACAGGCGTGAGCCACCATGCCCGGCCCCTAGATTCCTTAGATTTAAATCCTGATTTTGTCTTAATAGCTATGTAACTGTGAGCAGGTTACTTTACCTTGAAGTAAAGTAACTTTTTCCTTGTCTGTAAAAAAAAAAGTGGTTGATAATAGGACTTAACTGAGATTGTTAAGAAGATGAATTAAGTGTTCCATAAATGTTATTTCTATTCTCTGAATGAGTGAAGAATTCCCACTTTAATTTTCATTTTTACTTTTTGTAAAATAGCCCTATGCATCTTCTGGTAGGATTCTGAAGTTATATGGGAGGAAATGACAGGTTTTGTTTGTTTGTTTTTTTCCCTAAGTACTTGTAACTTAGTAGTAGCCCTCTCAGTATGGGAGATGTGAAATTGAACCTGGATGATTGATCTGCCATGGGGCAAAATACATTTAATCAATTTATACATTTTATTTCTGTTTTACAGCATTTATGGGGTTAAGTGGCATGGGATTTCTGTTTCTGATAGTAAATAGGTAAGTAAAACAAAAGGTTATGTATGTCCAAAGAGATGGTTGTACCATATTTATGGTTATTTTTTCCCTAACTGTTGGTTCTGTTTCTTTAGATCTATAGCATTTTAGGACAGGAAGATACCATTTTTACAAGAATTTGGTGGTTCTCTTTTTTCCTTTCCTTTTTATCTCTCTGAAAGTAGAATTTAGCATTAAATGGGCCAATAATCCGGACTGCCTTTGGCTTATTTGGGGATGACGTATTGCTTAGAAATAAGGGTGTTGATTAACTGTCAGTTTTACAGATAGTTTGGATATTTTTGTTGTGTATCCATGTGCTTGCATACTATGTATATGTTGGCAGATAGTTTAGCATGCATTTGGACAATTTACATTGTTTAGTAGATACTTTTTGCAACTATGTAAACTCAAGGGCTTTTGTGGAAGTGATCAAGATTGTGATGGCTGTCTTTGTTAAACTGTGGTGAGAAGATGAATAAAACTTGGCTATTGTCTGGGCAGGTGGCTCACGCCTGTAATCTCATCACTTTGGAGGCAGAAGTGGGCGGATCATGAGGTCAGGAGTTCGAGACCAGCCTGACCAACATGATGAAACCCCATCTTTATTAAAAATACAAAAATTAGCCAGGTGTGGTGGTGGGCGCCTGCAATCCCAGTTACTGAGGAGACTGAGGCAGGAGAATCGCTTGAACCCAGGAGGCGGAGGTTGCAGTGAGCTGAGATCATGCCATTGCACTCTAGCCTGGGTGACAGAGTGAGACTCCATCTCAAAAACAAAAAAAACAAACAAAAAAAACCAACTTGGCTCTCTAGAATTGAAATGAAAAGATAGATTTTATTCTAGTTAAACTGACTTAGGGGCTACCAGCCATCAGTTAACTCAGTAGCATGCAAAAACACATTACTTTGGAGATGGTAAGGATTTTAGTTGTATATGGATACTATCATATACAACTAAAATATGCTATAATATGTATATTTTACAGTATTATAGTGAACATTTCCCATGCTTTCTGGATTTTTTCCTGCATTTTTCAAAACTTTTTAAATTCAATTTTGCCTTGGTCAGGGATACATCCTGAGGGATGTGTTGTGGATTTTATTATGTGAACATCAGAAAATATTTATACAAATCTAGATGGTATAGCCTTCTACACACTAGGCTATATGGTATCACCATTATAATCTTATGGGACCACTGTTATATGTGCAGTTTGTCCTTGATCAAAATATCATTAACGCAGCACATTCTGGATTCAAGCGATTCTCCCATCTCAGCCTCACGAGTAGCTGGTATTACAGGCACCTGCCATTATGCCTGGCTAATTTTTGTATTTTAGTAGAAATGGTGTTTCACCATGTTGGCCAGGCTGGTCTTGAATTCCTGACCTCAGGTGATCTGCCCGCCTCGGCCTTCCAAAGTGGTAGGATTGCAGGTGTGAGCCACTGTGCCTGGACTGATTTTTACTTTTTATGCTTATCAAAATAGTCTTGAATCTGGGCTGTTCAATAGGGTAAAAATGATATCTTATCATAAACTATTTCAGTCTGTCCTTTGCACAGTTTTCATGTTCAGCAAACAATCTTAGTAATTTGTAATTCTGTCGTTAACAGTACTGTAACCTTTCAGGTCTTCTCTGGGTTTTTTGTTGTTGTGGTGGTGGGGATTTGTTTTGTTGAGACAGACTCTTGCTCTGTCATCCAGGCTGGAGTGCAGTGGCATTATCTTGGCTTACTGCAATCTCCTCCCATGCTCAAGCCATCCTCTCACCTCAGCTTCCCAAGTACCTGGGACTAGAGGTGCATGCCACCATGCCTGGCTAATTTGTGTGATTTTGTAGAGACAGGGTTGCATTGTGTTGCCCAGGCTGATCTTGAATTCCTGGGGTCAAGCGATCCGCTAGCCTCAGCCTTCAGAAGCTCTGGGATTACAGACATGCACCACCGTGCGTAGCCTATATCTATATATTTATCTGTATGGTGATTCTGTTTGTTTATAGAAATGATGATATAAAGTGCTTATTGTTTTGCAACTTGACTTTTTTCACTGAACAATATGCACTGGAACAATTTCCATATTAGTAAATGGCCCAAGATACACCATATTTAACTATTCACCAATAGGTGGACATTGAGGTAGTTTTCAGTTTTTTACTTGTGGTATCAATACTTCACTATACAACCTTTTATATGTCTTTTTGCATGTATCAATGGCTTTTAAAATGTGTAGTCTTAGCCGGGCGCGATGGCTCATGCCTGTAATCCCAGCATTTGGAAGGCTGAGGTGGGCAGATCATGAGGTCAGGAGTTCAAGACCAGCCTAGCCAACATGGTGAAACCCTATCTCTACTAAAAATACAAAAATTAGCTTGGTGTGGTGGTGTGCGCATGTAATCCTAGCTACTCAGGAGGCTGAGGTAGGAAAATCACTTGAACCTGGGAGGTGGAGGTTGTAGTGAGCCAAGATTGCACCACTGCACTCCAGCCTGAGCAACAGAGTGAGACTCCATCTCAAAAATAAATAAAATAAAATATATATAGGCTGATGAAAAATATTAATATGCCCAGAAGTACTGCTTGTCTATATGCCATAGACCTTACACTTTGAGTATTCCTAGCACCATTAATCATCAGGGACACATCAGATTTTGGGGTAGTATACTGCTGAAGGGAATATATTTATTAATTATTTCAATCAGTTATTAAATATTTAATGAAATAGTATACCCTATCAGGAGAAAACGTTTTTTCTCCTGATCGTAATCCTCCAACTTTGTATGTTAAACATTGGCCTTAGTCCCTTATGGTGACTATTTGTCATATCCGAAGCCTTCCAATTTTTGGTTGAGTGTCTATATTTGCAAAATTGCACATGTTATGGGTCAGGCCTCCTCATTATGTGTGCTAGTGAAAACTCAAATTCCCAGCTTCTCTCTCTCTCTTTTTTTTTTTTTTTGAGACAGACTCACTTTGTCACCCATGCTGGAGTGCAGTGGCACGATCTCAGCTTACTGCAGCCTCCACCTCCCAGGTTCAAGCGGTCTTCTTGTCTCAGCCCTCCAAGTAGCTGGGACTACAGACATGAGTCATCATGCCCAGCTAATTCTTGTTTTTTTTTTTTTCTGTAGTGATGGGGTTTTGCCACGTAGCCCAGGCTGGTCTCAAATGCCTAATCTCAAGTGATCCACTCGTCTTGGACTTCCAAAGTGTTAGGATTATAGGCGTGAGCCACGGCCTCTGTCCTCCATGTTCTCTTGGATGCAGGCATGTGACCTACAGACACACTCAGATGATTTCTCTTTGAAAGTACACAATATAAGGAAGTGAAGGTTCTATTTATAACTTCCATTTTGCAGTTAGGAATGGCAGCAGGGTTGTTCAGTTTTAAGTGGAGGTGATAGTTGCAGATTGAGTTCCCAATAGAGAGATGTGGCTTTGGTGCTGGCAGTAGTAAAGGTTATAATGGATTTGAATCTTGTTATTTAGTGCCTGGTGGTGACAGGGATAGTGGTTTCCTCACCAGACCACTTGTGCAACATTATTTTGGGTGATATTATCTTTGCATCTATTTTTTTAGCCCTCCCAGTGACAATAGGAGTAGTGATACTCTTCTTTAATCATTACCTTTCAGGGCTGGGCACGGTAGCTCACACCTGTAATCCTAGCACTTTGGGAGGCTGAGGTAGGTGGATGATGAGGTCAAGAGATCAAGACCATCCTGGCCAACATGGTGAAACCCTGTCTCTACTAAAAATACAAACAAATGAGCTGGGCATGGTTGTGCGTGCCTGTAGTCCCGGCTACTCAGGAGGCTGAAACTGGAAAACGGAAGTTGCAGTGAGCCAGGATCATGCCTCACTGCACTCCAGCCTGGCGATAGAGTGAGACTCTGTCTCAAAAAAAAAAAAAACAAACCTTTCAGGTGAACCGGCTTCAGTGACTCAGCACCTGTAATACCAGCATTTTGTTTGGGAGGCTAAGGTGGGTGAATCGCTTGAGCTCAAGAGTTTGAGATCAGCCTGGGCCACATGGTGAAACCCTGTCTGTACTGAAGAAAACAGAAAAATTACCTGGGCATGGTGGCACGTGCCTGTGGTCCTAGCTACTCAAGACGCTGAGGTAGGAGGATCCCTTAGAGCCTGGGAGGCAGAGGTTGCAATGGGCCAAGGTCGCACCACTGCAGTCCAGCTTAGGCAATGGAGTGAGACCCCATCTCAAAAAATAATTACCTTTCAGGCTGGGCGTGCTGGCACACTCCTGTAATCCCAGAACTTTGGGAGTCTGAGGTGGGCTGATAGGTTGAAATCAGGAGTTCGAGACCAGCCTGCACAACATGATGAAATCCTGTCTCTACAAAAAAGGACAAAAATTAGCCAGATGTGGTGGCATGTACCTAAAGTCCCAGCTAGTTGGGAGGCTGAGGTGGGAGTATTGCTTGATCCCGGGAGGTTGAAGCTGCAGTGAGCTTAAGTGGTGCTACTGCTACAGCCTGGACAAAAGAGTGAGACCCTGTCTCACAAAAGCAAAACAAAACTCTTCTGCTTAATTTAGCCAGAGTGGATTTGAATAGTGATTGTTTAAAAAATTTTATAAGATACTTTTCGTACAACGAGCACTATTTGCATTTCTATATAGTGGCAAATATGAAAGTGTCTTGCTTTTGAAAATTCCTGCTTATAAGTTCTTAAATAATACCTTATTACCTCTCTTGGTGGGGCTGTTTGAAAACTAGTTGGTTTCCTCCCTGAGCTAATTAAGTTATGAGGAAGTTGTGAATTAACATCTATAATCTAAGATGTTGCTATAGTTATTCATTATGCTTCTGTAAAGATGCTTTAGCTCCCTTTCTAAGGGTTATTTTGTTACTGGTTTTGCTATTATTGTAAAAGCTTCTAGCAGCTTGAAACCAAAAGCCAAGAAGCACTACGTAATAAAAGACATCTATTTTAAATTAATTAATTAATTTTTTGAGACGGAGTCTCACTCTGTTACCCAGGCTGGAGTGCAGTGGCACAGTCTTGGCTCACTGTAGCCTCTGCCTCCCAGGTTTAAGTGATTTTCCTGCCTCAGCCTCCCAAGTGGCTGGGACTACAGCTACATGCCAACACGCCTGGCTAAGTTTTGTATTTTTAGTAGAGATGGTGTTTCACCATATTGGCCAGGCTGGTCTTAAACTCCTGACTTCAAGTGATCCACCAACCTTGTCTTCCCTTTGGGATTACAGGCATGAGCCACTGTGCCTGGCCTAGGTGTTATGTTCTTAAAGATAGAGAAACGAGATGCTTACATAATTATTGGGTGGCAGAATAAAGTTAATTTTTTTTTCTGTTATACCATAATTGTCTCAATTGTTGGAATTACTCTTTAATATAGCTTTAAGAAGAAAATACTGATATTCTTGAAATACTGTGAATTAGCTAGTTTGAGAATACCTCATGGCTCTTTTCAGCCTTGACCTCCTGAACGCAAGTGATCTTCTTGCTTCAGTCTCTCAAGTAGTTGGGACTGTAGGCACGTACCCCTACGCCTGGCTAGGTTTCTTTAAATATTATAAAAATTAATTAAAATATTTAATTTATTTATGTAAATTAATTGAAATATTTAAAAATCCTTGTAGAAACAGGATTTTGCCAAGTTGCCCAGTCAACCCCATTCAGGCATTCTAAAGACATTCCTGTACTTTCTGGTTTACACTATTGCTAAGAAGCAATCAGCCATCAGGTTAGCAACCTTGGCTCTGGGTTGGTGCAAGAGAGGTCTTTGATAATTGTAAACACAAATCCTCTTTGATACCAAAATATGGCTAGAATTTGCACTACCTATTGTTTCAAAAAAAAAACACTCAAATTGAAAATTTAAATCTAGTCCAGATTGATAGTCTTCCTAGGCAGACATCTAGCAAAAGTAAAACAAATTCTCTCCTTAAGTGCCCATTTAGTCCTATTGTGGTGGGTCATGCCTATAATTCCAGCACTTTGGGAGGCCAAGGTGAGATGATCCTTTGAGGCTAGGAGTTCACGACTGGCCAGACAGCATAGCCATACCCCATCTCTACAAAAATGAAAACAACCTATCCATGTGGTGGCTCAAACCTGTAGTCCCAGCCGGTCACCAGGCTGAAGTGGGAGGATCGCTTGATCCTAGGAGTTCAAGACTGCAGTGAGCTGTGATCACGCCCCTGCACTCCAGCCTGGGCAACAGAGTGAGACTCTGTTTAAAAACAAGCTCATTTAAACATAATCTTTAATAAAATTCTTACAAAGTTCTAAGAAAAATGGCCTTACAGTGTGATATTATGAAGCATGTAGGTCATTAGGATCATGATTAGCAGAAAAAACAAGTCTCAAAATTACAAATATTGGAATTATCAAGTGTAAATTATAAAATTAAAATGTTTCATATGCTTAAAAGAAGAAAAAAGATGATCCAGAGACAAAAAAATTGATCACATAGATTTGAGGAAAGAACTAAAAGGAACTTTAAGAAATAAAAAATGTAAAAAGGGAGCTTAGAAACTTACTAGACAAGTTGAACAGCAAGTTGGAAACAGCTTGAGAAAATTGGTAAACTGGAAGAAAGATCATAAGAAATTGTTCAGAATGCAGCTAGAGAAAGACAACAAAATGGAAAATAGGAAAGAACTTAATACGTGGAACATATGATGACAAGGTTGTGTGTGCGTGTGTGTGTGTGTATTTTTTTTTTTTTTTTTTTTGAGATGGAGTTTTGCTCTTGTTGCCCAGGCTGGAGTGCAATGGCGTGATTTTAGCTTGTTGCAACCTCTGCCTCCTGCCTCAGCCTCCTGAGTTAGCTGGGACTACAGGCATGCGCCACCACGCCTGGCTAATTTTGTATTTTTAGTAGAGACAAGATTTCTCCATGTTGGTCAGGCAGTTCTCAAACTCACGACCTCAGGTGATCTATACACCTAGGCCTCCCATAGTGCTGGGATAACAGGCGTGAGCCACCACACTGGCCAGTAGTGTATATTTTATTGGGGTTTCAAAAGGAAATAATAGAGCGGTTGATGAAGAGTGAACATTTTAAG
Organism: Aotus nancymaae; assembly: GCF_030222135.1. Taxonomy (NCBI): domain Eukaryota; kingdom Metazoa; phylum Chordata; class Mammalia; order Primates; family Aotidae; genus Aotus; species Aotus nancymaae. Next base: position 34,245,133 of record NW_026988428.1, read on the forward strand.
AGAGAATGGCTGAGAATTTTGCAGAACTGATGAAAGATGTCAGGGAGTTCAGTGGATTCCATTTATATCAAATAAAAAACAATTCCACACTTAGACTTTTAATGATTGTAAAACACCATTAACAAAGATTTAAGCAATCAGAGAGTAAAGAGAGATTAACAAAGGCTGCTAACCTGATGGCTGATTGCTTGTTAGCAATAGTGTAAACCAGAAAGTACAGGAATGTCTTTAGAATGCCTGAATGGGGTTGTATGCCTATTGAGAATTCTTTATATGGCAAGGGTGGAGGGAAAATAAGTATCTTCAGAGAAAGCACAACTTGAGATAATTTACTAAGAAGTTCTAAAAGGCCAGACGTGGTGGCTCATGCCTGTAATCCCAGCACTTAGGGAGACTGAGGTGGGCGGATCACCTGAGGTCAGGAGTTCGAGACTAGCCTGACCAATGTGGCAAAACCCCATCTCTACTAAAAATACAAAAAAATTAGCTGGGTGTGGTGGCGTGTGCCTGTAATCCCAGCTAATTGGGAGACTAAGGCAGGAAAATCACTTGAACCTGGGAGGCAGAGGTTGCAGTGACCTGAGATCTCGCCACTGCACTCCAGCCTGGGCGACAGAGTGAGACTCCATCTCAAGAAAATAAATAAATAAATAAAAAGATGCAACTCATATTTCCACATATATTAGCATTAGTTAAGAATGCTAAGAAATGCAAATACCCCTGTTTAAACAGGTGAGGAATACAGGAAATTATGATAGACTCACTACATAAAGTATTACACAGCAATCCAAAATTATAGATACCAATTAACAAATTTTATAAATCTGATGGGATACTGCTATCTCAAAGAAAAAATTACTGTTTATTCAGCTGTGACACACCAAATATTTTAAGATGTTTCCCAATTTTCAAAATTAAAATGTGCAAAAATATGCATCTTTGGGTTGATTAAATATGGAAAAGTATGAAAACTGGAAAATGCAGCTGAGTGCGGTGGCTCACACCTGTAATGCCAACACTTTGGGAGGCCGAGGCAGGTGGATCATGAGGTCAAGAGATTGAGACCATCCTGGCCAACATGGTGAAACCCCATCTCTACTAAAAATACAAAAACCAGCTGGATGTGGTGGTGCATACCTGTAGTCTCAGCTACTCGAGAAGCCAAGGCAGGAAAATCCCTTGAACCTGGGAGACAGAGGTTGCAGTGTGCCAAGGTCGTGGCTACTGTGCTCCAGCCTGGTGACAGAGCAAGACTCGTCTAAAAAAAAAAAAAAGAAAACTGGAAAATGCTTTCACATAATGGAGAGGAAAAGAAAGCTATAATTGCCATAATAAAAGCAAATGTGTTAAACAATTCTGTGGGTTAGACACTGTACAGATGCTTTATATGCATCATCTCACCTACTTCTTAAAACAGTGTAAGTACTAGTATCTCTCTTTTATAGATTATCCCTTCATGAGAGGCACAGAGAAATAACATACCCAATTAAAGACATATAACAATGAAATATGAAGGAAGGATTCAAACAGGCAGCCTGACTCTAGAAACAGGATTAACCACACAATGATTACAACTCACAGATTATTACAATTGCAAGAAGTACCTAAGCATGTGGTTATAGACTGGAAGGAAACATGATCTACTACAGTAGCTAGACCAGGTTACAGGCATGAACCACCGCACCTGGCTGGGAAATTATTCTTAAGCACTTTGCCAAACTCATAAATATAAATAGTACTTTATTTTCCTATTTACATGCATGCACGTGTACTTAAAAAATTTTTTTTCTTAGTCTTTTTTTGTTTTGTTTTTGATATGGAGTCTTGCTCTATTGCCCAAGCTGGAGTGCAGTGGCACCGTCTCGGCTCACTGCAACCTCTGCCTCCCAAGCTCAAGTGATTCTCCTGCCTCAACCTCCAAGTAGCTGGGATTACAGGTACCTGCCACCGTGGTGCCCAGATTATTTTTGTATTTTGTTAGAGACAGGGTCTCACCATGTTGGCCAGGCTGTCTTGAACTCCTGTCCTCAGGTGATCCACCTGTCTCAGCCTCCCAAAGTGCTGGGATTACAGGCGGGAGCCACTGTGCCCGGCCTATTTTCTTAGTCTTTTTAGGTTTTTTAGGTTTCAGTTTTATAGCATCCTATAGTCATCTTTTGTCATTTTATGTTTTTTTTTCAAAGCTAATTTTCTATGACATAATAGTTTACATTTAACTTCACCATGCAGTTATACCATGCAGTTATTTTGATAGAATGCATTGGTGTTTGTGTAGTCTACTCTTGAGGTGAGACAGCAGAATTGCCTTCCATTCAAAACCAACATGCTTTATAAAAGAGGATATGCAGTGGTTTGCTGTTGTTGTTGTTTGGAGGCGGAGCCTCGCTCTCTGGCCTAGGCTGGAGTGCAGTGGCGCAATCTCGACTCACTGCAATCTCCACCTCCCAGGTTCAAGCAATTCTCCTCCCTCAGCCTCCTGAGTACCTGAGTTTACAGGCATGTGCCACCACGCCTGGCTAGTTTTTGTGTTTTCAGTAGAGATGGGGTTTCACCATATTGGTCAAGCTGGTCTTGAACTCCTGACCTTGTGATCCGCCTGCCTCTGCCTCCCAAAGTGCTGGGATTACAGGCGTGAGCCACTGCACCCGGCCGAGGCAGTGTTTATACTGATTATTAATTTCAAGCATTAATGTAATGTAATTTTTAAAATAAGGACTTTGGCACAGTGCAGTGGCTCATGCCTATAATCCCAGTGATTTGGGAGGCTGATGTTGAGAGGTTCTGTTGGGGCCAGGAGTTTGAGACTAGCCTGGGCAACTTAATGAGAACCCAACTCTGCCAAAAAAATTTTTTTACTTAGCAGGGCATGGTGTTCCATGCCTGTAGTCCTAGCTACTCAGGAGGTTAAAGCAAGAGCATCATGTGAACCCTGGAGTTTGAGGCTGCAGTGAGCTGTGAGCATACCACTGCACTCCAGCCTAGGCGACAGAGGAGACCTTGTCTCTGGAAATAATAAAAATAAAAATAAGGATGTTTTACCTCAATTTACAGTGACAAAAATTGAGACTCAGAAGAGTGAAGAAATTTTGCCAAGATCACACAATAATAAAAAGTTTGTATTAGAGCTGTTACTGGATTCAGGAGTGATTCCAGCATCTCAATCATTGTGTGTTTAGACAGTGATTATTAAACTACCTTGTAATGATGATTTTGCGTTACTTAATCCACATACTACTCTGCATAGCAACTCCATGAGTTAGGGGTATTTCTAATAGGTATATGGTTCTTTCACTGTGTCTTTTTCATGTACAGATCTTATTTACTAAATGAATATTGTACTCTTTGTATTTATCGGGATTCAAAAGTTTGATCTCTGTGTCTGAGAGCTGTACCTTTACCATCTGCCATCTTCTTGGTAGGCACATATTTGGTATTCTCAGAATGGAGGAAAGAAGGAGAATAGGTATGTAAATACATGCATTTTTCTCCTATTGAAAAATAATTAATGTCAAATATTGTTGACATGGCAGGAGAGCTGGGCTATCACAAGCTCCTCAGAGTTCTATTTTGCTATCAGTCAAAAATTATGCTGTACCTAAAGAGTTTGAATTTATCACCCTTAGGGGTGGGCTTTGGCATCTTCATCATCTCTCTTATTGTCACCTACGGCATCAGTGCGAAAGCTCACTTGGAGCCAGGAACTGGGTCTTACTGAGGTGGATCCCAGCTTTTCCTGCCAGCTCTGCAATTCACTTCCTAGATTATTTGTCCCCCCTGGGACACAAACTACCAGTTAGTCCCTGGAAACTCTCTGGTCCTGTCTCAGACTGGGATTAACATAAAGGAGTGGAACTTTTCAAAAGAGGCAGGGAGAAATAAGTAAGTTATCTCCTCCTCAGCTTCTCCTTCCCACCTCCCCTTGCCTGTTTACTCCTTCTTCCCCTGCAGGATTCCAAGGTTACAAATAGAGGCTTCTTTCTTCTGTTTAATTCCATAGTTATCCACCCTAGTTTGCCCTTCTCTAGAATCTCTCTACTCGAATATTGCACCCCGTTCTGTACCTCCTCCTCCCTGCCTCCACCCACTATACCCAACCATCTTCCTGACCAGGAAGGAGGACATGAAGGGTTGAATGTCAGGATCAAACTACATTGAACCCCTGAGGGAGGTGGATAGGGTGATCTCTGGACTGAGGCTGCTGTCTCCTTCCTCACTGTCCTTTCTGCAGGTCCTCAGATGGCACATTAGGGTGGGCTTGCTGGGTGGGTATCCCACCTCCAGTCCACAGTGCTTAGTTGTACTTCTTCTTATGCTGTAATGATTATTTTTTAGGGCATACATATGAGTAGCAAATTTCATTAAAATAGATTATCCCCTTCTCAACACACAAATTATTTGGTACCTAAATTCCAACACCACATTCACCAGTCAACTCAGCTTCAAATCAGTGGCTACCAAAGGCAGAGAGGTGGGAGAGTACTGCCCTCCTGTGGGTAGAAAACACATGTATTTTCTATAGGGAATTTTGAGACAATAATAAAAATGATTAAAAGGTCTATACTTAACTATCTTACACTTGGAAATTCTAGGTGACAAAATATTCCTCACTACCACCACCATTTTGAGGCTCTGCCCTTGCTCCCAAGATATGAATGAACCTAGACATGGAACAGGGCATTATATTTGTTTTGTGTGTGTTTTTTTGTTTTGTTTTGTTTTGAGACAGAGTCTCACTCTGTCTCCCAGGCTGGAGTACAGTTATGCAAACTTGGCTCACTGCAACCTCTGTCTCCCAGGCTCAAGCCATCTTTCCACCTCAGCCTCCCTGGGACTACAGGCGCCTACCACCACGTGTGCTAATTTTGTATTTTTTGTAGAGACAGGGTTTCGCCATGTTGCTCAGGCTGGTCTTGAACTCATGCGCTCAAGCGATCCGCCTGCCTTGGCCTCCCAAAGTGCTGGGATTACAGGAATGAGCCATTGCACCCTGCCTCAAGAGATTACTTTAAATGGTACTATTTAAAATAGTTACGCTATGGACATTAAGAACATACACTTTGAGGACAGATGGAAAAAAAATTCCAATATAAAGCACATCACTGCTTTTAACTTGGGATAAAATTTCCAGTGTTAGAATTGTTCAGACTCCGAAGTCTCCGTCACAGCTCAGATGACAATAAAAATTCATAATATTCTGGAAAGTTACTGTTAAAAAAAAAAAACAAAAAATTTGCCATAGATGCACAAATACACAAGTGTCTCAGGAGTTATGTAAATAGTTTAAGTAAATTTTGTGACACTTGTAAGTAGGTTGGGGTAAAGCAGTATTTCTATTTTATATCTTTTTCTGAGACAGGGTCTCCCTCTGTCTCCTGACTGGAGTGTAGTGGTATGTTTATAGCTGACTGTAGCCTTGAACTTTCTGGGCTCATGCTATCCTCCTGGCTCAGCCTCTTAAAGTGGTGGGTTTACAGGCATGAGCCATTGCACCTGGGCAGTATTTCTATTTTAATGTTTTATAGAGATACTTATTTTTTATTATATAGGAAGCTAAATTTTATATAGCTATTTCAAACTTTCAAGTTGATCAAAAACAATATTATTTGCTATTTGTTAAATAGAATTATTGGGTTTCTCCCTCACTTTTAAGTAATGGAAAAGCAATTTTATCTAAATTTGTAATTTTCATGCTCTAATTTTTAAAATTTACAAATAGATCCTTCGATTATTTAGCAGGTAACATCTAAAGGAACTGGTTTAAATCCTAATGCCAAAGTATGGCAAGAAATTGCCCCTGGAAATACTGATGCCACCCCAGTAACTCATGGAGCCGGAAGTTGTTGGCATGAAACAACAGCTACATCAGGTGCTCATCCTGAGGGTAAGTCTTAAATATTTGATCATAAAAATTACAGTTTGGTTAAACATATGGCCAAGTATGGCCAAGCAAGTTTATTGAACTTGAGATACATTCTCCCCACTTTTTTTTTTTTGAGACGGAGTCTTGCTCTATCACTCAGGCTGGAGTACAGTGGAACGATCTTCGCTCACTGCAACTTCTGCCTCGCAGGTTCAGGCAATTCTCCTACCTCAGCCTCCAAATTAGCTGGGATTACAGGTGCCCGCCACCACGCCGGGTAATTTTTGTATTTTTATTAGAGACAGGGTTTCACGATGTTGTCTGGGCTGGTGATCCACCCGCCTTGGCCTCCTAAAATGCTGAGATATAGGCATGAGCCACTGCGCCCAGCTGAACTTTTGTATTTTTAGTAGAGATAGGGTTTTACCACGTTGGCCAGGCTGATCTTGAACTCCTGACCTCAAATGATCCACCAGCCTTGGCCTCCCAAAGTGCTGGGATTACAGATGTGAGCCACTGTACCTGGCCAGGATACATCCTTTGAGTATTTGATGAAGTATATTCATAAAATTTTTTTCCCTTAAACATACAGCATCCAGCATTTATAAATGTTTAACATGTAGTTTGTATAAAATTCTCATTTACATCTAACATGAATAGATTGCCACTAATTTCAAGTAGTAGCTGTGTCTTTGGGTTCACCATGCAGCCCATCTATAAAAGTGATATTTATAAATTAGCTTTTATCTACCATCATTGACTGTGCTATTTACTCACTGTTCGTCCTTGGGCAAATAACTTAATTTCTCTGTGCTTTTTGCCTCCATCTGTAAAACAATAATAATTACAGCATAGGATTTTATGAGAATTAAATGAATAAAGTACATGGAGTAGTCTGATACATGGATAATGCTGTGTACATTTTAGCAATTAATCATTTTAGTTTATCGGTAAATGTTAAAACTTAACTCTCTCGGAATGATAGCTCTTGCTTAAAACCATGTGAACAGCCAGGCATGGTGGCTCATGCCTGTAATCCCAGCACTTTGGGAGGCCAAGGCAGGTGGATCACGAGGTCAGGAGTTCAAGACCACCCTGGCCAACATGGGGAGACCCCATCTCTACTAAAAATACAAAAATTAGCCCGGCATGATGATGGGTGCCTGTAATCCCAGGTACTAAGGAGGCTGATGCAGGAGAATTGCTTGAACTTGGGAGGTGGAATTTTCAGTGAGCTGAGATCATGCCACTGCACTCCAGCATGGGTGACAGAGCAAGACTCTGTCTCGGAAAAACAAACAAACAAACAAAAACCATTCGAACATATTCCCAACTGGTAGAATTCCTTAAAATCTTTTTATAGGTGAGTTACTGCCCAAAGTTCCTGAAAATGGAATTTAAAGAATTCCTATTTACTTTCAGTGTCTGTCTTTAATACAGGTAATGCAGAGCTCTCAGAAGATATATGTAAAGAATACGAAGTAATGTATTCTTCGTCTTGTGAAACCGCAAGAAGTACTACAGGCATTGAAGAGTCAACTGATGGGATGATTTTAGGACCAGAAGATCTGAGTTACCAAATATATGATGTTTCTGGTAAACTTGATGGTTTTATTGTTAAAATGAGAGAGTACAGCACATCCCCCACATGCACAGTCTCTATATCCTTGTTCTGATAAACCTATGGCATTATTTTTTTATTTGAAAAGAAGATTATTTTATTTTTTTTATTTTTTTGAGATGCAGTTTCGCTCTTGTTACCCAGGCTGGAGTGCAATGGCGTGATCTTGGCTCACCGCAACCTCTGCCTACTGGGTTCAGGCAATTCTCCTGCCTCAGCCTCCTGAGTAGCTGGGATTACAGGCACGCACCACCATGCCCCGCTAATTTTTTGTATTTTTAGTAGAGACGGGGTTTCACCATGTTGACCAGGATGGTCTCGATCTCTTGACCTCGTGATTCACCCACCTCGGCCTCCCAAAGTGCTGGGATTACAGGCGTGAGCCACTGCGCCTGGCCCCAGATTATTTTATTTTATTTGTTTTTTGAGACGAAGTCTCACTCAAGTATAGATCACTTGAGGTCAGGAGTTCAAGACCAGCCTGGTCAACATGGTGAAACACTGTATCATACTGGGGAAAAAAAAAAGGCAACGTGGTGGCATGCTCCTATAATCCTGAGATAGCGCCACTGCACTCCAGCCTGGGTAACAGAGTGAAACTGTGCCTGAAAAAAAAAATTATGTGTATATATATGTGTGTGTGTATGTATGCCTAACAACTGCCAACTTTGAACACAGAGTTGAAGTGAGATGGCAAGCAGTTGGTGTTTTAATGAGTTTTCTATAAATGACATTGGAACGTTAAATGAATTTGATTGCTTATTTAGCATTTAGGTGGATGAGTTTTGTTTGTTTGTTTGTTTTGAGACGGAGTCTTGCTCTGTTGCCCAAGCTGGAGTACAGTGGCACGATCTTGGTTCACTGCATCCTCTACCTTTCAGGTCCAAGCGATCCTGCCTTAGCCTCCTGAGTAGCTGGGATTACAAGCAGGAGCCACTCGGCTAATTTTTATATTTTTAGTAGAGACGGGGTTTCACCATGTTGGCCAGGATGGTTTCAATCTCTTAACCTTGTGATCTATCCACCTCAGCCTCTCAAAGTGCTGGGATTACAGGCGTGAGCCACTGCGCCCGGCCAAAAATAACTCTTAAACTATTATGAAATGTGTCTGATGAAAGAATATCTAGCTTGAGAGAAATTAGTTAGTCTTTGAACTGTCCAAATAATAAATACAGTTTGGGCCAGACACAGTGGCTTACACCTATGGTAGGAGGCCAAGGTGGGAGATTTGCTTGAACCCAGGAGTTTACAGTCTGGACAACATAGTGAGATCCTATCTCTACACAAAAATAAAAATTTAGCTGGGTGTGGTGGCACAAGTTTGTGGTCTTAGCTACTCAAGAAGCTGAGGTGAGAGGACCATTTGAACCCAGGAAGTTGAGGCTATATTGAGCCATGATTACACCACTGTACTCCTTAGAGAAAAGGAAGACCCTGTTTCTCTCTCTCTCAAAAAAATATTTTTGTTGTGAATTTTGATTTTAGACTTTGTGGCTTCTGAGCACAACAATATGTCAGATTTATCACTTCAGATAACATGCTATTAACTTTTTTCCTCTTCTTTTCTACCATCAGGAGAAAGCAATTCAGCAATTTCTACAGAAGACCTAAAAGAATGTCTGAAGAAACAATTAGAATTCTGTTTTTCACGGTACTTCGTTTTATATTGCTGTTTCTCCTTTATTGAATTTGATTAGTAGATGTAAAATATGTGTGAAATAGAGTGCAAGGAGAGTGATTATTATTTTCTTTTAATGATGTGTTTTGTATTATTGTTCAGTATATTGAACTAGATTTTTTTTTTTTGAGACACAGTCTTGCACTGTCGCCTGAATTGGAGTACAGTGGTGCAATCTCAGCTCATTGTAACTTCCCCCTCCTAGCTTTAAGAGATTCTCGTGCCTCAGCCTCCCAAGTATCTGGAATTACAGGCGTGCAGCCTTCATGCCTGGCTAATTTTTGTATTTTTAGTAGAGATGGGGTTTCACCATGTTGACCAGGCTGGTTTCATATTCACAACCTCCAGTGACCCACACTCCTCTGCCTTCCAGAATGTTGGGATTACAGGCATGAGCCACCACACTTGGCCTCTTAACTAGATTTAAAAGTGTAGTCTTCAATTTGATATGCAGAGGCTCTATTCTTTATATAAAGATAATGACATTTCCATTGGTTGTTTTTTCTGTGAACATTATCAGTCTTGGAGTTGTCAAAAAAAAAGCAGCTATTTCTTAATTTATGTTTTAATAGTTGATTCTTATAATATTAATCATAGAGTTATTTTTGGCAAAATAGTAAGGAGTTGGACAGAGAATTTATATTGCCAATGTCTTCTATTAAATAAGGAGTCGTTTCAGGCAAACTTTTGGAGAAGTTTTTTTTTTTTTTTTGCGTTAGGCTGGAGTGCAGTGGCTGATTTCGGCTCACGGCAACCTCTGCCTCCTGCGTTCAAGTAATTCTCCTGCCTCAGCCTCCCGAGTAGCTGGGACTACAGGCGTGCACCACCACGCCCAGCTAATTTTTGTATTTTAGTAGAGACAGGGTTTCACTGTGTTGGCCAGGATGGTCTCGATCTCTTAACCTTGTGATCCTCCTGCCTCAGCCTCCCAAAGTGCTGGGATTACAGGCATGAGTCACTGCACCCGGCTTGGAAAAGTCTTATTTATAGATAAGAATTATTGGGAAGGGGGCAAAAAAAAAAAAATTATTGGCTGGGTGCAGTGGCTCATGCCTATAATCCAGCACTTTGGGACTCCGAGGTAGGCGGATAACTGGAGGTCAGTAGTTTGAGACCAACCTGGCCAAGATGGTGAATCTGTCTCTACTAAAAATACAAAAATTGGCCAGGCGCAGTGGCTCACACCTGTAATCCCAGCACTTTGGGAGACCGAGGCGGGTGGATCACGAGGTCAAGAGATCGAGACCATCCTGGTCAACATGGTGAAACCCCGTCTCTACTAAAAATACAAAAAATTAGCTGGGCATGGTGGTGCATGCCTGTAATCCCAGCTACTCAGGAGGCTGAGGCAGGAGAATTGCCTGAACCCAGGAGGCGGAGGTTGTGGTGAGCCAAGATTGCGCCATTGCACTCCAGCCTGGGTAACAAGAGCAAAACTCTGTCTCAAAAAAAAAAAAAAAATACAAAAATTAGCCAGGCATGGTGACAGGCGCCTGTAATTGCAGCTACTGAGCAGGCTGAGGCAGAAGAATCACTTGAACCCGGGAGGCAGAAGTTGCAGTGAGTTGAGATCATGGCTGGCCTCCAGCCTGGGCAACAAGAACGAAACTCCGTCTCAAAAAAAAAAAAGGTAATAGTTACTTTAGCCTATACTTTGGGAGGCCAAGGTGCATGGATCATCTGAGATCAAGAGTCCGAGACCAATCTGGCCAAGATAGCAAAACCCCATCTCTACTAAAAATACAAAAATTAGCTGGGTGTGGTAGTGGGTTCCTCTAATCCCAGCCACTTGGGAGGCTGAGCCAGGAGAATCACTTGAACCCAGGAGGTAGAGGTTGCAGTGACCTGAGATCACGGCTAGTCTCTAGCCTGGGCGATAAGAATGAGGCTCCATCTCAAAAAAAAAAAAAAAAAAAAACACAGTAACAATAAAATATATGTAATAGTTGCTTTAGCCTGTACTTTGGGAGGCCAAGGTGTGTGGATCACCTGAGGTCAGGAGTCCAAGACTAGCCTGGCCAAAACTTCGTCTCTAGTAAAAATACAAAAATTAGCTGGGTATGGTGGCATGCACCTGTAGTCCCAGCTACTGGGAGGCTGAGGTGGGAAAATTGCTTCAACCCAGGAGGTGGAGTTTTCAGTAAGCTGAGATCACACCACTGCACTCCAGCCTGGGTGAATTTTACACCTACGAACTGGATCGTTTATGGGTCTGCTTGTATTGTCAGGGCTTCTTCTCTTGAATTATCTGTCATGATTTACTGCCTTTTTGTATGTCTTGTAAATTTTGATTGTATGCTGTACATTACATACAAAAGAAGCATAGAAGCTGCAGGTGATATAACTAGACAGAGTCTGAGCTTTTTTTCTGTCAGGCAGAGAGTGAAATGTTAATTGCTTCAATCCAATGAGGAATTGAGCTAGGTCAGGGCTGAGCAACCATTTTAATTAGACTCAATTCACCTTTGATTTAGTTCTATTCCTTCTACATGGGCCTTTCTTTCAGGCTTTTGATTTAGAGCTTGGCAGTCACCCTCATCTTAGAAAATAAAAGAGATTTAGATCTCTAATATAGAGGTTTGAGATTTAGATGTTTTAACTTCTTACCCCATACTACTTGAAAATTGGCAATGTCTTAAGGGGGAGACTGCATTTGCAGCATTTTTGCTTGCATCTTTTCAGCCTATCTCCCATCTTTCCCCTTAAAACTCAGGGAACATTGTATTGAGAAAATCAGCTGTATTGGTGGCTCCCATAATTTTAATTCATAATTTTAGTTCTGTGCCCATTACACATACCACATATTTACACACAACTGCCTAGAGATCTGCTGGTTTCTCTATTGTCCAGTAGAGTCTGAGTTAAGATCTGCAAATGCTCTTGGGAAAGAAAGATCTTCTTTTCGGGCATTTTAGTCCTTTTGTGATTGAAGCTTCCGCAGTTCTTCCACATCTCCAAACACATGATTTTTTGTAGTTTATCCAAGCTTTTTTAGTTGTTGCAGTGGGAGTTCCTACTGATCATGATCCAACACATCCTACTCAGGACTGTGATCTGGTCTGAACCAGTTGGGTAATTGACATTTATAGCTCAGCAAAATTGCCTTTAATACATATCAGGTATTAAAAAATAAATAAATAAATAATAAAATAAAATATAATTTAAAAAAGTGGAAAAAACATATCAGGTATTATTCATGAATAGTCAAATCTTAGATGTTATGTCCATTAATTTGATTTATTTCTGACAAGGTACAGTTTCTTTAGCTAAGAGTTTTGAATCACTGTATAAAAATAGATCTGCTAAATTTCAGAGTTCATTTAGGCTATAGCTTTTTAGTTTTGTAAAGATCATGTCTACAGTTGTCTTATTTTCAGATTCTTTTCTTTTTTGGCTCACTGCAACCTCCACCTCTCGGGTTGAAATGATTCTCCTGCCTCGGCTTCCCGAGTAGCTGGGCTTACAGGCACCTGCCATGACACCCAGCTAATTTTTTGTATTTTTAGTAGAGACAGGTTTCACCATGTTGGTCAGGCTGGTCTTGAACTCCTGACCTCAGGTGATCTGCCCGCCTTGGCCTCCCAGAGTGCTGGGATTACAGGCATGAGCCACAGTGTCTGGCCAACACATTATTGATGGAACAACGAAGATCCTCCATAGTACCTATATTCTGACTGGGGGAACACAAAACAAACATCATAAATAAACAACTCAGAAGTATGTTAGGTGATAAGCGCTATGGGAAAAAATTAAATGCAAGTACAGAAATCAGGAGTGCCTGGGTGGTTGCAGTTTTAAATAGGGTGGTCAGTTCAGTACTCTTTGAGAAGGGGGCTTATAAGCAAAAACTTCCAGCTATTTATAGCCAGACTGCTTCAAAGGATATTTGATGTGAATAGCAAGGTGTGAATTTGATTTTACTTAAGTTTATTAAACAAGGTTTTGTGTGTAAGATGCAAGTGTTTGCATCTTTTTTAAAAATGCACCTTAAAGAATCTTTTGTGTTAATATTAAATATGTATTTTTTTATTTTTATTTATTGAGATGGAGTTTCACAATGGCGTGATCTTGGCTCACTGCAACTTCCGACTCCCCGGTTCAAGTGATTCTCCTGCCTTAGCCTCCTGAGTAGCTGTGATTACAGGCCCCTGCCACCAAGCCTGACTAATTTTTTTTGTTGAGGCGGAGTCTTTGTCGCCCAGGCTGGAGTGCAGTGGCTCCATCTTGGCTCACTGCAACCTCTGCCTCCTGGGTTCAGGCAGTTTTCCTGCCTCAGCCTCCAAGTCGCCGGGATTACATGTGTGCACCATCACGCCCAGCTAGTTTTTGTATTTTTAGTAGAGATAGGGTTTTGCCAAGTTGCCCAGGCTGGTCTCAAACTGACCTCTGGTGATCCGCCCACCTCGGCCTCCCAAGGTGCTGGATTACAGGCCTAAGCCACCGCGCTTGGCCAATTTTTTGTATTGTTAGTAGAGGTGGGGGATTTCACCGTGTTGGCCAGATTGGTCTTGAATTCTTGACCTCAAATTATTCACCCGCCTCAGCCTTCCAAAGTGCTGGGATCACAGACCTGAGCCACGTCGCCCAGCCAATGTGTGCATTTTTATAAGCGTGTTTGACTTACGTAATTTTTTTTTTTCAGAGTCCATGAGGCATTTTATTTGTTAATATATGTATTACATCCCTAGAAAAATAATCCCAGGATTTTCCCTCCTTTGTGTTTTCGTCTTGCTTTGTCATGGTCCATGATGCCAGCTGAGGTTGTCAGTACTATGAAACCAAACTAGCGGGATGGAAGCAGATTATTCTGCCATTTTTCTAGGTCTTTGAGTTGCGCATCAAATCTGGGGCTGATCACTCCACACTTGTTTAGCCTGCGTGTGAGGTTCATAACAATTTTCTCAGGTCTGTGATTATCAGTGATTTCAAATTCACCAATGTAACCTTGCTTCATCATCACAGTGAGAAACCGGATGATGACTTTGGAGCATGGCCTAATAAGCATCTGGCGTTTGCTTTTCTTTTCGGCATTGTTGATGTTCTTGAGAGCATCAGCAAGGACATTCATGTGCACCATTGTGGTGGCGCATGAGGACTTAAATAATTTAAAATATATATTTTGGCGAGGTGCAGTGGGTCACACCTGTAATCCCAGAATTTTGGGAGGCTGAGACAGGTGGATCACCTGAGGTCAGGAGTTTTGAGACCAGCCTGGCCAAGATGGGAAACCCTTTCTCTACCAAATACAAAAATTAGCTGGGCTTGGTAGTGCATGCCTAATCCCAGCTACTTGGGAGGCTGAGAGAAGAGAACTGCTTGACCGCAGGAGGCAGAGGTTGCAATGAGCTGAGATAGTGCCATTGCACCTCCAACCTGAGCAACAAAAGAGAAACTCTATTTCAAAAAGAAAAATACATACATTAAGAAATAGAAAATCTGACCGAGCGCAGTGACTCACGCTTGTAATGCCAGCACTTTTGGAGGCTGAGGCCTGCGGATCATGAGGTCAGGAATTTGAGACCAGCCTGACCAACATGGAGAAACTCTGTCTCTACTAAAACTACAAAAGTTAGCTGGGCATGGTGGCACGTGCCTGTAATCCCAGCTACTCAGGAGGTTGAGGCAAGAGAATTGCTTGAACCCAGGAGGTGGAGGTTGCAGTGAGCCGAGATCACGCCATTGCACTCCAGCCTGAGCAACAGCAAGACTCTGTCTCAAAAAAAAAAAAGAAGAAATAGAAAATCCTTCATGATTTAGTTCATAGTTGAGCTACAGTTTTTGTCATGCATATTCTAATATCACTGTTGAAGTATTTATAAGATGGGACTGTGCTATATGTAATGTTTTGTTAAAATGCTACTTGTAATAGTAAGCCTATTCATATATCAATATAATTAATTGTCCACTGTTGTGCTAGATGTGTTTGGGAATTTAGATACTGTAAAAGTTATATTAACTAATGTATATATATTACATTAGTGTCTTTTGAACTTTTAACAACTTTTGTGAGTTCACTGAAAAGTTTAGTGTTATTAATCTTATTTCCATGCGTTTAAAAAGTAAGAAAAGTTAATAAGATACCTCTTCTCATTAGGTGCTTTTTAATAATTGCTTGTTTTATAGGACTATTGCTTTTGTTTATTCTTTTCAGAGAAAATTTGTCAAAGGATCTTTACTTGATATCTCAAATGGATAGTGATCAGTTCATCCCAATTTGGACAGTTGCCAACATGGAAGAAATAAAGAAGTTGACTACGGATCCTGATCTAATTCTTGAAGTGTTAAGATGTACGTAAAAATACCTTTTAGCTTTTTTTTTAAATTTTGCACATTACATGTTATTTTGACTTCTGATCATATAGAGAATTGTTTTTTACTGCCCCCAACCCCTTTATTTTATTGTTTTGTTCCAAATTCTCTTTTTTTTATTTTTGGGTGTGGGACAGGGTCTTGCTCTGTCACTCAGGTGGGAGTATGGTGGTGCAAATCGCAGCTCACAACAGCCTCGAACTCCTGGGCTCAAGCCATCCTTCTATCTTTTTTTGCTTGGAGACAGAGTCTTGCACTGTAGCCTGGGCTGGAGTGCAGTGGTGCAGTCTCAGCTCACTGCAGCCTCTGCCTCCTGGGTTCAAGCAATTCTCCTGCCTCAGCCTCCCAAGGAGCTGGGATTACAGGCGCCCATCACCAAGCCCAGCTAATTTTTTTGTATTTTTAGTAGAGAGGAGGTTTCACTATGTTGTTCAGGCTGGTCTCGAACACCTTGACCTCGTGATCCACCTGCCTCGGCTTCCCAAAGTGCTGGTATTACAGGTATGAGCCACCATGCCCAGCCTTTATACGGCTTCTGTCGCAGTTTTGCACCTTGGTTGTTCAGCATCATGCTTACTTAAGAATTAGCCAGGACCTGTAATCCCAGCTACTTGGGAGGCTGAGGCAGGAGAATCACTTGAACCCAGGAGACAGGTTGCAGTTAGCCGAGATGGCGCCACTGCACTCCAGCCTGGGCAACCGAGTGACTCCATCTCAAAAAAAAAGAAAATTTTTTTCTTTTTTTTTTTTTTTTTTTTTTTTGAGACGGAGTTTCGCTCTTGATACCCAGGCTGGAGCGCAATGGCGCGATCTCGGCTCACTGCAACCTCCGCCTCCTGTGTTCAGGCAATTCTCCTGCCTCAGCCTCCTGAGTAGCTGGGATTACAGGCACGCGCCACCGTGCCCAGCTAATTTTTTGTATTAGTAGAGACGGG
Organism: Aotus nancymaae; assembly: GCF_030222135.1. Taxonomy (NCBI): domain Eukaryota; kingdom Metazoa; phylum Chordata; class Mammalia; order Primates; family Aotidae; genus Aotus; species Aotus nancymaae. The sequence continues at coordinate 34,261,536 of NW_026988428.1, forward strand.
GTTTCACCATGGTGACCAGGATGGTCTCGATCTCTTGACCTCGTGATCCACCCGCCTCGGCCTCCCAAAGTGCTGGGATTACAGGCTTGAGCCACCGCGCCCGGCCAGAAAATTTTTTTCAATTAAATTTAATTTAAATTAAATCTCATTTTTCTGGACTGTTAGATATTGTTATCACATAACCTTTAAAAAATGTATTTCAAGCTTTTGAACCCAAATAAGAAGTACATTTTACATCATAGTCCAATACACACCATATACCTACCCCCAAATAAAAATATTTGTAATAGACGTGTTGATTTTACAACCTACTAATGAGTTGCGATGGGCAATTTGACAAATACTGCTCTGAAGTTTGGTTATGAATTTTTATTTCTTGATTGAAGCTTTAAACATTTTTGCTGGATTTTGTGTCTTGTATCAGTATTTCTTGATACTAAGTGGGTTTTGTTAATTATTTGAGGGAATAAAGGCAGATCTTCACCTTTTTTTTTGAGAGGGAGTTTTGCTCTTGTTGCCCAGGTTGGAGATCTCAGTTCACCGCAATCTCTGCCTCCCAGGTTTAAGGAATTGTGCTGCAGTCTCCTGAGTAGCTGGGATTACAGACATGCGCCACCATGTCTGGCTAATTTTTGTATTTTTAGTAGAAACGGGTTTTCTTCATGTTGGTCAGGCTGGTTTTGAACTCCTCACCTCAGGCGGTCCGCCTGCCTTGACCTCCCAAAGTGCTCGAATTACAGGTGGGAGCCAGCACACCCCGCCAGATCTTCACTTTTGTATGAGATGTGTTGAAAACGTTTAAAAGTTAAGTGTAGCAAGTCTGATTATAGACTTACATGGGAATAGATTTCCATTCCCAGAGGATTACAAACATTTATAGAATCTCTCATTGATTTGTAAAGACATCATTTCTTAAAATGGCACAGTCTTGTCTACATAAAAGTTGACAAAGAGAGATAGAATTCCCCACCTGTTCAGGCTGGAACCTGGCTCTTATACCCATGCCATCACACTTACTTCTTTTGTTGTATGTACTTACCTACTCAGGGAGATCTGGTATATTCCCTCTATGAAGGGACTAGAAATAAATGTTTTGGCTATTTGGTACTATATTTAGTATAATATTTCCGTATGATCAGCATTTAAAAGATGGCTTTTGGGTCTGTGTAGTATGCAAGATTAAGCTGAAATCAAGACTAGCTTATAATTTGTGTGTAGTTCTTGGTTTAAGGGCTTCTTGAACTTTAATCTTAGGAAGAATTTCTTCATCTCAGATCTTATTACATTCCTTAGAATAGTGTTTTGCTAATGAAAATACGATAATTTCTGTTAATATCCAGTTATCTATCCAGTTGTTATCTCAACGAAGAATTTGGTTATTGTATAAAAGAAATTTGCCTTATTAGATACATGTTTTATGCTCCCTGAAGGCAGTGTCAAAGTTACAGAGTAAGTACTCTGAATATTTTTACAGTGAATAACATTTGACAGTGTTCTTTTTACATATAAATCTCAAAAAAAATTGTCATACCTATAATCTTTGATTCTACAATTTCGTTTCTTTAGAATATTAACACAACATCTGCAGATTTACTCAGTTGGAAAGTAAATTGAATAATTTTTTAATGGCATTAATAATATCACTATTTGTCGCTTTTTTCTTTCTTTTTTTTTTTCCAGTAATGGCTATAAGCAATACTTGTCATTTGAATGATACGCTTTCTTTTAAATTTCAGCTTCTCCCATGGTACAAGTTGATGAGAAGGGTGAGAAAGTGAGACCAAGTCATAAGCGTTGTATTGTAATTCTTAGAGAGATTCCTGAAACAACACCAATAGAGGTAAATTATTAATCATTGTTAACACTAAAAGTTCTCTGTTTAAATTGGAAGAGGTCTCTCCTGCCTTTCGTGGGAAAGAAAAACAAATTGGAAGAGGTACACAAGCAAAATGTAAGCCAGTGCCTTCATCAATTACTGTGTTAATTTGTTTCATTAATCCTGAAATACTAGAATGGTATAGAGGAATGAAAAGATATTATTCTGTTAGAAGGGTGGACTAAATATTGCAGTGAAACTAATTCTGAATTTGCTAGATTCATTTCATGGCAACTAATATATAAATAGACTATTTTGGGATCTTGAGAATTCATCTGTAAGAATGAACGAAAAACTAGATTTTGATTAAGGTTTAAGGAGGCAGGACTAACCCTGTTGTTCAGCAAAATATTATATAAAGCAAATTTGGCAGTCATAAAGATGGTGTGGTACAGGTACCAGAATAAAATAATATTTGATTGAAACATAATAAATTTGACAATTAGGCTCTACTAGCTATTATGTACTTCACAGTTATTTAAAGCCAAAGGCTTTATTATCTGTTTTACTGAGGAAGTAACTGATTGTTAGGATGGTTAAGTAGCTTGCTCAAGGATACATGGGCTCTTAAATTAGGAATTTGAGTGTGAACATGATTGCTCTGATCTGAATCCCATGTCATAATCACTTGCCGCAGAGCTTCATATTAAGTTCCCGTGATATACATTAAAGAAGATGAGGATTAATTAGTAACTGACATTGTAATTTATTAGCCATTTAGAATAGAATTTTATTTTACTTTTTTGAGACAGGATCTCAGTCTGTCACCTGGGGTAGCAGTGGCACAGTCGTGGCTTACTGTAGCCTTGACCTTATGGGCTCAAGCGATCCTTGCACCTCAACCTCCTGAGTAGTTGGGACTACTGACACATGCCACCATGCCTGGCTAATTTTTGTACTTTTTTGTAGAGATGGGGTTTTGCCATGTTGCCCAGGCTGTTCTCAAGCTCCTGGGCTCAAGTGATCTGTGCACCTCAGCCTCCCAAAGTGCTGGGATTACAGACGCGAGCCACTGTGCCCACTTCATTATCATTTTTATAGTTAGAATAATTCATATTCTGAATACACAAAGAGTTCATACACATAAAAACAGATAAGGCTAGGCATGGTGGCTCACGCCTGTAATCCCAGCACTTTGGGAGACTGAGGCGGGTAGATCACCAGGTCAGTAGATCAAGACCACCTTGGCCAACATGGTGAAACCCCGTCTTTTAAAAAAAAAAAAGTTTTAAAAAAAAGGCATCAAATGTTTTGTTGGGTTTTCAAGGGGTTTTTGTTTTTTGCTTCTTTTAAATTTTTTTTCATGTTAAAAAAGAAATTTTTCCTCAATCAATGGTTTTCTGAGACAGGGCCTTGCTGTGTCTCTGAGGGTGGAATACAGTGGTAGGATCATAGCTCATTGCAGCCTCAAACTCTGTTGCTCAAGCCATTCTCCCACCTCAGCATCCAGAATAGCTGTGACTACAGGTGCCCACCATCATGCCCAGCCAACTTTTAATTTTTTTTGTAAAAACGTGTCTAGCTGTGTTGTCCAGGCTCGTCCTGAGCTCAAGTGATTCTCCTACCTTAGTCTCCCAAAGTTCTGGGCTTTATAGGAGTGAGCCACTGAGCTCCCAAGCTACATTTTACCTTTGCTATTTCGGTAGATATTTTCTTTCCTTCTTTTTTTCTTGAGCCTGAGTCTCACTCTGTCACCCAGGCTGGAGTGCAGTTGTGTGAACTAGGCTCACTGCAACCTCCGCCTCCCAGGTTCAGCCAATTCTCTTGCCTCAGCCTCCCAAGTAGCTGGGATTACAGGTGCCTGCCACCGCATCTGGCTAATTTTTTTTTTTGTATTTTTAGTAGAGACCTGGTTTCACCGTGTTAGCCAGGATGGTCTTGAGCTCCTGACCTCATCATCCTCCTGCCTCAGCCTCCCAAAATGCTGGGATTATAGGTGTGAGCCACTGGCACCCGGCTCCTTCTTTTACTTCTTAAGGATACTTAATGTTCACTGTCTTACCTATCTATCTATATTTATATAGATACAGCTATAAATAATTTTTTTTTTGAGAGGGAGTCTGGCTCTGTTGCCCAGGCTGGAGTGCAGTGGTGCCATCTAGGCTCACTGCAACCCCCGCCTCCTGGGTTCAAGCAGTTCTCCTGCCTCAGCCTCCTGGCTGGGATTGCAGGTGCATGCCACCACGCCTGGCTAATTTTTGTATTTTGGGTAGAGATGAGGTTTTACCATGTTGGTCAGGCTAGTCTTAAACGCCTGACCTCATGATCCACCTGCCTCCCAAAGTGGTGGGATTATAGGCCTGAGCCACTCACCCGGACTTTTTTTTTTTTTTTTAAAGTATCTTTCAATCCATTAACTGTTTTACCATCTTGAGTTTTGGTAGTCATCCTTTTTCTGAGTCCATATAACTGTTGGAATTTCTGTGTTTACATTTATACTAATTATGGAAAAGAGAAGATATATTTGCACAGAATTAATGTGTATGTTGTAAGCAAAGTATCTGGCTTAAATGAGAATGCATGAAAATTTTTATTGCCTAGAAAATATTAATGAAGAATATGTCCTGTGGCAGTCCAGGCAGGAGAAGGACTGGGGAGATTTCACTATGAGGAGTATTTAGCTTGCCACTGGAAGTAAAATACTTACGCTTTGCTGATGGTAAAATAAATCATTTCAAAATCATGTACAAAATGCATCTCCTGGCCAAGTGGGGTGGCTTATGCCTAGAATCTCAGCACTTTGGGATGCTCAGGCAGAAGGATTGCTTGCATCCAGAAGTTTGAGACCAGACTCAAATATATCTCCTGTTAACTCTGTATTTGTTTTGAAACACAGTCTATCCTCAGTAGAAAAATGGGCAAAAGTTAACAAGTGGAGTGATAGGAAAGATCAAAGACATGAAGAGATGCTCAACATTACTAGTAAACAAAAAATGCCAATTATTGATGTATTTTTTAGAGTTAACTGATTTTTTTTTTCTTTTTAGGAAGTGAAAGCTTTGTTCAAAAGTGAAAACTGCCCCAAAGTGATAAGCTGTGAGTTTGCACACAATAGCAACTGGTATATCACTTTCCAGTCAGACATAGATGCACAACAGGTAAGAAGAAAACATTTTTCTGATACAAGTCTGTCCCAGTGGCAAAATAAGTAGTGATATATTTTAATTGAGAATATGTGTCTTTACACTGATGTTTATCAAGACTAGTGAGTACCTTGGTTACCCTTTTGCTTTTGCTCAGTTGGTTTCCTTGTTGATGATCTTCCTAAAGTTTTTCAGTTTTGATTTAGGAAGTTTATTTTCTGTTGATGAGAATATTAACATAACAGTTTTAAAATTAACATAGGGATTGAGAACCGTGAACTTAGTAGTATTTTTAGTACATAGTAGTCTGTAATAAACAAAAAATTCTTGGAATTTTGACTTGATGGTTTTACTCTTAATAGTTAACATGTCTTAAAGAGAAATGGTAATCCTTTGAAACAAAAATATACCAATGATAAGAGTGTTGGCCGGGCAAGGTGGCCCACACCTGTAAATCCAGCACTTTGGGGAGGCTTAGGCAGGCAGATCACGAGGTCAGGAGATCGAAACCATCCTGGCCAACATGGTGAAACCCCATCTCTACTAAAAATACAAAAAAAATTAGCTGGGCGTGGTGGCGTACACCTGTAGTCCCAGCTACTTGGGAGGCTTGAGGCAGGAGAATCGCTTGAAGCCAGGGGCGGAGATTGCAGTGAGCTGAGATCTCGTCACTGCACCAGTGCAAGACTTCTCAAAAAAAAAAAAAGTGTTTAAATCACTCAAATACATTTTTTTCTTTTTCTTTTTCTTTTTTTTTTTTTTTTTTGACCAAGCCTCAATTATAGATAGACCAGAAAGATTTTTATTTTTTAAAAAAATGTATTTCTTTTTCTTTTTTTTTTTTGTGGGGAGACAGAGTCTTGCACTGTTGCTCAGGCTGGAGTGCAGTAGTGTGCTCTCGGTTCACTGCAGCCTCTGCCTCCCAAGTTCAAGCAGTTCTCTGCCTCAGCCTCTGGAGTAGTTGGGATTAGAGGCTCATGCCACCACACCCAGCTAATTTTTGTATTTTTAGGTGAGACAGGGTTTCATCATCTTGGCCAGGCTGATCCTTGAACTCCTGACCTCATGATCCACCTGCCTCGCCCTCCCAAAGTGCTGGGATTACAGGCATGACCCACTGCGCCCATCTGATTGATTATTTTCAAATTGGTTTCTAGGGATATTTTGGGTCTGTTTTCAGTCTTAATGCATTTTGTCTGCAGTAATCCATGGGGGCTTTTCTACAATAAAGATGAACCATAGTTGAGAAGGCCTAAAATTTTTACTTTTTCAATCTCTGTCTACCTGCACAGTGAAATTACCTACATAATTTTTTTTATAGTTTAATACTAAACTCTCTTAATAAAGATGACTTTACTGAAATGTTTGGGTGCTAATGAAAGTTTTTTTCTGCTTTGTTAACAGGCTTTTAAATACTTAAGAGAAGAAGTTAAAACATTTCAGGGCAAGCCAATTATGGTAAGAAATAGAGGAGAGCAGTGTGAAATCAGAACAGGTTTTGATTTGTCTGTATGAGAATTTTAAAACTACAGACAGATAATATTTTATAAAAACCTATAGTGACTTTCAGAAAATTTCTGGCTTGGGCCAGGCACAGTGGCTCACGCCTGTAATCCCAGCTCTTTGGAAGTCCAAGTCAGGTGGATCACTTGACATCAGGAGTTCAAGACCAGCCTTGCCAATATGATGAAACCCTGTCTCTACTAAAAATAGAAAAATTAGCCAGGCGTGGTGGCATATGCCTGTAATTCCAGCTACTCAAGAGACTGAGGCAGGAGAATTGCTTCAACCCAGGAGGCATAGGTTGCAGTGAGCAGAGATTGCACCACTGCTCTCCAACCTGGGCAACAGAGCGAGACCTTGTCTCAAAAACAAAACAAAAACAAATTTTTGATTTGTATTATGTGCTACTTCAGAAAATTCTTTGATAAGGCATGACAATACTTTGCATACAGCATTTCTTTACAAAGGGGTAACTCCAAATAGCATGCTGATTTACAACAGATGAGATAATTCCAGATCTCAAAATGAGCAATAGGAATAATTTTTAGTAACAGACATGAAAAATATTCACAGTACTTTCAACCTCATCTCAATTAATTGCATCACTACATTAACATAACAACCATTTGGGAACCTAGGCATTGTCATTGATGACACTTGCTCCTATCTTTACATGTCTAATCTGTTCTGAGGTCCTGTGAAAATGCTTTCTAAAAATCTCCCACTGTTCAGGCTTGAACACTTGGAATAGCCTCTAACTGCTGTGTTATCAGCCTTTTACCCCCTTAACAGTCTGTTCTTTGCTACCAGAGCTAGTGTTCTTAATTATGATCCAGTAACATACATTTAGTTTGACTTGGTCCTCATTCCCCAAGTGCTATAATTCTTCTTCTTCTTTGTAAATGTAATACATTATTCTTACTAATTCCTCTGTGTTGAACTCTTACTGTGTGTCATTTTGTTTTAAGCACTTTACTTGTATTGACTCATTTAATCCTTACAAGAAAGAACCTAATGAGATAGTACTTTTGTTCTCTTCACTTTACTATCGAGGATAATAAGGCATGAGGGTAATAAAACTAGTAAGTGGAAGAACTAGGGTAAAAGTGGCTACATTTATTAAGAGGTTCTATGAACTTAGCCATATTTAAATCTCATTAATGCTGTGATATAGGTGGGATTATTAGTTTCCATATTACAGATGAGGTTATTTTCTAGCTGTCATTCTACTTCCTCTCTGCCTATGATATTCTTCTCCCTGTTATCTTTACCTGCTTTGAGGCTTTTATATTGTCCTGAGTCTTCTTAATAGCTTTAACGTTTTATTGTATTTCAGATGTAGGTCTTTTGTATATCTGTAATTAATGTGATATATAGTATAAGATAGGGATCTAGTTCTATTTTTTCCCCCATATTTGGAAAGACATTTATCTCAACTCTTAATTTCTTGTCATTTCTATTCTTCTGCAACTTGTGTGTAATGCCACAGCTATGAGATTTGTTTCAGATTCTCTGTTTTCTTTGAGTTCTGCTTCCCTGAACCAATATGGCTGTTTGTTTTGTTTTGTTTTTGAGATTGGGTTTCTTTCTCTCTGTCACCTAGGCTTGAGTGCAGTGGCATGATCACGGCTCACTGCTGCCTCGACCTCTTGGGGTCAAGTGATCCTCCTTCCTCAGCCTCCCAAGTAGCTGGGACCACAGGTGCGCACCATCATGCCTGACTAATTTTTAAATTTTTGGTAGAGTTGGGGTCTCACTAAGTTGCCCAGGCTGGTATCAAACTCCTGAACTCAAACAATCCTTCCGTCTCAGCCTCCCAAAGTGCTGGGATTACAAACGCGAGCCACCACACCATGATTGCATTCCTGGATATCACTGTTTTATTTTATTCTATTTTATTTTATTTTATTTTGTTTTTTGAGATGGAGTCTTGCTGTGTTGGCAGGCTGGAGTGCAGTGGCATGATCTCAGCTCACTGCAACCTCTACCTCCTGGGTTCAAACAAGTCTCCTGCCTCAGCCTCCTGAATAGCTGGGATTACAGGCGCCTGCCACCATACCCAGCTAATTTTTGTATTTTTAGTAGACAGGGTTTCAGGCATATTAGCCAAGCTGCTGTCGAACTCCTGACCTCAGGTGATCCGCCCACCTCAGCCTCCCAAAGTGCTGAGATTACAGGCATGAGCCACCACACCTGGCCAGATTTCACTGTTTTAATTACCATCGTTTTACAGTATCCTTATTTACTTCTGCTAGTTCTTTGTCCTTGATCTTATTTTTCAGAATTGTCTTGGCTATTCTTAGATCATTACATTTTCACACAAATTTTAGAATATTTGTCTAGTTTCAACAAACAACCAAACAAAATCTGTAATGGAATTAATGGAATTGTGTTTAATTTATCGGTTAAATTGGGGACAGCTGACTGTTTTAGCCTACATTATACACTGTTGTGGTAACTATTAGGTATTTCAGTGTTAAGTCATTTTAAATTACTACTTTAAAATAATTTTGGTTGCCTTTTCATCTTCTTTGTATCTTACTGATTTTTTAAAAAAAATGTTGTAGTGTCTGCAGCAACCTTGCTGAACTTGTTTTTGGTGGGTCTTTTGGATTATCAGCCTAAGAGATCATATGATCTACAGATAATCACTATTTTGATTATTCTTTATATCTCCCATTTCTTATTTCTATTGCTTTTGCTGGAAGTCTCAAATATAGTAGTAAAAACATAAATATTTTATTATAAGTAATGTTTTTCTCTGCCATTTTAGTTTTTCTTGATGCTTCTTTTGATTAGCCATCACATAGCAACGTAAGTTTCAAGGAAATTCACTTTAACTTTTATACCATTTATTAAAATCAAATGACTTAACACCTGGAAAGACAGGTACAGAAGCAAGGAATAGCTATACTCCAAACCTGGAGATGCTTTCTGCCACCAGCCATTGTATCTTGAGTGTGTCATGCCAACCTGTAAGGTTCTAGTTTGCTTCTTTGTAGTGTGCATGCTACTCATTTCTAAAGTTCTGTGATTCAGAAGTGATTACATTGGAGGAAAGGGGCATTAAGTGGATAATGTTTATCCGTCTGTTTCCTAATTTACTGATGATTTCATTAAGAGGCAGTGCTTTATTCTGTTTTAATTGTGATGTCTATGCCTGACAATAACTGGTATCAGTTCCCTTCAGCCTAAGGAACTTCCATTAGTGTTTCTTAAGAGTACCTATGAGTGATTCAGCCGGCCGTTTGGGGCGACTTTCCATCCCAGAACCATGGCCCAATTTATCCATAACCTTGTGGAGAAGACCCCGGCACTGGTGAACGCTGCTGTGACTTATTCGAAGCCTCAGTTGGCCACATTTTGGTACTATGCCAAGGTTGAACTGATTCCTCCCACCCCTGTTGAGATCCCTAGAGCTATTCAAAGCCTGAAAGAAATAGTCAATAGTGCTCAGACTGGTAGCTTCAAACAACTCACAGTTAAGGAAGCTGTGCTGAATGGTTTGGTGGCCACTGAGGTGTTGATGTGGTTTTATGTCGGAGAGATCATAGGCAAGCTTGGCATCATTGGCTATGATGTTTGAAGACCAATCTTTAACATCTGGTTATATTTGATTTATTATTTGAGTGTTGTTGGACCACGTGTGATCAGACTGCTATCTGAATAAAATAAGATGTGTTAAAAAAAAAAAAAAATAGAGTACCTATGAGCAATGAATTCTCTTAGGTTTTCCTTAACTAAAAATGTCCGATATTTCACACTCCTTTATTTTATTTATTTATTTGTTTGTTGTTGTTGTTGAGACAGGGTCTTGCTCTGTGACCCAGGCTGGAATGCAATCTCAGTTCACTGCAACCTGGCCTCAAGCAATCCTCCCACCTCGGTGCCCACCCCCTGTCCTAATTAGCTGGAACAACAGGTGCATGCCACCATGCCCAGCTAATTTTTCTATTTTTGGTAGAGGCAGAGTTTTGCTACATCGTCCAGGTTGGTCTCAAACTCCTGAGTGCAAGCGATTCCCCTACTTTGACCTCCCAAAGTGCTGGGACTATAGACAGTGAGCCGCTGCGCCCAGCATTTTTGATGGGTATTTTCCATGGAAACAGAATTCAGGTATGACAGCTAAATTTATTTTCCATCCTTTCAAGATATCATTCTGGGCTGGACGAGGGGTTTCATTCCTATAATCCCAGTACTTTGGGAGGCTGTGGCGGGCAGGTCATCTGAGGTCAGGAGTTCAAGACCAGCCTGGCCAGCGTAGTGAAACCCCATCTCTACTAAAAATACACAAATTAGCCGGGCGTGGTGGCAGGTGCCTGTAATCCCAACTACTTGGGAAGCTGAGGCGGGAGAATTGCTTGAACCTGGGAGGCGGAGGTTGCAGTGAGCTGAGATTGCTGTGCCATTGCACACCAGCCTGGGCAACAGAGAGAGACTCTGTCTCCAAAAAAAAAAAAAGATATCATTCTGGACTCTTGTTTCTGTTGAGATATTCATCATCATTTACCTGGCTATTCCCATGTATATGATGTGTCCTTTTCCTTTGCCTGCTGTCAAGATATTTTATTTTTTGTTTTTAGTGGGTTGGCTATGGTGTATATAGTATGGTTTTACTCATCATACTTGGCAAATACTAAACTTCTTGGCTCTGTAGGTTGATACTCTTCAGTGCATTTGGGAAGTTTCCAAATACTTGCCAAATTTTTTTTCTGCCCTCGCTTCTCCTTTCTTTTTATGGGACTCCAATTTTTTATGTTGGACTGATTGATACCAGTGAGATTCTAATCATTTTTCTTAAACCTATTTTTATTGTTGTTGTTGTTCTCCAGATTGGATAATTTCTGTGGATTTGGGTTCATCTTCAAGTTCACTGCTTTTCTTTTGCTATCCCCAATGTGATAAGACTATCCAGTGAATTTTTTTACATGCTGTATTTTAAGAGTTTCTGTTTTTCAAAGCATTTCTTTTCTCTCTGCTGTGATTTCCCCTTAATTTTAATTAATTAGAAAGATAATTAAATTGTTATCTATGAATATATTTACTTGTGAAAGCTGGATTGAAAGCTTAGTCTGCAGTCTAACATCTGGGTCATCTTGGAGTCCTTTTTTCCTCTCCTTTTTTTTTGATTCTTTTTCATTTGCAGTTCTATGCCCTGAAAAGTTTCTTTCATTGCTGTTTTCTTGACTAGTGGACTTTTTTTTTCCTTTTTTTGAGACGGAGTCTCGATCCATTGTCCATGTTGGAGTGCAGTGGCACTATTTTAGCTCACCACATCCTCCACCTCCTGGGTTCAAGGGATTCTCTTGCCTCAGCCTCTGGAGTAGCTGGGACTACAGGTACGCGCCACCATGACTGGCAAATTTTTGTATTTTTAGTAGAGACAGGGTTTCACTCTGTTGGCCAGACTGGTCTCAAACTTGTGACCTCATGATGTGCCTGCCTCGGCCTCCCAAAGTGTTGGGATTATAGGTGTGAGCCACTGCGCCCAGCCTAGTGGACTATATTTTTTAAATAATGCTGTTTACTTGATTTTAGTTCCTCAGGGAACATTTTAACATTAAAGTATACTATAATGTATGACATTACGTTGGTAAAAGCAATAGCCATAATTATTTTTGAGGTTGTGTTAAAGTCCGTTTGTCAAATTTGGCCATAATTCATTTCCTATTGTTTGGTTGCAGTATTAAGAGTGGAGGAGGGTTCCTGCCCTATCGCTATAAGGATCGTAAAACATAGCTTTCATACATCCATTCAAGTGGTAATTTTATGCTTTCACATGTTTTTTCATTTGATATTCGTAGTAACTTGGTGTGCCTGTGCTTCTAATCTAACCTTCACACATCTTCGTATTATATATCTTGAGCATCCCAAATCCTAAATTTGAATTGCTCCAAAGTTGAAGACTTTTTGAGTGCTAACATGCTGCTCAGTGGATATGCTCATTAGAGCATTTTGGATTTTTGGATTTCGGATGCTCAACTGGAAAATACAATGGGAATATTCCAAAATACTAAAAAACTGGTACCAAGCATTTTGGGTAAGGTATAGTCAACCTTTGATTTTATTAAAAGGGTCAGCAAACTTTTTCTTTAAAGAGCCAAACAGTAAATATTATAGATGTTGCTGGCCATGTGATTCCTGTTGCAGCAACTTGTAGGGCAAAAGCAGCCACAAGCAATGTGTAAAATGGTCGGCTTTATAAATTTACCAAGTGTTAGAGCATTTTTTCCTTTTTTAAACTTAATATAGGAATTTGAAGCATATAAATTGATAAAATGGTATAATTACTATTTACCCATTATCCAATTGTTTCCCCAATTTATTTTACTTTATTTTATTTTTTAAAGAGACAGGGTCTCACTTTGTTGCCCAGGCTGGAGTACAGTGTTGTGTGATCATAGCGCACTACCACTTTGAACTCCTGCTGGGCTCAAGGGATCCTTCTGCCTTCATAGTAGCTGACGCAGCTAATTATTTTGTTTGTTTTTGTGGAGACCGGGTCTTTCTGTCTTGCACAGGCTGGTCTCAAACTCCTGACTCAAGCGATCTACCCCCATTGGCCTCCCAAAGTGGTGATGTGATTACAGGCCTGAGCCACTGTGCCCAGCCTCCCATCCCCCACTTTTTTTGAGAAAGAGTCTTGCTCTGTCTCCCAGTCTAGAGTGTAGTGGCATGATCTCGGCTCACTGCAACCTCCACCTCCCCGCTTCAAGCAATTCTCTGCCTCAGCCTCTCAAGTAGTCTCAAATAGCTGGGATTACAGGCTAATTTTTATATTTTTAGTAGAGACAGGGTTTGACCATATTGGCCAGGCTGGTCTTGAACTCCTGACCTCGTGATCCACCTGCCTCGCCCTCCCAAAGTGCTGGGATTATAGGTGTGAGCCACCACACCTGGCCCCATCCCACAATTTTTAAATTTTGGCAAAATACACACAAAATTTACCATCTTAATTGTTCTTATTTTTGTTTTCTTTCTTTTATCTTTTTCCCCCATCTTAACTCTTTTTAAGTGTACAGTTTAGTGGTATTAAATACATTCATAATGATTTACAGCCATCACTGCCATTTATCTCCAGAACTCTTTATCTTATGAAACTGAAACTCTATACTTGTTACCCAATTTTAACAGTTAGTAGAAAATGACCATTCTTGTTTTTTCTGTATTCCCACTCATTTCTCTACAACCTCTGTCATCTTGAAGCAAATCTCAACCTTAATTTCAAATTTCATTCATAAATAAATTAGAATTTGTATCTCTAACAAGAGGAATTCTTTCCTTTTTTTTTTTTTTTTTCTTGTATTTGTTTAGATGATGTCTTGCTCTTTTGCCCAGACTGGAGTGAAGTGGTGCAGTCTCGGCTCATTGCTACCTCCACCTCCCCGGGTTCAAGTAGTTCTGCCTCAGTCTCTCGAGTAGCTGGGATTACAGACACCCATCACCATGTCTTGCTAAATTTTGTATTTTTTCATAGAGACAGGATTTCACCATGTTGGCCAGGCTGGTCTCAAACTCCTGATCTCAGGTGATCCATCCGCTTTGGCCTCCCAAAATGCTGGGATTAGAGGAGTGAGCCACCGCACCCGGCCGGGATTCTTTCTTAAGACACGGTGACAGTATCATCATCAGACTTTTAAAAAATGAACAATGTCTTGAACATTATCGAATACCTAGTCACTGTTCATATTTTCTTGATTCCCCTTCTTTCTTTCTCTTTAAAAATCTGGGCCGGGCATGGTGGCTTATGCCTGTAATCCCAGTACTTTGGCTGGCCCAAGGCAGTTGGATCACATGAGGCCAAGAGTTCCAGACCGGCTTGCCCAACAATGGTGAAACCCTGTCTCTACTGAAAATACAAAATATTTAGCCAGGAATTGTGGTTTATCCCTGTAATCCCAGTTACTTGGGAGGCTGAGGCTCGAGACACAAGTATTTGTGTCTACTGGTTTCGTCATTGTTTCTAAGCTTTTTTAGACAGAACTGTTTAGTTTTTATGTTTTAGGACAAAATAACAGGTTTGTATTGAGGCTTTCAATTTAAATTCAGGCTGTATGTTTTTCTTTCCTCTGCTTCATGTCTGTTTCTCCTTTTTCCCATGTGAAAATCTTGGGAAAAAATCCGCCTCGCAGGTTCAAGGGATTCTCCTGCCTCAGCTTCCCAAGTAGCTGGGATTACAGGTACGCGACACCACACTCAGCTAATTTTTTTTTTTATAGAAATGGGGTTTCACTCTGTTGGCCAGGCTGGTCTCAAACTCCTGACCTCAGGTGATCCATCCGTCTCGGCCTCCCAAAGTGCTGGGATTACAGGCACGAGTCAGTGCGCCCAGCCGCCTTGTCTCTTGTTAATTTTTTTTTTTCACAGTGTATTCTGAAGTCACTCCATAATAGTATTTAGAGCATTTTTTTCAATTATTTTTTACATTCATGATACTCAGTTGTTTGGATGTACATGTTTTATTCAACGGTTGATGGACTGTTGGGTTGTTTCTGGGCCTCATGGGTTTCCTTGCCTTCTACAACTAGTGTTAGCAAATAGTCATGTACTTATATTTCTTTCTCACAGCTTTATTAAGGTATTATGTAATAGGCAAATAAAATTGTATACGTGGTTCTTGGTGTTGCAAACATTTAAAGTCAGCAAATTTGCATTATATAATACATTATTATTAACTATCATCACACTGCTGTACAACGGCTCCCCAGAATTTATTTCTTCTAACTGAAACTTTATACCCTGTGATCAACATTTCCCCAGTCCGTCCCTCCCACAGTCCCTCCTTCCCCCTGTCCTTAGCTTATGATAACCACCATTATACCCTCTCTTTCTTTGAGTTCAACCTTGTTAGATTTCACATACAAATGAGATCATGCAGTGTTTGTCTTTATGTGCCTGCCCCTATTTCACGTGGCATAATGTCTTCTTGGTTCATTCAGATTTTCATTTGTGAAAATGGGTTTTCTTTTTTAAGACTGAATGTGTCTGGGCACGGTGGCTCATGCCTGTAATCCCAGCACTTTGGGAGGCCAGGGGAGGCTGAGGCGGGTGGATCACCTGAGGTCAGGAATTCAAGACCAGCCTGGCTAACATGGTGAAACCTCATCTCTAGTGAAAATACATAATCAGCTGGGTGTGGTGGCAGGCGCCTGTAGTCCCAGCTACTCAAGAGGCTGAGGCAGGAGAATTGCTTGAACCCAGGAGGCAAACGTTGCAAGCCAAGATTGCACTGCTGCACTTCAGCCTGGACAACAGAGAAAGACTGTCTCAAAAAAAAAAAAGAAAAGAAAAAGAATGGTGTTCCAGTGTGTGTGTACACCACATTTTCTCCATCTATTCATTTGCTGTGGACACTATGTTGTTTCCATATGTTAGCCGATATAAATAATGCTACAACACATATAATAGTGCAGATACCCTTCAGCATACTAATTTCATTTCCTTTGGATATACATAGGATTGCTGAATCATAGGGTAGTTCTATTACATTTTTAACTTTTTTGAGGCAGAGTCTCACTCTGTTCCTCAGGTTGGAGTGCAGTGGCACAGTTTCAGCTCAGTGCAATCTCAGCCTCCCAAGTAGCTGGGATTACAGGCATGCACCACCACGCCCAGCTAATTTTTGTATTTTTAATAGAGACGGGGTTTCACCATGTTGGCCAGGCTGGTCTGGAACTCCTGACCTCAAGTGATCCACACGCCTTGGCTTCCCAAAGTGCTGGGAATACAGGCATGAGCCATTGCATCTGGCCAATTTTTAACTTTTTTGAGGAATCTTCATGCTAGTTTCCATAATGGCTGAACTAATTTACCTTCCCACCAACAGTATACAGAAGTTCCTTTTCTCTATGTCTTCTCTAACACTTACTGTTGTTTTTTTGTTAAACTCATTTAAAATAGATGTGACATGCTGTCTGTGATTTCAGTTTACATTTCTTTGATGATTGGTGATTTTGAGTACTTTTACATACGCCTGCATTTATTTTATGAGTGAGTTTAGCATCTGTTTCATATGTTAAAGAGCCATTTGCCTTTTTTTGTTCTATGAACTCTGTTCATTTCTGTAACCCAGTTATATATAGCACTTTTGGGTCCTTTCATGTCTGTTTTTACAATTTGTGTATTAGAGATACTAGTGCCCCTGTCTGTAATGAGCTGCAGTTACTTGGCTGGGCACGGTGGCTCATGCGTGTAATTGCAGCACTTTGGGAGGTGGGCGAATCACAATGTCAGGAGTTCCTGACCAATCTGGGCAACAATGTCTCTACTAAAAATGCAACAACAAAAAAAAATTAGCTGGGTGTGGTGGTGTACGCCTGTAATCCCAGCTAGCTACTCAGGAGTCTGAGGCAGGAGAATCGTGTGAACCCGGGAGGCAGAAGTTGCAGCTAGCTGAGATCATGCCATTGCACTCTAACCTAGGTGACAGTGTGAGACTCCATCTCAAAAAAAAAAAAAAAAATGAGCTACAGTTACTTTTACTATTTTGACCTCATTTTCTGGGAGGTTTTTATTCTGCTTGTTGTTGTTTAGAGACAGGGTGTTGCTCTGATGCCCGGGCTGGAGTGTGGTAGGGCACATAGCTCACTACAGCTTATAACTTCTGGGCTCAAGCAGTCCTCCCCACTCTGCCTCCCAAGTAGCTAGGACTACAGGTTGCATGCCACCATGCCCAGGTTTTTTTGGTTTTTTTTTGTGTGTGTGTTTTTCGGTAAGAGATAGCTTTCGCTGTGGTATCCAGGCTGGCCTCAAACTCCTGGGCTCATGCGAGTCTGCCCGCTATGCTTCTCAAAGTGTTCGGATCACAGGTGTGAGCCAGCACACCTGGTTGTTTTGACGTGTGTGTGTTTACCTTGTTTACTGTGGTTTTTATACCATGAAAACATTGTTTTTATTGATTAAGTTGTCATTTCCTTTTCTTTTGTTCTACTGATTCTACCTTAGGCAGAAGTAGTATAGTCATGTAAAATATATGTTAAAATGTAAATTAAAATGTATTTTTAAAAATATACACTTAATTCTTTGTTGCTATAATGTGTTCCTCTTCTAGGCAAGGATAAAAGCCATCAATACATTTTTTGCTAAGAATGGTTATCGATTAATGGATTCTAGTATCTATAGTCAGCCCATTCAAACTCAAGTACAGTATGCCTCCCCAGTCTTTATGCAGCCTGTATATAATCCTCACCAACAGTACTCGGTCTATAGTATTGTGCCTCAGTCTTGGTCTCCAAATCCTACACCTTACTTTGAAACACCACTGGTAAGTGAGTTCCTTATAATAAAATATAATAATATTTTTAATTTGAGCTGACATTTTGATTAAATCGGTTGGAGTGGGAGTTCATTTGTGTTTACACTGGTTACTTTTGGGCTTCTATTTTATTTTTTGTATTTTTCGTAGAGATGGAGTTTTGCCATGTTGCCCAGGCTGGTCTCAAACTCCTGTGCTCAGGCAGTCCACCCGCCTCAGCCTCCCAAAGTGCTAGGATTGTAGGCATGAGCCACTATGCCCAGCCACTTTTTGGCTTTTAAACAGTGATGTGGATATCTAATAGTCCATACCAAATATATGTATATGACTAACAGTTGAGCTATAGAGCGCATAATTTTATTCCATAAAATTTGCTGAGTGAATTGAAAGAACAGACTGGATGAGTTTTGCGTGATTGTCAGTGCATCTTAGTGTTATGAAATGTCAGACCAGAACATTCTTTATTAAATTATGAACTATTTATTGTTCATAAATCTAGCAGTACTTCAAGTGAATATTGCAGAATTGAATCAGTAAAATGTTTTAAGATATTTCTGGCTTGTAAAAGATAAATTGCTAAGTTCATTAAGGTTCTTGTGACCCTCACACCAGATTTTGCCTTTACCATTAATATTGTTTAAACATACATTTTCTTCTAGGCTCCCTTTCCCAATGGTAGTTTTGTGAATGGCTTTAATTCGCCAGGATCTTATAAAACAAATGCTGCTGCTATGAATATGGGTCGACCATTCCAAAAAAATCGGTAAGATAAAAACCGTAGCTGGCATGTATTTTAAACAATTCCTAATGGATCTTAAGGCGTTAATAGCAGTGCTTGTTGTCCAGCTCAGTAAAAAGGTTTGGTGGGTTTTTTTGTCTGTCTGTTTCGTTTTTACCAAATGTATGTGAACAGTTTAATCCACAATTCAAAAAAGCACTTTGACCTTAGAGTTGGTAATGCATGTAACAGACTTAGGACTCAGATTTTTTTTTTTTAAACAATAAAGAGAATAGAAAAAAATATTTTATGACAGCATTCTCTGACAAATCTGGTGACTAATTGCTGATTAGTATGTTAAATGGGTAGCATTTTAGAGAATGAATTCTTTGAAGATATAAATGTTGTTAACTGAATTGTGTAATAAATATTGGGGTGTATGTTACTTAGGTTTTTAAAGGGTTTTTGAAATGACTTCCAGGAACTACAGTGCACAACAGAGAGTAGCTAACATTTATTGCACACTTAATATCACAAATTGTGTTCCTAAGGGCTTTACATATATTATCAGTTACTTTTCAGAACCCTGTATAGGAGGTGCACCTGTGTCTACTTTACACATAAGAAAATTGAGACATATCATGTCTGAGAACACACAACTAGTAATTGGTAGAACTAGATTTGAACCTAGGCAGTTTGACTCCAAAGCCTGCACTTAAAGCACTATGTTCAGAATGAATTATTAAGAATCATAGAAACTATATGCTATCATAACGAAGATTCACATATATGCCTCAGGTATTTTTCTTTATGTAGACATCAACAGATAATCTAAATATTAGGTGCATGTTATGGCTTTTTGTTGTTCTTGTCGTTGTTGTTTTGGGGATAGAGACGGGGTCTGCTTATGTTGCCTAGGACTGGTCTTGAACTCCTGGGCTCAAGCAATCCTCCCACCTTGGCCTCCCAAAATGCTAGGATTACATGATACTATGGCTTTTAACAGAGTGTTAAGTAACCAAAGAATAAAGGACTGATATATAGTCATTTCAATTTATTTATTTATTTTTATTCTTTTATTTTTTTTTTTTTGAGATGGAGTCTTGCTCTGTCACCCAGGATAGTGCAGTGGCACGATCTTGGCTCACTGCAACCTCTGCCTCCTGGGTTCAGGCAGTTCTCCTGCCTCAGCCTCTTGTGTAGCTGTGATTACAGGTGCATGCCACCACACCTGGCTAATTTTTGTATTTTTAGTAGAGACAGGGTTTCACTATGTTGACTAGGCTGGTCTCAAAATCCAGCCCTTTTGATTTGCCCGCCTCAGCCTCCCAAAATGCTGGGATTATAGGCATGAGCCACCGCACCCAGCCCATTTTAATTTATTTAATAGTTACCATTTATTATTTCTCGTTTGCTGTTTTTGTGAGACCCTTGGTCTTTGAGGGTTTTTCCTAATGATTTATTTTCAGTGATTTTCAGTCTTTTGCCAGCTCTGATTCTCTCAATTATTTCTTTTTGGAAAGGAGATCATCTGGAGTATGGTTTTCCAAGATAAGTTCTAGGAACTTAGCCCTTTTTGGACAGGTTTTTCTTTTTTTGACTTGTTTTATTCAACAGAATGAAAAAATATTCTTCTCAGTGGAAACATTATGTACTACCCTATCGAGTTTTTGGACTACTCTTGACAGACACAATTGGTTAAAGCAATTGAAGATCATTTTCAAGTATTAGAAAAATTTTACTACTAAGAATAAACACAGGCCGAGGTGGGTGGATTACCAGAGCTCAGGAGTTCAAGAGCAGCCTGGGCAACATGACAAAACCCTGTCTTCTACCAAAAGTACAAAAATTAGCTGGGTGTGGTAGTGTAGTGCAAGCCTGAAGTCCCAGCTATTCAGAATGCTGAGGAATGAGAATCACTTGAGCCTGGGCTTGACCCTGCCCCAAAAAAGGTATTGATATTTGCAGTTGCTTGACTGAAAAGACTTTAGATGGGTCCATGGTTATTTCTTTATTATTACCTTTTATCTGTTGCACCTTTTTGGTGACAGGGATGAAATTACAGTAAGAAAGCCAGAAATAACAGTAAAGTTATCTTTACTTATAAGGAAGTATACCTATGGTTTTGAAAATACAAGGTGTGTTCAGTACATTTTTATATGTTACTTTTTTTTTGAGATGGAGTCTTGCTTTGTCGCCCAGGCTGGACTATAGTGGTGTGATCTCAGCTTACTGCAACCTCCGCCTCCTGTGTTCAAACGATTCTCCTGCCTCAGCCTCCAGAATAGCTGGGTTTACAGGCACCCACCAACATGCTTGGCTGGTTTTTGTAGTTTTAGTAGAGGCGGGATTTCACCATATTGGCCATGCTGGTCTTGAACTCCTGATCTTGTAATCCGCCCACCTGGGTCTCCCAAAGTGCTGGGATTATAGGCGTGAGCCACCTCGCCCGGCCAGGTTGTTAATTTTTAATTACAGAAATAATAAGTGAATACTTTCTTTTTCTAAAAATCCAAATAATGACCTTCTGGACCATCAACCCAAATCCTTGTCTCCTTGCTTTTAAAAAAGTGACTGCTGCCAGGCCTTTATTATTATTAATGTCAACAACCAAGGACAAAGTCAGTTTTTGAGAGCCTTTTGCAATTTTTGTGTTAACCTGTGACAGCCCAGTGATGATCATTATTCCTACTTAGAGAGAATAGGACTAACTTTCAGAAATCCAGGCATTTTTCTACCTTTCATACTTTATCTTTCTTTTCCTTTACTTCTCTTTTCTGTCTTTTATCACTTCTTTCTTTCTTCATTCTTTCTCTTTTTGCCTGGATTGAGATTGTAAGTCCCTCTCAGTGAAGGGTAAGATTATGAGATCTGAGGGCTGTATAAATCTTATAACTTATTCCTTAAGCATATTGAAATGCAGTGTGAAAATTGGATGAATGACATTTTCCAAGCATATGTAAATAGCATATCTATCATATAAGGTCATTTTCAGATGTAATGGATAATACAAAATTATTATTATTATTATTATTATTATTTTTTGAGTTAGAGTCTTGCTCTGTCACCAAGCTAGAGTACAGTGGCGCAATCTCAGCTCACTGCAACATCCGTCTCCAGAGTTCAAGTGATTCTTCTGCCTCAGCCTGCCGAGTAGCTGGTACTGCAGGCACCTGCAACCACAACTGGATAATTTTTTTTTTCTTTTTTTTTTTTAAGTACAAACCAGGTTTCACCATGTTAGCCAGGCTGGTCTCCAACTGCTGACCTCAGGTGATTCACCTGTCTCAGCCTCCCAAAGTGCTGGGATTACAGGCGTGAGCCACCATGCCTGGCCTAAGTATTTTTAAAATTACTTTTTGTAACTAGTGGTGGCTAATGCCTGTATTCCCCACACATTGAGAAGCTAAGACAGGCAGATTGCTTGACCTCATGAGTTCGAGACCAACCTACATAACAGTGTGAAACCTGTCTCTACTGAAAATATAAAAATTAGCCAGTCATAGTGATGTGCACCTGTAGTCCCTGCTATTCAGGAGGCCAAGGTAGGAGGATAGCTTGAGCCCAGGAGGTGGAGCCAGGCCTTTCTCAAAAATAAATAAATAAATACTTTTTGTTAGGGGACATACTATTTTTATTGCTATTTAAGAAATCTAGTTTGTAATATAAAGTAATTCTCTGCAAAAGTGTCACTTTATGTGAAACTCAACCTAACTTTTTTTTAAAAAGACAATGTTTTGCCCTGTCACCCAGGCTGCAGTGCAGTGACATAATCATGGCTCACTGCAGTTTTGACCTTCCAGTTCAATTGATCCTCCACCTCAGCTTTCCTAGCAGCAGCTGGGTCTACAGTTGCATACACCCATGCCCAGCTAAGTTTTTTTGTTTGTTTGTTTGTTTGTTTTGTTTTGAGACAGGGTTTTGCCATGTTACTTAGGTTGGTCTCAAAACTCCTGGGGCTCAAATGATCCTCCCATCTCAGCCTCTTAAAGTGCTGGGGTTACAGGTATGAGCCACTGTACCCAACCTGATGATTTTATCTTTAGGTTTTAATAATAGTAATTTTCTATGGTTCATAAAAAATAAAACAGAACAGCTAGAGATGCTGCAGGAATTCACATTTACTTGGTGGGTTTATAATCAAGAGGTTTTAAATCCCTATTCCTAAAGTCAGGAATTGGTAACATGTAATTAATATTGTTGGTTTATAACTATGAAAATAGATTATAGGCCGGGCGCGGTGGCTCAAGCCTGTAATCCCAGCACTTTGGGAGGCCGAGGCGGGTGGATCACGAGGTCGAGAGATCGAGACCATCCTGGTCAACATTGTGAAACCCCGTCTCTATTAATACAAAAAAATTAGCTGGGCACGGTGGCGCGTGCCTGTAATCCCAGCTACTCAGGAGGCTGAGGCAGGAGAATTGCCTGAACCCAGGAGGCGGAGGTTGCGGTGAGCCGAGATCGCGCCATTGCACTCCAGCCTGGGTAACAAGAGCGAGACTCCGTCTCAAAAAAAAAAAAAAAAAAAAAAAAAGAAAATAGATTATAAAAACTGGGATATAGAAACTGCAAATAATGGGCCAAACATAAATCTCACTCTTAATCTGTAGAGCCAAGATCCTCAGTTGTTTGAGTTTTTAGGTGTTTTTGTCACTGATTAAATTGCATTTTTTCTCTGTTAGTCCACCTTAGCTTCACCTGCTTGTATGTTTTTAGGAAGTTGGGTGCTTATACCGATCATCCAAGATAATAACTGCTTTCATTAGAAGCAGATTGGTTTGTTTAACCACATTGCATTCCTTAATTCCTGAAGTCGTGCTATGCTGTTGGGTGCATTGCTGTATTTTGCTACTTTGCAGTCTTTCATGTGGATCTTTCAACAAATTTTATTTGGTGATGGATGCTCAGTAAGAGACTAGAATTTTTTTTTTTATGAATCTATGCAATGCATTTGTGTGTGTGTGTGTGTGTGTGTGTGTGTGTGTGTGTGTGTGTGATGGAGTTTTGCTCTTGTTGCCCAGGCTGGAGTACAATGACATGATCTTGGCTCACTACCACCTCCGCCTCCCAGGTTCAAGTGATTCTCCTGCCTTAGCCTCCTGAATAGCTGGGATTACAGGCACGTGCCACCACGCCTGGCTAATTTTTGTATTTTTACTAGAGATGGAGTTTCACGATGTGGGCCAGGCTGGTCTCGAACTCCTGGCCTCAGGTGATCTATCTGCCTCGCCCTCCCAAATTGCTGAGATTACAGGTGTGAGCCACCAAGCCAGACTGAAGCTAGGATTTTAGTTATATAGTTATATTCCAGTATTTCTTACTCTCCATTGTTACTCACCCAAACAGCATTTTCAGGCATTTTCCTTCTAATTTCATCCTGTGAAAATTTAATACTACAGATTATTATATATCTGTATATATGTAATATGTGTATATTTGTGCTTTATACATAAAATGATTACTTTTTGCCTCTCCTCCTCCTCCCCCCATTTTTACTCCCATTAGCATGGGGTTTTGCTTCCATTAAGAATGCATGGCATAGGCTGGGCGTGATAGCTCACACCTTAATCCCAGTACTTTGGGAGTCTGAGGTCGGTGGTCAGGAGTTCGAGACCAGCCTGGCCAACATGGCGAAACCATGTCTCTACTGAAAATACAAAAATTAGCCAGGCATGGTGGCCCATGCCTGTAGTCCCAGATACTTGGGAGACTGAGGCAGAAGAATTGCTTGCACCTGGGAGGCGGAGGTTGCAGTGAGCCGAGATTGCATCACTGCACTCCAGCCTGGGTGACAGAGTAAGACTCCATCTCAAAAAAAAAAAAAATGCATTGCATAGACTCATTGATAAGCTTAAAACTTGGCTGATTTAAACATATTGAGGGTACAGCCAATGACAGCTACTTCTGAGACACTAGAAAGATGGTGGCACAAGAGCAAAGGAAAATCCCTTTGTTTCCAGAAAATCTCCTGAAAAAGAGGAAAGCTTATCAAGCCCTCAAAGCCGCGCAGGCAAAGCAGGCACTTTTGGCAAAGAAGGAACAAAGGAAAGGAAAAGGGCCCAGGTTTAAGCAACTGGAATCATTCCTACAGATTCATGGCGGCAGAAATGTGACAAGGTGTGTGTCAGACTAGAAGTGAAACCTCACGCCTTGGAATTGCCAGATAAACATTCCTTGGCCTTTGTTGTATGCATCTAAAGGATTGATGGCGTGAGTTTACTGGTACGGAAAACCATTGCAAGACTTTGCCTAAAGAAAATTTTTAGTGGTGTTTTTGTAAAAGTCACCCCCGAGAACCTAAAAATGCTGGGTATATTGGAACCTTATGTGACCTGAGGATTTCCAAATCTGAAGTCTGTCCAGGAACTCGTTTTGAAATGTAGACAAGCCAAGGTCAAGAATAAGACCATTCCTCTGACAAACAACACGGTGATTGAGGAACACCTGGGGAAGTTTGGTGTCATTTGCTTGGAAGACCTCATTTATGAAATTGCCTTCCCAGGGAGGCATTTCCAGGAGATCTCATGGTTCTTGCGCCCTTTCCACCTCTCAGTGGCCCGTCATGCTACCAAAACTAGAGTGTGCTTCCCAAGGAGATGGGCACACCTGGCTATCAGGGTGAATGCATTAATCAGCTTATCCACCAGCTGAACTAGACCCATGTGCCAAACTGCAGTAAATTTTTATCAATGAAGTGTATGCGTGTGTTTTTTGTTTTGGAGATTTTTTTTGTTTGTTTTTTGGAGACAGGGTTTTCGCTCTTGTCGCCTAAGCTGGAGTGTGGTGGCATGGTCTCCGCTCACTGCAACCTCTGCCTCCTGTGTTCAGGCGATTCTCCTGCCTCGGCCTCCTGAGTGGCTGGGATTGCAAGCACCCACCACTACACCTGGCTAGTTTTTTTGTATTTAGTAGAGACGGGGTTTTGCCACATTGGTCAGGCTGTTCTTGAGTTCCCGACCTTGGGTGATCCACCCACCTCAGCTTCCCAAAGTGTTGGGACTACAGGTGTGAGCTCCTGCGCCCGGAATTTTTATCAAGTATCTTCAGAGAAGATTATTTCCTGCTTTATCTTCAGAAACTGGAAAGGAAGGGTCAAAGAAAAGATAGTAGCTGGTCAGGAGCAGTGGCTCACACCTGTAATCCCACCACTCCGAGAGGCTGCGGTGGGCGGATCACCTGAGGTCCGGAGTTCGAGACCCGCCTGGCCAACGTGGCGAAGCCCCATCTCTACTAAAAATGCAAGAATTAGTGGGTGCGGTGGCGCACGCCTGTGGTCCCAGCTGCTCGAGAGGCTGAGGCAGGAGAATCACCTGAACCCTGGAGGCAGAGGTTGCGGTAAGCTGAGATCACGCCATTATACTCTAGCCTGGGCAACAAGAGTGAACCTCTGTCTCAAAAGAAAAAAACCTAGTTTTTGGCAAGCACCATGTTCATGGCAAGCACCTCTCATCACAGTCCAGTTCCAAGGAAAAATTACGGCATTTTCTACATCGGTTGCTGCCACATCTGAAATCAGCACATTACATGGAGGAAGGAGTCCTGCTTTGTTGCATCTTCTTTCCTAGGGTTTCATGTTAGTAAATGAGTAACTCTGGCATTTATACAAGGCTCCCTAAGACTCCTGCAGCAGTAGACCAAGCCGAGACATAATTGAATCTGGAGATTCCTGGGGCCTTGTTGTGAAAAAGACTTGAAATACACATGGCAAGAAAGGTACAAAAATAAATGTTCACTTGTCTCTGCAAAAAAATAAAATAAAATAAAATCCTAATTCTGAGTATTGAAGTAGAAGTAACTTTCTTTCAAAGAACTTTGGATTTCCCCCCATCTCTCCAAACACAACTTTAAAATATGTATATATTTATTATCTTAGAGATAGGGTTTTTTCTGTTGCCTGTGCGTGAATGCAGTGATACAGTCATAGCTTGTTGCAGCCTCAAACTCCTGGACCTAAGCAGACTTCCACCTCAGACTTCCAAGTTGCTAGGAGTACTATAGGTGCATACCACTGCACTTGACAAATGTTTTTTTTTTTGCAGTGATAGGGTCTTGCTGTGTTGCCCCAGCTGGTGTTGAACCCTTTAGCTCAAACAATCCTCCTACCTCAGCCTCCCAAAGTGCTGAGATTATAGGCATGAGCCACTGTGTCTAGCCTTCAGCAGTTTTTTAATGTAAAATTTACTTCACTTTTTAAAATAATGTCTGGGATGTAAAAGGGGCTACACTTTTAGAACATAATGCTTTTATGTTTAACTTAATTTTTCAAAAACCCCAGTACAGCAGAAGCCAATTTTTTTTACATGAAGAAAGATGCTTTTTGTCTCAATTTACTGCTTTATATGTATTATTTTATATTTCCTATAGCATGAAGCCTCCTTTTAGGTCATCCAGTGGTTCAGAACACTCGACAGAGAGCTCTGTATCATTGGGGGATGGACAATTGAATAGATCTAGTTCAAGAAACTTTCCAACTGAACGGCATAACCCTACAATAACTGGGCATCAGGAGCAAACATATCTTCAAAAGGAGACTTCCACTTTGCAAATGGAACAGAATGGGGACTATGGTAGGGGCAGGTAAGGAAATATGGTGCCTGAAAATCTTTGATAATAATATGATTGTCCTGAATAGTTGACGAACATGATCTGGCAGTTGGTTTTATTTCGTTTTAATTTAATTATTGCTATATGGTTATATTAAATACATTATTTTCAGAACATGAATTGGTTGTTTTTTATAATTAAGAAATAGAGTACTCATATAGGATATAGCTATAAATCAGAGGTTTATAAAGCTATTCTGAAGTTCTTTTTAGTTCATATAGGAAAGAATAGCTCGGAAAAATAACATACCCATCTGTCTTATGGTTTTAATTTCTTCCAATTCTAAAGTATAAAAGTGGCTGGGCACGGTGGCTCACACCTGTAATCCCAGCACTTTGGGAGGCTGAGGTGAGTGGATCATTTGAGGTGTCAGTAGTTTAAAACCAGCCCGGCCAACATGATGAAACACCGTCTCTATGAAAAAATGCAAAAATTAGCCAGGCGTAGTGGCAGGCGCCTGTAATCCCAGCTACTCGAGAGGCTGAGGCAGGAGAATCACTTGAACCTGGGAGGCAGAGGTTGCAGTGAGCCAAGATCGCACCACTGCACTCCAGACTGGGTGACAGCGAGACTCTGTCTCAAAATAAATACATAAACTATAGGGGTGAGGTTATATATAGGTTATATATTGCCAATTAAACCAGAGTATGCTTCTTGTTTGAAGGGAGTGCTACTAACAAATGGGTTCAACTAACTATATGGTGTGATAGTAGGTAAAGTTTTTGGTAAATTGGCTCAAGATCCCTTAGAATAACATATTATCTTTTAGTAATAGAGAAGACTAGCCCTAAATGTAGACATATACTTAAAATAGAAATGTATACAGCTTTGATAGAATGTATATATCTGAAGAAACTTATGAGTTGTCCCCACCCCCCTCCTTTTTTGTTATTAAAAGGAGATCTCTTTTCAGAGGTCGAAGACGACGAGAGGATGACAGGATCTCAGTAAGTTTTTTAAAACTTTGAATTATATTGAGATTTTTTTCTCTTCTGTGATTTACTGGAATTGACTTATGGTCTTTCCTTTTTGGGTTTTTGTTTTATTGATTCTAGCCTTCAGCAAAGGCCTCGGCCTCCCAAAGTGCTGGGATTACAGGTGTGTGCCACTGCGCCCAGCCCAACAAATCTTTTTTAGCATTTAATTGTAGCATTCCACATGACTTCTCAAGTGGCCATCAACAATTTGGAATAAGAGATTAGGCCCCAGCCTAATTAAAACCCAGCGTGGTGGTTCACACCTGTAATCCCAGCATTTTGGGAAGCCAAGGCAGAGGTCAGGAGTTTAAGACCATTATGGCCAACATGGTGAAACCTCATCTCTACTAAAAATACAAAAATTAGCTGGGCATGGTGGCTCACGCCTGTAGTCCCAGCTACTCAGGAGGCTGAGTCAGGAGAATCACTTGAACCTGGGAGGCTGAGGTTACAGTGAGCTGAGATCGTACCACTGCACTCCAGCCTGAGCGACAGAGCAAGACTCTGTCTCAAAAAAACAAAAAACAGACATTAGATTTGGGGTTTATTCAATGTGTTGTAAATGTCATGATTGACAACTAAACATTGGGGTGAAAGAAAAGAAAAAGAAACAGGTATGCCTTCCAGTAGGTAGGTCTAGTAGAGGAGCTCTTATACCGGAGGGAGATTTTATCTGGGAATAAAATTTTGGATTTGTAAGCCTTCACATAGTAATTGGAGTGATAAGCTCATGCAGGGTACTCTCCATAGAGTGATGAAAGTGGTCTAATATGGAACTTTGGGGAATAAAGCAGCAGTGTTGGGTTGAAAATAAGTATTCAGCATGCTGGGGGTTTTGTTGTTGTTGTTTGTTTGTTTTGAGACGAGGTCTTGCTCCGTGGCCCAGGCTGGAGTACAGTGGCGTGATCTGAAACCCTGTCTCTACTCAAAATATAAAATTTAGCTGGGCATGGTGGCACATGCCTGTATTCCCAGCTACTCGGGAGGCTGAGGCAGAAGAATCACTTAAACCCAGGAGGCAGAGGTTGCAGTGAGCTGAGGTCATTCCACTGCACTCCAGTCTGGCAACAGAGCAAGACTCTGTTTCAAAAAAAAAAAAGAAAGAAAAATTAGCTCCCAAGGAAAGAATGATTAACATACCAAATGTTGTAGTGAGGTCAGGAAAAAGAGTCTGTCAGGTTTGCATTGTTGAAAGCATTGGTGACACCTAAAATAATTTTAGTGGAGTGATGACAAAGTGGAGGAAATAGAACAAGTAAGAGTGAATATAGAGTGATAGGAGGGAAGCATGAGATTTTTTAAAACATGTTATATAGAGGAAGGACATTGATCACTCTTAAGATACATAGATGGAGAAAGTTGGTGATGGTTGGATGCAGTGGCTTAATCCTGTAATCCCAGCACTTTGGAAGGCCAAGGGGAGAAGATCACTTAAGCTCAAGAGTTCGAGACCAGCATGGATAACTTAGTGAACCCTTGTCACTACTAAAAAACAAAAATTTAACCAGGTGTGGTGGCGTGCACAGCTACTCCAGATGCATAAAAGGCCAGGAGAATTACTTGAACGCAGGCAGTCAAGGCTGTAGTCAGCTATGGTTGTGTCATGGCATTCCAGCCTGGGAAACAGACCAAGACCCTGTCCCAAAAAAAAAGGACTCATAGCAAATTTAGGTAAAGTGGGTGTTTTTTATTAAGAAGATATAGCAAATTATGAAATGAATAGCGGAGATTGATTAGAAGGTTTAAGGAGTTTGGCAAAGTTTACAAAAGAAGCAGGTGAGAGAACTGACTAAAGAAAAGTAGAACTGATAAAGACTGATGAGAGCTCAAGGGAGATGCAAAACCAAGAATTTATATAGGGATACAGTTCTGCACATTATAGAGGTTTTGTTTGCTTCTTTTCTTGCAGCTTTAAGCTCTGTGGCACAGAATTTGAGAATGAGATAGCTATGTTACCTATTTTATTATTTGTCCATTTTAGAGATCTCATCCTTCAACAGCTGAATCAAAGGCTCCAACACCAAAGTTTGACCTACTAGCCTCAAATTTTCCACCTTTACCTGGAAGTTCATCAAGAATGCCAGGGGAACTCGTTTTGGAAAATAGGATGTCTGATGTTGTTAAAGGTGTCTACAAAGAGAAGGTAAACACCCACAATCTAATATGAGTCTTACCTTATGAGACCATATTTAGGCTTTATTTGCAGTGTTATTATTTAAAATTTTATTGCACTTAGTGTACATTTCTATCATAGTTTTTATTTTTAGAGTTTTCAGCATACTTGAGTGTTTTGGTTGTTTTTAAATATTCATCATAAAGCTACACAAAGGCAATAAAATGTTTCTTGGTTTTTGCATGTCCTTTTTTTTTTTTTTTTTGTTTAAAGATGGGATCTCAGCTCACTGCAGTCTCAGTGTCTACCTCCTAGGTTCAAGTGATTCTCCTGCCTTAGCCGCCCAAGTGGCTGGGACTACAGGGGTACGCCACCATGCCTAGCTAATTTTTGTATTTAGTAGAGAAAGGGTTTTGCCCCATTGTCCGGGCTGGTCTTGAATTCCTGACCCCAAGCAACCCAAGTGACCTGCCTGCCTTGGCTTCCCAAAGTGCTGGGATTACGGGTATGAGCCATCATGCCCAGCCTTGTATGTCTTTATGTCAGTCAACTCAGCCTGGTAGAACTGATAACTGATTCATGCAAGCTAAATGGTATCATTTCCATTTATGCACCTAGAATTCACCAGTGATGTAAATGAATTCTTTCAAATAATGGAAAATAGATGTCAAGAGGTTTAGATACCTCATCCTATGATTATTTGGTGTGTAGACCTCGCCATATTAGAAATCCTCATGTCTCACAAGTTTTTCTCATTTTCTACTTTTTAAATTCTAATTCAGTTTTTTTAAAAAAAAAATTATTGTAATAGCACGTCTATAGTATATTTAGGCTTTTAATGAAAAAACACCCCCCTGCAACTACATGCAACTCCTTAACTATTTCTCCCAACTTTTATTCCTTTCTCTTTTTTCTTTTTCTTTTTCTTTTTTTTTTTTTTGAGACGGAGTCTCGCTCTGTTGCCCAGGCTGGAGTGCAGTGGTACAATCTCAGCTCACTGCAACCTCCGCCTCCCGGGTTTAAGCCATTCTTCTGCCTCAGCCTCTGGATGGCTGGGACTATAGGCATGCACCACCACACCTGGCTAATTTTTTTGTATTTTTGGTAGAGATGGGGTTTTACCATATTGGCCAGGTTGGTCTTGAACTCTTGACCTCGTGATCCACCCATCTTGGCCTCCCAAAGTGCTGGGATTACAGGGGTGAGCCACCGTGCCTGGCCTATTCCTTTATTTCTAATTAACATTCTTTTATTGTAACCTTGGCTTTTCCATTTTCCACAGTGTCTGTAAACTTCACATTCTCAAGCTAAAGATTTAGCTCTCTTAAACCAACATACTCACACTTTTCCCATCCTCCTGATACATTGTACTTCATTATATCTAAGATATCATCAATTATAAATCACCCATTATTTTAGTATCTCTAAGAAAGTAAAAGATGTTGCTAGTTACGCTAGGATACACCATCCTTTGTAAGTCACATATCAGTATTACATATTTTTTTCACGGCTGAGACTCAAACAAAATATACTATGATTGTTTTTTTGTACACTCTCAGTGCCCTACTGCATAGCTGTGTTCCTCGGCCTTGTCTTTACCATCACCCTGTGAATTTTCTTTACTCTTCCTTTATCATATCCCCATTTTTTCCTCACTCTTGTTTGACTCTCTTATGTTAAGGTGGTCATCTTCCACAGTAATGAAGTATAAATTTCTTGCATTCTGAAAATATTTTTTTGCTCTCAAATTGATCAGTAGTTCATTTCTGTATTGGAATCTCCATTAGAAATCATTTTCCCTTGGAATTTTGAAGGTATTATTCCACTGTCTTCTTCCTTTAAAAAAATATTGTAACATGTAGTAGTTACTTCATAAATTCTTGGGAGGCCGAGGGTGGGCAGATCACCGGTGGTCAGGAGTTTGAGACCAGCCTGACTAACATGGCGAAACACCAGCTCTACTAAGAATACAAAAAAAATTAGCCAGGCATGGTTGTGGGCGCCTATAATCCCAGCACTTGGGAGGCTGAGGCAGAAGAATTGCCTGAACCCAGGAGACAGAGGTTGCAGTGAGCTGAGCAGAGATAATAATGATAATTAAAAAATAATAACTTACAAACCATTATTAGCTTGTAAGCGATAACAAACCAAGTTGAAGGCTAGATTTCGCCTTGCATGTCTTAGTTTGCCAACCCCTGCCCTAGGTGATAAAACTGTGTGCCTGTTTTTGAATACATTATAAATGGAATTGTACAGTATGTATTCTGTTACTTCTTTCATTTTGTGTGAAATGAAACGATTCATCACTGTTGATACAGATTATTGTTGTTCATTTTGAACTATTGTGTAATATTCTATTGTCGGAAATAAAACATTTATTCATTGTACTGTTAATGGACATTTTGCCATTATAAATCTTCATGTGAGGAAGAACTTTTCTAGGATATATACATCAGCTTGTGTTCTTTTAAAAAATTTTTTCTCCCTAGACTGCTCAGCAGGATCTTTTAAAATTTTAAAGTCTTTCAAGTATTTTTTGAGATAGAGTCTTGCTTTGTTGCCCAGGCTGGAGTGCAGTGGCATGATCTCCGCTTAATGCTACCTCTGCTGCCCAGGTTCAAGCGATTCTTGTGCCTCAGCCTCCCGAGTGGCTTGGGACTATAGGCGCCACCATGCCCAGCTAATTTTTATATTTTTAGTAGAGGTGAGGTTTCACTGTGTTAGCCAGGCTGGTCTCAAACTCCTGACCTCAGATCATCCGCCCACCTCAGCCTCCCAAAGTGCTAGAATTGCAGGCATGAGCCACTATGCCTGGTCAGTCTTTCAGGTTTTTAAGAAACAGATTCATATATTTTTTACGTATTCTGCATACTAATCCTTTGTCACATATAGTTACATATAGTACAAATACTCTTTCACTTCTGTGGTTTCTTTTCAGTCTTTAGTGCCTGTAGGTAGAAACAACTTCTTAATTTTAATATGGTACTATTAGTCTTTTCTTTATAGTGTGCTGTTTTTATTTCATGCTTAGGAAACGATCTGGCTTCCATAGATTCTTTTGTTTTTTTTTTTGAGATAGAGTCTGCCTCCGTCGCTCAAGCTAGAGTATAATGGCATGATCTTGGCTTACTGCAGCCTCTACCTCCCAGGTTCAAGCAATTCTCTCACCTCAGCCTCCATAGTAGCTGGGATTACAGGCACACACTACCACACTTGGTTAATTTTTTTGTATTTTCAGGAGAGACAGGGTTTTGTTATGTTGGCCAGGCTCGTCTCGAACTCCTGGCCTCCAGTGATCTGCCTGCCTTGGCCTCCCAAAGTGCTGGCGTTACAGCTGTGAGCCCAGCCCCAGCCTGTTTTTCACAAATTAACCTTAGCAGCTTAATGGCTCTTACTCATTTCAGCGAATGCTTGGTAGACCCTTTCAATCAGGAAACGCAAGTCTTTCTCTGCTGGGAAGTTTTTTGGTATAATCTCTTTGATAAATTCTCACCTCTTTTCTCTCTTGAAATCTTAATTTGGTGTTGAACTTTATAGGTTACTTTTGTTTTTTTGTTTTTTCGATTGAAATGAAGTCTCGCTCTATCTCCCAGGCAGGAGTGCAGTGGTGCAATCTTGACTCACTGCCACCTCTGCCTCCCGGGTTTAAACAGTTCTTCCACCCTCAGCCTCCCCAGTACGTGAGACTACAGGTGCGTGCCACCATGCCCAACTAATTTTTGTATTTTTGGTAGGACAGTTTCACCATGTTGGCCAGGCTGGTCTCAAACTCTTGACCTCAGGCGATCCACCCACATTGGCCTCCCAAAGTGCTTGGATTACAGGCGTGAGCCACCACCACCAGACCTTACTTAAGTTTAACTCTTTGAGACGGGGTCTGTGTCACCCAGGGTAGAGAACAGTGGCATGATCTTGGCTTCTTGCCGGCTTGATCTCTAGATTCAAGTAGTCCTTCTGCCCTAGCCCCCCAAGTAGCAGGGGTTACAAGTGCAGGCCACCATGCTGGGCTAATTTTTGTAGAGATAGGGCTTTGCCACGTTGCCCAGGCTGGTCTTGAACTTCTGGGCTCAAGTGGTCTGCCCACCTTGGCCTCTCAAAGTGTTAGGATTACAGGGATGAGCCACTGCACCTGGCCTTTCTTAAAATCTTTTTTTGTTTGTCTTTTAGATGGAGTTTTGCTTTGTTGCCCAGACTGGAGTGCAGTGGTGTGATCTCAGCTCATTGCAATCACTGCCTCCTGGGTTCAAACGATTGTCTTGCCTCAGCCTCCCAAGTAGCTGGGACTACAGACGTGGTGGCACACACCCGGCTACTTTTTTTGTATTTTTAATAGAGACAGGGTTTCACCGTGTTGGCCAAGCTGGTGTCAAACTCCTATTCTCAAGTGATCTGCCTGCCTCAGCCTCCCAAAGTCCTGGTATTAAGGTGTCAGCTACCATGTCTGGCCTAAACATCTGTTTTTATCTTTGTTCTTATTTGTATTTTCTGCAAAGTTTTTCTGAACATTATCTTCTAATCCTATTGAACATCTTATTTCATCCATCAATTTTAATTTCTAGGGCTGTTTTCTAGATTCTATGCCTGCAGTATAAATATACATAACAGTGTTTACCACCTTTTTTTAAATATACCATCTTAACCATTTTAAGTGTGTACAGTTTAGTAGTATTAAGTACATTCACATGGTTGTGCAGCTAACTCTAGAACTCTTTTATCTTGCAAAATTAAAACTCTATACCCATTAAACCATTCTGTCTTCCTCCCTTCTCCTGTCCTTTAGCAACCACCATTCTACTTTGTGTCTCTGAATTGACTACCTTAGTAATCCATATAAGTAGAATCATACAGTATTTGTCTTTCTATGACTGGTTTATTTTACTTAACATCCTCAAGGTTCATTCATGTTGAGCGTTAATCAAGATTTCATTCATTTATTTTTTTAATGCAGCCTACAAACGTTGGTTTTCTTTTCTTTTTTTTTTTTTATGAGACACTCTTACTCTTGTTTACAGTAGGGAGTCAGTGGCGCTATCCTATCATGGCTCACTGCAGCAGCCTCAACCTCCTAGGCTCACTTGATCCTCTCAAGTAGCAGGGACAACATGTGGACACCCCCACACCCTACCTAAATATTTTATTTTATTTTATTTTGTAGGGATAAGATCTTGCTATGTTGCCCAAGGCTGGTCTTGAACTCCTGGGCTCAAGCAGTCCTCCCACTTCAGCCTCCCAATGTGCTGGGATTATAGCCCTGAGCCACCACGCCCAGTCCATATTTAACTTTTTAAGTAGCTGCCACATTGCTTTCTAAAGCAGTGCATCATTTTACATTACCACCCTTTATGTATGTGTTTTAATGTTTTCATATCATCACCAACATTTGTTAATGTCTGTCTTTTTTATTGTAACCATCCTTGTGGGTATGAAGTGATTTTTCATTGTAGTTTTGCTTTGCATTTTTGTAATGACTAGTGATGTTGACCATCTTCTCATGTGCTTATTAGCCATGTGTATATCTTCTTTGGAAAAAGGCCTAAGTGTAATTTTGAAAAATGTTTTTACTTTAAGGATAATGAAGAGTTGAGAGTTAGTTGCCCAGTGCCTGCAGATGAGCAAACAGATTGCACTTCTGTCCAGCCACTCAATATGAGTACCAGTTCTCCATGTACCGCGGAGCTTGCTGCATTAAGGTACAAGTTTTAGTACAGAGAATCTTCAACCTAGGCCGGGCGCGGTGGCTCACGCCTGTAATCCCAGCACTTTGGGAGGCTGAGACGGGCGGATCACCTGAGGTCGGGAGTTCGAGACCAGCCTGACCAATATGGTGAAACCCCATCTTTAAAAATAAAAAAAATAAAAAAATAAAAAAAAGAAAATCTTCAACCTTAAATTACTTTTTCTGGCTGGGCGCGGTGGCTCATGCCTGTAATCCCAGCACTTTGGGAGGCCGAGGCAGGTGGATAACCTGAGGTCAGGAGTTCAAGTCCAGTCTGGCCAACATGGTGAAACACCGTCTCTACTAAAAGTACAAAAATTAGCCGGGCGTCGTAGTGGGCGCCTGTAATCCCAGCTACTGGGGAGGCTGAGGCAGGAGAATTGCTTGAACCCGGGTGGCAGACGTTGCAGTGAGCCAAGAGCATGCCACTGCACTCCAGCCTGGGGGACAGAGTGAGACTCCGTCTCCAAAAAAAAATTTTTTAATTACTTTTTCTTCTGATTAGTTGCTCAACTGTTCCTTAATGCTATTCTGAGTCTAATTGCAAGCTCTTTTTCTCTTAGCACAACTCAGCAAGAAAAGGATCTAATAGAGGATTCCTCTGTTCAGAAGGATGGTCTCAACCAGATGACTGTACCAGTTTCTCCTCCAAGTACTACAAAGCCATCAAGGGCAAGTACTGCTTCACCATGTAATAGTAATCTGAATGCAGCTACAACTGTGGCTCTACAGGTAATTTGAAGGTTTTAGTTTATATTTTAAAAAATAAAATAGATTAGTTTTTTTCACTTTAACACTTTGTTAGAGCAGAGTCATTTGGAAGTAGCCCAAATTGGGGCTCACTGTATCAGAAAGACACTTAAGGAGTTTAAGTTCACTGCAAAGAGATGGAAAGTTTTAATCATGTTGAGGGAGTGAAGAACTTACTGTTGATTCTGTTTCCTTCCATTTTTTTTTCTGTTCATATGGTTAAGTGAAGCTTCTTCCAAACCCACATCAGGATGAATTTATCATTTTAGGGCTAACATAAAAAGGCCTTGTGCCTCTTGATATTCTTTTTGTTGTATATGTGATACTTAGCAAGTCTGTAAGTGGCCATTGAGAGGCCACTCCCACTTATTCAAGTTCCAGAATTGTT
This sequence comes from Aotus nancymaae, assembly GCF_030222135.1. Taxonomy (NCBI): domain Eukaryota; kingdom Metazoa; phylum Chordata; class Mammalia; order Primates; family Aotidae; genus Aotus; species Aotus nancymaae. The sequence goes on from NW_026988428.1 coordinate 34,298,518, forward strand.
TTATAATTGTATAATTGGGAAAATACTGAAAAGGAGAATAAAACACAAGATTTACCTATATAATCCCTAGCATTTTAGTACAGCACCTTTTCAAATACATTGAAAGGGCTATCTTCTCATTTAATAATGATAGTAATACTGAAATAGCAGCTACCATTTGAATGCTTACTATGTATTATTAGGACTAGTGCTTGAAGACTTTACATGGTTTATTCTGTTCTCACAACACCTCTATTCCACCTTTTTTGGTTGAGGTAACTAAGATTTTTTATTAGTGTTCTGTTTATACCATTGGTTTCTAACTGCTCTGCTGGGATTCTTTTGGAATCTTCGGTTCTTCCTAGCAAGGAAACAGGAGCAGAACCATTTTATTTCTTCATATGGCTATAGCGTTATTAATCTAATCTGTCCTTTCCTGTTAGACATTTAGGTCATTTCCAGTTCTATCATCATTATAAACAATGCTGACATGAACATCCTTCAGTTAAATTCCTCAAGTGAAATTATTGTGTAATAAATAAATGTTAAAGATTATACCACAGTACTCTAAGCAATATATATTAGAGTACTTGTTGCCCTTTTCTGGAAGATAACCTGTGGTGTTCTTGTGGTTAACACAGTTATTTTTGTACTTTATTATTTAGAGAATGTGTACCATAAATATTTTTTTTACCATCACTTCAAAGGAACCCCGAAAGTTAAGTTACGCTGAAGTGTGCCAGAAGCCCCCTAAAGAGCCATCTTCAGTTCTTGTGCAGCCACTACGAGAACTTCGCTCCAATGTAGTGTCTCCCACCAAAAACGAAGACAGTGGAGCTCCTGAGAAGTCTGTTGAGAAACCACATGAGAAGCCAGAAGCAAGGGCTAGTAAGGATTATTCTGGCTTCCGAGGCAATACCATTCCCAGGGGAGCAGCTGGAAAAATCAGGGAACAGAGACGCCAGTTTAGCCATAGGGCTATACCTCAGGGAGTGACTCGACGTAATGGCAAAGAGCAGTATGTGTCACCCAGATCACCAAAGTAAAAATCAACACAACTATTCAAAAACCTCTCTCTTCCAGTTAAACTTGAGCTGTGGCTATATTGAACTGTTTTGGAGGGGATGGGGTAGCCAGGAAAGAAACAAGAGAAAGTACGTCCTTAAATCATTATGGATTTTGGAGTTATGAGTGATAGGATCCCAAAATTCATCTCTAATGTGATTTTTAAATGCTGGAGGATTCCAATCAATATAAATATATATATATATATATACACACACACATATATAAAAAGTATAGTTTTTCTATTTTTGGTTTTGGTTTTAATTTGCAGAGATTTGCTGCCAGGAATCAATTTTGAGAGTTCAGATTTAGCTTGGAGGCAAAAAAAAAAAAAAAAAAAAGACATTATACATCCTTCAGTATAGGAGATGAGGGAGTGAGAGAAAATATTTTTTGAAGAAGCATTTCTGTAAAATTATAAATTACTTTTTTAAATCTATTTAAAGTTTGGCTTGAAGAATGCCATCTCTGACTATATGGCCTTGTATTGCAAAGCAGATCAGTGGCTGGGGTGCCTGTTGTGGGTGTGAGTGTGTACAAGAGTGATTGAAGCCAAATCTGTTGTCATGTTAGTAAATGATTTGAAAACTGAATGTAATACTTGAGTAGATTTTTTCTAGTTTGAAATTTAGTCTTTTTGACCTTACTAATATTTCATTCAACAAGTTCTGAAACTCTGATTGTACTCTGAGATGTGACTACCAATCAGTTTGATACTCAAGGAAAGAATAGGGGTTATTCAAAAAACTGAAAATTTCATCTTGGATCTCAGTGCATAGGTCAAATGGATTTCAGAGGTTTAAGCTTCCCTGTGATTCCCCCTTCCCCCAAAATGGGAAACAAAATTTTTTTTTCTTACTCCATTTGTTACTTTCTGTTCTTGGACTGCTCACCCCCAAAAGCAAAATAACCAACTACCTGCTGAATTGTATGTTTGTAATTGCTTTGACCAGTTTAGTCAAATCATATAAATTGTTCTAAATTTCAGAATTGAACATTGAAGTATTTACTCTTCTGTTCACACATTTAGAATTTTAGATCCCAAGATGGTAGGGCAGACTGACCCTACAGTAATTTATTTGTTGTTAGTGTTAAAGATGAAACATTGTAATTGACTCTTAAGTGTTAAATAGTGTAGAAGTAATTTTTTTTTTTTTTTTTTTTTTTACAAAAAAGGGCTTAATTTTAGGGGGGACTTATTTCTGTTTACAATGTATTTATCACCTTTCTTCCCTCCTCTTCTCCCCCACACCCAAAAAACATAGTTTGGAATTCACTGAAACAGAACCAGCAAGTTGTGAGATTAAAGATGAGAAAGATGGTTGAAGAAAATTAATGCATAATTTCTCAGTGAATAAAATTGTAGCTCTCATATACTAAATAGATGAGTTTACATGCTGTTGTTTAGAAAATGGCTAAAATATTAAAACCGTGTTGTGTCTATTTTAAGTCATGCCATATTCAGAGCTCTATGTAAGGTGGGTTTTATTTTTCTTGTAAGGGATAGTTTGTAATAGTAAGAACTGTCCCATATGTTAAGTGAATTACATATGTACAAATTGAAACTGTAAATTGTGAACACTGGAAAGCACCATTGTGACATAGAGTAAACATCTTAGTAATATATTCAAGTGAATGTAAATGGTGGTTAAAATTACATTGCTGTGAAATTCATCTTCCAACTCTAAGTTAAGCTTTGGAGATACGTATTAGTGGTTAACTGTTAAGAGCTTTGAAAAACTGCACATATCTGTACAAGCCAGAATGAATTACTATTTCTTTGACTTATTATTAGCTTGACAGTTGCTTTTGATTTGATTGTTTTATGACATGGTATAATATATTTACTCAGTTTGAAACTATTCATTTCTACACACTATTTTTAAAAATCACCTACTAGGTGAAAAATACAATAAAACTACCTGTGCTGAAATTTGGGGGGAAGTTTAGATCCTTTAAAAAAAAAGTATTAATCGTTGACTACATCTATGATAAAAAAAAGTGCTTATTTTGGTTTACTAAGATAATGCAGTTGGTGGAAATGATAAACATTTTAAGTGTTAACATCCTTTGAATGCATTGGATTTCAGAGAATAAAAATTTCGTAAAAATCACTTGGTAAGGATTATAAACTTAATTACTGCACTTAAAATGAAACATTACTTTTTCTAAACAATGTGTCACAAATGTAGGCCTGTATTACTTGTATGCTTGTGTGACTTAGTCCACCAACTTCTAAAAATTTAAATGTCCTAATAAAACACAAGAGTCTTCTTTTAGAAGAAAGCAAGTATATTTTTGCTTTTTTTTCCCAATGTTATTGAAAGTAGAAATTCAATTTGAAGATACAACCTTTTAAAAAAATTTCTTAAGACAATGTTTTTAATTTAATTTGCCTCATTACATCTAATAGTTCCCATTTGATGGGATATATAGGGAAGAGTGAGAGTGTGTGTATGTGTGTGTAATATATATATTAACAGTATGTATTTAGCATTTATTTTATTACAGCAGATTTAAAGTTTGTATCTAAATAATGCCTGTGAGTTGTGTGAAGCTGTTGGCTTTTTTCCAACATTACTCTGTAACTAATGAGGTTGGATATTCATTGTAGTTTATTTATTTGGTTCTTTAGATGGAGGAATTTAAATATCAAATTTTTCTCTTCACCTTTATGACTTGACATTTTCTTGGTCTGTTGGGGGCTAAAAGTAGGTATAAATGATATTGAATGTTTGATATAGTGATACTCTGCCATAGTTCTTACTGCATGAAAAGAACAAGGGTCACACAAGTTCATCACTTTGCAATTCATAGAGAAGATGCATAGAGACATTGCAAAACCTGTCTCCATTTGCTATCCTGATAATTAAGGTTTTCATAATATCTAGGGCTTGTCTCTGAGTAATTTTAATTTTGCCAGATACACCGATAATTAATTAAAATAGTGATCCATCTAAGTTTTTTTCAACTGGATTTTGAGGAAGATAAGACCTTTCAATGATAAGGTATTGTTGTGGTAATTATCTTACGTGCTGAATTTGCAGATGATCAGATGCCATGCAGAGTTCTGATTTATTTTTGTTTCCTAAAATTAAGATAGCTTAAATATTGTTTCACATTCCTTTTTCTTTTTTAAATAACCAGGTTTGCTTTGGAGAGGCTTAATGATGGAATGTTAGCATCTTCACTAGGGTAAAGGAGAACAAAAAGAATGTTGCTGGAACATAAAAATAGTATGTAAAAGTTAATGAACAGTTCTCTAGTTTTATTGGTTATGACCTTAATGATTAGTCTCTTGGCTTAAATGTCCACTGGTTTTACTATGACACAGTTGAACAACACTGGGGTTAAGCCACGTTAAGTCTCTGATATTTATGCTGGCAATATATATTAACCATATTTAAAAAGTACCAATTTTGTTTTGTTTTTACAGAAAAGAAAACTCAAAAGAACAGTGTATTCCTTTTGAGGGGCTTTTATAAATTCTTAACTAACATATGATGGGTTTTTTTCCCCAATTTTTTATATTTCCTTAAAATTTTGGTGGCCATTAATTTAACTTTAGGCTTTTGGGCATATGCTAGTCTGAGCTTCCAAAAAGATACATACGCGTTTCTCTATTCATGAGCTGAATGAGGATATTTTAAGAAGTTGAAAGATAATTTATTTTCAAGTTGTGAGTAAATTCTCTTTTAAAATTCACCTGATTATTAGATAACTTAAAATTTATTTTTAAAAGCTGACAACTTTTTATGAGTCGTCGAGTAGACAGTTCCTAAAAGTGTAACTCAGATATTAGTGGGCTGTGTATTAAATGGTTTTATTTTCAGTTTTGCAGCACAGAACACTGTTGAAATATCCATATCAACTTGATTTTTTTAACCTAATTCAGGTGTCCTTTGACATCTCTTAAATGTTGGGGGTGGGGGTCAGAGCCAGTTATCGGGCTTCTATTTTGTTGATTGCTTAGATTTGTTCCTGTTGTCAAAATTGTTGCCCCCAAAATTGGTGTGGCACATGCTCATTCATAAAATGTTAAAATGAGTACATCCTTGTATTTGTATTTGTTTCAACATCGCCAAGGTGCTATGGGAAATTAAAGTAACAAAATTAGAAAAAAAATAAAATTATTAAAAAGCAGAACTGGTTTCCTTTTCTCTAGGTGTGGTGTATGTCTAATGACTACTTCTGTTTACCTCTCAGTTTTATATGTTGCCATCACTAATTCTATCATTCTGGCCTAAGCTGTTTTTTGGATGGTGAAGGGAGTGGAAAGTAATGTGTTTTACATAAAACGAGGGCAGAGAGACAAAATTCAGCTTTATGATCCTAGGATTTTCTTGTAATTATTTTAGTGTCAGAAGCAGTTATTAAAGGCAGGGAAAAGGCCGGGCATGGTGGCTCACACCTGTAATCCCTGCACTTTGGGAGGCCAAGGCGGGCTGATCACCTGAGGTCAGGAGTTAAAGACCAGCCTGACCAACATGGTGAGATCCCGTCTCTACTAAAAATACAAAAATTAGCTGGATGCGGTGGTGGGTGCCTGTAATCCCAGCTACTTGAGAGGCTGAGGCAGGAGAATTGTTTGAACCTGGAAGATGGAGGTTGCAGTGAGCTGAGATCACACCATTGCACTCCAACCTGGGTGACGAGTGAAACTCAGTCTCAAAATAAAGGAGGAAAAAGACGAGGTGCAGTGGCTCACACCTGGAATCCCAGCACTTTGGGAGACCAAGGTGCAAGGATCACTTGAGGCTGTGAGTTCAAGACCAGCCTGGGCAATATATCAACCCCATCTCTACAAGTGGTAAACACCTGTAGTCTCAGCTAATAACCTAGAGGATGAAGCAGGAGGATTGCTTGACCCCAGAAGTTCAAGGCTGCAGTGAGCTATGATGGTGTCAGTGCACTGAAGCATGGGCAAAAGAGCAAGACCCCATCTCAAAAAAAGAAAATAGTGATTGGGGAACAGGAATCATGGTAATGTATAGCTTAAAGATTGTACCTTTGCCAAGTGTGGTGTCTCACACCTGTATTCCAAGCACTTTGGGAGTTCGAGGTGGGCAGATCACCTGAGGTTGGGAGTTCCAGACCAGCCTGACCAACGTGGAGAAACCCTGTCTCTACTAAAAATATAAAATTAGCCAGGCGTGGTGACTCATGCTTGTAATCCCAACTACTTGGGAGACTGAGGCAGAAGTGCTTGAACCTGGGAGGCCGGGAGGCAGAGGATGCAGTGAATTGAGATCATGCCATGGCACTCCAGCCTGGGCAACAAAAAGGAAACTCCTTCTCAAGAAAAAAAAAAATACATACCTTCGTGGAACAGATTGTGGCCTCATTGAGTATGTCAGTATCAAGCCTAGCTAGAGGGTATTTGGGACTTCTCGGAGGGAAAATTGACTAGGGAATTTAAATTAGTTTTAATTTTTTTAAAATGCTTTATTTTAAAGCAAAAATGGAAAAGCTAAGTCAGTCTCTGGCTTTTTAACAGGTATCTGTAAATTATTGTGACACATTTTACTGAATATATATTGCTAAAAAATAATGTGGACGGGTGCTGTGGCTCGCGCCTATAATCCCAGCACTTTGGGAGGCCAAGACGGGTGGATCAGCTGAGGTCAGGAGTTCGAGACCAGCCCGACCAACAGGGTGAAATCTCATCTCTACTCAAAATGTAAAAATTAGCCGGGCATGGTGGCTCATGCTACTCTGGAGTCTGAGGCACGAGAATCACCGGGAGGCAAAGGTTGCAGTAAGTGGAAATCCCGCCACTGCACTCCAGCCTGGGTGACAGGGCAAGTCTCTGTCTCCAGGAAAAAAAAAAAAAAAAAAAATGGTGTTTTATGTCTATTATGCCACAGTTTATTCTGAAGTTGTCTTAAATGAATTTTTATTTACTTTTGAGATTGAGTCTTGCTCTGTCTCCAGGCTGGAGTGCAGTGGTGCAAACTTGGCTCCCTGCAACTGCCGCCTCCTGGGTTCAAGTGATTCCCCTGCCTCAGCCTCCCAAGTAGCTGGGACTACAGGCGTGTACGAACATGCCTGGCTAATATTTTTAAATTTTAGTAGAGACAGGGTTTCACCATGTTGGCCAGGATGGTCTCAATCTCCTGACCTCATGATCTGCCTGCCTCGGCCTCCCAAAGTGCTGGGATTACAGGCGTGAGCCACCACACCCAGCTTGAAGTGAATTTTTTAATGGTAGAACTCTTTGTTTTGGGGGTTTTTTTTGAGACAGTCACTGTCACCCAGTCTGGAGTGCAGTGGAGCAATCTCAGCTCACTGCAACCTCTGCCTCCCAGGTTCAAGCAATTCTCCTGCCTCAGCCTCCGGAGTAGCTGGGAATACAGGTACGTGTCACCGTGACTGGCTAATTTTTGTATTTTTACTAGAGATGGGATTTCACCATGTTCGCCAGGCTGGTCTCGAACTCCTGACCTCAAGTGTTCCACCCACCTTGGCCTCCCAAAGTGCGGGATTACAGATGTGACCCACCATGCCCAGGCAGTGGTAGAACTCTTAAGTCTATAAATGTGGCCTAATTTCAAATTATATTCTCAGAACTATTTACTATTTTACCGAGTTACGTAATATAGATACATGTGTAGATACACCTTAAGGTAACAGACTTAATATGAGCATTCACTTTAATAATTACTTAGCTTTTTAACTAGCATTGCCTTTAGCTAAACCTTTAATTTGCAAATGAACAATTATTTATCTTAAGGAAGATGGCTAATGTCAGTGAGCAAAGTCGTGCTGGTAATGACAGGTTTCTGGGGGTTAAGTGCTAACAAAGCCTTAGGGGACTTACGTCAGTGTTTTAGTCTATTTGGCCAAGAAATGAGGGGTGCATAACTTTAATTTTATATAAAGAGCACAGTATTCTTTTTAGTGGACCCAAAACCAAATTGGTAAACTCAAGTAGATTCTCATGTTGTATTTAAAATGAGTGATTTTGCAGTTTCATTCCATACACCTTATATTTAACTACACTTGTTAGAAAATATTAACCTAAATATTATATCTTCTTTAATTACATACCCGGAGGTTTTTTATTTCCTTTTTTGTTGTTGCTCATTCACCATCATACTCTGATATACCTGGAGGTTTTTAAATGAAAAGTTCTAACAGTTACTGGTAAAGAATTGTGAATTTTCTTAAAACCATAAAGAGTGTCTTTAGAAAGGAGAGAGAAGTGTTATCACACAAAAAAAGTGTCGTTAATTTGTAGGAGAATTTTAAGGAATTGGAATGTTTTCACTTTTTAAATACTGTTCCCAAATCAGCACCCCCAGTTTCTTACCTTTTTGTTTAAGACAGGATCTCACTGTCAAGCCAGGCTGGAGTGCAGTGGCACAGTCGTGGCTCACTGTAACCTTGAACTCTTGGGTTCTGGCAATCCCACCTCAACCTCTGCAGTAGCTGGGACTACAGGCACAGGCCACCATGTCTGGCTAGTTTTAGTTTTGTTTTTTATTTATTTTGAGACAGTCTTGCTCTGTTGCACAGGCTGGAGTATAATGACACAGTCATGGCTCACCATGATTCAAATAATTATTGAATTGACCTCCTGGATTCAAGTGATTCTCCCACCTCAGCCTCCCAAGTAGCTGAGACTACAGGTATGCTTCACTACACCAGCTGATTTTTCTTTTTCTTTCTTTCTTTTCTTTTTTTTTTTTTTTTTTTTTTTTTTTTGGTTGGTGTTTGTAGAAATTGTCTCACTGTATTGCCCAGGCTGGTGTCAAACTCTTGGGCTCAAGCAATCCTACTGCCTTGGCCTCTGGAACTGCTGGTATTACAGGTTAAGCCACTGCATCTAGCCCTAGTTTACCTTTTAAAATACATTTTTTAGACAGCCATTCATCAAAACTGAGGGTATTGATGGCATTGGAGCTAATCATAAGGGAGTCTTTATTTAATCAGTATTTATTGTATGCTATGTTCCAGACTCTGCTAGGCAGCAAAAATAGATAGGATTCCTGCCCTTAACGGTCCTTAGCATGAAAAAGTCATAAATAATTGCAAAATTTAGAACAGTAGTAAATATGACAGGTGGATTCTGTCTGACAGTCTATGAGATTGGAGTAGAGGATGGTACAAGAAGGAATGCTCGGAGCAACTGAGAGGACATACATCTGAAAGGGTAGGTAGTCAATTATATGAGCAGGTAGAGGGGGGAACAACCGATATCACTTTATGGAAGAATTGTAAGCTCCTGCAGTTACAGCGTGGGGAATATTGTTCCATCTTCTAAGATAAGGCTGGAGAAGTAGGTAAGAGCCAAACTCCTGGGATCGGAAATGTGCATTGTGGCACTGAGACAGGGTGTCACTCTGTCACCCAGGCTGGAATACAGTGGTGCCACCACGGCACACTGCAGCCTCTACCTCCTGGACTCAGGCAAGCCTCCTGAGTGGCTGGGACCGCAAGTGCACACTGCCACTGTTTTTGTCGAGGCACGCTCTTGTTTTGTTGCCCAAGCTAGTCTAGAACTCTTGGGCTCAAACAATACTCTCACCTCAGCCTCCCAAAGTGTTGGGATTCCAGACATGAGCCACTGTGCCCAGCCTACGAGTAGTTTTTAGATGATTATGATTATATTATAGCTTTTGGAAGATATTTTGTAATCCTAACCATGGCAAAAGGGGAACTTGGCTGGATGGCGTGGCTGATGCCTGTAATTCCAGTACTTTTGGAGGCCGGGTATGGCAGATCACCTGAGGTCAGGAGTTCCAGACCAGCCTAACCAACATAATGACCCTCCATCCCTACTAAAAATACTGTTAGCCAGGCGTGTTGGTGCACCCCTGTAATCCCAGCTATTCAGGAGGCTGAAGCAGGAGAATTCCTTGAACCTGGGAGGTGGAGGTTGCAGTGAGCTGAGATTGCGCCACTGCACTCCAGCCTGGGCTACAGAATGAGACTCCGCCTCAAAAAAATGTTTCCTTTCCAAAATGGGGGGACAAAAAAAATACTGAACCAAAACCAATCCTTCTCTTTTTTGGTCGAGACGTGGTTTGATTACCCAGGCTGGAAGCACAGTGGCACGAAGACAGCTCACTGCAGCCTCAGCCTCCTGGGCTCAGGTGATCCTCCCACCTCAGCCTCCTGAGTAGCTGGGACCACAAGTGCACACTGCCACCAGGCCTGGCTATTTTTAAATTTTTTTGTGGAGACACGTTCTTGGTTTATTGCCCAGGCTGGTCTTGAACTCTAGGGCTCAAGTGATCCACCTGCCTCAGCCTCCCAAAGTGCTGGAATTACAGGCATGCACCACCCTTCTCATTCTTCAAAACCAATCCTTTTAAATCCAGTAGTTAATCTGTAGTATATGGTGGTTTTAATTAAATTATGCTTTCATCGAATTTTAAACATGATGGTTAGGCACAGGGCTAAAAATCATATCTGCCCCTTTTTTTTCTTATCTTGATTCTTGTGTCCTTAATCCAATTCATCATTCTCTTTCCCACCTGGACAATTGCCAAGTCACCACTATTGTGCTAAGCATATGATTTCATTCAAGACTTAATGTTTTCAGTCCTCACCAATCAGGTCTCTCTCCCGCCTACTGTAGAGAAATAAAAGCATTATGCTTGTCATTACTGTTTATTACCTCTTAAAATTTTTTTTTCTTCATTATCAATTTGCCATTTTTCTGTGAATCCAAAAAAGACTGATAATTCATTTCTTCTTAAGCAAACCAGTTGTTTCCAGAAGTAATAACAAACCCATAAATATGTCTTTTTTTTTTTTTTTAATACGGAGTCTTGCTCTGTCACCCAGACTGGAGTGCAGTGGTGTGATCTCGGTTCACTGCAACCTCTGCCTCCTGGGTTCAAGCAATTCTCCTGCCTTAGCCTCCTGAGTAGCTGAGATTACAGGCACCCACTACCACGCCCAGCTAATTTTTGTATTTTTAGTAGAGACAGGGTTTCACCATGTTGGTCAGGCTGGTCTTGAACTCCTGACCTCGTGATCCACTCACCTAGGCCTCCCAAAGTGTTGGGATTACAGGCGTGAGCCACCTCGCCCGGCCACAAATATGTCTTGAAGGTTGTAGAATTTGAATGTCTGTCAAAACTTTTCCCACCCCCAGCCAGTCATGGTGGCTCATGCCTGCAATCCCAACACTTTGGGAGGCGAAGGTGGGTGGATCACTTGGGGTCAGGACCAGCCTGGCCAACATGTCACTAAAAATGCAAAAATTAGCCAGGTGTGGTGGTGGGCACCTGTAATCCCAGGTACTCAGGAGGCCAAGGTAGGAGAATTGCTTAAACCTGGGAGGTGGAGGTTACAGTAAGCTGAGAACATGCTGTTGCACTCCAGCTTGGGCAACAGAGAGAGGCTCCATCTCAAAACACACAAACAAAAAAATGTTGAAAGGGTGAGTTAGATTGTCATGTATAGATTGATACATTTATTTATACTTTTAAAATTGCATATTTTTATGAATTACATATATCTGATAAAATATTAAAATGCACTAATGTGTTTGGGAATGAGACCAACTTCAAGATGTTACATACTTTTTAGGGGAAGGAGGGAGGGAAGTGAATGACAATAGGGGTGCATACGTAGGGCCTTCTATATAATGGCTTTAAAGTTTTCAGACAGAAATGGTGAAAACTTACTTTTTTTTTTTTTAAGTCCGAGTCTCATTCTTTTGCCCAGGCTGGAGTGCAGTGCCGTGATCTCGGCTCACTGCAACCTCCACCTCCCAGGTTCAAGTGATTCTTGTGCCTCAGCCTCCTGAGTAGCTGGGACTGCACGCATGAGCTACCATGCCCAGCTGATTTTTTTTTTTTTTTTTTTTTGAGACAGAGTTTCACTCTGTCACCCAGGCTGGAGTGCAGTGGCACAGTCTCAACTCACTGCAAACTTCGCGTCATGGGTTTAAGCGATTCTCCTGCCTCAGCCTCCCAAGTAGCTGGGATTACAGGCATGGGCCACCATGCCTGGCTAATTTTATATTTTTAGTAGAGATGGGGTTTCTCCATGTTGGTCGATCTGGTCTTGAACTCCCCACCTTAGGTGATTTGTTCACCTCGGCCTCCCAAAGTGCTGGAATTACAGGCATGAGCCACCACACCCGGCCTCTAGTTCTTAAATCTAGATTATGGGATGTGTACACAGGTTAAATTATCTATGTTTGGAAATATTCAAATAAAAAGAATTTTTAAAAGTTTAAAGGGGACTTCTGGTTTCCAGTCTGGCATGTGAGAATCTTGGATGTTGGCACTTTATCCTAACAAGTCAAAAACTGAACAGACTGGGTGAGGCACAGTGGCTCTGTCTGTAATCCAAGCACTTTGGGAGGCCAAGGCAGGAGGATCGCTTGAGCCCAGAAGTTTGAGACCAGCGTGAGTAAAAGGGTGAAACCCCATCTCTACAAAAAATAAAAAAGTTAGCTGGGTATGGTGGTGTGCGCTTGTAGTCTCAACTACTCTGGGGCTGAGGTGGGAGGATCACTTGAGCCTGGTAGATGGAGATTGCAGTGAGCTAAGATCACATCTCTGCACTCCAGCCAGGGGAATACAGTGAGACCGCCTCAAAACAACAAAAAAATCTGCTCTGCAAAAGAGACTGTTGAGAGAAGAAAATACAAGCCACAGACTGGGGGAAAAATTGCAAAAGATGTATCTGATAAGTGACTGTCATCTAATATGCACAAAGAACTTAAAAAAAATTTTTTTTAAATAAGCTGGGTGTGGTAGTGTGTACCTGTAGACCCAGCTACCTGGGAGAGTGAGGTGGGAGGATCGCTTGAGCCTGGGAGTTTGAGGCTATAGTTCACTACAGCCTGGGTGATAGATAGAGCTGGACCCTGTCTCAAAAAAAAGAAAAGAAAAAGTTAACTAAAGACCTTAACAAACACCTTGCCAAAAAATACATATATATGGAAAATAAGTATCTGAAAAAGGTGCTCCATATTACGTCATCAGGAAAATGTGAATTAAAACAACATACCTCTACACCTAATGAGAATAGCCAAAATTCAGAACTCTGACACCATCAAATGTTAGCAGAATGTGGAGCAACATGACTTCCCATTTATTGCTCGTGGGAATGCAAAATGGTACAGTCACTTTGGAAGACCATTTGATAGTTTTCCACAAAACTAAACATATCACCATGCAATCTAGCAATTATGTTTCTTAGTATTTACCCAAAGGAGTTAAAAATATGTTCATATAAAAACTTGTACATGGGGCTGGGCATAGTGGTTCATGCCTGTAGTCCCAGCATTTTGGGAGGCCAAGGTGGGCGGATCATGAGGTCAGATCAAGACCATCCTGGCCAACATGGTGAAACCCTGTCTCTACTAAAAATACAGAAATTAGCCAGGCATGGCAGCGCATGCCTGTAGTCTCAGCTACTTGGGAGACTGAGGCAGGAGAACTGTTTAAACTCAGGAGGCAGAGGTTGCAGCGAACAGAGATTGGGCCACTGCACTCCAGCCTGGGCGATAGAGCAAGACTCCGTCTTAAAAAAAAAAACCTGTACATGGATGTTTATAGCAGCTTTATTCAAAATTATCAGAACTGAGAAGCAACATTCAGTAGGTGACTGGATCAATAAACTGTGGTACATCCAGGTAGTGTTATTCAGCACTAACAAGAAATGAGCTATCAAGCCACAAAAAGACATGGAAAAAATTTAAATGCATATTATGAAGTGAATGAGGCCAATCTAAAAAGGCTGCATGCTGTATGATTCCAACTTATGACATTCTGGAACAAGTAAAACTACGGAGATAGGAAAAAGAGCAGGGATGGATGCATGGGTGGAACATAGAGGATTTCTAGGGCAGTGAAACTATTCTATATGATATATAATGGCAGATACATGTCATTAGACATTGGTCCAAATCTATAGAATGTCCAGCACCAAAGTGAAGGCTAATGTAAACTGTGTAATTTGATAATGATGTGTCAGTGTATGTTCATCAGGCCAGGGGAGGTGGCTCACACCTGCAATCACACCTGACCAGCCTGGGCAACATGGTGAAACTCTGTCTCTACAAAAAATATAGAAAAATTTGCCAGGGCCTGATGCAGTGGCTCACATCTGTAATCCCAGCACTTTGGGAGGCTGAGGCGGGTGGATCACGAGGTCAAGAGATCGAGACCATCCTGGTCAACATGGTGAAACCCCGTCTCTACTAAAAATAATTTTTGTATTTTTATTGGAGACAGGGTTTCACCATCTTGGGATTACAGGTGTCAGCCACAGCGCCCAGTTGTTTATATGTATTTTAATGAACGAATGATGGTATTTTAGTTGATTCTGTTGCATTTTCTGGGTAGACAATATTTCCAATTTTTCAACTATTGTAATCATGAGACTTGGTAGACTGCTCAGAAATTCATGTTCTGAAGTACCCTTTCTCCTATGTATACATCAGTATTAGATAAAATAGAAAAAGGTAAATTTACAAAGCTATGACATGCAGAAACAAGAACTATTGGTTTGTACTTGAAACAGTGTTTAGATGCTGGGCAGGATGGTTCACGTTTGAAATCCCAGCACTTGGTGAGGCCCAGGTGGGAGGATTGCTTGAGCCCAAGCATTTGAGAACATCCTGGGTCACATAGGGAGGCCCTTGTCTCCACCAAAAGTAAAAAAATTAGCCAGGCTTGAGTCCAGGAGGTTGAGGCTGCAGTGAGCTATGATCGTGCCACTGCACTGCAGCCTGGCTGATAGTGAGACTCTGTCTCTAAAGAAAAAAAAATTACTATTTTTATTTATTTTTAAATTTTAAATTTTAATTTTAATTTATTTATTGGTACACTCTATCACCAGACTGGAGTGCAGTGGCAAGTTCTCAGCTCACTGCAACCTCCAACTCCCTGATTGAAGTGATTCTCCTGCCTCAGCCTCAGGAGTAGCTGGGATTACAGGCATGGGCCACCTAATTTTTGTATTTTTAGTAGAGATGGGGTTTCACCATGTTGGCCAGGATGGTCGTGATCTCCTGATGTCATGATCTACCTGCCTTGGCCTCCCAAAGAGCTGGGATTACAGGCGTGAGCCACCTTGCCTGGCCAAAACTGATTATTTTTAGAAATAATACCTGAAAACTTCTCAAATTTGATAAGGAATATTAATGTGCACATTCAAGGTCAATTAAGTCCAAGAAGAATGAACTCAAAGAGATCCACACCTAGGCACAGTATAGTCAAACTGCCAAAAGACAAAAACAGAGAGAGAATATTGAATGCAGAAAAAAAAAAAAGCAACTCTTCTTATATAAGTCATCCTCAACAAAATTAATGGCTGACTTCTCTTCAGAAACCATGGGGCCCAGAAGGCAGTGTGGAACAACATTCAAAGTGCTAAAAAATATTGTCAACCAACAATTCCATATCCACAAAACTATACCTCAAAAATGAAGGAGAGGCCAGGTGTGGTGGCTCATGCCTGTAATCTCAGCACTTTGAGCGGCTGAGGAGAGGATCACTTGGGCCCAAGAGTTTGAGACCAGCCTGGGCAACATAGTGGGATCTCATTTCTACAAAAAAGTAAAACATCAGCCAAGCGTAGAGGCAGCATTTACAATCCCAGCTACCTGGGAGACTGAGGTGGGAGGATTACTTGAGCCCAGTAGGTTGAAGTTGTGGCAAGTCAACATTGTGCCACTGCACTCCAGCCTGAATGACAGAGCAAGACCCTGTATCAAAACAAAACAAAACAAAAAAGTGGAGAAATGCGACATTCGCAGATAAACAATAACTGGATTTGTCACTTGCCTTGCAATTTGAGCCATTCAGGCTGAAATGAAAGATTATTAGACAATAACCTGAGTTCATGTGAAGAAATAAACAACACTGGTAAAGATGCTGGGCACGGTGGTTCACACCTGTAATCCCAGCACTTTGCGAGGCTGAGGCTGGGGATCACTTGAGGTCAGGAGTTCAAGACCAGCCTGGCCAACATGGTGAAACCATGTCTCTACTAAAAATACAAAAATTAGCCAGTTGTGGTGGTGGGTGACTGTAACCACAGCTACTTGGGAGGCCGAGGCAGGAAAATTGTTTGAACCCAGGAGGTAGAGGTTGTAGTGAGCTGAGATCGCACCACTGCACTCCAGCCTGGGTGACAGACTGAGACTCTGTCTCAAAAAAAGAAAAAAGTAACACAGTATAAACATAGTATATTTTTTGAGTCGGAGTTTCACTCTTGTTACCCAGGCTGGAGTGCAATGGTGCGATCTCAGCTCGCCGCAACCTCCACCTCCTGGGTTCAAGCAATTCTCCTGCATCAGCCTCCCGAGTAGCTGGGACTACAGGCGCACGCCCCCATGCCCAGATAATTTTTGTATTTTTGGTAGAGAGGGGGTTTCACCATGTTGACCAGGATGTTCTCGATCTCTTGACCTTGTGATCTACCCGCCTCAGCCTCCCAAGGTGCTGGGATTATAGGCATGAGCCACCACGCCCGGCCTCTTGTCAAGTTTAAAAAATTTTTCTTCCAAAGCATGAGGCACCACACCTGGCCTAGGAAAAAAGTTTAATGTTAAACTTTTAAAATCGCCACAGAAAGAATAGCAGTACAATTTGTACCTTCCAAACCAGAAGAATAAAGAAGTACTATCTAACACTTCACTAATTTGATGATAGAAAAAGAAAGGGAAAAAAGCAAAGACAGAGAATGATAACCAGAAAACATTTAATAAGAATGAAGAAATAAGTCCTAATATATCAATAATCATATTAAATGAACATAAATGGATTTAGTTAATTTGTTACAGAGTTACAGACAAAAGTTGAAAATGAATAAAAAAAGCAAATAGTAATTAAAAAGGCTGGCACAACA
Source organism: Aotus nancymaae (assembly GCF_030222135.1). Lineage (NCBI taxonomy): Eukaryota > Metazoa > Chordata > Mammalia > Primates > Aotidae > Aotus > Aotus nancymaae. The sequence continues at coordinate 34,315,390 of NW_026988428.1, forward strand.
ATAATAATATCGAGTCAAAAAGAATTTAAGGTGAAGAATAAATCATTAGAAATAAAGACAATTTAATACAAAGAGGGTCCAAGGCTGGGTGCGGTGGCTCAGGCCTGTAATCCCAGCACTTTGGGAGGCTGAGGTGGGAGGATCTCTCAAGTTTGTTCTAAGCTTCTTTAATTTTAAATAAACATTTTACTTTAGAATGGTTTAAAACTTACTGAAAAGCTGCAAAGACAGTACACAGAATCCCTGTGTATGCTTCATCCAGTTTTCACTTATTTATTTTTATTTTTTTTATTTTTTGAGACAGTTTCAACTGTGTTGCCCAGGCTGGAGTGCAGTGGCCAGGATCTCAGCTCACTGCAACCTCCGCCTCCCATCGCCTCCTCGGTTCAAGCATTCTCCTATCTCAACCCCTCCGAGTAGCTGGGACTATAGGCATGTGCCACTCTTCCTGGCTAATTTTTGTGATTCCTGACCTCAGGTGATTTGCCAGCCTTGGCCTCCCAAAGTGCTGGGATCAGAGGTGTGAGCCACTGTACCCAGCCTTGGACCCTCTTTATATTAAATTAAAATTAATGTTTTGGAATACCTATTAGGCCATATAGGGAGGAGGATGAGATAAAGAAAGTAAGTTCCCTCCTTGTAAGTTGTTAGAAGTCTAGACAGGAAGAAATGGAGTCCCTTTCCATTGTCTTTTTCTTTTCTTTTTCTTTTTTTTTTTTTTTTTTGAGACGGAGTTTTTGCTCTGTTACTCAGGCTGGAGTGCAATGGCATGATCTCGGCTCACTGCAACCTCCGCCTCCTGGGTTCAAGTGATTCTTCTGCCTCAGCTTCCCGAGTAGCTGGAATTACAGGTGCCCGCCACCACGCCCGGCTAATTTTTGTAGTTTTAGTAGAGACGGAGTTTCACCATGTTGGCCAGGTTGGCTTCGAACTCTTGACCTCAGGTGATCCATCCTCCTCTGCCTCCCAAAGTGCTAGGACTACAGGCGTGAGCCACCGAGCCCGGCCTGCCTTTGTCTTTTTAAAAGCTAAAACTGAAACAGAAACAGAGAGCTCCTGGCAGTTGGGACCAAGAGCCACCGTGAAGGAGGTGGTCTGTGATTACGTTTTTATAAATGGGCAGGTATTAATTGATCAGGGGAAATGGAGTAAAGGCCACGACAAAGACATACATTGCTGTCTAGTATTGGAAAAAGTAAGGTCCGGGGCTCCTGAACGCTTGTTCGAGAGTGAAAGGTAAATGCTACACACTACTGTGGTAAAGCCGACAGTCCACACCATAAGCCCATTTCGCGCAGGGAAATTCGGGTGGTGGGCTTGGGCCCGTGGTTCTGGCAGCTCTCCGGTAGAGGGCGCAATAAGCATGTGCGTCCTCAGCCTGACTGGGCTGCGGAGGCGGTGCGTCCTCCTGGCCTAGGGGCGGGGCCGCCGCGCTCACGTGACCTTTGCTCATGGCGGCGGCGGCGGCGGCTGTGGCTGCGGCGGCTGTGCTGGTGGCGCTCGGCGGCCGGAGCCGGATCCTGTAGCGGGGTGTGGGCCCGCGTCGGTCCGTCCCTCCTTCGGCCCCCTCTCTTGTCTTCCGGAGTGTGGCTGACGGAGCCGGGATGGCGGAACGAGGCCTGGAGCCGTCTCCGGCCGCGGTGGCGGCGCTGCCGCCTGAAGTGCGGGCGCAGCTGGCAGAGCTGGAGCTGGAGCTCTCGGAGGGTAGGAGCCGGGCGGGGGAGCGGGCGCCCGGGGCCCTGCGGATCGCGGCGACTCGAGAGACAGGTCCCCGCCGCGCGCCCTGGTGGCCGTGCGGCAAGGGAAACGAGGGTGCAGAGAACCTGGCCTGGCACTCCACGACCGTCCTCCCTCGTCTCCCACTCCGCTAAATGGTTTCCCGTGGCTTTCATTGTTTTCCCTTGGAGGGGGCTAAGTAAGGGTGTGTTGGAGAGGTCCTCCCGGGCCCACACTGCTTCTGCGCTTCCTGTCCCCCAAAACCCGAGACAAAGCTGCGCCCTCCAGCTTCTGCCCGGGCGTCTGGGCAAGGTGGGTTGAGGGGGAGGGTTGCGAGGAGGGTGGCTGACAGCTTTTTCCTCTCCTGTCGCCTTTTTGTGAAGGGCTCCACGCCTTGTTCTAGCCCCGCTTCTCCCTTTCAAAAAGAGAAAGACACATGGGAAATCCGCAGCGGCATTTCTCTCTCTTAACAATGCGAGATGCCTCCCCAGTGACAGGAGTGAGGCAGAAGCGGGTAAGCCTTTGAGGGTCCTAGGGAGATGAGAAGCAGTGGCACTAAGCCAGAGAGATACACGGTGCTGCTTTTAGACCACCTTTGTCGTAAGAGGTTTTTTTTTCCTGGTGCCTTGTTATTCGGGCTACATTTTCCGCATCTGGTCACCTTTTGGAGTCTTCGAAGAGGGAAGGAGAGGAGGCTACCGGTTACTTGCAAATCCTGGCCGGCATCCTTTCTTTTGACAATAGATTGGGACAGGGAGGGTTCGCTTTATTTTGAGAATTTTAAAAAATGGAATAAATCAAGCCACTGTTATTAGAGAACTCCCTGTACAACAATGAGAGCAACAGTGCTCTGTTGTGGGCATGTGATCAGGCTTGTAGGGCAGTTGTGATCAGTTCTCTGTAAAGTTCCTGTTTTTATCACTCTGCCCCTGAGACAAAAGCAGCATTTTTTCCAAGCCTAATACCAGTACTTTGATTGTGTCTCCAGAGTTGCATATTCTTATTGAGTTCCTTGTAGAAGGCCCTCTTCACTAGCATTTTTCAAGTGGATCCAAAAACTCTTGATTGGAAAAGAAGAATGTGACCAGCTCCCAGGAACTTATTAAACATTACATATTGTTTGCTTATTAAGGCATTATGGTTCCCTCCCCTCTGAGACTCCTTTACAATGAAAAACCAAAAGTAGACTTGAATGTTATAAATCCTGTTGGGCATTGAAGAAAATAATTATTTTTAAGGGAAAACCAACCCTTTTTGGTTTTCCCAATATGTAGGGAAGTGCTGTTTTTACCTGCACTTAACTACCAACGTATAATTTTTCAGTTAATCAGTTGGGAAGTTCTTTGGCCAGCCCCGGCAATCACTGGTATTAGATTAGTTTGTTTCTGTGAAGTGCTTAAGAAGATAGGAATCCTTTGGGCTTGTCTGCCCAGTTATACCTTTGGTTGAAATATTCACCAGGTGAACCCATTTGCTATGGACTTGAATAGCTGGGCCTTAATTTGTTTAAACGTAAATTTCTTTAAGTCCTCCCCCGCCCCCCCCTTCGAAAATCGACTGGTTTTTTGTATTACCATCAATTCTGTCTCCCAAGATACCTCCTTTTACTCCTAGACTAAAGCATTGACATTAAGTCTGTGTTGATTCGCATTAAAATCTGACTTTTAAAACTGCTATTTGAGAGTAATATATCAGCTAGATTTGGTTAGCCAGAAAAAGAGAGGTTTGCCTGGATGCTTGCGTCAGAGGGAGATTAAAAATAGGAGTTGATTGCTTTCACACGGAGAGGGAAATCCTGGAAGCTCCTTATTCTGGGTATATCTGCTTCCAGCTGATTGTTGTTTATGTCTCTGGGTGTTTCTAGACATCTCTAGATGTCTAGAAACATTCTGAGGAACTATTTCTAGGACCCACAACTGATTAGCTCACCTCTCTCTCCTTCAGAAAGGTGTGAAACTTCTACAAATTATGAATGCCAAGGCTTAAACATTTTAAGGACAAGTGCACGGTTTGCTTTCCAATGCAGGATTGTTTTGGTTGGCATATGACTTAGTTTGAATTTGTTTCTTATGGATTTGTACTACACTATCCCGTATTTCATCTCTTTTAGCAGTGGATGACTCTGGAAAAAATGCAATTGAAAACTTGGTCCTGCAGTGTCAGCATGTTGGTCGTGTTTCTTGCTTAAAATGCAGGGGATGGTTGACCAGAGAAATAGATAGACATTAGGAATTCAAGTGAAGTTAAAATAATTCAATAGTCTCCATATCTATGTAATATGATGTTATTTGTGATGTCTGTAGCATATTTGGAATTAAGTTTTATTTGTTTTGCGTTTTCTTTACAGTTACTGCTCTAGCAAAAATACTTTGCTTTTTTTTTTTTTTTTAAATGCTTTTCTTTTGTTTGTTTTTGAGACAGAGTGTCAAACTGTTGCCCTATTTAAGCTCACTGCAACCTCTGCCTCCCAGGCTCAGGCAGTCCTTCTGTCTCAGCCTCCAGAGCAGCTGGGATTACAGGCAAGCACTACTACTACCCAGCTAATTTTTTTGTATTTCTAGTAGAGACGGGGTTTCACCATGTTGGCCAGGCTGGTCTTAAACTCTTGACCTCAAACCACTTGCCTCAGCCTCCCAAAGTGCTGGGATACAGGGAAGAGTCACCGCTAAAGATGCTTTTAACTATGTATTTATCATGCCTTGCTAACATTGGTGCACTCATTTCTCTATTTTAATTCTTTTTTAGGTTCAGGCTGTCATTGGTCCTAATAATAGCAATAATCTGAGCTGTATAGTGTTAAAGAATTTTCTTTGTGCTTGCATGTGTTTTCAGCTGCAGGCTTTGGTCATAGATCAGCCAACTCTGTGCTGAGATGCAGGTTTGTGCCTGCTTTGGGCTGTTTGCCGCAGAGCGTGTTGCAGAGCCCTGTGATGTGTCTGGTGCTTCGGGCAGGTCACCAGGCATCTTCGTGGTTAAAACCTGGTTCTGTCACAAAAAGAACAGTCTGAAACTGTCTGGAAATCATTCAGAAATTGAATTTACAAATAAGGATTACCTTTTCTATAGATGAGTTGAATAAGTAGAAGGTTTCTGCAAGTATTTATGTGATTGAAATGTTTAATGATCCACATATATGCTTGACAGTAAGCTCTATTGTTTGAACTTATTTATATGGTCTAGTCAAATGTGTGCACATCAAATAGCACTAATGGTGAGAATTAATTTGTTTCAGTCTGTCCAATAATACATTATATTTGTGTAATGGTCTTTCTTTGCATTGTCATATGAGCTTCACTCACCCCGACCCTTTCTTTCTTTTTTTTTTGAGACGGAGTTTCGCTCTTGTTACCCAGGCTGGAGTGCAATGGTGCAATCTCGGCTCACTGCAACCTCCGCCTCCTGGTTTCAGGCAATTCTCCTGCCTCAGCCTCCCGAGTAGCTAGGATTACAGGCATGCGCCACCGTGCCCACCTAATTTTTGTATTTTTAGTAGAGACAGGGTTTCACCTTGTTGACCAGGATGGTCTCGATCTCTTGACCTCGTGATCCACCCGCCTCGGCCTCCCAAAGTGCTGGGATTATAGGCGTGAGCCACCGCACCCGGCCCCCTTTCTTTTTTTTTTTGGCTTAACAGAAGGGAAACTTGTACTCAGAAATACTGTTTTGTCTAAAGTTGCATACCTAATAAGTGTCATTATCCTAAGCTGCCATGTGATGATGACATTGGAATGATTTAAATATCTATACTGTCATTGCACAAGCTGTTAACTACTTTTTACTCTAAGGAAATGCTACAAACAGTTCTATACCACAGTGTTGATTCTCCCTTTGAAATCTCTTTCAAATCCATCATTTATGCATTCAGTTCAGCAGACATTTATTTTGTGCCTACTGTGTGCAAGTGAGCAGGATACCATGGTAGCTTTCAAGAAGCTCTGAGTCTGGCAGGGAAATTTGAAAAATGTCAACAAAACAGTGCATGACCATGGTAGAGTTATGTATAGGGCCCGCCTTCTAAGAAAGGAGGAAGCTATCTGCTTTATCATTGTTGTGAGAAACAGAAGAGAATTATAAATATGAGATTGGATTGTGTGGCAAGTAGAGAGGGCTGTGATTTAGCTTGTGCAGTTCAGTCGTAAGTGCAATGCAAAGAAGAATGTTCCCGTACTTCTGTGGCATGCAGGGAGCTCAAGTCTTTCGGTGTGTGAGAGCAGTCCAAAGATGACAACTGGAAAGATATTTAAGATAAAATAACACTCACAGGAAGGGACTCTCCCTTTTCTTGTTTGAACACTTCTCTGAGCACAAACAACAAACATAGTCCCATCCTCCCTTTCTCCTGCCTGTTTCGTCACGTAGCTCTGTGGTCCTGAAAGCATGGCACAGGGTCTACCATGAAGGTGAAGGGATAAGAGGAGGCTGCTTCCTAGGAATTGCAGTGACTTTTCTTTAGGAGTGGGGCAGAGGTAGGAGAGTTGAAGAGGAAAAGGAAGAGATGCTGGATAAAGATTTTACAGTCTCAGAAGGAGGCAGGTAGACTTAAGCCACCATAAAACTGGTCCGTCCCTCCTGCTTTACCTGTCATGGGAAATGGGGCCACTTCTCCCAAAATACCTAGTTTAGTCATAGATTCATAGGAAACACCTTTATCAGAAAGTTCTGTCCAAGCAGTTGTAACACTTGATGCTAGGAGTATTAAGGAAAACAGGAATGTAGATTTTTAAATAACCAAGAATGTGCGTTATCTAAGCGATCTGCCTCCGGAACTTGCGTGTGTGTTTTTGGTGGGCAGCAGCTCATCATCAGGATTACTGGCAGAGCCTGTGACACATTCCTTTGAAAACCCTCATGGTGACAGATTTCAATTCTTTGAGGGTAGAGTTTCATTTATAGGTCACTTGGAATCAACTAGAGAAAAGCTGGTTGAAATTCTTTTGGAGCCCAAACTAGTTGTGACTGAAAAAACTAGAGTGATTATAAACTGATTTTAGTTGTGATTGTCAAAAAATCAGAATGATTGTAAACTGGTTTTGAGGGCAGTTCCAGAAGAGAAGTTACACATTCACTGGAAGAATGATTCACCTTATTGAAAAGAGTGGCTTGTTTGGATACCCTTGTTCTGGTATGTATTTTGAAAAATTAATCTTGTTGTTTGACAGCCCCATGGCATTGAGCTGGATTTTTGAATAAGATAAATCATTAACCCATCACACTTAGCTCAGCCATTGGTTCTGACCTTCTGTCCTAGCCTCTGTAAGACTTAGCACCTCAGGGTTGAAAGTTCAGATGACTGACTAAAAAGGGCCTTCATACTATATTTGTGTTATAATTACTAGAGTTCTCCATGGTTCTCTCATGTGCCTAATTCAGGGATACTCTTTGAAATGCTCCTGCTTGCTCGTCTGCACAGTTTCTCATAATTTTTTTTTTTTTTTTTAGGCGAGTGTCCCTCTATTGCCCAGGCTGGAGTGCAGTGGCATAATCTAGGCTCACAACCTCTGCCTCCTGGGTTCAAGTGATTCTCCTGCCTCAGCCTCCCTAGTAGCTGGGATTACAGATGCCTGCCACCGTGCCCAGCTAATTTTTATATTTTTAGTAGAGATGGGGTTTCACCATGTTGTCCAGGCTGGGTCTCAAATTCCTGACCTCAGCTGATCCACCTGCTTCGGCCTCCCAAAGTGCTGGGATTACAGGCGTGAGCCACTGCGCCCGGCCTCAATGTAAACTCTTATAGAGGTCCTTCGTATCTGAAAGTTATTTTAAATGACTCCCAACTATTTATTTCTTATGTTGTTTTAGGAGTATGGTAAACTTTTGGTCACTTCAATTTGAATTGAAAAATAGAGTCTCTGTCTTGGGGACTTGATTGTGGCATGAGACAGTTTTGTGTGATCATTTGAGAAGCAATATTTTGACATGATGGGCCTGGGTTGAAGTTCTGGCTGTATCATTTATTAGCTCTGTGATCTTGGACAAACTGTCTGACATCCCAAGTATGAGTTTCTTCAACACTTAAAAAAGGGATGACATCCTCCTTAGAGTTGTAAGGAGGTTTAAAGTAAGATAACAGAAAAGCTGAGTGTAGTATGGCATGCAGTGAGCGCTCAGCACATGTAATCTTTACTGCTGCTGATAGTGAATGGATGCACAGAGACTAGAGACTTGGCAGTTTTTAATATCTTGTGTTACTTAGTAGAGTAAGGTTATATATGAAGTGATGAATGGAATCAATTTGTGATATATTTTTTAAAAGTAAGGCTTCCCTCCATCATCAGTTGTTCCTGTCGGCACCTATACCCTTAGTCCAGCACATGCTGGGTCACTGCCAGTAGTTGACTAAAGCAGAAGACTGGCTGGTCTGTTTCATACACACATCTTGCATATGTACATTTCTGAGCCTGTAGGTTCAGGCAAATGGCTGTGACATGTAAGCTTGGTTTCTGAGACTTAGCATATACAAGCTATGAAAAGGCACATATGGATGTTTAGAACCTTCAGAAACTATGGTTTTTATTCTTTTCTTATCCCCCACTTGTCCTCAGTGAATACATCCTTTTAGTTTCTCTTTCAGAAGTTTTCTGGCTGGTGCGGTGGCTTACACCTGTGATCCCAGCACTTTGGGAGGCTGAGGAGGGTGGATCACTTCAGGTCAGGAGTTTGAGACCAGCCTGGCCAACATGGCAAAATACTACTGAGTATTTTGACTTCCAATTTCAGACTGCAGAGAACCTGCTGGATTTGGAATCCCTCTTTGCAGCATTGTATACTGTGGACCATTCTTTTTTTTTTTTTTTTTTTTTTTGAGGCAGAGTCTTGCTCTGTTGCCCAGGCTGGAGTGTACTGGCATGATCTTGGCTTACCACAACCTCCACCTCCTGGGTTCAAGTGATTCTCCTGCCTCGGCCTCCTAGGTAGCTGGGACTACAGGCACGTGCTACCATGTCCAGCAAATTTTTGTATTTTTAGTAGAGACAGGGTTTCACTATGTTGGCCAGGCTGGTCTCGAACACCTGACCTTGTGATCCACCTGCCTTGGCCTCCCAAACTGCTGGGATTATAGGCGTGAGCCACCGAGCCTGGCCTGGACCATTGTCTTTATGAAACTCTCCCCCTCCTAACCTTTGTGACATAGTTTCCTTCTGGTTTCTTAACTCTTCTTGTCCTGCCTCAGCCTCCCGAGTAGTTGGGACTATAGGCGTGCACCACTACGCCCAGCTATTTTTTTTTGTATTTTTCACCACGTTGTCCAGGATGGTCTCGATTTCCTGACCTCATGATCCACCCACTTTAGCCTCCCAAAGTGCTGGGATTACAGGCGTGAGCCACCGCACCTGGCCTAATTTTTTATTTTTTGTAGAAGACGGGTCTCATTATGTTTCCCACACTGGTCTCAAACCCCTGGCCATGAATGACAGTCCTGCCGTGGCCTCCCAAAGTGCAGGGGTTATGAGTGTGAGCCACTGCGCCTGGACCCCATCTATTAATGCTATCACACTGGGGATTAAGTTCCAATGTAGGAATTTTTGGGGGACACTGACAGACCATAGTAACTTACTGAAGTCAAAAAATTGAGAGTCACCCTTATATTCTAAAAAAAAAATTAAAAAAAATTTTTTTTTTTTTTAATCGAGATGGGGTTTTGCAGTGTTTCCCAGGCTGGTCTCACTCCTGGGCTAAAGTGATCCACCTGCCTTGACCTTCCAAAGTGCTGAGATTACAGATGTGAGCCACCTCGCCCCATAGGCCGTCTTCTAATGGATCACTGAGTCTTGCTTCCACTTCTGCTTCTCCATACCATTCCATTGTTAGTTCGGGCACTTATGTCTTGCTTAGACTAATGAGGTAGTCTCCTAACTCATCTGCCTGTCTCAATCTCTTCTCCCTCCAGCACGTCCTTCTCTACTCTGTCATTGATTAATCATTCTGAAACACAAACCTAATTGTGTTCTTTTCCCTGTTTAAAACTTTTCCTTGGCTTCTCCCATGCACAGGATAAACTCAAAGCATCTTTCTTTGTATACCAAGACCTGCCTGCCTTTTTAACCTCATTTCCTGCTCTGTCTGTATTTTTTCTCTGCTCTCTAGCCATGCCAGATGACTTGCACTTCCCTGAATGCACTGTGCTTTTTTTCACTTCTATACTTTTGTATACATTGCCATTCTCCAAAATATCCACTCTGGCATGTTCTTCCCCTTTTTGGCCTGGTTAACTTCTGTTCCATTCACCTTCCTGTGAGAAGCTAACTTTTTCTAAGCTCTCTTAAGAAGTTAAGTCTCTGTATAAGTAGTCATCAGTTATTGAGAGCTTATTATGTAATAGGTCCTGTGCTTAGCACTTCATATACCTTGCCTGGTCAGTAAGTAGGTGCTGAATACATAGCTCCTATATCATAACGATGATGAGGTAACTGAGGTAGCAAAAAGCACCTGAACATTGCATACAGTGTATCTTCCCACCTGTGGTTACACATTTTCCTGTAAGGTAGCATTCTGGATGAATGGCACTGGGAAGGAGCACTGAATTTGGGCGTCATGCTGGCTGAATTGGGTTCACACCCTGTATGGTCCTGGGCAAGTCTTTTTTTTTTTGAGATGGAGTCTCTTTCTTGTTGCCCAGGCTGGAGTGCAGTGGCACGATCTCAGCTCACTGCAACCTCTGCCTCCTGGGTTCAAACAATTCTCCTGTCTCAGCCTTCCAAGTAGCTGGTGCTGCAGGCGTCTGCTACCATGCCCGGCTAATTTTTGTATTTTAGTAGAGCCCAGGTTTCACCATGTTGCCCAGGCTAGTCTCAACTCCTGACCTGAGATGATCCGCCCACCTTGGCCTCCCAAAGTTCTGGGATTATAGGCATGAGCCACCGCGCCTGGCCCTTGGGCAAGTCTTTGAAATGTGTTTCTAATCTTAACTCCTAGGGATAGGTGTGCAATTTCTGTACAGTGTGCTGGTATTGGAAACCAAGTCTGTTTGGTTCTAAGCTCTATGGTGTTTCCACACTGCCATTTGACCACCATCTCCCTGAATCTTGTTTCAAGTAGTTTTGGCAGAATTATCTTCCATCTTAACTGGTATGTCTCATTTTCCTTAGGATACAACTTCTATTTTTTTGTTTGTTTTTTGAGACAGGGTGTTGCTCTGTCCCCCAAGCTAGAGTGCAGTGGCATGATCTTAGCTCACTGCAACCTCAAACTCCTTTGCACAAGCGATCCTCCAAGTAGCTGGGATAACAGGTCCGTGTCACTATGCTTGGCTGATTTTTTATTTTTTGTAGAGATGGGTCTCGCTTTGTTGCCCAGGCTGGTCTTGAACTCTTGGGCTCAAGCAGTCCTCCTACCTTGGCTGCCTAAAGTGCTGGGATTACAGGCATGAACCACTGCACCCGGCCATAGTGTCTGTCTTTATTTTTTTAGGGGTAGGGCTGCCTGGAGGGAGGAGAATTGGAATGTCCTATCTGATTCTCAGAGAAATAGGTAAAGGGGTGTAATTTGTTATTTCTCACCATGCTTTGCAGGAATCAGAGGAGTTAACACTCTGTAGATTTTATTTGGAGGGTTTCCATCATACCAGCATAACTGCTGGCAAGATGTGACTTTCATTTCTTCTTATTATTTCTTAAAATTTTTGTAGAGATGGGGTCTCATTGTATTGCCCAGGCTCGTCTTGAACTCCAGGGCCCAAGTGATCTTCCTACCTTGGCCTCCCAAAGTGTCGTGATTACAGGCATGAGCCACTATGCTGGGCCTCTTTTATTTCTTAAAAAAAAAAAAGAAAAATGAAAAATATTAAGATCATCTATAAAGTGAGAGGTAATTTTATGTACTTGTCTTTTGCCGTGAAGTTACATTTTCTTCCTTGAATTGAGATGGAGATGATGATAAGCTGAAAGGGGAAACTCGGGATGATAATATTTTGGATGCTACACAGGACGGCCCTAAATGAAAATCCACAGGTCTAGCGTCTTTGAAAGGTGTTTGTTGTGAACAGCCCTTGAGTTTCTGGGCTATTGATATAGGATTATACTTACATTGTGGTGCAGAAAGAGTTTTTAGTCTTTTTTCCCCCAAGAATATTTCATGTTTAATGTAAAAATCAATGTATAAATGAATGTAGATGTTTCCTTGAATTACATGTACTTTAATTGGTTTTTCTTGGAGTTATTAATTTTTTTGGTAAAGGAATAGTGCTCTAGTACTCTTTATTTTTAGAGAACTGTTGCTTTTAGGGATACATTAAAGGATCTGCAGGGTTTTTTTTTTCTTTCTAAGGGTGTAGGATCATATTCTCATAAGTTAATCATAGGCCAGAACTTGTGGCTTTTGATTTAGTTCAGGCATGAATAAATTTTATAGTGCTGACCAGTCTTGTCATTGAATCTCCTTTTAAAGAAATGAGCCTGGCCTGGTGCGGTAGCTCACACCTGTAATCCCAGCACTTTGGGAGGCCAAGGCAGGCATATCACCGAGGCAGTTGGGAGTTTGAGACCAGCCTGACCAACATGGAGAAACCCCGTCTCTACTAAAAATACAAAATTAGCTGGGCATGGTGGCGCATGTCTGTAATTCCAGCTACTCTGCAGGCTGAGGCAGGAGAATCACTTGAACTTGGGGGGCAGAGGTTGCAGTGAGCCGAGATCGTCCCATTGCACTCCAGCCTTGGCAATGGGAATGAAACTCCATCTCAAAAAACAACAACAACAACAACAACAAACCCAGCAGGAATTGTTAGGTAGAAGCTTCTGAGCTTCAGATAGTTCCTTGTTTAGCAAATCTGTGGCAATGGCAAAGGCACTGTCTTAAAATTTTAAAGAGTCATTCTTGATTTATTGGACTTCCTCTCTGGTTTGGAGAAACTTTCATTTTTAAGTTGAAGATGTAGAAAAAGCAGTGGTATGAGTTTTCCTCCCATAGTTCTTTGCTTGTTTTTCTTCAAGGAGACCAAGAGAAGTACTAGAAAATGAACTTCCTGTTAAAAAAACAACTTCTCCATTTGTCGGTTCTCTGAGCTCTGGTTTCTAATGTTACTCCTCTATCATAGCTATTTTTAAAATTATCCGAAAGTTAGGAAATTATCATTTGTATAAATATTCTCATCTCCCCTAAGTAAGCTGCTTGAGGACAGCACACAGTGTCCTTTAGTGTAAATGCTTTTCAGTTCAGCTAGTGAACAAATCTAGATTCTGCCATCAATCTCCCTATTTATCTTTTTTTTACTAGTATCTGAAACTCTTCTGTTACAATCATATGGGTTTCCTCACTCTTTCTTGACAAGCTCATTCCCGTCTCTGCATTTGTAGTGAGTATTTTCCCTGTCAGGACTACTTTTTCTATCAAAATCCAACCCTTGTTTCAAGGCCTGACTGATGTTCCTCTAATCATGAAACCTGCTGACTGCTTTAGTCCATATTAATCTCTTCTATTTTTAGACTATTGTTATATTCAGCAACAGTTTTAACACTTGATTTACCACTATTTGTTTCATTTATGTTATTTTTACCTTCTCAGACTTTAGGCCTTTTTTTTTTTTGAGACGGAGTCTCGCTCTGTTGCCCAGGGTGGAGTGCAGTGGCATGATCTTGGCTCACTGCAACCTCCACCTCCCGGGTTCAAGTGGTTCTCCTGCCTCAGCCTCCTGAGCAGCTGGGATTACAGGTGCCTTTTACCACTATGCCCAGCTAATTTTTGTATTTTTAGTAGAGATGAGGTTTTTCCATGTTAGCAAGGCTAGTCTTGAACTCCTGACTTTAAGTGATCTGCCCCCCTTGGCCTCCCAAAGTGTTGGGATTACAGGTGTGAGCCACTGTGCCTGGCTTAATTTTTGTCTTTTTTTGTAGAGGTGGGGTTTTTGCCATGTTGCCCAGGCTTCTTGAACTGCTGGGCTCAAGAGATTCACCTGCCTTGGCCTCCCAGAGTGTTGAGATTATAGTGTGAGTCACCATGTCCAGTTTCCAAACATTTTTTTTTTCTTTTTTTGAGATGAAGTCTCACTCTGTCACCCAATCTGGAGTGCAGTGGTGTGATCTCCGCTCACTGCAACCTCTGCCTCCTGGGTTCAAGCGATTGTTCTGCCTCAGCCTTCTGTGTAGCTGGGATTACAGGTGCCTGCCACCATGCCCGGCTAATTTTATATATATATAATTTTTAGTAGAGATGGAGTTTCACTGTGTTGGCCATGCTGGTCTTGAACTCTAGACCTAGTGATCCTCTCGCCTTGGCCTCCTGAAGTGTTGGGATTATAGGCGTGAGCCACCATGCCTGGCCACATTTTTTATTTTATTATTATTATTATTATTATTATTTTTTGAGACGGAGTTTCGCTCTTGTTACCCAGGCTGGAGTGCATTGGCGTGATCTCGGCTCACCGCAACCTCTGCCTCCTGGGTTCAGGCAATTCTCCTGCCTCAGCCTCCTGAGTAGCTGGGATTACAGGCACGCGCCACCATGCCCAGCTAATTTTTTGTATTTTTAGTAGAGATGGGGTTTCACCATGTTGACCAGGATGGTCTCGATCTCTTGACCTCGTGATCCACCCTCCTCGGCCTCCCAAAGTGCTGGGATTACAGGCGTGAGCCACCGCGCCCGGCCCTTATTATTTTTTTAAGATGGAATCTTGCTCTGTCACCCAGGCTGGAGTGCAGTGGCACAATCTTGGCTCACTGCAACCTCAACCTCCTGCATCAGCCTCCTGGGCAGCTGGGATTACAGGCATGTGCCACCGCACCTGGCTAATTTTTGTATTTTTAGTAGAGACAGGTTTTTACCATATTGGTCAGGCTGGTCTTGAACTCCTGAGGTCCACTCGTTTCAGCCTCCCAAAGTGCTGCAATTACAGGCATGAGCCACTACGCGCAGCCACTCTTTTTTTTTTTTTTTGGAGACGGAGTTTCGCTCTTGTTACCCAGGCTGGAGTGCAATGGCACAATCTCGGCTCACCGCAACCTCCGCCTCCTGGGTTCAGGCAATTCTCCTGCCTCAGCCTCCTCAGTAGCTGGGATTACAGGCACGCGCCACCATGCCCAGCTAATTTTTTGTATTTTTAGTAGAGACAGGGTTTCACCATGTTGACCAGGATGGTCTCGATCTCTTGACCTTGTGATCCACCTGCCTCGGCCTCCCAAAGTGCTGGGATTACAGGTGTGAGCCACCGCACCCGGCCTCTCAGCCACATTTTTAAAAAAAGTAAAGAAAGATTAATATAAACAAGTAAGATAATAATTTATCTGGTTATTCCAGTTGAGAGTCTCGGAAGGTGGGAACCTATCCAAGCAGCTTGGGGTACAAGGTGGGAACAAGTCCTGGAAAGGACTTCCATTGCAGGGTGCACACGTACATACTCATGCTCACTTGGACTGGGACAATGAAATGTGCCAGTTCACATAACGGACACATCTTTGGGATATAGGGGAAACTAGAGTACCTGGAGAAAACCCACACAGACACGGAGAGAACGTGCAAACTCAACGCAGACAATGGTCCTGGATGGGAATTGATTTTTTTTTTTTTCCTTCTCAACCTCTTTATAACATAACATTGAGTAAAATAATGTTATTTGAGGTCCTACTTGTATATACATGGTATATATTGAGAATGACAAGGATTGTGTAGTATAAATGCTAAGTAAGGATCCTTGAAACATATTGCAAAAGAAAACCTAGTCATCCGAATGAAGGATTCCCAATGATTTCACAGAACTCAGATGTTGGACAGGGTAATGCGGAGGGTAGATGGGAAGTAAAAGCATTCTTTGTTGTCACTGGGATATTGGCAGGGGAAGAATGGAAATTAACTGTATTGGTGGGGACAAAAATATTTTATTTATAAAAGTGTTAAAAATTATAAAATACTTCCTAGAATATATTTGGGAAAAAGAGAAAAATTATAAAATACTGAAATATTGCAAGAAAGACATACGATCAGGCCGGGTACGGTGGCTCATGCCTTTAATCCCAGCACTTTGGGAGGCCGAGGCAGGTGGATCACAAGGTCAAGAGATCGAGACCATCCTGGTCAACATGGTGAAACCCCGTCTCTACTAAAAATACAAAAATTAGCTGGGCATGGTGACGCACGCCTGTAGTCCCAGCTACTCGGGAGGCTGAGGCAGGAGAATTGCTTGAACCCAGGAGGCAGAGGTTGCAGTGAGCCGAGATTGAGCCATTGTACTCCAGCCTGGGTAACAAGAGCAAAACTCTGTCTCAAAAAAAAAAAAAAAAAAAAAAAAAGAAAGAAAGACATACGATCTGTATGAAGAAAATTCTAAAACTTTAAGGATATAAAAGCAGCATCTGAAAAAATGGAAATATATGCAGTTGTTCCTCTGTCCATGGGGGATTGGACTCTCCTTGGTTACCAAAACTTGAGGGTGCTCGAGTCTCTGCTAAACAGTGGCATAGTATTTGCATGAAACTTAAGCACATCCTCCTGTATACTTTTAATCATCTCTAGATTACTTATAGTACCTAGTACAGTGAAAATGCTATGTCAATAGTTGTTATGCTGTATTGTTTAGAGAGTGATGACAGGAAAAAAATTCTGTACATGTTAAGTACAGATGCTTTTTTCCCGACAAATATTTTCAGTCTGAGGTTGGTTGAATCCATGGATGTGGAGCCCAAGGATATGGAAGGGCCAACTGTACCATATGAGAAGACTGATATATAAAAATTTAATGGAAATCCAATTAGAGCTCCAATGGAAGATTCTTCAGGGCATAGAGAGTTAGATAAAGTGATCTTAGTGTTCACATGGAAGAAAGAATAACCAAGAAAATTTAGAAACAGAATAGTGAGGTGATACTTGCCTTACCATATATTAAAACAGATTCTAAAGTCACTGTATTCAAAGCAGTACGGTATTAGCTTTCAAATAGGATGAATGAACAGAATACTGTTCCCAAATTCTTATATATATATGGGAAAAACAATTATGTGGGAAAATATACACATTGTATTAGCTTAGTTCAGTTGTCTTCCCAATTTCCTCAAATTAGAAAAGATTTTAAAATAAGTTGACTAGGACTCCATAGGACATCAGAATACTGAACTTGTTGATACTCTGTTTATCCTGCCAAGAAATGTACACTGGAGCCAGAAAGAAAAGCCCCTTTCTGCAATGTCTTTCCAGTGCCCTCTACAGATAGGCAAAGCTTAGTATCATGGCAGCTGGCAAAGGAAAAATACTTAAAGGGCCCATCTCAGTTTTCACAGAGCAGTGAGGGTATATTTGGAGCTGAAAGGCCGTAAAGTGATAATTAACACATTCTTGATTCCTCTCTTTCCTTCAGTCCACCTCTCCATATCAAGTCCATCAGTGAGTCTTTTGGTACTACCTTGAGAATATATTATAAATCTCCTTCTCTCCTTCCCAAGTCACTGCTAATCATGCCCAAGTCATCACATCTCTTGCTTCTTTAGCTCCTTACCTGGTGGTGTCCCAGCTTTCTTCTCTCTAACCCATTTTCCATATAGCAGGTAGGGAGCTTTTTAAACTGCAAATTAGGTCATATTACTTCCCTGCCTTACATCTCTCTCCCGTGAATTCAGTTTGTCTTTAAAATATAATTTAAATATCTTTCCATAGTCTACAAGACCTACACGGTACTGACTCCTCATCTTTTCCCCTCGCCCATTGTGCTTCAGCTACATTGGCTGACTCTTCTTTCTCTTTTCCTTCCTCCCTTCTCTCCTTCCCTGTTCTTCTCTCTCTTCTCCTTCTGTCTCCCTGCCTCCCTCCATCCTCCCCTTTCTCCCTTCCCTCTTCCTTTTTTTATTTAGCTGGTGTTTATTGAGTGCCCACTATGTGCCACATAGATGCAGGTGATATACAGCAGTGATTAACATGACAAAACTCCTCCCCTTAGGGGGCTTACTCTGTAAGTGTAGACAGAGAATAACAAGTAATATGTATTGCTTGTCAGATGGTAAAAATTTACTATTATTTTTTGAGACAGGGACTTGCTTGTTCTGTCACCCAAGTTGGAGTGTAGTGGCGTGATCATGGCTCACTGCAGCTTCCTCCTCCTGGGCTCAAGCGATCCTCCCCTTCAGCCTCCTGAGTAGCTAGGGCTCCAGGCATGTGCCACCATGCCCATCTAATTTTGATTTTTTGTAGAGACAGGGTCTTGCCATGTTTCTCAGACTGGTCTCAAACTCTTGGGCTTGAGCAGTCCTCCTGCCTTGGTGCCCTGCAAAGTGTTGGGATTAAAGGTGTGAGCCCCTGTGCCTGGCCATATGGTAAAAATTTCAATGGAGAAAAAGCAGCAAGAGGGACAGAGAATACTGGTAGGAGGTTAGTGGGCACAATTTAAAAGAGGGAAGTCATCATGAGATAATACTTTGAACAAAATAGTGAGGCATTCCTTTTCTTCCTTGAACTCCCCGTGCTTGTTGCTGCCTCTAGGTCCCTTTTATTTGAGACAGTGTCTCACTCTCTTGCCCAGGCTGGAGTACAGTGGTGTGCATGGAGCTCACTGCAGCCTTGACCTCCCAGGCTCGAGCGATCCTCCCACCTCAGCCTCCCTAGTAGCTGGGTACAGGCTTCCACTTCGCACCTTGCTAATTTTTTTAATATTTTGTAGCTACGGGGTCTCACTATGTTGCCAGGCTTGTCTTGAACTCCTGGGCTCAAGCCATCCTCCCACCTTGGCCTCTCAAAGTGCTGGGGTTATAGGCATGAACCACCATGACTGACTACCTCTATGTCTTGTTCCTTTTTTTTCTTCAGCCTAGAATGTTCTGCTCCAACTTTGTCTCAGTTCAAAGTTAATCTCCTTAGAGATAACTTCCCTGGTGCGGGGCGCAGTGGCTTATGCCTGTAATCCCAGCACTTTGTGAGGCCAAGGCGGGCGGATCACCAGGTCAGGGGATGAAGACCATCCTGGCCAACATGGTGAAACCCTGTCTTACTAAAATACAAAAAATTAGCTGGACGTGGTGGTGCGTGCCTGTAGTCCCAGCTACTTGGGAGCTGAGTTAGGGGAATCGCTTGAACTGGGAGGCAAAGATTGCAGTGAGATGAGATCACCCCACTGCACTCCAGCCTGGGCAACAGAGTGAGACTCTGTCTCAAAAAAAAAAAAAAACGAGATATCTTCCCTGTCCTCCAAGGTTAAATTAGCAACCCTTCCCATCATTCTTCATCTCAGCACTCTCTTTTACTTTCTTTTTTTCCTGTTTAAAATTTTCTAACTAATACTAACATTTGACATGATCTTGTTCATACGTTTGTTAATATTATTGGATTTTTTCCCCAGTAAAGTGTTTTTTGAGTGCAGAGACTTTACTGTCTTGTTCCCTGCTGTCTCTCTAGTACCTAGAATAGAAGACTCTCAATAGACACTTGTTCAGTGAACAAATGGACTTTGCGGGGAGAAGATTCCAATGGGATTCTTTAGATGGTGGCAGCTTTAAAGAGTAAAGAAGTGTAGGCTCTGTCCCCAGGGTCTCCGCCAGGAAGGAAAGGGGATCCCTGTGGAAGCTGGTGAGAGCTGCAGCTCAGGGGCCTATGTGTTTCCTGGCATTTGGTTAGTTTTTAATGTTTGCTTGTTTGTTTTCCCCTTATTTTCCTCACTATATGCCCTCTGATTTTTACACGTGACTTTTACACTTAGATGATAGGTGACAACTTTCCATTTCTTCAGTCTACCTGACTACTTGGCTTATCCAATTCATTTGGTATTTATTATGCAAATACTTTCAGAATACACAGCTCCAAGCCTGGGACAGTGCTTGCGTGAGAGCTGGAGCTGTGTGCCTGTGCTCCCTGAACAGGAGGCAGACACTTCTCATTTTTTTTGTACATTTTGCACATGCATTGGTTCCCTTTTTCCTCTGTCTTAACCAAATGTAATATCCGTAGGGTCTGCTCTGAAGCATAAGTTGATTAGGTGGGTTTTTCTGTAGACCAGACATTGTAAGAAACCAAAACCAGTTTTGTTTTGGTTTAACTGCTCCTGGTTGGAAAAAAACTGAATATTTCACATGCCTGGTTTTTCAACATCTTTTCTTGGTTACGTTACATCTTTGACAAAATGTTGGAAAGCCATGGAAGTGGAATAATTAGCCATATGGCAAATATTGGTTTTCTTGAACCAAGTCAGACCTTTGGTCAGTTTATTCAAGTTTATGCAAACAGTGTAGCCAACTGCTAAGGACATTCATGGGCTGTGCATAATATGTCCAACTGTACACACAGAATATTTATCTCTTAGGTCCTACCCACATTCTCTCTGGTCGCTTTGACTACCTTTATCTAAGATACGGTTCAAACACTAAATTAATTGTAATTTTGCACATAGGAAAATAACAAAAATCTTATTTACTTATTATAATATTGTGAACTTCAGATTTATCTTTATAGCTGAGAGATAGAACTTGTGAAACATCTTAATAACTAAGGTTATCCTTGGCCGACAGCACTTTAGGAGGCCGAGGCAAGAGGATCACTTGAGGTCAGAAGTTCAAGATCAACCTGGGCACCATAGTGAGACCCTGTCTCTAGCCTGGTATTGTGGTGTGCACTTGTAGTCCCATCTACTTTGGAGTTGAGGCTGCAGTGAGCTATGGTGGTGCCACTACGCTCCAGGCTGGGCAATAGAGGAAGACCACATCTTAAAAAAAAAAAAAGATTATCCTGTTTCAGTAAAGATTAGAAGAAACATGATTAAAATGATTATTAAATGTTAAAACATGATTAAAATCATTAAAATGTTAACAGAAAATCACCATTGTTAGAAGCATATTTGCTCAGAATCCTGAATTTGATTTATCTTCTTTTTCTTACAATTGCATTTGTGGAGAAAAGCGCTTTTCATTAGAGATGGAAATGCCTTCTTTTTTTTTTTTTTTTTTTTGAGACAGTCTTGCTCTGTTGCCCGGGCTAGTATGCGGTGGTGTAATCACAGCTCACTGCAGCCTTGACCTCCCGGGCTCAGGTGATCCATCCACCTCAGCCTCCCAGGTAGCTGAGACTAAAAGCACGCACCACCATGCCCAGCTAATTTTTAATTTTTTTGTAGAGATGGGCTTTCGCCACGTTGTCCAGGCTGGTCTTGAACCCTTGGACTCAAGCGAACTGCCCACCTCAGCCTCCAAAGGTGTTGGGATTATAGGCGTGAGCCACCGTGCTGGACCCTTATTTTTTTTTTTTTTGGATAGTCAGATTTAGTATCTCAGTGTCCTCATCCATAAAATGAGGCTGATAGTAGTATCTACATTGTAGGATTGATAGAAACACTGAACCAGTTATTATATAAAAGTATACTTTGGGAGGATGAGTTGGCAGGATTTCTTGGGTCCAGGTGGACCAGCCTGGCAGCATGAGACCTGCTTTCTTTCTTTCTTTCTTTTTTTTTTTTTTTTGAGATGGAGTCTTGCACTGTCACCCAGGCTGCAGTACAGTGGCACGATCTTGGCTCACTGCAACCTCTGCCTCCCGGGTTCAAGCAATTCTCTGCCTCAGCCTCCTAAGTAGCTGGGATTACAGGCCTTCGCTACCACGCCTGGCTAATTTTTTTTTGTATTTTTAGTAGACACAGGGTTTCACCATCTTGGCCAGGCTAGTCTTGAACTCCTGACCTCATGATTCACCCACCTTGGCCTCCCAAAGTGATGGGATTACAGGTGTGAGCCACAGTGCCTGGCTAAGACCTGCTTTCAAAAAAAAAAAAAAAAAAAAAAAAAAAAAAAAAAGTATAGTGGTTAGTATAGTGCTTGGCATATGGGAAGCACTATAAGTCTATTATGCTGCTGTGTTATTTTATATTTCCAAACATTCATCCATGCAGAAGTTGTGATTAGTGAAAAGAGTATATAACTGGGCATATGGACCCAAATTTGTTTTCCAGCTTTATCTAAAGCAGAATGATAGTTAAAGCCATAAGAATAGATGAGTTCACCCAGAAAAGAGGGCTTAGAGTGAACAGAGAAGAATATTTCAAATAGAATCCTAAGAAATGCTAACATGGACAGAGGAAAAGAAAGCTTGCAGAGATGGCTGCAAAGACATAGCTGTAGGTTTAGCAAGAAACCTAGAGAAGGAAAGTCAGGAGAGTTGGGGGCTGGGAAGACGAGAGAGAATGACCAAATATTGCTGCAAACAAAAGAATGGTTAAGCATTAAGGTGGATTTGTTAGATTTAGCCACAAAATGATTTATGATTATGAACTTGGTGACAGTGGTTTTAAGGCTGTGGTGTTAGGATTAGAAGCCAGAGATTATAACGGGTTAAGAGGTGATTGGGAGGAAATGGGTAAGTTTCAAAAACAAAACAAAACAACTTTTAGTAAGTTTGACTGTGGTTAGGAAGGGCAGGACATTGGCAGTACTTTCTTTCTTTTTTATTTTTTTTTGAAACGGAGTCTCTCTCCGTTGCCAATCTGGAGTGCAGTGGTGCGATCTTGGCTCACTGCAACCTCCGCCTCCTGGGTTCAAGTGATTCTTCTGCCTCAGCCTCTTGAGTAGCTGGGACTACAGGCGTCTGCCACCACACCCAGCTAATTTTTGTATTTTCAGTAGAAACTGGTTTTACCGTTTTGGCCAGGGTGGTCTTGATCTCTTAACCTCATGATCCTTCTGCCTCGGTTCCAAATTGCTGTGATTACAGCTGTGAGCCACTGTGCCCAGCCAACAGCACTTTCCTGTAGTTATTTCAGGGGAATATAGGATACTGTAATAACTAGCCGGATGTGGTGGCATGCGCCTGTAGTTCCAAAATAGTCCCAGTTACTCAGGAGGATGAGGTGGGAGAATACCTGAATCCAGGGAGATTGAGGCTGCAGGGAGCTGTGATTGCACCATTGCAACGCTTGCCTGGGCAACAGAGTGAGACCCTGTCTTAAAAAAAAATACTGTAAACAGTATCTTTATTGCATAATAAATGTCATAAAGTGTGTAGAGGGAGACCCCATAAGTGCTGAGGCAGGAGCCAGAAGACTCAGCCTATTTCCATATGAATAATGAAGAAAGTAACTAGAAATATAACTGTAGTAGTTATTAGTTATTCATAGGTCATCCTAATTCTTTTACTAATGCCTCTCAGACCCGGAAGCGTGAACCTGGGGTGACATTGTGAAAGGAATGACCCTAAGGCAAGATGCTTTAAGCCCTCTGTCAGGCCCGTGTAACGGCTGCTGGAGGGTGCCTTGGCTGTGTGACAGCGCCAGCTCTGGGAAAGCGCCCGCTCTTTAGCCAGCTAAGGAAGGAGACGTCCAAGATGGCCAAGACATCTCCTTCCTCGGGGGAGTGAGGAGAAAACTCCGCGCCTCCGAGCTCTTGTGGCGGCCTGGCGGCTGTCAGGGAGGCCCGCAGACATCCGGGGGCTTAATTGTCTCTCTGTGGTGCTGTGCTTCAGTGATCACGTTCCATGTCAGCTCTCATGTTCTGTTTCTGCACCTGGTTCCTTTTTTCTTAGAAGAGATAATCAGTAAAAATAATATAAATCTTAATGTCTTTGTTCTTTCTTGACAAGTATGGAAAAGTGCTGACGCATTATGCCCCTTACCTCATCTCGGCTGGTAGAAAGCCTTGGGCACCTACCTATATGACATGTGATGTACTTGACCTTATCACTGACCACCAGCGCCACGCCCTACCTACCCTGCCCCCAGCTTTGCACCATGCCCTACCTACCACTGCCCCCAGCTTTGTATTCAATAAAAGTGGACTCCTCACTTTGGTTGGCAGTGGACCTCTGGGCCCAAACTCTCTTTTCTCTATCTCTGTCTTGCGTCTTTTATTTCTACAATTTCTCGTCTTCACACCAGTAGAGAGGGGCTCACAGGACCCTGCAGGGCTGGACCCTACAATAAAGGAGATATGTTCAAATACTTGAAGGTGCTTAGGTGGAGGGCATTAGTGTATGTAGTATTCTGGGAAGAATTGTCATATGCTATCATTTGGGCTCAGATTTAACAGTGGAATAGGAGTTTGGTGAGTTGACAGATGAGGGGAAGAGGGTACTTTAGATTTGGAGAAAGGCATGGATTTGTGAATCATTGAAGCATGTTTGAGGAACTATGATGATTTAGTCACTGCTAGAACACAGAGTATAAGCTCAGCAAGTCCAGTGAGCCAGGACAGTGGTTAGTGCTGAGAGCATGGCAAGGGGTGGGGTGTGCCTTGTGGCTGCACCCATAGAATCTTAAATTTTATCCTGTAGGTCTTTGCTTCCCAATGGGGATTTGTATTGGTATGCCAGGGGTACTCAAAGCTGCAATACAAAAATTAGCCAAGTGTGGTGGCACGCACCTGTAATACCAGCTACTCAGGAGGCCAAGGCAGGAGAATCGCTTAAACCCAGGAGGTGGAGATTGCAGTGAGCCGAGATCACACCACTGCACTCCAGCCTGGGCAACAGAGTAAGACTGGTCTCAAAAAAAAAAAAAAAAAAAAAAAAAGCTACAGGATAAACATTAGCATATCTTCTTGGAATATCAATTAAATTGAATTTCATGGGAAATTATTGCCATAGTAAAGCATGAATTGAATATTAAGGTCAAACATAATCTTAAATTTTAACATTAAAAAATAATTCTATGTTCTCTAGTGGCTGCTTCTTCAGGCTGTGCCTGTTCTAGGCCCTCTGTTCCTCCATCACTTTCTTCAGGAGAAAGAGCATCCATATAGCATCCATAGGAAGAGCATCCATGGGAAACCAGTGAAGAATTGTAAGCAGGAGTGGTTGCCATCTGTTTTGGTGGAGATCACCCTAGAAGAGGATAGTTTCAGGTTCCTGTGTCACACAAGCAAGGGACACATTCACATAGATAAAATGCAAAATAGCCTTAAATAGATAAAAGCAGGGCAAGACGGGACAGGAAGACTTACAGGGAGGCTACTGAAATGAGCTGTCTCTGTAGTGGGATAAGGGAAGAGGGAATGAAAGGAAGTATTGAAAGAGGCAGAATTGACAAGACTAGTATGAAGGAGGAGGCGTGCACATAGATGTGTAGGTGTGATGGGAGAACCTAGGTGGACTCCTAAGTTTCTTCCTTAGGCACCTTGAGAGAAAGATGGCACCATTTCCTAAAACAGGGAATAGAGGCAGAACAGTTTAGGGTGTAGGGGGAGAAAAAATTCCACTTTACTGAATTTGAGAGTTTTTGGGGATGTGCAAATGGAGATCTGTAGCAGCAGTTGGGGATTTGGAGTTCTGTAGAAAGGCCTATCCTGAAGATATACATTCAGTATTCCTCAGCATGTATCACTGATAGTGGAAGCAATGGGCATGATTGAGGTTGTCCAAGCAGAGCATATTGAGTGAGCAGAGGCTAAACACAGAACTGGAAAGCACCACCATTTAAGGGGGAAGCTGAAAGAAGAACAGAGGTCAAAAAGGTATGAGAGGCCAAAGAGGGAGAAGAACAAACCAAGGAATATTAAGAAGTCTCTGTTGCACAGAGTTTGAGACTAGGACTGAGAAAATGCAATTGAGATTACAAGCAGAGGTCATTGGTGGTGACCTTTGCCTAAGCTGTTTTAGTAGGGTTTAGGGACAGGGTTGGCAGGGAGTGGGCACTGCAGCCTTTTGAAAGTGGGCAAGGAATGCAAAGCAGAGAGGAAGCGGAAGTAGAGGCAGGCAGTGTACCTTGCTTTTTCAAGTCTGGCCGTGTGAGGTGGAGAGAAAGGAAGTAGGTAGGATGTTTATACATTCATCTGTTCTTTATCTCTCTCTTCATTAGAAAATAAGCTGCTTGAGGGCATGAACTTAGTTTTATTCACTGCTTATCTCCAGGGTCAAGAAGAACTCCTGGCCCATAGTAGGCACTCAACAAATATTTGATGGCCAAACAAATGAATTATGTTAAGAAGGTAGAGACTTGAATGTGTTATTTGTTGGGTGGAGGGGTAATAGGTCTTGAGGAGGAGGAATTGAAGGTCTAGAGTAGAAAGATATGATGGAATGAGGTCTTCCTGAGTCAGCAAAGTTTGAGATTGGTAAGCGCTGCTGGAGTGATCATTCAGGATGCCAGGAATGACTCTTTTTCTGCTGAAACAGAAGGGAAGAAGGAAAGGATGGGAGCAGAGGCAGATATTCATAGGTGGTAGATGAGGAAGTTGAGGGAGTTCTTGCCTAATGGCCTCATGAGTATTCTCTCAGTTAAAAATAAGAGTGTTGGCTAGACGCAGTGGCTCACTCCTGTAATCCTAGCACTTTGGGAGGCCGAGGTGGGTGGGTCATTTGAGGTCAGGAGTTTGAGACCAGCCTGGCCAACATAGTGAAACCCCGTCTCTACTAAAAATACAAAAATTAGTTGGGCGTTGTAGCGTGCTCCTGTAATCCCAACTACTTGGGAGGCAGAGGCAGGAGAATTGCTTGAACCCGGGAGGTAGAGGTTGCAGTGAGCTGAGATCACACCACTGCACTCGAGCCTGAGCGACAGAGCCAGAGTCTGTCTCAAAAATAAAAAATAAAATAAGAGTGTCATGTATGTGTTCTTGGAAAACACTTTGTGAAGACATACAAAAAAACCCACTGGCGTTTAAGCTATGCTTCTATGGAAAGTCACTGTGGTCAGTGACATGAAAGATAGGTGAGGTGAGGATGTGCCAGAGAAGATGAGTAAGAGTAAGTGAGACAAGAGGTCTCTAGTCTCAGCTGGGAATGTAGGGCGTGGCTTTGACCTGAGAGAAGGGAGTGTGGGTACCTGTGTGAACCCCCTTTCCTTCAGCTCCAGGAGGAGCAGGACACTGTCCATGGGCTTTCAGGGAAGTTAGAGAAGAAAGGCAGTGCATAAGTCTTACTCTTTCCTGCGTGAGAAAAAACGAAGAGAAACTGGAGCCTTGAGTGAAGTAGAGTAACTCTTTGTCAGCGACTCCGCCGGCCCTCACCGGGCTGGTTTTTCAGTGATCTATTTCTGATTCATTTGACAGGAAACTGCTTTCCCAACTTTTACAAGCTGTTATCTAAAATGGTTTGTGTGCTTAGCAGCAAAGGTAGTAGTGAGAAGAGGATGTGACAGAGTCAGTGAGTCATAAAGAGCAAGACATGACCTTATTAGTTTACCTCATCAGGTTTTACATAGAATTAATTTAAAGAATATTACAATGTCCATTTTGTTTTATTAGCAGTTGTTTAATAATAAGTTCTCATGCTTTGGAATTCTCTATTTTCAGTCTCATCAAATTCAAGACTACATATTTCTCATGACCTTTCTGAAAGGGAAGGAAGAGTAGTAAGGATGGGTCTTGTAGACTTCTAGTCTTCAGTTGAAATTAAATAACCCAACCAAGATGGTTGTTTTTCTTTTGCTGTCGGCCTTATCAGCCATTATCGCAGGTCAATCCCTGACAAGCTTTGCAGGGCGAGGGTAGCATTGAACTAGAGTTCTGGCTCTTGCTGTTTCGTATTTTGTGTGTATTAGAATGTGTTCTCTGTGAAGTGAACAGAGGATCCTTCAGAAAGGCAGCAGATTCCAAGGGTAGGAAGGGATTTCACTTATAGAAAGTTGCAGATTCTAACCATTGTTTAACTACCCTATCAAGGAAGAGACTTTTTTCCTTTTTTTTTTTTTTTTTGAGATGGAGTCTTGCTCTGTCGCCCAAGCTGCAGTGCAATGGCGTGGTCTTGGCTCATTGCAACTTCTGCCTCTTGAGCTCAAGTGATTCTCCTGTCTGAGCAGCTGGGATTATAGGCACCCGCCACCATGCCTGGCTAATTTTTGTATTTTTTGTAGAGATGGGGTGTCATCATGTTGGGCAGGCTGGTCTCAAAAACTCCTAACCTCATGATCTGCCCACCTTGGCCTCCCAAAGTGCTGGGACTACAGGCATGAGCCATTGTGCCCGGCCTCCCCTTTTTTTTGAGACAGGATCTTGCTCTGTTGCCCAGGCTGGAGTGTAGTGGTGGGATCACAGCCCACTGCAACCTCTACCTCTTGGGCTCAAGCAGCCCACCTACCTCAGCCTCCCAAGTGGCCACCATGCTGGCTAATTTAAAAAATTTTTTAGACAGATTCTTACTACCTTGCCCAGGCTGGTCTTGAACTCCTGGGCTCAAGCGATCTGCCTGCCTTACAGCCTCCCAAAGTGCTGGAATTATAGGAGTGAGCCATCGAGCCGGACCCAACTTTATATTATAAAAAGTACCTGGCCAGGCGCAGTGGCTTGCGCCTGTAATTCCCAGCATTTTGGGAGGCTGAGGCAGGTGGATCACAAGGTCAGGAGTTTGAGACCAGCCTGGCCAATATGGTGAAACCTCATCTTTACTGAAAATACAAAAATTAGCCAGGCATGGTAGCGTATGCCTGTAGTCCCAGCCACTCGGGAGGCTGAGGCAGGAGAACTGCTTGAACCTAGGAGGTGGAGGTTGCAGTGAGCCAAGATCTCACCACTGCACTCCAGCCTGGGTGACAGAGTGAGACTCTGTCTCAAAAAAATAAATAAATAAGTTAAAAGTACCTGTTACTTTTTGGACATGGGAGTAACTTTTTTTCCCCCTGACAGAATGTGGAATCAGAAATTGAGGTATGATAGTTGGAACTTGGTATCATCATAATTAGAATTCACCAATATTTAGAATTCGCTTTTTTTCTAAGCCATGTCCTTGCCCTAATTCCCCATGATTTTAAGTTTTTTAGCCATTAGTCAACTAGTTAGAACTCTAATTAGGCATGTTTTCTGGGGAAGAAAATATGACTTTATCAGCATTTTGGGGAGAACTCAGGGACAAGAGAGTCATCTGGTCAAGTTGGCATCAACAAGCTGAGGACTCATCTCTCATTTTCACAGAGAACCAAGTTATAGCCAGATCCTTATTTTCCTGGAATTTATATTATGTATGTGTGTTTAAAAAACCACTTTCAAGACTTGAAACCCAATGTCTGGACTCTTTTTACACATTCTCATTTCTGTTGGTTTTTAGAGGAATCAGCTGGACAGCATTCTGAGATTAGGAGCTTGTCCGAGACAGTGAGGTAACATGGAAAAGATTGTGGGTTCGGGTTCCACTTCTGTTTACAAGCTTTGTGACCTTGGGCAAGTCATTTAACCTTTCCTATCCTTTGGGAGATGAAGTGACTAGATGAGAGAATCTAGTTCTTCCTAGCTCTTAGTTCCTGAGATGACCTATGATTGGATACGTTTATGAAAATATATGAAAAGGAGATCCTATTTTTAAAAAAAATTTTTTCAAAGACGGGGTTTCACCATGTTGGTCAGGCTGGTCTTGAACTCCCAACCTCAGGTGATCCGCCCGTCTTGGCCTCCAAAGTGCTTGGATTACAGGCGTGAGCCACTACGTCCAGCCAAGGAGATCCTATTTTAAATTCACTGGAACATGGCCTGGTGTGGTAGCTTATGCTTATAATCTTAGCACTCTGGGAGGTCGAGGCGGGTGGCTCAGTTGAACCCAGGAGTTTGAAACTAGCTTGGACAAGACGGTTAAGCTTCGTCTCTACAAATAGTATTTAAAAAGTTAGCCGGGTGTGATGGTACATGCCTGTAGTCCCAGCTGCCCAGGAGGCTGAGGTGGGAGGCTCACCTGAGCCCAGGAGGTCAAGGCTGCAATGAGCAGTGATTATGTCACTGCACTCCACAGAGTGTGAGCCTGTCTCAAAAGGAAAAAAAATAAATTAATTAATTAACTGGGTAGTTATTTAAAGAAAATCCAGGCCAGGCCTGGTAGCTTACAGCTGTAATCCTAGAACTTTGGGAGACCAAGACCAAGGAAGGATGATCGCTTGAGCCCAGGAATCAGGAATATTTTTTTTTTGAGACGGAGTTTCGCTCTTGTTACCCAGGCTGGAGTGCAATGGCACGATCTCGGCTCACCGCAACCTCCGCCTCCTGGGTTCAGGCAATTCTCCTGCCTCAGCCTCCTGAGTAGCTGGGATTACAGGCACGCGCCACCATGCCCAGCTAATTTTTCATATTTTTAGTAGAGACGGGGTTTCACCATGTTGACTAGGATGGTCTCGATCTCTTGACCTCGTGATCCAGCCGCCTTGGCCTCCCAAAGTGTTGGGATTACAGGCGTGAGCCACTGCGTCCGGCCCAGGAATTTTTTTTTTTTTTTTGAGACGGTGTCTTACTGTTGCCCAGGCTGGAGTGCAGTGGCATGATCTAGGCTCACTGTAACCTCTGCCTCCCAGGTTCAAGTGATTCTCCTGCCTTGGCCTCCCGAGTAGCTGGGATTACAGGCACCCACCACCATGCCCGGCTAATTTTTGTATTTTGTTTTAGTAGAGATGGGGTTTCACTATATGGGCCAGGCTGGTCTTGAACTCCTGACTTCAAGTGATCCACCTGCCTCAGCCTCCCAAAGTGCTGGGATAACGGACGTGAGCCATCGTGCCCGGCTGAGCCTAGGAATTTGAGCATTCCAGGCAACAAAGTGAGACCTTGTTTCTACTAAATACATACATACATAAGCCAGGCATGGTGGCATGAGCCTGCAGTCCCAGCAACTCGGGAGGGTTGCTTGAGTTTAGGAGGAAGGCTGCAGTGATCACAGTGGTGAGCTGTGATCATGCCACAGCCTGGGCAACAGAGTGAGATTTATCCCTTTAAGAAAGAAGAAAAAAATCAATCCATGTATAGTGAGAACCATCATTCCCTAATTTATACTCAGTCACTCAAAAGTTACATGTTGAATTTTCTTCTTAAAATTTTATTGACAAATAATAATTTTTTTGTGAGGTGGGGTCTCATGCTGTTGCTCAGGCTCAAGTGCAGTGGTGTGATCTTGGCTCACTGCAACCTCCGCCTCCCAGGTTCAGGTGATTCTTCCACCTCAGCCTCTTGAGTAGCTGGGACACAGGTGTGCACCACCATGCCTAGCTAATTTTTGTATTTTTTGGTAGAGATGGATTTTCACCATGTTGGCCAGGTTGGTCTTGAACTTCTGACCTCAAGTGATCCACCTGCCTTGGCCTCCCAAAGTGCTGGGATTACAGGCGTGAGCCACAATAATTGTGTTTTCTTAAATGTTGAATTGTCTTGATGCAAGGCATATACTTAGTTATTCAGAGTGTGTGCTGTTGTTTTGGCCTATTGAGGGTTAGGGGACAGGATTTTAGTTCTAACTGACACTTTGCAGCCTGTTGAATCCTTCTCCTAATCTCCTTTCTCCTTTGTCCCCTACCCTCAATCTCATTATCCTGTGCATTTTTTCTTTTGTAACACTTACCAGATTGCTTATTTATTATTATTTTAAAATATATTTTTTTCTATCTTTTTGTAGAGACAGGGTCTCACTTTGTTTCCCAGGCTTGTCTTGAATTCCTGAGCTCAAGCAATCCACCTGCCTTGGCTTCCCAAAGTGCTGGGATTATAGGCTAGAGCCACCGTGCTGACCAGATTGCTTTATAATTGTTTGTTTACACTTCTCTTAATTCTTCCCAGAGGCTAGAAACCATGTCTTACTCATTTTTACTTTCCCTATTGTAAAATATTGAGGGAAGGAAAGACAGTAAGATGTGAGGGAATAGGTAGGAATTGAGTTAAAGATGGCCCAGATTTTGAGTTTTGAGTGACCAAGAGAGTGACAGTGTGTTGTATACAAACACCTGAGATTCTGGTTTGGGGTGAACAGTTTAATTTTGGACATGTTGGAGTCTATGGCAATATCATCCCAGGCAACAAATGGCATTGGCAGGACATTTGAGTGGCTGTTCAATAGGCAGTTAGAAGTGGTGAATTATATCCTGGAGCTGTTGAAGGATTTGGGCATCATCTTCATGTGATTCATCAGATGAATCAGATCTTTGAAAAGGAAAGTAAAAAATGAAGCTAATGAGGAATGCCTCTGTTTAGGAAGCTAGAAAAGAAAGAAGAGTCATCCAAAATGCCAGGGGGTTGATCAGTCACGGAAGTAGGAGGTGGACCGGGGTGGGTAGTATGGTGCTTTTGTGGAGACAGATACTCAATGTTAAACCTCTAGAGAGGTTAGGAGAATTCAGTGAGAGAATACAAAGGATTGGATTTGTCAGTTTCGGTCCTGTGGCTGAATCAGAGGCTAGATTGAAAACGGGAATGAGGACCTAGAAATAATGAGTGTAGGCTTCTCATGTTGAAGTTGGAGAAAAGAGAATGAAAGAACAAGGGTGGATTCAAAAGAGTACTTATTTATTTTACTTTACTATTACTTAATATTAGAGGATACTGAGGAATCTTCATAGGCCTAGGGGAAAGAAACAGAGGAAAGAAAAGCTTATGTTGGCTGGGGAGAGCTGGGCATAGGTTAGATCTCTGGATATTTGGAAGAGGTGAGCTGCTAGAGAGCAGGAAGGCGGGGCTGCTGTTCTCTCCTTTTCTTTTTCTTTTTTTTGTTTTTTTTGAGATGGAGTTTTGCTCTTGTTACCCAGGCTGGAGTGCAATGGCGCGATCTCGGCTCACCGCAACCTCCGCCTCCTGGGTTCAGGCAATTCTCCTGCCTCAGCCTCCTGAGTAGCTGGGATTACAGGCACATGCCACCATGCCCAGCTAATTTTTTGTATTTTTAGTAGAGACGGGGTTTCACCATGTTGACCAGGATGGTCTCGATCTCTTGACCTCGTGATCCACCCGCCTCGGCCTCCCAAAGTGTTGGGATTACAGGCGTGAGCCACCGCGCCCGGCCTGTTCTCTCCTTTTCTAATAGGAAGAAGAGGTTGAGTGAAAAATTCCACTTCAGAGGGAGGTGGTGTGGGGATAAAGGGAAAAGTTTCTTCAGAAATGTGGAAACATAAGGGTTTGAGAAATGTGAAGAGAATGAGAGCATTGGCCATTGGGGAGTATGAGAGGAAGTAATGAAACAATAAAAGCAGTGCCGGCAGTTAGCATGAATTTGAAGTGGACACAGAAGTATGAAATGGAAAATAGCCCTACCCTACCTTTGTGTGCAGTCCCACTTCCCAAAATGTAACCACTTTTTAAAGTCTGTTTTGGGCTGGGCATAGTGGCTCATGCCTGTAATCCCAGCACTTTGGGAGGCTGAGGCAGGTGGATTACCTGAGCTCAGGAGTTCGCGACCAGCTTGGGCAACACAGTGAAACATCGTCTCCACTAAAATACAAAAAAAATTAGCTGGGTGTGGTGGTGTGCACCTGCAGTCCCAGCTTCTTGGGAGGCTGAGGCAGGAAAATTACTTGAACCTGTTGCAGTAAGCTGAGATTGTGCCATTGCACTCCAGCCTGCGTGACAGAACGAGACTGTTTCACCAAAAAAAAAAAAAAAAAAAAAAGTCCATCTTATAGTTCTGGTAGTTAATAGCGTAACTTTCAGTAGTAGTATGTTGCGGTCAGTAGTGTCTCTCGATTCCCTTCTGTGAACCATGAGAAATGTACCCATTTCTTTTACTCTTTTCTTCCTTTTTTGGTAGTAATATTACTGTTTTTCTATTATCAAAGTAAATAATGTTTATATTCTCTTTTGTATAACAAAAATTAGTCTTCATACTATATGTACAAATTAAGCTTTAATATATTCCACAAATACAGTTTTTGCAATATTATTAAGTAACTATTACTTACTTTGCAATCTAGCAGTGCTATTGAATACTGGGAAAAGGAAACATAATATTTTATCACCAAACTGCCTCTTCAGAGAGAATGACTGTTTATAAGTCAAATGCTTGTTCCTTGGTACTGCAAGGAAAAATTAACATTCAGACAAAAAGTTCTCTCAGCAAGGCAATTTTACTTTCTGCAGAAAGAGTACAACTCACCAGCAGTCTTGCCACGAGAATACAATAAACAAAAGCAAAGGCAGGCATATTTATTCCTTATGCATTGAGTTCTTACTGCTGTGTCTGATCTCCATTGGTTGGAGCCGGACCTCATAATCTAAAACTGAACCCGATTGGCTAGTAACTTAAAACTTTTCTAAATACGTAAAGGCAATGGAGAACAAAGAAGAAGAAGTCCAAATAAGGAAGGAGCATAGGCTGCAAGCTGGGACATGCCTGTGAGCATGTCCAGCACAAATATGTTGGTTAAAGTACAAGGACACAGAATGTGCTACATGCCTGTGAGCATGTCTAACAGCTACATAGGATAGGACTTAACAAAGAGTTATTAGCAAAAAGCAAGAAGGTTTTGAAGAAAGTTAGTCTTTAAAACAAACCGTTATTTCTAACATTTATTATTATCATTCTTTAACAAGAAGGGAAATTTTGAAGAGGAACTTTGTACTTTCTACAATGGCCCAAACATCAGAATCTAGTGAATCCTCTTAATTTCTTTTCAGCTTTCTACACTCCTTCTAGGTCTTACTCAACTGCTATTGTTTTTCATACTTTCAAATTGTAATTTTTCTCGTATTTTTTAAAAACTTGGAATAGTTGCTGTTTTTAACATGGGATGCATGAATGTTGAGCTTTAAGTTCTTGCCTTTCAAAAACGTCTTTGTAGCCAGGCATGGTGTCTCACGCCTGTAATCCCAGCACTTTGGGAGCCCAAGGTGGGTGGATCACGAGGTCAAGAGATCGAGACCATCCTGGTCAACATAGTGAAACCCCGTCTCTACTAAAAATACAAAAATTAGCTGGGCATGGTGGCGACACACTCCTGTAGTCCCAGCTACTCAGGAGGCTGAGGCAGGAGAATCGCTTGAACCCAGGAGGCAGATGTTGCGGTGAGCCGAGATTGCGCCACTGCACTCCAGCCTGGGTAACAAGCGTGAAACTCTGTCTCAAATTTTTTATAAAAAATTTTTAGGGCCAGGCGCGGTGGCTCACGCCTGTAATCCCAGCACTTTGGGAGGCCGAGGCGGGTGGATCACGAGGTCAAGAGATCGAGACCATCCTGGTCAACATGGTGAAACTCCGTCTCTACTAAAAATACAAAAAATTAGCTGGGCATGGTGGTGCATGCCTGTAATCCCAGCTACTTAGGAGGCTGAGGCAGGAGAATTGCTTGAACCCAGGAGGCGGAGGTTGCGGTGAGCCGAGATCGCGCCATTGCACTCCAGACTGGGTAACAAGAGCGAGACTCCATCTCAAAAAAAAAAAAAAAAAAAAAAATTTTTTTTAAAGAAAAAAAAATGTCTTTGTCTCTCATTTGATTGTCATTTCAATGTAGCCTATTTTAATACTCTGGAAGCTTTTAAGGTTGCTTTTTGTCTTTAGAGTTCTGAAATTAATTAGGATGTGTCTAGGCATGTGTTTTTTCTCTTTCATCCTGTTTGGCTCTAGGTAGACTCAATCTGTCTTTGTTGACAATTCAGGAGATTTTTATTGTTTCTTCCCTTCCCTGTATTGTGTTTTAATCTCTTTTGTGTTTGTATATGCTCTTTTTAAACCACACTTTATTATGTATTTTTTTGAGACAGGATTTTGCTCTATTGCCCAGGGTGGAATACAGTGGCACAATCACAGCTCACTGCAGCCTTACCCCTATCTTCCAAGCACAAGTGATCTTCACGAGTAGCTGGGACTGCAGGCTCATGCCAAATTTTGTATTTTTAGTAGAGAGAGTGTTTCGCCATATTGCTCAGGCTGGTCCCGAACTCCTGGGCTCAAGCAATTCACCTGCCGTGGCCTCTCAAAGTACTGGAATTACAGGTATGAGCCACCGTGCCCGGCCCACACTTTATTCTTGATTTTGATCAACAAGATATCCTCTTGAATCTGAGTATGCCAAGTAGATTTTTTTAAAAAATTCTCTTCTAATTCCTGAACTATCTCATATTTCCTTAAGGAAAAATTCTAGCAATCCATCTTGGCCTATTTTTTATGTTATATTGGGTTTCCCAATGTCGTATAATTTGTGGTTATTTACAGTTAATGTGAATGACTAGGCTATTGAGTAATTGGTGTGGTATTCTGCTGTTGTTCTATGGGTCTTAATAGGTATTTAAATTTTTCTTACAGAATATCACAAGAGTATATATAAAGTATATGCACAGGCTGGGTGCAGTGTAATCCCAGCACTTTGGGAAACCGAGGCGGGTGGATCACCTGAGATCAGGAGTTTAAGACCAGCCTGGCCAACATAGTGAAACCCCATCTGTACTAAAAACACAAAAATTAGCTGGGCGTGTAATCCCAGCTATTCAGGAGACTGAGGCAGGAGAATCGCCTGAATCCAGGAGGCGGAGGCTGAAGTGAGCCGAGACCATGCCATTGCACTCCAGCCTGGGCGATAAGAAAAAAAAATGTTTGCACAGTTTAAAGAAGAGTAATAGATTGAACACTGGTAGTCCACAATCTAGTTTAACTAAAAGCTTAAAATACCTCTGAAGTCCCTGTTGGCTTCTCCTATTACTCTTCCCTCACCCTTAGATATAACTATCATGCTGAATTTTGTTAATTCTCTAGTTTTGTTTTGTGCCTTGTATAATCCCAAATAATATATTATTTAGTTTTACAAGTTTCTCTAAATCTAAGTAATATGAATTTAGATTTTATTCAGGACCACGAAGAGCTAAAAATTCACCTGTTTTCAGAGACTTGTTTGTAGGCTATGCAGTAACTTATTTGTCCTTTCTGTATTCAACATTTGTACACTCTGCCCCTACAACCACCTCTGAATCCACCGTGAAATCTTTGAGGGGTGGTGAAGGTACCACCTCTGCCACCACCACGCCCTCTGCCACCACAGAAACCAAGACCTCCTCTTTCCCTGTGTCCCCCGTGGCCACGGTTTGGACAAAGTGGGATTCCAAATGTTTCAGAATTCAATCTCCTTCAGCCCAAGTTGATCTCCATTCTCTATTGTCCTCACAAGAAATATTATCAAAGAATGATTTAGTTTTGTCATAATAGCAATTAGGTCCAAAAGGATTTTCTTCATCAGCATTTCCTTCACTGTTTTGGGTGTCAACTCCTGAGTCTCCTTTATCTTCACCATTTATAGGTTTCTCCTGTTTCTCAAGTTTATCTTCTTTTAATTTAAGTTTATTATGAAACTCTTGTCGGTCTCTTCCTTGTTGAATTGTTCATTAAACATTTACACATTTACACATTTACACTTTCAAAGTCTTTCTCAAATTTTGTTGGCCCGTCTTGCTGAATACCAAATCTTCTCCTGCCACCCCGACGACCCCCTGCCCTCTCTTTGGAGCTGAAGGAGCACCTGGAACTGCTTGTCTCTTGCTATCATTTCTGAGTTGCTCATTTTCTGGCCTTGAAACTTTGTGTACTTCAGCTCGCCTGTGCTCTTGATTCTCTATTCTTTTTTGGCTAGTGGATGGCAAAGGCCTGGTTGATAAAAGACTCCTTCTTCCAACAGGTGCTGGAACAGGTAAGTGGGCCAAGGAGGTCTACACTGCTTGTTCCGTAGTTGGGCTTTTTCTCAAAGGGTCTGAGGGCTTGAACAACCTTGAGGTAACTGTGTTTTTAGACATCTTGCATCCTGTGTAGAGGCAGAACCAACCGCACGACTTTAGGGTAAGATACCACTATTTGATATTTCTGGTTCAAAGGATGTCAAAGAGCTTCTGGAAACACCAGCAGCACCAAGCTGCTGCCCGACTAAGGAACTTAGACTGAACTGTTGATGGGCATCCTGCGGAAAGGCCCAAAAGAACCCACGGATTGGGATGAAGAAGTTGATGAGCCTAGTGAGGACTGAACTATAGCTGGGACTTAAGGCAAAAAACACTGGTTTTGGTGGCTCACAAACGGTGAGGTCTTTAATGTCACTCCCACAGAATATAATGTATACAAAAACTTCAT
Organism: Aotus nancymaae; assembly: GCF_030222135.1. Lineage (NCBI taxonomy): Eukaryota > Metazoa > Chordata > Mammalia > Primates > Aotidae > Aotus > Aotus nancymaae. The sequence goes on from NW_026988428.1 coordinate 34,352,692, forward strand.
CTCGAGGTGATATTGGACATTGTCTGTCTTCTGTACCAAAGGATTGAACTTTGGCAAGGGCTGCGGTGGAGTTCTCAGTGTTCTCAGTGTCGATGATGTAGAGGATGCCCTCATAGTGGGTTTTCGCCTTGGAGACGAGGCCGATGTAAGGGGTGCCCCGGCTCATGGCGCTGCTGCGCAGCTCTGGTCGCAGAGAGGCAGTTCCTGCTGCTGTTGCCTATTCAGCACGCCCACTCGCTTCGTGGGTGCCTACAGCAGCAACCTCAGACCCAACATGGCTGTGACGCTAGGAGTGGGGTCATGCTGGGAGAGCAAGGCCGTGCCCTCGCGAGACTTCAAGTTGGTAGGAATTTTCTGATGATTACCATCAGATCACCATTTTACTTGGCAATTAAATTTGGATAATGGAACTTGCTTAAACATGAGAAACTGTAAGCAGTTTTCCTCAGTTGGGTTTATGAAAGAGGCTACACTTTGGGTTTTGGAGGGATCCCAGATGTCTGTGTCACTTGTCACTTGTATGCTGCAACACGTACTATACAAATGTGAGAAAAATTTGGCCATGATGCCGGTTCTAGTTCAGGAAAGTCAAGTTTCAGGGTTGGGGTGGATGAAGAAAGTTTCATGATAGTAGGTCAGACTTATGTATGGCTCAGGAGATTAGAAAGTAAAAATTGAGGTTGATGCAGCAACCCTCTTAGTGTTCACATTAACTCCTAAAAGATGAGCACTTCATTTCCTGTATCATCTCCTTTTCATATTTCACCAAACAAAATACTCATGATTCTTCTGTATACTATTGGAAAGCCTTTAAGACTTAGGGTATATTTTGGTCCTGGCTGATTTAAAAATATTTGTAAGTATATTGTAGAGGAATATTAGTTTTTCCCATGCAGAATGTAATGCTCTTATTTATTGATTAGCCCCTTTCCTCCCAAAATTTAGAGAGTCTGGAGAAAAAAAAAAATGGAGAAAAATATTTTATTCAGTATTTTTGTTACTATTTTTAAGACAAGTTAGTAGGCGAAACGCATCCATGTATACTTGGTTTGAATAAGAGGCAAAACCCCTTAAAGAAGCTGGGTGTGGTGGTACCCTCTGGTAATCCCAGCTACTGGGGAGGCTAAGGCAATTGAGCCCACGTGTTTGAGTCCAGGCTGGGCCACATAGCAAGACTCCATCTCCCAAAACAAAACAAAACCCTAAAAGTATTTAGAATGTTAGTAGTGGTTGTAATTTGTGTTTGAAATTTGCATCAATGCAGTACGAGCAGAACTGATGTTCTTATGGTTGGAAGGAATGTTTTAAAAAAAAAATTCATGGTCACAACTTCTGTAGGGAGAATAGAGAAAGATAGACTAAGAGAAAGATAGACTAAGATAGAACATATTTAATCCTGCATTGTGGCTTACTGTAGCATTTCTTATTCCCTTGAATTTTAGACTAGATTTTCTCCAAAATTCTGTAAACTTAGGGATATGTATGATTGCCAAATGTCTGACACCATTCTAAATTTGGAACTTTTTGGAATCTAATTTCTTCTGCTAACCCGTAGTATATGAAAGAAAGTAACACACATGCTATTTTTTTTTTTTTTAAGATGGAGTTTCATTCTTGTTGCCCAGGCTGGAGTGCAATGGTGCAGTCCCGGGTCACCGCACCTCCACCTCCCGGGTTTAAGCTATTCTCCTGCCTCAGCCTCACGAGTAGCTGGGATTACAGGCGTATGCCACCATGCCCAGCTAATTTTGTATTTTTAGTGGAGACAGGGTTTCTCCATGTTGGTCAGGCTGGTCTCGAACTCCAAACCTCAGGTGATCTGCCCGCCTTGCCGCCTCCCAAAGTGCTGGGATTATAGGCATGAGCCACCATGCCCTGCCAAACTAACACACACACTATTAATGCCAACTAGAAAATATAAAGAGGTCGGGCGCAGTGGCTCACACCTGTAATCCCAACATTTTGGGAGACTGAGGTGGGTGGATCACTTGAGGCCAGGAATTGGAGACCAGTCTGGCCAACATGGGAAAACCCAGTCTATATAAAAATACAAAAATTAGCCAGGCATGATGGTGCATGCCTGTAATCCCAGCTATTTGGGAGGCTGAGGCACGAGAATTGCTTAAACTTGGGAGGCGGAGGTTGCAGTGAGCTGAGAATGTGCCACTGCACTTCAGTGTTGGTGACAGAGACTGTCTCAAAAAAAAAAAAAAAGAAAAAAGAAAATTTAAAAATCTCATAAAGACAATGGGAAGGACTGCAATTGTCTTGGAATTCATAAATATATTCAAAAATTTTTTCATTTTTGTTGATGCATATTTTTGTAGTAGTTTTTCCTCTCTTCATTTTCTCTCATAGAGTGAAAAGATTTGATATTCTTGAGTCATCTCTCTCCTGAAATCTACTCGGTTTTACTCAGACCTGTGCTGTATAGAGTATTACATTCACGCCCATGTCTGATGTGGAGGGAGAAGCACAGACAGGCGAGTGGGTGACTGACTCAGATATAAATGTTCTTACTATGCTTGAGCTGCAACCACACCTAGAAACCTTGACAACAAGAGGGCCTGTGTTTGATATACCTCACTTGTTAAATCCTGTCTGGATTTTAGTATGTCATATGTGTGTTCATCAGCAAAATTGAACAGGTGCTAGAACAATTGCAAAGCTTTAATCGGACTTATGATTACACTTTTTCTCGTTTTGGCCATACAAAGAATATGACACAATAACTAAAACAAATTTCTAGCTGTTTCTTGTGTTGTTTCTGGTTCAGAGTTTTTTTTTTTTTTTTTTTTTTTTTTTTTTTTTTTTTGAGATGGAGTCTCACTCTGTCGCCCAGGCTGAAGTGGGGTGGCACGATCTCAGCTCACCGCAACCTCCGCCTTCCGGGTTCAAGTGATTCTCTTGCCTCAGCCTCCCAAGTAGCTGGGACTACAGGTGCACACCACCACGCCCAGCTAATTTTTTTTGCATTTTTAATAGAGATGGGGTTTCACCATTTTCGACCGGGATGGTTTTGATCTCTTTACCTCATGATCCGCCCACCTTAGCCTTCCAAATTGCTGGGATTACAGGCATGAGCCACCACTCTCGGCCAGAGGTTTCGTTTCATTTCGTTTCGTTTCGTATCCCTTCTTTCCTTCCTTCGTTCGTTCGTTCGTTCGTTCCTTCCCTCCCTCCCTTCTTTTCTTTCTTTCTTTCTCTGAGTCTCCCACTGTCGCCAAGGCTGGAGTGCAATGGTGCAATCTCCACTCACTGCAACCTCCGACTCCCTGGTTCAAGTGATTCTCCTGCAGCCTCCTGAGCATACCCAGCTAATTTTTGTATTTTTGGTAGAGACAGGGTTTCACCATGTTGGCCAGGGTGGTCTCGATCTCTCGGCTTTATGATCCACCTGCCTTGGCTTCCCAAAGTGCTGGGATTACAGGCGTAAGCCAATGTGCCCAGCCTTCTTTTTTTTCTTTCTTAGACAGGATCTCACTCTATTGCCCAGGCTGGAGTGCAGTGGCACAGTCTTGGTTCACTGCAACCTCTGCCTCCTAACCTCAAGCCATCCTCCCACCTCAGCCTCCTAAGTAGCTGGGATTACAGGTGTGCACTACATGCCTGGCTAATTTTTTTTGGTCTTTTTATTTTTTTATTTGTAAAGATGAAGTTTAACCACATTGCCTAGGCTGGTCTTTAACTCTTGGGCTCAAGCAATTCACCTGCCTCAGCTTCCCAAAGTGATGGGATTATAGGTGTGAGCCACCATGTCTGGCCCAGAGGTGTCAATGCTACATACACGTCCTCCACCAAGATAGAGTCATGGGTAAATTAATTAAAGTTAAGAGACAATTTTAGTGTCTTTTGGCAAGCTGCTAATGTTTTAAAAATAGCTTTTCCCTCATTATACAAATAGCACATGTGGGGCCAGGCATGGTGGCTCGTGCCTGTAATCCCAGCACTTTCGGAGGCCAAGGTGTGAGGATCACTTGAGACCAGAAGTTCGAGACCAACCTGGCCAACATGATGAAACCCTGCCTCTACTAAAAATACAAAAATCATCCGGGTATGATAGCACACACATGTAATCCCAGCTACTCAGGAGGCTGAGGCAGGACAGTCACTTGAGCCAGAGAGGCAGAGATCGCGGTGAGCTGAGATTACACAAACGAGCTCCAGCTTGGGTGACAGAGTGAGACTTAGCCTCAAAAAAAAAAAAAGGAAACTAAAGAAGAAAATGAACATTTCCTTAATCCTAATAGTATTTAAGTAAATTTCCTTGCAGTCACTTTTCTATTTAGATAACTTTCTTAAAAGCTGGAGTATAACTCAAATTATTTTTGAGATGGAAAAAAAAAAACAACAAAAAAGCTGGGTAGTCCCAGGTGTGGTGTCTTAGGACTGTAAATAGCACTTTGGGAAGCCAAGATGGGAGAATCACTTGAGCCAGGAGTTTGAGACCAGCCTGGTCAACATAGTGAGACCCCCATCTCTATTTAAAAAACATTATTATTTTTTAAAAAGCTGGAGTTGGCTGGGTGCAGTGGCTCACGCCTATAATCCCAGCACTTTGGGAGGCCAAGGTGAGTGGATCACCTGAGATCAGGAGTTCGAGACCAGCCTGACCAACATGGCGAAACCTCATCTCTACCAAAAATACAAAAATTAGCCTGTAATCCCAGCTACTCGGGAGGCTGAGGCAGGAGAATCACTTGAACCTGGGAGGTGGAGGTTGCAGTGAGCCGAGATTGCACCATTGCACTCCAGCCTGGGTGACACAGTGAAACTCTGTCTCAAAAAGGAAAAAAAAAAAAAAGCTGCAGTAGGCTAGGCATGGTAGTTCGTGCTTATAATCCCGGCACTTTGGGAGGATTGCTTGGACCCAGGAGTTCAAGACCAGCCTGGGCAACATGGCAAGATGCTGCCTCTACAAAAAAAAAAAAAAAAAAAAAAAATCAACCAGATGTGTTGGCACGTGCCTGTAGTTCCACCCACCTGGGAGGCTGAGGTAGGAAGATCGCTGGAACCTAGGAGGTTGAGGGTGGAGTGAGCTGTGATCTCACCACAGTACTTCAGCCTTGGGGACAGAGTAAGACTTTGTCCCAAAAAGAAAAAAAAAAAGAAAACCTGATTATTACTAAATTCATGTCTATCAAGAAAAAAAGATTATCAGTAAATTCATTTCTATCAACTTAAAAAATCTGTTTTGAACATTTTCTTTTTTTTTTTTAGAAGTGAAAGGTCTCACATATTTATTACTGAACCCAGGCAACCAAAGCCTTCTTTTTTTTTTTTTTTTTAACATGAATAATGAAAGCACTGTGGGTTGTACTAATTAATGCCTTCATAACAGATCCAGAGAGACAGCATAAATATGTGTGCCATCGAATGCGTAATTTCTTATAGACCCAGCTTGGTTCTTCTCCAATGTCTCCTTTTGGAGTTGTACCTGATTTTATTACCAGTTTTCATCCGAATCCACTGGGGAATGGGGCGATTTTGCTTTTGTTTCTTGGCCAGGAATCACTTAATCCTGAAGGTCTTGTGAGAAGACATGGTGAGAAACGGAGTAAAGCACACACCACGATGGCGGAGAAAGGAGGAGAGCGAACATTTTCTATTTCATTATTTAAAAACAGACTAAGTAATGTTCTATTGCATATTCATAATATTTGAATGTTCACCTACGGTTGGACATATAGATAGCTTTCGATTTGTCTATAATAAACATTTTAAAGTATAACTTACAAAAGTCTAAACAGCAAATGTGTAGCTTAGTGAATTTATAGTGAATTTTTACAAAGTGAACACACCTGTGAAACTACCATCTGGCTCAAGAAAGAGAACATTGCCAACATCCAGAAGTCATGCTCATTCCTAATTGTTATCTCCCTCGAAGTAAACTTGTCTTTGTCTTACTTGTCATTGATTGGTTTTGCCTGTTTTTGAATTTCATGTAAATGGAGTCATAGTTATGTTCTCTTTCTTGTCTGGTATCTGTTGTTGGTTCAACGTTGTAGCTGTGAGTTTCATCTGTGCTGTTACTTAAAGCAATAGCTAATTAGTTTTCATTTTGCACAGTATTTAATTGTATGACTATACCATATTTATTCTATTGTTGGTGACCATTTGGTTTGTTTCCAGTTTCGACTTTTGTGAATGTTTTGTATGTGTTTTTTGGTGCCCATATTTTAGATATAACTACGAATAGTAGAATTGTTTGGTCTTAGGGTATGCATATGTTTGGCTTCAGTAGTATTACCAAGCAGTTTTCCGAAGTGTTTATACTAATTTACAGCCCTTTTGGCAATGTATGAGTGGTCCATTTCTTCCTGTACTTACCAATACTTGGTGCTGTCAGTTTTCTCCCCTCCTCTCCCCTCCCCTCCCCCATCTTCCTTTATCATCCAGCCTAGAGTGCAGTGGTGTCATCATAGCTCACTACAGCCTTGACCTCTTGGGCTCAAGTGATGAGCTCACCCCTGCCTCCTGAGTAGCTGGGGCTACAGGCATGTGCTACCACGCCTGGCTAGTTAAAAAAATTTTTTTTTACAGACAGTGTGTTGCCATGTTGCCCAGGCTGCTCTTGAACCCCTGTGCTCAAGATAACACTTTGGGCCAAGCACTGTGACTCACACTTGTAATCCCAGCATTAGCCCGAGGTGGGCTGATCACAAGGTTGGAAGATCGAGACCAGCCTGGCTACACGGTGAAACCTCATCTCTACTAAAAATACAAAAAATTAGCCAGGCGTGGTGGCACGCACCTGTAGTCCCAGCCACTCAGGAGGCTGAAACAGGAGAATCACTTGAACCCGGGAGGTGAAGGTTGCAGTGAGCCGAGATCGAGCCACTGCACTCCAGCCTGGTGACAGAGTGAGACTCCGCCTCATAAACAAACAAAAAACAACATTTTGAGTTCCTGCCTTGGCCTCTCAAAGTGCTGGGATTACAGGCATGAGCCACTGTGCCCAACCAGTTTTCTTACATTTAACCATTCTGGTAGTTACATAGTATTTCCTAGTGGTTTTAACTTGCATTTCCTTGATGCCTGATGATATTGAGCACCTTTCCATATGTTTACTGGCTTTGGGATATCCTTTTTTGTGAAGTACTTGTTCTAATGTTTTGGCAATTTTAAAATTGTGATGTTTGTCTTTTATTGATTCATAGATGTTCTTTATACTAGATATGAGTTCTTTGGTTGTACGCATTGCAGATGTCTTCTTTCTGTGTTTTGAATTTTTACTCTCTCATTTTTTGTTTTAAACGCACAGAACAGGGTAATTTTTTTCTTTTATTTTTATTTTTTATTGATTTTTGACTCTCAGTGGGGTCTCTTGATCACACAGTAAATGTTTAGAAGTTGACAATGTTATTTTGATAAAAATGTGCACACATCATATCTCCATAGGGATTGCTTACTTGGAGGCCAGATAATAAGATTAGAGTTCCATTGCAGTTAGTTTTGCCTCCCCAGCAGTGCCAGCTGTCTTACAAATAAATATGGGCCCTGAATGCATGGGGAACCAGCTGAGTGTGTGGGTGGATCAACATAAATTCATCTCTGACCCTGGAGACTACTAAAAGCACAATCCCTGAAGATATTGACTTACTAGAGTCATGTTTGTATACACAGTATAGAACATACAAGTTAATGCTTAAATTGTGCAGTGGTCTAGGATCTCAGTGTGTTTTAATCTATCCATTTTAAAAGTAGGGATTATTTAAACAAATTAAATTGACTTCCGTTTTCTGCAGAGTTAGAATACAATTTAAGAGACCTGTAAGCCATGAGTTAAAAATATAGATACTAAGGACAAAAGATAGAAAAGTAGTATCAGTTAGTGGCTAAGAACTCGGGCTCTGGAGTAAGTTGAAATTCTAGTTCTTTCATTTACTAGTTTAGCAATTTGGGTATTTTGTTTAGCCTTTTTAAGCTTAAATTTCCTCATCTTTGAAATTTGGATAATAGTGAACCCGACTTACAAGATTTTTATGAGAATTAAATGAGATAATTCATGGTGGCTGCCCCATAATTAGAGCTCGCTAAATGTTTACTATTATTGGGAAGTAAAGGATAAAAAAGTTAGATGAAAAACAGTTACTATTTTTTTTTTGAGATAGAGTCTCTTGCCCAGGCTCAGTACAGTGGCATGATGACAACTCACTGCAGCCTTGACCTTCCAGGCTCAAGCGATCCTCCTGCCTGAGCCTCCCAAGGAGCTGGGATTACAGGCGCGCACCACTATGCCCAGCTAATTTTATAAAAAACATTTATTTATTTGTAAGGACAAGCAGAATGTACACATGCTTTTGAGAAAGTAAATTTTTAATTTTTTTTGGAATGGAGTCTTGCTCTGTTGCCCAGGCCGGAGTGTAGTGGCACAATCTTGGCTCACTGCAACCCCCACCTTCTGGGTTCAAGCAGTTCTCCCTGCCTCAGCCTCCCAAGTAGCTGGGATTACAGGTGCCCTCCACCATACCTGGATAATTTTTATATTTTTAGTAGAGATGGGGTTTCACCATGTTGTCCAGGCTGGTCTCGAACTCCTGACCTCATGATCTGCCTGCCTTGATCTCCCAAAGTGCTGGGATTACAGGCATGAGCCATTGTGCCTGGCCCAGAGTTATTTTCATTGGAGACAGGATACCACTTCTATGTTACCTAGACTGATCTTGAGCTCCTGGGCTCAAGTGATCTTGCCTTTAGTGTCCCAAGTATGTGGGACTACAGGAGTGTACCACCCTGCTTGTCAGAAAATAATTTTTATCTTAGAGACCTAGGATAAAGATGTTAGTCATCTCTAAAGACTAAAAATTGACGTATTCCAAAATTGTTTTGTCTTACTTTTCTTCCTTTTGGGTTCAGAGTCACATCTGAGTTTGAAGTTGCCTTTCCTATTATCCCAGCTTTTGTCATGTGCCACTAGCTCTTCCAGTTAGCACTTGGCAGTGGATAGATACCAGGAGTTCAGTTTATTCGGTACAACCAACCGCTTAAACTTAAAAATAAATAATTTTCAAAGAATACATAAGATTAGCACTATTTTTAAAAGTAGGGATTTGCTAAGAAATTAGTCTCCCTCTGGCCGGGCATAGTGGCTCATGCCTGTAATCCCAGCACTTTGGAGGGCTGAAGCGGGTGGATCACCTGAGATCAGGCATTTGAGACCAGCCTGGACAACATGGTTGTCTACTAAAAAGACAAAATGAGTTAAGCGTGGTGGCACAAATCTGTAGTCCGAGCTACTTGGGAGGCTGAGACAGGAGAATCACTAGAACCCAGGAGGCAGAGACTGCAGTGAACCAAGATTGCTCCAGTATACTCCAGCCTGGGTGAGACAGAGCGAGATTCTGTCTAAAAAAAGAAATGAGTCTCCCTCCAAGAATATAGACATAATTTTCTGTGTTAAACCATCCTTTGATTCCTCTGGAGGACAATGTGAGAGTCCTAGGATTAATTTAAGGGTAGGGAAGTGACACATAGGCATTCTCTTGGAGTTATTTATTTATTTGAGACAGGGTCTTGCTCTGTTGCCCAGGCTGGACTGCAGTGGTGCAATCATAGCTCACTGCAGCCCTGAATTCCTGGGCTAAAGTGATCCTCCTGTCTCCGCCTCCTGGGTAGCTGGGACTACAGGCGTGTACCACTGTGCCCAGCTAATTTTAAAACTTTTTTGTAGAGTCTTGTTATAATGCCCAGTCTGGTCTCAAACTCCAGGGCTCAAGCGATCCTCCTGCCTCAGCCTTCCAAAGTGTTGAGATTATAGGAATGAGCCACCATGTCTGGTTTGTCTCTTGTGTTAAGAATTCATTCTATCCTTTCTGTAATTTGATGTTCCGAAGAGGAAACAAGATGTATCTGAAATATCTTATAAAATCAATGAGAACTGTTGTGTGTAAGATTTGTGACAGTGAAACAGATATAACAAAAAGGAAGGGAACTGGTGATTGTTTAAGTTTTAAAATGTTTCTTCTGCCATAGGTTTCTAAATGAACAAAAGAGGGGAAGAAGGAGAGGAGAATCAGGAGAGCAATAATGCAAACAGGACTTAAAATAAAACACACTGAAATATATCCTGCCTGGCAGAGGGAGCATTTGGTGCCTGCGCCTTCCAAATTCTGTCTTGCTCCTGCCCACAGGGGAGATACGATTCCTGTGCCATTTGACTACCTGGGTTGCCTTCCTCCTCTGTGGAATGTAAGCCAGCTATTTGAACCTAACCTCCTCTCCCCCTCTCCTCCCTCCCCCCTCCCCCCTCTCCCTCTCTCTCTCCCTTCTTTCTTCCTCTCTCTTTTTTTGAGGTTAAAGTTTTCTTAAGGCTGTACTTTTTCATGCCATTTAAGCCAGTGCTCTTTCCATTAATCACCCCTCCTAAGGGACTGATGTGAAATCCCAGGAAACTGCTTTTGCCTCCGGAGTTAGTATTAAAGAATAAACAGGACCAATCAGAGGTTAATTATCAGGAGACTATATGAAAACAGTTTCCATGAAAGAGCAAGGGAGATAGGAAGTATACCAGGAAGTAAATTGGGAGGGTCAAAGCAGGAAAAGCTGCTTAGTTAGACATCAGACTGGAAGGACTGGAGCAGATAGGAGGCAGGAGAGGCAAAGAAAGAGACCAGAGAGGGGACAAGGTACAGCATGTCACAGACTGGTTTGAGTCAGATCTCACAGAGTTCTTCTAGCAGCAGTTTCCCTTGAAGCACAGTTTGATGTGTCTTGCTAGGTTGGGGGTGGTTCCTCAAGTGAAACACCAGACTGAACAGAGCAGAAGCACCCAGAACCAAGAATGCCTACTTAATAGTCTCAGGTCCATGCACAGTGCTTGACACATAGTAAATACTGAAAAAAAAAAAATTTTTTTTTTGAAACAGAGTCTTGCTCTATCGCCCAGGCTGGAGAGCAGTGGTGCCATCTCGGCTCACTGCAACCTCTGCCTCCTGGGTTCAAGCGATTCTCCTGTCTCAGCCTCCTGTGTAGCTGGGATTACAGGTGCCCCCCACCATGTCTGGCTAATATTTTTGGCGTTTTTAGTAGAGACGGGGTTTTACCACATTGGCCAGGCTGGTCTGGAACTCCCGACCTCACATGATCCACCTGCCTTCGCCTTCCAAAGTGCTGGGATTATAGGTGAGAGCCACTGAGCCCGGCCAAAATAATGCTTTTTTGAGTCATTAATGAATTTATTTCTTATCTTTTGGAGTTGTTGACATGGAAGAGATGCTTAGATCACTAACTTTGACAGGTACATTTTATGACGGAGAATGGTTACTTTAAAAATTGTTACATTTTAAATGATTATAGAAATGCCTACATTATATTTTTGATTTTGTCTTTAGGCTAGTAAACCCTGAAATATTTAATATCTGGCCCTTAAAAGAAAAAGTTTGTTGATCCCTGTACTTACCATACAAGTGTACGTAATGTTACATGTCTCTCAGCATGAGCTTTTTATTTATTTGTCTTTAATATTATTATTATATTTTTAGAGACAGTGTCTTGCTCTGTTCCCCAGGCTGGAGTTCAGTGGTGCTGTCATAGCTTATCGTAGCCTTGTACACCTGGGATCAAGCAATCCTCCCGTGTAGCTGGGACTACAGGCACATGCCTTCTTGCCTGGCTAAATTTTTTATATTTGTAGAGATGGGGATCTTGCACTTCTCGACTCAAGTACTGGGATTATAGGCATGAACCACCGTGCCTCGCTCTAGACTGAGCTTTTTATGGACAAGGGCTGAATCTTGCTTATCTGACAATTTCTATTGTCTAGGCTAATACTGAGTATTAGCTATGTGGTAGTAATTTAGTAGATGGGTTGTGCATGAATGATGTGACGCAGTGGTATTTTAAAATTATAATTAAATTACTTTTGTAATACTATATGCATTTTTGCTTTATATGATGAGTTCCATTATATTTATAAATAAGAATTATGTAGAAAGCATAAAACTCCTGACCTCACGTGATCCACATGCCTTGGCCTCCAAAGTGCTGGGATTATAGGCGAGAGCCACTGAGCCTGACCAAAATAATGCTTTTTTTGAGTCACTGATGGATTTGTGTCTAATCTTTTGGAGTTGTTGACGTGGAAGAGATTATGAGAACACTAACTTTGTAACAGAATGTACTTATGGAATGCTTTTTAAACAGAAAAATCAAGAGTGCAGATAAAATCAGGTATCAGGTGTTTTTTTTTTTTCTGGAGGCGGATTTTTTTTTTTTTTTTAGGGTGCTATTTGGGCTCACTGCAACCTGCGCCTCCCAAGTTCAAGTGATTCTCCCGCCTCAGCCTCCTGAGTAGCTGGGATTACAGGCATGTGCTACCACGCCCAGCTATTTTTTTGTATTTTTAGTAGAGATAGGTTTCACCATGTTGGCCAGGCTGGTCTCAAACTCCGGAACTCAGGTGATCCACCGGCCTTGGCCTCCCAAAGTGCTGGGATTATAGGTGTGAGCCATTACCCCTGGCCTAAAAGTCAGATTTATTGAGGACTTGTGTATAGCATGGTAGAAATAAAAGCAGAATTCCTTCTCTTGATTTTACAGTTCCTTCTGTGGAAATGAGTACAACTGATTATAGCAGGTGGCAGTGCCTGTCAACTTGGTTTCCACTTTGCACTGATTCTGTTATCTTATTCTAATCCATGCCAACCAGATGCACTTCCTTCTTCACATAAGATGGAGACAGCTTATTGTATAGCACACATATCCAAATACCTGTAAGTATAGCAAAAGTTGGTCCTGCTTTTCAGAAATATCATTAACTAGTATCAAATGAGAGGCAGCATGGTTTCTTCAGGTACAGCATATAGTTTTAGATGCTTATTCCTCCCTGTTGGTTTGAGTTCAATTCTTTTTTTAAAAAATTTCAACTTTTGCTTGGTGTGGTGGCTCATGCATGCAGTCCCAACACTTTGGGAGGCCAAGGTGGGTAGATCACAAGGTCAGGAGTTCCAGACCAGCCTGGCCAACATGGTGAAACCCTGTCTCTACTGAAAATACAAAAATTAGCTGGGTGTGGTAATGTTCGCCTGTAATCCCAGCTACTCAGGAGGCTGAGGCAGAAGAACCACTCGAGCCCAGGAGGCGGAGGTTGCAGTGAGCCGAGATTGTGCCACTGCACCCCAGCCTGGCGACAGAGCGAGACTATCTCAAAAAAAAAAAAACAACCAAAAAAATTACTTACAATGAACGTATCAAAGCCCCATGTCTCACTTTTCAGGACCAATGTAGGAGGTAATAGGGAAAGAAAAATAAATGAGACATCTCTTACGAAGTTATAACTGGTTTTATGTATAAATAATTTAGAAACACATTACTTGTAATACAAAACAATTAAAAAATATACCACTCTCTATTTGGCTGTATTTATAACTTTTCTGAAACTGATTACTCAGAGGTTTGGTTCACCTAGGCTTATTTTTACTCCCTTCTCCTTGGACCTTCATGGTACTATTAACCACCAACTTTGGTGGAATCCTTTCTTTCCTTGGCTTTAGTGAAAACATCCCTTTCTAAACAATGAATTTCTTTTTATGCTGGGCAGAGGCCCTTTTTATAGAGGCAGCAAACTTTTATGCTTAACTGTGATGATTGATTATTGACTCAGTTAGTAATAGAAATTAAAGTTTGGCTTAAAACAGTGAAGTATTTCTGGGAAGTAATTGAATGATGACTGTACAACACTAGAGTAATTTAAAAGTACTTAGGGGAAATATTCGTTGATACCATCTTTTTTTAAGAAGCTAATTTACCTCAAAGCAGGATTATTTTTGTGTAATCCTGGCACCCAACAGTTGTATGTTTACGAGTCTGTCCCTCAAAACAATAGCATGAGTGGTAAAAACATTTGTAGGGAGATATTAATTGAAGCATTATTTGTAAAAAAAAAAAAAAATGGAAACAGCTTGAACACTTGTCAATTGAAAAATAGTGAAATTGGCTGGGCATGGTGACTCACGCCTGTAATCCTAACACTTTGGGAGGCCAAGATGGGCGGATCATCAGGCCAGGAGATTGAGGCCATCCTAGCCAACATGGTGTAACTCTATCTCTACTAAAAATACAAAAATTAGCCAAGCATGATGGTGCATACCTGTAATCCCAGCTACTCAGGAGGCTGAGTTAAGAGAATTGCTTGAACCAGGAAGTTGGAGGTTGCAGTGAGCTGAGATTGCACCACTGCACTCTAGCCTGGCGACAGAGTGAGGCGCCCTCTAGAAAAAGAAAAGTGAAATAGTGAAAGTATGATTTATTCTTACTATTAATCCATTTAAAAAGTGAACTAGAATGTGTGGGGCAGAGGGTATAAGAGAAATCTCTATACCTTCTGTTCAATTTTGCTGTGAACCTAAAACTGCTAAAAAAAAAAAAAGTCTTCTAAAAGAGTTAGAGCTATAAATGTACTGAGCTAAAAAATATCTGTATAGTAGAAATAGAGATATAGGCTGTGACAATATGTAGAACATGATTTTATTTCTTTTTTAAAAAAGGATGTGAGCTAGGTGTAGTCACTCATGTCTATAATCTCAGCACTTTGGGAGGCCAAGGCAGGAGGATTGCTTGAAGACAGGAGTTTGAGTCCAGACTGGGCAATGTAGTAACACCCCATCTTTACAAAAAATACAAAAATTAGCCAGGCGTGGTTGCACATGCCTGTGGTCCTAGCTACTTGGGAGGCTGCAGTGGGAAGACTGCTTGAGCCCAGTAGCCCAAGGCTACTGTGGGCTAGTACACTACTCCTGCACTCCAGCCTGGGCAACAGAGCAAGACCTTGTCTTTGAAAGAATAAATAAATAAAATGTGTATATATTTTGATGAATAGGAAAAACACGTCAATTTTAGTGGCAATTTAATCTAGAATTGGGTTTAGAGGGGTAGAATAAGGAACTTTTACTTCTTACTAGGTATACTTCCAAAAAAAGTGATAATTAAGTGATATATTTTTTGATGTATGCTTTTCTGAGATTCTTCAAATAAAATGATCTCAAAAAAAACTGAAAATTAATGGAAAGCAGGAAAAAGGAGATAAAGATCCAGCCAGCTACTTTAACTTTTAATTTAATAAGGATGTCCTTTAAAAATGTTTGTATGCATACTCATGTATGTTGTGTGTATGTGTGTATATATATACACACACACAAACACAAAATACAGAGTAACTGCAGTCTGACATTGAATTAAGCTACAGAATGTGTGGTATTGGCATGCATTTTTGTTTGTTTGTTTATATTTATTTTTGAGACTGAGTCTTGCTCTATTGCTCAGGCTGGAGTGCAGTCACGTGATCACGGCTCACTGCAACCTGCGTCTCCTATGTTCAAGCGATTCTCCTGCCTCAGCCTCCCGAGTAGCTGGGACTACAGTCACCCGCCATTATGATCGGTTAATTTTTGTGTTTTTAGTAGAGACGGGGTTTCACCATCTTGGCCAGGCTGGTCTTGAACTCCTGACCTCAGGTGATCTGCCCACCTCTGCCTCCCAAAGTGCTAGAATTACAGATGTGAGCCACTGCGCCTAGCCTTGGCATCCATTTTTAAAGTGTAAGACACTAAAAAGTGTTTTTCTGCACATCACAATGTACAGTTCTTAAGTTGTTTAAGAAGTGACAGGATTTGTTCAGAAAATGTGCAGTTCTCTAGTGTTGCAGTAATGTGTATTCAGGTTTCTTTAACACAGGTTATAGCTTATTCATAACTCTGAGTTAAAGTTTAAATTTTATGTAATTAACCACCTGTGTGACCTTTGAAACTAAATGAAGATAGTATTCCAGAGCAGTGAAACTCTGAGTACAGCTGCTTCGGTTTTGGACTATAAATTGGAATTTTCTTCGACTGAGCAAGAGTCAGAGATGAAAGTGGGGGCTGGTTATATTAAAAAGCCATGTGATTGTTCATGATTTCTGAATTTTATGCTTAATACAACATTGGTGGCCCTTTTAACTTCATTTTATCATGGCCACTTATAAATAGATAGCTTAAATCTGTGTGCACAAAATTATGTTTCATTTTGTTAAATTTTATGACTTTTTTTAGATGTAGAGATTTAAGTTCCTTATATAACTAAGGAAAAGTCCTATTCCAAATTTTAGTAATCAAGGCACCTAGTTGTATGAGATTTGGAAGTTTTCTTAACCCTCTGTCTTCAGCGTCATTGGCACTTTTCAATTTTCTAGGAACTCTGGGGTTTGCAAGTTATCTGAGCCTTGAGCGTTGCTTCTTTAGCCAATGGATGGCAGCCATTTTGCCCTGCATTAGTGCCTTGTCTAGTGAAGGAAAATGAAACACTTAGAAACTGTGAATTTTGCATTTTGGAGCTGATTAGTTTTGTATGTAATAGATAATGTTAAGTTTTTAAAACTTCCATGTGATTTCTTGGGTTTTAAATTCAGGGCTAACTAGCAGTATACTCCTGGGACCAGCTGGAGTTTTGAAAATTGAAGCTTCCTGCGGTTTTGTTGGACAGTTTCTTCACTGATTTTTTTTAAATTCATCTTTTTCATGAGGTCAGGGCATTCACAAGTGAATTGAGAAATTGAACTACTCAGAATCTAACTATGAATGTTTGTTGAGAGATACCCGATGTAAAAGGATGATTAGACTGTAAGATATTCCTAACCATTAATTTATTAATAGCTGATAAAAGTTTTCCATGTTCTAGGGTCCTGAGGGGAATGGTCTGGATAACCTAACCGGCTTTTCCATCCCTCATGATTCATTTTACCCTATTGAAAATTATCTTAAACAGAAGGAAATGAATAGGCCTGGTAGAACCAGATTCTAAACAGTGTTGCTTCAGAGGGAAGGGAGTGGTTTGTCAGTCAGTGCTTGTGGAGTCTGTTACTCCAGAGGCAGCCAGCTTCTCTGCAGTTAGTAAACACTACCATAGGCCAGTGGCAGATCTTGCTGACATACACAGCTCAAAGCTAGTAACATGTTGCTTTCCTCGGAATTTCATTCAGCTACAGATTTAAGGTTTATCAGTAGAATTTCCAGAAAGATGATTTGGCACAGTGGCTCATGCCTATAATCCCAGCACTTTGGGAGGCCAAGGCGGATGAATTGCTTGAGTCCAGGAGTTTGAGACCAGCCTGGCCAAGATGGCAAAACCCTGTCTTTGCTTGTAGTACCCCTAGCTACTTGAGAGGCTGAGGTAGAAGAATCACTTTGAGCCCAGGGAGGTCAGGGCTGCAGTGTGTGGAAATTGTGCCACTGCACTCCAGCCTGGGCAATCAAAGTGAGAACCTGTCTCAAAAAAAAAAAAAAAAAAAAAAAAGAAAGAAAGAAAGAAAAAAAGAACAAAGTATTTTAAAGACCAGATTCTAGGCTGGTGCAGTGGCTCACGCCTGTAATCCCAGCACTTTGGGAGACCAAGGCGGGTCATCACCTGAGGTCAGGAGTTTGAGATCAGCCTGGCAAACATGATGAAACCCCATCTCTACTAAAAATACAAAAATTAGCTGGACGTTGTGGCAGGCACCTATAATTTCAGCTGCTCAGGAGGCTGAGTCAGGAGAATCACTTGAACCCAGGAGGCGGAGGTTGTAGTTAGCCAATAATATGCCAATGTATTCTAGCCTGGGTGACAGAGCGAGACTGTGTCTCGAAAAATAAATATGGCTGGGTGCAGTGGCTCACGCCTGTAATCCCAGCACTTTGAGAGACCAAGGCAGGCAGATCACCTGAGGCCAGGAGTTCAAGACCAGTATGGCCAACATGGTGGAACCCCGTCTCTACTAAAAAATTAAAAAACTTAGCCAGGTGTGGTAGTGCATGTCTGTAATCCCATCTACTTGGGAGGCTGAGGCAGGAAAATTGCTTGAACCCAGGAGGCGGAGGTTACAGTGAGCCGAGATCATGCAACTATGTAACTACACTTTAGCCTGGACAACAGAGTGAGACTCTATCTCAAAAAAAAAAAACAAACAGCAACAACAAAAAAAACAAAACAATCCTGGGGTTCATTATTTTGAGTGTTTATTGTCTTATACTGTATTACTATGGTGTTTTGGGGTATTCGAAGTGTGTAAGACTAGTCACCTCTATACTGAATGGCCTCAGACTGCTGTGCTTTAACAGCTTCCGACTCTTTTGTCTGAGATAATTTCCTTCAGATTTGAGTTTGATTAAACATTTTTCCCATACGCATTGAGCAAGACATATTCATTGTAAAAAGAAAGAGTTGGGGGTGGGCGAGGTGGCTCACACCTGTAATCCCAGCACTTTGGGAGGCCAAGGCAGGTGGATTACCTGAGGTCAGCAGTTTGAGACCAGCCTGGTCAACATGTTGAAACCCTGTCTCTACTAAAAATACAAAAAAAGCTGGGCGTGGTGGCATGCACCTGTAGTCCCAGCAACTTGGGAGGCTGAGACAGGAGAATTGTTTGAACCTGGGAGGTGGAGGTGCAGTGACCTGTGATCACACCACTGTACTCCATCCTGGGTGACAGAGCGGGACTCTGTTAGAAAAAAAAAAAGGTAAAACATCAGAGAAAAGCAAAAACAAGATGAAAAATTAGCCATATGACACAGAGATAACCATTGTTAATATTTTGGTATATGATTTCTATAGTAGTTTTTCTGTGTCTGTGTCTGTCTCTCTGTCTTCCTCCCCCTCCCCCCTCTCCCCCCCAGGGGTTTTATACCTGTATATAAGGACTTAATATAATTCTATATATGTTTTTCATTTTTTTCCCAAAATGTCATATTCTTTTGTAATCTGTTCTTTACATTTCAATATATGTATTTCCTATATATATATCTATATATATTTCCACATTTAAAAAATAAATGAGCTGTGCGAGGGGTTCACACCTGTAACCCTAGCACTTTGGGAGGCAGAGATGGGAGGAATGGTTGAGGCCATGAGCTCAAGACCAACCTGGGCAACATATAAGACCCCTATCTCTATAAAAAGTGAAAAATACTCCCTAGATATGGTGGCGTACACCTGTAGTTCCAGATACTCAGAGGCAGGGGCAATTGCTTGAGCCCACTAGTTTGAATCTGTAGTGAGCTATGATTGTACCACTGCACTCCAGCCTGGGTGACTGAACAAGACTCTATCTCAAGAAACAAAAAATTGAAGTTACGTCAAAGATTTTTTGAAACCTGAAAAGAGAATCCAAACAGCAGATTCATACATAGGCAGTCAGAAATGCTAAAATGAATTTACCAATAGATGCAAAACTGGTCTTTTTTGGTGGGAAGGGGGAGATGGTATCAATTGCATTTCCTCTGGACAAAATTTATTTGCATTATTATCAGTTTTCTACAATTTACAGAGTTGTAAAATAGCTCAGTCAGTGACAGTGCAATGCTCAGACTCCTGTCGAATCACATAGCCCTTGAAGGTGTGTGCCTGTATTATATTGAAAGGGTACTCAATTATCTTTTATTTATTTAGTTAATTATTTAATTTTTTTTTTTTTTAAGAGGTGAGGTTTCACCATGTTGGCCAGGATGGTCTCGATCTCTTGACCTGGTGATCCACCTGCTTCGGCCTCCCAAAATGCTGTGATTACAGGTGTGACTCACTGTGCCCGGCCTATTTTTATTTTTTGAGGCAAGGTCTGGCTCTGCTGCCCAGGCTGGAGTAAGTGGCGTGATCACAGCTTGCCGCAGCCTTGACCTCCCGTGTTCAAGTGATCATGTCACCTCAGTGTTTGAGTAGCTGGGACTACAGGCACACAGCCACCACACTGGCTAACTTTTATTGTTTATGAGGTCTTGCCATGTTGCCCAGGCTGGTCTTAAACTCTTGGGCTCAAGCAGTCCTTCCACTACAGGCATGAGCCACTGTGCCTGACCTCTCACAGTTTTGCATTTGTTACTTGTCTGCTTCTTCCTAAGAGTAGGAATTGTAGACTAGGAGCTCAATGTGGCCATCAGTAGCATCTTCTCTCCAGCATTGAAACAAATGATACATGTTTTCATGGTTTTATACAGGTGTTTTATTCATCCTCACTCTGAAAATAAAAAGTCTACCTTCTCTATTCTTAGTATTATAGTTTTAGTGCCAATCATATCTTCTTCATAGTTGTCACTTCTTAGGGCATGGCTGTATCCCATTCGTCTCTGTAACCCCCAGAGAACCTGGGTTAGGGCCTTGTGTGCAGCCATAAATGTTTACATTGGGTTGATTCATTTGGCCCAGAGGGTCTCAGTTACTCATTAGGCCTCTCTTGCCACTCAGCTGCTTCATAGGCTTTGTGTGCTTGCCTCTTGTCTGTTTTTTTTTTTTAATAAATCTTTTTTTTTTTATTATGGTAAAAAATATGTAACTTAAGATTTACCCATCTTAATTTTTTTGAGACAGAGTCTTGTTCTGTTGCCCAGGCTGGAGTGCAGTGGTACGATCTCAGCTCACTGCAACCTCCACCTCCCCGTTAAGCGATTCTTTTGCCTCAGTCTCTGAGTAGCTGGGACGACAGGCATCTGCCACCACACCCAGCTAATTTTGGTGGTTTTTGTAGAGACTGGGTTTCATCATGTTGGCCAGGCTGATCTGAAACTCCTGACCTCAAGTGATCTGCCACCTCTGCCTCCCAAAATGCTGGAATTACAGGCGTGAGCCACCGTGCTCAGCCCATCTTAACCATTTTCAAGTATATAGTGCAGTAGACTTGAGTATATTTAGTGAAACAGATCTTTAGAACTTTTTCATCATACAAATCTAAAATGCTATACAAAGTATTAACTCCCCTTCCTGCCTCACTCAGCCACTGATGACTCTACTTTCTGTCTCTCTGAATTTGACTGCTGTAGATAACTGCATGTAAGTGGAATCATACTGTATTTGTTTTTCTTTTTTTTTTTTTTCATTTGAACTCGGGAGGCAGAGGTTGCAGTGAGCTGATCATACTGTATTTGTTTTTTTGTGACTGGCTTTTCTCACTTATCATAATTCTTCGAGATTCACCCATGTTGTAGCATGTGACAGGATTTCCTTCCTTTTTTTAAAAAAAGTTGCCAGGCGTGGTGGCTCATGCCTGTAATCCCACACTTTGGGAGGCTGAGGCAGGTGGATCACCTGAGGTCAGGAGTTCGAGACCAACCTGGCCAACATGGCAAAACCCTGTCTCTACTAAAAATACAAAATACTAAAATTAGCCAGGTATGGTGGCACATGCCTGTAATCCCAGCTACTGGGGGTGCTGAGGCAGGAGGATCGCTTGAACCTGGGAGGCGGAGATTGCCCCGTTTTTTCAAGACAGTGTCTAACTTTGTTGCCCAGGCTGACGTGCAGTGGCATGATCTTGGTACTCTGCAACCTGTACCATCTGTAGAGGAATGGACAAACTCTTGACATTTGAGTTGCTTCAGCCTCGTGGTGATTGGAAATAGTACTACTGTAAACATGGGTGTGCATATATTTCCTCAAGACCCTTTTAGTTCTTTTGGATATATACCCAGAAGGGGCATTGTTGGATGACATGGTATCTCTATTCTTGATTTTTTGAGGAAGTTCCCTACTGTTTTTTATAGTGGCCACGCCATTTTACAATCCCACCAACATGCACAAGGGTTCTCTACATTCTCACCGACACTTTCTATTTTTTTTTTAAATAGATATCCTAATGGTGTGAGGTGATGTCTCATTGTGGTTTTGATTTGCATTTCTCCAATGATGAATGATGTTGAGCATCTTTTCATATGCTCATTTTTTGGCCATCTTAGGAGAAAGGTCTGTTCAGATCTATTGCCTGTTTTTAATTGGGTTATTTCTTTTTTTTTGTTGGCGTTGTTGAGTTTAGGAGTTCTTTTTATATTCTAGATATTAACCCTTTATCAGATACATTATTTGCAAATATTTTTCCTCATTCTCTAAGTTAACTTTTCTCTGTTGATTGTGTTTTTGGATGCACAAACGTTCTTAAGTTTGATATAGTCCCATTTGTGTTAACTTGTTTTTGTTTTCTTTCCTTTTGGTGTCATATCCTAGAAATACTTGCAAAATCTAATATTATTAAGCTTTTCTCCCATGTTTTCTTCTGGAAGTTTATAGTTAATGTTCTTATGTTTAGGTCTTTAATCTATTTTGAGTTAGTTTTTTTTTTTTTTTTTCTCCTGGGTTCTCGCTCTGTTGCCCAGGCTGGAGTGCAGTGGTGAAGTCTCAGCTCACAGCTCACTGCAGCCTCTGCCTCCCAGGTTCAAGCGATTCTCCTGCGTTAGCCTCCCAAGTAGCTGGGACTACAGGTGCGCAACACTACACCTGGCTAATTTTTGTATCTTTAGTAGAGACAGGGTTTCGCCATGTTAGCCACGCTGGTCTTGAACTCCTGACCTCAGGTGATCCACCCACCTTGACTTCCCACAGTGTTGGGATTGCAGGCATGAACTTGTGTGCTCGGGCTGTTTTCCTTAAATTTTTACTGAAAATTTATTTAATAGAACTTTATTAAAGTTTTACACACATACACTTGAAAGAGTCAAGTGATTTTATAAACTGTCACCACAGAGAGCAGCCCTCTGCTAACCTCTTCTACCCAATTTCCTCTTTCCCTCTTTCACTTCCTTAACTGATTTTTTTTCGGGTTTTCCTTTATACCTTTAAGCAACATGCATACATTTCTTCTGGATTTTCAGTACTTTTATATCATATACTGGCTTCTACCTTAGTTATCCACCCATACTTCCATACCACTTTCCACTCCATATAGTTAGAGCATAATTTTGATTGTGCTCTAACATCAATCTATTAGATTGATGTTTGATATTTATGTTATGACTATGTAAATGCTGTTGATAGGTAAATTATGTGGTATACTTTTTTTTTCTTTACTGCTTAAATTTTGTTTTCTCTGGAATTGCAAGACTTTTTATTTGCTTATTTTCTATGTATTTGTCATTGATATATCTCCATACTCTTGGTTGCATTAATCTCCCTCTATATGACTGCTCACATCAGGTATTCTGTTAGTTTCACCTTGAATAGGTCCTTCCTGGACTCTTCTGAAGTGCCTTGGTTTAGATGGATTGGTCACTGGGTGAGTGGCATGTTGGTAGAATGGACTAGCTCTCTCTAGCTTCTTAGCGATTTCCTTTGCTTTGTGTATTGCATCCTATGTATTCTGGGCCTCATGTCTTCACCTTTTTGAGCTTACTTCCTCACTTTGGTTGAGTGTATCTCTGAAAGACATCCCCTGCCCCTTTGTTTTTTGGAGATGGAGCCTTGCTGTGTTGCCAGGCTGGAGTGCAATGGCACAATCTCGGCTCACTGCAGCCTCTGCCTTTCAAGTTCAAGTGATTCTCCTGCCTCAGCCTCCTGAGTACCTGGGAGTACAGGTGTGTGCCACCCTGCCTGGCTAATTTTTTTGTATTTTAGTAGAGACAGGGTTTTACCATGTTGGCCATGGTGGTCTCAATCTTCCAACCTCAATGATCGGTGCGCCTCGGGTTCCCAAAGTGCTGGGATTACAGGCGTGAGCTACTGTGCCTGACTGACATCTCCCATTTTTTATCTTATTTTTTGAATATACTATTCTTGCCCTCAATTCTGCCTGGTGTCCCCCATTCTAGAGATCCTCTGTTTTGCCCTTCTAGAAAATAACTCTGCAGTTTTTGTATGGTGAGGAAATGACATTTTCTTGGCTACCAGGAAGAGGAGAGAGGATCTAGGAGAGAGGATCTTTTCAGTTAATCTTCCTGTTTATGACGTTTTACCCCTATTTCCAGAGAGAATTGGTTCTTCCCTTCCTATGTATTTTCATAATGTAAGTCTCCTCCCCACCTTCCCACCCCTACCCTGTGTTTGGCATTTAGGATTCAGCTTTCTTGGCTCTGCTGAGACATTTATTGCTTATCTACTTGCTTTCCAAATTTCAAAATTTTGTTGCTGCTGTCTCTTCGGTTCTTTTTTGTCCTTATGGTTAATGCTTATGTTTTCCTCCCTACTCATTCAGTGAGGTGTGAGAAGGAACAGAGGCTGTGCACTCATTCTGCTATCTCTGACTGGAAGTTACCCGAGCTGCCCTTTATCTCCTCTATTCTCCCATGCTGTCTTCTAGTCACTTTTTATCTACCTTTTATCTGTCGCCTCTGACTTCTGACTTTTACCCTCATCTTGTTCCAAGCCCAGTCATCTTTAAGACTTACTTTTTCCATCTTATTGGGCCTCTCACCTCTTGTTTCCTTTCACCCCACACTCATTTTTCATCTCATGTCCTCCTCTTACTTCTAGGGGTCTCCCTAAGCAGAGCAGCCCTTCTTTTCCTTTGCTTCTTATCAGTTTCCCTTCTCTCCTATGCTTCTCTGCTCAGTGGATATACAAAACACGCATATCAAAGGATAGCCTGGCCATCTTTGTGTAGCAGCTCAAGAAACTATTCTGAACAGCAGCAAAAACCACATACCACTTCAGAAATTAAATTGTTGGCCGGGCGCGGTGGCTCACGCCTGTAATCCCAGCACTTTGGGAGGCCGAGGCGGGTGGATCACGAGGTCAAGAGATTGAGACCATCCTCGTCAACATGGTGAAACCCCGTCTCTACTAAAAATACAAAAAATTAGCTGGGCATGGTGGCGCGTGCCTGTAATCCCAGCTACTCAGGAGGCTGAGGCAGGAGAATTGCCTGAACCTAGGAGGCGGAGCTTGCGGTGAGCAGAGATCACGCCATTGCACTCCAGTCTGGGTAACAACAGCGAAACTCCGCCTCAAAAAAAAAAAAAAAAAAAAGAAATTAAATTGTTGTTGATTTAGCAGGTCCTGACTTTGCTTCTCTTCTTCTTGCTACCCCATTATCCTGTGTCACATCTCTGACTCCTCATCTTAGTTTTCTCCATGAGACAGAGTTTCGCTCTGTTGCCCAGGCCGGAGTGCAGTGGCGTGATCTTGGCTCACTGCAACCTCCACCTCCTGAGTTCAAGCGATTCTCCTGCTTCAGCCTCCTGAGTAGCTGGAATCACAGGTGCTTGCCATCACACCTGGCTAATTTTTGTATTTTTAGTAGAGTCGGGGATTTCACCATGTTGGCCAGGTTGGTCTCGAACTCCTGACCTTGCGATCTGCCTACCTCAGCCTCCCAAAGTGCTGGGATTACAGGCATGAGCCACTGTGCCCGGCTGACTGCTTATCTTTTTACTATTCGTTCATTGATACATTATATTCCTTGTAGTGTTTTGCTACTGTGAAGACAGGTATTTAGTTTTTAAGTAAAATAAAAATTACTAATAGTAAAACAGCCATTTTACTGGGCATTAGAAGGGCTGAGTTTATTAGCTTAAATGATATTATGTATTGTGAGACTTTCTGTGTGTGTGTGTGTTTTTTTTTTTTTAAATGGAGTCTTGTCCTGTCTCCTAGGCTAGAGTGCAGTGGCTCACTGCAACCTCTGCCTCCTGGTTCAAGTGATTCTCCTGCCTCAGCCTCTCCAATAGCTGGGACTGCAGGTACACCACCACGCCTGGCTAATTTTTTGTATATATATATTTTGAGACGGAGTTTCACTCTTGTTGTCCAGGCTGGAGTGCAGTGGTGCGATCTTG
The DNA here is from genome assembly GCF_030222135.1 of Aotus nancymaae. NCBI lineage: Eukaryota > Metazoa > Chordata > Mammalia > Primates > Aotidae > Aotus > Aotus nancymaae. The sequence continues at coordinate 34,378,170 of NW_026988428.1, forward strand.
GCTCCCTGCAACCTCCGCCTCCTGGGTTCAAGCAGTTCTCCTGCTTCAGCCTCCCAAGTAGCTGGGATTACATGAATGTGCAACTCATTTTTGTATTTTTAGTAGAGATGGGGTTTCTCCATGTTGGTCAGGCTGGTCTTGAACTCCCGACCTCAGGTGATCTGCCCGCCTTGGCCTCCCAAAGTGCTGGGATTATAGGCATGAGCCACTGCTCCTGGCCCAATTTTTTGTATTTTTAATAGAGACAGCATTTCACCATGTTGACAAGGCTGGTCTTGAACTCCTGACCTCAAGTGATCTGCCTGCCTCTGATTCCCAAAGTGCTGGGATTACAGGCTTGAGCCACCAGGTCTGTATTGTGAGACTTTCTGAATCACCGAGCCTTGATTCTTTATCTATAAAATGGAGATAATAAGCTCTTCCTACTTTATAGAACTTGAAGAAGCAAATGGGAGAGGGCGAATGAAAGTGGGAAACTCTGAAATGATTTGTAATTTGTGTCCCCTACCCACCTTCCATAGATAGTCCAGACTGGGGTCTGGGAGCTGCTTTCCTGTGTGTGGTGCATGGACACCAGCAGGAGTGAGTAGATGCCTGGAGGATCTACTATGACTTGGATGATCTTTCCACTTTGGGGTGGGCACCTTCTCCTCCCTGTCTTCTTAGCTTGGCAGATACAAAGCATTAGCTGTACATTCTTAGTTTACACACTAATGTTCTCGCAACATTGGCAGGGCCTTCCTAGGCAGTAGACATCTGCATGGAGTGGGTGATGGTGGCTGCCACCCACTGAACTGTGGCTAATGGGCTGCTGGGTGGGGGGATATTTTCTGAGGCATCTGCTGGAGCCCGTGGCAGGCAAAAGCCAGCAAAAATTTATTACTGTTATTGTGACTACATTTGTATGCTTGGACCACTTAGACCTAGAGGAATTTTGGTTATGTAAATTTATTGGTAGTTTAGTAAATGGATTCTCCAGTTCTTGTTCTTTCTCTCAGGTTGAACTTGCCTTTCTGCCACATGATTGGCACTACTGATTGTTTAATCCTTTCTCCCAGAACAAGGAAAGATGCCAGGCGTGGTGGCTACTGCCTGTAATCTCAGCACTTTGAGAGGCTGAGGTGAGAAGATTTCTTGAGCCCAGCAGTTTGAGATCAGCTTAGGTAACAGAGAGACCCCATCTCTATAAGAAACAAAAACAAAAAACAGAACAAGGAAAATAGATACATAAATGTTAGCATTAGAGATAGTAAAAAGTGAATGTCAACACAATGCAATATAAATTATCACAAATTTCGGCTGAGTGCAGTGGTAATCCCAGCACTTTGGGAGGCCCAGGTAGGAGGATCACTTGAGCCCAGGAATTTGAGACCACCCTGGGCAACATAGTGAGACCCTGTTTCTACAAAAAAAGAAAAAAATTCACAAATTTTAAGAATATGGAGTTTTATTATATAAATCAGTCTAGTTCAGAAACTTTTTAGATATTACATTGTTTTGATCAGTTTCCCTTACCCTTAGGAATAGCACAAGTAATAGCAAAAACAAAATAGGTCTAGATGTAGCAGTGCTGCTTGAAGATGTCTGGGTGATTTAAGTTTCTTTGCTCCTGCCAGGGGTAATAATTGAGAATCATATATTCCTAGAACTGAAGGAACCTTAGGAACCTCTGTTCTAACACTTTTTATAGATGAGGAAATGGAGGTGCTGAGAAGTGACTTAGTTTGCTTGAGGTCACACCTGTGGCAGCACTGTATTTCTGAACTTGTATTCCACCAACATCTCAAGGAGCAAAGAGTGGAAATGAAGAACAATTGAGGGAGCTGTCATTCAGATACAGTGGAAGGAATATCTAATAGCCTCTGTTTTTTCTCATACTTCATTAAATGACAGACAAAGAAAAGCATTAATTCAGAAGAACAAAACAGAGTTGCTGAATAGAGGACAGCCACACAATTTTGGAAACTGGAAAGATGAACGATCACTGACTTAGTGGCAGTGCGAGGAGCAAGGCAGTTTACACTTTGAAAACCGAAAAGTCTCAGGAGTGGATGTATCAGTTCCCTCTAGAAATGGGGGCAAATATAGGTTGCAAAGAGAGGGATTCATTGAAAGTTTAAGAAAAGACTCCAGATTCTCCCTCTTTCTGTGAAGCCAAAAGAATGTCCTTTCTTTACCTTAGTAGAAGACTGGAGATTTATTTTCTGGAAGGGCAAAATAGTCTCTAGAATGGTGAACACCAGATACAGTTGAGGGCAAGGAGAGCATACCATCAAGCTCTTCCAATTTGTATATAATTATTTCCATACCCAGTAGCATATATCAAGGTGGATTTAGTTCTAAACTCACAACATGGGTGATGAGGTGATCACCCCCATACTTTGCCAAGGGACAGACTTCTTAACCCTTCTCCACTGAGTATATCATTAAGGCCTTTGGGTAACATTTTATTTTTGCTTTTTTTTCTTTTCTTCTTCTGTAATTTAGTAGTTAATCTTCACAGAACAGGGGAATATGGCGTAATGATTTGTCTTTTTTTTTGTTAATCAGGCTGGCATAACAAAATAATGATGTTTAAAAGATTTGAGGGTAGATATTTTCTTAGGTGTTATACCAATGTTATCTCAACAGTTTGACTAACCAACAATTAGTCCTTAAAAAAATGTATATATATATATATAATTAGGCTGGGCATAGTGTCTCATGCCTGTAATCCCAACACTTTGGGAGGCTAAGGTGGAAGGATTGCTTGAGCCTAGGAGTTTAAGACCAGCTGGGGCAACATAGCAAGATCTCCTCTCTACAAAAAATTAGCTGGGTGTGGTGGTGCGTCCTTGTAGTGTGGTGGTGTAGTCCCAGCTACTTGGGAGGCCGAGGTGGGAGGATCTCTTGAGCCCAGGAAATTGAGGCTGTAGTAAGCTATGATTGCTCCACTGCACTCTAGCCTCAGTGACAGAATGAGACCCTGTCTCAAAAACAAAACAAAACAAAACAACAAAAAAAATCACACACACACACACACACACACACACACGCACGCATGCTTACGCTTTCTAGTACCATAGGTCTTTGGCATTTACAAAATATCTTTGATATTTTGGCCTTGGGAGTGGGGATGGTATACAAAGATATTTAAAATGTAGTCTTTGCCCTTGTAGAGGGGGTGAAATGTAGCACACCATGTTTAATACAACCATTGTTCTTTGTGTGCCTGTGTACAAATATAAGCTGTATAAAGACTTTTTTAAAATATATTGTTTCCTACCCTCATAGAGTTTATAATTGAGAATGATCTCAGCCAGGCGTGGTGGCTCATGCCTGTCATCACAGCACTTCGGGAGGCTGAAGTGAGTTTATCACTTGAGGCCAGGAGTTCGAGACCAGCCTGGCTGACATGGTGAAACCCCATGTCTACTAAAAATACCAATGTAGCCAGGTGTGGTGGCATGTGCCTGTAATCTCAGCTACTCAGGAGGCGGAGGCAGGAGAATCCCTTGAACGCAGGACATGGAGGTTACAGTGAGCCAAGATCACTCTAGCCTGGGCGACAAGAGTGAAACTCTGTCTAAAAATAAATAAATAAATAAACATAAAAAAATACAAAAATTAGCCAGGCGTGGTGGCACATGCCTATAATCTCAGCTACTTGGGAGGACGAGGCACGAGAATTGCTTGAACCTGGAAGGTGGAGGTTGCAGTAAGCTGTTTCCACCACTGCACTCCAGCCTGGACAACAGAGTGAGACCCTGTCTCAAAAAAAATAAAAAATGATCTTTCTCCAATTATATTCTGATGATCACAGAGAATGATCTTTCTTGAATTATATTCTGATGATCACTAATCTCTGAGATATTTCATTTATAAAATTTAATGGTTTAATTTCTTTGATAGTCATCTTAAACAGTAGCATGTTAAAGGCTTAGGCAAGTGTCTGGCAAGTAAACTGTTTTAACATTTTTATGACTTAATATTTCTTAAATTTATTCCATAGAACAAAACTTTAATACAGCCTGTATAAGAGTACATTCCTCTAACCCCCATGCACCTTAGATTCGCAGTAAATTATATTTGAATCATAAACCTTTTCTGTTTACTCAACATTGATTGTTTAAGGAAAGCTAGATACTCCCCTATTCTTTCCCTTCCTCCACTCAGCCAGGGGTGAATATTTGAGGTTTTATTTCTGTGGATCATCCTTCATTAACTGTGCTAGAGGCCATCATTTAGAATGGGAGACATTTCCAGGTTCTTCAAGCTGAGTCTATTTATATACTATATATTCTATAGTTGTCATAACATTTCCAGAGTTCGTAAAAGGTACAAGAATCTTTTGTAAATGTTTTCTAATGCTTCTGAACGCAGACCTTTATTCTTAGGTGTTTGCTTTCACATAGTTAATTTTTTTTTTTTTTTTTGAGACGGAGTTTCGCTCTTGATACCCAGGCTGGAGTGCAATGGCGCGATCTCGGCTCACCGCAACCTCCGCCTCCTGGGTTCAGGCAATTCTCCTGCCTCAGCCTCCTGAGTAGCTGGGATTACAGGCACACGCCACCATGCCCAGCTAATTTTTTGTATTAGTAGAGACAGGGTTTCACCATGTTGACCAGGATGGTCTCGATCTCTTGACCTCGTGATCCACCCGCCTCGGCCTCCCAAAGTGCTGGGATTACAGGCTTAAGCCACCGCGCCCGGCAATTTTTTTTTTTTTTAAGTGAGAACTACAAATCTGTCTTAGGGCTTCTGTGAAACTATTCAGAGTACTACTGTAAGTTAAAGTAGCACATCTATAAACATTGCATCTCAGATAAGAGAATACCTTAATTTATGGAAATAATACTCTTGAAGAGGCTGAAATTATTTTTTGCTTATATAAATTTGTTTCCTCATTGATTGAGGTAGAGTTGCTCTGTTGCCTAGGCTGGAGTGTAGTGGTGTGATCTCTGCTCACTGGAACCTCTGCCTTCTGGGTTCAGGTGATTCTTGTTCCTCAGCCTCCTGAGTAGCTGGGATTACAGGCGTATGCAACCATGTTTGGCTAAGTTTTGTGTTTTTAGTAGAGATGGGGTTTCACTATGTTGGGATTACAAAGTGCTGGGATAATAGGGGTGAGCCACCGTGCTCTACCTGTTCCACCATTTAAATGGGGAAATCAATTGGCTCTAACATAATACTTTCCAATCTCTTTTGTAAAAATATTGGTTTGCCTCTCTTTGAAGGGTTCTTACTCTTTTTTTTTTTTTTTTTTAAATTGAGATGGAGTCTCACTGTCACCCAGGCTGGAGTGCAGTGGTGCGATCATAGGTTCCTGCAACCTCTGCCTCCTGGTTTCAAGTGATTCTTCTGCATCAGCCTCTTGAGTAGCTGGGACTACAGGCGCACACCACCACTCCTGGCTAATCTTTGTATTTTTAGTAGAGACAGGATTTCACCATGTTGGCCAGGCTGGTCTCAAACTCCTGACCTCATGATTCACCCGTCTTGGCCTCTTTGTTTTTTTTTTTTTTGAGACGGAGTCTCAATGTGTCACCCAGGCTGGAGTGCAATGGCACGATCTCGGCTCACTGCAACCTCCGCCTCCCAGGTTCAAGCGATTCTCCTGCCTCAGCCTCCTGAGTAGCTGGGATTACAGGTGCATGCCACCGCGTCCAACTAATTTTTGTATTTTTAGTAGAGACGAGGTTTCAACATCTTTGCCAGGCTGGTCTCGACCTCCTGACCTTGTGATCCACCCGCCTCAGGCTCCCAAAGTGCTGGGATTACAGGCGTGAGCCACTGCGCCCGGCGTCTTGACCTCTTAAAGTGCTGGGATTACAGGCATGAACCTCCGTGCAGGGCCTGAAGGGTTCTTATTCTAGTAGTAGGAAATCATGTTTTTTATCTCTGTATTGCCAGGCTTATAAGTGCCTTTTGGTTGAATTTAAAGAGAATAAATAAAGTACCATAATTCAGATATTTGAAATCAGTTTCTACAGTGACACGTGAATTGTTTTAGTTATCTCCCTGACCTTGACTGCCAGGAGCAGGCTTTAGAATACAAAGAGGTGGAGGAGAGGGGTAGTAGAGAAAGGGTCACAAGCTGTTCTTCCAGATTTCCTAGAGTCTTAGATGATGGTATTACCTGATTCTAGAATATAGAAGGTTATAAAGCATAGTAAGGGAGTGTGTATGGTAATAAGAATAAGAAGGTAAGTTATTTAGGTCTCTTCTATATATATAGTTGGAGCAAATGCTTAAAAGCATAGAACAGGGCTTTCCTCTTATTTCACCAATGCCATTTATATATTTGAAAGTTACAGAGTTAATTTTCTTTTTTTTTTTTTTTTTTTTGAGACGGAGTCTTGCTCTTGTTACCCAGGCTGGAGTGCAATGGCGCGATCTCGGCTCACCACAACCTCCGCCTCCTGGGTTCAGGCAATTCTCCTGCCTCAGCCTCCTGAGTAGCTGGGATTACAGGCACGCGCCACCGTGCCCAGCTAATTTTTTTTTGTATTAATAGAGACGGGGTTTCACAATGTTGACCAGGATGGTCTCGATCTCTCGACCTCGTGATCCACCTGCCTCGGCCTCCCAAAGTGCTGGGATTACAGGCTTGAGCCACCGCGCCCGGCCTAATTTTCTTAAAAAAAATATTCTGACTGGGCATAGTGGCTCATGCCTGCAATCCTAGCACTTTGTGGGGTGGGGCCAGTGGATTACTTAAGCCCAGGAGTTCGAGACCAGCCTGGGCAACATGCAAAACCTCTCTCTACAAAAAATACAAAAATTAGCGAGGCATGGTGTTGTGTTCCTGTGGTCTCAGCTATTTGAGAGGCTGAGATGGGAGGATCATCTGAGCTTGGGGAGGTTGTTGAGGCTGCAGTAAGCCAAGATCGTGCCACTGCACTCCAGACTGGATGACAGAGTGAGACCCTGACTCAGAACAAGAAAAACCCCACAATTCTCAGGCTTTTTTTTTTATGGTCAGACCAAATTGTCATCTAAATACAGTACATTATGACTTTGTGGCTCTGGGGTGTGTGTGTGTGTGTGTGTGTGTGTGTGTGTGTGTGACTGATTGATTGTAATATATACTATAATGTAAGCCAAGTAATTTAACTGTGTCAGTGTCAAAGGAGTAATTTTAACTCTTACAGATCCCTAAATATATTTTAGCTGCCTTGTAAAACCAGTATCTCATTTGGCTTAGCTGCTACAAAAAACCTATAATACTCTAATAAAATTAGCTGTAGAATGATTGCTAAAAGTTTCAGGATTATTAACCACAGCTTGACTTACTCTTGGAACCAACAGAAAACCTGCTCATCAATTTTCATTTATTTAAGTCATTTGGGAGCTGCTAGTTATCTATTCCCAATGGATGGTTAAGTTTTATTGAGATGTATTTTCTTCCACTTTGTTTTCTTTCTTTTCTTCTTCTGAGACAAGGTCTCTCTCTGTTGCCCAGGCTGGAGTGCAGTGAGGTGATCTTGGCTCACTGCAACCTGCCCCTCCTGGGCTCAGGTGATTCTTGTGCCTCAGCCTCCTGAGTGGCTGGATCTATATAGGCATGCCACCACTCCTGGCTAATTTTTTTACTTTTTGTAGAGGCAGGATTTTGCCATGTTGCCCAGCTGTTCTTGAACTCATGGACTGAAGCAATCCACCCGCCTTGGCCTCCCAAAGTACTGGGATTACAGGTGTGAGCCACCGTGCCTGGCCTTTTTTTTTTTTTTTTTTTTTTTTTTTTTTTTTAAAGATAATGTCTTGCCCTGTTGCCCAGGCTGAGTGAAGCAGTGTGATTATAGCTCGCTCCAGCCTCCAGCTCCTGGCTCAAGTGATCCTCTCCTTATGCCTCAGCCTCCCAAGTAGCTGGGACTACAGGTGTGAACCACCATACCCAACTAATTTTTAAACTTTTTGTGTCGATGGAGGTCTCACTATGCTGTCCAGGCTGGTCTCAAACTCCCAGGCTCAAGCAGTCCTCCCACCTTGCCCTCCCAAAGTGTTGGATTTACAGGCATGAGACACCTTGCCCAGCCTAATTTTTTTAAAAAAGCTCATTCTGTGCACCTTAACTTCTTTGATCCTTCCTTCTTGAAATTTTAATAAGATATGTGCTAAATTTATTTTTTAGTCCTCAGGTGGTGAGGATTGAGTGAATGACATTGCATTTCACAACATAGCATCAGCATTGGTCTGTGTAAGTCCTCTCTCTTAGCTCTTAAGGTTAATTAATTTCTTTTTTACCTCCACTTTCCAATTCTGTTCCCTTTCCCCCATAGTTAAACTGTTTTAATGTATTTGATAAGTATCCTTATATTTGTGTGTAGTTTTGTAAATATGTAGTGCTGTGTGTGTGTGTGTGTGTGTGTGTGTGTTGTTAAACTTACCTAAATGGTACTGAACTCTCTTGGTACTATTTAAAGACTGCGTTGCTGTATTTACCTAGTTCTTTGTTTCTGACCACCATGTGCCTTTCCTTAAATGATTTGCTCTCTCGGTGATGGACACCAGATTATTTTCAACGTCCCACTGCTACAGACAATGGGATGAACATCCTTGTGCTTGTTCTCTTATGGTGGGAGAATTTCTTTTGATGTATGCGTAAGAGTAGATTGCTGTACTTAATTTGATTAAGTACTGACAAATTTGGACTCCTTTTCAGATTGTGCAACGTTTCCTATTTCTTCAGAAATATGAAACAAAGCTGTTTATCCAGCTTTCTAATTGTTGTCTATCTGATAGGGGAAAGTGGTATCTTAATGTTATTTTAACTTTAATTCTCCAATTACTGAGCGACAATATCTCTTTATATACCCTTAAGACTGTATAGAATGCCCCTGCTGTGGATTTCCTGTTCATATCCCTGGCCCATTTCTTTAATTAGAGTTTCTGTCTTTTCCTGTTTGGTTTACAGAAGTGTTTTATAGAGTTGAGAATATTAGCCTGGTATTTGCCTTTTCCTCATCTGTCATAGTATATTAATTTTGTCATTGGTACCTTTTGCTGAGTAGGACTTAACTTTGATATAGTAAGTCCATAGTCTTTTACTTTATGGTCTTCTAGAAATATAATGAAGGTATTTTAGAGATAGAGTCTCACTCTGTTGCCCAGGGTGGAGTGCAATGGCGAGGTCTCGGCTCACTGCAACCTCCACCTCCTGGGTTCAAGTGATTCTCCTGCCTCAGCCACCTGAGTAGCTGGGATTACAGGCATGTGCCACCATGCCCGGCTAATTTTGTATTTTTTTTTTAGTAGAGATGAGGTTTCTCCAAGTTTGTCAGGCTGGCCTCGAACTTCCAACCTCAGGTGATCCACCCACCTCAGCCTCCCAAAGTGCTGGGATTACAGGCGTGAGCCACCATGCCTGGCCTCCGTCTTTAATCCACCTGAGTCCATCATTATATATGACATAGAATAGCAATCCAGTTTTATTTTTCTCCATGTATTAAGGCTCTTTTCCTAACCACATGAACGAGTTTGTGGTGCCACTATTTTTTTTGGAGACAGAGCTTATTCTTTTGCCTAGGCTGAAGTGCAGTGGTACATTCACAGTCACAGCTCACTATACCCTTGACCTCCTGGACTCAAGGGATCCTCCCACCTCAGCCTCCTGAGTAGCTGGGACTAAAGGCATGTACCACCACACCTGGCTAACTTTTTTATTTTTATTTTTTGTGGATATGAGATCTCATCATGTTGATCAGGCTTGTCTTGAACTCCTGGGCTCAAGCGATCTGCCTGCCTCAGCTTCCCAAAGTGCTGGGATTACAGGTATGCGCCACCGTGCCCAGCTGGTGCCACTACTCTTATATATCGTGATCCCATACTTCCATGTCAGTCTCTGTAAGAGCTCTGGTCTGTTTTATTGGATATAAATAACTGTAGTTATTGTTTCTTACATCAGCGCCAACTGTTCTTATTACTCTGCCTTGTGCTGTGTCTTCACATCTAGTAGAGTACGTCGATTAAAAAGGTGTCATTTCACCCTCAAATTAGTCTAAAAAGTCAATGTAGTCTCAGTTAAATTTCATCTTTTTTCTCAAGGAATTTGGCAAACATTCTAAAATTTGAATGGAAAAATCAAAGTCATTTTCAAAATTGATTTACTCCTTTGTGGTCCTGTTACTGCCTAATCAAAGTTCACAGTTTTTGTGTATGTACCTATTTGGGCATTTTATATGTTTCAAGAAATTTATCCTTTTCATCTCTTTTTTTAAACAATGAAATTTTTATTTTAGAAAAATTTTAGGTTTGCAGAAAAATCTTCACTCAATTTAGAATTCTGGATTGACAATACTTTCTCTTTTCTTTTTTCCGAGACAGGGTCTCACTCTGTCACCCAGACTGGAGTGCAGTGGGATGATTATGGCTCATTGCAGCTTCAGCCTCCTGGACTCCAGTGATCCTCCCACCTCAGCTTCCCAAGTAGCTGAGACTACAGGTGCATGCCACCATGCCCAGCTAATTTTTTATTTTTATATTTATTTCTTGATAGAGTTGGGATTTTGCCATGTTGCTCAGGCTAGTCTCAAACTCCTGAGCTCAAGCAATCCACCTGCCTTGCCCTCCAAAACTGCTGAAATTACAGGTTTGAGCCACCATGCCCAGCCGACAGTATGTTTCTCTTGGCATTTAAAAAATATTGTTGCACTGCCTTTTGACTTCTGTGATTTCTGAGAAGAAAGCCCATTTATTTTAATTCTTGTTTCATTACATGTAATGTATCTTTTTTTGTGGCTGCTTTTAAGATTTTTTTCACATAATTTTTAGTTTTCAGCAGATTGATTATGATGTGTCAGGGTGGTAGTTTTCTTTAGGTTTATCTTATTTGAGATCCTTCTTCAATCTGTGAATTTATGTTTTCCAATACATTTGGGAAGTTTGCAGCCATTATTTTTTCAGTTACTCTTTCTACACCAATAATTTCCTTTCTTTCCTTCTGTGGTTCCAATGACATGAATGTTAGGCCTTTTGATAGTGTTTCACACGTCTGTTAAGTTTTTTTGATTTCTTTTTCTGTTCTTGAAATTGAATCATATTGATCTGTATGTTCACTGACCTTTTTTCTTTTTTGCCATTATCACAGTTACTCTATTTAGCTCGTATTGTGATCTTTTTGACATATTTTTCTGTTGTAGAATTTCCATTTGGTTCTTTTAAAACACTTTTTATGTTGAAATAATTACAAATTTATAGGAAGTTGCAAAGATAGGTACAGAAAGATCCCATGAACCCTTTTCCCAGCCTCTCCCAATGTTAACAACTTGTATAACTATAATACATTATTAATACAAAGAAATTGACATTGGTGCATTCCACAGATTTTATTGAGATTTTTCCATTTATACCTGCACGTGGGTGTTTGTAGTTTTCTGTTTTAGCAAATGTGTAGCTTCATGTAACTACTACCACAAACTACAGAACTGTGCCATCATTCATTTATGCCTTTTTCATAGTTTCTATTTCTTTGCTGAAAACATCTATTTTTCAGAGCATTTATATTTACTTTATGGAGCATGGCTGTAATAACCACTTTTTTTTTGGAAACAGAGTCTTGCTCTGTCGTCCAGGCTGGAGTGCAGTGGTGCCATCTCAGCTCACTGCAACCTTCACCTCCTGGGTTCAAGCAATTCTCCTGCCTCAGCTTCCTGAGTGGCTGGGATTACAGGTGTCTGCCACCATGCTTGGCTAATTTTTATAGTTTTAGCAGAGATAAGGTTTCTCCATGTTGGTCAGGCTGGTCTCGTCGAACTCTTGACCTCAGGTAATCTGCTGCCTCGGCATCCCAAAGTTCTGGGACTACAGGTGTGAGCTACCATGCCAAATTCTTTGATAATTCTATTATCTGTTTAATTTCAATTTTGGTATCTGTTGATCTTTTATTTGTCTTTCTCCCAAGAATTGGTCATATTTTCTTGGTTCTTTGTATGTTGAGTAATTTTGGATTATGTCTGGTTCATATTGAATATTATGTTATGGGACTTGGAGTACTGTTACAATCCTCTGGAGAATGTTGAGGTTTTTTTTTTTTTTTTTTTTTTTTTTTTGAGACGTGCTATGTCGCCCAGCCTGGAGTGCAGTGGTGCGTTCTCACCTCACTGCAACCTCCGCCTCCTGGATTCAAGCGATTCTCCTCCCTCAGCCTCCTGAGTAGCTGGGACTACAGGCATGTGCCACCATGCCTGGCTAATTTTTGTATTTTTAGTAGAGACAGGGTTTCACCATGTTGGCCAGGATGGTCTCAATCTCTTAACTTTTTCATCTCTTCACCTCAGCCTCCAAAAGTGCTGGGATTACACCCGGCCTGAGTTGTTGTTTTTTTAAGCAGGGGAGTCAACTTTGGTGAAGTTCAGATCTCAAGTTTGTTCTCAGCTTCTGTAGATTTCAGTGTCAGTTCAGTTCTGTGTTTGCCGGTGCTGTTCGACTTACCCTGCCTAAGCACTAATCAGGTCTGGGACTTGGGAAGTGTCTTATAGCTCAGGTCTCAAAGCTTTTGCTGTCCTTCTTTGGAACGGTTGTATGTATGCAAGCTTGGAGGTCAGCTTGAGATGCATGTTTATTCGTTACGTAGAATTGGGGATCCCCTTTTCCAGCTTTCTCGTGTTTGGTGTATTTCCTCATTCTTGGGCTTCTAGGGGCTCCTTTTCCCAGCATAGTCCTGTGACTAGTCTAGACCTCAAGATGGGGCCAGCAGAGGAAGACAAAGGTTAAAAAAGAAGGAAAAAAGAGTATTTAACTTGTACCTTTTGGCTTGCCTGGCTCTTTCAGTCCTCTGAGCAGGATATGGGAGGAGTTTCTCTCAGCATTTTTAGTGTGTGTGTGTTCCCTGTGCTGTTTTGTAAATTGGGCCACCAGGACCAGGCCATCATTGGGTCAAAGCCAAGAGGTGAAGGAGTGAAAAAAAAAAAAAAGGAAACTCACTGGAATTGTCAGCTTTCAATTTTGACTTCCCTTTTCTATTTGCCTGTTATTTATTTACTCTTCTTAATCTTCAGCAAGTGACTTACTTAGTTGAAAGTGTTTAGTTGTAATCTGGAAAGGAGAGAGGCTTACTCCTTGGCTCACACTAGAAGTCTTTGTATCATTTTTTTAAAACCATAAAATTTTGGTAAATTATTCCACAAAAGTTGCAGGAATCAAGTTTTATATAAATGATGTCAGAGGACATTTCCTGCTTCTTCCAAATTAGAATAAAGTACTGATAAGCTTTGCTTTGAAGTGCTTTACTGGTCAGTTGTGGTTTTTTTTTGTCCATAAGAATTCTCTTCCCCAGTCATGCTTCCCTCCCCTTTCAACTAATTTGAAATAGTTCCTGATTTGCCTGGTGTTCTTTTTTTTCTAATCACAGTCTCTGCTTTTCCAGTGGAATTTGTTTTTTCTTTTTTTTTTTTTTTTCCACCACAGCTCTTTTTAATGTATCAGAAATTTGTTTTGATAGAGTATAATTTGTTAATTTCAGGGCATATAAAGTGTCAAATAATAGAGAAACTAATTAATGGCATGGATTTGTGGAAGAAAAGAACTATCTGGTCCTCAGTATGTGTTTTCCATGGAATTGCCTCTCAGTCTGGGGAGAGCACTGAGCTGTTATCCATCTATGTGTTCAATCTTGTGGGGAGATTTGAGAGCATGCACCTTTCTCTAGACCAAACATATTAGGTTGTTTCACTGTGACATAGTCAATGATTTTTTGTTACTGAAAACCCAAGGGCATGTTATGTAGCTGGTAATATTCTTTTTAGCCTACCAAACATTTGCAGGTGGAAGGGAATGTGCTTGTTAATTCAACCATCCTGAATTGTTTGTTGGGCTCCTTCCTTTGGCCTGCTACCTTGTCACATTTATTTCAAGTGAGTTGGTGGGGAGGCTCTAAGGAATGGCTGGCACCCTTAACTCCTTCCTAGGTGCAGTTAGAGATTGTTTAGCCTTACTGATGGCCACCAGACTGTTTTCTTTTGACTTCTCAGTTTTACCTTTTACCACTTGTGACTTGAGATTCAGCTGTGTTTTACTAAATTATACTCCACCTTTAAATAAACTATAATGATTATCTTAAGAGTTATTATATAAATATCAGGTAAATATTGAGCTCTTTAAAGATTTTGCTTTTGCACTTACTTTTATAGTTACTATTTTAAGAGATATATATAGATCAGATACATATTGGTCTTTTAAAATATTTTAGTTTTACACATTTTTATATTTATTGTAAAACTAGTAAGTTTAAAAGCCATCTAACTTCTAAGAAGTAACAACTGAACTTCTGTGTTGACATCTGTTGCAAGTTGTTAAACTCAGAAATCTTCTACGGTTTGGTTGTAGAAACTTGTCTCTTCAGTGAATGAAGTTCTCTGATTTGTTTATGAGACATTCACTTGTTTGAATGGGTTTTGCTGCGTCATGATTCCTTTATCGCTTCTGAAAATCAGCTCTAGAACATTTTTCCATGCCCTGATTTAAAATGAAGAAGATCTATGATTTTTCCTTCAGATGTAATTTAAAATCTTGATATCTTGATATCTAGATCTCTAGGGGATTTTTCTTTTACTTTCTGTAGTGTGTAGTATATATATTCTATATATGTAGGTGTGTCTATATGTATATTTGAGTAACCACAGTGTTCTAGTGATATTAATTGGATCAGTAAATACCTGAGCACCTACTAAATTAGAACGTTATTCTGCTTGAGCTATTCTGGTGTATAAAGATATAGGCAGTAAATGGGCCAGGTGCAGTGGCTCACGCCTGTAGTCTTAGCACTTTGGGAGGCCGAGGTAGGTAGACTACTTAAAGTCAGGAGTTCAAGATTAGCTTGAATACTTGATGTCAGGAGTTCAAGACCAGCCTGACTAACATGGTGAAACCCTGTCTCCACTAAAAATACAAAATTAGCCAGATATGGTGGCACGTGCCTGTAATCCCAGCTACTTGAAAGGCTGAGGCAAGAGAATCGCTTGAACCAGGAGGCAAAAGTTGCAATGAGCTGAGATCACGCCACTGCGTTCTAGCCTGGGCAACAAGAGCGAAACCCCGTCTCAAAAAAATAAAATAAAACAAGATATAGGCAGTAGATATATGGATGTATGATGTTAAACAAATAATTTTTTACAATACTTCAGGTTACTTGAAGCCTTCTTTTGAGTGAGTAGATTTAAGTTTGTGAAACAAGGTTCTCAAAGTTTTAGTTTAATTTTCTTTTTTTCCTTTTAGTTGCATTTAAGGCTGAATTTACTCCCGTGTCATAAGTTTTTGTTTCTTCAGTTTCTTCTGGAATATCTTCTTCTTCTGGGCAACCTCCTCTTCTGGTTTAGGAACAATTTGTTCCTTTTCAGTAAGGATCATCTCAATGTGGCAGGGAGAGCTCCTGTATGGGTTAATCCAACCATGAGCTCTGTAGGTCCGGCGGCACATCTTGGGTGCTTTGTTCACTTGGATATGCTCAATGACCAGAGAATCTACATCTAAACCCTTAAGTTCAGCATTACTCTCTGCATTTTTAGGCATGTGCAGCAAAAATTCAGCACTCTTTTTGGGCCACCGACCTTGTGTCCAGCCCCACTGCTTGGCCTGGGCACACCTGCCAACTCCACCATTGTAACGTCGGAATGGTACACACTGTTTCTGTAAAGTGACATCTTTCAGATACTTCATGGCTTTTCGTATATGCACACCCTTGATGGCCTGGGCAGTTTCACGTGTGTTCTTAAAGTGAACACGAAGATTGGAACCTCTTGATTTGCATGACTTTATGGGGTTCTCCAGATCAAGTGAATAGTGAACCATTTTCACAGATTACCTCAGACCACTTAGGGAAAGAGGAAGAGTCTAGTTTCATTTTCTTAGAAATTTTGGCTTCATTTTCTCAACAAAACTTTTATTGACTTTACTTAGCAGATGCTAGATGTAGCAAAATGACTATAACCCAGTTCCTGTCCACAGGAGCTTATAGTCTAATCAAGAATCAATTTGTAATAACAATGAAATTAAAATGTGATTGTATGTTGAGGCAAGTGATAATGGAGGTATGAAAAGAATATGCCATGGTAGCGTAGGGGAGCTGTTGGGGACGAATGGGGTGGCAGGGAAGGTCTCAAAGAGAATACGTAATTATTGGCAGCCTCTTTTTTTTTTTTTTTTTTTTAGATGGAGTCTTACTCTGTCACCCAGGCTGGAGTGCTGTGGCGTGATCTTGGCTCACTGCAACCTCCACCTCCTGGGTTCAAAAGATTCTCCTGCCTCAGCCTCCTGAGTAGCTAGGACTACAGGCGCACACCACCACACCCAGCTAACTTTTGTATTTTTAGTAGAGAGGGGGTTTCACTATGTTAGCTAGACTGGTCTCAAACTCCTGACCTCAGGTGATCCACCTGCTTCGGCTTCCCAGAGTGCTGGGATTACAGGCGTGAGCCACCACACCTGGCCTGTTAGCAGCCTCTTGAATGGCTTTGGGTATAGGTAGATAGGAGTCAAATTATCTGTGACTCTTGAAAGCTAGGCATTTTAATTATTTGTGTAACTTTAAGATACATGCAGGCCTGGAAGTTTATCTGAACAATGCATCTGTCTTTCGAGATCAACTTTTAGTTTAACTATCCCTTTAGGAAAAGACATTTATGGATGCAGCTGTGTGACAGCATTGCAGAAGCCTTTTCTTTAGAGTTTATTACAACACAACTCCAGTTATATTGCTATGCTTAGGTAATTCTTTCCTTTTTAACATAAAATTTTTATATTTGTCTTCATTTTGTAAAAATAAAGCACAACTTTTAAAAAATTACAAACTTGGGGGTTTTACTTTATCCTCATGTGTGTTCTATTTCTCTTCAAAGCTAAAATGTCTATTATGTGTTGATATAAAAATATTATCCCCAGACTAAGACCCATACCTCAACCTTTGTTGAGTATATGCCCTCCCTCCTTTAAAAATTACATCTTGTAAGAGATTCTGGTATTTCTCATTTATATATTGTGAAGTTAAAATATATTTCCTAGAAGAAAAATAATTTCACAATAAGGGGAACTGAAAGCCTTTGCTAAGGAGAGAGTTAAGGGTTGCTAAACCTGTGGCTTGCTGGATTGGTGGTGTGCTGAGAATGCTTTTGCAGCAACTTGATTCAGCAAACATTTACTGAATGCCTTTGGCAAAAGGCTCCTGCTAGATGCTTTGACGGATAAGAAAATGAACAAAACACAGACTCTGTTTTGTTGAAGGGCCTTCCAGTTTATTGCACTGTTTCTGAATCTCCTCTCTTCCATTCTCCACCTTTGCCATATTCCAGATAGTGAAAATTAGAGCTCTAATTTATCAATTCTGTAAGCTGAAAAGTCTATAAAATTAGTTTCCTTAAAATGTTGGTTACAGGTTCTCCTTTGTGCTGACAGAATTTAGAATAACAGAAAACATTTTGGTGCCTCAGTGCCTCCTTCCATAAATTAACATTTAAGTAGATGCTTTTCATGGAGCATTATGATCCAGCCCCTCTCAAGCTGTGACTCGCCATGGACAGTATTAAATCAGATCTGAGCAGCTCTAGGAGACAGTTGAAAGTTGGAGAATATGCCCAGTGTCAGCATCTTGGCTAGGGTGTGCTGTTTAAAACAAAGAACACTCTTGGCACTCAAAAACTGATTAGGCATGTGCCATTCTGCATGTGAGCTCTAATAAATAAAGCTGCAGAGGGTGTTTTGTGTTTCCATTCCAGCTGAACTAAATGGTTAAGTATCCCTTTTAGGCTTCCCCCTAAATCTACCACAGACTATCAGGACATAATCCAGAAGAGGTAAATACCATAAAATCCCCAAATACAGCCATGTATTCAGAAGCCAGAATTCTGGCTTCGTCAGCCATAACACTAGGTTCCATTAAACAACTGCTTGAACACCTACTGTGTAAAGCTCTGTGCTGGTGCTCCAGGGTGTAAAGAGACAAGTTGCTTACAGTTTAGTAGAGCACCGATCTAATTGCTTAGAGTTTAGTAAAGCACCCTGCTCTCCTTGTTCCACCTGCCTTCCCATTCTAAATTCTGTTTCTTTCTGGCCTACCCTGGTCTGTAGCCACCTACAACTCTGTGTAGATACAGACCCATTCAGTGTGTTTATTACAACCCAGTCCTATAACCTTATGTTTAATGTACAATAGATGTTGGAAACAGTAGAGGAGATGTGCCTTGAGCCCTAAACAGTGTCTGCAATGATTGGTAAAAAAGCCCATTGTAGCACTAATCACTTGAGGTACTGTTTCAGGGCAATTTTATTTTTCTAATGGAATCCCATGATTGGCATAGTTTAAACAGACAGAACCCAGACAGGAGGCAGTCTTTAAAAATGGTTAGTCCAATTTTGTTTACATTTCTTCTCGTTGCAGAATGTGTATTTTCCTTCCTTGGACTAAAAATGGCACAGTATAATGTGTGGTACTGTGGAGATATTTTGCATGAAATCACTCAATTCATTTATTCAAATAATTTGTCTTAGGCTTTTAAAAAGTGACCAGAGATAAATGTTTATGAATCATTTTTAAGTATTTGGAGGGCATTTCAAGATACGTTATACTTAAGATAATTTCCTTGACTGTTTGATGATATTAAGAGTTCTTAGAAATCTTTTCCAAAATCTTGCACTCTGAAAGTGAATGGAAGATTCAAAATTAACTCTAGTCACAATTGTGCCTTTATTGTTGGTTGGTCTTGCCTGTTTTATTTTATAAACAAATGTGAAGGCAGTACTTTCACCATCAAAATACATAAGAAACTTTCACATAAAAGTAAGATAGGAAACTAATGTGACCTTTAAAAAAATCTTGTCTGGGTGCCGTGGTTCGCGTCTGTAATCCCAGCACTTTGGGAGGCCGAGGTGGGTGGATCAGGAGGTCAAGAGATCGAGACCATCCTGGTCAACATGGTGAAACCTTGTCTCTACCAAAAATACAAGACTTAGCTGGGCGTGTTGGCATGCGCCTGTAATTCTAGCTACTAGGGAGGCTGAGGCAGCAGAATTGCTGGAACCTGGGGGGCAGAGGTTGCAGTGAGCCAATATCACACCACTGCCCTCCAGCCTGGTGACAGAGATCCGTCTCAAAAACAAAACAAAACGAAATAAAAACTTGAATTATCTTAATTAAGATTACAATAGATTAATTAGATTAATCTAAAATTAGATTGTTGTTTAGTTAACCCTGATTTTAGGATTTAGAAAGGCCAATAAATAGCATCTCTCTTCTCCACAAGGGTTCTGGATAAATGGCAAAAAACCAAAGTATTAGCAGATGAAGGCTATAATATTGCTTTTATTACTGATAAAGATGATGGTAAAGGAAGCAGCTTAAGGTTACAGCCAAATTGGCTTGCTAAGTGAATTCCATCGTTGCTCAGACCTACCCCATGGGCACAGTGGTGCTGGATTGGAGAGGGCATATTCAGTGTAAGGTTTAAACGAAGCAAGTGAGGTTCGAATGAGGCAACTGAGGCCAGTTATTGAGATAAAGAAATTTAATCGGCTCCTAGGCAAGGTTCTGTGGTCTGACAGGAGGGGCCGGAGTAGTGCTTGACTCCTCTTGGTCGTGGGGTTTTATAGGGAGTGGAGGCGTTCTGATTGGTTATGGGGAAGCAGGACGTGGGCGGGGGCAAGCTGCCATTGGCAGGTAGGCGGGATTTCCGGTGAGCAGGCCGCCCAGGGGGAGTGGGACCTGGACGGGGCAAAAGGCTATTGGGCAGGTTCTGGCGGGGCTTCTTTTAAATTTTGGCGGGGTTCTTCAGTGGTCGGCTAGGTGCTGAGTGCAGAGGCCAGTGCGGAGTGCAGATTTGCCTGCTGAGTGCAGAAGTGGGCGTGGAGTGGTGATGTGGTTTCTAGGCGGGGAGGAGGTGGGCGTGTCCAAGCTCCCGGAGAGGCTGGAGGGGCGGTGGGCGTGTCCGAGCTCCTGGCAAGGCGACCGGCCTTAACATGCAGACCCTCCACCCAACCCAGTTTCAGCAGGTAGCTTATGCATGTGAGGAAGAAGAGCATGACCAGACTGTTTTTCCCAAATTTACCAGTCAGTTGCTTCCCTCTCCAAGACAGAATCATCTAAGTGGCAAAGAAATGCTAAAGATGTTACAACTGGTAGACCTCGATTCATGCAAGGAGCCCTCAGAAGTGAGGGATGAATGTTCTTATCTGGCACTTGGTTCCTTCTTCCATGCATGGCTTTTATGAAGATGAGTTGGTGCCAGGGTAGGAAATGTAGCCTGACTAGGCCAATGAGCAAACCTTTGTTTTAGGGAAGAGACCTTGTAACAATTGGCCTCTTGGATATTGCAGCCAAGGTTTATTTTATCGGAATGATGGGAATTTGTCCTTAGGCAGTTCTCTCTGCCTTTCTGAAACATCTGTGATTTAGTATTATTTCTGGGCAATAAGTCAAGGTCCACAACTTAGTTTTCTGCTGTCCTTTAAAGTTTTAAAATATGCCTACATCTCTGTCTCATTTTTAGTTTTCTTCACAGACTCCTTTTGTTTACCTCCCTCTCTGGTGTTTTGCATGATTATAGCTAAGTTTCTTTTCTTTTGACAATCTCTCCTTGGACACAGTTTTAACTGTTACGTATCTTGATGGTTATTACCAGATCTCTATCTCCAACCCAGACCTCTGTTCTGAGCTCCGTATTTATATCCAGCTGTCTATTTAGCAGTTCCACCAAACTGTCTTTTAGCCACCTCCACAACAACTCAGAAACCCTTGCCTTTTATTTTGTCTTCACAATCTGAGTGATACCACAGGCTCTTCATTAGTTTAAGCTGGAAACCTGGGGAGTCACCACAGGCATTTTTTTTTTTTTTTTTTTTTTTTTTTGAGACAGGGTTTGGCTCTGTCACCCAGGCTGGAGTACGGTGGTGCTATCGTGGCTCACTGAAGCCTCAACTTTCCAGGCTCAGGCCATCCTCCCACCTCACCTCCCAAATTTCCGTCCCCAGTAGCTAAGACTACAGGTATGCACCACCAGGCCTGGGTAATTTTTTATAGAGATGGAGTTTTGCTGTTTTGCCCAGGCTGGTCTTGAACTCCTGGGCTCAAGTGCCACCTGTCCACCTGCCTCAGCCTCCCAAAATGCTGGGATTACAGGCACCCAACCAGGCCCTCCTTTATTGTTTATCTCCTAGGTCAAGGGTCAGCAAACTGTGTCTACTGGATCAGTTCCAACCAAGTACCTGGAAACCAAAATTTTTTTTAACCTTTTTTTTTTTTTTTTTAAAAAGACGGGTTTTCACCATGTTGGTCAGACTGGTCTTGAACTCCCGACCTCAGGTGATCTGCCCGCCTTGGCCTCCAAAGTGCTTGGATTACAGGCGTGAGCCACTACACCCGGCCCTTTTTTAACCTTTTTTTATGAGACAGAGTTTCACTCTTGTTACCCAGGCTGGAATTCGGTGATGCAATCTTGGCTCACTGCAACCTCTGTCTCACGGGTTCAAGCTATTTTCCTTCCTCAGCCTCCTGAGTAGCTGGGACTACGGGCATGTGCCATCATGCCTGGCCAATTTTGTATTTTTAGTAGAGGTGGGGTTTCTCTATGTCGGTCAGGGTGGTCTCGAACTCCAGATCTCAGGTGATCTGCCCTCAATGGCCTCCCAAAGTGCTGGGATTACAGGCAAGAGCTACTGTGGCCGGCATTTTTTTTTTTTTTTTTTTAACATTTTTAAATGCTGCTTTAAAACAACTATATGTATTTGTGAAAGAGGCCACATGGGGTCTGCAAAGCCTAAGGACATATTTACTGTCTGACTCTTTATAGAAAAAGTTAGGCTGCATCTTTTCTAGGTCGAGTCCTATTAATTCTCCCTGGAAACATCACTTTTTTTTTTTTTTTTTTTTTTTGAGTTGAAGACTCACTCTGTTGCCCAGGCTGGAGTGCAGTTGCACGATCTTGGCTCACCACAACTTCTGCCTCTGGGTTCAAGTGAATCTCCTGCCTCAGCCTCCCGAGTAGCTGGAACTACAGGTGTGCGCCACCATGCCTGGCTAATTTTTGTATTTTTAGTAGAGGCGGGGTTTCACTCTGTTGGCCATGCTGGTCTCAAACTCCTGACCTTGTAATCCACCCACCTTAGCCTCCCAAAGTGCTGGGATTACAGATGTGAGCCACTGTGCCTGGCCACTTTTGTTTGTTTGTTTGATATGGAGTTTTCATCTTGGTTCAAGTGATTCTCCTGCCTCAGCCTCCTGGGATTATAGGCACCTGCCATCATGCCCGGCTAATTTTTGTATTTTTAGTGGAGAGAGGGTTTCACCATGCTGGCCAGGCTGGTCTCGAACTCCTGAATTCAGGTGATCCACCCACCTCAGCCTCCCAAAGTGCTAGGATTACAGTCCTGAGCCACCATGCCTGGCCCCTGCAAACATCACTTTTTTTTTTTCCAAGGTCACTGTAGACTATATACATACACACACACACACACACACACACACACACACACACACATTTTTATGTATAAGTTCTGGGGTACATGTGCGGATCATGCAGGATTGTTGCATAGGTACATATATGGCAATGTGGTTTGCTGCCTCCATTCCCCCTGTCACATATATCTGGCATTTCTCCCCGTGTTATCCTTTTGCAACCTCCCCACCCCCCACTGTCCCTCCCCAGCACTCCCCCAACAGACTCAAGTGTGTGATGCTCCCCTTCCTGCGTCCAAAACATCACTTTAAATTGTTTCCTTCTCTCCATCTCCACTGCCCCCATCTTGCCTGCTGTTTTTTCCTTGAACTAACAGGGTAGCCTCCTAACTTGTTTCTTCCTTCACAGTGTTGTCAGATTTCTTTTCTTTTCTTCTTTCTCTCTTTCTCTCTCTCTCTTTCTTTCTTTCTTTCTTTCTTTCTTTCTTTCTTTCTTTCTTTCTTTCTTTCTTTCTTTCTTTCTTTCTTTCCTCTCTCTCTTTCTCTCTCTTCTCTCTCTCTCTTTCTCGTGGCAGAGGAGGGGCAGGGAGGGGAAGGTCTGTCAGATTTCTTTATAAAACACAAATAGAATTATGGATTCCCTTGTTTAAAACATTGTAGTATACTTCATCCTTTTCTTGATTTTCTGCCTGAAGCCACCTCTTCTCTCTTCTACCTTTAGGACTCTGCTCAGTTATCACCTTTTCCATTAAGCTCACTTGTCTCTTCTGGAGTCATGCCCCTACTCACCTTATGTGTACTTCCACCATTGCATATGCCACACTGCATTCTGAGAACTCATTTGCCATGCAGTCTTCCCCTCTACACTGTGTACACCTTGAGGAGAGGTTTATTTTTATACCCCCTTTACCTAGCATGGTGCCTGGCATGATGTAGCAATCTAGTGAATTAATATTTATAATGGGTGCTTTAAGGAACAGTTTTTATTTCTGAGGCATGAAAAATATTAGAAGTCTAAAGACATTAATCAGTTTGAGTTGGTAGACAGGATTTATAGTCTAGATTTTTGATACAGTCATGCTTTATTGTCTTGATTTCTGTTTCATAACTTTTAAAAAATAAACCTTTTTATTTTGAGATGATAGATTCACATGGACTTAAAAGAAATGGCCGGGCGTGGTGGCTCACGCCTGTAATCCCAGCACTTTGGGAGGCTGAGGCGGGTGGATCACGAGGTCAAGAGATCGAGACCATCCTGGTCAACATGGTGAAACCCCGTCTCTACTAAAAATACAAAAATTAGCTGGGCATGGTGGCGCGTGCCTGTAATCCCAGCTACTCAGGAGGCTGAGGCAGGAGAATTGCCTGAACCCAGGAGGCGGAGGTTGCGGTGAGCCGAGATCACGCCATTGCAGTCCAGCGTGGGTAACAAGAGCGAAACTCCGTCTCAAAAAAAAAAAAGAAAAGAAATGAGGGAGATCCTAGTTTTCTTTTACCCAGTTCTCTCATTGGCAACATATTGCAAAACTCGAGTACAGTAGCACAACCAAGATACTGACATTGAGACAGTCAGTATACAGAACATGTCCATCACCACAAGGATCCCTCCTGTTGCCCTTTATAGCCATACCACCTCCACTCCCTCCCTAGTGCCTGGCAACCACTAATCTGTTCACCATCACTGACCTGTTCTTCATTTCTGTGATTTTGTCACTTTGAGAATATTATGTAAATAGAATCACAAAGTATGTAACCTTCTGGGGTTGGATTTTTTTACTCAGCAAAGTTCTCTAAAGATTTATACAAGTGATTCTGTGTATCAATAGTTCTTTTTGTTGTTGAATTTTCTTTTTTTTTTTTTTCTCGTCTCCAAGATAGAGTCTCACTCTGTTCCCAGGCTGCAGTGCAGTAGCACGATCTTGGCTCACTGCAGCCTCTGCCTTCTGGATTCAAGTGATTTTCCTGCCTCAGCTTCCCGAGTGGCTGGGATTACAGCTGTGTGCCACTATGCCCAGCTAATTTTTGTATTTTTAATAGAGGAGGGGTTTTGCCATGTTGGCCAGACTGGTCTTGAACTCCTGGCCTCAAGTGATCTGGCCTCTCAAAGTGCTGGGATTACAGGCATAAGCCAGCATGCCCAGCCACTATTGTTGAATTTTCATGGCTTTTAAAAGATGAAGCAGTCCCCTGTTTATATATCACTGCAGTTTCTTTAAAGACTTTAAATTTATTTTTTTTGGAGACAGAGTTATTTTACTCTTGTTGTCCAGGCTGGAGTGCAGTGGTGCAATCTCAGCTCACTGCCATCTCTGCCTCCCAGATTCGAGTGATTTTCCTGCCTCAGCCTCCTGAGTAGCTGGGGTTACAGGTGTCCACCACCATGCCCAGTTAATTTTGTATTTTTAGTAGAGACGAGGTTTTGCCATGTTGGCCAGGCTGGTCTTGAACTCCCTGACCTGAGGTGATCCACCTGTCTCGGCCTCCCAAAGCGCTGGAATTACAGGCATGAGCCACCATGCCTGGTCAAGACTTTAAATTTTTTAAAAACTTCTTGTTCTTTATCTGAATAGCGGTTTTCCAGCTTTACACTTGTAAATTATTGAGGCTCAAGGAGCTTTTGTTTAGGTAAGTTATATGTGTCCCTCTTTATTGCATGTTAGAAAGTAAAGCCGAAATCTTAAAATATTTAATTCATCCTAAATAACAGTAATAAATTTGTTATATTTATATATAATATACTTTTATATGAGAAGTAACTGTATTTTCCAAAACAAAAAATAATAGGTAGAAAAGCAGTTTTACCTTTCTGTGAGTCTCTTTAATGTCTGAATTCTTATAAATGTCTTTTCATTGATCTGTTATGATAAAGAAAATCTGGCCTCACATGTATCCCAGAATTTAAAGTAAAATAAATAAATAAATAAATAAATAAATAAATAAATAAATAAATAAATAAGAAAATCTGGCCTCATGCAGCTATGTAGTTGGAACTAGAGTCAGGAGTATAGCATTTTAATAGTCTTATCAGATAACTGTGGATATTCTTCTGTGACACTGCATGGAAAGTTCACAAATAGTAACTTCTTAAAGGTTAGTTACAATGTAGATTATGAAACTGTATCAGTTAACTTTTCATACTGTGTTACATTTAGGTTCATTGACCTGTTTTTTTTTTTTTTTTTTTTTTTTTTGAGACAGTCTGACTGTGCCAGGCTGGAGTGGCAGGATCTTGGCTCACTGTAACCTCCACCTTCCAGGTTTAAGCAATTCTCATGCCTCAGCTTCCCAAGTAGCTGGGATCACAGGCACACACTACCACAGCCGGCTAATTTTTGTATTTTTAGTAGAGATGGGGTTTTACTATGTTGGCCAGGCTGGTCTCAAACTCCTGACCTCAAGGGATCATCAGCCTTGGCCTCCCAAAGTGCTGGGATTATAGGCATGAACCACTTCGGCCCACTCTGTTTTATGCTTTGAATGGATGTGTTACCCATTTTTTTTTTAAAGATTATATGTTGGTTATTTGGAAAGGAGATTTATGCATATTTTCCAAATTTTGACACATTTTATTATATAGAATCAAAAAACCACACCTGGCCCTAAAAAATTTTTCAATAATGGTATTAAGATGTTATTTGCTCTTTTATATTGTGTTAAAGGCTATTTGAAAATTTTACTTTGGCCATGCACAGAAAATTTTATTTCTTGTTCTTTATCTGCAACAATGGATCTCAAACTTTACACTCTTAAATTATTTATACTAATGGTACAAAAGCAATGGTGAATAAAATTGCTGGAAACAGCACAAATCAAGGCAGCGGCAACCTAGTCCATCCACTCACAGTAAAAGATACTGATTTTATTACAGCTTGATGCCTGAGTCCACATTTTTGTAAAATTCTGTGTTGTGTCAAGGAAATACATTTATACAATTGTTTGAGAGTTGTGAGCTGCCTTTTTTTTTCTTTTCTTTTTTTTTTTTATTGCATTTTAGGTTTTGGGGTACATATGAAGAACATGCAAGATTGTTGCATAGGTACACACATGGCAGCGTGATTTGCTACCTTCCTCCCTTTCACGTGTATCTGGCATTTCTTCCCATGCTATCTCTCCCCAACTCCCCACCCGCCGCTGTCCCTCTCCTATTTCCCCCCAACAGACCGCAGTGTGTGATGCTCCCCTCCCTGAGTCCATGTGTTCTCATTGTTCAACACCCGCCTATGAGTGAGAACATGTGGTGTTTGATTTTCTGTTCTTGTGTCAGTTTGCTGAGAATGATGGTTTCCAGGTTCATCCATGTCCCTATAAAGAACACGAACTCATAGTTTTTGATGGCTGCAAAATATTCCATGGTGTATATGTGCCACATTTTCCCTGTCCGGTCTATCATCGATGGGCATTTGGGTTGGTTCCAGGTCTTTGCTATTGTAAACAGTGCTGCAATGAACATTCGTGTGCATGTGTCCTTATAGTAGAACAATTTATAATCCTTTGGATATATACCCAGTAATGGGATTGCTGGGTCAAATGGAATTTCTATTTCTAGGTCTTTGAGGAATCACCACAGTGTCTTCCACAGTAGTTGAACTAATTTACACTCCCACCAAGAGTGTAAAAGTGTTCCTATTTCTCCACATCCTCTCCAGCATCTGTTGTCTCCAGATTTCTTAATGATCCCCATTCTAACTGGCGTGAGATGGTATCTCAATGTGGTTTTGATTTGCATTTCTCTAATGACCAGTGATGATGAGCATTTTTTCATATGTTTGTTGGCCTCATGTATGTCTTCTTTTGTAAAGTGTCTGTTCATATCCTTCTCCCACTTTTGAATGGGCTTGTTTGTTTTTTTCTTGTAAATCTGTTTTAGTTCTTTGTAAATTCTGGATATCGCCCTTTGTCAGATGGGTAGACTGCAAAAATTTTTTCCCATTCTGTTGGTTGCCGATTCACTCTAATGACTGTTTCTTTTGCCGTGCAGAAGCTGTGGAGTTTGATTAGGTCCCATTTGTCTATTTTGGCTTTTGTTGCCAATGCTTTTGGTGTTTTGGTCATGAAGTCCTTGCCTATGCCTATGTCCTGAATGGTTTTGCCTAGATTTTCTTCTGGGGTTTTTATGGTGTTAGGTCTTATGTTTAAGTCTTTAATCCATCTGGAGTTAATTTTAGTGTAAGGTGTCAGGAAGGGGTCCAGTTTCTGCTTTCTGCACATGACTAGCCAGTTTTCCCAACATCATTTATTAAACAGGGACTCCTTTCCCCATTGCTTATTTTTGTCAGGTTTGTCAAAGATCGGATGGTTGTAGATATGTTGTGTTGCCTCCGAGGCCTCTGTTCTGTTCCATTGGTTTATATCTCTGTTGTGGTACCAGTACCATGCTGTTTTGATTACTGTAGCCTTGTAGTATAGTTTGAAGTCCAGTAGTGTGATGCCTCCCGTTTTGATCTTTTTGCTTAGAATTGACTTGGCTATGCGGGCTCTCTTTTGATTCCATATGAAGTTTAAGGTGTTTTTTTCCAGTTCTGTGAAGAAGGTCATTGGTAGCTTGATGGGGATAGCATTGAATCTGTAAATATACTTTGGGCAGTATGGCCATTTTCACGATATTGATTCTTCCTAACCATGAATATGGAATGTTTCTCCATCTGTTTGTGTCCTCTCTTATTTTGTTGAGCAATGGCTTGTAGTTTTCCTTGAAGAGGTCCTTTACATTCCTTGTTAGTTGTATTCCTAGGTATTTTATTCTCTTTGAAGCAATTGTGAATGGCAGTTCATTCTTGATTTGGCTCTCTTTAAGTCTGTTATTGGTGTATAGGAATGCTTGTGATTTTTGCACATTGCTTTTGTATCCTCAGACTTTGCTGAAGTTGCTTATCAGTTTCAGGAGATTTTGGGCTGAGATGATGGCGTCTTCTAGATATACAATCATGTCGTCTGCAAATAGAGACAATTTGACTTCCTCCTTTCCTATTTGAATACCCTTTATTTCTTTTTCTTGCCTGATTGCTCTGGCTCTTTTTTTTTTTAAAAAAAAAAACATCATTTCTACTTGAAAAAATACATAAGAGATAAACTATGGTTATATACTTAGACTTGGATATCAGCCAGCTATTTTCTCAAAAATGAATGAACTGAGGCTGTTGCTGGCAGCATTTGCTGACAATAATAAGTTTCAGTGAACTGATAGTGATTTTAAGCAAAAACAAGCATTTTAGAAAACCTGAATCTAGGCCAGGCAAAATGGCTCATACCTGTAATCCCAACACTCTGGGAGGCCAAGGAGGGCAGATCGCTTAGGCCTGGGAGTTTGACACCAGCCTGGGCAACATGGTGAAACCCTATCTCTACAAAAATTACAAAAATTAGCCAGGTGTGGTGGCAGGCTCCTATAACCCCAGCTAGTCAGGAGGCTGAGGCAGGAGAGTCACTTGAACCTGGGAGATGGAGCTTTCAGTGAGCTGAGATCACACCATTGTACTCTAGCCTGGGTGATAGAGTGAGACTCCGTCTCAAGAAAAAATAATAATAATTTTTGCTTCACAGACCCCTATAATTTTGAGGAGATGCCCAGAAACTGTGGACCACAGTTTGGAGAACTGCAGATTGACAGTAAAGTCATTTTTGACTCAACTGTATTTCCTTCTCACTCCTCTCATTTCTTCTCTTTGCCTTTAGTTTTGCTGAGATTGGCCTGGTAGGTGTGCTCACTGGGTTGAATACCATTCCTGGTCAGATCTCCACTTCTGACTGGCAGTCTTGGCACAGGCACTGGACAAATGCTGGGAATAACTGTGGGCACAAAGGAGAAGACCAGTTCATAGCTTCACCTAGACCTTGCGGGGCAAAAACAACAGGGAAGGGCCAACCTTGCCAACCTTGTTGGCTTGCTTGTGTGTACATTCAGAAATTGGTCACATCACATGGGCCTGAGTCCACAGTGAGACACTAACTGTGAGTCAGGTATTTTGCTTCTGAAGAAGTCTTACGGGCTCCAGGATGGGAGAGACTCTTAGGGCCCTCCAGAGGTCTCAGCACTACACACTGTTGCCCCAAACCTTCTGAGTCATATCATAGTCATTTCATTCTAATTCATTCCAATTATCTCCAGGAAAAGGTCTCCAGTTTCCTGGCATTAATAAACCTTTGGAGTTAAGAGATTTTTCCTTATGAGTACTCTAGATGTCCTCTTTTATAAGTTAAGCCCATTTTCTTTAATTTTATTTATATTTATTTATTTATTTTTGAGACAGAGTCTTGCTCTGTCACCCAGGCTGGAGTGCAATGGCACGATCTTGGCTCACTGCAGCCTCCACCTCCCAGATTCAAGCAATTCTCCTGCTTCAGCCTCCCAAGTAGCTGGGAATACAGGAGCACACCACCATGCCTGGCTAATTTTTTTGTATTTTTTTAGTTGAGATGGGGTTTCACTGTGTTGCCCAGGCTGGTCTCAAACTCCTGAGCTCAGGCAGTCTGCCCCCCTCGGCCTTCCAAAGTGCTGGGATTATGGGATTACAGGTGTGAGCCACTGTACCCAGCCTAATTTTATTTTTTTTAATAAAAATAGCCAACAATGGTGCTCCTTATGCTTTTTCTTTATATTTTGCAGAAAATTTTATTTTCTGTATCTTTACTGCAGTTTACTTTATATCCTCTCTCTCTGTCTCTCTTTCTTTGTTTGTCTCTTTTTTTTTTTGAAACAGAGTCTCACTCTTTTGCCCAGGCTAGAGTGCAGTGGCACAATCTTGGCTCACTGCAACTTTCTTCTATTTTTAACCCAGTTCCTTCGGTTCAGTCATTCTAAACTGGGGCAGTTTTGCACTTCTCACCCGCCAGGGTACATTTGGCAAGGTCTAGACACATTTTTGGTTGTCAGAGCTCTGGGTTGGGGGATGGAATTGCTACTGGTATCTAATGGGTAGTGGTCAGCAAAATTACTAATTATGTTGTTACAGTAACACTTTCACACACATTATGCTCCAATGATGGAAATACCCTGCAGTGCACAAGACAGCTTTCATTGACAAATAATTATGTAGCCCAAAATGTCAATGATGTCAGCCTTGAAGGAGCCTGCTTTAGTCCTTTCTTGTAATTTGTTAGCTCTTTCTTAATGGTTTTTGCTGCATTATGAATTCAGTTTTACTTTGTATATTAACTAGAATTGTGGTTCTATTTTGGAGAAACTGTTTTTTGTTCAGAATAACTACATTTTAGAGGTCACTCACTCTTTGAAATTATGACTTACGTTTGTGCCATAGGTATGCCACATCATTATTTTCTAAACCTGAATGAGCACAACTACTCAATGACTTTCAAAAACACAGATTTCTGGGCCTAATTGAGACCTTAAAGTAACTCTTCTGGAAATGCCTATAATTAGCCAGATTTGGGAATCATTGAAACAGGAGTTTATTCATAAGCTAAAAAATGGGCTGGCTTTTAAGACTGCTACTGTGTAAAGAAAAGGTCCTTTGTGGTCTCAGAAATGATATCCACCCTCCTGGGCAACCAGTTGTGTCAGTAAAACCAGTCAGGTAACCCTCTGGTTGGTAAGGCTGGGGGCGCCCAGTAGGAGTTTGATTCTTTCCAGCTGTATGCTGTACAGTTCACCTTGCTTGCCACAAATTAGGTTTTCAAAGAGGAGAGTGAAAAGAAATGTGGGAGGGGATAGAGGAGATTGCTAATAGAATAAAATACTATTTACCTTATATCCTAGGATGGGAATTACTCAGTGCTGATTTTTCCTCCATAGTCCCTGTTAGCTATGCACATTCACCACAGCGGCAGGTGACCTTAAATACTACTTGTGGTGTACATTATCCTGCTCAAGACAGTGGTATCACCAGGCAGCCCAAGGGATATCCAGTCGACTCCTGTTGACTCAGGCATACTTTACTTGCCCCTCCATGCTTTACTTACTGTTGCCCAAAGGGAAAGTTAATGAAGATGAGCTCGTTTGTTGCAGCAGTTTCATGAGCTATACAATTAGAAATTTGTTGAGGAAGGGAAGAAAATATAATCTTTTCTTTTACTTTTTTTCTTTTTTGCGGCCAGAATGTAGCCTTTAATACTGATTGAGGCAGAGCTCAGTGTGAGAGCCATGCGATCCTGCACTGAATCCTTGAGTTAGGCCCCCTTGTCTCAGGCAGCTGTGGAGCTGGGCAGGCCTCCCACAGAGTAGGACACAGGGCATGGTGGAGCATGCTTGATCTCTAAAAAAGAAGGGCAGTGACTTTTTAGATGAAGTGAATTTTGTTTGGAAGGATAATAGCTTCTTTTTTTCTTTTTTGAGGAATAGAGTTCTGTTCTTTTCGTCCAGGTTGGAGTGCAATGGCGTGATCTCAGCTCGCTGCAACCTCAGCCTCCCGGGTTCAAGTGAGTCTTCTGCCTCAGCCTCCCGAATAGCTGGGATTACAGGCACACACTGCCACACCTGGCTAATTTTGTATTTTTAGTAGGGATGGGGTTTCACCACATTGGCTGTGCTGGTCTCAAACTCCTGACCTGAGGTGATCCGCCCACCTCAGCCTCCCAAAGTGCTGGAATTACAGGCGTGAGCTACCACGCCTGGCCTAATAGCTTTTCTGATTAGTTATTAAGGAAGCAGACTAGAATTCTATGAGATATTGTAATATTAGTTTATATTAGAAGCATTAAATAAATGTTGGTTCCATCTTAGCCCTCTGGATTTCTTTTATTATTGTCTTACCCTTTTTAATGGAGATTTTCAAATATATACCAGAATAGAGAGAACTGTATAGTGAATCTCCATGTACCCATCACCCAACATCAACAGTGAAAACACGTGACCCATCTACTTTCATCTATGTCCCGTTCACTTTTCTTCTCCTGCACCTCTCCTGCCTCCAGTTATTTTAAAACATATTTCAAGCATTAACATATAATTTCACTTACAAGTACATAAGTTAGTCAGTGGTCTCATTTCCACTGATAGGATGCACATTTTTTTTTTTAGTTGGTTGTCTGGTTTCTTTTTAAAAGATGGCTGATAGCTGGGTGAGGTGGCTTACACCTATAATCCCAGCACTTTGAGAAGCTGACATGGGCGGATCACCTGAGGTCAGGAGTTTGAGACCAGCCTGACCAACATGGAGAAAATCTATCTCTACTAAAAATAGAAAATTAGCCAGGCATGGTGGTGCATGCTTGTAATCCCAGCTACTCAGGAGGCTGAGGCAGGAGAATCACTTGAGCCTGGGAG
Source organism: Aotus nancymaae (assembly GCF_030222135.1). Classification (NCBI taxonomy): domain Eukaryota; kingdom Metazoa; phylum Chordata; class Mammalia; order Primates; family Aotidae; genus Aotus; species Aotus nancymaae. The sequence continues at coordinate 34,410,743 of NW_026988428.1, forward strand.
GCGGAGGTTGCAGTGAGCTGAGATTGCACCATTGCACTCCAGCCCAGGCAACAAGAGTGAAACTCCATCTCAAAAAAATAGGTTAATTAATTAAAGATGGCTGATAATCAGATGACTGGATCAAATTCTGGGAATGTATAGAGTCCGTAACATTCTATTTTTGTGTTGGTGAGGGTGGAAACATTTACCTAGATTGGATTACAATTACCAAGATGATGTTAGGAATCTAATTCTTGGTATAAATTTTGATGATAAAATTGATTGAAGGAAATGTTTACCATATACACAAAGTGCTAGTAGAATTCCATGTAGGCATAACCACAAGCCACAAATGGGCTTCATCGTTGTCTGGAAGCCCTACTGATAAATTTGTTTTATCATGTTCTGAGAGGACTATTACATATGTTTTCCTCAAACCCGCACACATGTCCTTTATTGTCTTAGCCAATGGCTTTGTTTCATTCTTCTCTGATGAAATAGAAATCTCTCCAGAGGGACACCCTCATCTTCCCTCCACCACATCTACACTTTTTTTTTTTTTTTGGCAGCCAGACCCCTCTTCTCTTGTGTCCCTCCAGTTGGTTATAGTGGTGGTGAGTACTTGTTTCATCTGAACCCCGACCCATGCTTCAGTCCCTCCATGGGTGCTGGGCACCCCCCACCTTCACAAGGTCCTTGCTGCTTCTGTGGTCTGCTTTCCTCCTCCATCTGCAGGTGCTGCTTGTCTGCCGGAGCATCCCTACTGATCATAGACAGATGTCCCAATTTAGGATTTTTTGACTTTATGAAGGTGCAAAAGTGATACAAATTCAGTACAGTCCTTTACTTACAATGGGATAATGTACTGATAAACCCATCCTAAGTTGAAAATACTGTAAATTGAAAACACACTTAAAGTTCATGATATTTTTTATTTACGATGGGTTATCTGTGCAGATAACACTCTGGTGTACCCCCATCTTGAGAAATAAACCTTTATTAAATCAACCTCTCCCTGTAGTCAGTGACTCACTCTTTTTTCCCCATCACAGCAAAACTCTTTGAAGAGCTGTCTACTCTTTCTTTTACTGTTTCTTGTCTTCCAGTTCTTTAGACCACTCAGTCCTGGCTGCTATTCTCACTACTTCACTGAAACCATCCTTGTTGGAAGCACCAAAGTCCTCAGCGTGGGCATCCCATCATTTTCTGTCTGCCTCACAGACCTATTCTAATTCTCTTTACTTCCATTGCCTGACCTCTGAATACTGGAATGCCCTGGAGCTCAGTCTTGGACTTCACTTCTCTTTATTTACACTCTTTCTTATTTGATTTCACCCACTCCCATGGCTTTAAATGCCGTTTTTACGTGGATGACTTCTAAATCTAAATCCACAGCCAAGGCTCATCCTCTGACTTCCACCTTGATATTAGTAACCTGTGACCCAGACCTCACAGATGGAGAGGAAAGTTTTGACTCTTTCCCCCAGTCCTTTTTTCATTTTAGCTTGTGGACCCTTAATACACTCAGTTGCTCATGTCTGAAACATGGGAGCCGTCTTAAATCCTTTCCTGCCCCTGTGCAGCCCTTCAGCAGTTTTGTCAGTTTCACCTTAGTATATATCTTAAATGCATTCACTTCTCTCTGTCTGCACTTCCACCACTAGTCACCATTTTTCAACTAGAAAACTACTTGAGTTTCGTAATTGGTTTCTGTGCTTCCATTTTTGTCTCCTGTATACTGTTTTCTTCACAGCAGGCAGAGAGTTCTAATAAAATTTTTTATTTTTTGGAGACAGAGTCTTACTCTGTGGCTCAGGCTGGAGTGCGGTGGCACAATCTCGCCTCACTACAACCTCCACCTCCCAGGTTCAAGTGATTCTCCTGCCTCAGCCTCCTGAGTGGCTAGAATTACAGGTGTGTGCCACCACACCCATCTGATTTTTTCTTTTCTTTTAATTTTTTATTGAGGCCCTGGGTAAACCATTCGATTTTTGTATTTTTAATAGAGACAGGGTTTCACTATGTTGGTCAGGCTAGTCTCAAACTCCCAACCTCATGAGATCTGCCCACCTCAACCTCCCATAGTGCTGGGATTACAGGTGTGAGCCACTGTGCCTGACCAAAAATGTTTAACTATATCATCTAACACTTTGCTTAGTCCTTAATGGCTGCATTACATGTAGAATCAATTATGACTCGTTCAGGATCCTACCTGCTTCTCTTGCCTCATCTCTACCACTTTTTCTGTCCCTCGTTGTGCTGTGACTATACTTGTCCTCTTTCACAGCAGGATCTTTCATGCCCCAGGGCCTTGATACTTGCTGTTCCTTCTCCATGGACTCTTCTGTTTCTGGCTCTCGTCCATATTCTTCAAGATGTAGCTTAAATGTTGCTTCTTCGGAGAGCCCATTTCTGATCACCCTTCCCAAAACAGTCACTTACCCACCACAATCTGTACTTTGTCACATTTTCTATTTTTTCCAGCAAATATTGATTACCTATTCAACAGTGCCCAGCACTGTTCCAGGCATTGAAGATATAGCAGTGGGCAAGGTAGACACACCCAGGAAGCTTATGTATAGTGGGGAGACAAACCACAGATAAATTGTGTGCTGACTGTGACCTGTGCCGTGTAGACAGATGAAGCAGGCTAAGGGGTTGGAGGGAATTGAGGGATAGCTGCTCTTCTGGGCAGAGTGGTCAGAGGAGGAGACATTTTGGCAAGGACTCCAATAAACAGAGAGCATCATGTGAATATTGGGAGGAAGAGTGTTCTGGCAAAGGGATCAGCAGGTGAGGCCCCAAGGAAGAACAAGCTAGGTGCCTTGGAAGACTAGTTCAACAGGTATGTGGCCAGAGTGGTGTGAGGAAGAAGAGAGAGAACTGGCTGAGAAGTAGACCAAAGTCAGTTCACTTAAGGCTTCACAGGCCATGGTAAGGAGTTTAGTTTTTATTCAGAGTGTGGGAAGTTTTGAGCAAGGTATAGACATCATCTAATTTCCATTGAAAAGGATTACCCTGTTATGTACTATTAATGCAAAGGTCAAGAAAAGACACAGAGAGACTCCCCAGAAGGTGACTGCAATAACTAAGAGAATAACACTTTTGTAATTATCTTGGGTATTTACTTCTTTTCTAAAAATATATCTATCAGTATAAGCTCTATAAAATCAACGATCTTGTCTGTTCACTAAAGTTCTTGATACCCAGCACAGTGCCACTTTCAGTGAATACATTCGATTGAGTGAATGACCTAGAGGTTCCTACATAAGCATGGCTTTCTGAGAAGCATCCTAGGTGTGGCCCATTTACTTTGTTTCAGAGGGAGTTAGTCTTTTCGTGTGTTCTATTAATACAAGAGGATTGGACTCAGGAGGGGATCTGAAGGCTCTGCCAGCCTCACTGTGGACAACAATATAGCTATTCCTGGTTTTACCAAAATGGTAAAAAGAAAATTATAGAGGAGGTAAGCATTCAAATAAAAATAAGATTTGCATTTAAAAATTATTTCAGCTGCAGTCCTTTGGAGAACGACTTGGAGGAGACCAGAGGCTGGGTTATTTGGAGGATGTGGAGAGGGCAAGTCCAGGCAGATGACATATGGCCTGGACTCAAGTGACAGTCAAGAAGATAAAGGAGAATGCCAAAGAAGTGATGGGACTACCCCAAACTTGTACACAGTTGAGGCTAAAACCTGTACTCCCAGTTCCTAGTTCAGCACTTTTACTCTGATACTTTAAAAAAATGTCTTGAAGATGTGAGTTTCCTAGAAAAGTTGTTGTAATGTATGCATATGCATAATGACAGTGATTTTATGTAAAACAAAGAAAAAAAATTTTTTTTGAGACTGAATCTTGTTCCATCGCCTGGGCTGGAGTATGGTAGCTCAATCTTGGCTCACTGCAACCTCTGCCTCCTGGGTTCAAGAGATTCTCCTGCCTCAGCCTCCCAAGTAGCTGGGACTACAGGTGTATGCCACTACACGTGGCTAATTTTTGTATTTTTAGTAGAGATGGGGTTTTGCCATGTTGGCCAGGCTGGTCTCGAACTCCTGACCTCAGGTGATCCACCCGCCTTTGCCTTCCAGAGTGCTGGGATTACAGGTGTAAGCCACTGTACCTGACAAAAAAAATTTTTTTTAAATAAAAAGCTATTATAAACATTTTGATCAAAATTTGCCCATGTTGAAAACATATTTTTGCTTGCATATGCTTCTTTGGGTGGGTTCTCAGGACAGCACTTGACTGTTAAACAGAAGAGGTAGTGATATTTTCACTGTATGTTTCTCTTTTGTACCTTTGGATTTTGAACCATGGGTGAATGTATTATAAAAATAAGTACTCTGTAGCAATTAAAACTTAAGTTGGTCTGCTCTTAGGTTCCTCTCACTTCCAGATGCAGTCACTTTGTTGTTATACCTCCACACTTTAGGTAGAGGGGCAGGATCTTTCTTCACTGCAGTTTGAAGTGTATAGGAAGCTTCTAGATGAAATCAGAGCTTGCCACAAAGTCCAGGTCCCCTTGTCTCTTCTGTGAACCTTTCCCTGGCCCTTTTAGATTCTGTGGCTAGTCTGTTATTGACTCCGCTCAGCCTTTAGACCACCCTCTTATTTTGCCCTTCACTTGCTATATTAAGATACTTACTTTACTTGCTATATTGAGATATTATGACTAATTAATGGAAAGCTACCTTTTTGCCATTCCTTGATTTTGGACACCTGCCCTTACTAGAGGTTACATGAGGGGAGGGATCATTTTTCATGAGGCAGCTTGTTAAATTCTGTCCAAAATAAAACTAACTTGATATTTTAATTCATAGAGGTATATAGAAATGCCTAAGGCCAGCCAGGCGCGGTGGCTCACACCTGTAATCCCAGCAGTTTGGGAGGCTGAGGCAGGTGGATCACTTGAGGTCAGGAGTTTGAGACCAGCCTGGCCAACATGGTGAAACCCCATCTCTACTAAAAAAATACAAAAAATTAGCTGGGTGTGGTAGCACGTGCCTGTAATCCCAGCTACTTGGGAGGCTGAGGCAGGAGAATTGCTTGAACCTGGGAGGCAGAGGTTACAGTAAGCTGATATCACGCCATTGCACTCCAGCCTGGGCGAAGAAGCAAGACTTTGTCTCAAAAAAAAAAAAAAAAAGAAATACCTAAAGCTAGATTGTGATAGTCCAGGAATTTGTCAATATTCTCTCACTATTTCAATCCTACTTTCTCCATTTTCCATTTTTTCTTCCTCACTTTAGTGTCTCCTATGACAACCCTAAAGCCACTCAGGCTTCTCTCTTCCACTCTTCCCACTGCTTCTTTTGAGTTTATCACTTATCAGGTATTTATTGCAGGGGTTCTGTATACATTTCTGTTTTGGGGTCTATCCCAGAGAATAAAAGGACAAAATTTGTTTAAACTCTGACCTAGTTGTGTTTGAAAACTAGATAAAGCAAGGAAATTTCAAAGAAAATTATCTTGAGGTCATTTGCTTTTATAAAAGTATATAGGTTTAGGATTTGTTTTGTTATCTGTAGAATACCAACGAGTGAAAGCAAAGGTAGACTTAAATGCTGTTACTTCTTTCCCTGAAATCCAACCTTGAAATAACACTTTGGTGAAACAATGTTAGAAATTGATTTGTTGGTACTTTCTTTTTTTTCCTTTTCCTTTTTCTTTTTTCAGACAGTCTCACTCTGTTGCCCAGGCTGGAGTATCATGGCGCAATCTCGGCTCACTGCAACTTCACCTCCCAGGTTCAAGTGATTCTTGTGCCTCAGCCTCCTGAGTAGCTGAGATTACAGGCGTGTGCCACCAGGCCCAGCTAGTTCTTTGTACTTTTAGTAGAGATGGAGTTGCACTATATTGGCCAGGCTAGTCTTGAACTCCTGACCACTGGTGATCAGGCCGCCTCAGCCTCTCAAAGTGTTGGGATTATAGTATGAACCACCACGCCAGGCCTGATTCATCAATACTTCTACCATACTGTACTGAACATGAGACTGGGGGTTCCCCAGTACATTTAAAAAATTGATATGTAGTAGTTATTTCCTTAATAGTCACTTCACTCAAGATCAGGAAGACCTTTTTTAGGAAATGCTATCTGAATGAGATATCTTTCTCTCCCCTTGGTTTGGGTCACTCTGCTGGGTGGAGAACAGATGCCCATAATAAGACCATGTTAGCTAGAATTCCGTCTTAACCCACCTGCTGGATTCTATATTTACAGCCCCTACTTTTAGCTGGATTTGTACCTGTTTCTGTAGAACATTATAAATTTGGAGGATAGAGGTGGGGTTTGATGAAGTGACATGTAAGAGAAAAATCTCTTAATTTCCAGAATTTTTATTTGCTCACCTTTAAAATCAGTTGATTGAATGAGATGATTGCTGTCTCATTAAATTAAAATTTGTTTGCCTGTGTTTGTTTTTTGAGATGGAGTCTCACTGTTGCCCAAGCTGGCGTGCAGTGGCATGATTCTCCTGCCTCAGCCTCTCAAGTAACTGGGATTACCGATGCGCGCCACCACGCCCAGCTGATTTTTTCTATTTTTAGTAGAGATGGGGTCTCACCATGTTGGCCAGGCTGGTCTCGAACTCCTAACCTCAAGTGATCCACCCACCTCAGCCTCCCAAAGTGCTGGGATTACAGGTGTGAGACACCATGCCCAGCCATTAATTTAAAATTTGTGGTTGTTGTAAATGGGTGTATAATGTCAGGAAAAATGCACACCGAGACAGCGGATCACTCAACAAGGCTAGTTTACTTCCTGCAGAAAGGGTGCAACTCACTGGCAGTCTTGCCACGAGAACACACCTGAACAAAGGAGACAGGGACATTTATAACTTTTACAACATGACGCAATCACCCTACTGCTGTGTCCAGTTTCCGTTGGCCAGAACAGGACCTCACATTCATGCTTGACTCAACTGGCTAAAAACTTGGAAATTTCCTTAATAGATAAGGGAAAAGAAGACAAGGAAAAAGAGGAAGCTAGTCAGGAGAAGGTCAGGAGGGTTTCCAAATAAGGCATGACGTGCACCAAGGTTTGGAGCTTGCCCAGTCCTATTCAGACATGCTGGAGTGAATCAAGGTAGCTGATTTAAGATGTGGCTGATTTAGAGAATATATGGAGGGTATATGTTTATGCTAATAATGGGTAATGGCCATAGAGCAAGAGATTGTAACTGCTTATAATGTAGTCTAAGATACAAACTTTGAAGAAGAACTTTCCCATCTTTCACAATTCCCTCCTCTTTTCATTTCATAATTCTTCTTCAAACTTCTCTAATACGTCCTTGCTTCATTGTTTGCCTTGGTCATCCAACAGAAGTAATTTCTCTGGATAGGGTGGAGGAGGAGTTAGAGATAGGTTAGCGAGGGGTAGTATTTATGAGCCTTTGCACAAGTCCTCAAACACAGGGTATAACACAACATCCTGTAAGAAGAAGTATACCTAATACTGGTACCAGGGAATTGAGGACTGATGCCAAAGTGTCCTTTCATTTGCTGAACCAGTTCTCTAGCCAGTTTGAAATGGGGTTATTGACTCCCGCATTTTTGGCTAGTTCATTAGATAGGGCCATAAGTCGCCGTAAGGCTGTCGTGATACTTCCATCTGGAGCTGTGTCATTTGGAATGAAAGTGTACAGCATTGAGTCTTAATCATTACACAAACACCACCCTTTTCAGCTAACATCGTGTCAAGAGCAATCCTGTTTCCCTATGTCATTTGGCTGGTAGACCTTAACTGTTCTGTGATTCCCTTAAGAGCATCCTTGGTACAGTTAACAAATCATTGTTGATTATAATAAATATAATTTATCCAGTCTACATTTTTATTTATTGTCAGCCACCAGAATAGTGTTGATTCAAATTCGGCAGCTATCTGGTCTCTGGCTTTAAATTCGTTTGGAACTCCTCTTAGGACCCCAATTGCATCTAAGTACATATGAGACTCAAAGGACCCATATGGGGCTCCTCTTGTATGTCGTGGTGGGTTTCCTCTATCTTTGGTTGATGAAATGCCAGGGTGAAAGGGATAGCCAATTGGACTAGAGTGAAAGTACTACTCCAGTTATTTGGCAGAGTGTCCAGTAAGGGTCCCTGACAATACCATCATACGTCCACTCAGGGATGGCTGATGGAAGACAGGTGGGTTAGCTCTCCAAAGTGCCTTACTTCACTGCATCCCATGAAATGTCTAAGGAATATTGAGTTCTTCTCCTGCCATGAGAGGCACAAGGCAAACCCTCCCTCAGAAAATGGGGTTGAATGGCCCTCGAGGACTGACCCGCCGGGTGTTGGACCTTAGGATATAGCAGAGAGAGAGCCTGGCACAGTCCGTTGTTCCAGGCAGTAGAATGTTGAAAAAGAGCTATCTCATAGTGTCTCTGTCTCCTAGGCTGGAGTGCAGTAGCATTATCTCAACTCACTGTATCCTCTGCCTCCTGGGCTCAGGTGATCCTCCCACCTCAGCCTCCTGAGTAGCCAGGACTACAAGCACTTGCCAGCTAATTTTCCTTTGTTTTCTTTTTTTTTTGTGGAAACATGGTTTTCCAGCTGGCCACAGTGGCTCACGCCTGTAATCCCAGCACTTTGTGAGGCTGAGGCAGACAGATCACGAGGTCAGGAGTTCGAGACCAGCCTGACCAACATGGTGAAATCCTGTCTCTATCAAAAATACAAAAATTAGCCAGGCATGGTGGTGCATGCCTGTAATCCCAGTTACTCAGGAGGGTGAGGCAGGAGAATTGCTTGAACCTGGGAGGCAGATGTTGCAGTAAGCCGAGATTACACCAGTGTACTCCAGCCTGGGTGACAGAGCAAGACTCCGTCTCAAAAAAAGAAAAAAAAAAGAAACATGGTTTTGCCATGTTGCCCAGGCTGGTCTCGAACTCCCAAACTAAAGCAGTTCTCACACCTGGGCCTCCCAAATTGCTGAAATTTCTGGCGTGAGCCACCGTCCCCAGCCACATGATAAAATTCTTACACTACATTGTATAAATGAGAGTTTTTGCATTCTGGCTGCTATTTTACATATCAGGGGACTAAAATGATAATTATTTCTTAACTTTATTTTTATTAAAAAAAAATTTTTTTTTTAGACAGTCTCTTTGTTTTGTCCAGGCTGGAGTGCAGTGGTGTGATCTAGGCTCACTGCAACCTCTTCCTGCCGGTTTCAAGTGATTATCTTGCCTCAGCCTCCTGAGTAGCTGGGATTACAGGCTTATGCCACTATGCCCAGCTAATTTTTATGTTTTTGGTAGAGACAGGGTTACACCATGTTGGCCAGGCTGGTCCCAAACTCCTGACCTCAAGTGATCTACCTGCCTTGGCCTCCCAAAGTGCTGAGATTACAGGCATGAGCCACTGGCCCAGCCAATCTTTATCCTTTTGTAGAGACAGCCTGTGGTCCAGGCTGGAGTGTAGTAGCACAATCATAGCTCACTGCAGCCTCAAACTCCTGGGCTCATACAATCCTCTTGCCTCAGCCTCCTGAGTAGCTGAAACTACAGACGAGTGCCACCATGCCTGGCTAGATTTTTTTTTTTTTTTTTTTTTTGTAGTGATGACATTTCACTTTGTTGCCTAGGTTTCTTGTGAACTCCTAGACTTAAGCAGTCCTCCTCCTGCCTTGGCCTCCTAAAGTGCTGGCATTACAGTTATCAGCCACTGCACCTGGCCTTAACTTTTAGATTATTTATTTTCGTTAGTAGTTCATAGCTAATAGTATTGATACTTTTACATAAGATAATGCACCTGGAAGCCTCTCGCCTGTCAACAATAGGTGCTTCTTAAATATTGGTTTTCTTCCTTTCTTTGAACTCCAAAGCAGTTGGGCATTGTCATGTTCTCTAGGCACTGATGTCTGACCTGTTCACTGGAGAATTTAAATATGACAAGTTGTCAGTGTTAATACTTGCCGTTAGTGCTATTCTCCATACTTTCTGAGTCTGCACGCAAGGCAACTAAATTTCAGTTTGAGCTAAACTTGACTTTTTACTTCTATAGCCTTTCTCATTGTTTTATATACTGCTGGAATTAAAACCCATACGCTAAGTAGAACTTGTGTATAGCCCTAGACTTAATGTCCTGGTGTAGGATCACAGTGGAGTTCAGTTTTTTAAAAATGTAGAACTTGTTGACTTTATGGTAAACACAAAGCAGTTTATTAAGGACATGTCCCAACCTAACAAATTATTCCACCCATTTTGCAGATGAGAATGAGCCCGTCAGAGATTACTAAATCACCTAAGGCCACAAGTGGAGATGAGGCGTGGGCATTATTGGGTAGTTAATCAGTAGTTCCTACTCAGATTATACCCTTTGTTTCTTTTTAAATGTGAGGTATCAAAGCCCAACCAACCCTTCTCCACTGCCTCAATAATTAGAGCACAGAAACAGATATCCTGAGTTTGAATATGAACCATGACATCTTTAGCTATTTTCTCTTTGATCTGAATTCCCATACCTATAAGAATAGTGTTTACCTCAGGGATTTTATGAGTATTAATTTAAGTTTGATTTTATTGATGAGGAGTTTACAAGAAAAGAAACTCTTCTCTCTTGTATTTGGCTGACGTTTAGGTTCAGTTTAGAATTCAGCAGAATTTTCTTTAATTTTATAAAGTCAATACATATTATTGTTAAGCTTGGTACTTGTATTACCTCATTATATGATGTAGTTTAGGACTTAACATACTTAACAGTATGCTGCATTTATGTAAGTGTGAAGCAGCTTAAATGATCAAATTATTAATTGAGAGCTCAACATTGTCAAATAGGAAAAGGTCACCAAAAATATCCAAATAATGTATTTAAAAAGTTTAACCCAACTCAAACATAACATATTAAAAGATGTTTATGGTAGGCTGAGGCGAGTGGATCACCTGAGATCAGGAGTTTGAGACCAGCCTGGCCAACGTGGTGAAACCCTGTCTCTACTAAAAATACAATAATTAGCTGGGCATGGTGGTGGGCGTCTATAATCACAACTACTTGGAAGGCTGAGGCAGGAGAATCTCTTAAACCCGGGAGGTGGAGGTTGCAGTTAGCTGAAATCTCACCATTGCACTCCAGCCTGGGCAACAAGAACAAAACTCCGTCAAATGAATGAATGAATGAAGTTTATGGTTTGGTGTATAGTAAAATGTGTTTTGCTAGTCCTTCTTGGTATTATATCAGTTTATATGTTTTACTGTTTTTATTTCACATGACTAGTTTTTAGGTAACATTATCTGGCTTATTTTAACAATGTAAAATAATTGTCGGGTTTGAATGACAAGTCTTTTTTTTTTTTTTTTTTTTTTTTTTTTTTGAGACAGAGTCTTGTTCTGTCGCCCATGCTGGAGTGCAGTGGCGCAGTCTTGGCTCACTGCAACCTCTGCCTCTTGAGTTCAAGCGATTCTCCTGCCTCAGCCTCCTAAGTAGCTGGGACTACAGGCACCCACCACCACACCTGGCTTATTTTTGTATTTTTAGTAGAGACGGGGTTTCACCATATTGGCCAGGCTGATCTTGAACTCCTGACCTTGTGATCTGCCCACCTCAGCCTCCCAAAGGGCTGGAATTACAGGCGTGAGCCACTGCGCCCAGCCGAATGACTAATCTTAATGGGTTTGTCCTGTGGATTCCAAGATTCACCTTTTCACATTTAACTCTAATATAGTTCTTTCTGTTGGCTTTGACATTTTCTTTTTATTGGAAGGGAGGAGCTCTACTTTGAATAACATGATACGTTTTGAAAATGATTTTTATACTACTTTCAAGTTAAATCGGCCATATGAATTAAGCTCAAGCTTGCTTTTTTTTTTTAAGACAGAGTCTCACTCTGTCGCCCAGGCTGAAATGCAATGGCGCAGTCTCGGCTCACTGCAACCTCCTGGGTTCAAGCGATTCTCCTGCCTCAGCCTCCCAAGTAGCTGGGACTAAAGGCACCCACCACCATGCCTGGCTAATTTTTGTATTTTTAGTAGAGACGGGCTTTCACCATGTTGACCAGGCTATCTTGAACTCCTGACCTCATAATTCATCCGCTTTGGCCTCTCAAAGTGCTGGGATTACAGGCATGAGCCACCGTGCTCGGCCAAGCTTTCATTTTAAAAGGAGTAACACATTGGCAGCTGTTGGCTCTAATGAGAGTGAAACCATGCTGACTCTGGTGATGCATGTTTGCAAGCTAGTGGTGCACACAGTTGTAAGTTCTCTGACCGTTTTTGTGGTGGTGAATCTGTTTAAGAACTGGAGAGTAAACTGGTAAGGTTCTTAATTTTTTAAATTATTTATTTATTTATTTATTTTGAGACAGGGTCTCACTTCGTCACCAGGGCTAGAGAGCAGTGGCTCCTGATCACAGCTTGGCTCAACTGCATTCTTGACTTCTTGGGCTCAGGTGATCCTCCCACTTCAGCCTCCCTAGGTAGCTGGGACTACAAGCATGCACCATCACACCTAGCTAACTTTTTATATTTTTTGTAGAGATGGGGGTTTCACCATGTTGTTCAGGCTGGTCTTGAACTCCTGGGCTCAAGGAGTCTGTTTGCCTTGGCCTCCCAAAATGCTAGGATTACAGGTGTGAGCCACTGAGCCCAGCCAGTTTTTTATGAACAGAAAACATCAAGTACATCCAGATTATTTTTAATGTGGCTGTTGAGGAGAATACTACATACATGTTGCTCTAGTACAGTTGTCTTACTTTGTGACAGTTGAACGTATTCAGCAACAACTCTGTGTGTTGATTTACATTATAAAATAAGCCATTTATTCATAGAAGAAAAATCTTCTGTGGACTCAGTAAAAATATGTAAGAAAATAATTAAATAGGCTCTGGCACATGACCTCCTGGGGTTATATTGAAGGGCTCCTATCTTCTCATCCTCCACTTTTGATCTTGCCTCATCACCCTTAAGGAGTAGGATTTCTTTGTACCTTTGTGATCTCCAGAAGTTCCTGGAACATATCTTTCTGCTGTATTTAAGGAATTTATAATGTTGAGTAAAGCAGAATAATTTGATCACACTTTGCCAATAGGTGCTCCCATCTCCATGTAGTATTCTAGTCTGAGAAGTCCATGGCCGTAAGACTTTGGTTCATAAAATAAGAATTCAAGGTCATTTATGAGTGCTTTGTATTTGAAGTCCCATGTATCTGAATTTACTTGTAAGTCAACTTAGTATATTAAAAGGAGTCTGACGTAAATAGAATTGTTTTAGAAGTATAAAAGTAAGAATTATAAGTAGAAACAAAAATTAAAAAAAATTGGGAGAGGGTCTTATGACTTTTGACCGTATGAGTTTGGTTGTATCTCTTTTGCATGGTGGTAAAAACAGATTAACAAAAGAATGGGTATGGATGGTTGGAGGCAAGGAGGTTAATAGCCATAGGCAGTGTGGGGCTGTGGAATCTTAGAGCTTTTCTGCTCATCTCTTTCTAATGGCTGTATAAGTAAGTACTAGACCAGCCTGGGCTTCACTTTTGACATGTCTCCAGGACTGGGAGCCTCTCAGAAGGTTGGCCTGGTTTGGATGATCCTAAAAGAGAGGTTTTTGTTTTTTTTTTTTTGAGACGGAGTCTCGCTCTGTCGCTAGGCTGGAGTGCAGTGGCGCGATCTTGGCTCACTGCAACTTCCGCCTTCCAGGTTCAAGCAATTCTCCTGCCTCAGCCTCCCATGTAGCCACCACGCCCAGCTAATTTTTGTATTTTTTTAGTAGAGACAGGGTTTCACCATGTTGGCCAGGATGGTCTCGATCTCTTGACCTCCTGATCCACCCACCTCAGTGTTGGGATTACAGGCCGGAGAGTTTTCAAGTAGAATTAAAATAGACTGCGAATTCATGGCCAGGTGCCATCACTCATGCTTGTAATCCCAGCACTTTTGGGAGGGTGAGGCAGGGGTCGCTTGAGCTGAGGAGTTTGAGACCAGCCTGGGCAACATGGCGAAACACCATCTCTACCAAAAATTAAAAAATTAGCCAGTCTCATAAGCTGGTCTCTGATGAATGAATGAATGAATGAAAAAAATAGGTAATTCAGTAATTAAGGAGTTGGATAATCCAAGATATTTGGATAAATCTGATTCACATGTTTTTAAAAATAGCTGTCTTGGTTAGTTATATTTCCTTAAAACTTGGTTATTATTACTTTTTATGAAAGAAACATTAGTATTTGCTTTAAATGTAGTGAGATATTTATACAAGATCAGTAAATATTTCCATTAATTTCTTTTAGAAATTTAAGTTAATTTTTTTATGTAGGTAGGGAAATTTACCCATTTCCCCAGTCTTTTGTGAATTCTCCTATTGCCTTTTAGGCAAAACAAAAATATATGCACAGAGATACACCATTTATACCAAGGTACTCCACTACACACTCTTCTGCACCTTGTTTTTCACATAATGTATCTTAGAGAACTTTCCATGTCAACATATGTAGATTTACTTAATTCTTTTTAAGGGCTCAATAGCGCATGTTGGAATGGGGAAACTATCAATTATTTGAAAACATAACTACTTAAATCATTTTTAAAAAATATTTAAAAAAATAAAAAAAATTTAAAAAAATTATTTTAAGAGGCATTTGAAAATCTGGCATCTTATGTTGAAATCTTTGGATCTTTGTCAGTATCATAGTACTTCATCTAAATAATTTTCTTAGTTTATCCATTGTGCAAATAACTGGGGTATGCAGACAGCAGCTATCTCACTTTTTTGATTTTTTTAAACAGGGAAAAGGTTAAAAATAAGAAAGTTACCTTAATATAGCACCATTAGGTGGTGCTGAGCCCCACTATGCATGAAGGAGTGTTAATACAAGTGAGCATCACATCTTTGAATCAGAGGGTGAGATGCGTGTTGTCTGATGGATCTCAGGGAGTTTGAGAGGAGGGGTGAGAAAGCAACACGGAGTCAGTGACGGTGGCTCATGCACATTTCCTGTTCAGTCCTTGACTGAGTCACAGGTTGATACAGACTGGCAAGTATGTGATGAATGCTGACTCAAGAGTGCTTTAATACTATTTTAGAGCTGCTTTTTTGTAATTGTATTTTCAGTCTTTGTGAACATAAAGTATGCATTAAAGTGAATTCTCACAAGAAGAAGAAGGTTGAAAGCTGAACAGTCAAATTCTCTTGATAGTTTTACTCATTGGCTGAGCTGCTTTCAGTCTTTCATATGTCCTTTTCCTTATCTAACTGACAAGTTTGTGTAAAGTGAGCACTCTTACTGAATGGGTCACACTTAATTCCTCTAGGTTGGGGCCAGAGCAGCCATGTGACTGACTGATGTAAGATTCAGAAATAATAATTTCTAAATATGAGTTTGATTTATTTTCTTTAATGTCGTCAAGTCATTTGCACCTACCTGTCACTTTCGCATTACTGAGCAAAGGACTTTTTCCTTTAAAGGAAGTTGAGACCAGGAATCCTGATCATTTATAAAAACTGGGTAAGCCACCTAATTAAGGTAATAAGGATGATATTGTCTTGGGAACATAGGATTCAACCCGTATCACAAGATGTAGTCTTCTTGAATGTAATTTTGTTAAGTAATTTTAATCCTAGACTTATATCCTTGGGGAGAATCTTAACGCAAGTCCTTTTGTTGGCCTGCCTTCTGTTCCTCACACTACCCACTTTTTCCCTCCCTCAACTTGCCCCCCCAATCCCATCCTCTTCTTAGAGATGTCTGGAACATATTATTTTACCTGGCTTTTCCACTACTTATCACATTACTCTAAAATGTATCCTTTTGCGATACAACATTCCTCATGACTGCCACTGCTTCATCTCTCTGGTCTTCTATAAACGAGTGCTTTTATAAAGCAGCCTGCTCTCCTTCCTCTAATGAGAATATAAAACATCTCCTTTCCCTTTTTTATTTTTTCTTTCAGATGCAGCTTTGATGATAATCCTTTACCAACATCTTCCAAGATGTCTTCAGAGCCCTCCTCTCCCCACTTTTCTTTTCTTTTCTTTTCTTTTCTTTTCTTTTCTTTTCTTTTCTTGACAGAATCCCGCTCTATCGCCCACACTGGAGTGCAGTGGTGCAATCTTGGCTCATTACAACCTCTGCCTCCTGGGTTCTAGCGATTCTCCTGCCCCAGTCTCCTGAGTAACTGAGACTATAGGCGCATCACCACACCTAGCTAGTTTTTGTATTTTTAGTAGAGATGGGGTTTCACCATACTGGCCAGGCTGGTCTTGAACTCTTGACCTCAAGTGATCCTCTGCCTCGGCTTCCCAAAGTGCTGGGATTACATACAGCCACTGCGCCTGGCTCAGATTTATTACTTTCCTTTTGTTCTCACACAGTAGGAAATACTGAGGTAGCTGAGTGGATATTCATATTCCCATTTGACAGATTCACACAGCTAGTTAGGAGTGGAACCAGATCACCAACCAGCTCATTTATTCCAACACCAATGATTTTTACACAGTACTATGTTGTCTATTAAAAAGGTCTCTTCCTAAACAGAGATAGTTATGTCTACTTGAGGAATTCTTAGTCAATATCTTCTTCGCTGGCTACACAATATTCCATGATATATATGTGTGTGTGTGTGGTATCTTCCTCTGTCACCCACGCTGGAGTGTAGTGGCATGATCATGGGTCCCTGGAGCCTCAATATCCTGGCCCCAAGCCATCCTTTCGAGTAGCTGGGAACACAGGTGTGTGCTACCATGCCCAGTTAATTTTAAAATTTTTTGTAGAGATAGGATCTCACTACGTTGCTCAGGTTGGTCTCAAACTCCTGGGCTCCAGTGATCCTACCACTTTGTCCCAAAATGCCAGGGATACAGGCGTCAGCCACTGTGCTCAGCCCCAAGATAATTTTAAAAGCTGTTTTTGGTTGCTAAACATTTAGATTTTTCATGGTTTTTACTATAAAAATCACATTGAGTGGACACGTTGTCTTTCTCTTGAACAGATTATTAGAAGTATTGGGTCAACACATATAAACAGTAAAAAAAAAAACTCTTGGCTAGGCAGAGTGGCTCATGCTTGTAATCCAAGCACTTTGGGAGTCTGAGGTGGGTGGATTGCTTGAGTTCAGGAGTTCAAGATCAACATGGTGAAACCCTATCTCTACCCAAAAAATAGAAAAATTAGCAGGGCATGGTGGCGTGCACCTGTAGTCCCAGCTACTCAGGAGGCTGAGGCGGGAGGATTGCCTAACCCCCGGAAGTCAAGGTTGCAGTGAACCGAGTTGGCACTACTGCACTTCAGCCTGGGTCACAGAGTGAGACCCTGTCTCTAAATAAATAAATAAATAAATAATAAAATTTAAAAACTCTTGAACAGGTTGAGCGCCTTGGCTCATGCCTGTAATCCTTACACTTTGGGAGGCTGAGGCGGGTGGATCACCTGAGCTCAGGAGTGCGAGACCAGCCTGACCAATGTGGTGAAACCCTGTCTCTACTGAATATAAAAAAAATTGGCTGAGTGTGGTGGTGCATGCTGTAATCTCATCTACTTGGGAGGCTGAGGCAGGAGAATCATTTGAACCTGGCAGGTAGAAGTTACATTGAGCTGAGATTGTGCCATTGTACTCCAGCCTGGGCGACAGAGCGAGACTCAGTCTCAAACAAACAAACAAAAAACCAAACTCTTGAATATTGCAGCACTGCACAATTGTTTCCCCTCAAGGGATGGTCTGATTTCATTGTTTCTTAATTTTAACCAGATATTCATATAATATAACATAGAAAGCTTGACAGGGTGTAATCAGAGCCTTTGTCCAGGGAACTTGTAGTCACTGTTATTTATTGATGTAACGGCTATCATCAACACCATTTCTATAAAAATTACCTGTTTTCTGTGATGGCAGTAGGAGATTTTGAGATTATGATCTTTTGTATTGTTTTGCTCTTTTCCTGATCATGTAATTTATGACAGCAGTTCTCTAAGGACATCCGTATTTATATTCACTTTCAACTGCTTCCATTTCCTGCAGCTTAACTGAGCAGGAAAAAAAAAATTGAAATATTGAGAACCTTTGTTTTTAATGAGTAAGCTACCTCAAATGTCAGAGATGGTATCAACTTTATAGAATCAGAAAGCTATTTTCACGAGGGTTAGTAATTAACTTTTACTCATTCAAAGTAGGAGACAAGTAAATTCAGGAATCATGTATGTTTGAATTATATCTCTGCCCCCTCAGTTTTTATAGATAGAATCAGGACAGTTGACTCTGACATCTTTTGACATCTCAAGTGATTTCCAAAACCAGCCCTGGCCCCTTCCTACCAGCTAGTGTTGGATGAGGACAAAATATTTTCTGCGAATTTACTTTTTAAATTATTTAACTGTATTGATACTAGAATAAATTGATTTCCTGTTCTTTACAGAAATGCCCTTGTTGTTGTGTGCATTAATGGGGATATCATAATATTTTGCAAATGAGAAAGACAAATCTCCCTATTATCATTCATAAACTAGAGGTACTTCAGGTGTTGGGAGTGAAGGTCTGTTAGCTGGAGGCTGGGTGTGGTGCACCTGGCCTGGGATTACTGCCTGCAAGATCATCTTTCCCCCTGTTGGACAGCTCAGCAGGACATTCTCTTACCTACCTCTTTAGATAACCATTTTAATAGATAAGTTTTTAAATCAGTGGCTTGTTTTTAGAATGGTTTCTGTAAAATCCAGGCGTTGCCACCTATTTTTTTCCCCCCGTCCAAAAATTACCTTTTAAAAATGAATGAGTGAGTGGGAAAAGCCTGATATTTGCTTGAGTGTTAAAGCCTAGAACATGTTTACGTTTCTCAATTCATTGATTTGCATAGCTATTTTCTCTTCCTGAAGGGCTCCCCCTGGAACAAGCTCTTCCCAAGATATCTGTAGGGCTGAGGACGTCGACAACAACAACTTCTCCTCCTCCTGTTCCTCCAACTCCTCCTCCCTCTCCTTTTTCTAACTTTTCCTTAGTGCTTTCTACTTTCTAACATTCCATGGAATCTCTTTATTATGGTATAATTTGTATTGTTCCTCCAGTCTAAGCTCCACAAGGGGACCTTTGTCTGCTTTGGCACATCCCAAGTGCCTACGCCAGTGCCTGACTTTCCAAGCAGGCACTCGGTATTGGCCTAATGAGGGATTAGTGGTAATGTGTGTTTATGTGTATAGTACAAAGTGTGTAGAACAGGATGACCAGAGAATCTTTTCATTTAAAGGGTGTTTGCTTCTTATATTTTATGTAAAATATTTTCTTTTTTTTTTTATTTGTTTTTTATATTTTAGCCAGTTCAGTGAACACTTCTCTTCCTTCTTT
This sequence comes from Aotus nancymaae, assembly GCF_030222135.1. NCBI lineage: Eukaryota > Metazoa > Chordata > Mammalia > Primates > Aotidae > Aotus > Aotus nancymaae. The sequence goes on from NW_026988428.1 coordinate 34,429,979, forward strand.
AGACTGTTTTTGTGGGCCTTCATAATGTTTCTGTACATTCTTACTATATCTAACTTTATATTTAACCTGTTATTTTTATTTTAGCTGATAAATCTTACCCTATCTCATGTCCAGCTTCCAACGACCCCAGTCAGTTTGCATGGGAGTTTGGTGCTAGGCACCATCTTCACCCCTGTGTTCTGTGCTCCATCCAGACCTGGTGTGCATAGTTACAGCTCCTGTTATATAATTCAGCATTCTCATTTTGTTATCAGAGAGTAAAAATTCTGTCTCATGTTATTAGCCACTCAAGGTTGAATTACAAAGGAGCTCTTGGGATTCTGGAAGTCCCCCTTGTCAGCCTTGGTCAGGATCATATAGTTCAAACCTCAAGCTTGTTTATTAATGTACTGAAGTAGTTCCCAGCTCTTCCCTCTTATGAATCTACTAATAAAATGAGATGGAGCAGGGCCTTGCACACTCACAAATGGTATAGTTATACCAGATACTTGTGTATAACTTCATACATACATATCCTTTCTTGGCAATCAATATCTAAATTAAGTAATTTTTTTTTTTGAGACAAGGTCTGGCTCTATTGCCCAGGCTGAGTACAGTGGTGCGATCTCAGCTCACTGCAACCTCTGCCTCTGGGGCTTAAACCATCCTCCCACCTCAGCCTCCTGAGTAGCTGGGATTACAGGCACACACCACCATGCCCAGCTAATTTTTGTATTTTTTGTAAAGGTGTGTTGCCCAGGTTGGTCTCCAACTCCTTAACTCAAGTGATCCACCCACGTTGACCTCCCAAAGTGCTGAGATTACAGATGTGACCCACTGATTCCAGTCTAAATTAAAATTTAATATTTAGTTTAATATTCGCACATAATTTTTTTCTCAAGCAAATGAGTAGTGACAGTTAAAGAGAAAACTAGGCAAGATCATGCCTTTTTTACAAATAAGCAAAGAATATAGTGTTGCCTGTACTATGTCCAGGTCTGAAAAGAGGACTAGACAGGGTGGGAGGAACTGGGAAGAAAAAATATCACAGTGTAAGAAATGGACACTTAGTTTAGTCTTAATCTTACTGCCTAGGCTATGCAAATAAGGTATTTGAGTACTGAGTCTTTTTAAAAAGTCTTGTCCGGGTATGGTGGCTTATGCATATAATCCCAGTGCTCTGGGAGGCTGAGGCAGGCAGATTGCTTGAGCCCAGGAGTTTGAGACCAGCCTGGGTGACATGGCGAAATCCTGTCTCTCCAAAAAATACAAAAAACTAGTTGAGTGTGGTAGCATGTGCCACCTACTTGGGAGGCTGAGGTGGGAGGATAATTTGAGCCCAGGAGGTTAAGGTTGCAGTGAGCCATGATCATACCAGTGCAGTCCAGCCTGGGCAACAGAACGAGACCTTGCCTTTAATTAAAAAAAAAAAAAAAAAAAAAAAAAGTTAAGTCATTTTGTGATATTTAGTGCAGAGAAGAGAAGGAAGAGGTATGACTTGGCCCACCATTTTAGTAGTTGGAAGATTATTGGTTGTCTTTCAGGTTTTTAAGCTACTTATTTGCCTTAGGTGATTAATGCTCATTTTTCTGCCGAAGTTCTTTTTCAGGAACTGCTCAAGGATAAATTTACAATGATGAGAAAGCTGTGGACTGGTTCCAGGCCTTGGCTTGCTGAATTAGAACACTTTGGGGAAATGCTGACCTTGGCACTGACCAGAGTACCAAATTCCTTTCTTGCATTGTTTTGCATCATGCAAGCTTCTGATGGATTATACTCTCCTAGATAGTGATAGTGCATTGAACACTGTGCTAAATACAGAATAAGCTTTTGAAAGAACTGAGAGCAGACAAGTTAAGCAATAATTGTAGTACAAAAAGATTTACTCTGAATCCTTTAAATAGCAAACTCTTTAATGTTCTTAAATATGATTGATTATATACAGTTTCTGAGAAACTAATGTATTAAATTTAATAAGGAAATTTGTTGGCAGTATGCAAGCATATATCCAACCTCATTTCATTTTCTTGTCAACTAACATTATCAAGCCACTGTGTATAACTATGCATTACATACACGTGTACATTAGAAATAAACAGCACAGTAATAGACTTTTTTATGGCTGACCTTTACAAAAGTTATCTTTTATTGATTTATAACTTGATTGCATTTTTTTTTGAAACAAGATCTTTGACACCTAGGCTTTAGTGCAGTGGCATTGTTCATGGCTTACTGCAGCCTTGACCTCCAAGGCTCAAGCGGTCCTCCTGTCTTAGCCTCCTGAGTGGTTTAGACTGTAGGCGCATGCTGGCATGTCTGGCTAATGTTAAAATTTTTTGTAGAGTCAGGTTCTCGCTTTGTTGCCCAGGGTGGGCTCTAGCCATCCTTCTGCTTCAGCCTCCCAGAGTGCTGGGATTACAGGCATGAGCCACTACACCTGCTTGATTGTATTGTTGACAGATGAAGTGATATGTGTGATACCAGTTCTTTGAATTTTTATAACTTGCTTTATGAGCTGGTATGTAGTCAATTTCTATAAATATTCTATTTGTTTTAAAAGAATATATATCAGTGAGAGTTCCACAAGATAAACTCTACAGAAAATTGAGTGACTCTCTTCAATTCTCCTAAGGAGATAGTACATAGCTGGTATCATCACTTCAGATGCATAGGATATAAGATACTCATTTTATGTAATGAGTAAAAAGATAGAAACATGATAAATTGCTTAAAGATTCTTACAAATGACTTCGAAGTTTATATACACATACCCACTAATGTCGCCTGTTTTCTAGATGACAGTATTTTTTGAACAGTCCTAATTTGATCTGCTAAGCTTTGATGCAATAAGGTTAAAAAAAAAAACCCAACTTTATTAAGTTATAATTCACATATCATACAATGTACCAATATTTATTTAGAGACGGAGTCTTGCTCTGTTGCCCAGGCTGGAGTGCAATGGTGTCGTCTTGGCTCATTGCAACCTCTGCCTCCTGGGTTCAAGCAATTCTCCTGCCTCAGCCTACCAGGTAGCTGGGATTACAGGCGCCCACCAGCATACCTTGCTAATATTTATATTTTTAGTAGAGACAGGGTTTCACCATGTCGTCCAGGCTGGTCTTGAATTCCTGACCTGGTGATCCACCCGCCTCAACCTCCCAAAGTGCTGGGATTATAGGTGTGAGCCACTGCGCCTGGCCAAATGAAGGGCTCCTGATGTGAGTTGTATGCCTTTTTGCAATGGGTAAAATTTATGAAGATTAGCTAAAAGGCATACAACCCACATCAGGAGCCTTTCATTTGTAATTTTCTTTCTTAGATTCTAATTTCATTTAATGTTTATGGTCTCACTGTGTTGCCCAGGCTGGTCTCCAACTCCTGCATTCAAGCCGTCCTTCCACTTCAGCCTCTTGAGTATCTGGGACTACAAGCTCATGCCACAATGCCTGGCTTTTCTTTTTTTCTTCTTATTATTTTTTTCTTCCCTTGAGACAAGGTCTGAAGTTGAGGGGCACGATCTTGGCTCACTGCAGCTTTGACCTCCTGGGCTCAAATGATTCTCTCACCTCAGACTCCCAAGTAGCTGGGACAAGTGTGCGTCACCATGCCCTGCTAACTTTTGTATTTTTCGTAGTGATGGGGTCTCAATATGTTGCCCAGGGCGGTGATTGGTAGTCTAGAGCTCCTAGGCCCAAGCAGTCTGCTTGCCTCTGCGTCCCAAAGTGTTGGGACTACAGGCATGAGCCATCATGCCTGGGCTTTTTTTTTCTTGAGATTTTGATGGTGGTTGGTGGAGTGGGTGGAGAGGGGAACTGACATTTACTTATTGAGTGTCTCCTTTGGACCAAGTACTCTGTTGGGAGCTTTGCATACATTATCTTTCTTAATCCTGTTAACAGTCCCATGAGACAAGTGCAGATTTTCCCATTTTACAGATAGAAAAAAACAAGGACCCAGGAAACTTAAATGCATATCCAAAGAATATGCTATTTAATTTAATAATTAGCCAGGTAAATCTTAAGCCAGGTTTAGAACTTACTGTACTAATAGCTGTAGTACAGTAAGCTCTTAGTGTGAAAACAGAGGAAATACATCATTTCTCACACAATTTGCTTATTTTCTATATTTTTCCCCCGAGACAGAGTTTTGCTGTTGTCGCCCAGGCTAGAGTGCAATGGCACACTCTTGGCTCACTGCAACCTCTGCCTCCTGGGTTCAAGTGATTCTTCTACCTCCGCCTTCAGAGTAGCGGGGACTACAGGCGTGCGCCAGTATGCTGGGCCAATTTTTTTGTTTTTGAGATGGAGTCTTGCTCTGTTGCCCAGGCTGGAGTGCGGTGGCATGATCTCAGCTCACTGCAGCCTCCATCTCCCGGGTTTGAGCAATTCTGCCTCAGCCTCCCGAGTAGCTGGAACTACAGGCACACACTGCCACGCCCAGCTAATTTTTTGTATTTGAGTAGAGACAGGGTGTTACTGTGTTGCCCAGGCTGGTCGTGAACTCCTAAGCTCAGGCAATCCACCTGCCTTGGCCTCCCAAAGTGCTGGGATTACAGGTGTGAGCCACTGTGCCCAGCCTTAATTTTGTATTTCTACTAGAGATGGCGTTGTACCATGTTGGCCAGGCTAGTCGTGAATTCCTAACCTTGGGTGATCCGCCTGCCTCAGCCTCCCAAAGTGCTAGGATTACAGGCGTGAGCCACCGCACTGGGCCGCAATTTGCTTATTTTCAAATAAACTGTAGTCTTTGAACAATTAACAAATTAGTATTTGGAATTTGTGTTTACCAATTCTTTTTAACTGATAGTTTATTTAGATGATATCTTGATGGGGAAATCTTAGCATGTCAAATTGTTGCTGTTTTAACTAAAAGAATAAAAAGAAACACAATTACAATTTAGAAAAGCCATTTTGATTATGCTGAAACCTTTTATGGAAACACCTTCTATCAGAAATAGTAACACTAGTGGCCAGGTGCAGTAGGTTACGCTTATAATCCCAGCACTTTGGGAGGCTGAGGTGAATGGATCACTTGAGACCAGCCTGGCCAACATGGCAAAACCCCGTTTCTACCAAAAATACAAAACTTAGCCAGGTGTGGTGGTGCGTGCCTGTAGTCCCAGTTACTTGGGAGGCTGAGGCAGGAGAATCTCTTGAACTTGGGAGGCAGAGGTTACAGTGAGCCAAGTTTGCACCACTGCACTCCACCCTGGGCAACATAACAAGACTCAGTCTCAAAAAAAAAAAAGAAAACAAAACAAATAGTAACACTAGCACAGTCTATTGATCAACTAGTTCACCACTCTTAATGTGTGTTCCTAGATAATTTTACATTAGTTTAAAAGTTTCTTTGCTATACTATGATTTCAAAGAAGTAAACCATATTTACTTTTGTAAGAATCCAGCCTAGATCAAAATTTCATTTATGTAAGCAGAAACAGTACAAAAAATATTTATCAGCCTGGCACAGTGGCTCATGCTTATAATCCCAGCCCTTTGGGAGGCTGAGATGGGTGGATCACCTGAGTTCAGGAGTTTGAGACCAGCCTGGCCAACATGGTGAAACCCCATCTCTACTAAAAATACAAAAATTGACTGGGTGCAGTGGCTCATGCCTATAATCCCAGCACTTTGGGAGGCCGAGGCAGGCGGATCACAAGGTCAGAAGATCAAGACCATCCTGGCTAACACAGTGAAACATCGTCTCTACTACAAATACAAAAAACAAATTAGCCGGGCATGATGGCATGGTAGTCTCTACTAAAAATACAAAAAAAAAAAAACCCAAAACAACAAATTAGCTGATAGTAATAGTCCTAGCTACTTGGGAGGCTGAGGCAGGAGAATCACTTGAACCCGGGAGGCGGAGGTTGCGGTGAGCCGAGATTGCATCACTGCACTCCAGCCTGGGCAACAGAGCGAGACTCCATCTCAAAAAAGAAAAAAAATTAGCTGGATGTGGTGTTAGGCACCTGTAATCCCAGCTACCCAGAAGGCTGAGGCAGGAGAATTACTTGAACCTGGGAGGCGGAGGTTGCAGTGAGTTGAGATTGTGCCATTGCACTCCAGTCTGAGCCACAGAGCAAGACTCTGTTTCTATATATATATATCTCAAGAGGATTAACAGTGAAAAGTTTATAAGGAATTTGTCTCATCTACATAAGAGTTAAATTAACTTTTAGAAGTTTTAGTACCATGGTTTATGGTTCTGGGTGGAGACACCAAGTAGCAGCAATTATTTGTTGCCACTCAACTGAAAATTGTCTCATTTACTAGGTATTTGTTGGACAATGAGTTTGAGTACATGTAGCAGAGACCCCACATAACAGGTACTTAAACAAGATAGAAGTTGATTTCTAGGTCATGCCATGGTCTGAACTAGTACAGCAACTCTGCTTCATGAGGGCATTGGGCAGCAGGCTCTTCTATCCTGTTCCTTCATCATCTGCTGGTCTGACTCTTCACCCTTACTCCAAAATAGCTGATTACCACATCCCTTTTCACCCATCAGGAAAGGAGGAAGAGAAGGGAGGATACACCCATTCCATTTAAGTGCAAGACCTGGAAGTTGCACACTTTTCTTTTGCTGATATCACATTGGCTAGAACTTAGTTATTTGACCGTACCTAGCTATGAGGGGACTGGGAAATGTGGTCTTTTTTCTGAGTGGTTGATTGCCCAGCTAACCATCCTGTTGTGGAAGACAAAAGAAGAGACAGGATGGACCACTTATCGCTCCTCAAATCCCTTGGCACACAGAGTGCTTGTGGTTGTCTTTTTTTCTTTTATGCTTGTCTTTTATAATGATGTGTTCTCCTGTTTCATGTTCTGTTAAAACACCATGTTCGTTCTTGAACAAAAGCTTCATTCTGAAAAAACTGCATTATAAGAACATTTGTCATAAATAATAAAGGAAATAAGTAAATCGTATTCCAAATTCACAATGCCAAAGTATTTTTTTTTTTTTTTTTTGAGACAGAGTCTCACTTTGTCACCCTGGCTGGAGTGCAATGGCTAGATCTTGGCTCACTGCAACCTCCACCTCCTGAGTTCAAGCAATTCTCCTGCCTCAGCCTCCGGAGTAGCTGGGACTACAGGTGTGTGCCACCACGCCCACCTAATTTTTTTTTTTTTTTTTTTAGTAGAGATGGGGTTTCACTGTGTTAGCCAGGATGGTCTCGATCTCCTGACCTCGTGATCTGCCTGCCTCAGCCTCCCAAAGTGCTGAGATTACAGGCATAAGCCACCATGCCCGGCACCAAGATATTTTTAATGCAGGGATTTTAATAAAGTTTTTAAGAATTCTGCAGATATAGCTATAACACCTAAATGTAAATTACCAAACCTAACATTTGATTATTTCTAGCTTTTATTCTAGAATAATCATTTTTTAAATTACTGCTATCACTGTCACCATAAGGAATGGTAGACTGCCTAATATCACATTTCCATATATTGATAGCCTTGGAAGTATGTTTTTTTAAATAATACTATATTCAGATGTATGGTGGTCTTTGTTTGGGGAGTGACGACAGAGAAGGAATGGTGGGTAGGGTTTTTTTGTTATTAGGAGTAGTTTTTTTTTCTTTTAATTGCCAGTTTTGATTGTGATTTGTACATTGAGTGAAATACAGGAAATATCTGCTAGAACTCTGAATTATTATTCCTTGCATTGTTGTCTTTGCTATTTTAGGATAAGGAATGTGTTGTTTCACCCGCCTCCTCCAAGTGAAACTGCAGGAAAGTAAAATTTTCTGTAGTGATATTAGAGATGTAAATATCTTTAGGGGGACAATAGACACACAAATTAAAGAGAGAAAGGATTCTATATCAGCCAAGCCAAAAGTTTTATCTCCTAAACATTGGTGAATAGGTGTTTATAAGATGGCAAGTCATTTATAAGAATCCTTAAGCAAAAAAAAGAATCCTTAAGCAGTTCATCATAGTTCTTTGTTTCACTCTATTTTAAGTGCTTTCTTGCCTGCGAAAGGATATCAGCTCTTGAACTACTGAAATGCCCTGTTATGCTTTCTGTTACAAATTTATAGCTACAAGATCATTTTTATTCTTTTTGGTTGCTTTTCTACCCTTCCTCGAGCCTCTATTCCTGAGTGTTATTAACGTTTAACATTTATTCTTTTGCTGAGGCTGCATTGAGGGGTGTGGGTTGTTTTTATTTAATCTTTAAAAATAGTGACCACCAGCTAGTTATTGCCACGAAAAGAGGAACCAGAAGCAGCAGCTGGCTGTCTTTGTTGACTGTAAGATCCAGAGTGGATCCAGTGGGTTTAGGAGCTCCTTTTCCCTCCCCACCACTGCCTCCCGTGGTTTTATTCTCTTCTTTTCACCTACACCCAGTGCTGGAGCCCTTCATTCGCTCTTTCACCCCTGAACATCCACCACCACCATGTCCCCCAAAGCCATTCCCTGGACCAGCAATAATTTATTTAGTCTCTGTCCCTCCCTTGGGCTTTTAGGAAGAAATGCCCAAGAAAACTTGAATTTTAGCATTTTCTTTACACTCTTCTATATTCTTGATCACTTGTCATGGCTTTTGTCTTTATGTCTAGGTGCAAAGTAAGAAAAGAAAAGCAGATATAGGCCAGGCATGGTGGCTCTTGCCTATAATCACAGCACTTTGGGAAGCCAAAGCAGGAAGATTGCTTGAACCCAGGAATTTGAGACCAGCCTAGGCAAGATGGCACTATCCTGGCTCTAAAAAAGGAAAAAAGAAAAGAAAGCCAGATATATTGGCCAGGGGAGGTGGCTCACACGTGTAATCTCAGCACATTGAGAGGCTGAGGCGGGGGGCACCCTGTCTCTACAAAAAATACAAAAAATTAGCAGGTCATTGTGGTACACACCTGTAGTTCCAGCTATTCAGGAGGCTGAGATGGGAATGGATCAAGGCTGCAGTGAGCTGTGATTGCACAACTGCACTCCAGTCTGGGCAACAGAGTGAGACCCTGTCTTGAAAAGAAAAGCAGATAGGGAAATAGAGAAGAATTCCCCTAGGAGGAACCTTTACACCCTTCTGAGGGCCCTTCCCTGATTTCTTTCAGCATTCTTTCGTTTTGGAATCCTGTTATTTCTTCTTGAGGGTGGTATGTTCGGCTCACTCTGTCACCCAGGCTGGAGTGCAGTGGTGTCATCTCGGCTCACTGCAACCTCTGCCTCCTGGGCTCAAGTGATTCTCCTGCCTCAGCCCTCAGCCTCCCGAGTAGCTGAGATTACAGGTGTGCACCACCATGCTGGGCTAATTTTTGTATTTTTAGTAGAAATCGGGTTTCATCATCTCTACTTGACCAAGCTTGTCTTGAGCTCCTGGCCTCAAATGATCTGCCTGCCTTGGCCTCCCAAAGTGCTGGGATTATAGGCATCAGCCACCGTGCCCGGCCTTTCCCATAATACTTTTGAAAAGTTACAGAAATTAGGTTGATAGTATTGCAGATCATTTATTCAACAGTATTTATTGCTGATTGGTTGATTACTGATCAGTAGGATACTTGCTAGCCTGGATCATTGCTTCCTTCCATCTTCTTTTCCTGTTACACCCCAGCTCTATGTTATTTGAACCATCAGCCTTCTCTCTCAGACACTACTGTAGAAAATTACTAAACTGTGGAGCATAACTAAAAACAATTCTGTTCTCCTGTCTCCCTTGACTCTCAGCGCTGTCAGCAAAAAGCTTAAGAGAGGCAGCACTGAGAGATAGTTAGAGTTTGGATGCTGGAGCCAGACCATCTGCTTTGAAGCTGACTCTTACAGTGTTGCATCCTTGTGCAGGTCAGTTAATTTCCCTCTGTCTCACATTCTCACCTGGAAATTGAGATTCATAATACCTTCCATGGGATCGTTTTGAGGACTACATGCGTTAATGTATGTGAATGCTTAGATGAATGGTACTTGGAACAAAATAAGCAGTGAATGAATGTAGAGGGGAAAATAGACAAGAAAACCTTCACTCTGACTCCTGTGCAGAAAGAAATTTAGAGGTCATTAAGCCAGAGTCCTGTCATCTTCTGTCCTCACTCCCAGAGCTCCAACACCTATACCTGCCTACCTATTTTCTTAGAGAAAAGATATCTCTAAAGTCCTACAATGCTTTAAACCTTTGATACATCCTGACAAACACAGAAAATGATAATATTTGTTCAATACAGTGGGGTAAAAAGACTGTTTGCCTATTTGCCTATTCGAGGTGACTGGCTCAAGACTTTCATTTCCCTGAAGCGCTGCCAAACTGCCCCAAGGGACTGAGTATTAACATTTCCACACCCATAAAGCTCTCACAGATCAGGGCAGGTTGGGAAGCCCTGGCCCCAACCGCTGACAACATTAACCCTAATCAAACTTGTAATTAAATAATTAATTATAGAATTCTTTTCAGATATCTTTCTATGCTGGAAGAAACTATAAACTTTATCACTATGCCTATAAATGTTGGGGCTTATGTCCCACTGAAGTAGTGCTTTGTACATAGGAAGTTCTTAGTATTTGTTGGTTGAATCAATGTCTAATAGTTTTTTTTATAACTTACATGTTTGTCCGTCTTTAAGAAAAAGAAAAAAAAAAACCTCGCCTGCTTTGACTCTAGCCTTCTGTAATACTACCCCATATCTCATTCCCTTTATAAGAAAACATCGAAAGAAGGAAATCTATTGCTCTCACTTTACCTCTTACTCATTCATTCTTCAGTGTCCTAAACTGTTTTCTTCCTTCACTGTTCCCTTAAAACCGTTCTTAACCGGGCCACTGGTGATCTACTTGCCAAATCCAGTAGTTATTTTTGATCCTTATTTTATATTTGTGACAGTGCACTCATCTTCTTGTCTCTTCCTCCATTCTCCTCATTCCCTCCTGTCTCCCCACTGTGGGTCAGCATCTCTCCATTTCCTCTGCCTGTTCTTTAAATGTTAGTTTACCCCAGGATTCCTTTTCTGGCTGCCTTCTTCTCTCATGCTGCATTCCTTCTGGGTGATATCATTCACACCCAAGGCTTTCAGCTACCACCTCCTACGCTTGATGGTTCTAAAATCTATATATCCATGCTAGAGTTTATCTTTTCTGTTGCCTGCTGGATATCCTCCCTTGTTTTTGACTTACCATATGTAACAGTGCCAGACAAATGGCATTCATCAAAAATTGAGCTAACGCAGTCTTAGAGCCCATGAGATCCTTATTCCTACAGATGAAGAGACTGAGGCCCAGAGACATATAGTGGCTTGTCCAGTATCAGATAAATAGTTTGCAGCAAAATGGGGAGGAAAACCTAAGTCTCTGGACACTTGAAACACAGGTTTATAAACCTTTGCCAAACACAGAATGGTGATGGTTGCTGCCTCATTGGAAAAACCTTTTTCCACTCTGGCCTAAGCGACCTGCTTTTGCGATCCCCATGCCGTGGCAGTGGCAGTATTCTCCTTACTTGTGTTTTTCCCTGTGCATCTTTGGTTTCCAGAGCAGTATGAATTGGCTACCAACAAGATTCTTCCCTTCTTTAAAAGTTTTCACTTTTTTTGTGCTTGCCAAAGGACATACTTAGATTTTGATCACTGTTACTTTTATCTAGACTGTTGATAAAGAATGCCTGGCACATGCACCGTTTAATTCAGATCCACTGATTGGTATAGATGCTATTACTTATTGCCTGGTTTTAAAAAATTGCTCCAGTTGATGCAAGAATAAAAACAGAGGATACCTAGCTTTTAACACTAGAAACAGTTTTCTTAATCTTCAGAGAAAAAGATAAAGGGGGGAAAGAAGAAGCCATGATGAAAATTACCATTTTCCCCCCTGCCATTTTTTTTTCTTTTTTTGGGAAGTTTGGCAACATTCGTAATTAGATGTATGTAACACTGTTTTGTGCATAATGGCACGGTTTATTTACATACATTTACATATATGTATTTTAGCTGATCTCTGCTCATTTCTGGTTTAGGTATTTGTATACTCCTTTTGAGACAGCAGTTTTCCTTCTTTTAGGCTCTTAGCATCCAAAGGCACTAACTTTGTTGGCTCTTAGTGCTGAGTCTAGTACCACGAGGCGAGTCTAGCACGGTGGAGAGACTTTAGTGATACTCGATGCATTCTCTTTTTTTATTTTTATTTTTATTTTTTTTGAGATGGAGTTTCACTCTTGTTACCCAGGCTGGAGTGCAATGGCGCAATCTCAGCTCACCACAACCTCCGCCTCCTGGGTTCAGGCAATTCTCCTGCCTCAGCCTCCTGAATAGCTGGGATTACAGGCACGTGCCACCATGCCCAGCTAATTTTTTGTATTTTTAGTAGGGACGGGGTTTCACCACGTTGACCAGTATGGTCTCGATCTCTTGACCTTGTGATCCACCCACCTCAGCCTCTCAAAGTGCTGGGATTACAGGCATGAGCCACCGCGCCCAGCCTGCATTCTCTTTTTTCAAAAGAGAATTTACTAACCCAGAATTTTCTAGATAATCCTTTTAAAGGTAGTTATTCTTAGGATTTAAGGGTGGGGTTGGGGCTGGGGAGTTGTCAACTAAAACAAGTTGAGTATGTGCTGTGTGCCAGGGACTTTTGCATTTATGCTCTCATTGAAGACTCATCATAAACACTCAAGGTAGGAGTTTTTCCAGTTTTACCTATTAGGAAACTAAGGCACAGAGTTGTTAAGTAACTTGTCAAGAAGCAAGTAAACAGCAGACTCAGCATTCAAACCCAGATCTGCTTCATGCTAGAACCCGTGCTTCTTCTATTTACTGAACCATCCCCTGGATCCTTCCTGTCCCTTTGAAACCTTCAGGTCATTTATATAGCAAACTTCTTATTTGCAGGCATGGGTTTTTCTGAGTGGACAAATGAACATACCTTTTACATTAGATGATTAATTTAACCAGTGCCTGATGATGAGACTTACAGATCAGTTTCTCAGTGTTTTAAGTGTTTTACTTCGTTGCTTTTTGTTTGAACTTGCTTGGTGCCTTAGGTGAAATACCATTTGTAAGAAGTCATATATGTTTGACCTAGAAAACAAGGCTCTGCAGCCAAAGCAATTCTATGGTTTGTGTTTGAGGAGAAAGCAGTATGTGCTTATTCTCTAGTTCTTGACATGGAAAATGTCTAGTCGTCCTAAATGAGGTGAGAGGATATCTACTGAGAATGGAAATCTGAATGTCCTGAAGTTAATTTCCTTGAAAAATTGTTTGTAAGATTAGCAAGGTTGAGTTAAAAGAAAACTGTAGCTTTTATAGGCTGCCAGTTGAAGACTTTAAGAACCACGGATTTTATTCAAAAAAAAAAAAAAACTAGATAAAATATAAATTCTGATCTTCTTTCCACAGATTGAAGTAGTTTTTTTTTTTTTTTTTTTGAGAAATCAGATTGAAGTAGTTTAACACAGCTTTATTTCTGGCAAAACTATGAAAATGTTCTATCTTTTTACTCTCTTTTCATTATAAGATTAATTCTACCTCTGTGTAGAAAGAAACTACAGAGAGTTTTTAAAATAATTCAAGATTAATTCTCTGGAGTCCTATTGGACACTTTCAGTAAGATACAGCAAGAAAAACAGGGGAACACAGAGGCCTGGAGCTGTTTTAAGGGTTAAGGTCCTTGTTTTGTATGACTATGAGCTTCATTTTGTATGTTTGTGAACCTTTCTAGATCACTCTGGAGGGAGGATATTTGAAGATGAGTGGCTGCTATATATAATGCATTGTATGGAATTATCATTGTGAGGAGAACATGATAAAATATAATAATGAAATTTTCGTCTTCTAGCCAGCATCTCCTAGATAGTATTCACATCCTCTGCCTTTTTCAGCTTTGCTTTAAGATTGACCTCATTCACATTCTCAGCTATATTTTTATCTCTCTCTCTTTATCAGTCTACTTATCTCCCTCATGTATGAGTAGTAATAACCCTAGTCCTACTCCCCATCTCTAGCCATAGCCAACACGAACCACCTTCTTGGTCTAAAATTTACATGTAAAGGATAGAATAGGATGATTAGTTACAGGTATAGATTTGAAGATGTTGACTCTTTAGAAGTCTTACTTTAGTCTCTCGTTTCTTCCCCTCCTAATTACTCCTTAACAAAACAGAAAGGCCATATTCTATATAGATGAATATTTAGTAATGATGTATACTTTTTTTTTTTTTTACTATTTTTGAAACAGCAGTTGGGCACAGTTTCCACAGTTGGCTGTCTCATTTAAAAGATGAAAGGGGTCGGGCACAGTGGCTCATGCCTGTAATCCCAGCACTTTAGGAGGCCAAGGCAGGTGGATCACTTGAGGTCAGGAGTTTGAGACCAGCCTGGCCAACATGGTGAAACCCTGTCTTTACTAAAAACACAAAAATTAGCCGGGAGTGGTGGCATTTGCCTGTAGTCCCAGCTACTCGGGAGGCTGAGGCAGGAGAAGCACTTGAACCCGGGAGGTGGAGGTTGCAGTGAGCAGAGATCATACCACTGCACTCCAGCCTGGGCAACAGAGAGAGACTCCTTCTCAAAAAATAAAATAAAATAAAAGATGAAAGAGATTAAAAGAGACAGTTCAGCCAGGGTCCTGTTGAGGAGTAGAATAATTGTTTATACATTTTGGAAAGTCAACTGTATTTTTAAGTGATTGATGATAATTGCTTATGTTATTCATTTATGAACAATAGGTTTTATGTTTTTAAATTGCATCTGATTTAGGGGGCACCTACAAATAACAATGGACAAAGAGCAGTAAGAAAAGGCCAGAGATTCTAGTCTAGCTTAGGCAAGACATTTATCTTTTCACATCTCAGTTTCTTGTTTTCATGAGGGTAATGCCTTTTCTGTTTGTTGAAGAAGGTTTTTAGCCAAATTAAATGAATTGATGTCAGAATGCTTAGAAAAGTTAAAGAATAAAAAATTTAAAAATTAAAAAGAATGTTTTGAAAAGTTAGATTGGTGGTAGTATTATATAGTGTCATTTTTGAAGAGTGAAGTAAATTGACGGGCCCATGAGGTGACTGTCAACCCTCAACGTCAAGTGTCTGAAGATTTTGTGGTGAGGCACAAACAGCCAACTCCTCCCTCTGGCTAGGCTGCAGGAGCAGCAATAAGGCCATCTCTGTTCATCAGTGATTGAAATTACAGTTTCTATGTCTGCTGTTACAAGCATGCTACTCTCTTCCAAACTCTGGGTTTTATAAACTATGCCTTCACCCTCAGTGTCTATCTCTTCTGACAGTCATCCTTCAAGACCTAACTCAAGAGCAACTTTTGTGATGTCTTCTCAGTCTTTCTGAAGTAGAATTTAGAGATTTTCTCTAAAAATGAATATACAATAGTGTTTAAGAGCAGGGGCTCTGGAGCCATTTCTGCCTGGATTCAAATCCTGATCACAGTACTTACTAGGTGTGACTGTAGGCAAATTGCTTAAACTTCTGTGCCTTACTGTCTTCACCTATAAAATGAGAATAATGATGATAATATCACCTGATAGGGCTGTTATGAGGCTCTTGGAACAGAGACTGATACATAGTAGGCCCTTGATAAGTGTCATTTTACTTGTATGTTCTTATCAAGTATTATAATTTTCATTATCATTGTCTCCTTGTTCCCAAGGGACTTTGCAAATAATCTCAAGTGTAGCACTTACACTTTTATTGTAATATTTGTTTAGACTGGGAACTCCTTGAAAGCAAAGATGCTATTTTATTTGTCTTTGCTTAAAGATCTGCATATCATCCAATCAGTCCTCAAAAATGCCTTTCCTGCACTCTCAAAGTCCAACCCACCCACCTCCACCACCCCCCCGCCATCATCACCTCTGACTACACAGCTGTGACTTTAAGGCAGGTTTACTTGGCACATGCTCTTTTATTTCCACTGGGGCAGGAAGTTCATGGCTGCAGCTGTAATCCTTGCTCTCTGTCTGTTAAGATTGTTCCCCACAGAACAAGTTATACATAAGACTTGATGACCCTCCAGAATTTTCCAGATGTTGTGTTTATTTAGCCCCAATTGCTCAATGTACTGTACAAGGTCATAAGTACTGTACAAGGTTACTTAGCATTGCCCCATTTCTCTGGGAGATAGGAATCCTGAACAACTACCAAATATGGCCATGCCTGTACAGAGCCAGTCAGCAGCAGAGTAAAACTAGCTAACCACTGAGTGACTGTATCATTAGGAATTTATATCACCTTTCTGATAAGAGAATGAAAAGCCAGACCCAAACCAAATGTCATCTACTCTGTAAAGCATTTCTTTCCCTACTTAGGCCAAGATCGAGATGCTTCCTTTTAGGTTCTGTGCTGCATTTGTGTGCATGTCTTCCATGGCACTTAATTATGGAGTGTTAGTCATGTTTGTTTGCCTCTGACTCTCCTCTGTGACATAATCGTCTACCCCTACCACCCTTGAGCAGTAGGGTAGGCTTTTAGTCATTGTTTGTTGATGTTATTTTCTATAGCCCAGACCCTATTTTAAATCACAATGAAAACTTTGCAAGGGAGATATTGTTCCCCATTTCACAGATGTAGAAACTGAGGCTCTGCTGGGCACATTGGCTTGCAACTGTAATCCCAACACTTTGGGAGGCCAAGGCAGGAGGATTGCTTGAGCCCAGGAGTTTGAGACTGGCTTGGGCAATAGTGAGACCCTTATCTCTACAAAAAACTTTTTAAAAAATTAGCTGGGCATGATGGCACGCCCATCTAGTTCCAGCTACTCAGGAGGCTAAGGCAGGAGTGTCGCTTGAGCCCACATGGGGTTGAGGCTGCAGTGAGCCGTGATCGTGTTGTTGCACTACAGCCTGGGTGACACATTGAGACCCTGTCTCAGAAAAAGAAACAGATTTATCAAGAAGTAAAACTTGGCTAGTGTCCTTTTGCCTCAGATGTGGTTCTGTCTAGCTCATACTCTTGACCTCTTCACCACAGCACGGTGTCACTCACCTCACTGGTATAAATCACACCTAACTGCTCACGACTTATGTGACTGTTCTCCCTACCACCTTGTGGCTTTTAGGAGTCTTGGGTGGCTAGTAGGCTCACACACACCTCCTCACAGTCCTCTTTCAACCAGCTTGAAGATGATTGGTGGGCCACTTGTGCCAAGCTGTTTTCATTGATCCCAGGTGGTGAGGAGTGAAGCTGGGAAAATATGGTCTTTATACTCAGCGTCACACCTGTGTCTTTCTGTATGTCTGCTGCTGGCTGTTGAAGACTTTGGTCATTCTGATGCGGTCATTCTGATTCTGATTGGACCATCTCGCAGCTTGTGGGTCCCAGACTCGCCACAACCAGTCTTTTGTTGGTTTAGTTCTGTGTCTTCATACAACACTCTGTGCCTCCACTTCTGCCAAGCACTGCAGGCACCTAGATGAAAGACGTTACTCTAATGGGAGCGGAAGGCTAATCTTTCCTGTATTTGTTTATTTTCTCAAAAAAAAAACTTGAATGCTGGGCACAGTGGCTCACGCCCATAATCCCAACACTTTGGGAGGCTGACACAGGCACATCACGAGGCCAAGAGATTAAGACCATCCTGGCCAACATGGTGAAACCCCATCTCTACTAGAAATACAAAAATTAGCTTGGCGTGGTGGCGGACGCCTGTAGTCTCAGCTACTTGGGAGGCTGAGGCAGGAGAATCACTTGAACCCGGGAGGCGGAGGTTGCAGTGAGCTGAGATCATGCCACTGCACTGCAGCCTGCCGACAAAGCGAGACTCTGTCTCAAAAAAAAAAAAAAACTTGAAGAACAGGTTTACCTTAGACATATGCCATTTTAATGCAAATTTTATATAGGTATTATGATTCTCCTTCTTGTTCTATATGCCAGATGGCAAAAAGTCTGTTCTGAGTAAGAAAACCTGTGGTGTGACCCAGTGTCTGAGCCCCAGAGGTTCCATGCTCTCCCTTGAGGCTGGATAGCCCAGCCAACATTCTTCCCCCTTCTCCCAATCAGTTCCCTCCTCACCTTCAGTCCACAGAACCATCCAGCATACCCCAGATAGGATTCCTCACTGTAGCAATTTCCAGACTTGCCTGGCTTTAGGACTCATTGGAAAATGCTTGTTAGAAGTAGAGATTTCTGGATCTTAATCCAGACTTAGTATTTTTGCAAGTTCCTTGGGAGACTCTTAAAAATTGGACAGGGTTGAAAAGCATTGCTTTAGTGCAGCAAAATCTGTGTAAGTACAGGTGGTGAGGATGATTTAAGAGCACATACTATAGGTGGCAACCACAGAAATGTGAAATAACAGATTCTCACTGAATTCTTTCTGTCTGGTCTTGCCCTCTAGCTAAGGAATGTATCTATATCTGGCTTGGAGTTTTCTAGCTTTTAGTGCCTTGTGATTTATATACTATTCCTCTCTTCAGGCAGTCCAAGCATTGCTTTTGCGTTCACCTTTAAGGCCTAGCTGTCAAGTCTCAGTAAACTTCCTGTCCACTAAATTCCTCTCCCTGGCCTTTTCACTTCTTGCTGAAGAACTCTTTTTCTTCCATTTCTAGTTTTCCACCCAAGTACACATGTCTCTTTGATTTATTGTTCTCTCACTGCCTCCATTTTATTAATTCATTCAGTCACTCATTCAACAAGCGTCTATTGTGCCAGGCTGTGGGCGGGCTACAGTGATGAACAAGACACAATCCCTGCCCTCAAGTGCACAGTCTAGTAGGGAGACATGGGATGTAAACACATAATTAAAATACCAGTGGTGTCCTAAGTGCTGTCACATACATGTATGCAGATTTGTAGGAGCACTAGGAGGAAGTAGTGGAAGCCCTGACAGAGGGGTGACTTTTGAGCAGGGTCTTGTAGTCAGAAAAGGGGGAGGGCATTTTAAAGTTGCTGTAGGCCTAGCATTGTAGTCCTCACATTCTCACTGCAGCTCAGCTTCTTCCAGGTCTCCTTAATTTCTTTGCTCATTTGTGGATCTGATGGAGCTAATTGGCATGGCTGAACTAGACTCTCTTGATTGACCTCTTTCAAAACCTGAGGAGGTTAGTAGTTGATTAATGTCCAGGATGCCAAATCTAACAGATTGTCCCACGATCATTTACTGACAGTGCCTGACTAAGACTTAAGCACTGAAGAAAGCTTTTTAAAGGCCTTTCACTTTGTCACTTTGCCAGATGTGTTCTGAGCCATCAGAAGTGTCCTTTATGCCAGGTTGGGGATGAAGGTAGAGGATTTTGTGAGTGGGGAATGGGACAGGAGAATGCTCTGGTATTTCTTTTACAATAGAAGACATGGTTTCCTGTTACTAATGATGGTTTCCTTGGTACGCTCCTGTACCCCTGTTAGCTGTGTGTATTGTTTGAAATTCCCTAAAGTCTTGAGTTGGCTAATTTGAAAAGGTTTAATTAATTTTTTTAACAAAAATTCACAGAAAGTTTCTGTATTTCACTAGGGAAACAGATGAAGGACCATTGTGCTTAAATTTATATAGTGTAGTAAGTAGTCATGATTGAAGTTTTAAAATATTTATTGTTTCTTGAAATAATGTTTATTGTAGAAAAATCAGAGCAAAAAGGAAAGAAGGAAAAGAAACTAATACCACTTCATAATCTTGCAAGCCATAGCTAACCACTGTTAATATTTTGGTGTGTAAACATCCACATTTTTCCAGTGCATATATAGAAAAAAAATTTTACATGTATGCAAGCACATTATTATTATTTTTTTACCCCATCCAATGGCCTATCAAAAATTTTATCCTTAAAATTGAATATACTGTGTAAACCATCTTATTAGCAAATATACACCTATGTACCATTCATTATTAGAGAGAAAAATGTGTACTTTAAAAAAAATTTTTTTTCTTTCTTTTTTTTTTTTTTTAACTTTATGTGCATTCAGGTCTTGATGGCCAGAAAAAATGTGTTCTTTTGAGTTTATGTGAATCAGGCTTATTTTTTAACAATCAAACTCTGCTAAAGTATATAAAACAGTCCAGGTGTGGTTCACACCTGTAATTCTAGCACTTTGGGAGGCTAGGGGATTGCTTGAGCCCAAGGCCAGCCTGGGCAACAAAGTGAGATTCTGTCTTGAGGAAAAATTTAAAAACTAGCCAGGCATGATGGCATGTTCCTATAGTCCTAGCCTCTTGGGAGGTTGAGGTGGGAAGATCACTTGAGCCCAGGAGTTTGAGGTTGCAGTGGGCTATGATCATACCACTGTACTCCCTCTGGCCTAGGTGGTAGAGGGAGACCCTGCCTCCATAATATATATGTATACACCCCTGCCCCTGCCGACACACACCCAGTGAAAATCACCCAAGGATAAACAATTTAGTATATTGGCCTTCCAGATTATTTTCTGAATATATGCAAACATATCTATTACTTTTTTTATTTTTAGTTTTTACAGAATCAAATCATGTATACCTTCTGTTCTGCAGCTTGCCTTTTACACATAATGTATTACAGACATCTCCTGTGGAAATATATTTGGATTACTTGCACATTATTGTATAGATCAGGGTTTTCCATCCTCAGCACTACTGGCATTTTGGGCTGGATAAATCTTTGTTGTGGGACATTGCAGGATGTTAGCAGCATCCCTGACCTCTATCCCCTAGATGCCAGTAGTACCTCTTCTTCCATGGTGACAAAAATGTTTCCCAACATTGTCACATGTCTCCTGGGGGACAAAACTCTCCTAGTTGAAAGCTACTAATACAGACAATCTATAATATAAGCATTTAGATTGCTGCCAGGTTTTGTTTTGTTTTTTTACTGTAAACAATAGAGCACAGGATATTCTGATTGATTTTTGTATACCTGTGTGAATATTATCATTGGAAAAATTCTTAGGTACAGCTGCTAAATCAATTTTGATAGAAATCTGCAAATTACGGCTGGGTGTGGTGGCTCACACCTGTAATCCCAGCACTTCGGGAGGCCGAGGCGGGTGGATCACCTGAAGTTGGGAGTTCGAGACCAGCCTGTCCAACATGAAGAAACCCTGTCTCTACTAAAAATACAAAATTAGCTGGGCGTGGTGGTGCATGCCTGTAGTCCCAGCTACTTGGGAGGCTGAGGCAGGAGAATCCTTTGAACGTGGGAGGCGGAGGTTGTAGTGAGCTGAGATATCGCCATTGCACTCCAGCTGGGCAACCAGATTGAAACTCCATCTTAAAAAAGAAAAAAAAAAGTTGCAGATTAAGAAGATTATATCATTTTACTTTTCAACTATATCCCAATGATTCCAAATCTCTCTTTCCTTAGTTCTGGATCCATAAAGCCAACTGTTGATTAGCCATCTCTTCTTGTGTGTCCCACAGGCCTGTCCTAAGCTTAACTCTCTTCTTCAAGCTCACTCAACACACACCTCAAGTGAGAAACCACTTCCACCTTACTTTCTCTCCCTGCCCCTCTGACGAAGTCTTCCTCTGTCACCCAGGATGTAGCACGAGCTTGGCTCACTGTAACCTCTCCGCCTCCTGGGTTCAAGCGATTCTCCTGCCTTAGCCTACTGATTACAGGCGTGCGCCACCACGCTCAGCTAATTTTTTGTATTTTTAGTAGAGACGGTGTTTCACTGTGTTGGCCAGGTTGATCTTGAACTCCCAACCTCATGATCTGCCCGCCTTGACCTATCATAGTGCTGGGATTACAGGCATGAGCCACAGTACCCGGCCCCTATTTTAAACCAGTCAGCAAATCCTATGGTCTTCCTCTTAATTCATTCACTTCATTCATCTCTTCTACTACTATCTTTAATTCAGGCTACTACTTACTGTTGCCCTGATGTCTGTAGTAGCAGTGGAGCAACATCTACTCCTTCTGGCTTTTCGTCTTGGTTCCTGACAGCTCATTCTCCCAGCAAGTGTGAACTTGCTGCAGTGCAAAGTGTTAGTCCTCTGCTCTAGCCCTTTTCAGTTATCCCTGCTTCCTCTCCACCATCCACTGCAGCATGGAGGCTGAGGCCAACAGCACCTGACATTTATCACCCTTGATTGCAAATTTGTATTCATTAAATATGCTTTCCCCCCATCAACTGACTATATAATAAGTGAATATTAAAAATTTGAATGTTTAAAGTACTTTTTATACTATAATTTGACCTTTCTCCTGTTTTATAGATTAGGTTCTATGTAAGGCTTCATGGTAAATAAGTTACCTCTTATTTTAAAAGGTTTTTTTTTTCTTCAGAAAACAGTGCTGTCATGTCACCTCACTGCATATCTTTCATCTCTTAGCTTTAAATCACTCATTCTCCCTTGAATGTCCTCTTGTTCCTCTGCATTTCCTGTTCTTTTTTTCTTTTTCTTTTTTTTTTGAGATGGAGTCTCATTCTGTCACCCAGGCTGGAGTGCAGTGGCGTGATCTCGGCTCACTGCAGCCTCCGCCTCCTGAGTTCAAGTGATTCTCCTGCCTCAGCCTCCCAAGTAGCTGGGACTACATGCGCTTGCCACCAGGCCTGGCTAATTTTTTTTTTTTTTTTTTTTTTTTTTTTAAGTAGAGATGGGGTTTCACTGTGTTAGCCAGGATGGTCTCGATCTCCTGACCTCATGATCTGCCCACCTCAGCCTCCCAAAGTGGTGGGATTACAGGCGTGAGCCTCCACGCCTGGCATTTCTTGTTCCTTTTAACCCTACTCTCTACCTATCCATCTGTTCCCCTTTCCTTAGTAGCTAGTATATTTCTTGCCACTTCAACTACAGATTTTCTCCTGTATTTATCAGTTTATCCTTACTGCATTTGTTGTATATATACTACTTTGCGTATGCATCATAGATACCTTTAAATTTAACCTTGTGGAAAAGTGAGCTACATGAATAACACAAAGCAGTAAACCAAGGGGAGGGGATGTGGGAATTCCAGTTTCAGGTTCTAGCACAGGTGTTAGAGTACAGAAAGACCTTTTAATTATCCCATCCAGAGTCTGAACTTTGTTTTCTCTTAACTTTATGTGGTTCTGTATAGCAGTGTAAGTGAATACCTCAAAAACCAGTTGTACTCATTTGGTAAACTGAAACTCCAGAGAGAAATCCTTATCAGCCTTGCAGCATTCCATTTTGGGATATCTTAAATACCAAGGAAGCTAGGGAGGCCTAGGAACTTGGAGGTCTCTGTCATGGTATACAACAAACTGCTATGCAAGATTGGTTTGGGGACAAGCTCTGCAATATTCTACAGGAAGTCAACTCCAAGCCTGTGGGAAATCATACATAGCAAAATCCTTGGCAAAGAGCCATACATCTCCCCACCCTAACCCCCTGCCTCTATATGCGGTAGTTCTATAACGCTATAATTAATTTTATTTTTACAGTGGTAAACGACAGAGTAAGAATAATGCATAACCTGTTTCTGTTTCTTGCTATTTTAGGGGACATCACCCAGAAGGGCTATGAAAAGAAAAGATCCAAACTCCTGTCTCCGTACAGCCCGCAGACACAAGGTAGGCAATAAAAAATGGTTTCAACTTTCTCAGTATTTTTACACCAAAGAGATGCTGTCTTACAAGAGCTCTATCTTTTGTTTGTTCCTGTTTTTCCCTCCCTTCCTCACCAAAGGAGAGAAAAAAAACAGAAGGAAAGAAAGGAGGAAATGAATCTTAATTGAGCATCTGCTTTGTGCTAGGCACTTAAAAAAATACCTAAGGTCATCGATTAATTTACACAGAACTTGGGTGGTAGTGTGTGAAAGACTGTGCATAACTGAGATAATTGGCAGAAAATAAAAAACCATGGAAAAACCACATCATATTTATGATGGTGCACAAACCTTGATTAAGAAGAGCAAGAGGGAGGAAGGAAGGACAGATCTAGTATTGAATGGCAATACTTGAGGACTGGGGGGCAAAACCCTAAATGAACTTGTAGATTAATTCTAAGCCAGACTTACTGCTTCTATAGAGAGACTAGCATGTTGTTTATAGATCAGAAAGTCCTGAGTTAATTTCATGCTTAATTCCAAAGGGATTGCCATAACCTTTGCCTCTAAGCAAGGCTGTCTCTAAATAATTGTCATATTTTTAAAGTTACTCAGATTGCAGGATTTCCTTTGTTAGCTTATTTCTGCTTTAATCACTTTTACTATAGGGTGTTTTGTCTTTATTTCTGATTTTCTCCCCCCTTAAACCAAAGTGTATTTCTGCAAGTCTGTTATTTGTGGAACTGATGGCTTTTTTTTTTTTTTACTAGATTATAAATATCATGAGGACTCTGTATCTCCCACAGTTCTCATAGTAAGCTTTGCACAGAGTTTATGATCTGTAAATATTTGTTGAATGAACAATAGAATAAATAATAATAATGATATACCAATATATTTCACTGATATGCTTGTTTTCGTTCCTGTATTGTTCTTGGAAATACCTTCATAGATGAACTAGTAGATCAACACAGTGAATGCTGATTTAAGATATCTCAGTGAATAGGTGCATAAATAAATGAATTGAGAGAGAAGAGGTGGAAATTGGGCCAGCGACAGCTAATGAAAAGCCAGCTTTTGCTGAGGAAGGCATGACCTAGGGGTTTGGGAGGTTACCCTGATTTGTTGCTTATTGTGGATCTGACCCATGCCTCTGAAGGCCCAGAGAGAGTCAGGCTACACAGAAACCAATTCAGATTAAAAAAATCAATTTACGAATTTACTATGAGAATTTTTTTTTTCTTTTTAGATAAAGTCTTGCTCTGTCACTCAGGCTGGAGTGCAGTAGTGTGATCATGGCTCACTACAGCCTCAGTCTCCTGGGTTCAAGTGATCCTCCTGCCTCAGCTTCCTGAGTAGCTGGGACTAAAGATGTGTGCCACTACGCCAAGCTAATTATTTTTTTGTGGAGATGGGGTCTCATTTTATTGCCCAGGCTGGTCTTGAACTCCTGAGTTTAAGCAGTACTCCCACCTCAGCCTCCCAAAGCATTGGGGTTATAGACGTGAGCCACCGTGCCTAGCTAGTATGAGAAATGCTTATGGTCAGCACATTCTTGCCCCATGGGCAAGCCTTATAAGGGGAACCAAATCATTTGCTTAGTGAGTATGGATTTGGTGAATCAGCTGTTTAATTGCAGTAGGCCAAGAGACTGTGGCATATCCCTCCCCAAGTAGGGATGGCCTTGCAGGTGACCTCACAGGGGAAATAGAAGGCATGCGATGACAACCCCCTCAACTTCCTGATGCCACACTTCCCACATCTGTGCCCTTCCATGATTACTTACTTCCTTCTAGTTAAAAAGATTATCTGTCCCTCCTGCCAAAAGACAGTTCCTTTTACCTATGTTTTGGATCCCAATCCCTCTTCCTTTTCCCCCAAACCTTATACTATCCTATGGCACCAAGGATAGGGCAGCGGGAACAGTTCATCTGGGTGCAGTCATAAGGTACACAGTGTCTGTAGAGAACTTAAAAAGCAATGATGGGCCGGGCACAGAGGTTTACGCCTATAATCCCGGCACTTTGGGAGGCTGAGGAGAGTGGATCACCTGAGGTCAGGAGTTCAAGACCAGCCTGGCCAACATGGCAAAACCGCATCTCTACTAAAAATACAGCTGAGTGTGGTGGTGCACATCTGTAATCCCAGCTACTCAGGAGGCTGAGGCAGGAGAATCACTTGAACCCAGGAGGCAGAGGTTGCAGTGAGGCAAGATCATGCCACTGTACTCCAGCCTGGGCCACAGAGTGAGACTCTGTCTCAAAAGATAAATAAATAAAAATATAAAAAGCAATGATGAAAATGACAAGAAATTGGTGTGCTTTTTACTACAAAGTATCGCTGTGTGCAGCAATTCACTGTAATAAAGACCTCACTTGCTGAGGCAGATAGCTGCATTGACCCCTTGGTATGCCATTGCTGTCGGGTCCTCAACTCTCTGATATAGTCACTGTCTCTTTCAGCCATATTCGTCCCTCAGCTGTTGATCATGCTCATTACTGCCCTTTAAAAAAAAATCCTCCATTTACTTGTCAACCACTTCGATTTTCAACCCTCTCTGTTGCCCCGTTCTAATCAAACTGCTCAGAACTGTCTTCATCCTTAACACTATTTTCTCAACTGCTCACTTCTCAGCCCATTTTAATTTCTTCTGGAGCTGTTTCCATAAAATCTCAGTAGTATTCAGCACCTGTCTCTCGAAACACTTGTTTTGAAGCGCTCTTCTTATCTTCTTTTCTTTCTTGCTTGCTTTTGTTTTGAGACAGGGTCTGGCTCTGTTGCCCAGGCTGGAGTTCAGTGGTGTGATCTGGGCCGGCTGCAACCTCTGCCTCCTAGGCTCAAGCGATCCTCCTGCCTCAACCTCCCAAGTAGCTGGGACTACAGGCGTGTGCTGTCACATCCAGCTAATTTTTGTATTTTTTTGTAGAGACAGGGTTTTGCTATGTTACCCAGGCTGGTATTGAACTCCTGGGCTTTAGGAATCCACCTGTCTTGGCCTCCCAAAGTGTTGGGATTACAGGCTTGAGCCACCATGCCCTACCCACTCTTCTTATTTTCTTACCCTTCCGTTCCTGCTACTCTTAAGGTCTTTCTTACAGGCTCATTTTGGTCTGTTAAATGTTAGATCTCTCAAGTTAAGGACCAAGACCTCTTGCCTTCTCACTCCTTGTCAGCAGTTCTCAAATTGTAGCAAGCCCTCAGAATCACTGGAGGGCTTGTTAATACATAGACTGCAGGGCCGCATTTTCAGGGTTTCTGATTCATTTGGTCCAGGGTAAGACCTGAGAATTTACATTTTTGTTAATTGCCCAGGTAATGTTGAGGTTGGTGGTCCAAGGGCCACACTTTGAGAACAAGATTATTTCAGCCACCCCTGTGACTTTAATTATGGTTTGAATTCAGATAACTCACAAATATGTATCTTCAACCCAGATCTCTTCTGACCTCCTGATCCATAGATCCAACTGCATACTTAATATCTCCACTTACATACACCAAAGGCACCACCATTTCAACATATCCAAAATTTAAATTTATGACTTCTGCACCCCACCCCTACCACCATTACTAACCCCTCCCTGCATACATTCCCCAGAAGACCAACTACAACATCCAACCTGCTCCTGTGCTTCTAGTTTTCTCTTTTGAGTGAATACAACTCACATTCATAAGCCCAGCAAGTTTCAGGCTTAAAAGTGATCCTCGATATCCCTGTTTTCCTTTCCCTCTTTTGTTACCAGGACCTATCAGTTTTCTGTATCTTCTTGAGCCAGTTTTGGTAAACTTAATTTTTCTAGGAAATTGTTCTAAGTTTTCAAAGTTATTGATAGTAATTCCCTTTATTTCTAAAGCCTCTGCTTTATGTTGCTTGTCCCTCCCCTCCCCTCCCCTCCTCTCCTCTCCCCTGCCTGTTCTCTTTCTTCTCTCTCTGACAAATCTATGGATTTGTCAGTTTTAGATGTAATTCTGTCAAGTTTTGCTTTATATATAGTTTTAAAGCTGTGTTACTAGGTATGTTCCAATTAAGAATTCTTGTCTTCCGGGCCGGGCGCGGTGGCTCACGCCTGTAATCCCAGCACTTTGGGAGGCCGAGGCGGGTGGATCACGAGGTCAAGAGATCGAGACCATCCTGGTCAACATGGTGAAACCCCGTCTCTACTAAAAATACAAAAAATTAGCTGGGCATGGTGGCGCGTACCTATAATCCCAGCTACTCAGGAGACTGAGGCAGGAGAATTGCCTGAACCCAGGAGGCAGAGGTTGCGGTGAGCCGAGATCGCGCCATTGCACTCCAGCCTGGGTAACAAGAGCAAAACTCCGTCTAAAAAAAAAAAAAAAAAAAAAAGAATTCTTGTCTTCCTTGTAAATTGTTTCCTCTTTCGTGAGTAACTGTTTGTCTCTATGGTGTTTTTTATCCTAAGGCTTTAAAAAACAAATCTAAACATAGTCAGTTATTAGGCATCTTAATTCTCCTAAAGGACACAAGGACTTTAGAACGTTTTGATGTTGATCACCACAACTTTTTTTTATTTATTTATTTTATTTTTTTAATTTTTTTTGAGATGGAGTCTTGCTCTATTGCCGAGGCTGGAGTTCACTGGTACAATCTCAGCTCATTGCAAACTCTACCTCCTGGATTGAAGGGATTCTCCTGCCTTAGCCTCCCAAGAAGCTGGGATTACAGGCACATGCCACCACACCCAGCTAATTTTTGTATTTTTAGTAGAGGCGGGATTTCTGTATGCTGGTCAGGCTGGTCTCGAACTCCCAACCTCAGGTGACCTGCCTGCCTTGGCATCCCAAAGTGCTAGGATTACAGACCTGAGCCACCACGGCCTCAGTTACTGTTTTAGTTAGCAATAGTTACTATACCACTTCTTATCTTACATTTTAGTATCACCTTTATTTTACATACACCTTTAACTGTCAGTTACTGTTTTTGGTTTTTTTTGTTGTTGTTGTTGTTTGTTTTTTTGAGACAGAGCCTTGCTCTGTCGCCCAGGCTGGAGTGCCATGGCGCGATTTCGGCTCACTGCAACCTCTGCCTTCCAGGTTCAAGCAATTCTCTGCCTCAGCCTCCCAAGTAGCTGGGATTACAGGCACATGCCACCATGCCCAGCTAATGTTTGTATTTTTAGTAGAGGTGGAGTTTCACCATCTAGGCAAAGCTGGTCTTGAACTCCTGAGATCATGATCCACCTGCCCCAGCCTTCCAAAATGCTGGGATTATAGGTGTGAGCCACTGCGCCTGGCCTCAGTTACTGTTTTATGTAGTTAACAATAGTTATTATCGATTTCTTTACTATTCCTTCTTTTTTTTTTTCTTTTTTTTTTTGAGACGGAGTTTCGCTCTTGTTACCCAGGCTGGAGTGCAATGGCTCGATCTCGGCTCACCGCAACCTCTGCCTACTGGGTTCAGGCAATTCTCCTGCCTCGGCCTCCCGAGTAGCTGGGACTACAGGCACGCGCCACCATGCCCAGCTAATTTTTCATATTTTTAGTAGAGACGGGGTTTCACCATGTTGACCAGGATGGTCTCGATCTCTTGACCTCGTGATCCACCCGCCTCTGCCTCCCAAAGTGCTGGGATTACAGGCGTGAGCCACCGCGCCCGGCCTACTATTCCTTCTTAAATCTCAGTTCTTCTCAGTTTAGTTTCCTCCTCCTCCTCCTTTTCTTTCTTTTTTTTGGGACAGGGTCTTGCTCTGTCGCCCAGGCTGGAGTGCGGTGCCATGATCTCCTCTCACTGCAACCTCTGCCTACTAGGTTCAAGTGATTCTTGTGCCTCAGCCTCCTGAGTAGCTCGGATTACAGACATGTGCCACCACACCCAGCTAATTTTTGTATTTTTAGTAGAGACAGGGTTTCACCATGTTGGCCAGGCCTCATGTGATCTGCCCACCTCAGGCTTCAAACTCCTGGTGTCATGTGATCTGCCCACCTCAGCCTCCCAAAGTTCTGGGATTACAAGCATAAGCCACCATGCCTGGCTCAATTTTCTTCTTCTTAAAGCATGTTTTTTAGTAGCCAAATAATTTAGCGAGGATATCTCAATGGTAAATTCTTTCATTTTGTGTTTTTCACTTTCTTTAACCATTTTATTCTTTAACAGTGTCTTTCCCAAAAAGGGCTGGGTTGTAGGGTTGGGTAATTTATGTTATATAGATTACATATCAAAAGAAGAGATTACACTTTGGCATATTTACCCCATATATCTTTGTAGATTTTGAAGGAAGCCATTTAATTTGACTTTTTTAATTTTTCTAAATAGAGAGAAGGTCTCACTATGTCACCCAGGCTGGTCTCGAACTCCTGAGCTCAAGTGATCCTCCTGCCTCCACCTTCCAAAAGTGCTAGGATTACAGGTGTGAGCTACCACACCCTGCCTGGTTTGACTTTTTAAATTACATTAGAATGCAAATTTAAACTTTATTAAAGTTCAGTACAGTCAAATGGAATGAAAATCATTTTAATGCTTTCGGTAGGAGCTTTCTACCTCTTTGGAGGGGTTCAACTTCTTCTAAACTCTATTGTCTTCTTAGATTCCATTCATTACAACTGTGAGATGCTTCATTTTGAACATGGCTGCTTTGGTATAGTGTATAAAAGTAACATCCCTGGTAGGATGCAGTGGCTCATGCTTTTAATCCCAGTACTTTGAGAGGCTTCCAAGGTAGGCAGATTACCTGAGGCCAGGAGTTCGAGAACAGTGTGGCCAACATGGGGAAACCCCATCTCTACTAAAAATACAAAAAATTAGGCAGCTTGGTGGTGCACACCTGTAATCCCAGCTACTTTAGAGGTTGAAGCATGAGAATCCCTTGAACCTGGGAGGCACAGGTTGCAGTAAGCCAGGATCACGCCACTGCACTCCAGCTTGGTGACAGAGAGAGACTCTGTCTCAAAAATAAATAAATAAATAACATTCTCACTAATATCTGTGTGTGTGTGTGTGTGTGTGTATGTATGTGTCTATCTATCTATTAGTTTTGAGACAGAGTCTTGCTCTGTTGCCCAGGCTGGAATGCAGTGTCATGATGTTGATCACTGCAAACTCTGCCTCCCAGGTTCATGTGATTCTCCTGCCTCTCAGACTCTTGAGTAGCTAGGATTACACATGTGCCACCACGGCTGGCTAATTTTTGTATTTGCGTTAGAGATGGAGTTTTACCATGTTGGCCAGGCTGGTGTCAAACTCCTGACCTCAAATAATCCACCTCCCTCAGCCTCCCAAAATGTTGAGAGTCATGATTGTGCCACTGCACTCCAGCCTGGTTGACAGAGTGAGACCCTGTCTCCAAAAATAAGAAAAGGTGACTTAATTCAGTAGCATCGTAGGGATTAGGTTATAAAGTTACTGTATGGCAAAATCTCCTTCAAAATTACCCTAAAAAATCACTTAAACTTCCCAGCATTGGAACTGATAGTTATTTCTTTAGTTAAACATGAGCCAAACCTTATCTGGTATTTAAGGGCCATGCTGTCTTTTAACAATAGATTAAAATTTATAAGATTAAAGATTAAAAACTGAGGGCCTCAAAACGCTCCCATTTTGAGAGGCATGGGAGAAATGAAGATATGGCAGATTCACACCTCCCATCTCCTGCTCATTCTGAGCTGTCTGCTCTTTGAAAAGAATGGCCCACAGAACATCTTTCAGTAGTTGGAGGCTACTATGGCCAAATATAAAGCTTCCCACACACCTCAATTAGTCGACTTCCAGGGAGAAGCGGCCAGGAAATTAACTCTCTCTTTTGGCATGGCCCAAAGAATTAAATTTTCAAACCACACACATTCTAACTCCCCTGTAAGTTAGTCACTCTTGACCACTCTTGGAGTTGCAGGAAAATGGAAGATTTTGTGTAGGAAGGCAATTTTCCTGTGCTGATCCTTTGATCTAATCTTTCAGATACTTTGGATACAAATAACTTATAATTCCAGCTAGCTTTGATAGAAAAATAGTTCATGCTAAAGATACAGGGGTTATGGACAAAATCTAAGCACTGTACATGTTTAATAAGTGCCTCCTGTGTTCCAAATACTGTTTAGACAGCAAGGAGACAGCATGGGACAAGACATTGCCCAGAAGCCACCTGGATTGCTTTGTCACTCTACTTAGGGGTTTGTTCAATTAGGGAAGTCCTGGAGAGGCCTTCCTTGACCAGCCCTATAAATAGTCCCCACTCCCATTATCTGAGTTGTGTTTTGAAAGAGCTGTCTTTGGCCATCCCATAGATTATGGTCTGTTTGTGTGTCTTATTCACCTACTGGAGAACATTCTTTTATTGTTTTTGTTCTTCATGTCCCCAGTTTCTAGCATTAGTGCCTTATATATAGTCGATGTTCTATAATTGTTTACAGAACTAAAAAGAAAGAGCATTTAGAATTTCTGGTATTTTCTTGAGTAAACGTCTATGAAGATAAAAGTGGTAGGTAATACAAGAAGCGGCAATCTACAGATTGGAGAGTGGTCTCTTGTAGATTGATCCTGGCAACTTGTCTCCACCCTCAATAGATCTTTTAATTTAGACCTACTAAAACCTCAAGAAGCTGAGTAGAGTATATCAGTTCTCATCTGATACTCTAGCATTTCTTTAATTTTTAAATGATGTTGATACATCTATTTTAAATAGTACTACAAGATTTATAACAAATGAGCAGAAAGAAAAGGAGAGGCAGGGCGCTGCTCATTCTGTTTTGTCTTATTAATGTATTTGAGATTATTTGTGACCTTTGTATATTTGCTTTTCTTCCTTCATCCTTTGACTTGCTTCTGTCTTTCACTTCATTTTTGAAGTGAATCGTGTTTATCTCCTGCTTCAGAATAAGATCTTACCTTTCATGTTTTCTTTCTTGGCCTGTATGTTTCTGCATTGTTTTTCTCCCCAGACTCCCACCTACTTATTTTTTTTAAGGGATAAAACATAAGTTTATGAAGATAGTTTTTAATATTTGTTGATGTTCTTTAGCTTGTCTTGATAAGAAGTTCTGGTGACCCAAAGGGTTTTCCCAAATGTGGATTCCTTTTGTGATTGCTGCTTACTGTGCTGAGTGGCAGTCCCTGGTGTTCCAGTTCCTATAAGTACACTACACTTGGCAGCTGCTTCATGCCCCTTTCATCACAGTTCTTCTAGGTTCAGTCCTGCCTTTGAGGTTGTTCAAGGGTGCGAGTGTGACCAAGTTAAAATGAAACAAAGAAAAACCCTTGTATTTTATTTTCTCTCTCAAGCCTCTAATAATGCCTCTTAAGAATAGTCTGTAACCCTGTTTTCCTTAATGTCCTTGTGTAAGTATATGAAAATAGTGAGAGGCACACATTTTTGCATACAACTTATAGGAATTGGAGATACACAGATAAGCAGGACTTTTAGGTAAACTTTAAATGGATGTCTCTACATTTTTGTGTTTATTTTTCCCAGCCAGCTGCTATCATGGGTAGAGGAGGTGAGGAGACAGACGAGATGTTAATTATTTATTTTAATTAAAATACTAAATGCCTGCAATATAAAAGACTAAGGACCAATTACTGTAGGATCTGCAAGATGATTAAGACCAGCCTCCGACCTCAAGTTATTTACACTATAACAGAGAGATGACAGTTACACAACTGAGGATCATAAAAGAGAGTAAAATAAGTACTGTAAGAGAGCTCTAAACAAAGTACTATGGAAATTCAGAGGGACGTGAACTTAAAACCAGTTTTCGAAATCAGGAACAGCATTTTGTAATGCCACAGAACATTTCCAACTATGAATATTTAGTAGGCAATGTGCCTCTGTGTATGTATGTATGCATAGGGCTTGAGGAGTGAAATCTATTTTGTTTTATCTATCTCATTTTGATTTAAAAGTTCCTTCCCAATAAGGCTCATAGCATAATGGAAAGAACATAGAATCTTTTTTCCAGTCCCCATTTTGCTTTCATTTGTTAGGTTTGGATGGCATTAGAATCACTATGAATTGGAACAGATTGCAATTATATCTGCCCCCATATATTTCATTAGAAGGAAGTCCAGTATTTTCCTGTTGTGGCTTCCTTTTCCTCCTAAATTGTCTAAGAACCCTCAGATATAGGCAGTGCAAAAGGAGAGGCGATAGATCCAGCTTTCACACCCAAAAGGGGAAAGATCCCCACAGTCTGCTGTTTGCTTTCCATCATCTCACAGGGTGCTGCTGAAAACTGGTTCTTACTGTGTGGCCAGCCAGTAATGCTGAGCCTGTTCCCTGCAGGGGAACATCCCTACTCTGATGCTTTATGGAGGAAGAGCCAGGTACTATACTCGGGACTCCCAGAGCAGAGTTTTTCATATTGGCTCTTTTAGCCTCATGCACTGCCATTTTCCTGATGTCAGGTGGCCAAGGAAGCTCTGCATCAGGATCTGTTCAGACACCTGCTACTTTACAAACCCGGAGTTCCCAACCCTCTTTCTTTAGTCTACCCTGGAAAAAAGGCAGGTGGCCCCTTTTCCATATGCCAAACACCAGCACTCTCATTCCTCTCTTGCCTTCCCTAGGTGGAGAGGTTAATCACCTGTACCCTTGTAAGGAAGTCTGTCCTCAATTACTCGCAATTGCTTTAGCCTCTCGATCAAGGTACATTTATCCATCCTTCTTGGATGGGGTGGGAGTGAGGGCCCTATAGTGATTCAAGGTAATTATCGGCTCACTCTCACTGTGGAAAAATCTGTGATGGGCATCCTGCTTCGTTAATAGTATCTATCACATGGTGCTGTTGTGAAGATATAATGAGATGATGATAGGCAAGTTTGAAGAGCCAAAGAAATATTATTATCATTGATATTCTGTTGTTTCCTGTAAATCCTTTCAAAGGCCGCCCACTCGGCTTAGGGCAAGTGACCTGACACCACTTTTCTAGTCCAGTCTCATTTTGTAACACTCTACCCTTTTGCTGTATCTTTAGCCCCACTGGTCTTAGACTTGCCAAGGCTTTGCTCCCTCACTGGGCTTCTAGAAACACCATGCTTTTGAATAAAGTGGCTTTTCCTTCTCTTTGCCTAGTTAGGTCTTGCATCACTGTCTCCTTTTAACAGACATTCACCTTCTCTGAAACTCTAATGAAAGTTAAATTTCCCAATATATGAACTGAGAGACCCTTGTTCTTTTCCTTCTCAGCACGTATCACAGTGTAAAAGATACACACATGGTGACCACTTGCTTAATGTTTCTTCTCTGAACTCTAGTACCAAGAACAGTAGGCATGTCTGCTCTGTTCATCCACCAGAAGTTGAATTATTAGGTTCCTTGCTTCTCAGAGCCCTTCCTGTTTCACATTGTTAGTCTTGGAGGTGAGAATATCTGTTAAATCGTAAGCAGAATTAAAAGATAACATGTGGAGGCTGGTGGCTTCCTTCCATCTTCCTGAGTGGAAATGTGTGTAGTTTTGTGCTACTAAATAGCATTTTTTTCAAGTTATCATCCTTACCATGTTCAAACAGTAGAAACATATTAAACTTTGAGGTCTTTTTCTGCCAAAGAGCAATAAATTATGTACATGCTGATCATTGAGAAGGAAGGCTTTGTGTTATTGAACCTAAAATGTGCACTTTTTATTGTTACTAAACCTTTTAACATCATCACTATTTAAACATAATGGTGACCCCTAGTGGATATTCTGCATAACAGCCTGAAAGATCAGAAACCCCCTAACTGAGGCTCTTGCTATGTAATGATAATCAGCAAGTTGTCTTTTTTCTTCAGATCTCTATTTTATTTTATGCTAGAATTTAGAAGTCGTAAAGAAGACTTAATTTGTGAGTCTAGCAGCTTCCATTCCAGCACTTATTTGTATTTAGTGTCTTTTAGAATTACTTTTATTTTATATATAATTCATTCTATAAGCAGAACAATGAATTGTAAAGAAATAGGGAGTACCTCAATCTAAATACCTTTGGGATTTTTGTGTCACACCTGACACTTATAATTATATATATTTTTTACATACACATAATTATATTGTGTACATAATATTTTGTGTTCTTTTATCACTTGGCCTTACTTTATTTGGACTGAAGTGTCTGCATAGTCTACATATTTTTCATTTTTCTTTCTTTCTTTTTTTAAGATGAAGTCTTGCTCTGTCGCATAGGCTGGAGTGGCATGATGCAAGGCTCACTGTAACCTTCGCCTCACGGGTTCAAGCGAGTTGCCTGCCCCAGCCTCCAGAGTAGCTGGGATTACAGGCACATGCCACCACACCCGGCTAATTTTTGTATTTTTAGTAGAGACAGAGTTTCACCATGTTGGCCAGGCTGGTCTCAAACTCCTGACCTCGGGTGATCTGCCCACCTTGGCCTCCCTATATTTTTCATTTTTCATGGCATATAGTATCTCATTATGTTAATACATGTTGTTAAGTTTCATTTTTGCTTTTAGCTTTTCCTTATCATGTCAGTGAAACTGTACCTCTTACTCAAAACACAGGAATCTGTATTTTAGCACCCCTGGTAATTTCTGAGCTCTAGTTGGAGTGACACTATGGCCAGGGAATGATTCACCTTGAGGCAGCATCTTGCTTGCCCAGCTGACATTACATATGCTGTTAAATAATGCCCTGCTGGCCTTCCATACCTTCATACTCCTTCCCACCTCTTCTTGATGAGGCCTTAGGTACAGTTTGAGTAGCCCTTACCTGAAATTCTTGGGACTGGGAAGTATTTCTGATTTTTTTTAATTTTTGGAATATTTGCATTATATGTCAGTTGAACGTCTGAAATCCGAAAATTGGAAATTAGAAATGTTTCAAGGAACATTTCCTGTGAGCATTAGACAGGAGCTCAAAAAGTTTTGGATTTGGGTTTGGGGTCCTCAACTATATTGTTTTCTGTCCCCATTCATGATAAATCATTGCCCTTGCAAGTAAGCCAAGGTGGGAATGAGTCTCCACAATGTTTTAAATCTAACCAGGACCTACTTTTCTCTCTCTTACTCCCAAATACGCATTGATTTGTCAGTTGCTTTTAGGGAAAGGAAAAGGAAGTCATTGATTTTTTTTTTGATAGACAGAGTCTTGCTCTGATGACCAGGTTGGAGTACAGTGGCATGATCTTGGCTCACTGCAACCTTCCCCTCCTGGGATCAAGCAATCCTCCTGTCTTAGTCTCCCAAGTAACTGGGACCACAGACATGCACCACCATGCTCAGCTAATTTTTTTTTTTTTTTTAAGAGACACAGTCTTGCTATGTTGCCCAGACTGGCCTCGAACTCCTGGGCTCAAGCAGTCCTCCTGCCTCAGCCTCCCAAAGTGTTGGGATTATAGGAGTGAGCCCCACTATGCCTGGCCTTGCTTCTAGTATGTTCAATGCATGCTTAAGTATATTTGTAAATCTTATATTTAAAAAAATAAACTATAGTGCATGGAAATAAAAATTTATGAAATGCATATAAATTAGAGACTGTTCAATTTAAAAAAGATTACAGGGTTTTGTTATTAAGATCTCCTGTTGTATGAGAGAGATCCAAGATGGCTGATCACTAGCAGCTCGGGCTCGTAGCTCCCAGTGAAAGCACAGAGAATGAGAGGACGCCACACTTTCAGACGAATTTTTGTTGCTCACGGACCAAGAAATTCCCAGCGGAGGAGCCCCACGGGTTGCCAGAGCGACTCTTGTGGCCGGCGCAGCGGTTTTGCTGGCGCCTCAACGTGGCAGTTCTTGGTGCAGAGTCTGGAGATTCCCGGGCAGAAAAGCACCATCAATCTTAACACCGCTGTTTTGGCTGGTGCAGTGGATTGCTCAGATTTCGGCGCTGAGAATCAACAAGTTGGACGTCCGCTTAGAGACCTAGTTAGAAAGTCGGTAATTACAAAGACGACAGAGGGATAAATATATAATGAAGGGAAGAAATCAGCGTAAAAAGGCAGAGAATACTCAAAATCAGAATGCCTCTCCCTCTACAGGGGATCGCAGTTCCTCATCAACAACGGAACAAGGCTTAATGGAGAACGAGTGTGTTCCATTAACAGAAGCAGGTTTCAAAAGGTGGGTGATAAGAAACTTCTGTGAATTAAAAGAACTTGTTCGAACCCAATGCAAAGAAACTAAGACCCTTGAAAAAAGGTTTGACGAAATGCTAACGAGAATGGACAATTTAGAGAGAGGAATATAAGTGAATTGATGGAGCTGAAAAACACAACACGAGAACTTCGCGAAGTATGCACAAGTTTAAACAGTTGAATTGATCAAGCAGAAGAAAGGATATCAGATGTCGAGGACCAGCTTAGTGAAATGAAACAAGAAGACAAGACTGGAGAAAAAAGGATAAAAAGGAATGAGCAAAGTCTCCAGGAAATATGGGACTATGTGAAAAGACCTAATTTACGTTTGATAGGCGTACCTGAATGTGACAAAGAGAATGAATCCAAGTTGGAAAATACTCTTCAGGATATCATTCAGGAAAACTTTCCCAACCTAGCAAGGCAGGGTAATATTCAACTCCAGGTAATACAGAGAACACCACAAAGATATTCTTCAAGAAGACCAACCCCAAGACACATAATTGCCAGATTTATTAGGGTTGAAATGAAGGAGAAAATACTAAGGGCAGCCAGAGAGAAAGGTCAAGTTACCCAGAAAGGGAAACCTATCAGACTTACAGCAGATCTCTCAGCAGAAACCCTGAAAAGAGTGGGGACCAATATTTAACATCCTTAAAGAAAAGAACTTTCAACCCAAAATTTCATATCCAGCCAAACTAAGCTTTACAAGCGAAGGAAAAATTAAATCTTTTGCGAACAAGCAAGTACTTAGAGACTTCGCCACCACCAGGCCTGCCTGCTTTACAAGAGCTTCTGAAAGAAGCACTATACATATAAAGAAATAACCAATATCAGCCTTTCCAAAAATATATCAAAAAGCAAAGAGCATCAACACAATGAAAAATTTACACCAACTAATGGGCAAAACAGCTAGCTAGCATCAAATGGCAGTATTAAACTCATATATATTCAAATTGGATAAAAAGCCAAAACCCATTGGTATGCTGCATCCAGACCCATTTCACATGCAACGATACACAAAGACTCAAAACAAAGAGAAGGAGGAAGATTTACCAACCAGAGAGTAAAAATAAACAAATAAATAAAAAGCAGGACATGCAATTCTCGCCTCTGATAAAATAGACTTTAAAGCAACAAATATCAAAAGAGGCAAAGAAGGACATTACATAATGGCAAAAGGATCAATGTAACAAGAAGAGCTAACGATTCTATAGATCAACGAGACAGAAAATTAACAAGGACATCCAGGACTTGAACTCAGACCCGGAACAAGTAAACTTAATAAACATTTATAGAACTCTCCACTTCAAATACACAAAACATACGTTACCACCTCACACCTATTCCAATAGTGACTACATAATTGGAAGTAAATCACTCCTCAGTAATCGCATAGCATTTCATAGGTTTAAATGAAATATTGGTTGGCTGCTTGTTTGTTATTTTCTTCCCTTATTCCTTCCTGTCTGCATCATTAAGTATAATTATTGATATAAAAGAAGTTTTCAATACCCATTTCTAAACTGCATTCTAGCCTGGGCAAGAAAGCAATACTGCCATTCTCTCTCTCTCTCTCTCTCTTTCTCTTCCTTTTTCTTCCTCTTCATTCTTTTTCTTTCTTTCTTTCTTCCTTCCTTTAAAAAAAAAAAAAATCTCCTGTTATATTTTAAGCGATTCAATTCCTAAGAATATATCTTGTAATTTTATATATATATATATATATATATATATATATAATATATTTACAACTT
Source organism: Aotus nancymaae (assembly GCF_030222135.1). Taxonomy (NCBI): domain Eukaryota; kingdom Metazoa; phylum Chordata; class Mammalia; order Primates; family Aotidae; genus Aotus; species Aotus nancymaae. The sequence goes on from NW_026988428.1 coordinate 34,469,068, forward strand.
TTTAACTTAACCTCTCATGAACTTGAAGCAAGTTTGTTGCACATTTGAACCAAGGTTGTTCTATCAGAAATCCATGTTTTTGTTGCATTGTGCTTTGGGCCCCTGAGGAATACTCACTGAATAAACCTGTCAGTCCATTATTGAAACTGCAAATCAACTTTTTGGCTTCATTTCTAGCGAACTGTAACAAAATAGTTGTCATGATTTTAGACCCAAAAGAGACCTAGTCTGTTTGGATGACCGAAGTCCTGAGGGAACTGAGATAACCATTGCAGAGAATCATGTTAATGTTGCTTGGTGAAGAGTGGGTTGTGAGGCTTTTTTTTTGTACCAGTGCAGTAAGTCTCTTGGCTAAGTATCATCTGACTTTGAATTCTCATCAAATGTCTTTGTGTTATATTTCCTTGTGGTTTGATCTGTGATAACCTCTAGATAATCCTGAATGGAAATGTTCATTTTCTCTAGTTCTTTCCTGGATAGATCAGTCAACTCCCAGATCCCCCATCACCTCTGTATCATTTCATTGTAATAATTTTTCTTTAGCCCATATTTCTTCTTTCTCTTATTCTAATTAATTACATAGAAAAAATATAAAAGCATAACTGAAAGAGGAATGATAAAAAGGAATACATAAACCTTTATGTCATCCTTTGTGAAGTGAGAATCTATATAATTATTTTCACTCTTCGTATTATTAGCTATCTAATTTGGAAGCACCATGTTTCTTAGCAGGATGGTTTGGTCTGTCCTTGCAAACCTGCTTATTTAATTAATAAAATCAGTTATAGGTAATTCAGTAGCATATTCTTTATGACCAAAGTAATAATAAAAAGCAAGTGTTTCAAAACTTAGTGCTGTTTAAATCAAACCATTTTTGTGCACGTATTTACAAGCAAAGTAGCTTGTGTGTGCTATCTGATTTCCTTCCAGTATATCATCTGATCTTCCAAATAAAAATAGCCCCTTTCTGTTTTTTGTTTTCTATTTAAAGTTAATTGGAATATATTTTAAGTAATGTCTCTAACAAGTGGCCAAAAACTTTATTTGGAGGGGCCTTTTGCCAAATCCTTTGCATGATGGTAGGTGTTTGGTTTTGTATTTTGAGTTTTACTGTTATCTATTGTAACTCCTGAAGCATTTCATGCTCCCACACTAAATTATTAATTTTGATTACTTTCCTTTTAAAAGTCTTGGGAGGCCAGGCGCGGTGACTCATGCCTGTGATCCCAGCACTTGGGGAGGCTGAGGTAGGCAGATTATGAGATCAGGAGTTTGAGACTGACCTGGCCAATGTAGTAAACTGCCGTCTCTACTAAAAATACAGCAACAAAAATTAGCCAGGTGTGGTGGTGGGCGCCTGTAATCCTAGCCACTCTGGAGACTGAGGCAGGAGAATTGCTTGAACCTGGGAGGCAGAGGTTGCAGTGAGCTGAGATCATGCTACTGCACACCAGCCCGGGCAACGGTGCGAGACTCTGTCTCCAAAAAAAAAAAAAAAGCCTTGGGAGAATTTTCATGACCTTTTCTGGTTGAGAACCAGTGGAATTAGACCTGGGTTTGAAATTCTGTCTCTGCATTCCTTGTCTCTGTGATTTTTGAGCCATGTCTCTGTTCTCCTTTATGTCAAAAGGGATAATGAAAGTGCTGACTTCATAGGGTTGTTGTAAGGAATAAATACGATAAAATGTGAAAACTTCTCTACGTATAGTGTGTGGCACAAAGCAAACACTTAAATGTTAGCTTTCATTACAATAGATTAGGAATTAGACTTTTTCTATAAACGATCAGATAATAAATACTTAAAATATTTTTTTTCAAATTTTTATGTAGATAGAGATGGAGTCTTGCTATGTTGCCTAGGCTGGTCTCAAACTCCGGGGCTCAAAGGATCCTTGCCTTCTTAAATACTGTGTTTGTGTGTGTGTGTGTGTCTGTGTGTGTGTGTACACACACCTAGCCATTTAAAGAAACGTGGTTTTGTAGGCCATCAATTTGGGCAGGGATAATTTCAGTGATTATTTTGCTCTATATTGTTGCCAACTGGGTTCATTCAGTGTTTTTTTTCCCCCTTACCTAGTAGATGGGTTGCTCTGGATGGTCTAAGATGGCTTGTTCACATGTTTGCTGCCTTGACAGGGCAGGTGGAGGGTGGGCTCAGCCAGGACTATTGATTGGAGCCTCAACACATGGCCTCTCCAGCATGCTACCTGCTTTTTTTTTTTTTTTTTTTTTAATGATAAAACATTGCCATTATGAATCTCAGTTTCTGTAACACTTTGATGCCATCAGTCTTTACTGGGGTGTGTGGCACTGTTGCTTGTACTCCCCAGACCACTGCTTTGAGTATTTTAATTTTTTGGCTTTATAGGCTGATTCTTGGCTGGGATCTGGGGCAGTACATTTGCTGTGTAGGTGACATCTTAATATATTGGGCACTTAATTTGCTATGTGTAAGCTGCCTTACTGGGCATACCCAGGAGCTATTTCAGAAACTTAAAATGCACCTTAAAAAAGGAAATCCTTAAATATGTGTCAACATGGATGAACTTGGAGGACATTATGCTGAGGGAAATAAAGCAGTCACAGAAGGACAAATACTATATGATTCCACTTATATGTGATATCTAAGAGAATCAAGCTCATAAGTAGAGAGTAGAATGGTGGTTGCTAGGGGATATAGGGAGCGGGAAATGAGACATTGTTGTTGTATGAAGTTTCAGTTATCCAAGACTAGTAAGTTCTGCTTTATAACATCATGCCTATAGATGATATTAATACTATTGTACTTTACACACAAAATTTTGTTAAAAAGGTATATCTCATGTTAAATTTTCTTATTGTAATTTTTTTTAAAGAAACAACTTTGGAGTTAGTCATTTGAGATAAAAAGGCAATAAAACATCAGAACTTAGTGTTTTTCTGTTTATTTACCCCATCCCCATATTCTTGATAAAACAGTAAATTTTGGGAGGGCAGAGTCTGGGGACAGGCCAGGTACTAGAAAGGGCAGTGTCAGTGATGGCGCCAGTTGCAAGAGGGGCTAATAGACTTGACTTGAAGTTGTTCTTGCATAATCACTCTGTTTTTGCTTGAATTCTGTTTATCTGGAGTGATTTATGGTATGGTAGCTAAGGCTCCCCAAACTATTCTTTGTCTCATTGTTTAGGATTTAGAGGGTCATATGCAGTCAACTCCCCATCACTACTGCCTCTCCTTGGAGTCTCTGGAATGGCCTTTTAGTTTACATTTGTCTTCTTCTTATTTCTCTCCTATCGGCCGATTGACAGTTAACACTCTAAGATGATATTTTTTAGTTTGGATGTGTTTACATCATATTTATGTATATATATTAAAATTTTCAAACCCTTTACTGTAGGTGGGGTAATAGTACCTAGCTCAGAGTGTTCTGAGAATTGCTTAAAGTGCTTCAGAAAATGTTAACTATTACTGTTATTGGATAACCATCTTCTAAACTTCCTTTTTTAGAAACTGATTCAGCAGTACAGAAAGAACTTAGAAACCAGACACCTGCTCCATCTGCAGCTCAAACTTCTGCTCCCTCTAAGTACCACCGAACTCGATCCGGGGGAGCCAGGGATGAACGATATCGATCAGGTGAGGAGAAGCCACAGAATGGCCAGCTGAATAGTTTTCCTAACTGTAGTATGAACTGTGTATCCTGAGAGCTTCTAATACTTGTTTTTTTTGTTTTGTTTTTTTTCCCTTGAGGCATCAACAGGTCTATATTAACTCATTCACCAATGATTTATTTTGTACCCTACTATGTGTCAGACATAGTAGGTACTCAGTAATTTCCTGGAAATGCTGTAGCACATAAGACTGTTTCTGGCTGGGAGCAGTGGCTCACGCCTGTAATCCCAGCACTTTGGGAGGCCAAGGTGGGCAGATCACTTGAGGTCAAGAGTTTGAGACCAGCCTGGCCAACATGGTGAAACCCCGTCTCTACTTAAAATACAAAAATTAGCCAGGCATGGTGGTGGGTACCTGTTATCCCAGCTACTCAGGAGGCTGAGGCAGGAGAAGCACTTGAACCCAGGAGGTGGAGGTTGTAGTGAGCCGAGGTCCCATCACTGCCCTTCAGTCTGGGCGACAGAGCGAGACTCTGTCTCAAATTAAAAAAAGGAAAAAAAAAAAGACAGTTTCTGCCCTCAAGGAACTTAATAGTTTAAAAAGAGAGCCAGACAAGGATGCAAGCACAAAGGCCATATGAATAAATAATAAGAAAATGGAAGGTTGAGTCTCATGGATGGTACTGGGAGAGCTCAGTGGATTCTATTGGAAGAGGCAGGTCCTTCTGTGTTTGCCAGAGCTGTTGTGTAACTAGTCTCTTTTAACTGATGGAGCTGAAAGAAAACTCACAATGAAATTTCAAATTAATTATTTCTTCTAACCCAGAAAGTACCCATGGGAAAGGAAAGGGCAAGGTGTGCCTGCCTGGCAGCGGGAGCATGTACCAGGTGGCCAGTACCAGATGTGCGGCTTTGATAAGCAGGGGAGTGGCTTGTAGATCCCCAGAGCACGTGTGGTGCAGCAGGCCCTTCCAATGCCCACTTCCCGTCCATTGCACTGAGAGTAGTCCCTGCAGCACAGTTCTTGTTTTAAGAAGTGGCAGAATTAAGCCAGAAGAATAATGGGGATATTATTTATTTTCTTCAGATTTTTGTCTTCTTTGTACTGACCAAGGTTGCCTTAACGTTTTCTTGAATTGAAAAGCACAGTCGATACCACATTCTCTCAAAAACTGCTTTAGAGAAAATGAGGAGGCCGGGCGCGATGGCTCACACCTTTAATCCTAGCACTTTGGGAGGCCGAGGTGGGTGGATCACCTGAGGTCAGGAGTTCAAGACCAGCCTGGCCATCATGGTGAAACCCTATCTTAAAAAAAAAAAAAAGAGAGAGAGAGAGAAAATGAGGAGAGGACACAGTTCCAGAGCTATATCAGCCATTTTGTCAGCTGATTTTACTAGACAGATACTTTCACACACAGAAGGAGAAAAGGATGAGAAGTCTTCAGTTAAGGAAAAAAAATCAGAGATTGCAATTTTATACCAAAACTGTCTTGAGTGATCAGGAGAGGCCTTCTCAGAGAACAAGACATCTTAAGCTGAGTCATGGTAGATAGACAAGAGTTAGCCAGGGAAATAGTGTTCAGAACTTAGAATGCAAGGGCCAGAAAAAGGTGGGAGATGAGGCTAGAAGGATTACCAGAGACCAGATCTTGGGGGATCTTGAATGTCACTGAAGGATTTTCAGCAGAGCAGTAACATCATCAGATTTGTATTTGTTCTAATAGCTCACTCCAGCTGTAGACTGGAGTGCCTGGCACAGAGCCTACCATATATAAGAGCTAAACAGATATTTTGCAGAAAGAAGGGAATTGAAGTATTTACTAGTAGGCTGGGTGCTGTGGCTCACATCTGTAATCCCAGCACTTTGGGAGGCTGAAATGGGTGGATCACTTGAGACTAGGAGTTCGAGACCAGCCTGGTCAACATGGTGAAATCTCATCTTTACTAAAAATGGAAAAAAAAATTATCCGGGCATGGTGAGGCACACCTGTAATCCTAGCTACTCGGAGGCTGAGGTGGGAGGTTTGCTTGAACTTGGGAGGCAGAGGTTGCAGTGAGCCAAGATTGCACCATTGCACACTCCAGCCTGGGTGACAGAACGAGACTCCGTCTAAAAAAAAAGTAGTAGTTACTAGTTAAGGAATGGATTAGAGAGAGGGAGGGCTGGAAGTAGCACAGCATTCAGGTGCTTCCCTTTGTTGCCAATCACCTAAGCCTGATTTTCCAGCCACCTAATGTTGCCTTTTGAGGCTGGAGCCCAAGTTCAGCAGCAGCATGTTCCAACCTGTCCAGAAGGGTTTTTAGCCTTCACAGCTTTCATCCCTGGCCTTCTGGGAGTTTTTGTGTTGTTTTACCTTTGTTTTTCCAGCATGTAATAAAGGATTATTAAGGAACCAAAAGGGTGATTTCAACATTCTATATCCAAGCCAATCACATGTAAAAAAGTTTTCTGTGAGCTTATTTAGTACTATAAAATTTTGTGCTTCACCTTAATGAAGCCAACTAATGCCTGAGATGGAAAGTGATGTTACTGTAAGTCATTCTAACTCCCTTGATGTTAAAACCCAGCTGTGCTCTGTAGTCCCCACTCTTTTGCACCATTGCTTTCAGATTACCCCAAGTATTATAAAGTGTATGCTGTGGATCAGATACTAGTCAGCTTACTGTGGAGACAGTTGGCTAGGTGCAGGTGTACTGGAGAGTCTTTAACAATTTTATGTATCTCACTGTTTTTCTCTCTCTGTGTGTGTGTCTGTGTGTGTGTGTGTGTGTGTGTGTGTGTGTGTGTGTGTGTGTCTTTTAAAGGATAGTAACAAGAAGTGGGCCAGAACGAGGTGAAGTAGGGGGGAAAAAGTGATTTAAAAACCCTGAAGATATTGAAAGCTATGAGAATCCTGCAGTACTATCAGGAGGGGAACATGAAAGGGAATGCAAGTATAGACTTTGGGTGAAAATCAAATTTTTCAATATATTAGGAATTGCTCAACTAAATAGTGAAAGAAAGCTCAGCATGTGAAAGAAATAGAGTCTCTGAGAATTCTGGCTTCGAAGAAGAAGAAGAAGAAACCAGCAGGGTGTGGTGGCTCATGCCTGTAATCCCAGCACTAAGGGAGGCCAAGGCAGGAGGATCACTTGTGACAAAACCAGCAGCAGCTGCAGAAGTGGGGCAGATAAGTAGCAGAGTTTGATGGTAGCTGAACTTGTTTCTGTTTGCTACTCCAGTCATAATTTACATGTCATGTGCAAAAATAGCTGAAGAATGTAGGGTATGTTTAATAAAAGTTGCAGGAATTCAGAATAAAGTGATGGCTACATAAGAAGGATTTTATATTAATGCTGATGAGTGTAATTATAAAATCCTTTCTTATTTGTTGGAGGCTTATTAACACCTATAACATTTCAACCAATCATAATTAAATCTAAGTAGACTTAGTGTTCACATTTCAGACGCAGTATAAATAACTTACCTTTATTCAGAGTTTAGATTATCTGACCTGATTCTGTTCTTTGTGCTTTAGCCAAGAGGGAGCTTACATTTCAAGTATACTACCTTATTAGTATATTTCTTTTTCCTGCACATCCAGGCATGATGTGCCTCCCTGCACACACATAGTATGGTCTCAAATGTAGAAAACACAAATTAATGCCTGAGATGGAAAGTGATCATACTGTAAGTCATTCTAACTCCCTTGATGTTAATCTCTTGAGAAGGTAGGTACCTCAAACAAACAACAAAAATAACACAGGACGTTAAGGGAGTATTCATATCACCTTATTCAGCTCAAACATGAGTACTGGTAAATGATACCCAGCTTCCACATGCTTCTGGGAGAGATGTCCAAAGTCAACTGTGTCTGGGGACTGACCTCTGGAAGTGACTTCTTTATCAAAGATCAAGATGAATTGTGTGCTGGTGAATGAGTCAAATTCAGTAAAGAGAGCTGCCTGTTCTTACCAGCAAGAGTCTTTGCTAATAGAGAGCTGAACATCTCCTTTTGACACTGGTGTATGGGTCAAGGTTTATCATGTTAGAAAATAGTTGGGTGGCTTGTTTTGTGATCTGATGCTATGAATCGTTGTGACAGGGAAAAATAGGCTCTTTAATTACTAATTATCCAAATGTTACAGGCCTTCTAAAGCTTACTTAATGTGAGTAGTTCCCTAGCTTTGTCCAGTTTGCCATTACATGTTTCATATCACATATAAAAAACACTTTTGAAAATGTACTGTTTTAATAAGTGTGAAAATTTGATTTGCTGTTTGTTGCTGACAAAGTACTTTCTCAGGAGAAATGATTAATCTTTTTTTTTTTTTTAATGAGATGGAGTCTTGCTCTTGTTGACCAGGCTGGAGTGTAATGGCGTGATCTTAGTTCACTGCAACCTCTCTTCCCAGGTTCAAGTGCTTCTCCTGCCCCAGCCTCCTGAGTAGCTGGGATTACAGGCACCCACCACCACACCTGGCTAATTTTTTGTTTTTTTTTTAGTTGAAACAGGCTTTCACCATGTTGGCCAGGCTGGTCTTGAACTCCTGACCTCAGGTGATCCACCTGAGTCAGCCTCCCAAAGTGCTGGGATTACAGGTGTGAGCCACTGCGCCCAGCCTAATCATTTATTTTCTAATACAGCTAAGAATCACTTTTCCTTCTAATATAAGGACATTTTTCTCATTTTAACATACCTAAAATCAGAATGTTTTATATAAGATGGCATCATAGATTCAGTTAAATATGCAATCGTGACTCAACTAAGTAAATCCCAAGGATACTACAATTGTGTAACCAGTATAAATGCAGTATAAAATTATTTTATTTCAGAGCCAAAAATAAGTTGGTAATGTCTTAAAAATAATAGCCTAACAGTTTGGCAATATCTTTTTTTTTTTTTTTTTTTTTTTTGAGATGGAGTTTCGCTCTTGTTACCCAGGCTGGAGTGCAATGGTGCGATCTCGGCTCACTGCAACCTCCGCCTCCTGGGTTCAGGCAATTCTCCTGCCTCAGCCTCCAGAGTAGCTGGGATTACAGGCACGCACCACCATGCCTAGCTAGTTTTTTGTATTTTTAGTAGAGACAGGGTTTCACCATGTTGACCAGGATGGTCTCGATCTCTTGACCTCGTGATCCACCCGCCTCGGCCTCCCAAAGTGCTGGGATTACAGGCGTGAGCCACCGCTCCCGGCCCGGCAATATCTTTAAAATTTTAAATAGTCATGTTCTTTATGTAGAAATTATACTTTAAGGAATTTATTTTATATAAGCAATCATGTGCACAAAGATGTATACATACATATACAAAGATGTTTGTAGTATTGTATATAGTACAATGGTTAAATAAGTCATGGAATGTTCACACAATAGAATTTTATGAAAGTTAAGAGAAAAATGGGGTAGGTGTATTTGTGCAAATATGGAAGGATGTACAAAATATTTTTTTTTTTTTTTGAGACAGGGTCTCACTCTGTTGCTCAGGCTGGAATGCAGTGACACAATCATAGCTCACCGCAGCTTCCAACTCCTGAGTTCAATCCTCCTGCCTCAGCCTCTCGAGTAGTTGGAACTACAGGCACACGCTACTGTGCCAGGTTAACTTATTTTATTTTTTGTAGAGATGGGATCTCACTTTGTTGCCCATGCTGGTCTCAAACTCCTGGTTTTAAGCAATCCTCCCACCTTGGCCTCCCCAAGTGCTAGGATTACAGGTCTAATATTTATAACATTATTATAATAATATAAACATATGTTAGTGTGTTTACAGACATGGAGACCTGAAAAAATATATACCAAACTATTGAGGCAGGATTATTTTTGGGAAGTGGTGGGTCAAGGGAAAATTTTCACTTTAGCATTATGTATATTCACATCTTTTTGCAATGTGTATTTTTCTTTCAGTTTTTTATTATGGTAAACACATAAATTTATGTGTATTATAAATTTTAAAGATAGGTTTTAAGATTTTAAGGCCTTAATTACTATTATTATTATTATTGACAGAGTTTCATTCTGTTGCCCAGGCTGGAATGCAGTGGCACTATCTTGGCTCATTGCAACCTCCACCTCCTGGGTTAAATTGATTATTGTGCCTCAGTTTCCTGAGTAGCAGGATTACAGGCACATGCCACTACACCCAGCTAATTTTTGTATTTTTAATAAAGATGGGGTTTCCCTACGTTGGCTAGGCTAGTCTCAAACTCCTGGCCTCAAGCGATCCACCCACCTTGGCCTCTCAGTGTGCTGGGATTACAGGTGTGAGCCAGTGCGCCTGGCTCAGTTATTGTTCTTAATGACTTTTACTCTAAGTATGGATTCTTGTGATTCAATGCTGGAGCTAAATGCAGTATAACTCCCTTTGCCACCCTAATTGTGAACTTTTCCATCCCTGTCCATATCTAATCTCTGATCTGGTGATGGCTGGCAGTGGCACACCAAAATCATTTTATTTGTGATACACTCCTCATACCATAGAAGGTAAGTTGAATTCTGTTCAGTAAACATTTATTGTAGACCTCCTATGATTTGAGCTAAATGTTAGATTGTTAGAGAAACATAGATGAAAACGTGGGAGTTTTTCTTGTTTGTGTGTATGTGGTTTTTTTTTTTTTTGAAACAGGGTCCCACTCTGTTGTCCAGACTGAACTGGAGTGGCACAATCTTGGCTCACTCCAACCTCCACCTCCTGGGCTCAAACTATCCTTTTTCTCCTTAGCCTGAGTAGCTGGGACTATAGACACACCCTGCCATGCCTGGATAGTTTTTGTATTTTTTATGGAGACAGGGTTTCACCATGTTGCCCACGCTGGAGTTGTTTTTTTCTCCAATACAAGGTACAGAGGTGACACAGAAGAGGGAGACGGGAAGGCATGCAGTGTCAAGAATGGGCTTCAGAGTGGAGGTGGTGATGTCTAAGCCATTTTGAAGGATGGATAGCTGTTTGCTATGTGAATATTCCAGGCAGAAGAAACATAATTTATCAAGGCATGGCAATGTGAAATAGAAAATTAAAATATCCCCTCTTCTTCCTTTCTACTCTGCCCACAGAGTAGTGCCCTAATTAATGCTGTGATACCCTGTTGTTTCAGAAGGTAGTTGTAGCTGCCTCTGCAAGAGGTCATTACCTTAGAAATTCGGGGAAAATGGCATGACTGCTTGTTGGCTTGCAAGGAATTCCTTGGACTATACCTCTCTGCTTTATGACTCAGCCCACCCACACATCTGCCTTTCACTCTATCCTTATCTGTCTATAAAAAAATCCTAACAGGTGGCTGGGTGCGTTGGCTCACACCTTAATCCCAGCACTTTGAGAGGACAAGGTGGGCAGATCATGAGGTTAAGAGTTCAAGATTAGTGTGGCCAATGTGGTGAAACCCTGTCTCTACTCAAAATACAAAAAAATTAGCCAGGCGCACCTGTAATCTCAGCTACTCAGGAGGCTGAGGCAGGAGAATCGCTTGAACCTGGGAGGCAGAGGTTGTAGTGAGCTGAGATCACACCATTGCACTCCAGCGTGGGTGATAGAGCGAGACTTCATCTCAAAAAAAAAAAAAAAGAAAAGAAAAGAAAGGAAAAATCCTAACAGGTAAGGAAGAGCACTCAGTTTAAAGCCTGACTGTGCCACTCATTGACCATATGCTAACTACTTGGTAAAAACAAGCCAAGAGGGCTGGCCACGGTGGCTCACGCCTGTAATCCCAGCACTTTGGGAGGTCGAGGCGGATGGAGCACCTGAGGTCAGGAGTTCGAGACCAGCCTGACCAATACGGTGAAACCCCATCTCTACTAAAAATGCAAAAATCAGCCAGGCATGGTGGTGTGTGCCTGTAGTCCCAGTTACTTGAGAGACTGAGGCAGGAGAATTGCTTGAACCTGGGAGGCGGAGGTTGCAGTGAGTGGAGATCGAGCCACTGTACTCTAGCCTGGACGACAGAGCAACACTCTGTCTCAAAAAAAAAAAAAAAGGAAAAGAAAGAAAGAAAGAAAAAAGAATAGGAGCAGATAAGTGAAATTTTCACTTATCTTTTTGGGAAAGATGGGAAAAGAAATGTTCCAGTGTTATCCATGGTGTGGGGGGAACTGGACACTCTTTTATCTTGGTGGTAAAAGTATTAATTATTAACATTACTAATGAGATTGGACATTTAGAGATGTGTTTACTGGCCATTTGTGCTTCTTCTCTGAACTACCTTTTCCTTGCCTAAGCCTATTTTTTTAAATTGGGTTTGTTTTGTTTTGTTTTTTTTCTTCTTACTTGCAAGGGCTTTTTTTATCCTAAAGATACTAACATTTAAATTGTACCATAGGTATTTACCAATGCAGATAGACAAGAAAAATCAATGTAAGAATTAGAAAAGAAGTAAAACTGGGCCGGGCGCGGTGGCTCACGCCTGTAATCCCAGCACTTTGGGAGGCTGAGGCGGGTGGATCATGAGATCAAGAGATTGAGACCATCCTGGTCAACATGGTGAAACCCCGTCTCTACTAAAAATACAAAAAATTAGCTGGGCATGGTGGCGCGTGCCTGTAATCCCAACTACTCAGGAGGCTGAGGCAGGAGAATTGCCTGAACCCAGGAGGCGGAGGTTGCGGTGAGCCGAGATCGCGCCATTGCACTCCAGCCTGGGTAACAAGAGTGAAACTCCGTCTCCAAAAAAAAAAAAAGAAGTAAAACTGTATTTTCAGCTTATGTGATCATTTATTTAGAAAACACAAGAGAATCAACGACAGAATTAACTTAAGCCAATTCAGTCAGCAGAATATAAAATTAGTACAGAAATCAGCAGCCTTCACATATGCAAATAAACAGTTAAAGATACAAATCACAAGGTCAGGAGATAGAGACCATCCTGGCTAACACGGTGACACCTCATCTCTACTAAAAATGGAAAAAATTGGCGGGGCGTGGTGGCACACTTCTGTAGTCCCAGCTACTTGGAAGGCTGAGGCAGAAGAATCACTTGAACCTAGAAGGCAGAGGTTGCAGCAAGCTGAGATTGTGCCACTGCACTCCAGCCTGTGCAACAAGAGTGAAACAAGTGAAACTCCATCCAAAAAAAAAAGATACAGTAGTAGAGCAAACATCGTTTACAAAAGCAATAAAGATAAAATATATTTAGGAATAAACCTAATAAATGTCTAAAACCTTTATTTAAAAAACTTTAAGACCCTGAAAGACAAAACAGTAGACCTGATAAATGGAAAGACATCCCTTGTTCCTAGGACAGTTTAACATCATGAAGATGCCAGGTCTGTCTAAATTACTTTATATATCTAATCTAATCCCAATCAAAATAGTATCAAATTTATTTATAGAGCTAGACAACTCAGTTTTGAAGTTCATTTGGGAAAATAAACAGATAAGAATAACTAAGAGAACACTGAGAAAAGCTATAAGGAGTGACTGCACCTACTAGATACTAGAACATCCCGTAGAGACTATAATTAAAACAATTTGGTCTAGCACACAAATTAGCAGGCCGACCATTGGAATAACAAGTTGAGAGGTAGGCATATATCTGGGAATTTAATATACAATAAAGATGACATTACAAATCACCAGGACAAAAAATGTACGTTTAAATAAATGACACTAGGACAGCTAGAAAAAGATTAATTAGATTCATACCTCACACCATGTATAAGCATAAACTTCAGGTGAGTGCAGTGGCTCACACCTGTAATCCCAGGGATTTGGGAGGCTAAAGTGGGTGAATCACTTGAGGTCAGGAGTTCGAGGCCAGGCTGCTCAATATGGTGAAACCCTGTCTCAACTAAAAATACAAAAAAATTAGCTGGGTGTGATGGTGAGTGCTTGCAGTCCCAGCTACTCAGGAGGCTGAAGCATGAGAATCACTTGAACCCAGGAGGTAGAGGCTGCCGCGAGCCAAGATTATGCCGCTGCACTCCGGCCTGGGTGACAAAGCAAGACTTCGTTTCAAAAAACAAAAGCGTAAACTTAAAAATTCAGAGATCTATATGTAAAAAAGAAACCATATTAAGTGCCAAACAAGGCCAGGTACCATGGCTCATGCCTGTAATCCCAGCACTTTGGGAGGCTGAGGCGGATGGATCACCTGAGATTAGAATAGCCTGGCCAACATGATGAAACCCTGTCTCTACTTAAAATACAAAAATTAGCTGGGGGTGATGGCAGCGAGCCCTGTAATCCCAGCTATTCAGGAGCCTGAAGCAGGAGGATCGCTTGAACCCAGGAGGCAGAGGTTGCAGTGAGCCAAAATTGCACCACTGCAATCCAGCCTGGGTAACAAGAGCAAAACTGTCTCCAAAAAAAACAAAAGTGCCAAACAGAAACATCACCGAATTTTCCTATAATCCAGCCTTACAGAAAGCCTTATGGGAAGGCTCAGAATGCAGATGTAATTTTAAAAACTACATGAAAATATTTTGGTTGTGGTTAAAAAACACATACATTTATCCTTTTGACAGTTTTTAAGTATACATTACAGTGTTGGCAACTGTATGCACGCTGTTGTACAGCAGATCTCTAGAACTTGTTCATCTGTGTGACTGAAACTCCATACCTGTTGAACAACAGCTCATTTCCCCTCCTCTCAGCCTCCCCCAACCACCATTCTACTTCCTGCTTCTGTGAATTTGTGTACATCATATAACTGGAATCATGCAGTATTTGTTTTTTTGTAATTGGCTTATTTTACTCTGCACAGTGTCGTCAGGGTTCATCCATGTTGTAGCATATGATGGGATTTCCTTCTTTTTTTAAGGTTGTATAATATTTCTTTGTATGGCCGGGCGCGTTGGCTCACGCCTGTAATCCCAGCACTTTGGGAGGCCGAGGCGGGTGGATCACGAGGTCAAGAGATCGAGACCATCCTGGTCAACATGGTGAAACCCTGTCTCTACTAAAAATACAAAAAAAATTAGCTGGGCATGGTGGTGCCTGCCTGTAATCCCAGCTATTCAGGAGGCTGAGGCAGGAGAATTGCCTGAACCCAGGAGGCGGAGGTTGTGGTGAGCTGAGATCGCACCATTGCACTCCAGCCTGGGTAACAAGAGCGAAACTCCGTCTCAAAAAAAAAAAAAAAAAAAAAAAAAAAAATTTCTTTGTATGTATATCCGTGTTTTGTTTATTCCACCACAATGGAGATTTGGTTGCTTCCACATCTTAGTTGTTATGAACAGTGCTGCAGTGAACATGGGTGTACAAATATCTCTTTGAGATCCTGTTTTCAGTTCATTTGGACATATATCCAGAAGTGGAATTGCTAGGCCATATGGTAAATCTATTCTTATTTTTATTTATTTTTTATTTTATTTTATTTATTATTATTATTTTTTTTTAAGACAGAGTCTTGCTCTGTTGCTAGGCGCCAGGCTGGAGTGCAGTGGCGGGATCTCGGCTCACTGCAACCTCCGCCTCCCGGGTTCAAGCAATTCTCCTGCCTTAGCCTCCCGAGTAGCTAGGATTACAGGCGCACGCCACCACGCCCAGCTAATTTTTGTATTTTTAGTAAAGACAGGGTTTCACCATGTTGGCCAGGATGTTCTTGATCTCTTGACCTCATGATCCACCTGCCTCAGCCTCCCAAAGTGCTGGGATTACAGTAAATCTATTTTTAATCTTTCATGAAGCTCCATACTGTTTTTCATAGAAGCTATATCATTTTACAGTCTCACTAATGGTGCACAAGCATTCCAGTTTCTCTGAATCCTCTTCAACACGTGTTTTCTGGTTTTTTGATACAGAAGAAAATTCTAATAGGTATAAGGTAGGACCGTTCTAGTGGCTGTGAAGTAATACCTCATTGTGGTTTTGATTTTCATTTCCTTGAAGAAAGTGAAGTTAAGCATCTTTTCATATGATTGTTGATTATTTATCTTCTTTGGAGAAATGTATATTCAAGTCCTTTGCCCATTTAAAAAATTGGGTTAATTATGTTTTTTGTTACTGGGTTATAGGAGGTCTTTATTTTAGATATTAACACCCTACCCAATATATGGTTTGTAAATATTTCCTCCCAATTTTGCAGGTTATCTTTTTATTCTGTTGATTGTTTCCTCTGATGTGCAGAAGTTTTTAAGTTTAACGTAGTCTTATTTGCCTATTCTTGCTCTTATTGCCTGTGTTTTTGGTGTCATATTCAATAAATTATTGTCAAATCCAATGTCATGAAGCTTTTTCCCTCTTGTTTTTTCCTAGGAGTTTTAGTTTTTGGCCTTACTGTTTAGGTCTTTAATCTATTTTGAGTCAATTTCTGTATATCATGTTAAATAAGAGCCGATTTTCATTCTTTTGCATGTGGATATTTGGTTTTCTTACACATTTGTTGAAGAGACTATCCTTTCCCCATTGTGTAGTTTCGGCACCCTTGTTGAAGATCATGTGACCTTATATGAGAGAGTGTATTTCTGGGCTTTCTATTGTTCCATTGGTTTTCATGTTGGTCTTTATGCCAGTACCAAACTATTTTGAATATAGGAGCTTCGTAATAACTTTTTTTTTTTAAAATAGGACAGAATATCACTGTGTTTCCCAGGCTGGTCTCAAACTCTTGGGCTCAAGTGATCCTCCCCCCTCAGCCTCCAAAAGTGTTGGGATTACTAGTGTGAACCACCATGCCCATTCTGTAATAGTTTCAAAATCATGCCTGTAATCCTAGCACTTTGGGAGGCCGAGGTGGGCAGATCACTTGAGGTCAGGAGTTTGAGATCAGCCTGACCAACATGGTGAAACCCCGCCTCTACTAAAAATACAAAAAGTAGCTGGGCATGGTGACACACGCCTGTAGTCCCAGCTACTTGGAAGGCTTAGGCAAGAGTATCACTTTAACCTGGGAGGCAGAGATTGCAGTGAGCCAACCAGGATCACACCATTGCACTCCAGCCTGGACCACAGACCAAGACTCCATTTCAGAAAAATAAAGGAAAAGGAAATATGATGACTCCATCTTTGTGCTTCTTTATAAATATTGTTTTGGCTATTTGGAATCTTTCGAGGTTATGTGTAAAGAGTTTAGAGTTGTTCTATTTCTGGAAAAAAAAATGCCATTGGATTTTTGATAGGGGTTGCATTGAATCTGTAAAATGCTTTGGACAGTAACAACATTTTTTTTTTTTTTCAGTAACGACATTTTAACAATATAAAGTCTTCCAGTCCTTGAACACAGGATCTCTTTCCTGCTTCTAATTTCTTTCAGAGATGTTTTGTATTTTTAATGTCACCTCCTCAGTTAAGTCTATTCCTAAGTATTTTGTTCTTTTTGATGCTATTATAAATGGAAATATTTTCTTAATATTCTTTCCAGGTAGTTCATTGTTAGTGTACCGAAAAACAACCGATATTTTTTTTTTTTTTTAAAGAGGAAACAGGGTCTCCCTCCATTGTGCCCAGGCTGGAGTGCAGCAGTGTGATCATAGCTCACTGCAGCCTCCACCTCCTGGGCTCAAGTGATCTTCCTCTTCAGGTTTTCTGAAAGAATTTGAGAAAGATTGACATTAATTCTTATTTAAATGTTTGATAGAATTCTCCAGTAAAGCTGTCAGGTCCTGGGCTTTTCTTTGTTGGGGAGTTTTTAGTTACTGATTCAGTCTCCTTGCTAGTTATAGGTCTGTTGAGATTTTCTATTTTTTCGTTATTCAGTCTTGGTAGGTTTATCTTTCTAGGAGTTAATCCAATTTCTTGTATATTATCCAATTTGTTGGTAAGCAATTATTCATAGTAGTCTTTCTTTTCTTTTTTTTGAGAAAGGTCTCTCTCTGTCATCCAGGCTAAAGTGCAGTGGCACAATTATGGCTCACTACAGCCTCAGTTCTCCTGCCACAACCGTTGGTAGCTGGTACTACACAAGCAGACTCACCCATGCCAACTACTTTTTGTGTTTTTTGTAGACACAGGTGTTGCCATGTTGTGCAGGCTGGTTTCCACCTCCTGGGCTCATGTGATTTGCCCACCTTGGCCTCCCAAACTGCTGAGATTGCAGGCATGAGCCACTGTACCTAGCCCATAGTCTCTTATAATTCCTTTTATTTCTGCGGCATCCAGTTGTAATGTCTCCTCTTTTATTTCTTATTTTAGTTATTTCAGTCTTCTTTATTTTTTTCTTAAGAAAGCTAAGGGTTTGTCAATTTGTTGATCTTTTCAAAAAACCAACTGGCTTGTTGATTTTTGCCCCCTATTTCTCTATTCTCTGTTTCATTTAATTCTACTGTAATCTTTATTATTTCTTTCCTTCTTTTTTTTTGTTTTTTTGTTTTTGTTTTTTTTTGAGATGGAGCCTTACTCTGTTGCCCAGGCTGGAGTGTAGTGGTATGCTCTCAGCTCACTGCAACCTCCATCTTCTGAGTTCAAGTGATTCTCCTGCCTCAGCCTCCCGAGTAGCTAGGACTACAGGCGCCTGCCACCACACCTGACTAATTCTTTGAATTTTTAGTAGAGATAGGGTTTTACCCTGTTGGGCAGGCTGGTCTCAAACTCCTGACCTCAGGTGATCTACTCACCTTGGCCTCCCAAAGTGCTGAGATTACAGGCGTGAGCCACCACGCCCAGCACCTTCTCCTAATTTTGGATTTAGTTCTTTTTTTAGTTCCTTATGTTATAGTTTGGTTTTTGATTTGAGAACTTAATTCTGTAATAATTTTTAAAAAAACATCTTTTGCATGGTTAAAAAAAAGCCATAAACAATGTCGAAAAAACAAATGCCTGCTATCCAAATGTCCATAAAGGGAAAAACAAAAACAAATGCCATACCAAAAGAAAATATTTCCTTCCTTCCCTCCCCTCTTCCCTTCTCTCTTTCCTTCCCTTCCCTTCCCCTTTTCCTTCCCTTCCCCCTTTCCTTCCCTTCCCCCTTTCCTTCCCTTCCCCCTTTCCTTCCCTTTCCTCTTTCCTTCTGTCCGTCCATCCATCCGTCTTGTCTTTCTGTCTTTCTTCTGTCTTTCTTGACAGAGTGTCACTCTGTTGCCCAGGCTGGAGTGCAAGTAGTGCAATCATGGCTCAGGCCGCCTCAGCCTCCTGGGCTCAAGTGATCCTCCTGTCTCAGCCTCCTTAGTAGCTAGGCCTACAGGCACATGCCACCACATGGGCAGTTTTTTATTTTTTGTAGAGGTAGGGTTTTATTATGTTGCCCAGGCTGGTTTTGTACTCCTCCCATGTTGGCCTCCCAAAATGCTTGGATTATAGGTATGAGCCCCTGCACCTGGCCAGAAAAGATTTCTAATATAAGGAAAAATAAACAGAGAAGGCTGGTAGAAAAAAATGGCTAAGTGACATGAACATTCACTTCACTTAAAAACAGACAACATCAAATGGCCCTTAAGTCCTCTGCAAAAAGGTTTAATCTCACTAATGATCAAGGAAACACAAATTAAAACTGTACTAGGATACCAGTTCTCAGCTATCAAGTTGGCAGCAATCAAGAAATTAGACAACACACTCCAAAGGTGAGGCTGTGGGGAAGCAGTATACCTGTACATTGCTAGTAGTAATGCAGTGTGGTAAAAACCCTTTTTGGGGAAGAATTTTCCAAGATGTGACAAAATTGATAATTATTTGCTTTTTCATTTAGAATTCTCTCATCAGAATTTACTCTGAAAGATATGCCCTAATTAGTATAAAAATATATTTGCAGAAGGCTATTTGTTGCAGCATTATTTTTAATTGTAAAATATTAGAAACACCTACATGTCTAGACATAGGATAATAGTTGAATAAACTGTGTACAGAGTACTACACAACTATAAAAAAGAATGAAGAATGCTGATAGAGAATGATTTCCAGGGTGTATTGTTAAGTGGAAAAAGCAAAGTGCAAAAAATATAATATACTTCCTTTTGTTCATGAAAGGGAAATGAAAAGACATATATGTCTGCTTATTTTTATAAAAAATTGTAAATATATATATGTATCTACTACCTATAGAGAGGAGGATGGGTGGGATTGGGGTACAAGTGATTGTTGGGGTAGTAATACTTCTTTAAGCTAACTTTTTGGTATAGTTTTGGCTTTTGGAACCATGTTAATTTTTAATCAGCAAGATTGGGAAAGACTTATGGAATATAAACAAAAAATGAACCTAACTCTGTTAACTATATAACCACACCAAAACAGGAAAAAATGAGAACTAACTCAAATAGCTTTTTACCATGATACTTTAATTATATGTCCTAAGTCTAAAGACCAAAAGGACTACAAGTAAATACTGAACACTAGTTAGAAGATTTATCTTTCATATTGCCATAAGATAGCAATTTTTGGCTGGTCGCAGTGACTCACGCCCGTAATCGCAGCTCTTTGGGAGTCCAAGGCGGCCAGATTGCTTGAGCCCAGTAATTTGAGAGCAGCCTGGGTAACATGGTAAAACTCCGTCTCTACCAAAAATGCAAAAAATTAGCTGGGCGTGCACCTTTGGTCCCAGCTACTCGTGAGTCTGAGTTGAGAGGATTGCTTGAGCCTGGGAGGTGGAGTTTGCAGTGAGCTGAGATCATGCCACTGCACTCCAGCCTGGGTGACAGAGTGAGACCCTGTCTCAAAAAAATAATTTTTAAAATGTACTTCCTGTGTATGGTCGGATTGAGAAATGAGTAAAATATATTGAGACTATTGTGAACCAGGTTTTGTCCTATTAGAGAAGGGAATTATACATGGAAAGAAGGAAAATTAGAATGATGTTGAATTGGAAATGGAAGTATTAATATGAACTTATCATTTTAAATATAGTTAGAAACACATGTTATACATGTATTAATTTCTTGATCCACCAAAAGGGCTTAGAAAAGATAACCAATAGCACTGAGTACCCCTGCTTCTAAGATCTTGGGGGTTTTTTTGTTTTGTTTTTGTGTGTTTTTTTGATACAGAGTCTTGCTCTGTCGCCTAGGCTGGAGTGCAGTGGCGTGATTTCCACTCACTGCAACCTCTGCGGGTTCAGGGGATTCTTCTGCCTCA
Source organism: Aotus nancymaae (assembly GCF_030222135.1). Lineage (NCBI taxonomy): Eukaryota > Metazoa > Chordata > Mammalia > Primates > Aotidae > Aotus > Aotus nancymaae. The sequence continues at coordinate 34,489,568 of NW_026988428.1, forward strand.
GCCTCTCAAGTAGCTGAGACTAAGGAGTGCGCCACCATACTCAGCTAATTTTTGTATTTTTAGTAGAGATGGGGTTTCATTGTGTTAGCCAGGATGGTCTTGATCTCCTGACCTTATTATCTGCCCGCCTTGGCCTCCCAAAGTGCTGGGATTACAAGTGTGAGCCACCACGCCTGGCCAAGATCTTGGTTTTTAAATACCATTCATTTTTCCCTAAAAGGAGCCACATTTTCCTTGAAGAAAGGTATAATTCTAGGGCTGGAGCAGGAAAAGTACCTCGTGAGCATGAAATATCTTATGTCATAAAACAACTGCTCAAAATAATGGAACTGTGTCCAAAGGACATAAGAATCAGTATGAAGGGGACTCCTATTGGCCAAATTTGCAAAAATAAGAGCATCAAAATAATGATAGTAACAGAATAGTCATGGAATAAAATGAGAATCAGTGGGCTCATGTTGATATAAATAACTAGGGGAGAAAGGAAAGCTTTTTCTTTTTTTCTTTGGAAATGGAATCTTGCTCTTTTGCCCAGGCTGGAGGGCAATGGCACAATCCTGGCTCACTATAACCTCCCCCTCCCAGGTTCAAGCAGTTCTTGTGCCTTACCCTCCCAAGTAGCTGGGACTACAGGCATGCGCCACCATGCCCAGCTAATTTCTGTATTTTTAGTGGAACAGGGTTTCACCATGTTGGTCAGGCTGGTCTCGAACTCCTGACCTTGCGTGATCTACCCTCCTTGGCCTCCTAAAGTGCTGACATTACAAGTGTGAGTCACCGTGCTGGCCAGGAAAGCTTTTTCTTATAATAAATACCAGCAAATAAATGTAGAAGAAATGGTGGAGCTATAAAATTATCATATTGTAGTTGTTATTATAATAATTGATTCCGTCACTTCAGCAGCACATATACTAAAATTGGAACAATGCAGGGAAGATTAACATGGCCTCTGAGTAAGGATGACACAAAACTTGTGAAACATTCCATTAAAAATAATTTTTTTTATATGCCAGCTGCAGTGGCTCACACCTGTAATCCAGTCACTTTGGGAGGTCAAGGCAGGAGAATCCCTTGAGCCCATGAGTTTGAGACCAGCCTGGGCAACATAGAGAAACCCCATCTCTATTTAAAAAAAAAAAAAAGAAGTTGATTTCACCAAGAATTATCAACGGATGCTAAAACTAGTGAGTTGAAAGGATGACAATGTATATAACATTTATAGTCTCAAAAGTATCCTCCTACTGTAAATTACTTGTTAATTACAAGGGGAAGAATGGTAACTACAGTGAATTTATTTAGCAGATACCATGTTCACCAAAGTAACCAACTTTGCAATTAAAGTTATATTACCATAATGGAGCAGTTGCATCCTGACATCATGTTTTGAGAAAAACATTACTTCTGGCTGGGCATGGTGGCTCATGCCTGTAATCCCAGTGCTGCATTTTGGGGGCTGAATTAGGATTCCTTGAGACCAGTAGTTTGAGACCAGTCTGGGCAATATAGTGAGACCCCATCTTTACCCCCGCCCCCGAAAAAAAAAGAAGACAACAAATTATTTCTATGGAATTTCTGCCAAAATGTATAACCTTAAACTAATTATAAGAAAATATGAAACAATCCAAAATTGAAGAACATTTTACAAAATAATTAGTCTGTACAAAAATATTAAGACAATAAAAGAAAAAGTAAGGCTGAGAAACAGTTCTGGATTATAGGAGAATCAAGAGACAGGACAACTAAACATGTGGGATTTCCTCCAGTAGATCCCAGATCAGGAAGAAGGGTGAGGGGAAGACCTACAGAGGACATTATTGAGACAACTGGCTATGTTGGAATATGGCTTGTGGGTTAGATAATAGTTTGTATCAATGTTGAATTTCTGGATTTTGGCTGGGCTCAGTGGCTCACACCTGTAATCCCAGCATTTCAGGATGCTGAGGTGAGTGGATCGCTGGACCCCAGTTCAGGTCCTGCCCTGGGCAGTATATATAGCAAGACCTCATCTCAAAAAAAAAAAAAAATGAAACAAAAAAGAAGAATTTCTAGATTTTGTTGTTTTGTTTTTTTGAGACGAAGTCTTGCTCTGTCACCCAGGCTGGAGTGCAATGGTGTGATCTTGCCTTAATGCATCCTTCACCTCCTGGGTTCAGGTGATTCTCCTGCCTCAGCCTCCTGAGTAGCTGGAATTACAGGCAGGTGCCACCATGCCTGGCTAATTTCTGTATTTTTAGTAGAGACAGTTTCACCATGTTGGTCAGGCTAGTCTCGAACTCCTGACCTCTATTGATCCACCAGCCTAGGCCTCCCAAGTGTTAGAATTACAGGTGTGAACCATTGCACCTGGCCAATTTCTGGATTTTGAATAATATCCTGGGGTTATATAAGACAGAATTCCTTATTTTTAGGAAATATGTTTGAAATATTTCTGGAAAAAGAAGTACATGTACTTTGATCTCAGCAGTTATTAAAATTAATTCTAAGAAAATAATTAGACATGTGCTAAGGTGAAAATACTGAATTATTCTGTAAATAGTTACAAAAATTTGGAAATATCAGATGATAGTCTATAGGGGATAAAAAAATTAATTAAAAAAATAAAAATTTAGAAGTAACTTAGTATCTGATAATAAGGAATTGTGTAAGTAAATCATGGCACATTCATGCAGAGATATACTATCCAGCCCTTAAAAGTTATGTTACACAGTGAGATGTTTCCAGTTGTATTAGTGGAGGTTTTCTGGTTGCAAGAAACAGAGGCCACCTTACATAGGCTACCTTAAATACCTGAAGTAGGTCACAGAAACACAACGTTTGAGAAACCCCTAGAAAGGAGAGATAACTCTGGGAATCTCAACCTTGAAGTTTAAAACCTTCCTTCTTTCTAGGGCATTGCCGCATGGTCATAAAGTTTCACCATTTTAGGACCTGCAGTTTCTTGATTCAGTATTTAAATTCTAAAAAGAAAAAGAAAAAAAAGGATCTCATTGGTCTAGCTCTTATAAGAGCTATATTTACTTTATAGAGAGGTATGGAAGGATAGTTTGGGTGTGGATTAGGCCCATTCTTATACAAAAGGAAACTGCTTTTTGTGCATTAGGAAGCTACTTCAGCTGTTATATACCTCAGTAAGATTTTGTAAAGTTTTTTTGTTTCGTTTTTTTTTAAAGGAGAATACAAAATACAGTGTACAGTATGATTCCATTTTGTGGAACTATAGAGTGAGCTTTGGGGTTGGGGTAAAAAATCAAGACTTTGGTTTGGATGTGTTAATTTTGAGATTCCTATTAGACGTTCAAGTAGAGAGCTGAAATTTTTTTGTGCCCACAGTGGCAAACAAGTAACCTCTGCCCTTATGTTTTTCTAGATCAAATTCAATCCTTCTGTTCCTGTGGCATAGAACTGAGGGGTCTCATCCAAGTTTTCTTTCAGACAGTTAAGCAAATCCTAAGCTTCTTTTCTTGAAAAATAATGAGTGTTCTCCAGGCACCTGCACAGCACTCATTCCATTTGAGGCAGGATTTCCTGCCTGGCACAGATGCATGTTAGACTCAGTATTCCGTTCCCACCCACCTCCCCACATCTCTGTCAACTCTTTGTCTGGTATGTTGAGCAGTCACATATCATTCTGGGCTTCATTTTCCTCCTCCATAAAAATTATCCTTGGCTTCTTTTATTTATGTTTTTGATTTTTATTTCTAATTGGTCTAAATCAAATTATAAATAAAAATCACCTAAACATTCTCTTTCCCTTTTTTTTTTTTTTCCCCGTGGAGATGGAGTCTTGCTCTGTCACCCAGGCTCGAGTGCAGTGGCATGATCTTGGCTTACTGCAGCTTCGCCTCCCTGGTTCAAGCAATTCTCCTGCCTCAGCCTTCCAAGTAGCTGGGACTACAGATACGTGCCACCACGCCCGGGTAATTTTTGTATTTTTAGTAGAGACAGGGTTTCACCATATTGGTCAGGCTGGTCTTGAACTCTTGACCTCGTGATCTACCCTCCTCGGCCTTCCAAAGTGCTAGGATTACAGGCGTGAGCCACTGTGCCTGGCCCCCCTTTACCTTTTGTTTCTTTTTCAAACAAATGAGGCAGTGATAGTTCAGCTCACAGTGGTAAACACTTTTAAGAGCTGGAAGCTAATAAATGCAAATGTTTAATTTTTCAGATATCCACACAGAAGCAGTTCAGGCTGCGCTGGCAAAGCATAAAGAACAGAAGATGGCTTTGCCCATGCCAACCAAAAGACGATCCACATTTGTTCAGTCTCCTGCAGATGCCTGCACGCCTCCTGGTAGGTTTATCAGAGCTTTTTCTCTGTGACAGTTACTACCTTGATGTTCCTGAAATAAGTTCTGCTATTTCTTTTCTGAGGTAAGAACCAGAATCTTCTCCCCACCATTAGTGCAATGTAAGAAAACTGTGAAGGTGACTTTTGCGTTTCACCTCATAAATAGCACACAAAAGATGCCTTAAGAGTAAAACTATTCAAAACAAAACAAAACAAAAACTTTCCTTCTAAATTCCAGCCTTTTTTCCTCCCCCATAACCCCCAAACTTATATAGTTATAAATATAGGCCAAAGCTTAGGCCAAAATCCTGCTGTGGTTAAATAGCCACTTTCATTGTCACCGAAAATACCACTTGTAGTCATATATTTATTTCATTTATACTCGTAGACCAAATGCTTCATCTCTGCAGCAGGCATAAGAATAGTTGGACTTGGGACAAAAGTTTGTGTGTCATTGACGATTACGGAAGAGCAATCATGCAAAGTTGTAATAGACCTGCAAAACGTATATAAGTGTGTTTATGTGTGTGTGTGTTAATGTATTTTGTACACATTTATGTATTTTTAAGAATCTACTTTTTATAATGGGGTCATGAGATCAATGGGAACTAGGTATCTTTATCCCATCCCTGTTCACCATACTTGGAATCCTTATACCCCCTAAAGTAAATTTAAGAGTTATAACTTCATATTTGAGGAATAACTGGAAATAATCTAAGTTGTCTTATCTGTTCAGAATCTTTCCCAAAGTTTTTTAAAACCTTTAAAAAATTTTTTTTTATACTTCTCTAGTGGAAGCTTGAAAAAAATTTTTTTAGATCAAATTCCAGACAAGATCTTGATATAGGCCTTTGAGACTAAACATAGTAAATCTATTTCAGAGCCTCAATATAGTGTCTCTCTTTCTACCTTCATGTTACTGGTAATGAAATCTTTGGAAACAAATTTCCCCATACTTTTTTGGTCTAAACTACTTACTGTGTATTTGGGGAGATTCCTAGGTTGCCTTGTGGTTGACTTTTATTTACAGCTGTCAAGTGTTTAAGCTGTTTATACTGATCCTATTCCCTGATTAATATTAATAGTTTTCTCCTTGGTTTTGGCTAACTTCTCAGAGCATTTGGGTATGCCATGGGCTCATTAACTGTGTGTGCTTTTTTTCTTCACATCTGTGGTGTCAATATGTTTGAAAGAGAAATAGCTCTGTGGCTTCAAGTGTTTCTCAAAATGTAGTACAGGATACCTCTAGCCGGCTATCACAGTAAGACAGTTTGTGCATACTTCAAACCTACTCATTGAAAATCTTGGATGGTTTCCCTTCTACATTAATACAGCACAAGTTGGGTCCTCGTGGACAAAGGGGGCTCTCAGTTTAGTAGCTATTCCCTTCTGGCAGATTACACTGCAGTGTGGCTGAGGGTTCAGTTGCAGTAAATGGCAAAGGGTAGGGAGCAGCATGACATATAGTTCTTAGAAACAATCCCCTCTAAAGCTGTATCAAAGACATGCAGTTTCAGAGTAAATAGGCTGCTCTCGAGGCTTTGGGTGAAATGTGAGAGTGCAGCAAAGGACCTTGAGAATGCTCAAAAGGATTGGAAACCTTTTTTGTCCCCTTTTACAAAAGTCACTGCCTGAGAGGAATTTACCAGCTCTAGAAACAAATCGCAGCTGTTCACTGAATGAGACTGTAGTCCTTTGGAATTCGCTATAAGCCTCTGTATTTCTAAACACTAATGTTCTCCTCTGTCTGCAGCCTTGGAGATGTGGCCTAATGTTCTCCATCACCTTATGTGTTTCAATAATTTCATGATTGCAAAGATATGGTCCTCTCTCCTAAGACTTGTATCCAGCAGAACAGTAACAAAAAGGTTCTGTACCCATTTATCTCCTGTTTTGGAGATCTCTGAATAGTATCTGAGAAGCCTTCATGTGCTGTGAGGGACATCTGTGTTGTCAGATAGAAGAGGAATTCTCTCACAACAAGGGGAAACATTGAGCGCACCCTGCATAGTGATTTCTCACACAGCCCCCACATGGGATGTCTTGATGCTGTCATGCGACAATTACACACATGCCTAAGACAAATACTTTGCTCTAGTGAGGAAATGTGGGAAGAACTCTATTATAAGGCTTCCATTAGCACCTTTCATTTTAGGGCATAGAATTTGCTGTTCCCATATTAGGAATCAGATGCCATTCTCTAAGAGCTACCAATTGGCTGTTTCCAATGCCTGTTGTAGTTTAACCCTACATCAGTATCTCCCAGAACTTGTTACAGCCTAATCCAAGCATGTGGAATAGGTTTTATCTTGCATATCTACTCTGATAGCCACAGAAACACTGAAACTTAAAAGAATGCCAAGTCTGCATTCAAGGAAAGGGAAGCTCAAGAGAAGGGAAGGAGAAAGAAAATTTACATTAATCGTTGCTGTTATAGGCTGTTTTTTTTTTTAATCAGCTTCTGGCCAGGGATAAAAGTGACCTAAAAACAGTCGTGGGCTGAGTGTGTTGGCTCATACCTGTAATCTCCATACTTTGGGAGGCCAAGGTGGGAGGATTGCTTGAGCCTAGGACAGGAGTAGCCTGTGCAATATAGTGAGACCGCATCTCTACAAAAAATAAAACAATTAGCCGAGTGTGGTGGTGCATGTCTGTGGTTCCAGCTACTTGAGAGACTAAGGTGGGAGGATCACTTGATCCAGAGGTCAAGGCTGCCGTGAGCCGAGATCAATCCACCGTACTCCAGCCTAGGAAATAGAGTGAGACTCCATCTCTTTAAAAAACAAACAAAAAGTTGTGCCACTCTGGCAGGGAAAAATTAGCCTAAGATTTTACAGGATTTAGTTGCCTCTTTATTTATTTGTACGCTGCCTGAGATGTCACAGCGTACATCGTAAAGCGCATCTTGGGTCAAGGCATCACTCTGCACTTGCTGTCCTGTATGCATCTGGTTTCTGGGATGACTTACAGAATGCACTAGCCAGTCAGCTTCTTTGGGAGGCACTCAACAAATAACTGTTTGAATTACTGAATTGATGAAAATTTAGAGCTGTTCTTTTTGGGGGATTTAATAAAAAAGGATTAAGGAGTAAAATATGTCAGATATTTTGGCTTTATTTATAGTATCATATAGTCTGGAAAATATGGTAAATAGTTGGCATGGGAAATAATTTGTCTTTTGTTCACAGATCACTCTTAAATGATAAGATGTCAGTCACCCTAAAATTTGTTTATTGATAAACACTAATTTCTATCTTGTAGATTAGAAAATTTAAATTCTCTAAATTGGTAGCAATCTATGGTTCTTTTAGTGCCTATGGCCTTTTTCAGAGTCTTTTAGACTGCTTGAATTACTGCCATCCAGTTCCCTTTATGTGCTGAAATCATTTACTAATGTCATGAGGCAATTACCTCAGCTCTTTCTTTGTAGGGGTTCTTTGTGTAACGCTATTACTCATTCATACAGCAAAGCACAATGCAAAAACTACAGCATATATTTTTTCCCTCTAAGCTTTTTCTGTACCCTTGTGGACTTACCCTTTGCTGCATTCTGAGAGTGCACAGATGACCAAATAGACCACTTAATAACCCTAAAGCACAGTAAGCTGTTTCAACTGGCTTAAATTTAGAAGTCTGTCTCACACAGGGCTCTGCTTGAGAGTAGCTAGAGTAAGAAAACAAGGAGAATTTCCCTTTTTTTTTTTTTTTGAAACAGCCTCTGTTGCCCAGGCTGGAGTACAATGGCTCAATCAGAATTCATTCCAGTCTCAACCTCCCAGGCTCAAGCAGTTCTCACACCTCAGCCTCTCTAGTAGCTGGGACAGCAGCTATGTATTGCCACACCCAGCTAATATTTTAATTTTTTTTGTAGAGATGGGGTCTCACTATGTTGCTTAGGCTGGTCTCAAACTCCTGGGCTCAAGAGATTCTCCCACATCGGCCTCCCAAAGTGTTGGGATTATAGGCATGAGCCAGCACACCCTGCTCTGTATTTCTATATATGGAAATGATACCCAGGAACAGACTGGGATATTATCCTTTTAACCTACTTTAAGAATGCTTCATGGAATTATACATTACGGTATGCAAAGGACTTTCAGGTACTAATGACTGCCCTGCATCATTTGTTTCTCATAAATACGCTGAAAAGTAGGAAGAGCAGATTTAGAGATGAGGAAATAAGCAGGTCCATAGTGGCTAAGTAATTTGCCCCAGGTCAAAAAGTAACTAAGTGTCAGACTCAAAATCTTCTTGGTTATGTTCATTATTCTATTAAACTGTCGTCTTTATTTAGAAAATTCTCTATACTTTATAGCCACAGCTCATGCCTATAATTCCAGCACTTTGGGAGGCTGAGGCTGGAGGATCCTTTCAGCCCAGGAGTTTGAGACCAGCCTGGGTAATATAGCAAGAGATCTCATCTCTACAAATAATATTTTTTAATTCATTCATAATGCTAAATAAAATAAAATTTTTAAAAATGAACTGGGCATGGTAGTGCATGCCTGTGGTTCTAGCTACTCAGGAGGCTGAAGTGGGATAATCAGTTGAGTCAAGGCTGCAGTGAACCATGATCACAGCACTGTACCCCAGCTTGGATAACAGAGTGAGACCCTCATCTTAAAAAAAAACACAAAAACCTCTTTTCCTAATAGATACTCATGTATATGCATGGTACTGGAATGAGTATTTTTACAAACAAATTAAATAACTGTTGTCTTCTGAATGCTTATAGTCCAAAATATTTATCAGTCTGTTAATTTGAAGTTAAAAGAGAATACCTGCTGATTTACCAGTTTGGAGAGTCTTTCCTAAATATTCTAATTTTAACCTAAACCACAAAGTAAACAGAGTTGGCAAATCAGACCTCCATAATAAATGTGCCGTAATTAACAGAGTCAGATCATTTTAATAGTGTATTTCATGATTGGTATGGGTTACGACCAGTGGTCCCCAGCTACTTGGGAGACTAGTGAATATCCAGTGTTCTTTAAGCCAAGGCACAATAAAAACCCACGATATCCAGTTGAATTTGTTTGTTTCAATACCTGATTGTAAAATTTAAGGTTTGATGATAAGAGTAATTTTATGGTTACAATTTGTTGCATGCCCTCCATGTACCAGTCAAAGGGCCAAGTGCTTAACATATATTTTTTTCATTTTTAGTTCTCTCAGCAGTCTTCTTCCCCATTTTACAGATGAAAAAACAGGTTTAGAGAGGCTCAATAACTTGCCCAGACTTCTGTTTTTAGACACATAACCAATTAGATCACCTGAAAATTCTCTCCTAGAAAGACAGGGGAAAGAAAATGTTCTTTTAGAAATGCTGAGTAAAGTGTAACCAGCTTTTTTTTTGAATGCATACAGGAGCAAGGGAGAATGATGAACAAATCCACTGGCCTGTGGCGAGGAATATCCGTAAATGGGGGACCTTAATTTTAACTACAGTAATAAAACCTTGGGCCTGTTTAAGGTTGAGGTAGCAAGCTGGAATTAAGATCCCTGGAGGGAGTTACATCTTTAGCAGTTGAGTGAATTAGAAGAAGGTAACTTGTCAGCAAAAGAAGATGTCAGAAAAGCTTGCCTGGTGCCTGGCCTTGAAATAACAGGGACAGGCCCCTTCCCTGAGAATTTGTGGTCAGTGGGTACAAGGTTTGAACGGCACTACCTGCCTGGTAAGAACTAACATTAAAAAGTGGCTATAGGCTGATGATAACCCTGGGCACAAATGATCTCTGAAAGGACACGAACTCCATGGGGGACTCAGGGTTTCCACAGAGAAAGATCTACAGAATGTGAGCTAATAAATAAAAACACTGTAGAAATAATCTACCGTGAGTGAGAGTGGAAAGAAAACACCAGACACCACGATTAAGACCCTGAGCTCTGATTTGCTCGACACCTATCAGTGGCAAAGCTGAGATTACAGTCTAGAGCAGCCTGACTTCGAAAGCCCATTTCCTAGGCCACTTGACATATTGCCTCCTATTCTGTTCTGTCCTTGAGTAAGATTTTCTGGTTAATTGTGGAGCTCTAACAATTGCTGCTTATTTGATCTAGCTTTCATATAGGCAGTCAATGAAAAAAATGTCCTTTTACTTCCATATTTTTAATAATAAAAGTTTTGTAAACTTTTTTATAGATATGGGAAAATACCTAAAAAAGAAAAAAACATTGTTTGGAGGTTCATTGTGGTTAGAGTGCCCTGGAGTAGTTACTCATGAGTGTCCCCTCTCTCAAAAGTATCTCAGCTAGTCAGGCAGCTCATGGACCTCCTGCCACTTAGCTTTCAGACCAATTTTTCAGTACCCAGCCAACTCTCTGTACACACAGACAGATTGTTGTGGGATGCTAAAAATCTCTGGGGTAGTTCTGAAAGTCTCCCTAACCCTTGTCTGCTGAATCAGTTACTCCCTGCAGGTTAGGTATAGTGTTTGATTAAGCTGCTTAGAATTTGTAGCTCAGGGTAGATTCCGGTTGGCCTTGCTTCCAGAACTAACTTTTTGATCTTCTTTTCTGTATATTCTTTTTGTTTGTTTGTTTTATTTTGGTAAGTGTTCTACAATCTATATATGCTTTTATTCCTGGCCTGCTCACTCAGGTCTCTAAAGATTTTCCTTCTCTAGCTTCAAATTTTTCCCTTGCCTGCATAGAAACTTCCTTTGCCTTTCTTTACGGTATTTCTGGAAGTCTTAAACTCCCCTAATCCACCAAAGCAAAAGAAAATAACACTCTTCTGACTGACAGTACCTCATCCCACCCAAACACACATGCACACTTCTTTCCCTGAGTTCTAGATCATGTATTATTGGCCTGGTGGTGGTTTTATTTATTTGTTCTTTCAAGTTCCTACTTGGGAGTCACCTCCCATTTCCTGGCCTAGTTCAGGTGACAGATTTTGTAGTGGTTATTAGGATGAGTTCTTCATTTTAGTGAGTCTTGACTTACCTGCCATTCTAAGCTACAGTGTGGGCCTATAATCTTGATATATGAACCCAGTCGTAGGAACCTATTAGCAGGTACTCTCTTTCTGGAAGCTTGTCTAATTTATACAGTATCCCTCAAGTGGACTGGCTCCTAGATGTTACTGTCCTGTCACCAAGGCATATTTTCATCCCCATGAATCTTTTTGTTTTTGAGATAGGATCTCGCTCTGTCGCCTAGAGTGGAGTGGAGTGACACGATTATAGCTCACTGCAGCCTAGATTTCCTGGGCTCAGAAGATCCTCCTGCCTCAGCCTCCCGAGTACCTAGGCCTACAGATGGTGTATGCCTGTAGTCCCAGCTATTCAGGAGGCTGAGGCGGGAGAATCGCCTGAGCCCAGGATGTCAAGACTGCAGTGAACCATAATCGCACCACCGCAGTTCAGCCTGAGCAACAGAATAAGACCCTGTCTTCCAAAAAAGACATATCCATCATTCCTCTCCCCTAATACCCCCCTCCCCCTAGATTTCCTCATAATCTCTCCTTCTCACCTTTTTCCATCCCCAGGTAAACATTGATCTGTTTCCTGCCACTGTACATTAGTTGTTATATATTATATATTAGTTGCATATTCTAGAACTTTATACAAATAGAACCATACAATCTTACTCTGCAGGGATGTGGATGCCTGACTTCTTTCACTCTGTGTAATTATTTTGAGATTCATTCCTGTTGTTATATAGATCACAACAGTGAAGCATTCCTTTTTATTGCTGTAGGGTATACTACAATTTGTTTATATAATCCTTTGTTGATGGGCATTTGAGTTGTTTCTCATTTGTGGCTACTACAAATGAAGTTCCTATGAACATTCATGTACAAGTCTTTGTATAGATATATGCTTTCATTTCTCTTGAGTAAATACACAGGAGTGGAATGGATAAACAGTATAGTGTTTAAATTTTTTAAACATTTTTAGATAATACATTTTCTAAAAGAACAGTCATTTCCACACATGGCTGAGGAAGAAGAGTGCTACAGCAGTTAAGAAGTTAGTAGTCTGGGCATGGTGGCTCACGCCTATAATCACAGCACTTTGGGAAACTGAGGTGAGAGAATCGCTTGAGCCTGGGAGTACAAGACCAGCCTGGGCAACATGGCAGAATGCTGTCTCTACAAAAAAATACAAAACATTAGCTGGGCATGGTGATGCTTGCCTGTAGTCCCAGCTACTCAGGAGGCTGGGGTAGGAAGATCACTTGAGCTTGGGAGGGCAGGGCTGCAGTGAGCTGTGATTGCACCACTGCACTCCAGCCTGGGCTGGATTAGCAAATTTAGCACTTTTCTTCCCAAATCAACAAGGTATATGTTTGATTGATTGATTGATTGATTGGTTGGTTGGTTGGTTGATTGAGACCAGGTCTGGTCCTGTCACCCAGGCTGGAATGCAGTGGCACAATCCTGGCTCAGTGCAGCCTCCACTTCCTGGGCTCAAGCCATCCTCTCAAGTAGCTGAGACTACAGGCACATGCCACCACACTTGGCTAGTTTTTGTATTTTTTGTAGAGACAGGGTTTTGTCATGTTGCCCAGGCTGGTCTCAAACTCCTGAGCTCAAGCAATCCATCCGCCTCAACATCCTAAAGTGCTTGAGATGACAGGCGTGGGCCAATGTGCCTGGCCAACACACTAATTGTTTATGTTTTCTAATTGGTTATAAATGGATTATAGACTACTGGTGACCAGTATTCAATAGTGCTTTGTTAAAATCACAGCAGATTATAAACTGAAAGACAAACTGTTTTCAAAATTGTTTTCTGTTGTATAGACATATTCATTATATATAAGAGCTTAGGGATGATATTTATAAGTGATAACAGTCATGAGTTTATGTTTAATCAGAGCAGAATCAGTGGGAAAACAATAAATTTCTATTAATTTAATTTTGCCCAAATTTCTACAAATTAATAGCAATTTCCTGGGTGACATATTGCTTTAAAAAGTAATAATATTTAAAGGTCCTTGTTTTGATTTTTTAAAAGATACAATCCCAGAGCAGTGCTATATTTTGTATCGACTTTACCACATAATCATCTTTTAACTTCACCCAGCTAGTTTCTTATCTGTGACCATAGAGTGAATTAGTCATAGTAAGCACCTAATTTCTTAGGTGGCATGATTTGGCATAGTATTATTTTCTTCTATTTTTTCACCAACCTTTAGTCAATTTCTGTCATCTTTCCCTTCATGTTTATAGGCTGGAACTAGCCATTTAAATTATTCTTAGGGAAAATTTCAGATTGTTCCAAATCAAAAAGAAATACATAGGCCGGGCGTGGTGGCCCACCTTGTAATCCAAACACTGGAGGCCAAGGCAGGCGGATCACCTGAGGTCGGGAGTTCAAGACTAGCCTGACCAACACGGTGAAACTCTGTCTTTATTTAAAAAAAAAAAAAAAAAAGAAAAGAAATACATACTCCTTTTAACCATTCTCCTGGGGATGAGAGGGGGAATTAATGTTTATTGGCCAGCTGCTGTGGGCTGGCACTGCTGTGGGTGCTTCCTGTACATTCTTTGTTCATGGTCTCCCAGCTATGATTAGGATAAAGGGAAGTTTCCTTAGCTTGTCTTACAAGGCCATTGATAGCCCAGTGTTAACCTACTTGTCCAGCCTCATCTCCATGACTGTCAGTCTTGCATCCTGCACTCTGGCTAGTCTCTGTTTCTTTAACGTCTTCAGAAAGTTTTCTGTCTCCTCCAGGCTTTCTTGAGTGCTGCCCCTTCTACCTGACACTGCACTCTCCCCACCTGTGGGCCCTTCATAACTAATTCCTACTTACCCATCAGGCCTTGGGTTGGGTCTTCCTTGGGCGCCTGTCTTGAACTCCTCGAACTCCTCTCAGTCCCTTAAGAGTAAAGACGATGTTTTGTTGCCCAACTTTTCATTCCTACCAACTAATGTAGTATTTAGTGTGTTTGTCAGATGGACAAATAAGCAAACAGTCTTCTCAGATGGGTAATTTTGTCCTCAAGTCACATAGCTAGTAAGAGGTGGATCCCAGAGTTTGAATGGAAGGTTGACACCAAAGCCATGTTTTTTCCGCTACACTAAGTTGCCCCATGGTTATAAGTCATTAAACACTGAGACTGGCAGGCAAACAAGGTAATTGAATTGAAACAATACTCCTAATTGCATAATTGATCCAATATAGAAACATAATGAAACCAATTTTCTGTAAACCTAATCATGAAAATACTGGTTTTACTGTCTTTTGCAAATTGGATTATTCTGATTTTAAACTTAAACAAATTAAAATATATGATACAATAAAAGCAGCCTGCAAATCCATTGGAGATTGTGGAATCTCGAGATAAGTTACCTTGCAAATACTTTATTCTTAAGGTCAAATTCGCCTGTCCCATGGGCCCTATCTCAATTTCCTCCCCTTTTTTAACATGTTTGCTAAGACAGGAATATTTGCTTCCTGGGGTACAGTTGAAATGTTAGAATATTTTCTGAAAATTACACAAAATGCTTTCTTTAAAGGGGTACAGATGTGATTACTTCTTTTTTTCTTTAAATTTTCCTTTAATCACCCCCTTTTGCATGATAGATCTCATTCTTCTTTATGGACCTCATCACTTTATCTCCTTGGGATCTGGTCACTATCTCTCCATCCTCATTTTTTTTACCCCTTATCCCCCTTCGAAGTCTTTGCTCTACTTACATAGAAGTATTTGAAATCCCTGACTAGGGGGTTGGTCCCCATCCTGTGAAACCCTTTGATTACTCCCATTTCTTAGCATCTATTTTATTCTTTTGAAATTATCTGTGGGCTTTTGTGTCTCCTGTAAGCCTTTTTAGGGCACCTACTGTGTCATAAACACTCATACACTTCAGAACCCCCAGGACTTGACATAGTTCCTGGCACATATTGTGATTAGTACTTTTTAAAAAGCAGAAACAATCAGTCTCAGGCCTCAGACCTCCCTCAGTATGAAATAATAAGTTGGAGGTAGTACAGAACAAGAAGCAAGGATATATAGTCATTATATAACTTCCTGGGGTTGTTTTTGTTTTTAAGATGGAACCTCACTGTGTCTCACAGGCTGGAGGGCAGTGGCACGATCTCTGCTCTCTGCAGCCACCACCTCCTGGGCTCAAGCGATTCTTGTGTGCCTCAGCCTCCCGAGTAGCTGGGATTACAGGTGTGCATGCCTCGCTAGTTTTTTTACTTTTAGTAAAGATCGGGTTTCTCCATGTTGGCCAGGCTAGTCTTGAACTCCTGACCTCAAGTGATCCACCCAGCTCAGCCTCCCAAAGTACTAAGAGTACAGACTTGAGCCCCAGTGCCCAGCCCAGATTTATTTAACTTTCTCTCTTGCTCTGGGCCTGCAGAATTTAACTTCTGGATTAGATCAGTAATTTGTGGTTCAGGTTCTCATTGTGAGGTGCCAGCAGTTTTCCAGCCCCATTAGTTACGTATTTGGCTCTTTGAACCAAAACAGAACATGAACCTACAGTTTCACCTGAGTTAGAGGAAAGGGTTCTGCAGCACTAACCACGGAATGCTTAATTTTTAAAAACTGAATGAAATTCAATTCACAAATCATAAATCGTAGCACTCAGAAATCATTTAGAAAGGTTAATCTCACATCAGACCAAATACTCTCTTTAACTGTATGCTTCATAAGCTTAGAACCTTGGAATGAATTCCTGACTTCTGTTTCCCTCAGCTTTTGCTTCCCTCTATTTGGTTGAGTTTTGTTTTTTTTTTCCCCCAGCATGCCTTTCTGATTTAGGCCTATTTTCCTGAAGTCAGAGCCAAGCTGAATGCAGACATCAGTGAATTTCTCACAGTTCTCCAACCGAAAATTAAGGAAAGAAATCCTGATGCTGTGCCTTCTCCTGCCATGCTTGGAAAGCTTACCTGTACCCCCTGACTGGCTGCCTTTCCTACTAAAGCCATGAGTGCCTCCAGGCTAAGGACTGTTTACGCCACTTCATTCCCCAGCACCTAGCTCATTGTTTGGCGTATATTTTTGTTTGTTTGTTTTTTGAGATGGAGTCTGGGTCTGTTGCCCAGGCTAGAGTGCAGTGGTATGATCGTGGCTCACTGAAACCTCCACCTCCCAGGTTCAAACGATTCTCCTGCTTCAGCCTCCCAGGTAGCTGGGATTACAGGCACCCACCACCATGCCTGGCTAAGTTTTTGTATTTTTAGTAGAGATGGGATTTTGCCATGTTGGCCAGGCTGGTCTCGATCTCCTGACCTCAGGTGATCTGCCTGCCTCGGCCTCCCAAAGTGCTGGGATTACAGGCATGAGCCACCACGCCCGGCCTGGCAGATATGTTTTTAACAAGAATTAAGTTTTTGTGTCTCCCTGTTAAGATCATTTCCTTAGAGACTAATAAGTACCTTCTCAAAATCAATGGAGCAACCTATCACAAGTAGAGATTGAGGAAGACATATAAGTACTTCAGTATTATTTGAACATAAGTAGATGGACTAAAAAAATTTAGATTAAGCTTACAACAGAAAAGCAGTGAATGAAGTTTAAATATTCCGAAAGAGTTTAAAAGAAAACAATTAAAAATTACCTATGGAGTTAGGCTATTTTATATTTGTAGGCTTTAGTCCATAGACTTTTCCTTGAGATTCTTGAGAAACTTTACATATTAATCTACATTAAGAATGCGAATGTTTTGCTGGTGTCGAAACTGAATGTGTGATCAATGAGCAAGAACTGAAAAGTCTCTGTTCTAGGTAGGATCGAGAATTTCTTGTTTTCTAATTCCACACAGACACATCTTCGGCCTCTGAGGATGAGGGCTCTCTGAGACGCCAAGCTGCGCTCTCTGCTGCCTTGCAACAGAGCTTACAGAATGCTGAGTCCTGGATCAACCGTTCTATTCAGGGATCGTCCACTTCTTCATCCGCATCTTCTACGCTGTCCCACGGAGAGGTCAAAGGAACCAGTGGGTCTCTAGCTGATGTATTTGCCAATACTCGAATAGGTAGGAGCTGGATCTACCCAAGAAGCCCAAATTGCCTTCCATTTGGCTCCCAGTATCCAGGAAATAGTTTATGGTTTGTGTTAGGTTTTTCGGTATGGCCCAAAAAATACAATTAGAGAAAACATGACAGTTAATGAGGCAAAGAAGGAAACACCAGCAATACATTTATCACAGGAATAATAGGTATCACCTGCATTATTGGTGAGTAGTATTGCCCACCTGAAGCCATAGCTATTTCCATAAGCAATACTCAAGCTGCAAGATATAACACCAGTCTTAGTGTGGGGTTATCCCAGCTGAAGAATATTCAGTCTATTAAAAGGTTGAAAAATGTAACATCTTAGATTTTCCCAGGATTGTTATCTGTATTTTATTAAACCAAAAACACTAAACCTGAGCAAAATCTATACTGAGCCAATATAAGTGAGGCCTTTTGTCTTTAGTGTAAAGACTGGATTTGTTGTCCTTGCTGCTGTGATATTGCTACACTGGAGTGTGCAGGCTGAGGATGTTGGTACTCTGTGAGCTGCTATCAATATACTGCAGATGCTACTATATGGAGCGTAGCTTTTGCTTGGCCCTGCTTTATGTTATGTGTGTGGTTTTTTTTAAAGAGTTGTGACATCTGCAGATAAAGATACAGCTCAGATCTCTGCTTTTGCTTAATTGGTTGTTACAAATTACACTAAGTAATGTGTGTTAACATTATGTGTCTGTGATACCTTTCCCTTTCTTTCTTGACAATCTACATTTTGGCGTCTTAATTTTCATCTCAGTGACCTGTCTATATCGCCTCATAGATCTTTATTCTGTTAACTGATTTCTAAAAAGAGAAAAACTTGGAAAAATTTCAATTCAAGACTGTAATTTTTAAAGAAATAGCTACCTTGAGGGTATGACTGCCCTCCTGAGAAAGCCACATGCCAACAACTGATGACTTGTCCTCCACGCTTTACTCTGCCCTGCTGTGCCATTTCCTGAGCCTGCTGAAGCAGCTACAAAGATGTGCACATTGACCACCTCTCCAGCCATGGAGGGTGAGCAACAGAGCCATGATTGCTGAGGTTTTATTTCCACATCTGTCTAAAAGATACCGATAGTACTTGTTAAATATATTATCCTAATACCCAGTTAACTTTTACCTGGATTTTTGTGAACAAGATATTTCATCCAGCCTCATATTTTTCATTGCTTCTACTACCCTGTGAAAAGTTATTGGTTCAGTGACTCATAGAAACCATTTTATCCACATTATTGCTTTTGGGATGTTTGTTATAACAGGAGTAATTCATGTTCTTAATAGAAAAATTCAAAAATATAGGTAAAAGAAAAGTAAAATAACATATAATCTTACCTCCCATGGATGATA
The DNA here is from genome assembly GCF_030222135.1 of Aotus nancymaae. NCBI lineage: Eukaryota > Metazoa > Chordata > Mammalia > Primates > Aotidae > Aotus > Aotus nancymaae. The sequence continues at coordinate 34,508,169 of NW_026988428.1, forward strand.
CTTTAGTATTATTACTGTAGTGTATATTCTTCTAGATTTTACTTACGTATATAAGATTTTGGTTTTGATTTTACAAAAAATGAACTGTCTTAAACATGATGTTAATAACCTGCTTTTCTTAGCAGTATGTGATGAACATCTTTTATATCATTACAATTACACTACTATTTATATAGTTTCAATATACACCACTGTATGACTCTGCCCTGGTTTATTTGGCCATTCCCCTATTAAGTAGTATCCAGTTTTTTGCTATTAATAAAAACTGCTGGAATGAATGTGCTTGAACACACAACTTTGTGCATTTGTCTGATTATTTCCTTAGGGTATATTCCTGTAAGTTTGAATTGCTGGGCCAAATAAAAATGTCTCTTTTAGTGCTTTTCATTACCACATTATCCTGTAGAACGATATACTGAAATATAGTATATTTAAAACTTTAAAAACTCTTCAACTAGTAATTATAGACTTAAGAGCATAGAGACCTTACCCCTAAATCGATTCTAGAAATTATTTATTTTATGCTTTTTCCTTTTTTAAGTTTTACAAAAAACTTAGAAGAAAACATCTGGAGAAGTTAGAGGGAGGAAAATACACGATTTGCAAGAATCACAAAAAGCCACTAAAAACTATGTAGTGGTTTTTTGTTGTTGTTGTTACATGTCCCTGTTCAACAGGGATTTTTTCCAATTTACTCGCTAAGTTTCTCCATGTTAAGAATCTTGAGGCCTGATGTGGTGGCACACGCCTGTAATCCCAGCACTTTGGGAGGCATTGGTGGGAGGATCGCTTGAGCCCAGGAGTTTGAGGCCAGCCTGGGCAGCATGGTGAGACTCCTTCGCTACTAAAAATACAAATATTAGCTGGGCACTGTGGTATGCACCTGTGGTCCCCAACTTGGGAGGCTGAGGTGGGAGGATCACTTGAGCCCAGGAGGTTGAGGCTAAGGATGCAAGGTTGCACAAAGGATCTGGTGAGCTGTGATTGCACCACTGCACTCCTGGCTGGGCGACAGAGCGAGACCCTGTCTCAAAGATAAAAAGAATCCCTATATGTGGTAGAGTAGAATAACACTATTTAGGGAAGCAATAGCGCTATTTAGGGAGCAAGGGAAGAACCTTACCTGTCAAGGAGATTCAAATTACCTATGGATTATTGTATAAAAGATAAAAGTGGACTTTTATCTAGTTTTTTCATCTGGAAACTTGTGCAGTCTGACGCACATTCAAGATATGAGTTTGCTCTTTGGTAGAAGGGAAAACATTCTAGATAACTATAATCATCAAGAAATGTTCGAGAGACTACAATATTAGTAGCCAGTTATGATCTTAGTTGATTTCATTTCGAAGTCACTGCAACTTTTATTATGATTATTTTATAACATTGGATTTCTACCAGCCTTTCTGTATAGAAAATAATGTTTTGAGAAACATTGAATGTGTGATTTGATCTTACTAAGGCTACTCAGGTCTTACAAAATAATAATTTTGAAAAGCTGATAATACCCTGACTTAACTTATTGTTCTCCCATTGTGTCTTACTAGTAGAATCTGATTTTTAAAGGTTGTTTTACAAGAGCCAATGCCCCATTTATATTCTTTCCTTCAACGTTTAAAAAAAAAATCCAATGATTTGAAGATTTTTGTTTTTGCTGCTAATATAATTCTAAATTTTGTTTTCTCCTCTCAGAGAATTTCTCTGCTCCTCCTGATGTCACCACAACTACCTCTTCCTCCTCATCATCTTCCTCCATACGCCCAGCAAACATTGACCTGCCCCCCTCGGGAATAGTTAAAGGCATGCACAAAGGATCCAACAGGTCCAGCCTTATGGATACAGCTGACGGTAAGGAGTTGTTTTTGGTAGCTACAGTGTAAATTAAACTAGAAAAATTCAAATTATGAACATTAGCTCCTACCTAGCCCAGCAGAACTACATTGTAGTTGGCCCACTAATAACTAATCCTGAGTACCTTTTTTTCATTGTCTGCAGAGTGGCAGTGTTGCCACTTAATTGAACTTAGTGGATACTTCCAAAAGATACTTTGAACAAAAACCTGATGTGGAAAAAGAAAAGAATAACAGATTTTTGCTCAAAATCATAGGAAGAGATTAAAAAAGAAAAAAAAATAACAGAAGAGAGAGATTAGGTGAAATCCTTAAGTCTAATTAATAATAGCACCATATTTGTTCTCTCTTGTCATAAAACTTGTTGTGTACATATTTGGTCCACTTGAAAGAGAAGGAGACTATGGACAAAGGCCAAACATTCTTAGAAATAAAAGCTCCTGAGGGAACTGAGGAACTAAAATATCCTTACAGTCAACAAATTTTAACTTACCATTTTTTCCCTTATAGGTGTTCCTGTCAGTAGTAGAGTATCCACAAAAATCCAGCAGCTTCTCAACACTCTGAAACGACCCAAAAGGCCTCCCTTAAAGGAATTTTTTGTGGATGACTCTGAAGAAATTGTGGAAGGTAGCAGTAAAAATACCAAAAACATAAATTCATTAAATAAATATGCCTTAAGCAGTTACTACTTGTCAGGTAATGTAGGGTTAAAGAATGAAAAAGACACAGTTCTTGGTTCAAAGAGTTCATAGTTCTCTGCTCTTTTGTCCCAATGGTCATCTGTATTTTAGCTCTTAGATGAAAATTAAGGAGGGAGGGAGGAAGGGGGAAGAAAGGCAAAGAGGTAACCATGGAGCATAGAACTGTCTTTGGAAATACACTCTTTGAAATTAGGAACTATCCCAAATACATGATTTTATGAGTTATTTATAATTGGCATTTTCTGGGATGTGGATATCAAATTCAGTACTCTTTTTTTCGTATAATATAGTCCTTTTATAAATCAACCAATCAATACGTATATTTCTGCTTTCTACAAAACAGCATGTTAGATGGTAACAAGGTTCAAAGATGTATAAAAATACAGTTATTTCCTTCATGTTGTTTATAATTTAGACAGGTACTAAAATATATCCATGTGAATACTTAGTTTCTAAGTATTTAGTATCTATCAGCCAATATAGGCACTTCTGAGAAGAGAAGCAATCAGTTCCATCTGGGTTAGGAAAGACTTCACAGAGGAAGTGTAACAGTGATTTATTCATTCAATAATTTTTAAACTGGATGAAATCATATATCTAGGATTTAATAGGAAAGGGGAATGGGTGTGAGTATGGATAAAATGAGAATGGCCATTTGATAATTATAGAAGCTAGATGAAAAATAGATCTACCTAAGAAAAACGTTTGTTGAAATTGAGCTAAGCCTTGGTAGCTTGTAGTCTGTTTTTATGTCCTGAGACTACTGTAGTAGGTTTTGATCACATCAGCTTGTTAATAGAATTAGGCACATTGGTAGATTAGATCTGGTCTTAGCCCAATTTATGCCACAGAAAGCAACCTGACGTGAGGTTAAAATGAGTATCTCTTTCTTTAAGAATCACTAAACTCATTGAATGGTGGACATCTTTCATGATGCACTGATGTTCAAGATGCCCATAGCAGCAATAGCCTCTCCAGTGTTTCTAGCATTGAGTATTGACCAGGTACATGAAGGTCAGGGTTTAATAGGAATCTTACTTGAAAAAATTGCATTTGCAGACTAGAACTAATAACTTGCTATTAATTATTGATATAATAGGCAACAGTTGCTTATTTGAATAATTGTTACCTTTGGAAAAGAAAAATACCGGTATGTCTTTGGAAATCTGAAAGAGCATGCCCCAGAATCTTCACTGAAGCCTAATGGCCAATGGCAATAATGTCAGCTTTCATGGCCAGAAACAATGCCTACCATATACATAGTCTGTCCAGACAAATAAAATACTTATTTAGAAACACCCATGTTTATTTTTTTAGTTAATCTAGTGGTTTAGGGTCTGGAAATATACAAAGCAGAAGGGCAGTTGAAATATCTATTATTTACCCTAAGGCAGCAAATTAGGGAGTGAAACTATTTCATGAATTTTATTTTAGTAGAAAAATGAATCAAGGCATTTTAAGTACAATCCCCAGATTTGTCATTGAGCTATAAAACGTCACTTATTTCATATTCCTTTTGCCCATCTAAGATTTGTTGCTTATTCTGTCTCTTCTCCCTTCTGTGCCTCTTTTCTCATCTGTTGTTCACCTGGCTAATTCCTGCTTATCCTTTAAGACTCAGCTCAGACATTTCCTCTTCCAGGTGGAGACGTATCTCCCTTCTGCCCTCCTTTTCCATGCATCTGTCACGCACTGCTCATGTTATCCTAGCCTTAACGTTGAGTCTGTATGTGTTTATGTCCTCTGGTGGACTCTAGATGCTCCACAGGAGCTCAGACTCTGTATTCCTTGCACTAAGCACTTATTAGGTATAATGTTTGTTCAAAGAATGATGTGTGCAGCATTTATTTTCTCATTGTTTATCACATCCTGTGAAGATAATTGGAACTCAGTAAATACTTGACTTTTTGTTCCATGTGTAAATTATCTTTCCTGCTATGAAAGTGTAGCATTCGGTTAGGTGCAGTGGCTCACACCTGTAATCCCAGCACTTTGAGAGGCCGAGGCGGGTGGATCACCTGAGGTCATGAGTTCAAGACCAGCCTGGCCAACACGGTGAAACCCTGTCTCTATTAAAAATACAAAAATTAGCCGGGCGTGGTGGCAGGTGCCTGTAATCCCAGTTACTTGGGAGGCTGAGGCAGGAGAAGTGCTTGAACCCAGGAGGTGGAGGTTGCAGTGAGCTGAGATCACTCTACTGTACTTTGGCCTTGGCAACAAAGCAAGACTGTCTTGGAAAAAAAAAGAAAGAAAGAAAATGTAGGATTCTACTTGTGCATTTTAGAAAAATTAGGAGGACTTTTGTTTTATCTGTGAAAGGATATGAAATATTCACCCCCAATTTCTGGAATGAACACGTTAATAATTAGCTCCCCCCACCACACACACACCCAAATTCAGTCCAATTCAGCTGACATTGTTGAACAACCTTGAAGTATTAGGCACTATAGGCAGTAAGGGGAGTAAGAGCTACTACCCCTTTCCTCAGGAAGCCATCAGACTTTAGGGGGGAAAACTTGTACCGTGAAAAGTGTCCTTGAGGATCCTCAGTACTTTCCTAAGGGCAACGTGGGAGCACTAAGGAAGCAATAGTCTCCTCAGCGGGTAGTTGGGGCTGGTTCCCAGAGAATGTGCTCCTTTAGCCAAGTCCTGAAAGGGATGAGTAAGAGTTCACCAGGAGGCAAAGGGATAGGCCATACGAGATGAGTGCAGAGGTCTGGAGACATGGGATATTGTGGTTTATGCCCGTTATCTATTTGAGTGAAGTAATGACCCTGAGGTATGACTGTTGCTATCCCCATTTTACAGTTGAGAAAAGCAAAGCTCAGATAAATCAATTTGCCTAAGGTAATACCAGTAAAAAGTGAATGTAAATGTGGGCTTTCTCATTAAACATAATCTGGTGTAGAAGAACCCGGTTCTCTTGCACTGGACACGAACTGTAAAGATTTAAAAACCAATTTACTAAAAATCGTGGAATTGCTACAAAAAAATGTATATTTTGTGCTATTCTGTATATGCAGTGATTTGCTTTGTTAGGGTCAGGATTTGTTTCTTGCATAAAACATATTGAATATAAAAAAACTACATAAATAAAAAAAATATTGGATACGATTTCATATTTAAGTGGAAAATTGAATTAAGGCCCAGTTTGCAGACCATGATTTCTAACCGTGTCCTTTCTCAAAGTGAGTTTAAACCAGGTAAATATGAAGTGAAAAGGAAAATGTAGCTGGGATTAGAGACTTAAGTTGTGTTCATTGGTATTTGTACTCATTTCACCCATTGGGATTTTCTCGGTACAGTACCTCAGCCAGACCCCAACCAGCCCAAGCCTGAGGGACGGCAGATGACCCCTGTGAAAGGAGAGCCTTTAGGAGTCATCTGTAACTGGCCTCCTGCTCTTGAATCTGCCCTGCAGCGCTGGGGTACCACTCAAGCAAAATGCTCCTGTCTGACTGCACTGGACATGACAGGGAAACCAGTTTACACTCTTACATATGGTGAGTCTGCAAGATTCCAGATTCTTCCTTTTCTCCTGAGAGTTCTTCAGAATATCATGTGTAGTGTATTTATCTAGATATTTCAGTTGCTGGTCATTATGTTTCAGTAGATTTTTTTTCAATCATTTAATAGGATCCTAAGTTCTAAGTAAAGCTCTTGCCAAATATTTTCATTTGCTAAAGTGACATTTGCAAACCAGCTAATGTTTAAAAGACAGCAAAAAGAAGAGAGACTTTGTACATCCGTAGATGTTTTAACATTACAAAAGGATTTTAGAAAAACATTTGGTCATTATTAATGATGTATGGTGAAAATCAGATGGTTTTATCTAACAATTGAAACTGATTACTTGTTAAATCTTTATTCCATCCTGCTTCTTGATTGTAATAGGCACAAAATTCTGTAATGAACAAAAAAATTAGTACTTTTCCGTTTAATTTCGCATACCAACTAAAGTTTTTCTTTTTCTTTTTAAAATAACTTCAAGGAAAAATGGGGTCAACCCTGGGCTATGAGATTTTGTACTAGTTTATTCAAACAGATTCCTTTTCTCCTTTGCAAGTGGAGCACAATGTCCATAGACCTAGATAGAAAATAATCTTTGAAGAAAAACAAGGTTTTATTTGAAGAATTACGCAGGTTGACATAGTTTAAACTTTGGATACTCCTCTGAATAAATTGTATATAAAATAACATAGCTATTTAAAATAACCTGATTTCCCTTTTGCTTTTCTCATAATCTAAAATAAGATTTCTAAGGGTGGTTGAGGGGAGGGATTAGGAAAAGAAAAGCATTTTTTGTTTGTTTTTGCCAAAATTGTTTTAACATTCACCTCAGAAGCTATATATAAATTTCATTCATATAACCCTTAAAGAAAGCATTTAGCTGGCCAAATCTTTGCATGTTTATTTAACATCTATAAATACATCCACATGTTCATACAGATAATTTCCATTTTAGTGTTTGTTTTCACTAAATTACAGTGGTATGGAATGTTTAATCATTTGAGTCATGATTTTCCTTTGCAGTTTCCTCAAGTATCTGATATAAGTGATTTTCAGAAAAAGCTTAGAACATTTCTGAAGATATTTGTAAAAAAAAAATTTTTTTTTTTTTTTGAGACAAAGTCTTTCTCTGTCACCAGGCGCCAGGCTGGAGTCCAGTGGTGCAATCTCGGCTCACTGCAATCTCCGCCTCCTGGATTCAAGCAATTCTCCTGCCTCAGCCTCCCATATTTGTAAATTTTTTAAAAAGCTGGCTGGGCACAGTGGCTCATGTCTGTAATCCTGGCACTTTGGGAGGCTGAGACAGGTGGATTATCTGAGGCCAGGAATTCGAGACCAGCCTGAACAACATGGTGAAACTCCATCTCTACTGAAAATACAAAAATTAGCTGGATGTGGTGGCATGCACTGGTAGTCCCAGCTACTTGGGAGGCTGAGGTGAGAATCACCTGAGCCCGAGAGGCAGAGGTTGCAGTGAGCTGAGATCACACCACTGCACTCCAGCCTGGGCAACAGAGCAAGAATCTTTTTTTTTTAAAGGCTTGGAACAGAAGTATTCTTCTGATTTTCAGGCTTGTGATTAAAAATATTGTTTTCCTCCATTTCAGTGTGATCAGTTTACATCAAATTATTTCTAAGGATATGCAGGTTATTTCAGAAAAGAATTTGGAACATTATGTAAACCAAGATGAGCATCTGATGATGTTTTATTTCTGTTTAAAGGCAGGACTGGCTTTTGTAAACTAGAATGAATATAAAGCTTTTGTGGGGAGGCTTACTGTGTGTTGGGGGGTGAATAATACTCATCTAACCCATCATTTGGAAGTGGCCATTGTCTCATTAACTGCACTGCTGATCTGAATGTTCTTTCATTGAGGTAGACCTGTTTTTTTTCTCTGTGACTGTTGTTTTTTCTTTTTCCAGGAAAGTTGTGGAGCAGAAGTTTAAAGTTGGCCTACACACTTCTTAATAAACTGGGGACCAAAAATGAACCTGTGTTAAAACCTGGAGACAGGGTAATTGGCATTTTGGTTTTAGGGAGATGTTGTTTATTGTTTTCTAATATGCTAATATTCTGAAGTTTTAATACACAACAGGAAAATGTATATAACTCTTTTTTTTCATACAAACTGTAAGAAACGGCATTAAACGCTTACTTTTTTCCCCCCTATCTGTGACAATATAACACTTACTTTTGGAAAAATAAAAATGGTTTGGTTCCAACCTAGGTTAGCCCAATGCCAGGTAATAATTCTCACATTTATAGGTTGAAGGAAATTCACGTCCTTTCCTGTAGCTGCCAATCAGTTAAGCTCTTTAGATGCTAATAAAAAGAAGGAGAAAGCTGAGTCTTTTCAGAAATAAATATTTGAATCTTTAGACAACAGGAAAACAGCAACAAAAGTTACTCTTTGATTTTTTTTTTTCTCTCCTCTTTACAAAATTCCTCAAACAGAGCTGGGTGCAGTGGTTCACAGCTGTAATCCCAGCACTTTGGGACACCAAGCTGGAAAGATCACTCGAAGCCAGGAGTTTTAGACCAGCCTGGGCAACATAGTGAGACCCCATCTCTTAAAAAAAAGAAAAAAAAAATTTTTTTAAATTAGCTGGGTATGGTGGCACATACCTGTAGGCCCAGCTACTTGAGAGGTTAAGGCGGGAGGATTGCTTCAGCCCAGGAGTTCAAGGCAGCAGTGAGCCATGCTCTTGCCACTGCATTTGTGTGGGCAACAGAGTGAGACCCTGTCTAACAACAACAACAACAAAGCGTCATACATCTTTTAAAACAATTTTCTGTGGTTTTACGTGAAAAGAGAGGAAGATTCATGTTACTTTTAAGAAAAAACTAATTGACATAGTTTTATTTCTCCTTTAATTTGAGGTGACATTAAACTATTTTTTTTGTAGTTTGAAGATATTTTTCCTATTAATGACTTTCTAAATATGATTACTTTTTACCATTACTTTTCATTTGGAATTCATAGAATGAACACCAACTACACAATAGACTTCTTTTTATTAGGCTTATGATTATGGAATCTCCTAAACTAGTCCTGTTAAAAATACTTTTGCATTGTGACAAAGGACACATAAAGGATGGCTTTTACTTATAAATGTGACACGAGTATTTCCTGGTCCTCCTGAACGCAAAGAGGGTGATTTTGTGTCTCCCTAGCAACATGGACAATGTGTGCAGGAAGGAAATGGATTGTTTAAATGTCTTGTGGAATTAATTTTCCAGAACTCTAGGAAAATTTAAAAGTTCAAAAGTGAACTTCTCTTGGGAGTGAGTTAAGAGAATTTGAAAGCAAAAGAAGGGGAAACAAGTCTCATGACATGATTAAGTTTCAAATGTTAATCTGGGAGTATCCAAGCCAAGTAACAAACCACAGTGGTAATGACTTTTGTGTTTTTGCATTCCTTGAGTAAACTGGGAAAAGTCACTTATCTCTGTGATGTGTTACAGGTGAGATCACAGGTTTGAACTTATTATAGAGGTTTCACTGTTTATGTTCTGTTAATCAATTAACTGCATATCTATATGGTTTCTGCCAGTATTGCTTATACCTATTACCAAATGCCCTCCTGCTAGAACGTTTGCATTGTTGGGTAAGGGAATAAGGATTAATACAATGAATTAAAGAGTAAGAAAACTTCTGTTGGCCCGAACATGGTGATCAAGTCAGTCCACAGTTATAGGCTGTCTCTGAGAGATGTAAAGCTTATTCCTTAATATGCTGTTCTATCTGGAGAGGTCCATTACATTTATTTTATTGCCTTAGCCCTACACGAAAGTAAATTGCCTTGGGTTTCCTAACTAATTAACTTAATGCTTAAGGTGGTTTGTTTGCTGCTAAATCACCAAAAGGATTAACTGAAAAACTATGATGAGGATGAGGATAAATGCATTATAGTTCCCAAAATGTGTAGTATAATCATGGGCATGTTGGAGATCATTTTAGATTTGTATCTCTATCTCAGTAACTTAATTTCCTTTAGAGCAGATGGCTGTTAAATAGTTTGATTTATTGTGTTCATGATAAATATAATATAGAGAGTGACATTGAAAGCTTTAGTATGGTTTTACTCCTCTGTTAAATTTAATGTCATTATGAATTTTAGGTAGCCCTGGTTTACCCCAACAATGATCCAGTCATGTTTATGGTGGCTTTTTATGGATGCCTCCTGGCAGAAGTGATTCCAGTGCCTATAGAGGTACCTCTTACCAGAAAGGTAACATTGCTAAATTTAAGAGGAATGTAGCCTGGTGTGACATGGCAGGCATTGGGTTCTTGGATAGATGCAGTCACAACTTTTAAAACTGTCGGACCATTTTTAGTACTCAGCTTCACTTTCGAAAAACATGAAATTTGTAGAAAAACTATTTATTAAATATTTACAAATGTCATGCAGATAACATATTTTCAACTTAAGATAGAATTTGTATAATATTGTGTATTATTTAAAATATTACAGGGGCAACTGGACATGGTGGCTCACGCCTGTAATCCTAGCACTTTGGGAGGTTGAGGTGGCAGGACCCAGGAGTTTGAGACCAGCCTGGGAAACATAGGAAGACCCCATCTCTACAAATAGTAAAAAAACTAGCCAGGCATGGTGGCATGCACCTGTAGTTCCCGATATTTGAGAAGCCAAGGTGGGAGGATTGATTGAGCCCAGGAGGTTGAGGCTGTAGTGTGACCTGTGATCATGCCCCATTGCACTCCAGCCTGGGCAACAGAGCAAGCAAGACTCTGTTTCAGAATATAAAATAAAATATCATAGGGGCATACTTGACTTTCAACAATGATCATTTATAAATAATACCACTCTTGCTTCAGAGACTATAGATAATTCACATTTACAATAGTTGAGACCTTTTTATAAATGGATTTCCTCTAACTGTATCATATGACCTAGGATTTCCATTAGGTGGAAGGTGTTGGAGTGATGGTATATTACTTCTCTGGATTATAAGATTTTACTTTGACAATACATCAGCCCAACTAAAATGAAGCATATGTAACAGATTTCCATGTTTGACCGAGTGATTTCTCCATGAGCCATTTGATGCTAATTTGTCATGCAGTTTATTATTTGACTTTGGCTGATGTCAAAGATGAGGATGTGGATTTATAAGAAATCTGCCAGGCGCAGTGGCTCACGCCTGTAATCCCAGCACTTTGGGAGGCCGAGGTGGGTGGATCACCTGAGGTCAGGAGTTCAAGACCAGCCTGACCAACATGGTGAAACCCCATCTCTACTAAAAATACAAAAATTAGCCAGGTGTGGTGGCCCAAGCCTGTGATCCCAGCTACTCGGGAGGCTGAGGCAGGAGAATCGCTTGAACCCGGGAGGCAGAAGTTGCAGTGAGCCGAGATGACGGCACTGCACTCCAGCCTGGGAGACAAAGCGAGATGTCTCAAAAAAAAAAGAAGAAGAAGAAATTGGCTGGGCGCATGGTGGCTTTTGCTTGTAATCCTAGCACTTTGGGAGGCCCCGAGGCAGGTGGATCACTTGAGGTCAGAAATTCAAGACCAGCCTGGCCAACATGATGAAACCCCTTCTCTACTAAAAATACAAAAATTAGCTGGGCATGGTGGTGCACTCCTGTAGTCCCAACTACTTGGGAGGCTGAAGCAGGAGAATAGCTTGAACCCAGGAGGTGGAAGTTACAGTGATCCGAGATTGTGCCACTACACTCCAGCTTAGGCAACAGAGACTCCATCTCGAAAAGAAAAGAAAGAAAAGAAAAAGCATTTCTGAAAGGAATAAAAAACAAAATGATAACATCCCCGAAACTCTAGTTGTTGGGATGTAATATTCTTCATTTGATCAGGAAATTATATGGTTGTTCTTAAATTATTATGTTGGCAGAAGTTGTGTGGTTTCATAATGATACTTGTAAGATGACATTTTAAAGGAAATGTTTTAGACTGTGTCTTTTGTTGTTTTTGCTGCTGTTGTTGTAAGGCTTAAATCTAGCCCCTTTAAAACAGAAAAATAAAAGGAGTGTACAGATTTGGTATATTCATCTATTGACTTTCATTTTCATCTTAGACATTTAGTATCCATTTACATTATTTTGTTCAGACCTGACTTGCTTTTCTCTTGAATTTTGGGGGTGAGGTAGGGGAAGATAACCATGTTAGCATTTATTTAATTTGCTTGAAACTAATCTAAAAGAGGATCATTACTGACTCTTGCAAAAATGGTTACATTTAGCTGGTAGGATTTATCATTAGTAATGTCTGGTCAATAAAATACTTGATTTGTGCTCAGGAAATGTTCGTATTGTAGAAATTATTTGGAAGAACACATTGCTATTGGATTTTGACAATTGCCAGATATTGGTGGGGCTCCATGAATGTTATCACACAAAGTGCCAGAGCATTACTAAGTGTCAGATATGGGCATGGGTGTGCTCACATTCTCTCCCCTACCATGTTCATTATCATTTCTCCACAGGATGCTGGAGGTCAGCAGATTGGCTTCTTGCTGGGAAGCTGTGGTATTGCCTTAGCTCTTACCAGTGAAGTTTGTCTAAAAGGACTGCCAAAAACCCAGAATGGAGAAATTGTACAGTTTAAAGGTTAGTAATATTGTACCTGAATTATCAGTTAAAAGTTTAAACTGAATGCTTTAATTAGCTTTTTAATCTAGTAATAGCTAGGTACTTTACATATATGTTCTATTTAATTCTCATATTCTTATGAAGTAGGTACCATTATGATTCCCATTTTACTGGTGAGGAAACTGAGAAATAGACAGGTTAAGTAATTTGCCCAAAGTCACAGCTAATAAATGGCATAGCAGCAATTTGAACCCAAATTTGTCTGATTCCACAGCCCACACCCTTAACCTTTATGCTGATGGTTGGAAAAAGCTACCACTCTGTACATTAAAGCTAAATACTACATGTAGAGACAGAGGATAGACCACTAACCTCAGTAGACTTCCACTGCCAAATGGACCTCCCAGTTGTTGAGGTAACGTCAAGGCCTTGAATTAGCATGTGGAACAATTGTACTTTTGAAAGAAGGTATAATTGTCTGGTGATTTATTGCTAAAAACTAATAAAAACTAAGTATCTTATTGATTATAAAATGATCTTAATTTTGTCTCTTGATATTTAAAATGACCAGTTCAATGTGAATTCCTTTCCTGATGGCTTAGGCAATTCAATTTTCACTTTGGGTTTGATTTAGGTTGGCCCCGGCTCAAGTGGGTTGTAACAGATTCCAAGTACCTTTCAAAGCCACCAAAAGACTGGCAACCACACATCTCACCTGCTGGGACAGAACCGGCTTACATTGAGGTAAGTCTTAATTTGTGAAATGTGCTTTCAGGCTTTTCCTTTGGCTTCGCTTGCCACCTTTCAAAATATAAACTAAATTTTTGCAAGGTTAATATTAGAAGATCCTCGTGCTCTGTGAGAGTTCCATCTTTTGGCTTGTAAAATACCTTGTAGTAGATCTTCTATTCTAATTATTCTGATCATAATTATACACTCAAGAGAATGGCAGCAAAAAAATTGATGCTTCATGCAAGGAAGTTACAAAAGACTTTAGGGGAATACAGACATTTAAGAAATAATGTGCTGGCCTGGGTGCAGTGGCCCTGTAATCCCAGCACTTTGGGAGGCTGAGGTGGGTGGATCATGAGGTCAGGAGTTTTAGATCAACATGGTGAAACCCCATTTCTACTAAAAATACAAAAATTATCTGGGCATGGTGGCGCGCACCTGTAATCTCAGCTACTCAGGAGGCTGTGACAGGAGAATCGCTTGAACCCGGGAGGCAGAAGTTGCACTAAGCCGAAATTGCTCTACTGCCCTCCAGGGAAATGTCTCTGCTGCTTATTTAGAGAGGTTGGGGGCAAGAGAATGGAAAAATGAGGAGGGAAAATAACTCTGCTTAAAAGAACAAATTGGTAGATGAAAGATAAAGAGTAAGAAGAAACAAATGGCTGGAAGGTTTGATACTGAGGTTGGCGTAGGAATGCGATTGGCAGCATGATCTCATTGAGGGATTAAGCAAATCCAAGTCCATACCAGGCACCAGGCTGAATGCTTTAAGGTGCATTTTCTCATTTAGTCCTCACAAGTACCCTGTGAGGTCTGGATTATTATTAAACTTGCTTTATAGATGAGGAGACTAAGACTTAAAAGAACTTCAGTAGATAACCAGAGGCCCCATGACTCAAAAATGGCAGTGCTAGACTCAATCAGGTCTAACTCTAAAAGTTGTAGCCTTCACCACTCTGTATCCTGCGTGAAACATATGCTCACCTGTTGTTTGTTAAATTAATGAACAGGCACATCAATAAAAATTTTTTTAGTCGGGCGCGGTGGCTTATGCCTGTAATCCCAGCACTTTGGGAGGCCGAGGCGGGTGGATCACGAGGTCAAGAGATCGAGACCATCCTGGTCAACATGGTGAAACCCCGTCTCTACTAAAAATACAAAAAATTAGCTGGGCATGGTGGTGCGTGCCTATAATCCCAGCTACTCAGGAGGCTGAGGCAGGAGAATTGCCTGAACCCAGGAGGCAGAGGTTGCGGTGAGCCGAGATCGCACCATTGCACTCCAGCCTGGGTGACAAGAGCGAAACTCCATCTCAAAAAAAAAAAATTTTTTTTTAAGATTTTGGGGAAAATCGTTGAATCTTGAACACTGATAATAAAGAGTAGAGAGAACTTCAAATAATTGGCTGTAGAAAAGAGAGGCTGGGAGAATGAGTTCATGTCCTTTGCAGGGACATGAATGAAGCTCGAAGCCACCATTATCAGCAAATTAACACAGGAACAGAAAACCAGACACCACATGTTCTCACTCATAAGTGAAAGTTGAACAGTGAGAACACATGGATACAGGGAGGGGAACATCACACACTGGAGCCTCTTGGGGGTTGGGGGGCAAAGGGAAGGGAGAGCATTAGGACAAATACCTAATGCATGTGGGGCTCAAAACCTAGATGACAAGTTAATAGATGCAGCAAACCACCATGGCACAGGTATACCTGTGTAACAAACCTGCATGTCCTGCACATGTACCCCAGAACTTAAAGTAATAATTTTTTAAAAATTAAATTAAAAAAGAGAGATTGGGGTGGGGCACAGTGGTTCACGCCTGTAATCCTGGCACTTAACGGATGCTGAGATCAGGAGTATGAGACCAGCCTGGCCAACATAGTGAAACCCTGTCTCTTCTAAAAATACAAGAAATTAGCCGAGGTCGATGGTGCACATCTGTAGTCCCAGCTACTTCTGAGGCTGAGGCAGGAGGATCACTTGAACCCAGGATGCAGAGGTTACAGTGAGCCAAGATCACGCCACCACACTAGAGAGGCTGGATACAATGGCTCACATCTGTCTGCAATCCTAGGACTATAAGAGGCCAAGACAGGAGGACTGCAAAAAAAGGAAGAGAGTGAGCAATAGCTCTCATAGGTGATGGGTTATTATTGGATGCAAGGATGATTGTTTTTAAAGATGGAAGAGATCTGAGTATGTTTAAAAGACAAACAGATAAGCCAGCAAGATGGCTCATGCCTTTAATCCCAGTACTTCTTGGTTACAACCCATATTAGGAAAAATAAAATAAAATAAAATAAAAAAAGAAGTAAAAGAAAATCCCAGTACTTCGGGAGGCTGAGGTGGGTGGATTCCTTGAACTCAGGAGTTCAAGACTAACCTGGGCAACGTAGTAAGACCCTTTCTCTATAAAACGTAAAAAATTAGCTGGGCCTGGTGGTATGCACCTGTAATGCCAGCTACTCAGGAGTCTAAGATGGGAGGATCACTTGAGCCCAGGAAGTTGAGGCAACAGTGAGCTGTGTTGATGCCAGTGCACCCCATCCTGGATGACAGAGCATGATTCTGTCTCAAAAAAGAAAAAAGACAAGCAATTAAAAATACCAAATTTAGTCATCAACTCGCAATCCATATCATGTCTCAGTGATGACATCATTCATTACTCAGTCCTCCTCAAAACTCCAGTCACTGGCTTCTTGGACTCCTCTCTCAATTCCTCTACCTCATTGGCCATATCTTTCAGTCGTCTTTGTTGGTTCTTCCTAAAGGTGGAGAGTCCTTCATTGTGCGACCCTTGCTTAGCTCTCTGGCCTTATTAGAACTACTACCCTCTGTCTTTCTAGATGCCTGTTATTTTGAATTAACTTGCAGTTCTTAGTTGTGATTCTCCTATTACCCACAGGACTCTACTAGTAAGTTTAAAGTATCTCTAGGTAATAGGGAGTTATTAAAGGAGACCAACTTTACAGTTATTTAGGTGAGTCCAAGCTTATGGTAGAGAGGAGAGAACAAAGTAGATGCAGCTTCAGACAGCAAGGAAGTAGAGCAGGCAGGGCTTAGGTACTGATGCTGGAGAGGGAGAAGGCAAGACAGACTCAGGTTTCTCACTTGGGCAACTGGGATTGATGGCAACATCCTTCACTAAGATAGAAAATACAACAGGAGTAGTTTCCAGGGCAGAGGCTGGGGTAAAGAAGACAGTGATGGATATATTGGGTTTCACAGGATTACTGGACATTCAGGGGAATAGTTGACTCTGTCAGTCTGGATTTCTGTGGAGCAGAGTCCTGGGTTGAAGATAGAGAACTAGGAGTTATTAAGAATGCAGTAACCTAATGGAATAAAGTGAAAAGGGATGAGGAAGGAGAGTAGAACTCTTAGGGAGTGGCACATTGAAGAGATGGGTGGAGAAAGTAAAGGAGCAATGGGAGAGAGACAGAGACAAACACACAAAGATAGAGACTAGAAGAGAGGAGTATCCGAAGTATCAGAAAAGCCAAGGAAGGAGAAAATGTCAAGAAAGAGAGGAGTAGTCAAATTTTGCAGAAAGGTATGCAAAATGTCCTTTTGCTTTAACCATCAAAAAATTTGGGCTAGTCCCATGGTAGTGAATTATCTCAGTTGATTGTTCACAGTCAGTTACAGATAAAACTCCTATTCTGCCCTTTTCACTATTGCCCTTAGCAAGACTTAAAATTTTTTTAAAGTTGAGCTGGGCACAGTGGCATATGCCTGCAGTTCCAGCTACTCAGAGGCTGAGCTGGGGGGATTGCTTGAGCCCAGGAGTTCCAGTCCAGCCTGGGCAACATGGTGAGACTCCATCTCTTAAAAGAAAGAAAGAAAGGAAAGTTGATAGTCCTGGTAAATAGCAACCTGAATGGAACATTCAGGATAAAAGCAAAATTATAGTTGAATGATTTGGAGGAGCAAATAGGCCATTCTTTTCTAGTTCTTCCTTACAAAATTGGGTGCTTCTAATGCACAGAGACCATGTCTTACATACCCTTTACTCTGCAGTGCTGTGCTTGACTTATATTTATTTGGTAGTGTGCTTCTATTAATATAGCTCCAATCACTTGTTTTAGCTTTTTGATCAGCCACTTCACATCAATGACTAATTAAACTTTTAAGTCTTTTTCATACATACTTTTGTGAGCTTTGACATCCTCCAATCCTATCTTTGTGTGATTTGCATTTAGGACTCAAGTACATTTGCCTTAAATATTCATATTAAACATGTTAAATTCAACCCATTATGACAGTTTTTCTGGGTTTCTTTTTTGGATTCTAGTTTTGTCATTTGAAATAATCCATTTTATTGTGTTTCTGATGTTTCTGTTTTTGTTTTCTAGTATAAAACAAGCAAAGAAGGGAGTGTAATGGGAGTTACAGTGTCCCGGCTTGCAATGTTGTCTCACTGCCAAGCTCTGTCGCAGGCCTGCAATTATTCTGAAGGTCAGACCTCATCCCATGACTGCCCTCATTGTTACCTTCAGAGATGTGTGACTGTGAGAACAATGCTCAGTGATTGGACCTCATTTAATGACTAAATTCAGAGTGAAATGTCCCAAGACACATTCTTGGCTTGCTTCTGTTTTCCTCTTTCTCAAAAATATGCTGTAGTTTAAAGGAACTAAAATTCTGGGCAAACCAAAATGTAAAGCATAATTTCTAGAATACAGCAATAGAAAACCCTAATTAAAATCATGTTTTTATTAGCTGTGAAATGTCAGGTATCTCCATCTTCCCCTGCCTATATAGTGGGCTCCCAGCTATACATTTGGAGTCAAAGAAATTCAGCTACCAAAAGAATAAATTAAAACACAAAAACGTATTCTGTATTTTTCAACTTTAGGTAGGTTGATACATATTGCATAAACCACTATTTGCCTTATAATGTTCTTTGCAATGTTAATTTTTTTAGTGTTTTATCTTCCTTTTGTAAAATGAAACAAGTTAATAAATGCTCATGATAGAACAATATTGTCTGGTTAATATATATATATATATATAATGGGCACAATCAAAATGCCCTCAAATAAGGATTGATTAGGTTATAATACATTCAGGCCAGGCACCGTGGCTCACGCCTGTAATCCCAGCACTTTGGGAGGCTGAGGCATACAGATCACCTGAGGTCAGAAGTTAGACCAGCCTGGCCAACATGGTGAAACCCCATCTCTACAAAAAATAACAAAAATGAGCCAGGCGTGATGACGTGTGCCTGTAGTCCCAGCTGCTTGGGAGGCTGAGGTAGGAGAATCATTTGCACCCCGGAGACAGAGATTGCAGTGAGCTGAGATCATGCCACTGCACTCTAGTCTGGGTGACAGAGTGAGATGCTGTCTCAAAAAAAAAAAAAAATTATAATACATTTATATAATGACTGGGGCATTGAAATTTTTATTTTTGAATTTATTATTATTATTTTTTTGAGACGGAGTTTCGCTCTTGTTACCCAGGCTGGAGTGCAATGGCACGATCTCGGCTCACGGCAACCTCCACCTCCTGGGTTCAAGCAATTCTGCCTCAGCCTCCCAAGTAGCTGGGACTACAGGCGTGGGCCACCACACACAGCTAATTTTTTTGTATTTTTAGTAGAGACGGGGTTTCACCATGTTGACCAGGATGGTCTCGATCTCTTGACCTCGTGATCCACCCACCTGGGCCTCCCAAAGTGCTGGGATTATAGGTGTGAGCCACCGCGCCCGGCCTATTTTTGAATATTAAAGATATGGAGAAATTTTTTCAATATATCATTAAGTAGGAACAAGTTAGAAACCAAGCTTTGAATACCAATTTGTTATGTTAGATATCTATCTGTATGTAAATATGCGTAGAAGTATATGTGTGTGTATAGATAGAATGTTCAGATATACATACACTCACCAACTTTTTTTTTTTTTTGGAAATATCTTTTAGGAAATTTAAAATATATTTGTCAAACTTCTCAAGTTTCTAAAATAAGCATGTGTTCTCTATATAATTAGGAAAAAAAAATACCTCTTGGAATAAGTGCCTAAGTCACAAGAAGTTTCTAACTCCTTCTCTCTGCTGTAACCACATTACTGTATGAGCAGTCCTCTACCCATTTTGAGGAGACCCTCAAAAGCTCCTGAGAACTTTTAGCTTTTTCTCTAAAAACATCAAATCAGGCTGGGCACTGTGGCTCACGCCTTTAATCCCAGCACATTGGGAGGCTGAGGCAGGAGGATCACTTGAGGTCAGGTGTTCAAGACCAGCCTGGCCAGCATGGTGAAACTCTATCTCTACTAAAAATACGAAATTAGCTGGACATGGTGGCATATGCCTGTAATCCCAACTACTCGGGAGGCTGAAGCAGGAGAATTGCTTGAACCTGGGAGACGGAGGTTGCAGAGGGTTAGGATTGTGTCACTGCACTCTAGCCTGGGCGACAGAAGCAAGATTCCATCTAAAAAAATAATAATAAATAAATCAATTGTTTATTAGAGGCAAGTGACATGATTTTGCTACTTAACACTAAAGATGATTTCTTTGTCTTCCTATTTTTTTCTATTTTAGGGGAAACAATAGTAAATGTCTTAGACTTTAAGAAGGATGCTGGGCTGTGGCACGGCATGTTTGCGGTAAGCTACTTAGATTTAAGGCCCTTAGTATAAATTGTGCTTGAGATAAGGCCAGCGTGCTGTGTAACTGGAGCATCTCTCAGTGCTTGTGTGAAATTTAAGCCCCTAAAAGATCAGTAATATTTTCCAGAGGATGTATAACCTTTCCATTGGACAGAACGTTTTGAATGACTGCCATGGATAAGCTGCATGCCACAACTAAAGAAGAGTAATGAGGTAGATGGGGATTATTCCTATCAGAGAGGAACAGGTAACATACTATGGGTCTTAGAGAAAGGTGACTTCCTTCCAGTCTGGGCTTCAAGGCAGTTTTTATGGAAGAAGTCACAGCTGAGTTGGACTTAAAAAAATAGGTAAGCTTTAGACATACAGAGATTTTTGTAGGGCGATATAGAGGTAGAGAGAGGGGACATTTCAAGTGGCGAAACTACCATATGTAACATGCCATATAGGTGGAGAGAGAGAAAAAAAAAACCCCGGCATCCCAGAATTGAAAAGGTCCTCAGGGAGCATCTAGTCCCACTTCCTTAGATATTGCAGGAGCTGGGAAAGCATTAGAAATGAATCGTGAGGGAAGAGGAGGTGGATCCCTTTTCACCCAGAACCCTTGGAATCTTCAGTGTACTAACTTTCTAATGCTTTTCTGAAACCTTTCCCATTTTCTTTTTTATCAGAAGTTAAAAATCATTTTGAGGAGTTAAGTAGAATCTCTTCCTCGTGATACCAAGTGAAAGATAGGGACATGTGTGAAGAATGAGTTATTAACACCAGCCTTTTCCTGAAACCAAAAGTTTGTCACCAGAGCTAGAAACCTGGAGGAAGAAAATAGTATCTTGCAGTGGTATCTTGGTTTCTTTGGGCAAATTAGAGAGTGAGCAAAATGGCTAATCTAAATAACAAGACTTGGTTATTCTGCCAGGCTGGGTCTCTTTGGGGACAGGGTATCTTGGGTATGCTTGATTAGAGTGGCAGGAGAGACACTGAATTGCATGACCCCTCAACACCTTCAGCTTTATCTAACCAAACAAATAACAGATGTAGGCAGGAACTCCATAAAAAATAGGGACACTGATTTCTTGCTTTGTGATGCTCACCTACTGTGGCATGTGGCAAATATGAACACGATAAAAGCATTAAATGGGTTGGAGGGCAGTTTGGCAGTGTCTGTTAACATTTTAAAACCATATACCATGGCCGGGCACTGTGACTCACCCTTGTAATCCCAGCACTTTGGGAGGCTAAGGCAGGCAGATTACCTGAAGTCAGGAGTTCAAGACCAGCCTGGCCAACATGGTGAAAACCCGACTCTACTAAAAATACAAAAATTAGCTGGGCATGGTGGCACATGCCTGTAATCCCAGCTACTTGGGAGGCTAAGGAAGGAGAATTGCTTGAACCCAGGAGGCAGAGGTTGCAGTGGGCTGTGATCACACCACTGCACTTCAATAAATGAATGAATGAATGCATCATGCGTATACCAGTCCCAGCTGCCCTGGAGGCTGAGGCAAGAGGATCACTTGAGTTCACGAATTGGAGGCCAGCCTGGGCAACATAGTGAAACCCCTGTCTCTTTTTTAAAAAAAGCAAAGGCTGGGCACAGTGGCTCATGCCTGTAATCTTAGCATTTTGGGAGGCCAAAGCAGGTGGATCACCCAAAGTCAGGAGTTCGAGACCAACCTGGCCAACTTGATGAAACCCCATCTCTACTAAAAATACAAAAAATTAGTTGGGTGTGGTAGTAGGTGCCTATAATCCCAGCTACTTGGGACTGAGGCAGGAGAATCGCTTGAACCTGGGAGGTGGAGATTGCAGTGAGCTGAGATCATGCTACTGCACGCCAGCCTGGGCGACAGAGAGACTCTCAAAAAAAAAAAACATATCACATACAACAGCAGTACTACATATCCGTATAGGGAAATACTTGTACAAGCCCAGGGAAATGAGTAGTAATGTGCACCTTGAAATATTTTTTATAATAGCAAAAAACTGTCATTAATAGGGAAAGGCCTAAATAATTGTGATATAGCCAAACAATGGAATACTATGCCACAGTTCAAATAGAATTATGTAGCTCTCTTGTACTGGTATGTGTAGATTTAACGCTGAAACAATTTAAATCAAAAAAGCAAGTTTACAGATATATGTATAATATGATGCCTTTTATGTTAAAAATATGTATATATTTCTATGGGAACAAATATGTATGAAAATGCATTGAAAAAACACTGGAGTCCGGGCACAGTAGCTCATGCCTGTAATCCCAGCACTTTGGGAGGCCGAGGTGGGTGGATCATCTGAGGTCAGGAGTTTGAGACCAGCCTGGCCAACATGCTGAAATCCCGTCTCTACAAAAAACACAAAAATTAGCCAGGCGTGGTAGCATGTGCCTGTAATCCCAGCTGTTTGGGAGGCTGAGGCAGGAGGATCATTTGAGCCTGGGAGGCAGAGGTTGCAATGAGCCAAGATCTCGCCACTGTACTCCAGGCTGCAAGACACAGTGAGACTCCATCTCAAAAAAAAAAAAAAAAGAAAAAGGATTGGAAGGATATGTATCAAATTTGTAACTAATTATCTCTGGTGAGGTGGGGAGGGAACGAGGTTGGAGGGTAGGTATTAAAGGAACTTCAATCTTATATTTAATATTTAAGATTGTTTTCAAAGAGCATGTATTTGAGTATTACTTGTATAATTAAAATTGCTAACAAAATATCAGCTCAGTTTGAAAATACTAAGTACGTATTTTGTATTAATTACTTTTCTCCTTTGTTTTTTAGAATGTAATGAATAAGATGCACACCATTAGCGTACCCTACTCTGTCATGAAAACCTGTCCTCTCTCTTGGGTCCAAAGAGTACATGCTCACAAAGGTAGTCACCAGCAGCATCTAAGCTTTAATTATATGACTGAATTAAGATTTCAGGGATTTTAGAGATTTTCAAATTGCCCTTGTTAGAAACATTTCTGTGCCCCTTTTCCTTAACAAATTGAGTTTAGTTACTACAGAATTAGGTACCTTGCCTGTTTCATCTTAAGAGACGAATTTTTTCCAAATGCAAGCCTTGAATTAGATTTAAGTGTCTTGGTGTTCACAGTTTCCTTGGCTGGGATACCGTGGCCTGCCTAGAGGGTCTCAGTGAACCAACAATTGCAGGTCCCATCAGTTGTCTAAATGTGATACTTTCTGCCTCTCAGATATTGGCACAATCTCTTTGAAACCTTTTTAAATTTTCTCCTAGCAAAAATCATGATTCCCCAAATAAATAAAAATGTCTTTATTATAGTATATTACATATGTACCAAATTTTTCATGTATGTTAACTTTGTCCCTTTTGAATTTTTAGCCAAGGTAGCTTTAGTAAAATGTCGGGACTTGCACTGGGCTATGATGGCACATCGGGACCAAAGAGATGTGAGCTTGAGTTCCCTCCGAATGTTAATTGTAACTGATGGAGCTAATCCCTGTGAGTATTTCTGCATTGTGGGTCTGGGAATATCCTGTGTTTTTGATAGATTAGGTTTTTTTGCCCTCTTTTGATAGCTTTTGTTTTTTTAACATCTGTACTAAGATGTAATTCACATACTGAAAAACTCACTCATTTAAAGTGTGCAATTCAGTGGTTTTGGTATATTCACGAGTTGTACAACCACTATTAAAATCTAAGTTTAGAACATTTTCATCACCCAAAAATAAACTACGTACCCATTATCAGTCACTCCCCATTTTCCCCCCTGCCCCCAGCCCTAGACAACTGCTAATCTGCCGCCTGTCTCTGTAGATTTGCCTGTTCTGGACATTTCTTATGAATGCAGTCATATAGTATGTGGTCTTTGTGACAGGCTTCTTTCACTTAGCATGTTTTCAAGGTTCATCCATGTTGTAGTATCTGTCAGTACTTTTGCATTCCTTGTTACTACCAGGAAATAGTCCATTGTATAGTTATACCACATTGTATTTATTTATTCATCTTTTGATGAATCTATAAGCTTTTAAGCCATTCATTCTTGCTCACTCATCTATGGCCTCTTTCTATCATGGAACTAGGTGTTCCTTGACTGAAAGGAACAATATGAAGGTGACTTCATGTAACCAAGTCTGGACTTTATGTAAATTCCCCTTAGCAGCAAATCAAAGGAGTTTGGAAAAACTTTTAGAGATCTTACTGTGTTACCTGCTTTTCCCTACAATCCCCCAAATCCTGATCCTTCACACAGTAGAATCAGGTAGAGTACTGTGCTGTTTGTCATAAATGGACTTTTGTCAGTAGTTACATTGATCATCATAGTTTAAAACACAGACATGGGATTGACCTTAATAACACAGAGAAGGTGGAGCTAAGCCAATATTAAATTGCACTGGCTGTGATAGTACCTCAGGAAGAGTTGCTGAATTATAAACTGACTGCATATTGCTGGCAGTGTTATCTCTGATACTGATTTGTCAGTTTGGTAGGAGCAGCCTTATACCAAGTTGTAACTTTAAATAGTGTCAGTGACCTTTTATGGGCTGGATGAGCGTTAATTTGCCCTTGAAATGTATCAAACCATCTCACAGGGACAGTAAAATATTTGTGTGGAATTAACAATATACAATGTGAGTTCTCATGAGAAATAAGTATGTCATCTTTCTGCTCTTTACCATTATCCTGCAGTAATGAAAATGACAATTTCAGCTTCAGGTTGATCTGTTCCAACTCCTTAGGGTCTGTGTCATCCTGTGATGCCTTCCTGAGCCTATTCCAAAGCCATGGACTGAAGCCTGAGGCCATCTGTCCATGTGCCACGTCTGCTGAAGCCATGACTGTAGCAATCCGCAGGTACTGTTCCGGATGTCAGATGCTCTTGATGTATGTTACAACTTGGATGAAATGTACAGTATTTACCGGGTGATGACAAAGGGTGTTAACTAATTTTCTAAGTAGTTTCAAGCATTTCATTTTTCCCACTCTTGATCAAAGTATATGCAGTAAACTGAAAATTTTAATTGATATCATTTCATATTTGTGAATTAGCTATTTTTCCCTGCCATTTTGTTCTTCGGAATCCATAGCACCCTAGACTACAAATAGTCTGTTCCTGATTGTAGCTTAAGTATGGATAATATATCTATAGTATACTCAGGACCATTATATATATAAGTGTGTGTGTGTGTGTGTATGTGTGTGTGTGTATATATATAATATACATACACACATATACTTTTTTTTTTTTTAAAGATAGGGTCTCTCTCACCCAGGGTGGCCTGATCGTGGCTCACTGCAGCCTCAACCTCCTGGGCTCAAGCAGTCCTCCTGCCTCAACTTCCTGAGTAGCTAAGACTACAGGTGTGCACCACCACACCTGGCTAATTTTTAAATTATTTTGTAGAGATAGGTTCTTGCTATGTTGCCCAGGCTGGTCTCAAATTACTGGCTTTGAGCAGTCCTCCTTCTTTGGCCTCCCAAAGTGCTGGGATTGCAGGCATGAGCCATCAAGCCTGGCCCAGTACGTAATACTTGACGATGATAATAAATGACCATGTTGCTGGTTTATGTGTTTACTATACTACACTTTGTTTTAATTTAATTTTTTAGAGATGGAGTCTTGGTCTGTTACCCAGGCTGGAACACAATGGTGTGATCATAGCTCATTGTAGCCTTAACCTCCCAGGCTCAAATGGCTCTCCCACTCAACCTCCCAAGTAGCTGGGACTACTAGCGTGCACCATCATACCTGGCTAATTTTTGTATTTTTTGTAGAGATGGGGTCCCACTGTGTTGCCCATGCCCAGGCTGGTCTTGAACTCCTGGCCTCAAGTGATCCTCCTGCCTCAGCAGTTGCTGGGATCGCAGGTGTGAGTGACCACACCCAGCTCTAATCTGGCATATTTTTGGTAGAGAAAATGGAGAATTTTTTTGGTATTGTAGCCAGAGGAAATTTATGATCTTACATATTTGTATTTTTCTTTTGATGTTATTTCATTCACCAGATTTGATGGGTTTTTCTTTTCAGACCTGGAGTTCCAGGGGCCCCTTTGCCAGGAAGAGCCATTCTCTCAATGAATGGATTGAGCTATGGAGTAATACGGGTCAATACTGAAGATAAAAATTCAGCACTGACGGTCCAGGATGTGGGGCATGTAATGCCTGGTGGTGAGTCACGAGGAGCACCATGGTTTTTCATAAAGATTTGACATCAGAGATAATAGAGCCTGATAAAATACAGAATCCCAAACCAGGAATCCTTAATTCAGTACTTAACTCATTTAATTTCTTAGAGCCTCTCTAATAGTTAAGTCATTATAATTATGCCGACCTTCCAGTGGTATTGTAAGACTTCAGGTCCATTTCTTTACCTGGAAGGCCAAATACTGAGAGATGTTAAAGTTTTCTGGTTTTCACTGTAATTGCCAAGCCATTGGGACTAGTAGAAAATTAGAGCATATTGCCTCCATGAGGGTTTGAGTTTGATCTGCTTAAAGGTAACACCTCATTCATCTAACCTGTTAATTTGGGCTTTGCATTCATCTTTAATATGTCACTGTCTATACAAGTTTTACATTTTAAATATACCTATGTAGTTTCAGGTTTATGTTTAGCATTCCTGTTTGATATTTTTACTTAATGCCACTCAGTAAAGGCAAGACTTTCTTGGGTTCATAGGATGGAGTTGTTATTTTACAAAGGTTTTCTAGAATCTTTATCCCTTAACCTGTATTTTCTGTATATTAGGGATGATGTGTATTGTGAAACCAGATGGACCTCCCCAGCTCTGCAAAACAGATGAAATTGGAGAAATCTGTGTTAGCTCCAGGACTGGAGGCATGATGTACTTCGGGCTTGCTGGTGTGACAAAAAATACATTTGAGGTACATGATATTAACATTTTCTGGGGAAAATGTTTGGTGAGATGAGGATATTACGAGGGCACATGCCCTGGTTGATGAGACAATGTAACACGTGGTTGAGAGTGTGTACTCTGGAGCTAGACTTGCCTAAGTTCAAATTCTGACTCTGCCACTCACTGGCTGACCTTGGGTGAGTTGGTTAACCTCTCTGTGCCCCAATTTCCTTATCTTTAAATGTGAGTAACAGGCCAGGCGTGGTGGCTCATGCCTGTAATCCCAGCACTTGGGGACGCTGAGGCAGACAATCAAGAGGTCAGGAGATAGAGACCATCCTGGCCAACATGTGCCTCTACTAAAAATACAAAAAAATTAGCTAGGTGTGGTGTCATGTGCCTGTAATCCCAGTTGCTCGGGAGGCTGAGACAGAAGAATAGTCTGAACCAGGGAGTGGGAGATTGCAGTGAACCGAGATCATGCCACTGCACTCCAGCCTGGCGACAGAGCAAGACTCCATCTCAAAAAAAAAAAAAAAAAAAAAAAAGTGAGTAGTAATAGTACCTATGTCATAGGATTGTTGTGAGCATTTATAAAGTACTTAGAAACAGCATCTGGCACATAGGAGGTGCTGTTGTATATCTGTTAGATTTTTTAAAAGGGTAAGATGGACTGGGCATGGTAGCTCACGCCTGTAATCCTGACACCTTTGGAGGTTGAGGCAGAAGGATTGCTTGAGGCCAGGAGTTCGAGACCAGCCTGGACAACATAGCAAGATCCTACAAAAAATGTTTAAAAATTAGCCAGACATGGTGGTGCATACCTGTGGTCCCAGCTACTGAGGCAGGAGGATCCTTTGAGCCCAGGAGTTCAAGGCTGCAGTGAGCTATGATCATCCCACTGCATACCAGCCTAGGAGACAGAGCAAGACCCTGTCTCAAAAACAAAAACAAAAAAAGAGTAAGAGGCCTCACAAAAATTCACTCTAGTGAACTTGCCATGGTTTGAGCTTTGTAAATTCAAATTTAATTTCAAGAGTAAACTCAAATTATGCTAAGTTACTAATTAAAAATGAAGACTGTCCTTTCACAGGAGTAAGGTTGCTCATATTATTCAATCTTTCAGTCAGACAAATATTTTTTCAGCTCTTTTTATGTGTCTGACACTGTTCCAGATGCTTGGGGTATATCAAGAAACAAAACAAAGCTCCGTGTGGAGCTCATGTTCTTGTAGAGCCAGCACATTCTAGCTAGACTAGTGCATGTTTTTCCTGCAGGCACTTCTGCATGTGAAGCCAGGTTGTAATGGAAAGTTTGCCTAGTGAACCTGGAAGTCAGAACAGGGGCAGTTAATTGTCTACACTTCATAATTGGAATTAACCTGTCTCAGGATACATTTTACGGAGCAGAGAAATTCAACTGGCTGCGACATCCATCTTCAGACAAGAAAGAACTTATATGAGCCCTCCAAATTTCCAATTCTTTGAGCTGCTTTTTTTTTTTTTTTTTTTTTTTTTTGAGATAGCGTCTCACTCTATCACCAGGCTGGAGTGCAGTAGTGCGATCCCAGCTCACTGCAACTTCCATTTTCTGGTTTCAAGCAATTCTCCTGCCTCAGCCTCCCAAGTAGCTGGGAATACAGGTGCACACCACCACACCTGGCTAATTTTTTGTATTTTTAGTAGTCACAGGGCATCTCCATGTTGGTCAGACTGGTCTCGAACTCCCAACCTCAGGTTGTCCACACACCTCAGCCTCCCAAAGTGCTGGGATTACAGGCATGAGTCACTGCACCCAACCTGAGCTTCTTTTTCTATAATCTAGACTAGTGATTCCCAGGATGGAAGGTCACAGATATCTACTGTCCCATTTGAAAAATAGTGCATGTGATTGTGTACTAAGAGATGTAGCTTTAGAGAAAGTATCACCTCTATGATACTGTATCTGTGCTTTCCGTGATGTAGTGCCTGAAAAGGACTAAGAGCTCCTGGGCTGAGACTTATCTTTGTGTTTACCCAACCTAAAATGGTTTATATCATTTACTAAATGTCTTTCTCATTACTATTACTACTGTACTCTTGGCCAGCCTTCAAAAGCTGCTTGCAATTCACCTTGCCAGGAGTGGGCATTCATAAGCTCTTCAAGCATATGTTTACTGCCAGTCTTCTGGTTTACTTTCCTAGATGATTGATACACCTCCCTCAAGTGCATATACATTTAACTAATTTAAATCTCACCCTGTTTCTCCTGTTTTTAAGTACTTGGGTTATATGTGTTCCAGTACCTGTAATTTTTCTTTTTCTTTCTTTTTTTTTTTTCCTTTCCTCTTGAGACAATATCTCACTCTCTGTCACCCAGGCTGGAATAGAGTGGCTCAATCACAGCTCATTGCAGCCTTCAAGTCCTGGCCTCAGGTGATGCTTTCACTTTGGCCTCCCAAAGTGCAAGGATTACAGGCATGAGCTGTTGCACCTGTAATTTTTCTTTTTGACTTTTCCTTACTAAAAACAAGAACCTCAAGCAGTGTTTGAAGATACTGATAATATTTTATTCCATTACCTTTCCTAGGAGGCAGTTGCCTAGCCAGAATTCTCAGACTTAATACAAAACTGCTAGGTCCATAGTGATGAAGAAAATTTGAAATCTGCAGTATAAATTTAGTGATAGTGAAGTAGAATAAAAATCCTACCAGAAAAGGACAAAACTAGTTATTTGGGTTTTCCAAATTAAAACCCCCAGTATTTTTCTTACTGGATTCTTTTTTTTTTTTGAGACGGAGTTTCACTCTTGTTACCCAGGCTGGAGTGCAATGGCGCGATCTCAGCTCACCACAACCTCCGCCTCCTGGGTTCAGGCAATTCTCCTGCCTCAGCCTCCTGAGTAGCTGGGATTACAGGCACGCGCCACCATGCCCAGCTAATTTTTTGTATTTTTAGTAGAGACAGGGTTTCACCGTGTTGACCAGGATGGTCTCGATCTCTTGACCTCGTGATCCACCAGCCTCGGCCTCCCAAAGTGCTGGGATTACAGGCGTGAGCCACCGAGTTTACCAGTGTGGTTGACATTTCCCTAGGACAAAAGATCTAGTTTTTTAAATTTCTTGTGTGTGTGTGTTTTGTTGTTGTTTGTTGTTTTGTTGTTGTTGTTTTTTGAGGTGGAGTCTCGCTCTGTTACCCAGGCTGGAGTGCAGTGGTGTGTGATCTCGGCTCACTGCAACCTCTGATTCCTGGGTTCAAGCTATTCTCCTGCCTCAGCCTCCTGAGTAGCTGGGATTACAGGTGCCTGCCACCATGCCTGGCTAATTTTTTTGTATTTTTAATAGGGACAGGGTTTCACCATGTTAGCCAGCCTGGTCTTGAACTCCTGACCTCAGGTGATCCACCCACTTCAGCTTCCCAGAGTGCTGGGATTACAGGCATGAGCCACTGTGCCCGGCCAAGATCTAACATATACTAGTCAGAAAATAAAATGTTTTAAAAATAAGTTCCCAGGGAGAAAAACTTTTGTAACACGTATGACAACAGAGAGTTGATTTTCTATCACTCCCATGTGCTAGCTATTTGAAGCAAGTGAAACTCACTTCTTCATCTGTAAAATGGAAATACTAACGCTGTTTCTATACAATTAATTTGAGTATTAAATGTAAAGCAAGTAAACCTGTGCCTGGTACTGATAAGCATTTAGTAAATGTTAGCTCTTGTTATAATTATTATTTTATATAAAAAAGAAATCTTAAAAATTATCCAGATTAGGTCTGGGCGCGGTGGCTCACGCCTGTAATCCCAGCACTTTGGGAGGCCAAGGCGGGTGGATCACAAGGTCAAGAGATCGAGACCTTCCTGGTCAACATGGTGAAACCCCGTCTCTACTAAAAATACAAAAAATTACAGGCACGGTGGCGCGTGCCTGTAATCCCAGCTACTCAGGAGACTGAGGCAGGAGAATTGCCTGAACCCAGGAGGCGGAGGTTGTGGTGAGCCGAGATTGCGCCATTGCACTCCAGCCTGGGTAACGAGCAAAACTCCGTCTCAAAAAAAAAAAAAAATTATCCATATGAGGCCAGGAGTGGTTGCTTATGCCTGTCTTCCTAGCACTTTGAGAGGCTGAGGTGGGTGGATTACCTGAGGTCAAAAGTTTGAGACCAGCCTGGCCAACATGGTGAAACCTCGTCTCTACTAAAAATACAAAACTTAGTCGCACATGGTGGCAGGTGCCTGTAATCCCAGCTACTCAGGAGGCTGAGGCAGGAGAATCGCTTGAACCTGGGAGGTGGAGGTTGCATTGAGTCGAGATCATGCAATTGTACTCCAGCCTGGGCAACAGAGCCAAAAACTCTGTCTCAAAAAAATATATATTTTATATATATATATATATATATAGATATAGATATATATATATATATATATATATATATGTGCATGCTGTGGTTCACACCTGTAGTCCCAGCAGTTTCACAGTGTGAGACAGGAGGATCACATGAGCCCAGGAGTTCAAGGCTGTAGTGCACCATTATCATGCCTGTAACTAGCCACTGCACTCCAGCCTGGGCAACATAGTGAGACCTCATCTCTTAAAAAAGACATGAATAGGCTACTCAAAAAAGAAATACAAATGGCCAGAAAACAAAGGAAAAGAAATGCAAATGTATTACTTATGAAATGCAATTAAAGCAATAAGAGATTAATGTCTGCTGTCTTGAATTTAAAAAAATTTTAAAGTCTGAGTGTGGTGGCTCACTCCTGTAATCCCAACACTTTGGGAAGCCAAGGCAGGAGGATTGCTCGAGGTTAGGAGTTTAATACCAGCCTGGGCAACATAGTGAGACCCATCTCTACAAAAGAATTAAAAATTAGCCAGGCGTCGTAATGCACATCTATAGTCCCAGCTACTTGGGAGGCTGAGGTGGGAGGATTATTTGAGCCTAGGAGTTTAAGGCTACAGTGAGCTATGATTGCATCTTTGCACTCCAGCCTGGGCAAGAGAGTGAGACTATATCTCATTTAAAACAAAAAACAAAAAAAAACTTCTGTTGCTAGGCTGGAGTGCAGTGGCACAATCTCAGCTCACTGCAACCTCCGCCTCCTGGGTTCAAGCAATTCTCCTGCCTCAGCCTCCCGAGTATCTGGGACTACAGGCGCGTGCCGCTATGCCCAGCTAATTTTTGTATTTTTAGTAGAGACGGGGTTTCACCATGTTGGCCATGATGGTCTGGATCTCTTGACCTCGTGATCTGCCCGCCTCAGCGTCCCAAAGCTCTGGGATTACAGGCATTAGCCACCGTGCCCAGCCAAAAAGATATATATTTTTTTAATGAATTAACAATGGGATATATTTTTTGGTACCAGATTGGCAAAGTTTGGAAAAATGGGCAACACATAATATTAGCTAGGACATGGGAAAAACCAGACATTCTAATATGGTATTAACAAGTGTAAATGAATACTACAGTTTTATAGGGCAGCCAATTAAAATTGAAAAGACTCATGCCGTTTGTAGAAATACATAAATGAACACAGCAGTATTCATTAAAGCACCTTTACAATAGTGAAAAATTAGAATGGCCTATCCAGCTATAATGAAAGACTGGTTCCGTTTTAATAGCTACAATTTCCTGAATACTGACTCTGGGTCAGATACGATACTTGTTTCTGCAAATCTGTTTACATTCTTTAATTTTCACTCCAAGCCTGTGAGAGGCACAGAGTACTCCATTAAATAGCTGTGAAACAGGGGCTTTGAAAAGTCCAGGCACTTGCCCAAAGTGTGTTACTAGTCAGTGGCAGAGCCAGAAATTGAAATGACACCAAGGACTATACTGTCCTGTCCCCATTACAGAGCTATTTTACAAAGTGGGCTAAATCAACAAGGGTATCCGAGATATATTTCATGGAAAAGCAAGTTCCAAAAAGTATAATAAGATCCATTAAAAAAAAAACAACTCTTAGTACATTTATATATATATGTATGTGTATATCTTCTTAAAAGTTCAGAGAGATAAACAATAAATTGTAATTATTTGTTATTGCTTAAAGAGATAGAATTACTGGATTCACTATTACATTATTTTTCACTGAGCATGTATTTTAGTAAGACTTCTTAAAAATCACGTATACTTTCTAAGAAAAAGCAAAGTTTTTCACTTCCTTTTGTCTCTTAGGTAATTCCAGTGAATTCTGCAGGCTCTCCTGTTGGGGATGTTCCATTCATCCGATCAGGATTGCTGGGATTTGTAGGACCGGTAAGTGATGCCTTCATGTTGATTTTGTTACATTTGATCCAAATATTTGGACTTTAATTCACAGAACAGAACAAATTCGGGTTAGTCCAAGAGTGTTTCAGAACCACTTAACTTATATTTAAAGCAGTTGTAAGGATGTCATAAAATGAGTTAGTGTTTATCATTTCTGCTACCCAAGTTCATTTGACTCCTTCAAACTAAGACTTTTTTTTTTTTTTTTTTTAATGGAGACAGGGTTTCACTATCTTAGCCAGGCTGGTCTTGAACTCCTGACATCGTGATCTACCCGCCTCGGCCTCCCAGAATGCTGGGTTTACAGGCATGAGCCTCCTCGCCTGGCCAAACTAAGACATTTTTTATTTTCTTTCCCCTCACCCTGAGGTCAGAAGACATGATGAGACTTTTTTTTCTTTTCAGAACTCTTTTCACTTATTCTCTCTCTCTCTGATTTGATTAACATGTTGCAATAAGTTAGAAGAGTGCTGGAAAAAGTTACCTTCAATAGCAAAGAGAAACCATAATACCTAGTGTATAGAGCATTTTCATGTAAATGATTGGCACTATGTGATGTGTAATAGTAAACCTTTTGAGTGAAAAAACAGTTTGGGCCAGGCATGGTGGCTCATGCCTGTAATGTCAGCACTTTGGGAGGCCAAGGTGGGCAGATCACCTGAGGTCAGGAGTTCGAGACCAGCCTGGCCAACATGGTGAAACCCCACCTCTACCAAAAATACAAAAATTAGCTGGATGTGGTGGCATGTGCCTTTTATTCCAGCTACTCAGGAGGCTGAGGCACGAGAATCGCTTGAACCTGGGAGGTAGAGATCCCGCCACTATGCTCCAGCCTGGGCAACAGAGTGAGACTTTATTTCAAAAAACAAACAAACAAAAAAAACCAGTTTGCTATTCAGAACATGGTATTTATAGGTACAGGGTCAGAGATAATCAGGACGTGAAAAGCCAGTTCTCAAAGAGCTCACAGTGAACTTGATGAGCCCGAGGACAGCAGAGATCTAAGTCATGGAGAGGCTTTGCATGACATCATGGGAAGTGGGATTTTGTTTTGTAAGTAACAGACAGTCATTATTCCTAGCTAAGCCCATATCCCTCCATTCATCTCTAATTACCTCCTATCCTCTCTTTTCCACTTAACATCTTCAGTCCTATAAGAGATCTACTTTTTTTTTTATTTTTTCCTTGCCATTAATGGAGGGACAGGGTGGTTGAGGACATAGGTCTAGGAGAATCACTCTCTACACCTGTTGTCTTGACTTTTCACTCAGCACCAGGAAATTCTCAGAGACCAGCTCCTTTTAGCTTAGAGCTCCATGATTGAGGTCCAAGATGGAGGTCCAAGCTTCGCATCTGCATTATAAGAAACAGGGAAAGGTGCAGTCCTCTTCCTTAAAGGAAGATTCCCTGAAGCTGCTGTGCAACACTTCCACTTATTGGTCTGAACTAGTCCCACAGCCACATCTAGCTGCAAGGAAGGCTGGAATGCAGTCTTTATTTTAGTCAGCCATGCCAAGCTAAAAATTATCCTACTATGAACGAAATGGAGAAATGGACATTGAAGGAGTGACAGTGACTGTCTTATTCCTTTACCAACACCATAGCTTTTCAGGCTGTGTTGGAAATGGCTGCTTTTTTCCTGACATATGGGATGGACCAGTAGCTTGTTGAGGATATGGGCTGTGTCTTGCATGGCCCAGTCAGTGTGTAGGGCACTACATTGTGCTCAGTAAATCAGTGAGTGACATTCACATGAGGATAACCACTAGGTAGGTGAATATATGTAAATGGACTAAGAAATTTAGGAATTCTGTAATGAAAAATAAAAGTTAATTTGCTGCAAATGAGCCTGGGAAGATTACTTATACATTGATGCTTTTGGGGATTCAATAGTAATTCCTTGCTGCTTTGCTTTCTTATTGGAAAGAAAGGCACCTGCAGTGTTCCTTAGACCTTTCTTTATTAGCCTATTTCTAATCTTGCCAGATGGGAACAGTATTAACCTTACCAGCCTGAAGCAGTCATTTTCCTATTTAAACTGTTTTAATCTCCTAATTCTAATAGTAAATGAATTAATATTTTTCTTCCTCTGTATCCTCTGAATAGATACATAAGTAATTCATAAATCATGGCTGGGAAAATAAATTATGCTTATGTGGAATCCTAGTTGCTTTCTTATAAAGTTCCTCCCTAAAATAAATATGAGTAAATTCCCTTCTTAGGTATCCTGTGAGACCTCATTGGGTATAAGATGCCACTCTTGGGCCAGGTGCAATGGTTCACGCCTGTAATCCCAGCACTTTGGGAGGCCAAGGCGGGTGGATCACAAGGTCAGGAGTTCAAGACTAGCCTGGCCAACGTGGTGAAACCCTGTCTCTGCTAAAAATACAAAAATTAGCCAAGCATGGTGGCGTGCACCTGTAGTCCCAGCTACTCAGGAGGCTGGGGCAAGAGAATTGCTTGAACCTGGAAGGCAGAGGTTGCAGTGAGCCGAGATCCACTGCACTACAACCTGGGCAACAGAGCAAGACTCTGTCTCAAAAAAAAGAGATATCACTCTTTTCCCAACTGATTTCAGAGATGTCAAGGTGTGAAATGCTTTCTCTAGAATCCATAAAATATGGCAGTTGTCTTTTTAATACTTCTTAAATGAGACTTATTTCAAGGCAGGAAGTTAAAATATGTCTGTTTTACTAAAATCATGGAAATCAAGGTAAATCATTACCTTTCAGGGTAGTT
Source organism: Aotus nancymaae (assembly GCF_030222135.1). Lineage (NCBI taxonomy): Eukaryota > Metazoa > Chordata > Mammalia > Primates > Aotidae > Aotus > Aotus nancymaae. The sequence continues at coordinate 34,543,958 of NW_026988428.1, forward strand.
TGGTGTTCGTGGTTGGGAAAATGGATGGCTTACTGATGGTTAGTGGTCGAAGACATAATGCTGATGACATTGTTGCTACTGGATTGGCTGTAGAGTCAATAAAGACTGTCTATAGAGGAAGGTGAGTAATACAAAATTCAAATGTCAGCACCTTTTAATGGAATCTAAATAGATCTTCACAGGGTGATTTCAGTTGTATTTTGTAGGTTCTCTTTCCAAGTGATCAGAGTGTTTTTGGTTAAGCATTGCATAAGCCTGGCTTTTTTTTTTCCTTAGCCTGACTTTTAATATATATTTCACAACATCTGGTTCTTCAGCTGTAACTAAGAGGATTAAGATGCAACTATGTGCTCTACTTCAGATTTTAAGTATTACCATTTGTTGAATCCTGAAGGCTGAGGAGAATTCTAAAACATTAACTTCTTACATTTCTTCAATGCAAAAGTAGTGCTATTCAGACTAATTGAGATAGATGCTACTCTGTAGGCATTTACATCTAATAATTATTTATCTTATTTCTAATTAAATTATACCATTTTAATGTGGGGATTGACATAGTGCATAATGTCAAATTCCATGGACAAAGTCAATTAGATATCTTTTTTCTTTGCTTATTAATGTAAGAAAAGATATTTGCTACATATTTGAGTAGTTGATATTCTATTCAGCAATTTGCAATCATGGATATATCTTTATTAAACTTGGTATCCCTTTAGTTTAAGAAGTAAGAAAAATTAATGAAACAGTTTCTGAAATGTATAGTTTTTTTTGTAGTGGTGTGGCTTCCTATGAGATCTAAAGTCTATGGGGCACTAGACCTGTTTTTGGTCACGGTCATATCCCAGCAATCAGTAGTGCCAGACACCTGGTAGGTGTTGGGTGAATGTGTGTGGAAGGAAGGAAAGAAGGAGGGTGTCAGGCAGGCATGCCAGCAGACTCTGCTCTCCAGTGCCTTCCCATTCTTTCATGCATTCATTCAACAAATATTCATTGGGTGCCAACTCTGTGACACTGTTCTAGATGCTCCGGCTGTGGCAGTGAACAAAACAGGCCATGTCTCTGCCATTGTGAAGCTCACATTCTTATTGCAGGAAGTCGGAACCATATAAACAGAGCAATAGATAATGTGTGAGATGGTGATAAATGCTGTGGAGAAAAACACATTGTGGGTGGGGGTGGCCTACTAGTTTCTATGAGGTGGCCTGGGAGTGCCTCGCTAGTAAGGGGACATTTGAGCGGAGACCTCACTCAGAACCAACTTCATCCTCCCTCCCATGGCCTCTCAGGTCCACTGCGATCTGCCCTGGCCTGGGTCTGACCTCTCTCCCTCCCGCTCTCTGCTTCACCACTTTGCTCCAGGCACACTGGCCTTCTTGCTGTTCCTCAAACCTGCCAAGCTCGTCCCTACCTCAGAACCTTTTCGCTTTCCGTTCCTTCTGCCCGGAAACCTCTTCCTCCAGATCTTCGCGTGGCTCGCGTCCTCACCTCATTCAGGTCTCTGCTCCAATGTCCGCTCCTCAGGGAGGCGCCCCCCCCCCCAGCCACCCTGCCCTCAGTAATATGCCACCCTACACACCACTCCACCCCTTGTTTATTGCAACATATTATTCTGTATTTATTTGTTTGTTCTGTCTCTAACACATAATTGCCACAAAGACAAGAACTTTGTCTTTTTTACCACTATGTCCCCAACATTCATGACAGTTGTACTTGAACACATTATCTTAATGAATGAATCCTCATTTTGAGAATAATGATTATGACATTTTCTTTTCTAAGCTACTCATTTTGGGTGGCGTGGTGGGGTTGTCTCCTCTCTGTAATTCCAGTTAAACAAAGCAAATAGAACTGGTTGTGAAGGGAGTCCTGATGTGTTTGATCTGTCTCTCTTAGAATTGCTGTGTTTTCTGTGTCTGTATTTTATGATGAGCGCATTGTGGTGGTTGCGGAACAAAGACCGGATGCTTCCGAGGAAGATAGTTTCCAGTGGATGAGCCGAGTGCTGCAGGTGAGCACCCCTTGGGGTCTGTGTCAGGTCAGCGGTGGCAGCAACCACTGCCTAAGCATTTTATTTTATTCAATCACCAGTATTGCCACCTTACTTTTTCTCGCCAGTCATCGCTCACGTATTCGGGGTACTATTAGCAAAATCAGATAATTAATATCATTTCTCCTTGTGGACCACTTAGTATTTTTCTGCTCAGGTTGCCAAAAACAATGGAATTGACTTGCCTCAGCAAATTATTTCATGCCTGAGTGTTTACTACTTGTGAAAGTTTTAACTGTCATATGTGGAACACATCTCTGGCAGTAATCAATCCACTTGTCAACAGTCAGTTACAGTTTTACTGTGCACCATAAGTGGTGCCAACAGTGTGAGGGATCCAAGAAAATACAAGCTGTTAGCCTTACTCTGAAGGAGCTTTCCTGTGGGGCTAGAGATGCGAGGTGAGATAAACCATGGGGGAAGGAGAATCCTTTGGGCTTAGTCTAAGCAATATGTCTCTGATGGGAAGCAGGCTAGAGTGACGACAAGAGCCTAGTTTTCACTTAGAAGCATAGACTTGACATTCTAGCCAACATGGTGAAACCCCGTCTCTACTAAAAATACAAAAAATTAGCATGGTGGCGGGTGCCTGTAATCCCAGCTACTCGGGAGGCTGAGTCAGGAGAATCGCTTGAACCAGAGAGTTGGAGGTTGCAATAAGCCAAGGTCATGCCACTGCACTCCAACCTGTTGACAGAGGAAGACTCCATCTCTTTTTTTTTTTTCTCTTGGTCTGTCCTAGGGAGACAGACTCCATCTCAAAAAATAGAAAATAAATTGTCAACAAGAATCATAGACCTGGAATCCCAGCTCTACTTCTTACCAGGCATGTGCCCTTCAGCAAGTCATTTAACCTCAGAGTCTGGAAAAAACCTGTAAAGTAGGATAAAATTATCTGTTTTATAGAGCTATTGGAAGGATTAAATGAGGTAATTAAAGTATACAGTACCTGCACTCAGTAAATAATGATGGTGATTGTTACTCTCCATCTCTACCAAAAAAAATTTTTAAATCATCCAGGTGTAGTTGCATGCACCTGTGATCCCCGCTTCTTGGAAAGCTGAGGTGAGAGGATCGCTTGAGCCCAGTAGGTCGACACTGCAGTGAGCTATGATCATGCCACTGCAGTTCACCCTGGGTGACAGAGGAAGACCCTGGCTCAAAATAATAATAATAATAATAATGGTAATAATGAGCTAGGTGCTATGATAGTCACCTGTAGTCCCAGCTACTCAGAAAGCTGAGGTGGGAGGATCGCTTGAGCCCAGGAGGTTGAGGCTGTAGCACAATGGTTGCACCTGTGAATAGCACTCCAACCTGGGGAACATAGCAAAAAATCTCTCAGAAAATAAAAATAATAAGTATAGTCTCCAATTAGAGAAGGACCACTTTCTCTCAACTAATGTTCCCTTTCATTCTCCATCCCTTCGCTCTTCTTTATTTTTCTACGTCATACTTATCATCTTGTATGTTTACATTTATTGTTTTCTACATCCACTGTAATATAAGCCAAGGCCAAGACATTTTTGTCTCTTTTGTTCAGGGCTCAATCCCCAGAGCCCAGTAGCTATGCTAGCAAATGTCATAGTAGGCTCAGTAAATGTTTGTTGGCTAGTGGATGGTCCAAAGAAAGTGCGGCCTGTCCTTGCCATACTTAGGTATCAGTGGAAGTGTTCCCAAGGTCTGTAACTTCTCTACTTGGGGAATTTGAATTTATTAGCTGCTAGTTAATAGCAATGTTGTAGAAACAATGCAAACATGAGATAGTGGTAGTGCTAGATGACTTTTTTTTTTTTTTGAGACGGAGTTTCACTCTTGTTGCCCAGGCTGGAGTACAGTGGTGCAATCTTGGCTCACTGCAACCTCCACCTCCTAGGTTCAAGCTATTCTGCTGTCTCAGCCTCCCAAGTAGCTGGAATTACAGGCACCTACCACCATACGCAGCTAATTTTTTGTATTTTTAGTAGAGATGGGGTTTTACCATGTTGGCCAGGCTAGTCTCGAACTCCTGACCTCAAGTGATCCACCTGTCTCAGCCTCTCAGAGTGTTGGGATTACAGGTGTTAGCCACCTTGCCTGGCCACCAGATGACTTTTAGCATTTCTTTCAGCCGGGCATGGTGGCTCACGCCTGTAATCCAAGCACTTTGGAGGCCAAGGCAGGCGGATCACCTGAGGTCGGGAGTTCAAGACCAGCCTGACCAATATGGTGAAACCCCATCTAAAAAAAAAAAAATTTCTTTCTATCCTCAGGGTCCGTAATTCTGAATTATCAGCTGGTATAGCATAGGCTATTTGTAGTAGAAAATCAGAAAAGAGCCGGGTACGGTGGCTCACGCTTATAATCCCAGCAATTTGGGAGGCCAAGGCGGGTAGATCACAAGGTCAAGAGATCGAGACCATCCTGGTCAACAAGGTGAAACCCCGTCTCTACTAAAAAATACAAAAATTAGCTGGGCATGGTGGCGCAGGCCTGTAGTCCCAGCTACTCGGGAGGCTGAGGCAGGAGAATTGCTTGAACCCAGGAGGCGGAGGTTGCGGTGAGCCGAGATCGCGCCATTGCACTCCAGCCTGGGTAACAAGAGCGAAACTCTGTCTCAAAAAAAAAAAAAAAAGAAAATCAGAAAAGAAAATATACTGAAGATAGACTAGTCAGGAAAGACTATGAAGAAGGTATAATGGGGCAGATTTCTGAAAGATGGCTAAGGGGCAGACGTGCAAAGAGAATATTTTTCATACCAATCATATTTTCAAACAGAAACCTTAATTTATTCAGAATGAACTTTGGGGTATATAATGGTAGAACCTTTGATAAATTACACATTTTCTTTTATTATAGAAAAGTGAGTATAGCTGACATTTCCCAAGACATCTGTTACTTTTCCCTGGAAAGCAACTATAGGAATTAAATACAGTGCCAATTTACAATCCAAATTGTTGTGAAAGTCATTTGGGTTCTGATTTGGGCGTTAGATAACAGGCTATTATTTTTCCAGTGTTCATAACTTACCAGCTTGGAGCATTCAAGTCCGTAGTAGAACAGTAAGGACACCATGTATTCCAATAGGTTAAAGGTCAGAAGTGGTTGAATTCCAGGTCTGTGTATAACATAAACTAAATACCTAACTTAGCACCTTTTAAGGAAAGGCAATTAGTAGATGACTTAACAGATGCATTTTTTTTTTTTTTTTTTTTTTTTGGAAACGGAGTTTCGCTCTTGTTACCCAGGCTGGAGTGCAGTGGCGTGATCTCGGCTCACTGCAACCTCCGCCTCCAGATTCCAGCAATTCTCCTGCCTCAGCCTCCCAAGTAGCTGGGATTACAGGCAACCGCTACCACACCCAGCTAATTTTTGTATTTTTCATAGAGATGGGGTTTCACCATGTTGGTCAGAGTGGTCTTCAACGCCTGACCTCAGGAGATCCACCTGCCTCAGCCTCCCAAAGTGCTGGGATTACAGGCATGAGTCATGCGCCTGGCCCCTTAAATTGTTTTAATAAAAGACCTTAACCATACACAGTGGCTCATGCTTGTAGTCTCAACACTTTGGGAAGCTGAAGCTGAGGGTCAGTTAACTTCAAGACCAGCCTGGGGCAACAGAGCAAGACCCTGTATCTACAAAGAATAAAGAAATGAATAAATAAATTAACTGGATGCCACTGCCTGTAGTCCCAGTTACTTAAGAGTCTGGTGTGGGAGGATCACTTGAGCCCAGTAATTGAGGTTACAGTGAGCTATAGTCATACCATTGCACTCCAGCCTGGGTGACAGAGCAGGACCCTGTCATTCATTCATTCATTCATTCAGCCTTGTCCTTTTTTAATCTGTGACCTTTATAACTGTGAGTTTATTCTACTTCTAAGATTATATTCCTTGTTCAGTAAGACCTATGGGTAATACAGTAGAAACCTCCTAACTAGTATTAACAGTTGGTCAGTTGTGGCCAGGCATGGTGGCTCACACCTGTAATCCCAGCACTTTAGGAGGCTGAGGTGGGGGGATCACTTGAGGTCAGGAGTTGAAGACCAGCCTGGCCAATGTGGTAAAACCCTGTCTCTACTAAAAATACAAAAATTAGCCAGATGTGGTGGCATGCATCTGTTATCCCAGCTACTCAGGAAGCTGAGGCAAGAAAATTGCTTGAACCCAGGAGGTGGAGGTTGTAGTGACTCTAGATTGTGCCACTGTACTCCAGCCTGGGAGAAAAAGTGAGACTCCATCTCAAAAAGAAAAAAAACACCCACAATTCGTCAGTTTCATTAAAATGAGAAATTCTTCTAGTATTAAATTTTAATACAAAACATCTAAGTGTGTATTCCTTTGATGCAGAGAAGTGTGATTATGAATACACCAACTTGAGGTCCAGGTCAACTTACTTCCATAAACGATATCAAAATGCATTGTCTTCAGTTTCTGGTTTTCTTTTCTTTTTAAATTTTTTTAAAATAAAAATATAGAGATGGGGTTTTGCCATGTTGCCCAGCCTCTCTTAAACTCCTGGACTCAAACTATCTTCTCACCTCGGCCTCCCAAGGTGCTGGGATTATAGGCGTGAGCCACCATACCCGACTTAGTTTTATTTTAAGTTAGCACCACAATGTGGATATTTGAAAAATGACTTGAATAGTTAATCCTCACTTTTATTATTAATTTGTCTGACCTATGGACATAGATTTTTAGGAGCTCACTTTTAGTGTGTCTTTCCAAAGCATAACTCCTTCTGTGTTTTTGTATTTGCATTTGGTCAGTTAACATAATATTTAATTGTATTATGTGAAAACAAGAAGAACAGCTGTCATAAGCAGTATAGGAACACAGCTGACTTTCAGCAACCATGCAGTTACATGACTGGGAGCACAGGTAAGCTCAGGGTAGCTTGTGGCCTCCAGTGTTCAGTGTGCTGTGGGCCTCACCCCAGATGTTTTTCAGAGGAGATGCATGGTAACATGGTGAATCACTTAAATGGGGGCTTCTTTAGAGAGCTGCTATTGTGTTCATAATCAAAATACTTTACCTCTGTTAATTAGACTTCGTTGGATGGATAGCTAAAAGATTAAAAGAACTAAAATTTCTAGGTTTCTGTCATTGTCATTTAAGAGAGAACATGTTGGCTGGGCATGGTGACTCATGACAGTAATCTCAGCACTTTGCAGGGCCAAGGCGGGAGCATCACTTGAGGCCAGGAGTTCAGGACCAGCCTAGGCAGCACAGTGAGACCCCCATCTCTACAAAAAAACTTAAAAATTTCAAAAAGGAAAAAAATCATTTCAAATTAGCCACGTGCAGTGGTGCATCCCTGTAGTCTCAGCTGCTTGGGAGGCTTAGGCAGGAGGATCACTTGAACTTAGGAGTTTGAGGCTGTCATGGCTTATGCTATTGCATTCCAACCTAGGTGGCAGAGTGAGACCCCATCTCTAAAAAGAATAAAAATTAAAAATAGAACATACTGAGAGTTACAAGTCAGTATCCACCTTTGTCCATTTAAGTTGTATCTTACCTCTTTTCTTTTAATCTCTGCCACAGCTGAAAGATGTATATTATCTTAATGATTATCTTTAAATCTTTAGATATATAGGATCTTAACGATATGCTAGATTCTAGATCTAGAATGCATAGAGAAAGAAAAATCCTAGAGTAAAATAATGGATTATATCACGAATATGTCAAATGTAATAGAAATAATCTCATTGAGTGTTTTCATTTGTATTTTTCTAGGCAATCGATAGCATTCATCAAGTGGGGGTTTATTGTCTTGCTCTGGTGCCGGCCAATACATTGCCAAAAACTCCACTAGGAGGAATCCATATATCTCAGACAAAACAACTCTTTCTGGAGGGATCGCTGCATCCTTGCAATATCCTCATGTGCCCACATACATGCGTGACAAATTTGCCAAAGCCCCGGCAAAAGCAACCAGGTAACATGCTGGCTTCCAAGACCTAGCACTAAAATTCCAACTTCAAGAAGCTGGGTTCTCTCAGTATGATTCTTTCTCTAGAATTAGTTTATGAACACTTTGGGAGGCCAAGGTGGGAGGATTGCTTGAGCCCAGGAATTTGAGACCAGCCTGGGTAACATGGTAAAATCCTGTCTGTACAAACAAATGCAAAAAATTAAGCCAGGCCTGGTGGTGCACACCTGTAGTCCCAGCTACTCCAGAGCTGACAGAGGATGGCTTGAGCCTGGGAGGTTGCGGTGAACCAAGATTGTGCTATCGCACTCCAGTCTGGTGACAGAATCAGATCCTGTCTCAACAAAAAAAAAATGAATGGAAAGGGAAGATGGAAAAGGTTTGTTAAGGCAGCCAGAGGCGAAGATATCCTTGAGATGCCTTTGGAGCTATTGTGGAAAGAAAGAATGTGTTTGTTAGGACTAGTCTTGGCTGCAAGTTGCAAAAAAACATAGTAGCAGCTCAGGCAAGAAGCAAACTTATTTTTTTTTATTCAGTCTCCGTAGAGACTATCAAAAATTGCCAATGCCGACTATATTTCAAGTCATCATGGCAGGGTATTCGGAAAAGTTTTCAATTAGCAATAATTGTGCCTCGGATAAACCTCATTGGCTGCGATACTGCCACTGCGCAAAGCTGCAAGCTTATTTTTTTGTCAGGTAAAAGGAGTTCAGAGCTAGGTAATCCAAAGGCTAGGATAGTCACTCCTCAGTCATGTTCTTCAGCTTCCCATCTTTTTGCTCTGGTGTTTTGTCAGTCAACTATTGTGGATATGCTACAGAACAAACAACCCTAAAACTCAGTGCCTTGAAGTAACAAGCATTTGCTTTTTTCTCATGGAATGTGGATCTGTTTGGCTTGGCTGGGATCCTCTGGACTGGACTTGGCTCCAGGCTTATGTTAGGTTCAGAGCTGTTCCATGTGTCTCCTCATCATGGGACCAGCAGCTACCTGGGCCATATTTTTTTCAAGGCAGATGGCAGAGCAAGAAAGCAAGCCAAACCATATGAGCATATTTAAAGCTTTTATTTGTGTCACATGTCCTAACATTTCACTGTCCAAAACAAGGCAGACCTTGAAGTATACTTCTCCCATCCAGCCATAACTAGGACAAGAAGGAAAGAAAGGATGTGGGAAAATAAAATAATCTGCCACAGCCATCCTTAGCAACTGCCCTGGGGCTCATTAGGCTCCCCAGCCTCTACATCCGAGCCAGCAGGTCGGAGGAAAACATAAAGAAAGAATACTCTTTCCTTCAACATATTTTCTAGAAATGGCATATATTACTTCCTCTTATATGTTATTCTCCCGCAGTAAAGAATATAGTCTTTATTCTAGGCATGTGTCCAGCTAAAAACTGGGGTTTCTGTTATTAAGGAAGAATAGAATAGATACTAGAATTAATAACTAGCAGTTTTTGCCATAAGACGTTTACAGAATTCTGTGGGAAAATCAGAAGGCATATTTACTGGTACAGCAGTGTCTGCAATTAGCTTCCTGGAGTTACTGCTTTTGGTATCTTTCATTCTCTGTGACCCATAGACTCAAAACGCATGCAGAAGAACCTGAAGGAACTGCTGCTGAATTAGTTTTATTGTTTTAAACTACTGCAAAATTCACTTTTTAAAATACCATGTCTTTATTTTATAATGTGAATCTCAGATTGCACAGTTTACGTAATCAAACACACTCTGAGTCCCTGCCTGTATAAAAGGCTGTCTCCAACATGATATAGCTATAATTTATCATGAAGTTTCTTAGGGTGGAATAGTGCATATTTACTTGAAGTTGCAGTAGATACTTTGTAGACTCAAACTTTACCTTTTTTGAGTTTTTTTGTTTTATTTTTAAATTTTTCTTTTTTAGATGGAATCTTGCTCTGTCACCCAGGCTGTAGTACAGTAGCATGATCTTGGCTCATGGCATCCTCTGCTGCCCGGTTCAAGCGATTCCCCTGCCTCAGCCTCCTGAGTAGCTGGGACTACAGGCACGTGCCACCACGCCTGGCTAATTTTTTGTATTTTAGTAGAGACAGGGTTTCACCATGTTGGCCAGGACGGTCTTGATCTCCTGACCTCGTGATCCGCCCACCTTGGCCTCCCAAAGTGCTGGGATTACAGGTGTGAGCCACCACGCCCAGCCTATTTTTAAATTTTTTAAACTTTCCATTTTGAAATAATTTCACACAAAATAGTTGCCACATGGTACAAATATTTTTCTTATATCGTTTACCCAGCTTCCCCAAATATTTACCCTTTGAAAATTGATTATATAAGTGATTTTGTTTCATCTGTTTCAGTATATTCGGGATCTACAGATTTTGATGTAATAAAATATTTTTAATATTAATTCAGTATAGCGTCAGCATTATTTAAAACCTAGCTGGCAGTAAGCTTTGTTTTATCATCTTTTTGCCATCTTCTTAGTCCATAAGGCAGATGACCATCAAGAGAGGGACACAGCGCCCTAGCACGTTTTTCTAGAGAGGGAGTGGGCTCCCTGTTTATTTTGAAGTGTTGAACCTATGAAAAGTTAGAAGAATAGTACAGTGAGGAGCACCCATGTAGCCTACTCTAGATTTACCAATTGCTGCTTTTTTTTTTTTTTTTTGAGATAGTCTTGCTCTCTTGCCCAAGCTGTAGTGCTGTGGCATGATATGGCTCACTGCAACCTCTGCCACCCAGGATCCAGCCACCGAGTACCTGGGATTACAGGCTTGAGCTACCATGCTGAGCTAATTTTTGTATTTTGAGTAGAGTTGGGGTTTTGCCATACTGGCCAGGCTGGTCTCAAACTCCTGGCTTCAAATGATCTCCCCATCTCTGCCTCCCAAATTGGTAGGATTATAGGAGCAAGGCACCATGCTTGGCCTTGCTGACATTTTTGCCCTGAGCTTTTTTTGTTTGTTTGTTTGTTTGTTGTTTGGAGATAGGATCTTAACACTGTTGCCCAGGGTGGAGTGCAGTGGCACGATGTCATCTCACTGCAGCTTTGAACTCTGAACTCTGGCACAAGTGGTCCTCCTACCGCAGCCTCCTGAGTAGCCTGGACTAAAGGTGTGTGCCACCACACCAGGCTAATTTTTTGTATGTATTTGTAGAGACAGGGTTTTGTCATGTTGCCCAGGCTGGTCTTGAACTCCTGGGCTCAAGTGATCTGCCTACCTCAGCCTCCCAAAGTGCTGTGATTACAGGCATGAGCCACCATGCCTGGCCATTATTCACTTTTAATTGAACAAATTTAACATTTCGGATAAACTCCCTCAGGCCTTGTAGATGACGTATTTCTTTCCAGGCCAGATATTCTTTATTGACCCTCTTTCAGGGTTCTATTATGATTGGAGAAGATTAAATTATTGGTAGGAACCTGTGCAACCAGCTGTCACCTCCTCAGAGTGAAAACTTCTTGTATACCCCAAACTACAATAGCTGCCTGCTCCTCTCCACCCCAGTCCCTATCCCTCCTGTGTTCCTGTTTTTTTCCAGTACTTCACACTACTTGTGTTTATTATTTGTGTATGTATTTTTTGGTTACCCTTCTCCAAAATGCAAGCTCCTTGCCCTATTTGCTTTTGGGTTCCCAGTGCCTAGAAGAGTGCTCAGTCAGTATTGTTGAATGAACATTTGATCCAGTTTTGGTCAGTCTGGAAATGCTCTGGATACTTAGTTGGAATTGCCATCTCCAGGGAGTTGGGTTTTGCATTTATTTACAGGTGTAGGCCCTGCTTCCGTGATGGTTGGGAATCTGGTTGCTGGAAAACGCATAGCACAAGCTGCTGGAAGGGATCTGGGACAAATAGAAGAAAATGATTTGGTGAGGAAGGTAAGTGTTCCTGAAGTGTTGCGAAGGACAGAATTTGCACTGAATTCTAGACAGAATTTTCATTGCAGGTAGCAGCTGGGGGGATGCATTATATGACTTGTTATAAGTTGCTGACCCTGAGTCCTTTTTCTGCTTTATGAATTCAGCACCAGTTTCTGGCAGAGATCTTACAGTGGCGAGCCCAGGCGACTCCTGACCATGTACTCTTCATGCTGTTAAATGCCAAGGTATTAAAAATGCAATGGTATATCTAATCAGCTGACTACCATAGGAGTATCTTAGGCGCTCTTGATCTCTTTCATCAGAAAATTTCTGTTGCCACCTCTGAGGAAGGAGTTATAGCTTTCCCCTTGCTTTGACATATGAGGATAAACTGTGCAATCACTTTAAGGTTGGAATGAGACCCCCTGGAGTGCTATATAATACTTTCTTTTCTTATGGTACAGTCACATCTTTATTCAATTCTGATAGGAAAAATGGAGCCAACAATGCAATTACATAGATACACAGATGTTCAGAATGCATTATGTCATACAGTTTTTTTTACCCAATTGGACTTTTAATTCTTGGATTTCTGCTAGGAAGAAAATGACCTTAGACCAGCATTTTAAAAACCTAAGTTATTTCTGGTACTTAATTCATAATTAAATGATTTATTGCTAACGGATAAAAAGAGTACATTTAACTACTGGTTTCCCATGGATGGTTCATTATAATATTGTATTTTAGGACTGGGCATGGTGGCTCACACCTGTAATGGCGGTGGATCACTTGAGGTTAAAAGTTCAAGACCAGCCTGGTCAACATGGCGAAGCCCTGTTTCTGCTAAAAATACAAAAATCAGCCAGACGTGGTGGCAGGCACCTGTAATTTCAGCTACTCAGGAAGCTGAGGCAGGAGAATCACTTCAACCCTGGAGGCAGAGGTTGTAGTGAGCCAAAATTGCACCATTGCACTCCAGCCTGGGCAACAGAGTGAGACTCTGTCTCAAAAAAAAAAAAAATCAGCCAGGCGTGGTGGTGGGCACCTGTAATCCCAGCTATTTGGGAGGCTGAGGCACAATAATAACTTGAACCCTGGAGGCAGAGGTTGCAGTGAGCCAAGATCATGCCATTGCACTCCAGCGTGGGCAACAGAGCAAGGCCCTGCTCAAGAAAAAGAAAAAAAAAAAAAAATATATATATATATATATATATATATATATATGGTATTTTAAAGTTATGCAAGTTATGCATTCTATGGGAGTCAGCTGAATTTTGTTTGTGTTAATGACTGAGTCATAGGCTCGAAGTCTGTGACCTTATGGATAGTACTATTTCTCACCAGCAGGGGGAAGACTGGAAGCGCCTATTGGATCTCTTAGGGGACCTATCCATAGTATACCCATCTCTCCCATCCTCCTGGAATCTGATTCTTTTTAATGCAATAATAGAACTCAATGAGAGGAATATGCTGTGCATCTTATTGAAAATAAATTAAAAATATTAAGAACCGTTACTTTTATGACAGAAAATTGGGAGACTTCCTTGCCTCACCTCTACGTGAAGTGGGCTTTTCTTCATGCCCACAGATTCATTAAGGTTCTCATATCTCATTTTAAAATGTCAGCCAGGCACTGTGACTCATGCCTGTAGTCCTAGCTTCTTGGAAGGATGAGACAGGAGGATGGCTTGAACCCAGGAGTTTGAGGCTGCAAGCTGCAGTGAGCTGTGATTGCATCATTGCACTGCAGCTTAGGCAACAGCAAGACCATGTCAGAATAAAAAAAAAGAAAAAGAAAAGAAAAAGGATCTATTACATGTCTTTTTTTATTTTTTATTATTATTTGTTTTGAGACAGGGTCTCACTCTGTCACTCAGGCTGGAGTGCATTGGCTCAAGTGATTCTCCCACTTCTGCCTCTTGAGTTGCAGGGACTACAGGCACATGCCACCACCACACATGACTGATTTTTTTGTAATTTTAGTAGAGAGGAGATCCTGCTATGTTGCTCAGGCTTGTCTTAAACTCCTGGGCTCAAACAGTGTTTCCACCTGATCCTTCCAAGGTTATAGGTGTGAGCCACCCTGTCCAGCCCCACACATGTCTTTGATGCCAGGGAAATTTTCACTGGAATTGATAACTTGCTAAGGATCATCTACAAAGGCACAAGCCTTTCAGGTATAATGTTGAATTGGCTGTGCTTATTACTGTTTATTTTCTGAGTTTTGACCCATTTATCCTTTCTTTTGTTTAAAGGGAACTACTGTATGCACAGCCAGCTGCCTTCAACTTCATAAGCGAGCAGAGAGGATTGCATCCGTTCTTGGTGATAAGGGACATCTAAATGCAGGCGATAATGTGGTGTTGCTCTATCCACCTGGTAAGCATTAGATTGGTAGACTAGACTTTAAGCTCCAGTACTAGACTGACTACAAATTATAAGAGGATAGGGACTCAGGGCCACTATCTATGACTTGCATGCTGTGTACTTCCCAACACTTAGAAGACCATGCACACAGGCTGAGGTGAGAACTAAGCCTCCCCACCCAACTTGTGCAGTACAGTGGCTCTCCTGGGACCATGTCTGCTCTTATATTTCTGTTAGTGCCTGGCACATAAAAGGCACTCAGTAAATAATGAATGAATGAAGACTTCCGCTGCTTGGCTTTTGGAAACCCTGAAAACAGATGCTTTCTTTCTGTGAATGTTTAGGAATGGGACAATTTCACCCAGTCTCCAAAGAAATGTTGTGTATGAATTCTGTTGACTTAACATTTTTCATATTATGATTGATGTTTGGTCTTCTTCTATTACTGCTATTTTCATGTTCTGATTTAATTCAACAACCTTGTCTTCATAGTAAGAGGGGTTTAGAATTATTTGGTGACAATTTGGTGTAAAGATTCAAAATTCTGGATGAAATATTTAAGTTTTCCCATCCTTTGTTATTTCTGTCACCTAATCCACTCATACATCTAGCTTTCTTTGGCCATCCTGTTATCCCCCGACACTTCATTTCATTCTGTCATTCTTTTTTTTTTTTCTGAGATGGAGTCTCACTCTGTCGCCCAGGCTCAAGTGCAGTGCCGCAATCCCAGCTCAGTGCAACCTCTGCCTACCCAGTTCCAGTGATTCTCCTACCTCAGTCTCCCGAGTAACTGGAATTACAGGCATACGCCACCACGCCTAGCTAATTTTTGTATTTTTAATAGAGACAGGGTTTCACCATGTTGGCCAGGTTTGTCTCAAACTCTGACCTCAGGTGATCCACTCGCCTCCCAAAGTGCTGGGTTTACAGGTGTGCGCCATCATACTGGGCTCATTCTGTGACTCTTATATGCTGCCTTATTTACCTGGATATTGAGATATCATAGAAGATCACATGATAGAGCAGTCCCTCCCATCGCATGCCCAGGAGATGGCATGCACCTGTCAGTGAGAGGCCACGGGGAAGGACCTGAGCTCTTCCTCAGGAGGCCTTGGTCTAGAGTCTTCCTCAGACTGAGTCACACTTTGCTCCCTAAAACTCACACCCTTTCAACAACATCTGAGAAGTCTGATTGCTCTTTATAGAGCAGGCTTCTAAATATTTTCAAAAAGCTCAGGGCTTCCTCACCTCTCTGTTCTCCAATCTTGTTTTTTCCTAGTTAGCCATTCCTGGTTTCTGCAGTTATTGTCTCCTGAGTATCATCAAGTAATAATATCAATATACCTTCTTCAGAAATATTTCCAAGAATATTTGATTTCCTTTTTTGTTTATTGTTTTCTGTATATTTTCTAAAGTTTTATATGCTTCCTTCTTTCACTTTCAATATCTTCTTCTAGAGTCTCTGTTAAATTATGGTCTACAGAACCCATCTGGCACATGATTTAATAGTTCTGGATGATTTGCCTTTTAGGTCTTCGGTGCTCTCAGGCAGTTCAGTGACTCTCCTGATAGGGTTTTTTGTCTTGCAGGCATTGAGTTAATTGCTGCCTTCTATGGCTGCTTGTATGCGGGCTGTATACCTGTGACTGTCAGACCTCCACATGCTCAGAACCTCACGGCCACGCTGCCCACTGTCCGAATGATTGTTGATGTAAGTACCAGCTGTATCTTGCCTTTTCCTCATCTCCTAAAATCCAGATTCAGGCAACTAAGGATCCTTACTAATTTTCCAGTTTTGTTAAGTCAGAAATTGAAATTTATCTCCCGGAAACTACCTCCTTTTTGTTAATCCGGCCAAAGCAACCATCATTATGCAGTGAAGGAACTGGGGGAAAGTGGGTATTGGTGAGATACAGAATTGTGGGCAGTTATCAGGAACATTAAGGAGGTGAAGCAGCCATTAGTATTCCTCCAACAAAAATACAAAAGTAGCAGGCATTGTGTCACTTGCCTGTAGTCTCAGCTAATCAGGAGGCTGAGGCAGGAGGATCACTTGAGTCTGAGAGATGGAGGTTAGAAGGGAGCCGAGATCACGCCACTGCACTTCAGCCTGAGCAGACTCTGCCAAAAAAAAAAAAAGTGTTTCTCTCTCCCCTTCTGTCTAAAACATGCTGTCTGGTATTTCCTGCAAAATAATCAAGCAATTTTAAATGCCAAACTGAATTATCCCCGGTGTCAGGTCACTTGTATTTTAGTTACTTTTGATAATTTACTTGGTGTAGCATTAAAAGGTGTTCAGACCTTGCTCTGGAGATGATAGAAGTTTTTATAGGATATGAGAATTGAAGAAAATAAGCTAAGTGTGTATTGCATCAGATCCTAGTGTTTATAGCAAGGGGAAGCCTTGGCCAGTGCTGATAGATTACAAAATTCCAGTTCATGTAGCATTTGCTTCTCTGAGAACTGCTGCTCTGTCAGCAAAACTGGAGCCCACAGTATAAAAGCCATGATCACCATAGATGATTTTATTACAAAGTGTAATTCAGCAAAATGCCCTTGTTATATTCTACAAAGTGGGCCAGAAAAGCAGGGAGGGGAGTTGCTGTTAATGCAGTTTGTGGGCAAAGTAGGTCACTTTGCATTCCTGTGTATAGCTGTGCAAGAGAACTTAGTTTCTGTGAGAGCTTGTATCAGCATCAGGGTTCCTCAGGTTCAGTGTATGGTCTAGGTGTAGTAAGTCTCACCATTCACTAGAGACTGAAGCAGTCTCTTTTCAAGCATGGTTATCTGATTCTTCTCATATCCTGAGCACTACAAAATCCATGTTTTTATTTAATTGTGGTCTTCATGAAATCATGGGATTGTGGGCTCCATACTGAGGTTATTATAACTATGAAATATTTTGAGAATCACTATTATAAACAACACAGTGTATTGTGAACAGGTCCATCATTCTGAGAGAATTAAGTGAAACATTTCCAGAAGGAAACATGCAAGGGAGAAACATTGACCTCGTCTGTCCCACATGTGTTCTTTGAAACTGCCCTGTCCAGTGTGGTATATGAGTGGCTTTTAGCAGCAGCCAGGGCGTGTGACACCATGTTGGGGCTGAGCCTCCTGGTGCTTACTTCTGTCCATTTGTTTCCCAGGTCAGCAAAGCAGCCTGTATTCTCACCAGTCAGACCCTAATGAGACTACTGAGGTCACGAGAGGCAGCAGCAGCTGTGGATGTGAAAACCTGGCCAACTATCATTGACACAGGTGAAAGGGTGGAGGGAGTGAGAACTCACAATACCTGAGATGTCCTCCATTTTCATGCCAGACGTGTTTACCCTGCCTTTATGTCTTCTGCTTACTAAGACAGACGCAAAACCTAGCATCAGTAAGCTTGTGCAGGACTAGACGCTGACAGCCAGATGCAAAGAGCCAGATCACAGTCTGCTAAGAGCTCTCCAAACAAAAGTGTTTTCCTGTTACTCTTGGCATCATTGAAAGGTGGTTAGGTTTTTATGCTACATGTGACTATGTACATGTAGGGCCAAGTAAAATATTGAGACAATCCGATCTTTTCGTTGGAGATGTGATATTGAAACAATACTGGACTGGGAGTCAGAAGATTCGGGTTCTGGCTCAAGCTTCATTACCTACTGCCTGTGTAGTGTTGACTGAAATTACCCTTTTGTAAGCTACTGCCTACCCCTGCCTAGCTCATATAGTTATTGAGAAGATAAAGTGCAGTATATATGAAAATACTATACTTTGAAAGCCATAAAGTGCATGAATTTTTAGATAGTATTTATATTAAAGAAGGAGTAAGGCTGGGTGCAGTGGCTCAAGCCTGTAATCCCAGCACTTTGGGAGGCTGAGGCTGGTGGATCACCTGAGGTCATGAGTTTGAGACCAGCCTGACCAACATGGAGAAACCCCAAATATACTAAAAATACAAAACTAGCCAGGTGTGGTGGCGCATACTTGTAATCCCAGCCGCTTGGGAGGCTGAAGAAGGAGAATCACTTTAACCCGGCAGGCAGAGGTTGCAGTGAGCCAAGATTGTGCCATTGCACTCCAGCCTGGGAGATGAGAGAGACTCCGTCTCAAAAAAAAGAAGGGAGTAAGATAAGGGAATAGTTGGAAAATCTGTGGTATAGGAAGAGTGTGGGTTTTGGAGTCAGGCAGGTGGTGTTTAAGTCCTGCTATATCTACTACTCTATGAGTATCCTTACTAACCTGTCTATAAAGTGGGAGTTGTAAAGATTAAATGATGTAATACAAAGCTCCTAGTGTGTAATTATAATGGCAACATCTAACCTTCATTGAGCCCTTATGATATGTCAGTCATTTAATGTGTTATATAATTTTATCCCTATAACCCTGTAAGTTGCTATTTTTATCCTCATTTTGCAGATTAGAAAACTGAGGGAAGTTAAACAAGCAGCAGAACTGAAATTCAAATCCAGCTAGTTTGACTCCATTCCCAGCCTCTTAAGCATTAATGTCCTCCCTACCCTTTTTTTTTTCTCCACTCTGGATTCAAATGCAGGAATGACATGTATTTGTGGTTATTGTGTGCCAGATGCTGAACTGGGTTGTTTTTTTTTTAATATTTGTTACTGAAGGATAGAAGCGCAATTATATATATAGTATGTTTATCACAAATGGATTTGGTGTTAATGATGCCAGTAGATCTACTGTGGTTAATGGGCTCAATTGTAACAGCAAGGTTTCTCTAGGCACTTGAGTGGTCATATGAGTGACGCTTCCCTGCACAAAGGGAGGTCAAAGGTGATAGTCTTTCCTTTGACCAGAAATGGGTACCCTATGATATGGTGATTGAAAACTCAGAGTTAGAAGTGCTTCTTGATCCAGAAAGCCAGAGGAGCCATTGAAGAGGTATGGCTGGGGCCGGAGGACATCCTTAGCATCCCTGGTTTGGCATACTTATAAAGCACATGGGGAGAAACAGAGGAAGTATCATAAATGAGTGAAAGCAGCCAGGCACAGTGGCTCACGCTTGTAATCCCAGCACTTTGGGAGGCCAAGGCAGGCGGATCACCTGAGGTAAGGAGTTTCAGACCAGCCTGATCAACATGGAGAAATCCCATCTCTACTAAAAATACAAAATTAGCCAAAACTCCATGTCAAAAAGAAAAAATAAAAAAGAAGGATGGTAACCAAGAACTGGGAATTCTCTGCTTTAATTTTTTTTTTTTAATTGAAATGGAGTTTTGCTCTTGTTGCCCAGGCTGGAGTGCAACGGCGCAATCTCAGCTCACCGTAACCTCTGCCTCCCGGGTTCAAGCGATTCTCCTGCCTCAGCCTCCCAAGTAGCTGGGACTACAGGCATGCACTATCACACCCAGCTAATTTTTATATTTTTAGTAGAGACAGGGTTTTTGCCGTGTTGGCCAGGCTGGTCTCAAACCCCTGTCCTTAAGTGATCCACCTGCCTCAGCCTCCCAAAGTGCTAGTATTACAAGCATGAGCCACCATGCCTGGCCACCATTCTTTTTTTTTTTTTTGAGACGGAGTTTCCCTCTGTCACCAGGCTGGAGTGCAGTAGCACAATCTTGGCTTACTGCATCCTCTGCCCCCAGGTTCAAGTGATTCTCCTGCCTCAGCCTCCCGAGTAGATGGGACTACAGTTGCATGCCACCATGCCCAGCTAAGTTTTGTATTTTAGTAGAAACAGCATTTTACCATGTTGGCCCAGATGGTCTCTATTTCTTGACCTTGTGATCTACCCACCTCTGCCTCCCAAAGTGCTGGGATTACAGGCATGAGCCACCTCGCGTGCTCTTTTTTTGTTAAGAGACATGATCTTGATATGTTGCCCAGGCTGGCCTTAAATTCCTGGGTTCACACAATCCTCTTGTCCCAGCCTTCCAAGTAGCTGGGACTACACACCTGAGTCACTGCACCCAGATAGATTACTATTCTTAAAATTCTGCAGGGTTAGCCAGTCGCAGCAGCATATGCTTGTGATCCCAGCACTTTGGGAGACTGAGGCAGGAGGATCACTTGAGTGGAGGCTAGCCTAGGCAATATAATGAGACCTCACCTCTACAAAAAAAAATTTTTTTTTAATTAGCTGGTAATAGTGGCATGTACCTATAGTCCCAGCTACTCAGGAAGCTGAGGTGGGAGAATCATATGAGCCTAGGAGGTGGAGGTTGCAGTGAGCTGAGATCGAGCCACTGCACTCCAGCCTGGGCAACAGAGCAAGATCCTGTCTTAAAAAAATATCTTCTAAGTTAACTTAGAGAAAATTCCAACTTTTAAATCCATACATGAGTTATATAATGCATACTAAACTGTAAATGATGAACTTTAACTTGAAACCAGTATAACAGCTAATGCTTTTTGATCATTTCTTCAGTCAGTTGCTTTAAAAGTGCTTTATGTGAATTAACTTCCCAATAGTTCTATGAGGGTAGGTATTATTTTAGAGATTCATTTTAGAGAAAAAGAAAACAGACACAAAGAGGAAAAATAACTCCAAGGTCATGTAGCTGATGGTAGAGCTGGCATTTGAACAGCAGTCTGCTTCCTACTGTGTTCTACTTCCCCTTACTAAGCTGCTAGCAGATACATTTACCTGATGTAGATTTGCTTGCCTGTGTTGTCTAGTGGTGTCCTCAGCCCCAGCCCACCTCTAAGAATGACATATGTGAGCTACTTGGTTAAATATGAGAAGCCTAAGCTTTAGCAAATCCCCGAAGCTAAATTTGGCCATAGCAAAGCCACAGAAAACCAGTTGAAGAGCTCATGTTCCAGCGGTTGGATTGACATCAGGTTTTTTCTTTTCATTGCAGATGATTTACCCAGGAAAAGGTTACCTCAGCTGTATAAACCACCCACTCCTGAGATGTTAGCATATCTTGATTTTAGTGTCTCCACAACTGGCATGCTTACAGGAGTGAAGGTAAGATGAATGCTGGAAAAAAAGCCATGTCTGCAAAAAAACGGAGATGACCACTGCCCCAGAAACTTTAGATGCAGAGGCCAAGTGGTTGTACCAAAGACCAGTAGGCAGAGGGAGAATCAAGAGTCACTGCTCTATTTAAATAAAAGCATTGGCTCCTCCGGGATGAGTTATTTGTATTATGAAGTGTCTGAACCTAGCATAGAAGCTGAAAGATAGAGTTTTAGTTAAAATATGTATGAATTCTGAGATTCAGATACCATAAAATTCAGTATTGGCTGGGCAGGCTCACACGTTGGGAGGCCAAGACGGGTGGATCACCTAAGGTCAGGAGTTCAAGACCAGCCTGAACAACATGGAAAAACCCTGTCTCTACTAACAGTACCAAATTAGGCAGGGCACGGTGGCTTATGCCTGTAATCCCAGCACTTTGGGAGGCTGAGGTGGGCAGATCATGAGGTCAGGAGTTCAAGATCAGCCAGACCAACATGGTGAAACCCCGTCTCTACTAAAAATACAAAAATTAGCCAGGTGTGGTGGCATGTGCCTGTAATCCCAGCTACTTGGGAGGCTGAGGCGGGAGAATCGCTTGAACCTGGAAGGCGGAGGTTGCGGTTAGCCAAGATCGCACCATTACACTCCAGCTTGGGCAATGAGCGAAACTCCATCTCAAAAAAAAAAAAAAAAAATTTAGCTGGGCATGGTGGCGCATACGTATAATCCCAGCTACTCGGGAGGCTGAGGTTGCAGTGAGCCTAGATCGCGCCATTGCACTCCAGCCTAGGCAACAAGAGCGAAACTCCATCTAAAAAAAAAATCCGTATTGGCCGGGCGCGGTGGCTCAAGCCTGTAATCCCAGCACTTTGGGAGGCCGAGGCAGGTGGATCACGAGGTCAAGAGATCAAGACCATCCTGGTCAACATGGTGAAACCCTGTCTCTACTAATACAAAAAATTAGCTGGGCATGGTGGCGCGTGCCTGTAATCGCAGCTACTCAGGAGGCTGAGGCAGGAGAATTGCCTGAACCCAGGAGGCGGAGGTTGCGGTGAGCCGAGATCGCACCATTGCACTCCAGCCTGGGTAACGAGCAAAACTCCGTCTCAAAAAAAAAAAAAAAAAAATCCGTATTAACTAATGAACAGAAATATGTTATCTTAATGGAGACTTAGATTAAGCTTTGAAGCCTAATCTAAGTATAATGTATAAAAATTATACATCATTTTGAGTTTAGGGAATTGAAACTTCTAAAAGCTGTCGTCAGAGCTGTTTCTCTGCCTGTGGGATGATGGTTCCAGCCTGTTCCATTTTTCATACTTTCCAGATGTCCCACTCTGCAGTGAATGCTCTGTGTCGAGCCATCAAGCTTCAGTGCGAATTGTACTCTTCTCGGCAGATCGCCATCTGCCTTGACCCTTACTGTGGACTTGGCTTCGCGCTCTGGTGTCTCTGCAGGTAGGGATGGAAAAGCCAAGGGGACAGAATGTGTGTGCGGGGGGTACACTTTGTGGCCATGACCATCTCATCCTTCCCTTTGCTCCCTTAATTTGGTAAAGTTTCAGTAAAAGGCTAATGTTTCCAGAATTTATGTATCCACTGTGTCTTCTAAGTTTGTTTAGTTTTGTCTGTATTTCCTTTGTTATTTTCTGTCGATTTTATTCCTCATACAAAATGGCAGTGATCCTGTTACTTGGTCTTTGCTCTACCATGTAATCCTTGCTTTAGAAGCAGAGCCAAGTAGAAGGATGATTCTCGGGTGAAATATGTCATGCTTTGACAGCCAGCATGTATCCCCTAGGCTTGGCAGGAAGGAGCACAATGGGATGGGAGGACAGCATGTGGATGGAAAGTAGCACATTTGCCCTGGCCAGGTTACTCCTTGTGGAATACAGATCCCAGCTCCTCTCACCATCCCCCACAGGAAACCTCATCTCAGACCTGCATTTTCACCTCCTTGGTATACATCATGAATGCTTCACGAATGCCTGTGTTCCCATCTTTGTTAGGGTAGGATCATCCATTTAGGCGCCCAAACTAGGAACTTGGGTGTTGTCTTCAAATTCTGTATCTTCATGTCTTGTATCTAATCAAATGTATGTCCTTTGGCTCAGTTGCTCTATACCTATCTGTACATAAGAATCACCTGGGGATCTTTTAACAAAAATTAATAGGACTCCCCAAGACTTCGCTTAACATCTCCACGGGTGGAGACCAAGCCACCAGTATTTTTCAGTACAGAATTTCTGAGCTCCTAGAGATTTCTCATCTGTACTCAGGTTTAGGCATAAAATCACTGCCATTTTGTATAAGCCAACAGTTTAAGCTTTGTGGCTATAGATGAGACATGATAAGAACTCTTTTTGTTGTTTAAAAAAAAGATCATTGTGTTGATAGTGCGTCCTGTTGATGGACTGAATATGGATATGAGGATCCATATTTCCTTTCTGTCCTTTTTTCTTTTCTTTTCTTTTTTTGAGTCAGTATCTTGCTCTGTTGCACAGACTGGAGTGCAGTGATGTAATCTCAAGCTCACTGCAACCTCCACCTCCCAGGCTCAGGCGATCCTCCCACCTCAGCCTCCCGAGTAACTGGGACTACAGGTGCTCACCACCACACCTGACTAATTTTTTTGTACAGAGCGTTTTGTCATGTTGCCCAGGCTAGGCTCAAACTCCTAGGCCCAGGCAATCAACCTGCCTCAACCTCCCAAAGTTCTGGGATTACAGGCGTGAGCCACCACACCAGCCCCATTCCTTCCTTTTTATTCTAGCCTACATTGTTGGATTTAAGGCTTTATCATCTCTCACCTGAACTATTGCAGCCTCTCCTAACTGTCTCTCTGCCTTCAGTGGCTCATATCACCAATCCCTACTCCATATCTCCATATTGTCAGTGTTACCCCAACTTAAAGCTGCAATGACTGCCTGCTGGGTGAAGGCTAAACTCCCTCATATGATGGTTAAGCCTTTTCACAGTTTGGCCTCAGCCTTTCTGGCTTTACTCCTCCGTGTACCCTGTGTGCTAGGATTTCAGTTAAATACTCTCTCTCCCTCTCCTTCCCTCTCCCTCCCTCCCTCCCTCCCTCCTCCCTTCCCTTCCTCCAGCCTTACTTCCTTCCATCCTTCTGTTCTTCATTCTTTTCTCTTTCCCTCTCTCTCTCTTTTTTTTTTTTTTTTTTTTTTTTTAGGAGACAGGGTCTCAATTTGTCACCCAGGCTGAAGTGCAAAGGCACAATCACGGCTCACTACGGCCTCCACCTCTCGGGCTCAAGTGATTCTCCCACCTCAGCCTCCCAAGTAGCTGGGACTGCAGGTGTGTGCCACCACACCTGGCTAATTTTTCTTTTTATTTTTTTTGTAGAGGCAGGAGTTTGGCTCTATTACCCAGGCTGGTCTTTAACTTCTGGACTCAAGCGATTCTCCCATCATGCCCTCCCAAAGTGCTAGGATTACAGGCGTGAGCATCCGTGCCCAGCCACTTGAATACTATTAATATTTCTGATGGCTTCAAACCTGCTGTACTTATTGGCCTTTGTATATGTTGTTTCTCTGGCTAGAACACCCTCACTACCGTCCCCACTTCTTCCGGCCACTGTCAAATTCATACTCATTCGAGCTCCAGCTCAAGTGTCGCTAACTCGGTGAAGCACACCACCACTCCCCTGCCCTGGCTTCTCCAGTGTGAATGAATTGCTCTTTAGTCTGTGATCTCAATGCTCTTGATTCATATCTCATATTCAGAGCATCAATAAAATGTCTATAAACATCTTTAAAATAAACTATAGAAATAAAATTCAGTCCACACTTAAGGTTTCTGAAGAGAAAGGAAAAAATGCTATTCCTTCAGGGTTTTAAAGATTAGTTATAGCCGGGCGCGGTGGCTCACGCCTATAATCCCAGCTCTTTGGGAGGCTGAGGTGGGTGGATCACGAGGTCAAGAGATCGAGACCATCCTGGTCAACAAGGTGAAACCCCGTCTCTACTAAAAATACAAAAAATTAGCTGGGCATGGTGGCACGCGCCTATAATCCCAGCTACTCAGGAGACTGAGGCAGGAGAATTGCTTGAACCCAGGAGGCAGAGGTTGCAGTGAGCCGAGATCGCGCCATTGCACTCCATCCTGGGCAACAAGAGCGAAATTCCATCTCAAAAAAAAAAAAAAAAAAAAAGATTAGTTATTAGGTCTGCAGCGGGTGATTCTGGAAAAGGAATAGAAAATGAAAAAAAAAAAAGATTAGTTATTAGGAATTACCTTTCCAGAATGTTTAGTATCATCTTAACCATATTAGCTTGAGGGCAGCTGTAAGAATGTTATGTAGATGAAAGTGACCTGTCACAGTCTGCTTTATTTCATAGTTGTTCCTCTTCAAGTTGCATAGGAACAAGACTGATTCGTATACCTTTATATCTCATATGGCCCTACACGGTCCTCACACTCAGTAAATGTCTGTTGAATTGGTGAGGTTCTGAAGCTTCCGGTGTCAAGGATGAATTGATGATTCCAGCTCTTGCCTTTTTCACTGCAGTGTGTATTCAGGCCACCAGTCTGTCTTAATTCCTCCTATGGAGTTAGAGAACAACCTTTTCCTCTGGCTCGCCACGGTCAACCAGTACAAAATAAGGGACACTTTCTGCTCCTATTCAGTGATGGAGCTCTGCACCAAAGGACTTGGCAACCAAGTGGAAGTGCTAAAGGTAAGAAGCAGCTCCAGCAGCTGGCCAGTCCCAAAAGGTATTGAAGAAATGGGGCAGGACATAATAGGGCCAGAGTAGGGGCTAGCAGACACGTTTGCTTGCCTTTTTCAAGCCACTCAGTTAAAGGGTGTATTGTAAACATTGGCACGTTTATCTCTTTCACCTTCCTAATTTAGTGTACTCTTCCATCTTCCACAGTTTAACATGATTCTTACTTTGTGAACAAGAAGGAGAAACTGGCTGGGAGGCTAACTGGAAAGACTATGTAAAGATAAAAGGGAACTGTGGCTTCCAGTACTTTTTTTTTTCCTGATAGACTTTGAAACCTCAGAATATTAGGAACTTGGAGTATTCCCAAAGATAAAAGTAGCTCATTCATGTGTGTGTCAAATGATGATCTGTCTGACTGGCATATGAGAAAGTCAGAAAATACTGAATTTTCTTTGCTAGAAAAATATGACCTTTGGAATGCAAAAGAAGAGATCGCCAAAGTTCTGGATTAATTTTTCTCAGTCCCATCAAATAGGGGGACATCTAAGGTACAGAAATGAGGGATAAAACTATATTGCTGAAGAGCCTTAGATTTTTAGAAGAAAAAGGAAAGAACTAGAGAATGAGCAAATTTACCAGCAGATAGTGATTTTAATGGGATGCCTTGGCCATTTCTTCTTTTCTGAAAGCTGCTTTCTCTGTGTGCCTGAGGTGAGAATACAAAATTGCTTGACTTTTCCTGACCGAGGAGCTAGAACAGCGGCCCTACCTGTTCAGTGCTTTTATGATCCTACTGACTTCGCTCCCATTGGTGTCTTATGCAACGGTGTCTTATGCAACGGTGTCTTGCAGACCAGAGGGATCAACCTCTCTTGTGTCCGGACCTGTGTGGTGGTGGCAGAGGAGCGGCCCCGCGTTGCACTCCAGCAGTCCTTCTCCAAGCTCTTCAAAGACATCGGGCTGTCCCCGCGGGCTGTCAGCACCACTTTTGGATCAAGAGTCAATGTAGCAATATGTTTACAGGTGACCCTCATGAAATCTTGTCTGCTCACAAACAGGAGAGGACTGTGGAGTGTCCCAGAGCATGGGCTTTGAAGCCAGGCTGTCTGGGCTTGGGCCCCAGCCACACTTACTTGCTTTGGGACTTTGGGCTTTTTATCTTGATTTCTTTGTGTCTCATTTTGCTGGTCTGTAAGGTGAAGGTAGCAGTACTGTGCTTCCCTAGGCAGCTCTGTACTCTCAGAGCATTGCTGGCAGTGAGCACAGTGTTAGTGTTTACTCGAGTCATCATCATGTGGTCATGATGATGAGTCACAAAATTTGAGTCCTATTTGGATTTTACTTGTATCTGACCTTCTTCTGTTTTTCTTTTTTGTTTTTTTTTTTTAAACAGAGTCTCACTGTCACTCCAGCTGCAGTGTAGTGGTGCAGTCTCAGCTTACTGCAACCTCCACCTCCTGGGTTCAAGCAGTTCTCTCACCTCAGTCTATACAGAGTAGCTGGGATTACAGGCACATGCCACCACACCTGGCTATTTTTTTGTATTTTTAGTAGAGACAGGGTTTCACCCTGTTGGCCAGGCTGGTCTCAAACTTCTGACCTCAGGTGATCCACCCATCTCAGCCTCCCAAAGTGCTGGGATTATAGACATGAGCCACCTCGCCCAGCCCTGACCTTTTGTTTTTCTGTCTCTATATTCTATACCTTTTTTTTTCTTTCAAACAATAAGCTTGAATTCTCTTCTCCACCCAGATGGCGACTTTGTCATGTTATTCTTGATGGGTAGATAACAGAAGAGGGATTAGAACTGAGACTAATTTTATGTATTAATTTAGCTAATAAGGCAAATATAGGGCCAGGTATGGTGGTTCATGCCTATAATCACAACACTTTGGGAGGCCAAGGTGGGAGGATTGCTTGAGCACTGAAGTTTGAGACCAGCCTGGGCAACATAGTGAGACCTCATCTCTACCCCCATCCCCCACAAAAAAATAGCTGGGTGTAGTGCATGCCTCTAGTCCCAGCTACCTGGAAGTCTGAGGCAGGGGGATTGCTTGAGCCTAGGAGGTTGAGGCTGCAGTGAGATATGATTGCACTGCTGCACTCCAGCAGCCTGAGCAACAGATTGAGACCCTGTCTCTTAAAAAAATAAGGCAAATAATAGACATGGACAACAATGAGTTAAAAAAGATAGCACACATGGGTGGATTATTTCAGGTCTTCCGTGACCTTCTTCTTTCAGAAGGGTCTTGATGGTTTAACCTTGAGCCTCATCATAGGCCTCTTGCTGTCACTGTGGCCAGTGTTGGTTTTGAAAGGCCCTGAGTTGCCAACTTGTCTCACTTCTGCTTTGAATCCAGGGATGAAACCCCTCCTCAGCATGGAAACGTTTCAGTGCTGCCATAGTCCCCGTGATAAGAGGGAGAGCAGGGGGCCTACTCTCCAAAGGGAGGAGAGGTGAAAAGAGTGTGGATTGTTCATGTATATGGCTAAATTATTTCTTGGTTTGAAAATGTGAAATACAGTTTATCGAAATTCTAAACAATGCATTGATTTGTCTTTCTTTAGGGAACCTCAGGGCCTGATCCGACTACTGTGTATGTGGATCTGAAATCACTAAGACATGACAGGTACAGCAGATTTATTATGCCCCTTCCCTACTAATTCCTAAGCATAAAAAATTCTGAACCTTGGGCCAGGCATGGTGGCTCACGCCTGTAATCCAAGCACTTTGGAGGCCAAGGCAGGCGGATCACCTGAGGTCGGGAGTTCAAGACCAGCCTGACCAACATGGTGAAACCCCGTCTTAAAAAAAAAAAAATTCTGAACGTCAGAGCCAGCATTTTTCCTCATTCCTTTTGTTCGTATCTTCTAGAAGGGGAATGGGAAGAGAGAAGGAATTTGTTTTTATCATTAATGCATATGATTTACATTTGTAAGAAAGCTTTAATTTTCTCCATTGCTATACTGTTCTTTAATATTAAACTATAATACTTAGTTCTTACCCATATAAAAGTATTTTGTGACATTTGATATAAATTAAACTAAAATGGACAGTCTCTTTCCTCTAAGAGTTTAAAAATAAAAGATAAGACAGATAAGATAAATGAGCAGCATAGAGTTTTTGAAACAATACTTTATCTGATCCCCTTGGGTAAAAAAGCTTGCCTCTTCAGCCCAAAAGGGAATTTTAGCTGGGTCCCAAGCTGAGCACTGGCCCAGGGCTCTGAGACCTCTTCAAGTCCCACTGCCCTAGATATGTTATCTGGAGTGCCCCACTGCACTGACCTGCCCTGCATAGGTAGAGCATTTCTCTCATGCAGCAGTTTGAAACCTAGGAAGAATTTGCTGCCCCTGTAGGACATTTGACAATGTCTGGCATTTTGGGTTGTCATAAAAGGGGCTTGCTACTGACATCTAGTGGGCAGAGGCCAGAGGTGTTGCTAAACATTCTACAATGCACAGGATACCCCTTTCAACAAAAAAATTATCTGGCCAAAATAGTAGTGCTGAATTTGAGAAACCCTGCTGTAGTGTGAAGCAGATAGACAAGTTAGAGGTCGTGGGAAGGCAGCACTGAGCATCAGGAACGTGGCGACTTCTCTTCTTAAAAGCCCTATATACAGTAAATACTGTTCTTCTGCAGGGTTCGTCTTGTGGAACGTGGCGCCCCCCAGAGTTTGCTCCTCTCAGAGTCTGGAAAGGTAAATTGTTCTGTTGACCATGGGAAGGTAGGCTGTGTGGAGAAGTGGTTCATTTTAAGGAAACCGGAAGCCGTATTAGTGTCCAGGGCAAGCCTTAATTGAAATTTGGAGATAATTTCAGCTTGGCTAATACTTTCAAATTCATATAGGTACATAGATAAGAATAATAAATTTGAACTCTCTTAATTTCCATAGATTTTTTTAAAAATCCAACTGACATGTTATTCTTATTGACTGACTAGCAAAATGCAGTGCTCATTGTATGAAAGGTGGATAGAAGAGCTGGTTCTTTTTTTTTTTCCTAGGCTGCTCAGCAGGACTGTCTTTTTTTTTTTTTTTTTTTAAACAGAGTCTCACTCTGCCACCCAGGCTAGAGCACAGTGGCGCAGTCTCAGCTCCCTGCAACCTCTGCCTCCCAGGTTCAAGTGATTCTCCTGTCTTAGCCTCCCGAGTAGCCAGAGTTACAGGCACCTGCCACCATGCCCGGCTAATTTTTGTATTTTTGGTAAAGATGTGGTTTCACACCATGTTGATTAGGCTGGTCTTGAACTCCTGACCTCAGGTGATCTGCCTGCCTCAGCCTCCCAAAGTGCTGGGATTATAGGCATGAGCCACTGTGCCCAGCCTGGTTCTATTTTATAAAGATCACAAGGAGAAAGCTAGGAGAGGCCGAGATGGGAGTGTGGCTTAAGGTCAGGGAAGATACACACGCATTTAAAGTTGAAAGGAAAATCAGAATGGGGATGAGATTAAAGATATTTGAGAGAATTTGTGGGAGTAACATTTCTTAGATTAGAATGAGCCTCTAAATCATCAAAAGACAGATTTAGTGAGAAACAATTTGCTAAAGATAAGACACCCACATGCATTGTCAAGACAGGTGGGAGTTTCTCTGCCCTTTGATGAGATAGTGATGATGCCTCAGAATCCCTTCTAGTAATTCTGAAGGGCAGAGAAAAAACTGTGAAGGAAAAAAAAAGAATCCCTGCGAAACCTATCCAGTGGTGTATCACCCCATGGGGCACTTACTCCATTCTCACTCGCCGCTTGCATGTGCCGGGGTGTTTGGCTGATTTTGTCACTGCCTCGTCACATCTTCACTTGCCTCGGCAGCCAAGCACAACTCACGAGCATTAGCCTGTGCCCAGCCTCATCTTTTCCTTGAGGTTTTAGATGTTTGCGCCCAGATTATTATTGAGGGCTTCTAGAGTAACCTCATACTTTAGAAACCCAAGATAAAAAGGGAGTTCAAAGGGGGAAGAATATGGGTAACCAGAGAGGCCATTTTTTGGCTAGAATGGCTGAGGCATTACCTCAGCCAGCATTTGTGTCTTCCTTTTCCTTCCTGAGGAAGATCCTGGAGTCGTGGATATCCTTCTGTCCTGCAAAGCTGCCATTGTCCTCTCTCACTCTTCATGTTGCTTCAACTCTAGCACTAACTGAAGTCTGGAGTGGAGTCACTCAGGCTTTCCCTGCCTGCTGCCCTTTCTGTTTTAAGGGGTTTTACTGCCATCATTCCAGTGAATGAGAAAGAGCATGAAAAGGGGAAGGTTATTCTACAAATTCTACTGTTAAGCTCCGATCTGCAGTTTCTCATCCCTTTGAAGAGATGGCAGACTGGCTCCCTGTTTTATTTTGAGGCTGAGTTTTATTAGATCTTTGATCTTCAATGAACTGAGGAAGATTCAATAAGAGCAAGACAGAAAGTGTCTGCCATTTGTCCCCTCAGTAGCTGCTGTGATGCTGTTACAGCTGGCTTCTGCCCTGTGTGCCTCTCCCACCTCTCCAGCAGGTAACTGTGCATTTCCTGGAGGTCACTGGATTTCACTGAACCCAATCTTTGTATTTTCCCTTTGATGCTTAGATTTTACCTGGAGTGAAAGTGGTCATTGTTAATCCTGAGACCAAAGGGCCGGTTGGAGACTCTCACCTTGGAGAGGTTTGTAATAATTTTCATTTTTACTCTGAAAAGTTGGCAGTAAAAAACTCTAGGGTTCACATTTTAGAAATCGGTAAAACTGTGGATTTAGCTTTCCCCCGTTGTGAATAGAGTTATTTTTTTTCCTGTAAAGCATGAGACTGAGATAGAAGAGGGAGATTGAAACTGGGATCAAGGGAAGATTTACGCACTCAAACTGGAAGTCATGTCACATTTGTCCACTGACATGCCCTTAGCTAGAAAGGAAAGTGAGCAATCCTACATGTTCCCACCTATTAAGCTATGAAACTGAAAGGGGTCACATATTAAAAAATTTTTAAGGTCATTCAAATGTTATATTGTATTTTAAAATGTATTTATATTTGCATTAACAAAAATATCCAGGCCCAGCCCTTCAACCAAAAAAAAAATTATATATAATTATATGTTATTTATATATAAGGATATAAAAATTAACTATGTAAAATAGTTGATTAATCAAAGTTGATTAATCAAAGTTGATTAGTCAAAGAGATGTGCCTGATGGCGAGTGAGTGTCCCTGCCCATACAAAAACTTAACTATATAAAATAGTTAATTTTTCTTCCCCTAAATCTTTGTTTTTGCTTATTTTTTTTGAGACAGAGTCTTATCCTTATTTATATATAAGGATATAAAAATTAACTATGTAAAATAGTTAATTTTTCTTCCCCTAAATCTTTGTTTTTGTTTATTTTTTTGAGACAGAGTCTTACTCTGTCGCCCAGACTGGGCTTACTGCAACCTCCGCCTCCCGAGTTCAAGTGATTCTTGTGCCTAAGCCTCCCAAGTACCTGAGACTACAGGCACGTGCCACCATTCCCAGCTAACTTTCTGTATTTTTAGTAGAGACAGGATTTCACTATGTTGCCCAGGCTGGTCTCAAACTCTTGAACTCATGTGATCCATTTGCCTCAGCCTTCCAAAATGCTAGGATTACAGGCGTGAGTTGCCACACCCAGCCCCCCAAAATCTTTGAAGGATGCTGATATTTCATCAAATAGCTGAATGGGAGGAATACTGTAAGTACAGGAGCCAGATGACCTGGGCTCTGCCACATATGAGCTTCTCAATATTAGACAGGTTAATCTCCTGGGGCCTCAGTTTCCTCATTCATAAATATAATAGCACTGGCCAGGTGCAGTGGCTCATGTCTGTAATCCCAGCACTTTGGGTGGCTGAAGGAGGAGTGTGAAGCCACTCCACTTTGAGACCAGAAGTTTGAAGCCAGCTGGGCAACACAGCAAAGACCCCATCTCTACTTTAAAAAAAATTTTTTTTTTTCTGAGGCAGAGCCTTGCTCTGAGCCCATCTTGGCTCCCTTTAACCTCCATCCCCCTAGTTCAAGTGATTCTCCTGCCTCAGCCTTCTGAGTAGCTAGAATCACAGGCGTGCACCACCACACCTGGCTAATTTTGTATTTTTAGCAGAAATGGGGTTTCACCATGTTGGCTAGGCTGGTGTTGAACTCCTGGCTTTAAGTGATCCACCCACCTCAGGCTCCTAAAGTGCTGGGATTACAAGCATAAGCCACCACACCCAGCCTATTTAAAAAAATTTTAAAGTTAAAATAATAATAGTAGCACCTACCTCACCTCCTGAGGTAAAATCATTATAACAATTAAATGTATTAATACCTGCATCTGTAATGTACATGGAACAGTGTCTGTCACATAATGATTCCCAGTAATATTGTTAATTATTGCTCTGTTTATATTATAAACTCAAACACCCCATGGTGTTTCCCTGTGGGCTTCCATAGTTATCCTGGAAGCACAAAAATGATCCCTGATGTGTTCATGGGACTCTGGAGGAGGGTGAGAAATGAGCCAGGGAGGCAGGGTAGCCTGTGGGTGGGAGCACGGCTACCAGAGCCACACAGGCATGGGTATGAGTCTCCTCATTTCTGCGTCTTAAGTGAAGTAGTTAACTCCTTGTTTTTTCATCTGTAAAATGGGAACAACATTATATGATCTGTGTTGTCATATGTATAGGGTTGGATGGAGATGAGGTACACGGTGAGCACCTGGTAAATGTTAGCTGCTTTTATTAATGCAGTTGTGTTGTTTTTCATATAAAAATGAGATTTAAAAAATCAAAATAACCTGATGCAAGAGAATTAATACAGTTGTGTGTTCCCAGTGAGTTGTGACCAAAGCCCTTTTCTTGTAGATTTGGGTGAACAGTCCCCATACAGCCAGCGGCTACTACACCATCTATGATAGTGAGACTCTTCAAGCTGATCATTTCAACACTCGCCTCAGCTTTGGAGATGCTGCTCAGACCCTCTGGGCTCGGACAGGATACCTTGGTTTCGTCCGCCGGACCGAGCTCACAGCGGCCACTGGAGGTACTTCTACAACAGCTCCTCCCTGTTGGGCCTGCTTTGTGTTTCTATAGCACTAGCTGACCTCCTTCAGCTTTTCTTGGATAGTGGAGTGTGTGTATTTACTTCCTTCTGTGACTCTTGAACCCATAAGTGACTCTCTATTCATTTGGAGTCATGCTTTGCCCTGTGAAGAGTGTCTGGGAGGTAAGCACTTGGTGCTAGTCCAGGAGCATCCTGAGCTGTGAGTCAAAGAGATGTGCCTGATGGCGAGTGAGTGTCCCTGCCCAAACAAAAACTTTCAGTCCCTGTGGGGCTGTTTCCACACCCCGAACAAGCATTACATCTTTTACCTCTTCTACCCTGCATACCACTCGGGGAGCAGGAGGAACAGCCCTATTCCCTGAGAGGGGCGTCAGTTCTGAGGAGCCACCTTGCTGAGGCATGGCAGCCTCCTGGTGTCTCGCATTGGACACAGCCTGCTTTCTGGTGAGGCCTCTGATGTGAGGATTCCCTCCTGTCATCCTCTGCCCAGTTGATTGTCACAGTTTCACTGCTGCCTATCACCCTTTCTTCCTGAACTGGCACTGATAGCCATTTAAAAATACACAACACTGACTGTATCCTGTGCTTGAAGAAGTGATATATTATAACTCGCTGGATTTTAAAGGCCTAAATTCTCCATAGTTTCATACCGACCAGTGTCCATAGTTCCCCAGATTTCATGGAGAGGCAGGGACAACCCATTGGAGCAGAGGGTGGCATCCCTGCTTGGTACCCTGGTATTGCAGCTCACCTCTGCCATTTGCTGGGTGACCTTAAGCAATCACTTAGCCTCTGTTTCCTACCTAGAAAATGGGGATGACTGTTTCTTGCCTCATGGAAATAACGTGAGGTTAAAGGACGTGATGCATTTAGATGCCTAGAACGGTGCCTGGCACACAGGAAGTGCCCATTAGTCATTCACAGCTATGTTTCTGTTGTTTTTGTCATCAATCTTCATGAACTCACCAGGTGATGGGAGCCTCTGCTGGACCTCCTGATCTTTTTCACTCCAACAGCTTCAGTCACTTTGTTTTGCTCAATTTTTCAGAAGTCTGCATTTTTCCAGAAATTATTGCAAATCATCTTCCTTCTGTGTCCTAGCTAGATGACAAGCCTGTTAGAAACCAGGACTACTCTCCCCCGTTCTACAACCCTTCTCCTAATATCTGTATTCCATGAAGCTACCTAGAAAGAATGACACTTGCTCATCTCCTCTCCCTCTCAACTCCTCTCTTTCCTCTTCCCCTCCCCTCTGGCTGAGCCTGTTTGTCCTCAAGGGCTCAGCTCTGCCCTCAGCTTTTCCAGGAGCCTTCTCTGAACCTTCCAGGAGCTGGACTCAGTGGATGTCCTCTGCCCCTCCGAACCTCATACACACTCCTGTTGGTGGGCTTGCTACATTAGAATGGAATGTCTCTTGGTGTATCTTTTCCCCTGCCTCAACTGTAAGGATCTTCAGAGCAGGAATTGGGTTTTGTCAGCTTTGTCTCCCCAGCATGTAACACAGTTCCTAACATGTAATAATAATAATAATAATAATAATAATAATAATAATAATAATAATGGCAGCTAGCTGGGTGTGGTGGCTCACACCTGTAATCCCAGCAGTTTGGGAGGCCAAGGCAGGCAGATGACCTGAGGTCAGGAGTTCAAGACCAGCTTGGCCAACATGGTGAAACTCTCTCTCTACTAAAAATATAAAAATTAGCTGGGCATGGTGGCAGGCACCTGTAAATCCCATCTACTCGGGAGACTGAGGCAGGAGAATCACTTGAACCTGGGAGGCGGAGGTTGCAGTGAGCCGAGATTGCACCATTGCACTCCAGCCTGGGTGACAAGAGCGAGACTTTGTCTCAAAAATAAATAAATAAATAAAAATAATAATAGCTAGGCCGGGCGCGGTGGCTCAAGCCTGTAATCCCAGCACTTTGGGAGGCCGAGGCGGGTGGATCACGAGTTCAAGAGATCGAGACCATCCTGGTCAACATGGTGAAACCCCGTCTCTACTAATACAAAAAATTAGCTGGGCATGGTGGTGCGTGCCTGTAATCCCAGCTACTCAGGAGGCTGAGGCAAAATTGCCTGAACCCAGGAGGCGGAGGTTGCGGTGAGCTGAGATCGCGCCATTGCACTCCAGCCTGGGTATCAAGAGCGAAACTCCGTCTCAAAAAAAAAAAAAAAAAAAAAATAATAATAATAATAATAATAATAATAATAGCTAATTTCTGGTATCATTTATAGTGTACCACATACCATATTAACTACCATGAATGGATTAACCTAATGAATCCTCACAGCAGCCAGTGATAATGATCCCACAGAGGGGCAGCAGGATTCACAGCCTTAAGGAATTTGCCCAGAGTTACACTGGTAAGGGCGGAGCCAGGTGACAGGCAGTCTGACCCCTCTGCTCTGGACTCCAGTGTTACGTTGCACTCAGTATATGTGTGAGCCACACTTTTCTCTTTCTTTTTGTCAGAGCGTCATGATGCATTATATGTGGTGGGAGCACTGGATGAAACGCTGGAGCTGAGAGGATTACGATACCACCCGATCGATATTGAGACCTCAGTGTCCCGGATCCACAGAAGCATTGCTGAATGGTAACTTCCCCAGCACACACTGTGCTTCCCACTTCAGCTTTAGTCGTAATCTCACCTGAGCTATTTATTTGGTCATTGGTATCACATACCCACCTTGAGACATAGAGCTCCATGGGAGGAGTAAGGAAATAGACTGATTCTTGTCTTGGGTATACAATCTGCTGTGGCCAGCAAGGCCTATCCACAGGAGCCAGATGAGGCCATGAGGCCCTTGGGGAATACTCTAGCACCTTCTGTGGAACACTGGAACTGAGTCCTTTTTTAGTGATAGATTCTCATAATGGGAAGGGACTAACAGATCATTGACTTCTTAGAAGTCAGTGTAATATGGCAGAAAGAACCAGCTTAAAGGCTGTGCTTTCCCACACTGCTTTCCTCATCTGTAAAACACTCTCTGCTACTTCCTAATTATCAGAAGCATCAAATGAGAATGTACTTTG
This sequence comes from Aotus nancymaae, assembly GCF_030222135.1. NCBI lineage: Eukaryota > Metazoa > Chordata > Mammalia > Primates > Aotidae > Aotus > Aotus nancymaae. The sequence continues at coordinate 34,580,800 of NW_026988428.1, forward strand.
TAAACAATTAAGTGGTAAGCAGATGAAAGGGTAATTGATATTATCTCATCCAGCTTCCTGCTCTTTGCAGGAATTCCTCCTACATTTTTCCTGATAAAAAGGATCATCCAACCTTGTATGGACTTAATATCTGTAAAACTGTGGTTTGGCCAAAGTGGCTCACATCTGTAATCCAAGAACTTTGGGAGGTCAAGGTGGGCAGATTGCTTAAGCCCAGGAATTCAAGACCAGCCTGGGCAACATGGCAAAACCCCATCTCTACCAAAATACAAAAATTTGCCAGGTGTGGTAGTATGCTTGTAGTCCCAGCTGCTCGGGAGACTGAGGTGGGAGGATCACTTGAGCCTGGAAGATTGAGGCTACTGTGAGCCGAGATCATGCTACCACACTCCAGCCCTGGTGACAGACTGAGACTGTCTCAAAAAAAAACAACCAAAAAAAAAAAAAAAACACCTCTGTCGTGTTTACCTACTGGCTTTCATTCTGGGTTCTTTACTAATGCAGATCTGTTTGGTTTGTTTTCTACATATTTTAGTGAATGTGTCCTTCCTCACCACTTTCCCCTATGCTAAACAGCCACAGTTTTTCGATGGTTGCTCATGCTTTCCAGATACTTCTTTGTCTAACAGTGCTTTTGTCTTTGTCGGAGTCTCTCTCCAGACCTGAACAAGACTCTGACCAAGGCGAGAACAGCTTTAGACATCTGGAAAGTATCCAGAGAGGCTGGGTGCCATCATTACTTTCTCATTTTAGACATTTAACTCTTAATGGAACCAGATAATGTCTACATCTTTCTTTAATGATTGGAATCTGTTTTTAATGCAGTTTAGCCCTGCATATCAAGTCAGGCCCTACCTTCTAACCCAGTAACCTCACTCAGTGGAAAGTGGCTTCTGTCCCCTTTACACAATAAGAGACATTTGCGTAGGACATTAATAACTCATGTGAGTCAGACTCTCTTCCTGTTGGGTTTAAAAATACTGTCTTATTGACACCTTTTGAGAAAAGGGAAAAGGTAAAAAAATTTAAAAAATACTGTCTTAGGCTGGTCTGACGATAGTGAGTTAATTCAATTGATTGTTCACAGTCAGTTACAAATCAATCTAACTCTTTGTTCTACTCTCTCCCCCCTTTCTTACTACTGCACTTGCCTAGTCTAAAAAATAAACCCAAAAATAAAAGAATATTATCTTAGTCAAAACTCTTATGGGGCAAATAACAGACTCCCTTCAAAAAAGCTTAAGTGAAAGAATTAATGGAAAGAATACCTGGCTATCTGAGAAGATCCAAAAAAACTAACTCTGGGTCTCAGGAAAGGAAGAAATAAGGGAATGGGAAGGCCATCAGGAACCCCTGTCCCCTTACTTTCTAGAGCCATATGGGCATTCCCTTCTTTCTTTTTCTCCTCCCTGAAGAGGGATTCTCTCTGCTTCTCTGTGCCCCTGGCTATTCCAGAATATTCAAATCGATGTCATTGGTTCAAATGACCAGTTAACAACTTTTTTTTTTTTTTTGAGACCAAGTCTTCTCCGTCGCCCAGGCTGGAGTGCAGTGGTGCAAACTTGGTTCACTGCAACCTCCGCCTCCCAGGTTCAAATGATTCTCCTGCCTCAGCCTCCGAAGTAGCTGGGACTACAGGTGCCTGCCACCACACCTGGCTAATTTTTGTATTTTTAGTAGAGATGGCATTTCGCCATGGTGGCCAGGCTGGTCTCGAACTCCTGACTTCAAGTGATCCACCCGTCTCAGCCTCCCAAAGTGCCGAGATTATAAGCCTGAGCCACCATGCCCAGCCCGATGACTTTCAATTCCACTTTCAGACTCCCAGGAGATTCTAGATGACTCCTCAGCTGTGTTCACAGGGGCAAGGTGTCTCATATATACATATATATATATTTTTTTTTTTCATTATATAATTTTTCCCTCGGTCTTGTCAGGTAAAGTTAAAAGGTGTCATATATCGTTGACATGACTGCTGACCTTCTGGTTGGGATCCAGGGAGAAGGCAGGGAAATGGGTGTAAGTCTGGGACAGATGGTATAAAAGATCACTGAAAAATGTAGCGACAAGTTAACGAACTGTCATTGAAATTGCAGTGCCGTGTTCACATGGACCAACTTGCTTGTGGTGGTTGTGGAACTGTGCGGCTCTGAACAGGAAGCCCTAGATCTGGTCCCATTAGTGACCAACGTGGTCCTGGAAGAGCATTACCTCATCGTTGGCGTCGTGGTTGTGGTGGACCCAGGCGTCATCCCGATCAACTCCAGAGGAGAGAAGCAGAGGATGCACCTCCGTGATAGCTTCCTAGCTGACCAGTTAGACCCCATCTATGTAGCTTATAACATGTAACCAGCCTTGTGGGGACTGCAGGGGGCCATTCTCAAGAATTGCAAAGACAGAAGACCTGTGGCTAGGAGCAGGCTTTGAAACGATGTGAAATAAGCTGAGATGGCTACATGATATTCTTCATCTCATCCTGTGGGATTCTGCAATCATAAAACACACAGGAAAGGGGAATTCTGTGATGGCAAATGAAAAAAATGTTAACAGTTTGGTAGACATGTGCTTTGACATAGCGTGAGCAGCACGTTACTAAAGCAATTACATGCATGTTGCATTTTTTTCATCTGTTGTACATACTTGTATTTTTATCTAATACCGTTTTAGAATTTTGTAAGAGAATTAATGAATTCACATGAAAGGGGTAGTCTGAGTGACACAGTTCCCCACTCTGTACTGTATTTTGCCATTTTGCTGTAGCTAGATGTTCTGTGGGGTTTGTTAACATGGAACTACTCAGCTTTCTTTCAGTCACCCATAAGCAAATTAGATAACCCACTGAATATAAGAATTACTTTATATGTATAATTCTTGACTGTAAAACATTTTGACCAGTGTTTTAAAACATGTAAATAAGAATACACATAATTCAGCTAGAAATTTGAAGAATTGGCTTGTATAGTTACAACAACCACAGTAGAAACATTTCAACTTTGAGAGAATTTCAGTATTCTCTTTATGTTGGGTAATTGATTAGGTAACTAAAAAGCGCAAATTGTTTGCAGGTTTTGCTGCACATTGTTCTTTGTCTTTGTTGGCTGGTGTATTTTATAAACTAAAGCTGCCTGTGTTTGTTTTTAAAGCTCGCATTCCCGGAATCAGCTTAAGCTTCTATGAATTCAGCCTGTTTCTAAAAGCTGAAAATCTATTTAAAAATCAAAATGCTAACACAAAGCTAAGATTCATCAGAGCCCACCCTATTGTAAGGAACCACAATAACTTACTCTGGCCCCAGTGTTAAAATGATCTTTCAAAATTAGAGTGACTGTGTAAGAATTTAGGATTTCCTCTTTTCCAGGCCCATTGTAAACTGTGTCTACAGTTTATCCATATAACTTCTTTTCTGAAAACTGAAGAGTGTCCTCTGTTCTTCCAGTTCATGAGGGCAGGGGGTTTAAAAACAAGAATGATAGGCCAGGAAGGCAGTGGGGATCCACTGTCACATGGAACTGTAAGGCCATGTAACTACACAAAACTGACCGATCTGGGTTGCCAAAGCAGCCAGGCTTATGCTGAAACCGGGGAAGTCTGACGTATGCAGGAAACTCTTTTGAAATAACTGTGGTGCCCAGGCCAAGCAGACTGAGACAGGACTGAGTTTGGCATCTGGCTCGGTTTCCTTTCTTTGGTCTGATACTTCATATATTTGAATATAGTTGAATCTTCTTATTTTTTTCTTAACAGAAATATTTTTAAAAATTAAAAAGTACTCAAAAGTGAAAAGAGTTAACTTGTTAAAGCAGAATGGTTCTCTTTGACCCACTCTGGTCTATTATGTAAATATTAATTTAGACTATTTTAATACTACATATTATTTACCCCACTGTAACATCATGTAAACTAAATATGTTTTTAAACAATTTTTAAGACTTGTAATTACCCTGAAAATAAGGTTTATAATGCAAAGACCAGCTCCTTTGCAGTGGCAGTGCTCTGGGCTGCCTTTACATGGTCTTGTGACTAAAAGCCACTTTGTAACTCCCTTCACATAATCCTCTTTTCTTCCCCACTCCTCCTCCACAGAGGGCAGAGCTCAGGACATTTGCCAGTTCCAGATCTCTTTTTCAGCATTTCGATGGAATTAATTTACACGTGATGAGGGAAGTCCTAGGATGGACAGAAAAAAAGCACTTACATTGGGGCACACAGGAAATCCCAGTGTCTATCGATGGTTTGGTTTGCAGAGAACACAGCCTGATAGTTGGACAGTAATTTTCTGAAAACTATTTTTAATGATTCACTAAACAAAGCAGGGGATCTTGAAGCTGATATAAATAAGTCCAGCTCTGTAATCCCCAAGTTCTAAAAGTTATGGTTAGATGCTATTCTGTGGGTTGCTTTGATAATTCTTACTAACACAGATTAGGGTGTAAGCATCTAGAGATGCACTGTCCACTATAAATACTGTAATGAGAGCCACATCTGTAAATTAAATTTTTCTGGTAACCACATTTTTAAAAAGTAAAAAGAAACCCATGGTATTAATTTTAATATCTTTTATTTAACCCAATAGCTCAACACTATCATTTCAACATGGGCTTAATATAAAAATTATTAATGAGGTATTTTTTTTCATATTAGGCCTTTGAAATTCAGTGTGTATTAAACACATCTCAGTTCAAACCACTGCCATATTTCAAGTCTTTAGTCAAATATGACTAGTGACTACCATATTGGACAGTGCAGATCTATACTCATTCCTTCAAATACGTTACTCTGTTAATCTCAAAGTGTGGCCAACTCCCAGTTACTTAGAGGCTGATTATCTAGTTTTGTAGTTCCTCAGGCCTTGATTTATTTTTTGCTTTCTGCTTTATTGATCTTTTGCATGTCCCCCAAAGCCAGCATCTGCTCATGGAGGAAGGAAGGCTAAGAACTGTCCTTGAGGAACTCCATCAGTAACTCTGGTAAAGCATCCTGTGGAGAGAGAGGAGAGCCCAGTCATTTGCTTAGATGGTGTTTGTGGGATCATCTGCAGATTTACAGTCTACTCTGTCACAGAATCGAGTAAGAAAATGTTTTCTTGATGACACAGTGCTCTTGCTCTATCCACATTAAGTAACACCTTTGTGGTAGAACTGATTCTTAGGTAGGCCTGAAATGCCATTAACTAATAGAAACACAGCCTTTCCAATCCTCTGGAACATATTCTGTCTGGGTTTTTGTGTCTGTGGGAAAAACTAAGTAACAAGCCCCTGTCTCGGTTAAGAGAAATCTATTGGTCTGAAGGTTTCTGAACCTCTTTCTGGTTCTGAGCAGAAGTAACTGAAGTAGATCAGGAAGGGGCTGCCTCAGGAAAATTCCTAGACCCTAGGAATTCTTAGAGCTGTACAAATGCCATCTTCTGCATCAGTGAGACCCTGGGAAGGAGCAGCATGCTAATTGGCATCAGTGAATCCAGTCTTTACTTCCTGCCTCATAAAGGGCTAGGTCTCCCCAGTACCAAGTCCTTTCCTCATGAAGTTGTGTTGCCTCAGGCTGTTTAGGGACCATTGCCTGTCTTGGTCATATGAGTGTGTCTCCTTTAGTCCCTGGGCAATGCTTGCATAATGCTTTTGTTGACTCAACCAGGGCCCGAGGCCTTAGGCTTTCTATTAAGGTCTCTGCCCCAGGCATGGTGCTCTATATCTTGGCCAAATAAATTATTTTCCTTGAATATCCAGGAATCTTTTAGACTAAAGCAATGAGGAGTTATCACCTCATCCTCAAACTCCAACAAGATCTATGCCTTAGTGTTGTTTTTTGTTGTTTGCTTTGATGTAAAAGCACGAGTATTTGGAGCAAAAAGCTGCAATACTCCAAATACACAATAGGCCTTTTCTTTATCATTCATATGACATTTCTGGTTTAGGTGTGTGTAGATGGGCCATGTTATTTGTCCAGAGGAAGAGACTGTAAAGATATAAGAATAATTTTTTAGTCCTAAATGCTGTTTTGTTTACTTTCTGTCAAGATATTTACCCGTGTCAAAATCAAACTACAGTACTGTGTAATTATGTATAAAGTTTTTTTATTTATTTGAAGTTAGACTAGATATACATTTTTAAATTTAACATCTGGCTGGACGGTGTTCTATTAACTCATTGAATGTGTTTCCTTTGTCTTGTGTTAATAAATATTGATGCCTGGTACTGTTTAATCCTTCACACATTGGGTGGAGGCTAGGGAATTCATAGATTTTAAATTTAACTTCAGATAGTAAAACCCAGTGATAGCTGGGGTGGTCTAAGGAAAGTGAACACAGAGATCCCGCGTCAGTGCTATTAAAGGATACTAAGTCAGGGAATCATGGTATCACTTTGAAAATGAAGGAGCCTGTTGTCAGGCCTTTTCAAGGTAATAAATATAGTTTAGTTTTCTCCCACCCATATGGCATTTGGTAGTTTTATTTTTTAATTTTTTTGAGACAGAGTCTCGCTCTGTCATCCAGGCTGGAGTGCGGTGGCACAATCTCGGCTCACTGCAGCCTCCGTGCTTCCTGGGTTCAAGTGATTCTTGTGCCTCAGCTTCCTGAGTAGGTGAGATTACAAGGCATGGACCAACATGCCCAGTTAATTTTTGTATCTTTAGTAGAGACAGGGTTTTGTCATGTTGGCCAGGCTGGTCCCAAACTCCTGACCTCAAGTGATCCACCCGCCTCGACCTCCCAAAGTGCTGAGATTACAGGCGTGAGCCACCTCACCAGCTGTCATTTGATGGTTTTAAACTATTGATCATAAACTTGAATTTTTTTTTTTTTTTTTTTTTTGAGACAGGGTCTCAGTCACCTAGGCTGGAGTGCAGTGGTACGATCTCTGCTCACTGCAATCTCTGCCACCCACATTCAAGTGTTTCTCCCACCCTCAGCCTCCCTAGTAGGTGAGATTACAGGCTTGTGCCACCATGTCCAGCTAATTTTTGTATTTTTGGTTAAGACAGGGTTTCACCGTGTTGGCCAGGCTGGTCTTGAACTCATGACCTCAAGTGATCTGCCTGCCTCAGCCTACCAAAGTGCAGGGATTACAGGCGTGAGCCACCACACCTGGCCTAAACTTGAATTTTTTCTAATCTGTAATTAGGCTGGATTTTAGTTTTTCCTAAAATGATACTTCATTTGCTCTTCCAATTCCTAGTTTCAAGAAACCTGGTGGGAGCCCATCAAGTTGTGCCTGCTCTCAGACACTAAAACTGGTCCTTGAACTGCTCCAGGCTTTTCTAGCAGCTGAGAACATTTTTTCATGTCACAGACATTTATGCCTACCTAGTAAGCACTATGATAAGAATTGAAGCCAGAGAGAGAAAAATACCAAGTCACTGCCCTCAAGGAGATAGATATAGGATAACAATCACAATACAATACAAGGGTTAAGAGCAGACATGGATTGTAAGAGCATTTAGGCAATGGTGAGGGATAGTGAGGAGTAACTGTGCATGAGAAGGGAACCTCTGACCTGGATTTCAGAGGATGAGATAGCCAGATAAGATAGTGAGCAGGAAGGGGAGTTGCATATTCTGGGAATTAGAATTCATTATTGAGATTGCTGTGGTTTGAATTTATGTGTCTACCCAAAATTCATATGTTGGATCTTAAGACCTAGTGTGATAGCATTAAGAAGGTGGGGCCTTTTGGGAATTAAGTTAAAGGAGTTGTGCCCTGGTGAATGGATTACCGCCCTTATAAAAGTACCAGAGAGAACTGGCTAGGCCCTTTTGCCTTTATGCCCCTCCACCATGTGAGGCCATGGTGTTCGTCCCCTCTAGAAGCAGCAGCATTTAAGATACCATCTTGGAAGCAGAGACCAGGGCCTCACCAGACACTGAAACTGTTGACACCTTGATCTTGGACTTCCCAGCCTCCATAATCGTGAGTAGTAAATTTAAGCTGTTTATAATTATCCAGGCTCAGGTATTTTGTTATAGCAGCACAAAAGGACTAAGATAAGGATGGAAGGTTTGAGGGGAGAAAAGTAAATGATAATTATGGAGGCTTGACACAGAGACAGATCACTGAGGATCTTATATCATATCATGCTAAGACTCTTTGACTTTTATCAAAGGGGCAAAGGAGAGTTAAGGAGGGATTTAAAGCAGGAGAATAACATGCTCAGATTTGCAAGGTAGATTATTCTGGCAGTCATATAGTAAATAGATTCGGGCTGAGCATGGTGGCTTATGCCTGTAATCCCAGTGCTTTGGGAAGGCAAGGCAGAAGATCTCTTGAGCCCAGGAGATCAGGGCTGCAATGAGTTATTATTGCGCCACTGCATTCCAGCCTGGGTAACAGCAAGACCCTGTCTCTCAAGAAAAAAGGAAAAAAAAATAGGAATGGATAGGGAAAGGGAAATAAAACCAGAGATTGTAATGGATAGGGAAAAGGAGATAAAACTGGAAAGACCAGTTGGGAGACCTTTGCAGTAACCACAGTGATAGAGTGCTATGATTTGAATGTGTTCCCTCCAGATTCTTAATGTTGAAACTTTTTTTTTTAAAGACGGAGTCTTGCTCTGTCACCCAGGCGTGCAGTGGTGCAATCTCATCTCACTGCTACCTCCACCTCCCAGGTTGAAGCGATTCTCCTACCTCAGCCTCTTGAGTAGCTGGGATTACAGGCACGTGCCACCATGCCAGGCTAATTTTTTTGTAGTTTTAGTAGAGATGGGGTTTCACCGTGTTGGTCAGGCTGGTCTCAAACTCCTGCTCGTGAGCCACCTCGCCTGGCTGTCTTCTGTTGAAACTTAATGGCCAATGTGATGGTTTTAAGAGGTGATTAGGTCATGATGGCTCCTCCCTCACTAATGGAGTTAGAGCTCTTATGAAAGGCTTCATTCAGTAGTACGTGGCTCTCTTGCCCTCTGCCCTTCACCAGTGTTCTTCCCCTCTAGAGGACAGAGCAACACAGCACTGTCTTGAAAAGAGAGCAGCCCTTAACCAGACAAGCCAACCTGTCAGTGCCTTGATGTTGAAGTTCCCGGCCTCCAGAACTGTGAGAAACACATTTCTGTTCTTTATAAACTACCCAAGTTCAGGTATCTTGTTATAGCAGCACAAAACAGACTAAGACATAGAGCAAGGATACTTCAAGCAAGGCAGTAAGAATGGAGAAGAGAGGCCATGCATAAAAACATCGGAGGCATTAGTACTCCAATCACTGAATATTCAGGGAAGGGAAGAAGGAATCCAAAATAACTCCTAGGTTTCTGGCTTGGGGGTTAGGTGGATGTGGAGCCATTTACCAAGGCAGGGAAGAAAACAGGAGGAATAGATTTGGGCCGGGTGCGATGGCTCACGCCTGTAATCCCAGCACTTTGAGAGGCCAAGGCAGGCAGATCATGAGGTCAGGAGTTGGAGACCAGTCTGGCTAACATGGGGAAACCCCCTCTCTACTAAAAATACAAAAATTAGCTGAGCATGTTGGTGGGCACCTGTAATCCCAGCCACTCGAGAGGCTAAGGCAGGAGAATTGCTTGAACCCAGGAAGCAAAGATTGCAGTGAGCCAAGATCATGCCACTGCATTCCAGCCTGGATGACAGAGTGAGACTCTATCTCCCAAAAAAAAAAAAAAGACACTGTGCTCCATATTGGTCATGTTCTTTCGAGGTGCTGTGGAACATGCAGGTGAAAAGGTTCAACAGACAGCTAAATACTGAGGTCTTTGCCTCAGGAGAGCTCTGGCCTAGAACTGTAGATTTGGGAGACAGCATTTCAAAGTGGATGATATTGCCACGGAAGAACATGTAGAGTCAGAAAAGGATAAGAGTCATGGCAAACAACAGCATTTAGAGGTTGCTGAAGGCTGGGTGCAGTGGCTCATGCCTGTAATTCCAGCACTTTGGGAGGCTAAGGCAGGCAGATCGCCTGAGGTCAGGAGTTCAAGACCAGCCTGGCTAACATGGTGAAACCTCGTCTCTACCAAAAATACAAATGAGCCAGTCATGGTGGGTGCTACTCCCAGCTACTCGAGAGGCTAAGGCATGAGAATCGCTTGGACACGGGAGGTAGAGGTAGCAGTGAGCTGAGATCGTACCACTGCACTCCAGCCTGGGCGACAGAGTGAGACTGTGTCTCAAAAACAAGAGCAAAAGCAAAGAGGATGGAGTGCTCAACAAACCAAAGCCACAACAAACCTGAGTAGAACAGGGATTGGATGGCATCTGCTGGACTTGGCAATGAGGGAGTCCCTGGTGGCCTTGATGAGAGAGTGTGAGCGCAAGTGTGTGGGCAGAAGCCTGAAAACTGGTTCAGGAGAGAATTGCTGGGAGGTGAGACTGAATGGAGGCTTCATCTGCAATTGCAAGTACGAAGGAGAAAGAGGGAACTGTAGTTAGAATGGGGGTGTAAAATCAGGTGGGGGTGTTTTAAAGATGGAAGAAATAAACCTGTGTCAGGAGAGAGCCAGAATAGAGGGAAGGTTCCTAAATATAGCAGTAAGGGACAAATGACAAAGTGAGGTCACCGTCACTGAGGAAGCTGGAGCAGATGGACTCCAGTGAACAGGTGGAAGGATTGGCAGCAAGGGATGAAGCACACTTTTTCAAATAACACTGAGTACAAGCAAGATCCTAATAGTTATAAGTTGCTATTAATAAAAGTCTACCTGATAACCTCATTCACTTCTCTGAATCTCCATTCTCAGTCTCCAAAGATGTACACTCATTTCTGAGATCATTTCTATAAATAACTCCCATGATCAGACAGACCTGACAAAGCAGGACATACACTCTGGAAATTATGGGGGTTCCAAAAGAAGCAGGTAAGAGGGAGTTCACGGTGCATGCATTAAAGAGCAAACAGAGGGCCGGGCGCGGTGGCTCACGCCTGTAATCCCAGCACTTTGGGAGGCCGAGGCGGGTGGATCACGAGGTCAAGAAATCGAGACCATCCCGATCAACATGGTGAAACCCCGTCTCTACTAAAAATACAAAAAATTAGCTGGGCATGGTGGCGTGTGCCTGTAATCCCAGCTACTCAGGAGGCTGAGGCAGGAGAATTGCCTGAACCCAGGAGGCGGAGGTTGCAGTGAGCCGAGATCGCGCCATTGCACTCCAGCCTGGGTAACAAGAGTGAAACTCCGTCTCATAAAAAAAAAAAAAAAGAGCAAACAGAAAATCAATTAGTCGTATTCACTTTCAGAATCTAGGAGAAGAATAAAAAGAACCCCAAAGAAAGGAGGCCAGGCATGGTGGCTCACGCCTGTAATAGCAGCACTTTGGGAGGCCAAGGTGGGTAGATCACGAGGTCAGGAGTTGGGAAGTAGCCTGGCCAACATGGTGAAACCCTGTCTCTACTAAAAATAAAACATTAGCCTGGCATGGTGGCGCGCACCTGTAGTCCCAGCTATTCGGGATGCTTGGGCAGGAGAATCACTTGAACCCAGTAGGTTGCAGTGAGCCGAGATCACGCCACTGCACTCTAGCCTGGGCAACAGAGTGAGACCCCATCTCAAAAAAAAAAAAAGGAAATAAAAACAAAAGCAGACATTAATAAAAAATAAGAAAACAGAAAAGTGTTTAAAAAAAAAACAACTTTTTTTTTTTTTTTTAAGAAAAAGCGCAGACTTGAAAAGAAACTGATATCTTACAGATATTCTAATCACAGTAAAACCCATTTAGCAAAAGGCATGCACACACAGACATAAAAAGTAGGAAACACAAAAGGGAACACAACTACAAATACAGCAGTTGTTCTTCTATTTCAAGGGATTATTTTAATTTTTCAGTAAATTTCAGTTTTAAATGGATAATTTTCTAAAACTTATGTAACTTTGAAAATTCACTCAAGAAATAGAAAATTTGAATTTTACCACACTCACAAAGCAAAAAATAATACTCTTTTCATATATAAGAGAAAAAGCCACCCAACTAATCTTACCAACTTAGTATAAGTCAGATACCAAAGTCAGACTAAGGCAGTTTTTGAACATTATAAATCAATCTCACTTGAGAAAAGATAGAAAATGATAAAATCTAGGCCAGGCATGGTGGCTCACACCTGTAATCTTCAGGAGGCCAAGGTAGGAGGATGCGTTGATGCCAGGAGTTGGAGACAAGGCTGGGCAACTCAACAGGACCCCATCTCTTAAGAAAAAAATATATATATTTCTTTTTTTTCTTTCTCCTGATACAGATTTATTTCTTCCATCTTTATATATATATTTATAAACTGGGCATGATAGCACATGCCTGCGGTCCCAGCAACTCAGGAGACTAAGGCAGAGGATCACTTGAGCCCAGGAGTTTGAGACTGCAGTGAGCCATGATTGTGCAACTGTACTCCAGCCTGGGCAGCACAGTGAGATCCTGTCTCATAAAAATAAAAATCTCAGTGTTTCAGTTATTTATTGCTGTGTAACAAACCACCCCAACTTGGTGGCATAAACCACAGCTGAGTAGAAAGTGAAAGAAAGCGAGCCTCTTCCTCATAGTCCTGACTTTTCTAGTAGTGCTTCTGAAGTATCACCATTGTGTATCCTTTTTACTGAATGTCATTGATAGATGTGCATTGTCAGTTAAGGAAGTCTAGCTGGGCACGGTGGCACGTGCCTGCAGTCCCAGCTACTCAGGAGGCTGAGGTGGGAGGATCACTTGAGCCCAGGAGTTCTGGGCTGTAGTGCGCTATATCGATCGGGTGTCCGCACTAAGTTCGGCATCAATATGGTGACCTCCTGAGAGCAGGGGACCACCAGGTTGCCTAAGGAGGGGTGAACCGGCCCAGGTTGGAAACGGAGCAGGTCAAAACTCCCATGCTGATCAGTAGTGGGATCGCGCCTGTGAATAACCACTGCACTCCAGCCTGGGCAACATAGCGAGACCCCGTCTCTAAAAAAAAAATAAAAACAAAAAATAAATAAAAAACAACAACAAAAAGAAGTCTAGACTGGGCGCAGTGGCTCACACCTTAATCCCAGCACTATGGGAGGCCAAGGTGGGCAGATCACCTGAGGTCAGGAGTTTGAGACCAGCCTGGCCAACATAGTGGTGAAACTCCCATCTCTACTAAAAATACAAAAAAAAAAAAAAAAAAATTAGCTGGGCATGGTGGTGGGTGTCTGTAATTCCAGCTACTTGGGAGGCTAAGGCAGGAGAGTCACTTGAACCGGGGAGGTGGAAGTTGCAGTGAACCAAGATCATGCCACTGCATTCCAGCCTGGGTGACAAGAATAAGACTCATCTTTAAAAAGAAAAAAAAAGTCTATTCTGACTAGGCATGGTGGCTCATGCCTATAATCCCAACACTTTGGGAGGCTGAGGTGGGTGGATCACTTGAGGCCAGGAGTTTGAGACCAGCTTTGCTAATGTGGTGAAACCCCGTCTCTACTAAAAATTATAAAAATTAGCCAGGTGTGATGGCAGGTGCCTGTAATCCCAGCTACTCAGGAGGCTGAGACAGGAGAATTGCTTGAACCTGCAGTGAGCCGAGATTGTACCACTGCACTCCAGCCTGGGAGAAAAAGGGAGACTCCGTCTCAAAAAAAAAAAAAAAAAAAAAAGTGTATTCTATGCTTGCTGGATTTTTTTCATTAGTCAGTGTTGAAGTTTATCTTTTTCTCTCCCCCCAGGATCTGAGATGATCACATAGTTTTTTTCCTGTAAGCTGTTAAGATGTTTTATATAAATAAATTTTACTAATTTTTTTACACATCTGTAACAGCCAGAGATTTTTCTAATATTGAACCATCCTTGATTTGACCCATTTTGATCATCATCTATTATTTTTTATACACCACTGGGTTTGCTTTGCTAATGCGGAAACTGTATTTTCCAATCTATCTTCACATATTATCTTAAATCCCATGTGCTCTTTGCAGTGTTACCCTGACATTCCCACATCAAGAGGTACAGTCCTCTCCCCTCAAATATGGTCTGATCAATAGAATGTGGCAGAAGTGATGTGCATGACTTTTGGCCTGAATGAGCAGCAGCTTGAAGCTTAAAATGCTGACTTTCCTGATGCTCCCTTTTAGAACCCAGCTGTCCTGATGTAAAAGGCCCAAGCTCTGAAGAGGAGCTATGTTTAGGTGCTTTGGTCAACAGTCCCGGCTGAGCCTAGTCTTTGAATTATCCTAGTCTGGGTCTCAGACGAGGTTATAGCCAGCACAGTTGGGGAAAATAAATGAGCTATATGAATTAGATACAAAAGAACAAAAACAATATTTAGAGACAATATGATAATCTATGGAGAAAATACAGGATAATCTACAGACATATTTTGACAAGATCATCGAAGACAAGATAAACAGAAAATAGCAGGAGTCGCTGGCTTACGATAATCATGAAGTAATTTGGTCAGATTAACCCTCCTAGAGATATAAATTATAAAATTTGGACAGACTCATTTTATTTATTTATTTATTTATTTATTTATTTATTTATTTGAGACGGAGTCTCGCACTGTTGTTTGGGCTATAGTGCAGTGGCACAATCTCAGCTCACTGCAACTTCCACCTCCCAGGTTCAAGCGATTCTCCCGCCTCAGCCTCCCAAGTAGCTGGGATTACAGGAGTCTGCCACCACGCCTGGCTAATTTTTTGTATTTTTAGTAGAGACGGGGTTTCACCATGTTGGCCAGGCTGGTCCGAACGCCTAACCTCGAGATCCACCCCCTCAGCCTCCCGAAGTGCTGGGATTACAGGTGTGAGCCACTGTGCCAGCCTTCTTTATTTATTATTTTTTTGAAATGGAGTCTCACTCTGTTGCACAGACTGGAGTGCAGTGGTGTGATTTCAGCTCACTGCAACCTCTGCCTCCTGGGTTCAAGGAATTCTTCCTGACTCAGCCTCCTGAGTACCTGAGATTCCAGGTGCCCGCCACCACACCCAGCTAGTTTTTATATTTTTAGTAGAGATGGGTTTTGTTGACCAGAATGGTCTCAAACTCCTGACCTCAGGTGAAAAAGAATAAGTGAACTTTACTTGGTATATTCTCAGGAGTTAAAGGTTAAAAAAAAAAGAGAGAGCTTTAAGATAGATCAATAGATTATCTAATCTGAAGAACAAAGGGATTTGAGAAAAAAAAAATAGTGCCTCAGAGATCTGTGGGAAAATATTAAGTGGTCTAAAATATTGTAATTAGAGTTCCAGACGGAGGAGAGAGAGAATGGGACATAAAAATATGTGAAGAGGCCGGGTGCAGTTGATGGCTCACGCCTGTAATCCCAACACTTTGGGAAGCCGAGACAGGTGGATCACCTGAGTTCAGGAGTTCAAGACCAGCCTGACTAACTGGAGAAACCCCGTGTCTACTAAAAATACAAAAGTAACTGGGCATGGTGGTGCATGCCTGTAATCCCAGCTTCTCAGGAGGCTGAGACAGGATAATCACTTGAATCCTGGAGGCAGAGGTTGCGATGAGCCAAGATCGTGCCATTGCACTCCAGCCTGGGCAACAAGAGCGAAACTCCATCTCAAAAAATATATATATATATATTGAATTAATTACTTTAATAAAAAAAAGTTAAAAAAAAAAGTGAAGAAATAATGGCAAAACAAAAATTTAGTGACTGAAGAAGCTCAAGAAACAGCAAGCAGTATAAATATGAAGAAAACCACTTAGGCAGAGTCATGGGCAAACTGCTAAACTTCAATAAAGCAAAATTCTTCAAAGAAGCCGGGGAAAATGACATATTACATACCAGATAACAATGATACAAATGATAGCCAACTTCTCATTAAACACTATGGAAGCTAGAAGAACATAGGTTATGTTTAAGGTGCTAGGAGTTTAAAACTATAAATTCAGAATTCTATAGCCAGTCAAACTAGTCTTCAAAAATGAAGGCGGGCCTGGCACAGTGGCTCACACCTGTAATCCCAGCACTTTGGGAGGCCAAAGCAGGAGGACTGCTTGAGCCCAGAAGTTTGAGACCAGCCTGGGCAACATAGTGAGACCACAACTCTTAAAAAAAAAAAAAAAAAAAAAAAAGATGAAAGTGTATTCTAAATCTAATAAAGACCATGTACGGAAAACTCACTAACACCCCACTTAATAGTGGAAAACTGAATGCTCTTTCTCCCTAACACTGGAAACAAGGGAAGAAACAGTCTATTCTCACCTCTTCTAAAAACTGTTGTACTAAAGATCTATCCAGAGCAATTAGGCAAGAAAAAGAAATAAAAGGCATCCACAGGAAAGGAGGGATTAAAGCTATCTCTATTCCTAGATAAAATGACTTGTACATAGAAAATCCTAAAGAGGCCGGGTGCAGTGGCTCACGCCTGTAATCTCAGGACTTAGGGAGGCCCAGGCAGGTGGGTGACCTTAGGTCAGGAGTTTGAGATCAGCCTGCCTAACATGGTGAAACCCCATCTCTACTAAAAATACAAAAAAAATTAGCCAGGTGCAGTGGCGGGCTACTCGGGAGGCTGAGACGGGAGAATCGCTTGAACCCGGGAGGCAGAGGTTGCAGTGAGCCAAGATTGCGCCCCTGCACTCTAGCCAGGCGACAGTGCCAGACTCCGTTTAAAAAAAAAAAAAAAAAATCCTAAAGAATACACAATTAGAATAAATGAATAGGGTGACTACAGTCAATAATAAATTGTATGTTTTAAAATAATGTAATTGGATTATTTGTAGCTTAAAAGATAAATGTTTGAGGGATGGATACCCGATTCTCCATGATGTGCTTACTTCATATTGCATGCCTGTATCAAAACATCTCAAGTACCCTACTGTGTGCCTACAATAATTTTTAAAAAATGTTTTGAACTAAAAAAAATAATAACTGACTTTTGCAAGGTTGAAGAATGTAAGAACAACATAAATCAATTTTATTTCTAATCACTAGCAATGAACTTTCCAAAAATAAAATCCACAAAACAAGTCCATTTAAAATAGCATCAAAAGGAATAAATATAGTCCTTGACTTATGATGGTTCAACTTACAATTTTTCAACTTTACAATGGTGCAAAAGTGATGCTGTCAGTAGAAACCATACTTTGAGTACTCATACAACCATTCTGTTTTTCACTTTCATTACAGTATTCAATAAATGAGACAGGGAGCCATCTGTGGGGAAGATGTTGGAGTCGGAGCTTGGCAGGAAGTGGGATCGGTGCCTGGCACATGTGGCTGTGATCATAAGTACTGGTTTTGAATTAGGAATTGTTTTCTTACCTCCTTTAAAAGAAGAGTGTGGCCATTAGCATGGGGTTCTGGCATGGGGTTAGGAATGGCTTACTCCAACTGTCAGCATGATTTCCAGGTTCATATCTTCTACATGGAAAATATGTCAAAGAGCAGGAACAGTGACTTCACCTGAGGACATCCCTATGGAAGGAAAAGAGAAATTGTGTTTATTTCTCAGGAATACTGAAGTGCCCTGGAGTAAGCTGACACTCTTCTGTAACAGTGTTATTCAAAATAAAAATTTAAAAAATAGGCCAGGTGCAGTGGCTCATAACTGTAATCTCAGCACTTTGGGAGGCTGAGATGGGCGGATCGGTTGAGGCCAGGAGTTCAAGATCAGCCTGGCCAACATGGTGAAACCCCATCTCTACTAAAAATATAAAAATCAGGGCCAGGCATGATGGCTCCCGCCTGTAATCCCAACACTTTTGGAGGCTGTGGTGGGTGGGTCATCTGCGGTCAGGAGTTTGAGACTAGCCTGGTCAACATGGTGAAACCCCATCTCTACTAAAAATACAAAAATTAGTTGGGCGTGGTGGCACGCACCTGTAATCCCAGCTACTCAGGAGGCTGAGGCAGGAGAATCACTTGAACCCAGGAGGTGGAGGTTGCAGTAAGCTGAGATTGCAACACTGCACTTCAGCTTGGGCAACAGAGTGAGACTGCATCTCAAAAATGTGTGTGTGTAAATATATATTATATATTATCTATATTATATATAGTAAAAATAGGCTAGGTGTAGTGGCTCATACCTGTAATCTCAGCTTTTATATACATATATATAATATATATGGATAGATAATGTATATAGAGTGAGACTGTGTCTCAAAAATATATATTTTATATATGTGTATATATATTTATATATACATATCAGCTGCTACTCAGGAGGCTGAGGCATGAGAATTGCTTCAACCTCAGAGGTGGAGGTTGCAGTGAGCCAAGATGTCGCCACTGCACTCCAGACTGGGTGTCAGACTAAGACCCTGCCTCAAAATAAATAAATAAATAAATAATCAAAGTGCAAATTTGTACACTGAAAACTACAAAATGCTGCGAAAATAAATGAGATCCAAATCAAAGGAAAGTCATCTCATGTTCATGGATTGGAAGCTTTAACATTGTTAAGACAGCAGTACTCTTCAAATTGATCCACAGATTCAATGCAGTCCCTATCAAAATTCCAGTTGTTGCTGACTAGTCATGTAATAGAAAACACAAAAAACACAAAATTCCAGTTGCCTATTCTGCAGAAATGGATAGGGTGATCCCAAAATTCATATGGAAATACAGGAGACTCAGAATAGTCAAAACTACCTTGAAGAATAAAGTCTAGTACTCACACTCCCATATTTCAAAACCTACTACAAAGCTATAACAAGCAAGACAGTGTGGTATTGGCATAGAGATAGACCTATCAATCAGTGGAACAGAATTGAGAGTTCACAAATAA
Source organism: Aotus nancymaae (assembly GCF_030222135.1). Classification (NCBI taxonomy): domain Eukaryota; kingdom Metazoa; phylum Chordata; class Mammalia; order Primates; family Aotidae; genus Aotus; species Aotus nancymaae. The sequence continues at coordinate 34,599,414 of NW_026988428.1, forward strand.
ACCTATACATCTATGGTTAATTGACTCTTAACAAGAGTGCCAAGATCATTCAAAGGGATAAGAATATTTCCAACAATTTGTGCTGGAACAGGAAATTCTAAAGCAAAATAATTAGTTTGGACCCCAGCCTCATACTATATACAAAATTAATTCAAAATGGATCACATACCTAAATGTAAGAGCAAAAACTATAAAACTCTTAGAAGAAAAAAAAGGAGGAAATCTTGGTGACCTTGGATTAGGCAACAGTTTCTTAACACCTAAACACAAGCATACAAAGAAAAAAATACATAAACTAGACTTCATCAAAATTAGAAATTTTGGCTGGGCACAGTGACTCATGCCTGTAATCCCAGCAATTTGGGAGGCCGAGGCAGGTGGATTGCCTGAGCTCAGGTATTCAAGACCAGCCTGGCAACACGGGGAAATTCTGTTTCTACTAAAATACGAAAAAACTAGCTGGGCGTGGTGGTGTGCACCTGCAATCCCAGCTACTCGGGAGGCTGAATCAGGAGAATCCCTTGAACCTGGGAGGCGGAGGTTGCAGTCAGCTGAGATCACACGACTGCACTCCAGTCTCGGTGACAGAGTGAGACTCTTATCTCAAAAAAAAAAAAAAAAAATTAGGTTTTGTGCATCAAATGATGCATCAGGAAAGTTAACACTATGTTAGCTCTCCTTTTTGTCCTTGGCAGTGATTTAGACGATGAGCTGGTCAGGTGCAGTGGCTCATGCCTGTAATCCCAGCACTTTGGGAGGCCAAGGCAGGCAGATCACCTGAGGTCAGGAGTTCGAGACTAGCCTGGCCAAGGTGGTGAATCCCAGTCTCTACCAAAAATACAAAAATTAGCCAGGCTTGGTGGCATGTGCCTGTAATCCCAGCTACTCAGGAGACTGAGGCAGGAGAATCACTGGAACCTGGGAGGCAGAGGTTGCAGTAAGCCGAGATCGCGTCACTGCACTCCAGCCTGAGCATCAGAGCAAGACTCCATCTCAAAAAAAAAAAAAATTTAGACGATGAGCCCCTAAAATAATAGAGGTCAGGTGGCAGTTCTTAACTACTAGATGCCTGGAGGGAGAAGGAAGGGTCAGAATTACGGTAATTTTTGACAAGATTGGAGTGGCAGCCAAAGGAACTTGACATCCAGAGTAGTGAAGGTGGTTATTAGAGCACAGCATTCCTAAGAGCAAAACAGGCAGCCAATAAAGATAATGCCTAATCAGTAATAATACCTTAATAATTTCTTTACAATAAAATTGCTAATAATAAAAGAAGGCAAGAATTTTCTTTTTTGAGATGGAGTCTCATTCTGTTGCTCAGGCTGAAGTGCAGTGGTGCGATCTCAGCTCACTGCAACCTCTGCCTCCCGGGTTCAAGCAATTCTCCTGCTTCAGCCTCCTGAGTAGCTGGAATTACAGGCACACACCACCATGCCTGGCTAATTTTTGTATTTTTAGTAGAGTTGGGTTTTGTCATGTTGGCCAGGCTCGTCTTGAACTCCTGACCTCAAATGAACCGCCTACCTCAGCTTCCCAACGTGTCAGAATTAAAGGCGTGAGCCACTGTGCCCGGCCAGACAGCAAGAATTGATAACCAGGAGGTTGAGGGCAGTTGTCCCCCCAAAATATCATGTTTCTTGCCCAGGTCCTGAACCGGAGCAAGTTTTCAGACTTGGAGCCAGCTGACTGAAGAGGCCATTTCTTCAGGCTGAAGAACCCCAGAGAAACACATCAATTATATACCATAATGATTTCCCCAGTCCTTTCCTAAAGTGAAGACTATATACTGGAGGAAAGAGAATGCCCGGACAATTCAAGGACCACTGGACACAGGTCCGGTTGACATCCCAGAGACCTTAAGTGTCCTCATGGCTCTCCTGTCAGAAATATTTCACATGAACGTAGAAGAGACAAGAATATACATTTACAGTTTTGCCCCAGAGTTATGTTACATGAGATTGATCTGATCAGGCAGAATGCACAGGACATAGTTAACACACTGAAGGCCTTGATAAGTCACATGCAGATCTGGCAGGTGGAAAATAAACTCTAAGAAGATTCAGAGGTCCAGTGATCGGGGCATGCTGGCATATCCCCTACAACATCAAAACCAATTACTGCATCTTGCATCCCCTTCCTCAAAGAAGGAAGCATAGTCCCTGGTAAACCTCTTCAGGCTCTGGAGATAACACATCCCATGCCTAGTAATACTGCTCTAACCAATATTCTAGGGACAGCTTTTTGTTTTTGTTTTCGTTTTTGAGATGGAGTCTCACTTGTTGCCCAGGCTGGAGTGCAGTGGCGCAATCTCACCTCAATGCAACCTCCACGTACCAGGTTCAAGTGATTCTCCCGCCTCAGCCTCCCAAGTAGCTAGGATTATAGGCACGCAGCACCACGCCTGGCTAATGTTTGTATTTTTAGTAGAGACACAGTTTCACCATGTTGGCCAGGTTGGTCTTGAACTCCTGACCTCAAGTGATCCACCTGCCTTGGCCTCCCAAAGTGCTGGGACTACAGGCGTGAGCCACCACGCTTGGCCTTGCTTTTTAATAATAGAACTTTATTGTCTCACAGTTTTGGAGACTAGAATTTTGAAATCATGGTCCAATGCAATTGGTTTCTTCTGAAAACTCTGAGGGAGAATCTATTGCTATTCCCTCCTCACTCTGGGTGGTTTGCTGGCATAGGGTCAGCTTTCTTTCTTTTTTCTTTCTTTTTTTTTTAAATTTTTTTTTTTTTAAAGACGGGGTTTCACCATGTTGGTCAGGCTGGTCTTGAACTCCCGACCTCAGGTGATCCACCCGCCTTGGCCTCCAAAGTGCTTGGATTACAGGCGTGAGCCACCGTGCCCGGCCAGAGTCAGCTTTAAATAAGGTTTGAAGTCTTATGATCTGGTAGAGTCCATGGTGGTGGAAAGAAGAAACTGAAGTTTATGGCAAAACCTAACAGGACAATCACTGTAGGCTATTGGGAGTCTACAGGAAGAACATGCTGTCTGTAGCAGAGAATTATGTCCCTTCTGAAAGACAGCTCTGGTGTGCCACTGGGCCATGGAAGCAATGGGAAACTTAACTAGGGACATCAAATGACTATATGTCTAGAGTTTTCTGTCATTAGCTGGATTCTGTCAGACGCACCACATCATAAAGTGAGATGGGCCGGTACCAATTCGTGGTAACATGGAAATGTTTCACCTGGGATCAAGCCCAAGCAGGATCCGAGGATGCAAGTAAGCGGCCTGAGCAGGCAACCTCAAACCCTGTGCTACCCACCCAATACCAACAGTGTCGTTCACTCAGCTCATACCTATGGCCATGCTGGTGCACGAGGGTAGGTCCAGCTAAAGTAGGCAGAAAAAAACCCAAGTTTAGTTTATAGCTTTGTTGCCTCAGTATGTGAGATCAAGCCAAAAATGGATGGGAACTGAATTGTAGTTATTCGCAGGGGTGAACTTGAGAGTCAGTGGCAAGGGAGATCTTCCCAATGAGCAGCTACTAAAGTGATCACCAATTTTGTGTGGAAGAAGTGGCTCAAAGTGAGAGTCCATATGAACTCATGGGCAGAGGCAAATGGCCAGCTGGTCAGTGTCTTGGAAGAAGACTCGAAGATTGGATACAACAAGGTCTGAAGTAGAGTTATATGGGGCTAAAGCACAAGGCGTGAAGATGTTTTCCTCACGTCAATGCCAACTAAATAGTATCTGCCATGGATGAGACACTGAATATGCAAGTAGACAAAATGACTTGGCTGGTTGATGTCAGCCATCTATTGACTTCTTGGAACTGGCACAATGAGCATATATGGACTCCTACTTAATAAAACTGATTTAACAACTGCTATCTCTGAAACTTCAGCTAAACACTGACAGAGGCCAACAGTGAGCTCCCAATGTTGCACTGTTTCTCCAGAAGACTACTAGGTCACTTCATAGCAAGTTGACAACATCGAGCTTCTTTCATCACAGAAGGGCCAGTGATTTGTTCTCAGGTGAACAGATTTACTTTTTCTGGGTGAGAGTTTGACTCCTCCGCCCTCATAGCTTCAGTCACCATCACTACCTAGGAGCTTACAAAGGTGCGTGAAACCTGCAGGCTGCTCTGACCAACATCAAGATTTCGGCCAGGCTCTGTGGCTCACACATGCAATCTCAGCACTTTAGGAGGCTAAGGTGGGTAACTCGAGCCCAGGACCTCGAGACCAGCCTGGGCAGCACAGAGGGATCCCATCTCTACAGAAAACTTTAAAACATAGCTGGGTATGGTGGTGCGCATCTATAGACCCAGCTACTTGGGAGGATAAGGTGGGAGGATGGCTTGAGCCTGGGAGGTCAAGGTTGCAGTAAGCTGAGATTGTGGCCACCGCACTCCAGCCTGGGCAACACAGCGAGACTGTCTTAAAAAAAAAAAAAATCCGCCGGGCGCGGTGGCTCACGCCTGTAATCCCAGCACTTTGGGAGGCTGAGGCGGGCGGATCACGAGGTCAAGAGATCGAGACCAGCCTGGCCAACATGGTGAAACCCCGTCTCTACTAAAAATACAAAAAAATTAGCTGGGCATGGTGGCGAGTGCCTGTAATCCCAGCTACTCAGGAGGCTGAGCCAGAAGAATTGCTTGAACCCAGGAGCGGAGGTTGCAGTGAGCCGAGGTTGTGCCACTGCACTCCAGCCTGGCGCCTGGTGACAAAGTGAGACTCTGTCTCAAAAAAAAAAAAAAAAAATCCAACATTTATTTAGTGCTTAGTATGTATTAGGCACAGCTCTAACTTTACATGTATCAAAGGAATTCAGTCTACAAAACCCTATGTGATAGGCAGAGTTATTAAATCCATTTCTTTCTTTTTTTTTTTTTCTTTTTGAGACGGAGTCTCGCACTGTCGCCCAGGCTGTATAGTGCAGTGGCGCGATCTCGGCTCACTGCACTCTCCGCCTCCTGGGTTCAAGCAATTCTCCTGCCTCAGCCTCACGAGTAGCTGGGACTATAGGCTCAGGCCACCACGTCCGGCTAATTTTTCTATTTTTAGTAGAGACGGGATTTCGCCATGTTAGGTTGGTCTCGAATTCCTGACCTCAGGTGATCCATCCACCTCGCCTCCCCAAGTGCTGGGATTACAGGCGTGAGCCACCGCGCCCTGCCCCCTCCCCAGCCCTTTTATTTTTGAGACGGAGTGTTGCTCTTGTTGCCCAGGCTGGAGTACAATGGTGCGATCTTGGCTCACTGCAACCTCCGCCTCCCGGGTTCAAGCGATTCTCCTGCTTCAGCCTCCTGAGTAGCTGGGACTGCAGGCATGCACCACCACACCCGGCTAATTTTGTATTTTTAGTAGTCGAGACAGGGTTTCTCCATGTTAGTCAGGCTGGTCTCGAACTCCCGACCTCAGGTGATCTGCCCGCCTCAGCCTCGGCGTCCCTCCTCCCCTGCTTTTTACTGATCAACTTTTGTTAAGCATTCTGTGGTCCACGGAAGAAAAAAAGCAAACATCAAAGAACAAGAAACTCATACAACCAGACTTCCAGCCATCAATATTCTGGATTCCAGAATGGCTGAGGCTGGACTTTGTTAACCATGGAAGACTTGATGTCTGAGAACATCTGAGAAAATAGGCCACTTTTCTTTCAGTAATGCTGAAACACTGACTTAGTAATAACAGCTGTCCCCTGTACTAGCATTTAATAGGTAATCAATGTTTACTGAAAGTCAGCAGCTAGACGTTTGCGACGTCTTAAGGGTAAATCTTCGGCTTTAAATCACAGACTGATTTAAAATGACTTACTTTGGCAGAGTAAATCTTCGGCTTTAAACCACATTTTCCGATCCAAAGGCCAAAAATAGCAAGTTTCCTAAATTGAGGATCTCAACCTAGTAAAATTTCAGAAAACTTTGAGAACTTTTTGTCAAGAGCATACTAACAAAGTTTATCTTTTGTCGTTTACTATCATTAAAGCCATATAACATTTTGCAAGGAAATTTTTTTTTTTTTTTTTTTTGAGACGGAGTTTCGCTCTTGTTACCCAGGCTGGAGTGCAATGGCGCGATCTCGGCTCACCGCAACCTCCGCCTCCTGGGTTCAGGCAATTCTCCTGCCTCAGCCTCCTGAGTAGCTGGGATTACAGGCACGCGCCACCATGCCCAGCTAATTTTTTTTATTAGTAGAGACGGGGTTTCACCATGTTGATCAGGATGGTCTCGATCTCTTGAACTCGTGATCCACCCGCCTCGGCCTCCCAAAGTGCTGGGATTACAGGCTTGAGCCACCGCGCCCGGCCTGGAAATTTTTAGAAATAGAATAAAGCATAACTCATTTTCCAGAGAGGTAGACACAAAGAATATTCTGGAAAGTTTTTCTAATGCATTAAAAAGATGGCATAACATTTTATTAACACCTTGTTACATTTCATTGTAAATCCATTTCTGTAAAAATCCTTCCACGTGTTAAAGAACACAACTCAATGCTACTTTAGGGGATTAAGAAAAATCTGGGTAAGGCCGGGCGCGGTGGTGCACGCCCATAATCCCAGGACTTTGGGAGGCCCAGGCGCATGTACTTGAGCCCAGGAGATCAAGACCAGCCTGGGCAACATAGTGAGTCCTCATCTCTACAAGCAAGGCATGGTGGTGCGCGCCTGTGGTCGTAGCTGCCCCGGAGGCTAAGGGTGGAGAATAGCTTGAACCCAGGGATTGGAGGCTGCAGTGAGTCGAGACCGAGCCACAGCACTCCAGCCTGGGCCACAGAGCGAGACCTCGTCTCAATCTCGGAAAATATAAAAGGCAAAGCCTTCAAGCTTCAAGTCATTTCTCTTTCCAAGAAGAGGACAGGGCCGGAGTCGGTCAAGGTCAAGGGGCAGAAGGTGAGTTGACAACACCGCCACTCATCGATGAAAACGGGCTCCCGGCTGACCTCCGGAAGCAGACGTGAGGCAGGACGGGGTAGAGTTCCAGAGGAGAAACTCAACCTTGGGCAGAATTCCTCTCCCACTGCAGCCTGAGGAACGCGTTCCGGGGTACCCCTAACCGCAAGTCAGGAACGCGTACAAGATGGCGGCGCATCACGTGGGCAGCGCGGTGACGCACGACGGCGGCCCGCGCGGAGGCAGCGCCGTAGCTCCCCGCAACGCACACTTGCACTCAGTTTTGCCCCCCTCCCCGCCCCCGCCCCCGCCCCCTGTCTAGTGTAGATCATGCCGCCAGTGGCGGCCCTGACTGCCGAGGAAACGGTAGCTTAGGGCAGTTGGCTGTTAAGTGACACTGATTCTCCCCGCCCCGCCTGACTCCCGAGAAGGAGGCTCGTCCCCCGCTGCGTGAGGGGGTGGGGAAGTGGGTAGTGAATTCGGATCTACCTGGGAGGGGGGAGTGGAAATTCCCGCCCCGGAGAGCGGCGAGGCGGCAGCCACAGGTAAGTCGGGGGCGGGGGAGGGACGTGACCCGTGGCCCGGGCGGAGAAGGGCGCGGGAACGTGGCGCCGGCGGGGACGCAGAGCGGGTCGCGCGCCGGGTGGGGGTCGCGCGCGGTTGGCGCCGGTGGGGGAGGGGGTGCAGCGGAAGGGGGAGGGGCCGCCCGCGCTTCCGGTCCCCGCGTCTAGGTGCTGCGGGGCGCATTTCCAGTCGTGCGTCTTCTCCTTCCCCTTGCCCCCAAATAAAAATAAAGCCCGAAACCTGCCGCCGCGGGGTGGCTTTTGCCCTCAGAAGCCGCCCTTCGTGGTCGCAGGCACGAGCTCTCGGTGGGAGGTTTCGGGGTTGGGCCCGGAGCCGGTCGAAGGGCGGTGCAGCTATGGCCTCGGCGTGGTGTCCGCTGAGCAGAGCCCGGGTCCGATTAACTCTGCGACTGGGTCTTCGGATCGCGCTGGTCGCCACGGCCTCGGCGACCCTGGGGTAGAGGAGGCCCTTACCCTCCTGGAGCTTGCAGTCTAGCGGGCAAGCAGACTCACGGGCTTCGCGCACGCCCCAGACAGTCCTGGAGAGATGCGCCTGGCAGCGGGGACAGAGTGCGAACGGCAGGCGGCTTTCTCCGCTGCTAGGAAAGACACAGGGGCGTCTGTTCCCCTCTGGATGGGCAATCCAGCCGAGGAGACTTTCTCTTTGATCTTGTGTGTCATAAAACGAAGCTCGGTATTTCTCACTTTCGTCGACTCCGTGCAGCGGGCGGCTGAATCGCTTTAAAATGATTTTTATGTGAAATAATCTCTGGTGGCGTTAGCGTTTTGAAGAGCATTTATTGGGCTGGTGGTAGTCTTTGAGAACCTTTACGCTTCAGAAGCTCGGCGTGGACCTGGCGGGCATCTTTGTCAAACTGACCTCACCTGTGATGAGTTTGTTGGTATTTATGTCGGAAAATGTATTTTAATCTGAGGTTTTTGTTAACAGAAGAAATGCGTTCTTCTAAAGTGCTCTTTTTTCTTTGGAGTTTATAATGTGTAGTTACCTCCGTGTCTTTCTTAGAGTCAGTATTGTTGTCGTAAAGTCGAATGTGTTTGCTCTTTAATACTTGCCGTTATCTTTTAGGGTTAGGTTTGGTCTGTGAGATATGTCCATTTCTACCGGATCACCAACAGGTGGCAGTCCCTTCTGATTCTAATATAGACTGTACTATCTTTGCCAGTTTTTTTGTTTGTTTGTTTTTGAGACGGAGTGTCGCTCTCCATCGCCCAGGCTGGAGTACAGTGGAGCGATCTCGGCTCACTGCAACCTCCGCCTCCCTGTTCAATCGATTCTCCTGCTTCAGCCTCCTGAGTAGCTGGGATTACAGGTGCGCACCACCACGCCCGGCTAATTTTTGTATTTTTAGTAGAGACAGGATCTCACCATGTTGGCCAGGCTGATCTCGAACGCCTGACCTTGTGATCCGCCTGCCTCGGCCTCCCAAAGTGCTGGGATTACAGGCATGAGCCACCGCACCTGGCCTTTTTTTTTGTTGTTAATAATAATAGAGATGGTGTCAGAGGCGTGTGAACCAGAGCAACTTCATCGTAAACAGGAGCTGGGTAAAATGAGGCTAAAACCTAGTAGGCTGCATTCCCAGACAGTTAAGACATTCTAAGTCACAGGATGAGATAGGTCAGCACAAAGTACAGGTCATAAAGACCTTGCTGATAAAACAGGTTGCAGTAAAGAAGCCCGACAAACCAAAATGGTTGTCACAAGGGTGACCTCTGGTCATCCTCACTGCTACACTCCCATCAGCGCCATTTACAAATGCCATGGCAATATCAGGAAGTTATCCTATATGGTCTGAAGAGGGGAGGTGTGAATAATCTACCCCTCATTTAGCATATCATCAAGAAATAACCATAAAAATGGGTAACCAGCAGCTCTAGGGGCTGGTCAGTCTATGGAGTAGCCATTCTTTTATTCCTTTACTTTCTTTTTTTTTTTTTTTTTTTTTTTTTTTTTGAGACGGAGTCTCGCTCTTGTTACCCAGGCTGGAGTGCAATGGCGCGATCTCGGCTCACCGCAACCTCCGCCTCCTGGGTTCAGGCAATTCTCCTGCCTCAGCCTCCTGAGTAGCTGGGATTACAGGCACGCGCCACCGTGCCCAGCTAATTTTTTTTTGTATTAATAGAGACGGGGTTTCACAATGTTGACCAGGATGGTCTCGATCTCTCGACCTCGTGATCCACCCGCCTCGGCCTCCCAAAGTGCTGGGATTACAGGCTTGAGCCACCGCGCCCGGCCTTATTCCTTTACTTTCTTCATAAACTTGCTTTTACATCCCATGGCGGGCTCGCCCTGAATTCTTTCTTGTGCGAGATCCAAGAACCCTCAGTTGGGGGTCTGGATCGGGATGTCTGTCCTGTAACATATTTCTGGTGACCATGAAGGGGGACTATAGTGCAGAAACCCTGACCCAACGGCTACCTTTGGGTAAGTGTTGGGGTCCTGTAACATTTCTGGTGGCCACAGAAGCGGAAACTCCAGTATATATGTCTGGGAGTCTCTTCTAAGACAGAGTGGGTTAGAGGTCCCTCTAAATAAAAGGCAAGGACACTTGACTGAACTTGGGTTAGAGGCCCTTCTCAGATTTAGGGGATTAGAGTCCCCTCTCAGTAGTCTGTCTCAGCTCAGCTAAGAACAGGTTCAGTATTATAGGATGGATGTTAGCTGCTGTTCTCTTTGGATTAATTGGCCTTACACTCTTTGCTGATGGCTGTGGATGACAGGGTTAGGCATGTACAGGATTGTGGGACATGGGGAGCTTTTTCCTCCCTAAAAGGGGAAACTTGAGAGCTGATGGGACTGCTGGAAAAGATAGATCCCTTTGCTGCCAACAAGCAGCCACCTGAACTTTTCATTGTCTGCTGCAATTAGTGGGTGTTTTCTCTGACTTCCCTACCTTCCCCACCCTGCCACAGGCAATACTTTCCTCCTTGACTTTGCTTTTCTTATCTTTTTTTTTTTTTTTTTTTGAGACGGAGTTTCGCTCTTGTTACCCAGGCTGGAGTGCAATGGCGCGATCTCGGCTCACTGCAACTTCCGCCTCCTGGGTTCAGGCAATTTTCCTGCCTCAGCCTCCTGAGTAGCTGGGATTACAGGCACGCGCCACCATGCCCAGCTAATTTTTTGTATTTTCAGTAGACGGGGTTTCACCATGTTGACCAGGATGGTCTCGATCTCTTGACCTTGTGATCCACCCGCCTCGGCCTCCCAAAGTGCTGGGATTACAGGCTTGAGCCACCGCGCCCAGCCCTGCTTTTCTTTTACTAAGGGCAACCATATTGCCAACAGACCATGTGTCGAAACTCAAGTCCGAGGTTGGATTAAAGATGACAGGCCCATTGGGTCAAATTTAAGCCTTGCCAGTTGGTTATTGGGTGCTAAGTGGAGTGGCTAATGTCTTTGTTTAATCACACGAATGTTGCTCCAGCCAGAACGAAGAAAAGATACTTTTCCTTTATGATACGGCTTGGCCCCCAGGGCGATGATGCCACAAGCCGAAATACTAGGACCTCTAAGGGAAAGGGAACCCAGAAGCCTGGCATGCCTGCAAAAGGGTAAGAATTTCTTACCAGTCAGATTTCTGGCTTCTCTCTCACTGTACAAATGGTTAAGTGAATGGTAATTTAAAAAAAAAAAAAAAATGGCCAGGCATGAGACACCTTGCCTGGCCAGCTTTTGCACTTTCACAGCATCAGTCCAGGTTTGATTCCCCACCTAGGAAGTAAGTCGTTTCTGGTTTAATATCTTCATGACCTTGCCTATTCTCTTTTCCGCAGGACTGTCTTAAATTTTCCTTCCTCTAAGCGGGGGGGGGTTACCTTTGGTAAAGTTCAAAAGCCAGAAATATCAGCCATTTGGCATAAAAAATTCTTTCTTTCTTTCCTTTTTTTTTTAAAGATAGGGTTTCACCATGATGGCCAGGCTGGTCTTGAACTCCTGACCTCAGGTGATCCACCCACCTCAGCCTTCCAAAGTGCTAGGATTACAGGAGTGAGCCACCGCGCCCGGCCTCGGCATAAAAAATTCTAAAAGGATTTTATTAAAGAGTGCTCTGGTTAAAATCAGTTTAATTAAAAGTGGATACTCAGGCTCTAAAAGCCTGGACTACTTGGGAAAAACAGGAGGCACCAGAGACCCCTTACCTGGCCCTGTTCTTCCAAGGGGTCCATCCCAAAGGCAGTAATCCAATTAAGAAACTTAAGAACTGGCAAATGAAAAATCTTGCAACCCCTGTATTCATTTTCTTTCTGTGTAGCTATGTAGGTGTTGTGTGTAATGTTTATATAAAAGAGCTCTAATTAATTGGCCTAAACAAAAATAAGCATTTATTTATTCTTTTTTTGTTTAAAAATAAGCATTTAAATCAAATATTTTGAAAGCAAAATAAAGACTAATGCCTTTTAGTTCATGTAACTTTAGTAATCTTTGGGAAATAAAAACAGCTTTCAAATTGATAAAAACAGTCTAAATTATGCAGGTGAGATATTTTGTTAAATGATTTAAGGTCATAAACTGTTTCTTTGACTTTTAAAAATCGTTCAGTTTACCCTACCTTAAAGCCATTAGATTCTAGATAAGGCCTGGGGACCTGTGGAGTTAGCCACGCCACTAGCTGTGCTGGAGAGTCAGCTCTTATCTGCGCTTCTGCCTGGTGTGTCCTAGGCTAGTCGCCACATTTAGTACATAATTAAAATTGCTTACTAACCAGGATTTTCACCAAAAATAAAAGTTGCTAAAAGTTAACATTGTAACATGTAATTGAGACTATTGAAGAAACACTTTTACCTGTAAGGTATGTAAGGAAAGTAGAATGTACTTTTGGTAAAAGATTATAAGAAGGCGTGGGAATGTGTTTTTTTGTTTGTTTGTTTGTTTTTGCCTAAAGGGTAAATAATTGTTTTAAGTTGGCCTGGCGCAGCAGCTCACACCTGTAATCCCAGCACTTTGGGAGGCTGAGGTGGGCAGATCACCTGAGGTCAGGAGTTTGAGACCAGCCTGGCCAACATTCTGAAACCCCATCTCTTCCAAAAACAAAAGTTAGTCAGGCATGGTGGTGCACACCTGTAGTGCCAGCTATTCGGGAGGCTGAGGCAGGAGAAGCACTTGAACCTGGGAAGCAGAGGTTGCAGTAAGCCAAGGGCGCCACTGCTCTCCAGCCTGAGTGGCAGAACGAGACTCCATCTCAAAAAAAAAAAAAACATACAGGAAGCCTTATCAAATGTGAAACGGTATTTTGTTTTCTTTGGACTATATGTTCCAAAGTTACTGGGAAATTCCTGTAATTCTAATATGACTTAGTGTATGTTAATAATAATTATAATTGTCATGCAAAATATTATGTGCCACAGAAGTAACCAAATTTCCTTATTTGTGGCTTTAATAGTGACTCTCCTAAAACTTTTTATCCACAGACAATTGTTCTTGTTTTAATCCTCTTTAGAAGATAGTTTATAATTAGCTATAGAACTCTAGCAGGTTTTCTTAAATGCATGTTTCTAATAACTTTGGTAATTGTAAGAATAGAGGAAACAACTTTCAAAACTCATGAAGAGCTAGAATGTTCATGAATATCCAATAAAATGAGTTACTTGAATTAACTGAACCAATAGAAAACTGAAGTAATCTTTTTAACTTTGATTAAAATGCTGCTGATTTCTTTGTTTTTTTCAGAGTCAAGGAAAATTTTCATGTGAACTATTTACAGCTGGTTGCAATTGAATAAAGTATACTGCTGTGAATGAAATTTGGAACATACTTGTTTCTCTGATTTCTCTAGAATTTGGAAACTAGTTGACTCCTGGGCTGAAGCAATCCTCTTGCCTCAGCCTCCTGAGTAGTTGAGACTACAGGAGCATACTACTGCACCCAGCTAATTTTTTATTTTTTGTAGAGATGGGGTCTCACTGTGTTGCCAGGTCTGGTGTCAAATTCCTGGGTTCACGTGATTGTTGTGCCTCAGCCTCCCAATGTGCTGGAATTACAGGTGTAAGCCATCACACTTGGTCATATTAACCATTTTGAAACAGTTCTATAGTGTTAAGTACATTCACACTGTGTACAACCAATGTCCAGAACTTTTTTTTTTTGAGACAGAGTCTCTGTTACTCAGGCTGGAGTGCAATGGCGCAGTCCCACTCACTGCAACCTCTGCCTCCTGGGTTCATGCAATTCTTGTGCCTCAACCTCCCAAGTAGCTGGTATTATAGGCATTCACCCTCCCTCCCCACAGCCCCCCCGACCCCGGCTAATTGTTTTTGTATTTTAGTAGAAATGGGGCTTCATCATATTGCCCAGGCTGGTCTCAAACTCCTCAGCTCAGGCAGTCCACCTGTCTTGACCTCCCAAAGTGCTAGGATTACAGCTGTGAGCCACCAGCCCTGGCCCAGAACTTTTTTATGCCCATCAAACAGCAACTCTCCATTTCCTCCTTCCCCTAGTTCCTGACAGCTACCATTCAACTTCCTGTTTCTATGGAATTTTGCTTCTCTAGATACATCAAATTAGTGGAATCATAAAGCTTTTCATTTTTGTGATGGGGTTATTTCACTTAGCACAGCATGTTCAAGGTTCATCCATGTTGTAGCACGTGACAGGAGTTTCTTCCTAAGACTGAACAATATTCCGTTGTATGTACAGTCACTATTTTATTTATCCATTCATCCACTGATAAATATTTGGATTGCTTCCACCTTTTGGCTATTGTGAATAATAATGCTGCTCATGAATATGGGCGTACAAATATTCTTCTCTTTGAGACCCTGCTTTCAATTTTTTGGATATATATACCAACAAGTGAAATTGCTCTGTTTTTGATTGTTTGAGGAACTGCCATAGCATTTTCCATAATAGCTGCATCATTTGCATTCCAGTAGCACAGTACTATACAAGGGTTCCAATTTCTCCACATCCTTGCCAACACTTGCTATTTTCTGTATCTTGATACTACCCATACTAATGGATATGAGGTGATATTTCATTGTACTTTTCAGTATATTTCCTTAGTAGTTAGTGATACTGAGCATCTTTTCATATGCTTGCTGACTAGCCTTCTTTTTTTGTCTTTCCAGGTAATCTTTAAAAACATTAAACTCTGTCCAAATCTTTTACCAGCCTCTTTGTTAGTGATTCTCTCCCTCTTTGCCGTATTTGATCTCTTATAGCTCATTTATTCTCATTCTTACCCAGCCTACATATCCTGAAGTTGATTATCTAAGTTTCCTAGATCTTTAGAACTTCCTTAGGTATAGTTTTATTTGTTCAGCTTTTATTCAATAAATTCTGTATATAAAACTATATATGTACTTTGAAACTTCTCTAAACTGGAGACAGATATGTTTGTGTCCATAAACAGGAAGACTGTCATCATTCTTCAATGAGATAACATTTGAAAATTTAGTCATAATATTTTATGTTCATATTTGCCTTTTATTAAGTTTATGTTTTTGTGGGCCAAAATTCAAAAAATTTAAAGAATATGAAAAGTCCCCTTTCTCTCTCTATGCCATTGCTACCAGTTCTTTTCCATTGAGGCAAATGATCAATTTTTATATGACTGTATAGTATACTTTAAATATTCTGTATCATATTTAATTTTAACTGACTTTTTTCCCCTTATAGTTGATTATGGAAGATTCCCACAAGAGTACCACGTCAGAGACAGCGCCTCAACCTGGTTCAGCAGTTCAGGGAGCTCACATTTCTCATATTGTTCAACAGGTAAGGGAGGGACAAAAATACTGAGCTAGTTAGGAATGTTTTATATGCAGATTAATCTCTTGTTTCAGATCTATTTTTAATGCTTTGTTGTTTTGTTTTTTTTTTGAGACTGAGTTTTGCTCTAGTTGCCTAGGCTGGAGTGCAGTGGTGCGATGTTGGCTCACTGCAACCTCCGCCTCCTGGGTTCAAGCGATTCTCCCAGCATTTTGGGAGGCCAAGGTGGACGGATCACCTGAGCCCAGGAGTTCGACACCAGCCTGGACAGTACGGTGAAACCCCGTCTCTAGTAAAAATACAAAAAATTAGCCAGGCGTGGCGCCGTGTGTCTATAGTTCTAGCTACTTGGGAAGCTGAGACAGGAGAATTGCTTGAACGTGGGAGGCAGAGGTTGCAGTGAGCCGAGATTTCGCCATGGCACTCCAGCCTGGACAACAGAGTGACTCTGTTTCAAAAAAAAATTAGAATTTTGGAAAACTTATGTTCACCATGATGAACCTGACAGTTTCTCAATATTTGCAGACATTTTGGTTACAAAATTGTCTTACAAAATCATGCATGGAGGCTGGGCATGGTGGCTCAAGCCTGTAATCCTACCACTTTGGGAAGCCAAGGTGGGTGGATTGCTCAAAGCTGGAAGTTTGAGACCCGCCTGAGCAACATAGGGAGACCCTGTCTCTTAAAAAGTTTTAAAAATTAGCTGGGTATGGTGGCACACACCTGTAGTAACAGCTACTTGGCTGAAGCAGGGGGATTGTGAGCCCAGGGGTTCAAGGCAGCAGTAAGCTATTGTCATGCCACTACACTCCAGCCTGGGTGACAGAGTAAGACCCTGTCTCAAAAAAAAAAAATCATGCATGGGTGTAAGAGCCATTTAAAGTGCAGGATTAAATTAATGAATTTTAATGTTAACAGAATACACAAGTTCAGACTGTACGTAGTAAATAACCTTTAAGAAACTACAACTTGCTGAGTTTTGCTGTTGTATCAAAGAATACAATTAAAAGGCTGTTAAAACACTACACATCTTTTCTAATTGCATATCTATGTCAGGGCAGATTTTCTTCATATAATTCAACCAATATCAACATACGATAACATAATGTAGAATCAGATAAGAGATTTCAGCTGTTTTTCTTTTTTTATTTTTGAGATGGAGTCTTGCTCTGTTACCCAGGCTAGAGTGCAGTGGCAAAATCTCCACTCACTGCAGCCTCTCCCTCCTGGGTTCAAGTGATTCTCCTGCGTCACCCTCCCAAGTAGCTGGGATTACAGGCACCTGCCACGGCTAATTTTTGTATTTTTAGTAGAGGCAAGTCTTCACCATGTTGGCCAGGCTGGTCTTGAACTCCTGATCTCAAGTGATCCACCCGCCTCAGCCTCCCAAAGTGCTGGGATTACAGGTGTGAGCCACTGTGCCTGGCTGATTACAGCTGTTTTCTATTAAGCCAGACATTAAGGAAATTTGCAGAAATGTAAAACAATGCCATTTCTCTCAGTAATTTTCTTTTGAAAATATATTAATGGAAATAAGAATGGTAAAATGTAATGGATTTGTAACTGTATTTTGAAATGAACTGTTACAATTTTTTTTTTGAGACAGAGTCTTGTTCTGTTGGCAGGCGCCAGGCTGGAGTGCAGTGGGGCGATCTCGGCTCACTGCAGCTTCCACCTCCTGGGTTCAAGCAATTCTCCTGCCTCAGCCTCCCGAGTAGCTGGGACTACAGGTGCGCACCACCATGCTCAGCTAATATTTGTAGTGTTTTTGTTTTTATTTTTTTTTTTGAGACGGAGTTTTGCTCTTGTTACTCAGGCTGGAGTGCAATGGCGCGATCTCGGCTCACCGCAACCTCCGCCTCCTGGGTTCAGGCAATTCTCCTGCCTCAGCCTCCCGAGTAGCTGAGATTACAGGCACGCGCCACTATGCCCAGCTAATTTTTTGTATTTTTAGTAGAGACCGGGTTTCACCATGTTGACCAGGAAGGTCTCAATCTCTTGACCTCGTGATCCACCCGCCTCGGCCTCCCAAAGCGCTGGGATTACAGGCGTGAGCCAACGCGCCCGGCCATATTTGTAGTTTTTAGTAGAGACGGCGTTTCACCATGTTGGCCAGGATGGTCTCAATCTCTTGACTTCGTGATCCGCCTGCCTTGGCCTCCCAAAATGAACTGTTAACATTTTTTAAAATATTGTAAATATTGCCAGGCACGGTAGTGCCTGCCTGTAGTCCCAGCTGCTCCACAGGCTGAGGCTGGAGGATCACTTGAGTCCAAGAGTTCTGGACTATAGTGCGCTATGCCGATCGGGTGTCCGCACTAAGTTCGGCATCAATACGGTGACCTGGGAGCGGGGGACCACCAGGTTGCCTAAGGAGGGGTGAACCGGCCCAGATCGGAAATGGAACAGGTCAAAACTCTCATGCTGATCAGTAGTGGGATCGCGCCTGTGAATAGCCGCTGCACTCTAGTCTGAGCAACATAGTGAGACCGTCTCTTTTTTTTTTCTGCATTTATTTTCTGACCCCATCTCTTTAAAATATAAGTAAATAAATAAGTATTAATAAATATAACTCAACTAATTTTGGGGGGTCCTCAATAAGTTTTAAGAATGTAAAAAGGATTTGTGACCAAAAGGTTTGAAAACCAGTGGCCGAAAGGGTTAATCTTTCAAGCTTGGTGTATCCTTCTCCATCATTTGGCTAAATCATGTGAAGTATAACAGTGTCTTCTCTAGATGGTGCTGGGAAAATAAGGTGGAGTCTATTTTTCTGTTAATAGAGCTCTTTACAGAAATGTTCTAATTCAGTTGGCTTACTTACATATATATTTCAGTTATTTTGGTTAGATGTGACTGTTATCAAAATTTCCTCAGAACCATATTTATGGTGAGGTAGAATAAGTACACTTCTAGGTAGTAAATCATTTTATAGCGATTTTTAAAAATAATACGGTTGGGGCCGGGCGCGGTGGCTCAAGCCTGTAATCCCAGCACTTTGGGAGGCCGAGGCGGGTGGATCACGAGTTCAAGAGATCGAGACCATCCTGGTCAACATGGTGAAACCCCGTCTCTACTAATACAAAAAAAAATTAGCACGGTGGCGCGTGCCTGTAATCCCAGCTACTCAGGAGGCTGAGGCAGGAGAATTGCCTGAACCCAGGAGGCGGAGGTTGTGGTGAGCCGAGATCGCGCCATTGCACTCCAGCCTGGGTAACAAGAGCGAAACTCCGTCTCAAAAAAAATAAATAAATAAATAATATGGTTGGGCACGGTGGCTCACATCTATAATCCCAGCACTTTGGGATGCTGAGGATTGCTTGAGCCCCCAGGAGTTTAAGACCAGCCGGGACAACATAGTGAGACTCTGTCTCTACTAAAAAATACAAAAAGTTGGCCAGGCACAGTGGCTCACGCCTGTAATCCCAGCACTTTGGGAGGCTGGAGGTGGGTGGATCATGAGGTCAAGAGATCGAGACCATCCTGGCCAACATGGTGAAACCCTGTCTTTACCAAAAATACAAAACTTAGCTGGGCGTGGCAGCGCTTACTTGTAGTCCCAACTACTCCGGAGCCTGAGGCAAGAGAATTGCTTGAACTCGGGAGGCGGAGGTTGCAGTGAGCCAAGATTGCACCACTGCAGTCCAGCCTGGTGATAGAGTGAGACTCCGTCTCTAAAATGAATAAATAAATAAATAAAATAAAAAAGTTGGCCGGGTGCAATGGCTCACGCCTGTAATCCCAGCACTTTGCACTTTGGGAGGCCGAGGCAGGCAGATTACGAGGTCAAGAGATCGAGACCATCCTGGCCAACATGGTGAAACCCCGTCTCTACTAAAAATACAAAAATTAACTGGGTGTGGTGGTGTGCACCTGTAGTCCCAGCTACTCTGGAGGCTGAGGCAGGAGAATTGCTTGAATCAGGGAGGTGGAGGTTGCAGTGAGCCGAGATCATGCCATTGCACTCCAGCCTGGCGACAGAGCACGACTCCATCTAAAAAAATAAAAATAAATTAAAAAGTTAGTCATGTATGGTGGTGTGTGTCTGTAGTCCCAACTACTCAGGAGGCAGAAGTGGGAGGATCACTTGAGCCCCAGATCCAGGCTTCAGTGAGCCATGATTGCACCACTGCACCCCAGGCTGGGTAACAGAGTGTTATCCTGTCTCAAAAAGAAAAAAATTATGTAAAGGAAATAGTATTTTACAATAATTCAGTGTAAACTGGGGATAAAGTCTCAGCTCTCCTGGAACTTACATTCTAATTTTGGAGAGACAGGCATCAAAACATATCAGTTGGTAATATGTGCCATGGAGACAAATAAAGCAGGGTAGGAGAGAGTGGGAGTTGGTGGTGGGGACGGGGACTTGTCCTTTTTATGCAAGGTAGTCAGAGACATCTGTCTGAGGAAGTACCACTTCAATTATATGGATCAACTCTTGTAAAACTGTGAAACTAATATGTGCTTGATACAGTCAGGGAACACTGAGGTGGCCAGTGTGTTGGGAGAGGGACTGATAGAGGATGAGGCAGAGAGGGTTGGGGTGCGAAGAGGGGAGGGTGCCAGATAATGTTGGCCGTATGCCACTGTAAGATTTTTGTGTTTTAATCTGGGTTGCATGGGGAACCTTTTGAGTGTGTTAAGTAGAAACTTCTGGCATATCTTAAAACAATTACTCACAATCACTGCTCTGTGGAATAGAAACAGGAAAACCAGCCAGGAGGCATTATAGGAGTGTACATGGATGATGACAATGGCTTGGACCAATGTGGTAGCTGTGGTAGTGATGAGACAAAGTTAGATTCTGGGTATATATCGGTTGTAAAGCCAATAGTATTTGCTTTTGGATTGGATGTGGAATTTTAAAGAAAGGAAGTTGCTCAGAGCAAAACTGTGAAGTCAAAACCCAGTGAAGAAACCCTTTTCTGGGTTTTGATTTCACAGTTTTGGTTTGAGCAACTGTAAGAATGTAATTGCTTGAGCTAGGTGTGGTAGTGCATACCTGTAATCACATCTCTTTGGGAGACTCAGGTGGGAGGATTGCTTGAGCCCAGGAGTTCCAGACCAGCCTGGGCAACATAATGTAGACCCACCCTTTCTCAAAAAAAAAAAAAAAAAAAAAACTAAAATTAAATATATATGTATATGTAGAATTGCCATTTATTGAGATGTACAACACTGGAAGATGTTTTCCTTTTCTTTTTGGGGGAATGTTGGCGATCAGGAATTTGGTTTTTAGGCATATGTTGTGTTTGTAATACTATCTGTTGGTTTTCTGTGTTGCAGAACAAATCACCACAAAGCTAATAGCTTAAAACAACACACATTTCTTATCTCACAGTTTCTGTGGAGTGAGGCATATCTTCGCTGGGTTCTTTGCTTTGGGGTCTCACACCAAGCTGTAGTTGAGGTATTGGCTAGGGCTGAATTCTTACCAGGAGGCTAGACTAGAGAAGAATCTAATTCCAAGCTCACTTAGTTTGTTGACAGAATTCATTTCATTGTGGCTGTAGGACTCAGTGCTTCAGTTTTTTGGTTGGTTGTTGGGTGGAGGCTGCCCATAGCTTCTAAAAGCCACTGGTAACTCCCTGTCATGTGATCCTCTCCATATGCAGTTCAAAGTGTGGCAGCCTGCTTCAAGTCCAGCAGGAGAATGAGAGCAAGTCTGCTAGCAAGACAGAGTCTTGTATATAATATAATTAAAGGAATGACATCCCATTTCCTTGTGATAAAACATAACATCCCATTTATTTGTGATAAAACATGACATCCCATCATCTTTGTCTAATAAGGTTAGTTAGAAGCAAGTTACAAGTCCCTCCCACTCAAGGGAAGAGGGTTAAAGTCCCAAACACCAGGAGCTGCAGATCATGGGGGCCACCCTAAAATCTGTTGGGCAGACCATCCAAGTAGATTTGTCCAGTAGACAGATAGATATACATGAGTCTAGGGTCTCGGAGAGGGGTCCAGACTAGAAATCTAAATTTAGGAGTTGTGGCTATATAGATGGTATTTATAATCGTGGAATGATTTCCAAACTCCCCGTAGGATGTAGAAAACTGGAAAGAATGTTACTTTTATGCTAAAACAAGAATAAGTCATATATTCTATAAAATAGTAACTTAAACTCACAGAAGTGGGTTGTGGGCATGGCTCACCTGTGGCAGAGCACAGAAAGAAAGCAGAGCTGTCATACAAGCAGGAAAATTAATGAATTGCTAAAGTCCAAGTGTAGGCAAGAATAAGCAAATAGAATTCTTGGGAGCCACAGACACAAAGACAGTTCATACCCTCCTGTAGGTTTTTCCGCAAGGACTGCTAACAGTTGCTTAGGAGAAAAATAGGGGCGGGGAAGCAAGGGAGACCAGAGAAAGCTTTGGTGGGTGGTACAGGCCTATTTGGACCTTTAAGCCAATGAGAAAGGAAATAAACCCTGTTTTCCATTGTATCTGGGAAACGTAAAAAGAAAAAGAAAACCTACAAACCCCAAGGGAACGGCAGGAAACTATTAAGGGCTTAGATTATTAGTATTAGAGTTTTTCTGCCTCTGAGAGAAAGCCCCAACCCCTGTAACTGAAGGACCTAGGACCTACCTGAGACTGAGACTGGGCCAGGACAACAGAGAACCTCCTTGTTGCTGCTGTCAGGTCAGGCAACAGCAGTCTACCCCTGGGGGAGGGACAGAAGTATGGAGAGAGCCTCTTTGGGGCAGATGCACAGATAAAGCCTAAGGCTGAGTGTGCAGCAAGAACACTGAGAAAAACCCTCTGATAGAGCAGCCCCAGCTTAAGCAGAAAGTCACGCTAGAGAAATTTGAAGTTGCCGGTACACTTCAGGTAATCCAAACAACAAAATCCAAACCCAGCTCAATTCCTGAATGACTCAACCCCTTCCCAACACGTGCACACACACCCTAATGAAGAGGTGTACCCTCTTGTTTTCCCATTTCTGAGCATAAATACTATTTACTTTAGTCTACTCTCTTACCCATGGTGTCTATAATTCAGGCAAAAATTACAAAACACATTCAAAAACACACACCCAAAAAAGCCTCACTGTCAAAAACCAAAACGATAAACAGAACCAGACTCAGAATTACCCAGCTGTTGGAACGATCAGAGAGTGAATTTCTTTTCTTTTTTTTTTAAATTACTGTCTTGAGCGAGTTATACAGAGAGTGAATTTCAAATAACAATGAATAGTATGTTAAAGGCTCCAGCAGGAAAAGTAGGAAACGTGTGGATAGCTAAATTTCAGCAGAGGGTTGGAAACTATATGAAAAGTCAAGTGGAAATGTTAGAAATAAAAATGGTGGCCAGGTGTGGTGGCTC
This sequence comes from Aotus nancymaae, assembly GCF_030222135.1. Classification (NCBI taxonomy): domain Eukaryota; kingdom Metazoa; phylum Chordata; class Mammalia; order Primates; family Aotidae; genus Aotus; species Aotus nancymaae. Next base: position 34,621,881 of record NW_026988428.1, read on the forward strand.
ACGCCTATAATCCAAGCACTTTGGGAGTCCAAGGCAGGCAGATAGCTTGAGCCCAGGAGTTCAAGACCAACCTGGGCAACATGGCAAGCCCTGATTTCTACTAAAATTAAACACACAAAAAAAATAGCCAGGCATGGTGGTGTACACCCTGCAGCCCCAGCTACTTGCAAGGCTGAGGTGGTAGGATTGCTTGAGCCCAGTGGGCAGAGGTTGCAGTGAGCCAACTTTACACCACTGCACTCCAGCCTGGGTGTCAGAGTGAGGCCTTGTCTCAAAAAAAAAAAAAAAAAATGGTGACACAGGTGAAGTATGTGTTTGTGTTTATTAGTAGACTTGACACAGCTAAGAAAAGAATCAGTGAACTTGAAGATAGGTCAGTAGACATTACCAACAATGAAAACAAAGAAAAAAGGAAAGGGTGGGGAGAAAAATAGAGCATCCAAGAACTGTGGAACAATATCTCTTTAACATAGGTATAGCATGATTAAAGTCGTGTGACTAGATGGGACTACTGAGGGTCAGCTGTGTAAAATGTGGCTGAAAGGTGAAATAAGATGAGTAAGCCGGGTGCGGTGGCTCATGCCTGTAATCCCAGCACTTTGGGAGGCCGAGGCGGGTGGATCACGAGGTCAAGAGATCGAGACCATCCTGGTCAACATGGTGAAACCCCGTCTCTACTGAAAATACAAAAAATTAGCTGGGCATGGTGGCGCGTGCCTGTAATCCCAGCTACTCAGGAGGCTGAGGCAGGAGAATTGCCTGAACCCAGGAGGCGGAGGTTGCGGTGAGCCGAGATCGCGCCATTGCACTCCAGACTGGGTAACAAGAGCGAAACTCCGTCTCAAAAAAAAAAAAAAGGATGAGTAAATATATTTATTTCATAGCCAGTCTTTCTCTTTTTTTAAAGATAGGATCTCACTCTCATGTCTTGGAAATTCTTGGTTGTCTGGGTTTTGCTTTTTAATAAAGGAAGTTTTTTGTTTTTTGTTTTTTTTTTAATTTTTTTGAGACGGAGACTCGCTCTGTCACCAGGCTGGAGTGCAGTGGCATGATCTGGGCTCATTGCAACCTCCAACTCCCTAGTTCAAGCAGTTCTCCTGCCTCAGCCTCCTGAGTAGCTGGGATTACAGGTATGTGCCATCATGCCCAGCTAATTTTTGTGTTTTTAGTAGAGATGAGTTTTGTGATTTTGGTCAGGCTGGTCTTGAACTCCTGACCTCAGGTAATCCACCTGCCTTGGCCTCCCAAAGTGCTGAGATTACAGGCATGAGCCATCACACCCTGCTATTTCTGTTTTTGCCCATGCTGTGCAATTGCTACGGTACCATTTGTTGAAAGGAGGATCCCTTCCCTGTTGAACTGCCTTTGTACCGTTCTTAAAAATCATTTGGGTATATTTGTCTACTTTTCTCTCTCTTTTTTTTTTTTTTTTGAGATGTGGTCTCCCTTTGCCACCCAGGCTGCTGTGCAGTGGTGTGATCACAGCTTACTGCAGCCTTAAACTCTTGGGGCTCAAGTGGTCCTCCTGCCTTAATTTCCTGAGTAGCGTGCACCACCAGACCTGGCTGATTTTTTTTTTTTTTGCTTTTTGTAGAGACAGTCTCACTGTGTTGCCAAGGCTGGTCTTGAACTCCTGGGCTCAAATATTCCTTCCCTGTTAGCCTCCCAAAGTGCTGGGATTACAGATGTGAGCTGCCACTCCTGGCCTGTTGGTCTATTTCTACAGGGTTGTGTTCCATTGATTTAGGTGTCTGTCCCTCTATCAATCAGTACCACACTGTCTTGAATACTGTAGCTATGTATAATAAAATTTAAAATCAAGAGGGGCGATTCCTCCCATTTTATTCTTCTTTCCTTCTTTTTAAAAATGTTTTTAGAGATGGGTGTCTCCCTGTCTCACGGAGGCTGAAGTGCAGTGGTGCGATCATAGCTTGTTGTTAGCGTCTACCTCCTGGACTCAATTGAACTTCCCACCTCAGCCTCCTGAGTAGCTGGGACTACTGGTGTGTACCACCACACTTGGCTAATTTTTAGATTTTTTTTTTTATAGAGGTGGGGTTTTGTTATGTTGCTCACCCCGTAGAATCATTTGAAGGCAGGATCCTAAAGTGCTGGGATTATAGGTGTAACCCACCTCACCCACCCCCGACTTCATTCTTAAAGGGTATTTTCACTAGGTATGAAATTCTAGGGCTTTTTTTGGTTTTGCAGCTTCCACATGGGAGTCTAGTAACTTACTTATTCAATCCATAGATTGGTGTGTATCATTACATCTATGTCAGTCTTATGTCTTCACATTTTGCCTCCAACATCATCTTTGTCCCTCTCAGTCTGTCCCCCACATCTTTTAATCTCTCTCATCTATTTTCCATCTGTTTGTCTCTCTGTGCTGCAGTTCCAGTAATTTCTTGCCTGTGTTTCAGTTCATTAATTCTTCCTCTAGCTTTGTCTAATCTTCTGGTATATCTGAAAAATAATTTAAAAAATTTTAGGTACTATGTCTTTATTTCTTGGAAGTCTATTTGGTTCTTTTTCAAATCCACAGTTTTCTCTTTCCTGAAGATATTTTCAAGCTTGTCTTGAAATGTAATCTACTCTGTTCCTTTAAACACAGATTCAGGCCAGGCATGGTGGCTCATGCCTCACTTTGGCAGGCCAAGGTGGGCAGATCAATAAACAAAAAACAGAAAAAATCATAGTAATCATAATTGGTTTATAATCTGTCTGATAATGTCAGTATCTAAAATTATTTGGGTCTGATTCTTCTGTCTGTTGTTTTTGCTTCTTGTTCATGGTACCTTATGTGACTGGCTATATTTTATTCTTTACTGCTGACTAATCTTGAAAAAGATACTTGGGGTTTTTTTGTTTTGCTTTGTTTTGGATTTTTTTTTTTTTTTTTTTTTGAGACAGTCTCGCTGTTTTGCCCAGGCTGGAGTGCAATGGTGCAATCTCAGCCCATTGCAACCTCTGCCTCCCAGGTTCAAGTGATTCTCGTGCCTCAGCCTCCCAAGTACCTGGGACTACAGGTGCATGCCACCACATGCACTTGAGGGAGACAGGGTTTTGCCATATTGACCAGGCTGGTCTTCATCCTGACCTCAAGTGATCAGCCTGCCTCAGCCTCTCAAAGTGCTGAGATTACAGACGTGAGCCATGATGCCTGGCCTATTTATGGGAATTCACTGTCGCCCAGGATGACAATACCTTCTTCCAGAAGAAGTCACTACTGCCAGTAAATAGTGCCTGGGAGACCACTTTCAGGGTTTGAAGTTCTTTTGGACCATCTAGGTGATGTCATTTTGGGCTCTAAGTCTGCTGGAGAGCTTTTAAGAACTTCTTCAGCCCTGACTCTCCCTCCCCAACCTCAAGGCAACTTTCCCTCTGTTACTGAGGGTGTGGCCCTGTAGAAGTCCCATTTTATTAGGGGGCTCCTCTCTTTACCTAGAGAAAATCCAAGGCCTTTTATGTCCTATGCTTTGAAGGACATTCAAGTTTGTCCTAATAGGCGACTCTGTTTACTCTTTCTTTCTTTTTTTTTTTTGGAAATGGAGTCTCGATCTGTTTTCCAGGCTGGAGTACAGTGGAGCGATCCCACCTCACTGTAACCTCTGCCTCTCGGGTTCAAGTGATTCTTCTACCTCAGCCTCTTGAGTAGCTGGGATTACAGGTGCCCACCACCACACCCAGCTAATTTTTGTATTTTTAGTAAAGACAGGGTTTTGTCATGCTGGCCAGGCTGGTCTTGAACTTCTGACCTCAGGTGATCTGCCCACCTCAGCTTCCCAGAGTGCTGGGATTACAGTTGTGAGCCACTACACCTGGTCTGTTTACTATTTATTTGTTCTTTCTCTATTTTAGATTTTGGACTGGTAATTTAGAATCTAGAATCTTTAGAATATAAATGAAGCAGTGGACAGAGAAGCATTAAGAAGTATGAAGTTCTGGCCGGACATGGTGGCTTACGCCTGTAATCCCAGCACTTTGGGGAGGCTGAGGTGGGTGGATCACATGAGGCCTGGAATTTGAGACCAGCCTGGCCAACATGGTGAAAACCTGTCTCTCCTAAAAATACAAAAATTAGCCGGGCTTGGTGGTGGGCGCTTGTAATCCTAGCTACTCCGGAGGCTGAGGCAGGAGTATTGCTTGAACCCAGGAGGCAGAGGTTGCAGTGAGCTGAGATTGTACCACTGCACTTCAGCCTGGTTCACAGAGTGAGACCCTGCTTCTCCCCACCAAAAAAGACCGGAGGACCAGCTCCTCCCTTTCCTCCTTTGAAAGGTCTCTCTCTCAATATTTAGATTATCAGGTTTGAGAGTGGGGTTGGGAAGAGAATCAGGGCTTTGAGACCCTGAGTAATGAGCATTTTGTGGGGTTAGACGAACCGTAGTAATAAGGGGTGGGGACTACTACTAGCTACATCAAAATCTGTTGGCTCTTTTCCTTTTCAACCTGCCAGACCCACAGTCTGCATTAAATCACATGGATTGCCAGAAACCTTTGAGGAATGATGGCTCTTAGCCTTTTAGAAATGTAAATTAATCCTATCATACGCTCTCCATTGCTGAAAGATAGGGGGATCTTTTGTTAATTTTCTCCAAGTGTATTGATAACTCTAGAGCTGGACTCTTAAGACTTGTGGGTTTGTTTGTTTTGGTTTGTTTTTTGTTTTGAGACAGGCTCTCACTCTGTCACCCACACTGGAGTTGGAGTGCAGTGGCACAGTCGCAGCTTACCACAGCCTCCACCTCCTGGGCTCAAGTAATCCTCCCACCTTAGCCTCCCACATAGCTGTGACTATAGGGGTGCACTGCCAAACCTGGCTAATTTTTGTATTTTTTGTAGAGACAGCATTTACCATGTTGCCCAGGTTGGTCTTGAACTCCTGGGCACAAGGGATCTGCCTGCCTTGTCCTCCTAAAGTGCTGGGATTATAGGTATGAACCCCTGCACCCAGCTCTCTTTTTATTCTTATTCTTCAATTTCTCTATGCCCATATTGGGGTACTGTCAAAGAGGAACAGAGCTGGCCATTTGTTAAAGGCACCAAGACAGATTTTATCAGATTACTGCAGTGTAGGAGAGAAACTCCAACATAAACTGAGCTCAGCTCCACTGAATTCATCCTAAGAAGGATTAACACAAAAGATGGAAAGTTTTTTAAATTTAGGGTGTTCTCATGGACACACAGGGAGGGGAACATCACACACTGGGGCCTGTTGCGGGGTGGGGGGACTAGGGGAGGGATAGCAGGCGGTCGGGGGATTAGGGAGGGATAACATTAGGAGAAATACCTAATATAGGTGACAGGGGGATGGATGCAGCAAACCACCATGGCATGTGTATACCTATGTAACAATCTTTTTCTTTTCCCAGCCGCATTGTTCATCATGTTAATGCAAGTTCTTTTTTAGGTATCATCTTTATCAGAAAGTGAAGAGTCCCAGGACTCATCTGACAGCATAGGCTCCTCACAGAAAGCCCACGGGATCTTAGCACGGCGCCCTTCTTACAGGTGAGTACTCTCTTGTATCCAATCCTGCATGTTTTAATAGTACCAAATGAGTTCAAGTGGTGCTGTGCAAAGCACACTGAAGAAGGCAGCACATATAAGTGTTAAGAATGAAATTAGGTGGCCCTCGCCTATAATCCCAGCTCTTTGGGAGGCGAGGTAGGCTTGCTTGAGCCCAGGAGTTCAAGACCAGCCTGGGGAACACGGTGAGACCCCCATCTCTTCAAAAAATACAGAAATTAGCTGGGCAGAGTGGTGCACCCCTGTAGTCCCACCTACTTAGAGGCTAAGGTGGGAAGATGGCTTGAGTCCAGGAGCTTAAAGTTACGATAAGCTATGATCATGTCACTGTGCTCCAGCCTAGGTGATTGAGCAAGATCCTATCTCCAAGAAAAAGAATGAAACTGGACCTTTGGCCGGGAGCAGTGGCTCACGCCTATAATCTTAACATTTTGGGAGGCCAAGGCAGGTAGATCACCTGAGGTTAGGAGTTTGAGACCAGCCTGGCCAACATGGTGAAACCCTGTCTCTATTAAAAAGACAAAAATTAACTGGGTGTGATGGTGTGCACCTGTAGTCCCAGCCACTTGGGAGGCTGAGGCAGGAGAATAGCTTGAATCCAGGAGGTGTAGGTCACGCCACCGCACTCCAGCCTGGGCAACAGAGGAAGACTCTGTCTCACACAACAAAAAAAAAAAAAAAGAAAAGAAAAGAAGTAAATTGGACCTTTATTTTATACCATTACATAAATCAATGCCAAATGGATAAAAGACCAAAATGTTAAGACCTGAAACCGTAAAAGTCCTAGAAGAGAACATAGGGATAAGCTCTTTGACACTGACCTTGGCAATGATTTTTTGGATATCACACCAAAAACTCAGGCTGGAAAAGCTAAAATAAGTAAATGGGACTACATCCAACCAAAAAAACATTTCTGTTTAAAACCAAAAACCAAAAAAAAAAAAAAAGCTTCTGTTTAGCAAAGGAAACAAGCAACAAAATGAAAAGGCAATTATTTGCAAACCACTTACCTGATAAGAGGTTAATATCCATAATTGAAGATAAAGTTAGAGAACTGGAGGATACAGCTCTGAGTAGATTACCTAGAATGGAACACAGCAAGACAAATAGAAGTTAAGAGAGACAGAAGACAGAATGAGAAAGTCCAATACACAACATACATACATAAAAGGAAGGAAGGGCACTTTCAGCTTCTGGTCTCCCCAGGAGAGAAAATAATAATGACTGTAATTTCCAGGATATGAATTTCTCAGCATAAGAAAGCAAAGTCCCAAACAAGATAAATTAATAGAAACCTACATCTAGATGTATGTTATGAAGTAAAACTGGAGAACACCAGGGATAAACATGAGATCTTGAAAGCTAAAAGCTTCCAAGAGAAAAGACCAGTTACCTAGAAAGGAATGACCAATAGGCTGAAAACAGATTTTTGAAGTGCAGCATAAGACAGTGAACTAAAATCTTTATTTTTGTTTTTAAATTATAACATAATTTTTTGGAGACGGAGTCTCATCCTTTTGCCCAGGCTGGAGGCAGTGGTATGATCACAGCTCGCTGCAGCCTCAACCTCCTCGGTTCAGCTCCTCAACTTCCTGAGTACCTAGAACTATAGGCATATGCCACGATGCCCACCTAATTTTTTTAAAGTTTTGATAGAGATGGAATCTCACTATGTTGACCAGTCTGGTCTCAAACTCTTGGGCTCAAGTGATCCGCCCATCTCAGCCTCCTAAAGTGTTAGGATTATAGGCATGAGCCACTGTACTCAGGCTCCAATATTTAAGTGAAAGAGAAAGTAACTTTTGACCTGAAATTCTGTGCCCACCTGAACAGTCTTTCAAAAATGATGGTGAAATAGTAATCATTTTCAAACTGATTTAAGAAACTATGTAAGAGGGCTGGGCGCAGTTACGCCTGTAATCCCAGCACTTTGGGAGGCTGAGGCGGGTGGATCACTTGAGGTCAGGAGTTTGAAACCAGTCTGGCCAACATGGTGAAACCCCATCTCTACTAAAAATACAAAAATTAGCTGGGCATGGTGGCATATTCCTGTAGTCCCAGCTACCTGGGAGGCTGAGGCACGAAAATCACTTGAACCTGGGGGGCGGAGGCTGCAGTGAGCCAGATGGTGCTGCTGCACTCCAGCCTGGGTGATAGAATGAGACTCCATCTCGAAAAATAAAAGAAACTACTTAAGTGTATACTTGAGGAAGAAGAAAATGGAAGGAGTATGAATGTAAGAAACAATGGTGAAAAAGGCAATTCATTTCAGTTAGCATTGGCTTTTTAGAACAATAGTAATAATGATTAATTCGGGCAGTTTTGTGGAGTTTTTCTGAGACAGGGTCTTACTCCATCACCCAGGTTGGAGTGCAGTGATGTAGTCATGGCTCATTGCAGCTTCAGCCTCCTGGGCTCAAGTGGTCCTCCTGCCTCAAACTCCCAAGTAGCTGGGAATACAGATGCACACCACTGTGCCTGGCTAATTTTTAATTTTTATAGAGACAGGGTCTCACTTTATTGCCTAGGCTGGTGTCAAACTCCTGGGTTCAAGCAATCCTCCAGCCTAAACCTCTCAAACAACTGCTGGGATTATAGGCAACACACCTGGCCAATTTGGGTGATTTTTCGACAATGGAAGGAACTATACCAGACAGGAATTGTCTATTGGAGTCTTATGTTGCTTACCTTTAGACTTAACCATAGACTTTTAGGGGCAGTCACCAAAAAAATACAAAAAAAAAAAAGTTTAATTCTTAGTGGGGCTCTCCCAGTACAGAACAGTGAGCTCCTGGATGGAATATTTATTTATTTATTTATTTATTGAGACGGAGTTTCGCTCTTGTTACCCAGGCTGGAGTGCATTGGCGCCATCTCGGCTCACCACAACCTCTGCCTCCTGGGTTCAGGCAATTCTCCTGCCTCAGCCTCCTGAGTAGCTGGGATTACAGGCATGCACCACCGTGCCCAGCTAATTTTTTGTATTTTTAGTAGAGACGGGGTTTCACCATGTTGACCAGGATGGTCTCGATCTCTTGACCTCATGATCCACCCGCCTCGGCCTCCCAAAGTGCTGGGATTGCAGGCGTGAGCCACTGCGCCCGGCCTAGAATATTTATTAATGCATTGTGCACTTACAGGAAATAATGATAATCTCTTATCTCATTCCCTCAATAGTTATAAAAACCATATACATGCATTAAAACCAAAATGGGGAACAGAAGCAAGTTTGATAACAGGGTCCACTCATTATTTTCAGTCAGCTGCAGGAAGGAACTCTGAACCTGAGATTTCTTTATTAAGTAGGGGTCTCTCATAGAGGCTAGAACATCTGAAAATAAACTTCTCAAAGATTAGTATAAATCAAATACGAATTCACTCAAAAATCATCAAACGTGCAAGGACATAAACCACCATAAGTGAGAATTGGCAGAAACAATACCGTCAACTCAATAAATGCTAGGGAAAAAAGTATTTGATTAAATCCAGCACCTACTAATAAATACATTTATACCAAAAATGAATAAAAATGGGCTTCCCTAGCATATATAGACTTTTAGAACTTAACTATGTAGAAGATAGATCACCACTGCCCAGATTCTAGACTGGTCACTACCTGGTGCACATGTGTAATTGATATGAATAGCATTGCAAAGACTTTGGAAACTGAACTGACATTGGAACCACAACCTACAGAAGGATGGTCAGAACTTGTGGCCTGGACACAACCAGATTGATAACTTCTAAAACAAGAATGTAGGCTAGGTGTGTGGTATGGTTCATGCCTCTAGTCCTAGCACTTCAGGAGGCCGAGGTGGGAGGACTGCTTGAGCCCAGGAATTGGAAGCCAATCTGTATAACATAAGGAGATCCCATCTCTCTCTACAAAAAAAATACAAAAATTAGCTAGGCATGGTAATGTGCACCTATAGTCCCAGTTACTCAGGAGGCTGAGCGGGGAGGATCACTTGAGCCCAACAAGTTGAGGCTTCAGTGAACCATGATCATGCCATGCATTCCAACGAGTGAGAGTCCCTGACTCAAATATACACATGCTCATGCAACAAGAATATAAAACATTTTTTGCAGTATTTAAACAAGACCCAGAGTCTGATAGCATAATATTGAAAGTGTCCAAAATTACTTTTGGTATCAAAGAATAAGGAAAAATCTCAACTTGCATGGGAAAAGAGTGTCAACAAAAGCCAACTCCTAGATGACACAGATGTTGGAATTATGTGACAGGGACTTTAAAGAAGCCATTATTAAACTGTTCCAACAAGTAAGAGTGAATTTCATTGAAATGAAAGGTATAAACTGTCAGCCAACAATAGATGACATAAAGAGAATGAAATAGAGATTTCAGAGCTGAAGAATACAGTAACAGCTAAAACCTCACTGGATGGGTTCAACAGTAGAATGGAAATGAGAGAAGAAACAGTTGGTCAACTTTGAAGTTTATTCAATGGATATTATCCAATCTGAACACAGAAAAGAGATTGGAAAATTATCTAATTCTCAGGGACCTGTGAGACAATATCTAAAGATCTAACAACATTTAATGTCACTGAAGTCACAGAAAGAGAGGAAAAAAGTATAGTGAAGAAAAAATATTGAATAGCTGCAAAATTACCAAATTTGGTGAAATATGTAAACCTAGAGATTCAAAAACCCCAGCAAGCTCTAAACAGGATAAACACAAATAAGTAATTGCCCAGACTTACCAAAGACAAAGAAAAAATCTTGTGAGTAGCCAGAGAATAATGGAACATTACTTACAAGACAACAGTGTCAATGACTACAGAGTGCTCATCAGAAATTGTGGAGGTGAGAAGAGAATGGAATAGCATTTGTAAAGTATTGAAAGAAAAAAGAATTATCTCCCAGGGTTTGGCACCCAAAATGAAATGAAATGAAAAGAAAAGAATGATCAAAATTCTGTATCTACTGAAAACATCCTTCAGAATTGGAGGTCAAATAAATATTTTCATAAAGGAAAACTAAGGGAAATCATTGCCAGCAGACCTCCTATAAAACAACCAAGAAAATTCTTAGAAAGAAACTTAAGGAATGAAGAAACAGCAACAGAAACATCTGCAAATATAATAGATGGTTCCTCTCCTATTGAATTCTTTAAAACAGGGGTCCCTAAGCCCCAGGCCATGGACTGGTACCTTGTTAGGAACTGGGCTGTGCAGCAGGAGGTGAGTAGCAGGTGAGCAAGCATTGCCACATAGGAATGTGAAACCTGTTGTGAACTGCACGTGCAAGGGATCTAGTTTGGGTGTTCCTCATGAGAATCTAATGTCTGATGATCTGAGGTGGAACAGTTTCGTCCTGAAACCATCCCCTGACTTCCCTATCCATGGAAAAATTGTCTTCCATGAAACTGGTCCCTGGTGCCAAAATGGTTAGGAACCACTGCTTTAAAATATATTTGATGGCTGGGCACAGTGGCTCATGTTTGTTTGTAATCCCAACACTCTGGGAGGCCAAGGCACGTGGTTCACCTGAGGTCAGGAGTTCGAGACCAGCCTGGCCAACATGGCGAAAGCCTGTCTCTATTAAAAAATTAGCTGGGTGTGGTGGCACGTGCCTGTAATCCCAGCTACTTGGGAGGCTGAGGCAGGAGAACTTGAACCCAGGAGGCGGAGGTTGCAGTGAGCCGAGATTACACCATTGCACTCCAGCCTGGGCAACAGAGCGAGACTCTGTCTCAATAAATAAATAAGCGAGACTGTCCAAATAAATAAAATAAAAATATATTTGATGGCTGAAAACAGAAATTACGACATTCTGATGGGGTTTTCAACATATGCAGAGGTAATAGATAAGACATTTACAACATAAAGAAGGAAAGATAAACAAATCTAATATGGTGGTAAGGTTTCTACATTCCACCTGAAGTGGTGGTAAAATACTAATTCTATGCAGACTGTAAAAAGCTATGTATCTATCTATATACCCCTAGAGCAACTACTAAAACTTTGTAAAAAAATTTAGTCAGATATATCAGTAGATAAATTAAAATGAAATTTTGCAAAGTCTTCAAGTAATCTAGAATAATGCAGGTGTAGGAACACAGAGAATTTTAAAAATAGAATAAATAGAAAGCAAATAATAAACTGGAAGATCAGCCAAGATTACAGATGGCCAAAACTCACCAATTAAAAGCCAATTGTGAAAGTATAGATCAATATTCTTCATGAGTATAGACAAAAAATCCTCCACAAAATATTAAACTAAATCCAACAACATATAAAAGGTGTTATATTCCATGACCAAGTAGGATTTATCTCTGAAATGCAAAATTGGTCATATTATATGAACAGAATCAAAACAAAAAACATCATCTCAAGACACAGAGAAAACATTTGACAAAAATCCAGTACCTTTTTTTTTTTTTTTTTTTTTTTGAGACGGAGTTTCGCTCTTGTTATCCAGGCTGGAGTGCAATGGTGCGATCTCGGCTCACCGCAACCTCCGCCTCCTGGGTTCAGGCAATTCTTGTGCCTCAGCCTCCTGAGTAGCTGGGATTAAAGGCACGCGCCACCATGCCCAGCTAATTTTTTGTATTTTTTTAGTAGAGACGGGGTTTCACCATGTTGACCAGGATGTTCTCGATCTCTTGACCTCATGATCCACCCGCCTCGGCCTCCCAAAGTGTTGGGATTACAGGCGTGAGCCACCGCACCCGGCTTTTTTTTTTTTTTTCAAAGACGGGGTTTCACCATGTTGGTCAGGCTGGTCTTGAACTCCTGACCTCAGGTGATCCGCCCATGTTGGCCTCCAAAGTGCTTGGATTACAGGTGTGAGCCACCATGCCCGGCCAAATCTGGTACCCTTTCATGTTAAAACTGTTCAGCAAACAAATAGAAGGCTGCTGCTTCAACCTGATAAAGAGAATCTACAAAAACCTACAACTAACATTCTAAGAAAGTAACGTGGATGTCCGCTCTCACCACTTCTAAAGATTGTACTCAGAGAATTAGTCAAGAAATGAAGTAAAAGACATCCTGATTTGAAAGGACTAAGTAAAATACTTTGTACATGACATTATCTTATATATACAAAATCATAAAGAATCTAATCAACAAGTTCCAGCAAGGTTGTAGGATATAAGATCAATATAACAAAAATCAACTGTATTTCAATATATAAGGAATGAATAATCCAAAAGTGAAACTTAAAAACAATTCTGTTTACAATAACAAAGTATAAAAGGTTTAAAATTAAATTTATAAATTTAAATTATACTTAGATATCAATTAACAAAAGAAGCAGAACACATATACTGGAGACCAGGCACAGTGGCTCACGCCTGTAATCCCAGCACTTTGGGAGGCCGAGGTGGGTGGATCAGGAGTTTGAGACCAGCCTGGCCAACATGGCAAAACCCCATCTCTACGAAAAATACAAAAATTAGCCAAGTGTAGTGGTGCTCGCCTGTAGTCCCAGCTGCTCGGGAGGCTGAGGCAGAAGAATCGCTTGAACCAGGAAGGTGGAGGTTGCAATGAGGTGAGATTGTGCCACTGCACTCCAGCCTAGGTGACAGAGCTCTGAGACTCCGTCTCAAAAAAGGAAAGAAAAGAGATCTAAATAAGTGAAAAGACATCTCATGTTAATTGATCAAAAGCCTAAATATTAAGACAACCCAATTAAAAAATGAACAAGGGGGCCAGGCACAGTGGCTCACACCTGTAATCCCATCACATTGGAGGCCAAGGTAGGTGGATCATCTGAGGTCAAGAGTTCAAGACCAGCATGGCCGACATGGTGAAACCCTGTCTTTACTTAATCCAAGATGGCTGATCATTAGCAGCTCGGGATTGTAGCTCCCAGAGAAAGCGCACAGAACGAGAGGACGCTACACTTTCAGACGAATTTTTGTTACCCATGGACCAGAAGATTCCCAGCGGAGGAGCCCCACGGGTCACCAGGGCAACTCTTGTGGCCAGCGTGGCGGTTTTGCCAGCGCCCCGGCGCGGCGGTTCTTGCTGCAGAGTAAACGGGACTGGGTCCCCTTTTGATCTATGTTTGGAGCTCCTGGAATGCAGAGTTGCCCATTTATCTGATTGAAGAAGGGACTCAAGAGGGAAGCCAGACCAGAGATTCCTGGGCACAAAAGCACCATGAATCTTAATGCTGCTGTTTTGGCGGGTGCAGTGAGTTGCTCAAATTTCGGGGCTGGGAATCAACAAGTTGGACTTCCACTCAGAGACGTAATTTGAAAGTAGGTGATTACAGAGACAACAGGTGGATGAACTTACAATGATGGGAAGAAACCAGTGTAAAAAGGCTGAGAATACCCAAGATCAGAATGCCTCTCCTTCTACACAGTTCCTAATCAACAAGAGAACAAGGCCTGATGGAGAAGGAGTGCGTTCCATTAACAGATTTAGGCTTCAGAAAGTGGATAATAAGGAACTTTAGTGAGCTAAAAGAACATGTTCTAGTTCAATGTAAAGAAACTAAGAACTTTGAAAAAAGGTTTGATGAAATGCTAATGAGAATTAATCAAGCAGAAGAAAGGATATCAGAGGTTGAAGACCAACTTAATGAAATGAAATGAGAAGACAAGATTAGAGAAGAAAGAGTAAAAAGGAATGAGCAAAGTCTACAACTTAGAGAGGAATATAAGTGAATTAATGGAACTGAAGCCAAGAAATATGGGACTACGTGAAAAGAAGGCAGGACAATACTCAACTCCAGCTAATCCAGAGAACATCACAAAGATACTCCTCAAGTGGAGCAACTCCAAGACACATAATCGCTAGATTCACTAGGGTTGAAATAAAAGAAAATTCTAAGGGCAGCTAGAGAGAAAGGTCATGTTAACCGCGGTTAACATGATAAAGGGAAGCCTATCAGACTCACAGCAGACCTCTCACCAGAAACCATACAAACTAGAAGATAGTGGGGGTCAATATTCAATATCCTCAAAGAAAAGAATTTTCAACCCAGAATCTCATATCCCGCCAAACTAAGCTTCATAAGCGAAGGAAAAAGAAAATTTTTGCGAACAAGCAAGCACTCAGAGATTTCATCACTACCAGGCCTGCTTTACAAGAGCTTCTGAAAGAAGCACTACAAACAGAAAGGAACAACCAGTATCAGTCATCCCAAAAACTTACCAAAACGTAAAGAGTATCTCTATAATGAAGAATCTACATCAACTAATGGGCAAAATAGCCAGCTAGCATTAAATGACAATATTGAACTCACAATATCAATATTAATTCTAAATTTAAATGGATTAAATGCCCCAATCAAAGACACAGGTAAATTGAATAAAAAGTCAAAACCCATCAGTACGCTGTATCCAGATCTATTTCACAAGCAACGACATACAAAGACTCAAAACAAAGGGATGGAGGAAGATTCACCAATTAAATGGAGAGCAAAAAAACCCAAAAAACAAAAAAACAGGAGCTGTAACTTTTGTCTCTCACCAAACAGACTTTAATAGTAACAAAGACTAAAAGAAACAAAGAAGGACATTACATAATGGTAAAAGGATCAATGCAACAACAGGAGTTAATGATTACTTATAAAGAGACCTGGACTCCCACACAATAATAGTGGGAGATTTTGACACCACATTGTTAATATTCGACGGATCAACGACATAGAAAATCAGTAGGGACATCTATAATTTGAACTTAGACCTGGAATAAGTAAACTTAGTGAATATTTAGAGAATTCTCCACCCAGGTCCACAGAACATACATTTTTCTCAGTATCACATTACACCTATTTTGAAAGTGACCACATAATTGGAAGTAAATCACTCTTCAGCATTTGCATAGCATTTCACAGACTTAAATGAAATATTAGTTGGCTGTCTGTTTGTTACTTTCTTCCCTTATTCCTTCCTGTCTCCGTTGTTAAGCACAATTATCAGCATAAAAGAGGTTTTTAATACCTATTTTTAGATTGCATTCCAGCCCGAGCAATAGAGCAAGAATCCTGTTCTCTCTCCCCCTTTTTCTTTCTCTTTCTTTCTTTCTCTCATAAAAAACAAAAAAAACCCAAAAAAATAAAAATAATAATGATCAGTACAGGAATAAAACAAAATTGAGACTAAAAATAAAAAAATAAAAAAAAATTAGCTGGGCATGGTGGCGGGCGCTTGTAATTCCAGTTACTAGGGAGGCTGAGGCAGGAGAATCGCTTGAACTGGGAGGTGGAAGCTGTAGTGATCTGAGATTCCACCATTACACTCCAGCCTGGGCAATAAGAATGAAACTCTCTCAAAAAAAAAAAAAAAAGTTGAACAAGGGATTTGAATAAAAATTACTCCAAAGAAGATAAATAAATGACTAGTAAACCTATGAAAAAATGTTCATCATTTATCTTTTTTTTTTTTTTGAGACGGAGTTTCGCTCTTGTTACCCAGGCTGGAGTGCAATGGCGCGATCTCGGCTCACCGCAACCTCCGCCTCCTGGGTTCAGGCAATTCTCGTGCCTCAGCCTCCTGAGTAGCTGTGATTACAGACACGCGCCACCATGCCCAGCTAATTTTTTGTATTTTTAGTAGAGACGGGGTTTCACCATGTTGACCAGGATGGTCTTGATCTCTTGACCTCGTGATCCACCCGCCTCGGCCTCCCAAAGTGCTGGGATTACAGGCGTGAGCCACCGCGCCCGGCCATGATTTATCATTAAGGGAATTGAAAATCAAAATTGTGAAATACCACTTCAGACGCACTAGGATAACTAAAATAGAAAAAATGGCTAATAATAAATGTTGGTGATGATATGGAGAAATTAAAAGTCTCATACACTGCTGGTAAGAATGTAAAAATAGGACAGTTGCTATAGAAAACAGTCTGGCAGTTCTTCAGAATACTAAGTTACCATATGACCCACTACTTCCTATGCTAGTTACATGCCCAAGAGAAATAAAAATATACATTTATATGAAAACTTGTACCTGAATGTTCATAGCAGCATTGTTTATAATAGCCAAAGCATGGAAACAACCCAAATGTCTATTAACTGATGAATGGATAAACAAAATGTGGTATATTCATAAAATGGAATATTTTTACTTAGCAATAAAAAAGCAATGAAGTGGCAGGGGTGGGGGAAAAAAGCAATGAAGTATTGATACATGCTACAACATGGATAAACCGTGAAAATATTAAACTAAGCCATTTACAAAAGATTGCATATTATATGATTCCATTTATATGAAATGTCCAAAATAGACAAATTTATAGAAACAAAGTAGGCAAGTGGCTGCTTAGAGCTTGGGAGAGGGAAAAGAAGAATGGGATTGACTGCTAATAGGTGCCAAGTTTCTTTTAGAGGCACAAAAATGTTCTAAAATTAGATTATCATGGTGGTTGCACAACCCTGTTAATATACTAAAAAACACTGAATTGGATGCTTAAAAGAGTTAGTTGTATGGTATGTGAATTATATTTCAAAGCCATTTTTCTTTAAAAAGACAAAATTATTAGAATGGATTTTTAAAATGACTCACTTCAAAAATAATATAGCTAGTCTAAAGTAGAAGGATGGTTAAAGACATACCATGAAAACATTAATTAAAAAAAAGAATGGGGCTATATTAATGTCACATAAAATAGACTTCAGAATAAAGAAAATCTGCAGAGATAAAGAGGGGACATTACATAATGATAAGAATTCACCAAGAATACATTATTCAAATGTGCATGCATCTAACAAAAGAGCTTTAAAATATATGTATCAAAAACTAATAGGGCAGGGCCCAGTGGCTCACACCTGTAATCTCAGCCCTTCCAGAGGCCAAGGAGGGAGGATTGCTTGAGCCCAGAAGTTCAAGACCAGCCAGGGCAATAGTAAGATGGTGTCTCGTCACAAAATTAGTTAGCCAGGTGTGGTGGTGTGTGCCCCTTGGTCCCAGCTGCCCAGGAGTTGGAGGCTGCAGTGAGCTATGATTGAGCCACATCATTCCAGCAAGTGACAGAGCAAAACCCTATCTCCAAAAAGAAAGTAACAGAACTGAAAAGAAATAAACAGGTCCGCAGTTACAGTTGATGACTTCAGTAAACCTATCTCAGGATTCTTTTTTTTTTTTTTTTTTGAGACAGAGTCTCACTCTGTCACCCAGGCTGGAGTGCAGTGATGCTATCTTACCTCAGTGCAACCTCCACCTCTTAACTATTCTCCCGCCTCAGCCTCCTAAGTAACTGGGACTACAGGTGCCCACCATCATGCCTGCTAATTTTTTTTGTATTTTTAGTAGAGACTGGGTTTCACTATGTTGGCCAGGCTGGTCTCGAACTCCTGACCTTGTGATCCACCTGCCTTGGCCTCCCAAAGTGCTAAGGTCACAGGCATGAGCCACCACACCTGGTCAACAAGATCTAATTTTTTTTTGTTTTTGAAATGGAGTCTCTCTGTGTTGCCCAGGCTGGAGTGCAGTGGCACCTGGGTTCAAGCAATTCTTCTGCCTCAGCCTCCTGAGTAGCTGGGAATATAGGCATCCACCACCATGCCTGGCTAATTTTTGTGTTTTTAGTAGAAACAGGGTTTCACCATGTTAGCTAGGCTGGTCTCGAACTCCTGACCTTAGGTGATCTGCCCACCCTGGTTTCCCAAAGTGCTGGGATTACAGGTGTGAGCTCAGCCTAATTAATATTTTTATAACACTTGACCAAGCAGTTATAGAATGAAGAAAGTCTGCCAAAAAATACCACATTCTGGGTCATAACTAATCTTAACACATTTAAAAGAACTGAAATCATGCACAGTATGTTCTCTGATGATGCTGGAATTAGAGTTGAATAATAGGTATAGGAAGGCCAGGCATGGTGGTTCATGCCTGTAATCCCAGCACTGTGGGAGGCCGAGGTGGGCAGATTGCTTGAGCCCAGGAGTTTGAGACCAGCCTGGGCAACATAGGGAGACCTTGTCTCTACAAAAAAATACAAAAAATGAGCCAGGTGTGGTAATGCACACCTGTAGTCCCAGCCACTCGGGAGGCTGAGGTGGGAGTCACTTGAGCCTGGGAGATTAAGGCTGCAGTGAGCCATGATTGTGCCACTGTACTCCAGCCTGGGTGACAGAGTGAGACCCTGTCTCCTTTTGTGATTCTTAACTTACTGTGAACAAATGGTTCTTAAGTAGGGAATGTCTGTATAGTAAATCTTCTTAATACTTTCAAGCATGAATAATTAGTTCTTTCCAGTGTGGTTCTTACAGACATTTGCAGGGTTACCATGTTTTCCTTTCTTATGAACACTCCCATTTTTACACTGAATTTGGAGCTTTCAGGTCTTGCCCTTAACAAGCACAGTCAGATATAAATAATCCCAGTTACCTGGGAGGCTGAGGCGGGAGGATCACTTGAGCCCAAGAAGTCAGGGTGGCAGCGAGCCATGATCATGCCACTGTACTCCAGCCTGGGTGACTTTGTCTCAAAGAAAAGAAAAGAAAAAATAATAAATTTCTTTAGTTTCACCAGATTGAACCAGTTTTGGACCCAAATAAGAAAGGCTCTAACTATTGAATAATAGGATGATTTACTTTTTGGAAATAGTGGGTGCCTTTTTCCTGGAAATAGAGATTGTTAGGAATTTTAGAAAGGAAATTCCTCCATGACTTAGGAGGTTGGCGAAGATAACATAAAGGAGCCCTTTTAATTCTAAGGATTTTCTTTCTCCATTGTGATTCTTTTTTGTTTTCACACAAGTATTTCAGTTTTCTCATTTTTCTATAGTGAACATAGAATTCTCGAGTAAGCATTTCTTTTTTTTCAGAAGCAAACAATGTGTATTGCCTACTTTTTCCTCCACCCCCAATTTTTTTTTTTTTTTTTTGAGAGAGTCTCACTCTGTCGCCCAGACTGGAGTACAGTGGCACGATTTCCTCTCATTGTAGCCTCCGCCTCCTGAGTTCAAGTGATTCTCCTTCCTCAGCCTCCCAAGTAGCTGGGATTACAGGTGTGAACCACCATGCCCGGCTAATTTTTGCGTTTTTAGTAGAAACGGGGTTTTGCCGTGTTGGCCAGGCTGGTCTCAAACTCCAGATCTCAGGTGATCTGCCTGCCTCGGCCTCCCATGGTGCTGGGATTACAGGCATGAGCCACCGTGCTCATCCCCAGTCGTTTTGAAAGACCTTTCTTTTCAGCAAGGAATACTTTTTCCATCCCTTATTCCTGTCATTAGGAATAATAACTTGTTTCACCAAGTCTGAGGGATACCCATGGGATCATATTTACCTCTTTTTGTTAAAATAAGCAATTTTATTCATCACTGATACTCTATGCGTTTTATAGTAGTATTTCTTATGTCTTTCATTTGGAGAACTGATTTTATGGGGTTTTGTGGGGTTTGTTTTTTGTTTCTTTTGAGACAGTCTTATTCTGTTGCCCAGGCTAGAGTGCAGTGACATGATCTCCACTTAATGCAACCTCCGCCTCCCAGGCTCAAGCAGTTCTCCTACCCTAGCCTCCGAGTAGCTAGAATTACAGATACGGATCACCATGCCCAGCTAATCTTTGTATTTTTTAGTAGAGATGGGGTATCACTGTGTTGGCCAGACTGGTCTCAAACTCCTGACCTCAAGTGATCTGGCAGCCTCAGCCTCCCAGAGTGCTGGGATTACAGGTGTGAGCCACCGTGCCCAGCCCTCTTCACTCTTTAAACTAATATGTAACTAGCCTAGAGCACATCATAATAGTATGTGCTAAATAAAAGGATTCTTTGGAATAATAGTTTAAGTGGCTGGTAGATTACTGTAGCTTTTACCTGAGACTGAAAAGGTTTTAGAAATTTATTTTTGTGGCCGGGCATGGTGGCACATGCCTGAAATCCCAGCACTTTGGGAGGACGAGACGAGATTACTTGAGGCCATAAGTTCAAGACCAGCCTGGCCAACATGGTGAAATGCCATCTCTATTAAAAATACAAAAATTAGCTGGATGTGGTGGCTCATGCTTGTGGTCCCAGCTACTTGGGAGAAGTGTCTTTTTGTAAAGTCATTCACATTACCAGTGTTTGTTTTTTTACAGAAAAATTTTGAAAGACTTATCTTCTGAAGATACACGGGGCAGAAAAGGAGACGGAGAAAATCCTGGAGTTTCTGCTGTCACTTCTATGTCTGTTCCAGCTCCCATCTATCAGACTAGCAGCGGACAGTACAGTATGTACAGGAATCAATTTCCACATTATAAACATACAAAACCTGACTTTTCTGTAGAAAGAAGTGGTGTTAGAAAAATTGTCATACTTTATAATAGTGATGATTTATTAAAGGACGTTTTCAGCCAGGAATAATGAGAAGTACTTTTTCAGCATTATTTCATTTATTCCTACAACAACTTTGTGACATATGCACTTACAT
This sequence comes from Aotus nancymaae, assembly GCF_030222135.1. Taxonomy (NCBI): domain Eukaryota; kingdom Metazoa; phylum Chordata; class Mammalia; order Primates; family Aotidae; genus Aotus; species Aotus nancymaae. The sequence goes on from NW_026988428.1 coordinate 34,642,752, forward strand.
AGGCAGTTATAAATGTATGAGGGAACTGAGACCCACAGCATTAGATACTGGATTTTTTTTTTTTTGGAGACAGAGTCTTGCTCTGTCACCCAGGCTGGAGTGCAGTGGCACTATCTCGGCTGACTGCAACCTCCACCTTTCAGAAGTGATTCTCCTGCTTCAGCCTCCTAAGTAGCTGTGGTTACAGGTTCCTGCCATTACACTTGGCTAATTTTTGTATTTTTAATAGAGTTGGGTTATTGGCCAGGCTGGTTTAGAACTTCTGACCTCAGATGATTCCTCCTGCCGCGGCCTCCCAAAATGCTGGGATTACAGGTGCCACCATGCCTGGCCTAGATACTGTTCTTGAAGTCACATAGCTTGTATATGATGGAGCTAGGATTCAAAATTAGATTTGTCTGAGTCTACACATATAATTTTACCTCAAACTGTACTGCATCTTACAAATTTTTCTTTTGGACACCAGCCAGTTATGTCTATTATCTTAATTCCAGCAGAAATTACTGTATGAAAGATTAAACATAAATGTTGACTTTTCAGTGTGAGCTTAAGGAAATTTGGATCAGAAAGAGGATAGAGATTGTTTTGCAGTGTGATTTACAGAGTTCCCACCATAAACAATAAGGAACTGATCAACTAATAGAACACTAAATTTGCATATCTAAAAGTGTTGCTATGAATATTAGTCAGTACACAGAACGAAGTGAGCACCTATTGGTTTATAGCATCCCACCTGGGGGCTAGGTAAAGTTATAAAGGAAGCAAATGTGGTCCTAGCCTTCGAGAGGAAAGCTTAGAGTCAGGAGTCAGAGTGATAGAACAGAAATACCTACACAAACAAATATATATATCCTCACTGATGATCGACAGCAGTCTATGGAGTAGTAACTTGTATTTAGGTTAACACGTAGGTCTTTTCCCCAGTAATTTAGTGAATGAGGTCTACTGGTTTATTAAAATGACATTTGGCAAAATTAACAAGGTAATAAATTAACCATCTATTTTTAAGTTTAATTTCTAGTTTTGCTTCCAATATTTTTTTAATGAAAAATTTCAACTACACAACAAAGTTGAACAAATTACACACACATACATATCTTTTTTCAAACTTTTTTTTGGCTTTTGTATCTTTAGCTCACTGATACAGAAATAGGATGAAAGTGGTATTTAATGTAATATACATTTAGATCTGTTTTGTTCATTCTTTTGTTTTTTTGAGATGGAGTCTCGTCACCCAGGCTGGAATGCAGTGGCACAATCTTGGCTCACTGCAACCTCCACCTCCCAGGTTTAAGTGATTGTCCTGCCTCAGCCTCCAGAGTAGCTGGGATTACAGGTGTGTGCCACAACACCCAGCTAATTTTTGTATTTTTAGTAGAGACAGGGTTTCACCATGTTGGCCAGGCTGGTCTCAAACTCCTGACCTAAAGTGATTCACCTGCCTCAGCCTCCCAAAGTGCTGGGATTACAGGCGTGAGGCACCCATGCCCCTGCCTATTCATTAAAAATATTTATTGTTTTCAGGAGGCTGAGGCAGGAGAATTGCCTGAACCCAGGAGGCAGAGGTTGCGGTGAGCCGAGATCGCGCCATTGCACGTCAGCCTGGGTAACAAGAGCGAAACTCCGTCTCAAAAAAAAAAAAAAAAAAAATTATTGTTTGATTTATTTACAGTAAAATTCACTCTTTGGGGAGTTTAAATCTATGATTTTTGACAAATGTGTAGAATAGTTTAATACCATCAATCGAAATGTAGTTCTATCACCCTAAGGAATTTACTTGTGCTGCCCATTTGTTATTACCGCCTCCACTCCTAACATTAATCTTTAAGTCTCATTCAGTTTTGCCACAATGTGTATGTCCAATCTGACCACCTCTGGCCATCTCTAACCACCACCACCTTGGTTTAGACTCTGATCTGAATTACTGGAGTAGGCATCCAGTTGGTCATCTTGCTTCCATTCTTGCTCCAATCATCAGTTTTTCATACTGTGGCCAAAGTGATTTATTTAAGATGTCAACTAGATCACATCACTCCTGCTTAGAATCCTCTATTGACATCTTATCACACTTAGAATAAAATCTCAGTCTTACAAGGCATTATATTTAGGATCTGCCTACCACTCTGACCTCGTCTCCTGCGACTTGATGGCATTCTGACCACCCAGCTTCCTATACTGTACCTCAGACACACGAAGCTTGTTTCTGCCTCAGAATCTCTGGAGTTGTCACTGCTCATGCCTGGCATGTTCTCCCAGATCCTTACATGGCTTGCATCCTATGCCCCTGCTCTGCTTAAGTGTCACCTCCACAAAGAGATCACTCTTTTTCAAACATGTGTCTCCTCCCTTTAGTTTTCATTAACCACCTGTATTTTTCTTTATAAATTTACATATAATTAAAAGACAGTATATCTTAATTATAGATTGTATGTATGTAATAATTATAGATTAGCTTATTATCTGTTTTCCCCACTAGAATATAAGGTCCTTAAGGGAAAGAACCTTATTTGTTTCATTCACAACTACATCTTCGACATATAGGACCTGGCAAGTAGTAGGCTTTCAGTTACGTTTGTTATGAATAAATGAATTAAAGAATATATATAGAATACCTCTTGAGAAACTGGGAGCCAGCCACGCTGGCTCACGCCTGTAATCTCAGTACGTTGAGAGGCTGAGACTGGAGGATTGCTTGAAGCCAGGTTCAGGACCAGCCTTGGTAACATAGCAAGACTGTGTCTACAAAACAGTAAATAAATAAATGAAGAATTAGCTGGGCATTGTGGCATGTGACTAATCCCATCTACTCAGGAGGCTGAGGTGGGATCTCTTGAGTCCAGGAATTTGAAGTTACCGTGAGCCGTGATTATACCACTGCACTCCAGCCTGGACAACAGAGCAAGACCAGTCTCAGGAAAAGAAGAAAGAGAGAAAGAGAGAGGAAGGAAGGGAAGGAGGGAAGAAAAGAGTGAGGGAGGGAAGAAAGAAAGAGAGAAAGGAACGGAAGGAAGGCAGGAAGGTAAGCACTGGTTGCAAGGAAAGAAACTTGGAAGCAGAGATCGGAGGTAGTGGGGACGTTCACAGGTATCATTGAAATAAGTGTAGTACAAATTAGTATTCAGGGCAACATGGGCCCTTAGAACTTTGTATGATAATGGGAATGTTTCATATCTGCATTGTCCCAGAATAGTAGCCACTAAACCATGTATGACTATTGATTGCTTGAAATGTGGCTGGTGGGAAACTGATATTTTAATTTTGTTTAATTTTAGTTAATTTAAATAGCCACATGGGGCTAATGGCTACCCTATCGGACAGCTCAGTTTTAGAATAAATACAGCACATTAACAGGTAAATACATATGTTAAGAACAGGAAGTTGCAAAAATGAAAATATGTATAAACATATTTAATATCAAAACATTGGCATCTACAGGTATGTATTTTGATGTAAAAGTATTGCGGTTTTTGCCACTCAACGTAATGGCCAAGTCTGATACTGATAAAGTCTTTTGTAAGCACAGGAAAATAATGGGAAGGATGTGCACCAAAAATAATTACCTCAGGATGGGGCTAAAGGGGGCCAATGAAATACAGATAGATAATGGGACCTTTAATTTTATTTATGTTTATACTTGTATAAATAAAAGTGTGTGTATATATAAAATCATGTGTTGCAGGGAAGAAGATTGAAACTAATTGCTAATATAACTTCAGAGCAAATCTCGGCCTGGTGTGGTGTGTCACGCCTAATCCCTGCACTTTGGGAGGCCAAAGTGGGAGGATCACTTGATTTCAAGACCAGTCTGGGCAATCAATATAGGGAGACCATATCTCTATAAAAAATTTAAAAATTAGCTGAGCGTGGTTGTGTGCATCTATAGTTCCAGCTACTTGGGAGGCTGAGGTGGGAGGATTGCTTGAGCCCAGGAGGTAGAGTGCAGTGGTGAACCAGGAGCACACCACTGCACTCCAGCCTGGGTGACAAGTGAGACCCTGTCTCAAAAAAAAAAAAAAAAAAAGCCAGCATATCTCTGTATCTAACATTTTTAAATAAATATTTTGAAAAACTCATAAATTAAATTTGGGGCAATTGGGGAGGGATAATTATGAACTCATGAAAAAAATTATTTTTCCATCAAAATACACACACATGTATTTTGGCTTCCTGGTAGCCAAAGCATAAAAGAAAAAAAAAGTTTCATAATTTTTTTTTTTTTTTGGAGACGGAGTTTCGCTCTTGTTACCCAGGCTGGAGTGCAATGGCGCGATCTCGGCTCACCGCAACCTCCACCTCCTGGGTTCAGGCAATTCTCCTGCCTCAGCTTCCTGAGTAGCTGGGATTACAGGCACGTGCCACCACACCCAGCTAATTTTTTTGTGTGTTTTTTAGTAGAGACGGGGTTTCACCATGTTGACCAGAATGGTCTCGATCTCTTGACCTCGTGATCCACCCACCTCGGCCTCCCAAAGTGCTGGGATTACAGGCGTCAGCCACCGCGCCTGGCCAAACTTTCATAATTTTAATCTGAAAAGAGGGTATAGAGATGAGGCATTAGATTCTGAAGATTAAATGTTTTCTATTTGGTCATGCCTTATGAACATTTCATTTAAGGGCTGAGGGGAAAGCATGAACACAGGTATAATCAGTGAAAAAATGTTTGTGGGAGCTAAGTACTGTTTTCTACACAGTGGCTTTCTGGTATCTTTATTAGTGATCTTCACTAGGAAGTGAATGAATAGATTATATTTCTTTTTTTTTTTTTTTTTGAGATGGAGTCTCGCTCTTGTTACCCAGGCTGGAGTGCAATGGCGCGATCTCGGCTCACCGCAACCTCCGCCTCCTGGGTTCAGGCAATTCTCCTGCCTCAGCCTCCTGAGTAGCTGGGATTACAAGCACGCGCCACCGTGCCCAGCTAATTTTTTTGTATTAATAGAGACGGGGTTTCACAATGTTGACCAGGATGGTCTCGATCTCTCGACCTCGTGATCCACCCGCCTCGGCCTCCCAAAGTGCTGGGATTACAGGCTTGAGCCACCGCGCCCGGCCATAGATTATATTTCTTAACTATCACTTAAATAAATATCTTAATACCATGTAATACATTTAACAGTGGTACCACTAGAAAATGGAGCCAAGAAACAGTATAAAGAATACTTCTCATTATATAACCTTTTATTCTATTGAATTTTTTCCCATAAGCATGTTATCTAAGCATGTTATCTATTAAAAAATATTTTAAAGTAATAACCTTTTTAATGCTTTTGACTCAAAATTACAAACTGTGTTTGTATTTCCTTTTTCTTTTTTCTTTTTTTTTTTTTTGAGACGGAGTTTCGCTCTTGTTACCCAGGCTGGAGTGCAATGGCACAATCTCGGCTCACCGCAACCTCTGCCTCCTGGGATCAAGCAATTCTCCTGCCTCAGCCTCCTGAGTAGCTGGGACTACAGGCTACGCCACCATGCCCAGCTAATTTTTGTATTTTTAGTAGAGACGGGGTTTCACCATGTTGACCAGGATGGTCTCGATCTCTTAACCTAGTGATCCACCCGCCTCGGCCTCCCAAAGTGCTGGGATTATAGGCGTGAGCCACCGCGCCCGGCCTTCCTTTTTATTTTTTCTTAAAAATTAGCTACCATGGGGTCAAGAGCTGTGGCTCATGCCTGTAACCCCAGCACTTTGGGAGGCTGAGGCAGGTGGATCACCTGAGGTCAGGAGTTCGAGACTAGCCTGGCCAGCTTGGAGAAACCCCATCTCTACTAAAAATACAAAAATCAGCCAGGCATGGTGGCACATGCCTGTAATCCCAGCTACTTGGGAGGCTGAGGCCTGAGAATGGCTTGAACCTGGGAGGCAGAGGTTGCAGTGAACTGAGATTGTGCCACTGCACTCCAGCCTGGGTAACAGAGTGAGACTCCATCTCAAAAAAAAAAAAAATTAGCTATCAGTGCCCTCTTTTAATGCCTCAGAATTGCTACGACAACATTAGCAATTAGCAACTATGGAGTTCAAGTATTTGTGCTGTTTTTAACTACTCAGTTATATAACTTGAGATTAAATTTAAGGTGGTGCATCTGAAGTATAAAATTTTTATAAAGAAATGCTGTTTCATTCCTTTTACATGTAGTTCACCTAAAGTAGTTAGCACTTACCAAGCAGAACTGCATTCATATCTGTTTTAGTAAACAGTGTTTGTGGGTTTTTTGCCACTCATTTGAATTAGTGTATTGTATAACCTTACAATGGCTATTTTCTCTTTTTGATTAAAGTTGCCATTGCCCCAAATGGAGCCTTACAGTTGGCGAGTCCAGGCACAGATGGAGTACAGGGACTTCAGACATTAACCATGACAAATTCAGGCAGTACTCAGCAAGGTACAACTATTCTTCAGTATGCACAGACCTCTGATGGACAGCAGATACTTGTTCCCAGCAATCAGGTGGTTGTACAGAGTAAGTATGCTTAACTGTCTGCAGAAGGTGTCCTAACACTCAAGAGACACTTACCAACTAACTCATTCACTTTTTTTTACCATCTAGCTGCATCAGGAGATATGCAGACATACCAGATCCGAACTACACCTTCAGCTACTTCTCTGCCACAAACTGTGGTGATGACGTCTCCTGTGTCTCTTACTTCTCAGACAACCAAGACAGATGATCCCCAATTGAAAAGAGAAATAAGGTTAATGAAAAACAGGTAGGTCGTAAAATCACACTGCCAGAGTGGGTAATGTTTTTACAAATCTCAAAACATAACCAGATGTTAACTGGAATTGTATGCAGTCATGAGCTGCATAACAATGTTTAAGTAAATGGGAATGACAGTGATCCCATAAAATTATAATGGAGCTGAAAAAGTCCTGTGGTAATGTCATAGATATTTGTGGCAGTGCTGTGTAAATAAACCTATTGTGCTGCTAGTCATATAAAAGTGTAACACATGCAGTTATGTGTAGAACATAATACTTGATACTGATAATAAATAACTATGTTACTGGTTTATAAATTTACTATGCTTTTTATCATTAAAGTGTATGCCTCCTACTTATTAAAAAAAAGTTAACTGTAAAACAGCCTCAAGGCAGCCCCTACAGGAGGTATTCCAGAAGGCGGCCTTATTATCATTGGGCAACAGAGCAAGACCCTATCTCACAAAGAAAGAGAGAATGACAGCTCCCTGTGTGTTATAGCACCTGAAGACCTTCCAGTGGGATAAGGTGTAGAGGTGGAAGACAGTGAGATTGATGATCCTGACCCTAGGCTAATTAGCCTAGGCTAATGTGTATGTTGATGTCTTAGTTGTTAACAAAAAAATTCAAAAAGTAGAAAAGTTAAATTTGGTTTTTGTGTGTTTTTTTGAGACAAGGTCTCACTCTGTCACCCCACACTGGCGTGCAGTGGCACAACATTGGCTTACTGCAACCTCTGCCTCCTGGGCTCAGGTGATCCAGCTTAGCCTCCAAAGTAGCTGAGACTACAATTGCACACCACCACACCCAGCTAATTTTTGTATTTTTTTTTTTTTTTGTAGAGATGGAGTTTTGCCATGTTACTTAGGCTGTTATCAAACCTGGGCTCAAGTGATCCATCCACCTCCCTCAGCCTTCCAAAATGCTGGGATTATAGGTGTGAGCCATGTGCCCAGCCTAAAAATAAAATTTAAATTAGCTAGTACAACCACTATGAAAACCAGTATAGAGATTTCTTAAAAAACTAAAAATAGAAATCCACCCAAAGGAAAAGAAATCAATATATGAAAGGGTTACCTGTACTCATAAGTTTATTGCAGCACTATTCATGCACAATAACTAATAGAAAGAATCACCCGATGTGTCCATCAGTGGATAAATGGGAAGAAAAATCATGTTGTTTGCAGCAACATGGTTGGAACTGAGGGTCATTATCTTAAGTGAAATAAGCCAGGCACAAAAAGAAAAATATCATGTTCTCACTTATATGTGGGAGCTAAAATATTTGAACACATGGAGGTACAGAGTGGAAAAATAGGGCTGGGCACAGTGGCTCATACCTGTAATTACAGCACTTTGGGAGGCCAAGGCGGGAGGATCGCTTGAGGCGAGGAGTTCAGCAGCAGCCTGAGCAACATACCCATTGCTACAAAAAATAAAAAATTAGCCAGGTATGGTGGTGCGTGCCTGAAATCTCAGCTACTTGGGAGGCTGAGGTGGGAGGATTGCTTGAGCCCAGCTGGTTGAGGCAACATGATATTTAGCTTGGGCAACAGAGCAAAACCCTATCTCAAGAAAAAAGAGAGAATGGAAAAATAGATAACAGACTGGGAAGGGTGAGGGGCAAGGAGGAAGATGAAAAGGTTAAAGGATGTAAACCTATATATAGTAAGTTAAAAGGAACAAATTCAGTGTTTCATAGCAGAGTAGGATGACCATACTTAACAAAAACCTATTATGCTCAGGTGATGGACACCCTGAATACTCTGACTTGATCACTACACATTTTTGTCATGTAGCCCATAAATATGCAGAAAAAAATTTACTAGGAAAAAAACATACAGGCCTGGTGGGCTGGATCACTTGAGCCCAGGAGTTTGAGACCAGCCTGGGCAACATAGGGAGACCCCATCTTTACAAAAAATAGAAAAAATTAGCCAGATGTGGTGGAGGCAAGAGAATCACTTGAACCCAGGAGTCAGAGGTTGCAGTGAGCCAAGATCATGCCACTGTACTCCAGCCCAGGCAACAGTAAGACTCTGTCTCAAAAAAAAAAAAAAAACAAACACTAAACCCCACAAAACACTGTAAAAGACTACTCAATCTTACTAGTAATCAAAGAAATGCACATTAATGCTACACACTTACATACCCTTTACACCCACCCGATTGGCAAAAATTTTAAAGTCCAACCAAGAGTTGGCAAGGATTTGGAGCAATGGTCAGGAATTCATAGATACTGCTATAGGAGCGTAAATTGGTGCAGCCACTTTGGAAATTAATTAGGCCTTATCTTGTACAGTTGACATGGATGTACTCTGTGACCCAGCTGTTTTAGACTATGTGACTGAGAGAAACTTGCAGGAAGTATGTATAAGAATTTTTATAACAGCAAAAAATCAAGAAACAACCTTAAGATTCATTGATAACAGAATAGGTACATGTTGAGCCTAAACATAAAAATGGGGGAAAAAGAATAGGTACATAAATTGTGACTGTATTTATACAATGGAATGTTTATTTGTAATGATTGAATAATCATTTCAACGTGAGTAAATCTTAGAAAAATTAAGTTGAGTGAAAAAAAGTTGCAACAATACACAAAGAATTATATAATTTTAGAAAATAAACTAAATGATATGTAGTTTTAGGGTCATATACATATATACTACAACTATAACAATAAGCAATGAAGGCTGGGCATGGTGGCTCACACCTGTAATCCCAGCCCTTTGGGAGGCAGAGGTGGGCTGATCAGCTGAGGTCAGGAGTTTGAGACCAGCAGCCTGGCCAACATGGAGAAACCCCGTCTACTAAAAATACAAAATTAGCCAGGCTTTGGTGGTGCATGCCTGTAATCCAAGCTACTCGAGAGGCTGAGGCAGAATTGCTTGAACCTGGGAGGTGGAGGTTGTGGTGAGCTGAGATCACACCGTTGCACTCCAGCCTGGGCAACAAGAGCGAAGCTTTGTCTCAAAGGAAAAAAAAATTTTTAAATAAGCAGTGAGATGTCACATGGCAAAAATTACAAAGTGGTAATACTGACTGTCTTTGGGCATATAAGGAAACGGGTACCTCACATATATTACTGAGGGAAATACAGAGTTTTATGGTATCTACTTGCCCCAACATTTCTACTTGTATGTAACAAAAGATACCGTAAACAGACTTAAAAATAAGTCTCTTAACTGGGAAAAATATTTGCAACTTTTATATGAAGAGAAAGAATTACAAGATGTATAGATATATAAAGATTGATTTCTGTAAATAAGAGACTTAACAGAAGGAAGCAGGTCTGTGAAAGATGGCCTTGTAAACATGAAATGATACCAAACTTTGTGCATAATCAGGGAAATGGTAAAGCAGTGAGATTTCACTTTTTGTCAGCCACTAGACCAGCAATTTTAAAATGTTCATAACATAACAGGTACTCTCATGTACTGCCCATGGGAATGTAAATGACACAAATACTCTGGAGGACAATTTGGTAAATCTTTTTCCCCCCAGCTCTGGGATTTTTTTTTTTTTTTTCATTTTTTCACCCTTATTTCTCTGTACTTCAATGGATATAAATTGGCACTGTCTCTGGACTTTAAGTGAATATAGCTTGTGATCCTGCAAGAAATACATGTGACAAGGGGCATGTAAAGAATGGAGGCTGAGCAGGTGGCTTACTCCCGTAATCCCAACACCGTGACCAGGAGTGAGACTAGCATAGGCAACAGAATGAGACCTCATCTCTACAAAAATAAAATAAAATTAGCTGGTGTGGTGGTATGTGCCTGTAGTCACTGCACTCAGCCTGGGTGACAGAGTAAGACCCTGTCTCAAAACAAAAGAAGAAAAAAGAAAAGGAATGTTTACTGGAAGCCGCTTAAAAACCTGTTTGTTAACTCCAACAGAGCTTAAATGTAAAATAAATAAGTAAAAGTCTTTTTGTGAGGGGACAGTTAAACTGTGTTATATTCATATTACAGATTTTGCACAGTGCTTTTAAAAGTATAGATTTGTACTAACAAAGCAAGTTGCAAATAATATCTGCATATATAGCATAAAAATCTTAATACTGTGTTTTCTTTTCTTTTTCTTTTTTTTTTTTTTTGAGACAGAGTCTTGCTCTGTCGCCAGGCTGGAGTACAGTGGTGCAGTCTCGGCTCATTGCAACCTCTGCCTCGTGGGTTCAAGTGATTCTCCTGCTTCAGCCTCCAGAGTAGCTGGGATTACAGATACGTGCCACCAGGGCTAATTTATTCTTTCTGGTTTGACTCTGGGAGATTTTTTTTTTTTTTTTTTTTGACTCTTGGATCTTTTTTTTCCCTTTTTTTGATTTTTATTTTTGTATTTTTAGTGGAGATAGGGTTTCACCATGTTGGCCAGGCTGGTCTCAAACTCCTGACCTCAGGTGATCCGCCCGCCTCACCGTCTCAAAGTGCTGAGATTATAGTCATGAGCCACCACACTCAGCTAATACTTCCTATTTCTATATGTATATATAACTTACATGTGACTTCACAGAAATGTTCTACGACATGCACAGAAATATTTGCTCAAGCATTGTTTGTAATTTGAACATAAATAACAGAAATTATGTGTCACAAGTTAACCAGAGGACCTATAATTTCACTCTTTGGTATTTATTCAAGAGAAATGAAGCCTGTCTACATAAAAAAGTGCCTATGCAGCTAACCCTAGAAACAGCCCAAGAGACTGGATAAACAAATGGTGGTTACATTCGTACAGTGGAATATGCCCAGCAACGTAAAGGAACAAACCACCATGCAGCAACGTGGATGAACCTCAGTGATGTGCTGAGTGAAGGGACACAAGAGTACATAGTGTGTGACACTTACATGAGGTTCTAGAATAGGAAAAAACTAATCTCTGGTGATAAAAATCAAAACAATAGTTGCTTGGAAGGGGACTGACCAGGAAGGGGCAGCAGGGAGTTTTCTGCCTGGAACTACGTTCTGTTATCTTGACAGAGGTTTGGGTTATACAGGGGTACACAATTGCCAAAACTGACTGAATTCTACACTTAAGATCTATATATTCGCTATGTGTAGATGATACTTTTTAAGTTTTTAAATGATGAAGGAAGTGACCAGGGAGAATTACTGAAGAACATTTACCATTTAAAGAAGGTGAAGTTTTTTCTAACATTGTTTTTTAAATGCTCATATTTAGAGAAGCTGCTCGAGAATGTCGCAGAAAGAAGAAAGAATATGTGAAATGCCTGGAAAACCGAGTTGCAGTCCTGGAAAATCAAAATAAAACTCTAATAGAAGAGTTAAAAACTTTGAAGGATCTTTATTCCAATAAAAGTGTTTGATTCTTAAGAAAGAAAATATTTTTGTGGACTTCCATAAAAATTAAATGGATTTCTTAGTGGAGTTTTATAAATTAAAGGTCAAAAATGAAGCTTTTTATTTAGGCTTTTCCAACTCAAGGATAACTATCTTATGCACGATATCTAGTAACAGAGGAGAAAGTGGAAAATGACCTCAAGGAAGCTATGGGCACAACTGGAAACTTTGTAGAAATTAAACATATTCAAGAAGCAAGAAATGAACTTTCAGCAGTCTAAATTTTCTAAGTAACCAATAGTTGCCAATCCAAAATGGCAGAGAAGATGAAATTTGATAAACTAAATTTTTAAAAATAAATTAATTTACCCTATAGGTTTGCATTTCTGTTTGCTGAAATTTACCTTTTTTAGTTTTATATATATATATATATATATGTGTGTGTGTGTGTGTGTGTGTGTGTGCGCGCGCGCACGCACACGTGCATGCTTGTGTATTTTATTTCTGCCAATACTAATTTACAAAAATAAGAGAAAACTTAGTACATTACTAAATATATAAAATATGTGTTCTGATTATGTATACTTGTTCTCATGTCAGGTCTTTTAAGTGGGTTTTTTGAAATTTGTTTATTGGACTTGAATGGATTTTTGAGACTGAGTTAATTATTTTTGAGGTTTTATCCTAAAAGGCATCTAAGGTACATGAATGGAGTGTGGTGATTTTATAACTTTTTTTTATCAGAATGGAAAGAGAACTGTTTAAAAGTGATACTTTTAAGTAGTTGGTCTTTTTGCTCACTCTGGTAATGGTGATTTTCTACAAATATATAATAAATTGTTTTTTTGATTCTATATTCTGTATGCAGTTGAATAGCCATTACTTATTCTGCTGTGCTTTAATAGAATGGAATGTTTACAGGCCCTTAAAATATTATTTTTTAAAAACCTTCTAAAGATGCATACCAAAGTTTTTCCAAGACAATTTTATAATCAATTTAATGTAGGGTTTATCAGATTCTATAATAGTATGGTTATTAGGGCAGTTTTATGTTAGAGACTATTTTGTAATGTAGTGAATGGTACCTTTATAAGAAAAATGACTGCCAATATATTTTTATAGCTAATCTTTATAAATTCTAATGTTGTTTTTAATGATTATTTTAAATGTTTATATAGTTTAGTAAAATTTGCATCTCAAAGTATCATTTTTATATTATGGGAAGTTTTCAGATTAGCTAAGATTTGCACTGTAAATTTTGTATGCAGTTTATCTAAAATTCAAAAATATTGTTGGTACACCAGTGTTTAACATCTGTATTCCGATTTGTATACAGTTTGAAGTTGTACTGCAAAACTATTGTGTGCTTCTTACACAGTATGTATCATATTGTCATCTGTGAAATTAAAGAACATTTGATAGTCTGCTGAATGTAAAATATAATGCTTGGTATATGAATGATAATCTTGCTGGCAGCCATGCTGTTAATTATCCTAATGCTATGTAGAAATCTTCACTTAACTGATACATTTGTGTTTGACCCTCCTGATGAAATTTCTCATTAAAAGGGTCTTTTAAAATGGGACTCTGTTGACTTGGCAGCACTTTATGAAAAGAAAAAAAGTTTAATCACCAGGGGGATTACTTTATCACTTACGACCTTATGTAAAGCCAGAATCTCAAACTGGTGGCTCATTAGACCTAAGAATATGAGGAGATGTGAGGTCACTGGGTTGTCAAGAGTGTTTCAACAGTTAATATATTATTGGGTAAACACCATGCTTGACTACAACAGAGATAGCCGAGCTCTTAGTGCCGTAACAGCGGGACATCTGCAAATACTTACAAACTCCTCTTCCTTCAGACTTCTGGGGTGTTGCTCACTAGACCCAGTTACTTACTCTAGCTGTATGAAACAGGCTAGGGCAAATCATTAATGGTTCCATAAATGCATAACAAATTATTTTCCTGGATGTTTTTCTAATTGGAATCCACTGTGGGGATTATCACATTTTAAGATTATTATAGTCCAAACATGAAATTAGACTTCAAAAATGCAAAAGATCAGTCAAATTATTTCCTTAGTTCAACTTACTATTTTACATAAGTATTTACTTATGAGTAAAAAGATTTACTCATTTGTATGTTACATTGATGGAAATAGATTATTGTCCACAAATACATCTAGGGCATATAAGATATTTCTTTAATATTGAACAGAGCAGGAAGAATGGGCATTTTTTAGCTCTTTGAAATTCTTACTATATTTGTTTATTCATTCAGCAATTATTATTATTTTTTGAGATGGAGTCCCACTCTGTCACCCAGGCTGGAGTGCAATGGTGCAATCTCGGCTCACTGCAACCTCTGCCTCCTGGGCTCAAACGATTCTCCTGCCTCAGCCTCTCACGTAGCTGGGATTACAGGCACGAACCACCACGACCAGCTAATTTTTGTATTTTTAGTAGAGATGGGTTTCACCATGTTAGCTAGGCTGGTCTCAAACTCCTAACCTCATGATCCGCCCACCTCGGCCCCCCAAAGTGCTGGGATACAGATGTGAGGCACTGTGCCTGCCCGCCCCCCTTTTTTTTGAGACGGGAGTTTCACTTTTGTTGCCCAGGCTGAAAGTGCAGTGGTGTGATCTTGGCTTACTGCAACCTCCACCTCCCGAGTTCAAGCAATTCTCCTGCCTCAGCTTCCCTAGTAGCTGGGATTACAGGTGCTTGCCACCACGCCTGGCTAATTTTTTTGTATTTTTAGTAGAGATGGGGTTTTACTATGTTGGCCAGGCTAGTCTTGAACTCCTGACCTCAGGTGATCCACCACCTCAGCCTCCCAAAGTGCTGGGATTACAGGCAGGAGCCACTGCACCGGGCTTCATTCAGCAATTATTGTATTGCAATTACTAGGTTAAATCTGCATTCTTCTCCAGTTAAAATATGGGGGCACAGGAGGGATATAAAAATGTGTATTAGGCCAGGCAGGTGGCTCACACCTGTAGTCCTAGCACTTTGGAAGGCTGAGGCATTGGGATTGCTTGGGGCCAGAAGTTCGAGACCAGCCTGGGCAACATGGTGAAACCCTGCCTCTACAAAAAATGCAAAAATTAGCTGGGCAGTGTGGCATGAACCTGTAGTCCCAGCTACTCAGGAAGCTGAGGTAGGAGGATAGCTTAAGCCCAGGAGGTCGAGGCTACCATGAGCTGTGACTGCACAACTACACACCAGTCTAGGTGACAGCAGGACCATGTCTCAAAAAAAAAAAGTATATTATGGCTTGGAATCATATAATCAGTTGTCATGATGGCAGTTCAGATTCCCAGAAAGGATGCTGTAAAATTGATAGAGTGAGTGAAATTTGACTAAGGGCTTGACAGCTAATTTAAAGGAAAAATCACAGGTTATAGTAAAACAAAAAAATGTCATAGCTTTACAAAGTACATCAGAACCTAATCATATAATAATCATTACATGATTTACTCTGTTGTACAAAGTAGGGTGTTTTGTTGTTACTGTTTTGAGACAGTCTCGCTCTGTCGCCCAGGCTGGAGTGCAATGGCACAATCTTGGGTCACTGCAACCTCTGCTTCCTGGGTTCAAGCAATTCTGCCTCAGCCTCCCAAGTAGTTGGGATTACAGGTATGCTTCACCATGCCCAGCTACTTGTTGTATTTTTAGTAGAGACAGGGTTTCACCATATTGGCCAGGTTGATCTCAAACTCCTGACCTCAAGGGGTCTGCCTACCTCAGCATCCCAAAGTGCTGGGATTACAGGTGTGAGTCACCTCACCTGGCCTGTTTTTAATAAATACTGTTTGTTTTACTATAAAACAAAGTGAAGGAACACATACCTCAAGGTAGTAGAATTCAGAAGGCTATTCTAGGGAGAGTTTGGCAGGAATTTTTGAGGGATATTCATTTGAAGGAGATTTAAGGCTATTTAATGCCCCCTCCTCCCACTTTTTTTTTTTTTTTTTTTTTTTTTTTGGAGGCAGAGTCTCTCTGTTGCCCAGACTGGAATGCAGTGGCATAATCTTGGCTCACTACAACCTCTACCTCCCAGGCTTAAGTGATTGCTGAGTAGCTGGGGTTACAGGTGTGCACCACTGAACCCAGCTAATTTTTGTAGTTTTTAGTAGAGATGAGGTTTCTCCATGTTGGCCAAGCTAGTCTTAAATTCCTGGCCTCAAATGATCTGGCCACCCCCTTCTACTTTTGAGAGATAGATTCTGATAATTGTCTTCCTTTATTGGAGTAAGTTTCTTTGTAGCAGACATATGTAGGCATTAGAGACCATATCTTTCTGCCATTGCATAGTTGAGATCCTTTTCCTCAATATATATATATTTTTTGAGACCAGAGTCTCACTCTGTCACCCAGGCTGGAGTACAGTGGCATGATCTTGGCTCACTGCAACCTCTGCCTCCTAGGTTCAAGCGATTCTTCTGCCTCAGTCTCCCAAGTAGCTGGGATTACAGACGTGCACAACCATGCCTGGCTGATTTTTGTATTTTTAGTAGAGACTGGGTTTCTCCATGTTGGCCAGGCTGGTCTTGAACTTCTGACCTCAAGTGATCCACCCATCTCGGCCTCCGATTACAGGCGTGGGATTACGGAAGATCCTCGGCTAGGATTACAGGTGTGAGCCACCACGCCTGGCCTTCCCTCAGTACTGATAGGGTTACATGCATCAGTTTGCTCCCTTTAGTTATAGACACTATAACAATTTTTAACTGATAAATTATGTATCAATCTAAATCAAATTGTTTCAAGTCCAAGGTTCCCTATGTACATAATATACATAGTCATCTAATTTCCTTAATATCTAGACTTTATTGAGTGCTTATTATGCACCAGGAAATGTGTTCAGGTAATGCTAAGGTAATGTCATTCATTCATTCAGCACATATTTATTGAAGTTCTTTTATATGCCAAGTATTACTAGGAAAAGGGTGATGAACAAAGCAGTGTTACAGATCTTGTTGAACTTAGGTCTTAATGTCATCCTTGAGACTGGTATTTGCCTAAGGTTATATGAGGATTAATAAGGGATCTAAGATTTAAACCCAATTTCTAACTGCCTCTAAAATATTCATAGTAGTCCCTCCCCAGTGCCCCCAACACATACCCTTTATTAAACTCTAGGAGGAGACTGTCTAATTTTGTGCTCTCCTATCTCCCATAGTCTGGGAAACTATCCCCACAGTCTAGTCTAGTTCACTGGAGTGCTTCATAATGCAGATGCTCCTCTACTTTTTTTTTTGAAATGGAGTTTCACTTTTATTGCCCAGGCTGGAGTGCAATGGCATGATCTCAGCTCACCGCAACCTCCGCCTCCCGGGTTCAAGCGATTCTCCTGCCTCAGCCTCCAGAGTAGCTGGGATTACAGGCACGTGCCACCACACCCAGCTAATTTTTGTATTTTTGATAGAGACGGGGTTTCACCTTGTTAGTCTGGCTGTTTTTGAACTCCTGACCTCAGGTGATCCACCCTCCTTGGCCTCCCAAAGTGCTGGAATTACAGGTGGGAGCCACCATGCCCAGCCTCCTCTATATTAATGATGGGGTTATATCCCCATAAACCCATGGTAAGTTGAAAGTATTTAAGTTGAAAATCCATTTAGTACACCTAACCTAGCAAACATCATAGCTTAGCCTGAATGCTTAGATTAACCTGCAGGTAAATCATCTGGCAACACAGTACACCACAGAGTAACAGTCGTTAACCCTCATGATCACATGGCTGCTGGGAGCTGTGGCGGGCTTCCACGCCCAGCATTGCCAGAATATTAGAGTGAATGTCACTAGCCCAGGAAAAGATCAATATTTGAAGCATGGTTTCTAATGAATGAGTATCGTTTTTATACCATCATGAAGTCAAAAAATTGTAAGTTGAACCATTGTGAGTTGGGAACTGTCTGTGTTAAATCAATGAAGGTCTGAGTTCAAACTCACTAAGGTACAGACAGGTTTGAAATGTGTAGGGAGCCAGAGTAGCCCACTCCCTCTGTGGGGGCAGGAGCAAGGCTGCTGTGAACTTTGGGTGAGCTTTAGGGAAGTGAAACCATAATAGGAGGATGTGTATGTCTCGGAGAGAACAAATGGGCCTAGAAAGAGATAACCAGCTTTCACTGACCTTGCTCAAACAAGGTAGTTTTTAGCTGAAGTATGTTAACTGAAGTATGAGAATAATAACTACAGGTTGTTCTAAGTAACTGTATCCTCCCTCTGCTATGTGCTTTGTGAACATATAAAAGTACACTGAGACGGGTCAAGGCCAAAGAGACTGACATCCTTACCTCTCAGACCGCCTGGCCCAGCTTTTTATATCTCTCTGTCTGTGTCTGTGTCTTTCCTTATCTCCCACCTTTCCCTCTTAGGTCATTAAACCCCTCTGCAGTGCGGGATGCAGCATAACGTTGCCTAAGGTTACACGGTAAATAAGAAAACTAGGGTTCATACCTAGGTCTCATAAACTCCAAAGTTGTTAACTATCAGAGTATACCTTCTTTCTTTACATGTTGTGTGAAAGAGTCTGAAAAGCTTTATTTCATTGTCATAAATTATTATTATGAGAGTTTAAAGGTTGTATTTAAGTGTGACCACTAGATGGCAGCCCTCCACTTTAAAATCACAGAAATTTTACACTGATTTACACAGCTCTAACAACAAAATAACTTTTTCATTTTTTGTTGTTTTTGAGACAGAGTCTAGCCACGTTGCCAGGCTGGCCTTGAACTAATGAGCTCAAGCAATCCGCCTACACTGGATTCCCAAAGTGCTGGGATTAGAGGCATGAGCCACCACACCCAGCCCAGTCCATGTTTTCATATTTACATGGATCCATAAGTAATGCATGCTGGATTGTAGTTTTTTTTAGAGACAAGGTCTGGCTATGTTGCCCAGGCTGGAGTGAGATGCAGTGGCTCTTCACAGGCGTGATCCCACTACTGATCAGCACAGGAGTTTTGACCTGCTCCTTTTCCGACCTGGGCCAGTTCACCCCTCCTTAGGCAAACTGATGGTCCCCCGCTCCCGGGAGGTCACCATATTGATGCCGAACTTAGTGCAGACACCCAGTTGGCATAGCGCACTATTGTCCAGAACTCCTGGGCTCAAGCGATCCCCCCACCTCAGCCTCCCAAGTAGGTGGGATTACAGGCATGCGCCACCGCCCCTGGCGAATTGTAGTATTTTTTAGAAGTTTATAAGTGGTACCTTAATATTGTACCATTCCATAAGTGAAAGATCAAGTAGACCAGAGGAAATTTAGTGAGGAATGTAGGTATGGTGGTTTAATAATTCATTTTGGAAAACTGAGCGTCAAAGCATTTTTGCCCAACTGACAGCTCTTAGAATTTAATTCCACATCTGGGGAAAAGGCTTGCCAATTCTTTTTCGTAATTCAGAAAACCTGCAAATAACATAGGCTAAGTTTAAAACAAAACATTTAAAAACTGCTGCCTTAGACTTCCTACCAATAAATTTATTTATTTAAAAAAATATATATTTTTTGAGATGGAGTTTTGCTCTGTCAGCCAGGCTGGAATGCAGTGGCATGATATCTCAGCTCACTACAACCTCTGCCTCCTGGGTTCAAAAAATTCTCCTGCCTCAGCCTCCCAAGGAGCTGGGACTACACAGGTGCATGCCACCAAGCCCGGCTAATTTTTTTGTATTTTTAGTACAGGTGGGGTTTCACAGTGTTAGCCAAGATGGTCTTGATCCCCTGGCCTCATGATCCGCCTACCTCGTCCTCCCAAAATACTGGGATTACAGGCTTGAGCCACCACACCCGGCCCCTACCAATAAATTTTTTTAAAGGAAAAATGAAAAGGCCACATCTTTCCAGTTGCAGTCAAAGATATGTAAAAAATAAATGGAATTTCTATGAATTAACTATGTAGTGAGCATTGTACTAGGTGAAGGATCCCAAATAAATATGAACCATGGTTTTTCACAAGCTCGAGCTCTGCTTCTGGAGGTGACAAATACAAGAGAACAAAAGGGCCCTCTACTTTTCACTTTATCATTGTGCACAGTGAAGCACCTAGAATTCTATATGCAGTAAAACACGAGTCAGTCCAAAAGAAGACAAGAAAGGAGAAGAAACGTGGGACAAACAGCCCAAAGTAAGATGGTAGAAATCAATCTATATGGATCAGTAATCATCATAAATGTAAACAAACTGGGCATTTTAGTTAAATGGCAAAGACAGGTTGAATTAGGAAATAAAATCGATGTGTTGCTTATAAGAGGTAAATCTAAAATATAAGGAAACAGCAAGGCTGAAGGCTTGGACTTTAAATAAAAGCATGGAAAAAGCTATACCAAAAACTAGCCAAAAGAAAGCTGGCATAACTGTATTGAACAAGGTAGACTAAGGCAAAAATAGTTACTTGGGACAAAAGTCAGTCACTAAAAAAATGATGAAAGATTCAGTTAACCTACAAGATAAGACACATCTAAACTTCAGTGCACCTAACACAGAATCTGGATGTTAAACAAAATGAAGTATTACGAGAAATGCTTTAAAAAAACATGATCTTAGTAGATTTTTAATATAGTTCTCTGATAATTGATACAAAAGGCAGGAAAATATCAGTAAAGATACAGAGTTGAACAATGAACAAACTTAACCTAATAGAAATACTGAATTTTATCAATTGTAAGCCACCACTTATTGTAAGGCACACTATTATTTTAAATACCACTAAGAAAGAAAAACCATGGCCAAGTAAACTATGCCATTGTCATTGTGGTAAGATGCATTCTGATTCCAGAGATGTTTCAGCGTGATCTCTGTGCATCTATAATCAATGAAATTCAAGGCAGAACACACTACACAACTTCAGATAGTTATTTTCAAACACAAGAGTGTTTATGAAAACATACCACACATTGGACAATAAGTCTCAACAAAGAATTTTCAAAGGAATGGTTGGTTTCACAGAGACCATGTCCCACTGATTTGTATGTGTTTATCCTTTCAACAAAACCCTACTGTCTTGATTACTGGAGCTTCATAAAAAGTCTTGAAATCCAGTAGTGTAAGTTCTTTAAGTTTTGTTGTTTTTTAAAAAATTATCTTGGCTATTCTAATTCCTTTGTCTTTTAATATAAATTTTAAAATCAGCTTGTCTGTATTCACACACACACACAAAAAGCCTACTGGGATTTTGATTAGGATTGCTTTAAACCTATGTACAATTTGGGAAGAACTGGTATCTTAACAACGTTGAGTTTTTCAATCCATGAACACAATTTCTCTCTTCATTTATTTAGTTTATTTGGTGAGGTCATGTGTTCCTGGATGGTGCTGATGCCTGTATATGTTCTTTGATATCTGGGCATTGAAGAGTTAGGTATTTATTGTAGACTTCACAGTCTGGGCTTTTTTGTGCCTGTCCTTCTTGGGAAGGCTTTCTAGATATTTGAAGGGACTTGGACTCCAAGCACAATAATGCTGTGGTTTTTGTAGACTCACAGAGGTACCGCCTTAGGAGTCTTGGATAAGATCCGGAAGAATTCTCTGGATTACCAGGCAGTCTCTTGTTCTCCTCCCTTACTTTCTCCCAAACACAAGGAGTCTCTCCCTGTGCTGAGGCACCTGGAACTGGGAGTGTGGTGATCCAGCCACCTCTGTGACCACCACCACTGGGACTGCGCTGGGTCAAGACCTGATGCCAGCACAGCACTGGGCTTTGCCCCAAGGCCCTTCCCTTAAGCCTGGGCGTGTCCAGAGATGCTGTCTGGGAGCCAGGGATTGATGTCCTATTCTACTATGGCTAAGCTGGTACTCAAACCACAATACAAAGTCCTTCCCGCTCTTCCTTCCATTTTCCATAGGCAAAAGAGCCTCTCCCTGTGGCCACCACCATCACTGGGCCACAGGTGGTCCTGCCAGGCCACCGCTGACTTTTGCTTCAAGCCCAAGGCCTCTTAAGTCAGCTTGTGATCAGTGCTGCCAGGTCTGGGACACCCTTCAGGACAGTGGGTCCCCCTCTGGCCCAGGACAGGTCCAGAAATGCCATCCAAGAGCCTAGCCCTGGATTTGGGGACCCCCAAGAGCCTGCTTGTTGCTCTACCCCACTGTGGCTGAGCTGGTACCTAGGGTGTAAGAAAAAGTCCCCTTTAATTTCCCCTCTGCTTTTCTCAAACACAAGGAGTCTTTCACCGTAGGCACCACAGCTGGGAATGCGCTGGGTCTCCCTTGAAGCCTTTAGTCAGCAGGTGATAAATCCTGCCAAGACTGGATCCTTCTTTTCAAGGCAGCAGGTTCCCTTTGGGCCCAGGGTGTGTCTAGAAATGTCGTCTGGGAGCTGGGGCCTGGAATGGAGGCCTCATGACTCTGCCCAGTGCCCTATCCTCCTGTGACTGAGCTGGTATCCAAGATGCCAGAGTCCTCTTTACTGTCCACTCTCCTCTCCTAAGCAAAGGAAGGACTCACTTTCCTTGCTATGAGCTATACTGCCTGGGGTTGGGGGAGGGATGGTGCTAGCCCTCCCTTAGCTGTACCAGCTGGGGTCACCCGACGTCACATGCCACCCTAGAGTTCACTGGCTCTAAGCCCAGCCTAGCACTAGCGGTTGCCCAGGAATTGCAGTCCTTGTATCCCAGACTGCCTTTCAAGTATACCTGGGCCCCCAAAGCACTACAGCCCGCAGTGGTGAGGCTTGCTGTGAAACTCAAGTTCAGACCTCTGGGATGGGCAATTCTCCCCCTGGCTAGGGCTGGTCCAAATGCCCCCTCTGTGCATGGACACTGGTTCCCCTCTGACAGGGCAGCACTGAGTTCAGTGTAGAGTCGCTCTCCCTCCCCAAAGCACACAGATGCTCTCTGTGCTCTGCAAGGTGAATGCCAGGGGACTGTGGAAGGGGGGTGTTAGATTCAAGACTGTCTCTCCTGTCCTCCTCAATGCCTGTTTTTGGCAATGGGAAATTAAAACCAGGTACTGTGACTGCTCACCTGATTTTTATTTCTTGTGACAGTGCTTTTCTGTGTGCAGTTAGTTGTTAAATGTGGTGCTCCAGTGGACAGGAGATGAACAGTTTAGGCTTTTATTCTGCCACCTTGCTCTGTGCCTCTCTCCATTTATTTAGATCTTTCAGACAGGGTTTCACTCTGTCACCCAGGCTGGAGTGCAGTGGCGGGCAACATGGCCCACTACAGCCTCAACCTCCCTGGCCTCAAGCGTTCCTCCTATCTCAGCCTCCCAAGAAGCTGAGACTTCAGGCATGTGCCACCACACCCAGGTAATGTTTTTGTATTTGTAGAGATGGGGTTTCAGTATATTCCTCAGGCTGGTCTCGAACTTCTGGGCTCAAGTGATCCGCCTGCCTCGGCCACCCCAAGTGTTGGGATTACAGGCGGAGCCCCCACACCCGGCCCATCTGTTGTTTCTATTTGCTCTAAACCCCTTTCCCTTGGGGATCAGGCCCACTACTCATTCAATGTGATTCTGACAGGAGTTATCACTGTGTATGGCCCAGGCGTCACCAAGATCACAGGCCCCATCCCTTTTTCCACAGGGACTGGCCCAATGCCAGAGCAGCAGATCCCGGGAAGACCAGAGTCCTTTTATAGGATTTGATTTGTGGACCCTGGAAAAGGATGTTCTCTTTCTCCCTTTTGAACCATGGATTATAAGGATGTAGACTTGTAGCTGACGCTGGCCCATTATGTGGAGAGGGCCAGCCTGAAAATGAAACCAAGAAACAAAAACAGTCAGGAGATGATGGTAAAGAGCTGGGCAACAGCACCTGAGGCTTGGCGTCAGCCTCACCTATGGATGCTATTAAAGTGACGAGGCTGTTACTTCAGTGAACTAGAGCACAAATGAAGTATTTCTTCTCTACAGAATCAAACACAAAATATTTTAGAACTAGACAGGGCAGACTGAACTAAAGAAAAAATTTTGTTTTTTTGGTTTTTTTTGAGATGGAGTCTTACTCTGTCATCTAAGCTAGAGCACAGTGGTGTGATTTCAGCTCACTGCAACCTCCACCTCCTGGGTTCAAGCAATTCTCCTGCCTCAGCCTCCTGTGTAGCTGGGACTACATGCACGGCCACCACACCTGGCTGATTTTTCTATTTTTAGTAGAGATGTGGTTTCACCATGTTGGTCAGGCTGGTCTCAAACTCCTGGCCTCAAGTGATCTACCCACCTTGGCCTCCCAAAGTGGTAGGATTACAGGCATGAGCCACTGCTCCCAGATTGGTTCTTAGAATTTACTTCCAAATTTGGAAGTTGGGGAAAGTAGATGGAGATAAAATGTAGTAAGATTGGCCATGAAATGTTAATTGTCAAAGCTGGGTGATGGGTAGATGTGGTTTATTATTCCATTTTTGTATATATTTGACATTTTCCATACAAAAAAAGTTTAAAAACTAAATGGTGTTGGAACTATTAGCTATTCATATAGGAAAATAAGAAAATTAGATTTCTACCTCACACCATACACAAAAATCAATTCCAGGTAGATGGAAGACATAAACATGAAGGAGAAAAACTATAAAACCTTTATAAGATAATGTAAGGATAGCTTCATGACCTCAACTTAGGGAAGGATTTCTTAAGTCACAAAAGTACAAAACGAAAAGACTGTTAGATTCAATTATGTTAAAATTAAGAATTTCCTCCTAGCCAGAGCAATCAGACATGAGACAGAAATAAAGAGCATCCAAATTGGTAAAGAGGAAGTCAAACTGTTGTTCATTGATTCCTAGAAAACCCCCAAGACTCATCCGCAAAGCTCCTAGATCTGATAAATGAGATCAGTAAAGTTTCAGGATACAAAATCAATGTATACAAACTAGTAGCACTGCTATATACCAACCGCCAAGCTGAGAATCAAATCTAGAACTCAACCCCTTTTACAACAGCTGCAAAAAAATAAAATAAAATACTTAGTAATATACCTAACCAAGGAGGTGAAAGATCTCTACAAAGAGAACAAAACACTGCTAAAAGAAATCATAGACAACACAAAAGGAAACACATCTCATGCTCATGGATGGGTAGAATCAATACTGTGAAAATGACCATACTGCCAAAAGCAATCCACAAATTCAATGCAATTCCCACCAAAATACCATCATTATTGTCAACAGAACTAAAAAAAAAAAAATCCTGAAATTCATATGGAACCAGAAAAGACCTGGCATAGCCAAGGCAAGACTAAGCAAAAAGAACAAATCTGGAGGCATCACATTACCTGACTTCAAACTATACTTCAAAGCTATAGTCACCAAAACAGCATGATTCTGGTATAAAAATAGGCAAATAGACCAATGGAACAGAATAGAAAACCCAGAAATAAAGCCAGATATTTATAGCCAACTACTTGGACAAAGCAAACAAAACAAAGTGGGGAAAGGACACCCTGTTTAGCAAATGGTGCTGGGATAACTGACAAAGCACATGTAGAAGAATCAAGCTTGGTATGGTTAGTCTTTGTGTTCCCACCCAAATCTCATCTTGAATTGTGGTCCCCACTATCACCATTATCCCCACATGTCAAGGGAGAGACCAGGTGGAGGTAACTGAGTCATAAGGGCGGTTCGCCCCATGATGTTCTCAAGATCTTGTGAGTTCTCACAAGATCTGATGATTTTATAAGGGGCTCTTCCCCCTTCACTTGATACTTCTCCTGCTGCTGCCTTGTAAAGAAGGCCTTCCGCTAAAAGTTTCCTGAGGTCTCCCCAGCTATGCTGAACTATGAATCAATTCAGCCTCTTTCCTTTATAGATAACCCAGCCTCAGGCAGTTCTTTATAACAGTATGATAATGGCCTAACACAGTAAGTTGGTACTGAGATAGTGGGGCACTGCTATCAAGATACCCAAAGATGTGAAGCAACTTTACAAGTGGGTAAAGGCAGAGACTGGAAGTTTGGAGGGCTCAGACGAAGATAAGAAGATGTAGGAAAGTTAGAACTTCCTAGAGATTTGTTGAATGCTCTGACCAAAATGCTGATAATGATATGGACAATGAAGTCCAGGCAAGGTGGTCTCAGATAGAGATGAGGAACTTGTTGTGAACTGGAATAAAGGTGACTCTTGCTATGCTTTAGTAAAGAGACTGGCAGTGTTTTGCCCCTGCCCTAGAGAAATTTGGAACTTTGAACTTGATCAAGATGATTTAGGGTATCTGGCAGAAGAAATTCCTAAGCAGCAAAGTGTTCAAGCGGTCACTTGGGTACTCTTAAAAACATTCAGTTTTATGCATTCACAAAGAGATGTTTTGAAATTGGAACTTATGTTTAAAAGGGAAGCAGAGCATACAAGTTTGGAAAATTTGCAGCCTGACAACGCAACAGAAAAGAAAAACCCATTTTCTGAGGAGAAATTCAAGTGAGTTGAAGAAATTTGCATGAGTAATGAGGAGCCAAATGTTAATTGTCAAAACAATGGGGAAATGTCTCCAGGGCACCTCAGAGTTCTTCACAGCAGCCCCTCCCATCACAGACCCAGAGGCCTAGGAGGAAAAAATGGTTTTGTGGGCTAGACCCAGAGCTTTGCTGCTTTGTGCAGTCTTAGGACTTGGTGCTCTGTGTGGCTGTGGCTTCAGAGGGTGCAAGCCTCAAGCCTTGGTGGCTTCCATGTGGTGTTAGGCCTGCAAGTGCAAAGAAGTCAATAATTGAGGTTTGGGAACCTCTGCCTAGATTTCAGAAGATGTACGGAAACGCCTGGATGCCCAGGCAGAAGTTTGCTGCAGGGGTAAAGCCCTCATGCAGAACTTATGCTAGGGCAGTATGGAAGGGAAATGTGGGGTTACAGCCCCCATCCACAAACTCCCCACAGGCACTGCCTAATGGAGTTGTGAGAAGAGGGCCACTATCCTCTAGACCCCAGAATTGTAGATCCACTGACAGCTTGCACCATGCCTCTGGAAAAGCTGCAGACACTCAGTGACAACCTGTGAAAGCAGCTGAGAGGTGGGGTGGGGGGGCTGTACCCTGCAAAGCCACAGAGGCAGAATTGCTCAAGGCTGTGGGACCCCAGCTCTTACATCAGTATGACCTGGATGTGAAACATGGAGTCAAAGGAGATCATTTTGGAGCTTTAAGATTTGACTGCCCTGCTGGATTTTGGACTTGCATGGAGCCTGTAGCCCCTTTGTTTTGGCCAATTTCTCCTATTTGGAATAGGTGTATTTACCCAATACCTGTAACCACATTGTATCCTAGGAAGTAACTAACTTGCTTTTGATTTTACCTGCTCATAGGCAGAAGGAACTTGCCTTTTCTCAGATGAGACTTTGAACTTGGACTTTTGGGTTAATGCTGGAATGAATTAGGACTTTGGGGGACCATTGGGAAGGCGTGATTGGTTTTGAAATGTGAAAGGGACATGAGATTTGGGAGGGGCCAGTGGTGGAATGATAGATACAGATAGGCTTTGTGTCCCACCCAAATATTTCATCTTGAATTATAATCCCCATAATCCCCATGTGTCAAGGGAGAGACCAGGTGGAGGTAACTGGATCACAGGGTTGGTTTCCCCATGCTGTTCTTGTGATACTGAGTGAGTTCTCATGAGATCTGATGGTTTGGGGGATTCCTCCCCTTTCACTCAACACTTCTC
The DNA here is from genome assembly GCF_030222135.1 of Aotus nancymaae. Taxonomy (NCBI): domain Eukaryota; kingdom Metazoa; phylum Chordata; class Mammalia; order Primates; family Aotidae; genus Aotus; species Aotus nancymaae. The sequence continues at coordinate 34,670,337 of NW_026988428.1, forward strand.
CTTCCTGCTGCCTTGTGAAGAAGGCACTTTGCTTCCCCTTCCCCTTCCCACATGATTGTAAGTTTCCTGAGGCTTCCCTAGCCATGCTGAACTGTGAGTCAATTAAACTTCTTTCCTTTATAAATTACCTAGTCTCAGGCAGTTTTTTTATAGCACTGTTTTCATCCCTTTATGGAAATGGACTAATAAAGAACTTTATAGTCCACATATGAAAAATGGACTAATACAGAGCTGGATCCTCATCTCTTACCTTATACAAAAATCAACTCAAGATGGATCAATGACTTAAACCTAAGACCTGAAATCATAAAAATTCTGGAAGATAACTTCAGAAAAACTCTTGTAGACATTGGCTTAGGCAAAGAGTTCATGATGAAGAATTCAAAAGCAAATACAACAAAAACAAAGATAAATAGATAGGACCTGATTAAACTAAAAAGCTTCTGCACAGCAAAAGAAATAATCAGCAGAGTAAACAGACAACCTACAGAGTGGGAGAAAAATCTACAAACTATGCATCTGACAAAGGACTAATATCCAGAATCTACAATAAACTCAAATCAGCAAGAAAAAAGCAAATTCCATCAAAAAGTTGGCAAAGGATATGAATAGACAATTCTCAAAAGAAGATTTACAAATGGTCAACAAACATATGAAAAAGTGCTAAACATCACAAATTATCAGGGAAATGCAAATTAAAACTACAGTGAAATACCACCTTACTCCTGTAAGAATGGCCATGATTAAAAAAAAAATAGATGTTGGCATGGATGCGGTGAAAAGGGAACACTTTTACACTGCTGGTGAGAATGTAAACTAATATAACCACTATGGAAAACAGTATGGAGATTCCTTAAAGAACTAAAAGTAGAACTATCATTTCATCTAGCAATCCCAGAGGTATTTACCCAGAGGAAAATAAGTCATTATAAGAAAAAAAAAAAAACTTGCCCATGCATGTTTATAGCAGCACAATTTGCAATTGCAAAAATATGAAACCAGCCTAAATGCCCACCGACCAAGTGGATAAAGAAAAGGTGGTACATATATATATAAAATACACACACACACACACACACATACACACCATGGAATACTACTCAGCCATAAAAAGGAACAAAATAATGGCATTTGCTGCAATCTGGATGAAGTTGGAGACCATTATTCTAAGTGAAGTGACTCAGGAATGGAAGACCAAACATCATGATATTCTCACAAGCAGGAGCTAAGCTATGAGGACAGAAATATGTAAGAATTATACAGCAGAGTTTGGGGACTCAAGGGGAAGGGTGAGAGAGGGGTGAGGAATAAAAAGACTACACATTGGGTACAGTGTACACTGCTTGCGTGATGGCTGCACCAAAATCTCAGAAATAACCACTAAAGAACTTTTCCATGCAACCAAACACCACCTCTTCCCCCCAAACTGTTGAAATAAAAATAAATTAAAAATTTTAAATAATTTCTTAATTTAAGAATGTGAAAGGTAAGCTACAGAGTAGGAGATGTTTATTCTTTTTTTTTTTTTTTTGAGACAATGTCTCGCTCTTTCACCTAGGTTGGAGTGGAGTGGTGTGAATATGGCTCACTGCTGCCTCAATCTCCTGGGCTCAAGTGATCCTCCTGCCTCAGCCTCCCATGGTGCTGGGACCACAAGTGTATGTCACCATATCCGGCTAATTTTCTTTTCTCTTTCTTTTTCTTTCTTTCTTTTTTCTTTTTTTTTTTTTTTTTGGCAGAGATGGGGTCTCACTTTGTTGCCCAAGCTGATCTTGAACTCCTGACCTCAAGTGAACCTCCCATCTCAGCCTCCCAAAATGCTGGGATTACAGGCATCAGCCACCAGACCCAGCCAGGAAATATTTATAACAAAAAATTGACAAAGTATTTGTAGGAAAACAGCCTGTTGAATGGCGAGAGTAATGTCATCTTGAAGCAAAACCACCATAATGACTGATGGTCATTAACCATCAGTCATTAACCACCATAACACCTGCGTGCCAAGGTGTTCTGCAGCAGTGTCTTTAAGCAATACCCTTAGTAGAGGTAACTCCTCATAAAGATGTTTATCTAACCTACCCAGTTGTCATGAGTTCCAAAAGAAAGTCAGATGTGACCAGCTGCACATCTTAACCCTAGAGTTTGCTATCTAAAGGATACTTTCTGGAGGGTGGGTGCCCTTTCTCAGCTACCAGAGACATTACTTCTAAGTCCCTGTTAAATGTTTCTTTCTGAGAAACAGGATTTATCAGCCTTTTTCCTCAGTCTTTGGCTCTCTCAAGCCTTTGGGGGTAGGTCTGCATAGACCTGCTCATCATGGAACAGGAACAGGATTATTATTTTTTTAGACGGAGTCTTGCTCTGTCACCAGGCTGGAATGCAGTGGCGCAATCTTGGGTCACTGCAACCTCCGCCTCCTGGGTTCAAGCATTTCTTCTGCCTCGGCCTTCTAAGTAGCTGGGACCACAGGCATGTGCCACCGTGCCTGGCTAATTTTTTTATATTTTTAGTAGAGACGGGGTTTCACCATGTTGGCCAGGATGGTCTTGATCTCTTGACCTCATGATCTGCCTGCCTCAGCCTCCAAAGTGCTGGGACTACGGGCATGAGCCACCGTGCCCAGCCAGGAACAGGATTATTATCCAGACCTATAAAAATCTCTTACAATTCAACATGTGACTCTCGTGATGGCAAGGACTTTTGTTTTGTGTTCTGTTATAGCCTAAGCTCTTATAACAATGTGTGGCGTGGAGAAGGCAGTCAATGAAATCAACACGCAAAGACAAAGATGAGCAAATAAATGGCATAAATTGGTACCCAACATGAAATAATCAATGTTCCCTAGATATATGAAAAGAAATTCAGCCGGGCGCAGTGGCTCACGCCTGTAATCCCAGCACTTTGGGAGGCCGAGGCGGGTGGATCACTAGGTCAAGAGATCGAGACCATCCTGGTCAACATGGTGAAACCCCGTCTCTACTAAAAATACAAAAAATTAGCTGGGCATGGTGGTGCGTGCCTGTAATCCCAGCTACTCAGGATGCTGAGGCAGGAGAATTGCCTGAACCGAGGAGGCCGAGGTTGTGGTGAGCCGAGATCGCGCCATTGCACTCCAGCCTGGGTAACAAGAGCGAAACTCCGTCTCAAAAAAAAAAAGAAATTCAAATACTCAAAATCATTCAAAATCAGTAAAATGCCAACTAAAACCACAAGTTCCCAACTCACACCCACAAGATATGTAAAAAATTAAAAAGCATTTGTTACAACTTGGCAGATCCTATAGAAAAAGCAAAAGAGAAAGATACCTAAAGGCCTGGTACAGTGGCTCACCTCTGTAATCCCAGCACTTTGGGAGGCTGAGGCAGGTGGATCATTTGAGGTCAGGAGTTCGAGACCAGCCTAGCCAACATGGTGAAACCCCATCTCTACTCAAAACACAAAAATTAGCTGGGCATGGTGGTGGGGGCCTGTGGTCCCATCTACTTGGGAGGCTGAGGCAGGAGAATTGCTTGAACCTGGGAGACAAAGGCTGCAGTGAGCCGAGACTGCGCCACTGTACTCCAGCCGGGTGACAGAGTGAGACTCCATCACACACACAAAAAGAAAAAGCATTGGTGAAGACATGAGCAATGGGAACATTATGTGTTGCTAGTTGAAGAGTATGCATGTGTATATATGTGTATGTATATGTATCTGAGTGTGTGTGTATATATATGCATATATATAATAATTATTTTTAGAGACAGGGTCTTACTCTTGTCACCTAGGCTGGAGTACAGTGGCATGATCAGGGTTCACTGCAGCCTTGAGCTCCTGCTGGGGTCAAGCGATCCTTCCACCCAAGCAGCTGTGATTACAGGCATGTGTCACCATGCCCAGCTAATTTTTAAAAATTTTTTGTAGAGATGAGGTCTTGCTCTGTTGCCCAGGCTGGTCTTAAACTCATGGCTTTATGCAATCCTCCCACCTCAGCCTCCCAAAGTGCTGGGATTACAGGTGTGACCCATCATGCCTGGCTTGAAGAGAATATTGGTAAAACATTCTGGAAAACAATTTGGCATTATTTAGAGAAGGTGATGGTATTCTTTATGACTCAGTAATCCTACCACTAGTATGTAGTACAGAGACTCATACTCATATGCATAATAGTATTAGTTGTAATAGCAAAAACCTGGAAACAGTGCAAATGTCCATTGATAATAGATTCTAAAGTAGATAAGTACATTGTGGCATATGCACATGATGGGTGTGGGTGAAAGTGAATGAACTGCAGTTAGATAACCACAGAATTGAATGTAAAGAACCTAATGCTGAATAAAAACCAAGAACTAGCTGCGAGAGAGAATTCATCATATGATTCCATTTATATGAAGCTCATGTAATGAGTAATCTTATGTGTCAACCTGATTGGACTAAGGGATATCCAGATGACTGGTAATCACAACTGCTGGGAGTATCTGTGAGGGTGTTTCTATAAGAGATGTACCTTGGAATCAGGAGAATGAGGAAAAAAGATCATTCTCACCACTGTAAGTGGGCATCATCTAATCTGTTGAGGTCCCATTAGAACAGAAAGGTAGAAGGAGGACAAATTTTCTGTCTTCTTTTTCTTAAATGGGTATTCTTATACTGGTATTCTTTAAATGAACATATATTTTATAAATATCCTTTATATGTATTAGATATTTGGTAGGACAAACATAATGAATGGGGTGGTGTATACATGGATGTTTGAATTGTTATTACTTAAATTCTGTGTAATAAAATAGTTTTATTTTAAAAATGGCTAGCACTCAGCTATGCCCCAAGTGGGAAGATAAAACCTCCCCAAAGCCCAGGCCCTGGGCCCTGGTTACTAATGCCCTCATCCTCAATCACCATGGCTCTCAAGCTTTCACTTGGAAAGCAGAGGTAGGATATTTTGTTTTGAGGCTCACTTAATTTTATCTAAAAATTTTTAATAAGGTCAGGTGCAGTGACTCATGCCTATAATCCCTGTACTTTGGGAGGCTGAGGCAGGCTGATCGCTTGACTCAGTTCGAGACCAGCCTGGGCAACACAGTGAATATATATAAAAAAAAAATACACAAATATACCAAAAAAAGAAAAGAAAAAAAATTAGCCAGGTAAAGTAGCAACACCTGTAGTCCCAGCTACTTGGGAGGCTGAGGCAGGAGAATCACTTGAGCCTTGCAGGCAGAGGTTACAGTGAGCTGAGATCATGCCACTGCACTACTCCAGCCTCAGTGACAGAGTGAGACCCTGCCTGGAAAAAAAAAAATTAATGGGATGAAGTAGGTTAAGCTAAGAGAGCTTCTGTGTACAAGGTCTCTTTTTCTGAGAGGAGAAATAAAGTCCAGCTTCTATTCTTAAAAATTAACAAAAACCAACAAAATTTTTAAAAAAAACAAAGAAGGGAATAAAAGGTGAGGAAGTGGGCCGGGTGCAGTGGCTCACACTTGTAATCCCAGCACTTTGGGAGGCCAAGATATATGGATTCCTTCAGGCCAGGAGTTCAAGACCAGCCTGTGCAATGTAGACTTTGTCTCTATGAAAACAAGCAAAAAAAGTTGGGCACCACGCCCATAATCTAAGCACTTTGGAGGCCAAGGCAGGTGGATCACCTGAGGTCGGGAGTTCAAGACCAGCCTGACCAACATGGTGAAACCCCATCTTGAAAAAAAATAAAAATAAATAAATAATAAAAATAAAAATAAAAACGTTGAGGAAGAGGAAAGTAGAAACTGTAATTGTAAACAACTTTTTGTTGGGAGGCCGAGGCGGGTGGATCACGAGGTCAAGAGATCGAGACCATCCTGGTCAACATGGTGAAACCCCGTCTCTACTAATACAAAAAATTAGCTGGGCACGGTGGCGCGTGCCTGTAATCCCAGCTACTCAGGAGGCTGAGGCAGGAGAATTGCCTGAACCCAGGAGGCAGAGGTTGCGGTGAGCCGAGATCGCGCCATTGCACTTCAGCCTGGGTATCAAGAGCGAAACTCGGTCTCAAAAAAAAAAAAAAAAAAAAAAAAAACCAACTTTTTGGGTGAAATTTTGCTATAGAGGGAAGCAGGGGATATAGAGGCAATTGAAGACTTTTCAAAGGTGGGAGAAACCAGATGTATTATCTGTTGCTGCATAACAAATTATCCCAAAATGCAGTGGCTTAAAGCAACAAAAATTTATCTCACATTTTCTGTGGGTCAGAACTTTTGAGTGTAGTTTCACTGGGTATCTCTGACTTAAGGTCTCTCATGAGGTTGCAGTAGGGTGTCAGCCAGAACTGTGGTCTCATCTGAAGGTGTGATCAGGGAAGATCTGCCTCTAAGCAGATCTTCAGTCATGCGGTGTTGCATGACTCAGCTCTTAGTGGCTGTTCAACTGAGGACTTCAGTTCCTCAATAGCTCTTGCTGGCAGCCTTTCCACAGGGCCACAGGGCAGCTTACAACATGGCAACAGCTTTATCTCAGAGGAACAGGGCTGGAGAGAGTGCTTAGGACAGACATCACTACCTTTTTATAACCCAATCTTAAGCGTGGTAGCCCATTACCTCTGTAACTTTCTATTTACTAGAAGTGAGTCACGAAATCCAGCTGACACTAAAGGAGAGGGAACTGACTAAGGATGTGAATACAGGAGACAGGGTTCATTGGCAGGTATTTTGGAGGCTGCCTGCCACACCAGAGGTATTTGTCTATGGATAGAAGTGATCCCACCATAGAGCAGAAATGACAATGTAGGAGAGGAGAAAAGGCAGAGGAAATCCAGGAAGAAGACCTCTGCAGTTATTGATCCACCACCTTTTTCATTTTATGTAGAGATGGGGTCTTGGTGTGTTGCCCAGGCTAGAGTGCTGTGGCTCTTCACAGGCACGGTCTCACTACTGATCAGCATAGGAATTCTGATCAACTCCATTTCCAGTCTGGGACAGTCACCCCTCCTTAGGCAACCTGGTGGTTCCCCACTACCTGAAGGTCACCATATTGATGCCAGAGTTAGTGCATTAACCAGTCAACATAGCACACAAGCGATCCTCTTGCCTTAGCCTCCTGAGTAGCTAGGACTACAGGTATGTGCCACTGTGCCCAGCCCACTGCCTGTGTCACTGCTATTTAATGACTTGGCTGCATATACTTGCTTTATAAGTCAGTTGAACTACTATTATCTGTCATAGCAAGACCCATCATCCCTATGATGTTGGCTGTGGGTTTAAAAAAAGAAAATAAAAAGTCATCTTGCCCTCTTTACAAAGGCATACACAATCTGATTGCATTTCTCACACACAGAAACACACACACCCCAACTATGTTTACTCCACTTTCTAATATCACCTTCCACTAAAATATCTGGGGAACGAGGACTTTGTTTCTTGTTAGCCCATAGAGATCAGCTTATGCTGCAACTTGTTTCTCCAATATCACCTCCTCCACCCTCCCGATTTTGGCACAGCTCTGAGCCTCTGCTCCCTTTCCCACATGTTACCATGTGTAAGTCCCAAACTAATGTGCTCCTTTTATCTAATGCTGCCAACCGCACCAGCCTCAGAAGATGGTATGAGCAAGGCAGCTATCCTTTTATTGACCTCTACTTTAATTCACCACCACCTCACCAACTTCCCACAGCCCACATGGTCTTCTTATTACTGAAGGTGTTGGGTTAACAAAGGCAAAGTTCAGTATAGGTCAAGATAGGAATGATAGAACAATTTAAAGCTGAACATTAGACATCGCTTTTAAAACCCTTGGGTTATGTTAGAGAAAACTTACCCAGTGTTACTCATTACAGCAAGGCAGACTTTATTCAGGACCATCTGGATAGGGATAGGGACCATGGCAATGGGATTTTGTAGTGGGTAGAGGGACTGGGCTAAAATCCAAACACAGCAAGGGCAAGAGAGAATTTGCAGCCAAGGAGCAGGGTAGGGGTGTCAGTGGACAGAAAATTACTAGGAGGTAGCATCAGGAGTAATGGGATTCTGGCTAACCGACCTAACAGGATTCTTGCTGGACAGGCCAGGGTGATCAGACATCACCTGGGGTATAGTGGTGGATGAGGAACCCGATCAGACCTTGAGAGTGAGGGGATTCTTTTCTCACTCTCTCTCTCTCACTGTCTCTCTCACTCTCTCTCTTCCCCTCCTTTCTCTCTCTCTCTCCCTTCTTTTTTTCCTTATTTTTTTTCTTTTCTTTCTTTCTTTCTTTCCTTTCTTTCTTTTCTTTCTTCTTGAGACAGAGTTTCGCTCTTGTTGCCCAAGCTGGAGTGCAATGATGTGATCTCGGCTCACTGCAACCTCTGCCTCCCCGGTTCAAGCGATTCTCCTGCCTCAGCCTCCCAAGTAGCTGGGATTACAGGCATGCACCACCACACCCGGCTAATTTTGTATTTTTAGTAGAGACGGGATTTCTCCATATGGGTCAGGCTGGTCTCGGTATCCTGACCTCAGGTGATGCGCCTGCCTCGGCCTCCCAAAGTGCTGTGACTACAGGCGTGAGCCGCTGCGCCTGGCCCAGAGGGGTTCATTCTAAACTGACCTACTCCCCGCACTTTACCCGCGCGCCCCTGCCCCGCCCTGCCTGCACTCGTGCTTCCCCACCTCGCCCCCAGACCGTGCGCCCCACGTGCCCAGGGCGGGTGGGAAGTACCTGCCGCCATCTTGCTCACCAGCCTCCAAAATGTGGCTGGGGCTCCTGAGTGCAGCGCTATTGTTTGTGGGGAGCTCTCACTTATACTCAGACCCCCACTCGCTCTCCGGAAAGCCCAGGCTCGGCCCCTCGCTGGAACCGGCCGCTGGTTCCCAGCAGGCTGAAGCCTCCGCAAGAGGCCCGGGCGGCGGAGGGAAGGAGGGGCGCACACAAAGGGCAGTACCTGTTTGCGCCTGTCTCTGGGCGGCCTCTCTCGCCTTTTCCGCACCGCTACAGTCTGTGAATTTGGGTTCCTCCTTTTCTGTTGTCCCAACCGCCTTTAACTAAAATTTTACATACCTAACCAGTTTCTAGGCCCGTTATAATAACAGTAGTCCTAACAGTAAAATGACACATTTGTATTGTGAATCTGTATTTTCTCCTCAAAACATTCTGGGGTTTATCATCCCTATTTTATAGATTAATAAGTCAGGGGATAAAGAGTTGAAAGGGAGGGCGACTAGGTGACCATTTCATGCTATAGTAGAGAAAAATTAGCCCAGGTGAAATGGTGAGCATTAGAATGTGCAGCTCTCAACTCATCGTTCCCAGGCTCTTTAACTGCTGTTTCACACAAGGAAGAATGTGATACGTGGCCAGAAAAACTTATATTTTTGGGGACTAGAGTTTTAAAATTAATGGATTGTGTTGACTTCATGTCTGTTTGTAAGTATGGCATAATTGTCTTAACCCTCCAAGTTTCTTTCAAAATATGGGCATGTCTCTGGTATGTTAGCTTGTTTAATGTTTTTTTAGATAGGAACTTAAAGGATCACGTTAATATGTTCAGCTTAGGAAGTAACATATAATATAGAGGCTCAGTCCAAATAACGTATCATTTTTATTTTTAGATTGTGGAACGGCACCACTTAAGGATGCACTGCAAGGGTCTCGGATTATAGGGGGCACAGAAGCTCAAGCTGGCACATGGCCTTGGGTGGTGAGCCTGCAGGTTAAACATGGCCACATTCTTTCTCATGTATGTGGGGGAACCCTAGTGAGAGAGAGGTGGGTCCTCACAGCTGCCCACTGCACTAAAGACGCTAGGTATGTATTCAGAACACAACCATTTTATCCTCTTATGGGATAGTTTGAAGTGATAGAGGACCGTTTAACTTCAGCCATTCTCAGTTAAGCTATGTTTGCAAATAGCCATAATGCCTTCCTTATACATAGTACATTGTATTTGCTGAAAGAAATCCTTTATTTTTTATTTATTTTTATTTATTTTTTTTTGAGATGGAGTGTCGCTCTGTTGCCCGGGCTGGAGGGCAGTGGTGCAATCTCAGCTCACTGCAATCTCTGCCTCCTGGGCTCATGTGATTCTCCTGCCTCAGCCTCCTGAGTAGCTGGGATTACAGGTGCCTGCCACCATGCCCGGCTAATTTTTATATTTTTAGTAGAGACAAGGTTTTGCCACGTTGGCCAGGCCGGTCTCGAACTCTTGACCTCAGGTAATCCACCAGCCTCTGCCTTCCAAAGTGCTTGGATTGCAGGCATGAGCTACAACCAGCCTGCCCTCTATCATGCTGTACTCTTTCCTAGAGATGTCTAATCTACCTCTGTTTCAGCAATCACCATGTGCTGTCAACTCCTAGGTCTCTCCTGATGAGTCATATTTCCAGCTCCCTCCAATGCAGATATATTGGAGTCACATTCTAAATAAGTCCAAAACGGAGTTTACTTTCCTCTGATACTGTTTCTTCTCTATTTTCTCAGTTAATACCATCATCAACAGTTCCATCACCCAGAGAGTTACCTGATTTCTCCCACTTCACCTATCCAGGTGGTCCCCAAGGCCTGTGAAGGCTCTCTGTACAGTATCTTAAGTTTGCTTCTTCTGTTCCTTAACCCGCCCTACTGATTAAAGTAGATGCAGAATATCAGTCTCCCTATCCCTAGCTTATGACTTATCATACTTATATTTACTACTATGATAATAACTGTCCTAATGAATGTGAAATGGTAGCTCATTGTGGCTTTTCTATCAGTTTCCCAAATTACTAGTGATGTTAAGCATTTTCTATGCGTTTATTGGCCATTTGTGTATCTCCTTTGGAGAAATGTCTATTCAAGTCCTTTGTCCATTTTAGAACTGGGCTCTTTGCTATTTTGTTGAGTTGTAGGAGTTCTTTATGTATTCTGGATATTAATCTGTTGTCAGACACATGATTTGCAAATATTTCCTCCCATTCTGTGGGTCATCTTTTCACTCTCTTGATAGTGTCCTTTGATACACAAAAGCTTTTAATTTCGATGAAGTCAAATGTATCTGTTTTTTTCTTTTGTTGCCTGTGTTTCTGGTGTAATATGTAAGAAATCATTATATCAAATCCAGTATCATGAAGCTTTTCCCCTATGTTTTCTTCTAAGAGTTTATACCTTTTAGCTCTTAGATTTAGATCTGTGATCCATTTTGAGTCAATTTTTGCATAAAGTATCAGGTAAGGGTATAACGTCATTGTTTTACATGTGGCTATCCAGGTTTTCCCAGCTCTGTCTGTTGAAAAGTTTGTCCTTTCCCCATTGGATGGTATTGGTACCCTCATTGAAAATCAGTTGATCATATATGAGAGGGTGTGTTTCTGGGCTCTCAGTTCTTCACCATTGATGTATAGATCTGTCCTTATGCTAGTATCACACACTGTTTGGATTAGTATGGCTCTGTAGTAAGTAGTTTTTATTGGTGGTTTGTTTTTTTGTGTTTTTTTTTTAGACACAGTCTCGTTTTGTCTACCAGGCTGGCAGGCAGTGGCACGATCTCAGCTCACTGCAACCTCCACCTCCCAGGCTCAGGTGATCCTCCCACCTCAGCCTACTGAATAGCTGGGACTACAGCTGTGCACCACCATGTCTGACTAATTTTTGTATTTTTTTTGTAGAGACAGGGTTTCACTATGTTGCCTAGGCTGCTCTGGAACTCCTGGGCTCAAGTGATCTGCCCGTTTGGCCTCCCAAAGTGGTGGGATTGCAGGTGTGAGCCACTGGGAATGGAAATTAGTTCAGCCCCTGTGGAAACCAGTTTGGAGATTTCTCAGAGAACTTAAAAACAGAACTATCGTTTGACACAGCAATCCCATTACTGAATATATACCTGAAGAAATAGAAATAATTTTACCGTAAAGACACATGCATGCATATGTTCATCACTGCACTATTCACAATAGCAAAGACATGGAATCAACCTAGATGCTCGTCAATGATGGACTGGATAAAGAAAATGTGTACATACACCATGGAATACTATGCAGTTATGAAAAAGAATGAAATCATATCCTTTGTAGCAACATAGCTGGAGCTAGAGGTCATTATCCAAAGCAAATTAATACAGGAACAGAAAACCAAATATTGCATGCTATCTCCTATAAGCGGGAGCCAAACACTGAGTACACATGGACATGAAGTAGGGAATAACAGACACTGGGGCCTCCCTGAGGGTGGAGACGGGGACTGAAAAACTAGCTATTGGGTACTATGCTCATTACATGGGTGGTGAAATCATCTGCACACCAAACCCCTGCCACACAGTTTACCCATGTGACAAACCAGCACATGTACCTCCGAACGTAACATGAAAGTTAGGGAAAAAATATAAATAAAAGTGTTTGGCACCTCCCCACTTGCCATCTTGCTCCTTCTCATCATGCGATGCTCCTGTTCTCCTTTCTCCTTCCATCGTGATTGTAAGCTCCCTGAAGCCCTCACCACAAGCAATGCCAGCACCATGGTTTCTGTGCAGCCTGCAGAACCGTCAGCCAATCAAACCTCTTTTCTTTTTTTTTTTTTTTTTTTTTTTTTTTTTTTTTGAGACGGAGTTTCGCTCTTGTTACCCAGGCTGGAGTGCAATGGCGCGATCTCGGCTCACCGCAACCTCCGCCTCCTGGGTTCAGGCAATTCTCCTGCCTCAGCCTCCTGAGTAGCTGGGATTACAGGCACGCGCCACCGTGCCCAGCTAATTTTTGTATTTTTAGTAGAGACGGGGTTTCACCATGTTGACCAGGATGGTCTTGATCTCTTGACCTCGTGATCCACCCGCCTCGGCCTCCCAAAGTGCTGGGATTACAGGCTTGAGCCACCGCGCCCGGCCACCTCTTTTCTTTATAAATTACCCAGTTTTACCATGTTGGTCAGGCTGGTCTTGAATTCCTGACCTCGTGATCCACCCACCTCAGCCTCCCAAGTGCTGGGATTACAGGCGTGAGCCTCCACACCCAGCCCAAATATTTATTTATTACAAAGCAAGAATGGCCAAATACATATGAATGTACCACTGTTTGTTAATCCATCTACTACTTGAAGGATATTTAAGTTGTTTCCAATTTGGTCAATTATGAGTAAAGCCACTATAAACACTTGTGTGAACTAGGTTTTCTTTTCACTTGTGTAAATACCCAAGAGTGAGACTACCTTGTCAAATGGTAAGTGTATGTGCAATCTTATATTTAAAAAAATAAAGAAGTAGACCTTTTTTTTTTTTTTGAGATGGAGTTTCGCTTTTGCCCAGGCTGGAGTACAGTGGTGCAATCTCGGCTCACTGCAACCTCCGCCTCCCGGGTTCAAGCAATTCTCCTTCCTCAGCCTTCCGGGTAGCTGGGATTACAGGCGCACGCCACCATGCCCAGCTAATTTTCTTATATTTTTAGTAGAGACAGGGTTTCACCATGTTGGCCAGGATGGTCTTGATCTCTTGACCTCATGATCTGCCTGCCTCGGCCTCCCAAAGTGCTGGGATTACAGGCTTGAGCCACTGTGCCTGGCACCTTTTTTATTAAGTTATATAACATGAGCATTTTTCCATGTCAATATATGTTGCTTCTGTTTTCCACTTTGTAGAATTGCCAAAATTTCTGTGGTAAATATTTTTTTAGCTAAATTTTTGTGTTCATCTTTTATTTCCTTGGGATAAATTCTAGGAAGTAGAACTGCAGAGTCAAATGCAATGCAGCTTTTTTAGCCTATTGATACATGTTGTCAAATTGCCTATCTCTTTACACTTTCTGCCATGAATAAGAGTGCCCTTTTTCCTCTAACTGTCTACACTGAGTGTTATCATCACACACACACACACACACTCACGCTCACTTAATGTTGCCGGTTTGAAGGATGAAGAGTTATCTCCGTATTTGTAAGCAACAGTGTATAAAGTGAAAGTTCCTGCTTTGTAATTCAATTCCTGATGTTAAGTACTGTTAACCTCTTGTGGTTTTAATTGTTGACTGTTTCGCTTGTTTGGGTTTGGTTTTTTGCTTGCTTGCTTTTTTAAGACAGCCAAGATCTATTAGTTGCTTCTTGTTTTTACCTTTAGTGTCATGCTTTATCAAATCCTTTCTTGTGTCAGTGTTACATATTCATCTATGTTATTTTCTGGTTTCGTTTTTTAATTCACGTGCTAAGTTAATATCCAAATGTTTCATTCCAGTAAGTTTCAAAAACATTATAAAAGCAGAGGGAATATTTTAGTGAACTCCCATGTACCCATCATCCAGCTTCCTGTTATCAACTGACACCTGATCTCGTCTCACCTACACCCTCACCATGCCCCCTCCAATTATTTTGAAGCAAATCTCAGACATATCACTTTGGGTATCTCTAAAAGATAGGAACTCTTTATTTATTTTATTTATTTATTTTTTTATTTGAGATGGAGTTTCGCTTTTGTTACCCAGGCTGGAGTGCAATGGCGCGATCTCGGCTCACCGCAACCTCCGCCTCCTGGGTTCAGGCAATTCTCCTGCCTCAGCCTCCTGAGTAGCTGGGATTACAGGCACGCGCCACCGTGCCCAGCTAATTTTTGTATTTTTAGTAGAGACGGGGTTTCACCATGTTGACCAGGATGGTCTTGATCTCTTGACCTCGTGATCCACCCGCCTCGGCCTCCCAAAGTGCTGGGATTACAGGCTTGAGCCACCGCGCCCGGCCACCTCTTTTCTTTATAAATTACCCAGTTTTACCATGTTGGTCAGGCTGGTCTTGAATTCCTGACCTCGTGATCCACCCACCTCAGCCTCCCAAGTGCTGGGATTACAGGCGTGAGCCTCCACACCCAGCCCAAATATTTATTTATTACAAAGCAAGAATGGCCAAATACATATGAATGTACCACTGTTTGTTAATCCATCTACTACTTGAAGGATATTTAAGTTGTTTCCAATTTGGTCAATTATGAGTAAAGCCACTATAAACACTTGTGTGAACTAGGTTTTCTTTTCACTTGTGTAAATACCCAAGAGTGAGACTACCTTGTCAAATGGTAAGTGTATGTGCAATCTTATATTTAAAAAAATAAAGAAGTAGACCTTTTTTTTTTTTTTGAGATGGAGTTTCGCTTTTGCCCAGGCTGGAGTACAGTGGTGCAATCTCGGCTCACTGCAACCTCCGCCTCCCGGGTTCAAGCAATTCTCCTTCCTCAGCCTTCCGGGTAGCTGGGATTACAGGCGCACGCCACCATGCCCAGCTAATTTTCTTATATTTTTAGTAGAGACAGGGTTTCACCATGTTGGCCAGGATGGTCTTGATCTCTTGACCTCATGATCTGCCTGCCTCGGCCTCCCAAAGTGCTGGGATTACAGGCTTGAGCCACTGTGCCTGGCACCTTTTTTATTAAGTTATATAACATGAGCATTTTTCCATGTCAATATATGTTGCTTCTGTTTTCCACTTTGTAGAATTGCCAAAATTTCTGTGGTAAATATTTTTTTAGCTAAATTTTTGTGTTCATCTTTTATTTCCTTGGGATAAATTCTAGGAAGTAGAACTGCAGAGTCAAATGCAATGCAGCTTTTTTAGCCTATTGATACATGTTGTCAAATTGCCTATCTCTTTACACTTTCTGCCATGAATAAGAGTGCCCTTTTTCCTCTAACTGTCTACACTGAGTGTTATCATCACACACACACACACACGCTCACGCTCACTTAATGTTGCCGGTTTGAAGGATGAAGAGTTATCTCCGTATTTGTAAGCAACAGTGTATAAAGTGAAAGTTCCTGCTTTGTAATTCAATTCCTGATGTTAAGTACTGTTAACCTCTTGTGGTTTTAATTGTTGACTGTTTCGCTTGTTTGGGTTTGGTTTTTTGCTTGCTTGCTTTTTTAAGACAGCCAAGATCTATTAGTTGCTTCTTGTTTTTACCTTTAGTGTCATGCTTTATCAAATCCTTTCTTGTGTCAGTGTTACATATTCATCTATGTTATTTTCTGGTTTCGTTTTTTAATTCACGTGCTAAGTTAATATCCAAATGTTTCATTCCAGTAAGTTTCAAAAACATTATAAAAGCAGAGGGAATATTTTAGTGAACTCCCATGTACCCATCATCCAGCTTCCTGTTATCAACTGACACCTGATCTCGTCTCACCTACACCCTCACCATGCCCCCTCCAATTATTTTGAAGCAAATCTCAGACATATCACTTTGGGTATCTCTAAAAGATAGGAACTCTTTATTTATTTTATTTATTTATTTTTTTATTTGAGATGGAGTTTCGCTTTTGTTACCCAGGCTGGAGTGCAATGGCGCGATCTCGGCTCACCACAACCTCCGCCTCCTGGGTTCAGGCAATTCTCCTGCCCCAGCCTCCTGAGTAGCTGGGATTACAGGCACGCGCCACCATGCCCAGCTAATTTTTTGTATTTTTAGTAGAGACGGGGTTTCACCATGTTGACCAGGATGGTCTCGATCTGTTGACCTCATGATCCACCCGCCTCGGCCTCCCAAAGTGCTGGGATTACAGGCGTGAGCCACCGCGCCCAGCAGGAACTCTTTATTTAAAAGATCTGTACATTTAAATATTTAATCTGTTTGGAGTTTATTTTGGTGTTTAGTGTTATTTCAGGGATCTAATTTTATTTCTCTTTTTAAATAACTAGTTGCCCCAATACCACATGCTGAATAATTCATTCTTTGGTCCATTGATAAAATATGTTGCCTTAGTAACATTAAATTCTCATGTACTTGAACCTGTTTCTGGATTTCCTGTCCCATCGGTCTTTTTATCCTTTCCTAGATCATGATACTCATGTTAGTTGATATTTTATGTCACATGAAACTAGAATTAAAGTTTTTTATTATTAATCTTCCATGAGAACAAAACTAGTGGGAGATTAAGAATATGTACTTAGTGAAATAAAGATGTTTATAATAAGAATGTTTACTTTCTTTCAGCAATCCTTTAATGTGGAGAGCTGTGATTGGAACTAATAATATACATGGGCACCATCCTCATACCAAGAAGATAAAAATTAAAGCAATCATTATTCATCCAAACTTCATTTTGGAATCTTACGTAAATGACATTGCACTTTTTCACTTAAAAAAAGCAGTGAGATATAATGACTATATTCAGCCTATTTGCCTACCTTTTGATGTTTTCCAAATCCTGGATGGAAACACAAAGTGTTTTGTAAGTGGCTGGGGAAGAACAAAAGAAGAAGGTAATTATAGTCTGAATTTTACTGATACACATTTTCCTGATTATAAGCAGAGGAAGGTCAGACCTTTTATACACAGTCACGTACCACATAATGACATTTAGGTCAATGACAGACTGCATACACGATGGTGGTCTATAAGATTATTTTTCCATATGTTTACTGAACCTTTTTTTTTTTTTTTAATCTACTGTATCACAGCTGTCTACAATACTTAGGACAGCTGAACAGGTTGTAGCCTAGGCGTACCAGGCTATACCATAGACCCTAGGGGTGCAGCAGACTGTACCATCTAGGTTTATGGAAGTGCACTCTATCATGGTTGCACAACAGAATTGCCTAATGATGTATTTCTCAGAATATTCTCCATCACTAAGTGATGCCTGACTGTGTTTCTTTCTTTCTATGTATTATCTTTTTATCACTTTATCCCACGAGATTGAAAAGTATTATAGGTCCTTATAAAACACAAAAAAAACTTTTGGAGGGGGTGGGTCTGTTTTTTTTTTAACTCCTGGGAAGGAGAGAGAAAATTCTCTTCAAAGCAGAAACAGAGACTTTCTCTGGTTGTACATGCCAAGATATGTGAACCTTAAGATAGAATGATAGTTCCAAGTGTTTCTGTAGTTTAAACTCAGATTACGAAGCCAGCTCTGTGGCAGAATTGTCTCTCTTAAGTAAGACATTTCTGGCTATGAGGAATCATATTTAGTTTCCTTTTAATTTATTTAATGCCTTATTTAGTATCAGGCAAGCTGATTGCGATATGTATTTTTAGTGTGCATGGGGCACTAAATGTTAACTGACTGAACTAATGGGAGGAATGAAAAATAGATGACACAGTCTCTTTGTCTTTGTCTTTCCCAGCTATGATTTGGGAGAGTTTACCATGTTTCAGGCCCTGTTTTTGTTATTTAAAACACTTTTTTTTTTTTTAGAGATGGAGGTCTCACTCTGTCACCCAGGCTGCAGCACAGGGGTATAACTGTAGCTCACTGCAGCCTCGAGCTCCTAGGCTTGAGCAATTCTCCTGCCTCAGCCTCTCCAATAGCTGGGACTACAGGCACATAACACCACACCCAGCTTTTTAAAACATTTTATGTATGTAGATACGTATGTTTATTTATTTATTTATTTATTTAAAGACAGGGTCTTGCTCTGTCACCCAGGCTGGAGTGCAGTGGGAGGATCAAAGCTCACTGTAACCTTGACCTGGTCTCAAGTAATCCTCCTGCCTCAGCCTCCCAGGTAACTGGGACTACAGGCATGTGCCACCATGCCCAGCCAATTTTTTCATTTTTTTGTAGAGACAGGGTCTTGCCATGTTTCCTAGGCTGATATTGAACTCCTGTCCTCAAGAAATCCTCCTGCCTCAGCCTCCCGAAGTGCTGACATTACAGGTATGAGCCATTGTCCCCAACTTTTGTTTGTTTTTAAGAGACCGTCTTGCTGTGTTGCCCAGGCTGGTCTCGAACTCCTGGCCTCAAGCAATCCAGCTGCTTCGGTCTCCTGAGTAGCTGGGTTCATAGGCATGAGCACCATGCCTGTCCTGGGTCCTGTTTTAAATATACTACTTTATCTTATGCCCCAATATTCCTAAAAGGGAGTTAATGTTATTTTTACCCCATTTAACAGACCAGGAATTGAGAATCTCAGAGGTTAAGAAACTGGGACTGAAATCTAAGTCTCTTTTGTTCTAAAACCTGAATATTTAACAACTGCATTAAACTGCTCTTGAGGGAATCATAGTCCAGTTAGGAATATACGAGGTTAAGTACTAAGACTCTTTTTTCTTCCTATTCCCCACAGGCCCTAGCCATTTAAATGTTTGTGGATTATTTAGCTAGGATGTAGATAAATGTATGAAAGATCTGTGAATTATTATTTTTCTTTTTTTCCATCTCTGGATACTTTTTAAGGAAGATAAGGAAAGCAACATGCTGTACGGAAAGGAACATGGGCTTTAGAATGACAGACCTGTCTCAATCCCAGCCTGCTACCACGGGCTCGCTGAATGACCATGGGCATGTTTTTGACTCTTTAATAACAATTAGAACAACAATAATAGAAACCATTTGTTTAGAGTCAGGTACTTAATAAAATGCTAAGCATTGTAATGAATTATCTCATTTAATACCCCAGCAACACTATAGAAAATACTATAAAATGAATGAGTAAAATAAAGCTTAAAGAGGTTAAATAAGTTGCTCAAACTAATAAAATAACTAAGTGATAAAGTCAGAATTCAAGCCCAGTTCTGCCTCTCGCAAAATGCATGTATTTCCACCATATATATATATACGTGTGTGTACATATTTATATATATATATGTGTATATATATGTGTCTATACATACATATATATGTGTGTGTGTGTGTGTGTGTGTGTGTGTATATATATATGTCTCAAATATATATATATATTTGAGACAGAGTCTCACCCTGTTGCCCAGCCTGGAGTGCAATGACACGATCTTAGCTCACTGCAACCTCTGTCTCCCGGGTTCAAGCGATTCTTCTGCCTCAGCCTCCCAAGTAGCTAGGATTACAAGCACATGCCACCACACCCTGCTAATTTTTTGTATCTTTAGTAGAGACGGGGTTTCACCATGTTGGCCAGGTTGGTCTCAAACTCCTGACCTCATGATTCGCCCGCCTCGACCTCTCAAAGTGCTGGGATTATAGCCATGAGCCACCACGCCTGGCCTCTACTATATTATTAACATATCATCTTTCACAATGTCATCCAGTTTCATGATCTGTTAAAGTACGAGCAATAATACCCCTAGGAGAGTTGTTTTGAGAATTAAATTAGTTCTCCAGCAACATGGTAGATTACATGTACATACCAAGCTCCCCATTGAAAACTATTAAAGAGGGAGATTACATAGGCTAAGGACTTGATGTGAGAATGGAACTTAGAGACTGAACTGGAACACAGAAATTGACTTTCATCTTGAGAGTATTTGCCAAAATGTTAACTTTTAATATTGATTTCAGTGGTTTCATGGGCCTTGGAAAGAGATGGTTAAAGAACAAAAGTTGTCCAAGTTGGGGAGTAGGGAAGACACTCCCATAAAGCTGGAGCCATGGCTATACTTTAAAAATGAGTCAGACTCATGACCTGGCATATAATTCTTTTTTTTTTTTTTAAAGACAGAGTCTTGCTCTGTCAGCCAGGCTGGAGGACAGTGATGCAATCTCAGTTCACTGCAACCTCTGCCTCCTGGATTCAAACAATTCTTGTGCCTCAGCCTCCCGAGTAGCTTGGATTACAGGGGTGCACCACCACACCCAGTTAATTTTTGTATTTTTAGTAGAGATGGAGTTTCACCATGTTGGCCAGGCTGGTCTCAAACACCTGGCCTCAAATGATCTGCCCACCTTGGCCTCCCAAAGTGTTGGGACTACAGGCATGAGCCACTGTGCCCTCTTTGTTCTTATATAGACACTATACTTCAAATGTGATCTAGGTAGGTTAAAAAAAGGAAGGGGAAAAATACACATGGCTACATTAATCAAAAGAAAGCTGGATAACACCTGTAATCCTAGCACTTTGAGAGGCTAAGGTGAGAGGATTGCTTGAGGCCAGGAGTTTGAGATCAGCCTGAGCAACATAGGGAGACCTCGTCTCTACAAAAATAAAAACAAAAAATTAGCCAGGTATGGTAGTGCACATCTGCAGTCCCAGCTATGTGGGAGGATCACTTGAGCCCATTAAATATAGTTCATGATATTTAATGAACTATTTAATGATAGCACCACTGCACTCCAGCCTGGGTGACAGAGAAAGACCCTGTCTCCAAACAAAGAAAAGAAGCTGGAATGGAAAAAAGAAAAAGTAGGAATGCCTATTTAAATATCAGATAAAGTAGACTTTAGAGCAAAGATGATTACAAGGATGGTGAGAGACATTACATAATAATAAAAGGGTCAGTCCACCAAGAAGGCATAGCAATGCTAAACATGTATACACCAAACAGACATACGGTTTTTTGTTTGTTTTTTGAGTCAGAGTCTCCTTCTTCCACCCAGACTGGAGTGCAGTGGCACGATCTCAGCTCACTGCAACCTCTGCCTCCCAGCTTCAAACGATTCTCCTGCCTCAGCCTCCCGGGTAGCTGGGACTAGCTGGGCATGGTGGCAGGTGCCTGTAGCCAAAGATCAAACAATTGCACTCCAGCCTGGGCAATAAGTGTGAGACTCTGTCTCAAAAAAACAACAACAAAAAACAAAAAACAAAACTCATTGAATAAACTAGGTATCATATTAAACACAGCTAAAGAGAGGATTTGTGAACTAGAAGATATATCTGAAGGATATCTATCTTAGCAGAGAGCAAAAAAGAAAACATGAAATAGGTATAAGGATAGAATGAGAAAATCCAACATATATCTAATGAGAGTGTCAGAGAGGAAAGAATAAAGAAGATAGAAGAGAGGCAATATTCAATGGATTTGGGTTGAAATTTCTTAAAAACTGATGAAAGATGTGAATCCAGATTAAATATATATATATATATATATATATATTTTTTTTTGAGATGGAGTTTCACTCTTGTTGCCCAGGCTGGAGTGCAATGGCACGATCTTGGCTCTGCCTCCCAGGTTCAAGTGATTCTCCTGCCTCAGCCTCCCGAGTAGCTGGGACTACAAAATTAGCTACCATACCTGGCTAATTTTTTATTTTTAGTAGAGATGGGGTTTCTCCATGTTAGTCAGGCTGGTTTCAAACTCCTGACCTGAGATGATCTGCCCACCTCGGCCTCCCAAAGTGCTGGGATTACAGGCATGAACCACCATGCCCCACCTAATCTAGATAAAATATTCATAAGCACAATACTAGCCAAAAACAAAAAAACCATAATCCCCTTTCATACATTATACTGAAGTTGAACAACAACAAAAAAACACAGAATATCTGAAATGTAGCCAGAGATAAAAGTAAAATCCTTATAAAAGAATACAGATTAGTTTTCAGAAAACTTCTCAATAGCAATAATGAAAGCCAAAAGACACTTTCCCATTGCCATGTGAAGATGTGCTTGCCTCCCTCTTTGCCTTTTGCCAAAGGCTTCTTGAGGCCTACCCTCAAGAAACATGTCTTGAGTACAGACTGCAGAACTGATTATTGAGATCATCACGGTGGATGGGAGGCAGAACTAGATTGCATCTCCATTTCGGAGCTCTGTCCAGCCTGCAGAGCTGATTATTCTTATCATTCTGGCAGACTGGAGGCAGAACTAGATTGCAGCTCTAACTTGGATGGACAGAGCAGTGTGTGGAGGTTTGCATCATGAATTTTAGCCCAGAGCAACTGCAGGAATAAACCAGGAATCCCAAGACAACCCATAGACCCTCTGAAGGAAGCAGACTCCTCCTGCAGGACCTGAGAGATACCCCAAATACTGTGGGAAGTGGGTAGCCTGGGGCAAGTTCTCACCCGTTTGCCCACTGTCTGGAAACAGACTTGATACTGTTGTGGGGCACAGTGAGAGTGAGACTGGCCCTTCGGATTGTCTGTGAGCTGAATGAGGCCTGTGATTGCTGGCTTTCCCCTACTCCCCTCACAACCTGCATGACTCAGCAGAGGCAGCCATAATCCCCTTCAGTATACAACTCCATTGACCTGGGAACCTCACCCCCATTCCCCACAGCAGCTGCAGCAAGACCCACCCAAGGAGATTCTGAGCTCAGACATGCCTAGCCCTGCCCCCACCTGCTGGTTCTTCCCTACCCACCCTGGTAGCTGAAGATAAAGGGCATATATTCTTGAGAGTTCCAGGGCCCTGACCACCCTCAGTTCCTGATACTTTCTGGAAAGCACCACCTCCTGGCAGGAGGACAACCAGCACAAAAATAGGACATTAAACTACCAAAGCGAAGAACCTTCACAGAGTCCATTTCAACCCCCTGCCATCTCCACTGGAACAGATGCTGGTATCCACAGCTGAGAGACGCATAGATGGTTCACATCACAGGACTCTGCAGACAACTCCCAGTAACAGTCCAGAGCCTGGTAGACTTGCTAGGTGGCTAGACCCAGAAGAAAGATAACAATCACTGCAGCTCAGCTCTCAGGAAGCCACATCCACAGGAAAAGGCAGAGTACTACATTAAAGGAACACCCCATGGGACAAAAGAATCTAAACGGCCTTCAGCCCTATACCGTCCCTCTGACATGGCCTACCCAAATGAGAAGGAACCGGAAAACCAACTCTGGTCATGTGACAAAACAAGGCTCTTTAACACCCCCCAAAAAATCACACAAGCTCACCATCAGTGGAGCCAAACCAAGAATAAATCCCAGATTTACCTGAAAAAGTATTCAGGAGGTTAGTTATTAAGCTAATCAGGGAGGCACCAGAGAAAGGCAAAGTCCAATGCAAGGAAATCCAAAAAAAACGATACAAGAAATGAAGGGAGAAATATTCAAGGAAATAGATAACAATCAAAACTTCAGGAAACATGAACACACTTATAGGAATGGAAAATGCTCTGGAAAGTCTCAGCAACAGAATTGAAAAAGTAGAAGAAAGAAATTAGAGCTCAAAGACAAAAAGTCTTTGAATTAACCCAATCCAACGAAGACAAAGAAAAATAATAAGAAAATATGAACAAAGCCTCCAGGAAGGTCTGGGATTATGTTAAACAACCAAACCTAAGAAGAATTGGTGTTCCTGAGGAAGAAGAGAAATCTAAAAGTTGGAAAACATATTTGGGGGAATAATCAAGGAAAACTTCCCTGGCCTTGCTAGAGGCCTAGACATCCAAATACAAGAAGCATGAGGAACACCTGGAAAATTCAATGCAAAAAGATTATCGTCTAGGCACATTGTCATCAGGTCATCAGCAGGGAGCCAACATCATGCCACTATCTAAACTTGAGGTGAAGGAAAGAATCTTAAGAGCTGTGAGACAAAAGCACTAGGTAACGTATAAAGGAAAACCTACCATATTGACAGCAAATTTCTCAGCAGAAACCCTGCAAGCTAGAGGGAATTGGGGCCCTATTTTCAGCCTCCTCAAACAAAACAATTGTCAACCAAGAATTTTGTATTCAGTGAAACTAACCATCAAATATGAAAGAAACGTAGTCTTTTTCAGGCAAACAAATGCTGAGAGAATTTTCCACTACCAAGCCACGCCTGCAAGAACTTCCCGAAGGAGCTCTAAATCTTGAAACAAATCCTGGAAACACATCAAAACAAAACCTCTTTAAAGCATAAATCTCACAGGACCTGTAAAACAAAAATATAACTTAAAAAGCACAAACCAAAAACCAAGGTACAAGACAAAAAATAGCATGATGAATGGAATGGTTCCTCACATCTCAGTACTAACGTTGAATGTAAATGGCCTAAATGCTCCACTTAAAAGATACAGAACTGCAGAAGGGGTAAGAACTCACCAACCATCTGCTGCCTTCAAGAGACTCACCTAACAAATAAGGACTCACATAAACTTTAAAGTCAAGGGGTGAAAAAAGGCATTTCATGCAAATAGACACCAAAAGAAAGCAGAGGTAGCTATTCTTACGTCAGACAAAACAAACTTTAAAGCGTTAGCAGTTAAAAAAGACAAAGAGGGACATTATATAATGGTAAAAGGCCTTGTCCAACAGGAAAATATCACAGTTCTAAACATATATGCACCTAACACTGGAGCTCCCACATTTATAAAACAATTACTAATAGACCTAAGAAATGAGATAGACAGCAACACAATAATAGTGGTGAACTTCAGTACTTCACTGACAGCACTAGGTGGGTCATCAAGACAGAAAGTCAACAAATGGATTTAAACTATACCTTGGAACAAATGAACTTAACAGATATATACAGAACATTGCAACAATTATTCAAACTGAATGACAATAATGACAAAACCTCTGGGATGCAGCAAAGGTGGTGCTAAGAGGAAAGTTCATAACCCTAAATGCCTATATCAAAAAGATTGAAAGAGCACAAACTGACATTCTAAGGTCATACCTCAAGGAACTAGAGAAACAAGAAGAAACCAAACCCAAACCCAGCAGAAGAAAGGAAATAACCAAGATCAGAGCAGAACTAAATGAAATTGAAACAAACAAAAATACAAAAGATAAATGAAACAAAAAGTTGGTTCTTCAAAAAGATAAATAACATTAGCAAGATTAACCAAGAAAAGAAGAGAGAAAATCCAAATAAGCTCAATAAGAAACGAAACGAGAGATATTACAACTGACACCACAGAAATACAAAAAATGATTCAACGCTACTATGAACACTTTCACGCACATAAACTAGAAAACCTGGAAGAGATGGATGAGTTTCTGGAAAAATACAACCCTCCTAGCTTAAATCAGAAAGAATTAGGATACCCTGAACAGAGCAATGACAAGCAGCAAGATTTAAATGGTAATTTTAAAATTACCAACAAAAAAAATCCAGGACCAGAGGGATTCATGGCAGAATTCTACCAGACATTCAAAGAAAAATTGATACCAATCCTTTTGACACTATTCCAGAAGACAGAGAAAGAGAGAGCCCTTCCTAATTCATTCTATGAAGCCAGCATCCCTTAATACCAAAACCAGGAAAGGACATAATTAAAAAAGAAAACTACAAACCAATATCCCTGATGAACATAACACTTTAACAAAACACTAGGTAACTAAATCCAACAACATATCAAAAAGATAATCCACTGGCCGGGCGTGGTGGCTCACACATGTAATCCCAGCACTTTGGGAGGCTGAGGCAGGTAGATTGCCTGAAGTCAGGAGTTCGAGACCAGCCTGGCCAACTTGGTAAAACCCTGTCTCTATTAAAAATAGAAAAATTAGCTGGGCATGGTGGTGGGCGCAGGAGAATTGCTTGAACCCAGGAGGTAGAGGTAGCAGTGAGCCAACATCATGCCACTGCGCTCCAGCCTGAACAACAGAGGGAGACTCCCTCTCAAAGAAAAAAAAGGTAATCCACTATGATCAAGTGGGTTTCTTACCAGGGATGGTTTAACATACGCAAGTCAGTAAATGTGATACACTACATACACAGAATTAAAAACAAAAATCACATGATCATCTGAATAGATGCAGAAAAGGCATTTGACAAAATCCAGCATCCCTTTATGATTAAAACTCTCAGCAAAATCAGCATAAAGGGATACACCTCAATATAATGAAAGTCATCTATGACAAACCCACAGCCAACATAATACTGAATAGGGAAAAGTGGAAAGCATTCCCTCTGAAAACTGGAACGAGACAAGGATGCCCACTCTCACCACTCCTCTTCAACATAGAACTGGAAGTCCTAGCCAGAGAAATCAGACAAGATAAAAAAAAAAAAAGGGCATCCAGATCGGTTGAGATGAAGTCAAACTGTCACTGTTTGCTAACAATATGAACATTTACCTTGAAAACCCTAAAGACTCCTCCAGAAAGCTCCTAGAACTGATAAAAGAATTCAGCAAAGTTTCCAGATACAAGATTAACGTACACAAATCAGCGGCTTTCCTATATACTAACAGCGACCAAGTGGAGAATCAAATCAAGAACTCAACGCTTTTTACAATAGCTGCAAAAAATAAAATAAAATAAAATACTTAAAAAGATATCTAACAAAGGAGGAAAAAGACCTCTACAGGGAAAACTACAAAACACTGCTGAAAGAAATCATAGATGACATAAACAAATGAAAACACATCCCATGCTCATGGATGGGTAGAATCAATATTATGAAAATGGCCATACTGCCAAAAGCAATCTACAAATTAAATGCAATCCCTATCAAAATACCACCATAATTCTTCACAGAATTAGAAAAAACAATTCTAAAATTCATATGGGGCCGGGCGCGGTGGCTCATGCCTGTAATCCAAGCACTTTGGAGGCCAAGGCAGGTGGATCACCTGAGGTCGGGAGTTCAAGACCAGCCTGATCAACATGGTGAAACCCCGTCTTAAAAAAAAAAAAAAAAGAAAGAAATTGGGGCTGTACAGAAATGGGCTGGGCGCAGTGGCTCACGCCTATAATCCCAGCACTTTGGGAGGCCAAGGCGGGTGGATCACGAGGTCAAGAGATCGAGACCATCCTGGTCAACATGGTGAAACCCCGTCTCTACTAAAAAATACAAAAATTAGCTGGGCATGGTGGTGCACGCCTGTAGTCCCAGCTACTAAGGAGGCTGAGGCAGGAGAATTGCTTGAACCCAGGAGGCGGAGGTTGCAGTGAGCCGAGATCGTGCCATTGCACTCCAGCCTGGGTAACAAAAGCGAAACTCTGTCTCAAAAAAAAAAAAAAAAAAAAATCATATGGAACCAAAAAAAAAGCCCACATAGTCAAAGCAAGATCAAGCAAAAAGAACAAATCGGAAAAAAAAAATCTGAAAAAAATAAAATAATAAATAAAAAAGAACAAATCTGGAGGCATCACACTACCTGATTTCAAACTATAAGGCCATTATCACCAAAACAGCATGGTACTGCTATAAAAATGGGCACACAGACCAATGGAACAGAATAGAGAACCCAGAAATAAACCCAACTGATCTTCAACAAAGCAAACAGAAACATAAAATGGGGAAAGGACACCCTTTTCAACAAATGGTGCTGGGATAATTGGCTACCCACATGTAGGAGAATGAAACTGGATTCTCTTTGCTCACCTTATACAAAAATCAACTCAAAATGGATTGAAGACTTAAATCTAAGACCTGAAAGTATAAAAATTCTAGAAGATAACATTGGAAAAACCCTTCTAGACATTGCCTTAGGCAAAAATTTCATGACCAAGAAACCAAAATAAAATGCAATAAAAATAAAGACAAGTAGCTGGGACTTAATTAAAGAGCTTTTGCGTGGCAAAAGGAACAGTCAGCAGAGTAAACAGACAACCCACAGAGTGGGACAAAATCTTCACAATCTATTCATCTGACAAAGGACTAGTATCCAGAATCTGCAACAAACTCAAACAGATCAGCAAGAAAAAAACCAATCCCATCAAAAAGTGGGCTAAGGACATGAATAGATAGACAATTCTCAAAAGAAGATATACAAATGGCCAACAAACATATGAAAAAATGCTCACCATCACTAACAATCAGGGAAATGCAAATCAAAAGCACAATGTGATACCACCTTACTCCTGCAAGAAGGGCCATATGAAAAAATCAAAAAAACAGTAGATGTTGACATGGATGTAGTGATGAGGGAACGCTTCTACACTGCTGGTGGGAATGTAAACTAGTACAGCCACCATGGAAACAGTGTGGAGATTCCTTGAACTCAAAGTAGGCTAGCACGGTGGCTCACGCCTGTAATCCCAGCACTTTGGGAGGCCAAGGTGGGTGGATCACAGGTTCAGAAGTTTGAGACCAGCCTGGCCAACATAGTGAAACCCTGTCTCTACTAAAAATACAAAAAATTAGTTGGGTGTGGTGGCAGGCACATGTAATCCCAGCTACTCGGGAGGTTGGGGCAGGAGAATTGCTTGAACTCGGGAGGTGGAGGTTGCAGTGAGCTGAGATTGTGCAACTGCATTCCAGCCTGGGTGACAGTGCAAAAAAAAAAAAAAAAAAAAGAAAGAAAGAAAGAAAAAGAGAGAGAGGAAAGGAAAGGAAAAGAAAAAAAAAAGAAAGAAATTAATGGTATTCGCAGCGACCTGGATGAGACTGGAGACTATTATTCTAAATGAAGTAACTCAGGAATGGAAAACCAATCATCATGTATTCTTACTGATATATGCGAGCTAAGCTACGAGGATGCAAAGGCATAAGAATGATACAATGAACTTTGGGGACTTAGGGGGAAGGGTGAGAGAGGGACAAGGGATAAAAATCTATGAACAGGGTGCAGTGTATACTGCTCAGGTGATGGTTGCACCAAAATCTCACATATCACCACTAAAAAACTTACTCATGTAATAAGACACCACCTATATCCCAATAACCTATGGAAAAATAAATAAAATAATAAAAATGAAAGCCAAAAGACAATGAAACATCATCTTCAAAATGCTGAGAGAAAATAACTATGAACCTACAATTGTGTATCCAGCAAAACTATCATTGAAGAATATCTGTGAACAAAAAGTGAATTTACTACCAACAGCCCTCCACCAAGGCAGTAAAAGAAATATCAGAAAGAAAGTAAATGATGCTAAAAGGGAGGTATAATATGGAGAAGGAACAGAAAAAGACATGGGTAGTACATAGGTAAATGTAAATAAACATTTACACAACAGTGGTTCTCACTTGGGCGTAATTTTGCCCCTAGGGAATGTTTGGTAACATATCTGGAGAAAATTTTGGTTGTTAAAACTGGGCAAAAGGATAAGTTTACTACTGGCATCTGCTCAGCATCCTTCAGTGCACGGCATAGTTTTCCCACCTCCCACACAAAGAACTGTTTGGCCTAAAATGTCAATAGTGGCAAGACAGAAACCTTAGAATCAAAAATAATGTCTAAGTTGTGGGAGGAAAGCAGGTATTTCAGGAGGGGTGACCAGAGTTAAAGTGGTTTCAGGTCCCTGTATTATTCAGGAGAAGTATTTAATTGATCAACATTATATTTGTTACACATAAATGGTCAAATTTTAGTAACAGCAATAAATTCCTAAAAGGAAAAAAATTACAATAACTGGTTCAAGAAGAAAAGAATATCTGAATAGACCTGTAACAAGTATATAAATATAATCAGTAATTTTATATCTGTCCATTAAAGCATCCAAGCCCAGATGAATTCACAGGTGAAGTATATCAAATATTTAAGGAAGAGACAGTTCTAATATTATGCACTCAGAAAACAGAGGAGAAGGGAGTATTTCCCAGATAATTATGTAAGACTAGTATTATTATCCTGACACCAAACCAAAGACATTACAAGAAAACGATAGAGAAACAGCTTTCGTCAATAAAGACTCAAAAATCATCAACAACATGTTAGCAAACTGAATACAGCAACATATAAAAGGATTATATACACTACCTAGTGGAATTTCTTCCAAAAATGCAAGGTTGGTTTTACATCTGAAAATCAATGAAATAATATAAAACCTATATTAATAAAAGATAAAAATGACAAGATCGCTGCAAATGATGTGGAAAATATATTTGATAAAATCCAACACCATTCAAAGTTTAAAAATTCTCAAAAGAAATAGCAGCAGGAAGTCCTAGCCACAGCAATCAGGCAAGAGAAAGAAATAAAAGATACTCAAATAGGAAAAAAACCCAAACTATCTCTCTTCACTGATGGTATGATTCTATGCCTAGAAAACCCTGAAGACTCCACCAAAAGGCTCCTGGAACTGATAAATGACTTCAGTAAAGTTCCAGGATACTAAATCAATGTAAAAAAAATCAGTAGCATTTCTATACATCAACAATATTCAAGTTGAGAGCCAAATCAAGAATGCGATTTTATTTACAATAGCCACACACACACACACACACACACGCAACCTCCATAGGAATACATCTAACCAAGGAAGTTAAAGATTTCTGTAAGGAGAACTACAAAACATTGCTGAAAAAAATCATAAATGATACAAACAAATGATGGGAAAACATTCCGTGTTCATAGACAGGAAAAATCAATATCATTAAAATGTCCATACTGCCCAAATCAATCTATAGATTCAATGATATTCCTATCAAGCTACAATGTCATTTTTCACAGGACTAGAAAAAAAGTGTTCTAAAATTTCTATGGAACCCAAAAAGAGCCCAAATAGCCAAGGCAATCTTAAGCACAAAGAACAAAGCTGGAAGCATCACATTACCAAACTTCAAACTATAAGACTACAGTAACACCAGGCATGGTGGCTCTTGCTATAATCCCAGCACTTTGGGAGGCCAAGGTGGGCAGATCACTTGTGATCAGGAGTTCAAGATCAGCCTGGCCAATATGGTCCCAACCGCATCTCTACTAAAAATACAAAAATTAGCAGGACGTGGTGGCACACACCTGTAATCCTAGCTATTTGGGAGGCAGGCAGGAGAATCACTTGAATCTGACGGGGGAGGTTGCAGTGAGCTGAGATCATGCGACTGTACTCCAGCCTGGGCAACAGAGCAAGACTCCATCTCAAAACAAACAAAAAACAAAACAAAACAAAACAAAACAAAAAAAAAAAACCTACAGTAACTAAAACAGCATGGTATTGTTACAAAAACAGACACATAGTCCTATTGGTTTGACCCAGCAATCCTATTACTCTGTGTGTATCCAAAGGAATATAAATCATTCTACCAAAAAGTCCTATTGGTCTATTTGTCTGTTTTTGTAACAGTACCAGAAATAAAGCCACACACCATCTGATCTTTGACAAAATCAATGGGGAAAGAACTCCCTATTCAATAAATAGTGCTGGGATAGCTGGCTAGCCATATGCAGAAGAATGAAACCGGAACCCTGTCCTATCACCATATGCAAAAACTAACTCTAGATGGGTTAAAGATTTAAATGTAAGACCTCAAACTGTAAAAATCATAGAAGAAAACCCAAAAAACAATTCTGGACATTGGCCTTGGGAAATAATTTATTACTAAGTCCTCAAAAGCAATTGCAACAAAAACAAAAATTGACAAGTAGAAACTAATTAAACTGAAAAACTTCTGCAAACTATCAACAGAAGAAACAGATAACCTACAGAAAGAGAAAACACTTGCAAGCTATGTATCTTACAAAGGTCTAATGTCCACAATCTATAAGGCATTAAACAATTGAACAAGCCAAAAACCAATTAACCCCATTAAAACATGGGCAAAAGACATGAACAGATATTTCTCAAAAGACATACAAGCGGCCAACAACATATGAAAATATGCTCAACATCACTAATCATCAGAGAAATGCAAATCAAAACCACAATGAGATACTATCTCACACCTATCAGAATGGCTATTGTTAAAAAAGCCAAAAATCACATACTGCCAAGGCTGCAGAGAAAAAGGAATGCTTATACACTGCTGATAGGAATAAAATTAGTTCAGCTCTGTGGAAAGCAGTTTGGAAATTTCTCAAAGAACTTAAAACAAAACCACCATTGGACCCAGCAATCCTATCACTGGGTATGTATCCAAAGGAATATAAGTCATTCTACCAAAAAGACGCATGCACTCCTATGTTCATCGCAGCATTATTGGCGATAGCAAAGACATAGTCAACCGAGGTGCCCATCAACAGCGGACTGGATAGAGAAACTGTGGTACGTATACACCATGGAATACTGTATAGCCATAAGAAAAAGCAGAATCATGTCCTCTGCAGCAGCATGGATGGAGCTAGAGGCCATTATCCTGAGTGAATTAACACAGGAACAGAAAACCAAATACTGCATGTTCTCACTTAAAAGTGGGAGCTGGCCAGGCGCTGTGGCTCACGCCTGTAATCCCAGCACTTTGGGAGGCTGAGGCGGGTGGATCACGAGGTCAAGAGATCGAGACCATCCTGGTCAACATGGTGAAACCCCGTCTCTACTAAAAATACAAAAAATTAGCTGGGCATGGTGGCACATGCCTGTAATCCCAGCTACTCAGGAGGGTGAGGCAGGAGAATTGCCTGAACCCAGGAGGCGGAGGTTGCGGTGAGCCGAGATCGCGCCATTGCACTCCAGCCTGGGTAACAAGAGTGAAACTCCGTTTCAAAAAAAAAAGTGGGGGCTAAATAGTGGGTACTCATGAACATAAAGGTGGTAACAATAGGCACCAGGGACTACTAGAAAAGGATGGAGGCCAGGCGTGGTGGCTCACACCTATAATCCCAGCACTTTGGGAGTCCAAGGTGGGTGAATCACTTGAGCTTGGGAGTACGAGACCAGCCTGACCAACATAGAGAAACCTATTAAATAGAAACTCTACTAAAATAACAAAATTAGCCAGGCATGGTGGCACATGCCTGTAATCCCAGCTATTTGGGAGGCTGAGGCAGAATGGCTTGATCCCAGGAGGCAGAGGTTGCAGTGATCGGAGATTACGCCATCGCACTCCAGCCTGGGCAACAAGAGCAAAACTCTGTCTCAAAAAAAAAAAAAAAAAAAAAAGGATGGGAGGGAGAGGGCCAAGTGCTAAAAAACTAATTTGGGGGTACTATCCTCAGTATATGGGCACTGAATGAGTTACACTATCTGATTTCAAAATATATTATAAAACTACAGCAATCAACACATTGGTATAAAGACAGACCTATAGGAGATGGGAGTGGTGGCTCATGCCTGTATTCCCAACATTTTGGGAGACCAAATCAGGAGAATTGCTGGAGGCCAGGAATTTAAAGACCAGTCTATGCAATACAGTGAGCCCCCATCTCTGCAAAAATAAAAATAAACCAGGTGTGGTGATGTGCAGCTACTCGGAAGGTTGAGGCAGGAAGATTACTTAAGCCCAAGAGTTTGAGGCTGTAGAGAGCCATGATTATGCCACTGCACTCCAGCCTTGGGTGACACAATGAGTCTATCTCTAAAAAAAAATTTAGGCCGGGCATGGTGGCTCACACCTGTAATCCTAGCACTTTGGGAGGTCGAGGTGGGTGGATCACCTGAGGTCAGGAGTTCAAGACCAGCCTGGCCATCATGGTGAAACCCCATCTTTAAAAAATAATAATAATAATAATTTTTAAAAGATAGATCTGTAGATTAATAGAGCACAACATGGAGGGAAAAAAAAACCCCTATATTTATGGCCAATTGATTTTCACAATAGTGCCAAGGCAATACAATGAAAAACAAATAGTCTTTTCAACAAATGATGCTGGGACAACTGGATATCCATATGCCACGAACAAAACCCTCAGAGCTTTGCTCCATACTGTATTCAGTAGTGGTACAATCTGAATGTTTGTGTCCATCTGAAATTCATATGTTGAAATCCTAACCCCCAAAGTGATGATATTAGGAGGTAGGGCCTTTCAGGAGGGCAGAGCTCTCATCAGCGAGATTAGTGCCCCTATAAATGAGGCCCCGAAGAGCTGCCTTGTCCTCCCACCATGTAAGGATACAGCTAGAAGTCATAATTTTTGAACCAGAAATGGCCCTAATCAAACACTGAATCTGCCAGTGCCTTGATCTTCAACTTCAGCATCCAGAACGGTGAGAAATGTATTTCTATTGTTCATTAAGCAACTATTTATAATATATTATAAATATAATTTATATATTTATAAAATGTGTGTGATATATTTTAGCAGCATAAAGAGACTTAAAGAAATAATTAACTTGAAATGAATCATAGAACTAAGTATAAAAGCTAAAATGGTAAGACTTCTACAAAAAAGCAAAGAGAAAGTCTTTGAGTCATTGGGTTAGGCAATGATTTCTTAGGACACCAAAAGCACAACCATTAATAAAAATAAAAATAAATTGGACTTTACCAAAATGTAAACATGTATGCTCTTCAAAAGCCACCCTTAAGAAAATCAATGGAAGAAGAAGAAGAAAAAAAAAAACCTAAAGAGCTGCGAATATCTCCAGCAGTGTATAAAAAATGATAATACATCATAACCAATGGGAATGTAAATGCTAATTTGACATAGTATCATTCTGAAAACACTTTCCTTACTTAGCTTTTGTTGCATGCATTTCCATTTCAATATGAAATTAATATTTTTACTGGACTCCTTGAACCAAAATGATGTCAAGTAAAATACATAAAAGGGTCTGACTGAAAAATAAGGTTGAAAGTAGGTCATGTGTAAATTGTTATCATTAATGAGAATTTTTAGGCCGGGCACGGTGGCTCATGCCTGTAATCCCAGCACTTTGGGAGGCCAAGGCGGGCGAATCATGAGGTCGAGAGATCGAGACCATCCTGGCCAACATGGTGAAACCCCGTCTCTACCAAAAAAAATACGAAAAAAAATTAGCTGGGCATGGTGGCGCGCGCCTGTAGTCCCAGCTACTCGGGAGGCTGAGGCAGGAAAATTGCTTGAACCCGGGAGGCAGAGGTTGCAGTGAGCCGAGGTCGCGCCACTGCACTCCAGCCTGACGCCTGGTGACGGAGTAAGACTTCGTCTAAAAAAAAAAAAAAAAATGAGAATTTTTAAAGAAAAATTTATTTTAAGGCTGGTCAAAGTGGCTCACACCTGTAAGCCCAAACTTTGGGAGTCCAAGGAAGGTGGATGGCTTGAGCTCAGGAGTTTGAAATCAGCCTGGGCAACATGGCAAAACCCTGTCTCTACAAAAAATACCCCAAAATTAGCAGGGCATGGTGGTATATGCCTGTCGTCCCAGCTACTCGGGAGGCCGAAGTGGGAGGATCACATGAGGGCCACAAGATTGAGACTAGTAAACTGTGATTGTGTCACTGGACTCCAGCCTGAGCAACAAAGCAAGAGCCTGTCTCAAAATAAAATAAAATCGAATAAAAATTTGAAAAGATCAGTCACCATAGTATTTGCAGAAACAAAAAAAGATTTGAAAACACACCTAGGTAGGTATACAAATGGCTAATAGTACATGAAAAGCTGTTAACACTGGCTGGGTACAGTGGCTCACACCTGTAATCTCAGCACTTTGGGAGGCCAAGGTGAAAGGATCATTTGCAGCCAGGAATTTGAGACTAGCCTGAGCAACAAAGCAAGATCTCATTGCCACAAAAATTAGCCAGGCACGGTGGTACATGCCTGTAGTCCCAGCTACTAGAGAGGCTAAGACAGGAGGGTTACTTGAGCCTAGGAGCTCAAGGCTGCAGTGAGCTATGATCACTCTAGTACACTCCAACATGGGTGACACAGCAAGACCTCATTTCAGAAAAATATATTTGTTAACATCCTTGAAATCTCAGTGAGATGCCACTATGCAACGACTAGATGACTTTAACCCAAAAGACCAACTAAGTGTTAGCAAGGATGTGGAGAAAAAACTGGAACCCTTATACATTGCTGGGGAGAACGTAAAATGGTAAAGCCACTTAGGAAAACAGTTTGGCAGTTTCTCAAAACGTTAAATATGTGCTCACCGCGTTAAGCATAGTTACCCTATGACCTAGCAAATCCATTCCTGAATATCTACCAAAGAAAAATGAAAACATGTCCACACAAAAACTTACGAATGCTCATCGTGGCATTATTAATAATACCCCACACCGGAAACGATCTAAAGTCCACCACTAGTGAATGGGTATGTAAAACATGATCTATCCATTCAACAGAACACTATCCAACAATAAAAAGGAGGAAAACTAGCCTGCAATTTAGATGAACCTTTAAAACAAATGAAGGAAGCGAAATACAAAAAACTACAAATGTGTGATCCCATTTATACAAAGTTTCAAGAAAAGGCAAACCTATAGAGACAAGAATCGGTCATTTATTTTTTATTTTTATTTTTTTTGAGACGGAGTTTCACTCTTGTTGCCCAGGCTGGAGTGCCATGGTGTGATCCTGGCTCAGGGCAACCTCAGCCTCCCGAATTCAAATGATTCTCCTGCCTCAGCTTCCTTAATAGCTGAGATTACAGGTATGTGCCACCATGCCCGGCTAATTTTTTGTAGTTTTAGTAGAGACGGGTTTTCTCCATATTGGTCAGGCTGGTCTTGAACTCCCGACCTCAGATGATCTGCCCATCTCAGCCTCCCAAAGTGCTGGGATTACAAGGCATGAGTCACCATGTCCGGCCAGTCATTTTTCAAGTGTGAAGCTGCAGCTGGGAATTGATTACAAGTGGGCATAGGAGGACTCTGTGAGGCGAAGAAAATACTCTAAAACTGGATTGATTGTGGTGCTGGTGTAAACTTACCAGGATTCATTCAACTGCATTCCTACAATGTGTGATATTTATGCTATGTAAATTAAACCCTAATAATGCTGTAAAAAATGACAAAAGGGTAAATTTTTTAACATCTCACATTTGGAGAATTAGCACATACTACTAAATAACTCATATGTCAAAGAGGAAATCATAATAATTTTAAATACTTAGAATTGAACAATAATGTATATGCCACGTAGCAAAACTTGAGACCTGAAATTGAGGTAAAACATAAAATTTAAAGTTTTAGAAATATATATATTTAGCTTGAATCATATGGAAGAGCAAATATTTGACCAAATATTGAAGAATAAAGTCTGAACATAGTATGAATTCAAAGTCTAACTTTTTAAAAGTCTAAATAAACATTGCAGTGGCCAAGCACAGTGGCTCACATCCTAAATTTTGGGAGACCAGTGTGGGAGAATTGCTTGGGCCCAGGAGATTAAGACCAGCCTGGGCAGCAGAGCAAGACTCCATCTCTCAATAAAAAAAAAAAAAAAAAAAAAGAGGCCAGGCGAGGTGGTTCACACCTGTAATCCCAGCACTTTGGGAAGACAAGGTGGGCGGATCATGAGGTCAGGAGTTTGAGACCAGCCTGACCAACATGGTGAAACCCCATCTCTACTAAAAATATAAAAATTAGCTGGGCATGGTGGCAGGCGCCTGTAATCCCAGCTACTCTGGAGGCTAAGGCAGGAGAATTTCTTGAACCTGGGAGGCGGAGTTTGCAGTGAGCTGAGATCACCCCACTGCACTCCAGCCTGGGTGAAAGAGCATGATTCCATCTCAAAAAACAAAACAAAACAAAAGACTATTATAGCCACTTACATGTCTGTAGTTTCAGCTACTATGGAGGGAGACTGAAAAAAGAAAGAACATTACAGTAAACCCATAGAAAGCAGAAAAAAAGAAATGAAGGTAAGCACAGCAATTAATGAATAGAAAATAAAGATAGAAAAAAGAAAACCAACAAGCCAAAATCAAGTTTTTTGAAAAAACAACAAACCACTGGTTAAGATTGGTGACAAAAGGAAAGAAGGCACAAATACGAATTAATTTTATCAACTAACATATAGCGCAATACTTTTAAAAATGTTATGCTGTAGGCCAGGTGCAGTGGCTCATGCCTGTAATCTCAGCACTTTGGGAGGCCAAGGTGGTTGGATCATGAGTTCAGGAGTTTGAGACCAGCATGATTAATATGGTGAAACCCCATCTACTAAAAACACATAGATTAGCTGAGTGTGGTGGTGTGTGCCTGTAGTCCCAGCTACTCCAAAGGCTGAGACAGTAGAATCTCTTGAATTTGGGAGGTGGAGGCTGTAGTAAGCCGAGATCGTGCCACTGCACTCCAGCTTAGGTGACAGAGTGAGACTCCATTTCAAAAAAAAAGTTATGCTGTAAGTTTTAGTACTTAGACAAAATTAATAAATTGCTTTGTAAATAACCAAAACTGAAATAAATAAATTGACTAAATATGAAAATAGTAACTAACCAAAACTGACCAAACAAGAAATGGAAATCCTCTGTAGTCCTATAGAGTGTAAAG
The DNA here is from genome assembly GCF_030222135.1 of Aotus nancymaae. Classification (NCBI taxonomy): domain Eukaryota; kingdom Metazoa; phylum Chordata; class Mammalia; order Primates; family Aotidae; genus Aotus; species Aotus nancymaae. Next base: position 34,708,725 of record NW_026988428.1, read on the forward strand.
GAATTGAATCAGTAAGTAGATCTTTCAAAAATTAAAAACCAAAACCACAACTCAGAACAAGTGAGTTCTACTATAATATCAGAGGCAGATTATTTAAATCCTATATATATGCTTCCAAAGAATCCAAAAAGAAAGAATGCACTCCAATTCAGTGTATGAGAATAATAATATTATTGATGCCAAATTCCAATCATAGTTTGAGAAAGCCCAATGTCATAAATGCAGGCATTCCAAACAAATTATTAACAACACACTAAATCTATAAAGTATATTATAGAACCAATGGTCAGGTACAGTGGCTTACATCTGTCATCTCAGCACTTTGGGAGGCCAAATTGAGGCCAGGAGTTCAAGACCAGCCTGAACAACATACTGAGACACTGTTTCTACAAAAAAAAAAAAAAAACTAAAAAATTATCTGGGCATAGTGGTGCACACCTGTAGTCCTAGCGACTCAAGAGGCTGAGGCAGAAGGATCACATAAGCCCAAGAGGTTGAGCCTACAGCAGCCTATGATTGTGCCACTGCACTAAGCACCAGCCTAGGCAACAGAGCACGAACGTGACTCAAAAAAAAAAATAGAATTAATCATAACCAAATTAGATTGATCTCAAGAATTCAAGGGTGGCTTAAAATTAGAAGTCGACCCAAAAAAATAATAGAATTAATCATAACCAAATTAGATTGATCTCAGGAATTCAAGAGTGGCTTAAAATTAGAAGTCGGCCAAGTGTGGTGGTTCACACCTGTAATCCCAACACTTTGAGAGGCCAAGGCAGGAGAATTGCTTGGGCCCAGGAGTTCAAGAATGGCTGGACTGGGTGTGGTGGCTCATGCCTGTAATCCAGCACTTTGGGAGGCCAAGGTGGGTGGATCACTTGAAGTCAGTAATTTGAGAACAGCCTGGTCAACATGGTGAAACCCCATCTCTACTAAAAATACAAAAATTTGTTGGTCATGGTGGTGAGTGCCTGTAATCCAGCTACTCAGGAGGCTGAGCAGGAGGATCGCTCGATCCGGAGAGGCAGAGGTTGCAGGGAGCTGAGATCAGGCCACTGCACTCCAGCCTGGGCAACACAGTGAGACGCCAAATAAAAAAAAAAAAAAAATTAGCCAGGCATGTTGGTGTGCACCTGTAATCCCAGTTACTCAGGAAGCTGAGGCACAAGAATTGCTTGAACCCAGGAGGCAGAGGTTGCAGTGAGCGAAGATCATATTACTGCACTCCAGCCTGGGCAATAGAGTGAGACCCTATCTCAAAAACAAACATGTAGGTAAACATTCTTCTACAATCTTCCTAGGCATACATACATATTCATACACATATATATGAATATAATTTTACATAATTATTGAATCAGTCACCTTGGGAAAAAAACTTATAAAACACCAACATTTTAAATCACTGTAAAAATGTGTGTGCTCCAAAATAACTTACTGGTATTTTTTGTCCACAGGTAATGCTACAGATATTTTACAAGATGCACAAGTGCATTATATTTCTCGAGAGACATGTAATTCTGAGAGGAGTTATGGGGGAATAATTCCCAACACTTCATTTTGCGCAGGTGATGAAGATGGGGCTTTTGACACTTGCAGGGTAAGACCAAATAGTTTTCCATTAAAATATTTTCTGAAGCCAGAAGGGAACTTGCAAAACAAGGCCTTTGATAACTTTCTGGTAGTCTTAATTATCAGGCCTAAAAATACTAAATTATTTTTTCTACTTTTTAAATATTTCAATAATCCAAATCTTCTTGGTTCCTGATTCCTTGGTTTCTACTATCATCAGGTTAACCTTAGGCAGAATTTACCTTGACTTCTTTTTTTTAATCATTAACTTTGAGATAAAATTCACCTAGTTAAAAGTGTACAGCTCAATTTTTTTTTTTTTTTTTGAGATAGTCTCACTTTGTCACCCAGGCTAAAGTGCAGTGATGCAATCTCTGTTCACTGCAACCTCTGCCTCCCAGGTTCAAACCATTCTCATGCCTCAGCCTCCTAGGTAGCTGGAATTACCGGTACACGTCACCACGCCTAGCTAATTTTTTTGTATTTTTAGTAGAGACAGGGTTTCGCCACGTTGACCAGGCTGGTCTTGAACTCCTGACCTCAAGTGATCTGCCCACCTTGGCCTCCCAAAGTTCTGGGATTACAGGCGTGAGCCACTGCGCCCAGCCTGTTACTTTTTTATTATAGCCATCCTTGTGGGTGTGACGTGGTATCTCATGGTGGTTTTAATTTGTATTTCCTTAATGACTAATGATGTTGAGCATTTTTGCAAATATTTATTAGCCATTTACATGCCTTCTTTACAGAATGTCTATTTGGATCCCTTGCTCGTTTTTAAATTGAGTTGTCTTTTTATCACCGAGTTGTAAATGTTTTTCATATATTCTGGTACAAATGCCTTACTAGATACATAAGGCACAAAGTTTTTCTCCCATTCTATAGACTGTTTTTTCACTTTTCTGCGGTTATCATTTGCAGCACAAACGTTAATTCTTTTATGAAGTACAATTGATGCATTTTTTGTTTTGTCTCAAGTTTTTTCACTCTTCCTTTAGTCCTCTTTTCTTCGTTATTTCCAAATCTACTAGTCCTTCACTCCTGAGTACCCCATGCTCTCACCTTTTACTACTCAGTCTCATTTCTGCTATCTAAACTTCATCTTTCCTGTGTCCTTTTCCTTAAAAATCTTGCTGAGTAAAATAGTAAACAATCCAATCTAACTGAATTGCATTCCTCGGCCAATCTTCATCATCAAAGAAATAATTATTCCATGCCTGCCTTATATAGAGAATTGGAAACCATTATCTCAGTGTCCTTGTTGTTCTGAGTGCATTGACATGCTTTAGTAACAGTGTTTGGTGCATTCATAATTTTGTGTAGACTATGAAAGTGAACTGTCATTTATAATACTATTGAGAGGTGTCGCCATTTATGCTTCTTTTGCTGCACTAGCCAATGTCAACACTTAGAAACATGTCATCTCTTGCAAGATGCCAGTTTACTCCTCTCTCTGGCAAGCAAACCACACACATGCCTAAAAGAATTCTTCACACATCTTAAATTTACACTTCCCACACACAATATTAAGCAATAGTCTAATAATAGACAACTTTTACAATATTTTACACATTTCCAAAATTATATTTCTCCTGAGTAATTGTATTTAAAAATCTAAACATTTTAATGTATAGTATTCTGGCTCAAAACTAGGCAAATGGGAAATGTATCTCCCAGCTGTATGGTTCCTCCAAATACCTAAGCAAAACTGAATTCGCCTGTTTGAGTTGGAAGATTAAACTCAAAATCTTTTTTTTTAATAAACCATCATGGTTTATTTAACAAGGTTATTCTACATTAGAGTTTATATGTGTGTGTGTATGTGAGTGATATGAAGAGACTGATGTACAATCAATAAGTCTTAAATCTCTCTTCCATGGATTTCCCCTATCTTCCCACTTAGCAGTAAAAGGCATTTTTAGGTTTATATAAACACATTCTTTACAACTGCCTTCTTAACAGAGCATTACTGTAGTATATAAATAGCACTGGGCATTTAGCAAGTAAGTTACAGGCCAATAAGTTCAATTGTGCAGTTGTGAAATCTAATGTCAAAGAGTCTTTGAAATCTTAAGACTGGGTGATCTGTAATGTTTCCAACACGTCTTCGACTGCATTAAGAAAATACGTGGTTTCCTTCTTACTTCGATCTGCAAACTGATAGGCTCTGTTTATTTGACCAGCTGCCCAACTAGCATATTTCATGTTGTCCTTTTTCGTTTTTGCACTTGCTTTGGATTGGAAGCAACATGACTTGCCGACATATAAAGCCCAAACAAAGCTCTCACATTTCTTAGTTTCAATGCCTGTGCACAACACTTTCTTGAAAGTTCGAGGTTTTCAAGTCCACCTTGGGTATATTTAACTTCAGCATACTGCTGACAGTGTAAGTGGTTGTGTGGATTAGTCATCATTAGTTCCTCTAAACAAAAGGCTGCTTTTGCTTAGTCATGTTCATTGATACAAAGTTCTGCAAGTTCATGCCACGCTTCTTGGTCTCCAACAAATTGTTCCAGATACTCATCCAGTTCCCGAATGGCCTCCACATTTTCCCCCGGGCTTTTTGAATGGCAGTCTTACGCTTTCTTGCTGCAGTGTTAGTTGGATCTTCTTGTAAAATCCTATCATATAGCTGGATAGCATCATCATACCTTCCATGGCTTCAGATCTCATGCCCGTTAATCGGTTGACTCTGTGACTGCCAGGGAACTGTCTTCTTAGCTCTTGAAGACAAAACAGTGCCAAGTCATCCCAACCATAGTCTAATGCAGCAATCATCACCTGTTCATATATCATCCAACAGCATCTCCATGCTTAGAAGCATATTCGTTAATTAATTCTTCTCCAATTTCCACAATTTGCTCACTATTTCATGAGTTTTCTTCTCTCCATTTTCTCATTTTATCTCGCATTTCAGTTCTTCATAGGCACTGGTAGGCCACTGTCTTTCACTCAAAGTCATGTATTTTCCTCATCTGCTTGGCCCTTGGGTTTAGGACTCCAAATACTTCCCAAGTGACATCGTAAATCTCTGAGACCTTCACCATCTTCTCAGAACCTCAGATTAAGCTCCGAATCTACTGATCTTTGTAAGTTGGGAGTACATTGAAAATGTGTATCTATATAAATATATGTTTGATGTAAATAATTTATTCCAGCATTACTGTTGCTTGAAGAATACTAGAAGTAACAAACACTATTTTGGGACTTTTTTGACAGGGTGATAGTGGTGGACCATTAATGTGCTACTTACCAGAATATAAAAGATTTTTTGTAATGGGAATTACCAGTTACGGACATGGCTGTGGTCGAAGAGGTTTTCCTGGTATCTATCTTGGGCCATCCTTCTACCAAAAGTGGCTGACAGAGCACTTCTCCCACGCAAGCACTCAAGGCATACTGACTATCAACATTTTACGTGGCCAGATCCTCATAGCTTTATGTTTTGTCATCTTACTAGCAACAACATAAAGAAATTCTGAAGACTTTAACATCTTTATTTTGCATTGTGTCCCTTTCTATGTTCTATGTAATGAAAACCATTTATTCTTCTAGCAATTAATTGCCTACGTTAGAGTTCTCGTGAACATTTTATGGGCTGTAAGTATTGTGACAGATATACAATTGTAACTTTGACACTGAATCACATGCTTCCTTGAAAGAGCTTGATTGTTTTATAATGATAATTCTGTATCTGGAATACTCCTAGAGTTTGTATAGAATATTCAGTTAAACATATATTTTATGTGTATAAATGCCAAATACTAATTTATCATTAAAATGGAAGCTGTTATTTGGTTAAATTAATCAAAACTCTTTTCTTCTTAGATTTTATTTTATTCTAAAACATTTGTTTGTATGATTTTTTAAATTGTAATCTTGTTTCCAATATTCAAAGTATATTTAGAGAAACAAGTATTTACCTGTTATTTAAATTCTAATAAAAACAGTTTATTTAATATCAGTACTTCATTTCCTATACCAAGAGGGAACTATGGTATACACACCCCCAAATAATTTACTTTTTATTTAGAGATTTATGACTTTTTTCCAGCATTATAACCTACTTTCTAAACTTGATTTTCTTGAAGCCCATGCTAAAATTTTGTATTCCATGGGGCCTCTGAATTAACTGAGAGGCGACTGGAAAGCATGCCAGGTAAAAGAGGGATGCCAACCTTGGATAAATTTTATAACTAATGTATAAAATGAATTAAAATAAACAAAAGAAAATGAGGGCCAGGCATGGTGGCTCTCACCTGTAATCCCAGCACTTTGGGAGGTCAAGGTGGGCAGATGACTTGAGGTCAGGAGTTCAAGACCAGCCTGGCCAACATGGTGAAACCCTGTCTCTACTAAAAATACAAAAATTAGCAAGGCATGGTGCGTGCCTGTAATCCCAGCTACCCAGGAGGCTGAGGCACAAGAATCACTTGAACCCAGGAGGTGGAGGTTGCAGTGAGCCAAGATCACACCACTGCAGCTTAGGCAACACAGCTAGATTCAGTTTCATACACACAAAACGAAATAAAAGAAAAGGTTGATTGAATTGTATCTACTATTAGTCAACTCTCATTTCCCTTGAACTTAGATGAATCCATTTAGCAAAGGAGAAACAGTCATTTTCTTCTCCTTCTTTTTACATTCAACCAGCTAAAACCAAGTGTTTTTTGTTGTTGTTTTGTGTCAACCTAATTTCAGGATTTAACCGAAATTAAGCATGAATTGCCCATGTATTAATTTCCTTCATTATTGGTTTAACACTGAGATCATTATTTATTGGTTTAATATTGGGTTAATATTGTTTAATATTAATAGCATTTATTATTGGGTTAATATTGTTAATATTGGGATATTGTTTATTGGTTTAATATTGGGGTCATTATTGGTTTAACGTGCAAGGGCTAGATGACTACGCTTTTCATAGACTAAGCAACACCGATGGAATGTTGGTTGTTCCTTCTTGAAAGAGCTCCCAGTTTATCCATCGACAAGGTCTCATAGATGGCAATGCTTAAACAGCAATTAACACAACATTAGTCTTTTCCTATTTATACTACCTGAATATCACTCAGATTCACCTGATAGCTCCGAATGTTAATAAAAAGACATTCTTCTAAAATGTATTGACTATTAGGGGAGAAACCTGTGCTTTTCACTTTAAAGACATCTTCTAATTACTCGTAAGGTTTACATTTCTTATTTATTTATTTTGGAGGTGGAGTCTGTCGCCCAGGCTAGAGTGCAATGGCACAATCACTGCTCTCTGCAGCTTTGATCTCCTGGGCTCAAGGAACCCACCCCCACCTCCTGCATAGCTGAGACTACAGGTGCACACCACCACATTTAGCTGTTTTTGTGTTTTTTTGTAGAGACAGGGGTTTACCATGTTGCCTAGGCTGGTCGTGAACTCCTGAGCCCAAGTGATCTGCCCACTTCAGCCTCCCAAAGTGCTGGGATTACAGGGGTGAGCCACCACTCCCAGCCTAGGTTTACAATTCTATTCTTTTTTTTTTTTTAATTCTAATCTCATGACAGATTAGGTTACATTTCTGAGCTATTATCTGCTATTATGTTTCTGCCCAGCTTAGTTTACTATGTCAGCCAGCTGGAATCCAATTCTAAAATTTCTTTCTACCGCTAGAAACTATAAGAGTATAAACTTCAGAAATCTAAGCTAGATTTTGTTTTAACTTTTGTCTTGTTTTAACATTGTGTTTTTTTTTTTTTTTAAAGAGGCTCTGTCACTCAGGCTGCCTAGAGTGCTATAGCATGATCATAGCTTACTGCAGCCTTGAACTCCTGGGCTCAAGCAATCCGCTGGCCTCAGCCTCCCAAATACCTAAGACAATAGGCCCACACCACCATAGTCATCTAATTTAAATTTTTCCAAGAGACAAGGTCTCACTATATTGGCCAGGCTGGTCTTAAACTCCTGGTCTCCAGCCATCCTCCCACCTCAGCCTCCCAAGGTACTGGAATAACACACATGCACCAACTTGCCTGGCCTTTGTTTTCATTTTTACTGTTATTTAGTGTCTATAAAAGTTTAAGTGATTATTAATACCTATTTACAACATTGTGATGATTACTAAAGTTGAATATATGAATCAGTAACTGGTTTCTAATATATTAATATCCCACCCATGATTTACACACTCTGATTACATAGATCATTATCCTATTGGATATCTCATATATCATCCCCAAAATATAACTGAAACAAAGGATCCTTTTCTGCTTATAAATTCAAATTTTTAAAATACACAATTTTTTAAAATAAATTTATTTTTATAATTCTCCAAATATCATATCCTCATTATTTAAACTGAGAAAGGGCCAAGCATGGTGGCTCATGCCTATAATCCCAGCACTTTGGAAGGCTGAGGCAGGTAGATGGCTTGAGTCAAGGAGTTTGAGACTCCTGTGTGAAACCTCATCTCTACAAAAAATGCAAAACTTAGCCAGGCATGCTAGCATGTGCCTGTAGTCCCATCTACCTGGGAGGCTGAAGTAGGAGGATCACTTGAGCCCATGAGGTCAAGGCTGCAGTGAGCCATGATCATGCCACTATACTCCAGCCTGGGCAATGGAGACGCTGTCTCAAAAATAAATAAATACATAAATAAAATTGGGAAAGCACAGACAAGTAGAAAGAAAATCAGCTGGGCATGGTGGCTCACACCTGTAATTCTAGCGGGGCTGAGGTGGGGGCCGATTGCTTGAGCCCCGGAGTTCAAGACCAGCCTGGAAAACACGGCAAACTCCACCTCTACAAAAAGAATTTAAAAGTTAGCCAGGTGTGGTGGCATGCCTGTAGTCCCAGCTACTCAGGAGGCTGAGGTGGGAGGATGGCTTGAGGCCAGGAGGTAGAAGTTGCAGTAAGCCGAGATCATGCCACTGCACTCCATCCTGGGTGACAGAGCCAGACCTTGCCTCAGAAAAGAAATGAAAAGAAAATCATCCATAACCCTATTATGCAAAGACAGCTGCCATGAAATCCTACCTTTTTCAGTTACTATAATGGGTATTTTTACAAACTTTTATGAAACATCATTTTACCCCAATTATTTTGAAAATTTTCAAGCTATTGAAAGTTGAAAAATAGTACTATGATTACCCATATATACTTTACCTTTTCCCCCAAATACTAACATTTTGCCCTGTTTACACTCACAGTGTCTCTCTCCAAACACAAACACACACAGACTTACACAGACATATTATACACACACAATCTCTCTTTTGTTTTCTGGTTGAACAACCTGAAAGAAAACTGCTGGCATCATGTGACTTCATCCCTAGTACTTCAGCATGTATCTCCTAAAAATAACATAATCACAGTACCATCATCACACCAAAGAAATTCAACACGGATCTGTTTGTTCTGTTCTATAAATTGTGCACCCATTTCTTTGGTTTATTAATCTATTGCATAGAGATTCCATTATTTTATATTGCTTCATTCTGATTATAAAAGTATAGTATATATTCACTGTAAAAAAAAGCACAACTATGACAAAGTATTTAGGCTGCTGTAACAAAATATAATAAACTGGTGGCTTATAAACAACAGAAATTTATTTCTCACAATTCTGGAGGCTGGACAAGGCACTAGCTGATTCGGGTGTCAGTCCCACTTCTACCTTCACAGAAGGAATCTTCACACTGTGTCCTCACATGGCAAAAGGGGCCAGGCCACTCTCTGGGTCCACTTTATAAAGGAACATTAATCCCATTCACGTGGGTGCCACTCTCATAAGCAAATCACCTCCCAAAGGCCCACCTCCTAATAGTGTCACATTGGTGATTAGCTTTCCAACATAATTTTAGGGGGCCACAGACATTCAAATCATAGTACTTTTTAAGTAAACTTTGAGGCATTAAGTCAAAACCACAGATTGAACACAGTTCTACCCACCTTCCTGTTCCACATTCTAAGATGAGAGTAATTATATTTATTTTAAAATTAATAGTATTTCCTCAATCTGTCTACTGGAAAGGCCTAGCTGCAGCGAACAAGCAACAATACCGTGTACCCTAGCACCCAGATTTTAGTGTCTCGACGTCAGTCCCCTATCAAAGGATCCAAGGCTGCTTGGAGATATGAATGATTTCAGGTCTGGGCAGGAAATATATGAGATCAATCTCAGATAAATCTTTGACAACATGGATGTTATCAAAGACTAGATGGTAAAACTGCCTTAAAAATATTAAAAACAGTCACTGGAAGGGAGGGGAAACAAATTATATATTATGATATAATTATTATTTTTTCTTTTTTTAAAAAAAATTATTATTATTTTTTTAAAGATGGGGTTTCACCATATTGGTCAGGCTGGTCTCGAACTCCTGACCTCAGGTGATCCACCCACCTCAGTCTCCCAAAGTGCTGGGATTACCGGCGTGAGACACTGCGCCCGGCTTATAATGATATTATTGATTGACTTCTTAGATACAGTGGCAGCTAGCAAAAATCTGAGTGACATATTCAAAGTGCTAAAAGAGAAAAAACAACTGTTAACACAAAATTCCATATCCAGAAAAATTACTCTCCAAAAAATCAAGGTGAACAAAGACATTTTCAGATAAATGAAAACTGAGAGAATTAATTTTCAGCAGACTTGCATTATAAAAAAAATACTGCCTGGACACAGTGGCTGTAATCCCAGCACTTTGGGAGGCCACGGCGGGTGGATCACCTGAGGTCATGGCCATCATGGCAAAATGCCATCTCTACTAAAAATACAAAAATTAGCCAGGTGCAGTGGTACACATCTGTAATCCCAGCTACTCGGGAGGCTGAGGCACAAGAATCCGGGAGGCGGAGGATGCAGTGAGCTGAGATTGTGCCACTGCATTGCAGTCTGGACAACAGAGTGAAACTCCATCTCAAAACCAAACAAACAAAAACCAATCACACATGCTGTCTACAAAACACATTTGAAACATAAAGACACAAATGGGTTGAATTTTAAAAGTTGGAAAGAGTAAGCATAAGAAAGCATAAAGAATGGCTAAGTTTATGTCAGACATAATAGACTTCAGGACAGAGAAGGTTACTAAAGGCAAATGGGGACACTTCACAATAATAAAAAGATGAATATATCAGGCAGCTATGACCATATAAATATACTCATGCCTACTCACAGAACCTCAAGATACGTGAAGCAAAAATGGAAATAAAGGAAAAATAAATTCATACTCTATAAATAAATATAGATGTATTACCTCTCTCAATAACTGATAAATAATAGAGATACAGAAGATCTGAATGACACTATCAACTACCTTAACCTAATTCACATTTAATTCATACTGCACACACAAAGAAAGATATACAACTGGCCAAAAAGCACACAAAAAGATGCTCAACACCATTCACTCTAGAGGAATCAACATGTAAAAATTACATCCAGGTGAAATTCATGTTACAAATATAACATAAGCATAAAATAACAATATACTTCTGGCTTAACAACTAATTCACATTTAACAACCTCTTCTTAAAAATCTTACTCTAATCAATATTGTGAAAATGGCCATACTGCCCAATGTAATTTATATATTCAATGCTATCCCCATCAAACTACCTATGACCCTCTTCACAGAACTGGAAAAAAACACCTTACACTTCATACGGAACCAAAAGAGAGCCCGCATAGCCAAGTCAATTCTAAGCAAAAAGAACAAAGCTGGAGGCATCATGCTACCTGACTTCAAACTACACTACAAGGCTACAGTAATCAAAAGGGCATGGTACTGGTACAAAAACAGAGATCAATGGTACAGATCAGAGGCCTTGGAGGCAACGCTACACATCTACAACCATCTGATCTTTGATGAACCTGACAAAAACAGCAATGGGGAAAGGATTCCCTGTTTAATAAATGGTGATGGGATAACTGGCTAGCCATGTGCAGAAAGCAGAAACTGGACCCCTTCCTGATACCTTACACTAAAATTAACTCCAGTTGGATTAAAGACTTAAACGTAAGACCTAACACCATAAAAACCTTAGAAGAAAACCTAGGCAAAACCATTCAGGACATGGGCATAGGCAAGGACTTCATGACTAAAACACCAAAAGCATTGGCAACAAAAGCCAAAATAGACAAATGGGATCTAATTAAACTCCAGAGCTTCTGTACAGCAAAAGAAACAATCATTAGAGTCAACCGGCAACCAACAGAATGGGAAAAAATTTTTGCAATCGACCCATCTGACAAAGGATTTATATCCAAAATCTACAAAGAACTAAAACAGATTTACAAGAAAAAAAAACCCATTCAAAAGTGGGCAAAGGATATGAACAGACACTTTTCAAAAGAAAACATTTATGAGGCCAATAAACGTGAAAAAATGCTCATCATTACTGGTCATTAGAGAAATGCAAATCAAAACCACATTGAGATACCATCTCACGCCAGTTAGAATGGCGATCATTAAAAAATCTGGAGACAACAGATGCTGGAGAGGATGTGGAGAAATAGGAACACTTTTACACTGTTGGTGGGAGTGTAAATTAGTTCAACCATTGTGGAAGACAGTGTGGGGATTCCTCAAGGACCTAGAAATAGAAATTCCATTTGACCCAGCAATCCCATTACTGGGTATATATCCAAAGGATTATAAATCATTCTATTAGAAGGAAACATGCACACGTATGTTCATTGCAGCACTGTTTACAATAGCAAAGACCTGGAACCAACCCAAAATGCCCATCAATGATAGACTGGACAGGGAAAATGTGGCACATAAGCACGATGGAATACTATGCAGCCATAAAAAACGATGAGTTCGTGTCCTTTGTAGGGACATGGATGAATCTGGAAACCATCATTCTCAGCAAACTGACACAAGAACAGAAAATCAAACACCGCATGTTCTCACTCATAGGTGGGTGTTGAACAATGAGAACACATGGACACAGGGAGAGGAGAATCATACACTGGGGTCTGTTGGGGGGACTAGGAGAGGGATAGCGGGGGGGTAGGAAGTTGGGCAGGGATAACACGGGGAGAAATGCCAGATATAGGTGATTGGGATGGAGGCAGCAAATCACATTGCCATATATGTACCTATGCAACAATCCTGCATGTTCTTCACATGTACCCTAGAACCTAAAGTGCAATTATATATATATGTGTGTGTATATATATATATACACACACACACACACACACACTCATGTGAATTAATCCATTTCCGTGATAATTAATCCAGTTTCTTGGGAGCAAACATTCATTCACTACCATGAAAAAAAAAAAAGTTCGTGCTGCTCAAAGTGATCTACAGATTCATGCAGTCCCTACCAAAATCCCAATGGCATTATTCACAGAAATAGAAAAATATTCTAAAATTTACAAAAGATCGTGAATAGCCAAAGCAATCTTGAGAAAGAACAAAGCAGGAGGCTTCACATGTCCTGATTTCAATATATATAGCAAAGGTATAGTAATCCAAACAGTATGGAACTGACAAAGACATATGATTAATGAAACAGAATACAGAGCCCTAGTATAAATCTACACATATATAATCAAATTATCTTCAACAAAAATGCCAATAATACACATTGTGGAAAGGACAGTGCCTTTAACAAATGATGCTGAGAACACTGGATATCTACATGCAAAAGAATTAAATTGGTTGCTTCTTTATACCATATATAAAAATAAACTCAAGGTTGGGTGCAGTGGTTCACGCCTGTAATTCAGCACTTTGGGAGGCCAAGGCCAGCACTTTGCGGATCACAAGTTCAGGAGTTCAAGACCAGACTGCCTAATATGTTGAAACCTTGTCTCTACTAAAAATGCAAACATTAGCCGGTGTGGTGATAGGCGCCTGTAATCCCAGCTACTGGGGAGGCTGAGGCAGGAGAACTGCTTGAACCCGGGAGGTGGAGGTTGCAATGAGCTGAGATTGCACGACTGCACTCCAGTCTGGACGACAGAGCAAGACACCATCTCAAAAAAATAAATAAATAAACTCAAAATGGGTTAAAGACAAACACAATACCAAAAAAAACTGTAAAACGTTTTGAAACATTGGGCTAAAACTCAGTGACACTGGTCTGAGCAAGGACTTTTGGGATACGATCCCAAAAGGACAGGCAACAAAAGCAAACATAGACATATGGAATTACATCAAACTAAAAAGCTTCTGACAGGAAACAATCACAGAGTGAAAAGGCAACCTATGGAATGGGAGAAAACATTTGCAAACCATGTATCTGATAAACGGTTAATATCCAAAATATATAAGAAACTCATAGGCTGGGCACAGTGGCTCACACCTGTAATCCCAGCACTTTGGGAGGCCAAGGTGGGTGGATCTCTTGAGGTCAGGAGTTCAAGACCAGCCTGGCCAACCTGGTGAAACCCCATCTCTAAAAAAAATAAAAATAAAGAAAAATAAATAAATACATAAAACTCAATAAAAAACAAAAAAACTAATATCCCAACTAACAAATAGGCTAACAGGGCCAGGCATGAGCTTATGCCTGTATTCCCAGAACTTTAGGAGGCTGAGGCGGGCGGATCACCTGAGGTCAAGAGTTCAAGACCAACCTGGCTAACATGGTGAAACGCTGTCTCTACTAAAAATACAAAAATTAGCCAGGCATAGTGGTGCACGCCCATAATCCCAGCTACTCAGGAGGCTGAGGCAAGGAGAATTGCTTGAATCCAGGAGGCGGAGGTTGCAGTGAGCCGAGATCTCGCCGTCGCACTCCAGCTTGGGTGACAGAGCGAGACTCCGTCTCAAAAAAAAAACAACACACACACACACACAAATGGGCTAAAGGAGCCAGGTGCAGTGGCTCACACCTATTATCTTAGCACTTTGGGAGGCCAAGACAGGAAGATTGCTTCAGGCCAGCAGTTCAAGAGCAGCTTGGTCAACATACAGAGACCTCATCTCTACAAAATTAAACTAAAGCTGGGTGTGGTGGCTCATGCCTGTAATCCCATCACTTTGGGAGGCTGAGGCAGGCAGATTACTTTAGGTCAGGAGTTTGAGACCAGCCTGGCCATCATGGTGACACCTCATCTCTACTAAAATACAAAAAATTAGCTGGGTGTGGTGACGTGTGCCTGTAGTCCCAGCTACTCAGGAGGCTGAGGCAGGGGAATAGCTTGAATCCGGGAGATGGAGGTTGCGGTCAACCGAGATCGTGCCACTGCACTCCATCCTCGGGGACAGAGTGAGACTCCATCTGAAAAAAAAAAAATAGGTCAGGCCTGGTGGCTCACACCTTCAGTTCCAGCACTTTGGGAGGCCAAGGTTGGTGGATCGTTTGACCTTGGGAGTTTGAGACCAGCCTGGGCAACATGGTGAAACCCCATCAACAAAAAAATACAAAAATTAGCTGGACATGGTAGCACACACCTGTGGTCCCAGCTACTTTGGAGGCTGAGGTGGGAGAATCACTTGAGACCAGCAGGAGGACAAGGCCGCAGTGAGCTATGATCATGCCACTGCACTTCAGCCTGAGCAACAGAGTGAGAGACTGTCTCTAAATAAATAAATAAAAGTGGGCTAGGGATTTGAACAAACATTTCACCAAACAAAACATACACATGGTCAATAAGCACATTAAAAGGTATTCAAATCAAAACTCCAATGAGGCCAGGTGCAGTGGCTCACACCTGTAGTCCCAGCACTTTGGGAGGCTGAGGCAGGCAGATTACTTTAGGTTAGGAGTTTGAGACCAGCCTGGCCATCATGGTGAAACCCCATCTCTACTAAACATATAAAATACAAAAATTAGCTGGGCGTGGTGGCAGGTGTCTGTAATCCCAGCTACTCAGGAGGTGGAGACACAGAATTGCTTTAACCCAGGAGGCAGAGGTTGCAATGAGCCAAGACAGTGCCACTGCACTCCAGCCTGGGCAACAGAGCAAGACATTGTCTCAAAAACAAACAAACAAAAAACAAAAAAACCGCAATGAAATACCACCTCACATCTATCAAGCTGTTGATTGTCAAAAAAACAAGCCAACCTACTATTTAGTCTTAAAAAATGAAATTATGAGTTGGGTGCAGCAACTCATGCCTGTAATTCCAGCACTATGGGAGGCCAAGGTGGGCAGATCACAAGGTCAGGAGTTCAAGACCAGCCTGGCCAATATTGTGAAACCTTGTCTCTACTAAAAATACAAAAATTAGCTGGGCGTGGTGGCAGACAGCTGTAATCCCAGCTACTCGGGAGGCTGAGGCAGGGAGAATTGCTTGAACCTGGGAGGCAGAGGTTGCAGTGAGTTGAGATCACACCAGTGCACTCCAGCCTAGGTGACAGAGCAAGACACTGCCTCAAAATAAGTAAGGGCTTCATCCTATGTCTGATCTGTGTAATATCTGATTCTCGGGTTCCTTAAGATGTTTTCCATTCTTGTGGCTTCTGGACACCATTCTCTCACGGGTCTTTTCAACCCTCTACAGCTGCTCCACTTCTACTTCACCAGTATCGCTTCCTTACAGTCCTTGTTATTCTACAGACTTCTTTTTGTGGGAGTTCAATGGATCTGTGACACGTCCACCCTTTCCTACCCTGTGGAGCACACTGGCCATACAGAAAAGTGTTGGGCACCTGTCACCTGTATTAGTTTCCTATTGCTGCTCTAATGCACAACCTAAGTGGCTTAAAACAACACAAACTTATCATGTCACAGTTCTGGAAGATGGACATCTAAAACGGGTCTCACTAGGCTAAAATCAAGGTGTCGGCAGGTCTCTGTTTCTTCTGGAGGCCCTCGGGGAGACTTTCTTTTCCAGTTTGTCGAGGCCACCTTCACTCCTTGGCACATGGTTCCTGTTCCATTTTCAAAGTCAGCAATCTAACATCTTCAAATCTCTCAACCTGACTTCATTCTCCTACCTTCCACCTTCTTGTAAAAACTGCTGTAATTACATTTTCCCCCACCCAGATAATCCAGGACAAGCTCTCAACTCAAGGTCAGCTGATTATTAGCAACCTTAATTCCATCTGCAATCTTAATTTCCTTTTTTCATGTACTATAACATATTCCCAGGTTCTGGAAATTAGGATGTGGGCATTTCTGGGAGTGGTGAAGAGGCGACATTATTCTGCCTGCCACATCGGCTAAACTGGCAAATACACAAAAGATAATGAAACCTTCAGTGAGGCATCAAACTGGTCTAAAACAGACAAGATGAACTGAGCATGGTGGTGGGCACCTGTAATCTCAGCTACTTGGGAGGCTGAGGCAGGAGAATCATGTGAACCCAAGAGGCGGAGGTTGCAGTGAGCAGAGACGATGCCACTGCACTCCAGCCTGGGCAACAGAGTGAGACTCCATCTCAAATAAATAAATAAGAAAGACAAGATGAGAACAGTGTGAAATGGCAGAATAGTTGCAGGAAGACCTGAATGAGGAATACAAGGGAACAGAATACAGTCTGTGCACTCAAGTTTCAAAAAGAAAATCAGGCTGCATTTGTAGAAGAGCTCACATTTTTCTCTGACACATCTCCCCATGCTAAAATTATCATTTCTATTTCTGGAGCCTTCCCTACATGATCACTTGACTCAGAAGCCTTTGATGACTCCAGGCATGTCTTCTAATCCTCCCCCAATCTCTTCACAACTTTAAAATTATGAAACCTAACAAATAAGTTTTTGAATAAGCAAAATGACCATTAAACATATGAAAATATGTTCAATTTCACTCACAATACAAGAAATGCTCATCAAAACTGCCATAAGGTACCATTGATTGGTGAAGACTTCAAAAGTCTGACCACACATTCCTCTGGGCAGGCAGTGGAGAGTCACTTCTGTATATTGCTGGTGGGAATGCCAATACATTCAACTCTCGTAGGGAAATTTGGCAATATCTAACAAAACTAAACTTTAATTTTCCTTTGACCCAGCAATTCCATTTCTGGGAATTTACCCTGAAAATATACGTTCAATAGTATGAAAATATGTATGCACAGGGTGGTTCACTGCAACATTGTTTGCTGTAATGTCTCCAGCCTACATGCTCACTCACAGCTAGGAGAGCACTCCAACCATGTGACACTCACACAGTGGAGGCCTATGCAGCTATAACACAGAAGGAGGAAAAGATCCCTAGGACTCTTGCATCTTTCTTTTTTTTTTCTCGAGACAGAATCTTGCTCTGTCATCAGGCTGGAGGGCAGTGGCACGATCTCGGCTCACTGCAGCCTCCGCCTCCCGGGTTCATTCAATTCTCCTGCCTCAGCCTTCCAAGTGGCTGGAACTACAGGCATGCACCACCACACCCTGCTAACTTTTGTATTTTTAGTAGAGGCAGGGTTTCACTGTGTTAGCCAGGACAGTCTCGATCTCCTGATCTTGTGATCTTCCCACCTCGGCCTCCCAAAGTGCTGGGATTAAAGGTGTGGGCCACCAGCCCAGCAATAAATGTTTTTTTAAAGTGATGTATTTAGCTCTTCCCGCCATCTTGGCTCCTGTGGAGGCCTACTAGGAACAGGAATTCTGAAAGGAACTATGTCTGGAAGGCTGTGGTCCAAGGCTATTTTTGCCGGCTATAAGCAGGGTCTTCAGAACCTAAGGAAGCACACAGCTCTTCTTAAAATTGAAGGTGTTTATGTCCAAGATGAAACAGAATTCTATTTGGGCAAGAGATGTGCTTATGTATACAAAGCAAAGAACAACACAGTGACTCCTGGCAGCAAACCAAACAAAACCGGAGTAATCTGGGGAAAGGCATAGGAAACAGTGGCATGGTTCATGCCAAATTCCGAAGCAACCTCCCTGCTAAGGCTATTGGACACAGAATCTGAGTGATGCTTACCCCTCAAGGATTTAAACTAATGAAAAGTCAATAAATAAATGTGGATTTGTACCCTTGTATTTTTAAGTGGATTAAAAAATTTACCTTAAAAAGTGATATATTTAGAAAAACCACCATTTAGCAAACTAAAATTAATGGAGTCAAGCAAGGATCACCGACGGACACTGAAATTAATGGATAAAAGTCTGACAAATAACAGGATATTTGTATAATATTAAAGTACCTATTCAGAAACTACTTATTAATTAAGAGTGGGAAAAAAAAACAGTAACTACAGTGGAGAACCAGGCAGACACCACCCTAATCCACATGATCAAAGCAGTGGTGTGCTACAGCTCACTCCTACCAACCCAGGAAAGGGACATTTTCCAACCTTGCGCTCCGTGATGACAGACTCTATTTAGAAATTGGCCGTGATGGGAGTATTTACGACACAGAATGGGGCAACAGCAAATGCCACAGATCAGGGCGACATCTCCCCTTCCAGAACCAGTCGTTAAATATTTATCAGCATCACACTGGATCAAGGTTTACAGCAGGCAATTCCACTTTCTGTGCCTCCTGGTATTTCACACTAAGAAGAGCACAGTATCACTTTTGCTGTATTCTGCCCAAAATGTGTGACTTCAATCTAGTGAGAAAACATCAGTGAGGGGGGTAAAAACTAGACTGAGAGGCATCCTACACAATAACTGGCCTGCACTGGCAAAACATCAAGGTTGGTTGGGCGCGGTGGCTCATGCCTGTAATCCCAGCACTTTGGGAGGCCAAGGTGGGTGGACCACCTGAGGTCAGGAGTTTGAGACCAGCCTGGCCAACATGGTGAAACCCCATCTCTACTAAAAATACAAAAAATTAGCTGGGCATGGTGGCGCGTGCCTGTAATCCCAGCTACTCAGGAGACTGAGGCAAGAGAATTGCCTGAACCCAGGAGGTGGAGGTTGTGGTGAGCCAAGATCGCGCCATTGCCCTCCAGCCTGGGTAACAAGACTGAAACTGTCTCAAAAAAAAAAAAAAAAAAAAAAATCAAGGTCATGAAAGACAAAGATGATTGAGGAGATGTTGGAGACTAAAGAGGCAGAACAACTAAATGCAACGTATGATCCTAAGTGGATGCTAGACCAGAAACCTTTTTTTTAAATTAAGGACGTTATTGGGACAACTGGTGAATATGAATAAAATCTTTATCTTGGAAAACAAACTAATGTCAATGTTAAATTTCTGATTTTGAACACCGTACTATGGTTATATAATAATGTCCCAAATGCATACAAAAGTATACGGAGGAAAAGGCATAGTCTGCAGCTTACTGTCAGCTGGTTCGCCAAAACTATTTTTTTAAAGAAAGAAACACGTTAATAAAGGAAAATGTAGGTACCAGACACGCAGTTCTTTGTACTATTCTGGGGACTTTTCTGTAAGTCTGAAATCATTTAAACATTAAGTTACAAGGGAAAAACCATGAACGCTACCTGGTTCTCTGCCCTCATCTCGGGGTCCACATGGCTGCAGTTGGAGGGAGGCGGTGAGCAACGCGTTCTCCAAGGTCTCAAGGGGCCCCAATGCCACGAGATCAGAACAGAAGTGAAGGCCACATCCAGCACCCACCCGCCTCAAGAGCCACAGCCTCTCTCGGGTCTCCACAGCCCCGCTCAGGTCTTACGCGCAGGCGCAGGGATTGGCCGCAGGTGCATAACATCGCGTCTTTCCCCGGGTGCGTGTGCAGCTCAAGACTTTGCAGGAGGCGCACCTGCAGTGGCCCCACCGCCAGGTGAGTGGTGATGAGCTCTCACTGCCTCAGCCGGAGATTCCAACCGCAGTGCATGCACCCCTCCTCTGGGTAGCCCGCGTTTCTGAAGGATAGCAAGAATCCTGGCCTCTGATGGCTATCCTCTCCCCTTCCCCTCCAAAGCCAGTGTTGTGACCCTGTGTACTCTTTCCCTTCAATTTTGGGCTCGAGAGTCAGGTACTAAGACTCACAGTCTCAGAGGGAAGTCAGGAGCTCCCTTGTGAAGGCAGACTTAAGTAAATGCATCTTCTTCAAAGCCTTCATGTTTTTCTTAATGTTGGCTTTGAGAGCCTAGTTTGTGGCCCAGGTGTTTCTGGCAGGATGCTGGCAGTCTTGGCCAATACCAGCTGATCACTCCCCCAGCCCCCTGGGGCGTGTTTCTGAGTTTTCCCATTATCAATTAGTTGGAAATTGCACATCACCGCGTCCTGGCCTTACAACAGACACCTGTTCTGATCTACAGTCTCTTGCTGAAGGAACACCAGGAGACAGCGGGTACCCACAGGTATTTTTACACTTATGTTTTCTGATGAAGGCTCATTCATAGGATGAAGTCTTATTCATAGGATGAAGCTGCTGTTTTTGAATTCTGGGGTGAACACAATAGGTTGCACAGGGAACAGACTCAGGTGCTGCTAAGTCTGTTGTGATTATGGTTGCTTTTGCAAGTTTCTTCATTCATCCTATGTAGATAAGCCAGGCTGGACAAGGAATCCATTGTTTAGCATAGTAACTGGCACACAGGAGTTGCTTGGTAAATATCTGAATGACTTTATAATGCCCTGCACATTCTGCAGAGTTGGAGTGATCACTCTCCGG
The DNA here is from genome assembly GCF_030222135.1 of Aotus nancymaae. NCBI lineage: Eukaryota > Metazoa > Chordata > Mammalia > Primates > Aotidae > Aotus > Aotus nancymaae. Next base: position 34,729,710 of record NW_026988428.1, read on the forward strand.
ATACCTGTAATTCTGGAAGTATTTTTCCCTATGTTGGCATTGCCACACTTCTTGAAAATGACACTTTAAAAAGAAACTGTGTTCTTCAAATACAGTGCTTGTGGAAGAAGTCCTGAGGTTCCCAAAGATCTCAAATTCTGAGCAGTGAAAGGAGACTGAATAACAGAACTATGACCTGTGTTTTTACTCTGTATTCACAAAATCTAATTATCATTTTTTCTGTGTATTTTTTTCTTATTCCCTTCCCCTGCAAAATGAAAAAATTCTGTAGTGAAAATGTGAAGGAAAGACAATTGCTTATTTCAGTTGAGCAGACAGGCTTATCAAACAAATGAAGACAAAGAGCACATAATCAAGAGTGTGATGGGAGAGGGAAGACAAATTATTTTTAATGATTCACGGCAACCACATTTATACCCTATTGTTACTAGAGAAAAAAATGTCTTCAGCTAACCAGTGGTCAGCAGATGAGGATGAAAGCCAATTATCCCGACTAATCAGGAAATCTAGAGACTCCCCCTTTGTTCCTATAGGTAAGTACAAGCGTTGACAGGATGCTGGAAAACTGTAATAACATAAAGATGCCTTACCCAGTGCCTCTGAGGACTGAAATGTCTCATATAATTGAATTTTTCCAGATAATTGAAGCTAACCTCCTCTAAACATGTGTTGAACTTTCAGAATACTTTCCAGTATATGGTAAGCCCCCAGTAAATGTTAGCTGTTATTTGAGGCATCAAATTTTACTCTACTTTATCCATTCTGTTAGAAGTCTACCTAAAATTATCAAATCCTACTCAGTCAGATGGAATAGACTGAATGAACATTAATGTTCCAGTCATAACTCAGGATTGTCAACAACAGCATCAGTTTATTATATTTAAAGTCTGTTAGGGACCACTGAGATGTGTATGTCTCCTTGTCTTGTAAGTAATCTAAACTTTAAGTTCTTATTCTTCTGTTTATAGATTTTTCTGTTTCTTTCTTACTATTGGGCACATTAAAAACTTCTGCTTCTAGGCCAGGCATGGTGGCTCATGCCTGTAATCCCAGCACTTTGGGAGGCCAAGGTGGGAGGATTGCTTGAGCTCAGGAGTGCAGGTTGCAGTGAACCAAGATCACAACTTCTGCGTCTAATGTTTTTAATGTTCTGTGGCACCAGAAGCTATATACCCAAGCTTGAAAGAACTGTGAGTCAATTCAGAGGAAAGCTCTGAGTAAAAGCCTGGACCTATCTGAACACTTGTGAGCATGAACTTCGTAGTGGTCATTTTGGCTGCTCGGTGGCTCTCTATGCTGGCTTCCTGGTGTGCTCCAGATGTTGAGTTTGATGGCAAAATAAATTCTGGACTAAAAAAGTGATACTATAATTAGGCTGGGCAAGGTGGCTCATGCCTGTATCTCAGCACTTTGGGAGGCTGAGGTGGGCGGATAGCTTGAGGTCAGAAGTTTGAGACTAGCCTGGCCAACATGGTAAAACCCCATCTCTACTAAAAATACAAAAAATTAGCCAGGCATAGTGACATGTGCCCATAATCCCAGCTACTCAGGAGGCTGAGGCACCAGAATCACTTGAACCCAGGAGGAGGAGGTCGCAGTGAGCCGAGATTGCACTACTGCACTCTAGCCTGGGTGGGGAGCAAGACTCTGTCTCAAAATAAAAAAGAGAGAGAGTATAATTCGATCACTTAATGATCTATGCCTTAGCTTCTTTATGCTTTCCCCACACATATTTAGTATGTTTATGTTTTCAACAAGTACTATGTGTATGTGGACTTAAAAAAAATAACGCCACAAAACCTAAGCACCAATATTATGTTTTAAAGTCTGAGCTCTCGCTTTCTTCTCCATGGATGTATACTTCAGCCATGCCTGTTTCCTTGTGTTCATTTTGTCTGGAAACTATTAAAATAATTTACTTAAATCAGACTGACATAAGTTTGCAAAAATATTAATTCCATAAAAACTTCTAAATAGGTATGCCAGATGTTCCCATTGTGTTACTGTGACTCTAGCTACTTTCTAAGTGTCATTATTCATATATCAAAAAAGAATCAAATTTTACTTTACAGTAATATTGTTTAGTAATATTGTTTAGATTACAAGTCATTTAAGACTTGTAATAGCACCCATAAGAAATGGAAGCAAATAATTTAATAGTGATTTATCTTCCTTAGCATTTTTAACTAGAAAAACAATTCAAAAACACAATGCTACGTGAACAGATCACTGTAATGAACAGAGATTAATCACTGTGCCTGTTGTACATTAAATTATTTTTCCAGAGACATTTAGGGTGATTAAAGTGGAAAGATAAGAGTGTTTCCAGCAAAATTCAATTATAAACAAACTAGAGACACTATATGGAAAACAGGAAAGGTTCTGACTTTAATCTCGAAAAGAAACAAAATCAATTTAAATAAAAACAGAACTCTGATTTGATTAAGGGAAGAGAGCCGAGCTTTTGCTAATAAATAAATAATAATAAAATTTGGTAGGCTGGGCAAGGTGGTTCATGCCTGTAATCCCAGCACTTTGGGAGGCGAAGGCAGGTGGATCACTTGAAATCAGGAGTTTGAGACCAGCCTGGCCAAGATGGTGACACCCCGTCTCTACTAAAAATGCAAACATTAGCCAGGCGTGGTGGTGCACACCTGTAATCCCAACTACTCAGGAGACTGAGGCATGAGAATCACTTGAACTCAAGAGGTGGAGGTTGCAGTGAGCTAAGATCACACCACTGCACTCCACCCTGGACAACAGAGCGAGATTCTGTCTCAAAAAAAAAAAAAAAAAAAAAAATGGAGAGACTACTATGGTCATGAATTTGAGGGGTGTGTGTGTGTGTGTTTAGTAAAGGCAGGATTTCACCATTTTAGCCAGGCTGGTCCCGAACTCCTGACTTCAAGTGATACACCTGCCTCAGCCTCCCAAAGTGCCTGCATTACAGTCGTGAGTTACCATGCCTGACCTTGTGTTCATGAATTGGAAGGCACAGTCTATTAGTAAAGGTGTCAATTATCCCCAAATTGATCTATAGGCTTAATGTCATTCCTGTCAAAACCCCAGCAAGGGTTTTTGTAGACATAGACAAACTTATTCTAAAACTTATATGGAAAGGCACAAGTCCTAGAAAAGCTAAAATAATCTTTTTTAAAAAACATAAAATGGAAAGAATCACTCTGGCTGATATTAAGGCTTACTATATTGCTACAGTAATCAACATGGTGTAGTACTGATGGAAGGTCAGATGCATAGATCAATAGGATAGAATAGAGAATCCAAAAGGCTGGGCACAGTGGCTCACGCTTATAATCCCAGCATTTCAGGAGGCTGTGGCGGGTGGGTCACTTGGGGCCAGGAGTTCAAGGCCAGCCTGGCCAGCATAGCGAGATCCATTTCTACTAAAAATACAAAAGTTAGCCAGGTGTGGTGGTGCATGTCTGTAATCCCAGCTACTAGGGAGGGTGAGGCATGAGAATCACTTGAACCTGGGAGGTGGAGGTTGCAGTGAGCTGAGATTGCGCCACTGCATTCCAGCCTGAGCAAGAGAGTGAGACTCTGTCTCAAAAGAAAGACAAACAAACAAAAATAGACTCATATCTTTACTATGCAAATGTTTTCTCATTGTCATATTCTATTACGTCCACCATATGCTCTCACAGATGTTATAAATATGCTGTTCTATTTTCTTCAGTTTTTGTTGCTGTTATATTTTTGTTTTGTTTTGCATTTAACTCTTACTTATCCAAAAAAGTTTTTTGCAGGGTCTGATGTGAAATACAAATCCAAGTTAGTTCTTCTCTATACCAACAAGTTGTACTTATGGGATTTATTAAATTATTCCACTATCTGGTGGGTTTTTCTGTTGGTTTGTTTATTTGTTGTTTTGAGATGAAGTCTTGCTCTGTCACCCAGGCTAGAGTGCGACGCCATGATCTCAGCTCACTGCAACCTCCACCTCCCAGGTTCAAGTGATTCTCCCGCCTCAGCCTCCCGAGTAGCTGGGATTACATGCATGTACTACCACACCTGACTAATTTTTTTGTATTTTTAGTGGAGACGGGGTTTCACCATGTTGGCCAGGCTGGTCTCGAACTCCTGACCTCAAGTGACCTACCCACCTAGGCCTCCCAAAGTGCTGGGATTATAGACATGAGCCACCACACCTGGCCCAGTATCTGTTATTTGGCTATTTTTATTTTGTCATGGATTCAGTTCTCAGTGTTTTAAATCTTTTTCTAGAATCTTTCCTATTTAGTTGATGAGTAGTTTTAGAGCCGGTGACATAGAATACTGGTTGTCACAGCAGTATATTCACCCCCTGACATTTGTAGGAAATACAGAAATATTTGTATAGGCTTCCGAACTTTTCTAGAATCACAGTTCTTGCCAGAGTTATGCTTCTTGTGCATATATTCATACCTTTTCGACTCTCACTAAAGTTTATTGTTTCACTTTATACAGAAGAACAATTTTTTTTATCACTCTATGGATTTACTCCTTATTTGGTAACAGGAAAAGAAGAGTAAAAGCCAAACACTCAAAAGCTGTGAGTACTGAGATGTTGGGTTAGTTCCCTTGCTGGCTAAGTGACTTGCCACAGATAATAACCTTGTAGCATGCACAATTTGAAATCATTCCTCAGGAAATTACATATGGCTAGACAAGTTACTATACTATATGGTTCTAATTTTTCTGGGAAGAGTCAAAACTGCAAATATTGGACCCAAGAATATTAAGGGCTCATTTTAAAATCTGGTAGACCAAATCCAGCTTGGTTCTTTGAAAAACTTTTTTTTTTTTTTTAATTGCACCTTAAATTCTGGGGTACATGTGCAGAACATGCAGGTTTGTTACATAGGTTTACACTGAAAAATGTTCTTTTTTGAAGTCTTTCCTGCTTATCTTCCAGGTTCTTATCCTTTAGACATTCTTTCATTTAACTCTCTAAGCACTTGAAAATTCTTGCCTGCTGTGTATTTAACCCATACATTTTTTTTTCTAGAGACAGGATCTCACTCCGTCACCCAGGCTGGAGTGCAGTGGTGCAATCATAGCTCCCTGAAGCCTTGAATTCCTGGGCTCACGGGATCCTCCTGCCTCAACCTCCTGAGTAGCTGGGACTATAGGCGTGCATCACTGTGCCTGGCTAAGTTTTTATTTATTGTAGGGATGAGGGTCTTTCTATGTTGCTCAGGCTGTTCTCAAACTCCTGGTCTCAAGCGATGCTCCTGCCTCAGCCTTCCAAATAACCTATAGTTTTACAATTCACAGGTATAGCAGGCTTTGTGACTGTGGTGTCCTATGGTCTTTACAAATTAAAGTATAGAAGAGATCAGAAAATGTCACTTCATCTTATTCACATGAGAGTTGCTGCCCAAGGATTTGTTGTCGGAGCTGTGACTCTAGGTAACCTGCTTTATTTGTACCTTATGTTCAGCTGTCCTTGAGAGTATATTTACTTATTTTATTCATTCATAGTAGAAGATGATTACTGGGTCACAATGATACAATGAGAGAGGGGTGGGAAAGACTGATCTTCCCTTAGTTGACGTTGGGGCCCATTTGTGCCCTTAATTGTTTAGGCCTGCGGCTGACAAAAACTGACAAAACCCATGGTAGAGAACCAGGGCAATGGGCTGTTGGTCTCTTTCGTGAAGGGAGTGGTGAATAGTTCCTATCCTATAACTCAAGAGCAGCAGTTATGGATAGATCACAGCCTGTATTGTGGCTGTGATCCACCTCATGGCTAAGAGCAGCGATCATATTTCCCAGCCTATTTGGACAGCAAATGTTGTTATTAGTTAAACTAGGAAGAAGCCATTTTTAGGGTCCACAAATCTCAACTGCCTTCTTTCATTCCAAGTTTGAGCAATAGGCAAATCTTTTTTTTATTAGTCCATAAATTAAGCAAGACCTACCAGTCAAATCCAAAGAAAAGGTATAAAATTATCTTCATTAATTCAGGTTATACCCACAGCTAAATCAGATAGTTCAAAGAAGTCCATTTTAGAACCTGAATTAATCTAAATTTGTTTGGTCTACATTAATGAGAACAGGTCACAATATCCTTAGGTCCCCTTCATGCTGTGCAGAGTAGAGTCATCCTAAGAGTAGGATGGAGATTATAGAATGCTGGGTGTGGGGCCTGCAAGGAAAGTTATATGGTAATGATCTTATAACCATGAGCTGTAATGTGCTCCAAGTACGGGAAAACTCACTACAAAGTTACAGTCCTCATTTTCATCATTCAGCAAACATTTATTGAACACCTGCTATGTGCCAGACACTGTCTAGAAATATGACTCAGTCCTTACGCTTAAATAGTTTAGTCTCTTTAGGGAGACAGACCAAGAAAGGAAGAAGACAATATAAAGTTATAGATGCTGTGACAGAAATAGCACAGGCTGGCCGGGCACGGTGGCTCACACGTGTGATCCCACAACTTTGGGAGGCTGAGGTGGGCAGATCACCTAAGGTCAGGAGTTCAAGACCAGCCTGGCCAGCATGGTGAAACCCCATCTCTACTAAAAAAAAAAAAATACAAAACAATAAAAAAAAGCTGGGTGGTGACACATGCCTGTAATCCCAGCTACTAGGGAGGCTAAGGCAGGACAATCACTTGAACCTGAGAGGCGGAGGTTGCAGTGTGCTGAGATCGTACCATTGCATTCCAGCCTGGGCAACAAGAGTGAAACTCCATCTGAAAAAAAAAAAAAAAAGGTGGGTGTGGTGGCTCTCACCTGTAATCCCAACACTTTGGGAGGCTGAGGGGGGCAGATCACTTGAGGTCAGGAGTTCAAGACCAGCCTGGCCAACACCCACCTCTACTAAAAATACAAAAATTAGCCAGGTGTGGTGGCATGCACTTGTAGTCCCAACTACTCGGGAGGCTGAGGCAGAAGAATCGCTTGAACCTGGGAGGTGGAGGTTGCAGTGAGCTGAGATCACGCCACTGCACTCCAGCCTGAGCATCAGAGCAAGACTCCGTCTCAAAAAAAAAAAAAAAGAAATAGCACAGGTTGCTATGGTAGCACAAACATAAGGGCTGGGAGGCCAGGGGAGGCTTCTCTAAGGATGTAAATCATGTGCTGAACTAAGAATAAGGAGGAATTAACTAAGCAGAGAAGGAACTCAGGATTCTAGGCAGAGGAAAAAACAAAGGCACAGACGCACGGCATGTAAGTGGAAAACTACATAGCTTGGTAGGTGAATCAGTGTTTGGTGAGAAAAGCAAAACTACTAGTAGTAATATTTAGTGAAGGATTTATTACAGGTATTTAGACTTATGTGACTATGAGGCCCTTGCATATGATTCTGGAGCCTGGGCCTGAAGTGAGCAGGGAAAGGAATTGGAAATCAGGCCAGGCGTGGTGGGTCACCCCTGTGATCCCAGCACTTTGGGAGGCTGAGGCGGGGGGATCACTTGAGGTCAGGAGTTCGACCTCAAATGGTCCACCTGCCTCAGCCTCTCAAAGTGCTGGGATTGTGGGCACGAGCCACTGGACCCAGCCTTTATTTTTTGTAGAAATGAGGTTCTCACGTCATTGCCTAAGCTGGTCTTGAACTCCTGACCTCAAGTGATCCTCCCGCCTCGGCCTCCCAAAGTGCTTGGATGACAGGCATAAGCCACCACGCCTGGCCTAATGGGTGATAATTTAAGAAACTATATTACTACTATATCGCATGGACTGTTAGTATCCTCTTTATCACTGAAAACATGGCCATTAATGCCTTTAAATCTAAACGGATCAGAGAACCAATTCTGGATAACCCAAAACCACTTCAGAGAATCTATCATCATGGTTCTGTTCCTCTGGAAGCACTTCTAATTCCAAACTATATCAGTCAGGATTCAGACAAGCAAAACTACTAGCAGTGATATATAAAAAGAGGTTGAGGCTGGGTGTGGTGGCTCACGCCTGTAACCTCAGCACTTTGGGAGTCCGAGGCAGGAGGATCACTTGAGCCCGTAAGTTTGAGACCAGTCTGGGCAATATGGCGAATACCCTGCCTCTACAAAAAGTTAAGAAGTTAGCCAGGCAGGTCGCATCCACCTGTGGTCCCAGCTACTCAGGAGGCTGAGATGAGAGGATGGCTTGAACCCAGAAGGTCGAGGCTGCAGTGAGCCTTGCTCGCACCACTGCACTCCAGCCTTGGCCACAGAGCGAGACATTGTCTCAAATAATAATAATAATAAAAGAAGAAGGAAGAGGAGAAGGAGGAGGATGAAGAGGAGGAGGAGCAGGAGAATGAAAAGGAAGAGACAGGAGGAGAAGGGAGTTATACAGAGATATGACCTTAAAACATTTTTGGAGTTGGCTAAACAGTCCATGCGAGGCTGTTGCTTATGTTTCTGATACTGGGGCCTGAAGTCAGCAAATCAACAGTTGAGAAGGAAAGAAAGATAAACTGGAATTTGCAAGGATGAGCTAGAACTCACAAAAGGATGAGGCAGACTCACTGCCTCCCAACTTACAGTAATCTCTACTCCAGCTCCACCGATTTTTTTCTTGGGGAGACAGGGTCTTGCTCTGTCATCCAGGCTGGAGTGCAGTGGTGCAATCATGGTTCACTGTAGCCTCAAATTCCTGGGCTCAAGTGATCCTCCCACCTCAGCTTCCCTAGTAGCTAGGATTTTATAGGCGTGCACCACCATGCCCAGCTAATTTTTTTGTTCTGCTTTTTTTTTTCTTTTTCTTTTTACACATCAATAGAAGATTCCTTGTGAATGTTCCGTTTTTTTTGAGACGGAGTCTCACTCTGTCGCCCAGGCTGGAGTGCAATGGCACAAACTCGGCTCACTGCAACCTCTGCTTCCCAGATTCAAGCAATTCCCATGCCTCAGCCTCCCGAGTAGCTGGGAGTACAGGCACCTGCCACCATGCCTGGCTAATTTTTGTATTCTTAGTAGAGACGTGGTTTTGCCATGTTGGCCAGGCTGATTTGAACTCCTGACCTCAGGTAATCCACCCGCCTCAGCCTCCCAAAGTGCTGGGATTACAGGCATAAGCCACGATGCCCGGCCCTAATTTTTTAATTTTTTTGTAGAGATGAGTCTTGCTATTTAACTAGGCTAGTCTCTAACTCCTACCCTTAAGTGATCCTCCTCCCTTGGCCTTCCAAAGTGCTGGGATTACAGGCATAAACCCCCACCACCCACCTGCATTTATATTGTTTATGAATAAATGCACATTTTGGCCTGGCACAGTGACTCACACCTATAATCCTAGCACTTTGGGAGGTCGAGGCAGGTGGATCACCTGAGGTCAGGAGTTTGAGACCAGCCTGGCAACATGGTAAAACCCGGTCTCTACCAAAAATACAAAATTACTCGGGTGTGGTGACACACACCTATAGTTCCAGCTACTCAGAAGGCTGAGACAGGAGAACTGCTTGAATCTGGGAGGTGGAGGTTGCAGTCAGCCAAGATTGTGCCACTGCAAACCAGCCTGGGCGAGACAGAGAGAGACTGTCTCAAAAATAAATAAATGAATGCACATTTTGAGAGGCATGCTCAACATATTTACTTAAGTAAATTTGGAAAGTTTCGAGACCGTCTACCTATATGAAGTGGAAATGTCATATTTAAGGCCAGGCACTGTGCTCACACCTGTAACCCCAGCACTTTGGGAAACCAAAGCGAGTGGATCACCTGAGGTCAGGAGTTCAAGACCAGCCTGGCCAACATGGCAAAATCCCATCTCTACTAAAAATACAAAAATTAGTTGGGCATGGTGGTGGGTGCCTTTCATCCCAGTTACTCGGGAGCCTGAGGCAGGAGAATTGCTTGAACCTGGGAGGCGGAGGTTGCAGTGAACTGAGATCATGCCACTGCACCACTCCAGCCTGGATGACAAGAGCGAGACTCTATCTCAAAAAAAAAAAAAGTCATAAGTACAATAATGAATATATGGGTTTCACACTCAGAAGAGAGATCTAATTTTGAAATCTGATACCTTGATAACTGAGACGGGTGTGGGCTGGTGGTGGTGGTATGTGAGTTGTAGTTTAAATCTGTGACTCCCTAACTTGCTTTTGGGTGTCAACATTTGCTGACATTCTTGGAACTCACTAAAGCAGCTCCTCTCTTCCTCATCTTATTTCCCCTAGCTACTTCCCCCTTTCTGCATGCCTAGGACTCTGTGGAAGCCATACATATCATCCATCTAAACTCACAGGCAATTCACCCACTAGATCATAAATCCCTAGAAGCAGGAATTAGATCCATTCACCATTTGTTTTCCTCAAGATACCGAGTACAAGCAAAGACTGAATACATGTTTGCTAACTGAGAAGACTGCTATTTTTATCTTAACATCTGGTCAAATTTGCCCACTTTCCTAAAATTTCACCAACATTTTGCTGGCATAATAACATCATGAATTTATTAGTATTCATTTTAAAGGGCTCCTTAGAGGTTTGTTTTTTTCTAGACTCACTTGTATGATCCAAACCAAAAACTAATAAAAAGGAGGGCCTCTGTTTGTTTCTGTTTAAATTGTGGGCTAGTTTCATAAAAATACAACAAATGAAAGAAATTCAGTGTTTTTTTCCCCATGGATACTCAACTGATATATATCTTTCTGTTTCTAGGTGTTCTCTACTCTATGTATAAGGATCACATTAGACCTAGATTCTTCAATGAGGCCAAAAAATGAAGCTACACGCTGGAAGCAAGAAAGACAAAAACCTTCTGCAAACGATTTATTATGAAGAGTAAATTTTCAATATGTAGCAAATTTTACTACAGAAGTATCACAGAATGCTCACGTACTTCAAGTGTCAATGTTTGAAGTTGATGTCCAGATCAACAATCATAAACAGTCAACTCAGAAATATCTCTTGTTGATGTCTTTCAGAACCTAGAACCTAGGGCATGATTTTTCTGACTTAATTTTTAAAAATTTTTTAGTTAGTGGCAGAAAATAATCTGCCACTAATCTGTCAAACTAATGATAGTCTGCCAAACCAATCTGAAAATTAATAGTTATATAGTAGTTACAGAAGACTTCACTTTTCTTTTTTTTTTTTTTTTTGTTTTTTTTTTTTTTTTTGAGATGGAGTCTCGTTCTGTGGCCCAGGCTGGAGTGCAGTGGTATGATCTCAGCTCACTGCAGCCTCCCCCTCCCAGGTTCAAGCGATTCTCCTGCCTCAGGCTCCCGAGTAACTGGGATTACAGGCACCCACCACCACGCGTAGCTAAATTTTGTATTTTTAGTAGAGACAGGGTTTCACCATGTTGGCCAGACTGGTCTCAAACTTCTGACCTCATGTGATCCACCCACCTCGGCCTCCCAAAGTGCTGGGATTAGAGGTGTAAGCCACTGCACCTGGCCACAGAAGACTTTTCTTTTTTTTTTTTTTTGAGATGGAGTTTCGCTCTTGTTACCCAGGCTGGAGTGCAATGGCATGATCTCGGCTCACCGCAACCTCCGCCTCCTGGGTTCAAGCAATTCTCCTGCCTCAGCCTCCTGAGTAGCTGGGACTACAGGCATGCACCACCATGCCCAGCTAATTTTTGTATTTTTAGTAGAGATGGAGTTTCACCTTGTTGACCAGGATGGTCTCGATCTCTTGACCTTGTGATCCACCTGCCTTGGCCTCCCAAAGTGCTGGGATTATAGGCATGAGCCACCGCGCCCGGCCAGACTTTTCTATATCTATGTTAAATGTAACACCCTATTCATGACTTAATTCTCCCCAAATAGGGCAAAGTAATTAAGGTTTCATAAACTCCTTTTTAGAATGGGTAATTATTACACCAGAGGAGAATGGTCATGTTGCCATATAAAGTTGGTTCACCACTTTACATCTCATTCTTATATAGAAAATTGACTATTTTACCCCAAACACATGTTTAACATTTAATTATTTATTCATTTTTAGATTTCTTCAAAGTATTCCTAGGAATACAAAAGTGAACTACAAACAAATTTCTTTTCCCTGAGATGTCAAAAAGGATTTAGTTCAGGCCGGGCACGGTGGCTCACACCTGTAATCCAAGCACTTTGGAGGCCAAGGTGGGCGGGTCACCTGAGGTCGGGAGTTCAAGACCAGCCTGACCAACATGGTGAAACCCCATCTTTAAAAAAAAAAAAAAAAAAGGATTTAGTCCAGAAGTGCTATTGCGAATGTGGTACGACACTGTAGAAAACACAGGAAATCAAAGCAGATGTTAAAGGTTAAGTATGCCTGCGGCCTTGAACTCCTGTCTAACTGCCCTCAAGGTCTAAAAAATTATCTAGGGTTTTTTGAAGACATAACTGCTTTAAGCTTAATCCCAAAGAATCCAAGCCTAGGAGAGAAAAAAAAAGTCACTGAAATAAAATCAAGAATATATGCAATATAAGATGATTTCTGGTGGTGATTTCCTTTTCCTCAGTGTTTCCTATAACGGAGGGTGACACTGACAAGAAGGTGAAGTCCAGTATTTGTGGACAAGAAAAACATGAAAATGTCTGCATTCTGGGTATTAACTCACTGTTCTGTGTATTATATAAATTTTTCTCCACTGGTACAGATAATTATTTTAAAAATTGTCAACGGCTGGGCACAGTGGCTCACGCCTGTAATCCCAGCACTTTGGGAGGCTGAGGTGGGTGGAACACCTGAGGTCAAAAGTTCAAGACCAGCCTGACCAACATGGAGAAACCCTGTCTCTACTTGAAATACAAAATTAGCCAGGCGTGGTGGTGCATGCCTGTAAACCCAGCTACTCGGGAGGCTAAGGCAGGAGAATCGCTTGAACCCAGGAGGTGCAGGCTGTAGTGAGCTGAGATCACACCATCACACTCCAGCCTGGATGACAGAGCAAGACTCTGTCTTAAAAATAAATAAATAAAAGCTGTCAATTTTACCTATCATGAAGTTCTTCTAGTGCTACCAACAAGTACACATATTTTGATTAACACTGTCCTTTTCGGAAAATAGGCAAGGAAATAATCCAACTGCTTTATTCCATTAGAGTAAATATTCCAGCAGCTGAATCTAATATGTTCCATTAAGGTCAGGAAAATTGAGGACAGCTGGCATAGAAATAAATCATCCTTTCATGTTGGTTGTGCAATGAAACGTATTTCTAACCAGGCTACTGGAAAGATTCTACCTTCTTAATATATACTCAGCATTAAAAATAATTAAGTGTTTAATTAGAAATTAGCTTTTCTTCAAAACCCAATAGGTTTCACAATTTTGTAATTTTACTGTGAGAGAGCTAAAGTAATATATTTGTTGCTTGAAAAAAAGCAATGCAAAGTATTCATTTGTTAAGAATAGCTATGCATGAGAACCTACAAACTGTGTTTAAATTAAAATGTAAAATCACATTTGGAGAAAAGTTAGGAAGCATGCAGGATGTGAATTTACCCACTTCAGCTTGGGTAAAGTGGGAGGGTCACTGCATGAAGACCCTATAAACAGATAACACAATAATACATGACTTTGCAAAAGACTTCCTGGGCAAAGCTTTACTGGCCTCATGTTGTAATGTCTGAAACTGAGAAGTCTGTTTGTTTCAGCTACTACAATCCCGCCTCTCTTATTAATGAAACTACTTCATATGCATATACGCTCTGCCTGCCTTTTATATTAGGCTGGCACACAGTTATGTAGCAGCAACTGCTCAGTAACAATTACTTAATTGCACTTTTTTGACATTCTGTGTATACATTATCAGAGCATCCTTTTATAGACTGACTCCATAGTGTTGAACTCCAGAAATTAAGTAAGTGCACTCAGGTTGTTCTTAAGATTGACTATATTCATATTTGTATAACTACACATATAGTAATCTAGATTTGTATACCACAAATTGGAGAGTGATTAAATATTCTTAACTTAGAAAAAACCTTACTCAGTTGAGTGTAGTGGCTCATGCCTATAATCCCAGCACTTTGGGAGGCTGAGGTGGATGGATCACCTAAGGTTGGGAGTTCACGACCAGCCTGACCAACATGGAGAAACCCCGTCTCTACTAAACATACAAAATTAGCCGGGCGTGGTGGCGCATGCCTGTAAAACAAGCTACTCAGGAGGCTGAGGCAGGAGAATCACTTGAACACAGGAAGCGGAGGTTGCAGTAAACCGAGATTGCGCCACTGCACTCCAGCCTGAGCAACAAGAGTAAGACTCCATCTTAAAAAAAAAAAAAAGAAAGAAAAAGAAAAAAAGCTTACCCAAGACTCACTTTTTTTTTTTGAGATGGAGTCTCATTCTGTTGCCAGGCTGGAGTGCAGTGGCGCAATCTCGGCTTATTGCAACCTCCACTTCCTGTGTTCAAGTGATTCCCCTGCCTCAGCCTCCTGAGTAGCTTGTTTTACAGGTGTGCGCCATCATGCCCAGCTAATTTTGTATGTTTAGTAGAGACGGGGTTTCTCCATGTTGGTCAGGCTGGTCGTGAACTCCCAACCTTAGGTGATCCATCCACCTCAGCCTCCCAAGGTGCTGGGATTATAGGCATGAGCCACAGCGCCCGGCCTCAGTGTGCTTTATTAAGAAATTTTCTGATTACAGGAATTGTGTGGCCTGAAGGGTACACTTGTAACCCTGTATTCTCTGTTCCTAGTAACATGCAGTTAAGGAATGGAAAAGAGCTATAGAAATTCCATAAGTACTTAACCAACCAGCTCACCTTTTTATGAGTTTCATAACAGGATGTTTTCATTTTTTACCTTCCTTTCCCCCAACACTCTCTGGTAAGGAAACTACTGAGAAATAAAACTTCCCAGGAAGGTGGGGGAAATCCAACAAACTGGTTCATCTGGAGTTGTTTTCTTTTATCAAGAAACCAGCCGGGCGCGGTGGCTCAAGCCTGTAATCCCAGCACTTTGGGAGGCTGAGGCGGGTGGATCACGAGGTCAAGAGATCGAGACCATCCTGGTCAACATGGTGAAACCCCGTCTCTACTAAAAATACAAAAAATCAAAAAATTAGCTGGGCATGCTGGTGCGTGCCTGTAATCCCAGCTACTCAGGAGGCTGAGGCAGGATAATTGCCTGAACCCAGGAGGCGGAAGTTGCAGTGAGCCGAGATCGCACCATTGCACTCCAGCCTGGGTAACAAGAGCGAAACTCCGTCTCACAAAAAAGAAAAAAAAAAAAAAAAAAAAAAAAAAAAGAAACCAAAACACTGAAACTTATTCTAAGAGTCTCTTTTTCAAGTAAAAGCATAAACTGATGTTAATTCAGTCTCAATTTTAAGATCAGGATTATAACCTAAGTTGCAGGGTTGGCTGCTCTTTTTATCTGAACTTTCAAGAGGCCCTGAAGCAGAAATGAGAAAATTTTAAAGTGTCATTTTAGAAAAATTCCTGCCATTTTAAGGGCCAAACAATTCTAAATGAAGATAGGCAATGTCTGGATTTTTAAAAAAGTTTTATTGAAATGTAGTAAGTTCTGATATAAGGCAGAGAGATCATATATTTAAGGCTGAAAAGGGAAAGTGATGCTCAAAGTCACACAAAGGCTGCAGGATTTGCAGACTCAATGCCTTTGGGGCTAGAAAGAAATGAGGAGTGGGCTGGATGTGGTGGCTCATGCCTATGATCCCAGCACTTTGGGAGGCCAAGGCTGGCAGATCACTTGAGCTCACGAGTTCAAAACTGGCCTGGGCAACATGGTGAAACCCCGTCTCTACAAAAAATACAAAAACTAGCTGGGCATGGTGGTGTGTGCCTGCTCTCCCAGCTACCTGGTAGGCTGAAGTGGGTGGATGGCTTGAGCCCAGGAGGCAGAAGTTGCAGTGAGCTGAGATCACACCACTCCACTCTGGCCTGGGCAACAGAGCAAGACCCTGTCTTAACAACAAAAAAAATGCTGGGCACCGTGGCTCACACCTATAATCTCAGCACTTTGGGAAGTTGAATCAGGCCAATCACTTGAGGTCAGGAGTGTGAGACCAGCTGGCCAACATGGTAAAACCCCATCTCTACTAAAAATACAAAAATCAGCTGGTGTGGTGGGGTGTGCCTGTAATCCCAGCTATTTAGGAGGCTGAAGGAGGAGAATCATTTAAACCCTGGAGGTGGAGGTTGCAGTGAACTGAGATCACATCACTGCACTCCCGCCTGGGCAACGGGGCAAGACTCTGTCTCAAAAAAACAACAAACAACAACAACAAAATTAAGGAAACAAATTTGTGGTTAGGAAGGTGTGTGAAAAAAACAATCTATACATGTAGGTAAGCAGTTTGTCATATGTGGACTAATCTTCCAAATCTCACTCTAGTACTAATCTCATGCTACTTGGTATAGATTTTTTTTTCTGTTGCCCAGGCTGGAGTGCAATGGCGCAGTCTCAGCTCACTGCAATCTCCGCCTCCAGGGTTCAAATGATTCTCCTGCCTCAGCCTCCTGAGTAGCTGGGATTACAGGCACCCTCCCCCATGCCCGGCTAAGTTTTGTATTTTTAGTAGAGATGGTGTTTCACCACGTTGGCCAGGCTGCCCTCAAACTCCTGATCTCGTGATCGTGATCCGCCCACCTCAAGTCCCCAAAGTGCTGAATATTTTAAAGTGAAATGTTTGGCATTCCCTAGGAGTTTCAACAATACAAATATTAGCCACTCCTACAAACAGACTTTGGACCTAGAAATGATGTTTGGCGTGTCGATGGGAATAGTGAGAAGAAACTAAACTGAGGACTATGCGAATATTAGAAAGAAGATTAATATCTTCACTATCTTATGTCAGGCCTTACAAGTTAAATATTAGGAGTTTCTTCTTTTTCTGCCTAAAACTTGAATGCCAGAATGAGCTGAGTTACAATGTAGCATGGAAAACTGATCACTGGTTAAAGTATGGTCTCTAGATCTTGTTACTGGGTATTAGAGCTCTTTGGCAAATGCCTTCATATTTAATGACTAGAAAACAATTCAATAAAAGTGACAACAGAGACAATAATTACAAAACAGGCTGATAACCTGGGTTAATTATCATCGCCAAATAGAGAAAAATTTTTTTTTAAGAAATGATGTGTTAATATCAATAGATACCAAGGATATAATCGGGTCCATTAAGATCAAAGTGAAATTTAACTTACATAGTAAAATATCACTTTACAAGATAGTCAATTTGACCAGTTCACTGTGAAAAAGAGCGTTATTCTCTTTCCTTTCTCACTTGTGATCCAGGCAAAACAAATATCTGATTTATCTAAACAAAATTTAAAAAAAAATACAAAAGCTCTATCAGTTTCATATAACCTTAAAACTCTACCCAAACTGAGATGCTCAGGTTTACATAAATATATATACATATATATTTTTTAAATCCCAGAGTCCAAGACACAAGCCCATAGGGGTGTGTGGCCACCAGAGGCTGATCATTTAACTCTGGGAGTGTGTGACTGTTGTGAGGTGTGTGGGTCTCTGACCTACATTTATAGCCGTCAGCTTTGAACACCCTTCCCATGAGGAAATCTTGGCCTTTTGTTCAAAACGTCTGAACAAAACTCACCTCTGAACTAACAGAGATGTTAACAGGACACCTGGCACAAAAGGGCTTAGAGAAACTTGTTCTCATATAGTCTCTCAGGCTGTCAGTCATCTAGGCACGAGTGAGTCAGCATCCATGGTGTTCAGAAGATAGAGTTCAGGCTGAGCTGTCAATCCCAGATGGTACTAAGGAAAAAAAAGATGGAAGAGGATTAGACTGATTTTCATGTTACTTATTGAAATCAGCATTTAAGTACCTGTAATTAGCACATCAATTTAGGCCTTTTTTCCATACTGCTATATTGATTTTTATTTCAGAAAGGAAATGGCTTGCACATACATACATGAATGGTTTCTGATATGCAGAAGCTGTTATGTAGGAGCTGAAATAGTTAAGGACTGAGATGGTGTCAAATGTCCTCAGCAAAATTAGCACTCTGATGATTCTTGTGACACACTCTACCTCAGGGTGGGTGCTTCAAATCAGGATAAGAGCAAACATGCAGAATGCTTTTGCATTCTACTACTGTGTGAGTTAGAAATCAAATTTCCAACCGTCTCAGTAATTCTGGCCCTATTATCCTTTGGCACTGGAGCAGAGAAAAGCCTTTTATTTACAAAACAAAAACATGAAATAGCAGTTACTAAGAGAGAGAAAGATGACCTATGGGTCCCAAATGTTTGTCACGCTGAATCAGCATCACCGAAGCTGCTTCTAAAACACAACTCCAGGCTGGGTGCGGCAGCTCACGCCTGTAATCCCAGCACTTTGGGAGGTCAAGGTGAGTAGATCACGAGGTCAGGAGATGGAAACCATCTTGGCCAATATGGTGAAGCCCTGTCTCTACTTAAAATACAAAAAAATTAGCTGAGTGTGGCAGCTCGCGCCTGTAATCCCAGCTACTCAGGAGGCTGAGGCAGAAGAATCACTTGAACCCAGGAGGTGGAGACTGCAGTGAGCCAAGGTCGTGTCACTGCATTCCAGCCTGGCAAAAGAGACTCCGTTTCAAAAAACAAAAAATAAAAATAAAAAATGAAACACAATGCCAGCTGGGCATGATGGCTCATGCCTGTAATCCCAGCACTGTGGGAGGCCGAGGCGAGTGGATCACCTGAGGTCAGAAGTTCAAGACCAGTCTGGCCAACATGGTGAAACCCCTCCTCTACTAAAAATACAGAAATTATTGGGGCATGGTGGCACATGCCTGTAATCCCAGCTACTCTGGAGTCTGAGGCAGGAGAATCACTTGAACTCAGGAGGCAGAGGTTGCAGTGAGAGATTGTGCCACTGCACTCCAGCCTGGGCGACAGAGCAAGACTCCATCTCAAAAAAAAAAAAAACCCCAAAAAACAAAAACACACACACAATTCCAGACTCCACTCCTAAAGAACTGAGTCTAGATGGTTTGTGTTGGGACCTGTGAAGTTATTATTTTTGTAAAGAGTGGGTCTCACTATGTCGCCCACACTGGAGTGCTAATGACAAAATCTTGGCTCACTGCACGGAACCTCTGCCTCCTGGGCTTCAGCCATCCTCCCATCTCGGCCGCCCAAGCAGCTGGGACTACAGGTGTGTGCCACCACAAACTAAGCTAATTTTTTTGTAGACAGGGTTTTGCCACGTTTCCCAGGCTGGCTGTGAAGTTATTTTTACTTTTTCTCTGCCTCAAATATACCTTGGGGCAACTTTGAGTCTCATTTTAGCCCTACTATTATTACTTATTTTATTTATTATCCCATGGCACCAACAGCCTGTAAGTTAATGCAGAATGCAGACTATAAATTTAATGGCAGCAACAATCCTATTTTAGTATAATGGAAAGGCACTGGAGTTGAGTTTAAGCCCTTAACTCTACCACTTGCTATGGCCTTCAGCATGTCACATACTTTTGGAGGCTTATTCTACTTACTTGTAAAATGTGAAGAAATGCTACATTTGAAAATGCCAAGTACAGCCAGGCACAGTGGCTCACACCTGTAATCCCAGGACTTTGGGAGGGCAGATCACGAGGTCATGAGTTCGAGACCAGCCTGACCAACATGGTGAAACTCCATCTCTAAAAATACAAAACTTAGCTGGGCACAGTGGTGTGCGCCTATAGTCCCAGCTACTCGTGAGGCTGAGGTAGGAGACTCACTTGAACCCAGAAAGTGGAGGTTGCAGTGAGCCGAGATCACACCACTGCACTCCAGCCTGGGCAACAGAGTGAAACTCCGTCTCAAAAAAAAAATCAGCTAGGTGTGGTGGTGGGCACCTGTAATCCCAACTACTCAGGAGGCTGAGGCAGAATTACTTGAACCTGGGAGGTGGAGGTGGCAGTGAACTGAGATTGCACCACTGCAATCCAGCCTGGGCGACAAAGCTAGACTTCATTTCAAAAAAAAAAAAAGGAAATGCCAAGTACACTAATATACTATCTCATGTTAGTTTTCAACAGATATATTTAACACATTACAAACTGCCTTGTATAACCGCACAGGCTTGTTGTGATGACTGTGTGAAGATTAGACCAAATGGTGCCCAAGATAAAACTATTCCCAACTAGTGGGCTAGGAAAACACTATATGACACTGACTTTAGGGCATGGAAACAGCTCTTCAGACTTAATTCAGGCTTAAGTAAATAACAGCAATTAAATATACTGACAATTCATTGATGTCAGCCTTTTCCCAAGTGAGCAGCTGTGGTAGACTTCTTCAACACGTAGTAAACAAGGGTTGCGGTATTAGTCCTGCGAGGCCCACAGAGTGTCACTTAGATCACTTAGTTGATAGACCTCCTTCAATGGAGATGTTTGTTGTTGTTCCGAGACACTGAGAAATGAGACTAAATGGCATGAGAATGGGCCAAAATACTTCCAGGGGCAGAGAGCTAATGCAAAGGAGTGAACTTATTAACTAGTAATTCTTGGCTATTGCTAGGATAGGACCATAGAGGGCCCTGTCCACTCTCTCTACACTTTCCAAAAGCATTCAATCTTACTTTTAAAACTTCTGCACAGGGGCCAAAATCTGTCAGTTAGCAACTTCTGGCTAAGGCATATTCTAGCACTAATCAGCGTATGAAACAAAAGCTTCAATGTGTTATGTTCCTTGTGTTGCCAAACAACACAACGTGAAGGGTATACTCTATATTATACAGGATAGTTTGGGAATGAAAACATGGGTTCTGGAGTTAAGCTATGCAAGTTCAAATGTCAATTGCACATTTCTTTAATAATGTAAATGTGGGCAAGCTACTTTTGGTCTTCTACTTGACTCATCTACATAGAGGCTGATCCTTTTGTTACAAAGATTAAATGAGATAATACAAGTGTTCAGGCCAGGACTAGAACACAGTAATGAGTTAGCCATTTTTACATTCATAAGCTAAGGGGCTGAGAGCAGCTGACACGTTTAGATTCGTTGGTCCTACCAATGAAGGAGCAGAAGTTATTCCAGAGGGCAGAGCTAAAAGAAATGTTTCAAAACAGGATCTTCACATTGTTTTACATCCTATTTTAGTTCTGAAATTAAATCCAAAGTAAGGAAAGAGCACTAAATGAGGAAGGACAATGTGGAGAACAAAATTTTCCCTAGATGACTTCCACTGTGTTACTTACAGGGAAGGCTTGCAACAGAGAAAGGAAAAATGAAGTTCTGGTGACACTCCTGGGACAAATCAAGTGCTGACTCAGGTTTTCCTGTCATGTGTCTAGTAATAGGGCTAGTAGTTCACTGTGCCTGAGCTCTGCCTTTGTTTTTAAATGGTGCCAGTATTTCCATTTACATCAGGTCTGCCAAAATGCTCATTGGTCTTTTAGCTAAACGAGTTTGGTTTCTCTTCAAATATTAATTTTCACTGGCAGCATATAAAGAATGTAAAAGTGAAATAGTGAAGTAAACTACACATAGAAAATATTCAGCTTAGAGAAAAGCAGAATAAAATTTTCTTCCCCAAGTTTAAACATGGTAATGATGTGACCCTTTAGGTATGGTAAAACCATCTGACTAAGTGGGAAAATGGAAATTAATGTCCTGGTAACTGCAATTAATCCAAGCCTTCTGAGGACTAAATCCATTTATTGCTCTATCCTTTCTAAGATGAAAATCCTAAGTGTGGTCTTAGTGTGTCAATCCCGGTGGTAGCTACTGTTGCAGTATTTTTGTATCAAAGTTATTGAAACCCTATTAATAAATTATTTCAAGGTAAAAAAAATACCCAGGAAACCAAATTGGAAAAAGAAAAAAAAATTTTAATTAGAAACTGAGTTTACATATGTTTAAATGGTTACTAAAAGCTCAGTTGTAACCACTCCTAATACCACTAGCAGGACCTCAAGGGAGCCAAGAGCTCTTCCCTTTTCCCCTGTTAATTTCCAATGTAATGTAGCCGCACAATTATTTCATGTCACATTTAAGGAGAACAAGGACCAATTTATATAAAGTACAATTGTATATCCTTAAACATTCCACATAAACACACTGCCCAAACTCACTGCATATGCTGGCATTGGAGGACTTAAATTTCTACATTGTTTATTGCACCCAGAGTGCTGGTTAAAATGCACTTTCTCTCTGTGAGGATCAAATGCAATTAAGATATGAGAGTATTTTTAACACAGTGAAGTACACACATATTACAAAATGCTATTTAATTGGGAAGGATTTTTCCATCATTGCAAGTCATAAATATAACTTTTAAAAGAATACTAGCAGCTTTTACCTAGGCTCCTAAATGCTTGTGAATCTGAGACTGACTGGACCACCCAGACCCAGGGCAAAGGTAAATATTACCATATCATCTTTATAAATAATCTTTTTTGTCAATTTGGCCTTTCCTACTGCAGCCAGGTGACAGCTTAAGATGTCAGTCCCCAATATCTTCACAGAGTGCCTTTATGAGCAGTTTGGGGAATGATGATGGTATGGGGAAGAGGCAGATATGAGGAGGAATGGTTAGGGGAATTGTCATTCATGATTCTGTGCTTGAGGGACTAAGCACACTCATGACTCTATACTTTAGGGACTAAGAAAAAGGTATGGTCAGTGAAACACAGTAGTGTACCCTTAAATGCCTTATAAAAGACCATCCATCCAGTATGTGCTTTAGACTGTGTGCAGTAATAATGCTTCTGGGGGCTCAGATGAACAGAAAACACCAATCAACAAGGACTCTGAAAGGAAAGCTCCAAAAATGAGAAGTCCTTCAATGCCATTCCCATTACTGTTCTCACCAAGTCAATGGCTACAAAACACTTTTGATTATTTATCTCCATCAAAGTGATTTGATTTGAGATAATCACACAATCTCAGGCTCCACATGTAAAAATGTCAGAAGTGGCTGAAGAAAGAGCAGCAGCTTCATGCGAAGACACCCATTTCCTCTGACTCCAGAGCTCCACCATCTGGTCTCAAGATTTTCCCCTCTGAGGAAATAGCTGTAGAGGTAGCCCAGTTCAACCTTGCTGAGACAGTGAACTTTGCAATCATACTGACACCTACTGACTTGCTGAGAATGCTGAGGAAGTGTGCTTTGCATTGGTTAAGTCCACAGCTCCTGAGATTGCCTTGCAAGTCATCTTGGGCGTGAAGTAGAGTGGTGCATCAGAAAAACATGACGATTCTGGTTAAGAGGTGGCTTTTAGGAACAAAACAGATGGCTCTCCTTCCTCCTTAAAGTCTTTTC
This sequence comes from Aotus nancymaae, assembly GCF_030222135.1. Taxonomy (NCBI): domain Eukaryota; kingdom Metazoa; phylum Chordata; class Mammalia; order Primates; family Aotidae; genus Aotus; species Aotus nancymaae. The sequence continues at coordinate 34,752,813 of NW_026988428.1, forward strand.
TCCCCACCCTCAACATTTCATGAGAACATCAGTTCATAAATATTACCATCTTTTAATATTACCACCCTCCTGGAGAAGGAAAATGAAGGTTTTACAACTACATGTACTCAAGAGTAAATATCATCAGGAAAGCTCTGTACTAACAGGCAGGTTATTAAGACTCCCAAGAAATCCTCATAAGCTTTTCAATTTCTGAAGAAAATCCTGAGAAGATCATTAATAAGCACCACCTACAGATGAGTTTTGCTAGTTGCCAGTTTTTCACCTCCTTTGTTTTCTCACTCCTCTTAAATTCCATTGAGAAATTAAAGTGGAAATAAGTTCAAAGAATCCTAAGCCTTACAGAGCTAGGTGTCTCTTAATTTTATATTTCATATAGATGAAGCTATTCTAGTCAAGGATTTTGCATAATTAAAATAATTGAAAAGATATGTATAAGGAAAAATTCTCAGCCTTTAAAAATCCATTACATCTTGATAAACAAAACCTGCATACTCATTCTGTAGTTTGTATAATAAAAAATGTTTTGTGTTTTCCAAATTTTGTTAACATCTAGCCTGGTTAAGAATCATGCATATTCTTGTCTCTCAGAAGGATAAACTGAGTTGGCCCTTGGGCAACTACTTCAGAGTTTAGTGTTGGAATGAGAGCAGCAAATGTCAGTGTTTCAAAGATCCCGCCCTAATCCAGTTCCCAGGTTAGGTCAGGAAGAAAAAACTAATTCCATCTTTCAAACATATATGAAACAAAGTCTTTTCCAACCAACAGTTGAGTCGTAAATGCAGTCTGTGCAACAGCACATACTTTTGGCTATGTTCACACAGTAAACCATAGAAACACACTGGCTCTGATGGCTACCTGCAGAAGACAGACTTATCCAGTGTTACTTAGTGTAGCCACCGGTGGCTTCTTCTGTCAGCAGGCTTTTAGAGATGCTTACCGTATGCCCGCAGTCCAGGAAGGACATGCCCAGTGCAATCAAACATTGCCAACCCTGAAAGACAAAATATGGTCATCATTCACCAGGCTCTCTGAAGAGCCAGGACTGCTCACATAGCACTTCTCAAATGCAAACCTGCTCCCTTCCTTGAACATCCAGCTGTGCCCATCTTCTACCACCAAGGGTTGCACAAGTCATTCTCTCAACCCCACTCCCCCTTCAAAAAGTCATCTGCCTCCCTCAACAAAATTTGTCCATACATTTTCAATACTGAATTTCTCTGTTCTTACTGCTTTGTGTCTGTGGTTTTTCTTTCTTTTTTTTTTTTAAATAATCTTTGTTGGATTTTTTTTACTTTTTAGGGACAAGGTCTCCCTGATCTCTCAGGCTGGAGTATACTGGTGCAACCATAGCTCACTGAAGCCTTGAATTCCTGGGCTCAAGCAATCCTCCCTCCTCAGCCTCCTGAATTGCCAAGATTATAAGTGCACACCACCATGCCCAGCTAATTTAATTTTTTTTGTAGAGACCAGGTCTTGCTATATTGCCCAGGTTGGTCTCACACTCCTAACCTCAAGTAATCCTCCTGGCTCGGTCTCCCAAAGCACTGAGATTACAAGCATAAGCCACCTCGTCCAGCCTGTAGTTTGTTTCTTTTATCCAACTGTGAATTTCCTGAAGTGCACTTTTCCTCAGTCCTCCCCATGATGAGAATGACTAACAAACTAATACAATTGGTGTAGTCTCCTAAGCTGCTCTATGAAGTTCCTGTTAAACAGCAGTAACCCACTATAGAATGAGCCCTCACCTCTAAAAATGGGTCTTCAGGCCAGGTGCAGTGGCTCACTCCTGTAATCCCAGCACTATGGGAGGCTGAGGTGGGTGGATCATCTGAGGTCAGGAGTTTGAGACCAGCCTGCCCAACATGGTGAAACCCCACCTCTACTAAAAATACAAAAATTGGCTGGGCATGGTAGCACGTGCCTGTAGTCCCAGCTACTCAGGAGGCTGAGGTAGGAGAATTGCTTGAACCCAGGAGGCAGAGGTTGCAGTGAGCTAAGATTGTGCCACTGCACTCCAGCCTGGGCAACAGAGCAAAACTCTGTCTCAAAAATAATAGTAATAATAATAATGGGTCTTCAACAAGCTCACTGGCCTTAGGCTGAAGAAGGATAAATTGGCACCTTCATATCCAATTTGCATTATAAAAGGATCCCCCTAATCTATGTGAATTTTTAAAAACAACTTCTGTCAAGGACATATTCAGTTACTTGGTTTTCCTTGAAGTTAAGTTCCTAAATCATAGGGTCAGTACAGTCTTTGTGTGCCCAAAGTTTATTGGGAAGAAAAAAAGAGATACATCAATCTAGGAAATAATTTTTCAACATCTACTAAAGTGATTTTCTCAATAAAGTATCTAACGTGTGGCACTCTGGCATGGGGAAGTGTACTAGAGATCAACAGCAGGTTTCCAGCCTCCATCTTCAGCCATTCTCTGCAGCAAAAATGGCATAAATTCTGCTATTCATTATCCCCAACCCCTGTGTTTTTTTCAGAGAAACCTGTATAAACAGGGAAATGGATCTGATGTTATTTTGGTTGTTTTTCATTAATATAAGCAATGTTAAAGAAGATTTGGAAAATAGAGAATAATATATCTATAATCCCACCTTCCTAAAACAATTATATTGTTAAAACGGTGACAGAAGGTATGCAAGGATTTTTATGTTGTTGTTTTTCTGTTAAAACAGTGCCTAAAAACAATTATATTACAATTTTTATATAATTTATTCTAGACTAGAAATAAATTTTTTATAATTGGAATATAAATTGTGCATACCTTTTTCATGTGGCTATGGTTTTGTAACCATGATTTTTTAAAATGACTTTAGAATAAGAGTCAAGGGGAGACTATCACTGTTTACTTATTTCCTTGGACAGCCAGTAAGTGATGGAGCTGAGTGGGCTGTGCACTTGTATGTGTCCCACCCAGATCTCTGTATCATACTGTGTGCCCCATTCTCCAACTCTGTCTTGTACCATTCTCCACTGTCTGTACTGCTACCCTTCTTTTAGCTCCTCAAACATACTATACTCTCTTGTTAGGAATTGTTAAGAATGGAAACTACAGAAGTGACAGAAAAATGACAAATCTAAGTAACCAAAGTGAATTTTATGGTTAGAAATATTATTTTGTAAACAGCTGATCTGACAATTCCATATAAATTGTCTCGATAACCTGGAGGTAGATTGTTATGTGCTCTTTTGGGTCTGTTCACTTTTTTTTTTTTTTGTAGAGATGGGGTCCTACTATGTTGCCCAGATTGGTCTCGAACTCCTGGACTCAAGCAATCCTCCCGCCTTAGCTTCCCAAAGAACTGGGATTACAGGCATGAGCCACTGTGCCTGGACAGGGTCTGTTCATTTCTGAATGCCAGTGAACCCCACCTCTACCATCCCCGATACCTATGCCCCTGCTTTTCCAGACGGGACTTACCAAGTAGAACACAAAGCCCAGATAAGCCACGCAGACCACACCAGCCACCACATATAACACCACATGCCCTAGTTCCTGGACATAAACCAATACAAAGTACATATTGATAGAGCAGATGATAAGGACCAAGATTCCTCCTGCAATCCGCCAGCCTCTGTAAAAGAAATCAGCACAGTCACTGGTGGAATAACCCAATTTGGCCACAGACAGAAATGCAAACTGCATCCTGTGAGGTAAACAGGACAACAATTAAAGGCAGTTCAAAGTGAACGGAAAAATTGTTCTTAATTTGAAAAAATGATTCTTCATAAGTCTAACTTAAATCAGCCAAAATTAGATACTGATAGAGAGAAAGGGGGGGGGAAGACACCATTAAATAATCCCTAATATTTAAGTCCCTAGAGATCCAACAAGGCCTAGAAATGCAACAAGTCACTTCAGATACCTCATATCCTTTAAAGGTATATATAAAAGGTACTAACTTATGCCTTTCTTGTTAAGATCATTTAACAAAGAACTAAGGTGCCTCAAACTTCAGTGGCTGAAGCTGAAGAGTTATGCCATAAAAACTGAGCTTTTTCCCCCCTCCAAATGAAAGATGTGCTTTCTCTTCCTTTACTATATTCACAGTTTCCATTCTCTAAGCCAAAGAAGAAGCGACTAGCAATCACCTCTCAAAACATATCGTTTCCCTCTGTCTCATGTCTGACTGGCCTACTGCATGAAGGGACCCTTTCCCCATATCAGCTTCCCCTGTGGGAACTAAGAGGAGTACACTCACAGTCCATTGGCAAAGTCACTCATTACTGGCCGCAAGCTTGTAAACGTGAGGATGGGTATGAGAGCAAAGGGGAGCTGGAAAAGAAAGAAGATCAGATGGGATTACTATAGGTCCTTGTATCACCCCAGAGAACAGCACAATGAATGAAAGGGAAACATAAATGCTGCCTCAACTTCTACTTGAGAAATCATGATTCCTCTCACCCCAACACACTCAGGCATTCTACTGAATTCTGTAGAGCTATCATTAACCTAAAATGCAAACCTTTCTAAGGGACTTGTCTCCTTAACCTCCACAGGACCTGGTACAGTGTCCTATATGTTCATTTAATGTTTACTTGCATTAATGAACTATAATTTTGTGTTCTATATATAAGTAAAGCTCATAGTTCCCATTCAACAGGTTTAAAAACCAAACCATTTCTAAAATCCTTTTAGATGCCAAGGATTTCATATACATTAACTGCAGACCACAATCATGCCTCTGTCTTCCTCTCAATATTCCCCCAGCACCCAGCCAGGCTTCGTACCCAAGGGCAGTACATAATGCTGCCTGAATAACTAGGATATGAGTTTCCCCAGCTTCCTCCTCACCTGTAAGCTCTGTAGAACATTCAGGAAGTCATTCATCCCTGTTAGACTCTCTACATCTTGGAAGACAGAAACAAGCAGAGTGGGGATAATGGCAATAGAGCGAGTCAGAACCACTCGCGCAAAGCGTGACCACTTTAGGTTCAGAAATCCCTGGAAGAAAACATAGGAGCAGGATGACTGACTGCAACAGGAAACAAAAACATCTAAGGGAGGTTCAGGACAGAACTCAAAAGAACGAGATTAAGAAGTGACAAAAGGGGCCAGATGCAGTGGCTCACACCTGTAATCCCAGCAGTTTGAGAGGCCGAGGCGGGCACATCACCTGAGGTTAGCAGTTCGAGACCAGCCTGGCCAACATGGTGAAACCCTATCTCTACTGAAAATACAAAAATTAGCCAGGCGTGGTAGCGGGAGCCTGTAATCACAGCTACTCAGGAGGCTGAGGCAGGAGAATCGCTTGAACCTGGGAGGTGAACGTTGCAGAGCCAATATCGCACCATTGCACTTCAGTGTGGGCAACAACAGTGAGACTCCATCTCAAAAAAGAAACAAAAAACGAAGTAACAAAAGGGTTGTGTCATCTCCCTGTATTCTATACTAGCACATACCTCCATGACAAACTGGCCAGAATAGGTTCCTGTCATGGTGGAGCTCTGTCCTGCAGCCAGGATCCCCACTGCCCAAATGTAGAGTGCAGCAGGCCCAAAGTAACATCCCAGCACAACACCCTGTAAGAGGCGAAAAATAAGGATATGATTGTATCAATAATCTGCTCAGACAACATTCAAAATAGCAGTTCCCTGTGGTATTTCTCCCTTCTTCTTTGCTATGCACCACCCATGCCAAGTGCTATGCTGGGCACTGTCCCAGAAGCTAGGCTCAAGTTCTGACCTCATTCTAGAAGCTTTCAATCTAAACTTTACTGAATGCTCCTTCATTTCTCTGCCTAGTCCTTTCTCTTCTCCAGGCTCCTAAACCTCCATCTTAAATATTTTTTTTTCAAAAAAAGGCTGGACATAGTGGCTCATGCCTCTAATTCCAGCACTTTGGGAGGCCGAGGCGGGCAGATCACGAGGTCAGGAGTTCAAGACCAGCCTGACCGATATGGCGAAACCCCATCTCTACTAAAAATGCAAAAATTAGCCTGGTGTGGTGGCGCATGCCTGTAGTCCCACCTACTAGGGAGGCTGAGGCAGGAGAATCGCTTGAACTCGGGAGGCGGAGTTGGAGTTGAGATCACACCACTGCACTCCAGCCTGGGAGACAGAGCAAGACTCCATCTCAAAAAAAAAAAAAAAAGACGTCTACACCAAATTCCCCAAATTATATTCCTTTACACACTATTCTGGAAAATGGCAACAGGAGTACAGGGAAATATCAAAGAAATTTGGGAAATGATACACATTATACATTCTACTTTTAGAGGATCACAGTGTAACCAGCAAAAAAGGACTGACAGACTCCAGTAAAAACACTTTACTAAGAACACTTTCTTGGGGCTAGGTGGGGTGGTTCATACTTGTAATCCTGGCACTTTGGGAGGCCAAGGCCGGAGAATCAATTGAGCCCGCGAGTTCGAGACCAGCCTGGGCAGCATGGCAAAAACCCTGATTCTACAAAACAAAAATACAAGGCCGGGCACGGTGACTCATACACTTTGGTAGGCAGAGGTGGGTAGATCACCTGAGGTCGGCAGTTTAAGACCAGGCTGAACAACCCAGAGAAATCCCATCTCTGCTAAAAATACAAAATTAGCTGGGCATGGTGGCACATGCCTATAATCCCAGCTACTTGGGAGGATGAGGCAGGAGAATTGTTTGAACCCAGGAGGAGGAGGTTGTGGTGAGCCGAGATCATGCCACTGTATTCCAACCTGGGCAACAAGAGCGAAACTCCATCTCAGATTAAAAAAAAGAAAACACAAAAAATTAGCTGGGTGTGGTGGTGCTTGCCTGTAGTCCTACGACCTAGAAGGCTGAGATGGGAAAATCACTAGGGCCAGGAACGTGGAGGCTGCAGTGAGCCACGATCAAGCCACTGCACCCCAGCCTGGGCAACAGAGCAAGATTCCATCTCCAAAGGAAAAAAACCAAGCGCTAGTGTGTATACTGAATCTTTTTTTTTTTTTTAAGACAGAGTCTCACTCTGTCACCCAGGCTGGAGTGGTGGTCCGATCTCCGCTCACTGCAACCTCTGCCTCCCTAGTTCAAGCGATTCTCCTGCCTCAGCCTCCTGAGTAGCTGAGATTACAGGTGCCCACCACCACACCCAGCTAATTTTTGTATATATATTTTTTTAGTAGAGATGAGGTTTCACCATGTTGGCCAGGCTGGTCCTGAACTCATAAGCTCCAGTATGTGCTGGCGAGCTCCGCCAGCCTCGGCCTCCAAAGTGCTAGGATTACAGGCGTGAGCCACCATTCCTGGCCCGTATAATGCATCTTTTCAACTGATCCTCTATTCCTTCCTATTTAATCCAAAATGCTTGTCTGGTGCCTAGAGCTCTGAAATAAATGACACTCAGAGGAGATATGCTCAGATCTGAAGTGAACTCACAAAAAAGACCAGATACTATGCTAAATATATTGATTCAGGAACAAAGATCATAAATCCGAACATGCTTACCCCTTTGTAGATGTCCACAGCCAGTGTCGAGTTATCGTTAGGAAAGAGGCCAGCATGAGGACTGCTGCTATTTGTACATACTTCAACCTAGAACCCAAAGCAGTTCAAGAGCAACTTTTGTTCCAGAAGCAAGGATCAAATAAGAGCTCTCCTACATATCATACACAGTCATCTATGAGAGGTAGGCTGGAGAGAAAACACTGGATATATGCTGTGATGTGGGAAGAGACTGGCAGCAATGTCATCTAGGATCTTCCTCTATAATCCTTCTACACACACAGGTCATCACAGGTCATCAAAAATCTTTACTGAGTTACAGTGTGCATGGTAATAATGTACAAACACCGGGGTACTTTAAATGATGACAGGAGCAGAGGCTCTGAAGAAGGCTTCAGACACGAGAGAACACCCAGCACAGAATCTTTGGTCAAAGCAGACAGGAGTCAGAGGTTCCATAGTTGGGAAACAAACAGTAATCAAAACTACATAGGCAGGCCAGGCATGGTGGCTCATGCCTGTAATGCCGGTACTTTGGGAGGCTGAGGAAGGAGGATCACTTGAGGTTAGGAGTTTGAGACCAGCCTGGCCAACGTGGTGAAACCCCATCTCTACTAAAAATACAAAAATTAGCTGGGCGTGGTGGCAGGCGCCTGTAATCCCAGCTATTCGGGAGGCTGAGGCAGGAGAATTGCTTGAACCCAGGAGGCGGAGGTTGCAGTGAGCCGAGATCATGCCACTGAGCTCCAGCCCGGACAACAGTGCAAGACTCCATCTCAAAAAAAAACCACACTACATAGGTAATCAGACATCAAGATGACATACAATTCAAAATGAAAAGACAAAGTCTGTCCTCATCACAGTTCCTGTTTCATGTTTGTTGACTACTCCCAATCAAAATCTGAGAAAGATGGTCCAGGCTTGGTCAGCCCCGTACTGTAGACTCTGACTGGTGCACGGTGATTTTCAGGGGCAGAGATGAGACTACAGATTATTTATCCTGAACATTAACACTAGAATGGGGTATTTTCCTTCCCCATCCCATTGCAGTCTTCACTTTACCCTCATATTCACTACCACCCATAACCCTGGCTTACTCACCACCTGCTCGTTGGTTTTCCCAAAAAATGCTTCAGCAAAGACTGAGACAACAAAGACGTTGATGATGAAGGAAACAAAGAGAGCAATGCAGGATTCAATGAAAAAGTACTTATTGGCTTCTCGTATTTCCTGCTTATTGCTCCGGTTTATCTGTCTAGACTAAAAAGATAACAACAGCAGTCATTTTTTTGACCAGTTAGAACAAGTTTCCTTACGACAATTCAGGAGTTCAGAGTCAGCTGAGAGATTTAGAGGACAAACAGCTGACTAGACGAAATGTGAGTGATCCAACACTTGCCTACATCCTAGCTCACTAAGCAATTAAGAAATTCATACGGGGGAAAAAAAGCACTTCATGCCCTTTTGTGGAATTGCACATCCCTCAAATAGGAAACAGAGACTAAATAACTACTGAGCTCTCAGTTACTGTGGCTGGAAGGACCACTGACCTACAAAAACAATCCGATTTCAGTCCTAAGGTGTGTATATCCCTAATATGAAGCTTTCTGAAATCTCCCAGCAAACTATTACATAATACTGACTAGTAAAAGCCTGCTTGGGCTCCTTTACTCTTGACCTCCACAAGGCCACTCAGGCTTTTGAAATTTAAACACAAGGGACTTGATGCACTTCGGACCTTTCATGAAGAACTTTAGTCCCGGCTGGGCGCAGTAGCTCACACCTGCAATTCCAGCACTTTGGGAGGCCAAGGTGGGTGGATCACTTGAGCTCAGGGTTTGAGACCAGCCTGGCCAACATGGTGAAACCGCATCTCTACTAAAAATAGAAAAATCAGCCAGGTGTGTTGGCACACACCTATAATCTCAAGTACTCGGGAGGCTGAGGCATGAGAATCGCTTGAACCCAGGAGGTAGAGGTTTGCAGTGAGCCAAGATCACGCCACTACACTCCAACTTGGGCGACAGAGCGAGACTCCATCTCAATTAAAAAAAAAAGAACTTTAATCCCTCCTTCTCTATGCAGTTAGTAATATCTGGTCAATTTGGTCCTAAAAACAGAGTCTAAGCATGTGTAGTTTATTAATGTCCAGCCTTGGAAAGTTCCTTGCTCCTCATGATCCTAACAACTGTAAACTAACTTTGCGTCCCTTGCAATTGAAGGAAAAGATCCCATGAACTGTCTAGGAGGTGAAGGAGATAAGGGCCTTGCTCACCTTGACTAAGGCAGAATGCAGGTACATGTTGTGTGGCATGATGACAGCTCCCACGATGCCCACAGCCTGTTCAATCTGTGGAGTGCGACAGCCTGAACAGGATGGTACGAACATGCCCTTGAGTACCTGGCTCTGGCTGGGTTTCACTGTAACATACTACATAGCAACATAACAATGATTAGCCTTTATGAGAACATGAAACGGGGGGTAATGTAGTACTAGGGAACACTTAGCATCCTTTACCCCTTACAACCCCTTCTTCTTTATTTATTTTTAAAGTTTTTGAGATACAATCTTGCTCTGTCACCCAGGCTGGATTGCAGTGGCGTGATCACAGCTCACTGAAACCTTGATCTCCCAAGCTCAAGCAATCCTCTCACCTCAGCCAGTCAAAGTGCTGGGACAGGCCACCACACCTGGCCACAACCTTTTCTTCTGCAACTACCTAGGGTAACGAGGAATACAGAATTGTCACAAGACCAAGCAACATAAGGGGCTTACTGCCAGGGGCCAGAGAATTCAGGACTGAGTATCCAGATAGTTTACATCGTATTTTTAGATATACGAAACAGATGTGTATAATACGTACTTAAAATTCTAAAGAAAGGGCTGGGAGTGGCGGCTCACGCCTATAATCCTGGCACTTTGGGAGACCAAGGCAGGCAGATTGCTTGAGCCCAGGAGTTCAAGAGCAGCCTGGGCAACATGATGAAACCCTCTCTCTAAAAAAATACAAAAATTAGCTCAGTATGGTGGTGTGTACTTATATCCCAGCTACTAGGGATGCTGAGGTGGAAGGATTGCTTGAGCCCAGGAGGTGGAGGCTGCAGTGAACTGAGATCATGCCAACCCAGCCTAGGCATGATCTCCAAAAAAAAAAGGCCATGCCTGTAATCCTCATTTTTCTGTCTCCAAAAAAAAAAAAAAAAAAAAGGCCAGGTATGGTGGCTCATGCCTATAATCCTAGCACTTTGGGAAGCCAAGGCGAGTGGATCACCTGAAGTCAGGAGTTCAAGATCAGCCTTACAAACATGGTGAAACCCCATCTCTAGGAAAAATACAAAAATTAGCCCGGCATGGCAGCGGGCACCTGTAAACCCAGTCTGAGGAAGGAGAATTGCTTGAACCCGGGGGACAGAGGTTACAGTGAGCCGAGATTACACCACTGCACTCCAGCCTGGGCAAAAGAGGGAGACTCCCTCTCAAAAAAAAAAGCTGCTAAAGGACTTGTGGTTATTAGCTTCACAGTAATTCCTGTGAGATAGGCTCAAAAACGTAGAATAAGGGCCTGCAATCCCAGTACTTCGGGAGGACGAGACAGGCAGATTGCTTGAGGTCAGCAGTTCAGGACCAGTCCGGTCAACATAGTGAAACCCCATCTCAACTAAAAATAGAAAAAGTTAGCCAGGCATGGTGGTGCACGCCTATAATCGCAAATACTTGGGAGGCTGAGGCACAAAAACCACATGAACCCAGGAGGCAGAGGGTGCAGTGAGCCAAGATCATACCATTGCACCCCAGCCTGGAAGACAGAAATGCTGTCTCAGAAAAAAATTAAAATCTAAAAATTAAGAAAAAAAAAATATAGAATCAACTTTTTATCCATACTCAGCATGCTTCTATTCACCCACGTTCATTTAAAAATTACTTGATGTTTGCCACTAGAACGTAGGGACTGAGAGACTCATTCTTAAATACTCTGATACATCCTTTTCCCTGATTCAGTATCTCTCTTGGAAGCCTTAGGCCAAGAGGCATAATCGACCCATAGATTAGATATATTTTTTAAAGTTCAGCCAGACCAGTAAGCAGAAATCAGTTTATAAGAACTGTACAAAGAAAGGGGCTAGTATTGCAAATAATGTTAGTGACTCTGAGGAGTTTCTGGGTTGGGGCACAAACCAGGAAATATCCAGCATATCTCACATAATTCATTAACTGTTTCAATATTGGGAAAGTTCAAGCTGAAATTAATATAAACCAGAATAAGCAAAATCAGAACTCCTCTAAGTTAACAGCCAAGAATAACCCCGCAACCCCCTCCTTAATTAACCCTCTCCATGGCTGTTCTGCTGTCAGATGGTCAACTTGGGATCAAGGAATCTAGTTTGGAAAGCCCTAAAATATCTAGTCATTTTAAACCTGGGAGTCTCTGCAGGCCTTTCTACACACTAATCTTTGCTATGGATCACAATCCTTCAAAATTGGCCCAGGGATAAATCGGCTTTTTGTTGATATACCCAATATAACTGAACCATACTAGCATTATTACTGTCTTCTATAATAAAAAGCTAAACACACAGACACATACACACAGACACACATACAAACTTGTTTTAAAAAACTAATGAATACCCTGTACCACTTGCCTCATATCCAAATGTGAGTGCCATAATAGTGATGAGAAATCCAAAAAATGCTTCTAGCTTCCGCAAGCCTAAAGGAAAAAAGACAGCAGTGAGCTCAGAGAAGGCAGACTTCCCCATCTGCCACATGATAGAGGGCAGCTCCTTTGACTGACCCTACCGTTCCCACTCTCCTTACCATATTTGTCCAAGAAGAGAAATACAAAAGTATCTGCAATAGTGATGAGAACGCCACCCCACAGAGGAATCCTAAGTCAGAGACAAGAAATGGAGGTCAGAGAGATGGAAAGAAAGGAAACATTGAAAAACACTGTCTTCCCAACAGCTCCCCAGATAAGGAACACTTGGAGAAGCTAGGACTTGAGGGAGAGACAATGGCAGAAAATCAGGCCTTGGGTAATGTCGGGTAACAGCACCAACTTAATTACATTCATTTAAACTTTGATTGAGAGACTACTATGTCATACTTAGGATACAAAGCTGAAAAGTATGGGTCTTACCATCATGGAATTAGATCGATAGACAGAATTTGATAGGATTAAATGGATAGTATCTAGTGGGGGCCAGGCACAGTAACTCACACCTGTAATATCAGCACTTGGGGAGGCTGAGGTGGGTGTTCCTAGAACTGAGGTCAGGAGTTAGAGACCAGCCTAGCCAACATGATGAAACCCCATCTCTACTAAAAATACAAAAATTAGCTGGACAGGGTAACAGGTGCCTGTAATCCCAGCTACTTGGGAGGCTGAGGCACAAGAAAGGCTTGAATGGAGGAAGTGGAGCCAAGATCATACCACTGCACTCCAGCCTGGGTGATGGAGAAAGATTCTGTCTCAAAAAATAAAAATAAAAGATAGTACCTAGTGGGATAAAATGACATACAAATAAATAATTGTGATACAAAACGCCACACATTTTAATACAGGCAAGCACAACCCACCATGGGAAATGGAAGATGTAGAGTCTACATCTACCAGGGGAGAAGAAATTGTTTCCAGAAAGGTTCCACAGAAGAAATAACAATTGAGTTGAATCTTCAAAATTAAAAATGAAAAAATAAAAATAAATTAAAAACAAATTGGGTTTTTGTTTTTATGTTTTTGCTTTGAAATCTAGCAAAACATTGATTACTTTCTAAAGGAAAACCCCCTCACCTTCCTACAGACAGAAGATTGATGGCAATGGCTGAGCCAATGACTTCTTGCATATCTGAGCCAATGATAGCCAACTCCACCATCAGCCACAGGATGATTCGTGGGACCTAAACACCAAACAGTAGAAAGATACGGTTCTGGTTAATCATTTCTAAAAATTTCCTCCACAGTTTGGAATTCATATTTTGGCACTAAACCATAAACAGTCCTTTATAAGCATTCAGACCAGAGACTAAATTCGAGAATGTGCCTCCACTGCACTATGGCTCTCAGCTGGAGAAGGAAAAGTGTGCTACCATGTGGCAAAGTCTATGAACCAAGGTCAAGGCAGTAACTGATCTTACTTTTTACTTGAGAAGAATGTAATTTCCATTTACTAATTTCCACTTAATTTCCTGCCTAAAAACAATCCTAAAACTGTTAGAGAATAAGGATGCTAAAACGGTCAAAATATGGGTCAAGAAAGAATATTAAATGATTGCAGAACAACACATCTATTGTGATCATAGCCAAGAAGACAAAACAAACATGAAAAAGTTGGGGTTGACCAAGCAGTGGCTCACACCTATAATCTCAGCACTTTGGGATGCCAAGGTGGGCAGATCCCTTGACCCCAGGAGTTTGAGACCAGCCTGGGCAACACGGCAAAACCCCATCTCTACAAAAAGTACAAAAATTGGGAGCTAAATAAGAACTTTTATTTTTTGAGACGGAGTTTCTGTCACCCAGGCTGGAGTGCAGTGGCACAATCTCGGCTCACTGCAACCTCCACTTCCCAGGTTCAAGCAATTCTCTGCCTCAGCCTCCAAAGTAGCTGGGATTACAGACGTCTGCCACCACATCCGGCTAATTTTTTTGTATTTTTAGTAGAGATGGGGTTTCACCATCTTAGCCAGGCTGGTCTTGAACTCCTGACCTTGTGATCCACCCGCCTCAGCTTCTCAAAGTGCTGGGATTACAGGCATGAGCCACCACGACTGGCCAATGATAAGAACTTATGAACACGCAGAGGGAAACAACAGACACTGGGGTCTACTTGATGGGGAGGGTGGAAGCAGAGAGAGGAGCAGAAAAGATAACCATTAGATACTGCACTTGAAATATGGGTGATGTAATAATATGTACAACAAACCCACATGACGTGTTTATCTATGTAACAAACCTTCACATGTGGCTGCTCTGCCTATGGAATAGCCATTCTTTATTCCTTTACTTTCTTAATAAACTTGCTTTCACTTAAAAAGAAAAAAAACCTTCACATGAATACATCCCAAAATCTAAAATAAAAATTGAAGAAAGAAAAAAAGTACAAAAATTATCCAGGCATGGTGGCATACGCCTGTAGTTCCAGCTACTCGGGGGACTGAGGCAGGAGGACAGCTTAGCCCCAGTGGTCAAGGCTGCAGTGAGCTGTGATCATGCCACTGCACTCCAGACTGGACAACAGACAGAATGAGACTCTGTCTCAAACCACCATCACAACAACAGAAAAGGCTGGGGTCACCTTTAATGTAATAATAATAACCAAGCAAGTGAAAAAGAACAGATATGCAAAAGGACTCAAGGAAGATGGTTGGAATTGGGTGGCATAAAACAAAGTCAGAAACTAATCTGACCAAACAATACAGCTGAAAATCAAATTTAGTTATGCTGACTCACTGAAGCTAGAAAAAACACCTCCAGATAGTATCCAAAAAATTTGTCAGGTCATCCATGGTAGCTCATGCCTATAATCCCTGAACTTTGGGAGGCAGGGGTGGGAGATCACTTGAGCCCAGGAGTTCAAGCCCAGCCTGGGCAACATGGTGAAGCCCTGTCTCTATAAAAAATTTTTTAAATACCTGGGTATCGTGGTGCATGCCTGTGGTCCCAGCTACTCAAGAGACTGAGGTAGGAAAAACTGCTTGAGCCTGGGAGGTCGAGGATATCAGTGAGCCATGATTGTGCCACTGCACGCTAGTCTAAGAAATAGAGCAAGACCCTATCTCAAAAACTAAAACAAAAACAAAAACAGGCCAGGCACAGTGTCTCACATCTGTAATCCAAGCACTCTGGGAGGCTGAGGCAGGTGGATGCCTTGAGGTCTGGAGTTCAAGCTCAGCCTGGCTAACATGGCAAAACCCTGTCTCTACTAAAAATACAAAAATTAGCCAGGTGTAGTGACATGCACCTGTAGTCCCCAGATACTCAAGAAGCTGAGGCAGGAGAATCACTTGAACCCGGGAGGCAGAAGTTGTGGTGAGCTGAGATCAAGCCATTGCACTCCAGCCTGGGCAACAGAGCAAGGCTCCGTCTCAAAAAAACAAAACAAGACAAAAAAAAAAAATCAGGCCGGGCACGGTGGCTCATGGCTGTAATCCCAGCACTTTGGGAGGCCAAGGCTGGCAGATCACCTAAGGCCGGGAGTTCGAGACCAGCCTGACCAACATGGTGAAACCTCATGTCTACTAAAAATACAAAAATTAGCCGGGCGTAGTGGCACGTGCCTATAATCCCAGCGAGTCGGGAGGCTGAGGCAAGAGAATCACTGGACCTGCCTCACTGCAAGAGGCAGAGGCTGCAGTGAGCTGAGATCACACCACTCAACTCCAGCCTGGGCGACAGAGCGAGACTCTGTCTTAAAAAAAAAAAAATTATTACAAAATAAGCAACTATTAACATGTATGAACAAAGAGAAGCAGTGGCTCATGCCTGTTGTCCCAGCACTTTGAGAAACTATGGCAGGAGGACTGCCTGAGCCCAGGAGCTTGAGACCAGCCTGGGCAACATAGCAATACCTCATCTATACAAAAAAAATTTTTTTTTTTTTAATTAGCCAGGTGTGGTGGTGCTCGCCTGTGGTCCCAGCTACTTGGGAGGCTGAGGTGGGAGAACTGCTTGAGCCCAGGGGGTCAAGATCACATCACTGCACTCCACCATGGGTGACAGAGTAAGACTCCATCTCAAAAAAAAAAAAGAAAGGAAAAGAAGCTGGAAGGATTATAAATTACCAAGTTTTTGTTTGTTTTTTAAAATGTTTGTGGGTACATAGTAGGTGTATATATTTACGAGGCATATGAACATTTTGATACCGGCATAAAATGTGTAATAATCACATCAGAGGCTGGGCACGGTAGCCGGGTATAGTAGTGTGTGTCTGTAATCCCAGCTACTCAGGAGGCTGAGGCAGGAGAACTGCTTGAACCCAGGAGGTGGAGGTTGCAGTGAGCCTGAGTTCGAGCCACTGCACTCCAGGCTGGCTGACACAGCAAGACTCCATCTCAAAAAATAAAATTTTAAAATAAATAAAAATGAAAATAAAAATAAAAATAAAAAATCACATCAGAGTAAATGGGGATATTACCAAGATTTTTTAATTTTTTTGAAAAGCAGATAAGGATACTTTTTGCTCACACCCAGGAAAAGAAACAAAACAAAAGACAAAGCTAAGTAAAAAATATCTTCTAGACATAGTGTTCATTCTTGCCTTAGGCAGCAGTAAGAAAGCCCCAAAATGTCCAGAAGGAAGCTGCAGAGGACAGTGTAGCCCCCAGGGGTAGGGAAAACTGAAAAATAATTATTAGCAAATCCAAAGATCCTGCCGCATATAGTTCCTAGTAAAAGGAAAAAAATTTACCTTTTTCAAAGTGATGGAAAAGTCAAACAAAAAAGAAGATACATAAAATGCAAACTTACGGAGTAAAATGAGGTGTGAATAAAAGTGCTTAGAATATCCCCCTCCCCATGGGCTGGGCATTGCTAAATACTGGAAGGTAGAGTGAATGGTAAATGTTTATCTCAACCACAGTTTTTCTAAGAAAACCTTCTAGGAAAGGGGAGTCTCAAGTTAGATTTTGAAGGAGGGGAAAAACATGGCCTGGCACCAGGAGGAACTACAGCATTTCCCTTGGTACCATCTGTCTTCAGGGCCACTGACCCCCAAGTCCTTGACTGTCTCACTACAGAATGCAGCCAGCACATACTGCCAGACACACAGATTCCTACAGTATGGGTGAGAGACAAACAAGACAGTACATTGCTCACCTTGGGATACTGATGGTGACATACTTCAGCAAGATGCAGCCCAGTGACCACTCCCAGTCTAGCTGCAAGCCGCTGGAGCAACAGCCCCACAAGGGTGGCCAACAGAAGGATCCAGAGCAACTAAGAAGAACAAAATCTCCTGTAACACTCATTGGACGACTGAGATTTTTTTGTTTAATTGTTTGGCAACATGAGTGGCAAATACTGCATTCAGAAAAGAGCCCAGGTCAAGAATCAAATGACTTGAGTTCTATATCAGGTTTTACACATGACCTGCTAGATTACCTTGTACCTTTCTGAGCCTCAGTTTCTCCTATATGCAGTTTCTCCTTTGTTCAAGAAAACTATGTGGATAACATAAAAGACCAAGTGGAAAGTACTTCACACGTAAGAGCCACTGCCAATGAAGTATTTGTATGTAGCCTCTGAGGCTACTATCCAACATGCAGGGTGGAGAAAAGGATGTGAGGGTGTATTCTGTGTTTAAAAGGACAGGGGTAGGACTAGATGTTCACCTTAAATCCAGCCACTGCTCCAGACTGCAAATCAGATTCGATATTTCCTGGATCCAGGTAGGCAATGCTCATAAGAAAGCCCGGTCCAGTGAAAGCCCAGAGTTTCCGAAAGCTAAAACAAGAGTACTATACAAGAGAGGAAAAGAGATTAAACTGATTATCATCATCAAACTACTGTTCTAATTGAACTGTTATCACATATGAAGCAACAATACCAGCTTCACTAGAAAAAAGGATTTACAATGTCAGATATTGCATGTGTCCAAGTTTCACTTCCATCTTACCTACTTTTTGTTAAGAAGCTGGCCACTTTTCTGTCCAAGTCAGAGCCCTACCCTTACCTGCTTGTTCCATCAGCCTCTTATTCTAAAACCAGAACAGCCAGCCGGGTGAGGTGGCTCATGCCTGTAATCCTAGCACTTTGGGAGGCCAAGGTGGGCAGATCATGAAGTCAGGAGACCAAGATCATCCTGGCCAACATGGTGAAGCCCTGTCTCTACTAAAAATACAAAAATTAGCTGGGCGTGGTGGCGCCCACCTGTAATCCTAGCTACTCAGGAGGCTGAGGCAGCAGAATCACTTGAACCCAGGAGGAGGATGCTGCAGTGAGCTGAGACTGCATCATTGCACTCCAGCCTGGTGAGAGTGAAACTCTGTCTCAAGAAAAAGAAAAAAAAAAAAAAACAGAACAGTATCCGTTGCCTGTGTGCCCAAACACTTTCCAAAAAGGACAAGAGCCACCATTTAAAAAAGGAAACAAACCAGATGTGGTGGTGTGTGATGTGTGCCTATAGTCCAGCTACTCAGGACACTGAGGAGAGTAAACAAAAATAAAATTCTAAGCTCCTCCAACCAACTGAATGGATCCTCTTCATGGTCAAGGGTATTCCAAAGGAAACTGGAAAAACTAGTTTAGGCCATGATGGGAGGGAGAGGTCAGACAAACCTCATTATACCCTCTTCCCTTTGGAATTCAGGCACAAATGACCAGCATTAAAACAGAGATCTTAAAACTGACAAAACAAAGTCCTTGTAGCAATAACATGCCAAATTCCAACCTGACTCTAATATATAGCATCACATGACAGATAACACGCCCTAAAAGAAACCCAAGTATTTTACTCCAAAATATATTTCTTTGTATATTTTGAAATGACCCTGCAAAGCTGTCTCTTACAAGCAAAACCTAGAATCTGTAGAGAATCTCCTTCCCTTTCCAGGTCTTTTCCTGATCCAGGAGAGAATTAACTAAAAGTCTGGTACCTTTTAAGTCTGATAAAGGACATTTACATCTATTTTCTCTGAAGCTACCTGGAGGCTTCACCCACATAATAAAAACCTTGGTCTCTACGACCCCTCATTTTAGACCAGACACTCCTTTCTATTGACTTCAGGCCTTTAGAAAATAACTCTTTCAACCAATTTCCTTTATTTATTTATTTATTTATTTATTCATTTATTTATTTATTCATTTATTTATATTTTTGTAGAGATGGGGTTTTGCCATGTTCCCCAGGCTGGTCTCAAACTTCTGGGCTTAAGCAATCCTTCCCCTTCAGCCTCCAAAGTAGCTGGGACCACAGGTGTGCACAACTACACCCAACTAATTTTTTTTTTTTTTAGATGGAGTTGTGCTCTTATTGCCCAGGCTGGAGTGCAATGGTGCGGTCTCGGCTCACTGCAACCTCTGTCTCCTGGGTTCAAGCATTTCTCCTGCCTCAGCCTCCCAAGTAGCTGGGATTACAGGCATGTGCCACCATGCCTGGCTAATTTTGTATTTTTGGTAGAGACAGTTTCTCCATGTTGGTCAGGGTGGTCTCAAACTCCCGATTTCAGATGATCCTCCCACCTTGGTCTCCCAAAGTGCTGGGATTACAGGCGTGAGACACTGTGCCCAGCTAATTGTTATTTTTTTTAAGGTAGAGACGAGGTCTCATCATGTTGCCCAGGCCAGTTGGTCTCAAACTCATGGGCTCAAGTGATTCACCTGCCTCAGCCTCCCAAAGTGCTGGGATTACAGGCATGAGCCACTGCACCCAGCCTCAATCAATTTCCAATCAGAAAATCTTTAAATCTACCTTTGACCTGAAAGGCTCCCCCTTCCCACTTCAAGTTGTCCCATGTTTCCTGATAGAAACAATGTACATCTTACATATATTGACTGATGTCTGCCTGTAACTTCTGACCCCTAAAATGTATAAAATCAAGCTGTAACTCCACCACCTTGGGCACATGTTCTTAGGATTTCCTGGGGCTGTATCTGGGCCTTGGTCACTCATATTTGACCCAGAATAAACCTCTTTAAATATTTTACAGAGTTTGACTCTTCTTTGTTTGTTTTGAGATGGAGTCTCACTGTCGCTCAGGCTGGAGTGCAGTGGTGCAATCTTGGCTCACTGCAGCCTCTGCCTCCCAGGTTCAAGTGATTCTCCTGCCTCAGTCTCCCTAGTAGATGGGATTACAGGCACCAACCACTATGCCTGGCTAACTTTTCTATCTTTAGTAAAGACAGGGTTTTGCCATGTTGACCAGGCTGGTCTTGAACTCCTAACCTCAGGTGATCCACCCGCCTTGGCCTTCCAAAGTGCTGAGATTAGAGGCGTGAGCCAACATGCCCAGCTTGTTTGTTTTTTGTTTTGTTTTGGTTTTTGTTTTTGAGAGGAGGTCTCACTCTGTCACCCAGAGTGGAGTGCCATGGCATGATTTTGGCTCACTGCACCTTCTGCCTCCTGGGCTCAAGTGATGATCCTCTCACCTCAGCCTCCTGAGTAGCTGGGACTACAGGTGCACACCACCTGCTCAGCTAATTTTTGTAGAGACAGGGCTTCACCATGTTCACCAGGCTGGTCTTGAACTCCTGGGCTCAAGTGATCCTCCTGCCTCAGCCTCCCAAAGTACTGGGATTACAGGTGTGAGCCACTGGGCCCAGCCAGAGTTTGACTCTTTTTCATCAACAAACAAGAAGGAAGATCACTTGAGGCCAGGAGTTCAAGACTAGCCTGGGCAACATTGTGAGACCCTGTCTCTAAAAATAAAAACAAAAATAATGAGCCTGGCATGGTGGCATGCCATCTATAGTCCCAGTTACTGGTGAGGCTGAGGTGGGAGGATCACCTGACCCCAGTAGTTTAAGGCTACAGAAAGATAAGATTATGCCACTGCACTGCCACCTAGATGACAGAGCAAGCAGGACCCTGTCTGTAAAAATATATATAGATATAGATAGGGTGTACGGGTGTCTGTGTGTATATATATGTCTATGTGTGTATATGTGTGTGTGTGTGTATATATGCACACACCCCTATCTATATGTATATCTATATTTATATAGATATAGATATATTTACACACAGTCTTCAAAGATTGCCAGCCAAAATGAGACCTGAGGCTGCTGAGCTTGAGCCATCCAGCAGATCTTTCACTCACAGGTTTTCCCCAGACAACACTGTTCTCCAAGGACCTGACACTAACCTCCTCCTCAGGAATGGAGATCTTCTCATTAAAGTAAGTGGTGAACTCATCCTCTGAGTTCCCAGAGGGCTGTGGAAGAGAGGGATTACTATAGGCAGGGTTGAAGGTACCAAGACTGGCCGACTCCCCATGTTCTCCAGAAACACTGTCTGAATTAACAGATTTGAAAATAAATTAGTAAAAAATGAACAAAACATGAACAACTCATTCTTAGTATACTGAAATTAAATATTTTAATACCTAAATGCACAAGAGACCAACCTGCCTCTAGCTCAATTCATTTTTTGAATAGTTTATTTTTAATCTAGATTTTAGAATAGGTAATACATTCACATGGTTAAAAATTCAGGAAGTAAAACATTTAGCCTACACTAAAAAAATTACCTCCCTCCCCTCCCCCAGTCACTTAGCTCTCTAGATCAGTTTTAACTCGCAATGGTTTTCCTACTTCCACACATCTACTCCTACTTGGGAATTTTTACAGTCATTTCATTTTCCTCTAAAAACACTGACATACGGGCTCAAAAAATTACTTTCCCAGATCAGCCCCTGGTAACCTAAAATCCTAACTTTTAAAAGAAAAGAACTAGGTCCATCTAGTGAAATGTTCTCCCCATCTCCTATATTTGGTAAGACTTACTCAAAGAATTGTTCTTGGACATAATACCTCCGTCAGACTTCTCAAAAAATGTGCAAGTTACAAAATCCTGCCACAGTTCAGGCTACACTCTGAAGCTGCAGCAAAACCACCAAGCAGGAACCCTTTGTACCCTGACTAAGGCCTGCAATAAAGTGCCGCAGGTCACGGGGTACTGGCACCCTCGTGATAGCACGACTCATCTCAGACTGATCAGTGTTTCCCTGAGTTCTGCAATTTACAGTCATTCTTAAATACTGGGAAGCAGGTCTGGGAGAAAAGGGGTAACCTGCCAGAAATACACAGAGCCTAGTTTGCTTCAGCCATCAAATGGCTATTTTGAATCACAAAGCTCTAATCTCTGTGTTTCTAATAAATCCTTATAATCTCTAACTTTAAAAAGTAAGAGCTTTCTTTCCATAGGGAGCTGACTCACATCATCTTAATTAAGTGGCTTTGAATTAATAAAGAAATTTACAAAAAAGGAACAGAAATTCCAAAGAAGAAGCTCAGATTTAGGAAGGAATAGTCAAAGCACTCAGGAAGCTCCAAGCAAATACAGAGCATAAGGTACTCGCCCTGTATTTTACTGCTCCATACACATCTGAAACACCAGGAAGCGTCACAAGCAGCCAAAGCACTCCAGAGGTTTTTATGCTGGCTCAAGGAATAATAGTGCCCTTGCAAGAATTACTGCCAGAAACCAAATTTCAGTTAATCTTGGCTCAACTCAGAATTGTAAAAAAGAAATGAAGCAGGTCTCTGGTTAAAAAATCTGTTTTCAGGCTGGGTGCGGGAGCACACACTTGTAATCCCAGTATTTTGGGAGGCTGAGGCAGGCAGATCACTTGAGGTCAGGCGTTTGAGAACAGGCTGGCCAACATGGCGAAACCCTGTCTCTGCTAAAAATACAAAAATTGGCCAGGTATTGTGGCATGTGTCTTTAGTCCCACCTACTCGGGAGGCTGAGGCAGGAGAATCACTTGAACCCAAGAGGTGGAGCTGAGACTGCACCACCGCACTCCAACCTGGGCGACAGAGCGAGACTCCACCTAAAAAAAAAAAAAAAATTTCATTTACAGCCTAAGTCACCAGATGGTGGCTTTTGAATGGAGTTTTTACAACATGCGTATAGAGCAGGAAAAATATGATAAATTTCTGTTACCAACATAAGCCTAATTACAAATAAAATTAGACAATAACACAAAGCTGTAAATTACCATCTGACATCTTCTGTTCAGGACCCAACACCATGGTGGATAGCTGAGTGCCTGAGTTCTTAGAATAGGATGCTGGAAAGGAGAAAAGGGAGGGAGAGGAATTAGCAAAAACAAACTAACAGGTTCAGAACCAGCATTTTGTTACTCTGTATGACTGAATCCTTAATATGAAAAGAGTTAATTCTTCTACTGAATTAGATAATCTTGAAAATAGTTACAGTTTTCAGAATATGACTAACAGATATTTAACAAAAATAGAAAAGTCTTAGTCAAGATTTTGCTGGCAAGACTTCAAAACTAAATTGAAGTGTTACAGCTCTTTTAGAAAGCATCTAGCAGGCATACTGGTTTTCACTGTAAAACCCTTCACGGACAGGGTGGTGGGGGGTGGTGGACAAACTGAACAAGAGGTATTTTAGTGAGTCAGCAAATACTTTTTTAACAAGCATCTACAGAGAGGCTGCTAGGCAAGTATCCAGTCTCTTTGACTCCAGATTATTTCAAGTGTCTGAAGCCAGACACATATGTCCCAGTTTTATGAGTTTTGGTTTTTTTTTGTCTGTTTTGAGATGGGGTATCACTCTGTTGCCCAGGCTGGACTGCAGTGGCACGATCTCAGCTCACTGCAACCTCCACCTCTCGGGTTCAAGCAATTCTCCTGCCTCAGCCTCCTGAGTAGCTGGGACTACAGGCGTATGCCATGATGCCCAGGTAATTTTTATATTTTTAGTAGGACAGGGTTTACCATGTTGGCCATCTTGGTCTTGAAGTCCTGACCTCATGATCCACCCACCTAGGCCTCCCAAAGTGCTGGGATTACAGGCGTGAGCCACCACCCCCAGCCTATTTTATAAGTTTTTAAGAACAGAGATCTAGAATTCTCTTTGGTCTAAAATATGCAATTTAAGCTCATGGTTCAATCTTCTAGAAAGAATGAGGAAAAGCACCATACAAGCATACTGGTGGTGAAGGGCCACTATTTGGCAGCCTCAAATTTTCCTGAGAAATTAAAGTCTACAGCTATAATGTTCCAGACCTCATTCCTCAACCCTCTGACACCTAGAAGAAACTAGTCACCTGTGGCTGAGCCCCTCCTGAGCTCTCCAAGAGGGCTGAAGCACCAGCAGGATTAAGCACAGTGTGCAGGACACCAGCATTTGTCTGTAGGTCCAGTACTAAGCAACCTGCAGTCGGGTGGGTGAGGTTGGGTGATTTGGGGGAGGTGCCAGATGTCCATTAGCCTGTTAAGTTTAATTGGGAGGGGGGATGTTAGCAAGCTCATTTGGGCACAGATCTATGGCATACTCTCCAGTCAGCCTCACCAATAAGGTTATTTTTTAAAAACACTTCAGGACCAGGCACAGTGGCTCATGCCTGTAATCCCAGCACTTTGGGAGGCAGAAGCAAGTGGACCATCTGAGGTTGGGAGTTCGAGACCAGCCTGGCCAGCATGGTGAAACCCCATCTCTACTATAAAAATAAAAAAATCGCCGGGCGCGGTGGCTCAAGCCTGTAATCCCAGCACTTTGAGAGGCCAAGGCGGGTGGATCATGAGGTCAAGAGAGCGAGACCATCCTGGTCAACATGGTGAAACCCCGTCTCTACTAAAAATACAAAAAACTAGCTGGGCATGGTGGCGCATGCCTGTAATCCCAGCTACTCAGGAGGCTGAGGCAGGAGAATTGCCTGAACCCAGGAGGCGGAGGTTGCAGTGAGCCGAGATCGCGCCATTGCACTCCAGCCTGGGTAACAAGAGCGAAACTCCGTCTCAAAAAAAAAAAAAAAAGAAAAAATTAGCTGGGTGCGGTGGCAGGTGCCTATAATCCCAGCTACTCGGGAAGTTGAGTCAGGAGAACTGCTTGAACCCAGGAGGTGGAAGTTGTAGTGAGCCAAGATCCCGTCACTGCACTCCGGCCTGGGCAACAGAGTGAGACTCTGTCTCAAAAAAAAAAAAAAATATTCAATCTACTTATTATCTACTTCTCAGTTTATTTCAAATTTAGAAGAGGGAGGACAACATAGTATTTATTGATAAGCCCCTCCTTAAATCCCAGTAATAACTGTCCTACTGAAGAAGTGATGAAGCCTCGCTTAATGATCTTTCGGTGCTTAAATCTAGTCTTTTTTCCACCCTTGTCCCTTACATGTCGTTCCTATCTGAACAATCTTCTACTTTCTTCATCGGGTTTTGAGTAATCTTTATATCTACCAACATATTCTGTACTTATAAAATTATGGAATTCAGGCTAAGCACAATGACTCACGCCTATAATCCCAACACGTTGGGAGGCTGAGTCGGGCAGATCATGAGGTCAGGAGTTTGAGACTAGCCAGGCCAATATGGTGAAACCCCGTCCCTAATTTTAAAAAATACAAAAATTAGCCTGGGCGTGGTGGCACGTGCCTGTAGTCCCAGGTACTAGGGAGGCTGAGGCAGAAGAATCACTTGAACCTGGGAGGCAGAGGTTGCAGCGAACCGAGATTGCGCTACTGCACTCCAGCCTGAGCGACAGAGCAAGACTGTCTTAAAAAAAAAAAAAGAAGAAAGAAATACAGAATTCAGACCAGAAAGGAGCTTTTCTTTTCTTTTTAGGTTTCATCTGTCTTCTGGAGCATATATACCACCACTTGCTAATTTGTAAAACATAATCTTTTCTCTCTATAGTCACCAATGCCAAGTATTATATTACAACGAACAACTAGCTATGTCTCTCCTGTCAGATTTTAAGCCACCAGATGACTAAACATCAGCCAACAGATCCCAATAATACTGACTAAATTCAACCTCTCTCTCAGTCAATTACAATAGCACCTCACCTAAATGGGATTTAAATATTTGACCACTCAGAATAGCAGTACTCACTTGGATTTCAATCACATCACAGCCCCTTAGTTCTCAACAAAGCCTTTTTACTTTTGTTTTACATATAATTCTAATAAGCTAATGTTATCAGGTTATCTTAACCCACAGTAAATTGGAAACCACAAGTCAGATCTGGAACTATACATGGCTCTTCCAGGAAAAGAGGAACTTGGCACACTGAGGAATCAAAAAATTCAAGAAGTACATCAGTTAGTCTTGAGCTATTTGGTATGAGGCAAAGAGTCCTTTCTTATATGTCAATCAGTTCTGAGAATATTATTACAAGCAGAATTACTCAAGTTTCGGCCAGGCACGTGGTGGCTCACGCCTGTAATCCCAACACTTTGGGAGGCCGAGGCGGGCAGATCACCTGAAGTCAGGAGTTCAAGATCAGCCTGACCAATATGGAGAAACCTTGTCTCTTCTTTTTTTTTTTTGAGACAGAGTTTTGCTCTTGTTACCCAGGCTGGAGTGCAAGGCGCGATCTCGGCTCACCGCAACCTCCGCCTCCTGGGTTCAGGCAATTTTCCTGCCTCAGCCTCCTGAGTAGCTGGGATTACAGGCACGTGCCACCATGCCCAGCTAATTTTTTGTATTTTTAGTAGAGACGGGTTTCACCATGTTGACCAGGATGGTCTCGATCTCTTGATCTGGTGATCCACCCGCCTCGGCCTCTCAAAGTGCTGGGATTACAGGCGTGAGCCACCGTGTCCGGCCAGAAACCTTGTCTCTTCTAAAAATAAATTCAAAATTAGCCAGGAATGATGGCACAAAAAAAAAAAAAAAAGAAAAAGAACTCAAGTTTCCAATTGTGGCCCTGATCACAATGAGGTGGACAAATTAAATTGCTTTTTTTTTTTTTTTGAGACAGAGTTTCATTCTTGTCACCTAGGCTGGAGGGCAAGGGTGCAATTTCGGCTCACCACAAACTCCACTTCCTGGGTTCGAGTGATTCTCCTCCTTCAGCCTCCCAAGTAGCTGGGATTACAGGCACCTACCACCAACCCCAGCTAATTTTTGTATTTTTTTAAGTAGAGACGGGGATTCACTATGTTGGCCAGGCTGTAAATCATTTTTATAATGATGATTAATATCCTATTTAAGGTACTAGAAAATTAACTGGGTATGGTAGTGCATGTCTGTGGTGCCAGCTACTTGGGAGACTGAACTAGGAGGACTGCTTCAGCCCAGGGGTCAAAGCTGCAGTGACCTGTGATTATACCACTGCACTCCAGCCTGGGTGATACAGTGAGGCCTTGTCTTAAAAAAAAAGACGACGACACAGAAATGTCTCGTCTACATCTGAGGACAATTTTTATCCAAAATAGGCAAAACAGGCCTTAACAAAAAAAATTTTTTTTTAGTTGGAGTCTCACTCTGTCACCCAGGCTGGAGTGCAGTGGCAAGATCTCGGCTCACCAAAACCTCCACCTCCCAGGTTCAACCGATTCTCCTACCTCAGCCTCCTGAGTAGCTGGGATTACAGGCACATGCTACCACACCCTGCTAATTTTTGTATTTTTAGTAGAGATAGGGTTTTGCCATGTTGTCCAGGCTGGTCTTGAGCTCCTGACCTCAGGTGATCCATCCACCTTGGCCCCCAAAAGTGCTGGGATTACAGGTATGAGCCACCGCACAGGGCCAAACATTTTTTTTTAAGTATGGAACACTTCACAAATTTGTATGTCCTCCTTGTGCAGACAGGCCATGCTAATCTTCTATTGTTCCAATTTAGTATATGTGCTGCCAAAACAAGCACCAAAATGGGCTTTTAAAAGTTATATATTAAAAGCAAACCATTAAGGTAATAGTGTGTTCTTCCCAAGATTGTACTCTGTGAATATTTTTAGACAGAAATATTTCATGATAAAACTTTAAATAATTATTAGTGGTGTTCTAAGTCCATTCCTATATCAACTACACACAGAGCCGATCAAATACAAAAAGTTTAGTCTTCTCTCTGAAATCTCAAGAATGAATTATTTCAAGAAAGAAAACAAATTCTAAATTCCAGCCTTCTCATCAAAGCTTTTAGTCAACAAACTTCATGTTCCATTACAGTGCCTACAGAATAAAACGTGGGGTCAGGCGCAGTGGCTCATGTCTGCAATCCCATCACTTTGGGAGGCCAAGGCAGGTGATCATCTGAGGTCAGGAGCTCAAGACTAGCCTGGCCAACATGGGTGAAACCCCGTCTCTACTAAAAATACAAACATTAGCCGGGCATGGTGGTGGGTACCTGTAATTCTAGCTACTTGGGAGGCTGAGACAGGAGAATCACTTGAACCCGGGAGGTGAAGGTACCAGTGAGCCAAGATCGCATCACTGCACTCCAGCCTGGGCAACACAGTAAGACTCCATCTCAAAAAAAAAAAAAAAAAAAAAAAAACCACTAGAGAGGGAATAGAAAGGGCCAGGCCAGTTATGCATAGCATTTAAGTCTCCATAAAAATTTACAACCCATGGCCTGGCACTGTGGCTCATGCCTGTAATCCTAGCATTTTGGGACGGAGGCAGGCAGATCACAAGGTCAGGAGCTCAAGACCAGCCTGGCCAATATGGTGAAACCTTATCTCTACTAAAAATACAAATATTATCTGGGCGTGGTGGCATACACCTGTAGTCCCAGCTACTCAGGAGGCTGAGGCAGAAGAATTGCTTGAACCTGGGAGGCGGCAGTTGCAGCAAGCAGAGACCGTGCCACTGCACTCCAGCCTGGGTGACAGAGCGAGACTCCGTCTCAAAAAAAAAAAAAAAAAAAAAAAAAGAGAGAAAATTTATGACCCATATGGAAGCAGTAAGTTAATGTTAAGACAGTTTTGCTCTCCAGGGCTGTAGCACCAGGTTGTTTCAGTTACTTCATCACATTAAGGAAACGATCCAGAGTTAGGACACAACCAACCAGAATCAACTCAGCAATACTTTGATAAGTAACCATCACAATTACGATTAAAATTGCTTTGATATTCTAGCTCACCCCCAACCATAAAGTGTCACCTTCTCGTAAATCCATTAAGTTTCTTCCTATCAAACAGCAATTGACAGGAAAAAGAATGGCACTCATGGTTAAATGTAATCTTACTATTTTATCCCATTCTCTAACAAAAGTTGTAAGACTGGCTGGGTGGGGTGGCTCATGCCTTGTAATCCTAGCACTTTGGGAAGCCAAGGTGGGCAGATCGCTTGAGCCCAGGAGTTGGAGACCAGCCTGGGCAACATGGTGAAACCCAGTCTCTATAAAAAATACAAAATTTAGCTGGGTGTAGGCTGGACACGGTGGCTCACACCTGTAATCCCAGCACTTTGGGAGGCCGAGGCGGGTGGATTACCTAAGGTCAGGAGTTCAGGACCAGCCTGGTCAACATGGTGAAACCCTATCTATACTAATAATACAAAAATTAAGGCCAGGCGTGGCGGCTGACACCTGTAATCCCACCACTTTGGGAGGCCGAGGCAGGCAGATCACAAGGTCAGGAGTTGGAGACCAGCCTGGCCAACATGGTAAAACTGCGTCTCTACTAAAGATACAAAAAATTAGCTGAGCATGGCGGCGAGCACCTGTAATCCCAGCTACTCGGGAGCCTGAAGAAGGAGAATTTCTTGAACCCAGGAAGCAAAGGTTTCAGTGAGCCAAGATCGTGCCACTGCACTCCAGCCTGGGTGACAACAGCAGAAAAAAAAAAATTAGCTGGGTGCGGTGGTGGGCATCTATAGTACTGGGAGGCCAAGATGGAAGGATCATCTGAGCCGGGGTAGTGAAGGCTGAAGTGAGTGGTGATTGGGCCACTGCATTCCAGCCTGGGTGACAAAGCAAGACCCTGTCTCAAAAAAAAAAAAAAAATTTAAGACTGTCTTACAAGATAAAAATGCTAACAAAATTTTATTTTCTGTCTAAAATTTCAAAAGTCTAACATATTCTTTGATCCGGCAATTTTACTCCTAAAAACCTATTATTTTTTTTTTTAAAAAAAGCAAAAAATAGGCCAGGCGCGGTGGCTCACGCCTGTAATCCAAACACTTTGGAGGCCAAGGTGGGCGGATCACCTGAGGTCGGGAGTTCAAGACCAGCCTGACCAACATGGTGAAACCCCGTCTTTAAAAAAAATAAAAAATAAATAAATAAATAAAAAAGCAAAAAATACTCAGACAAGGAAACATGTACAATGATATTTCCCACAGCACTGTTTGTAGTATCAAAAGACTATAAACAACCTGGATATTAGAAGAGGACTGGTTGAATAAACTGTGCACATTCATTGGACAGAATACCATGCAGCCACTATAAATAAGACGACCTATCATGTACTGATAGGAAACAATCTTGAAAATATTATATGTTAGTGTTACAGCTCTTTTAGAATTTGTCTAGCAGGATTTCCAGTTTTTGCCGGAAAGCCCCTCTCACAATAAATTTAAAAAAATTAAAAAAAAGAAAAAAGAAAAAGAAAATAGTATATGTTGTCAAGTCAAAAAAAAAAAACCAAAACAATTTGTTGAGCAGCATGCTATCATTTTTGTAGCAAAAAGAAAAAAGAGAAAACACACACATAAACATACAATCTCCAAAGGACACGCCAAAAACTGGTAATAAAGGCCATCCCTGTGAGAAGGAAGCAGTAGGAGAGCCCAAATGAGGTCATGTGAAAGGAAAACCTCACTGAATACACAAGGTATACCTTTTACACTTAAAAAAAAGTTTCACCAGGTACATGTATTATTTGCCTTTCAAAAAACATCAAGGTCATATAGATTCATTCAGCTTCTCAACAAACACTTGAGGTATGTTCAGTTGAACTCTCTGATAAAGCTTCTGCAATAGATAATCAGAAGCCTACAGCTGTCTAGTTGGCAGGTATTCACTGCCTTAAGCCTAACTTACTACTAGATTGTCTTAGTGCTACCTAAATACAAAATATGAGAAACCCCCTCTCAGAAAAACACTCCTGACTCCCTATTTTGGCTTAAGTGGCTCCTCCATGTTCCCTCGATTTTGAAATTATATAAAAATTAAGTTACCCCCAAAAACACATACTAGCTATAATAAATTCTAACATCTAATTAACAGTAATTCTGCATATTCTCTTAGCATTTGTACGAACTGTGAAAGAACAATTTGATATAGCCCAAATCTGTTATAAAAACTGCCCTTGGCTGGTCCAAGTGCAGTGGTGTTTACAACTAATTGATCACAACCAGTTACAAATTTCTTTGTTCCTTCTCCATTCCCACTGCTTCACTTGACTAGCCTTTAAAAAAAAAAACAAAAAAAAAAAAACTGCCCTTGGCCAGGCACGGTGGTTCATGTCTGTATCCCTTTGGGAGGCGAGGCAGGCGGATCACTCAGTCAGGAGTTCGAGACCAGCCTAGCCAACATGGCAAAAGCCTGTCTCTATGAAAAAAACTGCCCCTAAGAAAGTATGAAATATTGAATATTAAAACATATACAACTTCAACACTTTTTTTCTCTATACTTAAAACAAAAGTTTGAGTGCAGTGGCTCAAGCCTGTAATCCTAGCATTTTAGAAGGCCAAGGCGAGGAAAGGAGTTCAAGACCAGCCTGGGCACTGTGGCAAAACCTTGTCTCTACAAAAAAATACAAAAAGTAGCAGGGCGTCGTGGTGCGTGCTACTTGGGAGACTGAGGTGGGCAGACCGCTTAAGCCTAGGAGGTTGTGGCTGCAGTAAGCCGTGATCGGGGCACCCCAGCCTGGGCTACAGAGCAAGACCCTGTCTGTCATAAATAAATGGTTTGGGTTTGAAATCATTAGTTTTTGCATAAAATTCCCCTATAGCCAATAAAGGTACTCAAAACCATTTCACTAGTTTTATACTGGAAAAAGTTGCCCTAAAATTAATTCTAAGGTTTAGAGAGGAATGTTTTTGAACACAGTCCCTTAATTCTTTCCCCCTTTTTTCCCTCACCTTCCTCATCTCAATAAAATCAAAGACAACATTAAATAAGAAAAGAACTTTCACAGAAGTGGCCAGAAAGGTGTCTGCATGGAAGTAACTGATGAAATAAATGCTAGCAAGAATGTGTTCAAGCTACATAGCAAAGCCATCTCTTCCTCTTCATCCTGTTCAGTTCATTCTTCCTCAGGCACTGTTCAGTGCCAGAGTCATGATAGTGACAAAAGAGAAACGGTCAGGTGCACTGATCAAGGCTTAGCAACACCCAAAATGTTTAGTTGGAGAATAACAAGGAATTCTGATTTTTAAATATATATATATTTGCCCCGAAAAAAATGAAAAGATTTCTAGATTCTTCTAAAATTTTCCCTACTGGTCTACTTCAAGGCTATAAGTACTTGACACTCCTACAAAACCATTACTGTATTACTAATACAACACCTTGTTGTACCAGGCGCTCTTCAGAAGGTGGGCTCCTGCATTTTGATGACTGAGAGTCAACAAAACTTTTTCAAATATTCTAGCAGTTCAAACAGAGCTAATTATTTTCTGAACCCTATGTATTTTAATGAGGAAAGTTATTAGTCATTTTTAAAAATAAGAGATTATTACTTCCTCTATTCTTCTATTTTAGATGATAAAGAAGCAGGATTTTCTAAGCCTTCTATCAAAAATATTTATCCAATTAGGTTTTCTTTTTTTTTTTAGAGATAGGGTCTTGCTCTGTCATCCAGGCTGGAGTGCATGGAGTACAGTGGCATGATCTCAGCTCACTGTAGCCTCAACCTCCCCGCCTCCCTAGTAGCTGGGACTATAGGCATGTGCCATGCACCACCAATTTTTGTATTTGTTGTAGAGACACGGTTTCACCATGTTGCTTAGGCTGGTCTTGAACTCTTGGGCTCAAGGGATCCATCCACCTCAGCCTTCCAAAGTGCTAGGATTACATGTATGAGCAACTGTGCCCAGCCCAATTAGTTCTAAAACTCAATCTGCTAACATTGGGGGTGTGGGGAAAGAAACAGCTTAGAACAGACAGGTGAATTTCCAAATTGTTCTTGAAGATGTAATGTCTGGTACTGGTTTTTATTTTATTTATTTATTTTTTGAGATGGAGTATTGTTCTGTGGCCCAGGCTGCAATGCAGTGGCAACATCTCGGCTCACCACAACCTCTGCCTCCCAGGTTCAAGTGAGTCTCCTGCCTCAGGCTCCCAAGTAGCTGGGACTACAGGTGTGCACCACCATGCCTGGCTAATTTTTTTGTATTTTTACTAGAGACGGGGGTTTTACTATGTTGGCCAGGCTAGTCTCGAACTTCTGACCTTGTAATACACCCACCTTGGCCTCCCAAAGTGCTGGGATTACAGGTGTGAGCCACTGTGCCCAGCCTTTTAATTTATTTTTTGAGACAGGGTCTTGCTGTCTCTCAGGCTGGAGTGCACTTGTGCAATCCCGGGCTCAAGGGATCCTCCCACCTCAGCCTCCCAAGTAGCTGGGACACAGGCATATACCTCCACAGCTGGCTTTTTATTTTTTTGTAAAGGTGGGTTCTTGCTGTGTTACCTAGGCTGATCTCAAACTCCTGGGCTCAAGTGAGGTATTATTTTTTGCATTCAATAAGTTTATCTTGTTTTTGTCTTATTAAAATGAATTTGATATAAAATGATAAATAGAAAAAAAAAGTCAGGTTGAAGACTGATTATGTGTACTTCATGGTAAACAGTGAGAAGCCCCTATGGTAAGTGTTCATTTTAGAAAAAGGCCTCAAAACTCTAATCCTCTCTACTTAAGTGGGTAATATGAGAATGTCTTCAACCAAAAGCCACATAAACACACCCAGTTCATAAAGTACAAACAGTGCTGCTATTATACAATGTGCTTAAAATGAACCAGTCTCTCTCTCTCTCTCTGCCATAATGGCCACTGAGAGTAACAGTTAGCCCTCTGTAACCCTGGGTTCCACATCTGTGGTTTCCGACAATTCAGTTCAAAAAGATTTGGGGGAAAAAAATGGTTGGTTGTGCCTGTACTGAACATATACACACCATTTTGTTCTCGTTATTATTCCCTAAACAATACAGAATAACAATTATTTACATAGCAATTACATTGTATTAAGTATTATCCACCCAGCACTTTGGGAGGCTGAGGAAGCCCAGAAATTTGAGATCAGCCTGGGCTACATAGTGAGACAATGTCTCTACAAAAAATGTAAAAATTAGCCATGTGTGGTGGCTGCATGCCTGTAGTCCCAGCTACTTGGGAGGCTAAGGTTGGAGGATCCTTGAGCCCAGGAAGTCAAAGCTGCAGTGAACCATGACCACACCACTACACTCCACCCTGGATTATAAAGCTAGATCCTGACTTAAAAAAAAAAAAAAAAAAGGTGGGGGGGATTATTATTGATATAACTAATCTAGAGGCAATTTTAAGTATGTGGGAGGATGTACATAGGTTAAATGCAAATACTACGCTATTTTATGGGGACTTGGGAGCATCATCCCTGGGATGATGTGCCTGAGAGTGAGGTCCTGGAACAAATCACCTACAGATACCAAGGACAACCATACTTTGCATGCCCTAGTAATAATCTCAAAGTTGGAGACATCCTTTTTAACTTAGAAAACCACAGTTTCGGGCTGGGTGCGGTAGCCCACGTCTGTAATCCCAGCACTTTGGGAGGCCAAAGCAGGTGCATCATTTGAGGTTAGGAGTTCAAGACCAGCCTGGCCAACATGGTGAAATCCCATCTCTACTAAAAATACAACAGTTAGCCAGCCAGTAGTGGCACACACCTGTAATCCCAGCTGATTACCTGGGAGGCTGAGGCAGGAGAATCGCTTGAGCCTGGGTGGCAAAGGTTGTGGTGAGCTGAGATCATGCCACTGCACTCCAGTCTGAGTGACATAGTGAGACCCTATCTCAAAAAAAAAAAGGAAAAGAAAAAAAAAGAAAACCACAACTTCAACTCAACACCAAGTTCACTGTTTCTCACCTGAGCTGGACTTTCAAGTCTGTTTTGTAGTTGAATGAAAAACCTGACATTGAGACCATCTATAAGGAAAGAAGAAAAAGAGAAAATGGAGAAAATGTTAGGAAGAAAGAAGGGGGTGGGGAGGAAGATGTAGAGAGGAAGAGTACAGTTGATAATGAAACCAGCTGTCTGGGTGTCAAAAATGATAACAGTTGGGAGAAATGTGGCCAGGCTGTCAAGAAGTGCTTATCTTTTAAACAAAAATATTCATCAACCAGAGACATCAGAATTAGAAGAGGCTGGTACCATTAAATACAACTCTTCACTTTCTCCCATCAGCACTCTTGAGGATTAACCAGCTTCCAAACCTCCTTGAATGCTCACAAGTCAGAGTCACTAAAGTCTTACTTCCAGTGACTATAGCTTCGCCTTTGTTCTTCCCAACTCTCACAAGGTGAGCTTCCTCTGAACTTCCTCCTAACCAGAAGTTTACCACAGTGTTTCCTTTTGGGGGACAAATCTGGCCTCCTCATCTGACACCTCTATCCTGGAACACAATGCCAAGCTCTGTGAACAATTTCAAGACCCTTCTCTACTGAAATAAGAAAATTCCCGCCGGGTGCAGTGGCTCATACCTGTAATCCCAGCACTTTGGGAGGCTGAGGCAGGCAGATCACCTGAGGTCAGGAGTTCGAGACCAGCCTGACCAACACGGAGAAACCCCATCTCTACTAGAAATACAAAATTAGCTGGGCGTGGTGGCACATGCCTGTAGTCCCAGCTACTCTGGAGGCTGAGGCAGAAGAATCACTTGAACCCAGGAGGCAGAGGTTGCGGGGATCTGAGATCCTTTCATTGCATTCCAGCCTGGCAACAGAGCAAGACTCTGTCTCCCCCCCAAAAAAAAGAAAGAAAGAAAATTTCCTATTAGACTGGCCATGGTGGCTCACACCTGTAATCCCCTAGCACTTTGGGAGGCTGAGACGAGAGGACTGCTTGAGCTCAGAAGTTCAAGACCAGCCTGGGCAACATAGTGAGACCCGGTCTTTTAAAAAAATTTAAAAAGTAATTTTTTCAAAAAAGAAAGAAAATTCCCTATTAAACCAGCCTATACCTACTGCTTCCCTCAGAAAATGTGTTTTGCCTTCACATTTAAGTAGCTTTTTATCTGACAATTTTTCTAATGAAAAATTATCATTAGATTACATTCAACCCATTTTCCTAATGATGGATAGTGGCCCCCAAGTGATGTAGATTTACCTTAACAACTGTAAGTATTTTCCTCAAAGTTTCTTTTCCTAAAAGCAAAGAAAAATTAAGACAAATTACACATACTACAAGACTCTCCAGCCTTGAACAAGCCTCCTTCTGCTCTTTGAAACCTCGTAAAGTTTTAATAATTAACTTGTAGCTTTCTCCTTTCATTTCCTAGGAGTTTTAGCAGATATCAGCTTACTAGAGATGAGACCAAAACAAAAACTTCATACAAAATGTCTTACTGGCAATAAGCACCAGAACAAGACTAAAAACCCTTTCACTGAGTCATAACTGAACCAAAGCTGCCTACTAGCTTTGTAGAGTAATCCAAGGGGCCACTGCTGATTTCCTAACAGTAGAGTAAGATTAGATTCATAAGAAGCTTCCCCATTCTTTAACAAGAAGTGCTGCCAGACTACCCAGAAATTCCCCTCCCGAGTCCCACTCACATTCCAGAAACATGAGAAACCAAGTATGCTGCAATCAAGGACTTTTTGGTACTGGCTCCAAAATAAACTGCGTAGGCCAAGCAAGACTGTCAATGAAATAATGTCCAATGAAAAAATAAACAGCCGAAGGTCTCAGGTTTCATTTACCCAACACAGGTATCACAATAAATGGCCTAGTATAATGATAGTTTCCAACCGTATTTAATAAAACAAACACGCAGCAGAAATCCTCTAGTCACATACAGTTACACTATACCCTCAGATCAACGGTAATGATGTGAATGGAAAGCACAGACAGATGGGTTCACCGGTGATAGGTCATGAGATTCTGAGCAAAGAATAAGTAATAAGGTTAGAATTCTATAGAAATATTAGGGGAGAAAGAAGGTAACAATAATAAAAACTCCTCCACGTCAGGAACTGTTCTAAGTACTTTGTTGTTTATTAACTAATTTCATACCAACAACCCTGTAAGACTGATAGATTATCAATCTCCACTTTAAGTACGTGAAACAAAAAGAACAAAGAGGCAAACAACTTGCACAAAGATTTACAAAACCAAGAAATTATGCGAACTGGTGGGGTGTCGGGTGCCAGAAGGCAAGCTTCTCCTGTTTTCACCAACCGTCACTAAAGCAAGTTTCTGGTAGCCTATCTCCCCTTGCAAACTGTCTTTCCATATAATTTTTGTTTTTGCAAGAGATATCACATTTAAGCCGTAGCTTTAATAGTAGGGACATACGAAACAAACAGCTGGGAAAGCCATCCAGCCCACTTACATATGTGCAATATCCCCGTGCAGAAAAACCCTGGTCATTGGAACCTGAAATCCAGAGGGTCCCTGAGAGCTGCACAAACAGCCCTAAAACCAATTTACGCACAACTAGTGCTGCCTATCCAGGTTATTCACACAGAAGACGCTCCCTGGAAGTCGGTTAGGCTATAATGAGACTTTTGTTAAAGCCAGGCGGCGGGAGGCCCCGGAGAGCAGCCTGGCCTCGGGCGGCGCCAACAAGGAGGCCGCGGGAGACCTTGAACTGTGCCCGTCCGCCTCTTTCGCGGCGTCGAGGTGGGTCAGCGCACCCCGACCACGGGCCCGGCGCGCCATCGGATGCAGCTGGGAGTTGCGCCATGTGTCTTAGGCCGCGGCGGGGAAGGGGCGAGACCCCCGCGACCTCCGGCGTTCCCTCCTTGCCCATCTTTGGGTCTTCTTCCGAATAACGCAGCTCCATCAGTCTCCTGACTCCGGGCCTGAAGCCCTCCCAGCCCACACCTCCCCTCACAGCCCCGCTCCGCGCGCCGGTGTCGCGTCCTGGCCCCGGAGCCTGACCCCCACGCCTGCCCTCGAGCGGCCCCGCGCCCCTCCCTGCCCGCGAGCGGAGTGCCGGGACCCCTGACCCGGCCTTCCCCTCACCTTACCAGCTCGGCAACCACCTGACACGCAGTCCCCACGCCGTAGGCTCCATGTTCCCGGAGCCAGCGCCAGCTGGCCAACGCCCTCCCCTCCCCGCGATTGGCCGACAGGACAGCAGCCGCACATCCCTATTGGCTGGAGTCCCCGCAGCGGCCGGGACGCGTGGCCAGCCGACCGAAGACCGAGGCTCCGCCCATGCGGACTCTGGCGGCTGCTGCGGCGCTTGAGCGCCCTCGGCCGGAGCCGCACGCTGCAGAGCCGCTGTTTGCGCTGGCCAGACCCGCACAGCCCTGGGACTGGGGAGCTCCCGCCTGCGGGCAGCCTGGGGACAGATAGGTTTCCTGCCCTAGTTCGCCGTGGCGCCACATTAGGTACTGACAATGAAGCTACGAAGTATAGCTCTATCCTGTAAAGGGTAGCCAGGGGCCGACACGGGCCGACATCAGAGCCATGCAAACTAAGGACTTGGTGCCTGATGGAAAAGAAAAAGAAAGAGAAAAAATCCTGAGACTACAAGAGAGAGTCCAGGGCAAGCCTAGAATTTCTCACATCTAGGAGGAAGGTAGCTGAACGAATGGGGAAAATTTGCGCGGAGGCTCACACTTGTAATGCCCAGCACTTTGGGAGACCGAGACAGGAGGATCACTTGAGTCCAGGAGTTTGAGACCAGCCTGGGCAACATAGAGAGAGCCGGTCTCTACAGAAAAAATTAAAAATTAGCCAGGCATCGTGGCACCCGCCTGTGGTCCCAGCCACTCAAGAGGCTGAGGTGGGAGGATCACTTAGGCCTGGGAGATGGAGGCTGCGGTGAGCCAAGATCGTGCCACTGCACTCCAGCCTGGGTGACAGAGCAAAACCCTGTCTTTTTTTTTTTTTTTTTTTTTTTTTTTAAAGTAAAGCCAGGCGCGGTGGCTCACGCCTGTG
Organism: Aotus nancymaae; assembly: GCF_030222135.1. Classification (NCBI taxonomy): domain Eukaryota; kingdom Metazoa; phylum Chordata; class Mammalia; order Primates; family Aotidae; genus Aotus; species Aotus nancymaae. The sequence goes on from NW_026988428.1 coordinate 34,791,699, forward strand.
ATGCCAGCACTTTGGGAGGCCGAGGCGGGCAGATCACGAGGTCAGGAAATCAAGACCATCCTGGCTAACACGGCGAAACCCCGTCTCTACTAAAAAATACAAAAATTACCTCGGCGTGGTGGGGCGCGCCTGTAGTCCCAGCTGCTAGGGAGGCTGAGGCAGGAAAATCGCTTGAACCTGGGAGGCGGAGGTTGCAGTGAGCCGAGATTGCGCCACAGCACTCCACTCCAGCCTGGACGACAAAAAAGTATAGCCACCTGGCAGGACCATTTCCTCGTCCCTCCAGAGCCACATCTTAGTTATCTTCTGCCCCACCAAGAGCACCCGACACGTGGGAGGAACCGCGAAACATTAGCTAGTGCAGCCAGTTCGACAGCCTTAGGTGTCCTCCCAAGCCTCCGTAGTGAATTGTTTACCTCCTTCTCGCCCTGCTGCCTCGATTCTCCGCAGACTTTATCCTACCTACCCGAAAGTAATCCCACTCTATCCCCAGCCTAACCCTCACGCCCTATCTTTTGCTCTGAAGATGACTGCCAGACTGGTGGAGAGGGGAGAATAAATGGTCTGACAAATCACCGTAATTTTCTACAATGTCCTTTACAAACACCAAAAACATTAGATCCCCCCGCCACCCTCACTCCCTGATCCCCCGCACTGCTTGCAGCATTAAAGGTAACCGACCTTCTTTCTTCAGGTATAAACAGCTAGGAGAAAATTTCATTAGTAAGAGAGTCCAAGAAATGAGGAAAGGAGCGTGAACTGCAAAGAGAAAAATCCAAATAAAGTACCAAGTAAAAACAAACTCGGGGACCAAAAATAAGAAATAAAAAAAGGCAGGGGACTTGGCTTCCTGGAGCAAGTTGGTTTTCATACAGAATTTCTCCTGGAGAAAAAAGAAAATGCACAAATTAGTTCTGAGATTCTCTCTACAACACATCTGTGGAGTTTCAGAAAGGTTTGATGAAGTCCCTCCAGACCAGAACCTTTCCTTTGGGAACTTATATTATAATATAAAAATAAAACTTGTATAAAACATACAAATAAAATTCTATTAAAACATAAAAATAAAATTCCTGGTGCTGCACTTGTCACCCTTTCAGGTCTGCTCAGCTGGGCAGCTTCCCTGGGCTACTTACTTAGCTCACAGTGTGGAGCAGCCTCCATCTTAAGCTGTTTCCTCCTCATGGTGCAGAACCAGTTTGATTTTCCCAAGGCCAGCTCCTGCCTCTATATATGAAGGAAGACAAGTGCGCCTCCCTCTGTTAGATAAGGGCACTTTTGGGTGCTCTAAGCCACGCAGCTTTCTAAAGACTGGCGAGGAATTTCAAGAGGCAAACCACGCCCTCCAAAGCATAATCAAATTTCATCTTTGACCTGTCGTGAAAAGAGAAGCATTATATATCTGCCACTCCTAGATATTAATTAACAATTTATTGAGTTCAAAAACTTTTATTCTAAGATTTTATCTCAAGAAGCATTATGTCTGCCACTCCTAGATATTAATTAACAATTTATTGAGTTCAAACACTTTTTATTCTAAGATTTCATATCTGTCCCATTTGGCAAGAGCAAGAGCAGGTAGCAAGCCTGTGAGTGGCAGTGGATTAAAGGGGCGGAGTAAGAGAAATTCCTTCCCTTCTCTGCTCCTCTTGGAGTGAAGCTGGTTCAGGCTCCACAGGTGCATGTGCACTAGGACTCTGCTCCTGAGACATGAGGTGAAACCATTAACCCCAAGCCTGACAATCCACTTGTATTTTCCACGTAGGTACGTGCAGCACTGATGCAATTATGAGGAGTCTCAGTGTGGGTGGAAATGCTCCCTGCTCTATTATCCCTCGGGATCTGAAGGACCCGCTGGTTTCAGCCTGGTCAATCAGTGATCCATGGGCTGACATCAGAGCCACGCAAATTACAGACTTGGTGCCTGATGGAAAAGAAAAAGAAAGAGAAAAAAGCCTGAAACTACAAGAGAGAGTCCAGGGCAAGCCTAGAATTTCTCAGTCTGGGAGGAGGGGAGCTAAAAGAATGGGGAAATTTTGCCTCAGGGAAATAACTTAGATGACAAAGCCAGAAAGAAGCAGCATTGGGGTGGGGTAAAAAAAAAATACAGGAGAGAAGAAAACAGTTGCAGCTTTCAGGTAGCAGGCAGTTTTCTAGTAGTTTTTAAGAAAATCTGCTTAGAACCATAAAAACATAATAGCTTAGAATGGAAAAGAAAGAAAAGCAGTAATCGATTCAAGTATGTCAAGGTAGGCTTCCAGCAAGTAGTTCTGGTTCCTACCTAGAACAACCATTGAGTCAGGAGAAGGAAGTATGGATCTCTGGATCTTCTGCTCAGGGACCCAGACAAAAGGTCTCTGCTTCAGGGCTCTCTTAATCATGAAAGTAAAATCATTTCAACTTAATATGTCTCTTGACCTTGTTCTACATCAGATAAGTTCCCCAAGGCATAGCTGCCTCTGCAGATTGGGCTTGGGGCCAATTTGTTCCACTTGAGGGGAAAATAGAAGCACCTGTAAAATCGCCCAGGAACTAAAGTCTTGGAAGGAAAAGGCCTATTTGAGTTTAGGAATTCTTACCCTGGGCAACATGGGGAGACCCCATCTCTACATAAAATTTAACAATTATCTGGATGTAGTAGAACGTACCTGTGATCCCAGCTACGTGAGAGGCTGAAGTGGGAGGATTATTTGAACCCAGGAGGCTACAGTGAGCTGTGATCATGCCAGAGCACTCCGGTCTCTGTGACAGAAGAAGACCCTATCTCAAAAAAGTGGGAGTGAAGGGACAAAGAAATCTGTAACTGTTATGAGTGTCAGATTTAGACTATGTCCAAGGTCATGTTGAGGTCTGGAAGCAGTGGGTGGATGAGCAGAAAGAACACTTGGGGGGCCGTAGGCTGGTGAAAGATGATTTTTTTTCAGCAGCAGCTCTCATCAACAGCTTTCTCACATTGTCTGCCCTGTCTCGACTGTCTAGTCCGGCTCCCACACACAGCTTTGTGGCCCCTGCCTTCAGGGTCAGCCACTTAACTCTTTCTCTCTGAGCATGAACAAGCTGAGCTGTGTCCTGGCTCCCCCTGTCCATCTGCAAGAAACACACTCTATTTTGCCTTCCTGGTCCCCAATTTACACTTAAGAGTAACTAACAACATTAACTGAATTTTTTTTTTTTTTTTTTTTGAGACATAGTTTCGCTCTATTGCTCAGGTTGGAGTGCAGTGGTGTGATCTCAGCTCACTGCAACCTCTGCCTCCTGAGTTCAAGCGATTCTCCTGCCTCAGCCTCCTCAGTAGCTGGAATTAGCTGGAATTACAGGCAAATGCCACCATGCCCAGCTACTTTGTGTATTTTTAGTAGAAACGGGGTTTCCCCACATTGGTCAGGCTGGTCTTGAACTTCTGACCTCGTGATCCACCTGCCCTGGCCTCCCAAAGTGCTGGGATTACAGGCATGAGCCACTGTGTGCGGCCTAATTGAATTCTTTTTTTTTTTTTGAGACGGAGTTTCACTCTTGTTACCCAGGCTGGAGTGCAATGGCGCGATCTCGGCTCACCGCAACCTCCGCCTCCTGGGTTCAGGCAATTCTCCAGCCTCAGCCTCCTGAGTAGCTGGGATTACAGGCACACGCCACCATGCCCAGCTGATTTTTTGTATTTTTAATAGAGACGGGGTTTCACCATGTTGACCAGGATGGTCTCGATCTCTTGACCTCGTGATCCACCCCTCTCGGCCTCCCAAAGTGCTGGGATTACAGGCATGAGCCACCGCGCCCGGCCCCTAATTGAATTCTTATTGTGTACCAAACACTATTATTTAACACTTCACAAGCATTAATCCTCATAGTAGGCTGGCACAGAGATTCATGCCTGCAATCCCAGCACTTTGGGAGGCCAAGGCAGGCAGATCATTTGAGGGCAAGAGTTTGAGACCAGCCTGGGCAACATAGGGAGACCATGTCTCTACCAAAAAAACAATCCTCGTAATAAACTAATGAGGCAGGAACTATTATTTATTATTATCTTCATTTTGCAAATTAGGAATCTGAGACTTAGAGAGTTTAATTTGCCTAAAAACACAGCTAGTTAGTGGCAAAGCCAGGCTTTGAACACAAATCTGTGAGACCCAGGAGCCAAGACTCAACCACCACACCATATCGCCTCCTTAAACAATTGTACACCTTAAACAATTCCCTTCCATTCAAAAATTGAGACCGGAATGATACAAGGTAGTCACAGGAGGACAGAAAACTCCAGGGAGCAGTTTCACTTGACTGGCAAAAGGAAAATGTAAATAGCTGTCTAAGAGGGATTGAAAACCAGATGTGGGCCACACTAGCTAAGACCAACTGGATCCAACATGGTACTGGATTTGACCCCGGTTCCTCCTAGGACCTCATTATACACTTATTAACATATTAAATCATACACCCCCAGCACCACGACAGTTCCTGGAACAACAGAATTTGGTGTAAAAATGGCTGGAACCACCCGACCGACATGACGAAACGCCATCTCTACTAAAAATACAAAAATTAGCCAGCGTGGTGGTGGGTGCCTGTAATCTCAACTACTCAGAGCTTGAGGCCGGATAATCGCTTGAACCCAGGAGACGGAGGTTGTGGTGAGCCAGGATCGTGCTATTGCACTCCAGCCTAGGTGATAGAGCGAGACTAAGTCTCAAAAAAAAAAAAAAAAAAAACTGGCACCACAGTCAGGCTGGTCTCGAACTCCTGACCTCAGGTGATCCGCCAACCTTGGCCTCCCAAAGTACTGGGATTACAGGCCTGAGCCATCTCACCCAGCAAAATATTCCCTTTTTTCCAGGAATCTTCATAAACACTCTATCCCTCAGTTAAAGTAACGCATAAAAACAGAAACCCCAGGCTGGGCATGGTGGCTCACACCTGTAATCCCAGCACTTTGGGAGGCTGAGGTGGGTCAGGTCAGGAGTTCAAGACTAGCCTGGCCAACAAGGTGAAGCCCCGTCTCTACTAAAAATAGAAAAATTAGCTGGGCGTGATGTCCGGAGCTTGTAATCACAGCTACTTGGGAGGCTGAAGCAGGAGAATCGCTTGAACCCGGGAGGCAGAGGTTGCAGTAAGCCGAGATTGCACCGCTGCACTCCAGCCTGGATAACAAGAGTGAGCAAAACTTCGTCGAAAGAAAGAAAGAGAGAAAAAGAAACCCCAAACCCTGTTGCATGTCTGTCCCTTTTTTTTCTTTTTTTAGCTGCACCAAATGTGTATCCTAGCTTTATTGAAAGACCCCCAGTCAATATAAAAAGTTCCATCAGTTTAGTAACGATTTTTAAAAAACCCAAAAGTGGCCGGGCACAGTGGCTCACGCCTGTAATCCCAGCACTTTGGGAGGCCGAGGCGGGCGGATCACGAGGTCAAGAGATCCAGACCATCCTGACCAACATGGTGAAACCCCGTCTCTACTAAAATACAAAAATTAGCTGGGTGTGGTGGTGCGTGCCTGTAGTCCCAGCTACTCCGGAGGCTGAGGCAGGAGAATTGCTTTAACCTGGGAGGCGGAGGTTGTAATGAGCCGAGATTGCGCCACTGCAGTCCAACCTGGCGCCTGGCGACAGAGCAAGGCTCTGTCTCAAAAAAACAAACAAACAAAACCCAAAAGTAGAAAACTGAGGGGGCAGGGGAAGAGACACCGAGGCCAGGGGCAAGAGGAGCGCTGCTCATGGCACCAGGCCTGGCCACGGGGTCCCCCGGTATTGCTGTTGCTACTGTTGCTACGGCGGGGGAGGGGAGCAACAATTGTCCTGTGGGAGCCACCATTCGCCTGGGTCGGGGACCCTCACTTCTTCTGGGGTGCGCTTAGCTTCTGCATTCCCCGGATCTTGTCCAGCAGGCCAGAGATGAAGGCCTCTGTGGGTTTGTAACAGTCACCCAGCAGCTCCTTGACCCTGGCAGCCCAGGCATCGTCACTCTCCATGTAGAGGAGCTCATCCACGTCAATCTCCAGTTCTAGGATCTTTTCTTCCTGGCAGTCATAGAGGCGCGTGAGCTGGTACAGGATCCACTCCTTTATGAGGCTCTTCCATAGCTCCTTGCAGTCAAACTTGACGGTGACCTTCCCTTGATGCCTCACTGGGCCCTCATCATCTGCGCGGCTCTGCGGTGAGAGCGGCGGCACCGGCATGGGCGCCAGCGAGCGGCTGCAGCATGTGGGCGCGGGCAGGGGCCTCCCCGGGTCTGGCCTGGCAGCGCCCCTCCCCCTTCCCGCCCTTTGTCCCCCGCCTGTCTTTCTTGAGTAGGCCTGCACTCCCCTTTGTTTTTGTTTTTTTGCTTTGTAATAAATCCTACTTTCATTATTTTCTGATTTGTCCTTGAATTCCTTCTGCAACGGTGTCAGAGGCCCCTCTGGTGTTTGGTGACCTCTTCTATCCCACTGGTATCAAAATCTTGCTCAAAGACTATCTTTTTCATAAAATCCTGTTAATGTAGATTCACTAAACATTCCACATTAGGGCAAGAGCCAACTCATTTCTTTTCTTTTCTTTTTTTTGAGACAGGGTCTTGCTCTGTCACCCAGGCTGGAGTACAGTGGTGCAATCATGGCTCACGGCAGCCTCAACCTCCCCAGGCTCAGGTGATCTTCCCACTTCAGCCTCCCAAGTGGCTGGGACTACAGGTGCACGCCGCCATGCCTAATTTTGGTATTTGTTTTAGAAATGAGGTTTCACCATGTTGCCCAGGCTGGGCTCAAGCAGTCTGTCCACCTTGGCTTCCCAAAGTGCTAAAATTACAGGCATGAACCACTGTGCCCAGCTAACTCATTTGTGTATAGATGTTTATACATATCTGTATCATGTTTGCTTTTTATTTAAATAGGAGGCTTTTCTTCCATGCCTACCTTCTACCCATTCTCCAAGTATATTTTTCATGTTTCTGTTCTCTCCAAAGCTACATAAAATTAATTCCTCCTATCCTTCCTCTTCTTTACCCAGAAAACTCCTATTATTCTTGAAGGTCCCCTTAAAATACTGGCCTTTGTGATGCATTCCCAGTTTCCTCTAGGCAGCATTCCAGTCCTACAGTCTATCTGCTACCCTTCAAACACTTCTTACTCCACTCAAGCACTTTAACACATTCTGAATATATAGTCATTGAGCAATGTGTTGTTAGGTAATTCATCCTTGCGAAAACCTCAAGGAGTGTACTTAAATAAGTCTGGATAGTATAGCCTACTATACACCTAGGTTCTTTGGCTATTACTCCTAGGCTATGAACCTATACAACACGTTACCCTACTGAAGACTATAGACAACGCAATGAGAAGTATTTATGTGGCTAAATATATCTAAACAGAAAAGGTACAATAGGCCAGGCACAGTGGCTCACGCCTGTAATCCCAGCATTTTGGGAGGCCACAGAAGGAGGACCACTTGAGCCCAGGAGTTCAAGACCGGCTTGGGTAACAAGGAAAGACACTTTACAAAAAATTTAAAAATTTGGCCGGGTGCGGTGGCTCAGGCCTGTAATCCCTGCACTTTGGGAGGCGGAGGCAGGCGGATCACCTGAGCTCAGGAGTTTGAGACTAGCTTAGCCAACATGATGAAACCCTGTCTCTCCTAAAAATACAAAAATTAGCTGGGCATGGTGGTAGGTGCCTGTAATCCTGGCTACTCAGGGAGGCTGAGGCAGAAAAATCAGTTAAACCCAGGAGGTTGCAGTGAACCGAGATCACACCACTGCATTCCATCCTGGACAACAGAGTGAGACTCTGTCTAAAAATAAAATTAAAAATACGCCAGGCATGGTGGCTCACACCTGTAATCCCAGCACTCTGGGAGACCAAGGCAGGCAGATCATGAGGTCAGGAGTTCAAGACCAGCCTGGTCAACATGGTGAAACCCCATCTCTACTAAAAACACAAAAGTTAGCTGGGCATGGTGATGGGTGCCTGCAATCCCAGCTACTCAGGAGACTGAGGCGGGAGAATTACTTGAACCCGAGAAGCAGAGGTTGCAGTTAGCCAAGATTGCACCACTGCACTCCAGCCTGGGTGAAAGAGCAAGACTCCGTCTCAAAATAAAAATAAAAATATCTAAAATAATAATAAGGCCGGGCACGGTGGCTCACGCCTATAATCCCAGCACTTTGGGAGGCCGAGGTGGGTGGATCATGAGGTCAAGAGATCGAGACCATCGTGGTCAACATGGTGAAACCCCGTCTCTACTAAAAATACAAAAATTAGCTGGGCATAGTGGTGCATACCTGTAGTCCCAGCTACTCGGGAGGCTGAGGCAGGAGAATTGCCTGTATCCAGGAGGCAGAGGTTGCGGTGAGCCGAGATCGCACCATTGCAATCCAGCCTGGGTAACAAGAGCGAAACTCCGTCTCAAAATAATAATAATAATAAAAAGAAAATTAGCCAGGCATGATGGCACCCTGCCTGTGGTCCCAGCACTTTGGGAGGCCAAGCACTTTTAGGCCAGGAATTCAAGACTGCAGTGAACTGTGATAATGCTAATGCACTCTAACCTGGGAAACAGAGCAACATCCTGTCTCTAAAAAAAAAAATAAATAAATAACAACAACAACTGTGGGTTGCAGCCAGGCACAGTGGCTCACGCCTGCAACCTTGGCACTTTGGGAGGCCAAGGCAGGCAGATCACTTGAGGTCAGGAGTTTGGGACCAGCCTGGCCAACATAGTGAAATACTGTTTCTACTAAGAATACAAAAATTAGCCAGGCGTGGTGGTGGCTGCCTGTAGTCCCAGCTACTCAGGAGGCTGAGACAGGAGAATCGCTTAAACCCAGGAGGCCCAGGTTGCAGTGAGCTGATATTCCACTATTCCAGCCTAGGTGACAAAGCAAGACTCTATCTCAAAAAAAAGAAAACTGTGTGTTGCAACCAGAATATATATATATATATATATATTTTTTTTTTTCTTGAGTTGGACACAGCAAAATACTTTTTATTTGTATTTTTTGTAGAGACAGGGTCTCCCTATCTTGCCCAGGCTAGTCTCAAACTTCAGGGCTCAAGGAATCCACCTGCCTTGGCCTTCCAAAGTGCTGGAATAAAACAGAATTTTTATTTTTCAAGACGGAGTTTTGCTCTGTCACCCAGGTTGGAGTGCAGTGGTACAATCTCGGCTCACTGCAACCTTTGCCTCCCAGATCCAAGCAATTCTCCTTCCTCAGCCTCCAGAGTAGCTGGAATTACAGGTGCCACCCCCCACCCCACCATACCCGGCTGATTTTTGTATTTTCGGTAGAGACGGGTTTTCACCATGTTGGCCAGGCTAGTCTCAAACTCCTGACCTCAGATGATCCACCTGCCTCGGCCTCCCAAAGTGCTGGGATTATAGGCATGTGAGCCCCATGCCCAGCTAGAATTTTTAAAAAACAGAATAGAAAATATCAGAGAATGTCACAGGCACTAAGATAGGTATTGTGCAACTTTAAGAGGGTGCATGTGTGTGTGTGTGTGTACGTGTGTACTGGGTTGCTGTAAAATACATTTCTTGGCTGGACACGATGGCTCTCACCTATAATCTCAGCACTTTGGGAGGCCAAGGCAGAAGGATCACTTGAGCCCAGGAGTTTAAAACTAGCCAAGGCAACGTAGTGAGATCCCATCTCCACAAAAAATAAAAAATTAGGCCAGGACTAATCAGCACTTTGGGAGGCTGAGGTGGGCTGATCACTTGAGCTCAGGAGTTTGACACCAACTGGGCAACATGGCAAGAGCTCATCTCTAAAAAATAATACAATTAGCTGGGCACAGTGGTACATACCTATAGCCCCAGCTACTGGGAGGCTGAGGCAGGATAATCACTTGAGCCTGGGAAGCAGAGGCTGCAATTAGCTGAGATCACACCAGTGCACTCCAGGCTGGGCAACAGGAGTGAAATCCTGTCTCAAAAAATAGATAGCTTTCGGCGTTCGGCTTGGAGGACGCCAAGGTGCAATTTTCTTCAGTCGTCCCAAATCCAGGTTCATCTGACACCAGCCGCCTCCACCGTGCCACCGAAGGTTGACCCCAACGAGATCAAAGTCATATACCTGAGGTGCACCAGGGATGAAGTAGGTGCCACTTCTGCGCTGGCCCCCTGGGTCTGTCTCCAGAAAAGTTTGGTGATGACATTGCCAAAGCAATGAGTGACTGAAAGGGCCTGAGGATTACAGTGAAACTTACTATTCAGAACAGACAGGCCCAGATTGAGTGGTGTCTTCTGCCTCTGCCCTGATCCTCAAAGCCCTCAAGGGACCACCAAGAAACAGAAAGAAACAGAAAAACACCAAGAAACTGAAAGAAACAGAAAAACATTAAACACAGTGGGAATATCACTTTTTTTTTTTTTTTTGAGACGGAGTTTCGCTCTTGTTACCCAGGCTGGATTGCAATGGTGTGATCTCGGCTCACCGCAACCACTGCCTCCTGGGTTCAGGCAATTCTCCTGCCTCGGCCTCCTGAGTAGCTGGGATTACAGGCACGCACCACCATGCCCAGCTAATTTTTTATATTTTTAGCAGAGACGGGGTTTCACCATGTTGACCAGGATGGTCTCGATCTCTTGACCTCGTGATCCACCCGCCTCGGCCTCCCAAAGTGCTGAGATTACAGGCGTGAGCCACCACGCCCGGCCGGGAATATCACTTTTGATGATATTGTCAACATTGCTCAACAGATGCGGCACTGATCTTTACCCACAGAACTTCTCTGGTACCATTAAAGAGATCCTGGGGACTGCCCAGTCTGTGGACTGTAATGCTGATGGCCACTACCCTCATGACATCATAGATGACATCAACAGTGGTGCCATGGAATGCCCAGCTAGTTAAGAAGCACAAAGGGAGATATTTCAATAAAGAATCATTTAACAACTGGTAAAAAATAAAATAAATAAAAAAATTAGGCACGGTGGTTCAAGACTGTAATCCCAGCTACTCAGGAGGCTGAGGCAGAAGAATTCCTTGAATCCAGGAGGCAGAGGTTGCAGTGAGCCGAGATCATGCCACTGTACTCCAGCCTGGGTGACAGAGCAAGACATCATCTTAAAAAAAAAAAGTGAGCCAGGAATGGTAGCGTGCTCCTGTACTCACAGCTAATCTGGAGGTTGAGGCAGGAGGACCCCTTGAGCTCAGGAGTTTGACACTGCAGTGAACTATGACTGCATACTTCACTCCAGCCTGGGTGACAGGGTGAGACCCCATCTCTTTAAAAAAAACAAAAATTAGCCAGGCTCCGTGGCTCATACCTGTAATCCCAGCACTTTGGGAAGCTGAGGCAGGAGGATCCCTTGAGCCCAGGAGTTCAAGGTTGCAGTGAGCTATGATCACACCACTGCACTCCAGCCTGGGTGACAGAGTGAGACTGTGTCTCAAAAGAAAAAAAGAATTACCGTAATAATATATGCCCTGTCTCACATAATTGTGTTATTATTAAGTGATATGTAAATGCAAGATTATTTTATAAACTATAAAAATGTTCATAAACTATAAAAATGTTCACCTGTATATAATATTAAGTAAACAAGGCCAGGCGCAGTGGCTCATGCCTGTAATCCCAGCACTTTGGGAGACTGAGGCGGGAGGATCACAAGGTCAAGAGATGGAGACCATCGTGGCCAATATGGTGAAACCCTGTCTCTATTAAAATATAAAAATTAGCTGGGCATGGTGGTGCATGCCTGTAGTCCCAGCTACTTGGGAGGCTGAGGAAGGAGAATTGCTTGAACCCAGGAGGTGGAGGTTGCAGTGAGCCGAGATCACCCCACTGCACTCTAGCCTGGTGCAACAGAGCGAGACTCTGTCTCAAAAAAAAAAAAAAAAAAAAAAAAAATTAAGTAAACAAGTGAAATTTGGTGTAGTCAAAATTATACAGCTAAATGTGCATTAGGTATGATTTTGTTATGTTGTGTTTTGTGATTGTCAATAACAGAAACCCAATTCTAACTGGTTGTGCTCAAAAGGAGCTGAATAACTCATATAAACTGGGAAACCCAACAATACAGCTCACTGTAGGCCGGACTAAAGCTGGGGACCCAGATATCACCAAACCACTGTCCACCTGTCCCTTTCCCTCCGTCACTCCCTCCCTCACTTCATCCCTCCCTCCCTCACTCAGTCACTTCATCCCTCCCTCCCTCACTCAGTCACTTCATCCCTCCCTCCCTCCCTCCCTTCCTTCTTTCTTCTTTTTTTGTAATAGGGACAGGGTCTCATTTTGTTGCCCAGGGTGGTCTCAGATTCCTGGCTTCAAGCAATCCTCCCACCTCAACCTCCCAAAATGCTGGGATTACAGGCTAGGGCCACTGTACCAAGCCCTGTCTCTTTCTGTTTCTCACTCTCTAGTCTCTGCTTTAGAATCAGTGTGGTTTTGTTCTCAGGCAGGTTTCCCTGCATGACTGAACAATGACCACCATCTGCACTGGGCTGACTTGATCCTTTTTCCTATAGTTCCAGCAAAAGTCCCAGGGAAACTTACTGGGGAGGCTGAGGTGGGAGGAACACATGAGCCCAGGAGGCAGAGGTTGAGTAACATTGTGCCACTGCACTCCAGCCTGGGCAACAGAGCAAAACTCTGTCTCAAAAAAAAAAAAAAGGTTAATTGGTGTCCTAGTTTAGACTCCAGGAAGTCTTTCCAGACTAACAGGGAAAGCTCTGCCTGCTACCTAGCTTGGATCATGAGCCAGTCCTAAACCAAAAACAGTGGCCATGGGATGCCTGGGCACAAGATGATCCTTGGAGGCAGAGGGTGGGGTCAGCCCTGCTTGAGTCACCTGGACTGAAAAAGAGGTTGGTGGGGGAGTTTTTTCAAGGAGTAGAATGAGAGATTCAGAATGACTGTGGTTTTTTTTTTTTTTTTTTTTTTTGAGACAGTCTCGCTCTGTCACCCAGGCTGGAATGCAGTGGCACAACCGAGGCTCTCTGCAACCTCCACCTCCCAGGTTCAAGCGATTCTTCTGCCTCAGTCTCGCAAGTAGCTGGGATTACAGGTGCCCACCATCATGCCTGGCTAATTTTTGTATGTTTTTAGTAGAGACAAGGTTTCGACATGTTGGCCAGGCTGGTCTAGAACTCCTGACATCAGGTGATCTGAAGCTGGGATTACAGGCATGAGCCACTCTGCCAGGCCTATGACTGCACCTCTAATGCTGAATAGGGTTAGTCTGGAAAGACTTCTTGGAGTCTAGGACACTACTTATCTTGCTGTTAGTCTCTTCTGTTTAATTTTCTCATATACCAACCAATGTGGTAAGGATACACAACACGTATGTTCATTTAATCTAGTTTCATTCATTTAACAAATGCACTATTTGTAAAGGATCTACTATGTTCCAGGCACTGATTCTGGGCAGTGGGATATAGCAATTATAAAGACATAAAAACTTTCTGTTCTCTGAAAACCTATATTCTGTGGGGCAGACAGATAATAACCAGTCAATAAGTATACATCAATAAGTACACATCATTAAATTTTATTCAAAAATAGGCCAGGCGCGGTGGTTCACACCTGTAATCCCAGCACTTTGGGAGGCCGAGGCTGGCGGATCCCGAGGTCAAGAGATCGGGACCATCTGGCCAACATAGTGAAACTCCATCTCTACTAAAATATAAAAATTAGCTGGGCGTGGTGGCGCACGTCTCTAGTCCCAGCTACGTGGGAGGCTGAGGCAAGAGAATTGCTTGAACCTGGGAGGCAGAGGTTGCAGTGAGCCGAGATCGCACCACTGCACTCCAGCCTGGAGACAAAGCGAGACTCTGTCTCAAAAAAAAAAAATTTATTCATAAATAAATTTTAAAAGCAGGAAATGGAGCAGCAAGAGCTATAGATGGGAGATAGGACTATTTCAGAAGGGATGGTTAAAGACCTCGCTCAGTGACTTTGCTTTTTGTTTTTTTAAGACAGTTTCGCTCTTGTTGCCCTGGCTGGAATGCAATGGCCCAATCTTGGCTCACCGCAACCTCCGCCTTCCAGATTCAAGTAATTCCCCTGCCTCAGCATCCTGAGTAGCTGGGATTACAGGTATGTGCCAACAAGCCTGGCTAATTTTGTATTTTTAGTAGAGACGGGGTTTCTCCATGTTGGTCAGGCTGGTATCGAACACCTGACCTCAGGTGATCTGCCCACACTGGCCTCCCAAAGTGCTGGGATTACAGGCATGAGCCACCGCGCCCAGCCCGACTTTTGCTTTTTTGTTGTTTTTTTTTTTGAGACGGAGTCTCACTCTGTCACCCAGCCTGGCGTGCAGTGGCACCATCTCGGCTCACTGCAACCTCTGCCTACTGGGTTCAAGCAATTCTCCTGCCTCAGCCCCCTGAGCAGCTGGGATTACAGGTATACACCACCATGCCCGGCTTTTATATTTTTGATAGAGATGGGGTTTCACCATGTTGGTCCAGCTAGTCTCAAACTCCATACCTCAAGTGATCTGCCCACCTTGGCCTCCCAAAGTGCTGAGATTATAGGCATGAGCTACTGCACCCAGTCCATGTACAATTCTTAAGGCATATGTATGAAACATGTTAAACTTTTTTTCTACATTGAAACAATGTTTATGACAGTAATATCAAACTGCAAAATCCTTGAGGTCTTTCTAATATTGATTCAGCTAGGTACAACACTTATGAGTCTTGCTGAATGTGCAAATATATTTAAATTGAGAACAGTCTGAGGCAAGGGCTTCCTTTCTTCTATAGGAATTGAACACAGAGGAAGCTCAGTAAAAGGTGCTAGTGGAACAATGAGCCATGTACCACAGTGAATACCAGTACTGATGAGAGGGCTCCCAGGTGACCCTGCCAAACCTGGGTGGGGAAAATTTTCCTCAAAGAGCTTCCTTAACTCTGTCCTTTTGCTCTAATTGCTGTGGACGTGCCAGGCAGCACAAAGTGGCTCCTGAGGGTGGTTCTTGCTGATGCTGGGTAAAGGTCCACTTATTGAGAGCTAAGTACTAACACAAAGTAAAAACTCCTCTGATTTCAAGCCTTAGCAAGGCTTATGTTGCTTGGAGGAGAAAAAGCTTGTAGTGGGGCACATGTGTGAAGGATGGAAGAGGGTGAGAGAAGTCAGAAGAGGCCCACCCTCCCTGATTAATGACAGTTTTCCCGAACTTGGAACCCCTACACCCAATAATACTAGGCACTGCTTGTCACCCACTGATGTCTTTATCCTTGAATTGCACTGACTTTGATGTGTTTGATGTCAATTCTTTACTATCTACAGTAGTTCTAGATTGCTCTACCTTTTTTATTATTATATGGTTTGTCCTTTACTTATCTGTATTATTAGTTTACATTGAGTATAAATTCTTTGACTGTATTTTTCTATAGACAAATATAATACATTCTAAATTTAGTTCAGGTTCTACCTTAATTCCCATCGTAAGCAATCACTGATAAAACTTTTTTGATTTTTTTTTATGAAACAGGTTCTCACTCTGTCACCCAGGACACAGTGCAATGGCATGATCTTGGCTCACTGCAACCTCCACCTCCCGGGTTCAAACGATTCTCCTGCCTCAGCCTCCTGAGTAGCTGGGATTACAGGTGCATGCCACCATGCCCAGCTGATTTTTATATTTTTAGTAGAGTTGGGGGTTTCACCATGTTGTCCAGGCTGGTCTTGAACTCCTGACCTCAGGTGATCTGCTCACCTTGGCCTCCCAAAGGGCTGGGATTACAGGCGAGGGCCACTGCACTCAGTCTGAAAAAAAGCTTTATGATGATGTTTTTTGATGACTGCAATTACAAAAATCAAAGGCTACTTCTTGGCTGTGTACGGTGGCTCACACCTGTAATCCTAACACTTTGGAGGCTGAGGAAGATGGATTCCTTGAGTCCCGGAGTTTGAGACCAGCCTGGACAACATGGCAAAACCCCATCTCTACTAAAAATACAAAAATTAGCTGGGCATGGTGGTGCACGCCAATACTCTGTCTCTCAAAAAAAAAAAAAAAAAAAAAGCTACTTCTTGTAAGTTTAAAATACAGCTCCTCCTCTGGAGATACTAATCTCTTCAAGTCATCTCTCACAAATTGGTTTCAGGTGGACTCTTGTGAAACCTTTCAGTTTGATGGTCAGGAAACCCGGGTTCTAACCTTAGATTCACAAACAACTTACGTGTAACTCTGCTTCAGTTTCACACTCTTCTGGAAAAAGGAGGGGGGAAAAGCACATAGCACTCTCTTTACCTCTTCTTTCCCACTTGCTGCTGCTACTTTTTTTTTTTTTTTTAAATATCCCACTTGCTTCTTTAAAGGCCTTCAAAGAGCTTCTCTTCTAAGCCTGGAGCCTTCTATATTACCATTCTCTCATTTTCAAGAAAAAGACTGAGGGAGGAGATGAGAAACATAGAGTCCCAAAGATGGTGAAGAATCACATAGTGAGGCCCTGCAGTCTCAGCGGACAGAAAAGGAATAGGCAAAAAATAAACTCCAGGGCAATTAAAGACCTAAAGTTGTAAAAACAAAACACCAGGCCGGGCGCAGTGGCTCAAGCCTGTAATCCCAGCACTTTGGGAGGCCGAGGCAGGTGGATCACAAGGTCAAGAGATCGAGACCATCCTGGTCAACATGGTGAAACCCCGTCTCTACTAATACAAAAAATTAGCTGGGCATGGTGGCACGTGCCTGTAATCCCAGCTACTCAGGAGGCTGAGGCATGAGAATTGCCTGAACCCAGGAGGCAGAGGTTGCGGTGAGCCGAGATCGCACCATTGCACTCCAGCCTGGGTAACAAGAGCGAAACTCCGTCTCAAAAAAAAACACCAACCAAGTTCAAAATTATCTAGTGCTCACTTCGGTAGCACATAAACTACAACTGGAATGATACAGAGATTAGCATGGCCACTGTGCAAGGTTGACATGCAAATTCATGAAGCATTTCCATAATTAAAAAAAAATTTTTTTTTTTGAGACAGAGTCTCGCTCTGTTGTCCAGGCTGGAGTGCAGTGGCATGATCTTAGTTCACTGCAACCTCTGCCTCCCAAGTTCAAGCGATTCTGTTGCTTCAACCTGAGTAGCTGGGGAAACAGGTGAGTGCCACCATGCCTGGCTAATTTTTTGTATTTTTGGTAGAGATAGTTTTACCATGTCAGCAAGGATGGTCTCGGTCTTCTGACCTCATGATCCACCCACCTCGGCCTCCCAAAGTGCTGGGCCACTGAGCCCGGCCAAAAAAATTATTTTTAAAGGCCAAGGACAGTGGTTCATGCTTATAATCCCAGCACTTTGGGAGGCTGAGGTAGGTGGATCACTTGAGTCCAGGAGTTTGAGACCAGCCTGGGCAACATGGCGAAACTCTGCTCTACAGAAAACACAAAAACTAGCCAGGGATGCTGGCACATGCATGTAGTCCCAGCTATTTGGGAGGCTGAGGCAGGAGGATTGTTTGAGCCTGGGATGTGGAGGTTTCAGTGAGCCAAAATCACAAAGTTAAAGGAAATAAAACAAGATGCAGGAAAATAAGTGCCACATGGAAATAAGTGCACCACAAGGTGCAGTGGCTCATGTCTATAATCACAGCACTTTGGGAGGCCGAGGCGGGCAGATCACGAGGTCAGGAGTTCGAGAACAGCCTGGCCAATATGGTGAAACCCCATCTCTACTAAAAATACAAAAAATTAGCCCGGCATGGTGGCAGGTGCCTGTAATCCCAGCTACTCAGGAGGCTGAGGCAGGAGAATGACTTGGACCCGGGAGGCGGAGGTTGCAGTGAGTCAACACCCCACCATTGCACTCCAGCCTGGTGGACACAGCAAGACTCGGTCTCAAAAAAAAAGAAAAAAAGAAAAGAAGTGCACCATTGCAGTCCAGCTTGGGTGACAGAGTGAGACCTTGTTTCAACAACAACAACAACAACAAAATTATCTGAAAAAAAAATAGTGTTTTTATACTAATGATAAAATTTTAGCAATAAAATTATGAAAAAGCAGAAGTCAAAATGGACAATTCTGATTAAATTGACTATTAAAATGTTTAAAACTCCCATCTAAAAAACTTTTTTTTGAGACAAAGTCTCACTCTGTCACCCAGGTCGGGGTGCAGTGGCCTAATCACAGCTCACTGCAGCCTTGATCTCCTGGGCTCAGGTGATCCTCTCATCTCAGCCTCTGAAGTAGCTGGGACTACAGGCACATGCCACCACACCTGGCTCAGTTTTTCCATTTTTTTGTAGAGACAGGGTTTCACCATGTTGCCTAGGCTGGTGAAAAGCATTTTAAACAGGGTTAAAATACAAGTGACAGAAAGGGGGATAAAAAGATTACTGCAACATGTATATCTAAAAACGATGGGTCTCTAGTATCTGAAAAGGACTCCTACAAACCAATAAGAAGAAGCAGAAGATTAACAACCCAACAGAAAAATGGATTAGACTAGGAATGAATAGATATTCCCAAAAGAAATTCAAATGATCTATAATAGATAATAATATCTACTCCACTGCTCTAGTAATCTGGAAAATGCAAATTAAACTGACAATGAGATTTGTTTCACATCTACAGGACTACCAATAATCTAAAATTCTGACCATTTTAAGTG
The DNA here is from genome assembly GCF_030222135.1 of Aotus nancymaae. Classification (NCBI taxonomy): domain Eukaryota; kingdom Metazoa; phylum Chordata; class Mammalia; order Primates; family Aotidae; genus Aotus; species Aotus nancymaae. The sequence goes on from NW_026988428.1 coordinate 34,810,218, forward strand.
TTGGTGAGGATGTGGAAAAACTAGGGCTCTGATATCCCGTAAAACTGATAGAGCCACTTTGGAGAGCAACTTGATGTTGTCTACTCAAGTTGAAAATGCACTTATTCTTTGATCTAGAAAGCCTACTATCAGATAAATGCCTTAAAGCACTGTTTTTCAATCCATTAGTGACTCATAAAATCAATGTAGTGAGTCGTGTCCAGCATTTTACAAAAATGAAATAGGACAGAGTGCAACAGAGTAGGAAATACAGTGCATATAGCAAGGGGAGGTATTATTTTATTAAACTTTTATTTAATGTATGAACTGGGCCTTAATAGAAAACATATTTCCGTAGTGGTTTCAAAACAAACCTCTGAAAACATTGCTTAATAGAAACTCTCATGCATTAGCACTAGGAGACCTGTTGGATGATATTCCCTGAAATGCAGTGTTTGGAATAATGAAACACTAAAATCAATGTAAAGGTTGATCGGTAGCAAACGGGTAAGTAAACTGGGTTGTATTCATGTGATGGAACACCATTCCGCAAGCTAAATCAATGAACTTGCCGGGCATGGTGGCTCACGCCTGTAATCCCAGCACTTTGGAAGGCCAAGGCGGGCAGATCACCTGAGGTCAGGAGTTCGAGACCAGCCTGGCCAACATGGTAAAACCCTGTCTCTGGGCCGGGCGCGGTGGCTCATGCCTATAATCCCAGCACTTTGGGAGGCCGAGGCGGGTGGATCACGAGGTCTAGAGATCGAGACCATCCTGGTCAACATGGTGAAACCCCGTCTCTACTAAAAATACAAAAAATTAGCTGGGCACGGTGGTGCGTGCCTGTAATCCCAGCTACTCAGGAGGCTGAGGCGGGAGAATTGCTTGGACCCAGGAGGCGGAGGTTGCAGTGAGCCAAGATCACACCATTGCACTCCAGCCTGGGTAGCAAGAGCGAAACTTCGTCTCAAAAAAAAAAAAAAAAAAAAAAAAAGCCCTGTCTCTACTAAAATATTTTAAAAATTAGCCAGGCGTTGTGTTGACCAACTGTAATCCCAGCTGCTTGGGAGGCTGAGGCAGGAGAATCATTTGAACCCGGGAGTCGGAGGTTATAGTGAGCCGAGATTGTGCCATTCTACTCCAGACTGGGTGACAGAATGGGACTCTGTCTCATAAAAAAATAATAATAAAAAAAAAGTAAAAAATTAAAATTAAAAAAAAATGAAAGCAAACTAATATAAAAGTGATGCCTAAAGGGAAGGAGAAAGGGAGGAGAATGGGACTTGGAAGGTGAAAATAGTTATGATACTATTTATTCATTTTGGGTAGTGGATACATAAATGAATGTTATAGTACTTTTTGCTATTATCTTTTTAAAACATTTTTAACACATAAAAACAAAATGAGAGGCTGGGCGCGGTTGGCTCATGCCTGTAATCCTAGCACTTTGGGAGGCCGAGGTGGGTGGACTACCTGAGGTCAGGAGTTCAAGACCAGCCTGGCCAACATGTTGAAACCCTGTCTCTATTAAAAAAAATACAAAAATTGGCCGGGTGTGGTAGCTCACACCTGTAATCCCAGCACTTTGGGAGGCCGAGGGGGGCAGATCATGAGGTCAGGAGTTTGAGACTAGCCTGACCAATATGGTGAAATCCCGTCTCTATTTAAAAACAAAAAACAAAAAATAAATTAGCTGAGCATGGTGACACATGCCTGTAATCCCAGCTACTCAGGAGGGTGAGGCAGGAGCATTGCTTGAACCCAGGAGGCAGAGGTTGCAGTGAGTTGAGATCAAGCCATTGTGCTCCAGCCTGGGTAACATGAGCGAAACCCTGTCTTAATAACAACAAAAAAGGGCTGGGCGAGGTGGCTCATGCCTGTAATCCCAGCACCTTGGGACACTGAGGTGGGAGGATCACGAGGTCAGGAGATTGAGAGCATCTTGTCCAACATGGTGAAATCTTGTCCCTACTAAAATACAAAAAAATTAGCCAGGCGTGGTGGCATGCGCCTGTAGTCCCAGCTACTCGGGAGGCTGAGGCAGGGGGAATCTCTTGAACCCAGGAGGCAGAGGTGGCAATGAGCTCAGATTGCGCCACTGCATTCCAAACTGGTGAAAGAGCGAGACTACGTCTCAAGAAAAAAAAAAAGGTAACAGCATTTACTTCAAGAAGTTATAGTGGGGAATAAATGAGTTAATATACATAAAGCACTAAAACCAATGATGGCACAGAGTACCTGTTCAATAAATGTTATTATTCTCATTTCAGCTGGAACATGAAAAACAAGTAGGAGTAATCTAGGGGGAAGGGAAAGGGGGAAAAATTCTATGCAGAGAGGGCAGCAGGTGCACAAGCCTAGAGGAAGAACTGCCTGGCCTACAGAACTGAAAGATTAGTCTCTCTTTTTTTGTTTTTTAAGAGATGGGGTTTCACCATCTTGGCAAGGCTGGTCTTGAACTCCTGACCTCGTGATCCACCCATCTTGGCCTCCCAAAGTGCTGGGATTACAGGCATGAGCCACCAAGCCCGGCCTAGATTAGTTTCTTAGTATAGAAAACTCAGTGGAAAGAGATACCATACAATGAGGTTGGCGAGGCAGGTTGAGGTCAGTACTGAAAGGCCTTGTAGACTGTGTTAAGGAGACTGAATTTGATCCTAGGAGTCTGAGGAAACCTGAAAGGTTTTTTTGTTTGGTTGGTTTGAGACAGAGTTTTGCTCTTGTTGTCCAGGCTGGAGTGCAGTGGCACTACCATGGCTTACTGTAATCTCTGCCTCCCTGGCACAAGCGACTCTCCTGTCTCAGCCTCCCAAGCAGCCAGGATTACAGGCATGTGCCACCATGCCCGGCTAATTGTTTTGTATTTTTAGTAGAGACGGGGTTTCATCATGTTGGCCAGGCTGGTCTTGAACTCCTGACCTCCTACAGGTGATCCACCTGCTTCGGCCTCCCAAAGTGCAGGGGTTATAGGCATGAACCACCGTGACTGGCCAAAAGGTTTTATAAAGAGATGTGACAAGCTTAGATTTGCAATTTTAAAAGCTCTCTCTGGCTACATACAACATGGAGAACTGGTTGGAGGGAAGACAAAACACATGGCAGGGAAACCAGTAAGGGGGCTGCTGTAGAAGTCAGGACCAGAGGCTTGCAGCTTAGCGTAGGGTAGTGGCAGAGAAGACAGAAGGAAGCTGGCTGATTGAAGAACAGCTAGAAGGTAGAACCAATAAGATGAGCACGTGTGTGTGTGTGTGTGTGTGAGAGAGAGAAGGGGTGCAATGGAGACAGAGGGGTGTCTTGTGTGAAGGGGTACAGTGGAGACAGAGGGGTGTGTGTGTGTATGTGTGAAGGGGTGCAATGGAGACAGAGGTATGTGTGTGTGTGTGAAGGGGTGCAATGGAGAGAGGTGTGTGTGCGCGCGTGTGAAGGGGTGCAATGGAGAAAGAAGTATGTGTATGTGTGTGTGCCTGTGAAGGGGTGCAATGGAGAAAGAGGTGTGTGTGTGTGTGAAGAGGTACAATGGAGACAGAGGGGTGTGTGTGTGTGTATGTGTGAAGGGGTGCAATGGAGACAGGGGTGTGTGTGTATGTGTGAAGGGGTGCAATGGAGACAGAGGTGTGTGTGTGTGTGAAGGGGTGCAATGGAGAGAGGTGTGTGTGTGCGCGCGCACGTGTGAAGGGGTGCAATGGAGAATGTGTGTGTGTGTGTGTGTGCCTGTGAAGGGGTGCAATGGAGAAAGAGGTGCGTGTGTGTGTGCGCGTGTGAAGGGGTGCAATGGAGAAAGAGGTGTGTGTATGTGTGTGTGCCTGTGAAGGGGTGCAATGGAGAAAGAGGTGTGTGTGTGTGCGCGCGCGTGTGAAGGGGTGCAATGGAGAAAGAGGTGTGTGTGTGTGTGTGTGTGAGAGAGAGAGAAGTGGTGCAATGCAGAAAGAAGTATGTGTATGTGTGTGTGCCTGTGAAGGGGTGCAATGGAGAAAGAGGTGTGTGTGTGTGTGAAGGGGTACAATGGAGACAGAGGTGCGTGTGTGTGTGCACGTGTGAAGGGGTGCAATGGAGAAAGAGGTGTGTGTATGTGTGTGTGCCTGTGAAGGGGTGCAATGGAGAAAGAGGTGTGTGTGTGTGTGCGCGCGCGTGTGAAGGGGTGCAATGGAGAAAGAGGTGTGTGTGTGTGTGTGTGTGAGAGAGAGAGAAGTGGTGCAATGGAGAAAGAGGCCTAAACACTAAATAAATATCTGAGGAAAGGGCTGAGTGCAGTGGCTCACGTCTGTAATCTCAGCACTTTGGGAGATCAAGGCAGGTGGATTGCTTGAGTCCAGAAGTTCAAGACCAGCCTGGCTAACAGGGAAAACCCTATCTCTACTAAAAATACAAAAATCAGCTGGGCGTGGTGGTGCGTGTCTGTAATCCTAGCTACTCAGGAGGCTGAGGTGAGAGGATCACTTGAGCCCTGGAGGTCAAGGCTGCAGTGGGCCATGATGGCACTACTGTACTCTAGCCTGGGCGACACAGCAAGATCCTGTTTCAAAAAGAAAATAAATAAATAAAAAAGTCTGAGGAATGACATGTGTTCCTGCCACATTCTTTCATTGCATGAAATGCCTTCCCCTCTACTTCATCCTTCCAGACATAGTTAGTTCCTTCCTATTTTCTCCACAAAACTCTGATTTTGTCTCCTTCTTTCCAAGAGAGTTCTGGAATTTGAGTTGAACATTCTTGAGTAGTTGACATGACTCAGAAACTACCTGAATATGGCCAGGCACAGTGGCTCATCTCTGTAATCCCAGAACTTTGGGAGGTTGAGCTGGGCAGATCACCTGAGTTCAGGAGTTCAAAACCAGCCTGCCCCACATGGTGTAACCCCATATCTACTAAAAATACAAAAATTAGCCGGGTGTGGTGGCAGGCACCTGTAATCCCAGCTACTTGGGAGGCTGAGGCAGGAGAATTACTTGAATCTGGGAGGTGGAGGTTGCAGTGAGCTGAGATTGTGCCACTGCACTCCAGCCTGCGGGACAGAGTGAGACTCTGTCTCAAAACAAAACAAAACAACCTGAATAAGGAGACCATGTCTTAGTCAACTTTCTTTTCTTTTTCTTTCTTTCGTTTCTTTTTTTTTTTTTTTTTTGAGACGGAATCTCATTCTGTTGCCCAGGCTGGAGTGCAGTGGCGTGATCTCAGCTCACCACAACCTCTGCCTCCCAGGTTAAAGCGATTCTCCTGCCTCAGCCTCCCGATTAGATGAGATTACAGGCACCTGCCACCATGCCCACCTAATTTTTGTATTTTTAGTAGAGACGAGGTTTCACCATGTTGTCCAGGCTGGTCTCGAACTCCTAACCTCAGGTGATCCACCCACTCATCCTCCCAAAGTGCTAGGATTACAGGTGTGAGTCACCTCGGTCAGCTGTCTTAGTCAACTTTTTATCCCATCCACCCCATCTACCCAACATTTGTGAAGATCCAGAACCATGTTTTAAAACTTCTCCTCTGACTGCACGAGTGGTATAGTCATTAATAACCTGTGCTAATATAAAGCTCTGTGACCCATAAGGCATTATACAGATGTGGGAGCTTTCACAGCTGTATTCTCTTTGGATCCTCACAGAATTCTTATAAAATAGGTACTACTATAAGGGAAATAAACTCAGAACTAAAGTGACATATCCAAGGTAACATTCACGAAAAGAAATGGCAGTGCCAAGATTGAACCTACATCCAGGGAACCCACCTGGGATGCTCTACCACCCTCCATGAAGATTGAATATTCATATATAGCCAGGAGGACTGCTAACTCTTGGAGGCAGCTGAGTACCACTTCTGGGAATCCTTCTTGGTTTCAAGTATTTATTCAAAAATGTTTATGGAGCACCCTCTATGTGCTAACTACGGCAGTGTTGGAGGTGCAGCAATGAAGAAGGCAGAGAAGATGCTTACCCTCATTCTAGTTCAGGGAGCCATCAAACAAGGACACAAATATATAAACACTATAAGTGATAGATGCTATAAACAAAATACAAGGCCAGGTGCTGTGGCTCACGCCTGGAATCCCAGCACTTTGGGAGGCCAAGGCGGATGGATCACAAAGTCAGGATATTAAGACAATCCTGGCCAACATGGTGAAACCCCGTCTCTACTAAAATACAAAAAATTAGCCGCGTGTGGAGGCACACACCTGTAGTCCCAGCTACTGGGGAGGCTGAGGCAGGAGAATCGCTTGAACCTGGGAGGCGGAGGTTGCAGTGAACCGAGATCCCGCCACTGCACTCGAGCCTGGGCGACAGAGCGAGATCCTGTCCCAAAAAAGAAAAAAAAAAAAAGAGAGAGAGAGAGTAACTTTAGAATAAATGTGAAGTGTGTCCTTTTTTGCTGGCACTACTTCAGATAGGGTGGTCAGAGAAATCCTCTCAGAAAAGTAACATTTGAGACAGAGCTTGGTCTTCGGTAGGCGCTTAACGAAAACCATTTTCCCACAAACTTAGCTCTGGAAACGACAAAGAAGAAAAAGTGTACTTAGTCTGCACAAGGGCCGCTCCCAGGCCTCCAACCTGCGTTGCCAGACTGTGACTGGAAAGTGGACAGTTCCCGGCCTATCCACGCCGCCACCATTAGAGGGCGCCGCGGGTCCTCCCAGCCCCCAGGAGGCGCCATGGCCCCAGGCACTGCCAAATTGACATCTGGTACCTAACAGTCGAGGCCCCCACGCCCCGCGTCCAGGAAGAGGGCAAGGGAGGCCCTGGGAAGCCATGAGGCCCTAGGGAATCGCGGAGGGTCACTGGGCCCCGCAAAGAGAGGGCGTCCTCGGCATTGCAAACCCACACCAGTAGCATAAGAACTCGCTCCCTCGGGGACAGCCTGTTTCCGGCGCCTTTAAACCAGGAAGTACTACTGTGTCCAATCCTGGCCCTCCTTTCGCACTTAGTGTTTGAGTCCTTCCTCTCCTGGCTTGTGCTGGAGCCAAGGAGGCTAAGGCTACCAATCAGAGCTCAGAAAAGGCGCTTGCGTCTTCGAACGAACGCGATATACGGTTAACTGACCCAAAAGCAACCTCACCTCTCCCTCTTTCCTCGCTGTCAAGATGGCGCTCTCCAGGGTGTGCTGGGCTCGGGCTGCTGTGTGGGTTTCAGCAGTCACCCCTGGACATTTTGTCACCCGGAGGCTGCAACTTGGTCGCTCTGGCCTGGCTTGGGGGGGCCCTCGGTGAGGGAGCTGTAGCGAGAAAAGCATTTTTGACGTATAGGCTCTCCGTGTCTGAACCTTGCTTGCATTCTGTCTCTTAATTTTCAGAGCCACGCCTTGGCCCTGGAATTTTTATTCTTCTGCTCAGGATTCAAACTCCGATCCCCACTAGTGATCTGGCTTCCTGGCCCTCTCTACTCTCAGTGCCCCATATTGTCTGGTCTCCCCGCGTGTCCTGAGCTCATCTTTCAGCCTCACTTTTTCGGCTCAGGTTTTGCCGCTATCACGATTCCACCTCTCTCCGACTTAGCCTGCAATTCAAATTGTCCCACAGGCATTGCGCTCTCTCCAGAGTCATACCCTGAGTTCCTTTCCTGCCTGGCCTTTGCTTGATCTTTGTTTCTCAGTCTGATTGCCTATCTCTTCTTGACCCTAAGATCTTCCTTGGATTTCAGAAGTGTCAAGCCTTGGCATACATTCTCCGAGACTCCTGCTTTACATTAGGGGCTCAAGGCGTGAGGGAGCTTCTAGGACTGGTTCTTCAAAGCTTCACCTTTCTCCAAAGGCAGATGTGAAGAACTTGATGTCTTACGTGGTGACCAAGACAAAAGCGATTAATGGGAAATACCATCGTTTCTTGGGTCGTCATTTCCCCCGCTTCTATGTCCTGTACACAATCTTCACGAAAGGTAAAAACGAAACTCTCATAGAAATTCCTGAATCAGCTCTTGGGCAGGATCAGAGAGTTCGCATAAATAAGATCATTTGCAGGTTCTGCTATAGGGATGTGAGCCGAGATATCTTATATTTTCATAAATGCTTGTGCCTTAAACTAATTCTTATAAATTAGCACTTCTTGAGAATGTTTCTAGAAAGATGTTACGAGAAACAACTTATAACAGCAGCATGATGGGGGAGGGAGAATATAGGTATGTTCTTTTTTTTTTTTTTTTTTGAGACGGAGTTTCGCTCTTGTTACCCAGGCTGGAGTGCAATGGCGCGATCTCGGCTCACCGCAACCTCCGCCTCCTGGGTTCAGGCAATTCTCCTGCCTCAGCTTCCTGAGTAGCTGGGATTACAGGCATGCACCACCATGCCCAGCTAATTTTTTGTATTTTTAGTAGAGACGGGGTTTCACCATGTTGACCAGGATGGTCTCGATCTCTTGACCTCGTGATCCACCCGCCTCGGCCTCCCAAAGTGCTGGGATTACAGGCGTGAGCCACCGCACCCGGCCTAGGTATGTTCTTGTACTTTTCTTAACCACACACCTGGCTATAGTAGAATTATTTTTTGTCCAGCACAGGGCAGGGATCTATGGCTGTACAGACCTGCTCTGTGATTGATTTCCTGTGACCCATAGGAAAATGAGGTCTAACCCTTGTTACGAATCTATATTAGGTAGCATGTTGTAGTGGAAATAGCACTGCATAATACTTGGTTTCTAAATGTTTTGTTTCAAATCAGAGATCCTTAGTTACTAGGAGATGATATGTGTGGTGCCAGGTGTCTACTCTGGAGCCAGATTGCCTGAATCAAATCCCAGCTCATCACTGTGTGATTGGACTAATTAATTAACCTCTCTGTTCCTTGTTTTTTTTTTTTTAATCTGTCAAATGGGAGTTATAGAACCTACCTATTTATCACATGGTTGTGAAGATAAAAAACTCAATACATGTAAAGTACATAGAACAGGTCCTGATCCCTAGTAAGTGCCAAATAAATATTAGTTATTGTTATCTAAATGTTAGATAACAATATTGTAGGTTGGTACAAAAGTAATTGGGGCTTTTGTCTTTCATTGGCAAAAACCGAAATTGCTTTTGCACCAACCTATAATATGCTCTATTTTTTTTTGTTTTTTTTTTTTAAAAGATGGGGTTTCACCATGATGGCCAGGCTCGTCTTGACCTCCTGACCTCAGGTGATCCACCCACCTCGGCGTCCCAAAGTGCTAGGATTACAGGCGTGAGCCACCGCGCCCGGCCAGTATGCTCTATGTTTTAATCATAACACTGTACTAAACTTCACTGTCAACTCTGAACATTATCTTAATTATTACTAGCTTCATGGACTTGAAAAATTACTTATCCTTATTCTGTAAAGTGGAGATAAAATTGGCTGCTTTTTCCGTTCTCATGTAGATAAATAGGATCAAATGAGAGAAAGAGATGAAAGCATTTGTGTTTCTAAACCTTTTATTATGGAAATTTTTAAACATACGCAAAGGTAGAGAGAATAGTGTAACAAAGTTCTATGTATTCATCTCACTTCATGATCATAACTCATGGCTGCCAATCTTCATTTATATACTTGCCTTATGTATTATTTTGAAGACAATTGAGACATCATATAATGACATTTAAATCATTGATAAATATGAAAGCCTTAAAAATAGATGCAAGAATTTTCATAGAATGAAGATTTAAAATATAGAAATTATTCAATTAGATTACTTTATTTATTTATTTATTTATTTATTTTTTAAAGACGAGGTTTCACCATATCGGTCAGGCTGGTCTTGAACTCCCGAACTCAGGTGATCCGCCTGCCTAGGCCTCCAAAGTGCTGGGATTACAGGCGTGAGCCACCGCACCCAGCCGCAATTAGATTAGTTTAAAAAGTGTTCCTTGCCGAGCACGGTGGCTCACGCCTGTAATCCCAGCACTTTGGGAGGCTGAGATGGGTGGATCATGAGGTCAGGAATTTGAGATCAGCCTGGCCATCACGGTGAAACCCCATCTCTACTAAAAATATAAAAATTAGCTGGTGTGATGGCAGGCACCTGTACTCCCAGCTACTTAGGAGGCTGAGGCAGGAGAATCACTTGAATCTGGGAGGCAGAGGTTGCAGTGAGCCAAGATAGCATCACTGCAGTCCAGCCTGAGTGACAGAGCAAGACTCGTCTCAAAAAAATGTGTTCCAGGTTGGGCGCAGGGGCTCACGCCTGTAATTCTAGCACTTTGGGAGGCTGAGGTGGGTGGATTGCTTGAGGTAAGGAGTTTGAGACCAGCCTGACCACATGGTGAAACCCGCCTCTACTAAAAATAAAAAATTAGCCATGCTTGGTGGCACATGCCTGTAATCCCAGCTTCTTAGGAGGCTGAGGCAAAAGAATTGCATAAACCTGGGAGGTGGAGGTTGCAGTGAGGCAAAATCACACCACTACACTCCAGCCTGGGTGACACTGAGACTTCATCTCAAAAAAAAGAAAAAAAAGTTCCAGAAAGGAGATAAACTAATATCTGGCCAGGGAATACAAAGGGTTAATTTAGCAAGACTCTGAGGTTAGGGAGCTTGGTTTTTAAAAAGGACTGAGCAATGAAATGGAAGAGGGAGACCATTCTATAGCAGATTACAGAAGCCCAACTTAGCTAGAAGAGAGGCGATGTGCTAGGGGAAAAAGATTTTGAAAAGAGATTTGGGTTAATCTCAGAGTTTCAAGTTACCTAGTTTCTATTGTTGGGGAGGGGCAGGAGTGTTTGCATGTGATTGAACATGGAGTAGGAAGCTGTGGTTAAGATTCAAACTGGGATAACATCGCACTCTGTCCTCTACTTTAATGAGGCAGGATTTCAGATGTTATGGGCTGATGCCAAAAAGGCTAGAAGAATAAAGACAAATATGTGGAATCACAATATAGAGTTTCATCAACTTCCATACCGGGAGATGGAGCATTTGAGACAGGTATGGGCCAGGGGCAGATATCCAGAAGTTCATGGTGAGGTAATTACATTTAATCAAGATCTCAAGGTTTTTTCTTTCCTTTGTTCATGATTGATCAAACTTTTGCCCTTTGCCATAAGAACCAAATATTGAACTGAATGAGGCATCAGATTTGTAAGAATTGGGTTCATCCAGAGTTGTAGCCTTCCATAGCAAGAGCTCCACAGAATTTCTGGCACACTTGATGAACGAAAGTTGTAAACACTAAAATCCAATTAGATCTGAATAAAGACTGGCTGGGCATGGTGGCTCACGCCTGTAATCCCAGCACTTTGGAAGGCCGAGGTGGGCGGATCACCTGAGGTCAGGAATTTGAGACCAGCCTGGCCAACATGTTGAAACCCCGTCTCTACTAAAAATACAAAAATTAGCTGAGCATGGTGGCAGGTGCCTGTAATCCCAGCTGCTCGGGAAGATGAGGCAGGAGAATTGCTTGAACCCAGGAGGTGGAGGTTGCAGTGAACAAAGATCGTGCCATTGCACTCCAGCCTGGGCAACAAGAGCAAAACTCCGTCTCAAAAAAAAAAAAAGTCTGCAAGGATTCAAAGGGCATCACAAAATTGTATTTGGTGGTAACTTGATGGGTAGTTTTGAAGCTGAGAGTAAGAATCTAGGACCCATTCTGCAGATCAGGAAGAGTTCACTGAAAGACTTGATATAATGATATAATGTCAGGCTCTGTACTGGCCATTATTTGGGATACAGAAGTAACCAAATCAGAGGTTTTGTTCTTAAGGAACTAACTATTCAGAAGTAGTTAGAAATAATCTTGGGGACCATGTGCGGTGGCTCATGATTATAATCCCAGCACTTTGAGAGGCTGAGGTGGGGAGATCACTTGAGGTCAGGAGATTGATACCAGCTTGTTCAACGTGGCAAAACCCCATCTTTACTAAAAATACAAAAATTAGCCTGGTGTGTTGGTGCATGCCTGTAATCCCAGCTTACCTGGGTGGCTGAGGCAGGAGGATCACTTGAACCCAGGAGGCGGAGGTTGCAGTGAGCCAGGATCACACCACTGCACTCCAGCCTAGTGACAGAATAAGACTCTGTCTCAAAAAATAAAAAAGAAATAAATTTGGTTCTTGTTCTGAGCTGTAATGGAAGCTTACTGTATAGCGGGGTGGAGGGATTGTCTCTTGTATTAATAACTTATTTGGGTTAAACTGCGTCTGTGTTTATTTCTGCTTAGTTCCGCCAAGACGTCACCAAGCGTCTTTTCCTAGGTATTATTTCCATTCCACCCTTTGCCAACTACCTGGTCTTCTTACTAATGTGAGTACAGACTTCCGTCTCCCCAGCATCTTGAAGATGTATCAATTTTTTAAAATTAAGAATTATTTTAAGCAGAACTTTTCATTTCAGAAGCTAGTCAGAGGTTATCAAACTTCTCCTCCAGTCTTCTCATTATCCCAAGGTTCATAAAAGCCACTCAGGAAGACCTTGGTTACTGGGACACATCACAGCTAGAGGTGCAGGTGGCCTAGACGCTCCTATCTCTTAGCTGCCCTGAGTGATGTGAAATAAGATAATGACCTTCTCCATCATCCATAGAGGCAGCAACTCACTCCCCGAGAGAGAGCAATTTTGGACTAATTTCTACAGAAAAAAGTGTACTTCATATTCTGATAACATGTTCTTATTACTTCATAAGCAAAAATGACATTTCTAAACTGTGGTCTTGCATGTCATTAATTATCTATTGCTGTATAACAAATAACCTCAAAGCTTAATAGCATAAAACAGTAGTATAAATCATTTTCATGATTTTGTAGGTCAAGAATTAGGGCAATACTAAGGTGGGCGGTTGATTTCTCTCTTCCATGTAGTGTTAACAGAGGTTCCTTAGTGATATTTAGCTGCTGAATGGACTAGTCTGGAAGGTCCAAAGTCACTCTTAGGTCTGGTGCCCTGGCAGGGATGGCTACACGGCTAGAACTGTGAACCAGAGTGCCCACATGTGGCTTCTTCAGTATGGCAGCCTCAGGATAGTGGGACTTCTTACATGGCAGCTCAGGGCTCCAAGAGTGAGGGTTCTAGTGTGTAAGAATCTACGTGACTCTATAACCTTGTCTTGGAGGTCACATAGACTCACTGCTGCTCTGTTCTGTTGACTGAATCAGTCACCTAGATTGAAGAAAGGGAGGATGTAGACCTCACCCCTCCATAAGAGGAGTGCCAGACAATTTGTGGTCATGTTTTAAAACCACCAAACATGTAAATAAATGAATTAAAAAACAAATTGCGGCTGGACGTGGTGGCTTACGCCTGTAATCCCAGCACTTTGAGAGGCCAAGGCAAGTGGATCACAAGGTCAGGAGATCAAGACCAGCCTGGCTAACACGGTGAAACCTTATCTCTACCAAAAATACAAACAATAGCCAGGTGTGGTGGCACCCACCTGTAATTCCAGCTACTCTGGAGGCTGAGGCAGTAGAATTCCTTCAACCCAAGAGGCGGAGGTTGCAGTGAACTGAGATCATGCCACTGCACTCCAGCCTGGGTGACAGAGCGAGACTCCGTCTCAAAAACAAACAAATTGATTGCCTTTTATATACTGTGTATACATAAGGACTGTGCTATAGTTAGATTGTCAGCATCACATATAGTGTCCAGGTCAGTCTGCAACTCTGTCCAAAGCATGTTCTTCATATGCTTTAGTTCAAAAGGAGTCATTATATCTGATTGCTGCATGCCAGGCTATTCTACTCGTCCTTTCTTTCACATCACATTTCAGTAATGTTGCTTGAAATTGTGCTTCAACGTGTCTTATAAACTTTCGTCTGAGAGTCACTTAAGAGAAAGGGCTGACTGTGGTGGCTCTCACTAGTAATCCCAGAACTTTGGGATACTGAGGCAGGAAGATTGCTTGAGGCCAGAACTTTGAGACCACCCTGGGCAATATAGCCAGACCTCGTCTCTGCAAAAAAAATTTAAAACCTAGCCCCGTATGGTGGCCTGTGCCTGTAGTCCCAGCTACTCAGTAGGCTGTGGTGGGAGGATTGCTTGAGCCTAGGAGGTTGAAGCTGCAGTGAGCTGTGATCATGCCACTGCACTCCAGTCTGGGTGACACAGGAGACCCTGTCTCTTGAAAAAAAATTAAAAAAGAAAAAGAACACTGAGGTAGGAAATAGTGTCTTATCTCTTCTTCCTAGTATTCGTGTCTACCAAATGCTTTCTTTGGCTTCTTCTGAAAGAAGCCAGTTTCAGCAAGTGAGTGTGTAAATCTTTCTCCTTTCTGGTACCTGCTTCCCAGGCAACTACTGATCAGGCATTTCTGGACCCCAAAACAACAAACTGATTTCTTAGATATCTATCATGCTTTCCGGAAGCAGTCCCACCCAGAAATCATTAGTTATTTAGAAAAGGTCATCCCTCTCATTTCTGATGCAGGACTCCGGTGGCATCTGACAGATCTGTGCACCAAGGTATTCCTGCAGTTCACCCTTCCTACAAACGTGGATCTTGTTAGATCAGTGTACACTAAAACTAGGTAAGAGGGGTAGTCAGAACTTTCCTAACATCTACTGATCTCTTACCTCTTCCAAGATACAGCGTGGTACCCACCCAGCAATACGTGATATCTTGGCTCTGAGAGAGTGTTTCTCTAACCATCCTCTGGGCATGAACCAACTCCGGGCTTTTCACGTGGTGAGCACTTTGAGGCCTTGTCTTTTCCATAGCCTCACTGTGTTTCAGATCTTTGCTTGAGCTCATTCTATTTGCCTTTCCCCTCCTATGTGGTTGTGTTACAGAAAGCCTTGAGCCGAGCCATGCTTCTCACACCTTACCTGCCTCCTCCCTTGTTAAGACATCGTTTGAAGACTTATACAACTGTGATTCACCAACCGGACCAGGCTTTGGCAAAGCTGGGGATTGGCCAGCTGACTGCTAAGGAAGTAAAATCGGTAAGAGCTTGACATCAACCCTCAACTGTAATTGTAAACAACTTTTTGGGTGAAATTTTGCTATAGAGGGAAGCAGGGGATATAGAGGCAATTGAAGACTTTTCAAAGGTGGGAGAAACCAGATGTATTATCTGTTGCTGCATAACAAATTATCCCAAAATGCAGTGGCTTAAAGCAACAAAAATTTATCTCACATTTTCTATGGGTCAGAACTTTTGAGTGTAGTTTCACTGGGTATCTCTGACTTAAGGTCTCTCATGAGGTTGCAGTAGGGTGTTAGCCAGAACTGTGGTCTCATCTGAAGGTGTGATCAGGGAAGATCTGCCTCTAAGCAGATCATGCGGTGTTGCATGACTCAGCTCTTAGTGGCTGTTCAACTGAGGACTTCAGTTCCTCAATAGCTCTTGCTGGCAGCCTTTCCACAGGGCCACAGGGCAGCTTACAACATGGCAACAGCTTTATCTCAGAGGAACAGGGCTGGAGAGAGTGCTTAGGACAGACATCACTACCTTTTTATAACCCAATCTTAAGTGTGGTAGCCCATTATCTCTGTAACTTTCTATTTACTAGAAGTGAGTCACGAAATCCAGCCAACACTAAAGGAGAGGGAACTGACTAAGGATGTGAATACAGGAGACAGGGTTCATTGGCAGGTATTTTGGAGGCTGCCTGCCACACCAGAGGTATTTGTCTATGGATAGAAGTGATCCCACCATAGAGCAGAAATGACAATGTAGGAGAGGAGAAAAGGCAGAGGAAATCCAGGGAGAAGACCTCTGCAGTTATTGATCCACCACCTTTTTCATTTTATGTAGAGATGGGGTCTTGGTGTGTTGCCCAGGCTAGAGTGCTGTGGCTCTTCACAGGCACGGTCTCACTACTGATCAGCATAGGAATTCTGATCGACTCCATTTCCAGTCTGGGACAGTCACCCCTCCTTAGGCAACCTGGTGGTTCCCCACTACCTGAAGGTCACCATATTGATGCCAGAGTTAGTGCATTAACCAGTCAACATAGCACACAAGCGATCCTCTTGCCTTAGCCTCCTGAGTAGCTAGGACTACAGGTATGTGCCACTGTGCCCAGCCCACTGCCTGTGTCACTGCTATTTAATGACTTGGCTGCATATACTTGCTTTATAAGTCAGTTGAACCACTATTATCTGTCATAGCAAGACCCATCATCCCTATGATGTTGGCTGTGGGTTTAAAAAAAGAAAAAAAAAGTCATCTTGCCCTCTTTACAAAGGCATACACAATCTGATTGCATTTCTCACACACAGAAACACACACACCCCAACTATGTTTCCTCCACTTTCTAATATCACCTTCCACTAAAATATCTGGGGAACGGGAACTTTGTTTCTTGTTAGCCCATAGAGATCAGCTCATGCTGCAACTTGTTTCTCCAATATCACCTCCTCCACCCTCCCGATTTTGGCACAGCTCTGAGCCTCTGCTCCCTTTCCCACATGTTACCATGTGTAAGTCCCAAACTAATGTGCTCCTTTTATCTAATGCTGCCAACCGCACCAGCCTCAGAAGATGGTATGAGCAAGGCAGCTATCCTTTTATTGACCTCTACTTTAATTCACCACCACCTCACCAACTTCCCACAGCCCACATGGTCTTCTTATTACTGAAGGTGTTGGGTTAACAAAGGCAAAGTTCAGTATAGGTCAAGATAGGAATGACAGAACAATTTAAAGCTGAACATTAGACATTGCTCTTAAAACCCTTGGGTTATGTTACAGAAAACTTAGTGATACTCATTACAGCAAGGCAGACTTTATTCAGGACCATCCGGATAGGGATAGGGACCATGGCAATGGGATTTTGTAGTGGGTAGAGGGACTGGGCTAAAATCCAAACACAGCAAGGGCAAGAGAATTTGCAGCCAAGGAGCAGGGTAGGGGTGTCAGTGGACAGAAAATTACTAGGAGGTAGCATCAGGAGTAATGGGATTCTGGCTAACCGACC
This sequence comes from Aotus nancymaae, assembly GCF_030222135.1. Classification (NCBI taxonomy): domain Eukaryota; kingdom Metazoa; phylum Chordata; class Mammalia; order Primates; family Aotidae; genus Aotus; species Aotus nancymaae. Next base: position 34,826,983 of record NW_026988428.1, read on the forward strand.
TAACAGGATTCTTGCTGGACAGGCCAGGGTGATCAGACATCACCTGGGGTATAGTGGTGGATGAGGAACCCGATCAGACCTTGAGAGTGAGGGGATTCTTTTCTCTCTCTCTCTCTCTCTCTCTCACTGTCTCTCTCACTCTCTCTTCCCCTCCTTTCTCTCTCTCTCTCCCTTCTTTTTTTCCTTATTTTTTTCTTTTCTTTCTTTCTTTCCTTTCTTTCTTTTCTTTCTTCTTGAGACAAGAGTTTCGCTCTTGTTGCCCAAGCTGGAGTGCAATGATGTGATCTCGGCTCACTGCAACCTCTGCCTCCCCGGTTCAAGCAATTCTCCTGCCTCAGCCTCCCGGGTAGCTGGGATTACAGGCATGCACCACCACACCCGGCTAATTTTGTATTTTTAGTAGAGACGGGATTTCTCCATATGGGTCAGGCTGGTCTCGATATCCCGACCTCAGGTGATCCGCCTGCCTCGACCTCCCCAAGTGCTGTGACTACAGGCGTGAGCCGCTGCGCCTGGCCCGGAGGGGTTCTTTCTAAACTGACCTACTCCCCTCACTTTACCCGCGCCCCCGCCCCGCCCCGCCTCGCCCTGCCTGCACTCGTGCTTCCCCACCTCGCCCCCAGACCGTGCGCCCCACGTGCCCAGGGCGGGTGGAAAGTACCTGCCGCCATCTTGCTCACCAGCCTCCAAAATGTGGCTGGGGCTCCTGAGTGCAGCGCTATTGTTTGTGGGGAGCTCTCACTTATACTCAGACCCCCACTCGCTCTCCGGAAAGCCCAGGCTCGGCCCCTCGGCGGAACCGGCCGCTGGTTCCCAGCAGGCTGAAGCCTCCGCAAGAGGCCCGGGCGGAGGGAAGGAGGGGCGCACACAAAGGGCAGTACCTGTTTGCGCCTGTCTCTGGGCGGCCTCTCTCGCCTTTTCCGCACCGCTACAGTCTGTGAATTTGGGTTCCTCGTTTTCTGTTGTCCCAACCGCCTTTAACCAAAATTTTACATACCTAACCAGTTTCTAGGCCCGTTATAATAACAGTAGTCCTAACAGTAAAATGACACATTTGTATTGTGAATCTGTATTTTCTCCTCAAAACATTCTGGGGTTTATCATCCCTATTTTATAGATTAATAAGTCAGGGGATAAAGAGTTGAAAGGGAGGGCGACTAGGTGACCATTTCATGCTATAGTAGAGAAAAATTAGCCCAGGTGAAATGGTGAGCATTAGAATTTGCAGCTCTCAACTCATCGTTCCCAGGCTCTTTAACTGCTGTTTCACACAAGGAAGAATGTGATACGTGGCCAGAAAAACTTACATTTTTGGGGACTAGAGTTTTAAAATTAATGGATTGTGTTGACTTCATGTCTGTTTGTAAGTATGGCATATTTGTCTTAACCCTCCAAGTTTCTTTCAAAATATGGGCATGCCTCTGGTATATTAGCTTACTTAATGTTTTTTTAGATAGGAATTTAAAGGATCACGTTAATATGTTCAGCTTAGGAAGTAACATATAATATAGAGGCTCAGTCCAAATAATGTATCATTTTTATTTTTAGATTGTGGAACGGCACCACTTAAGGATGCACTGCAAGGGTCTCGGATTATAGGGGCACAGAAGCTCAAGCTGGCACATGGCCTTGGGTGGTGAGCCTGCAGGTTAAACATGGCCACATTCTTTCTCACGTATGTGGGGGAACCCTAGTGAGAGAGAGGTGGGTCCTCACAGCTGCCCACTGCACTAAAGACGCTAGGTATGTATTCAGAACACAACCATTTTATCCTCTTATGGGATAGTTTGAAGTGATAGAGGACCGTTTAACTTCAGCCATTCTCAGTTAAGCTGTGTTTGCAAATAGCCATAATGCCTTCCTTATACATAGTACATTGTATTTGCTGAAAGAAATCCTTTATTTTTTACTTTTTTTTTTTTTGAGATGGAGTGTCGCTCTGTTGCCCGGGCTGGAGTGCAGTGGTGCAATCTCAGCTCACTGCAATCTCTGCCTCCTGGGCTCATGTGATTCTCCTGCCTCAGCCTCCTGGGTAGCTGGGATTACAGGTGCCTGCCACCATGCCCAGCTAGTTTTTGTATTTTTAGTAGAGACAAGGTTTTGCCACGTTGGCCAGGCCGGTCTTGAACTCCTGACCTCAGGTAATCCACCAGCCTCTGCCTTCCAAAGTGCTTGGATTGCAGGCATGAGCTACAACCGGCCTGCCCTCTATCATGCTGTACTCTTTCCTAGAGATGTCTAATCTACCTCTGTTTCAGCAATCACCATGTGCTGTCAACTCCTAGGTCTCTCCTGATGAGTCATATTTCCAGCTCCCTCCAATGCAGATATATTGGAGTCACATTCTAAATAAGTCCAAAACGGAGTTTACTTTCCTCTGATACTGTTTCTTCTCTATTTTCTCAGTTAATACCATCATCAACAGTTCCATCACCCAGAGAGTTACCTGATTTCCCCCACTTCACCTATCCAGGTGGTCCCCAAGGCCTGTGAAGGCTCTCTGTACAGTATCTTAAGTTTGCTTCTTCTGTTCCTTAACCCTCCCTACTGATTAAAGTAGATGCAGAATATCAGTCTCCCTATCCCTAGCTTATGACTTATCATACTTATATTTACTACTATGATAATAACTGTCCTAATGAATGTGAAATGGTAGCTCATTGTGGCTTTTCTATCAGTTTCCCAAATTACTAGTGATGTTAAGCATTTTCTATGCGTTTATTGGCCATTTGTATATCTCCTTTGGAGAAATGTCTATTCAAGTCCTTTGTCCATTTTAGAACTGGGCTCTTTGCTATTTTGTTGAGTTGTAGGAGTTCTTTATGTATTCTGGATATTAATCTGTTGTCAGACACATGATTTGCAAATATTTTCTCCCATTCTGTGGGTCATCTTTTCACTCTCTTAATAGTGTCCTTTGATACACAAAAGCTTTTAATTTCGATGAAGTCAAATGTATCTGTTTTTTTCTTTTGTTGCCTGTGTTTCTGGTGTAATATGTAAGAAATCATTATATCAAATCCAGTATCATGAAGCTTTTCCCCTATGTTTTCTTCTAAGAGTTTATACCTTTTAGCTCTTAGATTTAGATCTGTGATCCATTTTGAGTCAATTTTTGCATAAAGTATCAGGTAAGGGTACAATGTCATTGTTTTACATGTGGCTATCCAGGTTTTCCCAGCTCTGTCTGTTGAAAAGTTTGTCCTTTCCCCATTGGATGGTATTGGTACCCTCATTGAAAATCAGTTGATCATATATGAGAGGATGTATTTCTGGGCGCTCAGTTCTTCACCATTGATGTATAGATCTGTCCTTATGCTAGTATCACACACTGTTTGGATTAGTATGGCTCTATAGTAAGTAGTTTTTATTGGTAGTTTGTTTTTTGTGTTTTTTTTAGACACAGTCTTGTTTTGTCTCCCGGGCTGGCAGGCAGTGGCACAATCTCAGCTCACTGCAACCTCTACCTCCCAGGCTCAGGTGATCCTCCCACCTCAGCCTACTGAATAGCTGGGACTACAGGTGTGCACCACCATGTCTGACTAATTTTTGTATTTTTTTTGTAGAGACAGGGTTTCACTTTGTTTCTTAGTTTGCTCTGAAACTCCTGGGCTCAAGTGATCTGCCTGTTTGGCCTCCCAAAGTGGTGGGATTGCAGGTGTGAGCCACTGGGAATGGAAATTAGTTCAGCCCCTGTGGAAACCAGTTTGGAGATTTCTCAGAGAACTTAAAAACAGAACTATCGTTTGACAACAGCAATCCCATTACTGAATATATACCTGAAGAAATAGAAATAATTTTACCGTAAAGACGCATGCATATGTTCATCACTGCACTATTCACAATAGCAAAGACATGGAATCAACCTAGATGCTCGTCAATGATGGACTGGATAAAGAAAATTTGTACATACACCATGGAATACTATGCAGTCATGAAAAAGAATGAAATCATATCCTTTGTAGCAACATAGCTGGAGCTAGAGGTCATTATCCAAAGCAAATTAATACAGGAACAGAAAACCAAATACTGCATGCTATCTCCTATAAGCGGGAGCCAAACACTGAGTACACATGGACATGAAGTAGAGAATAACAGACACTGGGGCCTCCCTGAGGGTGGAGACGGGGACTGAAAAACTAGCTATTGGGTACTATGCTCATTACATGGGTGGTGAAATCATCTGCACACCAAACCCCTGCCACACAGTTTACCCATGTGACAAACCAGCACATGTACCTCCGAACGTAACATGAAAGTTAGGGAAAAAATATAAATAAAAGTGTTTGGCACCTCCCCACTTGCCATCTTGCTCCTTCTCATCATGCGATGCTCCTGTTCTCCTTTCTCCTTCCATGGTGATTGTAAGCTCCCTGAAGCCCTCACCACAAGCAATGCCAGCACCATGGTTTCTGTGCGGCCTGCAGAACCGTCAGCCAATCAAACCTCTTTTCTTTATAAATTACCCAGTTTCACCATGTTGGTCAGGCTGGTCTTGAATTCCTGACCTCGTGATCCACCCACCTCAGCCTCCCAAGTGCTGGGATTACAGGTGTGAGCCACCACACCTGTCCCAAATATTTATTTATAGCAAAGCAAGAATGGCCAAATACATATGAATGTACCACTGTTCGTTAATCCATCTACTATTTGAAGGATATTTAAGTTGTTTCCAATTTGGCCAATTATGAGTAAAGCCACTATAAACATTTGTGTGAATCTAGGTTTTCTTTTCACTTGTGTAAACACCCAAGAGTGAGACTATCTTGTCAAATGGTAAGTGTATGTGCAATCTTATATTTAAAAAAATAAAGAAATAGAACTTTTCTTTTTTTTTTTGAGACGGAGTTTTGCTCTTTTGCCCAGGCTGGAATGCAGTGGCGCAATCTCGGCTGTCTGCAACCTCTGCCTCCTGGGTTCAAGCGATTCTTCTGTCTCAGCCTCCCCAGTAGCTGGGATTACAGGTGCCTGCCACCATGCTCAGCTAATTTTTGTATATTTAGTAGAGACAGAGTTTGACCATGTTGGCCAGGCTGGTCTCAAACTCCTGACTTCGTGATATGCCTGCTTTGGCCTCCCACAGTGCTGAGATTACAGGCATGAGCCACCGCTCCCTGCCTTTGTTTTTTTTGTTTTTTTTTTGTTTTGAGACAGGGTCTCACTCTGTTCCTCAGGCTTGAGTTCAGTGGTACAATCATGGCTCACTGCAGCATCAACCTCCTGAGCTCAAGCTATCCTCCCACCTCAGCCTCCAGTAGGTGGTACTACAGGCACGTGCCACCACACCCAGCTAATTTTTGTATTTTTTTATAGGGACAGAGTTTCGCCATGTTGCCCAGGGTGGTCTTGAACTCCTGGGCTCAAGCAATCTGCCTGCCTTGGCCTACCAAAGTGTTGGGATTACAGGTGTGAGCCACCATGCCCAGCCTAGAACATATTTAATGTAAGAAAATAAGAAAACAGAAATGATTTTTCTTATCTTATTATTATACTTCCTAGAAATAATAGCTGTTAATTTTTTGTTATAGCCTTCTAGATTTTTCTAGCCAAATTATTTTACATAACAGGCTCATATATCTAAACTGTGAAGTAGCCTTTTTTATTAAATTATATAACATGAGCATTTTTCCATGTCAATATATGTTGCTTCTGTTTTCCCCTTTGTAGATGTGCCAAAATTTCTGTGGTAAATATTTTTTTAGCTAAATTTTTGTGTTCATCTTTTATTTCCTTGGGATAAATTCTAGGAAGTAGAACTGCAGAGTCAAATGCAATGCAGCTTTTTTAGCCTATTGATACATGTTGTCAAATTGCCTATCTCTTTACACTTTCTGCCATGAATAAGAGTGCCCTTTTTCCTCTAACTCTTGTCTACACTGAGTGTTATCATCACACACACACACACACGCTCACGCTCACTTAATGTTGCCGGTTTGAAGGATGAAGAGTTATCTCCGTATTTGTAAGCAACAGTGTATAAAGTGAAAGTTCCTGCTTTGTAATTCAATTCCTGATGTTAAGTACTGTTAACCTCTTGTGGTTTTAATTGTTGACTGTTTCGCTTGTTTGGGTTTGGTTTTTTGCTTGCTTGCTTTTTTAAGACAGCCAAGATCTATTAGTTGCTTCTTGTTTTTACCTTTAGTGTCATGCTTTATCAAATCCTTTCTTGTGTCAGTGTTATATATTCACCTATGTTATTTTCTGGTTTCGTTTTTTAATTCACGTGCTAAGTTAATATCCAAATGTTTCATTCCAGTAAGTTTCAAAAACATTATAAAAGCAGAGGGAATATTTTAGTGAACTCCCATGTACCTATCATCCAGCTTCCTGTTATCAACTGACACCTGATCTTGTCTCACCTACACCCTCACCATGCCCCCTCCAATTATTTTGAAGCAAATCTCAGACATATCACTTTGGGTATCTCTAAAAGATAGGAACTCTTTATTTATTTATTTATTTATTTATTTATTTATTTATTTTTATTTGAGATGGAGTTTTGCTCTTGTTACCCAGGCTGGAGTGCAATGGTGCGATCTCGGCGCAACCTCCGCCTCCTGAGTTCAGGCAATTCTCCTGCCTCAGCCTCCTGAGTAGCTGGGATTACAGGCACGCGCCACCATGCCCAGCTAATTATTGTATTTTCAGTAGAGATAGTTTCACCATGTTGACCAGGATGGTCTCGATCTCTTGACCTCATGATCCACCTGCCTTGGCCTCCGAAAGTGCTGGGATTACAGGCGTGAGCCACTGCGCCCGGTAGAAACTCTTTATTTAAAAGATCTGTACATTTAAATATTTAATCTGTTTGGAGTTTATTTTGGTGTTTAGTGTTATTTCAGGAATCTAATTTTATTTCTCTTTTTAAATAATTAGTTGCCCCAATACCACATGCTGAATAATTCATTCTTTTGTCCATTGATAAAATATGTTGCCTTAATAACATATTAAATTCTCATGTACTTGAACCTGTTTCTGGATTTCCTGTCCTATCGGTCTTTTTATCCTTTCCTAGATCATGATACTCGTGTTAGTTGATATTTTATGTCACATGAAACTAGAATTAAAGTTTTTTATTATTAATCTTCCATGAGAACAAAACTAGTGGGAGATTAAGAATATGTACTTAGTGAAATAAAGATGTTTATAATAAGAATGTTTACTTTCTTTCAGCAATCCTTTAATGTGGAGAGCTGTGATTGGAACTAATAATATACATGGGCACCATCCTCATACCAAGAAGATAAAAATTAAAGCAATCATTATTCATCCAAACTTCATTTTGGAATCTTATGTAAATGACATTGCACTTTTTCACTTAAAAAAAGCAGTGAGATATAATGACTATATTCAGCCTATTTGCCTACCTTTTGATGTTTTCCAAATCCTGGATGGAAACACGAAGTGTTTTGTAAGTGGCTGGGGAAGAACAAAAGAAGAAGGTAATTATAGTCTGAATTTTACTGATACACATTTTCCTGATTATGAGCAGAGGAAGGTCAGACCTTTTATACACAGTCACGTACCACATAATGACATTTAGGTCAATGACAGACTGCATACACGATGGTGGTCTATAAGATTATTTTTCCATATTTTTACTGAACCTTTTTTTTTTAATCTAGACAGAGTCTCACTCTGTTGCCCAGGCTGGAGTGCAGTGGTGTGATCTCAGCTCACTGCAGCCTCCACCTCCCAGGTTCAAGTGATTCTCTTGCCTCAGCCTACCAGTTAGCTGGGATTACAGGCATGCACCACCACACTTGGCTAATTTTTATATTTTTAGTAGAGATAAGGTTTCGCCATGCTGGCCAGGCTGGTCTCAAACTCGTGGCCTCCTGTGATCCGCCTGCCTTGGCCTCCCAAAGTGCTGGGATTACAGGTGTGAGCCACTGAGCCTGGCCTTTCTGTGTTTAGATATACAAATACTTACTACTGTATCACAGCTGTCTACAATATTTAGGACAGCTGAACAGATTGTAGCCTAGGCATACCAGGCTATACCATAGACCCTAGGGGTGCAGCAGACTGTACCATCTAGGTTTATGGAAGTGCACTCTATTATGGTTGCACAACAACAGAATTGCCTAATGATGTATTTCTCAGAATGTTCTCCATCACTAAGTGATGCCTGACTGTGTTTCTTTCTATGTATTATCTTTTTATCACTTTATCCCACAAGATTGAAAAGTATTATAGGTCCTTATAAAACACTGAAAAAAAACTTTTGGAGGGGGTGGGTCTGTTTTTTTTTCTTAACTCCTGGGAGGGAGAGAGAAAATTCTCTTCAAAGCCGAAACAGAGACTTTCTCTGGTTGTACATGCCAAGATATGTGAACCTTAAGATAGAATGATAGTTCCAAGTGTTTCTGTAGTTTAAACTCAGATTACGAAGCCAGCTCTGTGGCAGAATTGTCTCTCTTAAGTAAGACATTTCTGGCTATGAGGAATCATATTTAGTTTCCTTTTAATTTATTTAATGCCTTATTTAGTATCAGGCAAGCTGATTGCGATATGTATTTTTAATGTGCATAGGGGCACTAAATGTTAACTGACTGAACTAATGGGAGGAATGAAAAATAGATGACACAGTCTCTTTGTCTTTGTCTTTCCCAGCTACGATTTGGGAGAGTTTACCATGTTTCAGGCCCCGTTTTTGTTCTTGTTGTTGTTATTTAAAACACTTTTTTTTTTTTTAGAGATGGGGGTCTCACTCTGTCACCCAGGCTGCAGCACAGGGGTATAACTGTAGCTCACTGCAGCCTCGAACTCCTAGGCTTGAGCAATTCTCCTGCCTCAGCCTCTCCAATAGCTGGGACTACAGGCACATAACACCACACCCAGCTTTTTAAAACATTTTATGTATGTAGATATGTATGTTTATTTATTTATTTATTTAAAGACAGGGTCTTGCTCTGTCACCCAGGCTGGAGTGCAGTGGGAGGATCAAAGCTCACTGTAACCTTGACCTGGTTTCAAGTAATCCTCCTGCCTCAGCCTCCCAGGTAACTGGGACTACAGGCATGTGCCACCATGCCCAGCCAATTTTTTCATTTTTTTGTAGAGACACGGTCTTGCCATGTTTCCTAGGCTGATGTTGAACTCCTGGCCTCAAGAAATCCTCCTGCCTCAGCCTCCCGAAGTGCTGACATTACAGGTATGAGCCATTGTCCCCAACTTTTGTTTGTTTTTAAGAGACCGTCTTGCTGTGTTGCCCAGGCTGGTCTCGAACTCCTGGCCTCAAGCAATCCAGCTGCTTCGGTCTCCTGAGTAGCTGGGTTCATAGGCATGAGCACCATGCCTGTCCTGGGTCCTGTTTTAAATATACTACTTTATCTTATGCCCCAATATTCCTAAAAGGGAGTTAATGTTATTTTTACCCCATTTAACAGACCAGGAATTGAGAATCTTAAAGGTTAAGAAACTGAGACTCAAATCTAAGTCTCTTTTATTCTAAAAGCTGAATATCTAAAACCAACTGCATTAAACTGCTCTTGAGGGAATCATAGTCCAGTTAGGAATATATGAGGTTAAGTACTAAGACTCTTTTTTCTTCCTATTCCCCACAGGCTCTAGCCATTTAAATGTTTGTGGATTATTTAGCTAGGATGTAGATAAATGTATGAAAGATCTGTGAATTATTATTTTTCTTTTTTTCCATCTATGGATACTTTTTAAGGACAATAAGGAAAGCAACATGCTGTAGGGAAAGGAACATGGGCTTTAGAATGACAGACCTAATTCTCAATCCCAGCCTGCTACCACAGGCTCACTGAATGACCATGGGCATGTTTTTGACTCTTTAATAACAATTAGAACAACAATAATAGAAACCACTACCATTTGTTTAGGGCCAGGTACTTAATAAAATGCTAAGCATTGTAATGCATTATCTCATTTAATACCCCAGCAACACTATAGAAAATACTATAAAATGAATGCGTAAAATAAAGCTTAAAGAGGTTAAATAAGTTGCTCGAACTAATAAAATAACTAAGTGATAAAGTCAGAATTCAAGCCCAGTTCTGCCTCTCACAAAACGCATGTATTTCCACCATATGTGTGTGTGTGTGTGTATTATATATATAATGTATATAATATATATATACTTTATATATGTATACATATATACACATATATATACGTATATATATAATATATATATATATATTTGAGACAGAGTCTCACCCTGTTGCCCAGCCTGGAGTGCAATGGCACAATCTCAGCTCACTGCAACCTCTGTCTCCCAGGTTCAAGCGATTCTTCTGCCTCAGTCTCCCAAGTAGCTAGGATTACAGGCACATGCCACCACACCTGGCTAATTTTTTATTTTTAGTAGAGATGGGGTTTCACCATGTTGGCCAGGCTGGTCTCAAACTCCTGACCTCATGATGCGTCCATCTTGGCCTCCCAAAGTGCTGGGATTACAGCTGTGAGCCACCATGCCTGGCCTCTACTATATTATTAACATATCATCTTTCACAATGTCATCCAGTTTCATGATCTGTTAAAGTACGAGCAATAATACCCCTAGGAGAGTTGTTTTGAGAATTAAATTAGTTCTCCAGCAACATGGTAGATTACATGTACATACCAAGCTCCCCATTGAAAACTATTAAAGAGGGAGATTACATAGGCTAAGGACTTAATGTGAGAATGGAACTTAGAGACGGAACTGGAACACAGAAATTGACTTTCATCTTGAGAGAATTTGCCAAAAAGTTACCTTTTAATATTGATTTCAGTGGTTTCATGGGCCTTGGAAAGAGATGTTTAAAGAACAAAACTTGTCCAAGTTGGGGAGTAGGGAAGACACTCCCATAAAGCTGGAGCCATGGCTATACTTTAAAAATGAGTCAGACTCATGACCTGGCATATAATTCTTTTTTTTTTAAAGACAGAGTCTTGCTCTGTCAGCCAGGCTGGAGGACAGTGGGCACTCTCAGTTCACTGCAATCTCCGCCTCCTGGATTCAAACAATTCTTGTGCCTGAGCCTCCCGAGTAGCCGGGATTACAGGGGTGCACCACCACACCCAGTTAATTTTTGTACTGTACTTAGTAGAGATGGAGTTTCATCATGTTGGCCAGGCTGGTCTCAAACACCTGGCCTCAAGTGATCTGCCCACCTTGGCCTCCCAAAGTGCTGGGACTACAGGCGTGAGCCACTGTGCCCGCCTTGTTCTTATATATACAGTATACTTCAAATGTGATCTAGGTAGATTGAAAAAAAAGGAGGGGAAAAATACACATGGCTACATTAATCAAAAGAAAGCTGGATTAGCCTGGGCGCAGTGGCTCACGCCTATAATCCCGGCACTTTGGGAGGCCAAGGCGGGTGGATCACGAGGTCAAGAGATCGAGACCATCCTGGTCAACAAGGTGAAACCCCTCTCTACTAAAAATACAAAAATTAGCTGGGCATGGTGGCACGTGCCTGTAATCTCAGCTACTCGGGAGGCTGAGGCAGGAGAATTGCTTGAACCCAGGACGCAGGGTTGCAGTGAGCCGAGATCACGCCATTGCACTCCAGCCTGGGTAACAAGAGCAAAACTCTGTCTCAAAAAAAAGAAAGAAAGAAAGCTGGATAACACCTGTAATCCTAGAACTTTGAGAGGCTAAGGTGAGAGGATTACTTGAGGCCAGGAGTTTGAGACCAGCCTGAGCAACATAGGGAAACCTCGTCTCTACAAAAATAAAAACAAAAAATTAGCCAGGTATGGTAGTGCACATCTGCAGTCCCAGCTATGTGGGAGGATCACTTGAGCCCATTAAATATAGTTCATGATATTTAATGAACTATTTAATGATAGCACCACTGCACTCCAGCCTGGGTGACAGAGAAAGACCCTGTTTCCAAACAAAGAAAAGAAGCTGGAATGGAAAAAAGAAAAAGTAGGAATGCCTATTTAAATATCAGATAAAGTAGACTTTAGAGCAAAGACGATTACAAGGATGGTGAGAGACATTACATAATAATAAAAGGGTCAGTCCACCAAGAAGGCATAGCAATGCTAAACATGTATACACCAAACAACAGACATACAGTTTTTTGTTTGTTTTTTGAGACAGAGTCTCCCTCTCTCACCCAGGCTGGAGTGCAGTGGCACAATCTCAGCTCACTGCAACCCCTGCCTCCCAGCTTCAAACGATTCTCCTGCCTCAGCCTTCTGGGTACCTGGGACTAGCTGGGCATGGTGGCGGGTGCCTGTAGCCCAAGATCAAACAATTGCACTCCAGCCTGGGCAATAAGTGTGACATTCTGTCTCAAAAAACCAAAACAAAACAAAACAAAAAATGAAACTCATTGAATAAACTAGGTATCATATTAAACACAGCTAAAGAGAGGATTTGTGAACTAGAAGATATATCTGAAGGATATCTATCTTAGCACAGAGAGCAAAAAAAAAACATGAAATAGGTATAAGGATAGAATGAGAAAATCCAACATATATCTAATGAGAGTGTCAGAGAGGAAAGAATAAAGAAAATAGAGGAGAGGCAATATTCAATGAATTTGTGTTGAAATTTCTTAAAAACTGATGAAAGATGTGAATCCAGATTTAAAAAAAAAAAAAAAAAAAAATATATATATATATATATATATATATATATATTTTTTTTTTTTTTTTTTTCTTTGAGATGGAGTTTCACTCTTGTTGCCCAGGCTGGAGTGCAATGGATCAATCTCAACTCTGCCTCCCAGGTTCAAGTGATTCTCCTGCCTCAGCCTCCCGAGTAGCTGGGACTACAAAATTAGCTACCATGCCTGGCTAATTTTTTATTTTTAGTAGAGATGGGGTTTCTCCATGTTAGTCAGGCTGGTCTCAAACTCCTGACCTGAGATGATCTGCCCACCTCAGCCTCCCAAAGTGCTAGGATTACAGGCATGAACTGCCATGCCCTACCTAATCCAGATAAACTATTCATAAGCACAGTAATAGCCAAAAACAAAAAAACCATAATCCCCTTTCATACATTATACTGAAGTTGAACAACAACAACAAAACCCAGAATATCTGAAATGTAGCCAGAGTTAAAGGAAAAATCCTTATAATAGAATACAGATTAGTTATCAGAAAACGTCTCAATAGCAGTAATAAAAGCCAAAAGACACTCTCTCCTGTTGCCATGTGAAGATGTGCTTGCCTCCCTTTTTGCCTTTTGCCAAAGGCTTCTTGAGGCCTACCCTCAAGAAACATGTCTTGAGTACAGACTGCAGAACTGATTATTGAGATCATCATGGTGGATGGGAGGCAGAACTAGATTGCATCTCCAGCTCGGAGCTCTGTCGAGCCTGCAGAGCTGATTATTCTTATCATCCTGGCAGACTGGAGGCAGAACTAGATTGCAGCTCTAACTTGGATGGACAGAGCAGTGTCGTGGAGGTTTGCATCATGAATTTTAGCCAGGAGCAACCGCAGGAATAAACCAGGAATCCCAAGACAACCCATAGACCCTCTGAAGGAAGCAGACTCCTCCTGCAGGACCTGAGAGATACCCCAAATACTGTGGGAAGTGGGTAGCCTGGGGCAGGTTCTCACCCGTTTGCCCACTGTCTGGAAACCGACTTGGTACTGTTGTGGGGCACAGTGGGAGTGAGACTGGCCCTTTGGATTGTATGTGAGCTGGATGAAGCCTGTGATTGCTGACTTTCCCCTACTCCCCTGACAACCTGCATGACTCAGCAGAAGCAGCCATAATCCCCCTCAATATACAACTCCATTGACCTAGGAACCTCATTCCCATCCCCCACAGCAGCCACAGCAAGACCCACCCAAGGAGATTCTGAGCTTAGACATGCCTAGCCCTGCCCCTACCTGCTGGTTCTTCCCTACCCACCCTGGTAGCTGAAGACAAAGGGCATATATTCTTGAGAGTTCTAGGACCCTGACCACCCTCAGTTCCTGATACTTTCTGGAAAGCACCACCTCCTGGCAGGAGGCCAACCAGCACAAAAATAGGACATTAAACTACCAAAGCGAAGAACCTTCACAGAGTCCATTTCAACCCCCTGCCATCTCCACTGGAACAGATGCTGGTATCCACAGCTGAGAGATGCATAGATGGTTCACATCACAGGACTCTGCAGACAACTCCCAGTAACAGTCCAAAGCCTGGTAGACTTGCTAGGTGGCTAGACCCAGAAGAAAGATAACAATCACTGCAGCTCAGCTCTCAGGAAGCCACATCCATAGGAAAAGGCAGAGAGTACTACATTAAAGAAACACCCCATGGGACAAAAGAATCTAAACGGCCTTCAGCCCTATACCGTCCCTCTGACATGGCCTACCCAAATGAGAAGGAACCGGAAAACCAACTCTGGTCATATGACAAAACAAGGCTCTTTAACACCCCCCAAAAAAATCACACTAGCTCACCATCAGTGGAGCCAAACCAAGAATAAATCCCAGATTTACCTGAAAAAGTATTCAGGAGGTTAGTTATTAAGCTAAGCAGGGAGGCACCAGAGAAAGGCGAAGCCCCATGCAAGGAAATCCAAAAAAATGATACAAGAAATGAAGGGAGAAATATTCAAGGAAATAGATAACAATCAAAACTTCAGGAAACATGAACACACTTATAGGAATGGAAAATGCTCTGGAAAGTCTCAGCAACAGAATTGAAAAAGTAGAAGAAAGAAATTTAGAGCTCAAAGACAAAAAGTCTTTGAATTAACCCAATCCAACAAAGACAAAGAAAAATAATAAGAAAATATGAACAAAGCCTCCAGGAAGTCTGGGATTATGTTAAACAACCAAACCTAAGAAGAATTGGTGTTCCTGAGGAAGAAGAGAAATCTAAAAGTTGGAAAACATATTTGGGGGAATAATCAAGGAAAACTTCCCTGGCCTTGCTAGAGGCCTAGACATCCAAATACAAGAAGCATGAAGAACACCTGGAAAATTCAATGCAAAAAGATTATCGTCTAGGCACATTGTCATCAGGTCATCAGCAGGGAGCCAACATCATGCCACTATCTAAACTTGAGGTGAAGGAAAGAATCTTAAGAGCTGTGAGACAAAAGCACTAGGTAACGTATAAAGGAAAACCTACCATATTGACAGCAAATTTCTCAGCAGAAACCCTGCAAGCTAGAGGGAATTGGGGCCCTATTTTCAGCCTCCTCAAACAAAACAATTGTCAACCAAGAATTTTGTATTCAGTGAAACTAACCATCAAATATGAAAGAAACAGTCTTTTTAGGCAAACAAATGCTGAGGGAATTTTCCACTACCAAGCCACCCCTGCAAGAACTTCCAGAAGGAGCTCTAAATCTTGAAACAAATCCTGGAAACACATTAAAACAGAACCTCTTTAAAGCATAAATCTCACAAGACCTGTAAAACAAAAATATAACTTAAAAAGGACAAACCAAAAACCAAGGTACAAGACAAAAAATAGCATGATGAATGGAATGGTTCCTCACATCTCAGTACTAACATTGAATGTAAATGGCCTAAATGCTCCACTTAAAAGATACAGAACTGCAGAAGGGGTAAGAACTCACCAACCATCTGCTGCCTTCAGGAGACTCACCTAACAAATAAGGACTCACATAAACTTTAAAGTCAAGGGGTGGAAAAAGGCATTTCATGCAAATAGACACTGAAAGAAAGCAGAGGTACTATTCTTACCTCAGACAAAACAAACTTTAAAGTGTTAGCAGTTAAAAAAGATAAAGAGGGACATTTTTAATGGTAAAAAACGTTGTCAAACAGGAAAATGTCACAGTTCTAAACATATATGCACCTAACACTGGAGCTCCCACATTTATAAAACAATTACTAATAGACCTAAGAAATGAGATAGACAGCAACACAATAATAGTGGTGAACTTCAGTACTTCACTGACAGCACTAGATGGGTCATCAAGACAGAAAGTCAACAAATGGATTTAAACTATACCTTGGAACAAATGAACTTCAGATGTATACAGAACATTGCATCCAGCAACTGCAGAATACACTTTCTGAAAGTGCATGGAACTTTCTCCAAGACAGACCATCTGATAGGCCACAAAATGAGCCTCAATAAATTTAAGAAAATTGAAATTATATCAAGCACTCTCTTGAACAACCGTGGAATAAAACTGGAAATCACTCCAAAAGGAACTTTCAAAACCATGCAAATACATGGAAATTAAATAACCTGCTCCTGAATAATCATTGAGTCAAAAACAAAATCAAGATGGAAATTAAAAAATTATTCAAACTGAATGACAATAATGATAAAACCTCTGGGATGCAGCAAAGGTGGTGCTAAGAGGAAAGTTCATAACCCTAAATGCCTATATCAAAAAGATTGAAAGTGCACAAACTGACATTCTAAGGTCATACCTCAAGGAAGTAGAGAAACAAGAAGAAACCAAATCCAAACCCAGCAGAAGAAAGGAAATAACCAAGATCAGAGCAGAACTAAATGAAATTGAAACAAGCAAAAATACAAAAGATAAATGAAACAAAAAGCTAGTTCTTCAAAAAGATAAATAACATTAGCAAGATTAACCAAGAAAAGAAGAGAGAAAATCCAAATAAGCTCAGTAAGAAATGAAACGAGAGATATTACAACTGACACCACAGAAATACAAAAAATGATTCAACGCTACTATGAACACTTTCACGCACATAAACTAGAAAACCTGGAAGAGATGGATGAGTTTCTGGAAAAATACAACCCTCCTAGCTTAAATCAGAAAGAATTAGGATACCCTGAACAGAGCAATAATAAGCAGCAAGATTTAAATGGTAATTTAAAAATTACCAACAAAAAAAATCCAGGACCAGAGGGATTCATGGCAGAATTCTACCAGACATTCAAAGAAAAATTGATACCAATCCTTTTGACACTATTCCAGAAGACAGAGAAAGAGAGAGCCCTTCCTAATTCATTCTATGAAGCCAGCATCCCTTAATACCAAAACCAGGAAAGGACATAATTAAAAAAGAAAACTACAAACCAATATCCCTGATGAACATAACACTTTAACAAAACACTAGGTAACTAAATCCAACAACATATCAAAAAGATAATCCACTGGCCGGGCGTGGTGGCTCACACATGTAATCCCATCACTTTGGAAGGCTGAGGCGGGCAGATCACCTGAAGTCAGGAGTTCAAGACCAGCCTGGCCAACTTGGTGAAACCCTGTTTCTATTAAAAATAGAAAAATTAGCTGGGCATGGTGGTGGGCGCAGGAGAATTGCTTGAACCCAGGAGGTAGAGGTAGCAGTGAGCCAACATCATGCCACTGCGCTCCAGCCTGAACAACAGAGGGAGACTCCCTCTCAAAGAAAAAAAAAGGTAATCCACTATGATCAAGTGGGTTTCTTACCAGGGATGCAGGGATGGTTTAACATACGCAAGTCAGTAAATGTGATACAGCACATACACAGAATTAAAAACAAAAATCACATGATCATCTCAATAAATGCAGAAAAGGCATTTGACAAAATCCAGCATCCCTTTATGATTGAAACTCTCAGCAAAATCAGCATAAAGGGATACACCTCAATATAATGAAAGTCATCTATGACAAACCCACAGCCAACATAATACTGAATAGGGAAAAGTGGAAAGCATTCCCTCTGAAAACTGGAACGAGACAAGGATGCCCACTCTCACCACTCCTCTTCAACATAGAACTGGAAGTCCTAGCCAGAGAAATCAGACAAAATAAAAAAAAAAAAAAAGGGCATCCAGATCGGTTGAGAGGAAGTCAAACTGTCACTGCTGACAATATGAACATTTACCTTGAAAACCCTAAAGACTCCTCCAGAAAGCTCCTAGAACTGATAAAAGAATTCAGCAAAGTTTCCAGATACAAGATTAACGTACACAAATCAGCAGCTTTCCTATATACTAACAGCAACCAAGTGGAGAATCAAATCAAGAACTCAATGCTTTTTACAACAGCTGCAAAATAAAATACAATAAAATAAAATACTTAAAAAGATATCTAACAAAGGAGGAAAAAGACCTCTACAGGGAAAACTACAAAACACTGCTGAAAGAAATCATAGATGACATGAACAAATGAAAACACATCCCATGCTCATGGATGGGTAGAATCAATATTATGAAAATGGCCATACTGCCAAAGGCAATCTACAAATTAAATGCAATCCCTATCAAAATACCACCATAATTCTTCACAGAATTAGAAAAAACAATTCTAAAATTCATATGGGGCCGGGCGCGGTGGCTCATGCCTGTAATCCAAGCACTTTGGAGGCCAAGGCAGGTGGATCACCTGAGGTCGGGAGTTCAAGACCAGCCTGATCAACATGGTGAAACCCCGTCTTAAAAAAAAAAAAAGAAAGAAAAGAAAGAAATTGGGGCTGTACAGAAATGGGCCGGGCGCAGTGGCTCACGCCTATAATCCCAGCACTTTGGGAGGCCAAGGCAGGTGGATCATGAGGTCAAGAGATCGAGACCATCCTGGTCAACAAGGTGAAACCCCGTCTCTACTAAAAAATACAAAAATTAGCTGGGCATGGTGGCACACGCCTGTAGTCCCAGCTACTAAGGAGGCTGAGGCAGGAGAATTGCTTGAACCCAGGAGGCGGAGGTTGCAGTGAGCTGAGATCGTGCCATTGCACTCCAGCCTGGGTAACAAGAGCGAAACTCCGTCTCAAAAAAAAAAAAAAAAAAAAAAAATCATATGGAACCAAAAAAAAGCCCACATAGTCAAAGCAAGATCAAGCAAAAGGAACAAATCTGAAAAAAGAAATCTGAAAAAAAAAAAAAAAAAAAAAAAAAAAAAGAACAAATCTGGAGGCATCACACTACCTGATTTCAAACTATAAGGCCATTATCACCAAAACAGCATGGTACTGCTATAAAAATGGGCACACAGACCAATGGAACAGAATAGAGAACCCAGAAATAAACCCAACTGATCTTCAACAAAGCAAACAGAAACATAAAATGGGGAAAGGACACCCTTTTCAACAAATGGTGCTGGGATAATTGGCTACCCACATGTAGGAGAATGAAACTGGATTCTCTTTGCTCACCTTATACAAAAATCAACTCAAAATGGATTAAAGACTTAAATCTAAGACCTGAAAGTATAAAAATTCTAGAAGATAACATTGGAAAAACCCTTCTAGACATTGCCTTAGGCAAAAATTTCATGACCAAGAAACCAAAATAAAATGCAATAAAAATAAAGATAAGTAGCTGGGACTTAATTAAAGAGCTTTTGCGTAGCAAAAGGAACAGTCAGCAGAGTAAACAGACAACCCACAGAGTGGGAGAAAATCTTCACAATCTATTCATCTGACAAAGGACTAGTATCCAGAATCTGCAACAAACTCAAACAGATCAGCAAGAAAAAAACCAATCCCATCAAAAAGTGGGCTAAGGACATGAATAGATAGACAATTCTCAAAAGAAGATATACAAATGGCCAACAAACATATGAAAAAATGCTCACCATCACTAATGATCAGGGAAATGCAAATCAAAAGCACAATGTGATACCACCTTACTCCTGCAAGAATGGCCATATGAAAAAATCAAAAAAACAGTAGATGTTGACATGGATGTAGTGATGAGGGAACGCTTCTACACTGCTGGTGGGAATGTAAACTAGTACAGCCACCATGGAAACTGTGGAGATTCCTTGAACTCAAAGTAGGCTAGCACGGTGGCTCATGCCTGTAATCCCAGCACTTTGGGAGGCCAAGGTGGGTGGATCACAGGGTCAGAAGTTTGAGACCAGCCTGGCCAACATAATGAAACCCTGTCTCTACTAAAAATACAAAAAATTAGTTGGGTGTGGTGGCAGGCACGTGTAATCCCAGCTACTCGGGAGGTTGGGACAGGAAAATTGCTTGAAACTGGGAGGTGGAGGTTGCAGTGAGCTGAGATTGTGCAACTGCATTTCATCCTGGGTGACAGTGCAAAAAAAAAAAAAAAAAAAAAAAAAAAAAGAAAGAAGGAGAAAGAGAGAGGAAAGGAAAGGAAAAGAAAAAATAAAAGAAAGTAATTAATGGCATTTGCAGTGACCTGGATGAGATTGGCGACTATTATTCTAAATGAAGTAACTCAGGAATGGAAAACCAATCATCGTGTATTCTCACTGATATATGCAAGCTAAGCTATGAGGATGCAAAGGCATAAGAATGATACAATGAACTTTGGAGACTTAGCGGGAAGGGTGAGAGAGGGACAAGGGATAAAAGTCTATGAACAGGGTGCAGTGTATACTGCTCAGGTGATGGTTGCACCAAAATCTCACATATCACCACTAAAAAACTTACTCATGTAACCAGACACCACCAATATCCCAATAACCTATGGAAAAATAAATAAAATAATAAAAATGAAAGCCAAAAGACGATGAAATATCATCTTCAAAATGCTGAGAGAAAATAAGTGTGAACCTACAATTGTGTATCCAGCAAAACTATCATTGAAGAATATCTGTGAACAAAAAGTGAATTTACTACCAACAGGCCTCCACCAAGGAAGTAAAAGAAATATCAGAAAGAAAGTAAATGATGCTAAAAGGGAGGTATAATATGGAGAAGGAACAGAAAAAGACATGGGTAGTACATAGGTAAATGTAAATAAACATTTACACAACAGTGGTTCTCACTTGGGCGTAATTTTGCCCCTAGGGAATGTTTGGTAACATATCTGGAGAAAATTTTGGTTGTTAAAACTGGGCAAAAGGATAAGTTTACTACTGGCATCTGCTCAGCATCCTTCAGTGCACGGCATACTTTTCCCACCTCCCACACAAAGAACTGTTTGGCCTAAAATGTCAATAGTGGCAAGACAGAAACCTTAGAATCAAAAATAATGTCTAAGTTGTGGGAGGAAAGCAGGTATTTCAGGAGGGGTGACCAGAGTTAAAGTGGTTTCAGGTCCCTGTATTATTCAGGAGAAGTATTTAACTGATCAACATTATATTTGTTACACATAAATGGTGAAATTTTAGTCATAGCAATAAATTCCTAAAAGGAAAAAAATTACAATAACTGGTTCAAGAAGAAAAGAATATCTGAATAGACCTGTAACAAGTATATAAATATAATTAGTAATTTTAAATCTGTCCATTAAAGCAGCCAAGCCCGTATGACTTCACAGGTGAAGTATATCATATATTTAAGGAAGAGACAGTTCTAATATTATGCACTCAGAAAACAGAGGAGAAGGGAGTATTTCCCAGATAATTATGTAAGACTAGTATTATTATCCTGACACCAAACCAAAGACATTACAAGAAAATGATAGAGAAACAGCTTTCGTCAATAAAGACTCAAAAATCATCAACAACATGTTAGCAAACTGAATACAGCAACATATAAAAGGATTATATACACTACCTAGTGGAATTTCTTCCAAAAATGCAAGGTTGGTTTTACATCTGAAAATCAATGAAATAATATAAAACCTATATTAATAAAAGATAAAAATGACAAGATTGCTGCAAATGATGTGGAAAATGTATTTGGTAAAATCCAACACCATTCAAAGTTTAAAAATTCTCAAAAGAAATAGCAGCAGGAAGTCCTAGCCACAGCAATCAGGCAAGAGAAATAAAAGATACCCAAATAGGAAAAAAACCCAAACTATCTCTCTTCACTGATGGTATGATTCTATGCCTAGAAAACCCTGAAGACTCCACCAAAAGGCTCCTGGAACTGATAAATGACTTCAGTAAAGTTCCAGGATACTAAATCAATGTACAAAAATCCGTAGCATTTCTATACATCAATAATATTCAAGTTGAGAGCCAAATCAAGAATGCGATTTTATTTACAATAGACACACACACACACACACACACACGCAACCTCCGTAGGAATACATCTAACCAAGGAAGTGAAAGATTTCTATAAGCAGAACTACAAAACAGTGCTAAAAAAAATCATAAATGATACAAACAAATGATGGGAAAACATTCCATGTTCATAGACAGGAAAAATCAATATCATTAAAATGTCCATACTGCCCAAATCAATCTATAGATTCAATGATATTCCTATCAAGCTACAATGTCATTTTTCACAGGACTAGAAAAAAAGTGTTCTAAAATTTATATGGAACCCAAAAAGAGCCCAAATAGCCAAGGCAATCTTAAGCACAAAGAACAAAGCTGGAAGCATCACATTATCAAACTTCAAACAATAAGACTACAGTAACACCAGGCATGGTGGCTCTTGCTATAATCCCAGCACTTTGGGAGGCCAAGGTGGGCAGATCACTTGTGGTCAGGAGTTCAAGCCAATATGGTCCCAACCGTGTCTCTACTAAAAATACAAAAATTAGCAGGGTGTGGTGGCACACACCTGTAATCCCAGCTATTTGGGAGCCTGAGGCAGGAGAATCACTTGAACCTGAGAGGAGGAGGTTGCAGTGAGCCGAGATCACGCCACTGTACTCCAGCCTGGGCAATAGAGCAAGACTCCATCTCCAAACAAAAAACAGAAACAAAAAAACCTACAGTAACCAAAACAGCATGATATTGTTACTAAAACAGACACATAGTCCTATTGGTTTGACCCAGCAATCCTATTACTCTGTGTGTATCCAAAGGAATATAAATCATTCTACCAAAAAGTCCTATTGGTCTATGTGTCTGTTTTTGTTAACAGTACCAGAAATAAAGCCACACACCATCTGATCTTTGACAAAATCAATGGGGAAAGAACTCCCTATTCAATAAATGGTGCTGGGATAGCTGGCTAGCCATATGCAGAAGAATGAAACCGGAACCCTATCCTATCACCATATGCAAAAACTAACTCTAGATGGGTTAAAGATTTAAATGTAAGACCTCAAACTGTAAAAATCATAGAAGAAAACCCAAAAAACAATTCTGGACATTGGCCTTGGGAAAGAAGTTATTACTAAGTCCTCAAAAGCAATTGCAACAAAAACAAAAATTGACAAATGGAAACTAATTAAACTGAAAAACTTCTGCAAACTATCAACAGAAGAAACAGATAACCTACAGAAAGAGAAAACACTTGCAAGCTACGTATCTTACAAAGGTCTAATGTCCACAATCTATAAGGAATTAAACAATTGAACAAGCCAAAAACCAATTAACCCCATTAAAACATGGGCAAAAGACATGAACAGATATTTCTCAAAAGACATACAAGCGGCCAACAACAAACATATGAAAATATGCTCAACATCACTAATCATCAGAGAAATGCAAATCAAAACCACAATGAGATACTATCTCACACCTATCAGAATGGCTATTGTTAAAAAAGCCAAAAATCACATACTGCCAAGGCTGCAGAGAAAAAGGAATGGTATACACTGCTGATAGGAATAAAATTAGTTCAGCTCTGTGGAAAGCAGTTTGGAAATTTCTCAAAGAACTTAAAACAAAACCACCATTGGACCCAGCAATCCTATCACTGGGTATGTATCCAAAGGAATATAAGTCATTCTACCAAAAAGACGCATGCACTCCTATGTTCATCGCAGCACTATTGGCGATAGCAAAGACATACTCAACCGAGGTGCCCATCAACAGCGGACTGGATAGAGAAACTGTGGTACGTATACACCATGGAATACTGTATAGCCATAAGAAAAAGCAGAATCATGTCCTCTGCAGCAGCATGGATGGAGCTAGAGGCCATTATCCTGAGTGAATTAACACAGGAACAGAAAACCAAATACTGCATGTTCTCACTTAAAAGTAGGAGCTAATTAGTGGGTACTCGTGAACATAAAGGTGGTAACAATAGGCACCAGGGACTACTAGAAAAGGATGGGGGCCAGGTGCGGTGGCTCACACCTATAATCCCAGCACTTTGGGAGTCCAAGGTGGGCGAATCACTTGACCTTGGGGGTTCAAGACCAGCCTGACCAATATGGAGAAACCTATTAAATTAGAAACTCTACTAAAATAACAAAATTAGCCAGGCGTGGTGGCACATGCCTGTAATCCCAGCTATTTGGGAGGCTGAGGCAGGAGAATGGCTTGAACCCAGGAGGCAGAGGTTGCAGTGATCTGAGATTGCGGCATTGCACTCCAGCCTGGGCAACAAGAGCAAAACTCTGTCTCAAAAAAAAAAAAGGATGGGAGGGAGAGGGCCAAGTGCTACAAAATTAATTTGGGGGTACTATCCTCAGTATATAGGCTCAATTATGCCCTGGGTGATGGGCTCAATTGTACCCAAAACCTCAGCGTTATGCATATACCTAGGTAACACATATCCCCTGAATTTAAAACAAAAGTTTAAATATTTTTTTAAAAAGAAATAGCAATAGAAGGAAGCTTAAACTGATAAAGAACATCTATAAAGAATAAAGCTAACCATCCTACTTAATGGTAAAAGAATGAATACTTTCCCTATAAAATCAGGAACAAAGCAAGGATTTTAGCCAGTGCAATAGGCAAGAAGAAGACATTAAAGGCACACAAATTGGAAATAAAAAAGGGAAACTGTATTCACAGATGACATGATTCTGTAAATGTAGAAATGCTTAAGGAATCTACGAAAAAGTCTAGAACAAATAAGTTCACTGAGGTTAGAGGAAATAAGACAAAAATCAATCCTATGTGTATACTGGCAATAAACTATCTGAAAACAAAGTTTAAGAACACAGTTCCATTCATAATAGCATTTATTTATTTATTTATTTATTTTATTTTATTTTTTGAGACAGAGTCTCACTCTGTCCCCAGGCTGGAGTGCAATGGTGCCATCTCAGCTTACTGCAATCTCTGCCTCCCGGGTTCAAGTGATTCTTATGCCTCAGCCTCCTGAGTAGCTGGGATTACAGGCATGTGCCACCACACTCGACTAATTTGTGTATTTTTAGTAGAGATGGGGTTTCACTATGTTGGCCAGGATGTCTCAAACTCCTGGCCTCAAGTGATCCACCTGCCTCTGCCTCCCAAAGTCCTGGGATTACAGACATTAGCCACCACACCTGGTCCATAATAGCATTTAAAATAATGAATAATTAGGAACAGATTTAACAAGAGATGTGTAAGCCTTGTACACTGAAAACTACAAAAACATTACTTAGAGAAATTAAAGAAGACCTAAATAAATGGAGACTCATACTACGTTCATGGGTTATAAGATTCAATGTTGTGGCCAGGCACAGTGGCTCATGCCTGTAATCCCAGCACTTTTGGAGGCTGAGGCGGGCAGATCACAAGGTCAGGAGATTGAGACCATCCTGGCCAACATGATGAAATTCCGTCGCTACTAAAAATACAAAAGTTAGCTGGGTGTGGTGGCACACGCCTGTAGTCCCAGCTACTCAGGAGGCTGAGGCAGGAGAATTGCTTGAACCCAGGGGGTGGAGGTTGCAGTGAGCTGTGATCATGCCACTACACTCTGGCCTGGGCGACAGAGTGAGACTCTGTCTCAAAAAAAAAAAAGACTCAATGTTGTTAATACGGCAATTATTCACAGATTGGCCTATCAAAATGCCAGTAGGATTTTTCATGCAAATTAACAAGCCAATCCTAAAATGTATATGAAAAGGCAAGGGATCTAGAATAGCCAAAATTATTTTGGAAAAAAATAACTGAATGAGTTACACTATCTGATTTCAAAACATATTACAAAACTACAGCAATCAACACATTGGTACAAAGACAGACCTGTAGGGGCTGGGAGTGGTGGCTCATGCCTGTATTCCCAACATTTTGGGAGACCACATCAGGAGAATTGCTGGAGGCCAGGAATTTAAAGACCAGCCTATGCAATACAGTGAGCCCCCATCTCTGCAAAAATAAAAATAAACCAGGTGTGGTGACGTGCAGCTACTTGGAAAGTTGAGGCATGAAAATCACTTAAGTCCAAGAGTTTGAGGTTGTAGTGAGCCATGATCATGCCACTGCACTCCAGCCTTGGGTGATACAATGAGTCTATCTCTAAAAAAAAATTTAATTTTTAAAAGATAGACCTATAGATTAATGGAACACAACATGGAGGGGAAAAAAAAAACCCTTATATTTATGGCCAATTGATTTTCACAACAGTGCCAAGGCAATACAATGAAAAACAAATAGTCTTTTCAACAAATGATGCTGGGACAACTGGATATCCATATGCCACGAACAAAACCCTCAGAGCTTTGCTCCATACTGTATTCAGTAGTGGTACGATCTGAATGTTTGTGTCCATCTGAAATTCATATGTTGAAATCCTAACCCCCAAAGTGATGATATTAGGAGGTAGGGCCTTTCAGGAGGGCAGAGCTCTCATCAGCGAGATTAGTGCCCCTATAAATGAGGCCCCGAAGAGCTGCCTTGTCCTCCCACCATGTAAGGATACAGCTAGAAGTCATAATTTTTGAACCAGAAATGGCCCTAATCAAACACTGAATCTGCCAGTGCCTTGATCTTCAACTTCAGCATCCAGAACTGTGAGAAATGTATTTCTATTGTTCATTAAGCAACTATTTATAATATATTATAAATATAATTTATATATTTATAAAATGTGTGTGATATATTTTAGCAGCATAAAGAGACTTAAAGAAATAATTAACTTGAAATGAATCATAGAACTAAGTATAAAAGCTAAAATTGTAAGACTTCTACAAAAAAGCAAAGAGAAAGTCTTTGAGTCATTGGGTTAGGCAATGATTTCTTAGGACACCAAAAGCACAACCATTAATAAAAATAAAAATAAATTGGACTTTACCAAAATGTAAACATGTATGCTCTTCAAAAGCCACCCTTAAGAAAATCAATGGAAGAAGAAAAAAAAAAAACCTGAAGAGCTGCGAATATCTCCAGCAGTGTATAAAAAATGATAATACATCATAACCAATGGGAATGTAAATGCTAATTTGACATAGTATCATTCTGAAAACACTTTCCTTACTTAGCTTTTGTTGCATGCATTTCCATTTCAATATGAAATTAATATTTTTACTGGACTCCTTGAACCAAAATGATGTCAAGTAAAATACATAGTTTATTAAGAAGGGCCTGACTGGAAAATAAGGTTGAAGGTAGGTCATGTGTAAATTGTTATCATTAATGAGAATTTTTAAAGAAAAATTTGTTTTAAAGCTGGGCAAAGTGGCTCACACCTGTAAGCTCCAAACTTTGGGAGTCCAAGGCAGGTGGATGGCTTGAGCTCAGGAGTTTGAGATCAGCCTGGGCAACATGGCAAAACCGTGTCTCTACAAAAAATACCCCAAAATTAGCAGGGCATGGTGGTATACGCCTGTCGTCCCAGCTACTCAGGAGGCCGAAGTGGGAGGATTACATGAGGGCCACAAGATTGAGACTAGTAAGCTGTGATTGTGTCACTGGACTCCAGCCTGAGCAACAAAGCAAGAGCCTGTCTCAAAAAAAATAAAATCGAATAAAAATTTGAAAAGATCAGTCACCATAGTATTTGCAGAAACAAAAAAAGATTTGAAAACACACCTAGGTAGGTATACAAATGGCTAATAGTACATGAAAAGCTGTTAACACTGGCTGGGTACAGTGGCTCACACCTGTAATCTCAGCACTTTGGGAGGCCAAGGTGAAAGGATCATTTGCAGCCAGGAGTTTGCGACTAGCCTGAGCAACAAAGCAAGATCTCATTGCCACAAAAATTAGCCAGGCACGGTGGTACATGCCTGTAGTCCCAGCTACTAGAGAGGCTAAGACAGGAGGGTTACTTGAGCCTAGGAGCTCAAGGCTGCAGTGAGCTATGATCGCTCTAGTACACTCCAACATGGGTGACACAGCAAGACCTCATTTCAGAAAAATATATTTGTTAACATCCTTGAAATCTCAGTGAGATGCCACTATGCAACGACTAGATGACTTTAACCCAAAAGACTAACTAAGTTTTAGCAAGGATGTGGAGAAAAAACCGGAACCCTTATACATTGCTGGGGAGAACCTAAACTGGTAAAGCCACTTAGGAAAACAGTTTGGCAGTTTCTCAAAACGTTAAATATGTGCTCACCGCGTTAAGCATAGTTACCCTATGACCTAGCAAATCCATTCCTGAATATCTACCAAAGAAAAATGAAAACATGTCCACACAAAAACTTATGAATGCTCATCGTGGCATTATTAATAATACCCCACACCGGAAACGATCTAAAGTCCACCACTAGTGAATGGGTATGTAAAACATGATCTATCCATTCAACAGAACACTATCCAACAATAAAAAGGAGGAAAACTAGCCTGCAATTTAGATGAACCTTTAAAACAAATGAAGGAAGCGAAATACAAAAAACTACAAATGTGTGATCCCATTTATACAAAGTTTCAAGAAAAGGCAAACCTATAGAGACAAGAATCGGTCATTTATTTTTTTATTTATTTTATTTTATTTTTGAGACGGAGTTTTGCTCTTGTTACCCAGGCTGGAGTGCAATGGCGCGATCTCGGCTCACCACAACCTCCGCCTCCCGGGTTCAGGCAATTCTCCTGCCTCAGCCTCCTGAGTAGCTGGGATTACAGGCACGCGCCACCATGCCCAGCTAATTTTTGTATTTTTAGTAGAGATGAGGTTTCACCATGTTGACCAGGATGGTCTCGATCTCTTGACCTCGTGATCCACCCGCCTCGGCCTCTCAAAGTGTTGGGATTACAGGCATGAGCCACCGCGCCCGGCCCGGTCATTTATTTTTTATTATTATTATTTTTTGAGACGGAGTTTCACTCTTGTTGCGCAGGCTGGAGTGCCATGGTGTGATCCTGGCTCAGGGCAACCTCAGCCTCCCGAATTCAAGTGATTCTCCTGCCTCAGCTTCCTTAATAGCTGAGATTACAGGTATGCGCCACCATGCCCGGCTAATTTTTTGTATTTTTAGTAGAGACGGGTTTTCTCCATATTGGTCAGGCTGGTCTTGAACTCCCGACCTCAAATGATCTGCCCATCTCAGCCTCCCAAAGTGCTGGGATTACAAGGCATGAGCCACCATGCCTGGCCAGTCATTTTTTTTTTTTTTTGGGGTTGAGACGGAGTTTTGCTCTTGTTACTCAGGCTGGAGTGCAATGGCACGATCTCGGCTCACCGCAACCTCTGCCTCCCGGGTTCAGGCAATTATCCTGCCTCAGCCTCCCGAGTAGCTGGGATTACAGGCACGCGCCACCATGCCCAGCTAATTTTTTGTATTTTTTTAGTAGAGACAGGGGTTCACCATGTTGACCAGGATGGTCTCGATCTCGTGACCTCGTGATCCACCCGCCTCGGCCTCCCAGAGTGCTGGGATTACAGGCGTGAGCCACCGCGCCCGGCCCGGCCAGTCATTTTTTAAGTGTGAAGCTGCAGCTGGGAATTGATTACAAGTGGGCATAGGAGGACTCTGTGAGGCGAAGAAAATACTCTAAAACTGGATTGATTGTGGTGCTGGTGTAAACTTACCAGGATTCATTCAACTGCATTCTTACAATGTGTGATATTTATGTTATGTAAACTAAACACTAATAATGCTGTAAAAAATGATAAGAGGGTAAATTTTTTAACATCACGCATTTGGAGAATTAACACACTACTAAATAACTCATATGTCAAAGAGGAAATCATAATAATTTTAAATACTTAGAATTGAACAATACTGTATATGCCACATAGCAAAACTTGAGACCCAAAATAGAGGTAAAACATAAAATTTAAAGTTTTAGAAATATATATATTTAGCTTGAATCATATGGAAGAGCAAATATTTGACCAAATATTGAAGAATAAAGTCTGAACACTATGAATTCAAAGTCTAACTTTTTTAAAGTCTGAATAAACATTGCAGTGGCTAAGCACAGTGGCTCACATCCTAAATTTTGGGAGACCAGTGTGGGAGAATTGCTTGGGCCCAGGAGATTAAGACCAGCCTGGGCAACAGAGCAAGACTCTGTCTCTCCAAAAAAAAAAAACAAAAAAAAAAAAGGCCAGGTGCAGTGGCTCACACCTGTAATCCTAGCACTTTGGGAAGACGAGGTGGGCAGATCATGAGGCAGGAGTTTGAGACCAGCCTGACCAACATGGTGAAACCCCATCTCTACTAAAAATACAAAAATTTGTTGGTCATGGTGGTGAGTGCCTGTAATTCAGCTACTCAGGAGGCTGAGCAGGAGGATCGCTTGATCCGGAGAGGCAGAGGTTGCAGGGAGCTGAGATCAGGCCACTGCACTCCAGCCTGGGCAACACAGTGAGACGCCATCTCAAAAAAAAAAAAAAAAAAAATTAGCCAGGCATGTTGGTGCACACCTTTAATCCCAGTTACTCGGGAAGCTAAGGAACAAGAATTGCTTGAACCCAGAACAGAGGTTGCAGTGAGCCAAGATCACATTACTGCACTCTAGCCTGGGCAATAGAGTGAGACCCTATCTCAAAAACAAACATGTAGGTAAACATTCTTCTACAATCTTCCTAGGCATACATACATATTCATACACATATATATGAATATAATTTTACATAATTATTGAATCAGTCACCTTGGGAAAAAACTTATAAAGCACCAACATTTTAAATCACTGTAAAAATGTGCATGCTCCAGAATAACTTACTGGTATTTTTTGTCCACAGGTAATGCTACAGATATTTTACAAGATGCACAAGTGCATTATATTTCTCGAGAGACATGTAATTCTGAGAGGAGTTATGGGGGAATAATTCCCAACACTTCATTTTGTGCAGGTGATGAAGATAGGGCTTTTGACACTTGCAGGATAAGACCAAATAGTTTTCCTTTAAAATATTTTCTGAAGCCGGAAGGGAACTTGTCAAACAAGGCCTTTGATAACTTTCTGTTAGTCTTAATTATCAGGCCTAAAAATACTAAATTATTTTTTCTTCTTTTTAAATATTTCAATAATCCAAATCTTCTTGGTTCCTGATTTCTTGGTTTCTACTATCATTAGGTTAACCTTAGGCAGAATTTACCTTGACTTCTTTTTTTTAATCATTAACTTTGAGATAAAATTCACCTAGTTAAAAGTGTACAGCTCAAATTTTTTTTTTTTTTTTTTTTGAGATAGTTGCACTTTGTCACCCAGGCTAAAGTGCAGTGATGCAATCTCTGTTCACTGCAACCTCTGCCTCCCAGGTTCAAGCCATTCTCATGCCTCAGCCTCCTAGGCACACATCACCACGCCTAGCTAATTTTTTTGTATTTTTAGTAGAGACAGGGTTTCGCCACGTTGACCAGGCTGGTCTTGAACTCCTGACCTCAAGTGATCTGCCCACCTTGGCCTCCCAAAGTTCTGGGATTACAGGCGTGAGCCACTGCGCCCAGCCTGTTACTT
This sequence comes from Aotus nancymaae, assembly GCF_030222135.1. NCBI lineage: Eukaryota > Metazoa > Chordata > Mammalia > Primates > Aotidae > Aotus > Aotus nancymaae. The sequence continues at coordinate 34,858,197 of NW_026988428.1, forward strand.
TTTTATTATAGCCATCCTTGTGGGTGTGACGTGGTATCTCATGGTGGTTTTAATTTGTATTTCCTTAATGACTAATGATGTTGAGCATTTTTGCAAATATTTATTAGCCATTTACATGCCTTCTTTACAGAATGTCTATTTGGATCCCTTGCTCATTTTTAAATTGAGTTGTCTTTTTATCACCGAGTTGTAAATGTTTTTCATATATTCTGGTACAAATGCCTTACTAGATACATAAGGCACAAAGTTTTTCTCCCATTCTATAGACTGTTTTTTCACTTTTCTGTGGTTATCATTTGCAGCACAAATGTTAATTTTTTATGAAGTACAATTGATCTATTTTTTGTTTTGTCTCATGTTTTTTCACTCTTCCTTTAGTCCTCTTTTCTTCGTTATTTCCAAATCTACTAGTCCTTCACTCCTGAGCACCCCATGCTCTCACCTTTTACTACTCAGTCTCATTTCTGCTATCTAAACTTCATCTTTCCTGTGTCCTTTTCCTTAAAAATCTTGCTGAGTAAAGTAGTAAAGAATCCAATCTAACTGAATTGCATTCCTAGGCCAAACCTTTTCATCATCAAAAAAAAATTATTCCATGCCTGCCTTATATAGAGAATTGGAAACCATTATCTCAGTGTCCTTGTTGTTCTGAGTGCATTGACATGCTTTAGTAACAGTGTTTGGTGCATTCATAATTTTGTGTAGACTATGAAAGTGACCTGTCATTTATAATACTACTGAGAGGTGTCGCCATTTATGCTCCTTTTGCTGCACTAGCCAATGTCAACACTTAGAAACATGTCATCTCTTGCAAGATGCCAGTTTACTCCTCTCTCTGGCAAGCAAACCACACACATGCCTAAAAGACATCTTAAATTTACACTTACCCACATCTTAAATTTACACTTCCCACACACAGTATTAAGCAAGAGAATAGTCTAATAATAGAAAACTTTTACAATATTTTACACATTTCCAAAATTATACTTCTCCTAATTGTATTTAAAAATCTAAACATTTTAATATATAGTATTCTGGCTCAAAACTAGGCAGATAGGAAATTTATCTCCCAGCTGTATGGTTCCTCCATACACCTGGGCAAAACTGAATTCTTCCTGTTTGAGTTGGAAGATTAAACTCAAAATATTTTTTTTTTCAATAAATCTTCATGGTTTATTTTAACAAGGTTATTCTACATTAGAGTTTGTGTGTGCGTGTGTGTGTGTGTGTGTTATGAAGAGACTGATATACAATCAATAAATCTTAAACCTCTCTTCCATGGATTTTCCCCACTTCCCACTTAGCAGTAAAAGGCATTTTTAGGTTTATATAAACACATTCTATACAACTGCCTTCTTAACAGAGCATTACTGTAGTATATAAATAGCACTGGGCATTTAGCAAGTAAGTTACAGGCCAATAAGTTCAATTGTGCAGTTGTGAAATCTAATGTCAAAGAGTCTTTGAAACCTTAAGACTGGGTGATCTGTAATGTTTCCAACACGTCTTCGACTGCATTAAGAAAATACGTGGTTTCCTTCTTACTTCGACCTGCAAACTGATAGGCTCTGTTTATTTGACCAGCTGCCCAACTAGCATATTTCATGTTGTCCTTTTTCGTTTTTGCACTTGCTTTGGATTGGAAGCAATATGACTTGCCGACATATAAAGCCCAAACAAAGCTCTCACATTTCTTAGTTTCAATGCCTGTGCACAACACTTTCTTGAAAGTTCGAGGTTTTCAAGTCCATCTTGGGTATATTTAACTTCAGCACTGCTGACAGTGTAAGTGGTTGTGTGGATTAGTCATCATTAGTTCCTCTAAACAAAAGGCTGCTTTTGCTTAGTCATGTTCATTGATATAAAGTTCTGCAAGTTCATGCCACGCTTCTTGGTCTCCAACAAATTGTTCCAGATACTCATCCAGTTCCCGAATGGCCTCCACATTTCCCCCCGGGCTTTTTGAATGGCAGTCTTACGCTTTCTTGCTGCAGTGTTAGTTGGATCTTCTTGTAAAATCCTATCATATAGCTGGATAGCATCATCATACCTTCCATGGCTTCAGATCTCATGCCCGTTAATCGGTTGACTCTGTGACTGCCAGGGAACTGTCTTCTTAGCTCTTGAAGACAAAACAGTGCCAAGTCATCCCAACCATAGTCTAATGCAGCAATCATCACCTGTTCATATATCATCCAACAGCATCTCCACGCTTAGAAGCATATTCGTTAATTAATTCTTCTCCAATTTCCACAATTTGCTCACTATTTCATGAGTTTTCTTCTCTCCATTTTCTCATTTTATCTCGCATTTCAGTTCTTCATAGGCACTGGTAGGCCACTGTCTTTCACTCAAAGTCATGTATTTTCCTCATCTGCTTGGCCCTTGGGTTTAGGACTCCAAATACTTCCCAAGTGACATCGTAAATCTCTGAGACCTTCACCATCTTCCCAGAACCTCAGATTAAGCTCCGAATCTACTGATCTTTGTAAGTTGGGAGTACATTGAAAATGTGTATCTATATAAATATATGTTTGATGTAAATAATTTATTCCAGCATTACTGTTGCTTGAAGAATACTAGAAGTAACAAACACTATTTTGGGACTTTTTTGACAGGGTGATAGTGGTGGACCATTAATGTGCTACTTACCAGAATATAAAAGATTTTTTGTAATGGGAATTACCAGTTACGGACATGGCTGTGGTCGAAGAGGTTTTCCTGGTATCTATCTTGGGCCATCCTTCTACCAAAAGTGGCTGACAGAGCACTTCTCCCACGCAAGCACTCAAGGCATACTGACTATCAACATTTTACGTGGCCAGATCCTCATAGCTTTATGTTTTGTCATCTTACTAGCAACAACATAAAGAAATTCTGAAGACTTTAACATCTTTATTTTGCATTGTGTCCCTTTCTATGTTCTATGTAATGAAAACCATTTATTCTTCTAGCAATTAATTGCCTACGTTAGAGTTCTCGTGAACATTTTATGGGCTGTAAGTATTGTGACAGATATACAATTGTAACTTTGGCACTGAATCACATGCTTCCTTGAAAGAGCTTGATTGTTTTATAATGATAATTCTGTATCTGGAATACTCCTAGAGTTTGTATAGAATATTCAGTTAAACATATATTTTATGTGTATAAGTGCCAAATACTAATTTATCATTAAAATGGAAGCTGTTATTTGGTTAAATTAATCAAAACTCTTTTCTTCTTAGATTTTATTTTATTCTAAAACATTTGTTTGTATGATTTTTTAAATTGTAATCTTGTTTCCAATATTAAAAGTATATTTAGAGAAACAAGTATTTACCTGTTATTTAAATTCTAATAAAAACAGTTTATTTAATATCAGTACTTCATTTCCTATACCAAGAGGGAACTATGGTATACCCACCCCCAAATAATTTACTTTTTATTTAGAGATTTATGACTTTTTTCCAGCATTATAACCTACTTTCTAAACTTGATTTTCTTGAAGCCCATGCTAAAATTTTGTAATCCATGGGGCCTCTGAATTAACTGTGAGAGGCGACTGGAAAGCCTGCCAGGTAAAAGAGGGATGCCAACCTTGGATAAATTTTATAACTAACGTTCTTTCTTGAAAGAGCTCCCAGTTTATCCATCGACAAGGTCTCATAGATGGCAATGCTTAAACAGCAATTAACACAACATTAGTCTTTTCCTATTTACACTACCTGAATATCACTCAGATTCACTTGATAGCTCCGAATGTTAATAAAAAGACATTCTTCTAAAATGTATTGACTATTAGGGGAGAAACCTGTGCTTTTCACTTTAAAGACATCTTCTAATTACTCATAAGGTTTACATTTCTTATTTATTTATTTATTTTGGAGGTGGAGTCTGTCGCCCAGGCTAGAGTGCAATGGCACAATCACTGCTCTCTGCAGCTTTGATCTCCTGGGCTCAAGCAATCCTCTCACCCCCACCTCCTGCATAGCTGAGACTACAGGTGCACGCCACCACATTCAGCTGTTTTTGTATTTTTTTTGTAGAGATGGGGTTTACCATGTTGCCTAGGCTGGTCTTGAACTCCTGGGCTCAAGTGATCTGCCCACTTCAGCCTCCCAAAGTGCTGGGATTACAGGGGTGAGCCACCACTCCCAGCCTAGGTTTACAATTCTATTCTTTTTTTTTTTTTTTAATTCTAATCTCATGACAGATTAGGTTACATTTCTGAGCTATTATCTGCTATTATGTTTTTGCCCAGCTTAGTTTACTATGTCAGCCAGCTGGAATCCAATTCTAAAATTTCTTTCTACCACAAGAAACTATCATAGTGTAAACTTCAGAAATCTAAGCTAGACTTTAACTTTTGTCTTGTTTTAACATTGTGTTTTTTTTTTTTTTTAAAGAGGCTCTGTCACTCAGAGTGCCTAGAGTGCTATAGCATGATCATAGCTTACTGCAGCCTTGAACTCCTGGGCTCAAGCAATCCACTGGCCTCAGCCTCCCAATTAGCTAGGACAATAGGCCCACACCACGATAGTCATCTAATTTAAATTTTTCCAAGAGACAGGGTCTCACTGTATTGGCCAGGCTGGTCTTAAACTCCTGGTCTCCAGCCATCCTCCCACCTCAGCCTCCCAAGGTACTGGAATAACACACATGCACCAACTTGCCTGGCCTTTGTTTTCATTTTTACTGTTATTTAGTGTCTATAAAAGTTTAGGTGATTATTAATACCTATTTACAACATTGTGATGATTACTAAAGTTGAATATATGAATCAGTAACTGGTTTCTAATATATTAATATCCCACCCATGATTTACACACTCTTTCTGATTACATAGATCATTATCCTATTGGATATCTCATATATCATCCCCAAAGTATTACTGAAACAAAGGATCCTTTTCTGCTTATAAATTCAAATTTTTAAAATACACAATTTTTAAAAATAAATTTATTTTTATAATTCCCCAAATATCATATCCTCATTATTTAAACTGAGAAAGGGCCAAGCATGGTGGCTTATGCCTATAATCCCAGCACTTTGGAAGGCTGAGGCAGGTAGATGGTTTGAGTCAAGGAGTTTGAGACTCCTGTGTGAAACCTCATCTCTACAAAAAATGCAAAACTTAGCCAGGCATGCTAGCATGTGCCTGTAGTCCCATCTACCTGGGAGGCTGAAGTAGGAGGATCACTTGAGCCCATGAGGTCAAGGCTGCAGTGAGCCATGATCATGCCACTATACTCCAGCCTGGGCAACGGAGACGCTGTCTCAAAAATAAATAAATACATAAATAAAATTGAGAAAGCACAGACAAGTAGAAAGAAAATCAGCTGGGCATGGTGGCTCACACCTGTAATTCTAGGGGGGCTGAGGTGGGGGCAGATTGCTTGAACCCCGGAGTTCAAGACCAGCCTGGAAAACATGGCAAACCCCATCTCTACAAAAAGAATTTAAAAGTTAGCCAGGTGTGGTGGCATGCCTGTAGTCCCAGCTACTCAGGAGGCTGAGGTGGGAGGATGGCTTGAGGCCAGGAGGTAGAAGTTGCAGTGAGCTGAGATCATGCCACTGCACTCCAGCCTGGGTGACAGAGCCAGACCTTGCCTCAGAAAAGAAATGAAAAGAAAATCATCCATAACCCTATTATGCAAAGACAGCTGCCATGAAATCCTACCTTTTTCGGTTACTATAATGGGTATTTTTACAAACTTTTATGAAACATTATTTTACCCCAATTATTTTGAAAATTTTCAAGCTATTGAAAGTTGAAAAATAGTACTATGATTACCCATATATACTTTACCTTTTCCCCCAAATGTTAACATTTTGCCCTGTTTACACTCACAGTGTCTCTCTCCAAACACAAACACACACAGACTGACACAGACATATTATACACACACGATCTCTCTTTTGTTTTCTGGTTGAACAACCTGAAAGAAAACTGCTGGCATCATGTGACTTCATCCCTAGTACTTCAGCATGTATCTCCTAAGAATAACATAATCACAGTACCATCATCACACCAAAGAAATTCAACACGGATCTGTTTGTTCTGTTCTATAAATTGTGCACCCATTTCTTTGGTTTATTAATCTATTGCATAGAGATTCCATTATTTTATATTGCTTCATTCTGATTATAAAAGTATAGTATATATTCACTGTAAAAAAAAAAAAGCACAACTATGACAAAGTATTTAGGCTGCTGTAACAAAATATAATAAACTGGTGGCTTATAAACAACAGAAATTTATTTCTCACAATTCTGGAGGCTGGACAAGGCACTAGCTGATTCGGGTGTCAGTCCCACTTCTACCTTCACAGAAGGAATCTTCACACTGTGTCCTCACATGGCAAAAGGGGCCAGGCCACTCTCTGGGTCCACTTTATAAAGGAACATTAATCCCATTCACGTGGGTGCCACTCTCATAAGCAAATCACCTCCCAAAGGCCCACCTCCTAATAGTGTCACATTGGTGATTAGCTTTCCAACATAATTTTAGGTGGCCACAGACATTCAAATCATAGTGCTTTTTAAGTAAACTTTGAGGCATTAAGTCAAAACCACAGATTGAACACAGTTCTAGCCACCTTCCTGTTCCACATTCTAAGATGAGAGTACTTATATTTATTTTAAAATAAGTAATAGTATTTCCTCAATCTGTCTACTGGAAAGGCCTAGCTGCAGCGAACAAGCAATAATACCATGTACCCTAGCACCCAGATTTTAGTGTCTCGACATCACTCCCCTATCAAAGGATCCAAGGCTGCTTGGAGATATGAATGATTTCAGGTCTGGGCAGGAAATATATGAGATCAATCTCAGATAAATCTTTGACAACATGGACGTTATCAAAGACTAGATGGTAAAACTGCCTTAAAAATATTAAAAACAGTCACTAGAAGGGAGAGGAAACAAATTACATATTATGATATAACGATATATTTTTTCTTTTTTATTATTTTTTTTTTAAGGATGGGGTTTCACCATATTGGTCAGGCTGGTCTCGAACTCCTGACCTCAGGTGATCTGCCCACCTCAGTCTCCCAAAGTGCTGGGATTACAGGCGTGAGACACCGCACCCGGCTTATAATGATATTATTGATTGACTTCTTAGATACAGTGGCAGCTAGCAAAAATCTGAGTGACATATTCAAAGTGCTAAAAGAGAAAAAACAACTGTTAACACAAAATTCCATATCCAGAAAAATTACTCTCCAAAAAATCAAGGTGAACAAAGACATTTTCAGATAAATGAAAACTGAGAGAATTAATTTTCAGCAGACTTGCATCATAAAAAAAATACTGCCTGGACACAGTGGCTGTAATCCCAGCACCTTGGGAGGCCACGGCGGGTGGATCACCTGAGGTCATGGCCATCATGGCAAAACACCATCTCTACTAAAAATACAAAAATTAGCCAGGTGCAGTGGTACACACCTGTATTCCCAGCTACTCGGGAGGCTGAGGCACAAGAATCCGGGAGGCGGAGGATGCAGTGAGCTGAGATTGTGCCACTGCATTGCAGTCTGGACAACAGAGTGAAACTCCATCTCAAAAACAAACAAAAACCAATCATACATGCTGTCTACAAAACACATTTGAAACATAAAGACACAAATGGGTTGAATTTTGAAAGTTGGAAAGAGTAAGCATAAGAAAGCATAAAGAATGGCTAAGTTTATGTCAAGCATAATAGACTTCAGGACAGAGAAGGTTACTAAAGGCAAATGGGGATACTTCACAATAATAAAAAGATGAATATATCAGGCAGCTATGACCATATAAATATACTCATGCCTACTCACAGAACCTCAAGATACGTGAAGCAAAAATGGAAATAAAGGAGAAACAAATTCATACTCTATAAATAAATATAGATGTATTACCTCTCTCAATAACTGATAAATAGTAGAGATACAGAAGATCTGAATGACACTATCAACTACCTTAACCTAATTCACATTTAATTCATACTGCACACACACAGGAAGATATACAACTGGCCAAAAAGCACACAAAAAGATGCTCAACACCATTCACTCTAGAGGAATCAACATGTAAAAATTACATCCAGGTGAAATTCATGTTACAAATATAACATAAACATAAAATAACAATATACTTCTGGCTTAACAACTAATTCACATTTAACAACCTCTTCTTAAAAATCTTACTCAAATCAATATTGTGAAAATGGCCATACTGCCCAAAGTAATTTATGGATTCAACGCTATCCCCATCAACCTATGACCCTCTTCACAGAACTGGAAAAATCACCTTAAACTTCATACGGAACCAAAAGAGAGCCCGCATAGCCAAGTCAATTCTAAGCAAAAAGAACAAAGCTGGAGGCATCATGCTACCTGACTTCAAACTACACTACAAGGCTACAGTAATCAAAAGGGCATGGTACTGGTACAAAAACAGAGACCAATGGAACAAACAGAGGCCTTGGAGGCAACGCTACACATCTACAACCATCTGATCTTTGATGAACCTGACAAAAACAAGCAATGGGGAAAGGATTCCCTGTTTAATAAATGGTGATGGGAAAACTGGCTAGCCATGTGCAGAAAGCAGAAACTGGACCCCTTCCTGACACCTTACACTAAAATTAACTCCAGTTGGATTAAAGACTTAAACATAAGACCTAACACCATAAAAACCTTAGAAGAAAACCTAGGCAAAACATTCAGGACATGGGCATAGGCAAGGACTTCATGACTAAAACACCAAAAGCATTGGCAACAAAAGCCAAAATAGACAAATGGGATCTAATTAAACTCCAGAGCTTCTGTACAGCAAAAGAAACAGTCATTAGAGTGAACTGGCAACCAACAGAATGAGAAAATTTTTTTACAATCTACCCAACTGACAAAGGACTTACATCCAAAATCTACAAAGAACTAAAACAGATTTACAAGAAAAAAAAAAAGTGGGCAAAGGATATGAACAGACACTTTTCAAAAGAAGACATTTATGAGGCCAACAAACATGTAAAAATGCTCATCATCACTGGTCATTAGAGAAATGCAAATCAAAACCACATTGAGATACCGTCTCACACCAGTTAGAATGGCGATCATTAAAAAATCTGGAGACAACAGATGCTGGAGAGGATGTGGAGAAATAGGAACACTTTTACACTGTTGGTGGGAGTGTAAATTAGTTCAACCATTGTGGAAGACAGTGTGGGGATTTCTCAAGGACCTAGAAATAGAAATTCCATTTGACCCAGCAATCCCATTACTGGTATATATCCAAAGGATTATAAATCGTTCTATGATAAGGACACGTGCACATGTATATTCATTGCAGCACTGTTTACAATAGCAAAGACCTGGGACCAACCCAAAATGCCCACTGATGATAGACTGGACAGGGAAAATGTGGCACATATACACCATGGAATACTATGCAGCCATCAAAAATGGTGAGTACGTGTCCTTTTTAGGGACATGGTTGAACCTGGAAACCATCATTCTCAGCAAACTGACACAAGAACAGAAAATCAAACATCGAATGTTCTCACTCATAGGTGAGTGTTGAACAATGAGAACACATGGACACAGGGGGAGGAGCATCACACACTGGGGTCTGTTGGGGGGACTAGGGGAGGGATAGCGGGGGTGTAGGAAGTTGGGGAGGGATAACATGGGGAGAAATGCCAGATATAGGTGATGGGGATGGAGGCAGCAAATCACATTGCCATGTATGTACCTATGCAACAATCCTGTATGTTCTTCACATGTACCCTAGAACCTAAAGTGCAATTATATATATGTGTGTGTGTATATATATATATATATATATACACACACACACACTCTCACGGGAATTAATCCATTCCCGTGATAATTAATCCAGTTTCTTGGGAGCAAACATTCATTCACTACCATGAAAAAAAAAAAACTTCGTGCTGCTCAAAGTGATCTACAGATTCAATGCAGTCCCTATCAAAATCCCAATGGCATTATTCACAGAAATAGAAAAACATTCTAAAATTTACAAAAGATCGTGAATAGCCAAAGCAATCTTGAGAAAGAACAAAGCAGGAGGCTTCACATGTCCTGATTTCAATATATATAGCAAAGGTATAGTAATCCAAACAGTATGGAACTGACAAAGACATATGATTAATGAAACAGAATACAGAGCCCTAGTATAAATCTACACATATATAATCAAATTATCTTCAACAAAAATGCCAATAATATACATTGTGGAAAGGACAGTGCCTTTAACAAATGATGCTGAGAACACTGGATATCTACATGCAAAAGAATTAAATTGGTTGCTTCTTTATACCATATATAAAAATAAACTCAAGGCTGGGTGCAGTGGTTCACGCCTGTAATTCAGCACTTTGGGAGGCCAAGGCGAGCAGATCACAAGTTCAGGAGTTCAAGATCAGCCTGCCCAATATGTTGAAACCCTGTCTCACTAAAGATACAAACATTAGCCGGGTGTGGTGATAGGCGCCTGTAATCCCAGCTACTGGGGAGGCTGAGGCAGGAGAACTGCTTGAACCCGGAAGGTGGAGGTTGCAGTGAGCTGAGATTGCATGACTGCACTCCAGCCTGTGTGACAGAGCAGACACCATCTCAAAAAAATAAATAAATAAACTTAAAATGGGTTAAAGACAAACATAATACCAAAAAAACTGTAAAATGTTTTGAAGAAAACATTGGGCTAAAACTCAGTGACACTGGTCTGAGCAAGGACTTTTTGGATATGATCCCAAAAGGACAGGCAATAAAAGTAAACATAGACATATGGAATTACATCAAACTAAAAAGCTTCTGACAGGAAACAATCACAGAGTGAAAATGCAACCTATGGAATGGGAGAAAACATTTGCAAACCATGTATCTGATAAAGGGTTAATATCCAAAATATATAAGAAACTCAGAGGCTGGACACAGTGGCTCACACCTGTAATCCCAGCACTTTGGGAGGCCAAGGTGGGTGGATCACCTGAGGTCAGGAGTTCGAGACCAGCCTGGCCAACCTGGTGAAACCCTGTCTCTAAAAAAAATAAAAATAAATAAAGAAACGCATAAAACTCAATTAAAAAAAAAAAAACAAACTAATAACTCAACTAACAAATGGCTAATGGGGCCAGGCATGAGCTTATGCCTGTAATCCCAGCACTTTGGGAGGCTGAGGGGGGTGAATTACCTGAGGTCAGGAGTTCAAGACCAACCTGGCTAACATGGCAAAACCCTGTCTCTACTAAAAATACAAAAATTAGTCAGGCATAGTGGTGTACACCTATAATCCCAGCTACTCAGGAGGCTGAGGCAAGGGGAATTGCTTGAACCCAGGAGGCGGAGGTTGCAGTGAGCCGAGATCGCACCGTTGCACTCCAGCTTGGGTGACAGAGTGAGACTCCATCTCAAAAAAAAAAAAAAAAAATACAAATGGGCTAAAGGAGCCAGGTGCAGTGGCTCACACGTATTATCTTAGCACTTTGGGAGGCCAAGACAGGAGGATTGCTTGAGGTCAGCAGTTCAAGAGCAGCTTGGTCAACATACAGAGACCTCATCTCTACAAAATTAAACTAAAGCTGGGCGCGGTGGCTCACGCCTGTAATCCCAGCAGTTTGGGAGGCTGAGGTGGGCGGATCACGAGGTCAGGAGATGGAGACCATCCTGGCTATGGTGAAACCCCGTCTCTACTAAAATACAAAAAATTAGCCGGATGTGGTGGCATGTGCCTGTAGTCCCAGCTACTCAGGAGGCTGAGGCAGGGGAATCGCTTGAATACAGGAGACGGAGGTTGCAGTGAGCCGAGATCGTGCCACTGCACTCCACCCTCGGGGACAGAGTGAGACTCCATCTCAAAAAAAAAAAAACTAAAAAAAGGCCGGGCGCGGTGGCTCACGCCTATAATCCCAGCACTTTGGGAGGCCGAGGCGGGTGGATCACGAGGTCAAGAGATCGAGACCATTCTAGTCAACATGGTGAAACCCCATCTCAATTAAAAAATACCAAAATTACATGGTAGCAAACACACTTGTGGTCCCAACTACTTCGGAGACTGAGGTGGGAGAATCATTTGAGACCAGCAGGAGGACAAGGCCGCAGTGAGCTATGATCATGCCACTGCACTTCAGCCTGAGCAACAGAGTGAGACTCTGTCTCTAAATAAATAAATAAATAAATAAATAAATAAAAGTGGGCTAGGGATTTGAACAGACATTTCACCAAACAAAACATACATATGGTCAATAAGCACATTAAAAGGTATTCAAATCAAAACTCCAATGAGGCCAGGTGCAGTGGCTCACACCTGTAGTCCCAGCACTTTGGGAGGCTGAGGCAGGCAGATTACTTTAGGTTAGGAGTTTGAGACCAGCCTGGCCATCATGGTGAAACCCCATCTCTACTAAAAATATAAAATACAAAAATTAGCTGGGTGTGGTGGCAGGTGTCTGTAATCCCAGCTACTCAGGAGGTGGAGACACAGAATTGCTTTAACCCAGGAGGCAGAGGTTGCAATAAGCCAAGACAGTGCCACTGCACTCCAGCCTGGGCAACAGAGCAAGACGTTGTCTCAAAAACAAACAAACAAAAAAACCGCAATGAAATACCACCTCACACCTATCAAGCTGTCTATTGTCAAAAAAAAAACAGGCTGACCTACTATTCAGCCTTAAAAAACGAAATTATGAGTTGGGTGCAGCGGTTCATGCCTATAATCCCAGCACTATAGGAGGCTGAGGTGGGCACATCGCAAGGTCAGGAGTTCAAGACCAGCCTGGCCAACATTGTGAAACCCTATCTCTACTAAAAATATGAAAATTAGCCGGGCGTGGTGGCAGACAGCTGTAATCCCAGCTACTCGGGAGGCTGAGGCAGGAGAATCACTTGAACCCGAGTAGGGGAGGTTGCGGTGAGCCAAGATGGTGCCACTGCACTCCAGCCTGGTGACAGAAAGAGACTCTGTCTCAAAAAAAAAAAAAAAAATGAAATTATGGCTGGATGGGGTGGCTCATTCCTGTAATCTCAGCACTTTGGAAGACCAAGGCAAGAGAATCTAATCACTTGAGCCCAGGAGTCCAAGGCCAGGCCTGGCAACATAGCGAAACCCCATCTCTACAAAATGAAATAAAAATGAGAAAGGAAATTCTGCAATATGCAACAATATATATAAACCTTGAGGACATTACGCAAAGTGAAATAAGTCAGTCACAGCAAGGAAAATACCAAACAAGTTCATCTATATGAGGTATCTAAAACAGTCAAAAGAATCAAAGTGGAATATAGTAGTTTCCAGGGGCAGGGAGAAGAAATGGGGAATTATCAAATGGGTATAGAGTTGCAGTTGCACAAGATTTAAAAAGTTCTGGAAATTTGTTGCACAACAATGTAAATGTACTTATAACATTACTAAACTGTAAACTTAAAATTAATTTGGCTGGGCGCGGCAGCTCACACCTGTAATCCTAGCACTGTAGGGGTCTGAGAGAGGCAAATCGCGTGAGGTCAGGAGTGCATTGGGCGTGGTGGTGGGTGCCTGTAATCCCAGCCACTTGGGAGGCTGTGGGAGGAGAATCACTTGAACCCAGTAGGCGGAGGTTGCAGTGAGCCGAGATCATGCCACTGCACTCACTCCAGCCTAGATGACAAGAGTGAGACTCTGTCCCAAAAAATAAAAAAGATTTTGAATGGTATATGTTCTGTTATGTGTATTTTATTATAAATAAAATTTTACAAAAAACATAGGCCTCAGTGACCGGGAAAATGATAGTGCTATTAATTGACCAAACAAAATTAGGGGAGAAATGAAGAAAATGGGTCTGATTTAAGAGAGTTTGAACCTGTGAGCCGTGTAAGTGGAAATGTTTGGAAGACAGTACCCCTATGAGGCTGGTACTCAGGTGAGGAGACAGGCCATCAGCAGGTAGAATTCAACATGAATACTGAATTTTATAAACTATTTTTCCTTCTCTATTGAAAGTCATACCAGCTTTCCTTTTATAATCTGTAAATGTGACACATTAAATTGACAGATTATGAATGTAGAAGCATCTTGGCATTCTTAGGATAAAATATATTTTATGGCCAGGTGCGGTGGCTCACGCCTGTAATCCCAGCACTTTGGGAGGCCAAGGCGGGTGGATCACGAGGTCAAGAGATCGAGACCATCCTGGCCAACATGGTGAAACCCCGTCTCTACTAAAAATACAAAAAAAAAAAATCTGGGCATGGTGGCGCACGCCTGTAGTCCCAGCTATTCAGGAGGCTGAGGCAGGAGAATTGCTTGAACCCGGGAGGCGGAGGTTGCAGTGAGCTGAGGTCGCGCCACTGCACTCCAGCCTGGCGCCTGGTGATGGAGTGAGACTCTGTCACAAAAAATAAATAAATAAATAAAATAAATATATATATTTTAAAATATACTTCTGAGTTTTATTTGATGTCATTTTATTTATGATTTTTTCATCTTTGTTCGTAAGTGAGCTTAGGCTGTAATTTTTTTTTGTATTGTTTTTATCTACACAATATTAACCTTAATATTATTAAGGTTATACTAGCTTTATACAATGAATTGATTTCCTTAATTTTCTATTTTCTAGAACTGTTTACATAAGAGTGATTGAGGCCAGGCATGGTGGATCCCACCTGTAATCCCAGCACTTTGGGAGGCCAAAGCGTGAAGATCACCTGAGGTCAGGAGTTCAAGACCAGCCTGGCCAACATGGTGAAACCCTGTCTCTACTAAAAATACAAAAATTAGCCAGGCATGGTGGCAAATAATTATATTTCCAGCTACTTGGGAGGCTGAGACAGGAGACTCGTTTGAACCCAGGAGGCAGAGGCTATAGTGAGTCGAGATCGTGCAATTGCACTCCAGCCTGGGAGACAAGAGTGAAACTCTGTCTCAAAAACAAACAAACATAAGAGTGACTGAAAGTTTGGTATAAACCTCTTCATAAAGTCATACAGCCTTGGTGCTTTTGTATTTAAATATTATTTTTTTGAGATGAAGCCTTGCTGTGTTGCCCAGGCTGGACTTGAACTCCTGGGGTCAAGCAGCTGAGATTATAGGTGCTCACCACTGTATGAGGCCAGGCCTGGTAGTTTTGAAGGAGAGAATCTTTACCACCAGTTTAGATTCTTTAATGGTTAGAAGTCTAATCAGATATTCTGTCTTCTTTAATCAATTTTGGTATTCTCAATTTTGCAGAAAATTATCCAATTCATCCAAGTCTTCAAACATATTAGCATAAAGTTTTACATAATATTCTTATAGTTTAAAATTTTTCTATTGTATATGTACATATGCTCCTTTTATATTCCTATGTCCTTTTTTTCTTAAACAGTCTTATTACTTTTTCATTGAGATAAATTTACATACAAATAAAGTGCACAAACTTTAAGTGTACAGCTTGATAATTTTTACATACGTGTGTGTGTGTATATATGTTTAACTTGCAACAAAATAAAAATATAGAACATTTCCAATATCCCTAGAAGGCTCCTTTGTGGCCTCTAAGTCAATAACCCCAAAATGTCTATAACATTATAAGTCAGTTCACTTGTTTTGGAACTCATGTAAATAAAATGCTACAGTATGGACTTTTTTCCTTTAATCTGTAAGATTAATTTTTGTTGTTATATGTATCAGCAGTACATTTGTTTTGTAGGGGTTTTTGAAAATTAAATATTCTATTATTTGATTTGACCATTTAATTTGTTTTTATTTTTAATTTTTATTTTTTTGAGACAGTCTCACTCTGTTGCCCAGGCTGGAGTACACTGGCACAATCATGGCTCACTGAAACCTCTACCTCTCAGGTTCAAGCAATTCTCACGCCTCAGCCAGGCTGGCCTCAAACTCCTGGCCTCAAGTGATCTGCCAGCCTTGGCCTCCCAAAAGGTATGAGTCAAGGCGCCTAGCCTGAAAATTCAATTTCATCTGTCTCAGCTGGGCTTTGTGACCCAGGGATTGTTTTTTGCTCAGAATTCCAGAATGCTGTTTTGTTTTCACAATTCTGAAAAACAGTTTCAGGAACAACATTCAGGCTGTTTTCCTAAACAAAAACAAAAACAAAAGATAAGTGCAAAAGAAAAAAAGAAAAGAGTGTGTCACCAGAAGGATCATGAGGTTATCTGATTTGCAAAAGGAAATACCTATAGCTGGAGATAAGTGGCAAAGTCGTCCAGCCAGGTAGGTTCCCAAAGGCATTTTAATTTTGTTAATGGTAACATCTGGGGGTTACTTTGGTGCTTCTCTTACAAGCAAACTTTGTGGCCATAGGCCTCTCCCTTTTAAAAAGAAGAATTAAATTCTCTACGAAATTACTTTCATTCTCCTTTGCTGCGGGCTTTAGAATCTCCAGACCTGTGGAGTTGCTCAGTTTCTTCCCTGGTCCCTGGATCCTGTTTTCAAAAACAGACAGAAAACAGGCCACTGACTGCCTTGGGATTAGGAGTGGAGAAGGGAGGATCACAATGGAGCAAGAGGAAGCTTATAGGGGTGATGGATATGTTCATCGATCTTGGCTGAAGTGATGGGTTCACAGGTATAGAGATATGTCACAACTTACCAAACTGTACACATCAGCTATGTAAAGTTTATTATATATCAATTCCACCTCAAAAAAGCTGTTAAAAGTGGAATAGATATAATATTTATAAATGCAGCGTATAACAAATCACGAAACAACAGAACACTTCCTGTATCTATCACTCAGTTTTTAAAAGTAAATGTTACTATTAAAAAAATTTTTTTTCTGTGTTCCCTAACCACCCAAGAGCTCAGGCTTTCTTCTCCTTCGTAGTCTTTTTTTTTTTTAAGAGATAGGCTCTCACTATGTTGCCCAGGCAGGATTTGAATTCCTGGGCTGAAGGTATGCTTCTGCATTAGCTCCTCAGTAGCTGAGACCACGGGCACCCGCCACTGTGCTTAGATTCAGCCTTTCTTGTAAAAAGCAGATGGATGCTTGAAACTATTTTCTGAATCCCTTTGGCTCCCAAATATGAATATTCTGGGGAATATTTTTATCTAAATTATCTGAGTAATCATGTAGGTAGGCACAATTTGAAGACTGAGGCTTGTCCTTTAAAAGAAGGGCAGCCCATAAACTGACTTCCTTGAGCCAAAAATTTTTCAAAAAGGGGGAGTACAGCCCAAGACAGTGATTTTAAAATATTGACCAAAAAAAAAAAGTCAAACTCTGTAAGATATTTAAAGAGATTTATTCTGAGCCAAGTATGAGTGACCATGTCCTATGACACAGCCCTCAGGAAATCCTGAGAACATGTGCCCAAGGTGGTCAGGATGCAGCTTGGTTTTATATATCTTAGGTAGACATGAGACTTCAATCAAATACATTTAAGAAATACATTGGTTCGGTCCAGAAAGGCGGGACCACTCAAGGCGAGGTGAGGAGCTTCCACATTACAGGTAGGTTTTAAAATTTTCTGATTGACAATTGGTTGAGTTCATCTAAAGACCTAGGATCAACAGAAAGGAGATATCTGGGTTGCAGTAAGAGTTATGGAGACAGAAGTTTTATGATGCAGATGAAGCCTCCAAGTAGCAAGCTTCAGAGAGAATAGATTGTAAATGTACTTAAGGTCTGTGTTGATGTTAATGCCGGAAAAGTGTAAGTTGGCGTCTGACCCCCACTTCCCATCATGGCCTGAACTAGTCTCTCGGGTTACATTTTAAGAACCCCCTGGCCGAGGAGAAAATCCATTCAAATGGTTGGAGGACATTACAACTTTATTTTTGGTTTACAAAAATAATCCTGTTGTTGAGTTAGGAACACTGAGAGCCTCTGCCCAGAATGTAAAAGGGAGAATTCTTGCTGACTGTGGCCGGCCATGCATGTCCTTTCACTTCCTTTTAAAAAGAAAAAGAAAAAACCAAAACAAAACAGGGTCGGGCAGGGGGAAGTAAGGGGGGGCGTGTTGTGATAAAGGGGCCTTGGCAGCCTCCACTGGTGTGGCTTCACCAGGCTCCGCCCACGAATTCTTTTAGAGGTCACTGACGAGCCCAGTGGGGCATAATTGTGCTTGTAAAACTCTAGCAGGAAGCTAGCAGTCGTCTCTAAACCCAGAGAAGGGGAAACAGGAATCGATTAGGAATGAAGGATTATAATCAACTTTCCTTCTAAGGAAAAGCTGGGAACCTTCTCATTTTGACTCATGAAAATTAAGCTAAGCTGACTTCTGCCAAATATCTATTAATTAGGCAAAATGGGCCTCTTGCCCACGATTTGACTGCAGCACAGCCAGTTCTTTTTTCCCTCTGCAGCTGATTGGCTCTGGAGTGTGGCCAGAAACCTCTCTTTCGCAATTAAAGGAGTCGGGTCTGTAACTGTTGATCTGTTGGGTTTTTTTTTTTCCTCCGCTTCTGAGCAATGGAGCTTACCATCTTTATCCTGCGACTGGCCGTCTACATCCTGGCATTTCCCATGTACCTGCTGAACTTTCTGGGTCTGTGGAGCTGGATATGCAAAAAATGGTTCCCCTATTTCTTGGTAAGGTTCTCTGTGATGTACAACGAACAGATGGCAAGCAAGAAGCGGGAGCTCTTCAGCAACCTGCAGGAGTTTGCGGGCCCCTCTGGGAAGCTCTCCCTGCTGGAGGTGGGCTGTGGCACCGGGACCAACTTCAAATTCTACCCACCTGGGTGCAGGGTGACCTGTATTGACCCCAACCCCAACTTTGAGAAGTTTTTGATCAAGAGCATTGCTGAGAACCGTCACCTGCAGTTTGAGCGCTTTGTGGTAGCTGCCGGGGAGAACATGCACCAGGTGGCCGATGGCTCTGTGGACGTGGTGGTCTGCACCCTGGTGCTGTGCTCTGTGGAGAACCAGGAGCAGATTCTCCGCGAGGTGTGCAGAGTGCTGAGACCGGTGAGTGAAAGGGTGTGAGGAGGACTGATTAGTAGCAGCCATTATCACAGCGGGCAGTCCTGTCAATTTCAGGTGGCTGAAACTTTTTGAGATGGAGTCTCACTGTGTTGCCCAGGCTGGAGTGCAGTGGCGCGATCTCGGCTCACTGCGCCAGGAGCGGTGGATCATGCCTGTAACCCAGCACTTTGAGAAGCCAAGGCGGGCGAATCACCTTCTGACGAAGGTCAGGAGGTCAAGACCAGCCTGTGCAACATAATGAAACCCTGTCTCTACTAAAAATACAAAAGTTAGCCGGGTGTGGTGGCACACCCCTGTAGTCCCAGCTACTCAGGAGGCTGAGGCAGGAGAATTGCTTGAACCTGGGAGGTAGAGGTTGCAATGAGCAGAGACTACACCATTGCACTCCAGCCTCGGTGACAAAGTGAGACTCCGTCTCACACACACACAAAAGTAAACTCCTAGAAAAGACTGTTGAAAATTTTTTTTAGAGTGGGAGAGAAGCTATAAAGAGAACAACTGATAAATCTGAATATAAAAACTTAAAACTACTATAAAGAAAAAAATTCCTGGCAGGGCACAGAGGCTCACATCTGTAATCCCAGCATTTTGGGAGGCCAAGGCAGCCAGATTGCTTGAGGTCAGGAATTTGAAACCAGCCTGGCCAACATGGTGAATCCCTATCTCTACTAAAAATACAAAACTTAGCCAGGCATGGTGGCAGGCACCTGTAATCCCACAACTTGGGAGGCTGAGGCAGGAGAATCTCTTGAACCTGGGAGGCTGAGGTCACAGTGAGCCAAGATTACGCCACTGCACTCCAGCCTGGGCCAGAGAGTGAGAAGAAAAAAAAAGAAGAAGAAAAACTCCTAAAAACAAAGTTAAAGTACAAAACAAGCTTAGAAAAAGTATTTTCCAGGGATGACAGACAAAGAGTTAACTTCCCTCATGTTAAAAGACATTACGTGTCAACATGATCAGTACGGGCAAATAACAGGAACAGAAATATAAACCAATTATATTACAAAAAATGCTCAAACTTACAATTAAAGAGCTAATTAAAGATACTAATTTTACCTATTATACAGTTAGGGACTTCTTTGAAGGTCAGGATAGTGTTGGGGTGGGTTTGGGGGACTGGATACCATCCTCTTTGGATGATATCTGATAACATCAAAATTTAAAGCACACATACTCTTTTATCCAGCAGGAATTTATCCTACATGCAAAAACTTGTCCATACACAAGAATATTTATTAAGTAGTGTTTGTAATAGCACAAACTGGAAATAACCTAAATATCAGTAGGATGCTGTGTAAGTGAGTTGTCATGTTGTATAAAGGAACACTGTGCAGCTGTTAGAAAGAACAAGAAGAGTTATCTGTGCTGATATTTAAAAATCCTCAAGCGGCCGGGCGCGGTGGCTCAAGCCTATAATCTCAGCACTTTGGGAGGCCAAGACAGGTGGATCACGAGGTCAAGAGATCGAGACCATCCTGGTAAACATGGTGAAACCCCGTCTCTACTAATACAAAAAATTAGCTGGGCATGGTGGCGCGTGCCTGTAATCGCAGCTACTCAGGAGGCTGAGGCAGGAGAATTGCCTGAACCCAGGAGGTGGAGGTTGCGGTGAGCCGAGATCGCGCCATTGCACTCCAGCCTGGGTAACAAGAGCAAAACTCCGTCTCAAAAAAAAAAAAAAAAAAAAAAATCCTCAAGCGATAATGTTTAATGAGAACAAAAAGCAATCAAGGCACAGAATGTTAGGTAGAGCGTAGGCCCACTGTGTGCCCATTGTGTAAGGGGGAGAGAGGACATACATCTATGTGTGTATGTTAATGGGAATGATAGACAAGTAACTTTTTTTGAGACAGTTTCCTTCTTGTAGCCCAGGCTGAAGTGCAATGGCATGACCTCAGCTCACTGCAACCTCCCCCTCCCAGGTTCAAGCAATTCTCCTGCCTCAGCCTCCCAAGTAGCTGGGATTACAGGCACGTGCCACCATGCCTGGCTAATTTTGTATATATATATATTTTTTAGTAGAGACAGAGTTTCTCCATGTTGGTCAGGCTGGTCTTGAACTCCTGACCCCAGGTGATCCGCTCACCTCAGCCTCCCAAAGTGCTGGGATTACAGGTGTGAGCCACTGTGCCCAGCCTAGACAAGTAACTATTAACAGTGGTTATCACTTGGAAATGGGATTGGATTCAGGGAAAGAATTACTTTTCATTTTAAACCTTTCTGTAAAGTCTATAATTCTTTATACCTGCATGTAGTTTTCACAAATTACCCTTATTATTTTTAGCTAGTTTAAATTCATTTTCTATTCTGAACAAAGTTAAATAAATGGATATGTTAACATTTGAATTTACTATGCTCGGAGAAAGGCATGTTCTGTAATCCCCGGTTTTGTCTGTTTTTTATTGAGACAGGGTATCCCTCTGTCGCCCAGGCTGGAGTGCAGTGGATCACGGCTCACTGAAGCCTTCACCTCCTGGGCTCAAGCTCTCAGCCTCCCCACCCTCCCAGTAGCTGGGACTACAGGTGTGCACCACCACACCCAGCTAGTTTTTGTATTTTTGTAAAGACAAAGTTTTGCCATGTTGCCCAGGCTGGTCTCAAACTCCTGGGCTCAAGTGGTCTTTCTGGTTTGGCCTCCCAAAGTGTTGGGATTACAGGTGTGAGCTACCACACCTGACCCTCAGTTTTATTTTCTAATAGAGGAAGTTCCTCAGGAAGAAAAGAACTTGGAGATAGAGTTTAGAGACAATCATACAATCCTGTCTTTGGCTCAATATCAGAGCAGTAAATAAAAAAGGACTGATTCTTATACCCAAATGCTGGGTTCTTGTGTCCTAAGACTGGGCACGAACTGGTACATTAGTAGATGTTTTGCTTACAGCATTACTAATCTCACAACACCCCTGCAAGGCAGGTAATTATTATCTCAGTTTACAGTGCCAAAAATCAATTCAACTCTTAAAGGTATCACTTTCTTGATAGTCTTCCTTAGCTTCTGCTAAGTGCACACTCTCTGCTGGATATAATAAGGGAACTATTACATTTTCTTTCTTTTTTTTTTTTTGAGACAGGGTCTTGCTCTGTTGCCCAGGCTGGAGTGCAGTGGTGAGATCTCGGCTCACTGCAATCTCCACCTCCCTGGTTCAAGCAATTCCCCTGCATCAGTCTCTCCAGTAGCTGAGATTACAGGTGCATGCTACCATGCCTGGCTATTGTTTTGTATTTTTAGTAGAGATGGAGTTTCACTATGTTGGCCAGGTTGGTCTTGAACTCTTGACCTCAGGCGATCCACCTACCTCAGCCTCCCAAAGTGCTAGGATTACAGGCATGAGCCATTGGCCCTGCCGGGAACTTTATTACATTTTCATTTAACCCTCTCTCAACAGTCCTCTAAAGTAGAAATGTTAGGACATGTTAGACTCAGAGAGATTAAGGAGTTTGCCCAAAGTCACACAGGTAGTAGATTTGGCTCTCTTTAATGTAAATGCAAAAATATTCCTTTTTTTTTTTTTTTTGAGACAGAGTCTTGCTCTGTCACCTAGGCTGGGATCAAGTGATTCTCCCTGCCTCAGCCTCCTGAGTAGCTGGGATTACAGGCACATGCCACCACACCTGGCTAACTTTTGTATTTTTAGTATAGATGGGGTTTCGTCATGTTGGCCAGGCTGGTCTCCAACTTCTGGCCTCAAGTGGTCCATCCACTTTGGCCTCCCAAAGTATTGGGATTACAGGCATGAGCCACCGTGTCTTGACCTGATTTTTTTTTAAAAAAGAAGTAATAAATCAGGAAATTCCAATTTTTCTATTCCTAACCTGGGTCTTGCACTTACCCATATAATTTGGGGGAACTCCATCTCTAAACTGAACTCTGTCTCTAAAATCTGCCTAAGGGGCCAAGACTAGGATAGTTAGAGGAGGCCAAGAAGAGTGGGGCAGTTACCACGACTTTTTGAGGTGACTGTCTGGTCCCTCTCTCCCTACTCCCCTCAGAGGTAGTTGGTAGAAAACTTCTGAAGACGCCCCCCTACCCACAACATGTAATAACATCTATTGTGCCAATACTTAACCAATCCTTTTTTCTTTTAGAGACAGGGTTTCTCCATGTTGGTCAGGCTAGTCTCAAACCCCAACTTCAGTAATCCACCCACCTCAGCCTCCCAAAGGGCTGGGATTACAGGCGGGAGCCACTGCGCCTGGCCTTACTTGACCAATCTTTATAAGACTCCTTGATGAAAGCAGCAGTTGCTAATTCCTACAAGCAGTAATTTACATTTAGCATCACTGACTGATTACCTAATGAGAAAATGTTACCTTGAATTCAGTAATGATTTTAGATGTGTCTGTATTTTCATTAATCATATCATGTACTTATTTGTGAAAATGATACAAAAGTTAAAAACATGGTTATTTAAGGCTGGGTGTGGTGGCTCATGCCTGTAATCCCAGCACTTTGGGAGGTCGAGGCGGGCGGATCACCTGAGGTCAGGAGTTCAAGACCAGCCTGACCAACATGGAGAAACCCTGTCTCTACTAAAAATACAAAATTAGCCAGGCGTGGTGGCGTATGCCTGTAATCCCAGCTACTCGGGAGGCTGAGGCAAGAGAATCTCTTGAACCCGGGAGGCAGAGGTTGTGGTGAGCCGAGATCATGCCATTGCATTCAGCCTGGGCAGCAACAGCAAAATTCTGTCTCAAAACAACAAACAAACAGACATGGTTATTTAG
Source organism: Aotus nancymaae (assembly GCF_030222135.1). NCBI lineage: Eukaryota > Metazoa > Chordata > Mammalia > Primates > Aotidae > Aotus > Aotus nancymaae. Next base: position 34,881,808 of record NW_026988428.1, read on the forward strand.
TCTCAAGGATGTGCTTAGTGTGAAGTGACTCTCCTGCTCAGAATTCTATGGTTCTCTCAAAGGTTTGCAAGGCAGTGCCAGGGAACAATTAAAAAAAAAAAAGCAGAAATGAAAAAAATCTTTGAAATGTGTGGGTTTTTTTTTCCTTCTTTCTCAGGGAGGGGCTTTTTATTTCATGGAGCATGTGGCAGCTGAGCATTCAACTTGGAATTCTTTCTGGCAACAAGTCCTGGATCCTGCCTGGTACCTTCTGTTTGATGGGTGCAATCTGACGAGAGAGAGCTGGAAGGCCCTGGAGCGGGCCAACTTCTCTAAGCTGAAGCTGCAGCACATCCAGGCCCCCCTGTCCTGGGAGTTGGTGCGCCCTCATATCTATGGATATGCTGTGAAATAGTGTGAGCTGGCAGTAAAGAGCTGAATGGCTCAAAGAATTTAAAGCCTCAGTTTTACATTTAAAATGCTAAATGGGAGAAGAGAAACGTTTTTTTGTTTTTTGTTTTTTTTATTTTTGAGATGGTTTTTGCTCGTTGCCCAGGCTGGAGTGCAGTGGCGCGATCTTGGCTCACCACAACCTCTGCTCCCAGGTTCAAGCAATTCCCCTGCCTCAGCCTCCCAAGTAGCTGGGATTGCAGGCATGTGCCACCACACCTGGCTAATTTTGTATTTTTAGTAGAGACAGGGTTTCTTCATGTTGGTCACGCTGGTCGTGAACTCCCAACCTCAGGTAATCTGCCTGCCTGGGCCTCCCACCATGAGCCACCGTTCCTGGCCTGAAATCTTTTTTAGGTAAAGTTGAATTCCATCCTTAAAAGTTTCTGTTATATCCTATTTAGCCATTTTCTATTGTCTCCCAAAGAATTCACGTCAAAAAAACAGCTTTGAACTCCCTCTTCAAAGGAAACACTGAACTTTCATAATTAACATCTACCATCACCCCCAAATCTTATTGTATTCATTGACTTCAAATTTTTTTCCAATTGCCTTTTTTTTTTTAAAGGCTAGAGCAGAAGTTTACTAGGCAAAAGAAAGAGAATAGCTCTCTGCTGCAGAGAAGAGTCCTGGAGAAATGGGCCACCCCAGTTGTCTTATTTAAATGGTCACCCATCAGATTTTAGTTTCATCTTCTCTTTGAGAGCTTGGTGGTAAGAAGCAGTTAAATCACTCAAAAGAAGACTTTATTTTTATTTTTATTTTTTTTTTTTTGAGATGGAGTTTCGCTCTTGTTACCCAGGCTGAAGTGCAATGGCGTGATCTCGGCTCACCGCAACCTCCGCCTCCTGGGTTCAAGCAATTCTCCTGCCTCAGCCTCCCGAGTAGCTGGGATTACAGGTGCGCACCACCATGCCCAGCTAATTTTTTTTTTGTATTTTTAGTAGAGACGGGGTTTCACCATGTTGACCAGGATGGTCTCTATCTCTTGATCTCGTGATCCACCTTCCTCAGCCTCCCAAAGTGCTGGGATTAGAGGCATGAGCCACTGCGCCCGGCCAAAAGAAGACTTTAAAAAGGGAGCAGTGAAAAGATCTTAATAATTCATTGATTGAATTAAGAAATACTAGCTAATTAAAAATCTAAGCCTAAACAGCACAGATTTTCTTTTCTTTTTGCTTTTAAATTGTGTTTTAAAAATAGAGACAGGGTACCAGCTGCAGCGGCTCACCCCTGTAATCCCAGCACTCTGGGAGGCTGAGGTGGGAAGATCATGAGGTCAGGAGACCAGCCTGGCCAACATGGTGAAACTCCATCTTTATTAAAAATACAAAAGAAAAAAAAAATTAGCCAGGCATGGTGACAGGCGCCTGTAATCCCAGCTACTGGGGAGGCTGAGGTGGAGAATCTCTTGAACCCGGGAGGCAGAGGTTGCAATGAGCTGAGATCGTGCCATTGCACTCCAGCCTGGGCGACAAGGGCAAGACTTCGTCTCAAAAACAAAAAAAACAAACAACATATAGAGACAGGGTCTCACTATGTTGCCTAGGCTGGTCTTGAACTCCTGGGCTCAAGTGATTCTCCCACCATGACCTCTCAAATTGCTGGGATTACAGGCGTGAGACTGAGCCTGGCCAAAATAGCGCAAGTTTCTGAAAAAGAAATCTGAACCTATTTGTTGTTCTTAATTCTGGCTTTCAGAATTAACATACAAGGCTGTCACACCTGGTTCTGCCCAGCTTTATGTCTTTTATTCCAGTACTCCACCAAAGTTTGTTTTCTTGCATTTCAGTTCTCAAGCCTTAAGATAAAGATCGTACTTGACACTTTAGTATATCCATAAAACTATTCGAGGTGGTTAAGGTTCTTGGGTTCATTTTCCTTATTATCTAGCACATACTTTGCTGAATACAGTAGATTGTAGGCAATGAAAAAGCCCAGTATTAGAAAAACCTTTAAAAATTAGGTGTACTGTGTAGGAGCCCCTAATCATCAAGCAATCTGTGAGTCTGTAAAGAAGTAAACAAATATTTTTTGGATTATTCTCATCAAATTCCACCCCTGTTCCAAGATGATTTCTTTCTTCTTTGCAACTATGGAAGCTGTGAAAATCATCATAAGTGCCTCTGAAAGCAAGTGTTAGGTTGGTTAGAGGGTTTAATATTTTCTGCAATGCTTTGTATGAGTTTTAATAAACATAGTATATTTTCTGAGATGATTTTGCAAAAGTACTATTTTAAGTATCAAATCAACCAATAAATACACATTCATGTTAGGAACAAAAACATGGTTTCTATCTTTGCTGGCTTGGTTTCCTTTTTCTTAATGTCTCTGGGAGGATTTTCCTTCATTGTGAAAATTTTAGCTTTTTAAACATACAGATTTTTCTTTCGACGGCCAGGCAACTATAAACACAGCTAATGGATTTTAGACAAAGCAATCTTGGAAGTATCAGAATGGGTTTTGAAAAGTTCAAGTCCATCATGTGATCATGTTTGGCTACTTCAAAAAAGCAAAAAAGTTCAAGTTTAAAGATCCCATTTGTGAAATCCACAGAGCAGAAAGAAAGGAAACTTACTATTTTAACTATCTCTTGGACATGAAAAGCTATTGATGCAGTGAGATTCAATGCACATCTAATGCTTCCTAAGCTCTGGAACATGAATCTCCTTCCTCTGTCATCTCCCCTGAATAGGAACCTCCTTAATCTACCCATCTCACTATTGGTTAGGTCAGTCTAGTGATTGAGAAATACGAAAAGCCACAGGTTGAAATGGTAAAATGTCATGACATTGAAAGATAATACCAAAGTACAAAGTCCTAGGCACAGCCTTATCAATTCCCTCTTGTCTAAGTAGTGTGGCAAATATTATCCTCACTTTTCACAGACAAAACTGAGGTGTAGAAAAGTAAATAAATAAAGTTTCTTACAGTCATTCCACAAGTAACTGAGCAAGTCTTAGAAGCCCTGACTCCACAAACCACAAAATCTCCTTTGATAATCACTGCTGCCATAACACCTTCTTACCGCTTTCCTCCTTGGGTCCAGAGAACGCACATTTATAATCATTTTCAGAGCCTGAGGAAATGACATCAGCCTGTGAAAAAGGGAGAAGAAAAAAAGGCAAAACATGTCCAATGTCTTTTAGGTCCTATATAGGTTAAGAATCCTTTGATCCTAAGTGACAGAATCTCAATTCAAACAGGCTTAAGCAGAAAAAGGACTCTATCAACTCAAATCAGTGAAAATCATACAGGCAGAAAGCCTCAGGCATAGCCTGAGCAGAGCTCAAATAATGTTGCCAGGGGCCAGACAATCCCTAGGGTCCTGTCTGCCCTCCCCTCTGCTCTATTAGGTAGCAACTATTACATAATGTTTGCTTCACTTTCTATTCAAGTTTGAACTATGTAGGAATTCAGATGAAACAAATATTAGAACACTTAGGAATCAAATGTTTCAGAATATAAATATAAGACATTTTAATGTATTATTATTATTATTATTTTGGTCAGCCATTAAAATAAGTGTTTGGCTCATTGTCTCAGGGTCTTAACGAGATTTAGGAAGAAATCTGGATTTCGCTGGATTTTTATCAGACCCTCCTGTTTTCCTGCCAGAGATCATATAGTACAATGCTTAAAACACTGGATTTTCAGTGGAATCACTGCTTGCAACAAAGAAAGTAAAAGACAAAATGAAACACTGGCTTTGGCATCAAAGTGACCTGGCCAAGTCCTGGTCGTGTCATTGGTTGACTCTGTCACCTTGAGCAACTTATCTGTTTTTTCATCTGCAAATGGGGGTATCTACCTAAAAGGTTATGGTGAGGAGTAAATGAAGCAATGCACTTGGCACTTAATATGTGTTGACTTTATTCAACAGATATTTATTGAGTGTCTACTGTGTGCTCTGCTCTTGGTGCCTGGCTTACAGCCCTGAGTAAACTAGACATATACCTCCTGCATGGAGCACATAATTATGATGAAAATGTTTTCTATCGATGAGGAAGCAGCTCAGGTTGCCCAGAGAATGTAATCCGACCTACCCAGGGGGAGAAGCTCTGAGGCTTTCTTGAGGAAATAAGATCTGAGCTGAATTCCAAAGAATGAAAAAAAATTTTTCAGCCAACTAGACTAGCTCATGCCACAGCCAAGTGAAGAGGAAACTCGCTATATTCAAGGAACTGAAAGAAAGCAGGCAGGGCTGGCACCAGAGCCTTGAGGGCAGATTCTAGGATGGTTACTGTTTCCATCGGTTTCTTCCTAAATCTTGTTAAGACCCTGAGACAATGAGCCAAATGCTTATTTTAATGGCTGACCAAAAAAAAAAAAAAAAAAAGATACATTAAAATGTCTTATGTTTATATTCTGAAACATTTTGTTCCTAAGTGTTCTAATATTTATTTCATCTGAATTCCTACGTATTTCAAACTTGAATAGAAAGTGAAGCAAACATTACATAATAGTTCCTTTCGCTCTCTTGATCCTCCCATAAGCCTTCCCCTTTGGTCTTGCTTTAGAAAACACAGAACTTGGCCGGGCGTGGTGGCTCAAGCCTGTAATCCCAGCACTTTGGGAGGCCGAGGCAGGTGGATCATGAGGTCAAGAGATCGAGACCATCCTGGCCAAGATGGTGAAACCCCGTCTCTACTAAAAAATACAAAACTTAGCTGGGTGTGGTGGCATGTGCCTGTAGTCCCAGATACTAGGGAGGCTGAGGCAGGAGAACTGCTTGAACCCAGGAGGCAGAGATTGCAGTGAGCCGAGATTACACCACTGTACTCCAGCCTGGCACCTGGCGACAGAGCAAGACTCTGTCTCAAAAACAAAAAAAGAAAACACAGAACTTAACATAACTGAAATTCTTGTTTATCTGTTAAAGTAATAAGAGTCTGATGAATCACAGCAAACAAGTATCAATGAAAGCAAAAAAGCAAACTGTTCAGTATCACTTTAACCATCTCAGTATTTAAAACCAGAAGCATTAGGCTACATTAAACAGTAAGAAGAATTTCATGTTGAACCATGGACCCACTGGTTAATCCTGGCACCAGAGAAACGGAGTAGAGGTCACGTGAACCAAGGGCAAAGGAAATAATGGACCAGGCAATGTGGCATGATTGGCTCACTGCAACCTCCGCCTCCCAGGTTCAAGCAATTCCCTTGCCTCAGCCTTTCGAGTAGCTGGGACTACAGGCACATGCCGCCACGCTTGGCTAATTTTTTCTAATTTAGTAGAGACGGGGCTTCATTATGTTGTCCAGGCTGGTCTTGAACTCCTGAGCTCAGGCAATCCGCCCGCCTCAGCCTCCCAAAATGTTGGGATTACAGGCGTGAGCCACTGTGCCCGGCCATAATTTCCATTTCTTAAGTATCTTCTTTATGCAAGGCACTGTTTATTTATTTATAGAGACAGGATATTGCTACATTGCCCAAGCTGGTCTTGAACTCCTGGGCTCAAGCAATTCTCCTGCCCCAGCCTCCGAAAGTGCTGTGATTACAAGTGTGGGCTATCACACCCAGCTCGCTCTTTTTTTTATTTGAGACAGAGTTTCACTCTTATTGCCCAGGCTGGTGTGCAGTGGTGCGATCTTGGCTCACCACACCTCCACCTCCCGGGTTCTCCTGCCTCAGCTTCCCAAGTAGCTGGGATTACAGGCATGCACCACCACACCTGGCTAATTTTTGTATTTTTAGTAGTCAGGGTTTCTCCATGTTGGTCAGGCTGGTTTTGAACTTCTGACCTCAGGTGATCCACCTGCCTCAGCCTCCCAAAGTGCTGGGATTACAGGCATGAGCCACCATGCCTGGCTGACACTGACTTTTTAAACAATTATTTCACATAGTACTCATAACTCTACAAGGTAGGGACAATTATTTCCATCTGACAAATGAGAAAACAGATTTGCAGAGGTTGTATCTCTTGTCCAAGGCCATGCAGTGAGTGGCCACACCAGTGTTCCCATGTAGTTTGCCTGACTCAGAAGTGCAGGCCTCCCCACTACACTGTACTGCTTCCCAAGGTCGTCTTCTGAGTCCAAGGCCTCTGTATTTCTGTCTTTTCCCTCCTCCGCTATTTCACTGTGAAGGTCTAAGACTCATCTGTTTTGTACTATTCTATGTTCAATCCCTTGACCCTTTCTTCCACTCTTAGGTTATGAACAACCATCAATGTGAAGAAGATTCCTAAACCTCATACTTTTGCCAATCCTTTGATATTTAGAATTTAACACAGGAAAACCAGAATACACTGTCTCCTTCACTAAATAAACAATATTTTCTAACCTCTCTGCTACCTATATTATCTCTGTATTATTTAAGGATTATATAAAGTAATGTCCCTTCTACAAAGCATTCTCTGACTATTTCAAGAAACTTCCTCTTCAAGAAATCTTTGCTCACTCACTAACACCCAGGGGTGAGATTTCACATCACCAGTGTCTTCTTCCTTTCTTCTACATGTCAGACACAGTGCTTATTACATAGCAGGTGCTCAGAAAGTATTTACTGATTAATTCATCATAAGTACTACCTGTTCTTCTGACACAAGATTTCCTTTTTTTTTTTTTCCTGAGACGGAGTCTTACACTGTCGCTAGGGCTGCAGTGCAATGGTGCGATCTCAGCTCATTGCAACCTCCGCCTCCCAGGTTCAAGCGATTCTCCTGCCTCAGCCTCCCGAGTAGCTGGGATTACAGGCATACACCACCACACCTGGCTAATTTTGTGTATTTTTTAGTAGAGATAGGGTTTCATCTCTACTATATTGGCCAGACTGGTCTCAAACTTCTGACCTCATGATCCACCTGCCTTGGCCTCCCAAACTGCTGGGATTATAGGCGTGAGCCACCACACCTAGCCCCTGACACAGGATTTTTTTGGTGCTGCTTTGCCAGTTGGAGACCTCCATGGCTAGTGACACCCCTGTCCAGGGCATCACTCCACCCTAGGCTTACCACGGGAGATACCTGACCACGTATACCTGACCAGGGCTGCTCTTGGCTTGTGCTCTGGCCCAGATCCCACACTTTCCATGGGATCTGCACTCTGCTCATAGCTAAGCCAGCCATGCCATGACCTGCCTCTGGCTTGGGCGCCGGCATCTGCATGAGGGGAATGCAGTGGCATCTGAAAAACCTGGAGGCACCAGTGATCCCGAAGCCTCAAAGTGGTGTTATAGCATGTCACAGCCCTGGCTTGGGGAGGCCTTAGGTCTGGACTCTCAGAAGGGCCGCAGCTCTTCTCTTTGCCTGTAATGTGGCAAGCAGGAAGAGTGGCAGAGGGGTGGTGAGTGCTTCAGTCCATTTGTGTTGCAGCTCTTTCAGTCCTACCATTTGGCAGGTCCCTAGTTCTTGTCCCATGTCCAGGAAGAATGAGGTATGTGGCCAGTTGGAGGGTGAACAAGGCAGAAGGGAGCTTCATTGAGCCACACAACAGCTCTCAGGAGCCCCCAAGTGAGTAGCTCCTTTCTGCAGGCAGGATGTCCCATCAAGCGTGCAGCCCTCAGTGGAGAGGAGACCCAGAGTGGGTAGCTGCTAACCACAGGCAGGTTGTCTCATTGAGTGTTTGAGTCTGGCTGAGTCTGGGGTTTTTATGTGCTCATAATGGAGGAAATGTGTGCTGATGGATCCATGGGCAGCTACATATGGGCCTGGAAAAACCATTATCTGATTGGCCAAACGTTCATCAATGAAATTCTCACTCTGAGTTGTGGACTCTACCTGGAACTGGCAGCCCAGCCCCAGCCTTCAGGCTGTCCCTGGCTTGAAGGTGGGATTTCACTGGGTACTTGCCCCTCCCAGCCTAGGAACCTGATCTGCCTCCCTCCACCATCAATATGCTCTCCACAGCACCCAGGCTGTCCGTGCTGAGGGGTGCCTGCAGGCCCCTTCCAAGCTGCCCTCAGCCTACCCCAACCCCTCCCACACTCCTTGGTGCCCAAAGTCCGGAAGGGGCCCAGGCGGCAGGGGGCTGGCAGGAGACTGGCATGTCAGCATTGCCCTGAGTGCATGTACTCCCGCTGGGTTGCAACAGCACTGGGGCTCAGCTACAACTCTGTTCCACACCAGAGCGAGTACTGGGAGTGGGGAGAGGCCAGGGAGAAGGCACTTCCACGTCTGTAGGAACAGGAGGCTTCCCAGACCTCTAAGAGTGCAGGACTGCCCAGGTCCAGAGCTGTGGCTGGCTGGCTGCAGCTGCTCAGGAGCACAGGGCTCCCACGCTGCCAGCTCAGTAGAGCAAGGGGCCTGGCCCCTGTGGGCTCTGCAACCCTGGCCATGCCTCCACCACTGTAGCTGGTATCCTCACAGAGGCTGCTCCAGATGGCCCACTGCAACCATCACTTCTACATACCTCTCCTCTGGGCTCCTGAGTAAAATTCTATAAACATTGGCCTTAGGTTCGCACAACATTTGGATGACAGGTATGCCTAAAAATGTGAAAATTAGGTGAAAATGGTGCCATCTAATGCCTATTCTTAACTTTTATAGGGGGAGGGGCAGTATGGTCATAGACAACCTTGAGAATCTGATGAAAGGTATAGGGCCTCTCCCTAGAAAAGTGCTCCTACAAATAAACAGACCCTTTCAGGAGGAAACAGATAAAACAAATGCTTGTGGAAGCATTTTGTCATCATTTCCAAAGCACCACATATGAAATGTTAAACTCAGAAGTCCCAGTCTCTAAACCTGGCCTCCCAGCCTTTTACATCTCCCACTAAACCAGATCCTCAACTTAGAGACTTGCAATGCCTCCACTCTACCTGGTCTGTCTCTGGCTATCAACCTGCACTGATTCCCTTCTCCCACCAGGATGAACTAGAAAAAATCAGTTCATTATCATTATCACTCTCCTATTCATGCTCCCTTGTTCTTTTCTTTCTTTTCTTTTTTTTTTTGAGACATCGTCTCACTCTGTTACCCAGGCCGGAGTGCAGTGATGCAATCTCGGTTAACTGCAACTACCACCCTCCAGGCTCTGAGCCACCACACCAGGCTAATTTTTTGTATTTTTGGTAGAGATGGAGTTTTACCACATTGCCCAAGCTGGTCTTGAACTCCTGAGCTCAAACAATCCACCCACCTCGGCCTCCCAAAGTGCTGAGATTACAGGCATGAGCCACCGTGCCCGGCCCGTGCTCCCTTGTTCTATTGCCAAACAAATCAGCCAATTTCTGAGCAAGGGGGACCTTTTACCCCAAATCTGCTTCCTTTTCTATATTTTTTAACTTAGTGAATTGCAAAGCCATTTTTGTTACGGGAACTCAAACTGGAAACCAGGACATCATCCTAGCGCCCTCCCTCTCACCTGCTGCCCACAACCAGTCAGAATGTGGCCTCTTCCTTTCTTCCTCCATTCCTTCTGCACACATCACTCTTTACTTGGCTCAACTGGCCTACAGCATGACCCCTTCCAATCTATGTTTTATGCTGCTACCGGAACCTAAATAAAAAATCACTTCCTGGTTGAAATCCTTTGATGGCTTCTCAGACCTTTCAGATTAATTTTCAATATCCTTAGTTTAAAATGCAAGGCCCCAGCTGGGTGTAGCAGCTCATGCCTCTAATCTCAGCAGTTTGGGAGACCAAGGCAAGAGGATTACTTGAGTTTGGGAGTTAGAGACCAGCCTGAGCAACATGGCAAGACTTCATCTCTACAAATAAAAAAATTAGCTGGGCATAGTGGCATGCACCTGTGGTCCCAGCTACTAAGGAGGCTGAGGTGGGTGGATCAATTGAGCCAGGAAGTCGAGGCTGCAGTGAGCCCTGATTGTGCTACTGCACTCCATCCAGCCTGGACAGAGCCAGATGCAGTCCCTTTCTTTCTTTCTTTTTTTTTTGAGATGGAATTTCACTCTTGTTACCCAGGCTGGAGTACACTAGCACGATAGCTTACTCAACCTTCGCCTCCTGGGTTCAAGTGATTCTCCTGCCTCAGCCTCCCAAGTAGCTGGGATTACAGGTGCCCACCACCACGCCCAGTTAATTTTTGTATTTCTAGTAGAGATGGGGTTTTACCATGTTGGCTAGGTTGGTCTTGAACTCCTGACCTCAAGTGATCCGCCCACCTCAGCCTCCCAAAGTGCTGGGATGACAGGTATGAGCCACCATGGCTGGCCAAGATGCAGTTCCAAATACAAAATCAAATAAAATGCAAGTCTCTTGTGATCTGGCCCTGTTGGTCCTCAAGCTCTGTCCTCCACTCCACCTGCCTCCTTCATACCGGGTTCTATACATTATGCCATTTGTGCTGTTTGCCTCTGTGCATTTCCACAACAGCTATGCCCTCTGCCTGAGTAACCGTATTTTCTCTTCATCTGAAGTTTACTAGTTCTCAAAAACATCCATAGTCTTCTCTAAAAATGCCTTTCGTAATTCTGCAGTTTATTAAGTGAACCTTTCCAGTAGGCTCTAATGTTGGTTTACTCATTTCTCTCTCCTTAACTCTAAGTGTCTTGATGGCAACACACTTGTTTTATATCCTTGTATCATATCCGCAGCACTTCAATTAATCTTTGTTAAATGTACAAATAATCCCAGGCATCTCTGTTCCTACCCCCAGGAGAAAGTTAAATACCCTAGATTTTCAATGACACTTATAAATCTTGTAATTTACCGGGCCCGGGAGCTCATGCCTGTAATCCCAGCACTTTGGGAGGCCGAGGTGGGCAGATTTGAGACCAACCTGGCTAATATAGTGAAACCCCGTCTCTACTAAAAACACAAAAATTAGCTGGGCATGGTAGCACGCCTGTAGTCCCAGCTAATCAGGAGGCTGAGGCAGAATTACTTGAACCTAGGAGGTGGAGGTTGTGGTAAGCTGAGATCGCGCCACTGCGCTCCAGCCTGGGCAACAGAGCAAGACTTTGTCTCAAAAAACAAAACAAAACAAATCTTGTAATTTACCTTCAGCTGCCACAAAAGCCAAACCTTGACACTCTCAAGTCACCCTACTCATGTCTATACTCCTCCCTCTCAGCAGATGACTTCACTTCTCATTTCACAAAAGAAAACAATGAGCCAGTGAGTGAGACTGGACGTGTAAGAACCTCACAGATCCCTCTCCTGACCTAAGGCTGAGGTCTCCTCCCAGGCTCTGCAATAATACCCCTGAGCTCTTGATTCCTCTCTCCCAGGTCTGTCTGCTGAGTCACATTCATTTTGTATCTTCACTGTTCCCCTCTCCAGGAATTTCTTGCCCTGTGCTCAAATATCCTAAAATCCACACCTTCCTCCAGTAAAATCAAAACAAAATAACACACCAGGCCAGGCGCGGTGGTTCGTTTACATCTGTAATTAATCCCAGCACTTTGGGAGGCCAAGGAGGGCAAATCACTTGAGGTCAGGAGTTCAAAACCAGCCTCGGCAACATGGCAAAATCACGTCTCTATAAAAAATATAAAAATTAGCGGGGCGTGGTAGTGTGTGGCTGCAATCCCAGTTACTTGGGAGGCTGAGGTGGGAGGACTGCTTGAGCCTGGGAGGTTGAGGCTGCAACGAGCCATGATCGTACCACTGAACTCTAGCCTGGAAGACAGTGATACCCTGTCTCAAAAAGGTGGGGGGAACCACCCAAAAAACTTAGTTTTACCTTTCACTCAAGTTACTGCCTTTTCATCCTCTATTCGCTGTCAAATCTTTAAAAATGTTAAATCTGGCTGGGTGAGGTGGCTTATCCTAGTAATCCCAGCACTGTGGGAGTCTGAAGCAGGTAGATCACCTGAGGTCAGGAGTTTGAGACCAGCCTGGCCAACATGGTTAAATCCTGTCTCTAGTAAAAATACAAAAATTAATCAGACATGTTGGCAGGTGCCTGCAGTCCCAGCTACTCAGGAGGCTGAGGCAGGGAGAATTGCTTCAACCCAGAAGGTGGAGGTTGCAGTGAGTTGAGATCACACCAGTGCACTCCAGCCTAGGTGACAGAGCAAGACACTGCCTCAAAATAAATAAGTAAGGGCTTCATCCTATGTCTGATCTGTGTAATATCTGATTCTCGGGTTCCTTAAGATGTTTTCCATTCTTGTGGCTTCTGGACACCATTCTCTCACGGGTCTTTTCAACCCTCTACAGCTGCTCCACTTCTACTTCACCAGTATCGCTTCCTTACAGTCCTTGTTATTCTACAGACTTCTTTTTGTGGGAGTTCAGTGGATCTGTGACACGTCCACCCTTTCCTACCCTGTGGAGCACACTGGCCATACAGAAAAGTGTTGGGCACCTGTCACCTGTATTAGTTTCCTATTGCTGCTCTAATGCACAACCTAAGTGGCTTAAAACAACACAAACTTATCATGTCACAGTTCTGGAAGATGGACATCTAAAACGGGTCTCACTAGGCTAAAATCAAGGTGTCGGCAGGTCTCTGTTTCTTCTGGAGGCCCTCGGGGAGACTTTCTTTTCCACTTTGTCGAGGCCACCTTCACTCCTTGGCACATGGTTCCTGTTCCATTTTCAAAGTCAGCAATCTAACATCTTCAAATCTCTCAACCTGACTTCATTCTCCTACCTTCCACCTTCTTGTAAAAACTGCTGTAATTACATTTTCCCCCACCCAGATGATCCAGGACAAGCTCTCAACTCAAGGTCAGCTGATTATTAGCAACCTTAATTCCATCTGCAATCTTAATTTCCTTTTTTCATGTACTATAACATATTCCCAGGTTCTGGAAATTAGGATGTGGGCATTTCTGGGAGTGGTGAAGAGGCGACATTATTCTGCCTGCCACATCGGCTAAACTGGCAAATACACAAAAGATAATGAAACCTTCAGTGAGGCATCAAACTGGTCTAAAACAGACAAGATGAACTGAGCATGGTGGTGGGCACCTGTAATCTCAGCTACTTGGGAGGCTGAGGCAGGAGAATCACGTGAACCCCAGAGGCAGAGGTTGCAGTGAGCCGAGACCATGCCACTGCACTCCAGCCTGGGCAACAGAGTGAGACTCCATCTCAAATAAATAAATAAGAAAGACAAGATGAGAACAGTGTGAAATGGCAGAATAGTTGCAGGAAGACCTGAATGAGGAATACAAGGGAACAGAATACAGTCTGTACACTCAAGTTTCAAAAAGAAAATCAGGCTGCATTTGTAGAAGAGCTCACATTTTTCTCTGACACATCTCCCCATGCTAAAATTATCATTTCTATTTCTGGAGCCTTCCCTACATGATCGCTTGACTCAGAAGCCTTTGATGACTCCAGGCATGTCTTCTAATCCTCCCCCAATCTCTTCACAACTTTAAAATTATGAAACCTAACAAATAAGTTTTTGAATAAGCAAAATGACCATTAAACATATGAAAATATGTTCGATTTCACTCACAATACAAGAAATGCTCATCAAAACTGCTGTAAGGTACCATTGATTGGTGAAGACTTCAAAAATCTGACCACACATTCCTCTGGGCAGGCAGTGGAGAGTCACTTCTGTATATTGCTGGTGGGAATGCCAATACATTCAACCCTCGTAGGGAAATTTGGCAATATCTAACAAAACTAAACTTTAATTTTCCTTTGACCCAGCAATTCCATTTCTGGGAATTTACCCTGAAAATATACGTTCAATAGTATGAAAATATGTAGCACAGGGTGATTCACTGCAACATTGTTTGCTGTAATGTCTCCAGCCTACATGCTCACTCACAGCTAGGAGAGCACTTCAACCACGTGACACTCACACAGTGGAGGCCTATGCAGCTATAACACAGAAGGAGGAAAAGATCCCTAGGACTCTTGCATCTTTCTTTTTTTTTTCTTGAGACAGAATCTTGCTCTGTCATCAGGCTGGAGGGCAGTGGCACGGTCTCGGCTCACTGCAACCTCTGCCTCCCGGGTTCATTCAATTCTCCTGCCTCAGCCTTCCAAGTGGCTGGAACTACAGGCATGCACCACCACACCCAGCTAACTTTTCTATTTTTAGTAGAGGCGGGGTTTCACTGTATTAGCCAGGACAGTCTCGATCTCCTGATCTTGTGATCTTCCCACCTTGGCCTCCCAAAGTGCTGGGATTACAGGTGTGGGCCACTGCGCCCAGCCTCTCTTGCATCTTTCTAAGGCCATTTGGGCTGGGCCCCACTTGTCCAGGCTGTGCTGCTTCTCCCCCTTGTTTTATTTGCTCATTGCCATGGCTTTCAGGAATTTTGCCTTGTCTTTGTCCTTCTTTTTCTTCCTCTGCTTGGTCACATTGAGCTCTGCGATGCCTTTCAACTAAAGGGGTCCCCTCTGGACCTGCTTATAGGCTGACATGGCACCCGCCTGTAGTTTAGTAGGTAGACTGCCCTGATTATTTATGTTAATGATCAAATTGTCCCAGATTTCACTATTGGAAGCCCCTTTAAGCTGGCTCCCTTGTCTATTGACATGTCCCATTATTCTTTGAATGCCTTTTTTTTTTTTTGAGATGGAGTCTCACTCTGTCACCAAGGCTGGAGTGTAGTGGTGCCATCTCAGCTCACTGCAACCTCCACCTCCCAGGTTCAAGCGATTCTCTTGCCTCAACCTCCTGAGTAGCTGGGATTACAGGCATGTGACGCCTCACCCAGCTAATTTTTGTATTTTTAGTAGAGATGGGGTTTCACCATATTGGTCAGGCTGGTCTCGAACTCCTGGCCTCAAGTGATCGGCCTGCCTCAGCCTCCCAAAGTGCTGGGATTAAGGCGTGGGCAGTGAGACAACACAGCCTGGGTAGCTGAACCAAGCCACCACCCAAGGCAGGAATAGAACATAAATCTTGTCCCTTTCTGAGCCCATTCCTCTAAAATCCCACTTCCAGACACTTCTAACGCGCATTGCCAGGCCAGGTATGGCTAATCGATCACCGTCTTCTTTGTAATGGAACCCAGACACAATCTGCCTCAGAACCCTCATCTCTGGGCTCCAAGCAGCTTCTTGTATTTACTCAGAGTTAGCACATCACCTGGAGCCTACTTGGCATTCCCGCCTTAAGGACACCTCATAGGTGACAGGACCATGGCAGAGCCCCATCATAAACAGACATGGGAGCAGTCAAATTGGAGGTTCCAGGTAGCAGTGCTGGTGGGCCAGGGTCTTCGAGGGCCTATGCATCCTAGATGAGGATCAAACTACATGAGCTATTGGGAGAAACGGTCTCTGCTGATACAGATATTAAAATAACAAAGGCAGAAGAGAAAAAACAAGTATGGAGTTTGAATTTGGCCTATGTAAACTACAGAATAAAGCAAAAAAACAGTTATTTCAAAATAAAATATAAATAATCATAGTGATGAATAAGCCACTGAATAAATAGGAATGCAAAAGTCCAAACTGACATAAATAAATGATTAAATAGATTCCTCATTAGAATGCCTACTAATAAATTCTGGTTTGGTTTTGTTTCTGAGATGGAGTCTCTCTCTGTCGCCCAGGATGGAGTGCAGTGGCATGATCTTGGCTCACTGCAAACTCTACCTCATGGGTTCAGGCGATTTCCTCCCTCAGCCTCCCCAGGTAGGTGGGACTACAGACGTGTGCCACACTGCCCAGGTAATTTTTTTTTTTTTCTTTTTGTATTTTTAGTAGAGACGAGGTTTCACCATGTTGGCCAGGCTGATCTCAAACTCTTGACCTCAGGTGATTCCCCCCACACACCTTGGCCTCCCAAAGTGCTGGGATTACATATGTGAGCCACTAGCCCAGCCATAAAGGTTTTTTTAAAGTGATGTATTTAGCTCTTCCCGCCATCTTGGCTCCTGTGGAGGCCTGCTGGGAACAGGACTTCTAAAAGGAACTATGTCTGGAAGGCTGTGGTCCAAGGCTATTTTTGCCGGCTATAAGCAGGGTCTTCAGAACCAAAGGGAGCACACAGTTCTTCTTAAAATTGAAGGTGTTTATGCCCGAGATGGAACAGAATTCTATTTGGGCAAGAGATGTGCTTATGTATACAAAGCAAAGAACAACACAGTGACACTGGCAGCAAACCAAACAAAACCAGAGTAATCTGGGGAAAGGCATAGGAAACAGTGGCATGGTTCATGCCAAATTCCGAAGCAACCTCCCTGCTAAGGCTATTGGACACAGAATCTGAGTGATGCTTACCCCTCAAGGATTTAAACTAATGAAAAGTCAATAAATAAATGTGGATTTGTACCCTTGTATTTTTAAGTGGATTAAAACATTTACCTTAAAAAGTGATATATTTAGAAAAACCACCATTTAGCAAACTAAAATTAATGGAGTCAAGCAAGGATCACCGACGGACACTGAAATTAATGGATAAAAGTCTGACAAATAACAGGATATTTGTATAATATTAAAGTACCTATTCAGAAACTACTTATTAATTAAGAGTGGGAAAAAAAAACAGTAACTACAGTGGAGAACCAGGCAGACACCACCCTAATCCACATGATCAAAGCAGTGGTGTGCTACAGCTCACTCCTACCAACCCAGGAAAGGGACATTTTCCAACCTTGCGCTCCGTGATGACAGACTCTATTTAGAAATTGGCCGTGATGGGAGTATTTACGACACAGAATGGGGCAACAGCAAATGCCACAGATCAGGGCGACATCTCCCCTTCCAGAACCAGTCGTTAAATATTTATCAGCATCACACTGGATCAAGGTTTACAGCAGGCAATTCCACTTTCTGTGCCTCCTGGTATTTCACACTAAGAAGAGCACAGTATCACTTTTGCTGTATTCTACCCAAAATGTGTGACCTCAATCTAGTGAGAAAACATCAGTGAGGGGGGTAAAAACTAGACTGAGAGGCATCCTACACAATAACTGGCCTGCACTGGCAAAACATCAAGGTTGGTTGGGCGTGGTGGCTCATGCCTGTAATCCCAGCACTTTGGGAGGCCAAGGTGGGTGGACCACCTGAGGTCAGGAGTTTGAGACCAGCCTGGCCAACATGGTGAAACCCCATCTCTACTAAAAATACAAAAAATTAGCAGGGTGTGGTGGCAGATCCCTGTAGTCCCGGCTACTTGGGAGGCTGAGGCAGGAGAATTGCTTGAACTGGGGAGATGGAGGTTACAGCAAGCCTAGACTCCACCATTGCCCTCCAGCCTGGGTAACAAGAGCGAAACTCCGTCTCAAAAAAAAAAAAAAAAAAAAAATCAAGGTCATGCAAGACAAAGATGATTGAGGAGATGTTGGAGACTAAAGAGGCAGAACAACTAAATGCAACGTATGATCCTAAGTGGATGCTAGACCAGAAACCTTTTTTTTGATTAAGGACATTATTGGGACAACTGGTGAATATGAATAAAATCTTTATATTGGAAAACAAACTAATATCAGTGCTAAATTTCTGATTTTGAACACCGTACTATGGTTATATAATAATGTCCCAAATGCATACAAAAGCATACGGAGGAAAAGGCATAGTCTGCAGCTTACTGTCAGCTGGTTCGCCAATACTATTTTTTAAAGAAAGAAACACGTTAATAAAGGAAAATGTAGGTACCAAACACGCAGTTCTTTGTACTATTCTGGGGACTTTTCTGTAAGTCTGAAATCATTTAAACATTAAGTTACAAGGGAAAAACCATGAACGCTACCTGGTTCTCTGCCCTCATCTCGGGGTCCACATGGCTGCAGTTGGAGGGAGGCGGTGAGCAACGCGTTCTCCAAGGTCTCAAGGGGCCCCAATGCCACGAGATCAGAACAGAAGTGAAGGCCACATCCAGCACCCACCCGCCTCAAGAGCCACAGCCTCTCTCGGGTCTCCACAGCCCCGCTCAGGTCTTACGCGCAGGCGCAGGGATTGGCCGCAGGTGCATAACATCGCGTCTTTCCCCGGGTGCGTGTGCAGCTCAAGGCTTTGCAGGAGGCGCACCTGCAGTGGCCCCACCGCCAGGTGAGCGGTGATGAGCTCTCACTGCCTCAGCCGGAGATTCCAACCGCAGTGCGTGCACCTCTTCTCTGGCTAGCGCGCGTTTCTGAAGGATAGCAAGAATCCTGGCCTCTGATGGCTCTCCTCTCCCCTTCCCCTCCAAGCCCAGTGTTGTGACCCTGTGTACTCTTTCCCTTCAATTTTGGGCTCGAGAGTCAGGTACTAAGACTCACAGTCTCAGAGGGAAGTCAGGAGCTCCCTTGTGAAGGCAGACTTAAGCCTTCATGTTTTTCTTAATGTTGGCTTTGAGAGCCTAGTTTGTGGCCCAGGTGAGTTTCTGGCAGGATGCTGGCAGTCTTGGCCAATACCAGCTGACCACTCCCCCAGCCCCCTGGGGCATGTTTCTGGGCTTTCCCATTATCAATTAGTTGGAAATTGCACATCACTGTGTCCCGACCTTATAACAAACACCTGTTCTGATCTACAGCCTCTTGCTGAAGGAACACCAGGAGACAGCGGGTACCCACAGGTATTTTTACACTTATGTTTTCTGATGAAGGCTCATTCACAGGATGAAGCTGCTGTATTTGAATTCTGGGGTGAACACAATAGGTTGCACAGGGAACAGACTCAGGTGCTGCTAAGTCTGTTGTGATTATGGTTGCTTTTGCAAGTTTCTTCATTCATCCTATGTAGATAAGCCAGGCTGGACAACGAATCCATTGTTTAGCATAGTAACTGGCACACAGGAGTTGCTTGGTAAATATCTGAATGACTTTATAATGCCCTGCACATTCTGCAGAGTTGGAGTGATCACTCTCTGGATACCTGTAAATCTGGAAGTATTTTTCCCTATGTTGGCACTGCCACACTTCTTGAAAATGATACTTTAAAAAGAAACTGTGTTCTTCAAATATAGTGCTTGTGGAAGAAGTCCTGAGGTTCCCAAAGATCTCAAATTCTGAGCAGTGAAAGGAGACTGAATAACAGAACTATGACATGTGTTTTTACTCTGTATTCACAAAATCTAATTATCATTTTTTCTGTGTATTTTTTTCTTATTCCCTTCCCCTGCAAAATGAAAAAATTCTGTAGTGAAAATGTGAAGGAAAGACAATTGCTTATTTCAGTTGAGCAGATAGGCTTATCAAACAAATGAAGACAAAGAGCACATAATCAAGAGTGTGATGGGAGAGGGAAGACAAATTATTTTTAATGATTCATGGCAACCACATTTATACCCTATTGTTACTAGAGAAAAAAATGTCTTCAGATAACCAGTGGTCAGCAGATGAGGATGAAAGCCAATTATCCCGACTAATCAGGAAATCTAGAGACTCCCCCTTTGTCCCTATAGGTAAGTACAAGCTTTGACAGGATGCTGGAAAACTGTAATAACATAATGATGCCTTACCCAGTGCCTCTGAGGACTGAAATGTCTCATACAATTGAATTTTTCCAGATAATTGAAGCTAACCTCCTCTAAACATGTGTTGAACTTTCAGAATAATTTCTAGTATGTGGTAAGCCCCCAGTAAATGTTAGCTGTTATCTGAGGCATCAAATTTTATTCTACTTTATCCATTTTTTTAGAAGTCTATCTAAAGTTATCAATTCCTAGTTAGTCAGATGGAATAGACTGAACGAACATTAATATTTCAGTCATAACTCAGGATTGTCAACAGCAGCATCAGTTTAATTATATTTAAAGTCTGTTAGGAACCATTGAGATTTGTATGTCTCCTTGTCTTATAAGTAATCTAAACTTTAAGTTTTTATGTCTTCTGTTTGTAGATTTTTCTGTCTCTTTCTTACTATTGGGCACATTAAAAACGTCTCCTTCTAGGCCAGGCATGGTGGCTCATGCCTGTAATCCCAGCACTTTGGGAGGTCAAGGTGGGAGGATTGCTTGAGCTCGGGAGAGCAGGTTGCAGTGAACCAAGATCACACCACTGCAGTTCAGCATGGGTGGCATAGTGAGACCCTGTCTCACAAACAAACAAACAAAAAACCAAAACTTCTGCGTCTAATGTTTTTAATGTTCTGTGGCACCAGAAGCTATATACCCAAGCTTGAAAGAACTGTGAGTCAATTCAGAGGAAAGCTCTGAGTAAAAGCCTGGACCTATCTGAACACTTGTGAGCATGAACTTCGTAGTGGTCATTTTGGCTGCTCGGTGGCTCTCTATGCTGGCTTCCTGGTGTGCTCCAGATGTTGAGTTTGATGGTAAGATATTTTCTGGACTAAAAAAGTGATACTATAATTAGGCTGGGCAAGGTGGCTCATGCCTGTATCTCAGCACTTTGGGAGGCTGAGGTGGGTGGATAGCTTGAGGTCAAAAGTTTGAGACCAGCCTGGCCGACATAGTAAAACCCCATCTCTACTAAAAATACAAAAAATTAGCCAGGTATGGTGGCCTATGCGCATAATCCCAGCTACTCAGGAGGCTGAGGCACCAGAATCACTTGAACCCAGGAGGAGGAGGTTGCAGTGAGCCGAGATTGCACTACTGCACTCTAGCCTGGGTGGGGAGCAAGTCTCTGTCTCAAAATAAAAAAGAGAGATACTGTAATTTGATCACTTAATGATCTAAGCCTTAGCTTCTTTATGCTTTCCCCACACATATTTAGTATGTTTATGTTTTCAACAACTACTATGTGTATGTGGACTTAAAAAACGCCACGGGCTGGGCGCGGTGGCTCACGCCTGTAATCCCAGCACTTTGGGAGGCCGAGGCGGGTGGATCATGAGGTCAAGAGATCGAGACCATCCTGGTCAACATGGTGAAACCCCGTCTCTACTAAAAATACAAAAAACTAGCTGGGCATGGTGGCGCATGCCTATAATCCCAGCTACTCAGGAGGCTGAGGCAGGAGAATTGCCTGAACACAGGAGGCCGAGGTTGCAGTGACCCGAGATCGCGCCATTGCACTCCAGACTGGGTAACAAGAGCGAAACTCCGTCTCAAAAAAAAAAAAAAAAAAACGCCACAAAACCTAAGCACCAATATTATGTTTTAAAGTCTGAGCTCTCGCTTTCTTCTCCATGGATGTATACTTCAGCCATGCCTGTTTCCTTGTGTTCATTTTGTCTGGAAACCATTAAAATAATTTACTTAAATCAGACTGACATAAGTTTGCAAAAACATTAATTCCATAAAAACTTCTAAATAGGTATGCCAGATGTTCCCATTAAGTGCTACTGTGACTCTAGCAACTTTCTAAGTGTCATTATTCATATATCAAAAAAGAATCAAATTTTACTTTACAGTAATATTGTTTAGAAGTTTCATTTAAGACTTGTAATAGCACCCATAAGAAATGGAAGCAAATAATTTAATAGTGATTTATCTTCCTTAGCATTTTTAACTAGAGAAACCATTCAAAAACACAATGCTACGTGAACAGATCACTGTAATGAACAGAGATTAATCGCTGTGCCTGTTATACATTAAATTATTTTTCCAGAGACATTTAGGGTGATTAAAGTAGAAAGATAAGAGTGTTTCCAGCTAAATTCAATTATAAACAAACTAGAGACACTATATGGAAAACAGGAAAGGTTCTGACTTTAATCTCGAAAAGAAACGAAATCAATTTAAATAAAAACAACTCTGATTTGATTAAGGGAAGAGAGCCGAGCTTTTGCTAATAAATAAATAATAATAAAATTTGGTAGGCTGGGCAAGGTGGTTCATGCCTGTAATCCCAGCACTTTGGGAGGCGAAGGCAGGTGGATCACTTGAAATCAGGAGTTTGAGAGCAGCCTGGCCAACATGGTGACATCCCATCTCTACTAAAAATACAAACATTAGCCAGGTGTGGTGGCACACACCTGTAATCCCAACTACTCAGGAGACTGAAGCATGAGAATCACTTGAACTCAAGAGGTGGAGGTTGCAGTGGGCTGAGATCACACCACTGCACTCCACCCTGGACAACAGAGCAAGATTCTGTCTCAAAAAAAAAACAATGGAGAGACTACTATGATCATGAATTTGAGGGGGTGTGTGTGTGTGTGTGTGTGTGTTTAGTAGAAACAGGGATTCACCATTTCAGCCTGGCTGGTCCCAAACTCCTGACCTCAAGTGATACACCTGCCTCAGCCTGCCAAAGTGCCTGCATTACAGGCATAAGTTACCATGCTTGACCCTGTGTTCATGAATTGGAAGGCACAGTCTATTAGAAAGATGTTGATTCTCCCCAAATTGATCTATAGGCTTAATGTCATTCCTGTCAAAACCCCAGCAAGGGTTTTTGTAGACATAGACAAACTTATTCTAAAACTTATATGGAAAGGCACAAGTCCTAGAAAAGCTAAAATAATCTTTTTTAAAAAACATAAAATGGAAAGAATCACTCTGGCTGATATTAAGGCTTACTATATTGCTACAGTAATCAACATGGTGTAGTACTGATGGAAGGTCAGATGCATAGATCAATGGGATAGAATAGAGAATCCAAAAGGCTGGGCACAGTGGCTCACGCTTATAATCCCAGCATTTCAGGAGGCTGTGGCGGGTGGGTCACTTGGGGCCAGGAGTTCAAGGCCAGCCTGGCCAGCATAGCGAGATCCATTTCTACTAAAAATACAAAAGTTAGCCAGGTGTGGTGGTGCATGTCTGTGATCCCAGCTACTAGGGAGGGTGAGGCATGAGAATCACTTGAACCTGGGAGGTGGAGGTTGCAGTGAGCTGAGATTGCGCCACTGCATTCCAGCCTGAGCAAGAGAGTGAGACTCTGTCTCAAAAGAAAGACAAACAAACAAAAATAGACTCATATCTTTACTATGCAAATGTTTTCTCATGTCATATTCTATTACGTCCACCATATGCTCTCACAGATGTTATAAATATGCTGTTCTATTTTCTTTAGTTTTTGTTGCTGTTATATTTTTGTTTTGTTTTGCATTTAACTCTTACTTATCCAAAAAAATGTTTTTTGCAGGGTCTGATGTGAAATACAAATCCAAGTTAGTTCTTCTCTATACCAACAAGTTGTACTTATGGGATTTATTAAATTATTCCACTATCTGGTGAGTTTTTCTGTTGGTTGGTTCATTTGTTGTTTGAAGATGAAGTCTTGCTCTGTCGCCCAGGCTAGAGTGCAACGCCACAATCTCAGCTCACTGCAACCTCCACCTCCCAGGTTCAAGTGATTCTCCTGCCTCAGCCTCCCAAGTAGCTGGGATTACAGGTGTGTACCACCATGCCCAGCTAATTTTGTTGTATTTTTAGTGGAGATGGGGTTTCACCATGTTGGCCAGGCTGGTCTCGAACTCCTGACCTCAAGTGACCTACCCACCTAGGCCTCCCAAAGTGCTGGGATTATAGACATGAGCCACCACACCTGGCCCAGTATCTGTTATTTGGCTATTTTTATTTTGTCATGGATTCAGTTCTCAGTGTTTTAAATCTTTTTCTAGAATCTTTCCTATTTAGTTGATGAGTAGTTTTAGAGCCGGTGACATAGAATACTGGTTGTCACAGCAGTATATTCACCCCCTGACATTTGTAGGAAATACAGAAATATTTGTATAGGCTTCCGAACTTTTCTAGAATCACAGTTCTTGCCAGAGTTATGCTTCTTGTGCATATATTCATACCTTTTTGACTCTCACTAAAGTTTATTGTTTCACTTTATACAGAAGAACAATTTTTTTTTATCACTCTATGGATTTACTCCTTATTTGGTAACAGGAAAAGAAGAGTAAAAGCCAAACACACAAAAGCTGTGGGTACTGAGATGCTGGGTTAGTTCCCTTGCTGGCTAAGTGACTTGCCACAGATAATAACCTTGTAGCATGCACAATTTGAAATCATTCCTCAGGAAATTACATATGGCTAGACAAGTTACTATATTATATGGTTCTAATTTTTCTGGGAAGAGTCAAAACTGCAAATATTGGACCCAAGAATATTAAGGGCTCATTTTAAAATCTGGTAGACCAAATCCAGCTTGGTTCTTTGAAAAACTTTTTTTTTTTTTTAATTGCACCTTAAATTCTGGGGTACATGTGCAGAACATGCAGGTTTGTTACATAGGTTTACACTGAAAAATGTTCTTTTTTGAAGTCTTTCCTGCTTATCTTCCAGGTTCTTATCCTTTAGACATTCTTTCATTTAACTCTCTAAGCACTTGAAAATTCTTGCCTGCTGTGTATTTAACCCATACATTTTTTTTTCTAGAGACAGGATCTCACTCCGTCACCCAGGCTGGAGTGCAGTGGTGCAATCATAGCTCCCTGAAGCCTTGAATTCCTGGGCTCACGGGATCCTCCTGCCTCAACCTCCTGAGTAGCTGGGACTATAGGCGTGCATCACTGTGCCTGGCTAAGTTTTTATTTATTGTAGGGATGAGGGTCTTTCTATGTTGCTCAGGCTGTTCTCAAACTCCTGGTCTCAAGCGATGCTCCTGCCTCAGCCTTCCAAATAACCTATAGTTTTACAATTCACAGGTATAGCAGGCTTTGTGACTGTGGTGTCCTATGGTCTTTACAAATTAAAGTATAGAAGAGATCAGAAAATGTCACTTCATCTTATTCACATGAGAGTTGCTGCCCAAGGATTTGTTGTCGGAGCTGTGACTCTAGGTAACCTGCTTTATTTGTACCTTATGTTCAGCTGTCCTTGAGAGTATATTTACTTATTTTATTCATTCATAGTAGAAGATGATTACTGGGTCACAATGATACAATGAGAGAGGGGTGGGAAAGACTGATCTTCCCTTAGTTGACGTTGGGGCCCATTTGTGCCCTTAATTGTTTAGGCCTGCGGCTGACAAAAACTGACAAAACCCATGGTAGAGAACCAGGGCAATGGGCTGTTGGTCTCTTTCGTGAAGGGAGTGGTGAATAGTTCCTATCCTATAACTCAAGAGCAGCAGTTATGGATAGATCACAGCCTGTATTGTGGCTGTGATCCACCTCATGGCTAAGAGCAGCGATCATATTTCCCAGCCTATTTGGACAGCAAATGTTGTTATTAGTTAAACTAGGAAGAAGCCATTTTTAGGGTCCACAAATCTCAACTGCCTTCTTTCATTCCAAGTTTGAGCAATAGGCAAATCTTTTTTTTATTAGTCCATAAATTAAGCAAGACCTACCAGTCAAATCCAAAGAAAAGGTATAAAATTATCTTCATTAATTCAGGTTATACCCACAGCTAAATCAGATAGTTCAAAGAAGTCCATTTTAGAACCTGAATTAATCTAAATTTGTTTGGTCTACATTAATGAGAACAGGTCACAATATCCTTAGGTCCCCTTCATGCTGTGCAGAGTAGAGTCATCCTAAGAGTAGGATGGAGATTATAGAATGCTGGGTGTGGGGCCTGCAAGGAAAGTTATATGGTAATGATCTTATAACCATGAGCTGTAATGTGCTCCAAGTACGGGAAACCTCACTACAAAGTTACAGTCCTCATTTTCATCATTCAGCAAACATTTATTGAACACCTGCTATGTGCCAGACACTGTCTAGAAATATGACTCAGTCCTTACGCTTAAATAGTTTAGTCTCTTTAGGGAGACAGACCAAGAAAGGAAGAAGACAATATAAAGTTATAGATGCTGTGACAGAAATAGCACAGGCTGGCCGGGCACGGTGGCTCACACGTGTGATCCCACAACTTTGGGAGGCTGAGGCAGGCAAATCACCTAAGGTCAGGAGTTTAAGACCAGCCTGGCCAGCATGGTGAAACCCCGTCTCTACTAAAAAAAATACAAAACAAAACAAAACAAAAGCTGGGTGGTGGCACATACCTGTAATCCCAGCTACTAGGGAGGCTAAGGCAGGACAATCACTTGAACCTGAGAGGTGGAGGTTGCAGTGAGCTGAGATCGCACCATTGCATTCCAGCCTGGGCAACAAGAGTGAAACTCCATCTGAAAAAAAAAGCTGGGTGTGGTGGCTCCCACTTGTAATCTCAACACTTTGGGAGGCTGAGGTGGGCAGATCACTTGAGGTCAGGAGTTCAAGACCAGCCTGGCCAACACCCACCTCTACTAAAAATACAAAAATTAGCCAGGTGTGGTGGCGTGCACTTGTAGTCCCAACTACTCGGGAGGCTGAGGCAGAAGAATCGCTTGAACCTGGGAGGTGGAGGTTGCAGTGAGCTGAGATCACGCCACTGCACTCCAGCCTGAGCATCAGAGCAAGACTCCATCTCAAAAAAAAAAAAAGAAATAGCACAGGTTGCTATGGTAGCACAAACATAAGGGCTGGGAGGCCAGGGGAGGCTTCTCTAAGGATGTAAATCATGTGCTGAACTAAGAATAAGGAGGAATTAACTAAGCAGAGAAGGAACTCAGGATTCTAGGCAGAGGAAAAAACAAAGGCACAGACGCACGGCATGTAAGTGGAAAACTACATAGCTTGGTAGGTGAATCAGTGTTTGGTGAGAAAAGCAAAACTACTAGTAGTAATATTTAGTGAAGGATTTATTACAGGTATTTAGACTTATGTGACTATGAGGCCCTTGCATATGATTCTGGAGCCTGGGCCTGAAGTGAGCAGGGAAAGGAATTAGAAAAGGAAACCAGGCCAGGCGTGGTGGGTCACCCCTGTGATCCCAGCACTTTGGGAGGCTGAGGCGGGGGGATCACTTGAGGTCAGGAGTTCGACCTCAAATGGTCCACCTGCCTCAGCCTCTCAAAGTGCTGGGATTGTGGGCACGAGCCACTGGACCCAGCCTTTATTTTTTGTAGAAACAAGGTTCTCACATCATTGCCTAAGCTGGTCTTGAACTCCTCACCTCAAGTGATCCTCCTGCCTCAGCCTCCCAAAGTGCTTGGATGACAGGCATAAGCCACCACGCCTGGCCTAATGGGTGATAATTTAAGAAACTATATTACTACTATATCGCATGGACTGTTAGTATCCTCTTTATCACTGAAAACATGGCCATTAATGCCTTTAAATCTAAACGGATCAGAGAACCAATTCTGGATAACCCAAAACCACTTCAGAGAATCTATCATCATGGTTCTGTTCCTCTGGAAGCACTTCTAATTCCAAACTATATCAGTCAGGATTCAGACAAGCAAAACTACTAGCAGTGATATATAAAAAGCGGTTTAGGCTGGGTGTGGTGGCTCACGCCTGTAACCTCAGCACTTTGGGAGTCCGAGGCAGGAGGATCACTTGAGCCCATAAGTTTGAGACCAGTCTGGGCAATACAGCGAATACCCTGTCTC
This sequence comes from Aotus nancymaae, assembly GCF_030222135.1. Taxonomy (NCBI): domain Eukaryota; kingdom Metazoa; phylum Chordata; class Mammalia; order Primates; family Aotidae; genus Aotus; species Aotus nancymaae. The sequence continues at coordinate 34,909,228 of NW_026988428.1, forward strand.
TACAAAAAGTTAAGAAGTTAGCCAGGCAGGTCGCATCCACCTGTGGTCCCAGCTACTCAGGAGGCTGAGATGAGAGGACGGCTTGAACCCAGAAGGTCAAGGCTGCAGTGAGCCTTGCTCGCACCACTGCACTCCAGCCTTGGCCACAGAGCGAGACATTGTCTCAAATAATAATAATAATAAAAGAAGAAGGAAGAGGAGGAGAAGGAGGAGGATGAAGAGGAGGAGGAGCAGGAGAATGAAAAGGAAGAGACAGGAGGAGAAGGGAGTTATACAGAGATATGACCTTAAAACATTTTTGGGAGTTGGCTAAACAGTCCATGCGAGGCTGTTGCTTATGTTTCTGATACTGGGGCCTGAAGTCAGCAAATCAACAGTTGAGAAGGAAAGAAAGATAAACTGGAATTTGCAAGGATGAGCTAGAACTCACAAAAGGATGAGGCTGACTCACTGCCTCCCAACTTACAGTAATCTCTACTCCAGTTCCACCGATTTTTTTCTTTGGGGAGACAGGGTCTTGCCCTGTCATCCAGGCTGGAGTGCAGTGGTGCAATCATGGTTCACTGTAGCCTCAAATTCCTGGGCTCAAGTGATCCTCCCACCTCAGCTTCCCTAGTAGCTAGGATTTTATAGGCGTGCACCACCATGCCCAGCTAATTTTTTTGTTCTGCTTTTTTTTTTTCTTTTTCTTTTTACACATCAATAGAAGATTCCTTGTGAATGTTCCGTTTTTTTTGAGACGGAGTCTCACTCTGTCGCCCAGGCTGGAGTGCAATGGCACAAACTCGGCTCACTGCAACCTCTGCTTTCCAGATTCAAGCAATTCCCATGCCTCAGCCTCCCGAGTAGCTGGGATTACAGTCAGTCACCTGCCACCACGCCTGGCTAATTTTTGTATTTTTAGTAGAGACGGGGTTTTGCCATGTTGGCCAGGCTGGTCTTGAACTCCTGACCTCAGGTAATCCGCCTGCCTCAGCCTCCCAAAGTGCTGGGATTACAGGCATGAGCCACCATGCCCGGCCCTAATTTTTTTAATTTTTTGTACAGATGAGTCTTGCTATTTAACTAGGCTAGTCTCTAACTCCTACCCTTAAGTGATCCTCCTCTCTTGGCCTTCCGAAGGGCTGGGATTACAGGCATAAACCCCCACCACCCACCTGCATTTATATTGTTTATAAATAAATGCACATTTTGGCCTGGCACAGTGGCTCACACCTATAATCCTAGCACTTTAGGAGGTTGAGGCGGGTGGATCACCTGAGGTCAGGAGTTCAAGACCAGCCTGGCCAACATGGTAAAACCCCATCTCTACCAAAATTACAAAATTACTCGGGTGTGGTGGCGTGCACCTATAGTTCCAGCTACTCAGAAGGCTGAGACAGGAGAACTGCTTGAATCTGGGAGGTGGAGGCTGCAGTCAGCCAAGATTGTGCCACTGCAAACTAGCCTGGGCGAGACAGAGAGAGACTGTCTCAAAAATAAATAAATGAATGCACATTTTGAGAGGCATGCTCAACATATTTACTTAAGTAAATTTGGAAAGTTTCGAGACCGTCTACCTATATGAAGTGGAAATGTCATATTTAAGGCCAGGCACTGTGCTCACACCTGTAACCCCAGCACTTTGGGAAACCAAAGCGAGTGGATCACCTGAGGTCAGGAGTTCAAGACCAGCCTGGCCAACATGGCAAAATCCCATCTCTACTAAAAATACAAAAATTAGCTGGGCATGGTGGTGGGTGCCTTTCATCCCAGTTACTCGGGAGCCTGAGGCAGGAGAATTGCTTGAACCTGGGAGGCGGAGGTTGCAGTGAACTGAGATCATGCCACTGCACCACTCCAGCCTGGATGACAAGAGCGAGACTCCATCTCAAAAAAAAAATAAGTCATAAGTACAATAATGAATATATGGGTTTCACACTCAGAAGAGAGATCTAATTTTGAAATCTGATACCTTGATAACTGAGACGGGTGTGGGCTGGTGGTGGTGGTATGTGAGTTGTAGTTTAAATCTGTGACTCCCTAACTTGCTTTTGGGTGTCAACATTTGCTGACATTCTTGGAACTCACTAAAGCAGCTCCTCTCTTCCTCATCTTATTTCCCCTAGCTACTTCCCCCTTTCTGCATGCCTAGGACTCTATGGAAGCCATACATATCATCCATCTAAACTCACAGGCAATTCACCCACTAGATCATAAATCCCTAGAAGCAGGAATTAGATCCATTCACCATTTGTTTTCCTCAAGATACCGAGTACAAGCAAAGACTGAATACCTGTTTGCTAACTGAGAAGACTGCTATTTTTATCTTAACATCTGGTCAAATTTGCCCACTTTCCTAAAATTTCACCAACATTTTGCTGGCATAATAACATCATGAATTTATTAGTATTCATTTTAAAGGGCTCCTTAGAGGTTTGTTTTTTTCTAGACTCACTTGTATGATCCAAACCAAAAACTAATAAAAAGGAGGGCCTCTGTTTGTTTCTGTTTAAATTGTGGGCTAGTTTCATAAAAATACAACAAATGAAAGAAATTCAGTGTTTTTTTCCCCATGGATACTCAACTGATATATATCTTTCTGTTTCTAGGTGTTCTCTACTCTATGTATGAGGATCACATTAGACCTAGATTCTTCAATGAGGCCAAAAAATGAAGCTACACGCTGGAAGCAAGAAAGACAAAAACCTTCTGAAAACGATTTATTATACACCAATAACAGACTTAAAGAGAGCCAAATCAAGAACGAACTGCCATTCACAATTGCTACAAAGAGAATAAAATACCTAGGAATACAATTAACAAGGAACGTAAAGGACCTCTTCAAGGAGAACTACAAGCCATTGCTCAACAAAATAAGAGAGGACACAAACAGATGGAGAAACATTCCATGTTCACGGTTAGGAAGAATCAATATCGTGAAAATGGCCATACTGCCCAATGTAATTTATATATTCAATGCTATCCCCATCAAGCTACCAATGACCTTCTTCACAGAACTGGAAAAAACCACCTTAAACTTCATATGGAACCAAAAGAGAGCCCGCATAGCCAAGTCAATTCTAAGGAAAAAGAACAAAGCGGGAGGCATCACACTACCGGACATCAAACTATACTACAAGGCTACAGTAATCAAAACAGCATGGTACTGGTACCAAAACAGAGATATAGACCAATGGAACAGAACAGAGGCAACACAACATATCTACAACCATCCGATCTTTGACAAACCTGACAAAAACAAGCAATGGGGAAAGGATTCCCTGTTTAATAAGTGGTGTTGGGAAAACCGGCTAGCCATGTGCAGAAAGCAGAAACTGGACCCCTTCCTGACACCTTACACTAAAATTGACTCCAGATGGATTAAAGACTTAAACATAAGACCGAACACCATAAAAACCCTAGAAGAAAACCTAGGCAAAACCATTCACGACATAGGCGTAGGCAAGGACTTCATGACCAAAACACCAAAAGCATTGGCAACAAAAGCCAAAATAGAGAAATGGGACCTAATCAAACTCCACAGCTTCTGCACGGCAAAAGAAACAGTCATTAGAGTGAATCGGCAACCAACAGAATGGGAAAAAATTTTTGCAGCCTACCCATCTGACAAAGGGCTGATATCCAGAATTTACAACAAACTAAAACAGATTTACAAGAAAAAAACAAACAAGCCCATTCAAAAGTGGGCGAAGGATATGAACAGATACTTTACAAAAGAAGACATACGTGAGGCCAACAAGCATATGAAAAAATGCTCATCATCACTGGTCATTAGAGAAATGCAAATCAAAACTACATTGAGATACCATCTCCCGCCAGTTAGAATGGCGATCATTAAAAAATCTGGAGACAACAGATGCTGGAGAGGATGTGGAGAAATAGGAACACTTTTACACTGTTGGTGGGAGTGTAAATTAGTTCAACCATTGTGGAAGACAGTGTAGCGATTCCTCAAGGACCTAGAAATAGAAATTCCATTTGACCCAGCAATCCCATTACTGGGTATATATCCAAAGGATTATAAATCATTCTACTATAAGGACACATGCACACAAATGTTCATTGCAGCAGAGTTTACAATAGCAAAGACCTGGAACCAACCCAAAATGCCCATCAATGATAGACCAGACAGGGAAAATGTGGCACATATATACCATGGAATACTATGCAGCCATCAAAAACGATGAGTTTGTGTCCTTTGTAGGGACATGGATGAACCTGGAAACCATCATTCTCAGCAAACTGACACAAGAACAGAAAATCAAACACCGCATGTTCTCACTCATAGGTGGGTGTTGAACAAGGAGAACACATGGACACAGGGAGAGGAGCATCACACACTGGGGTCTGTTGGGGGGAAATAAGGGAGGGATAGAGGGGGGTGGGGAGTTGGGGAGAGATAGCATAGGGACAAATGCCAGATATAAGTGAAGGGGAGGAAGGCAGCAAATCACACTGCCATGTGTGTACCTATGCAACAATCTTGTGTGTTCTTCACATGTACCCCAAAACCTAAAATGCAATTAAAAAAAAAAAAAGACTGGCAAGGAATTTCAAGAGGCAAACCAAAGCGTAATCAAATTTCATCTTTAACCTGTCATGAAAAGAGAAGCATTGTGGTGGCTCACACCTGTAATCCCGGCACTTTGGGAGGCCAAGGTGGGCAGATCACAAGGTCAGGAGTTTGAGACCAACCTGGCCAAATGGTGAAACCCAGTCTCTAGCAAAAATACAAAAATTTGCTGGGCGTGGTGGTGCACACCTGTAATCCCAGCTACTGGGAAAATTGAGCCAGGAAAATCACTTGAACCGGGAGGCAGAGGTTGCAGTGAGCTGAGATCATGCTACTGCACTCCAGCCTGGGACAGAGTGAGACTCCATCTCAAAAAAAAGAAAGAAAGAAAAGAGAAGCATTATATATCTACCACTCCTAGATATTAATTAACAATATATTGAGTTCAAAAACTTTTATTCTAAGATTTTATCTCAAGAAGCATTATGTATCTGCCACTCCTAGATATTAATTAACAATTTATTGAGTTCAAACACTTTTTATTCTAAGATTTCATCTCTGTCCCATTTGGCAAGAGCAAGAGCAGGTAGCAAGCCTGTGAGTGGCAGTGGATTAAAGGGGCGGAGTAACAGAAATTCCTTCCCTTCTCTGCTCCTCTTGGAGTGAAGCTGGTTCAGGCTCCACAGGTGCATGTGCACTAGGACTCTGCTCCTGAGACATGAGGTGAAACCATTAACCCCAAGCCTGACGGTCCACTTGTATTTTCCACGTAGGTACGTGCAGCACTGATGCAATTATGAGGAGTCTCAGTGTGGGTGGAAATGCTCCCTGCTCTATTATCCCTCGGGATCTGAAGGACCCGCTGGCTTCAGCCTGGTCAATCAGTGATCCATGGGCTGACATCAGAGCCACGCAAATTACAGACTTGGTGCCTGATGGAAAAGAAAAAGAAAGAGAAAAAAGCCTGAAACTACAAGAGAGAGTTTAGGGCAAGCCTAGAATTTCTCAGTCTGGGAGGAGGGGAGCTGAAAGAATGGGGAAAATTTGTCTCAGGGAAATAACTTAGATGACAAAGCCAGAAAGAAGCAGCATTGGGGTGGGGTAAAAAAAAAATACAGGAGAGAAGAAAACAGTTACAGCTTTCAGGTAGCAGGCAGTTTTCTAGTAGTTTTTAAGAAAATCTGCTTAGAACCATAAAAACATAATAGCTTAGAATGGAAAAGAAAGAAAAGCAGTAATCGATTCAAATATGTCAAGGTAGGCTTCCAGCAAGTGGTTCTGGTTCCCACCTAGAACAACCATTGAGTCAGGAGAAGGAAGTATGAATCTCTGGATCTTCTGCTCAGGGACCCAGACAAAAGGTCTCTGCTTTAGGGCTCTCTTAATCATGAAAGTCAAATCATTTCAACTTAATATGTCTCTTGACCTTGTTCTACATCAGATAAGTTCCCTAAGGCATAGCTGCCTCTGCAGATTGGGCTTGGGGCCAATTTGTTCCACTTGAGGGGAAAATAGAAGCACCTGTAAAATTGCCCAGGAACTAAAGTCTTGGAAGGAAAAGGCCTATTTGAGTTTAGGAATCCAAGCACTTTGGAGGCCAAGGCGGGCGGATCAACTGAGGTCGGGAGTTCAAGACCAGCCTGACCAACATGGTGAAACCCCGTCTTAAAAAAAAAAAAGGGCCAGGCGCAGAGGCTCACACCTGTAATCCCACCCCTTTGGGAGGCCAAGGCAGGTGGATCACGAGGTCAAGAGATCGAGACCATCCTGGTCAACATGGTGAAACCCTGTCTCTACTAAAAATACAAAAAATTAGCTGGGCATGATGGCGCGTGCCTGTAATCCCAGCTACTCAGGAGGCTGAGGCAGGAGAATTGCCTGAACCCAGGAGGCGGAGGTTGCGGTGAGCCGAGATCGCGCCATTGCACTCCAGCCTGGGTAACAAGAGCGAAACTCCGACTCAAAAAAAAAAAAAAAAAAAAGGAATTCTTACCCTGGGCAACATAGGGAGACCCCCATCTCTACATAAAATTTCTGGGTGTAGTGGAACGTGCCTGTGGTCCCAGCTACGTGAGAGGCTGAAGTGGGAGGATTATTTGAACCCAGGAGGCTACAGTGAGCTGTGATCACGCCACAGCACTCCAGTCTCTGTGACAGAACAAGACCCTATCTCAAAAAAGTGAGAGTGAAAGGACAAAGAAATCTGTAACTGTTATGAGTGTCAGATTTAGACTATGTCCAAGGTCATGTTGAGGTCTGGAAGCAGTGGGTGGATGAGCAGAAAGAACACTTGGGGGGCCGTAGGCTGGTGAAAGATGATTTTATTCAGCAGCAGCTCTCATCAACAGCTTTCTCACACTGTCTGCCCTGCCTCGACTGTCTAGTCCGGCTCCCACACACAGCTTTGTGGCCCCTGCCTTCAGGGTCAGCCACTTAACTCGTTCTCTCTGAGCACGAGCAAGCTGAGCTATGTCCTGGCTCCCCGCTGTCCATCTGCAAGAAACACACTCCATTTTGCCTTCCTGGTTCCCAATTTACACTTAAGAGTAACTGAGTGCTCGCTTCGGCAGCACATATACTAAAATCGGAACGATACAGAGAAGATTAGCATGGCTCCTGCTCAAGATGACACGCAAATTCATGAAGCGTTCCGTATTTTTAAAAAATAAAAATAAAAAAAAGAGTAACTGACAACATTAATTGAATTCTTTTTTTTTTTTTTTGAGACATAGTTTCGCTCTATTGCTCAGGTTGGAGTGCAGTGGTGTGATCTCAGCTCACTGCAACCTCTGCCTCCTGGGTTCAAGCGATTCTCCTGCCTCAGCCTCCTCAGTAGCTGGAATTAGCTGGAATTACAGGCGAATGCCACCATGCCCAGCTACTTTGTGTATTTTTAGTAGAAACAGGGTTTCCCCACATTGGTCAGGCTGGTCTTGAACTTCTGACCTCGTGATCCACCTGCCTTGGCCTCCCAAAGTGCTGGGATTACAGGCATGAGCCACTGTGCCCGGCCTAACTGAATTCTTATTGTGTACCAAACACCATTATTTAACACTTCACGAACATTAATCCTCATAGTAGGCTGGCACAGAGATTCATGCCTGCAATCCCAACACTTTGGGAGGCCAAGGCAGGCAGATCATTTGAGGGCAAGAGTTTGAGACCAGCCTGGGCAACATAGGGAGACCATGTCTCTACCAAAAAAAACAATCCTCATAATAAACTGAGGCAGGAACTATTATTTATTATTATCTTCATTTTGCAAATTAGGAATCTGAGACTTAGAGAGTTTAATTTGCCTAAAAACACAGCTAGTTAGTGGCAAAGCCAGGCTTTGAACACAAATCTGTGAGACCCAGGAGCCAAGACTCAACCACCACACCATATCGCCTCCTTAAACAATTGTACACCTTAAACAATTCCCTTCCATTCAAAAATTGAGACCGGAATGATACAAGGTAGTCACAGGAGGACAGAAAACTCCAGGAAGCAGTTTCACTTGACTGGCAAAAGGAAAATGTAAATAGCTGTCTAAGAGGGATTGAAAACCAGGATGTGGGCCACACTAGCTAAGACCAACTGGATCCAACATGACACTGGATTTGACCCCGGTTCCTCCTAGGACCTCATTATACACTTATTAACATATTAAATCATACACCCCCCAGCACCACGACAGTTCCTGGAACAACAGAATTTGGTGTAAAAATGGCTGCAACCACCTGACCAACATGGCGAAACGCCATCTCTACTAAAAACACAAAAATTAGCCCGGTGTGGTGGTGGGTGCCTGTAATCTCAACTACTCGAAGCCTGAGTTGGAGAATCGCTTGAACCCAGGAGGCAGAGGTTGTGGTGAGCCAGGATCATGCCATTGCACTCCAGCCTAGGTGACTCAGTCTCACAAAAAAAAAAAAAAAAAAAAAAAAAAGCCAGCACCACAGTTCCAAGAAATCTTCCCCGTTTTTATTTTTTTTTTAGAGACAGGATTTCTCCATGTTGGTCAGGCTGGTCTCGAACTCCCAACCTCAGGTGATCCGCCCACCTCGGCCTCCCAAAGTACTGGGATTACAGGCGTCAGCCACCGCACCCAGCAAAATCTTCTCTTTTTTCCAGGAATCTTCATAAATACTCCATCCCTCAGTTAAAGAAACGCATAAAGACAGAAACCCCATGGTGGCTCACACCTGTAATCCCAGCACTTTGGAAGGCTGAGGTGGGTGGTTCACCCGAGGTCAGGAGTTCAAGACTAGCCTGGCCAACAAGATGAAACCCCGTCTCTACTAAAAATACAAAAATTAGCTGGGTGTGATGTCTGGAGCTTGTAATCACAGCTACTTGGGAGGCTGAAGCAGGAGAATCGCATGAACCCGGGAGCCAGAGGTTGCAGTGAGCCAAAATTGCACCACTGCACTCCAGCCTGGATGACAAGAGTCAGCAAAACTCCGTCGAAAGAAAGAGAGAAAAAGAAACCCCAAACCCTGTTGCATGTCTGTCTTTTTTTTTTTTTTTTTTTTAGCTGTACCAAATGTGTATCCTAGCATTATTAAAAGGCCCACAGTCAATATAAAAAGTCCCATCAGTTTAATAACGATTAAAAAAAAAACCCCAAAAGTGGCCGGGCACAGTGGCTCACGCCTGTAATCCCAGCACTTTGGGAGGCCAAGGCGGGCGGATCACGAGGTTAAGAAATCCAGACCATCCTGACCAACATGCTGAAACCCCGTCTCTACTAAAATACAAAAATTAGCTGGGTGTGGTGGTGCATGCCTGTAGTCCCAGCTACTTGGGAGGCTGAGGCAGGAGAATTGCTTGAACCCGGGAGGTGGAGATTGTAGTGACCCGAGATTGTGCAACTGCAGTCCAGTCTGGCGCCTGGCGACAGAGCAAGGCTCTGTCTCAAACAAACAAACAAACAAAAACCCAAAATTGGAAAACTGAGGGGCAGGGGAAGAGACACCTGGGCCGGGGCAAGAGGAGCGCTGCTCATGGCACCAGGCCTGGCCACGGGCCCCCCGGTATTGCTGATGCTACTGTTCCTACGCGGGGGGGCGGGGGGGGCGGCAGTAGTCTTGTGGGAGCCACCGTTCGCCTGGGTGGGGGACCCTCACTTCTTCTGGGGTGCGCTTAGCTTTTACATGCCCCGGATCTTGTCCAGCAGGCCAGAGATGAAGGTCTCTGTGGGTTTGTAACAGTCACCCAGCAGCTCCTTGACCCTGGCAGCCCAGGCATAGTCACTCTCCATGTAGAGGAGCTCATCCACGTCAATCTCCAGTTCTAGGATCTTTTCTTCCTGGCAGTCATAGAGGCGCGTGAGCTGGTACAGGATCCACTCCTTTATGACGCTCTTCCATAGCTCCTTGCAGTCAAACTTGACGGTGACCTTCCCTTGGTGCCTCGCTGGGCCCTCATCATCTGCGCGGCTCTGCGGTGAGAGCGGCGGCACCGGCACCGGCGCCTGCGAGCGGCTGCAGCATTGGGGCGGGGAGAAGGGGGCGGGCGGGGGCCTCCCCGGGTCTGGCCTGGCAGCGCACCCCCGCTTTCCCGCCCTTTGTCCCCCGTCTGTCTTTCTTGAGTAGGCCTGCACTCCCCTTCGTTTTTTTTTTTTTTTTGTTTTTTTTTTTTGCTTTGTAATAAATCCTACTTTCATTATTTTCTGATTTGTCCTTGAATTCCTTCTGCAACGGTGTCAGAGGCCCCTCTGGTGTTTGGTGACCTCTTCTATCCCACTGGTATCAAAATCTTGCTCAAAGACTATCTTTTTCATAAAATCCTGTTAATGTAGATTCACTAAACATTCCACATTAGGGCAAGAGCCAACTCATTTCATTTCTTTTTTTTTGAGACAGGGTCTTGCTCTGTCACCCAGGCTGGAGTACAGTGGTGCGATCATGGCTCACGGCAGCCTCAACCTCCCCAGGCTCAGGTGATCTTCCCACTTCAGCCTCCCAAGTGGCTGGGACTACAGGTGCACGCCACCATGCCTGATTAATTTTGGTATTTTTTTTAGAGATGAGGTTTCATCATGTTGCCCAGGCTGGGCTCAAGCAGTCTGTCCACCTTGGCTTCCCAAAGTGTTAAAATTACAGGCATGAACCACTGTGCCCAGCTAACTCATTTCTGTATAGATGTTAATACATATCTGTATCATGTTTGCTTTTTATTTAAATAGGAGGCTTTTCTTCCATGCCTACCTTCCACCCACTCTCCAAGTATATTTTTCATGTTTCTGTTCTCTCCAAAACTACATAAAATTAATTCCTCCTATGCTTCCTCTTCTTTTCCCAGAAAACTCCTATTATTCTTTTTTTTTTTTTTTTTTTTTTTTTTTGAGACGGAGTTTCGCTCTTGTTACCCAGGCTGGAGTGCAATGGCACGATCTCGGCTCACCGCAACCTCCGCCTCCTGGGTTCAGGCAATTCTCCTGCCTCAGCCTCCTGCGTAGCTGGGATTACAGGCACGCACCACCATGCCCAGCTAATTTTTTGTATTTTTAGTGAGACAGGGTTTCACCATGTTGACCAGGATGGTCTCGATCTCTTGACCTTGTGATCCACCCGCCTGGGCCTCCCAAAGTGCTGGGATTACAGGCTTGAGCCACCGAGCCCGGCCAAAACTCCTATTATTCTTGAAGGTCCCCTTAAAATACTGGCCTTTGTGATGCATTCCCAGTTTCCTCTAGGCAGCATTCCAGTACTACAGTCTATCTGCTACCCTTCAAACACTTCTTACTCCACTCAAGCACTTTAACACATTCTGAATATATAGTCATTGAGCAATGTGTTGTTAGGTAATTCATCCTTGTGAAAACCTCAAGGAGTGTACTTAAATAAGTCTGGATAGTATAGCCTACTATACACCTAGGCTTTTTGGCTATTACTCCTAGGCTATGAACCTATACAACACGTTACCCTACTGAAGACTATAGACAACGCAATGGGAAGTATTTATGTGGCTAAATATATCTAAACAGAAAAGGTGCAATAGGCCAGGCACAGTGGCTCACGCCTGTAATCCCAGCATTTTTGGAGGCCACAGAAGGAGGACCACTTGAGCCCAGGAGTTCAAGACCGGCTTGGGTAACAAGGAAAGACACTTTACAAAAAATTTAAAAATTTGGCCGGGTGCGGTGGCCCACGCCTGTAATCCCTGCACTTTGGGAGGCGGAGGCAGGTGGATCACCTGAGCTCAGGAGTTTGAGACTAGCTTAGCCAACATGATGAAACCCTGTCTCTACTAAAAATATAAAAATTAGCTGGGCACAGTGGTAGGTGCCTGTAATCCTGGCTACTCGGGAGGCTGAGGCAGGAGAATTGCCTGAACCCAGGAGGCGGAGGTTGCGGTGAGCCGAGATCGTGCCATTGCACTCCAGCCTGGGTAACAAGAGCAAAACTCCGTCTCAAAAAACCACCACCACCACCACCAACAAAAACAAACAAACAAAAAAAAAACCAGCGACTTCTTGTAAGTTTAGAATACAGCTCCTCCTCTGTATATACTAATCTCTTCAAGTCATCTCTCACAAATTGGTTTCAGATGGACTCTTGTGAAACCTTTCAGTTTGATGGTCAGGAGACTGGGTTCTAACCTTAGATTCACAAACAACCTACGTGTAACTCTGCTTCAGTTTCACACTCTTCTGGAAAAAGGAGGGGGGAAAAGCACATAGCACTCTCTTTACCTCTTCTTTCCCACTTGCTGCTGCTTTTTTTTTTTTTTTTTTTTTAATATCCCACTTGCTTCTTTAAAGGCCTTCAAAGAGCTTCTCTTCTAAGCCTGGAGCCTTCTATATTACCATTCTCTCATTTTCAAGAAAAAGACTGAGGGAGGAGATGAGAAACATAGAGTCCCAAAGATGGTGAAGAATCACATAGTGAGGCCCTGCAGTCTCAGCGGACAGAAAAGGAATAGGCAAAAAATAAACTCCAGGGCAATTAAAGACCTAAAGTTGTAAAAACAAAACACCAACCAAGTTCAAAATTATCTAGTGCTCACTTCTGCAGCACATACACTACAACTGGAATGATACAGAGATTAGCATGGCCACTGTGCAAGGTTGACATGCAAATTCATGAAGCATTTCCATAATTTAAAAAAAAATTTTTTTTTTTGAGACAGAGTCTCGCTCTGTTGTCCAGGCTGGAGTGCAGTGGCATGATCTTAGTTCACTGCAACCTCCGCCTCCCAAGTTCAAGCAATTCTGCTGCCTCAACCTCCCGAGTAGCTGGGGTAACAGGTGAGTGCCACCACGCCTGGCTAATTTTTTGTATTTTTGGTAGAGACGGTTTCACCGTGTCAGCAAGGATGGTCTCGATCTTCTGACCTCATGATCCACCCACCTCGGCCTCCCAAAGTGCTGGGCCACTGAGCCTGGCCAAAAAAAAAACTTTTTAAAGGCCAAGGACAGTGGTTCATGCTTATAATCCCAGCACTTTGGGAGGCTGAGGTAGATGGATCACTTGAGTCCAGGAGTTCGAGACCAGCCTAGGCAACATGGTGAAACTCTGCTCTACAGAAAACACAAAAACTAGCCAGGGATGCTGGCACATGCATGTAGTCCCAGCTATTTGGGAGGCTGAGGCAGGAGGATTGTTTGAGCCTGGGATGTGGAGGTTTCAGTGAGCCAAAATCACAAAGTTAAAGGAAATAAAACAAGATGCAGGAAAATAAGTGCCACATGGAAATAAGTGCACCACAAGGTGCGGTGGCTCGTGTCTATAATCACAGCACTTTGGGAGGCCAAGGCGGGCAGATCACGAGGTCAAGAGTTAGAGAACAGCCTGGCCAATATGGTGAAACCCCATCTCTACTAAAAATACAAAAAATTAGCCCGGCATGGTGGCAGGTGCCTGTAATCCCAGCTACTCGGGAGGCTGAGGCAGGAGAATGACTTGGACCCGGGAGGCGGAGGTTGCAGTGAGCCAACAGCACACCATTGCACTCCAGCCTGGGAGACAGAGTGAGACTCTGTCTAAAAAAAAAAAAGAAAAGAAGTGCACCATTGCAGTCCAGCTTGGGTGACAGAGTGAGACCTTGTTTCAAAAACAACAACAACAACAACAACAACAAAATTATCTGAAAAAAATAGTGTTTTTATACTAATGATAAAATTTTAGCAATAAAATTATGAAAAAGCAGAAGTCAAAATGGACAATTCTGATTAAATTGACTATTAAAATGTTTAAAACTCCCATCTAAAAAACTTTTTTTTTTGAGACAAAGTCTCACTCTGTCACCCAGGTCGGGGTGCAGTGGCCTAATCACAGCTCACTGCAGCCTTGATCTCCTGGGCTCAGGTGATCCTCTCATCTCAGCCTCTGAAGTAGCTGGGACTACAGGCACATGCCACCACACCTGGCTCAGTTTTTCCATTTTTTTGTAGAGACAGGGTTTCACCATGTTGCCTAGGCTGGTGAAAAGCATTTTAAACAGGGTTAAAATATAAGTGACAGAAAAGGGGATAAAAAGATTACTGCAACATGTATATCTAAAAACGATGGGTCTCTAGTATCTGAAAAGGACTCCTACAAACCAATAAGAAGAAGCAGAAGATTAACAACCCAACAGAAAAATGGATTAGACTAGGAATGAATAGATATTCCCAAAAGAAATTCAAATGATCTATAATAGATAATAATATCTACTCCACTGCTCTAGTAATCTGGAAAATGCAAATTAAACTGACAATGAGATTTGTTTCACATCTACAGGACTACCAATAATCTAAAATTCTGACCATTTTAAGTGTTGGTGAGGATGTGGAAAAACTAGGGCTCTGATATCCTGTAAAACTGATAGAGCCACTTTGGAGAGCAACTTGATGTTGTCTACTCAAGTTGAAAATGCACTTATTCTTTGATCTAGAAAGTCTACTATCAGATAAATGCCTTAAAGCACTGTTTTTCAATCCATTAGTGACTCATAAAATCAATGTAGTGAGTCGTGTCCAGCATTTTACAAAAATGAAATAGGACAGAGTGCAACAGAGTAGGAAATAGAGTGCATATAGCAAGGGGAGGTATTATTTTATTAAACTTTTATTTAATGTATGAACTGGGCCTTAATAGAAAAGATATTTCCATAGTGGTTTCAAAACAAACTTCTGAAAATATTGCTTAATAGAAACTCTCATGCATTGGCACTAGGAGACCTGTTGGAGGATATTCCCTGAAATGCAGTGTTTGGAATAATGAAACACTAAAATCAATGTAAAGGTTGATCGGTAGCAAACGGGTAAGTAAACTGGGTTGTATTCATGTGATGGAACACCATTCCGCAAGCTAAATCAATGAACTTGCCGGGCATGGTGGCTCACGCCTGTAATCCCAGCACTTTGGGAGGCCAAGGCGGGCAGATCACCTGAGGTCAGGAGTTCGAGACCAGCCTGGCCAACATGGTAAAACCCTGTCTCTACTAAAAGTATTTAAAAAATTAGCCAGGCGTCATGGCGACCAAGTGTAATCCCAGCTGCTTGGGAGGCTGAGGCAGGAGAATCACTTGAACCCGGGAGGTGGAGTTATAGTGAGCAGAGATCGTGCCATTGCACTCCAGCCTGGGCGACAGAATGGGATTCTGTCTCATAAAATAATAATAATAATAATCAATTAAAATTTAAAAAATGAAAGCAGACTAATATAAAAGTGATGCCTAAAGGGAAGGAGAAAGGGAGGAGAATGGGACTTGGAAGGTGAAAATAGTTATGATACTATTTATTCATTTTGGGTAGTGAATACATAAACGAATGTTATAGTATTTTTTTGCTATTATCCTTTTAAAATATTTTTAACACATAAAAAAGAAATGAGAGGCCAGGCGCGGTGGCTCACACCTGTAATCCTAGCACTTTGGGAGGCCGAGGTGGGTGGATTACCTGAGGTCAGGAGTTCAAGACCTGCCTGGCCATCATGGTGAAACCCCATCTTTATTAAAAAAAAAAGAAAAGAAAGAAATGACATTAAGTGGGTTTTTGGGAATTAAGTTTTACTTTTGCTCAGAGATCTGAAGGAGTATCATAAGACTGTATTAACCATTAGTTATTAAAATCCTTGGCTGGGGCCAGGCACAGTGGCTCATGCCTGTAATCCCTGCTTTTTGCGAGGCCAAGATGGGTGGATCACCTGAGGTCAGGAGTTCGAAACCAGCTTGGCCAACATAATGAAACACCATCTCTACTAAAAATACAAAAAATTAGCGGAGTGTGGTGGCAGTCGCCTGTAATCCCAGCTACTCAGGACGCTGAAGCAGCCAAATTGCTTGAACCCAGAGGGCAGAGTTGCAGTGAACCGAGATCGCCCCACTGCACCCAGCCTCAGCAATGAGTGAAATTCTGTCTCAAACAAAACAAAACAACAAAAACCCTTGGCAGGGCCTGAGGAAGTGGCTCACGCCTGTAATCCCAGCACTTTGGGAGGCCGAGGGTGGATCACTTGAGGCCAGGAGTTAAAGACTGCCTATGCAACATGGCAAAACCCTGTCTCTACTAAAACAAAAATTAGCCAGTCATGAGTGGCGGTACACGACCTGTATTAGCCTGTCATCTTGTAGCAGGAGCGGCCGCGGGAAACAGATCTCTTGAACACCGAATAAAGGAGGGAGGAGTTTATTTGGCAGGGAGACCAGGCAGTAATTTGTCAAAAACCCAGCTCCTCTAACAAAGGAAGGTTCTGCCTTTATATAGGCTTATACTTTAGATGTTACACGTGGAAGAATCTTAGGTTCATACTTTTAGGACTCACATGTGAAAAGGTGTTGGTTTCCAGTTTCAGGAATCACATATGAAAGGGTTCCGGTTTACAGTTTTAGGACTCACATGTGAAAAGGTTTCTGGTTTGATCTTGTTTTAAGTAAAAACGTGCCTTCAGGAGAGTTTCCCCAAGGCCTAGCCTGTCACCTATAGGAAGGTAAAACCAGAGGCGCCAGTCGGTCAACCTTTTCTTCTATTGAAATGCAGCATGATAGTCAAAGGGGAAGTTGATCTGAGAAGCCTGGGTCTCCCTCTTCACCCCTGCCTTTGAGACCCTCACCACTCTATAATTAGTGAGAAGTCTCACCTTCGTTCTCACTTTCCAGATTTTCTGAAGAAACTGATATGTTTCATATAATATACTTGTGATGTCATCTTTTGGCTAACTACAGCAGTGATGAATCCCCTAATCATCTGAAGGAACGGGGGAGTAGACAAGGGAGCAGCAAACAAACACCTAATAGTATTATAACACTTATGATGAGGGATTTGAATCCTCCCAAGGATGAGAACCAACCTCGGAATAAGGACTCAGGGTTAAATCCGTGCCACACCTGTACAGGCACGTGTGCCAGTTTGGTCATGTCTCGCACAATATCCTCCACTGTTTGCCCCTGGTCATCTATGTGCAGACAGCAGTTGGTTAGATTGAATTTTCCATAGACTCCTCCTTTGGCTGCTAGCAAATAATCTAGGGCCAGCCGGTTCTGATAAATCACGTTTCTCATTTGAGTTTTTTTGTTGTGCTAAAAGGGACAGAGCTTTGCCTGTTTCATTAGTGAATATTTTCTTTTTTTTTTTTTTTTTTTTTTTTTTTTTTTTGAGACGGAGTCTCGCTCTTGTTACCCAGGCTGGAGTGCAATGGCGCGATCTCGGCTCACTGCAACCTCCGCCTCCTGGGTTCAGGCAATTCTCCTGCCTCAGCCTCCTAAGTAGCTGGGATTACAGGCACGCGCCACCGTGCCCAGCTAATTTTTTTTGTATTAGTAGAGACGGGGTTTCACAATGTTGACCAGGATGGTCTCGATCTCTTGACCTCGTGATCCACCCGCCTCGGCCTCCCAAAGTGCTGGGATTACAGGCTTGAGCCACCGCGCCCGGCCTCATTAGTGAATATTTTCAAAACAGCCTGCAACTGGATAATCCGGTTGAGCATGTAAAAAGGGGTCTGGTATCCCCATGAGCCATCCTCCGCCCATGTGGCCGGCCCATAATACTCAATAATTCTCTCCAGTGGCCACTTAGCATCTGTCCATTCTCCTATCTTTAGGTTTCTTCCACCTGTCTCAACAGATGATAGGAAGGAAGAGGGCTTAATGATGCCTATGACACAGCTACCTGTCCATCTCATGGATTACACACCTTATACTGAGTACCATTATATAAACAGGTTCCCTTCTATGCCCCTGTACATTTATAAGAACTGTAGGACAAAAGAATGGCAGTAACTTTTACGCCCTATCTGGTGCACATACTGAGGGCATTCTTTAAAATCAGTTAAGGTTCCCAACTGTACAAGTCCAAATATTAAGAACAACAAGTCCCATGATGAATTTCCTCATACTTCAGCCATGCATGGACCAGCCAGCTTCTGGGATATGGCTGGAGCAAGGCTTTTTTTTTTTTTTTTTTTTTTTTTTTTTTTAAGGTGACTCTGCAGTCCTTGCCTTGGTCTAAGTCTCAGCTGTTGCTGGTTTTTTACACAGCTGTGGTGGATTCAGGCTGGGAGTCCCTCTACCTTCACAGCTGTGTGATTGATAAGGATCAGGTCTGAGGTCCTTTCCATTGTGGCTTTAGAGGGACTGTACTCCGGTCCTTTATCCACACATGATTACCTAGTGAGAAAGGGTGAACTGGGGAGAAAAAGGCTTACAGAACATCTGTTATTTACTCAGGTTGAAGTATCCTAAGGATTCTCCCTAGGGTTAGTAACTAGCATCCTAACTCAATCTCTCCCCACTCCTGAGGAGTTCTTAGGAGTGCCCAGAGTAGGGGAGGGGGCCTATGGTATAAGACTTCATAGGGGAATATCCTGTTTTTCCTAAAGGGGGTGCCTCTAATTTTGAATAACACAAAGGGAAGTGCCTGCACCCACTTTAATCTTGTTTCCTGACACACTTTCCCTAAGCTGTTTTTGATGGTCCAATTCACTTTTCCACTTTTCTGGAACTCTGAGGTCAGTAGGCAGTGTGCAGTTTCCAGGTGATACCTAAGACCATTGCTGTTTTCCAGACTAAATCCGCCACAAATGCTGGTCTGTTGTCTGATCCGATGCGCAGTAGCAGTCCAAACCTAGGGATAAGATCTTGAAGCAGCACATGGGTTACTTCATGGGCCCTTCCAGTCCCACCCAGAGTATGTGCACACCAGGATCCACAAATACTTATGTCCCCCACACTTGGACGTTTCAGTAAAGTCTACCTGGAGATCTTTAAATGGAGCTGCTCCATAAGCTTGAATGTCAGGGAGAGTAGTTGGGACCCTGCCTCACGTTGTGTTGCCGACATGTAATGAATACATCTTGGTGCCACAGTTTTAGTCAAGGCTGATAAGTTTAAGATGTAAAAGTACTGGCCCAGCATCTTTTCAAGTGACTCTTGACCTAAATGAGTGGTCTCATGTACGGCTTGTACAACCGCTGCACATAGAAGGCCCTGGTATTTGGCAGGCTTACCAATGAGGTCTTTCGGTATTCATTAGAGACACCGCTGTGTGGGGTGCTTTGATATTTAAATTCTTCCCAGAGTTGAGGCTAGAATCTTTGATTGCCATTTTTCTTCTTCCTTTATTTTCTTTCTGACAGCATGAAAAGACTGTGTTAAATTGGCTAGCTCCAAAGCCAGAGCTGACAGAAGTTTTGCTTTTAGCTTCTGCCCCATTTAAAGGGTGTCTTGTCTTCTCCCCTCCCACCTTTGTCACTTTGTGTAAGGGTTTGGCCAGTACAGCGAAGTTTGGAAATCCACAATTTACAAAACCCACCACTCCCAGGAGCTCTCTTACCTGCTTCTAGTCTCAGGTTCTGTCACTTTGCAAATGGCTTGCTTCCTCTCTGCTTCTAGGCTGCATTCCCCCTTCTAGATAGTGAGTCTCAGATATTGCATTTGCTTTTTGACAAATCTGGGCTTTCCTTTTAGACACTTTATACCCACAGTCCTCCAGGTGCCGAAGTAAGGCATTTGTTTGCGCACCCAACTGCCATGGGGTGTCCCAATAGCAGGTTATCAGCATACCGGGGCATCATGCAAGCAAGAAGCTTCTAGGGGGCGGTCACAGGCTGATGCCTCCCCAGTGATGATGAGTTTCTGAGCCCCTGGGAAGCTGGGTCCAGGTGTATTGAGTGGTTACACCTCCTTCTGGGTTTCTTCCACTGAAATGCAAATAGTTTTTGACCCTCCAAGGCCAGTCCAATGCTAAGGAGGTATTCTTTAAGTCCAATTAAGTGAACCAACTATCCACTGCTGGCAATAATCCCAACTGCGTGAATAAATTGGGTGCAAAGCCACACAAGCCCTGCATGGGCCTGGGCGATAATATCAGTCCTCTGCTTCTGGCTAGGAAGTCTCCACGTTCCTTCCCAAGGAACAATGAGAGCCTGGATAACACCCCAACGGAGGCGGTTTTAGCTACAGGGAGTCTTTTTTATTGAATGGGATAGTGGCCCTTGATTTGCGCAAGAGGTTTTGCCGGAGAAGAGGCGCAGGGGCAATTCATTAAGTACAAGAAAGTCCATGTTAAAAAGACGCATAAGCAGCTGATGGCAATCAGCCCAAATGGGGTTATGAGTCTGAATAATAGTTTGCAGTAGATCAATGAGAGCTTGGGGTTTCTCGGTATAAGACGGGTTGTTATTTTTCCAATTGATAAGATCAGCCGAGGTGAACAGCAGGTACGTGAAAACACGCCTTTCTACCATGTGCATCCTCATCCACTCCCGTGTACCTCTGCTCTCTTAAAGGCATCTGCACCCTGGCCTTGGGTGCCAGAGAGGGAGTTCCCTCCAGGAAGTGGGCAGCAATGGGCAGAGTTTTTCCACACTCTCTTTTGTCTGCTCTGGAGGATTTAGGGGTGTGCAGCCCTGGTGGGGATGCTGAGGCTTCTGGCCCAGGGGCAGGGAGTCCTTGAGGAGGAGGAGGAGGAGGCATTATTGGCAAAAACTCTTCTGCCGCTCGGTCGACCAAAACCTTGGGAGTCCGCTTTTCTTGGTGGTGAGGGGGATGGTGGTTTCTAGCAGTCTGTCCCTTGGCTACTAAAACAGTCGCTGCCTGCTCTCTTAGCCACTTCGGAGGGTTTAACACTAACTGCAACCACGAGTCTATGTATGGAAATTGATCAAGGTGTTCTAGCTTGCCGTATATAACCTCATGCCTTACTTTGGAGACAAGGGGCCTGTCAAGGGTCCCCTTTGGGGGCCAACCTACACTAAATGCTGGCCAATCTTCCCTACATAAAACCCTTAATTTCTCTGGTGTCATAGTTGCTTTATAATTTCCCACTAAGTCCCTTCTTCAAATTTTTCAGCATGGTTTCTAAAGCGGTGAAATGGCTATGGGAGTGACCCATATTAACACTTCAAAGAAACAATTCCCACAGTTAGGAGAGTGTTAGTTCACTCACAGCAGTTCCCGTTCTGCCTAGCAAGACACAGCATGGAGCACTCTCCGATTTAAATTCACTTCAATCCTTTTACAACACCCAGAGTTCTTCACTCAAGCCTCCTGTGGCTGTCTCTAATTCTTACAAATTGCTCGATGCATGAGGCCCTTCCTAATGGGCCTGAAACCT
This sequence comes from Aotus nancymaae, assembly GCF_030222135.1. NCBI lineage: Eukaryota > Metazoa > Chordata > Mammalia > Primates > Aotidae > Aotus > Aotus nancymaae. Next base: position 34,930,269 of record NW_026988428.1, read on the forward strand.
TTTACGACTGATGAGTCCAGTTGGACCCATCTACACACACAGATATACATCCAATAGCTCTCCTTCCAATTCAAAACGATAAGCAAAATCTTCCAAGGTTAGTTACAGAGAGAGCTACCTCGAAAAGTGCCAATCTGGCATCCGTGGGTGATCAGGCCACGCTTCCATCCAAAATGGGGTGGGCTACTTTCCCGGGTTCAATCTTACCAAATTCAGTTGTCCAGACTTCCCCAAATACTCGTTCTTCCTCTGTGTTCACCCACTGGGTGGATCCACACTGCAGGGCCTCCCTGCTCCGCTCTGGCGAGGCTTTTCCACCGGGCACACACCTGCCCAGGAGGGCTCTCAGGATACGTCACCCCAGCGAGCAGGAGTCCCCCTGCAGGGATGCTCCACAGGGCTAGGCAAACCACCTAAGAGACTTTTTCCCCTGCCATCTGCTATCCAAGACTCACTTCCTGGCCAATGCACCAAAAATGTAGCAGGAGCGGCTGCGGGGAAACGGATCCAGCCGGGAGACCAGGCAGTAATTTGTCAAAAACCCAGCTCCTCTAACAAAGGAAGGTTCTGCCTTTATATAGGCTTATATTTTAGATGTTACATGTGGAAGAATCTTAGGTTCATACTTTTAGGACTCACATGTGAAAAGGTGTTGGTTTCCAGTTTCAGGAATCACATATGAAAGGGTTCCAGTTTACAGTTTTAGGACTCACATGTGAAAAGGTTTCTGGTTTGATCTTGTTTTAAGTAAAAATGTGCCTTCTGGAGAGTTTCCCCAAGGCCTAGCCTGTCACCTATAGGAAGGTAAAACCAGAGGCGCCAGTCGGTCAACCTTTTCTTCTATTGAAATGCAGCATGATAGTCATGGGGGAAGTTGATGTGAGAAGCCTGGGTCTCCCTCTTCAGTCTTAGCTACTTGGGAGGCTGAGGCACCAGAATCACTTGAACTTCGGCGGCACAGGTTGCAGTGAGCTGATACTGGGACACTGCACTCCAGCCTGAACAACAGAGTGAGAAACTGTCTCAACAAATAAGAAATTAAATTAAATTAAGCCCTTGGCCAGGTTCAGTATGTTTCATCCCTGTAATCCTGGCAATTTGGGAGACTGAGGTAGGAGGACTGCTTGAGGCCAGGAGTTTGAGACTGACTTGGGCAACATAGTGAGGTCCTGTCTCTACAAAAAAAGTAAAACTAACAAAAAACAAAACAAAACCCGGGGCTGCCTGCCCTCAGCGGCGGCGCCTGATGAGGGTGCTATGGCCGCTGGGCGCAGCGTTTAAGAGTGGTGCACGACCCGCGGCGGCGATGAGGACGACGACCAGTATGCTTGGTGCCCCTGTCTGCAGAGTCGCCACTCCCGCCTCTTCTACGGTCTCTGCAATGCGGGCCCACGGCTTCCTCCTTTCCTGCCCAGCTCCCCGCGGGCCTCGGGGTTGCAGCAGCGAGAAGCACTGAGGAGCACCAGGAGGACCTGGCTGGCCGTAAGGATTCATGCGCTCGCCACCCCGTTCGGCCCGGGCTTCATGTGAAAGAGGGACGGGCCTGGCCCCCCCGGCCCGTGCCAGACTCCTCGAGCGCCCCTCCGGCCCCCAGGGTCCCAGCAGCCACCCCCAACTGGGCCGCGGTGACAGGCCACGCAGGGGTGGAGCGGCGGGTTCGGCCCCTCCTGAGGCTGTCTATGTCCCTGTGGAGCAGCCGCAATCTTGAGATGCTATTGTGCCATGAATCTCCATGATACAAGGAAATCAAGGCAAAGAAAGATTAAATCATTTGCCTGAGGTCACACACCTGGTCATAAAGAATGCTGATGGGAGAACCATTTTCCTAATTTTCAAATTGTAGAGCTGTTTGCCATGATGGATGATCAGCAAGCTTTGAACTCAATCATGCAAGATTTGGCTGCCCTTCGTAAGGCCAGTCAACCAGCATTATCCTTGCAGGAAACCAGAAAAGCAAAATCTTCATCACCAAAAAAACAGAATGCTGTCCGAGCCAAATTTGAACATAGAGGAGAAAAAAGAATCCTTCAGTTCCCCAGACCAGTTAAACTGGAAGATCTGAGATCTAAAGCTAAAATTGCCTTTGGACAGCCTATGGATCTACATTATACCAATAACGAGTTGGTAATTCCATTAACTACTCAAGATGACTTGGACAAAGCTGTGGAACTGCTGGATCATAGTATTCATATGAAGAGCCTCAAGATATTACTTATAATAAATGGAAGTACACAGGCTACTAATTTAGAACCACTGCCATTACTAGAAGGTTTGGACAATACAGTATCGGTAGCAGAGAGGAAAAAAGGGCTTTCTATAATAGTAGAGATAGAAGTTCTCCTCCCCCAGGATACATTCCAGATGAATTACACCAGGTTGCCCGGAATGGGTCATTCACTAGTATCAACAGTGAAGGAGAGTTCATTCCAGAGAGCATGGAACAAATGCTGGATCCATTATCTTTAAGCAGTCCTGAAAATTCTGGCTCAGGAAGTTGTCCATCACTTGATAGTCCTTTGGATGGAGAGAGTTATCCAAAATCACGAATGCCTAGGGCCCAGAGCTACCCAGATAATCATCAGGAATTTTCAGACTATGATAACCCTATCTTTGAGAAATTTGGAGAAGGAGAAACATATCCAAGAAGGCATCATGTTTCATATCATCATCAAGAGTATAACTTTTCCAAGAGCTAGAAGGACCCAGGGGACCAGCTTCTGGTCTCCTGTTTCAGTCCTACTGATCACTCCTTAAGCACTAGTAGTGGAAGCAGTATCTTTACCCCAGAGCATGATGATAGTCAAATAAGAAGGAGGGGAAGTGACACAGACAATCCTACTCTGACTGTAATGGACATCAGCCCACCTAGCCGTTCACCTCACGCTCCAACCAACTGGAGACTGGGCAAACTGCTTGGCCAAGGAGCCTTTGGAAGGGTCTACCTCTGTTATGATGTTGATACAGGAAGAGAATTGGCTGTTAAGCAAGTTCAATTTGATCCTGATAGTCCTGAGACCAGCAAGGAAGTAAACGCACTTGAGTGTGAAATTCAGTTGCTGAAAAACTTGCTACATGAGGGAACTGTTCAGTATTATGGCTGTTTGAGGGATCCCCAGGAAAAAACACTTTCCATATTTATGGAATATATGCCAGGGGGTTCAATTAAGGACCAATTAAAAGCATATGGTGCTCTTACTGAGAATGTGACTAGGAAATACACCCATCAGATTCTGGAGGGTGTCCATTATTTGCACAGTAATATGATTGTCCCTAGAGATATCAAAGGCACAAATATCCTGCGAGATTCAACAGGCAACATCAAACTAGGAGATTCTGGGGCCAGCAAACGGCTTCAGACCATCTGTCTCTCAGGGACAGAAATGAAGTCTGTCACGGGCACACCATACTGGATGAGCCCTCAAGTAAACAGTGGAGAAGGCTATGGAAGAAAAGCAGACATCTGGAGTGTTGCATGCACTGTGGTAGAAATGCTAACTGAAAAGCCTCCTTGGGCTGAATTTGAAGCAATGGCTGCCATCTTTAAAACCGCCACTCAGCCAACAAACCCAAAGCTGCCACCTCATGTCTCAGACTATACTCGAGATTTCCTCAAACAGATTTTTGTAGAGGCCAAACTGAGACCTTCAGATGATGGAACTCTTTTTTTTTTTTTGAGACGGAGTTTCGCTCTTGTTACCCAGGCTGGAGTGCAATGGCGCGATCTCGGCTCACCGCAACCTCCGCCTCCTGGGTTCAGGCAATTCTCCTGCTTCATCCTCCTGAGTAGCTGGGATTACAGGCACGCGCCACCATGCCCAGCTAATTTTTTGTATTTTTAGTAGAGACGGGGTTTCACCATTGTGAGGTTTGTTCTTGGGTTCTTGCTGAGTTTAAAAGGAAGAAACTGAGGCCAACACAAGAAGATCCAATATGAAGGAATTTATTCAGCCTCCCGGGCGAGGTTCTGCGGAGGGACCAGAGAAATCGCACAGACTCCTCTCAGACGTGGGGTTTTATAGGGAGTGGGAGAGCTCGACTGGTTGTGGGAGAGCAGCACTACTATTGGGTAAGGTTACAAGCCTTTGTTTGCATACAGGACTTAGCTGCTATTGGTTAGAATTACTTGCCTGCTATTGGCTAGAAAGACTTGGCTGCTATTGGCTAGAAAGACTCGGCTGCTATTGGCTAAAATCACAAGATCCTGCTTGCATACTGGGTTCTTTAAGGGAAAGCCAGGCTGTGCGAGAAGGGGAAAAAGGAACAACCCAAGCATATCCGAGCTTTCGGAAAAAAGGCAGAGGGGTGTGTGCGTCCGAGCTCTCGGTGAGGCAATCGGCCTTACAACCATGTTGACCAGGATGGTCTCAATCTCTTGACCTCGCGATCCACCCGCCTCAGCCTCCCAAAGTGCTGGGATTACAGGCGTGAGCCACCGCGCCTGGCTGATGGAACTCTTAAGGCACATGTTTGTGCATTATCACTAGCAGCCAGTTACCTCTCCTGTGCCTCTACCTAGCCCCCATCTATTCATTCACCTTCTCTCTGACTGCACTTTTCTTTTTTATAAAAAAAGAGAGATGGGGGAGAAAAAAAGACGAGGGAAAGTATTTCTCTTGATTCTTTGTTAAATTTGTTTAATAATAATAACCTAAATTTTTTATATTTAATCTTTTTTCCTTTACAAGAACTTGAAACTTTTTTTAAAATTTTTATAATGTTCTGATGTGGATCAGAGAGATAAAGTACTTTAGTACATAGGCACTCTTTCTAGTACACAAACAAATCATTTGGAATACCTAAAGACTGTAGAGTCTTTTCCTCTATCACTGACATATCAGTGGTGATGGGAAGACATGGAAAACAAGGAGAAGAACATGATGTATAATTTGTAGTTTTTAGTGATAGTATTTAAAATATATCCTCATTTATGGGGTTGAGCCCTAAACTTTAGGGTAGGTACTCAACTTAAAGAGTATAGGTTTCTTCTTATATCGGCATTCTTTAGATCCTAACCTCTGTCTACCAAGCTTTTTGCTCAGTAGGAGTCTTGATAGAAGATACAAATCTCTAAGAGCTATGTTTATTTGTAATCCTAACCAGTATAATAAGCAAATACACTATAATAGATCCATCTTACTGGAATCTGTAAACCTTGAGGGATAGCTTTCTGCTTAAAACAAAACACACACACACACACACACACACACACACACACAGCTTTTTTATTTTAAAGTCAAGTCATGAGCATATCCAAATAAAAGACAAAAGGAGACTGTTCTTATTAAATGTGTGAGCAACCTGTCTCTGTGGCGCAATTGGTTAGCGTGTTCGGCAGTTAAATGTGTGAGCAGTATGAGACCACATTTGCCAGTCAATAGAAAAAAAAAAAAGAACTAGGTGTTTAGTATATTTTAAACTGTGTTTTGATTGTTTTACTTGAGGGAGAAGTCTCAAAATTAAAGGAATGGAGAAATTAAAAAAAAAAAACAAAACCCTCTTTAAGCCTGGGCACAGTGGTTCACACCTGTAATCCTAGTCCTTTGGTAGGCCAAGGTGGAAGAATGCCTTGAGGCCGGGAGTTTAAAACCAGCCTGGGCAACATGGCAAGACCTCATCCCGATAAACAGATTGAAATACAAACAAAAACTCTTTCATTCTGGATTTTCCCCCCAGTCAGCTTGTCAAACTTAGTAAATTAGTATCTTAAAATGGCAAATCACTGCAGTTATTACCTCTACTACAAAAAGACTTTATCTAGAGACTTTACCTTTCCCTAAAGTTTCATTTTTCCATATCTTTTTTTTTTTTTTTTTTTTGAGACAGAGTCTGGTTCTGTCACCAGGCTGGAGTGCAGTGGCTCGACTCCGCTCACTGCAACCTCTGCCTCCTGGGTTCAAGCAATTCTCCTGCCTCAGCCTCCTGAGCAGCTGGGATTACGGGCACATGCCACCACACCCGGCTGTTTTGTATTTTTAGTAGAGACAGGGTTTTACCATGTTGGTCAAGTTGGTCTTGAACTCCTGACCTCATGATATGCCTGCCTTAGCCTCCCAAAATGGTGGAATTACAGGCGTGAGCCACTGTGCCCAGCCCACAGCTTGGTTTTATACATTGTAGGGAGACATGAGACATCAACATGTGTAAGATGTACATTGGTTCAGTCTGGAAAGGTGGGACAACTCAAGACTGGGGAGAAGTCTTCTGTGTCATAGTTAAAGAGACAAACAGTTGCATTCTTTGAAGTCTCTGATTAGCCTTTCACTGAATACACATGTGAGAGGAGGGTGGAGGAAAGAATCACTTATGCTTAGGCTGGGCGGTGGCTCAAGCCTCTAAACCCAGCACTTTGGGAGGCCGAGGCGGGTGGATCACAAGGTCAAGAGATCGAGACCATCCTCGTCAACATGGTGAAACCCCGTCTCTAATAAAAATACAAAAAATTAGCTGGGCATGGTGGCGCGTGCCTGTAGTCCCAGCTACTCAGGAGGCTGAGGCAGGAGAATTGCCTGAACCCAGGAGGCGGAGGTTGCGGTGAGCCGAGATCGCGCCATTGCACTCCAGCCTGGGTAACAAGAGCGAAACTCCATCTCAAAAAAAAAAAAAATACAAAAATACAAAAACTGGCCGGGCATGGGGGCTCACGCCTGTAATCCCAGCACTCTGGGAGGCCAAGGCAGGCAGATCCTGAGGTCAGGAGTTCGAGACCAGCCTGACCAACATGGTGAAACCCCGTCTCTACTAAAAATACAAAAAAAAATTAGCTGGGCATGGTGGTGCACATCTGTTATCCCAGCTACTCAGGAGACTGAGGCAGGAGAATGGAAATCGGAAGGCAGAAGTTGCAGTGAGATGAGATTGCACCACTGCACTCCAGCCTGGGTGACAGAGTGAGACTCTGTCTCAAAAAAAAAAAAAACCCAAAAATTAGGTTGGCATGTGGCAGCACACACCTGTAGTCCTAGCTACTCAGGAGGCTGAGGCACGAGGATCACTTAGCCCAGGAGTTTGAGACTGTAGTGAGACACTGCACTCTAGCCTGGGAGACAGACCAAGACCCTGTCTCTTAAAGGAAAAAAAAAAAAAAGGCCGGATGCAGTGGCTCACACTTGTAATCCCTGTACTTTGGGAGGCCAAGGCAGGTGGATCACTTGAGGTCAGGAGTTCAAGACCAGCCTGGCCAACATGGTGAAACCTTGTCTCTACTAAAAAAATACAAAAATTGGCCGGGTGTGGTGGCTCACACCTGTAATCCCAGCACTTTGGGAGGCCGAGGGGGGCAGATTATGAGGTCAGGAGTTTGAGACTAGCCTGACCAATATGGTGAAACCCCGTCTCTATTTAAAAACAAAAAACAAAAAATAAATTAGCTGAGCATGGTGACACATGCCTGTAATCCCAGCTACTCAGGAGGGTGAGGCAGGAGCATTGCTTGAACCCAGGAGGCAGAGGTTGCAGTGAGTCGAGATCAAGCCATTGTGCTCCAGCCTGGGCAACAAGAGCGAAACCCTGTCTTAACAACAACAAAAAAGGGCCAGGCGAGGTGGCTCATGCCTGTAATCCCAGCACCTTGGGACGCTGAGGTGGGAGGATCACGAGGTCAGGAGATTGAGAGCATCTTGTCCAACATGGTGAAATCTTGTCCCTACTAAAATACAAAAAAATTAGCCAGGTGTGGTGGCATGCGCCTGTAGTCCCAGCTACTCGGGAGGCTGAGGCAGGGGGAATCTCTTGAACCCAGGAGGCAGAGGTGGCAATGAGCTCAGATTGCGCCACTGCATTCCAAACTGGTGAAAGAGCGAGACTACGTCTCAAGAAAAAAAAAAAGGTAACAGCATTTACTTCAAGAAGTTATAGTGGGGAATAAATGAGTTAATATACATAAAGCACTAAAACCAATGATGGCACAGAGTACCTGTTCAATAAATGTTATTATTCTCATTTCAATTGGAACATGAAAAACAAGTAGGAGTAATCTAGGGGGAAGGGAAAGGGGGAAAAATTCTACGCAGAGAGGGCAGCAGGTGCACAAGCCTAGAGGAAGAACTGCCTGGCCTACAGAACTGAAAGATTAGTCTCTCTTTTTTTTGTTTTTTAAGAGATGGGGTTTCACCATCTTGGCCAGGCTGGTCTTGAACTCCTGACCTCGTGATCCACCCATCTTGGCCTCCCAAAGTGCTGGGATTACAGGCATGAGCCACCAAGCCCGGCCTAGATTAGTTTCTTAGTATAGAAAACTCAGTGGAAAGAGATACCATACAATGAGGTTGGCGAGGCAGGCTGAGGTCAGTACTGAAAGGCCTTGTAGACTGTGTTAAGGAGACTGAATTTGATCCTAGGAGTCTGAGGAAACCTGAAAGGTTTTTTTGTTTGTTTGGTTTGAGACAGAGTTTTGCTCTTGTTGTCCAGGCTGGAGTGCAGTGGCACTACCATGGCTTACTGTAATCTCTGCCTCCCTGGCACAAGCGACTCTCCTGTCTCAGCCTCCCAAGCAGCCAGGATTACAGGCATGCGCCACCACACCTGGCTAATTGTTTTGTATTTTTAGTAGAGACGGGGTTTCATCATGTTGGCCAGGCTGGTCTTGAACTCCTGACCTCCTGACCTCCTACAGGTGATCCACCTGCTTCGGCCGCCCAAAGTGCAGGGGTTATAGGCATGAGCCACCGTGCCTGACCAAAAGGTTTTATAAGGAGAGGTGACAAGCATAGATTTGCAATTTTAAAAGCTCTCTCTGGCTACATACAACGTGGAGAAGTGGTTGGAGGGAAGACAAAACACATGGCAGGGAAACCAGTAAGGGGGCTGCTGTAGAAGTCAGGACCAGAGGCTTGCAGCTTAGCGTAGGGTAGTGGCAGAGAAGACAGAAGGAAGCTGGCTGATTGAAGAACAGCTAGAAGGTAGAAGCAACAAGATGCGCACGTGTGTGTGTGTGTGTGTGTGTGTGTGTGTGAAGGGGTGCAATGGAGACAGAGGAGTGTGTGTGTGTGTGTGTGTGTGTGAAGGGGTGCAATGGAGACAGAGGTGTGTGTGTGCACGCATGTGAAGGGGTGCAATGGAGAAAGAAGTGTATGTGTGTGCCTGTGAAGGGGTGCAATGGAGAATGAGGTGTGTGTGTGTGTGTGTGTGAAGGGGTACAATGGAGACAGGGGGTGCGTGTGTGTGCGCGCATGTGAAGGGGTGCAATGGAGAAAGAGGTTGTGTGTGTGTGTGTGTGTGTGCCTGTGAAGGGGTGCAATGGAGAAATAGGTGTGTGTGTGTGTGCGCGTGTGAAGGGGTACAATGTAGAAAGAGGTGTGTGTGTGTGTGCCTGTGAAGGGGTGCAATGGAGAAATAGGTGTGTGTGTGCGCGTGCGTGTGTGAAGGGGTGCAATGGAGAAAGAGGTGTGGGTGTGTGTGTGTGTGTGAGAGAGAAGTGGTGCAATGGAGAAAGAGGCCTAAACACTAAATAAATATCTGAGGAAAGGGCTGAGTGCAGTGGCTCACGTCTGTAATCCCAGCACTTTGGGAGATCAAGGCAGGTGGATTGCTTGAGTCCAGAAGTTCAAGACCAGCCTGGCTAACAGGGAAAACCCTATCTCTACTAAAAATACAAAAATCAGCTGGGCGTGGTGGTGCGTGTCTGTAATTCTAGCTACTCAGGAGGCTGAGGTGAGAGGATCACTTGAGCCCTGGAGGTCAAGGCTGCAGTGGGCCATGATAGCACTACTGTACTCTAGCCTGGGCGACACAGCAAGACCCTGTTTCAAAAAGAAAATGAATAAATAAAAAAGTCTGAGGAATGACGTGTTCCTGCCACATTCTTTCATTGCATGAAATGCCTTCCCCTCTACTTCATCCTTCCAGACATAGTTAGTTCCTTCCTATTTTCTCCACAAAACTCTGATTTTGTCTCCTTCTTTCCAAGAGAGTTCTGGAATTTGAGTTGAACATTCTTGAGTAGTTGACATGACTCAGAAACTACCTGAATATGGCCAGGCACAGTGGCTCATCTCTGTAATCCCAGAACTTTGGGAGGTTGAGCTGGGCAGATCACCTGAGTTCAGGAGTCCAAGACCAGCCTGCCCCACATGGTGTAACCCTGTATCTACTAAAAATACAAAAATTAGCTGGGTGTGGTGGCAGGTGCCTGTAATCCCAGCTACTTGGGAGGCTGAGGCAGGAGAATTACTTGAATCTGGGAGGTGGAGGTTGCAGTGAGCTGAGATCATGCCACTGCACTCCAGCCTGCGGGACAGAGTGAGACTCTGTCTCAAAACAAAACAAAACAAAACAACCTGAATAAGGAGACCACGTCTTAGTCAACTTTCTTTTCTTTTTCTTTCTTTCTTTCTTTTTTTTTTTTTTGAGACAGAATCTCATTCTGTTGCCCAGGCTGGAGTGCAGTGGCGCGATCTCGGCTCACCACAACCTCCGCCTCCCATGTTAAAGCGATTCTCCTGCCTCAGCCTCCTGATTAGATGAGATTACAGGCATCTGCCACCATGCCCACCTAATTTTTTTATTTTTAGTAGAGACGAGGTTTCACCATGTTGTCCAGGCTGGTCTCGAACTCTTGACCTCAGGTGATCCACCCACTCATCCTCCCAAAGTGCTAGGATTACAGGTGTGAGTCGCCTCGGTCAGCCGTCTTAGTCAACTTTTTATCCCATCCACCCCATCTACCCAACACTTGTGAAGATCCAGAACCATGTTTTAAAACTTCTCCTCTGACTGCACGAGTGGTACAGTCATTAATAACCTGTGCTAATATAAAGCTCTGTGACCCCATTATACAGATGTGGGAGCTTTCACAGCTGTACTCTCTTTGGATCCTCACAGAATTCTTATAAAATAGGTACTACTATAAGGGAAATAAACTCAGAACTAAAGTGACATATCCAAGGTAACATTCACGAAAAGAAATGGCAGTGCCAAGATTGAACCTACATCCAGGGAACCCACCTGGGATGCTCTACCACCCTCCATGAAGATTGAATATTCATATATATCCAGGAGGACTGCTAACTCTTGGAGGCAGCTGAGTACCACTTCTGGGAATCCTTCTTGGTTTCAAGTATTTATTCGAAAATGTTTATGGAGCACCCTCTATGTGCTAACTACGGCAGTGTTGGAGGTGCAGCAATGAAGAAGGCAGAGAAGATGCTTACCCTCATTCTAGTTCAGGGAGCCATCAAAAAAGGACACAAATATATAAACACTATAAGTGATAGATGCTATAAACAAAATACAAGGCCGGGCGCGGTGGCTCACGCCTGTAATCCCAGCACTTTGGGAGGCCGAGGCGGATGAATCACAAAGGCAGGATATTAAGACAATCCTGGCCAACATGGTGAAGCCCCGTCTCTACAAAAATACAAAAAATTAGCCGCGTGTGGAGGCACACACCTGTAGTCCCAGCTACTGGGGAGGCTGAGGCAGGAGAATCGCTTGAAACTGGGAGGCGGAGGTTGCAGTGAACCGAAATCCCGCCACTGCACTCGAGCCTGGGCGACAGAGCGAGATCCTGTCCCAAAAGAGAAAAAAAAAAAGAGAGAGAGAGAGTAACATTAGAATAAATGTGAAGTGTGTCCTTTTTTGCTGGCACTACTTCAGATAGGGTGGTCAGAGAAATCCTCTCAGAAAAGTAACATTTGAGACAGCTTGGTCTTCGGTAGGCGCTTAACGAAAACCATTTTCCCACAAACTTAGCTCTGGAAACGACAAAGAAAGGAAAAAGTGTACTTAGTCTGCACAAGGGCCGCTCCCAGGCCTCCAACCTGCGTTGCCAGACTGTGACTGGAAAGTGGACAGTTCCCGGCCTATCCACGCCGCCACCATTAGAGGGCGCCGCGGGTCCTCCCAGCCCCCAGGAGGCGCCATGGCCCCAGGCACTGCCAAACTGACATCTGGTACCTAACAGTCGAGGCCCCGACGCCCCGCGTCCAAGAAGAGGGCAAGGGCGGCGCTGGGAAGCCATGAGGCCCTAGGGAATCGCGGAGGGTCACTGGGCCCCTCAAGGAGAGGGCGTCCTCAGCATTGCAAACCCACACCAGTGGCATAAGAACTCGCTCCCTCGGGGACAGCCTGTTTCCGGCGCCTTTAAACCAGGAAGTACTACTGTGTCCAATCCTGGCCCTCCTTTCGCACTTAGTGTTTGAGTCCTTCCTCTCCTGGCTTGTGCTGGAGCCAAGGAGGCTAAGGCTACCAATCAGCGCTCAGAAAAGGCGCATGCGTCTTCGAACGAACGCGACTACGGTTAACTTTGACCCAAAAGCAACCTCCCCTCTCTCGCTTCCTTCGCTGTCAAGATGGCGCTCTCCAGGGTGTGCTGGGCTCGGGCTGCTGTGTGGGGTTCAGCAGTCACCCCTGGACATTTTGTCACCCGGAGGTTGCAACTTGGTCGCTCTGGCCTGGCTTGGGGGGGCCCTCGGTGAGGGACCTGTAGCGAGAAAAGCATTTTTGACGTCCAGGTTCTCAGTGTCTGAACCTTGCTTGCATTCTGTCTCTTAATTCTCAGAGTTCCACGCCTTGGCCCTGGAATTTTTATTCTTCTGCTCCGGATTCAAACTCCGATCCCCACTAGTGATTTGGCTTCCTGGCCCTCTCTACTCTCAGTGCCCCATATTGTCTGGTCTCCCCGCGTGTCCTGAGCTCATCTTTCAGCCTCACTTTTTCGGCTCAGGTTTTGCCGCTATCTCGATTCCACCTCTCTCCGACTTAGCCTGCAGTTCAAATTGTCCCACAGGCATTGCGCTCTCTCCAGAGTCATACCCTGAGTTCCTTTCCTGCCTGGCCTTTGCTTGATCTTTGTTTCTCAGTCTGATTGCCTATCTCTTCTTGACCCTAAGATCTTCCTTGGATTTCAGAAGTGTCAAGCCTTGGCATACATTCTCCGAGACTCCTGCTTTACGTTAGGGACTCAAGGCGTGAGGGAACTTCTAGGACTGGTTCCCAGCTAGTCTCTTTGATCTTCCTTGTAGGTCTTCAAAGCTTCACCTTTCTCCAAAGGCAGATGTGAAGAACTTGATGTCTTATGTGGTGACCAAGACAAAAGCGATTAATGGGAAATACCATCGTTTCTTGGGTCGTCATTTCCCCCGCTTCTATGTCCTGTACACAATCTTCACGAAAGGTAAAAACGAAACTCTCATAGAAATTCCTGAATCAGCTCTTGGGCAGGATCAGAGAGTTCGCATAAATAAGATCATTTGCAGGTTCTGCTATGGGGATGTGAGCCGAGGTATCTTATATTTCATAAATGCTTGTGCCTTAAACTAATTCTTATAAATTAGCACTTCTTGAGAATATTTCTGGAAAGATGTTACAAGAAACAACTTATGACAGCAGCATGATGGGGGAGGGAGAATATAGGTATGTTCTTGTACTTTTCTTAACCACACACCTGGCTAGAGTAGAAATTTTTTTGTCCAGCACAGGGCAGGGATCTCTGGCTGTACAGACCTGCCCTGTGATTGATTTCCTGTGACCCATAGGAAAATGAGGTCTAACCCTTGTTACGAATCTATATTAGGTAGCATGTTGTAGTGGAAATAGCACTGCATAATACTTGGTTTCTAAATGTTTTGTTTCAAATCAGAGATCCTTAGTTACTAGATGATATGTGTAGTGCCAGGTGTCTACTCTGGAGCCAGATTGCCTGAATCAAATCCCAGCTCATCACTGTGTGGTTGGACTAATTAATTAACCTCTCTGTTCATTGGTTTTTTAATCTGTCAAATGGGAGTTATAGAACCTACCTATTTATCACATGGTTGTGAAGATAAAAAACTCAATACATGTAAAGTACATAGAACAGGTCCTGATCCCTAGTAAGTGCCAAATAAATATTAGTTATTGTCATCTAAATGTTAGATAACAATATTGTAGGTTGGTACAAAAGTAATTGGGGCTTTTGTCTTTCAATGGCAAAAACCAAAATTGCTTTTGCACCAACCTATAATATGCTCTATGTTGTTTTTTTTTCTTTTTCTTTTTTTTTTTTTTAAAGATGGGGTTTCACCATGATAGCCAGGCTGGTCTTGAACTCCTGACCTCAGGTGATCCACCCACCTCGGCCTCCCAAAGTGCTAGGATTACAGGCGTGAGCCACCACGCTCCACCAATATGCTCTACGTTTTTATCATAACACTGTACTAAACGTCACTGTCAACTCTGAACATTATCTTAATTATTACTAGCTTCATGGACTTGAAAAATTACCCTTAATCTGTAAAGTGGAGACAAAATTGGCTGCTTTCTCTGTTCTCATGTAGATAAATAGGATCAAATGAGAGAAAGAGATGAAAGCATTTGTTGTTTTATTGTTTTTTTTTTGAGATGGAGTTTTGCTCTTGTTACCCAGGCTGGAGTGCAATGGCACGATCTCGGCTCACCGCAACCTCCACCTCCTGAGTTCAGGCAATTCTCCTGCCTCAGCCTCCTGAGTAGCTGGGATTACAGGCACACGCCCCTGTGCCCAGTTAATTTTTTGTATTTTTAGTAGAGACAGGGTTTCATCATGTTGACCAGGATGGTCTCGATCTCTTGACCTCGTGATCCACCCGCCTCGGCCTCCCAAAGTGCTGGGATTACCGGCGTGAGCCACCACGCCTGGCCCTATTTTTTTAAAGACGGGGTTTCACCATGTTGGTCAGGCTGGTCTTGAACTCCCGACCTCAGGTGATCCGCCCGCCTTGGCCTCCAAAGTGCTTGGATTACAGGCGTGAGCCTCTGTGCCCGGCCGCAATTAGATTACTTTAAAAAGTGTTCCTGGCTGAGCACGGTGGCTCACGCCTGTAATCCCAGCACTTTGGGAGGCTGAGGTGGGTGGATCATGAGGTCAAGAATTTGAGATCAGCCTGGCCATCACGGTGAAACCCCATCTCTACTAAAAATATAAAAATTAGCCAGGTGTGATGGCGGGCGCCTGTAGTCCCAGCTACTCAGGAGGCTGAGGCAGGAGAATCGCTTGAACCTGGGAGGCAGAGGTTGCAGTGAGCCAAGATAACATCACTGCACTCCAGCCTGAGTGACAGAGCAAGACTCCGTCTCAAAAAAAAAAGTGTTTCAGGTTGGGCGCAGGGGCTCACGCCTGTAATTCTAGCACTTTGGGAGGCTGAGGTGTGTGGATTGCTTGAGGTAAGGAGTTTGAGACCAGCCTGACCACATGGTGAAACCCGCCTCTACTAAAAATAAAAAATTAGCCACGCTTGGTGGCACATGCCTGTAATCCCAGCTTCTTAGGAGGCTGAGGCAAAAGAATTGCATAAACCTGGGAGGTGGAGGTTGCAGTGAGGCAAAATCACACCACTGCACTCCAGCCTGGGTGACACTGAGACTTCATCTCAAAAAAAAAGAAAAGTTCCAGAAAGGAGATAAACTAATATCTGGCCAGGGAATACAAAGGGTTAATTTAGCAAGACTCTGAGGTTAGGGAGCTTGGTTTTTAAAAAGGACTGAGCAATGAAATGGAAGAGGGAGACCATTCTATAGCAGATTACAGAAGCCCAACTTAGCTAGAAGAGAGGCGATGTGCTAGGGGAAAAAGATTTTGAAAAGAGATTTGGGTTAATCTCAGAGTTTCAAGTTACCTAGTTTCTATTATTGCGGGGGGCAGGAGTGTTTGCATGTGATTGAACGTGGAGTAGGAAGCTGTGGTTAAGATTCAAACTGGGATAACATCGCACTCTGTCCTCTACTTTAATGAGGCAGGATTTCGGATGTTATGGGCTGATGCCAAAAAGGCTAGAAGAATAAAGACAAATATGTGGAATCACAATATAGAGTTTCATCAACTTCCATACCGGGAGATGGAGCATTTGAGACAGGTATGGGCCAGGGGCAGATATCCAGAAGTTCATGGTGAGGTAATTACATTTAATCAAGATCTCAAGGTTTTTTTCTTTCCTTTGTTCATGATTGATCAAACTTTTGCCCTTTGCCATAAGAACCAAATATTGAACTGAATGAAGCATCAGATTATTTGTAAGAATTGGGTTCATCCAGAGTTGTAGCCTTCCATAGCAAGAGCTCCATAGAATTTCTGGCACACTTGATGAACAAAAGTTGTAAACACTAAAATCCAATTAGATTCTGAATATATGAAAGTCTGCAAGAGCGGCTGGGCATGGTGGCTCACGCCTGTAATCCCAGCACTTTGGAAGGCCGAGGTGGGTGGATCACCTGAGGTCAGCAATTTGAGACCAGCCTGGCCAACATGTTGAAACCCCGTCACTACTAAAAATACAAAAATTAGCTGAGTGCGGTGGCAGGTGCCTGTAATCCCAGCTACTCAAGAAGATGAGGCAGGAGAATTGCTTGAACCCAGGAGGTGGAGGTTGCAGTGAGCAAAGATCGTGCCATTGCACTCCAGCCTGGGCAACAAGAGCAAAACTCCGTCTCAAAAAAAAAAAAAGACAGCAGGGATTCAAAGGGCATCACAAAAATAGTATTTGGTGGTAACTTGATGGGTAGTTTTGAAGCTGAGAGTAAGAATCTAGGACCCATTCTGCAGATCAGGAAGAGTTCACTGAAAGACTTGATATAATGATATAATGTCAGGCTCTGTACTGGCCATTATTTGGGATACAGAAGTAACCAAATCAGAGGTTTTGTCCTTAAGGAACTAACCATTCAGAAGTAGTTAGAAATAATCTTGGGGACCATGTGCGGTGGCTCATGATTATAATCCCAGCACTTTGAGAGGCTGAGGTGGGCAGATCACTTGAGGTCAGGAGATTGATACCAGCTTGTTCAACGTGGCAAAACCCCATCTCTATGAAAAATACAAAAATTAGCCTGGTGTGTTGGTGCATGCCTGTAATCCCAGCTTACCTGGGTGGCTGAGGCAGGAGGATCACTTGAACCCAGGAGGCGGAGGTTGCAGTGAGCCAGGATCACACCACTGCACTCCAGCCTAGTGACAGAACAAGACTCTGTCTCAAAAAATAAAGAAGAAATAAATTTGGTTCTTGTTCTGGGATGTAATGGAAGTTTACTGTATAGTGGGGTGGAGGGATTGTCTCTTGTATTAATAACTTATTTGGGTTAAACTGCGTCTGTGTTTATTTCTGCTTAGTTCCGCCAAGACGTCACCAAGTGTCTTTTCCTAGGTATTATTTCCATTCCACCTTTTGCCAACTACCTGGTCTTCTTACTAATGTGAGTACAGACTTCCGTCTCCCCAGCATCTTGAAGATGTATCAATTTTTTAAAATTAAGAATTATTTTAAGCAGAACTTTTCATTTCAGAAGCTAGTCAGAGGTTATCAAACTTCTCCTCCAGTCTTCTCATTATCCCAAGGTTCATAAAAGCCACTCAGGAAGACCTTGGTTACTGGGACACATCACAGCTAGAGGTGCAGGTGGCCTAGACGCTCCTATCTCTTAGCTGCCCTGAGTGATGTGAAATAAGATAATGACCTTCTCCATCATCCATAGAGGCAGCAACTCACTCCCCGAGAGAGAGCAATTTTGGACTAATTTCTACAGAAAAAAGTGTACTTCGTATTCTGATAACATGTTCTTATTACTTCATAAACAAAAATGACATTTCTAAACTGTGGTCTTGCATGTCATTAATTATCTATTGCTGTATAACAAATAACCTCAAAGCTTAATAGCATAAAACAGTAGTATAAATCATTTTCATGATTTTGTAGGTCAAGAATTAGGGCAATGCTAAGGTGGGCGGTTGATTTCTCTCTTCCATGTAGTGTTAACAGAGGTTCCTTAGTGATATTTAGCTGCTGAATGGACTAGTCTGGAAGGTCCAAAGTCACTCTTAGGTCTGGTGCCCTGGCAGGGATGGCTACACGGCTAGAACTGTGAACCAGAGTGCCCACATGTGGCTTCTTCAGTATGGCAGCCTCAGGATAGTGGGACTTCTTACATGGCAGCTCAGGGCTCCAAGAGTGAGGGTTCTAGTGCGTAAGAATCTACGTGACTCTATAACCTTGTCTTGGAGGTCACATAGACTCACTGCTGCTCTGTTCTGTTGACTGAATCAGTCACCTAGATTGAAAAAAGGGAGGATGTAGACCTCACCCCTCCATAAGAGGAGTGCCAGAGAATTTGTGGTCATGTTTTAAAACCACCAAACATGTAAATAAATGAATTAAAAAACAAATTGCGGCTGGACGTGGTGGCTTACGCCTGTAATCCCAGCACTTTGGGAGGCCAAGGCAAGTGGATCACAAGGTCAGGAGATCAAGACCAGCCTGGCTAACATGGTGAAACCTTATTTCTACCAAAAATACAAACAATAGCCAGGTGTGGTGGCACCCACCTGTAATTCCAGCTACTCTGGAGGCTGAGGCAGTAGAATTCCTTCAACCCAAGAGGCGGAGGTTGCAGTGAACTGAGATCACGCCACTGCACTCCAGCCTGGGTGACAGAGCGAGACTCCGTCTCAAAAACAAACAAATTGATTGCCTTTTATATACTGCATATACATAAGGACTGTGCTATAGATTGTCAGCATCACATATAGTGTCCAGGTCAGTCTGCAACTCTGTCCAAAGCATGTTCTTCATATGCTTCAGTTCAAAAGGAGTCATTATATCTGATTGCTGCATGCCAGGCTATTCTACTTGTCCTTTCTTTTTCTTTTTCTTTCTTTTTTTTTTTTGAAACGGAGTTTCGCTCTTTTTACCCAGGCTGGAGTGCAATGGCACGATCTCGGCTCACCGCAACCTCTGCCTCCTGGATTCAAGCAATTCTCCTGCCTCAGCCTCCCGAGTAGCTGGGACTACAGGCACGCACCACCATGCCCAGCTAATTTTTGTATTTTTAGTGGAGACGGGGTTTCACCTTATTGACCAGGATGGTCTCGATTTCTTGACCTCGTGATCCACCCGCCTCGGCCTCCCAAAGTGCTCGGATTATAGGCGTGAGCCACTGCGCCCGGCCTTACTCGTCCTTTCTTTCACATCACATTTCAGTAATGTTGCTTGAAATTGTGCTTCAGTGTGTCTTATAAACTTTCGTCTGAGAGTCACTTAAGAAAAAGGGCTGACTGTGGTGGCTCTCACTAGTAATCCCAGAACTTTGGGAGACTGAGGCAGGAAGATTGCTTGAGGCCAGAACTTTGAGACCACCCTGGGCAATATAGCCAGACCTCGTCTCTGCAAAAAAAAATTTTAAATCTAGCCAGGTATGGTGGCCTGTGCCTATAGTCCCAGCTACTCAGTAGGCTGTGGTGGGAGGATTGCTTGAGCCTAGGAGGTTGAAGCTGCAGTGAGCTGTGATCATGCCACTGCACTCCAGTCTGGGTGACACAGGGACCCTGTCTCTTGAAAAAAAAATTAAAAAAAGAAAAGGAACACTGAGGTAGGAAATAGTGTCTTATCTCTTCTTCCTAGTATTCATGTCTACCAAATGCTTTCTTTGGCTTCCTCTGAAAGAAGCCAGTTTCAGCAAGTGAGTGTGTGATTCTTTCTCCTTTCAGGTACCTGTTTCCCAGGCAACTACTGATCAGGCATTTCTGGACCCCAAAACAACAAACTGATTTCTTAGATATCTATCATGCTTTCCGGAAGCAGTCCCACCCAGAAATTATTAGTTATTTAGAAAAGGTCATCCCTCTCATTTCTGATGCAGGACTCCGGTGGCATCTGACAGATCTGTGCACCAAGGTATTCCTGCAGTTCACCCTTCCTACAAACGTGGATCTTGTTAGATCAGTGTACACTAAAACTAGGTAAGAGGGGTAGTCAGAACTTTCCTAACATCTACTGATCTCTTACCTCTTCCAAGATACAGCGTGGTACCCACCCAGCAATACGTGATATCTTGGCTCTGAGAGAGTGTTTCTCTAACCATCCTCTGGGCATGAACCAACTCCAGGCTTTTCATGTGGTGAGCACTTTGAGGCCTTGTCTTTTCCATAGCCTCACTGTGTTTCAGATCTTTGCTTGAGCTCATTCTATTTGCCTTTCCCCTCCTATGTGGTTGTGTTACAGAAAGCCTTGAGCCGAGCCATGCTTCTCACACCTTACCTGCCTCCTCCCTTGTTAAGACATCGTTTGAAGACTCATACAACTGTGATTCACCAACTAGACCAGGCTTTGGCAAAGCTGGGGATTGGCCAGCTGACTGCTGAGGAAGTAAAATCGGTAAGAACTTGACATCAACCCTCAACCCTTGGTGTGCTTTTGAGCCTACAGCAGGCTGGAGATTTACAGGGGCTCCTTGTCTTGCTTGTTTGTTGTTTTTTGTTTTTTTTTTGAGTTTGAGTTTGAGATGGAGTTTCACTCTTACCTTTGCCCTGGCTGGAGTGCAGTGGCACAATCTCAGCTCACTGCAACCTCCACCTCCCTGGTTCAAGCGATTCTCCTGCCTTAGCCTCCCGAGTAGCTGGGACTACAGGCACATGCCACCATGCCCAGCTAATTTTGGTATTTTTAGTAGAGATGGGCTTTCACCATATTGGCCAGGCTGGTCTCAAACTCCTGACTTCGTGATCCACCTGCCTCGGCCTCCCAGAGTGTTGAGATTACAGGCGTGAGCTACTGCACCCGGCCTATCTTCCTTGCTGTATAGAACCCAGCCTCCTTTTTCTGTCACTTCATTTCTTTTATTTATGATTTATTTATTTTGAGATAGGGCCTCATTCTGTGGCCCAGGCTGGAGAACAGTAGTGCAATCTGGGCTCACTGCAACCTCTGCCTCCCAGTTCAAGTGATCCTTCCACCTCAGCCTCCCAAGTACCCGGGATTACAGGTGTGTGCCACCACGCCTAGCTAATTTTTTGTATTTTTAGTAGAGACGGTTTCACCATGTTTGCCAGGCTGGTCTCAAACTCCTGGCCTCAAGTGATCCACCCACCTTGGCCTCCCAAAGTGCTGAGACTACAGGTGTGAGCTGCTGCACCCAGCCTATTTATTTTTTAGTAGAGATAGGGTCTCACTATATTGACCAAGCTGGTCTCAAACTCTTGGCCTCAAGTGACCCTCCCATCTCAGCCTCCCAAAGTGCTGGGATTACAGGTGTGAACCACCGCTCCTGGCCTTTTTAAAAATTATTTTTTAATTAGCCAGGAGTGGTGGCAGATGCCTGTAATCCTAGCTACTTGGGAGGCTGAGACACTAGAATTGCTTGAACCCAGGCTGTGGATTGCGGTGAGCCAAGGTTGTGCTACTGCACTCCAACCTGGGTGACAGAGTGAGACTCTGTCTAAAAAAAAAAAAAAAAAATTAAATAAATAAAAAAATAAAATTTATTTTTGTAGAGACAGGGTCTGCATGTTGCCCAGGCTGGTCTTGCACCCCTGGGCTCAAGCGATCCTCCCACCTTAGCCTTTCAAAGTGTTGGGATTGCAGGCATGAGCCACTGCGCCCAGTTTCTTGCCTCATTTCTATGTCTTTTTTCTCGATGAACTTAACTAGGGGGAAGGAATTGCCCACAGTAATTTTGGTTTGCATTTCTTTTCTTCGGGCACTTCAGAAAGCAGGGATACTGCAGTTTAGACCTACCGTTTTAGATTAGATAGAACTCTTTGCTTGTCATCTTGTCCATCACTGATTTTCAAATTGCCATGAGGAAAGGCTTCATGTGGGGATGAGATTGTAATTTATTTAAAGGAGATTTAGGATTGTTTGTGGATTTCCATTTCCTTGGCAACTCACTCAATGATTATTAAGGACCATTTCTCTTCTGAGTGGTATAGGCTTGTTATCTCCGTGGTCTGAATTCTACCCATATTGGTGAAGACAGGTGTCGAACTTGGCTGGGAGAATGGCTGCAGATTTCCTGCAACCTTAAAGGTAAAACACTTTTCTTTTCTGTGGTTATACCACTAAAATCCAAGTCACTTTTATATTTTATTCTGAGGTCATTTTGGAGTTAATTATTGAGTACTATGAGACCCTTATCTATCTATCTATCTATCTATCTATCTATCTATCTATCTATCTATCTATCTATCTATCTGTATATGTCTAATTGAAAGGGCACAAACTCACATGCCTATCATGCCTGGGCAGGTAATGAAGTAGGCTGTAGGACAAGAGGGAGTAGTGGGGACTTTGGGGACATAAGAGCGAGTGCATGCTAGTGTGAATCAATTTTCCAACCTTGGCACTTTCTTGTGGGGGGCTGTCCTGTGCTTTATAGGTACTTATAGCAGTTTCCCTAGCCTCTGCCCACTAGATGCCAATAGCACCCCTTCACCTGCAGCTGTCACGACCAAAATATCTCCAGACATTGCCAAATGTCCTGGGGGTGGGGAGGAGAGAGGCAGGATTGTCTCTGTTGAGAAGTATTGGTGTAAAGGCATTCAAACTCAAACCAAAAACAGTCTGGTGACCAAACAAAAAGTATCTGAGGGTATTAGGCTTGTTGGTTCCTGTTTAGGCTACATCTTGATGTTTTCTGGGTCTTTGGATGTTAGGGTAGGCCTACTAATCTTGAAGCTAAGAAGTATCCCCAGAACACCAACTTCTACCAGAAGACTCCCAAGGCGACTGGTGCTTAGTACCATTACCATCTCTGAATTTTCTACTGCAGTCACATGAGAAATAGAGGATGAGTCAATAGGAATATATAGTAGAAGGAAAAGAAGGCATGCTTACAGGGGCTGAAACAAAGAAGGGGAACTTCCAAGAATAACAGCTTCTTAATACCACCCCTCCCTGCACTTGGCTTCCTGCCTCCAGGCTAAAGCCATATATAACAAGGCAGTTATATGGCAGAGTGTTCCCAAGCCAAATCACTAACACTGTGGTGTTTTCAGAAGCTGAGCTGTCTCTCTTGCTGCACAATGTGGTCCTGCTCTCCACCAACTACCTTGGGACAAGGCGCTGAGTGAACCACGGAGCGGATGGCGTTGTCCTGCAGTCACATAGTGTAGCAGTGCGGGACCAAACAGCACTTGCTAGTGAAGTCTGTGTGCACTGTTAAGTGTGTGGGAGGCAGAGAGGAGCAGGTGCCCTGGGCTTCACAGCATGGCTCATATGTGGGAACTGCAGACATTCCCCTCATGGCGAGAACTGAAACAGACCCTCCTGCCAAGCATGGCCCATGTGAGGTGTCATCCCGTCCCCCTCATAATTACTAATAGCTGGAACTGGCAGCAGCCTCTGCTGGGCTTTTACTGTGATGTGTTCAGTTCACATCCTAGGAAGTCAGCTTTTGCCCCAGGTGGGAATCCTTATTTGGCTTAGGACTGATCCACTTCCATGCTACTTCCATCTGTGGGTTTTTGTTGTTGCTGTTAAAGAATCTGTGGCTGACCAGAGCACTCCTTTGGCTGGAGCACTCGTGTCCATGCTTGTACTTCAGTGTTTCCCTCCATCCTTTCTGATATGACCAAAAATCAAGCTGTTTTCTTTGTCCCCCTCATTGGCATGGGCTAATCGCTTCCTTTCCTTTTCAAACCCTTTGAACACCTTGACTTTTTTTTTTTGAGACAGTCTCGCTCTATCGCCTAGGCTAAAGTGCAATGGCACAATGTCAATTCACTGCAGCCTCTGACTCCTGGGTTTTAAGCAATTCTCTCTGCCTCAGCCTCCTGAGTATCTGGGATTACAGGCACCCACCACCACGCCTGGCCAATTTTTGTAATTTTAGTAGAGATGGGTTTTCGCCGTGTTGGCCAGGGTGATCTTGAACTCCTGACCTCAGGTGATCCACCTGCCTTGGCCTCCCAAAGTGCTGGGATTACAGGCATGAGGCACTGTGCCTGGCTTTTTTTTTTTTTTTTTGATGAGTAACCTGTAGGAGTGTTCTATTGGAAAAGATAACAGGAAGTACAAGTGCTTCCTGACCCCTTAATGTTTCCAGCCTTCACTCTTCATTGTCTTTTCTGGGCTTTATTACAGCCCCTGTGATCTTCAACAATTTGCTACCTCCACTCTGCAGCAATCCAACTGTAACACAGTGGCTGCCTTCTTTGGGCCATGAATCAAACCTGTAATGTACTAATTACTGCCCAGCCTGAGGAAATCAGGAGAGGTGTGCATCAAGTTAGTAAGTTAGGTTTAGCTTTTGTGTGTGCATCAGTGGCTTATAGTTCTGTAATAACTTATTGTAAATACATGAAGCACTGTTTTTAAACCCAAGTAAAGACTGCTTGAAACCTGTCGATGGAAATGACATATGCATACTCTAATCACTTTGCTGAGTCTCCTTTTACAAGACTGACATAACCTAACAAATGGGGATTTAATTGGTGAGAATATAACCTTCTGATGGAAATTTTGCAGGAACTGATTTGAAGTTGATCTTCTTGCCAGACACTTTAAGGTGATAACAAGGAAAAAAGAATTTCCTAAAATTAATGGAATGAGAAAACTGGAGCCCACAGTAGGGACAGGGCAAAGTTCCAACAGAGCAGGAGCAAGACCTGCTTCAGCTGAACAGGTACACAAGGGCAGATGAAGCGAGTCCAGCTCTTGGTGCTCCAAAGAGAATATTCTATTTTTCCATCGCAAAATGTTTCTATTGTTAACATTAATTCCTAACTGACCTAATTAGTTTTATAACGAAGCTGGAGAAGCATCCTTTTTCTAACAAGTAACTGAATTGTGGCCTGCCAAGACAGAGTAGCACACCATTCTTTTGAATATTTCTTTAATATTACATTTAAATATTCTCTTTAAATACAGCATTATCACAATGTAAAGAACCTAAAGGGGAAAAAAATTGTTTTCAGAGAACCAGACAAGCTTTGGATTCACACTGAAACTACTACCTGTGTACAGTATGTGAGAAAGGAAATTGGAAAATAATAAACGTTGTGTTAAGAGTCATTTCTTTTATCTAGGCCTAGACTGGCACTGAAGCTATCTGCTTCTATGACCAGAGGCCTAGCTTTCCTAGCAACCATGAGCAAGAATTCTGTCCAACTCAGGTAGCACCAGAAGTGAGATGGACTAGGTTGTAGAAGCCTTTTGCTTGACAAGACAGTTAATGCTCAATGTTAATATTTAGCATTGGAAAGTTTGGGATCAGTGTGAGTCACAATTGTAGAGTTAATGAAGGGGATGGACTTAGATGAAGAAACTACAGGTTTTCAGAAACATCAAATATCTTGTGGGTTGGCAATGAGCTTAATAATTACAGATTCATACTCCTGGTCTGATCTGAAAAGCTAATGTGTTCCTCATTGTGCAGCTGGAATCTACTTCCTAGATTAAACTGGAGCCTTCCTGCAGAGGCAGTGTGCAGACCTTACCCTCCCTTTCCAGCACAAACTTTGAAAAACATTATTATTATTATTTTTTTGAGATGGAGTTTTGCTCTCGTTACCCAGGCTGGAGTGCAATGGCACGATCTCGGCTCACCGCAACCTCCGCCTCCTGGGTTCAGGCAATTCTCCTGCCTCAGCCTCCTGAGTAGCTGGGATTACAGGCACGCACCACTGTGCCCAGCTAATTTTTTGTATCTTTAGTAGAGACGGGGTTTCACCATGTTGACCAGGATGGTCTCGATCTCTTGACCTCGTGATCCACCCACCTCAGCCTCCCAAAGTGCTGGGATTACAGGCGTGAGCCACCGCGCCCGGCCCTGAAAAAGATTATTTTCTCCATAAAGCCAAATTCCCAATTAAGCTTTGTTTGAGGGTACCAGTCTAATGTCGGGGAGTATAGATCAGTTCTGGAGAGTTTCTAGATCTAAGGTACTTAAGACTCTCAACTCTGTTTCACGAGGCTAGGGGATGGGGAGAGATAAGGACCTATGTACTTACGTCCCCTCCAAACATAAAACCAAGCAAAAACTGGAATGAATAGGAAAGGCAGAATGAACTAAAAGATCTATGTGTATTAAATACAAATCCTTTCAGGCTCAGAGTTTAGAGACTTTGGGGGTGAAATGCTGCTGCGACATACATGATGGTTTCTGTAGGACTCCAGGGCCTTAATAAATCCCACCAGAAAAGGCTTTATGAGCAAGGTAAGTAGAAGTAGCGTCTCTCCCCCGCCCCCTACAACACACAGTTTTTCACTTCTTTTGTGGTGAAAAAATAAACCATACCAGCAGAAGTGAAGTATGGGATAAAGGATGCTTGAGAGGAACAGTTTTGCTCCCTACTCCCTCCGTTTTAGAGCAGAGACAAAGATCACTATGCTAATAAAAGGAATCAGTGGTGTTCAGTGGGGGAGATCTTAGAACATAGGATGAATAGGAACTGTATTCCCAACAGAGGTAAGAACTGAATCAAACTGAATGAGTTCCATTCTATACACTTCAAAGGTTATAATTAGAACTTGAAGCCTTTGGAATCTAGGAGTTTCATGTGGCATTTAAGAACTGGTTTGGTTTCAAATTTTTACATAACATCAAGATGGAGGGGTCCAATAAATATTTGCAATTCTTGGAATTGAACTGGAACAGTGTAAGAACTCTCCAACCGGGTATGTCGAAGGACCATGAAGGTAGATATGGGAAAAAAGAACAAAAACTGGTTGGTGACTTTTAACATGGCCACATCCTACATTCCATTAAAGCTCAGATCTCACAAAGAGGGAAAAACCTGGGTGAAAAAACAAGCACAGCACAAATAAGTCATCTTTCCAGGTAGCAAGCAGCCTGTTCCCACTGCCTCCTTTGGCCACAGTTAATGTTCCACACAGGCCTCCTGTGGGATGGGTGAGCTCCAGCCTAAAGCTGCCTGACAGTGCTAGTGTCAGACACGTACAGAAGGCTCAGGCTCTTTGTACCACATCTCCAGCCAATCCAGCTTTTTTTCTCCAAAGGAAAAAGGATGGAGGGAAAAAAAGACACATAGACAAGTTGAACTCTAGTACTTAAGAACGTGGAAGAAGCAATTCAAGTTACAGACCCGGAATCCCCAGTGTGGGGAACAGGTCAGAGAACACCAAACATGTCAAATATTAACTTATTCACCAAATAGGGGATTGAAGGACGCCAGGTTAAATTTTTGTAAATCCTGGAGATTTTGTACAGAAGCAGAGACCCTTCCACTCCCTCCTCCCTAGACTTAACCAGGTGACTTTCCAGTTGAAGTATTACGACACACCAAAATGGGATATCAGAATAACCACTGAGAAAAACGAGCTTGTACTCTGCTGGGGCTTGGGAAAGAAGGGGCTTTGCCATGCTCTTCAAATCTCGTGTTCTGGTCCCTACAGAAAGAATAGCTGCTTGAGTCACCCAGCTTCTCCTGTGAGATCCTAGTTCTTTGTTCCAGCGGCCCAGAAAGCTCAGTGTTCAGCACTATGCAGCCTTCTCTGCCTCAAGACTATCCCCAGGTCAAGCTGGGGCTGGTCTCCTTGGTACTGTTTCCCTTTTAAAAAATACTCAAACAATCCTTTCCCACCCATTCCCCAAAAACCCCAATAATAACATGGGAGCAGCAGCTGCTTCTACAGTTTTGTTTTGAAATGGCGTTAGATAAAATAAGGGAATAAATAGAGAATGGGTAAGAGGCAGGACCTCCAGGACCTGTCACACTGCCAGAGGGAGTTCTAACGAAGACTCTTCAGGGGGCCGATCCTCATTCTGCTGAGACGTCTTCACCACCCCACAGCCCTCTTCATTGTCTGTGCGGAAGGGGAGGTTTGAGGGAGACCAGGCAGGGCGGAAGTCTTCATTTTCAGGCTCCTCAGTGTTACAATCTTCGGGCAATAGCGCTTCTAGGGTGGGTGTTTTCCCCACCTCTGATTTACAGAGGGCAGCTGGGTCTGTGGAGCTACAAGCCACCAGTGAGGTAACAGGGAGAGAGAAGACATTCAGATCCTTCTCCTTTGGGAAAGAGGCTGAGCCTTCTTCTGTACCAGGCTCTCCTTTCACTCCCAAGACTGGCCTCTGCTCCACTTGATAATAGACCAGGGGCCCACTGTTCAAGTAGGATGGGCTGTTCACCGTTGAGGCAGTTGGGTGGTCTGAGTTCTCAGTAAAACATAGGACAGAGGAGCCCGGGGGTAGCTGAGCCTGGATGAGAATGGGGGCTGTAAGGCCTGGGCACAGCTCTTCGGGGACAGCCAGGGGCTCCTCCAAGATGCACACGCCCAGGCTCTCAATGCTCGAGTCCAGGCTGGCACTAGAGCCGCTGGAATCTTCTTCTGCCTTGAGCCGCTCCAGTTCCTCTGCACTCTGCAGGTGCATCACTGCTGTCTCATTCTCAGCAATGAACTCCTGGAAGTCCTGGGTCTCAGAGCCCCGTGCTCCAGCCAGGCTGCAACTGGCAGTGGGGGAAGGCTCCTCATCTGGGGCTGCTGGGCGGCTCACCTGTCGCTTGTTCTCCAGCTCCAGCTTCATAATGGTGTGGAGGTAATGAGTCCGGACCCGGATTGGATTAAATTCAATGCGCCCAGCCATGTTCCCACAGCCATCCCGGGAGCAGCCACATGGAAAGGACATGCGATCCACCTGACGGGGGGACAAGGAGGTGGGGGTAAGATGAGATCAACAGTCCTAACAGTGGAGATAGGAGACATTAGCGGGCAAACAGGCAGTTGGGATTTGAGGTCTCCTTATAAGAAGAAAAGCAACCAATTCAAAGCATAACATGCAGTGTGAGCTAACAGAACACTAGATGGTAGTTATCAGACCACTTGCATTTCAATTCCAGCTCAGCCATTAATTAGTGGTGTGACCTCAAGAGAATCATTTATCTCTCTAGGGCTTTGTTTCCTTTTCTAAATAAAAAGTAGATAAAAATCACATCACAGGGTCCTTCCAGTTAGAGTCCAGAGATACTTCTCTGAATGCTGACTGTTCTCACAGAGGAAATTTATGTACCTCAGAGATTTTCAGAACTTACCTGGTTCACTGAGACAAAAGGCTGGACCCAAGCCTACGGCCTTCTGCAATGACAGGCATGGGAGAGTGAGTGGAAGATCTTGCTACTTCAAAAAAATACACTCTGGGGAAACTAAGCAAATGTGCCTTAGTTTGCTAAGGTGCTAGAATGCAGGTTCAAACACTGGCCAGTTTTTTAACTACCTGCTTTATTTTCCCTGAGGGTTGACTAGTTTAGTTCTGAAGCAGTTGCCAAGATAATTAACTTACAGACCAGGGAAATCTGGAAAGAAGATGCTTTCTACCTCCTTATCACTTTCGTATTCCAAACAGGAAAAACACATAAACCAAAAATAAAAGGAAAAATTAAAACCACAAGTAAGCAGATAAGCACGTACAAATCACAATTTTTTTTTTTTTTTTTTTTTAAGAAATCTCCACTCCAGTTATACCACTTTTTTCCCCTTTGGAGATAGGGTCTTGCTCTGTTGCCCAGGCTGGAGTGCAGTGGCACCATCATGGCTCACTGCAGCCTGGAGCAATCCTAGGCTCAAGTGACCTTCCCACCTCAGCCTCTTGAGTAGCTAGAACTACAGGCATGCTGCATCTAGCTAACTCTAACATTTTTTGTAGAGACAGGGTCTCACTATGTTGCCCAGGCTAGCATCAAACTCCTGGGCTCAAGCAATCCTTCCAGCCCAGCCTCCCAAACTGCTGGTTACAGGTGTGAGCCACCATGCCAGGCCCAGTTGCATCAATTCTTAGGACTGTTCTCAGGTGTGTATGTAACAGAAGAACTCAGTATGGGACTTTAGTCTGAAAAGCAGTGTTTGGCCAGATCTACTACAGCTATCTGTTACCAATCTAAAAACAAAGAAAGGATGGGTTAGGAGAAAACCAACCACAAGGACTCAGCATTACACCCTCAGTAATCAAGTTCCAGATAAATTTCATTCTTTGGGATGGTATTACTATTTTCAGCTGAAAATTTTAGCTGAAATGTGTCTTAAACTGTCCCCCATCAGAAGGCCAACAAGGGGCCAGGCATGGTGGCTCACCCCTGTAATCCCAGCACTTCAGGAGGCCGAGGCAGGCCGATCACCTGAGGTCAGGAGTTCCAGACCATCCTGGCCAAGACAATGAAACCTTGTCTCTACTAAAAATGCAAAAATTAGCCAGGCATGGTGGTGTGCACCTGCAGTCCCATCTGCTTGGGAGGCTAAGGTGGGAGAATTCCTTGAACTCGGGAGGCGGAGGTTGTAGTGAGCCAAGATCTTGCTACTGCACTCCAGCCGATGCAACAGAATGAGACTCCATCTCAAAAAAAAAAGTAGGGGGGGCGAACAAGAGAGATACGTTCTCTTTCAGAAAACTGTGGTTTTAAGCTCTGCTAGGCCAGGTGTGATTCTGAATTATATAGCTCTGAAAACTATTTTGATTCTTCAAAATTGGAGTAAAGGTACTAAGTGTTCACAGATACAATCTGTAGGCCTACCTCATTTCTCTGCTTCTTTTTTGAGACGGTGTCTTGCTCTGTTGCCCCGGCTGGAGTGTAGTGCCATGATCACAGCTCACTGCAACCTATGCCTCCAGGCTCAAGTGATCCTCCTCCCATCTCAGCCTCCTAAGTAGCTGGGACTACAGGCCACCACGCCTAGCTAATTTTTGTATTTTTTGTAGAGATGGGGTTTAGCCATGTTGCCTGGACTGGTCTTGAACTCCTGGGAAGCAATCTGCCTGCCCGCCTCGGCTTCCCAAAGTGCTGGGATTATAGGTGTGAGCCATAGCACCCAGCCCTGCTTCCTTTTATCTCAAGGGATCAGTCAGTATTTAGGGAACAGTTACTAAATGTTAAATGTACTAACTTCTCTTCATCCCTTTGCTAACAGCTGCTTATTATCACCTCTGAGAAATGAAACAAAGATAAGAGATACCTCCCACAGCCTAAGAATCCTGTCATGCTTGTTTTCTTTTAAAAAAAAGAAAATTTTGTTTTCAAGAGACAGGGTCTCTGTCACCCAGGCTGGAGTGCACTGTTGTAAACTCAGCTCACTGCACCCTTAACCTCCTGGACTCAAGAGATCCTCCTACCTCAGCCTCCCGAGTAGCCAGGATTAGAGGCGTGAGCCACTGTCCCTGGCCATGTTCTCTTCGCTTACTCTGTTGATGGAGGAGGGTTGTGGAACTGGGAGTGTTCACAGCCATAGGAAATCCATCCCTGAATGGGCCTGCCATGTTCAGTGGCACCCACACCTCACCCTGCTGACCCAGGTGTAGATATACTATCTCAGGCCAACTTGGACTGACCTGGCATTTAATCCCAGCCTGGCTGCAGGCACACGCTTCTGGGTCACAATATAGTCGGCAGTCACAACCACATTCTTCCCGAGACAAGCGGATGGCTCGAAGTTCTTGCTTCTCTTCAGCATCAATGCGGTGGACCCCAGAAGCCCTCAGCAGGGCCCGTCGCCGTTTGGTGGGCAAAGGCTGCAGGAAGAAGTAATCATCCACCTCCACATTTTCCACATCAATATCTTCATCTGATACATCATCCAGTGTCAGGCCATCAGCCTCCACCGACTCCACCGTCCCATTCTTGGTCAGCTGCCAAGAGACAGGAAAGGTTAGCCTCATAGGCATGAGTGGCATGCACCTCCTCAGAGTGACCATCCCAGAGCCTTGAACTTTCTGCAGTCTTGGGCATATCTGCTGTCCAAAACAATGGCAGCTACTAGCACATGTGGCTACTGAGCACTAGAAATGCGGCAACTGGAAAACTGTCATTTTTTTTGAGAAAAGAGTCTGACAGTCATCCAGGCGGAAGTACAGTGCTGCAATCTTGGCTCGCTGCAACCTCTGCCTCCTGGGTTTAAGCGATTCTCCTGCCTCCCAAGTAGCTGGGATTACAGGCCTGACCCACCACACCTGGTTAATTTTTTCTATTTTTAGTAGAGATGGGGTTTCACTGTGTTGGCCAGGCTAGTCTTGAACTCCTGGCCTCAAGTGATCCACACACCTTGGCCTCCCAAAGTGCTGGGGTCCTCTGTGCCAGCCCAATTTACATAATTTTAATTGAATGGCCATATGTGACTTCTGGCTACTATATTCACTAGCACAGGTCAAAAGAATTAATCCAGAATGGGAAGACAGGAAATCTCATATAGCATCACCTTTCTGGGTCCAAGCTTCTCAAAAACCTGTCTCATCTTCCCTCCTACACAAAAATCTATTTCCACAAACATATCCTCCATTTCCAGACATGTGTCCCCTAATTTATGCTCACTTGCCTTCTTTTTTATTTTTTTAGGATAGGGTTTCACCATGATGGCCAGCCTGGTCTTGAACTCCTGACCTCAGGTGATCCACCCACCTTGGCCTCCGAAAGTGCTAGGATTACAGGCGTGAGCCACCGTGCCCGGCCTCACTTGCCTTCTAACACAGAGAGGAAAAGGTGTATGAATGACTGGATGATCCTTGGATATACAGAAAAATGCGAAACACTCTTCAACTTGCACCCATTGAATGCAAAACTACCTTCTTGAAAAAAAGCGTACATTAAAGTGTAGTAAAAGGCTACCAGATCTTAATCAATGAACTCGAATCCTCACAGTGTGAACAATTACCTGTGCATGTACTAAAGAGCTTCACTTTACTGTAAGGAGAAAAAGCAAATATATTAACAGGTATTAAAGAAAGCCCTTAGCCGAGAAGAAATGTATTCCTTCTCCTTTCTAATCCTTTTTATTTTTTTTTTGAGACAGGGTCTCACTATGTTGCTCAGGATGGAGTACAGTGCATGATCTCCGCTCACTGCAACCTCCGGCTCCTGGGTTCCAGTGATTCTCCTGCCTCAGCCCCCTGAGTAGCTGGATAACAGGTGCCCACCACCACGCCCGGCTGATTTTTGTATTTTTAGTAGAGACAGGGTTTCACCATGTTGGCCAGGCTGGTCTCGAACTCCCGACCCCAAGTAATCTACCCGCCTTGGCCTCCCAAAGTGCTACAATTACAGGTATGACCCACTGCACCAGGCCTAATCCTTTTTTATTTAACTTCAAAGAAAAGCTGTATGTGAGGAAAGGTGGTATAAATAATACTGCACGTACTATCTATAGGCAGAAATCTGGGTTTTCTGGGCTGGGATCGATGGAGAGCCAAGAAAGGGAGTCTCGGTGGAAGGACAGATTGAAGACAAGCCGTGGCTGAAAGAGTTCTGAAAACTCACTAGAGAATTCAAGTAAAGAAAATGAGGCCTCATAATCTCTGGGGCTCTGGAAGCTGCTAGCAGGATGAAAGCCATGTGACTGGAGTCTTTGGTTGATTTCATCAGACAACCACAGACTAGAGCTGGTAAAGGAACAACTCCTGGGAGAGATGTGATGCAATGGACTTGGGTAATCAGCTACACACCTGGTTTGTTTGTTTGTTTGTGGGGGAGGTGGTAGAGAAATGAAGAGCAGTAAAGTGGGGCTTTTGGAGGTTCCCTGGTCAGTTATTTCAGTACTCGGCAGGCCAACTACAAGGGCCTTTCTGTTGACCTCAGGATTGCTCCTGTCTAGTCTCCAGGGTTGATCTCCCCCTAAATATCCCTCCTCCTACTATCCTCTCGTAGGCAAGGGATTAAAGATGTAACAGAAGGAAACTCATGTAGATATAAGAATTTAAATATCAGGATAGAAGTGGCATTTCAAATCAGTGAGAAAAGAGTTTTCTAGTCTTTAAATGGTATTAGAACAACTGGATATTTTCTGGGGGAAAAAAAACTCTCAATTTACACTATTCATGATAATGAATTCCATATGGGTAATAGGCCAAAATACAAAAAATGAAATTAAAATATTAGAAAAATTATAGTTAAATCACGCCTGTAATCCCAGCACTTTGGGAGGCCAAGGTGGGTGGATCACGAGGCCAGGAGATCAAGACCATCCTGGCTAACACAGTGAAACCCTGTCTCTACTAAAAAATACAAGAAATTAACCAGGCATGGTGGTGGGTGCCTGTAATCCCAGCTACTCAGGAGGCTGAGGCAGGAGAATCACTTGAATCCAGGAGGTCGAGGTTGCAGGAAGTCAAGATAGTGCCATCACACTCCAGCATGGGTGACAGAGCAAGACTCCATCTAAAAAAAAAAAAAAAATTATAGCTAACTAAAGTTGCAGAACACCAAGCAGCTGCTGAAACAACCCTAAAGGAAAACAAACATTAGATGGTACATGAGACATGAGAGATGCAGAATGTACATTTTTGAAACCAACTGCCTCCCTTATAGAGGGCTAAAAAATAGGCCTGGTGCAGTGGCACATGACTGTTATTCCAGCACCTTTGAGAGACTAAGGTGGAATAATCACTTGAGGCCAGGAGTTCAAGACCAGTGTGGGCAACAGAACAAAGACCCTGTCTCTACAAAAATGACAAAAATTGGCCGGACGCGGTGGCTCACTCCTGTAATCCTAGCGCTTTGGGAGGCCGAGGCAGGTGGATCACTTGAGGCCAGGAGTTTGAGACCAGCCTGGCCAACATGGCAAAACCTCGTCTCTACTAAAAATAAAAACTTAGCCAGAGTACATGCCTGTAATCTCAGCTGAGGAAGACTGAGGAACAAGAATCACTTGAACCTAGGAGGTGGAGGTTGCAGTTAACTGAGATCATGCCACTGCACTCCAGCCTGGGCAACAGAGTAAGACCTTGTCTCAAAAAAAACCCAAAAACCCTACAAAAATTAAGCGGGTGTGGTGGTGGTGCAGCCGTAGTCATAGCTATTTGGGAGGCTGAGGCAGGAGGACTGCTTGAAGCCAGAAGTTTGAAGGTATAATGAGCTATAATCAGGCCTCTGCACTCCAGCCTGGGTGACAGAGTGAGACCCTGTCTCAAGAAAAAAAATTCTAAGAAAAGAATAAACTAGGTCAGGTAAAAAAGCCTGATGCAGTGGCCCACACTGGTTGTCCCAACTACTTGGGAGGCTTAAGTGGGAGGATCACTTGAGCCCAGGAGTTTGAGACTAGCCTGGACAACAAGACCCCATCTTTAAAAAAACAAAATAATGTATCAGATGTTACCACTGCTGGTACTCACTAAACATCCTGCTAACAAGTAGAGATCCTGTATCTGACTTGGGTTTGCCTGGCTTTGTCCCTAGAATTCCTGTAAGTGGAGAACACAGAACAGGATGGTATACTGTTTTGACAGATCATTCCTCTGCCAAAGAGTTTTCTTCTAGGGAAAGGAAGGAATGTCTTCATTGCAACTGATGAGAACAGTGTTTGTTTGCCCAGCTGTTGCTACAGCAGCTGGAAGGTTAGAGGGTCAGTGATGAAATTCCTCAGGCAGAGGAAAGAGAAGCCTGAATGTCATCCTATAGTGAGAAAAACAGGTGTAGGGCTTTAGGAATAGTCTGAGGGAAGTTGACATACAGCTCTCAGAGAAAGAAAGGAATGAGGTGCTCTGGTTAGCCTACATCCTCTGCCACCAGATCTCTAACTCTACCACATTCTAATATGTCTCTCTCATGACTCTGCAAATAATGGAGCTGCCTGTTTTAATATGGGTCAGCATGCTTTGAGCTCCAAAGAAACCTGGCCAGGCTTAAACCAGTGTTCTTCAAATTTGGAATCAGGAACTCTGGGGGAAATTTTTGAGAACTAGTAAAGCTATGGCTGTGGGAATACCCAACACTGCTAAGATAAAAATGGGTGGCTACGAAGAGCCATTGAAGAGCTGGTGCTGTATCAGGT
The DNA here is from genome assembly GCF_030222135.1 of Aotus nancymaae. Taxonomy (NCBI): domain Eukaryota; kingdom Metazoa; phylum Chordata; class Mammalia; order Primates; family Aotidae; genus Aotus; species Aotus nancymaae. Next base: position 34,965,686 of record NW_026988428.1, read on the forward strand.
GGCAGACACAGTATTATACGAGTCTAAATAACTATTTGATAATGCTGTTTGCACCTACAAGATTATCACTTAAGGGTGACAGGAGTTATAGAAACAGCAGGATCCTTTCAGAAATATCCAAAACCTGTTCTATGCATCCAGACAAGGGACAATCATTTGACCAGAAACTGAAAATCGTGCTTCCTTGGGTTCCAGTGTGACAGACCTGAATGCCTTCAGGTATTCACATTTTAAACTTAAAAAAACTATTTTTGGGGTTGGGCATGGTGGCTCATGCCTGTAAGCCCAGCACTTTGGGAGGCCGAGGGGGAAGACCACTTGAGCCCAGGAGTTGAGACCAACCTGGGCAACATTGCAAGACCCCATTACTATTAAAAAAAAATACTAGCCAGGTGTGGTGTGGTCCCCAGGTATGTGGAGGCTGAAATGGCAGATGGCTTAAGGCCAGGAGTTCAAGGCTGCAGTGAGCTATGATTGCACCACTGCACTCCAGCCTGGGTGACAGAGACCCTGTCTCAAAAAAAATAATAATAATAAATAATAATAATTTAAAAATTGAGGGAGGCAGTGGTGATTTGGGAGGGGGAAATTCTAGGGAAGCCATTTTGCTATACCTCATAGACTCCCCTGCCAGATAAAAAGAATGGAGTCTTGGACTGAGATTTGATTCCAAATCTGAGATTTTTCATTAGAAAGGGTAGAATCTCTATGTCCCAAGGACAACAGTCAAATTAAAAAATAATAATAATAAGTTGGGTGCAGTGGCTCATGCCTGGAATCTCAGCACTTTGGGTGGCTGAGACAGGTGGATCACTTGAGACCAGGAGTTCAAGACCAGCCTGGCCAACATGGCAAAACCCTGTCTGTACTAAAAATACAAAACTAGAAGGGTGCACACCTGTAATCCCATCTACTCAGGAGAAATTGCTTGAACCTGAGAGGCAGAGGTTGCAGTGAGCTGAGATCATGCCAGTGCACTCCAGCCTGGGCAAGACAGCAAGACTCTGTCTCAAAAAAAAAAAAAAAAAATACAACTCAATCAACCAATGAACCTAAATGGTTTCCCACATGGGCAGCAGCACATCCCAGACCCCTTAGGCACCTTCATTTTCTTGGCATGGAGTTTCTCTTCCTTCAGGTGCTCACGCAGAATCTCTCGATGGTTTACCTCCTGTTCTTGGGCAAACTCACAGAGTGTGTAGCTCCGTACAGAGTTATGGCGCTGAGCCATGCCCAAAGAGCTACCACCCTGGCTGGGCACGCTGGTGAAACCCTGGCGCCGGGCAAAGTAGTATACAGTCACCTGGTCAAAGCGTACATTCTTCCTCCGCAGCTGCTTCTGCCGCTTCAGGATGGATGTGGCTGAGAAGGGAGCACAGAGAGACGTTTATTTTTATTATTATTATTTTATTTATTTATTTATTTTTTTGAGACAGAGTTTCGCTCTGTTGCCCAGGCTGGAGTGCAGTGGCGCCATCTTGGCTCACTGCAGCCTCTGCCTCCCAAGTAGCTGGGATTACAGGTGTGTGCCACCACACCCAGCTAATTTTTGTATTTTATTAGAGACAGGGTTTCACAATGTTGGCCAGGCTAGTCTCAAACTCCCAACCTCAGGTGATCTGCCTGCTTCAGCCTTCCAAAGTGCTGCGATTACAGGCATGAGCCACCGCACCCAGCCAAGAGATGTTTTATTAACTCAGGGATGACCTGTTTGGGGAGCTTCTTCTTTCTCATCCATCTAGGCTCTCGACTCTTCTCTAAATATGCTCCCTATGCCTAGAGAACTGTCTAATATCTTCAAATCCTAAATGCTCTGTTGGACGGGACCTTGAACCTCAGCTGGTTCATACCACTGCCTCCAGACTGACTATACCTAAACAAATGACCACAAAATCCATTTTTAGACGTCACCTGGGAAGAGGATCTCCAGGTAATCTTTTGTGGATGTGACAATCTATAGCTTTACTCTCTAATACCGCAGCTACTAGCCACATGTGGCAATTTGAGCTAATTAAAATTAAATAAAATTTAAAATTCAGCTCCTCAATTATACTAACCACATTTCTTTATTTTCTTTTTTCCTCTGAGACAGGGTCTTACTCTGTCACTCAGGCTAGAGTCCAGTAGCATAATCATGGCTCACTGCAGCCTCAACCTCCTGGGCTCAAGTGATCCACCTGTCTCAGCCCCATCAAGTCATGCTCCCACCTTAGCCCTCAGAGTAGCTGGGACTATAGGTGTGTGCCACCACACTCAGCTAATTTTTGTATTTTTTGTAGAGACAGGGTTTCGCCATGTTGCCCAGACTGGTCTCGTACTCCTGAGTTCAAGTGACCTACCGACCTCAACTTCCCAAAGTGCTGAGATTACAGGCGCGAGCCACTGCGCCCAGCCACTAACCACATTTCAAGTGCTCAATAGCCACATATAGCAACTGGCTACAGTTGGACAATGGAGATACAGAACTTTTTCTTTTTTTTGAGACAGTCTCACTCTGTCACCCAGGCTGGAGTGCAATAGCGTGATCCTGGCTCACTGCAACCTCTGCCTCCTGGGTTCAAGTGATACTCTTGTCTCAGAGTAGCTGGGATTACAGGTGACCGCCACCACACCTGGCTAATTTTTTTTTGTATTTTTAATAGAGATGGGGTTTCACCATGTTGGCCAGGCTGGTTTTGAACTCCTGACCTCAGGTGATCTGCCTGCCTCGGCCTCCCAAAGTGCTGGGATAACAGGCGTGAGCCACTGCACCTGACCAGAACATTTCTATTATAATAGAAAATTCCACTGGACAGCACCCATCTATAGCAGGGGACAATAAACTGTCAAGTGCCAGACAGTAACTATTTTAGGCTCTACAGGCCATGAGGTCTCTGTTGCAATAAATTAAACTCTGCCGCTGTAGCATGAAAGCCATCAGAGACAATGGGTATGACTGCGTTCCAATAAAACTTTATTTTATTTATTTATTTATGTTTGAGATGGAGTTTTGCTCTTGTTGCCCAGGCTAGAGTGCAATGACACGATCTTGGCTCACCACAACCTCTTCCTACCAGGTTCAAGCAATTCTCCTGCTTCAGCCTCCCAAAGTAGCTAGGATTATAAGCATGCACCACCACGCCCGGCTAATTTTGTATTTTTAGTAGAGATGGGGTTTCACCATGTTGGTCAGGCTTGTCTCAAACTCCCAACTTCAGGTGATCCACCTGCCTCAGCCTCCCAAAGTGCTGGATTACAGGCATGAGCCACTGAGCCCAGCGGTTCCAAAAAACTTTATTTACAAAACATGCATTGGGCTAGATTTAGCCCATGGGCATATATAGTATCAGAAGTTCTTTCCAAGAACTACTTAAGCTGTAAGAATTAAGAAATCTTGGCAGGGCATGGTGGCTTATGCCTGTGATCCCTGCACTTTGGGAGGCCGAGGCAGGTGGATCACCTGAGGTCAGGAGTTGGAGACCAACCTACCACATGATGAAACCCTGTATCTACTAAAAATACAAAAAATCAGCCGGGCATGGTGGCAGGTGCCTGTAATCCAAGCTACTCGAAAGGCCTGAGTCAGGAGAATCACTTGAACCTGGCAGGTGGAGGTTGCAGTGAGCTGAGATCGCATCACACACTTCAGCCTGGGCAATAAGAGCGAAACTCCGTCTCAAAAAAAAAAAAAAAAAAAAAAAAGAATTAAGAAATCTGGATTTGCCCCAGTTGTCCAAGCAGCAAGCATTTATATTCTGCTACAACTACAATTTCCTGGAACTCTCTGGGACTCTAGCGGGGGCAGGGTAGAGTCCTGGACTCCTTCTTCAATCTAATTTAACCCATTCTGGGAACCAGCAAACCACAACAGAAGTAAAATCAGCTAGAATAAATCAGACTTTAACCTACGGTATTAAAGAAATTAGGTCCTCCAAAGAGCAAGGAAAGATGATGATTAAAGGCAAATTCCCAAGCTACATAGAAGCTGTCTCAAGCTGCCATGGGTTCTGATGCTTAGGGAATGTGGGTATAGGCAGGGAGGGAGCAGCTTACTCACGTGTGAAGCTGGCAGTGGTAGGAGGATTGAGGCTGTCGCAGCTGTCAGCACTATCACTGCTAGAGATCTCATCATCTGAGTTGGAAAGTGATGAGCCCACATCCACATCATCAAACTTCCTCTTGAGACCCGAGCCCGTGAATGCATCCATTGGTTTCAAAGGGGTTTCCTTGGGGAGCCCACCAAGCTGGCCCCAAAGCCCCTGTTCACCACCAGCTAGCCAGGTACATTAGGATTCTGCCCAGGGGAAAAAAGGAATCAACATTTCTGTCCACAGACAGACCCCTCCCAAGTCTATACACACAGGTCACTGAAGGAAGAAAGCACCTGACTTAGCGCTGATGTCTGATTTCTCAAGATTACGTCATTTCTCTACTAACTCTGACCAACATTCTCCTACTTCTGTTTCCCTTCAGCCCCTCCAGTCTCAATCACTCTTAGAATAATGAGCTGGGTGGCAGCAGCACCTTTCCCAGTGGAGGGAAAGCCTCTGCTTCCAATTCAGCTGAGGTCTAGGCTTCATTAGCCCAGGAATCACAGTAGCTGCTCTTCTGATCACAGGAAAGCTCTCCAAGGGACCAGTGAGAAGAACTTGAGATCAAAAGCACAATTATCACTGCTGCTTGTTTGATTAGCAAAAAAAAGGAAAGAAAGAAAAGCAGAATTAGGCTTTGCCTAAACCAAGACTAGACCCAATTATTTATTTGTTTTAGAGACAGGGTCTCACTATGTTGCCCAGGCTGGTCTTGAACACTCGGGCTCAAGCAATCCTCCTGCCTCAGCCTCCAGAGTAGCTGGGACTACAAGCATGCAACACTGCACCCGGCTAGACCCATTTATTTTTCCTAGTGATAATAAGGCCTGGCATTTCCCAAAGTGCATATCTTATGGATATTAATAGCTTTTACATGGAAATAGGACTGCTGTGTCAAAAGGGTTTAGAAAATTGCCTACAGTGGAACTTCTTAGAGGCTTTACATATACTAATAAAGATGGTGAAGCCTGAGAACACAGAATGCAGTGTTTCTACAAACCTGATTGTGGAACCCACTGTTTCCAAGTTACTTTAGGGTGTAGATAATGCTTAGAGTACACTGTGGGAAATACTGCTCTATGCTCTCAATTTTGAAGGACATTAGCAATCAGGGAAACCCTTTACCCAGACCTTCACAAGTGTAAAGTGTCTCACCAGGCTTCTATAAAGGTCAAATTTAGTACCAAGGAATGGACCCAAGATTAGAATCTGCATGGCTCCAAAACCCAGAATCTTTCCCAGCCTCATACTGCTCCATAAAATAGGGCTCATCTGGTCTGTTACCATCCTCTGTGCAAGGACATCGTAGCTTTACAATCTTTGCCCTCTATAAAGAAATCAGCAAGGGGAAAACAAATAGCAAGAGAAGTAACCATTTATTCTGGTTCTATCAATATGGCAAGCAGTGTTGTTTTCAACACGTCTTCATACCAAGGAGTCTGAGATAGTCCATTTCTTAGGTACAGATCTTTTTATTTCGTCTTTGGATTTAAGTTCCAGAAGGACACAAATCTGCTCAGCACAAATGCTGTCAGAGCTGGAGCCATGTGTGATGAGATACGAACCCTCCCCTGCCTCAGTAATGCCAGAACCTCCCCAGACTATGATCTCACTAGTTGCTAATTATGCAGCAGGAATAACAACACTGCCCAGAGCGACAGGGCTGCATTACTGCAGAGCAGCTACCCAGAATATACTGTGGTGTCAAGAGATGCTTGCTACAGAGCTGTTTTTCTGGACTGTGTCTGTTGGAAGCAATTTGCCTGCTCTTGGATCAGCTCTACAAAGTCAAGCAGACCTAATAAGTACTTTAGAGAAGATATTTCCTAATCTATCCAGATTGCATCAAATTCTGCATTCAAGTCACAAGATGTACCTAAGAAACCTCAGCCATCAGAAGTCTCAGACAAGCACATTCCTGAAATAAATTTGGCCAGGAAAGAAAAAAAAGAATAAAGTATTTGATAAAAATTGTAATTAAATTTAAAAATGAGCCCAAAGTATCAGTTCAGTTCTTCAGGTTACTGATCTTACCATCAGAGGTCACATTCTTAGGGCATGGTAACAAAGGAGGGAGTCAAGGGCTTTTTATGGGTTAAGATTTTAGCTGGGTTTAAAGCTACCTATCAACAAACACATTTCTCATTCCATTCTATTGTAGGGGGAGGAGGAACCCCTTGTGATCGAATACTTATGTGGGTGGGATTTTTTAAAGAGATAGAATAACGTTGCCCACTGAATTTAATTTTGCCTCCCCACTTAATCAGCTACACGATAAATCAGCCTGAGCTAAAAATCTGCTTTTTCAGAGGGTTTTAGGCACTGAGTTTTAACTGAGCTTCAGTTAGTGCTGCTACTAGAAAAGTGGCTTTTGGCCAGGCACAATGGCTCACACCTATAATCCCAGTACTTTGGGAGGCTGAGGGAGATAGACCGCTTGAGTCCAGGAGCTAGAGACCAGCCTGGGCAGCATTGCAAAACCCCATCTCTGTAAAAAATACAAAAATTAGTGGGGCATGGTGGTGTGCGCCTGTAGTCCCTGCTACTTGGGAGGCTGAGGTGGGAGGATCGCTTGAGCCCAAGAAGTCGAGGCTTGCAGTGAGCTGTGATTGTGCCACTGCCCTCTAGCCTGGGCAACAGGGCGAGACCTTATCAAAAAAAAAAAAAAAAAAAGGAGCTAGCTAGCTTTTTCCTTGACCTGGAAACACTCAAGGATGTATGACTAGAAATAAATGTACACTCCTGTTCTTTCCTCAGGTGTCCCTGGGCTTCTAGTAGTGTTTCCTTTGAATATTTCTCTTTAAGCCCCATATGAACTTGGGTCTGCTCTGAAATCATCTTTATTACTAGAACTCTCCATGGTCAGCAGGGCATGGTGGCTCACACCTGTAATCCCAGCACTTTGGGAGGCTGAGGCGGGCGGATCACCTAAGGTCAGGAGTTCAAGACCAGCCTGGCCAACATGGTGAAACCCCCATCTCTACTAAAAATAAAAAATTAGACGGGTGTGGTGGTGGGTGCCTGTAATCCCAGCTACTCGGGAGGCTGAGGCAGGAGAATCACTTGAACCTGGGAGGCAGAGGTTGCAGTGAGCCAGGATCACACCACTGCACTCCAGCTTGGGCGACAGAGAGAGACTCATCTAAAAAAAAATGGAATTCTCCATGGTCTTAACCCTCAGGAGTATCAGTTCTCTTCAGGTTACTTTTTGTGAACTTGGATGCAGCAAGGATTGCTCGCTGCTTGTTCTATTCTCCTCCTCTCTTTTTCTACTTCTGGAATAGTGGTTTCTGGGCAATGATAGGAGGTAGGTAAGAAAGAAGAAAAAAGATGTGACACCTAGGAGAAAAGTTATTTTCCTTAAGCTGTCTGAAAACTGGAACCTATGGCTATTTGTGTAAATAACATGTATATAATGACTATGATCAAACTCTTCCATTCACGTGGATGGAACTCAGTAAAATCCTCAAGGAGACTCCGTTGCTCTCTTCACCCTACCCAGGCTCTGTTAGCAGCACTTCCTCTGACATTGGCTCCATTACTTTTTACTTTCTTTTTTTTTTTCCGCTGCTCCTTCTGTATCTTTTTCACTTTCTTTTTTCTTTTCTTTTTTTTTTTTTACGTTGCTGCTCCATTATTTTTTAAAAAAGAAAAAAGGTCTATTATGTCCTGACAACCAACAGAAGATTAAATTTCAACCTGGCTCCCCTTGTCCAACTCTCTGATGTGAACTTGACTTTTAGATAAAAGATGTTCATTGGGCACCAAGAACAAACCTCCTGTTCACTTCCATAGTGCCCCGAAGAAATCCTTCTTTGGGAGGCTGAGGCAGGAGGATTGCTTGTGGCCAGGAGTGCAAAACCAACTTGGCCAACATAGAGAGACCCTGTCTCTGTATTTTAAAAAAATTGGCCCAGTGCGGTGGGGCACATGCCTGTAGGCCCAGCACTTTGGGAGGCCAAGGTGGGCAGATCACTTGAGGCCAGGAGTTCAAGACCAATCTGGCCAACATGGCAAAACCCCCCCTCTACTAAAAATACAAAAATTAGCTGGGCATGGTGGTGTGTGCCTGCCATCCCAGCTACTCGGGAGGCTAAGGTGGGGGTATTGCTTGAACCCAGGAAGCAGAGGTTGCAGTGAGCTGAGATCGTGCCACTGCACTCCAGCCTAGGTGACAGGCCAGACCCTGTCTCAAAAATAAAAAACAAATAATAATAATTTTAAATAATTTTTTTAAAAAAGAAATCTTTCTTTGCAATAGTAACAATTAAAATAGTTTCCATACTTTCCAATTCATCAAATCAATCTTTCAAACTACAACTAGAAATCAGTCATTCCTACCTCTCTAACCTAATCATTGGTAGAGGATCAATGCCTGTGTTTAAGAGAGAAACTTGTAAGTTTTAGAGCCTGGGAATGCAGGTAAAAACTGACAGTTAACTGTCAAAATGACCAACTCAACAAATGCTTTTGGAGAAAACAACGCAACCCTCTATAAAAGCTTTTAAATCGCAGTGAAATTAAAGGTCAGCTGACACTTTCTGGCTACATGTCTTGTGGTCTTTTCTCAAAGGTTTCTGGCTGAACATTTCCCAATGGTATATGAAACAGTTAAGATCCACAGCATAGAAGACATTAGGTTAGCATCGTATAAACAGGTCTACCAGCATATGTGTATTTTAGTACTAGATCTAATTTTTTTTCAGCCCTACAAGGACTCCTATAATCACTAAAACAAACAAAATTTTTTAAAATCTAGTATATGTGAGACCAGCAAGAGGGACTGGCCCAAGCAAAATTTTCTAGAAAAATGTATTTGCAAAGTTTAGGTAATACAAGTTTCTTTCTCAAATGAGTCCAAAATAATAAGCTACATCTCACACGGAGTAAGCCTCTCCACTCTACTGGAACCCAACCTTTTGCTAAAGGTCAAGAAACCAAAATCTCTAGTAAGATGGTCAGGGCTGCCATCTGTAGCTGGGTTGGAGGAAGGAAGGGTTGTTGCTGTGTTATGATAAACCTGAATAAAATGTCCTGTCCTGTTTCTCCTTTTACAAGATAGTGTGGTTGATTCTCAAATACTATAAATTTGATGGATCCATGTGTCTTTGTGATCACCAGGATCATGAACTTATAGAGCACTCAAATGAAAACCCTCCATTTAAGCTAGGTATTTAAAGAAAGCCGTCCCCACTCCCCATTCACTAACCCAAGGTTAGAATTTGGCTTTCCATGCCTAAACTACCATCGTGTGGAAGAGAGGAGATCTTTGTGGGAACTGGAACATGATGCTGCATTAACTCTCAAGGATATGCAGTCATTTATCACACCGGCACAACCAACATCCTGGCTTTGGAGATTTACAAAACAGAAAGCCAGGAAAGAAAAAATCGGAACTATGGATTTACCTTGAACTGAAAACTGCAGGACAAGGGGACAGTATTGTCTTTTGGGGATAACTTCTAGCATTTGATACTGAAGAACAGTTAGTGTGTCACACTGCCACTCTCAACCCCTTTAAAAGGATGAATCAAGACCGCAGCACTAAAAGGGACGGGTAGCAGTTGGCTGCGTGTTGGGCCTATGAAAAAAGATCAAGCTAGCAACCAGGGGAAGCGATGCTTTCCTTTTCCTACACGACGCCAGAAATATGGGAAACATCAGGAACCGGAGCGAAGGAACATGTCAAGTCACCAGTTCCCTTTAATGAACACGCCTGCGGAACCCTTCAGCTCTCGGCCCACTTTCCTCTGATTCCTTCCCGCTCATTCCAATCCTCTGCAGCCCCTACCCAGCCTTCCTCATCCCTTCCTGCCTGCTACTCACAAATTCCCAACCACTCCTCCCACATTTTCCTCTGTTCCCCCTCCCCTTCCTTCACTTTCCTCCATCCTACATCATTCTCCACTCCATTCCGAACTCAATCCTCATCCGCAATCCTGCAGGCTTCCAAGCCTCCCATCGGTCTCCCTAGAGCTGCCCCCGCAGTCCGGGCCCGCGTCCTGAGTGCCCCTCGCTCCCACGCCTCTTCCCGACGCCGTTCCTTCCCAACGGCACCTGATCTCCCTGCCCCCCGACCGCTCCCGTCCGAGCCTCTCATTTCTGACCCCTCCATCCGCACGGCTCTGGGCTTGACCACTCCTCCACGGCCGCCCGAGGGCCGATCCCGAGAAAGGACGAGGCGGCACCCTCCGCCCCGCACCCCCAGGCCCATTACCGGCCCCGCCGCAGCTGCCTCCTCCCTTGATGGTCTCTGCCGCCCCCGCTGCCGCCGTCGCCCTACCCCGGGTGGGAAGAAGGGAGGAGCGAGCGAGTCCCGGGCCCCGCGGCGATGGCCCGGGAGCTCCCGGGGAGGCAGGGCGGGGAGGGAAGGCGGTGGGTAGCCCGGCCGGCAAGAGGGCCGGGCGGCTCCGGCAACTCGGGCGCCCCCAACAGCAGACGCCCAGAACCGCCCGGGCTCCGGCTAACAATAGGCTCCGGCCGCAGCGCTCTGTCTCTTATAGGCGCCGGCACGTCCTGCCCTAGCCCCGGGGCGGGCTGGGAAATGGAGTCTATGTGCCGGCCCCACGCCCAGCGGCATGCCGGGAATTGTAGGCGGTGACTGCTGCAAAGCCGAAGCCGGCGGGCAAACCTGCCCCGGAGGCGGTAGCTCTGCTGCAACCTTTCAATGAGGGAAGAGAGGAGCTTCTCAACTACAGATCTTAGACAACTAAACGAATTCTCCTCCAAAGCTCCTCCAATTTTCCTTTCGCCGGGACCACACGCTCCTTGCTCATGGGGTCTTAGTCTTCAGCAATATGACTTATTGCAGCCTGCCCAAGTTATAAAGAACACAAGCAATATCTTGAGTTATATACTTGTATGAGGGACTGCTTTGAGTGTTTTCTTTAAAAAAAAAAATTTGCCATGATCTTCTCAACTTTGCAAACTATTCTATTTATTTATTTATTTAAATAGAAAGGGGGTTTTCATCGGGTTGCCCAGGCTGATCTTGCACTCCTGGGCTCAAGCTATCCGCCTGCCTGGGACTCCCAAAGTGCTAGTATTATACGCATGAGTCACTGCGCCCGTCCACAACCCAAGATGGAGTCTCGCTCTTTCGCCCAGGCTGGAGTGCAGTGGGGCAATCTTGGCTCACTGCAACCTCCGCCTCCCGGGTTCAAGCAATTCTGCCTCAGCCTCCCAAATAGCTGGGATTACAGGCGCCTGCCACCATGCCTGGCTAATTTTTGTATTTTTAGTGGAGACAGGGTTTCACCCTGTTGGTCAGGCTGGTCTCGAACTCCTGACCTCGTGATCCACTTGCCTCGGCCTCCCACAGGCATTACAGGCATGAGCCACCGCGCCCGGCAGGAACCCATTTTTAAGAAAGATCACTTCAATGATCTCCTGATCCAGGGCTGAGACCTCAGGAACTTAATTGTCTCTCCTTTCTCTCTCCTCCTCCTGCAGCTTGATGGAGATACCTCTTACTGGGCCTCTCTGAATCCGCTTCATCAGATGTGTGACATGACCTGCTCTCTTGTTGCGGAGCTTCTTGCTAGGGATAATGGCGACCTCCTTGCACACGCGCTTTTTCGTGTGGAAGCCGTTGCCCATGCGCGTGTAGTACTTTTCTGTGATGACCCGGGCAGTCTTCTTCAAGGTTTTGGTGCAAACGCGGCCCATGTTGGCGGGTCCTTGGTCTGCCTGGAACACTCTTCCACCAGCTAGCCACGTATTTACTCCCTCACATAATAACTGCTCAAATGCCCCCATATCCGAGATCTTCCCTAACCATACTTCTCTTTTTGTTTTTTCTTTTTTTTGAGACAGGGTCCTGCGATGTTGCTTAGGCTGGAGTGCAGTGGCTATTCACAGGCGCGATCCCACTACTGATCAGCACGGGAGTTTGACCTGTTCCGTTTTCGACCTGGGCCGGTTCACCCCTCCTTAGGCAACCTGGTGGTCCCCCACTCCCAGGAGGTCACCATATTGATGCCGACCTTAGTGCGGACACCCGATCAGCATGGTGCACTACAGCCCAGAACTCCTGGACTCAAGCGATCCTCCCACCTCAGCCTCCCGAGTAGCTGAGACTACAGGCACGTGCCACTGCGCCCGGCAACCATACTTTTTCCCTACATTAAGAGACAGGATCAGCCTGATGCGGTGGCTCATGCCTGTAATCCCAGCACTTTAGGAGGGCAAGGCGGGCGGATCACGAGGTCAGGAGGTTGAGATCAGCCTGACCAACATGTTGAAGCCTCGTCTCTACTGAAAATACAAAAATTAGCCGGGTGTGGTGTGCGCGCCTGTAGTCCCAGCTACTCAGGAGGCCGAGGCAGGAGAATCACTTGAAACCAGGAGGAGGAGGTTGTAGTGAGCCGAGATCACACCACTGCACTCCAGCCTGGAGATAGTGACAGAGCAAGACTCTGCCTCAAAAGGAAAAAGAGAGAGAGAGAGAGAGAGAGGATCTCACTCTGTCACCCAGGCTGGAGTGCAGTGGCACAATCATGGCTCACAGCAGCCTCAAACTCCCAGCACAAATGCCTAACCATATTTTTAAAATGGTGCTTCTCCTTAGTTTCTATCCCCGTGCCTTTTATTTCTTCTTAGCATCCACCTAACATATTTTTTTGTCTTGTCTTACTTGACTAAATTCGGTGAGAGCAAGGAATTTTTTGTTTACTGTATCCTCAGCACACAGTAGAAAGCCTAGTAGTTGACATTTAAGAGAATGATAGATATTTATTAGATAGATGGATGGATGGCAAGATTTAAATTCAAGTTAGTCTGATTCCAAAACCTGGTTTATTATTCACTGCAACCAAGAAACTATGAAGCCAGATCTACTAGCTACCAAGCCATGTCAACTTTAGAATTGAGAGGTAGGATGGCTTGGGGAAAAGAAAAATGCTCAGAATTTCAGTTCTGTCTGCTAGGTGACGTCAGAGACTCCAAGAAGCTAGGAAACTATACTGCAAAATCAAAAAGCAGCAGATCAGAAAAAAAGCAATCTTTTGGTAACATGCACTTATCATCTCCCTGTTTGCTGAAATTTAGAGGCAATATAACAAGTGATCAAGAGCATGGATCCTGGAGCCAGACTGCCTGAATATAAACCCCAATTCCTTAGCTTACTAGGGGCATGACCCTGGGCAAGGGACATAAGTTTTCTGCCTTGGCTTCCTCATTTGCAAGATGGGGATAACAATATGTATTTCATAGGGTTTTGTGACGATTAAACAGCTGATATATTGGAAAATGTTTACATCAGTCAGTGCCATGTAAATGTTAGCTATTTTTAATCATAAGCTTTCTATTCAGTTGTATAGAAGGTTTAGTTCATGATCCTATTCTTCCTGAACATATAGAAGACAAAAGGGAAAAGAAGGTTATCCTAGACCACTATACAATCAGTAGGCTGAGTAACAAAAAAACAGCCTAATGGCCATATTGAGGAGGCTAAAAAGATGTCTCATATGCCTAAACATCCAGAGTTCCAACAGTCATGGAAATTCATCAGGGTACCATCAGCCCCAGTGCCCAATGCATTAAACTTAATTGGTTAATGCCATCAAACTAGAAGATAGCCAAACCAAGGTCAGCACATCCTTTGAGAAGACAGCAGAATTCAATTTGGCAGTAAGCTCTTGATCAGTTGGAAGATCATCTGGGCCAGTCATGGTGGCTCATACCTGTAATCCCAGCAGTTTAGGAGGCTGAGGAGGGAAGATTGCTCAAGCCCAGGAGTTTGAAACCAGCCTGGGCAACATGGAGTGAGACTCTGCTTCACAAGAAATTTTAAAAAATTAGCCAGCTGCAGCAGCATGCACCTGTGATCCCAGTTACTTGGGAGGCTGAAGTGGGAGAATCACTTGAGCTCAGGAGGTCAAGGCTGCAGTGACAGCTGTGTTCAGGCCACTGCACTCCAGCCTCAGTGACAGAACGAGACCCTCTCTCTCTCTCTTTTAAAAAAAAATAAAATAGAGATGGGGGTTCTCCCTATGCTGTCCAGGCTAGTCTCAAACTCCTGGCCTCAAGCAATCTGCCAGCCTTGGCATCCTCAAGTGCTGGGATTACAAGCCTGAGCCACTGTACCCAGCAGAGACTCTGTCTCTAAAAATAAAAATAATAGGCTGGGTGTGTTGGCTCAGACCAGTACTTGGGGAGGCTCTCCCCAGACCTCCCAGTACTTGGGGAGGCCAAGGTGGGTGGATCACTTGACGCCAGGAGTTCAAGACCAGCATGGCCAACATGATGAAACCCCATCTCTACTAAAAATAGCTGGGCATAGTGGTGTGCACCTGTAATCCCAGCTACTCGGGCAGTTGAGGCATGAAAATTGTTTGAACCCAGAAGGTGGAGGTTGCAGTGAGCCAAGATCACACCACTGCACTCCAGCCTGGAAGACAGAGCAAGCCTGTCTCAAAAAAAAAAAAAAATTCATGTCCTGGGCAGTGTTTTCTTTACTTTACTTTTTTTTTTTTTTTTTGAGATGGCGTCTCACTCTGTTGCCCAGGCTGGAGTGCAGCGGTATGATCTCAGATCACTGCAACCTCCGCCTCCCAAGTAACTGGGACCACAGGTGCGTGCCACCATGCCAGGCTAATTTTTTGTATTTTTAATAGAGGCAAGTTTTTCTCAGTCAGTCTCCTGCCTCAGCCTCCCAAAGTGCTGGGATTACAGGTGTGAGCCACCACGCCCAGTTGCCTTATTGTTATTACTTTTTAATAGAGTCAGGGGTCTCATGTTGCCCAGGCTTCTTGGATTCCTGGGTTTCAAACAATCCTCCTACCTTGGGCTCCCAAAGTGCTAGGATTACAGGCATGAGCCACCCCGCCCAGCCCTGGGAAGTGTTTTATACATTGGTCTTGCAGCTATGTCTGTGTGATGGTGATCTCACAGTCAGTAGTATCCTTAGATTATTGAGCTAATGAACAGGTGTATAGTATTCAGTATAAACTGTTTTACACTCAAAATCCCTTTAAAACTCTCTCATAACTCTATGAATTAAGTACTACTTCATTTTTAATACTTAATTCATAGGGTTAAGATGATAAAATTGAGGCTTGAAAGATTACGCTGTCCAAAGTCATATCCAGAAAGAGAAGGAGCTGGGATTTGAATGTAGGCCTATCTGACACCAAAATACAGGCTGTATCGACTACCTTTTACCATCAAAAGATAAACAAGAACACACTACCCAGAGAGGTGAAAATAAATAGTACAGAAGATATAATGTGTTGAAATTCTTAGAGAAAAAGAGTTAAACTAAAAATCCAAGGCATTGTATTTGTTTTTCTGAAAAGGAATCTGTAGGCTTAGCTCTGAAGTTGTATGTTACTTCACTAATTTACACTTACTTGTATTCCAGATCTAAAGAAACAGGCAACTCTTTGTGACTAATTCCACACTAACAAAAAGAGAACAGTACATGTAAATCTGAGAAAATGAGTTCCACAGCAAACTGAAAGCACAAACATCAAAGAAGTCATATGAGTGGCATCAAGGAAGGTTTCAAATCAGACATAGTTATTTACACATGTGCATAATACACACATACACACACACACCATTTATAAAAAACAAAATAGTTGGGGCTTGGTGGCTCACACCTATAATCCCAGCACTTCGGGAGGCTGAGGTGGGTGGATCACCTGAGGTCAGGAGTTCAAGACTAGCCTGGCCAATATGTCAAAACCCCATCTCTACTAAAAGTACAAAAATTAGCCGGGTATGGTGGTGCACGCCTGTAATCTCAGCTACTCGGGAGGCTGAGGCAAATCACTTGAATCTGGGAGGCAGAGGTTGCAGTGAGTCGAGATCACGCCACTGCACTCCAGCCTGGGTGGCAAGTGAGAAACTCCGTCTCAAAAAAAAAAAAGCAAAATAACAGCAAAGTTTGAGGGGTATGCAGAGATGAATTTAGAGAGGACAAGTTTAATAAGCTCAAGGAGGTAAATGAAAGTCTGAAGCAAGGGTATAAAGATGTGTAGAGAAAGATATTAACTAAACTCTTAAATGAAAAATCAGATACTAAAACTCAGGAAGATTAGCCAGCTGTGGTGGCAGGACCCTGTAATCCTAGTTACTCAGAAGACCGAGGCAAGAGGATCAGATGAGCCCAGGAGTTTGAGGCTATCGTGAGCCATTATATGATCACACCACTGCACTTCAGCCTGGGCAACAGAGCAAGACCCTGTCTCAATAAATAAATAAATAAAACTCCAGAAGAAAACAAGAATTGGGCCAGGTGCGGTGGCTCACACCTGTAATCCCAGCACTTTGGGAGGCTGAGGCAGGTGGATCACTTCAGGCCAGGAGTTCAAGACTAGCCTGGCCAACACAGTGAAAACCCGTCTCTACTAAAAAAATATAAAAATTAGCTAGGCATGGTGGTGGGCACCTATAATCTCAGCTACTTGGAAGTCTGAGGCAGGAGAATTGCTTGAACCTGGAGGCGGAGGTTGCAGTGAGCCAAGATTGTGCCATTGCACTCCAGCCTGGGCAACAAGAGCGAAACTCTGTCCCAAAAAAGAAAAAAAGAAAACAAGAATCTGCATTAATTAAAATGTGGACCTCATCTTAAGCAAATCTAATATATGAAAACACAGATTCATGTCCCCAAATATCATATACAGTCAAAAAAAAGTACAATAAGACAAATAATACAATATTATTATTTTAAATAGTAAGTTCCCTTATAATTGATATTAATCCAATTGAAAACTAATTCATATATAACTTTTCAGTGTCCGAATTTGAAAATGCAAATGCTAGACTTACTTGAAATTTTCAAGCAAGATAGAGTTTGGCTTAGGCCTATGTTCATAAGGAACATTACAAGGGAAATGCTGTAGAGAACGTGTAAAGAAAGACGTGAAAAGAAAAAGGAAGAAGTGGAAAGAGATAGAAGTTCAAGGTTGAAGATAAAATACAAGGTCGGCTGGTGCGGTGGCTCATACCTGTAATCCCAGCACTTTGGGAGGCCGAGGCGGGCAGATCACGAGGTCAGAAGATTGATACCATCTTGGCTAACATGGTGAAAACCCGTCTCTACTAAAAATACAAAAAATTAGCTGGGAGTGGTGGTGAGTACCTGTAATCCCAGCTACTCAGGAGGCTGAGGCAGGAGAATCACTTGAACCCGGGAGGCAGAGGTTGCGGTGAGCCAAGATCATGCCACTACACTCCAGCCTGGGCAACAAAAGTAAAACTCTGTCTCAAAAATAAAAAAGTAAAAAAACACAAGGTCACTAAAAGAAGCAGGAAGGAGAACAAAATATGTAGAAAAAATAGGTGCTGGTGACATTCCTCCCCATGTCACAAAGGGCAGGCTTGCACAACTCACTCCATTTTGCAGTGGTAGGATATTCTTTCTTATTGAAGTCTTGGAGTTGGTATAATGAAACAAAAACTAATCACAAACTAAAAGTAAGCACTCTAGCAAGGAAAGCCTTAATTCACAACGAAGAAAATAGAGCATTTACAGGAATGCAGAATGATGTAGGATTACTCTTTATGAAATAGTATAGAGGCTGGGTGTGGTGGCTCATGTCTATAATCCCAGCACTTTGGAAGGCCAAGGTGGAAGGCTCACTTGAAGGCAGTAGTTCAAATCAGCATGGGCCACTGACAAGATCCTTTCTCTACAAAAAATAAAAATAAGGGCTGGGCACAGTGGCACATGCCTGTAATCCCAGCACTTTGGAAGGCTGAGGTGGGAGGATCGCTTGAGCCCAGGAGGTTAAGGCTACAATGAGCTATAATGGTGCCACTGCCCTCCAGCCTGGGAACAAAGTGAGATCCTGCCTCAAACAAACAAAACAAAACAAATTATCTGGGTGTGATGGCATGTACCTGTGGTCCTACGTACTCAGGAGACAGAGGTGAGAGGATCACTGGGGCCCAGGAGTTCAAGGCAGCAGGGCTATGATCACACCACAGCCTGGGCAACAGAGCAGGACCCTGCCTCTAAAATAAAACAAAATAAATTAAAAAAAAATAAAAAAGCTAAGAAACAAAGAAATAGGCAAGTGTGGTGGCTCATGCCTGTAATCCCAAGACTTTGGGAGGTCAAGGTTGGTGGATCACTTGAGGTCAGGAGTTTGAGACCAGGCTGGCCAACACAGCAAACCCTGTCTCTACTAAAAATATAAAATTAGGCTAGGCACGATGGCTCACACCTGTAATCCCAGCACTTTGGGAGGCCAAGACAGGCAGATCATGAGGTCAAGAGATTGAGACCATCCTTGCCAACATGGTGAAACCCCATCTCTACTAAAAATACAAAAATTTGCTGGGCGTGGTGGCGCACACCTGGAGTCCCAGCTACTCAAGAGGCTGAGGCATAAGAATCACTTGAACCCGGGAGGCGGAGGTTGCAGTGAGCCAAGGTTGTGCCACTGCACTCCAGCCTGGGTGACAGAGTGAGACTCCATCTAAAAAATAAAATAAATAAAAATTAGCTGGGCATGGTAGCACATACCTGTAATCCCAGCTACTCAGGAGGCTAAGCCAGGAGGATCGCTTGAACCCAGGAGATGGAGGTTACAGTGAGCTGAGTTTGCGCCACTGGACTCCAGCCTGGGTGACAGAGGATTTGTCTCAAAAAGAAAGAAGAAAGAAAGAAATGTATATAAATGATACATAAATGAGGCAGCTAGGTGGGACAATTGTGCCATTCCTACTAAGACTGGAGTTCTCATAAGACCCATAGGGGCCGTAACAGATCAAATTCCTATAGAGGAACCATCCGTGACCAAGGAAGCAGACCAATGATTCAGTGAAATGATAAAATGGTTCTTCAATTTCAGTTCTTCAGTCCCCAAAAATCTGACTGTTAGGTTTGGCCAGAGAAAAAAGCTACAAGAGGGAGAAGCTCAATCTTGATTTCAAATATTTGGACTCTAAATTTGTGTTGCTTTCAAGACTGAATACTGAAGCTCTGTTCAGCCCTTCATGATGATTTGCAAGACGGTCCAAATCTCTGCAGCAACCCTACACAAAATACTTTCTCAGAATATCTGGGGATCCACAGGGTTTTGAGAACACTCCTCCATTATGCATACATTAGAAATGTGTTGGTGCCATTATCCCACACCCTCTTTACTCGCCAAGCTTCCCTGGCAACCAGCTCAGGGATCATACTCTGCTCTCACAACATGCCCAGTACCTGACTTCCAGGAATCAGAACTTCTTCCCCTTCATGTGAACCTCACTTTCTCAGGTCTTGGGCTTTTTTTTTTGAGACATAGTCTCTCTCTGTCAAACAGGCTGGAACACAACCTCGGGTCACTGTGACCTCTGCCTCCCGGGTTCAAGCAATTCTTGTGCTTTAGCCTCCTGAGTAGCTGGGATTACAGGCATGAGCCACCACGCCTGGCTAATTTTTTTTTTTTTTTTGTATTTTTAGCAGAGACGGAGTTTCACCATGTTGGCCAGGCTGATCTCAAACTCCTGACCTCCAACGCCCGGCCGTGTTCCCTTCCTTTATATGGCTTTTTTTTTTTTTTTTTTTTTTTTGGAGACAGAGTCTCGCTGTCGCCCAGGCTGGAGTGCAGTGGCGTGATCTTGGCTCACTGCAATCTCTGCCTCCCGAGTTCAAGTAATTCTTCTGCCTCAGCCTCCCGAGTAGCTGGGACTACAGGCATGCACCACCATGCCTGGCTAATTTTTGTATTTTTAGTACAGACAGGGTTTCACCATGCTGGCCAGGCTGGTCTTGAACTCGTGACCTCATGATCTGCCTGCCTCGGCCTCCAAAAGTGCTGGGATTACAGGCATGAGCTACCATGCCCAGTCTATATGACATCTTAAATAAATCATTTATGTGGGCAAACATTTTCATTGGGCCATAATATTGGACAATCAATCTTATTACTCAGTAGCCACATTTCAAAGTGATTACTCAATCCTTAGAGTCCTGCAACGACCCTCCTCCCCTTTTATTAATATTTCCCAATAACTCCCTTTTATTTATCAAGTCTTTACACAGCAGATTTTTCTACATAGAACCTATTATACTTCAAGGGAGTACAAGCAATGGTAAGTCAAATAGGATGCTATGCCTCTTCTCTAAAGGGCCTAGGCTGGTGCGGTGGGTGGCTCACACTTGTAATCCTAGCACTTTGGGAGGCTGAGGCAGGAGGATGCTTGAGCTCAGGAGGTAGAGACCAGTATGGGTAATACAGGGAGACCCTGTCTCTACAAAAAAATACAAAATTAGCCCCAGCTACTTGGGAGGCAGAGGTGGGAGGATCGCTTGAACCTGGGAGACAGAAGCTGCTGTGAGCTGAGATTGTGCCATTGCACTCCAGCCTGTCACACACACACACACACACACTCAAATATATAAATATTTACAAATATATACTTGCAATATATATTATAAATATAAATTGCACTCCAGCCTGGGTGACACACACACACACATGCATGTTCAAATATATACAATGTAAATGGCATCCATACAGAATGACCAGTTTTTAAAAAGAATGATGTAGAACTAGAAATTCTAATATAGTAAGATATTCAAGATATGCTAAATATAAAAATCAAATTTCAGGTCATTAGTATAACATGAGCCCATCTGAGTGTGTGCGTTTGTGTGTGCACATGTGTGATGGGGGAAATTCTTTGCAATGATTACCTCTACAGAGGGGACTAAGAGGTAAGGGGGAAAGGTATACAATACCATTCTTTATTGTTTTAATTTATCATTTTGTGTATTACTTTCATAATAAAAAAGCTACTATAAAATTTTCACTTAATTGAAAGGATTAATAGTGAACATATGCAATGTTTTAAAGCAAACCGAATAATTACAATGTTCTATGACTATGCCAATTTTTACGAATTATATATCACTGGCACAATAAAATTATTTTGTAGCTAAAGAAAGCCTAAGAGATTTTCTGGTAAATTTAGGTATCTATAATTACAAAGTTGTATAAATTCATTTCCGTAAATTTGAAGACTACTCTAAAAAACCTTGACTTCAGGTAAAAATAGTTAAGTGTAATTTATAGTCAATATATGAATAAAGGTCTGGCATGGTGGCTCATGCCTGTAATCTCAACACTTTGAGAGGCTGACACAGGAGGACTGCTTGAGCCCAGGAGTTCAAGACCAGCTTGGGCAACATAGTAAGACCCCATCTCTACAAAAAACATTAGCAAGGCTTTGTGGTTTGTGCCTGTAGTCCCAGCTACTTGGGAGGCTCTGAGGCAGGGAGATCACTTGAGCCTGGGAGTTTGAGGCTGCAGTGACTATAACTGCGGCACTGCACTCCAGCCTGGGTGACAGAAGGAGATATAATTGTTTTTTTGAGATGGGGGTCTCACTCTGTCACCTAGGCTACAGTGCAGTGGCATGATCACAGCTCACTGTGGCCTCCAGCCCTGGGCTCAAGCAATCACTGCCATGTCTGGCTAATTTTTTAACTTTTTGTAGAGACGGGGGTCTTAGCCCAGGCTGGTCTTGAACTCCTGACCTGGCCTAAAGTGATCCTCCCATTTTGGCCTCCCAAAGTGCTAGGCTTACAAGCATGAGCCACTGTGCCTCATCTATATATATAATTCTAAGCATCATTTGCAGGAAGAGGCACTAATGCACAGATTTGGAAGAAATCTCAAAAGTCACCTAGTCTTGGGGCCGGGCGTCGTGGCTCACGCCTGTAATCCCAGCACTTTGGGAGGCTGAGGCGGGTGGATCACAAGGCCAGGAGTTCAAGACCAGCCTGGCCAACATAGTGAAACCCCATCTCTACCAAAAATACAAAAATTAGCCGGGCTTGGTGGTGCATGCCTATAGTCCCAGCTACTCGAGAGGCTGAGGCAGGAGAATCACTTGAAACCAGAAGGCAGAGGTTGCAGTGAGCCACGATCACGCCATTGCATTCCAGCCTGGGCAACAGAGCAAGACTCTGTCTCCAAAAATAATAAAAAAAAGAAGCCACCTAGTGTTGGCCAGGCACAGTGGCTCACACCTATAGTCCCAGTACTTTGGGAAGATGAGACAGGAGAATCACTTGAACCTAGGAGTTCAAGACCAGACTGGGCAACATAGTGAGACTTCATTTCTATATTTTATTTTATTAAAAAGAAATTTTTTTTGAGACAGAGTCTTTCTCTGTCACCCAGGCTGGAGTGCAGCAGCCTGATCTCAGCTCACTGCAACCCCCATCTCCCAGGTTTAAGCAATTCTCATGTCTCAGACTCCCAAGTAGTAGGGATTACAGGTGTGCACCGCCATGCCCAGCTAATTTTTGTACTTTTAGTAGAGATGGGGTTTCACCATGTTGGCCAGGCTGGTCTGAAACTCCCGGCCTCAAGTGATCTGCCTGCCTTGGCCTCCTAAAGTGCTGGGATTACAGGCGTGAGCCACTGCACCCAGCCTCAGTTCTATATTTAAAAAAAAAGAAAAAAAAAAAAAGGCAGGTATCTTGTCCAACTCTCCCACCCAAACACCTAGGCATATAAAAAAAAAAAAAAAAATCAAAGCCAATAGCAGCCTGCTAAGGAGAGAACCAGTACTAGGAATACAAGACAACCAGAAATGTCTCCTCCTCAAAATGGTGACATCTGGTAATCATTCACTAAAAAGTATTTTGGTGTAATATAACAAGTTGCTCAGGTCAGTTTTAAACAAGTCATTGACTTAATTTTCTGGCTTCAAAGTTTTCAATTTGTTTCAAACCAAGAGAAATTAGACCATGATGCAGATTAATTTTAATGAACAAAAATCTCTGTATAAAAAACATTTAAACCTTATCAAACGCTTTAAACACACACACACACACACACACACACATCCAAATCAATACACAATCTTAGAACATTATCTTTGTTTACCAACATAACCTGTAAAAGTATTTCTCGATAAAACTTACAAATTAAAGAAAATCCATGATGCTACACTTAAACACACACACACACACACAAACACACACACACTCAAGGAAGAACGAAAACATAGTAAGAGTGTGAACAGGAAGGGAATGCATCTTTTTTTGTAAAGCTTATATTAAAAAACACTGCATGAGTAAATAACTTCCTATACCAAGAGAAGATGCAGAGAGGGGAAACAGAAATCAGGGATGAGACTAACTCATTAATAAATAGTTTGAGAATGTCATTCAAGAACAGTGAATGTGGGGAGTTACAGATAATCCTGAGTTGTCACCACCTCAAGTTCTTCGATTCTGATAACTGATGACACTTGAAAAGCATCTATGTGTTCATATTTTGTAGGTCTTGATTCGTTCATCATTATTTAGGTGTGCTTTGTCTCTTCAAGTGGTTAATTCCTCAGTTCATACTCAGTGTTATGTCCTAGTCACCAGAAGGGCCACAGTAATAACTGAGCACAGGCTATAAAGGGTGGCATATAGAGGGTGAATAAGATAGGCCAGGTTGCCTGGTTTGGATTTCAGCATCACTACCTGTCAGCTCCTGGTACCTGGCAAGCTACTTAGCCACTGTGTCTCCACTTCCTCATCTTCGGTTGTGGGTCACTATAGCACCTACTTCAGATAGTGTGATTAGGGAGATTAAACAAGACGATCATTCAAAACATTTATCACACTGCCTGATCAATAACTGTTAGCTGAAAACACTATTAGTTGTAGTATTACAGGGGAACCAAAAGAAAAATTCTATCTCTATTTTTCCTCACTGATAAAATTTTCAGGGACAAACTGTGGCAAAAAGCAGAGATACCAGTACATTTGAGACCAGTACAAAGAGATTGAAGACCTCGTCTTATGAATATAGATACCCATTTTTATATAAGAAAAAAATTACATGGCTCCATATCACAAAATTTAAGATCTTTCTGTTAAACATCACACAATTCCCATCATCATTATGCCCTACATACAATCTAAATGATGTAGAGTTTCTATTGATATTCAGTAATAACAAGGTCCAGAAATTTTAACTAAGAAATAGCTGCAGAACTGCATATTGGGCAGTAATCGTGTGTGCCACAAGAGCTTGGGCCAACACAGAGGGCCAGGATTCTGCCTCCATGGCCTAGACTCCTCCACACACAGTCAGATGAGTCAGGTTCCTGCAGACCTTCAAATCTCCATTCATATCCCCCTTGGAGAGGGCCGTTTTCAGAGGTGAAGGAAGCAGCAGCCACTGAGCATGAAATGCCGCCCTCCTACTTGAGTATAATATGATAGCTATCATTGGTTTCTGCTGTTAAAAAGAGAGAGAGAATCATCTTTAGTCACCTCTAAAGCACAGTAGGAGAAACAAAATATGGTAAGATTCTTGTGAGAAGGGGAAAAAAAAAGAGCAGGACAAACAGCAGCATACTTATTAATAAGCACAGAATCCTTATAATAAATATGCATTATAAAAACAACATGCCAGGCAGGTGGATCATGAGGTCAAGAGGTCAAGACCATCCGGGCCAACAGGGAGAAACCCCATCTCTACTAAAAAAAAAAATAGAAAAATTAGCGGGGTGTGGTGGCGTGAGCCTGTAGTCCCAGCTACTCCAGAGGCTAAGGCAGAAGAATCACTTGAACCCGAGAGGCGGAGTTTGCAGTGAGCTGAGATTGCGCCACTGCACTCCAGCCTAGTGACAGAGCAAGACTCCGACTCAAAAAAAAAAAAGAAAAAAAAACATGCCTCGATATCCTCAACTGTAATGGAAGATGGAGAGAATGGCAAAAAGCTGGGCTGGGCGCAGGGGCTCACACCTGTAATCTCAGCACTTTGGGAGGCCGAGGTGGGTGGACAGTTTGAGGTCAGGAGTTCGAGACAAGACTGGCCAACATGGGGAAACCCCATCTCTACCAAAAATACAAAAATTAGCCAGACATGGTTGTGCATGCCTATAATCCCAGCTACTCAGGAGGCTGAGGCAGGAGAATCACTTGAACTCAGGAGGCAGAGGTTGCAGTGAGCTGAGATCGTGCCACTGCACCCTAGCCTGGACAACAGATCGAGATTCTGTCTCAAAAAAAAGCTGACTTACACAAAGGAACAATCTCTAATAATGTCACTTTCTTTATTAAAATAAAGAAAAAAAACACCTCAATTTCCTCAACTGTAATGGAAGATGGAAGAGAATGGCAAAAAGCTGGGCTGGGCGCAGGGACTCACACCTGTAATCCCAGCACTTTGGGAGGCCGAGGTGGGTGGATCGCTTGAGGTCAGGAGTTCGAGATGAGCCTGGCCAACGTGGTGAAACCCCATCTCTACCAAAAATACAAAAATTATGGTTGATACTTTCCCCATCTCTCCTCAAAGAAGTAAAGAATGTACTTTACCTAGTAGTAGTAAAGCTGTTAAACTGCTTAGAGAAAGGTGTTTATCTTACCATTACCTTTCATTGTGTCCAGAATAAAACATGCTTCTTCCTGAAAGTTCTGTATCATCTGAAAAAATCAAGAAAACTTGTGATTATTTAAATGGAAAAGAACCCCTTTATATTCCTGTGTCTCTAAGGACTACCCCACATCCAGAGGGATTTAGATGGGAGGCTTTACAGGCCACAAATAGTGTATTTCTTGAATAGCTATAGAGTCATTAAAGTTTCTTCCTCCCAATTTTCAAAAGCCTGCTTCGCAAACTTTTTCCCCCCTCCCATTTGGTTTTTAAATATTAAAAAGCTAAGCAGATTAGAACAGTTATCTTAAAGCTAGGTATGCATTTCCCTGGGTTAACCCCAAGACTCTCCAAGGAGCACACAGACACTAATGCGTGCATACAGGAGAACTAACTTCTGTGACTTCAACAACCATATGTGCTCTTTCCTAAAACTTCTTTAATTTTCCTTCCCCACTTTCCCTTCTCAAACTCCCTTCTCCCATTTTATAAGATAAAGGCATAAGTTTCACGCTCCCAGAATCCTAACAAGGTGCTCTGGCCCACGATGTAAAAGCTTCAGGTGCCAAAGTGGAGTGACAAAGGTGAACTCTAATAACTGGGCAACAAATTCTTTTATGAGCCACATGGTTTCTAACTCTTTCCTTTCACCAGAATTATGGAGTAGCCGAATCACAAATTGTCATATGATAGAGGATTCAAAATGATTTTTTGATATCACTATGTAATTTTTGGTATATAACTGTGAAGTTTAAAATAATCTACTGACATTGTCATTACAAAACTCTATCCATTCCTATCAATTTATGTGAGTCAAGTCCCACAGCATTTATATCTAGAGGAAAAAAACAGAATAAAATCGATGCTAAAATCCTATGTCATTGTAGCAATCAATAGGCAGTATTCATCTACAAAGGAAATAATTACGTGCAAGGGTACAGGTAGGGAATGAAACAATTTCATCCAACTCATTCTTAGATATACCTGTAATAATTTTTTTCTTTTCTTTTCTCAGCTCACCACAACCTCTGCCTCTGCCTCCACCTCCACCTCCTGGGTTCAAGCGACTCTCCTGCCTCAGCCTCCCAAGTAGCTGGGATTACAGGTATGTGCCACTATGCCTGGCTGATTTTGTATTTTTAGTAGAGATGAGGTTTCTCCATGTTGGTCAGGCTGGTCTGGAACTCCCAACCTCAGGTGATCTGCCTGCCTCAACCTCCCAAAGTGCTGGGATTACAGGCATGAGCCACCACGCCTGGGCTTCTTAATGTTTAATAATTACTTATTAAAACATGTAGCATATTTACATTATTTTAATCAAATGTAAATTATGATAATTCCATTCATAATAATTTTTAAATTTTTATTTAAAAACTTTGTTTCAAACAAAGATAGTAGGACAATAAAAGATGTTTGTGCATGAAAATATGTTACAGTAGGCTGGCGCAATCCTGTAATCCCAGCACTTTGGGAGGCTGAGGTGGGTGGCTCACGAAGTCAAGAGATAGAGACCATTCTCGGTTAAACCACATCTCTACTAAAAATACAAAAATTAGCTGGGAGTGAAGGTGTGTACCTATAGTCCCAGTTACTCAGGAGGCTGAGGCAGGAGAATCAATTGAACCCTGGAGGTGGAGGTTGCTATGAGCTGAGATCGTGCCACTGCACTTCAGCCTGGAGACAGAGTGAGAGCTCCATCTCAAAAAAATAAAAATAAAAGTTACAGTAAGATGGCCAGCCACAGTGGCTCACACCTGTAATCCCAGCACTTTGGGAGGCCAAGGCAGGCGGATCACCTGAGGCCAGGGGTTCAAGACCAGCTTGGCCAACATGGCAAAACCCTATATCTACTAAAAATATGAAAATTAGCCGTATGTGGTGGCACACGCCTGTAATTCTGCTATTCGGGAGGCTGAGGCAGAAGAATCACTTGAACCCAGGAGGTAGAGGCTGCAGTGAGCTGAGACTGGGCCACTGCATTCTGGCCTAGGCAACAGAGAAAGACTCTGTTCCAAAAAAACAATTTTTTTTTAGGAGGAAAGCAAGCAAAAAAGTATGAAACCCTCTGATCTAGAAAACGGAACACTCTGCCCCAGGAGAACTGCTCTTGCTCCGTGTGCTGACAAATTAATCATCATCTGGTAATTCAACTGTACTGAAAAATCTACCTCATCACTGATGAGCACATGAATTCCTGTTGGCCCCTGCTTGTAAATCTGGCTGATCTGGCAAGGGGAAATGCTGAAAAGCTGAGCGATTTTTTCTGTCAATTCAACAGCTGTCAGTTCTTCTAGATAGATAGCATGGTAAACTGCAAAAGGGAGAGAGCGACAGCAGTCAGTACAAAGTTTGTCTGCTCTTACAGGTAACTTGATCACTAGGAATGCCCACTTCTCTGAAGGACTCAGAAATCAGACTGCCTAAGTTCAAATTCTGGCTCAACCACTTGCAGCTGTGTGACCTAGGGCAAGTTATTTACCCCTAGGCCTCATTTTTCTCACATAAATACTGGTGATAACAATAAAATCCTCTGCAAAGAGGAGATATTAGTTGTAAATATTAAAGCATGTAAAAAGTGTTAGAAATAGCGCCTGGCTGGGCATGGTGGTTCACATCTATAATCCCAGCAATTTGGGAGGCTGAGGCAGGGAGATCGCTTGAGCCCAGGAGTTCAAAACCAGCCTGGGCAACATAGGGAGATCCCATCTCTACAATAAATAAAACAACTAGGCAGACATGGGACGCGCACCTGTAGTTCTAGCTACTTAGGAGGCTGAGGGGAGAGAATCATTGGAGCCCCGGTGGTCAGACGGCTGCAATGAATCATGATTGCACCACTGTACTTCAGCCTGGGTAACTGAGTGAGACTCTGTCCCAAAAAAAAAAAAAAAGAATAGCACCTGCCATATAGTAGGAGCGCAAATAAATGCTAGTGATTACTGTTACTTCTTGCAGACAGCGAACCTACTGTCTGATAGTTTCCCATCACAGATGCCCATAAGTTATCTCTTCACCTTTGTTCATATCTGTCCTGGTCTGTCCAGAACAACCTACCGAAGAAAGTACCATTTGAGTCTCCATCCTCATGCTTCTGTTGCTGTTGCTGCTGCTGTTGCTGCTGCTCCCTCACCTGCAGTGATTCCTGACAAACATAAATGGTTAACCTTGGACGCACCATCCTAAGGGGAGGAAAAAGGCTAATTAGTCTTACATTCTTTATGGTAAGCACAATAAAAAGAAGGGAGAAACTGTTTCTACATTAATAGTACAGAGCAGATGAAAAGTAGAAGCTCATTGGCCAAATGCAATTAATTCACTATGTTTTATTAGTTCCCCAGTGGTAGGGCTTTTTTCCTTAAGTGGAGTTAGTTCCAATACGAGGCATCATATAAACCTCTGAACTTGTGGCTTTTCCTGAAGACTCAGATCTAGCAATCTTAAGCCCACATTCTCACATGAAAACAATCAGCTGTTCTCCTTACATGACGCATATACTCTTCACTATACCCCAGTTTTGACTGCCATTCATTTACATTACCTGTACGTCCTCTGCAGTCATTTGAGTTTGTGACTTATGGTGTAAAAGTTAGAAATAGTCATGATATATAAGCCACTGTCTTATGGGTCAGGTTCAAGATATATTTTTTACTCAAAAATGCCAAAACAGTAAACTAGATCATCTTATTTTTCTCATTACCTTCTCCTAACTAGCCTAAGTGCTTTTTCTGTTCTTAGAGAAAGGTATTCAACTACCTCTTGATCTGATCATCTTACTCTTTCTTATTTCTAAACACCCTTTAGATAATATGCTTAAAAGAATGAAAGATCAATTATTTTTCCCCAAGTCATCAACCCCTACTTTCACTTCTTTCCTTAAAATTTTCCAAGATTCACCAGGTGCGGTGGCTCACGCCTGTAATCCCAGCACTTTGGGAGGCTGAGGTGGGTGGATCACCTGAGGTTGGGAGTTCAAGATCAGCCTGACCAACATGGTGAAACCCCATCTCTACTAAAAATACAAAACTAGCCGGGCATGGTGGCGCATGCCTGTAATCCCAGCTACTTGGGAGGCTGAGGCAGGGGAATCGCTTGAACCCAGGAAGCGGAGGTTGCGGTGAGCCGAGATCGCACCATTGCACTCCAGCCCAGGCAACGAGAGCAAAACTCTATCTCAAAAAAAAAAAAAAATTTTCCAAGATTCAACACCCCTTATCATGTAGACAAAAACAAATATGACTGGGTACAGTGGCTCACACCTGTAATCCCAGCACTTTAGAAGGCCAAGTTGGAAGGATTGCTTGACTTCAGGAGTTTGAGACCAGCCAGGGCAACATGGCAAAACCCCACATCTACAAAAAGTACAAAATTAGGTGGGCATGGTGGTGCACACCTGTAGTCCCAGCTGCTCAGGGAGCTAAGGCAGGAGGATTGCTTGCGCCCAGGAAATCGAGGCTGCAGTGAGCCATGATCACACTACAGCACTCCAGCCTGGGTGACAGAGCAAGACTCTGTCTCAAGAAAAAAACCCCAAAACCAAACCAAACCAAAAATAAATACTGCGCAATCTGTTTTTCTGTTTAGTCATTGATTTGGTTCTGCTGCCATTGACCTAAATGCCTTCTTCATCAATGTTACTACTACCTATTTAAAATGGTAACTCCCAGAAAAGTTCACAAACTGCTGTGTATTTTAACAATTGCAGGCAGACACTCGATTCCTACCCACACTTAAGAATGAGCACTTCTCCAGTTAAAACCAACTTGGGACCTTTGCACCTGTTGTTCCTTCTGCCTAGAACAATCTCCCTTCCTATGACTCCAGAGCTACATCCTTCTCAGAACTCAGCTTAAATATCCCTCCTTGGAGAGGTGCTTCCTGACCACATTCTGGGCACTCTATAGCCCACAACCTTGTTTTTTGCTCATTTGTTTTGTTTTCCTTCAAAGCTCTTATCACTATCCATAATACTTACTTATCTCACTCCCCATTAGAAAGTAAACTCCCTAACAACTGGCACCCTGTTTTGCTCACCAATAAATTAATATTCCCAGAGCCTACAATAGTACCTGGCTCATGAAAAGGATGATGAATTTTCTTTCTTTTTTTTTTTTTTTTGAGACGGAGTTTCGCTCTTGTTACCCAGGCTGGAGTGCAATGGCGCGATCTCGGCTCACCGCAACCTCCGCCTCCTGGGTTCAAGCAATTCTCCTGCCTCAGCCTCCCGAGTAGCTGGGACTACAGGTGTGCACCACCATGCCCGGCTAATTTTTATATTTTTAGTAGAGACAGGGTTTCACCATGTTGACCAGGATGGTCTCGATCTCTTGACCTCGTGATCCACCCGTCTCGGCCTCCCAAAGTGCTGGGATTATAGGCGTGAGCCACCGCGCCCGGCCAGGATGATGAATTTTCATTGCAAAATTCATTCACCTGGAAATGAAAAATGGAATATCATGGGAAATTCCCTGGACAAAGTGTAAGAAAATATTTTTTAAAATCTTTATTTGGTACATAACTGACATTTAAAAAAAATGTTTTGAGAAGGTGTATTTAGCTGTGTAGAGTATTGTGAAGAATTCCTGAATCGAAATCCATTTGGAATCCAACCTCATTGATATTTTAACACTAATTACATACCGGCCTTTTAATGCATTAAAAAGTCTGATTCCATCTGCAGGGCCACAGATTTGGATCACATCATCTCTAGTTAATTTCAGTAAATCTGCCCCTGGAAAAAATATAAGAAAATGGATGATAAAGGCAAATATTCTCTTTGTTAATGACTATTAAAATGGGCTCTATTATAAGGACACCTCATTACCAGAATGTTACAATCCACAATTTTCTTCACGGCATATAAGGCCCTTCATGACCTGACCTCTACCTCCTCTCCCATCTCAATTCCCCTCAATTAACTTCCCCACTTAACCCTATGCTTTCATCATACTGATGATGTCTAATGAGCAAGTTGTTCTTTCTGCCTGAAATATCCTTCCATTATCCAGGCTGGGTGCAACATGCCTGTAGTCTCAGCTGCTCGAGAAGCTGAGGTAGGAGGATTGTTAGAGGCCAATCAATTGGCAGGAGTTCAAGACTGGCCTGGGCAACATAGCAAGACCCCATCTCTTAAAAAAAAAAAAAAGAGAAATCCTGTGCTGGGCATGGTGGCTCACGCCTGTAATCCCAGCACTGTGGGATGCCAAGGCAGGCACATCACTTGAGGTCAGGAGTTCAAGACCAGCCTGGCCAACATGGTGAAACTCTATCTCTAATAAAAATACATAAATTAGCTGGAGTTGGTGGCAGGCATCTATAACCTCAGCTACTTGGGAGGCTAAGGCAGGAGAATCACTTGAACGTGGGAGGCGGAGGTTACAGTGAGCTGAGATTGTGCAACTGCACCCCAGCGTGGGTGACAGAGAGAGACTCCATCTTTAAAAAAAAAAAGTGCTAAATAAAAGTGGATTGTGTAAATGAAATAAATTATAGTGATATCAAGGGGAAGATTTCAGACTACTTGCTAAAATACTCTATGAAATATACATTTTAAAAAGTGTTGTAGGCTGGTGCAGTGGCTCACACCTGTAATTCCAGCACTTTGGGAGGCGAAGGTGGGCAGATCACCTGAGGTCAGGAGTTCAAGAACAGCCTAGCCAGCATGATGAAACCCTGCCTCTATCAACAAAGTACAATAATCAGCCAGGTATGGTGGCACATGCCTGTAGTCCCAGCTACTGGGGAGGCTGAGGTGGGAGAATCACTTGAACCCAGGAGGTGGAGGTTGCAGTGAGCCGAGATGGCACTACTGCACTCCAGCCTTAGCAACAAAGGGATACCCTGCCTCAGAAAAAAAAAAAAAAAAGTGTTGTATGAAATAAATTAAATTGAATTTAAACTAAGGGATATTTGTTTTTAAGTATTTCACAGCACAGCTGCAGCTACTGAGAAAGTCTTAAGGGTTCTATGAAATTCATTTCATCAGAGAAATGCAGTGAGATCTCTCATACACATATATACACACACAACTCTCCCATGGACATCAGGAGGCCCTAGAATGCAAAGGAAAATTTCATGCTGGGGAAAACAAAAGAAAAAGAAAATTTAACCTGAGAAGTTTGTGAAAAGTCTTGTGAATGTAGAAAAACGATTTCGATGCAACCACTGCTGAGCTTCCTGAGGTGTGGTTGTTGGTAAGAGGTTCTGAAAGGGAGAGACCATTTTTTAGGTAATCAAATAGATCTGTCTGTTACCCCATTAGGTAACACATAGCCAAACACACCCACATACCCCCATTCTCAGACCTAGTTTGTGCAAGTTGTTTTCTCTTTCTCTAACCATGCAAGATGCTCAAGGAGTTCTAGACTCCTTTTCTTCCCCACTAGACTGTAAGCTCCTCAGATGGAAGGGTCCTGTATTACTTGTTTCATATCTTTAGTCCCTAGCACAGTATCTGGTTCATAGTCAAAATTCAATAAATGTTTGTTTAATGAATGAATGAATAATATTCCCTAAAAGTTGGGCATTTCTACCGAATTGGACAGTCTTCAAAGTATTACTAGACAGTGCAAGTAACTAACATTCAACTTTAGACTTACATCTGTGACTGGAGGGGGTGGCTCTGGCTGGTGGTTTGGTGAACCATTTCTAAAGAAACATTTAAAATGAAAGGATGAGTCCATGACACATGCTGGGGCTCATTATTTCATTCCTTATCTTTACAATAAATCTTAAGCTAGAGATTAAAAAAAAGTCTGTGCTCTCTCATAAAACATTCTTATTCTTTGACCCAATACTTTAATTTTCTATTAGTTTAACCTAAAGATTTTATGGGGAGGGGGATAAATTATGTCATTAGCAACATTTTTTATTATTGAGGAAATTGAAGAAAATATCAAAGTTTCAATAAGTTGGGACTGATGAGATAAATTATGGCATAAAAAATATTTAACTGGTGGGCACAGTGGCTCACGCCTGTAATCCCAGCACTTTGGGAGGCCGAGGCGGGCGGATCATGAGGTCAGGAGAGTGAGACAATCCTGGCCAACATGGTAAAACCCCATCTCTACTAAAAATACAAAAATTAGCCGGTGTGGTGGCACACACCTGTAGTCCCAACTATTAGGGAGGCTGAGGCAGGAGAATCACTTGAACCCGGGAGGTGGAGGTTGCAGTGAGCTGAGATAACGCTACAGCACTCCAGCCTGGTGACAGAGCAAGACTCAAAAAAAAAAAAAAAAAAAAAAAAAAAGAAATTTAACCATAAATTTACTAAGGTGAAAAACTGTGAAAGAATGATTGTTAAGAAAAAAATTTTTAAATAAAATGAAAAATATCAGGATAAAGAAGTTTATCAGTACAATACTACTGTAGGAAATACATAAATATGCACACATACACAAGAAAAATATTGGAAGAAAATTTATGTAATGCAACATGATCACACGTTTAGAATAAAAAATAATTATTTTTAAAGCAGCTTCAAAAATTAGTGCTGTCTAATTTGTGATCCAAGAATTATCTCCACACTCTCAGTCAGTTTTTCTCTCTTTCTTTCTTTTTGAGGTGGAGTTTCGCTCTTGTCGCTCAGGCTGGAGTGCGGTGGCACGATCTCGGCTCACTGCAACCTCTGCCTTCTGGTTTCAAGCGATTCTCTTGCCTCAGCCTCCCGAGTAGCTGGGATTAGAGCTGCCCACCACCATGCCTGGCTAATTTTTGTATCTTTAGTACAAACAGGGTTTCACCATGTTGGCCAGGCTGGTCTCAAACTCCTGACATTGTGATCCTCTTGCCTCAGCCTCCCAAAGTGTTGGGATTACAGGCATGAGCCACTGTGCCCAGCCTCAGTTTTTCTTTATACGTTCGTTGTCTATGAATTGTCCCTCTTCCCTAATGCCTACTTTTTTTTTTTGAGACGGAATCTTGCCCTGTCACCAGGCTGGAATGCAATGGAGTGATCTTGGCTCAATGCAAGCTCCGCTTCCGGGTGTTCAAGTGATTCCCCTGCCTCAGCCTTCCAAGTAACTGGGACTACAGGTGCGAAACACCATGCCCGGCTAATTTTTTTTTAATTTTAGTAGAGACAAGGTTTCACCATGTTGGCCAAGATGGTCTCTATCTCTTGACCTCGTGATCCACCCGCCTTGGCCTCCCAAAGTGCTGGGATTACAAGCGTGAGCCACTGTGCCCGGCCACGCCTACTTTTATGGAATAAAAAGTTTAATCTAGTATGAAGTACATAACAAAGAGAAGAGAAAAAGTTTTAAACACAACTCTTAAACCCTATCTAATATTCAGAATTACCTATAAGTAGCATGTATCATCCATGTGGATGTTAAAATATTTTTTTCTTTCAAAAAAAGATCTTTTTCCTTTTTTAGCCTTAGCTGCAAAATTCAAATTTGGTATTCAAACTTAGTAATTAACTTATCTTAGGGCCCTAGTTATATGTATTCCTTCTACAACTAATACCTACTTTTATTCTTGTTACGTTTTGAATATTTAAGCTACCTTAATTAAATCCTTTAAAAAGTAGGTCAGACATAAAGCCTGAATAAATCCTAAAACACAGCATTGCAACCAAACAATATGTTCACACATTTGGTAGCCTAACTAGTTCAAGTTTCAATATGGTTATGTGGAATATATGTTAAATGCTAGGACTATAATACAGCTACTTTTTAAAATTGGAGTAGGCGTCTGTACCAACTTTCAATTATCTCTTATGGTAAAAGATAATAAGGCAAGATTAAATGTATCCCATAGATAATTCCAAAACTTCATTTTAGCCATCATCTTCAAACTTATTTCCCCAATTATCAAAGATTCATAATAATTCGGTGTTAGAAGTATTTCTAACAAGTAACAAAACAAATTTTAGTATTTGTACAATTGTTTCCAGTTCCCAAAGACCACTCTCTGATGCAAGTATGTTCAGGAAGTGAAATAACCACAGATGTACAGTAATAGGGAGAAGCAAAAAACCCAGATCGTCAGTTCCTGAACCACTAAAAATTGACCATAAATGCTACTTTCTGGTGGGGGAAAAAAGAAAAGGAGGAGGGAGAGGGGAGAACACAAGGAGAAGAAAGGACTATATAAAACTCTTTCCGTCTCTTTTGAAGTTAATCCAAATCTCAATGAATAAAGAAATCCATCAAAGACAGACCAAATAGACGTGCTTATTGATTTAAAAAGATCTTGTTTATGAACAGGTAATGAAAGAATATATATTTTGGACAAATAAGCCAATTTTATTTCCCAGACTTACCCTTCCCCAAGAGAAAAACTGCTATGGGAACTGTTGAAACCAGGTGATGGGGAATTATTGACATACGTGATCTCAGGCCATGGAGAACACTAAAAACAAAGGATAAGTTAGATAATGAATAAGCACATTTGACCCTATTGCTCCTTGAATAGCACATCTTGATTAGTAAAGCTTAATTCCTCAGAGACCCTCATAAGCAATAGAGAACATTGCTTCTCTTTCCGCTATCTTGGAGCCTGTGGAGGCCTTCTGGGAACAGGACTTCTAAAAGGAAATACGTCTAGAAAGCTGTGGTCCTGGGCCATTTTTGCTGGATATAAGCGGGTTTTCCAGAACCAAAGGCAGCACACAGCTCTTCTTAAAATTGAAAGTGGTTTATTTCCAAGATGAAACTGAATTATATTTGGGCAAGAGATGTGCTTATGTAGACAAAGCAAAGAACACCACAGTGACTCCTGGCGGCAAACCAAACAAAAACAGAGTAATCTGGGAAAAGATAACTTGGACACTCAGAAACAGTTGGCATTGTTCATGCCAAATTCTAAACAAATCTTCCTGCTAAAGCTACTGGACACAGAATCCATGTGATACTGTGTCCATAAGGATTTAAACTAATGAAAAGTAAATAAAAGTAGATTTGTGCTCTTGTTTTTTTAAAAACAAAAACAATACCAAAACAGAGTGTGAGAGAATATTGCTTAGAAGTAAATTTTGACCAGTTTGGAAGTAATGAATTTTTCCTTTTAGATTAAAAATTATGAACTGAAACTGTCATCAAGAGAAATCTTGTTACCTCTGTGAGTATGGTTGTCTCATAGGAAGGTTGATATTTCTCCTTTTCATGAGGTGTTCGTTTCTCCATTTTCTCTCTGTCCGTTTTTTGCTTTCTGTCTGCTCCTTTGGGCTGAAATGAGAAATATTTTGTTTTAAACTCAGGTAATCACCTTTTAAGCCAACAATATTACTTTTAAAAACTTAAATATTCACATATGAAACAAAATTGTATGTGCAGGGATGTAAAGGTAAGAAATATCACTTTAAGTTTGAAAATAGGAAATTTACATGTTTGATAGAGTTGAAAAGAATCAGATCTATAGCTACTGACATGGAAAGATGTCTAAAGCACACAGTTCACTAAAAAAAACCAAGTCTCAAAACAATTCAAATAGTATAATCCCACTTATGTGTCAAAGAAAATATATATGTAGCTATGTATGCGTGTGTATAAAAGCACAGAAGGGAACTAGAAGAGCTGGGTGTGGTGGCTCACTCCTGTAACTATTGCACTTTGGGAGTCCAAGGCAGGTGGATTGCCTGAGGTCAGGAGTTCAAGACTAGCCTGGCCAACGTGGCAAAACCCTGTCTCTACTAAAAATACAAAAAATTAGCTGAGCATGGTGGCACATGCCTATAGTCCCAGCTACTGGGGAGGCTATGGCACGAGAATTGCTTGAATTTACGAGGCAAAGGTTGCAGTGAGCTGAGATTGTGCCACTGCACCCAACATGGGCAACAGAGTGAAATTCTTTCTCAAAAAAAAAAAGAAGAGGAACTAGAAGAACACATACAAAATTATGACAGTGGTTTCCCTCTGGGAAGAGGTTGTAAGGGGGTTTGGCGTAAGAGTAGTAAAGAGAGAATTTCAGCGTTGTTCTGAATACTTCTGTATTATTCAATTTCTTACAATGAGAACAAATTAAAATTTTTTTTTAGATAGAGTCTTGCTCTGTCACCCAGGCTAGACTGCAGTGGTGCAATCTCGGCTCACTGCAACCTCCACCTCCCAGGTTCAAGTGATTATCCTGCCTCAGCCTCCCAAGTATCTGGGATTACAGGTGTGTGTCACCATGCCCAGTTAATTTTTTGTATTTTTAGTAGAGAGGGGGTTTCACCGTGTTAGCCAGGATGGTCCTGATCGCCTGACCTCATGATCTGCCCACCTCAGCCTCCCAAAGTGCTGGGATTACAGGTGTGAGCCACCGCGCCAGGCCCAAGAACATACTTATCCCTGTGATAAAAATAAATAGGACCCTGGTTGGGGTACAGTGGCTAATATCTATGATCCCAGCACTTTGGGAGGCTGAGGCAGGCAGATCACTTAAGCCTGGGAGTTCAAGACCAGCTTGGGCAACATGGCAAGACCCTCCTCTCTACAAAAAAATAGAAAAATTAGCCCAGTGTGGTGGCACATGCCTGTAGTCCCACTGACTAGGGAAGCTGAGGCAGGAGAATCGATTGAACCCAGAAGGTTGAGGCTGCAGTGAGTTGTGATTGCGCCACTGCACTACAGCCTGGGTGACAGACTGAGACCCAGTCTCAAAAATAAATAAATAAATAAGACCAAATAAGAAAAGATCAAGTATGAATGTAACCAAAAATAGTCAATTTTTGTAAGCTTTACAAGAGCTTGTAACTTCAACAGGCTTTAAGAGCTTTCAATGAGAACCCATGTTCTTGTCTCTAGCCTTCTTTTCCAAGTTCCTATTATCCCATGACCATCTCCATGTAAATTTCTTTACCAGGCATCTTGGTTATTATTTCAATGACTCTAGCTTAGACATTTTTTCATTTTTTGTTTCCAAAAAAAAAAAAAAGACAATTTGCCTTTCTGACATTGTAGCTAATATTAACATAGAATGATACGGGTAAAAGAATCCAAGGGCTAGCACATTGCTCAGGAATACCTTGAAAACTTTGATCTGGCAGCTGGCCGAGTGTAAGTGCTCAGTATATTCCCCATTTTCATTCTCCTTGAAGGTATCAATTTGCACTCGGAATGGCACCCCCTTTTCTCCACCATGTTTCCTCATAGTGAACTCTGTGCTAATACAGTGCACCTGAAAAGAATACAACATCGAGGTTTCAGTATGGCTAGCTAGCCAAACCAGATGGTGGTATTTTTCTTTTTTAAGCAACTATTAACAGCAAAACCTTTACTAGGCATTACGAACATCTAAAAAAACCACTTTTCCTCCTTTTGATCTTGAAAAACTTACAATCTCATAGAGGAAATACAAAAACTTGAAGGATTTACAAATGCAAACGAAATAAATGTACAGATCTAATACTAACAAAAGCTACTGTGAGGAACTAAATTCATTAACTGCTTCAAAGAACACAGAGTTAGCAAAAGAGAAATGATTTCTGTGAGTTAAAGTTTCCTCAATTTTAAGGAAGATCTTAGAAAGAGGAGTCACTACCCAGTCTGGGAACATAGTAAATATGAATGTTCACAGCAATAGTGGAGAAAGAGGTTTGCTTGGCTACTACATAAAGTCTAAGATTGATGAATTTTTTTTTTTTTTTTTGAGACAAAGTTTTGTTGTTGGCGCCCAAGCTGGAGTGCAATGGTGCAATCTCGGCTCACTGCAACCTCTGCTTCCCAGGTTCAAACGATTCTCCTGCCTCAGCCTCTCAAGTAGCTGGGATTACAGGTACACACCACCATACCCGGCTAAGTTTGGCATTTTTAGTAGAGACGGGGTTTCGCCATGTTGGCCAGGCTGGTCTTGAACTCCTGACCTCAGGTGATCTGTCCCCCTTAGCCTCCCAAAGTGCTGGGATTACTGGTGTTAGCCACCAGGCTCCGCCTGATGAATCTTAATAGTAGAATCTTGTCTGATTGACTACTCCACAATATTATAGTTGAAAGTCTTAAAATCATATATATAAAGTGTTTCCTTAACACAGTGACTATCTCTTGTGAAGTACTCAATAAACTACTGGTTATTATCATTATTACAAATAAGGATTTTCAAAGACTCTACCCAAAGAATATATTCAGATATGCAAATCAAATTTTAAGCATAAAGATGTTCAAAATAACATTACAGATAATAGTAAAAAATCAGGCCAATCAAGGCCAGGTGTGGTGGCTCACACCTATAATCCCAGCACTTTGGGAGGTTAAGGTGGGTGGATCACCTGAGGTCAGGAGTTTAAGACCAGCCTGGCCAGCATGGCAAAACCCTACCTCTAACAAAAATACAAAAATTAGTTGGGCATGGTGGCATGTGCCTGTAGTCTCAGCTACTGGTGAGGCTGAGGCAAGAGAATCACCCGAACCTGGGAGGTGGAGGTTGCAGTGAGCCAAGATTGTGCCACTGAACTCCAGACTGGGCAACAGGGCAAGACCCTGTCTCAAAAAAAAAAAAAAAAAAAAAAAAAAAAAAATAGGCCAATCTAAATGCCAAATAATTGTTAGGTAAATTATGGTACAACCAAGGAATGAAGTATTATGCAGCCTTTACCAAGCAATTTTGGGAGACATAAATAAATAAATTGGGGTATTAGAAGAGCAATT
Organism: Aotus nancymaae; assembly: GCF_030222135.1. Taxonomy (NCBI): domain Eukaryota; kingdom Metazoa; phylum Chordata; class Mammalia; order Primates; family Aotidae; genus Aotus; species Aotus nancymaae. The sequence continues at coordinate 35,005,661 of NW_026988428.1, forward strand.
CAGAAACTCTTCAATGTTCTCAGGCACAGGTTAAGGAGCCTGGGCTTGATAGTCAGTCTAGAACCCTGTAAAGATTTCAAAGTTAACGTTTTATCCTTTAAGAAATAAACTGGTAGTAAGAGATGCTCTTCAAAACTGGAACCCTATCTGCAATACCTTACCTGAATAAACACAGATGTCCTCTTTGCAGGGTCCCACAGGAACTCCACTGTATTTAGTTGAGTTGGATTAGCCCGAGGATCGATTATACCCACAGACATTGGGATATCTGAGAAACAAAACGGTAATAATTGAACAATTCTGAGGGCTATTCAGTTTTAAATAAGAAAGCACTGATTCTTATATTACTCATCCCTAGCTACTAAGATTTTTGTATATCACATCCTACATTTCTTTGCTTTTCTTCTTAGATGAAGTCTCGCTCTGTTGCCCAGGCTGGAGTGCAGTGGCACCAGCTCGGCTCACTGCAACCGCCTCTGGGTTCAAGCGATTCTCCTGCTTCTGCCTCCTGAGTAGCTGGGATTATAGGCATGTGCCACCAAGCCAGGATAAATTTTTTGTATTTTTAGTAAAGATGAGGTTCGCCATGTTGGCCAGGCTGCTCTCGAACTCCTGACCTCAGGTTATCCGCCCAGCTTGGTGTCCCAAAGTGCTGGGATTATAGGCATGAGCCACCACACCCAGCCCACACCTTAAATTTCTTTTTTGCCAGTGAAAAAGATTTGATTAGAGTAAAACTGACTTAATTACTTTCCTTCTGAGTGCTTTTCTTCCTCTTCAAAAAGTTTTTAACATATGTCAATTAAAGAAATTATTTGGCCGGGCGTGGTGGCTCACGCCTGTAATCAGAGGCCAAGGCAGGTGAATCACGAGGCCAGGAGTTCAAGACCAGCCTGGCCAGCATGGTGAAACCCTGTCTCTAATAAAAATACAAAAATTAACGTGTGGTGGCGCATGCCTGTAATCCCAGCTACCCCCAGGAGGCTGAGGCAGGAGAATTGCTTCAGCTTAGAAGGCAGAGGTTGCAGTGAGCTGAGATCGCAACACCACACGCCACCCTGGACAACAAAAGCAAGGTTCCATCTCAAATAAATAAATAAATATATAAATAAATAAATAATTTATTTATTTATTTTTTGGCCTGACATGATGGCTCACACTGAGGTGGGTGGATCACATGAGATCAGGAGTTTAAGACCAGCCTGGCCAACATGGCAAAACCCCATCTCTACTAAAAAATACAAAAATTAGCCGGGCATGATAGCAGTCGCCTGTAATTCCAGCTACTCAGGAGGCTGAGGCAGGGAGAACTGCTTGAACCTGAAAGGCAGAGGTTGCAGTGAGCCGAGACTGTGCCACTGCACTCCAGCCTGGGTGACAGAGCAAGACTCTGTCTCAAAAAAAATTATTGTTAAATTGACAAATAGTAACTGTACATATTTATGGGCTATACAGTCATGTTTCAATACATATAATGCATAGTGATCAGATCAGGGTAATCAGCATATTCACTGTCTCAAATATCTATCATTTCTTTGTGTTGGGAATGTTCAGTATCCTCCTTCTAGTTTAAAATACGGCAAGTTAGGGCCGGGCGTGGTGGCTCAAGCCTGTAATCCCAGCACTTTGGGAGGCCGAGGCGGGTGGATCACGAGGTCAAGAGATCGAGACCATCCCGGTCAACGTGGTGAAACCCCGTCTCTACTAAAAATACAAAAAATTAGCTGGGCATGGTGGCGCGTGCCTGTAATCCCAGCTACTCAGGAAGCTGAGGCAGGAGAATTGCCTGAACCCAGAAAGCGGAGGTTGCGGTGAGCCGAGATCGCGCCATTGCACTCCAGCCTGGGTAACAAGAGCGAAACTCCCGTCTCAAAAAAAAAAAAAAAAAAAAACGGCAAGTTAAAGGCAGTTTCCTTTTAATTTGCCAAAATCCTATTTAAGATGGATTAAGTCTACACTATCATGAAAACTGTAATTTATAATCTGTTTCAACTATAGTTTTAAAATTAGTGTTACTGCCAAAAGCACATTAAGAGCATTGCTATTGAAGGGGTGCTGCAGAGTGTCTTTATAAAGGTAGAAAGGATTATATCACGGATGAAAGTGGAAAAATTTTAACACAAAGATTGATGCAGGCCAGGCATGGTGACTCACACCTGTAATCCCAGCACTTTGAGGCTGAGGGGTGTGGATCATTTGAGGTCAGATGTTCAAGACCAACCTGGCCAACACGGTGAAATCCCATCTCTACTAAAAATATAAAAATTAGCCAGGCATAATGCTGGGCGCCTATAATCCCAGCTACTCGGGAAGCTGAGACACAAGAATCACTTGAACCCAAAAGACAGAGGATGCAGTGAGCCGAGATCACGCCATTGCACTGCAGCCTGGGTGACAGAGCGAGACTCTGTCTCAAAAAAGAAAAAAAATAATTGATGCTGACTTATCAAGTCATCAAGTAATCCTGTAACAGAGTGACAAATCTTTACTTAAAACGGAAGCAAGATTTAACAGGCTTGGGTAGAACTTTGCTTTCTATTCCACACAGCAGATATTCAAATAGCATTCTGTGACTTCTATTAATGATCAAACTGGGGAGCTAAGGCCAGGTGATATGCATTATTGTAACTGTGATATAACAATACTACTGTTTTGGTATCAATGATTCAAACAATAAAGCATCAAGTGGGTCCCACTCCACAATATTAGTTGTGTTAAATGCATCTTAAGGTCAATTCGTCATACAGATATCAAGATCATTGCATGAGAACCAATGGTTTCTCAGGTAAAAGTAGTAGCAGTTAATTTTTTTTTAACAACTATGTTTACCAATAGGAAATTTTAACCAATTAGAAATCAGAGATGCAGATACCAAGAAAAGTGACTGCATGTGTGTTTGTGAAGATCTTTCCTTTATACCCTATGACTTAGGAAAAACAAATTCTACTCTGTGTGGCAACATGGGAAGACAAAATTTAACTGTAAACCAAGAGACTAGTTTCTTCTAATACCAGAACTCTCACTTTAGGTAAAACATACTACGAATCTGGTTCTCAGGCACTAGTAAAAAAATGAAGGAACTCTCAGCATGTTGGGGAAAAAAAATCTGCCCCTTTTTACAAATGCAAAACAAAGTATCAGATCCTGAATAGCCAAAACAATCTCGAAAAAGAACAAAGTTGGAGGTCTCATGCTTCACAACTTCAAAACTTACTATAAAGCTACACTTAGCAAAATAGTGAGGTATAGGCATAAAGACACGTTAACAAATGGAACAGAATAGAGTATCTAGAAATAAGTCTTCAAATATATGGTCAAATGAATTTTGACAAGGGTGCCAAGACCATTCAATGGGGGAAAGAATGGTCTTTTCAACAAATGGTATTGAGAAAACTGGGTATCCCCATGCAAAAGAATGAAGTTGGGCCCTTACCTTGTACCACATACAAACATGAACTCAAAATAGATCTGTGACCTGAATATAAGACCTAAAACTATAAAACTCTTAGAAGAAAACATGAGAAAAGTTTCCTAACACTGAATTTGACAATGATTTCTTGGATGTGGCACCAAAAGCACAGGCAATTTAAAAATTGGATAAATCGGACCACCTCAAAATGTCAAACTTTAATGCATCAAAGGATAGTATTAACATAGTGAAAAAGCAACCCACAGAATAAGAGAACATATTTGCATGTGATATATCTGCTATGGGGTTAATATCCAGAATATGTGAAGAATTCCTTCAACTCAATAACTAAAAAACAAACAATCAATTCAAAAATGGGAAAAAGATTTGAATAGACATTTTTCAAATATATATATATACATAAATGGCCAATAAGCACATGCAAAGATGCTCAACATCACTAATCATCAGAGAAATGCAAATTAAAACCACAATGAGATACTTCACAACCATTAGGATAGATATTATCAAAAAATAGAAAGCAACAAGTGTTGGCAAGCCTGAAGAAACTGGAATTTCAGTACTGCTGGTAGAAATGTAAAATGTGTAGTCACTGTGGAAAACAATATAGTGGTTTCTAAAAAAAATTGAAGATAGAATTACCATATGATCCAGCAATTCCATTTCTGGATATGTATCCAGCAGAATTAAAAGCAGAGACTCAAACACGTATTTGTACATCCATGTTGATAGCAGCGTTATTCACAATAGACAAAAAGTGGAATCAAATTAAGTGTGTATCATGGGATGAATGGATAAACAAAATGTGGTATATACACACAATGGAATATTATTCAGCCTTACATGGGAAGGAAATTCTAATGTATGTTACTCCATGAACCTTGAAAACATTATGCTAAGTGAAAAGTGCCAGTCAAAAGGACAAATACTGTATGATTTCATTTATGCAGTACTTAGTAGTCCAATTCATAGAGACAGAAAGAAGAATAGTGGTTACCAGGGGCTGTGAAGAAGGGAGGATGAGGAGTTACTGTTTAACAGGTACAGTCTTCTAGTTTTACAATGAAAAAAGTTCTGAAGATGGATGGTAGTAATGGTTACATAATAATGTGAATGTACTCAATGTTACAGAACTATCCACTTAAAAATGGTTAAAATGATAACTTTTATGCAATGTATATTTTACCACAACTTAAAAAACAAAACAAAATCAACCTACAGTTCCTATGGCACTGAAGTGTTTACACTTCCAACTTCAATTTTGATATCATTTTAACTTGTATTACTTAATTTTTTATGCTTAGTAAATAATTTCAAGGTTTATACTAATTGAGCCTCTTAAGCATATGAATCAAGGTAAATGTCAAGAAAACCAACTCTCAGCACATAGTGAAAGGCACTTCCTAGGCAATAGATTCTCTTTTAACTCACCTATGTCAAGAATTCTGTCTCCAGGTCGGTTCCACCTCCAGCCCTCTAGCTGCTGATGCTCAGTGTACTGTAGCCTTCTGTCATGGAACACCACTCGGAATATACTCTAAAAGGATACAACAAAATCAGATAACAGGACCTCTTGAAAATCAGTGCTGACAAAGGAAAACTAGCAGGACTCACTGCTAGCTGGTTTCTAAACACAATCTAAAATGATTTTTCTTAAGATCTGTTTCACTCTAAAACCTATACCATACCAAGTACTATTTCAGGATAAATTTTATAATTTCTCAGATATAATCTTTTCTTTTTTTTGACATGGAGTTTTGCTCTTGTTGCCCAGGCTGGAGTGCAATGGCACAATCCTGGCTCACCGCAACCTCCGCCTACCAGATTCAAGCGATTCTCCTGCCTCAGCCTCCCGAGTGGCTGGGATTACAGACATGCACCATAGCACCCAGCTAATTTTGTATTTTTAGTAGAGATGGGGTTTCTCCATACCTCAGGTGATCCGCTGTCTCGGCCTCCCAAAGTGCTGGGATTACAGGTGTGAGCCACCACGCCTGGCCAATTTCTCAGGCATCTTTGTAGTTAACTGGTACCATATTTAAAACTTGGCTTAAATTTCAGTCCTATGGTAACTAGGCACAAAGGACTCCTGTCTGAAGCATTTCTGCATGTCTCTTCTGTCACACCATGGCCTATCTGGCTTAGCTTTTCAGATGTGTATGAAAAACTCACCAAGTTCCCTGCTTGCTAACCCACCATACAACCTATAAATACTGAGGGTAGGTAAGGCCTGTTTCCATCAACTTTCCTTTTGTTACTCCTACTCTGTAGAAGTGCCTGTTAATTCCTCCCACCACCTTTTGACAAAACTCCTCTGTCTCAGTTGTGCTGTGAATTATCAAAATCCTGTCAGTCTAGACTAAGAGAACTGCTCTTCATCAACAGTAGCTTCTGTTTTCCTTGCTATAAGACCAAGTATCCAAAAAAAACACTGAGGCTTCTCTAAAGACCTCAAGGAAGTTACTTTACTCCACCCAGAAGAACTTCACTGAGCCAGTGGATTACCCTGGACAGGGCATGGTGAGCGTTCTATTTCTGCAACTCTAGAAAATTCATGTGAATAGGGGAGCTTACTTACTCTGACCCCAAAGAAATAACACATCTGTTTACCATTATACCAACAAATGATTGTAGGCAAGGGATATCATCAAGCCCTTTATGGAAGCAAAAGAACATTAACAAAAAAATAAAATTTAAAATCCCAAAAGGATTAGTAAAAAATATTGTACAGAAGAATGATTTATTCATTTTACCTTCACCAATTTGCCATTAATTTCTGGAAGTTCTCCAAGTTTCCTATTGTCTAACATTCGAATTTCGTAAGACTGTCCTAGAAGAAAAAGTAATTATATATTATATTCATCACAAATTAACTTTGCTAGATTCAGAAAGAATAGAATTCAGTTAGTTGAATATACAAGAGTATAATAATATTATTAGTATTAGTAACAACAACCAGAAACCTTTACTAGATGCTCAGCACTGTGCTAAGTATTTTCACACATTATTTCATTTAACTAATATACCTTTCTAAGGTATTATCAATCCCATTTTACAGACAAAGAAATTGAAACTTAAAAGAGTTTTAGCAACTTGTCCAAGGCCACACAATTGGTAAATAATAGAGCCAGGTAGAGTAATACTTTTCAGACAGTAACCAATGGGAGTATCTAGGGAACACAATTAGGAAGGGGAAGCTGGGAACTAAAGATGGGCGGCTAAGCAAAAGGAGCTAGTAACAGATATCAAATATGACATGAGAACTCAAATCTCTGAAATAAGACTTCTAGTTTGATAGCCATACTAGAAAGATCTAAATTTTTACATATAAGCATACCTAATAAAACATCATAAATCCAGTAGGCCTGTAATAGCACTAACGAATGAGGAAGCGTCTAACCTTGATTGAGATATGTTAGAGTTTCATCATGGAGTTTCACTGCTGGAGAGGTGGCAGCACAAAGCACATATTGAAAAGGTAGGATTTTATTCTCATTATCAGGAGGCAAACTTGACTCTTCTTGCTTAAAAATGGGCAATGCGAGGACATCACTAAAACAGAACAAATGTCTCACATTAATACCTGACAATGGTGCAAAGGCAGATTTATTGTTGAATAATTTAACTGCAATATGCTTTGGAAAGCAATAAACATCACTCACCTTAGTGGAGTTTCATCCCAACCATTCCATTTAGATTACCTGCTGTGATATCCCCCTGACCACAATAGTGTGGGTGAGGACAGATATTCACTGCTAAAACCACTAAGTGTTAAAGAGAGTGTTTCTAGGAATCACAGGCAGGGGTTCCTAAAGGGACCCTGGAAATTATAAACAGAGTTCCAAAATGTATAAATCTAGGACACTCAGTAATGTATTTGTTCTCAGAAAGGCAACAACTATGCTATCTATATAACCACATCAGCTGATTTACTATAAGGACTAAAATAATTTCTACAACTCCTTAGAAGCCACATAAAAACAACAAACTAATGACGAGTATATATTTCAAGGTCATCTTACATTCTGCGGAATAACAACTAATATTGAGATGTTCCTATAAGCCATTTCCTATAAGAAAAAGCTTCTTGTATCTATCAGTTTATCTAAACTTACAAACCACAGACACATATCCATCCTTTGTCAGTGGCAATGTACAATGACATAAACACTTTAGGAAAAGGTTTGGCAGTTTTTTATAAAAATTAAACATGCACTGGGTGTGGTGGCTCATGCCTGTAATTCCAGCACTTTGGGAGGCGGGCAGATCACCTGAGGTCAGGAGTTCGAGACCAGCCTGACCAACATGGAGAAACCCATCTCTACTAAAAATGCAAAATTAGCCGGGAATGGTGGCGCACACCTGTAATCCCAGGTACTTGGGGGCTGAGGCAGGAGAACTGCTTGAACCCGGTAAGCAGAAGTTGTGGTGAGCCAAGATGCGCCATTGTACTCCAGCCTGGGCAGCAAAAGCAAAACTGTCTCAAAAAAATAAAGAAATAGGCTGGGCATGGTGGCTCACACCTGTAATCCCAGCATTTTAGGAGGCCAAGGCAGACAGATCACCTGAGCTTGGGAGTTCGAGATCAGCCTAACATGGAGAAACCCTGGCTCTACTAAAAATACAAAATTAGCCAGGTGTGGTGGCACAAGCCTGTGATCCCAGATACTTGGGAGGCTGAGGCAGGAGAATCACTTGAACCTGGGAGGCAGAGGTTGCGGTGAGCCGAGATTGAGCCATTGCGCTCCAGCCTAGGTAACAAGAGTGAAACTTCATCTCAAAATATTAATACAATAAATAACTAAATACATACATAAAGTTAAATACACATCTATTGATCCAGCAATTCCACCTATTGGTACTTAACCAAGAAAAATGAAAACATAAATCCACCCAAAGACTTGTTGTAAATGTTCATAGCATAAAAGCAAAAACTAGGCTGGGCACAGTGGCTCATGCCTGTAATCCCAGCACTTTGGGAGGCTGAGGTGGGTGGGACACCTCAGGTCTGGAGTTCGAGATCAGCCTGGCCAACATGGTGAAACCTCGTCTCTACCAAAAATACAAAAATTAGCTTGGCATGGTGGTGCATGCCTGTGGTCCCAGATACTTGGGAGGCTGAGGTAGGAGAATCACTTGACCTCAGAAGGCAGAGGTGCAGTGAGCCAAGATCGTGCCACTGTGCTCCAGCCTGGGCAACAGAGCAAGACTCCATCTCAAAAAAAAAAAAAAAAGAGAGAACTGGAAAGAACCCAAATGTTCATGAGTAAGAGAATGAATGTACAAATCGTGGTATACCCATAAATGGACTACTCAGCAAAACAAAGGAAGGCAACGTGTATGAATCTCACAGATATAACGGTTGACAAAAAAAGCCAGACACAAAAAATGCATAATGCATGGTTCTGTTTATATGACATTGGAAAACAGGCAAAGCCAAAGAGAACAATGGTTTCCTGGTGGGGCAGGGGATGATTTGGAAGGTATATAAGGGGACTTTCTGGGGAGATAAAAATGTTTTATACTCTGATAGGTGTGCTACATGGTTGTAACTGTAACAGCTTATTTTTGCATCTCAGTGTATAAGAATTTTACCTAAAAAAAAATATTGAGTAGAGGATGGGGAATGTGTAGAAGTATAAATGATAAAAGAGGGCCAGGTGTGGTGGCTCATGCCTGTAATTCCAGCACTTTGGGAGGCCAAGGCAGGCAGATCATTTGAGGCCAGGTGTTCGAGACCAGCCTGGCCAACACGGTGAAACCCCATCTCTACTATTAATAAAAAACAAAAATTTATGGATTTATGTTTTCATTTTTCTTGGATAAATACCAATGGGTGGAATTAGCTGCGTGTGGTGGCACATGCCTGTAATCCCAGCCATGTGGGAGGCCGAGGCATGAGAATAGCTTGAGCCAAGATTGTGCAACTGCACTCCAGCCTGGGCGACATTAGTGAGACTGGGGCTCAAAAAAAAAAAAAGCTAAAAGAGTAGTAGCATCTTGATGACTTCTAAAGCAAGATGATGAATACAAGAGGGTTCCTCATATTATTCTGTTTACTTTGTATATTTTTGAAATTTTCCACAGTAAAGTTTTTTTAAAAAAGAAAAAATATGTATAGGCCACAGAGTACTTCTGGGTACAAAAGAAGAAGGGACAGTGTACATGAAATAAAATAAATAATTAAGATTCCCCCAAAAGGTTAGAAGTCAAGAATCCAGTGACTTTTTTTTTTTTTTTTGAGATGGAGTCTTGCTCTGCCTCCCAGGCTTGAGTGCAGTGGTGTGATCTCTGCTCACTGCATCCTCTGCCTCCTGGGTTCAAGCAATTCTCCTACCTCAGCCTCCTGAGTAGTTGGGACTACAGGCATGTGCCACCATGCCTGGTTAATTTTTGTGTTTTTGGTAGAGACAGGGTTTCATCATGTTGGCCAGGCTGGTCTCAAACTCCTGACTTCAGGTGATCCACCTGCCTCAGCCTCCCAAAGTGCTAGGATTACAAGAGTGAGCCACCACACCCGGCCCAGTGATTCTTGTTAACATTTCCCATGTTCAAAACGGAATACATTGAAACCTTTACCTATAATTTAAATATTACGCTTATAAAGAGACCAAAATGCCTTTTTCTACCATCCACAGATGAAAAAGCAATTCTTTATGTATACCTATATCCCTCAGCAGTATATACATTTTCACTAATACATCAGATTAAAGGGTCACTACCTTCAGGCAAAGACGCTATTGACAGAAAGTTGACTGCCCTCATGTGAATTTTACAGACAATATTATAAATTCTTACTGTAAAATAAAACAAGTAGTAAATGTTCTGATTATTGACTTCACATGCAGGTAAAATACAAATTTACTGGCATGAAAACTAAAAAAAAGGAGTGGTAGAAGAGAAGAAAATTTTTCTTTCTGCTGATGTCTGAATAACAATATGTTATTATTTGAATCCAGTAAGACTACATGCAGACCAGTTTTCATGAAACAGTTCTTTTGTTTTTTTTGAGACAGAGTCTCTCTGTCGCCCAGGTGAGAGTGCAGTGGCGCAATCTCAGCTCATTGCCACCTCTGCCTCCCGGGTTCAAGTGATTCTCCTGCCTCAGCCTCCTGAGTAGCTGGGATTACAGGCACCTGCTATCATCCTTGGCTAATTTCTATATTTTTGGTAGAGGCAGGGTTTCACCATGTTGGCCGTGCTGGTCTCAAATGCCTGACCTCAGGTAATCTGCCCACCTTGACCTCCCAAAATGCTGGGATTACAGGTGTGAGCCACCATGCCCAGTCTATGAAACAGTTTTCTAATCATTAAAAAATATTTCAAAGGCCAGAAACATAGAAGTCACTTCCTTTTCCTTCAACTTTACTCATATAGGTTACGAGTGGAGAATGTTGAGGGAATCCTTTTTCCTGTCCATATTAATTTGTCACATGAAACATACTATTGTTCCCTTGAGACTATTTAAAACTGTAGAAAAAAAAAACTGTAGAAACAAAGTTTTCTAAAAAATTACTCTGTTCTGGTTCTTTTATTTCTCAAGATCAGGAATTTACCAGTGCTCCCATAACAAAAAGTATAGAAAATAAAGCAAAACACCACAAAACTTAAGAAACAAATTGTTAGCCTTTGGAAGCCTTTACTGCCTTATCATTCTCAAATACATCATTCTGATGATTCCTTAAAAGATTAGTGAAGATTACCAGGTATCAAGGCAAATAGGATTTTGAAACATAGCAACAGTTCAACCTTTATGAATGTATGGTGGTTATTTTTTCTTCTCAAGTATCGCTGCCAACCAAGGTTAATAAATAGCAACCGTTCCTAGTCTTCTCAGGATCATGTGGCATTATACCTAACCCATGACTAAGCAAAAGACTATCATCTGGGGCTGGAATTTTAAAACTGATTCTCAAAGTTACCCCTAAAGTTAACGCAAAACAGCACAGCCAAACCAAATACACAAGACTATATTTCCTCATCAGAGTTTAAGATCTATAAACTTCAAACATATTTCAATTATTCATATTCTTGCTACACTGAATTTCCTTTAGTCTGCTGTGGGAACAAAAGAGTACCTACTCAGTTCCACTTTCCTAGAGGCTAAAGGTCACTGTAAATATAATTCTAGGTCCCTATATATACCAAAACAAAAACAAGCGTATCCAGAAACAAACAATTTTGGAAATACAAAAGTCTGCTTTTTCCTCAGAGGTGAGTTTAGATAAGGAAAACCCAAACCCATTCTGGTAGATTCTAAGTACTTGCTGCCAATGTATAATTTAACAATTTATTGTATTTTCTGATTGCTTTACATATCTATTTCTTTTTTTTATTTTTAACATTTTTAGTTTTTGTAGAAATGGGGGTCTTGCTATGTTGCCCAGGGTGGTCTCAAACACCAAGCCTCAAGCAATCCTCCCACCTCTTCTCCCAAACTGTTGGGATCAAAGGCATAAGCCACCATGCCTGTATTAATTCATTTCAATGAAACATAGCTATTTAAAAGGAAGACTTCTCTTTCATGTTCTTAGCAAATATTCATTCACATGATGTATACTTTTAAGTAAAAAATTATAGGAGGCCACTAAACTCCTATACTAGGCCACAACAGACTAGACTACAAATAAAAATGGAGTCATTCATGTTAAGTTCTACATCCTCAAACCTAAACTAAGCTATCTGATCTTCTAAGAAATCAGGAGAGAGAGAACACCCAATTTCCCAAAGAGGACAGTTTAAATCTTCAAACAGCATAATAACGAAGTTCCTTCTGCTTTAATCCTCACACAAAAATGGTTGCCTGAAGTAATCTATGTTAACCAACCAGCTACTTTTCTTTTTCTTTTTTTTTTTTTTACATGGGGTCTCACTCTGTCACCCAGGCAGGGGTACAGTAGCACGATCAAAGCTCACTGCTGCCTTCAATTCTTGGGTTCAAGGGATCCTCCAGCTTCAGCCTCCCAAGTAGCTGGGACTACAGTGTGCACCACCATGTCCAGCTAATTTTTAAATTTTTTGTAAAGACAGGGTCTCATCATGTTGCTCAGGCTGGTCTTGAACTCTTGAGCTCAAGCTCTCCTCTCTTAGTGTCCCAAACTGCTAGGATTATAGGCATAAGCCACCTTGCCCAACTAATCAGTCATTTTTCCTTTTCTTCTTCTTCTTTTTTTTTCTTTAAAGAGATCTGAAGTGATTTTACTTTTATTGCCTTCACTTTAAGTCAAGCATGAAATTTCACAATGATTTCTGGGGTGGGGGCAGAAGGAAGGCTGTGTTAAGAATCATCGGGGCTGTGGCCCAGTCACCCGGTGGAGCTGCAGGCAGGGTGGGCTTTCACTGGGGCAGCTGGAGGAGCATGGACTGCCCTGCCGGCAGGTAGGTGATGTTCTGGGAGTGTGAGAGCTGGTACATGATATCCTCCGTGGCTTCCAGCTTGCGCAGCTCGATCAGGCCATCCCCCACGGTGGCCAGTGAGTTGGCAATCAGCTCAGCTGCCTTGGAGTTGCCCTTAGCAGATATGATGGTGGTCTTTTTCTGCTCAGCCTTTTCCACCACAAATCTGGCCCTCTCTGCTTCCTGCTGAGCCACCTGTTTGGCTTCTACCACTTCTGTGAACTCCTTCCCAAAGGTCAGATGCATCAAAGACACATCATCCAGGATGAGCTCAAAGGTGGCTGCTTGCTCCCTCGCTCACCTGCCTGAAGACCAGCCATCTCTGGGTGATTAGCTCTCTAGCACCAAAGCGAGCCACCACTGACCTGAGGATCTCTGTAGTGATGGACGGCAGCACACACTCATCATAGTCCTCTTCAATGCTGATGAAGAAGCAAGGAAGTTGGCTAGTGATGGGCTGGAAAAGGATGCACAGTGTGATGTTGACATTCTGTAAATCTTTGCCACCAGCGATGACTAGCACAGTATGTGGTTGAGAATGGCAGTCAAAGAGAATTAGTTTCTTTACCCATGGGATGACAAAGTGAGTCCCTTCCCCTACCACAATGTCCTGTTATTTCTGTCCTGGAACCAGTCGAAGATGACAGTTTTGTGCCCAGCATCCACATTATATAAGGCAGAGTTCACCACGCCTCCTACAACAGCTAAGGCCCGGGCAAACTTATGACGGACTCAAACATTTTAGCAGCCGTGGTTTCTTCGGCTGGACCCTCTCACACCTGCTTCCATTCTGACCTCTAGATGAATCAATCAGTTATTTTTCTATTGTTCTGTCTTCCTCTCCCAGCCTTACAAGAAAAAATAACTCTGAAAAGTAACCAATACGCTCTGTTCTTTGCTTCTGCTTTCTTTGGCCCTTCTGTCTAACCTCTTCTGCTCAGCTTACTGGAACAATTACTCTATTTTATGGAATGATGTCTTGCTCAATTCTAGAATCACAAATAAAGCCACTTGAGATCTTTAAATTTGCCATAGTTCTCTCCTTTGACAGGTTGTTTGCATTCACCATAATACTCAACACTATACAATACTCAGTGATCATTTTGGAATTTTTTTATCTTACCCTATCTCTGATCAAAATATAAAGATATAGAAATCACACCTGTTAAAAGGGTAAGCTGAGTATACGTTAAAAATGTATACCCTAAATGGAAATCCACACCTGAGCATGGAGACACAGCAGAAAGCAACTGAGTGAAAGTAAGAGGAACAGAAGCAATATAAGGAGTGATCTAGGATTCCACAAAGAGCTGTTTCATGGTCCCCTGAGGTATAAATCACCCTCTTGAGAAGAGGCAGCCCCTGAACGGTCTCTACTAATTCATAACTGTGGTTTAGCTTTCTTCCTTCAGGCCTACCGGCTGTTTGAGATGCTCTGTTCTAGAAAGAGCCTAGAAAAGGGAGAGACAGAGGGTTGAAGAGGTTACCTTGAATAAGAAAGGCAGTAGATAGCATCTAAGGAACTTAGAAACTAACTTGAGACAATAAGATGTCATGAACTTCAATGTTCCTAGCTGTAACCCCCATTTAGCCTCCACTAAATGATGAGAATAAAGCATTTGAAAGAAAAGCATGCTAACATCCCTAAGTTAGCTACAGGCTGAAAGGGCAACAGCTGAAGAGACTACACCTTACTCTGAGACCAGCTTCAAAAGAAAACAATATCCGGCAAACAATTGGTCATAACAACTTTAAGAAAATAGATTGATTTTCTGGGATTTGTGGGAAGGACGTAAGGTCAGATCAGGAAGGAGACCTGACAAGGAGAGATGGCCCTGTGGTTTTACCATAAAGACAGTGAGATGTCCTAACTACCTAGTAAAGGCGAAAATGGCTTACCTTCTGTCACAAATAATGATAAAAGATTTCTGCTACTGAAAAATCTCATTCAACTAACAAGCAGCATATATGATTTTTAAAATTTGCCTTGCTAATTATTCTATCATCCAGAAGGTAGAAGAAATGGGTAGAATTTTAATTTGGAACCTAATTTGAATTTAAAAAATTGATCAGAAAAGAAGTGGTGGAAGCCTCAGAAGAAAACAACCAAGGCAGACAGGCAGGCAGACGGGCAAGGAGCACCGCTAGATGTAGCAACTAGACACTGAGAACAGGCTTCAACCAGTCAAGGAGACAGGACCTAAGGCCATGGTCTGAGGAGCTAAAAGGGAAGACAACAGGATTGAGGTTCTCAAAAATGAAATTCTGGCAATCTCACATTATCTGAGATAGAGGCGGAAAAAAGAAGGGGCTTATCTAAAGAGACTAGCTGGAAAGCTCACCAATCAACTCAGACAGACATGCACGATATATATAAAAAGAAAGAAACTATTTTTAAAAATTGCACTGATGTGTCATCAAGAAGGAAGCTGAAGCTGAAGCCCAGGATGTGCTGAGACTTGCAAAAAAGGTAAGGAAGGCACAGGCCCACTCTTTGATGTAAATGGCATATTATTAATTAATATAAAGCAGAGACAGAACATCTCAATTCCTGTTTTTCTTCTATCTTTTCCATCAAGAAAAATCATCTTGAAAGTAGAAAAAAAAGAAAAAATATTAGGAAAAGTAGATTAGTGACCAAGATAAATAAGGAGACTATTAAAGGGTGCCTAACTGCTTAAATGAATGAGAACCTCCTGGATGAATCTACACCAGAGAATTTGAAGAATCTGCAGATGAGATCCACAAGTGACACTCTGGAAACTCAGATAAACCTTATGATTCTAATAAACCCCAAATATCACATTAGCTTTGTGTGTCGGCAGAAGCAATTTTTTTTTTTTTTGAGATGGAGTTTCACTCTGCCATCCAAGCTGGAGTGCAGTGATGCAATCTTGGCTTACCGCAACCTCTGCCTCCCAGGTTCAAGCGATTCTCCAGCCTCAGCCTCCTGAGTAGCTGGGATTACATTATACACCACCACTTCCAGCTAATTTTTGTATTTTAGTAGAGATGAGTTTTCGCCATGTTGGCCAGACTGGTCTTGAACTCCTGACATCAAGTGATCCACTCACCTCGGCCTCCCAAAGTGTTGGGATTACAGGCGTGAGCCACTGTGCCCAGCCTGCAGAAGCAATTTTCTTTTCTTTCTTTCTTTTTTTTTTTAAATTCATCTGGGTGCAGGTGGGCTGACTCTGAAAAGAGAGTCAGCTGCAATTTTCAAAAAGAAGGGAGATCACATTCTCCATATCTTACACCAGAGTGATATGACATGCAGGACAAGCAAGACTGCAGAATAGGTTACTAAAAGAATAGTTATTAATAAAAACTAGTATTGGGAACATCTAGAAGCCATAACCAAACTCCATTTTCCTTTTTTTATATGGTTAGGCCAGCAAATGCTATAGGCATAAATATAGTATCTGCATTTTAGCAATGGATAAAATAAAGTCTCTCTTGATATCACTGTGCAAGGTGAAAAAAATATAATTTTTTTAACTTAAAAGTTAAGTGGCTTCACAGATGACTATACAACTGTACCTAAAGAGTGCAGATAGGCCGGGTGCAGTGGCTCATGCCTGTAATCCCAGCACTTTGGGAAGGTGGGCGCATAACGAGTTCAAGAGATGGAGACCATCTGGCCAACATGGTGAAACCCCGTCTCTACTAAAAATACAAAAATTAGCTGGGTGTGGTGGCACATGCCTGTAGTCCCAGCTACTCGGGAAGCTGAGGCAGGAGAATCATTTGAACCTGGGAGGTGGAGGTTGCAGTGAGCCGAGGTTGCACCACGCACTCTAGCCTGGCAACTGAGTGAGACTGCCTCCAAAAAAAAAAAAAAAAAAAAAGAGTGCAGATAAATCTGGAAGAAGGCTCAGTAGACTCCCACAGGGCCCCAGAGCAACCTGTCCTCTCTAACTTTTTTTATAAATGACTTGGATGAGAAGGAAATGAAAAGGACGATGATCAAATGTGCACATGACAGGAATCTGGGATGGGAAAGTAAATACCCTGTATGACATAATCAACTTTTAAGTAATTCTAAGCGGCTGGAAGAGGAGGCTAAATTTAAGGGATCACTTTTAATAAGGACAAATATAAAGTCATGAGCTTTGAACAAATCAACAATAACAACAAAATGGCACAGGACAGTGAGAAGTGACTGGGCTTTTAAAAAAGCCTATTTCAAAGAGACAAACTGTGGCACAGCTGCCAAAATCACTGATACCAGGTTTCATTAAAAACAAAGTCTGAATGAAGAAAATGTCATTCTCTATGCAAATCAGACCACACTTGAATATACTTAGTTATGAGTGTACAAATTTGAGAGAACTTAAAAAATCTAAGGAGAGAGAAGAATAAGTGAGGTGACCTAAAGTCATGTCATATGTAGAGTAACTGAAGCGAATGAGGATCTCGGTTGTGAGCAAATAAGTCTTTTTAGTTCTATTCTGTAAAGAGATTTCAATAGCTCAGGGTTGGATGAGTTGACCTCTTTAAAAGGGTCTCCAAATCAGTTCTATGATTTTATTATTCTAAAAAGACTAAATGTTTTGAAACTGTTCAGGTATTAGAAGTTACGTTGGAAAGAAAATGGGCACAGGGAATCTTTCTGGCATGATAAAAATGTTCTAAAATTGGAAGAAAAAAAAAAAAAGAAGCTGCATTGGGGCCAGGCACAGTGGCTCACACTTGTAATCCCAGCATTTTGGGAGACAGAAGCAGGACTGCTTGAGATGAGTAGTTTGAGACAAGCCTGGGTAAAAAATAAGACATCATCTCTACAAAAAAATTTTTTTAATTAGCTGGGCATGGTTCTGTGCATCTGCAATCCCAGCTAATGGGAGGCTGAGGTAGGAGGATTGCTTGAGCCTAGGAGGTGAAGGCTGCAGTGAGCCATGATTGTGCCACTGTACTCCAGCCTAGGCAACAGATTGAGATCCCATCACAAAAAAATCTACAAACACAAAAACAACATAAAAAAAGAAGCTGTTGGCCGGGCGCAGTGGCTCATACCTGTAATCCCAGCACTTTGGGAGAATGAGGCAGGCAGATCACGTGAGGTCAGGAGTTTGAGTCCAGCCTAGCCAACATGGTGAAACCCTGTCTCTACTAAAAATACAAAAATTAGCCAGACGTTGTGGCACATGCCTGTAATCTCAGCTACTCAGGAGGCTGAGGCAGGAAAATCACTTGAACCTGGGAGGCAGAGGCTACAGTGAGCCGAGACTGGTGCTACTATATATACTCCAGCCTGGGTGACAGAGCAAGATTCCATCAGAAAAGAAAGAAAGAAAGAAGAAAAGGAAAGAAAAGAAAGAAAAAGAAAGAGAGAGAGAGAAAGAAAGAAAGAAAAAAAAAAAGAAAAAAAAAAGCTGCATTGGGCTGTGTTTAGGGATCCTATTTATTATCAGAAAATACTAACTGACATGTAGTGTCCTCTTGATATTTTCCATCTGCTATAGAGGGCAGAGCCAAATGATAACTATAAAAGCCTATATATTGGCTAAGCCAACTGGTTTATAAACCTGTCTATACTTTCAAAAAACTGGCGGGGCACAGTGGCTTATGCCTGTAATCCTAGCAATTTGGGAGCCCGAAGCGGGTGGATCACCTGAGGTCAGGAGTTCGAGACCCAGCCTGGCCACCATAGCGAAACCCTGTCTCTACTAAAAATATGAAAATTAGCTGGAAGTGGTAATGGGGGCCTGTAATCCCAGCTACTCTGGAGGTTGAGGCAGGAGAATCATTGGAACCCGGGAGGCAGAGGTTGCAGTGAGCCAAGACTGTGCTGCTGCACTCCAGCCTGGGTAACAGAGTAAGACTCTGTCTCAAAAAAAAAAAATGAAAAAAACAATAATTCTCGACAAATTATAATAAAGGTATAGAAAACATCTAGGCATACTAAATCTTCTGTATACCAAATACAACGGACCCAACAGTGTAGTTTTTTTCTATCACAAACAATTCCCAAAAATAGTATTCTTGGTTAAAGTTAAGATATAAAAGGTTTTCCGTTCTTAGAGAATGTCTACATCTTGGCCAAAGGTGAACTATGCTCAAAGTATAATGAATGACACTCTCAGATCTTCTAAACTGTCTATAAACTAGCTGAGTAAAATACATATTTTCTGAAATACCAGTAACTCCCTTTAGAAATAATTAATTGTTTTTACTCGAGGGTGGCCATGAATGATAACTCCCCTTCTGAAAAGAAAACTTCAGTCATTCAAAGATTTATTACCTACTAAGTATCAGGTACTATTGTAAGTATGAAAAACCACATATCGATTTTAAAAAATAAAATTACTGGCCGGGCGCGGTGGCTCAAGCCTGTAATCCCAGCACTTTGGGAGGCCGAGGCGGGTGGATCACGAGGTCGAGAGATCAAGACCATCCTGGTCAACATGGTGAAACCCCGTCTCTACTAAAAATACAAAAAAATTAGCTGGGCATGGTGGCGCGTGCCTGTAATCCCAGCTACTCAGGAGGCTGAGGCAGGAGAATTGCCTGAACCCAGGAGGCGGAGGTTGCGGTGAGCCGAGATCGCGCCATTGTACTCCAGCCTGGGTAACAAGAGCGAAACTCCGTCTCAAAAAAAAAAAAAAAAAAAAAAAAAAAAAAAAATAAAATTACTTTATTTTCCTTCTTCTTCTTTTTCTGTTCTTTTGGTCTTTAGTGTTTCAGCAACAGTAAATAAATGGTACATCTTTTAAAGCTCTTACTACTTTTTTAAACACAAAGTTTATGACATCATCTATTCTATTTTGTACTCACTTATTCCTAACTAATTTACTTACGTTCTTTTTCAGTCATGCCTAACTTACAGCTAAACAGTTGCTAGCTAGTTCCTATCTAATTGTAATAGAATAAATGCTAAAATAGAGGAACTGGTTGTGGGGGGGCGGAAATGAATATAAATAAAGTCTAAATAATCCAAATGTACTCTTAAGTTTTAAACATCATAAAAACTGCCCAAGATTTCATCATTAGGCTGCTAAACGTCCCTTTGGTGGCTAATCTCTAAAGATGGTCTTGGATGATCCACAGTTCTTTGTATTCATACACTTTCATAGCACTCCCTCCACACTGGATCTGAGCTGGTAACTTGCTTTAACAACAAGAATGAGGAAGAAGCAGCAGTGTGCAAGTTCTGGTTTAGGAATTAGTCTTTTTCTTGTTTTTAAGACAGAGTCTCAAGTGATTCTCCTGTCTCAGCCTCCTGAGTAGCTGGGATTACATGCAAGCACCACCATGCCTGGCTAATTTTTTGTATTTTTAGTAGAGACGGGGTTTCACCATGCTGTCCAGGCTGGTCTTGAACTCCTGACCTCGTGATCCTCCTTCCTCGGATTCCCAAAGTGCTGGGATTATAGGCATGAGCCACCGTGCCTGGCTGGGACTAGTTTTTAAGGATTGCTAGCTTTTACTTTTGCACTTTTTGGGAACTGCTAGTAAGTCTAGCTACTCTGCTGAAGCAACCACATGGAGTGGCTACGTGGAGAGGGAGAGACGCTGAGGCTACATGGAGAGAGAGCGAGGTCCAGCCAACCCAGTGTCTCAGCAGAGCCCAGCACCAAACGTGAGTGAGCTATCTTGAACGTCCCAGCCTAGGTCTCAAAATGACTGCAGCCTGAGCCTGCTGATATCACATGAAGGAGAACTGCACAGTCAACCCACAGATTCATGAGAAGTCATTGTTGTTTTGAGCCACTAAGTTTCTGTGGGTGGTTTGTTATGCAATAAAATAGCGGAATAGTCTAATTCCAAAGCTTCTAAAGAATTATTTGTTCTGCAACAAAACTTAATAGTAATGGTGAATATGCAGAGGAAAATATTAAGTCAACCTTACTTAGAACGGTTCAACTAAAAAAAAAAAAAAAGGTACATTCCAAAAGCCACTGTATGACATTTAAGAAAAAATAAACAACAAAGCACAAAACCATCTCACATTACAATATGACATCTCACCTGAACTTAAATTACCTTTTAAAGCAAGCTAATGCTATAAAGCCTTGAACTACACTGCCAATAAAATATACCTATTTTAACTCTCTTTTTTTTTGGAGATAGTCTTGCTGTTGCCCAGGCTGGGGTACAGTGGTGTAATCACCACTCACAATAGCCTCAGCCTCTTGGCTCAAGCGATCCTCCCACCTCAGCCTCCCAAAAAGACGGAACTACAGGTGTGTGCCACTATGCTCAGCTAATATTTGTATTTTTTGTAGAGACAAGGCTTTGCAATGTTGCCCAGACTGAGACTGGTCTCAAATTCCTGGACTCAAGTAATCTGCTGCCTTGGCCCCACAAAGTGCTGGGATTACAGGCCTGAGTCATCATGCCCAGCCCTTGTTTTCACTCTTTAAGTAAAGAAGCAGTGTTGGCCAGGCATGGTGGCTTACGCCTGTAATCCCAGCACTTTGGGAGGCCGAGGCAGGTAGATCAGTTGAGGTCACGAGTTTGAGACCAGCCTGGCTAACATGGTGAAATCTTGTTTCTATTAAAAATACAAAAATTAGCCTGGCGTGGTGGTGCACACCTGTAATCTCAACTACTTGGGAGGCTAAGGCAGGATAATCATTTGAACCCAGGAGGTGGAGTTTGCATGAGCCAAGATTGCGCCACTGCACTCCAGCCTGGGTGACAGAGCAAGACCCTGCCTCAAAAAAACAAAAAAAGGCCGGGCGCGGTGGCTCAAGCCTGTAATCCCAGCACTTTGGGAGGCTGAGGCAGGTGGATCACGAGGTCAAGAGATCGAGACCATCCTGGTCAACATGGTGAAACCCCGTCTCTACTAATACAAAAAATTAGCTGGGCATGGTGGCGCGTGCCTGTAATCCCAGCTACTCAGGAGGCTGAGGCAGGAGAATTGCCTGAACCCAGGAGGCGGAGGTTGCGGTGAGCTGTGATCGCGCCATTGCACTCCAGCCTGGGTAACGCGCGAAACTCTGCCTCAAAAAAAAAAAAAAAAAAAAAAAAAAAAAAAAAAGAAAAAGAAACAGTGTTAAAGAATGTGAACAATATGGCCAGATCCAAAAATTAAGCAATTGAATAAGAAAACAAACAAAAAAGGTACAAGAGACAGAGAAAAAGGAGAATATAAATGTGTGTAACAATCAGTCCAGCCCTAATTAAAGGAATGATGAAACAATCATCTCCTTTCCTCCATCTTATCACATGCTCTTTAGTTTTGTGGCTTAAATATCTTAGAAGAGCATTCATATTAAGTAAGCCATTTTATATTCAGACCAGTACACACATACATGTTTGTGCACTGAAACAGTTTCACAAAACAATACATATTAATTTCAGTATTTTTCTTTCTTTCTTTCTTTTTTTCTTTTTGAGACAAGGTCTGGCTCTATTGCTCAGGCTGGAGTGCAGTGGCATGACCTTGGTTGACTGCAGTCTCTGCCTCCTGGGCTCAAGCCACTCTCCCACCTCAGCCTCCCCAGTAGCTGGGACTACAGGTATGCACCACCACGCGCAGCTATTTTTTTGTATTTTTAGTAGAAGTGGGGTCTTGCCATCTTGCCCAGGCTGTCTTGAACTTGTGGGCTCAAGCGATCCACCAGCCTCAGTCTCCCAAAGTCCTGGAATTACAGGCGTCAGCCACAGTGCCTGGCCTTGGTATTTTCTATCTGACTTCATTTTAAATGTTTTCTACAATCTGAAGTTTGGAAAAAACACTGCTCCAGTCTTTTGTGCCCCTTAGAACTTTGCACTCAATTAAATCAAGTTTATTTACTGTTCCTTTAACAGTATTTTTTAAATGAACATAATAAAAGACAAGTCTAAAAGATCATACTGTAATTCAGCTACTTAAGAACAGGAATAATAGTATCTATTTAAATGGATAATCAAACAATACAGGTCGGGCACTGTGCCTGATGCCTGTAATCCCAGCACTTGGGAAGCAGGAGGATCACTTGAACCCAGGGGTTCAAAATCAGCCTGGGCAATGTAGTAGGATCCTGTCTCTATAAAAAAATAGAAAAATTAGCCAGGCATAGTGGTGTGTACCTGTAGTCCCAGCTACTCAGGGGGCTGAGGTGGGAGGATTGCTTGAGCCCAGAAGGTTGAGAAGTTGAGGCTGCAGTGAGCTGTGACTGTGCTACTGTACTCCAGCCTGGGCAACAAAGCAAGACTCCTTCAAAAAAAAAAAGACTCAGTCTCAAAAAAAAAAAAAAAAAAAATCTACAATTCAAGGCAGGGTGCAGTAGCTCACATCTGTAATCCTATGTCAACTAAATCCAAATGGGAGGAGGGATTGGTAAGCTTAATTACTCAGTGCCATGTATTGATAAACTAACATAATGAATGGGTTTGATTTCTATGCCATCTAGGGTGACCATCTTTTTATAGCAAGACTTGACTTTACAGATGTCCTAAGTGAGCTATCTTGAAGCGTTACCACAAAGGGTGGGGGAATTTGTTCCGGTCTACACATACCCATTGCCACTACTGGGGAGAAAGCAGTCTGACATTGTATCAGTAAATCCCTCCAAAGCCTTTTTTTCTTTTTTGAATTCATCAAATAGTCTTTGAGCATTTGCTATGTTCTAGGCCCTGTTTTAAGTAGCAGAAATATAGCAATAAACAAGTTAAAGAAGGTTCCCTGGGCTGGGCGAGGTGGTTCATACCTGTAATCCCAGCACTTTGGGAGGCCAAGGCAGGTGGAACATGAGGTCAGGAGTTCAAGAGCAGCCTGGCCAACATAGTGAAACTACATCTCTACTAAAAAAAAAAAAAATTAGCCAGGTGTGGTGGCAGGTGCCTGTAATCCCAGCTACTCAGGAGGCTGAGGTAGGAGAATCACTTGAATCCAGGAGGCAGAGGTCATTGCACTACAGCCTGGAGGAGTCAAAAAAAAAAAAAAAAAAAAAAAAAAAAGAAGCTTCTCTGACAGATAACATCATTGTCATCTAACTTTAAATTTCTATCTCTTCACAGCAATACCACACTAAATTTTTCTGCAACCCCTATTGTTTTTTTCTTCTCCAGCTCACTGTCTTTACAGTATTATTAATACTCAAGGAAGCACAAAGAAATTATTTAAAAATATATAGTAAAAATGATGTAACTTGAAAGGGCCTAGGAGGTTTATAGCAGGTGTTTTATGCAACTGCCCTGAGTAGCTTACCTCTATTCCCCTCCAGTTCCAAAGCAGGAACATGGAAACACAAGTGAGTAGATAAAAGCTAAACCACAGGCTGGGCACAGTGGCTCATGCCTATAATCCCATCACTCTGGGAGGCCAAGGCAGGTGCATCACTTGAGGTCAGGAGTTCGAAACTAGCCTGGCCAACATGTTGAAACCCTGTCTCTACTAAAAATACAAAAAAAAAAAAAAAAAAAAAAAATAGGCATGGTGGCACATGCCTGTAGCCCATAGTCCCAGCCAGCTGAGAGGCGGAGGCAGGAGAACTGCTTGAACCCGGGAGAGGAGGTTGCAATGAGCCGAGACTGTGCCACTGCACTTCAGCCTGGACAACAGAAACTCTATGTCTGTTTTTGAGACTCTGTCTCAAAAACAAATGAACAACAACAAAAAACTACACCATATCTGGATTTTATGCTGTCCCTTATAGAGATAGCTGTTATTTGATAGTCTTTCTCTGGGGATATTGGTTCTGGAACTTTTTCCCAGATGTCAAAACTGGGCTTAATGTTCTTTAAGCACTTTAAGAAGTGCTTCTGGAGTACAAATCTTTCTATTTCTTCAGCACAACTATGAGATCAGTTTAGATCACTTGCAATATGCCAGATGTACATTTCATTATATACATCTCAAAGTTTACCAAGAAATGAAGCTGATTTCTCTTTTTTCTCAAGTCTTTGAGTCTCTTACATTTCTACTCTGCTGAATTATTTGCCAACTACCAATTAATGACATCTACCAGAAATGTGCTTTTATTTTCCTTTAGCTTATAAAGTCACTAAATACATCTAATTTCTGCTAACCTTACTTTATTTGGAAGCTGAAAAGCATCTAAGTCAGATACAAATTTACTTCCAGGGAGCTTGTAAGATACTAAAAATTTAATCAAAGAAATCTGAATCAGCAAAGCCCTACCTCAGGAGATTTACCAGATATAGGCCTACCTTCTCAGTTTTTTTCCATACATTATAGGATTAGCTCTTACCAGCCTACAAACCTCATTAAAACACTGCTAATTGAAAACATCACCTGTGGCATCATTAGTACTAGGCTCTTTTATTACATTTCTAAAATCACTGGCCAGGATGGTCTCGATCTCTTGACCTCGTGATCTGCCTGCCTTGGCCTCCCAAAGTGCTGGGATTACACGCGTGAGCCCTGCACCCGGCCCTTCTCATATATTTTTAAGCATCTTCTTCCCCTATTAAACCTACAAACCTACCTCTCCTTGAAACCATCTTTTCTTTTGCTCTTGATGCAATGAGGGCAAAGTTCCTCCTCCTAGGAAAGACTAATCCTACTAAAAATACAAAAACATTAGCTGGGCATGGTGGTAGGCGCCTGTAATCCCAGCTACTTGGGAGGCTGAGGCATGAGAATCGCTTGAACCTGGGAGGCAGAGGCTGTAGTGAGCCAAGATTGAGCCACTGCACTTCCAGCCTGGGCAACACAGTGAGACTCCGTCTCAAAAAAAAAAAAAAAAAGAAATGGATAACCTTTGTAGCAAAGCAGGGCAAATCTCATCTAAATACAATGTCCATCATAAGAAACTTAGAATGAAAGGGAAAGTAAAGAACAGTAACAACTGACCAACTCTGAGACAAAGAGAGAAGATCTGGAAGATGGACAGGTGATAATTGAAGGGGGGAGAAATGAAGGGAAAAAAGTCCTGAAAAAGCACAGCAAACAACAACAACAAAAGGGCAAAAATTGGTCTCAATAAAGAGACTCATGTCTCAATGAAGAGAGATCGTTGCCTCAGGAACTGCTAAGCTACTTGCCTTTTTTTTAACAACATGGAGAGATAGTGAGTTCATTCATTCAACAAATCAGTGCAAACTACTTATTAGGCACTATTCTAACAGTAGGCAGAGAACAGAGAACAAAAGAAAATCCCTTTTTTTATGAAGCATGAAGTTGGGGAGAGAAGCCAACAAATAAATTACAAATCAGATGTTAGGGAAAAATAAAGCAGAGAGAGTAAAGAAAGCAAGGAATGCTGGTGAGGGGAAGGAGGCTCTTGCTATTTTACATGAAGGAGGTTAGAAGACCTCCTAAAGTGACATGTGAACACAAACATAGAGGGAGGAAGGAGCATAGAGGAATGTTTCGGGAAAAGTAACTGCAAATGCAGAGACACTAAGGTGGGAATGGAACCCCAACACCAGGTGCGGCTGCAGCAGAGCAAGCCAGGGAAAGAGTATATAAAATGGTTGGAGGAGCAGACCCTATGGATCCTTGCCAGACCCATGGCTTCTATTCAAAGTGAGATGTGAAACTACTGGACACTTTTCAGGAGAAAACTAGCATAATCTGATGAACATTGTAAAGAACGTGATCATATAATTTATCACTAAGACAGGTACACTTAGTGAGTGAAGAAGGGTGATATTAATAGTTACCTTAGGACAGTATTAACAAGACCTAGTTTTAAAAGGCTTCTCTGTGTGCAAGTCATTTTGAAGGGGTTCCTCCTGGCCAAATCTGGAACACTGTCATCAAAATATGTAGTGATAGTAGAAGATGACAATGTATTCAATAAACTAAGAATCTATGAGTCTATATTGTTTTAAAAAAACAGCTCTTTCTTACAGTAGAAAACCAATTATTAAATATAGAGGGAAGGGCAAAAAGAGAAAATCACTTGGCAAGGATCATAAAGATAACTGATTAGGGCAAGAATCATCTGAATGCTAAAATTAACAGGTGAAAGTTTAAGAACAGGATATGTGCAGTCTCAAAACATCTCCCAATACATTACTACAAAAGGCAAACTAATAACTTCATGATGGAGAAAACTGGACCCTACCACTCAAGTAACATTGCCAGTAACAGGAGCAATAAATAGCATGTGCATCCTAATATGATACACAGAGAACTCAGCATCGCTCCTTAGGTATTCATGCCCAATGTGCATAACCTGAATCTAACCACGAGGAAACAACAGACAAAAACAAATTGAAGGATGCTTTCCTCCCCCAGTAATCACTATTCAACATTCATCGCTTCTCGGCCTTTTGGCTAAGATCAAGTGTAGTATCACTATTCAACATTCTATCATTATGAATTTGACTACTTGAGGTATTTAATGGCAGTGGAATCATGTATTTGTCCTTTTGTGTCTGACATTTCACACAGCCTAATGTTCCAAGGTTTATCTATATTAATCACATATCAAAATCTCCTTCCTTTTTATGGTTGAATCATAATCCAGTATGTATATATTATATACATTTTGTTTATCTAGGTTGCTCCCTCCTTTTTCCTATTGTGAATAATGTTGCTAAACATGGGTGTACAAATAGCTGTTCAAGTCACTGCTTTCAATTGTCTTGAATATATACTCAGAAGTAGAACTGATGTATCATAATTCTATGTTTAATTTTTTTGAGGAGCCACCATAGTGTTTTCCACAATGGATGCACCATTTTGCACTGCCACCAGCAATGCATAAAGGCTCCAGTTTCTCTACATTCTTGCCAACACTTGTTACTTTGCTTTTTTACTAGCAGCCATCCTAAAGGCTGAATAATAATATTCTGTCGTATGTACTTACAACATTTTGCTTATCCATTCATCCCTTCATCAATGGGCTATATCCATATTTTAGCCATTTTAAGTAATGCTATGAACATTAGGTGCACAAAGATCTCTTCGAGACCCTGCTTTAAATTATTTTGAGTATACATTAGGTCATCCTGATCTGATGGAGGGATCCAAGACTCCCATGGATGTGTGAAACCACAGAGAGTATCAAACCCCACATATACTGTGTTTTTTCCTGTACATATATACCCACGGCAAAGTTAATTTATAAATCAGGCAGAGTAAGAGATTAACAACAACTAATAATAAAACAACTCAAAAGTGGGCGAAGGATATGAATAGACGCTTTACAAAATAAGACATATATGAGGCCAACAAACATATGAAAAAATGCTCATCATCACTGGTCATTAGAGAAATGCAAATCAAAACCATGTTGAGATACCATCTCATGCCAGTTAGAATGGCGATCATCAAAAAATCTGGAGACAACAGATGCTGGAAAGGATGTGGAGAAATAGGAACACTTTTACACTATTGGTGGGAGTGTAAATTAGTTCAACTATTGTGGAAGACAGTGTGGCGATTGCTCAAGGACCTAGAAATAGAAATTCCATTTGACCCAGCAATCCCATTACTGGGTATATATCCAAAGGATTATAAATTGTTCTGTTATAAGGACACATGCACAAGAATGTTCACTGCAGCACTGTTTACAATAGCAAAGACTTGGAACCAACCCAAATGCCCATCAATGACAGACTGGACAAAGAAAATGTGGCACATATACACCATGGAATATTATGCAGCCATCAAAAACAATGAGTTCGTGTCCTTTGTAGGGACATGGATGAACCTGGAAACCATCATTCTCAGCAAACTGACACAAGAACAGAAAGTCAAACACCGCATGTTCTCATTCATAGGCGGGAGTTGAACAATGAGAACACATGGACACAGGGAGGGGAGCATCACACACTCTGAGGTCTGTGGGGGGGAAATAGGGGAGGGACAGCGGGGAGTGGGGAGTTGGGAAGGGATAACATGGGGAGAAATGCCAGATATAAGTGATGGGGAGGAAGGCAGCAAACCACACTGCCATGTGTGTACCTATGCAACAATCTTACATGTCCTTCACATGTACCCCAAAACCTAAAATGCAATAAATAAATAAAGAAATAACAATACATGGTAATAAAATATATAAATGTGGCCAGGAACAGTGGCTCACACTGGTAATCCCAGCATTTTGGGAGGCTGAGGCAGGCAGATCACTTGAGGTCAGGAGTTCGAGACCAGCCTGGCCAACATGGTGAAACCCCATCTCTACTAAAAGTACAAAAATTAGCCAGGTGTGGTGGCAGACGCATGTAATCTCAGCTACTTGGGAGGCTGAGATACGAGAATTGCTTGAACCTGGAAGGCAGAGGTTGCAGTGAGCCAAGATGGTGCCACTGCACTACAGCTTGGGAGACACAATGAGATTCTGTCTCTGAATAAATAAAGTGGTCTCTCTCTCTCAAAATATCTTATTGCACTATACTCATCTATTTTTATAGGCCACAATTGACCTTGGGTAACTGAAATCTCAGAAAGTGAAACCTCAGATAAGGGGAACTACAGAGCCTCAAGAAGTAAAATTACTGGATCATATGGCATGAGGATTTTTAGGTGTCAACTTGACTAGAAAGCTGGTAAAGTATTATTTCTGACTGTATCTGGGAGGGTGTTTCCAGAGGAGCCTGGTGTGTCAGTAGACTGACTGAGGGAGTAAGATCCACCCTCAATGTGGGAGGGCAACATCCAACGGGCTGCATGCCCAGATAGAACAAAAAGGCAGAGTAAAGGTAAATTCATTTTCTCTCTTGAAGCTGAACACCCTTCTCCTGCCCTTTGAAATCAGAACTCCAGTTCTCCAGCCTTTGGATCCCAGGACACATCATTAACCTCCCAGGTTTTCAGGCCTTCAGCCTTGGTCTGAGTTATGCCATTGGTTTCCCTGGTTCTGAGGCTTTGAGACTTGGATTGAGCCATGCTACTGGCATCCCTGGTTCTCCAGTTTGCAGATGGCCTATCACGGCTCTTCTGAGTTTCCATAATTGAGTAAGCCAATCCCCCTAATAAATCCCCTCTCATTCACCCATCCATCCATCTATACCCTATTGGTTATGTCTCTCTGGAAAATCCTGATACATATGGTAATTCTATTTTTAATTTTTCGAACAACCACAATTTTTCACATAGGCTATGCCATTTGACACAACTACCAACAGTGTGCAATGGTTCCAATTTTTCCACCTTTCCCAACAATTATTTTCTGCAGCTCTTGATAGCAGCCATCCTGATGGGTGTGAGGTAGTATCTTGTAGTTTTGACTTACATTTACCTAATTAGCAGTGTTGAACATCTTTTCATGTGCTTATTGGTCATGCTGTAGAATCCTTTTAATATACTGCCAAATTTGGTTTGCAAGTATTTTGTTGATGATTTTTACATCAATGTTCCTAAGAAATATTAGTCTATAGGTCAGGCGCAGTGGCTCACGCCTGTAAAGCTAGCACTTTGGGAGGCCAAGGCGGGTGGATCACTTGAGGCCAGGAGCTTGAGACCAGCCTAGCCAACATGGTAAAACCCCATCTCTACTAAAAATTAAAAACTTAGCTGGGCTGGGTGCGGTGGCTCACGCCTGTAATCCCAGCGCTTTGGGAGGCCGAGGCGGGTGGATCACGAGGTCAAGAGATCGAGACCATCCTGGTCAACATGGTGAAACCCCGTCTCTACTAAAAATACAAAAAATTAGCTGGGCACAGTGGCGCATGCCTGTAATCCCAGCTACTTAGGAGGCTGAGGCAAGAGAATTGCTTGAACCCAGGAGGCGGAGGTTGCAGTGAGCTGAGATCGCGCCATTGCACTCCAGCCTGGGTAACAAGAGCGAAACTCCATCTCAAAAAAAAAAAAAAAAAAAAAAAAAAAAAAAAAAAAAAACTTAGCTGGGTGTGGTGGCTCATGCCTGCAATTCCAGCTACTTGGGAGGCTCTGGCATGAGATTCCTGCCACCCAGGAGGCAGAGGTTCCAATGAGTCAAGACTGCATGACTGCATTCCAGCCTCAGGGATAGAGTGAGACTCTGTCTCTAAATAAATAAATAAACAACTATTAGTGTATAGATTGTTTATAGCATCTTTGTAGGGCGCTGGTATCAAGACTGTATTCATCCATTTTGCATTGCCATAAAGGAATACCTGAGGCTGGGTAATTTACAAAGGAAAGAGTTTATTTGGCTTATGGTTCTGCAGGCTGTACAAGAAGCATGGTTCGAACATCTGCTTCTGATAAGGATCTCAGGAAACTTTCAATCATGGCAGAAGGTGAAGGAAAAGCAGGTATGTAGGTATGTCACATGGCAAGAGAAGAAGCATAGAGACGATGGAGGTGTCACTTAAACAACCAGCTCTTGAGTAAACTAATAGAGCAAAATGCACTCATTACCATAGGGACTGTACCAAGCCATTCCTGAGGGATACACCCCCATGACCCAAACACTTCCCACTAGGTCCCACCCACCTCCAACACTGCAGATCACATTTCAACTTGAGATTTAGAGGGGACAAATATCCAAACTATGTCAAAGATAACGCTAACATCACAGAATGAATTAGTGAATGTTATCTCCTCTTGAATGTTGGATGCAGCAAACCACCATGGCATGTGTATACCTCTGTAACAAATCCTGCATGAATTGCACATGTACACCAGAACTTAAATTTAAAAAAAAAAAACAATGTCTGAGAAGGACTGTGTTAGCTTTTCTTGAAATGTTGATAGAATTCACCAGTGATGTCATCAGGTCCAGAGATTTCTTTGTTGGGACATTTTTGATTACAAATGCAATCTCCTTATAAGACTATTTACATTTTCTATTTCTTAGTAGTTTATCTAGTTTGGTAGGTTTTGTGTTTCTAGGATATGACAATTTCATCTAGGTTACCCAATTTGTTGGCATACAATTGGTTTATTGTTTTTTTTCCCCCAAAATCTAGTCAAATACAGTAGTAAGGATGGGGAAAGAGTAGAACAAGTTCTATCTGTAACTGACTGTGAACAATCAATTCAGATAATTCACTACTTCAGACCAGCCAACAATTGCTTATAGTACTCTATTATAATCTCTCTCTCTTTTTTTTTTTTCTTTTTTTTTGAGACAGAGTTTCAGTACAGGCTGGAGTGCAAAGGCACAGTTTAGGGCATTACAACCTCCACTTCCCTAGTTCAAGCAGTTCTCCTGCCTCAGCCTCTTGAGTAGCTGGAATTACAGGCACATGCCACTACAGCAGGCTAATTTTTTGTGTGTATTTTTAGTAGAGATAGGGTTTCACCATATTGGCCAGGCTGGTCTCGAACTCCTGACCTCAAGTGATCCGCCCACCTCAGCCACCCAAAGTCCTGAGATTACAGGTATAAGCCACCGCGCCTGGCCTATGAGTGCTCTTTTTAAGAGACAGGCTTGGCTGGGTTCGGTGGTTCACGCCTGTAGTCCCAGCACATTGGGAGGCCGAGGCAGGCGGATCACGAAGTCAAGAGATCAAGACCATCCTGGCCAACATGGTGAAACCCCATCTCTACTAAAAATACAAAAATTAGCTGGGCATGGTGGTGTGAGCCTGTAGTCCCACTACAGGCTCAAAGAGAATCATTTGAACCCCAGAGGCAGAGGTAGCAGTGAGCCAAGATTGCGCCACTGCACTCCAGCCTGGAGACAGAGCGAGACTCTGTCTCAAAAAAAAAAAAAGGGACAGGCTCTGTCACCCTAGCTAGAATGCTGTGACACAGTCATAGTTAACTGCAGTCTTGAATTCCTGGGCTAAATCAATCCTTCTGCCTCCGCCTTTGGAGTAGCTAGGACTATAGCATGTGTTATATTTTTGTATAGACAGGGTCTCAGTATGTTGTCCAGGCTGGTTTGAGCTCCTGGGCTCCAGTGACACTCCCATTTCAGCTTTCAAAAGCACAGGGATTACACATGTGAGCTGCCATGCCCAGCCTATCCTTTTTATTTCTGTGGAGTTGAGGGCAATAGTCTTGCTTTCATTTTCATCTTAGTATTTCAGTAATCTGAGTCTTTTTTCTTTTTTTTGAGATGGATCTCACTCTGTTGCCCAGGCTGGAGTACAGTGGTGTGATCTTGGCTCACTGCAACCTCCACCTCCCGGGTTGAAGCGATTCTTCTGCCTCAGCCTCCTGAGTACCTGGGATTACAGGCGCCCACCACCACGCCTGCCTAATTTTTGTATTTTTAATAGAGACAGGGGTTTCCCCATGTTGGCCAGGCTGGTCAAACTCCTGACCTCAGTTGATCCGCCCACCTCGGCCTCCCAAAGTGCTACGATTACAGGCATGAGCCACCACGCCCAGCCGAACAATCTTATTTTTTTTTTTTTAGAGACAGAGTCTTGCTCTGTCACCAAGGCTGGAGTGATGTGGCATGATCATAGCTCACTGCAGCCTCAAACTCCTAGGCTCAAGCAATCCTCTCACCTCAGCCTCCTGAGTAGCTAGGACTACAGGCTTATGCCACCATGCCCAGCTAATTTTTATTTTTTTTTTGTAGAGAGGAGATCTTGCTATGTTGCCCAGGCTCATCTTCTCTTGGCCTTAAGAGAGCCCACCGTTCCTAAAGCACTGGTGTTACAGGCATAAGCCACCATGCCTGGCCTCCATTATAATCTCATAGGACCACTGTCATCTACGAGGTCTATCTCTGACCAAAACATCATTATGCAATAGATGACTGTACTGAGCCATCCGCGTTCCCCTGGGTGTGTACAATGACTTCTTAATTTCTCCCAACTATTTGGTTGCTTTTGGTCATCCTAGTCATCAATATCTGTTTTCTTTGTTTTGTTTTTTTTTGTTTTTTGAGATGGAGTCTTACTTTGTCACCCAAGCTGGAGTGCAGTGGCACAACCTCGGCTCACTGCAAACCCTGCCTTCCAGGTTCATGTGATTCTCCTGCCTTGGCCTCCGAAGTAGCTGGGACTACAGGCGTGTGCCACCACACCCGGCTAATTTTTGTAATTTTAGTAGAGACGGGGTCTCACCATGTTAGCCAGGCTGGTCTCACACTCCTGACCTCTAGTGATCCACCCGCCTTGGCCTCCCAAAGTGCTAAGATTAAAGGTGTGAGTCACCACACCTGGCCCCTGGTCATCAATATCTGGCTTTCAAAAGGGGGGATAAAAGGAGAAGGGGAGTATGGTGCCAGCCCTTCAATTCTCTTGGGCATCACTTCAGTGGTGGTAGTAGGACGACTTGCAACAAAATTAGGAGGTGCAACAACAATAACCATTGCCTCTTTGCAACTCTGTGATCAGAACCGGCAATTCTTTCTTTTATTTATTTTATTTTTTGAGACAAAGTCTCACTCTGTCACCCAGGCTGTAGTGCAATGGCATGATCATGGCTCACTGCAACCTCCACCTCCACCAGTTCAAGTGATTCTCTTACCTCAGCCTCCCAAGAAGCTGGGATTACAAGCACCCACCACCATGCCCAGCTAATTTTCTGTTGTTGTTTGTTTGTTTTCTTTGTTTTAGTAGAGCCAAGGTTTCACCGTGTTGGCCAGGCTGGTCTCAAACTCTTGACCTCAGGTGATCTACCTGCCTTGGCCTCCCAAACTGCTGGGATGACAGGCATGAGCCACCATGCCCAGCCTCTTTTTTCTTTAGACAAGAGTCTCACTCTATCACCCAGGCTGCAGTGCAGTGATACAGGCTCTGTTGCCCAGGCTGGAGTGCAGTGGTGCAATATCGGCTCACTGCAACCTCTGCCTCCCAGGTTCAAGCAATTCTCCTCCCTCAGTCTCCTGAGTAGCTGGGATTACAGGCGCCCACCACTACGCCTGGTTAATTTTTTATATCTTTAGTAGAGATGGGGTTTTACCATGTTAGCCAGGGTGGTCTCAAACTCCTGACCTCAAGTGATACACCCACCTTGGCCTCCCAAAGTGCTAGGATTACAGGCATGAGCCACTGCACCCCACCGTGAACTTTTTTTTTTTATTCTGCTTTTACCATGTTGAGAATGAAATTATCTTTTAAGTGAAAAAAACATAGGCACTTACAAAGGGTTATTTCTGTGTAGAGAACAGACTGGATGAGAGTGTGTGTATGTGTGTGTGTGTGTGTGTGTCTGTGTGTGTGTATGCACTGAGTCAGAAGGAGAGTTGGATCAATTAAAAGGCTGCTGAAAATTAGGAACATAGGTCATGGAAGATGACAGAGTAGGAACTCCGGGAGTTAGTACCTTCACCAAAACAACTATTGAGATGACAAGAACTGCTTGAGGTGATTATTTTAGGACTCTGGGGTCTTATCAAACACTGGCAGTGTCCAGAGTAGTGCTTGATGAAGAAAAAAGTTGGTAAATTTTAGTGTATTATGGCATTTGGAACAGCATCTATCATTCTCTAGCTCCCAGACCTGTAGTATGCAACTGTTGGGATGGCAGTTCCTGTTGCAGCTTGCTGGTGCTAGGGTGGGAAATAGGGGCTTCGTCCTCCAAAAATTGAGGTTATGTGCTTTGTTCACTACTTTTGATTGCTGAGGAGCTGCCAGAGAGGCTGGCCACTGTTTCATACATGCACACCTCCTGACTGAAGTGGCTTCTCTAGTGGCACTAGACAAGTGGATTTAAAGAGACAGAACACTCTTTTTTTTGTTTTGTTTTCTTATTGGATCTAAGCATTTAAGGAAATCTCTGTCAAGTCACTGAAAGACCACAGAGATAAAAGAACACAGACTTCAGTGACCATATGCTCTTTTCAAAGACAGTTTGGGAAAAGGCACTAAACAAATGACAAATGCAGCTTTCATAAGTAACAACAGTAATCCCTAGGGAGGCAGTGGAATCTGACTTTCAGAGTTACCATTTTACAACATACAAAATGTCCACTTCCCAACAAGAATTTGCAAAGCAAACAAAGAAACAGGACTATATGGCCCATTTACAGGGAAAAAAAAAAGAAGTTGACAGAAACAACCCCATAGCAAGCCCAGACAATGGACTTACTAGACAAAGACTTTAAATTAACAGTCTTAAATATGCTCATAAGTTGAAGGAAACAATGAAAAAAAAAACAAAATAAAAACTAAAGGAAATCAGGAGAACAATATATAAACAAGTAAGAAATATCAATAAAAATATTTTTAAAATATAAAAAGGAATGAAATAGAAATTCTGGACATAAAGATACACTAGCTGAAATAAAGATTTCACTAAAGATTCAAGATACAGGCAGAACAAAGAATCAATGAACATGAAGATAGAACTGAAATTACATAAGCTGAGGAGCAGGAAAAAAAATGAACAAAGAAAAAGGAACAGAGGCTGGGCGCGGTGGCTCACACCTGTAATCCCAGCACTTTGGGAGGCCAAGGCAGGTGGATCACCTGAGGTCAGGAGTTTGAGACCAGCCTGGCCAACATGGCGAAAACTGGTCTATACTAAAAATACAAAAATTAGCAGGGCATGGTAGCCCATGGCTGTAGTCCCAGCTACTCAGGAGGCTGAGGCAGGAGAACTGCTCGAACCCAGGAGGCGAAGATTGCAGTGAGCCGAGATCACACCACTGCACTCCAGCCTGGGTGACAGAGCAAGACTCCATCACAAAAAAAATAAATTAAAAAAAAAATTTTTTTTTAACCAGCCAGACATGATATCTCATGACTGTACATACCCCTAGCTACTAGGGAGGACTGATTTAGCTCAGGAATTCAAGACAGCAGTGAGCTGTGACTGCACCACTATACTCCAGCCTTGGCAACAAAGCCAGACCCCATCTCTAATAAATAAATAAAGAAATAAATCAGATTTCTAGTCTGTGTCCCAGTCACTGGAGATGGACCCCTAAATTGGATTTTTAAAAAAATTTTTTTGAGACAGGGTCTCGCTCAGTCACCCAAGCTGAAGTGCAGTGGCACGATCATAGTTCACTGCAGCCTTGACCTCCTAGGCTCAAATGATCCTCTCTAGAGTAGCTGGGACTAGGAGCAGGCACCACCACACTCAGCTGATTTTTTTATTTTTAGTAGAGAGAGGGTCTCCTTATGTTGCCCAGGCTGATGAAAACTCCTGAGCTCAAGCAGTCCTCCCACTTTGGCCTCCCAAAGTGCTAGGATTCCAGGTGTGAGCCACCAATATAGGCCCCAACTACATTTTTATTTTTATTGTACTTTTTGAGACAGAGTCTAGCTCTGTTGCCCAGGCTGGAGTGCAGTGGCACAATCTCAGCTCACTGCAACCTCCTCCTCCTGGATTCATGCAATTCTTCTGCCTCAGCCTCCCAGATAGCTGGGATTACAGGCGTGTGCCACCATGCCCAACTAATTTTTGTATTGTTAGTGGAGACAGGGTTTTACTATGTTGGCCAGGCTGGTCTCAAACTCCTGACCTCAGGTGCTTCACCCACCTCAGCCTCCTAAAGTGCTAGGATTACAGGCATGAGCCACCATGCCCAGCCCCCAGGTGTATTTTTTTTTATGAGACAGAGTCTAGCTCTGTCGCCCAGGCTGGAGTACAGTGGCACTATCTTGGTTTACTGCAACCTCCACTTCCCGGGTTCAAGTGATTCTCCTGCCTCAGCCTCCTATGAGTAGCTGGGACTACAGGCACGTGCCACCACACCTGGCTAATTTTTTGTATTTTTAGTAGAGACGGGGTTTCACCGTGTTAGCCAGGATGGTCTCCATCTCCTAATCTCATGATCTGCCCACCTCAGCCTCCCAAAGTGCTGGGATTACAGGTGTGAGCCACCGTGCCCGGCCCCAAGTGTATTTTTAATAAGCACTCCAGGTGACTCTTATGAATACTAAAATTTGAAGACCAATATCTAATTAACACAAATTAATAGAAAAGATTAAATGTGCATAAGCGTCAAGAGAATAATGACAAGTACCTAACACATGAAAAAAAAAGATGAAAAAAACAAAAAGGCTGGGCGTAGTGGTGTGTGCCTGCAGTCTCAGCTACTCGGGAGGCTGAGGTGTGAGGGTCGCTTGAGTTCAGGAGATGGAGGCTGCAGTGAGTCGAGATGGTGCCACTGCACCCCAGCCTGGGTGACAGAATGGAGCCGTCTCCAAAAAAAAAAAAAGAAAGAAAGAAAATAAAAAAGTACTTAAAATGTTGGCACACTGCTCTCAAGAACTCAAAGTGATGTTTGAAAACCTGTGTATTTGATTTTGATGTTGAAAAAAACTAAATGCATAAATATGCAAGCCACTCTAATATCTGTGATAACCACACAGGATATGATTTGTAAAGCACTCTTAATTAAATGTAAGATAGCATAGTATCAAGAGCATATGGTAGTGCCCATAGTAGATGAACAAATGTTTGCTGATAATTATTTTTAATAACAAGTACAGTTACAGTTAATTATTTCCATCCTAACCTCTCGTAACCTAAACAAAATCAAACTTTTTGCTGTGGATATCTTTACACAAGCGATGGCATAAAAAATCGTCAAATATTATGTCAGATGCTCATGTGTAAGTTCCAGGTCAGGGCATTTACTTTCAGACCAAATTAACCTCTATTTTTGGTCAGGCACGGTGGCTCATGCCTGTAATCCTAGCACTTTGGGAGGCCAAGGCAGGCAGATCACAAGGTCAGGAGTTCAAGACCAGTCTGACCAACATGGTGAAACCCTGTCTCTACTAAAAATACAAAAATTAGCTAGGCGTGGTGGTGCATGCCTGTAATCCCAGCTACTCGGGAGGCTGAGGCAGGAGAATCACTTGAACCCGGGAGGCGGAGGTTGCAGTGAGCTGAGATTGTGCCATTGCACTCCAGCCTGGGCGACAGAGTGAGACTCCATCTCAAAAAATAAAATAAAATAAAATAAAACCTTTATTTTTATGCTCAGACTTATATAAACAAGGACAGGTAAAACCAAAGTTAAACTTCTCAAGACTACGATCATTGCATGATAGAACACACAGAACTCAAGTTTCCCTGAAAATCACTAAAATATTTATACAAGGATAGTCTTTTTTTCCCAATGTTTCTTAATTTTTAAATACTTTTTTTTTTTTTTTTTTTTTAAAAAGAGATGAGGTCTCATTCTCTTACCAGGCTGGAGTACAGTGGTACAATCACAACTCACTGCGGACTCAAACTCCTGGGCTCAAGCAATCCTCCCACCTCAGTCTCCTGAGTAGCTGGGGCTATAGGACAATGCCACCAGGCCTGGGTAATTTGTTTATTTGTTGATCTATTTGTGAAGAGTGGGTCTGGAATTCCTGGTTTCAAGGGATCCTCCAATCTCCGCCTCCAAAAGTGCTAGCATTACAGGCATGATTATTATTTCGAATAATAGTCTTTATTATTCTAAGTAAAGATTCAAAGATTCCTGAAGATGCTGAAGTATTAAATTCTAACTCATAATTTTACTTCAGTGAGGAAAGTCCATTTTGAATTAGCACAAATAAAGGAACTTTATATAACTCTTAAAAGATCTCACTATCAGAATGAAAAATGCATCTACTTTCCCCATAAAAAGCATTTTTCCCCTACAAACTCACAAACCCAGTGAAAATGCTAAGTTCTGGCGGAGCGTGGTGGCTCACACCTGTAATCCCAGCACTTTGGGAGGCCTTAGCAGGTGGATCACCTGAGGTCAGGAGTTTGAGACCAGCCTGGCCAACCTGGTAAAACCCCATCTCTACTAAAAATACCAAAAAAAAAAAAAAAAAATTAGCTGGGCGTGGTGGCAGGTGCCTGTAATCCCAGCTACTTGAGAGGCTGAGGCAGAAGAATCACTTGAACCCAGGAGGCGGAGGTTGCAGTGAGCCAAGATCGCGCCATTGCACTCCAGCCTGGGCGACAAGAGCAAAATTCTGTCTCAAAAAAAAAAAAAAAAAGTTAAGTTCTAGTCTCTTGACTCACTTATCTAGGTTAAGTCTTATAATGCAATAATGCATTAGGAAACCCAATTATAGTCCATCTAACCCCAAGATGCAGCTGTTTCAACATTTCCAAACAGGATTCTTGCACATCTAAAATTAAATAAACTATAGAGAGAAATGATGAAGTAGCCAATACATGCAAAAAGTTATATAGGCAGTAATGCTGCTTTCAAATGAGTTTGTTTTGTTTTGTTTCTGAAACGGAGCCTCACTCTGTCCCCAAGCCTGGAGTGCAGTGGCACCACCTCTGATCACTGCAACCTCTGCCATTCAAGTGATTCTCCTGCCTCAGCCTTCCAAGTATCTGGGATTACAGGCCCACGCCACCACACCTGGCTAATTTTTTTTTATTTTTAGTAGAGACAGGGTTTCACCTTGTTGGACAGGCTAATCTCAAACTCCGGACCTCAAGTGATCCGCCCGCCTCAGCCTCCCAAAGTGTTGGGATTATAGGCGTGGGCCACCGCACCCTGCCGAAAGGAGATTTTTAATCTGTTACCAACAATTGATTTGATACATAAAGATTTAGAAGCATCTTAGAGTTTTCTTCATCACTTTTTCATTTCACAGCTTATGTTTTAAAAGTCAGAAATCCCAGAATTAAGAAAAGCCTCAAAGCAAGCTAGTGATAAGATACAGCTGTATGGACTTCTTCATCAAGGACTTCCATCTCTTTCCAACAAGCAACAAACCAATATTCACCATTAAGCACCAGCTCCCAATTCCCCAACATCCTAGACATCCTTCCTATGCTATATGTAACCCCTTCTTCACATAACGTCAGACTTACCCACACATACATCAGTCCCCAAGTCTCCCACATTGGCACAAAAGCCTCTCAACATTCATCTAGTTGCTGATCAAGGACCATTCTTCCTTCCTCCACTGATCCTGCACAGACTTCATATTGCCTACAATCGCTTTTTCCATTTCTTCCACAACACTGACTACTAAGTCCCTTTTCCCCAGTCACAGGCAGCTTTTTAAACTCTATATATCTCCTTCTCACTCAACCCCTTTTCTTAGTCTCTATCCTGCCTTTGTTATTAAGAAGGTGTAGGGTCTGGGAAAATCTCACTCACCTCATGCTATAGGCACCAGCACCCAGTTCCTGGCCGATCCCGGACAGGCTAGCATCAAAGTCCTGCACCAACCCGGATTCAATCACTTCGTCGGCCAGAGGCAGCTTCAGAGCCCAGGCCATCCTGGCTTCTTCCTTGCCCCAGGAGACACCGTGTCTTGTACAAAGGCGCGGAGGGTAATTCTACCCAACAGGGGCAAGACAGTAGAAAACTACAAACCAAGGTTTCCCACGCAGTACCCACCAGCCACCCCCAAACCCTACCAGCACTGCTCGTACAATTATCTCCCGTATCTTTGGCTGATCGCTCTTGGCTGCCCCAGGTTCCAAAATCTCCCCTGCCCAGCTCTCGGAACGTGAGGCTCCCTTTGCTCAACTACTGCAGACTTCCCAGAGGCAGTTCTGGACTCCCGCACTCCCACTTCTTAGGATATCCCCTTGAGCTCGTAGGGGTGGCTTGCTGCTTCCCAGACAGACCAGCAGCAGCCGCAGGAAGACAGCCCGGCGCTCTCACGCTGCTTTTGGACCTTTTCCCCCGCCCCCTTCTGCTGGAGGCCCCCTCCCTCCCAGGGATCGCGCTCTCTTTCCCCTCCAGGCCTCGCTTCCGGTCAGTCCCACGATCACTTCCGGTCACCCCTTCTCAACTCCGCTGCTTAGAACCAAATCCAGCTTTCCGCTGAGTCGACTCCTCGCCCTCTGCAGCCCCCCACGGCCTGGAAACATGGAAGGAGAAAGTCCAGCACAGGCGTGAAACCCAGAACCGCCAGGCCCTTCCACCGCCCGCCGCCCCAGCGCCAGCCAATCATGGCGTCCTCTTCCTTCACCAGCCCGGCGAACATGACGTCACGCTGTTGTTCGCCAATGATGAAGAGATCTCGTCGGTCTCGGCAGCGATGATAGGCTGGCTATGCCACGGCTCCGCCCCGCTTGATGGGCTACACGATCACAGAGAGGACTTGGCGTGCAAGTGTCCGGGTTTAAATGTCTATCCGTGTGGTTACCGGAGTTCTGGTATCCGCTACCCATCAAGTCGTCACCCTGAGCCATGGGAGGAGCCCTCCTTCTAGCTTTGTGAACCCACTCCATCCCTGCGAACTCTTGACGGCTTCCCAAACGCTCCTTACGTGCGCGCGCTTGCCCCTGCTCATCCTCCTGTTTCCTTAAATTCGCCTCTCCAGAGGTCAAGACCCTACTTAAGTCCCACTTCCTTCCATATTCATTTTATCTTGGGCATCCTCCCTAATGGGTTTGGACAGAAAAACATGAAATCAGTAAAAAGGTGGTTTTTAAAAGGTTGTGCTGGTATGGGGTGTTGGAATTTAAAAGATCTGAAAATCGGCTGCGCACGGTGGCTCACGCCTGTAATCCCAGCACTTTGGGAGGCCAAGGCAGGTGGATCACTTGAGGCCAGGAGTTCGAGACTAACCTAGCCAACATGGTGAAACCCTGTCTCTAAAAAAAAAAAAAAGTCTGAAAATCAGAGTTTGGGCTGACGTCTTCACTTACTACTTTGGTGTCTTCAGAATAATGGCTTAATCTCACTGAGATTTACCTTCCTCATTTGTAAATAGTAACTATATCTGCTCCACCTTCCTCCTTTGAGGATTGAGTAATAATGGCCATTGTTTATTAATTAGCAACTATTTTTAGGAACTTTATTTCACTGAGTAGTCCTCAAAGCAATCTTGGAATTAGAATTATAAAAGTAAGTGTAATAACTCTCATTGTTTATTTATTTACTTTTGAGACAGAGTCTCGCTCTGTTGCCAGGCTAGAGTTCAGTGACGTGATCTCAGCTCACTGCAACTTCTGACTCCCTGGTTCAAGCGATTCTCCTGCCTCAGCCTCCCGAGTAGCTGGGATTACAGGCATGCGCCACCACGCCCAGCTAATTTTTTGTATTTTTAGTAGAGACGGGTTTTCACCTTGTTGGCCAGGATGGTCTCGATCTCCTGACCTTGTGATCTGCCCGCCTCGGTCTCCCAAAGTGCTAAGAATACAGGCGTGAGCCGCCACACCAAGCCATGACTCTCATAAGCGCTTAAATTGGCCAGAGCTAAATTAACATGCCAGCTTCAGAGCTGATTCCAAAGCCTGGCATTTTTCACTACAAGACATTGCATTTATGTGAAAGTATTCGTTCATTGTTGTATTCCATTGCTGAATTTGTAAAAATCTGCCTTGAATTATACTTTTGTATATATCTGCCTCTGTCACTAGATTCATCTAGTGTAAGGAATAGGTCTTTTTCAGGCTTGTGTTCTAATATCTACTACTATAGTTCCTGCATTCAATAGGACTTTTAAACATGTTTATTGAATTAAAAAAGGAATAAGAAGCCGGGCACGGTGGCTCATGCCTGTAATCCCAGCACTTTGGACGGTTGAGGCAGGCAGATCACCCAAGTTGAGGAGTTCAAGACCAGCCTGGCCAACATGGCAAAACCCCATCTTTACTAAAAATACAAAAATTTGGGGGGAGTTGGGAGCAAAAAATAAAATTAGCCGGGCATGGTGGCTGATGCCTATAGTCCCAACTACTTGGGAGGCTGAGGCAGGAAAACCACTTGAACCTGGGAGGCGGAGGCTGCAGTGAGCCAAGATTGCACTATTGCACTCCAGCCTGGGCAATAAAGTGAGATTCTGTCTGAAATATATATATATATATTCATATATATTTTTTAATATATATTCATATATTTTTTTATATTCAAATATATATATATATAAACTTAAAAAAGATCTGCTTCTTACCTATTCTTCCTTTCAGAGATGAGTTTTGAAACTTGTGGAGGTGAGATTATTGAATTTTCAGAAAATTGTGCCCATGAAGGAATACTGGATGACGCATGTTTTCTCATTCACAGAATAGCTCAAAGGGAATGGACGTTAAAAAAACAAGGAGTAACTACTAATTAAGAAAAGCAACAATAAAAAAAAGGAGTAATCATATTAGATGTTTGGAAGAAATGACTGTGTCACATCCAGGAGTATCAGGGAGCCCTGTGACCTGGAAAATATTTAGAAAAAGACACACATGTACTTCTTGGAAATGTTTGAGACTAAGTTTAAATTCCGAACCAAAATAAACACTTCATAGAGGTCCTCCTTGTGATTTATTAATTCTACAATACACTGAGGTGAAATGAGAGACTTCTAAGCCTCAGCCCCTCCCAAGTGAAGTGAAGGTCAGCCTGGAGAATTATGCCATTGAGCCCAATGTCCCCCTCGGGAAAGAAGACTTTACGCATTGTTTACTGCTGGAATTCTGTGACTAGGAAAGTGGACTTTTCCCATCCTCTCCCCTCCCCAAAGTAACTAAGAGTGAAATTGGAGTGCCAGGATGGGAAACAGAGATTCCAGGAGCAGCCCTGAAGGGTCTGCCTCCAAGAAAAGACCACTAGATGTTCACTTAGAAATCCAGCAACACCGGGCCTGGCACAGTGGCTCATGCCTGTAATCCCAGCACTTTGGGACCACCTGAGGTCAGGAGTTTGAGACCAGTTGGGCCAATATGGTGAAACCCCATCTCTACTAAAAATACAAAAATTAGCCAGGCCTGGTGGCATGCACCTGTAATCCCAGCTACTTGGGAGGCTGAGGCAGGGGAATTGCTTGAACTCGGGAGGTGGAGGTTACAGTGAGCTGAGATTGTGCCATCGCACTCCAGCCTCAGCAACCAGAATGAAATTCCAGGGCCAGGTGCGGTGGTTCATGCCTGTAATCCCAGCACTTTGGAAGGCTGAGACAGGCGGATCGCCTGAGATCAGGAGTTCGAGACCAGCCTGACCAACATGGAGAAACCTTGTCTCTACTAAAAATAAAAAATTAGCCAGGCATGGTGGCTCATGCCTGTAATCCCAGCTACTCGGGAGGTTGAGGCAGGAGAATCACTTGAACCCAGGAGGCAGAGGTTGCAGTGAGCCAAGATTGCTCCACTGCACTCCAGTCTGGGCAACAAGAGTGAGACTCCATCTCAAAAAAAAAAGAAAAAAAGAAAGAGACAGAGCGAAAGAGAGTGGAAAGCAGGAAGGATGGAAGGAAGGAAGGAAGGAATAAAGCAACACCTATCAATATATCAAATTTTTATACCCATAAATTCATCCCACAATAAAAATCCTGGCTTCTATTACACATAATAAACCAGAGTACCTGTGGCACAGAGCTCCAAATTCAATGTTCTGGACTGTTGAAGTTAAGGCTCATCATGGAGCATCCATTTCCCTAGATTGGATCCTAAAACTGGACACCATCTAGATGGGACATAGCAGGGTTTACCCTGGTAGGTGGAGATCAGAACACACAGCCACCCCAAGGTTCCACCCACCTCCCAGAGCA
Source organism: Aotus nancymaae (assembly GCF_030222135.1). Lineage (NCBI taxonomy): Eukaryota > Metazoa > Chordata > Mammalia > Primates > Aotidae > Aotus > Aotus nancymaae. The sequence goes on from NW_026988428.1 coordinate 35,050,575, forward strand.
TATATAGGGTAAAGTTAAGCTCAAAAGCTTTACAGACAGCCTACCTGGGTTCAAATCCTGGTTCTCCTGTTCACAAAGCAGCCCTGAGTAGATTCCTCATGATATGTCTACCTCAATTCCCTATCTGCAAAGTGGATATAATAATATTTCTTACTTTATAGAATTATTGTGAGAATTAGATGGTGCATGTTAAGCGCTTACAAGAGTGCCTAGCACTAGTGATCAGTAAAGGTTAACTAATGTTATTATGAACAAGGATGGTACCCTAGCCGCTGTCTTGCCTGTCTCTTAAGAGACAAATCAATTCTCTCAGAGGCTTGAGGGCTTGCGTGCCTTGGGTCAGTACCCATTCATCCCCTAGCCTTCACTTTTCACTCAAGTACTCAAGTCAGTCAGTCATTGGTTTCCCTAGTGAATCAGTGGACATTTAGAAGTAGGCATTTTTAGAGACTGTCCATCTCACGTTAACTCTTCACATCTTCCTGCTTTCCACCTGTAAGGCCTAGTGTGGCTTCTCTGAAGAACATTGCAGTTGAAAGGAAAGGAAATCAGAAATTTCACAGCCACACAGTTCCATCTCAGGTTCTTCTCCTCTCTCCCCTCTAGTCCGGAAACCAGCCCACAACCATAAAACAGCAGCTCCTGCTTCAGAGTCATCCACAACACAACAGACTACCCCGGCTTGGGAATAAAGACTGTAGTCCCTTCATCCTCTAAAGCCTTCCTGGGCCAACTGCCAAGAGCCACCTTCAACTGGTCTGAGCCAGAGCTAGCAGCTCCAACTGACTCTCCTGGTGGGAGCTGCTTGGAGCTGTCTCTCTCAGGTCACAGCCAGCTGCTGCCCAGATTCTATTCACTCACATTTCACACACCAAACCTGGCATAGCTAAGCTGAATCTCATATTTCCTGGTTTCTCCCAGGTACCTGAAGTCAGGGACTCAGCTGTCATTATTTCCATGAAGGAGAGGGTATGAAATGCATTCAGTCAATCATCTGCCATTTATCAAGCACCTACTCTATGCCCCTAGCCTGTGTATGAGGAGTTACAGCCCAGTGTGGATAGCTAATACCAGGGTTGTAAGATCTATGCAAAAGGTAATTGCTGGTGTCTGTTTGAATTTTTGCCCTATTATTTCAGAGTACTGTAAAACTCCTCTGATCCCTAAGCTTTGCATCAGAGTCTTAGACATTCATTATCTCCCTGGGTGGGGGTGGAGAGGTGGGGCATGGTCCAGAATCCAGCATAGCGCCTGGCTCAGGAATGTTGGTTGGGTAGAATCAAAGGTAATGTCTTGCTCTCACCAGTTTATTTTATTTTTACTTATTTGTTTGTTTATTTTTTTTGAGACAGGGTCTCACTCTGTCATCCAGGCTTGAGTGCAGTGGCTTGATCTCAGCTCACTGCAGCCTCTGCCTCCCAGGCTCAAGTGATTCTCATGTCTCAGCCTCCTGAGTAGCTGAGATTACAGGCATGTGCCCCCAACACCTGACCAATTTTTGTAATTTTAGTAGAGACAGGGTTTTGCCATGTTGGCCAGGCTGGTCTCAAACACCTGACCTCAGGTGATCCACCCTCCTTAGCCTCTTTAAGTGCTGGGATTACAGGCTTGAGCCACAGTGCCTGGCTGCTCTCACCAGTTTATATTAGGTAGCCCAGACCTCATCGATACCAGCTGGGTGTCAGGGGAGGGGGACCTGAGAGGGAGATGTCATGAACCCTGCTCTTAGGAGGTAGACAAGCCAAGAGAGACCCTTATGACAAGTGTGCTCTCAGCTCTCAGCTTGGGTGACAGCCCTGGGGAATAATACAAAAAGTCTTGCTTACTGTATAGTCACTTTTTTTTTAAGACAGAGTTTTGCTCTTGTTGCCCAGGCTGGAGTGCAGTGGCGCAATCTCGGCTCACCACAACCTCCGCCTCCCAGGTTCAAACAATTTTCCTGCCTCAGCCTCCCAAGTAGCTGGAATTACAGGCATGCACCACCATGCCCAGCTTTTTTTTTTTTTTTTTTTTTTTTGTATTTTTAGTAAAGACATTGTTTCTCCATGTTGGTCAGGCTGGTCTCTAACTCCTGACCTCTTGATCCACCCTCCTCAGCCTCCCAAAGTGCTGGGATTACAGGCATGAGCCACCACACCCAGCCTAGTCACCTAGCTATAAAGTATAGATCAAACTATTAATGTTCTGGCATCCTGTCCTGATAAGTATATATATACCTTCATAGTGACATCAGAGGCCAGGTTTGGATTTAGAACTCCTTGAAGTCCCAAGCTACAATGTGCCCCAGTCCTGGCCCTCAGCCCATCGGCTGCCTTCTCTTCCCTCTCCCCATCTCACACGGCAAAGGGCCTCACGTACATGTGTAGACACCCCAGTCTACATATCCAAGCTCTGTCACCCAACTGTCTGACAAGCAGCTGTCCTTTGCCACTATGGACTGAATGTTTGTTTCCCAAAAATTCCTATAATGAAACTTAATTCCCAATGTGATAGTATAGTTGTCCTTTTGTATCTGTTAGGGATTAGTTTCAGGATGCCTGAGGATACCAAAATCCACAGGTGCTCAAGTCTCTCATATAAAATGGTGTACTCCAGCCTTGGCAACATAGTGGGACAACCATCTCTAAAAATACAAATAAAAAAACTAGCCAGGTATGGTGGCACATGCTTGTATTTCCAGGCATTCAGGAGATTGATGTGGGAGGATCACTTGAGCCAGGGAAATTGAGTGAGCTGTGATCACAGCACTGCACTCCAGCCTGGGCCAACAAGTGAGACTCTGTCTCAAAAACACAGAACAAGGCCAGGCACGGTCAGGAGTTTGAGACCAGCCTGGCCAATATGGTGAAACCCGGTCTCTACTAAAAAGAAAAAAGAAAAAAAAAATTGGCTGGGCATGGTGGCAGGTGCCTGTAATCCCAGCTACTCGGGAGGCTGAGGCAGGAGAATCACTTGAACCTGGAAGGCAGAGGTTGCAGTGAGCCCAGACTGCACCACCGCACTCCATCCTGGTGACAGAGTGAGACCTCGTCTCAAAAAACAAAACAAAACAAAAATAAAAAGCAAAACAAAAACCACCAAAAACAGTGTAGTATTTACACATAACCTCCTATGCACATCCTCTTGCATAAATTTATCTCTACATTACTTATATCTAATACAATGTAAATGCTATGTAAATAGTTATACTATATTGACCTTTTTGTTTGTATTGTTTTTTATTGTTGTATTGGGGGTTGTGTTGTTTTTGTTTTTGTTTTGTTATTTGTTTGTTTGGAGACAGCATTTCACTCTGTTCCCTAAACTGGAGTGTAGTAGTGTGATCTTGGCTCACTGCAACCTCCATTTCCAGGGTTAAAGCAATTCTTGTGCCTCAGCCTCCCAGATAGCTGGGATTACAGGAATGTACCAACACACCTAGTTAATTTTTGTATTTTTAGTAGAGACGAGGTTTCACCATGTTGCCCAAGCTGGTCTCAAACTCCAGAGCTCAGGCAATCTGGCTGCCTTGGCCTCCAAAAGTTCTGGAATTACAGGCATGAGCCACCATGCCCGGCCTGTTGCTATTTTTGAATACTGTGTTTTCCATCTGAGGACGCAGACCCCAGGGATATGGAGGGCCGACTGTATTAAGGTGGGGCCTTTTGGAAGGCGATTAGTCGAGTAGGATTAGTGGGATTAGCTTCCTTATAAAAGAGGCCAAGGGAGTTTGCTTGCCCTTCCACCATGTGAGTTTACAGTGAAAAGACACCTGTCTATGAGGAAGAGGGCTTTCATCAGACATCGACCTTGATCTTGACCTTGATTTTGGACTTCCCAGTCTTCAAAACTGTGAACAAGAAATTTCTGTTGTCTGTAAGCCACTGAGTCTAAGGTACTTTGTTGTAGCAACCAGAGCAGACTAAGATAACCACGTCTTAGACCTACAAGTTTGTACACCAACAGCACAGCTCTTGGAACCCAGAAAGCAGGGATCCAGGAAGTGGGCTTGGCAGAGAATTCTGGGGTCCTAGGTATAAGAAAGGTGATCTAAAGCCGGGCATGGTGGCTCATGCCTGTAATCCCAGCACTTTGGGAGGCTGAGGTGGGCGGATTACTTGAGGTTAGGAGTTCGAGACCAGCCTGGCCAACATTGTGAAACTCCATCTTAAAAAAAAAAAAAAAAAGAAAAGAAAGAAAGGTGATCTAAAAGGAGAAAGGAGAGACCCCATTGGTCCTGTAGACTGTGTGCCCTGTAGGGAAGGTCATGGTGGCAGAAGGGCTCAAGCAGGGACTTCTGAAGTGGGAATCCAGAGCACTGACCCCTGCTTTCTTGCAATGGGATTTTCCAGGCTGCAAGCTGACAGCAAAGGCTGTCACTTCCCTGGCCTCTGACACTGGTTCCCTTCTATCTCTACCCTGAGGAGTGAACAGGAAACAAGCAGACTGGACTAAAGAAAAAATACTGTTTATTCCACACAACTACATCAAGTGCTTCTTCCCCGTTCTCCTCTCCCCTTGCTACCCCTCCAGCCCTCAGGAGGCTTTGCCTGTGCTGGGAACAGTGAGAACCTCAGTGTCAGAGCCTGGTCCATGAAGCAGGAAGGAAATCTGGGCATGGGAAGGTAACTGGATTTCCAAGAACATGAAAACATCAGGGTCTCGCATTCCAAACTCATGTGTTCCTTAGTCCATTTGGCTGAATTCTTTCCCTGGACTTCACCTGGATAAAATGCCATGGTTAGTGCAGGGTCAAAGGCCCCAGCTGATTCACCAGGAAAGTTTTGGTCTTTCTTCCATTTAAAACAAAACAAACAAAACCCCACACAGTTAAACCATTTCTGTCCATTCTCCTCTCTTTCCATAGTAAGGGAGACACTAAGTTCTGGCTTAAGTCCAGAAGATGCTTCCAAAAGAAAATGTTTACCAACTCCCTTCAGAACCTGATGCTAACAAAAAAATAAATAAATCCACTTCCTAGGTGAGAGGTTCAGGCCCGAGCTGCCTCCTGGGGAGTCTTACACTGGGGGAGCAAGGGCAGAGGTCATAGGCCAGCGAGCTCTGCTTTGGGTACACATCAGGGAAACCCTGAACCCCCATGCCTGGAGAATTCAGCCGCAAACCTCCCAGCCCTGCTATTGTTCCTCTGAATGACCAACCCATCATTCCTGCAGAGGAGAAATGGTTTCATTCTAGCTCAGCCTTGGGAAGACAGATTTAAATAAGGGAGGGGCTGAGAAAGCATGGCCAGCCCTAATTTAGACCAGTGGTTCATGATTGTTTTCCCATCATGACACAGGCGTCCTCCTGCATGTACACCACCACAGACACACCCCGGATTATGTGCTATTCCCAGGGTACCAGCTGTGACCCATTTGTCGCTCTCAAAAAAGAAAGCATACATGAATGCAAGCATCTGAGCATGAAAACCTGCATCTCTCTATGAGTTTTTTTTTTTTTTTTCAAGATAGTCTTGCTTCGTCACCCAGGCTGGAGTGCAGTAGTGCAGTCTCAGCTCATTGTAACCTCCACCTCCCAGGTTCAAGCAATTCTCCTGCCTCAACCTCCCAAGTACCTGGGATTACAGGCATGTGCCACCACACCTGGCTAATTTTTGTATTTTTAGTAGAGACAGGGTTTCACCATGTTGGTCAGGCTGGTCTTGAACTCCTGACCTCAAATGATCTGCCCGGCTCAGTCTCCCAAAGTGTTGGAATTACAGGCTTAAGCCACCGCACCTGGCCTAATTTTTTGAAGTGTAAGTCACTGAATCCTTTATAAGCTCTGGAACTTAACTATTCTCACTGAAAACTAGTTTACAACACCCCTCCCAAATGACTTGTTATCTCATTGAGGCAGGTCGATAACCCTGAACTAGAGTGTGGAGCCTCCCTGTTGAGACATGCTCTCCTGGGAAGCTGGGTCAGGCAAGCTGCCCACTTGCTTCCTCACCTCTGCTACAATCTGGCAAGCACAGTTTGTCCAAATGCAGCAGGGCATGTGTGTGTGTGTGCGTGCGTGTGTGTGTATGTGCTAATTCAGCACAATAAGAGTGTGGCCACGCTGGCATTGCAGGGGCTGGGAGGGACCAATGGTAAGTAGGAAAGGAAACAGCACACCAGAGGAAGCTAGGCTAGGAGGTGGCTGAGCACCAGTGACTGACAGAGGTGGTGATGCGCCCCCGCCTGTCGGTGGCTTCCTCAGGGTCTATGATGGGAGGTGCAGTGGAAGCAGCTGTTAGAAACCAGCCTCTGTGCTGGGTGTGGTGGCTCATGCCTGTACTCCTAGCACTTTGGGAGGCCAAGGTGGGTGGATCACCTGAGGTCGAGAGTTCAAGACTAGCCTGGCCATCATGGTAAAACCCCATCTTTAAAAAACAAAAACAAAAACAAAAAAACAGCCTCTGTAAGGATAAGAGTACTGAAGAGAGGGATGGTTGACCCCCATGACTTGGGGCCCTTTATAGATGGTCTATAAAGCCAGCCTGTGCTCATCTAAGCAAATCTTAGTTCTCTCCTGACTTCCTGGAGTTACATACTGAATTTTAGGAGCTGTCCAACCAGAGTGAGGCTGGAAGCTCACTTCGCAGCTTGGATGAGAGCCAGCCCCCAAGGTACCACAGCTATCCTGTCTAGAGGCATAACCCAACCTGATCTAGGGGTGTTCTTGGCTCAGAGGACACTCAGGGGATTACTTACACATAGACATGGTCTGAGACTTGACAAAATGAGATTTCTCCTCCAGTATCCAAGGCTTAAAGTTACAAAGAAAATTAGAGTTAAGTCAACTTCCATAAGAGACCTTCCCGGACTCCTTTTTATTCAGGGATGCTGTTCTTTCCCCCAGGGCCTTGCTGTCTGGTTTACTGTTTAATTTGCTCCTTTTGAGAAGGCCCCAGCATTGGGTTGGGAATGCGTGTGGGGACAAGAGAAAGTCAGCATTCCTTTCCTTATTTTTCTCCAGAGTTGCCTGTTTGCTTGGGCAGTGGGATTTTCCAGGCTGCAAGTTTTCTTAACCCAAGATCTTTTTTGTGTGAGGGATGGCCATCAACAGAGACTAGATTAAAATCTGAAAGAATGGCCTTATTTTCTAAATTCCCAACCTGCTGCAGACCCAGGACAACTCCAGGACAGGTACAGTTCACTGTTGCTTCCTTCCAACATGGATTGCAAAAGAAAATGTTCTGTTTTAGTGCAAATTTCTCTGCAAAGGAACAGGGAGAGGTGGGAGAGAAGAGCCCATGTTCTGGCCCCAGGGGTTTGGGAACCTTCTGACCTTGAGGTCAAGGCAGACCTTGAGTCTGACCTTCTGAGCAGCACATCACACTTTTCTGAATTTTATCTCCTGGGTCCTTTCCATGCACCTGCAGGCAAAATGTGTGGGGAAGGGCAGTGTGAGGCTGTGGTTCCACTGGATGAGTCATCATACCTGCCACACTAACACAAAAGAGCAAAGGAGAAGAGAAGGTGGAAAGAGAATGCCATCAAAAGCCAGAGCTAATGGCCAGTGGTCCTTAGGAGCTGCTATAGCCCTGCCCCAAAGACAGTGAGTTTCTGGTTCCCCACCAGAATTCACCGTTCAGAAACCATGCTAGCAAAGTGCTTCTCTAAGCGACATCACAAATCCTCCTCTTTGGAGCAACCAGTCCAGGGCCTGGAGCTCTCATGTGGCCCCGTCTGGCCTCCCCATGATGTGAGATATGTGGGAGAGAAGAGGGACATTGACGCACATGCACATGATGGAGTCTCATGACCTGGGGCGAGCACAGCTGCATGTGGCAAAATGACAGATGCTGTCATGGCAGTGACGGCAGCCGGATGCCAAGGAAAACAGACAAAGTGCTAGAACACAGGGCCGGGGGCTGAGCCCTAAGGGATCTGAAAGACGTTCAGCTTGCTGGTGTTCTTCAGTGTCTGGCGCCGATTGCAGAACCAGACGCGCACGACCTCACGGTCATAGTTGAGCTCCTTAGCAATTTCAGTGATCTCCTGGCCTGTGGGCAGTGGGTTCTTCTCAAAATAGGCATTGAGAGCCTCTATGGCCTGGGGGGTGAAGGAGGTGCGGCGTTTGCGTTTCTTGGAGGGCTCGCCTCCTACAAACTCCATCAGGTTCTGCTGGCCTTCCTGGTTCCGCAGTTCAGCTTCATTTAGCCACTTTTCCAGCACTGGCTTCAGCTTCTGGGCACTCTTGGGTGTGATGTCCAGCTTCTCAAACCTGTGGGCAACCCACACCCAGGAAGAGGCAGGCAGTGAGAGCATCTCAGTCTCTCTGGCACATCCCACACCTAGGTGTAGGCTCCATCCTCAAGGCGCCACTCCGCTTGGGGCTGGTGAGACCATACCCAGTGCTCCCCTCACCACCTCGGCCAGGACCCCTCTAGCTTGGCCAAGCCCAGAAACCTCAGACCCTGTGATGCCCCCGGTCCTAACAGGGAGACCATTCCCATGACCTCGGCTCAGTCAGCAGTGCAATAATAATAGTCCAAATGCTTTATGAACAACCATTCTAGAATGTTCACCTAAATGAATGAAGTCCTTTGAAGAGTCGCCTTGGGAGGCCTCCAGTCACACTCCTATAGCAGCATCACTAACAAGTCAGGCCACTCTTTCTGGCTGAGCCTGGATGTGGCAACAGGATTCTCCACAGAATTCTAATGCTCACTCTAGTCTGACCTATGGAGCTGGCAGGCAGATGAAACCTTTCGGCCTCTACCCCTCCTGGTGCCAAAACCAGTTTATAAGTGGCTTACAGAAAACTCAGCTGTGTTACTTTATAGTCAAGGCTTATAAGAAGGGGGATGGGAGCATGATGAGGTATGGTGCGTTACAGTTAAGGGCCAGGATAGAATTGAAGTTCCCACTTCTGTGACTAATTTTACAGGCTGTACTCCTTTCCAACTAGAATTCCTCAGTGGATTAGGGTCTTGGGTTCCCAAAAGAAGACCATTTTAATGCCCAGGATTGGAGGATAAACTTCAGAGAGCCTCAGAAGGACAGGGTCAGTCTTTAACTACCCCAGGTGTTCATATCTACCCTGAAGGCGGTCTTCCTTATCTGGAAGAAGACTGGATCAAGGGGTCATATGGAAAAGGGGCAGGTGCCCAGGTTCTCATGAGTGTCCAGTGGCACCAGGCAGCTGAGCAGGTCCTAATCCTGTCTAGGGCCGTCTTACTCACCGGCAGATGGCTGACTGGCTGTAGGCTGGACCTTCCGTTGCAGTCAGAGCCTGACCCACCTGGGTCTGTGTAAGGCCCAGGGAAAGCCGCCGTATCTTAAAGTTCTTAGCAAACTCCCGGATCTCTTCTAAGTTGATCCCATCCTCATCCAGACTTGGAGTATGTGGCTCTAGGCCAGAGGGAGGGAGCAAGGATGAGTGTGTAAGATGGGAACTATCCCTGCTTATCTAGCTCATTGGTCAGGACTGACGCAGTAGTGAGAGATGAGGACATCTGGCAAAAGGCTCATGCACCCTCAAGACCCTTGTCACCTTTGTCCCCAAGACAAGCAAGACTTGAAGAAAAGGGGCCTAAACCCACCTCTCCAGGGATAAGGAGCTATTTTGAAGTTCTTCCAGCTCTAACTGCTGACCTGCCCCCATTCTCCTTAGGCCTGGCCTCAAACATGCCTGTTGGTCACCCACATTCCTCAAATACTGGGTGAGAGACCGCAGTGGAGACAGCCCATGGCTCAGCCTCTCCAAGAAGCAGCCATCCATCTAGCTAAACAGCCTTCACTGTCATTGTGCCCAAAGTCCTCCTCAATAGGAATAGAAATTAAAAAGCCAGTCCCTGCCAAGCATGGTGGCTCATGCCTGTAATCCCAGCACTTTGGAGGCTGAGGCAGGTGGATCACCTGATGTCAAGAGTTAGAGACCAGCTTGGCCAATGTGGTGAAACCCTATCTCTACTAAAAATACAAAAAATTAGCTGAGTGTAATGGTGGGTGCCTGTAATCCCAGCTACTCAGGAGGCTGAGACAGGAGAATCACTTGAACCCAGGAGGTGGAGGTTGCAGTGAGCGGAGCTCGAACCACTGCACTCCAGCTTGGGCAACAAGAGTGAAACTCCATCTCAAAAAAAAAAAAAAAAAAAAGCCGGCCCCTCACCTTAGGCCTCTGCCCTTCCCCTTTGGACCCCAGGATGTTTATCAAGGAAAGCAGCATCTGAAGGGGTTGGGGTGCCCAAATAAATGCCTCCCCGCTTGTCCATACTCCTCCTCTAGGAGCCACTTACTAGATACCAACTGGCTGACAGTGGGGGTCTCTGAGCAGGTAATTGGGATAGGAGCAGAGGCAGATGGCTTGGCTGCTGGAGCTGGGCTGGCGATGACCACAGCAGGCTGGGGCACTGTTGGTGTGGGCTGGATGGGCTGCATCTGTGAAAGGAGAGACGACAAGGCTTTGCTGCCCTCTGCCAGGCTCAGGGAGCTGGACCCTGGGTGGACCACAGGCAGGGCAAAAACAGGCATGAAATCCTCACGAATGCAGGACATTCCCACCTGGGCCCTATCATAAAGCAAGACTAGGCTGGGCACAGTGGCTGACGCCTGTAATCCCAACACTTTGAGAAGCCAAGGTGGGAAGATCACTTGAGGTTGGAAGTTTGAGATCAGCCTGGGCAACATGGCAAAATCCTGGCTCCACTAAAAATACAAAAATCAGCTAGGCATGGTGGTGGGCGCTTGTAATCCCAGCTACTCAGGAGGCTGAGGCAGGAGAATCACTTGAACCTGGGAGGCAGAGGTTGCAATAAGCCGAGATCATGCCACTGCACTCCAGCCTGGGTGACAGAGTGAGACTTCACCTCAAAAAAAAAAAACAAAAAAAACCCCACAAGACTAGAAGCTTCTTATTAACACCCACCCAATAATACTCAGTTATACTAAATAAGCACAGCAACCTGCCCTACCAGTGCAGAGCTTCACACCCACCTGTGACACAGGTAGGTGAGAGGCTCAGAAAAGGTTCAGTACACTTGGCCAAAGCGCCAACAAGTGCCCACGCTTGGGATAACTGCTTCCAAATCTCTGCCCTCAAAGAAGCAACTCGACCTGCTTAGAGCCTCTCAGGCCCCAAATGCGCATGAATGGGGAAACTGATAGATGGCTTTTAGTATCTCTCCACCATGAGAGACTGTGTAGCCACTGAAAAGGAGAAGGTATACCTCTTAACTACTCTGACGTCTGAGTCACAACCCTAAGTGAAAAAAGTAAGGTGAAAATCAGTTTTGACCAGGTACGGTGGCTCATGCCTGTAATCTCAGCACTTTGGGAGGCCAAGATGGTTGGATCAGGAGTTCGGGACCGGCCTGGCCAACATAGTGAAACCCCATCTCTTACTAAAAATACAAAAATTACCCAGGCATGGTGGCACGCACCTGTAATCCCAGCTTCTTGGGAGGCTAAGGCAGGATAATTGCTTGAACCCAGAAGGCGGAGGTCACAGTAAGCCGAGATTGTGCCACTGCACTCCAGCCTGGGCAACAGAGTAAGACTCCGTCTCAAAAAATAAAAAATAAAAAATTTTTCAAAATAAAATCAGTTTTTATGGAATAATGCCTTTACGAAATACATATGAATTTCCAGAAAAACAAAATCTTGAGGCATATTAAGTGAGCTATCAAAAGAAATTGTCTCTGGAGATGGAATTAAAAGAGCTTTTTACTTTTTACATTACACAAAATATTGGAATTTTTGTAAAAACCACCTATCATGTTTGCAATCAGGGGAAACTATAAATATATGAAAGTATTTGGTACGATTTAAGAAACAAAAAGCTTTCTAGGAAGTACAGATTTCTCCAGGATGGTTCTGTTTCCTGGATTCTACCCCGGTACGTCTCAAATCCATTGCTTCTTCATCCCCAGGGCCTTTGCCTTAGTTCAGAGCTCCTTGCCTCTCCCTGGAGCTGTTTAAACTGCCTCACCACAGTCCAGTCCCTGAAACCATGTGAATAACAGGGATTTTTTGTTTTGAGATGGAGTCTCACTCTGTCGTCCAAGCTGGAGTGCAGGGGTGCAAACTCAGCTCACCACAACCTCTGCCTCCTGGGTTCAAGTGATTCTCCTGCCTCAGCCTCCCGAGTAGCTAGGATTATAGGCACCCACCACCACACCCAACCAATTTTGTATATTTAGTAGAGATGGGGTTTCACCGTATTGGTAAGGCTGGTCTCGAACTCCTGACCTCAGGTCATCCGCCTGCCTCAGCCTCCCGAAGTGCTAGGATTACAGGTGTGAGCCACTGCACCCAGACTGTAACAGTGATTTTTTAAAAAATTTATTATCTCAGCTGGGCATGGTGTTGCATGCCTGTAATCCCAGTACTTTAGGAGGCTGAGGTGGGCCAATCACTTGAGTCCAGGAGCTAAAGATCAGCCTGGGCAACGTGGCAAAACCCTGTCTCTACAAAAAATACACAAAATAGCCAGGCATGGTGGTGCGCACCTGTAGTACCAGCTAATGGGGAGGCTGAGGTGGGAGGATTGATTGAGCCTAGGAGCAAAGGTTGCAATGAGCCAAGGTCACATCACTGCACTCCATCAGTTTTGGCATGGGCAACAGAGCAAGACCCTGGTCTCAAAAAAAAAAAGCACATCTGGTCAGCCATTTCCTTGCTAAAGCCCTTCTACCTGATGATGGTAATAACAAGAAGAACTACTGTTTGTTTTTCAAGTGCTTTCTGTGCGCTAGTGTTCATTGCCTATGTATAACGTATCCTTAAGTGTTCACAACCTTCTGAAGTTGGTACCCTTATGATCCCTATTCACAGAGGAAGCTAAGAGGTCCTGCACAAAGCTTGGATGTGCATACTGCATTTGCAAAACACTGGCCTTATTATCACCGGAGAACTTAGAAATGCAAACTCTTGGACCCCACTTCAGATCTACTAAATAAGAAACTCTGAGGTGGGACCCTGGAATCTTCATTCCGGCAAGCCCTTCGGGGATTCTGCTGTACAGGCGTGAGAACTACTGCTCTAGCCTGCCATACTTGCTGCAGTTCCTGAAGGTGGAACACTCTTACATCCAGCTCCTCCCTTTGTATCTTTAGAGATGGGGTCTTGCTGTGTTGTCCAGGCTGGAGTGCAGTGGCTGTTCACGGCCATGATCATCGTACACGGCAGCCTTGAACACTTTGCCTCAAGTGATCCTCTGTGTCAGCCTCCTGAGTAGCTGGGACTACAGGTGAGCACCACCACGCCTGGCTTCAACTCTGTATGATGGTCCAACGTCCCTTATCTATGAAGCCTTGCTAACCCCCAAGTTTGTAGAGAGCTTTTTTCTCTGGGGCCCCAAACCACCTTATTTGTATGTCCCTGTGAGTTTTTCCCACTGACTTGTAACTGTCTCTAATGTCAAGCTACCTAAGGCTAGGAGGGCATCATATTCATCTTTGTGTTTTCAGCACTTGGGAAAAAGTAGGCACTCAAAAAATACTCCTAGAATGAGCAATGAGTAAATCAGAGTCACAGTGCAGAGTGGAGGGGTGGAGGGATGGAGGGGTAGAGGAGGGGTACAAAACTGACTTCCCAGGGCTTTTCAGAGGTTATTCACCCTAAAGCTGATCCTGGCCCAGTCTACTTTGACCACCACCTAGCTCCCTGACCTTCTTAGAACAGCACTGGCCTCTGAGGGCACATACACATATTTTGATTGCATGTGAGTAGGGGGTCTTGTGGTGCTGTTTCCCTGGGCAGAACCTGTGTGGACACAAGTGGGCTTTCTACTCTGGGACCTCCCCGACTTTAGGAGGTACCCGGCTTTCCTAGGAGTTTCAGAAGACACTGTCCTGCCTGGCAGTCTGGAGGGACGCAGCCGTGCCAAATAGCAGATCCTGCCCAACCCCCCACCACCCCCAGCCCTTGTACCTCACTCTTAGCAGGGGACTCAGGTGTGCTTGGCTTCCGGACAGCCACAGGTGGAGGCAGGGGGCTGCTGGCCAGGGTTGCAATCACCTGGCCCTGGGCGTTCAACAACAGTTGGGGGGTCACGGCCTGGACCTGGAGGCTTTGGGCTGGTGCTGGAGCCGCCACACTAGCTGAGTTCACTACCCATGGAAGGGTTCCAATAACCTGGGAGGAAATAAGGCAGGGACCCCAGGAGTGAGGACAGCGTCCAGCTCCACCCCAAACCCAAATCCCCACACCACCAGGGAAGAGACTAATGGACAAATCACTCAACCCACTCTGGCCTGTTTCTGCATTAGTAAAACGCAGGATTCACACTCTAGAGGCTACTTCCTTTATTCCAGCCTCAGAGCTATGGTGGAGCAGGAATATGTCTGGATATGGATTCAGAGAGACCTGCCTTGTTCTGCCACATTTTAGCTGTGTGGCTTAATTGCTCTGAACCTCAGCCTTTTGTCCTGTAAGATGGGAATAAAAATTCCATCTAGCCAGGTGAGGGGGCTCACGCCTGTAATCCCAGCACTTTGAGAGGCTGAGGCAGGTGGATCATGAGGTCAGGAGTTCAAGACCAACCTGGCCAAGATGATGAAACCCAGTCTCTACTAAAAATACAAAAATTAGCCAGGCCTGGTGGTGGCTACTGGGGAAGCTGAGGCAGGGAATTGCTTGAACCCAGGAGGTGGAGGTTGCAGTGAGCTGAGATCGCGCCACTGCGCTCCAGCCTGGGCAACAGAGTGAGACTCCGTCTAAAAAAAATAATCTGTATCTAATAGATTTGTACTCCAAACAAAGTGAGATGATGTCTGAAAAAGCACCTAGCACAAAGCCTGACCACAAGATGGGTGCTCCATAAATGAAAACCACCACCTAAAGTGAGTACCTCCAGGACAGGAAGGTGGCTACATCCCTGCCCAGCTTTAGCACTGGCAGAAAGCCGCCATACAGGAGATAAGAACAACAGCTTGACATCTATTCAAGTTTCTATAACCCACAGCCCACATCCTGGCTGCCTTCCCCTGGCCAGCCTCTCCACAGTCCCCACCCTCCAGCCCTGTCTTTGGCCACTTGCCTGTCCCTGAGCATTGGTGAGGATCTGACTGCTGATCCCTGGCATGCTGGGAATGGCGCTGGTAATGACCGGAGCTGTAGTGAGAGAGCCCAGGATCTGGGTCTGTCCTCCAAGGGAAGCAGCACTGATCTGTGGGTGGAGGAAGAGCCTTGCTCAGAAGCCAAGGGGTGAAAAGAGCCCTGGGCAGAGGGGAGAGGGCACTGGGGTGGGTAGATGTGAATGTGGGCTTCAGGCCCATGTCTACCGGCTGGATGGTTTCCAGGGCTAGGGGCTGCAGGGGTCAGCAGGGAAGGGTGGGGCTGCAGTCACGGAAAAATAACTCTGGTTAATCTTTCAGGCCAGGCCTGGGAAGGTAGAAGGGCCACACTGGAGAGGCTGATGTGATCCTAGTCACATCTGACAGCTCCCACTGCCAAGCCAAGAGCCATACTGGACAGACACCAGCATAGAGCTATAAGCTCTGGCTGCACCTTAGTGATAGCCCACAAGTTTTCAATCCCCAGACATCATCCCACCCTCCAAGCCTGGTCCAGTGGTCGAGGTTCTGAAGAATGTGCCCAGCCCTCTTGGCAGAGGTTGTCTGCTTTTATCTGGGATGGAAGGGCTGGCAGCTGCGAGGAGAAGGCCTCAGAGGGAGCCCATCTCTGCTGATGTGTTGGAAAAGGGCTGTTTTCGGGGGGGCTCGTCCTTCACTGTGGGAAGGGTCAGTTCCACCCTTGGCCCGTGATTCCGTCCATCCCTGGTCAGACCTGGGTGAGGGCAGCAGCTTACGATTCCTGGGCTAAATGCGAAGCCGGCAGGCTGGATGGTGATCTGTGGGGGGGTATCCACTGGCTTGGGGGTAGGGGCAGCAGCGGTGGCAGCAGTGGGCTGTGGGAGGATGGCAGGTGTGGTCTGCAGCAGTGGCTGGGTCTGGAACAGCGTCTGGGGCTGGGCTGGTGGCCGGGGTTGGGCTGTCGAGGAGGCCTGCACTGGTGGGGCAGCTTGTACGGGTGCCGGAAGAGCGGTGTTCAGCACAGCAGCTGCTATGGAGCAAGGCAGAGACAGAGGTGCTCAAACACCTAGCCACCGCCCACAGTGGCTCCAATCCCGGGGGATCTGGCACAAGAAGGAGAGGGGGTGGGGGCAGTGGGCACAGTGGGGCAGGCAGCCATGATTCCCTTGATCCTCGAAGGGCTGGTGTGTGCCAGCATCTCTCATCCCCCCTCCCTGGGGCCAGGAGATGTGTAGGTTCAAGAACCAGACGTTGACTCTTCTTGCATTCCTTCCCAGGAGGCTGGTCATGGGGTGAGTTCTGCGCTGGGGGAGAGGGGCAGTCTCAGACAGCTGGCTGAAGTAAAACAGGCCTGCAGGGCCAGTGTGGTGTCACAGCCTACAGTCCCGAGGTGGTGCAGCAGCTCTGCGGCCAGGTGCCCAAGACACCGGATCCGGACTCCAGGGCGGTTGCCCTGGGTGGGCCGTGGGTTCTGAGTCCAACATGGCAAGCACGCTTGCAGGGGTGCAGTGGAGGGTGGTGGGGGGCCTGGTGCAGTCCTGGGAAGAGTTGCCGTTACCTTGAAGACCGGCTAAAGGTGGCTTGAAAATTCCCCCCGTAGGAGAAGCAGCGGTCAGTCCTGGGAGGGCAGCCACGGTTGCTGTAGGAATTGTCCACACGGCCAGCCCCTGCTGACCAGCCACTTGACCTGCAATACTGATGGGGATAAGAAGAGGTTGAGTAACTGCCCCTGCTGGAACCATAACTCCTGTCAGAACTGTGGCTAAGTTTTCCTGAGTCAAGACCTGCAAAAGCAAACAAGATTTCAAAAAGAAAAGAAAAAATAAAAAATCAACATTGACAGCGCAAACACTGGGTCTCTGAGACCCAGCTGAGCACAAACAAAGCATTCTGAGGGTGATGGGGCAAAGGCCACATGAGGATGGGGAAGAGCCAAACCCTAGCTGGAGGCCCAAACGTTTGAGGGGGTGCCTGTATCTACTATCCCGCCTCCAGAGAAGTCGCCCAAATCTAGGGCAAGGCGGCCCTGCTCATAGGAAGGGAAGGGGGCACAGGTCTCCCACACCAGAGTCTGCTGCCTGCCAGGCCTTCCTCGGGCCCTTGCTGACTGGCCAGAGGGCAGAGGCTGATGGAACCAAGTGGTCAAGGGCCCACAGAGGCCTCCGAGAAGTTTCTGATGGACCATGCCCTTGGCTGGATGCCTCGGAGTCAGGGCATGTAGGGAAAGGCACAGAGAACGCTGCCTGCCTGCAAGATCCTGAAGGCAGCCTCTCATGGTGCTGGGGCCACTCCCTGGCTCTAAATGAGGACTCTGAACAATCCATTAACTCTTTCCAGGCACCCACTGGAGGGCCGGCAAGGGTATTCACTCAGTCATTAAATAAACAAAAACTCTGGCTGCATGAAAGAGTTAATGTTATTTCTACAATCCTGGCTGGACCCAAGGAGTTGATCCTGCAAATGCAGATCCCCTTTTCCAAATGGGCCTGATCTAGGCAGGGGTGAGGCTGGAGGTGCCTAGTAGGAGAGTCCCTCCCTCAAGCCACAGACCCGTCACTGTCCTGCCCAATGAAGTTCCCAGACCCCATAGCTTCCCCATGCTGGCTGTCCCATGCCCCACTCCTGCCCTCGACCCTCTGTCCAGCTCCCGGGGGCAGCCCTTACCTGGGGGGCAGCTTGTACAGCCAGCGGTGTCAGGGTCTGCGATGCCTGAGGCTGGCTCGGGGCTTGGCTGAAGGTGGCAATGGCAGGGGCAGGGCTCGGAGGGATCCCCGGGGGTGACTTCACTTCAAGGCATTGAGAGAAAGAAGGACAAGCATTGAACCTGACGTGAGTGGAAGGGTCACCACAGCAGTACATGACATCCCATCTGCAGCCTGTAGCAGTGACCCTCAGTCCCATGCTGCATTGCTTCAGAGCCCCAGATCAATCGTCGGACTTCCCTGGCCCATCAGACAGCTTCCTGAATGCTACAGTAGTGAGCCTAGGAGGCTGGGGAGCCCTGTGCTAGTTCTGGAAGGTTAACCACCCCTTCCCACATCTAGCTGAAGGAGATATGTGGGTGAGTGTTAGCCCTCATTTTCTGACCCTGTAAGAACTGTCATATTGTCAACAGAGGGGCCTGAAGCACACACATGTCAGGGAGGGTTGGAGCTAGAATTGATGGGAGCAGCTGTCTTTGGTTCATCCAGCCACTGAATCACTGTTTGCCGCACCTCCAGGCTACTTTTTGATGCAGCTGCTGGCTTGGGGAAGGGGCAGGAGTTCCTGAAGGGTAAAGTCCTGCAAGCAACAGTCCCTGAAAATTGGACAGGGTCTGTGCTGCACTACAGAATCACAGGGGGCTCTCCAGGACAGCCAGCTTTTATCTGCCATTCCCTGAGGTCTAAAGTCAAGTGAGCAGCTTCGATGAGCTTCTAAAGGAACTTCCTGTGACCTGCAACTTTTTGCCTGTTCTTGGTACCTTGGCCTATGCAGGTACTGGTGTACCCCCACCAGGAAACTTCTTCACAGCCACACAACAATGAGGAGAAGGGTTATTATTTAATATATGGTGAGTTAAAAGGAGCCTAGGAGTTGAGTGATGGATATTGGACCAGATCAGTGGTTTCTTTTTAATTTTTTTTTTTTTTGAGACGGAGTTTTGCTTTTATTACCCAGGCTGGAGTGCAATGGCGCGATCTCGGCTCACTGTAACCTCCACCTCCCGGGATCAAGGGATTCTCCTGGTTCAGCCTCCCAAGTAGTTGAGATTACAGGTGCATACCACCATGCCCAGCTAATTTTTTTCTTGTATTTTTAGTCAGACAGGGTTTCTTTTCTTTTTTTTTTTGGAGATGGAGTTTCGCTCTTGTTACCCAGACTGGAGTGCAATGGCGCGATCTCGGCTCACTGCAACCTCCGCCTCCTGGGTTCAGGCAATTCTCCTGCCTCAGCCTCCTGAGTAGCTGGGATTACAGGCACGCGCCACCATGCCCAGCTAATTTTTTATATTTTTAGTAGAGATGGGGTTTCACCATGTTGACCAGGACGGTCTCAATCTCTTGACCTCGTGATCCACTCGCCTCGGCCTCCCAAAGCGCTGGGATTACAGGCGTGAGCCACCGCGCCCAGCAAGACAGGGTTTCACCGTGTTGGCCAGGCTAGTCTGAAACTCCTGACCTTAAGTGATCTCCCCACCTCAGCCTCCCAAAGTGCTGGGATTATAGGCATGAGCCACCATGACTGGCCAGATTCGTGGCTTCTTAATACTGCTGGGCATATATTTCCAGGCTTTAATCTGGGCCTACTGAATCAGAATGTCCAGGAGTGGAGGCTAGTTACCTCGCCTCTCTTCTTTCCTTTAAAGCTTCCCCTGCGATATGGCCAAGAGTGGGAACCACTAAATCACATAACTGCAAGGGTTTGTCCAATGCTGCAGTCCTGGCCCATGTTTCAATTTGGGAAGGTGTCAACCTAACTCAGGACTATACTGTTCACAGCATATAACAATAAAACCCAGGTAGTTTAAGGAATTAAAGAGACAAGCATACACCAACAAAGGCCTTATAAAATAGTAAAAGAAAACAAAATAACAGGTTTATCTCCTCTGTGGAGGGAAGATACATTTCTAACTACTGAAAAAATAAAAAATCAGGCTGGGTGCAGTAGCTTACGCCTGTAATCCCAGCACTTTGGGAGGCTGAGGAGTTGCCAGACCAGCCTGAGCAACAAAACAAGATGCTATCTCTAAGAAAAAAATAAAAATGAATTAAAAAAATAAAACAGAAAAAAAATCAGCAAACATAAAGAGAGACTGAATATATGAAAAATTTTAAAACATTTTGTTGGACAAAATGCAAGAAAACATAGCAAGTAAGTGAGAAAATGGGAAAGTGACAAACATAAATGATGAAAGCTTACCCTCTAAAGAAGCAAAATATTCGTTTTATTAGGGCATATTTAGCAGGACCATGGAGTCCAAGGTTTTACATACATTAGGGCTTCTACTGCTTCCCGCTAGACTGTACGGAAAGACTAAATGAACTCACAGAACCATCACCAATGTACCTGCTTCTCCACAGCACCACTCAATAGTTTTGATTGGTTTTGTTTTTTTGAGATAGGGTCTTACTCTGTCATCCAGTCTGGAGTGCAGTGGTGCGATCTCAGCTTCCCAGGCTCAAGTGGTCCTCCCACCTCAACCTCCCGAGTAGCTGTAACTATAGGCATGTGCCACCACTCCTGGCTAATTTTTAATTTTTTTGTAGAGAGGGGGTTTTGCCATGTTCCCCAGGCTGGTCTGGAACTCCTGAGCTCAAGCAGTCTGCCTGCCTCAGCTTCCCAAAGTGCTGGGACTACAGGCATGAGCCACCATGCCCACCCACCGATATAGATTTTATCACCACTTACTTATTTCCTGGCTTAACAGGATGTCACACTTTATAGTCAATTACTTTTCTTCTCATTGATAGCAAGATTTTATATTTTCCATGAAATGACTTACTCCTATGTTAACAATTAATTTCCCTTCAAAGGGAATTTTATTTATTTTATTGTTATTATTTTTTGAGATGGAGTCTTGCTCTGTTGCCCAGGCTGTAGTGCAATGGTGTAATCTCAGCTCACTGCAACCTCTGCCTCCTGCCGGGTTAAAGTGATTTTCCTGCTTCAGCCTCCAGAGCAGCTGAGACTACAGGAGTGCACCACCACGCCTGGCTAATTTTGATATTTTTAGCAGAGGTGGAGTTTTACCATGTTGGTCAGGCTGGTTTCAAACTCCTGACCTCAGGAGGTCTGCCTGTCTAGGCCTCCCAAAATGCTGGGATTACAGGTGTGAGCCACTGTGCCTAGCCTCAAAGGAAATTTTAGTAGACTATATCACACACAAAAATTTTTAAAGGACCAATACAAAAACATTCAAAGCAGCACTGTTTATGAAAATGAAAACCCAGACAATTTGACAATGGCCAAAACCAGAAGCAGGTGTGTGACTCTATGTCAATAAAAGACAAACATACATGAAATTATGTTGTGGTGTCACACTACTTAGTCTACCTTTAGTGGCCACACCAATAAAAATATGTATGTGTGACAAAGACTGGATAGTAATTTAGAGTGACACAAACCAATAGATTCTGTTTTCATCCTGAAAAAGTTTCCTGTTACTTAGTTTTGTTTTGTTTTATTTTTTATTTTATTTTTTTATTTTTGAGATGGGAGTCTTGCTCTGTCACCCAGGCTGGAGTGCAGTGGCATGATCTCAGCTCACTGCAACCTCTGTCTCCTGGGTTCAAGTGATTCTCCTGCCTTAGCCTCCCAAGTAGCTGGGACTACAGGTATGTGCCACCAAACCTGGCTAATTTTTTGTATTTTTAGGAGAGTCAGGGTTTCACTGTGTTAACCAGGATGGTCTCAATCTCCTGACCTCGTGATTCACCCACCTCAGCCTCCCAAAGTGCTGGGATTACAGGCATGAGCTACCTCGCCCGGCCTGTTTTGTTTTAATAACAGGAAACCCTTCTTCTTCTTCTTTTGTTTTTCTTTTTTTTTGAGACAGAGTCTCACTCTGTCACCCAGACTGGAGAGCAATGGTGTGGTCTAGGCTCACTGCAACCTCTACCTCCCAGGTTCAAGTGATTCTCCCGCCTCAGCCTCCCAAGTAGGTGTGACTACAGATGGGTGCCACCACACCCAGCTAATTTTTGTATTTTTAGTTGAGACGGGGTTTCACTATGTTGGCCAGGCTGGTCTCAAACTCCTGACCTCATGATCCACCCACCTTGGCCTCCCAAAGTGTTGGGATTACAGGCGTGAGCCACTGCACCCAGCGGGAAACCCTTCTTAACACTGCACACCTAGAAAGTTTCCATCTCTCTAAGCTTGCAGCTTAGGTGGTGCCATCAAAATACCTCCCTTAGCTGCTTGATGATGACTAAAATTCCTTTATAGAGGAGGAGCCTTTTGTAAAAGGCTTAGACACACAAACCCCTGGAAGAAGACGCACACTACGCAAACACTCATGAAAATCATTGATTTAGGATCCATTTCGGAGAGTGGATTTGGATAAGGAGCAGAATTAAGGCACCAGAGGAAATGAGCTATGAAGATGGATAAATGGGTGAAAGGGAAGTGAGGGCACAGGGCACAGTGAATACACCTGAGAAACCTCCCCTGTTTTCTGAAAAGGGGTTCCACTTCACAATGACTATGCTGAATGGAAGGAGTGGCAGACGCAGGGTCCTTGTCTTCCCTGCCTGTTCTCCAGGGCACTGCCCCTTGGGAACAGGTGATGACCCATCCTGGCCTCAAAATGGAAGCAGAGCATTTCCAGGCTAGGGAAAAATGGTCATGTCTCTTGTCATTTCTTTATCCAAAAAGTAAAGAAAATGACTAAGGTTACTAGGGTTCCAAGGAATTCATATACTGATGTGAAGGTAGGGCAAGTAATGTGTGCTCATGCGGTTTTCTTGTTAAGGAGCTGTTGCTCTCTGAAGTTTGCATGTTCTCATTTGCTTTCTTCTTGCCTTTTCTTCTTGGCCCACCCCCACCAGTCCAGATCTCCAGTCAAGGGGAGGGGGAATGTACAGCAGAAGTCAAGGGGAAATGAATTGGGATGTTCTGGGGAAACTGAAAAAGGAGGCCCAAAGCTTCCTGCAAAAGGAGATGACTACTCTGCAAGTGTTAATGAGGAAGACTGATGAGAGGGTGCCCCAAGGCCAGGGAGCAGTGCCTGATCCCCCACAGCTCAGCCTCTTCAACAGCCCAGGCTGTCCCACTGCAATACTGCAAGAGAATCACACTCACACCTTAAGGTCATCTTTGGAGTTCTACAAGATCCTACCTAATCTGTATCTTTAATCTGAGGCAGGTAAGATGCCCTCCCATCCTCCTCAGCTCCTGGGACTTCCCAGCTCTGCTACAAAAAAGACTGAGTTGGAGAGGCTGGCAGGATCCTGAAGGTCCAGTCCTCTCTGCACTGGGCCTGAGAATGTGATTTAGATCTAGGGCCCCCTGAGGTTGATTCAATCCCCTGAGCTGAGTGCTACCAGTCTCCTCCCACCTCACCCTGATCCATCCCAGTTTAGGCCTGGAAGTGACTCAAACTAGATCTAAAGCTCCAGAAACAAAGAGTGTAGAGGAGCCCTGGCAGCTGACCAGAGGCACAGGCTGTGGCCAGAGGCTGTCCAGTGGGCAGGCAGACCAGACCCTAAAACCACCTGGGCCCCAGGGACTCATGCTGGCTCCCCAGGGACCACGGGACTCAGGACTCAGGTGGAGCAGTACCAGGTGGGGGCGATGGCCTCGTACCAGTTGCCTCTGCAGAGGAGCCCAGGTTGTCTGGCCCAGCTTCACCAGCAGCTTGACTGGCTTCAGCAGGGTCTCCACTCTGGGAGCCCTCGGCAGCCACGCCCTCCAGTCCTTTGCTCTCTTCCTCAGCAGGGAGCTGGGCATCCACTCCGACTTCCAGCACTCGGATGGTCTCATGACCTGACATCACGATGACCTGCAAGCAGAGGATGGAGACACTGCTGGGGGACGGGCTGGTAGAGCCACAGGATCCAAAGCTCTGGGTATGGCTGGGGGGGGCGGGGGGGCGGCACTTCGGGATGTAGACCTTCTGTCCAGAGGGCTGTGTGCTCTGTGAGAATTCCAGAGCCTGGAGCAGGCTGCAGCTCCCTGATTCCAGGGAAGGAGCTGCTGGAGGAAAGCAGGCCCTGGTGACAGGGAGAAGGGCCTGACACAAGCTAGAAAATGTCCCTCAGAGCCAGATCATTTGGGAGCTAATTTCTCTTTGTTCCATCTCTTGGACTCAGTGCAGGGAGTGGTGGATGGCCTATCCTACAACTTGGAAGGATGTCCTCTTGGCAGCTAGGATATTGGCACATGGCTCCGAGGGCTCCTAACATGGTACCCACAGCTTAAGACGAGCCAGGAAGCAAATCCCTCTTCACTTCCCTTGAAACTATCTGAAAGTTCCCCAAAGATAAAGGGATGGAAAACGAATGCTCTAAAATGCCGAGTAAATTTTATGGTCCATGATTCCTTTATTTCCAAAACTCTGGAATAAAGGCTCAATTTCCCTGCAAGCTAAATTCCTAAAACAAAGGTCAAGAATCCCTAAGAAGCAGGCTCTCCTTCTCTGCCTGGCGCCGCTCCTGGACTGCAGCTTTTTATCCTGTGGGCCTGTGGCTCCTGTCCTGCCACCTGCTGTGGGCATGCTCAGACCTCAAGGGCAATCTCCATGCATGAGCAATGCAGGCGGACCTTGAGTCTCCTCAGAACACGGTCTCCCTCCCATGCCCAGACGCCCCACACTGGCTCTTCATCACCAGCACAGTAGCCCTGCCAACTGGGCCATTCAAGAATCAGAGACAAAGTCTGTAAATTAAACAGCTTTGTGTCAGGCCTCTCTGCATCTGGCCTGTGCCTGAAATCACTCTCATAACACACTCTTTAAGCCTGAAAGTGGATCCAGCCAAACTGGGCTGGAAAAACTGACAATGTGACCCATCAGGAGAATATGAGATGAATGAATACATCCCAAAAGCAGCTCTTGTGCTGCCTCCAGCTTGCCCTATGAGGGACTTCACTCCAATTTCAGAGAAGTTCATACTTTTTTTTTTGGAGATAGAGTCTTGCTCTGTCACCCAGGCTGGAGTGCGGTGGCACGATCTCGGCTCACTGCAACCTCCACCTTCTGGGTTCAAGTGATTCTCCTGCCTCAGCCTCCCAAGTAGCTGGGATTACAGGTGCCCACCACCACCCCCGGCTAATTTTTGTATTTTGAGTAGAGACAGAGTTTCACCATGTTGGCCTGGCTGGTCTTGAACTCCTGACCTCAGGTGACCCACCACCTTGGCCTCCCAAAGTGCTGGGATTATAGGTGTGAGCCACCATGCCCGGCCTTTTTTTTGTCCTTTTAAGAAATGACATAGTCATTTGCAAAAAACAAAGAAGAAAATGTGTGTAAGCAAGAAGAAAAACTAAAGAGTAAATTACCTGATGTCAAAACTTTCCCCATGTAAACTTAAACATGTGATGTACATTTTGATTTCACACCTTAAAGTCACAGCTTAACTCCCCAAACTCAGGCCCTGAGAAATCCTAAGTGGCAAGCACCTCTGGACAGGTGAAGTGGCCGTGAACTCTGGTAAGAAACAGATAATAAGGGGCCCTGTGGAGTCTTCCTCCTTTGCCCACACCCCTCGCTCCATCACCCTTACCCCCTACTCTTCCACCCCAGAAGATACCTGCTCATTGACAGTCAGAGATGACTCTGACCCAGCTCCAGGATCCATGGTCACTTCTCAGGGTTGGGTGGGGGCCGGCCCACCCCTAGCACATCCTGGGTAAGATGGGATTGGAAAGGCAAAGGCTGATGTAACACAGTAATACAATTTCTATACCATTTAGAAAAGTCAGAATAGAATCGTAGGAAGACAGAGAAGCTAGGTTCTCCCAAGTATCTGTAGAAGTAAAAAAACCCCCAAAAAACAGGATTCATTTTTTTTTTTTTTTTTTTTTGCGACAGCGTCTCACTCCGTTGCCCAGGCTGGAATGCAGTGGTGCGATCTGTGCTCACTGCAGCCTGCGCCTTCCGGGTTCAACCGATTCTCCTGCCTCAGCCTCCTGAGTAGCTGGGATTACAGCCATGTGCCACCATGCCAGGCTAATTTTTGTATTTTTAGTAGAGATAGAGTTTCACCATGTTGGCCAGGCTGGTCTTGAATTCCTGACCTCAAGTGATCCACCCACCTCGGCCTCCCTAAGTAACAGGAATGAGCCACTGCACCAGCCAAAAAACAGAATTCTAAGAACTTTAAAGTGCTCCATTTCCTACTGCATCCTAGGAGAATTAACATTCAGAAGAACCAGGAACATCTGGGCTTAAGGTGAGAGTAAAGAAAGGGCCAAATAGCTTCCCTGGGGCTCCCCCAGTCCGATGGGAGAGAGCACACCCAGTAGAACCCAAGGTGAATCTGACCCTGACACTCAGAACCTTAGACTCTCAGGTAAGGAGCAAGAGAGAAATCTGGGCAGATTTCCTAGAAGAGATGGTAAAAACATAAATTAGGCCAGGCGAGGTGGCTCACGCCTTTAATCCCAACACTTTGGGAGGACAAGGCAGGTGGGTCACAAGGTCGGGAGTTCAAGACCAGCTTGGCCAACATGGTGAAACCTTGTCTCCACTAAAAATACAAAAAATTAGTCAGGCGTGGTGGCGGGCACTTGTAATCCCAGCTACTTGGGAGGCTGAGGCAGGAGAATTGCTTGAACCTGGGAGGTCGAGGTTGCAGTGAGCCAAGATCACACCACTGCACGCCAGCCTGGAGACAGGCAAGACTCCATCTCAAAACAAACAAATTAATTAATTAAATTAAATAAAAATAAATAAATTAAAGTGGTTTCCTGGAGCATTTAGTAAAAATTTTAGTATTTGTATCAAAGTACAGAGTAGAGCGAGACTCAGTCTCAAAAAACAAATAAATGTTCAAAATAGGTAGAGATGGAAAAAAAAGAAAAAATACATAAAATAAATAAAGTACAGAGTAATAATTTAAAAATAAAAATATAAATGCAGATCCCTAGACCTTTTCCCCCAACTACTCCAAGAGAGTCTGATTCAGTGGAGGAACATCACAGAATCACCCCTCGGGCGACTCTGTGACAGCGGCCCAAAGACCACAGTGGCCTGTAACAGAGGAGGTGAGACATCCCAGATGGTGAACAGCCTGCCCTGTGCAGTGAGGAGTGGGCAAAGCCCTCATGTGAGGACAGGTTGTCTGGCTGGAGCCACAAACCACAGTCATAAGAAATAAAGAAAATAGGTTGGGCACAGTGGCTTATGCCTGTAATCCTAACACTTTGGGAGGCTGAGGCAGGAGGATTGCTTGGGTCCAGGAGTTCGAGACCAGCCTGGGCAACATAGTGAGACCCTGTCTCTACTAAAAACAAAAATAAAAAATAAAAACATTAGCCGGGCATTGTGGTGCATGCCTATAGTCTCAGCTACTCAGGAGGCTGAGGTGGGAAGATTGCTTGAAACTGGGAGGCAGAGGCTGCAGTGAGCAGTAATTGGTACACTCCAGCCTGGGTGACAGAAGCAGACCTTGTCTCAAAAAAGAAAGAGACAGATAGAGAGAGAGAGAGAGAGAAAAAAAAAGAGGCAAATAGGTTTAGACACTTTTATAGGAAAAAAGCAATTAACATTTATTTTGAGTGCATCTTGTATGCTAGTCATTTTATGTAACACAAATTGCTTGCTGTATTACTCATGCCAACTCTGGGGGCGTGGGGAATGGGGGACATTATTATCTGCATGTGACAGATGGGGAAACAAAGCCCAGAGGGGTGTTCTGGATTCACCTTTCCCTTCTGCTATGGTCTGAATGTGTCGTTCCCCCCAAATTCATGTGTTGAAATTCTAATCCCCAAGGTGATAGCATTAAGAGGTAGGGCCTCTGCAAGGTAATTAGGAATGGGATTAGTGACCATATAAAAGAGGCCTGAGGCTGGGTACAGTGGCTCATCCCTGTAATCCCAGCATTTAGGGAGGCCAAGGCAGGTGAATTGCTTGAGCCCAGGAGTTCCAGGCGAGCCTGGGCAACATGGCGAAACCCCATCTCTACAAAAAGTACAAAAATTAGCTGAGAGTGGTGGTGCGTACCTGTAGTCTCAGCTACTCAGGAGGTTGAGGCGGAAGGATCACTTGAGCCCAGGAGGTTGAAGCTGTGGTAAACTGTGATTACGCCACTGCACTCCAGCCTGTGCAACAGAGCAAGACCCTAGTGTGAGAGAGATATTTTCACCCCTTTGACTATGTGAGGACACAGCAAGAAGGCTTTGTTAATGAGGAAGTGGGCCATCACCAGACAACACCCTGAGCTTGGACTTCCCACCTTCAGTACTATGATAAATTTCTGTGCTTTTTAAGCTACCTAGTTCATGGTAGTTTGTTAAAGCAGCCCAAACAGACTAAGATAAATTCACATCCCATATAATTAACCATTTTAGCCACTTTACAGTGCACCATACAGTGGAATCTGGTACATTCACACCTGTGCCACCATCACCACTGTCTAGTCCCAGAACATTTTCATCAACCTAAAAGGAGATTCCATATCCACGAATAGTCTTTCACCTTCCACTGCCACCACCCAAGCCCTGGAAACTAGTGATGTGCTTTCTCTATGGAGTTCCCTATTCTGGATATTTCATGTAAATGGGATTAAAGAATATGTGGCTTTCTGTGTCTAGTTTCTTTTACTTAGCATGTTTCCAAGGTTCATCCACGTTGTAGCATGTGTCAGAATTTCATTCCTTTTCATGGCAGAATAATCTTTTTTTTTGAGATGGAGTCTTGCTCTGTTGCCAGGCTGGAGGGCAGTGGTGCAATCTTGGCTCACTGCAACCTCCACCTCCCAAGTTCAAGCAGTTTTCCTGCCTCAGCCTACTGAGTAGCTGGGACTACAAGCGCACGCCACCATGCTCAGCTAATTTTTGTATTTTTAGTAGAGATGGGATTTCACCCTGTTGACCAGGATGGTCTTGATCTTTTGACCTCGTAATCCACCCGCCTTGGCCTCCCAAAGTGCTAGGATTACAGGTGTGAGCCACCATGCCTGGCCAGCTGAATAAAATTCTATTGTATGGATATACTACATTTTGTTTGTTCATTCATTAGTTGATGGATATTTGGGTTGTTCTAACTTTTGGCTATTGTGAATAGTGTATTATGACTATTGGGTATAATTTTTTTTGAACACCTGTTTCCAATTCTTTGAGTATATACCTAGGAATGGAATTGCTAGATTATCCCTTGGGGTTTAAGCATCTTCATTGCTTGGCAGAATGTTCCCTGATCAACCAGGTAAGGAGAACCATGAGGTTCCTTCCCTCCTCTTCCCTCCCTAACCTCTCTAGAATGGGGGTCAAGGAGAGGGCAAGCAATTCCAGATACCTAACAATTAAGAAAAAAAGAGGAATTGAGCCTTCCCCTTTCAGGTAGGAAGAGGGGGTGCAGGAGGGGCTGAGGAATTTTCTGGAAGAACTGGTGAGCATCCATCTACCTCACTGGGGCTCTAAGCCTCTTTCTTGGGTGATGTCTCCCCTCAGATTTTTTTCTTGAGAGAGGGTCTTGCTCTGTTGCCCAGGCTAGAATGTAGTGGCATGACCATGGCTCACTGCAGCCTCAAACTCCCAGTCCCAAGTGATCCTTCCACCTTAACCACCAGAGTAGCTGTGACTACCCATGGACAGCTATTTTTTTTTTTGGTAGATATGAGGTCTCACTATGTTGCCAGGGCTAGTCTTAAACTCCTATCTCCCTAGATTTTGTACATGGTAGTCTTCCATGAGGTTTTCCAGAGAACTTGGCAATTTACCATCACTTCTGGGTAGGAATTGGGATGAGCTATGAAAGTTGTTAAATATAGAAGTCATATGCAAAGAAAATAAGAGGAAGAGACAAAATTGAAATGAAAGCTACGCAAGGTTAATCTGGGTGCATTACAGCTTGATACATACGTTTCATGGGGAGAAGAATTTTCCAATTCCAAAGAAGGTCATTAGGCGTAAGGCAGCAGTAGCTAATCATCATAGAGCAGCAAGCCATCTGCTCGAGAGGAGAGTAAAGCCTGCTTATAGTCTCACTGTGGCCTCTGGCTCTTTGCCGCCAATTACGGCCACTCACCGGGAGTGGTTGAGCAGGGGCAAGTGTCCACTTTGTGACTGTGTTAGTGGGATTCAAGTAGTGATAAGGCTTGGGTGATTCTGATATCCCTTCCACCCTTAAGAATGTATGAGCTATGAGGACCTGGGTCCTCGGTGTCTGGTCCTTTAAGCCAAGGGCAAAGTCTGTCCTGAGACAGAGCCTCTAGCCACACCTAAGCCCACTCCAACCCACTAGCCAGATTTCAGCCCACCAGAAATCCAGGCAGAGCAGAGTCCAAGACCTCCCTTGTTCCAGATCTGACTCCATCTCTCTCTGTCTTACCTTTAGATGGCTCCTATTACACATGTATGTGATATCAACACCTCTCTGACAAGTAGACACTTAGCATTTTGACTCTGAGCTGTGCCCTGTGTGTTCCCTTTGCTTGGTATCTGTGCAGACTTTCCTCTGGAACTGCTCCCATCTCCTTGTCAGGAACTTTCCAGATTTTTTTCAAGCCTCGGCTGTGGCTGGGTTCCAGTGACTAGAAAGCCATCTTTGGTTTGCTTTTTGACCATTTCCCCAATGACTGCATAAATAGCACACCTGGATGGACTCCTCTGAGCCCATGATGCTATGTAGTGCCCACAGCCTGAAGGCCAAGAGGGAGAGACAATCAGCTGTCTGTTTCAAGAGAAGGAGCTCCTGTCCCCGTCCCAGCAGTAGAATCCCAATACATACACAGATCATAGCAGAGCTGCTCTGGTTAAAGCTGGGGTGGGAAGCAGAGCACACCAAGGGCCCTCTCCATTACCTTCTTTCTCCAGTGAGTTGGGTTTGAAAAACCCCTGGATGGGGCCTGGCAAGGCACTCTGGTTGGCTAGCAAATGGCTCACTTACCCCTTGTTTTCCTTGCTAACATCTAAAAACCCAGGCAGAGCTGAGCACAATGGCTCACGCCTATAATCTCAGTGCTTTGAGAGGATCATGTGAGTTTAGGAGTTTGACACCTTCCCCATCTCTACAAAAGATTAAAAAACAAAACAAAACAAAACCAGGCCGGGCGCGGTGGTTCATGCCAGTAATCCCAGCACTTTGGGAGGCTGAGGCTGGAGGATCATAAAGTCAGGAGATTGAGACCTTCCTGGCTAACACGGTGAAACTCCATCTCCACTAAAAATACAAAAAATTATCTGGGCGTTGTGGCACACACCTGTAGTCCCAGCTACTTGGGAGGCCGAGGCAGGAGAATCGCTTGACCCCCCGAGGTGGAGGTTGTGGTGAGCCAAGATTGTACCACTGCACTCCAGCCTGGGCTACAGAGCGAGACTCCAACTCAAAAAAAAAAAACAAAAAAACTAGCCGGGTGTAGTGGTGCACACCTGTGGGAGGACTGCTTGAGCCCCAGAGGTCAAGGCTGCAGTGAGTTGTGATCATGCCACTGCACTCCAGCCTGGGTGACAGAGCAAGACTTTGTTCCAAATAAATAAATATAAAAACAAAACCCCAAGCAGTCTCAGGGGTAAAAGGAACTGCGAGTGCTAAGGCATTTGCATGCCCTGAGAATCCAAAGAGGTCCAGGGTCATGCAGGATTTTCAGTGGGGAAGAATGAGCCAGACAGCCTTGTTCTACCTGTTATTCTCCTCTGGACCTGCTTTGAGTTTAGAGCAGTATTCCAAGATACAAAGGAGAAGGACTGGGAAATCCCAAACAAATCAGAACTCCCTAAAATAGCCTGAGATCCTAGTAAAGAAATCCTTAAATGCCTTGCCTAATTTGAGTAGGCGGTGTGGTGGCTCACACCTTTAATCCTAACACTTTGGGAGCCCAAGGCAGGAGGATCACCTGAGATCAGGAGTTCAAGACTAGATTGGCCAACATGGGGAAACCCTGTCTCTACTAAAAGTAGAAAACTTAGCTGGGCATGGTGGTGGGCACCTGTAGTCCCAGCTACTCGGGAAGCTGGGGCAGGAGAATTGCTTGAACCCGGGAGGTGGAGGTTGCAGTGAGCTGAGATTGCGCCACTACACTCCAGTCTGGGCGACAGAGCGAGACTCCGTCTTAAAAAATAAAAATAATAAATAATTAAATAAATAAAATGGTGATTAAATAGGCAAACCCTATGGATTATTATAATGATATAAGATCATGTAAATGAAATGCTTAGCATGATGCTTTTACCACAATCATCTTCATTTTTTTTCTTTTCTTTTTTTTTTTTTTTTTAAAGACGGAGTTTCACCATATTGGTCAGGCTGGTCTTGACCTCCTGACCTCAGGTGATCCACCCGCCTCAGCCTCCCAAAGTGCTAGGATTTCAGGCGTGAGCCACCGCGCCCGGCTAATCATCTTCATTTTTATCTATATGTACATAGAGGTAGAGAGAGGTCAGGTGACTTGACCAAGGACACTGGAGAGTCAGTGGCAGATTCAAACTTCAAGGCTCTGTCCACCTCCCCAAACCCCATCCTCCTGACACCACACAGAGCCTCCTCTCAGGAAACAGGAGAAGGCTGATAGGGATTGCTCTGGACCCCAAGACTCAGGAGACACTAAAAAACAGAGGATCTCAATTCTGCTCCAGACCGGCCCCCACCCCTATGCCCTAAACCATCAGCAGAGCTAACAGTCTTGCCAAGCTGTTGTCAGACCAGCTAGGCACACACACAGAAGAAAGAAAAAAGAGTAATGAGGTGACCAAAAAATAGGAGAGTAGAGCCAAGCGTAGTGGCTCTTACCTGTAATCCCAGCACTTTGGGAGGTGAGGCGGGCGGATCACCTGAGGTCGGGCATTTGAGACCAGCCTGACCAACATGGAGAAACCTCATCTCTACTAAAAAGACAAAATTAGCCAGGCATGGTGGTGCATGCCTGTATTCCCAGCTACTCGGGGGGCTGAGGCAGGAGAATCACTTGAACCTGGGAGGCGGAGGTTGCGGCAAGCCGAGATCACACCATTGCACTCCAGCCTGGGCAACAAGAGTGAAACTCTGTCTTAAAAAAAGAAAAGAAAGAAAAGAAAAGAAAAGAAGGAAGGAAGGAAGGAGAAAGAAAGCAAGAGAAAGAAAAAAGAGAAAAGAGAGAAAGAGAGAGAGAGAAAGAAGAAAGAAAGAAGGAAGGAAAGAAGGAAGGAAGGAAGGAAGGAATTTTTAAATGAAAAGTTGGTATGTTCCTAGTAGACTGTAAGCTCCAGGAAGGCAGGGCTCATGTGCTTATCATCATATCACTGGTGCCTAGCATAATATCTGGCACATAACCAGGTTCATGAGTATGGGCTGAAAACATTTAAGATACGAGGTCATGTCATAGCCACATCACTTAGCCTCTTCATATTTCCTACCTTTTCCCTCAAAACACACACCCTATTTCAAATGTTTTGGCTCCATTTCTCATACTGGGGCTACTTAAAAATGATTTCAAAGACGTAGTATAGGCTGGGTGTGGTGGTTCACGCCGGTAATCCCAGCACTTTGGGAGGCTGAGGCAGGTGGATTACTTAAGGTCAGGAGTTCGAGATCAGCCTGGCCAACATGGTGAAACTCCATCTCTGCTAAAAATACAAAAATTACCCGGGGAATGGTGGTGTGCGCCTATAGTCTCAGCTACTTGGGAGGCCGAGGTGGGAGAGTTGCTTGAACTCAGAAAGTGGAAGTTGCAGTGAGCCAAGATCATGCCACTGCATTCTAGACTGAGTGACAGAGTGAAACTCTGTCTCAAAAAAAAAAAAAAAAAAAGCGCCAGGCGCGGTGGCTCAAGCCTGTAATCCCAGCACTTTGGGAGGCCAAGGCGGGTGGATCACGAGGTCAACAGATCGAGACCATCCTGGTCAACATGGTGAAACCCCATCTCTACTAAAAATACAAAAATTTAGCTGGGCATGGTGGCGCATGCCTGTAATCCCAGCTACTCAGGAGGCTGAGGCAGGAGAATTGCCTGAACCCAGGAGGCGGAGGTTGTGGTGAGCCGAGATCGCGCCATTGCACTCCAGCCTGGGTAACAAGCAAAACTCCGTCTAAAAAAAAAAAAAAAAAAAAATTTCAAAGATGTAGAATTGAGTTCTGGAGAACCCAGACCACATTGACCCCTTCCTAAAGTGCCCATCCAGTTTCTCATTCCATCTTCCTCCCTTGGCCAGTTTCTCCTGGATCCCACTCTCTCTTCTGCCTCATGAACCCTCATTTTGACACAGAGCATGGGATTTAAAGGCAGAAGACCCAGCTTGAATACTGCTTCTACTACAGGTAGTCCCTCTAAGCCTCAGTTTCCTTATCCAAAATGGAATCAAATTATAGTAACCATCTCATGGGTTATTATGAGGATTAAATTAATATTCACAGAAGGCACTTAAAACAGGGCCTAGAATGAAGCAAACACTATATATGTGTTATTATCATTGCTATTATTTTGAACTGAAGTAAAGCATGCACATAAAAACGTTTTAAATTATAAAGCATTTTTAAAATGTAAAAGATGGCTGGGCGTGGTGGCTAACGCCTGTAATCCCAACACTTTGGGAGGCCCAGGCGTTCGAGACCAGCCTAAGCAACACAGTAAAACCCCGTCTCTACTAAAATACAAAAAAATTAGCCGAGAGTGGCAACATTTGCCTGTAATCCCAGCTACTTGGGAGGTCGAGACAGGAGAATCACTTGAACCCGGAGGTTGCAGTGAGCCAAGACTGTGCCACTGCACTCCAGCCTGGGTGACACAGCGAGACTCCGTCTCAAAAGAGAAAAAGGGAAAGATTACTCCGATAATTTTACGTTGAGTATATCTTGGGGACGAGAATATAAGCTTATCTCAAAATTCCTTCAAAATGCAGATAAACAAACATTACAAGAGCAAATTTCTTCTGACTCACTTTTCTTTTCTTTTTTTGTTTTTGAGACAGAGTCTCACTCTGTCGGCCAGGCTGGAGTCAAGTGGCATGATCTTGGCTCACTGCCACCTCTGCCTCCTAGGTTCAAGCAATTCTTCTGCCTCAGCCTCCCGAGTAGCTGGGACTACAAGCGAGTGCCACCACGCCTGGCTAATTTTTGTATTTTTAGTAGAGATGGGGTTTCAACACCTTGGCCAGGCCGGTCTTGAACTCCTTACTTCGTAATCCACCTGTCTTGGCCTCCCAAAGTGCTGGGATTACAGGCATGAGCCATGGCACCTGGCCCCTGACTCACTTTTCTTAACTGCCAGGAAGTATTTCCAGGTACAAAACAGAAGAAATGGCTACATACACACACACACTCGCGCACAATCACTTCATGGTATTACCTTGTTTGTTTTCATGTTTAGCATCTACTTGTCCACCCCCAGAATAAAAACTCCATGACAGAAGTTTTGTCTGAATTGTTCAGAGCATGGCACTGAGAGGGTATTTTTGTTGAACCAACGAAGAAATGAAGTTCTACAGCGGATAAGCGAAGTACCAGGTAACAGAAGTATCGCTTTGAACACCCGGACTTGAATCAAAATGGAATATATGGAATTATTCCTCAGAAGGCCTCAGCCAGTCAATGTTGGCTACCTTAGATTGCCAAATAAGGGGCATGGGATACATGTATATGAACAATTGGAGACCAGCCCTCTACTTTTGGAACAAGGAATTGGGGAAGGGCAGATGACGTTAAAAATCTCCGCAAAGAGCCTCTTTTCTTTGGCCCAGGAAGGCTTCCTGAACTCTTCTGATTTCCCCCTGCCCAGCGGCAGACGCTATTCTGTGACGGTTTTAGGCTTCCATTCGGGCTAAGCGGGGCATTCTGCAGCGAAACTGGAGGTTACAGGGTATGCTGGGAGCTCCTTTGGCCTTGCCAGGTGAGCCTGCCCAGGGAGCCTACATCGGGCCCATTATTATGACTATTTATTAATAATAATATCGTTATTAAATATTTATGAAGTGCTCATGCTCTGCCCGATGGTGACTCTCCCATCACTGCCCCACCCTTCCAGCAACGCCCGGGTCCCTAACCCCGAGTCCCACCGGTCATCCCAGAGTTTGTTCATTCAGGAGAATTGTGACAGGTCACCCTGGCCGCCCCAGCTGGCCCTAACCGCCAGGAACTCAGGAGTCCGTGTTCTCCAGCGGGGCAGGGATCCGCTCCTGATCGCCACCGGGTCTGTGTGCAGAGCGTCCCCTGTGGTCCGAACACCACCAGGGTTCCAGGGACAGAAACGGGGAGGGGCCAGGTCCGGGTTCCCCACCGGGTCCACCTGGCGGCCGCTCCGGGTCCAGGGCGGCCCGCGGGCAGTCGAGGGCGCGGCCCCCGGGTGTCCGGCCCCAGGCGGGCAACCGCGCGCCGTCCGGCTCCCACAGCTCCCCGCTGCCCCGGCCCCGCATCCCGCCGCCCCGGCCCCACGGCTTTTTTTCTCTTTATCATAAATATATAAATTATGCTAATTACGGGCATTGCATATTAACCAAACCCGAAACCTCCCCTGCCCGGCCCCCTCCCCCTCCGTGCAAACCCCTCCCCGCCCAGGACCCCGCTACTTACCAGAGCCCGAGCCCGAGCCGCCTTCGCCCCGGGTCCCCGGCGGCCACCGATTAGAGATTCATCTCACAGCCCGGGCCAGGGGGCCGGGGCCGGGGCCGGGGCCACGGCGGCCGCCGCCCGCAGACAAAGAAGCCAGTGCGGCTTGGCTGGGCTCGGCTCGGCCCGGGAGCTGGTCGGGACCCGCCGCCGCCCCCGGGCCCCTAGCCTGGGCTGGGCAGAGCCGAAGGGGGTTCCGCGGGCTGCGCCGGGCGGAAGGGGGACGGCCGGGAAGCGGGAAGGGGAAGCCGGGTGGGGGTCGGTCAGGTATATATTTTTCCTCGTTCCCCCCTTCCACGACCCCCCCTTATTCCTCCCCCCCCTTTTTCCCTCCTTCTGCTACTTGGATTTTTTTAGCTGCTGCGTCATGAGCATAATTTATGCAAAGAGCTTTGCCGCATGCTGCACCGCCCGCGCCAGCCGCCGGGGGCGGCGGGCTGGGCGGGCGGTCAGGGAAGGGAGGGGAGCACGGGAGCCGGGAGCGAGGGGTGGGGGTTGGGAGGGGACCCTCGGGCCCTGGCCTAGCGGGAGGCCCGGGAGGCTCTCTCCCGGGACAGGGATGGACGGTCAGTGGGGTGGTCACTCAGCCCCTTCGAGATGTCGCGGAGGTGGTTTCATTTTGTAAGGTGCCAGAGTGGGAGCTGGAGTCCGGACTGGGGACCCCCCCATGCCACAAGGCCTTCAGCCGAGGATTGGGGCGGTGACTCCCTGCCACCACCTTTCCTCTAGGTAGTCAACTCCTCAATGTTGAAAGTCAAGTTTATATCTCTCTCTCCCTCCCTAGAAAGGGTGGGAGGAGCGGGCCAGGCGTGGTGGCTCCGACCTGTAATTCCAGCACTTTGGGAGGCCGAGGCAGGCGGATCAACTGAGATCGAGAGCAAGACCAGCCCGAGCAGCATGGAGAAACCCCGTCTCTACTAAAAATACAAAATTAGCCGGGCATGGTGGCACATGACTGAAATCCCAGCTACTCGGGAGGCTGAGGCAGGAGAATCGCTTGAACCCGGGAGGCAGAGGTTGCGGTGAGCCGAGATCGTGCCATTGCACTCCAGTCTGGGCAACAAGAGCGAAACTTTGTGCCACTGCACTCCAGCCTGGGCAACAAGAGCGAAACTGCATCTCAAAAAAAAAAAGAAAGAAAGAAAAGGAAAGAAAGAAAGGCAGGGGAACTCAGACATCCCTCAGCTAACGTGGAGAACCTCTGAACAGCTGTGGCCCGGCACCAAAGCAGCGAAGGGTCCCAGGTCCCTCACCCAGTGGCAGCCCTGGGCTGTGTTGTCTAAAAGCAGCTTTCCGGCCTTCTTGTCCAAGTAGACAAGGAAATGTGAACAGAATGACAAAGTTCGGTGGAATGGTGAAAAACCTCTGTTAGCTTCTGAAGGTAGAGAGGGGACCAGAAAAGGGATGGATGTTGGGGGCTGAAGGAAAGCAGATTGGAGTAGCGGACAAATGAGAGAGGAAAAAGTTGCCAGACCAAAGTGGAAGAGTGGGAATGAGGGGAGAAGAACTGGGAAGGAAGGAGGCTCTGTAAATCCAATGAATGTGGATCCCAACACAGAGGCACCTGCTGTCTCTCTAGGCTGTTTCCCCTCCCACCCTCCCGGGATATTTGGTGGTCTGATGATAGCTAGAGGTAGATGGGTTAGAGGCAGTGTGACAATGTAAATGGAGGACTCAGTCCTCCCCAGGACTGCTCTGTAAAGCCTTCTGGTGGAAGGGCATTCAATGGCCTGGCCTCCTGGTTAACCTGGCCAGTGGAGCTCAGGCTGTGTCAGCTTGCTGTTTCCATCTGGGAGTGAGCAGGTATTGCTGGCAGCAGACTTATGAGTAACCAATGTATTACGTGCATTTATATATGTATATACTTAGGTTTTAGTCCCAACTCTTCCACTAGCAGTCCAGGCAAGTAATTTAACTTCTTCATTAGTTATAAAACAAGTTTGTGAGCCTGTATGTGAAAAAAAAATGAAAGCTGCAAGCTCTATACAATTGTAAGGTGTCATTCCCTGTCCAGTAGTTTGAACTCATTTTCATGGCCCTGTGAAACTCTACTACGCGGCATGGTATTACAGTTCTTGGGGTTTTTGTTTGGTCTGTAGTTCCTGTGGTCTTCCTGGACTGAATTCTTTGAGGGCACTGGTTGTGACTCATTTTTGTACACTACTTTTTTTTTTTTTTTTAACTGGGGGTGGGCCCCCAAGTGGGTAGAGAGACGGGGCCCCCCATGTACAGTACTCTTTATGTGAAGAAGGGGCTCAGTATTGCTGCTGAACTTTGTCACATGAAGGTTGAAACTTTTAATCTATGTCACTTGGTTTGGTGCTACACAAAGATAGAGCAAAGGCTTTGGATGGCACGGATATTAGCAACAGTTTGAAGAAGGAAATATGGATGTGATCAGAGTAGTTCAGGGAGACATACATAAAAATGTTAATCGGCCAGGGGCTGTCTCTACTAAAAATACAAAATTAGTTGGGCATGGTGGCACGTGCCTGTAGTCCCAATTACTAGGGAGGCTAGGCAGGAGAATCATTTGAACCTGGGAGGTGGAGGTTGTGGTGAGCTGAGATTGTGCCATTGCACTCCAGCTGGACGACAGAGCAAGACTCTGTCTAAAAAAAAAAAAGTTAATCATGATTTTCTTTACATTGTATACACTTCTGCAATGCTTAATTATTTGATGAGCATATTTTACTTCTTGTTCTTTAATTTTGTATTGGGGCATAACATGTACACAGTAAAATATACAAATTTTGTGTATACCATGACAAATTTTTACATGTATTTACATATTACATGTGTATATATGTGCGTGTATACGTATATACACATATACATACATATATACATGTATATATATACACGTATACACAAACACACACACACACATATCCATGTAATCCCCACTCAAAACAAGATATAGAGCCTTTCCAAGACCTGAGAGGATTCCCTTATGTTCCTTCACTGTCCACAAATTCCCAAAGTAACCATTATTCTGATTTCTATCAGCATAGATTACTTTAGCTGATCCTTGAACTTCTCATAAGTGGAATCAGATAGTATGCACTCTTTTGTGTTTGACTCCTGTCACTCAACAATTTTTTTTTTTTTTTTTTTTTTTTAGACAGAGTCTTGCTCTGTCGCCCAGGCTGGAATGCAGTGGCATGATCTCGGCTCACTGCAGCCTCCCCTCCCAGGTTCAAGCAATTCTCCTGCCTCAGCCTCCTGAGTAGCTGGAACTGCAGGTGTATGCCACCACGCCTGGCTAATTTTTTATACTTTTGATAGAGACAGGGTTTCACCATGTTGGCCAGGCTGGTCTCGAACTATTGACCTCAAGTGCTCTGCCTGCCTCGGCCTCCCAAAGTCCTGGGATTACAGGCATCAGCCACCATCCCCGGCCTCAACACATGTTTTTGAGATTCATCCATGTTGTTGAATGTAGCAGTATTTTTTTGATTGCTGTGTAGTGTTCTATTGCATAATTATACCACCATTTATCTATTCTATTGATGGGCATTTGGTTGTTTCCTGTTTGGGGCTCTTAGGAGTAAAACTGCTATGAGCATTCCTGTACAAGTGTTTTGGTGAATATGTGCATTTATTTCTTCTGGGTAAATACTGAGGAGTAGGATAGGTTTGGGGTATATATTTAGCTTTTGTCCATACTGCTAAATAGTTCTCTATAGTGTTTGAACCAATTTCTATCTATCAGCAATGTATGAGAGAGTTCTGGTTGTTCTACATCCTCACCAGTATGTGGTATTGGTAGTCTTCTTGCAATAAAAGTATATTACTTTTTTAAAAAGATATACTTTTTTTGGCCAGGCACAGTGGTTCACAGCTGTAATCCCAGCACTTTGGAAGCTCAAGGCAGGTGGATCACCTGAGGTTAGGAGTTCGAAACCAGCCTGGTCAACATGGTGAAACCTCGTCTCTACCAAAAACACAAAATTAGCTGGGTGTGGTGGCGCATGCCTGTAATCCCAGCTACTTGGGAGGCTGAGGCAGAAGAATGGCTTGAACCCAGGAGGGGTTGCAGTGAGTGGAGACTGCACCACTGCACTCCAGCCTAACTCCATCTGAAAAAAAAAAAAAGCCTGGACCCAGTGGCTCACAGCTGTAATCCCAGCATTTTGGGAGGGCTGAGGCAGGTGGATCATGAGGTCAGGAGTTCAAGACCAGTCTGGCCAATATAGTCAAAGCCCATCTCTACTAAAAATACAAAAATTATCCTGCTGAACACTCTAGAAAAAAAAAATACAAAAATTAGCTGGGTGTGGTGGCACGCGCCTGTAGTCCCAGCTACTCAGGACACTGAGGCAGGAGAATCGCTTGAACCTGAGAGGTAGAGGTGGCAGTGAGCTGAGATCACACCATTGTATTCCAGTCTGGGTGACTGAGTAAGACTCCGTCTCAAAAAACAAAATTTTTTTTTTAGGCTAGGTGGCTTATAAACAACATAGATTTATTTTTCACAGTTCTAGAGGCTGGAAAGTTCAGTATCAAGATCAGTCCTTGTGGACTGATCAAGATCAAGGATCAGCTAAAGTAATCTACGCTGATAGAAATCAGAATAATGGTTACTTTGGGAATTTGTGGACAGTGAAGTATTCAGTATCAAAAAAAATTATAGACTAGGTGGCTTATAAACAACATAGATATATTTCCTACAGTTCTAGAGGCTGGAAAGTTCAGTATCAACATGCTGGCTGATTTGATTTCTTGTGAGGGCCTGCTTCCTGGTTCATAGACAGCCATCCTCACATGGCAGAAGCAGGCTAGGAAGCTCTCTGGGGTTCCTTTTATAAGGGCATTGATCCCATTTATGAAAGCTCTGCTCTCATGACCTAATCACCTCTCAAAGAGCCCACCTAATACCATCACATTGGGGGCTAGTTTCAACCTATGAATTTTGAGGGGGACACAAACATTTGGTCTCTTGTAGGGTGGGACACAGCAAGAGGTGGGGGAGAATTGTACAAAATGAGGTTGGAAAGGGAGGCAGATACCAAATCAGGTAGGCTTGGCCATATATACCTCTAATCTTTCTAATTGGGTCCCTTTTAACTTTGCAAGCTTTGCAAATTCAAGATTTACCTCCTCCGAGAAGCCTTCCTGTATAATACATACCACATTGTTCTAATTAATATTATCTATTGATTTTATTTTTTGAGATAGGGTCTCACTCTTTCACCCAGTCTGGATGTAGTAGTAGCCTCATCTTGTCTCACTGCAGCCTCAACCTTCTGGGCTCAAGCGATCCTTCTGCCTCAGCCTCCCAAGTAGCTGTGACTACAGGTATGTGCCACCATGCCCAGCTAATTTTTGTATTTTTCGTAGAGATGAGGTTTCACCATATGCTGCCCAAGCTGGTCTTGAACTCCTGGGCTCAAGTGATCTGCCAGCCTCAGCCTGCCTAAGTGCTGGGATTACAGGCTCGAGCCACTGTGCCCAGCCAATATTACTTTTTTAATTACATTATTGTTCTAATAACTTCACTATGTAATTTATAGGCCATTCCCTCCCTCCCTTTCTTTCTCTTGCCTTTCCTTTTCTTTCTCTCTTTCTTTCTTTTCCAGACAGGGTCTTGCACTGTTGCACAGGCTGGAGTGCAAGGGTGTGATCATGGCTTACTACAGCCTCAGCTTCCCGGGCTCAAGTGATCCTCCCACCTCAACCTTGAATAGCTGAGACCACAGGCACAGGTGACCATGCCCAGCTAACTTTTTTTTTGTAGAGACAGGGTCTCCGTATGTTGCCCAGGCTGGACTTGAATGCCAGAACTCAAGTGAGCCCCCCGCCTTGGCATCCCAAATTTCTGGGGTTACAGGTGTGAGCTACCACACCTGGTCCTCACTCTGTTTCTTGAGCATATACATTATTTACCTACCAGATGAATGACAGGGCCATATGTTTTCTCTTTCACTTGATCTCCTCAAGCACTTAGCATATGAGGGATGCTCTGTTGACAGTAAGAGTCCTCCTGGGCACTGTACCTAGAAAACTTCTGAAATCAAAGCAGATAATCCCTGGGGTCCCATCTTCCTTGGCATGAGAACTGAGCCAGATCCAGGTCTTCATAAACTTGTCATGGGGCAACGAAGTGTTAACCAGAATCCATGGATACTGTCCCAAACACCTTCCTTATCTCCATAGTCAATCTTGTGCCTCCCTGTCTCTAACCAACAGCTAAAGGGCACCCACTGCTGTTGCTAAGGCAATAAAGCTAGAGCATTCAGCAGGGGACTCAGGTTGGTCAGCACAAAAAACCTCTCAGCTGTGAGGAGAGGAAAGGCAGCAATGCATTTCTAAGGGTCAGTGGGCCAGTGGGCCAGTTTTCATAAAACAACAAAGCAGTTGTCAGTCTTGGCTGCTCATATTGAAGGCATGTGAAGAGACTGGGCCACAGAGGAGAAGATTCCTGATGCTGTTAACAATGCAAGGATATCTTAAGGTGAGAAGCCAGAGTTTTTGACAACTTATATGTGACAAGGAATATGCTTGTGCATGCTCCATTTTTTATAGACCTCCACCTCTCGCCCTGAAATGCATAATTTTAATCTACTTACTTTAATTTTAGCAATGATGTAAAACTGTATTGCTGGGCTGCTGTCATTGTCTCTGACAGATCACCCTACCACCTCAAAGGGTAAATACGGCTTTTTTTTTTCATAATTTTTATACAGTAACAAGGTGAGGAACGTTTTAGCTCATAAATTATTTACCAAACCTCACAGGCATAATAGGCTGTGTGCATATTCATCAGGCTACATCCATTATTCATAAGAAGTTCACTTCAACTGTTAGAAGAAAATGAGGTTGTTGATTGAAATGCTGAAGAAATGTGGGCTTTTGTACTCCCCCCTTCTCTCTCTCATCTGAGTAAGTCTGGAAGTTTCCATCAAAAAATGATATTACAGGAAAAAAAATGTTATTCCTGACAAGTGAATATGTAGATAGAGGGAAAGCAAGCGTGAAGTAGGAAATAAATGGGCAGAATCAACCACTATTCATTGAACTCAAATAATGTCCCCTGACTCCAGCTTCCACATAAACTGTGCCCAGGGGAACCCCTTTCTTGCAACAAAAGATCAGCTTTAGCAAATCTGGTAGAGTTATTACATATACATAAAGTAATTATTATTTTTGAGATAGAGTTTCGCTCTTTTCATATAGCTTGGAGTGCAGTGGCGCAATCTCAGCTCGCAGCAACCTCCACCTCCTAGGTTTAAGTGATTCTCCTGCCCTCAGCCTCCTTGAGTAGCTGGAATTACAGGCGCTTTCCTCCATGCCTGGCTAATTTTTGTATTTTTAGTTGAGACAGGGTTTCACCATGTTGGCCAGGCTGGTCTCAAACTGCTGACCTCAGGTGATTCGCCAGCTTCAGCCTTCCCAAGTGCTGGGATTACAGGTGAGCCATCACACTGGCCAGTTATTGCTTGTATTAACTAAGATACAGGTTGCATTCTATGGCTTAGGAAGTATTTATTATCTTCTTATTTGACCCTCATGCCAA
Source organism: Aotus nancymaae (assembly GCF_030222135.1). Lineage (NCBI taxonomy): Eukaryota > Metazoa > Chordata > Mammalia > Primates > Aotidae > Aotus > Aotus nancymaae. The sequence continues at coordinate 35,094,201 of NW_026988428.1, forward strand.
GTCTGTGAGGTAGGAATAATTTTCTTTTCCCTTTTTTTTTTGCCAGGGTCTTACTCTGTCACCCAGGCTGGAATGCAGTGTGCAATTACAGCTCACTGCATCCTCTGCCTCTCAAGTTCAAGCGATCCTCCCACCTCAGCCTCCTGAGCAGCTGGAACTTCAACCACACACCACACCTGGCTAATTTTAATTTTTTTTGTAGAGACAGGGTCTCCCTAAGTTACCCGGGCTGGTCTCAAACTCCTGGGCTCAAGCTATCTGCCCACCTTGACCTCCCAAAGTGTTGAGATTCCACTGTGTCTGTGGAACAATTTTCAAGATGTAAAAACAGCCTTAGAAAACTGAGAAAGATGAGAAAACTGTGACTCACAAGTTAAGCGATTTGTCCAATGCTGATCAGATTATGAGGAACAGAACTAGGACTGGAACCTAAACTTCCTTCCACATCCCATGTTTTGTTTATTTATTTGTTTTTGTAGAGACAGAGTCTTGCGATATTGTCTGGTCTCAGTGTAGGCTGGTCTCACACTCCAGGCCTCAAGTAATCCTCCCTGCCTCAGCCTCCCAAAGAGTTGAGATTACAGGTGTGTGTCACCATGCCTGGTCCATATCCCATACTTTTTTTTGAGACAGAGTCTCACTCTGTCACCCAGGCTGGAGTGCAGTGGCGCAATCTTGGATCACTGCAACCTCTGCCTCCTGGGCTCAAGTGATTCTCCTGCCTCAGCCTCTCAAGTAGCTGGGATTCTCCTGCCTCAGCCTCCCAAGTAGCTGGGATTACAGGCATGAGCCACTATACCTGGCTAACTTTGTATTTTTAGTAGAGACGGGGTTTCTCCATTTTGGCCAGGCTGGTCTCAAACTCCTGACCTCAGGTGATCCGCCCGCCTCAGCCTCCCAAAGTGCTGGGATTACAGGTGTGAGCCACCACGCCCGGCCTACATCTTGTATTCTTTTTATTCTGTCTTACTAAGTCCTCTGGATGGTAAAACCCACCATTCCCAAGATACAGGTATTTTACAGTGTTCTCTATGAACCACGGATTTTATTTTCCTTTTTTAGTATCTTTATTATTTCTGTGGAATACAAAAGCAATATAGGCTTGAAAGCACTAAACAGTACAAAGTTCTGTACAATAGAGAATAACAAACGTCCTAGCTATGGACAGGCAGCATATGGACTGCCGTGACTGCCAACCTCTACAGCCACCTCCATTTCCACAGGAAAATCTGGGAGATGTTGTGATCAGGTCAGACCCACGGATATAGGTTCAGATCTGGGCATGGTCACTTACTGATAAATAAAAAGCCATGGTTTTCTTACTTGTAAATGGGGCTAAGGCCTACTTGAGGTTTTTGTGTTAAGTGAACTAATGCTTATAAAATCCAGATGTCAGCATTTTCCTCCATTTTAAGGGTCATTTTCCTCAAGTATATTTGAAAAAGTGGAATGGAAGGCAAGGTTTGTCTCATGCCTTTCCCTCAAGTCTTCTCCCTGACCTTCTCTTCCATTCTGCCTTGGGCCACTTACTTGCCTGCTGGTCACAGCCTAGAACTCCTAGTGTGGTTCTCTAAATGAAAGGCACCTATATTCACAGTGGGATGCAGGTGTGAATTCTTTCCTAAAGTGTTGGGGGGACAACTAAAGAGAATTATAATAGTGGAAAGTATTAAAACTTTGTGGGTTTTTTTTTTTTTTTTTTTTTTTTTTTGAGACAGAGTCTCACTCTGTTGCCCAGGCTGCAGTGCAGTGATGAGATCTTGGTTCATTGTAACCTCCAACTCCCAGGTTCAAGCAGTTCTTGTGCTTCAGGCTCCCGAGTAGCTGGGATTATGGGCATGTGCCACCATACACAGCTAATTGTTTCTATTTTTAGTAGAGATAGGGTTTTGCCATGTTTTGTTTTGAGACAGGGTCTTGTTCTGTCACCCAAGCTGGAGTGCAGTGGCATGATTGCAGCTCACTGCAGCCATGACCTCCCAGGCTCAAGCGATCCTCCTGCCTCAGCCTCCTGAATAGCTGGCACCATAGGCGCCTGCCACTATGCCCAGCTAAACTTTTGTTTTAACTTTCCCAATAACTGAAGTGAAAAGGACCCCCAAGTTCAACCTTTATTAGGGAGTATCAGGCCTAACCTGGCTCTCTGTCCTCAGGTCTGCTTCCCTCACTAGGAACTTCTTCAACCCTCCATTCCTTCCTGGGAAGCCCCAGGCCCTGGCTTCCTCTGGTTCCTCAGCTATCCCCAGAAACACATTTCCCCAAATCTGACATATTCGGTCTAGATTCTGGATTTAAGGCTAGAGGGGTGAGAGTGTGTGTGTCCTGGTGCAACAGGGAAAAGGTGCCACAGCAGCCTTGTGGGAATGAGCTTTGGCATATAGTCCCTCCAAGTAGGACTGTCTCAGGGAGGCTGGTACCCCAAGTGCTGATCCCCTCCAGACAAAGACACAGATGAAGCTCTGCTCTTCTAAGTGACCTGGGTAAGCTTTGGTATCGAAGTACTGGCCTCAAGCAATCCACCTGCCCAGACCTCCTAAAATGTTGAGATTACAGATATGAGCCACTGTGCCTGATCTTTCTTTTTTTTTAACTTTTTTTAAAAAATTATTTTTTTAGAGTCAGGGTCTCACTCATCACCCAGGCTGGAGTGCAGTCATGCGATTATAGCTCACTGCACCTTTGCACTCCTGAATTCATTTAATCCTCTTACCTCAGCCTCCCTAGTAACTGGGACTACAGGCCTGTGCCACCATGCACGGCTAACTGCTTTAAATTTATTATGCAGAGCAGTGTTAGTGCCTCTCCTACAATGCTTGCCAGGAATAAGAAATGAGGGTCCTTTTTTGTGTGTGTGATGGAGTTTCACTCCGTTGCCCAGTTTGGAGTGCAGTGGCATGATCTCTGCTCGCTGCAACCTCTGCCTCCTGGCTTCAAGCGATTCTCACGCCTCAGCCTCCCAAATAGCTGGGATTACAGGTACATGCCACCACACCCAGCTAATTTTTCTATTTTTGGTAGAGATGGGGTTTCACCATAATGGCCAGGCTGGTCTTGAACTCCTGACCTCAAGTGATCCACCCGCCTCAGCCTCCCAAAGTGCTGTGATTACAGGTTTGAGCCACTGCGCCTGGGCCTAAGCCATATATCATATAATAGCTGTTCCTTCAGTTACACAAAGACTAGATAAAGCTTTGAAAAAGTTGCTTCAAAGAAGCTGGGTATGGTGGTTCACATCTGTAATCCCAGCACTTTGGGAGGCCGAAGCGGGTGGATCACTCGAGGCCACGAGTTCGAAACCAGCCTGGCCAACGTGGTGAAACCCCGTCTTTACTAAAAATACAAAAATTAGCTGGGTATGGTGGCATACACCTGTAATCCCAGCTATTCAGGAGGCTAAGGCAGGATAATCGCTTGAACCCAGGACGTGGAGATTGCAGTGAGCCAAGATAGTGCCACTGCACTCCAGCCTGAGTGACAGAGCAAGATTCTGTCTCAAAAACAAAAAAAAGTTGCTTCAAGGAGTGACTAGATTCTTTCACAAAGCTCCACCTCCTTCTCTGGGCTGGGAAATAGGTTGTTTTGTTCTTCTGGTTACATAAGTGAAAAGCACAAAACATAGTAGGTGTTGAATAAAGGTACATAAACAACTGTAGTCAACCTAATTAACTGGGACTAGGGTAAGCTTGTCCAACCCAAGGCCTGCAGGTCACATGTGCCCAGGACGGCTTTGAATGCAGCCCAACACAAATTTGTAAACTTTCTTAAAACATTATGAGATTTTTTTGGTGATTTTTTTGGTTTTGTTTTTAGCTCATTGACTATTGTGTTAGTTTATTTTATGTGTGGCCCAAGACAATTTTTCCAATGTGGCTCAGGGAAGCCAAAAGATTGGATACCCCTGGACTAGGGGGCCCAGCAGGAAGAGTCAATATCATTCTCTGAGTCCTCCTATCACAGCTTACCCATCTCCAGTGTGGCACTTTCCAAGTGCTGCTGTAATTTTCCTTTCAGCATCTGTCTTGCCCAAGGCACATTAAAATTCATTCGCTGTCAGCTGGGTGCAGTGGCTCATGCCTGTAATTGCAGCACTTTGGGAGGCTGAGGCTGGCTACTCCCTTAGCCCAAGAGTATGAGGCCAGCCTGGGCAACATGGCGAAACCCCATCTCTACAAAAAATACAAAAATTAGCTGGACATGATGGCACACACCTGTAATCCCAGCTACTCAGGAGGCTGAGGCAGGAGGATGGCCTGAGCTTCTGAGAGCAAGGCTGCAATGAGCCATGATTGTGTTACCGGATTCTAGCCTGGGTGACAGAGCGAGACCCAGTCTCAAAAAAACAAACAAAAAAAAGGCTGAGCACAGTGGCTCACGCCTGTAATCCCAGAAATTTGGGAAGCTGAGGTGGGCGCATCACTTGAGGTCAGGAGTTGAGAACCAGCCTGACCAACATGAAGAAATTCCATCTCTACTAAGAACACAAAAATTAGCCAGGTGTCGTGGCAGGACCTGTAGTCCCAGCTACTCGGGAGGCTGAGGCAGGAGAATCACTTGAAACCAGGAGGCGGAGGTTGCAGTGAGCCAAGATCTTGCCACTGTACTCTAGCCTGGGCAACAGAGCAAGACTATGTCTCAAAAAAAAAGAAAGAAAAAAATTCATTAACCATCATCTTTGGCTTTTCCCTTTTCCTCATCCCAACATTTGTCTTTTTTTTTTTTTAAACAGCCTTACTGAGGTATAGTTAGTTGACAAAAAATAAACTGCTCATGTTTAAAATGTATACCTAGCAGGGCGCGGTGGCTCACACCTGTAATTCCAGCACTTTGGGAGGCCGAGGTGAGTGGATCACCTGAGGTTAGGAGTTTGAGACCAGCCTGGTCAACATGGTGAAACCCTAGCTCTACCAAAAATATGAAAATTAGCCAGGTGTGGTGTCAGGCATCTGTAATCCCAGCTACTCAGGAGGCTGAGGCAGGCAGAAGAATCACTTGAATTTGGGAGGCAGAGGTTGCAGTGAGCTGAGATCACGCCACTGCACTCCAGCCTGGGTGACAAAGCGAAATTCTGTCTCAAAAAAAAAAAAAGGTACCCCCATGAAACCATCACCACAGTCAAGGCAATGAGCATATATTATCAGTCCCAGAACTTTCCTACATTCCATTTGTAATCTCCCTCCTGCCCCTCCCGCTTCCCATCACAGCAACTGCTTTTTATCACTATAGTTTGTATTCCTAGAATTTTATATAAATGGAATCCAAAGGGGACAGTGACACATGCCTATAGACCTAGCTACTTGAGAGGCTGAGGTGGGATGATTGCTTCAGCCCAGTTCAAGGCTGCAATGAGCTATGATCACACCTATGCACTCCAGCCTGGGTAATATAGCAAGATCCCATATGTTAAAAAAAAAAAAATCCTATAGTATGTGTTCTTATTTTAAAAATCTGCTTCTTTTACTGAGCATATATTATCCATGTTGTTCTGTGGATCCATAGTTTATTCCCTTCTACCATATAGCATTAAATTTGTTTATCCATTCACCTATTGGTAGAAATTTTCATTGCTTCTGGTTTTCAGATATGACAAATAAAGCTGTTATAAATATCCATGTATAAGTCTTTGTGTGCTTATGTGCTTTCATTTCTCTTGGGTAAATACCTAGGAGTGGAATGGCTAGATCATTTGGTATATGTATGCCAAACTGTTTTCCAAAGTGGTTGCACCATTTTATTCTTTTTAAAAATTTTTTTTGAGATGGAGTTTCACTCTTGTTGCCCAGCCTGGAGTACAATAACACAATCTCAGCTCACTGCAACCTCCACCTCCTGGGTTCAAGTGATTCTCCTGCCTCAGCCTCCCAAGTAGCTGGGATTAAAAGTGTGTGCCACCATGCCCAGCTAATTTTTGTATTTTTAGTAGAGATGGGTTTTCACCATGTTGGTAAGGCTGGTCTCAAACTCAGGTGATCTGCCTGCCTTGGCCTCCCAAAGTGCTGGGATTACAGGCATGGGCTACTGCGCCTGGCTCTGTCTTTTTTTCTTAGGACCAGCAGTTTGCCCTGACAGAGGTTGTACCATTTTAGATTTTAAACAGAAGTGTGTGAGAATTTCACTTGCACCACATCCTCTCCAACACTTGATGTGGTCAGTCTTCTTTTATGGTTTTTAATTTTTAAAAATGTAAACCAAGATGGGGTCTCACCATGTTTCCCAGGCTGCTCTTGAACTCCTGAGCTCAAGTGATCCTCCCAAAGTGCTAGGATTATGGCTGTGAGCCACTGTACCCTGCCCAGTCTTTTTAATATTAGCCATTGTAATAGGGAAGCCAACATTGCTTTAATCTTTTGACAAGGTAAGTATTCACATGGTTCATTTTTTTTTTTTTTTTTTTTAGATGGAGTCTCACTGTCTCCCAGGCTAGAGTGCAGTGGCACAATATTGGCTCACTGCAACCTCTGCCTCCTGGGTTCCAGCAATTCTCCTGCCTTAGCCTCCTGAGCAGCTGGAATTACAGGTGTGCGCCACCACACCCAGCTTATTTTTGTATTTTCAGTAGAGACAGAGTTTCATCATTTTCGCTACGTAGGTCTCTCAAACTCCTGGCCTCAGGTGATTCACCCACCTCAGCCTCCCAAAGGGTTGGGATTACAGATGTGAGTTACCACACACCCAGCCTCAATTTTTTTTTTTTTTTTTTTTTTTTTTTGAGACAGGATCTTGCTATGTTATCCAGGCAGGAGTACAATGGTGCCATTATCCTCACTGTAGCCTTGAACTCTTGGACTCAAGTGATCCTCCCACCTCAGCCTCCCAAGTAGTTGGGACTATAGGTATGAGCCACCATGCCAGGCTAATTGATGTGGTTTTTTTTTGAGACAGAGTCTTGCTCTGTTGCTCAGGCTGGAGTGCAATGGTGTGATCAGCTCACTGCAACCTCCACCTCCCGGGACCAAGTGATTCCTGCCTCAGCCTCCTGAGTAGCTGGGATTACAGGCACCCGCCACCACGCCCAGCTAATTTTTTGTAGTTTTAGTAGAGACGGGGTTTCACCAGGTTGGCCAGGCTGGTCTCAAACTCCTGACCTCAGGTGATCCACCCACCTTGGCCTCCCAAAGTGCTGGGATTACAGGCGTGCGCCACAGTGCCCGGCAATTGATGTATTTTTGTGTGCGTGGAGATGGGGTGTTGTTATGTTGCCCAGGCTGATCTCAAACGCCAGACCTCAAGTGATCCTCCTGCTTTGGCCTCCCAAAGTGCTGGGATTATAGGCTCAAATATTTTTATTTTCTCCTCCTCCTCCACCCTCAAATATTTAAAAAAATCTAAAAAGCATATAGTGAAAAATCTCACTTCCACCTTTATCTCACATTCTCTACTCTCTCTCCCTCTTCTGTAATCACTTTTATAGGTATTTTGTGTATCCTTCCAGAATTTCTTTACTCAAATTCTAATGAATATTCTTGGTTTTCCTGTTCTTTGACATAAAAAGTATTATATTGCCCAGGTGTGGTGGCTCACACCTATAATCCCAGCACTTTGGGAGGCGGAGGCGGGTGGATCTCTTGAGGCCAGAAGTTGGAAACCAGCCTGGACAACATGGTGAAACCTCATCTATACTGAAAATACAAAAATTAGCCAGGTGTGGTGGTGCACACCTGTAATCCCAGTTACTTGGGAGGCTGAGGCACAAGAATCATTTGAACCTGGGAGGTGGAGGCTGCAGTGAGCCGAGATCATGCCACTGCACTCCAGCCTGGGTGACAGAGTGAGACTCTGTACTAAAATAAAATAAAATATAAAATAAATAAATAAATAAAATGTGTCATCCTAAGCATATGATTTTGAATCTCCCGTTTTCATTTAAAAAACACCTTGGAGTACTTTCTCATTCTCTGTCGCAGCCACATAGTATTTTATTGTATGGATGTACCAAGATTTATTTTATTTATTTTACCTGTTTCCTATTGATAGAAATATGGGTTATTTCTAATATTTTGCTATTACAAAAATACTGAAATGAATAGCTTTATATATATATACAATGTTTCTCATGAGTGCAAATATATCTGTAGAATCACTCTCATTATTGGGAATGGTGTATTTACAAGTTTCATGGATATTGCCAAATTAACCTTATAGGATTTGTATCAATTTTCACCCACATCACCATTAAATTAGAATGTCTGCTTATCCAAAGCCCTGCAAATACAGTAATGTTAGCAAACGTTTGGACTTTCGCCAGTCTGATAATGGTAACTGTGGGGTTTAATTTGCCTTCTGATTATGACCCAGGCTGAACATCATATCATGTGTTAGGGAGCCATTTGTCTTTCCTTTTCTGTGAACTGTCTGTCTGTGCCATTTGCTATTTTTTTCTAATGGTTGGTCATATTCTTACCGATTTCTACAAGTTCTTTACAAAAAGCAGGAAGATTAGCTCTTTGTGATGCAAATTACAAATATCTTTTTCCAACTTGTCATTTGACTATATGGAATTTTGACTTTGTAGAGTTTTTGTCCCTGACATTAGTCCTGGAACTAGTCCAGTTGTTTCTGCTTCCTGAATGTTTCTGGAATCCCCCTACTTCTCTCTACTGTACTGCCACTTCCCTAGGCCAGTTGCCATCATCACACTTAAATGACTAAATTGAACATACCTCCACTCTTGCCACTTCTCTGACCTTTTTTTTTTTTTTGGAGACAGAGTCTTGCTCTTGTCACCCAGGCTGGAGTGCATGGTGCCATCTCAGCTCATGGCAACCTCCGCCTCCCAGGTTCAAGCCATTCTCCTGCTTCAGCCTCCCAAGTAGCTGTGATTACAGGCATGTGCCACCACACCCAGCCAATTTTGTATTTTTAGTAGAGATGGAGTTTCTCCATGTTGGCCAGGCTGGTCTCAAACTCCCGACCTTGGGTGATCCACATGCCTCAGCCTCCCAAAGTGCTGGGATTAGAATTGTAAGCCACCACACCTGGTCCTTCTCTAACCTATTCTATATTCTGTGGCCACCAAAGGGACTTTTCCTTTTCTTTTTTTTTTTTTTTTTCTGAGATAGCCTCTGTCACCCAGGCTGGTGGAGTGCAGTAGTGTGACCACAGCTCACTGCAGCCTTAATCTCCCAGGCTCAAGTAATCCTCCTGTCTCAACCTCTCGAGTAGTTGGGACCACAGGTGTGTGCCTCTATGCCTGGTTAATTTTTTAGAAACTTCTTGCGGAGATGGGGTTTCACCACATTGCACAGGCTGGTCTTCAACTCTTGGGCTCAAGCAATCCTCTTGCCTTGGCCTCCCAAATTGTCAGGATTACAGGCGTGAGCCACTGTGCCTGGCCCAGAGGCATTGTTCTAAAATAAAAACACAGCCAGGAGCAATGGATCATGCCTGTAGTCCCAATAGTTTGGGAGGCTGAGGCAGGAGGATTGCTTGAGGCCAGGAGTTCTAGACTACTCTAGGCAACAAAGTGAGACTCTGTCTCTACAAAAAACTTAAAATTAGCCAGACATGGTGGCAAGCAACTGCTGTCCCAGCTACTCAGGAGTCTGAGGTGAGAGGATGAACTGAGACCAGGAGTTCAAGGTTGCAGTGAGCTGTGACTGCATCACTGCACTCCAGCTTGGGTGACAGAGCAAGACCCTATCCCAATCAATCAGTCAAACAAAAACAAGATCATATCACTTTCCAGCTTGACATTCTTCAGTGGCTAACTACTGCCCTTAGCATAGAATCCAGTGTCTTCACGTGGGATCTTACATGGGCTCTAAGGCGTCCCTGCAAGGTCTGGCTCACAATTCTTCTGTGTCATCTCTTACCAGTCCCCTTACCAGTATGCTCTGGCTACACCAAACTGTTTCATGCCCTCCCCCCATAAGCCCTCCTACCTCTAGGCCTTTGCATAAGCAGTTCCCTCTTCCAGGAACCCTCTTCATTTGCTTAACTTTCTTTTTTTTTAAAAAAAACGGGGTTTCACCATATTGGTCAGGCTGGTCCTGAACTCCCAACCTCAGGTGATCCGCCCGCCTTGGCCTCCAAAGTGCTTGGATTACGGGCATGAGCCACCACGCCCGGCCCATTTGCTTAACTTTCACTCACTCTTCAGATTTCATCTCAAACATCACTTGCACCAGGAAACCTTCCCTGACAACATCAGAATAGAATAGGTGCCTCACCTATGTGTTCTTCTAACACCCCATGCTGTCCTTATGTCAGCACTAATTATATTATGTTATCATTATATGTTCACTTTTCTGTCTCTTCCATTAGGTAGACCATAAATTCCATGAGAGTAGGGACTATACCTGTCTCTTCATTATTATTTCCCTAGTGCCTGTCACAGGGCCCAGCACATAAGAGGTGCTCAAAAAATATTTGTTAAATTAATGCAAGAAAGAACATTTGATAAACGACCAAATAAACATCTTCGTCTCATTGGGGGACCCATGAGAATGAAGAAAATGTCAAAGTTTGATTCCTGTCCAAGAAAGTAGCTAGTTACTACTACTTTTTTTTTTTTTTATAGAGACCAAGTCTTATGTTGCCTAGGCTGGTTGTGAACTCCTGGCTCGAGCGATCCTCCTGCCTAGGCCTCCCAAAGTGTTGGGATTATAGGTGTGAGCGGCTGCACCCAGCCACCATTTACTTCTTAATTCTACCTGCCAGAGAAAAGAGCAGCCTGGAACTCTTTCATTTTTGTTGGTAATCTCATTTGGTTCTGCTGGACCTGGTTTTTCCAATGCCCAGGTCCCATTGTGACAAGCAAAATACCCAACACCCAGTAAAGTAGGTTCTAACCAATCTAAGGGCAGCTTACATGAGACAGAGCTAGCCCTAGGAGAGTTCCTGGGTTCTAAGAGTTAACCTTTTAATTATTGGACAATGGAGGTAGAAGTCTCGCTTGAGGCCAGGAATTCAAGACCAGCCCGGCCAAACACAGTAACACCCTGTCTCTGTATTAAAATATGAGGCCGGGGCCGGGCGCAGTGGCTCACGCCTGTAATCCCAGCACTTTGGGAGGCCGAGGCGGGTGGATCATGAGGTCAAGAGATCGAGACCATCCTGGTCAACATGGTGAAACCCCGTCTCTACTAAAAATACAAAAAATTAGCTGGGCACGGTGGCGCGTGCCTGTAATCCCAGCTACTCAGGAGGCTGAGGCAGGAGAATTGCCTGAACCCAGGAGGCGGAAGTTGCGGTGAGCCGAGATCGCGCCATTGCACTCCAGCCTGGGTAACAAGAGCGAAACTTCGTCTCAAAAAAAAAGAAGCCGGGCCTGGTGGCTCACGCCTATAATCCCAGCGCTTTGGAAGGCTGAGGCAGGCGGATCACCTGAGGTCAGGAGTTTGAGACCAGCCTGGCCAACATGGTGAAACCTTGTCTCTACTGAAAGGACAAAATTAGCCAAGCATGGGGACAGGCACCTGTAATCCCAGCTACTCGGGAAGCTGAGGCAGGAGAGTTGCTTGAACCTGGGAGGCGGAGGTTGCAGTGAACCGAGATCATGCCACTGCACTCTAGCCTGGGCGACAGAGAGAGACTCCATCTCAAAAAAAGAAAAAAAAAATTTTTTTTTAAGAAAAACACTTAATCGCTGCCTAAAGGATGCCATCTTTGCCCTTAAGGATAGTTAAGATAGAAAGCAAAGCCATACACTGAGAAAATATTCACAAGGTATTATACAGGTCACCAGGGCCACAAGCACTCCATGGGTACTGCGAGTATGTCAGTTTCAGTGCAGCTGTTGCGGACAGTACTGAAAACAAAACCCCTTCCTATAAGTGAGAAAGGCAGCGACAGACGGGAGGACCGGCCGACAGCCTGTCCTGGAGCAGACAGGGCGGCGAAGATTCCAGTGCGGGTCTCATTCAGGAAAGGATACATGTGAGCTGGACTGGCAAAATAAACCTTAACGGAGCTGAAGCTTAAGTTGGGCTTGGAGAGGAGGGACGCATGATAAACTAAAGTTTGGGGAGCCAATTTCAGGCAGTGCGAGAAATTTGGAGAAATCTAAGCCACTAGTGGAAGGCTGCCAATGTGAGGTGACCTTGAGTGAATGCGTGTAGGTGGAAAAAGGTTCCGGGGAATGCTAGCACCGTTCTTCCGCCGAGCGTCCAACAGAGCTGGAGACAATACCTGCGTTTGGTTTTTCTCCAGCTGAGGGACACCGGTAGCGGGTGAAGGACAGGAACCAGCAGGGGGTAGGGCCAAGACCAGTGGGTGGGACCGCGCGGACCCTCCCGCAGCCGACTGGAAGCCCGGCGCAGGGGCGGAGTTTCCGGCGGCAGCACCACTTGGACGTCGGGTGACGCTAGGCGGACGGAGCATCACGTGACACGGAAGTGGCTTCGAACAGGAAGAGGACGAAAAAAATAACCGTCCGCGACGCCGAGACGAACCGGACCCGCAGCCACCATGAACAGCAAAGGCAAGGACAGAGGGCGGTAGAGGCCGTTGGGGGAAGTACTGCTGGCCCAGAGTGAGCGGGTCCGGGGCCCAGGGTCACCAAACGCCGGGCTTGGGGTGGGCTGCGCCGCGCTCCTCCGCCGGCTGCAGTCCAGCGGGCTGCGCCTGACGCCTTCGTCATCCCAAAATTACAGCTGCTCGCTGCCTCCGGGCCCTTTCTCCATAAAGTCTGTGGCGCAGTTTGGAACTGCGGGCTCGGGTGGTGGGGGGGCTTGACATGATGGGCATCCACAGGAGCAAATAGAGCGTTAGCGCAGGCATTCGCATAGGCCAATGGAGAGCCGGCGGAGGCGGGGCGCCGCGCTCCCGAACCCCCCGGCAGGGCCCGAACTTAACTAGTGAGTTGCTGGAGTTGGTGCGGGGGCCGGGGCCTACGATGTCTCTTTTCTCCTTTCCTTCGCACCCCCTCACCCTTCGCTGGCGGGATCAGAATTTCTCCCGTTTTCTGTGATGGTACCAGTGTTTCTGTCAGAACATGATTCCCATAACCCAGGAACAGGCTGGGGCGGGGGGGGGGAAAAGAAATAGAAAAAAAAAAAAAAAAAAAAAACACCCCAAACATGATCCCCCGCATTTCCAGTGAGGACATTCCTCCTCACCCTTCAGCCCTGCACTTTTTTCCCAGTCTCACGGTTCACTTCCATCATTCACACCCTTTGTTTGGGAGTCGACCTTGAATAGTAATCTATAAGGAAAATCAGAACTACTGTTACCCACGAAGACTGGTGTGGTTGTAGACAGGCTGTAGAGACTACCTAGAGCAGAGGCACCCTTGATACGCCAGAACAGCAGCAGGCCAGAACTTCAGGAACAGGTGCCCAGACCTATCCTGCATTCCGGAGGGAACTTGGGCCCAGCTAGACTTTCCCCTTACATCGGTTTGTTAGTAAAGGCAGTGAGCAGTGCCTTTCCTGTGGGGTCAGAATCCAGCACCTTCCATTATAAGGGTGCAGAGACAACGCATATTTTCTTAGTTCGAGGAATCAGGCCCTCTGGGGCAGACTATTTGCAAATCCCCTTCCACTTGCTCCTACTAAGTTAGCTACCCAATATGACCTGCCTCATTTTGGTAGCTCTGTGTAGCAGGCAACCTACATTTGTTTCTTGTCTTCCAGGTCAATATCCAACACAGCCAACCTACCCTGTGCAGCCTCCTGGGAATCCAGTATACCCTCAGACCTTGCATCTTCCTCAGGCTCCACCCTATACTGATGCTCCACCTGCCTACTCAGAGGTGCGTCCAGTTTGCCATACTTGGAACTAGCTGAGAATTCTCTTAGAGTGGTCCTTTAGTCCTTGATTAAGTCTCACTTCACATATTTACTCTTCACAAACAGAAGAAAATGGTCACACGAATAATCTGAAACACTGTATCATTTGGCAATTTTTGTCGGAGTTGAAAGTGCATTATTTGATGTTTTTGTGTTATTTGGCACCAGCTGAGGTGCGGGAGATGAATTTGCATTCTGTGATCCCAACCTTAGCTTTAGCAGGAAGTGATCCAGGAGAATATTGAAGGCCAGTGGAAAGGCAACTTGTATAATCTCACAAAAAGTATAACCTGCACAAGGAGAACTAAGAATTGGCTTATTTTAAAACAATTCTTGAAGTGCGAGGAAAAAAAAAAAAGAATTGGCTTATTAAAGAGATCTCAAATAGGAATGTCATAAAGTAACGTTTTGCCTTCTCTTCTGCCTCTTCTAGCTCTATCGTCCGAGCTTTGTGCACCCAGGGGCTGCCACGGTCCCCACCATGTCGGCCGCATTTCCTGGAGCCTCTCTGTATCTTCCCATGGCCCAGTCTGTGGCTGTTGGGCCTTTAGGTTCCACAATCCCCATGGCTTATTATCCAGTTGGTCCCATCTATCCACCTGGCTCTACAGTGCTGGTGGAAGGAGGGTACGATGCAGGTGCCAGATTTGGAGCTGGGGCTACTGCTGGCAACATTCCTGTGAGTATGACCTCATCAGAAAAAACTCAGCCCTTGTGTGTATTTTAACTTTCTGAAATAACTTCATATTCATTCTGTCACCATTCTTGGATGGTAGTTACCAGTGTTGGTGCAACTACCAACATCCAGTACTCAGAAAGTGTTTGAGGGGGCAGGAGAACTGTGGCAAGTGAGTAACGTCTCACTGGGGACTGAGTGAACCTGATTCTTTTGTTTTCATGTCTATCAAGTCCTCCTTGCTTTTTTTCCAGTTTATTTTGGTACACTGAACTAGTCTAGTAATGCTCCTTATTCATTCCATAAGCATTATTCCATATTTGCCATCAGCTTGGTGTTGTCCTAGGAACCCTGATGATGAAAAAGTAGAATGTATAATCTCTAGTAGGGAGCTTTTAGAAAGGTAGTACCAATTTTAGTTATCATTTTCTCCTACTTAATTCCCCAGTGCATGGGATTTACAGCCCAAATGATCCTTGCTAAGACCATCTACTCAGTAACTACATGCTAGAGATGAGGTGAATATGTATCATTAGAGAGCCTTTAGTTATCCAGTAGTTTTTTTTTTTTTTTGAGACAGAGTTTCGCTCTTGTTACCCGGGCTGGAATGCAATGGTGCGATCTCGGCTCACTGCAACCTCTGCCTCCTGTGTTCAGGCAATTCTCCTGCCTCAGCCTCCTGAGTAGGTGGGATTACAGGCACGCGCCACCATGCCCAGCTAATTTTTTGTATTTTTAGTAGAGACGGGGTTTCACCATGTTGACCAGGATGGTCTTGATCTCTTGACCTCATGATCCACCCGCCTCGGCCTCCCAAAGTGCTGGGATTACAGGCGTGAGCCACCGCGCCCGGCCTTATCCAGTAGTTTATTCAAAAACTATGTAGGGGCTGGGCTCAGTAGCTCACACCTGTAATCCCAGCATTTTGGGAGGCCGAGGTAGGTGGATCACCTGAGGTCAGGAGTTTGAGACCAGGCTGGCCAACATGGTGAAATCCGGACTCTACTAAAAATAAAAAAATAGCTGGCATGGTGGAGGGCACCTATGATTCCAGCTACTCGGGAGGCTGAGGCAGGAGAATGGCTTGAACCCAGGAGGCGGAGGTTGCAGTGAGCTGTGATCACGCCAGTGCACTCTAGCCTGGATAACAAAGTCAGACTCTGTCTCAAAAAAAAAAAAAGATTAGCTGGGCATGGTGGCAGATGCCTGTAATTCCAGCTACTTGGGAAGCTGGGGCAGGAGAATTGCTTGAACCTGGGAGGCAGAGGTTGCAGTGAGCCAAGATCCCGCCATTGCACCCCAGCCTGGATGACAAGAGTGAGACTCTATCTCAAAAAAATAAAAACTAAAAAATTAAAAACTATGTAGGGACGCTGTGGGATTCTAACATGGACCTGGCACCTTGTCCCTGTTTTGGAAATGTGAGTAGGGCAGTGGTTCCCTACCCTCGAAATGACTGTTGGTCTGGCCTGTTCATATTCACAAGGAGTCCTAGGCTTCATCTTAGAGCTGGAACCCTTTGAATGAGTGGTAGGCTCCCTTTCCTGTTCTTATCTTTGGGTTCACAGAAAATACAGACCTACTTTAGAACTCAAATTGATAGCAGAACTAGCTCCTGAAAATGCAGTTAGCACATTGCCTTATCCTAACAGGCCTTTGCTTCCCCTGTGTCCCCTTCCCTTATATTAGCCTCCCTGTGCCCATTCTATTATGTCCTTTCTTTTCAGCCTCCACCTCCTGGATGCCCTCCCAATGCTGCTCAGCTTGCAGTCATGCAGGGAGCCAACGTCCTCGTAACTCAGAGGAAGGGGAACTACTTCATGGGTGGTTCAGATGGTGGCTACACCATCTGGTGAGGAACCAAGGCCACCTTTGTGCCGGGAAAGACATCATATACCTTCAGCACTTCTCACAATGTAACTGCTTTAGTCATATTAACCTCAAGTTGCAGTTTAGACACATGTTGTTGGGGTGTCTTTCTGGTGCCCAAACTTTCAGGCACTTTTCAAATTTAATAAGGAACCATATAATGGTAGCAGTACCTCCCTAAAGCATTTTGAGGTAGGGGAGGTATCCATTCATAAAATGAATGTGGGTAAAGCCGCCCTAAGGATCTTCCTTTAATTTCTCTGGAGTAATACTATACCATACTGGTCTTTGCTTTTAGTAATAAAACATCAAATTAGGTTTGGAGGGAACTTTGATCTTGCTAAGAATTAAAGTTGCCAAATTATTCTGATTGGTCTTTAATCTCCTTTAAGTCTTTGATTTATATTACTTGTTATTAAATGGAACACATTAGTTGTCTGCCTTTTCCTTTCCATCCCTTGCCCCACCCATCCCATCTCCAACCTTAGTCTTCCATTTCCTCCCGCCAGTCTCCATTGAATCAATGGTGCAGGACAGAAAGCCAGTCAGACTAATTTCCTTCCTTCCTTGCACTTCTCCCCACTTGTCATCTTTTAACTAGTCTTTCACAAGGATCCTCTGAAACCCCCTCTGTGCCCCAAGCACAGATCCCATTACTTCTGCTTTCATATCTCCTCAGGCAAAAGTGGAGGGTGCCTTTTGGGCCCTCCTCATAGGTTGTCTCTGCATACACGCACCTAACCCAAATTTGTTTTGGTGCCAGAAAAACTGAGCTATATTTGAACAAAGTTATCGTGCAAACTGTACTGTGAACAACAGTTGGTTTAATATGCGAGGGGCAAGGAGGAGGATGGATTTCAAAAGCCTGATTGATGTGTTTAGAGCCAAATTAAGAGGAGTTTTCAGATCAAAAATTGGTTACCATTTTTTGTCAGAGTGTCTGATGCAGCCACACTTTCGGCTCCCCAAAATTTACCTAGACTGGGTTAATAGGGTCATTATTGTGAATGCCTCACTACAAAATGACTTGAGTCCAGTGAAATCTCATTAGGGTTAAGAATATTTCAGGGATCCTTTAATGTTTTGATTTTTGTTTTCTGAAATTGGATTTTATTTTATTTTATCTTATAATTTCAGTTCATCTAAATTGTGTGTTCTGTACATGTGATGTTTGACTGTACCATTGACTGTTATGGAAGTTCAGCGTTGTATGTCTCTCTCTACACTGTGGTGCACTTAACTTGTGGAATTTTTATACTAAAAATGTAGAATAAAGACTATTTTGAAGATTTGAATAAAGTGATGAAGTTGCATTACACCTCACTGCAAGGATTCTTTACTTAGCTTGTTTTTAGATTTCTTCTATGTCTTTATATCCCATCTAGAATTCAGCTAGGTGCTGCTGCTGCTGTTTCCTTTGATAAAGCTTTGAAATAAAGGCAGGAGTACAAGCCTAAGACTTGACCATTTTCATGAATTCCATTCCAGATGTTCAACTTTTCATCATTTTACTTCCTAACCTCTTTCAAATTCTGGAATTTAGGACCTAAACTTAGAAATGAGGGAACCATCGATTCTCCTAACTTCCTCTAAAGTTCAGCTTGAAAACCTTCTGGTATAGCAATTTGTATACGTTCAGGATGACCTTCAGTTTCTCCAGTGTTCTATGTGGAGAAATACTGAAAACTCATGGAATCTAGGCTGCCAAGATGGATTCCTCAGCTTATTTATTTATTTATTTATTTTTGAGACAGGGTCTCGCTCTGTTGCCTAGGCTGGAGTGCAGTGGCACAATCTTGGCTCACTGCAACCTCTACATCCCAAATTCAAGTGTTTCTCCTGTCAGCCTCCTGAGTAGCTGGGATTACTGGCGTCTGCTACAACACCTGGCTAATTTTTGTATTTTTAGTAGAGAAGGGGCTTCACCATGTTGGCCAGGCTGGTCTCAAACTCTGATCTCAAGTGATCCGCCCGCCTCAGCCTCCCAAAGTGTTGGGATTACAGGCATGAGCCACCGCACCCGGCCAGATTCTTCAGCTCTTGGTCTTACCTTGGTTG
Organism: Aotus nancymaae; assembly: GCF_030222135.1. Classification (NCBI taxonomy): domain Eukaryota; kingdom Metazoa; phylum Chordata; class Mammalia; order Primates; family Aotidae; genus Aotus; species Aotus nancymaae. Next base: position 35,112,531 of record NW_026988428.1, read on the forward strand.
GGTTTGGGCTTGGACAACGGAGGCAATTCATTAAAACTTCAAAGGAGATCTAGCTTAATTCCAAAGTGAACAATATCTGACGAGCTAATAATTTATACCAAAATGTGCCTTTTAAACATAACTCATTTTGAGACTAAGCAAAATCTAAGAAGCCTCTTGGCTTGATTCTGAGAATACATAGTGAAAGGTCGTAGGTTGATTTTTCCTGGTTCCCTCTGTATATACATAGATGGGATTCTGGGAAATTCTGGCCCTTGCCAATATGGAGGCTTAAACCAACTCATTTCCCAGGGTACATTTCTAATGATGTTCCTCTGGGACAAGGTTCCCTGTACCATCTTTGTCTCAAACCCCTGAGATAGTTCTGAAAACTTCTGGAACTTCCCTAGGGTTCTTATTGCTTGGGAGAGAACATATGCAAAGGAGTTAAATAGGGAAAAGAAAATGTCAAAAATGTTTAAGATAAGTCAAAATGTAAAGGTATTCTTGCACATGAGAATCTCATTTCCGTAGCAATGAAAATTTTAATTTGGATAAAAATCATGTAAGCATGAGGTTGCTGGGGAACATGGAAAGGAGGGGCTCAGATGAGGGGATGTAGCACATTTATCAGGAGGTAAGATCTCCATAGCTTCCTACCCCTCCTGGCCTGGCGTTTTGCTGTGGTATCCAGCCTCTGGGAAGAATCTTGTATGGAGAGCATCTCTACTGGGGTTATCACGAGGTGACCAGGTAGGGGACAGAGTGGAGCAGCTGATCATCCTAACTCTCTCTTCTCTCCAACCTGTGAAAAAACATGACTGCGCACATATTCAGATGTCCCCTGGTATAGCCCCACCTTGTTGGCCAGCTGCAAACCACCAGCTCTAATAAGAGGGCCAGGTTAAAGGCACCATAAGCAGCTTTCTCCACATCCCTGGTCCCTGGAGTCAGTGATGTCAGCATTTGGGACTGCGACCTGGCTGGAGCTTGGATTTGCCCACATCAATCAATGCTTCTCCCTGGCTTCAGAGAAAACTTTCCCGTAATAAGCAGTCAATGAGTTAGTGCTGGAGCCAGGAATAAGCTCCTTGGGGCCTGGGAGTCAGATGAAATATTCCTCCTTCTCTCTGCTCTTAACCAAGTCACTCTCCATCTGGACAACGGCACTGGGCTCGCCTTCTGTAGGTTCATAGGTGACGTAGCTGCCTTTGTTCTTGTACAGGTAAAAGAAGATCAAGATCACGACCGAGAGCAGGATGAGGAAGACCACGGTGATAACAACTTGGAAAGGAGAGGGAAAATGTAGAGATGTTTCAGGATTGAGGATGTCTCAGTAATTCCTGGAGCCATCTGTTTAGATGATTTCCTCACCATTTTCATAAAGATCATCTTGTTTTCGTTAACTAGTGTCCACTTCCATCCGAACCCATGTTCCCCCTGATTTCCATGGCACATAACAGCTGGAGTCTCTTGGTGCTTAAGCTAAGGACATTTGCTTTTGATTTCTGACAAAACTGAACTCCCTCCCAAACCAGTTCCCGATTCTTATGATAGAAACGGGAAGCAGCAAAACAGGAAATAGCTTATCCTAAACAGGAAGTGGTTTCTCTGATCCTCCCCCTCTTCCTCACCCACTCAACCAACGACATATATCCTCGTCCCTACCCACGTACTCGAGTGTAACGTCCGTATGCATATCTATTTGTGGCCACCTCCCAACCTATCATTTACTGGTAATGCCTCTGACAGAACCCTCTGAGTCTTTTCTTTTCTTTTTATTTTATTTTATTTATTTATTTATTTTAAGACGGGGTTTCACCATGTTGGTCAGGCTGGTCTTGAACTCCCGACCTCAGATGATCCACCCACCTCGGCCTCCCAGAGTGCTAGGATTACAGGCGTGAGCCACTGCGCCCGGCCGTTACCCTCTGAGTCTTTTATAGCTCTCTGTGTGTGTGTGTGTGTGTGTGTGTGTGTTCGTTTTAGATAACTTGCCTGAGTGAGCCCATTAATGGATTTGGTCAGGCTCTCTCTGGTGAGAGATGCCCTTGATCCACAAGGTCCCTTGGAGTTGGCTCAGAGTCTATTACCTGCAATAAGTGCTGTGCTGGCTCCATCTTCTGGGGACAGGGCTTCAGTGGGCCGTAAAATTGGGGTGGTCACCAGTTCTGGAAAATTTAGAAAAGCGGAAAAGGAAATGGAGAGAATTCTTTTGTTTGAAAGCATTATGTTTGGCCTTCAAATTTCACCACCCCACCTTCTTCCCTATCTATCATTTAACTCCTATAGTAAATCCAAATAGAAAATCCTAGAGCATGGAGGAGAAAATAAACCACCACCCAAAGACAACATGTGGATGGATTTCTCCCTGCATTATACAGTGGTTAAGAGCAGGGGCTATAGAGCCTGCCTGACTGGGTTTCACATATGAACTCTGACCTTTACTAGCTGTGTGACCTTGGGAAAATTACCTAACCTCTATCTGCAAAATGGAGGTAACGACCTACTTTAAAGAGTTGTGACATTGAATAAGCTATTATTAGGAATGCATATTTCTACATAAGTGAGATCAAATGAAATGTACATGTACATAAAGATTATATAGCATGTACATATATTTAGATTATATAGCATGTGCATTTTCTTGGAGCATTCTTACAAGCTCTTTGTAAACATTATTTTAACATAATGAAATCATGCTCCTCTCCTATTAAAAACCTTTTTCTACACTTCCAGGATAGGCCCTGCAATTTGAAAGGTTCTGAAACAGGCCTCTCCCCTACCCTAAAATAGATCCTGTATCCTCTCCTGCTATGGGTTTATTTTTCCTTCAGAACGTGAAAGTCATACCCAGGGACAGAACTGGACAAAATGAGTGGTCTCCAGAAGTCCCTTTTAAGTGTTTACACAGGAAGTCTGGAAGCCCTTCCGTTCTTTCCTATTAGCATTTTAATGTAGCGGTTACTGCAGGGTAGAGGTCTCCTGGGGAAAAGCGGCTGGCTGACCCTGGCATCACCCACAGGAGGCACCTGGACCTGACTGGCATCCCATAAATAGCAACACTCACCCACTGCCTCCTCTTTGCTAGGCCCTGTGCTAGATGGAAGGTCAAGCAAAACAGACACGGGCCAGCTTCCCGGGCTCACCCTCCACTGTACCCCACAGCTTGCACGGTGAGCAGCTGCTGTCAGTGCACTTAGGAAAGCGTGCAGCTGAGGGGCCTTATCTAGTCTTCCAGCCAGAAGCGACCTCCCCAGGGAGGAATATCTAAGCTGGGAGCTAAAGCAGGGATAGGAGTTTACTGGGTAACAGGGATGGGGCAGATTCTAGGCAGAGAAGAGCCTGGGTCGAAGCTGTGAGACGGGGGACTGAAAGGCCAGCATGGCTGGAGCAGAGTGAGCATGACTCCCGTCCAGTACCTGACACATTCGGGTTTCCACCCCAAGCAAGTGAAATGAGGGCATCCGCAGTGGTCTGGTGGGCCGTGCTAAGAGGGGCCAAGAGTGTTGAGGGGTCTCTCCACATGGGCCCAGGGGAGGCTGATGAACCATCCTGGTCCCACAATAGAGAAAGCAGAGGCAGGCTGTCCAGGGTGCTTCCCCCTCCCAGGGTCAGGCCAAACCTTTCTCCGCTGGTCCCCACTCTTTGTCTAGGAATGGTGGTACCCTCAGCCACTCTGTGGCCTTGGGCAAATGGTTATTGTGGTGTTTTATATAAACACACACACACACACACACACACACACACTCACTCTCACTCTCTCTCTCTCTCTCTTTCCAGGTTTTCATCCAGTTCCTGGCTCTTAATTCCCACAGACCCTGTCAGTCTTGTGTTATGATGTGGGTGTATCAGACCGCAGGAGTGGGCCTCAGGAAACAGAATCTCTCCAGCCTTCTCCTGCCCTCCCTTCACCTGCCCCAAGGCAGGACTCTAATCTTCCCCTGCCTTTCCAATGGTGGCTCATAAGATCCTCATTCCAGAGGGAGAAATTGGGAAAGGAATGCTGACATCATGAAGCTTCCATTAAAAACTTAAGAGGACGGCTGGGCATGGTGGCTCATGCCTGTAATCCCAGCACTTTGGGAGGCTGAGGTGGGTGTATTTCCTGAGCCCAGGAATTTGAGACCGGCCTGAGAAACATGGCGAAATCCTGTCTCTACCAAAAACACCAAAAAAAGAAAAAAAATTAGCCAAGTGTGGTGGTGTGCACCTGTAATCCCAGCTACTTGGGAGGCTGAGGAATGAGAATCACTTGAGCCCAGGAGCGGGAGGTTGTCATGAGCCAAGATTGTGCCACTGAATCCCAACCTGGGTGACAGAATGAGATCCCATCTAAAAACAAAAACAAACCTCAAAAAACAACTAGCTGAACATGCAGAGGTTCCTGGAGGATAGTGCACCCAGGGAGGGCATGGAAGCTCCGCCTCCTTCCCCATACTCACCCTACACATGTCCTCATTTGTATCCAATGCAATATCCTTTATAAAAAACCAGTAAACACATTGTTTCCCTGAGTTCTGTGAGCCACTCCAGCAAATTAATTGAACCCCAAAGCCGGCATTAGCAAGGCTGGGAACTCCAACTTGAAACTGGTTGGTCACAAAATTTGGAGGCCGGGACTTGTGACTAGTGTCTGAAGGGAGATGTAGCCTTGGGGACCCAGCCCTCAGCCCTCAGTGTTTGTCACTATCTCCAGGTAGATAGTGTCGGAATTGAATTGGAAGACACCCATTTGGTGTCTGCTGCGGAACTGATTGCTTGCTGGTGCAGAGAAATTCTCAAATATTTAGGGGTCACAGAAGTCTTCTATGTTGACTGTTGTGTTGTGAGAACCGAGGAAAAATGATTTTAGAGCTTGTCTGAAACAGTTATACATATTTTTTTTTTAGACAGAGTCTCTCGCTCCATTGCCCAGGCTGAAGTGCCGTGGTGTGATCTTGGCTCACTACAACCACTGCCTCCTGGGCTCAAGCAATTCTCCTGCCTCAGCCTCCTAAGTAGCTGGGATTACAAGTATGTGCCACCATGCCCAGTTAATTTTTGTATTTTTAGTAGAGATGGGGTTTGACCATGTTTGCCAGGCTGGTCTTGAACTCTTGGCCTCAAATGATCCACCAGCCTCAGCCTCCCAAACTGCTGGGATTACAGGTGTGAGCCACTGTACCTGGCCTATACATTTTGATTCATTCATCCATTCTCATCTGTTACCCATAGGAACTACATTAACCAACACTGAATGAAGTTCTACTGTGAAGATTAAATGAGAGAACATGTAAACAACATATAGTAGCTACTACTTAAATATTATTTAAGGTGACTTTGTTCATATGCTTAGCAATTAAAAGGAAAAGCTGGCCAGGCACAGTGGCTCATGCCTGTAATCCTAGCACTTTGGGAGACCAAGGTGGGAGGATTGCTTGAGGCCAGGAGTTTGAGACCAGCCTGGGCAACACAGCAAGCATCTGTCTACAAAATATATATTTATATGCATTAGCCAGGTGTGGTAGTATGTGCCTGTAGTCCCAGATACTCATGAGGCTGAGGTGGGAAGATTGCATGAGCCCAGGGGGTTGAGACTGCAATGAGCTAGCACTGCGCTACTGCATTCCCGACAGTGAGACCCTGTCTCAAAAAAACAAATAAAAGGGAGAGTTGCTCCGGGTTTGAATCCTGCCTAAGCATATGACTAGGTGACCTTGAGGAAGTTACTAAACCTCTCTGAACCTGTTCCTTTTTTTTTTTTTTTTGTTTGAAACAAGGATCTCACTATGTTGCCCAGACTGGAGTTCAATGGTACAATCTTGGCTCACTGCAGCCTTGACCTCTTGGCCTCAAGCAATCTTCCTGCCTTGGCCTCCCAAAATGCTGGGATTACAGGCGTGTGCCACCACGCCTGGTGGTAACCTCAGTTTTTTCATCTGTGAAATGGAAGTGTGGTATACAGCTTCTAAGATGGCTCACAGTGATTTCTGCCTCCTGGTATCGACACTCTTGTGCATGCCTCTCCTCTTGTATACAGGTTGAACCCAGTGACTTGCCTTTTTTGAGATGGAGTCTTGCTCTGTCACCCAGGCTGGAGTGCAGTGGCACGATCTTGGCTCACTGCAACCTTAGCCTTCTGGGTTCAAGTGATTCTCCTGCCTTGGCCTCCTGAGTAGCTGGGACTACAGGCACATGCCACCATGCCCGGCTAATTTTTGTATTTTTAGTAGAGACAGGGTTTCACCATGTTGGCCAGGATGGTCTCGATCTCTTGACGTCATGATCTGCCCGCCTCAGCCTCCCAAAGTTTTGGGATTACAGGTGTGAGCCACCATGCCTGGTCATCCAGTGACTTGAATTTAACAGACTATGGCAAAAATGATGGCATGTAACTTCTGAGATTAGGTTATACAACACTGTGACTCCCATCAAAGAGAAGCCCTGAAGTTTATCTACCCGGTCATGACTTCACACCTCTCACCATGCACTTTCCTCCCCAAAATCTCCCAGGGCTGCACTCCATCTTCCTACCCTTGATCCAGAGTTCTATACAGTTGTTCCTAGTTTTGTTTTCTTTAAACATTTGAGAATTTAGAATGTACGAAGCATTGAGAAGATTAATGTATGTCAGAAGCTTGAAGTAATTTCTGTTCAATTATCAACAATAATTTACTTTGTACATTAGGCTGAGTGTGGTGGCTCATGCCTGTAATCCCAACACTTTGGGAGGCAGAGGCAGGAGGACTGCATGAGGCCAGGAGTTTGAGACTAACCTGTACAATATAGTGAGACACCATCACTATTTATTTTTTTTAAAAGAATATATGAAGGAGGCCAGGTACAGTGGTTCACTCCTATAATCCCAGCACCTTGGAAGGCCAAGGCAGGTGGATCGCTTGAGCCCAGGAGTTGGAGACCAGCCTGGGCAACATAGCCAGACTCCCATCTCTAAAAAAAAAAGTTAGCCAGGCATGGAGCCACACACCTATAGCCCCAGCTACTTGGGAGACTGAGGTGAGAGAATCATTTGAGCCCAGGAGGTCCAGACTGCAGTGAGCTGTGATTGTGCCACTGCACTCCAGCCTGGGTAACAGAGTAAGATCCTATCTCAAAAAAAAAAAAAAAAAAAAAGGATAAAGGTGGGAAGAAACCAGATGATCACAATTAAATACAGACAGTTATGCTACAAAGTGCTCTTTTAACATGAACTAGCTCAACAGTGACAGATAACTTAGGGGAATGATGTCAGTGTAATGCAGAAGTCATGTTGGTTTATATGCAACTTCTTTATTTTTAGTTTATTTTCAGTTATTTATTCTTTAATTTTAAAAAATTGAGCAGCCCCTAAAACCAAAAGTGGTTCAGAGGACTCCCCACCCTCTTTTGCTTTAGTGTTTAACATGATCAGAAGCAAGCTTTCTCACAGCTAGAGAACATTTTAGCAATATAGGAAGACCTTAAGAAAAAAATTCAATAGAATGCCTTGCTGGGATGCAGCTACTGGTTGGTTTCCATTAATATGAAGCCATCTGGTGAAGCAGAAAGTGCAGATGAAGAAAAGTGCAAATAAATTTACCTCAATATTTAAAAAATGGCAAGAAGGCAGATCTTACATCAGATTTTTTTTTTTTGATCTAGAGTCTCTCTCTCTCTCTCACCCAGGCTGGAGTGCAGTGGTATGATCTCAGCTCACTTCAACCTCCGCCTCCAAGGTTCTAGCTATTCTCGTGCCTCAGCCTCCCAAGTAGCTGGGATTATAGGCGTATGCCACCTCGCCCAGCTAATTCTGTACTTTTTAGTAGAGACAGTTTTGCCATGTTGGCCAGGCTGGTCTCGGACTCCTGACCTCAGGTGATCCACCTGCCTCAGCCTCCCAAAGAGCCGGGATTACAGGCATGACCCACCATGTTTCCTTTTTTTAGATGTAGATTCCAGAGAGCTTTCTTTACTAATGGATACCATTTCATCAAAAATAAAAATCTGGGCTGGGTGCAGTGGCTCACACTTGTAATCCTGGCACTTTGGGAGGCTAAGGGGGGAAAATCATCTGAGGTTAGGAGTCTGAGACCAGTCTGGCCAACATGGTGAAACCCCGTCTGTACTAAAAAATACAAATATTAGTTCCACGTGGTGGTGGGTGCCTGTAATTCCAGCTGCTTGGGAGGCTGAGGGAGGAGAATCACTTGAACTCAGGAGGGAGAGATTGCAGTAAGCCAAGACCATGCCATTGCACTCCAGCCTGGGTGACAGGAAAAAAAAAAAAAGAAAACACACACCCCAGGGTATAGGCTGCAAAGGAATGACTAGGACTTAAGGTTCATTTAAGGTTAATGCTAGTGGAGATTTAATCTGCCAACATTTTTATTGGGGCTGCTACTGTATTTGTGAGGGCTCTGGTTACAAAGTTTCATAAGTTTTGAGTGGTCTGCCCTAAACCCTGTTTTTTTTTTTTCTTTTTCTTGTAAGCCCTCTTATTTTCAGTAATGCGATTTCAGAATGTGAGTCTTTTAAAAAATGCACATAAAGCCGGGCACAGTGGCTCACGCCTGTAATCCCAGCACTTTGGGAGGCCAAGGTGGGCGGATCACGAGGTCAAGAGATCAAGACCATCCTGGCCAACATAGTAAAACCCCGTCTCTACTAAAATATAAAAATTAGCTGGGCGTGGTGGCGCATGTCTGTAGTCCCAGCTACTCGGGAAGTTGAGGCGGAAGAATTGCTTGAACCCGGGAGGTGGAGGTTGCAGTGAGCCGAGATCGTGCCACTCCACTCCAGCCTGGTGCCTGGTGACAGAGGGAGACTCTGTCTCAAAAAAAAAAAAAAAACGCACATAAAATTTTAGAGCAGAAAGGCATATATTAGAGGCTATCAGAGACAAGAATAATGTCAGGAAGCTCTATGTAACTCAAGAGGCAAACACATTTGAAGGACAATTTAAAAAGCATTTGGAACAAGAACAAAGAAAAAGCTAGGCTTGTTGTTTGGGCCTGAAAGGGTCAGGTTGGAGGTAACAGAGAAAGCAGAATTCCCTCAGGCCTTTTCACCTCTGTCTCCTATCAAAGAGAACCATTTTTTTTTGCACTAAGGAGCAGTAGAGCCTTAGGGGACACAGAGTGAGTGAGCTCAAGTGAAGCAATGAAACCCAGCAAGTACCAGGCTAATCTAAAAGGGACTGGATGACAGCCAAGGGCACCGCAAGAACTTGTAAATAGGATTTCTGTTGGTGACACAGGAGCTTCTGAGAAAGAGAAAGGGGCTGGGAACTTGAAGGGACACGGAAGGAAGGCGGATTGTGTAAAGAAATGGTGAGCTGCTGGTGGCTCACACCTGTAATCCCAGCACTTTGGGAGGCTGAGGCAGGCGGATCATGAAGTCAGGGGTTCGAGACCAGCCTGACCAACATGGTAAAAACATTGTCTCTACTAAAAATTCAAAAATTAGCCGGGCGTGGTGGCACACACCTGTAATCCCAGCTACTTGGGAGGCTGAGGCAGGAGAATTGTTTGAACCTGTGAGGTGGAGGTTGCAGTGAGCTGAGATTACGCCACTGTACTCCAGCCTGGGTGACAGAGAAAGACTCCGTCCCCCTCAAAAAAGAAAAAAAATGGTGAGCTGGATGTGATTCCCCAGCAAAGTTCTAAGACACATTATTATAGCCTGTTTGGGGGGCTTTGAACTTGAAATAGCAAGCATTAGAAATCAGAATGGGAATACTGAGAGGAAGCTGGATCAGACAAGCTGCACAGCCTTCTTAGACTGAGATTCCAGGTTCCTAGACAGGGAAATTAAACAGATAGTTCAACAAGAATTTACCGAGTGTGTACTGTGTGCCAGGCTCTGGGCTTCTATTAGTGAACGACAGAGGCAAAAACCCTTACCTTCAGACTTCCTGCAAAGATTAAACAGAATTACCCAGCAGTCTCACTGCTGGGATGCTAGGTATGATCCCACAATCCCACTTCTAGGTGTATTCCCAAAAGAAACAAATGGACTTCAACTGATACTTGTGTATCATGTTTATAGCAGCATTATGCAATAGCTAAATAAAAGGTGTAACAACCCAAATGTTCATCAAGAGATAAATGGATAAACAAAATGTGATATATACATATCTTTAAAAAGAAAGGAAATTCTAAAAAAAAAAAAAAAAAAAAAAGGAAGGAATTCAGACATATACTACCACATGGATGAACACTGAGAACATGACACTAAGTGAAATAAGCCAGGCACAAAAGGACAAACATCTCAGCCTGGCCAAATGGCGAAACCCCATCTCTACTAAAAATACAAAAATTAGCTGGGCCTGGTGACAGGTGCCTGTAATCCCAGCTCCTTGGGAGGCTGAAGCAGGAGAATCACTTGAACCTGGGAGGTGGAGGTTGCAGTGAGCCAAGATCATGCCACTACACTCCAGCCTGGGTGACAGAGTGAGACTCCGTCCTCCCCCCCCAAAAAAAGAAAAAAAAAATGGTGAGCTTGATGTGATTCCCCAGCAAAGTTCTAGAACACATTATTACAGCCTGTTTGGGGGGCTCTGAACTTGAAACAGCAAGCATTAGTAACAGAATGGGACTACTGAGAGCAAGCCCAGGCAACAAAGTGAGACTGTCTCAAAAATAAAAATAAAAAAAATGACAAACATTATATGATTCTACTTATATGAGGTGCTTAGAGCAATCAAATTCATAGAGACAGAAAGGACTATGGAGGTTTTAAGGGGCTGGAGAAGGGGAAAATGGGGAGTTAATGTTTAATGGGTACAGAGTTTTAGTTTGGGAGGATGAAAAAGTTCTGGAGATGCATAGTGGTGTTGGTGAAGGTATAACAACGTGAATGTACTTAATACTGCTGGACTGTACACTTGAAAATGGTTAAAATGGTCAATTTTATGCTATGTGTAATTTTACCACAATTAAAAAACCCTCTCTTTATACAATTAAAGACAGATAATAAATAAAATAAATAAGTAAAAGATATGCTATATTAGATGTTAACTAGCACTATGTAGAAAAATAAGCAGAAAAGGAGATGGAAAGCTGGGAAATGGGTGAGAGTTGCAGTTTTTGTTTTGTTTTGTTTTTTAAGATGGAGTTTTTCTCTTGTTGCCCAGGCTGGAGTACAGTGATGCAATCTCAGCATGACGCAATCTTGGCTCACTGCAACCTCTGCCTCCTGGGTTCAAGCAATTCTCCTCCCTCAGCCTCTGGAATAGCCGGGACTACAAGCGTGCACTAACATGCCTGGCTAATTTTGTTATTTTTTGTAGAGATGGGGTCTTCCTATGTTGCCCAGGTTGGTCTCAAAACACCTGGGCTCAAATGATCCTCCTGCCTTGGCCTCCCAAAGTGTTGGGATTACAGGTGTGTACCACCCTGCCTGGCCCAGGTTTGTATTTTAAAGCAATGTTTCAGGCCAGGCGTGGTAGCTCACACCTGTAATCCCAGCAGTTTGGGAGGCCAAGGCAGGTGGATCACCTGAGGTCAGGAGTTTGAGACCAGCCTGGCCAACATAGTGAAACCCCATCTCTACTAAAAATACAGAAAAATTAGCCAGGCGTGGTAGCACATGCCTGTAATCCCAGCTATTTGGGAGGCTGAGGCAGAAGAATCACTTGAACCTGGGAGACAGAGGTTGCAGTGAGCTGAGATCACATCATTGCACTCCAGCCTGGGTAACAGGAGTGAAACTCCGTCTCAAAAAAAAAAAAAAAAGCAATGTTTCTCAAATTTTGTTGTGCATAACAATCTCCTACAGATCTCGTTAAAATGCAGGTTCTGATTCAGGAGATCTAGGGTTGGGCCTGATTTCCAAAGACCACGCTTGTGAAACCCTAAGACCACCATGTGGACAGGAAGCCCAAAGTTGCCTGCTGGAGGATGAGAGGCCTTATGGAGGAAAAGCAAGCACCCCAAGCTCAGCTGACAGCCAGCACCAACTGCCAGACATGTGAGGGAGGCCATTTTGGCCCTTCTAGCCTAGCAGACCTTCCAACAGCAATGCATGATTGAAACAGGGATTGATTTGAAAGGATCCCTCTGACTGCAGTGTGGACAATAGGCTGTGGGAAGGTGGGACACATGTAGAAGCAGGGGGTACCCTACACAAGTGCACAGTTGTATCTACCAAAGGGGGCCTTTTTCTTTTTCTTTTCTTTTTTTTTGAGACAGGGTCTCGCTCTGTTGTCCAGGCTGGAATATAGTGGTGTGATCTCAGCTTATTGCAGCCTCTGCCTCCGAGGTTCAAGTGATATTCCTGCCTCAGCTTCCTGAGTAGCTGAGATTACAGGCACGCACCACCATACTTGGCTAATTTTGTATTTTCAGTAGAGATGGGGTTTACCATGTTGGCCAGGCTGGTCTTGTGAACTCCTGACCTCATGATCTGTCCCGCCTCAGCCTCCCAAAGTGCTGGGATTACAGGCATCATCCACTGCACCTGGCCCCCTTTTCTAATTTGCATGACAGCATTGATTGCCTTTGCAGCAGCTCAGTGACAAAGTGGTGGGATTCTGAATACAATCTGAAGCAAAGACTGACAAGATTGGACATGGGGTGGAGTCAAGGATGAAGGCATTGAGTTATGTGAGAGGGAAGCCTGCAGGAGGAACACATTTGGAAGAAACACAATTGTTTACTAGATATCAAAGTTCAAATGTCAAGACTAGAATTTTGGGGCCGGGTGATGTGGTTCACACCTGTAATCTTAGCACTTTGGGAGGCCGAGGTCGGAGGATCACTTGACCTCAGGAGTTCAAGAGTAGCCTGGGCAACATAGTGAGACTTCAACTCTATTTAAAAAAAAATTATATATATATGTATATTATATATATGTGTGTGTGTATATATATATATATATATATATGAGGTTAAAAAGTCATTAGATACTTAAGACCATGGACTGAGTGAGATCACCCAGGAGTAAGTGCAGATAAAGAGGACCCAAGACTGAGCCGAAGGAGACTGGGGAGTAGCAGCCAAACAGCTTTCCCCATGCAGAGATCACAAATGACCTTTACAAGAGAAGTTCTGGTGAAGTGCTGAACACAAACCTGTAATTTAGGGTGAGTTCAAGAAAGAAATGGAAGGAGAGGAGCTGGAGGCAGAATATAAATAAACGCTTACACAAAATTGCTCTGTAAAGGTGAGCAGAGAAATGAGGCTGTGACAGGAAAGGAAAGGGAGTTCAAATTCGTTTTTCTGATGGGAGACACACCAGCATGTTTGCATACAGGTAAGAATGACTCAAGTGAGAGAAACAACTGATGAGGCACAAAAGTCCTTGAAGGAAAAAGATCTAGAGCACAGAGGGGCTGGCTGCAGACAGCAGCAGAGATGGTGCCATTAGCAGGAAAAGCCAGAGTATACGGGCACAAATGCAGGCAGCAGGTTCGTGGTGGGGGGTGGGAGGCTTTGGCAGTTCTCTTCTGAGAACTTTAATTTGCTCAAGAAAATAGGATCTTAACTGGGCCCGGTGGCTTGTGCCTATAATCCCAGCACTTTGAGAGGCTGAGGTGGGAGGATCACTTGAGGCCAGGAGTTCAAGACCAGCCTGGGCAACAAAGTGAGACCTTGTCTCTAAAATTAAGATTTTTTAATTTGAAATGGAGTCTTGCTCTGTCACCCAGGCTGGAATACAGTGGTACCATCTCCGGTCACTGTAACATCCCCCTCCTGGGTTCAAATGATTATCTTGCCTTAGCCTCCCAAGTAGCTGGGATAACAGGTGCCCGCCACCATACCTGGCTAATTTTTGTATTTTCAGTACAAACGGGGTTTCACCATGTTGGCCAGGCTGGTCTCGAACTCCTGACCTCAGGTGATCTGCCCTTCTTGGCCTCCCAAAGTGCTGGGATTACAGGTGTGAGCCACCATGCCCAGCCTACCCAGCCTAAAATAAGATCTTAACTGGGCCCAGTGGTTTGTACCTATAATCCCAGCACTTTGGGAGGCTGATGAGGGAGGATCTCTTGAGGTCAGGAGTTTGAGATCAGCCTGAGAACAACATAGTGAGACCTCCATCTCTACAAAAAAACCCAAAAATTTTAAAAAAACAACCAATAGCTGGGCATGGTGGCGCACACCTGTAGTTCCAGCAGTTTGGGAGGCTGAGGTGGAAGGATTGCTTGAGCCAGGAGTTCAAGACTGCAGTGAACTATGATTGTGCCACAGCACTCCAACCTAGGTGACAGACCCTGTGTCTCAAAAAATAAATTAATTAATAATTATAAAATATGATGTAAGATAATCAGTTGAGAGTGAGGATGGGGAGGGGGCTTAAGGAGAACTGAAGGTGCTACATGAGTACAGAAAACATAAGATAAGATTATTTATAGGCCGGGCACAGTGGTTCACTGTAATCCCAGCACTTTGGGATGCTGAGTTGGGTGGATCACCTGAGGTCGAGAGTTCAAGACCAGCCTGGCCAACATGGTGAAACCTGTCTCTACTAAAAATACAAAAATTAGCTGGGCATGGTGGTGGGCACCTGCAATCCCAGCTACTCGGGAGGCTGAGGCAGGAGAATCGCTTGAACCTGGGAGGCACAGGTTGCAGTGAGCCAAGATCGCGCCATTGCACTCCAGCCTAGGCGACAAGAGTGAAACTCTGTGTCAAAACAAAACAAAAGATTATTTATAATATTCTTGTGGACAAGGTAGGGAAATACAGCCTGGCTATAAGGCCTAAGTGAGGCAGTAATTGGTTGTCAAGGAATGAAGTGATGCCAGTCTAGACAGAGATTCTTTCACTGGGGTTTAACCTTAGTCGTTTTTGAACTGATATTGTTATGTCAAATAATGCAAGGGCCAAAATAAGGCCTTTACATAATTCAAAATAAAAATTATTAAATCATAAAACAAGCATAAGAAAGTCCAAGGCTGGGTGCAGTCATGCCTGTAATCCCAACACTTTGGGAGGTCAAGGCTGGAGGATTACGTGAGCCCAGGAGTTCACGGCCAGCCTAGGCAACATGGGAAGACCCTGTCTCTACCAAAAAAAAAAAAAAAAAAAAAAGGAAAAAAACGCTGATAGTTGAACCGTGAGGAGGGTTCAAAAGAATTGCACCACTGCATGCCAGCCTGGCTGACAGAGTAAGACCATATCTCAAAAAACATATATTGAACTTAAAATTCTTGGCAAGATTTTTTTTTGGTGTTATGCTTTTTTTTTTTTTTTTTTTAATGAGAGAAAGAAAGAAAGAGAAAGAAAAAGGGGGAGAGAGAACAGGATTCTAGCTCTATTGCCCGGGCTGGAATGCAATCTAAAAATAGGTATTAAAAACCTCTTTTATGCCGATAATTGTGCTTAACAACGGAGACAGGAAGGAATAAGGGAAGAAAGTAACAGACAGCCAACTAATATTTCATTTAAGTCTGTGAAATGCTATGCAAATGCTGAAGAGTGATTTACTTCCAATTTTCCAATTATGTGGTCACTTTCAAAATAGGTGTAATGTGATACTGAGAAAAATGTATGTTCTGTGGATCTGGGGTGGAGAATTCTCTAAATATTCACTAAGTTTACTTATTCCAGGTCTAAGTTCAAATCATAGATGTCCCTATTAATTTTCTATGTCGTTGATCCATCGAATATTAACAATGTGGTGTCAAAATCTCCCGCTATTATTGTGCGGGAGTCCAGGTCTCTTTATAAGTCATTGAGAACTTATCTTATGTATCTGGGTGCTCCTGTATTGGGTGTATATATATTTATAATCATTAACTCCTGTTGTTGCATTGATCCTTAATGTCCTTCTTTGTTTCTTTTAGTCTTTGTTACTATTAAAATCTATTTTGTGAGAGACGAAAGTTACTACTCCTGTTTTTTTTTTCCTTTTTTTTTTTTTGCTTTCCATTTAATTGGTGAATCTTCCTCCATCCCTTTGAGTCTTTGTATGTCGTTGCTTGTGAAATAGATCTGGATACAGCGTACCAATGGATTTTGACTTTTTATTCAATTTACCTGTCTGTGTCTTTGATTGGGGCATTTAATCCATTTAAATTTAGAATTAATATTAATATCTGTGAGTTCAATATTGTCATTTGATGCTAGCTGGCTATTTTGCCCATTAGTTGATGTAGATTCTTCATTATAGAGATACTCTTTACGTTTTGGTAAGTTTTTGGGATGACTGATACTGGCTGTTCCTTTCTGTTTGTAGTGCTTCTTTCAGAAACTCTTGTAAAGCAGGCCTGGTAGTGATGAAATCTCTGAGTGCTTGCTTGTTCACGAAAAATTTTCTTTTTCCTTCGCTTATAAAGCTTAGTTTGGCGGGATATGAGATTCTGGGTTGAAAATTCTTTTCTTTGAGGATATTGAATATTGACCCCCATTCTCTTCTAGTTTGTAGGGTTTCTGGTGAGAAGTCTGCTGTGAGTCTGATAGGCTTCCCTTTATGGGTAACGTGACCTTTCTCTCTAGCTGCCCTTAGAATTTTCTCCTTTATTTCAACCCTAGTGAACCTAGCGATTATGTGTCTTGGAGTTGCTCTACTGGAGGAATATCTTTGTGGTGTTCTCTGGATTAGCTGGAGTTGAGTATTGTCCTGCCTTACTAGATTAGGAAAGTTTTCCTGAATAATATCCTGAAGAATATTTTCCAACTTGGATTCATTCTCTTCATGACATTCAGGTACACCTATCAATCGTAAATTAGGTCTTTTCACATAGTCCCATATTTCTTGGAGACTTTGCTTATTCCTTTTTACTCTTTATTCTCTAATCTTGTCTTCTCGTTTCATTTCATTAAGTTGGTCTTCGACCTTTGATATCCTTTCTTCTGCTTGATCAATTCGACTGTTAAAACCTGTGCATACTTCACGGAGTTCTCGTATTGTATTCTTCAGGTCCATTAATTCACTTATATTCCTCTCTAAATTGTCTATTCTTGTTAGGATTTCGTCAAACCTTTTTTCAAGGTTCTTAGTTTCTTTACATTGAGCTAGAACATGTTCTTTTAGTTCACTAAAGTTCCTTATTATCCACTTTCTGAAGCCTAAATCTGTTAATGGAACGCACTCGTTCTCCATCAGGCCTTGTTCTCTTGTTGATGAGGAACTGTGATCACCTGTAGAAGGAGAGGCATTCTGATCTTGGGTATTCTCAGCCTTTTTACGCTGGTTTCTTCCCATCATTGTAAGTTCATCCACCTGTTGTCTCTGTAATCACCTACTTTCAAATTACGTCTCTGAGTGGAAGTCCAACTTGTTGATTCCCAGCCCCGAAATCTGAGCAACTCACTGTGCCCGCCAAAACAGCGGCATTAAGATTCGTGGTGCTTTTCTGCCCGGGAATCTCTGGTCTGGCTTCCCTCTTGAGTCCCTTCTTCAATCAGGTAAATAGGCAACTCTGCCTTCCTGGAGCTCCAAACATCGATCAGTCCCGTTTACTCTGCACCAAGAACTGCTGTGGTGGGGGGTAGGGGGGAGCCGGCAAAACCGTGACACCGGCCACAAGAGTTGCCCTGGCGACCCGTGGGGCTCCTCCGCTGGGAATCTTCCAGTCCATGGGTAACAAAAATTCGTCTGAAAGTGTGGCGTCCTCTCGTTCTGTGCATTTTCTCTGGGAGCTACAATCCCGAGCTGCTAGTGATCAGCCATCTTGGATCTCTCTCCAGTGTTATGCTTTATTGGTGCCTTCTACACAGGCTGAATTGGGTGCCCTTTGGGTAAATGCAGATCCTACAGATCCAGGGAAGATTCAACAATTTTTAAATTTTTTGTACAGATGGGGTCTCACTGTGTTGCCCAGGCTGGTTTTGAACTCCTGGGCTGAAGTGATCCTCCTGCCTCAACAACACAAAGTGCCAGGAGTATAGGTATGAGCCACTGTGCCCGGCCCTGACAAATTTGTTAAAGGCTTCAAAGCTAGAGGGGCAACCAGTAAACTGATAAACAGAGACAGATTTCAAATGACTGAAGAAATGCACCAAATTGAACAAGATGAGAATTTAACAAATTCCTCACTCTTGGGTTCAGGAAGCCAACTACTCACAGAGAATGGGGAAGCTATGGCTTAGCAGCATCATATGTAAAATACTTAAAGGGGGTCCCTAAAAAACCACTGACACCAGAGGATATACTCCAAAACAGCAGCAGGAGCTATTGTGTAATTCTTAATGATTTTAATTTTCTTCTTTTTTTCTTAGAGGCAGGGTCTCATTCTGTCATCCAGGCTGGAATGTAGAGATGCAATCATAGATCACTGTAACCTCAAACTCCTGGGCTCAGCCATCCTCCCACCTCAGCCTCCTGAGTAGCTGGTACTACAGGTGTGTGCCACCATGCCTGGCTAAATTTTTTTGTTTGTTTAGATGGAGTCTCGCTCTGTCATCAGGCTGGAGTACAGTAGCCCGATCTCGGCTCACTGCAACCTCTGCCTCCCAGGTTCAAGCAATTCTCCTGCCTCAGCCTCCCAAGTAGCTGGGACTACAGGTGCCCAACACAACTCCCAGCTAATTTTGCCTGGCTAAATTTTAAAGTTTTTTTTTTAGAGATAGAGTCTTGCTATGTTGCGCAGGCTGGTCTTGAACTCCTGGCCTTAAGGGATCCTGCCACCTTGGCCTTCCAAAGTGCTTGGATTACAGGTGTGTGCCTGATTTTTATTTTCTTTTATATGCTTTCCTTTATATTCCAAATTGCTTACAATGATAATTACTTTTATAATCATAAAAAGTTAAAAATTGCTGTTATTTTAGGCACCAGCAATATAAACATGGTCTGATAACGGAGGGCATAGTACTGCTCTACTTTGCACCACTCCTAGAATGCTCAGTTCATCTGGGTGTAACGATTGTTTTTTTTTTTTTTTTTGAGACAAGGTCTCTGCTAACTGTAACCTCCACCTCTTGGGTTCAAGCTATTCTCCTGCCTCAGCCTCTCAAGTAGCTAGGAGTACAGGCGGGCACCACCACGCCCTGTTAATTTTGTATTTTTAATGGAAACACAGTTTCACCATGCTGGCCAGGCTGGTCTCAAACTCTTAGCCTCAAGTGCTGGGATTGCAGGCATGAGCCACCGCATCCAACCTGGGTGTCACCGTTTTGAGATGAGCAGGCAAACCATGTCAGATAAGGAAAGCTTGCAAGAGAAAGCCCAGAGAGAAAAAAAGGGAGCCTAGAACTAAAATTCTATCTTCTAACATGCCAAGGCATGACCTGTACAAAAGAATGAACAGCGGAAACTGGAAGAAGACAGATGACTCCCCAACAGAAGGAAGAGCAAAACTGGATAAAAGCTAGGTGGCATCTTGGAGAGAGAATTCTTAGTACAGAATGGCTAATTGAACTAGCTGAGCATCAGAGCCCCTCTCAGCCTTAACTTTTGAATTTTTATAAATGGAAAGTGTTCTATTAGAATTCTCATTAAAACAAATTTTAAAATAAAAAATCTAGACATACTTAGAATGTCTATATGAAGAGGAATGATGAAATAAATTACAGGCCATCCATTCTGGAAACAGTTGCTAAAAGAATATGCTACAATATTACTGGGACAGGATATATCGTTAGATGAAAAAAGCAAACTGCCAGGTGGTATATGTAGTATGACTCCATCTTTGCTAAAAAAAAAAAAAAGAAAAAGAAAAGTATCTTGATCTAAAAGTCTTAACAACAACAACAAAACAAGTAAATTGGCAGGGTGCAGTGGCTCACGCTCATAATCCCAGCACTTTGGGAGGATTGCTTGAGGCCAGGAGTTTTGAATCCAGCCTGGGGAACATAGCGAGACCCTTGTTCTCTATATATTTTTAAGTAACCTTAAAAAAAACCCTATGCATATAGTTTGTACATAGAAAATGTCTAGAAAGCTATTTTCTGAGGGGCATGTATTACCTTTTAAATAAAAGAATATGTTTGGCAAGGTGGCTCACATCTACAATCCCAGCAATTTGGGAGGCTGAGGCCAGAGAATCGCTTGATACCAGGAGTTCAAGACCAGCCTGGGCAACATGGCAAAACCCTGTCTCTACAAAAAATACAAAATTAACGGGGAATGGTGGCATGCACCTGTGGTCCCAGCTACTTGGGAGGTGAGGTGGGAGGATCACCTGAGCCTGGGAAGGTTGAGGCTACAATTAGCTGTGATTGAGCCACTGTACTACAGTCTGGGTGAAATTGAGGCCCTGTCTTAGAGAGAGAGAGAGAAAGAAAGAGAGAAAGAGAGAAAGAGGAAAGAAAGAAAGAGAGAGAGAGAAATAAGAAAGAAAGAAAAGAGAAAGAAAGAGAAAGAAGGAAAGAAAAGAAAAGAAAGAAGAAAGAAAGAGAACAACCAACAACAAAATAAACTAAGTTCAGGAAAGCTGCTGGCATAAAAGGGGGAAATGCTGTATAGCTTTTCTTCCCTTCTCTCCTGTTTCTACCCCGTTTCTTTGTCCAAACAAAGGAATAATTATTAAATGGTGCTACGGTCTTTCCAAACCTTCCCTGCTCAGGTTTGAAAAGATTGTAGCACAATTGTAAGTGGAATATCAAAACAGAGGGACCATAAGATTGAAGGCCCCACCCAAATTCTAACCAACAGCAAATGACCTTCAAGATCTATTCTGTTCACTTACTCATTTTTTTTGTTAACCCAGATACTGGTTGGCTTTTTTGTGGCCCTTGTTCCCAGGCTGAGCTAAATCTCCTATCACTGAGGCATCAGATCTTTTGCCACCTGAGTCTGCCAGCCTACTTATTTGCTCTAGACCTGCCCAACAAAGGGCGGCTCCCCCAGTTCTTTCTGTGGGAAGCCACCCTGGAACTTGGCCCCCTTCCTTCTGCTTTCTCTTTCATGTGCACCAGCCAGTGGGGTGGAGTGAGACCTTAGGAGCAGTACACCGTGACAGAAAGAACACAGGCTCTGCAGTAAATCAGACTTGGTGCAAAATCCTGCCTCTACCATTACTAGCTGCATGGTCTTGGGAAATTATTTTAATTTTTGAAAATTTCATGGTGGCTCATGCCTGTAATCCCAGTACTTTGGGAGGTCAGGGCGGATGGATCACTTGAGGTCAGGAGTTTAAGACCAGTCTAGCCAAATATTGAAACCTGGTCTCTACTAAAAATACAAAAAATTAGCTGGGCATAGTAGCGCATGCCTGTGGTCCCAGCTACTTGGGAGGCTGAGACAGGATAATCGCTTGAACCCGGGAGGTGGAGGTTGCAGTGAACCAAGATCGCACCATTGCACTCCAGCCTGGGCGACAAGAGCAAAACTCCGTCTCAAAAAAAAAAAAAAAAAAAAAGAAAGAAAGAAAAGAAAATTCCTTAACTTCTCTGAACTTCAGTTTTTCCTTCTGTAAAATGAGAATAAAACCTGTTTCACAGGATTGTGGTGAGGAAGAAGTGCAATGAAAAATGCTGCTTTGGAAGGCTGAGATGGGAGGATCACTTGAGGCCAGGAGTTTGAGACCAGCCTGGGCAACATAGTAAGACCTAATCTCTACAAAAAATTATTAAAAACAAAAAAAAAAGAAAGAAAGAAAAATGCTAAGAGTCTAATACAGGGTTAGGACAACCTAGGCGGTAGCTGGTGCAACTACCTGGTGGTAAGAGATGAGCTTTACCTGGCAGGGTGGGCAGAGCCCATAAGGCACTGTTGCACTCTGCTGACTTACACACTGGGCACAACAGGCACAGTGCCCAGGGAGCACAATGCTTCTAAAGGCCCTTGAAAATGTTTTAAATGATTTTCTTTTTTTTTTCTTTGAGATGGAGTCTCGCTCTATCACCCAGGTTGGAGTGCAGTGGTCTTGGCTCACTGCAGCCTGTGCCTCCTGAGTTCAAGCGATTCTCCTGCCTCAGCCTCCTGACCAGCTGGGACTACAGGCGCACACCACCATGCCCAGCTAATTTATATATATATATATATATATATATATATATATATTTTTTTTTTTTTTTTTTTTTTTTTCAAGACAGAGTCTTGCACTGTTGCCAGAGCTGGAGTGCAATGGAGTGATCTTGGCTCACTGCAACCTCCGCCTCCCAGGTTCACATGATTCTCCTGCCTCAGCCTCCTAAGTAGCTGGGATTACAGGTGCCCGCCACTGAGCCTGACTAATTTTTTGTATCTTTAGTAGAGATGGGGTTTCACTATGTTGGTCAGACAGGTCTCGAACTCCTGACCTTGTGATCTGCCTGCCTCGGCCTCCCAAAGTGCTGGGATTACAGGTGTGAGCCACCTCACTTGGCTGATTTTCTTTTATAATCAGAAGGAAAAGAACCAAACTTTTAGGTCAAAGAAATATTAAGATTCTTATATCACTCAATTACTAATTATAAATACTAATTATATATTATATTAGTATTATCATATTCTTCCTTACACTGATGTGGTTGTAAAATCCAATTTTTAATATTTGGTTTAAATGAAGGAGAAGCCCACAAAGACAAAAGTGCCCAGGGCCCAGGAAAGTTATAATGTGGCCCTTACTTTCAAGGCTCCTGGAGGATATCTCCACTAGGAAGTCTTTATAGACTGGGGAAAGGGGATGTGAGGGAGGAATAGGTGGGAAGGTGAGAGAAGAGAGACGTCAAGATAGGGGTGGAAGGAAAGAGCTGACCCTTAGTGATCCCATCATTTAAGGTATAAGCTTTCTTCCTGTCTCTGATTTATCTTCTTTTGTCTGTTCCTGTCTCTGAACTTACATTTGCTTGGACCCAGTGGGTAGGAAACTCTCCTAAAACATCACTTTACTCACGTCACTCACTGGATCAAGAATGCAGCCAGGTGAGGCGGCTTATGCCTATAATCTCAACAACTCAGGGGCAGAGGCAGGAGCATGGCTTCAGGCCAGGAGAGTGGTCTGAGCAACATAGGGAGACCCTATCTCTACAAAAAATTTGAAAAGTAGCCAGGCGTGATGGTGCATGCCTATAGTCCCAGCTGCTCAGGAGTCTGAGGTGGAAGGATCCTGCAAGCCCAGATGTTAGAGTCTGTAGTGAGCTAAGATTGAGCCACTGCATTCCAGCCTGGGCAACAGAGCAAGATCCTATCTCTTTATATATAGATATATATAATTTTTTTTTTTTTTTAAAGACAGTGTTTCACCATGTTGGCCAGGCCGATCTTGAACTCCTGACCTCAGGTGATCTGCCCGCCTCGGCCTCCCAAAGTGCTGAGATTACAGGCATGAGCCACCATGCCCGGCCAATCCCATCTTTTAAATTAAAAAAAAAAAAAAAAAAAAAAAAAAGAGGGCTGCCTCAATAATCAATTAAAAAAATTTTTTAAAGGATATAAATAAACAACTGAACAACAACAAAACAACTCAACTAAAAATGTGACAGGACTTGAACAGTCATTTCTCCAAAGATATGCAAGTGGTCAATCAGCACATGAAAAGACACGCCACATCACTATCACTAGGGAAATGCAAATCCAAACCACAATGAGATACCACTTCACACACATTATAATGACTACTATCAAACAGAAAGTAACAAGTGTTGGCAGGGTTGTAGAGAAACTGGAACCTTCATGCATTACTGGTAGGAATATAAAATGGTGCAGCCACTGTGGAACACTGGATGGTGAAGTCACAAAACAAATTAAACACACAATTACCACATGATATAGCACTTCCACTTCTGAGTCTACATCAAAACAACTGAACGCAGAGTCTCAAAAGATATTTGTACACCCATGTTTATAACAGCATCAATAGTCAAAAGGTTGAAGCAACCCAACTGTTCATCATAGATGAATGGATAAACAAAATGTAATACATACATACAACAATATTATTCAGCCTTGAAAAGGAAGAAAATTGTGACGTGCTACAATACAGATGAACCTTGAAAATATTATGCTAAGTGAAGTCAGCCAGACACAAAAGGACTATGGTATCATTCTACTTACGTGAAGTACCTAGAGTTAGTCAAATTCATACAGACAGCAAATAGAATGGTGGTTGCCAGGGGGATGGGGAGTCAGTGTTTAATGGGTGTAAGGTTTCAGGGTGGGAAGGTAAAGTTCTGGAGATGGATGGTGGTGATGAACGTGAATTACTTAATACAGTAGTTCCCCCTTATCTGCGGTTTTGCTTTCACAGGTTTCAGTTACCCGTGGCCAACAGCAGTCCAAAAACATTAAACAGATATTTAATAGAAAAAGAAAATTCCAGAAATGAACAATTCATACTTCTAAATTATGTGCCATTCTGAGTAGCAAGATGAAATCTCATGCCCTGCTCATCCTGCCTGGAAAGTGAATCATCCTTTTGTATCCATGCTATAAATGCTTAGTAACTGGCTGTCATGATATCACAGCCCTTGTGTCCAAGTAACCCTTATTTCACATGATAAGGGCCCCAAACCACAAGATAGTGATGTAGTTTGGACCTGCCAACAAATGCTTCCTTTAAGTGAAAAGGTGAAAGTTCTTGACTTTATAAAGAAAAAGAATTGTATACTGAGGTTTCCAAGATCTACAGTAAATAAGATATTTTAAGCGAGAGAGACCACTTTCACATAACTCTTATTACAATAGTTATACCTGTTCTATTTTATTATTATTGTTAAACTCTTACTATGCCTAATTTATAAGTTAAGCTTTATCATAAATACGTATTTATAGGAAAAAACATAGCATAGATGGGGTTCAGTACGATCTGAGATTTCAGGCCCCTACGGGGGCTTCTGGAATGACTCTCCTGTGGGTAAGCAAGGACTACTCCACCACTGAACTGTCTGCCCAAAAATGGCTAAAATGGTAACACTTGTGCTATGTTTATTTTACCATAAATTTTAAAAAAGAATAAAAGCCTGGGCACGGTGGCTCACACCTGTAATCCCAACACTTTGGGAGGCAGAAGGTGAGTGGATCACTTGAGGCCAGGAGTTCAGGACCAGCCTGGCTAACATGGCAAAACCCCATCTCTACTAAAAGTATAAAAATTAGCCAGGTGTGGTAGCGCACGCCTGTAGTTCCAGCTACTAGGAAGGCTGAGGCAGGAGAATTGCTTGAACCCAGTGGGCAGAGGTTGCAGTGGGCCAAGACCGAGCCATTGCACTCCAGCCCGGGTGACAGAGCAAGACTCTGTCTCAAAAAATAAATAAATAAAATAAAATAAAAAAGAAAAAAAAAGTAAACAGCTCCCCTTTGCCGAGGTTCTAATCCTCAGCTAGCTGCCAAGGTATCACCTCTTTTTCCTTGTGAGCAAGCTTATTCTGGAGGTCCTCTGCCCTCCCGCTTCCTGAACATCCTCCAGGGTAAATCGTCTTGGTGGCTTCTCACATGGTATGAGGTATTCTACCTTTACCTAGAGCAGATACACGTGAAAACGTATTCTATCCTTCTCTAAGATACCTGCTGCGCTCCTTTATAAGAACTTTGTCCATCTTTCAAGGGCAAGGCTCAGATCCCCTCCCTCACCCACTCATGAAGCCTTTGCTGACCCATTTCTCCCTTCTGCTTCCCCCACCCCTTTTTTCTGAGACAGGGTCTTGCTCTGTCAACCAGGCCAGAGTGCAGAGGCATGATCTTAGCTCACTGCAACCTCCATCTCCTGGGCTCAAGGGATCCTCCCACCTCAGCCTTCTGAGTAGCTGGGACCACAGGTGTATACCACCATGCCTGGCTGATTTTTTGATTTTTTTGTAGAGACAGGGTTTTGCAAAGTTGCCCAGGCCTGTCTCGAACTCTTGGGGTCAAACAATCTGCCTGCCTTGACATCCCAAAGTGCTAGGATTACAGGCATGAGCCACCGCACCTGGCCATTTCTCTCTTTTATCTCTTCTCACCAGACAACTAAAAGTCTGAAAAGTGTGCATTACCAGTCACAGAGGACACTGTCTTAGACTTCCATTGCTGTCACTCACCTGTTTCCACATCAGTAAAAGCAGGGAATGTCTGTTCTAATGACAAGTGTGACTGTGTATAGGAAGACAAAGGTGTATAGACCAACCAAGGGTTTGTTCCTCCCTCTTCCTAACTAGCACATGCTGAAAACAGTCAGTAAATAACTGATAGTTTGTCCCGCCCAGCCTCATAATGAACCAAAAGGTGGGCATCCATTCTCAGAGTGCTGAGCAGTAGAGCCCAGCCTCAGCACACCTTCAGGGAACAATGGGGTTTTGATGCTGGGTCTGAATGGAATTAGAAAGTCAGTAGAATCCCTTTCAAGAAAAGAGGGGTTTCTAACAAACACCCAGTACTAATAACCCATATGACTGAGTGCTTACCAGATACTACACACTCTTCTAGATGTTTTACATGGGTTGTCTCATTTAACCTTCATAAATCATAAGTTAGGTACTATTTTCCCTATTTTGTGAATGATAAAACTGGAGCTTAGAGGTTAGAAATACTATCTTTAGCAGGTTTTTAAAAAAGGATTTCACTGTTACCTTTGAAGATTCCTTTTCCACATTTAACTATAAGGGTTTCTGCTACATTCTTTGCCATAGCTATAAATTATTAAAGGAATGAATGTAAGCCCTTCCTTTAGACTTATAAAATAAACCTTCCTTCCTTCCTTCCTTCCTTATCCTCCTTCCCTCCCTCCCTCCTTCCCTTCCTTCCTTCCTGCCTTCCATTTATTTTATTTTTTTGATGGGCTCCCGCTCTGTCGCCCAGGCTGGAGTGCAGTGGCACAATCTTGGCTCACCTCTGCCTCCCAGGTTCAAGCAATTCCTGTGCCTCAGTCTCCTGAGTAGCTGGGATTACAGGTGTGCATCACCACACCCGGCTAATTTTTTTGTGTGTGTTTTTAGTATAAATGGGATTTCACCATGTTGGCCAGGCTGGTCTTGAACTCCTGACCTCAGGTGATCCACCTACCTTCGCCTCCCAAACTGCTGAGATTACAGGCGTGAGCCACTATGCCCGGTCTCTTTCTTTCTCTCTTTTAAATTAGAGATGGGTCTCGCTATGTTGCCCAGGCTGGTCTCAAACTTCTGGCCTTAAGGGATCCTCCTAAGTGGTAGTGCCAGAACTGACCCACATTCATGAGACTTCAAATTAAAACCGAACTAAGGGGCACACTCTAGTTGCCTCCTGCTTCCTCCCAGGCCTTTCCCGTGTGAGGCAGGCAGGGAGAGGTGGGAGTCTTCCCACCTGGGCTGAGGCTTCCAGGACTGGTCTGCGGAAGGCGATGTTGAACAATTCTCTTTCACTGGGATTAGGAAAGGTCTTCACCTACCTCTTGGAGAAGGAGTGGTCAGGAGGCTGGTCATTGTCACTAGTGGTTGAGTTCCTTGGAGAAGAGGCAGATCTGTAGGAAGAGGGGCAAAGACAGGAATGTGGCGGGTGGGCCCCTGGGGCTTTGAGTCCTGGAAATCCCAGGAAAGCCTCTGGCGCCAGGTTTTCCTAGGTCCCTTCCCTCTTTCCTCTTGTCTTCTTCTGGTTTCCCTGAGTACCCCCTCAGGCTCCAGGTACCACGCTCTCCCCTGGAGCAGGTCTGAGGCCGCAAGCACTTGCGGAGGTGGGTGTTACCTTCGTATGCTCTCTCCCGATCCTTTCACTGGGCCACGAAATTTACCTAAGACGTCTCTCAAGGCCTGAGAAAGTCAGGCAAAGGTTCGCAAATCAGCGGCGGACCCAGTTTCACCAAAGCGCGGTAACAGGTACCCTGGGATTCCACAGCCCGGCGTTCTGGTGACGCCGTCCACCAGGTGTCAGGAGAGAGCCGGGAAGCTCAGGACCCGCGCCCAGGTTCCGGAGCGGAGGGGCGCAGCGCGGTATTTCGGCCGGGACCGGGAGGCGAGGCCCGTGGGCCGCCTTCTGGCCCGCCTGGGACGCCGGGCTGCCGGGCTGGGCCGCCCGCTCCGGGCCTGCTTTCGCCGTTCAGGGCGCCGTCCGTGCACAGCCTGCTGACCCTCACTTGGCCCCAGCCCGGGCCTCGAGCCCGGGAGACCCTCGACGCCCCTGCGGACGTGGGGTGGACGCGGAGGGCTGGGTCGGTCCTCGCCCCGCGGCCCCGCCCCCGGCCCCACCCCGACCCCCCCGCGTTACCAGCACCTGGCGGGGTGCCCTGCGCTGGGGGCTGCCGGTGTGTCCCGTAGCCGCGTTCCTGCCGCCGCGACCCTGGGCTCCAGCCGAGCGCAGAGCTTCGGCCGCTCCAGGTTTCGGTTCCTGCCGCGGCCGAGGTGGCTGCGGCGAGTGTGGACGACCCGGCTCTGCGGCGCCCCCGCCCTCCCCTCGTGCTCACCTTTCCAGTCCGACGGGCTGCCGGGGAAGGGACGGCGCCGCTCCGCGCGTCCTTTTGAACTCGACGGGGGCGGGCACCGCGGAGCCGCGGAGGCCGGTGGAGGCCGACCGTGGACCCCGAGCGGAGGGAGCCGCGGTGGCGCGCGGGGTTGGCGTAGAGGCCGGAGGGGGTTGGGGGGGCAGGCCGACGGGGTGGGACAGGAAAAGCGGAGAGAATCCGCCCTCTGCAGGTCCCCTCGTTTCCCCTGGGAGGAAAGGCTGCCTGCCCTTCTCCGATTGTCACTTTACCCTCCATCCGGAGCCGCTTCCTCTCTCGCCCCGAGGCTCTCGTGTGGGACGAGATCGGAGCCGCGGGCTAACTGGGATCCGTCCCATTTCCCTGGGCTTGACGTTCTCTGAATTTTCAGCTAATGTGGAAAGTTACATTTATTTGCATTTGTTTATCACTTGCTCACATAGGTCTGTGTCCCAAAGCTCGGCAGATGAGCGAATTTAGCTAGCACACCCCAGGCCGTGAAGCAGGGAGGTGAAGCGGGGAAAGCCACAAGCCTCACCCAGGTCTTCCCAGCTGGACGTTCTCGTGGGGCAGCATTGAGCAGCGGTCAGGAGTGTCATGGACTTTGGATTCAAACAGCCCCAGCTCCTCTGCTTGCTAGCTGGGTGACTTTGGGCAAATTACTTAATATCTCGAAAATCTGTTTCCTCATTCCTAAAATGCGAGGCTGAAAGTGATCATGCCTATAAAGCCATCTCATATCCATGGTTCTAGAGCCTGGTGAGCACTTCAATTTGAATAATGAGTACCGTGCTTTAGCTACCTCTTGACTCACTCGTTTGCGGCAGGAAATGTTCCCAAATTAATCAGAATAATTCAGTGACTAAGAGGATGTAATACTATAGAACACAGGCACTGGAATCAGCTCTGCTGTGTGGTCTTGAACAAGTTGCTTTGGTTTCATTTCTCTTACCTGATAGAGTGACTGTCGGGACGAAATGAGTTAGTAAATATGTACTGTAAAGCATTAGAACCTTGCCTGGCGCATAGTAAGTGCTCAGTAAAGGCTATCTATTGTTACCTTGGCTTCCAGTTTAGGGTTGGAACCCTGTGATTATTCCTTCCCTCCCAGTGATACAAACTTCTGTGCTTACTTCGCACTCCTGTGCGTTTGTGAACCAGTATTTATACAGAAATACTTTCTATAGAAAGGCATCATCAGATTGTGCATGTTAATCCAGGGAACAGACTGAAAGAGAAGGTCTCAGAGGAGAGAGACATAAAGGGAGAAAACAAAACAAAGCCATAAATAAAGCAAGAGTAGTTGCTTTTATTCCTAAAGAGTTCATGATAAAAGAAACCAGAGGGCCGGGCGCTGCGACTCATGCCTGTAATCCCAGCGCTTTGGGAGGCTGAGGCAGGTGGACCACCTGAGGTCAGTAGTTCAAGATCAGCCTGACCAACATGGTGAAACCCCTTCTCTACTAAAAATACAAAAATTAGCTGGGCGTGGTGGCACACACGTGTAATCCCAGCTACTCGGTAGGCTAAAGCATGAGAATCGCTTGAACCTGGGAGGCAGAGGTTGCAGTGAGCCGAGATCATGCCATTGCTATCCAGCCTGGGCAACAAGAGCAAAACTCAATCTCAAAAAAACCCAAACAGACACAAAAAACAAAAACAGAGGAGGAAAACAACAAAAAAGTGATGAAACTCATTTTATGTAAATATATTGTGAGAAATATATGTAAATATATGCATGGGAAAATGCCAATCCAACCAAGAAAGGCAAAGAAAGTGACATGCTGGCTACACATACGTAACTTAATAAAAGAAAGGTCAACCTGGCTTGTCCTCAGATAAGAGAATATCCAAGAGAAAAGGAAATTCAAATCCTGCAGGGCTAAATCCAAAGGACAATTGCTGGGACTGACATACTCTAGTTGACCACCCTGATCAGGAATTCCAGGAGAGGCTGAGATCATTCTTGTACCTGGGTTTGTCTCTTTCTCATTTTCTATTATGTGTTGAAGATTGTTTAGAACTACAGACTCAGAAGCTATCTGGCTCAACTGACTACTGATTTGCTGTCACTTTCACAATTTTGACAGTTGTTAATAATGTTCCCTCAATAAGCACCTTTTTATTTCTCTTTAAAATGTAACCGGCGGGGTGGGGTGGCTCATGCCTGTAATCTCAGTACTTTGGGAGGCCAAGGCAGGCGGATCACCTGAGGTCAGAGTTCAAGACCAGCCTGGCCAACATGGTGAAACCCCGTCTCTTCTAAAAATACAAAAATTAGGCAGGCATGGTGGCGTATGCCTATAGTCCTAACTATTCAGGAGGCTGAGGCAGGAGAAGCGCTTGAACCCAAGAGGTAGAAGTTGCGGTGAACTGAGATCGTACCACTGCACTCCAGCCTGGGCAACAGAGCGAGACTCTGTCTCAAAAAAAAACAAAAAATCCTAAATAACTAAAATAGTATAATTGGATTGTTTGTAACACAAAGGATAAATGCTTGAGGGGATGGATCCCCATTCTCCATGATATGATTTTATTATGCGTTGCATGCTTGTATCAAAATATCTCATGTACCCCATAAATGTATATATCTACTATGTACCCACAAAAATTAAACATTAAAAAAATAAAAATGTAATCTTAAAAAGTTTGCTGATACATGATACATTTTTGTTTTGTTTTGTTTTTTGTTTTTTTTGACAGGGTCTTGCTCTGTCACCCAGACTGAAGTGCAATAGCGTGATCTTGGCTCACTACAACCTCTGCCTCCCAGGTTCAAGTGATTCTCCTGCCTCAGCCTCCCAAGTAGTTGGGATTACAGGTGGATAATTTTTTGTATTTTTAGTAGAGATGGGGTTTTGCCATGTTGGCCAGGCTGGTGTCGAACTCCTCACCTCAGGCAATCCACCTGCCTCCGCCTCCCAAAGTGCTGGGATTACAGGGGTGAGCCACCATGCTCAGCCTGATACGTGATTTTTTAAAATGTAGTCACATACTTCATTTTATTTTATTTTTTGAGATGGAGTCTCACTCTGTCGTCCAGGCTGGAGTGCAGTGGTGTGATCTCGGCTCACTGCCACCTCCACCTCCTGGGTTCAAGCGATTCTCCTGCCTTAGACTCCAGAGTAGCTGTGATTACAGGTGTGCACCACCACGCCTGACTAGTTTTTGTATTTTCAGTAGAGACAAGATTTAT
This sequence comes from Aotus nancymaae, assembly GCF_030222135.1. NCBI lineage: Eukaryota > Metazoa > Chordata > Mammalia > Primates > Aotidae > Aotus > Aotus nancymaae. Next base: position 35,143,838 of record NW_026988428.1, read on the forward strand.
CTTGTTGGCCAGGCTGGTTCAAACTCCTGACCTCAAGTGATTGCCCACCGCAGCCTCCCAAAGTGCTGGGATTGCAGGTGTGAGTCACTGAGCCTGGCCAACATACCTCATTTAAGAAGTGTAAACATACAGAAAAACAGGATCCAATATGCACATGCTCAGCACCCAGTCTGTTGTAAAATAAAGACTATTGAAAGCAGTGTGCGTATTGTGCTCTTTGGTGTATGCTCTCTATCTGGATGTCATGTCTCAAGTTCTCTGCATGTCTTACCTAGTCTGTCAGTATGTCCTTCAAACTGCTGGAGGGCAGGGACTGGAGGATGCTCTTGCAATTAATTCTGTATAGAGAGGCATACAGATAGATGATTAACAAAGCCTTGTGGTGGTGAACTACCAGTGTTCTCCAGGGATTAAAATGCTAAACCTCAGAAACTGCAACAGCCATCCTTTTGTCAACAGACCTCAAGGGGCCTCAGGGGAGGGGACAGGAGACATTCACCTCCACCCAGTTTTATTGGCCTTCAGCCCCATGTTGTGCTGCTGCCAGGATGGCAGTTTTTCCCCTGGACAACATTACCATTTTGTCAGTCAGGGTAAACAAGCTGTTCCCCAAATGGCCCTATCCATCCTAGGTAAGCATGCTGGCCTTTTCCCCTGCCTCCTTGGAGCCTTCAGTAGGGCCATATGCAAACAAAGTGCCAATCTCAAAACTGAGCAAAATTTTTCACTTCAGGTGTGCCTCTATTGCAGCAGTTACTGCTTGTCTGCCCCACCAGACTGTAAGTCCCTAGAAGTCTCTGGCACATGCCAAAGAGGACCAGTCTCCTGAGGAGAGGAGGGAAAGCCCTGGAGAGAAAAGGGTTGAGGGCCTTGTGCAGCTAGGGGCCTCTGTTGCCAGCACTTTCCCTGTATCACTCCCAGCAGTGATTCTGAATGCCAAGGGAGTAGAACACCTTTTAGGAGAGCTATGAAAAGGGACAGGCACTAGGGCTTTTATCATTTGAAGAACAACTCTCCTCTCGGGAAATGCAAGCTTCTCTCCATTACTGCTGTACACAGTAGAGATCCTTTGAAGATAATCCTTTTTTTTTTTGAGACTGGGTCTTATTCTGTTGCCCAGGCTGGAGTGCAATGGTGTGATGAAAGACCACTGCAGCCTTGATTTGGACTCAAGATATCCTCCTGCCTCAGCCTATGGAGTGGCTGGGGCTACAGGCATGTGCTACTATGCCCAGATAATTTTTTATTTTTTGTGGAGATGGGGTCTTGCTTTGTCACCCAGGCTGACCTTGAACTCGGGCTGAAGCAATCCTCGAGTCTTGGCCTCCCAAAGCAAAGATGATGCTTTTTAAAGAGTAACATCAGTCTGGCCATCATGGCGAAACCCCATCTCTACAAAAAATACTAAAATTAGCCAGGCATGGTGGCAGGTGCCTGTAATCCAGCTACTCGGGAAGATGAGGCAGGAGAATTGCTTGAACCTGGAAGGCAGAGGTTGCAGTGAGCTGAGATAGTGCCACTGCACTCCAGCCTGGGCAACAGAGCAAGACTGTCTCAAAAAGAAAACAATAATTCACCCTCCTCATTATGATCCCCTCCTATCACTGGTCTTCTTCCCCTCATAGGCACTAACATGTCTGGTAATAGTGCCAGTCACAGTTCGCCATTTCCCTGGCCATAGGATGGACACATCATGCAAATTGGGCCAGTTAGATTCTTTCTCTAGGGAATGTGGATCTAGAGACCACACAGTGGCAGAAGGTGGCAGCTGCTGGAGGGGCTGTCCACACATTCCTGACATTCCTGCTGCAGATATCCTGGGGCTGGTTCTTGTTCTTCCTGCAGCCTGGTTCTTTTGCTTCTATGAGCTGCCTGATATCCTTCCAACATATTCTTTTTTTTTTTTGAGACAGGGTCTCACTCTGTTGCCCAGGCTGGAGTGCACTGGTACAATCTCAGCTCACTGCAACCTCTGCCTCTGGGGTTCAAGCAATTCTCATTGCCTCAACCTCCAGACTAGCTGTGACTACAGGCACACAATGCCATGCCCAGCTACTTTTTGTGTTTTTTGGTAGAGATGGGGTTTCATTGTGTTGCCCAGGCTGGTCTCAAACTCCTGAGCTCTGCCAGGAAATCTGAAGCGATCTGCCCACCTCAGCCTCTCAAAGTACTGGGATTATAGGCATGAGCCACTGCAACCGGCCCCAACATATCCTTTTTTTTCCAGACAGAGTCTCACTCTGTTGCCCAGGCTGGAGTGCAGCAGTGCAATCATGGCTCACTGCAACCCCTGCCTTCCAGGCTCAAGCGATCCTCCCACCTCAGCCTCCCAACTAGCTGATACCACAGGTACATGCCACCAGGCCTGGCTAATTTTTTATAGAGACAGGATCTCACTATGTTACCCAGGCTGGACTTGAACTCCTGAACTCAAGCGATCCTCCGGCCTCTGCTTCCCAGTGCTGGGGTTACAAGTGTGAACTACCATGCCCAACCCCAACGTATCCTTTATTGCTTAATTTTGTCAGTTTGTTACTTGCAAACAGAGAACCCAAATGAATGTACTTCCTTCTGTAGTCACTATTACAGGGAATGATGACATCACCAAGTTCTAGTCTCTCAAGCCTAATTTAGAGTAATTCTTGGCTGAGTGCTGTGGCTCACGCCAGTAATACCTGCACTTTGGGAGGCCATGGCAGGTGGATCAATTGAAGTCAGGAGTTTGAGACCAGCCTGGGCAACATGGTGAAACCCTGTCTCTACTAAAAATACAAAAATTAGCCGGGCGTGGTGGTGTGCGCCTGTAATCCCAGCTACTCGGGAGGCTTAGGCAGAATAACCACTTGAACCTGGGAAGCGGAGGTTGCAGTGAGCCAAGATTGCACCATTGCACTCCAGCGTGAGCAACAAGAGTGAAACCCCATCTCAAACAAAAAAAAAAAAGGAAAAAAAAATTCTTAAAACCTCAGTTTTCATCATGTGTCTCCTTCTAGCCCATCACTAAATCTTGCCCATTCTGCTCCCTGCTCAATATTCTGTCTTGTTAAAGATCTTATATTTACCCCCCCATCACTGTTTCCCTCATACCTAGTACTAGTACTCAGTGCTTGGTAGACAGCTGATGCTCAGCAAATGCTTGCTGAATGGCTGAACGAATGGTGAGACAATCTCCTCTAAAAACAAGAGCAAAGGTAGAAGGGTTTTGGCATTTATGTGTGCTTATCAAGGTGGCAGGACTTCAGAGCTATTTTTAAAAAATGTTTTCACAAATATTTCCATAGAAAGTAATGATAGGACTTGAATCCAAGACTTCCTTTTAAATTTTTTTTTTTTTTAGACAGGGTCTCCCTCTGTCAGGTTGGTGTGCAGTGGTATAATTGTGGCTCCTTGCAGATTCAACCTCCCAGGCTCCAGTGACCCTCCCTCCTCACCTTCCTAAGTGGCTGGGAGTACAGGTGCGCTCTACCATGCCTGGCCTAGTTTTTAAATTTTTCGTAGAGATGGGGGTCTCTCTATGTTGCCCAGGCTGGTGTCAAACTCCCGTGTTCAAGTTATCCTCCTGCCTCAGCCTCCCAAAGTGCTGAGATTAAAGGTGTAAGCCACCGCACCCAACCCTTTAAACATTTTTTTAAAAAATAAGAGATGGAGATCTCACCATCTTGCCCAGCCTGGTCTCGAACTTCTGGGCTCAAGCAATCTTCCCCCCTTGGCCTCCCAAAGGAATCCAGGACTTCTGACTCCAAATATCTTGCAATTTCCAGGATATGATGATGATTATTATACTTTGTATCCTATCCCTTCACTTGCGGTTTCATATCTTCCTCTCTTGTGCTCAGACCCTTACTTATACCAGGTACTAGATTGTAAACACTAGATACAGCTCTAAAATGTTATTACCCCTTTGCAAGTGTATCTGCTTATCAACCAAAGTGGGGAGGACATGCAGGATTATGAAGAAGAGTCTGTGGCCCTTGGTATCATAAAAGAATTACAGTCAGGAATTAGGGTGAGCTGGGGTCAGGGATGTGACTAAAGCTTTCTGAACCCGGGGCAGAATCAATAACCGTACCTAAGTGGAAAACAGTGTGCTGAGTTGAAACAATGCCCTGTGTCAAATAATCCACAGAGAGTCAGAATCAGACTTTATTTAACAATCTGAAAATGTGTTCTTCTGGCTTTAAGTCTTACAAAATGAGTCATAAGTCAAAGACAGATTTGTTCACTATCCTCTGAGTATGTGTGGTGATGTCTCTGTATAGACAAGTGTCTGTGTCTATAGATACTTTTACTTTTTATTGTGATTATAGCTTCACTTTAATGTATAAAGTCTTATTCTAATAATGCTAAAACCTTAATTAAATATTCCCTGAGTCTAAATTCTCTTCTCCCCAGCCTGCCTCTCTCCATTCCTCCCATAAGGCTGCTCCCCGACCTCCATTAATGCCAGGTCTTTAGAGAGCACCAGCATTCCTACTGAGAACCCAGGGATGAATGCTGGTTCTTATATCCCTCTGACCTATACCCTCTGGTTGAAGAGCTTCTCTGGGGAGGTGTGGGTAGGGGGAGTCTTGGCAGTTTCTCTTCAGAGCTGTGCATTTTCACTTGTAGAAACCTGGAAAGTAAACATGATTGTGTTAGGTGTTGACCTGCCTTCCCACCAATGACTTATGGAAGGGTTAAACTCAATTTGCTTCTACTGAATTATACTTCATGTAATGCCACTGGCCTTTTTTGAGGGAGGCAATGTGAAACTGGTTGTTGGGATTATTGCAAAGACTTGTTGCAGATATTGTTCATTACATCATCTCTTTATGATGATTCACAGGAGAATTTTCTTTTTTTTTCTTTTCGATACATAGTCTTGCTCTGTCTCCCAGGCTAGGGTATAGTGGCACAATCATAGCTAACTGTAGCCTTGAACTCCTGGGCTCAGGTGATCTCACTTCAGCCTCCAAGTAGCTAGGACTACAGGAACACACAACCATGCCTGGCTAATTTATTAAAAAAATTTTTGAAGTTGGGTGTGGTGGCTCACACCTACTTTGGGAGGCTGAGGTGGGTGGATCATTTGAGGTCAAGAGATCGAGACCAGCCTGGCCAACATAGTGAAACCCTGTCTCTACTGAAAATACAAAAATTACCTGGGCGTGGTGGTATGTGCCTGTAATCCCAGGTGCTTGGGAGGCTGAGGTAGGAGAATTGCCTGAACCTGGGAGGTGGAGGTTGCAGTGAGCTAAGATCATGCTATTGCACTCCAGCCTGGGCAACAGAATGAGATTCCATTTCAAAAAAAATATATTGTTGCCTAGAATGGTCTTGAACTCCTGGGCTTAAGTGATCCTTCTACCTCGGCCTCCCAAAGTGTTGGGACTACAGGTGTGAGCCACTTTACCCAGCCTCTTTTTCATCTTAGTAGGAGTTGTTGTTCTCTTAAGGAATGAGCATCATTTCTGGTGAGTTAGATCGTTAATATTAAAAAAAAAAAGAATGAATGAGCATCATGAATTGGGTTAACTGACAGAATTTTCTCTTCTTGGATTTTAGAAAGTCTGGAACCAATTTCACGGTCATCCTTAGTAAGCTTATTTTATAGAATGCATTTTTTGTACTTGCCTAATTCAATGGCTCCATTTTCTATCACTGTCCTGTCTGATATAATTTTCTGCTATATGTTGTGTGTGTATATTAATAAATATAAATACATACAGCTCATGTGGTGCATAAGGACGTTTTGGTCAACAATGGACTCTATATACAAAGGTAGTCCCATAACATTATAATGGAGCTGAAAAATTTCTACTGCCTAGTGACGTGGCAGCTATTATCAAAATTGCAGCCTTCATAACATCACAGCCCAATACATTATTCACATATTTGTGACGATGCTGGTATAAACAAGCCTACAGCGCTGCTAGTTGTAAAAAGTATAGCAAATGCATTATGTACAGTATATGACATTGATAACAATAACAACTATATTACTTGATGCATCTAATATACTATACTTCAAAAAATATTTTTCTATATATATTATTTTTGAGACAGAGTCTCACTCCATCGCCCAGGCTGGAGTGCAGTGGCACAATCCCGGCTCACTGCAGCCTCCATATCCCGGGTTCAAGGGATTCTCATGTTCTTGTGCTTCAGCCTTCCAAGTAGCTGGGACTACAGGTGTGCGCCACCATGCCCAGCTAATTTTTGTATTTTTAGTAGAGATGGGGTTTCACCATGTTGGCCAGGCTGGTCTTGAACTCTGGGCCTCAAGTGATAAGCCTGCCTCAGCCTCTCAAAGTGCTGGGATTACTGGCATGAGCCACCACGCCCAGCCTACAATACATTTTATTATTATTTTAGTGTGTATTCCTACTTATTAAAAAAAATTCTGCTTATTGGCTGGGCATGGTGGTTGACGCCTGTAATCCCAGCACTTTGGGAGGCTGAGATAGGCAGATCATGAGGTCAGGAGTTCAAGATTAGCCTGACCAACATGGTGAAACTCCATCTCTACTAAAAATACAAAAATTAGCCAGGCGGGTGGCACACACCTGTAATTCCAGCTACTCAGGAGGCTGAGGTAGGAGAACTGCTTGTACCCAGGAGGCGGAGTTTGCAGTGAACCAAGATCATGCCATTGCATTCCACCCTGGGCGACAGAGCAAGACTCTGTCTCAAAAAAAACGTTCTGCTTATTAAAAAAAACATTAACTGTAAAACAGCCTCAAGTAGGTCCTTCAGGAGGAGGCATTGTTATTACAGGAGATGACAGCTTCATTTGTGGTAATGCTCTCAAGATCTTCTAGTGGGATAAGATGTAAAGGTAGAAGACAGTGATATGGATGATCCTGACCCTAGGCCAATGTATGTTTGTGTGTTTTTATTTATTTGTTTATAGACGGTGTCTAGCTATGTTGCCCAGGTTATATTTGGACTTGTGGGCTCAAGTGATCCTCCTGCCTCAGCCTCTTGCATAGCTGTAACTACTACAGGTATATGCCACCACATCCAGCTCTGTGTCTTAGTTTTTGACAAAGTTTCAAAAAAACAGCAAAAAATGTAGAAAAAAGCTTACAGAATAAGGATATAAAGAAAATATGTTTTGGCCAGGTGCAGTGGCTCACACTTGTAATCCCAGCACTTTGGGAGGCCAAGGCAGGCAGATCACCTGAGGTCAGGAGTTCGAGACCAGCCTGACCAACATGGAGAAACCCTGTCTCTACTAAAAATACAAAATTAGCCAGGTGTGGTGGCACATGCCTATAATCCCAGTCTCTACTAAAAATACAAAATTAGCTAAGTGTGGTGGTGCATGCCTGTAATCCCAGCTTCTTGGGAGGCTGAGGTAGGAGAATCACTTGAACCTGGGTGGCAGAGGTTGCTATGAGCCGAGATGGCACCACTGCACTCCAGCCTGGGTAAGAAAATGAAACTCCATGAGCTGGGCACAGTGGCTCACGCCTGTAATCCCAGCACTTCGGGAGGCCGAGGTGGGTGGATCACGAGGTCAAGGTATCAAGACCATCCTGGCCAATATGGTGAAACCCCGTCTCTACTAAAAATACAAAAATCACCTGGGTGTGGTGGCACACGCCTGTAGTCCCAGCTACTTGGGAGGCTGAGGCAGGAGAATCGCTTGAACCTAGGAGGTAGAGGTTACAGTGAGCGGGGATTGTGCCACTGCATTCCAGCCTGGCAACAGAGCAAGAGCAAGACTAAGTCACAGGGAAAAAAAAAAACACAAAAATAGAATGAAACTCCATCTCAAAAAAAGAAAGAAAAATATATTTTAATAGTGTAGCCTAAGTGTATAGTATTTATAGAGTCTACAGTGGTGTACAGTAATGCCTTCGGCCTTCACATTCACTCACCATTTACTCACTCACTCACCCAGAGCAGCTTCCAGTCCTGCAAGCTCCATTCATGATAGTGCCTTATACAAGTGTATCACTTTTTATCTTCTATACGATATTTTTACTGTACTTTCCTATGTTTAGATACACAAATATTTACCATATTTACCATGGTGTCACAACTGCCTACAGCATTCAGTACAGTAACATGCTGTATAGGTTTGCAGCCTAGGAGCAATAGGCTATACCATACAGACGCAAACAATTACAAAATCGCCTAATAATGCATTTCTCTGAGCATATCCCTGTTGTTAAGCAACACATTACTGTATAATATACATATTACTTTTTTTTTTTTTTGAGATGGAGTCTCAGGTGGATCAACTTGAGCTCAGGACTTTGAGGATACAGTGAGCTATGATCATGCCACTGCACTCCAGCTTAGGTGACAGGGTGAGATACTGTCTCTAAATTTTTTTTTTATTTTTTGAGACGGAGTCTGGCTCTGTTGCCCAGGCTGGAGTGTACTGGTGCAATCTCACCTTGTTGCAGCCTCTGTCTCCTGGATTCAAGCAATTCTTCTGCCTCAGCCTCCTGAGTAGCTGGGACTACAGGTGAGTACTACCAAGCCAGGCTAATTTTTGTATTTTTAATAGAGACAGAGTTTCACTATATTGGCCAGGCTGGTCTCAAACTGACCTCGTCATCTGCCTGCCTCAGCCTCCCAAAGTGCTGGGATTACAGGCGTGAGCCACTGTGCCCGGCCCTGTATTTTTTTTTTTTTTTTAATATCTTAACCCCTTTAACTCCTGAAATAATTCAAAGTTTAATTAAATACATGCCTAGGAGATAGGGCTAGGTCAGGCATAGGGAAATGGGCACAGAGACACCCTGAAGTCCCAGTTCATTCTTGCTTCCTCTGGTTCCCACCTGCTTGACTGCCCTGAGGGTATGGTTCACTGCTGGATTCATCTTGTAACCTGTGGTGAGGATTCCATCCTATTGCCAAACCCCTGTCAATCTAATGCCCAATCTGTTCTCTGTATATCTGGTCTTACGTCTTCTTGAGGTTCAGGTGCTGTGAGGTTGCTCTTGTCTGGTACCATGGAGACTTCAAGCTGGTCTTGGCCCTACAAAGAGAAGAATTCTGTCAGTAAGAGGTGGCTCAACCTTTCCAGACTCTCAGTATAGAAGTGTCTTCTGTGCCTTATACTTTACAAGGGTCTCATTATTTGTACTATTACAAAGGGCAAACATACAGTGTTGTTTCACCAGAGCCTAAGGGCATTGGGAAAGGCTTTCATCCATCCTCTTTTACAGATGAATAAACTAAGATTGAAAGGGTAAAAAGACTTGCTGTGACAGGAAACCAGTTATTTGGATTCCAGAGTTGTTTCCATGATCAAACACCATGTGATCTGTGTGACATGGTGTAGATGTGTATCTATATGGGAGTGTGAGGTCTTATAACTACTACCTGCCACTTTTAGATGAACCCTCCTCAAGAACGTACTGCAACTCTCACACTCAAGTGATCCTAATCCGTGATAAGCAGTTAGGAGAAGCAAGTAGTAAAATGATTTCTTTGGGAAAAATTTTAGGTTCTGAGATGGGAACCCAAGGTGTAGGAAGCCCAGTCTAGGCCATGCATAGGGTGCATGCCTGTAGTCCCACCTCCTCAAGAGGCTGAGGCAGGAGAATCACTTGAGGCCAGGAGTATCAAGGTTGTAGTGCACTTGTGAATACCCACTGCACTCTAGTCTGGGCAACATAGTGAGATCATCTCTAAAAAACATAATTTTTTTAAAGAAGAAAGCCCTGCTTAGAAACTTATATGCTAGGGAAAGACCCTGTGAGGTTTAAAACAAGTTTTTAAAAAAATGAAATTTAGGCCGGGCGTGGTGGCTCACGCCTGATCCCAGCACCTTGGGAGGCCAAAGTGGGTGAATCACGAGGTCAGAAGATCGAGACCATCCTGGCTAACATAGTGAAACCCTGTCTCTACTAAAAATACAAAAAATTAGTCAGGCATGGTGGCACGTGCCTGCAGTCTCAGCTACTTGGGAGACTGAGGTAGGAGAATCACTTGAACTCAGGATGTGGAGGTTGCTGTGAACTGAGGTCACACCACTGCATTCCAGCCTGGGCGACAGGGTGAGACTAAACAAGAAATGTAATTCACAAACTATAAAATCCATACTTTAAAAGCAGAACCAATCTTTTTTTTTGTTGTTTTTGGTTTTTTTCTTTTTTTTTTTTTTTGAGAAGGAATCTGGTTCTGTCATCCAGGCTGGAATGCAGTGGCATGATCTTGGTTCACTGCAACCTCTGCTTCCTGGGTTCAAGCGATTCTCCTGCCTCAGCCTCCCAAGTAGCTGGGATTACAGGCACCTCCCTGCCAACACACTCGACTAATTTTTGTATTTTTAGTATAGATGAGGCTTCACTATGTTGACCAGGCTGGTCTCAAACTCCTGACCTCAAGTGATCCACTCGCCTCAGCCTCCTAAAGTGCTGAGATTACAGGCGTGAGCCACGGCACCCAGCCAACAAAACCAATTTCGAACAGTGTGAGAACCACTTGAAAGTCTGTGATTTCTTTTTCAAGGACATTTCCTTTCTTCTTACTCCCTCCCTTTCCAGGTCATGAATTAGCTCAAAGGTGATGTTACATCACCTCCCAGAAAGTTATCAAAACCTTCCATCTCTCTGAGATGATTCAAATGGTAAGTAAGAACAGATTTTTTCCCAGTAATTTTTTTTCAAAAATGGCTGTTTTTCCCCAGTTATATTCATACATGTGACATGTCCATAATTCTGCCTGAGAGAAAATATGATTTATAATGCATCTGCAAGGGAAGTGAGCATATCTTGTAGGACACAGGCTTCAGAGGATTAATTACCAAATAGGGTAGGACCTAAGATGCTCTAGTTGCTTAATTCTACAGGAAAAATATTTCTCCTTAGCCAATGACCAAAGCAATCCCACCAGAGAGGCTAAGAGTAAGGAAATATTATAAATCTCAAATATAAGGAGACAGATTCAGGGAAAAGGAGAGTGTATCCTGTACCTCTTTTCCAGGGAGGACAGTGTTACTAGCCTGTTCCTTAAAATGGTCAGAAAGAGTCTTGGCTCCCATTAAACTCTTCCTTTCCAAAAGATTACTCCAAGAATGCAAGCTTGTTTTATTTTTCCCCAGAGGCAAACAAAAGGTCACTCTATTACTGTCTTCATCTAAAATGATATAATACATTGCAAAGTCAAACTGAAATCAATTCAACCATTGAGTTGCTCTTTTCAGTGCAGAAAAATGAGAAGTGGCTATACTTCACCTACTCAAAATCCTGCATTTATCTTGTGCTTATTCACTATCCACGTGTCCTGCCTATCTCTCTACATCAGCACAGCTGCCTCAGACTAGAAACTGACCGAGGAAAAGTTCTTTTTATTATTAATTTTAAAAAGTCTTTTTTCGAGATGGGGTCTCACTCTGTTGCCCAGGCTGGAGGGCAGTGGCGCAATCATGGCTCACTGTAGTCTCAGTCTCCCTGGGCTCAGGTGATTCTATCTCAGCTTCCCAAGTAGCTGGGGCCATAGGCACATGACACTATGCCTGGCTAATTTTTGTACTTTTTGTAGAAATGAGTTTTTGCCATGTTGCTCTGGCTGGTCTTGAACTCCTGGGCTCAAGTGATCCACTCGCCTCGGCCTCCCAAAGTGCTAGGATTACGGCCACTTTGGGAGGCTGAGGCACTGCACCCAGTTCTTTTTATTAATTTTTTTTTTTTAAGAGATGGGATCTCACTATGTTCCCCAGGCTGGAGCGCAGGGGCTATTCACAGGTGCGATCATAGCATACTATGGCCTTGAACACCTGGGCTCAAGTGATGTACCTCAGCTTCCCAAGTAGCTGGGATTACAGGCTTGCACCACTGAGCCTGACTTGAGGAAAAGTTTTACATCTTGCTCTGTTAGGGCCATCAGTGCTTCAAGTGAATCAAGACTGAGGGCATCTGAAAGATATACTTCTGGAACAGGAAAAATAAATTTTAATGTGTAAAAAAAATAGGGCATAATCATGTAGATGACTTAGACTTTTAGTACCTCGGAGGAGTCAGCTGAGACAAGCTTATTATCCTCTTCTTTGTCTTCCATCGTCTTTGCCTCTCCAGGCTCTGAAGCAATCTGTGAATCAAAATGAACAATGGAGGAGAGAGCCCCACACCTTCCCACCCTGGTAGCCATCCCTGTACCCTTGGTCCATGTTAGCTCCTCTCAGATAGCGGGAGACTCTTGAGGTAGCCTCTGTCAGACACAGGCAGTAGGAGGATGGTGTGATCTGGCAAGTGCCAGAAATGACACACACTTCTCCCAGATATCCACATGGCTCACGTGCTAGCCTTCTTCATTGTTCATGTGTCACTGCTGACCACTCTATAAACTTGCAACTCAGTTCCCACTCCCTGTGCCCTTCCCTAGTTGATTTTTCTTCATTTCACTTATTATTACTAGATTGTAATTGTATTTATTCTTTTTTTTTGGTCTGTCTTCCTGCCCTAAAATGTTAAGTCCCAGGAAGGCAGGGAATTTTGTTTCGTTCAGTATCATACCCCACTCCTAGAAAAGTGCCAGGCACATAGTAGGGACTCAGTAAGTAATTGCAGAATGAATGAGTAAATCTTGGTGTCATCTAGTCAGACATCTCACCATAATCCTCTCTACAATGTACCTGACTGGAGATCATATATGCTTAGCTCTTAACATCAAAGAAAGAGAACTAATTCTCAAAGTGGCCCATCCTGTATTTTTTTTTTGACAGCCCCTTGTATCTCCTTTGCCTGCCACAATATTTTTTTCCTATCCCATTTTAAAATGGAGCTAATTGTTGAAAGTTCTTCTTGTATTGATCTAAAATGTATCTTAAAAAATGACTGCCTCTGCCCTCTGGAGTGTCACAGAACAAGTCAAATCCCTATATGATAGTCTTTCTATGTAATGTGACTAGAATATGACTTGAGGCTGGGCATGGTGGCTCACACCTATAAGCCCAGCACTTTGGGAGGTGGAGGTGGGAGGACCACTGGAGCCCAGGAGTTTTAAGCCAGCCTGGGCAACGTGGAGAAACCCCATCTCTACCAAAAATACAAAAATGAAGCAAGTGTGGTGGCATGCACCTGTAGTACCAGCTAGTTGGGAGGCTAAGGTGGGAAGATCACTGGGGCCCAGAGAGGTCAAGTCTGCAGTGAGTTGTGATCGCATTCCAGCCTGGGTGACAGAGTGAGACCCTGTTTCAAAAGAAAGAAAGAAAGAAAAGAATATACTTGATTTACAGATCCTTTACAGAACTAGTTGCTTTCCAATGGGTTGGCATCTCTCAATTTTTTTTTTTTTTTTTCAAAAGCCATTTTTCAAAAGGGTCTCACTCTAGTGCCCAGGCTGGGGTGTAGTGATACTCATTGCAGCCTCGACCTCATAAGCTCCAGCAATCCTCCTGCCTCAGCCTCCTTAAGTAGGAAGCAGCCTTTTCAAAAGGCTGTCCTTTTTGCTTTACTTCCCTCTGTGAGTTTTTTTTTTGTTGTGGGGTGGTGGGCTAAGTAGCTATCCTCTGTGAGTTCTTGCTTCTAGGTCTTCTCATTAGAGAAGATACACCCTAGAAATTTGCTGCCATTTCTTTCAGGGTCTATTTACCATAGTCACAGGTATGATGAATTGAAGTGAGACCCACCCTCCTGCTTCCATTAAAGAAGGTAAAGCTCAGGATTCCAACTACTGGTTCTTTATTTTTTAAATGTTATTTATTTATTGATTGTTGTTTTTTCTTTCTTTTGTATTAGTTTTTTTTCTTTTTCTTTTTCTTTTCTTTTCTTTGAGATACAGTCTCACTCTGTTGCCTAGGCTGGAGTGCAGTGACATGATCTCGGCTTACTGCAAACTCTGCCTCCTGGGTTCAAGCGTTTCTTGTGTTCTTGTGCTTTCTAAGTAGCTAGGACTACAGATGCCACCATGCCTGGCTAATTTTTGTATTTTTAGTAGAGATGGGGTTTTATCGTGTTGGCCAGGCTGATCTTGAAAGCCTGACCTCAAGTGATCTGCCTGCCTCAGCCTCCCAAATTGCTGGAATTATAGACATGAGCTACCACGCCTGGCTTCAACTATAGGTTCTTTATACTAGGAACTCCCAGAACTTGGAGGAAAAGAAAGAAATTAGTAAGAATCTGCTCATAACACTACTAGAGATAAGCCCCTTAGAGAAGTCAATTACCCTAAAACTAGATTACTAAATTAATTGTTATGAAGACATGAAACAATCCCCAGAACCAAAAAAGGTGTCCAAGAGTATTCAGACTATAGTAAAGATGACCTACATGGAGGTCATAAAAGGGTATAAAGACCCTACTGGAGCCAGGTGCAGTGGCTCATGTCTGTCATCCCAGCACCTTGGGAGGCCAAGGTAGGAGGATCACTTGAGGCCAGGAATTCAAGACCAGCCTGGGCGACATAGGGAGACCCTAACTCTATGCGGCGAGGATCACTTGAGCTTGGAAGGTCGAGGCTGCAATGAGCTGTGATCGCACCATTACACTCTAGCCTGGGTGCCAGAGTGAGACCCTAGCATGAAGGCATGCATAAATAAATAATAAAAGACCCAACTAAAACTACTCTTACCTGAGATGTCATTAAGGTGGGGGAAGTGCAAAGTTCTTCAGGGTTCTGGATGTTTTCATTTTCTTTGGCCTCAGGAGTTCTTACTGGCTTCTCTGGTGGTTCTGGATTAGGAGAGACCTCTAGGGAGGTCCTAGGACTTGGAGTCCCACTCTCCAAGGAGGCCCTAGGGCTGGTGGGTGAACCCTCTCCAGAGGCTGGAGGGCTGGAGGGTATGTTCCCTGAGGAGGGCCTGGGGCTTGGAGTGGCTCTGGGTGGAGGAGGCCTACAAGGGGGTGCTGAGGTCCTCTGGATAGAGGCTCTCTTATTTGGTTGTTCAGATCCTTCACTTGCAGTGCGGGTTCGGAGGATGACTTCTGCGGCAGATGATGAAGGCTGCCCTGAAGGGCTCAGGGCTCTGCCTGGTGATGGAGTTGGGGAGTTGGGGAGAACTTCCTCCTGGGACTTGGCACTTTCAATGGCAAGAGAGGGCTGGGCCTGGGCGGAGCCATTGCAGGCTGGTAGAGGCTCTTCTTCCTCAGAGGAGCTTGCTTCAGATCCTTCCTTCTCTATTTCCTCATCTTCTAAGAGCTCCTTGATCTCAGAATTGCCTTCCCCCTGGGCTGCATCAGGTGCCAGATCTTCAGTTGCTGAGACAAATTCATTCTCACTCTTCAAGGAAGGTGTAGAGGAACAAGTAGGTGAGTTAAGTGGACTGGAGACCGTAGATGTTCGAACTGGGGGAGAAATGACTAAAGAGCGCCTGCTGCCACTAAAAAAGGAAGGGTGTTCAGATTCAGAACAGCTAAAAACCAGAAGCAATGTAAATATGCAAAAATAAATTATGATGCGTGTAATAAAAAACCAGAATAAAGCAATTTAAAATGTTAGAAAGTTTGCATAGTTTACAATAACACTTATAGAGTGAAGCAAAAAAAGGCCAAACTTTTATCTATATCATGAACTCAATTATGTAAAAATATAAAAATATGTACAGAGAAAGACTGGAAAGAAACACTGCAAAATGTCAGCAAATGTTTTCTCTCGGGCGAAGATGAATGGGTGATATACAGTTGATCTACACAGATTTCATATTTGTGAATTAACCTACTTATTTATTTGGAACCCCCAAATCAATGCTTGTGGTGCTTTCCCAGTCTCTACTGGACACGTGCAAGTGGTGAAGAATGAGTTGTCTGTCATACACTTTCCAGATGAAGTCTAACAAGGCAAACATGTACCTTCTTGTTTCTGTTCTCAAACTGTAAACAAGTGTCCTGTTCACCAGGTTTTCCTAACTTGGAGCTTTTTGTTGGTGATTTTGCTACTTAAAATGGCCCCCAAGCTGTAGTGCTAAGTGCAAGAAGACTCTGATGTGCCTTCCAGAGAAAATACATGTATTAGGTAAGCTTCATTCAGGTATGAGTTACAATGCTGCTGGTCGTGAGTTCAATATTAATGAATTAATAATATGTATTAAATAAAGTGTCTTTAAACAGAAACTCACATAAAACAAGTTATGTGTTGGGTGGTTGATGAAACTGTTGTGACCAGGGCCTCACAGAAACCTGTGTTTCCCCTATGAGCAGTGGTTCAATGTTCAGTGTGTGGCAACTTTATAAAACAAAACCACCACGAACAAAAGAATCAACTATAACATTTATCAAGTACTGACTATGTGTTGGATGCCATGCTTGTCCTTGAGCATTCAGAATTAGAATCCTGAATATATCAGCAAACAAAAACTAATATAGATCAATTTTTTAAAAAAGGTCAACAACCTAATTGAAAAATGGGAAAATGATATATAGGAATGTCACAGAACAGGAACCTTATATGGACAATAACATGAAAAGATGCTCAAGGTAACTAGCAATCATGAAGCTGTGACTTAAACCTGCAAAAATATTCCATTTCATACCCATGAGCTTGTAAGAATGAAGAAGTCTAACAATTTCACATGTAGTGAGAATGTGGACTCATGAGGGCTCTCACTCTCGGCTGATGGGTGGTAAACTGGAACAACCACCTTGCAGAGCAATGTGGCAATATCTCATAAGGGTCGAGAAGCCCCCATGACAGATCTTATGACTCAACAATCCCGCTCCAAGTATAGACCCTAAAGAAACTCTTGATAATATTCACAGGGAGAAATGTAACACATGTTCATCACAACATTATTTATAATAGCAAAAACCTAGAAAACAACTCAAATGTCCCAAATTAGCAGGAGGATAAAGAAATAAATCATGAACTAGGCACACAATAATAGCTATATAAAGGAAACAGCAGAGCTATTATAGCAACATGTAGCAGTATGAAAAATCTTGCAAACAATACTAAGAGAACAAAAGAAGTTGCAGAAGAATACATATAGTATGTGTCCATTTATATAAAGCTTAAAAACATGGAAAACAATATTTTATGTATGCATGTATGTGTGGAACAATACAATGTGTGCATGTTACATTTAGTATTTATTACTACATTTAGTATTTATTTCCATGCATGTTGTTTTATTTTTTTTGCATGTTGTTTTATTTTATGGGTGAAACATGCATGCACACATAAATAACACACATGACCCTTTAGTGGGGTCAGAAACAGAAAGTGAGTAGGGAAGGAACATTGGGAACTTCAGCTATATTTACAACAGTTGATTTCTTAAATTTGGTGGTGAGTACATGGCTATTTGTTGTGTTATTCTTTATACATTTAGTTATGTCTGAAATATTTATTTTTTTTTTTTAGAGACAGGGTCTTGCTCTGCCACCCAGGCTAGAGTGCAGTGGCATGATCATAGCTCACTGCAGCCTAGAACTCCTGTGCTCAAGCGATTCTCCTGCCTCAGCCTCCTGAATTGCTAGGAATACAGGTGCACGTCACTGTGCCTGGCTAATTTTTTTTTCTTTTAATCTTTTTTTGTAGAGATGAGATTTCACTACATTGCCCAGACTGGTCTCAAACTCCTGGTCTCAAGTGATTCTCCTGCCTCAGCCTCCCAAAGTACCAGGATTATAGGCCTGAGCCACCATGTCTGGCCTTGAAATATTTAGAAAAAAGCAAAATAATTTTTATAGGAGCATACTACAAACAACAAACATCATCATGTACATCCACATAAAGCATGGGTCAGGATTCTAGAATGGAGATGAGGATGTTGAATACATTCACACACGAGACAAGCAAAGCAGAAAAGAGTCTTGAATGGTGCTCACCTTGATAGTCCCTTCACCACAAAGACTTTATTGGAATGTTGCTTCTCCAGTTTGCTCATCACCTCGTACAGATTGTGGTTCAGCTAGAGCCAGTGAGAAAGAAGGGGATGCTAGCCAACTGGGAACCCGAGAGTACGTATCCCTTCTCCCCGCCCCTTCAGACGGTTTCCCAAAATAAAACTCCTCCCTTTCAACTCCAATCTGAATTCCTCTCCATCTGTCTAGCACTAGAATCCAGGTCCTGTCCTACTACCCCCTCTTCCTTGTCTCTCTGTGTTCTAAGTTCTGCCTCTTCCAACAGACTGGCAGCTGTCTCAATGCAGGGTCCATAACTGATGTCTGATTTGAGGTTCTAGCTTCTCACAGGTGATCCAGGGAATGAAAACTCATTTTTAATATTAATTAGGCAAATCATACTTTAGCCAAATAAACTATGGAGAGTAATATGTGTAGCTGTGTGTAAATATAACTAACATTGTAGTAGCAAAGAATCTTGGAATCTCAGGCCTAGAAAAGACCTCATAAGTTATGTTATATGGCTGGCTGTCACTGACAGGATTAGTCTTATTTGAGACCAACCACCTGAGAAACTGACTTGTCCTTAAATAGTCCCTAGAAACAATAGAGATTTTGCAATGGGGTTCCCCATTTCAATTCTTCCTTCCATAGACCTAACCTCCTTTATTCATGCTAAAGCTCGAATTTGGATGTACTTATTCAGTTGTTAGGGGAGGTGAAAGGGCCCTCTGATTGTGTATATATGTGCTTTAATATAGTTAAGTACACAATCAAGTGCTCTTATTCATCATGAGATAAAAGTCAAAATCTGTGGTGTCAATATGGATATTTAAAGAAATTATGTAAGTCGAGGCTACCTTCATATTTACTAGAAAACACACCTAGGAGTCTCAATTGGCCAGATGCTTCTCACCTTGCTCATTTCTCTGTAGAAGACATCCCTCAAGTTGGAAATGTTTTGGAAGATGGTCACGTAGCAGCCAATGCGACTATTAGGAAGCAAAACAACAAACACATATGGGTAAAGCGTAGGAAAGGAGTTCTTTGTTTGAAATACAAGATAGAACCTTGAGCCGAAACCAGCCACCACCAAGGCTCCTAAAAGAAAACCATCCCATATCCCACACTCAGGCTGTTCTGGGATCTGGATTCATCAGAGCTGGGCCAGGAACACACCTGATTCTTCGGAACAGGAAGGCCAGGGGAGACAATATCAGCTCAGGTTGACACCAAAGTTTAACAGTTTCATGGAGTTACTTGATTTGGGCTCTTGAAGGACTGAATAGACATGAAAGGGCTTTGAATAATTTTTTAAAGAGCTGTATTAATATAAGGCCATCTAATTATAATTATTACAGCAAGAATTATTCTTTCCCTTTATGAATACAGGACTTCTACCCCTGTATGTACATTTATGGAATTCTCCTGTAAGTGAATCAAGGAAGTATACTTTTAAACTATTAAATTTCATTTCTAGGCCAGGCACGGTGGTTCACACCTGTAATCCCAGCACTTTGGGAGGCTGAGGCAGATGGATCACTTGAGGTCAGGACTTTGAGACCAGCCTGGCCAACAGGGTGAAACCTGTCTCTACCAAGAAATACAAAAATTAGTCAGGTGTGGTGGCACGTGCCTATAGTCCCCGCTACTCAGGAAGCTGAAGAGGGAGAACTGATTGAACCTGGAGGCATAGGTTGCAGTGAGCCACACTCCAGCCTGAGTAACAGAGTGAGACCCTGTCTCAAAATAAATCAATAAAATAAAATTTCAATTTTATTTTAATTAGGAGTCACATAATGTTTTAGAATACATGTATTCATTAAAAGGCTCCATCCTATGTACACTAATAAGTGACAATATAAAATACTCTGACTATAATTGTATTAATGCATATCTTGTACAATAAAAAGAAAAAAGGATACAAATGGAGTTTCTGCTCAGATTTCTCTTTAAATGTGGAAAAGTTGGCTGCACTTGATGGCTCACACCTATAATCCCAGAACTTTGCGAGGCCAAGGTAGGCGGATCACTGAGGCCAGGAGTTCAAGACCAGCCTGGGCAACATGGTGAAACCCCATCTCTACTAAAAATACAAAAAAAAAAAAAATTAGCCAAGTGTGGTGGCACATGCCTGTAATCCCAGGTACTCGGGTGGCTGAGGCACAAGAATCCCTTGAACTAGGGAGGTGGAGGTTGCAGCGAGCTGATATTGAGTACCACTGCACTCCAACCTGGGTGACAGAGTGAGACCCTGTCTCAAAAAAAAAAAAAAGTGGGGGGTGAGGGAATTTAAATCTAAAACACTTTTATCTGCCTACCGTCAAGGCACACAAAGTGCCTTGTGTGAAGCAAAGGTACCTTTTCTGAATTTCAGTCATTACCTATTATAAAGAATGGGCAGCTCCTCCAGTAGTTCTTGGTTCAGATCTTCAAACACAGTCTGGGCTTTGTTGAACTCTTCCTCTGCCTAAGTGGTAAAAGAGGCAAGACAATTGCCCTCAATTCTGAACCCAGGACTACAGCTTACCTGCTTCATCCCCTGCATTTTTTTAGGCACTAGGCTTACTAGGAGCCATCCCTCTTCTTCCCCTGACCATGCCCTCCTCAGCCTCAAGACTCTGACTATCCTTACAGCATCAATGTCAGAAGAAACAGATTTCCTACAGGATACTTGATGCTGAATTGATAATTTCCCATAACCACCTTGGCCCAGCCACCTGCTACCACCATGGGGAGAGAGAGAACAGGAAGAATTTACTAGTTTTTGTTGCTGTTTTCATTTTACCTTGGCAGTCTTGGCCTCATCTTTCTTCTTGGCATTCTGTACTGCTTCAAGGTGATGTCGGGCACTATCATAGTCCACGAGCTTCCGACCCCGCTTGGCAATTCTCTCCTGATCAGAGTACCAAGAAAGAGTGTGGATACTCACTTTTTAGTGGCCAGGATATAGGTAACAGAGTACCAAGCAGAGAGTAAGATTCGTGGGTCCTATTATCAAATTTCACTTTTGTTTCCCCCCACCCCCAGACTGGGGCTATGATGGTTTTGTTTTGTTTTGTTTTGTTTTTGAGACAGAGTCTCGCTGTGTCACCCAGGCTGGAGTACAGTGGCACTATCTCGACTTGCTGCAACCTCCACCTCTCGGGTTCAAATGATCTTCCTGGCTCAGCCTCCCAAGTAGCTGGGACTACAGGCACCTGACACCATGCCTGGCTAATTTTTTATTCTTTGTAATTTTAGTAGAGATGGGGTTTCACTATGTTGGCCAGGCTGGTCTTGAACTCCTGACCTCATGATTCGCCTGCCTCGGCCTCCCAAAGTGCTGGGATTACAGGTGCGAGCCACTGCGCCTGGCCTTTGTTTTTGTTTTTTTGAGACAGGGTCTTGCTCTGTTGCCCAGGTTGGAGTGCAGTGTTGAGATTTCAGCTCACTGCAACCTCTGCCTCCCAGATTCAAGCAATTTTTGTGCTTCAGCCTCCCAAGTAGCTGTAATTATAGGCGTGTGCACCAAGTTCAGCCAATTTTTGTATTTTTAGTAGAGATGGGGTTTTGCCATGTTGGCCAGGCTCGTGACGAACTCCTGGGCTCATGTGATATGCCTGCCTCAGCCTCCCAAAGTGCTGGGATTACAGGCATGAGCCACCACGCCCGGCCCAAATTTCACTTTCTAGTAGGGTTGTGTGCCCATGGGATCTCCCTCAGTATCTAGGAAGAATGGGGGATTCTCAGAGGGTGATAGAGTAAGGGGCAATCCTACAGAGAGCATGTGGAAATCTGTAATATATATATATGTTTATATTTTTCGCCTCCACCTCCCCCTGTATTAAATTTTAGTATTTCCTATGAACCCATTATAAACTAGTTCAGCCTCCAGGAGAAATGACCTTGAGAATCACATAGAAGTGAAAGTCTGGATTTTTGGGCCTTAGTCCCAAATCTGCCATTCATTAGCCTGTGGCCAGTGGCAAGGCACATTTCTTTTGGAGCCTCAATAGCCCCATCTGCCCTTATACAACTGTTATTTGAAAGATTGAATGCTGAATACAAAGTGCTTTGAAAGCTCTAAAACACAATAAAAGCCATAAATTACTATGAGCACTGAGAGAAAGTCTACTCAATCTTATCCAAACGATAAATTATACCAGGGAGAAGCAAACTGTTACTGAATCGTCTCATTCTCTCAGTCACAGAATTTGAAAAGATTTTAGCAATTATGTGGTCCAACTTCCCATACAATACATGAGGCTTCTCCACAATATCCAAGATAAGAAGTAGTTTGACTTCTGTTTGTCCAAACAACAGACAACTCACTATCTTTGAGTCTATTTCATTTTGTTTTTGGAAAGCTTTAACTATTAGGAACTTAAGTCAGTCTCCCTCTAACTTCTTCCTTTGAATCAGCACAGTGCCTGACAGAGTAGGTGTTTAATAAAAACTAGTGCTGGGCGTGGTGACTCATGCCTGTAATTCCAGCACTTTGGGAGGCTGTGGTGGGCAGATCACCTGAGGTCAGGAGTTCGAGACCAGCCTGACCAACATGGTGAAACCCTGTCTCTACTAAAAATACAAAAATCAGCCAAGCATTGTGGTGCATGCCTGGAATCCCAGCTACTCCGGTGGCTGAGGCAGAAGAATTGCTTGAACCCGGGAAGCGGAGGTTGCAGTGAGCCGAGACTGTACCATTGCACTCTAGCCTGGGTAACAGAGCAAGACTCCGTCTCAAAAAGAAATACTAGCTTAATGAATAGATGGACTCTAATTCTGCTTTCTGGAAGAGTTTAAAATAGGCAGACTTCTTCTTTTACCCAACAGACTTCCAAGCATTTGAAGATAACTATTTGATTGCTCCATGTTTCCTCTTCTATACAATAAATATCTTTAGTGCCATCAACAGTTTGTCACAGCTAAAAGGGATGCCTCTAACTTGGATCTAATTCAAAATCAGTGCAAATATAGCTCACTGAAATCTAAGTTTATTTTATGTATTTACTTATTTTGAGACACCAGCATCTGTCACCCAGGCTGGACCTCAGTGGCATGATCTCGGCTCACTGCAACCTCTCCCTCCCCAGCTCCAGTGATCCTTTGCCCAGCTTCCTAGGGTAGCTGGGACTACAGGAATGCACCACCACACTGACTAGTAGTTTTTTGTAGAGATGGGGTTTTGCCACGTTGCCCAGGCTGGTCTTGAACTCCTAGGCTCAAGTGGTCCTCCTGCCTTGGCTTCCCAAAGTACTGGGATTACAGGTGTAAGCCACTGCGCCCAGCCTTGAAATCTAAGTTTAAACATAAACTTCACACTACTTCCAACCTTCTATCCTAACCTCTTATCTAACCCTCAACCTTAATCTTTCTCCTAACTTACCCAAACTTCATTTCTAATCATGAAGCTCTAATTCTACTTACAATGCCTAACCCAGTATGTTCTCTAACCTGGATTGGGCCATCCACAACCCAGCCTTGATTCCGTACATTGAGTACCTTAATCTCGCTGAACTGGGCGACGTAGTTTTCCATGGTCCTCACAGCCTGGTCGGCCAATTTTTCCTCGTAGTCCTCCCAAAGGAGATCATTATTCTGTGGGATAGAGACAGAGGTTGGTGAAGGCTCCACTTCTAACCACAACTGTCTACCAGGGAAATATCCAAATTCTTCCTGCAAAAAACTTCTTTTTTGTAGCACTGTATTTAGAATATGTTGGATTCTGGGGAATAGTCAGAGGAAGAAAAGAAACAGCCCCTACCCCAAGGAACTGCTCTATGGGGGTCTGAACATACATTCAGGGATTAAGAACAGAGGACAAGGTCAAAGCCTTGGACTCCAGAGCTTAGATGGGAAAGTTTAAGAGTATATAACTGCATGAACTTTGTTTTAAAAAAACAGCCAATCTTTAGGAGCTGAAACTTCCCATAATGTTTTTTTTTTTTCTTTTTGAGAATGGGGTCTCGCTATATTGCCCAGGCAGGTCTCGAACTCCTGGGCTCAAGCTATCCTCCCGCCTCTGCCTCCCTAAGAGCTGGGATTACAGGCATGAGCCACAGCGCCCGGCCTCCCATAATGTTTTAAAAAGGGGAAGAGGGTCAAAATTAAAGGAATCCACAGATTAGGGAAAACTTGTTTTTACCTTCATAGTTGCAGCTTCTTCCTACCCCCCAGTGACTGAGCCTATACAAATGCACAGTGTGAACTGGCTCCTTTGTTTTCCTATTTTCTTGGATAGAGAAGCTAAGCTGAGGTTGAGATGCAAACAGGAGTAAGTGCCAAGTTGTGAAACCCAAGCCACTCTTACCCCTACGATGGCCTTCAGTTCCTCGTGACCATCCCACTCGCTGCTGTAGATCTCCTGCAGGGTTTCTGACACTCTTTTTGAACTTTCATGCATCACTGAAAGGAGAGAATTCAGTCCCACCATCAAGTTCCCCAACAGTAGTTGGTGTAATCACATGGGTGACAAATCAGTGGATTCAATTCAGAAGAACGAACTCAGAAGCTTTGGGTTATGTAAGTGAGGGAAGCTGGATGGGCTGAAAGGAAAAGTCACTCTTCCTCAGCCCACAAAGTTCCAGGAGTCTAAATAAATGATAAAATGACAAAAATCTGGGGGTATGGTTGTTGTTTTCCACCCCTAAACCTCTTAGTAGGTATACAAATGCCCTCTGGATTATCCCATGCTGCAATACCCACCTTTGACTGCACTAAGGAAGTTCTTCAGGTCCTTGTATAGCTTGTGGCCTTCTGCCTGCAAGAGAAAAGTACGTTTGGTGACTAAAGAGATTGATATTTCGAAAGATGGTCCTGAGGTCAAAGTCAAAAAGTAGGTTAAAAGCAGAAATCGCCGGGCGCGGTGGCTCACGCCTGTAATCCCAGCACTTTGGGAGGCCGAGGCGGGTGGATCACGAGGTCAAGAGATTGAGACCATCCTGGTCAACATGGTGAAACCCTGTCTCTACTAAAAATACAAAAAATTAGCTGGGCATGGTGGTGCACGCCTGTAGTCCCAGCTACTCGGGAGGCTGAGGCAGGAGAATTGCCTGAACCCAGGAGGCGGAGGTTGCGGTGAGCCGAGGTTGCGGTGAGCCGAGATCGCACCATTGCACTCTAGCCTGGGTAACATGAGTGAAACTCCGTCTCAAAAAAAAAAAAAAAAAAAAAAAAAGCAGAAATCACACTTGGAATTTCTTCAGATATTCACAATTTTTGTAAGTTAGCCTTTACTTTCTTTATCAACATGTTGTAGGTTGTCTCTTTTGTATTAGTTTTTTTTTTTAGACAGTTTGGCTCTTGTTGCCCAGGCTGGAGTGCAATGGCACAATCTCAGCTCACTGAAACCTCCACCTCCCAGGTTCAAGTGATTGTCCTGACTCAACCTCTCGAGTAGCTGGGATTACAGGCATGCGCCACCACACTTGGCTAATTTTGTATTTGTAGTAGAGACAGGTTTCTCCATGTTGGTCAGGCTGGTCTCGAACTCCCGACCTCAGGTGAACCACCCACCTCAGCCTCCCAAAGTGCTGGGATTACAGGAGTGAGCCACTGCAACAGGCCTTGTGTTAGTGTTTAAGATGGGGGCTTGCTACAGCTCCCATTATACTGGCATGTCTTCCTTCCGGTGAACAAGAGCCTATATCCAAGTTCCTCTGTTGAAATGTAAGTGTTCTCTGTGTAACACTATCTATGCCATCCTCCGGCTTGCACCCTCCTCTCTGGGTAGATAAAGTGCTACCATTTTCTACAGACACCAGGCCTTCTTCTTTCTCTGAACCCTCACACAGACATTCCTCCCCTCCTCTGATATCCTTCTCTGCCTTGCCTCACTGTACCCTTCCCTTCCATCAGTCACCTGCCTTATGCTACTCCAAGGAGCCCCGTCATTGCCTCTCCTCCTGTTCCTACCCAAATGTCTTCATCTATCTATCTATCTATCCCTGCTTCCATCTTTGCTCCTGTGTCTGAAATCTCATTTTTTAGGCTAGGAACCCAAAGTTCAGATAAGGGCTCCTCCTCCCTCTAAAAAAGAAGGAGAGGAAGGTGTCATTTATTTTATTTATTTATTTATTTTTTGAGACAGAGTCTCACTCTGTCACCAGGCGCCAGGCTGGAGTGCAGTGGCATAATCTCGGCTCACTGCAACCTCTGCCTCCTAGGTTCAAGCAATTCTTCTGCCTCAGCCTCCCAAGTAGCTGGTACTACAGGCGCGCGCCACCACGCCCAGCTAGTTTTTCTATTTTTAGTAGAGACAGGTTTTCACCATGTTGACCAGGATGGTCTCGATCTCTTGACCTCGTGATCCACCTGCCTCAGCCTCCCAAAGTGCTGGGATTACAGGCTTGAGCCACCACGCTCGGCGGAAGGTGTCATTTAGAGTTAGAAGTTTAAATCTCAATCTGATAAATGAACTGCTTTTGTTATAACTCTGAAAAATGGTCATTTAGCCTCTGCTTCTCAAATACTTCCAGGAACTGGAAACCAACATCTTGCCTGAGACGGTATCACTTCATTTTAAACTAGCTCTGTTAAAACTTTTTCTGGGCCAGGCACAGTGGCTCACCCCTATAATCCCAGCATTTTGAGAGGCCAAGGTGGGCAGATCACCTGAGGTCAGGAGTTTGAGACGAGCCTGACCAACATGGCGAAACCCCATCTCTACTAAAAATACAAAAATTAGCTGGGTGTGGTGATGGGTGCCTGTAATCCCAACTACTTGGGAGGCTGAGGTAGGAGGATTGCTTGAACTTGGAATGTGAAAGTTACAGTGAGCTGAGATAGGATTGTGCCACTGCATTCCAGCCTGGGCAACAAAGCAAGACTCCATTTCAAAACAAACAAACAAATGACCAAACAAACAAACTTTTTCCTATTAGTCTTCAGTTGGTCTTCTGTACCTATAGAGTAGATCTAATTTCTCTTCCATACATGTTTGAAGACACCTTTCACGTGCCCTTGACCAAGTCTTTTTCATAGGTTTCCTCAACTGTTCCTTATGGTGTTTAGAGCCCCTTCCCATTTTGGTGTCCTTCCTCTGTGTAAACTCATTTTGAAGAGTTGTGTGGGAATATAAGGCCTGACAGCCGACATTCTGGAACCTGACTTCAGGAGTGTAGGGATGGACTGAGAGGTGCAGCCCACTTTAAGGGTACTCTACGGGGTCAGCCTACAGGTCAGAACAGACCAGTTCTGGGGATGGTATACCTAAAAACCAAGCTGCATTATTCAGTACACCATAAAATACTTGTGAATTTGTTCATTTGTTATTTGCTGTATTCATTACTTGATAGGCTATTGATGATACCAAAAATATAAAAAATTATGGAGCCGGGCACAGTGGCTCACGCCTGTAATCCCAGCACGTTGGGAGGCTGAGGCCGGTGGATCACCTGAGGTCAGGAGTTTGAGACCAGCCTGATCAACATGGTGAGATCCCATCTCTACTAAATACAAAAAATTAGCAGGGCGTGATGGCACATGCCTGTAATCCCAGCTACTCGGGAGGCCGAGGCAGGAGAATCACTCGAACCTGGGAGGTGAAGGCTGCAGTGAGCCGAGATTGTGCCACTGCACTACAGTCTGGGCAACAAGAGCGAAACTGTCTCCAAAAAGATAAATAAATAAATAAATACAAATACAAATAAAAAATTATGGGGAAAAAAAGGAAAATTCAGAAAATTCTATCTAGTGACAAAATTTTTTCCTGTGGAAATCTTTGGGGAAAGGTCACTATTACTTAATTTTAGCAGCAGAAAATTTAGGTCTACTTGGTCAAATCAACAAAGAAAACTGGACTAGTTATTTCATCCATTTTCTTGCTTCCAGAGCTCACTTCTAAGCTAGTCTAAACTTCTGACCAAATATTAGATCAAAAGTCCCTCTCAAGGGCTGAATGTCAGTTTGAAGGGACATGAGGACACAGAGAGTCCTAAAGGAGTGAAAGGCACTGTCAGAGAGGTACGGAACTGGGATTGTGTGCTGTGTTATCATAGGAGGATTAAGAGAACATCATAGAAACAATCAAGGAAGTAGGCCAGGCACGGTGGCTCACACCTGTAATCCCAGCACTTTGGGAGGCCAAGGTGGGTGGATCACTTGAGGTCAGGAGTTCGAGACCAGCCTGGCCAACATGGTGAAACTCTGTCTCTACTAAAGATACAAAAATTAGGCCGGATGTGGTGGCGGACACCTGTAATCCCTACTTGGGAGGCTGAGGCTGGAGAATTGCGTGAACCTGGAAGGCGGAGGCTGTAGTGAGCCACAATCACACCACTGCACTCCAGCCTGGGAGAAAAAGCAGACTCTGTCTAAAAAACAAACTATATCAAGGAAGTGTCAGATGCTACAGAGAGGTGAGAATGCAGGAAGAATTGGTAAAATTCACTGGATTTGGTAATATGTCTCTGGTGACCTTGAGAAAGCACTTTCAATAGCATAATGGAGACAGATTCAGTCAGTTAACAAAATTCAACATTCAGAAACACTCAGCATTTACCAGGAAGGATATCTCACTTCCTCCTTGCTTTTTATTCACAGAAAAAAAGCTTAGATAGCCTAATATGTTAAATGTACACAACATTTTTTTTTTTTTTTTTTTTTTTTTTTGAGACAGAGTTTCGCCCCTGTTGTCCAGGCTGGAGTGGAATGGCAGGATCTTGGCTCACTGCAAGCTCGCCTCCTGGGTTCAAGTGATTCTCCTGCCTCAGCCTCCAGAGTAGCTGGGATTACAGGTGCTTTCCACCACGGCTAGCTAATTTTTTTGTATTTTTAATAGAGACAGGGTTTCACCATGTTGGCCAGCCTGGTCTTGACTCTCAACCTCATGTGATCCACCCACCTTGGCCTCCCAAAGTGCTGGGATTATAGGCATGAGCTACCGTGCTCGGCCACCACAACATCTTTTTTTTTTTTTTTTAAATGGGGTTTCACCATGATGGCCAGGCTGGTCTTGAACTCCTGACCTCAGGTGATCCACCCACCTCGGCCTCCCAAAGTGCTAGGATTATAGGCGTGAGCCATCGTGTCCGGCCCACAACGTCTTTTAAACATGGATAAGATATGTAGGTAGAAGTCTGAGAATTTTGAAAAGGTGATAATCAAGGTTTTAAAGAGCCTTGAAAGAGTTTTGGAGATTATAAAAATTAACAAGGCTTTAAAATTACTTATTGAAGGAAAAAAAAAGGACTCAATTTTTTACTTCACTATAAAAATTTTATTTCAAAAATAAATATAATAAAGTAATAAAAACTGTTAAATTACCTTGCACAGTCTGGGTGCAGTGGCTTACGCCTATAATCCCACCACTTTGGGAGGCCGAGGCGGGTGGATCACCTGAGGTCAGAACCTCAAGACCAGCCTGGCTAACATGGCGAAAGCCCGTCTCTACTAAAAATACAAAAATTAGCCGGGTGTGGTGGCACATGCCTGTAATCCCAGCTACTCGGGAGGCTGAGGCAGAAGAATCACTTGAACCCAAGGAGCGCAGAGGTTGCAGTGAGCTGGGATTATGCCACTGCACTCCAGCCTGGGCAACGAGAGCGAAACTCCATCTCAAAAAAATTACCTTGCACAATTTCTACAAATAAAATTCTTATTTTTTTCCCATTAGTTCTCATATGACCCGAAAAATCAGATCAGTAATCAAGGCGACCATGCACAAATGCACACTGTTCAAAACTAGGGGTACTCTTTCTCTCACAGCCCAGAAAATGGAATGCCTTCTGCTCTCTGCTGTAGCTCACAAAAGCACAGCTCCATTTCTGTGTTTTGGAATCAAGCTATTTAGTCAGAAAATTCTCCTTTATGCTTTTGCTCTTTGTTTTGAGAAGATGAAGTATGAGTGTGAGTGTGTGTGTGCGGGGGGCGTAGTGGTGTGGAGTGGGGGAGGAAGGGGAAGACAGGACAGCACCAGGTTTCATTTTCTTTCTCTGACCTATCTGTCCTCCCCTGGAATATCTCCAGGCTGAATAATCCCAACATCTTTCTCCTTTCCTGACAGATGTGACTCGCATAGTCTTGGCTTCTCACTTGTCTGGGAGTCAAGAAACTTGGCTCTACCACCAACTAGCAAGTTATTCCACTTCTCTGCTTTCCATTTCTTCATCTATAAATGCAGGGCAAGACCAGTTCTAGGTCTAAATCTTATGATTTTATCACTTCTGCTCTCTGAATCCTTGCCAAGTTATTGGCATTGCCATAAAGAGTGTGAGTCAGTCCTTCCCACCCATTATACAAACAATCCCAACCCTCAGTTAATGAACCACTCACACCAGAAGCTTGTCCTGAGCAGTCAGGTGGACAGAGCTAGGTCTAAGAGACTGGGGTACTGGCCGGGTGTGGTGGTTCATGCCTGTAATCCCAGCACTCTGGGAGGCTGAGGTGGCTGAATCACCTGAGGTCAGGAGTTCAAGATCAGACTGGCCAACATGGCGAAATCCTGTCTCTACTAAAAATACAAAAATTAGCCAGGCATGGTGGTACACACCTGTAATCCCCAGCTACTTGGGAGGTTGAGGCAGGAGAATTGCTCCAACACAGGAGGCAGAGGTTGCAGTGAGCCAAGATCGCACCACTGCACTCTAGCCTGGGTGACAAAGAGTGAGACTCCATCCCCCCCCCAAAAAAAAAAAAGAGAGAGAGAGAGACTGGGGTACTGAGGATGGAGAGGGTTGTTGTCCTGGGGTTCCCTAGCGGAAAATGGACACAAACACTTAGCAAAACAAGTGTAAATAGGATGCCCAAACTTTGACCAAGTGTTGAAAAGTGCTTGGTTTAATGTAGATCCAGGAGGGAAAGATGAAGCTAGATTATTAGATTTGATTTTAAAGGTAATGAATTGGAAGCAGCTATCACTACCAGAAATAACAGGTTAAAGTGCTGCTTGAGGAAAAGGATCCTTCCTATGTAATACACTCTGAAGAGAAGGAATGGGGGAAGCAAGTAGAGCCTCAAAGAAAAATTACCTATAGAAATGTGATCAGGAATGTGGGCAAGTGGCAAGACATTGAAATTAGGCCGGGAAGGAGAGAGATCCAAGATGGCTGATCACTAGCAGCTCGGGATTGTAGCTTCCAGTGAAAGTGCAGAGAACGAGAGGACACCACACTTTCAATCAAATTTTTGTTCCTCACGGACCAGGAGATTCCCAGCAGAGGAGCCCCACGGGTCATCAGCGCAACTCTTGTGGCCGGCGCAGTGGTTTTGCTGGCGCCTTGGCGAGGCAGTTCTTGGTGTAGAGTGAGCGGGACTAGGTCCCCTTTTGGCTGATGTTGTTTGGAGCTCCGGGAAGACAGAGTCACCTATTCAGCTGATTGAAGGACGGACTCAAGAAGGGAGCTAGACTGGAGATTCCCGGGCAGAAGAGCACCATCAATCTTAACACCGCTGTTTTGGCCGGTGCAGTGGATTGCTCAGATTTCCACGCTGGGGATCAACAAGGTGGACATCCACTCAGAGACCTAATTTGAAAGTTGGTAATCACAAAGACGACAGGTGGATAAATTTACAATGATGGGAAGAAACCAGCGTAAAAAGGCTGAGAATACCCAAAATCAGAATGCCTCTCCCTCTACAGGGGATCACAGTTCCTCATCAGCAACGGAACAAGGCCTGATGGAGAACGAGTGTGTTCCATTAACAGAAGTAGGCTTCAGAAGGTGGATGATAAGAAACTTCTGTGAATTAAAAGAACTTGTTCTAACCCAATGCAAAGAAACTAAGAACTATGAAAAAAGGTTTGATGAAATGCTAACGAGAATAGACAATTTAGAGCGGAATATAAGTGAATTAATGGAGCTGAAAAACACAACACGAGAACTTCGCGAAGTATGCACAAGTTTTAACAGTCGAATTGACCAAGCAGAAGAAAGGATATCAGAGGTCGAAGACCAACTTAATGAAATAAAACGAGAAGTCAAGATTAGAGAAAAAAGGATAAAAAGGAATGAGCAAAGTCTCCAAGAAATATAGGACTATGTGAAAAGACCTAATCTACGTTTGATAGGTGTACCTGAATGTGACGAAGAGAATGAATCCCAAGTTGGAAAATACTCTTCAGGATATTATTCAGGAAAACTTTCCTAACCTAGTAAGGCAGGACAATACCCAACTCCAGCTAATCCAGAGAACACCACAAAGATATTTCTCAAGAAGACCAACCCCAAAGCACATAATCGTCAGATTCATCAGGGTTGAAATGAAGGAGAAAATACTAAGAGCAGCCAGAGAGAAAGGTCAGGTTACCCACAAAGGGAAGCCTATCAGACTTACAGCAGATCTCTCAGCAGAAATCCTACAAGCCAGAAAAGAGTGGGGCCCAATATTCAACATCCTTAAAGAAAAGAACTTTCAACCCAGAATTTCATATCCAGCCAAACTAAGCTTCACAAGCGAAGGAAAAATAAAATCTTTTGCGAACAAGCAAGTACTTAGAGATTTCACCATCACCAGGCCTGCTTTACAACAGCTTCTGAAAGAAGCACTATACATATAAAGGAACAACCAGTATCAGCCTTTCCAAAAATATATTAAAAAATAAAGAGCATTAGCATAATGAAGAACTTCTATCAACTAATGGGCAAAGCAGCCAGCTAGCATCAAATGGCAGTATTAAACTCATATATATTATTAATTGGATAAAAAGCCAAAACCCATTGGTATGCTGTATCCAGATCCATCTCACATGCAACGATACACAAAGACTCAAAACAAAGGGACGGAGGAAGATTTACCAACCAAACGGAGAGCAAAAATGAATAAATAAATAAAAAGCAGGAGCTGCAATTCTCACTTCTGATAAAATAGACTTTAAAGCAACAAAGATCAAAAGAGGCAAAGAAGGACATTACATAATGGTAAAAGGATCAATGCAACAAGAGGAGCTAACGATCCTAAATATACACACACCCAATACTGGAGCACCCAGATACATAAGACAAGTTCTTAATGACTTATAAAGAGACTTAGCCTCCCACACAATAATAGTGGGAGACTGTAACATCACATTGTCAATATTAGACTGATCAATGAGATAGAAAGTTAACAAGAATATCCAGGACTTGAACTCAGACCCGGAACAAATAAACTTAATAAATATTTATAGAACTCTCCACTTCAAATACACAAAACATACATTCTTAGCAGTACCATATCACACCTATTCCAAAAGCGACTACATAATTGGAAGTAAATCACTCCTCAATAATTGCATAGCATTTCATAGGTTTAAATGAAATATTGGTTGGCTGCTTGTTAGTTATTTTCTTCCCTTATTCCTTCCTGTCTCCATTATTAAGCACAATTATTGGCATAAAACAGGTTTTCAATTCCCATTTTTAGACTGCATTCTAGCCTGGACAATAAAGCAATACTCCCGTTCTCTCTCCCTCTTTCTCTTCCTTTTTCTTCTTCTTCATTCTTTTTTTCTTTCTCTTTTTCTTTCTTCCTTTTTTTTTTTTTTTAAAGTCACTTAAAATAGTCCTTTGTGTGATTCTCTTTCCAATTCAGTATACAGTAAGTTTGCTTTATGCTTTAGGGATTGTAAAAAAAAAAAAAAAAAGAAATTAGGCCGGGAAGTTTGGGACTGATAAGACAAGCTATTAATAAAAAGTTTACCTGCAAGCTGACTGTGGGTGAGAGATAGGGCACATGACCAACTGGTTCAGCTTCTGGAACACTTCACTCACACCTGTAATCCCAGACCTCAAGGAGTCAGAGGCAGGAGGACTGCTTGAGCCTAAGAGTTTGAGACCAGCTTGGGCAACATAGCGAGACCCCCATCTTCACAAAAAGAAAATAAAATCCTTGACCTTGTCCTTTTTCCTCCTGTGTGTCTTTGCCACCCCAGGTCAGATGTGTCTGTATTGTTACTGTCTTCCTCCTTAAACTGAGAGCCTTGTGGGGAGGCATGTTGGCTCATTCATGTTGAAGTCCCAGCACCTGTGTTAACAGTGCCTGGCACTAAGCAGGTGCTCACAAAATGTTTGTTAGATGGGCTGGATGTGGTGGCTCATGCCTGTAATCCAAGCACTTTGGAGGCCAAGGTGGGCGGATCACCTGAGGTCGGGAGTTCAAGACCAGCCTGACCAACATGGTGAAACCCCAGTCTTAAAAAAAGTAATTTAAAAAAAATGTTTGTTAAATGAATTTACCAAGAGGAGAATTTCAAAAGTATGTTCAATCAGCACTTATAGATGTATCATTCTCTTAGTCAAGAAGTTTTTCCTTATTTTATTTTTAAAATAGAGACAAGGTCTCACTATGTTCCCTAGGCTGGTCTTGAACCTCTGGCCCTTCTGCCTCAGCCTCCCAAAGTGTTGGGATGACAGGCATGAGCCACTGCACCCAGCTAGAAGTTTTCCTTCTTCCCCACCTAACTCCATTTCATTTATCAAACATACTTTCCCTCCTTAGGTGATGTTTAAATGGTGGGTTTCCACAGGGAATTCTGAGGGGATTGTCCCATCGGTTCTTGTTCTTCCTGATGGCCCTACTTCATTTCTTACCTCTTCTACCTACACATCTGCTCTTAGAGAGAGGACAGAGGGACAGAATGGGCCAAGAATCAGAAACCTTCCAAAGTGGGTGTCAACTTACTGATTCTTCTTCTTTTATCCTGGAGTTGGAAATAGAACAGTAATAAGAGTTGAGAAGAGGCCCAGGGAGGCCTCCTAGTGAAGCATAGTGAAAAAAGCTGAGTTTAAGTCTAAATCCTGGCCCTGCAACTTATATGCTGTTACTTTACTATTAACATCACACAAAAAAGGAGACAACCAGACATTATGTGCCTCCTGATGGAAGAATACAATAACACCTATTAAGTATTCTTGCTGTCAAAATAAAAATTTGAATCTCATCAAGTCTCTAAGTCTATCAATTTACAGAAAGTATGGAAGGCATAGGAGCATATTAGACAATACCATGGGAATTCAATCAGCAAAATATAGACCGTAGGAAATTTCAGGACAAACAACCTAGTATCATCAACAAATAAGCTATAAGAAGGGAGGGATTAGAACACAGATTAAGAGATATAACCTTAAATCTAAGAGACTTAAACATGTCAGTGAGTTGCTGATTTAAACAAACCATAAAAAAACATGAAGGCACAAGCAGGCGAATTTGAAAACTGACAAGATATTTTGTCATATTAAGAAATGATTCTGGCCGGGCGCGGTGGCTCACGCCTGTAATCTCAGCACTTTGGGAGGCCGAGGCGGGCGGATCACCTGAGGTCAGGAGTTCAAGACCAGCCTGGCCAACATGGTGAAACCCTGTCTTTGAAAAAATAAAAAAATTAAAAAAAAAAGAAATGATTCTAGGCTGGGTGTAGTGGCTCACGCCTGTAATCCCAGCACTTTGGGAGGCTGAGGCGGGCAGATCACCTGAGGTCGGGAGTTCGAGACCAGCCTGACCAACATGGAGGAACCCTGTCTCTGCTAAAAAGACAAAAAATTAGCCAGGCATGGTGACACATGCCTGTAATCCCAGCTACTCAGGAGGCTGAGGTAGGAGAATCGCTTGAACCCGGGAGGCGGAGCTTGCGGTGAGCTGAGACCGCGCCATTGCACTCCAGCATGGGCAACAAGAGCAAAACTCCATCTAAAAAAAACAAAAAACAAGAAATGATTCTAGTTTTTTTGTTAAAAGATAGCACTAAAACTTACATTTTCTTGGACTGTTTAATCAGAAATATCTGAAAAGATATTTGTATGACATTTATAAGTGAAAAAGGCAAGTAGCAAAACCATATGCATGGAATAATCTCACTTCAGTAAATCTCACATTTATTTATTGTGGATATACTTAGATATCATACACATACATAGCAAAGTAATTGTAAAGATATAAAATTACATAGTTGTAGTTTAGGAAGATGTAAAATCATAATTGTTTTGTTAACATTGTTTTCTTTTCCCTTTTTTGTTGAGACAGGGTCTCACTTTGTCACCCAGGCTAGAGTGCAGTGGCACAAAGCTCACTGCAGCCTCGACCTTCCGAACTCAGGCAATCTTCTTGCCTCAGCCTCCCAAGTAGCTGAGACTATAGGAGCATGCTACCATGCCCAGCTAATTTTTGTATTTTTTGTAGAGATGGGGATTTGCCATGTTGCCCAGGCTGGTCTCAAACTCCGAGCTCGGCACTTTGGCCTCTCGGTGTGCTGGGATTATAGGCATGAGGCACCATACTGGGTCTATTATTGATTTTTAAATTCATTTTTTTCTTTTTCTTGATGTTCTTAGGGGGCTTTTTTTTTTTTTTTTTTGAGACCGGGTCTTGCTCTGTCGCTTAGGATGGAGTACAGTGGCACAATCGCAGCTCACTGCTCAGTAGTTGGGACCACAGGCGTGCACCACCATGGCCAGCTAATATTTTTTATTTTTTGTAGAGATAAGGTATCCTGTGTTGCTGGATTTGTCTCAAACTCCTAACTTCAGCAATACTCTCGCCTCGGCTTTCTACTGGGAGGTGTGAGCCACTGCACCCAACCATTTACTTTCTGATTTGTTGTAATGAGTACATATTTTATTTATACTGATTTATTTATTCATTTTTGAGACCAGGTCTTGCTCTGCTGCCTAGGCTGGCATGCAGTGGTATGATCATAGCTCATTGCAGCTTGGAATTCCCGGGCTCAAGCAATTCTCCTACCTCAGTCTCCCAAGTAGCTGGGACTACAAGCATGTGCCACCACATCTGGCTACTTTTTGTATTTTTTTTGTAGAGACAGGGTCTTGCTATGTTGCCCAGGCTCGTCTTGAATTCCTAGGCTCAGCTAATCCTCCTGCTTTGGCCTCCCGAAGTGCTGGGATTACAGGCATGAGCCACCATGCCCGGCCAAGTAAATGTTTTGTAGAAAAACATTTTGAGGTGTGATAATGGTATTGTGGCTGCATTTTTTTTTTTTTTTTTTTTTTTTGCCAAATTGCAGGGCCTTTATTGCCGGCGACCACGGAGGACTCACGTCTCTCTAATCCGCAGCCTGTGGTTGCATTTTAAAAGAGTTCTATCTTTAGAGACTGATCATGAATTTTTTGTTTTTTTGAGACAGAGTTTCACTCTGTCGTCCAGGCTGGAGTGCAGTGGTATGATCTCAGCTCACTGAAACCTCCACCTCCCAGTTCAAGCGATACTCCTGCTTCAGCCTCCCAAGTAGGTGAGATTACAGGTATGTGCCACCATGCCCAGCTAATTTTTGTATTTTTAGTAGAGATGGGGTTTCACCATGTTAGCCAGGCTGGTCTCAAACTCCTGATCCCAGGTAATCTGCCCTCCTTGACCTCCCAAAGTGCTGGGATTACAGGTGTGAGCCACTGTGCCCGACCTAATAATGACATTTTTATGGATATGTAAATGTTGTTGGAATAAAAATGGAGTCACTAGTGTTTAAAAAAAAATCCCTGATAATAAAGCCAGGGAAAGTTATGAAGAGGAGGTTCTCATGCTTATATGCCTGATAAGAATTATCACAAAGACCCTACGAAAACCACAACCTTGTACAAAGACCATCACAACCTTATACAAAAAATATTTCTGCAAGGACTTCTGCCCTGCAACTGCCTGTTCATCCTTGGACTGGCATCACTCTTGTTATTGATCTTGGTAGCCAAGAATAATTATTTTCAAACAATCATGTAATTCTTCTCATTTTTTCCTTTGAAAACATTTATCTTCCTTTACTTCCCTGAATACCTCATAGTTTACTATGGTACACATAATCCCATTGCAACACTCTATTCCCACATAAATATCTTTTTCTCTTAGACAGCCTCCCTCTGTTGCTTAGGCTGGATGAAATGATATATCTGGAATTTGCTTCACAATAATCAAGGATAGGAGAAAGTAAGTGGAGACACAGAGGAAACATGATTGCTCAGGAGTGGATAAATTATGGAAGCTGAGCGATGAGTATGTGTGAATTCATTATACAAGTTTATCTGCCTTTGTACATATTTAAAATATTCCCTTAAAAAAAAAATTTATTGGCCAGGTGTGGTAGCTCATGCCTGTAATCCCAGCACTTTGGGAGGCCAAGGCAGGCGGATCACGAGGTCAGGAGTTCGAGACCAGCCTGACCAATGTGGTGAAATCTCTACTAAAAATACAAAAATTAGCCAGGCATGGTGGTGCACACCTGTAATCCAGCTACTCAGGAGGCTGAGGAGGCAGAAGAATCACTTGAACCTGGAAGGTGGAGGTTGCAGTGAGCCAAGATCACGCCACTGCACTCCAGCCTGGGCGACAGAGGGAGACTCCGTCTCCAAAAAAAAAAAAAAAAAGATTTTGTGTTGTCTGTGTCCCTGGTTTCTGGAATTAACTTCTAAATCTTGTGTCTCTGTTATTCACGGTGATCCCCTCAGACTATACCTAAGTTTATGCTAAAAAAAAAATGACTCAGGATGGTGGCTGGCTAGGCTGGAAAAATCAACCCTGTAACTACAGAGTTGAGGCTCTGAGACAGGTGATGTCAGCCTGACCTCTGCAGGAGGAAGGGGAGCTAGAGATAGATTTAATCATGTAGCCAATGATTCAATGTATAAAGAAACTGCAATAAGAACTCCAAGCACCTGAAGCTTACTACATCAATGTGCTGTGAGGGTGACACAGGAGCTTCATGTTTGTGACCCTCCTGGACCTCACCTTATGTGTCTCCTCATTTGGCTTGTCCTGATTTGTATCTTTGTAATAGAACTTGAGTAGGTAGAAGGAATTCCCAAATGTATAGTCAACTGGTCAGAAGTGCAGGTATTCTGGGAACCCTGGAGCTTACAGCTGGTGTCTGAAAGGAAGGCAGTCTTATGAGGACTGTGCCCTTAACCTGTTAACTGTGACGTAACTCTGGATAGTGTTAAAATTGTATTGTGACTGGATATTCTCAAGTTAATAACTCCTTTCCAGTATAAAGAGGGGATAGCAATCTCTAAGGCTAATGTAAAAATTAAATGACACAATGCATGTGAAGCACTGGGCCCAATCCCTTGTTCATGGTAGATGGAAAGGCAAACATCCACGGAGGTTAAACCTCTGGCATGCCCTTCTTCATGTAAATTTTCTACATGAAATTATCCAGGCCAGGCACAGTGGCTCATGCCTGTAATCCCAGCACTTTGAGGGGCTGAGACAGAAGGACTGCTTGAGCCCAGGAGTTTGAGACCAGCCTGGGCAACATGATGAAACCCTGTCTCTATTTTAAACAAAAAAGATTGAAAAAGAAATCCCAATTGAAATAAACAATGAGAATTGGAGGTTTGTTGGTGGAAATGCTAGGTCGAAGATGGAGGTATTCTTTTAGATACAGGGCTCAGGTGTGGTAGATGTAGTGAACAAAGAGGCAATGAGAAAAACGTGGGGCTACTGATAGGAGAGGAGCCCTAGGGTGGGAAAGAGGCACTCTGGGGAGGTGAATAAGCCAAAAACTAAAGTAGCAGGGGCTCACTTTGATGCTGTGTAAGGACCTGATGATGCCACTGTACCTGGGCAGTCCTGAGGGGAACAATTAAGAGAAAAGAACATTTCTGGCTGGGCATGGTGGCTCACACCTGTAATCCCAGCACTTTGGGAGGCTGAGGCAGGGGAATCACGAGTTCAGGAGTTCAAGACCAGCCTGAGCAACATGGTAGCAACATCTCTACTGAAAATACAAAAATTAGCCAGGCGTGGTGGCTCGTGCCTGAAATCCCAGCTACTCAGGAGGTAGAGGCAGGAGAATTGCTTGAACCCAGGAGGCGGAGGTTGCAGTGAGCTGAGATTGCGCCATTGCACTCCAGCCTGGGCGACACAGCAAGACTCCATCTGCGAAAAAAAAAAAAAAGAACATTCCTCTGTTCCCCAAAATGACAGTCAGCAGCAAGAAAAAAGGTAAAGTCCTTTTATTATTTTTTTATTTATTATATTATTTTTTTGAGACAGTTTTCGCTCTAGTTGTCCAGGCTGGAGTGAGGTGGCTCGATCTTGACTCACCACTTGACTCGATCTTGAACCTCTGCATCCTGGGTTCAAGCGATTCTCCTGCCTCAGCCTCCTGAGTAGCTGGGATTACAGGCGCACGCCACCACGCCTGGCTAATTTTGTATTTTTAGTAGAAATGGGGTTTCTCTATGTTGGTCAGGCTGGTCTCAAACTCCTGACCTCTGATGATCCATTTGCCTCAGCCTCCCAGAGTGCTGGGATTCCAGGTGTGAGCCACCACGCCCAGCCTGTATTTTTATTTATTTATTTTTTGAGATAAAGTTTCACTCTTGTCACCCAGGCTGGAGTGCAATGGCGCAATCTCTGCTCACTGAACCTCTGCCTCCCAGGTACAAGTGATTCTCCTGCCTCAGCCTGCTGAGTAGCTGAGATTACAGATACCTGCCACATGCCCGGCTAATTTTTTATATTTTTAGTAGAGACAGGGTTTCACCATGTTGGCCAGGTTAGTCTCAAACTCCTGACCTCAGGTGATTCTCCCGCTTCAGCCTCCCAAAGTGCTGTTATTACAGGCATGAGCCACCGCGCCTGGCCGGTAAATTCCTTTAGTTTACCGAGGAAGGATAAACAGCAGGTCACTCTGTAGCCCTTAACCCTAGGGGGAAGGTGGCTTGGTAGGGATGTTTTCCAGTTTGTAGAACTTCTTGTTCTTCTGCCACTCAGCCCTCGTGTCTCCTTTTCTCTTCCAAGCTTCTCTCCCCCACCCTCCAGATTACCTGTTGTTGGTAGAAGTTGTTAGCGCTTTGTTCAAATCGTTCATCTTTGGTTTCTACAGTTTTCCCCAATTTCTGCAGCACCTGGGGATATAAGTCAGAAAGGCCCATGAGGTTATAGTCAAGTCTCTCTTACCTGTTGGCTTCATATGACCCTGGCTTCAGTCAATAATCTCACTTATAACTGAAGGACTGTACTCTTACTAGACCAACAGAATTAGGAATGCAACAAACTGCTGAAAAAATAATCCTGTTTTATGGTTCTTTTCAAATTAGGGATAGCTCTAGAGGGTATGTAGTAGTGAGCTAGAGAGTATATATTAATATAAAGCCCAGAAGAAATAAGGTATATCTGGCCAGGTGCAGTGGCTCACGCTGTAATCTCAGCACTTTGGGAGACCAACGAGGGTAGATCACCTGAGGTTGGGAGTTCAAGACCAGCCTGACCAACATGGAGAAACCCTGTCTCTACTAAAAATACAAAATTAGCTGGGCGTGATGGTGCATGCCTGTAATCCCAGTTACTCAGGAGGCTGAGGCAGGAGAATCGCTTGGACCCAGGAAGTGGAGGTTGAGGTGAACAGAGATCGCACCATTGCACTCCAGCCTGGGTGACAAGAGTGAAACTCTGTTGAAAGAAAGAAAGAAAGAAAGAGAGAAAGAAGGAAGGAAGGTATATCTTTCTGAATGAATGTCATTGTTATTATTATTATTTTCTTTGAAAAACGGTCTTGCTCTGTTGCTCTGGCTGCAGTATGGTAGCGCAATCACAGCTTACTACAGCCTCAACCTCCCTGGGCTCAAGCAATCCTCCCACCTTGGCCTCCCCAGTAGCTGGGACCACATGCTCACACCACCACACCTAGCTAATTTAAAAATATTTTCTGTAGAGACAGGGTCTCACTATGTTGTTCAGGCTGGCTGAACTCCTGGGCTCAAGTAATCCTGCTGCCTCAGCCTCCCAGAGTGCTGCAATTACAGGCATGAGCTGCCAGGCTGGCTGTCATCATTATTAATATTTAAATTGTTTTTTTTTTTTTGAGAAGGAAGGAGGAGAGCATTATATTCAAACAAGTATTAATGAGAAAAATGTAAAATGTGCATGGCTTTTAAAGGTAAAACATGAGCCCTGAATACATTTTTTACTTGAGAGACTGTTTTCAGCTATAGCCATAGATTGCTCTAGATAGATGAGGTGAGTGAGAGGTTAGGCCAGGGACAATTCCCTCCTGAGGGCTTTTGTGGAAAGCTTTGCGAGGCCCTGATATAGTGCATCTGAAACTTGGCTGGACATGAATGCTATCCATGTCTCCTACCTCTCAACTAGAAAACCTGAGAGTCAAACCATCATACTGATGTCAGTGCTACTGCAAAAGACATGTGGATTAATAAGACCCAGTCTCTGTTCTCACAGGACACTCACTTATAAACAGGCAATTACATGTAGTAAGAAATCCCTGAGTCTTCTGCCTATAACCCCCATCTTGGAAAGAGATACCATCACCCTGCCATGCCCAAGTTAGAATCCCAGAAGTTGCCTTCAACTACTTCTCCTTCATCCTCTTCATGGAATCCC
The DNA here is from genome assembly GCF_030222135.1 of Aotus nancymaae. Taxonomy (NCBI): domain Eukaryota; kingdom Metazoa; phylum Chordata; class Mammalia; order Primates; family Aotidae; genus Aotus; species Aotus nancymaae. The sequence goes on from NW_026988428.1 coordinate 35,185,804, forward strand.
TCCCCATGTCCATCTCTAGAAACCATCCTATTCCCCTAGTCTCACTGCCACAGCCTTAGTCTAGGCCCTCATTGTTTATTACCTGGCCTGCTGCAGTAGATCTACCATGCTGCTGCTTACAACCTTCTAATGGTTCCCCATTCATCTGTTCAACACGTTTTTATTAAATGGCCAATATGGGCTGGGCCCAGTGGCTCACACCTTTAATACCAGCACTTTGGGAGGCCAAAGCAAGAGGATCACTTGAGGTCAGGAGTTTGAGACCAACTTAGCTAACAGGGTGAAACCCTGTTTGTACTAAAAAAAAAAAAAAAAAAAAAAAAATTAGCTGGGCATGGTGGGAGGCTGAGGCAGGACAATCACTTGAGCCTGGGAGGCAGAGGTTGCAGTGACCCAAGATCATACCACTGCACTCCAGCCTGGGCGACAGAAACTGTTTACCAAAAAAAAAAAAAAAAAAAAAGCCCATATGTATCTTTAAGTAACAGTCAAATTCTAGCTGTATGCAGGTCCTAAGGATCTGACCCTGCATTAAGCCTCACTTCTCATTCATACTCCTCCTCTCTGCAGGTTTCCTTTCTTAACACTTTTTTCTCTTTTTTTCCTGTCTTTTTTTTTGAGACAGAGTCTTCCTCTGTCACCGAGGCTAGAGTGCAACGGCACTATCTCAGCTCACTGCAACCTCTGCCTCCCGAGTTCAAGCGATTCTCCTGCCTCAGCCTCCAAAGTAGCTGGGATTACAGGAGCCTGCCATCACACCCAGCTAATTTTTCTATATTTAGTATAGACAGGGTTTCACTGTGTTAGCCAGGCTGGTCTCGAACTCCTGACCTCATAATCCGCACACCTTGGCCTCCCAAAGTGCTGGGATTACAAGTGTGAGCCATCGCACCTGGCCCCCTAACACTTCTTTAGTTTCCTGAATAAGCCAAACTGTTGTTTGTCATAGATGCTGGTTCCTTTTTCTAGAATACCTTTTCCCACCTTGTCTGCCAGGTAAATATCTCACAAAACCCAGTTCACACCCCGTGTCTTTTGTGACACTTAACCACATCCACTTCATCCCACTGATTGTTCTCTCCCTCCCAAATGCTTGCAACTTCTCTCTCTTGTATACAGTTCTATTATTGTTTTATTATTTCTATGTATTTGTTTATTCTCCTAAACTATAGGGTCCTTAAGAATTAGGTACTTGCTTGCCTCATTTAGATTTCTCAGTATCCAGCAACTAGATAATTAATAATTGTAACAGGAAGGAGAGAAAGATATAGGAGGGGATGAATGAGTGAAGCCTTGGAGTAGGTTTTGCTAGACTAAAATAGAGTATAGGGGCCAGGCACAGTGGCTCACACCTGTAACCCCAGCACTTTGGGAGGCCGAGGCAGATGGGTCACCTGATGTCAGGAGTTCGAGACCAGCCTGATCAACATGGTGAAACCCTGTCTCTACTAAACACAAAAAAAATTAGCCGAGTATGGTGATGCATGCCTGCAATCCCAGCTACTTGGGAGGCTGAGGCAGGAGAATTGCTTGAACCTGGGAAGCAGAGGTTGCAGTGAGCTGAGATTGAGCCATTGTTGAACTCTAGCCTGGGCAACAGAGTGAAATGCTGATTTAAAAAATAATAAGAAAAATAAATAAATAAAGGGTGAGGGTAGAAAGAGGATTCCAGTTAGAGACGATAGCATCAGCAAAATCATAGGAGTACACAGCTTCACGAGCTGGTTCAGCATGGCTGTTATGGGGAGTGGTGGGGAATAAAGCTAGAAAGAGAGACTGGAGTTTCATTATGAAGGGCTTTGAATGCCATGCAAGAGTACCCAGATCTGGGGAGTGTGGCAGGCTCTGTGGAAAGACTCTGATTCATATCTCCATTCTTTTTTTTTTAAGAGAAGTCTTGCTCTGTTGCCCAGGCTGGAGTGCAGTGGTGCGATCTTGGTTCACTGCAACCTCTGCCTCCTGGGTTCAAACGATTCTCCTGCCTCAGCCTCCCAAGTAGCTGAGATTACAGGCGTCCACCACTATGCCCGGCGAATTTTGTATTTTTAGTCAGGTTTCGCCATGTTGGCCAGGTTGGTCTTGAATTCCTGACCTCAGGTGTTCTGCCCACCTCAGCCTCCCAAAGTGCTGGGATTACAGACATGAGCCACCTCGCCTGGCCAGTATCTCCATTCGTAACCCAGGGTGTGTCTCATTCCTGGAGCTCTTGCTGTAGTGGTTAAGATCAAGCACTCCGGAGTTAGACGGATATGAACTCCTACCTTGGCCTTTCTACTTACTGACTCTAAGTCTCCAGGCAAGTCACTTAAACTTTTGAGCCTCAGTTTACAGAACCCCCTTTCCCCCATTAAGATAATATTTATCTCCTGGAGTTGTTAGGAGATTAAATGCTATTGGGCATGTAAATTGCGTTCTCAGTGCTGCCCCACAGAGAGCCCTCAATATATACTCACTATCATTATGTTTAGTTTTGCTCCCTTGCCTGTAAATGGTTGTATTTCCTTTTTGATTTGGCCACATCTGTTTGTGTCTGTCTCTAACTCCGCCTCACTTGCCGCCCAGCCCTGGATGTGCACAGTCTGCCATCCTCCCTGGCTCCACCCTTCCCCGCTAACAAAACACTGTCTTCTACCAGAAAGTTGCAAAACCACCTTGTTTAGTGGTAAGTGCAGCTCTTAACTTCCTTTCTGCTACCCCTCCCTTCCTTTGCCCCTATTTGGTTCTTCATAGGTAGAGAAGATAGAAACAATAGAAAAGAGAAAACTTAGTCTAGAGTCAGTGTAGGGGATGACTGGGGCAGACCAGTCTCCCCAATCCCCAAAAGACTCAAGGCCAAAAGGCCTGGAGGGTGTGGGGTCGGGGGGTACTGTGAGAAACTTCCCCACCTTCCAACTTGGAAAGTGAAAATGTGCTACCCCCCTGAAACATACCCCAGTGCTCTGCAGCTGAAGTAATTTGTTGCCATAAGCAACAGGTACATGTAAGTGCACTGACACTATGTCATAGGTGTTCTTCCTCAATGAAAGACCCTTGACGGAACAGGGTGCACAGATGTTAAACAGATGTTTGTTGAAAGAATGAATGAATCCCACTTTTGGATCACTTCCTAATGAAAGCCCATATAATGCTAATCCCTAAAATTCTGCTTTGAGAATTCTGCCCCAATGTGCCTGGCCTGGCAGCTAAGTTAGAATACAGATATTTAAGGAGAAACAGCCAGAGCAAGGCAAGAAGCAAATGTGGCAAAATGTTAACACTTGGTGAATCTGTGTGAAAAATATTCCAGTGTTCATTGATTGATTTTAACTTTTCTGTAGTAGATCAGGTTTAGGGGTGGAAATAGAGCTTTAAAAAAAAAATTATGTCTGGGTACGGTGGCTCACGCCTGTAATCCCAGCACCTTGGGATCTCCCACGAGGTGGGAGATCAAGACCTATCGTGTTTTAGTTAATTCCCTCAATTGGGGTAGTTTGCATAGGGCCTGGATAGTTGATGATATTATAGAATTTTGCTAAAAATTTTCTTAGGTGCAGTAATTTTATTGTGGTTATGTAGGAAATATTTATTTATTTTGTGACAGAGTCTATCTAGCTCTATTTCTCAGGCTGGAGTGTAGTGGCACAATCTCAGCTTACTGCAACCTCCACCTCCCGGGTTCAAGTGATTCTCCTGCCTTAGCCTCCAAGCAGCTGGGACTACAGGCATACACCACCACACTCAGCTAATTTTTATACTTTTTGGTAGAGACGGGATTTCGCCACATTGGCCAGGCTGGTCTCAAACTCCTGACCTCAGGTGATCTACCCACCTCGGCCTCCGAAAGTGCTGAGATTACAGGTGTGAGCCACTGCGCCCGGCTGGAAATCTTTATTTTTAGGATATATGATAAAGTAAGCTTTCCTTAAAAGGTCCTAATATATTTTTCCAGCCTTTTCTCTGACCACTCCCTGTGCTCCAGCTCAGCTGTTATTTCTCACTCCAGGCTCCATGCGTCGCTTATGCTGGCATTTCTCAGCTAGAATGCTCTCTGACCACTTGCCTGAAAAACTACTAATCGTCCATAATTCCTATTTCAAATTCAGCCTCTACTATAAAACCTCTCGATTCTCCCCAATCTTTTTGTCCTCTGAATTCCCTTAAACCTGCATCCCTCAGGTCACTTATTTTATTATTATTATTATTATTATTATTATTTTAACTAGATTGTAAGCTTCTGGCAAGCAAGAATGTCTCTTACCTCTAAATTCCCTGCTGGGTCCAGCCCAGTACCCTGAACAAAGGAGTTTTTCTGTAAATATTTGTTGAATTAAACCCTCTGGGATTTAAGTTGAGTAGATGTCAACAGAGTTTGAAGACCAACAAAGGAGTGGTAAACAACGCCCCTTCCAGGGGGATCTGAGAGGTTTGCCATGAGAAATCACAAACAGATGGTGAAAGCAGCACTATAGTTTGAAATGTGAAGATGTATCATACTAAAAACACACACACACACAATAAAGCCAGCTTAAATTCAGTCTCATGTTGAGTTTGGCCAGGAAATGGAAAACTGACCAAGAATGGGTCATCCCCATTGTGTTTAATGGTCACCAGACCTCCACTCTCAGCTTTTCAGAGGATGGCTGAACAAAATGTGCTTCTACCCCTGAGCTCTGCTCCTGAGAGAGGATCAGCAGGAAGTGGGGGAGGCACAGATGTTGAGAGTGGCTTATCAGGAACGTTGTAAAGCAGCAGCCTGAGGTTAGGATTCAGAGGCAGGACACCTGGGTTTCAGTCATATTTCTGCTACTTACCAATCTCTTTTGAGCCTTGTTTCCTTATTTCTAAAACAGAGATGCTAATAGCCTGCTTAAAGGGTAGAATAGATGAAAGGAGATCATACTGCTAGAATGTTGGCTCCATAAAGGGAGAGATAATCACTTTCTTACATCCCTGTCTCTAATCCATAACAGGTGCTTGATATTTGACACATTTCACTATTTGACACATCAGCTATTACTTATTACTCAGAAGATTAAATCCAACTGCTTGCAGAAAAATCAAAAAGTGTTGCAAGGAATGCTTTCATTTTAGTGCAAATGTCTCCCTCTTCATCTTGCTCGCAACAACTTCTCAAGACTCAATCAAGGACTGGCTTCCAGCTGACAGCTGAGCTCCTGGCATCCCAGGCCATTTCCAACTTACCCAAGTTCAACCTCTGCCTACCCTTGTGTCTAGTCTGGGTTCAGAATATCTTGTTTTCTGCATCAACTGGGAATTCCCCATGGCAGATTTGAGTTTGCTCCTCTTCTTCTGCCTCCTCAGGGTTCAGGCCAGAAGAACCTGAGTGACTGGTTCTCTTTGGGAAGTATTTGACTCTGAGTCAAATGTGACTCCTTTTCAATATAGTTTTCTTACTATATTGGGTTTCATCAAGAATATCAACCCTCTCATTTTACAGGCCCGAGATCTGAAGCCCAGAGCAGGATATCATTTAGCCAAGGTTTGGAGTCCATGCTTACAAAGGAGTGAAAGCCCAAAGCAAGGTCATAGTGTTGACGAGAGGCTAGATGAAGACAGAAGATGCAAGAGTGAAATACAATCAACTGGTATGTCTTTTATTTTTATAAATTTTTATTTTTATTTATTTTTATAAATTTTTGTTCTTATTTTTTGAGACAGGGTCTCCCTCTATTGCCCCGTCTTGAGTGAGGTGGTATGATCACCGCTCACTGTAGCCTTGACCTCCTGGACTCAAGCAGTCCTCCCACCTTGGCTTCCCAACATGCTGGGATTACAGGAGTGAACCACTGTGCCTGGCCTGTATGTCTTTTTAAAATTACTATTATTCATGAGTGTTTTGTCTTTCAGGGCTTTTGTTTTGTTTTGTTTCAACCACAGTATGGCCTTCTCATCTCCAGTACTTCCTGCTCGCCCCCACTGTTTCTAGCTAGATCTTCCCATAGGCACTGCTCTTGGGTCTACCAGATTTGTAAGCCTTCAGAGAGGCTCAAATTAGGATCAAGGTGAAGTTGGGGTAAGTGAAGTAACAAAGTCTGGCTACACAAACTCTTCCCCTTTTCCTCCTCTCTTTCGCATGACCTCAAATGATAGAAAAAGTATACACATTCCCTCCCTTCCATTCTGGGCTCTTAAAGTCAGGAGCTACATCTACATTCCATCTGTTCTTTGCTGATAAATCAACTTGGGAGAGCTCATTGCCCTTAAGCCTTCCCAGGACTCAAACCAGTCTTCCACATTTAGAAGATAATAGAGAAATTTAATTCTTTTCTTTTCTTTTTTTTTTTGAGACAGAGTTTTGCTCTTGTTGCATAGGCTGGAGTGCAATGGCATGATCTCGGTTCACCGCAACCTCCGCCTCCCAGGTTCAAATGATTCTCCTGCCTCAGCCTCCAGGGTAGCTGGAATTACAGGCATGTGCCACCACGTCTGGCTAGTTTTGTATTTTTAGTAGAGACCGGGTTTCTCCATGTTGGTCAGGCTGACCTCAGGTGATCTGCCAGCCTTGGCCTCCCAAAGTGCTGGGATTACAGGTGTGAGCCACCATGCCCAGCCAGAAGATAATAGGGATATTTCAGTTGTTAAGCAGAGCTGTTCATCCAAATGCTTCTAAGTCCATCAGCTCTTAGAAAACCAAAACTTCTCCGTTGTAGAAGGCAGGCTAGGCTTAATAAAGAGAGAGAGAAAAAAAGAAAAACGGAAACTCTATCTCAGGTCCTTCTTGTCTCTCCCTGGTTGACACATCTTCCCAAACCGCCTTGTCTACTAGGGTGTTGGTAGGTGGAGAGCAGAAGTTCAGATTAGAAGCAAGATAATATTCTGGACAGGTAGAAACAAAAATGCCATCAAAATGTGTAGAGAGTGTCCCCAGGATCTAGATTGGCAGGCAAGTAATACATGGGCAGCCTACCTAAATGCCAGTGCTGGGGCAGGGCTACCTGGCACTAACCAAGGATGCACTCTGAACACAGATGTGGTTCACCATCCTGGGAGGTGTACTCCCCCATGCCAAAGGGAGGGTGCAGGAAGCAAATATGGGCTCCTGCTTACATCAGCTGAAACACCACCCAGAGGCCAGGCAGGGTGAGGGAGGGGGAGAACTACGCAGGATTATTCTAGCCTTCGGTGGACTCCCCGTCTAAGCTAAGCGAGGGTGCACCCTGGCACCCGCTGCATCGCTATCTTTGACTGGAGAAATTACCCTCTGAGGAAAATTACCCTCCAGTTCATCATCTGTAAAATACCAATTTTGGATTGCTAGGACAAAACTTGAATCAAAGGTGGCCACCGTCATCAACTTCATTCTTTCACGTTTTCTGGGTCAAACTGAGGGTTGTCGAAGGTTCTGCCAGAGACTGTTGTCTCCCCACCACCCTCATTCTTGCCTAAGATCGGGTGGCCGTCTCTGATCTCTCTCCAATCTGCAAATTTTCATGGAAGCCCACTCCCCACTCCTGTTTCCCCGGAAGAGCAGGAGACCCTCCTCGTCAGCCCAGGCCTTTCGGGGCCACTGAGCGCCCTGCTCGCCCCTCCTGCCCACCAGGCCTCTGCCTTGGCTCACTGAGGGCCGGACAGACGGCGAGGCCCGGCTGCCTACCTTCTCCTGGGCCCTGCTGAACTTCTTCTGCACCTGCTTGGCGAAGAGGCCGGCCGCGCCGCCCGCCTTGCCCTCTGCCATCCTGCCGGCTCCCCGGGGGCCGCCGCCTGGCCCCGCGCCCTGTGGTTTTCTGAGGCCCCCGAAGAGGAAGTGCGGGCTCCCGGCATGCCTCGCATCCGGCCCCAGCCCTGCGCCACCCCAGGCCCTGCGCCACCCCTGACCGCCCCCTGCCAGCCCCGAGGCCCGCCCTGCGGCCTAACACGGTCTGCCCGAGGGCGGCCGGGGCAGCCCGGCTCGGAGGGGCGGAACGAGGCCTGCCCTCAGGCGGCGCTCTCTGGAGGCCAGCATCGGATCTCCAGCCCTGGCCCGGAACCTCGGCCCCACTGAACCGGGTCCTCCGCAGTGGGCCGAGACTCTTTCGCTCCGGGAAGCCAGTTCCCATCACAGTGAGCACTGGAAAGTAACCGCAACCGCAGTGTAGAAAATGGTGTGCGTTCCACTCAGTGATAGGACTACAGTATCGAAAACGCGTTTAAGTTCTGTGGATATGCATGCGAGGCCGCCATTAAACTGCGTATCTTGCTCCAGGTTGCAGCGTAGGCTCTAAGCCTGGAACTGATAGGGATAGAGTGCAGAAAACGGGCAGGACGGTCCATGCAGCTTTGAAAGGGAGGAACAGGCCGGGCATGGTGTAATCTCAGCACTTTGGGAGGCCCAGGTGGGTGGATCGCCTGAGGTCAGGAGTTCAAGACCAGCCTGACCAATAGTGCGAAACCATGTCTCTACTGAAAATACAAAAATTAGCCGGGCGTGGTGGTGGGCACCTGTAGTCCCGGCTACTCAGGGGGCTGAGGCAAGAGAATTGCTTGAACCCTGAGGCTGAGGTTGCAGTGAGCCGAGATCAAGCCAGTGCACTCCAGCCTGGGTGACAGAGTGACACTCCATCTCAAAAAAACAAACAAAACAAAAACAAACAAACAAAAAAAACTGAGCTGGAGATAGAAACGGGGTGGGGGCTGGTTCTTAGGCCAGGGAATGATCGCATTGAAAAAAGGCTGAGGAGGAGAGTATGGACGACCATGCTGGGGATAGGGAACAGGTTTTTCTAGTTGGAGTACAGTGTACTGGATGGAGGCAGAATGTGAACGCAGACACAGATTGTGCAAAGTGGGGTGGGGCTGTTGAGATGACAACTATTGTTTCTCTAGGGAAAAGTTCTCCAAAAAATTCCTCCCTGACCTGTTTGAGGGGATAGCTGGAGATTAGGATGCCAGGCTTGGAGGAACCACGTATTCAGATTTTGCAGGGCAGGTAAAATTTCCTCAAGGAAGGGAAGAAGGTCAAAATAACACTTCTTAAGGAGTAGAGGGGGAAGACAGGAGCCTGACACAAAATCAGAGGCCCTTGTATGCTATTGTGTTCCTGTTCTTTCCCCAAAACAGTCATTACTGCACTCAAGGTCAACTGTGTGGCAGGCATTGCTGGGTGCTCTGAAACTACAGATGAATAAAATGCAGTCCCTGACCTTAAGACGCTTAAAGTCAGGTCGGGGCAGTGGTTTACACTTATAATCATAGCACTTTGGGAGGCCAAGGCAGGTGGATTGCCTGAGCTCAGGAGTTCGAGACCAACCTGGGTAACACAGTGAAACTCCGTCTCTACTAAAATACAAAACATTAGCCAGACATGGCCATGTGTACATGTAGTCCCAGCTACTTGGGAGGCTGAGGCAGAAGAATCGCTTGAACCCAGGAGGCGGAGGTTGCAGTGAGCCAAGATTGCACCACTGTACTCCAACCTGGGCACAGAGTGAGACTCCTTCTCCAAAAAAAAAAAAAAATGCTTAAAGTCTGGCCAGGTGCCATGGCTCATGCCTGTAATCCCAACACTTTAGGAGGCCAAGGAAGGTGGATTGCTTGAGCCCAGGAGTTTGAGACTACCCTGGGCAACATAGCAAGACCTTGTCTCTGTTAAAAATACAAAAATTATTTGGGCATGGTGGCACACACCTGTAGTCCCAGCTACAAGGGAGGCCAAGGTGGGAGGATCACCTGAGTCAGGGGAGATAGAGGCTGCAGTGAACCCTGATGGTGCCGCTGCATTCCAACCTGGGTAAAGAGCGAGACCCTCTCTCAATAAATAAAGAATAAATATTAATAAATAAGTATATAAATAAAGATGCTTAAAGTCTGGAGGTGGAGATAGATGGTAATCGGGTGATTATAATATATTGTGATTAATTCATTTGTAGAGATGGATACATTTTCTGGCAATAGGTGATTAGGGTTTGTTTGTTTGTTTGTAGGCAGGGTCTTGCTTTGTTGCCCAGGCAGGAGTGCAGCAGTGCCATCAGGGCTCACTGCAGCCTCTACCTCCCAGGCCCAAGTGATCCTCTCACCTGAGCCTTCCAAGTAGCTGGGACTAAGGTGTGTGCATGCCACCACTCCTGGCTACCCAGACTAATCTGGAAGTCTTGAGCTCAGGCAATCCACCTGCCTCAGCCTCCCAAAGTGCTGGGATTATAGGTATGAACCATTGTGCCCAGCCAGGTGATTAGGGTTTATTCTGGATTTAGCTTTGGTGATGTCCTAGAAGAGACAGGGTGACAAAAATGGAAGGACTTGATATTGGATGGGGAGGACTGGGGAGAAGCATGGATAATAGCAATACTGCAGGAACACTGAGGGTAGATGGCAATGCTAACAGGTATGTCACTAGCAGAAGGAGGCCAATACCTATGTCCCTCCCAGGACTACATGGCATCCACAGCAATGCAACCCAGCCACTGGCTCCTAAGAAACTCTGTTTAGTGCCAATATCTTGCAAACTGAAATTGATGGTCACTAAATCATGTAGTGTTAGAGAAGAAACACCCTTAGAAGTTAATTAGATAGCGAAGTTGAGTCACAGAAAGGGCTGACGACTTGCCTAAAGTCACCCAGCTCCTCGGTGGTGGAACTGGGATGGGAACAGACTCAACCTCTTACAGCACATGCAGTGTTCTAGAGGCCTCTGCTGAACCTGCCAATTCCAGGGTCTGTCTCAGCCAGTTTCTCCTTCTGTAATGTTTAATACCCTAGTCCCTCCTGTCTGGTCTTTAGTGATTGACATGAAAAGCTGATTCTCATCCTTTTTAGCCTTCCCCTTTCAGTTCCCCCTTTGCCTTCTCATAGGCCACGCTAACAGACTGAGCCTTGGCCAGGATACAGCAGGATTATCAGTTTCCCAGTTCTCTGTAGTTTATAGAACCCTGGATCCGGTTGCCTATTTTAGTCCCAGCCTTGAAGTGCTGATTCACACTTAGCTTGAGGCCCTATGTTGCTGTCACCTCTTCCTTTCTGTTCTGTCTCTTCCCCTCAACCCTTTCCTTTCTTTGTTTAGTACCTTATCTTCTCTCCTTTTTTCTATTCTTAGTTCTCCAGTCTCTTTTATTTAAGACAGGGTCTCACTCTGTTGCCCAGACTGGAATGCAGTGGCACAGTCTTGGCTCACTGCAGCCTTGACCTCCCAGGCCCAAACAAACAATTCTCTCCAGTTTCCTTTCTAATTTGTCACTTTCTTGTTTTCTTTTCCTTTCTTTCTCCTTCTTTTTTTTTTTTTGAGGCAGAGTCTTACTCTGTTGCCAGGCTGGAGTGCAGTGGCACAATCTCAGCTCACTGCAACCTCCCCCTCCCCAGTTCAAGTGATTCTCCTGCCTCAGCCTCCTGAGTAGCTGGGACTACAGGTGCATGCCACCACACCCAGCTAATTTCTGTATTTTTAGTAGAGACAGGGTTTCACCATGTTGGCAAGATGGTCTCGATCTCTTGACCTCATGATCCACACGCCTCGGCCTCCCAAAGTGCTGGGATTACAGGCATAAGCCACCACGTCTGGCCCACTCAGGAACTTTTTAAAGTACTCTGTGCCTTTGAATATAGAAAATATGCACAAGAATAGGGCAGATGGGCAGATTAGCAGATAGGTAGATCCTAAAGTAACCCAAAATGGGTAATGTAAAGCTACTCCCACTGGGCTTGGGTTGTGGACTGGTAAAGGTAGCAGTGAAGGGAAGAACCAGCACACAGATGTGGTGAAATCCAATATGGATCCTATAACTGCATTTCTTCTAATTCAGTGGTCCCCAATATTTTTGGCACCAGGGACCAGTTTTGTGGAAGATAATTTTCCACAAACTAGGGTGGGAGATGGTTTCGAGATGATTCAAGTGCATTACATTTATTATGTACTTTATTTCTATTACTATTACATTGTAATATATAGTGAAATAATTATACAACTCACCATAATGTAGAATTAGTGGGAGCCCTGAGCTGGTTTTCCTACAACTAGATGGTCCTAAATGGGGGTGATGGGAGACAGTGACAGATCATCGGGCATGGGGACCCCTGCTCTAGAGGGCTTAATTATAAATAGAAAGACACAGTATAGGAACGTGTATCTTGTTTTATTTGCTTTTAGAATGTTTTTTACTTGTTGATCACAAGTCCTGTTGCAGATCTAAGAACCATTTTGGGAAGGTCATTGGATTCAGGAAATTGTTCAGTTGGAGGCAATGACCTGAAGGAAACACAGTTAATGTCCACAGTCAGTAACTCCTGCCTACATCCTTTCTTGTTTCCTCAGGGCTCCCAGTTAAGTATGGTTTTGTACTGGGTTTATGGGAAGTTGAGATGTTGGAGACAGGGAGGCAGGAAGTCAGCTTCAACTGTGATAGGACAGCTCAGTGTTACAGGTACATACCCAGAACACAGTGGCAAGGACAGACCTTGAAATGGTCATGAGCCATGATTAATGCACAAGGCTCCAGAATGTGTTTGAAGGGTGGAGGACACAGTGCAATGTATTGTGTAGTCTTTCCACCAGGTCAGTGTAGGCAGAGTCTCACCTAACTCTCAAGCATTATTTAAGGTGGTAAAATCACTTTCAAAAATTAGAGCAGGCCAGGGACAGTGGCTCATGCCTGTAATCCCAGCACTTTGGGTGGTGGGTGAATCACTTGGGGTCAGGACTTTGAGACCAGCCTGACCAACATGGTGAAACCCCATCTTTACTAAAAAATACAAAAAAAAAATTAGCTGGGTATGGTGTTGCATGCCTACAATCCCAGCTACTTGGGAGGCTGAGGCAGGAGAATCACTTAAACCCAGGAGGCAGAGGCTGCAGTGAACCGAGATCACTCCACTGTACTCCAGCCTGGGTGACAGAGTGAGACTCTGTCTCAAAAAAAAAAAAAAAAAAAAAAAAAGTTAGAGCAAATTTTCAGTGTCCTTAGAAAGACCTTGTGGGAGAGGAGGTTGGTGCATCCTTCCCTTGCCCAGGAGCACTCAGGCCTTTCTGAACCTGATTTCCCTGGGCTTTGACTTAGGAAGGCACTGAGAAGTCCCTGGTTCAGATCTGATGTTGCCACTGTCTTACCTTAAGCAGTAAACAATACAGTGACATCTGCTCTGTGGGTATGTGGAAGGGAGGGAATTCAGATGGCAGCGTTATTGAGGGAAGGTAAACTATGGAAGGAGGGGAAGGGAGTAAACACACGAATATGATAAGGAAGATGACGGCTTGCCCAGTCACTTGTGTTCCCCAACCCAGCCAATGTGTGGGTCTCCAGGTGACCCCATTTCAACCCATTGAGAGGACTCACATTATTTATCCAGGAGATGTAAGCAGAGACCCGGGTGAAGACTGTAGGCTTCCTGGAGACATTACAGCCCTGGCTAGACACAAAGCTGGTCACTCCATGGACAGAATACTTGCCATTCACCAAGCAATGGAGAGGGCCTCCAGAATCACCCTGCAGGGAGGAGAAACAGAGTCCTAAAACTCCAGATCTTCGGGCTTTTGCTCACACTCCACCCACCCCCCATCTCTGCTTGTGAAATTCTGTACAGTTTTAAAGCTCCCATGCAAATCTCCACTTCCTTCATGTCCCCACAATCAAAATGAATCTCTTCTTCTCTTTTGCTGCTTTATTTCATGTTCTGCCTTGTATTTTGGTTTCATAATTTGTTTCTACCTCCTACGCATGTCTATGAGCTTCCGGAGACAGAAACTCCTACCAAGATCTTTCCTCCCCACACTAGCATAGAACTTTAAACATCTAAAGTTCAATTGCTTTTATTGGCTTACATTGAACATAGGCTGGCAAAAATAGGGCATTCTAATAATTTCTTTATCCCCAGCATTTAGACCATCTAATAATTTCTTTATCCCCAGCATTTAGACCAATGGGTATAATTAGACCAAGTATTTAGACTTGGTAGTCAACACATGCTAAACTAAACTGGAATGAAGAAGAAAGTGATGTACTAGGTTACGTGCTCAATCAGGGCAACCTGGATTTATGGAATATGATCTTGCCTCCCTTCTTACTCAGCTTCCAGAATGCCAGGTCCATAATACCACACATAAAATGGGAAGATACTTCTCTGGAAAATCCAAACAGCCAAGAGGAAAGACCTAAAGACACTGACATTGGAGGTCCTCCACTAAAATGGCCTAGCCAGATCACCTGACAGAGAATCCACTATTGATGAACCCCACCGAAGGCTCAGAGCTACCAACCAGCCCACCCACTCTGGGCAAAAATACCACCCCCACTGTGAAATAAAAGCAGATGGTTAAGGATCACCAAACATCTAAAGAATGCCTCTAATATAAAAATAAAGATTGAAACAAAGAGATAAGGAGCTCAACAAAAAATGAAGGCAACTGGCCGGGCGTGGTGGCTCACATCTGTAATCCCGAGCACTTTGGGAGGCCAAAGCGGGCTGATCACGAGGTCAAGAGATCGAGACCATCCTGGCCAACATGGTGAAACCCTGTCTCTACTAAAAATACAAAAATTAGCCGGGTGTGGTAGTGCACACCTGTAGTCCTAGCTACTTGGGAGGCTGAGGCAGGAGAATTGCTTGAACCCGGGAGGCAGAGGTTGCAGTGAGCCAAGATTGCGCCACTGCACTCCAGCTTGGTGACAGAGTGAGACTCCATCTCACAAAAAAAAAAAAAAAAAAAAAAAAGACAATCAAGACTATGCAGGCAGAAGAAAACAAGCAATAGAACCAGGACTAATAGGCCAGGCGTGGTGGTTTACGTCTGTAATCCCAGCACTTTGGGAGGCCAAGGTGGGCAGATCACCTGAGGTCAGGAGTTCAAGACTAGCCTGGCCAACATGGTGAAACCCCATCTCTACTAAAAATACAAAAATTAGCTGGGCTTGGTGGCACATGCCTGTAATCCCAGCTACTTGGGAGGTTGAGGCAGAATCACTTGAACCCAGGAACTGGAGGTTGCAACGAGCTGAGATCGCACCACTGTACTCTAGCCTGGACAACAAAGCGATACTCCATCTCAAAAACAAACAAAAAAACCATGACTAATATGCATCCATGATACAAAAACAACATGCTACTAAATAGATCATTCAGAAAGCAAAAAGAGCCTTTGGAAATTATAAATCTGATAGACTTAGAAATGAGAGACTGGAAGAGTTGGAACATAACAAAATATAGAGAAAAGAAGAGGACCAGATCAGGAGGTAAACATGTGAATAACAGAAATTCTAGAAAGAGAAAAGTAAAATGGAGTGGGATGAGATCACAAATAAACAACATTTTCTGAATCAAACGTCTGGAGTTTCCAGGAAAACACACCTATTAAGTGTCCCTCACAATCAATGCAAATAGATCCATATAGACTACTAGGTGAAGAGAAGATGATACAGGTCACTTAACAAATTATGGAGAGTGTGTAAGGTTGAATTAATGAAAAATTGACTATATGAAGCAAATGAAAAAGACAATTATTAACACGGAAAATTTAAAAAGTAGTGCAGCAAGGGCTGATCATGGTGGTTTATGACTGTAATCCCAGCAATTTGGGAGGATGAAGGAGAAGGATTGCTTAAGTTAAAGCCAGGAGTTTTGAGACCAGCCTGGGCTACAAAGCGAGACCCCCATCTCTATAAAAAAAAAATTTTAAATCAGCTGAGTGTGGTGGCATGTGCCTGTAGTCTTGGCTACTCAGGAGACTGAGGTGGGAGGATTGTTTGAGCCCAGGAATTGAAGGCTGAAGTGAGCTGTGATTGTGCTAATGCATTCCAGACTGGGTGACAGGGTAAGAACATATCTCTTAAAAAAAACAAAAACAAAAACAAACAATTATGCAGCAAATGAAAAGTAAACCTAGAATATATCACATGATTCAGTTGTAAATGGCATTTTATATAATCATAGTGAATACCGAATGTTGATCTAACCAAAATATTTTGAGAGACTGAAATGGTGACCAGAAAATGTCATGCTTGGAAGGCAGGTATGTGTATATAAAAAAGAAAGAGATTCACATCTGCCATAATGTCTGAACTGAAAAATAGCAGTGTAAGTATGTAATTTTAAAGATATAGAGGTAGACACCAAAAGAATCAGCTGAAGAGTTGAAAGTGGCCTCCTGTGGGGTGGGAGAACTAGAGTAGCTATTCTTTTCCATTATTGAGACTCATAATCTTATTTGCCAATTTAAGCTTCAATAAAAAGTAAAACTTGGGGCCAGGTATGGTGGCTTACACCTGTAATCCCAGCACTTTGGGAAGCTGAGGTGGGCAGATCACCTGAGGCCAGAAGTTTGAGACTAGCCTGGCCAACATAGGGAAACCCTGACTCTACTAAAAATATAAAATTAGCCAGGTATGGTGGCACATGCTTGTCATCCCAGCTACTCAGGAGGCTGAGGCACAAGAATTGTTTGAACCCAGGAGGAGGAGGTTGCAGTGAGCTGAGATTGCGCCACTACACTCCAGCCTAGGTGACAGAGCAAGACTGTCTCAAAAACAAGCAAGCAAGCAAACAAACAAAAACAAACAAACGTAAAACTTAAAAAAGAATTAGGGAAAGAGGCCAAAATTTCAAATTGGGATAATTGTGTGTGTGTGTGTGTGTGTGTGTGTGTGTGTGTGTTTTGTTTTGAGACGGAATCTTGCTCGGTCACTCAGGCTGGAGTGCAGTAGTGCCATCTTGGCTCACTGCAACCTCCGCCTCCCAGGTTCAAGTAATTCTCCTGCCTCAGCCTCCTGAGTAGCTGAGACTACAGATGTGTGCCCCCACACTTCGCTAATTTTTTTTTTTTTTTGAGACGGAATTTTGCTCTTATTGCCCAGGCTGGAGTGTAATGGCATGATCTCGGCTCAGTGCAACCTCTGCCTCCCAGGTTCAAGCAATTCTTCTGCCTCAGTCTCCCAAGTAGCTGGGATTACAGGTGTGTGCTACCACGCCTGGCTAATTTTGTATTTTTAGTAGAGATGGGGTTTCTCCATGTCAGTCAGGCTGGTCTTGAATTCCTGACCTCAGGTGATCCACCCACCTCAGCCTCCCAAAGTGCTGGGATTATAGGCATGAGCCACCGAGGCCAGCTGTTTTTTTTTTTGTTGTTGTTGGTTTTGTTTTGTTTTGTTTTGTTTTTTTTGAGACAGAGTCTTGCTCTTATTGCCCAGGCTGGAGAGCAATGACCCGATCTTGGCTCACCACAACCTCTGCCTCCCGGGTTCAAGCAATTGTCCTGTCTCAGCCTCCCAAGTAGCTGGGATGACAGGCATGCGCCACCTTGCCTGGCAGCTAATTTTGTATTTTTAGTAGAGACAAGATTTCTCCATGTTAGTCAGGCTGGTCTTGAACTCCCAACCTCAGGTGATCTGCCCACCTTGGCCTCTCAAAGTACTGGAATTGCAGGCGTGAGCCACTGCCTTGTTTGTTTTTTTAAAGACAGAGACTCTGCCCAGGCTGGAGTGCAGTGGTATGGCCATAGCTCACTTCAGTCTCAATCTCCTGTGCTCAAGCAATCCTCCCACTTCAGTATCCCAAGTAGCTGGGACCACAGTGTGCACCACCTCGCCTGGCTAATTTTTAAAATTTTTGCAGAGACAGGGTCTCCCTATGTTACTGAGGCTAATCTCTAACTCCTGAGCTTCAGTGATCCTCCCACCTCAGTCTCCCAATGAGCTGGGATCACAGGCATGAGCCACTGTGCCCAGCCAGGGGTAATTATTTTAAAGTGGAACTACCTGTACTCCACCCCAACTGCTGTTTAGGAAAGGATGTTTTCTTTAGATTATTGTATTCAAAACAATCTAAATCTCTTCCACCTAAATTCTATTAGGGATTTGAGAGTATTTCAGGGGCTAGAGGAATGACAGAGAAATGAATTATATATAATACTATCATCTGTGCTAATTGACCTGAAAAGAGACCAAGCTTCTGGAGAGATGGAGGGAGTGGCTGAGGATTTTAGAGCTGAAGGAAGAGTTGCAAAAGAACTCAGTGAGAATGAGCTGATTGAAATGGGAGGTTCTAAGTGAATCCACTCTGAAGAGAAGGGTTGGAGACCCAGAACTCTGAAAGCCCAGAAGACACACTATTTGGGAAACTCCAGTGGGGATGGACCTGGGGACACAACTGCCTCTGAGAACTGTCAATTTGGAATGGCAGCCAGAAGAAAAGTACTCATTTTGTAGAGCTCAAGACTTAAGGGAGAGCACAGGCATGTATATTCATGCAGAAAGCCTATACCTTAGGAGGTTATAGGTGAAGCTGGCTGATGAGGCCCTAGAAGAGGTTGCATTATGCATTAGTCTCTCTATTTTCCCCCTTATTCCCATGTAGAGTCCCTGGGATACAGGAGTTTTGTTTTGTTTCGTTTGAGATGGAGTCTCACTCTGTCACCCAGGCTGGAGTGCAGTGGCCCGATTTCGGCTCACTGTAACCTTTGCCTCCCAAGTTCAAGCGATTCTCCTGCCTCAGCCTACCAAGTAGCTGGGACTACAGGCACCCACCACCACGCCCGCCCAGCTAATTTTTATATTTTTAGTAGAGACAGGGTTTCACCATATTGGCCAGGCTGGTCTCGAACTCCTGACCTTGTGATCCACCCACCTCGGCCTACCAAAGTGCTGGGATTACAGGTGTGAGCCACCGTGCCCAGCCAGATACAGGAGTTTTAAATGTTAATATCAGGAAAGTCTAGGGCAGACTAGGATGAATTGGTCACTTTATGTCCATGGTTCTTTGCATTCACACACACAAAAAGCCTTTTAATCCTTTCATTTTATAATTTCAGCCAGGCTGCCAGCCTCCTGCCAGCTTCTCTCTCTCCTCCATCTAGTCTGGACCTTGCAGTTGATCTGCAATCCTGTCCTTTTACCCCAATCATGCAGGAAAACTAAGTCTTTGAGTAAAACAGAGTGAATCATATACCCATGTGCTCACTGTGTAGTCTCCATGCTCAGCCAATTAGCAACATCTTGGAGGACAACCCTCCCATTCACATTAACTATTCCAGATGCATACAACCCTTGCCCCTTCATTTTCAGCAGTCAAGTTGACTCCTCCTAGTTCATGAGTAACTAGAAGCAATAATGTAGAACACCTGCTAACGCCCAGCCACCAAATCCTGCAGACTTTTCCATGTTTATGTGCACATCTGATATCCCTCTTCCTGTTCAGAGCCAGCTCCATCTGTGCTCTTGGTTCCATCTCTTTCTTCTCCTCTCTGACTCTACAGGATTCTTTCCTCTCTGCGTATTTATGCACCCAAATTTTTTCTCTTTTTTTGAGACCGAGTCTCTCTCTCCAGGCTGGAGTGCAGCGGCATGATCTCGGCTCACTGTAACCTCCACCTCCCAGGTTCAAGCAATTCTCCTGCCTCAGCCTCCTGAGTAGCTGGGATTACAGGTGCCCACCACTGTGCCCGGCTAATTTTTTGTATTTTTAATAGAGACGGGGCTTCACCATGCTGGCCAGGCTGGTCTTGAACTCCTGACCTTGTAATCCGCCCACCTTGGCCTCCCAAAGTGTTGGAATTACAGGTGTGAGCCACCGTGCCTGACCAATTTTCTTCCCTTAAAAGATGCACCCCTTCCATGACTTGCTGTCCTTAAAGCTACCAGACTTCTTTTGTTCTATTTTTTTCCTCTTTTGAGACAGGGTTTCACTCTGTTGCCCAGGCTGGAGTGCAGTGGTGGGATCATAGCTCACTGGAGCCTCAAACTCCTTGGCTCAAGTGATCTTCCCACCTCAGCCTCCCAAGTAGCTGAGGCTACAGGTGCACACCACCACATCCAGCTAATTTTTAAAATTCTTGTAGAGATGTTGTCTCCCTATGTTTGCCAGGCTGGTCTCTAACTCCTGGGCTCAAACCATCCTCCTGCCTCAATCCGTCAAAATGTTGGGATTACAGGCATGAGCCACTACACTCAGCCGGTTATATTTCTTGTTGTCTCTTTACTCCTTACCCTTGAAACAAGCCTCTGCCCTCACCACGCCACTGAAACTGCTCTTGCCAAGGATACAATTGCCAAAGTGGCCACTTTCAGCTCTTATCTACTGTGGCTTCTGGCTGAATTGTGTATTATGTGATATCTGTCATTACTTCCTGAGATTTTGTCACACCCTTATTACCCAGTGTTTATCTCACATCTACTTCTCCTTTCTTAGATCCTAGTAGTTTCTCTGTCATCCACCTATCCCCGAAACACTCAACTATTTATGTTCTGATGGTTCTTTCCCAGCCCACTGCTCTTTTCTCATTGTACAGTTCTTCCCTGAGATGGGCTCTGATTTGTTCTCGGTGGGTATCTCTAGCCCAGCTCTTCCCTTAGGCTCCACTTTTTCTATCTAACTTCGTGGCTGGACACGGTGGCTCATGCCTGTAATCCCAGCACTTAGGGAGGCTGAGGTCAGGAGTTTGAGACTAGCCTGGCCAACATGGGGAAACCCCATCGCTACTAAAAATACAAAAATTAGCCAGGTTTGGTGGCACATGCCTGTAATCCAGCTACTCAGGAGGTTGAGGCAATAGAATTGCTTGAACCCAGGAGGTGGAGGTGGCAGTGAGCTGAGATTGCACCACTACACTCCAGCCTGGGCGACAGAGGAAGACGGAGTTTCACTCTTGTTGTCTTGGTTGGAATGCAGTGGCACCATCTCAGGCTCTGCCTCTGCCTCTGCCTCTGGGGTTCAGGTGATTATCCTGCCTCAGCCTAGCTGGGATTAGGTACATGTGCCACCATGCCCAGCTACTTTTTTGTATTTTTAGTAGAGACGGGGTTTCTCCGTGTTGGTCAGGCTGGTCTTGAACTCCTGACCTCAGGTGAACTGCCCGCCTCGGCCTCCCAAAGTGCTGGGATTACAGGTGTAAGCCACTGTGCTTTGCAAAAAAAAAAAAAAAAAAAAAAATTCTTACCAGTTGCTATACCTGAATGTCCCACTGGGATCTCCGACAAATCTTGTCCAGAACCAAACTCATTCATCATCTTCTCTCTCAAATCCTGTAAATCTTGCCTCATTTAAGGCAGCAACGCTCTCCCACAAATGACTTACACCAGTTGCTTGGCTGTTGTTCCAGATCCTCCTCCTTCTCTCCTCTGGTTCCTATCACCACTGCCTTAATTCAGGCAAATTTCTTCCAAATTCCTTGCCTAGGTCATTGCAATAGCCCCCTAGGCAGTCTCCCTTCCTCTCTTGCCCTCTTCAAAAGCATGCCTAGAGAACACTTCTAAAAGGTGAATCTGGTTGTGCTAGTCTCCTGTTTAGAGGTCTTCAATGGCTTCCCGATGCCCAAGAGATACAGTATATGTCCCCAAGCATGGCATTTGAAGCCCTGAGTTGTGCGGCTCTTGCTTGGCTCTCTAGTCTTATCTCCTGACATTTCCTAATATGGTGGTAGCTTCTGTTTTAGCCCAGGGGTCAGCAAACCTCTTGTTAAGGGCCAAATAGTACATATTTCAGGCCTTGCAGGCCATACAGTCTTGGTTGCAACTACTTTGTGTTGTAGTACAAAAGCAGTCATAGGCTGGACATGGTGCCTCACACTGATGATCCCAGCACTCTAGGGGGCCAAGGCAGAAGGATCGCTTGAGGCCAGGAGTTCAAGACCAGCCTGGGCAACACAGTGAGACCTTGTCACTACCAAAAACAAACAAAACAAAATTAGCTGGATGTGATGGCATGTGCCTGTGGTCCTAGCTACTTGGGAGGCTGAGGTAGGAGGATAATTTGAGCCTAGGAAGTTGAGGCTGCAGTGAACCAAGATGGCCCCACTGCCTTCTGACCTCAGTGATGGAGCCAGACCTTGTCTTTAAAAAAAAAAAAAAAAAAAGCAGCCATAAACAATTTGTAAACGAGCAACTGTGACTGTATTCCAATGAAATGTCATTTATGGGCACAGAAATTTTAAATAGTTTTCATGTGTCATGACATATTATTCTTCTGATTTTTTTCCCTTACCATTAATAAATGTAATAATCCCAGCCTGGGCAACATGGTGAAACCCTGTCTCTACCAAAAATACAAAAAATAGCTGGGCGTGGTGGTGTGTGCCTGTACTCCCAACTACTAGGGAGGCTGAGGTGGGAGACTTACTTGAGCCCAGGAGGTGGGGGTTGCAGTGATGGCACAATTGTACTCTAGTCTGGGAAACAGAGAGAGAACCTGTCTCAAAAAAAAAAAAAAAAAAATGGCCAGGCGTGGTGGCACACACCTGTAATCCCAGCACTTTGGGAGGCTGAGGCGGGCAGATCACAAGGTCAGGAGTTCGAGACCAGCCAGTTAGAGAGCAGCCTGGCCAACATGGTGAAACATATATATGTATATGTATGTATATATGTATATTTCAACATGGTGAAATATATATATTCTATATACAGAGAGAAATGTAATAACCATTCTAAGCTCATGGGCCATACAAAAACAAGCAGTGGGCTAGATTTGGCTCATGGGCCTCCAGCCTCTGCTCTACTCTAGCCTTAGGGAATGACCCATAATTCTCCATGTACTCTGGGTTGCTTCTTGGCCCCATGCCTTTATTCATGCTGTTCCCTCCCTCTGAATGTCTTTTCTCCTTTTGGCCTAGCCTATTCCTATCTACCCATCAAGACCCACTACAGATTTTACTTTCTTGGGGAAGGCAGGTCTTTTCTGGCTCCAGTAGGTAGAGGTGAGTACCTACCCTTGGGCGGTGTACATCTTACTATGAACACTTAACCACATGGTATTACAATATTCTATTGTATGTCTGCTCCTCTAGTTCCTTTACTTGATGCTGTTTGATCCATCTTTGTATCCTTAGCACTCAGCACAATGCCTGGCATATGGTAGATATATAATGAACAGTTGTTAAACTGCATTAAGAAATCTGGGGTGGGGCATGGTGGCTCACGCCTGTATTCCCAGCACTTTGGGAGGCTGAAGCAGGAGGATCACTTGAGCTCTAGAGTCTGAGACCAGCCTGGGCCACAAAGCAAGACCCCATCTCTATATTAAAAAATAATAATAATAAAAGAAATCTGTAAGATGGTTTATTGCTGATTGATCTCATCAAAATAGGGGAAAGTTATATTTGTTACAAATAAGCTATTATAAAATTATTTTGTGGCTGGGCACGGTGGCTCACACCTGTAATCCCAGCACTTTGGGAGGCTGAGGGGGGAAGATCACGAGGTTAGGAGATCAAGACCATCCTGGTCAACATGGTGAAACCCTGTCTCTACTAAAAATACAAAAATTAGCTGGGTGTGGTGCTGTACACATGTAGTCCCAGCTATTCAGGAGGCTGAGGCAGCAGAATTGCTTGAACCCTGGAGCCAGAGGTTGCAGTGAGCTGAGATTGCATCACTGCACTCCAGCCTGGCAACAGAGCAAGACTCTTGTCTCAAAAAAAAAATTATTTTGTGCACTTTCCCCTATCAAACTCACCTGTACATAATGTCAGAAATACCACTGGGGTAAAGGGATAGTGGTAGAGGAACTGCAAGAGAAGTTGGACTGATAGGTGGGTGGGGGGCAGGGTGCTGCCTTATACACCATCACAACCACCCCTCCAGGCCCAGCTCCATCGCTGTTGTTAAAAAAAATCTAGGTAACAAATTCTAAGAACACACACATATACCAACAACAACATACAAATGTTGGGCCATGTACAAGCTTTGAAGTGAGGTCATAGAGTGAGATCAATTTTAAGGTTTCTTTCAACTTTAAGGTTCTCTGAGTATAGGGTTACTAGCACAGAATCATTCTCACTTACACATCAGAGTAGAAAATTGAGTCTGTGCAGGACCAAGAGTAAGTGTGGAATAGGGAGGTGAGGAAAAGGGGTGGAGGGATAGGCAGAGAGTGGCAGGACCTGGGGTGGGACATATGACACCCTCTGCATGTGTTCACCTGGCATCCAGAGCGAATTCCGTCTCCACCAGCACACACCATGGTGTTCTTCACAGTGGAGCCCCAGTAGGAGGAGCTGGAGCAGGTGGCGTAGTCCACAGAGGGCAGGTAAGCCTGCTGCAGGGTCTGGGCCAGCTGCCCATTGGCTGAACAGGACACACAGCACTGGCGGTCAGCTCCAGATGTTGTCCAGTGGACAAACCTTCCACTACTGCCACACCTTCCCAAACTCTGGTGAAAGCTGAACTCAGGCCACACTCCTCTCCACCTGTTGCTTGTGGTGGATCCTTCCGTCTTCTCTCTTTATATGGCCACACAGGACCCTTCCTTTCCCTCAGGGAGGCAGCCTTGCTTACTGTACCTAGGCTCCAAGCCACCAGCCCTACCCCTGCTTCTCCTCACCCATGGATAACTTAGTTGGGTCATGGAATGGTCTTATTTGTGGATGATTTATCTGTCTGTTCTGCTTCCTCCTTACACGACAAGCTCCATGGAGCAGAACTGGGATTGTGCATGCTTGTTTCCATTTCTTAAGAGCTTGGTGCATCTTTCCCTTATCTTGCTCTTTTGACTTTTCAAAGCCTCTGCACTTTTCATTTGGACTGTTACAAAACTCTCATGTTATTGGTTGAGAAAATGGACCAGGGCTGGATTACCAGCTCATGCCTGTAATCCCAGCTACTTGGGAGGCTGAGGCAGGTGGATCACTTGAGGTCAGGAGTTCAAGACCAGCCTGGCCAACAGGGTGAAACCCCATCTCTACTAAAAATACAAAAATTAGCTGGGTATGGTGGTGGGTGCCTGTAATCCCAGCTACTTGGGAGGCTGAGGCAGGAGAATCACTTGAACCCGGGAAGCAAAGGTTGCAGTGAGCCAAGATCGTGCCACTGCATTCCAGCCTGGGCTACAGAGGGAGACTCTGTTTCAAAAAAAAAAAAAAAAAAAGAGGAAGAAGAAAAAAAGAAAGAATGTTGGATACAATGAGTTCTAAATTTCTCTTCAAAGAATCAGTATGTCAGTATGTTCAGTTCTTTGTCCTCTATTTTAAGCTTAACTTTCTCATAGTTTTAGTAAACAACCTTTTCCACCAGTTCTAATCAGTAGTTCACATCTATTCCCCTGGTCATCTACTTCATCCTGACTCGCCCTGATCACCTGCTTTCACCTGATTCACCTTTAGTTACCTGTTCTGTACTGTCCTTCCCGCCAAACTGCTCACCCCGCTACTCTGGCTCATACTTCTGCTCCTTTTAAAACAGCCAATTGGAATTTGCTTAGATTGTGCAGTCCAACCCTAGCCAATAGGGGAACAGCACAGCAGTAGGAACTACCTGCATCAGGGATTAGAATCCCCTTCCCCTCCCCTGTTTGGGTGTGTGCTCGCCATTGCACCATCTGTGAGATGCACCCTTTTATAGAAGTAAATTGCCCTGCTGAGAAAATTTATATTTGAGTGCTACTTCTTTTGCAGCACCAAAAATTTACATATAATAGAAAGAAAAACAAAAAAGAAAAACTGGACCACAATAACATTAAATGAACTGAGATCAGAAGCTGGATTTGAACCATGTGTCTCTCCTAGCTCCAGCTTTTCCCAATGGACTCACAGCCCAGCTACTTGGGAAGCTGAGGCAGGAGAATCATTTGAACCTGGGAAGTGGAGGTTGCAGTGATCTGAGATTGCACCACTGCACTCCAGCCTGGTGACAGAGAGAGAGACTCTATTTCAACAGAGTGTGGTGGTGCATACCTATAGTTCCAGCTACTTAGGAGGCTGAGATGGGAGGATCACTTGAGCCTAGGAAGTGGAAGTTGCAGTCTGGGCAACAGAGTAAGACCCTATCTCAAAATAAATAAATAATTTTTTAAAATGAGGGACTGGTAAAAAAAATTCTCTGTGGTAAAGTCTTTTTTAGTTCTGAGTCTATGAATCTCTCAACTATTTCACAGCCCATTCTTAGCTCGATTTAATGCATCAGTTAATGTATATATGGTTCCTTTAAAAGCTTAGCTACCTAATCAAGATCCTTGTGGTGGATGGTGCCAATGTAGGCTACTTACTCTTGGTCCTGCCCCAGCCTGTGATGTAGCAGGGACTGTTGTTAGCCAGGATGGTTCCCTCCTGGGGCAGAACACCCAGCTGGACGTAGCTATTGAGGGTAACGCTCTGGGCCAGGCGCAGCAAGGCGATGTCATAGCTGCAGGAGAAAAGGAGACTATTCACTCACGGGATCAGCCCTCCCCTGAGGTCAGCATATGCACTAGCCCTCTCTAAGCATTTGTGTCCCCGTGGAATTGGAAACTGATGACTTTGAAGAAGAAGGAAGGGGCTCACTTGCTAAGCCTCAAACTAGAGCAATTACAATTTAACATGTAAACATTCTATGTGTAACAGCAGCATCTGCTGGTGAGACGTTGGTATTGCAGCCTAGCTCCAACCTTTGCAACCCAGGGAAGTAGAGAATGGGGGAATCTGAAAGGAGCAGAGTGGCATGATCTTGGTGGCAGAGTTCTCAAAGAAGAAAACTGTAAAAGGCTGAGTGGCTCTACAAGCTCAGTAGAATATCCAATTCCTTGAACCCATCCCCACCTCCACCTGCTATAGGATCGACCACCATTTTAACGATTTCTTTTCTAGAAGTTTACAACTCAACTTGCAATTTTCCTGTATAAGATTCACTTTAGGGCAAGGTGCCATGGCTCACGCCTGTAATCCCAGCACTGTGGGAGGCCGAGGCAGGAGGATGGCTTGATCCCAGGGGTTCGAGACCGGCCTGGGCAACATGGCAAGACCCTGTCTCTATAAAAAATAATAATAATAATAATAAAAAGATTCACTTTAGGAAATTTACTTTTGCTGATGGAGTCTATTCTATAATATGAATAATAAATAACAATTAAAAACCCCCATGAAAACAGAACATTAAAATTTGCGGAGAAGGGGCTTTAGGTAATACAACTGTGTAAACTAGCCTGGACCCAACAAATCCTAAAGATCTTCAAAGATTCTCAAACCCTCCAGAACCTCAATTCTCTTTTTCTTTTGAGACAGAATCTCACGCTGTCACCCAGGCTGGAGTGCAGTGGCATGATCTTGGCTCACTGCAACCTCTGCTTCCTGGGTTCAAGTGATTCTCCTGCCTCAGCCTCCTGAGTAGTTGGGATTACAGGCGCATGCCATCATGTCTGGCTAATTTGTGTGTGTGTGTGTGTGTGTGTGTTTTTAGTAGAGACAGAGTTTCACCATATTGGTCAGGCTGGTCTCAAACTCCTGACCTCAGGTGATCTGCCCGCCTTGGCCTTCCTGTGTTGGGATTACAGGCATGAGCCACCATGCCCAGCCTAGAACCTAAATTCTCGAAGTCCTCCTGGATGAACAAGCCAGCTGATTGCTTCCTCCAGGACCTGGTGCCCTCTCTCAGGCTCAGCTGGGCTCCTAAACTAAAGGCCAGGCCAGGAGCTGAGGACTAGGTTTCAGGCCGTGCAATCCCTCCAGCCCTCTGAAAGACCAGGCAAAGGCAGCCAATTATTGGCCAGTCAGCCCTGCACTACCCAGCCCAGGGCCAGCTTGGACTTGCTCCTACCCGGCAGCCACGTTATTGCTGTTCCAGTATGGATGCACCACGATCTTCTGCACACTCACGTACTGCTCAGTGCCATCGTTCTGGCTCAGGTTATGGTCTCCAACCACCACACGGAAAGTCAACGAGCTGGAGTGAGAGAAGGAAGCACTGAATCATCCAGGGGACTCAAACCTTCTCTTTCCCCCACTTAGAGAAAAGTTGGAAAACCATCTTTCATTTTTTTTTTTATTTAAGAAAATGTCTTCTTTTTTTTTTTAGAGATGGGGTCTTGCTCTGTTGCCCAGGCTGGCTCCAAACTCCCAGGCTCAAGTGATCCTCCCACTGCAGCTTCCCTAGTACCTGGGACTACAGGTGTGAGCCACCGTGCCCAAGTTTTGTTTATCACCTTTAGGACAGGAACCCATCTTATCTGGTCCAGGGAGAGGAGGGATGTAAGACTCTCCAAATGAGAAAGTAACAAACTCTTTCATTCCCTAGTTGACTAAGTTGTGGAAGTGAAAGATACTACCATCACTTCCATTTTCTGTTTAGCATCGTAGGCTGAATATCTTGTAACCTGGGAGAAGTATAGTGCGCTTAAATGAAATAATGGCTCTCAGCCACCAAGATTTTGAGGGAAGCATAGACTTCTAGGCTAGTAGTTCTTTTTTTTTTTGAGAGGGAGTCTCACTCTGTTGCCCAGGCTGGAGTGCAGTGGCACAATCTCAGCTCCCTGCAACCTCCACCTCCTGAGTTTTAAGCAATTCTCTCTGCCTAAGCCTCCCAAGTAGCTGGGATTACAGGCACTCGCCATCACACCCGGCTAATATTTTTATTTTTAGTAGAGATGGTTTTTCGTCATGTTGGCCACGCTGGTCTTGAACTCCTGGCCTCAGGTATCCACCCGCCTTGGCCTCCCAAAGTGCTGGGATTACAGACATGAGCCACCGCGCTTGACTGACTTCTAGGCTAGTAGTTCTTAAAGCATGGTTCCTGGGCCAGCAGTGTGAGTATCACCTGGAAACTTGTTAGAAATGCAAATTATCAAGCCTCACCCCAGACCTACCAAATCAGAAACCCTGCTGGGTGGGGCCCAGCAATCTGTGCCTTCCAGGTAATTCTGACACATGCTCAAATGTGAAAACCAGTGCCCAAGACAAATAGGAAAAAATAGTCACTATTCAGACGTTGACTAGACACTTACATACTTACTCAATCCTCACAACATTTCTACAAAGTAAATGTTATTAGCCCTTTTTAGAGATAAGAGAATGAGGGCATAGTTGCCCAAGGCTACACAGCTAGAATTTGGTGGAGCAACATTTGAATTTGAGCCTGCCTAACTCCAAAATTTGTACTTTTTACCATACCACCCCCAAGCAGGCCCCTGAACAGGAAGGGGGCTACTGCCCAGCCCCGGAAGTACTGTCCTGAGAAGTCAAAGTTATGTCATCCTTCAGAAGGGTAAGCCCCTTCCCCTTCCCCCTCCCCTTCCAGGGGCCCAGGAAAGCTGGTGTTTGTTTTTCTTACGAGTCCACGCAGTGAGCAGCTGTCATCACCCAGTTCTGTTTGATGAGGGTCCCTCCACAGGTATGATACCAGGAACCTCCAGACTGGTACTGGAGGGAAATCTAGATGGGGAGGAAAGAAAGAAGGGATAGGTTGGTATTTCTCAAAAGGTTTTGTCCTGGGTCAGACACAGTGGCTCATGTGGAAGGCTGAGGTGGGAGAATCAACTGAGCCTAGGAGCTGGAGACCAGCCTGGGCAACATGTAGTTTTACCTCAAACTACATGTCACCTCCTTAAAGTCCTGCTGTCCTTCAAAACATTCTCTTTCTGGGCCAGGAATGGCAAATAGGTTTCTTCTGACCTGCCAACTGCTACTGATTGGTTGATAGGGGCCACCTGGACTGTGGCATTGATAAAGGGGTGTGTAGATGTATCTGGGGTCAGCAGGAATGGATGCTCCATCGTTTGGTAATATTAGTTGTGCACATGGATGAGGAGTAAAGGCACATGGTGTATTTGGCATTATTTCTCTAGGTTGTTGCAATGGACCTAGAACCCAGGTCCTTCTATTTCTGTTCTCTCTTAAAGAAGAACTGTAGCCAAAGGTTTGGTCTGTCATCCAAGCCCCACAGGCTGAGGTCTCCAGAGCTCTGCCTTCAGTGTTTTCAAGACATCTCCTGTCTCCCCACTTCAGATACTACTTAGAAATACCAATGGGAGGCCAGGAGCAGTGGCTCACACCTGTAATCCCAGCACTTTGGGAGGCCGAGGCGGGCAGCTCACCTGAGGTCAGGAGTTCCAAACCAGCCTAGCCAACATGGTGAAACCCATCTCTACTAAAAATACAAAATTAGCTGGGCGTGGTGGCAGGCACCTGTAATCCCAGCTACTTGGGAGGCTCAGGCAGGAGAATCACTTGAACCCAGGAGGCAGAGGTTGCAGTGAGCTGAGATTGCACTCCAGCCTGGGCAACAAGAACGAAACTCCATCTCACTGCAACCTCTGTCTCCTGAGTTCAAGTTATTCTCCTGCCTCAGCCTCCTGAGTAGCTGGGATTACAGGTGCCCACCACCACGCTCAGCTAATTTTTGTATTTTTATTAGAGATGGGGTTTCACCATGTTGGCCAGGCTGGTCTTGAACTTCTGACTGCAGGTGATCCACCCGCCTTGGCCTCCGAAACTGCTGGGATTACAGGCGTGAGCCACCACGCCCAGCTGGGATGTTCATTTTTATCAGTTCATGTCTCTTCCTCTAGCACCTCATATTATGTAATAGCTCTATTGCTGAAAACTGGGGCTCAGACTTTTGTAAACTAAATCTAACTCTGATTGCAGTGATTCCTCTCAAAGTGTGGATCTTCACCAGTTAATTTGCCAGGATTACACATTTAGATTGCCTAAATCAGGGCCGAGCTGCCCTGTTAGGAAAGTGGAAACTCTTTAAATAGCCAACTAAGCAGCATGCTCTGTGTATGTGTGTGTGTGTGTTTGTGTGTGTGGTGTGCACATGCGTGCAAGCATGTGTGATACACACAGTGTGGAGTGGTGTGCGTGTGAGTTTCAAGGTATGTGGAGTCCAAGGTGCATGTCTGGCACCCAGTCTTTCTTGTGTGGCACAAGTGCTGTCACTGGGAATATAAATGTATTTTGTGTTTGGGTGTGTGCCTTGAAGAGGAAGTGTGGTTGGTATATAAATCCCCTCCTCCAAGCCTTTGCATTTAGAAAACCACCTAAGCCTGATCCCATCCATCTTTAAATCTAGAACCTGGACAGTTGGAGAGCTGCTTGTTGATAGGGACATGCACAGACACACACGATACTCCATGTCGTGCACCGCACTCTTATTTGGGTGGAAGTCTGGGACTGAGAAGGAACACCCACCTGAGAGGGCCAGGAATTCTTCCCAGCCTCAGTCCCTCCGACTACCCGGGCGTTGGTTTCCGGAAAGTCCTGGGTGCTGTGTCCTTTGTGGGGCAGAAGAAAAGTGAGTGATGACTAAGCATGGGGTCAGCCAGGGGTAGGGGTGGGGGGGGTGGCGGTTGTGCTTTGAGGAATGTTAGCCTTGTCTGCAAATTCACAGCTCCTCTCTCACGAACGAGGGGCCCAGCTGTGAGTTCTCTGAGCCCCTTTTGAAAGCAGTGGTGCCTGGGTGCCTTCTATTTCCCCCAGGTATTCCCAGAACTCTGGCATGCTATGAGGGACCTCTCTCAAACCACCAGGCTAGGCCTCAGAGGCTCCTTGTGGTCTCCTCCTTGCTCAAGATCACCCCTTGGCCTGAAGCGTCCCCCTCTCCTTGACGCCCCAGCCCACTAATGCTTTGGCAGGATTCTCCAGGGGGCAGGGCCTGCAGTGCACACCCCAGCCAAGTACCTGCTGAGGAAGTCTTCCTGTCAATGGGGGGAAGGGGGGCTGTGGGGAAGCCAAGGAACCCACCCCACTACCAGAAGGGGCTTCTCTCTGCTTTGTGGCCCGGGGACCTGCCACCCAGAGGGGCCTGAGTAACCAGTGGCCCTGACCCACTCTATCTTGGCCTCCAGGAGAGTAAAGATTTTGCTAGACCTGAGTAAAGTTTTTGCTAGTACCATCCGCCCTGGATTAGAGTGCTGGCCTGGGCTTAGGAAACGCTTGCTGACCCTCCCGCCCAAGTCCCCCTCCCTGTAGACCTCAGGCCACATGATCCACTTACCATAAAGGACCAGGGTTGCGAACACCAGGAAGCGCAGCATGTTGCCAATGGAGTAGCCCACTGGCCTCTTGCATGGACTAAGCCCTCTTTATACTCCTCTTATCAGCAGCTTTGCCGACCTTCTTCTTGCCAACTGGCAGAGCTGAGGGTGGAAGGCAGGGAAAGTCACAGGTGACATGGAAATACAAATGAAAATATTTCTTTTCAAGTAAACTAATTTATCCATTGTTCAAAGACAGAACAAGGCCAGAGCTGAATTAATCATCTGCTTTTAATTGAAAAGTATCCAACAAACTCTTTTTCAGGGCTGGTTCTTCCCTAAGGGGGCACCCCTCATCCCCCGTCACTGCCTCATTGTCCTCAGTGGCACTGTAAATGCAGAGACTTGCCCTGTGCACTAGCAGCTGGAGGCCAGGGGGACGGTGGAGGAGCGGGGAGTGGTTAGCAAGGGCAAGGAAGACATAGCAACTCTTTCTGCCCAAAGAGGGAGAAGGCACATGCCCCCAGCATGCAGATACACGTGTAAACGCAGACACAAAAGCCAAGCAGATGCGGTGGAGAGAATCTGGAGGAGGAAAATACTGAGAAACAGGTTTGGGCCCTCTTGATGGAGAGCCAAGAAGGGGCTCCCAGAGGAGAATGTGGGGCAGGGTAGAGGAGGGGGTCCTCGGGATATGAAGACTGTCTGAGGGCTATGAGGTTAGATGGAGGGTGGAGGGCAGAGGGAGCAGGAGGTGAGGAGCCAAGATTCCTGAAAGAGATGAAGGCTCTGTCCCTCATAGCCCGTAGAGGAAAGAGAAAGGAGTCTCAGTGTGCCTTGAGGTGGGCAGAGGACCCTTGGGTTGGCCACAAAGTGATCAGAACCACTGCAGGCTCCAGAGCAGAGGACTGTGGGTGCAGCTGTGATGGTAGCAAAGCACAGGGTTTGGAATTAGGCAGGGAGAAGCCGGGAACCTAGACAGAAGCAGGACAATCACCTGCTCACCCGGGGCTTTGTTGCCTAAACACTCCCGAATCCAAGCTTCATGGCTACATGGGCGGGAGAGGCCTGGAAAAGGCTGTTTGAAGGAATCTACACAGTCACTTTTCAGGGTCTTGAGCTGTTCAGGGGAGTTGCACTTTGATGCTCAGATAACCTGAAGGGCTTGCTCTCTGGCCCACCCTCCAGCATTCTGGCACAAAGTGGACCTCAGGGAAGAGGGCTGAACCGTGCCAGGGAGCCCAAGGTCTCTTTTCTTATTCTCCTCCCACTTCCCTGCTTCCTCTGGCCTCTAGCCCCAGGATAAGGAGTCCAAGAGGAGGCTTGAGAGCCTCCTGAAGGTTACATCTTGACATCACATACTCCAAAGTGGTGAACCTTTAACAGCAGGGCTGCCAGGAGCGGTGGCTCTCATGCCTGTAATCCCAGCAGTTTGAGAGGCTGAGGCAGGCGGATCATCTGAGGTCGGGAGTTTGAGACCAGCCTGACCAACATGGTGAAATCCCGTCTCCACTAAAAATACAAAATTAGCCAGGTGTGGTGGTACATGCCTGTAATCCCAGCTACTTGAGAGCTGAGGCAGGACAATCACTAGACCCCGGGAGGGGGAGGTCGTGGTAAGCCAAGATTGGACCATTGCACTCCAGTTTGGGCAACAAGAGTGAGACTCTGTCTCAAAACAAAAACAAAAACAAACAAAAAAAAACCCAGCAGGGCCAATTTCAGATCCAGTTCTATACCCTTGGCCTAGCCCAGAGAAGCTCAATCTGTATTTTCTTAAAAACCAAACTCTAGGACTGAAGTTAAGGGCCTCATAACTGGGGCCTAATCTCCCATCTAGTCAGACTCTTTAAATTCTTACTCTTAGGGCCGGGTGCGGTGACTCACGCCTGTAATCCCAGCACTTTGGGAGGCAGAGGTGGGTGGATCACCTGTCAGGAGTTCCAGACTAGCCTGACCAACATGGTGAAATCCTGTCTCTACTAAAAATACAAAAATTAGCCAGGGATGGTGGTGCGTGCCTGTAAACCCAGCTACTTGGGAGGCTGAGGCAGTAGAATCGCTTGAACACAGAAGGTGGAGGTTGCAGTGAGCCCAGATTGTGCCACTGCACTCCAGCCTGGGCAACAGAGCAAGACTCCATCTAAAAAAAAAAAAATTCTTAGTCTTAGAGTTAGGCATAGACAATGCCTTAAATTTTTTTTTCCTTTTTTTTTTTGAGACAGGGTCTCATTCTGTTGCCTATGCTGGGATGCAGTGGCATTATCTCAGCTTACTGCAGTCTCTGCCTCCTGGGCTCAAGCAATCCTCCTGCCTCAGCCCCTCAAGTAGCGGGGACTACTGGTGCCAGCCACCATGCCCAGCTAATTTTTTAATTTTTTGTAGAGATGAGGTTTCATCATGTTGCCCAGGCTAGTTTCGAACTCCTGCACTCAAGTGATCGATCCACTTTGGCCTCCCAAAGTGCTGGGATTACAGGTGTGAGCCACTGCACCCAGCCAGACAATGGCTTAAATTTTGAGGCACTGCATTTTTTCTGGCACTGCTCTGATTCTAGGAATAAATTCTTTTGAAGTAAACACTGGTCAGGTATGGTGGCTCTCGTCTGTAATCCCAGCACTTTGGGAGGCCAAGGCAGGAGGACTGCTTGAGGCCAGAAGTTTGATACCAGCCTGGGCAACATAATGAGACCTGTCCCTAAAAAACATGAAAAAATTAGCCAGGCATGGTGGCACATGCCTGTAGTCCCATTACTTGGGAGGCTGAGGTGGGAGGATCCCTTGAGCATGGGAGGTCAAGGTTGCAGTGAGCCATGATTGTGTCACTGCACTCCAGCCTAGGTGACAGAACAAGATCCAGCCTGAAAAAAAAAAAAAAAAAAAAAAAAAAACAGGCACAAAAATAAATGTTCAAGGTGGTGGGTTATAGTATAGTTTTGTCACAAAGCTTGTTGCAAAATTGGAAAAAACCTAAGTATTCATTAACAGAGGAAGGCTGAATAAATTGGGTTTAACCCTGCTATAGAATACTATGCAGATTTATTATTTTTTTTAGACACAGTCTCTCTCTGTCGCCCAGGTTGGTATGCAGTGGCATGATCACAACTTACTGCAGCCTCAACCTTCTGGGCTCCAGCGATCCTCCTACCTCAGCCTCCTGAGTAGCAAATTTCATTTTTTTTTTCTTTTTAACTGCAATAGAGAAAGACAAATTTCACTTTTTTAAACCTCACTTTTCTATATCATTTGACTTTTCTCCATGGCATTACTTTAAAAAAAAATGGAGTCTTACTCTGTCACCCAGGCAGGAGTGCAGTGGCATGATCTGGACTCACTGCAACCTCTGCCTCCTGGGTTCAAATGATTCTCCTGCCTCAGCCTCCTGAGTAGCTGGGATTACAGGCACATGCCACCACACCCAGCTAATTTTTGTATTTTTAGTAGAGACGGGATTTTGACATGTTGGCCAGGCTGGCACAGTATTACTTTTGTAATTAAAAATAAGAATAAATTCTGGAACATACAGCTATTTTTGGAAATGGCCCCAATACTCTTCCCATGGGAAACAGATCCCCAGAGGGGCCCAGCCCTTTAATCCTAGAGTGAGAGGCTCCTGGAACCAGGAGATAGCAGCACAGGGCTGGCGGCAGGGTTTTAAAAGGTAGGGGCCTCAGGTCAGCTGAGAGTGGTCAGAGGGGTGGGTGGTAAGGAAGAATACAGGTATTGTTAGGGCCAGGCTAGGCTTGACTAAGGGGAAGGCCATGAAGCTAGTTTCTTGTTTGTTTTTTGAGACAGAGTCTTGCTCTGGCTCTGTCGCCCAGGCTGGAACACAATCTCAGCTCACTGCAACCTCCGCCTCCCAGGCTCAAACGATTCCTGTGCCTCAGTCTCTTCAGTATCTGGGATTACAGGCGCCTGCCACCATTCCTGGCTAATTTTTGTATTTTTAGTAGAGACTGGGTTTACCATGTTGGCCAGGCTGGTCTCAAACTCCTGACCTCAAGTGATCTGCCTGCCTTGGCCACTTCAAAGTGCTGGGATTACAGGGATGAGCCACTGGTTCCCGGTCGAGCCTTCCCACCACCACCCACCACTCCCGTCAGTGCCCTCTCCCTCTTCTCTACCACCTCCCTTCCCTAGTCCCAGACCTACTCTCTAGGCACAGCCTGTGTCTCCCTCCTGCTGCATCTCCCACTCCCTGGGAGTAACTCCTGGCTGACTGCACCTGGGAAGTGCTATGCTATTTGGGGGTAGGTGGAACCTTCTTGGCACAGCTGGGCACCTTGGTTGGGCTACATCATATGACTGGGCTGGGGAGCTGTTGGGTGATACCACAGACAATGAGGGATACTGGGATCCATGCTGGATGTTTAATGCAACCAAGAATAAGGCTGGGGTTAGGGTCCATGACTCCCTGTGGGTTACCAGACCTACCAGAGCCTTTCTCAATTAGGCCCCAACCAACTCTTCTACGGGGCTGAGTTACCCAGAAGGCATAGTAGCTGCAGTGCCCAGGACCCACAGAAATGTCTTAGCTTATTTTAAAACCAGAAGATATAAAGTAAATATAATCAGCCTGGATTACATTCATCTTTATACCAACATAGTTATAAAATTAATTTTTTTCTTTTTTTGAGACCAAGTCTTGCCCTGTTGCCCAGGCTGGAGTGCAATGGTGCAATCTTGGCTCACTGCAACCTCCGCCTCCCGGGTTCAAGCAATTCTCCTGCATCAGCCTCCCAAGTAGCTGGGACTACAGGTGTCCATCACCATGCCCAGCTAATTTTTGTATTTTTAGTAGAGACAGGGTTTCACCATGTTGGCCAGGCTGGCCTCAAACTCCTGACCTCATGATCTGCCTTCCTCGGCCTCCCAAAGTGCTGGGATTACAGGCATGAGCCACCACACCCAGCCCAAAATTAATTTTTTTTCTAATGGATCAAGAGCTGTGAAGGCCAGAGTGCCTAGGGCTCCTGAAATTCATGATGTAGCCCTGATCTTCCAGCTTCTGCACCCATTGCTCCCTCACTCAGACCCACTGTGGCTACATGTCCTCTGTGGCTTTGCTCCTGCTGGGCTGCTGCCTGTGTGACATCTCTGCTTATTGAGCCCTTCCCATCTGAAGACTCATCCTCTGAGGTCTTAGGTCAAACACAGCCATCTTTATGAGGACTTACCTGCTTCCCTCAGTGGAAGGAATTGCTCCTTCTAACTCATCCAGCACCTCTTGGAGCATCTCTACGCTTGCCGTGATTTTCCTGCGTTTAGCGTGAGTTCCACGGGGAGAGGACCTAGTCTCATGCCTCACGTCTCCACGTGCTCGACACAATACACAGGCTAGATTTAGGGCCAGAGAATGTTTGGGGACACGGGACAATGGCTGTAATCGAACTTTTCAGATGTGTGTGGTTCTTCATAGCCCAAATCAACAGATTCAGCTAAGGGACAACACAGGCAAGAGGAACACAACACCAGTTTCCTTTAGCAATGCCAGAAAACCTTTATTTCCTCCGATACTGCTCGTCCAACTCTCTTCTCTTTCCGGGAACTTTTCCCCTTCCCTACTCCAGGTCGTACCCTGGCCACTCTCTCCTTTCCTTTTGGCTGGCCTACCCAAGAATGTCTCCTGTATAGGGTCCAGAAGGCTCTCAGGGACTTGGGAGGGCTCCTGCAGGATTGAGTTGTGTGGGAACAAGAGGCAGCTGTGGTCCCATAGCACCCTCATGTGGCGACAGCCTGCTATTGAAAGTCAAAAGAAGCCTTCCCGGATGGAATTTTCATCCTCTGCGCAGACAGACTCTTCTTGCAGCAAAAGAGCCATATGCAGTGGGGTCTGCTCCCCATCGGGGCTTCACGTGGGCCCAGCAGTGGATCAGCCTTCCAGGCACACTGAACTCTGCACACTCTTCCTGCCGCCTCAGGCTTTCTAAGACCCTCCTGAGCCTTATCGGAGTCCTTACTCTCAGGGCTGCTGACACCTTGCTGGGTGACCTTGGACAGATTCACTTATCTGGACTCAGTTTCAGAATATGAAAATGATAGGGTTGGGCTACACGATTTTCACGTTGTGCTTCCAGACCTTTAGAAGTTAGGGGTGGGAGGCACTGCCTGTCCCTCTCCCAATTTCACTCACACTACTTTGCTTTTTATCTACCTTTTACGTAGGGCTTTGAAAAAAAGGGTCTGGATAAACTTGAGAATCACCGGCTCCAGGAGCTTTCTTTTAACATTAACATCCCAGGAGTCCTAAGTGTGCTCTCTCCACAATGGCTACCTGGCTCTGTTTTTCTTTTTCTTTTTGGAGACAGGGTTTCGCTCTTGTTGCCCAGGCTGGAGTGCAGTGGTGCCATTTTGGCTCACTGCAACCTCTGCCTCTTGGGTTCAAGCAATTCTCCTGCCTCAGCCTCCCGAGTAGCTGGGATTACGGGCATGCGCCAACACACCAGGCTAATTTTTATATTTTTAGTAGATATGGGGTTTCACCATGTTGGCCAGGCTGGTCTTGCCCAACCTCAGGTGATCTGCCTGCCTCCGCTTCCCAAAGTGCTGGGATTACAGGTGTGAGCCACCGTGCCCAGCCCTGGCTCTGTTTTTCTAGGCTCTATGGAGGCCACCCAGCTAGAAATGATCAGAATGGAGGAAGAGGGAACGGAAAGGCTGGTGGTAAGTGGTCTAGTGTTCTTGTGGTACAGTGGAAGGAGCCCTGGCTCAGTGCTGAAGAGCGAGCCTGTCTTGGCTCCAGCCATCTGCTAGCTATGAGACTACAGACAAGCCCCTTTACCTCTCTGTGTCTCAGTTTTCTTATCTGTAAAATGGGCACACTGGTTTCTGTCCTGTCTTTCTCACAGATTATTGTACAGATAAAGTAAGATAAAGGACACCTGTCAGAGAGCTATCTGTAAACAGTTCTATAAACATCAGGTAATATTAGCAAGGGAGGCTCACTTAGACTTCTAATCTGTCTGTTAGAATATACTTTTTTTTTTTTGAGATGGAGTTTTGCTCTTGTTGCCCAGACTGGAGTGCAATGGCGTGGTCTTGGCTCACTGGAACCTCTGCTCCCGAGTTCAAGCAATTCTTCTGCCTCAGCCTCCCAAGTAGCTGGGATTACAGGTACCTGCCACCACACCCAGCTACTTTTTGTATTTTTAGTAGACACAGAGCTTCACCATGTAGTCCACGCTGGTCTCAAACTCCTGACCTCAGGTGATCCGCCCACCTGGGCCTCCCAAAGAACTAGGATTACAGGTATGAGCCACCGTGCCTGGCCAGAATATACCACTTCACTGGACTCTGCAGGTACTCTGGATGATCAAGGAATTGGGACATGGCTGCAGAAGTATTTTTCCATTTTTTTTTTTTTTTTTTTTGAGACAGAGTCTCACCTGTTGCCCAGGCCGGAGTGCAGTGACATGATCAAGACTCACTGCAGCTTCAACCTCCCGGGTTCAAGCAATCCTCCCACCTCAGCCTCCTGAGTAGCAGGGACAACAGGCATAAGCCACCATGCCCAGCTGTTTTTTTGGGGGGTGGGTAGCGATGGGGTCCTCACTATGTTGCTCAAGCCATTCTCTCACCTTGTCTTCACAAAGTGCTAGGATTTCTGGTGTGAGCCACCGTGCCCAGCCTGAAGTACGTTTCTTGAGCTCAGCATTGCTGCCCTGGACCCTCCTCCAGTTGCCTTCCCTGCTTTGGAAGCCTCTGTTTCTAGGACAGAAGGAAAACCCTGGGCTAAATATATGTCCTAATGGTCTCTTCTGTCGGTGTGAAGGAAAGAAAATGGGCCCAGTGTTGTTGCAAGGAGTAGGAAGGTCCTGCCTCGCCACTCAGTGGGCTTAGAAGTCCATCTTTAAGGCCTCCAGAGAAGCTGGTGATCAGGTTCCCAGACATCAGCAATCCTGTTTCCTGAGGGGCTTGTGGGGGCTCTTTCTGGGGATGATCTGGGTCCTAGACAAAGAGCCACAACTGATGGGGGTCCCTGGGATTGCAGGGGGCCATGGCTGGCTTTTTGTCCTGGGATGTCAGGCAGGTACCAGATCCTGAGTTCCTGATGAGCTGATCCTAAAAGATGACAGAGCAAAGGGTCAATCTGGGCCACAGACTCTAACAATGCTACCGGGGACAATGTAAGGGGGTGCAATTGATGAAAGGCCAAGGGAACCCCACAAAGCAAAAAGAGGACACTTCCCTATTTCTTTCTTGCCATCTCATGAGATGAATTCCTGAATTCCCACCTCTATCTGGTGCCAAATCCCCATCCCCAGCTTCAGCCTCAGTGGAGAAAATGGTGAAAGACAAGACCATGGGCTGAGAAAACAATGCTTTCAGGCACCCCCCTGCTGAGAGATGGCCAAGCTCAAAGACCCAGGGCCACTGCTCCACCTCCAGTGTTCTGCCTTGGATTATGTTTAGACTGCTCCCTTCCCTGCAGCCTCAAGGTTAGGGTTCTCTTTCCTTTTTTTTTTTGAGACGGAGTCTCGCTCTGTCACCAGGCTGGTGTGCAGTGGTGATCTTGGCTCACTGCAACCCCCACCTCTCGAGTTCAAGTGATTCTCCTGCCTCAGCCTCCCAAGTAGCTGGGATTACAGGCG
Source organism: Aotus nancymaae (assembly GCF_030222135.1). Classification (NCBI taxonomy): domain Eukaryota; kingdom Metazoa; phylum Chordata; class Mammalia; order Primates; family Aotidae; genus Aotus; species Aotus nancymaae. Next base: position 35,225,933 of record NW_026988428.1, read on the forward strand.
CACGCCACCATGCCCAGCTAATTTTTGTATTTTTAGTAGAGATGGGGTTTCACCATGTTTGCCAGGACAGTCTTGATCTCTTGACCTTGTGATTCACCCACCTCGGCCTCCCAAAGTGCTGGGATTAAAGTGTGAGCCACTACGCCCGGCCAGGTTCCTCTTTCCTAGACTGGGGTGGAGTAGGGAGGCTCACTAGGGTTGAGCTCAGCATGGTGGCGATTGCATGGCATATCCCAGAGCAGTGCGGTTTAACGGAAAGAGCCCGTGCTTTCAAGTCAGATCCATCTGGGGCTGAATCCCAGGTCTGCCATTTATTAGTGATGGGTCTTGGCCCGGACACAGACATGCTAGGCTTCCTCCGGCTCCAGCTTATCTGCAGAAATGGGGACACTTCCTGTTTGGAAAGAGCCTCTGAAACATCAATCAGACCCAGGTATGTAAGTGCCTAGCTTTGAGTCTGGGACACAGAGGACAAACAGGAACCATGAATGACTCTTCACCTTCATCTAATTGGGTTCAGCCTAAAAATGCTTGAGCCATGGCAGAGCTAACCACGAACCATAACCTCTGACCCCATCTTTACATTAGTCATCACCACATACCCTTTAAGCCCCAAGAACCCTGCCTGTGGCCATGCCCACACTCACCTACCTTATACATTGCTCTACTCTACCCCATCGCGTCTCAGGAAGAAAATACAGAGGGGCCAATATGGCCTCAAGTTCTTTTTTTCTTTTTTTTTTTTAACCCCTGTCTTGCTGTCACTCAAGCTGGAGTGCAGTGGCGGGACTGGCTCACTGCAACCTCCGCCTCCCAGGTTCAGGCAATTCTCCTACCTCAGCCTCCCGAATAGCTGGGAATACAGGTGCACAACCCCATACCCAACTAATTTTTGTATTATTAGTAGAGACAGGGTTTCACCATGTTGGCTAGGCTGTTCTCAAACTCCTGACCTCGTGATCCGCCTGCCTCGGCCTCCCAAAGTGCTGGGATTATAGGCGTGACCCACCACGCCCGGCCTCAAGTTCTTGATTCTGAGCTTTATGGACACCGACTCACCTGGGTCAATTCCCATTCCTCGTCCTTGGGAACCTGGCTATTCTTGCCAGTGAAGTGACAGTTCCTCAGGCCCAGAGCACCCTTGCTGGCATGTAGACACAGCTGCTTTGCGATGTTGTGACGAAGGTCCCTCTGAGTCGTGTACTCAAAGTACTGGAAATCAAGACAAGAGAAGCAAGTGGAGAGTTTGGCCCCAACCTTGCAACACCACCTGCCCTGAGCTGTCAACCATGCATGGTCTCCTGGGGAGGAGAGTAAATGTGAGGCCATGCTAAGACTTGACTCATTTATGTGCTGCCTTCAGGATTGTTACCATATCAGGGTTATACTGGAATAATAGCTTTTATATATATATATATATATATATATTTCTTTTTTATGAGATGGGGTCTTGCAATGTTGCCCAGGCTGGTCTCGAACTCCTGCACTCAAGTGATCTTCCCACCTTGGCCTCCCAAAGTGCTAGGATTACAGGTGTGAGCCACTGTACCTGACTAATATATTTTCTTTCTTTCTTTCTTTTTTTTTTTTTTTTGAGAGAGGGTCTTGCTCTGTTGCTTAGGCTAGAGTGCAGCGGCATGATCATAGCTCACTGCAACCTCGAATTCCTTTGTTCAAGCAATCCTCCCACATCAGCTTCCTGAGTAGCTGAGACTGCAGGTGTGTGGCACCACACCCAGCTAATCTAAAAAAAAATTTTTTTATAGAGATGGAGTGTCTTGTGTTACCCAGGCAGGTCTCAAACTCCTAGGCTCAAGTGATCCACCCTCCTCAACCTCCCAAAGTGTTGGGATTACAAGTGTGAGCCACCGTGCCTGATCACATTTCCTTTAAATTAGATTAAAATTAAATTTAACTTAGACTCATTTTAAGTAACATCTGTGAAATCATGTGATATGCTTGTACTATTTTTGCTACGAAATTACTATTAAAATAAAAAATGTTCTCCAACGCACCACCAGAAATCATCTTGCAGGCCAGTGGTACAGGAAACTGCTCTAGAATGACTGTCTTCACCTGCATACACCAGCGGGCTTGTTCAGCATCCCACACCACTCCTTTCCCTGCTCCGGCGGTTTTTAGTGCCTCTCACTTACTAGATGCTGGCATTCTGTGTAGATTGAGGGGTAGGGGATGAGGAAGTTGCTAGTTATGCCTCAGGGAAGTGCTGGGGCATGGGGTAAGTTTCCAGGGTGCCAGGTAACTGAGATGTCACTAGGTGGTTGTTTTGGGGGCACTGCGATGTGGTAGGATCAGAGTGGTAGCTTCTGGGCAGAGGATGCATTGAAGATAGAAGTTGAGCATAGGTGATGGGGTGTGCTCAAACATTTTCGATCCTCACCCCTAAATGTACCCCGGCGGCTGGCCTCCTCCAGCAAGCCTCCTCTGATGAGCAACCCTCCCTCCCATCCCCTTCTCACACCCAGCACCGATGCCTCATTCTCTCTGGACGTCCCTTCTTCAGACCTTGTGTGTGTTATGCCTTCTCCTCTGACTGGAAGCTTCCTGAGGGCAGGGATGGTACCTCTTTCCCACAAGTCCTCAGGAAAGGACTCTTGAGGGTAGAGAAAGGGAGCCAGTGAAGAGAGGAGATGCTCTGGAGATGGGTGGGCTGCATACCTGGTTGCCACCAAGGCCGTGGCAGGAGTACATGATAAGGGGCTTCCCCCCGCGGTTGTTCTCACCCACATCTAGGCATTGGTTGGTACCGAGGTTCTTGATCTGCAGAAGGGTGAGCAGAGAGGGGAAGCAGGATGGCACAGTCAGAGGGTTCCTCATTTGTGGTATGGGGCCCCACTGGAACTAATTCCAGTCAACTGTAACAAATTTGCATGGGTGGATTTCCCCTCTGTCATTTCTCTCCTCTGCATTAATCCACATGCCTGGAGCTAACAGCAAAGTGAGCTGCAGAGCCCGAGGCTGGAAAGGGCAGGACTGGACACCTCTGTGGGGCAAGCGGGGAATCTCCCAGGATGCCAGGTTCCTGGAAGAAGCCCTTAGCATGCGGGAGTTTCCTTATAAGCAGTGGTTCTCAAAGTGTGGGCCCTGGACCAGCAGCCTCACCTGGAGACTTGTGAGAAATGCAGGTTTTCAGATCTCCCCCAAGTCCTTCTGAATCAGGAACTTTGGGGATGGGCCCTAGGGTTTTACTGCACCTCCCTGGTAATTCTAACGCATGCTAATGTTTCATGACCACTGCTTGTGGGTGTTTTTCCCCTTTATAAGGTTTTTTGCTATCTCTAGAAGCCCCAACATGGCCTCTCAGTCCTCCTCCTGGATAAAGGAGGGTGCAGGGTAAAAGTCAGTTCTTGTTTGTCATCCGTTCATGGGGTCAGTGGTCGTGAACTTCTCCAAGGGGTGCTGTGGTGATGGGCAGACAGGTTGGTTCTCAGGACTTACGGCACCATAGAAGGTGGGCGTCAGGTCAGGAACAAACATCTCTGGGTAGACATTGTGCAGGTACCAGGAAAAGTTGTGACAGTGCAGTTGTTCCCTCAGCTGCAGTCGTTCCGAAATGTCACCGAAGGATTTCTGTCAACCAAGCCAGCCCCCTAAGGATCAGTTCCACTAGTCTTTCTGTATTTTTTTTTGAGACAGAGTCTCACCTTGTTACCCAGGCTGGAGTGCAGTGGCGTGATCTCGGCTCACTGCAACCTTCCCCTCCTGGGTTCAAGCGATTCTCCTGCCTCAGCCTCCCTAGTAGCTGGGATTACAGGCACCCACCGCCACACTTGGCTAATTTTTGTATTTTTAGTAGAGACAGGGTTTCACCACGTTGGTCAGGCTGATCTCGCACTCCTGACCCCAGGTGACTCACCTGTCTTTGCCTCCCAAAGTGCTGGGATTACAGGCTCGAGTCACCGCGCCCGGCCAGTTCCACCAGTCTTTGATTTTCCTGTCTGGGCTGAAGTAGCGCAGACAGCATGGAGCACCTGGGGCTACTGTCTCTCATGCTCATTCGCCCTCAGGACCTATAGAAGTTACTGGCCCAGCCTCACATCCAATCCCAACCCTACCTTAGCTTTGGGGTCCCCTGCTTATCAGTCCATCTCCTGTGACTCCGCAGACAATTATGTCCCATTCCCCAGTGCCCAAGCTCTCAGAGCCATTTATCCTGTAAGAGGAATGGCTCCCTCAAATCTCTTTTCCCTCCCTTCCCCTAAAGGATGCAGAGACTCTATATGTAGGGACAACATTCTCTAGCTTTTGAAACCTTTGTGCCCTGTGGCCTTCTCCTGGGCTCTAGCTCACATGGCCCTGAGGATGAAGGGAGGCGCCTTATAGCAGATGGTAGAGATGGCGTGGGCCTCAGCCATTAGACCCATGAACAGGGTTTGGGCCTAATGACCCAGACCTCTGAGATGACCTCAGAGAGGTCATCTAAACCTGTCCAAGAACCATTTCCTCTCACCTCTTGGGCCATCTTTGCTGCCTGCAGATTTCTCCTATAGAAAATCTTCTTGTAGCTGTCCATCCAGACCTCTGCCAGGCGCACTTGATTTCGAGCAATGACATTGGTGCCCTTGGGGAAGGTGTGGGGGCTCTTGGTCCGGAACACATGGCCTACAACAGAGCAGGGGATGATCTCCAGCTGGCCCCCACACTGCCACACCTGATGAAAGGAGACAGGATGAGGCCTTCAGCGGGCTGGGTGGGACAGTCTCCCTCCAAGCAGCTTGATTCTATTTCCAGGACACTGGACCCCACGTTCAAGGACTTGCTCTCTCTCCCTGGAAAAAAGGACACTGACCAGGCTTCTTCCTAGGCCATGACTACACAATCCCAGGCTTTCTGATGACTCACTCTGACTTGAGCAAAGGGAGACTGCTGGGTCCTATGTTTATCAGAGCCCACTTTAGGGAAAAGCCTGCTGGTTAATTTTTGTCACCTGTGCCTGTATACCTACTCTGCGCTCTGATCACTTGGCTCTTTGACCCAGAAATGTGAGTCTATCAGCCTGCTCAGGTGTTACTGGAAACTCAAGCTCTCTCAAACCAGAGCATCAGAGTGTTAATAGCAAGGATAATCGGCTGCTAGATGGCCAGTGGTGGCCACCTGGGCCCTAAGCACACTGGCTGCCTAGCAGAGTGAACGGAGGTCACAGGCTCACTGAGGACCCTAGGATTGCGCTACTGGGAGTTGGGGTGACTGGCAGGTGACCCCTCTCTATGCTGGTGGGTTGGCTGAAGACATCTCTCCCACTGATTTCTTCTCTTGGGTTTAGATGGGAAGCTATGTTGTTAGCAACAGAAATACATCATCGTTTCAGTAACAGTAGGCATCAATTATGTGCTTTAATACACCTCAGGCACTGTGAGAAGTGACTTCATAAATGAGCTCATCTGCTTACTACTTTTCCACAGCGTGGGGATTGGCGTAGGTTTCATGGAGAGGCAATCCTTTCTTCCTGACCTAATCCTGATTTGCATAATTCCTGTAATATCTCAGACTTCTGGGGTCCACCAGAGTTGGGGCCACCATCTTCTCTGACCGTTATGAAGGGCTTGTTGAGCATAGGTAGGGAAACTTCAAAAGTTACCAGGGCATGTGTCCTTTGAACTGGGAAAGGGAGCCTGATTTTTCCAGAAAAAGGATGATGACTGATAACTGAGAAGTTTCTTTTTTTCTTGCCCTAGTTGTGAACATACTGACCTGTTTCCATCTTCACCCTAACCCTTTTCCCACAGACATTGTGAAAGAATCCCTAGTCCCCAGATGTCCCGTCCTCATTACCCCTATTATTCCTTCCCTCTGAGAAGTTGTGTCCAGTAATTTGTTTTGAGCTGTCCAAGCTGATTGCCCAAGCCCTACTGCCATAGACAGGGAGGGGAGCAGAAAAGAGGTAGAGCCACGTCGGGAAGTAGCCCCCTTTCCAGTTCAGTTCCAGATGGGATAGCTCTGATGCCACCGCTGCCTGAGAGACGCTTCTCAAGCTGTCCCCTGGGATGTTGTGGTTTTCCCCGAAGCCCTCTTCACTCTCACCCGGAAGGACATTTCCACGTTCTCCCCTCCCCAGATCTCCATCTGATTATCATAGGTACCGATGTGCTCAAAGTAGGACTTGGAGATGGAGAAGAGGCCACCAGCAAACGTCGGGGATCTGGAGAGACAGAGGGAGAAGCGTGTGCGTCTTATGGGAGAGGAGGAGCAGTGCCTGATAGAGAAAGCTGTTTGTGGACTCCCCTCCTCACCCACCTCCTCCTCCTTTCCTCTTTCTCAGGACGTGCAGCCCCTTGTCCACTAACTCACTCATCATTTAGATTTTACTGTGTCCTCTTCCCCTTTTAGGACCAGGCCAAGGAAATATGTAATTATCCTCTAAAAGGTACTCATTCATTCATTCAACCAAGGATGCACGAAACCCTGGCCACTGCATCCTGTGCTACATGGTGGACACACAGAATAGAGAAAGACCCCAGTCCCCCAGAGCTCAGTCTAGTTGCCGAGGTTAAAGGTACCATTAATTACTTTTTGGCAGCAAAGTGCCTGGAGTCCAGGAGATACTCAACTTTCAAAGGCTGTGTGGAATTGTTTTTGAAAATAGGCAGGATTCAAACCATGAATGAATGAATATTATCAGCTGGGCTGACTTCATTCTGTTTCAGGGTCCTGGCCTTTCAGGGACTATAAAGCCACAGTTTTAGTAGGCACCTAGCCACGGTGATTTATACTGCATGAGAAACTTTAGATTTGGGGAGAAGTTGCCAGTTGCTCCTGGCAACAGTGGGAAGTCAGGTGAGATCAAGCTCCATTTGGGCTATAGGGAACATTTAGAAGATTATAAAAAGTCCTGGCTTTCAGACAAAGGCAGGGAAGTGTGGACTCAAGAAAAATTGACAAAAACATCTAATTCCTAGAATTTCAATACCAGGTTGCTCCTAAGAAGGACTGGGCTAAGCGTTAGGTAAGTATAAGCGAGATGGAATGCCGGGGTGGGGCCGGGGAGACAGGGCCAGGAGCATAGTCATCAGCTGTTGGCGTCTGTGTCTGGGCCAGGCTGGCATGGCTAGGGCTTTGCTGCCCTCAGTGGGCGGCTTCATGTGGTACAACCACGCAGAGAGGTACGGAAACCTCTGTAACCCCAGAACCTATCCAGGCGCCTTACACACAGCTGGGGCTCCATCACTGTTCATTCGGCTGATCCATTGAGGTGACTACCCAGGAGCCTGACCCTGGTGTTACCCTGTGGTTGCTCTTGTCTCCCCAAAGTTGGCTCCTGCAGTCACTTTCTGGAAGGAATTTCAGCTGGGGAACCCTCGTGCTCAGGCTGGCTTCCTGTCACTGGTTCTGGCCTCTCCCAGTGGTCCTAAACCAGCCCAAATAGCACCCTGAGAGGCTCAGGGAGTGCTGGAACTGCAGAGGAGCACTTGGAAGCCAACCTGCTTCCTCCTCCACAGGCCCTGAGTCCTGTTCTTTGAGAGGGTCTCCCAGACCGAGAAGCCACTGATGGATTAGCTGTGAGGACAAACCCTGCATGGGAAGCTTCACTGTAAATTCACAACCACAGGCAACCCTAGTAAACACCCTGTCTGTCCTGGCCTACCCGAGGGTCCCCTGGGTCCTCTGCAGCTCCTCTTAGGCTCTGGTTGGATTGAGATGGGAGGCCGGGAGGGGACTGTCAGCAGTCCTCCTGGGGGGACGCTACGTGAAGAGCCTCGGCAAGCCATGCGCACTACTGGGACATGTGGGTCAGGGAGCAGATTCATTCCTCAAACACTGGAGCTTTGTCTTCCAGTCGTGTGGGCCTTGGACATCGAAGCCTGTGACGTCAGTGAGGGTGGGGGCCAGGTGCCCTCTCTCTGACTGTGCTGCTGTGTGCTTGGTCACTGGCTTGGTGGTGGGGGTGGGGATCTGCTGCTGTGCACACCAAACAAAAGGCATCTATGAAACAAGCGTGGGGTCAGTGAGAAGTTCCAATTTCTTTTTTCTCTTTTGCCTTTTCCTTTCCTTCTCTCCTTCTCATGGAGACAGAGCGGCTGGCTGTTCTGGATCCGGGGGATTTCTCCCTGTGGCATTCATCTGAGTTCCTTTCTACTAGGACTCTGAGCAGGTGTCTTTTTCTTTTCTTTTTCTTTTTTAAGAGGTAGGGTCTTGCTATGCTGCCCAGGGCTCAAGAAATCCACCGAATCTACCTCAGCCTCTCATCCAGCTAGGATTACAGGTGTGGGCCACTGTGTCTGGCATGGGCAGCATTTTTTAGGATTCTGGGCACGTGGAGAGGAAGAAGCACTAATCCTTTCCACCTTTCAAACCTTCCCTCTTATCTCTGGCTACTGTATCTCCAACCTCTGCTTCCCTCCATCCCTGATGTATATTCAGTTGACCCTTAAGCACCCTGGCCAGTCTAGGATAACAACGGCACGAATAATCCCAAACCACAGGCTATGCTAAAAGTCACTCCTCAACTTGGTTTGTCTGAGACAACTGTTAATAAACTTACAGGCCAGGCATGGTGGCTCACACCTGTAATCCCAGCACTTTGAGAGGTCGAGGTGGGTGGATCACCTGAGGTCAGGAGTTCAAGACCAGCCTGGCCAACATAGCAAAACCCCGTCTCTACTAAAAATACAAAAATTAGGCAGGCGTGGTGGCATGCACCTGTAGTCTCAGCTACTCAGAAGGCTGAGACAGGAGAATCGATTGAACCTGGGAGGCGGAGGTTGGAGTGAGCTGAGATCACGCCATTGTACTCTAGTCTGGGTGACAGAGTAAGACTCCATCTAAAAAAAAAACCAAAACAAAAAACCCTAAAACTTATGGTCTCCAATAACATCAACAGGCAGCGTGGAGAGGGGAGGACAGGGTGGGTATAAAAGGGGAAGGTGAGTCCAGTGGGCATTAAACAGTGGGCTGGCTTCCAACTGTCTACACTACAGCCCAAGGGCTGGCATACCAGAGCCTGAGGGCAAAATCTGGCCTTGCTGCCTGTTTTTAGAAGCCTCTGGGGCAAAAAATTATTTTTATATTTTTTAATGTTTGTAAAAAAATAAAAAATAAATAAAACAAAGAAAAATATGCAGCAAACAATACGTGGCTGGCAAAGCCCAAAATATTTCTCATCTGGCCCTTCACCAAAGTTCAGGGCATCTGTGACAAACTTCACGCTACAGAAAACGTGTCTATTTTCTTTCTTTCTTTTTTTTTTTTGAGATGGAATTTTGCTCTTGTCTAGAGTGCAATGGTGCCATCTCAGCTTACTGCAACCTCTGCTTCCCACATTCAAGCAATTCTCCTGCCTCAGCCTCCTGAGTAGTTGGGATTACAGGCGCCCGCCACCACGCTCGGCTAATTTTTTGTATATTTAGTAGAGACGGGGTTTTTTTTTTTTTTTTTTGAGACAGAATCTCACTCCGTCACCAAGCGCCAGGCTGGAGTGCAATAGTGCCATCTCATCTCATTGCAACTTCCACCTCCCAGGTTCAAGCAATTCTCCTGCCTCAGCCTCCTGAGTAGCTGGGATTACAGGCGCCCACCAACACGCTCAGCAAATTTTGTGTATATTTAGTAGAGATGGGGTTTTAACATGTTGGCCAGGCTGGTTTCGAACTCCTGACCTCAGGTGATCCACCCGCCTTGGCCTCCCAAAGCGTTGGGAGTACAGGCGTGAGCCATCCTGCCCAGCCTCTATTTTCTTATAGTATATTCTCAGTCTTTACAAAGACAGTGACCTGGGGGCACACACGACCCCCTCTTATTACAGAGACTATTCCACAATGGCCTCCATCACAGCTCCTGCCCCATTTGCAAGCACCGGCCATGTCCTTTTCTGTGTAGGGAGGAATAAACTAGATAAAGAATGTAAAGCCCAGTTCAGTGCCTGGCACACGGTAAGTGGTGAATAAGAGCAAACTGTCATGGGTGAGGCCGTGCAGTGCCACAGTTAGGGCTAGACAGGCCGGGAAGGGTGTCCTTGCTCACTGTTGCTAGCTGCATGATCTTAGGTCAGTGTTTATCACTATGAGCCTTAGAGTTCTCACTTGTAAACCAGGTTCATCACTGTACCTACTTCATAGGGAGTGAGGATGAAATACAGTATGTCAAGTACTTGACAGAGCACCTAACAAATGTTGATATGAGATGGCACAGGTTCCTGGAATGGGGTAGGACTGGGGCCAGGCTGGGGGCTCACCAGGCTGCGGTCCTTACTTGATGGGGTAGGTCTCATCCTTGCGCCTCTGCTTCTCATGTGGAGGAAGCGTTTCCCAGCCAAAGGTCAGGCTCCAGTCAAAGTTGCCTCGGCTATGGACTCTGCCCCTCTGGACGGGCTTGGCGAACTCGAAAGTATTAAGGTCAATGGTGACGATGTCTGGGCTCACCACCACCGTCTTGTCCTCAGCGATTCGAGCCAGGAGGGGCTCCAGCCAGCCGTGGAAGCACTCACCTGCAGGTCCCAACCAGGAGGCAGCAGTCAGCGTCCTACCTACAGCTGAGCCCAATCCACATCCTGGGAGGGAACGCCTATGAGGGTAAGAGACCTTCCACCTACTCCTGGGTTACAGGCAGAGAAGGACAGCAAGCCTCACAGTGCAGGGAGCACACAGATTTCCTAAAACCTTCCTACCACCCCGCTACCACCAAAGGCGGAGGCAGCTTTGGCAGGGAGAATGGAGGTCTCGGGAGTAGCGTGGTCCACTCAGATGACTCAAAAGCATAGGGAAGCCCTGGATTGTATCTTCAGAGTTCCAGCCTGCCCATTGGATCAGCCCTCCTGTGGATTTCAGAAGAGAGTGCTCCCTCTCCCAGGGGCATCTGCATGTCAAGCTTCAGCCCCAATTGTAGAATAATTATCTCTTTCTTTTGTCTAGCTCTTTGAGATTTTCAGCCAGCTTCTGCATATGTTACTTCATGTGGTGCTGAGAGTAATAGTTCTGTTGGGTAAGGTTAGTATCCTCATTCCTATTTTACCAATGAGGAAACTGAGGCTGATGGTGGCAGGGTCAGAATGTAAACTGAGAATTCCGACTCCAAGTCTAGAGCTTTCCCTGATATATATCACCACTCTTAGGGAAAAGACTTCACTCCCCATAGCAGTGGGGCAGTGTTTTGGTTTTGGGCAACAGGGAGGCCTTCCTGGCTCCATGTGGCCCTATAAGAAAGCCCTAAACAAGCCAGTTCTCAGTCCTAACAGGAGGCCTCTCCAAGGGGCCGAGCTCAGAACAAGGTGCAGATGGGGAGGGCAGGGGAGGGATGAGTGTCTCAGGCCCCAGAGCACACTTCCAGTGATTTTGGGGTCACCAGTTGTTTTAGGGCTGTTTGTGCCTCTTGATGAAACATCCTTGGGATTGGGGTGAGAAAGGGGTAGATGAAGCTGGAGTGAGTCCCAAGCCTCCTTTGCTCCTGCCGCAGCCCCAGCTCATTCTGGCAGGGAGGGAGCCTCCAGGTTACACCCAGGCTGGCACCTTGGTACTCACAGTGGGCATCCAGGAACGTGAGCACCTCCGCCTGTGCCACGCTGGCTCCCAGCAGCCGGGCGGTGATCAGCCCCTTCCGCTCCTCCTGCCGCACCACCCTCACCACCTGCAGCTGCTTAATGTACTGCTCCAGCTTCTCCTTTAAGTGCTCTGGAAGGGACAGCGTCATTGTGGCCAGTCCATCACTTTGTTGGATACCCAATCCCCTGTGGGCACCAACCCAGGGACTCTCAGGCCTCCAGCAGGCCTGAATTTTAACCCTCCCACACCTGTTGCACTGAGCCATTCCACAGAAGCCGGAGCTGGGGAAGGAAGTGAACAGGGAACATGGGGAAGGGAAGAAAGGAGTGTGGCCTGTGGTCAAACCCGCCTCACCAGAGCACTGGCTCTGCAGTGCTGGATCCCATGCCTGGGCACCTCGGCACCCTCTCTAATGTCAGGGACAGCACCTTAGAGTTATGTTTGTGTGGTCACACATCAAGTACAAACTTTTTTTTTTCTTTTCTTTTTTTTGGAGACAGGGTCTTGCTTTGTCGCCCAGGCTAGAGTTCAGTGGCGTGATCTCGGCTCACTGCAACCTCCACCTTCTGGGCTCAAGCAATTCTCCTGCCTCAGCCTCCCGAGTAGCTGGGATTACAGGCGCACGCAGCCACTCACGGCTAACTTTTATATTTTTAGTAGAGACGGCATTTCACCATGTTGGCCGGGCTGGTCTTAAACTCCTGGCCTCAAGTGATTCACCTGCCTTAGCCTCCCAAAGTTCTGGGATTACAGGCATGAGCCACTGCACCTGGCCCAAGTACAAACTTCTGACGGAGACTCTCAGATGCCTCCCTCAGTCTCTCCACCCTCAGCCACCATCTTCCACAGCTGTGATTCCGCAGCTCCATTGCACTGTTTTCCAATGTCTAGGATTCCCTGTCTCCCAGGCTCTTCACAGTAACCATACACAAATGGTGACTCACTCCTTGCTTGCTGGATCAGCAGCAGGATGTCTGACTCTAATTCCCTCTGTAACCTCCTCTGCAGATAGAATTCTTTAAGGTGAAAACATGCCCAGCAGCTTTTTAATTACATTAAGAAAACACTTGCACCCAGCGCCTACCATGGGCCAGGTACAGTGGAAAGCCCAGCCAGCTTGATTATCTGTCCTAAGGAACAAGCCACCCAAAAGAAAGGTTGACTAGGAAAAGGGCAATTCCAGGGTGGGTGATCTGTGATCTAACAGAGGAAGTGGCGGGCTGTAGGTCCCACACAAGGGCCAACTCTCCTGGATTTGAGGAGCGGGAAAGTTTTTTGAAGGGAAAATGTCTCTACTGAGACCTCCAGCTCCTTTCAAAGAGGGATTTACTTTATGGCCTTGTAATTTAGTCTGAAATCCTCAGAGCATTAACAATAGCTCTATTCTGGCTGGGCGCAGTGGCTCACTCCTGTAATCCCAGCACTTTGGGAGGCTGAGGCAGGCGGATCACTTGAGCCCAGGAATTTGAGACCAGCCTGGCCAACATGGTGAGACCCTGACTCTATTAAAAATACAAAAATTAGGCTGGGCGTGGTGGCTCAAGCCTGTAATCCCAGCACTTTGGGAGGCTGAGGTGGGCAGATCACCTGAGGTCTGTAGTTCAAGACCAGCCTGACCAACATGGAGAAACCCATCTCCACTAAAAATACAAAATTAGCCAGGCGTGGTGGCACATGCCTGTAATCCCAGCTACTCAGGAGGCTGAGGCAGGAGAATCACTTAAACCCGAGAGGCAGAGGTTGTGGTGAGCTGAGATCACGCCATTGCACTCTAGCCTGGGCAACAAAAGCCAAACTCCATCTCAAAAAAAAAAAATTAGCCACGTGTGGTGGTGCACACCTGTAAACCCAGCTACTTGGGAGGCTGAGGCAGGAGAACTACTTGAACCCAGGAGGCAGAGGCTACAGTGAGCTGAGATCGTGCCACTGCACTCCAGCCTGAGTGACAAAGCGAGACTCATCTCAAAACAAAAAAACAAAAACCAAACCAACAATAGCTCTATTCTGAAACAGTCCATCTCGAAACAGACCGTATTCCAAATGTTGCTATGTTTTACTAACTGCCATCTTGGTTTATCTCTGCCATGGTTCTGTTCTCTGCAGAATGACGTTGCCTGCAGTTTCAGATGTGGGGGACAGATGTGACAATTGTGAGTGTGTCCTTTCCCTTTTGGACCGTGGGATCAGCCCAGAGCTTGGGCCTTGCTCTGAATGCTGCATTCTACAAACTGCAGGTCCTGAAATCAAGCAGCTTAGGGGTTGCATACAATTGATCTCTTGCAAATGCATGCACACATGCACACGATAACCCGGCACTGAGCTGGAGTGTGCACCCGTGTGGGTGAGGCAGGTGTCTTCATGGTGACTTCCTCATTTAATCTTCCTTATTTAATCTTTTTTCTTTTTTTGGAGACAGAGTCTTACTCCATCACCCAGGCTGGAGTGCAGTGGCACAATCTCGACTCACCGCAACTTCTGCCTCCTGTGTTCAAGCGATTCTCCTGCCTCAGCCTCCAGAGTAGCTGGGATTACAGGTGTCCGCCACCATGCCTGGCTAATTTTTTGTGGAGATGGGGTTTCACCATGTTGGCCAGGCTGGTCTCAAACTCCTGACCTCAAGTGATCTGCCCACCTCAGCCTCCCAAAGTGCTGGGATTACAGGTGTGAGCCACCGTACCTGGCCAGCTTTTTGCTTCTTCGATCCTACTGCATAGACAGGGGATCCCAACAAGGTGTTCTTTTATAAATGGATTCTTCAGGGGGTCATCCGAGGAGGGGGCTGTATCTCACTCCAGGAATGGAGTGAGAGATAAGGAATGGCCTCCTTATCTCTGGAGGCCAGAACCTCAGGATTAAAAATTAGCCTCATGAGGCAGCCTCAGCCCAGCACTCACTCTGCAAACGTCTGCCAATATGCTGCCAGGTGCCAGATGCTGTTCTGGGCAGGGAGGGGCCCGGTCTGGGTCCTGCCCTCTGAGACTCCTAGGGCACCTGCGGCCCCCAGTGCTGGGCCTGACAGGAAGGAGGGAGGCAGCCCAGGCTCCTCAGCGCGGCTGCTGTTTCCCTGAGAGCTAGCTCTGCTCTGCTCACAGGAAGTTCACGGTAGTGGAGATAACCCAGGGACAAAACGTCATAGGAAGTGGGTTTTGTGGTGAGAGACAGTGAAGCACTGAGCTGTGAACCTCAGGGGGCCCCCGAGCACTACAAAGCCTTTCTCCCACGCCTTCCTTCCAGTCTGGCACAGCCAGACCCAGGGATTCTCAGCCCAAGAGGCTCCCAGTCTCTGGCCTCAAGCTCTTCTGGGGAGACAACTCCCCTCAGAAATGCCTCTTGTGACAGTCCTCCACCTGTGCCACCCCAGGATCTACTGGGCAGACCCAGAACCGAGGACACCAGAGCTGAGCATGCCTGCATCAGTGAGCCCAGACACACTCTCATGTACCCCCCACCGGTGACAGCCTTCCAACTTAAGTTCAATACCTCACTACCCCAACCCAGCTTCACTCCTCACAACTCAAGTCCACAGGACCCCAGGACCCCAGCACAGACACCACACTCAGTCCCATGATCTGAAATATCAACTACATGCAGATGGCCCCCGGGGCTTCCTTCCTGACCTTGCCATCTTCACTTGGATATGGAACAAAACAGAAAATTCAACATATGCCCAAAACGAGCTCTGGATTTCCCCCACAAATCTGCCCCCCAGCCTCCCTCATGTCAGTGCCCGGTGCCAGCATCCCTCCCGCTGCTCTAACCTGGGAGTCGTGCTAGATTCCCCTCTTCTCCCCTTCTACAATCAGCACATCTGCAGGTACTGTCAGCTCTCTCTCTCCATCCCCACGGTCACTGCAGCAACCATGTCTGCTGCTCTCCTGCTTTCTATACCACTGTCCTCAATCTATTCTTGACATGGCAGCTACTATGAGAAGCAGAATTCTCTCAAAATCATATATCTACTCTGTGAGCCCAGGCGTGGTGGCTCACACCTGTTAATCCTAGCACTTTGGGAGGCCGAGGTGGGCAGATCAAGAGGTCAGGAGATCGAGACCATCCTGGCTACCACGGTGAAACCCAATCTCTACTAAAAATACGAAAAATTAGCCGGGTGTGGTGGTGGGCACCTGTAGTCCCAGCTACTCGGAAGGCTGAGACAGGAGAATTGCTTGAACCTGGGAGGCGGAGGTTGTGGTGAGCCGAGATTGTGCCACTGCACTCCAGCCTGGTCAACAGAGCAAGACTCTTTCTCAAAAAAAATAATAAATAATAAATAAATAAATAAAAATGGCTCATGCCTGTAATCCCAGCACTTTGGGAGGCTGAGCTGGGTGGATCATGAGGTCAGGAGTTCAAGACCAGACTGGCCCACATGGTGAAACCCCACCTCTAGTAAAAAATACAAAAATTAGCTGGGCATGGTGGCTCGTGCCTGTAATCCCAGCTACTTGGGAGGCTGAGATAGGAGAATTGTTTGAAGCAGGACCAGGGAGGCGGAGGTGGCAGTGAGCCGAGATTGCGCCACTGCACTTCAGCCTGGGCTACAGAGCAAGACTTCATCTAAATAAATAAATTAAATTAAAATTAAAAGAAAAACAAAAAATAAAAACAATAATTCTGGAGCTGGGTAGTGGTGATGGCTGCACAATAACATGAATGCATTTAAAATCAATAAACTGTGCACTTAAATGGTGAAGATGATACATTTTATATCATGTGCCTTTTACTACATACACACGTGAAAAATCCAAACACTGCCCATGGCTTACAGAGGTCTCACAATTAAGTCCCGCCGACCTTTTAAAAATTTTTTTATTTTGCTGGCATGGCGGCTCAGGCCTGTAATCACAGTACTTCAGGAGGCCGAGGTGGGTGTATCACCTGAGGTCAGGAGTTTGAGACCAGCCTGGCCAACATGGTAAAACCCCCTCTCTACTAAAAATACAAAAAATTAGCCGGGTGTGGTGATGGGCACCTGTAATCCCAGCTACTTGGGAGGCTGAGGCAGGATAATCCCTTGAATCAGGAGGCAGAGCTTGCAGTGAGCCAAGATCGCGCTATTGCACTTTAACCTGGGTGACAAGAGTGAAACTCCGTCTCATAAATAAATAAATAAATTTTTATTTTATTTGTTTAATTAGTTAATTAATTTATTTATTGAGACAGCGTGGAGAATTTGTGTTTCGCCCGCCGCAGCCTCCCAAAGTGCTGGGATTACAGGCCTGAGCCACCGTGCCTGGCCTGCTGGCCTCCTTACATCCATTCCACCAGCACTCTTTCAGCTCAGTCGCTCACTGTGTTTAAGCCACACTGCCTTTTTCTGCCTCATTAACAAGTCAAGCGTCAGGCCTCTTTGTCGGCTGCTCCCTTTGTGGAGAGCACTAAGAATAGCCTTTCCTGGCTACTCCGACAAGAGCTCCCTAATTACTCACTCACTAGCCCATTCGCCTACATTCTTTTCTTTTTTTCCCTCTAATTTAGTTAAGCTACTGGAGTGTGCCAGACGGGGAGGGACCCTGGATGCAGACTTAGCTGCTCAGGAATGAGGTCTGTGCCCTGCTTCTGACTCAGAGGTGGGGAAGAAAAAGCCACCCAGCTCAGCATGGGGCCTCCTCCCCCAACAGTATCAAACACCTTGAGACTCACTATCATGGGGCTGCTGCTGGGTGCCTGGAGAGGAGGACAGAGAGCAGGGACATTGTATTTCAGCAGAGACACAGACCTGTTTGTGTGTGTGTGTAATGAGAGCTGGTTAATCTGCTCAAACAGTCAAACGCGTAGGAAATTTTATCCCGCTGTGGACAGCACAGATTTCTGACCATGAACCTGAGGGTTTTTTCATTTCCTCACTGAACTGAATGTTGCTTAAAGTATCTCTAGAGTCTGAAAGCCTTCTGGGTAGGGTTGTTTATCCTAGGGTCCACAAATTCCCTGGAATTACATGCAAAAATGTGGATGTTGCATACTGTTGTGGGCAGTGGTGTATACTATTCTAGGGATTTTAACAGATTCTCAAAGAAGGCCAGGACCCCCCCACCCCCCGCCACCAACACACACCAAACAAACAAACAAAACCAACTAGCTTAGGTTTTTCAGGCAGGCGATTGTTTTGTTTTTGTTTTTGAGACAGGGTGTCACTCTGTCACCCATGCTGAGTACAGTGGCGTGATCAGGGCTCACTGCAGTCTTGACCTCCTGAGCTCAGGTGAGCCTCCTACCTCAGCCTCTCAAGTAGCTGGGACCACAGGTGCATGCCACCATGCCCAGATAATTTTTTATTTTTTGTAGAGACAGGGTCTTCTCTCTCCTAACACCTCAGGAAGGACATGTTTGCTTCTGCTTCTGCCACGATTATAAGTTTCCTGAGGTCTCCCCAGCCCTGCAGAACTGTGAGTCAATTAAACCTCTTTCCTTTATAAATGACCTTAGGTATGTCCTTATAGCAGCATGAGAATGGACTAATACACTCCAGTATAAGGGATTCAGGTGAAAGAGCTTCCAAAGGATGGGGAGCATAGGACTGGGAGGAGAAAGATAACGAAAGAACCCAGTTTGAGAGGAAAGACTGCTGATATGCTTGCTCCCATTCCACACACCCATTCCATTGCTACAAAGATTCCCTAGAGACCACTGCCAAGCTCCTCCCATCTCTGCCAAACTCTTCACCCTTCCCTTTCCAGAGCCTAATCTATACATTCCTTGTCCACTAGATCCTGTCATCGCATCCCTGATACTTGCTTGCCTTGATTTATTTATTTATTTTTTTAGAGACTGGGTCTCACTCAGTTGCCTAGGCTGGAGTGCAGTGGTGCAGTCAAGGCTCACTGCAGTCTCAACCTCCTGGGCTCAAGCCTCTCACCTCAGCCTTCCAAGTAGCTGGGACCACAGGCACATGCCAATGTGCCCAGCTAACTCTTCTATTTTTTGTAGAGACGCTACATTGCCCAGGCTGGTCTCAAACTCCTGGCCTCAAGCAATCCTCCTGCTGGGGCCTCCCAAAGTTCTGGGATTACAGGCATGAGCTACTGTGCTTAGCCTATTTTACTTTATTTTGTATCTTTTTTTAGAGACAGGGTCTCACTCTGTCATCCATGCTGGAGTGCGGTGGTGTAATCACAGCTCACCACAGCCTCGACCTCCTGGGCTCAAGTGATCCTTCCACCTCAGCCTCCCAAGTAGCTGGGACTACAGACACATACCACCATGCCTGCTAATTTTTTACCTTTTCTAGAGATGGGATTTTGTTATGTTGCCCAGGCTGGTCTTGCCTTGCTTTGTAATTGCTGCCAAGTATCTGTCTTCCCTGGGAAGATGTGAGCTTCCTGAAGAAATGAACTCAACAGAGCTCACACTCAGCCCTTTCTTCCACTCCCTTCCATAGCCCTAGTCCTCTTTTCAGCCTAACCTAGAGGCAGGAGGGAGGCTAGGGGAAGGCAAGGACAGGCAGCAGCTCTACTGGAGTGGGTGCCCTCACTATTGGGAGTTTGAGCACAGGAGGTCAACCTGGGAGAGCCCCAGACACCACATGCCTCCTGTGAGGAGGGCTCAGCTTAGGAAGACTCCCAACCTAAAGGTGCCTCAGTCCCACAGCCTTTCCTAGTTCTAGCCCCATCATCTCCTACTCTCAAGTGAGTATAAGAGCTTCCTCTCCAGACTGTGAGTCTTCTGCCTCTCTTCCTGCTGATTATCCTCCTCCAAAGCTGCCATCCTTCTCAAATGAGGTCACAATTTCAATGACTCCTCCTTACTTTTTTTTTTGAGACGGAGTCTCACTCTGTCGCCCAGGCTGGAGTATAGTGGCACAATCTTGGCTCACTGCAACCTCCACCTCCTGGATTCAAGCGATTCTCCTGCCTTGGCCTCCTGAGTAGCTGGGATTACAGGTATGTACCACCACACCCAGCTAATTTTTGTAGTTTTAGTAGAAGTGGGGTTTTACCATGTTGGTCAGGCTGGTCTCGAACTCCTGACCTCGTGATCCGCCTGCCTTGGCCTCCCAAAGTGCTGAGATTACAGGTGTGAGCCACCGCGCCCGGCTTCTTTTTAAATAAAAGCTTTTAGCATGGCATGAATGTCAATTCAATAATTTTTTTTGAGACAGGGTCGCACTCTGTCTCAGCGTCCCAAGTAACTGGGACTATAGGCACATGCCACCATGCTGGGTTAATTTTTGTAATTTTTATAGAGACAAGGTCTTGCCATGTTGCCCAGGCCGTCTCCAACTTCTGGGCTCAAGTGATCCACCCACCTTGGCCTCCCAAAGTGCTGGGATTATAGGCGTGAGCCACTGTTCCCAGCCAATTTAACATCTTTTAAGTCTCATTTCCTATAACAAACCTAAGCTTCAGCCACACCAGATCTCTTTAGCAAACGGATTCATGTCTTTAGGACTGTGCTTATGCTGTTCTCTTGTGGGAATGCCCTTCATCCACTCTTCTCTCCTAGACACTCATCCTTTAAGGCCCAGCTCCAATCTGGCCTCTGCTGAGGACCAGCCCTAGCCACACCAGGCAGAAATAGCACCTCTTGGCTACTCCAAGGTGCATTGTTCCCATACTATGAATAAAATGGAATACATGCTTGTAGTCCTCTCACTTGATGCCAGCCACTCTGTGGCACATGAATCTCATTTATGACCTATATCAGATCCCTCACCCACCATGTAAGGGAGTCAACTGTTCTTTTTTTTTTTTTTTTTTTGAGATGGAATCTTTCTCTGTAGCCCAGGCTGGAGTGCAGTGGTGCGATCTCAGCTCACTACAACCTCCACCTCTCAGTTTAAGTGATTCTCCTGCCTCAGCCTCCTGAGTACCTGGGACTACAGGCACATGCTGCCATGCCTGGCTAATTTTTGTATTTTTAATAGAGATGGGGTTTCACCATGTTGGCCAGGCCGGTCTTGAACTCCTGGGCTCAAGTGATCTGTCCAGCTCAGCCTCCCATAGTGCTGGAATTACAGGCATGAACCACCACGCCTGGCCTTTTTTTTTTTTTTTTTGAGATGGAGTTTCACTCTGTTGCCCAGGCTGGAATGCAGTGGTGCAATCTCGGCTCACTGCAGCCTACACCTCCTGGGTTCAGGAGATTCTCGTGCCTCAGCCTCTCAAGTAGCTGGGTCTACAGGTGCACACCATCATACACAGCTAATTATTGTTTGTATTTTGGGTAGAAATGGGGTTTCACCATGTTGGCTAGGAGTCTCAAACTCCTGACCTCAAGTGATTTGCCTGCTTCAGACTCCCAAACTGCTGAGATTATAGGCTTGAGCCACCGTGCCCAGCCTGCCCTCATTTTTTTAAGAGGAAACAGGTTTAGGGAGGGCAAATGCTTGTCCAAGGTCACAGAGCTAGGAAGGGTCAGAGCTGGGATCTGAATTCCTGGGTGTTGGACTCTGCAGTCCATGCCCTCACACCTGTTACAGGTGCATCATAGCCACAGCAGTGTGGCTGGTGTTGTAAGAGGTCTTCTGACCTATGGGGGTTGTTAGTATTTTTAGGGCAGGATCTGTCTCATTTGTCATGTCACATTCAGCTCGCTCTTCCACTCCCTTCCACAGCCCTAGTCCTCTTTTCAGCCTAACCTAGAGGGAGGAGGGAGGCTGGGGGAAGGCAAGGACAGGCAGCAGCTCTGCTGGAGTGGGTGCCCTCACTATTGGGAGTTTGAGCACAGGAGGTCAACCTGGGAGAGCCCCAGACACCACATGCCCCTCTGCCTGGGGCAGATGAAACATGAGACAGATCCCCTCTGCCTGGGTCAGAGCCAGGCACATAGTACTCAGTAGATGTTTGTGGAATTGAAGGCTGGAAGTTTGGTGAGCAATCCCACTTAGGCAAAAATGGCTGATGGGGGAGTCTTCAAGAGCAGCAGAGTGGACGGCAGGTAGGAAACAGAGGTGAAGGCCTGTTCCTACCTTCTGCCCCAGCTCTCCCAGCATTTCTGAGTTAGGGTGGGCCTTGGCAGCATTCAGGGAGTCTTGAAGCCAAAGCTGAAAAGCCCTTGGAGCTCTTTGGCTGAGGCGCAAAGGAAGCATGGGCTATCTGTCCCCGACCTGATTTCTTCCTGCTCCTGGCCTTTATGATGAGCTGTGATGCCAGGCAGTGGGCTCGGAGGTGGTGCCTGCTCCCTTGAAAGACCTGCCCTCCTCCTTTGAGTGCCCGGGGAGACCCCAGCCCCCTCCTTTGGGCCCCTCCAGCCTCACCCTCAGTGCTGGCATCATCCACTAGTATGATCTCCTTGAGCAAGATGGCAGGGGTGGTGTGTAGGACGCTGTACACTGTCCGCAGCAGTGTGGACCAGGCCTCGTTGTGGAACACAATGATGACGCTGGTGGTGGCCAGTGGGGGGCAGCGCCGGAACTTCTGGTCCACACACCTGAAAGTGTGAAAGTATGGACAAAATTCTCCTGAGCCCTGGGAGTGCCAGGTGTGGGAGGGCCCCATCCAGAGATTCCCCTAAACCATCCTCCACTCCTCTGAACTGCAGCCTACATTCTCTGTAGCAGGTGGGAACAGCTGCTCCCCATTCCTGTCTCCCTCGATATCTGCCACCCACCCTTAGCTTCTGCACAGGTTCGAGCCAAACCACTTCAAAATCCATCCCTGCAGAGCTGGCTCGGTGCCCCAGCTGTGATGCTGAGGCTCCTCCACCTGCTTCCCTCCTCTGCTGTCTGCTCTCAGACCAGGAGTTCCCAGGGCTGGCTCTCTTCCTCCGTAATATGTGAACTGCATAAAATGTAATCCAATCCAGAGGGGTAGGTAATAGAGGCCAAATTTGACATCTGAGAAAAGTGACTATGATTTCCATACTCAATGAAAAGAAAAGGCTCTTCGCTTTACAATGTACAGTTCCTCTTTAATCCATTTCTCATTAACTCCCTGTGATTTGACACTGCTCTCACAGTCAACTTCCTGCGACCTTTCTTCAATCCTCATCCACTCCAGCCACTCTGTGGCACATGGCCACGCTGCTACCTTCTTGACACTCCATCTCAGGAGAATATGTGAATATGAGAATAGGTGGGAATATGTGAATCCTGGATCTCAAGGAATCATGTGACCTAACACCCTTTTCTGACCTCTGCTGGTCAGAGGATTTCTTGAGGACCCTCCAGAGAGATTCCCTGGCTTCCTCTACTGGCTGCTGTCACAACCCAGTGCTCTTCTCTCTCTTTTTTTTTGAGATGGAGTCTTGCTCTGTTGCCAGGCTGGAGTGCAGTGGCACAATCTCAGCTCCCTGCAACCTCTGCCTCCCAGGTTCAAGCGATTCTCATGCTTCAGCCTCCCTAGTAGCTGGGATTACAGGCATGCTCTACCATGCCAGGCTAATTGTTTTTGTATTTTTAGTAGAGACAGGGTTACACCATGTTGGCCAGGCTGGTCTTGAACTCCTGGGCTCAAGTGATTTGCCCACCTCAGCCTCACATAGTGCTAGAATTACAGGCATGAGCCACTACACCTGGCCCCACTGCACTTCTCTGTTGAGGAACTCCTGATAGCTCCAAGTGGCCCCCTGTTCTAGGGCTATAATACTTGGCTCAAGTCTCAAGAACCGCAGGTTCACAGCTCTAAAGACTCATGAATCTGGGGATGAGGGCTGCCATTTGAGAAAAGGCCAAATAGGGTATAACTCTTAAGCTGGAAAAGACAAAGGCTAAGTGAGGAAGACATACTGTCTTTAACTTGAGGATCATGGGAATGTAGCCATGGAGGCATGAGAGGGAGAGACTGCCGCTCAAAGATCCCAGTGCTATCTCATTGTGCAAGATTAAGGCTATAAACTTTAAATAAAGGTTGGAATCAATTCGCGGCCTTGCGGGCCTTCATGGAGGAAACGAGGAGGTGTGAGGATATTTCTGAACACCAGGGCTGCTGTCAAGAAAAGTCCCCTCTCCAAACAGCTCAGCATTAGAGTCCCACAGTCTCTGGGGCAGGCCTTAGTAGAGGGGAAAGCTATGGAAACCACAGCCTGATATCAGCTCTCCCCAGTCGCCCCATGCCAGGTCCTGGTGCCAGGCTGAGTCCCTTCTGCATTATCTCACTTTCATAATTGTGCTTCACTCTAACAGGTCTCCCCGGGCCTCTGGCCTGACCCTTGCACCACAACCCCTGGGATCAGCATAGTTGTTCTGGGAAAAAAGTGAGGCACAGAGATGATCCTTGCCCATATTATAAAATCCCCTTCTTCTTTTTTATTGTTTGAGACGGAGTTTCACTCCTGTTGCCCAGGCTGGAGTACATTGGTGCGATCTCAGCTCACCACAACCTTCGCCTCCCGGGTTCAAGCGATTCTCCTGCCTCAGTCTCCTGAGTAGCTGGGATTACAGGCATGCGCCACCAAGCCCAGCTAATTTTGTATTTTTAGCAGAGATGGCGTTTCTCCATGTTGGTCAGGCTGGTCTCAAACTCCTGACCTCAGGTAATCCACCCACCTCGGCCTCCCAAAGTGCTGGGATTACAGGTGTGCCTGGCATAAAATCCCTTTCAAGTCTTTCTCTAGCCCTTTACCCGTGGCCCTGGACATACCAGCCATGCCTTTAGCAAAGCCCTGGTCTCCCCTCAAGGACTGAGTGCTACTTACTCAGGGGGTCGTGTGTCTGGCCCCAGGGACCTCTGCAGGGAGATCCGGTCGCTGGCAAAGGCATTGAAGCAGTGCTTCTTATAGCCTTCTTCCTTTTCCTGGGTCTCCAGAGGGGTCCACTTGCTCTTCTGAAATGCTTTCCCATCTGCCCCAGGGGCATTGGGGTCCTGTGGTGGCCGTTCCCAGAAGGGCTTCAGTTCGGCTGGGGTGTAGAACCCAGGAAGGCAGGACTGGTTTGTGGAGAACAGAGTCTGCTGGGGCTCTGGAGCCCTGATTTGGAGCTTGGGCATTGAATCTCTAAGGTTGTTCACGGCCTCCAGCATGAGGTCCAGGACGTGATCCTTCTGGCTCACCAGGGACTTCAGCCATGGCTTCTCTGTGGCCTGCTCCCTGCTGCTCACATCCCTCTGCAGGAGGAAGAGGAAGAGCACAAAGGTGCAGCCCACCATGACCAGGCGCAGGGGCATGTGGCGTCTGCGGAGGAGCCTCATCCTCCAGAGCCAAGGGGGACCGCAGCCACGTCAGCTCCGAGTCCTGAGCCCAACGCTGGAAATAGCTTGATATGTCGTGGTGGCCACAAGCTGGGGCCTCAGCCTGAGAAAGGAGGGGACGAGAGAGAAGTGAGCCAAGACAGGGTAAGGAGGGAGTCAGGTGCTTGGGGTTCGAGGCCAGGCTCTGTTGCTGAGTGGTGGCATCACCTTAATGACCACAACTTTCCCGCATCTAAATTTCCTTCATTCATAAAATGAGGAGACTGGAGGCAGTGTTTCTTTCCTGCCCTAAGATTCTAACATTCGTGGATCTGGAGTCACTGGAACACTGAAACACTACCTGAGATTTAATCCTTAAATTCATGAGATTTAATTGTTAAACTCATGAGATTGAATTCATTATAACCGCTTTGGGAAACAACTAGGTATTATCAAGCAAAATTTAAAATGAGCACAGCCTGAGCCAGCAATTCCACTCCTCGTTTTATATCCCAGACAAACTCTGGTCCATGCAAACCAAGAGGCATGTGCAAGAACATTTATAGCAACACTGACTAAAATGGCAACAAACTGGTAAAACCTCTAAGTCCACCAGCAGAATGGATAAATAAAGTGGAAAATAACCAGACCATGCAGTTCTCTACAGTGATGACAAAGAATGAACCAGTTCTCCATGCAACAATGTGAATGTGATGTTGGGTGAAAAAAGCAAGTGACGAAAGGATACATACAGTATGGTTCCACTTATAGAAGATGTACGAACATGCTAAAACTAAACAATATCTTGTTCATGAATACAAATGTGATAAAGCTATAGAGAAAGCTAAAGAAGACCAGCCTGGCCAACATGGTGAAACCCTGTCTCTACTAAAAATATAGGCTGGGATCACGCCACTGTGCTCCAGCTTGGGCGACAGAGCAAGACTCCGCCCACAACATCCCCCCAAAAAAGAAAGCTAAGGAAATGATATAATCGGTTTCTGAAGGTGAAGAAAAAGGAACAGGATTAGAGATGGGTAACAGGGGACTTCAAAGTGTTTTTTTCTCGAAGTGGATGATGGCTGCTGGTGAACTGTAATTCTTTATACCCTACACATATTTTATAACTATTTCTTGGCCAGGCATGGTGTAATCCCAGCACTTTGGGATACTGAGATTCGAGGATCACTTGAGCCCAGGAGTTCGAGACCAGCCTGCACAACGTATTGAGGGCCCTTCTCAACAAAACTTTTTAAAAATTAACAAGGCATAGTGGTGCACACCTGTAGTCCTAGCTGCTTGGAAGGCTGAGGCAGGAGGATTGCTGGAGCCCAGCAGGTTAAGGCTGCAGTGAGCTATAATCAAGCCAATGCTCTTCAGCATGGTTGATAGAGAGATTCTATCTCTAAAAAAAGAAAAAAGTTGGCCAGGTACGGTGGCTCACACCTGTAATCCCAGCACTTTGGGAGTGCTGAAGGAGAAGTACTGAGTGTGGGTGGATCACGAGGTCAAGAGATTGAAACCGACCTAGTCAACATGGTGAAAGCCCGACTCTACTAAAAATACAAAAATTAGCTGGGCGTAGTGATGCATGCCTGTAGTCCCAGCTACTTGGGAGGCTGAGGCAGGAGAATCGCTTGAACCTGGGAGGCAGAGGTTGCACTCCGTCGAGATCACGCCACTGCACTTTAGTCTGGTTGACAGAGTGAGACTCTGTCTCAAAAAAAAGAAAAAAAAAGTTATCTGTATCTACTCATATTTAAGAAAAAAGAATTTAACAGAAACCTAAGATTTCATGACAATACATTCTTGGCAGGGCTGGGCATGGGCGTTCACCAGCCTCCACCCCCCAGGCATGTGGATCTAGCCCCGGAAGGATGAATGCTTGCAGAACTTTCTGTGTGGAGTTCTGGACACATAAGCTCACTGGTTAAGCACTAGACATTGGTGGCAAAGGACCTGGCCACAGATTCCAGTTCTTCCTCTTCTAGTAATAGCACCTACTTCCTAGGGTTGTTAAAAGGATTATGTTCCTTCCCCAAAAAATTCATGGACAAAGCTTAGCAGTCTCTGCACATGGAAAGTTCCCACAAAGTGTTAGTTTTGATCATTAGCAGCTGTGTGACCCTTGGGTGATTTACTTAATCCCTCTAAGCCTCAATTTCCTCATCTATCAAGTGGGGGCAACTAATACCTAACTCACAGGGTTGTGGGGAGAGGATTAAATCAGATAATATAGGTAAAACAGTTGGCAGAGGGCACCTGTCATATACTAAGCCCTCAATAAATGGTATCAATTATTTCGATCCCTACTTCACTTCCCAGCAATTATCCTCAAGCACCTGGCCCTTAGCCAAAGCCACGTTCATTACTCCCTGAATGTTTTGCTTAAAAATAAACCTGGTTGAACTATTTAATGCTATTGTTTAAATGCATGAGCTCCTGCCTGTGGAGAGGCCTGGTGTCTGAGATCTTGGGAATATGTGGCCATCACAATCTCAAGTGAGGAGCTGGATTCACTCTGGACTGAGGTACAAATGTGGCTTTTTTTCTTTTTGAAATGGAGTTTTGCTCTTGCTGCCCAGGCTGGAGTGCAGTGGCATGATCTCGGCTCACTGCAACCTCTGCCTCCTGGGTTCAAGCGATTCTCCTGCCTCAGCCTCCCCAATAGCTGGGATTACAGGCATGTACCACCATGCCCAGCTAAATTTGTATTTTAGTAGAGACGGGGTTTCTCCATGTTGGTCAGGCTGGTCTCGAACTCCTGACCTCAGGTGATCCACCTGCCTCGGCCTCCCAAAGTGCTGGGATGACAGGCGTGAGCCACGGTGCTTGGCCAAATGTGGCTTCTTTTATAACATCAGATTCAGCAGGACCATCAAAAATCAAACAAAAGAAATCTCTTTCAGCATCTACTTTGCATTAACTAATGTCTAGGAGATAGGAGAGATTTGTTTATTCCACCAGTATTTACTGAATACCTGCCGTCTGCCAGATACTCTGCAAGAGGAGGGGGACACATAGGACATGCAAGGCCAGCCCTCAAGGATCCTACAGTCAATTGGAGGTGTCGGATTTTAAATAGAGATTACCCCATGAGAAGCAGAATCATGTGCTGAAGGAGAAGGCATGAGGAAATGCAGCAAATCGGGGAGGGCAACGTCTGTGAAGAAATCTCATGGGGGAAGAAACTTGCGGGGAGCACTGACTGGTGAGTAGGAGTCAGTTAGGTGAGGTGAGCACATTTCAGGCAGAAGGCACAGTACCTGCAAAAGCCTAGAGATGGGAGGCAGCAGAGCTAGTCTCAGAACTGCAAGCAGTCTGGCATGGTGGGAGTAGCAGACATTGGGCCTGCAGAGGTGGCTGAAACCAAGTTATGAGGGCCTTGTTCATCATGCTGAGGAGCGTTTGCCCTTGACCCAAGGCATGGGGAGTAATAAAGGGTTAAGCTGGGAGCCCTGCATTACAGGAAGAGCAATATGACAGCGGTGGATGGTATCTGCAAAGGGACCTGCTTGGCAGCTGGATGACCCATTTGGGGTCTGACCCAGGATAGTTAGTAGCAGCATGGATGGAAGAGGGAGGATGTGGTGTCAGGAAGACTCCCTTGGGTGATGCGGTGGGACAGTTTACCTCATCTGGTACACAGAGGGACACAAAGGCTCAATTCCTTTCCCCAAGCAATTTGAAAATCTTGTTGGAGAACAAGAACTGGTAGCACCGAGCAGGTCAAGGAAGCACCTGTCCAGGGGCAACTCAGGAGCAGGAAAAGGGCCTTTCACTGAATACCATTTTGTACTCTGAACCCTGACTATACTACTTATTCAAAAATTACTAAAATCAAAGCAGAATAGGACAGAGAGTAAGTGCTAAGTTGAGAAAGGTCGAGTTCCCTGTGTGCTTGAGGAAGCCTTCAGGGAGTAAATGGGGATTCAGTGAGCAGGAGTTTCTTGTCACTGGGGTTGAGCTACGCCAGGTCTAGCACAGGGGGATTCGCTAGAGCTAGACACCTCGTCAGTTCTGGAACTGTCCTGGCTAAGCCCACACAGAGGCCTGCAGAATGGGGGAGCACATGCCATGACAACTTTGAACGGTCCCACAGGCTGCATCTTCCCTGCTACCTTCCCACTCCAGCAAGAGGGAGCACAGTTAGAAACGAAGATATGGTAACGCTGTAGTTATTAGCTGTTGCCAGTGCTCAAGACTCACCCCCTCCAGGAAGGCCTCCCTGACTGATTCACTCAGAATCACCCAGGTTACTCCAACTCCCTCATCCTGGCAGTGCCTCGTGGTCCTGTGCAGCAGGGTTTGTCTTTGCTCCTTTTATTTTCCCTGGAGAAAGAAATCTAGGGTTAAATTAAGCTCTTCCTAGGCATCTGCTCTCTAGATCCTGTCTGGCTGCCTGAAGCTTTCTCTCTGAAACCTGCAGTTCCTCAAGGTACTAACCACATCCTGAACCGAAACGAGACACCCGGGATTAGCCTTGGTGGTGAGGGACTTGCTCTCTAGTTTGTTTGCTCAGCATGAGGGCAACAGGAAAGAGTCCCTTAGAAGAGACTCAGAATCCAGTGGAAGCCACAGGACTTTGGGGTTAAGGATTTGCTCCCTGTGTAGGAGATGATTCCCAGAAGTGTGGTTAGCAAGGTCTTGGAGGTCACCCCTCCGCCAGCCTTGGAGAAAGAATAGCTACTATGATAGTACCATGCCAAGTGCAGAGCTTCATGAGATCTGCCCCTGGTGTCGTGCATAGCT
Source organism: Aotus nancymaae (assembly GCF_030222135.1). Classification (NCBI taxonomy): domain Eukaryota; kingdom Metazoa; phylum Chordata; class Mammalia; order Primates; family Aotidae; genus Aotus; species Aotus nancymaae. The sequence continues at coordinate 35,255,220 of NW_026988428.1, forward strand.
CCCTCACCTTTGGGCTCCCACACCTGGCCTCCTGCTTTCCTGGCAGGTGTGCCCTCAGCCCCCATCCATTCATTTCCCTCTCGCTGTTGTTCAGCATTTCTTCCCAAGTCTTCTTCCTCCAGCTACCCCTGGGCCTGCAACTCCTCAGACCATCTTGGCTTCAATCCCAAGATGACACTAGGAATCCTCCTGAGAAGCCTGCCTACATTGAACAAATGGGACTTGCTTCCCTGGCCCAACCAGCCAGAACACAAACTTACCTTCTCTCACTGGTGTAAGGAACGGAGGCTTTACCCAGCCCAGCTTGTATCAAACTGCTGATTACAATCCACTGCGACATTATAAAATAAATTTAGGGTGTTGCAAATCAGCATTCAAAAAATTCTTTAAAAGACCAGTTAGGGCTGGGCACGGTGGCTCACGCCTGAAATCCTAGCACTTTGGGAGGCTGAGGTGGGTGAATCATTTTAGGCCAGGAGTTCAAGACCAACCTGGCCAACATGGTGAAACCCCATCTCTACTAAAAACACAAAAATTAGCCAGGCATGGTGGCAGGTGCCTGTAATCCCAGCTATTCGGGAGGCTGTGGCAGGAGAATAGTTTGAACCTAGGAGGTGGAGGTGGCAGTGAGCAGAGATCATGCCACTGCACCCTAGCCTGGGCAACAGAGCAAGACTCCATCTTAAAAAAAAAAAAAAGACCAGAAGACCAGTTAGCTGGGTGTAGTGGTACATGCCTGTAATTGCAGCTACTTGGGAGGCCACGTCTGGAGGAATGTTTGAGCCCAGGAGGTTGAGGCTACAGTGAGTTTTATGTTATGATTGTGCCACTGCACTCCAGCCTAATAGAGCAAGACCCTGTCTCAAAAAAAAAAAAAAAAAAAAAAAAAAAATTGAAATTAAAAAAAAAAAACAGAATAGAATGAAAAAAAATATCAAAGTGCATCACATATCACATGTAACATAGGTAAGTATTCCTTTTTTCTTTCTTTTTTTTTTTTTGGAGACAGGGTCTCACTTGATTGCTCAGGCTGGAATGCAGTGGCACAATCTCAGCTCACTGCAGCCTTGACCTCCTGGGCTCAAAGGATCCTCCTACCTCAGCCTCTGGAGTAGCTGGGACCACAGATGTGTGTCACCACAACTGGCTAATTTTAACGTTTTTGTAGAGATGGGGTCTCACTACACTGCCCACAGTGGTCTTCAACTCCTAGACTGAAGCAATCCTCCTGCCTTGACCTCCCAATGTGCTAGGATTATAGGTGTGAGCCACCAAGTCCAGCCTGAAAAATAAATTTTTATTTTAATGTTTGTTTCAGTCTATTAAAGATACACACTCCCTGATACAAAATTAAAATGATAAATTCGTTATTCAAAATTCATACAACTAAAGACAAGTTTAAATGATTAAATTTTCAAATGATAGTTTTTTATTGTTTGTAGCATTTATGCTTGTAATATGATTAAAGTATAAACTGCCCTAAGATTTTGGGGATGCCGTGTCACATATATACAGAGACTAGGTCTGGCTGTAAAGTATATTTCTCACTTTGCTCCAGTCATAGAAGTTTGAAAGCCAGTAACACAGTCCAAAACCCCCAGTTTATATTCTAGCTCCCCTCCAAAAAGCCTTCTCAGATCTCCCAGCAGAATTCATCTCTTCCTGCTTTGCCCCGTTAGCACCCAAGTTTTATCTGTACTCCAGTCTCATCACAGCCCACCTTGTGTCAAAGGAGTCTCTTCTAGACCTCACGTGTTTGTGAATTCCTGGACCAAAGAGGCCATGCTGTTTTCAGCTTTTTATCACCTGCAAAGTTTAGCACAAGTTTTACACATAGCAGGTGTTCCATAAACTTTTTTTTTTTTTTTTTTAGAGACAGGGTCTTACTCTGTCACCCAGGCTGAACTACAGTGGCATAAACACAGCTCTCTGCAGCCTCGACCTCCCAGGCTCAAGCAGTTCTCCTGTCTCAGCCTCCTGAGTAGCTCGGACTACAGAGGTGGATGCCACCAGGTCTGGCTAGTTCTAATAACTCTTGTCAAATGAGATGAGGCCGGAGGGGTTAAATGTGGAGCACTGGCTTCACTAAATGATGTTCTCAATGCACTTACTGCAAGAAGTACTTGAATTACAGGATATTCTGCCGTTACACATTAGCTGGCTGTTTTGACCAGGTCTGTCTGTGAGTCTAACACCCTCATTTTATCATCAGTGAGGCCAGAGTGGTTAGGTGACTTCTCTAGCAACACACAGCTAGCTAGTGGCTCCCAGGAATAGAACCTGATCTCTCAACTCCTAGGCCACTACTCTGTTTACCACACTCATATCCTTGGAAGTTGAGTGGGAATTTGGGGACCAGGCTTGTCCTCCCTGAGCCTCCCCCACTCCACCCTTTGATCCCCTTCCTGGCATTTGCCCTTCGCCCACTCAAGGATACAAATGCTTTAAAGATGCAGAAACTGGAAGTCCCAGGCAAAGTCTTGGCTTTTGTGAATGCCGGAGTCAGCCACCCAGAACACGCCCTAGCTGGCCAGGTGGCCTCTTTGTAACAATGTTTCTTTCAGTTTATCAGCTGAGTTGGTCACCTCCTCAGACGTGGCAGCAGGAAGCAAGCAGTCCTCACCACAGGGATATTTGCTCAAGTTACTCAGAGGAGGGCTCAATTACAAGTTTCTTTGCAAAGTGATGACTGTCACCACTCTCACCACGGGCACAGGTGTGTGGAGCTAGACATCATACTAGGGAGGGGGCAGGTCAATTTCAAGCTACTGGTGGGGGAAATGGGGCTGAGAGGCTGTTTGGCCAAATGACTGTCCTTTCTTTCTCATAAGCACTTTCTCTCCATCAAACACAGCACTCATCTCCCGTCCTCCATATTCATACTGTGAGCAGAAGAGCAAATTATCTCCTCCAAAGCCCTCCTCCCACCTCTGACCCTTTTGATCACAGAATGTGGGAGGTTTTTACTTTTCCCCATAATTACACCTTCAAGACACTTCAGCTCTTTCCCAAGACTCAACCTGCAATACTGTGGCTCATTTTCCCAGGAAGATACACCGAAAATTATTTCTATAGCTAGTCTATCAAGTTCCCCCCATATATGAAGATTCATTTTATGTTTGCATAATTTTTTTTTTTTTTTGAGACGAAGTCTCACTCTGTTGCCCAGGCTGGAGTGTAGTGGTGCAATCTCTGCTCACTGCAACCTCTGACTCCTGGGTTCAAGCGATTCTCATCCCTCAGCCTCCCAAATAGCTGGGATTACAGGCACCCACCACCACATCTGGCTAATTTTTTTATCTTTTTTAGTAGAGACAGGATTTCACCATGTTGGCCAGGCTGGTCTTGAACTCCTGACCTCAAGTGATCCATCCACCTCAGCCTCCCAAAGTGCTAGGATTACAGGCATGAGCCGCTGCGTCCAGCCTGTTTGCACAATATTTTAAGCTTAAATTACCCAAACATGGATTTTTGATTGAAAAACCCAACCCAACTTTGGTCATCACTGTATACTTAGAGCAGTGCTTGGTATGTGGTAGGCACTCAGTTAATATTTGTTAACTTATTCCAAGAACAGGTCACCAAAATCAAAATACTATGCCACCAAACAGGAGGTTTGACAGTTCACAGGTTTTTCACTGGAGGCCCTGCAGGCCCTGCCAGGTGGGGCAGAGGTGTGCAGCGGTTCATTCCTAGGAGTCCAGAGGTGAAGGAGGGAGGGTTCCAGGTGAGGACGATGTGGGATTCTCTAATCACCTAGCAGCCTTGGTGACAACCAGACTGGGTTTGAGGGGGGCAGTTGGGGGAAAGGGCAGATAAGGGATCGTGAAGTAATGAGAAGGGCAGAAGACAGGAAGGGTATTCCTGAAGGCTTCTTGGGCCAGTCTTCAGATTGTGAAGTGGGGGTTCATGGGAGAGAATAGAACTGAAGTTTTGACTGGGCAAGGTGGCTCACGCCTGTAATCCCAGCACTTTGTGGGCCGAGGTGGACGGACCACGAGGTCAAGAAATCGAGACCATCCTGGCCAACATAGTGAAACCCTGTCTCTTCTAAAAATACAAAAATTAGCTGGGCATGGTGGCATATGCTTTTAGTCCCAGCTACTTGGGAGGCCTGAGGCAGGAGAACCACTACCCGGGAGGCGGAAGTTGCAGTGAGCCAAGATGGCGCCACTGCACTCCAGAGTGGTGACAGAGAAAGACTCTGCCTCAAAAAAAAAAAAAAAAGAAAAAAGAAGGAACTGAATTTTTCCTTCTCTCCTCACCCCCCAGTCCACTCTTGGCTGCAGAACTTTTACCTGGGGCCACTGGCTACTCAATATACCATCCCCTGAGCTCAGGGTCTGTGCCCAGCCTCCTGTGCTAGCCAGCCTTCCCAATTTCCCCATTGCTGCCAGGAGCATCGAAGTCTGAAACAAGCCAGCCCCTGTCCCACTCCCAGACATGTCATTTTTAATCCCTTCTCAAGTTCAGGTTCACCCCACACCCTGCTCCCAAGTCCTGCTGATTCATTCCCTTCCTCCTGGTTCCTCCCCATCCTCTCTGCTTTCAAAACCTTCATTTGAAATTGCGCCTTTATCAACCAGCATCTGGAGGATCAGCAGGAGCTGCCTGCCAGCCTCCTTTGCCTCAGGCCCCTCTCTCTTTCACAATCGGGACAGCTGTATTCATATTCCTTGAGCGCTGTTTGACTGGCAGAAACACAGAGGGCCTGGCCGGGTTGCTTCCTGTTTGCTGCTCACCCTCAAGCCCGACCAGATGCTTGGCACTCACTCATGGGCTATCTTTTCCTCCTCAAAGCCTTTCCCTTAGATTCTTGATAAGCAAGCCATATTTCTTTTCTTTCAGATTCTTGCTAGAGACTCCCCTCTTCCAAGAAGACTTCCTAGATTGAGGTATGTCTCGCTGCCTTAATTTCTAGGTGTTATTTGTTCCCAAGTTTCTCTGCTACCCATGCTTTCCCCATGTAGGACTTCCCACTAAATATCACGGAGAAGGGAGAACCAGCAGGCCCAGATGCTAGACCACCCAGATCCTGTTTTCCTTCTCCTTCCCAGTCCTCGAGTCTCAGTCCCCAAACTTCAGTCTCCAGAATGCTCTTCCTGACCAATCTACCTGGCCTTCTAATCCCTGTGGCACCTCTCTGCCCTGAGATGTATGGCAATGCTATTTTGCTAGTTGTCTGTCCTTCATTCTCTATTATATGCAGAGCTGAGGACTGCATTGCTTTCTTCTTTCAAATCTCTACCTAGGCCTTAGGACCAGGTTGCTCAGAGTACAAGAGAATAACAAGAATAACAAGACCCCACAGGGCTCTCAGGTGCCACAAAAGTCTTCTAACAGTCTTTCTCCTCCCTGGAGTGAGCTCATCCTTGTTCACCACACAGGCCTTCTACACAGCACAATTACAGCATTGAGCTCGACACAGAGACAGGCACTGCCCTGCACTTAACCTCCTGCTTATTCACTCTTGTCCTCTCGTCCCTAGCAAATGAGAATGAACATTTGGGCTTTTCCAGAAAGGGGCAGAGGGCTGCGTAAAAAGTTGAGTTCGGCCAGGCGCAGTGGCTCATGCCTGTAATCCCAGCACTTTGGGAGGCTGAGGCAGGTGGGTTACCTGAGGTTGGGAGTTCAAGACCAGCCAGACCAACATGGAGTAACCCCATATCTACTAAAAATACAAAATTAGCCGGGCGTGATGGCGCATGCCTGTAATCCCAGCTACTCCAGAGGCTGAGGCAGGAGAATGCTTGAACCTGGGAGGCAGAGGTTGTGGTGAGCCAAGATAGCGCCATCGCACTCCAGCCTGGGCAACAAGAGCAAAATTCCATCTCAGAAACATAAATTAATAAATAAAAAATGAGAGTTGAGTTCACCCAAGCTGTGGCATGGACATACCCAACCTGGTCTTCAGCATCACTTCCAGGCTAGAGATGTGGGAGCCAGAAGATGTTAAGGACAATACCATCATCATTTTAAATATTACTGCCAATATATTAAATCAAGTTACAGCTATCTTCTCTGTTTTACACAGAAGGAAACTGAAGCCCAGGAAGGTCAAGTGACTTGACCAAGGTCACACAGCTAGAAACATAGCAGAGGCAGAATTTGCATTCAGGCCTACGTATCTCCAAAGCTCACTCTCTTAACTATGACATCACATTGTCTTGCATTTGACTGGTGCTTGGAGCTTTGCCAAAACACTTCACATACACCTTCTCATTTGCTCCCCACCCAGGGAGTGTGTATGTGATTTGGCTAAGGTCATACAGTGAAGTTAGTGATAGGGGTGAGTCAGCTGCCTGCCTTGTGATACTCACTGCCTCCCTGCACTGAGAAGCCCTTAGCCCTAGGGTTAGCTGCCCCTCCTGGTCCTGAGGTCTGCTCGAGGCAATGGTTGCATGGACTAAGTTCATGCTCATATTTCCTGTCTCCATTTCTTCTAGCTGAACTTGGGCTAATATGTCTCTGACCTCAGAGGGCACCTGACACGCATCAGGGCCTCCCCTTCTCTGGTCTAAGGTCTTCCATGCTGCTACGTGTAGGAGTAAGCTGTTTCAACTGTGGGACTGTGGGCAGCATTATGGAGATGAGGACATCTTGAGCAGCCCAGTCTCCTGCAGACTTCTCTCTTTCCTTTGAGAGTCCTGTCCTGTTCTCTGCCCTGGTCCCCCTGTAAGCAGCTTTCTCTGGTTACCTCTGGGTTCCTAAAGTACATGGCATCATTAAGGAACTGGAGCTAGGGAAATGCCTGCAATGCTAGTGGCTTCTGCTAGGCAACTGGAACTAAAACATATTTTCTTTTCTTTTTTTCTGAGACAGTTTCACTCTTGTTGCCAGGCTGGAGTGCAATGGTGCGATCTCGGCTTACTGTAGCCTCCGCCTCTCAGGTTCAAGCAATTCTCCTGCCTCAGCCTCCCAAGTAGCTGGGATTATAGGCACCTGCCATCATGCCCATCTAATGTTTTGTATTTTTGGTGGAGATGGAGTTTTGCCATGTTGGCCAGGCTGGTCTTGAACTATTGACCTCAGGTGATCCACTGGCCTCAGCCTCCCAAAGTGCTGGGATTACGGGCATGAGCCACCACACGCCGCCAGGACCAAAGCATATTTCAAACCTCTCACCTGACCACTTGACCTGGTTTTCATCATTACATGAATTTGCCTGTCTCATTCATCTTACCTTTCCTCTGGGTAGGGAGACAGCTCATCTGTCTGGAGCAGAGAAAAGGAGGAAAAATCCTCGAGGCTCTTTGGTGTGTCCAAACTATGAACCTCACCCAGTGCCTGCAAACTGTGTGTGTGGGCCTGGAGGTGAGCTCAGAGCATAGAGTTAACACCCTTTCTAAGTGTGCTGCAATGCGTTACCCGCTGCTAGAAGGGGTCTGTTGTAAGCTTTGCTGGCAAACTGACCACCACCCACCTCTATACACGGAAGAGCCCCATCCAACCCTCTGCAGAGGTCTGGGTCTGGGATGATTGGCCATGGGTGCAAGTAAAAACTGTTTCTCTGGCCGGGCGTGGTGGCTCACACCTGTAATCCAAGCACTTTGGAGGCCAAGGCAGGCGGATCACCTGAGGTCAGGAGTTCAAGACCAGCCTGACCAACATGGTGAAACCCTGTCTTTAAAAATAAAAATAAAAACAAACAAACAAAAAAAACCTGTTTCTCCTTTTTGTCAGCCTGGGAATCTGAACAACTGAGGAAATAGGGAAGTCGGTGACAGTCACAGTCATGAACACCCAACAGATTCCATTTCCCCACAGCACGAGGCCGATCCTCCCCACACCCAAAACCTCGGGAGGGAGTCAACCGAGCAGGGCTCAGACCGACCTCCACCAGCGAGGCTTTCCCTCGCTGTCCCCTTCTGCTCAGGCGCAACGTGGCAGGGCAGGAGGAAACCTCTCTGGAAGAGTTTCCGTACCAGAGCACATGGGGTGCTCCCGATCTGGGGAGACGGGGCAGAGAGGGAATGCGGGGCATGGATGGGTGAGGGGAAAAGGGTATAGAGCCCTGGCTATGGCTTGTCCCCCTCTCACCCCTCCAAGTTCCAGAAGTCTGGGCTCCTCATTCATCTCATAAGCGCCAAGGTGGAGGGGGGTCCTGCCAAGGGAGGAGCTAGAGGCCACCGCGACCAGCAGAGAGCGAAGGCAGGAGGGACCAGCCTGGCCCAGCCCCTTCGTTTTACTGTCGGGGGTGGTGAGGAGGAAGAGGAAGAGGTGAAGGCTGGCGGTGGGGGAGGTGGGAAGCGAGCTCCGCCGGAGGGAAGTCCGAGCAGTCGGGGAACTCTGGGGAACCCTCCCGGGGAGAGGGTCGCGGGCTCCTTCTGCCGCTTACCTGTCGCGCAGAGGCAGAGCCGCAGCCGCAGCCGCGCCGCGGTGCCGCTCCCGGGTTTCCCCACCGGACGGCGGGGAGGGTGGGGCCGGGGCGGGACCTCCCTCGGCTGCCCGGACGCGCCCGCCCCGCCCCTCCAGGGCCAGGTGCAGCAGGTCCCGCCGAGTCCCCAGCGCTACTGCGGGCCCGGGAACGCCCGGCTTCCCCGCGTCTCAGCACGCCCCGGGGGTGCGGTCTCTGCGGCCAGGCTCTCAGCAGGGAAAAAGATTGGAGGGTGCCCGGCACCCCAAAGACGACAGGCTAAATTAGTAGAGCCTCGGGCGGCGCGTGCATGGAACCAGAATGTGCTGCGCGCCCTCTGGGAGCGCTCAGAGGCAGGAGTGAAAACGCGGCGGGGCGGCCAGGGGCCCAGGGCTCCGGCCCCAGGTTTTCTTCTCATTTGCGCTCCATCCAACAGGAGCGCCCATTCCGTGTTCCATGAGCTGTGCTACGGACTCCCAGCGCCAGGTATCAGGTGAATCCCAGCCCCAACACTCATGAATACCTACTACGATTATTCCGAATGTACCGGGCAGGCAGCGGCTCACACCGCAGAGGGTGATTCTCAAAGTGGGACCCCCACCAGCAGCGCCAGTTAGCATCATCCGAGGACTTCTTAGACATGGGACCCACCGCAGACCTAAATAATCCCTCGGGGTGATTCGGGTGCATACTCGACTTTGAGGACCCTTGGACTGGAATGAGAATCCTGGTAAACCCGCTAACCCGGTGTTCCGAATTATGCCGCCAGGGCCTGCGCTGCCCACTGGTTCTCTCAGCGCTGCCTCGTGTGCTGCAATCTTTTGGTACCTTATCTTAGCAACAGAGAAGGAGAGCGCATGACTCCAAATATCCAGTAATTTGAAAACTTTCTATGGTAGAAACTTCGACCACTAGTTAAGTTTCTCATTTGTTTTGACATTTAAATAAATTTGCTTTTCTTTCTCTTTTCTTTATTTTCTTCCTCTGGGTCTCGCTCTGCTGCCCAGCCTCCCTCCCTCTTTTTCTTTCTTTCTTTCTTTTTTTTTTTTTTGAGATGGAGTTTCGCTCTTGTTGCCCAGGCTGGAGTGCAGTCGTGCAGTTAATTTTATATTTTCAGTAGAGATGGGTTTCTCCATGCTGGTCTCGAACTCCTGACCTCAGGTGATCTGCCTCCCGCCACCCCCCCCCCCCCCCCCCGCTCCCAAAGTGCTGGGATTACAGGCATGAGCCACCGTATCGGCCTCTTTCTTTCTTTCCTCCCCTCCCCTCTCCTCCCCTCCCCCCTCCCCCTCTCTCTTTCCCTTTCTCTTTCTCTTTTTTCTCTCTCTCTTTTTTTTTTTTTTTGAGACGGGGTTTCACCATGTTGGCCAGGATGGTCTCGATCTCTTGACCTCGTGATCCTCCTGCCTCGGCCTCCCAAAGTGCTGGGATTACAGGCGTGAGCCACCGCACCCGGCCTCTCTTTCTCTCTCTCTTTTTCTTCCTCCTCCCCTCCTCTCCGCTCCTCTCTCCTTTCCTTTCCTTTTTTTCCCAGAGTTTCACTCTTGTTGCCCAGGCTAGAGTGTAATGGCACTATCTCAGCTCACCACAACCTCCATCTCCCGAGTTCAAGCGATTCTTCTTCGTCAGCCTCACAAGTAGCTGGGATTGAAGACATGTGCCACCACGCCTGGCTAATTTTGTATTTTTAGTAAAAATGATGTTTCTCCATGTTGGTCAGGCTGGTCTCAAACTCCCGACCTCAGGTGATCGGCCCATCTCAGCCTCCCAAAGTGCTGGGATTACAGGTGTGAGCCACCGTGCCCGGTGTCATTTCTTTTTTCTTGGGGCTGGACATTCCCTGTACAGGTCCAGCCTACCTTCTTTGCTCTATCCTTCCTCCACCTCTGCCCTGTGATCCTCAGGGGTTGTGTGATCCTGACCTGACTCTTGGTATGACCTTAGTCAGGACCCAAACTGACCTGAGTTGAATGGCCCCTATTCCTTCCCAGGACAGGGTCATGACCATTACCCCCAGCCTGGAGCTCCTGATAGTGCGGGGCCCAGCTTCCCAAGAAGTAACAGCAGTCTTCGTTTTGTGCTTTGCATTCTGCAAGCAAATTGCTCATCTGATTTTACTTCAGCTGACTCTGATTTTAAACATGACTTTGAATTCTCAGAATAATTAGCTGCCTAATTTGGAGGTGCATGTAGTCTGCAGGATGTGTGACCCACCTCTAATGTGTCATGCACTGAGCTGTTCTCCCCTAACAGGAAGGACGGTGCAGGCTTCTTCGCCACCACTCCAAGGAGGTTTGCAGATGAGCCCACACGGAATAATGACTGCAACCTCTGCCTCCGCTGGTGCAGGCAACTTTCAAAAACTGGTGTTTTAGGCTGGGGGTGGTGGCTCATGCGTATAATCCCAGCACTTTGGGAAGCTGAGGTGGGAGACCCCTTGAAGCCAGGAGTTTGAGTTCAGACTGACACAGCAAGACCCTGTCTCTACAAAAAATCAAAATACAACAGACACAGGGGCCTATTTGAGGGTGGGGGGTGGGAGGAGGGAGAGGATCATAAAACTACCTGTTGGGTACTATGCTTATTACCCGGATGATAATCTGTACACCAAACCCTTGCAACATGCAATTTACCTATGTCATAAGCCTGCACATGCACTCCTGAACCTAAAAGTTTAAAAAAACATATATAATAGTGAAAAACTGAAAATAAAAAATCTAACTGGGTGTGTTGGCATGTGCCTGTGGTTCCAGTTACTTTGGAGGCTGAGGTGGGAAGATTGCTTGAGCCTAGGAGTTAGAGGCTGTGATTGCACCACTCCACTCCAGTCGGGGCAACAGAGCAAGACCCTGTTTCTGAAAAACAAAAAACCCAAAAACAAAACAGACCAGGTGTGCTGGCTCATGCCATAATCCCAGCACTTTGGAAGGCAAGCAGATCACAAGGTCAGGAGTTGGAAACCATCTTGGTCAACATGGTAAAACCCCATCTCTACTAAAAATACAAAAATTAGCTGGGCGTGGTGGTGTGGGCCTGTAGTCCCAGCTACTCAGGAGGCTGAGGCATGAGAATTGCTTGAACCTGGGAGGCAGAGGTTGCAGAGAGCCGAGATCACCACTGCACTCCAGCCTGGCAACAGAGCAAGACTCTGTCTCCAAAAAAAAAAAAAAAAAAAAAAAAAGCATTTCTGTAAATGAAGAAATTATATGTAAATAAAATAAAAAATGAAAGTGAAAAAGTTGTATGTGCATATGGTAAGAAGCCAGGCACTATGAAAATGTATCTGGTAAAAAGTCCATTTCCCACCTCTCTCTAGACATCATCTCTCTATCTCCAGGCACCATGTATGCATATTCATGACTGAAAGTTCCCATCGTGCTTCTGCAGGACATGTCTGATTCCCTTGGCTGCAAAAACCCGGAATGACCCGTTCTCAGGAAGTCCTATGAGTTTCATTTTTTCCTCACAATCTTATTTTTATTTTTTGGCTGTTTAGGTTCGGGTTTTGGGTGTTCTGAGTTTCACTTTTCACAGGAGTGTGTGTTCATGTGAAAAGGGAAGGCAGGAAACCTAGAGAGGAACAGAACAGTAGAAGTGGGACAAGGGCAGTTCTGCGAGGCTGTGACAACAGCCTTGCCCCTTATCTAGTCTCTTCCTTCCACAAGGTCCCTGGTGAGGGGATCCCCACCTCTGGGTGGGGCAGAGTGAGGGAGACCTGCCCTTGCGGGGAGATCTGTCTCCACTTAGCTAGGGGAGTGTGCAGGGGAAGTGAACGTGCCAGGAAGGTTAGGAGGAGGCTCTCGGGTCAACCTCACCTTCTGTCATCCCTACCTCTCATCTCATTCACTCTCCCCTACCCTGAGGGAAACAAGGAGAGTCTCCCACTCCCTCCCTCCATCTTGTTTCTTATCTATAAAGTGTAGTTAATTATACCCAAGGTTGTTAATGCAGCTCAAATGAGATAACATGTGAAAGTGTGAGAGTTTGGTCTTTTAAATTATATCTGCCTGCTCTACTTCTTTCCTCCTTATTTTCACTTCCTCCTCATCTCATTCCCATGCTCGGGAGAAAAACAGTCAAAGCAGGAAACGTTTTGGGGAACCCCAAACAGAACTGCTCCTAGCTGATCAGAGTTGTAATTATAGCACAGTCACTCATGGGCTACAATTCACCCATCTCTGTGTGCCTCAACTTTCTCACCTGTAAAATGGATATGTTATTTTTATGATTGGGTTGTTATATTAAATAAGCAAAGTGTTTAACGCGGCATCTGGTACACAATAAGCCAGTTGAAATTAGATATTAGCCATTATCATTAGCTGTTTTCCTTCTTTCTTTCCTCCATTCCTTCCTTCAGTAAAATGCTTTTAAAGTGCTCCATGTGTTAGCCTCTATGCTAGGTCAGGTGTGGAGATACAAGGATAATAAGCCACATCTCTCTCATCCAGACACCTGTAGTTTGTCAGGGGAGCCTGATACATATAAAAAGGGCTATGAAGGGGCAGGGCTAGGACTAGGGTAAGGCAAGGGAGGCACTTCTCTTGAGTGCAAAATTTGAGGGAACATCAAAAAACTCAGTAACCAAGATAAATAATACTTTAATGTGGCCGGGCGTGGTGGCTCACGCCTATAATCCCAGCACTTTGGGAGGCTGAGGCAGGTGGATCACGAGGTCAAGAGATCGAGACCATCCTGGTCAACAAGGTGAAACCCTGTCTTTACTAAAAATACAAAAATTAGCTGGGCATGGTGGCACGCGCCTGTAGTCCCAGCTACTCAGGAAGCTGAGGCAGGAGAATTGCTTGAACCTCGGAGGCGGAGGTTGTGGTGAGCCGAGATTGCGCCATTGCACTCCAGCCTGGGTAACAAGAGTGAAACTCCGTCTCAAAAAACAAACAAACAAACAAACAATAAAAAACTTTAATGCAATATTTTAAAAACATCAAAATTAAGGGAAATAATCAGTGATGCACAAAGTTTCAAAAATTTAAAGAATCTGCCAGGTGTGGTGACTCATGTCTGTAATCCCAGCATTTTGGGAGGCTGAGGCAAGAGGATCACTTGAGTGCAGGAACTTGAGACTTGCAGGATTTTGAGACTAGCCTGGGCAACATAGTGAGACCCCATCTTTATTTTAAAAAGAAAAAGTTTCCTCCTAAGCCATATTGAAGCCTGAGGAAAAAAGAAAAATATGTACCCTCATACATGTTTTTCTGTTTTTTGTTTTTTGTTTTTTTTTTTTTGAGACAGAGTTTCGCTCTTGTTACCCAGGCTGGAGTGTAATGGCATGATGTCGGCTCACCGCAACCTCCGCCTCCTGGGTTCAGGCAGTTCTCCTGCCTCAGCCTCCTGAGTAGCTGGGATTACAGACACGCGCCACTATGCCCAGCTAATTTTTTGTATTTTTAGTAGAGACGGGGTTTCACCATGTTGACCAGGATGGTCTCAATCTCTTGACCTCATGATCTGCCCGCCTTGGCCTCCCAAAGTGCTGGGATTACAGGCTTGAGTCACCGTGCCTGGTCTTTCTGTATTTTTTCAATGGTTATTTTTTCCTAGAGCATTAAAGTAGTTGAAAAAAACATCGAAAACTTGAAATATAGGTGTATTAAAACTCACAGCATTACTTTAAATATTTATTCCAAAATGGAATTTATTATGATTTTACTTCAGCCTTAGTTAATTATAATTTATTTAAGATCATTACTTAGTCATGAGAAATTGTCAAACATGGCAATCTCACAATTGAAAATGAAATAAGTGGCCAGGCACGGTGGATTGGCTCACTCCTGTAATCCCAGCACTTTGGGAGGCCGAGGTGGGTGGATCACCTGAGGTCAGGAGTTTGAGACCAGCCTGGCCAACTGGGCGAAATCCCGTCTCTATTAAAAAATAAATAAATAAATAAGGAAATGAAATAAGCAAAACAGTTAGTTTTGAAAATATGACTAATATGTTTGCTTGCATTAAACCCAGGAGCTTATATTTTTCCTTTTGCTTCAAGCTCCAATTTGGCTCAGCATGGCATTGGATTGGGACCTGGGCAAAGAACCCAAAGAGAATAGAGAGGAGAGTAAGAGTCAGAGAGAAGGTTTGAAAGAGTCCAGGAGATGGGGAATATTTTGTTTTTTCTAATTATCCAAATATCACATTTTCAATGTGCAAAATTTCAGATGCACAGAAAAAACACAAAAAGAAGACAAGTTACCCATAGTTATGTTACCTAGAGATAACCACTGTTGCTATTTTGGTATGATATAGTTTTCTCTTTTTCTGTGCATATATGATTCATACGTACACATCAATTTCATCGACTCTAAGATGTTTTTTAAAAACGTTTAACGTTTCTGAAATTGGTATGTATCTTAGATCGATGGTGTCAGAACTTAGCGGTGTTGGATCATGCCTGTAATCCTAGCACTGTGGGAGGTCAAGACGGGAGGATTGCTTGTTTCCAGGAGTTTGAGACCAACCTGGGCAACGTAGTGAGACCCTGTCTCTATAAAAAAATACAAAAATTAGCCAGGCGTGGTGGTGCATGCCTATAGTCTTAGCTACTTGGAAGGAGGCTGAGGTGGGAGGATCTATCGAGCCCAGGAGATCAAGGCTGCAGTGAACTGTGATTGCACCACTGCACTCATCCTGGACAACAGAGTGATAGCAGTGTTCTTTCATTTAGTGGTATATAAGATAATGATTTGTCTTATAACCTTATTTTAGATGACTATATATGATGGATTGTATATTGATGAAATTATAGATGTATGTAATTACTAAATATATATTATAAAACTGGGATCATATTGAACATACTGTTTTGTGAACTGATTTTTTTTCACTTTATTATGGCTATTTTTCAAAGTGATGAAATAATCTTTGAAAGATCAATAATGGCTGTAGTAGTCTTTTGTATTGATGAGTCATAATTTTTTTTTTTTTTTTTTTTTTTGAGATAGTGTTGTGCTCTGTCTCCCAGGCTGGAGTGCAGTAACTTTATCATGGCTCACTGCAGTCTCAACCTCTCAGGCCCAAGTGATCCTCCCATCTCAGCCTCTTGAGTAACTGGGACCACAGGCATGTACCACCATGCCTAGCTAATTTTGTGTGTATGTGTGTGTGTGTGTGTGTGTGTGTGTGTGTATGTATATATATACATTTTTTTTTTTTTTTTGAGACAGAGTCTCACTCTGTTGCCCAGGCTGGAGTGCAATGGCGTGGTCTTGCCTCACTACAGCCTCCATCTCCTGGGTTCAAGTGATTCTCCTGCCTCAGCCTCCCAAGTAGCTGAGATTACAGGTGCCCGCCACCATGCCTGGCTAATTTTTGTATTTTTAGTAGAGATGGGGTTTCACTATGTTGGCCAGGCTGCTCTTGAACTCCTGACCTTATGATCCACCCGCCTCGACCTCCCAAAGTGCTGGGATTACCGGCATGAGCCACCACGCCTGGCCAATTTTGTATAATTTTGTATATTTTTTGTAGAGTATATTTTTTGTAGAGATGAGGTCTCACTACCTTGCCTAGACTCAAACTTCTAGGCTCAAGTGATCCTCCTACCTTGGCCTTCCAAAGTGCTGGGATTACAGGTGTGATCTCCTATGCCTAGCCCCATATATATATATATGTATAACCAATCACCTATTGCAGAACATGTAGGTTGTTTGCCTTTTTTGTTTTTCTACTATATGTGACTGACTACTCCACTAGAGGTTAAGCCTATGTACATGTTTTCTTTCCCTTTCTGTCCCTTCTCAAGTGAAAGAGGAGTCAGAATGTCACTGTGGTTAGCCTTTGGAGGATAAATCACCTCTGTGTTCACTTCTCTCCAAGTGGGGATGTGTGTGAGTGTGACAATTACCCTGGAAGGCACTGAGGAGACCACTGTAAATACGGATGTAGCCTACAGGAAAGTGAGGGGTTATCACCCCTTTTGTGTTTGGAGTGTCTGAAAGGAGAAATACTAAACCCCTAGAGGGAATAGGGGAAAGAAAGATCGTCTAGGTGGTGGGTCCAGGAGGCCCCTTATAACTGGGAGGTGGCTGTGATGGTTAATTTTCTGCGTCAACTTGGCTAAGCTATGATGCCCAGTTATTTGGACAAACACTAGTCTAGGTGTTGCTATGAAGGTACTTGTAGACGTGATTAACATTTACAATCAATTGGCTTTAAGTAAATTAGTTTACCCTCTATAATACGGAAGGTCCTCATCCAATCAGTTGAACAATCTGAGAGCTGATTGAGGTTTCCTGGGGAAGAATCAATTCTGCCTGAAGACTGCAACACAGAAACTTTGCCTCTGTGTCCAACCTGCTGGTCTGTCTTGCAGATTTCAGATCAGGACTGCAACGTCAATCCTCACCTGAATTTCCAGCCTGCTGGCCTGTCATTTTGGATTTGCCAGTTCTCATGATTTTGTGAGCCAATTCCTTAAAATTAATCTCTCCTCTCTCTCTCTCTCTCTATCCCCCTCTCTCCCTCTTTCTTTAGAAAGGGACTGTTTGCTCTGTTTCTATAGATAACCTTGACTAACACTGTGGCCATGCATGAGGTAAGACTGTGGACATTAAGCACATTCTCACAGTGGAGACTGCACTAGTAAATACACCTTGTCACGCATTTAGGCCCAAATTGTCCCAGCCTCTGTCCCTTCTGTTGCAGAAAATTCTGTTTTCTTTATGCTTCATGAAGCTTGGTGTAACACAAACAACATTACTGTCAGGCCTCCATCTGCAAGCCTAGAGCCTGAAAGTCTGAAGTCCTGCCTGCCCAGGCTGATGTCTCCCACCCGCTGCCTGCATTCGCCATTGGCCCTGATGGCCCAGCAGAGCTTCCCCGACAAGCCCCTCACCCAACCCTGCCATCTTAACTGTTCTTTTTTTTTTTTTTTTTTTTTGAGACGGAGTCTCGCTCTTGTTACCCAGTCTGGAGTGCAATGGCGTGATCTCAGCTCACCGCAACCTCCGCCTCCTGGGTTCAAGCAATTCTCCTGCCTCAGCCTCCTGAGTAGCTGGGATTACAGGCATGCGCCACCATGCCCAGCCAATTTTTTGTATTTTTAGTAGAGACGGGGTTTCACCATGTTGACCAGGATGGTCTCGATCTCTTGACCTCGTGATCCACCCGCCTCGGCCTCCCAAAGTGCTGGGATTACAGGCGTGAGCCACCGCGCCCGGCCTTAACTGTTCTTATGATAATGTAAATACCTCTCACCCAACCCTGCCACTGTAACTGCATGTATACTCCTTGCCCCACCCCCCACCACTGTAACTGAACTTACTCTGCAACACCCCCGCCCCCACAAGAAACTACCCAAACCTATAAAACCAACTCCTATCCCATTGCCCTTTGCTAATGCCCTTTTCGGCCTTAGCCCACCTGCACCCAGGTGAATAAACAGCCATGTTGCTCACACAAAGCCTGTTTGGAAGGTCTCTGCATTCAAAGTGTGCGGTTTTTTTTTTCAACATTTCGTGCCGAAACCCGGGACGGGGAACTCCTACAGGAGACCAAACCCCCTTCCCTGTTTTTGTGCTCCCTCCATGAAGAGATCTACCTACCAACCTGGGGTTATCAGACCAGCCCACAGACGCAGTCTCTCTTTTTTGCTTTCCCATCCTTTTTTATTTTCCTTTCCCCTTCCTCCCCCTTTTGGTTTCGTACTTTTTCCACCACAAAGACAATGAAAATCAGGTAAACCAGGTTCTTCCGTGAGGTTCATGACTGGAAAATCCTATGTAGGTCATGGATCTGGGGACCCAGTTTCCCCAGGGGTTTGACTATCATGGAGACGTTGACCCTAATCACTCGCCCACCGGGCTTATGGCAGATATTGGTGGCAGGTCAACGTAGAGGATGCTCTCTTTGACCACTCACCAATGACGAGGTTCAACCCAGGCTCAACTAGGGACGCCTTTTGAGCGGCTGGGTTGCGTGCCCATTTTCCTTGTCTCTGCTGCCTTTCCAGAACCATGGGCAATCGTCCGTCCTCTAACCCTCCCTCCTTTCTGCTGGCCTGTGTTCTAAAAAACCTCAAGCCTCTTCAACTGTATCCTAACCTAAAACACAAACGTCTCATCTTCTTCTGTAACACTGCATGGCCAAAATACAAGTTAAACAACAGCTCCAATTGACCAAAAAATGACACTTTCAACCTCTCTATTTTACAAAATTTAGACAATTTTTGTTGCAACATGGGCAAATGGTCTTAAATTCCCTATGTCCAGGCATTATTTTTAAACACCAATCCCTCCCTAATCTCTACTCCTTCTCTTCCCTTTCGTCTGCCCCTCCTTCCTCTGCCAGTAAGCCAGAATCTTTTGTGTCCATCAACCCTTCCAACCGTTCTCCTCCCCACCTGTCCAAACCAGGCCCTAATCTGGAACCTAACCCCAACCCCCAGAGCCTTCCTCCTCTTCCTCTGCCCACAACCCACCTCCTTATTCCCCTCCTGTCACCTCCCCACCTCATACACGGTTACAGTTTAGTACCGCAGCTACCTCCTCTGCCCCTCCCCAACAATTCCCAACAATTCCAGCCACCTCTGGCTGGAGCCAAAGGCATAATTAGGGTGCACATTCCTTTTCCTTTATCCCATCTTTCCAAATTGGCCACCGGTTAGGCTCCTTTTCATCATGTCCTCCAATACTTAACCCAGTTTTAATCTTACCTGGAGTAACTTAAATGTCATCTTTACTTCTACTCTCACCCCTAAAAAACACTTAACATGCATTTTATACCCAATCAACCCCAACATTACAAAAAGGTACAGAAATTAAAATCTGGCCCTCAAACCCCACGACAGGAATTAAGCAACCTCATATTCAAGGTGTTAAGTAATAGGAAAAAATCTGCTCGGCAGCAGCGCATCTCAGAACTACAAATGCTTGCCTCTTCCGTAAAACAAACCCCAGCCACACCATCGGCTCACAAAGACTTCAAAGCGCCCAGACTGCAGTGTCCCGCCCCTCCTGGACCTTGCTTCAAGTGTCAAAAACCTGGCCACTGGGCCAAGAAATGCCCGCAGCCTGGGATTTCTCCTAAGCCCCCGCCCTGTCTGTGCGGGGCACCCCCAGAAAGTTGACTGTCTGACTCAAATCGCTGCTCCCAGAGCTCCTGAAGCTCCAATCATTGGCTTGGTGGCTAAAGACTAACGCTGCCCAAGCATCTCAGAAGCCCCCTGGACCATCCCAGACGCCAAACTTCGGGTAACTCTTACGGCAGAGGGTAAGTCCATCCCCTTCTTAATCAACATGGAGGCCACCTACTCCATGTTGCCTTCTTTTCAAGGACCTGTCTCCTTGGTCTCCATAACTGTTGCGGGAATTGATGGCAAGGCCTCCAGGCCGCTCAAAACTCCCCAAGTCTGATATCAATTAGGCCAGCACTCCTTTCCACGTTCTTTCCTAATCATCCCCACTTGTCCAGTTTCCCTGTTAGGCCAAAATATCCTGGCAAAATTGTCTGCCTCCTTAACTATTCCTGGGCTACAGCCACACCTCATTGCCGCCCTCCTCCCCAAACCGGTACCTCCCTCAATAGCTCCCCTTATATCCCCCTACCTTAACACTAGGGTGTAAAACACCACCTTCCCATCTGTTGCCACAAGTCACTTACCCCTCATCATCACCTTAAAACCTAACAGCCATGCTTACCCTGCCCAGCCCCAGTACCCCATCCCACAACAGGCTTTAAAAGTAAAGCCTGTTATCACCCGTCTATTGAAACATGGCCTTTTAATTCACCCTCCTGCTTCTTCAGCATCTATACTCAAAGGGGTATCATGTATCCCCTTCCAAAGCCCAAATTTCTTCCCCATCTGTTATAATCTTTCGCCAGCATACATGAGCTCTCCCTGCCAACTGTATCCAGTTAATTTCCCAAACCCCAACCCCATCCACCAAACAACAGCTTCTCTCCTTCCTGGGTGTGGTTGCTACTTTCACCTCTGGATACCAGGTTTTGCTATTCTAACTAAACCATTGTATAAACTCACTAAAGAAAATTTATCCAGACCTATTCATCCTAAATCCTTTCCTCACTCCTCCTTTCGCTCCTTAAAAAACAGCTCTAAAAACCGCTCCCTCCCTAGCTATCCCCAACCTGTCTCAACACTTTTTCATTACATACTGCTAAAATCCAGGGCTGTGTGGTTGTGATTCTCACATAGGAGCCAGGCCTATGGCCTGTAGACTTTTTATCCAAACAACTTAACCTAACAGTCCTAGGCTGGCCCTCATGACAATGCGCAGCAGCAGCTGCCGCCCTAATACTCTTAAAATCCCTCAAAATCACAGGCTATGCCCCATTTACCCTCTAGCTCTCACAACCTCCAAAGTTTTCGCTTTACACCTCACACACTCACTTTCAGCCCCTCGTCTTCTCCACCTTTATGCAGTCACCCCTACTACTTAAACCACACCTCAAAAAGTCTGTTTCTCTTATTTTCTGTCTGACTGTGCTCAAAGTCACTGTCCTCATTTACTTTTGCATGCCCTGCTTTTGTTTAAGTTGCGGGTTTACACGTTTCCTCCAGGCAATTACAGCTATTATTTCACTCTTAATCTGGCTCCTGTTCTCTGCTCAAACCCAATCTTGTTAATAAAAGTAAGTGGTTGCTTATAGATATCACACGCTTCCTCATACACCATAAAAACAAAAGCTCTCCCTCCACACAGTTACCCTTCTCTAATACTATCTTTCTCCTTCTCTTATTTAAACTAAGTGTTTTTTCAATTAATCTCTCAATTCCTACAAAATCGTATATAAGCAGTACCCAGTCAGTCAATACTACAGATGCTCCTTCTAACAGCCCCACAATATCACCCCTTTCCCCAGAATCTCCCAGTAGTCTAAATTCTTTCCCATTTTTATGTTTCCACCCTGCCCCCAATCCCACTCAAAGAAGCCTTGAGAAACTTTGCCCCCACCCCTTAAAACCTGTTATCACCCCCTTTTCTCTAATTCTTTCTCTCTCTATATAAAAAGACAGGTATGTCGGGCCTCCATCTGCAAGCCTGGAGCATGAAAGTCTGAAGTTGTGTCTGCCCAGGCTGATGTCTCCCACCCACTGCCTGCATTCGCCATTGGCCCTGATGGCCCAGCAGAGCTTCCCCGACAAGCCCCTCACCCAACCCTGCCATCTTAACTGTTCTTATGATAATGTAAATACCTCTCACCCAACCCTGCCATTGTAACTGCATGTATACTCCTTGCCCCACCCCCCACCACTGTAACTGAACTTACTCTGCAACACCCCCGCCCCCACAAGAAACTACCCAAACCTATAAAACCAACTCCTATCCCATTACCCTTTGCTAATGCCCTTTTCGGCCTTAGCCCACCTGCACCTAGGTGAATAAACAGCCATGTTGCTCACACAAAGCCTGTTTGGAAGGTCTCTTCATTCAAAGTGTGAGTTTCTTCAACAGTTACAAGTAACAACACCCCTTTTCTGGGTAGGACTGAGCATCTCTCTATTGCTGTCTGTTGGAGTGGGTACTAGGAGTATCCTTTTTTTTTTTTTCTTTGGAGACAGGGTCTCACTTTATCACTCAGGCTGGAGTGCAATGGTGCAATCTTGGCTCACTTCAATCTCAACCTCCTGTCTCAGCCGCCCAGGTAGCTGGGACCCACAGGCATGCACCACCATGCCAGGCTAATTTTTGTATTTTTTGTAGAGACAGGGTCTTGCCATGTTGCCCAAGCTGGTCTCGAACTCCTGAGCTCGAGTGATCCACTTGCCTCAGCCTCCCAAAGTGCCAGAATGAAAGGTGTGAGCCACCGCGCCCCACCCGAGTATCCTTATTTTTACAAGTGACAATTTTATAAGCACAGTAGGTCCCAGTAACTGCAGTTTGAGCACTTAGCCACTACTTTCTGAAAGTCTGTCTCTCCATTTATTCAAGTCTCTAGTTTATGATCTTCAGAAAAGTTTTCTAGTGTTCTTTCTTCCTAATCTTTACAGCTCTTGTTAAAATGATTCCTTGGCATTTTATATTATCTATTTTAGGGGACTCTTGGTCAGTTTTTCTTTCGTATAATGGAAGCCTCCTAATACCATACAATTAGTAATTTTTCTTCTCTTGGGAGACATACGGGGTTGTCAAACTATAACTACAGACTTTCTACTTAAATCACACAAGATCATCCCCTTAAAAGCAATCAAGTGACTGGGTGCAGTGGCTCACACCTGTAATCCCAGCATTTTGGGAGGCCAAGGTGGGCAGATCTCCTGAGGTTGGGCATTCAAGAGTAGCCTGACCAATGGAGAAACCTCGTCTCTACTAAAAATACAAAAATTAGCTGGGCATAGTGGTGCATGCCTGTAATCCCAGCTATTCAGGAGGCTGAGGCAGGATGATTGCTTGAACCTGGGAGACCGAGGTTGCAGTCAGCCTGGGAAATAAGTGAAATTCCATCTCAAAAGAAAAAAAAAAAGAAGAAAGCAATCAAGTGCTCAAGATCTGTCTGTACTTTTTACAATAGAGAAATTTCATAATTGCAATGAATAAAACATTCAAATGCTTGTAAGATTTTGCTGTGAGAGTTTTTTTGCTGAAAATTATGATTTCTTATTATTTAATATTTCTCTTTAAAAAAAGAAAGATATTCACATTTAACCTTCTGAAACAGTTAATTGGATCTCAGTCTGACAACTGCTTTGCCCAAAGGGAAGTAATAAAAGGGGCAATAAACTAACTCTGCAGAACAAACAATCCTCCAGCTAAAAGCAAAACCTGTTATCTTCCCCTAAAAACAGGGAAGTCTGTTTTCTTTCCTTTTATTTCTCTTTCTTTCTTTCTTTTTCTTTTTCTTTTTTTTTTTTTTAAGACAGTCTTGCTCTGTTGCCCAGGCTGGAGTGTGTTGGCGTGATCTCGGCTCACTGCAACCTTTGCTTCCCAGGTTCAAGCAATTATCCTGTCTCAGCCTCTGGAGTAGTTGGGATTACAGGCTTGTGCAACCACGCCTGGCTAATTTTTGTATTTTTGTATAGAGGGGTTTCCCATATTGGTCAGGCTGGTCTTGAACTCCTGACCTCAGGTAATCCGCCCCCCTCGGCCTCCCAAAGTGTTGAGATTATAGGTGTGAGCCACCGTGCCTGGCCGAAGTTTCTGTTTTCTTAGACGTTTGAAAAAAAATCACACATTTCATTAGAATTGAAGTCTATCTGATAGCATCCGAAGGTTAATATTACTTTGGTTTGTAAGTAAAGGAGAGACAACAGAATAACCTCATTGGCAGATGAGTCCAGATGTCTAATGTCCTCTTAATATCCTAAAATTTTTGTCTCATTGCTTATTAATTCCCATGGAATCTTATTTACTTGCTTTCAATAGGTGATATGTGCATATGGCAAAACAATCTAAAGCTGAAAAGTGTAGGGAAGAGTGAGTCTCCCTCCTTCTCCCATCCCCAGTCACTCCTCCCCAAAGGCAGTTTTCCTCCCCAAAGGCAGCCACTGTTACTGATTTCTTTTGATTCTTTCTAGAAACATAGTACAGAGGAGTCATCCTGATTTTGGCAAGTACCTTAAATAGCAGCTTTTTTTTTTCATTATATTGCCTGCAATGGTTAAAATTATTTTAGAAGTAGTCAACTTACTGAGCTCTTTTTGTGGCTCTGCTAGATTTCCAGCGGATTCTCTTGATTTTCTAGGTAGACAGACATATCGGCAGCATTCAATTTTGGCAAAGTGAAAACAGTTTTGGAGGGAGACCTGGGTTGAATCCTGACTCTTCCTGCTGTTTGATCTTAAATCCAGCCTTTAAAACATGTTGGCACTGTCCAAAGGTAGCACGGAGGTACAAAGTGGTCCCCCCTTCAGGATGTGGTGGGTGGAGTGGGCAGAGGCCACGCAGAGCCAAGCACTGCCCCTTTGCCCTCTCCTGGGTTTGTTCCACCTGGACCTGCAGATAAAACCAGAGGCCTTTGATCTCAAAGATTTCTAACCACCCAGAGATCAGGAGGAAAGACTGCAAAGGAAGCCCTGAAGTAAAATAACCTTTTCTTTCTCCATGAATGGAACGTGAGTTATGTTTGCTGAGGGCAGATTAAAATAGATTTTATTGTTTGAAATCAGGAATTTACAGAAACTCTTTGAAGAGCTACTGACTATCAGCAAAGTCCTTTAAATCCCTCACTGTGGTAGTGGGTAAGATAGTTACGTACAATTGTAATGTGTATAGGTTTTCTCAGAGTTGGGACCCACTGCCGGGTAGGGAGTTGATGGTATTTGATGCTGTTGTTTAGGGGAGGAGTGGTACTAAGAAAAAAACCCATGGTTAGTGAGGAAAGAACAACAAACAAAAAACACTCTCAGTTGCCCATGGAGTTATATCAGCTTGAGGGGATACCCTAGAATGTGGGTGGGAAACCCCATGGGAGACCCCACAAGTGCTGGGGCTAGGGTCTGAAGCCTCGGCCTGTTCCCATATGAATATAGAACTAGAAAAGAATTAGAGATATAGATACCTAGTTATTCCTATATATATAATCATGAATGATCATGTAGTTATTAATATGTAATCACAGAAATATATATACTCAATATAATATTTTAATCTTACTGGTTATGATGGAACTGAGGTGACATTGTGAACAAAGTGACCCTAAGGCAAGATGCTCTAAGCCCTCTGTCACGCCCGCATAAGGGCTGCAGGAGGGCCCCTCGGCTGTGCGGCAGCTCCAGTGCTGGGAAAGCGCCCGCTGTTTAACCAGCTAGGGAAGGAGACGTCCAAAACGTGCGAGACATCTCCTTCCTCGGGGGAGTGAGGAGAAAACTCCGCGCCTCCGAGCTCTTGTGGCGGCCTGGCGGCTGTCAGGGGGGCCCGCAGACATCCGGGGGCTTAATCGTCTCTCTGTGGTGCTGTGCTTCAGTGGTCACGTTCCATGTCCACTTTCACGTTCCGCTTCTGCACCTGGTTCCTCTTTTTCTTAAAAGATAAGAGTCAGTAACAGTAACATAAATCTTAATGTCTTTGCTCTTCCTTGACCTATGAGAAAAGTGCTGACGCATTAGGTTTTCTCCTCGCCTCGGCTACTTGAAAGTCCTGGCCCCCTATCTCCAAGACGTGATTGACTTGACCCTATCACTGACCGCCAGTGCCTGGCCCTACCTACCCTGCCTGCTGCTTCCTACTCAATACAAGTCAGAGCGTCCAGGCACTCGGGGCCACTGCCGGACTCCGCGCTTTGGTTGGCAGTGGACCCCTGGGCCCAAACTGTTCTCTCTTTCTCGGTGTCTTGTGTCTTATTTCCACAGTGTCTTGTCTCCACACCTGTAGAGAGGGGCTCACAGGACCCTGTAGGGCTGGACCCTATACTAGACCATCTCAGAAATCTGTGCTCCCTTTAACCACTCAATGGAAAAGGTGACTAGGGATGCAGAATGTCTAGTTTGTTTATATGACATAACTTTTTTCCAGCAGTACTTGAGAGGAATGTGAATGAACTTCTTCATATCTTTTTTTTTTTTTTAAACAGGGTTCACTCTGTTGCCCAGGCTGGAGTGCAGTGGCACTGACACAGTGAAATGGGAAAGGTTCCCTTGTCCCCCTCACAGGGAGTACAGCAGGGGGAGTGGCTGGCTTCTTCAGTGCCGCTGCTGAAACCTCTGGGGAGCACACAGACAGCAGGTTGTGGGGCTCTGACCCCATGGCAGTGTCTAGCGTTGAGTGTTTACAGCTCCTGAAGCAGCAGTGGGCGTGCGCTGCTATGTGCTCTTTTAGTTTTGCCGACCGTCCGTAGGCAGCTTGTGTTAACCAGCTCAATTAGACCCTCTGCCCTATTGCAAGGACAGACGGCTTTCTGTGTCCCGCATTCTTGCTTTGGTGTACCGGAAGAATCGGAGGACACCTGGGCTTGGAGAATGAGTGCAAGGTTTTATTGAGTGGAAGTAGCTCTCAGCAGATGGGGAGCCAGAAGGGAGATGGAGTGTAAAAGGTGGTTTTCCTCTGAGTTGGGCCGCTCAGCAGCTGGGCTCTCCTCCCACTGCCCCAGGCAAACTCTGTGTGGTTCCATGGGCAGATGGCCTGCCTGCGACTGCCGGTGCCTGTAGGTATGCTTTTCCACTGGTGGATTCCTCTCGATGTCCAGCTGCTGGTGCGTTCCTCTGCTGATGTATTCCTCTTGATGTCCAGCTGTTTGGGTGTTCCTCTGCTGATATGTTCCTCTTGATGTCCAGCGGCTTGTGTCTCTGCCCGCTAGGGTCTCAAGGTTTTTATAGGCACAGGATGGGAGTGTGGTGGGCCAGGGTGGTCTTGGGAAATGCAACACGTGGGCAGGAAAACAGAAATGCCTATCCTCACCTAGGTCCATAGGCACAGGCCTGGAGGTGGAGCCCTAGCCAGGGACCTGCCCTTCCCTTCCCAGCACTTCCCTGCCCCCGTCGCATATCAACTGCTCCCTGCAGCCTCAGCCTCCCCAGGCTCAAGCAATCTTCCCACCTCAGCCCCCTGAGTAGCTGGGACTACAGGCATGTGTAACAACACCCAGTGAATTTTTCTTTCTTTCTTTCTTTTTTTTTTGTAGAGATGGGATCTCCCTATGTTGCCCAGGCTGGTCTCAAACTTTTGAGCTGAAGTGATTCTCCTCCCTCAGCCTCCCAAAGTGGTGCTGGGATTACAGGCATGAGCCATGGCCCCTGGCCCCTTCATATCTTAATCAGCAGGAGAAACAGACCTGAAGTGATGCCTTGATATATGTGTGTTCTGCAAGACTAGAGTAAGATGTGACAAGCATATATTGTTACAACAGGGCGTGAGCTCAGACTTTGAAAAGATTTTGGCTTCACTTACTAATCATCAAGACTTGGAATATCCTGGAATTCAGCTATCATGGAATATCCTGGGATTCAGCTATTGTGAGAGGTTGAAGGGAAACCATTCCAGGCTTAAGGGGTGCAAAGCAAGGATGCCTTAAGATTAGAGGGAGAAGAAGCCCTGCTGTTCTGAGCTTGAGACTCTACTTTTAGAACCCTGATGGGCTCTGTAATATGTTATCTTGTCCTGACATTTGCTAGCCTGATGAACTCACAGGTGTTAAGTTTAAAGGCTAAAATGAAGCCGGGCACAGTGGCTCACACCTGTAATCTCAACACTTTGGGAGCCTGAGGTGGCTGGATCACCTAAGTGAGGAGTTCGAGACTATCTTGGCCAACATGGTGAAACCCCGTCTCTACTAAAAATACAAAAATTATCCACGCGTGGTGGTGTGTGCCTGTAATCCCAGCTACTTGAGGCAAGAGAATCACTTGAACCTGGGAGGTGGAGGTTGCAGTGAGCTGAGACCACGCCATTGCACTCCAGCCTAGGTGACAAGAGTGAAACTCTGCCTCAAACAATAAAAAATGAAGGCTAAAGTGGTCAGGGTAGCTGACTTCTAGGCAGTTATTTATTGGTCCCTTTGTAATTAGCCTAAGTGCAACATGGTGATCCCACTCTCCTTGCCAGTAGGCAAAGAGGGGTCTGGGGTTCCCTGGGAAAGCTTTCCTTCCTTTAAAAGGAACAGATATAAGAATAAGCCAGTCCCTCAGAAGCCCAAGCTGAGGACAGAGCTCATACACTGAGCAGAGTGGAGCAGAGGGAAGACAGAACCTGGGCCCTATTGACCCTGTTGAGTTGGAGCTTATACTGGTCATGGAGTTCATCCCACCCTGGTGTCTGTTATGTGAGATAACTCAGTGCGCTGTTCTGGAGCCAACAGAGGGACCAATGGGAAAATAGGGTGCACTAGCCCCAGAAGACTTAGACCTCCTCCCATTAAGGTTTTGCTATGGGTCTGCAAAAACTAGAATTTTCTGCAGAACTTGGAATACAACAGTGGAAATACTTCTACCTGGGGAGACTTGGAGCCAATATGAACTAATCTTTTAACTCCAATGGGCAAGAAAGCCATGTCTGAATGGCAGACTTAGCCTGCTGCCCATGTGAGAGGTGCTCTGAGACCTACAGAGGAGCAAAGTCCTGAAGCCAGAGTTTGTGGACTTCTTTCCTTTGGAACCAGAGAGTTGGAGACCAGGGAGCATTCTAGTGCTGGTCACTTATCCTGCTCTTCACAGTGTTATCCCATGGCCAGATGCTATGGAAGAGGCATGTTTCAGTATGGGACTGGGGGTCCCTGATAGAATCCCCCCCAGTGAAAGGAGACACTCTGAGAATGACTGCATGAAGTCCCCCAGTTAGCTGGCAGTTCTGTAGTCATGGGTAAGTTGTTTAACCTGTTTTTTTTTTTTTTTTTTTTTTTTTCTGAGATGGAGTTTTGCTCTTGTTGCCCAGGCTGGAATGCAACGGCATGATCTTGGCTCACTGCAACCTCTGCCTCCCGGGTAGCTGGATTACAGGGATGCGCTACTACACCTGGCTAATTTTGTATTTTTAGTAAAGATGGTTGGTCAGGCTGGTCTCGAACTCCCAACCTCAGGTGATTTGCCTGCTGCGGCCTCCCAAAGTGCTGGAATTTCAGGCATGAGCCACCGCACCCGGCCCTCATTTTTTTTTTTTTTTTTTTTCGAGACGGAGTTTCGCTCTTGTTACCCAGGCTGGAGTGCAATGGTGCGATCTTGGCTCACTGCAACCTCCGCCTCCCGGGTTCAGGCAATTCTTCTGCCTCAGCCTCCTGAGTAGCTGGGATTCAGGCACGCACCACTATGCCCAGCTAATTTTTTGTATTTTTAGTAAAGACGGGGTTTCACCATGTTGACCAGAATGGTCTCGATCTCTTGACCTCGTGATCCACCCACCTCGGCCTCCCAAAGTGCTGGGATTACAGGCTTGAGCCACCGCGCCTGGCCTCTCATTTTTTTTTTTTAAAGGACAATTATATAGAGTCTATTGTGAAGTTTAGATTAGGTAATAGATGTAAACTGCTCAGAACAGTGCTCGGAACATAATAAGTGCTCTGTGTTCAACAAGAACAATAGCAACAACCACACAGGTGCTCCTTGCTACCTCCGGGGAGACCCAGGGTACCTGAACTCTACTAACTAAGCTGGGGCCACTCAAGCCTGAACAGAAGGATCAGTGGAGCCAACTTGTGAGTTTCTCAATATGTGCCTGTTACTCCACCAGAAAGTGTTGCTCACTCATTTCCAGAGTTTGGGCAGGAGCCATGACAGCCTGTTGATGAATTTGGCTGAATCATGAAATTTGGCCTGGGTTTGAGGGTGGGCAAGAATGGCCACTTGGATCCTGCTCAAAGCTCTTTCATTTTAAGTTTACTCCCAAAGCAGCTGAAAGCAATGCACAGGATATAAATTGAAACAAGGGTACATCTGGGTGGGTGGCTGCTGCTTCCCATGGCCTCTTGTCAACTCACAGAGAAGCACCTTTCAGAGTCTGGTGATGTGACCATTCAGTGGGGGGAGCAAGATATTTGCCAGACTGGAGGAGCACACAACTGCAGGTTGACTGCCTTTCTACCCCAGACACATGGCATCTGGAAGGAATAAAAACACCTGTTTAATTTAACACCCGGCAATAATTCTGTTAATCAAGCCATGTTACCCAGGTCTAAAGTCTAAGCCTTGAGATTCTTCCGGTGTCAGCCTTGGGGCAGTCACCCCTTATCTGTACCCTTGCTGTAAGCAGGGTGGTTGCTAGCCCACAGTGAGCCTTGTGTGCATTGTTAAAAGGCATCCTTTCCATTGGGCAGATGCAGAGCTATGCTTGTTTGACAGGCTAAGTGTGTACAGGGCACACAAGTTGCACAGTCACAGGTGGTGGCAGTGGCTTCAGGGCCTTGGAGTTCCCTTTTCTGTTTGGGGCCTGGCCATAGTGATCTCTGCCTTAGGCAAGGGAAGTAGGCTTCACTTGGGGAAGTCAGACTTGTGAGCAAATCACAGGACTCTTACTATGTGGCCACTGTTGCTGCTCACTGCAACACAAGAGCAGACGCAAATAGGACATCGGGAGCTATATGAAGGGTTGGATGGCTTTGAAACCCTCGACTGCCTGGTGAGCATAAAATTGTCAGTCTGGAAATTGACTCCTGACTAAATGCAAGAGAGGCTGGGGAGCTTGACTGTGTACAAGGACTGGCAGATATTGGGACGGGGCAGTCGAGTACAAAGAACCTGCTTTTTCCTTTACCATCTTTTAGGGAACTACCTTCCTTTGATTCCTAGTCCATGAAATTCAGATGAGGCCCTCCTCACTTCCCAGCACCAGCAGGGTGGATCTGCAATCTTGCAGCCACAGTGATTTATTTATCACAGTCATTTATTCCTAGACTTCTCCCTTCTTCCACTTTCTTTGCTTTCTTCCTCCTTCCCTCCTTTCTTTCCTTCCCTTCTCTTTTCTCTCTTTTTTCCTTTCCTTATTTTTTTCTTGTTTTGGTTGAAATTTGTTTGGGTGTGTTTTTGTCACTTTTAGCTAAAAGAATCCGATCAATAAATATATAATGCACTAGATTAAATTATTGCTTATAAGGGGCTAAAAGGGCTTAAGGTCAAAGGGATGTCTATATTCATGAAAACCCAGGTCTGGCAGGGAAGAAGCAGAGAGAAACTTCCAAGAAAAGCTTAGGAATTGATGCTTCTGACTTTCCAGGGAGCAGAGAAAGGGAGTTGGGTAGTGACTCAGAGTGGGGAGTTGGGAACACACTGGATTGGAAGGGATGGACCACCCATCTCATCCTGTGAGATGGCCTTGAACCATGCAGTTTCCAGGTAGGTCTTGGAGGTCATAGAAGCCCAGGAAACTGGAAGGCTTCCCTTTGGGGAAGGTGATCCCAAGAATGGAGAGGCAAGAGGATGGTTAGTGTCTGGCCTATTGCAAGCACTTCAGGACATGCTGCACCTCATTCCCTCTGAGCACTGGGGAGGTCACCGTTTCTCTGCTTCATTACAGCATTAGGCTCCAGCCTAATGCTGTTCTGATGATGTTCTGTGCCTAACCATGTCCCTCAGGTTTGCTTTGAAGAGGTTGCACCCAAATTCCTCCATTATATATTCATATATATATTCATTATATATATTATATAATTATATATTTTTTATTTATACATATTATATATATTCATTATATACATTACATATATTCATATATATATTCATTATATATAAATATATATGAATATATAATGAATATATATTCATTATATATAAATATATATATGAATATATATGAATATACAATGAATATATATATTCATTGTATATTCATATATATATTCATTATATATTCATTATATATGAATATATATTCATATATATATTCATTATATATTCATATATATATTCATATATATATTCATTATATATTCATATATATATTCATATATATATTTATATATCTATTCATATATAATGGGTCTCCCCCATTATATATGAATAATGCTGCTGTAAACCCCTTTGTGTTCATTTATGGCCATTTTCTTTCTTTTTCTTTTCTTTGTAGAGATGGGGTCTTGCTGTGTTGCCCAGGCTGGTCTCAAACCCCTGGCCTCAAGCAGTCCTCCCACCTGGGCCTTCCAAAGTGCTGGGATTACAAGCATGAGCCACCATGCCTGCAGGGCCCCATGGCCATTTTCTTAGGATACACTTCTAGAATGAAATTTACCAGGTCAAAGGTTATGAACATTATTAAGGTTTTTGATTCATTCCAGGAAGAAATATTATCTATTACTAGAAAAGAGATGTAAAAAGTTCCAGCCCCTGTCAGCTAGGAGAGTGATGATCATCAAATACCATACATAAGAGGTGACTTGTTTTTCAGAAAAACAGAGCCATGTCATGGTGCCTACAATAAATTAAATTAAGGCCATAAAATAGGGTGTGAGTGCAGCAGATCATGTGGCATTAAACAAATTGGACTGTCTAGTTCCCTGGAGATATATAGGACAAGCACACCAGAGAGATGATGTAATGGGGTTATCGGGGCATTTCCTTGAGAGTATCCCAATAGTAGGAAGTGTGGCGGTAACCACAGTGGCAGAGGCAGCTATAGCAGCAACTATAGTTGCATTTACTTCTGCGTAAATGAGGTTAGGACCAGAGGAGGGCAAAGAGCTAGTCTTTCACTCTCAGGAACTCTTTGTCTAATGAGAGAGATCGCCAACTGCAAATAAAATTATCCCAAGGGAGAGATTTTGGCTTAGTATAAATAACATTCTAAGTCTCTTCACAGTTGGAAAGGTTAATGCATTTGAAAGCACTGTGGAAGCCATAAAGCATTATTGGTGTCGGGTAGAGTGTCAGGTGCTAGGGAGTCAGACAAGAAAGACCTGGTCCCTATCTAGTCTATGGGACAGTTACTCTAGAATGTGATATGAATGTGTAACAGAGGGGTGTATGTAGGAGGCCCAGTGGTGGCACAAAGAGGGGAGTGGTTAACTTCATCTGCTGCTTTGGAAGGATTTAGAAGAGGTGACAGGACCTGGTTTGTGATGAATGAGTAGAAGTTTGCCAGGTAGGTAACTGGGAGAGAGCAAATAGAGTGAAGGGCATTTGTGTGACATTGGCGACCCCCACAATTTGTCGAGCAAATTACATGCCCCTGTTAGTTCTCATAATTTAGTGTCCCAGGCCCCACATGGAGTGATAATGGGTCTGTGGCTCTCTGAGGCTTCACCCTCTTCCCCAGATCGTTGGGGTTACTAGTGTTGAGGGGAGCTTGGCTCTGGCTGGCAGGGCTCATTGCAGCAGGGGACTGCAGCTAATGGCCAGCCTAGGCCAGGCAGTCTTCCCTGCAGAAGCCGGAGGAACCAGCCTAGGCCAGGAGGAGCCAGCCTAGGCCAGGCAGTCTTCCCTGCAGAAGCCGGGCAATGTTTGAGGCCTGTGAAAGGAAGCGGATACTGGAGTGATATCTCGTCCTGAGGGTGTGTCTTACTCCATTTGCTGCTAAAACAAAATACCTGAGATGGGGTAACTGATAAACAACAGAAATCTATTTCTCAGTCTGGAGGCTAAGTCCAAGATCAGGGTGCTGGAAGGTTTGGTGTCTGATAAGGGATGCTCTGCTCTTCTAAGATGGTGCCTTGTTGCTGTGTCCTGGCATGGAGGGAGGCAGAAGGGGAACCTGACTGATGGGAGGA
The DNA here is from genome assembly GCF_030222135.1 of Aotus nancymaae. Taxonomy (NCBI): domain Eukaryota; kingdom Metazoa; phylum Chordata; class Mammalia; order Primates; family Aotidae; genus Aotus; species Aotus nancymaae. Next base: position 35,288,605 of record NW_026988428.1, read on the forward strand.
GCCCTCATGGCCTAATCAGCTTGTTCTCTCTCTTCTTTTTTTTTTTTTGGTATTTTTATAGCTTCTTTTTAAAATTTTTGCACTTTAAGCTCTGGGGTAAATGTGCAGAATTCGCAGGTTTATTACATAGGTATATATGTGCCATGGTGGTTTGCTGCATCCATCACCCCATCATCTACATTAGGTATTTCATCTTCTAAAGACCTACCAATAATACTGTTGCATTGGAGATTAAATTTCAATATAAATTGCTTTCTTTCTTTTTCATTTTTTAGAGATAAGGTTTTGCTCTGTTGCCCAGGCTGGAGTTCAGTGGCACAATCACAGCTCGCTGTAACCTGGAACTCTTAGGCTCAAGCAATCCTCCTGCCTCAGCCTCTCAAATAGCTGGGACTACAGACATGCATCACCATACTTGTCTAATTGAAAACAACTTTTTTTTTTTGGTAGAAATGGGACGTCTCTATGTAGCCCAGACTGGGCAACATAGAACTCGAATTCCTGGGCTCAAGTGATCTGCCCACCTTAGCCTCCCAAAGAGCTGGAATTACAGGTATGAGCCACCATGCCCAGCTTCAACATAGATTTCAACGTAATTTTGGAGAGACACAAACATTCAAACCATAGCGTGGTGTGTCACTAAAGCATAGGCTCCTTGCTCTCCAGGAAGTATGCCCCTCACAGAATGGCTCAGAATTGTCTGTACACTCTTGGTTTTTCCACGAGACTACTTCCGCTGGGTGCTCAGCTGCCTGCCCTGGTGTGGGAGATGCACAGATTCTGACCACAGGCATCCGTATTAGTTCCCCAGGGCTGCTATAATTACCACAAACTGGGTGGCTCCAAACATGTTCATTGCCTCATAGTGCTGAAGAAATCTGCAAGGTCATGTTCCCTCTGAAGCCTGTACGGTAATCCTCCCTTCCCTCTTCCTAGTGCCTGGTGGCTGGCCGGCAATTTTTTGTGTTCCTTGGCCTGTGCAGGCAGCACTCCAATTCTCCATCCTCATATGGTGTCCTCCCTGTCACTCTGTGTCTTCACATGGCCGGCTCCCTATGAGGACACCAGTCATATTGGACTAGTAGCCTACCTACTCCAGTATGACCTCATCTTAACTAATTACACCTGCAAGGGCCCTATTTCCAAATAAGGTTACATTTCCAGGTATTGGGGGTTAGGGATTAGGACTTGCTATCTTTTTCTAGGGGACACAATTCAACCTATAATGGGTGCTTGTTTGTTTTTTACTTTTTTTTTTTTTTTTTTTAAAGAGACTGAGTCTCGCTATGTTGCCCAGGCTGGAGTGCAGTGGCTGTTCACAGGCGCAATCCCACTACTGATCAGCACAGGAGTTTTGATCTGCTCTGTTTCCAACCTGGGCCAGTTCACCCCTCCTTAGGCAACCTGGTGGTCCCCCGCTCCCGGGAGGTCACCATATTGATGCTGAACTTAGTCTGGACTCCCAATCAGCATAGCCCACTATAGCCCAGAACTCCTGAGCTCAAGCGATCCTCCCACCTCAGCCTCCCAAGTAGCTGGGACTACAGGCATGCACCATTGTGACCAACTGTTTGTTTGCTTTTGAGACAGTCTCACTCTGTCACCCAGACTAGAGTGCAGTGGCACGATCTTGGCTCACTGCAACCTCTGTCCCCCAGGTCCAAGTGATTCTCTTGCCTCAGCCTCCCAAGTAGCTAGGTTTACAGGTGTGTGCCACCACACCCAGCTAATTTTTTGTACTTTTTTTTTTAGTAGAGATGGGGGTTCACCATGTTGGCCAGGCTGGTCTCAAACTCCAGATCTCAGGTGATCTGCCCACCTTGGCCTCCAAAGTGCTGGGATTATAGGCGTGAGTCACTGTGCCCAGCCTATAAAGGGTTTTCTGAGAGATGTGATGGTGGAGCTTTGAGATGGCAAAGACCAGTCTCCCAGTATTTGGAGGTGCTTCTCAGGGGCAACGGCTCAGGAGCATGGTGTTCACCTCTCTCTGATTGATGACCCGAGGCTGCCCAGGAGTGTGGCTTAAGGGAGTTGGGGCTCTGCCTGAGCCACAGAGCAGTGATATTGCACCTGGAGGAAAGGGTGGAGTGGAATACCTGTCAAGGGAGCCCTTGCTGGGCCCCCTCCCAGCTGTTCCTCAAGAAAGGGAAACTGCCAGTGTGATGCTCACTCCAGAGCATCTTCCTTTCAGAACAGAGAAGGAGTAAGGAATGCATCTGACTAGCTATCCAGTCTTGTTTTTGTCTTTCAGAGTTATTTTGGGTATTTTGCTTGTCCATTAATTAAAAAGAACCCTGTTCATAATTTTATTGTGATGTCCTGAAATTGATAGATGAGTGAAAGGCGAATTAACATATATATATATGTGTGTATATATATATATATATTTTTTTTTTGAGACAGGGTCTCACTCTGTTGCCCAGGCTGAGTGCAGTGGCACAATCATGACTAACTGCAGCTTTGCTGTCCCAGGCTCAAGCAATCCTCCTGCCTTAGCCTACCGAGTAGCTGGGACTACAGGTGCACACTGCTACACCTGGCGAACATCTTTAATAAAATTGAGTTTTTCCTACCAGATACACAGCATTCAATCTATTCAAGACTTGTTTTGTGCCACTCAGTAGTATTTTAATGATTTTTTTCTTATAGTTCTTGCACACTATTTGTTGGTTGCTAGATCTTTTCTCTCTTTGTTTGCTAATATAACAGGAATCTTTTCTCTCATCTTGTTTTCTAATCAGTTGTGTTTTGTGTTCTAGGAAAGCTATTGATTTTTGCATAATATTCTTTTGCCCAGTCACTCTCTTCTCTAAACTTTCTTACCATTTGCAATAGTTTTCAGTTGATTCTCTTAGGTTTTTCTAGCTTTACAATAATATAATTTAATCTCTTCCTTTTTGATATTTTTAAAGAGATGGGATCTTGCTGTGTTGCCCAGGCAGGAGCACAGTGGCTATTCACAGGTGCAATCATAGTGTACTGCAGCCTTGAACTCCTGGACTCAAGGGATCCTCCTGCCTCAGCCTCCTTAGTATCTGGGACTATAGGTGTGCACCACTGCACCCCTGATTTTTATACGTTTTATTTTTTTCTGTTGTCAAGTTCCATTTGTAACCAAATGTAAGGCTGCTCGCTGCCTGACAAGCCAAATACTCATTAGGCGAGGTATGGTGAAGTGCCAGCAGTTGAGGAAATGGCCAGGCTCATGCTTCCAAAAAACCATTTCGACTTTTTGGGCTAAGGGGATTTAAGAAGGAAAATGTGGTATGGGAAACATACGGGAATGTTGGGTGTGGAGTCTGCTTGTCTCGTTCCAATGGCTATCTGAGTAATCGCCCCTCCAGAGTCCTGGTTGGCGTCAATTTGACTTTGGCCTGATGGTGATGGAGTAATCATTTGTAACTTTCCCCAAGCAGGAGGATTCTGCAGCTGGGTCTCTATGCCTGGCTTATTTCAGAATTTGTCCCTGGAATTTCTAAGCAAGCATATAATTAGATAAGCAAGCACAGTGCATGGGAGTGCCTGGCGGGAAAACGAGGAAAACAGAGTTTTAAAGTACATTTCAAGGCTATATTTTGAATTTAGAGAAAAAAAGTTTTAAAATGCATCTTGAAGCTAAGATACTAGGTTACACATTGACACCCTCCCCACCTAACGGGTAATAGTAGTATTTTTGGTCATCCTTAGCTACTTTTTTATTTTACTGGGAATATATCTCTATTTTCTCATTAAGTATGGTGCTGGTTTTGATTGTTCTGGTTAGAGTCATCCTGAATGCATCTGGTCTTGAATTTAATTTTTTTTTTTTTTTGAGACGGGGTTTTTATTCTTGTGGCCCAGGCTGGAGTGCAGTGGCGTGATCTCTGCTCACTGCAACCTCCGCCTCCAGGGTTCAAGCAATTCTCCTGCCTCAGCCTCCTGAGTAGCTGGGATTACAGGCATGCACCACCATGCCCAGCTAATTGTTTTGTATTTTTGTAGAGACGGTGTTTTACCATGTTGGCCAGGCTGCTCTCAAACTCCTGACCTCAGGTGATCCACCCACCTCAGCCTCCCAAAGTGCTGGAATTACAGGCATGAGCCACCACACCTGGCCCATCATTTTTTAAATAGAGGGGATTTCTTCAAAACTTTCTTGTCCCCCTTCCCACACCCCATGGTTTAGATTTCTTCTTCTTTTATAGTTTTTCTTTTTTTGTAAAACAGGCTCTCACTTTGTTGCCCAGGCTGGAATGCAGTGGCAGGATCATAACTCACTGCAACCTCAAACTCCTGGGCTCAAACCATCTTCCCATCTCAGCCTCCCAAAGTGCTGGGAATACAAGTGTGAGCCACTGCTCCCAGCCAAACATCAAACATTCAATTTTTTTTTTTTTCAATAGAGAATTATCTGTTTGAGTTTTTCAGTTCTTTATACAGAGTTGAGCAATTTTTTTTTTTTTTTGATCAGTGGAGGTAGTTTATTCTCATTTCTTTTTTTTTCAACTTTTTACTTTTTTAATCATTTGAGTGTATTACAATTTTATATTAATTTAACAATTTCTACATTTATCTTTAAAAAGTCTTTCTTTAGGCTGGATGCAGTGGCTCACATCTGTAATCCTAGCACTTTGGGAGGCTGAGGTAGGTGGATTACTTGAGCCCAGGAATTCAAGACCAGCCTGGGCAACATAGCAAAACCCTGTCTCTACTAAAAATACAAAAAGTTAGCTGGGTGTGGTGGTGTGCACCTATAGTCCCAGCTATTCTGGAGGCTGAGGTAGGAGGATCACCTGAGCCCAGGAAGTTGAGGCTACAGTGAGTGGTGATTTTGCCATTGTACTCCAGCCTGGATGACAAGAGCGAGACCCTGCCTCAACAACAACAAAAAAAGTCTTTTAAAAGTTTTTTTTGTGGCTCTTTTTCTAACTTTTTGAGTTGGATGCTTAATTCATTTATTTTCATTTTCACATTTATGTATGTAATTATTTAAAACTATAAAATACGTTTGGTTCTAGTCTTCTGCAGTTGTGGTTGAAAGAGTTGCTTAAGCATTTAAGAAGTTCTCTTTAGTAGAGTTTAAAAAAAAATTTGTTGTCTGGGCATGGTGGCTTATTTCTGCAGTCTCAGCACTTTAGGAGGCCAAAACCAGAGGATCGCTTGAACACTTAACAAAAAATACAAAAATTAGCCAGGCATGGTGGCACGTGCCCATGGCCCCAGCTACTTGGGAGGCTGAGGTGGGAGGATTGTTTAAGCCCAGGACTTCCAGGCTGCAGTGCGCTGTATGGCGCCACTGTACTCCAGCCTGGGTAACAGTGAGATCCTGTCTCATAAAAGGAAAAAATTGTTACTGATTTCAAGACTTATTAACTTATGACAATAGGATGTCTTTCACACCATCAAAATTATTGAAGTTTTTTTTTTGCCTAATAATCAATTTTGATGAATAGTCCATGAACCATTGAAAAGATGTATTCTTTGTTTCCAAAATATAGAATTTAATATATATCAATTAGATAATATGAATTATGTTATTTGGATGTATATCTTTATTTAAAAAAATGTTTTGGTTGATGCATAATAATTGCATACATTTATAGGATACATGTGATATTTTGATACATGCATACAATATGTATTGATCAAATCAGGGTATTTAGGATATTCATTACTTTAAACATTTATTATTTCTTTGTCTTGGGAGTATTTCAAATCTTCTCTTCTAGCTATTTTGAAATATACAATAAATTGTTGTTAACTGTAGTCACCCTACTGTGCTATTGGACACAAGACCTTATTTCTATCTAAATCTAGGTTTTCAGTCATTAACCAATCTCTGTTCATTCACCACCTGTCCCTGCCCTTCCTAGCCTCTGGTAATTATTTGGCTCTCTGCTTCCATAAGATGAACTTTTTTTAGCTCCCACATGAGTGAGAATATACGATATTTGTCTTTCTGTGCCTGGCTTATTTCACTTAACAAATGACATCCAGTGCCATCCATGTTGCTGAGAACAATAGAAATTCATTCTTTTTTATGCTTAATAGCATTCCATTGTGTATAAATGCCACATTTTCCTTATTCATTCATCCATTGATGGACACTTAGGTTGATTCCATATCTTGGCTATTGTGAATACTGCATGGAGATGCAAGTATCCCTTTGAAATACTGATTTCCTTTCCTTTGGATAAATACCCAGTGATTAGATTGCTGGATCACATGGTAGCTCTATTTTTGTTTTTTTAAGAAACCTCCATACTGTTTCCCATAATATCTGCACTAATATACATTATTACTAGCCGTTTATAAGAGTTCCCTTTTCCCTGCATCTTCACTGACGTGTGTGTGTGTGTGTGTGTGTGTGTGTGTGTGTGTGTGTGTTTTGGTCTTTTTATTAATAGCCATCCTGGCTGGGGTGAAATGATATATTATTGTGGTTTTTATTTGCATTTCTCTAACAGTTAGTGATACTGAGCATTTTGTCATATACCTGTTGGCTATGGATCTGACAAATGTCTACTCAGATCTTTTGTCCATTTTTTTATGGGATTATTTGTTTGTTTGTTATTTTTAAAGCAAGCATCTTTATTAGAAGAATGTATCAATATATGCTGATAATCAGACAATACCAATCAGACAATACTGACTTCTTTATTTATTTATTTATTTTATTTATTTTTTTTTAGAGACGGGGTTTCACCATGTTGGCCAGGATGGTCTTGATCTCTTGACCTTTTGATCCACCCACCTCGGCCTCCCAAAAAGCTGGGATTACAGGCATGAGCCACCGCACCCGGCCTAGCTGTTGAGTTCTTTATATATTCTGGATACTGGTTCTTTGTTGGATGAAGAGTTTGTAAATAATTTCTCCCATTCTACAAGTTGTTTCTTCACTCTGTTAATAGTTTCCCTTGCTGTGAAGAGCTTTTTACTTTAATATAGTCCTATTTGTCTGTTTTTGTTTTTGTTGCCTATGCTTTTGAAGTCTTAGCCATGAAATCTTTTGCCTAGATCCATGTCCTGAACCATTTCCTGTATGTTTTCTTCTAGTAGTATTTATAGTTCCTGGTCTTACATTTCAGTCTTTAATTCATCCTGAGTTAATTTTTGTATATGGTAAAAGATAGGGTACAGTTTCATTCTTCTGCATATGGACAGCCAGTTTTCCCAGCACCGTTTATTGAAGAGGGTTGTTCTTTCCCCAGTGCATGTTCTTCATGTCTTTGTTGAAAATCAGTTGGCTGTAAATATGTGGATTTATTTCTGGGTTCTCTATTCTGTTTATTGGTCTGTGTGCCTGTTTTTATACCAATACCATGCTGGTTTTGCTTACTCTAGCTCTGTGGTATATTATGAAGTCAGATAGATAGTGTGATGCCTCCAACTATGTTCTTTCTGCTCAGGATTGCTTTGGCTATTTGGGATCTTTTTTGGTTCCAAATTTTAGGATTATTTTTGCTGTTTCTGTGAAAAATGTCATTGGTATTTTTATAGGGACTGCATTGAATCTGTAGATTGTTTTGGGTAGTATGGTTATTTTAACAATATTAATTCTTCCCATCTATGAGAATGGGACGTCTTTCTGTTTGTGCCCGCTTCAATATCTTTCATCAGCGTTTTGTAGTTTTCCTGCAGAAATCTCTCACCTCCTTTGTTAAATTTATTCCTTTTTTTTTTGTAGCTATTGTAAATGGGATTGCTTTCTTCACCTATTTTTCAGCTAGTTCATTATTGGTATATAGAAATGCTACTGATTTTTTATATGTTTGCCTTGTATACTGCAATTTCACTGACTTTGTTGATCAGTTCTAAGAGTTTTCTGGTGGAGTCTTTAGGTTTTTCTATATTTAAGATCATGTCATCTGCAAAGAGGGAAAGTTTGACTTCCTCTTTAATCTGAATGCCTTTTATTTGTTTCTTTTGCCTGATTGCTCTGGCTAGAACTTACAGTATTATGTTGATAAGAGTGGGACAGATGTAGTGGCTTATACATGTAATCCTGGCATTTTGGGAAGCCCAAGGAGGAGGATCGCTTGAGCCCAGGAGTTTGAGACAGCCTGGGCAACATAGTGAGCTCTCATCTCTACAAAAAATCATAAAACAAGGTAGGAAGATCGCTTGAGTCTGGGAGGTTGAGGTTGCAATGAGTTGTGATTGCACCACTGTGCTCTCACCTGGGTGACAGAGTGAGATCCTACCTCAAAAAAAAAAAAAATAGTGCTGAAAGTGAATATCCTTGTCTTATTCTAGTTCTTAGAGAAAAGGCTTTCAGTTTTTCCTCATTCAGTATATTAGCTGTGGATTTATTATATGTGGCCTTTATTATATGGAGGTAATTTATTATATGTGGCCTTTATTATATGGAGGTAATTTATCCTATGTGGCCTTTATTATATGGAGGTATGTTCCTTTTATGCCTAATATGTTGAGAGTTTTTATCATGAAAGGATGTTGGATTTTACCAAATGCTGTTTTAGCATCTATGGAAATAATCATATGGTTTTTTGTCCTTCATTCTGTTAATGCGATGTATATTGATTTGCATATGTTCAGCCATTCTTGCATCCCTGGGGTAAATCCCATTTGATCATGATGCATTATATTTTTGATGTGTTGCTGGATTTGGTTTGATTTTGTTGAGGGTTTTTGTATGTATGTTCATCAGGAATATTGGCTTATAGTTTTCTTTGTTGTTGTTATGTCCTCGTCTATTAGGTTGATGCAAAAGTAATTGTGGTTTTTGCCACTGGGGAGAAAAAAAGGCATAAACCGCAATTATGTTTGCACCAACCTAATTTTGGTATCACAGTAATGCTGGCCTCATAGAATGAGTTAGAGAGAATTCCCTATTCTTCGATTTTTTTGGAATAGTTTGAGAAGAATTGATGTTAGTTCTTCTTAAGTGTTTTATAGAATTCAGCAGTAAAGCCACCCAGTTCTGGGCTTCTCTTTGTTGGGAGATGTTTTTATTACTGATTCAATCTCGGTAATTGGTACTGCTCTGTTCTGGTGTTCTATTTCTTCCTGGTTCAATCTTGGTAGGTTGTAGGTGTTCAGGAATTTTTCCATTTCCTCCAGGTTTTCCAATGTGTGAGCTTTACTTGTTTTTTCTCTTGCTGTGTCACAGGCTGACAGAGGTAAAATAAGCCCTTCTCAGAATAATGTGTGCTGATTCTTCCTTGTATGTATAGTAAACTTTGTTTTATATCTTTGCTGCTATGTTATTTGTTTACTTATATATTTGTTATAGCATCATTGTAATGGAAACCTTTACTGTTATAAAGTGCCTTTCTTGGACATAAATATGGAAATAACAGACACCAGGGATGCCAAAAGGGGAGAGGGTGGGAGGGAGTCGAGCATTGAAATTTACCTATCAGGGACAGTGTTCACCAGTTGAGAAATGGACATACTAGAAGCCCAGTCCCCACCATTACACAATATACCCATATAAACAATATGCAAATGATAACCAAATCTAAAATAAAATTAAATATAAAAATAAAGTGCCTATCTTTGTCTAGTTTAATAATTTTTGCTTTGAAATCAATATTACCAGAGGTAAGAGCATGACCTCTACTCTCTTTCTTTTTTAAAATTTACTTGGTATACTTTTGCTCATTCTTTTATCTTTCAAACTTTCTGAGTTACCTTGTTTTAGCCATGACTCATATTCTGGGAATAATCTGTACTTTTGACATTTTGCTAGTTTAGGACTGGCGATGTCCTGAGTAGTACCTACTGGCCCAGGGAATTTGGAATTTGCCTGTTTCATGGAAGTCTTTTTTTTTTTTTTTTGAGAATATGTGTTTTTGAAAATGTCTCTATTTCACTTTCATTCTCTCCCACCTTTTCTGGCCCTTTATTTTCCAACTTTTAATTGTAAAAATTTTGAAACAAAGAGATGCTAAAACACAAGGACAGTAGGCTGGGTGCGGTGGCTCTTGCCTATAATCCCAGCACTTTGGAAGGCTGAGACACACGGATCTCTTGAAGCCAGGAGTTTGAAACCAGCATGGTCAACAGGGTGAAACCCCATCTCTACTAATAATACAAAAATTAGCTGGGTATGGTGGTGCACACCTGTAATTTCAGCTACTTGGGAGGTTGAGGCATGAGAATCGCTTGAACCCAGAAGGCAGAGGTTGCAGTGAGCCAAAATCGTGCCACTGCACTCCAGCCTGAGCAATAGAGTGAGACTCTGTGTCAAAACAAAACAAAAAACAAAACAAAACAAAATAAGGACAATGAACATCCATAAAGCTTCCACTAGATTCCACATTGTTAACATTTTGTCATATTTGCTTTATTTCTTTTTATATATTTATTTAGGCATATCTATCTGTTTCTATATCTGTATTGCTCTATCATTCAAAAGTAAGTTGTAGACATCATGATACTCTACCTTAACACTGCAGCATGCATCTCCTAAGAGTAAGAATTGTCTCCTGACAGGTGCAGTAGCTCATACCTGTAATCCCAGCACGTTGGGAGGCCAAGGTAGGTGGATTGCTTGAGCTCAGGAGTTCAAAACCAGCCTGGGTAACATGGTGAAACGTTGTCACTACAAAAAAAACAAAAAATAGCTGGCTGTGAGTGTGCCTGTAGAGTTAGCTACCCAGGAGGTTGAGGTGAGAGGATCACTTGACCCCAGGAGTTTGAGGCAAGATCTTACCAGATTCGGCGACAGAGTGAGACCCCCTTTCTCAAAAAAAGAGAGAAAGAATTGTTTCCTACATAACTATATTACCATCATCACATATGAAAATTAATCGTGGTGGAAGTCTTTTTCTTTTTCTTTCTTTTTTTTTTTTTGAGATGGAGTTTCGTTCTTGTTACCCAGCCTGGAGTGCAATGGCGCGATCTCGGCTCACCGCAACCTCCACCTCCTGGGTTCAAGCAATTCTCCTGCTTCAGCCTCCCGAGTAGCTGGGACTACAGGTGCGCACCACCATGCCCAGCTAACTTTTGTATTTTTAGTAGAGACAGGGTTTCACCGTGTTGACCAGGATGATCTCAATCTCTTGACCTCGTGATCCACCTGCCTCAGCCTCCCAAAGTGCTGGGATTATAGGCGTGAGCCACCGTGCCCGGCGTTTATTTCTTTATATTTGAGATAGGATCTTGCTCTGTCACCCAATGCAGTGGCATGATCACAGCTCACTGCAGCCTCGACCTCTCTTGCTCAAGTGATCCTCCCACTTCAGTCCTCTGAGTGGCTGAGACTACAGGTGTTCAACACCACAGCTGGCTAGTTTTTGTATTTTTTTTGGTACAGATAGGGTCTCCCTATGTTGCCCAAGCTGGTCTCTAACTTCTAGGCTCAAACGATCATCCCGTCTTGGCCACCCAAAGTGTTGGGATTACAGGCATGAGCCACTGTGCCTGGCTGGAAGTCTTTTTAAATTGTGCATTCCATTGCTAAAAGTTCTCCTGGTAGTCTGGAATTATAGGGATGCAAGTGGCTTGCTGGAGACAGTAATCTTATCCTGATCATGCCCTGTCTCAGGAAGATGAGAAAGAGGGAAGATATAATGGGCTATGAGAATTTGAAGAGCTGTCATGTAGAAGAGTGAGCAGACTTGCTTTTGGAGCTACAGAGGAAGGCATTTGGACTGAAGAAGAGTGGAAGTTTCAAGGAAGCAAACTGAACATGGAATGGGGCTGCCAGCCTCATTCAACGGTGAGTACTCTGTCACTAGAAATATCCAAGGAAAATCATATGGCTCCTTATCCGGGATGCAGTGGAGGGGAATTGTGTTGGATAGCAACTGGTCTATAGAACTTTTAAGTTTCTTCCAAGAATTATTAGGGGGCAAGGACAGGTTCCAGAGAGACCCAAAACGATATACAGGTTATAATCTAATTATAATGGCTCCAGTTCATCTTACCTACCTCAAACAAAGCTGATTATCCTTAGATGTGTTTTAAAATTGCATTTTTTCCTCTGCTATTTGTTGGCTAGCCATCTCATAGCTCTGGTTTTTGGTAAATCTAGCAAATACTCTTTCTTATATTTTCTGTTGATTTGCAGAAAGGACCAAATAATTCTGCCTTCTTTGGGGAGGAGGCTGGCCTTTTCAATTTGGTAAAATGTTAGAGATAGAAAAAAGATAATGAAATAAATTGTCATCCTATCTCTATTTCTTTTTGCCGCAGTCCCAGTGTATGAATAGGTATCTTTTCTTTTTTATTAACTGCAAAATAAAAGGCCTCAAGGGAAGTATCCCTGGAAGTAACAGTAGCTTGGATTGAATTTATATGTATGTCAGATATATGCTTCAGTAACAGTTATTTTCAGAACTCCATGGGAGTTTGTTCAGTAAACTAATGAATGGGTGTCACCAACAAGCTTTCCAAAGTGGAAATTACATGAAAACTCTCATCTTATGGGAAAGGGTAACAGAAGAGAAACCCTGGGCTTTTGCTTGTGGGGGAGGGGTTAATGTCAGTTCTAAAGGAGATTCACATTTTTACTGTTTCATTGAAGGCAATTCAATTTTATGCAGGAAATGGCTGAATGGAATTATATTCCTAGGAAGCCACAGAATTAAGTGGAAAGCGTTAGTAGTTCTTGACCCAGCTCTGCTGTTTACTGGCCTGGGCAAGTCCCTATACCTAGCTACATTTCCACTTCCTAGACTTTAAATGTTCTGTGTACATTTACAGATCCATCGAAGATAAATGAGATAGCAGTGATTACAAATGTCAGATATCGAATCTGCTGCCACCTTAAAGCTATTCCAGATCTATGGGCTCAAAGTGAAGTAAGAACTTCCCTACTTAGTGTAATACTTAGTATAACAAGCTCAGGAGGTCTTACCCCAAGTAGATAAGATGTGGAGTGAAATCACTTTAAATAGACCTGATTTCTAAGCAGGGTTAGGTTTGGTTAGATGTGGATAAGATAAATGTATTGACTATGAATGTGTTCAGCTCTGGTATCAAGGACTTGGCAAGTGGTCCTTGGTTAACACCTGCTGCTTTCAAATTTCTGAATGGCTTCCCATCTGGATCTGGAAGTCCTACAGCTTTTTTCCTCCAAGGCCTATTTTTGACTTGCAGATGACAACAGTTTTTTATAGCCTGCTTTCTGTTTTGTTCTGCTCCCTCTGGAGGACCCTTCCCCTACCTCTGCCTCTGTCCAAATATCTTAATAGTGATTCCAAAGAAGGCAGAAGCCAGGTTTTGCCATTTCACTTGTATTCCGCCCCAGAGCCTCACTCAGTCTGAAGCAAAGTGTAACTGAGTGTGGTGCAACGAAGTTCTGTGGATGATGTTGATGATGACGAATGGTGAGGAGTGATTTTCACAGCCAGGAGCTTGGCTCTCGGCTTTTGTGGCGCCTCAGACTCTTCCCTGGGATGTGTAGTGTTCCAGGCTGGCAGCATGCCGTGAACAATGAAAATTGTATTCTGTAGTCTCTTTCAATATGCTGTGACTTGGCAAGGGCTGAAAGCAGATCATGCACCTGCATAACCTTTTCAGCTTGACAAAGACTCTCACTCCCCCTCTTGCCCCTCCCTTCCACAGGAAATGCTCCCAGACAACAGCATGAACAAGCCTTAATTAAGTCTTTCCTTGGATCCTGACGTCTTTTCCTGCAACCACATCTTGGGTTTAGATGTGTATGTAAGAGGAAAGTGGAGAAATAAAATCAGATATAAGATGCAGATGGAAATCGGGAGCTATCTCATGGCAAGTAAAGCCTAAGACCTTGGCCCTGGTGGCCTTGTGGACAGTTCACACAGAATAAGGGACATGGTAAACTGATGGAGGAGTTTAGATGCTTTTGATGAAAAAATTGGTTGCAAATTATTTAAGATCATTTTCTCAGACTTTTTGAGTTTCTTATATTTGTGTCTGTCTCTGAATAGAAGAATTTCAGTATCTTTCAGGATATTTAAGGATCATATACATAAGGTGCTTCATGCTTCCTTGAGAAGTCTATGAACACATCCTCACAATTATATGCAAAATTTGGGGCTTTGTGTAGCTATCTGAAAAGAGAATCATAGATTTTGTAATGTTTCCAGGGAGTTCAAGACCCATTTATTTCCCCAAAGTTTAAGAACCACTGATATTATGGAAGAGAAAGAGGCCGGGCGTGGTGGCTTACGCCTGTAATCCCAGCACTTTGGGAGGCTGAGGCAGGTGGGTCACCTGAGGTCAGGAGTTCGAGATCAGCCTGGCCAGCATGGTGAAACCCCGTCTCTACTAAAAATACAAAAATTAGCTAGGCGTGGTGGCACATACTTGGGAGAATTGCTTGAACCCAGCAGGCGGAGGCTGCAATGAGCTGAGATTGTGCCACTGCACTCTAGCCTGGGAAATAGAGCAAGATTCCATCTCCAAAAAAAGAAAGAAAAAAAAAGAGAGAGAGAATGGGTCTAAAACAAAATCTGGAAGGATGGCCATGTCAGGAAGCCACAAAGAGAGAATGGAGCCTATAAACGTTGGAGAATGATGAAATTCCCAAGCATCCCCATGGGAGATAGTAGGGTGATGAAGCTCATGCACCCTGTAAATCATTTCCTCTGAGCTCACGGTTTAGAGTCTCCATCTATTAATTGTGTTGGCTGTGTGACCTGGGGAAGTTACATCTCTAAGCCTCAGATTTTTAATCTATACAGTGGGATGATGGTGCCTACCTCAGGGTTGTTGCAAGGACAAAGTGAGGCCATCCATATAGCATGCCTCCCTGCCTCCCTGTTGGTATGGGGTGTGTGTGTGTGTGTGTGTGTGTGTGTGTGTGTGTGTGTGGTCGCTGCTTCTACATATGTATTTTCCATTTTCTTGCCCACTTTATGCTTCTTTCTAGGATGACTGAAGGCTCCAGAAGGCTCTGAATTCTGTTCTGCTGTTTGTTTTTTGTTTTTTTTAATTTTTCTGCTTTCTTTAGAAAAATCATCAGTGTGAGGTGGTGTCCTTGGCTGAATACCTCCAGCTCCTCCAAAACCTGTCTGGTGGCCAGGCTGAGAATCACATATTTGCGCTTTTCTAACTGGGGCAGGGAACAGTAGAGGTTAGGAGTCTTGTGCCTAGAGCCAAGCGAACCAGCTTTTTTTTTTGGGGGGGAAGAAAAGACCAAATCATCCCTGGGAGGGTAGAGCCTGTCTTCTGCAGTGCCCCAGATAGCAGCAGCCTCAGCTGCTGCCTTTGTGGTCTACTTCCTTTTGTAATTTGCACAATAGGCCAGAAGATGGGGCTCTTGACCCTGGAGTCAAGGGCCAGCGGCTCTGACTTTTTCCACATTTGAACTGGAGAGACGTCAGATCCACCAGAGCTCCCAGGAATCACCTCTACTCAATACCTTTCCCTATCCTACCTACTCCACTTCTGCCATGACTGGGACCTGCCTTCCAGGCGAGTGGGGTATGTGGGCACATCTTTCCTTTGGCCACTGTTCTTGGCTCCCCCTGAATGATCACGTTGCCAGAGTCAGTCTTTCTGACCCCCTGCCTCAGGTTTCCCCCTCTAATCCATTGTCCCCTAATGGCAGATTTGGAAATGGTACCTTCTTTCCTTTTTTTTTTTTTTTTTGAGGCTGAGTCTCACTCGTTGCTCAGACTGGAGTGCAAAGGCATGATCTCGGCTCACTGCAGCCTCTGCCTCCCAGGTTCAAGCGATGCTCCTGCCTCAGCCTTCCAAATAGCTGGCAATACAGACATGTGTCACCATGCCCAGCTAATTTTTTTGTATTTTGAGTAGAGATGGGGTTTCATCATGTTGGCCAGGCTGGTCTCAAACTCCTGACCTGATCACTCAGGTGATCAGCCTGCCTAGGCCTCCCAAAGTGTTGGGATTACAGGCGTGAGCCACCGTGCCTGGTAGATGGTACCATTTTTACAGGCCAATACAACATAGTGGTCAAGAACTCTAGAATCAGAGAGCTTGCCCTAACTCATCTCCTCAGGTGAATCTTTCCCCACTTCCTCAGAGAAGCTCTCCCTATCCCATGCCAGTTACTCTTTATCACATAACCCTTTATTTACTTAATAGTAGTGATTATAACTAGTGATTATCTTGTTTGATGACTTGTTTATTTTCTCCCACTCTATTGTAAGGCTCAGGAGGCCAAGGACACTGTTTGTCTTAATTGCTGTTTTCCCAACACCTAACACAGGGCATGATACATAGGTTCTCAGCAAGTGTTTTGAATTAATAGATGAATGATGGAATCCCAGTTTCATGACTGCCTGACCTTGAGAAAGTTGTTTAACTTCAATGAGGCTGTTTTCTTACCTGTGAAATAGAAAAAGAGTAGAGACATTACGACTATTAAATGATACAATGCCTTTATACCACTAAACCCATGTTCTGGTGCGTGGAAATTTTCCCTAAAGCCTTCAATGTCCTACTTTTTATCACATAAGAAAAATAAAGTCTGAATGAGTTAGCTAGATCTCCACAATTTGATCATAGTCTTTCCTTTTTTTTTTTTTTTTCTCCCTGAGACAGGTCTCCCTCTGTCACCCAGGCTGGAGTGGAGTGGTGCTGAAGGCTCTCCTCGGCTCAGGTGATCCTCCCACCTCAGCTTCCTGAGGGGCTGCGACTACAGGTGCATGCCACCACGCTTGGCTAATTTTTTTTGTATTTTAAAAATAGTGATGGAGTTTCTACATGTTGCCCAGGTTGGTCTCAAACTGCTATGTTCAAGGGATCCACTTGTCTTGGCCTCCCAAAATGCTGGGATTGCAGATGTAAGCCACTGTGTCCAGCCCACAGCCTTTCTCTGTCACAACTTTTACTTCCCACTGCTCTTGTTATTAACTTTCTGCTTTGGCCCAAACTATGACTACCCTGAGTGGGTCATTGTGCATTATTATTCTTAAGTCTTTGCCTAAGATTTGAGATGCTTGCTCTTCTTACCTTGGGTCAACTAAATCTTACCCATGTTTTCAGACTTAGCTCAAATCCATGTCCTCTGTGAAACCTTCATGAAGATCATTTTCTCTTCTGAATTTTTGTAATCTTTGTGGTTTGTATATATATTACTCATTAACATATATCCTGTTTCCCTGATTAGCCTGTTAAGCTCCCTTGGAGATATATAGTTTAGATTTCTCTGCCTCTACAGTGTTACTTGGGCCTGTTCATTAGTAGGTATTCAATATATTTTTTATTAGATTGAATTAAAAGCATACTTATTTACTAAGTACTTTCTATGTGCCTGGCAGTCTTTGAGGTTCTGTTGAGTATACAGAAGGGCATACAAAATAATCATTGCTTTCAAAGAACTTGCAATATTCTAGTAAACTAAAGTCAACATAAAAAGTACTTAAATAACCACAGCATGGCAACTGCTTTAAGAAAGGTATGAAGTGCTTTGAGAATTCTGGGGAGGGTGAGATAACATCTGTTAGGGGTGTCAGGGACAGCAGAATAAAGAAAGGCTTCTTGGAAGAGGTGGTCTTTAAGATTAACTTTGAAGGATGGTTAACATTTTGATGGGCAAAAATGGGGATGAAGGTAGAATGTGAATTCCAGATTCAAGATGCCAGGATTAGTAAAGAGAGAGATGGAGTATGTGGAAATGAACACTAAAACTCAGAGACTAGACATGAGGCTTATATAAGACATCAGAAATACAATTCTGCTTCAAGGATACTGAAGCCCAACCTTGTTTCCAATTTCAGGATCAATGCAAGGGATGGTAAACAGGGATGGAAACTTTTAACGTGTATCGGACTATGTTCCCCAACTGTAGCTTCTTTGGAGGCTGATAATTATTTGCAACAATTCCTCCCCCATCCTCCACCCCCCCAAATTTGGACCTACCTGAAGTCTGGTATGATAGTGCATATGAAACAAAAGGCCCATTTCTTTTTCTTGGGGAGAGAGGGTTGCTTCAATTTTAGCCAGCCTCTATTATAAATCCATGAATGCATTATTCATGATAGTCTAACCTTTTGTTAGGTCAGTAGTTCTGTTGTTAAATAATAATTTGCCCTAGATCGTTTCCTGGAAAAGTTGGAAGTCTTTTTGTGGAATCGCTTCAACAATCATTTTTAGCTCAACCCTGTCTGTGCTATTTGCTTCTGACTTGGAACTCAAGAAGACCTAAGTCATAGTAAGTCTGTGAGGGGGCCTGACACTGCCTGCCTTCTTCACTTTAATGCTCTTTAATCTGGCCATTAGCTCAAGGAAAAACAATTAATTTTAGAAGGCCCTCTCCCCTCGTCCGTAATTACTTCCTCCTGCAATCACGAAGGATGTTTCCCTGGAATTTAAACATCATCTCCCAAGGAATGAAATCAGAATAGGCAAAATCGACACTTTCTCAGTTTTCAAGGGTCAGGTGCAGCTGCAAATAGAAGCAGAGATTTTCTAGCTCGCAGTTGGAAGGACCTTCACGCCCAGAGGCCCCCGAAGGGAGGGAGGCGGTTTCCTCGGCAACCGGGCCCAGGAGCCGTTGGCTCCCCAGCTCCTCCCCTTCCCCGCGGTAGCCCAGGGTACCGCCGGACAGCGTCCTCCTGTGCTCCGCGCCCTGATTGGCTGCGCAGGCCGCTCGCTGATTGGCTGCGGCAGATGCCTCGCGGGCCGGTGGCTATGGAGGCGGCGGCGGTTGATGGTTGACCGTTGGCTCCGGAGTAGGGGTCGCCGTTCGAGTGATCTGCTCAGACCCGACCAGAGGGCGCGGGCTGCTGACGCTCGGCCTGGAGCCCGCGGGGGAGACCTAGTTCGGCTCCACCATGCCGGCCGCTGGGAGTAACGAGCCGGACGGCGTCCTCAGCTATCAGGTAGGGCCCCGCCTCCCGCGCCTCCCGCCCCTCCCCGGGGCGCAGCCTTCTCATCCTCTGCCCACCCTCCTCCCTTCTGCCCCCGAGCCCAGCTTCCCTGGCCGTTCCCTGAGGGCGAGGGGAGGCCAGCCCGGGACACCAGGGGGCGCTCCGGGCGGTTGGGGACCGGGCCGGGGCTACAAGAGGGTGACCTTGGGCCGAACCTGGGAGCTGGCCCATCTCTGCCGCATCCCTAGCGCCACCTGCCCAGGAGCCCTGATACCCAGCAGGCGGCGACCTCTTGTACTCCTCGCGTCTTTCTGTGGAAGGGGCCGGCGTCTGGCCTCGCGTGGTCCTGCCCGAACGTGGGCAGAAAGGATAGCCAGGGACCTTGCTCTGGTGGGGCACGTCTTCTCTTTGTGATTTTATTTCTGGAGGTTTCTGGTTCTTCAGTGGTTCAAAGGAAGAGCCAGAAAAGACTGTGGAGGCTGGGACCAATCCCTGATAGGGTGACCCGGTTTGTGACTCCCACTTCCCCATTGCACAGGCACCTGAAAACTTCTGGGTAGGGACTACAAACTGGGCTGAGGATGTGTGGAGGGGTCAGGAACAGGTGATGAGAAAAGCAGGGTGAAGTAACTGATATTAGAACTGTTGGGGCGGCTAATGTAAGGAAAAGCATCGGACTAAGTGTTAGAGTCTGTAGGTTGAAATCCTGCCTCTGCCCCACACAGACTTGGTGACCTTGAGTAAGTCACTTGCCTCTTTGAATCTCAGTTTCCCCAACTATTAAAATGGGAACAGTAATGTCTGCTTTGCTTGCTTCACAGGGTTGTTCTGAGGATTAAACGAAGTGCTACTTGTGAAAGGGCTTTGTGAAGTAATGTTTATTGTGTGACAGTGAGTGAGTGGCAGCCCATTGAATTTTCACTCCCCCTTTACTGTGCAGTCAGATGGTGTGGTTCCTGCCCTGGGAATAGGGCTGAGAGGGGAGGCGAATCTGAAGTGGAGGGCTCTGAAGAGGGTGATGGGCCACTTCAGGAGGGATTACATGTCTTGGAAACAATTGCCATGTTGACCTGAGATTGGTTCCCAGAGGAGGCGGGGGAAATATCCTGAGTTTGCAGCAAAATGAGTATCAGACACTGACTCTGTCTTCCTCTTCCTGGTTAATAGTTTGCTGCTATTAACAGAAGGTATATCCCTCTTTGCTTGCTCTGTCAAAAAAGAACAATATCTAAAATTTTAGAAAATCCGTATCTAATTCTCTTAAAGCCTATTAGATGTATTGAATCTCTGTTTGCGATACAATGGTAAGAAAAAATGTTCTTGCCCTCCTGGAGCGGATCATCTAATGGGGGAAGGGACAAGTACTATTTTTAATAAAATATCACACAGGTAAATATTATAAACTGTGATAAGCACTTTGAAAGAAAGATAGGCAGTGTTATGAGCATGTATAACAGTTGTTCCAGCCATGGTCTCAGAGAAGATTTTGCTAAGGAAGAAAATCTGGGCAAAGAGCTAAAGGATGAATAAATGTTAACTGAGGGAAGAGGGGGATCAAGGGGCCGGAGAGGCAAAGAGAACAGCTCCACCTAAGACCTGTGGCAGAGGGGGACACACCTGGTTAGAGACCTGAGAGAAGGTCAGTGTGGTGGAGCACAAGGAGCAATGAGGGGAATGGTATGTGAGATGTGTTCTGGGGTCATAACACACAGGGCCATTTGGAGCCTATGCCAAGGAAGTTGACATTTATCTGAGGAACAAGGGGAAGCCACTGGAGGGGGTTAAGTCAAGAAGAGAGGGGCCTCTCTTAACCATGAGAGAGCAAATGAGATCATGAACAGATTTTCCTATTGAAAGATTTCTCTGACTGTGCTGGGGAGAATAGATTGCAACAGAAGTGAGGACACAGTGTCCTTAACATGCAGAATGTATACAGGTTGTATTACTGAGGGCATGATGACCCTTAGGTTTCTGTTAGTGTTGTGTGAAATTAATAATTCTTGAGTACTGGAGTAGGATAGAAAATATATCCTTTATATCTAGTTTGTGAAACTTACATGGGTGGTAGGGTGAGAAGAAGAAAAGGAATACATTGGGAACAGTAGGACCTCATGAAGGCTGGAGTCGGGTAATGGGCAAATGGGAACTTGAGAGATAGAGAGGAAAAGAGAATGACGGTAGAAGGAGGAAGAGAAATGGGGATGACTCAGGGGAGTAACAGTCAACTGATTGGCAATGACCAGCTAAGCCTTCTGTGTGCCAACTAGGCTGTGTGGAGATGGGCCTTGTAAAGTGAGTAGATTGTGTAACTTGATGTAAACAGAGAGGTTCCAGACATCACATCTAAATATCATAAGGCTGTGCTATTTTGTAAGATGTGAGCTACTACCCTAGGCTTCTAACAGTTCCCTCTGCCTTCTTTCCTGCCTTTCTGTAAGTCTGCTTTCCACATGGCAGCTGCAGGGAGCTTTTAAAAACACAAATCAGATCATGTCATGTCTTATCTTGAAACCCTTCAGTGGCTTCCTGGTGCATTTTAGAATAAAATCCAAACTCTTTTATCATGGCCTACCAAGCCTGAATCCAATCAAGGCCACCTTCCCAGGACTGCCTCTCTCCTACTTTCTTTCTTGCACCTCCTTTGGCTTTCTGTTTCTTCAATATAGCGAGCCCTGCATACCTCAGGAGCTTTGTTCTTGTCATCCCGTCTGCTTAGAATGCTGTTTTACTAAGGACTTCTCATGATTCAACTGGAATGTCATTTCCTCAGAGTGGCTTTCTCTGACCTTCAACCCAGGCACTCTCTTTAAGATGATCCTGTTTTCTTATAACATATGACTTATCTGAAATGTTCTTTTGGTTTCTTGTCTATTATCATCTCAGTTAGAAGCTTCTTGAGGGCAGGAGACAGGCAGAAAAATCTTATCATCTAGCATAGTGCCTGGTATAAAATTGGTACTCAATTGCATGAGTGAATGAACAGTGCGCCGGTATCCAAAGCCAGGTACCTCCCCTTGAGGAGCTCATGGTCTAGTCAGGATTGGCACAGAGCGACAGACGGCCGTCCCTTCATTACACAACATCTCATCCCTCTATGCTGCTGTGCCTTTGCTCAGGCGTTCAAGCTGGAAAATCTTTCCCCTCCTCTCTGCCTAGAAAATTCCATTTTAACCTTCAAGGTCTGGCCCCATATCATTCTATTATATTCGTTACTCGCTCTCCTCTGCTCACAACACCTACCAAGTGCTATCTTCCCCCAACTCTTACTTATGGAATATACATATTCATCTCTGCTTTTCACCTGACAGCTCCATTTGTTGTTACTGTTAACTTTATTGAGTGCTTGCCATGTGCCAGGCACCATGTTAAGTGTTTTCTGTGCATTGCCTCATTTAATGCTCTCTATAATGCTGAGAATTATGCAACTTTGTTATTGTTTTCCAAATGAGAAAAGAAAGATAATAAAGAGGTTAAGTAATTCTAAATGCCAGAGTTGCTTGTGGCCCTGCCAGACCCAGAGCTGTGTCTCTCCAAAGGATGTGCCCTTAATCACTGTGCGTTAGTGGGGCTGAGTCTTTGATGCCTATATCAGTACCTGGCTTTGAATAAGCTCTTACTAAGTGTTTGGGAAGACAGGATGGGAGGAGACTGGAATGAGGGAGGCCAGTGGTGTAATTCAGGATGAGTTCATGAAGACCTGCATTATTGATCCTTTTGATGAGATCTCTGAGGATGGTTATGGAATTTTTATTTATTTTTGAGACAGGGTCTCACTCTGTTCACTAGGCTGAAGTGCAGTGGTGTGATCTTGGCTCGCTGCAGCCTTGACCTCCTGGGCTCAAGTGATCCTTTCACCTCAGCCTCCCTAGTAGCTGGGACTACAGACACAAACCACTATGTCCAGCTATTTAAAAAAAAATTTTTTTATAGAGACAGAATCTCACTATGTTGCCCAGGCTGGTCTTGAATCCCTGGTCTCAAGTGATCTTCCTGCCTCAGCCTCCTGAAGTGCTGGGATTATAGGCATGACCACCACGCCCAGCTGGTTATTGAAATTTTAAGAGTCAATGAGCTTTTAATTGGGGGTAGTAATAGAGGAAGGAAGTCAGAGAGCTTTAAGGAAAGCCCCTACTTTGGACTGGAACTGGGGACACCTGGTAGCTTCATGGTTTTCCTGATATCACATTCAGAACCAAGCAGAAGGAAGTGCTGAAAGAGAAAACTGGTGAGGTTGGAACCCTCAGCATTTGAGCCAAGTGGTGCTGGGAGCTGAAGGAAAGTTCAGGGAGGGTGAAAGTGGTAGATGAGGAAGCAAGTAAATTTGGGCAATTACCAAGGCTTTTATGTGGATCAGGTCTGCTCAGAATGGAAAATTTTGCAGAAATCTTCAGAATAATAACCCCTGGTAAGTGGGTGATAATTGAGAAATATGGCTGATGGGAATAGAGTTACACCCCGTGTCTTATGATGGACCTGAAAAAGCTCTAAGAAGAGTTCTGAAGGAGACCTGGATTCTAGTGCCCAGTGACTGTGGCACATGTTGGAGCTCAGTAAATATTTGCTGAGCGAATGAATGAATGGCTCTGTAGGCAGTGGGTCAACTTTTCTGCGGGTCAGTTTATGGTAAGCAGTCAGTAAATATTTGCTCAATGTTATTGAACAAAAATATCAACTGTAGATAGCAGTTTCTCTTCTTACCACATTGCATATACCCCTCCACCCTCTCCTCACACATACTAGGTATTCTCTCCGTATGTGAGATTTGGGGAACCTGTGGGCATCCTTTTTATCTGGTTTTCCCAGATCTACTGGGGAGCTTCAGCAGGAGAGATGTGGGCTGACTTGCCAAGCAGAGACTTGAGCAGAGAACTGGGGACAATTCAGACGGCAAATTCACTTCCTTCAAAATCTGTAGCTAATCGTCTTAGCTTATGGTTTGTCTTGGCAGGGTAGACAGGGTCATGGTAGTAATCAGGACACAGAAAAGCAATTGTGTCTATTCTAAATCTGCTGCCAGGTAACAGCAACAGATATTAGATAATAGAGAAGCTGGTTGTTTCCCATAGGTAGTAAGTAGCAAGTATACTGGTCCTGGTCTTCGTAGTCAGGAAGTCATATGTATTTGTTTTCGATTTCTGCATAACAAATCACCACATATTTAGTAGCTTAAAAAACACAAATTTGGCCGGGCGCGGTGGCTCAAGCCTGTAATCCCAGCACTTTGGGAGGCCAAGGCGGGTGTATCATGAGGTCAAGAGATCGAGACCATCCTGGTCAACATGGTGAAACCCCGTCTCTACTAAAAATACAAAAAATTAGCTGGGCATGGTGGCACGTACCTGTAATCCCAGCTACTCAGGAGGTTGAGGCAGGAGAATTGCCTGAACCCAGGAGGCGGAGGTTGCGGTGAGCCAAGATTGCGCCATTGCACTCCAGCCTAGGTAACAAGAGCGAAACTCCGTCTCAAAAAACAGAAAAAAAAAAACAAACACAAATTTATCATCTTAGTTTTGTAGTTCAGAAATCTGATAAAGGTCTCACTGGACGAAAATCAAAATGTTGGCGGGACTGTTTCTTTCTGGAGGTTCTAGGAGACATCTGTTTCCTCACCTTTACTGTCTTCTAGAGACTGCCTGCATTCCTTGGCTCATAGTTCCCTTCCTCTATCTCCAAAGCCAGAAACGTAGCATCTTTCAGGACCTGATTTTGTCATCACATCTTTCTCTGTCTTTGGTCTTCTGTCTCCCTCTTCCACGTTAAGAATCTTTGTTATTACACTGAGATTACATTATGGTTTTCATAATTTAGGTTGGTCTCCTTATTGTAAGATCAGCTGATTAGCAACCTTACTCCATCTGCAACTTTTAATTCCTCTTTACCATTATAAGGGAACATAGTCACAAACTCTAGGGATTAGGATGTGCATCTCTTTAGAGGACTACTAATCTCTCTATCACAGTGTGCTACCTAATAATCTATACTGAATAGTAGTGACTCCAAGTGGGGTTCAACAAAAGAGTCACTGAGAAACCAGAGTCATTTTTGAATTTTAGGCCCCTAGCAGGGTATTCAGGAGCTCATGGCCACTGAGAAGAGGAAGTCTGGAACAGCTTCATGAGTACTCGTGGAACTTTTTTTTTTTTTTTTTTTTTTGCTATAGAGTATTTTCATTCAGTGAGAAAGTAACTGAGAACATTGGAGAATTGGGGACCCATGGATCAGATTCAGTGATGGGCTCTCCAAAGGGCCAGCATTCAGAGGCTCTGCTGAATGAAGAGGACGATAGAAATGAATAAGGAGATGAAGAACTGTTAGAGGTCTGGTCAGTAAAGGGCATTTTGGGGATCAGGGTTCTGGAGGACTAAGGATTTAAGAAGGTAATAATGTGGATCTTAAGCTATTCTTATTTTTACTGTGGGCATTATTCCATGATTAGTCCATCTGACTAAATGACCAGGTTCTTTGCTTTTGGCAATCTTAGCATACTGACTTATTAATATTGGTAAGGAACACAGACTTGATTAGAGTTCTTATCATGCTTAGCTATTATGATATCTTAGCCTTGATTTAGAACTGTTTTGAGGATTAAGTGAGGCAATATATGTAAAACACAATGCTAGGTATATAAATGTATCACCTTGGTTTCTGATTAGAAACCCTGGAAATGTCCAGGCACAGTCGCTCACACCTGTAATCCCAGGACTTTGGGAGGCCAAGGTGGGTGGATCACGAGGTCAGGAGATTGAGACCATCCTGGTCAACACAGTGAAACCCCGTCTTTACTAAAAATACAAAAATTAGCTGGGTGTGGTGGTGCATGCCCATAGTCCCGGCTACTTGGGAGGCTGAGGCAGGAGAATTGCTTGAACCCAGGAGGCAGAGGTTGCAGTGAACCGAGATTGTACCATGGCACTCTAGCCTGGCAACGAGACTCCATCTCAAAACAAACAAACAACCACCTCCCCCCTCCCCGGAAATCGTCTCTATATTTGTTGATTTTTAAATGGTTGAATGTATTGGAACTTAATAAACACTTGACTTTTTTTGCAGGGGTCTGAGCAGGGATAGCAGTGGGAGTGAAGTAGAATGGTATTGTATATACTCTCTGAAAATACTGAAAAAGATGAAAGGGTTCTTTGAGGTAAAAAGTCTGAGACATACTGCAGGAAAGGAGGTGGGATTCATTTGGGCAGGTCCACCACCACGCAGGTCCAGAGAGGAGCATCAGGGGAAGTATGTTAGAGACAGAGCTTGAGGTAGGCTCTGCGCCCCACCTTCCCTGTTCCCTGTAGCCTCTGTGGCTGCTTCCAGGAGCTGGGGCCATTATGTAAGAATCAGCTCTGCCCCTGCCTTTTAATTTGTCCATTTACTGTAAGTGAGAATCTGGTCTGCTACTCAGTTATAATTCATTCATTTTTCAAGGCTCATAGCAATGCTTTCTCTCTCAAGGCTTGCCTTGCAATTTCAGCATTTTAATGTGTATTTTACCCTCTTAGTTCTTTTTATCTATCTAGTCCTTGAGGTAGGCACTCAAGTCAATTCACATTTACATAGTGGGTCATTATCAGTGAACTAAGAGGAAGTTCAGAAAAGAGGATACCCAGAAATAGGGCTTTTTCTCTAGTTCACTCCTCCCTTTCTTCCCTCCTTTTTTCCCCTTTTTCTCCTAAGCTTATATAATGTGTTTCTCATGATTCTAGTCTTTTCTGAGTCACAAGCCCCTGTGAGAGTCTGATGAAAGTTATGGACCCTCTCCCAAGAAAAGTGCACATTCACACATATTCCCACAGATCCTCTGAAGTCCATTTACAGGCACCCTAGAAATCCATGGACCCCAATTGAGAGATCCTTTTTGCCATAAATAAATGATAGTATCAGAGGAAATAATAGCCAATTGGTGGGGAATCTGCAGCAAGCACAGACCAAATAGACCTGATGTTCCTTTCTTTTCATGTTTAATGATTTCAAATAAACTTTGTATTTGCTTGAAATTTATGAAACATTTCAAGCATATAGCAAAGTAGAGAGATTTTGCGTAGTGAATCGTCATGTACTCATGACTTGGCTTCAACAATGAACACACCATCTGGTTTTTTTTTTTTTTTTTTGAGACAGGGTCTTGCTCTGTTGGCCAGGCTGGAGTTCAGTGGTGCAAACACAGCTTCTTGTAGCCTCCAACTCCTGGGCTCAAGCGATTCTTGTACCTGAGTCTCCAGAGTAGGTGGGACTACAGGCACATACCACCACGCCCAGCTAATCTTTGAAATTGTTTGTAGGGACAAGGTTTCCCTATGTTGCCCAGGCTGGTCTTGAACTCCTAACCTCAAGCAATCCTCCCACCTCAGCCTTCCAAAGCTCTGGGGTTATAGGCATCAGTTACAGAGGCTGGCCACACAATCTTGTTTCATCTGTGTTCCATCAGTGCTTCAAATCTCAGACATATTATTTCATCAGTAAAAATTTCAATGTGCAGCTCTAAAGATTTTAAACAACAACATAACTGCCAAAACATACAAGATTATTATTATACTTAAAAAAACAGTAGTTTCCTAATATAATCAAATGTTCATTCAGTTGTTTAAATTTATATGAGTACCTTATAGTTTTTTTAAAAGAAATGCCTGCTTTATTTGAACCAGGATTCAAACAAAGTCCACACAGTCACATTCAAGCCTGACCTTTCAAATGCTTTCGCTAATGGTTATTGACAATGGCTCTGTTTTCTTTGGCAAGACAAAGAAAGTGGATGAACAATTATTCAGTGAATTTAGGCTGTGGTTAACCAATCTAAATTAAGGAAACTAACAAACAGCAAGTCAGTTTTTCAACCTGAATTTTTCAGATGATTGACCTTGCTCTTCATATTTTGCAGTTACAATTTTAGAGTCAAGAAATCAATCGTCTCTCCTTCTGTCCCTCCCTCTGTTCCTCTAGATTCCCACTGTGTTCTCTGCCATGTCAGGTGTCTGAAGACGGTACCAAGTATTATAATTAATTGATTCCTATCCTCTGAATATTAAAAACCAGTAGGGGAGCCAACATGATTAATTATTCATATATATAATTATTTATATATATAGTTTTCTGAGAAAACATCTGCTCAAATATCAAAGAGTTTGTAAAAACTAATAAACATTCATTGAAATGTATTGGATACTTACCATGTGCTGGACATTGTACGGGGTGCTGGGTACATATTGATGAATATAAGACACAATACTTATCCTCCTAGAACTTTTGAGGGGACAGAGTCTGCATTTTGCTGATTGTATTCACAGGGTGGTGTTTTTCAAGGAACGCTGTTTTATTGTACTTTCAATAAATTGGTATTTGGATTTAGAGGCTTGATCAGATTCAGGGACAATTTATTTGGTAAGATTACCTCTAGGGTGGTGATATTGTCTTCCATTAGGAGGCATACAATGTCTGATTGTCTCTGCTTTGCGATGTTAGTGGCTGCTGAAAATCAGTGCAATCCATTAGGGATTTTGAAATGGTTTTGTTCCGTCATTCCCTTTTCATTTATTCTCTTCCATAATGAGAAGCTTTTCTCATCTTCTCTGTGGTACCACTCTATGGTACAATTTATCTAGGAAAGCCCAGATAAATTATTTGCCAGTTTTCAAAGTAATGAGTTGGTTTATTAGTGTTATCTTCCAAATGTGACCATTAGTTAATTTTAAAAGTGACCTTGTGAGGCCAGGTGTGGTGGCTCATGCCTGTAATCCTAGCACTTTGGGAGGCTGAGGTAGGAGGATCTCTTGAGCTCAGGAGTTTGAGACTAGCCTGGGCAACATAGTGAGATGACCCCCTCCCCCCCCCCCGTTTGAAAAATAAATAAATGAATAAATAAATAAAATAAAAATGACCTTTTCAAGTGAACTCAATCAATCTTAACATATTGATATGGTCAATCTGTTGTAGGTATTACCCTATTGATACTCAAATTGTCTTTTTTTTGGCAAGAGACCCCTTTAAATTGGCTTCTGAGTCCTTTGGACACAACCCTAATTCTCTTTAAGTGCTTCCTTACTATCTAACAGAACAAGATGTTTTAGACTTACCTTGTACATTTCCTGACTGAGACCTGTGACTAGCCATTTCTCCAAGGGGTTCTGATTCCTTTTAGTACAAAATGGTATTTTAAGAGACTATAATCTAGGTGCTAATTAGACTCATTGCTACTGATTAATCATTTTTTTCTAAGTCTTTGAATGGGCAGGGCTAGAAAATATAAATTTGTAAATTTAAAAACATTAAAAATAAAAACGTATTATATATTATTGTTGATACTTCCAATTCAAATTTAGGACTACATGGCTTTTATTTACCTTTCGTCTTAAAACCGTATCTCCTTTCTCCTTTGCTGAAAATCCCAGTCCTCAGCCATATTGGGAGTGACAGAATCAGTTCACATAGGTACTCATTTGTTTTATCTCACAACATACAACAGCCTCAGAATACCAACACCAACACTACAAGCAACAATAGAATAACCAAAAAGCAGTTTAAGATCTTTTAAAATTCTTCTTTGTCCTTAGAGTATATGCTACTAAGGATGTTTGGTCAGTTTATTATGTTTTAATGTTACTTGGAATAATTTCTCTTGGAATTTATACCATCAATTTGACCTTTGTTTTCATTTTGTTTTTGATTTTGGGGAATTGCTTTAAAGTTGTAAATTTTACATTATGTACATTATTTACACAATAAGGTATATTTTAAAAAGTCTAGCTTTTATAAATATTGTGCCTTCTATCTTATTCCCTCCCTCTTCTATAGGTAACTATTTAAAAAAATCTTTTGTTACTTATTCTTCTTTTATTTGTTTTATATTTATGTATTTATTTTTTGAGATGGAGTCTTGCTCTGTCATCCAGGCTGGAGTGCAGTGGAGCAATCTTGGCTCACTGCAACCTCTGCCTCCTAGGTTCAAGTGATTCTCCTGCCTCAGCTTCCCAAATAGCTGGCATTATAGGCCTGTACCACCATACCTGGCTAATTTTTGTATTTTTAGTAGAGATGGGGGTTTCACCATGTTGACCAGGCTGATCTTGAACTTCTGACCTCAAGTGATCTGCCTGCCTTGGCCTCCCACAGTGCTGAGATTATAGGTGTGAGCCACTGGGCCTGACCTATTTGTTTTAAAATGTAAGCAAACACTTATGTTCCAGCACCCTTTCTTTGATAAAAGGTAGCAAATTAAACAGTTTTCCCCACCTTGCTTTTTAATATTATATCTTGGAGATTTTTCCATGGTAGTAATAATAATTTTTAGTAATAATATATAATTTTTAATAATATATAATTTTAAATATTTATTTATATAATATTTGCATATATTTAAAATTATTAATAAATAAAATTTAATAAATAAAATATTCTAAGTAGACATTAGACTTTTATTTACTACTCTAAAAGTTTGTTTATTCAAGTTGGCCTCAAAAACTATTTGAATCTTCTCATTGGGAAAATAGATTGCCTTATGTGCAGAGTTGTCTTATTTGGGAGCATAGATGAAAACTACAAAATGGTAACTTTGGAACAGTAAGCTGGAAATCTGAGCGGGATATAGAAGGAAGGTAATATGGTTTGGCCACTCATCCCCACCAAATGTGTTGAAATGTAATCTCCAGTGTTGGAGATGGGGCCTGTTGGGAGATGTTTGGATCATGGGGCAGATGCCTTGTAAATGTCTTGGTGCCATCCTCACGGTAAAGAATGAGTTCTTGCTCTATGAGTTCACACAAGATCTCATTGTTTAAAAGAGTCTGGGCCCTCCCCTCTATCTTGCCCCCTCTCTTGCCATGTTATACACTGGCTTCCCTTTTGCCATGATTGTGAGCTTCCTGACTCTCACCCGAAGCAGATGCTAGCAACACACTTCTTGTACAGCCTGCAGAACTGTGAGCCAAGATAAACCTATTTTCTTGATAAATTACCCAGTCTCAGGTATTCTGTTATAGCAACGCAAACAGACTAATACAGAAGGTGAGGATATAGTGTGCTGGAGAGTTTGGGAAAATGGCATGTTAGGTGACTAGATGACCTGACAATATGAGCAAAGACATGAAGGTAGGAATGTGCACAGTGCTCTCAGGATCAGTCAGCTTGGTTGGAGTTGCAGGTTTGAGAAGGGAAATAGATTGGCAAGGAAATCAACCAAGAGTTTTTTTGAATTAATTCAGGGTCTTGTGATTCAGTGTATTAATAAGATAAGTATCATTATATTCATTCTTTTTAAAGGTTTTAATTTTATTCTGCAATTGACAGTATTTAAGTAATATTGTACATATTCATTGGGGTGCACAGTGATGTTTCAATACAGGTAATGTATAGTGATCAGAGTAATTAGCATATCTATCATTTAAAACATTTATTATTTCTTTGTGTTGAGAATACTCAATATCTTCCCCCTAGCTGTTTGAAACACTATATTATAGTCATCCTACAGTAGTATAGAACACTAAAACTTATTCTTCCTATATAGTTGTAATTTTTTATTCTTTAGCAAATCTCTCCCTACACTCTTTCCCCTTGCCTTACCAGCCTCTGGGATTCTCCGTTATACTTCTTACTTCTATGAGATAAACTTTTTTTAGTTTCCACATATGAATGAGAACATGCAGTGTTTAACTTTCTGTTCCTGGCTTATTTCACTTAACATAATGTCCTTCAGTTCCATCCATGTTGCCACAAATGACAGGATTTCATCCTTTTTATGGTTGAATAGTATTCCATTGTGTATTTATGCCATATTTTCTTTTCTTTTCTTTTTTTTTTTTTGAGATGGAGTCTTGCTCTGTTGCCAGGCTGAAGTGCAGTGGCACTATCTCGGCTCACTGCAACCTCTGCCTCCCGGGTTCAAGCGATTCTCCTGCCTCAGCCTTCCGAGTAGCTGGGATTATAGGTGCCTGCCACCATGCCCAGCTAATTTTTAAAATTTTTAGTGGAGATGGGGTTTTACCAATGTTGGCCCGGGTGGTCTGGATATCCTGATCTCATGATCCGCCTGCCTTGGCCTCCCAAAGTGCTGGGATTACAGACTTGAGCCACCGCGCCTGGCCCACATTTTCTTTATCCATTCATCTGTTGTTGGACATCTAGGATGATTCCATATCTTGGCTCTTATGAATAGTGCTGTGATAAACATGGGGATGCAGATGTCTGTTTAATATAGTGATTTCCTTTCCTTTGGATAAATGCCCAATAGTGGGATTACTGGATCATATAGTAGTTCTATTTTGAGGAACCTCCACTGTTCTCCACAGTGGCTATACTAGCTTATATTCCCACCAACAGTGTATAAGCATTCTTTCTTCTTCACATCCTTGCCAGCACTTGTTATATTTTGTCTTTTTGATAATAGCCATCCTAACTGGAGTGAGATGATGCCTCATTGTGGTTTAAATTTGCATTTCCCTAATGATTAGTGACATTGAGCATTTTTTCATATATTTGTTGACTGTTTATCTTTGAGAATTATGTATTCATTCTTTTAACAAAGATTTATTGAACACCTATTATGTGAAAAATCTGTGCTTGGTGCTGGGATACTGTGGTGAGGAAGATAGATGTAGTCCCTCCCTCAAGGAACAGAGGAGACTTTTTTTTTTTTTTTTGAGATGGAGTCTTGCTCTGTTGCCCATGCTGGAGTACAGTGGTGCAATCTCAGCTCACTGCAACTTCCTCCTCCCAGGTTCAAGTGATTCTCCTGCCTCAGCCTCCTGAGCAGGGGGGACTACAGGCACACACCACCATGCCCAGCTAATTTTTGTATTTTTAGTAGAGACAGGGTTTCACCATGTTGGTCAGGCCAGTCTTGAACTCCTGACCTCAGGTGATCCACCCGCCTTGACCTCCCAAAGTGTTGGGATTACAGGCATGAGCCACCATGCTCAGCGGCCAAGACATTTTATTACTACCAGAATTGCAGTGTGCTCTGAAGATATGTAAATGGGGGACCTAGCTTAGTTTGGAAGTGGGGGCGGGTAATCAGGAAAAGCTTTCAAGTAAGTGTGTTGAGGCTGAGATCAGAGATGATGAATAAGTATTAGCTTCTGCTGGTGGGGGTGGGAGTGGCAGGGAGAGAATGGTAGTTCCAAGAAGAGAGAGCAGCACTAAGTAAAGAAGGTAGGTGTGGTTCCAGAACTAAAAAAAATGCCCAGTATGATTTAAAGGGTTGGAGAGTGTAGGGAAGAGTGGATGAGAGATGAAAAATAATTTTTTAGAGAAATTGCAAAGGAAGACTTAGTAAGAAAAGGGAACTAGCTACCTGACGGCATATGGTAGGCACTCATACATTTGGAATGGATGAATAAGTAACTGAAATTTCACCCGTGGGCTAAGAAATGATGGTGCCATTGGTAGGAATAAATAAATGAGCACAGGGTGTTAGTTCTGGAAGGCAAGTTAGTTTGGTTTTAGACACATGGATCTTGAGCTCTGGCATCCTAGTGGCTTATCAATGACTGAACCACAGTTTCAGACTACAGTTGAAACTGTAAGTCTCAAGTGAGGAAAACAAAGGGTAGAGAGCTCTTTCTCTGAAATTGCCAGAGGAAGAAAAGGCCTAAGGATGAGTCAGAGGAGACCTGATAAAGGAGCAGGATGGAGAATTTTGAGGACAGTATGGCAAACAGGCTCAAATGCTGCAAAGAGGCCAGAGACAATATACCAAATGGGACAACCTGCTTCACAGCACTTGCAAAATGCCAGCATGTTATACAGAGGTATAGATGGAGTGGTGAGGTGGAAAAGTCATGAGATTTACAGCCACAAGACCAGGGCTCATGACATCTCCTTGTAGTCCCAGCTGCTCTGGAGGCTGAGGCAGGAGAATTGCTTAAACCCAGGAGTTCAAGGCTGCAGTGAGCTATGATTATATCACTGCAATATAGCCTGGGTGACCCATTCTCTAAAAAGTGGGAAAAAAAAAAAAGACAGGCTCAGTCTTAGCTCTTTCTTTTATGACATTTGTGACCCTGGGATCATTAATTAATGTCTGTGAGTCTCAGTCTGCTCATTTACAGAATGAGGAAGAGAATGGCTGCCATATTCACTTCTAAAAGATATTGTGAAGTTCAAATGTAAAAATACATGTAAACCATTGTGTTTTCCCCCTAAGTATCTCAAAAGGATCTGGCATACACAAAGTTTGTATATTTGAATGATGTATATGTATTACTGTGACTATTTATTTGTGTTTAAACAGAGACCAGATGAAGAAGCTGTGGTGGATCAGGGTGGGACCAGTACAATTCTCAACATTCACTATGAAAAAGAAGAGCTGGAAGGTAAGAACTGCCATGCTGTGTGATCAGGGAAATTGGTGAGAGGCAGCCTGGTGTGGGAAGACCTGGCTCTGTGTCCTAACTCTTTCTCACTAGCTGTCAGACCTTGGGGAAAATCACTTAATTATCTTTAGCCTCACTTTTCTCATCTGGTAAATAAAAGTAGGGATACTAATACCTGTCTTACTTTGTAGGGATACCATTAGGATCTAATTGCCAACATAGGAGATAGTGCTTTGGACACTGTGAAGTCCAGTATAAATATTAACAAATAACCTGTTCTTTGAGAATGTGATGTACTCAGTTCAGTGCACTGATTCTTGACAACTGCCTGGAAATACCAATATATACAAAACTTAAAAAGAAAATAAAATACAAATAGTTTTAAAAACTCAGTTTGGCTATAAAACCCTATTTTTACCCCATTTCCAATATTTACTGTTTCTATTCTAACTATACCCATTTCTGCTTGGTGTTTTCATCTAAATGAAGGAAAACAGGAACACACCTGTGACATACTTTTGAGTTCATAACACCAAAGTTATGTAAAAGCCCAGCTGAAGTGGAAAGGAAGGAAGAGGCATTTTGGATGACCCACTCTGTTGAGTTTGCCTTGTTTCAGCTCTTCCTTTCTCTGCACCTCACCCGCAGCTCCCTATATGACCATTGTGTGGTGTCCTGCTTTCCTTCTTCCCCTGGGGACTAGCTGGTGTGTTAGGAGTTGGACTCACACCTGGCCATGTTTTCCTGATTAGTTTTGATGCTCAGTTTCATTAAAGGAAGGCTCGTGTCCAGTATAGCTTTAATGAGAAGCCACATTTGGCTCAGAAGCCTTTGTGAAATCTCTGCAGCATCCCCTGCAATGTTGAAGGCTATGATACAGCAACTTTCTGATGCCTGAGACAGCATGTGAAATGTTCTCTCTGTACTGCCTGTTCCCATGGCAGTTTTTTTCATCAAAGTTGTACAACCTCCAGAGAAAACTTGTCCTTTTGATGGGGAGAGCGGAAGCTGTAGAGGCTGACTCAGCCTCTGGGTCTGTTACCATGAGAATATCTGATGTGGGTGGCTCTGTGGAGGTCAGTGGTGTTTGGGTATACCAAGGTGAAGTTTTCCAAGTTATTTTGACCAGACGGAAGAAGAGAAAATGTGAGCTTCAGCAATTGGGAGAGAGTGGGAGAAGGAAAGGATGTGGAATGGGAGGCTAACATCTGTTGAATGCCCCTTGTGTATTACGCATTAGATTAGGCACCTTATACAAGTTGTCTTTTTCATCTTCATAGCACTCCAGGCAGGTGGGTATCATTATCCCTATTTTACGCATGAGGAAACTGCTCAAGGTCATTGAGCATAATAGCAGGTGAGGCTGGGGAGAGAATCCTGCTCTTTTCATTCTGCCACACAGCCTGCAAGGGAGGACAGCAACTAGCATTAACCACCCAACCTCAATATCTTGCTCCATCATATAAAATTTTTGTATGTTGCTCTTGCCTCTTCTTCTGTTATGATAATCCTGTGGTCTCTCTACCCTCTCATTGCATCTTTGGGGCACGTTGCTGTCAGTTTAGTTGTCCTGTAGCAAGCACCACTGGACCTTTGCCCTCAGCAAGCGGGTAACCATTTATGAACACTCTTGTCTACTTGGGAGTAGAATAAGAAACCAGGGCAAGCTCTCTTGAATCTTGATATCTGGTTCCATCCATGGAGATCAGCTGAGTAATTGGCAGCAGGAGTATCTTCTCCAGATGACATCATCTGTTCTTTATGCATGCTCTACTTTGCTAAAAAAGAAAGCTGCCTATGATGACAGACTTACTAGCGCATAGTGTATTGGGAAATGGTCCTTTGTACATAGACTTTTTTTGAAAACTAGAATCTTATTTATGTTAACACTTTTACAAAAAGCATTAAATTCAAATGGTGGATGAACTAGAACCAGACCTCAGGCCTGATGTGGTTCTAGAGCAGCTCTGGAGAAGAGAAGAGAGAGTTGGGATTTGCTGTAGGGTTGGCTGTGCTGTGAGTTCCACCCAGACTCACTCTGAAGGGCCATCCTAGGACTCAGTGAGGCTGGACTCAGGGTAGTGTTATCTCTTGAAGGCATAGAATAAAATGAGTCCCATTTTGGTGGAACACAGAAGCAAATTGTGTTAAGATTCAATATGCAGGCCATAATAGAAGGTTCTGTGGCTGCCAAAAAAAGGTCCAGATTTTCCTTCCCATATTCCATACCTTCTGCTCAGATGACATAAACTATAAATCATTGCCTTATCCCATTTTATTTATTTATTTATTTATATTAAACAACAACCTCTAGTCCAAGAATATGAGTTTTTTGTTTGTTTTTTGAGACAGTCCTACGCTGTTGCACAGGCTGGAGTTCAGTGACACAATCTTGGCTCACTGTAGCCTCCATCTCCCAGGCTCAAGTGATCCTCCCACCTTAGCCTCCCAAGTGCTGGGGCTACAGGCACGTGCCACCATGCCTGCTATCCTTACCCCATTTTAAGAACTATTTCTGAGACTTAGTCTGTGCACATTGTTAGAAATTTTGTAAATGTGGGTCTTTTTGGATAAATTAATTCTATCAGTAAGAGACGGTGCATTAAGCTGCAGGTTCCAGCCCCGCAGGGTCTAGTGGGTGTTCTTTTGTGTGCAGAGATGATAGATCTTAGAAAAGAAAGACACAAGAACACAGAGATAAGAGAAGAATTCAGCTGGGCTCGAGGGGCCACTGTTACGAAGGGGCGGAGTCCAACAGTGGCCCCAAATGCCTGGGCGCACTGATATTTATTGTATACAGACAGTGGGGCAGAGCCAGGAGAGTAACTCATCTGACACAACAATCCTTAGGGGTCAAGCAAATCACATTCTTACAATACGGGGGGGGGGGGGCACGTGGGTACAGTTTAGGGATCATGTGGGTATAGTACAGTGGGTCACATGGGTACAGTACAGAGGGCCCCTCTCTCTCAGGTAGCTGCTGAAAGGAGGGGAGGCATATATGTCAGTATATTTCTATGCACTTATCAGAGAGATCAAAGGCTTTTAGGATTCCTCTATTCTTAATTCTCACAGCCTCTAAGAATTTACAAGGGAGCATCGGGTGGGAAAATGGAACATGAAAGTGGACAAGGATGGTGACCATCGGAACATTGCACCGCGGAGAGGTGTTAAAACCCCTGGATGTCTGTGGGTCGGCCTGGCTAGTGTCAGACCTTCCTCAAGAGCCGGCAGAGCAGAGCTTTCTCTGAAACTCCCCAGTGAAAGGGAAACTCCCCCTTACCGCCTGCTAAGCAACAGGCGCCTCCCCAGATGCTAGCGTTACCGCAATGCCTGCCTGCTAAGGAACACGCACGTTCCCAGGCGCCAGCATTACCACAAGGCATTTACTCTCACCTCCTGATCACTTCTCACAATGTCCCTTCAGTTCCAAATTATATTTCACTGGATTATGTCTATACTATAAGACTGAAATGTTCCTACACTAAAGCAAAGATTAATAGGGAATAATGATGCAATAAGATTAATTATATAATTGAATATGTGATTGAATCTAAGTCTAATTGGTGTCATTGCTATAACTAAGTAATCAGTAAATATGTTTGGTATTATTGCTATATCTAAGTAATCAGTTATTTATTATACTGTGACAGATTGTGCCTTCAGTCTCTTGCTGTGGCACCTGGGCAACTTTCTTCCCACATTAAGTTATTATGTTGCTTTTTTTTAATATGTGGGAAGAGTCAAAAGCAAACATTAGAACTTGAGTTTAGAACTTTATTGCTCTTCTTGAGTTTATCTTTGAATAAACTCAAGAAAAGCAATAGTCCATGATGTGCTTCAGTGGAGTTTCCTAGTCCCAGGGGAACAAGGGGCAGTTGCTTTAGGTAGAGGAATGGCTTCTTCCATTTTTTCTGGCAGATCATTATTCCTGATTAACTACTGGATTAATGATCTGTGGAGTAAGTTTAAGGCCTTCTAATACGTTTTTAACAGAGGTAAGAGCCATTTAGTCATATTTATAACTTTTAAAAAGGCTTACATCTGCTCTACATGTGACATTCACCCCCGCGGTTATTGACTTTGAGTTAAGCTGTAAGCCCAGAGGAGCAGAGCACCCTGTTATGTGTGATAATGAGCTCTGTGTGGGTGCTGGGTAAACAATGTGCATGTACTGCATCGTACCTTGGTAGCCCAATCTCCATCAGCAGGGTAGGTCACACCTAGGGTTCCTGTCCTGCTTCACATGATTCATGGCCAGTTCACTAAAGATTGCTCTCTGCATATGAATATATACTTATTTTTAAAAATATACACTAAAATTACATCTTTCCCACAATTTTTACTAAATTAGAATACTTTATTTGCACACATATAGTCCAAAAGACTAGGTTTGACCTTTTTTTGAAAAAAGAATGGGGAATTAGATGAGAAGAAATGGGATTTGGGTGAGTTGGTAGGTACAAGAGGCAGGCAAAGAGCAGTTTAATGGCCAAGAAAGTGACCACAGAATTAGTTTAATGAAGTCACTGGATGAATCCAGTTAGTTGGACTGGATTTTATTGGTACTATCTTCATTTCCTAGTGTCTGTTTGTCATCTTTTCTGCCAGTTTTTACTCAGAAAATTCAGATCCTTGCTTCAGAATCCCAGGACTAGAAACTGATGCCTATTTTCTGACAGCCACTTGGTCCTTCTTAGCTCTGACCCCCTGCTGATCTTGATTTCATTTCTGCCTATCTCTGATATTTTCAAAAGGCAGGCATTGTGATTGGCTAATGTTTGTGAGAATTGATTGTACTAAAGTAAGCTTTACCTTACTTCCTACAGAACCATCAAAGGCATCTATAGGATGGATGTCTTCCCCATTATGCCTCAAATCTACCTAGTAGGAATTTAGATATCAAGCAAAACCATATATTATTCACTCAGCAAACATTTACTAAGCCTCTTCTCGGATCCCTTTGTGCAGTAATAAGTCAGGGCAGTGAGAACAATTGAATCATCATTTCTTCTGAAGAATGACCTAGCCTGAAACTTTCATAGGACTCGAACATTAGAACCTGGACTAGCCATCATCTGGACAAGCTCAAGAAGCCATTTAGTCCATCCTCCTTGTTTTACTTTAACAGTGACAGTGAGTAATTTAAACCAATAAGATGAAATCTAATAATGCAGTTTCTAATATCCAATCACTGCCTCCTTAATTTCTCCTTTAAAATTAAATAATACTAGCAGTATACCAGTAGCAGCCCAGTGGAAGTATTCGGAATGGGCTCAAGGAGCAAGGACAAGTAGAAGTTCTAGCCTGGCCAGTAATCCTTAGTGGGGTTTTTAGGGGAGAAGAAACCCATGGTTGGAATGGCTCTATTGAAGAACTGAAAGTCACTTCTCACTGAGGCTGTTCTTAACCCAAATCCAGCTCTATCTAGAAGTACTAGATTTTACAACACCTATGTCATCATTTTAGAGGCCAATCAAAGTGGTTGTTTAGTTTTCAATTTTGTTTTGAGACAGGGTCTCACTCTGTCACCCAGACTGAGTGCAGTGGTAAGATCAAGGCTCACTGCAGCCTCAACCTCCTGGGCTCAAGTGATCCTTCCACCTCAGCCTCCCAAATAGCTGAGACTACAGGCATGCACCACCATGCCTGGCTAATTTTTTATTTTTAGTAGAGTTGGAGTCTTGCTATGTTACTCAGGCTGGCCTCGAACTACTGAATGCAAGTGATCTTCCTTCTTTAGCCTCCCAGAGTGTTGAGATTATAGGTGTGGGTCACAGTGCCTGGCCAGAAGTCGTTGTTCAGGATGAAATTATGCTTTTCACAGCCCATAGATTCTTCATGACCTTCCCCTGCCTGTTTTTCTGTCCTTGTCCATCTCCTTTCCTTCCCTTTTCTGCCTTGCTCTGGCCCTACTAGCTATTCTTTTGCCTCAGAACCAGCTCTGCACATTCCTACCTTACGACCTGTGCACTTGATCTTCCCCCTTCTTGGAATACTCTTTTTCCAGGTCTTCTTATGTTCTCTCCTTATCACTCAGATGTCCCCTCTAATCATCTTAAAGTCTCCCTTCTCCATCCTACCCCTTGCCCTAGACACTCTAGCATTTTACCTTATTTGGTTCATAGTAATAATAATATTTAAATGATATTTTTTTGTTTTCATGTCTGTCCTCCCCAACAAGGATATGTGTCCTGAAGACTTTGTGCTGTTCACTATTTTATCCCCAGCCCTTGGGACAGGATCTGGCACAATTAGGTGACTCTAGTCTGCTGCTAATGCCACCTGGGTTGGTCTCAGTGTTACAGAGATTTCATTAACATACTGTAATGGAACATAATGAGTTAACAAATAGTATTTTATTAAGATGGTATTCAATTTAGCCTTTTCATGCTTTATGCTCTTTATACTGATAATGTCAGGGTCTGGAATCCCACATCTTAGCAGAACCTCCTCTGGCTCTATGTTTTTGTTTCTATGAATTTGCAAGATGACTGTAGGGTCCAGCCCTACAGGGTTCTGTGAGCCCCTCCCGTCTGGTGCGGAGACGAGAAATTATAGAAATAAAAGACACAAGACACAGAGATAGAGAAAAGAGAGTTTGGGCCCAGGGGACTATTGCTACCCAAATCACGGAGACCAGCAGTGGTCCCCAATGCCTGGATGCTCTCACTTTTATTGAGTTGCAAATCTGGGGGCAGGGTAGGTAGGGCATGGCCTTGGTGGTCGGTGACTGGGGGCAGCGTAGATAGGGCGTGGCAGTGATAGGGTCAGGTACATCACATGTCATTCAGGTAGGGACTCAGGAATTTCTGGCACCCGAAGTGAGGTAAGGAACATAATGCATCAGCACCTTTTCCATACTTATCAAGAAAGAACTAAAACATTTAAGATTTGTATTACTATTGCTGATTATCTTTTCTAAGACAAAAGGAACCAGGTATAGAAGTAGAACATAAGAGTAGACATGGAACGTGACCACTGAAGCAGAGCATCACATAGAGACAGTTAAGCCCCCGGATGTCTGTGGGCCTACCTGACAGCCATCAGGCCTTACCACAAGAGCTTGGAGAAGCGGAGTTTTCTCCAAACTTCCCCAGGAAGGAGATGTCTCGACCATTTTGGACATCTCCTTCCCTAGCTGGCTAAACCGTGGGTGCTTTCATAGCGCTGGCACTGCCGCACATCCGAGGCACCCTCCAGCAGCCCTTATGCAGGCATGACAGAGGGCTTAGAGCATCTTGCCTTAGTGTCATTAATTTCACAGTGTCACCCCAGGTTCACACTTCTGACCTGAGAGGCATTAGTAAAAGAATTAAGATTATTTAGGAATAACCAAGATCACATATGAATAGCTAATAACTACTACAGTTATATTTCTAGTTACTTTCTTCTTCATTATTTATATGGAAATAGGCTGAGGCCTTTTGCTCCAGCCTCAGTGCTTATGGAATCTCCTCTCTACAGATGACTACATTATGTTCAGGGATCTGCCTGTTAAAAATGACCTGAGATATACACGAGGCAACAGAGGACTCTCCTGAGACAGGAGGGTAAGAAGTGTGATTCCACCAGATACTAAACATTTTATCCTCATGCCTCTCATCTGCTAGAGATTCTAGCAGATCTCTGATCATCTTCTCCTCTAATCCTCACTGTTTCTTTTTTATTTTGCTTTATCACTTTGGAATTTGGAAAACAGGGAGAGCAAATAAAAGGAGAGACAAATAGAGAAAGAGGTGTTAGAGTGGTACCCAAGGCACTTTAACTTGATTTGGAAGTGAAGAGCACTGTCAAGGAAGCTGAGTGCAGCCTTAGGAAACCCCATTACTGGGAAAAGAAGATAAAGAGTTGGCAACTCTTCCCATAAAGTCTCCTTCTCAGGGAAGTCTTCCTGATGAAGCTCTCCATTCTCAGGTCAGTTAGGACTTTATCAGTCTTCCCATCCCATGGTGAGTACTGTATTTACCCTAAACACATTCACTTTGGTTACATGTTCCTTTTGTGGCCTCTTTCAGTCACAGTCAGAGGCCCTCTTAGGTCAGATTATGTACTCCTGAGGAGGTCCTAAGGGCTTATGCTCTGCAGGGAGATACTTAAGTGATCTATTTGCTGAACATTTGTGGAACGATGACCATGTGTGAAACATTGTGCTTCATTATACAGGCATTCTGAGAGAAAGGTCTAACCTGGGACACTAAGGAGCTTGCAAGTGAAGAGTGGAGAATAAGAGAGATAGCTGCTTAACTTTAATGCAAAGCAGAAATAAGTACATGAGAAAAGCGCTAACCAAGTGTGCTGGGAATCTATCTATCTATCCATCCATCCATCCATCCATCCATCTGGAGATAGGGTCTCATTCTGTCGCCCAGATTGGAGTGCAGTGGTGTGATCATAGCTCACTACAGCTTTGAACCCCTGGACTCAAGTGATCTTACTACCTCAGCCTTCCAAATAGCTAGGACTATAGGTGCATGTCACCACATCTGGCTAATTTTTTTTTTTTATACCTTTTGTGGAGATGAGGTCTCACTAAGTAAGTTCCCCAGGCTGGTCTCAAACTCCTGGCCTTAAACAGTCTTCCTGCCTTGGCCTCCCAAAGTGTTAGGATTATAGGCTTGAGCCACTGTGCCTGGACTGGCACTGGGAATTTAAAGGAATGAGCCAGCACATCTGATGGGGGAGATCAGAAATAATACCAAGAAGGAAGATGTATTTGCAGTGCATCTTGAATAAGTGAGCCAAGTCAGTGTCCAGAAAGCATTGGCACATTTGTGGAATAGCGGTTTGGTTCTGATAGAGAAAAGAGTATGAGGTGATGGTGGGTACAGCAGCTAAGGCCATGAAGAGGAGATGGAGTCAAAACCAGGCCATTCGGTTGCTGGGTACATGACAGGTATACATCTCTAGATTCCCCGCTGCCCAAAATGTTGATTTTCTGTGAGCATGTAGGATTTCCACTTTTTATTTCTCTTGAGCTTGTTACTTAGTTATTGAGAGGTCTTTCATTTTATTTTCCCACTGAATATATAATTTGTACTAAGAGAAGAAA
Source organism: Aotus nancymaae (assembly GCF_030222135.1). Lineage (NCBI taxonomy): Eukaryota > Metazoa > Chordata > Mammalia > Primates > Aotidae > Aotus > Aotus nancymaae. Next base: position 35,331,669 of record NW_026988428.1, read on the forward strand.
AGACTAAAAATGAGATTGAGTACTGAGCTTGAAGGTCCTGAATTCATATGGGTGAGCCATGATCAGAGCTGTAACTAGGAGGATTTGTTTGCAGGGTTAATTTAGTGTGAGAGACAGGAAGGAACCCCTGCTTTGTCCAAGTGGGTGGTTTAATGGCCTTAATCTATAGAATGTACAGTGATGGAGAAAGAAAGTGGAGTTGAAAATCTAAGGTAACACTCAGGTTTCAAGTCTAGGAAGTTGAGAGAATGGCAAGGCTGTGAATAGAAACACGGAATGAGTATAAGACTGATTTGAGATGGAGGATGGTGACTTTGCTTTGTGACATGTTCAATCACTGTAGATAGAGATTTGAAGGTCATTTGTAAAAGTGAACTTTGAAAATAGAAGCGTGTTCAGCACTAAAAAGAGAGAAGAAAAGGGCCAAGGACAGAAATCTGAGGAGCCTTCCTTTAGTGGCTTGTTGGGGGATGGAGCAGCACAGTCAGAGTAGTGAAAGTGAACCAGGGGAGGGCAGTGGCACCACAGCTCAGGGAGCCCAGAGCATCCAAGTGGTTTGGATACTGCCTGCAACATGGTGGGCTCTCAAGAAAGTCTTTTGAACTAAGCTGAGAGAGATGTAAGATGATAGAGATTTGGTGAATGAGTGATGTGGTGTCCCTACCGAGGGAAGCTTCAGCAGAGACGGGTCAGAAGCCATATGCAGAGGCTGTGGAACAAGGAAGTGGTAAGGAAAGGGAGTTAGGGTTTGACTGTTTTTGGAAATGGTTTGATAGAGAAGGAAAGAGGACATGGGAGAGTAGCACTACTTGGGAAGGTTTCTTTTTAAGAAGTCAGGAAAAACCTGTGGCAGGGATGGATGGAAAGGAGAGACTGAGGATAACAGAAGCAACAGGACCACAGGAGGGTGAGAGGCAATGGGATAGAGTCATACTCACTAACATATTCAGCTTGGCAGAGGAGAGCAAGCCAGACTGAGGAAGAGAATAACTTCTTCCATCTCTTCTAAGTAAAACCTGAAGTGAAGGCTGGGTACAGTGGTTCATACCTGTAATCCCAGTACTTTGGGAGGCCGAGGCCAGAGGATCGCTTGTGCTTGGGAGTTTGAAACAAGCCAGGGCAACGTGTCAGGAACTTGTCTCTACTAAAAATCGAACAAATTTCCAGGGTGTGGTGGTGCACACTTGAGGTCTCAGCTATATAGGAAGATCACTTGAACCTGAGAGTTTGTGGCTACAGTGAGTGGTGATGACACCACTGCACTCCAGCCTGGGTGACAGAGTGAGACTGTCTAAAAAAGAAAGGAAAAAAAAAAAGAAAATTTAAAAACTGATGGAATGTCACCTGTTCTCAGCAGGAAGGAATGTAGATAAGGTTGTGGATTTGAAGACACTGGGTAAGGATTAGAACAGCTCCTTTGGTGGAAGATGTGGGGACTGGGTCTGAGATCTAGAGTGCTGAGCAGCAGTAACCAGGCAGAAATGGGAGAAGACTAAGGCACGGTGCACTGGGCATGGGAGCATCAGCAGCCCCAAAGCTACTGATTCTGGGCTCCAGGTTTGGCAGGAAGGCAAGGGGAAGACAGGTAGAGGTGACAGAGACCTGGAAATCAGGATCAAAACCAAAGCAGGCTTATAGAAGGAATGAGGCTGGATGTAGTGGCTCATGCCTATAAACCCAGCGCTTTGGGAGGTGGAGACAGTAGGATTGCTTGGGGCAAGAAGTTTGAGATCAGCTTGGGCAATGTGGCAAGACTCTGTCTCTACAAAAAATTTTAAAAATTAGCTGGGTGTGGTGGTGCACAACTGTATTCCTAGCTACTTGGGAGACTGAGGTGGGAGGATTGCTTGAACCCAGGAGTTGGAGGTTGCAGTGAGATATGACCATGCTACTGCCCTCTACCCTGGGCAACAGAGTGAGATACTGTCTCAAGAATAAAAAGAAGGAATAGGAGTGGAGGAACTAGGGAGGGAACACTATTGGGTCACTTATTTTCTCATTTTCCCCTCTCTTTGTACAATATTTAATGTCTTTTTTTAACCCTAACCTCACCCTTCTCATGACTTATAACTAGTCTCTTTTAGTATTATTCTAGATTGTATATTCTACAATACAGAAAATAAAATAATGGAAGGTGATCCTAGGATGAATACATCCGAGACTGTTACAACTTATTCTAGGCATTGTGTTAAGCATTTTGCATGCAAAACCTTATTTACTACTTATGAAAACTCCAATTAAATAACAAACTTTTAATATTTCTTCTTAAAGATGAATCACAGAGAGATTAAATTGTTCAAGGTCACATGGCTAGGGAATGATGGAATTGAGTTTTGGACACAGGTGGGCTGATTTGAGCCTTACCTGTGCTCTTAACCACTTTTCTGCCTCCCTGCCAAGACCTGCCACACTTGTTATAGAGCAACTGTGTTGCCTTTTAAAAAAATCACTCAATCCCAGCACTTTGGGTGGCTGACAGGCAGATCACGAGGTCAGGAGTTCAAGACCAGCCTGGCCAACATGGTAAAACCTCGTCTCTGCTAAAAATATAAAAATATACAAGTATGCATGGTGGTGCCTACTTGTAGTCCCAGGTACTTGGGAGGCTGAGGCAGGAGAATCGCTTGAACCTGGGAGGTGGAGGTTGCAGTGAGCTGAGATCACACCACTGCACTCCAGCTTGGGCAACAGAGTAAGACTTCATCTCGGAAAAAAAAGAAAATCACTCAAATTGTCATTGTCATGACAATAACTAACATCTGAATCAGCCTTTACAATTTGCAAAGCACATTATTTCTTTCAATCTTCACAAGATCTCTGTGAAGTTTGCAGGCATGTGCAGCATAAAGGAAGAGACCCTCAACTCCAAAATCTCTATATCTTTACTCCTGGAAGTCTTTGAAGTTTTGTTATTTCATAGTTGTGACCAGGCCAAAGAACTGTGATATTTTTTCTTAACTATACTAGGATATTTTTTTTTCTACTAAAGGAGTTCTCTCCACAGACCTTCTACTTCTTTCCAGGTCATAGAACTCTGTACGTGGGAGTTCGGATGCCGCTGGGCCGGCAGAGTCATCGGCACCACCGCACTCATGGCCAGAAGCACCGGAGGCGAGGGCGGGTCAAAGGAGCCAGCCAGGGGGAGGAAGGCCTGGAAGCCCTGGCCCACGGTAATGGCCTTGGGAGACAGGGAGATGAAGGGTGGGTTTCCACGGCCCAGAGGCATGGGGAGTCTGAGGGGACATGTGACTGACATTAGCAGCTGGTCTTGATTCTCCAGCCCTTTGTAGGATTTTCAGAGCTTGCTTCCAAGAAGAAATGCCTCTTAAGAGTCAAAAATATTTTCATGAAAACTTCACAGTTCTGACCCCCTAAAATCAATATCATAATAGGTAAAATCCCTTGCTAGAGAAATTAGCCAATCGTTTTGATCAAATTCATCAGTTTTCCAGTTTCTTGTGGGTTTTCTTCAAGTGGTCTTCATTCATAAATTTTTTCTCCCATGAAACTACTTGTACAGAGTAGCTTTTTCTCTGAGAATAAAGAAATCTTTTTCATCTGTGTTCGTGGCTGTCTATAAATATCCCTAAAGTTGTTAGGTAAGGCAAAATGATATTTCTGTTCTAAGTGTGAGGCTAGAGCAGACCTTTCTCTTTGGTTGATTTCCTAGACACACCATCTCAGCGTGTTCAGTTCATTCTTGGCACCGAGGAAGATGAAGAGCATGTGCCTCATGAGCTGTTTACAGAGCTGGATGAGATCTGTATGAAAGAGGGAGAAGATGCTGAGTGGAAGGAAACAGCCAGGTGAGGCCCTAAAATGGCCTGCATCAAGATCTGCTTGGGTAGGCAAATGTGTACCTTCCAGCAAGTGACAGGACTGCTTGCTTTGTTTCTTCTTGGGAGAAGCTGTGACTGACATAGGGACTGACATTCTAGGGTCTCTAGTGGAAATCTTTGATGTTGGCCTCTTTGTGATGCCTTTGGTGATACCTATGCCAGATAACCTGGAGCATGGGAATGGTGAGATAAACATAGGATATTCAAGGGGTCTCCTCTCATTTGTTTGGGGCTCAGAGTAAGTTTACGGGCTATCTTGGTATTACTATAGGTCTGGCTTAGAAGATGTGGACAGGGCCACCTTGGTGGGGACCTAGTTAAGCAGACATAGCATAGGTCCAGACTTCTTCTGCAGGTGAACCACAGGGTTCAAATTTACTGTCAGTCAGAGTTTTTGAGACTTTAACTTCCTCTGGGACAATTCAACCTCATAGAGACCCTTGGGATTATAACCAGCCTGACTGTTGGCTTCCTGGAGTGATTGTAGAATAACTGCTTGTCTGAGACTCAAATCCCAGAAGAGCCCTCAGGGGGCATGTCTAGGCTCTTCTAGTAACTGACCAGTGAACCTTACAGATGATGCCTGAGACTCAGGGAAGGAGAGAGGTGGGTAATTAGCAAAGCGTGGCTCCAGCTCTCACTGAAACAGCTCTTGCTGAATGCCTGCTGTATTGTGAATGTTATGGGTTGAGAGATTTAAACTGGCCAGTTGACCTGGTATCAAGTGAAAAGGAAATTAGTCTTTTGTTATTCCATCTTGGCATACTTCTAAAGGTCACACAGAACACTGAACACTAAAGGTCACACAGGACAGAGATAAAAAGAAAAATATCATTTTATTAATGTGATTTGTCAATGTGTCCAAGTGATAGAGATTAAATCTATTTTTTAATTGTACAGGTAATGCATGCTCATTATAGAATGTTTAAGAATAAAGATAAGCAAAAAGAAGAAAAAAATTATTTGTAATCCCATAACTGCAGGGTTAATGAGGAGTATAATATTTGGTGTCTTATACATGTATGTGTTTGACTTTTAAAATTTTCTTTAAATAAGAATGGAATTAAACTATACTCAGTCTTGCAGTGTTCTATTACCTGCTTTTTTAACTTACCAATATACCCTGAACATATAGATTATATTTTACAGTGCTCAGTATGACTATTCAGATAGCCTCCTCTATGGCTTACATTGAAGATTCTCTCTTGAAAATTCCTCATTTTCTATCTTTGGCATCTAGCTATTTGTAATGCTTTCAGGTGGCTGAAGTTTGAAGAAGACGTTGAAGATGGAGGAGAACGCTGGAGCAAGCCTTATGTGGCAACCCTTTCTTTGCACAGTCTGTTTGAGCTAAGAAGCTGCCTTATTAATGGAACAGTCCTTCTGGATATGCGTGCAAATAGCATAGAAGAAATTTCAGGTAAGGTTGGGGAGGGAAAAACAGAGACTTTCTTATAAATTTAAGAAGTGTGGGGAAAAAAAGAGTGTGGTGTGGCAAAAAGAATATGGTGGCTTGTATGTCCTTGGGCAAGCCACAACCTTCCTGGCCTCAGTGTCCTTGGCTGTGGGAAGGGTTTCAGGTGAATAAATGATTCTACCTACTTCACAGGTGTATTATGGGATTCAAATGACATGGTGTTAAATTTTCATTTGTCTGTTCATTCAGCAAATATTTTATTTTGTATCTGCTATATACTTGATGACGTGCTAGGCAAGGGGGAATAAAGTCCCCTCGGGTGCAGTGGCTCATGCCTGTAATTCCAGCACTTTGTGGGGCTGAAGTGGGTGGATAACTTGAGCTCAGGAGTTCCAGACCAGCCTGGTCAACATGGTGAAACCCTGTCTCTACAAAAAAATAGAAAAATTAGCTGGGAGTGGTGGCTTATACCTGTAGTCCTAGTTATTCAAAAAGCTGAGGCATGAAGATCACTTGAGCCCTGTTGGGCAAGGCTGCAGTGAGCTGAGATTGTGCCACTGCACTCCAGCCTGGGTGATAGAGTGAGACCCTGTCTCTTAAAAAAGAAAAAAAAGAGACAGAAACGGTTCCAACCTTCAAGGAGCTCACCTTCAAATGGAGGAATAGCCATGGAAATGACAATTAAAATAAGTGCAACAACAGAGATATGCTTGACAGTAATTAGAGACAGGGACAACTGGAAGTTGTGTGTAGAAAAAAGAGTAAACAGAATTAAATACTTTAAATTATAGCATCTAGGGCAGATATGCAGGTACTTGAGCCAAAGTGCCCCTACTTCTTCAGTAAGATGTGACGGGGAGATGTCTGATTGTGCTTCCTGATGTGATTGAGTGTTAAGTTAGTATATTTGGGGCCTGGATGGAGAAACACCTGGGTGCACAAGGGACTTTTCCCTTGAATTGGTTCTGTTTGGCTGGACAAGTTAAAGAAATATTTCTCCAAACCTTTCTCTATTTCAAGCATTCAAGTAATTCTGTCTCTCTGGGATCATAGGAGGACCCAGGGGAGGGGTAAGCACTGATGGGATATTGGGTCCCCTTCTTTTTCAAGGAGGTGCCCCAGAAGCATCGCTCTGACTGCCTAGGAAAAATGGAATTCTCATGTCCACCATTGGAGTCACATTTTGCTAACTTTTGACTATTTGTCTGAAATTTCATGAATGTCCCTTAAAAGGCTGTTTGTTAGGGAGAAGAATCCCTGGGAACTATTGAAGCTGTTTAAAACTCTTTGTAAACAACAGCAGCCACTGGAGAGTTTTGGACAGGGTAATGATCAATCAGATTTTGCATATTATAAAGATAATTATGACACAATATCGAGGGTCAGTTGAAGGGAGAAATGCATTAAGCTATTGCAGTAGTTCAGGTGAGACGTCACCTGCACTGTGGGCAGTGATAGTAAGAGATGGCTAATTTTTCTTCTGAGAACTTTAGGTGATAAGAGAGACAGGAGGCAGTAGATAGAGGGAGACATGAGGTGGATGTTCTTTCTTTTTCCCCCAAGATGAAGGGTCCTAAAGCATGATTAGAATATTGGGGTGGGGTGGGGAAGGAACCAGTGAATATAAAGGTTAAACATACAGAAATATGGCTCTTCAGCTTGATTATGGAATAGATTAACCTCATTTATTGCTTCTAGTACTTGGATAGTCATGGATGGAATTAGAAATTGAGGATAGGTTGAGAGTTTTGGGAGGCTTTTGAAGCATTATGTAGGACTGAAGTAAAAGTGCTATGATTCTTCACATCAGGTACCTAATATAGTCATAATATTTTAGTGATAAGGATCAGTAAAGTATATCAGGAGAATCAGCACTCTCTCTGTATCATCTCATTTAATTTTCTGTAACACCTTTCTAACGTAGGTAATATGAGTTCCATGTTACAGATGAAGAACTGAGGTATAGAGAGAGTATGTATCTTGCCCAGATCACACAGCTAGAAAGTGGTAGAAGAAGGAAGCAATGTAGGCCTTTAACTCCAGAACCCATACTGATAACTGCTATGTTTACTGACACTTATCACTAGGTTTTGAAATTTTTTTCCCCTCAACTCCATTGGCCTTGGTAGGTTTTGAGGTGATACTTGTTGGTAATTGTCTGGGCTAAGTGGTTAGTTAACTTAATTTTTCATATAGATTCCTCTTCTAAATAGCCCTTTGGAGTTCTACAGTTATAATTCTTCTTGACAATCACAGCAATGTCAAAATCTTGGAGGAAGGGAATGTAGGGAAAATTTAGCAGATGACAGAACAAAGTAGGTAATAATGTGAGCTTTCAAATTATATAGTCCTGAATTTGAATCCCAGCTCTGCAAACTACTAGATGTAAGACCTTGGAGAATTTTCTAGCATTTGGGCCTCAGTTTCCTCATTTGTGAAAATTGTTGTACTAGTACTCAATAGTTTCTATGCCCAATCATAATAATTTGTTGCATGAAAAAAGTATAACTTTTCACAGTCACTGTCATCAAATAGCACTTTCAGACATGAAGCTGAAATTGTACCTCAGTAGCTCTAGTGGAGCTGCTTCCCCCTATTCCATGCCTTTACCCCATTCCACCTGATGTTGGCCTCCTTGGATTCATTAACCCTCAGTCTGAGTGTTCATGTGAGTGCCTACTTTCTAGACCTGATCCTGGATCAGCAAGAACTGTCCAGTGACCTGAATGATAGCATGAGGGTTAAAGTGCGGGAAGCCCTTCTCAAAAAGCATCATCATCAGAATGAAAAGAAGAGAAACAACCTCATTCCCATTGTTCGCTCCTTTGCTGAGGTTGGCAAGAAGCAGTCCGATCCACATTCGATGGATAAACATGGTAAGATTATTAGGTGATTTTTCTCTCTTTATTAATAAGAAATTTGGGGACTAGTTGGAGATGCTGACTTACCAGGGATTGGGCTGTATTTGTCTAATATGTTTCCATGTCCACTTAGGCACTTAGTACTTTTTGGAGACTGATAAGGTGGGTGGCTGGGACTGCTGCCCATCTCTCTCTCAGAGCACTAGGGATGCATTCCTCAGATAGTTCTCAGCGGACCTAAGGTGAGGGACTTATGCCCTAGGGTGGCCTCAGAACTGATATAGCTTTTGAGAGATATCCATAATGGGGATAATTTGAGACCAGAGAAAGTCAATTGGAGCTTTTTAGGAATAGACAAATGTCTTAGATTAGGGAAGCAAAATACAGTAGTGGAGGCTCTTAAGTCAGACTTGTAGGCTTGTGATTCTGGCTTTACCACTCACAAAGTATATGACTTTGGGCAATCTACTAAGCCTCTTTAAGTCTCACTTTCTTACCTATAAAATAAGAGTACTGATGGGACCTACTCCCTAAATTTATTGTGAATTTCAACGAGTTAATCTATGTAAGGTCCTTAGCCAGATGCATGGTGGATGATAAACACTTAGAATTTCGGCTGCTGATTGGTTCCTTTTCCTGTGGCCAGGAAGGGCCTCATCTACATTCATTTCCTGAATATTACCCATACTGAAGCACCATGACCAGGGGATATGCTTGGGAATCTATATTTTTGAAAAGTTTTCCATAGAGGTCTCTCATAAGAATGTCTGGTTAAGGATCACTGCCTTAGTAGAGAAATAAAAGAGGGTCACAAATGTGTTCAGAAAGAAGGTGCAGAAGTAGTAAGAGCTCTGTCCTCCCTTTTCCACTAACTAGTAGGTAAGGAGAAAGGTGTATGTGGGTCTTGACTTCGTAGTCATCTTAACCTCTTCTCTATGTAGGCTTTGCAGCAGAAGACAGAGCCAGTTGATGGATGGATGGGGTGTGTCAGAGGGGAAAAGGGCAGGGACTCAGGATTTTGATTGATTTTCTCCAAATAGGTCAAACTGTGTCCCCTCAGTCTGTTCCAACTACAAGTCTTGAAGTAAAAAATGGAGTGAATTGTGAACATAGTCCTGTGGATTTAAGCAAGGTGAGCAGAATCATGGGAAATTGGCTTCCAGGCCTAAGGTTCTTTTTAGTGGAATCCAGAGTTCAATTTCTGGAATCTGGGTAAGGTTTAGTGTTTCAAGACGCTTTTCCCAAGACTAGAGCCCTTTCTGCATAAAAGGAGGCCCATCTGGGCATGTCTTTTCACTTCTACTTCAGCCTGGATGAAGCTGACTCAACAGTTTCTTCCTCCAGATTTAATATGCTGAAAACTGAGACTAGCTACTGAGAATCTTCCCTAACACAGATCTCTGGATTTTTCAATTTTTTTTTGCTACCTGCTCTCCAGCAGTTCTTCTCAGCTACAAGGGTTTTGCCAAAACAATATTTTGGATATCTATTTAGAGACAGATGTCTCCTAAGACTAGAACTCTTGGTTGAAGCTCTCCTTGAGGACTGTGACTTTGGTATCTGAGGCCTTCTGCAGTAGCAGTGCCTCACTGCAGCTTCTGGTCCAAGCCTTGGTATCCCTGCCTCCAGCCTCTCCTTGCTCTGGTCTATCTTTAACCCTGTGTTTCTAAAACACAGATAGTGTCATATCACTTTCTCTGCTCTTAAGGCTCTTGGTTTTATTTAGAAAACCTGAAACCTCTGACAAAACATTTGAGTATTTAAAAAGGGAAAGAATGTGACCCAGAGCTTCAAAAACACTTCTCTTGGAGGAAGCTTGGAGGAATGGGATTGAAATCAGAATAGCTAGTTTTAAAATCCGAATCTATACCTTAAAAGCTCTGTGGTCCTGGGCAAGTCAACTTCACCTCTCTGGGTTTCAGATGCTTCATTTTTTTTCTTTAAGTGGGACAAATACAATCTGTCATATCCTCCTTCTGGGGTTTTTGTAAGGATCAAATAAAATAGTGTGAGAAAACATTTGCTAAACATAAAATGACATATGAGGGTAAGGTATGAGGAGGGTGATTGATATTTAAGGTGATAGGGCCAGGTGCAGTGGCTCACACCTGTAATCTCAGCACTTTGGGAGGCTGAGGCAGGTGGATCATATGAGGCCAGAGTTTGAGATTAGTCTGGCCAACATGGCAAAACTCCATCTCTACTAAAAATACAGAAAAATTAGTTGGACATGATGGTGCATGCCTATAATTCTAGCTACTAGGGAGCCTAAAGCACAAGAATTGCTTGAACCTGGGAGGTGAAGGTTGCAGTGCGCTGAGATTGTGCCACTGCACTCCAGCGTGGGTGATGGAGTGAGACTCTGTCTCAAAAATAAGTAAATAAAAAATTTAAAAATGATATTTAAGGTGGTGGTTCCCAAGTTGTCAGAGGATTCTTTTGGACTTTCAGGTAGACCTTCATTTCATGAAAAAAATTCCTACTGGGGCTGAGGCCTCCAATGTCCTGGTTGGAGAGGTGGATATTTTGGACCGTCCCATTGTTGCCTTTGTGAGGCTCTCTCCAGCTGTTCTTCTCTCAGGCCTAACAGAAGTGCCAATCCCAACAAGGTAAAGGCAGAGATAAAACTCATGCATTCTATCCAAAGTTCAAATTTATGCAGTGCTGGTAGAAGAAACCAGTTAATATCGAAATTTAGAATTAATTAAATTTAGGAATGGTGTTTACAATTCAGTAGAAAAGCCAGATGTGCTGGTGTGTGCCTTTAGTCCCAACTACTTGAGTGGCTGAGGCAGGGGGATTACTTGAGCCCAGGAGTTTGAGCCTGCAGTGAGTTAGAATCCTAGGATTGTACCATGGCACCCCAGTGTGGGCAACAGTCAGACTCTGTCTTAAAAAAAAAAAAATCAGCAGTAATCTTAGAAAATTGAGGTATATTTGATTAACTACCATGAAGAAGAATTCTGAGATTTCTGAGGCTGGGACTGCACAGCACCTATAGCCCTGGAAATAGAGAATTGAAGAGCATTCAAAGGACATAGCAAGGGCCAATAACTTGTTACAATAGGAAGCTCTCAGTTCTATAAAGCCATATCGCAGGGAAATGTCTCTTAATAAAGGTATTTGTTTCTCTTTACACAATTCTGGCAGGATTTATATGGTTTGTAGATATGCACACATTTGTTCAAAAGGCTATTCATACGCTCTGAAGGTGGTGATGCTGGTGATTCAGAGCCCTGCTACTTACAGGGAGTATTCAGATGTCCAGAACACAATTTAGACTCCTCTGTAAGGCTTGATCATTTCAACCTTCTTATCCCTCTCCTCTCCCCATCATTTTCTTATTAGAAAAATAAATGGAATTCAGATAACCTTGAATTTGCACCACAATGCCATGTTTTGAAAAAACATCTTTTCTACAACTAGGAATTGTGTCTATACAAACCATAAGAGATATAACCACATTATTGAATGATGCCACACAATAGCATCAAATGCCCATAGTGAAGCTATTATTAGGTCAAGGCAACTCAAAGTGCTCCTTCATTACTGTCTCCTTTTTTTTGAAGGTATAGTGATGATTTCTGTATGACAGGAGAGAGAAATCTTATGCTATTTAGACAGGACTAAGATGGCACTCCTTTATATTTATTTACATCATTTCCTCCTCTGTGTGTTTTGCCAGATTTTTGTTTATCTTATTGGGTCCAGTAGGGAAAGGTCAGCAGTACCATGAGATTGGCAGATCCATGGCCACCATCATGACGGATGAGGTATATGCAACTTCTGCTTCATTCTTCTATCTCATAAATATTTATTGAATGTTTACTCTGTGCCAGGCACTGTGCTAGTTGTTGGGGATAAAATACTTTCCATTGCAATGTCTGCTGGGAAGTAGTTCAACTGAGAGCCTAGTGTAGAAGGACCAAGCTCTAGAGGATTTTTCTTCCTATGTTTTCTCTCATTTTTTGAGTAATCAAGGATGCAGAGAAATCTTTTTCTGGGGAAACTATTACTGTCAAGTAGGATATATAGAGAAATATATTAAGGTTGGCTTAACTTTCAAGAGAAGATGGTTAATTAAATACATTCAAGCTATTTACATAAAGAAACCTCACTCCTGTTCCACTAAATGAGATCAGTTTGTATAAGCTCATGGGTATTACCTCAGGCAGTGTAGTATGAATATCTTGACTAACCAGACATTTTGACATTGTATTGAACCCACAGTGCATACTCTGGAAAGAACTGCACCACTCTGTAAGCTGCAAAGTAGGACTTTCAAGGCATATGCCTTAGGGGGAAGAAGGAGGTGTGGCCTGTTTTTTTATCAGCTTTCTTTGATTGAGAGGCTTAATTCATGGAGGACCTTTACTAGTAATTCTAGCAAGTGTTTCCAACCTTTATGATCAAGAAAATTCTCCTCTCAACCTGGGAAAGCTGATTAAAGAAATATTTTTTTCATACATCTTGCTTTTCCTTCCATCCTTTGTGGAGATAACATATTTGTACACCTTTAGAGTCATGTCTTATCTCTTATTATACTAGCAGACATATATTTAGTTCTTTTTGATGTATCTCATTTCTATACTTGTTTTTTAAATCATTTTATCCTTATACTTCTCTAAGTGCTAAAGTTTCTGCATCTCAGATCCCCATAATAGAGATAAAAATCAAGAGGTTTTATCCATTTTTTTACAATATCCATTGGTGATTGTTTCATGTAAAGTTTCTCTTAAGTTTTCTGAGGGTTTTTTCTTCTCTGTAGATTTTTCATGATGTAGCATATAAGGCAAAAGAGCGAGATGATCTCCTGGCGGGGATTGACGAGTTCCTTGACCAGGTGACGGTGCTCCCTCCAGGAGAGTGGGATCCCTCCATTAGAATTGAGCCACCCAAAAATGTCCCTTCCCAGGTAATGTATGCACATCATCCAGTGTGACTATTGTCACTTACTGACTGCCCACCATGGACAAAGCAAAGACCATGTGGGTATATGCTAAATATATCAAGATGCAGCCCTGTTTTGGTGCACCTAGAATGTCAAAACAGTAATAAAAATGACTCTGGGCTGGGTGCGGTGGCTCACGCCTGTAATCCCAGCACTTTGGGACACCGAGGCAGCTGGATTACCTGACGTCAGGAGTTCAAGACCAGCCTGGCCAACATGGTGAAACCCTGTCTCTACTAAAAATACAAAAATTAGCTGGGCATGGTGGTGCCTATAATCCCAGCTACTTAGGAGACTGAAGCAGGAGAATCACTTGAACCCAGGAGGTTGAGGTTGCAGTGAGCTGAGATGGTACCACTGCACTCCAGCTTGGGTGGCAGAGTGAGACTCTATCTTAAAAAAAAAAAAAAAAGAATCTGGATAACATAAATTGACTCAAGGCTCAGGTGTGATGGCTTCAGTCGGGATTACCTGGGGATGGATTTTAAGTCAAATTTGAAGGATTGATGTGAAATGGCAGAGAAGAGAAGAAGAGAGAACATTGACTGGGACTACATTGTATACAAGTCATCAAATGAAAAGAGCAAGTTGTATAGAGAGAGCAAATAGAGTGATATTTTTCTGACATACTAAAGATGGGAAAGGAGCTCCTACTGTGTACTAGACACCAGCCAGGTGCTTTATATATGCAAATTAAACCTTCCCAGGAACATCCCTCAAACGGTACTGTTATCTCTAGTTTTACAAATGAGGAATAAAACTATCTTCTAGGGCAAGATTTTAAGGTAAAGTAAGATTGCACAGAGGCAGACATGAAACTGGAACTTAGGTCATATCTGATGCCAAAGCTCCCATTTTTCTGTTTGCTGGCAAGGCATAGTTAGGAGTCAGGTACTATGGAACAGGAGGCGACATTATGCGGGGTGTGTGTGTTTCAGTAAAGTCGATAAACTGCATCAAGTCAGTTAATGAATTTGAAAGCTACACTTGGGCATTTTTGGTTGCTTTTGGGTTATCCCATTGCCACTCCCCTCTGATAGCAGGAGGGAGAAATAGATGTTAACTTTACTAATTTTGTGGTCTTCTGTTAAAAGGAGAAAAGGAAAATGCCTGGAGTTCCAAATGGAAATATTTGCCACATAGAACAGGAACCACATGGGGGTCACAGTGGGCCAGAACTTCAGCGCACTGGGCGGTAAGTCCTGGGATGTTTCATAGCAATGCTGCTTATTAGGTAGATGTTATGTGAAAAAATGAGGCATCCTCTTTCTTTCAAGCTTCTTCTCTGTAGTGGGAATTTATTGGCTGAAGAATGACTTTTCAAATGGAAACACTGACTAGAAATATTATGAATATATCAATTATTATATTCATTCATTCAAGTTTCTCAAATCACCCACCACGTTTTGTCTCACCTCCAGTCCTTCCTACCATGGTTCCCTCTGATTTGAATACTCTTCCCCTTCCTCATCTCCTGGCTAACTCCTACATATCCTTAGTCTCAGTTCTTGTGTCACTTCCTTTGGAAAGCCTTCCAGGACTCTCTCTGGATGAAGTCAGGTGTACCTGCTATGTAATATCACAGTATTGAGCTCTGACCTCCCTTCCCCACATTACAGCCTTTATCATACTTTATTATTATTAGTTGATTTATTGTCTTTTCTGCTAGACTGTTTGTTCCAAAAGAGAAGGGGCTCCATTATATTACGAGGACCCAGCACAGTGCCCTGAACAGAGTAGACTCTCAATATCTGCTAAATGAATGAATACTTTTAGAATGATGTCTGTTCTGTAGCATGGAATGGACTAGGTATGATAAATTTTAAGTGATCGTTTTAGGTTAAGAAACTCCCTTAGGGCAGGAAGATAGGTACTATTTTAGGTGTGTGTGCCTCAGAATAGGCAATCTGCTCTTCTAGGCCAACTTTTTTTGGGGGGAGGGAATGGAGTCTCACCCCATCATCCAAGCTGGAATGCAATGGCATGATCTCAGCTCACTGCAACCTCTGCCTCCCAGGTTCAAGCGATTCTCTTGCCTCGGCCTCCCGAGTAGTTGGGATTACAGGCACGTACCACCATGGCTGGCTAATTTTTTGTCTTTTTAGTAGAGATGGGTGTAAGGTTTGAATGAAGCAAGCGAGGTTCGAATGAGGCAACTGAGGCCAGTTATTGGAATACAGAAATTTAATCAGCTCCTGGGCGAGGTTCTGGCATCCGACAGGAGGGGCCGGAGAAGTCACACGGACTCCTCTCAGACTGTTTTATAGGGAGTGGAGGCATTTGATTGATTGTGGGAGACCAGGACGTGGACGTGACAAGCTGCTATTGGCAGGTAGGCGGGATTTCCGGTGAGCGGGCCGCCCAGGGGGAGTGGGACCTGGACGGGACAAAATGCTATTGGGCAGGTTCTGGCGGGGCTTCTTTTGAATTTTGGCGGGCTTTTCCAACGGTGGACTAGGTGCTGAGTGCACAGCTTGGTGCCGGGCGTGGAGTGGTGACGTAGTTTCTAGGCGCGGAGAGGGTGGGCATGTCCAAGCTCCCCGGGGGGGTAGGCATGTCCAAGCTCCCGGCGAGGCTACCGGCCTTACATTGGGGTTTCACCTTGTTGGCCAGGCTGATCTCAAACTCCTGACCTCAAGTGATCCGCCCGCCTTTGCCTCCCAAAGTGCTGGGATTACAGGTGTGAACCACCACGCCCAGCCTCTAAGCCAACATTTTAAGGACAGATGTCCGAGGAGAAGGCAGGTGAGGGAAGCAGGTCCCTAGACTAGGAGGTTTTATTCCCTAGGTCAGAAAGTGGTAAAAGAGGATATTTTGGGTTGGTGTGATGTTCAGAGGTGTCCCCAGATCATGAGAGAAGGTTGAGACTATGGCTGTGTCTCTGTTAAGCTGTGCTGTTAAGAAGGTTCTGCTGGGTAGAGATTCTCAGGGCAGGACTCAGATCATGGAAAGCAGCTTTTATGTCCTCTAACCCCTTGCTTTCTTCTTTTCTGCCTCCTTGCTTGACATTGCTTTGCTTACTCTTCTATCCTCAGCACTCTACCCAGTGGAAACTCAGGGTTGTTTTGGAATTATGGAAAGCATTTTATTTTTCCAATCTTAGAAATTCAGGGAAAAGCCAGGAAAGGAGACAAACAGGAGAGAATGGCACTTGACTAGCAGTTGTCCTGTAGAGAAGCATGTTTTCGGATAGGAAGAATGTATTGGAGTGTAGGGGAAGATGGCTGTGCTCTGGAAGGGAGCATGGGTGGAAAGAAGGTATTCTTGCAATGGAAGTGCCACTGAAAAGAGGGAGCAGCCTCCTCTTAAACAAAAAACCATTTTCTTTAAAGTTGGGAGAGGTCTGAATTGGGTGGGGAGGCCTGGTATCGAGAAGCAGTTCAAGAGAAGCATGTGTCCTTGGAAGGGGTTCCAGGATTGACTCTGTCCTAAAGGAGGTGGTAATTTTTTCAGGAAAAGGTTTTGAGTATGGATTTGATATTTCAAAATTACAATTTATCTTTTGGACATAAAGGATGTCCACAGCTTAGTAACTTAGAGTTTGAAAGTAGTAGAATTTTGGGCAACAAGGTTTCCCTCAAACCAATATCTGTGCAGAGGTGAGATTTTAGGTTGCTATTGATGCTAAAGAAAATGAATACATTAGAGGGTGTCACTTATAATCAATTTTGTATGGGGGTTTGGGAGACTATTAGATTGGATCTCAACAGTTATAAGATCTTGGAAATGGTGTCTGATGTCCCCAAGAAAATCTCATCTTGCCAGGATCATCATATGCTTATTCACAAACTCCAAGTATCTTAACTCACAAATTCAAATGGAGTTTGAAAGAGTTATCTCGTAATGTCAAGTCAGGAACTTTTGGAATTGACAAAGGTAAAAGGAAGCTCTAGACTCAGAGCTTAGTTCTGCTTGATATGGGAGATGCTTCCTCTTTCTGAGCTCCTGTCATTTTCCTTAGAGCCCTTAGTAACAGACCTCAAGCCATATGACCTTCCTCCCATTGTAGCCCCTTAGGCAAGGTGACATAATGCCTGCATCAAGGATCACAGTTCCAGGCCAGCTCTGGCCTCTTTCTCAGTCTCAGATTATGTGGGAAGTAAACATGAGCCTTTTTTGTATATGGACATGCTATACGTTTCTGTACTTTCCTGGACTGCACAAACTAAAACCACATTAGCCTGGGTTTTATAATTCTTCGGACTATTAGTTGTGTTTCTTTGAGGTGTAAAACTGTTTTATGCTTGCCATGCTTAACAACATTGGAGCAAAACTTAGATAACATCTTAAGGAATGTTATCCTTGTTGGATGGAGACGTATTTGAAGGCAGGGTGAAGTAGACTCTAAGAAGGTGGGAAAGGACTCCATGTATCTTTGGGACCTGTCAGCTGTGGCAGTCTCCCTTCCTAGCCATGGAAGAGCATATTCTTGTTTATTGGCAAAGCTGTCACCATTTAATTGGTATCAGATTCTGACTTGCACAAGTAACATTCTTCACTGTTTAAAAAAAAAGAAGGTGGGAAAGGAGACAAAATTGAAATGGTACTCTGAATTCTGTATGATCTGACCCTCCAAACCAGGGTTAAGACAGATCTTGAACCTCCCTGATATTGACTGAGGCAGGGATGCCATAAGTAACAAAGAAGAAAGTATGATGAGAGTGTTCCTACGCCAGAAGCTCCACAGCAAGGAGGGTGCACTGGAAAGGGGTTTTTCAGGGTAGATTTATGTCCCTTACCGGGGATGCCACTTTTGGGAAGGGCTGATGGAAAAAGAATCAGGAGCTGCTATCTCGATGATCCCCCCACACTTCAAACAGGTTTCTTCCAAAGCATACCAGACAATTGGATGGCTGGCCTGTTTCTAAAGCCCTCCAGGGAAGGGCTCCTTAAGTCAATGCTCCAGAGCCTAGTGACCCTCTACACAGGTAAGTCCTTTCTTGCATCAAGCTTAAATTAAACTCATATCCCTGTGTGCCTCCTGCCCTAGAAAACTTGATTGTGAAGGACAGTGTTGAAAGGGAAAGGAAATCCCAATACAGATAGAAGCATCCATGCCTGATGAATATCTGTTGTAGATATGCAATCATAGTCTGATTTTATGCATGAATGATATATGAGTCTGACTCCATAAAGTGTTCAGAAATTATTTTATTAATTTATAGTTATACCATCCATATGAGCCTCAGATCTTTCCCTGGCTTTTAATCACTGCTAGACACATAGATGTCTTCCCTTTCTATAGCTTCTCAGAAATCCATTTCACATAAATCTTTTGTCTGTTGTTCACAGACACTCCTGTCCTCCTGTGTCTAGGGGCTGAGTAATCATGGCAGCATCTCAGGTAGCCTCAGAGAGAGAGAGAGAGAGAGAAAGAGAGAGAGTGTGTGTGTGTGTGTGTGTGTGTGTGTGTGTATGTGTAGGGAGTCACTATTATACAAGGAGATTCTTCTCACAGAATTTTGCTCTCCAGAGGAAGGTGACTGGTAATGAAGGGATAATCATATGGTAATAAGATGCTATGTTAGCTAAGAACCCAGAAATACTTGAATCTTGCCCCAGACAAATTACTGGGGCCTATAAGGTTATTGACAGGCTGTTTACCTAGAGGAGAAAGAAAAATTGATGCTTTATTACTAACTGAAGCATTGGTCCCAAACCCTGAGGCAGAACTCTTATGATTTAGGCTAAACCAGGTAGATAGCTCCTTTACCTAAGCTAGGTTTGCCAGACAGGCTAAAATTAAGGCAGTCACAAGGCTGGCTTTGCTTCTCTTCCCTACGCCCAAACCCAGATTATGATGTTACTGCCGTAAATTGAGGAAAGGTGAATCCCAACTACACCCACCAGAAAAGAGCAGGTGAGTGTCTGTCCTGTGTCCACCTGCACACCCATTGTACTAGCTAGATGAGAGAGAGTGTTCGAGGAGAAACTGCTGGCTAGACCTTCTCCCCTTGCATACAGATCCCAGGCCTCCTCATATTCCTCTAGGCTCCTAGGTAAGAGAAGGAAAGAAAGAGCTGACCAAGCCTCCTTCCATGAGAGAATGGCTTGTGGGTTTTAAAAAATAGCTTTTTATTATAGAAAATTTTAAACATATTAAAAAAAGAGAGAATAGTTTAATGAGCCCCCATGTACCCATCAACTATTACCAACATTTTGCCAATCTTGTTTCATCTATTTCTTCCCACTTAATTTTATTTTTATGTTTTCTAGATTATTTTAAACCAAATCACCGACATTTTACCTGTAAAATCATGCCATTATCAAATCTAACAAAGTTAACAATTATTCTTTAAATTGTCTAATGCTCAGTTCATATTAAACTTTTTATGATCGTGTTAGCAACATCTTTTTAGAGTTCATTTGTTTGACATAGGAGTGAATCAGAGTTTGTGTTTGGTCATTATGTTCCCGTTCTGTAATCGTCCCTCTTCCTTGTTTTCTGTGCCATTGATTGGTTAGAAGCAGCCAGGGGATTTGTGCTATAAAATGCTGAGTGTCTCTTTCTGTTATTCACCTGACAGCCCTCATCCTGGTGCAGTGACTCCACTTTTAGAAAAAGTGACTGAACTGGGAGCACATCTCCTCCTTAGTGTGGGAGATCTTGGTCTTGGTCTGTCTCATCTTTGAGAAGATGAGAGAGGCCCTGAAGT
The DNA here is from genome assembly GCF_030222135.1 of Aotus nancymaae. Classification (NCBI taxonomy): domain Eukaryota; kingdom Metazoa; phylum Chordata; class Mammalia; order Primates; family Aotidae; genus Aotus; species Aotus nancymaae. Next base: position 35,351,393 of record NW_026988428.1, read on the forward strand.
CCTGCCACCTAGTCCTGTTGATTCTACCTCCTGATTAGCTCTCGAATCCATCCACTTCTCATCCTAATCTATGCTCCATTCATCATACTACCACAAGAGTGGTCCTTCCAGAATGTGTGTTTGATGATGTCACCCCTTTGTTTACAGTTCTTCAGTAACTTGACATGCTATTAGGATGAAGTTTTAATTCCTTAAAATCATTTACAAGGCCCTTTTGACTTAGCTTCTCCAGCCTTGTCTATTGGCATTTACTCTTCACACTGTATTCGCCACTCATATCTCTCAGCACCTTGACTTACCTGCACTCTCACCTCTAAGTGTCACCCATGCTGGCCCCTGTGCCTCATCTGGCTAACTCCACTTGGTCCTGGAGAGCAGGGCTGTTCATGTCTTGCTGATTGCTGCATCTCTAGTACCTGACACAGTGCCTAGCACCAAGCATCTGCTCCTACTTGTCAATTGCATGAATGAATTATTATGCTAATTTCTCACAAGTAAGGTGGGTAGTTGTTCGAAGTAAGAAAGTGCGTGTGATAGGGTCTTTTTATCTAGAAAACACTTAATAAAACTAATAGTTTTAATATCTTAAGTTGGTTTTGCACATTTCCTCCTAACAGCTCAGAATCTAAAGTTTGAAGGTAATACTTGCTTTCATGTTAATTTTTTTGAATGTTTTTCATTAAATGGATAATATGCATATCTAAATTAATTCTTTGTATGTTTAGGATATTTATTCAAATTTACCATAAGTTATACCCTTGGTTGCAAAGAGACTCTGCTGACCTGAGAGAGATATCTGTACTGGGATCAAACTGAAGCCAAAGTCTTACCTCTAAACAGAGTGCATTTGAAATGCTTTCGAATGTGTGCTGTTCACATGCTTTTAGGGAAAAAGGACTGCGTTAGAGGCCTGTCTACTGTGTTTCCACAGGCTATTTGGGGGCTTGGTGTTGGACATCAAGCGGAAGGCCCCCTGGTACTGGAGCGACTACCGGGATGCACTCAGCTTACAGTGTTTGGCCTCCTTTCTGTTCCTGTACTGTGCCTGCATGTCACCTGTTATCACCTTTGGGGGATTGCTTGGAGAAGCCACTGAAGGACGCATAGTAAGAGTTCTTAACCACTTCGAATGGTCCCAAACAAGACCTAAAATATTGTGGCGGCAGCCAAGTCCACTGAGGGCGGGGGGGAATTACCCGGTCTAGGACCAAAGAGATTTGATTTTTCCTCTGAATTACCATGGTCTTCTGACATCATACCAAAGAACAACACAGTTCTCTCTTTAGAACAGACTCTTCTGCTTGAACATCAGCTTCAGTAGCTGGTTGCTCAGTTGAGTTTTCTATTGCCTCAGTGATGGAAAATGGATATATCGATGCCATTTGAAAATAAGATTTAAAGTGACTCTGTATGTGAGCTTGTAGTGTGAATGGTATCACTGTGCTTTCTATGTATTTTCAAATACTGAATTGAGTCACTGAAGAATAGGAATTAGTTAAGGAATGATGTGTCAATGGATCTGGGCACCTGAATATTAAAGTAGTATCTGTTTACAGGAGTATTAGATGATGTGTACATATCACTCTTGCTAAGATGAAATACAAGCAAATGGCCATCAGGGCACACAGGAGAGCTAAGTCAGGAATGTACCTAAGCCAACATTACTCGTACTGATGGGCTATAGACTCAGTGATGACTTTTTTTCCTCTTAGAGTGCAATTGAATCCTTGTTTGGAGCCTCCATGACTGGGATTGCTTATTCCTTGTTTGCGGGACAGGCTCTCACCATCCTGGGAAGTACTGGGCCAGTGCTTGTGTTTGAAAAGATTTTGTTCAAATTCTGCAAGTAAGACATTTGTTTTTCTGAAAACTCTAACCAGATTTAGTGATTATGCTGCCAGGGTTAAATGTCAGGGTTCTGTTTGAGTACAGACGGGCAATATGATTCTGGATTGTAAGAAACCTGAAAGGAGAACAACATTTGGTCTGTTGTCCTGCCCCTAGGTAGCACCATACCCAAAATAGGAGATCTCCTATTCTTAAAGAGCTTGATTAATATCCCTCAGCCATTATTAAAGTGTTGACTTTTTATCTTTAAAAAGACTTTTCCTAGCTACGTCAAACTTCATCATTTCCATTGCAAGTCAATTTGTAATTTGGCCTAATATCCCCCTTCATATGTATATGTGTATGTATATATGTGTGTATACATACATATATATTGCTAGTGATAGTGGGGCACAAGAGTGCTCTGGTTTCCCTACTTTTCCCATACAGTCTTTTCTTTTTTTCTTTTATATTTCAAGTAGCAGCGCATGGGACTAGGGCCAGCCCCTTTTTTCTCTTACTACAAGAATAAGATCATAATTACATTAGGTAGTAATGGCAGGAATGTACAAGAGATTTTCTTTTTTCAGTTTTCCTATCCTTTCCCATATCCTGGGAAGCAAATCTGTATCACAACTGTGGCAGAGTATTATTTAGGAGTAAAATGCATGCAGTCAGAATTAGGATAAATTGGGTTCCAGTGCTGGTTTAGATGTGTTGAATTAACCACATTTCTGACTCCTTGTCTCTTAATGCCATCCATTCATGCTTTCTGATGAACTTTGGTCTTGTTTCAGAGACTATGCTCTTTCATACCTCTCCCTGCGAGCTTGTATTGGACTGTGGACCGCTTTCCTGTGTATTGTCCTTGTGGCAACTGATGCCAGTTCCCTTGTCTGCTACATTACCCGTTTCACTGAAGAAGCATTTGCCTCCCTAATTTGCATTATTTTCATCTACGAAGCAATAGAAAAACTGATTCACCTGGCAGAGACCTATCCCATCCACATGCACAGCCAGCTGGACCACCTTAGCCTCTATTAGTAAGTGTGCTTTCTGTTTAATTTTAGAAAATTGAGCAAAGGACCTGAGTTTAATTGCTGATATAGAGTGCTAGGCAGTGCTTACAGCTTCTAGTAAAGAGGTGTCTTGCCCTTTGGGAAATGGAGCTCAGATATGGATGAGGAGAATTGGAGGGCTGCCAGAAGAGAACAATCAAAAGTGTTGACAGAGAAGATTGACTGAAAGTGAAACACAGAGGGTACTCAAGAAGTGCTTTCCAGACCAGGTCTTTCGGTTCTAGGCACTGAAATAAAAATAGGCGACAAATGTAGCAGGGAGAATTTGAATTCATTATGGGGAGGAACTTCTTTTTGCAAGGATTTGTGAGCCCCTGGACTATGTCATCAAGTGAGAGAATGGACTCTTTCTCTCTTTTTTTCTTTTTTTTTTTTTTTGTTAGCCCCTTTGTTGAAATGAAGGATTCTCTTTTTCTGAAAGTATGTACAGGCAACTCTTAGGAATTATTAGGTGAAGCTATATTAATAATTCATTTAAGATCCTGAGGTGTCTCACACAATATCATAAAGATCTAGAAACCTACTTACTTCCTAGATTTCAACTCCGGAGATCATGATTTCTTTATGTGTTCAATATAGTTTGGATCATCTAGAAAAGAAACACAGTATCTGGCTGTGTTTTCAACCATCTAGGACACTCTGGTCCTATAAACATTTCCTCTCTTGAATAGCATTCTCCAAATTATGACTAAAGATCCTCATCTCTTAGCTCTGTACATCAAGTTCTGGCTGTACAGTTCTGATGTGGAGGATCTGGTTGTGAAATGAACAATTTCAGTTCAAAACTGCCGCAGAAGAGAGAGTACACTGCCTGGATGCATCTGCCAACCAGCAACTGATACACTTTCATCTATTCTAGTTATTCACTCATTAACCTTTTAAAAATCAGAATTAATAAAAAATTTATTAGAACTTTATTCTACTAGAAAGTAAATGATTAGGGAGTATAATCTTCAATGCCTAGTGAATTGGCTCCTATTAGCATTGGAGTTCTTATTTCTGTAAGGTTCATTCTTTGACCTCTTTTTATCATTAATTTCTTTGTTTAACAAATATTGATTGAGCACCTATTATGTACCAAGCACTGTTTTAGGCCTTGGAAACATAGTGGTAAACATGGAAAGGATCTGTCTTTATGAGGCTTATATCCTAATGGGAGAAGAGAGGCAAAGTGACCAACCCTGGATTGAGTAGACTTTGGTTCCAGAAAGAAATTTGTTAATAAAGCTCAAGATGTATTTTTTTTTAGTCTCATTCTACTGTTAGTTCATATGGTGCTGATGTGAAGCTAGAACTCCTCAACTCTTTAAATGGTTTTATGTTAATATGTATGGAATTGATTTTTTAAAAATAGACTTTATTTTTTAAAGCAGTTTTAGATTCACAGCAAAGTTGAACAGCAAGTACAGAGAGTTCACATATTCCCCTACCCCAGCACACACATAGTCTCCCCCAATATCAATATCCCATACCAGAGTGGTAAGTTTGTTATAATCAGTGAACCTACACTGACACATTATTGCTACCTAAAGTCCATAGTTTACATTAGGGTTGGCTCTTGGTTTTGTACATTCTATGGATTTTGATAAATGTATAATGACATGTATCCTCTATTATAATATCATACAGAATACTTTCACTTCCCTAAAAATCTTCTGGGCTTCACCTGTTGCTGTCTCCTTCTTCCCAACTCGTAACAACCACTGATCTTTTTATGTCTTTATAATTTTGAATTTTCCAGAATGTCATAGTTGCAATTATATAGTATGTAGCATTTTCAGGTTGGCTTCTTTTACTTTTTAATATGCATTTAAGGTCCTCTATGTTTTTTCATGGCTTGGTGGTTCATTTCTTCTTAGTGCCAACTAATATTCCATTGTCTGGATGTACCATGGTTTATTTATTTGGAATTGATTTTTTAAAACCTAAGTATAGGGCTTTATAGCTTTCCCTATTACTTTTCATTTTGTCAGTTTCTTCCTATTATTCTAATCTGTTAAGATCTTTTTGAATTTTAATTCCATCATGCCATATCTTAAAAGGCATGCTTATTAAATTTATAGACCATACAAAGTTAGTGAGGATGGCTGTGTCAGTTGACCATATTGGGAGCCATGTCAGGCATGAAGCATGCTGGGACTGGGAGGCAACATGGTGGCCAATGGCACAGGTGTGGTCTGGTCTGGTCTGGTTTGGCTGGAACAGGAGGCCTGGGGAAGCTAACGGAACTTCTAGGTCTGGCTGTACCATGAGTAGCCAGGGAATGGCTAAGGTAGTGGGATATTAGCAAAGGTAACACAGTGTCAGGAAGCGCTTACATCACGACTCCAGGAGACTCTGACTTTTAGAACAAGAGCATGACGAAGGGTATAGGGAATAAGATATTCAGGCTTGGAGGAAGTTGTTGAGAAGTAAGTGGGATATCGAGAACTCCTTGCGATGTAGATTAAATTTCATAGCAAGAGCCTAAGAGATAGAAATCGGGCAAAAAAAAAGTCAGGACTGCTTCTGGGCACATCAGATACCAAACATTGTTGTCAGCACAGTTTAATCCAAGATCCATGGGATGATTTGAGTCCAACTTTAGTAATGACCAACTGAAAAATTAGAATATGTTTGGGACTACAGAGGGGCCTCAACCCCTCAGGTCTGAAGTATGCAAAGAAAAAGCAAGGCAGCTCCTGACAGCCTTTAAACCAGTTTTGTCTAAAAACATTTAACTGAGTATTTGGCTGTTTTCCTCAGGAATCTTTTTAATTTTTCCCCTCAGCTGCAGGTGTACTCTCCCAGAGAATCCAAACAATCACACCCTGCAGTACTGGAAGGACCACAACATCGTGACAGCAGAAGTCCACTGGGCTAACCTGACTGTCAGTGTAAGTCTGGGAGCTGCCCGATGTCCCAGCATTGTGATCACAGGTTTAGGAGGGACTTACGTGAAAGGGAGGAGTAGCCCTTTGGCAAACTCTAGCATTTACCAAAATAAAGCTTTTAAAAAAAACAATTCTTACACACTTTCTTTTATCCTTTTCTTGTACATAAGGGGAGAAGATTACCCTTCTCTTTTCTCCCCCTACATCCTACCCAGTGACCGTGTGCTAAGTATAGGTGGGGATGAAACCATGCAGGACAGGGGGCAGATCCAGACATGTGGGGTTGAATATTCAAGTTTGGAGGTCCTCTGTGAGAACAATACAAGTTGCCAGGGTCCTTCTGGAGCCTTGAAAGTAGTGTTTGTTCAGAACAGTTCTGGTTCTATGTCTTAGGACCATAAGTAGCCACCCTACTTGAAAGTGGCCTGTGCAAGAGAGGACCCTGCAACTGTATGAAGGTCAAGGGGATGCTGCTTGCAGCCTCTGCTCCCAACAACCATGGGATGACAGTGAGTGGTGAACTCAGAGGAAACAGCTATTTGTTTGGTTGTGTCTGCCTTTCATCACCCAGAATGTTTATTCCTCCAGGAATGCCAGGAGATGCATGGAGAGTTCATGGGATCTGCGTGCGGCCATCATGGACCCTACACTCCTGATGTCCTCTTTTGGTCCTGTATTCTCTTCTTCACCACCTTCATTCTCTCAAGCACCTTAAAGACATTTAAGACGAGCCGTTATTTCCCGACCAGAGTAGGTAGCATGTTCATGCATTTCTTTTATGTTAGAATCAAATATAACAGAACATTTTCTCAGCCTCTGTCCTTCTTACGGGGTTAATTGGCTGGGTGGAGAGCTCCAGATGTCCTGATGAGCCACACTGGCATTCTCACCTAGTATCTGGCAGCCTCTTTCATTGATCTGTGGTTAGGAATGAAGGGTTAATACTTAAAACCTTTTTGCAGTTAAGTTTAAGGTGGTAGTGATGCTTTTTAAGAGTTATTAAGTCTTATTTCCAGAATGCTGTTACATTTCATTTCCAGAATGCTGAGACACTTAGCACACAATAGCTACAGCTGGCTCTGGAATACAGTAAATTGTGGTTGTCACCTTGGATACTTTAGTGGACACAAAAATCTTCTTCCAGGGATGGCGTTTGTAATAGCTTATGAAATCACTGGTGACACTGACTGTAGCAACCAGCATGCTCCTAACTTAGTGTGTATGACTGTTTGAAGCCTCTGCAACTTTTCCATGATGCAGATAGCATTGTTTGTATTATGACCAAGGCTTTTGCCAGTTTTGCCAGGGCAAGATTAGAGGCTGAGTGTGGAGTAGCTACATGGGCCATTTCTTTGAAAGGGAGCTTGAGAAGGTGGAGAGTGGCTACTGGAACCTCATCACAGAAAGTTAATACTGAAAAGAATAAGTGCATGAATTATTTACATTCTTCAGTCACATGAAAACATCTATAATAAATGACCATTACATTTGTCATATCAAAACTATAAAAGGAAGATGGGTGATATACAGTGACCACAAAGTTTGTGCCACAGAAAGGCCCCCTAATGACTTGGGTTACATGTACTTCTACCACAGTATACCAAGCTAAATCTCAAACATACGAATCAGTGAGAAGAAGCCACATACCTTTTTTTTTGAGATAAAGTCTTGCTCTGTCACCCAGGCTGGAGTGCAGTGACATGATCTTGGCTCACTGCAACCTCCACCTCCTGGGTTCAAGCGATTCTTCTACCTCAGTCTCCTGAGTAGCTGGGACTACAGGTGTTCACCACCATGCCTAGCGAAATTTTTTTTGTATTTTTAGTCAAGATGGGGTTTCACTGTGTTAGCCAGGATGGTCTTGATCTCCTGACCTTGTGATCTGCCCACTTCAGCCTCCCAAAGTGCTGGGATTACAGGAATGAACCACCCCGCCTGGCCCATATACCTTTTTAATTTGCCAAAAAGGTAGAACAGTCATATATGAAGAAATACATTGGGTATTTGTAGTTTATTTAATGAATACAATCAGGTCAGTCGTGGTGGCTCACACCTATAATCCCAGCACTTTGGGAGGCCAAGGCAGGTGGATCACCTGAGGTCAGGAGTTTGAGACCAGCCTAGTCAACATGCTGAAACCCCATCTTTACTAAAAAAACAAAAGTTAGCTGGGAGTGGTAGCACAGGCCTATAATCCCAGCTACTTGGGAGGCTTAGGCATGAGAATCACTGAAACCCAGGAGGTGGAGGTTGTGGTGAGCTGAGATTGCATCACTACACTCCAGCCTGGGTGACAGAGTGAGACTCTGTCTCAAAAATAAAAAAAAATTTTTAAAAAAGAGAGCACAATCATTTGATGCCTTCTGAAATAAAACTGAGAAGAAATTTGTATTAGTGATGATACACTATTGTAGATAGTTTTTATAAATGTTTAAGGAGAAGATAATATAAAAAAGAGTATTCATTTGCAGGCAAGAGATCTACCATCAGCACATCAGAAATGGGGATGCGCTCCCAGTCTATTGGGGGATGGGTGGTAGTGGCCTTCAGAGAAACCTATTAATGTGGCCAGTGGTGTGGCCTGACCTGCAGTAAATGAAAAACCTTCTTGGTGTTTCATAGAGAAAATCAGCTATTGGGTGGGGCTTTATTTGTAGCTTTTTTTTTAATTGTATGCAATAATTTCTGACCTATACATGTATAATACAGCATTTTCAAGAAAAGATATTTTTAACTTAAATCATACCAAAATTCATAATATGATGATATTGTGAATGTGTGTGAATGTGTGTGAGACCTTTACAGTTCACTAGAAAATCTGTGATGGTTTGGTTTTTAAAGGCTAAGCAGTTGGTATTAAGCAAGTAAATATTTTAACGAAACTATAGCTCAGGAACAGTTTAAAATATTCGTTTCCCACTTAGATTTCAAGGAGTAAAAAGGGCTGAGTTATCAAGTGTCAAGAATTCACTTGGGTTTGTGACATTTGGTGGTACAATGCCAGATGCCCACAGGAGCGTAATATTGTACTTTGCTAAAAGTAGACAGATGAATTCTCTATTTCTCAGTAGCCATTTCCCCAAAAAGTATAATGTTTATTTTTAGTTAAAATAGTTAATCTTGTTTTACCATACCACATGATAACTCCTTGGTATCATGTGAAGTGCCCCAAATTTGTATTTTCTCATCTCTGAGCTCTTTGCCTGTCTCCATTTCTACATTTTTCTGGGGCCAGAGGCTCATCTCTGACCTTTTTTCATGTATCACCTCCTGATTTTACTTCACTGCTTATCTGCTGTGATCCACAGTGTTATTTTGGACACTTTAAGAATTTCAGATGTGGCTGGGTACGGTGGCTCATGTCTATAATCCCAGCACTTTAAGGGAGGTCAAGGCAGGTGGATCACCTGAGGTCAGGAGTTCAAGACCAGCTTGGGTAATATGTTGAAACCCTGTCTCTATTAAAAATACGAAAATTAGCTGGGTGTGGTGGTGGGTAACATGTTAAAACCCCGTCTGTACTAAAAATACAAAAATTAGCTGGGTGTGGTGGTAGCCTGTAGTCCCAGCTACTCAGGAGGCTGAGGCAGGAGAGTTGCTTGAATCCAGGAGTTGGAGGTTGTAGTGAGCTGAGATCACTCCACTGCACTCCAGCCTGGGCAACAGAGCAAGACTCCATCTTAATAATAATAATAATAATTTCATAGGCAAAGAAACTTTATATAATATTATGAAAGATCATCCTTTCCATTTTAGTTATTGCAGTATTTTAGTTGCAACCTGGCATTAAATTAGAGTTTCAAATGTGATGAAAAGTAGAATGATAGCGTTCTATAATTTTCCTACTGGTCTGCACCAAATTCCAGAGTCTCTGGAGTTTCTATTTCAAATTATTCAGTCGAATGTAAAAGGATTTATTGCTGTCTGCTTAACATATATTTGTTTGGTTGAAAGGATTTTTTCAGAAACTGTAGGAAAACGAAGCAGAACCAACTGGGTGAAATAAAGCACAAACACTGGATTAGGATGTGGTGAGTTGTGAACAATCAGGATTCTGGTTATGACTGGGGCCCCTGTCTCATAGGAGCTTAATGCCATGTAAGCCAGGGACACAGTATCCAAGGCCCATGGCCTAGAGACCTGGCTGCTGGCTGTGGACCTTGGGCAAGTCCCTCATCCTCCCTGTGCCTCACTCTCCTTATCTGCACAATGATGTCATGACACCTGCCGTCTCTTTCCAGTCTTACTTCAAGGATACAGTGAGATTTGATATGATGAACCAAGAGTAGAAGATGGTGTGCCATGGTGGGTCCTAGTTGAGCATGCTCCCTGCCTTCTCTTCTCTGACGTCTTCTTCAATTTGGGGACAAATGGGAATAGCAGAAGGAGAGGAGCTCATAGTGTAGAATTCTCTACTAAAGTGTGCCTACTGGTGTTACCTTCTAATGTTGAGTTGGATTTTCTAAAGCAGCCCCACTTTGTTACTGAAGTTGCTGACTCCTGTGGAAATCCCCCTACTAAGCAGCCTTACCAAATCCAGTTCCCATAGAATAATGACTCCACACAGGCATCAAAAATGGGTTGTCCTCTATTATGTTACAAAGCCTTTTTGGGCTATGGAAGATGATTGGGTATTTGGATTGAAATGTGGACAAAGGACCTGGGTGTGGTGGCTCACGGCTATAATCCCAGCACTTTGGGAGGCCAAGGTGGATGGATCACTTGAAACCAGGAGTTCAAGACCAGCCTGGCCAACATGGTGAAACCCCATCTCTACTTAAAAATACAAATATTAGCTGGGTGTGGTGGTGGTGTGTACCTGTAATCCCAGCAACTAGGGAGGTTGAGGCACGAGAATTGCCTGAGCCCAGGAGGTTGCAGTGAGTCAAGATCATGCCACTATACTCCAACCTCGGTGACAGAGTGAGACTCAGTCTCAAAACAAAAAATGCGAACAAAGATAGCATGTATATTTTGAGCAAAATGCACATTTTATAATAAATTTTATAAACTTTGTAAAATAAATGGTATAAAATCAGTATTAAGATTATATGCTATACATTACCTAATTTCATTAAGTAGAAAAACAAATTCAGCCCTTCTTATGCCTAAACATATAGTAAGAAAGTGTATTATGGCTGCCCTTTTTTCTGCCTCACAAAACAGAGGGCTGTTTCTACAAGGCAAAGTTTTGTATAAGTTCTATTCTTTTGTTTGTTGGTTTGTTTTAAGACGGAATCTTGCTCTGTGGCCAGGCTGGAGTGCAGTGGCGTGATCTCGGCTCACTGCAACCTCTGCCTCCTGGGTTCAAGCGATTCTCCTGCTTCAGCCTCCAGAGTAGGGGGGACTACAGGTGTGCACCACCACGCCCAGCTGATTTTTGTATTTTTAGTAGAGATGGGGTTTCACCATGTTGGCCAGGATGGTCTCAATCTCTTGACATCGTGATCCGCCCACCTTGGCTTCCCAAAGTGCTGGGATTACGGGCATGAGCCACCACGTCTGGCCAATTGCTATTCTTTATTTCAGTTTGAGAGTTGGGAAAAACTGGAACAAATAATGAGTTTCTTTCTTGCTTAAAAATGTACATATATGTGTGTCTTAATATATATAAGGTAGATTTCCCTGGAATAAAAGTCTAGAATGTACTGCTTAATTTTACACATATGTGTAGACAATATTATCTGTGAGTGAAAAGTGGAATAATATGTGGATTGGGTCAACTGATTATCAGCCTGTTAGGAGTCCTCTGTGTGAGACATGGTGGTATAATTGTGAAGTTCTCACTGTATGCAGATGTTCATGTGAAAGATAGTACTTTCTGTAAATATCTTTGATTTCCATTTGTATGGAATCCCAATGAACATATGTTTGGAAAACAATGTGTCAAAGTTTGTATTTTGTTTGTTGATCTAATTGCTCATGCAACTAATCAGAAATCCAGTTTGTCTCAAATTGGGAATTTTCTTTTAAAGGAAAAAAGAATACAGAAAAGACTATTGGAACAATCATGTTCAAATGACATTTTATATCAATATTGCTTCAATATTTTGGAGTTGACTAGGCGGTTTTCTCCTACCTACAATAGAATGTGCCTGCTGCTTCTCTTTTGCCCACTTTGGGCTTGCAGGAAGTACAATGGGAATAGCTTGAGCCTTTTGCTTGCTTTATAATTTATTCCCTTTACCTGAACTGCCTTCCCTGCAGTTCATAGTGAGAACAACTGGGTTTGTACCCTGACTCCACCTTAAGCGTGGTAGATAGGGCCAAGTCACTTTACTTCTCTGGGCATTTTTCTTTAAAACGAATGGGTTAAACTAGATGAGCTCAGAAGTCCCTTCCTGCCCTAACATTCTCTTCTATTTTTATTTTCTTGTGGTTACTGTTAGGGTCAGACATGTGAAATATGAGGGACCATTTAGAGGTTTAGATGTTATATTTTTGGATTATTACAGAGTATACACCTAAGTTTAGGACCTGTGTCATTTTTAGTGTCCCCACCCCATTTCTATTCCTGCTCCACTTGTCTTTCTTTGTAATCATCTCATTTTTTTCCAGTCTTGAAACTCACAACTTTGCAGTCCATGAGTTACTTTGCTACCATCCCCCTCAAAAACAAATATATTTAAAACACCCTCCTAGAAAAGCCTCCCAGTCACCTTCAGCTAAATCTGTAACATTTATAGAATATTTTAAAATTTTAATTCAGCTAGAGTTATGATCCCCAAACAAGTGCTGACAAAGCTGTCTATCACATAAAGGATGTCTTTTTCACCTTGTAGGTGTCATTGTTGCTAAATCACATCAAATACAGGCCTTAGGTGGGGAGACAGCAGGGGGCAGGGGCAGGACTAGGGGATAGGATTAGATAAAATTGTGATTCTATCCTTTCCTTTAGGTCAAAAAGCCTAAGTTTAAAACAAGGTTCTGGGTCAAGCACAGTGGCTTATGCCTGTAATCCTAGCACTTTGGGAAGCTGAGGCAGGCAGATCGCTTGAGCCCAGGAATTCAAGACCAGCCTTTGCAACATGGCAAAACTCTATCTCTACAAAGTACAAAAAAAAAAAAAAAATCAGCTAGGTGTGGTGGTCTGCGCCTATAGTCCCAGCTACTCAGGAAGGCTAAGGTGGGAGGATCACTTGAGGCCAGGGAGGTCAAAGCTGCAGTGAGCCGTGACGGCGTCATTGCACTCCAGCCTGGGCAACAGAGTGACACCTGTCTCAAAAACAAAACGAAACAAAAACCAAGGTTCTGTACTCTTAAGTTGGTATATAAATGACCTGCACAGTGTCACAGAGATTTCCTACTCAGTAAATCACTCTGAAAGAGTTTGCATAAGATTCTCTAGACCTGCAGTATTTAATGTAGTAGTCAATAGCTACATGTCACAAATGACCACTTGAAATTTGGCTTGCCAAATTGAGACTGTGCTGTACACATAAAATATATACCATGTCTTGAAGGATTAGTACCAAAAAATAATATAAAATATTTCATCAATATTTTATATTGATTACATACTGAAATGACAATATTTTAGATATATTAAGTAAAATAATCTGATAAATGTTATAATTATTTTCACTTATTTTTATATTTTTAATGTGGCTACTAAAAAATTTAAAATTAGACATGTGGCTAATGTACTTCTTTTTTTATTTTTTTTGAGACAGAGTATCATTCTGTCACCCAGGCTGGGTATAGTGGCACAATCTTGGCTCACTCCAACCTCTGTCTCCCTGAGTTCAAGTGATTCTCCTGCCTCAGCCTCCCAAGTAGCTGGAGTTACAAGCATGCACCACCACACCTGGGCTAATTTTTGTATTTTCAGTGGTGACGGGGTTTCACTATGTAGGCCAGGGTGGTCTTGAACTCCTGACATCGAGTGATCCACCTACCTCGGCCTCCCAAAGTGCTGGGATTACAGGTGTGAGCCACCATGGCTGGCCTGGCTAATGTACTTCTATTGGACACGCTACTCTACATTTACATGGTATGGGGTAGGCAGTGAAATACCATAGATAGGAAAGGTAATCGGCAAAGCATCCAAATGGACAGAAACAACACAAATATCTTTGCTGGCATCAGGAGCACTGTGTAGCACAGAACACCTCCCAGAAAGCAGAAAATTTTTTTGCCTAAAAACCACTGTATATATAAGACCCCAATTAAAAAACAAAAGCAAATGAGCCTGAAACTGTCTTCCCTCAGCTTTGCGTGGGAGCTGCTACCTTTGCACTTCTTTTTCTACCGTCTTCCAGGTGCCAAGGATATTAGCCACATAAGGGAGCTGAGCATATTCGTTTCATTTTAGGCATCATTCTTTTGTGGTTCCCCCAACCCAGGTATTGTTGAATCTGTTCAGAGCTGGGTAAAATACTATGCAAGTCTTGCTGCTCTCAATGTGCTGTTTCTGTCACCCTTGGTGGAGGCTGAGCCTGTTGTCAGCACCCACCAGCCCAGTAGGTTTTGATGCTGCCTCCTGAAAGAGATTGTATTTGATTCATTTTGCACTAGTCACAGTTGTTGTTTAAACTACATCAAATTTTGAGGGGAGAGTATTTGCCTGTGATGGAAAGAGAGATGATTTATTGCTTCAAGTGTTTTAAATTAAAAGCTATTCTCACACAAAAAAAAAAGAAAGAAAGAAAGAAAAAGAAAAGAAAGGGAGCTCAAATCAGAAGGAAATGGTAGTTTTTCCTTTAAGTGAGGTTTCAGCCAGACACATTTTCAATACGGGGTACATAAATGGGAGGGGAACTCAGTTAATTAGATATTTACTGTACATGCATGTATGACTAGAACACATTCTTAGACTTCAGTGAGCCTACATGGTAGTCACGAGAGGCACATATTAAACAAGTTCTAGGTCTTTGTTTCCTATCAGGACAAATAGTTAACAAGTGGCTATTTGGTACTGACTACTTTCTCAGGCCTGGGTTAAGTGCTAGGGGGATGCAACAGAAATTTAAAAGATAGTAACTATTATCAGATAGGAAGGAAAAACACGTGAAACAGGTGCCATATGCAACAGTAGTAAATAGTTGGATGCCCACCTGGGCATGTGCCGTAGGAGTGCAGAGGAGAAAAGGGCCAGTGGGCCCCAGGATGGTCAAGTCGGCTTCATATTGGGGATGGGGAGGTAGTGGATACTCAGAGAATGTATATTACATTCAGAGAACTAACAAAACTGTGGAGGAGGAGCTGGAAACCTTGGGCTTCAAAGCAAAGTGAAGTCAGGTTAAGGTACCAGTGATATTACGTATGGCTAAGGTATATTTTGCTCTCGCTCTTTTGAAAGCTTAGATTAAGGTAAGCACCAGTATTTGCCAGGCACTGCATTTTGTTGAAGCCACACTATAAAGTGAGACAGTCCTTTCAAGATGGATCCTAAATAGGATGGGAATCTCCAACAAAATAAAGATATGTGCTATGGAGGAAAACAAAGCAGTAAAGAAGTGCAGGGAGTGCTGGGGTGGAGGGAGGTGGCCAATTTTAAGTAGGATAATCAGAGAAGAGCTCAAGGAGAAGGTGATATTTGAGTTGAACCTGAAGGAGATGAGAGAGCTACCCAAGTGGTTACCTGGAGGAAAGGCATTTTAGGTAGAGGCATGAGCAAGTACAAAGACCCTGAGGTGGGAATGAGCCTGGCATGTTTAAGAAACAGCAAGATGGTCTGTGTGTCTGGATCAGAGTAGACAAGAAGGAGAGCAATAGGAAATAGGGTGGGAGATGTGATGATGCCAACTGTGTGAGCCGCATAGGCCAAGAAGGCCTTTTGGTCCAGAAGCCATTTCAGGATTTTGATACAGGAGTGACATGACCTAACTTGTGTTCCAAACGATTACTCCAGTGGCTGCATTTAAAAAACTGCAGGGCTGGAGGGCAAAGGCAGAAGCAAGTTAGGAGGCTGCTACCGTTACCCAAACTGAAGCTGATGATGACTTGGATCTGGGTGGGAGCAGTGGAGGTGGTAAGAAGTGATCAGACTCCAGATATGTTCTGAAGAGAGAGCCAACAGGACTTGCAAGAAGACTGGATATTGGGTATGAGGGAGAAGTGGAGTTGCTGCTCCTGCTGAGGTTTTTGGCTAGCACTGAGGACCTTGGCTGGTCCCAGAAAATCCAAGTTCCCAGAACTAGAGTCTCATCCTGGCCCTAAATGCCCCAAACAGAACTCTTCAGAGGCTGGTCTGGGTTATGCTAGCATTTGTGAGAGGGTTCATTTTGCCTCATCATATCCATACTTTATGGGCATTAATTGGGCAATTAACATATTCCTTTTGTTTACATTTGTTTGCATTAATTCAATTGTAAGATGAAAACATTCTTCTGAGGATTTTTAAGCCTTTTACAATACTAACCTCTTTTCTACTTTATTCAACCTGCCAAAACACGTTTCCAATTCTTTTTCATGCCAGGTACGTTCCATGGTGAGTGATTTTGCTGTTTTCCTCACTATCTTCACAATGGTGATTATTGATTTTTTGATTGGAGTTCCATCACCAAAGCTTCAAGTTCCCAGTGTGTTCAAGGTAAACAGATCTCAGAGTGCTTGGTACACTCATGTAATTTCATACACTCTAATGCCAAGTTAATTTCAAAGGCCTTTTCACATCCTAATCACGAGTTTTGCTGTCCTCTAAATCTGAACCTTAACTCCTCATACCTTGTCATTTAGAAAAGCAAACTTCAGACTTGGCTGAGTTCAAGTCAGAAAAGCCAGAGAACAGAAAAATCAAGGTTGTTTAATGAATGAAAATTATTATTATTATTAATACCACTTATTCTTAATATGTTAATATTTAAACAATGGAATGCGCACATTTACATAAATATATTCAGGACACTCTGGACACGTGGGTTTCTGGAACAAGCAACAGCACTTTCATTGAGCATTGGCTGTATAAGGGCACTGGGAAGGATGAAAAAGGTTAAGGACTTGGCCTGAGCCTTCAAGGATGGTGCCCCTTCCTTGTAGGAGGAGAATGGAACTAAGAAGAGCCTCGTCAGGAGTCTAGGACCCTTGGCAGAGTAATCATGACATCTCTTTTGAAGTCATATCAATCTGATTTTGTTGTTTGTATAACTCTCTCTAATATACAGTATTTTATACTATACATATTACAAACTATACCTTTCTCTAATATACAGTATTTTATATAAGAACCTATACAAAAAGTAAAACAAATGATCAATACATGAGGGCTCCAAATTGATTTCAGTTTGAGAGCACTGACTAAGTAGACAAAGAAGATAGAAAAGCTGAGCTCAGTTCCATAGATCCCCATAGTGGAGAGGAGAGAAAACCTTTGGCATACTCAGTGACTTAGGAAGAATGATGAAGTAGGAAGATGGGAGAAGTTGGTGAGGAGAAGGCCAACAGGTATAAAGGCAGTCCTTGACTTATAAATGCTCCCTTCAGTTGTCCCTTTGCTTTCTCTTTTTCCTTTCTACCCATGAAGTAGGCCTGTTGAAATTTCTTCTTCTATATTTTCTGAAAAAATTTAATTTTGTTGAATTTGCTGAAATGCCACCAGTTGGAAGTTTATGGACTAACCAATCCCTCTTGTAAGTATAATGCCTTCTAGAATATGGCATTCTTGCCTTTGTGTGAATGAGCACAATCAGCTTTCTCTCTAATACCTAGCTGAGATCAGTGCTGCAGGAGGAATGGATGTTGTGTAAAAATAGGTAATTTAGGAACATTAAACAGTCCTTGGAAAGGTTCCCTAAGGGATAGGCTTAAGATAGCCAGAAGGCACTGAATTTCTGGGACATCTGTGAATAAGGCCTCTGGGAGGTAGGACAGGGAGAAAGGGAAATGGGAGAATGTCAAAGAAAATGCTGCTCATGATGGGCTCCATTTTCAGGAGGCAGAGAAAAAGTTTCCTTCTTCCTTTCCCTCCCTATTGTACCACACGGCACTCAACTCCCAAGACCCAATCTGAAGGCTAGTACTATTACTAGGGGTATAATGTCATTAAGGGTTTATTTAATAAATTTTTGTGTTGGTCCGAGAACTTAACTACCACTTAGAGCATTGTTACTAAGAAAACATAGATTCTGTAAACTTTTAGAAGCTAACCCATTCATAATTTTGGACTTGGTGGTGTTATTAGTCTTTGGATCCTAGAGGTATGACTAATAAGGAACCAAATCAAATATAACAGTCTATGCTTTGTTTCTTGAGTTTAGGTCAACTCTGGGCCAGTTGGTATCCCTGGCCTTTTATCTTCTAGCACTACTTGCCAAAACAGGGCAAACTTGTCTTCCTCAGAGTACACTGCAGGGGTGGGGTAAGGATCTAGGTGAGTTTAGATAGGTCATGAACACTCCAATAAGATTTATAGACAGTTTTATTACAGGGGCATTGGAGAGGATCCTAGGTCAAAGAAACCCCCAACTTTAGCAGTCTTAGACTCCTTTTCAAGTCTCTGATGGCTGGACCCCTGTTTCACTACAGATGGGGAAAGCCCCTTGGAGCAATCCAGTCTAATCTAAGCCCAAGAGATTCCATGCAGATGGCTCTACTTTGCCTTTATTTATGCTGTAGACACACATTATATGGCTCTGGAGAGAAGTAGTAGTAGAATAGTCTAAGTTATTTATATTTGTCTTTGGAAGTCATTCAATTTTTTGACAACACATATAGTTGGTAATTATATGTTACTTGGGTTAATGTTGAGATACAGTTGTTTTTTCTCTACCCAGAGGTTTGGGAAGTAAGTAGAAGGAAGTGCAGGATTAATGAATATTTCACAAGAAATTGATAATTGAAGATTGACTGTTTCAAAGGGGATTTGGAACTACTACTGAGCAAAAGGGGTTTGCTTCCCAATGTGCTAGAAGCCAGTACTATGATACCAGGTTTTTGAGAAAAGAAAAGCTTTTTATTTCAAGTTTACTAACAAGGAGATAGGAATTCAGCTCAACTCTGTCTGCCTACACTGGCTTTACTGAAATAATTAGAAAAGGTTTTGGGGGTGGATTCTGGGATAGTAGATGACTGGTAGAAGGAAAGGGGAGGTCTGGAAAGTCCCCAGTCATTCATATTTATCTCTTCATGCTACCTCTGGTCCCATGTGCCAAGGGGTTTCAGCAAGTTGTTTCTTTTCTTATCTACCATCCTGTAAAACCAAGAATTTCTGTTAGTCATCGGTGTCTTTAACTCTTTGGGGAATGGTTTCAGAACAAGGTCACAGATTTCCTAACGAGTTGCTATATTTCATGCCTTTTTTTTTTTTTTTTAAAGGATCCTCTCTCAAGAATAAAAAGAAATATGGATATTGTGATTAAGTTTGATATGTTTTACTCTAATGACTATAGTTAACTTAAAATACAAAAATAGTATCTTTTCCCCCTTAGCCAACAAGGGATGATCGAGGATGGATTATTAATCCCATTGGCCCCAATCCCTGGTGGACTGTGATAGCTGCAATTATCCCAGCTCTTCTCTGCACTATCTTGATATTCATGGATCAGCAGATCACAGCCGTCATTATTAACAGAAAGGAACATAAGCTCAAGGTAAAAAGAGGCTCTGACCTAGAAGACTGCTATGGCAACCTGTTTTTTTTTTTTTTGTTTTTTTTTTTTAGGGTAAGGTCATCTAGACCAGAAACTGTAGAATCTGGATAAAAACACTCATAGAAGGGGTTCATAAGGGGTTTCCATTCCCTCCACTAATAACCAAGATTGCTTTGGAGATGAGACTAGAGTGGAGCATGGTGGTATGGTATGAAAGAAACGTGGACTTCATTATTCTCCTCTCACACCTGTGGAGAAGGTGATTGGGTAGAGTTCCTGGTGGTCCCTATATAGCTATATGCTTTGGGTCAAGCAACTGTACAGCTTGTCTTCCTGAGGTTCATTCAGGTGGGGGCCTGAGCCACTGTTTCCTAGAGGCAGATATTCTTTCATTGATATCTGTTACTATAGTTTCCAGACGAAAACTTGAACCCTAGGATCCTAGGAGGGTAGCAGAGGAGGCAAGCGACATCCAAATCTGTCAAGGATCTGGGAGTATGTGGTAGGAAGCCAATAAGGACATTTATCTCCAATTTCTATAGTTTCTGCCATCTAGAATGGTCAAGATATGGCATGATCTTTGGTTACTCTTCCAGAGAAGAATGGATCCTTGAATGTGTAAGACAGTAAGCTGGAGACACTTGGAAAAAGAATGAATATTGGCATATATAGGACAGGCTAAGATTCCCCTTTTTCTTCTTTGTTTCCTCCTAAACAGGAGGAGCTACAAGACTCCTCTTGAATCCCTGAGCTCCTTCCTTCCTATCCATACATCCCTTCCTGCTTTGGGCCTGAGACCCCTAACTCACTGTTCCGTGCCCCACTACCGCTAGCCTACCGATGGTGACAGAGACTCTGTTTCCCCACAGAAAGGCTGTGGCTACCACCTGGACTTACTGATGGTGGCAATCATGCTGGGTGTCTGCTCCATCATGGGCCTGCCTTGGTTTGTAGCTGCAACCGTCTTGTCCATCACACATGTGAACAGCCTCAAGCTAGAATCTGAATGCTCTGCTCCTGGAGAACAGCCCAAGTTCCTAGGCATCCGAGAACAGAGAGTGACAGGTCTTATGATCTTTGTGCTGATGGGCTGCTCAGTCTTCATGACGGCTATCTTAAAGGTAATCATCCCTTCACACATTCAGCAAATATCAAGGGCCTGATATGTGCCAGGAATCCTGCCAGGTGCTAGAAATACAGTGGTGCCAAACAGATACACATACAAATCTCTGCCCTGAAATAGTTTATTCTAGAGGGGTAAGACAGATAACATTTCGTTAAGGAAATTAGTTAAGAAAACAAACATGATAACTACGGAATGTGATAAGTGATATAAAGGAAATACACAGTGCTTTCTGGTGCTAAAGAGAATGGAGAGGGGTCTCTTTTAGTTAGGATGGTCAGAGAAGGCCTCTCTGAGGAGATGCTATTTAAGGTGAGGTGGAGCCAGCCATGCTATGGATGGTGGGAAGTGGCACGGAGGGAGGGGAGAAAAGCAGTCTAGTCAGTCCTTGAGGTGGAAAAGAGTAATATACGTTCTATGAAATATTAGGGCCATGTGGCTCACGGGCATTGAATCAAGGCAAGAGCACAGTGCGATGAGAAGGAAAGAGGGGGAGAGACAGATCATGTGGGGCCTTGTCGAAAGTGGGCAAGGTAACCTTTGAAGGGTTTTAACAGGAGAGGGACATGATCCAGCTAGTTTAGAAAGATCACTCTGGCTGATGTCTAGGGAAGAATAGAAGCAGACAGACCAGTGAGGCTGTTGCAGGTGACAGATGATGGTGGCTTAAATGAGAAAGCTGGTAGCAGGGACAGATAAAAAGGCATGGCCTCTGTATAGCTTGGAGGCAGACCCAAAGGTCTTGATGGTTGACTGGATGTGGAATGGGGTGAGGAAAATAGAAAAATCGAAGAAGCCTGTTAGTTTCTGACTTGACCATCTGGTGAAGAGTGTGGCATTTATTAATATGGAAAAGATTGTATGATTTTTGTGAGGGTTGGGACTGTGATCAGATTTGGAATGAGATGTCTGGGAGTCATCTAAGTGAAGAGGCTAGAGGAGGGTTCCAGATTAAAATATAAATTTGGGAGTCAACAGCACGTAGGTGGTATTGAAAGCCAAGGGAATAGGTGAGAGAACTCAGGAAAAAAAAGTAGACATAAAAGAGAAGTGGGACATAAGAGAAGAGCAGAGTTAGAGGTCAGGTAGAGGAAGAGATAGCAACAGAGTCTCAGAAGGAGCTGCCAGAGAGGTAGGAGGAAAACTAGGAGGGTGTGGTATCAGGGAAGCCAAGTAAGAAAAGTGTTTTAAGAAAGAGGGATTGGTTAGACACATCTAGGAAGATGAAGACTAAGCCAAGGCCATTGGGTTTAGCAACATTGGAGGCCTCAGGTCATTTGACAAGAGCATAGTCAGTGGATTGCATTAGTTTCTGCTGCCTGTAGGTGATGTAGAAGTAGAAGCAAAAGCAGAAGCTGACAGTGATAAAAATTATTTTGTTCTGAAATGAAATGATTACATGTAAGTTAAATCACAGGCCTCTATGTCTGGCTCTTCCTCCACCCCTATCTGGGAATGGGCAGGCAGGCAGACAGACAGACAGACACAGACACACACACACACACACACACACACACACACACACACACGCCTCTTTAACAGAAATGGTGCCTTTTAAATCTTCCACAATCTCAAAATCTTCCAAATCCTTAGGGATTTAGTATGTTTTAACCTGGAAACTATGTTACTGTCCAGTGACTTGAGGCAGGAGTTGGGGGTATCTTACCAGAGAAGGAATTCAGTGGAACTATAGGGTAGAAATCCAATTATAGGTGGCTAAAAAGTGAGTAGGAGATAAGGAAGTAAAGAGTGCAAGTGCGGGCAAATATTTCAAGAGGTTTTTCTGCTAAGCAGAATGGAAAAATGGCAGTGGCTAGTATGAGAAGTGGGGCTAAAAGAGAGGTTTTTTTTTTTTCTTTTTCTTTTTCTTTTTTTCTTTTTTTTTTTTTGGTACAGATAGAGGATGCTTTGAACATTAAAAAAATGTTTTGTGGGTGGAAGGCCTGCATCTGGGAGATTGGAGTGAGAAGGAAACTCTATGGCTGTATTACCAGGCACCAACCATTCTGGAGCACTGCCTTGTCTCCCTTGCCTCCTCTTTTCTTCTTTTTGGCAAACCTTCAACCACCCCAGCCTGTACCACAAATGCCCTTCAAGAGTGAGAACTGAGGGGATGGGAAGGATTTCTGAACTGTCTTCCTGTCCCCTCACTTCCCACTCAACCTTACCACCCACCTGTCCTCACGCCCCTTTCCCCCTCATATTCCCTGTCCCCAGCCTAACTCCCACTCTCACCTGGTCAAGGCACCATCTGGAAGATCCCAAACGTTGCTGCTTCTCCATGATAGAACCTGGAAGCCGTGGCAGTGGCCATCACCGGGCCTTTCTCTAACTGCTTCAGGACAATTCTCTTAGGATAACTATTCAGTAGTTCCACAAACAGCATCCAATTGGGATGTCTAGTCACTCTACAGCTGGAACATAAAATCCAATGGGGGATTTTCTAGTTCTTTCTTTTTTTTAAATTTTACTTTGAGTTCTGGGATACATGTGCAGAATGTGCAGGTTTGTTAATAGGTATAAATGTGCCATGGTGGTTTGCTGCACCCATCAACCCATCATCTAGGTTTTAAGACCTGCATGCATTAGGTATTTGTCCTAATGCTCTCCCTCCCCTTGCCCCCCGACCCCCAACAAATCCCGGTTTGTGATGTTCCCCGCCCTGTGTCCATGTGTTCTCATTGTTCAGCTCCCACTTATGAGTGAGAACATGCGGTATTTGGTTTTCTGTTCCTGTGTTAGTTTGCTGAGGGATTTTCTAAGAATTAGGTTTGGGAATATTCTTTAGTGCTAGAATAAAAACAAGTCCAATTTAGTTTTCAGCTCTTAGACTTTCCTTGCCTTGATTCTCTAGGCCCAATTTCCCTACCTCAGAGTCAATCTGAAGATTATTTAAGTTGACAGACATGATGTGATCGGAAAGTCATACTCAAATACTGTGTGGATCTTCAAGTGCAATATAATTATGTCGGTGTTTATCCCCAAACCTTCCCTCTCTGATAAGATATCTCCCCACTCTTGCCCTCAAGCCACTGGTCAGTAAAAAAGGAAACTTTTTTGGTTCATGTTAAAATACATCAAATCCTTGAGGAGATGATTGTGAGATAAGAATATTTAAAAGGCATTATTTCTATAAGAAAGGGGCGTGTATGTGTGTGTCTTTGTGTGTATATGTATGTGTGCCCATCCCCATGGAGGAGGAAGAACCAGACAGCTGAGATGGGAGGCCTGTGATTTAACTTACATGTAATCATTTCATTTCAGAACAAAATGATTTTTATCATTGTCAGCTTCTGCTTTTGCTTCTGCTCCTAAATCACTCACAGGCAGCAGAAACTAATGCAATGTTTCTGCAGGTATTTTGTGACTTTGTTTCATTCTTGGAAGTTTAAAAGTTTATATAGTTTTCAGTGTACTATGACACCAAATTTAATTTCTGGCCTTTCTTGTCTTTTTATCTTCAGTTTATTCCAATGCCAGTACTCTATGGAGTTTTCCTCTACATGGGAGTTTCTTCACTACAGGGAATTCAGGTATTGTGTGGTTCAGTCAGGGTAGTTTCTTCTCACTGCAGGTTCACATATCCTGTCCCAGGAGGGACAGCTCCCCAAGAGAAGCACAACTAGTTCTTGATAAAATTATTTCCTGGTCTTGCCACTTAGGCTATTTTAGACACTTATTAGAATACAGGGAAAACAACAGTCATGTTGGCAGGAGAGTACAGAGCCTTCCAGGGTGGCTTGGCTTGAAGTCATGGCTCCAGTCATTCATTAATTATTTAACAGACAATTTTTTGGCATGTATTAAATATTAGGTGCTTTGCCAGGTGCTGGTAAGCTTGGATCTGAAAGGCTGATCAAGAACCAAACTGGCTTTCACTCATGGACAGATCTAGGTTAGTGCCAGGCTAAAGTGTAAAAATGGGGTGTTTAACTTTGGGGGTACATTGGCAGAAGAGATGGGGGAATAGTGGGAGTTGCTCCTGGTAAGCAGATGTCACTTCCTGTTATACTCTGCATTTTTGCATCTATCAACTCATTGCACTAAGTCTTTCAAACAGAAAAATGAGGAGCTTGCCATTGATAACTTGGGTACTCCAGACAATATAATAAATTAGGCTGATTATTCTTTGTTCGAATGGAATGTCCAATGGCCATTTTTATACACTGAGTTCTAATATGAACTTGGGCAGATTATTTAATCTCTGGTTCTCTTTTTTCCTTTTTGTAAGGATGATCATTTTTTC
The DNA here is from genome assembly GCF_030222135.1 of Aotus nancymaae. Lineage (NCBI taxonomy): Eukaryota > Metazoa > Chordata > Mammalia > Primates > Aotidae > Aotus > Aotus nancymaae. The sequence goes on from NW_026988428.1 coordinate 35,376,070, forward strand.
TGTATTTAGGATGTTAAGAAGTTTCACTTTATCTTTTCACTATGAATAATCAATGAATAGCTCCAAACTCCTAAAAGAACAAGTAAGAGATTTGGTTTTGATAATAAGCAAAAAGATGTAATTGGCTTATTTTGTTTTCAACAGTCCCTAAGAAAGAGCTCTCTTAGGAGCCACAGAGTGGGATAGGAGAAAAAAGTTTGAACCTAGAATTAGAAAAGATGGATTCAAATCTTGACTTTGCCACTTACTAACCTTGGCCAAATTGCCTGGTCTTCTAAAGTCTCAGATTCCATTTCTGTCCAGTGGAAATGGTATGACCTGCCTTTCAGAGCAGGTGATGTAAGAGACATGAATGAGTCTAACAAGGCTTCTGACCCAGAGAGTCCTCCTGAAAATAAATGCCAGTTCCTTCCTTTCAGTTCTTTGATCGTCTAAAGCTCTTTGGGATGCCCGCAAAGCACCAGCCAGATTTTATCTACCTGCGGCATGTGCCACTGCGCAAAGTGCACCTCTTCACCCTCATTCAGCTGACCTGTCTTGTCCTGCTCTGGGTCATCAAGGCCTCTCCAGCTGCCATTGTTTTCCCAATGATGGTAAGGTGATTTTTAAAAAATAAATTACTATTATCGTTGTTATTTTTTAAATTGTGGTAAAATGTTCTAACTATAAAATGTACCATTTTTAAATGTAGAGTTGAGTGGCATTAAGTACCTTCACATTGCTGTGGGAGCCATTACCACCCTTTAGCTCCGGACCTTTTTACATCTTGCAAAGCTGAAACTCTGTACCTGTTAAACACTAAATCCCCATTCTCCCCTACCCCGAGCCTCTGGCAACCACCATTCTACTTTCTGTCTCTGTGTATTTGATTTTTCTAGGCACATCATATAAGTAAATCACAGAATTTGTCCTTTTGTGACTGGCTAATTTCATTTAGCTTAATGTCTTCGAGCTTCATCCATGTTGTAACGTGTCAGAATTTCCTTCCTTTTTAAGATTGAATAGCATTCCACTGTATGCAAATACCACATTTTGTTTATCCATTCACCTGTTGATGTGCACTTGAGTTGCTTCTCCCTTTTGGATAGTGTAATAGTGCTGCAAATATGGGTGTACAAATATCTGTTTGTGTCTCTGTTTTCAATTCTTTGGGGTAAATACCAGGAGTGGAATTGCTGGATCATATGGAAATTATATCTTTAATTTTTTTCTAATCCTCTAGATCCACACCCTCCTGGTGGGTTTCTCAATTTTGTCAGAATACATACAAGGCTTTGCCTTTGTGTGTTATGTTCATGGGTTAAAAAATAGCAAATTACTGGGAACTCATAGAAGGGATCCTATCAATTCCAGAAGTATTAGGAAAGTAGTCACTATCATTAGAGAGAAATGTACTTGAGTTTAATAAGTCTGAATTGCCTCATTCCTTGTCCAGTCACCAAGTATAGCTGATGAACACCAGTCCACTCAGACAGGATTAATTCTTTGTTTTTCTTTGGCTAAAATGGCCCTCATGAGAAAGTGGAGCAGCAGTTGGGATGCCCTGGACCTGCCCGTACTGGGGAAATCAGCTGTCAGATTTTAGGCAAGTAACTTTCTCTCTCTGGGCCTCAGTTTCCTCAATTATAAAGTGAGTGTCAGGCCAGGCCAGGGAGCAGAGACAAAAACCCCTAGAGACACATGATGCAGGCCCAAAGCAAGGATTTGCATAGGGGAATTTATAGGCAAAGGATCAGAGGGAATAAAGATGATCCTCTAAGAACCCATCATCCCACTGTGAGGCATGCTTGGGCTGGCTGTGGCTGGTCCCACCATGGCCCAGCGCCTGAAGAGGCTTTCTACCCTCCTGCTGTCCTGTAGCCTTGCTGCTGACCCCTAACTATCTGCAGATGATGAACTCCTCTTTTCAATGATGGAATCCAGATAGCTGCTCTCTAAGTTGTAGGGCTGTTATGATGATAGGTAAAATACTGTATGTAACATATTGTACCTGGGACAAAGAAAGCATTCAATAAATGGTGACTCTTATGATTATTATGAGTTTGATTTTGCTTGAACTGTCCTAGTCTGCCATGAAAATAAGGCTTTGCTTTTAAGTCCAGGAAGGAAATTAGTCCCTTTCATTCACTTTCTTTCTGATTTTTCTTCAGGTTTTGGCCTTGGTTTTTGTCAGGAAAGTCATGGATCTCTGTTTCTCTAAGCGAGAGCTGAGCTGGCTAGATGATCTCATGCCTGAAAGCAAAAAGAAGAAGTTGGATGATGCCAAAAAGAAGGCCAAGGAGGAAGAGGTTGTAGTCCTTGCACCAACTGTATACCTGGGGCCCTCAAATTACAGACCATAGGAAGGGTCACATGAAAAGCCAGCATGTCTGAAATCCCAAGGGTTATATTTAGGAGCTGGGAAGATTACCCCAGAGATGTTCTCAGCTAAGAATGGATTAGGGATTCTTGCTCCTGTCTGTACTTCCTTTTTTGGGTTTGACAACCAGTTATTTTTTCCTTTGTCTACAACCAACTCATCAGGTTCATACCTAGAATGTGAATATATGATATGCAAATTCATGGCTTATTAGCAGATTCAATGGCTCCCATTCTTTCAAAAGGTCTAATTTGACAAATACATAAAACCCATTATTTCCTAGAATGTTTGTAATGTATCTAAATGCAAATGGTGCTGTGGTTGGCACCATGCAGAGATAACTTGGATAGGACTTTCTGTCTTTTTTCATTTCCCTCAGCACTTAGCATCTTGTCATCTACACAATGGACCCTCAATAAATGGCCTATATATACAAAGAAAGAAAATGTAGCAAAATGAAAATACCAGACCAAGAAATGAGTGAGCTGGGAAGTGTTTCCGAATACAGTTAGTGCCTAAAATAGTGTCCTTTGAAAAAACTTTTTAAAGACTTTTTGTAGGCCAGGCACAGTGGCTTATCCCTGTAATTCCAGGGCTTTGGGAGTCAAGGCAGGAGGATCACTTGAGGCCAGGAGTTTGAGACCAGCCTGGGCAACATAATGAGACCCTGTCTCTACAGAAAAAAATCAAAAGAATTAGCTGGATGTGGTGGCATATACCTGTAGTTAGCTACTTGGGAGGCTGAGGTGGAAGGTTGCCTTGAGCCCAGGAGGTCGAGGCTGCAGTGAGCCATGAGGATGCCACTGCACTTCAGCCTAGGCTGAGTGAGAGCCTATCTTGAGAAAAAAAGAAAGACTGTTTTTTTCCCATAATATCTTGAACTTTAAAAACCTTGTATTTCTAAATAAGCTTCAACAATTGTAATATATAAAATCAATGGAAGAAAACTTTAAAGAGAATATTGATAGAATTCATTATGTAAAATGTGATGCTTTCAGGCATCAAAAGCTCTGTAAACAAAATTTTAAAATAACAGGTAAGTTGAGACGTGCTAATATCATTACTATTCAAATAATTCTTATAAATTAATAACAATAATATGAATTTGAAATGAGCAATGGACATATATAATTTACAAAAGAAGAAGTACAAATAGCCAGTTGCCTTACAACAAAAATTTCATTCTTATTAATAATCAAAGAAATGATTGTGCAGCATCTGGATTTTATGAAATGAAAATCAGTATTAAAAAATAAAAAAGAGGTTGCTTCTCAGCCTTTTAGCTAAGATCAAGTGTAAAAAATAAAAAAGAAATGAAAATTTCAACAAGGAGAATACACTTTTTTACTTCTCGAATTGACAAAGATTTTTAAAAGATAAAAGCAAGTGTTGGCAAGACTGTAATTCAAATGGGCTTCTCATACACTAAAAATGGTAATATAAGTTGCATATATCTCTTTAGAGGGCATTTTAACCATAGAGGCTTAAAAATGTCTATGCCCTTTGGCCCAGTAACTCTAACATTTAAATTTATCCTGAGGATATAATTAGCAATGTAGACAAAATATTTTAATTGTGGTGGCATAAAGAAAAAAGAAAAATTAGAGTAAATATTTTACAATAGAATATTGTACAACAGTTTAAAAATAAAATTTAAAAAAATTCTTAATGATATGTGCTGTAATCCCAGCTACTCCAGAGGCTGAGGCAGGAGGATCGCTGGAATCTGGAAGCTGGAGATTACAGTGAGCTGAGATCACACCACTGCACTCCAGCCTGGGCAACAGAGACAGATCCTATCTCAAAAAAAAGAGGCCAGATATGATGGGTTACACCTGTAATCCCAGCACTTTGTGAGACCAAGGCAGGCAGATCACCTGAGGTCAGGAGTTCGAGACCTGGCCAACATGGTGAAACCCCGTCTCTACTGAAAATACAAAAAGATTAGCCAGGCATGTTGGCGCATGCCTACGATCCCAGCTACTCAGGAGGCTGAGACAGGAAATCACTTGAAACCGGGAGGCGGTGTTTGTAGTGAGCCAAGATCACCCCACTGCACTCCAGCCTGAGTGACAGAGCAAGACTTGGTCTCAAAAAAAAGAAATAAAGAAAAGATATGTGGACACGTTTCTGACATTTTATGTGAAAAACATAGAGAATGTAAAATGGAGCATACAGTAACAATGTCAATCTCACTTTTACTAAAGCATATACACATATCATACACACACACACACACACATACACACATGCATACCCCCCCACACACACACCCGAAAAAGATTGGAAGAAAATAGACCAAAATGTTTATTGTGGTTCTCTATATCTTTCTAGGCAGTAAGATTATGCATTTTTTGATTAATTTCCTTCTTTCTTCCATATTTATTGAATCCTTAGTCTGTTGTCACTGTTCCAGACACAGTAGTATACAGGACAGCGAGAGTCCCTGACCGACCCCATGGAGCTTACATTCTCATGGAGGAGACACCATAGACAAAGAAAGAAATATATATTTGTTTTCTTGGTTATAGTGCTATACTTTTACATATATATATATAATTTTAGGTAGTGGTATGTTTTAAGAAGGTAGGAGTGAGGGAGTTACTTTATTTAGGGTGATTAGAGATGACACTTCTGAGGAGACATCTGAGCAGAGACCTGAATAAAGTGAGAAGCAAATCATGAGAATATCTGGGAATAAGAACATTCCAGGCCAGGTGTACAGAAAACACAAAGGTCTTGAAGGGAAGAATGAGCTTGGTGTGTTTGAGGAATACCAAGAAATCTAGTAAGACTGGAAGGGACAGAGTGGTAGCAGGGAGACCAGCTAGGAGGCTGGCAGCAGCTCAAGCAAAAGGGGAGGGTGGCTTAGGCTAAGGAGAGGTGCTGAAAGTGGCTGAATTGGGCACTTATTTGAAGATAGAGCTGATGGTTTTGCTAATGATGGTGGGCATGAGTGAAAGAGGAATCAAGTATGACTCTTAGATTTTTGGACTGAACAATTGAATGAATGGTTGTGCTATTTATTAAGATGAGGAAGACCAAGGAGAACAGCAGGTTTAGGAGGAAAATCAAGAGATCTCCTTTGGATGTTAAGTTCGAGGTGGCTGGTAGACATTACATTCCTTATTTTCCAAAATTCCTGAAGTAAACACGTATTTGTTAACACCTGTGTTACTTTATAAAATTATTTTAAAAGCTAAATAAAAGAAAAAGATGAAGACTTGTCCTCCAAAATTTCTCCACCTCATATCCAACATTTACATTCATTTCTTTGTTATTTTCAGTTTTTTAACATAGTTTTCATATAACTATGATAATTATATAATTGTGAGTTTATATCTATATATATAGCACATATATATTCTGATTTTTCCCCTCAACCTGATTTCATAAGACACTTTCATGTTTCTATTTGTCTATATCATGATCATGTTTTTTAGATGGATGTATAACGTTCTATAGTATTATCTCATATTTAATTTCAATATTTTTGTTAAAATTTTTATTTGTTTTAGGTTTTATTATTAATTATATTACTTTAAACATCTTTGTACAGATAGCTTTTTGTCTGTAATTATTTTCTTCAAATTAGTGGGATTATTTTCTAAGAAAACATTTTATTATGGATTTCTAAAAAAAGTTATTTTAGATTCAGGGCCTGTGCAGGTTTGTTACATGGGTGTATTGAGTTATGCTGAGCTTTGGGCTTCTAATGATCCAGTCACCCAAGTAGTGAACATAGTACCTGACAACCCTTCCCCTGTCTTCCCCCTTTTGGAATCCCCATTGTTTTTTGCTCCCATCTTTGTGTCCATTTGTACCCAATGTTTAGCTCCCCCTTACAAATGAGAACATGCATTATTTGGTTTTCTGTTCCCACATCAGTTCACTTAGGGTAATGGCCTCCAGCTGCATCCACATTGCTGCAAAGGACATGGTTTTGTTCTCTTTATGGCTGTGTAGTATTCCATGGTGTATATGTACTACAGTTTCTTTATTCAATCCACCATTGATGGGCACCTGGGTTGATTCTGTTTCTTTGCTGTTGTTAATAGTGCTGCAATAAATATATGAGTGCAGATGTCTTTCTGATAGAACAATTTATTTTCCTTTGGGCATATACCAAGTACTGGGATTGCTGTGTCTAATGCTATTTCTATTTTTAGTTCTTTCAGATATCTCCAAACTGCTTTCCACAGGGGCTGAACTAATTTGCATTCCCACCAACAGTGTAGAAGTGCTTCTTTTTCTCTATGACCATGCCAGTGTCTGTTATTTTTTGACTTTTTAATAATAGTCATTCTGACTGATGTGAGATGGAGTCTCTTTGTAGTTTTGATTTGCATCACTGATGATGAATAATGTTGAGCATTTTTTCATATGTTTGTGGGCCATGTGTATGTCTTCTTTTAAGAAGTGTCTGTTCATATCCTTTGCCCTTTCACTTCTATGTATTAATAACACCCAGGCTGAGACCAACAAAGAACACAATCCCAACTATAATAGCCACAAAGAAAATGAAATACCTAGGAATACACCTAATCAAGAATGTGAAAGATCTCTACAAGGATAACTATAAAACATTGCTGAAAGAAATCAGAGATAATTCTCTGAAAAAGAAATCATCTCTGATTTCTCTCAGCAGTGTGTTGTTTGTTGGTTCGTTTTGAGATGGAGTCTTGCTCTGTTGCCCAGGCTGGAGCGCAGCGGTGTGATCTCAGTTTACTGCAACCTCCTGCTTCTGGGTTTGAGTGATCTTCCTGCCTCAGTCTCCTGAGTAGCTGGGATTACAGTGCCTTCCATCATGCCTGGCTAATTTTTGTATTTTTAGTAGAGACGAGGTTTTGCCATGTTGACTAGGCTGGCCTCGAACTCCTGACCTGAAGTAATTGATCTGCCTGCCTCGGCCTCCCAAAGTGCTGGGGTTAAGGCATGAGCCACCATGCCAGATCTCTCTCTTTTTTTTTTTTTTTTTTTTTGAGACAGTGTCTCGCTGTGTCACCCAGGCTGGAGTACAGTAGCATGATCTTAGTTCACTGCAGCCTCCGCCTCCCGGGTTCAAGCGATTCTCCTGCTTCAGCCTCCTGAGTAGCTGGGACTACAGATGTGTACCACCATGCCAAGCTACTTTATATGTTCTTAGTAGAGATGGGGTTTCACCATATTGGCCAGGCTGGTCTCAAACTCCTGACCTCGTGATCCACCTGCCTCAGCTTCCCAAAGTGCTGGGATTACAGGTTTGGGCCACCGCACCCGGCCACCCTGACCTCTTTCAGCAGTGTTTTGTAGTTCTCTTTGTAGAGATCTTTTACCTTATGGATTATTTTAAACCTACAAAAGTAGAAAGGAAAGACTTCTTATTGTTAATAATTTGGTTATTTGGATTAGCATCCAAAGAAGAGCCATATATTGCAATTGGTTGATATCTTTCTTAAATCTTTTTAGGTGTTCCCTTTCCATTTTTTTTTTTAATTGAAGAAACCTCTAGGACTTCTCACCATTTAGATTTTGCTAAATATGTTCCTTCCCTTGGTGTCATTTAAAATGTTCTTCTGTCCTCTATATTTGTAGTAAATTGGTCATTAGATCTAGAGGTTTATCAGATTGACTTTTTTTCTTTAATACTATTCCACATGTATAAATATCTAGTTGTCTCTCATTTTGTGATAACTCAAATCTATGAAAGAAACTAATCATATTCTTTATAATAAATGTGAAATGAAATTAGGTAGAAATTGTGGTGGTAGAAAAATGGGCTGGTGAACTTACAGTCTTACTTGTTCCAAGATAAAATGATGTTTCTTTTTCTTCTAGGAGGCTGAGAAAATGTTAGAAATTGGGGGAGACAAGTTCCCCTTAGAGAGGAGGAAGTTACTAAGTAGTCCTGGAAAGAACAACAGTTGCAGGTAAAACTTTCAAACACCAAGGAGTTTACTTTTTTGGTTATTCTATAAGTGTTCTGGCTTTGTGGTGGTGGCGATGTCACAAATGCAGCTCTAGCATAAAGGGCTAAACATTCAGCCTCCCAGTTCCACCCTGTGAAAATACCTTTTCCATCTCATTGTTTATTGAATACCTGCTATATACCAGATACTATATCAGGTTCTGGGAATCACAAGGAGAAGAGAGGTAAGAAAACCAATGTACTGAATGCCTCCTTTGTGCTGGGATTGTGCTAGAAGGTTTACTTATGTGTTGTCAGTTAACTTGTACTGATATGTATATCACTATCTGCATTTGTACAAGTGAAGAAACTAAGTCTTAGAGGGTTTTAGGTAATTTTATCCAAAGTTACAATGATGCTGAGTAGAAAGATTTGGATTCAAACCCCCTGGTCCTTCTTCTATTCCTTAAACCAGTGCTCGTTTGCCTTTCATTGCCACCTTCCAAAGATGAAAAGGATGTGTTCTTTATTTCCAGAAAGTTCTCAGCCTGGAGGGCATGAAATTCCAATGCTTGGGCAAGCTTTTGGGGATAGGCAGAAATAGTCAATGTTAGCTTGGCTTGTGGCATCTATAGTCCTGGGAGCAAGGAGGAGTTGAACTGGGATCATGAAAATTCCTTACTTCTGCCAATGATTTTAGCCACTTTCTCTATCAAACCTATTCATCATCACAAATGACAGGAAGCTTAATTGGTGCATTTGTAGTTTTACTCCTGGTATCTTGTTTCTGAGTTGAAAGAGGTATGCATAGGCTGAAAAGCCTAGCGGTCAAGAAGGGGCAGAGAAGGAAGAGAGCAGGATATCTGGGTCATTCAGATCCTGAAAAATTTACTGCTGAATCATTGAGTTGGTTGTGCCTTATACTCTGGGGGAAATTAGGACAGTTTGTTTCTTAATAATAGTCTTGGTTCTTAATAAACTTTCTACAGTTTGTTTTGAAAGGAGCCATGAGCTTTGAATTATCTGATGGCAAAGTAGGAACAGTGTTTCCTTTTTAACAGGATGCTGCCTCTTCTTTTGTCATTTTAGAAGGAGATAATCTGGCTTGCGGAAAACGTCAAACTACTCTGTCTCTAGGAAACCTAGAGCTGGGTTCAAGGTCTTGATTCTCTACTTGTTGTTTTTTGACCTTGGATAGTCACTTAGCTCCAAGAGCTTTCATTTCTGCACCTTCAAAATGAGGATGTTAATAAACTCTGTTGCTGTGATAGTTAAGATATTAGGAAAGTCCTTTGTGAACTACGAATAGAAGAGATTTGGCTGTGTATATGGGAAAATGAATGAAAAGTGCCTGGCACACAGCAGGTGCTCAGTAAGTGGTAGTTCCTGATGCTTCACTGTTGATAACATAGCATTGTCATCAGCATCTCCAATGAGGCCTTTCCGAGGAGTGCACAACTGGGGATAGGATTGGCTGCCACCTGGCACACCAGCCCAGCCTTCAGCACCACCTCATGGGCCACCTTGCCTCTTCCCATTCCGACCTCAGTGGCTGCAGAAGAAAGATCAGACTCCATCTTGTTCCCAGAGTTCCTGAGAGCTGTTAGCTGGATGGTCTCAAACTCCATCTTTTCCCTTCTGGTGGGGCAGTGATCATTATAGACTGTGCTATGTATTTTACTTGTATGTCTGACATTCACTGTCCTAATCATTGATTTCAGATGTGACCCGTCTGAGATTAATATATCTGATGAAATGCCTAAAACCACAGTCTGGAAAGCTCTCAGTATGAATTCTGGAAATGCAAAGGAAAAGAGGTAAAGAGAACTGTAATATCTGATTTTTATTTATTTCTGACTTTTGACAATGGCAGTATTGAAGGCAAAATGTGTTTTAGTTGTAAAATGGAATTTGTCTAATAAATAGCACTTCCAGGAACTGCCGCTAATCCCATAAGAATACCTATAAGCCAGTCGGGCATGATGGCTCACACCTGTAATCCCAGCACTTTGGGAGGCCAAGGTGGGCGGATCATGAGATCAAGAGATCGAGACCATCCTGACCAACATGGTGAAACCCTGTCTGTACTAAAAATAGAAAACTTAGCTGGGCATGGTGGCAGGCACCTGTAGTCCCAGCTACTTGGGAGGCTGAGGCAGGAGAATCGCTTGAACACGGGAGGTGGAGGAGGTAGTCAGCTGAGATCGCGCCACTGCACTTCAGCCTGGCAACAGAGTGAGACTCTGTCTCAAAACAAACAAACAACAACAATAACAAAAACAGCTATAAGCCTTAAAAAAGTAAAAATGTTTTCTAAATATTTGGTCAGGGTGTTTTTTTAAGCAGCCTGTTTACACAAGTCCAAAGTCAGGATAGGATTATTTTGGCATATAAATTTGCTTTGCCTATTGATTTCCTTTAATCTTCTTTCTAGTCTCATTTCAGAATCTAAAGGGCATGTCTCTGGTTACTGCAACCACACAAATAAGAAAATTGCTAAAATATTCAGATAGTGTTGATAGTACTGATACATTCTTTAACCTATTTAACTTGTTATATATGAGAAATACATTTGAAATATTAAATTGTAACTTTTATCTTTCTTTTTTTCTTTCTTTTTTTGTTTGTTTGAGACAATCACTCTCTATCTCCCAGGCTGGAGTGCAATGGCATAATCTCAGCTCACTGTAACCTCTGCCATGCGGCCTCAAGCAATTCTTCTGCCTCAGCCTCCCAAGTAGCTGGGAGTACAGGTGCATGTCACCCCCACCGGCTAATTTTTGTATTTTTTTAGAGACGAGGATTTACTGTGTTGCCCAGGTTTGTCTGGAACTCCTGGACTCAAATGATTCTCCCTCTTTGGCCTCCCAAAGTGCTGGGATTACAGGCATGAGCCACCGCACCCAGCCATAACTGTTTTTCTGTTTTGAAACCAAATACAGTATATTATTTGCTTATATCATAGATCAACCTTAATCAGGTTAATGAAGACAATGGAAGAGCTTGAGGCATTTTTGCCTGCATTGAGGTAGGCTATATGCCCAAATTTCTTGAATAATTTAGTCCAGATACCATTTAAGTATATGTAAATAACTGAACACAAAATCTGAAGCCTTCTTAAAGTCAACTTTTCTAGTTAAAAAAAAAGCTAGGAGTCAGGAGACCTAGTCCTTCTATTAATTCCGTGTATAACTTGGCAGACCACTGTTTCTGGCATTCAGTTTACTCAGCAGGAAAATGGAGATAATAATAACTAACTGCCTCACTCCTGAGGCTGCTCCGAGAGATTGAAGTGCACTGAGAAGTCACAACCACTAGTGGGTGGTAGTGGTGATTTATGTCTTCATCGAATGGGTTAAAATAAATCTCTGCTGAATGTGAGTGAAATATAGAATCTTGTTTCCTTCAGAGGAAAATCCAGGCAGCTGTCGAAATGTATAACGCACATGGTTATTTTTAGTTGAGAACTAGTCTACTTGTAAATGAACTTAAAATATAGCCAGATCCAAATTGTGGTGACATCTTCAAAGTATTGTGTTAAAAGGAGGAATGAATCATATGTTCCCTTTTCGTCTAATTGTAACACTTTTATTCAGTCTCTTCAACTAAGAGTCTTTGCTGGGATGGAAGATTTGGGCCGTGTGGTGCCTCAGGGAAGTTCTGGTTACAAAGAAAATGGTGAGTCTCTCAGAGAAGAAGCAAGACCAAGTCTGGCCCTGTCCTTGGTCATCTCAAAGCCATGCCGAAGCATTCAGTTATTCTTCCTGTGCACTGGAGGGCATCCAGCTATCCCCATACCAGCAGCCAGTTGCCAGATGTGAATGTGGAAGCAAAAGACCACTTCCTGTTGGTTCTTCTCCTCTTCTTCCTTCTTTTTCTCTTTAGAATGGCCACCATTGAAGACCTAGCTTCCCATTTTCCAGACATTTTCTCTGAAATTTTCTGCTGGCCTGCCAAGCCATATGGATTCATTCTGCCACTGAGGAGCCCTTCAGTGAGGTCCCTTTTCCTGAAGGATGGAGTGGGGAGTACGAGGGGAACAGAGAAGAAACTCTCTCTGGCTCTCCAGTGTTCTTAGTGTCTGCAGGCTCCTAGGCAGCCCTGGGCCTTGATTTGATTACCTCCCCGGGGGATGCTGGTCAGACCCAGAGGTTGTCAGGAGGTCGGCTACCAGAAAGATCCATGATCTGGGCATTGGCAGTGCCTGCTACCACAGCCAGGAAGATGCCTCTGACCTGGGTGTATCTCCATCACTCCCTAGCAGCAGCCTGCATAACTGGCAAGAACCTTGGATGATACAAGGGCCAAGAAGGGACATTTGAGTTGTTTCGCTTAGATAGGAAAAGAATCTGGGGAAAATCAATAGTAAGTGAGGATGAGCAGCTTCTCTTCGTTTTCAGTGAGGATAGAGTGAGAGATTGAGCTTAGATTGCAACAGAAGGAATTAGTTTAGATACCAGCCTGAAGATTTGTCATAGTGTCTGCTTTCTAGATATCTGGGAAAGATTTGGTAATAGTGTTTGTGAATAGAAAGGAGGATGTGATGTTTTTATTGCCCATTTTGCGGGACCGTTTGACTTCTTGCTGCTGTCTCTTGAGGATATATTCCAATTCCATCCTGGCGAGATCCAAGTGCTTATGTACTGTCTCCTTAGCTGCCTTAGTAGTGAACGATCATCAGTTCAATGGACCAAAATCACCTTCAGCCATGTGGTTTCTTCATCATCATGGATTTCTTTTGGTTGGCAAACATTCTGGTTCTGAGATGTAAAAAGTCACAGTGGGAAATGAACTGTAAGTGGTGAAATTAGTTTTGGTATTTAATTTAAAACTACATTTATGGTTTTCTCTTCTCTTCTATGTTACAATGAATGTAAAGTATTAGGGATCCAGTGCTTATAAACCTTTCCCTCCTTTGTGCACAGACTGTAACTAGCAAGCCCATTAGCACCCAGAGAATCCTATCATGTTAGTTTCCCATCCTGGAAAATCTTTGTACAGTGGGAAGTTCCCCAACGTGTTTTTCTTTCTTAGGTGAAGGATTGGTTATATCAGTTTATTGAATTTTGCATTCCTTAAACTCGTAAAATATACTAATGTATTCTAGTCTTACTCTAAATACTGTTGATATTAAGGGAATTCTGCATTTCTTTCATATTCCCTATCTCATAGGGCCACAATTATTTTAATACAGAGATGATTTTCAAAATATTTAACAACTGGTACAGGACAGATGCCAACCACTCAGAAGGGATGCCTGCTGTAAACGAGCAGTATGTATGGTTGTACCAATGCCTATTGGCTGAACGTTATGCTACTTTCAGATATTAAAATGATGTCCCTTTGAATCATGGGGATTGTTCCTGGTTTGTCTCATTTCTATCACAAGGATGTTTTGGGGACAGCCTTAGCTTCCTTTCATATATATATATATATATATATATATTGCAGACTGGATAGGGCATGATTATTTGAACTATATGGGCATTAAAATCTCCATGAGCCAAAGCTTCACATTTTATCACTTTAGGGTAACTGTAATAATTGTACTCATTTACCTACCTAATTGGGAAAAATTAAAAGGCAGCCTGTCAGTAGGATAAGCTTTCTTGCAGACTTTTCCCTTGTCCCTCTCTGATTGCTTCCTTGAACTTGCCTCTTTTTCATCTTCATTGTTCCCTGAGAATATCCCCACTTTCTTGCTCTATCTTGCCCCTCCTATCATTTCCTGCCACCTTGGTGTGGGGAAGTTGATGACCATTTCACCTCTTCCCCTAGCCTCAGCACAGCTGTAAGGAGTGTATCAAAACTGGGTGACAGTATCACTCAGAAGAATGCCTCTCCTAATACACTCATGTCTTGTGCTGCCTGACTGCTTGAGGGGAGGAGCCTTCATTAACTCTGTGTAGTGTAGGTACAGGACCATGTGTGCACTTTTGGGTACTTCTCAAACCAGACCCTCCCAGATCACTGCACCTTAAGAATGTGAGCTACTTTTTTTTAAAATGTGGTTTGGTGTGTTGTTGAGGTAAACTTGATGGGGGACTGTGAGTGAAGATGGGAAGGGATTGGGTGGTTTTGCCATGAGGTGATGGCTGGGGTTGGCGCTAATGGTTTGCATGATCCTGGCTCCGTGGGTGTGGTGCTCGGTAGCCTTGGTATAGTTGCAGGTCACCTTTGTGCATGGTGGTTACCAGTCACTCTAGGGATTGTAGGTCCCAACAGTGTTTTGGCAGCCTGCACAGCTGGTACAAGGACAGCTGGAGGAGGGTCTCATATCCCTGCAAGTGATGCAGGACAAAACTTCCCAACAGGAGGTGTCCCTTGCATGGCTCTCAAATGCATGGGTGATATATCAGTTTGAAGTTTCTTGACCTGTCCATCAAGGATCTTGAATTTTTTCTCAGTTGTGCTTGTTAATATGTCGAAGGCCAAGTGCACTGCATCAAACTTGCTGTCTGTAAGATGCTAAAGTCCTTTGATCAATCCAGTGTTTCAGTCAGTTTGCTACTGACATCAGACTTGGCTTTGTCCCCTCTCTTTCTTTTCATTCAAGAGACTTTAAGGGTAAATTCTTCAGTTGAAACTGTCTTGGAAGTGCAGGCCTCCTCCTGTGTGGCTAATGAAAGAGACGGCACCAGGATCTTTCACGGCAAGTGCTCAAGGGGTGTGGGTAGTTTTGTGTAGTCTGGTCCTTTTGAACGTGGTGATTTCCTGTCATCCTCATGGTCTGACATTGCTTTTCACTGGAAACTGGTTGTAACCTTCGACTCATTAGCTGATTGTTGGATCTCTTTGTGAGGTTTGATTTTTTTTTTTTTTTTAATCCATGGGTCCCTGTGGACCGTTGCCTGTTGCAAATGATAGTGATTCTCTTCTTTTTCTTTGTCTCTAACAGTTGCCTGGACGATTTCATGGGTTACTCCACATGAATGCAGAATTTCCCATTGCTCATCTGTAAATGTTGATTGGCTAACCTGTCTGAACTTTCGGCAGATGCATCCTTGAGCTTAGTTTCAGGAATTCCTCCTGGAATTGGTTTTCCTTGGTAGTAATTTTTCATGGTGGAGCTTGTTTCTGAGGCATGGTACAGTGCTGTGGAGGCAAAGCATGGCTGTTGTAGTGATTTTCATAGCATCCGGATGACAAATTGCCTTCGCATGGGGAAACCACACGGGACTGATGGCATCTCTGAATTTGGGGATTTCATCAGTTACCCCTGGAATCAAAAGGAGTGCAGAGTCAAAATGTATTTAATTTTTTATTTTTTGAGACAGAGTCTTGATCTGTCACCCAGGCAGGAGTGCAGTGGTGCAGTCTCAGTTAACTGCAATATCTGCCTCTGGGTTCAAGTGATTCTCCTGCCTAAGCCTCCCAAGTAGCTGGGAATACAGGCGCCCACCACCACGCCCAGCTAATTTTTGTATTTTTAGTAGAGATGGGATTTCACCACATTGGCCAGGCTGGTCACAAACTCCTGACCCTGTGATCCACCCGCCTCGGTCTCCCAAAGTGCTGGGATTACAGGTGTGAGCCACCACGCCCAGCCCGAAATCTTTAAGAAAGTTATTTATCACCACAAGTGTTGTCATCTGTGATTCATGGGCCACTAGATGAACCTGAACCATCAGTGGCTGTCCAGATCCTCCAACTTTTTGAGACAGTATTCTAATCAGGGTTTTATGACACCAAGGTATCCCACCATTTTTGCAACATAGGCAGAAACACCAAGCTGCAGGTAATTGATTTGTGTGTCACTGATTCCTGGAGCAGCTTTGAATGCATTAAATCTGTTTTTAGCAGACCTTGCACAGGAGTTATCTCTCAAAATCTCTGTAAAGAGCAATAAGAATGTGTAGTGTTGCATGATACAATCCAAGCCTGTGAGTTGCATCATCAGGGATTGTCAGAATTTTATGTCTGTTCCATATCCTGCTGGTAATCAGCTTACAGACTTTCTATCAGTTTGGCTTAGATGTTCATCAACAGAAAAATGTTGCCATAATGATGGTATGATGCTGCACACAGTCGTTGCGCACATGCTTAGTATGGTATGGCGGTGCTGCACACGATCACTGTACAGAATTAACAAGGCTGGAATATGGCCCTCTGCTGTAGAGGGCATGGCACATGCAACTCATGCTGGAATGAGTAGGAGGCTTTCCTCAATGGATATGGAGACTGCTGCGTGCTTCATATCTTGAGGGGGCCTGTCTTGGTTTCCTTTGGCAGGGTCTACTAGCTACTTTTGAAGGCCATACCAACCTTTTTGGGCCATTAAATTTTTCTCAAAAAATAGCCAGCCTCATTTCTGCTTCATCTCTGTGGTAGGAACCATTCTCTATTCTTACTCCCTCCTCTTTGTCAACTCCCACCAACCACCCAACCCGAGTCCTGGCTGCTTTCTTGCTTAGGTCTGTGGCTGGTGATAATGGCACCAGAGTCAAGGTGGGCAGTGTTTGGAGTAGGAAATGAGTAGAGGTGAAGCAGCAGCAGCAGTGTGTGTGTGTGTGTGTGTGTGTGTGTGTGTGTGTGTGTATGTGTACATGCATTTGCATGTGTATTGTTGACAAATGAGAGTATAGCCATAAGATTTCATTGTTACTTCTAGTCTGTGCACCTAGCTGGAGGAACATTAAAAAAAAAATGGCCATTCTCCCATCTAGGGGGTGCCCATCTCAGACTTCTCTGATAAGAGTAGTTTGAGGACAAATACAGATTAATCTATGGAAAAAGATGTTTAAACTCAGCAAGAAGGAGAAACAAATTTCAGAGTGGAAAGCAAGACAGGTAGTTAGTTATGTGATTTCCATGCCTACATTTGCTTGGGCCTGGGAAGTGGTCCACCTCTTTCATGACAGCGGGAGATTTCAGAAACAGTTTGAGTTTTGGCAGGCCAATGCCCTGATAGGCTGGTGTAGAAAGGGAGGAAGGGAGGGAGGCCAGAGATTCGAGAAAGTGATGATGAGTAGGATCTTAGCTCTAAATGAAAAGAACTAGACTTACTTAATGGGTGGATTACTTGCTAGCCATAACTTTTAGGGAAGGGTAAGTCTGGAGAGAAGGTGAAGACCAGCAGAAATATACTGTGAAATTGCCAAATATGTTTGATTGCAGAAAACACAGCCTGGCTATTATTGTCTAGATGTGACTTCCAACTTCTGACGACAGGATTGCCAAGAGATGTGGTCTTTACCACACACAGCTCCTGTCCCTATCTCTTTATGTGTAGAGACTTGCGTTTGGGGTAGTGAGTAGTAAACCATATATTTCCAAAAGATTATGTGAAGAGTCACTGTTTCTCTTTGGGATGTGATTGGCTTTTAAATTAGTCATAAATGTTTGATAAAAATCTGGTATATGCTAAGTCCCAGGGTTGGTTGATATCTCAGGCTATGATAGCTGTGACCTCCAAGAAATCTCTGGCTTGGGGAATCTGTAGTTTCTGGTTGTCCAAAAAAGATAGTTCCTAGTCCTACTTTATTTTCTACCCACTCAGCTCTCCAGACTTCCCTCTTAGTAAAGGAATTCCTGATTCTCCCTGCATCTTCTCTGTTGATTTCAATGTCCATGTTCTGAGTTTTGAGTTTTCTCGAAGCATAGGAGCAGGCTTGGCCCCAGAGCTCCTGGCTTTCTTTTTGACGAGCATCAGAAATGCTATCAATATATTCTCTCTGTCACTTTATCAGCTTCTCTAAATTTATTTTGTACGGGGGTCAGCAACTCCTTCATGGACCTCTAAATGGTTGTCTTTGCCAGTTTGTTACTGGGTTTTTCTTGAATTTCTCAGGTTCCCAAGCCACATCTTAGCAGGGCATCCAGGAACCTTGCATTGAACCTCTCAGTCCTTTTGGCTTTCTTCTGGTCATAGAAGAAAGCCTTCTTTGGACTTCCCATTAGGTGGAAGTCCTTTGAGCAGAACCAAAATGGCCAAATGAGACATCATCCAAGTTCCTCCCTCCTTTACTGTCTCAGCTTTTACAAGCACCCCTTTCTCCTCTCTTTTCTGCCTTTTCCTCAGTCTGTCTAGTTCTCTTTGGAGGAAAGAAGTTCTTGGTCAGAGGTTCTAAAACCACCACCAGCTGGGGGTGGTGAGAATGGTGAGGAGGTTGGACAGTCCTGGGGCTTTTTTGAAAGGGGACTTTATGGTTATTTCCCTTATTTAGGGTGAGGGACTAAGAATTCTCAAGCCTTCAGTTTCATCCATATTTCAGTGTAAGCAGAAAAGCTCATTTCAAAGCCAAATAGAAGTGATTTTCTAAGTCTATCCTTTATGATTCTTGACTCCCTTGGTCTCTTAATATTAATTGTAGAGAATGAGCAGTTGAGTAAGTTAACATCTTTTCATCAGAAAGGAGGGTAATTTTCATAACCAAAAGAGATGTAAAGGAACTATATTACTGCTTGAAGTGTGAAAAGAGGAAAGGGGTGTTATGTGAACCTTTTCAATAGGAAAATTCAGAAAGTGGAATGATTCATCCATAGGCATAATTCTTTTAGGAGATTCTGTGCTCAAAGGGAAGGGAATGGTTTCTGATCCTTCTGAAGAGAAAAGGAATAGCATTTTTCTTAAACCTAACCCAGTTTCAGCATTGGAGAATACAGAACTTTTTCTCTAGCTAACGGCATTAATATTTCTTGAGAGAGAGAACCCACCCACGGCACTTTTCTAAATCAGTGGAATTTGGGCTTCTCTTAGCAGGTTTGCAATTGACTTCAACATGCAGGCTTTTCACATGTGCAATAATGTTGGAAACAGAAGCACCAAACTGATTGTGCAATTACTCGTTTTGTAGAAGAGGCCAAAATCCTCCTCCTCCTTCATTTCTCCTATATTCATTCCTCCAGGATCATAAAGCCTCCCTCTTGTTTATCTGTGTCTGCCTGTCTGATTGGTTAGATTTGGCTGCTCTTCCAAGCTAATGGTGTCAGGTGGGGAGCAGAGCAACCTTCCCTCGGAAGGGGACAACTCGAGGTGCTGGTACATTTCCCTTGTTTTCTATGTTCTTCTTTCTGGTGGGTCTCATGTAGAGATAGAGATATTTTTGTTTTAGAGATTCCAAAGTATATATTTTTAGTGTAAGAAATGTACCCTCTCCACACTCCATGATGTAAATAGAACCAGGAATAAATGTGTCATTGTGATAATCCCATAGCTATTTGTGGTAGGAACAAGACCCTTTTCCCTCACCACTGAGTCTCACGGTCTGTGTCTGTGATCCAGGGCAGGTAATTGTGACACTGCATCTCATAGACCTCTGCCTGCCCAGATTTTTGTGTGCTCATCTCAACGGGTGAAAAATAAAGTCTATATAAAACTGTTTGCACCTGTGGTGTTCTTTGAGTCCAAATGAAGGGGCTGAGCCAATGCTGACCAATTTCAGAGCTTGTGAATGAGAGTGTGAAGATGGGGGAGGAAAGGCGTGGTGGCTGCTGAGCGTGCCCTAGGAGGGCTGTGTTTCTCTCCCTGCTGCAGAGCATGAGGAGGCTGTCAGGGCCTCTCTCATGGGATGGCTAAGCTTGTGTTGGGGGAATAGGACAGCCTGGAAAGAAAGCTTATTCCAAAGATACGAGGCTGATGAGAGAACTTGTTAATATTTAGGGACTCTGATGCCTAGAAATCCAGAATTTAAAGCTCTGTGGTCACTCCAGAGTTGGTTTTTCGGGAGGGGGAGGGGTGTTGTGTTTCTCTTCCTCTCATATCCCATTGTTGGAGACTTAGAGAGGAGAGGGAGAGGGAAGCAATGGAGTGAGAGTAGAGCAGCCAGTGAGGGGGTGAAAGGAAAGGGTGGGGGAGCCAGGCAGCAGCTTTACTGAGTGCCAAGAAAGTCATCCCCTGAAAACGTCCTGAACACGTGGCACCGTGTAGACATATACTACACAGCCAGTGCCAGCACGGCCTGTGGCCTATAGACAGAGAGCTCATTAGTTCTGAGGCCTTTTGCTATCTTTTGGCTATTCTTTCCCCCAACAGTATGCACATCATGCCCTTTGTCTCACAGAGAGACATGCTTAGATTGCATTGAGTAGAGTATGGGAAGGCTGCTCCTGCAGGAAACAGAGCCAGTTCTAATGCCTTGGGTGTGGAGGGGCTGGGGTACAGATGCAGAGAGATGGCATGTATCATTTGCACACCCAGGCTGGTTAAGGATTCCATTAATTGATACAGGAAAAGTGCTTAGAACAGCACCTGGCTCATGGTAAGCACATAGTAAGCAATAAAAAATTTGGAGTTAGGTGATTCCTGGATTGGTTAATTCAGCAATAATCCTACCAGGGCTCTGGTCAGCTTCTCTGCAGTTCTCTTGGTGTTTCCCTCATAGTCACAAGATGGCTCCCGAAGCTTCAAGTATCACATCTGCAGCATAATTTCCAAATGCAGATAGGTTGAGGGGGTTTTCCAGCTTCCCCCGTTCTGTCTCCTCCCATGTCATCGGTCAGAACTGAATCACATACCCATCTCTAAGATGGGAAAAGGAGGATGGAATTATCATGTTTGGTTTGGACCAATTAGACTCAATCCTGTGGGGTTGGGCCCATCTTCCTTAACCATTTTGCTGCTCTAATACTTGTACAAAATCAGGATTCTGTTAGCAAAGGATAGGCAGGAGCTGCAAGTGATTACATGTCCTAAAGTGACTGCCAGTGCACCCAGGAGAACCTGCACCATGGGACCTCTGCAGAGCTGGAGCCGGAGTGTAGAGAGCCACAAAACTCAGCAGCAGGCATGCCAGGAGGCCAAGAAATTCCTCAGAAGGTCAGTGGGGGAGATGTCTAACTCACTAGTACCTGAGTCCCACTCTACACCAATTACAGAGACTCTCTGGAGGGGAGTCAGGCACCAATGTCTGTGAAACCCTCTCCAGATGATTCCTCTTTGCAGGCAGAGTTGAACATCAGCTGCCATAATGCTTCTCTGCCTTGACCACACTCTTGTGTGTCTGCTTCACTTCCAACTCTCCGCTCTACAATACTCAGCTCTGCCACAGTGTCAGCTTCTCCTGCCTAGACGATCATAGCCTTAACCACCTCCAGATTCTTTCAGCTTCAACCCCCACTCTTCACAGCTTCATTGCCTCTGTATTTCCAAAGTCAGATTCCCAAGACTGAGAATGCAATTGCTTGTCATTTCTCAGCAGGCCACACTGTAGGTCGCTGGCCAGCCTACGGGTTAGGGGCCTTTGGCTCTGAAGCCACCTTTGCGCCAACTGGGGAAGAGTGAGAGTCAGGTGATAAAGAATATGGCAGGTGAAAGGTGTTCCTTGTCAGAGTTGCGACTTAAGTTTCCCCTAGAAGGAAAGGAGAGCCAGAGAGACATAGTAACAATGTGTCTAAATTATCTTAGTGATGTCCAAAGGCTGTTCCCGGTTACAGACCTGGCTACAGACTTACCCCTTTTACCTTTTGCTTGTGTTTAATTACAAGGACACACAGGCACATACTTACAAGAACAACCTGCAAGTCACCGCATTGCTCCCTCAACAGAGCACACTTTACACGGTCGCACTTGTTTGTGATGTCAAGTGCTCATGGATAGAGGGAAGCACAGAGCTTCCCTGTCGGGAGGCTAAGCGCATGATTGAGGCCTTTAGTAAGAGACAGTGTATAATATATAACAAGCCCGTCAGGAACAAGCCTGCCTGAGTTCAAGTCCCAGCTCGGCCTCCATAGCTGTATGGCCTTGGCCACTTGCTTCATCTGTGCCTTAGTTTTTTCACCTGCAAAATAGGAGTGATAATACTACCTACTTTATAGGGTCAATAAGAAAGAGTCAGTGAATTTCCAAGGATGCCAAGGCAGGCCCCTCTCCATGTGCCCTCTGAGCCTCCTCTGGTAGCAGCAGCACATCCTCCCTCCTCTTGCCCTTCTGATGCTTGGATTTGCAGCTGTGTGGTGGAGTTGACCCCTGGAGTCCAGGGGAAAGGAGTCATGGTCACTGTGACCTTTGTCCATGTGGTTTATAGATATTAACTCATGGGAAGAGAGACTTTGCTTGGGCCTCCTAGTCTAAGCCACGTTCTCCGGTGCGACTTCCAGCTACATCTTTCATTTGGAGCTAGGGAATGTTTGCCTAGTTGTAAGATTATCAGTACTTTATTTGGCCATTGATTTTTGGGACTGGAGGGTGGGAGTGGAAATAGTGCTATACCCTAAAGGGTAGTGACCATTTGCCTATTATTGTTACCATAGTCCCCAAAGCCCCTCCACTCTCTTAGAAATTACACAATGCATTATCATCACCAGATTTCCCTATAGCCACAGTGGACAAGGAGGAAGTGCTCTGGCCTTCACTACGCAGGCAAAACAGTAGTAAAACAGTTTTCTAGTAACTTTGAGCTGTGTGATTCTAGCACTAGTTTTGAGTCATAAGGGCCTCCATGTCCAGTTTTAATAGTTTCATCATCACAGTCATCATTGTCAAAGGCCTTCTCTGGGCATTTCATAACCTACCACGCAGGATCAAAGCACTTCACTGGGAGAATCACTGGCAGTAGTGGACAGCACCTGTTTTTGTTTTGTTTTGTTGTGTGTGTGTGTGTGTGTGTGTGTGTGTGTGATGAGCATGTCACAAATACATTCTCTCTTCTAATCCTCACCATCTATGCAATGGGCACTAGTCCTTCTACAGATGAGAAAACTGAAGCTCAAAAAGGTGAGTAAGACACTGAAGTTCACGTAGCTGGTAAGTGGCAGAGCCCAGGGCAAAGCCATGTTTGTTTGTCTGGAATCTGTGCTCTTGGCTTCCCCTCTCTACTAACTCCATAAGGGCTCTGACTACAGGATCATGACTATGAGGGCTGCATCTAAAACACATACCTGATATGTTCAGAAAAGTTAAAGGGCATACTGAAAAATAAAAGAGTAGGGAAATGTGAAATTAGAGAACTTACCAGTTATATCACTTGTAAATAGCAACAGAAGTTGAGAAAGTGAGTAAGAATTCAAATTCTTCTGGAACAATTCAACAAATTCACATTCTATAATTTGTTCCAGAAAGTATTCATAGGATATGGTAGATAGATATGCAACATTTTTTTAAATGATTGAGCAAAGGAAGTCGTCCCTGCTCCTAAGCAGTCCTGGAAAAGTTTTCCCAGGAAAAACATAGGACTCATTAAGACATGAAGAACTCAAGCACTGATCAAATATTTTGGTAACCTAAATAAATAAATGTTGATGGCTCAATTGTCACATCATAATTTATTGCATCCCTTTCCCTACTTTGTGTTCGAGGGTACCATGGTTTCATTGTACCTGACCATGGTCAGACCCCACAGAGAGCACTGAGGTCTGTTCAGAGGCTGCTGGAAAAACAGAGAAACCCAAAGCTTGCCCTGAGGAAGAGCTGTTGAAGGAAATGGGGAAGAGACTCAGGGAGTGCTGGCAGCTGGGTTTATGTTTGAGGACATGAGTTTTGAAGGGCATGGAGGTGAAATGGGTTCTCTGGGATTTACAGTTGGACTCACATCAAAAACAAGACCGTATATGCAAAGCACAGTGGTGAGGCCTGTGGGTTCTGTAGCATCAGGGACAGGACTCTTTCAGAGCCAGGGAGGCTGTCAAAGAGCAG
The DNA here is from genome assembly GCF_030222135.1 of Aotus nancymaae. Lineage (NCBI taxonomy): Eukaryota > Metazoa > Chordata > Mammalia > Primates > Aotidae > Aotus > Aotus nancymaae. The sequence goes on from NW_026988428.1 coordinate 35,399,887, forward strand.
ACAGGGTTGGAGGAAAAAAAAGAAGTTAATTGGGCCCCACAGGCAGCGTCACTGTGAATTGACTGGTTTGCTTGCAGTTAAGGGTTTTGTATAAGGAAGCAACTGTGCTTAAAATAGGAGACCAAGAAAAGAAGACCTTAAATGCCAGGTTATGGGGCGGGGACTATCCTGTAAGCTCCAGGCACCATCAGAGGGGAGATATGTACTCATTGGTATTTGGAAAAATTCATCTTGCAGCAGTAAGGGAGAAGAATTGGAAGAGGGAAACAACTTGATGTAGGTATGCCTGGGCAGAGCAGTGGTGATGGAGAGGAAGAGGAGGATAAGGAGAAATATGAAGAAACAACAGGCCTGGAGCCCATGAGTGACTGGATGTGGGAAGCGCAGGTGGAGTAAAACAGCACCCCGATGTCATGCGTCTGAGAGAAAAGCTGTCATGTGAAAGAAGATTAAGCTCATTTGACAGAGCTCCAGAGGATGTGACCAGGACCAACTTACCTTCTGGGAGGCAAATTGGGGTGCAGTGTGAGGAGCTCACAGCTAATGCTGTCCAAGAATGGAACTGGCTGCCCTGGGACCAGCAAGTGTCCAGGGTTAAGGATGCCAGGAAGCTGCAGGTGTGGGATTTGAGGGCCCATGACTTCAAGACAGGGACAGAGAGGGCGCTGCAGACAGACACCGCCTGAGAGCAGGATGAGAGATGGGAGGGTGGTGACGAAGGAGTGGGTGGGAAACAGATGTCTGCATTAGGAGGAGGGAGCAGACGGGTGCGGGGAAGAAAGCATGGGTGGGATGAGGCTGTCTGCGGCTGAGGCCCAGCACGTGGATGAGGGCCTCAGCACTTGGAGTCCCCACTGCTTGGAGGCTGGATCTTTGAGTGACATGGGACCCAGGTTTTGTGGGCCTAGGTTAAAAACAGGGTTTTGGCTGGGTGCAGTGGCTCACGCCTGCAATCCCAGCACTTTGGGAGGCCGAGGTGGGCGGATCACCTGAAGTCGGGAGTTAAAGACAAGCCTGACAAACATGGAGAAACCCTGTCTCTACTAAAAATACAAAGTTAGCTGGGCATGGTGGTGCATGCCTGTAATCCCAGCTATTTGGGAGGCTAAGGCAGGAGAATCGCTTCAACCTGGGAAGAGCAAAACTCTGTCTCAAAAAAAAAAAAATAGCGTTTCATAAAAACACAGGAAAGTATTTTTCATGAATGTCCCACCTCCGGCTGCCATTGTAGGACGTCCAGACTCTCCCCTCTTAAAAGCCCCTAGGGTGGAATGTCTGACCTCAATGGCAACCTCCCTGTTCCAGGTTCCAGTTCCAGCTCTCTGTGTCATTCCCACTGCTTAGTTAGCAAGACTCTGTGCTGCCACCGGCTCCACCACTCATTGCCCACATGTTGTGTCACTCCACCCTGCACCGGGCCAGTACCCGTGTGCCGATGGCATTGGCTCATGGGGGCCCTCAGTGCTGCAGTGCCGAGCTGTTTTCCCTCATCTAGGAGTCAAGAGCCTTTCCCCCCACCCCTGCACTGAGGCACCCTCTGCCCCAGTGGATTTCCAGAGCTAAGTTGCCGTGGTTTCTCCAATGGGCCAGAGGGAGAGAGTTCACTGCAAGGTAGCCGTTGCCTGGAAGGCCCAGGTCCCACAAAGAACACAAAGAAGAGGACCGAGCAGGTTGACCCTTACTGCTAATTCTTCCCCCAGGTCCAATCAGTGGTGACCGGTGTCAGGGTCATGCAGATGGCGGAGGCTGTGAATTAGGGCTGCTCCTAGATGGAGGTGTGGGTAGGATGGGTAGGACTGGCAATGAGTGTCATCAGTAATATGCTTTGAGTGCTCAGGATGTGCCAAACGCTGAACTTTTAAGTGCGTAATTCATCTAACTCACAACAGGAGGCGTTGTGATTCCTTTTATACAGGTGTGGAAACTAAGGTTAAGAACAGTTTAGTATTTGTATGATGTACAGCCAGTAGATGGCAGAGCTAAGATTTCAACCCAGGTCTTTCTGAGTCCAAAGCACATTTGTGCTCAAATATACACACTGTTCTGACCACACCAGTTTAGCTGGTCTAGTTTTCTAGGCCAAGAAGATCACTTTGAGAGCTAAGTATTTGGTTTGGCCATATCTACACTGACTTGTCTATTGAATCAACAAATAATGATGGAGCACATGCTCTGTGCCAGCCCCGGCCCCTGATGCCTAGGCAACAGTGGTGAATGACTCAAGAGTTTCCAGTCCAGAAAGGAGCAACCAAAATGAGTGTGTTACAGTGAGGAAGAGGCTGATCTCACTAACACATGGTGCAGAAAACCTTTGTAAGGGACCCCTAGACTGATGGTGGCCACAGAGCCCTGGCCGGGGGAAGTCAAGAGATACAGTTCTGGTTCTGGTCCTCACTCTGCTCATTACTAGCTTCAATGTCCTTTTCTGGACTCGTTTCCTCATGAGGGGACACACTGAGATGGCTTCCAATATCCTCTGAGTCTATAATAAGGCCAGGAATTGCTTGGCAGGATCCTCCCTGGGCCTTAGGTATGGTGAGCCAGAGCCACAAAGGTGTGACGAGTAAGGAAGATTGGACAGATGTGAGTCTAGGGAACCACGCTCAGGGGACCAGAGACATTCAGGAGGGTCCAGGCAAGCTGGAGTCTGGATTCCAGCAGGTGAGAGCTGGAGGCAGCAGCACCAGGAGGAAGAAGCCCCTCAGGACCTAGACCTTCAGGGACCCTGAAGGGCAGAGTGGTACCCATGTCCCTGAGTGGTCTCCCAGCTCTGGCATATTGCCATTGATGAAGGTCCAAAGTAAAGGGTTCACATAGTCGTCAATCCCTTGCCTGGAGAAAGGGACAGCTCCATTTATCTTATCACTCGGTCACAGACACAGCTTTGCATATCCTTTAATGAGTTATTGGAAAAATCTAACAGAGAGAATCTGCATTATGTTACTGCAGAGATAAGCCACACCCTCAGACAACACTGTGACCTTGCAGATCAAATCCCTGGAACCAGAGTCTTCATCCCACGGACAAAGTCCCAACCAGGAAGGTGGAAATGAAAACCCATAGAGGAAGGAGGGGCCTGTGTAGGCCTCATGATCAGCCTTTCATTGTCTCCATGACAAATATCTTACTGCCAATATCTCACTATGCTTATCTCACCACTTGCTTTGAGGAGGCAATGGAAGAAATCAAGCACCTGCCTCTGGGTCCCATTCTTCCCACTGACTACTCCAACACAGCCCCTCCCCGTATCTTCAACTACTGGCTCCTCCCATCCATCTCTCCCCTCATGTACAGGGAATGCTTGGGGCCTCATTCTCCTCATCAAGCCTCAGCTCCAGATCTCCCCAAGTCCCTGCTCACATGGATGCCCACAGTGCATGCCCAGCAAGTCTGCCAGCTTCTTTTCCCTTCTGCCCACTGCTCCTGTCCTCCCCAGAGGATTGGAATTGGATGAGGTACATGGATGCTGTTGGGCTAGACATAGTTTCAAATAAAATATACCTTTTGTGGAGCACTATATAGTAGGTATAATTACTTTACAGATGAAGACGCTGAGTCTCAGAGAGGCTAAGCAACTTTCTGAAGGTCACACAGCTATTAAGCAGCAGATCTCCTTCAAAGCTCTTTTTTCTTTCCATCACTTTATTTACTTATTTATTTATTTATTTATTTGGCAGAGTCTTGCTCTGTCACCCAGGCTGGAGTGCAGTGGTGCAATCTCGGCTCACTGCAACCTCCACCTCCCAGGTTCAAGCGATTCTCCTGCCTCAGCCTCCCAAATAGCTGGGATTACAGGCACCTGCCGCCACGCCCAGCTAGTTTTTGTATCTTTAGTAGAGACAGGGTTTCACTGTGTTGGCCAGGCTGGTCTCCAACTCCTGACCTCAAGTGATCTGCCTGCCTCGGCCTCCCAAAGTGCTGGGATTACAGGCGTGAGCCACTGTGCCTGGCCTCCACCACATTTATTTATCTCCCAGAGCCTTCTGCCCCACCAGCTGAGGAGATTTTGTTTAGCTTGTATTAGGAAAATAGATAAACTTTTTTATCATTCAAATATACAATTATTATTATTATTTTATTTTATTTTTTGAGACAGAGCTTCACTCTGTCACCCAGGCTGGAATCCAGTGGTATGATCTTGGCTCACTGCAACCCCTGCCTCCCAGGTTCAAGCAATTCTCCTGCCTCAATCTCCTGAGTAGCTAGGCTTATAGGCGTATGCTGCTACACCCGGCTAAATTTTGTATTTTTAGTAGAGATGGGGTTTCGCCATGTTGGCCAGGCTGGTCTCAAATTTCTGACCTCAGGTGATCCACCTGCCTCAGTCTCCCAAAGTACTGGGATTAGAGCCGTGAGCCACTGCACCCGGCCACAATTATTTTATAATATAACTGTGCTTTTCCCACTCGATTCTGTTCTTTCACCATCACCCCCTCCCAGAGAGGCTGCTGTGAGCACTCACAGGAAGAGATTCTCAACACCCCCACCCCAGCTCCTGAGGGCCATGAGCTGCCTTGAAGTGTGATTCCAGTTGGGTAGGAGCCAAGATACCCCTGCACTCAACCAGAAGAGCACATCCAGAAAGAAAGGTGTCTGCCAGTGCCTTCGATAGGGAGCACACACATGCAGCTTTCAGCTGTAACTACAGTCACAGCACAAGAGAGCAGAGCTTCCAGGGGCCCTAGCATGGAGCACAGGAGCTCATCCTTCTGTCTCCTTAGCCTGAGCTATCTGAGTCAGAAAGCACCCAAGTTCCCCAGAAAGCAGCTTCTCTTCCCTTTAATTTGGCCAGAACCAGAAGGGAGATAAGGCCTGGCTTCTTTCTTCATCGCAGCCTTTCTGCATGCAGCATCTTATCTGACCCTTGAAACTAAGGGCAGGTATTGTGATTTCCTTTCTAGAGATAAGAACATTCAGGGTCAGAAGGCCAGTGAATGCTGTCCCTGCTGTACCTCGATGCCTTCTGTTGAGATGTGATCATTTTCTCACCATTTCCTTTCCAACTGGACATTTACCTGCAATTTGTTAAATAGGCCAGATTTTTAAAAAATCATCATAAGAGTGAAGTACAGAACTGTTGTCCAGTACGCTATCCACTGGCTACATGTGGCTATTTAAAATGAAATTTTAAAGAGTTGCATGTCTGAGTCCCACCAGCCACATTTCCAGTGCTCTATAGCCACGTGTAGCTACTGGCTGGTGGATTGGATAGCACAGGTGACAACATTTCCACCACTGCAGGTAGTTCTAATTGACAGCACTGTGAATACTTAGAAGTTACAGAAAATTATAAAGTTAAATACAAGTATAAAGATACTTATTTTTGGTCAGGCGCAGTGGCTCCCGCCTGTAATCCCAGCACTTTGGGAGGCCAAGACAGGTGGATCACTGGAGGCCATGAGTTCAAGACCAACCCGGCCAACATGGGGAAACCCTGTCTCCAGAGAAAATACAAAAATTAGCTGGGCATGGTGGTGGGCACCTGTAATCACAAGTACTCAGGAAGCTGAGGCAGGAGAATTGCTTGAACCTGGGAGGCAGAGGTTGCAGTGATCCGAGATCGCTCCACTGCACTCCAGCCTGGGCAACAGAGTAAGACTCCGTCTCAAAGCAAACAAACAAACAACAACAACAAAACAGCAGGTAAAGCCCTTCTGGAGAGTACCCCTTATTCCTGGACCCTTTCTTCAAGAACTTGCATGATAGGCTCAGGCCTACTAAGGCCATCTCCCTTGTGATTAACTTAGACTCAACAGACTAAGGGCTGTAACTACAAGGGAAAAACCTCCTCACCTTTGCTGTATAACGCTCAGTCACAGAGTGGCATCCCATCGCCTGCGCTGCAGTCTGCTGGCTGCATCTTACTGGTTCCACCCACACGCAAAGGGAGGGGTGTACAAAGGTGTGGGCACCAAAGGATGGAATCTCAGGGGCCTTGCGCTGTCTGCCTAACAATCAAGTTTAACAGTATGAAAAGAAGACAACAGAAATCCATGATTCTACCATTGAAGGAAACCACATTTTGATATATTTCTTCCTAGTCATTTTCTGAGCATATTTCTGTTTATTAAAATCATGCTGTATGTGCCACTTGAATCCATTTCTTCAGCTTTATTAAGGTGCGATCAACAAAAATCATATAAAGTGTATAGCTCCATGTTCTAATATATGTATACATTGTTAAATAACCACACCAAGCTAATTAACATATCCACCACCTCACATAATTATCTTACAAATTTTTTGGTGGTAAGAATCTGGATTTTTTTGGCCACTCTCATGTCATCAAAAAGTCATTACAAACATCATTATTAATGACTGGATAGCATCTTACTGAGGGATACACAATGACTTATTGAACCAATTCCCTATTGTTGGACATCTATGCTGTTTCTAATTTACTGCCTATCATCAACATTGTGACAAACATCTTTGTGAGTAAAGGTTTTTCTGACACATTATTTCTTTATAACAGATTCTGTAATGGTAATGATTTGTTTAAAGGATATGCCAATTTGTAAAGCTCTTGATACTACTCTCGAACTAACTGCTTTCCCCAACAGAACCAATGGACTCCCTCCAGCAGGGAATGGGCGTGCTGTTTTGCTGCAGCGGGAGATGGTTTAGACCACGTGGGTTTTGGTTGAGTAGAGATGATCAAGCAGCCCTGAGCAGGCTCTCCAGCTCTTTGCCAGACTGAGACCCCTCATTTTCCCCCCAAGCTCCCAAACCAGGTAGTTATAGCCCAGATTCTTCATCAGCCACCAGGACTTGAGCAAAATCTTTACAGAGAAGTACAGCCTTTCCCCAGGCCAGAAAAAGCAACAGACGTCAATCTGGGCTAGGGCCTCCTCCAGGCACCTCAACACTGAGAAAAGAAAGAATGGGTTCCTACTATCAGGGTTTTACTTGCTGTTTGAGAACAGTACAAGTGCACTTCAAGACAAATAGGAACTTCAGTAAATATTCTGAAATTTAGAAAACCTGGCTGGGCATGGTGGTTTATGCCTGTAATCCCAGCACTTTGAGAGATTGAAGTGGGAGGATCACTTGAGCCCAGAAGTTCAAGATCAGTCTGGGCAACATAGCAAAACCCCATTTCTACCAAAAAAAATTTAAAAATTAGCTGACCATCATGGCATGCACCTGTAGTCCCAGCTACTCAGGAGGCTGAGGCAGGAGGATCACTTGAGCCCAGGAATTTGAGGCTGCAGTGAGCTATGATTGTGCCACTGCACTCCAGCCTAGATGACAGAGCATGACCCTGACTCCAAAACAAAAGAAAAAACAAAGAAAACCTGCACCTGGATTCTGGGGAATTGCTACATTTTTCAGGGAAAGCCCACACACACACATCACTGGTTTATTTGAGGGCAACCTCCCCCTTCCCTCTTGAGATTTGCATCATGGACAGATTTTCTGTCTCAGTACTGAGCATGCTGAAGACTTCCTTTCAGCTTCAGCTACACAGGTGAGGGGCAAAGGCAAGGACTGCCACACAACCACAGGTGAGTCTTTTGCTGGAGCCAAACTCCACTCCCAGCTGACCACAATCTCAGCTCTTCATCTCAGCTCTGCCACTCACTAGCTACATGACCCATCCTGGGTAAGACACTTCCATACTTTTCATATCAGTTTCCGTCTCTATAAAAAGCAGGAAGTAAAGGTCACTTCATTTTATCCCTGTCATTTTATGATATATCTGAAATTACTTTGCTACAATGCAATATATGTATTGAGTGTTTAATATTTATTTTATGGTGCATAAATATCATCCCAGTGGCATTCACAGAGACTGGGCCTCTGTGTTGAATCCACAAGCATTTCTTGGGTATGAGCAGAGCTGACGCTGAGCTGAGATACAGAAACGAGGAACAGAATCTGAGGCGCTGGCTCTGCTGAGGGAGGCTCGGGGACTCTGGGACCTCTTGATCACCCCTTGGGTGCTTCCTCTTGAATTCCTGTTTCCATCCTTACTACTGCCCTTGCCTGCTTCTCAGACTTCAGACTGATCTGTCACCGGTTCGTCGATTACCTGAGCTGAGCATCAGTATACCCTGGGGAAAGTCAGGCTTCTGTGAAAGCAAAGCTCCGGAAGTGTTAGCAGGAAAGCTCAAGAACATGTGCTCACAAAGGATGGGACATTCCTGAGGACACAAGGCAAAGGAGGGCATGAGCCTAGGATGGGATGGGTATATGAGAGTAAGAAAGCACGAGAGCCAGAAGAGGTTCTGAGGGCAGGGCTGGTGACATCTGCCATTCTCCCCAGGACACACAGCCCTCAGAGCATCAGAAACATGCCGGGAGCTACAGGCAGGGGTTTGGCATGGCAGTGAGCTAATATCTGCAGAATGCCGGGAATGGCGTCTGGCACATAGTAGGTGCCATGTAAGTATTTGATAAATAAATATGGATAGAGCACTAAGGTTTTTCCTGGCTGCCCTTTATCTTTGAAGGCAGCCTTGCTCTGAGCAAATCTCCAGTGCCTCAGACAAGCCACAGGAATCTCCCAGGATCTGCTTGCTGAAGGTTCAATGGGCAGAGCTGATGACAGGGAAGAGGCTTTCTCTCCCGCACCTTTATCATCCCCACTCCACAGTCATCTCTTCTCCCTGCTTGCCCTTGGAGTGGGTCGTTATCTCCAACGAATCCTTTGTATGCCAAAGCCCAAGAACTGACCTGTAACTAGACTAAATTTCCTGAGACAGGGACCTTGTCTGGCATGCCCATTTTTTTTTTTTGAGACTGATTTTTGTGCAATGGCATGATCTTAGCTCACTGCAACCTCCGCCTCCTGGGTTCAAGAGATTCTCCTGCCTCAGCCTCCTGAGTAGCTGGGATTTCAGGCACCTGCCACCACACCCAGCTAATTTTTTGTATTTTTAGTAGAGGTGGGGTTTCACAATGTTGGTCAGGCTGGTCTCTAACTCCTGACCTCAGGTGATCCACCCACCTCAGCCTCCCAAAGTGCTGGGATTATAGGTGTGAGCCACTGCGCCCAGCTTGGCATGTCCATTTTTACACTCCACAGAAAGCACCACATCTAGCACACAGTACATGCTCATCAACTCTGTGAAATGAATATATGACCCACCCCTGAGGCAAGTTAGCCTGCAAGTATATTCTAATTAGGCACAATAAAACTGGGGAGAAGTCAGACCAATACCACATAGATTAATTACAGAACAGTCTCAGTTGGGGCCATGTTGAGAATCTGCTTACTGGTGTCTGTGCAGGAAAGGGTTAACACAGCAGGTCTGGGTTGCTCAAACCTTGCACATTCCTTGACTGGCTCCTGGGAGATGACCTTTGAACCCTTGGAAGATCCTGCCTGGCTAAGACTTTTTTTCTATGCCCCATGCCTTAGACCACAACAGTCAGTCTGACCAGTTTGTGCTAATAAAGTAACTTATGATGAATGTCTGGTTTGTATGTCTAAGACACTGCCTCAGCTGTGCACCAACAGTTTGACCTCTCAGCAGGGTGGGGAACTAGAGACAGAGTGGCTAAAATAAGTCATATAAATTTGCAATTACTGCCACCAAATAAAAACCCTGGACAATGAGGCTTGGAGGCTTATCCCTGGTTGGCAATATTTTGCACGTGTTGTCATGCATAGTTTTGGGAGGAATTAAATGCTTTCCCGTGAGGTCTGCTGGGAAAGGACACCTGGAAGGTTGAGCCCGATCTCTCCTGGACATCGCCCTCCTATTTTGTCCCTTTGCTGATGTTCATCTGTATCTTTTCCCTGTAATGAACCATCACTGTGAGTATATCAGCTTTTCTGAGTCCTGTGAGTCCTGCCAGTGAGTCACTGAACCTGAGGGGGGTCTCAGGACACAGACAATGCAGTGTCTGTCATCAAAGAAGTTTAGAAGTGGATAATTTGTAATAATCTTTGTCTTCTGTTACTCCGATGCCTCTCTACAGAATTACTTCATTTATTCATGCAACACATATTTCCTGAACACCAGCCATGTGTGGATACTGCATTCCAGGCACTGGGACATAGCAGTTAGCCAATCAAAGATCCCTGCCCTCATGGAGCTCATGTTCTAGTGGGGGAAGGTGAGAGACTATAAACAATACACATAATAAATAAGGCGACAATGCTATGGTAGAAAGTAGAAGAATAGGTACAGGGCATCGGGAGCGCTGGGGTGGGGGCTCCTTAAGAAGGTGAGATGCGCTTGACAAAGGTGGGAGTTGGCTGTGGGGGTTCCTGAAAGTTCTCTGGAGGACTCTTGAGTGCTGGGGCCATGGCTCTCATTCTTTAATGAGCACCAGAATTAATTAGGAAGTTTGTGAAAGAGCCAGATTTCCAGACCCCTTTTGTGTGTGTGTGGTGGGGCGGGGGCTGGCCGGAAAGTTAAGATTGTTAAGAAGCACTTGCCTTGAGCCAGATGCTGGAGGTCCAGGGAACTGCACTTAGAGACCTACTGCGTTAGGCAGGCTTGGAAAAGGAATGAGAAACAGCCCTTGCTCTCGGAGAGCTCCCACTTGAGTGGGAACACAGGGGCGAGCTGGGTAAAGCAGTGCCTTTCAGAGCATCTCTCTGCTGTGAACGCATCCACGGGGAACGTCAATGCCTGAACTGACAATTAGCTGAGGGCGGAGACTCTGAAGGGATACATTTTGAGGAGTTAGGGCAGAAGGGATTAGGGGACAGGCGAGGACTCTGCAATAAAAATAAAAATACAGGTTCCCCAGAGCAACACTGGTTGTGCTGAGAGACCAGAAACGATCTCTTATGTAAAAATAAGAGGGCTTGGAATTTCCCTGGGTTTCCCTAGCAATGGCTCTGTCTGCTGGACAAAGTCTTTAGTCATGGGGAGCCTGGATAAATAGACGGGGCCTCGGAGACAGTAGCAAAAGCCATCCTCAGACCCCCTTTCCAGCTGTGCGTGTTCACCATTGATGGCTCATATCAACACCTGTCTTCAGACGATAAAGCATGGGCTCCTGGAGCTACGGATCACCCAGAACTGGAAGCGGCTCCAGTTTACATCCCCCTGGGCAGCCGTAGTCAGCCACTGATGGATGCAGCAGTACAAAGCCCTCTTCCTTTGCCCGGAGGGAAGGCAAACTCTGTGCTGCAAGGCACGCCCCCGGGACGACCCTCAGGCATCAGGCTGAGGCTGGACTTCACCTAGATACTTGCCTGGAATTAACTCTTTCCCTATTCTGCTCAACATTTTCTTGGGGATAGTTCCTTAGTAAACCACCTGAGCACGAATCACTGTCTCATCTGACCTTAGAGAAATACTTCAAGCACCAAAGCAACTCATACCCTGGCTCCCAGTTCCTTAGGGAGGAGTTGGGGGACTAGGTTCCCATGGCAACCCAGAAAGGCAATCTTCTCTTCCACCGACTGGGCTGCCCAAACCTGCCCGGCCTGACTTCTCTCGAAAGGGCATCTTAGTGTCCATGGAGAGATGGCACCCGGGCAGGTGGCAGCAGGTTTCAGACTGCCCTGAGCCACGGGAAACTGACGGAAAATGCAAATTAACTACCAATTCCGAGCAAAACCAAAGGTGTAAATTTGGAGTCCAAACTTGGAGTAAATAACTTCAAAATTCATGCAGAGAGGACTAGCCCTTCTTAGTAAACCCAGAAAGCCGTCTAGACAGTTCTGAGCATGCAGAGCCCCACGCAAGATTCCGCTGAAGAATCGGACTCTTCTTCCTGTCTTTGCTCAGCCTGCCCTCTGCTGGAGCAACTCATCAACAGCAGCTGGTTAGGACGGAAGGAGTGAGCCAGAAGCCCAAGGGCTCCAAAACCCCACCCATCCTTTAGGGTCCAATTCAAATGTCACCTCCTCCAGAAAACCTTCTCTGATTCCCGCAGCTGGAAGCAAGCTCCCTGCTGTAAGCCCCCATAGCCCTTCCTCTACGGGTCCCTAATGATGTCGTCTGCCTTGTGTCCTGGTTATTTATGCATTACATGTTACCTCCCCAGCTCATTTGTGAAGAGGAATTTTTTTTTGTTGCTGAAATTTACTCCCAAAGGATTTTGCACTTGCCTAGAAATATCTCCCACAACTAAGCCCTAAATTCACATCATTAAAGAGAGTCCTTTGAATTTAAGTGTTGTATCTCTTAAAAGGCCCAATTAAAATGTAACTATGAAAAGACACGAATAAGTTGCCTGGACTGTGAGTCATTAACCATTTAGGGCATTAGCACATCGATAGAGCTCAGAGCTCAGAGAGCCGAGGTGTTATCAGAAATGTTTTTGGGCGGCAAAGAAAGATGAGAAAAGGAAGAAGGTTAAAGAATGAAAGAGGGAAAGTTGAGCAAGAGGAACTTCCGAAGAGAGTTGACTGGATAAAGCTGGGGAGAGCCTGGGAGGTTGGAGGGAGGGAGGAGGGTAATAAAGTCCTATTTACCCTGAGGTAGAGATTCCAGAAGAACAGGTGGGGGATGTGTATCAACAGGGCCATTTTATCTTATGGACCCAAAAAGAAATTACTGGGTCCAAATGCCAAAAAAACAAAAACAAAAAACCCCAGTAAAATTAAATTAATAAATGTTTAATTGGATACCAGTAAAAGATAACATATGTCAACTTCATTAATTGTTAAATTTAGTATTTATAAATATTTATTCCATTTGAAAAGAATTTTCTGAGTTAGATTTTCTCACTTCTTAAGAATTCCTGGGTAGAGACGGTGACTCCTGAGTAATTGTAGCCAATTGTAAATTAAATATTACTCATCACCAAATAATTTCCAAAGTAAAATTATAAAATTCCTTTTAAACTTACAGGGCAGGGCCAGGCACGGTGGCTTACACTCGTAATCCCAGCACATTTTGGGAGGCCAGGGCGTAGTGGATTGCTCGAGCCCAGGAATTCAAGACCAGCCTGGGCAACACGGTGGGACCTTGTCTCTACTCAGCCTCCTGAGTAGCTGTAGTCCCATCTACTCTAGAGGCTGAGATGGGAGGATCACTTAAGCCCAGAAGGTAGAGGCTGCAGTGAGCCAGGATGGTGCCACTGCACTCCAGCCTAGTAATAGAGCGAGATCCTGTCTCAAAAAAAAAAAAAAAAAAAAATTACAGGGAAAATTATATTTCACATAGGATATGAATGCATTTTAATATATTTGATATAATAAAACTAAGAGTCTCAGATGGGTGTGGTGTCTCACACCTGTAATTCTAGCACTTTGGGAGGCTGAGGCAGGCAGATCACGAGATCAAGAGAACAAGACCATCCTGGCCAACATGGTGAAACCCGTCTCTACTAAAAATACAAAAATTAGCTGGGCATGGTGGCGCGCACTGGTAATCCCAGCTACTTGGGAAGCAAAGGCGGGAGAATTGCTTGAACCTGGGAGGTGGAGGTTGTAGTGTGCTGAGATTGTGCCATTGCACTCCAGCCTAGTGACAGAGTGAGATTCCGTCTCAAAAACAAAACAAAACAAAACAAACAAACAAACAAAAACTAAGAGTCTCTGGGACTTACAAAGTTCTTAAAATGGCCCTTAGTATCGAAAATCAATTATCTCCATCTGCTTCACAACAGTTTCACCCTAGATGATATCACAGTCCTCACCTTCCATGAGCAGACAAAGCACTCAAAGACAAACTGCTTTCTTTTCTTCAACACAACTTGAATTTACCTTCTTGTCCACCTGCACGGGCAAATTCCTTACAATTAGTGGGTGATTAAATGCTTAGAATAGCTAACTATAAAGTTTTTCCGCTTGCAAGGAAACTCTTCAGAGGGAAACAATGTTATCATTTCTTCTGTATATTTTCTGTATTTCCAATCAAAAACTAAATCCATATTCTCCACCTTCTCCATTTACCAAACATTAATATTCTGTGTAAGTTGCTCACACTGCTATAATCCTTGTTTTTTCTACTTAACAATTGAGTCCCCCTTTTAGAGCCCATAATTGTTAGGAAATTAACAGTAACTCTCCCTCCAGAATGGTCCAAAGGGAAAGAAAAGTACAGCCTTTAAGAGGTGGGAGCAATTTGGATCCAGTCAGAAAACACTGAGCTACAGAATGAAGTCAAAGAGAACCCTAAGTCATTTTATGCAGAAATAATTCAGACACTGGCAGAGCATGTCAAAGTCAGAGGATATGGACTGGGTGAGCTCTGTAGAAACCTGATGGCCAAGAGTAACAGTTTTTCAGGGCAAAAGAAATGGTGCTGGGGAAGAGTATCATCTTTCTCCTCCCCCCCCACCTCCTCTTCCTCTTCCTCCTCCTCCACTTTTCTTTCCTCTCTTATTCTTGCTGGAAATAACAAAAAAGGGTTGCCGAGAAGGCTGCAGGAATAGCCACACACAAGCAAAGAGAGACTGATTATTCGATAAAAGCTGCACACACACTGGTGGGGCGGGGATGGTGTGGGCAGTAGACAACAGCTCGCATGCAAGCAGCCAGGGACGCCGAAGCTGAGTCCATCCTTAGGAGGGAAAGGAAGGAAGTCCCAGGTTTAGCCAAGTCATGTTTTCTTGACTTGTATCTAGAATCTTGGAGAATTCCACAACAAAGTGATATTTATTTCGTGGCTGCTGTGCACCAAGCAGTAGGATACAGCAGGGAGCGAAACAGATAAAAGTCCTGGTTTCCTGCCGCTGACTTTCTAGATGGAGAAAAGCCAGTAAGAGAACACGTGGCAAGTGTATGTGACATAAGAGCAGGCTGTGATCAGTGCCACCAAGACACAGAAAGAGGTAAGGGGATGGAGAATGATGGGGTTATGTGTGGGGTGTGTGCCTTTAGCCAGGGGAGCCAGGGGAGCCAGGGGAGCCCTTTGGGAATGGGTGATGTCTGGGCAGAGACACGAATAAAGCAAGGGATGGAAGGATTCCATCTCTGGATAACGAGGGTCCCAGCACGGAAGCCCTGGACCTTGGCAGTGTGCCGGGCTTGGTGGAGATGAGGTCCCAGGGAGAGGCTCATCGGCAGGTGAGACCAGCATTCAAGCAAATGAAACAGAATAGAGTAGAAAAGAAAACATCCTAGTGCACCGTGAGGGATATAGTGAGGATTGTCTGGGATGTTTTGTTGCTGATATATACGCGTGCACGTAGTAGGTTACAACCGAAAGAGTCTTTTCCAGCCAGAAAAGCGCCAAAGCCCCGAAAACAAAGGTACAGAATCTGGACGCGGATCATCTTCATATATATATATATATATAGTAGTAAACTTTTTATTTTGAAATAATTTTAAATTTACAGAACAGTTGTAAAGATCATATAAGAGTTCCTCTGTTTCCCTAACCCTGTTTTCTCTACTGCTAACATCTTTAAGTGCCCTGCTACATTTGTTCAAACTAAAAAAGCAGCATTAGTCCATGACTAACAGTTGAACTCTAGGCTTAACTTTTTTTTTCTTTGAGACTGAGTCTTGCTCTGTTGCCCAGGCTGGGATACAGTAGTGCAATCTCGGCTCACTGCAACCTCTGCCTCCCGGGTTCAAGTGATTCTCCTGTCTCAGCCTCCTAAGTAGCTGGGATGACAGGTGCCTGCCACCACAGCCAGTTGATTTTTGTATTTTTAGTAGAGACAGGGTTTCACCATGTTGGCCAGGCTGGTCTCGAATTCCCGATCTCAGGTGATCCACCCAGCACAGCCTCCCAAACTGCTGGAATTACAGGTGTGAGCCACCACGCCTGGCCTTAATTTGGATTTTGGTAGTTTTTATGGTTTCTAGTTCCAGGATCCAATCCAGGGTCCCACTTTGCATTTGGTCATCATGTTTTCTTACCCACCACATCTGGTCTGCAATAGTTTCTGTCTTTCCATGTTTTTCATGACCTTGGCAATTTTGAGAAAGTATTGGTGAGATATTTTGAAGACTCTCAAGTTCAGATTTTCCTGGTGTTTTCCTCACTATTGGAATGGGGCTATGAGTTTTTAGGAGGAATACAACAGAGGCCAAGGGCCCTCCTCATCACAGAGTATCGGGGGATCATGATATTAGCATCACTTTTCACTGCTGAAATTAACCTGAACTGCTTGGTTTAGGCAGCTTTTGCTGAGTGTCTCCACCATAAAGTTGCTATTGTTTTCCTTTCATTACTGTATTCTTGGAATGTGAGTGAATAAATCCAGCCCACACTCAAGGCGGGGCAAGAATGAACCTCCACTTCCTAAGGTGGCTCATCTACTGATATTATTTGGAATTCTTTTGTAAGAATGATCTGTCTCTTGTGCCCATCTATTTATTGAATCATTAGTTTATAGCAACATGGACTGAGGTGTATTTCGTACTCTGGGCTGTAATCCAGCACTACACTGCTTATTTTGTTGCTCAGCATTATCCCAGCATTGACCACTGGGAGCTCTTTCAAGTTGGTTACTGTGCCCCTAGATGCCCCTTCATTTTCTAAGCACTTTCTTGCTCTCTGACACTACAAGTCGCTGTTATATATATATATATATATATATATATATATATAATTTTGTTGTTGTTGTTGTTGTTGTTGTTGTTTTGAGACAGAGTTTTGCTCTTGTTACCCAGGCTGGAGTGCAATGGCGCGATCTCAGCTCACCGCAGCCTCCACCTCCTGGGTTCAAGCAATTCTCCTGCCTCAGCCTCCCGAGTAGCTGGGACTACAGGCTCGTGCCACCATGCCCAGCTAATTTTTGTATTTTTAGTAGAGACAGGGTTTCACCATATTGACCAGGATGGTCTCGATCTCTTGACCTTGTGATCCACCCGCCTCGGCCTCCCAAAGTGTTGGGATTATAGGCGTGAGCCACCGCGCCCAGCCTGTTCTTTATATTTTTAACGAACTTCCCTGCAGTCATCACTTTGTTGGGATTTTTCCTGGCGAAATTTTACATGTTTATGCTATTACCTTAGGCACGAGCTGAAGGGGCAAAGTGAGGAGGTGGAGACTACTTGTCCCTCAACCTTCTAAAATTGCAGCATTTTAATGGGGTATGAGGTCACCGGTAAACTTACATTTGCTAGCCTATTTGCAGCTAGGTGTGTCTATTGACTTAACTCTGACCAGCAGTTCATAGGTGGATGTGGTGAGCCACTCCCAAGTTCTTGCCCTTAAAAAGACTGAGCATAGGCCGGCTGCGGTGGCTCATGCCTGTAATCCTAGCACTTTGGGAGGCCAAGGCAGGTGGATCATGAAGTCAGGAGATCGAGACCATCCTGGCCAACATGGTGAAACCCTGTCTCTACTAAAAATAAGAAAAATATTGGCCAGGCGTGGTGGCATGTGCCTGTAGTCCCAGCTACTCAGAAGGCTGAGGCAGGAGAATCGCTTGAACCCAGGAGGTGGAGGTTGGGTGAGCCGAGATGACGCCATTGCACTCCAGCCTGGGTGACAGAGCTAGACTCTGTCTCAAAAAATAAAAATAAAAAAGACTGAGCATGAAGGAGCTCCCTGGGTGCTGCTCCTCCTCCCTGCTAGCCAACAGATGGTGAAATCCACAGCAGCCATTCCCTATCTGCTGCAGCAGCACAGGCCTGCACCCCTTGTTGGGTAGTGCTTCCTGGCAGCTGAACTCAGGGAGTCCCACAATCTGTTCTCTGTCCCCAGGAGTCTTGACAACACCACACAGGCAGGACAAACAGGCAGACAAGGCAATCAGAGGGTGGACATCACCATCAAGACAGCCCACACCTGGGTGGCCTGCTAAAAGCAGGTCTAGGGAAACTGCTTAGGGAGAGATGAGCTGCCTGGGCACCAAGTAGGCTCTGAGCCCTCCAGACACAGCCCACCTTGCCACTGTCTCCAGAGGTGGCTGGGCAGGGGTGGCGAGGCTCAGAGGCTTGGCTCAGGCAGCCAGATTGGGGCCTGAGACCCAGCTCCTCACAGTCAGTGGGCGTTAAGTTGCCTTGGTTAGTCGCCAAAGGGGGACAGGATTCTGATTTCACTTTTCTCCCTTTTCTCTCCCCCTCTTCCCTGCTCCCTTCTAAATATGTCAATTGCTAAATGATCAGAAACTGTGAAATGTCTGAAGAATAAAAAGGCTAATTGATATTCTGAATCCCTGGGTAAGGATCAAGGGAAACTGACATTGACAGTTTCTACTATATGCCAACAGTGTGTCACACAGACTATATGATTTTATCTCTATAGTTTATCTCTCACTGTTAAGTGGGAGAAGGTGGTCAGAGAGATTAAGTAACTTTCCCAAGTTGCACAGCAGTCCATCGGCAGAACTGGGATTAGACTCAAGGCCACCTGTCCTCAGCTCGTGCTCTTACCTTGTCATTGCTGGGTCTCTCTGGATGCTCAGGGGCCTGCTGTACATTTCCTATTGGGTTACTTGGCTCTGTTCTTTCTGGAGGAGTTATCTGTTGGAACTCAGCTTAGGAGCCCCATCATTCAGATCCTTGGCTCCCTTTTCTTCTGGGCAGTTATGGTGGATACTGGTCTCCTCTGACACTGAACTTTCATGGGTGTCATGTGTTCCATCCTGCAGCCCTGGGTTCATCTGGGTCTTCCCCTATCATCTCTGATGGAAGAGCTATAGGCAGGTCCCTGAAGAGAAGCCACAGAGTCACTGCCTGATGGTATGGAACAAATTCAGGGGCTTCTGTGAAAACAGATAGAAGACGTATGGTTTTTCTCTGGCCTGATGATGGCTGCTAACATCATCTGAATGGCCTGGTGCTTGATCCATGAGCTTCTGAGTCAGGCAGCCTGGGTTTGTCTCTGAGGCTTACTACGATTAAGGCTATCTGTTGCTCTGTAACAAACTACCTGGAGACGTGGCAGCAACCGTTTTATTATAGCACATGATTTTGTGGGCTGGGAATTCAGACAAGGCTGGTATGTCCATCTGGCATCCCCTGAGGTCACTTGATATTCAGCAGTGATACCAGGAAATTGAGCTGGTCTGAAGGGCCCACGATGGTTTCACTCATGTATCTGGTGTGTTGGTGGGTAAGCTGGAGGGCTGCACTCAGTCGGGTATGTGTCTCCTTCCATGTGGCCTCAGGGCCTCCCAACATGGTCTGTCAGCACAGGAGTCAGACTTCTTACATGGCCATTGGTGCTCCAAGAGACCAAGCTGCCAGGCCTTCTAAAGGCCGGATGGGGAACTCACGTAGCGCCCTCTCTGCTGTTCTCTATTATAGGCCAGAGCAGAGAGAGGGCTGTCCAGATTCAAGAGGAAGGAAGAAAGACCTCTCCTTCTATGGGAGGAGTACCATGTCAAAGAGCTTGTGGCTATGTTTCATCCATCATTGCAACTCACAAGTCTGTGTCCTTGGGTACATTTCTTTTTTTTTTTTTTTTTTTTGAGATAGAGTTTCACTTCACCTCCCGGGTTCAAGCAATTCTCCTGCCTCAGCCTCCCGAGTAGCTGGGATTACAGGCATGTGCCATCATGCGTGGCTGATTTTTGCATTTTTAGTAGAGTTGGGTTTCACCATGTTGGCCAGGCTGGTCTCGAACTTTTGAGCTCAGCCAATCCTCCCACCTCAGCCTCACAAAGTGCTGGGATTACAGGCATGAGCCACCGCGCCAGACCGGATACATTTCTTAACTTCTCTGAGCCTCAGTTTCTTCATCTGTAACAATGGTGATAATAACACAAATGGCATAGAATTTTTGCTATGAGAGTTAGATTAGAGAGCTTGTGTAAAGCACTCAAGATGTTGCCATACATATATCATGTGCTCCATCAATAGTAGCTATTACAGTGCAAGGCTCCAGTCCACAGGCTCTGGAGTCAGACTGCCTGGGATTCAGTTCTGCCACTTGGCAACCGTGTGACCCTAGAAAGTTACTGAAATTCTTTTTGCCTCCATTTTCTCTCTGTACCTGCCTCATAGGACTGTGTTGTTAGGATGAAATAATATGTGTAAAGCACTGGAGCACAGAAAACACCCACCTGTTGTTTGGGTGGTGGGAGTGTGTTCCCAAATCAGGGGAAGCGTATCTTATTCACCTTGGACTTCAGAAAAACATGTTTCTAGGTGAATATCCTTGAAACTCTTTTTGGCAGGGGAGGTGGGATTAGGGCTCACTCTGTCAGCCAGGCTTGAGTGCAATGGCGCAATC
This sequence comes from Aotus nancymaae, assembly GCF_030222135.1. Classification (NCBI taxonomy): domain Eukaryota; kingdom Metazoa; phylum Chordata; class Mammalia; order Primates; family Aotidae; genus Aotus; species Aotus nancymaae. The sequence goes on from NW_026988428.1 coordinate 35,419,887, forward strand.
TCAGCTCACTGCAACCTCGACCTCCTCGGTTCAAGCGATTCTCCTGCCTCAGCCTCCCGAGTAGCTGGGATTACAAGTAACCGCCACCATGCCTGGCCAGTTTTTATATTTTTAGTAGAGACAGGGTTTCACCATGTTGGCTAGGCTGGTCTCGAACTTCTGACCTCAGGTGATCTGCCTGCCTTGGCCTCTCAAAGTGCTGGGATTACAGACATGAGCCACTGCATCCGGCCTGCCCTGGGCACCCTTAAGGAAAGCCAGAGAAAAGTGGAGGTGTCACACGACACTGAATGCTGCCAGTGACTTTTCTGGTCATAACTTCGAGTCAGGTACCAGTGAAATAGGATGGATGCTGCCTTGCAGAGGAGCTGACGATTCCACCATAAACCAGTGCAAAGAAACATACCCCACCTTACAACAGGGTAAGGCAAGTTCCTCCTGGAAAAGCTAAGAACGTCTCAGAACAAACTAAAATGAAGGAGCAAAACTGTCAGAGGCTGTCAGGAAGGACGGGTACAGGTAGTGCCACCCAGCCTGCATTTGGGGGTTTTGCAGAGTTCAGGGAGTAGCTGCTGGCACGGAGGCTCTGGAAACTGCCCAGTGGACTGGCATTCGGGTAATCCCACCATCACAAACTCCCAAGGTTGCCATAGAAGGAGATGGCAACATTGAGTCTCAGGGTTGGGAGGAATCTCAGAGGCCCTACCAGATGCAGAATCACTTCTTCATTCTGGAAAAGTAGTCAGTGTCTGCTTGTTCACTGCACACCCAAGTGGAAGGTGCCTCATCTAGCATTCATTTCATTTCTGTACATCTCTGATGGTTATTTTCTCTTATATTAAGGAAAATATTTTCTGGAATGTCCACCCAGTGGTCCTAGTTCTGGCAGCACACAAACAAGTCCAATAACACACACAAGTTTTCTAGACATCTTACAGTTCCCCATCCCCACCACACCTTCTTTTCACCAGGACACATAACTCTAGCTCCTTCTGCTGTGGCTCAGTCACTCTCCCTGAACTCCATTTACCATCCTCATGATTTTTCTTTTCTCTTGACCTTCACTTTCTAAAAAACAAAACAAAACAAAACAAAATAAAATAAAATAAGGCAGATATGCCAGAGCCAAAAACCAAAATAACATTTAATGCATGTGTGTTCTCTTTCTACTCTTCATTGCTCTGCTGACACGTTCCTATGGAGTTGCTATCACAGTGCTTTAGGATGCTACCTTTTTCATATAATGCAATGGATTTTAAAATGCCACAAATTCTTTGCTGATCTTTCCATCAAGAGATGGCACCTATTTCTCCCCTCTTTGAATCTGGGCTGGACTTTTGGTGTGCTTTGGCCAAAAGATTATGGCAGAATGGGAAGACTTCCAAGCCAGAATCAAGATCCCCAGCAGTTCCCATTTTGGTCCTCTTGGGATTCTGCCCCAAGACTATCACGCAGAGAAGAAGTCCAGGATATGAGACCTGGTGGAGTGACAGGCCCGGCCATCCTGAACACTCCAGTCATTGTAGCTGAGGCCCCAGACACATGAGTGAAGCTGTTCTGTACCATCCAGCCCTGAAGGCAGCCTCGAGCAGGGCCGGGAGAGACCAGCAGAACTGCCCTTCCAACCCACAGCATGGTATGAAATAATATATTGTTGATGTTTAAGCTACTGAATTTTGAGCAGTTTGTTATGCAGCAATAGATAACTGACATGTTTATAGTAGAAGTCATTTTATCAAGTGGTTTTTGCTCTACACTTACCCAGACGGTTTTGTTCTCTTGCAATAATAAAATATTTATCTACGGACCTTCTCTTGTAAGGTGTCTCCAGTTTCGGGCCCCCTGCCATGCAGGGGAGAAAGTTCAGCTATCTCATTGTGCCAATCAGCTATGCCATTGCTAGGAATGTGTGCCCAGCCTGGGAACAAGCTGCCCAAGCTGGGAAACTACACCCTTGTTTTTTTTTTTTTTTTTTAAATTTTTTGGAGACAGAGTCTTGCTCTGTCACCCAGGCTGGAGTGGAGTGGCATGATCTCAGCTCACTGCGACCTCTACCTCCTGTGTTCAAGCAATTCTTCTGCCTTAGCCTCCCAAGTAGCTGAGACTACAGGTGCATGCCACCACATCCAGCTAATTTTTTGTATTTTAGTAGAGACAGGTTTCACCATGTTGGCCAGACTGGTCTCAAACTCCTGAGCTCAGGCAATCTGCCCACCTCGGCCTCCCAAAGTGCTGGGATTACAGGCGTGAGCCACCATGCCCGGTCTAGACCCCTGTTTTAAATGACAGTTGTCATAGAAAAACAGGATATTGGAAACTGACAGTAAAGAACAGTGTGTTCTTCAGAGGCAGGTATCTCACTAACTGATATTGGGAGGGGAGGAGTCAGCAAGCTAAAGGAAACATGGCAGATGGGAGAGGCCAATGGCAGCCTTTCTGTTGAGTCAAGAAAGGAATGGAATAGCTTCCATTTCCAACAAGTTGTGTGTGTTTTTTTAAAAAATATTTTTTGGATCTTTAGATTCCCAGATAGTGAGGTATTAGCAGAGTTACAGAAATCAATTCATTCCAGCAAACAATTCTGACAGCCTATTAAGAACCATACCCTGTACACAGACCCCTATGTAGTTTTGTTTTATTGGAGGGGTCACTTGAATTTAAATTCCTAAAAGTGGGATTGCTGGCCCAACTATCAGTTCTATTAGATATTGCCAACTTCCTCTGCATAGTGTTGTGCTGTGTTGTGTTTTTGCCAGCAATGTAGGAGAGTGCCTGTATCCCCATGACCTTGCCAATCATGTATGTTGCTAAGCTTTCAAATTTGTGCTAATTTTATGGGTGAGGAATGGTATCTCAGTGTAGTTTCAAGTGCATTTCCCTTATTATGAGTGGACTGAACACCTTTTCATGCAAAAAGGTATGGTACAGAGTCTTGCTCCTGCCAGACAAATCCTTGCATTTGTAGAGCCCATTCTTGTCTGACCAAGCCTTGTTCTCTTCCTGAAAGAATCTGATGGGCCCCACCTGTCTGTGAATTAGTTGCCAACACAGCTGCACTCAGCTCTGATCAGCTGCCTAGGCCTGTCCAGTGATAGGGTATTGGGGGTTGGGGAATTCTCAGAAGTGGGTGTGGACAGAGGAGAAATTGTAAATATGAAAGATGCTGAGTGAAAATCAGCTCTAAAATGTGTATTGGAGCCAAGATGGCCCTTTTGCTAAGGCTGCTGTTAGACAATTCCATCATTTAATACATATTTTCTGAGTAACTACTATTTGTAAAGTAGGCACCATGGAAGAGACTTTTTTTTGTATTAAAAACATATTACAGAACAACTCAAACATACACGAAAGTAGAGAAAATATACAATGAAGTTTGATGGACTCATGACCCAAGTACAACTATCAACTCACTTCAATTTTTTTTCATCTATGCCTCCCTCCCTCCCCAGGGTAACACATTTGCAGGTAAGATGATGGCTTTAAATAATTTTACCTGGAAATCTGTTATCCCGATTCTCCAAAAGATAAGAACTCACAACTATAAGAATATAACCATAACATTGTCATACCTTAAAAATTAACAATCAGCCGGGGGTGGTGGCTCAGCCTATAATCCCAGCACTTTGAGAGGCTGAGGCAGGCAGATCACCTGAGGTCAGGAGTTTGAGACCAGCCTGGCCAACATGGAAAAACCCTGTCTCTACTAAAAATACAAAATTAGCCAGGCGTGGTGGCACATGCCTATAATCCCAGTTACTCAGGAGGCTGAAGCAGGAGAATTGCTTGAACTCGGCAGGCAGAGGTTGCAAGGTTGCAGTTAGCTGAGATTGTACCATTGCACTTTAGCCTGAGCAACAAGAGTGAAACTCCATCTCAAAAAAAAAACCCCACACACGCAATAGCAATAATTGCTTAATAGTAAGTATTCACTCAGATTAGGTTTGCATGTTTGTTTATTTTTACAGTTTGTTTGAATCAACATCCATATAAGGTCAATATATTGCAATCGATTTCTATGTCCCTCAAGTTTCTTTAACCTGTAGCTTCTTGCCTTCCTTTCTCTCTTGACTTTCCCTTGCAATTTGTATGTTGAGGAAACCATTTGTCTCATCAGGGTTTTGCTGACGGCATGCCCCTGTGTTATTATTTAAAATAGTCCTCCATACCCTCTATTTAAGTTCATATTTGATGCAGGAGGGCAGGACTTTTCAGAGAGGCACAAAATGTATGATTGTCTCTCCTTTTGAGATGTCAGCCAGCATGTTCGATCTATTATTTGTTCTTGAGGGAAGGGGTCCCAAACCCCCTGGGCCATGGACTGGTGCCCATCTGTAACCTGTTAGAAACTGGGCTGCACAGCAGGAGGTGAGTGGCTGGCAAGTGAGTGAAGCTTCATCTGTATTTACAGCCGCTCCCCATCATGTGCATTACTGCCTGAGCTCTGCCTCCCGTTAGATCAGCCTCGGCATTAGATTCTCATAGGACTGCAAACCCTATTGTGAACTGCCCATGCGAGGGACCTAGGTTGTGTACTCTTTACGAGAATCTAATGCCCAATGATCTGTCACTGTCTCCCATCACCCCCAGATGGGACCATCTAGTTGCAGGGAAACCAGCTCATGGCTCCCACTAATTCTACATTATGGTGAGTTGTATAATTATTTTGTTATGTATTACAATGTAATAATAGAAATAAAATGCACAATAAATGTAATGCACTTGAATCATTCTGAAACCATCCCTGCCTTGTCTGTGGCAAAATTGCCTTCCATGACGTCAGGCCCTGGTGCCAAATGGTTGGGGACTGCTGCTTTAGGGGATACAAAATGGTGATATTTTAATTCTATTATTCCTTCTTTATTTATTCACTGAAATATTTTCACAGAGGGAAGCTTCTCATTAGCTATTTGGTTATCCATATTTCTAGTTCCCATTGGAAAGGCTGGATAAATGCTTGAATCTTTCTCTGTTTTTACCAGTTGACAATAAAAGAATTGGCTCCCTAGCATGGAAAATACAAATTGAATCCAACATGGATCCTGCCCTCTAGTAGGGGGATAAGACATGTAGACAGAAGTGATGAGAGAAGCCAAGAGGGGCAGAGGACTATGGAAACACACAAAGGATTTAAGAATGTTTATAGCACAAGTATTCAAAATAGGCCCGAAATGGAAACAACTCAAATATCTATCAGCGGCAGAATAGATAAAGGGATTGTGGTATTATATTCATGAAAGAAAATAACATACAGCAATGAAAACAAGTAAGCTAAAGCTACACACAATAACTTCCATAAATTTCACAAACATATTATTGAAAGAAGCCAAAAGTAAAATAATATATACTATATTATGCTATTGACATATAAAGCTTTAAAATGGGCAAAACTAATCTATGGCATTAGAGGTAAGAAAAGTGGTTATCTTTGAGGATCAGAGTAGTTAGTGACTTTGGGAGACCCACAGAGGATTTCTGAAATGCTGTTAATGTTCTACTTCATAACCTGGGTGGCGTTCACTTTGTGATAATTCATTGAACTGTATATTTATAGTGTTTGCATTTTTTTTATGAATACTTTAAAAGTTAATTTTAAAAGAGTCGCAGCCTTGGGTGGTGGCTCATGCCTGTAATCCTACCACTTTGGGAGGCCGAGGTGGGTGGTTCACCTGAAATCAGGAGTTCAAGACCAGCCTGGGCAACATGGTGAAACCCCGTTGCAAAAATTAGCCAGGCATGGTGGTAGGTGCCTGTAATCCCAGCAACTCGGGAAGCTGAGGCATGGGAATCACTTGAACCCGTGAGGCAGAGGTTTCAGCGAGCTGAGATCGTGCCACTGCACTCTAGCCTGGGTGACAGAGTGAGACTCCATCTCAAAAAAAAAAAAAAAAAGAGTTGGATCTCATATTCTTAGGGAAGTAAAACTGCAGAGAGGTATGATGAAATTAGGATAGATTATATATGGAGGGATTCTTTTAGTTTCAAAGTAGCTGTCGCATTTCTCAAGCAAAGCACTACAACTTACAAGATATTTTATATATATGCAAAGAAATGCATGGTGTATAAAATGGTACCTGAAAGAGGAAAATAAAACTAGTTCTTAGATTTAAGCAAATCTCAAATACCACTTACCATTAAATGCATCATTAATATTTTATTTTATATGCACTGAGAAATCAAAAAAGACATGCGACTCACTTTGTTGCAACATTCACATTATTGCATTCTCATTAAGAGAGGAAAAAAAAATGCTGTCAATTAAGTATGAAGCAATGTCTTAACGATGGTCCTGGGCGATGCATGAATTGATTATATCAACTTCTTGCTGCCTTGAGATTTCTTTGATTTATTTCAAGGGATTTGGCAGATTTTCCTACCTTCAGTTGCCTTGTTTGCTTGGCTTATGATAGACATTGCTTTTGCATGTATTTCAGTAACAAATGGAAGACAAGTTCATCTAAGTATGGGTCTCTTCCTTTCTTAGGTTCTATATAACTCTTTGTTGATCTTTACAAGACAATTTGGAAATTTGGCCATTCCTCAAAAGTGAAATGTCTGCTTTATCCCTATCAATTTCCCCCGATGCTGTATTTCCCTGCCTTTCTGTGACTATAGTAACTTTTTGTTGCAATGAGCAATCATTTAAAAGACATTTTAAGCAGCAATCAAACTCATCGATGGTGATGCCAATATAATAGCTACGGCCAAGTTCACACATGCGAAGGCAGTGACACAGCTGCTGCCTGGCCAACAGCGGCTGGAAGAGGCGTCTTGATTTCAGAGATGTTAAGATGTGAAAAAATATGCATCCTAGAATCGATGAATCAGTGTGTTGAAGGAAAAGGCAAAGTCAGAAAATTACTATTTACAGAGTTAGAGGAAGTCTTACATACTTGCATAATTTGGGCTGAAAATAAGCAGTGATGTATTTCAAGGACTTAGAAGAAAATCAGGGAATAGGCCAAATGAAAATAACATAGTTTGCCTAAAATAAATATACTATGCTTGATGGAGGTTGGTATTAATTAACTTGATAGAGAGAAGCATGACTGCTCTCCCTTTCTGCTGAGGAGGCAAGGTGATATAACTTAGAGCAGCGGAATGCTGGTAAATATTAGCAAATGTGCTCGTAGATGTAGTTTTTCCAGGGAGCTAGTTTATTATATTTATTATAAATTTCTTCCTGACAACTGATTTCATAGATGTTAATTATAAATTTTACTGACGTAGATGTGCAGCACACAATTTACAAATAATATTAATACAGGCACGCCTCAAAGTTAGTTCAGGTTAGACCAATGTAATAAAGTGAATGTTGCAACAAAGTGAGTCACATGACTTTTTTGGTTTCTCAGTGCATATAAAAGTTATGTTTACACTATATTGTAGTCTCTTAAGTGTGCAGCATCGTATGTCTAAAAAATAACTTACATACTTTAATTTAAAAATATTTTATTGATAAATAATATTACTGTCACCTGAGCCTTCAGTGAATCATCATCTTTTTGCTGATGGAGGGACTCGCCTTGTTGAGGGCTGCTGACTGATGAGGGTGGTGGCTGCTGAAGGTGCATGTGGCTGTGGCAATTCCTTCCTTCCCTCCTTCCCTCCTTCCTTCTTTCTCTCTCTCTCTCTTTCTCTCTCTCTCTCTTTCTTTCTTTCTTTCTTTCTTTTCTTCAGAGTCTTGCTCTGTTGCCCAGGCTGGAGTGCAATGGCGCGATCTCAGCTCACTGCAACCTCTGCATCCCGGATTCAAGCGATTCTCCTGCCTCAGCCTCCCAATTAGCTAGGACTACAGGTATGTGCCACCACACCTGGCTAATTTTTTGTATTTTTAGTAGAGACAGGGTTTCACCGTGTTAGCCAGGATGGTCTCAATCTCCTGACCTCATGATCTGCCCACCTCGACCTCCCAAAGGGCAATTTCTTAAAATAAGACAACAATGACCATTTACCACATCAATTAACTCTTCCTTTCATGAAAGATTTCCCTATAACATGCAATGCTGTTTGATAACATTTTACCTACAGTAGAACTTTTAAAACTAGAGTCAATCCTCTCAAACACAGCCACTGCTTTATCAGCTTAAGTTTATGGGATATTTTAAACCCTTTGTGGTCATTTCAACAATGTTCACAGCATCTTCACCAGGAGTAGATTCCATCTCAACAAACCACTTTCTTTGCTCATCCATAAGTAGCAACTCCTCATTTGTTCAAGTTTTATCATGAAATGGCAGCAATTCAGTCACATTTTCAGGCGTTACTTCTAATTCTAGTTTTCTTGTTACATTCACCACATCTGCAAGTTTCTTCCTCCATTAACATCTTGAACCTCTCAAAGTCATCCATGAGGATTAGAATTTACTTCTTCCAAACTCCTGTTGATGTCGATATTTTGACCTCCTCCCATGGATCACAAATATTCTTAATGGCTTCTAGAATAGTGAATGCTTTCCAGAAGGTTTTCAATTTATGTTGTTCAAATTCATCAGACAAATCAGTATCTATGGCAGCCATAGTCTTGCAAAATATATTTCCTAAATAATAAGACTTGAAAGTTGAACTTACTCCTTGATTCATGGGCTACACAATGGATGTTGTGTTAGCAGGCATGAAAACAACATAAATCTCCCTGTATATCTCCATCAGAGCTCTTGGGTGACCACATATATTGTGAATGAGCAGTAATGTGTTGAAAATAATCTTTTTTTTTTTTTCCTGAGCAGCAGGTCTCAACAGTGGGCTTAAATATTTAGTAAACCATGCTGTCAACAGATGTGCTGTTACCTAGGCTTTGTTGTTCCATGTAGAGAGCACAGGCAGAGTAGATTTAGCATCATTCTTAAGGGGTGTAGGATTTTCAAAATGGCCAATGAGCATTGATTTCAACTTAGAGTCACCAGCTACATTAGCCCCTGATAAGAGTCAGCCTGTCTTTTGAAGCTTTGAAGCCAGGCATTGACTTCTCCTCTCCAGCTATGAAAGTCCTAGATTGCACCTTCTTCCAATAGAAGGCTGGTTCTTTACACTGAAGATCTGTTGTTTAGTGTGGCCACCTTCATCAATGATCTCGGCTAGATCTTCTGGATAACTTGCTACAGCCTCTCTATCAGCACTTGCTGCTTTACCTTGTACTTCTATGTTCTGGAGATGGCTTCTTTCCTTAAACCTCACGAGTTGATCTGTGCTAGCTTCCAGCTTTTCTCCCGCAGCTTCCTCACCTCTCTCAGCTTTCATAGAATTGAAGAGAGTTATTTCCTTGCTCTGGATTGTGGCTGGTTTGATCTTCTATCCAGACCACTAATACTTTCTCCATATCAGCAATAAGGCTGTTTTGCTTTCTTATCGTTCATTTTTTCACTGGAGTAGCACTTTAAAATTCCTTCAAGGACTTTTTTGTTGCATTCACAACTTGGCTTACTGGTACAAGAGGCTTAGCTTTCAATCTGTCTCGGCTTTTGACATGCCTTCCTCACTTAGCTCAATCACCTGTAGCTTTTGATTTAAAGTGAGAGATGTTTAAGTGAAAGGAATGTTTTTTCTTTCACTTGAACACTTAAAGGACATTGTAGGATTATCAACTGTACTAATTTCAGTATTTTTGTGTCTCAGGAAACAGGAAGGCCTGAGGAAAGGGAGAGAGATGAGGGAACAGCCAGTCACTGGAGCAGCCAGCGCATATAATATTTATTAAGTGAGCTCATCATCTTATCTATATACAGTTCCTGGTGCTCAAAACAAATACAATAGTGACATCAAAGATTACTGATTACAGATCACCACACAGAGATAATAATGATGAAAAAGCATGAGCATTTGGAGAATTACTAAAATGTGACACCAAGACAGACAGTGAGCACATGCTGTTGGGAAATGGCACCAACAGACTTGCTTGATGCAGGGCTACTACTAACGTTCGATTTGTGAAAAACACGGTGTCTGCAAAGCACAAGAATAGGAAGAATGTCTGTAGATAATACTGTATTGTAAATGACTATGTAGCCAGTTGATTCTCACAGAATGCTTTTGTTGATTTTATCCTGAAATCTGTATCCATAACTAACCTATGGTTGCAACTGACAAATGAGTACAGTTCTAATGTGAATGTTGGTTGATTTTTTTTACATTAATAAAGAAAATCAAAGTGCAAGACCAAAGACATATTGGAACTTCACTCATTTGTCAACGAAATGAGCAATCTGCTGAATTGATTAACAGTTTTCTATTTCTAGAAGACTATTTCCCCAGTGTTTTTGTGTTATACAAAATGGAACAGCTATAGACACGACAGACTTTTCAGTTTAATCTGTAGACATATACACTTTTAAGTTTAATCTATAGTATTAATAATACAGATTTTTAAAGATATTATATAATGAAGTATTATACATAACATATAATAAAGTATTATATATTATCTTTTAATATATAATCTAGATTATCTAGAGTTGAGAAGGTGGTGGGAAAGTGTTAATAACATAGATTTTATTAACACTTTCCCACCACCTTCTTAACTCTAGATAATCAACACAATGCCAAACCAAGCCATAATCTGTAGCACATGCCAATTGCTATGTTGTAAATACTCTCACCTTGGCCAGTTTCCATCTAGGATTGACCTACTGGATGAGGAGTTGGGAAGAGACATTCGGCAGCACAGTGCTGTATCATATTTCCACCATAGATGGAAGAGATATAAGTCAACTTAGGAGCACACACAATAGTAAAAGGTAGTAATAACTAAGAAATGATACATTTTGAATATTTATTACCTTGTTTTAAATAACTTACTTAATTGTAACTTTACATCATTTAATTATTAGTAGTGGCTGTGTTTAACAAATGCTCACAGGCTGGGTATGATGGCTTACGCATGTAATCCCAGCACTTTGGGAGGCTGAGGCAGGCGGATCATGAGGTCAGGAATTTGAGTTCAGCCTCACCAACATGGTGAAACCCTGTCTCTACTAAAATATACAAAAATTAGCTGGGCATGGTGGTGGATGCCTGTAATCCCAGCTACTCGGGAGGCTGAGACAGGAGAATCACTTGAACCTGGGAGGTGGAGGTTGCAGTGAGATGACATCGTGCCACTGCACTCTAGCCTGGATGACAGAGCAAGACTCCATCTTAGAAAAAAACAAAACAAAACACACAAAAAACCCATGCTCACAGAATTTCTGAAATTTTAACTATCAGGTCTTGCAAGCTTTTGTAAGTCAGCCTCAGCACACCTCTGCTTTGGAGTGAAACCACTTCGGGTTTATATTTAACCTTACCAGTTCCTTGCTCTCCAACCACGGACAATGTAAGTAGCCTCGTCAAGCCTCATTATTTCTGTGATAGGGCTAATAACACCTACATCATAGAGTTGAGTGAAACAAGATAAACTTTGTAACATGCCAAAATCAATGCAAAGTAGGAACACAATATTAAATTATTTCTCCTCTCTCTGGTCTTTTTCTTGTCTGATCCATCCTGAGTACTGCTTGTTAAACAGAGAAATTGACATGTCATTCCTCTGACTTACACTGGTCTTAAGCACACACTACAGTTTGCTGTCAAAGTTCACATCTCACCAATCTCATTTTTGCATTACTCCCCAGGAGGGTGTCTATGCCCCAACCACATATCTGGTGGTGTCTCCCACATAGTCCCTGAGGATTCCATCTCTACTCCTTTGCTCATGGGGTTCCTTCCCATTGACTTCTTTGTGACATCTGTGCCACTTCCTCCCTTCCTCATCCAAACATACCTCCATGAGATTCCTCTTGTTAGCCCCATCTCATAATAGTATCTGACCTGTATTGAGTGCTGGGGACGTGCCGGGAGCTGTGCTAAGTGCTTTATCTGCATTATCCCAACTGGTTATTTCCATTTATGGGTGACACAGAGGCACAGTGAGAGTACATAACTTGCCCAAAGTCATACATGTAAGTGGACAGTACAACTGGCATTCCAACTCAGGTAAGTCTGACTTTATTGGGCTCTTAGACATCATATCCCACTTATTGCCTGAATAAACTACCTTTTAAATAAATTACCTCTGTTTGGGCTGGGCGTGGTGGCTCACGCCTGTAATCTCAGCAATTTGGGAGGCCAAGAGGGGCAGATCACCTGAGGTCAGGAGTTTGAGACCAGCCTGAAACCCTGTCTCTACTAAAAATACAAAATTAGCCGGGTGTGGTGGCACATGCCTGTAGTCCCAGCTACTTGGGAAGCTGAGGCAGGAGAATCACTTGAACCCAGGAGGTGGGAGGTTGCAGTGAGCCGAGATCATGCCATTGCACTCCAGTCTGGGCAATAAGAGCAAAACTCTGTCTCAAAACAAAAACAAAAACAAAAACAAAAATAAAGCTCTGTTTAATGTTAGTATATTTTGCTCCTGGATTTTTTTCATGGCTATGTTTATATGCCTTATCACACACCATCTTCTTGAGGGTGGAAGTATTCATTTATCAAATATTTGTAAAGTGCTTTCCCTTTGTAATAGGTACTATACTGGGGATTGGGGAACAGGGCCAGTCCTTGATTAAATAAATTACAAAACACCTATGGAGTGAAATACTATTCAGCTATAACAAAGAATAAGGAGGCTCTTTATATATGAAAATGGAAAGATTTCTAAGCTATATTGTTAAATGAATAAAAGTAAGGCACAGAAGACATTGTATACTATGCTACCTTTTGTATAAAATACGAGGGAGGGTTAAGAATTGTGTGTGTGTGTGTGTGTGTGTGTGTGTGTGTACTTGTTTAAAACAAAAAGACCCAGTCCTTATCCTTATGTCCACATCCACAACATCAGTGAATGACTATGTGGAGCAAAGCCATTTCACACCTTTTCCCCCTGCTGCCCTGTGTGTTTATATGGGGAATAAAATTCTATTATGTTCAGCCACTGAGATTACAGTGTTTACCTGGTATTGCAGTTTGTATTGTTCTCACTAATACCCCACTCTAGTATACAATTTTCATTTTAAAATAAAATTGTGACTCCTTCAGACTCTTAATAATTTTTCTCACCTGATAATCGTATTTTTGTATACTGACTGGAACATTTGCTGAAACAGATTCACAAATTGCTTTTTCTTTTTTTGAGATGGAGTCTTGCTGTATAGCCCAGGCTGGAGTGCAGTGGCATGATCTCAGCTCACTGTAGCCTCTGCCTCCCGAGTTCAAGTGAATTCTCCTGCCTCAGCCTCCTGAGTAGCTGGGATTACAGGCATGTGCCACCACACCTGGCTAATTTTTGTATTTTTGGTAGAGATGGGGTTTCACCATGTTGGCCAGGCTGGTCTTGAACTCCTGACCTTGTGATCTGCCTGCCTTGGCCTCCCAAAGTGCTGGGATTACAGGCATGAGCCGCCATGCCCAGCCCTTATTTTTACTTAATCCCTATGGTAGGCTCATCCACATCACAAAGCTGCATAGGTGTATGCAGGCATATGTGACATCTCACTCTCAGTGAGCCAATATTTCCATTTTCTTACAAGAACTACATTTTCTTAGACCTTTAATGTCTGTCTGTAGTGTTAACAGCTGCCAGCTTTCCTCTTACTTTTTTCCTTTTTAAAATTTCACTTTGTTATGAGAAGTATTATCATATACACAGAAGAGTGCACAAAACAGAGAATACAGTTTTCAATAAAAAAGTGCAAAACAAAGATTTGATAACCACCATCCAAGTGAAGAAACAGAACATTTCCAGCCCCCAGGAAGCCCTCCCATCATCCCTTTCAAATTACCACAGAGGTAGACACTATCCCAACCTTGGTGATAAGCATTTCCTTGCTTTTCTTTATAGCTTTACCACCTATATGTGATCCCTAAATGATCTAATGTAGTGTATCTGTTTTTGAACTTTATATGAAGGGAGTGATCAGATGTATTTTGTGCCTAATTTCTGTGTTCAGCATTATGTTTGTGAGAGTCAGCCATGATTCTTTGCGTAGATCTATTAATAGTTAATCCATGTTCATGGCTGTAGAGTAGTTCTTTCTGTGACTATACTGCATTCCACTTGTTTATTCTACTGTTGAAGTGCCTTTGACTATCATAAACATTGCTTCTGTGATTCTTCTTTTGCATATATCCCGGTGCAGGTGAGCATGTGTTTCCTAGGATATATGTGTAGGAATGAACTTATCAGCATATGGCCCGTGCCTATCTTCAGCTTTACGGGAGAATGCCATACTATTTTGCAAGTGGTTGTACCATTTCATGTGCCCACCAGTGGTATACTGAAAGTTCTCCTTGGTCTGCATCTATGCCAACACTGGTGCTTTCAGATTAAAAACAAAAATTTTGGTCCATCTCATAGGCATTTCATTTTAGTTTTAATTTGAATGTTTTTAAAGGTTTAAAAAGAATAAAGCCTCTTTTTAGGCTTACTGGCCATTTGGATTTTCTTTATTGTGAAGTACCTATTTAAGTCTTCTACCCATTTTCTAATGGTTATTTTACTCTTGATTGTAGGAGGTCTTAATCTTAGACCCATGCCAGATATATTGCAAATCTTTTCCCTACCCTGTAACTTATCTTTTCACATTCTTTTTTGTATCTATCTATTGAAAATAGACACTCTTAATTTTAGTGGATCTGAATTTGTCTTTTCCTTTGTAGACAGTGCTTTTCATGTCTTAAGAAATCCTTTTCCCTGAGGTCATGAAGTTATTTTCCAGTATTATCTTCAAAGGCTCTGCCTTTGACACTTAGATCTTTATTTCACCTGGAACTAGGGGTCTAATTTCATTATTTTCCAAGTAATTACCCAATCATTCATTCTAGCACCATTTATTGAAAAGTCTGTCATTTTCTAATTGATGTGCAATGCCCTGTGTGGTCATACATCAGGAGTTCAAATATTAGGGGTCTATTTCTGGGATTTTCTTTCTTTCTTTTCCTTCCTTCCTTCCTTCTTTCCCTCTCTCCCTCCTTCTCTCTCTCTTTCTTTCCTTCCTTCCTTTTCTTTCTTTCTTTTTCTTGAGATGAAGTCTCACTCTGTCACCCAGGCTGGAGTGCAGTGGCTCGCTCTTGGCTCACTACAACCTCCGTCTCCTGGGTTCAAGTGATTCTCCTGCCTCAGACTCCTGAGTAGCTGGGACTACAGGAAACTGCCACCATGCCTGGCTAATTTTTTAAATATTTTTAGTAGAGACGAGGTTTCACCATATTGGTCAAGCTGGTGTTGAACTCCTGACCTTGTGATCGGCCCACCTTGGCCTCCCGAAGTGCTAGGATTACAGGTGTGAGCCACTGCGACTGGCCTATTTCCGGGATTTCTCTTCTGCTCCATTGATTTCTGTGGGAAATAGAAAAGTTTCTTTTTAAAGTTTCCTTTCTTGTTAAAGAATAAGTGTGATAATAACTTTGTTAAGCCCTATCCTATGTAGCTGTTAGACATGCCATGCTTACAGGCACGGAGTACATTTTATGTCCTTGTACTTTAACCAAGATATCTGTGCTGGACGTGCTCACAGGCCCAGCTCTCCATAGCTTTTACCTGTTTAGAAAAGTTTTAAGTTGTTAGCCAATTGGGTTTTAGTTTAGATTGTTAGGTCTGGCTCTAGCCAACAGAGATCAGACACAGCAGTAAAGAAGACCCCAAATGCATAAGGAATAAAATTGTGTGTTTTCGTTTGCTCACTGTACTCCCGTGGCATGATGGCTAGCGAGGGTACCCTTCCTGTAGTCCAGGCAGTAAAAGTTGCGTTCCCGAAAGATCCTTTGTCACAGTGCTAATTTTTCTTTGCAGCATCGAGCATCTATTTCCAACAATTTATTTGTTTAACCCTGTGCCAAAACCATACACTTTTTTCCCATTTCAGTTTTTGTCATTCATTCAACACATTTATTTGAAGTGCTTAATAGACAGCATTCTAGGCAGTGAAGATGAAGCCCTGCCCTCCTAGAATTTATATTCCAGTGGGAGAGTCACACAATAAACAAGATAAATAAAATACATGGTATGTTAGATAATGATACATGCTGAGGAGAAAAATAAAGCAGGGAAGGGAATTAGGAAGAGTTGGGGGTGGAGTTGAAATTTTGAGTTTTGGTCAGGGAAGGTTTCACTGAAAAGCAGATAGTAATTTGATATCTAAGGGGAATGAGAGGTCCCCCGTGGCTGTATGGAGGAAGAGAGCTCCAGGCAGAAGGATCTGCGAGTGCAAAGGTCCTGAGATGGGACCATGCCTGGTGTGTGTGAGTAACAGGTTTGGCCAGTGAGCAGGTGTGGTGTAAGCAGATGCAGGGAGACGAAGCAGGAGGCTTAATGGGGCCTATCATGGGGGCCTTGTCATTCACCATATGGATTTTAGCTTTTACCGCCATTAGAGGGGTTTGGGTACAGTAACTTGATCTGCTCTATAAAAGGATCTCTCTAGATATAGAGTTGAGAAAAGACCAAAGAGGGGCAGAGATGGAAACAAGAAGACCAGCCAAGAAGCTGTTGAAACAATTCAGGTGAACGATAACAGTGACTTGGACCACAGGCATAGCCCTGGTGAAACAGGTGAGATTCTGGATGTGCCGACAGATTCCATGTGAGGCTTGAGAGAAAGACAGCAGTCAAGGAGGTCTCCAGGATTTCTTCTCGGGGACATTTTCCACAAAGGAAAGAAGTCTTTATGATTTGATGAGCATTACTGCACACAGAATGCTGACAAACAGGAAACAGGAGCTTCACGATGAGACAGGTGCTGGGCCGAACTGGTCCACCACTGCCTCCATCTATGAAAGTCACGGCAGCCTTCCTAGAGGAGGCTGAATCCAGTCTCATGTTTTTGAAGGACAAATGAGAGTTTGCCA
Source organism: Aotus nancymaae (assembly GCF_030222135.1). NCBI lineage: Eukaryota > Metazoa > Chordata > Mammalia > Primates > Aotidae > Aotus > Aotus nancymaae. The sequence goes on from NW_026988428.1 coordinate 35,436,699, forward strand.
GATGAACCCTAGGCATTTAAGCATGGGAACAGCATGGGTAAAAGTCTGGAAGAGTGAAACAGTATGGAGCAGACATTTCCAAACTTTCTCAGTTTACTGAGCCCTTAGTGTCTTGGTGAATTTTTCATGGCATTTCTAGTCCAAAAATAATGCCTAACTGTTCCATGATTGACTGATAAGGTCCAAACAACTTAATAAGTATTTATGTCCTAATAACTAAGTAGTTTCTTGAAAAATGCACATAAATTGAAAGAATATTTTAATTTTATTCTAAAATAATTACAGTGACATACTAATAGAATGTGTTCATGTGTTGGGCACTACTCAGTTTCCAGGATGTTGGAATCAGATTGGATACCCCCACCATACTTTCCTGTTTCACATTGATTTTTCACATGGTATTTGTGTTTTATTATAGCAATTCTTGAAAACCCAGTTTTGCAAGGAGATAATGTCACTCAAAGGAATATTGTTATTTAATGTTGAAATTGTGAACTACTTCAAGTGAAAGGTTATGCAGTATCTGACAGAAGCTGAGTATTGGTATATTTCCCTCAAAAAGTTAAAATATTCTTCAAAGCCACTGAATTAAGTGTTCCGGGTGCCTTAGTGCACATTCTGGGAGCCAAAGGCCTTGGGTATTTGGGGGAAATAAAAGCATTTTCTTTTCTTTTTTTTTTTTTTGGAGATGGAGTCTTGCTCTGTCACCCAGGCTGGAGTGCAATGGTGCTATCTCAGCTTACTGCAATTTCCACCTTCCAAGTTCAAGCCATTCTCCTGCCTCGGCCTCCCAAATAGCTGGGACTACAGGTGCACGCTGCCATGCCTGGTTAATTTTTTGTATTTTTTAGTAGAGATGGGATTTTACCATATTGCCCAGGCTTGGTCTCGAACTCCTGAGCTCAGGTAATCTGCCCGCTGTGGCTTCCCAAAGTGCTAGGATTACAGGCGTGAGCCACTGTGCCTGGCCAAAGCATTTTCATGTTAGGAGAGAACATGTTTGTATAAGGGAGAGTGAGAGGAAATGAAGCTACACTCTTAGGCAGGGGTAACTTATGCAAGACATTGTCTGCCATGTTAAGTTTTATCCAAGCCAATGTATCACCAGGAATGCATGGTCTTAGTATCAGGAAATGTACAGTATAACTTGAAAGACAGATACATGTACATACATACATACATATACATATACATCTACAATACATTGTAATTATTCCCCTGAGAAAAAATATATACTAAATGATTGATTTTTGACTTGGGAGGAGGTTATAAAAAGCATTATAAAATATAGAATGTGCAGGTTGGTCCCTGAAGAATGAAGAACAATTGACCAGAAAAGGATAGAGTCAACTACAAAAGCAAATCAACAGATGTGATAGTGCATGGCATATTTGTCAACTGCACAGGACTGGTATGGCCAATGAATAAAAATTGTAGCAGAAGACAATGAAAAGTTTTCCTGGGGCCCACTGTGAGTAGTTTTGAATGCAATACTGTGGAGTTTAGACTTTCTTCCAATAACTGAGCGGTCAAAGATTTCTAAGAGGTGACTGATTTGATTAGTTTTGTGTTCTAGAAAGACAAATCTGGCTGCATGCAGATTGACTGGGAGACTGGCTAGAAAGATGGTTGTATTGGTTAGCTAGTGCTACACTAACGCTGCACAACAAACCACTCCAAAATTAAGTGTGTTTCTCTGAGCATTTCTCACTCATGGGTCTGTGGGTTGGCTGCAACTCAGCTGGGGTAGGCTGGAATCCAGGCTCTAGGCTGCAGGGTAGGTCCAACACATTTCTACATTAGCTGTGGACCAGACACTACTTGGGGGCATGCTTTTCTCATGGTTGTTCTTAGTGCAAGAGACTAAGCCAAATGGTGCAAAGGCACATGTAAAGCCTCTGCTTGTATTGTGTCTAATTTCTGTTGAACTAAGCAAGTCACATAGCTAATCCAGAGTCACTGACATGATCACTTGAGGCCAGGAGTTTGAGACAAGCCTGGTCAACATAGCAAAACCCTATCTCTACAAAAACTACAAAAATAAAGGGCATGGCAGTGCATGCCTGTAATCCCAGCTACTTAGGAGGCTGAGGTGGGAGGATTGCTTGAACCTGGAAGGTAGAGGTTGCAGTAAGCCAAGACTGTGCCACTGTACTCCAGCCTGGGCAACAGACCAAGACTCTGTCTCAAAAACAAAAACAAAAACAAAAACAAAAACAAAGTCACTGATATGACATCAAAGAGAGGGAAGAATGAACAACACTCCATTAACAGTACTTCTGTACTGGCCAGGCATGGTGGCTCATGCCTGTAATCCCAGCACTTTGGGAGGCTGAGGTGGGTGGATCACCTGAAGTCAGGAGTTCGAGACCAGCCTGGCAAGTATGGTGAAACCCCGCCTGTACCAAAAATACAAAAATTAGCCAGGCATGGTTGTGTGTGCCTGTAATCCCAGCTACTTAGGAGGCGGAGACAGGAGAATTGCTTGAACCCAGGAGGCAGGGGTTGCAGTGAGCTGAGATCATGCCACTGCACTCCAGCCTGGGTGACAAAGCAAGACTCTGTCTCCAAAAAAAAAAAAAAAAAAAAAAAAAAAAAATACTCCTGTACTGTAGTAGAAACAAGAGATAATTAGGGCAATAATATTGGAAAGGAGGGCATAGAATCAAAGGTATTAAGCAGCAAGAGCTCCTAGGACTTAGGGTTTATTAGAAGTGAGGTTCCTATCTTGGGAATATGGATTATAAACTAATACAGGGTGCTCAGTAGGTGCTAGGCACCATTCTAAGTGCTTACCTACACTGATTAATGCAATCCTGTCATAACAACCCTATGAGGTAGAGCTACCATTATCTCCATTTTACAGATAAGGAATCCAGGCCGGGCACAGTGGCTCATGCCTGTAATCCCAGTTCTTTGGGAGGCAGAGATGGGACGACTGCTTGAGCCCAGGAGTTCAAGACTGGCCTGGGCAATGGGGTGAAATCCCATCTCTGCAAAAAATAGAAAAATTAGCTGGGCATGGTGGTGCATGTCTGTAGTCCCAGCTACTCTGGAGGCTGAGTTGGGAGGATCACCTGAGCCCAGGGAGGTCGAGACTGCAGTGAGCCGTGATTGTGCCAGTGCACCCCAGCCTCCAGCTTGGGCAACAGAGAAAGACCCTGTCTCAAAAAAAGAGGAGAGGGGAGGGGAGAGGAGGGGAGAGAAGAGGAGAGGAGATCCAAAGCTCAATAGTTATATAACTGCCTGAGATTAAAAGGCTGCTACATGGTGAAGTGTGGATTTGAATCCATGACAACTGGCTGCACAGTCCACATGGCTGGCCACAATGAACACTGTCTCTCAACTGTGCCTATCAAAGAGTGCACTTACTACATAAGATGTATAACAGTGCCATCTATGCCATTCCAAATGTTTACCTTGAGGCATGAAGTATGCTCTTGTAGATGCAGCTTGACCAAATTAATTGGCAAATTATTTACAAAGCTACAATAATCCAAAAGTAGTATAAACCAAGAAAAGTCCACAGGCTAACAACACATGAGGCCTACTGTCATAAGTTGCAGTGGAAAGGAAGGCTAGAGGGAGCGACATCTTCCACATCACCAATATTTCTGCAGGGCCTGCCAGTGTGGGAGGAGATTAGGAGTAATCTCAGAGATAAAATCTTCAGACTGGAGCCTGCTGGCATCATAGAAAACTAAGGGATTAAAATCTGTCTCCACCGAAGGGAACAGTACATTTAGAGGAAGCAGTAATGTCTGGAGGGATGGAAGATTGAGTAAACTATGATTGCGTTAAAAGGTAGAAAGAAGTGAGGCAGAACATCCAAAGAAGGAAAGTAACTTCAACTGCTGGATTTCCATCAGGAAACCTTAGATAACCTCTAAAGGTAGTGGTGAGAATGGGGATACAAGCAGAGGGTGGTAGACTCTCAGAGGTGGAAGGTGCACAGTCCTACTTTTTACTTTAAACAGCTGTATACCCCAGATGTTGTTAGCCTGGGACTCAAGTTGGAGTTTCACAGTCAAATGCACAATTATGCATTAGTGTGTGCGTGTGCACGTGCATGTGTGTACATGCATGAGTATATGTGCAGGGATCTCAGCATTTTTCTGGGAAGAAAAAAATACCCATAGTGTCCATTCAATTTTCAAAGAGGTTCTTGATCCTAAAGATGTCCAGGACAACTGACTGTATAACTTCCTTGAATAAACGTGGCTGGCTCCTTCCTTGGGGGGCCTGTCGTATTGCTGATCAGCTCTATTGGAACATCCTTCCTCATATCTAACTGGTGTTTATCCTCCAGGAACTCCCACCCCCAGTCCTGGTTTGTCCTCTGGAGCAACACTGGGTAAGTCTAATCCCTCTTTCTTCTTTCTAAATGGAAACTCCTTTCTCAGAGTATTTATTTATTTTTTCCTGATATGAGCTTAGTTGTTAAAAGAAATCCTTGACATTTTTGATGCTTCTAAAGATTCTTATGGAGTCAGCAAATATCCTCATATTCAAAAAGTTTATAAGTTTGGCTACCTGGAGCTGAAAGGTAACCGATTCCATTACTACTTAACCCCATATAGTCTCAAACGGTGTAATTTTCATGTTTGTTAAAATATTGGAGAAAGGATATAGAATTCTGTCCTCTCTCTGTTTGGCAAATAATGCTTAATGATAGCTCCAAAGGTCTGATTTTCAGGAAAAGCAGCTTTAAAGGAGGACGTAACATTCTGATTGTAACCACAGAACTTCAGAAAATGCAAAATGAAAACAAAAGCAAGTTTATTACGTGGAAAGACTTTATGTTCATAGGATTGAATTTTTGTTTAAATCTATGACCTCAAACTTTTTTTGTATGTTGGCTTTCTTATAAATTATACAACATAACACCTTTAGTAATTATGTTTTAACCATATTTGTGGATTTCTCTTTCTTCTGTTATAATCACCTTGATTTAGTTACCATACTGGAAATCAGTTCTCCATCTACCCAGCGCCCCCCTACCCCACCATTTTTTGAGACAGAGTTTCGCTCTTGTTGCCCAGGGTGGAGTGCAATGGGACAATCTTGGCTCACTGCAACCTCCGCCTCCTTCCAAGTAGCTGGGATTACAGGCATGAGCCACAACTCCAGGCTAATTTTGTATTTTTAATAGAAATGGGGTTTCTCCATGTTGGTCAGGCTAGTCTCAAACTCCCGACCTCAGGTGATCCACCAGCCTCAGCCTCCCAAAGTGCTGGGATTACAGGCGTGAGTCACTGCACCTGACCTCTATCTCCTTATCTAGTATGAGGTCTGCTTCAGTTGAAGCCAACTGCTAATTCAGCTATCTGGAGCAGCCGTAGCAGGTAATCACCAAATGTTTGTTTACGTAAGATGAGAAGAAACAAATGCTCATTCATTCAGTGAGTATGTATTGAAAACCTGTGTACAAAGCATACAAAGTGCAAGGAGTCAAAGTGTTACCAGTGGACAGTGTCCAGGCAAAATAATTGGACAAAACACACAAAGCAAGGAAAAAATGAAGCAAGGAAAGTACAGATTCATTGAAATGAAAGTACCCTCCACATACTGAGACAGGCTTGAGCAAGCAGCTCAAGAGTGCTGGTTACAGACTTTTCCAGGGTTTAAATACCCTCCAGAGGTTTCCTATTGGTTACTTGGTTTACACTCTATGTAAACGAAATAGTGGCCTGCAATCAGTCTGATTGGTTGCAGAAGGTGACCAATCAGAGGCTGAGGTGAAGTTACAGTTATACATGAAGACTTGGCCTGCCATCAGTCTGATTGCTGATTGGTTGCAGGAGGGGTTCAATCACAGGTATTTTCATTTTTCATCTGCAATGCAGAAAAGGGGGTTGTGCAAATGAAGTAGCCTCTGATCCTTTTGTTACTTGGGTGTGGAGAGGTGGGATTTTCCCTTTTGATTCAGTTCTAGGAAGTCAGCACAAATCCATCTTAGGTTCCCTGCCTCCAGACTCTATTCTCCTGCCTCAAAAGAACTTACAGTGTAGTTTAGTACCCAAGTTAAGGCAGATACTTAAATTGCTGTAGAGGTAAAATAACACAACAAAGAATATAGCTGAAACACCAACAATGTATATAAAACAATCATACAGTATATACCAATTAATTAAAGCAGAAAGAGAGAAGAGAGGAAACAAAGAACAGATGAGAACAATTAGGAAACAAAGTAGTGCAATGTTAGATTTAAACCTGATATTCATAATCACATAAATTATAACTTGTCTAACCCAATTGACAAAAAAAAGATCCTCAGATTGAAAATCAAAGTAAGACCCAATAATATGTTGATTAAAAGAAACCACCTTTTTGTGGAAGGGGGGAGGATTTTTAAATTGACAAATGAAAATTGTATATATTTATGGTGTACAACATGATATTTGGAAATATGTATACATTGTGAAATGACTAAAACTAATAGATGCATTACTTCACATGCTTTTTTGTGGTGAGAACACTTAAAATCTATTCTCTTAGCAATTTTCAAGTACAGGTATATCTTATTTTATTGTTCTTTTTTGTTTTTTGGGTTGTTGTTGTTTTTTGAGACAGAGTCTTGCTCTGTCACCCAGGCTGCAGTGCAGTGGTGCAATCTCAGCGCACTACAACCTCCACCTCCTGGGTTCAAACAATTCTCCTGCCTCAGTCTCCCAAGTAACTGGGATTACAGGCACCCACTGTCACGCCTAGCTAATTTCTGTAGTTTTAGGAGAAAGGGTTTTTGGCATGTTGGCCAGGCTGACTCGAACTCCTGACCTCAAGTGATCTGCCTGCCTTCACCTCTCAAAGTGTTGGGATTACAGGTGTGAGCCACCACGCCTGGCCTATTGTGCTTTTTTAAATTGCACTTTGCAGATCTTGAGGTTTTTTTCAAATTGAAGTTTTGTGGCAACCTTATATTAAGCAAGCCTATGGGTGCCTTTCTTCCAATTGCATTTGTTCACTTTATGTTTCTGTGTCACATTTTGGTAATTCTTGCTATATTTCAAACTTTTAAATTGTTATAACATCTGTTATAATATAGCTGTGGTTAGTGATTTTTGATGTGACAATTGTAATTCTTCTGAGGTACCATGAACCAAACCCTTACAAAGTGGCAATCTTATATGTGTGTGCTCTGACTACCCCACCAACTAGATGTTCTCTGTTTTTCTTCTTCTCCTTGGGCCTCTATTCCCCAAGACACAATATTAAAAATAGGCCAATTAATAATCCTATAGTGTGGCTGGGTGCAGTGCCTCATGCCTGTAATCCCAGCACTTCGGGAGGCCGAGGTGGGGGGGATCACCTGCGGTCAGGAGTTTGAGACCAGCTTGGCCAACATGGTGAAACCCCATCCCTACTGAAAAAAACAGAAATAGCTGGGCATGGTGGCATGTGCCTGTAATCCCAGCTATTTGGGAGGCTGAGGCAGGAGAATCACGTGAACCTGGGAGGTGGAGGTTGCAGTCAGCTGAGATTGCACCACTGCACTGGAGCCCAGGTGATAGAGTGAGACTCTATCTCAAAAAAATAAATAAAATAGATAAAATTCTATAGTGGTCTCTAAGTGTTCAAAAAAAAAAGGAATAGTTACATGTCTCTCACTTTAAATCAAAAGCTGGAGATGATTGAGCTTAGTGAGGAAAACATGTCCAAAACTGAGATAGGCTGAAAGGTATTTCTCCCAGGCTAAAGGGCAGGACACAATCATAGTTCATTGTAACCTCAAACTTCTGGGCTCAAGTGATCCTCCTGTCTCAGTCTTCCAAGTAGCTGGGATTACATGACCCATGCCACTGTGACTAGCTAATTTTTAAAGTTTTTTTTTTTTTTTTTGTAGAGAGAGAGTCTTGTTATGTTGCCCAGGCTGGTCTTGAACTCCTGGCCTCAAGTGATCTTCTTGCCTTGGTCTCCCAAGTCCTGGGATTACAGTATGAGCCACTGCACCCAGTCAAGGAGAAGTCCTTAAAGGACTTTTAAAGTGCTACTCCAGTGAACACACGAATAATAAGAAAGCAAAACAGCCTTATCACTGATCTGGAGAAAGTATCAGTGGTCTCAATGAAAGATCAAACCAGCCACAACGTTCCCTTAAACCAAAACCCAATCTACAGCAAGGCAATAACCTTCTTCAATTCAGTGAAGGCTGAAGGAGGTGAGGAAGCTGCAGAAGAAAAGTTGGAAGCCAGCAGAGGTTGGTTCATGAGGTTTATAGAAAGAAGCCAAGAAGCCATCTCCAGAACATGACAGTATAAGGTGAAGGAGTAAGTGCCAATGGAGAAGCTGTAGTAAGTTATCCAGAAGATGTAGTTAAGATCATTAATTGATGAAAGTGGCCACTCTAAGCAACAGATTTTCAGTGTAGAGAAAAAGCCTTCTGTTAGAAGAAGATACCATCTTAGCTAGGTGTTTCATAGCTAGAGAGAAGTCCATGCCTGGTTTAAAAGTTTCAAAGGACAGGCTGACTCTCGTGTTAGGAGGTAATGCAGCTGGTGACTTTAAGTTGAAGCCAATTCTCACTGACTATTCTGAAAATCCTAGGCCCCTTAAGAATGATACTAAATGTACTCTGCCTGTGCTTTATACATGGAACAACAAAATCCGGATAACAGCATATCTATTGACAGCATGGTTGATTAAATATTTTAAGCTCACTGTTGAGACCTACTGCTCAAAACAAAAATAATCCTTTCAATATATTACTGCTTGTTGACAATATACCTGTTCACCCAAGAGCTCTGATGGTGATGTGTAAGGAAATTAATGTTGTTTACATGCCCACTAACACAACATCCATTCTGTAGTCTGTAGATCAAAGAGTAATTTCAATTTTCAAGTCACATCATTTAAGAAGTACATTTTGTAAGACTATGGCAGACATATGTAATGATTCCTCTGATAGATCTGGATCTGGGAAAGGAAATGGAAAGCCTTCTGGAAAGGATTCACCATTCAAAAAGCCATTAACAACATCTGTAATTCACTGGAGAAGGTCAAAATATCAACATCAACAGGAGTGGGAAGAAGTTTATTCCGGCCCTCATGGATGACTTTGAGGGGCTCACGACCTCAGTGGAGGAAGTAACTGGAAATGTGGTACTAGAACTAGAATAACTAGAGCCTGAAGATGTCTGAATTGTTGTAGTCTCTTGATAAAACTTAAACAGATGAGAAGTTACTTTTTATGGATGAGTAAAGCAAGTGGTTTCTTGTGATGGAATCTACTCCTGATGAAGATGCCTATAAGCTTTGTAGAAATGACAGCAAAGGATTTAGAATATTCTGTAAGTTTAATTAACAAAGTAGCAGCAGGATTTGAGAGGACTGACTCAATTTTGAAACAAGTTCTACTGTAGGTAATATGCTATCAAACAGCATTGCACATTACAGGGAAATCTTTCATGAAAGGAAGAGTTGATGGATGTAGTAAACTTCACTGTTGTCTTATTTTATGAAATTGCCACAGCCACACTGGCCTTCAGCAACCACCATCCTGATCAGTCAGCAGCCATCAACATTGAAGCATAACTCTGAACCAGCAAAAAGATGATAACTTGCTGCAGGCTCAGATGACAGTTAGCACTTTTTAGGCGTGAAGTATTTTCAAACTACGGTATGTACATTTTTTAGACATAATGCTATTGCACACTTAATAGACTACATTCTAGTATAAGCATAATTTTTATGTACACTGGGAAACCAAAAACTTTGTATGACTTACTTTCCCATGATATTTGCAATATCTTGAAGGTATGCCTGTATACAATACATTGTTATTAACTATTGTCACCATGACATATAATAGATTTCTGGAACAATTCTTCCTGCCTAACTGACATTTTATATCCTTTGACCAACATCTCCCTAATCCCCTTACCCATAGCCTTTGATAACCACAATTTTACTCTTTACTTTTATGAGGCTGACTTTATCAAATTTCACATATTAGTGAGATTATATAGTATTTGTCTTTTTGTTTTTGGCTTATTTCACTGAACATAATGTCCTCCAGGTTTATCTGTGTTGTTGCAAATGATGGGACTTCCTTCTTTTTTAAGGCTGAATAAAAAGACCAAATTTTCTTAATCCATTTACCCATTGATAGACACTTAGGTGCATTTTATATCTTGGCTATTGTGAATAATGCTGCAATGAACAAGGGAGTGCAGTATCACTTCAATGTACTGATTTTTCTTTTGGATATATACCCAGTAGTAGGATTGCTGGATCATATGGTAGTTTTATTTTGAATTTTTTGAGGAGCCGCCGTACTGTTTTCCATAATGGTTATACTAATTTACATTTCTACTAACAGTGTGCATGGGTTCTCTTTTCTCCACATCCTTGCAAAAACATTTTTTGTCTTTTTTTTTTTTTTACAATCGCAATTTTAACAGGTGTGAGAGGATATCTCAATGTGGTTTTAATTTGCATTTTCCTGATGATAGTGATATTGAGGTTTTTTTTCATATACTTCTTGGCCATTTGCATATCTTCTTTTGAGAAATGTCTATTTAGGTTCTTTGCCTATGTTTTAATAGGTTTCTTTGTTTCCTTATTATTTATTTGTTTGAGTTCCTCATATATTTAGGATATTAGCCCCTTGTTAGATGTATGGTTAGCAAATGTTTTTGTTCCATTCTGTTGGTTGTCTCATTATTCTGTTGATTGTTAAGAAATCCATTTAAAATATAAAGACACAAAGAGGTTAAAATTAAAAGAATAGGCGAAAAGAAATACCATGCTAATGCTATATTAGACAAAGTAGATTTCAGAGCAAAAATTATTAGAAGGATAAAGGTCATTGCCATAATGATAAAGAAGTGATTTGATCAAGAAGACATAACAATCCTAAATATTAATGTACCTAATAACAGAGCTTCCAAATAAAAGGAAGCAAAACTGATAGAACTGCAAGGAGAAATAGACTACTCTGCAATTATGTTCAGAAGTGTGCTTTCTCAATAAACGATAGAACAAGTACAAAGAAAATCAGTAGGGATATGGGATACTTGAACATCACTATTAATCACCTTGACCTAATTGACATTTATAGAGCATTCCATCCAATGACAGCAGAGAACACACGCTTCACAAATGCACACAGAACAGTTGGGCATGGTGGTTCACACCTGTAATTCCCGCACTTTGGGAGGCTGAGGTGGGTGGATCACTTCAGGTCAGGAGTTCGAGACCAGCCTGGCAACATGGTGAAACCTTGTCTCTACTAAAAATACAAAAATTAGATGGGCATGGTGGAGCACGCCTGTAATCCCAGCTGCTCCAGAGGCTGAGGTGGGAGAATCACTTGAATCTGTGAGGCAGAGGTTTCAGTGAGCCGAGATTGCACCACTAAACTTCAGCCTAACTGACAGAGAGAGACTCTGTCTTGGAAATGAAAACAAAAACCAAAAACCAACCAACCAAACGACAAACAAAATACAGAACATTTACCAAGATAGATCATCTTCTGGGCCATAAAACAAGTCTCAAAAACCTGAAGACATTCACTTCATGTAAATCTTGTTCTCTGACTACATGCATTAAAATTGGAAATTGGTGACAGAAAGTAATTGGGAAAATCCCTAAATATTTGAAAATTAGATCGTATACTTCTAAATAACCCATGAATCAAAGAGAAAGCAAAAGGGAAATTAAAAGGCATTTTTAACTCAATTAAAATGCAAATCCAATATATCAAAACTTGTTGGATGCAGCTAAAGTAGTACTTACAGAGAAATTTATAGCAGTAGTTATCTATTTTAGAAATAAGAAAAAATCTTAAATCAATGACCTCAACTATTACCTTAAAAAATTAGGGGAAATTTGGGAGGCTGAGGTGGGTGGATCACCTGAGGCCAAGAGTTTGAGACCAGCCTGGCCAACATGGCAAAACCCTGCCTCTTTTTATTTATTTATTTATTTATTTATTAAGACGGGGTTTCACCATGTTGGTCAGGATGTTCTTGAACTCCTGATCTCAAGTGATCCACCCACCTTAGCCTCCAAACTGCTTGGATTATAGACGTGAGCCACCACGCCCAGCTGACCCTGTCTCTACTAAAAATACAAAAATTAGCTGGGCATGGTGGCAGGTGCTTGTAATCCCAGCTACTTGGGAGGCTGAGGCAGGAGAATCACTTAAACCCGGGGAGGGGGCTATGGGATGGAGGTCGCAGTGAGCCAAGATTGCGCCACTTCACTCCAGCCTGAGCAAAAGAGCAAAACTCTGTCTCAAACAAACAAAAATAAAATTAGAGGAAAACAAGCAAATGAAATTCAAAGTAAATAGAAGGAAGAAAATAATAAAGATTAGAGTAGAAATCAAGGAAATAGAACACAGAAAATCAGTGGAGATCTTTTTTGAGATCAATGAAGTTGATTAAACTTTAGACAGATTAACTGAGAGAGAGAGAGAGAGAGAGAGAGAGAGAGAGAAGATACAAATGACCAATATCAGGAATGAGAGGTGACATCACTACAAATTTTATAGATAGTAAAAGAATAATACAGGAATTTTATGAACAACTTTATGCCCATATAAATTAAATAGGCAAATTTCTTGATAGATACAACTACCAATAAGAAATTTAAACCTGAAAATCCCTATATTAAAGACAATAAATTTGTAGTCACCTCAAGCTGGACACAGTGGCTCATGCCTGTAATCACAACATTTTGGGAGGCTGAGGCAGGAGGACTGCTTGGGCCCAGGAGTTTGAGAACAGCTTGAGCAATATAGCGAGACCTCGTCTTTATAAATAATGAAAAATTTAGCCAGGCATGGTGGCGCATGCCTGTGGTCCCAGCTATTCAGGAGGCTGAAATGGGAGGATCATTTGAGCCTGGGAGGTTGAGGCTGCAGTGAGCTGTGACAGCACCATTGTACTCCTGCCCAGGCAACATAGCAAGAATCCTGTTTCAAAAAAACAAGCCCAGGTGCAGTGGCTCACTCCTGTAATCCCAACACTTTGGGAGACTGAGGTGGGCGGATCATCTGAGATCAGGAGTTCGAGACCAGCTTGGCCAACATGGTGGAACCCTGTCTTTACTAAAAATACAAAAAATTAGCCAGATGTGGTAGTGAGTGCCTGTAATCCTAGCTATATGGGAGGCTGAGGCAGGAGAATCCCTTGAACCTCGGAGGTGGAGGTTGTAGTAAGCCGAGATCGCGTCATTGCACTCTAGCCTGGGGAACAAGAGCGAAACTCTGTCTTAAAAAACAAAACAAAACAAACAAAAACAAAAAAAATACCAAAAAACCCACCAAAACCCAAAACCCAACAATTTTCCCACAAAGAAAACTCCAGGCCCAGCTGATTTCACTAGGCAAATCTACTAAACAGTTAAGGAACATATAATATGAATTTCAGACAGATTCTTCCAGAAAATCAAACAGGAGGGAATACTTTCTATTCTATGAGGCCAGCATTACTGTGATACCAGCACTAGACAAAGGCATTAGAGGAAAACTACAGACCAATACACTTCATAACACAGATGCACTAATTCTCAACAAAATATTAGCAAACCAAAACCAACAATTATGATCAATATATTATCCTAGGAATGTGAGTTTAGTTTAACACTTGAAAATTAACCACTATATTAACAGACTAAAAAGAAACAACATATGCAGAAAAAGCATTGACAAAGTTCAACATCCATTATAGATAAAAAACCCTCAGCCAAATAGGCATAGAAGATTCCTTCCTCAACATGACAAGGGGTATTTAGAAAAAGCCTACAGCCGACATCACACTTAATGGCCAAAGATTGAAAGTTTTCCCCCAAGATGAGGAACTAAACAAAGATGTCTGCTCTTACCACTTCTATTCAACATTGTACTAGAGATTCTAGCCAGTACATAAAGGCAAGGAAAAAAATAAAAAACAACATCCAGATTGGAGAGGAAGAAGAAAAACTGTATTTGCAGATTGTATGTTCATCAGTAGAAAATCTAAAGGAATCTACAAAAAGCTCTACTAAAGGTATTAAATGAATTTAGCAAAGTTTTAAGACATATGATCAATATACAAAAATTAATTCTATTTCTATACAATACCAATGAATAACCAGAAATTGCCATATAAAAACAGTATTCAATAACATCAAAAATATGAAATATTTAGGAATAAATCCCAGAAAGTTGAACAAGATCCATATCTTAAAAACTATAAAATTAAACTACATTAAATTGAGACATTAAAAAGGACTGAAATAAAGTGTTCATGGAATGTAAAATTTGATTTTGTTTTGATATAAGTTCTTCCCAAGTTGACCTATAGATTCAATGCAATCTTGATCAAAATCTCAGTGGTTTTTTGTTGAAATTTGACAAGGTAATTCTAACATTCATATGGAAATGCAAAGAACCTAGACTAGCAAGATCAATACTAAAAAAGAAGGGCTAAGTCAAGGGCTGAAACTACCTGATTTCAAGATTTATTACAAAGGGAGAGTAATCCAGACAGTGTGGTATTAGTGGCAAGACAGACAAATATATCAATGAAACAGGAGAGTTTGGAACTAGATTCTTACATACTTGAGCAAATGATTTTTTGAAAAGGTGCAAGAGTAATCAGTGGAGACAGGATAGTGTTTTCAACGAAAAGTATGGGGACAACTATATATCTATGCAACAAAACAACAAAAGAACTTCAAACTATATTTCATACCACATACAAAAATCAAGTCGAGATAGATTATAAACCTAAATGTAAACTCTAGAACTATAAAATTTCTAGAAGAAAACATAGGATAAAGTGTTTGGGGCCTTGTGTCGGGCAATAACTTAGTAGATATGACAACAAAAGCATGATCCATAGCAGAAAAATAACAAATCCAACTTCAGAAAAATTAAGAAGGTGTACCTTTTTTTCTTTTTAAGAGACAGGTTCTGGCTATGTTGCCCAGGCTTGAGTGCAGCAGCTATTCACAGGCCCAATTATAACACACTCTCGCTTCCAACTTCTGGCCTCAGGCGATCTTCCTGCCTCAGCCTCCTGAGTAGCTGGGACCACAAGTGTGCACCAGGGGACCTGGCTGAAGGACCTCTGCTTTTGGAAAAACACTGTTAAGAGAGTAAAAAGAATAAAAAGATAAGCCTATACTGGGAAACAATATTTGCCAATCACATATCTCATAGAAGTTTTGTATCCACGATATATAAACAACTATAATTTTTAAAAAATTTTAGAATTGGAGTCTTCTGTGTTGCCCATGCTAGACTTGAAATCTCAGGCTTAAGCAATTCTTCCTGCTCAGCGTCCAGAGTAGCTGGGACAGCAGGCGTGCGTCACTGGGTCCAGTCAGGATATATAGACAACTGTTAAAACTCAATAACAAGGAAAAAACCCACCAGTTTTTAAAATAGGCTAAAGACTTGAAGAGACACTTTGCCAGGAGGATTTACTGATGACAAGTCCATGAAAAGATGTTCAATATCTTTAGTCAC
The DNA here is from genome assembly GCF_030222135.1 of Aotus nancymaae. Classification (NCBI taxonomy): domain Eukaryota; kingdom Metazoa; phylum Chordata; class Mammalia; order Primates; family Aotidae; genus Aotus; species Aotus nancymaae. Next base: position 35,452,159 of record NW_026988428.1, read on the forward strand.
TAGTGAAATGGAAGACAAACCCACAATGAGATAACACTACAAACCTATTCAAATGGCTAAAATTCAAAAGACTGATCACTCCAAATGTTGGTGAGGATGCAGAGCAATGGAAATTCATATGCTGCTGGTAGGAATGGAAAGGCACAACCATTTTGGAAGGCAGTTTGGCCCTTTCTTAATACGTTAAATATACACCTAAAACAGGACCCAGTTATTCCATTCCTAGATATTTATACCCATGAGAAATGAAAACATACATATCCAAACAAAGACCTGCACATGAATGCTCATAACAGCTTTGTTCGTAATGGGCAAACAATGGAAATAATCCAAATGTCATCAATAGGTGATTGGATAAACACATTGTGCTGTATCCCTGTAAAGAACATTACTAAGCGGTAAAAAAGAACTCTTGAAGGGCAACGACTGAATAATCTCAAAACGATTATGCCAAGTGGAAGAAGCCATACAAAAAAGAGAGTTTGTACTGTATGATTCCATTTATTTAAAATTCTGGAAAATGCAAACCAATGTACAGTAATAGAAAGAAGATCAGTGGTTGCCTGGAGAGGGTGTGTGGGGGCGAGCGATGCAGCGAGTGAGTACAAAGAAGCACACCGAGAAATTTTTGGAGGTGATGGGTGTGTTCATTACCTTGGTGGTGATGGTTTCATGAGTGTACACATGTGACAAAATTGTACGCTCAAAACACACGCAAATATACCCCAGTGAAGCTAATTTAAAATGTATTGTAGAGGGCACATTATGTGATAAGCATACCGTGTGCCAGGCTGTGTTAGCAACGTGTGAAGCGCATTCTCCCCATTAGTACTCACAAGAAGTTTATCAGGTTGCTGCTGTGTTTGGAGAGGTTGTTACACCCTCTTTCCCTCTTGAGATTGGTGGTAGGAAAATATTCAGTAGAGGAGAGGTACAGTAAAGTGCCAAGAGCTCTGGTACTCATTACCTAGATCCTCGTGAGGGTGGAATGAGCGGTTGAAACCCTCATGCCTACCTTGCAGATGGACAGACTGAGGATCGGAGGGACTGAGGTGGCCTGGGGGCTGTCAGGTAGGCAGCGCCTCCCCGCTCCTGGCAGCAGGTTCCCGTGGGCTGAAACACCAGCCTCCACCTGCCGCTGATTGACTTCTCTCTTTTTCAGCGGGCCCAAGACCCTGTAAATTGAGTTCCCTGTGTTTTTGGGTGTCAGAAACTTCACTGAGCGCGGCACTGTTGCGGGGCAGGAGAAAGGTAAGAGTTGGCACTGACGGAGCACGCGAGTCACCACGACAGCTTTCGGGTCTCGCCGCCCGGCGCTGGCGGGCAGCCAGCAGGCGTCTCGCCGCGGGTCCCGGCCCTCAGCCCGCGGCCCCTCCCGGCGGCTCGGCGGGGGCGTCGCGGAGGCGGGCCCGGGGACGCTCGCTGGCGCTCCCGTGCTGCGCCCCCTGCCGGCGCCCTGCTCCCTCTTGCCCCTGATCTGCTCCCGGCGGCGCGGGGACCCGGACCTGAGAGCCAGCGGGAGGGCGGCGCGCTGCGGGTGAGCAGGCGCGTCCTGCGGGGGTAGGTGGGCTGCAGGGGCGCGTGTGGGCGGGGGCGCGGGGCGGCGGCGGCGGCGCGTGCGGGCGGGAGCCGGCCCGGGCAGGGGGCGCGAGCGGAGGGGTCGGCGCGGGGGCGGGGCGGGCGGGGGGCCCGGCGGGCGGGGCGCGCGCGCGGTGGCGCGCGGCGGGCGCGAGTCATCAATTATGCAAGGACTCTGGCAGCGCGGGGGGCGGGCGCGGGGAGCGCTCCAAGATGGCGCCCACCGCAGTCCCGCCCGCCGCAGCCTCGGCGCCTTTGCAGTCCGGCCGCGCCTCCCGGGCCCCGCGTTAGGGCCGCCGCTGCCTCCCTCGCCGCCGCCGCTGCCGTAAGTCGCCCCAGAGCCCCTGTCCTGGCGCTGCTTCCAGCCCGCCAGGTTTCCCTTCTCGCCTCGGGACCCTTGAGTGGGGCTCGCCCATCTCCAGTCAGGGGCTTTGCCGCAGAGTGCGCGGCGGGGCTCGAGGGGCCGTGGAGCTGGGGTTCTGCCCTCATTTTGGACAGATGTTTGGAAGTCTTGCTTCCTTCTACCGTGTGTACCGGGGGGTCTCTTAGGAGAACTGAGGACCACCAGCCCTGACGCCGGGCACCCTGCTCTCTGCGTCTCGGCCACAGTGAGGGACACGGCTCGCCCTTGGTGCCCCTTCCGCGGTGCAGCCCCCCCACCCCTCCCCCAGTGCCAGGGCAGAGTTGGGGCCCTTAGCCGGCTTGCACTGGGAAGGGCAGCGCTGTCGGGATCTTCCTACAGCAGCCCCTCTGCTCTCCCCCTCCCCCATGTCTTACTGCATCCTTCTCCCTCACTGGCTTCACATTGCTACCAACTCCAGAAGCCAAGGGCTCCTGGGTTCTTCCGGCAGCCAGCACTCCCGATTCCCCCTGTCCTTTACTCAGATGCGTTCGTCCCCCTCCCAACAGGGTGCTCTGGGGTTGTGTTGGGGGCTCCCGGGACCTTCCTCGTCAGGCTAGGATTCCTGCATTTGGGAGCATATCACTTTGAGAATACCCCCTTCCCCCACCCCACCCCCACCCCTACGCCACCCGATGCAGAGCTTGTTCCTCTCCTCTCCCTCCCCCACCTTACCATCAGCAGCAGCACCCTTGGCTTGTTAGCGTTGGGGTACAGGACTGTTTGCCCAGCTCCGTGGGCTCGGACCCTCCTCTCTAGTTCTCACTTGGTACCTTGGGGCACCGCAAAGCCTCTGCATTTCTCCTGAGAGCTCGGCTCCATCCCCTCCGTTGCCAGCAGCAACCACCGGTGGAGACTTGCCGTTAACTTTCCCGGGGTTAGCCAGGACTGTCAGACCCTTTCAGGGGCCCCAGCTTCGAGTTAGGATGGAGTGGAAACCATTTTTCAGCCAGATAAATAGGATTCTTCAAACCATGCATTCCATCCGACTACTCCACCCTGTGCCCTCTTCCTCACCTACACTGCAGTTTTTGAAGCATGGGGGAATACATTTTATATCCGGAGATTCCAAGATTTCGCATCAGCGTTCATAATAAATGGATGTCATCTGTTTGGGGGAAGGGTAGAAGAAACTTTGGATTGCATCTGGCTAAATTCAGGGGGAGGGAGAAATAATTAGCATGGAGCAAGCTCTGCCACACAAGGAAAACTGCTTTTCATGCACAGTGGGCACTAGAGAGTCAGGGATGGAAGCAGGAAGTGTGGGTGGGGGCATTGGGGGTAAAGGGGGAGAGTGCTTTTTATACCTGGTTTCTCAAGTTTGAACCTGGAGAGCCTTTAGAGAGAGGTAGCAGTGTGTTAGGGCTGGGGGGCGTTTTAGCTTTCCAATGGAGATTTCGGGTGTGGTAGGTTTTTCACTGTCTCAAAATCCCTTTTCTCCACGTGCATTAGAAGATGTGTGGGGGGGGTTGTGCTTTTCTTCGTTTCTCAAAAAAAATTTTTTTTTTATTTGTAATACAAATGGCTGAATAACGTTACCACGCGGTACCGTCCTGGTAGAAATCTTGGGGGAATCAGGCTTAAAATGCTGAATGCTTTGTAGCACATTACATGTAACCTGGTTCTTGAAATACTGCAGCATTTTTCTTTGGAACTCATGACCCATAAGGCCTTCATTTCTCCCTGAAAGAGGATTTGATTGCTGGTTGGTGGGGTGTTGGTTGTGGGTAGCGATCCTTTGGTGTTCAGCACGCATTCCCTGTCCTAGAAATTGAGGTCCTCCCTGGAGAGGACTGCAAGCATGTTCTGTGTTCTCTGAACATTTGATTCAGGGTATATGTAAATGTTTTTCTAAGTAGAGCTGGTGGTGGGTATTGCAAAGCAGTTCATAATGATGCAGGTCAGTTGGTTTCTTGGGTTCGGTTTGAGCAGCTTTGGTTTTCATTTAGGGTTTTGTCAACTTTTATCAAAACCCTTGGAGTATTTTATTGTAAATTAATAAAGGATAATCAAGTGGAATACAGCATCCTTAAAAACAACCATACGGTTGCTGTTGCTTTCCTTGTAGGACCCTTATCAAATGTTTCTCCTGGTCCAGCTTTGGGTTGCCTGTGTTTAGGCTTGTACTCGGGTTTCTTACTGTGGTGCTGAAAGGACAGTTCCCCGACCAGTCCTGCGGCGGAGTGCACACACGCTGGACATGATTGGGTTTTTCTTTGCTTTTTATTATCAGCACGCTTTCCCGTGGATGTGTATGTACATGTGCAGCTGGGTTTGTACTTGAGGTTGAAGGCCTAGTTATCATATTTTATTACTCCCACATAACTCTTCATTTTGGCTGTCCCTCATGGAGACAATGTTTTACAGGCTGCAACAGATCCATATGTAAGCCATAAGTGACATTTTGCTGACTGCATTATTTCAGCACACTTCAGTCATTTCAAATAGCAAGCAACTGTTAATATTCTTGGTTTCCACAAGAAGTAATCCGTTAGCTGGCTAAATTAAACTGGATCGGAAGAGCATCTTCTCTGGGTTGATTTGAATAGTGAACTGGGAAAGGCACTTGACACAGCAGAGGCCAGTATGTAATTCACAGTATTACTAAAGTAAATTTGTCCAAAAAACTATTTTAAAATCATAAAATAGGAAGGAGGCCATAAAATTCACCTTGTACTGCCTCGCACCCAATATGGGATTCTCCTTTATGGGAGGTCTTTGCTTTGAGTACATCCATTGATAGGGAACTTACTGCTACATAATGTAGCTCATTCCATTTGGAGTCTACGGTGATTGAAGTATTTTAATCTCATTGAAAAGGTAACATACATAAAGTTGAAAGACATATAAATTGGGGCTATATCAGGGGCAAATGCCATTCTTGTGCTTGTTTCCAAGAAAAGATTGAGAATCATTGTTCCATAGAGAATATACAAGAAACTTGGACTTACTTGAAAAGAATGCAGAAATTGAGACATGTCCACCTAATGCAAGAAAAACATTCTGCGAATGGAAAGAAAAATAATTATGTTTAATGTGCTGGCATTATGTAACAAATCGTTCTAGAAGGCACATGCTTGAGTTAATGAATATTCAATTCCTATGGATTATATCTAAGGATAATAAAGTTACACTATATAGCAAGTGTTAAAAATCCAAAGTTTATCCAGAGTTTGATCAGTTAACATAATTATAAAAACACGAACTTATTGCAGAAAAATTGTAATATATGTAAAAACAGAGGGAAAAAGTCATCCTTAGTCTTACCATTCTTACCATCTTTGCTTTTACTGTAAGCAAAAGAATTATCTGAGTTTTACTATGTTTTCCCAGTCTTTCTTTTTCCCCATAGAGAGGGAAAGAAGCACTTGTAAAGTTATCCAGAATGGCAGTATTTTAAAACTGAGCCCTTTAAGCTCTTAATTTTATAATTCGCAAGTTAGTCAATTAGGGTCTTAAACAGATTGTTGCATTTCAATTTACCTTTTTCTTAATCCTTTAGAAATTTTCCCAAAAAAAAAAATTAATGTGAAAGAATTCACTCATAGAATTGGACTGCCATTAAAGTCTCCTTGTTTACATTTAGAACATTAACTGAGGAATAAAGAAACCTTTTCTTAATCAATGAATCAACAAATAGTCTTCACTCTGCGCCTACTATGTATAAGGCACTGTACTGGACACTAGTACAATGCTTCTCTAAGCTGGTGAGCACCAGCTTAAAGCATAATACTGTGCTCAAAAACTGTGGCTGTTAAGGTGTCGAAGGAAACAGAACTTTTGCTATATAAGTTTATTACTTGCTGAAATGTATAGCAGTTTGTTAGGGCCAGCCAAGTGATTTAACCTAAAAATGAATAGTTTGTGCAAGAATGGGAAGTAAATGCAGGCAAAGAAAAGACAAAGGAGGTTTCTGGGGAAATTATCCCTTTGTGAAGTTATAGAGACACAGCCAGGACACATATTTAAGTACTATGTTAGAGATTAAGGTGAAATGAAAACCCAAGAAGGTTGCTATAGTTACATCATTGAGAAGAAAATGTCAGAAGCAGTATGGGCTTTGGAGTCAGACAAAACTTGATTCAAATCCCGACTCTGCAACATATTAGCTTTGTGACCTTGGGCAAGTTATTTAATCTATTGGAGCTTCAGTGTTCCTCTCTATAAAAGTAGGAATAATAATACCTACGTTGCAGGGTGTTTATGGGGATTAAATGAAATCTCTATTTCCTTATGGTTTCTGACACATAGTGCTTAATATATATTAGCCCCTTTTCCTCTAGGGATTTAGCAGCTTAATGTGTATTTATATATGTATTTGACATAGTATATATGTACTGTGTGGAATTTCAGTAGTCTGAAAAGCAGATGGTTGCTTTATCTTCAGTCTGGCATAGACGATAGAACCCACAGGTACCCTACCTTGGATGGACATTGCTAAGAAAAGTTTTACTGTACAGTTGCTGTGCTGGCTTCTACCAACACAGTACAAATGTGGTTACCAAAGTAACTCTTGCCTTGTCCATTCCCAAACTACATTTCAAATAGGACTCTGTACCCAAAAGGAATGTTTTGGCACTTACCAGCTGGCAGGCAACTGGGCTGTTTTCAGCTGTAGCCTGGGATCTGAAGGTCAAATGGATTCAAAGGTGAGGCCTGCCTTTATGCTGACTTGAGCTGGATTTTTACATTGTGGTAAGTGATTTTGCATGCTTGGAGTTGGTTTTGTCTTCGGCGCCATTTTAGGTTTCCCCACTGTATAGTCTTTCAACTGCTTTATTTGAATGGGTCTTACAGGTGACCTGCCATCTTTGGTAAATGTTACTCTGTGTTTGTCTATTTATAAAAACTTTCAAAATCCTTCTATCAGTTGATTGAGCTAGGCAAATGTCCTACCCACTTTATAGCTGAAGAAACTGAGTATCTAAGAGCTTAAGGAAGGAAGTTGTCTAAGCTAAGGACTATTTAACTGGTGTAGTGGAGACTGGTGCCTAGGTTGGTTGATTCATGTTTAATGATTTTTTCTATTAAATGGTATTATATTCTGATGTTCATATAACCAAGTAATGTGAACAATTTTGGTTTTATTTTAAGAAATTATCATTATCCTAGATAGCTAAACATATCTTAGCGAGTGGGCATAATGAAAGATTCTGGGATAGACGGAGGGCAAAGTTACCTTTGAAGGAGAGCATTTTGGAAGCAGGAAGGATAAGGGGAAATTAACAGAAGATGTATCAATAAGTAGAATATGGATGAAAATAGGAAGTGCTGAAGTAGCACACTGTGTTCCTTCTGCAGCTATCCTAGCTACTTTTACAAAGGTACTATCTTGGTGTCTGCTTATCTTTCTCCATGTCTCTTGCATGTAAATACATATACTTGGCTATTCACGAAAGCTCTCACATTGCCAACCTAGGTTGTAACCAGGACTGTAGGGAATTTTGACCATCGTTACCTGGAATTCTTTGCTTATGCAAGGCTGAAACTGGTGTGAGACTCAGAGAAGAGAATATGCTGGGGATTGGTGATGGGTGTGGGCAGTGAGTTGGAATGAAAGAAGTTCTGGGAGGACTTTGGGCTAGAAGTACAAACTTGAAAGAGGATATAATAGTTAAGATTTTCCTTGGGTATATGGAGATGTGTCGTACTGAAGAGAATAGAATGAAATAAAAGCCAGAAGCCTAAGGGTCTAAGAGGTACTTTTAATTTGGTACTGAAGCTCTCTTGATCCTGGAAGGAGTTGATTGGGGTGGGTTGAATGAAATATGTGATGGAGAGGTTTGGATCACCTTATATTCATGATTGATGGTAGGCATCCTGTGTTCACTGGGCTTGTCCCAGGATCTGGAAATGGAAAGCACTGAACTCCCTCAAAAGGCACATTCACAGGCTCCTTTCAGACTCAGCTGACTAGTGCAGTTTTTGTGCTATAAAATTTTTTGGGTTCCTGGGGAGTAAGAACATTAGAGAAATAGTGGATGCTTATTTATCAAGGGATGGATCATCAAGCTTGTGAATTATACAGTTATTTATTTTTCTCCTTTTTCCTCCATTATGAGCATTTAACTGATCATTAGCATTTCTACCAGAGTGAACTTGGGAAGGGAGAAAAAGTCAAAATTAGAATGTTACTTTTACTTTTTAGATAATGATTGATAAAGGAAGAGATGGCAACTACTTTGTCAGTGAAAAAGCACCTCATATATTTCATCTATTAGTTTCTCCTTATTTTAATAGTATAGACAGTTGAAGGCTGAGCCTCTAAAAGTTTAATATCCACTGCAAGCTGGTATAAATAGCGTTTTTCTTTCATTTTACTGAGCAACAACCCTGTAAACAGGTAGGGCTCAATTTATTATATATTTAGCTCCTTGTTTCAGGAGTAATTCTTCAATTAAGGATAATGCAACAGGCTTTTGTGTTACATTCACTACTGTCTTTTTGTCTTAGTAGGAAACTGAATGCTTTTAAATGAAAAAAATTGATGCATTATTATTAAATTGCAGAAAAAAAAATCAAGCAGGTTGCAAATGAGACTGGTAGGACATTCTCAGAGGTCAGAATACCCAGAAATCACATTTGCTACAGACTTCTCAATTGGATTTCCTATGATTTGGTGAATACTATAAAGAGGCATAATGCCTTGTTTGTAGGAAAGATGTCTTGAAGATAATTAGTCATTTCTTAAGATAAGTATTGTGATAGAGAGGGAAGAAAGTGTTTGGAGTGTGACAAATCATCATAGGGAGAAAGCAAGAGAAGATGAATGACAGAGTGAAAATGGGCTAGGGGATATGGATGTGAACGTGGGGAACTGCTCATATTTTAAGAGGAGGTATTCACTCTCCTCCAACAACTCCTTTGGGTATGCCTCCGTATTACTGAACCAGATCCTTAACTGCTGGATAGGGCACAGAACCTTAGGAAGGTGGTTTTTGTTGTTGTTTAGTTTTATTTTATCCTTAGTTCTGCTAGAACTTTGCTGCAGATTGCTTTCTTTATCTGATCTCTGCATTGAGAAAACTGGGGAATATTTTCTTGCTTTATGGAAAAAAAATGTAATAATGTTCTTAAATGTTTCTTTCATTTCCTCTTGATTTTTAGTCATTTAATACAAAAACATTTTCTCAGGAGGCTCTGTTGACAGTATCTCTTCCATTCTATGTCTTGAAATATTTGTTTGAATATTTAACAGAGACACAGAATTCAAAAATCAAAAAGTTCAAAGTTAAGCCTTCTTTTACTGTCTCCCAGTCATGCAGCATGCACTCCATAATATCAACTACTAATATCTCTTGTAATGTTTCCTACATATATACATGAACATATACGTATTATCTCCCCCTGCTCCTCACACAGTTATTTCCATTGTCTTTTAAGGAAGACTTAAAATGATTTGGGGATTTGGACTCTAATTTTAGATCAATTAATTACCCCTTTTTCTTAAGAAATATATAATCCATCTATGTTTTATTTTTCTTAGCAAAATTTATATTCTAATTTCTTGGCTTATTTAATGTAAAAAGTTAGTTTGGGCTGAAGCACTCTTTTCTACTAACTACATTGCTTTTAGGGTTTTCATAAGAATTAAAAATAAAAGTGTAGAGGGAGACATAGCCTTGAGAACTATTGGTTCATTGCTGTCTATGGGAAACTCTAAATCACCTGTCTTGACAACATCAGTCAACAAATATTTAACGAGTAGCAACTATGAGTGAGGCATTGCAGCAGGTATTGAGAGATATATAAAAGATAGACCTTATGTTCTAGGGACTTATTTATTTTGTGAAATAAGTCATAAACACAACATGTTTAAGAAAAGTTTTTCATAATGGTTGATTAAAAAATTGAAAAGGGTTTATTGCTAAATAAATGGTGTAGTTAATAAATTGATTTTTCAGAAAAGAGAGAGTTTCAAGCTGGTATGATGAGAGACAGGTTGATGGAAGAAGTTTGATCTGAGCTGGGCTTTATAGAATGATTGGGTAGAACAGTGTGAGCCAAAGTGAGGTGAAAATGTACAAATTGTTTTGGGGGAGCAGTGGACAAACCATTGGGTTAGGGGAGAATCTCCCTGTGGCAGGTAAGCCTGCAAAGATAGGATAGAGTTAGCCAAATATTAAGGACTTTTTGAAATTTCATTCATGACATGGGGAATATAGAATTTAGAGAGTACAGAATGACAGATGATCGAAGCCATGCTGTAGTGTTTTAGGAATATTGGGCAGCAGTGTCTAATAGGATGGAATAGAGCAAGGGATGGACATCTACTTAGTTGACTCTTTGATTTGTCCCAGTCGTGTAGTGATGAAGACTTGGACTAGTGTAATGGTGATAAGGATGGGAAGGAAGGAAAGTAAATATAATTTTGTGTATGTGTGTTTAACATTTTTCTAATGTAAGAAATAGTTTATAGAAAGACTCAGCAGAACTTAGTGAGTGACTTTACATGGGACAAAAGGGAGAGGGAATAAAGATTATTTTGCTGTTTTAAAGATTAGAGATAGAAAATTTCCTATTTTGAAAGTCTGGGGAAGTATGTTCTGTAAAACATGTTTGTCTGGTCCATAGCATTTTGGTTAACAAGCTCTCTCTATTTCTAATTTTCTAATTTTTCTCTGCAGAGGGTTTTTTTGAGCTTTTAATGTTATTTCTTGTAGGAAAACCTGAATCTTCTGAACTTTATTGTCTAAGATCTCACAATAAAGATTATTTAATCTTTGTGGGTCTCTACCCTTATTTTGGAGTTTTACATTCTATCCATTCATAGACACCTAACTTGTCATTTTCCTTGGCATTCTCAACTAACCTTCAGTTTGGAGGATAAGGGAACAAGAATTATGCACCTTTTTATGGACTTGGTAAATGACTCTTTTGTCCTTACCAAAACTCAGTTGATTTCATTTTTTGATCATTTGTTTATATTCCATGTGCTTCATTACAGCCATAGTAATTGAAAATGCAGGCTGAGTTAAATGTAGTAACTGAAAGGATTCTAGTAGGTGAAAGCAGATGGGAAAGAAAAGGCCTTATCAGCCAGTGATGTTGCTTTCTGTTTTAGGTACTGAATCTTAGGCTGTGGATGAAAGATGTCAGACTTGACTTACATGATCTTCTTGGTATAGCTGGGGTACAAGACAGCGGCCAGAGGGCCCTCATGTACAACTTCAGTATACAGTGGTAACTTAGAGCAAAGGCGGAGCTCAGGGAGCTTTGGGTTCTGCTACTGCCCTTTCTAATCAGAAATGATCTTTGAATAAGAAAATAAAGGGTTATTGGAATATCAGAACATGTACATCAAAATAATAGAATATACCAAGAGAAAAGAAAATCAGAAATTTAATGCAGTAAAAAAAATCTCATTTACCCTGTTAAAATTTTCTTCTCACTACCCAAGTTACTGGGTTCTTTCAAATTCCATTCCATTTACCACAGTTTGCACTCAAGACAGTTGGCAGAAGTCCCCATGGTTTGCTGTGGAATCAGTAGAGCAGGTACAGTTCATGTACAAGATGTTAATAAATTTAGCACTGTATTTAGGGATGCAAAGCACCTTTACGGTAATTCTATTAGGAGACTCTGTGTAATCCCATTGTAAGTGCATACCTTTCTCCTAGTTTGAACGCTCAAAGTAACAGTAATTAAGAACTGTTACACAATAGTCTCTTGGAAAGGCTTTCTTAAGGTAGCCTGGGATGAGGAAAGTCCATAAACACCACTTAACTGAATGATGGCAATCTGTTTTATTAATCTGGATGTTCTCATGCAAGTAATATTTTAATAGATCTATAGATTTTTCTTATTTCTTAACCATTTTTTTGTTTGTAACATTTCTTCTTCCTTGTCTCTACAAATGCAGGAGAGGGCTGTGTAAAACCTAAGAAAGGTTTTACTAAGTGCACAGACTGAATGATTAAGTAGTATAGTAGGGAAACAGAACAGTGCTCATATAAATGTTTCACTTACCTAATGAGGGCTTTTTTTTTTTTTTTCTCCTGACTCATACAGGAAACTTCAGCTATAAGTACCCAAGGGGTAAGACTTATTTTGGGATCTTAAAGCAGACTTCTGGCATTAGAAATTGCTCAAAAGCTTTATAGGTCAAAGAAAATAAATTCATCTTTGTGTTATGAGTGGATATCAAATATTTGCTATTAATTAGATATGAGTGTTTTCCATCTTTAATTTTAATTAGATTAAAATTAAAGGCTGACCCTTGGGGACTGATGTGCTTTGTTCCTAGCCAGTTGCCTTGTCTTCCGCCTCGCACTTCTCCACAGGCTGCCTTGCTGGTTCCAGTGATGAGGCACTGCAATCAAATGGGAATGTGACTTATATGCCCCACTTGGGCTCTACCCTGGAGCCCTACCTTTGCCAAGGGTGGTGCTCAGAGGAAGGTTGTTTTTCTTTTTTTAAAAAAGAGCCATGCATTTAATACTCAGTGCAATCTGTTACACAATCTCAAGGTAAAAAGCTCATTCCCAGCCGGGCGCGGTGGCTCATGCCTGTAATCCCAGCACTTTGGGAGGCCGAGGCGGGTGGATCACGAGGTCAAGAGATCAAGACCATCCTGGTCAACATGGTGAAACCCCGTCTCTACTAAAAATACAAAATACTAGCTGGGCATGGTGGCGCGTGCCTGTAATCCCAGCTACTCAGGAGGCTGAGGCAGGAGAATTGCCTGAACCCAGGAGGCGGAGGCTGCGGTGAGCCGAGATTGCGCCATTGCACTCCAGCCTGGGTAACAAGAGCGAAACTCCGTCTCAGAGAAAAAAAAAAAAAAAAAAAAAAAAAAAGGCTTATTCCCAGAAAGGAAGGAGTATGTATGTTACTTTTCTAGCCAGGATTCTAGAACCATTAGCTCCTTACAGGCACTGCTTCTGTTTATATGGATATTGAGTTGTTAGGCCTTTCCAGTTTTGTTTTGTTTTTCCTTCCATGATTTAATCCTAGAATCTTGAAAGAACTCTTATTTGTGGGAATTGAATACTGACTTTGGGAGCCTTAAGAAAAATCCAGTGTGGATCTGTAGAGCTCAGAGTATTGGTGCTCAGCAAAGGAATGATAAATGTTTGAGATTATGGATATACTAATTACCCTGATCTGATCACTGTATATTACATGAATTGAAACATCATCGTGTACCCCATAAGTATGTACAGTTATTATGTGTCAAAAATAAAGTGAAAGTAAAAATTTGAGAAAGTTTGTAACACAAAAGGCCAAACATTGTATAATTCCCCTTATGTGAGTTACCTGGAATAGTCAAATTCACAGACAGAAAGTAGAATAGTGGCTATCAAGGGTTGGAAGGAAGGGGTAATGTACTCCATTTAAGGAGTACAGAGTTTCAGCTTTAGAAGATGAGATTGTTCTGGAGATTTATTTATTTTTTTTTTTGAGATGACGTTTCACTGTTGTCACCCAGGCTTAAGTGCAATGGCGTTATCTTGGCTAACCTTAACCTCTGCCTCCCAGGTTCAAGTGATTCTCCTGCCTCAGCCTCCCAAGTAGCTGGGACTACAGGTGTGTGCACCACTCCCATCTAATTTTTTGTATTTTTAGTAGAGACAAGGTTTCACTGTGTTAGCCAGGATGGTCTCGATCTCCTGACCTTGTGATCCTCCCACCTCAACCTCCCAAAGTGCTGGGATTACAGGCGTTGAGCCACCGTGCCCGGCCTGTTCTGGAGATTTATAGTGATGATGGTTGCACCACAATGCATATACTTAATGTTACATACTTCTATACTTAAAAAATAGTTAAGATGGTAAATTTTATGTATATTTTACCACAATCAATCAATCAATCAATATAGAACAAAAAATAGAGTATGGCTGCTAGTCTAAATTTCAGACAAGAGGGTATATGGTATTTTTATGGTCACAATTTAGGGACCAGAAACCCCGCAGTCTAGTGTGGCTTTGGGCCAATACACAGTGCCCTGGGACAAGCAGGGTACTCTTTTCTATTTGGAAACCTAAAGTGCTACTTCCTTCACAAGAATAAGCTCAATAGAACTAATATTTGAAAAGCTTCTGAAGTTCTAGCTCATGAATGGCAAATATTATTTTGCCTTTTTTTCTTTCTTTTTAATCTACCCAAGAGAGTATTTCATTGTTCCCTTTTAACATTTGAACAGCTTTTGGTTATTTTTTCTTACTTTTAACATTTTACAAACGGTAAAATTGAAACAAATCTTGGTGTACAGCTTGAATTTTTACACGTGTAGTATAGATTCGTGTAGCCATGCCACAATCAGGATACAGAACAGTTCCATTACCCCAAAGCTCTCCCTCTTGCTGCCCCTTTGCAGTCAAACTTTCCCTAATCCCCAGTCCCTGGAAACCTGATTGGTTCTCCGTTCCTGTGGTGTTGCCTTTTCCAGAATGTCATAAAAGTAGAATCATACTACAGTATATAACCCTTTGAGACATATCTTTTGCTGAGTGTAATATCTTGGAGATTTAACCATGTTGTTGTATTTTTCAATTGTTCTTTTTTATTGCTGAGTAGTATCGTATATAAGTGTTCCATTGTATATAACAGTCTGTTAACCTGTTCATCTGTTGAAGAACATTTGGAATATGTCCAGTTTCTGGTGGTTGTGAATAGTGCTACTGCAAACATACATGTGAAGGTTTTTGTGTGACCCTACGTTTATATTTCTCAAAGCTGATCCCTAAGAGTAGGATTGCTGAGTAATACAGTAAGTGTACGTTTACCTTTGTAAGAAACTACTGAACTGTTTTCAGAGTGGTTGTACCATTTCACATTCCCAATAGCAGTGTATGAGAGTTCAGCAGCGTATGTGAGTTCAGGTGCTCTGTATCCTCATTAGCACTCGGTATTGTCAGGTTTAAAAATTTTTTTTTATGTTAGCCATTTTAATAGATGTGTAGTGGTATCTCGTTACGGTTTCAGTTTGCATTTCCATGATGGCTAATGATGTTGAACATCTATTCACATGCCTATTTGCTCTCTGTGTATCTTTGTGAAGTGTCTGTTGAAATCTTTTGCCCATTAAAAAAAAAATTGGATTCTTTGTATTCTTACTATGAGTTTTGAGATCTTTGTTTTTTAAAATTTTGTTTTTGGGATATTAATCTTTTATCAGATAACTTATATGAACATATTTTCTCCCATTGCTTAGCTTAGCTTTTCTTAATAGTGTTTTTTTGTAGAGCTAAAGTTTTAAATTTTGATTTAGTCCAATTTGTTAGGTTTTTTTCATTTATGGATCATGTTTTTAATGTCATGTAAGAACTCTTTGTCAAATTCAAGATGTTCTTGGTTTTCTGTTAAAAATTTTGGGTATTTTTATGTTTTACCTTTAGATCTGTAATCCATTCAAGTTAATCTGTATATTAGGTATGAGATTTAGGCCTAGGTTTATTTTTATTTTTTTACTAAGAGATGTGCAGTTAACTCTTTGAGCACCATTCTTATTGAAAAGACTATCTTTCTCCTGAACTGATTTTGCACTTTTGTCAAAGGTCAATTGCCTATATTTATGTGGGTTTATTTCTGGGCTCTCTCTTCTGTTCCATCAATCTGTGTGTGTGTGCCCCTTCCTCAATACCACACTGTCTCTTTTTTCTTCCTTTTTTTTTTTTTTTAGCTTTCATTTTAGGTTTGGGGGTACATGTACAGGTTTGTCATACAGATAAATTACATATCACAGGGGTTTGGCATACAGATTAATTTGTCATCCAGGTTATAAGCATAGTACCTGATAGGTGGTTTTTTTATCCTCACCCTCCTCCTAATGTCCATCCTCAAGTAGGTTCAGGTGTCTGTTGTTCCCCTCTTCATGTCCATATGTACTCAGAGTTTTAAATATAAGTTTTTCATGTTTCTAACTTAGCTATTGTATTGTCATAGCTTTCTTTTTTTCCCATAAGTTATTGGGGTACAGGTGATATTGGTTACGTAAGTTCTTTAGTGGTGATATGTGAGATTTTGGTGCACACATCACCCAGACAGTATATACTGAACCGTATTTGTAGTCTTTTGTCCCTCACCTTCTTGCCCAAAGTCTGTTGTATCATTCTTATGCCTTCACATCTTCATACCTTAGCTCCTACATATCAGTGAAAACATACAATGTTTGGTTTTCCATTCCTGAGTTACCTCACTTAGAATAATAGTCTCCAGTCTCATCCACTTCGCTGCAAACGCTTAGTTCATTCCTTTTTATGGCTGAGCAGTATTCCATCATATATATTCCACAGTTTCTTTATCCACTTGTTGATTGATGGGCATTTGAGTTGGTTCCACAGTTTTGTAATTGTGAACTGTGCTGCTATAAACATGTGTGTGCAAATATCTTTTCCGTATAATGACTTCTTTTCCTCTGGGTAGACACCCAGTAGTGGGATTGCTGGATCAAATGATAGTTCTTCTACTTTTAGTTCTTTAAGGAATCTCCACACTGTTTTCCATAGTGGTTGTATTAGTTCACATTCCCACCAGCAGTATAGAAGTGTTCTCTGATCACTGCATCTACACCAACATCTACTGTTTTTTGATTTTTTGATTATGGCCATTCTTTCAGGAGTAAGGTAGTATCACATTTTGATTTTGATTTTGATTTACATTTCTCTGATCATTAGTGATGTTGAGCATTTTTTCATATATTTGTTGGCTATTTGTATATCTTCTTTTGAGAATTTCTATTAATGTCCTTAGCCCACTTTTTGTTGGGATTGTTTTTTTCTTACTCATTTGTTTGAGTTCACTGTAGATTCTGGATATTAGTCCTTTGTCAGACATACAGACTGTCAAGATTTTCTCCTCTGTGAGTTTTCTGTTTACTCTGCTGACTGTTTCTTTTGCCATGCAAAAGCTCTTTAGTTTAATTAAGTCCCAACTCCCAATTATTTCTCTTTGTTTTTATTGCATTTGCTTTTGGGTTCTTGGCTATGAAATCCTTGCCTAAGCCAATGTCTAGAAGGGTTTTTCCAATGTTATCTTCTAGAATTTTTATAGTTTCGGGTCTTAGATTTAAGTCCTTAATCCATCTTGAGTTGATTTTTGTATAAGGTGAGAGATGAGGATCCAGTTTCATTCTCCTACATGTGACTAGCCAATTATTCCAGC
This sequence comes from Aotus nancymaae, assembly GCF_030222135.1. Classification (NCBI taxonomy): domain Eukaryota; kingdom Metazoa; phylum Chordata; class Mammalia; order Primates; family Aotidae; genus Aotus; species Aotus nancymaae. The sequence goes on from NW_026988428.1 coordinate 35,469,242, forward strand.
ACCATTTGTTGAAAAGGGTGTCCTTTCCCCACTTTACATTTTTATTTCCTTTGTTGAAGATTAGTTGGCTGTAAGTATTTGGGTTTATTTCTGGGTTCTCTCACAATGTTTTGGTGACTATGGCCTTGTAGTATAGTTTGAAATCAGGTAGTGTGATGCTTCCAGATTTGTTCTTTTTGCTTAGTCTTGCTTTGGCTATGCAGGCTCTTTTTTGCTTCCATATGAATTTTAGAATTGTTTTTTCTAATTCTGTGAAGAATGATGGTAGTATTTTGATAGGGATTGCATTTAATTTGTAGATTACTTTTGGCAGTATGGTCATTTTCATAATATTGATTCTACCCATCCATGAGCATGGGATGTGTTTCCATTTGTTTGTGTCATCTATGGTTTCTTTCAGCAGTTTTGTAGTTTTCCTTGTAGAGGTCTTTCAACTCCTTAGTTAGGTATATTTCTAAGTTTTTTTTTTTGTAGCTATTATAAAAGGGGTTGAGTTATTGATTTGATTATCTACTTGGTTGCTGTTGGTGTATAGAAGAGTTACTGATTTGTGTATATTAATCTTGTATCCGGAAACTTTTCTGAATTTTATCAGTTCTAGGAGCTTTCTGTAGGAGTCTTTAGGGTTTTCAAGGTAAATGATCATATTTTCAGCAAACAGTGACAGTTTGACTTCCTCTTTACTGATTTGGATGCCCTTTCTTTCTTCTCTAGTCCGATTGCTCTGGCTAGGACTTCCAGTATTATGTTGAAGAGGAGTGGTGAGAGTGAGCATCCTTGTCTTGTTCCAGTTCTCAGAGGGAATGCTTTCAACTTTTCCCCATTCAGTATTATGTTGGCTGTGGGTTTGTCGTAGATGGCTTAAATTACATTGAGGTATATCCCTTGTATGCTGATGTTGTTGAGAGAAATCATAAAGGGATACTGCATTTTGTTGAATGCTTGTTTTGCCTTTATTGAGATGGTCATGTGATTTTTGTTTTTAATTCTGTTTATGTGCTGTATCACATTTATTGACTTGGCATCTGTTAAACCATCCCTGCATCCCTGGTATGAAACCCACTTGGTCACTGTAGATTATCTTTTTGGTATGTTGTTGGATTTGGTTAGCTAACATTTTGTTAAGGATTTTAGCATCTATGTTCATCAAGGATATCAGTCTGTAGTTTTCTTTTCTGGTTGTGTCCTTTTCTGGTTTTACCGACTTCCAGTAAGATATCAAATATGGGTAATGAGACTGGATATCCATGCCTTCTTCCTGATTTTGGGGAAAAAGCATTCAGTCTTTGACTATTACGTATGATATTACCTGCTAGTTTGTTTTGTTTTGTTTTTGAGACAGGGTCTTACTCTGATCCCCATGCTGGAGTTTAGTGATGCGAACGCAACTCACTGCAACCTCTACCTCCCAGGCTTGAGCAGTCCTCCCACCTCAGCCTCCCGAGTAGCTGGGTCCACAGGCACATGCCACCACACTTGGCTAATTTTTGTATTTTTTGTACATACAGGGTTTTGCCATGTTGCCCAACTAGTCTCAAATTCCTGTGCTCAAGTGATCCACCCACCTTGGCTTCCCAAAGTACTGGATTACAGGCATGAGCCACCATGCCCTAGATGCTAGTTTTTGTAGATTCATTTTATCAGGTTAGGTAAGGTCCTTTCTATTCCTAGTTTACTGAGAATTTTATCAGGAGTGAATGCTGAATTTTGTCAAATGCTTTTTCTTTCTGTGTGAATTGATATGATCATATGATTTTTTTTCTTCTTTAGTCTGTTAATATAATGAATTGCATTGTTTTTCAGATATTGAACCTGTCTTGGATTTCTGAGGTAAATGCCACTTGGTGGCGATGTATTCCTCTGTATTGTTGGGTTTGATTTGCTAATTTTTTTTTTTTTTGAGATGGAGTTTCACTCTTATTGCCTAGGCTGGCGTGCAGTGGCGTGATCTTGGCTCACTGCAACCTCTGTCTCCTGGGTTCAAGCGATTCCTCTACCTCAGCCTCCTGAGTAGCTGGGATTTAGGCACCCACTGCACGCCCGGCTAATTTTTTGTGTTTTTAGTAGAGATGGGGTTTCATCATGTTGGCTATGGTGGTCTTGAATTCCTGACATCAGGTGATCCACCTCCCTCGGCCTCCCAAAGTGCTGGGATTACAGGTGTGAGCCACCATGGCTGGCCGATTTGCTAATCTTTTGTTGAGAAGTTTTGCATCATCTATGTTCACTAGGATATTGATCTGTAGTTTTGTTTTTTCTTGTCCTGTCTTTGTTTAGTTTTGGTATTAGGATAATACTGACCTTATAAAATAAGTTGGGAAATCTTTCCTTTAACCTAAAAAAAAAAATTTTTGGAAAAAGATTGTGTAGAATTCTTCAGTGCAACCATCTGAGCCTAGGATTTTCTTTGAAGGTTTTAAACTATAGGTTAGATTTTTCTAATAGATATAGAATGATTCAGGTTGTCTGTTTCTTTTTGGGTGAGTTTTGATACTTTGTGGCTTTCAGGGAATTGGTCCATTTAATTTATGTTGTCCAATTTATGTCTATAGATTTGTCTGTAGTATTCCCTTATTATTTTAATATCTATGAGGTCTATGGTGATATACTTTCTTTTTTTCCTGTTATTGATAATTTGTATATTCATTCTTTTTTTCCCTTTGGCTAGAGGCTTATTAATGTTATTCATCTTTTCAAAGAACTGGCTTTTCCTATCTTGATTTTCCTCTATTTTTCTGTTTTCAATGTAGTTGATTTCTTTATTTGAGACCTTTCTTCTTTTCTAATATAACCTCTTAATGCTATACATTTCCCTCTAGGTACTGTTGTCACTGCATTTTACAATTTTTGACATGTTGATTTTTGTTTCTCCTGAGACCTTCTCTTTGACCTATGGATTATTTAGAAATATATTGTTTGGAGTGTTGGGAGATTTGTCAGTGTCTTTGTTTTATTGATTTCTAGTTTATTCCATTATGATTAGAGAATATACTTTGTATTATTTCAATATTTTACAATTTGTTAGGGTTTGTTTTATGACCCAAGGTATGATCTAGCTTGGTGACTGTCCATATGCACTTGAAAACAATGTATATTCTGTTGTTAGGTGGAATGTTCTGTGAATATTGATTATATCTATTGATAGTTGGTTGATGGTGTTTAGTTTCTCTATATCCCTGATTGTTTTCTGTCTACTTGTTTTATTGATTACTAAGAAAGGAAAATTAGAGTCTCTATACTTGTGGATATTATCCTTTTATCCATTTTATCCCTAGTTTTGTCAGTTTTTGTTTTGTATAGTTTAAGATTCTTTTGTTAGTTGCATACACATTTTGAATTGTTATGTCTTTTAGTTTAATTGATTTTTAATCATTATTTAGTGTCTCTATCCCTGGTAATTTTCCTTGCTTTGAAGTCTACTTTATCTGATATTAATATAGTCATCCTAACTTTCTGTCGATTCATATTTTCATGGCATTTATTTTTCTCTTTTTACTAAAAGACATTTTTACCTTGAAATAATTTCAGATTTATAGAAGGGCTGCAAAAGTAGTAAAGAGAGTTTTTGTATTTTCTTCACCCAGCTTCCCCTAGTGTTAGCATCTTGTATAACAATGATACATTTATTAAAACTAAGACATTTACATTGGTATAATACTTTATTAGGTAAGCTACAGACTTTCATTTGGATTTCACCAAATTTTCTACTAATGTCCTTTTTTCTATCCAGGATCCAGTCCAGGATACCATATTGCATTTAGCATTCTTTTATTTTAACCTACATATATCATTGTATTTAATGTGGGTTTCTGGTAGATAGTGTATTGTATGTCCTTTTTTTTTAAAAAAAATCCATTCTGACAACCTCTCCTTATTATTCTTTTTTTTAAAAAAATGTATTGTGGTAAGAACGTTTTACATGAGATGTACCCTCTTAGCAAATTTTAAGTGTACAATACAGTATTGTTGACTGTGTTTTCAATATTGTACAGCAGATCTCTAGAATTTATTCATCTTATTAACTGAAAGTCTATGCCTGTAGATTAGTAACTGCCTATGACAATATCTTTTGATTGGTATGTTTAGACCACCTTCATTTAATGTAGTTATTAATATGTTTGGATGGTCCATCATTTTATTATTTGTCTTTATTGTTTCCTTTTCCTTCTTTTGGATTATGTAATTTTTTTTTTTTTTTTTTTTTTTTTTTTTTTTTTTTTTGAGACTGAGTTTTGCTCTTGTTGCCCAAGCTGGAGTGCAATGGCATGATCTTGGCACACTGCAACCTCCACCTTCTGGGTTTAAGCAATTCTCCTGCCTCAGCCTCCCAAGTAGCTGGGACTACAGGCATGTGCCACCATGCCTGGCTAATTTTCTATTTTTAGTAGAGATGAGGTTTCACCATGTTGGTCAGGCTGGCCTCATACTCCTGACCTCAGGTGATCCTACCTCCTTGGCCTCCCAAAGAGCTGGAATTACAGGCATGAGCCACTGCACCTGGCCAAGATTATTTAAATATTTTAAATAGTCTATTAATTTTTTTTTTTTTCTGTTTTCATTATATAGTTATTTTAGTGTAACACTAGGAATTATAATATACATACTTAAGTGTTCAGTCTACTTAGAATTAATATATTACCACTTTAAGTGAAATACGGAAATGTTAGTACCACCAGGTGCAGTGGCTCATGCCTATAATCCTAACACTTTGGGTGGCCAAGGCGGGCAGATTGCTTGAGCCCAGGAGTTTGAGACCAGCCTGGGCAACATGGCAAACCCCTATCTCTACAAAAAATACAAAAGTTAGCAGGCATGGTAGCTCATGCCTGTGGTCCCAGCTTCTCTGGAGGCTGAGGCAGAAGGATTGCTTGAGCCTGGGAGTTTGAGGCTGCAGTGAGCTGTAATCATACTGCTGCCCTCCAGCTAGGGCAGCAGAGTAAAACTCTGTCACAAACAAAAACAAAAGAATAAAAAGGTTAGTACCATATAGATCTCTTTACTTACCATCTCCCTTTTATGTTGTGATTTTCGTATATATTGCATCTACATACATGAAAGCCCCATTAGCAATGTTATAATTTGTGCTTTTCAACCATCATTTATATTTTATTATTTTTGAAAATTATTTTTTTTAGAGACAAGGTCTTGCTCTGTCACCCAGGCTGATGTGCAGTAGTGCAGTCATAGCTCACTGCAGCCTCAAATTTCTGGGCTTAAGTGATCCTCTCACCTCAGCCTCCTGGATCGATAGGACTATAGGCACATGCTATCCATCATGCCTGGTTAATTTAAGGAAAAAAATTTTTGTAGCGATGGGAGTCTCACTGTGTTGCCCAGGCTGGTCTTAAACTCTTGGCCTCCAGCAGTGCTCCCATCTTGGCCTCCCAAAATGGTGAGACTATAGGTGTGAGCCACTACAGTTGACTTCATCATTCATATTTTAAAGAATCTAAAAGGAGTAAAATGGGTATTACATTTACCCTGGTATTTACCACTTCTATTGCTCTTCCTTGTTTCCTGAAGTTCTAAATTTTCCTATAATATTGTTTTCCCTTCATCTGAAGAGTTTCTTTAGCATTTTTTTTTAGAGCAGTCTGATAGTGATGAATTATTCTGGTTTTCTTTATCTGAGAATTTCTGTATTTCATCATCATCTTTGAAAAATATTTTCACTAGATAACAATTCTGAGTTGACATTTGTTTCTTTTCATTTTCCCCCCAGCTCTTAAAAGTGTTTCACTGGGCTAGGCCAGTTACAGCAGCTCATCAGCACTTTGGGAGGCCAAGGCAGGTGGATCACTTGAGGTCAGGCATTTGAGACCAGTCTGCCCAACGTGGTGAAACCCTGTCTCTACTAAAAATACAAAAAAAAAAAAAAAAATTAGCCAGGCATGGTGGCGAGGACCTGTAGTCCCTGTTACTTGGGAGGCTGAGTCCCAGGAGAATCACTTGAACCCAGGAAGTAGAGGTTACAGTGAGCAGAGATTGCACTACTGCACTCCAGCCTGGGTGACAGAGTGAACCTGTCTCAAAAAAACCAAAAAGTGTTAAACTGAGTTGGGCATGGTGGTTCCTGCTTGTAATCCGAGCACTTCAGGAAGCTGATGTGGGAGGGTTGCCTGAGCCCAGGAGATCAAGACAGCCTGGGCAACATAGGGAGATCCCCATCTCTACAAATAATAAAAAATTAGCCAGGCATGGTAGTGCATGCCTGTAGTCCCAGCTACTCGGAGGCTGAGGTGGGAGGATCACTTGAGCCTGGGAAGTTGAGGTTGCAGTGAGCCATGATCATGCCACTACGCTCCAGCCTGGGTGACAGAATGAGACCCTGTCTCAAAAAAAAAAAATTTTCACTGCCTTTTGTTATGATCTCTGATGGGAAATTTCACAGTCATTCAAATTATTGTTTCTGTGTATATAATGTATCCTTTTTCTCTGCTTTCCAGATTTTTCTAGTTTTCATTGGTTTGATCATGATGTTTTTGCACAAAGATTTCTTTAAGTTTATCCTGTTTGGTGATAACTGAGTTTTTAAAATCTGTAAGTTTATGTCTTTTTAAATTTGGGAAGTTTTAGCCTTTTTTTTTTTTTCAAATACTTTTCGTACACTATACTCTTTCTCCTTACCTATCGGACCTCTGATGATACAAATGCTAGCCTTTTGGTGTTGTCCCATGGGTCCTTGAGATTCTGTACTTTTTTTTTCTTTTCTTTTCTAATTTTTTAATCTCTCTATTGATCAGTTTGGATAGTTTCTGTTTGTGTATTTTCAAGTTCACCAACTCTTCTGTCATTTATATTATACTATTGAGCTCATCCAATGAATTTTAAAATTTCTGTTATTGTGTTTTCTAATTTTAGATTTTCCATTTGGTTCTTTATTTTTTTTAAGTGTTCCATTTCTTCATTGAGACTTTTTATTTTTCCATTTATTTCAAGAGTGTTTGCCTTTCCTTCTTTGAGCACACTTAGAATAGCTGCATTAAAGGCTTTGCCAATTCTAACATCTTGCATTGATATCTGTTGATTGTCTTTTTCTTTGTGAGATGTTGAGATTTTCAAGTTTTTTTTTTTTTTTTGTATGTTGGTTTGAATTTGTATCATGAACATTTTCGAATTGTTAGAAGACTTTGGGTCTTGTTTAAATCATATAGAGAATGTTTCTTGTTTATTTGTTTTAGCAGGCAATCCAGTTAGATTCAGGTGCAAATTCCTTAGTCCCTTCTGTGGGCTGGGGTCCAAAATTAGTTCACTTTTCAAAGTATTTGCCATTCTTTTTCTGTTTATTCCATGTATGTACCAGCTGGTGGCCAGTTTCAGATCTGGGCGGAGGTATACTCCAGAGATTAGTTGTCAAAACCTTTGGTATGCTGTTTAGGGCCAGGTACCCACATGCACAGCTTGGAGATGAGCCCCAGAATTCATATACAGCCTTATTGAGCTTCTTTCTCTTCTTATTGTTGCCCAAACTTTCCAGATCCAAAGGTTTCCCATCCTGCTCCCCTGCCTAGAAGTCTTGGACTTTTAGTTTCTCTGTTCTGCCTTTTACTTCCTGTGATCACATCTACCTTGAGGACCAAATGACAAGAAGATAAGGAGAGTAAACAAAGCAAGGAGGCTTTCCCTGTGATCTTGGGATCCCAGCTTCCCTGGTCAGGGAAAAACTTTTCCTATCAGCTGCTACTGCTGCTTAACTTCCCTGAGGTAGGGCAAGAGAGAGCAGTAAACACACAATTCAGGTTCTACTAGCTCCCTTTTGTGTTTAGGGGCTCCCTTTCCTGTTTCACGGACCAGAAATGGAGGTCTTCTGCAGCTTTTTCTGTGTTTGGGGCACAGTTCTAGATTTGGGCTGCATTTTTTAAGTTCACGCCAAGAGATACCAGAACACCACCAAAAAAAAAAAAAAAAAAAGAAAAAGAAAAAGGCAAAACTCGGCTGGTTTTGTGATACTTTGAATTGTGGGTTTCTTTTCCCAAACTTTCTGCTATCAATTATTTTTTCAGAGTCATTAAGTAATGAACGGAGCAGCTCTGTCCAGGGATTTTAGTTGAATACAGTGGGAGATACAGGGTAGAGTGGGCTTACTTCATCTTATCTGAAACCAGAAACTTTGGTTATTAAACACATGCTCAGAGAGGAACAAGGCTGGCAGGTGTGAGAAAGGTGGTGACTTTGAGGCAGGTTCTCAACCTTGAGAGATCAAGTGACTAGATTGACAGGCCTCAAGGTCCTGGGAGGAGACACCCCGAGGAAGGAACCAGTATTTTTGGTGTAGGATGCCCTTTCCTCCTCCTTTTTAATTTTTAAATTTAAATAAAAGTTTTTTGAATATATAATATCTGAACTTAGCACTGGATTTGAAAGCTACAAAGGGAACAAAGTGAGAGAGATAAGTCTCCCTCAATTACCTACCTCCTGGCCACACAGTTCTTTTCCCTGGAGATAACCACTTCCCATTTTCTCATGTATCTTTACAGAGACATTGTACATATTACCAAACTAGAATATGGATAAGTATGCATATGTTAACAAAAATGGCAGTGTACTGTACACACTATTATATACTTTTTTCAATATGTCCTGGAAACCTTTCTGTATCAGTGTTCATAGAAGGCCTGATTCTTTTTAGCAGCTGTTCAGAATGCCATTAAATGGATATACTATCATTTATTTAATAAGTCCTTTAATGATGGGCATTTATTTCACCAATAAATGGATATTTGGTAAATAAAGAAATATTCCATTAATTTCAAACTCTCCTTATTATGGGAAAGTTGCATTCAGTATCCTTGTATACGTGTGGCTATATCTGTAGAATAAATACCTGAGATTAGAATTGCTGGGCTAATGATACGTATCCATTTAAAATTGTTAATAGCATATTGATAACTTATTTCATATAACTACAAATAATCCATCAACTTTTAAGCCTTGATATGATAAGGAATATTAGAATAGGTAATAGAAGCCTTCATATGATCTTAAATCTTTATTCAAATTCAGGTTAACATTTACCTCAGGTTTTGCCAAGTCTTTTACCAAAATTATGTGGAAAAAAGTAAAAAGGATTAACTAGTATTTTCCTTCTTTCCTTACCATTCTAATTCTAGTAAGAGATGTGCCAACAAGCTGTGGAATGATATTGTAAAGTGATTAAATAGTAAACAGACAAAAGGGAAGGATATAACAGTCAGGAGGATTTAGATGACCAATTGATTGGACAGTCAGTTCCCAAATGTTGGTTGGATTAAAGCTTTTCTTCTAAGAACATTTTGTCTATCATGTGTTCTCGCCTACACAAGCATGTCTGTGTAAGTAGAGAGGGCAGGTGAAAGTTGTTATTTACTGTACCGATGTATGATGGTGGAATAGAAGCCCTGTAAAAGTAATAATCATTTTTTTCCTGATCCCTAGATCAGGACATTCAATATGAAAAAAATTTGTGCAAGAAGCAGTCTTAGAGAAGTTTTAATATTATGGAGACCAAAGAGTTGTCATTTAGGGTTGCTTTGATGTATTGTGGTGATTATTTTAAATCAAGGCTTTCTTGGAAAATCTGAGATGCAGATTTTTCAATACAATGGAGCATTTTCTTAATAACAAACATTTTACTGTTGTACTAGTGACCAAAAATCAGATCAGTAGATGCTTAAAATTTTTCATGTTTACTTGGCTATGGTTGTATTGCCATCTACTTCAATTAATTTTAATCATAAATAAAATTAGCTTTAAAATTAATCTGAAAAAAGACTTTTAAAGTGAATAATGTGTTCTTTATATAAGAGGACTCTACTTGGGTAGATTATTAAGGAATAAAGCAGATTTTGGTAGCTCTTCAAATAGTCATCTTGCTTTAACTTTTTCTTTATTTAACTCTGTATTTGCGAAATGGGCTGAGCAGGTATTAGTTTGTAAAGAAATGTAATGCAGTAGAAAATATAAAAGAAAGAAAAACAGCTATCTTGAAAGGCTATGCACTTAATAGAATGAAGCCATCATTGCATAAAACATTCTTGGAATTTCTATTTTGAATTTTGCCTTTTTTTTTTTTTTTTTTTTTTTTTTTTGAGATGGAGTTTTTTGCTCCTGTTACCCAGGCTGAAGTGCAATGGGGCGATCTTGGCTCACCGCAACCTCCGCCTCCTGGGTTCAAGCAATTCTCCTGCCTCGACCTCCCGAGTAGCTGGAACCACAGACGCGTGCCACCATGCCCAGCTAATTTTTGTGTTTTTTAGTAGAGACAGGGTTTCACCTTGTTGACCAGGATGGTCTCGATCTCTTGACGTCGTGATCCACTCGCCTCGGCCTCCCAAAGTGCTGGGATTACAGGTGTGAGCCACTGCGCCTGGCCGAATTTTGCCTTCTGAACCTGTTCCACATCAGCCAGAATTTTTAAAAAGAAAAAAAAAAAAAAAAACTACGTGTGGTGGCTCATGCCTCTAATCCTAGCAGTTTGGAGGTCCGAGGCAAGAGGATCACTTGAGCCCAGGAGTTCAAGACCAGTCTGAGCAACATAGTGAGACACCATCTCTATAAAACTTTTTTTAAAAAATTAGGCATGATGCCACACGCCTGTGGTCCCAGCTACTTGGGAGGCTGAGGCGAGAGGATGGCTTGAGCCCAGGAGGTTGAGGCTGTAGTGAGCCATGCATTCCAGCCTGGGTGACAGAGTGAGACCCTGTCTCATAAAAAGGAGGTGGAGGCTCCATAGGATCAGAAACCACTGTGGAGAAGACTATAGAGGAGAAATATGATGGTTCTTATAGTGGCTTGAGTGGTGCAGGCTTCCTGGACGATACTCAGGTATTTATCCTTGGTTTCTCCTAAGATAGCTACTTTATAGAGTAAGCAGTAGAGGAAAGACTGTCAAGAAATTTTTTATTGCTTAGATGCTATATAATTTACTTTTTAACTTCATAAAGTTTTGTGGCCTTCTCTGCTTAGTATATACAGCAAGTTGAGCAAGTGTGGCTCTTGCCAACTATGAACTTATGTCACTTGGGTATGGAAATTCCCTCTCAAATGCTATTTCCTGAATTTGGTCTTAGAGATCAGAATTTATGTGGTCAGTATACATCTTTCCTACAGGATAGCCAGTGAATTCTTAGAATTGTAAATTATCACCCTAAAACATGCTAATTTGCATTTAGAAATATGAAGTGCATCATATTGGTGACCCCTTTTAGATAGTGGGGTGGGTATCAGATGTTACTCCTTGGTTCTGATGTCTTATGCAGAGTCTATGCAGTTACTTGGCTACAGACTAGGACATTTCTTGTATATTATGTATTTATGTATATGATGATGATTCTTGGAATAATTTCCTCTGGATGTGGAGAGACTAGAGTAGTACAGATTTCTTTAATTCTGTGTCAGAGGCAGTAGTGAGTAAGAAGGAAGGGGCAGAGTGTCAGCCACAGCTACAGGCCTCTTAGAGGTAGGCCAGGGTCCAGACCAGATGAGGTGAGCATTCCAACAGAGGCCTGAGTTCTGCGACATAGGCAGAATGGCCAGAGAGACCCAGTTTATCTCATCCGGAGATGTGGAAGGGAAGAAAGGAGTCCTCACCAAGGAAAGAATGTGTACACTTGTGTCTTCAGGAGTCTGTCTGCCTTTGGTAAGAAAGCATCTGACTGTGAATGTGCCAGGGAAGCTTTCTCTTCATTAGTAGAAGTATCATTACAGTGGACTCGCTTCACAAGACAGTGTGTCAAGTGCACTTTGTTCTCGGTAGAAAGAGGTACCCAATAACATGATCATATACTTCTGTCACATAGAAATGTTGCAAATAAATTTTTAACAAGTTAAACAGCTAATTTTTCTCACTAACTTGACCCTAAATCAGCATTAGATTTTTTTAAGTCAACTTTTTATTTTGGAATAATTTTAGGTTTACAGCAAAGTTGCGAGGGGAATACAGAGAATTCCTGGATATGCCTCACCTAGTTTCCCATAATGTTAGTATATCACCATGGTGTATTTGTCAGAACTAAGAAACCAACATTGGTACATTACTATTAATTAAATTCCACACTTTATTTGGATTTTACCACTTTTCACACTGATGTCTTTTTTCTGTGTCAGGATTCAGTTGAGGGTACTACATTGCATTGTCTCCTTAGTCTCTTCTGGTCTGTGACGGTTTCTCAGATATTCTTTGTTTTTTAATGACCTTGATAGGTTTGAGGAAACTGATGAGCTATTTTGTAGAACACCTCAGTTTAGGTTCATATGATGTTTTTCTCATGATTAGACTGGGGTTATGGGTTTTTGGGAATACTACCACAGAGGTGAAGTGCCTTCCTCATCATATCATACTGGAGGGATATGATACTAACGTGACTTATTACAGATCGTGTTAACCAAGATCATTTGGTTATGTTAATGTTTGCTAGGTTTCTAACTATAAAGTTACTATTTTTTCCCTTTCCTTACTGTATTCTTTGGCAATAGGTCACCAAGTCTGGCTTACACCTTGGGGAGGAGGAGTGAGGATTAAGCTTTACCTCCTACAGGGGGTATTATCTACTTATATTATCCGGAGTTCTGCCAAGGGAGATTTGCCCCTTCTACCTATTTGTTTATTTATTGAGTCATGAATTTATATCTCTGTGGACTTGTATTTATTTTATACCTTGGGTCATAATACAATACTATCTATTTATTTTCTTCCTCAAATTGTTCTAGCTTTGGCTACTGGGGCCTCTTCCAGGTTGACTTCTGTGTCACTTTGACATGCCCTCATCCTTCTGCTGTTTGAGGACCTCTCTACTTTTTGGAACTAGATGTTCCAGGTTCATCTTGTATTTTCCCTACCCCAGCTCTAGAATCAGCTTTTTCTAAAGAGCCCTAGTTCTTTTTACTGGAGAAACCAAGATTTGAACCTTGGGTGACACATTGCTAGTAGGCCCTCTGAGTGAACAGAACTAGGAAATAAAAGTATGTATGCTAACCCATGTATATATTATATATACATATATCTTAATTATTTCTGTATCTATCAATCTGTATACATACGAAGCTAAACATGGATTCTCGCTGGTGTCTTTGACTCCAACTCAGTACTGCAGAGTTTATTCTAGACTTTCCCCCTTGCTGATTTGCATTTCCCTCTCTGGCAGAGAGAAACCTGCTTCTCACCACCTACTTTGGTAGATGGGGAATTTACTTATTTGTTCAAACCCTTAGATACATAAAGCAGGTTCATATTGTTAACTCATACTCCTATGAGCTACAAAGGTACCAACTAGAAGTACTGTGTTTATATACAGATTATTTTGTCTTTAGCCTATAGTTGTCAGTCAAAACACTATTTGCTAAGGTTATATAGGTCAGCTCCTTTTTTCCCCTGCCCTCTTCAGTGAGTTTATGTCATGCATTTATAATATGTTAGATTTATTTGTCACAGTCTACATCCTCTCCTGGGGTTCCCTGATCATGGTTGACTCTTGAAAAAATGTACATACCTTAAAGTTCACTCTTTGTAAGATACAGTTACGGATTTTAACAAATGTATAGGGTAACATATATGCCACCCTAGTAACAGAGAATAATTCCGTTATCCTAAAAGTTTCCCTGTGCATCTCCTTATAGTCAAACACCTTCCACTGCAAACCCTGATAACCAGTAATCTGTTTTTCATCCCTGTAACTTTGCCTTTTCCAGAATGTCACATGAATGGAATCGTAATCTGTAGTCTTTCACTTAGCAAAATATATTTAAGATTCATTCATATTGTTGCAAAAATCAATGGCTTGTTACTTTTTGTTGTTGACTAATTGTCCATTCTATGGATATGCCACAGTTTTTTTTATTCAGCCACCTGTCAAAGACGTTGTTGCTTCCAGTTTTGGATGCTTATACACAAAACTGCTATAAATATTTGTGTACAGGTTTTTGTGTGAACTTGGTTTTCGATTAACTTGGGTAAATAACTAGGTATATGATTGCTGGGTCATATTGTAAGTTTATATTTAACCTTATAGGAAGCTGTCAAACTGTGCAGCATTAGAGTTTAATCACTGATTTTTTTTTTTTTTTTTTAAGGAGAGAGGGAATAATTAAACAATTGATAAGATTCGGGCTAAAAAAAAGTCAACTAATTATCTACTTGTCTATGTAAAATTCAGCTTATCAAGTAACTGCTGTGTACATAGCATTAAATTTGTTGAGTAGTAGATACAAGAGATCTTGTTTAAGTCTTTAAAGGAGTTTGCCATTTAAAATGGAAGGTAAGAGTCTGTAAGCAGTGATGTAAGCCACCATTTAGGATTGAACTAGGTTGGGTTTTAGTTCTGTGTGTCTGGTGGCAATAGTAGTGGTAGTATCCAATTGATTTGTGGCTAGTGATGTAATTTATAAAGGTGACTCAGTGACAACACAGCATGGTCAATGTCATTGAAAAAGTTTCTTCTTTACATTTCCCAAGACAAGAGGGCATTCTACATCACACAGGGCCACAGAGGGAAGCACCAGGAGGCAGAAGGAGCGAGGAAAACATGGCCCAGAGCTCTTACTGTATTTTCCTTGGGAAAGGCAAGGCAGGGCAGGGGAAACAGGTTAGAATTGGCTAATTTGAATAATTCCAGTGGGCTTTAGGGCTGTCCTTAGTTGTCTGGTACCTGGCCCTGGGTTGATTTAGGGCAGGTGAAATATTGGCTTGATGTATGAAAGTTAGATAAAGGAGGTGGTTGAGAGAATGGACTTTGGCTCTCAGGGGAGGTTTAAACAACTTTGGCCATTAGTTTGGCCTTGTGGTCTATGGATGTCAGATAGACAAATACAGAATTAGTAAAAACACATAATACCCAATACAACCTTCCTGCATACAGCTCTCCCTACCTACCAGTTGAATTATTTAATTCAGTGCATTATTGACTGCCAAGTTTGAAATAGGTACACAAGTTTATGATATGAAGTCTTTGCCTTCAAGGAGCTCATGATATATCAGGAAAAATCATTCATTCATTCAGTAAGCAAACAGTTATTGAATATCTACCATGCTCCAATAACTTGCTAGTCTTTGAAGATTACAGGGCTTTAATCAAACAGACGGGAAGTTTATAACAAAATAGAGCATGTTTCTCTTCCTCATAAACATTAATATTTAGAACAAAAATACATTCTCTCGTTTGCTCTGTGTTTTCTTTCTCCTCCCTCTCCCACCCCAACTCTCCAGTTGTTTTCTGGATTTTTTTTTTTTTTTTTTTAGATTTACAGGAGCTTGGATTATGGATTTGAGTTTTCACCTTCATGAACGTATAAGCAAAAGCATGTGACTGACAGATTTTCTTTTAGGGATCTGGGGCAGATTTTTAAAAACTTAAAGTTTTCATTTAGTTAGTTGTCTTTTTACTATTGCCTCTAACAAGCAGTAATGGGAGAAGTAGCATAGTTATATGTGTGTGTGGCTGAAGGAGTGGGAAGATGAGGTGCTGTGGGGGAATATTAAGTTGTGAGGAGAGTTGGAGACTAAGGACTAGGAGTCAGGAGACTTATTCTCGTGTTGGTTTTGTTGTTAACATATACACTTTGGGTAGATGTCTTCCTCTTTCTAAAGCCTCAGTTTCCTTGTTTAGAGAATAGGGTTTATGATTACAACTTGCTCTATCTTATATTGTTGTTAAATATGAAATGAGATGATAAATATAAGCCTTAAAGTACAATACAGTTGTAGAGTGTGTTATAAGACCTTATCCATAAAAACCTTAGAAAATATTGAGGGAATGAATTAGGGTATCTTTTTTTTTGAGACAGAGTTTTGCTCGTCACCAGGCCGGAGTGCAGTGGTATGATCTAGGCTCACTGCAGTCTCCACCTCCCAGGTTCAAGCGACTCTCCTGCCTCACCTGGAGTAGCTGGGATTATAGGCGCGCACCACCACACCCACCTAATTTTTATATTTTTTAGTAGAGATGGGGTTTCACCATGTTGGCCAGGATGGTCTTGATCTCCTGACCTCGTGATCCGCCCGCTTCTGCCTCCCAAAGTGCTGGGATTACAAAGGTGAGCTACCGTGCCCGGCCCTCTTTTTTTCTTTTGTTTCTGACATTGTCTCCAAGAAATAAGAACTGAGAGACCTTGATCTTCTTTTCTGAATTCTCTAGTATTAATAATTTATAGCTGTAATTTATTCATCATGTGCTTTCTTGTATTTAGTAATTTTTTGAATGAGTTAGTCTCGGCACTTCAAGGACAATAACTAGGGAGCATACATGTTTTTTATCTCCTAGAATGCAAAATACATTGTAGTTGCTTATCAGCTATTCGTTGATTCATTGATACTTGTTGAATGTTTAGAACATCCAAATAAATGGAGACTAGTGCTAAAGCAGGACATATGCAAGTGAATGAGAAATTGGTATACAGACTGTGAGAGATCATTGTGGAATGTAGTTGCTAAAAAGAATTTGACAGAAGGTTCGAGGGAGATCCTGACACAGACCTTTAAGGCATTGTGGGTGTAGTTTGGGAAACAGGAAGGCATGCCAGGTGGAGGATTAGAGGCAGGAATGAGAATGGCATTAGAAGATGAATGACTGGTGGAGTGATAGTAAAGGTCAAATTGGTAAATTTTTAAGAATACTTTTAAAATTACAGTTATTCACTGTGGCTATACATTTATCATAGTCAGACAAGTGACCTTCACATTTAGAAGTGAGTCATTGTCATTATGTGGACTGGCCCTTCAAGGTTGAGACTTAATGCTTACAAAGTCCCTTACTTCTGCAGAAGAAATCTCTGAGGCTACTGATGTCACTAATGATGTAATCCATGTAGAGTATCAGAGGGTTTTTAGTTGTTTTGTAGCCTGGTTAAGCAGATAGGGCAAGAATTAGCAATCTTTATAGGGATGTGCCAAAGTTTGGGTTACTGTCCTTCTGGAGAGTGAGAGGATTCTTACTCTGTAGGGATTCTCACAATCTGGGAGTGGTGGGGGGGAAAGGAAGGGTGGTGACTGCATACTGGTTCCAGCTGTAGGTGACTTATAGAGACTGTTTCAAGTGGAAAGAAGAATTGAGCATTGTTATCAACAGGCTGGTGTTTGTGTGGGCCAGCAATTTGGTACTTCTACCCTGAAGTAAAGGCATCTTTCTTATTCAAGAATTATAGCAGGTTGGCAGATACCCACCTGTTTCATGTTTGCCTTCAATCTAGTTATATATTAATAAGTACTGGTTATATATTAAGTGCTAGTGTGGATAATATTTTTACTGATCAGCTGGGCAACACAATGTAGACACGATACTTGGTCTTGAGAATTTCAGTCCAGGACTCTTAAACCTAGATAAACATAGAAGCATGTATAGACAGGTTTCTGAATGTCTATCTAGTATATTTATAATGGAAGATGTGATAGCTATCTTCTGATTTTGAAGAACTGCCTTGCATAACAGGGATTTGACTGCCATTTGGCCTCAAAAACTAACAGAGTAACTGATAGGTGAAAGCTTGTAGAGGCAAATTCTAATAGTACTTGAGAAATAGATTTCTTTGTTAGCAGATGAAATGGACTGCCTCAGGAGGTCACTTTTCTCTGTCTATCATAGCTATTGTGGCAGAGGTTATTTTTTTTCTGGCAGTTTGTGAAGGAAGTACAAGCATCAGGTCAGTGGTAGAGCTATCAGAGTGTCTCAATCCTGGCCTTTGGCATTATTGACATTTTGAACCAGTAATTCTTTCTTGTGGGACTGTTTTGTGCGTTGTAAGATGTTTAGTAGCATCCCTGGCCTCTACCACTACATGCCAGTATTTCCTCTGACCCCCAAGTTGTGACACTCAAAAATATCTCCAGACATTGCCAGATGTTCCCAAGGACAAAGTCATACAGGTGTAGAACCGCTGGTCTAGGTGAAATTCAGGCACCTCACAACTCTGATAATTTATACTTTTTTGTTTTGCAAGTGAATTCTGCAGCATCGTTTTGTTTGTTTTTGCTTGCTTGCTTGCTTTTAAGCAAGTGAGAATGGTTTAGAGGACCTACATAATTGATGTGGTGATGTTCTGTTACAATTCAGGAAGACTTTCTGGGGATGGAAGTTTTTCAGGATCTTTGAGTGATATTGGTAAGTTTGGAATTTGCAGGACATTATCTATGGCCTACTCTTGGAAGAGGGCTAAGAGGTGGGAAAGCTGAGATGAGGTTTGAGTGGTGACACCTGGGATGACTAGTGTGAGAGAGAGGTGTGAATTAGTCATGGCAGCCAGGTCAGGTAATGGCCATACAGAGCACTGAGGTTCTCTTCCTGATGGCTGTCTTTGGCCTTCTTCTCTCCCAAAGCCTGTACAATTCTGTGGTGGAGGAGGGGGTGCCAGGGAAATTATAAGGCTTAATCTTGTCTTGAATTTTCTCTCTTCCATTTCCTGGTTTTGACCTGGCCAAGTTTCTTAACCTCACTGCACCATGATTTTTTCATTTTAAAACACTGTGGTAAAATATAGATAATATAAAATGTACCATTTTTATCATTTTTTAAAAAGTGTATGGCTTAGTGGTGTTAAGTATATTCACATTGTTGTGTAATCATCAGCACCATCCATTTCCAGAAGGTTTTTATCTTCCCTAACTTAAACTCTAGCTATGAAACATGAATTCCCCATTCCTCACCCCAAAGCCCCTGACAACTGCCATTCTACTCGGTGTCTCTATGGATTGATCACTCTAAGGATTTCATGTAAGAAGAATCACACAGTATGTGTGTCTTTCTTCAACTGGTTTATTTTACTTAGCATAATGTCTTCAAGAGTCATCTGTGTCGTAGCATGTGTCTGGATTTCCTTCCTTTTTGAGACTGAATGATATTCCATTGTGTGCATATACCACATTTTGTTTCCATTCATCTGTCAGTGGACACTTTGGGTTACTTCCATCTTTTGGTTATTGTGAATGATGTTGCTGTGGCATTTTGTTTCATTTTTGTTGTAAAATGATTTTTTAAATGATGCTTCTTTTTAAAAACTACAGCATTCTGGCTGCTTTCTGGAAAGGCTCCTTGCAGAGTGCTGAGCACTGGCTCATGACAAGTGACACTTCCTCTCCTCACCTTTTTTATGCCAGTTCATTGCACTTTTGCTTCTTTTACACCTCCCTCCTAGTATAGGTAATCAAACCCAAGCAGAGACTAATGGATTTTTTTTCCCTGCCAGTTCAAGGCCATTCTAGGACTGACAATTTCCAATCAGTGTTCTCTGAATTGTTTGTGTTATTTCAAGACTTGTCAATCTTTGGAAATTTGAGTTTTGTTCTAATACTGCTTTATATGTTCAGGTTCTCTTTAATGGCTCTGGGAGTCCTTCACTAAATCTCAGTGTCACACTTTTCTCTCAGATAATTTGTTACAAAGCCTTGCTAATGGCAGCTTGCTGTGCCCAGGGTCCTGAGGTCCCATCATCAAGGGTTTTGATTCATCTGCCATTCAAAAGACTGTTGGTATCCCGAGGGCAAGTTTTAGATACACTTGGTGAATTTCATTGCTTTGTTCCTTTGACTTCTTCCTTTAAACACCCAGGCTCCCCTCCTCTGTGGGAAGGCGTATTTTTGGCTGGCCCTTTTCTGTCTGTACCATCTGTCACAGGGGTCATTGCTCAGAGGCTGGCTTCCTCCCTCCTGGGAGCAGGTGGTCAAAACCAATGGCTATTGACAGGGTCAGGTTGGGGCAGCTTACCAATATGCCCCTCAAGCAGTATGCATAGTTGTTATCCTTCAGAGGAACAAGAGAAAACCTTACTTGAGGGTCTTTTTCTGCATCGAAGAGGAAAAGATGCAGATGTGATTCTAAGTTGTTGATTTATTCTTGTGGTCCAGCCACTGTGCTCTTACCTCTACGTACCTCAACTGGCTCTGGACTCTAAGACCACTACCTGAAACAACCTCCAGTGTAGCAAGAAGATCCATGAAAATTATGGATGATATAATTACTCAAGCTGGTTCCTGTCTAAGATGCTAGAGGTGATGATTCTGACCCTTGATCAAACAAAGTAAAATATCCCTGAAGTCTTTTGATGATCTCCGGTGGTATAAACCCTTGTTTCAAAGTCTTATTTAAAGAGATTATACTTCTAAGCACTTAGGATTCTAGGCCTGACTCACAGGAGAACCAGCCAGTGCTGAGTCACTTAGCCAACTTCATTCATTGATCATGTGCTTATGCACAGCTTGGTGGCAAGGTGGGAGAGAATTACTATTTTCAAATGTTCCTTCCTGAGGTAGCATAGTCCAGAAGTAAGCCGAGAGACAGGATGCTAGTGTTCTATTCTTGGCCCAGCTATGCACCTTCAGCAAGATACATCCCCCCACTCCCCTGTCTAATATAGGGAGGATTCAGGGAAATAAGTAAAACCAGTAAAACAGATAAGAACAGAAGAGTTTTTAATAATGCTTTTCCCAGGGAGATTATGGCTCCCAAACCCATGTCTCCCTGGCTGGCCAGGTTTCGTTGCCACCACTTGTTTAAGGAATTTAACCATAGCCTCTATTGATAAGAATAATTGCTTCTCTAAAGAGAAATTCTGTAATCCCTAGTGTTTGTTCTTTCTCAAACCTTTAATGCTTCTTTCCTGCAGTACTCATTACATCATGCTTGGGTATATTAATCTATTTTTAAAAGCACAAATGATTTTTCTGCTAAGTGGGGGAAATAATTTAGAACAACAATTTACAGAATAAGTAGTCTTAGATATGCGGTCGCAGGTTACTGAAATCAGCTGGACTCAGTGTAAGGCATTGCTGGTTTCTTTGAGGCCTCCCTAGCTTCCCTTCCCTGTGGGTGTACTCTTATGTCTAACCTCAGTCCTAGACATAATTGTGCCTTTCACCTCTTTTGTCCCTGGAGAGGTAAAATCTTTTCTACCTAGGCCTCAAGCACTGTCTACACCCTAGGTTCATATCTTAACAGTTCTTTTTGCTGACATCTGAACCTCATTGTATAGTATTTCTAAAATTACTCATAGAATTTGTTTATTTTTAATATGAAATATATGTGGCATACAGAAGACTATAGAGAATAATATAATATTTACTTTGGATCTTTCTTTTATGAACAAGAGAATTCATGAAGAGTACATTTGAAGCCCGAGGCACCATGTCAACCCCTCTCCCCAGCGCTTTTGAACAAGCCTTTTTTGTCCAAGGCACTTTGCAGCATGCTTAGCTTCCCTGTAGGAGGTCTGCCTTCCATGACCTATATTCATTATTCTGTTTCCTCCGTGCTTTTACAGCCCCCCTTCCCATCCCTCACTGTGACCTTGGGCAAATTGCTTTACCTCTCTGAGCTTTACATTTCTAATCTATGAAATAAGAATAACAACACCTGCCAGCTCTGGGTTATTTTGAGATTCAAATGTAGTAATATATGTGAAGTACTTTGTTAAGCTCTAGGTTACACATGGCACCGATCATCTGTATAGAAAAACTACAACGTTTTCCAAGCTGTGGGAGAGGGTGCTGAGGCGAGGGGGGTAGCCAAGGGAACAGAATCCCCATGGGCTTTTTCAAACTGCTATGTATCTACCAGCACTGGTATGTGTGTGCATACTCATATATACACACATACATATATATATACACACATAACAATTAGAAATACTTTGAAGGTAGGGACCAAGGGAAATCATCTCTATCTAGATTCCCTTCTAGCATCTTTAAGGTTCTGTATTTTCTGGCCTATTCTATCTCTCACATGGTTTTACATTGGGATGGCCATTAAAAAATGGCTTCTTAGTTTCTGTTTGCTCAAAGTTCACTTTTTTTTTTTTCTTTTTGAGACGGAGTTTCACTCTTACTACCCAGGCAGGAGTACAATGGCACAATCTTGGCTCACTGCAACCTCCGCCTCCCAGGTTCAGGCAATTCTCCTGCCTCAGCCTCCTGAGTAGCTGGGATTACAGGCATGCACCACCGTGCCCAGCTAATTTTTTGTATATTTAGTAGAGACAGGGTTTCACCATGTTGACCAGGATGGTCTCCATCTCTTGACCTCATGATCTGCCTGCCTTAGCCTCCCAAAGTGCTGGGATTACAGGCGTGAGCCACCGCGCCCGGCCCTTCAAAGTTCACATTTTAAGTAAGAGTCTTCATCAACTGTTTGGCTAAGGAGGCTTGCTTCCACCAATTATGCTTTGTAAAATTCCTCCCACCAATTCTTTCTTAGTCTAGAATATGTCTTTCTTTCCTTGGTGCTCTGTCTCTCCTGCTCCACGTGGTCTGAAAAGGTTCTCCCGCTGTGTAAGCATTATGGATGCCTCAGCACCTCCTCTGTGGCACATTAAACTTGAAGGCAGTTGGGGCATACTCACTGTTGGATCATTTCTGTACCGCTATGTATCTGTTCTCTATAGACGTCCTGGTTGCTGGTCATTGTCTCTTAGTGCTCCACATTTGTGTAATCATCTGTGTTTTATTTGATTATGGTACTCTGGCCCAGACTAGGGAAGAGATACTTGGGTGGAGATATCTCTGTATAATTGTATTAAAGAACTATTTAGTTTTATTATTTAAAATATTTGAGATTCAAGAGGAAATCTTTTAAGGTCAAGTGTTGAAATCAAAGATGCTTGTGTCCTAGAACCCATTGATTATACTCCTAGGTATCTACCCAAGAGAAACTTAGTGGGCAACATGGCAATCTAGACAAGAATGATGACGGTACCGTTGTTGATGATAGCACATAATTGTTGGAAACAAAGTTTCATCAACAGGAGAGTAGAAAAATTATCTTAGAGTCAAACAGTGAATTACTGCTATGTGAAAATTAATGAATTAAAGGAAAATGTATCAAAAGAAATAAATGTTAAACATATGGAATAGAAAAATGCAAATTTCAGGATATGATCAATATGTTGCATTTATATAAAGTTTCAAAACATGTAAAACAATCCTTCTTATTATATATGGCTATGCTGTTTATATGGAAATAATATATAACCCTGCAAGAGACTGAGAGACACCTAATTCAGGATAGTGGTTGCTTTTGAGGAGGATAGAGAGGAATTGTATGGAAAATAATTACATACGGACTTCCATTGTGTCTGCAGAGTTCCATTGCTGTCTGTGTTTTTTTAATGCCTGAAATATTTCATAAACATATCAAGTATAAAAAAAGGATTCAAAATGTATATGGAATGTGATCTACCACTTTTGAATGTTATCGGCAGAGGAAAGAACATGGATGAATTAAATAGTGGTTTTCTAAGTGTTAGGCTCATAGATGGTTTCTATTTTTTATATTTTCCTATATTTTTCAAGTTTTCTACAATGAAGTATGTATTATTATTATTTTTGAGACAGAGTCTTGCATTCACACAGCCTGGGGTGCAGTGGCATGATCTCAGCTCATTGCAACCTCCGCCTTCAAGTGATTCTCCTGCCTCAGCCTCCCAAATAGCTGGGATTACAGGTGCCTGCCACCACACCTGGCTAATTTTTGTTTTTTTTGTGTGTGTGTTTTTTTTGTTGTTGTTTGTTTGTTTGTTTTGAGACAGAGTCTTGCTCTGTTCAGACTGGAGTGCAGTGGTGCAGTCTCAGCTCACTGCAACCTCTGCCTCCCGGGTTCAAGCGATTCTCCTGACTCAGCCTCCCGAGTAGCTGGGACTACAGGCATGTACCACCACACCCAGCTAATTTTTGTATTTTTAGTAGAGATGGGGTTTCACCATGTTGGCCAGTCTGGTCTTGAACTCTCCTGACCTCAGGTGTTCCACCCACCTCAGTCTCCCAAAGTGTGGGGATTACAGGCGTGAGCCACTGCACCCAGCAACTGTTAGAATTTTTAAACCCAAAGAATGTTATTTAGTATTATCTAATCATGTGATGACAAATAATGATTTTTCAAAGACTGACAGAATAGTCTACAAGTTAACCACTTCCCAGTCAGAAGAACTTCTCATGGGCCTAGAAACAGACTGGATCAAACTGCAGAGAAATAAACAATTTTGATTTGTTGTTTTATTTACTTTCTGTCAGTCTTATTCCTAGGACTTTATACATTTCACTGTTCATAGAACAGATTTCTGTTTCTTCTCAGCTTGGGTATCACTTTTATAGAAAACTACCCCTTCCCTCTCTACAACACACTTGCCCCTAACGCTGGGTTATGTGACTGTCTTGTACCTTATCCTTAATGCTGTTGTGTCACTGTATTGTAATTGGCTGGTAATCCATCTATCTCTACTGGAGTTTAAGCTCCACAAGGATGAGATGTAGGTATTTTGTTCATCACTGAATTAGTACCAGTAACTAGCACAACGTCTGGCACATAGAAGGCATTGGTAAATAATTCTTGAATGAATGAATGAATGAACAAAAGGTCACAACTGAAGGGGACATTCTGGAAACTGAGCCATTTGATGGGAAGCTTTAGGTTTTTCACTCATAGATACAAGGATGGTAATTAGGCTGAGTAATAAGATGTGAGTAATTCTCTCTGGAACTCTTTAAGTGGAAAAGTGAAAAGCCAGAGTTTTAGATGCCAGTGCCTTATTAGAAATAATGAATGGAAAAATGAGGAAATAATGAAGTACACCCAAGATAGAGATAAATAATATTTTAAAAGTTTAAGGTGGTTCCTGCTTCATTTTATCTGATTTTAAGTGTTGTTTTAAAGTCTTGCCTTAAATGATATTTCTTAATATTAGATATGTTTTATCAGTATTCATTTTTTAAAGTGCATATAGAAAAATTCAGAAATCACAACTGTATACCTTCATAAACTTTCAGTGCACGGCAACCCAGAACCCACTCCCCCACTCCCCACCGACTTCTCTTAATCACTGCCTTTCCCCACAGATAACTACTACATCCGGAGTAATTGTTTTTTAGTAATACAATCTTTATAGAATGCCTCGACCTATTATTCCCCTGTTTGTATCTGCAGTAAGTCATCCTGTTGTCCCAACACCATCCTGTACCTAGTAATCTGAATGAAGGCACAGCAACTTTAGCCCAAGAAGGGATGCTCCATTTTATTGACAACAAATGTCATACTACCAAATCACGATTTAACTTTTATTGCAGAGATCCTAAACTATGGGTATATAGAAAGGTGGAGAACAGAAATTTACATATAGTTTAGTTGGCATGAGCCCTTGTTCCCTTGGATATTGAAGACCTTAAAACTGCAGGGTCTATTATTTAAGAGATATTAGAGTCAGTTTGCTGCTCAGTTTCAACATTGTCTTACTGAAGACAATAGCTGTATACCATTCTTTCATTTATGCCACAAACAACTATCCAGTGGCCTACTGTGGTCCTCTTTCAGGGCAAAGCATGATGCAATGCTTGTGGAGGATGTGATGATTAATAAGCATACTTTTTGCCTTAAGGCACTTATAACCAAGTAAGGAAAATGAAATACATAAATATAAAATGTTACAGGCATATCTCATTTTATTGGGCTTTGCTTTATTGTAATTTGCAGATACTGCATTTTT
This sequence comes from Aotus nancymaae, assembly GCF_030222135.1. Lineage (NCBI taxonomy): Eukaryota > Metazoa > Chordata > Mammalia > Primates > Aotidae > Aotus > Aotus nancymaae. Next base: position 35,494,667 of record NW_026988428.1, read on the forward strand.
TACAAATTGAAAGTTTGTGCCAAACCTGCATTGATTGAGCAAGTCTGTTGGGACCATTTTCTCCAGAAGAATGTGCTCACTTTGTTTCTCTATGTCCCATTTTGGTAATTTTTGCAACATTTCAATTTTTTTTCATTATTATATCTGTTATGGTTATCAGTGATCTTTGTTATTGCTATTGTAATTGTTCTGGGACGCCATGAACCACACTCATATGACAGGGAACTTAATAAATGTTATGTGTATTCTGACTGCTCTACTGACCAGCTATTTCCCCATCTCCCTCCCTCTCCTCAGGACTCCTTATTCTCTGAGACACAACAATATTGAAATTAGTCCAACTAATAACCTTACAATGGCCTGTAAACTCTAAATGTTGAAGTAAAAGGAAGAGTTGCACATCTATCACCTTAAATCAAAGGCTAGAAACGATTAAACTTAGTGAGGAAGGCATGTCAAAAGTCAAGTTAGGCCAAAAGCTAGACCACTTGTGCCAATTAACCAAGTTGTTAATGCAAAGGAACAGTTCTTGAAGGAAATTAAAAGTGCTACTCTAGTGAACAAACAAATAATAAGAAAGTGAAACAGCCTTAATGCTGATAAGGAGAAAATTCGAATGGTCTGGATAGAAGATCAAACCAGCCACAACATTTCCTTAAGCCAAGGCCCAATCCAGAGCAAGGCCCTAATTCTCTCCAATTCTATGAAGGCTGAGGGAGGTGAGGAAGCTGCAGGAGAAAAATTGGAAGCAAGCACAGGTTGGTTCAAGAGATTTAAGGAAAGAAACCATCTCCAGAAAATGACAGTATAAGATGAAGGAGCAAGTGCTGATGGAGAAGCTACAGTAAGTTATCCAGGAGATCTAGCTAAGATCATTAATCGATGAAAGTGACCATATTAAACAACAGATTTTGAGTGTAGAGAAACAACCTTCTATTAGAGGAAGATGCCATCTAGGACTTCCATAGCTATAGAGGAGAAGTCAATTCCTGGCTTCAGAATTTCGAAGGACAGGCTGACTCTCCTGTTAGGAGCTAATGCTGACTCTCCTGTTAGGAACTGGTGACTTTAAGTGGAAGCCAGTGCTCATTTACCATTCTGAAAATAATAGGCCCCTTAAGAATTATACTAATTCTACTCTACCTGTGCCCTATAAATGGAACAAGGCCTGGATAATGGCATGGTTTACTATATATTTTAAGCCCACTGTTGAGACCTACTCCTCAGAAAAAAAAAAAAAAAGATCCCTTTCAACATACTAATACTCATTGACAATATACTTGGTCACCCAAGAGCTCTGATGGAGATATGCAAGGAGATTAATGTTGTTTTCACGTCTGCTAACACAACATCCATTCTGTAGACCATGGATCAAGGAGTAATTTTGACTTTCAAGTCCTTATTTAAAACAATTTTTTGTAAGGCTATAGCTGCAATAAATGGTAATTTCTCTGATGGATCTGGGAAAAGTAAACTGAAACCTTCTGAAAAAGATTCACCATTCTAGAATCCATTAAGAATATCTGTCATCTAGGAGAGGAGGTCAAAATATCAACGTCAGGAGTTTGGAAGGAGTTTTTTTTTTTTTTTTTTTTGGAGACGGAGTTTCGCTCTTGTTACCCAGGCTGGAGTCCAATGGTGCAATCTCAGCTCACTGCAACCTCCGCCTCCTGTGTTCAAGCAATTCTGCCTCAGCCTCCTGAGTAGCTGGGACTACAGATGCACGCCACCATGCCCAGCTAATTTTTGTATTTTTAGTAGAGATGGGGTTTCAGCTTGTTGACCAGGATTGTCTCGATCTCTTGACCTCGTGATCCACCCGCCTCGGCCTCCCAAAGTGCTGGGTGGAGATGGAGTCTTGCTCTGTCACCAAGCTGGAGTACAGTGGCACAGTCTTGGCTCACTGCAGCCTCCACCTCCTGGGTTTAAGTGATTCTCCTGCCGCAGCTTCCCAAGTAGGTGGGACTGCAGGTGCGTGGCACCACACCCAGCTAATTTTTGTATTCTTAGTAGAGGGAGTTTCACCATGTTGGCTAGGGTGGTCTCGATTTCTTGATCTCGTGATCCGCCTACCTTGGCCTCCCAAAGTGCTGGGATTACAGGCATGAGCCACTGTGCCCGGTTGGAAGGAGTTATTCTAACCCTCATGAATGATTTTGAGGGGTTCAAGATGTTCATGGGGGAGGGGACTGCAGATGGGGTGAAAATAGCAAGAGAACTAGAATTAGCAGTGGAGCCTAGAGATGTGACTGAATGGCTGCAATCTCGTGATCAAACTTGGACGGATGAGGAGTTGCTTTTTATGGATGAGCAAAGAAATTTTTTTTTCTTTTTTGAGACAGGGTCTCACTTTGTCACTCAGGCTTGAGTGCAGTAGTGCAATCATGGCTCGCTGCAGCCTTGACCTCCAGGCTCAAGTGATCCTCCCACCCAGCCTACAGCATAGATGGGACTACAGGCATGAGCCACCATGCCCAGCTAATTTTTTTGTTTTTTGTAGAGACAGGGTCTCACTATGTTGCTCAGGCTGGTTTTGAATGCCTGGCCTCAAGCAGTCTTACTGCCTTCATCTCCCAAAGTGCTGGGATTACAGTGTGCCAGGCTGAAAGTGGTTTCCTGAGATGGAATCTCCTCCTGGTGAAGATGCTGTGAACATCGTTGAAATGATAACAACAGATTTAGAATATTTCCTAAACTTAGTTGATAAAGTAGCAGCAAGGTTTGGGAAGACTGATTCCAATTTTGTTTTTTCATTTTTGATTTTTTTAAGAGACAGGGTCTTGCTCTGTCACCCAGGCTGGAGTGTAGTGGTGTGATCATAGCTCACTGTAGCCTCGAACTTCCTGACTCAAGTGATCCTCTCACCTTAGCTTGCCAAGTAGGTGGGACTACAGCTGCTTGCCACAGTGTAACTCGAATTGTGAAAGATGCTCTGCTGTGGGTAAAATGCTGTCAAATACCATTGCATGAAACAGAGAAATCTTTTGTGAAAGGAAGAATTCATCAATGCAGGAAACTTCACTGTTGTCTTATTTTAAGAAATTGCCACAGTCACCCCATCCTTCAGCAACCACCACCCTGATCGGTCAGTAGCTACCAACATTAAAGCAAGACCCTCCACTAGCAAAAAGATGACAAGTAGCTGAAGGCTTAGGTGATCATTAGCATTTTTTTTCGTAATAAAGTATTTTTTGAATTAAGGTATGTACTTTTTGTGTGTGTGTGTGACGAAGTCTCAGTTTGTTGCTCAGGCTGGCAGGCTAGAATACAGTGGCTCAATCGTGGCTCACTGCAGCCTGGAACTCCTGGGCTCAAGTGATTCTCCCACCTCAGCTTCCCAAGTAGCTGGGACTATGAGTGTGCACCACCACACTCTGCTAATTTTTTTAAAGTTTTTTTTTTTTTTTTTATAGACACAGGATCTCACTATGCTGCCCAGGCTTGTCTTGAACTACTGGCCTCAAGTGAGCCTCCTGCCTTGACCTCCCAAAGTGCTGGGATTTTAGGTGTGAGCACATGTGCCTGGCCTGTTTTTTTCTAGACAGTGTTTTCCCATACTTAATAGACTATAGCCTAGCATAAACATAACTTTTTTATGCACTGAGAAACCAAAAAAATTTTGTTACTGACTTTATTGTAATACTTTTTTTGCTACTGACTTTATTGTGATACTTTTTTGTTACTGACTTTATTGCCTTATTGTGGTGGTCGGCAGCTGAACCCACAATAAGCCTGAGGTATGCCTGTACTTGAAAGTAGTCTTTTAGAAGTGATATAAAAATACCAAGAGAAAGGGAGAGATTTTTTTGACTGGGGGAATAAGAGCAACTGTCCCAAGCAACGACAGGTAAGGTAGCATTCTAATCAATAGGAATGGCACAGCCAAAGTGTAGGAATGGAAAAGTACAGTAGGAGTGAGGAATGCTTTTGTGAAGCATTAGACACAAGCAGAGAATGTCTATTAATAGGTTGAAAAGGGCCCTGAGTGCTCATTTAAGGATTTGAGACTATTCAACAAGCAGTGGAGAGTCTGAGGTTTCTGAGGAGAAAGGAGCCATGGCTCTCAAACCCAAATTTCATATAGTTTCTGATTCATCTACCAGCTAAGGTTACTGTACCATCCTTGAGGCTGCATGGGTTGGGACAACTTTGAGGATTAGTGAAATCATTTGTTATTAATGAAGGGGTTAACAATAGTTAAGGCACCATAGCAATTAGGAACAATCCTCTGTTTTAATTTTTTCCTAGAGGATCTTTTGCTAGTCAAGTCTTCTCTGAGTAGATGAGAGAGAAAACTTTGAATATCTCAGGGAAAAGTGTAAGAGTAAGTTTTTTTAATGCAATACAAGTGAGATTGGAGATGTAGTTGGCCCTCCATATATGTGGTTTCTCCATCCATAGATTCAACCAGCTGCAGATCAAAAATATTTGAGAGAAAAAATAGTAAACATAATAATATAACAATAAAAATATGAAATTGAAAAATATAGTGTCACTACTTATATAACATTTACATCATATTAGGTATAATAAGTAATCTAGAGATTATTAAAGTATACAGGATGCTGTGAATAGGTTATATGCAAATACTGCACCATTTTACATAAGAGATTTCAGCATCTGGGGATTTTGCTATCTAACAGGGTGGTGGGAGTGTATGTATCTTGGAACCAATCCCCAGTGGATACCAAGGGAGGACTGTATATTCTTATCTTACTACCACTGTGCTTGTCCCATTTTAACATTCTTTTCCTGAATGAGAAACATCATACTATACAGAAAAAGCACACAGAATGAAGAGTCAACTCCTGAAGTCTAAGTCTTGGCTCTGCTGCTTATTATCTTTGTGACCCTGAGCAAGTTACTTAACCTTTGTGATCTTATCATGTGGTGGTTAGGAGATTCCAGCTGGAAAGTAGTTGTGAAAGCATTAGTAACAGAATTAGGATGCATGTTGCCTTTTATTTGGAAATAATGTTTCCTGTAGGCATTGCTGACATTGTTTATAGATGCTTCTGTAAAGACCAAGGTGTGTCCTACATCATATCCGCTGTGCTGAAAGGCAGTGTGTTATAGAAAGTCACTGGGGTGGAAAGCAGAAACACTGACTTCCAGCCCACACCCTGCCATTGGCAGTAAACTCAAATGAAATTAGGACTTCATAAACCACCCTGCTTTTGTCTTAAGATACTGTAAGAACAAAACACAATAGTCATAAAAACAACAGAAACACACACACACACACACACACACACACACACACACACTCTCGCTCAAATTAAATTCCAAGAGACTTAAAGAACAATGCAGATCTTTATTGGAGAACTACTGTTGAAAATAAGATGCATTGGACATGGTGCTACTAGACTTCTTAAAAAGTACTTTTTTCCCACATTATATGAAAGTCGTCCTATCTACTTTTTTTCTTTCTCCTGCACCATGCTGTGCAGCATCAGTCACAATCCTAGATTATTCCTTCCTGACCTTTTTATCATTGCTGTCATTATCATTATTTGGAGAGTTTTCCACTTTCTTTTCCTATTTCTTTTCAGCATAAAGAAGATAGCTAATTGAAACAAGAAAGGAATTCTTTCTTAGAAAATGGACAGGGGCCACTTAATAGTTTGTGCCTATGTCGCTGGCTGTTCTATACAAGGCAACCTCGTTAACCCCAAACACCTTTTCTGTGAAGCTAGATCTAGCAATATTTGCTCCTTTAAATTTCAAATAAGGATGAGATGAGGTAAAGGATAAGGAGATGCTGTGTAAATGTGAAAACACTATACAAATATGAGGTTGCATTAATTTGTAGCCTCAGCAACTGTTTGCAGTTTGTCACTCTGTCAACTCAATCTCCTAAGATCCTAACAAGTCTGAAATCTTGTTCAGGAAAGTTCCACTCTGTTTTTAATCATGGCTGGCCACACTGGATTGTTGTTGCAATTCATAACTAGGCCACTGTGTATTTTTATATTTATAGTGTTATACCACTTTATAAAAGCTTTTGACAAACATTCTCTCTGATGCTCACAGTACCCTGTGAGATGATTTTGTCACCCCCATGGTTGAAGCTGTACCTCAGGCCTCCCCATTGTTTTTTGCTTTTTGTTTGTTTGTTTTTGAGACAGAGACTTGCTACCAGGCTAGAGTGCAGCGGCTCAATCTCGGCTCACTGCAATCTCTGCCTCACTGCAATCTCAGGTTCAAGCGATTTTCCTGCCTCAGCTTCCAGAGTAGCTGGGACTACAGTTGCGTGCTGCCACGCCCAGCTAATTTTTGTATTTTTAGTAGAGATGGGATTTCACTATGTTGGCCAGGATGGGCTTGAGCTCTTGACCTTGTGAACCACCTGCCTCAGCCTCCCAAAGCGCTGGGATTACAGGTGTGAGCCACCATGCCTGGCCTCTTTTTGCCACTCCTGCTTGCAGTCACCTTATTTGAGTACCACTACAGCTACATAAGTAACCCATCTTCTCTTCCTCTGTAAAACTTCATAGAAGTATGAGTGATGCTTCTGAATTTGGTCAGTAGGATATCCTCCAGTAACCATTTAGTGGGTCTTCCCTTCTGTTTGTTAGCAATTGATTCAGCAAATGAATAGCAAAAAGCACACAAGCCTGATGTGGCCTTTGTGATGCCTGTATCCAGACCTCTTAGCCACACTGAAGTCTGGGTGGCCTCACAGCTTTTGATTTGGAGTTTGATACTGCTTTAATGCCCTATTGTTTAACTCAGTTCCACAGTCATCTTTTTTGGTCAGTGAAGCAACCTGAGTGTCCCCTGAGTAGCAAAACTTCATGCAAGCTGTCAGTTCTCTTGTTGTCATTAAAAGTCTTCCTCTTGTTTTTGGAGTTTCTTTGGAGTAGGAAAGTACTTGATCTTAATCATTGTCAAAGACATCATGGTACAGGGAAAGCATGTGGGCTTTGGAGAGAGGCTGCTCCCAGTGTGACTCTGGGAATTCCTGTATTTTCTTTGAGTCTCACTTTCTTTCCTCACTTGTAAAATGAAGCTGTCAATGTCTGCGTAATTAGGTTGTTTTGAAGATTAAATGTAATGTTTATAGAGTGCCTGTATGTATTATTATAACATCCAGAGATATTACACCAGTTTTGCAGACAGGCCCATAACCACTTTCACATATATATATTTTTTAACTTCTGGATATTTTGGCATGTCTATTTCAAGATAACTTTATGAGTAATTAACTTCATATCTATTGTTTAAAGAGTTGCCATTGAATTCTGGAGTTGAAAGAGAGCCAGTTGTTTTCTTGTGTAATAGTTTAGAGCCATCCTCATACTCTGCAGGGCTTCCTGAGAGGAATGAGGTGGACTTGAGGCTCATTCCTGCTTCAACCAGAGCAGAAATATTTTTTTCTGTATTATATACTGACATTTCATGTAACATATGATTTGAAAAAGACATCCACTGATTGAAAACAAAAAAGCTTCAAAATTTTAATAAAGCTTTCTTCCTATCCAACACAGAAATCTACTTTCCAACATGACAGACAGATAATGACTTAGGAGAGTGTATCCTGATGCCAGGTTTAAATTCTAAGCTTTCCAATATCTGAAACATAGAAGACACTCAAGAAGTGCTCACTGAATGGTTAAATTCTTGGTCATTGTTGTGGTAAGGGTCAACTGAATAGTGCTAGACCTTTGTTCTAGCCTCTGTGTGAGCATTTTCATTCCTTTATTCAACACATAATTATTTGATGATAGATTTTGAGTCAGGACATTATTCCTTCTGATTTAAACCTCTGTATATTTTGAATCTTGATAATCCTCTCAGAGAAACCAACTTTGCTTAGTCTGTCAGAGTCCAGGAGAGCTCATTAGTTAAGTGTTATGAGGTCATAGGGCTGAAAGGAATCTTAGAAGGGATGCAGGGAAGGGAAAAAGTGCTGGCAACAAGAAGTAGTATAGTGAAGTGGTTAAGGACACAGACCTTGGAGCCAAACAGCTTGGATTTGAGTCCCACTGTGGGACCTAGAGCAAGTTACTTAATTAACCTCTTTATGCCTCAGTGTTCTCATCAGTGATATGGGATACGAATAATAATTACCTCAGAGGGTTGTTGGAAGCATCAAAAGAATTTATATATAAAGCTGTTAGAACTGTGCCTGGCAGGTACATAGTGCTCCATATTAACAATGATTGTTGGAAGTATTATTATCATTAAGACCTACTTCATATGTGTCAGCTCATTTAACCCTCATATGAGGAAATGGTGGTCCCCAGGAACACATTCAGGAATACTACATTAGTCTACAGGATGCCACTCATGGATTTTAACCAAGGAAGTTAATTAATCAGAATTATATTTTTTAAAAGTCACTCTTGGGACATGTAGACTGAAAAGGAATGAATCTGGAGGCAGTGAGACCAGTTAGACGATTGCTATGGTAACTATACAAGAAGTAGGGAGGCTTTTTCTAGAAAGGGTTAGATGGTAACTATTTCAGGTGTTGTGGGCCACATAGTCTTTTGCAACTACTCAGCTCTGCTGTTGTAGCACAGAAGCAGCCACAGACAATACTTAAATGAATATGGCTGCATTCTAGTAAAACTTGACTTACAGAGTTTCAGTATGGGATGACAAGATTTGGAGATGGATGGTGCTGATGATTGTACAACAATGTGAATGTCTTCCATTCCATGGAATTGTTTGCTTAAAAATGGCTAAAATGATAAATTGTATGTTATGTATATTTTATCACAAAAAAACTTTGTGGGAAGAAATGAAACACTTTTCAGTTATAGAATAATGGGCAGGAAAAATTGCATCATAACTTAAATCAAGGAAACTGGTGAAGAAAATGAGAATAGGTGTGGAAGCAACAACTAGAGACTACAAAGTGTTTTCTGTTTGGGCTGTAAAGGGAAAGGCTCCTGTGCCTTGTGGAAGAAAGAAAAGAAACATGGAAAGCAAGGTAAATTTGAAGAAAAAATAGGTGATGGGGGATGGGGGTAAAACAGAGGACAGCTTTGATTTGTAGTGTCTTCAGGACCAGGGAGATGGAAGCAGATAGTAGCTTGGTACCTGTGTGGATATATATACAAGGTGGAAACCTGTCTTCATTTTGGACTGATGGACCTTGCTTTGAGAAGCTTTGGGATACATTTATAATCATTATAATCATTGGATTGACTTCATTTAAATAGGATCCATTCTTGCCTAAGAATCCTTAGTGTTTTTAGATGAAAATATCTAAGTATGAGCCAGGCTTGGTGGTACATATCTGTAGTCCCAGCTACTTGGGAGGCTGAGGCAGGAGGATTGCTTGAGCCCAGGAGTTAAAGTCCAGCCTGGGCAACACAGCAAGACCTCATCTCTGAATTAAAGGAAAAAAAAATCCAAGTACCCAAAGTGTAAGTGCTTCCCAAGTATCTCCTGATAGTTACTTACGGATAATCATATATTTATATCCACACTAGGCCTCTGTCAAAGTGTTCTATAAACAGATCCTTCAAAGGGTTTCTGTGGGAAGATGAACATGTAAGTCAACCAAGAGTGACTATCTCAAAAGGTTTAGAAAGAGACCAGTTCTTGAGAATCAGCGGCAAATAGCTCAGCTTTGGGTAAATTTGGTGGGTGTGAGACTTAGAAAGGACAGACTTCAGAAGTGGCCTCACTAGGTAGAAATCCAGGGAGATGGATGAATGCACTGGCAGTTCCTAGTTAGCATGGATGCAGACATTCACCAGGCTGATGAGATCCCTGAGACCTGGTAGGAGGGAGAGCAGATCTTGATGTTATCTAGAGAGGCTGAAGACTGTAATTTTTCATGTTTAAAATGATTAAAACTAAGCTTTGACAAAATTGTTTTTATTTCGATTTCTAGAACTGTTATAGATTTTCCAAAGTGAAATCTGTGACAAAGTAGAAAATTGGCAGCCTAGCATCTAGTTGTCATTGGAGAAAGGAGGAGCCCAGGGAGTGGGGACAGTGTAAACCATCCATCTGGCTGCATTTTTCTCTTCTCCTATGATAAGAGCCACCCACCTTCCTCCCAGTGCAGAGCTGCTCCTCTGGCTAATTCCAAATGAGCTATATATCAACATGCAAAGAGCTGTCTTGCAGTCCTCAGAGTCTAGCTATAGTTCTGTACCAAGCTTCTTAGCTTCTTTTGCTTCTTGTTATTAAATCTTTCCCTTGAGGAGCAAAGATGGCATGAGGTATGCTGCTGCTGCAAACTGGTCTCTGGGGAGGTGAAGGATGAGGAGGCGCTGACCCACGGGAGGCCAAGTGCATGTGCAAGATTGGCCGATGTTCTTTATCACAGGAAGAATTTTTTCCATGACCTTTAGGTGCTTTTACATTCATTTCAAAAACAAAACACTGAACTCAGAACTTGGAAAAGATGGCGTTTCACTATGTTGCCCGAAAGCTGAAGAGCAGTGGCTATTCACAGATGTGACCATGACACACTGAGGTCTCAAACTCCTGGCCTCAAGAAACCCTCCTGCCTCAGCCTCCTGAGTAGCTGGGACTATAGGCGTGCCACCACTCGGGTGTGTAAATGTGTCTCTATGTAGTCTCCTAGAGTGGGTAGTCCTGCTTCTTTTATCAAGCCACTTTCCCTATTCTTGAAATATGGATGTATTAGTCCATTTTTACACTGCTGATAAAGACATACCCGAGACTGGAAAGAAAAAGAGGTTTAATTGGACTTACAGTTCCACATGGCTAGGGAGGCCTCACAATCATGGTGGGAGGCAAAAGCCACTTCTTACATGGCAGCAGCAAGAGAAAATGAAAAGATGCAAAAGTGGAAACCCTTGATAAAACCATCAAATCTTGGGAGACTTATTTACCACCACAAGAACAGTATGGGGAAAACTGCCCCCATGATTCAAATGATCTCCTACCGGGTCCCTCCCACAACACGTGGAATTATGGGAGTACAATTTCAGATGACATTTGGGTGGAGACACAGCCAAACCTTATCATTCTGCCCCTGGCCCCTCCAAGTCTCATGTCCTCACATTTTAAAACCAATTATGCCTTCCCAACAGTCCCCCAGAGTCTTAACTTATTTCAATATTAACCCAAAAGTCCACAGTCCAAAGTCTCATCTGAGACAAGGCAAGTCCTTTGTGCCTATGAGCCTGTAAAATCAAAAGCAAACTGGTTACTTCCTAGATACAATGGGGGTTACAGGTATTGGGTAAATACAGCTATTCTAAATGGGAGAAATTGGCCAAAACAAAGGGGTTATAGGGCCCGTGCAAGTCTGAAATTCAGAAGGGCAATCAAATTTTAAAGCTCCAAAATGATCTCCTTTGACTCCAGGTCTCATGTCCAGGTCATGCTGACGCAAGGTAGGTTCCCATGGTCTTGGGCAGCTCTGCCCTTGTGGTTTTGCAGGGTATAGCCTCCTTCCCAACTGCTTTCACAGGTTGGCATTGTGTGTCTACATCTTTCCAGGCAAACGATGAAAGCTGTCGGTGGATCCACCTTTCTGGAGTCTCACAGCTCCACTAGGCAGTGCCCCAGTAGGGACTCTGTATGAGGGCTCCAACCCCACAATTCCCCTCCTCACTGCCCTAGCAGAGGTTCTTCATAAGCATCCTGCCCCTGCAGCAAACTTCTGCCTGAGTATCCAGGCATTTCCATACATCTTATGAAATCTAGGAAGATGTTCCCAAACCCCAGTTCTTGACTTCTGCAGGCTCAGTACCACATGGAATCTGCCAAGGCTTCAGGCTTGCACCCTCTGAAACTATGGCCTGAGCTCTATGTTGGCCCCTTTCAGCCATAGCTGGAGTGGCTGGGACACAGGGCACCAAGTCCCTAGACTGCACACTGCCTGGGGACCCTGCACCTGGCCCACAAAACCATTTTCTCCTAGACCTCCATGCCTGTGACAGGAGGGGCTGCCATGAAGACCTCTGACATGACCTGGAGACATTTCCCCCATAGTCTTGGGGGTTAACATTCGCTCCTCATTCCTTATGCAAATTTTACAGCCAGCTTGAATTTCTTCTCAGAAAATAGGTTTCTTTTTTCTTTTTTCTTTTCTTTTCTTTTATTTTTTTATTGCATTTTAGGTTTTGGGGTACATGTGAAAAACATGCAAGGTTGTTGCATAAGTGCATACGTGGCAGTGTGCTTTGCTGCCTTCCTCCCCTTCACCTATATCTGGCATTTCTCCCCATGCTGTCCCTCCCCAACTCCCCACCCCCCTGCTGTCCCCCCCAATGCCCCCCAACCAACAGACCCCCATGTATAGTGCTCCCCTCCCTGTGTCCATGTGTTCTCCTTGTTCAACACCCACCTATGAGTGAGAACATGTGGTGTTTGATTTTGTGTTCTTGTGTCAGTTTGCTGAGAATGATGGTTTCCAGGTTCATCCATGTCCCTACAAAGGACGCGAACTCCTCGTTTTTAATGGCTGCATAATATTCCATGGTGTATATGTGCCACATTTTTCCTGTCCAGTCTATCATCGATGGGCATTTGGGTTGGTTCCAGGTCTTTGCTATTGTAAATTGTGCTGCAATGAACATTCGTGTGCATGTGTCCTTATAGTAGAACGATTTATAATCCTTTGGATATATACCCAGTAATGGGATTGCTGGGTCAAATGGAATTTCTATTTCTAGGTCCTTGAGGAATCGCCACACTGTTTTCCACAATGGTTGAACTAATTTACACTCCCACCAACAGTGTAAAAGTGTTCCTATTTCTCCACATCCTCTCCAGCATCTGTTGTCTCCAGATTTTTTAATGATCGCCATTCTAACTGGCGTGAGATGGTATCTCAATGTAGTTTTGATTTGCATTTCTCTAATGACCAGTGATGATGAGCATTTTTTCATATGTTTGTTGGCCTCATGTATGTCTTCTTTTGTAAAGTATCTGTTCATATCCTTCGCCCATTTTTGAATGGGCTTGTTTGTTTTTTTCTTGTAAATCTTTTTTAGCTCATTGTAAATTCTGGATATCAGCCCTTTGTCAGACGGGTAGGCTGCAAAAATTTTTTCCCATTCTGTTGGTTGCCGATTCACTCTATTGACTGTTTCTTTTGCCGTGCAGAAGCTGTGGAGTTTGAATTAGGTCCCATTTGTCTATTTTTGCTTTTGTTGCCGATGCTTTTGGTGTTTTGGTCATAAAGTCCTTGCCTACGCCTATGTCCTGAATGGTTTTGCCTAGGTTTCCTTCTAGTGTTTTTATGGTGTTAGGTCTTATGTTTAAGTCTTTAATCTATCTGGAGTCAATTTTAGTGAAAGGTGTCAGGAAGGGGTCCAGTTTCTGCTTTCTGCATATGATTAGCCAGTTTTCCCAACAGCACTTATTGAACAGGGAATCCTTTCCCCATTGCTTGTTTTTATCAGGTTTGTCAAAGATCGGGTGGTTGTAGATATGTTGTGTCGCCTCCGAGGCCTCTGTTCTGTTCCATTGGTCTATATCTCTGTTTTGGTACCAGTACCATGCTGTTTTGATTACTGTAGCCTTGTAGTAGAGTTTGATGTCCGGTAGTGTGATGCCTCCCGCTTTGTTCTTTTTGCTTAGAATTGACTTGGCTATGCGGGCTCTCTTTTGGTTCCATATGAAGTTTAAGGTGGTTTTTTCCAGTTCCGTGAAGAAGGTCATTGGTAGCTTGATGGGGATAGCGTTGAATCTGTAAATTACTTTGGGCAGTATGGCCATTTTCACAATATTAATTCTTCCTAACCATGAACATGGAATGTTTCTCCATCTGTTTGTGTCCTCTCTTATTTCGTTGAGCAGTGGTTTGTAGTTCTCCTTGAAGAGGTCCTTTACGTTCCTTGTTAGTTGTATTCCTAGGTATTTTATTCTCTTTGTAGCAATTGTGAATGGCAGTTCGTTCTTGATTTGGCTCTCTTTAAGTCTGTTATTGGTGTATAGGAATGCTTGTGATTTTTGCACATTGATTTTGTATCCTGAGACTTTGCTGAAGTTGCTTATCAGTTTCAGGAGATTTTGGGCTGAGATGATAGGGTCTTCTAGGTATACAATCATGTCGTCTGCAAATAGAGACAATTTGACTTCCTCCTTTCCTAATTGAATACCCTTTATTTCTTTTTCTTGCCTAATTGCTCTGGCTAGAACTTCCAGAACTATATTGAATAGGAGTGGTGAGAGAGGGCATCCTTGTCTAGTGCCCGATTTCAAAGGGAATGCTTCCAATTTTTGCCCATTCAGTATGATATTGGCTGTTGGTTTGTCATAAATAGCTTTTATTATTTTGAGATACGTTCTGTCGATACCTAGTTTATTGAGAGTTTTTAGCATAAAGGGCTGTTGAATTTTGTCGAAGGCCTTCTCTGCATCAATTGAGATAATCTTGGTTCTGTTTATGTGGTGAATTACATTTATAGACTTGTGTATATTGAACCAGCCTTGCATCCCTGGGATGAATCCTACTTGATCATGGTGGATAAGCTTTTTGATGTGCTGTTGCAATCGGCTTGCCAGTATTTTATTGAAGATTTTTGCATCTATGTTCATCATGGATATTGGCCTGTAGTTTTCTTTTCTTGTTGAGTCTCTGCCGGGTTTTGGTATCAGGATGATGTTGGTCTCATAAAAAGATTTGGGAAGGATTCCCTCTTTTTGGATTATTTGGAATAGTTTCAATAGGAATGGTACCAGTTCCTCTTTGTATGTCTGGTAGAATTCGGCTGTGAACCCATCTGGGCCTGGGCTTTTTTTGGGTGGTAGGCTCTTAATTGCTGCCTCGACTTCAGACCTTGTTATTGGTCTATTCAGGGTTTCAACTTCTTCCTGGTTTAGGCTTGAGAGGAGGCTACTGTCCAGGAATTTATCCATTTCTTCCAGGTTTTCTAGTTTATGTGCATAGAGTTGTTTGTAATAATCTCTGATGATGATTTGAATTTCTGTGTAATCTGTGGTGATATCCCCTTTATCATTTTTTATTGCATCTATTTGGTTATTCTCTCTTTTCTTTTTTATTAATCTGGCTAGTGGTCTGTCTATTTTGTTGATCTTTTCAAAGAACCAGCTCCTGGATTTATTGATTTTTTGTAGGGTTTTTCATGTCTCTATCTCCTTCAATTCTGCTTTGATCTTAGTTATTTCTTGTCTTCTGCTAGGTTTGGAGTTTTTTTGATCTTGCTCCTCTAGCTCTTTCAATTTTGATGATAGGGTGTCAATTTTAGATCTCTCCTTTCTTCTCATGTGTGCACTTATTGCTATATATTTTCCTCTAGAGACTGCTTTAAATGTGTCCCAGAGATTCTGGTATGTGGTGTCTTCGTTCTCGTTGGTTTCGAAGAACATCTTTATTTCTGCCTTCATTTCAGTGTTTATCCAGTCAACATTCAGGAGAAAGTTGTTCAATTTCCATAAGGCTGTGCGGTTCTGGGTTGGCTTCTGAATTCTGAGTTCTAACTTGATTGCACTGTGGTCTGAGAGACTGTTTGTTATGGTTTCCGTTCTTTTGCATTTGCTGAGGAGTGATTTACTTCCAATTATGTGGTCAATTTTAGAGTAGGTGTGATGTGGTGCTGAGAAGAATGTATATTCTGTGGATTTGGGGTGGAGAGTTCTGTAAATGTCTATTAGGTTTGCTTGTTCCAGGTCTGAGTTCAAGTCCTGGAGATCCTTGTTAATTTTCTGTCTCGTTGATCTGTCTAATATTGACAATGGTGTGTTGAAGTCTCCCACTATTATTGTGTGGGAGTCTAGGTCTCTTTGTAAGTCTTTAAGAACTTGTCTTATGTATCTGGGTGCTCCTGTATTAGGTGCATATATATTTAGGAACGTTAGCTCTTCTTGTTGCATTGATCCTTTTACCATTATGTAATGTCCTTCTTTGTCTCTTTTGATCTTTGTTGCTTTAAAGTCTATTTTATTGGAGATGAGAATTGCAACTCCTGCTTTTTTTTGCTCTCCATTTGCTTGGTAAATCTTCCTCCATCCCTTTATTTTGAGCCTTTGTGTATCCTTGCATGTGAGGTGGGTTTCCTGGATACAGCACACTGATGGGTTTTGGCTTTTTATCCAATTTGCCAGTCTGTGTCTTTTGATTGGAGCATTTAGTCCATTTACATTTAGGGTTAATATTGTTATGTGTGAATTTGATCCTGTCATTTTGATGCTAGCTGGCTGTTTTTCCCATTGGTTGATGCAGATTCTTCATTGTGTTGCTGCTCTTTACCATTTCGTGCGTTTTTGGAGTGGCTGGTACTGGTTGTTCTTTTCTATGTGTAGTGCCTCCTTCAGGAGCTCTTGTAAAGCTGGTCTGGTGGTGATGAAATCTCTGAGTACTTGCTTGTTCACAAAGGATTTTATTTTTCCTTCACTTATGAAGCTTAGTTTGGCTGGATATGAAATTCTGGGTTGAAAGTTCTTTTCTTTAAGGATGTTGAATATCGACCCCCACTCTCTTCTGGCCTGTAGGGTTTCTGCTGAGAGATCTGCTGTGAGTCTGATGGGCTTCCCTTTGTGGGTAACCCGACCTTTCTCTCTGGCTGCCCTTAGTATTTTCTCCTTCATTTCAACCCTGGTGAATCTGACGATTATGTGCCTTGGGGTTGCTCTTCTAGACGAATATCTTTGTGGTGTTCTCTGTATTTCCTGGACTTGAATATTGGCCTGCCTTGCTATGTTGGGGAAGTTTTCCTGGATAATATCCTGAAGAGTATTTTCCAGCTTGGATGCATTCTCTTCGTCACATTCAGGTGCACCTATCAAACGTAGATTAGATCTTTTCACATAGTCCCATATTTCTTGTTGACTCTGTTCATTCCTTTTTACCCTGTTTTCTCTAATCTTGCCTTCTCGTTTTATTTCATTGAGTTGATCTTCGACCTCTGATATCCTTTCTTCTGCTTGGTCAATTCGGCTGTTGAAACTTGTGCATGCTTCATGAAGTTCTCGTGTTGTGTTTTTCAGCTCCATCAATTCACTCATATTCCTCTCTAAGTTGTCCATTCTCGTTAACATTTCATCAAGTCTTTTTTCAAGGTTCTTAGTTTCTTTGCATTGGGTTAGAACATGTTCTTTTAGCTCATGGAAGTTTCTTATTATCCACTTTCTGAAAGCTGATTCTGTCATTTCATCACACTCATTCTCCATCCAGTCTTGTTCCCTTGCTGGTGAGGTGTTGTGCTCCTTTCCCTTGTAGGAGGAGAGGTGTTCTGGTTTTGGGTGTTTTCATCCTTTTTGTGCTGGTTTCTTCTCATCTTTGTGGATTTATCCACCTATCGACTTTGTAGTTGCTGTCTTTCTGATTTTGATAATTTTAAGTCTGCAGTAGCTGAACTCATAAACTCCCTTTTCTTCCCGCCAGGTGTTCTGTCCCAGGGAGTTAGGGCTTTATGATTTTCAGCTCTCTTGCTGCTGTTTTCCCTGCCCACAAGGTGGCAGCCTAGTCACACTCAGCCTGCAGAGGCTTCGCTGAGCTGCTGTGGGCTCCGCCCAGCTTCTGTGTGAACTTCCCTGCAGTCCCTCTGTGCCTTCTCTCGGAGCTGCGATCCCGAGTTCCTCCTACGCGGCCATCTTGGATCAATCCTCCAGGAGTATTTCCCAGGTTTCTTTTTTCTGTTATATTGTTAGGCTGTAAATTTTCCAAACTTTTATGCTTGGCTTCCCTTATGAAACTGAATGCTGTTAACAGCATCCAGGTGACATCTTGAATGCTTTGCTGCTTAGAAATTTCTTCCACCAGATAGCCCAAATCATCTCTCTCAAGTTCAAAGTTCCACAAATCTCTAGGGCAGGAGTAAAACGCCACCAGTCTCTTTGCTGAAACATAACGAGTCACCTTTGCTCCAGTTCCCAACAAGTTTCTCATCTCCATCTGAGACCACCTGAGCCTGGATCTTATAGTCCATATTGCTATCAGGCTTCTGGTCAAAGCCATTTAACAAGTTTCTAGGAAGTTCCAAACTTTCCCACATTTTCCTCTCTTCTGAGTGCTTCAACCTCTGCCTGTTACCCAGTTCCAAAGTTGCTTCCACATTTTCGGGTATCGTTTCAGCAATGCCCCACTTTACTGGTACCAATTTACTGTATTAATCTGTTTTCATGCTGCTGATAGACATACCAGGACTGGGAAGAAGAAGAGGTTTAATTAGACTTACAGTTCCACGTGTCTTGAGAGTTCTCAGAATCATAGCGGGAAGTAAAAGACACTCTTTTTTTTTGAGACAGAGTCTTGCACTGTCATCTGGGCTGGATTGCAGTGGTGTGATCTCAGCCCACTGCAACCTCTGCCTCCTGGGATCAAGCAATTCTCCTGCTTCAGCCTCCCGAGTAGCTACGATTACAGGTGCC
The DNA here is from genome assembly GCF_030222135.1 of Aotus nancymaae. Taxonomy (NCBI): domain Eukaryota; kingdom Metazoa; phylum Chordata; class Mammalia; order Primates; family Aotidae; genus Aotus; species Aotus nancymaae. The sequence continues at coordinate 35,512,946 of NW_026988428.1, forward strand.
CGCCACTATGGCTGGCTAATTTTTTGTATTTTTAGTAGAGACAGGGTTTCACTGTGTTAGTGAGGCTGATCTCGAACTCCTGACCTCATGATCCACCCACCTCAGCCTCCCAAAGTGCTGGGATTACAGGCATGAGCCACTACGCCTGGCAGGCACTTCTTACACAGTGGCAGCAAGATAAAATGAAAAGATGCAAAAGCAGAAACCCCTGACAAAATCATCAGATCTTGGGAGACTTATTCACTACCACGAGAACAATATGGGGGAAACTGCCCCCATGATTCAAATCGTCTCCCACCTGGGCCCTCCCACAACACATGGGAATTATGGGAGTACAATTCAAGATGAGATTTGGGTGGGGACACACCCAAACCATATCAGTGGATATCTCTTTTCTACACATTACCTCTATGATTTGGAAGAGGCCACTTCTTTTTGCTCCACCGCCCAGATTCAACACAGAGAGCTCCTAGGATTGTGTATCCTGTCAACTTCTCCAGGGAAGAAAGAAGCAGCTGACATGGGTTTTCTGCTACTATTTGATTATAAAGAAACTATTTTTTAAGCTGAACCTGATGTTTCACTTGAAACAGGTGCTTAGGTGGTGGTGTTTGTGAATTCTTGACTTTTGTTCCAAGCAAGAAGACTAAATAAGTAGCAAGTGTGGATAAGAAAAAAATCATTCCCCTAGCTTCAGAAGCATATATCCTGCTGCCTGCATGATGCCTCCATTTGGAGTTACCAAAGCACCTCAGCAGCATGTTCAAAAGTGGTCATCATCTTAACCTGAGAGCTCTGCATCACAACTTATTCCTTGTCTAAGTGAATTTCACTACTTCTCATCCCTTTGCCCATGATTTGGCATCTTCCTTGATTTTTCTTCTGTCTTACCTTCCTCCTTTAGTCAGCCAATGGAACTGTTCAGTACATCATCCCTGCTGCTGCTATCTGGCTTAGGCTATCATCTCTCAGCGGAATTGCTACAATAGTCTTCTTCCTGGCCTTCCTCACTCTGATCTTATTCCTCCCTCGTCTCATTTTCTACACTATAGCCACAAGAACCTTCCTAAAATGTAACTTTGATCAAATCATTTTCTACTTTAAAGCCTTCAATATCTCCTCATTACCTTCAGAATAAAAGCAAAACTCCTTCCCATGAGAGCAGGGCTTTGCATTCCTGATGTGGTACCTGCTTACCTGTTAGCTGATTTTCTGAAATCCACTTACACTGAACTGCTTGCAGAACCCAAGTAGCTTGATCTCTCATGTCTGTAGTCTCTTGAATATGCTATTTTTTCTTCCTGAAAAGCTTTACCCATTTTCTTCCCATAACCCACCCTACCAGCCTGTCCTTAGGCTTTAGTGAAGATGTTACTTTCTCCAGGAAGCTTTCCTTGATCTCTCCAAACTTGGTTAGATGTCTTACTTCTATATTCTGTAAAAGCCTGTTTTACTTTATTGGAAGATTTTAGCATACTGTACTTTGTCTGTTTACTTGTCTGCTACCTCAGAAGACTATAACGTCCTCAAAGGCAGGAGTGATCTATCGTTCATTAGAGTATCATTTCTGGCATATGGTTGGGGGCATAGTAAATTTTTTTCTCTCTTTAAAAAAAATTGTAGTAAAAAATCCATAACATTTACCATCTTAACCATTCTTAAATATATAAACGTTTTCATCATCCCATCATCCTGAAACGCTGTGCCAACTAAATAGTAACTTCTCATTCCCGTACAACCCCTGATTACCATGATTCTGCTTTCTGTTTTTATGCGTTTTACTATTTTTGGTACCTCATTAAGTGGAATCATACAATATTTGCCCTTTTGTATCTTGTTTATTTCATCTAGCATTTTTTTCAAGATTCCTCCATGTTGTAGCATGTGTCAGAATTTCTTGCCTTTTTAAGGCTATTTAATATTTCGTTATATGTATATATCACATTTTGTTTATTCATTCATCCATTTGTTCATTCATAGACATTAGGGTTGTTTCCGCCTTTTGGCAGTTGTCAATAATGCTGCTAAGAATATGTGTGTACAAATATCTGTTTGAGTTCCTGCTTTCAGTTCTTTTGGAATTGCTGGATCTTATGGCAATCCTATGCTTAATTTTTCTGAGGAACTGCCGTAATGTTTTCAATAGCAGCTGCACCATTTTCCTGTACCACTAGCAGTGCACCGGAGTCCCAGTTTCTCGACATCCTCACCAATACTTGTTATTTTCTCTCTCTCTCTCTGTCTCTCTCTCTCTCTCTCTCTCTCTCTCTCTCTGTGTGTGTGTGTGTGTGTGTGTGTATAGGTAAGAAATTTTGTTTGTGTTTTAATATTAGCCATCCTAATGGGTATGAAGTGGTATCTAATTGTGATTTTGATTCACATTTACCTAATGATTAGTGATACTGAACATCTTTTCATGTGCTTATTGGTCATTTTTATATCTTTTTTGGAGAAATGTCTATTCAAGTCTTTTGTCTACTTTTAGTTGGGTTTTGTTACTGAGTTTTAGCAGGTCTTTATATATTCTGGGTACTAATTCTATCAGATTTGTGATTTGCAAATATTTTCTCTCATCCTTTGAGTTGTCCTTTCACTCTCTTGATGGCATCCTTTCAGCAACAAAGTCTTTCATTTTGACAAACTCTTATTTATCTACTTTTTCTTTTATTGCCCGTGCTTTTGGTGACATATCTAAGAAATCGTTGACAGATCCAATGTTATGAAGTTTTTCCTCCATGTTTTCTTCTAGGAGTTTTATAGTTTTAGCTCTTACATTTAGATCTTTGATCCATTTTGGGTTAATATTTGTGTATGGTATAAGGTAAGGATCCAACTTCATTCTTTTGCAAGTGGATATCCAGTTTTGCCAGCATCGTTTGTTAAAAAAATTGTTTTCCCCATTGAATGGTCTTGGTACCCTTGTTGAAAATCAGCTGACCATGTATGTGAGGGTTTATTTCTGGGCTCTTTATTCTGTTAGTCTAAATGTCTGTCTTTATGCCAGTACCACATTGTTTTGATTACAATAGACTTGCCATAAGTTTTGATGTCAAGAAATGTGAGTCTTCCAACTTTGTTTTTTCTCAAGTCTGAGACAAGGTCTTTTTTATTTTCCCCTTAAATCTTTTGTAGAAATGGGGTCTCTCTATGTTGACCAGGCTGGTCTCGAACTCCTGGCCTCAAGCAATCGTCCCACTTTGGCCTCCCAAAGTGCTGAGATTACAAGCATGAGCCACTGCACCCAGCCTGAGACAAGATCTTAATGCTACTTGCTACTTCTTATTTGATCTTCCTCCTAACATATTTTTTTGTGTACCCTAGCATAAAGTGTTTGCTTTGTTTATTTGTGTATTTATGGAGACAGAGTCTCACTCTTGTCACCCAGACTGGAGTGCAGTGACATGATCTTGGCTCACTGCAACCTCTACCTCTTGGGTTCAAGTGATTTCTGGTGCTTCAGTTACCCAAGTAGTTAGGATTACAGGCATGTGCACCACGCCTGGCTAATTTTTTGTATTTTTAGTACAGATGAGTTTTCACATGCTGGCCAGGCTAGTTTCGAACTCCTGGCCTCAAGTGATCTGCCTGGCTGAGCCTCCCAAAGTACTGGGATTACAGTACTTTGTAAGGCATGAGCTGCCGCACCTGGCCCTAGAGTGTTTGCTTTAACAGCTCCTCCTAGATGACTTCTCTTCCTTTCATTCCTCTTAAAACCACATTTCAATACTGGTTTTCTTTTCCTCTTTCACTCCATATCCCTTAATTTGGATTCTTCTTTGTATGTGTCCAGGCCACAGTTGGCATTTTACGGTCTTTTTTTTTCTTTTTTAGAGACAGGTTCTTGTTGTGTCACCCAGGCTGTAGTGCAGTGGTATGATCATGGCTCACTATAGCCTCTAACTCCTGGGCTCAAGTGATCCTTCCATCTCAGCCTCCCCAGCATCTGGGACCATCAGGAAGACTCAGCTAAATTTTTTAAATTTTTGTAGAGATGATGTCTTGCTATGTTGTCCAGGCTGGCATCAAACTTCTGGCCTCAAGTGATCTTCCCATCTAAGCCTCCCAAAGCGCAGGATTACAGGGATGAGTCACTGTGGCTAGTTGAATTTTAAGATCTTAATCCTCCTGGACACCCAGAAGAAGGGATACCTACCCATTTGTTGTCCCTATCTTTGAGTCTAGTTCAATCTCTTTTAGAACTGCCAGAGCCAAAAGTTGCTTTTGTTGTTCCTTTATCATCTGGGCTGGCTGTGTCATCTTTAGCATCGCAGGAAGATGTACAATGAGATAGTAGTGGTATGATGGACAAGGTCATTGACTTAGAGATTGTGTGTTTTAGTGAAAGCCATTATATTGGAAGCCAAGAATCCTGGGTCCTAGCTTTGCATCTGTCACTAATCGGCAGACAATTGAGCCTCTCTTACATAAGTTATGGATGAGGCAAATTGAACTAGGTGGTTTCTGAGTTCCTTCTAAATCTAACCTAACAAGTTTGTTACTGTGCAAGATGACTTCCTTAGAAACAGAAGGCATTTAAGCTCGTTTTAATGGATAAATAGAACTTAGGCAAGAAAGAAAAATGTCAGGAGATTTAAAATAAGGAAATGAAAATATTTTTAGGAGTCAGCGAAAGTAATAGTGATCAGACATTTTATTAAGTAATGCTGGGTTAATTGTATAGCCACAGGAAAAAAATGAACCCGTCCTCTACCTCATACCATATGTAAAAATCAGTTCATATGGTTTGTAAACTAAATGATTTTGTTATCCATTCCTCTGTTGATGGACACTTAGGTTGATTCCATATCTTAGTTATTATGAATAGTGCTGCAATAAACATGGGAGTGTGGATATCTCTTTAACATACCGATTTTCTTTCCTTTAGATATATACTCAGTAATGGGATTGTTGGATCATATGGTAGTTCTATTTTTTTTTTGAGACACCTCCATAATGCTTTCATAATGGCTATACTAATCCACATTCCCAGCAACAGTTTATAAGAGTTCCCTTTTCTCTGTTCCCCTTTCTCAGCATTCGTTATATTTTGTGTTTTTGTTAATAGCCATTTTAACTGGGATGAGATGATATCTCATTGTGGTTTTGTTTTGCATTTCCCTGATGATAAGTGATGAGCATTTTTACATATATTTTTTGGCCATTTGTATGTCTTATTTTAAGAGTTGCCTATTCAGTTCATTTGCCTGTGTTTTAATTGAATGATTTAGTCTTTTGCTGTTGTTTGAGTTCCTATATTTAACATCCAGAATATATGAAGGAGGAATACTTTGTAAATAGTTTCTCACATTCTACTGGTTGTCTCTTCACTCTACTGATTGTTTCCTTTGCTGTGCAGAAGCTTCTTAGTTTAATATAATCCCATTTGTCTATTTTCATTTGTGTTTCCTGTGTTTTTGAGGTCTTCTCCATAAAATCTTTGCCCTGACCGATGTCGGAAGTGTTTCTCCTATGTTTTCTTCTAGTAGTTTCATAGTTTCAGGTCTTATATGTAAGTCTTTAATTCATTTTGAGTTGATTTTTGTCTGTGGTGAGAGATAGAGTTCCAGTTTAATTCTTCTGCATATGTTTATTCAGTTTTCCCAGCACCATTTATTGAAGAAACTATCCATTCCCCAATGAATGTATTTGGTGCCTTTGTCAAAATTCAGTTGGCTCTTACTATATGAATTTACTTCTGTATTCTCTATTCTTTTCCATTGGCCTATATGTCTTTTTATGCCAATACCATGCTGTTTTGTATACTATATCTTTGTAGTATATTTTGAAGTCCAGTAATGTGATAACTCCAGCTTTGTTCCTTTTGCTCAGGATTACTTTGGCTTTTCAAGATCTTTTGTAGTTCCATACGAATTTTAGGATTGTTTTTTCTATTTCTGTGAAGAATTTCGTTGGTACTTTGATAAGGATTGCATTGAACCTATAGATGGCTTTTGGTAGTATGGTTATTTTCACAATATTAATTCTTCCAGTTCATGAACATGGGATGTCTTTCCATTTTTTGGTGTCATCTTTGATTTTTCATCAGTGTTTTATGGTTTTCCTGGGGAGATCTCTCACCTTTCTGGTTAAATCTATTCCTAGGTCTTATTTTATTTTATTTGGTGGCTATTGTAATTGGGATTGCTTTCTTGATCTTTTTCTGCTAGTTTGTTGTAGATGTATAGAAATGCTATTGATTTTTGTATGTTGATTTTGTACCCTGCATGAAATACCATAGAAAAGAATGAAGTATTGATACACGCTACATTATAGATGAGCCTTGAGAACATTAGCTAAGTCAAAGAAGTCAGACACAAAAGCTCACATATTGTGTGAGTCCATTTATATGAAATGTCTAGAATAGATAAATCAATAGAGACAGAATGCAGACTGATAGTTACTAGGAGCTGGTGGTGAAGGGTGGGGGTTGAAGGTTGGGAATGGAGAGAAACTGTGTATGTTTTTAAACTAGATAACAGTGGTAGTGTGAATGTACTAATTGCCACTGAATTGTTCACCTTAAAATGGTTAATTTTATGTTATGTAAATTTCATCCCAATAAATTAATTTTTTTAAAAATATGAGATGCTACTGTACCCACCAAAGTGGGTAACATTCAGAAGACTGTCATTCCAAGTGTTGATGAGGATTTGGAACAACTGGAACCCTCTTACATTGCAATCTTCCATTGTAGGAATATCACTAAAGCTAAGTATCTGCCATTCTCTGACCCAGCATTCCACTCCTAGCTATATGCCAAAAAGAAGTAAATGTATGACTATCCCAAAAGACATGTACAAGAAGGCTCTTAGCAGCTTTTATTCATAATGACTTAAAACTATAAACAACTTAAATGCCCATCAAGGTAGAGTGGATAAATTGTACTACATTCATGCATGGAATACTATGCAGAATGAACCACTGCTACACATATAAGATGAATTTCACAGAAATAGTGTTGGGTGAAAGAAGCAAGAACTCAAAGAGTGTGTTTATATTCCACTTACATGAGGTTCAAGTAGAAGCAAACTAATATATGGTGATATATGTCAGAATAGCTTTTGCTGGAGGTGGTTATTGATGGCTCACGAGAGCTGTCTGGGATGCTGGAAATAAATTTTCTACATCTTGCTTTCAGTGGTGGTTACACAGGCATATACACATGTACAAAATAAGCTGTGCTTTTAAGGTTTGTGTACTTTGTATTATACCTTCAAAAAATTTAAAACTCAAAATACAGTTACCAGGGCAGGTGTTCTTGCAGGGAAGCCATAGAAGAGAATGTTTGTGATGCATAAGATGGTAGAAGGCCTTGAGTGGCAGTGAAATGGCAGAAATTTGGACTCTGTCCTATAACTCTGGTAAGTTTGAGGGAGGGAAATGATGTAATGAAAGCAGATTTTTAGGAAAATGGATCCTTGGAAATATGCCTGGTGGACTGAGGGCTGGTCCACTAGTGAGGAGACTATTGCAGTAGGACCTGAATGAGGGCAATACTATTGAAAATGGAAGCTCTGAAGGAAGAGCAGTTGGAAAGGCTGATGACTGGTTGGGTATGGACAGCAAAAAGGGACTGTGCAGAGATGACTGAGGTTCCAGGCTAGATGGCTGGTCCAGAAATAAGAAAGTCAGGAAGAGAAATCAGTTTTGGAGTAAGAAGAGTAGTTTTTAAATGCTTTAGTTTTGAAGTCATAGCAGGGCCCCTTGAGACTCAACTGTGGGACTCAGGAGAACAATCAGGGCCAGGGAAAGAAATCTGAAAATTACCAGTGGACAAATTATTTTGAGTAAATGAGATCCCTAAAAGAAAGAATATAACAGAGAAATTTCAGAAGGCCAGCCCTTAGAGAAGGAAGAGGTGATGAGGAAGAGGAGACTACAGCTATAGTTCAACCAGGATAACATAGTGTCTCTTAGGCCGAACAAAGAGAGTGGGTGTGGAGATGTAAAGGGAGAAGATGAAGGAAAAGGTATGATTGAAAATGGGATGAAGAGCAGGGATAATTGAGAGGATAGTCTTGGAGAAGACGGGAAGAAACAGGATCCGGAAGCAAAGACAGAGAACTTTGCCCTGGGCTGCTGTGAAGAACCCAGGTGCCTGCAATTAGATCACAAGAATTTGTCAGCATCTTCAGTGGCCTACTCTTGCAGTGTTCTTTGTCCTCTGCGTAGGAACAGAGAGTGACCTAGGCTTGAGAATGAGTGTGGATGTAGGAGCCAAGGAATCCCATGTATTTGGTCTCTTTATGGGTTTCAGGCATAATCCTATTCACTGTCAAAGGGATACAAAAGAAGTTTAAGACTTACGGGAATTTATTCTGAAAGGTACAATTCAGCAATGATTAAGTGCCAAAACAAGTTTATTTAGAGTGTTTTGCATCTTTTTCTGGCTGTGTAACTTTGGGCAACCTACATTAATTTTCTTTGACTCTGTTTCGTTATCTTTTAAGTGGTGATAATAATATCTGCCTCATATGCTGCTCTGGAGATTGAATGAGTTAATATAAGCAAGGTGCTTGGAATAATGCTTGAAACATAGTGTGTGATGAATGTTAGCTAAGGTCATGGTGGAGTGCTGTAGGAGTGCAGAAGGGGAAATAATTAGTCAAGGCTGAGTTGGTGGGAAGACTGTGGAGGAGTAGGGATTTATTGGGGGGCAATCCAAGGATGGGTAGGAGAAGAATGAAGGAAAAGGAATTTTAGGTTGGAGAAAGCATTGTAAATAAACTCTTAGATCAGTAAAGCCATTTCTATGTGATTTACTGACTAAATTAAGCCATTCCTCTTGGGGAGTAGTAGGAGATAGGAAAGGAGGATAGATAACTGACAATTATTATAATAAAAGAAGTTCTGAGATGGAGCACGAGAACTTTTTGGTCATGATTTCTATACTGGCCGTGTGACTCAGGGCAAGTTGTCTGATCTCTTAGGACCCCAACTTTGCTCATCTGAAACGAAGTGGACTCGATTTGTAAAATCGCTTGCAGCTCTGAAATCCTTACATAATTCCTACATGGAAATGATTTCTCTGACCCCACTGTCTGTAGGATGGTAGTGTCTTTTGCATGGTGTGAAGCCAACTGGTTATGTGTGGGGCAAACTTGTGGTTCTGGTCTCTTTAGCTCCCTGCTGTGAGTGAGTGAGTGGACCGGCTCTCACATAGACACTACACACTGTCTTGCAACACTTAGCAATCATCACTGCTCCAGAGATCTGGGATCTAAGCAGTGGATTTGTGGAAAGAGCTCTTGTGTATCTCATTCCCAAATTATTTGGAGTTAACTTTACTACTGTTCTCTTGAGGAGCCTCAAAGTTTAGTTGCCTTGAAGTGGACCTTGAGGACTAAGTAGGAGGGGAAAGAACAATCTTTAGCCTTAAAAAGAAAATCCTGGATTGTATTTATGGTGCTAAAGAGAAAAAAGCAGTACCATGAGCAACCAGTGAACTGCCAGCAAAGCCCTAAGCCTTTCACAGTAAACTTACCTGCTCAGATCATTTTGTGCCTGAAACTGAATACTGCTGCTTTCAAAACCAGGGATTGATTCCTCCATTTTACTGTGTGTGTTTAAATAATCCAGGACTCTTATAAACATAAATGGAAATGGGTTTTTCAAATACCATGCTTAGAAATCATTGCCTCTCATAAGACATTACTTCAGTTTTCTTTTTAGAAGGGAATTTTTGTTTGTGACTCTGTTCATGCGTCTCTGTCCTTCCTGGTTTGAGCCCCTCTCAGGAGTCGCACGCAGGCCCTTCTGCTGCTGCTCAGCCTGCAGTGCTGCAGTGCTGTTGCATCAGAGGAAGTTCTCTAGGATTCCACTCCCATTTGCATTTTAGTTGGTAAGCAGGCAGCACTTAGAGCAGTATCTGCCCTCTGAGCTTGATTGTTAAAGAAGATACTTTTGGACTTTTATGCTGAATGGATTTTACACAACTTGATGATTGAAAAATAACTTAGAATGGAAGAACTAAAGCAGATGGAAGCTATTTTATCTATATTTTGTGTCCCCAAAGTTTGAAGGGTTTATTTTGTTTTCAGAAACAAATTTGAGAATGGCAGTTTATCCTCGTATTGCCCTTGAAAGGAAGAGTTTTTCTTTGGGGAGTGGAGCTTTAGGAAAGGAAGGTAACTTGGACTATAAGGACTCCACAGCTATCATATGCCCCTGGGTAATGTTACATATGCCTTATTTGTACAGAACAGATGTTCCCTAAGGGAATAGAATATATCCTTTTTGTTGTATGTGATTCCTAATAGTGAGTTGCATCTAAGTGAATATAATAAATACTAGCAATTCAGGAGACTCCTGATCTTTGATCTCCCATGACAGATCAGTCCATGCCACAGATTTCCTGAAAAGAAAAATAACCATGCCATGGAAGAAACTATGCATTTTTTGCAAAGGTTGTGAATTAAGATTGAGAGTGAGTTGGTTTAGTCTGGCCTCTTTTTAGAGCAGTGATTGATTAATGCTGTCTGTGTTGCTGTTTCTTCCAGAGCTGACCTGTCCTGGACGCAGCATAACTAACGAAGCTGCTGCAGGATGAGAAGATGGCAGCGCGGCTGCTCGCACCACCAGGCCCTGATAGTTTCAAGCCTTTCACCCCTGAGTCACTGGCAAACATTGAAAGGCGCATTGCCGAGAGCAAGCTCAAGAAACCACCAAAGGCCGATGGCAGTCATCGGGAGGACGATGAGGACAGCAAGCCCAAGCCAAACAGTGACCTGGAAGCAGGGAAGAGTTTGCCTTTCATCTACGGGGACATCCCCCAAGGCCTGGTTGCAGTTCCCCTGGAGGACTTTGACCCATACTATTTGACGCAGAAAGTGAGTTGCAGGAGGAGGAGCAGCTGCAGATACCGTTTCCTAACAGGCTTAGGGAGATGGGGGAGAAAAACTGTGTCTCTTTGCCGAAGTTTGGATAAGTAGTTAACCTTTTGTTTCAGTTCTGGCTTATGGGGATTATTTTTCATTTTAATTGCTATGAAGGGTCATTTATGGTCTTGGCACTTGTCAACTCTATTAATAAGACTTCTGGTTTTGGCTCCAGGCCAGATCAGAAAAAGGGGACATAAAGGAAATGGGACCACTTAATAGAGTCTTCAAAAGATGGGATAGTAAAAAACAGTACAGCCTACCTCTCTCAAACATGCATTCAAAATTCTATCTTTAATATAAAGATGATGTTGCTATTGTGACATCAGTAGAGTAGTATGGTGGAGATGGTGTATTTGCTCTCTTGTCCAGCCCCCTTTGTGACCCTAGAGCATAGCTGCTGGGGACAGGAGTAGAGCTGAGTAAAGCAAACTGGGCCAATGAGGACAGACCCCGGGTCATTGGCCCTGTTACACAGTTGTCTGGATTGATTCTTGCAGCACTAATTCTTGCAGTAGAGTCAATTCTGTTATTCCTGTAAGTAGAGAGTGCAGGTGAAAGAACTACCAATCTTCATTTCGCTGAGAGTTTCAAACTCCTGAACAAATATTTGACTTAATCTTGAGCTTCTTTCTCGTGATTATCTTCTGAAACAAGGCAACAAGTAGAGAAACAAAGCCAGCTAAGTAATGGAATCTTGAGGGCTGGCATCAGACACCATTTTAGGGGACCCCTCATTTGACAGATTTTTTTTGTTGAGACAGAATCTTGCTCTGTCACCCAGTTTAGAGTGCAGTATCACGATCTCGGCTTACTGCAACCTCTGCCTTCTGGGTCCAAACAATTCTCCTGCCTCAGCCTCCCGAGTAGCTGGGATTACAGACACCTGCTACCACGCCCGGTTAATGTTTGTATTTTTAGTAGAGTCAGGGTTTCACCATATTGGCCAGGCTGAAATTGAACTCCTGACCTCAGGTGATCTGCCTGCCTCAGCCTCCCAAAGTGCTGGGATTACAGGCATGAACCACCATGTCCAGCTTGACAGATACTTAGAATTAGATTGATAGATTTTTCCAGATGAAGGGGAAATGGCTTTGTATAATTATATATATACTGATATAAAGCTTATCTAAACTGGCTTTGTTAAAAACAAAACAACAACAAAAAAAGTGCCCTTAAATAAATTGCCTTTCAGTCTTTAAATTTTGGAAGAAATTTCTGCATCTTTGGCTTGATAATAGAATAGAAGTAAGATAAAGCCAGTAGATCTCTTGAGTAGCTGTAGTTGTAGAGGCATTTTTAGTTCAGGGTGACAAAAGCAGTTAAGACATTCTCTACACAAAATGGTCCTTTACCCGTGTGCTTCTGTGTAGCTCAGAACAGCTACATAATAGAAAAAAGTAGAACCATTAGTTTATATCTTGCACTGGGAAATCTAGTAAGTTTAACAAACAAAATGATATGATGTAAAGAACAGTAGATTGAAAGTAAGAAATCCCAATTCTATCATAATTCACCATGTTTATTATTTACTTTTTTTTTTTTGAGACAGAGTCTCGCACTGTCACCCTGATAGGAGTGCAGTGGTGTGATCTCAGCTCACTGAAAACTCTGCCTCCCAGGTTCAAGCGATGCTGCTGCCTCAGCCTCCAGAGTAGCTGGGACTACAGGCATGTGTACCACCACACCTGGCTAATTTTTGTATTTTAGTAGAGAGGGGGTTTTACCATGTTGGCCAGGCTGGTCTCAAACTCCTGACCTCAAGTGATTCACCCACCTCAGCCTTCCAAAGTGCTTGGATTACAGGCATAAACCACTGTACCTGGCCTTATTATTTACATTTTTATTTTCTAGTAAATGTATTGTCTAAGCTACCACAGGTAATTTATGGAGAAATAAAAGAAGAAAAAAACTTCTCAAAACTAATTTGTGACTTTTAGCAAAACACTTCATCTCTCTGGGCCTAAACTATTTTTCCGACTCAAATGCAAATTAATTTCTCATTTTCTTTTTGTTTTTGTTTTTTGTAGTTTTTTTTTCTTTAACTTGTATTTTAAGTTCAGGGGTACATGTGCAGGATGTGCAGGTTTGTTACATAGGTAAACGTGTGCCATGGTGATTTGCTGCACAGATCATCCCATCACCTAGTTATTAAGCCCAGCATCCATTAACTTTTCTTCCTGATGCTCTCCCTCCCCCATCCCCTGCCTCCGACAGGCCCCAGTGTATGTTGATCCCCGACATGTGTCCATGTGTTCTCATGATTCAGCTCCCACTCGTAAGTGAGAGCATGTGGTTTTCTGTTCCTGTATTAGTTTGCTGAGGATAATGGCTTCCAACACTATCCATGTCCCTGCAAAGGACATGATCTCGTTTCTAATTTCTCATTTTCTTAAACCTGACAGGAGATATGAAAAAATATATAAAGCTACTAGCTGTTAGAGCCCAATTTTCCTTTGCATACTTTTTTTACCTGGTTCCTGCCCTGTAGACAGCCTCTTTCCATTTCCAATGCCTCAGATTTCCATGGCCTGGCTTGAGAGTGAGGACTTACCAAAGAGAGTGGGTCTCTGGACCTGATGAGTGTTATTCATTGGATAGGCCAAATTGATCTTATTGGTGCCCCATTAGGAGACTGGTTCTTTATGGTAGAAACTCTGACTTCAGCCTTTGGCTTCACCACAAGGGCAAATTGTTCCTGGAAAGGATAACTTTAATAGTATTTTCTTGGTAATCTTAAAAAATATATATACTACCATACAGAAAAGCTCATAAAATATAAATTCATAGCATAATGATTTCAAACTAACACCATGTCAAGAAAGAACATTGCTAGCACTTTAGATGTGTTCATTGTACTTTGAAATGAAGGATATTTTACTTGATTAAAAATAATATTCTTGCCCAAGTTTACTTGCAAATCTTTACTAGCAGTGCTGATACTTCTATGGGGGTGGAAAAACTCCACCTGCATTCTCCTAGGGTCCCAGCTGGGTCTGAGAATTAAATTGACATAACACAGATTGACAGGAGAAAAGCATAATATATGCTTTATGTAGCACAGGGGCCCTCATAAAGAAATGAAGACCCAAAGAAACAGTTAGAATCAGTTATTTATATGCTGGATTGGACAAAAAAATAGTAAATTGTGAAGAAGCAACTAAATTATGTGGGGAGGCTTAAAAGATAAGACTTATTCTAACAAGGTCAGTACAGTATTCTCTCGGTCTCACCTTCTTGCCCTTGAAGATAAGGATGTTGCCTTTCCTTCGGGTTCAGGGAATGTCTTCCACACAGGAATTTCATCTTTCTCTCTTAAGAAACAGCAAGAAAGTCACAGTGATCTTTTTGCACCTGCTGTTTTACGAATGTCTTTAACTTAGTCAATATGCCAGAATAACATATCTTAACCCCTTCACTTCATGCTAACTAGGCCTTGTACTAAATTAGCAAGGTCTCTCCTACAAGGAAGCACACTGGGAATTAGCCCATAACAGAAAGTCATAAGGGTAGAAATGACTTTAAGAGGACAGTCCTTTCCATTTGCTTTTCAAGGGCTGCCTTAAATAATTCTTGGCAAGGTAGAATCTCTTTTCTTTGCTGGATGATACTAGTGGAATCCTCTATCTTTTCCTCATAGGTCTCACTTTCTAACTGATTATCTTTGTGACTTTCACAGAAACTTGTTTCTCATTTCCTTCCCTCTTTCTCCTAGTGGGTAAGAGATAATTCATTTTCTATTAGTAAAGTTCTGGTTTTATCTCGGATTTCCCACTCCCAAGGGACACAGGGCCCTAAAAGTTGTGCACCACATTTTCGCGATACTGTTACTTATTCCAGCTGATACTGGTTTGGCTATTCTAAGCTTCTGAAGTCCTTGTTGGATTTCACACTGACTTTTTCAGTGGTTTCCTGCAAGCGATCTGGATCGTCCTCTCTTTGAATTGCCTCAGACTTCTCAGTGCTACTTTATGTTTTCTTTGTCTCTTGGTACTTTGTTCTAATACTTCCTTCCTTTGGCTTTGTTGTTTTTCAGCTGTTTGCTACGAATGATTGTTTAAGGAACATTTAAGTTTTTAAATTCAATTTTAAAATAGGTAATATATTTAAGTGGTTAAAAATCCAAAGGTACTTGGTAAATAAGTTTGCGTTTTACACCTGTCTCTCATCTGCCTGTTTCCTATCTCCCTGCACAGGCAACCACTGATAGTGGTATCTTCCAGAGTTTATGTGTATGCAAGCAAAAACAAGTATGTGTTTTATGGAACTTGAACTCCATTAAAAACCTTTGTTCTTGGTTTTCTTCCTGTTGTTTTCTTAAGCTTATTGAAGTCTTAATTTTGTTCTTTGTTTTTACTTTTTATTATTATTATTATTTTGGAGACAGAGTCTAACTCCAGGTTGGAGTGTGGTGATGAAATCATAGGTCACTGCAGCCTCAACCTCCTGGGCAACCTCTACGTCTGCCTCCCAAGTAGCTGAGATCATACCCATGCACCACCACACCTGGCTAATTTTTGTATTTCCCCCACTTTGAAAAGTTTTTTTTTTTAAGTGAAAAATTAAGGACTTTTTCTCTATTGCTCAAAGTGCCTCTCTATCTTTGCTTAAAAAAAAAAAGATACTCTCCAATGCTTAATAATAACTTGTTGAATGTGAAATGGTTGTATATATTCCTAATAACTATCTTAAGTAGGCAGCTAGGAAATCTGTAGGTTAAGCTGAAACAAGGCGTTCAGAATTGACCCCATCCCTTTTCCCATTTTTTTTTTTTCTTTTTTTGAGACGGAGTTTTGCTCTTGTTACCCAGGCTGGAGTGCAATGGCGCGATCTCGGCTCACTGCAACCTCCGCCTCCTGGGTTCAGGCAATTCTCCTGCCTTAGCCTCCTGAGTAACTGGGATTACAGGCACGTGCCACCATGCCCAGCTAATTTTTTGTATTTTTAGTAGAGACGGGGTTTCACCATGTTGACCAGGATGGTCTCGATCTCTTGACCTCGTGATCCACCCACCTCGGCCTCCCAAAGTGCTGGGATTACAGGCGTGAGCCACTGCGCCCGGCCCCCTTTTCCCATTTCTTAGAACTGACAATTGATATGTGCGTCTTTTTTGTTTAATGGGTATACCATGTTAAAAGAAAGTCATATAAACAAAAATTTGAATTACAAGTTTGATCAATGTGTTTTTAAATAGGGCACACTCCTATTGCATTAAAAAATGATATATGCTTCCTAAAGTTCAGTTTACCTTCAACTTTTCAGGTGTACCTTTTTCTGCCAAGAGAGATCTATTTATAAGAATAATAGAAAATTATAATTTGATAGCCTTAGCCATCATCTAGTTCATCCTCCTCATTTTATGAATTTTACGAGGTGAAGTACTTTGTCAAAAACCCACACCACTGTTGGTGGTCTAACCAGGACCAGAGCTCATGCCTCCTGACTCTCCATTCATTACAACATATTTCTGGTTCCCCATTTTTCTGATTTTTCATTTATTGATTTTCAGCCTCAGTTGACTCAGTTTTTCTGAAGCTGGGCAGGCAAATAGAAAGAAAAATAAGCTCCATTTTCACTTATTCCCTAATAATCCTTGTGGTTTATAGGACAGTTCCTAAAAAGTACAGTGGTAAGAGTATTGCTTATCAGGGGAAGAACGTGTGTTCGCCCCTGTATTGTATCTTCTCAAGTGGAGGAGCTCTGAGTTGAGCTTATTATCAATACTGCCAGTTATTCAACTGGACGTGTGGTCTTGAGGCAATTTATCTAACCTTTCTACCGCTTGTTACTTGTTAAAGGAAGAGTATTTCCTATCTCCCCTAGTCCATCCCCTATCTGCCTACAGTCCATTCTTTACCCCAACCTATGGTAAGATAGTATACAATCATGTGTCACTTAACAGTGGGAATACATTCTGAGAAATGAGTCATTAGGCTATTTCATCCTTATATGAACATCATGGAGTGTACTTACACAGATCTAGATGATGTAGCCTACTGCACCCCTAGGCTATATGCTATAGCCTGTTGCTCCCAGGCTACAAACCTGTATAGCATGTTACCATATTGAATGCTGTAGACATTTATAACGCCATGGTATTTCTGTATCTAAACATAGCTAAACATAGAAAGGTAATGCATCACACTGTAGCTACAACTTTTTGACAGATAACAAGGTTACTGGGGAATAAAAATTTTTCAGCCTCATAATCATCTTATGGAACTACCATCCCAAACGTTGTTAACCAAAACATTATTATGTTGTGTCTGACTATAGTGGAAAGAGTGCCTAACTGGGAATATAAAACCTTGGTTCTAGTTCCGGCTTTGCCTCATGCTTGTCCTTGGCCAAACCACTTTAATTTCCTTTCCTGCAATATTTGCAAAATAGAGTTAGACCTGTATTGTATCTTTCTAATTGTATTTCACACTTTTGCCTGTCACATATTGTATGTTAGCTGTGGCACACTACTTTCCATTTCCTGAGTGTGGAAGACCCCTCCATCCATCCACCTTCTTCTGGTCTCCCTCTCTTCCTGTTGGAATGTACTCTGTCTTTTAGTTTTACCTTTTGATATTCTACCCACACAGGCCCAGCCCAGAGGGCTCTTTTTCTTTGTAGCCTAACTTAATTTTCCTACACTTGGAGAACTGATTCCTCCTTTTGAATTTTTAAAACACATTAGGATCTTCAGCCCTACACTGGATAAGAAGTTGGTTTCAGGTTTAACTCAGGTTAGATGTAGAGGGTACCTCTGTTCCCAATAATATTTGCAGTTTTCTCCTTACTTCACTAACATTAGTGCCATCAGCTTAAGTGATACACACACACACACACGCAGTCCTATATGAGCTCATGGCAGAAAATCCTTGCCAAAAGTGCTGACACACTTTCAACAGGTGTACAGCACAGAGACCATTACAGGAGGATTTCTGTTTATTAGGTGTGATTTGAAGTATTGCTGATGAGTTGTATTTCCTGCTTTTGCACACTAAGTCTAGATGCTGCTTTCTGTGTTAAATAAAAACTACATATTTTAAAACTTTGGTTTATTTTGTTGTTAAAATTTTTTTCCCAACAATATAAGGAAGCAAAATGATGTTTCAGTTATTTTATTCACCAAATCAAATTGAGAGAAATGCCTGTGAGACATTCATTGGGAGATGGGCCTTTCTCAAGGGAATGGGTCATTGATGGGCATGTATGGTCTTGTCCACTCTCTAAGTATGGTTACCTAGAGGAGAAGGAATTTAATTAAGCATTCCTAAATCAGATTTCTCTTTTGTTCCTGTGGCAATAGACCAAAAGTTGGGAAATCTTATTTCTGATCCCATCCCTGTCTAATTCCAGGTAATCTTGGGCATGCCATTTAACCATTTAAGCTCTCAATTCCCCCAATCTAGAAAATTAAGATTATGCCAACAGCTAATGCATCACTTATTTCACAGGTTGCAGTAAAGACCATTTCTGAACTACTCTATGTAAAACAAAACATTCATTCCAAACCCACTTCATTTTTTTTTTCTGTAGCACTTAACACCTGGCATGTAATACATTTATTTGTTCATTGTTCATCTTGTATCATCAGCTGGAGCAGTACCTGCCCCATAGTAAGCACACAGTCAATATTTGTTGAATGAATGAATTAATCTTATGAGATAATGCATTTGAAAACACTATGTACTTTTCTAAGTGCTGTGGATGTGAACAGTGACATGATTTTCTTCCTAATGAAAAATTTTCCTGTCTTCTGAAATGAACTAAACTCTAAGGGAAAAATGACTGATTACCAATGTTTCTTCCTTTCCGAAGAGTTGGTTTCATTTAAGAGCTGAGGCAGTGGATTGGGAAATAGGTTCCCTGATGTTTTAGAGAGATGGTTATAAGGCTGGATAACTTGTTAAGTGCCCCACTCTTGTCATCCCTCTTGTGGAACCTTAAAATTAAAAAGGACTTTACAAAAGGTTATTAGATAACAGCCTCTACCTAGTGCTGGCGTCTCTTCCTGATTTATTGGTCACAAGCATGTGCTATACAAAGGTTGTTATTTCCTGAATATTCTAAGTCCTTCTGTCATGTCCACTTTTATTAAGTGTTTTGTTTTTTCTTGGCTGTGTCAGTTGTGTTACTTTCCCGGTATTAACTGACTGTAAAGGAAATGAGAGAAACATCTGTGGAACATGTACTAGTCTGGATTGTCTCATATAAAACGTGATTAATTTATTCAACAATATTTCTTGAGTACTTCCTATATGTTAGACATTCGGTTCTCCTGGGGAAGACAAAGATTAATACAGTCCATTCTTTACTCCTAAGTAGCTTATAATGTGGTAGCATATAGTGATATTACTTTTGATGAGGGAGCCCCAGGGTAATTTCATAGTTAGAGTAGTATTTGAATTAGGGCTTGGATTTTAGAAATGAGGGATGTACTACAACACTCTAGATAGAGTATGGTATGAACAGAGGCTCAGAGAGTAGGGCCTAAGACATGAAAGAAAAAAACAGGTCATCTAATTTGATTGGAATGTGGGGAAGTGACTGAGGAGCAGTGGAAGATGAGGCTGGGGAGGGTGAGCTGGAGCAAATCCTGGAGGGCTTAGAATGTTAGACTCAGAGGTGTGGTGTTTGTTTCAGAAGCAGTAGAGAACCAGTGAAGGTTCTTGAATGGGAGTAAGGATACGTGATGATAGCTGTGCTTAGCGAGGTAAATGGGATGACAATATGTTGGCTGGGCTGGAGGGAAAGAGAACTGAAACAGGCAGATCAGCTATGAAGTAATGACGGTATGAGTTACAGTGGTGGTAAGGGGATTGGATGAATTCAACGGTGTTTATAGAGGTGAATTGATACGATTTATGATAGATTATGGAGGGTTAAGGAAGGAGTAGAGCATGCAATTTTTCATTAGACAATTTGACAAATTGTGTTGGGGAAACACATAACAAACAAATACGAAAATTAAATTATTACTGATAATGATACATGCATTAATCAAGATAATATGTTCCAGCTCCTTTAGAGGCTTGTGGTGCTCTAATTTGGTACAGAGACTAAACTTGGAGAATCCAGAAGACTCGAAGTTTATATGTTCTCTCAAATATTCATTCTTAAATAGGCCTTCAGCAAGTTTTAAATTATAATCTTTAAAAGAGCCAGTTTTGAGAGAGTTTGCCCCTCTCAGATTTTTATACAGATAGAAATCAAATATACTTGAGCATCAATGTGAGCTATTTGGGTGCCTACAAAGAAAACCAGCATTTTCTCCAGAAAAGAGCCTCCAGTCCTAGGTTCTCAGGCAAGTACTAAGCTGTGATTCCAAAGTTCTGAGCCACCTAGGGTATAGACATAAGACAGCTTTTACCTGAATTCTAGGATGTGTGTTATTAGCTAGTCACCTCAGCCATAAAATTCCACTGATCCGTAATTTTAGGAATTAGTTTATGTTGCTTTCTCCAGTGTGTGAGTTGTGAAATCTTCTTATCTTAATAAAAATTTACCTGTGGAATGGGACTATGTCATAATGGCCATTTAAATGCTAAAGAATGTTTCAAGATTATGATGACATCAATAATCTCTGACAATAATTAAACATATTTTAAGTGCTTTGTTAGTCAAGGAGAGAAGACTGTGTCATTCTTATACAGAGGGATGCTTCTCTTACTGTTTCCAAATTGACAAATGAGTTGTAAATGTTTCTTTACATATAACCCTATTTGACACAAATTAAGATCAGGATTGCCCAGAATTTTTGATACAAGCTCTGAAGATACATTTCTATTCTAGACACTGTTGAGCCTGGGAAGTTTGGCCTATGGAACTAAGTTTGAGTAAAAGATTCCTCTGATTTCAGAGGATAGGGTGCCCCATCTACTGTTCAAGACCAATCCCTTGCCACTGTCTTTGACCTATGCCTTTCTACCTCCTCTGGAATTTCACTCCTTTGGTTATGCTCTCTCTTTTCTGTATTTTCCATCTTTCCTCTCATATAGGTTCCTTTCCCATAGTCTATAAACACACTCAAAGCCTCTCCCATCCTAATGAATCCTCACTTGACCTCCTGTCCCCAGCTCCCCATGCCACTGAAAATTGTAAAGGGGAGCCTTTACTCGCCACATAAACATCTCCCACCCAGTCCTCCATCCTTGAAGCCTGACTGCATCCTTACACCTTTCATGATTATTATAAGATCTTCCCAATAACATCGCAAAAGGCCAAGTCTAAGAGTTTTTTTTTTAATTTTTAACTCACTAACCCTCTCTGCAGTGTTTGACACCATTTATTATTCCCTGACTCTTATATCTCTTTACTTCCTTGGCTTAATTTTCCTTTTATCTCAAATGTTTCCTTCTTTCTCTTTCATTTTTTCAACATTTCCCTAAAATGTTGATATTCCCTCAGATTCAGTCCTTGGCCCATGTTCGTCTTAGTTGGCACATTCTCCCTGGATGATCTCATCCAGTCTCAGTTCGAGGACTCCTGACTCTAGCCTAGCCTAGAATGTTCCTTAAATATTCAACACCTTGCCAGTCATCCGTGTCTGGATTTCCCGCAGGTTACGCAGTATATTCAAAATTGAACTCATCTCCTTCCCCCTTAAACCTGCTTATCTTCTTTTATCTACTCTCCTAGTTGATGGCACCATCAAAATTCTAGATATCATTTTTGACTGCCCAGTTTTCTTCATTCCCTGAGGATTGCCAGTATTAGGGAGATCTCAGTATAATATTGCATGTTTTCCCAAGTATGAAGCATTTGTGGCTGCAGAAACATTAACTTGCTTCCTCAAATTCCCTCAACTAGTATGTGGTGGAGTCAGTTTTCTGTTCCAGGGATCTGTGAATTTCACCTTCATGGTCTTTATTCCATGCTATGATGTCTATGTAGAGCATATTGCAGAATGATTTTTTGGTTTTGTTTCCTATCACTTTTAGAGAATTTTCTATCATTTTGCATTGCCTCAGTATGAAGTTAGTATAGTCAGCCTTCCATACACATGGGTCCACATTTATGAATTCAACCAACTGAAAATATTTGGGGGAAAAAAAGCACATCCGTACTGAACATGTACAGACTTTTTTCTTGTAATTATTCCCCAAACAATATAGTATAACTATTTACATAGCATTTACATTGTATTGAGCATTATAAGTAATCTCAAGATGATTTAAAATTTACTGGGGAATGTGCATAGGTGATGTGCAAATAAAACATCATCTTGTTTTGGGGATTGAACATCAGTGGATTTTGATATCCCTGGGCAGTCCTGGAACCAATCCCCCATGGATACTGAGGAACAACTGTATGTTGCTGTGTTTAGTTCATTTGTTTCATACCATATCTTCAGCACAGTATCTGAGACACAGAAAAGGTGAGAAGACTTTTCAAACTAAAATTAGTGAATTTTTATGGGTAGATAAGCTAAGGGGTTAAAAAAAAAAGGGTAGCCGTATAGTTTCAATTGGGCACCCAGAAGAAAGTTGGGTATAGTTAAAGGTTAGGTGATTTTAGCTGTAGTATTTCTTTATGTCTATGAAAAAAGAGATTCATTCGTACATTTAGCAAACATGTATGAACTGTGTACCTTGTACCAGATAGGCGTCACGTTATGTACTGTGCTTGCTAAGCTGAGAAAATCATAGTAGATGGAAGATAAACCCCTCCCCTTCACAGATCTCAGGGCCCAGTGAGAGATACTGGTATGTAAACCTCAATAACAATATTCTGTGTTAACTGCTCTAATAGAAGTAAGCACAGTGTTACAGGGACACACAGGAGGGAAGGATAATTCTATTGAAGGGAGTTGAATGGGGCTGTCTTCATAGAGGATATGATCTTTGACCTGGACCTTTAAGTATTAAAGTATGGTTAAAAAAAAAAATTCACCTGTCAGAGAAGAGATGAGAGAGTAGTACAGGTGTGAGGAATAGTGCATATAAAGGCCGAGAGACATGACACAAGTTTAACTGTTTAAAATAGTGAGTGTAGGTGTGACCGAAGCACATAAAGTGTGGTTTGGTAAGACAGGAGATAAAGCCTAGAGGGAAGTTGGAGCCAATGAGTGCATCCTAAGGGGTTTTGTTTTCTCTCACTTCCAGAGTTCCCAGGTTGGAAATAACCTCTGGGGCCCATTTTGAACCAGTGCAGCCCTGCTCTGGATTCTTGCTCTAACTTGTGCACAAGTGTCCTGCTGGCTTGAGCCAAGTTAGCCCCTTCTTGTCTTCTAATGACCATCCTATGTTTGAAGCCAAAGAGCTGAGGGAGTGGCAGTAGTGTGTGATAGCAGTGGCAATATCTAATCACATTTAATGAGTGCCTGTTCTATACTAGCCACTGTGTTAAGGACTCCTTGTGACCTTTCATTTAATCTTTATAACAACCTGATAAAATTGGAATAGTGATTGATGGCAACCGCTTTATCAATAAGAAAACCGAGCCTTAGCAACCTTAACGTAAGTTGCCTGAGATCATGACAGCTAATAAGCAACAGAGCTGGGTATTGAATCCAGGTCTTTCTGGCCTCAAAGCCTGTAAACCACTCTGCTTTGCTGCTTTCTAAGAGAGAGGAGAGTGAGAACATATTCTAGAGTATGAATTCAGTAAATAGAGTGGTTGATATGCTTTACATCATAAGCCTGCATTTTGCTCTTACTTAGAGCAACTGTAGTCCATGCACCGTAAGAGGTTAAAGGAGAAGGGGATCAAAGTCAAATTTATATTGAAGGACAACAAGGAAGAATGGCCATGGAGGAGTGTCAGACCTGCCCTGCCCTTGGGAGCAGCATTGTGCTGGCTCAGCATTGAAGCAGGTGCACAGTGCTGCTGTTCTGCCAGGTATGGCTTTCTGTGACCAGAATGTGAGCAGGAAGGGTGGCAGCTACTCCAAATGGTTGGAGAGCATGGGGTTACAAGGTCAAACCAAATGAAGAAGTGTATGCAGAAGCATCTGGAAAACTGTAAAGCCACCGACAGATGTGCTAGCCTTATCTTTATCAAACTGATCTTGGGGAAAAGACCATAAACAGCTGCTGTGATCTCTGAAGCACATACAGGGGGTTCCTTTTGGGCAACAGTTAAAGTTATTAAGTAGAGGAGATTCGTTCATTGATCTGAGGATTGGACCAGATGACCTGGTCTAACTAGTCTGGTAAAAAGAGTTTAGAACTAGAAGCCAGGAGATCTAGTTCCTGGTAACTCTCCTTCTCCTGCTCACTAGTGCTGTGACTTTAGTTTAGGCAGAGCATTCTGTGCTTGGTTTCTTGTTTATGAAACTAAGAGTTAGATTAGAGTAATAGTTTCAAAGCTTTTTAAAATTGCGGTTTGACATGATAATTAAGAGTATAGGCTTTGTATTTAGATTGCCTCAGTTCAATGCTAAATTTCACCAGGTAATAGCTGTGTTGTCTTGGGCAAGTTACTTAATCTCCTGCCTCAATTTTATCATCTATAAAATAGTACCTACCTCATAGAGTAGTTGTGAGACAATTATTATTTAAAGTATCTTAGTAGGGTGCCTGCCACATAGTAAATGCTTAATGAACATTGAATGTTATTATTTCTTCAAATAGATGCATAGGTAAAATTATCAGTCCCTAAAAAGGAATTTTTAAAATATGGGATTTAGAGGTCTCTTTTGCTCAGTTCTCAGTATAGTGCAATAGAGGCGTGGAAGATGATGGTTCTAAATAGTCATGCAGCTCAAACAGAAGTAAATGCCTAGGGAAAAAATTTTGCTGGTGTCCTTATATCCTGCTTTGGTTCAGTATTTTTTTTTCCTTCTTCTTCTTTTTTGAGACAGAGTCTCGCTCTGTCACCCAGGCTGGAGTGCAGTGGCACGATCTCGGTTCACTGCAACCTCCGCCTCCCAGGTTCAAGGGATTCTCCTGCCTCAGGCTCTCGAGTAGCTGGAATTACAGGCGCATGCCCCCATGCCTGGCGAATTTTTTGTATTTTTAGTAGATACGGGGTTTCACCATGTTAGCCAGGATGGTCTTGATCTCCTGACCTTGTGATCCGCCCACCTCAGCCTCCCAAAGTGCTGGCATTACAGGTGTGAGCCACCCAGCCCTGCCTGGTTCAGTATTTCTAAGGGCAGCTGGGTATTACCAGGACACGGGTACTCTGGAAATTCAATCTAGTTATGCCTTTGCTGGAGACTTTCCTGGGACACACTGGGGCTATATAATATAACCTATATTATAATTTTACTTGAGGAATTCACTAGGCAGATTAGCATAAGAAAGACATCAGGATTCTTTTCAACATGGTGTAGTCATTTTTACATAACAGGTCATTTGTTTCTAAACAGCTTCCTAGCCTGATATAGAATCTGTTTAGATTCTGCATTATATTTTCCTTTATTAAAACAGGGAAATTTTGAAAAGACACTTATTTGTTGCTTGGTATATTGGCTATATGCATACTCAGAAATGAATGCCAAATAGCTGTTGATTAATAACAACTGGCCAGTTGCCTAGTTAAGAACAGGTGCATAAGTCTGGAGGAATAAAGTATGTATATTTTGTTTAGGCAGGCAAGAATTTAAGGCCAGAGAAGTTGGCTAAAAATAAGAGGACCAGTTAGTTCCAGAGATCAAAACAGTTAAGATCTAGGGACAGTCATAAGTCAGTGCCAATAATAGTTATAGTCAGGTAGACTCAAAGGTTCCCAACTGCCCTCTTGTTGATTAACTAAATTCTGAGCCCCTAGGTGTTCATTATAGCCAGAAGCTCATCAGATACCTTCAGGTTACTTTTGCCCTAATTGAGATGGTGACCTCTCAGGACAGGGAGAATTGGTTGAGTGAAGAGCTGCTCTCTGGGGCTATGTGTTTCACAGCAAACCAGGGGCTGGATAATAAATATTTCTCTAAGAAGCGTTCTCTTCTATGATACGCTCCACCCCTGCATTGAGTACTCTTCTATATAAAGTCTTTCATGTGTATACATCCTTTATTGTTTTGTTTTATTTTATTTTATTGAGACAGGGTCTTACTCTGTTGCCCAGGCTGGAGAGCAGAGGCATGATCACAGCTCACTGCAGCCTCAACCTCCTGGGCTCAAACGATCTTCCCACCTCAGCCTCCAGAGTAAGCTGGGTCTACAGGCATATGCCACCACTCCCAGTGAATTTTTTTTTTTTTTTTTTTTTTTTTGTAGAAATGGAGTTTTGCTATTTGCCCAGGCTGGCCTCGAACTCCTGGACTCAATCTTCCCATCTTGGCCTCCAAGAGTGCTGACATTACAGATGTAAACCCAATCTATTTTTTAAATTTATTTATACTTTTTGTGTGGCTAAAAAAGTTATTTCAGTCTTGGGATAGGGGTGGGGACATGCTAATAAACTGGCTGTACTGCAGTACTGTGATGGCTGTGTATGTTTATTTTTTTGCATTTGCGGTAGTATGCTAGGATTTGTTTGTTATGTATATGAATGTGCTTTACCTGGCCTTACACAATGTTTCTTCCCCTAATAGTGGGTCCCAAAGAGAAGACATCTTACCCTGACTTAACAATGGCAATGCTCCTACTTTGTGTGCTCCAAGCCCCATATTGCTAATTAGAAATGAAAAGCCTGTGCTTTTCAGAAGGCTCATTTTATGCCAGTATGACACATTTATTAATACTCCATGCCATAACTCGTTAAGAACTGTTCTCCCGCTCTTAATGGGCCTTGTGCTGAAACACATTCTGTGGCTGTTGCTGTAAACCGATATTTCCCCTTGGGCAGTAACCGCAATCCAATTTCTATTTCCCTTTTAACTCATTTACTTCACAAAGATCTAATTTAATACAGATTAGGTAAAATATTATTGGACTTCATGGGCACCAAGTGATTGTTGTCTAAGAAGTATTCTTGTAAAAATCCAAAGCTTGCTGTCCTTTCCACTACATCTGGGTTTTGAAGGATCTGGTGTTAGAGCATAGTGTTGAACAAGAGATGACAAATATCCTTTTCTGGATTCCCACCAGCAGTTTAACAATGATTACAAAGGTTTTATCAGCCATGTGAAACATATATATATATGTACATCTCAAAGTCAACCCATCACCAGCCATTCCTTTTCGTTCTCCCATGTTCACTGTTCTCCTGAGAACATGGGATAAAAGTAGGGGAGACAGTGCGGGGAAAAGCATTGTGTGATGCAGTTCTGCATTGGCACTGCTCTATGCTCCCCTCTGCTGACATAAGTATGGTACTATCAAGCACTGTTGACCCTGGACTTGACAGACTTCAATATAAGGAAGCAAAATAACTAATTCAGGAGAGTTCTACAAGGATAAAATGTGAAAGAATAAATAATAATAGGCTTTCCTTTCAAATTTATGGTTTGCTGCTTTGTTGCACTTAATCCTGGATGCTCTGTGAATTTTCTAAATCGTAGAATTACAGATATCAGTGCTGGAAAGGACCTGGGCATGCCCATCAGGCAGACTTCTTTATTATTTTATAGACAAGGAAAATGAGATCTGGCAGATTAGTGCCCTCAAATAGTTGGAAAAAAAAGAGAGATCTAGAGGCATGCAGTGGCCCAGCCAGGCCATACAGTTAGGTGGAGGCAGGTGAAGAAGGAGAACGCAAATGTTTTAGCACATGACCTGAGAGATGATCTAGTGGTTCCCCACATCTGTTGAGCACAGATTCCTGGATTCCTCTGCACACTTATTTAATGGAACCTCTGGAGATGGGATTTATGAATCTGTGTTTTTTTAAACGCTACTCAGCCCAGGTGCAGTGGCTCACACCTATAATCCCAGCACTTTAGGAGGCCAAGGCAGGAGGATTGCTTGAGGCCAGGAGTTTGAGACCAGCCTGGACAATATAGCAAGGCACCGTCTCTGCAAAAAATAAAAATAAAAAATAAGACAAAATAAAAAGCTACTCAGATGATTCTTATGTAGTCAGTCTGGCCTTAGGAACTAATATTAGTGTATCCCCTGGGCCAGATCAGCTTTGCCATCTGTTTTTATATGACCCACAAACTAAGAATAGTTTACATTCTTAAATGGTTAGATATGTGAAAATGATACGAAATTTAAATATCTGTGTCCATAAAGTTTTATTGAAACACAGCCACTCTTGTTGGGTTGCATGTTTTCTATGGCTACTTTTGCACCACAATTACAGGGGTAAGTTGTTTTAACAGACACTGTATGGCCTACAAAGCCTGCAGTACTGACTACCTGCACCTTTTCAGAAAAAGCTTGCTGGTGCCAGGTATATTACTTATCTCTCTCTCAGGTAACCACTGCAAGCCCCAGTATTAAAAGGAAAATTTCTAAGCTTTGAGTACTTGTGTTGGTCCAAAGGCTCTCGTTTGTCAAAAAAGATCCATTTATGAAAAACTGCTTGTAAATTATCTGTAAAGCTAATTATTTCTAGAATAAAACATTTTATTGTAATATAATTTCCTACTAAAGTATGGGAGATTTACCTTCATTTCATGAGTTTAGATGTTTATTTTTCTTTGAATAGAAAAAAAGAACTGTTTTCCTTTTTCTTTTCTTTTTTGAGACAG
The DNA here is from genome assembly GCF_030222135.1 of Aotus nancymaae. Taxonomy (NCBI): domain Eukaryota; kingdom Metazoa; phylum Chordata; class Mammalia; order Primates; family Aotidae; genus Aotus; species Aotus nancymaae. The sequence goes on from NW_026988428.1 coordinate 35,541,341, forward strand.
AGTCTTGCTCTGTTGCCCAGGCTGGAGTGCAATGGCACGCCATCTTGGCTCACTGCCACCTCCACCTTCCGGGTTCAAGTAATTCTCTTGCCTCAGCCTCCCGAGTAGCTGGGATTACAGGCATCCACCACCACGCCTGGCTAATTTTCTGTATTTTTTTTTTTTTTTTTTTTTTTTTTTGAGACGGAGTCTCGCTCTTGTTACCCAGGCTGGAGTGCAATGGCGCGATCTCGGCTCACCGCAACCTCCGCCTCCTGGGTTCAGGCAATTCTCCTGCCTCAGCCTCCTGAGTAGCTGGGATTACAGGCACGCGCCACCGTGCCCAGCTAATTTTTTTTTTTTTTTGTATTAGTAGAGACGGGGTTTCACAATTTTCTGTATTTTTAGTAGAGATGGGGTTTCACCATATTGGCCAGGCTGGTGTCGAACTCCTGACCTCATGATCCGCCCACCTCAAACTCCCAAAGTTTTGGGATTACAGGCATGAGCCACTGCACCCGGCCAAGAACTGTTTTTATACTTGATGAAGATATAAGATGTAAATATTTAGAAAGGGATGATGGTAAATGAATTTTATTCTAAGTGCAGCATTCAGCACCCAAATTAATTACGAAATTTCTATTTCACACATCAAATGTCCTTAGTAAAGCCTTCTGCTTACAAAATCATAGTTTTTGAATTCACTAAAGATGCTTAGTATCCCCCAGAATCATCAGTCTCCCACTTGACAACTCATGACTGATCCTTATTCAGAATCCTACTACCTCCTAGCTTTGCTTCCACCAAAGTTTAACAGTTTCCATTTCCTAATGGCTTCCTTTTGTTTTTCTTCTTCTCCTTTTCCCTCACCTAAAACAACATAAGCATTTGTTCATGAACCAATCAAGAGACATTTATTAAGCACCTGCTATATGCCAGGCACTGCAGGCACTGATTCAGTGATAGGAAATACCCTCCATGCTATCTCTAGACCTATATTTCCATCATGACCAAACCAAGAGACAAGAGAAATGGAAAGTATAGAGTACATTACTTTTAAAAATCCTGCCAGGCTTGATGCCTTATGCCTGTAATCCCAGCACTTTGGGAGGCCGAGGCGGGTGGATCATTTGAGGTCAGGAGTTCAAGACCAGCCTGACCAACACGGTGAAACCCTGTCTCTACTAAAAATACAAAAAAAATAGCCAGGCATGGTGGCGGGCACCTGTAATCCCAGCTACTGAGGAGGCTGAGGCAGGAGAATTGCTTGAACCTGGGAGGTGGAGGTTGCAGTGAGCTGATATCACGCCATTGCACTCCAGCCTGGGTAACAAGAGCGAAACTCCATCTCAAAAACTAAAAATAAAAATACAAAAATAAAAATTCTGTTGCCTGTCTCCTAAAGAGAGGTTTTGTAGGTGATTTTGTAAAGGCTTGTTCTGGTGGTTTTTAGGTCTTGGAGCATAGGCCAGTGCTTCTTTTATTGTTGCTTAGCTGCCCTGTGTAACCCCGGGGGACTGAAATTTCTCTTTCTCCAGAGAATTTATCTCCCACACCAGCTTCATTCTCTGCCATGTTGCCACTAAATTGCCTCCCAATTTGGCACGGTAGACACTGTTGAGAGGATCCAAGCTTGGCATAACATGCTGCTCTTTGCTACGTGACCTTTGGTAGGTGGTGTTCTTCTCCTGAGGTTTTGTAAAATGTATAGAGGACAATAATTCCTCCTTCACCCATACCTCATGGGAATCTTGTGAGGTTGAATGAGGAGGTTATTTAAAAGACTATTTTCATAGAGGGAGTTGCTATAGAAACACAGAGGGGTACAAGTACTTCAGAGAAGGGGTTTGGGGGAAGCCCTAGGCTATTTGTTTCTTTGAGAATCCAAGATATGGAAGAACCATAGCTCAGCCATTGATGTGTTTCAGGTGAACTCTAGGTCTCCTGCTTCCTCTTGCTTTTAGGATTAGGCTTTTTCTGCAGCATACTCCACCAGAACCAGTACACTCCAGTACAGGAAGAATTCACTGCAGTGAATTCAATATCAAACACAAGGGATGGTGGAGTGGGTGTTTCTAGAATGTATCTAGCTCAATACTAGTACGGCTTTTCCATTGGGAAGAGAATGATGTGACTCTGGTAGATTAGGAAAGGAAAGAATAGAAGATAAGAAGAGAACTTTAAAAAACATCCACTAATAACTGTGTATTGGGAGTCCATGGACTGATCATTGTATTGGAACTGTGGAGGGAAGCATAAGATTGGTTTCTGCCCTCAAAAACTAAAAGCCTAATTGTCAGGGATGGAGGTTAAAAAAAAAGTGGGGACTTTTCATATATGACCTTTATCAGGTTAAGAAAGATCTCTATTGCTAGTTTGTTGAGTACTTTTATTATGAAAGGTGTTGAATTTTGTCAAATGCTTTTTCTGCATCTATTAAGATGTTCATGTGGTCTTTCTCCTTTATTAATATGTTGCATTACATTGGTTGATTTCTAAATGCTTAAACTGTCTTTGCATTTCTGGGATAAATCCTACTTGGTCATGGTGTGTAACCCTTTTTATATTGCTACTGGATTTGGTTTGCTGGCATTTTTGTTGAGGCTCTCTGGGTCTATATTCATAAGGGATGTTAGCATAGAGTTTTCTTATGATGCCTTTGGTTTTCTATCAAGGTAATACTGACCTTTAAAATGAGTTTAGGAATGTTCAAACTATTCTCTTCTATTTTGTGGGAGAGTTTGTTTAATTCTTCTTTAAACATTTGGTAGAATGCATCAGCAGAACCATCTGGTCCTGGGCTCTTCTTTGTGGGGTTCATTTTTTAATACAAGATACAGAAGAATATTTATGGAACAATTCCATGTGAGAGAGACTTTTTAAGGATATAGATGTATGTTTTTATTTACACAGAAAATTTTTAGAAGGATATACAAAAAAACTGTCATCAAAGGTTATCATTGGGTAATGAGATGGAACTTGGTCTTATGTTCCTGTTTTCTTTAAAAAAATTATGATCATGCATTGCTCCAAAATTAAAAAGTAAAAAACTACTTAAAATGACTAGCATTTGGCCATTTGCTCTTTCACTCATGCAGCGAGATGTTAGGACTCTGTATTTGCCACTGGCCTGTCTCCTTTGGAATTTGCAGTCTAGTAGGCCCTTGCGTCTCTCAGCTTCATAGTCTGCCCTCCCTCTTCCCTATTTTATTCTCCATCAATACTGAATTACTGGTCAATTCTCTGGGAAAAAAAAAAAAACCTGCAGCTGCATGCTCCTATGCTTGCTTTCTTTTCTTTTCTTTTCTTTTTCTTTTTTTTTTTTTTTTTGAGATGGGGTCTCGTTCTTGTTGCCCAGGCTGGAGTGCAATGGCATGATCTCGGTTCACCACAACCTCCGCCTTCCAGGTTCAAGCCATTTTCCTGCCTTAGCCTCCCAGGTAGCTGGGATTGGGATTACAGGGATGTGCCACCACTCCTGGCTAATTTTGTATTTTTAGTTGAGATAGGACTTCTTTCTGTTAGTCAGGCTGGTCTCGAACTCCCAACCTCAGGTGATCCGTCCACCTTGGCCTCCCAAAGTGCTGGGATTACAGGCATGAGCCATCACACCTGGCCAGCTACTATGTTTTCATACATGTGATTTTTGTTCCCTTACCTCTCCATCCCTTACCCCTATATCTGCCGAATTAATTTTTCTTAATTCTTGTTTATCCTTTAAAGCCCCTTCCAAATATTAGTTACCTTCCTTTGTGAACTTCCCAGCTCACTCTCTTTTTTATTTCCCAGCCAAGGGGAAAGAAATCTCTCCCTCCTGCTGCCTCTCATATATTATGCATATTTTTGTTATTGAACTTTGTACTTACCCTGCATCATAATTACTAGCTCACATATGTGTCTTCCCTAAAAGTACAGTTTTATTCAGTGTTGTGTCCTGGAGCTTAGCACAACGCTTGGCACAGAATAGATGCTCAAAAATATTTGAATTAAATTGAATTCAGGAGGCAGGGCATTCTGGGTAGAATGAGCAATATAAACAAAGGCCAATGTTATGAATTACTAGAACCTGTTCTGAGGACATGAGCTAGTTTGGCTGATAGGAAAATTCACATTGCTGGGAAATATGATGTAAGTATTTTGGCAAGGCTGATATTGGGGGCTCTTGAAAGCCAGATAAAGCAGATTGAATATTGGTAAGTAAATACTGATTGAATGAAGAAGATTGAATATTGGTAAGTAAATATTGATTGAATGAAGAACATTTCTCACTTCCTTCCAGTCTTTGTTGAAATCTCTCTTCTCAATAGGCTTATCCTGACCACCTCCTTTAAAACTGTTCCCTCTTCATTCACCCATCCCCTGACTCTGGCATTCTTGATCTTCCTCTCCCTGTTCTTCCTCCTTTTCTCATAGCACTTAATCGTCTGTGTAGCACAGCCCATATTTTACTCATTCATTACAGTTTTTATTTATTGTCTGTCTTCCCCACTAGAATATAAACTCTGAGCCAGGACTAGCTTATTCACTGACAGTTCCCAAACACCTAGAACATTGTCTGGCACATAGTAGGTGTTCAGTCAGTATTTGTTGAGTGAATGAATCCTAAATTAGTGAATTTCAGTATCTTGTACAGAGCTGTCATAGAAGCTTAGGTATGATTCAAATGGCCTGTTTCTGAAAGAAACAAGTTTATTCTGTAAAACTGCCAAGGTTGTGCCATCTCTTTGTAATATAATCTGGGCAGGGCAGAGGGAGGGAGGTGTGGGGCAAAGGGAGATATATTGTATTAAGATTGCTTGTTTAAAAACCAAGTTGGGAAGTAAAAATTATTAAGGACTTTTGAGTTTATTTATTCCTTACCTAGAAATCATTGTTTCATGTGGTGACTCATACCCATGCTTTAATAATTTCTCTCTTTTTTTTTTCTCCACAGACCTTTGTAGTATTAAACAGAGGGAAAACTCTCTTCAGATTTAGTGCCACGCCTGCCTTGTATATTTTAAGTCCTTTTAACCTGATAAGAAGAATAGCTATTAAAATTTTGATACATTCATATCCTTTTCTGTAAATGTGGAGTGAGTGCAGCAATTGCATGGTTGCTTGTTTACCTTCCCAATATTTGACAACTGGATGATAGGTTAAGTTTTGTACTGATAGTGTAGTTAACTAGCCCATCAGTCAGAGGTTTAAGAGTAAGCTCCTGCCACATCCCACGCTGAGCTTCAGCAAATTATTATTTTTTCTTAGGATGATATTGTGGGAATCTGAAATTTTGTTGGTATCATTGTGCGGAACAAATTAAGATAAACTTTGTTGAAGTCTTAACTTCGTTTACTGTTCAAACTTCAGTGATTTCATTCCATGGTCAACTATTCAGCTTAATATATTAAAAGCTAATATTAGAGTCTTTTGAAAGCACTTCTTAAGTGACAAATAGTTGGATGAATCCTTTAGAAATCAGCTTTGAATTTTTTTTAATTTTTTGAGCAGTGAGCTTGGAAAGTGAGATAGTTCTCAGATGAAATAAACTCCTTGTTATAGAAGTTTAGATGCAGATTGTAGGATAAACAGGAATTTTTTCTGATATTTTTACTTGCCTTAAATAGAAGAATGCCAATTTATTCAAGTGGCCTGATTTACACCTTATTAACATAGGAGAGAGTGTGTGGCAAGTGAAAAATTATTTGATGGATTTAGCGATGTTGCATAGTGACTTTGAACTTCCATGGTTGAGTGGTATTTAACAGCATGTAGTCCCATTCTTCAAAGATTATTGTATCCTCCCAAGTAGGATGAGGGAACCAGCAGTGGCAACTTGGTGATTTGGTTTAGTACGTTTTTGCCACATTTTATTTACTCTTAAGAATTTAGCAATGTGGTTGTGAAATCTGTAGTTTATAAACAACACACTTCTGAAACCTGAAGATTTATAAGGAAATAAATAATTCACAATGGACTTCTTCTTTTCTGTTGGATCAGAAGATGGAGTGTTTTTTCTCTTCTGGTTCCAAAAAGCATGAAGACATATCCAGCTGTAATGAAGAAAAAAAAAAAAGTCTAGCTGTAAGAAATATTTTCTCTTTTTAAAATTCCACTGGTAGAATAAAGATAGTGAATGTCATTAACAAGAGACAGTGAATAAGTGGCAAGTGGGATATGGCCCCCAGGCTTGTTAAGTGACAGAGTTTGAGTAACTTGTGCTGACCTAAAATAGTTTAATTTTTCTCAGGCAAGATCAGAAAGAGAAAAATTCTGGATGGAACTGAAATGGTATTATGGTTTGCTATCCATAAACATTCCTTGACACTTTCAGAATGGATTTTGCTTTATTACCTAATCTTCAGAAGTAATGAAGAAGATTTTGATCTTTGGATCCCTTTGAAAGATGTCCTTGAAATCTTTACTTAACACGCCACAGTTGGTTTCCCATATTGGACATATTCAACACATATGGGCTATATTGGCTAATGCCTTGTCCCTAAAGACAATCCCTTTAGAAGGACTAGAGAAGGCTGGGTGTGGAGGCTCAGGCCAGTAATCCCAGTACTTTAGAAGTCTCAGGAGGTAAGATCACTTTAGCCCAGGGGTTCAAGAACAGCTTGGGCAACATAGCAAGACCTTGTCTCTTAAAAAAGAACAACTATGGGAAAAAAGTGAACCATTGCATGTAAAGTTTCGAATAAATACTTGTGTAAGATAATTACCTTACTAATGAATGAATACCTAGTTATATAGATTTACTTGATTTTCTTATCTGACAACTTTGGTTGAGAAACTACAAAGGTGTTGTACTAAGTGCAGAAATTGTTACAGGCTTAGTCCATAGTTGAGCTGAAAAGTGGTTAGAGGGGAACATGTTTCATCCAAAAGGAGTAGAACAGTGATGGCCCTTTTGAAAGAAGGAGAACAGCCATCCTGCCCCATCCATCCACAGTGGCATCCTGTATTTATGGTGGTGACCACAGTTTTCATTATTACCTTGCATTTTTCTCTTCTGTGCTTCATCTCCTTTCAGGTTATTGATTTAGATCTCCTGATTCCCAGTGGAAATGTGTTTGTCTTCTGAGAAAACGAAAGGCAGGCCAGGTTTTGTATGTTGCCCCTTGACTCTTCTCTACAGTATTTAGCATGATCATTATGTGCACTATTTTGACCAACTGTGTATTCATGACTTTTAGTAACCCTCCTGACTGGTCGAAGAATGTGGAGTAAGTAACTCATTTATTTGTATGCTTGTTTGTTTTAAAGATTTTTTAGTCACTGAATCTTGCTTTGCCACAGTTTACTCATCAAGGCGAAAAAAAATTAGTTATTGCCTCTCTTTATTTCACAGAGAAGGCTGAAAGTACATGTGGAATTTAGGAAGTATCCCTCCCTAGAAGTCAACGCTAGGAAGAGAGAGTATGCTCTGGAAATTACCACCCTTCACTCCACCCTTTCCTGTGCCAGGCACTGTATTGCCCTGCAGCCCCATCACCATCTTATATTCAGTTCCTGGTGATGCTGTTTTCTCCAATTTTAGGTTTTCCTGTTTTTTGACTCTCTAAGGTTAAAAACAGCTCTGGGGGGCCTCCTTACCTGCTTCAAAATGATCATGTACTAGATAGGAGCACAGTTAGTTCCGTGGAATACAATTCAGGACCCAATACAACATTCCAGAGGTCTTGGTTTGTGCATTTCAGTAAGTTTCCTTCAAAGCATTTCTTTTTCCTCCTCATTTCCTTCCTGCTGCATTGGTTGTGCCCTTTCTGTTTTGTCTCTCTTAGTTGAAACCACACTTCAGGCAAGTGCTAACTTAAAAGGTTCATTTAAAGTTTCTGTCCAGAAATTACCTCAAGCTCTTCATTTCTTTGACAGGTACACGTTCACAGGGATTTATACATTTGAATCACTAGTGAAAATCATTGCAAGAGGTTTCTGCATAGATGGCTTTACCTTTCTACGGGATCCGTGGAACTGGTTAGATTTCAGTGTCATCATGATGGCGTAAGTTCTCCCCTTACTTTATTGGTGTTCTGGGTGTGATTCTGTGTGTGGAGTTGTAATCCTGGGTCTCTTTGTAGGACAGTGTTTGTAAGTGTGCATTTGTGGACACAGCTGTATGAGGAATTAATGGATAACCATGTAAGGTCCTATGGACTTATGTCTATGATTCTTGCTTGTGAGGGCCTCTTGTGGTTCAGGTAATGATAACGTGTTTATGTGGGAGAAGGCAAGCAGAGGCTTTACAGCTGGGAGAGAAAGTAGGAGGTGAGTTCCCATGGACACTCTCTCATATTTTATTCATCCTTATAACATTGATCAAGGTTTGCACACCTATCATTACAAGGCCTCTGTGAAGACTTGAAATTTTTTAAATGTAAAAAACCTTCAGCTGAAAATGAGTTTCCTGGGTATGTCTTACCGCATGTAATTTAATGAGGCTGGCCAGGTGTTGCAGACTTCAGAGCACATTTTAGAGTCAAAACATGAGCCAAGATATCCAAACTGGCACCTCCTGAAGAGTTACTAACCAGAATTTCGAACTATTGCTCAAGATCAGTGTAACTCCACATTGGTATGTTACTGCTCTTGCTCATTTGTGTTGTTTTAGCAATAAAAATGTATCTTTGGGAAACTTAGCTGATGATAGAGGCTTTATAGCAAGCTTATTATTTTTATTTCCAGGTTGGGGAAGCATTTTGTGGTTTGGGAGTATAGTGGGGGTGGTGTATCGGTTTTTCGTGTATGCATGATGTGTAAGAAAGAGTGCATTTGAATATGTATTGATCTGAGCATCCAGTGGAAAGATGTATTTCAGCTGTAAAATGTGAATAAATGATATGCATCAAATACTTGAAACTGAAACTGATTTTCTGTTATATAAAGGCAATGTCTTACTTTCTAGCCTTATGAATACACATTGGTGTTCATTTAAAAATTTTAAGTGTCCTTGCTAGGCATAAGCTTGTAATTAAAATGAGCACTTAACACAGTATTTGCTCTGATCCCATGATTTGGATATTCCTGAGCCCTGCTTTTGTATGTCATAGGCCGAAACTTCATTTATAGACATGACTACAATCATGATTACAACTCTTGAATAAGTCATATATACAGACATTTAGTCAATTTTGCCATTGTTAACTACAGAGTTACTTGAATGTAGATTTGTTTTTGTGGGCTCCTGCTGCAGAAATTTGTCTCCCTCTCCTAAGATACTGTTCACAAAACTTGGGAACATAAGCCTTTGATACCTCCTGACCTTTCTTTTTACTAAAAAGAGTGAATGGGCTGACAGTAAAGCCATTCTGATTGGGATCAGCACATGACTATGCTGATTAAAGGAGTAAATTCCAAGAACCTCGTGTTCTAATATACTTTTGAATTCTCCTTGCCCAATGTTCCTTAAATGTTTATATTTTGAAACTTTTCTTTTTCAAGGAAAAAAATGAAATCATAGCTTGTATATAAGACCCTTTCTTCCCCCCATTCTCAAACCCTCACCCAGTGGTACCATTACAAGTTAACTTTGGTTTGATTCTGCAGGTATATAACAGAGTTTGTAAACCTAGGCAATGTTTCAGCTCTACGCACTTTCAGGGTACTGAGGGCTTTGAAAACTATTTCGGTAATCCCAGGTAAGATGGTCCGGGGTTGGTGTTAGGTGTTGGGATAGGGCCCTGACGTGACGTATTGTACTTTTTGTTTTGTTGTGGTTTTGTTTTCTCCTTTGGTGTTTGTGTTTGTGTCTGTGTTTGTCATTTGTGTCTGTGTGTGACCTCCCTTACTACAGATATGTGACAGAGTTTGTGGACCTGGGCAATGTCTCAGCGCTGAGAACATTCAGGGTTCTCCGAGCTTTGAAAACTATCTCTGTAATTCCAGGTGAGAAAATTTGTACATAAGACTGAATTTGCCACATCTCCTCTTTCTCCTCCATTCATTTTGTCCACCATTCTAAACCAGCATCAATACAGTTGATATGGCCTTGCATTCTGCATGTTTTTCCTGGTAGACATTCTCTGGAATGGTCATTTGGTCCTCAGGCAGTTTCCTCTGAGTGCTTGCCAGGCATGCAGCTCCCATTCCATCCATGCTATTGAAAAAGCACGTGCTTCACAATCACTTGGATCTCACCATATTTGAAGAAATTGTCACAGAGCTAGCTGTCTCTTTGTATATAAATCATTTGCTTCCTGGCTCCATGGAATTACAGTAATTTTGACATTTGCCATCATTTCATTGCTTGTGATTTCTAGGCTTCCTGTCGCATGGTTTGTTGATGAAACGTTATTCAGAGAATTATACTTTTACTATTACTGTATTAATGGAATTTTTTAATCACAGAAGAGATCTACCCAATTAACTAATCCAGAATCAGAGACAAATTTAAGAGACTTGGAGTTAGTGAACTGCACTTATTGAATAATCACTGTCTATCATGTTCTACTGCTATCTGTCTCACTAGAATAAGAATCAGTAGACATCTACTGTACTTATTCAGGGTTCATTCTCAAGCATAAATCCCAATGAAAGTTTATTCAGGCACTGTTAAAAAAAAAATCAAAGGTAAGATAAGATACAACTAAAGGTATGGGCAACAAAAAGTACAGAAGTTTGAGGGGGAAAAACAGAATCAGTGGGTGGGTTGAGAGTTAGTTGATTGACAATCTCTTTAAAATTTTTGCCTTTTTCTTTTTGGTTCTGGTTGAGCTAGCCCAGTGGTTCTTAACCTTTTGAAGGTTTGGATCCCTTTGAGAATCAGATGAAAGTTCACAGACCCCCCCTGAAGCCCATCCATGGACCCCAGGTTAAGATTCCTTAATTTAATTTAAATCATTGCTACTGGGTAATACTTATCTTTCTAAAGACAGTCTTAAAATCTTAAAGGAAAGATACTTTAGTATTGTGAATCTAAGATATACTGGCACTGACTTGGCAGAGGTGAAGACTGTGTTGTTGCTCTTTGGACTTCAGTTGTGTTCAAGGGGTTTCAAGAAAAACTCCGTAGAGACCAGGCTTTCTACAACAGTTTTGTAGAAACAGGAACTTGGAGAAAGAACAGAGGCATCCTATTCTTGACATCACATGGCTCTTCCCCTTGTGGCTGACTCAGAAATATATCTTTTTTAAAAATTCATTTTTATTTTCTGTTTTAGAGACAGGGTCTCTCTCTGTTGCCCAGGCTGGAGTATAGTGGTACAATGATGGCTCACTGCAGCCAGTGATCCTTCCTTCTCAGCCTTCCAAGTATTTGGCACCCCAGGTGCATGCCACCACACTCAGCTCATTTAAAAAATATATATTTTGTAGAGACAGGGTCTCCCTGTGTTGCCTAGGCTGGCTGCCAACTCCTGGGCTCAAGCAGTCTTCCTGCCTCAGCCTCCCAAAGTGCTGGGATTACAGGCATGAGCCACTGCATCTGGCCCAGAAATATTTCTTTTTCCCCTTTTCAACATTATCTCAATAGCAGATAGAGAAGGAAGCACAAAGATAGAATCCTGGAGAGGGCAGTCTTGGAATATGGTTTACTGAGAACCTCAAAGAAGGTAAATTCATCTCTACTTACAAATTTGGGCCATAGAGTGGGCCAGTAAATTAGTACCCTATCAAAGATTAATTCCTTTATTTTTAGCAATGGTAGCTGCCTTCCTATCAACCAGAGGCTGGGTGTCAGTTGGAATATATACTTCTTGGCAAAAAACTGCAACCCTGACTTACCAAGATTTAATTTCTAGCCATTTTAAATCTGCTTAAGCCCAGCTCATTCTCCACACAGCCTCAGATAGCTCACTGATGGTGGCCTAATCCTTAGGCAGGCCTTGTCTTATTTTTTGAGGCATCTGGAGTGTCAAATCTTTACTTTCATTTTTCCTATGGTCTCTCTCCTCCTCTGGCCCCTTTTAAATATGATTTCGTGTTTTCTGCTCATTTCCTCCATCGTACTCTGCAAGGCATCTGTCTCTTTATGTTCTTGTGATCTCAAAACTTCTCTCCAGAATGAAATTGGAAAGCTGTATTCTGTTCACTAACTAGGGCAGCAGATGCTATCTGTAGTCTAGCTCATAGCTTCTGTCTCTATCTCTGCTATATGGTTAACTTTTGACCATGGCATTTCTGCAGGAACTCTTGACTGGTGTCACATTATTTATTCTTTATATATATCCTTAATATGTCATGTTATTTATCCTTTATATATGTATCTGGAATATATGCAGCATCTAACACAGTGCCTGGCCCATAGTAGTGCTCCATTGTAGTAGCAGCAGTTATTATTATAAAGAAGAAACCTAAGCCAATAGAAAGGGTTTGTATCAAGATTTAGACATCAACTTCAGCTTCACAGTTTGAAATAGAGTCCCAGATTCCTATTTCTAGAAGCACCCCCAATTGTGCTGGCTTTGGGAGGCTAACTGGGGTGGAAAATAACATTAAGGGATAGTAAAGCCAATAATAGATCACTGTCAGTAAGTGATATATTTGGTTCTTGAATTAAGCGTAGCTCTCAATCTCAATCTTTTTGCTTCCTATTCTACCTTTTAGAGTTAGCAAGAGAAATCCGGTAATGAAGTTTCCCTCATGGGGAGTTTTCTCTCATCCTATGGGAAATTCTGAAATTGCTGATTATGCTTTCTCCCATAGAGCACTGTTGTACTGTTCCTACCTGCCTGCTATGCAATCTCCTTCCAAGGCAGGAGCACCAGTGTATGAGTCAGTGGATCTGGGCCATCTCTTGCTTGGAAGTCTAAGTCATTTTGATTCTTGTGTGGTAGAGCTAGGCCATGGTTCCCCCTTGGTAAAAACCATTGTTTTGTATACCAAGTTTTCTCATGGATCACTTCAGTGGAATTGTTGCTCTGTTTGTCTTCTCTAGTTCCCAGTTTGGTTATAGGCTATTGCCAAGGGTGTCAAAAACAGAATGGGAGTGAGAGCAACCACTGACCTAGAGCCTGCAAGGTCTCACAAAGCCCCCCATGTATCCACTTCCTTTATCAGAGCTTTTCCTTTCCTACAGCATTTACCCACCCCCGACCTGGGCTGATTCTGTCCTCCCTCTTCATGTCTTTGGTAGATACTCTGAGTATGTCAGGGCTGCCAGGACTCCCAAGGAATGCACAGTAAGATGCATCAGTTAGCTCTGGCCTTTTCTATAAGAAATGCCTTATTTTAGAGCTTTCTTGTAGCTCAGAAAAGACCAAATCCACCTTCTGACACTTTTTACTTGCTAACTTGACTTGGATACATACTATTTATGGTTTCCGTTTTGCTTCAGAGCCGTGAACTTGGAGAACAGTGTACACAAGCTCTGTGCTAAAAGGGTCAGTTATAGAGGTGACCCTTTCTAAATTTTCTTTAGTCTAGAATTGGCCAGGTTCTCCTTGACATTGAAATATTCTGCCTAAAAGTTTATATGTCTTAAAACTTTGTTTTCACTTTGTATTTGTCTGAGTCCTGCAGAAAGTGAACTTCTAAGTGACTCTGCCAGAAGTTTCGTCCTCTGCATGCTTTGATCATGTGCCACAGGGCTGACATGCCCAAAGAAAGGGTGAGAACCTCAAAACAGTTTCTCAGGTTCTTCTTAGACAGCAGCACTTAGTAGTGTAAGTATTAATAGAACTGGTTGGGAGAACCTCACTCGTCAGTTCTTTTTCATTTCTATCATTTAAATGGCTCCTCCAAAGCACTGCTTATCTACTGCTCATTAGCACTTATTTAATTTCATTCCAACCTCTTGAGAATTGTACTTTCTTGATTATTTTTCTCTTGGATATTTTATTTCTCTGCTTTCATTTCTGTTACTTTCACTCCTAATCAGTGGGAACCGACAGGAAGCAGGGGAAATGATAGGCCTTTCTTTTTCCCACTCCAGTTTTCACAAAGAAAGCATTTTCTTTAAATGTATACTTTGTGAATGTGGCAATTTCTGCTGCATAATGATGGAAGATAGAAAATGTTTTAAGACTATATCCTGATTCATTGTCTCTGTTAAACTATTCTGGTTATTAATTCTATTGCCTTTGTATTTCTCCTTTTCCCACATTGCTTCTTAGGAAAGATAACTAAAGTTTAACAGTGGTCCTATGTGAAAAAACACTAAATACTCACAGGATTCCACTGGCCCATCTTTGAGAGCTAGTTTAGTTTTGGTTACACTTTGTGCTGTAAATCTGGTCTCTAATAAAGAAATCTAGAGTCCCCAGATCTCTCTCTAATTACTGTTACTCTGAAGAACCTTCAAGAACTATCACTGTAGGCTGGGTGCAGTGGTACACACCTATAGTCCCAGCTAATCAGGAGGCTGACTCAGGATTACTTGAGCCCAGGAGTTTGAGGTTTCACTGAGCTGTGACCACACCTGTGAGTAGCCACTGCATTCCAACCTGGGCAGCTTAGTGAGATCTTGTCTCTAAATAAATAAATATTATTGCCAGGCTTGCAGTTGCAGCAGGAAAGTCAACACGACACTATTTACCCCTGGGATTTGTCTGAACCCAAGCCTGACTCTGGAAACAGGGCAGTTCTTTCCCTGGGTTGAGAACTGCTTGTTACTGCTACTGAAGCCTGTTTGAATGTTAATTTTGTAAGGGAATTAGCTCACATTACTTTAAACCACTTACATTTCTCAACCTGAGCTACAAACTAGGGAATATGAATTAACTTTATTTATTATATATATATATTTTGAGACAGTGGTTTTGCTCATCACCCAGGCTGGAGTGCAATGATGTGATCTCAGCTCACTGCAACCTCCACCTTCTGGGTCCAAGCTATTCTCCTGCCTCAGGCTCCTGAGTAGCTAGGATTATAAGCATGCGCCACCACACCTGGCTAATTTTTGTATTTTTAGTAGAGATGGGGTTTCACCATGTTGGCCAGGCTGGTCTTGAACTCCTGACCTCAGGTGATCCACCTGCCTCGGCCTCCCAAAGTGCTGAGATTACAGGCATGAGCCACCATGCTCGGCAAATTAGCTTTATTTATAATCTGGCCATCCCAATGTTGAAAGATTTTGACTCCAATATGCATGACTGATTTCTCTGGACATAGCACATAGGCAGGCATTGTTCATTTATTCAAAGGATTCCTGGGCATTGTGAGAGGTTCAGAGGTACTTTTGGACATAGAGTAGAATTCTTCACCTGCTTCTCAAAATTCCTTAAATATCCAGCTTTCCCTCCTGTCACTGACCATTCTCTACATTGAATCCAGCTGTCTTTTCTTGGCCTATAGTATTAACTGTTTCTACTCAGACACACACCAAAGTGAGCTAATGTTAGCCTTTTCCAAGAGTTCTCACTGTCCAATTTGCCCCCACGTGGCTTCTGTTGCACCCTCTGTTGTGTAGGAGTCTTTTGAAGAAGCATTCTGCTCTGTTTGGGATAATTGGTTTTCAGTCAGTATCTTGCTTGTTCTGGCATGTGATGTTGTGAGCCAATAGAATAAAAAGACAGTGTCTCTGTACCACCAGAATGGTGGCATTCTACATTTCTGGCTTGTGTCAGGTCAGGAATTCTACTAACAGCTTTTTGCCTTTATTGACAGGTGTTGATGGTATGAGGGAGGACTTTCAGGCAGTCACAGCTGGCAAGACTGTAGAGCTTGAGCTTAATAAATGACTTGACGACGGCATCTCCATAAATTGGGATTGATGCCTGCAAATATGGCCATTTACAATTAATCCTAATGGAAGGAAGAAGAGTCTTGGCTGAGACCAGTGTATAGTTCAGTGATTGTTGATATTTAATATTGCTGTGTGATCATGTGCCTTCCTTTACCTGAAAACATTAAGACACATCACCTTTCTTCTTCTTTTTCCCTTGCCTTCTCATTTTCTCTTGGTGATCTGGATGGGAATCTTGGAGACTAAACTTTTTAGATGGCTGTCGTTAATGTTATTTAGTGATTATCCTTGCTTAATTAAGATTTGTTTCTCTGACCCTCTGTGAAGTATAAGCAGCTGAATACCACTTCCAATTAAGTTTCTACTTTAAACATCTTGAAAGCTAACTCACCAATGAGATCATCTAAGCCCCAGACTTCAAAGCTGAGGCTTGAAAAGTGTCTTTTTAGCTTCCTCGACTCCTGTTTACACATTTCTTCAGCAGTAACATCTGGCTTATGGAGAAGAGATGTTAAACCAGCTGACTGTGGTGAGCATTTAGGTCCATCCCCAGGAAAGTGATGAGTTATGTCAGATTAGTTGGGGTCATTTCTGGCTGCAAGTAACAGGACACAGGAATGATTCAGGGAACCAAAGGGCTGGAATGCACTTGTGCTTCTGGGAAGCCAGTAGAAACCAGAATGCAGAGCCAGAAAGCCACAGGTACCAGGAAGTACTTTGTCTCCATCTCTCTTCTCTCCAAGTGTCTATTTCTCTCTCTCAGCATACTAACTTCCTTTACTTCTCAGTCATATCTTAATATGACAGAATATGGCTACCACTTAGTTTCCAAATTTATTTATTACATTCCCACCTCATGAAAAGATTACTCAACTGTCTCTTATCCTGTTCCAAATTCCTGTAGGAAAGGATCTGGATTTAGGTCAGATGTCCACCCAGGCATCTGCATCTACTGAGAGAAGGTGACCTTGTACAGACATGGCTGCTGAGAGTTCATTCTTACGGAACAGGAGATAGTTGGAACTCATGGCCTAGAATTTCCAGTTATATAGGTCTGGAATTGTCAAAGAGTTTCCAGCCCAGAAAAATCAGATTCTACTCATGCTAAAAGTGTATGCTTTTCAAATTATTTACTTACAAACTCAGATTATTTACTTACAAAATTGGTTTGGCTATTTTGTAGTATTATACTCTTGTTACTAATACAGAGGACAGCTTACAGCTCATTTCTCAATTCAGTAAAATAGCGATGGTAAAGTCCTTTAACAGTCATCTGGTGTTTTAAAAAGTGATTATCTGAATCGTCTGGAGAGATGGCTGTATAAGTCTCACAACAAAGTCCAGGAAAAGAAACTCTACAACCATTTTTAGTGACCCATTCAAGTATTCTTTTTTAAATCAATCTTTGACTTGAAAACAGTAAAATTGCATAATTTTAAAAGCCTGGGATTGAATTATTGACTCAATATAGACCCCCTCCACCCAGTCAAAATATAATGAGGACTTCTGTGTTCCTTAGCAACTGAATGGAAATAAATTCCATTTCACTGGAACAATTTTTACTTCTTGATGGCTGCTTTCTACTTTATTTCACCAGTGCCTTCTTACCTAGCTATGTGATTATGGTACGATTTTTCAGGGCCTTAGGTTTAAAAGATAGTTTGAAGTTTCAGTTTCTTAATCTCAAACAAATAAACATCTCTGCCTTATTTTGAAAGACTTTTAGAGAAGATTCTTCAGCTTCTCCACCACTGCCCACTGCTATGTAGTGCTATGTTTATCCATGTTCTGTAGACGAGAAAATGAGACCCTGAGAAGTAACCTTAAATTCGATTTGAAGCACAATAGGTCATAAGCAGTGACTGGGCCAGGACCAGAATACCAGCTTTCTGATTCCCTGTCTGATGCTCTTTTTTGCACAGCCCCTTGAGGAGAAAAAGAATCAGATTAGAAATGCTTTGTTTCCTGGAGCCCAGGCAAGCTCTCCATAATTTCTTTGTGGCCACAGTCTCCATGGAAGGCTCTTTGTTGGCCATGTCCTATGGATAACCTGGTATCTGGGCACATAAAGACTCATTTGGACCCAAAAAGCATGAACCTACAACCATATTTTTCTGTATCTCCTATAGTGATAGGATCTCTCCCTGTGCAATTAAGAAATATACCTTCAGTCTACATTTGAGTCAGTGTCTTGCATTTAAACTTCAAATTAAAAATTTTTTATGTTTTCGTTTTTAATTTAGGACAGAAAAAAGATAATTGTAGAAAGAAGGGGAATATATGTGATACAGAAAAAGTGTATTTTTAAATGGAATAAGTCAAAGTATAAATACTAGATTAATAATAACCTTTTCAATACTCTGGCATTTCCAGGGTCTTTGGCAAAATATTATTGTACCTTCTCACTTCTTATTGGCTTTTAAACTTCCCAGTGGTTTTCTTTCCACCTGGAGACCTCCTCGATTCCTTATTTTTCCATTTGTTTCTTTGACAAATATTTGCTGAATACCTACTGTGGGCTAGGCACTGTAGATCCTGCCGTGAACACAATAGATGTAAAACATCAATTATAACCATAATAAATGCTACAGAAGAAAGTATAAGATGCTACTGAGACACTAGTAACAATGGGGAGGGAGAAGAGTGGCAAAGTCAGAAAAGGCTTTTCTGGAAGAATTGATGTTTGAACTGGACCTTGAAGAATGAATAGGAGTTAGGCAAAGAGGACAAGGTAATATAACAGGGAGCATTCCAGGCAGAGGGAGCAGCAGGTATGAAGGCCCTAAGGCAAGTAAGAGCTTGGCTTTTGTGGGGAACTAAAAAGTAGTCAGAGATGGGAAAGCGTTCCCAGGAAGAAGGGGCCACATGTTGTTGGTAGAAGGAGCTTTGTTTTGCTTTTTCAAATGTATTCACCTCAAAATGGATACTTCCAGAATATTTTTTTTATTTTTATTTTTGCTGACCTGTTATTATTCTCATGGTATAAAAATAAAGTGGCCATATTTCAAGAGTGGTGCTGTGGGGAGGAGTAGCAGCCAGTGGCTAAGAGGGAGGCTGGGGGAGGTGGGGAGGGCTTTGAGGTGCCTCTGATTCCAGGGATTCTGTCTCCTCAGGCCTGAAGACAATTGTGGGTGCCCTGATTCAGTCTGTGAAGAAACTGTCAGATGTGATGATCCTGACAGTGTTCTGCCTGAGTGTTTTTGCCTTGATTGGACTGCAGCTGTTCATGGGGAACCTTCGAAACAAGTGTGTTGTGTGGCCCATAAACTTCAATGAGAGCTATCTTGAAAATGGCACCAAAGGCTTTGATTGGGAAGAGTATATCAACAATAAAAGTAGGTGTCCTCTTCTCTGCAAGAGGAATAGGAAAAGTCTATTACTAGTTCACATGATCAGAAGCTACCACAGGGCTTAAAAAAGTAGTTGTAGGCCGGGCGTGGTGCCTCACGCCTGTAGTCCCAGCATTTTGGGAGGCTGAGGCAGGAAGATCACCTGAGGTCAGGAGTTTGAGGCCATCCTGACCAACATGGAGAAACTTCGTCTCTACTAAAAATATAAAATTTGCTGGGCATGGTGGTGCATGCCTGTAATCCCAGCTACTCGGGAGGCTGAGGCAGGAGAATCGCTTGAACCCAGGAGGTGGAGGTTGCAGTGAGCCGAGATTGCACCATTGCACTCCAGCCTGTGTAGGAAACAAGAGTGAAATTCCATCTCGAAAGAAAAAAAGTAGTTGGAGATGGAAAGGAATGGCAGTGCTACTAGAACTAGCCCTGTGAAATTATTCCTTTCCTCGAGGTAGGATTGTGTTCAGAAGCTCTTGAACATCAGCCCTTTCTCCCTTCGTCGCATGTACCCCTAAACTTTTGCTTTGAAATTTAGGCTTAGAAGCTTGATAAAAATTATTTTTTCCCTAGCTGAGTTAGTTAGGATATTTACACATTTAGTCCAGAATGTATCTATGGAACTCAAGTTTTCTTAATATTACTAAGACCATCACAGTCTATCTAGCCTAGGCAATCAGGTGATCTCCAAGGCACTATTCAAATCCTATTGCAGTTAGAGAGTTTTAATCATTTTATTTGAGGAACCAAAGTACTTAGGTCTTTTCTTAAGGAAACTTTGATGTAATGATACTGCTTTAGACTCATGAAAAAAAGTTAGTGATGTCACTATTAGTCATTCCTGAGAAAATAAAGTCAGTTTAGTAGCCACAGGAAAATGTTGCAAAAGGCCAGGCATGGTGGCTCATGCCTGTAATCCCAGCACTTTGGGAGGCTGAGGCGGCTGGATCACCTGAGGTCAGGAGTTCAAGACCACCTTGGCCAACATGGTGAAACCCTGTCTCTACTAAAAATACAAAAAAAATTAGCTGGGCATGGTGACTCATGCCTATAATCCCAACTACTCACGAGGCTGAGGCAAGAGAATTGCTTGAACCTGAGAAGTGGAGGTTGCAATGAGGCGAGACCACACCATTGCACTCCAGCCTGGGCAGCAAGAACCAAACTCTGTCTCAAAAAGAAAGAAAAAAGAAAATGTTACAAAGAAGATTTCAGGGACATGTGCTGGAAAGGAAAACATGCCTTCTAATTTAAAATAGGACCTAGTATCTAACGACCAATTAGCTCAAAAATATCTTTGATAAAGACAAGTTGTAAGGATAGAAGAATAGAGTGGTATAAAGGGCTTTAGAACTCAGAAAACTTACTTTTAGGCCCTTTTGTTTCAAGTACCAGAGTCTAGCATATAGATTTGAAGTATGAATGAAAGTTGGGTATCTGTGAAAACTATATTGCATCAAGGACTTTGGGGTAGCACTTTTAATTTGTAAATATTTATAAGAAAATCATTAATGGGAAAGAATTCTTACCAGCTGCCACAGCCATTGGAAAAGATTTATGAGCCAAAGTCAGTAACTGTTTCTGCTGGGGCTAGTTAGGAACAGTGTAACCTTATTCTCTGATTCACTTAAATCTGCCTGTTCATTTCCTGCCTCTTCAAACTTTTCTAGCAAATTTCTACACAGTTCCTGGCATGCTAGAACCTTTACTCTGTGGGAACAGTTCTGATGCTGGGTAAGTAGCTCACCTAGTTTTATTCTCTTTCCTTAAAATAATGTACCTATTATTAGTTGGGTCAAAATAGACAATATTTTTACTTTTCTTTGTGCTCACGTAGTAGACCTTACAATTGCATGTGACCTATCGGTTGACATAGATTTTCTTTCTGTTTCATATTTGTCCATCTAAAGTTGACATTTTACTAGTAAGTGACTGTGCTTGTAGTCTCAAGCCAAAATCAAAGAATCTAAGGATAGAATCAATAATACCAGATAGCTTACCTGCCTCTTGGGGACTCCTCTCATCCTATAGTACGGTAGAGAGTAAAGATACCGTCTTAGTGATAATTATGCATCCTAGGATGACCCAAAATATGTTTGACCTGACAGCATAGAGGAGGAAAAAGAGTAGCAATGTAGTATTGGAGTCCTGATCATGATACTTCCTGCTCTGAGACCTTTGGCAAGCCATTTAACATATCTGGGCCTTGATTTTTTTCATCCATAAAATGGATTTATTTAATAAGCCATGCTCTCTCTTCCTTGCATTGGTTACTGTAAAGATCCACTTACATTACATGAAAGTGCTTTGTAAACAGAGGGCTTTATAAATGTAGGGTGGTGGTAGTATCATTTCTCAGAGTATATTGGTCCTCTAAGAACTGGTATTTTAACATGACCACAATATTTAGAAGCCCATTTAATTTCTATATTAAAGTAGATTACTAGAGATTACATTGAAAGAAATATGAGGTGAATCTAAAAGCAGGAGAAATGGTGTAACCGAGGTCACTGAAATGTCCATTATAACTTAGGTTGTCACAGTGAGTGTAAAGAAGACAAAGATGATTAAAAGGAACTTCTAGCTGTTTGTCATTTGGGATAGTAGCTAAGTTAAATTTGATTGAATTACACATTGATATGAATGTAGAACAGTACTTCTCACACTTTGGCATGTGTAAGAATCACTTGGCATACCTTTTAAAAATGCAGATTCATAGATCCCATATCCAGAACTTTTAATTCCTAGATTTGGGTAAGGACACAGGAATCTGCATTTTTAAAGGACATGCCAGGTGATTCTTATCCTAGGCTGTCTCCAAAAGTTGGCTAGCTGCTTACTTCCTTCTTTTTCTTTTTCTTCCAATTTGTTAGCCTGGCTCTATTGATGGTTATTTATTACCTCCAAGGTCATGGAGTAAATAGAATTACGTTATTTATTATCTCCAAGGTCATGGCTGGGTGGAATTATGTTGAAAAGTCCTAAACTTCCCTATCTTCCTTCAGGCAATGCCCAGAGGGATACCAGTGTATGAAAGCAGGAAGGAACCCCAACTATGGTTACACAAGCTTTGACACTTTTAGCTGGGCCTTCTTGGCATTATTTCGCCTTATGACCCAGGACTATTGGGAAAACTTGTATCAGTTGGTGAGTAATACCTCTTTTCCTTTGGTCATAAAGTTTACATGAGCATATATGGGGTTGGGGACATTCTATGTGAGCATATATGGGGTTGGGGACATTCTGTGTGAGCATATATGGGGTTGGGGACATTCACCGTTAGTGAAGATATTATACAAGATCTAATTGTTGTGTTTCCCACAGTCAGCTGGTTTTTGATATTAAGTGAATTCTGTCAGTTCTCGTTCCCATTTTTAATGTTCAGTCATGTATAGCTGTAGACGCTTACAGCCTTGACAGCCTCTTGTCTGGCCTGGGAATCTGCTATCTCTATCTGCTTCCTATTGTTCATTCCCTGCAGCATATCGCCTTTTGGATAGTTGGGCTTAGGGTTTCTTTTTTGTTTTGTTTTGTTTTTGAGGTAGGTACTGCGGGCATGTACCACCACACCTGACTAATATTTCTACTTTTTGGAAAGTTGGGGTTTCACTCTGTTGCCCAGGCTGGTCTTGGAACCTCTGGTCTCACGTGATCCTCCCATTGTGGCCTCCCAAAGTGCTGAGATTATAGGAATGAGGCACCATTAGGGCATCTGTTTAAGAAATATTAAACACCTCTGTGCAAGGCACTGTATAGATGGAATTTCCATAAGGACCTTGAAGTATAAATATATCAACATTTTTAAGATTTGTAACACATTTGGACTTGTTCAAGCAGGTCGTACAGGTAAAAATAAGGTCAGTAACATTCTATCGGGCTGCATTGGTGACTCTGGACAAGTCATTTAACTTTGCTGGTTGTAATGAAGTTAGTGTAACTATTTGCTAAGAGTCTTACAGCTTAGAAATTTTATGACAGTCCTTTGTTTTCTCTTTGGCTCTGTCATTTGGTGATGCTAGTTACTTTGAAAATGAAAAACATGTCCCCTCAGGCATGAAGGAACCTCTTTAAGGGAAGTTTCTAGTTCAAATCTCTGAGTTAATTCTTACCTTTCTGTTGGACAGCTGGAGTTCCCTCAGGTCGAATCTTTCTCATGAAATATTTGTGATTGATGCTAACTAGCTTGCTTACTTTCTTTTTTTCTTTCTTTCTTTTCTTTTTTTTTTTTCATGAAATTTTGTTCTTGTTGCCCAGGCTGAAGTGCGGTGGCGCGATCTTGGCTTACTGCAGTCTCCAATTCCCAGGTTCAAGTGATTCTTCTGCCTCGGCCTCCCAAGTAGCTGGGATTACAAGCACGTACCACCACACCCAGCTAATTTTTGTATTTTTAGTAGAGATGAGGTTTCACCATGATGGTTGTCCAGGCTGGTCTCGAACTCCTGACCTCAGGTGATCTGCCCATCTTGGCATCCCAAAGTGCTGGGATTACAGATGTGAGCCACCACACCTGGACCATTTTGTGGTTAACAGAATAAAGATGAAAATTCTGTAATAGTGGGTTGCATGTACATAACGTAAAGCCCAGTTTCCTTCTGCTTTTTTTTTCTCCCCACTATCCTTCATGTCCTATATTCATATCCTTTTAAAACTCATCCTATTGCAAAAGAATAAGGAAGGGTGTCACTCAGGATGGGAATTTCCTGGCCGGGCACAGTGGCTCATGCCTGTAATCCCAGCACTTTGAGAGGCTGAGGTGAGTGGATCACTTGAGGCCAGGAGTTTAAGACCAACCTGGTAAACGTGGTGAAACCCCATCTCTACTAAAAATACAAAAATTAGCCAGGCATGGTGGCACATTCCTGTAATCCCAGCTATTTGGGAGGCTGAGGTGGGAGAATTGCTTGAACCTGGGTGGCAGAGATTGCAGTGAGCCGAGATCATGCTACTGCACTCCAGCCTGGGCAATAGACTGAGACTCCATCGTAAAAAAAAAAAAAAGGGATTTCCTATGACTTGGACCTGATTTCAGAGACACAATTTGTTTGTTAATGCTATTTGAGGACTACTAGATTAATAAGCTGCAGTTTTGTATTCTTTTCTTTATAATTATCTTAGCCCAAAATCAAACTTTTTTTTATGAAAGGAGTATATAGGGAATATTTAGAAATGGAAGGGGATTTTTTTGTTGTTGTTGCAATGGTTGGGAGATTACTACTGCCATTTAATGTGAGTTGAGGATAAGCAAAACCGTTCAACCTTTGGGAGTACTAAGTGTCCACAATAGGAAGGAGTACTGCACAAGGAAAGACTGTCCTGTTCAAAATGCAAATAGTGTCCCAAAGAGGAACTCGGCCCATTAGTTGTTTTCAGCCTGGTTCATCATTTGATACAAGTGACTCAGAAAATGGTCCTTGTCTTTGCAGACCTTACGAGCAGCTGGGAAAACATACATGATCTTCTTCGTCTTGGTCATCTTTGTGGGTTCTTTCTATCTGGTGAACTTGATCTTGGCTGTGGTGGCCATGGCTTATGAAGAACAGAATCAGGCAACACTGGAGGAGGCAGAGCAAAAAGAGGCTGAATTTAAAGCAATGTTGGAGCAACTTAAGAAGCAACAGGAAGAGGCACAGGTTGGTGATGAATTCTTTGCAACAGACCTTCCTGCCAGATCATGGTGACTAAGGCCCCATCTGATTTTCACTGCAGTTGATCTTTTCTAGGCGTATTTTCAAATAGAGGTCACTGAGCTGATGAAAATAACCCAAGTAACAACTGCAGATGGTTGATCCAATTATTTCATTTGTCTTAACAGCCAAATTGTTTGTTCATATCATCTTTTGTTGAATTTCTCAACTGTTCAGTGTGCAACCGCCATGATGACTGGGAAGAAAAAAGTGACCAGGGTAGTTTATATAGTGTTCACATAAGCATATTCTTTGTGTTGGGAAAAATGTTAAGATTCATGTGGTCATAAAAAGTATTATTTCTAATTAAAAAGAAGATACAGGCAAAATATTATAAAGTAAGATTTGAAAAACATTTGTGATCTCGTCACCTTAACACTTAACTTTCTAATCCTTATCTAAATATACATGTATTTGTTCATTGTTAGGACCCATAATATATTAAACATTCATAATAATAAATGAATGTTTCTTAGCATTCATTTCCAGACTTGCTCAGAAGGGATCCTCTGGTAGCAGGGCAGCAGCCAGGTTCTTGTCTGAAGTGCTCAAGAGAATAACTCCCAAAGTTCTCACCACTGGGTTCTGCTGTGTTCACTTAGGGCTATGTGCCAGAATACACAGAAACTCTCTAACAATCTGGGTTTCCCTCTTCCTTTTTTCTTTTCTTTCCCATAGGAAGGGAAATGTTCTGTACTAACTGGTTGGCTTTGGGTGGCTTGAGTTAATTGCCCTGGTGTGGTGTGTTGCTGTGGCTTCTTTCCTAGGCTGCTGCGATGGCCACTTCAGCAGGAACTGTCTCAGAAGATGCCATAGAGGAAGAAGGTGAAGAAGGAGGGGGCTCCCCTCGGAGCTCTTCTGAACTTTCTAAACTCAGTTCAAAGAGTGCAAAGGAAAGACGTAACAGGAGAAAGAAGAGGAAGCAAAAGGAACTCTCTGAAGGAGAAGAGAAAGGGGATCCTGAGAAGGTGTTTAAGTCAGAGTCAGAAGATGGCATGAGAAGGAAGGCCTTTCGGCTGCCAGACAACAGAATAGGGAGGAAATTTTCCATCATGAATCAGGTAAACTCTTCTTTTTGCCTACACCTTTTTCAAAAATTTATTTTTTATTAAGGTAGAATGAAACATTTTAGGACATCTTATTTGAGCATGGCAAGTTCTACTTACTAATTATTCTGGATATATCGTGTCACACTGATAAGTTAGCCTATGATAGATTGAAAGCCTCCAGTTGTTCCCAACTTTGATAAATAAGGAAACTAAGAAAAAAAGAGAAGAGAGGATTTAGGTAATTGTTGAGATTACTACAGATGTCATCACATAAATAGGTATTTTTGGATTTCAGCAAACACCACCAAAATCTAATTCTTAGGCCATTTAATTTCCCATCTTAAAGAAATGCTAGAAAGTTGGTAGGTATAGAATATAGTTACTGTTTATGGCAGTATATTCAGTGTCTTTTCTTTTTTCCCAGAGATGATTCATTTTCCCACTTGCATCTCTCACTTCCCATTTCAGTCTTTTGCCAGTCTTGTTCATTTCAGGGAATGAGCAAAATCCCTCATGTCCATCCCCTTCTTTCCGTTCCTTACCCTTATCTGAGTTTCGGCTTTGTGATTGTATTATTTTGTTCTACTGCATTTGTTCAGTTTTGTTTTCTCTAGTCTTGCTTCTTCTCCTTTGTGTTTTATATACTGTCAACAGATCACGTCCTAAAATGTAGTTCTCATCATTCATGTAGTAAGCATTTATGGAGTACCTACCACATATCAAGGATTGTGCTAGGTCCTAGGGCTTAAAAGGTGATTAAAACATCACCTCTACCCTAGAGAGTTTACAGTACAGTGAGGCAGCCGAATACACTAAAAAATTATTTATGTAATAGCATCAGCAGTATTATGCCATAATTGAGATATGCTGGGGATGTTAGAAAAGCATAGGTCTATCCCAACATGGAGATTCAGTAAAGATTTTCTGGGAAGGGTAAATTTCTGAACTGAGGCTTAAAGGATACACAGGAATTAGGTAGTTTATATGTGTGTTGCTGAGGGAGCAATAAGAAAAAAAGAAGGACAGTCCAGGTTTAGAAGGGAAGCATATTCCAGTTTAGACATCCAGAGTTTGAATTATTTGTTGGATAACCAAGTAGAGATTTCTTTTTAGACAAGGATAGGCAAATGATAGCTCAGGGAAGAGGTCCTGAGCTGAGAGGTGGTGATTGAAACCATGAGACCTGAGATTACTCAAAGAGAATGTATCTGTTGGAAGAATAGTGAGCCAAAGACATGACCATTGCTGCTCACCAGCATAGGAGATGGAGTTCAGGAAAGAAAACAGATGAGCAATGTAAGAGGAGCTGAGAGGGCCAAGAGTTCAGTGGAGTCAGGAGAGTAGCAGTGTTGGAGAAGGCAGGGCAGTGATCAATGGATTGAAATTTAACAGAGACGCTTGGTGAGGTCAGAATTGAAAGCGTCCATTGGATTTGGCAATATAAAGTCATTGAGGACTTTAAAGACATGTTTTAATCCAGAGTGAGGAAGGATGCTATGTTGTGTGGAGAATGGAAACAAAGAGTATAGACTTCTCATTCCAACTTCTTGAAAGAGTGTGGGTGGAAACAAGCATGTTATAATCTGTGGGGAAAAAAAAACAAAAAGGAGAAGCAGGGTTAGAAAATGAAATAGAATAGATAGAAGTAGAGCACAATCTTGGAAGATACGGAAATGGATGTAGTCTTTAATAGAATAGGGACCCTTATTCCCTGAAACCTTAAGAAAATAGGGAAGGATGAGGCGGATAAGTTGCAGAAAAGGAGTACGAAGTTGAGGAAGATAACCCCTGACAGTTTAGGCTTTTTGGTAATGTCGGGAATTAAAAATCAAGGAATTTGAGACCAGCCTGGGCAACATAGTGAGACCTCTGTCTCTACAAAAAAATAAATTAGGCCGGACGCGGTGGCTCACACCTACAATCTCAGCACTTTGGGAGGCCAAGATGGGTGGATCACAAGGTCAGGAGTTCAAGACCAGCCTGGCCAGGATGGTGAAACCCTGTCTTTACTAAAAATCCATCAATTAGCTGGGCGCGGTAGCGGGTGCCTGTAATCCCAGCTACTTGGGAGGCTGAGGCAGGAGAATCGCTTGAACCTGTGAGGCTGAGGATGCAGTGAGCCGAGATTGCACCATTGCACTCTAGCCTGGGCGACAGCAAGACTGTCTCAAAAAAAAAAAATTAGTTTTTTGATAATGTAGGGAATTAAACATCTTATTGAAGGGAATGAGATATTGCATTTGGAGGTTTAAAGAAAATACTAACAGTTTAGAATAGCTGAGACTCCATCTCAAAAAATTGGCCAGGCATGGTGGCACATGCCCGTAGTCCCAGCTACTCAGGAGGCTGAGACGGGAAGATCACTTGAGCATGGGAGGTTGAGGCTATAGTGAGCTGTGATTTTTACCACTACACTCCAGCCTGGGCAACAGAACAAGACCCTGCCTCAAAAAAGAAAAAAATTAAAATTAAATGCCCTATTTTTCTTTCTCTGAATTTCTACATCATAATTATTCTTGGTGTCTTCCTCTTAAGAAACCTTCCCTAACTCCCTTGTTTTCTAGTTGGAAATCATTTCGTCTTTCCATTATGTTTTACGTGTACCTCTTTATTTGTTGCTTTTTACTCTACATATAGAAAGCATTCTACATATATTCTGTGTGTATATTTATTTATGTTCATATCCCCTTCTCAAATAAAAGTCTTAAATTCAAGGTCTGCTCCTTAGCACACAGCTAGATATTGTTAGACAAATGAATGCAGGACTTTTAGAAATTTGCTTTAACCCTTTCTGAGACTTCTTTATAGCCTGAAGCCATCTCTATGTCACCTTTACCTCACCTTTCTTCTAGTTCAGCCTCTTTTGGGGGAAGTATGACTGCAGCTTTGTTGTAATCTTACCCTTGTCTTGAGAGACTCACTGAGCTGTGAATACCTTAGCGCTGTTAACGCTTTGCTATTGAATGGTCTCTGATTATTCTATAGGCTTTTGTACAGAGGTGCACTGATTGCTCCTTACCTCAAAAAAATGAAACCAGGCTTTTGAGATGTCTTGTTTTGCATGAAAATATTCACTTTGTCTAATTTCCCCATTCAAAAAAAACAATAGTAAATTCCTAGAGGCCAAGGCCAACTGCCAAGACTTGCTTAGATGCTCCAAGGACTAGTAGGACTTTCCTGCAGTTTCTCAGGAAGAGTGACTGAGGACATCGAGGCCTAGAAAGATTAACTTATATAACTAGTTATATAACTAGTAAGTGTTCAAGTCAAGATTTGAACCAGGTTCATCCAACTCCAGAGCTTGTGCATGATCATCAAATGATTCTTTCACTTTGGCCTCCCAAAGTGCTGGGATTACAGGTGTGAGCCACTGTGCTGGCCAACAGGACATTTTAGAGAGAGTATTTCTGGAGCGAAGCACAGAGGGTAGAAAACAAACATCATATATGAGAAATATCTAGTAGCTCATTCTGGTTTAGGTATAGGGTGATTGATGGGGCACAGAGACTGGAGAATGAACACATAAGTTGTGTCCATACAAAGGGGCTAGGGAATGCTATGAATTCCAGGCTAAGGAGTTGGGACTTAATTAGTAAATAGAATGAATCTGATTAGGGGAACTCCCTCTCCCATTCTTCTTAAAAACTATTCTAAACTGTCAGTATTTTCTTTAAACCTCCAAACAACATAGCTCATTCCCTTCAATAAGATATTTAATTCCCTACATTATCAAAAAACTAATTCTTTTGGGGGGATGTGCATGATCATCTCTTCTATTAGCTTAATAATGAATGTGGCTTCAGTTTTCTCACAACATAGTTCAGGTATGTGTCAGTTTATTTTATTTCCATAGCTTCTGAGTTCTTGAGATATCTCCCGCTCACCCATCTCTGACCTATTTCTCTATATTTTTAAGGCTCAGGGAAGTTTGTAAATATTAAGTTGAGCCTATTTTTGCAAAGTATTTTAATTGCCCTATTGCAGCAGTTTTCAAGCTTTCTGGTCTTAGGACCCCTTTATCTCCTTAAAAAATTTTGAGGACCTAAAAACCTTTTTTAAAATGTGCTTTTAATTTCTCATATTAGAAATTATAATTAAGAAAATTTAAAAATATTTGCGAATAAAAAATATATAGTAATGATAAATCCATTACATGATTAATACAAATTATATATTTTTAAGAAAAATGAACTGTTTTCCAAAAAAACCCCTTTTTTTGTATTATATTTCTGCAAACCTCTTTAATCTATAGGTAATGGAAAACAGTTAAAATATCCTACCTGCTTATGCATGTGTTCAGTTTGTTGCAGTTGTTGTTTTTCTTTAAAGTATTTGAAGAAAATCAAGTTTCATACAGATATGTAGTTGGAAAAGGGAGGAATATTTTATAACCTTTTCATATAATCATGAATGTGCCTCCTTGATGCTGTTCCAAAACTCAACGCTGACAATTTTTTTAACAGTTAGTTGTAACGTGGAATGGGTAACTATATCGGTTAACTTTGTACTCTGTTATAGTAAAATTCCTTGCTCCATTTTGCACCATAGATCTTATTATTATTTTTTTTTTTGAGACAGAGTCTCTCTCTGTTGCCCAGGTAGGAGGGCAGCAGCGAAGTCTCGGTTCACTGCAACCTCCGCCTTCTGGGTTCAAGCGATTCTCCTGCCTCAGCCTCCTGAGTAGTTGGGATTACAGGCGTGCACCACCATGCCCAGCTAATGTTTGTATTTTTAGTAGAGACGGAGTTTTACCATGTTGGTAAGGCTGGTCTCAAACTCCTGACCTCAGGTGATTCACATGCTGGGATTACAGGCGTGAGCCACTGCACCCAGCCTAGGTCTTTAACCCATGAATGATTTTTAGCATCATGCATTGATAATTTGAGAAACTTTCATTTCTCAAGTTTATGCAAATCTTCCAAATACATATGAGATTTTAAAACTATTATTACTACCACCAATCTCATTGGAAAACTATTTAAAAATTATGAAGCTGTCAGGCTCACAGTGTCACTGTGTACTTATGAGAAAATGAGTGATAAAAGCACATATCATCTCAGTATTATGAAAGAATTTTGACCTCATTAGCCTTCCTTAAAAGGTCTCAGGGACCTCCAGGCATCTCCAGACCACACTTTAAGAACCACTGTTATACTAGAAAGAAAAACTGAAATATGGCATGGAAATAGAACATGTAAAATCACTATTTCATCACATTCCAAACATCCCAGTCATTGTAAGCCTCATCTTGACAGACAATTTACGTGTATCCCCTGAAATCCCTAGAGACAAATTTTCTGTGGAATGTGGAAGTTATACCCTCAAATCCAGAACACCCCAGAGCCATTCTCCCAAGCAAACATCTAAACCTAAGTTGGAATTTTTAGTTTAACTGCGACTGCCTGAAAAGGACTAAAAACTCCTGGTTGGTTGACAGGAAGATTTTAAAAACCGGAAGTAAGGCCTGCTCATCTCATAAACTACACAGGATCCCAGGAATTAGTAGAGCCATGGGTCCTAAGTCATCACTGAAACCCTCCAGTCTAGGAAAGTTGAGACTGGGGAAGGGTTGGGGTTTCAGCCCTCAGGATGTAGCTTCTTAGGGAATGGCCTAAATCAGTGTTGGATCCTGGGTACAAGGAGAAATGGGGCAAGTCATCTTTTCCCCTTTCACATTTGTTCATTGCAGTCTACTCTTTTGCCAAGAGTGAAACAAGGAGTTAGAAAAGAAAACAATAGAACAGTTTTTCCTTGTATTGTATATTATCTTAGGATCCTGATTTTTAAGTGTTTATAAGTTCACTGAATTGGTCATGATCTTCATCACTGTCTTATCATCCTTCTCACTATTCTTAAGGTTAAGAATAGTATGATGTATTAGATCTCATGTAGTATATGATACTTCCTCCTGACCTGCAAGTTTCAAGAGGGTAGGGACCATGTCAAATGTCTCATTCACCACTGTTTCTATACCACTTAGCACACAATAGGTATTTGGTTAAATAAAATTAAATTTTAGCCCGACGCAGTGGCTCATGCCTGTAATCCTGGCACTTCGGGAGGCTGAGGTAGGCAGATCACTTGAGACCAGATCACTTGAGGCTGAGGCATGAGAAGAGCTTAAACCTGGGAGGCAGAGATTCCAGTGAGCCAAGATTGTACCACTGCACTCCAGCCTGGGTGACAGAGCAAATCTCTATCTAAAAAAAATAAAAAATTAAAAAAAATATATATATATAATTGCATTTTATTTTAACATTTGTAAAACCTCTTTCCTAATGTACCAAGTAGTGTTAGCACCCAGCATTGACCTAAGGCAAAATTATGAGTTCAGTGTAGTTTAGCTTGCTGTGAGAAGTGAAGCAGTGACCCAGTGCAGGTGTGGAACAACCCTACAGTGGGTGGCTAAGCTGCAGTATCTAATCTAAATGCATGTTAATTAAGTTAAACATTGTATTTACTATGTACAAAGCATGCTGGGAGATATAAGGATGAATCAGTCAGTGTACCCTTAAGGAGTTTGTAGTTGATTAAAAAGGAGAGATAGAATATGTATATAAAGAACTGTTGTAAAAAGTAGAGCATAGGCCAGGTGCAGTGGCTCACGCCTGTAATCCTAGCACTTTGGGAGGCCAAGGCAGGAGGATCGCTTTAGCCCAGGAATTTGAGACCAGCCTGAGCAACATGGCGAAACCCTGTATCTACAAAAAATATAAAAATTAGCCAGGTGTGGTGTGGCACACAGCTATAGTTCCAGCCACTCGGAAGGCTGAGGTGAGAAGATCATTTGAGCCCAGGAGGTTGAGGCTGCATTGAGTGATTGCACCGTTGCACTCCAGCCCAGGCAACAGAGTGAGACCTTGACTTGAAGAAAAAGATAAAAAATAAAGTAGAGCATAAATATTCTGAAAGGGGGTTTGGTGCTACGTAAAGATTAAGGAAGTTAGTAAAGGAAGAAGCAGAAGGGCTGGATCATGGAGAACTGAGAGGATTTCCCCAGCTGAAAATGGAGCATGTACTGGAAAGGAGGAAATAAAGACCAGCAGGCAGGGTGGCTGCATGGTAGGGTGTATGAGAAAACAGTGAAAGATAAAGTAGAATAAGTAAACTAGAATCAAAGCTGGGAGGGTCTTGAGTGCCATCTTTAGGACAGTGACAGTGTTAAAGGCGATTGTAGCAGTTAGCAAGGGGGCCATGAATACCTGAGTCCTGTGTTGTCCTGGCCATATTTCTCCCCAGTGAGAGAAATGGATCATCTGAGGTCAGGAGTTCGAGACCAGCCCGGCCAACATGGTGAAACCCTGTCTCTACTAAAAATACAAAAATTAGCTGGGCATGATGGTGAATGCCTGTAATCTCAGCTGCTAGGGTGACAGGCAGGAGAATCGCTGGAACTGGAGAGGTGGAGGTTGCAGTGAGCCAATATAGCACCATTGCACTCCAGCCTGGACGACAAGAGCGAAACTCCATCTCAAAAAACAATATATATAAAATAGTTATATATATTTATATATAATAAATAAATTCTGTCTTTTTGCCCAGTGTGGCATAGTCTCACTTAAGTTAAAGACGCTTCCTCTGAGCCCATGGTAAAAAGAAATACACACAGCCATGTGCTTCCCCTTGGGTAAGTTGCATACCACATGGGATAAAAGCGTCTTAGGGATGCGTGCAAGGAGCAGTGGATAGACGTTTTGAATCGGTAACTGGTTAAGCACCGGTGAGTAATAATTGGTGATGAACTCTAGCGGTCAAACATGCAGAAGTGCTTTCTGAAAACACTTGTGTTCTGATCACAGGACTGCGAGGGTGGGTCCTGCTGGGAACCTAACCACCCTTGCTCGGGATAAAGGTCCACTCCCATCTCATTTTCCCCTCCCTCTCTCTTTCTCTTTCTGCCCCTGCAGTCACTGCTGAGCATCCCGGGCTCGCCCTTCCTCTCCCGCCACAACAGCAAGAGCAGCATCTTCAGTTTCCGGGGCCCTGGGCGGTTCCGAGACCCAGGCTCCGAGAATGAGTTCGCGGACGACGAGCACAGCACGGTGGAGGAGAGCGAGGGCCGCCGGGACTCCCTCTTCATCCCCATCCGGGCCCGCGAGCGCCGCAGCAGCTACAGCGGCTACAGTGGCTACAGCCAGGGCAGCCGCTCCTCGCGCATCTTCCCCAGCCTGCGGCGCAGCGTGAAGCGCAACAGCACCGTGGACTGCAATGGTGTAGTGTCCCTCATCGGCGGCCCCGGCTCCCATATCGGCGGGCGTCTCCTGCCAGAGGTGAAAATTGATAAGGCAGCTACCGATGACAGTGTAAGGAAGTACACAAATAGATCGAGGCTAGGCATGGCAGTCTCCCCCGCCCCTTACCCTCCTCTTTCCCTGCTCCGCCCATCCCACTTGGTCTGTCTGGACCCAACTCCTGTTAAGACCCCAGACATTTCTGTGTTCTTGGTTTATTTCTATTTCTCTCTTCAGTCCTCCCCCTGTTACTTGCCCTGTTTTCTCCTTTCCTTTATTCCTTGCTCCATTTTCCCCATCTTTCCTCCTTGTTTCTGACATTCCTTCTCTCCCATCAACCCCCTCCTTTATGTTACCTTTTTCTTTCTCTCCATCTTTGTCTCTGCAAGTTTGTCTGCCTATGTTTCCCTCCTCCCACCTGCTTTGACTGAATGCCTCTGGCCAGCGGAGCCTGCCCGGATGGAATGAGAATGCCATCGAGCCACCACCAATGACCAAGTCTGAACTGGTTTGGAACTACCATTGCTTCTCTTCCCCCACGTCCTCTACTCTCCTAGGGAAACAGCTTGGAATTTAGAGATCTTATCCTTTAAATTTAAAAAAAGTAATCAAGTTTTGAATAATGTTCCAAGTCTCCCCTGCAAGAACGAGACATGATTTTTCTAAAGAGGAATGCTCCTGAGATGTCGGGGTCGGGGGTGTGTGCCAGCAGAGCCAGGCAAGGAGAGGTTAAAGAGGCTGATAGGAAACTGGACCCAGACTTTTAAAAGGGATTGAAATTGAAATAAATCAAAGGAGGAAAAGTGGGAGGTTGGAGCAAGAACACATTGTATATGGGGGAGGAAGGAAAAGGGAAGCAAAAGATGAATTTTAAATGTAATCAAATGTCAGGCTCTGGAGGACTTGCATATAATAGCTTCACAAAATTGGTGATATAGAGGTTTGGATACTGGTGCCCCTCTTTGGGAAGATCCATCTCCTAACATTTCTTTAAATTCTAAGCTGTTTATACCTTTTTTATTTTAAAATTCGTATAACCTCAGTGATCCTAATCCTTCATACCTCTAATTTCTAACTTTCCTCAGTCCCTCTTCAGCTCGTATAAGCTCCTCGAGATAGCATGTTAGTTTATTTCGCTCTAACACTTCAGTTTCTTCTAACACAGCATGAAGATAGCCAATCCTTTAATTAGCATGATGCATGTGTGGAGTAAAACTGGTGGATGAAGTTTTTCAGATTATCTATTTTTAAGAATTTTAGGGTAATTATTGAATGTACAGATAAAATATCAACAGGCAATTTGTATGTGTTTGGGATTGTCTAGTCTCGTCCTTCCCTTTTAGTTAAAAGCAAAATATGGCTAGGCACAGTGGCTTACACCTGTAATCCCAGCACTTTGGGAGGTCAAGGAAAGGGGATCACTTGAAACCAGGAGTTGGAGACCAGCCTGGGCAACACAGTGAGACCCTGTTTGTACAAAAAATAAAAATAAAAAACAATGGCCAGGCATGCTGGCATGTGCCTATAATTCCAGCTACTTGGGAGGCTGAGGCAGGAGGATCATATGAGCCCAAGAGTTTGAGGTTACAATGAGCTATGATCACACCACTACACTTCAGCCTGGGTGACAGAGCGAGACTCAGTATCAAAAATAAAATAAAGCAAAATACTCTCCCCCTTACATTTGTATAGCTTTTTATAAGCTACAAATTACTCTTCTATGCATTATTCAATTTGTCCTAAATAAAAATTCTGGGCTGGGCGTGGCAGCTCATGCCTATAATCCCAACACTTTGGGAGCCCGAGGCCGATGGATTGCTTGAGGCCAGGAGTTTGAGACCGGCCTGGCCAACATGGGTGAAACCCCATATCTACTAAAAATACAAAACATTAGCTGGATGTGGGAGGCTGAGGCAGGAGAATCACTTGAACTTGAGAGGTGGAGTTTGTAGCGAGCCAAGATTGCACCACTACACTCCAGCCTGGGCAACAGAGTGAGACTCTGTCTTAAAAAAATCTATAAGGGTGACTAAGTGAAGATTAATATTCCTGTTTTTGAGATGGGGAGAAAGTTCAGAGAATTTGTGTTCCTTTGAGTCTTAACAGCTCATCACTGATAGAGCGAGAATCTCAGACCCCTCAGAGACCCTAATCTTCTGTGTGCCAGTTAATTTTAATTTGGTCTCTGCCTAGACACTTGGCCATTGTTCTTCTGGAGACCTATTTATTTAAGATCAGCAACAGTAAGAACAATAATAATCCTCTGGTTTCTCTTCAGATCGTATAAATCTTTCTTTTTTACAACGATAATAAACAGTGGGCCGGGCTTGGTGGCTCATGCTTGTAATCCCAGCACTTTAGGAGGCTGAGGTGGGTGGATCACTTGAGGTCCAGAGGTTGAGACTAGCCTGGCCAACATGGCAAAACCCCTGTCTCTACTAAAAATACAAAAATTGGCTGGGCATGGTGATGCACACCTGGAATCCCAGCTACTCAGGAAGCCAAGGCAGGAGAATCACATGAACCTGGGAGGCAGAGGTTATAATGAGCAGAGATCACGCCACTGCACTCCAATGTAGGCAAAAAGAGCAAAACTCTGTCTCAAAAAAATAAAAAAATTTTTTAAAAAAAGGTGGCTCCGAAGTTCTCCAAGACCAGATAGTTGCCAAAATAAATGTTAGACTTATCTTTACATTTAATTTTTATTTGATTTTTCACTAATTCTATGAATAGCTTCACAATTGGATAATTATGTTCTCTGAAAAAACAAGTGATAATATCAATGTTGAATGAAGGATGGGTCAACATAGGCAGTACAGTTGGGGCAATTCAAATGTTTAGAACCAAACTGAATTTTGATGTACTGGCAGTTTTAAAAAATATATAAGCCAAATAATACAGCTTGCCTTTTCTTTGAATGAAAAGATAGTAGGTTAGAGAAG
Organism: Aotus nancymaae; assembly: GCF_030222135.1. Lineage (NCBI taxonomy): Eukaryota > Metazoa > Chordata > Mammalia > Primates > Aotidae > Aotus > Aotus nancymaae. The sequence continues at coordinate 35,578,171 of NW_026988428.1, forward strand.
GTATTCAGGAATAAGGAGCTTGAGATCAGCTGAAGAGAGATGATCAGGTTTGGGGATTTTGTTTTTGTTTTTTTAAGCACCTTCTGTTGCACTGTGTGGGAGAAAAAATTGAGTGTCAGTTAAGCAGATGGCTGTGGAATATAAAGCTTTCCATACTACTTTACACTGTCGTCCATAAAGCTCTGCCTTTGGGTTTTGGGGGACCTACATGCCCAGCACCCTGTAAACACTTAGGAGGTTCTTTGTAGTGACCTCAAGTGAGGACAGTGACAGACTTGAGAATTTCCAAGGCCAGGAGGTCAAAGTGGCAGGAAGATGAGGCAGGACTGTGTCATTCCAAGGGGCCTCATAACTAGGAGAAACTTTATTTATTTATTTATTTATTATGTATGTGTGTATATGTGTTATTAGAAGCCATAAAGAAACTGTTATGGCTAGTTGTTAATGATGTGGGAAAATGTCTAGGTTACATTAATAGGCTCAAAGGAAGAAAACAGCAAAACAAGATGCATGTAGTTTGTGTGGTATGATACCAGATTATATAAAGACAAACTACATAGAGAAAAAAGATGAGCAGCCAAAAGGTTTTTTTTTTGTTTTTTTTGTGTGTGTGTGTGAGACAGAGTCTTACACTGACGCCAGGCGCCAGGCTGGAGTGCAGTGGCACAATCTCGGCTCACTGCACCTCCGCCTCCCAGGTTCAAGCAATTCTCCTGCCTCAACCTCCTGAGTAGCTGGGACTACAGGCGCACACTACCACGCCCAGCTAATTTTTGTATTTTTAGTAGAGACGGGATTTCACCATGTTGGCCAGGATGGTCTTGATCTCTTGACGTTGTGATCCACCCACCTCGGACTCCCAAAGTCCTGGGATTACAGGTTTGAGCCACCGCGCCCGGCCAAGCAGCCAAAAGTTAACAGTAGTTGCTTAAGAGAGAAGAAATTGCTGACTTTTTTCTTCTTTATACTTTTCTGTTCTTTCTGGTTTTCTATAGTGGGCATAATGATTATAGCCATCATATATTGAGCTCTTATTATACTATGCTGAGCACTTTATATACATTATCTCATTTTATTCTTAAAACCACTCTATTCAGTAGGTGGTTTTATCCTATTAGCAGATGAGACTCAGAGAGAGATCTAGTGTCTTGGGGAATTGGACCTTAAACCAAGGTCTTTCTGATACCAAAAGGAACTTCTTGACAGCTTAAATATTAACTCGTTTTGCAAGTGGGAAAAACAGTCACTTATCTTAGAAGGACACAGTATATTGATACTTTTATATTCAGCATTAATGAATTTAATTATAGATTTTAAGATATTCAAATTATTTAATATCTCTTAAATTAACTAACTGGAAGCCCAAGCCAAATGAAAATTAATACCTCTTTGGGCTAGGATGTAGTGATTCTTACTAGCAAACATTTTGGATGCATCCAGAGCCAAGGATTAACCTGAGCAGTTAGAATCTTCCAGGTATGTATACTCATGCTTCATAGAGTGGCGTAGAAGCCACTGATAGTGCACAAACTGGTCTCACACAATATTGATGCTTAGGCTATGTCAAATCTATATTTTTTCCTTCAGGCTCAAATGAATAAATAGGCTGTAAGAAAAAAAAGACATTCAGACATCACTTCATTAGATAGTCTCATCAAAACTTACTTTATATCTTCATTAGTTATTCAGTTGTGATTGAGTGTTGAGATTTTTTGATCATTTTGGAATTTCATCTTTGCTTTTTGCTGAAGCAGGGGATAAAGGGACTTTTTCTGCATCTTCATCTCTGAACCGGAAAAGTAGGTGAAAATCGTTGCTCTTCACTTATTGCCACTGGCAATCCAGAAATCACATGCGGTTGAGAAGTCATGTTGAGGTAGCTTGCAAATGTATAAGCATTATCTCATTTAATGCTCACAGCCCTGACCTTATGAGATACCTACTTCTGTTGGCTGCATCTTACTGAAGAGGAAGCCAAGGCTTAGAAGAATAAAGTCACTTGTCCAAAATTGGACAGTAAGCAGTAGAGTTAGGATTGAATCCAATCAATCTAACTCCTAAGCTTTAATGATTAACCATTACAATACACTAACCCTGAAGCCCAAGTTCTGTATTTATGCATGTGATCCTGGGAAATTAAATTTCTCTAAGCCCATTTTCTTCTCTGTAAAAAAAAAAAAAAAAAAAAAAAAGAGAGAGAGATAAAAGGACCTCTGTTATATGGCTATTGTGAAGATAAAATACAACATACATATGTTATTCATATATAATATGCTTCATATATAAAATGTGAAGCATATTATGTGGCCCATTCTTGCTGTTCAGAAAGCCAATTTTCATTCCTTCTCTTACACTTTTTTGGCCCTGAGAAGTAAACAGTGCCAAATTGCTTGACTAGAAGGTGGGGGTGGGTCCTTCTGAGATTCTAAAAATCCTTTGTTTGAGAAAGAGAAATTATCGTACAATTATTTTAAAGCAAAACACTATGTAAATTTGAGAAAGGCTTGAGAAGGGATTATGGCTAGGTTCTAAGGACACTTATAAAATACTATAAATTTTAATTCCAAGAAAGATGACTGGCTAATAAACTTCCAGTTATGTATTTTCATGTGAAAACAGTTTAGAATCAATAAGAAATCAAGCTTCCTTGGGCAGATCTGTAGAAATGTGGGCAGAATCTGCCATCTGCAGATATTGTAGGATATCTCTTTGAGAAGGACTGCTGTAATTTAGGAAGTTGGAAGTCAGTGGCTAAATGCCCAAATAAGCAGCGTTTGGGTTAAGAGAAATGGAACAAACTTGTACTGGATTTAACTTTCCAAGAACTTACTTAAGGTCCTTCGTTGCTTCCTCAGTTACTGAGAGTTTTCCTCCAAGGCGTCTTACAGGTTGAATTTAAAAAAGACAAGGCTGCTAACTTTAAAATGTTAATTCTCCTCCCCACTCACCAACAACACAACACAAACCAAAAACCATACCCCTCCGTTTACAAAAACAAAAACAAAAAACATTGAAGAGATAGAGAAGGGAAGGGAAAGAGTATGTGATCTTTCCTCTGGCCCTTGGATCTCAACATAGTTGAAGGAAGAAGCCCTCTTCCCACTCCCAGGTGATGAGAACTGGGCAACTGAGCCCATAATGAAGTTACAGCTCACAGAAGCCCAAGCAGAATTCTAGGTGGAAGCTAACTTTGAGGTGAAAGTGAAGCTACTTTACCTGGGAGAGAGGCTTCTTCAGATTTTCTTCCCTTCAGTTGTCTATGATTTAACATGAGAAACAGTAGTCAGGCAGGGTGCAGTGGCTCATGCCTGTAATCCCAGCACTTTGGGAGGGCAAGGCAGGTGGATCATTTGAGGTCAGGAATTTGAGACTAGCCTGACCAACATGATGGAAACTTGTCTCTACTAAAATACAAAAATTAGCCGTGCATGGTGGCGGGTGCCTGTGATCTCAGCTACTTGAGAGGCTGAGGCAGGAGAATCACTTGAACCCAGGAGGCAGAGGTTGCAGTGAGCTGAGATTGCACCACTGCACTCCAGCCTGGGAGATGGAGCAAGACTCCCTCTCAAAAAATGAAAAAGAAACAGTAGCCAAAATTGCCAGTAGGAAGGAAAGATGGTGCAACCACCTTGGAAATCAGTTTGGCAGTTCCTCAAAAAATTAAACAGAGTTAACAAATGACCCAGCAATTCTGCTTGTAGGTCTATGCCCAAGAAAATTGAAAATGTATGGTTGCACAAAAAACTTGTACATGAAATTATTTTTTATTTTATTTTATTATAATATATATATTTTATTACACTTCAGGTTCTGGGGTACATGTGCAGAACATGCAGGATTGTTGCCTAGGTACCTACATGGAAATGTGATTTGCTGCCTCCATCCTCCCATCACCTATATCTAGTATTTCTCCCCATGTTATCCCTCCCTAACCTCCCTACCCTCCGCTGTCCCTCCCCTATTCCCCCCCAACAGACCCCAGGGTGTGATGCTCCCCTCCCTGTGTCCATGTGTTCTCATTGTTGAACACCCGCCTATGAGTGAGAACATGTGGTGTTTGGTTTTCTGTTCTTGTGTCAGTTTGCTGAGAATGATGGTTTCCAGATTCATCCATGTCCTTACAAAGGACACCAACTCATCGTTTTTTATGGCTGCATAGTATTTCATGGTGTATATGTGTCACATTTTCCTTGTCCAGTCTGTCATCAATGGGCATTTGGGTTGGTTCCAGGTCTTTGCTATTGTAAACAGTGCCGCAATGAGCATACGTGTGCATTTGTCTTTATAATAGAATGATTTATAATCCTTTGGGTATGTACCCAGTAATAGGATTGCTGGGTCAAATGGAATTTCTGTTCCTAGGTCCTTGAGGAATCGTCACACTGTCTTCCACAATGGTTGAACTAATTTACACTCCCACCAACAGTGTAAAAGTGTTCTGTTTCTCCACATCCTCTCCAGCATCTGCTGTCTCCAGATTTTTTAATGATCGCCATTCTAACTGGCATAAGATGGTATCTCAGTGTGTTTTAATTTGCATTTCTCTAATGACCAGTGATGATGAGCATTTTTTCATATGTTTGTTAGCCTCATAAATGTCTTCTTTTGAAAAGTGTCTGTTCATATCCTTCGCCCTCTTTTGAATGGGTTTGGTTTTTTCTTGTAAATCTGTTTTAGTTCTTTGTAGATTGTGGATATTAGCCCTTTGTCAGATGGGTAGATTGCAAAAATTTTTTCCCATTCTGTTGGTTGCCAGTTGACTCTAATGATTGTTTCTTTTGCTGTACAGAAGCTCTGGAGTTTAATTAGATCCCATTTGTCTATTTTGGCTTTTGTTGCCAATGCTTTTGGTGTTTTAGTCATGAAGTCCTTGCCTATGCCTATGTCCTGAATGGTTTTGCCTAGGTTTTCTTCTAGTGTTTTTATGGTGTTAGGTCTTATATTTAAGTCTTTAATCCATCTGGAGTTAATTTTAGTGTAAGGTGTCAGGAAGGGGTCCAGTTTCTGCTTTCTGCACACGGCTAGCCAGTTTTCCCAGCACCATTTATTAAACAGGGAATCCTTTCCCCATTGCTTGTTTTCATCAGGTTTGTTAAATATCAGATGGTTGTAGATGTGTGGCATTGCCTCTGAGGCCTCTGTTCTGTTCCATTGGTCTATATCTCTGTTTTGATACCAGTACCACGCTGTTTTGATTAACTGTAACCTTGTAGTATAGTTTGAAGTCAGGTAGCGTGATGCCTCCAGCTTTGTTCTTTTTGCTTAGAATTGACTTGGCTATGCGGGCTCTCTTTTGGCTCCATATGAAGTTTAAGGTGGTTTTTTCCAGTTCTGTGAAGAGGGTTATAGGTAGCTTGATGGAGATAGCGTTGAATCTATAAATTACTTTAGGCAGTATGGCCATTTTCATTATATTGATTTCTTCCTAACCATGAACATGGAATGTTTTTCCATCTGTTTGTGTCCTCTCTTATTTCCTTGAGCAGTGGTTTGTAGTTCTCCTTGAAGAGGTCCTTTACATCCTTTGTTAGTTGTATTCCTAGGTATTTTATTCTCTTTGTAGCAATTGTGAATAGCAGTTCATTCTTGATTTGGCTCTCTTTAAGTCTGTTATTGGTGTATAGAAATGCTTGTGATTTCTGCACATTGATTTGGTATCCTAAGACTTTGCTGAAGTTGCTTATCAGTTTAAGGAGATTTTGGGCTGAGATAATGGGGTCTTCTAAATATACAATCACGTCATCTGCAAATAGAGACAATTTGACTTCCTCCTTTCCTAATTGAATACCCTTTATTTCTTTTTCTTGCCTAATTGCTCTGGCTAGAACTTCCAATACTATATTGAATAGGAGTGGTGAGAGAGGGCATCCTTGTCTAGTGCCAGATTTCAAAGGGAATGCTTCCAGTTTTTGCTCATTCAGTATGATATTGGCTGTGGGTTTGTTGTAAATAGCTGTTTATTATTTTGAGATACATTCCATCAATACCTAGTTTATTGAGAGTTTTTGGCATAAAGTGCTGTTGAATATCGTCAAAGGCCTTCTCTTCATCTATTGAGATAATCATGTGGTTTTTGTCTTTCGTTATGTTTATGTGGTGGATTATGTTTATAGACTTGTGTATGCTGAACCAGCCTTGCATCCCCGGGATGAAGCCTACTTGATTATGATGGATAAGCTTTTTGATGTGCTGTTGCAATCGGTTTGCCAGTATTTTATTGAAGATTTTTGCATCTATGTTCATCATGGATATTGGCTTGAAGTTTTCTTTTCTTGTTGAGTCTCTGCCGGGTTTTGGTATCAGGATGATGTTGGGCTCATAAAGTGATTTGGGAAGGATTCCCTCCTTTTGGATTATTTGGAATAGTTTCAGAAGGAATGGTACCAGCTCCTCTTTGTTTGTCTGGTAGAATTCAGCTGTGAACCCATCTGGACCTGGGCTTTTTTTGGTTGGTAGGCTGTTAATTGCTGCCTCAACTTCAGCCCTTGTTATTGGTCTACTCAGTGATTTGACTTTTTCCTGGTTTAGGTTTGGGAAGGTGTAAGCGTACAGGAATTTATCAATTTTTTCCAGTTTTACTGGTTTATGTGCATAGAATTGTTGTTTGTAGTAATCTCTGATGGTAGTTTGTATTTCTGTGGAATCAATGGTGACATCTTTTATCATTTTTTATTGCATCTATTTGATTCTTCTCTCTTTTCTTTTTTATTAATCTGGCTAGCAGTCTGTCTATTTTGTTGATCTTTTCAGAAAAACAGCTCCTGAATTTATTGATTTTTGAAGGATTTTTTTGTGTCTCTCTCTCCTTTACTTCTGCTCTGATCTTTGTTATTTCTTGTCTTCTGCTAGCTTTTGAGTTTTTTTGATCTTGCACCTCTAGCTCTTTCAATTTTGATGATAGGGTGTTGATTTTAGATCTTTCCTTGCTTCTCATGTGGGCATTTATTGCTATAAACTTTCCTCTAGACACTGCTTTAAATGTGTCCCAGAGATTCTGGTATGTTGTGTCTTCGTTCTCATTGGTTTCGAAGAACATCTTTATTTCTGCCTTCATTTCATTGTTTATCCAGTCAACATTCAAGAGCCAGTTGTTAAGTTTCCATGAAATTGTGTGGTTCTGAGTTCGTTTCTTAATCCTGAGTTCTAGTTTGATTGCACTGTGGTCTGAGAGACTATTATAATTTCCATTCTTTTGCATTTTCTGAGGAGTGATTTACTTCCAATTATGTGGTCAATTTTAGAGTAGGTGCAATTCGGTGCTGAGAAGAATGTAAATTCTGTGAGTTTGTGGTGGAGAATTGTGTATATGTCTATTAGGTTTGCTTGGTCCAGATCTGAGTTCAAGTCCTGGATATCCTTGTTAATTTTCTGTCTTGTTGATCTGTCTAATATTGACAATGGAGTGTTAATGTCTCTCACTATTATTGTGTGGGAGTCTAAGTCTCTTTGTAGGTTGTTAAGAACTTGCTTTGTCTCTTTTGATCTTTGTTGGTTTAAAGTCTATTTTATCAGAGACTAGGATTGCAACTCCTGCCTTTTTTTTTTTTTTGCTCTCCATTTGCTTGGTAAATCTTCCTCCATCCCTTTATTTTGATCCTATGTGTGTCCTTGCATGTGAGATGGGTCTCCTGGATATAGCACACCGATGGGTTTTGACTTTTTATCCAATTTGCCAGTCTGTGTCTTTTGATTGGGGCATTTAGCCCATTTACATTTAAGGTTAATATTGTTATGTGTGAATTTGATCCTGCCATTTTGATGGTAGCAGGCTGTTTTGCCCATTAGTTGATGCAGTTTCTTCATTGTGTCAATGCTCTTTACCATTTGGTACATTTTTGGAGTGGCTCAGACTGGTTGTTCCTTTCTATGTTTAGTGCTTCTTTCAGGAGCTCTTGTAAGGCAGGTCTGGTGGTGACAAAATCTCAGAGTAATTTCTTGTTCATAAAGGATTTTATTTCTCCTTCGCTTATGAAGCTTAGTTTGGCTGGATATGAAATTCTAGTTTGAAAGTTCTTTTTTTTAAGGATATTGAATATTGGCCCCCACTCTCTTCTGGCTTGTAGGGTTTCTGTTGAGAGATCCACTGTGAGTCTGATGGGCTTCCCTTTGTGGATAACCTGACCTTTCTCTCTGGCTGCCCTTAGCATTTTTTCCTTCATTTCAACCCTGGTGAATCTGACAATTTTGTGCCATGGGGTTGCTCTTCTTGAGGAATATCTTTGTGGTGGTCTCTGTATTTCCTGGACTTGAATGGTGGTCTGGCTTGTTAGGTTGGGGAAGTTTTCCTTGATAATATCCTGAAGAGTGTTTTCCAGCTTGGATTCATTCTCTCCGTCACATTCAAGTACATGTATCAAACGTAGATTAGGTCTTTTCACATAATCCCATATTTCTCGGAGGCTTTGTTCATTTCTTTTCACTCTTTTTTCTCTAATCTTGCCTTCTTGTTTTATTTCATTGAGTCGATCTTCAGTCTCTGATATCCTTTCTTCTGCTTGGTTAATTCGGCTATTGAAACTCATGTATGCTTTGCAAAGTTCTTGTGTTGTGTTTTTCAGCTCCATCAGGTCATTTATATTCTTCTCTAAGCTATTTATTCTCATTAGCATTTCATCAAACCTTTTTTCAAGGTTGTAGTTTCTTTATATTGGATTATAACATGTTTTTTTAGCTCAGAGAAGTTTTTTATTACCCACCTTCTGAAGCCTGTTTCTGTCAATTCATCAGACTCATTCTCCATCCAGCTTTGTTCCTTTGCAGGTAAGGAGTTGTGATCCCTTGGAAGAGGAGAGGCATTCTGGTTTTGGGTGTTTTCATCTTTTTTGTGCTGGTTTCTTCCCATCTTTGTGGATTTATCTACCTGTGGTCTTTGTAGTTGGTGACTTTTGAATGGGGTCTCTGAGTGGACGTCCTTTTTGTTGATCATGAAGTTATTTCTTTCTGTTTTTTAGTTTTCCTTCTAGCAGTCAGGCCCCTCAACTGTAGGACTACTGGAGGTCCACTCCAAACCCTGCTTGCCTGGGGATCACCTGCAGTGGCTGCAGAACAATAAGGGCTTCTGCTGGTTTCTTCTTCTGTTACCTTAGTTGCAGAAGGATACCTGCCAGATGTCAGTCTGAGCTCTCCTTTATGAGGTGTCTCTTTGGATATACAGGGGTCAGGGAGCTGCTTGAGGAGACAGTCTGTCCCTTATAGGAGCTCAAATGCTCAGCTGTGAGCTCCATTGTTCAAATCAGAGCTGCTGGGGAGGTACGTTTAAGTCTGCTGCAATGAAACTCATAACCGCCTTTTTTCCCAGGTGCTCTGTCCTGGGAAGTTGAGGCTTTATTTATAAGTTCCTGACATACTGCTGCCTTTTTGCAGAGATTCCCTGCCCAGCTAGGAGGTAGCCTAGTCACAGTCTGCCAGCAGAGGCATTGCTGAGCTGCCATGGGCTCTACCAAGCTGCTCTGTGAACTTCATTGTGGTTTAGTTTATAGAGATGTAGTTAGAACTGCCTCGGTAATGGCGGTCTGCCTCAATAATGGCAGACTGCCTCTGTAATGGTGGACTGCCTTGGTAATGGCAGACTGCCTCAGTAGTGGTGGACTGCCTTGGTAATGGCAGACGTCCTTCCCCCCCACAGAGCTTGACCATCCTGGGTCCAGCTACACTTGCTGTGAAACTCTCAATCCAGAGCGTTTCAGATTGCTGGTCTTTGTGGGGGTGGGACCCACTGAGCCTGATCACCTGGCTCCCTATTTCAGCCCCCTTTTTTTCAGTTGAATGGGCGGCTCTGTCTCCCAAGTGTTCCAGGCACCAGTTGAAACGGCCACCCAGATTTGTGTGAGTTTTTGTGCAGAGACCTACTGCGCCAGCTGAAACAGCCGTGCTGGAAACTCGTGGCACTTTTCAGCCCAGGAATCTCCTGGTCTATGGGCAGTAACAACTCGTTTGGAAATGTGGTGACCACTCACCCTCTGCGTTCTCACTGGGAACTGCACTCCAGAGCTGTTCCTATTCTGCCATCTTGGATCCAAATCCATACATGAAATTATTATTCACAATAGCTAAAAAGTGGAAACAACCCAAATGCCCATCTACTGATGAATGAATAAATAAAATGTGCTACATTCTACAATGGAATATTATTTGACCATAAAAAGGAATGAAGTATTTATACATGCTACAACATGGATGAACCTTGAAAACATTATGTTTAGTGAAAGCAACCAGGCACAAAAGGCCACATAGTATGTAATTCCATTTATAGGAAATGTCTAAAAGAGGCAAATCTGTAAAGACAGATCAGATTCTTAGTTGCAAAGAGCTAGAGAGGGGAATTGTGAGTGACTGTTAACAGGTACTGTGTCTCTTTGGTGTGATGGAAATGTTCTGGATTAAGTTGTGGTGATGAGTGTACAACATTGTGAATATAATAAAAGCCACTAAATTGTATGCTTTAAAATGGCTAAAATGATGAATTTTATATTATGTGTATTTTAGCTCAATTTTTTCCATAGTGAAAGAAAGAATAGCCAAGAGGCCGGGTGCAGTGGTTCACACCTGTAATCCCAGCACTTTGGGAAGCCAAGGCAGGTGGATCATCTTAGGTCAGGAGTTCGAGACCAGCTTGGCCAACGTGGTGAAACACTGTTTCTACTAAAATATAAAAATTAGCCAGGGGTGGTGGCAGGTACCTGTAATCCCAGCTACTCAGGAGGCTGAGGCAGGAGAATTGCTTGAACCTGGGAGGCATAGGTTGCAGTGAGCCGAGATTTTGCCACTTTACTACAGCCTGGGTGACAGAGCGAGATTCTGTCTCAAAAAAAAAAAAAAAAGAAAGAGCCAAGAACCTGGCCCTTAAATCCCAGCTTTCAAAACCTCACTTAGGGAAGAGGGCCTGCCCACCCCTCTTGGTATACCCTGACTTTAACAGATTAGATTTTCCTAGTAGTACAGATATATTGTTTTCTAGACACCATCTTAGCTCCCTCTCAGCACTTTTAGTGATGTCCTTCATAGACAGTTTTAGTTTGTGTCGTGTTAACACTGATGAATATATGTTTGCCCTCTCTCTCTCTATGAATCAGCCTATTTTGATGAATACCATGAGACATCTACAAATGGGCAATGACTAGACCATATATAAAAATAGAACATTGACCCGTGACCTGCCCAAGAATCCACCCCCCTGTCTACAATGAACAGTCCAAGAAATAAGTCAAACTTGCAGGAAGCCAGGTTGCTATCTCTGATGACAATCCAGAAAGCTAAGTAATAATTTCTGTGACAGTAGTCCCCTAATGGGAGCCAGGCATTGTGGCTCATACCTGTAATCCTAACACTTTGGGAGGCTAAGGCAGGAAAATCTCTTGAACCCAGGAGTTTGAGACTAGCCTAGGCAACATAGTGTGACCTTATCTCTACAAAAAAAAATTAAAAATTAGTGGGGTATGGTGACATGCACCTGTAGTCCCAGCTACTTGGGAGGCTAAGATGGGAGGATCACTTGAGCCTGGGAGGTCAAGGCTGCAGTGAGCTGTGATCACGTCACTGTACTCCAGCCTGGGCAACAGAGCAAGATCCTGTTTCAAAAAAAGAAAAAAAAGAAGTTCCCAAATGGCCAGGACTTGATTAACAACTCACAGTTTTCCTTAATTTTTGTTTCCATTTTCAACTGAGGTTCGACCAGAGAGAGCCAAACATGCACCCCCAACCAATCACATGAGTTGTCCCACTTCTTGTTTCCTTGCCTACAGCTTCCCAATGCCAACAGCCTCCAATCAAGCCACATTTGAAGCCTTCCCTTTTCTCACCTATAAATCTTTGCCATTCCTCTGCCTGCCTTTGAGTCTGCCAAAACACAAGTGGCAGTGATGGTGGCTGACTCCCTCGGTATAGCAAGGTCTAAATGAATAGCCTTTGCTTTCCTCATCTGGTTGATCTTTATTTCCACAATACAGATAATATTTTATACATATTTTTACACTCTGCATTCCATATTCCTTCTCAAAAGAATTCTACTGCATAATCAAATTGCAGTAGGATATTGATTGGGTAAGCCTCACCCAAGAGTTAACCAAAGTTGTGGCTGAAAAGGAGGTGGAGAAGGAGGTATCTGATGAGTTGAGGATCATCCCCTAAACCCATCATTACCACAAGACTCTCCTAAAAAGTACTCTCCTACCCCTTTTAATCAGTTCCTTCCACTCCAGGCAACCACTTCTGACTCGTATCACTACAGATAGATTTGTTTTCTTTTGTATGTGTGGACTCATACAAATATATATTTGTATTTGACTGCTTTCACTCAACAAAAATATTTTTGTTTTTGAGACATGTTCATGTTTTATATATCAGTGGTTCATTCCTTGTTATTGCTGAATGGTATTTCATTGTATAAACAAACCCCAATTTGTTTATTCATTCTCCTGTTGACAGACATTCAGGTTGCTCCCAGTTTGCAACTAGTGTGAATAAGCTTGCTATGAGCATTCTTATAAAACTCTTTTTTTTTTTTTTGGAGTCAGAGTTTTGCTCTTGTTACCCAGGCTGGAGTGCAATGGCGTGATCTCGGCTCACCGCAACCTCCGCCTCCTGGGTTCAGGCAATTCTCCTGCCTCAGCCTCCTGAGTAGCTGGGACTACAGGCACGTGCCACCATGCCCAGCTAATTTTTTGTATTTTTAGTAGAGACAGGGTTTCACCATGTTGACCAGGATGGTCTCAATCTCTTGACCTCGTGATCCACCCGCCTCGGCCTCCCAAAGTGCTGGGATTACAGGTGTGAGCCACCGTGCCCGGCTAAAACTCTTTTAGTGCATAAATGTTTTCATTTATATTGGGTAGATCCATCAGCATGAAATTCTTGGGTTATATAGTAAATGTGTGTTTAATTTATAAGAAATGGCCAAACAGTTCCTCAGAATAGTTGTACTATTTTTTTATCCCACCAACAGTGTATTAGGGTTCCACTTGCTCCACATTCTAGCCAAACTTGCTGTTGTTAGTCTTTGAGTTTAGCATTTTAGTGCATATAAAAATGTCGTTTTATTGTGCCATTAATTTGCATTTCCTGATGACTAATGATGATGAGTATCTTTTCCTATGTTTTTTGGTTTGTCATACATCCTCTTTAATGACTTGTTTATTCAAATCTTTAGCTCATTTTTTGACTAGGTTGTTTGTCTTTTTATTATTGTTAGTTTTTCATGTGTTCCAAATACAAGTCAGATATAAAAATGTTCAATGTTAATGAAGTTCAGTATATCAATTTTTTTCTTTTATGATGTGGCTTTTGGCATCATTTTCAAAGATGCCTACCCCAAGAGCATGAAGATATTTTACTTCTATATGTTTTATGGTTCTTAGTTTTATAGTCTCTAATTTATCCCAAATTAATTTTTGTGTGTGAAATGAGATAGAAGTCAACCTGTATAGATATCCAGTCTTTTAGCACCATTTGTTCAAGAGACTTTACTTTCTCCATTGAATTCACTTGGCACCTTGGACAAAAATCAGCTCATGTGTATGTGTGGGTCTATTTCTGGACTGTGTTCTGTTCCTTTGATCTGTTTGTCTATGCTTATGCCAGTCTACGTTTGTCTTGAGTATTGCAACTTTATCTCTTGAAATGAGGTAGTAAAGCACTAAGAACAAAAAATAATATTTTTAAGATTATTAAGTAGCATCTCAAGATTATTTTCCTATTCTAGAGCCTTTGCATGTCCTCATTAAATTTTATTTACTTTATAGTTTTGTGGGTACATAGTAGGTATATATATATATACACACTTATGGGGTACATGAGTGAGATACTTTGATACAGGCATGCAATGCTTAATGATCACATCATGAAAAATGGGGTATCCATCCCCTGAAGCATTTATTCTTTGTATTACAAACAATCCAATTATATTCTTTTAGTTATTTACAAATGTACGATTAAATTATTTTCCCTATAGTCACCCTGTTGTGCTATCAAATACTAGGTCTTACTCATTCTTTCTAACTGCTTTTTTTGTACCCATTAACTACCTTTGCTACCCTGCCCCACTACCCTTCCTAGCCTCTGGTAACCATCCTTCTACTTTCTATCTCCAGGAGTTCCATTGCTTTGATTTTTAGATCCCACAGATAAGTGAGAACATGTGATATTTGTCTTTTTATGCCTGGCTTATTTCACTTAGTATAATGACTCCATCCATGTTGTAAATGACAGGATCTCGGTCTTTTCAAATGTCTGAATAGTACTCTGTTGTGTATAAGTACCACATTTTCTTTATCCATTCATCTGTTGGTGGACACTTAGGTTGCTTCCAAATCTTGGCTGTTGTGAATAGTGCTGCAACAAACTTGAGAGTGCAGATAGTGCAGATATCTCTTTGATATACTGATTTTTCCTTTTTTTTTTTTTTTTTGGACACAGAGTCTTACTCTGTCACCTAGGCTGGAGTGCAATGGTGCAGTCTTGGCTTACTGCAACCTCCACCTCCCAGGTCCTGGGTTCAGGTGATTCTCCTGCCTCAGCCTCCCAAGTAGCTGGGATTACAGGCGTGCCTCACCACACCCGGCTAATTTTTGTATTTTTAGTAGAGACAGGGTTTTGCCATGTTGGCCAGTCTGGTTTCAAACTCCTGACCTCATGTGATCTGCCCACCTCCGCCTCCCAAAGTGCTGGGATTACAGGCATGAGCCATTGCACCCAGCCGGATATACTGATTTCTTTTCTTCTGGGTATATAACCCAGTAGAGGGATTACTGGATTGTAAGGTAGCTCTATTTTTAGTTTTTTGAGGAACTTCCAAACTGTTCTCCATAGTGGTTGTACTAATTTAGATTCACACCAACAGTGTACGAGGGTTCCCTTTTCTCCATGTCCTCTTCAGCATTTATTATTGTCTTATCTTTTGGGTAAAAGCCATTTTAACTGGCATGAGATAATATCTCATTGGAGTTTTGATTTGCATTTCTCTGATGAGTATGATGTTAGGCACCTTTTCTTATATTTGTTTGCCATTTGTATGTCTTCTATGGAGAAATGTCTATTCAGATCTTTTGCCAGTTTTTAAATTGGATTATTCTGTTTTTTTCCCATAGAGTTCTTTGAGCTCTTTATATATTCTGGTTACTAATCGCTTGTCAGATGGATAGTTTTCAGATATTTTCTCCTATTCTTTAGGTTGTTCACTTTGTTGATTGTTTCCTTGCTGTACAGAAGCTTTTTAACTTGGTGTGATCTCATCTGTCCATTTTTGCTTTGCCTGTGCTTGTGGGATATTACTCAAGAAATTTTTACCCAGACCAATGTTCTGGAGAGTTTCCTTGGTGTTTTATTATAGTAGTTTTATAGTTTGAAGTCTTAGACTTATGTCTTGAATCCATTTTGATTTGATTTCGTACATGGTGAAAGATAGGGGACTAGTTTCATTCTTCTGCATATGGATATCCAGTTTTCCCAGCACCATTTATTGAAGAGACTGTCTTTCCCCCAGTGTTTATTCGTGGCTCTTTTGTTGACAATGAGTTCACTGTAGGTGTGTGGATTTGTTTCTGGGTTCTCTATTCTGTTCCATTGGTCTTTGTGTCTGTTTTTATGCCAGTACCATGCTTTTATGCCAGTTTTGGTTACTATAGCTCTGTTGCATACTTTAAAATCAAATAATGTGAGTCCTCCAGTTTTGTTCTTGTTGCTCAGGAATGGCTTTGGCTGTTCTGGGTCTTTTGTGGTTTTATATAAATTTTAGGATTGTTTTTTCTGTTTCTGTGAAGAACACCATTGGTATTTTGATAGGGATTACATTGAATCTGTAGATTGCTTTGACTAATACGGACATTTTAACATATTGAACAATCCATGAACATGGACTATCTTTCCAGTTTTTGGCATCCTCTTTAATTTCTTTCATCAGTGTTTTAGAATTTTCATTGTAGAGATGTTTCATTTCTGTCATTAATTCCTAGGTATTTAATTTTATTTGTGGCTTTTGTAAATAAGATTACTTTTTTAAATTTCTTTTTCAGATTGTTCACCCTTGGCATATAGAAATGCTACTGGTTTTCATATGTTGATTTTATGTCCTGCAACTTTGCTGAATTTATCAGTTCTAAGAGTTTTCTGGTGGAATCTTGGGGTTTTTCCAACCATAAAATTATGTCATCTGTAAACATTTAGGATAACTTGACTTCCTCCTTTCCAATTTGGATGCCCTGTATTTCTTTTTCTTGTCCAATTGCTCTAACTAGGACTTCCAGTACTATGTTGAATAATGGTGGTTAAAGTAAGCATCCTTGTTGTGTTCCAGATCTTAGAGGAAAGGCTTTCAGTTTTTACCCATTCAGTATAATATTAGCTGAGGGTCTGTCACATACAGCTTTTATTATGTTGAGGTATGTTCCTTCTATACCTAGTTTTTTGAGGGTTTTTAACCATAAAGGATGTTGAATTTTATAAAGTGCTTTTTCAAACGTCAATTGAAGTGATCATGTTTTTTGTTCTCTATTCTGTTGATATGATGTATCACATTGATTAATTTGCATATATTGAATCATTCATGCATCCCAGGGATAAATTCCACTTGATCATGATGAATGATATTTTTAATATGTTGTTGAACTTGATTTGCTATTATTTTGTTGGTTTTTTCAGAAAGATATTTTTGCATCAGTATTCATCAGAGATATTAGCCTATTGTTTTCTTTTTTTAATATATTGCTTTGTCTGGTTTTAGTATCAGAGTAATACTGGCCTTGTAGAATGAGTTTGGAAGTATTCTGTCCTCCTCTATTTTTCAGAATAGTCTGAATAGGATTGGCATTAGTTCTTCTTTAAATGTTGATTAGAACTCAGCAATGAAACCATCAGGTCCTGGGTTTTTCTTTACTAAGTGGCTTTTTATTACAACTTCGCTCTTGTTACTTGTTAATGGTCTGTTCAGGTTTTGGATATCTTCATGGTTCAGTTTTGGTAGGTCGAATGTGTCTAGAAATTTATTCACTTTCTCTAGATTTTCCAATTTATTGGCATGTAATTGCTCATAGTAACCACTAGTGCTACTTTCAATTTCTGTGGAATCAGTTGTAATGTTTCCTTTTTCATATCTGATTTTATTTATTAGGTTCTTCACCCTTTTTTTCTTCATTACTCTGGCTAAGGTTTTGTCAATTTTGTTTTATCTTTCCAAAAAACCAACTTCTTGTTTCATTGATCTTTTGTATTTTCTTCATTTCACATTCATTTATTTCTGCTCTGATCTTTATCATTTCTTTTCTTAGAATTTTGGGTTTTGTTTGCCCTTTTCTGGTTCTTTAAGATGTATGATTAGGTTATTAATTCAAAGTTTTTCTTCTTTTTTGATGTAGGTGCTGATAGCTGTAAACTTCCCTCTTAGTACTGCTTGCACTGTATCCCATAGGTTTTGGTATGTTGTGTTTCTCTTATTTGTTTCAAGAAACTTTTCAGTTTCCTTCTTAATTTCTCCATTGACTGACCCACTGGTCATTCAGGAGCATAGTTAATTTCCATATGTTTATATCATTTCTAAAATTCTTCTCGTCGATTTCTAGTTTTATTCAAAGATGCTTGATATTGTGGTCAAGGATACTTGATACTTTAAATTTTTTGAATGTTTTAAGACTTACTTATGGCCTAACATGTGGTCTATCCTTGAGAATGATCCATGTGCTAAGAAGAATGTGTATTCTGTAGCCTTTGGATGAAATATTCTGTGAATATCTATTAAGTCCATTTGTTCTATTAGGTCATTTTTAGTGCAGATTAAGTCCAGTGTCTTTGCTGAGTTTCTGTCTGGGAGATCTGTCCAGTGTGGAAAGTGGGATGTTGAAGTTTCCAACAATTATTGTATTGAGGTCTCTCTCTCTGTGTCTCTCTCTTTGAGACAAGGTGTTGCTCTGTCATCCAGGCTGGAGTACAGTGGTGTGATCTCAGCCCACTGCAGCCTTGACCTTACAGGCTCAAGTGATCCTCCTACCTCAGCCCTCTGATTAGCTTGGACTATAGGTGTGTACCACCATGCCTGGCTAATTTTTGTATTTTTTGTATAGATGATTTTCTCATATTTCTCAAACTCCTGGGCTCCAGAAACCCACCCAATTGGACCTCCCAAAGTGCTAGGATTACAGGCATGAGAAATTGCACCTGGCCTGAGGTCTATCTCTTTAGCTATAATAACACCTGTTTCACATATTTGGGTGTTCCAGTGTTGGTTGCATGTATATTTATAATCATTGTATTCTTTTGCTGGATTTGACCCCTTTATCATCATGTAATGGCAATCTCTGTCTCTTCTTATAGTTTTCGTCTTAAAATCTATGTTTTCTATAGCTACTTCTGCTCTTTTTTGGTTTCCATTAGCACAGAATATCTTTTTACATCCCTTTATTCTCAGTTTGTGTATCTTTATAGGTGAAGTGTGTTTCTTGTAGGCAGCAGATCATTGGGTCTTGTTTTTTCACCCATTTAGCCACTCTATGTCTTTTTATTGGAGAGTTTCATTTATTTACATTCAATTTTATTATTGATAAGCAATAATACTCCTGCCATTTTGTCATTTGTTTTCTGATTGTTTTACAGTCTTCTTTTACTTCTTCCCTTCCTTCCTTGTCTTCCCTTTAGTGAAGGTTATTTTCTCTAGTGGGTATGATTTAATTTCTTGCTTTTTATTTTTTGTGTATCCATTGTGGGTTTTTCAATTTGAGGTTACCATGAGGCTTGCAAATACTATTGATGTCTTATAACCCATTATTTATTTTGTTTTATTTTTATTAATTTATTTTTTCTGAGATGGTGTTTCATTCTTATTGCCCAGGCTGGAGTTCAGTGGCATGATCTTGGCTCATTGCAACCTCCATCTCCTGGGTTCAAGCAATTCTCCTGCCTCAGCCTCCTGAGTAGCTGAGATTACAGGCATGCGCCACAACACCCAGCTAATTTTGTATTTTTAGTAGAGATGAGGTTTCTCCATGTTGGTCAGGCTGGTCTTGAACTTCCGATCTCAGGTGGTCCGCCCGGCTCAGCCTCCCAAAGTGCTGGGATTACAGGCGTGAGCCACCATGTTTGGCATAACCCATTGTTTTAAACTGATGACAACTTAACACTGATTGCATAAACAAACATGCAAAAAGAAAACTAATAAAAACTGTACACTTTAACTTCATCCCTCTGCTTTTTAACTTTTTGTTGTTTTTCTTGATGTTTTATTGTACTGTCTATGTCTTAAAAAGTTGTTATTATTTTTATTGGATTATGATTTAGTGTTTTTACTTAAGATAAAAACACCGAATATTGTAATACTATATAATTGTGGCATGTGGGAGTTTACATGCCACAATTACAGTGTTACAATATTCTGTGTTTTCTGTATGCTTACTACTACCAGTGAGTTTTGTATCTTCAGATGATCTCTTCTTGCCATTAACGTACTTTTATTTCAGATGGAAGAACTTTTAGCATTTCCTGTAGGACAGGTCTAGTGTTGATGAAATCCCTCAGCTTTTGTTTGTCTGGGAAAGTCTTTATTTCTCCCTCATGCTTGAAGGATGATTTTGCTGGATATAGTGCTCTAAAGTTTTTTTCTTTCAGCACTTTAAATATATCATTACCAATTTCTCTAAACCCTGTAAGGGTTTCACTGAAAGCCCTGCTGCTAGATTTATTGGTGCTTCATTGTATGTTTTTGTTGTTGTTTTCTTTTCTCTTGCTGCTTTTAGGGTCCTTTGTTTATCCTTGACTTTTGGGAGTTTGGTTATTAGATGCCTTGAGGTAGTCTTCTTTTGGTTAAATCTGCTTGGTGTTCTGTAACCTTGTACTTAAATATTGATATCTATGTTTGGAAAGTTTTCTGCAATTATTCCTTTGAATGAACTTTCTATCCTTATCTCTCTATATCCTCTTTAAGGCCAATAACTCTTAGATTTTCGCTTTTGAGGCTATTTGCTAGATCTTACAGGTGTGCTTTGTTCTTTTTTGTTCTTTTTTCTTTTGTCTCCTCTGAGTATTTTCAAATAGCCTGTCTTCAAGCTCACTAATTCTTTCTTCTGTCTGATCAATTCGGTTATTAAGAGACTCTATTGCATTCTTTAGTATTCCGTTGCATTTTCCAACTGTAGAATTTCTGCTTGATTGTTTTTAATTATTTCAATCTCTTTCCTAAATGTATCTGATAGAATGCTGAATTCCTTCTCTGTGTTATCTTGAATTTCCTTGCATTTCTTCAACACAGCTCTTTTGAATTATCTGTCTGAAAGGTCACATATCTCTGTTTCTCCAAAATTGGTCCCTGGTACCTTATTTAGTTCTTTTGGTGAGGCCGTGTTTTCCTGCAGGATCTTGATGCTTGTAGATATTTGTTGGTATTTGGGCATTGACAAGCTAGGTATTTATTATAGTCTTTGCAATCTGGGCTTGTTTGTGCCTGTCCTTCTTAAGAAGGCTTTCCAGTAGTCGAAGGAACTTGGGCCCCAAGCCCAATAATGTTGTAGTTTTTGCAGATTCATAGAAGTACCATCTTGGTGGTCTTGGATAAGAAAAATCTGGAAGAATTCTCTCGATTACCAGGCAGACACTTGCTCTTTTCTCTTACTTTCTTCTGAACAAATGGAGTCTTTTTCTCTGTGCTGAGCCACCTGGAACTAGGGTATGTTGATGTAAGCACACCTGTGGCCATTACTACTGGGACTGCTGAGTCAGACTTGAAGCCAGCACAGCACAAGGTCTTGCCCAAGGCCTGCTGTAACCACTACATGGCTGCCACCTGTGTTCACTCAAGGCCCTAGAGCTCTACAGTCAGCAGGTGATGAAGCCAGTCAGGTTTGTGTCCTCCCCTTCAGGGCAGCAAATTCCCCCAGGTCCCAGGTGGGTCCAGAGATGTCTGGAAGCCAAGGATTGGAGCAAAAAGCCTTAGAGATTTCTTAGCACTTTGGGAGACCAAGGTGGGTGGATCACCAAGGCCAGGAGTTTGATACTAACCTGGTTAACATAGCAAAACCTGTCAAGAGGACAGAGACCATGTTGTATGTCTTGTTCACCACTGTATCCATACTACTTAGCACTCAATAAGTATTTGTTTAAGTAAAATTAAATTTTAGCTGGGCGTGGTGGCTAACGCCTGTAATCCCAGCACTTCTGGATGCTGAAGTGGGAGGATCACTTAAGGCCAGAAGTTCCAGACCAGCCTAGACAAACATGGCGAAACCCCATCTTTACTAAAAATACAAAAATCAGCCAGGTATGCCTATGCATGCCTGGAATCCCAGCTACTCAGGAGGCTGAGGTGGGAGAATTGCTTGAACCTAGGAGGCAGAGGTTGCAGTAAGCTGAGATCATGCCACTGCACTCCCTGGGTGACAGAGCAGACTCTTTCAAAAAACAAAAACAAAAAACCTTAGAGATTTGCCTGATGTTCTATTCTGCAGCTATGCTGGCACTCCAACCACAATACAAAGTCCTTCCCGCTCTTCCCTCCATTTTCCACAGGCAGAAAACCCTCTTCCTGTGGCCACCACCACAAGTCATTCTTATATACACAGAGGTTAGTATAATAATGCAGCAAGGAACTCCCAGGCAAATCGGTTATTTTTTGTCTTGTATTTCTTCTGTAGGTTTGCTAAAACAAACAATACTCCAAGGTGATCCAAATCTGAATCAGTGAAACAGTCTGATGAAGTTTTTTTTTTTTTTTTTTGAGATGAGGTCTCTCTGTGTTGCCCAGATGGTCTCTAACTCCTGGGCTCACGCAATCATGTCGTCTCTGCTACCTGAGTAGCTGGGACTTCAGGCTAATGAAACAGTTTGATAAAATAATAATCTGCTAGGAACTTTCTTCTGTTTAGTCCTTAAAATCTGAAGATATATAGGACAGATAGACTTTTTGATGTAGCTCTCTAGAGGTAATTATTTTCTTTAGAACAGCTAGGATCATTCTCTTACTTATCAGACATATGCTTTTCCAGCCTCAGACAATCTCCCCCATCCTCTGAGGGCTGGTGATTGTCTCTGTCCTCTTGCCTTCACCATCTTAGAAGGAAGAGCTGAGTTTACATGGGTGATATGGTACAGTGAACAACATGGTTGCTAAAGAGTTAGGTTTTAAGCCACCCCATTAAGCCTGAACTGACATAGAATAGTCACAGGAATGTAAGTCAGGGACATTAAGAAACCCTTTGCTGTAATCTTTCATACCAGTTATTGCCCAGGGTGGAACATGTAATAATATTTTTTATAACAGTCTGATTATATTTTCTGCCATTTTTTCATTGGGAATTTGAACATTGCAGGTTAACTCATAAAATTGTGAAAGGGCAAGATAAACATATGATACAATATATTTAATTAAGATAGCAAAACCTTTCTGTACCTTCTTATAATGGCTTGTAGGAGATTTGGAGCAGAACTTCCACTTGCTAATGTTTGGTTAGGCCCAGGTTTGGCATATGGAAGGGGCAGTTTATTAGAATAATGGTGCTCCTACTCAGGGAAGAAACAGCATCTGTAATACTCAGTGTGATCAGGAACATGACCTTAATGAAATTTCAAATAGAAGTAAATTTGACATACTTTATCATGTGGACCAATTCTAGCAAACTATTGTGAATATGATATTAGGACCAGAAAACTCACGGTCTACTTCTGATGGCAGTATCCTTAGAGGATCTGGTCTTTTTATACTCTATGCTTGGAATGAACCAGGTGAGATGTTTGGGCCCAGCCAGATTGTTGGGTTCATTGTAGATTCACAAAGACTTAAATGACTTGGTCGTAATATCCACAGAAATAAGGATGAACTATGGCCAATTCATTTCATTCTACTTCTTGAAGTGAATAGGACTGTAGGATCAAAGTTAAAAGCCATAATGAAGATCACATACTGGACTGTCTATCAGGTAAGGCCCAGATTAACATTTATAGACTTAACTCACTCTATTTGCTTTTTTTTTTTTTTTTTTTAAGGCTACAACTGAGGTGGAAATTAAGAAGAAAGGCCCTGGATCTCTTTTAGTTTCCATGGATCAACTAGCCTCCTATGGGCGGAAGGACAGAATCAACAGTATAATGACTGTTACGAATACACTAGTAGAAGGTATGTGCCCTGTGATGTCAGTCCAGCCTGCTGAGATATAAATATGTAATGTGCATGGTAAATATAATCCCTGTCTCTTGGTCTGAGTTTTGCAAAAACTGTTTCTGAGCTTTAGGAATGAGTCTATTCCTATATAGAAACTAGAATCACAAATTTCCTTCCTAAATTTACATGCAGAGAATCAAATATATAGGCTTCAGATATGCTTGTTGTACACAGGCAACAAGATTGTACACAAGTAGGTAAGAGATATGAAAGGAGCTGCACAGGTGAGTGAGAGGATCTCAATACCCCTGTCATCGTCATCAAGAGGAGCCAGTAGGGTGCTGTAAGGCATAAAGGAATGTAGATTGAAGAACTGCAAAGCTATAAAATGATGGAATTTCTCTTATGGCCCCTAACCCAAAACATACCTTCCATTTTTCCTTTTTAACTACTTACAGCCCTTTTGGTTTTCCCTTAAGGAAGAATGTACTGTGCATTTTGATTGCACCTAGTTCTGTCTCTCTTCAAACACCCCCACATATCCATAAATATATTTGATGTGTGACTAGGTAAGTTGAAACCCTTCTTACTTTGAGCACTCTGTGCCACAGGGAAAGAGCAACCACTGTTGAATCATAGCACGTCTGCAGTAATGTTGCTGTCAGTGGCTGAGTTCTCTGTATTAGGTGGATTCTCTATGACACAACCTGGTGTGCTGAGGAATACCTGAAGATTTTCCATTAGACCACAGTCACGCAGGCAAGAATCGGCTCCTCTCCGGTTGTGGTCTATAGTCCAGGATCCTCGTGCTTTCTTTAGAGGGAAATTCAGTGACAGATTTCATCTCCCAAGAGTCTGATAGATTCTACACATATCTTCTTCATTGGATTTATGTTGATTTAGCTGAGTTGTCTCATTGTAGATCTAGACTATTCTTGAGGCTTCAAATTGCTGTTCTTCAGAGTACAGACGCCCAGAATAACCAAAGTCCCTGAGACAGGAAAACTCAAAATTGTCCTGGTATCCTTGAGACAAGTTATTTTTTTAGTCAATTAAACCCAGTGCCCCTTCTATTCTGTGTGTATGTATATATGTGTGTGTGTATGTGTGTATTGGGGAGGGGGGTGCAGTGGAGGGAGAATCCTTAGAAAAGAATTATCTAAGGGTGCTTACTTCCCCACATATGTGCAAAGAATGAGACTATTAGAGTAACCTTGAGAATATATCAAGTAAAAAAATGAATTAGCTGCTTTCAGCTGCCCGAACAACTTCTATTTATTCCTGTTTTCTTTAATTTCCATTGAGGTTATTGTCTGATAGAACATCTTCAAGCTTTGTAGCTTATACTTTGAAATTGTGGGCAAATAACTATAAGTTCTAAAATTCCAAGCTAAGAAATGATAGCCTAAGAACTTTGGCTAATTTTATTATTCACATAGAGACCAAGACAGGATTTCTCTGAGTATCCATGCAGTTGAGAAAGAAAAAGAACCTTCAGCGGTACATTTTGTTATTGGCAGAGACATCAGAACAGCAGAACTGTCAATACAATGCAACAGTTATTTATTACTGTAGTGACTTAGTGCAGGTTCCAGCAAAAGTAGATGTTCAAACAACGTTTGTCAAGCAGATGTTGTCTGTGCTTGGGATGGTAGGAGTGCTGGTGCTGCAGGGCTCCTTCTGCAAGCCTTAGAGCTTTCATCCCTTTACTGAGTTGGATAGCAACCATTGGGGCATTTTAAAAGTCTCTTCTCCCTCTTCTCCCTGTTCTTTCTCTTTCTGTCCTGCTGTGCTCATTCTCCGCCCGCTACCCACCATCACACACATTGAAAAAAAAAAAAAAGATGTAAGGGTAGCTCAGGAGACAGAGACAGATGTAGTTGTGTTCCTGAGTAGGAAGATACTATTCCAGTTCTTTGTCCTGTTTCCCAAGCGCTGATGTTCACATAGTTGTATCTGTCCTGCCATTTCCTGCTCAGGCATTCATCTTGTCCTTGCACCTTGTATTTGACTCTTTTGTTAAAGCTGATGGGACCAACCTACTATAAGCAAAGAGCAATGAATGGCTGACCAGAATAATATAAGAAGGAATGAAACATCCATGCCTGTTTAACCATTGGGCCCTATATTTAATGCTTGCTACAACATTAAAAGCCAGCATTGAACAAATTGCAGTTCTTGCTCTCAGACTTTCAGTTAGGAAACTCTGACATTGTTTTAATCTGAAGATTAAAATAATTATTATTTAAAACCCAAGAGGCAGGCTCCTACTTAGCTAATAGTTTAGAAACCACAGTGGAGAATTCCATAATTCTGTCAGTAATGAGAAAACCCTGCCTGCTCTGCCCCTCCCCATCTTGTTGCAAACATGCTCACCAGGATCCAGTACATTTAGTAGAGTTCACCACTAGCAGAGCTATAAGCTTTGGGGATATTTCAGAGGACTGTGCGTGGGGTGTAGGCAGAGTAGTGAAGTCTCACTGTTCAAAGCAGTAAAGCTGTGTAAGAAGAGGAGATCGTGGTGCAGTAAGAAAGAACAAGTAGTGATGTACTTGACGTTACTGATTTTCAATATCAAGGAAGTACTTGACATTATTGATTCTCAGGTAAAACAATTTCAAAAGCTCCCCTAGAGGTAACTGGCCATAGCTGTTGCTGCCACTATTTATGCATTATTTTATTTAACTGACAAGCATCAAGTGTCAGTATCGTTACTTAGCTGATGTCACCCTTTCCTGTGTGGCAGTAAGCTTAGTGAGGGCAGGGGTTCTTCATCAGTATATCCTCGGTGCCTGGCACATTGCAGGTACTTAAAAGTTGTTGAATTCAGTTGAGAGAAGCTCCTGCCTTCAGAAACCTCATGGTCTACCAAAGCCACCATCTTGGTGGAATTGTGAGGTCCTCTCTGTAAACAATTCCCAGTACCCCTAAGGTTGAGACCTAGAGTAACCACTCTGAAAATATCCAAAAGCAAAATAAGAGAAACCCCACAAACTTTTGGACATCTCACCCCTAAATGTTAACCCTTTCCCCCAAACCAAATACTTAGCCATTCCAGGCATGCAGAATCAGTAACAATTTGCAAAGTCATAAGTCCCTTGACAAGACTTCTCATTCCCCGAATGATCTTTTCTAGCTCCTGAAGCTCCACATTGGCTTACTTTTTATGGGAGTGAAAGATTATCCTGAAGATCTTCCCTTCTCAGTAAATATGGTTAAGAGATGTCTGGTATCCCTAGAGGAATTTTCTTGGTGCCCTGTAGGGCAAGAAAATCCCTCTTTGCTATGTGGCAAGACTCAAGACCTAGTTCATTGTAAAACATTACACTTGTGTCAACTGTCAAATGCGAACAGTCGCAGCTTCAACCTCCACGTGCCAATGAGCAGCAGACGTTTGAAAAAAGGGGGAGATCAAAAAGGAACGGAACTAAATTTCCAAATATGTACTGTAAGAATTTAAGGAAATAAAGGAACCTTGTCATTTTCTTTTTTGGGGGAGAAAACTATATTTACCTTAGAAAGGGAGGGAGTTCTCTGAGGAAGAAGCCACAGCAGATTTTCCTCACAGACTTCCTTTCCCACGCAGCCTCCCACGTGGCGCTTACAGCGGTCCTTAAATCTGAAAACCAAGGCAACCATTTTCTTAGCAACCGGGGAACCAATCAGAAGCTCAGCCAAAACCACCTTGTCTAAAATAAAGCATCGCCATCCAGCTGGTTGGAAAAGGGAACGTAGGCTAATTTAAGGTAGCCATCTTGGTTTTGGTGAAATATTGGGGAATTTTTTTTTCCCT
Source organism: Aotus nancymaae (assembly GCF_030222135.1). NCBI lineage: Eukaryota > Metazoa > Chordata > Mammalia > Primates > Aotidae > Aotus > Aotus nancymaae. The sequence continues at coordinate 35,605,026 of NW_026988428.1, forward strand.
CTAAATGATTTGATAGTGTCAGCAGAATTGGGCAGGGAGAGAGTAGCTGTTACAGCCAACCCTGTAGAATCAATACCTCACATTCTGACAGGTTTTCAAAGTCCACTTCTTAAAAAGCATTCTCTTAGCTCAGCGTCCTTGGAATTTTGTAATCCTGACAATTGTATTTCATGCTTATAGGGCTTCATACCTAGATTGTTGTAACTGCCAGTTGAGTGTCTATCTTTGATGTCTGATAATTCTTTTGAATCTTTGCTTTGGAAATATCTTTGAGATCATCTAGTCCAGTGATTTTTCAGTCTGTGTGTATCAGAGTCTTGGGACTCTAGAGAAGTGCCTCAGCAGAGGAAGAAGTCTATCTGAGTGGGCTCGTGCTTCATCTAGGGCAATTCCTGGTTTATTTTCTGTATTGGGGATCATGTGAGATCTTGTTTGGAAAAAAACAGGTTCTGCTTCTAAAAGAGACAGAGAAGATAAGACGAAGGAGAGAAAGAAAAAGGAAAGAAGATGATAACCCAGGGAGGGAAGGAGGAAGAAGTTATAGAAAGAAAGAGAGAGGCAAAGGATGAGAGCAGGAAAGGGCAAAGGGGCAAGAAAGAAGGAGACGGGAGGAGACAGAAAGAGGAAGGAAGGGGGAAAAGGGGAGAGTAATGTGGTTTGTATTTCTAACTTAACTATGAGCTGTAAACTTGTTGAGGGTGGAGACGGTAACTTGTACTTCTTTGAGAACATAGCAGATGTGTTTTGCATGTTGGCTTGGTTGATGATGCTAGTTTTGCTGATGAAGATAATAACAATAGCAAACACTTCCATGGCACTTTTTATCTGCCAGAGCATTCTAGGGCACTTTACATATATTTTAGCTCATTTAATTCTCATGGCAAATCAAAGTAACTTGTTCAGGGTCCCACAGTTAGCAAGTGTCTGAACTAGTATTTGAACTCAAATATGTCTGGCTTGAGTTCATGCTTTTGATGGCATCTCTGACAATAATTGAATAATAGAGTGTATAATAGAGTACCTACCATTTATTGAAGACTTACCCTGTGCCAGGTACTGTGCTGACTGCTTTACAACAGCGTCTCATTTAATCTTTAATCAAACTCACATCAAAATGAGATTACAGGACTCATTCAGTCCTGTAACCTGTAAATTGATGCCTTGTTTTACAGCTGAGGCAGCTCAGCAGAAGTCAGTTACCTTGCCTGGGATCACACAACTTGTAAGCATTCAAGCCAATTGAGGCCAGAGAGTCAGACCTGAGAGGCCAAGCTCCTGACCTCTGTGCTCTACTCCCATAACTGATGGGTTGAGTTTCATTTATAAACTTAACCCATCACTTATTAACAGGGAGGCAACTTGTATGGATCATGCCTCCTCTCTACCTTAGAGAGAAGGAAAACACTTAGGAATATCAGTGCTCAAACAGCTTGATTCCATATTAATAATGGTGATAATAACTGTGAGGGTGAGTAGTGTGTCCTCCTGGTTTTCTCAGTGTAATTGAGGGGCCATCTTTGTTCTTACTTACTATAGAACTGGAAGAGTCTCAGAGAAAGTGCCCGCCATGCTGGTATAAATTTGCCAACACTTTCCTCATCTGGGAGTGCCACCCCTACTGGATAAAACTGAAAGAGATTGTGAACTTGATAGTTATGGACCCTTTTGTGGATTTAGCCATCACCATCTGCATCGTCCTGAATACGCTGTTTATGGCAATGGAGCACCATCCTATGACGCCACAATTTGAACATGTCTTGGCTGTAGGAAATCTGGTAAGATGGAACACTGTCTCCTGATATTAGGATTGGAATGTGTTTTGCCTGTAGGACATCTTTTTCGGGTACTGAAAGCTGGAGTTTCTTTGAAAAGAAAATAATAGTTAATTGGAAGACAAATGCTTCCACATATGCCGGGGCACCAGCTGCTTTTCTGCTAACTGTTGTGATCCCTTTCCTCTTTCTGCAGAACTTTGAAGACGTCATTTAGGAGCTATTGGCAGAAAACCAATGTTGGTGACAGAATGGGAGGCCTGGTACAGTGGGCTGGTTTCAGCAACCTGAGCCAAGGACTTCTAGATTTTTTCCTCATTCTGTTTCTCACATTGATTCCTGCATTGCTCCAGCACATCAGTTCTCCTTTCACCTTAACCACAAAATAGGGGAGCTCTTGTAGTTTACTACATAGAACTATGGATTTGCCTGCTCTGTCAGGTCTTAATTACCTAAATAGGGACTATTTATGGGAAAATTTTCCCTCAAGGCTGGTTTCCCCCTCCAGTCCAGCTTCTGGGCCATTATCCAGGTTCTGCCATTAGTTGATCTTTGCCAAATTTATTTTAATGTTAGCTTAAGTTCTGTATTTATTATATAAAGATAAGTATGTCGTTTTTAAATGATAAAGTGTGTATTCTGAAATCAAGTAGTTATGATTTCAGGATTATGTGTTTTCTTTACTACAAAAATCAGGAGTTGATTGAATTTTGATAGATAGTAAAGAAGTAGTTAGAAAGAATCCCCTAGGTCACCCGGGCCCCCTAATTCCTTAGGTGTTGTACCACAGGCATGTCCAAATCTAGCTGTTACTGTTTATTAATAATTTGAGCATGATTTCTGCCCAATGTTTCTTGTGTGTACTCTCTGTCTCTCTCACTCTCTCTCTCTCTCTCTCTCACACACACACACACACACACACACACACACACACACACACCCCTCCCCACACAGTTTTGACCTTAAGTCCTATTGCTAAACTATTAGAGCATTATGATACCATTTTCATTTCTCATTCTGAAAACACATGACAAAGATATCCTTTGTAGCCCACTGTGTTTCCTGGTATACATCCAAGATGATTCTGTGGTCTTTCCAGTCTCCATGTCTAGGGTTAGTGACATGCTCCAGGCTCTCTGCTATGATCTAAACCCTTGTGCGCAGTCCAGTGGATTGCCTGTAGTCTTGAAATGGGACACTCCCACAGGCTGTCCAAGAAATCTGCTGACTGGCCCTGAAAGGTGCCTGTGGATGGGCACATGCTGTGACTGGCTGACATAGTACCCTGGCCATCGAGCAGAATTTTAAGCCTGTCAACAATATCATATAGATATAAGCTTTATTTTAGTAGCCAAGAGTTAAGTAACGAGAAATATGTCTTGATAATTTTTATTGTTGCTGTTGGTGGTTCTGTTTTCCCTGTAGAATTTTGTTTTTCTCAAAATCTTTACTTTTTCTTGCTTTTTACAGAACCAGTCTTTGATTTTCAAGAGATTTTGAGAGACTTTTTCACCTACCCCCCTAGAACTCCAGTCATACCAGGCTAGCAAATGATGTTATTTTTCCTTTCATGAAAATTTAGAGATTTAGGATGACATCTAAATTAGAATAGTGAGTATTCAGAAGCCTTTTCTCAGAACCATCAGTAAAGAAAGAGGAAAGAAGAGAAGGTCGGCATCTAATATTCAGGGACTCCATGAGATGAGCCAACCCAGAACTAAGTTCTAAAATAAGAAAGCTCTTAGGTGGCAAGAGTTTTCAATGGGCAAGTAAATGTACCGTTAGCAGTGGGAGGGGGAGTAGTATATGGTCCAGCATACTTTGTTCTAGATGTGAGGGTAAAAGGAAAGAAATCAAGAATGGTGCCTAGATGTGGGGGTTTAATGACTGAGGGAAAAATGGAATGACTGCAAAGGAACTGGCTTGCCATGTAAAATCAAGAGTTCTGTTTTGGGCATATTACGTGTCTATTCACTGAGTGGAGATGCCAAATAAGGAAGTTGGGTATGTGCTGGACCTCATGAGTGTTTTCTGGAAAATACCAGGAACTCAAAGATATGCTTTGCTGCCAATCAACATGAGCACTGAGTCTGGCAGAAAGAACACAAAATTAGAAGTCAGAGATTTGGGTTTTGGTTCCTATTGGATATTGTGTAACTTTAAATAAGTCATTGATTTCTGTCCAGAAATGTTTCTTATCTGTAAAGTTAGGATAATACCATGTCATCATTGGTTGGAAAGATAAAATGAGAACTATACAGAAGTCTTTGGAATAGTTAAAATTACCTTATAAATCTTAGGAACTGTGTTAGTATAATTCAATAGGAGAATTTTCAGAGATTTAAAGATTTGGGTAGAGCCTTTGACTGAACCTGAGAATTAGAGGATGAAAAAAATGAGACTGACTTGTGAAATAAAGTACGACCTTGTCTTATGGTTGGAATGTGAGGCTTTTCCTACAGCCCTGATTGTGAGTTAAGTTGTCTTTGTCTATAGACATGCAGAAATATGTTTTTAAAGAAAGATGAGAACAGTCTTGTGCAAATATAAGATCCTTGCCTCTTCTGCCCTCCCCCAAAGAGAAAATAATAATAGAAAGAACCTTAGAGATAATTCAATCCAATCCCCATGTTTTATAGAGGAAATTGAGGCCCAGGGAAGCTGTGTGACTTATACAACTGTTGTGTTACATAGTAGATAAATATAATGATTCTTTTCCTGCCTTTTTTGCAACTAACTGAATACAACAGTAAGTTTAGGAGGTGACTTTTTAAACATTCTGAATCGTACAGGGAAGTTTCAAGTACAGTACACAACTTTTTTTTTTTTTTTAACAATAAAAGCCTTATCACATAGCCTTATCACCCCCAAATACTTATAGTGTGTATTTTTTATAAACAAGTACATTCTCCTACCTAACCATAGTATAACTGTCAAAACCAGGAAATTAACATTGACACATTACAACCATCTAATTCTCAGGCCCTATTCAAGTTTTACCAATGATCCCAGTGGCATCCTCTATAACAAAAGGATGCAGTTTTAGGATTGCCCCATTACATGAAGCTGTCATGTCTCTTTAATTCTCTTCAGCCTGGAGGAGTTCCTCAGTCTTTCCTTGACTTTCATATCTTAACATTTTGAAGACTACAGGCCACTTGTTATGTAGAATTCCCTCAGTGTGGGCTTGTCTGATGCTTCCGTATGATTAGATGCAGGTTTTGCATTTTGGTAGGAATATCAGGTAAGTGAGACTATCTTCTTCACGTTGTGTCTACCAGTTGGCACACAGCTTCCATTTGTCCCACTACTGGTGATGTTCATTTAATCACTGGATTAAATAGGTGTCTGCCAGGCTTTTCACCTATAAAGTTACACTTTTTCCATTTACACTAAGTCCTCACTTAACGTCCTCAGTAGGTTCTCTGTTCTTGGAAACTGTGACTTTAAGCTAAATGATGTACTGCATAACAAAACCAGTTTTACCATAGGCCAGTTGGAATGAACAAGAGTTAAGTTCCTATGGCATACAATACATCATGTGGCTTACAGTTGATGTGTTCAAGAACCTATTGAGGACATTGAGTGAAGACTTACTATATACTTAATAAATATTTGTGAGGAAGACACTTGGAAACTATTTAAATTTCCTCTTCATTCAGATTTTGATTTCTTCCTTTATTTATAGCAGTGTGGATTAATGGTTTTCTATTTTATCTGAGTTATAATCCATTTGATGTTTAGACGTCCTCTGATGTGACCAGTGGGAGTCCCTACAAGCTGGCTTCTGATCCCTTTGATATGTCTTCATCACTTCCTGGCTTTCTGGTACCACAAGATATTCCAGGCTACTTTTGTGTTTTTCCTGCCCCAGGGCTGGAATCAGCCATTTCTCAGGAAGCCCTGAGTCTTTTAATGGAAAAATGGCATTTAGAAGTAGAGATCTAGGCTGGGTATCAACTAGGGCAGGAGGATCGCTTATAGTTTGAGACCAGCCTGGGCAACACAATGAGACCCCATCTCTAAAACAAAATAGAAAAGAAAAAAAAAGGAAGAGGTGAAGATCTGAGGTCTAGGAATGCAAATTGTTACGGGAGCAGTATGCAGCCCCTGTTAGGACAGGACTAGCTGTTTCTATTGAGTTAGCTATGTATATTGAAAACCATGAGCTGATCTTGTCACTTCCAATTCTAATCCAGCACTGCAGGATTCTTTCTAGTTTTCTCCCTTTCTATATTTGTAACTCTTGCAACAATAAGAAACCTCATTGCCACTATCTTTGGTATACTTATTTGATCAAAAAGCCACTGTTACCTCTTATAGCGTGGGTACTCTGATCACCCTGTTCAGGCTCTGGGTGCCCCCCACCCCTTCAGCACCTGAGCCATGTCTCCTTGTGGACACCTCCTCCCAATCCTCAGCTCAGACTCCACACCACAAGATATTTCAGACTACAAGATACACCAGGCCACCTCACACGTGGTTTGCCCCACTCGGCTCGGACCCTGATGCCTCACAGTAGGATTTCACCTTCATAGACATCCTTCTCACCCCACACCAGACTGTCCCCACAGATAGAAGCTCTGTTTATCCTTTACAGACTCTTAACATTCCTCACCAGCGCACCCCTCCTCATCCTGCTAAGACTACCACCTGCCTGCATGAACACTCCTGGAAGTTCTCACCTTGCTCAGTGGCTTTATCCCAAGCTAGGTGACACCCTCCTCACCCTGATGAGATCTCACACACTCACTGTCCACATCCCTGTTTGGATACCTTCCTCGCCCCACTCAGGATCTGACACCCCACATCAGGCCTTCCCCTATATGAGTCCCTCCTCAGCTCACCTGACTCTGGCACCCTTTGTGGGTCTTGCCCTGCAGGGAGTCCTTCCTCAGCCCACTCTGGGATCTTCTCCTGGAGATGCTATCTTTACCTTGCTTAAACTCTCACTCTGTCTGCTAAGTCCCCCACCCCATCAAGTGTGGACATCCTCCCATCCCACTTGGCCTTAACACCTATGTGGGGTAGCCGCTTCTCATCCCACTTCTGGCTGCCCGTCCTGGCCTGTCCCCCAAAGCGGATGCCTCTCCTTGGCCCGTACAGGCTTTGACAGCCCATAGCAGGATGTTTCCCTGCATAGACCTCCTTGCTCCCCTCCATGTCTGACTCCCCTTGCTGGGCTGCACCCTTCCTGGGGCTCCAGCACTGGGCAGCAGCCTCCCTTCACCTGCATGCCCCCTTACAGCCTTCAGCACTGAGTGATTCAGGGGAAGGGGGATGGAAAGAGGAGCTAGGGCTTAATCTGACATGTAAGTTTAAGTTCTCAGATTCTAAGCAAAAGAAAAAAAGCAGAAAATTATTTTCCTCCTTCACCAAACATACATGAATGTTATCATTTTCAACTAATTTTCAGCTAAAAGGAATTATTTTCAGATTTTCATTTTTCTTTCATCTGTGCTTCTGTAACCCCATATGGACACTTCTATTTAAATATTTATCACATGATTTTTTGTTATTGTCCTGTCCCCTCCTGTTGGGTAACCAATCATTTTAACTTGCAGAGGTCTGAGGAGGCCCTTGCAGTTTTAAAACTAGGACAGTCCTTGTCAACAGGTATGAGCTGATCACCCTAACTGGAGATGCAGGATGCAAGACTTCAGTGTGAAAACTGGAAAACCAGGATGAGCTGGTCACTTACTGTCTGGTGACTGAGTTCCTAAGGAACCATTATTTTTCATGGTCACATATTGGCTTTTTTTTTAATGTCTCCATTACAATACACATAATACTTTTAATCAATTGAATTTGATTAACTTTGGGGGAGGATCTACTACAGAGTAGGAGCTGCTGAGCCCCTTTCTGAGTATAAAGAGAGGAGCATGCCAGACCTACCTGCTTTCTAATAAGCCTAAATTTTGTCTGCAGATACAATTTGGGCCAAAGGATGTGTGTGACTTCCCCCCAGACCCTTCCCAAACCCCATAGTGACCCCTAAGTGAAATATACCCCGATGTTAGGACTATATAGGCTTTACTTGGTGACTGGCATTACAAGTTATCAGGCATATGCCCAGGGGCTTGTCCAAACTAGGCTAGGCATGGCTCATGCCTGTCATCCCAGCTCTTTGGGAGGCTGAGGCAAGAGGATTACTAGAGCCTAGAATTTTAAAGCTGCAGTGAGCTATGATCATGCCACTGCACTCCAGCCTGGGCAACAGAGCCAGACCCTATCTCAAAAGACAAAACACAACAAAACCCAAACTAGGAAGATATGATGACTGTGAATTCAGAGTATTTTATAGAGAATAGAGAACCTAGGATGGGTTATGGCTCAGGAGTAGAGTACTGGACTGCAGGTCAATGAGAACCATTGTTTTATAGAATACTGTGAGGAGCTCAGGACTCCTTTATACTCTTAAATAAAAGTGCTGTGTCTGTTGGTATTTATCATATTTGAAATTAAAACAGAAAATTTCTAAACATTCATTTTGTAATTAAATAATTACAATAATATAACTAGGTGAGTCCCAGCTACTTGGGAGGCTGAGACAGGAGCATTGCTTGAGGCCAGAAATTTGATGCTAAAGTGCTCCAGGAACACACCTGTGAATAGCCATTGCTCTCTAGCCTGGGCAACATAGTGAGACCCCATTTCTACAACAATAAAAAAATTAACCAGACATGCAGCTCATGCTTATAATCCCAGCCATTCAGGATGCTGAGATGGGAGGATCACTTGAGCTTAAGAATTCAAGACTATCCTGGACAACATATCAATACCCCATCTCTAAAATAAATAAATAAATATCACAATAATACACCCGTTACACATGCACATAAATAACGTATTGATGGGGGAATATTTTCTAAGAAAAACTGGAAGAATGGCATTGTTTGACATTTTGCAAATCTCTTTCATGTCTGGTTGTGTTTTTTTGTTTTTGTTTGTTTGTTTTTTGAGGCAGAATCACATTCTGTTGCCCAGGCTATAGTGCAGTGGCATGATCTCAACTCACTGCAACCTCCGCCTCCTGGGTTCAAGTGATTCTTTTGCCTCAGCCTCCCGAATAGCTGAAATTATAGGTGCCCGCCACCATGCCTGGCTAATTTTATATTTTTAGTAGAGACGGGATTTCACCACGTAGGCCAGGCTGGTCTTGAACTCCTGATCTCAAGTGATCTGCCCACCTTGGCATCCCAAAGTGCTGGGGTTACAGGCATGAGCCACTGTGCCCAGCCTGATGATGTCTGGTTTAATGGAAGATAGCTAGATTCTCTTTTTCTGCTTCTATATTCAGTGTGTTGTGATGTGTTATTTTAGCTCAAGTATAGGAAGAAAAGTTAGCCTCACACAGATATGTACAGTAGTCCTCTCTTATCCAAGGGGGATATATTCCAAGGCCTCCAGTGGATGCCTGAAACCTCAGGCAGTACCAAGCCATACACACACATATACACATATATGTATGTATGTATGTATATTGTGTGCGTATATATACATGTGTGTATATTTGTATATGTGTATATATACAGTCACGTACCACATAACATTTTGGCCAATGACAGACTGCATGTCTGACAGTGATACCATAAGATTATAATGGAACATATATAAAAACTTGTTATATGCCATTTGATATTGGCCTCAAGTAGGCACAATGACTGATGTTAAGAAAAGGTGCTAGGACAATATTGGTTTTCCATATTAATCATATATATATATATATGTGTGGTCTAGGTTTGTGTAAGTACACTCTATAATGTTCACACTATGACTAAATTGCCAACAATGCATTTCTCACAACATATCCCTATCATTAAGCAATGCATGACCATACTGTGTTCTGTGAATCTGATAACCAAGATGGCTACTAAGTGGCTAAAAGGTAGTGTATACAGCATGGATACACTGGACAAAGAGATGAGTCACATCCTGGGAGGGATACAGTAGGATGGCTCAAGAGTTCATCATGCTACTCTGAACAGTATGCAATTTAAAACTTAGGAATTGTTTATTTCTAGAATTTTTTATTTAATATTTTTGAACTGCAGTTGGCAGTAGGTAACTGCAACTGCAGAAAGCAAAACCACAAATGGGGGGACTTCTAAAGTTGGAAAACAGAGGACCTTGTGCCTGCTGCATAGGAACATAAATTCTAAGGTGAATATTTGATGACATTCAGGAGAGCAACACTGTCTTGGTAACGTTACTACAACAGAATACCATAGACTGGGTAATTTGTAACGGACGGAAATTTATTTGGCTGACAGTTATTATCAGGCCTTGCTGCCCAACACTGTTGCATTGGGGATTAAGTTTTAACACATGACCTTTGGGGAACACATAAAAACCATAGCAGACACTTATATATAATTGCTGATACACTGCATATAATTCTTCCCTTTCTCCTCGTTGGGAAGCATATCACAGTGCAAACAAGAGCATCATAGAATAACCTAAATCTGCCCTTCTTAATTTTTAAAAAAGCAGTTCCTTCACACAACTAATAGGTATAGATGTATTTCGACATACTCCCAGCCGAAGTCAACACACCATGTGTTGAAACAACATGGTGGCTGACCTTTGTCACAGACAATTCCTGGTGCTGGGGGCCATTCATCCTGGTGACAGGCAACACCACATAACTATGTCATTGTTGATTTCCCTTAGGAACCAGAGTTCCCACAGTGTAGATATTCCATGGTCAGTTAGCCAGTGCTTGTTTGTGAGCACTTCCTGTGTGTTTACCAGGAACCGGTGGGATAAAAATCAAGTCTCTAGTTAGTGTGTGTTAGGCAGGCTAGCATTTCTGTGTGAAGAAACCACTAATGGGTTTACACTAAGGGTGAAATGTATGTCAGGATTTGATGAGCTGTCTCTACTTTCCCTGAACTCACTCAGAGGGATGTTCCATCTATAGATGCTTAGCTTGTACCATGAACTTTGATTTTACTTAACTGGATCTCTTTGGGGGATTTGTTTTTCAATTTTAGGATACTGCATCTTCAATTTAGAAACATGAGGAACTACGGAAAACCATATGAACACCAAAAACCTATAGCCCACTTATCCATGTATTTCAGTCATCATTCTGTTTTGTTTTAATTCAGTATATTTCCAAACAGCATCTGTAATCTAAGTTTTTTTTAATATTTTTCATTTTGTCCTTAGACTCTATCTTCAGTTTTCCTTAAACTGTTTCATATGGAATCTTGGTGAACAGGTAGTTACAAGTACTAAGATATTATGACAGTGTTAAATCTATTGTAAAAATAAGTCCTCTCCTCTAAAAACATAATAGTCAATAAGAGTCTGATGTTATATGGTCAGCCTAGAATGAAGGGATTGGTTTGTCAAAACTGGCATTCATGGGATTTGACCTTCATCCTGCATTTCACCTCCTAAAGCCTGCAAGATACAGAAGGCACCAGGAAGTGTAGGTATTCTGTCTGGCAGAAAAATGGGAGACATGTAATATAGGGAAGATGTCATTTTTGCACACAATAAGCTACAAATCTAAAACATTTATTACATCATTGATTATCATATTGAAAAAATCAAAAGGAAGCACTGAAGTCTTTAATAATAGGAAAATTAGAATTTTATTTATTTATTTATGATTTATTTATTTGGTAGGTCTTGGTCTGTTACCCAGGCTGGGGTGCAGTGACACAATCCACTGCACTCCAGGTTGACTCACTGCAACCTCTGCCTCCTGGGCTCAAGTGATTCTCTCACCTCATCTTCCCGAGTCCCTGGGACCACAGGCACACACTACCATGCCCAACCAATTTTTGTATTTTTTGTAGAGACTGGTTTTCGCCCTGTTGCCAAGGCTGGTCTCAAACTCCTGGGCTCAAGTGATCTGCCCACCTTGGCCTCCAGAAGTTCTGGGATTACAGGAATGAGCTGTCGTGCCCAGCCACCAGTAGAATTTTATACAGGCAATAAGAGTGAGGGTTGGGAGAACTGTGTAGCAACATGGATAGAGTTATAATAAGTGAAAAGTCAGACCCAAGATATTATGTATTCTATGATTTTCCAACTCTGTCAAAGTACATGTGTATTTAAAAAAAAAAAAAAAAACAGAAAGAGAATACAAAGAAATGATAGTTGTATGCAAGGTGGTGAGATTATGGATATTATTTTCTACATTTTGCACATTTTGGGAATATTCTATGCTTTCACACCTTACAGCAAATGTCTAGGTTTGGTAAGACATATAATGTCAAATTAGCATTAATACTTTTTTTTTTCTAATTAATTATAACGAGTGATTTTTTTTAAGCAAACATCGCATTCAAATGACAGCTGACCCTTTGAGAGGAGTCACATTGTGTAGTATTGTCATTGCGTAGAATATTTTCTCAACTGCACTCTTGAACAGTGTCAGTTGAGTGGTTCCGGCAACAAAGATTGGAACTTTGGGGCTGGGGACTTCATTCAAGAGGAAAATAAGATTTTCCTGCATCAGGTGGGGTGCTCATGAGACATCTAGGTATTGATGTCTTCAGATGTAGAATTTAACTAAGGTTAACTCTTAAGGTTTCTTGGACATGTTGTATTCAAAAATAATGATAAAGGCATTCTCTTTCTACTATTTCTTTTTCATACCCCTTGCATCCTCCTATTTAGGTTTTCACTGGAATTTTCACAGCAGAAATGTTCCTGAAGCTCATAGCCATGGATCCCTACTATTATTTCCAAGAAGGTTGGAACATTTTTGACGGATTTATTGTCTCCCTCAGTTTAATGGAACTGAGTCTAGCAGATGTGGAGGGGCTTTCGGTGCTGCGATCTTTCCGATTGGTATTCCATATTTCTCCAATTTCTTTTAATATTTCCTATCTTACAGCTACTAGAGTTTTGCATAAATTAATTTGATGATTTAAAAAATATATATTAGCTGTATTTTACTCCCAATTGCAGTTATTTGGCTTAGCAACTAAAATACTGAAAATGTTCCTAAAATACCTGATATAGAAGTTAGTTATTAAAAATCAATAAGCAAATAAAAATCAATTTTAAGAAGTTCTTCAGAAAATGCTGCTTAATCTAAGAGATGTATAAGATGATAAGTGAAAAATAAGACCCAAGATACTGGATGAAGAAAATGAACTCTCCCAAGGGCCAATGAGGTCTAATTTGGGTTTGCTAGTGAATCTATTTTTTTTTATCTGAAGATCTCCTTGAGATGGCAAGAAGTTCTCCTTGTTCAAAGATGACTTTCTTCATTTCTTCCATCATGATAGCCCTTCCAAAAAATAAGAATAAAGTAATGTTTTTTAATACAGAGGGTCCCCAACTTGTGATGGCTCAACTTATAATTTTTCAGCTTTACTTTGTGCAAAAGAGCAATACGTGTTCAGTAGAAACCATACTTTAATATACATACAACCATTCTGTTTTTCTCTTTCAGTATAGTATTCAATAAATTACATGAGCTATTCAATACTTTATTATAAAATGAGCTTTGTATTAAATGATTTTGGCCAGCTGTAGGCTAATGTTAAGTGTTTATGTTTAAGGTAAGCTAGGCTAAGAAGTAATGTTCAGTAGGTTGCATATATTAAATGCATTTTTTTACTTACAGCATTTTCAACTTAGAGTGGGTTAATTGGGACATAACCCCATCATAAGTCAAGGAGCATCTGTATTATATTGAAATTCGTTGTTGAACATTGGCTGTATTTCCCCTAACGTTAGCTAAAAAGGAGTTTTTATTAATGTATTTGAGGTAGTTAATGTTTAAGTTACTAAAATGACTCTGAAAGAATAGTTCATGGTATTACACATTCATGGTATTACATGAACAGCTACCCATAAATATAAGCATAAGTGATATCCTGACTAACCCCTCTGAGAAACTGAGTTATCTTGGGGGTATCTCACTCAGGCAAAGGTCACTACTGCTTCCCTGGCATCAGAATTGCCTCAGATTTTTCACTCCCTATTGGGAAAATAAGCACTTGCAGCCGAAAAGATTAAAGGTTTCTTCATTGAGATATTCAGCAATTCTAAGACAGAGAATTGGAAAAGAGTGAAACTATTTGTAAAACAGAGATTTCACTCGGTCCAAGTTACAAATAACATCTGCCAAATTTCTGAAACCTCTGTTAACTACTCTTTGGTTAGGATCCAGTCCACAGTGGACTTTTTGATAGTAGTTATTATCTAGTGACAAAAGAAAGGATTAAGAGAAGCCTTTGAACTTATATATTTTTTAATTTTTTTATTTTTATTATTATTTTTTGAGACGGAATCTCGCTCTGTTGCCCAGGCTGGAAGTGGTGTAATCTCGGCTGAATGCAACCTCCACCTCCCAGTTCAAGTGATTATCATGCCTCAGCCTCCCAAGTAGCTGGGATTATAGGCATGCACCACCATACCTGGCTAATTTTTGTGTTTTTTATTAAAGATGGCATTTCACCATGTTGCCGAGGCTGGTCTCAAACTCCTGGTCTCAAGTGATCCTCCCGCCTCAATCTCCCAAATGCTGGGATTACAGACATGAGCCACCGCACCCTGCCAGTATAGGCTCTTTTCATAAGATGACTGATGTATGTAGAACTGCCCCTGTTTGAGAGTTGCACTTTTCCTCCAAGTTATTCCAAGCATATCACAAAGGTTTTTTAAAAAAAATCAGCCATTGATTACTTATTGTCAAGGAAAAGAGATATCTAGAATTTTTTAATGTTTGCTTTTTTAAGGAGACAGATTTTTTACACTCTCCTTACCATACTAGTCTTTTGGTTTCCTACAAATAACATTTTCTTTCACTTGTCCTGTGAGAAGTCAAGGGAAAATCAGTAGGAAAGGGATATGTTCACGTGTGGGTTTTGAAAAAGCAGATTGACTCAGATCTAAAGCAAGGGACTAAGGCAGTATTCCTGGTTCCTAGTTATAAATGTTTCATCTACTGTGAAATTAATCAGTTTTCCCTTATTTATGTCTCAGTCTCTCCCCATTTAGTCTGAGACACTGTTAGAAAGTCCTGGGAATTTCCCAAGGGTGCTCAATAAATGTAATCCGATCTTACTAATTTTATGTTTTTATTTTAGCCATGTGGTGAGAAAATTGATTGAGTATCATGTGTTTTTTTGTTTGGGTTTTTTTTTTCTTTAGCTCCGAGTCTTCAAATTGGCCAAATCGTGGCCCACCCTGAACATGCTAATCAAGATTATTGGAAATTCTGTGGGTGCCCTGGGCAACCTGACACTGGTGCTGGCCATTATTGTCTTCATCTTTGCCGTGGTGGGGATGCAACTCTTTGGAAAAAGCTACAAAGAGTGTGTCTGCAAGATCAACCAGGACTGTGAACTCCCTCGCTGGCACATGCATGACTTTTTCCATTCCTTCCTCATTGTCTTTCGAGTGTTGTGCGGGGAGTGGATTGAGACCATGTGGGACTGCATGGAAGTGGCAGGCCAGGCCATGTGCCTCATTGTCTTTATGATGGTCATGGTGATTGGCAACTTGGTGGTTAGTACTAATTTGTAGATATTTTTGTTCTATACCCTGAACATTCTACCCTTGGCCCAAAAGCCCAGTCTGCTTAGTTCTTCTACTGCCCGTCATGTTTGTTGATGTTTTATTCCTTCTTGGCCTGGGAACCCTAAGATACAAATGAAGGAGAGGAGACAGATACTTACAGAGTATGCTGTAAGTCATGACCCCCACAACTTGTCAACCCTTTTCATACAGTTAGGAAAGCAAACTCAGCAAAATCAAGTGACTTCCCCGAATAAATAAAGAGCTTATATTTGAACCTAGACTTCAAAGTCTGTGCTCTTTCACCTACAGAAGCCTTCCTTTTTCTTAACCATGATTTCTCATCTTTGGCACTGTTGACATCTTGGGGCTGGATAATTCTTTGTTGTGGACTGTCCTGTGCATTGTAGGACTTAGCAGCATCCCTCCTGGCCCACTAGATGCCAGTAGCACCCTCAGAGTTGTGACAACCAAAAATGTCTCCAAACACTGCCAGATGACCCTGGGGGGCAAAATTGCCCTCCATTAAGAGCCACTGCTCTAAACCATCTTAGAGTTTTATTTAATTTATATAAATGACAAACCACTTTCTTGCTTTACTTTGATCTGTCCACCTGCTCTCTTCTGTCTCTGTGTTTAGAAGAGTCACCAACAGATCTTGACACTTTGTTTCTTGAAGTGTGATCTGAGGACTAGCAGCAACAAGATCACTTGAGAGTGTGTTAGAAATGCAGAATTCTAGGCCCCAAATCAGAACTACTGAATCAGAACCTGCATTTTTAACAAGATCCTTATGTAACTCATATGTACATTAAAGTTTGACAAAGAACTGTCTTACAGATCAGGCCCCCAATCCCACCTGCAAGTGTAGGGCAAAGAGGACTGGAAGAAGACAAGCTTATCTGTCCCTTACATGCTCATCCACATTAGTTCTCTTCCCTCTTCTGTCATAGAGAAGCATGACAGTAAAAGGTTCCTACTTACCAGCCTCCGAACCAGATACAGCTATTCTGTTCTTCCATTTGACCTACAAAATATAGCTACTGTAATGTTTAATTCTTCCTGTTCTCCATTCCCGGCCACCTTTCCCTCAATCCTAATCCCTCTAGTCTTCTCACTCCTGCAGTGACTATAACAATGGCTTCCTGGTAGGTAGCGTGATCAACATTTCCCAGCCCTGACTTTGCCACCCTTTCTTCACTCACCTGTTCTCAGTTGTCTCAAAGACATATCCCATGTCTGTCTCCAGATACCTGAGCACTTGACAAAAATCAGCTGTTACTTCTACCCCCTGATGACACTTTCCAGGTTCCCCTTTGCCAGTAGTCCCCCTGCCCGTCTAGTTTCTAGGAACCTATAACTTTGGATTATTTTCTGTCTCTTTTCTCTCCACTCTCAGTAAATATCTGATGTGTCTTAAATGCATCTTTCTTCATAGTATTTCTATGGAAATCTTTCTTCATAGTATCTAAGATCTGCCCCTTCCTTTGCATTTCTATAATTCATTTAGTACTTTATAAAAGTGTGGTCCCAAGACCACCTGCATCGTAATTACACAAGTTTCACTCACAAGAAAAGGCCAAGTCCCAGGCCCTACACCAAATCTACTGAATCTGAATCTCTTAGAGTAGGCTAAGGAAATATTTTAAACAAACATCCACATCCTTCACTCCCTGAGATTCTAATGCATGCTAAGATTTGGGATTTCTGTAGCCTAATCCAGACCCTTATGAACTCATGCATGTAACAGCCTCCTAACTTCTGCCCTTCCCCTCTGTATGTAGCTAGTCTGAATGACTTTTTCAAATCTCTGTCATCATCTGTGACTCCTTTATTCAAGAACCAGTAGTGGATCTAATTAAATAAAATTCAGATCCCTCAACCTGGCCTTCAAAGCCCTCTCCAACTCACCTGCATTTTACCAACCATATTCCTTTTTAATTCTACAAATGGTGCAGATAATCCAAAAACTTACAGTTCATTTATTGTTTCCACCCTCCCACTCTGCACATTACTGTTATCTCCACCTAAAATGTATGCCTTACTCTTCTTCCCAAGTATGACAAAGTAAGGACCAAGTATAAATCAAGAAGTGAGCACCTCTCCCACTCCTAAAAAGTAAGTCTTAATAAAAATAATTAATCTTAATGTTGAATGTAGTAAAATAGGAGATTAAAACAAAAACAAATAAAGCTTGTATCTGATGGCTTCACATTTGGCTATGCAACAGAACGTAAAAGTCAACGTCACTGTCTTGAAAAAGCGATTTTATTATAAATGTTAGGAAAACAAAATTTATTCTTAAACTATCATAACATGAAGTATATTTCAGTTCTACCTGCTTGATTTTGTTGTATGAAAGGATGACACTTCAAGCCTAATTTTTTTTCTAACGTGGGTGCTCTAAGACACCTTCTGCTCATGAACACGTGGCATCTACACGCTTTGTGACCCTCCCCAATAATTACATTCACCTTTTTATTTTCATTTTGGGGAAATTTCCTTCCAAAATGGATACAGCCTTGGTTTTTTCTGATTATAAGAGAAGTAATCTATTTTGGGGCACATATATATATGTAAAACTATTAAAGACCCAAGAAAAGAGGTGCTAAACTCCTTGTATTACAACCAAAAACAAACACATTCCCACCCGGTGACATGAGCATTTAAAATACTATGTGGGCCAAACACAACACAACAAAGCCTCTTTGAGTCCGTCACGTAAAGTCCATTGGCTTCCAGTTTGCAACCCCGCGTCTGGTGGATAACTTTCCTACATTTTTTCCTTTTCTCCAATGCTACTGGCATAGGTGCTGAACCTGTTTCTGGCCTTGCTCCTGAGCTCCTTCAGTGCAGACAACCTGGCTGCCACGGATGACGATGGGGAAATGAACAACCTCCAGATCTCAGTGATCCGTATCAAGAAGGGTGTGGCCTGGATCAAACTGAAGGTGCATGCCTTCATGCAGGCCCACTTTAAGCAGCGTGAGGCAGATGAGGTGAAGCCTCTGGATGAGTTGTATGAAAAGAAGGCCAACTGTATCGCCAATCACACCGGAGCAGACATCCACCGGAATGGCGACTTCCAAAAGAATGGCAATGGCACAACCAGCGGCATCGGCAGCAGCGTGGAGAAGTACATCATCGATGAGGACCATATGTCCTTCATCAACAACCCCAACTTGACTGTGCGAGTACCCATTGCTGTGGGCGAGTCTGACTTTGAGAACCTCAACACAGAGGATGTTAGCAGCGAGTCGGATCCTGAAGGCAGCAAAGATGTAAGGTCCCAGCCTAGAAACAGCCTTGATCCTTGTGAGAACAAACAGGGTGCTGTCAGCCTTGGGCATTGTTTCAAGTATGGGCTTGGTAGAGAGATTCTGGAATAACCAATTTACTTTGAGAACTAATCCCACCCTCCCAGTATCATTCTAGGCCTTTCCTAGATGAAGTGTATTCTTAAGATAATCCTGGGCCTACCTCTGTCACTTCTGGATCATCTGGGTCAGAGGCTGGAATAAGCCCTCCAGTACTTTCCTGCCATTCATCCGACCTATAACCCTGAAACCAACCTATAGGCACATTTAGCTTTGGGTGGGTCACTGTCTTGGTTTTGATGTTATATCCCATCTGGACAGAAGTTTTGAGGGCCTGTGGATATAGTTTGCTTATCATGAGTTGTAGTAAGAATTCTAGAGAAGAGTCAGAGCTGGCGCATCATCCCCGCTAGAGGCAGAGTTCTCAGTGTGGAATGGGCATGTTGCTGCAGAGCTGCCTGATCTCCCTTTTCCTTGCATGTCTAGAAACTAGATGACACCAGCTCCTCTGAAGGAAGCACCATTGATATCAAACCAGAAGTAGAAGAGGTCCCTGTGGAACAGCCTGAGGAATACTTGGATCCAGATGCCTGCTTCACAGAAGGTGAAAGGGGGCGAGGAGGGGATGGGCTTGGGACACTCGTGTTGCTCACAGACACAGTTCTGCCAGGGCTAGTGGTGGGTGAGGGGCGGCTCAGTGGCTATCTTCAAGAACTTTGCTCCCCACCCCACCATTTTGAAAGAAACTTAGATTGTTTCTCCTATTTGTATCTGACAAGTATATAACAAGTTTCTATTCTCACACTTGTCATTGTCCATTTTCTCTTGGCTTCAGCCCAAAAGCTTCCATTAGAGAGGCTTGTTCTGTCATGGCTGTGCCTGCCTCCTGACTACGCTTTCCTCCTCCCTCTCACTGCTTCTTTGTAGGACATCTTCTTGACTCCAGAGGGCCTTGCCCCATTAGCCTTTACAGCATAGCCTTAGCCCTGCCACCCTCTCCATTTCTGGATCAGACATTCTAATTCAGCCACTGTCCTCCCGGGAGGGTGTGTGGTGGGGCAGCACCTGGCAGGGCCTGGGAGATGGAGGAGAGGGCAGGTCTGGGCGGGGCACATTTCCACGGTCTGACCTGCCTCTCCCGCTGGTGCCAGGTTGTGTCCAGCGGTTCAAGTGCTGTCAGGTCAACATTGAGGAAGGGCTAGGCAAGTCTTGGTGGATCCTGCGGAAAACCTGCTTCCTCATCGTGGAGCACAACTGGTTTGAGACCTTCATCATCTTCATGATTCTGCTGAGCAGTGGCGCCCTGGTGAGGTCCAGGGGAGTGTGCGATGAGGGATTGGCTGGAGAAGGGTATAGAGAAGCCAATGGGAAAACGCTGAGGCCCAAGCCCAGGGGCTCTGAAAACAGATTGCCTGTGGCCCCAAGAATAGTGATCTGTTAAAGTGCTTTGGGCTGGTGCTTTGAGCCTATGGGATTAGAGTCCACATTGTTCACATCTTGATCCTCTGTAGATTTAGCACTACCCCCATCATGTGTCCCCACTGCCTAGTTTACCCCATCCTTAGCAGCCCCTAAAATGAACTTCCCTCTCTCACCTAATACCCCAAATCTCTTGTTCTTTGCTTTTTAGTTACCCAGGATGGGAGGGAGGTGGCATTCCTCCACTCACCATCCCTTCACAGCCTACTGGATTTGGAGAACCCATGGCATTAGCAAGTGTTTAGAGTCAGATCTCTGGTACAAAGATTATTTATATTCATATTATCCTAAGGGCTTATTAATCAGTGAAACATACAAGGCCCTGAACACACAGGCTCCTCCCCTGCTGAGACTAATTATCTTGGCATTGCTTTTACTTTTTAACTGAGGGCACATGGACGGGGTCTGGCATGAGGGAGTTGCTTGCTAGTTGGATGGTTTTGAGGACAGCAGGGACTAGAGAGAGTATACACTTTCCTTTTCCTTAAGTGAAAGGTGACGAATGCATAATGTTGAAGTGCATTTAAAGAAGGTGGGCACATTCATGTAGGTGTGCAATCGAAGCTTAATCTGGAAGCAAAAATAAATAAATAAATAAATAAATAAATAGCAAGGGAGAAACCCCAAATTCAGTGTTAAAGATTTTCACAGTGACTTGGGAAGTTTCACTGACTTGTAAGGCAGGACAATAAGAAAAGATGAGAGAGGCAGCAGTGTGTATTAAAGACAAGCCCAAGGGTGAAGAAGACAGCTTTCATGGAAAGGACCTTGGGAAGTGAGGGGAAGGTTTAAAGGAAGGTGTCAGGATTAAAGTAGGAGGCAGAAAAGATGGCTTGGTAGCCACTGATCTGAGTGCAGGGGAGCCAGACCACCCCACCTGCCCCTGGGTCATTTGTTGCATCGAGCATTCATGCAACACTTCCTGAGATGCCTCAGAGGCACCCGAAATGACAGCATGGTCTCTGCCCTTGAGAAAAAAAAATCAGACTAAGGCGAGTGACTGGAGAAAGGTATCTTGTTATTGTTGTCATTGTTATTCTTCAAATCTAGTGAACAAAAACCTAAAATAACGGAGAATATGACCCATCGTTTGGTTCTTCTCTTTCCCATCTCTACAAAAAAGAATAAAGCAGTAGTGAACCAAAAGTTTTGAACTTTCTTTACTGCTCACCTTTGACAATTTTTATTTGTTGTAATGATTAGGCAGAAGGTATTTGATTCAGTACATGCAGACCCTGTGCAACAGTAGGCATGAGATTTAAGAATAGCAAAGTGAAGACACAGCATTTTAGCTGTGTCCAAGAAGAAAATGTCCAAGCAGAAACTAGAACGTGGTTACGATGGGACTTAAGAGGGTGGAGATTAGGGCCCTCAGTGACATGAGATCAATCTTGGGCATCTCACATACCTTGGATTAGAGAAGGGATTTCTAACAGATGGGGTTAAGGGGAAACCTGACTTGGAAGCTGTTGCCTTTTTGATTGAGCCAAGACCCTGAGTAGGACTGTGGAACCCATCATCCCTGTCCCACTCCCCATTGATGAAAGAGGAGCACCTGATATCCATATGCCTCTATTTTGGAAGATGAAGCTGCAGACCACCCAGTTCTATTCTTCCTTCTGGAGCTATTCAGAGCAGGCACCTCCTCCCACTTGTATCACAGAGGACTTCCTCCCCACCTCCACAGGTTTTCCCATGCTTTAGGAATTCCCTCCTCTTGGCACCACACCTGTAGAGTCCACCACTCTGCAGATGGGAATGCTCACACCTCCGCATAAGGGATTATCCCATTCATGAATGCCAAAGAAAGTAGTGCTAAGATTTTCTTCACCTGAGTGTCTCCCACCCCTGTGACCCTCCACCCACACTGTGGTGTCAAGGGGCTAAAAGGAGGAAAGATTTTGTCATGTCTTTTATATATCGTGTTGGTGAGGATGTGGAGAAATGTAAACACTCATATGTGGCTGGTAGGAATGTGAAATGATGCAACCACTTTGGAGAACAGTTTGGCAGTTCCTCAAAAAATTAAACACAGAGTTACCATATGACTCAGCAATTCCATTCCTGGGCACATGCCCTAGAGAATGAAAACATGTCTACATAAAAACCCATACCCAGATTTTCACAGCAGCATTGTTCACAATAGAAACAACACAAAATAGAAATAGCACACACGTCCATCAGCTGATGAATGATAAACAAAATGTGGTATATCCATATATCGGACTATTACTCAGCCATAAGAAGGATAGGTGAGTGGTTGCCTAGGGCTAGGGAGTTGGGCAACTGGGGGGTGATTGCTAATGAGAATGGGGGTTCTTTTGGAGGTAATGAAAATGTTCTAAAATTGATTGTGGTGATGGATGCGCAAATCTGAATATATTAAAAGCAGTTTTAAATGGCTGAATTTTATGATATGTGGATTATAACTCAATAAAGCTGCCAAAAAATAAAAAGCCTGTTTAGTGGGGGAGTAAAGTGAAGGAGACAGAGAGCTGATAATAGGCCAGCCCACGTGGGAGAGCTGTCTGATGCTCCATGTGGCCTGCTTGCCTTTAAGCACTATCATAGGCAGCTGCTGCCTTTCTTTTAGGCCTTCGAGGACATCTACATTGAGCAGAGAAAGACCATCCGTACCATCCTGGAATATGCTGACAAAGTCTTCACCTATATCTTCATCCTGGAGATGTTGCTCAAGTGGACAGCCTATGGCTTCGTCAAGTTCTTCACCAACGCCTGGTGCTGGCTGGACTTCCTCATCGTGGCTGTA
Organism: Aotus nancymaae; assembly: GCF_030222135.1. NCBI lineage: Eukaryota > Metazoa > Chordata > Mammalia > Primates > Aotidae > Aotus > Aotus nancymaae. The sequence goes on from NW_026988428.1 coordinate 35,627,858, forward strand.
GGTGTCGTGCTTTCTGTTTCCCACCCCTTACAGCAGGAACACAGACATAGGGGTCTCTCTCCTTCTAATGGCAGTAGCTGCCTTGGGCCCAGGTTATAGATGGAGATGGAGATGTACGTGGGGGTAAAGTTCCTTTCATAGCACTCAGATCTTCATTTTAGGAAGGGGAACTCTGAAGTCCCTGCATTTGCTCCAGAGGGACTAACCAACCAACTCTTTAGTCTGGTGGGTTTGCCTTAATTGAGATTCAGAGATTAGGGTGAGAAGTGGGATCACTGATCTCAAAGGCCCTTGTTATTTGGCTGGGGACAGGAAAGTTCTTGCCCCAGGCCAGCAGGATGTCCTCTTTCTGTGGCCAGGAGAAGGGATGGAAGAATGAGATGGGGGCTGCTGGCACAAAGGTGGTAGTGGGATTTCTCTGGTCTCTCCTGCTGACTGTTCCCATGAATGCTTCCACCCAACTCAAGTCTTGATACCAGACTCATCCAAACAAGTCAGTTTATCAGGAGCGGGGCGTTCACACCGAAATAAAGTCCCCCCTTCTTCCCACATGTTGCCATTCTACAGTGATCATGAAACTTGAGAAATCCTTTTTTCCTCCAGGTTCCAAGACCATCTCCAAGGTTTGCTGGCCATAACCTCCTGTGTTTTTTTCAGGTTGGAAGCGGCATCCTCTCTAACTCTTCCTCACTCCACCAGCACTTGTCCCTTGTTGGCTTTACTAAGGATGATGACCGTTCTCTTATTCTGTATAATAACTAAAGCTTCTTTCTTTCTGCCAAATCAGCATTTTAAAAAAAGGATGAATAGGATTTGTAGGAGCAGGGCCTGTAGAAAATTTACTTCCTTCTGAGGGCTGTTAAGTGCCAAGAAAGTAGAGTGGTAGAGGCTAGGCTGGTCATGTAGAATGCAGGTTTCAATGGCTGCATGGCAAACTACCTGTAGAGTGCCTCTGGGATCCAGGATAGAGCAGCATAGAAATCTCTCTGATGGCAGGCACCCAGCACTGAGCCAGTAATGATTTCTGCTCTATAAATGCATTTCCTTCCCAATACATTGTCTGTAGTTTCCAAGGTTAGTGATTGCTTCCCAAAACTGTCACTCTGCCCCCAGTTGCATCCCCATTTCAAAAAGCCAGACTTTGGGAAATGCCTAAATGAGGTGAGGAGGCCAGCCCTGAGGGGACCACTGTGAGACCCGCACAGCGAGAGATGTTAGCACTCCCTTCAGCAACTCTTGATAACATCCTGTGGTGGAAGGACCTGTACCTCCCACAGACAGAAAGCTGGAGCTCTAAGACTTAAAGACTGGCCTTGAGATAAGACTGAGAGCCACAGTGAGAATAGGCCAGTTCTCTTTCTAGGGAAAGGGGAAGTGCCATGGAGTCTTCATTTCACAGTAGCTCCTCAGGACTACCTGGCATCAGGTGAGACACCTGAATTCAAACTAGTATTCCCAGCTGCCTGGGGAGGCTGTGATTTGAAACAGAGCTTCCCCACCATGACCTACCCTCTCACAGGAACACGTTCTTCCTCTTCTCCCTAGGTTGAGCTACCCAGAATTTGAGGATATCCATCAGGTATCCCACACGACCCTGCTAAACAAATAAGCTGCTAAAGCACTAACAGTCCTACACATTAGCATTTATTTGTGTTTTGAGACGAGGTCTTACTCTGTCACCCAACCTCGAGTGCAGTGGTGCCGTCTTTGCTCACTGCAGCCTCTGCCTCCTGGGTTCACACAATCCTTGCACCTCAGCCTCCCAAGTAGCTGGGACTACAGGCACACACCACCACACCTGGCTAATTTTTGTATCTTCGGTAGAGATGGAGTTTCACCGTGTTCCCCAGGCTGGTCTCGAACTCCTTGGCCTCCCAAAGTATTGGGTTTACAGACATGAGCCACTGTGCCCAGCCAGCATTTATTTTGCGAACACTTTTATGACTTTTTATACAAGGTAAAAGGGGGTAAAAAGCATAGGACAGGCATGCAGCCAACTGACACTAATTCATAAGCCCCTCTAGCTTTGTGGGGGTTGCTGGATCATTACATTACTGTGGTGCCTAACTGGCTCCTGTGAAGACCTCTGTGCCAGTTATTAGTAAACAACATAATTGAATGCCATTATCTGTGTAGAATTGCTCTAGAAGCAATATGGAGAAATTCGGGGATAAGGCAAGCATGGTCCCAGCCCCTGAGGAGCTTACTCTAGCTTCCACAGCAACTGTGGGCTGATTCCAGGCTTGTGCTAGGTGGGGGTACAGCCCCAGGCCATCACAGTGGCTCCACTGGCTGCCACTTTTGAGTTGTAGATGGACGGTAAGTCTTGGACTGTCACCTGAACAGCTGGAACTGCTGGACTTTTTGGTGTCCGTTTGAGAAAAGTATCTGGTTTCTTTGGCATTTTAGAATATCCAGCAGGTTAGGTCCTAGGTTAGTACCATCCACTGGTGACTTGATTTCTGAGTCTGTTATTCATCACATTTATTTCCCTAATTGATTTTCATTCTTCCTTGTTGCCCCTTAAAGCTGTCAGTACTTTTCACAGTCATGGGATTATCCAGATGACTTCCAAGGTTAATTCTTTTTGTTTATAAGCCATATGAGTTCCCAAACAAGGAAAACATTCTGTTTTGCCCAGGTTCTTGGCTGCATTGGAGATCGTGTCCTGTAAAAGAATTTTGTCATCTTTTCCCCAGGACGTTTATCCCACCGTGTGTGGAGATTAGCAAGCCTGTCAGTTCCGGAGATGGGGGCTTGCAGAGACCACTTGCCTCATCCTGAATTCAGACTGCTGAAAACGTTCTCCATTTGAAAATATTCACATCATTTTGAAAAAGTCACCTAATATCTTTCTTCCTTTTCTTCTAGCCCACAACCACAGATAACCTGAAATTTTTTATTTTTTAAATTTTTTTTAGATAGGTCTCACCCTGCTGCCCAGGACGGAGTGCAATGACACAATCATGGCTCACTGTAGCCTCAAGCAGCCTTCCCACCTCTGCCTCCTGAGTAGCTGGGACTACAGACATTTGCCATGGTGCCTGGCTTGATGCCTTGAATTTGATGTCTCCTTGATTCCTTTTTTTTTTTTTAGGTTTCATTCTTTCATTAAAGAGTACTTTAATCAATGTTAGGATTATCTCAAGCAAGGGCTTAACAGAGACTCAGAGTGTTATAAGAGAGCCCTCAACTGCTAAAGAATAACCCAGATAAGACCCTTATTGATCCTGTCCTGGGCCAGATTAATCAGCTGAGTAACAGCTTATCTCTCAGCAACACTTAGAGCCAGCCACTGAATTGGCCTTTAGACCTCCTCCTTCATTCTCCACACCGTGGATCTATTTGTTGTCAGATAAGTCACCCACCCTGAAGAGCTGGGATCTGCTTACCTTATATGGTACCTATAGCCACTCAAAACTTAGTTTCTTGTAGTCTTTACCTGACAAAATTTTGTAAGATGAAGCTGACCCAGAGAACTGTTGAGCTCAGGTACTTGGTTGAGAAAGGATAGCTTCCCTTCAGACATACCTATTGAGGCATCATGAAGTATCTGGCAACTTTCAATTATTTTGGAGTTAAAAGTTGGCTGACACCTCCATATAAATTCTTACTGATAATGATGGATGGATGGAGAGAAAGGGATTGGTTGGTGCTACTATGTTCTAGATAAGGCATTTGTGGCCCTTATTTTAGGCAGACATTGAATTCTGGACCATCTGCCTTTCAAAGAAAATCAGGGTAACCTCATAGGGCAAGATTTACTTCCAGATTTGCTTTGGACACTGCCCAGGGCTTCAGAGAAGATACCTACACTGATGGATTATGAGCACATGCATAGATCAAGGTTCATACCCCTTTTTATTTTTTATTATTATTTTTTGAGATGGAGTTTCACTTTTATCGCCCAGTTTGTAGTGCAATGACACAATCTCTACCCACTGCAACCTCTGCCTCCTGGGTTCAAGCAGTTCTCGTGTCTCAGCCTCCCAAGCAGCTGGGATTATAGGCATGCGCCACCACACTCGGCTAATTTTCTTTTTGTATTTTTAGTAGAGACATGGTTTCACAATGTTGTCCAGGCTAGTCTTGAACTTCTGACCTCAGATGATCCACCTGCCTCGGCCACAACATCCAGCCATACCCATTTTTAAATCAAAACCTTTAAACCAGCTCATTCTGACCCTTGGTAGGTCATTGACCTTCCACTTCTACTCCCTGCCAGTCATGCTGCTTAATTATAAATGTCTTCATTTTTTTAAAAAGTTTGTGTGTGCAATTCACAGACACAGGATCAAAGAATTAAAGCCCTAGGATACAGATAAAAAGCAGCAAATGAAACTAAGTTATAGATTGTTTCTTTTTATTCTCTCTAAATTTTTTTAAAAATATCAATTTAAGTAAGCTAAGCTGCTCTGCAACCACCGCTTCCCAGTAGGAAGAATTTAAGAGCTATTGATGGAAATATCTTATCCTAGAATTTGTGTTGTAAGAAACCCAGAACCCAGCCGGGTACGTGGCTCAAGCCTGTAATCCCAGCACTTTGGGAAGCCAACGCGGGTAGATCACCTGAGGTCAGGAGTTCAAGACCAGCCTGGCCAACACGGTGAAACCTTGTCTCTACTGAAAATACAAAATTAGCCAGGCATGCTGGCACATGCCTGTAATCCCAGCTTCTCACCCAGGAGTCTAAGGCAGGGAGAATTGCTTGAACCCTGGAGGCAGAGGTTGCAGTGAGCCAAGATTGCGCCATTGCACTCCAGCCTGGGCGACAAAGTGAGACTTCGTCTCAAAAACAAAAAAAAGAAAAGAAACCCAGAACCCAAACATTCTGGAGTTTGACTAACTAACAGTATTTTTAGATCTGCTCTCCCCTGAAGAGCTCTGTAACTCTCAGCTCAGACCCAGGCAGGCATAAATACTTAGCATGGTATTGAGGAAGCATTGTGGTAACTGCTCTGAGAGCGCTGGTAGAATAAGGTAAGTTTGCTTCTGGAAGAACAGGAAAGTGTTGGACCATGTGTCTAGGCCTGGAGGTCTGCAGGCTTTTTCTCCCTGGTACAGGATCATACTCAACTCTGGATTGTCCAGACACTGATAGTCCTGTTGGAATGTTGTGTAACCTGCCCACTGGGGACGTGACCTGTCTGTAGAAGAAAAAGCACTTGGGAGTCAGGCAGTGGAGGTTATTAATCCTGGCTCTAGAACTGCCAATGTGACCCTGGGCAAAACTTGTGTATGGGTCTCAATTTCCTCATCTATCAAATAAAATTAATTTTTTCCCAAGAATTCTTCTAGCTGTTATTCTAATGATGAGAGTTATAGAAGATTGACATGGAAATGACAGGCCTGAGGCTAATTCATTTTGGACTGTTCTGGAAGGAAAGAATGAGAATTATAAGGAAAAGTATGGATTCAGTTGTCCAGACTCACCCAAGTTCTTGTGGCCATGGAGGGGTACTGGTTATAGTTAAAAGTCAGAAGGATTATTATAGTTAAAAGTGAGAGATAGAAGGATGTAGTTAAAAGATAGATAGAACTCACTTAAGTGAGTTCTCATGGAGCCACAATTCTTCTTGGGAGCTGCGAAGTCAGCCATGGTACTTACTGAATGTTTTCATTGTTGTTGATGTTGTGACGCATCAAATTCTCAAACAAATGGTTTTTTGTCAACCAGGAGTAAGAGAGCTTGTCCCTGTTGGAAAGCCAATGGTGAACGAGCTGAGGAGGGGGCAGCTTGTGTGGAGTATGTGTATTTATCTGTATTCTTTTCCATAGGTACCATTAAATTTGTCTGGCTTAATTTAATGGGGACTTCTGGGACCTGCAGAGACTGTAAAGGGCGAGGGTAAGGCTCTTGTCATCTGTTCAGGTTCCTCTCCTTCCAGTGGAACTTCCTCACTCTCTCCCTTTCCCGTCAGCCTCTCCCCTTTTCCAACTTGTGTGTATGTTCTACTGCCTTCTCGATTTTCTCTTCCCTCTGTGTTTTTTCTTCTGCCTCTCAACCACCTTTCCTTCCAGGTCGTTTGAGTCAAGTTGAAGTAGGCAGCTGGTGTTACCCACTTCCTCTACCTGGGGGGCCCAAACTGTGTCTTCAGTGCTAGGGGCTTTATTCTAACACTCTGGAACCTCTGTTTTCTTTTCTTTTTTTTTTTTCTTTTTTCTTTTCTTTTTGTTACCTTTTTTGTTTTTGTTTTTCTCTTCTGTTTCTGTGTAGGTCTCTTTAGTCAGCCTTATAGCTAATGCCCTGGGCTACTCGGAACTAGGTGCCATAAAGTCCCTTAGGACCCTAAGAGCTTTGAGACCCTTAAGAGCCTTATCACGATTTGAAGGGATGAGGGTAAGATACTAAGAGCAGCTGATCCTTCTGCATGCCAATGGAAACTGTTTAAGCATGCTAGAACTGATCACATGGTGGAAAGATCATTCAAACACGAATTCTGTGATGCAGCTGCTGATTTGATCCTCCACTCTCTCCCCCGCACCTGCCCCGTGCAAAGGGGAATTGCGTTAAGCTGCCTCATCACATTAATATTGGCCCCATCCCCAACAACATGCCATCGCAGAACATGTTAACATTGGCTATTCTCATTTGGCCTGGCTTACCTGTAGCACTCGGGGCGGCTTTCTGGGCTGTTGATTTAATAGGGAGAATCACCAGGTGCAAAGAAGGGGAATTGTAACCCACAGACCCACTGAAAAGCACAGGCTTCAGGCAGGGAGAGTGCTGTGTAGGGGCATCAGCCAGGTGGGGACTGTGCCCTTGGGGTCACCGAGAAAGCAGCTGAGAATGGGCTTGAAGACATGGTGGCAGGCCTGGGATTGGGGATGGAGCAGAATTTGGCATGGCCCTGGGAGAAGAAATGCTTTTCTTTCTATTCGGATTCCTCTTATTGCACCTTGTTGTTCTCAGCCCAGTCCCATAAGGACTGGCAGCCTCTGTCTGATAGCAAAGCTTTTTTCCTCACCCCCAACCCCTCTGCCCGTGCTGTATGGTCCCCTAACACTGTCAAAACGACAACCAGGTATGATGCTAGATGACTGAATATCAGCTAGTTCTGAAATTTCTTGATACCTCCTATTCCTGCTTTGGTGATACTCCACCCAAAACAGTACAAGGTGTTGTCACCTTGCCAACTTAGAAACAAGGTGCCCTCTTGGTGCCATTTTCTTGTCTCTTTTGGTTTAAATAATTGTGCATGTGTGTGCATGCATATGCGCGCGCACACACACACACACAGACATACCCACACTAAAAAGTCAGTTTCATAAAATCAAAGGGGCAACTGGCTTTGGTGGTAATAGTTGTCCTGTGGTGATCAGAGAGAGGTCTGTTATACTTAACGAGACCAAGAAAACTCACTTCAATTCAGATGTTGAATACATGCAGGAGAGCAAACCAGAGGATATATTTTTAAATGTGCAAACATCAGAATGTAGGAATAAAAATTAAACTGTTACAATAGTCTACATGAAGCAAGACTGATTGGAAAAACTAGATACCAGGACAGTGCTGCTTCATTCATTCCTCATCTGTGATCCCTGGCTGTTATTCCATGAAGCCACCCACAGTTGTATAGGAAGATGAAAACTTAATTGGGACTTGGGAATTTTATTATGTTAATTTATCCAGACAAATGCTTTTTGCAACAAATTCATGTTTATTCTATAGCACAGTCACAGTTTGGTTTACTAAATGTAAGATTTCTGCAACCCTTCTGAAACCATCTGCAGGAAGGGCAGTTCCACAGTAGTGTAAATTTATTTAATTTTTTTTTTAACTTGGGATTTTAAGTCTTGTCCCACAGATAAGAGAGGTTTTAGAATGTGTGCAATCAGGTCATTGCTATGCTCAGGCTAAATTTAGGAAGAGAGTTTATTACACAAGATTCAGTGGTTTAGACAGCCACGATGTGGTTGAAAATGTGGTTAAAATGCTCTTCTCTGCTCCCTCCACCTTTGCACGTTTTCCAGAGGGAGCTAGTTAAATGTTTTAATAAGTCATACTAGTTTTGTTATAAAGTTGATAATCCACTTTGGTGACTGCAAAACTGAGGACAAGATGCAACCAAAAGAAGTTCACTGAAGACAGTACTTGCAGCATTGTACCTGAGCTCCTCCGCATCCCACCTGAGCTCCTCCGCATCCCCTTGAGATGATCCCTGATCTCCCAAAAGGAGATTGGTAATACCTGAAGAAACCCTCCCCACCCCGACCCCTCGCAAAAGAAATGCTCATCTGACCCATCTGACGCTTGTTACTAACTCTTTCCATCTAGATGCTCATTACTGTCAGTCCTGTCCCAGGCAGACAGAAGTAGTCCTAATGGCCGCTGATGCCAGTTTGCTCATGAGGCCGTTACTTGAATAACCTGGATGCGGGAGCCATTTTGGTAGCTGCATCTCTTCCCTTTAGCTGGCCCTTCTTTCTCTACCTTTCCTGGACCCTCAGTTTCCAGTCCCCTAAAATCTTTTACTTGTCAACTTGAAAGTAGTTTAGGAGCCTGGAGGTCCCGAATGCATAATCAGAACAGTAGATAATTTTATTTGAAAAGCATTACGATGTTTTAAGTGAAAAGCATCAAGCTTTTTTTCAGTGAGATAATATGGGCAAGAACAAGTTTGAACCCAAAGCTGGAATTTAAAACAATTAATGTGCAGTGAGGGAAGCTTTGGAATAAGAGTACCATCTCATTTGGTTGACTCCAGCCAACTAACAAACAGTATTGACCATGGCTGGTTGGGCAGGTGAAAAGGGATCAGGAATCCATTCCTGCCCTGTGGGCTTCCCCTTCTGTGGAAGAGAAACTGCAAGAAAAAGATTGGATCTGGCTAAGCTTATAGTAAGTGCCCCAGTAAGAAACAAAATTAGGTACACGTTTTATTTAAATGTCATTTTTCTATGGCACATTTTAAAAAATTCTTTGGTTTTGGTTCTTCTATATGCCAACACTTTAGAGATTACCTTTAGAATATTTTAAATGAGAAATCTTTATAAACTGAACACCATCCATGCAGATGAGCTCAACTGTCACTGTGCTGCTCATATTATAGACTCAGAGCTTCATTGAGAGGAAACATATGACCCAAGCCTGTCCTGGGACACTGACTTCAGTCTCCTCTCCTTCCTCAAACCAAAGACCAGGAAAACTGAAGCACTCATGCTATAGGCAAAGGAATACTTAATGTAGTTCTTTGCTTTTCTCTCCTCCATAGTAATCTTCATTTAAAGATTTTGCTGTGCTATTAAATTTTTGAGGGTATATAATATTAGTGCCATGAAACATGCATGCATTTTTGTTGATTGTCAGTACATAGTTGTCCATTAAAGCCATGTTCCCTCTGCCAGATATTAAAAGCTAGCTGACAGATTTTATAGTATTTAATAACCAACAGTAATGTCCAAGACATTATAGAGAAGACAAAAATATTGTAAGAATTCATGTCCATTGGAATTTTCTCATCAATTAAGTGGGATTTGTATCAATTGCTAAGTATAAACTTCCATTGAAAAAATTAACTTTTTATAGATTACTAAAATCTAGCTTTGAGTGATATTTCCATGTCTAGTTCTTAACAATAATAGATTTCGTGATAATTAAAGGCAATGTAGAATAACTAGAGAGCTCGTGTAGAGAAGATCAAATTCATTAAGTGACTACCAATGGAAATTTGAATTATCATTTATAATATATCTTTAGTATGAGAGTTCAAAATAAGAAATATGATCTCTTCCCCAGTGGTTGCTGAGAATAACAGCACAATGATCATTTTCCATATGGAGCACAGTTAAATAGTTTCTACTTAACATATTGCAGCTTATCAGCTAATGTTCACAACAAGGAAGAATTATTAGTAAATTTAATCAACTCTGGGCTGGGCACAGTGGCTAACGCCTGTAATCCCAAAATTTTTAGAGGCTGAGGTGGGCGGATTACTTTGAGGTCAGGAGTCCGAGACCAGCCTGGCCAACATGGCAGAACTCCGCCTCTACTAAAAATACAAAAATTAGCTGGGTGCAGTAGCACCCACCTGTAGTTCCATTTACTGGGGAGTCTGAGGCAGGAGACTCTCTTGAACCCAGGAGGTGGAGGTTGCAGTGAGCCAAGATCACACCACTGCACTCCAGCCTGGGCAACAGACTGAGAACCTGTCTCAAAAAAAAAGTAAATAAATAAAAATTTAAAAGTAAATTTAATCAACTCTGTTTTCTGTTTTATTCATAAAACTAAGGTAAAAAGTTTTTCTGCGGTATGATTACAGTACATTTACATCTTATAAAACTTTGGATTTTATAGGATTTTATGTCATATCAGAGAATAAGGCTCAGTGAATATTTGTGTATATTCATTTGATCAGATGAATCAATATGTAAAATTTTATATTTTATGAGAATAAAAGTTCAAAGAGATGACTAGTTAATTTTTCTTCCCTGTGGTAAACATTAACTCATGTTTAACTGTAACACATAGTATGTAGGACAGATTAGACTGGGTTTGAGTAGAAGCTTAAGATCATTCTCTTCATAGTCAGAAGAGTTCCAGAGGAAGTAGGTTCTGAACTGAGATTAAAAAGCAACATGGCTAGGTTTCAAGTCTTTGGGGCCTACTTCCTATGCCACATTTGTAATGGTCTAACAGAAGGTCATGATCTCTCACCTAAGTTCTGCTGCAAAATGCTGTCACATAGACTTGAGCTTTTGAATCTTTACATACTCTACTCCCTTATTGTTTGAGAAATTATTTTTCCATTTGTGGATCATCCTCCTTTTGCCTGTTCTTTTGCACATTTCATTGCTTTTTGGTGCTCCCACCAAAGGGTGAGCAACTGTAGAATGAGGAGGTAAATTCAAATCTGAGTACATGACAAATTTGGTAATTTAAATACATATGAATATCATTCTCCAAAATAACACTGAAGATTTTCCAGATTTCAGATATCCTGGCTTTCCTTGCTCAAAGTAATAAACAATTAACAAATTAATAAACATTTTATACTAATGACAGAGCTGTCAGATCTAGAAGAGATTTCTTGGTCTAAGAATTAAGAAATAACTGCCTCTCAGTCTAAAGGCCTTCATATGTGAATTGGAGAAACACAAAATGAATATTTTAATCTAAAAGGAAGAGTGACTCCTTAGCAGAAGAATATCATTGCATTTTTTACGCAAGATAGAGCAGGTAGCTCTAATCAGCCACATGTCCTGATGAGTGACAATGCAGTCTAAGGCAAAACCAGAAGATAAGGAAAACCTAAACCCTAAACTAAACTGTATGCTACTCTGACTTACACTGTAAAGCAAAATAGAAGTTTAAAACAATGCAGAATCTTTGATTCCTCGGGGGTTTTTTCCTTTGCTTTTTTTTATTCCTGAGCTTACTCTAGTCAGTGACTTTTAATAATATGCCAATTTTTTAGTTTCAAGAGCAGTGATGATCTAACCCAAAACTCTCTTAAAAAACTTAAGTCATCCCTATTTCTAATACGTTGTGATGATTAGAGTCAAGCCCTGGAATGAGCAGAGAGACAACAGCATTAGCCAAGCAGGGAGCAACTCTGATTTAAAAGCCTACAAAATCAGAATAAAAACGCTGAAGAAGAATAATGAACCTTGAGTGAAAAGCACATCTGTTCAGATTTTATTTTATACTGTTTGGTAGAGGGAATATAGCTTTTTTTTCTTGAGCCTGCAAAATATGCATGCTCAGCTATTGCCTGAAATAAGATAACTGGCCTTGCGTAGTCATAAAAGAGACGTTATGTACTGTTAACTGGTTCTCTATTAACCACAACGGGTAGTTCTCTGTGATTGTGAACAATCATACCTTGTTTTGCAGAGGGGGAATGTCTGTTGAAAGGCAACTAGCAAACTGAAAATTACTTATATTTCCCCATTGTCCATATTTATAAATTGAGGAGGAGGCAGAGTGGACTAAGAAATAATTTTTCAGTCCCAGGCTGATACATAGGGAAGAAGACCTAGGTCATCTTGACTGGAGAATTTGTGTTAGTCAAAATAAAGATGCAACTTTTTAAAATTCCTTCAATATAGTCCTAGACTTAGAAATTTTTGGTCCTACTTGTCAGTCTGTCCAGTTACTCTAATTCCAAAGGGAATGTAATGTTTCCATACAGAACAAGCCACACAATGTCATTCCCCTCCTGGAAATCAAAAAATGTACTTGCTTCCATTTCCACCCAACACTCAGCAACCTCCCCTTCCAATGCAGGTGGTGGTGAATGCCTTGGTGGGCGCCATCCCCTCCATCATGAATGTGCTGCTGGTGTGTCTCATCTTCTGGCTGATTTTCAGCATCATGGGAGTTAACCTGTTTGCGGGAAAGTACCACTACTGCTTTAATGAGACTTCTGAAATCCGATTTGAAATTGAAGATGTCAACAATAAAACTGAATGTGAAAAGCTCATGGAGGGGAACAATACAGAGATCAGATGGAAGAATGTGAAGATCAATTTTGACAATGTTGGGGCAGGATACCTGGCCCTTCTTCAAGTGGTAAGTAATGTTTTGTTTTGTTTTGTTTTCTTCAGTTCTGTGAAATTCAGGCAGCTAGCACAAATCCCATTAGACTTCTTCTCAGCCCTACTTCTAGAATCAGAATTATTCTCAGTCAGTCCAAGAGAACAGTGTTGTTCCCCAAACCAGTTTCAGAGAGACACCTTTCCTGAGTATTCTCTGACTTCTGCCAGATCTCACGCAAAGGAAATCTCTCATTGTGCTCAGGAGCAGAGAGCTGTGCCCAGCAACAAATAAAGATTCCTGCAGTGTAATAAAGTGGCAGAGAAATCACTTTCCCTTCCCGGGTCAGACAGTGTAGTTAAAGAGAAGGGCAAAAAAAAAAAATCAAGAAGATAAGCCCATAGACAAAAAAGTATGGCAATTGTGATGGAGCAAAATAATCGTACATACTCACTACATTCAAGTTAACTTAAGAAAAAACCATGGCAGTGCCTTGGTGCCACACTCACATTAGCTTCACCCCAGAGAAAGATATCAGATTACTGCATCACAGAAAGGAAGGATTTAACTATCTAGATAATTCTCTTTTGCCTAATTTTATTCCTTCCTGCTTAGTTTTCACTTCCTCTCCCAGCAATGTTTTGGAATGTGTGACAAGACAATATAATGCAGAGAAAGTTCATAGGCTCTGAAATCAGACTGATACAGATTTGAACCACACTCTGATATTTATTGGATATGTAACTTTGAACAAATTACTCAACCTCTCTGACTCTGTTTCTTCATCTATTAAATATCAAAAATGATACCTTGTATTGGTTGTTAAGAGAATTTGTGATTTTTAAAAATTTCTTAGCACAATGCCCAGCACATAACCATGCTAAATAATGGAAATCGCTATTAAATATTTTTGTTACTATATTGCCATGCCTATATCATACAGTTCTTGGGAGACTAACTGCAATAACACAGATAAAGCTCTTAACCTAACCTTACATATAGTAAACACTCACTGTCAACTCACAGTAGAAGGCAAAGTTCATGGAATGAACTGTAGTTTTTCCTACCCCAAAGCTTTTTTGCTGTTCTATCCCAGTTCAAGAAATTGGACCCACGAATTCAATCTGAATTGGAGCAGCTCCAGAAAACCAGTGCATATCAACAAGCCAGTCAAATATGGTAGTCACAGAGTCCCTGCCATATGTAAGATGCTGTGCTTGACAGTACAGTACTAGGGCCATCAGATGAATAAAGACCTTCCTATGCCCTGAAAAAACTTAGAATCTGGTTGAGTAAGTAAAACATGCAGAATGGTACATTGATAATCCATATTTGTTTCCAAAATCAGGCTAGATATAGTAGACTGAAGGAGTAGAGTTGGGAAGGGGCTGTCAAGGATAAAGCTGGTATTGCCACTACATAGGCTACACATGTGTATATTAGTAAAGGGTAAGTCTAATCTTTTTCTTTTTTAATGTAACTATGGGTTTTTCAGACCCCTGTCACTTAACACCTTTTAAAGAACTGATTCCTCAGTGGAATGGAGTGCTAAGTTCCAAGCATTTTCAGTAGATTCCTGTCATTCGCTCATAAAAGTTTTCCCTAACTTTAGGCAGGCTTCTCAGGCCCATGTTTTTAAGTCCTTTTGTAAAGTCTTAATCCAGTTACCATTTTCAACATGTTTATTTGCCATACTTTGTTGTTATTTTCAGGGACAAAGCCCCCTTGGGACCTATAGTAACAGAAAACTCTGAGTCCAAGGGAGGCTGCACCCAAACCCCCATTCTGTGTTCTCACTGAACCTAAGCCTGGCCTTTGGGATCCCTGCCTAGACTCCCATCCACTCCCTTAATAGGCACAGTCTAATGACTGCCTCTGTTTGCCAGGCAACCTTCAAAGGCTGGATGGACATCATGTATGCAGCTGTAGATTCCCGGAAGGTAAGGATGTACATGGCGAAAATACAGCCTTCTCAGATGGTTGGAAAACAAGCAGGATGTCAGATCCCACCAAGAAAGAGGGAGGAATGGAGGAATGGAGGAGTTGTCATTTCTCTTTGGAACATTTATTGCTTGTTTTATTGATTATAGATCATTTTCCTCGACTCAGTAAGTCATCACTCTCTTACATTGGCCCCCAATGATTAGAGTGTTGATTTTTACATGGCCCCAGGGAAGCTGTCTATGCTTCAATCCTGCTTCATAGCAAAAGTATGGCTCCTAGCAGACAGCCCTCCCTCCCTGCGGCCTCATGATTTGCATGTTCTCCACATGAGTCAGAGGAGGGCTAGTGCCCTCTCAAGGCAAGACATGCCAGTGTAGAGAAGGAGGCAGGTAGAAAGAATCTAGGGCTCTCCCACCCCAGCATGTTCAGCAGCTCAAATGGTCACAGTTATGGCTGATGGCCTTGGCATGTCAAACTCCAAACTAGGAGTTGATTCTCTTCCTTTTATCCTGTCCTTTGACAGCCTGATGAGCAGCCTAAGTATGAGGACAATATCTACATGTACATCTACTTTGTCATCTTCATCATCTTCGGCTCCTTCTTCACCCTGAACCTGTTCATTGGTGTCATCATTGATAACTTCAATCAACAAAAGAAAAAGATAGGTCTCCTCCCCTCATTGCCAGTGGCTGGAAGTCAGCCCAGATAAGAGGCACCTTTGTCCCTTATCTCTAGAAAGAAAATGTCCCTCTTTCTTTCTCTAAAATCCATATTGTCAGCTCACTGTGACCCTGGCCACCATGTACATTAGCCCCAACCTACTCTTTCTGTTTTGGGGGCTGGATTTTGCAGCACATAGTTTACCACACTTACTAGCAGTCCTTTATTCTTGAGGCCTATTACTGCTCTTGGTCTCCCACCAGAAGCAGGTAGGTCAGAGAGTGCAGTCTAGCAACAGAAATGAAAAAGAAAGAAGCAGTTGAATAACTATTACAGGAAGTAAAAACTCTCTAGATTTGTGATTATCTATGTCAGTCCCTGAGCACTGGCAAATTGGGATTTGAGAGACCGTCCTTGGAAAGTTCACTTCCTTACTTGTTCTAGATGGTTAACAAGTTTTAAAAAGCAAATTGGAAAAATTGCTCTTGTTACTCATTTTGTAAGTCAAGTCTATCCCAGCATACTCCAAGAAACCCTCCAAATTGCTTTCTTGCACCAGAATTTCTAAATTTTGAGTATCATCTAAAATAAATTGGCTATCAGCCAGGACATGAAGATCTTTTTATTCTAAAATATTTTTTCTTGAATGTATCAGGAAAGCAGGTCCTCAAAAAAATGAGACTGTGAAATATGACTGCCTTCAAAGTCATTGCTCTCAAGTTTACCCTTTCATGAGGGTCTATAATTGGATAGTCCATTTCCTTTCTACCTCAGGACTGGCAGATCTTAGAAATCCTGAGCTAAAGACAAAGGCAGGGGTCTCTTTAGAGCTGAATGATTATCTCAGGTCTACCCCATCATGGGATAGCTACTAGCTACACTGTCTTTTGCAAAGGAAAGGATAGGTCTCCCCTCAGTTCTCAAAATTGAATCTTAGGTCCAAACCCATAGCATGTTGAGAGCCAGTTGTAATTGTCTGTTTTCTTCTTCCCTCCTTTACTTTGGAGGTCAGGACATCTTCATGACTGAAGAGCAGAAGAAGTACTACAATGCCATGAAAAAGCTGGGCTCAAAGAAGCCACAGAAACCTATTCCCCGCCCCTTGGTAAGTGCATCATGTGGGCTGAGGGCTTAGTGAGAACTCATATTAAAAAAAAAAAAAAAAAAGTACTGCTAGGGTTACTGCAAAGGAAGGGAAAAGGTAAGCGATCGGCTGCTTTGTGCCTAATCCTCTCCTCCCCACCCATCCAAAAGATCTGAAGAGATAGCAGAAGAACGGGGATTAAGGAATGGGGTGGCTTTTACATCAGTCCTTGACATATCCTCTGAGCCTTCCTTGGGCAGCCTCCAAGAATCAGCATGTGAATGAACCACATTGGCTTTGGCTCTGGTAGAGATGGTTTTAGAGACATCCAAAAATTAACAAGAGAAAATGAAATGAAGTTGCTGCCCTCTTTCCCACCAGTTCAAGGTAGGAGAGTTGGTCATGATTTTTTCAGCTTCTCTCTGCTCAATAAATATGTCTTTGCAGGATGTGTCTAGAAGCTAAAATCATGCTCTGGCTATTTGTAGGAGCAGAAAAGGGTAAAACTATGAATCTGGTGCCCTGATTCTCTCTCTTGAGCTGAGCCTTTTGTAAAACAGATTTGGGGGCTAAGATTCTGCTTCATTGTGCCATTGGTGGTTGTCTTGTTTCAGAGAAGGGGAAGGAGATGCCCTGTTCGTGATTCCATATATCCAGTTGGGTGAGACATTACCCCCAAAAGCCAGGCCCAAAGTTCCTTCTTCTATAACTTCCATTTAGCAACTTTAAAAAACAGAAACAACAACAAAAACAGTAGAACCTTTAATACAGAAGCTTCCCTGGCAATCTAATTTGTAGAAATAAACATAGAGTGACTATGTTTGAATCAAGAGTTATAGTTCCAGAGTGCTTTCTCCTCTCAACCCCACACGCTGCACATGGCACATCTACCGCATCAACGTTTGAAGGAAAAGAAATTCTAGGGCTTTGTAGACCAGATTGAAAACCACCAAGTTAAAGCAATCCTGAAAATAAGCACAAGCCCAAGTACCTAGGTACTTAAACAAACAAAAAATCTAGGAATCTTAAGAAAGAGAACAGTTTTTTTTAGTCTTTGATGTTAAGACTTCATTTTGTGATAGAAATGGGACTAAAGGGAGTAGAAAAGGGTTGACATTTCTGGAGTGCTGCTTAGTACTTTACAAAGTATGAGAACCTGAGTATAATTTTTTCCACATTAAAATATAGTAACTTCCAGCCTAAGCAACATAATGAGACCTGTCTCTACAAAAAAATTTTTATAAAAATTAGCTGGGTGTGGTGGTGTGTACCTGTGGTCCTCACTATGTAGGAGATAAGAGAATTGCTTGAACTTGGGAGGCCAAGGCTACAGTGAGCCATGACTGTGCCATATACTCCAGCCTGGGCAACAGGGAGAGACCCTGTCTCAAAAACCACAAAATAAAATAAAATATAAAATATTAATGTAGGAAACATTAATAAAGTGTGATTAACAGTCATTTAGCAAATATTTATCAGTCTCCACTGTGTACCAGGTACTAAACATAATGTGATAAACAAAAGGTAGACACTGCTGTCATGGAGCTTATAATAGTTGGGGAGATAGATAATAAGGAAGCGAACAGCCACAATAAAATGTGGAAGACTGTGAGAAAAAAATTAACTGGAGGGCTATAGTGGTGGATCTACTTTAATATAGTAGTCAGAGAAAGCATCACTAAGGAGAGTCTACTTGAGTGGATGAGAAGGAACCAGCTGGGCATGGTGGCTCCTATTGTAATCCCAACTTGGGAGCTATAGGCAGGCAGATCACTTGAGCTGAGGAGTTCTAGACCAGCCTGGGCAACACAGTGAAACCCCATCTGTAAAAAAAAAAAAAAAAAAAAAAAAAAAAAATTAGCTAAGCCTGATAGCACACCTGTAGTCTCAGCTACTCAAAAGGCTGAGGTGGGAGGATGGTGTGAGCCCAGGAGGTCAAGGCTGCAGAGGATGTGGTAAGCTGTATTGTACCACTATACTCCAGCTTGGGGGTGAGAGCAAGACCTTATCTCAAAAAAAAAAAGAGATGGAAGCAAAGAGCTGGGGAAAGAGATTCCTGGCAGAGTACACAAGACCCCAGAAGCAGGAAACTATCGCCATGGAGCGGTGAGGCAGAGGAGGGACATTGATGAGCAGAGTCAGACTGTGCCAGGTGTCTCCCTGTAAGCCAGGTTAACAATAGGGATTGTGTTGCAAGCCCAGTGAGAAGCTCTTGAAAGGTTTTAAGTAGAGGAATGATGTGGTCCATTTGTTTTTTGTTTTGTTTTGTGTTTTGAGACAGAGTCTCTCTCTCTCACCCAGGCTGAAGTGCAGTGGCATAATCTCGGCCCACTGCAACCTCCACCTCCCGGGTTCAAGCGATTCTCATACCTCAGCCTCCCAAGTAGCTAGGACCACAGGTGCCTGCCACCACACTCAGCTAATTTTTGTATTTTTAGTAGAGCTGGGGTTTCACCCTGTTGACCAGGCTGGACTTGAACTCCTGACCTCAAGTGATCCACCCACCTCAGCCTCTCAAAGTGCTGGGATTACAGGCATGAGCCACTGCACCTGGCAATGATACATTTGATTTAAATCATTACACTTGCTATTTTATGAGGACTGCATTGATGAGGGCAAGAAAAGAAGTGGGAGACCAGTGAAGTGGCCAGACAAGTTCAGATCAGAGATGATGGTGGCTCAGATTAGAGTGGAGCCAAAAAAGATAGAATGAAGTGGATGAACCCAAGTTATATTTTTGGAGGAAGAATCAACAGGCCCTTCAGTGGATCAGATGAGGGAGAATAAAGAGACAAAGATGATTCTCAGATTTCTGGCTTAAGAGCCTGGGTGAATAATTAAGAGGAACAAGCTGGGTGAGGGGCAGGGAATAGACTTGGCTCTGCTTTGGACTTAAGTGTGAGATGTTTGGACATGGTAAGTTTGAGATGCTTATGAGTCATCAAGAAGAAATGGCAAGTAAGCAACTCAGATTCAGAGGAAAGGTGTGGGCTGGAGGAGAAAAGCTTGAGAAGCATGAGTACATAGATACCACATAAGCAGCAGGAATAGATGAGCTCTCATAGGGTGAAAATTTAGAGAAAGAAGGGATTAAGAGAAGAAATGGCTGGCAGATGAGACCAAAAAGGAGCAGCTGGAGAAGTAGGAAGACATCCAGAGTGTGTCAGTCAGCTGGGTATAGTGGTGCACACCTGTAGGCCCAGCTTCTCGGGAGACTGAGGCAGGAGGATCACCTGAGGCCAGGAGTTTGAATTGCTATGTGCCATGATCGCACCTATGCATAACCACTGCACTCCAGCCTGGGTAACACAGTGAGACCCATCTCTAAAAACAGAGAGAAAGGCCAGGCATGGTGGTTCACACCTGTAATCCCAGCATTTTAGGAGGTCGAGGCAGACAGATTATTTGAGGCCAGGAGTTTGAGACCAGCTGGGCCAATATAGCGAAACCCCATCTCATCTATACTAAACATACAAAAAATTAGCCGGGCGTGATCGTGTGCACCTGTAATCCCAGCTACCCGGGAGACTGAGGCTTGAGAATTGTTTGAACCCAGGAGGCAGAGGCTGCAATGAGTCAAGATTGCACCACTGCCCTCCAGCCTGGGCAACAGAATGAGACTCTGTCTCAAAAAAAAAAAAAACAGCTGGATGCTGTGGCTCATGCCTGTAATCCCAGCACTTTGGGAGGCTGAGGTGGGGGGATCACCTGAGGTCGGGAGTTCGAGACCAGCCTGACCAACATGGAGAAACCCCATCTGTAACAAAATTAGGGGGGCATGGTGGCTCTTGTCTATAATCCCAGCTACTCAGGAGGCTGAGGCAGGAGAATCGCTTGAACTCAGGAGGCAGAGGTTGCAGTTAACTGAGTTGCACCATTGTACTCCAGCCTGGGCAATGAGGCGAAACTCTGTCTCCAAACAAACAAAAAATAAAGAAGTATAGTAACTTTAGCAAGCTCTTGGTGAGGTAATATTGATGTTGGTCTCCATCCATGCTCCTGATAGAGCAGCAGAGCTGACCAGTATTAACAGAAAAGAAGACAGAGGTACCTCGATTAGCAGGGTGACAGCTTCCACAGGTTGGCTTGGAAATGTTTTCATGAATCTTGTGTCTTTTCCATCCCTTCCTCCCCAGAACAAAATTCAAGGAATCGTCTTTGATTTTGTCACGCAACAAGCCTTTGACATTGTTATCATGATGCTCATCTGCCTTAACATGGTGACAATGATGGTGGAGACAGACACTCAGAGCAAGCAGATGGAGAACATCCTCTACTGGATTAACCTGGTGTTTGTTATCTTCTTCACCTGTGAGTGTGTGCTCAAAATGTTTGCCTTGAGGCACTACTACTTCACCATTGGCTGGAACATCTTCGACTTCGTGGTAGTCATCCTCTCCATCGTGGGTGAGTGGGGTCGGAAAAGTAGGCCAGGGGAAAAGGGACCTGCCTGATTTTGAGGATGAGATTTCCCAGGAGAGGAATGAATTATACAGATCTGAGGTGCAGGCAGGATACCCTGCCTAGCAGATTCCATTGTCAGTGAATTTCTACTGCGTGTTCTTAGTAGTCTTGGATTATAAATTCTGTGGCTCAAGGAAAAAAGAAAAGAAAAAAAAGATTGGTTCTTGGCTTTTAAGGAGTTTAAAGTCTAACAGGGAAGGTAAAAGAAAGTTGTCATTAAAGAATATAATGCAATAGAAGTATAAAATGAAAAAGGGAATGACTGTTAACTTGGCTGTTATGAAATAGTCTAGTTAAGTTCTGATGCTGATAGCCATGGTGGTGCTGCTGTTACTGGCAGGGCTTGTTTACTGAGATTTTACTGTGGGCCAACTACACTTTGAAAGTTTCTTCACCTGCGTTGTCTCATTTGATTCTTATTACATCCCAAGAAGCAAGCTACTTTATTATCCTGATGGTATAGATGTCCACAGTCACTCACTAGGAGGTGGTGGAGGCATAACTGGAGTTCATCCCAAAGTCCATGTTTCTTGTTTTTGTTTTTTTTTTTTTTTTTTGAGACGGAGTTTCACTCTTGTTACCCAGGCTGGAGTGCAATGGTGCAATCTCAGCTCACTGCAACCTCTGCCTCCTGGGTTCAGGCAATTCTCCTGCCTCAGACTCCTGAGTAGCTGGGATTACAGGCACGCGCCACCATGCCCAACTAATTTTTTGTATTAGTAGAGACGGGGTTTCACCATGTTGACCAGGATGGTCTCGATCTCTTGACCTCGTGATCCACCCGCCTCGGCCTCCCAAAGTGCTGGGATTACAGGCTAGAGCCACCGCGCCCGGCCAAAGTCCATGTTTCTTAACTGTGACTGTGTGCATCTTGCTTCAACCTAAAAGTGTGGGGGGATGATGTCCTGGCAGGCAGGCAGAAGGAAATGCCACCCTGTTGATTGCCCTTCCAAATGTTTCCTTACCTTCCTGAAAGGCATCTTGTGTGATAAAACTCAGCCTTGGTTCCAGGTAAGTTTGACTCATTTATACCCAAGAGAGAGAGTGCTCGAGACCCATGGGGCCAGCCCCAGACCTCCAGTGGCCATGCTGGGCCTAGTGAAATGGTGACTAAGGCACCAGCAGGCCAGGGTCTCCCCTTGGCCTGTGCCACCCTCTAGTTCTTTCCTCCAGAGCAGTATGTCCAAAAGTGTCGACATGTGGAACACTAATCCTGTACATTTCTCCCCAAGAATCTCATGAGGAAATTAGGTAACACACTGTACCTTGAATTTTCCTTTGGGGTTCACAGTGCGCATTACTGAATTCTCTTGGAAGTCCTACAGTAAAGAATTCTGGGCCAGGTGCAGTGGTGCACGCCTATAATCCCAGCACTTTAGGAGGCCAAGGCAGGCAGATAACTTGAACCCGGGTGATCAAGACCAGTCTGGGCAACATGACAAAACCCTGTCTCTACAAAAAAAAATATAAAAATGAACCAGTCATGGTGATATGTGCCTATAGTCCCAGTTACTTGGGAGACAGGTGGGAGGATTGCTTGAGCCCGGGAGGTTGAGGCTACAGTGAGCCGAGATCACACCATTGCACCCCTGGTTGACAGAGAGAGACTTTGTCTCAAAAATAAAGAAAGAATTATCTTTAAATGTAACATAGCATCTCACCTTTATTAGACCACAGTTTCCTTTTTTCAGTAATAATGACAGCTCACATTTTAATGGAACACACTACATGCCAGGTGCCATTATAAGTGCTTTAAATATGTTAATTCATATAATCCTCTCAACAAACCTCTAAGAATCCTGAGGAACTGAGGCACAGAGAGGTTCCCAAGACATGTGGCTGGTAAGTGAGCAAGTGGGGGTTCAAGCCCAGCCCCCTGGCCCCAAGTCCATTCTCCTAACTTCTCACAAAACACACTTTGGACAATGCTACCCTTGTCCACTTCTCTTGAAACTTTTCTGGCCACTCATCTTTGAGCAACACAGAAAATCCACAGACCAAATCATACCCCCCATTTTCAAATGATACTCTAAAAAGAGGAAGATGTTTTCGATGATTGGGATTTTTTTTTAATATCCTAAATTTGATTTGTTCAGAAACAAAAGTAAGAAATCATCTTTTTAAAGCAAGAGAAATGTATTAGGGTTTCTAGAGGGACAGAACTAATAGGATAGATGTATATATGAAAGGGAGTCTATTAAGGAGAACTAACTCACACGATCACAGGGTGAAGTCCCATGATAGGCCGTCTGCAAGCTGAAGGGAGCCAGTAGTAGCTCAGTCTGCGTCCCAAATCCTCAAAAGTAGGGAAGCCGATGGTGCAGCCTTTGGTCTGGCCAAAGGCCCCAGAACCCCTGGCAAACCACTGGTGTAAGTTCAAGAGTCCAAAAGCTGAAGAACTCAGAGTCTGATTTTCAAGGGCAGAAAGCATCCAGCGTGGGAGGAGATGAAGGCCGGAAGACTCAGCAAGTCTGTTGCTTCCATCTTCTTCTGCCTGCTTTATCTAGCTGAGCTGGCAGCTGGTTAGATGGTGCCCACCCACACTGAGGGTGGGTCTTCCTCTCCCAGTCTCCTGACTCAAATTAAAAGTAATGGCAAAAACCACAATTACTTTTGCACCAACCTAATCTCAGGCAACACCCAGAAACAATACTTTGCATCCTTTAATCCAATCAAGTTGACACTTACTATTAACCATCACAAGTCCACCCCTTGCCAACTTGAACCCATACACATCTCCTGAAATCATACTTAATCTCCAAATAAATACAATAATGAGTTCATAATTACACCTAACATAATACAGCCATCCTTTATACAACCGGAAGCGCACTAAGCCTTAACCTAAATGCTGTTACATAAAGTTAACAACACGTAAATGCTGACATGAAATCAACAAATCTTATGTTACATCATAAAGGAAAAAGAAGAGAACTAAAATGAAGATATTTTCCTAGTACAAGTGTGTACATGCATAAACATATTCTTCACAAAATAAGGAGGAAATACTCATGACAGTGACAGTCCTCATTTCTGTAGCTGGTCACGTGATTGTCACTGGTATTGATGACTATCTTCTTCTACTACCCATTCTATATTCACTTTGCCTTCAGCAAGCACCATGACTGGTCCTGGTTTTTCACCTAGTAGAGGGACCCAAACCTTCATTCCTGAAGAATCTGGACCATTTGTGTCCTGCGTGGGTTGGGCTGTTGTAGTTTCCCATTGACCTTAATCCCAGGGCATAGTAATACTAAGAGATGCCCTAATGAATCTCCTGTATTCTATGCATACTCTTCCTTACCTCTGTTGTGGAGTAGTAGACTGATTTCATCTTGATAGTCTGGATCAGTCACCCTAGCCAACACTGTAACTCCCTTCTTAGCTTGTTGACTTAGAAGTAGGAGGAGCCCAAAGTGTCCATGTGACAATCTTAACTTCCAGTTTAATGGAATTGTTGTGTCCCCTGGTGGTAGCATTCCTCCCTCTGGAACTAAGACCTCTAGGCCAGCAGAACATAATGTTGCAGTAACAGGAAGCAAAAATTTTGCTAGCAGGTCACTAGGGGTGATGTTTGGGTAGTGCCACTTTTACTTCCACCCCTTGATTCCTGGACCCATGAATCCTGGCTATGGGAGGAACAGTCCCATATATTGGACACTGATTCAGAGCATACACGGCCTTCTGGAGAACTTTGCCCCAGCCCTGCAAAGTATCGTTACCTAGTTGGCATTGTGATTGTGACTTTAAAAGGCCATTCCACCGTTCTATCAAGCCAGCTACTTCAGGATGATGGGAACATGGTAAGACCAGTGAATTCCATGAGTATGAGCCCACTGCCACACTTCTTTAGCTGTAAAGTGAGTGCCTTGGTCAGAGGCAACGCTGTGTGGAATACCATGGTGAGTCCACAGATGGTAGTCTTAGCAGAAGCATTGCATTCAGGATAGGCAAACCCGCATTCAGGATAGGCAAACCCTTATCCAGTGTAAGTGTCTGTTCTGGAAGGACAAACTGCTGCCCTTTCCATTATGGAAGAGGTCCGATATAATCAACCTGCCACCAAGTAGCTGACTGATCACCCCCAAGGAATAGTGCCATATTGAGGGCTCAGTGTTGGTCTCTACTGCTGGAAAATTGGGTACTAAGCAGTGGCTGTAGCTAGGTCAGCCTTAATGTGTGGAAGTCCATGTTGGTGCGCCCATGCATAACCTCCATCCCTGCCACCATGGCCACTTTGTTCATGGACCCGTTGGGTGATGACACAGGTGGCTAGGGAAAGAAGCTGAGTGGTATCCACAGAATGAGTCATCCTATTCGCCTGATAATTAAAATCCTCCTCTGCTGAGGTCACCCTTTGGTAAGCATTCATGTGGGACACAAATATCTTCAGTTTTTGACCACTCAGAGAGGTCCATCCACATACCTCTTCCCCAAATTTGTCACCAATTTTTCAATCATCCTTCTTCCAAGTCCCTGACCATCCAGCCAAATCATTGGTTACAACCCATGAATCAGTATATAATTGCATATCTGGCCATTTCTCCTTTCATGCAAAGTACACAACCAGGTGCGCTGCTCAAAGTTCTGCCCACTGGGAAGATTTCCCTTCACCACTGTCCTTCAGGGATGTCCTAGAAAGGGGCTGTCGTGCTGCAGCTGTCCACTTTCAGGTGGTGACTGCATATCATGCAGAACCATCTGGAACCAGGGCCTAGTATTCTCTTCCTCTGTCAACTGATCATGGGGAACTCCCCATGAGGCCATCAGTGCAGGCTGGGAGAGAGAAGGCAGGGTGGCTGGGTCAGGGCGGGGGACCATGGGCATTTGAGCCACTTCCTTATGTAACTCTTGTGCCTTCAGGACCTGCTCGAGCCCAGTCACGTGCACACCATTCCCATTTGATGATGGAATGCTGCTGTATGCACCCAACTTTATGGCTAGCTGGGTCAGCACCCAGTTCATGAGAGGTAGTTCAGGTCACATGGTAACTGGGTGACCCATGGTCAAATGTTCAGTTTCTACAAAGGCTCAGTAACAGGCCAAGAGCTGTCCCTCAAAAGGAGAGTAATTATCTGCAGAAGATGGCAGGGCCTTGCTCTACAATCCTAGAGACCTCTCCTGTGATTCACCTATGAGGGTCTGCCAAAGGCTCTAAACAGCATCCCTATCTGCCATGGACACCTCAAGCACCATTGGATCTGTTGGGTCATTTGGCCAAAGTGGCAGAGCATCTTGCACAGCTGCCTGGACCTATTGCAGAGCCTTCTGTTCTGGATTCTACTCAAAACTGGCAGCCTTTTGGGTCACTCGATAAATGGTCCAGAGTAACACACCCAAAAGAGGAATATGTTGCCTCCAAAATCCAAATAAGCCCACTAAGTGTTGTGCTTCTTTCTTGGTTGTAGGAGGGACCAAATGCAGCAATTTATCCTTTACCTTAGAAGAAATATCTCTATAGGCCCCATACCACTGGACCCCAAGAAATTTCACTGAAGTAGAAGGTCCCTGAATTTTAGTCAAATTTATTTCCCATCCCCTGGCACACAAATGTTTCACCAATAAGTCCAATGTGTTTGCTACTTCTTGCTCACTGGGTCCAGTCAGCATAATGTCATTAATGTAATGGACCATCGTGATATCTTGTGGAAGGGAAAAGTGATCAAGATCTCTGCGAGAAAGATTATGACACAAAGCCAGGGAGTTTACCCTGAGGTAGGACAGTAAATGTGTATTACTGGCCTTGCCAGCTGAAGGCAGATTGCTTCTAATGAGCCTCATGGACAGGAATGGAGAAAAAGGCATTTGCCAAATCAGTAGCTACGTACCAGGTACCAGGAGATGTGTTAATTTGCTCAAGCAGTGAAGCCACATCTGATACAGCAGCTGCAATTGGAGTCATCATCACTTGGTTAAGCTTATGATAATCAGCTGTCATTCTCCAAGATCCATCTGACTTCTGCACAGGCCTGATAGGAAAGTTGAATGGGATGTGGTAGGAATCACCACCCTTGCATCTTTCAAGTCCTTGATGGTGGCACTAATCTCCACAGTCCCTCCAGGGATGTAATATTGTTTTTGATTTACTATTTTTCTAGGTAGAGGCAGCTCTAATGGCTTCCATTGGGCTTTTCCCACCATAGTAGCCCTCACCTTACCAGTCAGGGAGTTAATGTGGGGGTTCTGCCAACCGCTAAGTATGTATATACCAGTTATGCATTCTGGTACTGGGGAAATGACCACAGGATGAGTCTGGGGACCCACTTTAAGTCAGACCTGAGCTAAAACTTCATTAATTATCTGACCTCCATAAGCCCCTACTCTAACTGGAGGACCACAATGATGTTTTGGCTCCCCTGGAATCAATGTCAGCTCAGAGCCAGTGTCTAGTAGTCCCCAAAAGTTCTGATCATTCGCCTTTCCCCAGTGCACAGTTACCCTGGTAAAAGGCTGGAGGTCTCCTTGGGGAAGGATGGGAGAAAGATTAACAACATAAATTGTCAGTAATATAGTTGGGTCCTTCCTTAAGGGGACCCAGCCTCCCCTTCATTCAAGGGGTTCTGGTTCTGCACACTAGTTCAAGTCTGGAAATTGATGGAGGGGCCATGATTCTCTATAATTCAAACTAGTCTGTTGTACACTTGATCTGGAAGTGTTCCGCTTATACAAATTAAGAAAGAATGTAGTAGGCTTCCTATCAATTTCACCTCTTGGAACACCATGTTTAACTAACCAATGCCAGAGCTCTACACTAGTCAGACTATTCTGATTGCTGCTTTGCCTCTGCTGTCCATTATGGTAGCCACGCCCACCTTGCATTTGACAGTTGAGTGCCCCCACTTGGCCCCTGCCACCTCGGGATCCAGTTATTCCCATTGCGTTTAAATCTTCCAATTGAGTGACTGCAGTTCCCACTCCAAGATCTGACATACAGAGAAGAGCAATTACAGAGCTCTTCAAGGATTCAGGTGCTCCCCCTCACAAATCTATTTTGCAAGGTATTGGTGAAGGGTATGTCCTCTGGACCCTACTAGTTGGGATGAATAGGTCTAAGGTGACTATCATTCCAGTCTCCCTAAGCCTTTGGACCCCTTCCTCTACACTAAACCAAGGGAGATTGGGCATTTCCAGCTTACTCACAGTGGGCCATCTTTTCATCCATGTTTTAGCTAACCAAGCAAATAAACTATTAGAACCTTTTTTAACTCCCTGAGCTGCAACATTAAATGCAGAATCCCTGCTTAGTGGGCCC
The DNA here is from genome assembly GCF_030222135.1 of Aotus nancymaae. Lineage (NCBI taxonomy): Eukaryota > Metazoa > Chordata > Mammalia > Primates > Aotidae > Aotus > Aotus nancymaae. Next base: position 35,655,740 of record NW_026988428.1, read on the forward strand.
ACATCAATAAATTCCATCTGATCCAACTTTATATTCCTACCACCATTGTCCTACAACCTTAATATCCATTCCCATGCCTGTTCTCCAGATTTCTGCTTATACAAATTAGAAAACTCAAGCAGGCCAGGCACTGTGGCTCACACCTGTAATCCCAGCACTTTGGGAGGCTGAGGCAGGCGGATCACTTGAGGTCAGGAGTTCAAGACCAGCCTGGCCAATATAGTGAAACCCTGTCTCTACTAAAAATACAAAAATTAGCCTGGCATGGTAGCATGCACCTGTAATCCCAGCTATTCAGGAGGCTGAGACACAAAGAATCACTTGAACCCAGGAGGTGAAGGTTGCAGTGAGTGGAGATTGCACCAGTGCACTCCAGCCTGGGTGACAGAGCAAGAGTCCATCTCAAAAAGAAAAAAGAAAACTCAAGCAGTTGTTTTGGAGTGTAGCCCACCTCATGGGTCACACTCTGAACCTCACCTCTAGGGGCCTTCCAGGACTTGAGTCTAGTTGCAGATCTAGAAACAAAGAGGGTTGTTGGTGGTGGGTTCTGAAGAGAATCAGCATTGTCTTGCCTGGCAACTGCCTCAGGGGAGACCACTGTTGCCTCAAAAGTGCAGGGTTAATCTCCTAAGACAAAGGTGGAAAGGCTGATGGCAGCCTGGGTATAGGGGAAGGGATATTGCCACCACTGGGGATAGGGAGGCTATTTCCTCTGGCAATAAAAGCTTCAGAGTTTACAAGCTCAGTGCCCCCAGCTTCATCACGGTCCTCCCACACATCCCCATTCCAAGTTGCAGGGTCCCATTCTTTTCCAATCAATGCCCTCACTTTAACAGTAGATACCTAGCAAGACTATGTATGCACCATTCCTTGCAGGCCAGCCACTTGCATGATAAGAACTTGTGTCTGATTTTCTGAAACATCAGCCCTTTGTCTACAGGAGATAAGACTCTCAGAGCAATCTTAGAAGCTTGAGGCTCAGTAAGTGCTTCTGGAGCCAGGAGTTAGAATCCCTGAGCTCATCCTTTTCTTCCATCACTTTCTCCAGCAAACTTAGGAGCAACCAACCAACTTCATTCTATTCCTTGGTTCTCCACATATGGTCAAAGGTATTATGTATAGAGTCACTAAACTCCCTGTCCCTCAAGAGCAATGAATCAGGAATATTAAATATATCTATTTTGCGTAATTCTCTAAACAGTTCACACCAAGGACTATCAGTGTTCTCTGAACTATTAGAAGTAGAGTCCTTAGCATTTTTTGGGTCTAATCAGATTAAGCAGCCAATTCCAGAAACCCCAAAACCAACTAAGGAAATCCATCCTTAAAATTGTGTTCCTCTAGAACCACTCCTGGTACCAAAACCTGTAAGGGTTTTTTAGTGGAACAGAACTAATAGGATAAATGTGATCTCACATGACCACAAGGCAAAGTTCCACAACAGGCCCTCTGCAAGCTGAGGAGCAAGGAAGCCAGTAGTGGCTCAGTCCGAGTCCCAAATCCTCAAAAGTAGGGAAGCCGACAGCGTGGCCTTCAGTCTGTGGCCAAAGACCTGAGAACCCCTGCAAAACCACTGATGTAAGTCCAAGTGTCCAAAAGCCGAAGAACTTGGAGTCTGATGTTAGAGAGCAGGAAGCATCCAGCGCAGGAGGAGATGAAGGCCAGAAGACTCAGCAAGTCTGCTGCTTTCGCTTTTTCTAGCTGAGCTGGCAGCCAGTTAGATGGTGCTCACCCACATTGAGGTTGGGTCTTCCTCTGCCAGTCCACTGACTCAAATGTTAATCTCCTCTGGCAACACCCAGAAACAATACTTTGCATCCTTCATTCCAATAAAGTTGAGAGTATTAACCATCAAAAGAATTAGGGTAAAACTAACTACGAAAGCACCTAGAGCACCCCTTAAATGATGTTCCTACTGCCTACGTTACTGTCTGCCCCATTTCTCTCCCTTTTTCTATGGGGACAAACACACATTCATCCTTCAAAATCTACCTCAGGCATCATCTCTCTGAAGCCCTACTTGCCCACCATATATGGGCTGCAAGTATCACATATACTTTAATATATATTACATAAGCTGAATTATTTGGTCACTGCTTATGACTTGAGAGAGCTGAGAAATCATCATGGGTGGGTCCTGGCTAAGGTAGAGATTTTCTTGAAAGCTCAAATACCCCATGGAATTCTAGCTCCTGAAGAGGCTTCAAGAGGTTACCTGGCCCACTTTCTGACCTTACTTCATCTTGTCTTTTCCTGAAAAGCTAAGATTCTTCAAAGGGGATTCTATAGCCTTCTGCAGTTAACTAGTTAACTGCCCCAGTATTTATGCATTCTTTTTTTTTTTTTTTTTTTTTGAGACAGAGTTTTGCTCTTGTTGACCAGGTTGGAGTGCGATGGTGCAATCTCAGCTCACTGCAACCTCCACCTCCGGGTTCAAGCAATTCTCCTGCCTCAGCCTCCCAAGTAGCTGGGATTACAGGCATGTGCCACCACGCCTGGCTAATTTTGTGTTTTTAGTAGAAATGGGGTTTCACCATGTTGGTCAGGCTGGTCTTGAACTCCTGACCGCAAGTGATCCACCCACCTCAGCCTTCCAAAATGCTGGGATTACAGTCGTGAGCCACCGTGCCCAGCTATTTATGCATTCTTATGATTGAGAAATGTTTCCTTAAATTATATCCCTCATGTCAGCTGAAGCTCCCATTGTCTTGTTAGCGCCTGGACAGCAAGAGAAGGTGCTGAACAAAGAGAGTATGTCAGTGCCTTCCCTTCAGTTGTCATTTCCCAGACTTTTCAACTCCTCTGCCCTCCTTCTGTGGCCCCTCATTTGGGTCCCCTCATTGCTCTATAGCTTTAAAGAACAAGTGGCCTGGTTGAGGTAAATCCCTGGATGAATATAACTAGAAAAAGGCTCTCCAATTTGTACACTTTCACCTTTTGCCCTTATATCCTAATGCCTTGGCATCTTCACCTGCTGATACTGGTTTGTTTTCTTTTCTTCTTTTTTTTTTTTTTTTTTTTAAAGACAGAGTCTCTGCCTGTCCCCTAGGCCAGAGTGCGAGCTCGGCTCACTACAACCTCCGCCTCCCAGGTTTAAGGAATTCTCCTGCCTCAGCCTCCTGAGTAGCTGGAGTTACAGGCGTGCACCACCATACCCAGCTAATTTTTGTATCATTTATTTATTTATTTATTTGAGGTCTCACTCTGTCACCCAGGCTGGAGTGCAGTGGCATGATCTCAGCTCACTGCAACCTCTGCCTCCCGGGTTCAAGTGAGTTTCATGCCTCAGCCTCCCAAGTAGCTGGAATTACAGGCGTGTGCCACCACATTTGACTATTTTTCTTTTCTTTTCTTTTCTTTTATATTTTTAGTAGAGACAGGGTTTTGCCATGTTGGCCAGGCTCGTCTTGAACTCCTAGCCTCAAGTGATCTGCCTGCCTCAGTTTCCCAAAGTGCTGGGATTACAGGCATGAGCCACTGTGTCCAGCCTGATACTGGTTTCTGATTCATGACTTGCAGACAAAATCTGTCAGCTCAGAGCTGAAAGTTACTCCTGAGAGTCCCTTTAGTTTTCTAGGCTAGTTTGGTAGAGTAGGGAGGTAGGGCTATGCGAAACCAAAGATGTTTTTTCAGAGCAAAGAAGAAACTACTTTGAAAATTGCTAGCATTAGCAGAATAACTAAGACATCAAAGTAAAAGGATAATGAGGTCATGAGGTGGAGCCGGGACCTCGCATTCATTGTTTGTGGATATGGAAATTTGATTCTATTGTGGAGAATATCAGTAACATCTTGGAAAATCATATGTGGATGACAAATCTGGGGGAAAAAAACTAATTAATTGTCCTTGAGTGGAAAAACAAGTAAATGAGGACCTATTCATAAAAGGGAATACCACTCAATTGTTAGAATGAATAATCTAAAATTTTTTTAACATGAGGGATCAATCTCACAAATGTAATGTGAAATCTCAAAAACAAGATAGAGACCTAACTAAATGAACCTCAGAAGACAGATACAGGCTGGATGTGGTAGTTCACACCTGTAATCTCCACACTTTGGGAGGTTGAGGGGGTGAGGATCAGATTGCTTGAGCCCGGGAGTTCAAGACCAGCCTGGGCAACATAGCGAGACTCCCATCTCTACCAAATATTTGAAATAAATAAATAAGACAGATACAGTATAATTTCCTAAATGTAGCAGGAAGTTATATATATATTACGGATTCTTGTGGGTTTTTTTGTTTGTTTTTTTTTTGTTTTTTGAGCTGGAATTTAGCTGGTCACCCAGGCTGGAGTGCAATGGCACAGTCTCAGCTCACTATAACCTCTGCCTCCCTGGTTCAAGTGATTCTCCTGCCTCAGCCTCCCAAGTAGCTGGGATTACAGGCACGTGCCACCATGCCTGGCTAATTTTGTATTTTTAGTAGAGGCAGGGTTTCACCACGTTGGTCAGACTGGTCTCAAACTCCTGACCTCAGGTGATCCACCTGCCTCCACCTCCCAAAGTGTTGGGATTACAGGCGTGAGCCACCGTGCCCAGCCATGGATTCTTACGTAGTAAATCTCTAAAGATACACACTAGAATGATACCTACCATCTTCAGGATTGTGGATACTTCTGGGGATGATGAAAGAGGAAGAAAAATTGGTAAAATGCTAGCCTCCATTAAATCTGTGTTTCATCCCAGTTACTCGGGAAGTCTGAGGCAGGAGGATCACTTGAGCCCAAGAGTTCAAGACCAGCCTAGGTAACATAGCAAGACCCCATCTCAAAACACAAAATAACAACATCAAAAGACAAATATGTGTGTTAGTTATGTGTGTTAGGCACATAGGTGTCTATTTTATTATTTACTTTTCCATATGTTTACAATGTCACTTTTTTTTTTTTTTTTTTTTGGAGACAAGAGTCTTGCTCTTTCACCTAGGCTGCAGTGCAGTGGCATGATCTCAGCTCACTGCAACCTCTAGCTACTGAGTTCAAGCAATTCTTGTGCCTTAGCCTCCCAAATAGCTGGAATTACAGATGTGCACCACCACAACCGGCTAATTTTTTATTTTTGTTAGAAACAGGGTTTCACCATATTGGCCAAGCTGGTCTCCAACTCCTGGCCTCAAGTGATCCACCTGCCTCAGCCTCTCAAAGTGCTGGGGTTACAGGTGTGAGCCACCATGCCCAGCCAAAATGTCATTTTTTAATTATGAGAGTTCAAATTGAATAGTGAGGCACTATTCTGCAAAGCCCTTTGAACTTAAGAGTTCCACAGTGCCAGGTAAAAAAAAGTAAAGAGAAAGGGGATCTCCAATCTCAATAACATAACTTCTTCTATTCTTCTTAGGAATGTTCCTGGCAGATATAATTGAGAAATACTTTGTTTCCCCAACCCTATTCCGAGTCATCCGATTGGCCCGTATTGGGCGCATCTTGCGTCTGATCAAAGGCGCCAAAGGGATTCGTACCCTGCTCTTTGCCTTAATGATGTCCTTGCCTGCCCTGTTCAACATCGGCCTTCTGCTCTTCCTGGTCATGTTCATCTTCTCCATTTTTGGGATGTCCAATTTTGCATATGTGAAGCATGAGGCTGGTATTGATGACATGTTCAACTTTGAGACATTTGGCAACAGCATGATTTGCCTATTTCAAATCACAACCTCGGCTGGTTGGGATGGCCTGCTGCTGCCCATCCTAAACCGACCCCCTGACTGCAGCCTAGATAAGGAACACCCAGGGAGTGGCTTTAAGGGAGATTGCGGGAACCCCTCAGTGGGCATCTTCTTCTTTGTAAGCTACATCATCATATCCTTCCTAATTGTCGTGAACATGTACATTGCCATCATCCTGGAGAACTTCAGTGTAGCCACAGAGGAAAGTGCAGACCCTCTGAGTGAGGATGACTTTGAGACCTTCTATGAGATCTGGGAGAAGTTCGACCCCGACGCCACCCAGTTCATTGAATACTGTAAGCTGGCAGACTTTGCAGATGCCTTGGAGCATCCTCTCCGCGTGCCCAAGCCCAATACCATTGAGCTTATCGCTATGGATCTGCCAATGGTGAGTGGAGACCGCATCCACTGCTTGGACATCCTTTTTGCCTTCACCAAACGGGTCCTGGGAGATAGCGGGGAGTTGGACATCCTGCGGCAGCAGATGGAAGAGCGATTCGTGGCATCCAATCCTTCCAAAGTGTCTTACGAGCCAATCACAACCACGCTGCGTCGCAAGCAGGAGGAGGTATCTGCGGTGGTCCTGCAGCGTGCCTACCGGGGACATTTGGCAAGGCGGGGCTTCATCTGCAAAAAGACAACTTCTAATAAGCTAGAGAATGGAGGCACACACCGGGAGAAAAAAGAGAGCACCCCATCTACAGCCTCCCTCCCATCCTATGACAGTGTAACTAAACCTGAAAAGGAGAAACAGCAGCGGGCAGAGGAAGGAAGAAGGGAAAGAGCCAAAAGACAAAAAGAGGTCAGAGAATCCAAGTGTTAGAAGAGAGCAAAAATTCAATATCATACAGATCTAAAACTCGCAAGTGAAAGATTGTTTACAAACTTCCTGAATATTATCAATGCAGAACAGCTGTGGAGACTCTAACCTGAAGATCTATACCAAACGTCGTCCGCTTACCATGTAACACAGCTGCATCTTGAGCAGTGACCTGCCAAGGGCAAAGGACCCCGCTCCCTAGACTCACAGATTTTCTAATGCTTGGGCAGGTGGTTACTGCATGTTCCACATCAGTCAATGCAACTTAGGACAAAACTAATCAGATACAGAAACAGAAGAGAGGCTGCCGGGACCAGCATATTTCCGTTGCAGCCAAATGGATTTTATTTTTTCATTTTGTTGATTCTCAGAAGCAGAAAGCATCACTTTAAAAGTTTGTTTGTTCATACAAACTATATTTGCATTCTTACATTAGTTAAGCTAAGCAGCAAAAAGAAAACACGTACACACACACACACTCACACAGACACTCACATTTAGCCCATGTCATTTAATTGTCAGTTTCTTTGACATAAATTGCATCATCTCCACATGGGCTTCACGTGGTTTGCAGATGGGTGGGGGAAAACAATCAGGTTTCTTCAGGCTGAGGAGGACTTGCTCAGGCCAATTCCAAACATTGTGCTCGTTCAATGCGTAGAGATGATTTGCATGATGGCATGCTGTGATCAGAAGTCATGCATGAGATCCATACACCACAGGACACTACTAACCTAGTCCCCTGCATTGGGTCAGCCTTTGGACAGGACCCAGCCCTGCACCGTTCACTGTATTTGGAGAAAATGGTAAGAGTTCCATACCGGCTACAATTCTTTATTATGAGTTCTTAAAAGTCCTTCATACACCTTCTGGGTAGGGAAACAACCAACTAATTGACTACCACCACCACCAAAACAAACCCAATCCAACAAGCAGATGGATCCGTTGCGTGTATATGTTTAACAGACATCTCTAACATACAGCCATTGTTGCACATTTTGCAAGATGAACTATTTAATGCTGCTCTGTGTCCAGGACATGGGGGAGACTTTGATCCCAAATGGCTTGTACTATTTATGTCACTGTAAAACCAAATCCTAGGGCTAAAAAAGAAAAATTCATTTGTATCTTGCAATATTTATGATGATCGTTTAGCCTTCATACTGGAGAATTGACACTTGTTTGGGGTAGAGATAAAAGTGCTATTCAAAGTAGCACCAGTTATCTCTAGGGGTAATTTGGGGAACTTAAAACGACCTTTCATTGGGAGTTATGGGGTGCTCATTTCATTTCACATCATGTCCTCTGCATTGTGGCTTTCTCCAGGCATGGGTCAATACCGCGAGGGGTTCAGATATTCTGAACGGACCTCTCTCTTCTGCAGAGGGGTCGTCGCATACTCACACACTGCATGATTCCTCCTGCCTCCATCACATTTCTCCACCAAGTAGGGCTTCCCTTGCCCACAGAGGTGGGTGAGGGTAGCCGCATTGGGGTTATGGCTGTGGTTTCTTTCATTTATTATTAGAATAATAGTCAGTGGTGGGACCTGAGGTAGAGATGGAGCCGCCTCTAAACCAAGCCCACTTGGTTTCTTTACTGCGCTGGTTTTCATGAGAAAGCAATTTAATATGAATTCTTCAGGATGTTCCAGCTTCCCCCAGTGCATTCCCTTGCAGCCAGTTTTGCTATCTGCTTAGTGACCTGCCAGCTGTCATTGGAGTGTGGCTTCTGGGGGAGCGTCATATCTTCCATTCCATCTCCTGCTTTAGGAAAGACAGTTTTTAGTCCAGGGGTTTCTCACCTGATGACTGGATTTCAAAGCCAAGATGCTGCAGTTGAATGTGTCAGGAAGTCTACACAAAGAGTGAAAAGAGACTTTAGCATGTGAACCAAATCAAAATAAATTCTTCCTGAACCATACACTAGAGGGGGAAGAAGAACCAACCCATAATCAGACACACCGATCTGCCTTGCAGTAGAAGCACTTTGAAGGTAATTTCACAGTCCACCTGACTAGTTTTGCGTAGAACAAACCACAGTAAGTTGGTAAGCAGAGCTTTCTATCTTGTCGGACCACTAGAAACTCTGTCCAGCTCTCTTAAGCCTGCTTCCGCAGCAGCATCCGTAGAATTTTTGTACTACACCCAATACCAGACCGGGAAGGCATATCTTTCAGTGACCCTGCTACCTGCTAGGATGAATGTATAGTAACATGTACAGGCTACATTGTAAACAGCACAAAACAGAAGCTGACGTGTGGTTATTCTTTTTAAGAGAATTATAAATACTGTAATATATAATTTTATTTTATTGGCATGCCTTTTTGTAAATACAAATTATTAACTTATTAAATAGGAAATGGCTTCTGGCTTATGCCATTGTCATGTTTATTTTTATTTTTTATACTTTTCTTTCTTCTTAGAACTTAGATGCTGTCAGCCAATGTACATCCCCAAACCAGACAGACAGACAAAAAATTTTTTATCGCTAATGGTCTTTTCCAAAACAACAAAAAATATATATTTTTGTTCCAATGTGCAATAAATTCTAACCACGTCTATGCAAGATTTGGCTAAACTTAATAATTGTTCTTAGGTCTTGAGATGGGCAACAGAGCTATAAGATCCCGCTAAGCACACCATGTGCTCGTGCTAGTGATGTCATTAAGCTACTAGAGCATATTGATGAGATTTTTCTGAGATCTGACCTTTTCCCTTCCCCAGTTCCTGACCCCAGCCCAGCAGGCTGTCTCCTCAGTAACACATGGGCCTTGGTGTCTGGCATCCATCAGCCAGCCTCATAGGAAAGAAGCCACCTCCGCTCTAATTGAAGTTTCACATTTTTTTACAAAGAAGTTTCCCACCTTCTTTTCCTTCACTCACTATCCTTCCACCTGCTCACTCACTCACTCACTCACTCACCCATCCTGCTCCACACTTATTTGGTAGTAAATGACACCATCACCAGCAGTTTACACCCGCAGTTAACAGGCATTGAACTGAAAGAATCAGCGATGACGTTTTTGTGCATCTTCGCTGAGTGGGTAAGTGGCAACGCTTTGCCAAATATTAACGAAGCCAATCAAAAAGCAGCAGCAGCCACAGTATCACTGCACATATATATATAGATATATAAATATAATATAAATATTTATTTTTTGTAGCCAAGTCCTTGGTGCAGTATTTATACTCCACAATCCACCTTTTAAAAAAAGGACAAAAAGCAAAAAGACGTGTGATGCTGTTAATTTAAAATGCAGAGCCAAAGCCACTGAGCCGCAGCTGACGTAGTTGCTGGTTTGTGTGTGAAAAACATTTCCCCCTATTCTTTCCCTGACCTCCTTGTTGCTTAGGATGAGGAGACTCCGTAATTTAAAGCAGATGAGAGCAGGAAGAAACTTCCATGTTAGCATAGCCTACTCTCACTCCTTTCCAAATGAGCCACTTTTGGTGTCAGAAGTTGGCTGGGGAGAGATTAAAAAAAAAAAAAAAAAAAAAAAAAAAAAACAGAAACTCTCAGTCAAAGCCCCTAAAGCGACAGTGCCCAGAGTTCTTTATTTTTCACTGCAACCAACGTAAACGTGTAAAAGACCAACAGTGAAGATTGGTGTATTAGTGAATGCATGGAGGTCAATGCTGCCCTAATGAGACGTGATAAAAAGTCCATCACTCTAAGCCAAAAGGAAACAAAATAAAAATGACCCTTTTTACTGTACAAGGGAAGCCTGTCTTGGTGTGTTTGTTGCTTGACTATCCCAGTTCTTGAGTCCTGGGAGGGGTCTGGGAATTGGGACCTTAGCACATTTGGGGAAAGGAGGGGAATGGAGGGAAGAGAAATCAAAGGGGCTCTCGCAAAGTTCTGGCTGAGAAGTAGAGATTGGAAGAAAAGCAAGGTCCTGACCCCCCAGATCCCTACTCACCCATTGCATGTGGCATTTCCCCCCTACTGGCCGGTGCTTAGAGGCTCATAAACCCCTCCTCACCTAATCCACCTGGCAGAGCCCTCAGAGATGATGTCAGCCAACCCAGCTGGACTGGCCTTACTTCTGCCTTTTTCACCTGTATGTTTCAAAAAAAAAAAACTACCCCCATGCCTCAAAGCTAGGGCATGCGCGATGCCCAGCAGCCTCCACTCTGCAAGCTCATACTGGGCCCTACGCTCCATTGCCCCAGACAGGCCCACAGACGAGGGCTGGTCTCCTTCACATTTGTATGGGGGTGGGGGCACCCTTCCCCTTCCTTCTCTCCCTGTCCCCCTTTGGGGACATCTCTCTCTAGGCCTAGGCCATGTCTCCTGGTTCAGGAACACTCTCTCAGGAGGATCTCGAAGTGCCCACTCTAGTCAGCTCCAGTAGCTCCACTCTGGGGGGAGATGGCTGGTAGGTCAGTTCCCATCCCCCGTCCCCGGCCCCCAGCCTCCAGTCCTGCTGTGGAGGTGAGATCGCTATGGGTCATGACTTTGTGACTTGAGTCCTGGGCATCTTCTGTAATGATGCCTCTTTCTTTTCTCAGATGTTGCCCACAGTTCAGCAAAAAGCTTTGTTCATTTTCAGGTACCCCCCACCCCCTAAAGAATTGGCTGCAACTCGCCAGCCAGGGGGACATCAGGAAAGAAGAGGAAGTCTGCATTGGGAGGGGCCCAAGGTTTGCAACAGAGTTTCCTTTGTTCAGCTCTGTGCTTTCTTGGATTCTCTTTCTAAGATTACCAAGATTTCCTCCATTAAAACTCCTGAGGCACCCCCTGCCCCTGCCCCTGCCCCCCACTGCTGTTTGCTGTACATAGAGGCTAAGTGGGGTGGGGTGGGTGGGTGTGCACATGTGGTGTGTGTGTGTGAAGAATGTATATAGGTAAAGGGGAGTGTGGTCCAGTGGTTCCAGAAAAGGGACAGAACTCCTGTGTTCTAGCCCTAGCTTGACCACTGGCTCGCTGTGTGGCCTTGGGCAAGTCACTTAACCTCTCTGTGCCTCAGTTTCCCCATCTGTAAAATGGGGATAATAATACTGACCTACCTCACAGGGGTGTTGTGAGGCTTTAACTAAATGTTTTGTAAAGCGTTTTGAGATACAGAGGCAAAGGCACAAGGGAAGGGCAAAGAATTATTGGACTCAAGGAAGCTGAAATGGTACCATAAATGCTGCTATTCTGAGAGCCATTTTAAACTGCACTGCTCCACCCACCCCCGCTTCTCATCACCAGGACAGCAGGTCGAGAAAATGTCTTTCCTTTCACTTGCTTCTGGGGTTTGTGATTATTCAAGACAATTTTTTCCCCTTGCTGTATCTCCTTCCTTCACCTCCTCGACTTGTTCCCTGTTCTGTTTATGCGGAAATGGCAGAAATGCTTGAGAAATGAGAATGTGTAAGTGGATTGGAAGTTTATAGTATGAAATTTCAATTTTACTTTGTACTGTACATCTTTTTACTTTAGAATTTGCAATAAAGGGTTACGTCAATCTTGTTTTCAACTCTCCTCTTGGACTGGCCTGTCATTCTGTCATTGCCCGTCACACTGAAGCCCAGGGTGAACAGGCACCACCACCTCGCAGGACCCCACTCCGTCCTATGGCGGGAACAGAGTCTGCCTGAGGACTCCCCCCCACGCCCCGGGCTCAGCCCCTTGGCTGGGCAGGCAGTGCCCTAGCCACTCCCAGGTGTGTGGGAAAGGTTAAGGATAACACTCAGCCTGTCAGGAGGCCTTGCCTGAGGGGGGCAGCACCTTGGAGGCGGCGCCCTGCACGTGGGCACACCCCTTTCTAGTGGTGCTGCCTCTGCACACTCCAGCAGGGCCCCAGAGTAGCCCCGACGGGGCGCTGCACATCTTGTTCTGGTCCCCATCATGTTTTCCAAGCCCCTCTTATCGCGCACACACCTTTCCTTCTGAGCTCAAACTTTCAGGTCAGGTAGCCACAGGTTCAAGAACGACTATACCACTAACTAGCTGTGGCAGAGTTTACGCATGTGTGATGGAGTAATACCTTCCTTCTTGGGTTTTGAAGAGTGCATCAAATAATGTATGTAACTGCTTAGCATGAGGCCTGGCACGCCGTGCTCAGTAAGTGGTAGCTCTTCGTGGAAGAATAATTGCAAGATCAGAAGGAATCTGCCCAGCGCGGTGGCTAACGCCTGGAATCCCAGCACTCTGGGAGGCCCAGGCAGGAGGATCACTTGAGCCCAGGAGTTGGAGACAGCTTGGCCAACAAGGCGAAACCCCATCTCTACTAAAAACACAAAAATTAGCGGGTTGTGGTGGCACATGCCTGTAGGCCCAGCTACTAGGGAGGCTGAGGCAGGAGAATCGCTTGGATCCTTGAACCTGGGAGGCAGAAGTTGCGGTGAGCAGAGATCGCACCACTGCCCTCCAGCCTGGGCAACAGAGCGAGGGTCCGTCTCAAAAAAAAAAAAAGGAACTAAGCTGACAAAAATTGGGCGGTGTGCCTGCCACTCTAGGAGACTAGCACCGGAGCCCCTCTTCCACTGGCAGTCCCACGGGTGATGCCGCTCCTTTCCAACGGATTAAAAAACTGCTCTGTCCTTTTGGTATTCCATAACGTTTATAAACCGTCCAAAGCACCACTCCCGCAGGACTTTGCTTCCATTTTACAGCCGAGGGCAAGGGCACTGAGGTGAGGGAGGATCTGGCCCATCTGCAGCCAGGCCCCCGGGGGCGCGCGCCGCTATTTAGGAAGGAGCGGCTTTGTTTCCCACCAGCCCTGCACCGTGGCGGGCGGGCCGGGGCTGGCGGGCCACGCCTGGTCGCCGTCGCCGCCCGTGATCCACAGCGTGAGCAGGACGAGCAGCGCCCCGGTGCTCAGCGCCCCCAAGAAGCCGGTGAGGAGGCCGAGCGCCAGCGGCCCCGCCCAAGCCGCGGGGCTCCGCTCGTACCGGGGCTGAGGCAGGCGCTCCACGATCAGCTCCAGCGCGTCCCAGTCCAGCGCTGGGACCGCGGCGCGCCGGGGGCGCGAGGCCGAGGGATCCGGCGGTCGGGCGGCGGCGCCTGGCGGAGGCAGGAAGCGCTGCCCGAATTTGCGCAGCTGCAGCGTCGCCTGCTGGTGGAGGTTCTTCGCCAGCTCCCTGGCCACGTCGGGGCGGCCGCTGCGCCGCAGGGCCCGAGCCAGGCGGTCCCAGGAGAGGGACGCGGCCCGGGGGGCCAGCCAGGCCGCCAGCGCCTCCCGGCAGCCGTCGGAGATCTCCCCGGGCCCTGCCGCCCCGCCCGCCCGGTCCTCGGCCGCCTCTCGCCGCCGCCGCCGCCGGCTCGGAGACCGCGACGTGGTGTTGAGCGGCTCGGGCCGCGCCAGCCGGTCCTCAGAAAGCCGGGACAGCTCTTCCTCCACGTCGGGCTCCGGCGCCTCCAGGAGCGACCGGAAATGGCCGCACTCCTCCGGGGTCAGCAGCTCGGCCAGACGGACCGCCGCGTGAGGGCCCATGGCGTCCAGGGCCCCCGCCGGAGCCAGCGCCCAAACCCAGAGCGCCTGGACCAAGGCGCCCGCCAGAGTCCGCGCCGCCATCCCTGGTGGGAACCAGGGACCGAGAACTGTGTGGGGACAGGGACGGGCTCCGAGCGCCCGCGGTGGGGGAGGGGTTCCGAACGCCCGCGGATTGTGGGAGGGAGAAGGCTTGGAACACTCGGGAAGCCAAGTGGAGGAGGGAACTAGGGACGAGGGGGCTGGCAACACCCAGCAATGGAGACGCGGGGCTCCAATATAGCATTTGTTGGAGGGTCTCACAAAACTCAGGAACTGGAGTTAGAGGGATTGCAACAGCCCGGAAGGGGGTTCTCAGCCCTCCAGGAGGCTAGGAGTCTAAGCCTTTACATTGGAGCTCCCGCCCTACGCCTCCTAATACCTCAAACTGAACAAATTACCAACATTCTTCTAATTCATTTACTGCCCAACCCCTCCCCTCTTTACTAGAAGCCCTAGACCCCTTGCTCTCCATTAACCTCGATATTCAATCAATTCCTACATTCTCTTTTTTTCTTTTTTGTGCAGATGGAGGTCTTGCTATCTTGCCCAGGCTGGTTTCCAACTCCCGCCTCCTCTTCTGCCACCACCTCCCAAAGTGCTAGGATTACAAGAATGAGCCACTGGCCTGGCCTCAATTTCTAAATTCTCCTATTGTCTACCAACTACTAAAGTTTAGTATTCATCAAATGAATCCATCATCCCATTCCCCCACTATGGTGTGAGTCCAAACCCTCCTCTCTTGCCTGGTCTTCCAGCCCCCGTCTCTGCCCCCACCCACTGGGGCCCTGCCTACCTGCACTTATGCCATTTCCCCCAAGGAAGCTTGACTCTGATTCTCCTTCTGATCGTGGCCTGCACTCCTCCTGCTGTCAGGCGCCTTTGGGAAGCCCTCCCTGACTCTGAGTCACACCCCTTAGTGGTATCCCCATTAGGGGTTCCTCCTATCTGCCCCACAGCACACCGAAGCTCAGCCTTTTTACTGTCTTCCCCCACTGGACTGCAAGGTCCATACACTGCCCCGATGGCAATTACAGCATAAGTGTTCAGTAAAGATTTGTTGAGTCAATGTGTGAATTTCTGTTTAAGAGACAGGGTCTGCCTATGTTGCTCAGGCTGGTCTCAAACTCCTAGGCTCAAGAGATCCTCCTACCTCAGCCTCCCAAAGTGTGAGGATTACAGGCATAAGCCACCATGCAGGGCCATTGTGTGAATTTTTTTTTTTAAATAGTCTGTTTTCACACTGCTGGTAAAGTGAACTCTTAACTTACAAATCAGTCCTGTCCTCAGCCTAAACTCCCACAAAGGCCTCATTATGGAGCCCCAGCTCCTAACAGGGCATGGAAGGCCCTCCATGGTGAGATCCCCACTGACTCCTCCAGCCTCACTCCTCTGACTCCTGCCCTTACTATCTTGTAACACAAGGCTCATGGCACAGCACGTATGATGCAGTTTCCAGCCTCCATATTTTGCTCAGCTGTCCCCCGCTCTTTCTGTGTAGAAAGTTTTCCTTACACCCCACCAAGACCACCACCACAAAGTCGGAATCTTTTCTGGCCATTCCGTTTTGTTTTTTTTTTATCAGTCTCCCTCTGTCACCCAAGCTGGAATGCATCGACATGATCTTGGCTCACTGCAACCTCTGCCTCCCAGGTTCAAGTGATTCTCGTGCTTCAACCTTCTGAGTAGCTGGGACTACAGGCGTGCACCACCTGGCCCAGCTAATTTTGTATTTTTAGTAGAGACAGGATTTCACCGTATTGGCCAGGCTGGTCTCGAACTTCTGATCTCAATGATCCATCCTCTTTGGCCTCCCAAAGTGCTGGGATTACAGGCGTGAGCCACCGCATCCCCAGCCATTTCTGGGCATTCTTGACATAACCTGTGCATCCTCCACCAGGGCACTTATCTGGAAATTAGAGGATTTATTCAATAAACATTTATTCAGTGTCTTCTGTGTACCAGATAATTGCACTAGCTGTGTGAATACAAAGACTAATTTGATGTGGTCCTCCACCCCCAGTAGCTTTATCCAGTTATATTTGTTTATTTATTGAGAGAATTTCAGCCTTGTTGACCAGGCTGGAGTGCAGTGGCATGATCTCAGCTCACCACAACCTCCACCTCCCAGGTTCACACGATTCTCCTGCCTCAGCCCCAAGTAGCTGGGATTACAGGCATGCACCACCACACCCGGCTAATTTTTGTATTTTTAGTAGAGACGGGCTTTCTCCATGTTGGTCAGGCTGGTCTTGAACTCCCAACCACAGGTGATCTACCTGCCTCAGCCTCCCAAAGTGCTGGGATTACAGGTGTGAGCCACCACGCCCGGCCCAGTTGTATTTTTAAATGATCAGTTTTTGAGTTTTTCCCACCTAGACCATGGACTCTCCAGGAACAGCAGCGGTGCTTGACCCCTTCTGTATCTTCAGTGCCACACCCAATGTCTGCATACAGTAAGGTGCAAAACAGAGGAGAGGAGTGGGGGCAGGTGGGTCTGGACCTCCAAGAGCAGAGAGGCTTGTGGTCACTGGACTCTGGGGCAGTGCCTGTTAGCCCCCACCTCCAGGCACACTCACATTTGTGTCATTTTTGCTTTGCAGGGTCTTGCTGGTGCTCACCCTGCCTCCTGTAAGTGTGCAGTGAGCCATAGCAGGGAGCCTGGGTGCACCGCTCCCCTGATGCTCAACAAACTTGCCTAGAGTATTCAAGGACCTAGCAGTTGTGGGTCCACATCTCTCATGGGCATCTCTACAGAGCTTTTTCAGCAAGTGTTCCTTCCTAGATTGTTCAGTCTCCCAGGTTATGATGAGTTGTCACAGATAGAGTTAGGGGACTGATGGATGGGGCGATGGTAGACAAAGGACACCATGTGACTTGAAATACTGGAACTAGCTGTCTCCACACCCTGCCCTCTGCCCACTTTATCTCCACTGAGAATGGAATACAAGTATAACCCTAGCTCTATTCAATAAGGACTGCTGCAGGTTCTGGATGCCCCCGCCTCTTCAGCAACCCCTACTTCCTCCATGCATTCATTTCTTCACTCATTCAACAAACATGTGAGCACTTCCTTGCCCTGCTATTTTGTGGCTCTGGGGATGCAATAAGTCTGCCCCAGTGCTGAGTGTCAGAGCTCAGAACGGCAGCAGGGCCCCTTACCCAGGGCTTCTCTCCCCCACCCCACCCTCAGTGCCCGTTCCTGTAGGCACTCACTGTGTCACAGTGAGTCACAGGAGTCCTTGTTCCTTGTTCCTGAGGACATTAGGAACACCCCATCCAGGACACCAGCAGACCTGGGTGCCCAAACATCTCCCAGAGGGCTCCCACATCCCACTGCCCCCAAGAAATCTTCTGCAAACCACATGTCATCGCTTTAATACTGTGTAATACTTTTTTTTTAAAATACAGTCTCTTCTGAGGTAGACAGACCACAACTGCAGAGCATCATCAGACAGGAGATAAATACGTCCATGTACAACACGCAGCAAAATGAGGTAGAAATGGTTACAGTGGGAGGAGAGGATCCCAGCCCCAGTCTGGGTAGAAGGAGAGGGGCCAGCTTGGAAGTTGCCCACCCCACTTCCTGCCCCTGGATTCTTTGGTATGCCCCCCAACATTGCCAGAACTGGACCAGCCCTTCCCCTACCTGCCCCAGTGCCCATGAGGTAGGTGCCACTAGGCTGGGGGGGGGGGGGCGTCCTTGTGCAAAGCTCCCCAAGCCTGGGGAACAGGAGGAGCCTAGTAGAGGAAGCGGTGGGGACTCCACCTCCCAGAGCTGCCTGCCTCTTGAAGGGAAGGCTGGGATCCCCTCCCCAACTTCCCTGACACCCTCCACCTCCCACCCCCCCATACATACACACCTGAGAGAGAACCCCTCACTCCATGCTCCCTCCGAGGGTCTTTTGCAGCCTGCAGCTGTGATCCTACAGCCCACTGCTTCTGAGGCACCAAAGCCCTGCAGTCGGCTGGCTCCAGAGAGAGGGGGAAGGGAAGCAGGGAAAGCAGAGCAGCCTTCCAGTCAGCACTCCCAGGCCAGCACAGGCCCTGGGTGCCAGGGTCCCTGAAAGGTCACCCACAGACACCCTCCCAGCCAGGAGGGGAGGCAGTAGACTCTGTAGGAAATGTATGGGCAGGTAGGGAACTGGAAGGGAGGCTGAGGTGGGAGAGAGAAAAAGAGGTGAGGAGGGCGTGTCTCCCACTTTGGACCAAAGATCAGAGTTGTGAAACGGGCTGGGGTGGGGGGGGGGAGGGGGGAGCAAACTGCTAAAGCTTCATCAAGGGAAAATTGGTGGGAAGGAGAGGAATGTGGTTCTCAGAGAGAAGGGCTCCAAGCCTGGTGGAAAGTTCAGGCAGGACTGAGACTATACCCCCCAGGTCAAAGGAAACGCCCTGTCCATCTCCCTCCCCTCTCCCAGCTCTGGAGCTCCAGACCTAGGACTCCAGGGGAATGGGGGAGGCATGTTTCCTCACAGAGCCCCCTCAGTAAGGGATGCTCATCCCTCCTCAGAGCCTCCCAGCAGAGGCGGCTGAGGTCCAGTAGCTGATTTTGTGGCCAGACTGTTTACCCAGATGGAATTCTCCTAGCATAAGTCATTGGGGACCTCTGCCAAGGCGGGGCCAGGTGACATGACCTCTCTGGAGACTTTCTGCTTAGGTCACCCTCATATTTGGGCCCTCCCAGCCTACTTTCTGGGTCTCAGGAAGTAACTGGACAAAGGCATCCTAACTCTGGATAGCCCTTCACAGAAAACACTCAGCGGAGGGGTGGGAGTGGAGGAGGGGGCAGGGAGCAGCAGGAGGGGAATAAGGCCTCCCCTCTCTCAAAGCCCATAGCCCACTCCCCACACTCATGCTTAGGCCTTGGCCCTGGGGAGGAAGCCCTTAGGAATACATTCTGCTTCTGCCCAGGAATAGCTAGGGTTTCACTGAGGCCTCTGGTCTTCCTCTCCCCTTCCCCATAAGTCCCATTTTTTTGAGTGTCTGGGAGAATTTGCTCCCCTGAATGGAGTGGGGGGGCAAGGGCAGGAGTGGGGGGCACACAGGAGAGCAGCCAAAGTCTAACATTCTTTCTGAGGTCAGTTTCTTCCTGAGTTGTCAAAAGAAAAAGAAAAACAGCAAATTCTACACATCTTAGAAAAATAAAAAGCCTAAAATATGAAACAAGCTACATTTCTGGGATCTCCCCTCAAAAACAAAAAACTCCCCTTCTTTGGGGAATTTTTTCCTTGATCCCAAACCCTAGGTTTCAGATGGGTGAGGGGTAACCCTCCTCCCCTCCTCCTCAGCCCCTGGGTCTCCAGAGCTCCTGCAAAGGGCCACTGCAGTCCAAATGAGAACAGAAGGCAGAAAGAGGCATTAAAGCTCAGGGACCAAGAGGCCCCGGGATGCTGGAGAGCCAGGGATGGAGAATGAAGTACAGAGGGTGAGGGATGGAAAGCTGGGGAGGAAGGGAGGGAGGGACGGAGGGGCAGGAGAGAAACAGGGCCAGCATGGGTGGTGGGGGGTGTCAGTGACAAAGCAAAGGAGAAAACCAAGCGAATGCAGAGAAAGGGGTGGAGAGAAGGAGGAAGAAGGAGGGTGCCATTCAGATAGCGAGGAGACAAAAGCGTTGTGGCAAGAGAGCAGGAGTTCCTAAGGCCCCGGGTGCCAGCCCATGCCGGATCTGCCCGGTCTGCCGGGCGGAGATGGCGAGCTTCCAGTCCACAATAAATAGGAAAAACCTGAGTACACGGCGCATATGGCATCTATCTGCCTGGCAGAAGCATTTCCTTCCCACAAGAAAAAAAACAAACAAACAAAACATCCACCGGCAGAGCCCTCCTGTCCCCCACCCCACATTCACCATTCCGGCCCCTGCCAGCCGGGTTTAGTCAGTGACAACCCTCCCATGCGGAGGCGGCGGGGACGGAGGAGCAGCGGCTCCCGCGGCCTCCCCGCGCGCCGTCAGTGTCCGGAGCCGTACATTTTGTCCCATTCCACGAATGTGTCCAGTTCCTTGGCGGAGGTCCTAGGGCCCACCTTGGACAGCGCCGCCTCCAGGTCCTTGTAGGAGAGGGGGCGCTGCAGCCCCGGGAGGCCCGCCCCGGCCGCGGCCTGCTGGCACAGCTGCTCCAGCTCGCCCCCAGAGAAGCCCTGTGTGCCCTGCACCAGCGCTGCCAGCTCCCGCTCACTGAGCGCGCAGCCCTGCTGGGCCAGCGCCCGCTGCAGGATCTGCCCGCGGGCCGGGCCATCGGGCAGCGCCACGTAGAAGCGGAGAGCGAAGCGCCGGCGGGTCGCCTCGTCCAGAGCCGCGGGCCGCCAGGTGGTGCCTACGACCAGCACGCCTTCAGCCCCCGCGCCGCAGCCGCCATCCAGGCAGGCCAGGAGAGGCACCTGCAGCGCGCCCCCTGCCGCGCCGTCGTCCCGGGAGGGGAGCAGCGCGTCCAGCTCGCTGATAAGGAGCACTGCGGGCGGGCGGCAGCGGGCAGCCGCAAAGGCTGCCTGGAGGAGGCGCGCGCCCTCAGCGGAGCCGGGCGCAGCCAGGGTCGCACCGCGCAGGCGCAGCAGCGTGGCGCCCAGTTGCGTGGCGAGGCAGCGGCCCAGCAGCGCTTTGCCCCCGCCCCTCGGCCCAAAAAGCAGGACGGTCCGCGGCGGACGCAGGCTGCCCGGGTAGGCGGGCGGCCTGAGCAAGGGCCACACCAGCTCCTCCTCCAGCGCCGCCTTGAGCGCGCTCTGGCCCGCCACATCCGCCCACTGCACTGGGGGCCCGCAGTCCACCATCTTGCTCGTCACCAGCTCCAGGGCCCCAGGATCCACGCCTTTGGGAGGCTCCCCCGACGGCACGGCGAACCCCCCACGGGGAGCCGAGGCCCGCTCAGGGAACTTTTCAAAGGACTCGAGTTGCGGGCCATACACGGCAGAGCCCAGGACCTTGAGGGGGACGCCGCCACCGTACTTGCCCGACGCCTCCTCCGCGGCTCCGGGCGGCTTGGCCCGGAACCCGTTGCCCCGACACTCGCCGTTGTCGGCGGCTGGGTAGGAGGCGCCGTCGGCCGCGGGGGCCTTGGCTGGCTCGTACACGTACTTGCGGTAGCGGCCCTCGGCGCCCTCGTCCGCGGCCTTGCGCTTCAGCGACAGTCCGGCCTCGGCGCCCGACGCGGCCGTGGAGAAGCCATAGGCGGCGGGCGGCGCGGGTGCGGGCAGGGGCGTGGGCGCGGGCAGGCCTGGGGTCAGGTAGGGGGCCGGGGGCGGCCCCGGGGGCGGCGGGAGCGCGCCGTAGCCAGACTGCACCGCATAGCCCCCAGCGGGGTAGTTGTACAGCGGCGCTGAGGGCCCGTACCCGGGCGGCGGTGGGGGCTGCAGGAGCGCGGCAGGGGGCGGCGCGGGCAGCGCGGCGCTGCTCTGGGCGCAGTAGCCCGGCGCCAGGTACCCCCCGCCGTAGCCCGGCGCGTACTCGGGCGCCGCCGACGGACCCCCGCACGCATTGCCGGCGTAGAGGGGTTCAGGGAGGTTCCCGGCTAAAACTGGGGAGCTCCCCAGGGCCCCGGAACCGCCCCCACCGCCCGACTTGGTTCCTGGGAGGCCCTCGTGGAGTGAGGCCAAGGGGTAGGGTGGCTCCGGCCCTGACCAGGGCTCGGGGTCACCTTTGGCGCCGTTGAGGAAGGCGGCGTCGCTGTAGCCGCCCAGGGCGGGACGCTCGTAGGGAGAGTCCAGGACCCCCGAGTACTTCTCTGCGTAGCGCTTTAGGAGGTTGGAGGCAGTGAGGGCGGATATGTCGTCGTGTGCCCAAGCGTAGTGGCAGCGTTGGCGACCTCCAGGGGGCAACTCCAACTTGTGGGCAGGCGACGGGGTGGTGGAGGAGACGTCCAGGTGCTGCTCTGGCCACTGGTTGAGGGGCTGGGCGTGTTCTGGTGTCCAGTGCATCTTCAACAGAGCTGCGGGCAGGAGACGAGAGGGCTGGTGACGTCGAGCTGCTGAGGACCCAGCGGGCCACTGCTAACCATAGGCCAGTCCGCCTAGACGGTGGCTTGTGACAGGCTGGGCTTCGGGCATCCACCACCTACCGCCCCACTCTCCTGGGGCCCTCCCTCCAGGGACCAAATACCCCTTATGTCCTATGATTAAAGTTGAGACTATTTTCTCAGCGCCCAATTGGGTCTGGAAGCAATGTGGTTGGCCCTGACTTTACCTTGTAGGCAATGGTTATTATTTTTGTCCTGGCCACTGCAGTCATGTCCTCTGTAGGACACGTGATCCTGACTTTCAGACCTTACTTTCTAGTGAAGGATTGGACAATGGGTGGGACACCCCAGCCCTGGGAATAGTCAGACTCAAGTGAAGCTCAGCAACAGATGTTTGTCACCCACCCACTGTGTGCTGGCTACTACAGAGGCACCAGGGTTATGTAAAGAGATGTATGAGGCCTGCCTGGAATCCCTGGCCTAGTGACCCAGAAGTTTGTTATTCCTAAATGCTCTGTTCACCTCAGCCTTTCCTGAGATTCCAAGACCCCCTCTGGGCCTGAGATCAGAGATGCTGGGGTGTGGGAAATCTCAGTGGCTGACCAGGAGCATGCATTTCCTTCCCACTTGGTTTTAGCTTCTCCCTGATGAAGTCAGAGCACCTGGATTCCAGACCCAGCTGCGTGTAATAGCTGTGTGCCTGCGGCAGGTGCTGCCACCTGCTTCATTCCCAATAGGGCTCAGCACAATACAAAAATATGTAGAACAGATAGGTCATATGCTGGAGAAGACGGGGGAAAGTTAATACACAACAATGCACATCATAGGATATGGACCACAAATTTGTCTCTAAGCTTCTCAGTAGCCAATAAAGAGGGAGAGGTAGTCAGACTCACTTTGCAAAGTAAAAAACACCGTACTTAAAAAAAGCAAAAGTGTTCCTGAGTCTTAGAGATCATAGAACTTTTTTCGTAGTCCTCAGGAAGCAGACCTGTGAGATGTAATAAACAACCTCCTTCTTGCCCTCCATGCTGTGAACACAGTGGAAATATTCTGTGGCTGTTCCTGATACTGTCCCTTAGTACCACCCAGCATGAGCCAAACAATCTGGTAAAGGGGTTCCGGGTCTTGGGGAATGGCTCTACCTAGGCATGTAGCTCCTGTGGGCCAGCCTGCTAAAATATCTCAAAGGCTAAGAGGCCCATGGCACACCCAGAGACAGCTGATGCTGATGATGGTTTCTCAAAGCTCAGGTTTTGATAAGACAGGTTTCTTAACAGGTTCACATATTCTCGTAGGTTCAGTGTTCTTTCTTCAGATTTTTATGGAACAAATCCCAAATGTTTTGCTAGGCATGGGGAAAGATTGAAAGGTGAATAGGATGGTTCAACCAGGTAGAGGAGACAGGTAGACAATGGCCTCTGTGAAGTGAGAAAATGGAGGTATATACCAAAGGCACTGGGGCTCAGGGGAACATCCCAAGGAGGTGGTGCCTTTGCTGGACCATGAAAGGTGAGGGATCAAGTCGACCAGACAAAGTGAGTAGGGCATCCCAGATCACAAGAACAGCACCTTCAAAGGTGCAGAGCACAGTGCCTTCAGAAAGCCAGGGCTGTGCTAGCTCACATGCCATATTCCCTTCCTCAGTGCACTTTACTGCCACCTTCTGGAAAACTGCCGTAAATCTAGTGTCTGCTGCCCTGGAATTGTGAATTGTGCCGTTAGGAGTAGAGCTGTTGTGCACAACCGATATAACGATACACTTCGAGTCCGCAGAGAACATCAAGAAATACTGGGTCACCAGAGCTTTGACGGTGGGTGTTTATAGAAGAAGAGGCTGAAGGTAACCCAGTCTCTGCTCAGTTCTCCACAGCTGGCCTTCCTAGCAGCAGCTTGTTGACAGCACCCCACCCCTGTTGCTCTCTACTTCATGTGGCTGTGACCTGATATCAATGGGAGAAGACAGTCTTTGAAAGTAATTTACTCTCATCCTCACTCCCCTAGGGAAGGTATGAGCCACAGATGTAAAGCTTAAAAAGGAAGGGACGTGAGTTCTCGAGGTTGTCCCGCCCCCATGTGAGAGGTGATGCTGGCCACCAGGCAAGAGGGAGAACAGAGACTAACAGAGCTGAGTGCAATGTTCTTGGGGACAGTTGTGCAGCCCTCCAGCTCTTGCTGAAAAGGATCTCCAAAGATCAGAGACATTACCTGCTGTGAAAGAGGGTAATTTCCTGGAACATCAAAAATCGTAAGTGGTTCTAGCTGCAGAGTCTTAGGAGGTAACATCAAAGCTATTGGCCTGGTGGCTAACATCTGTAATCCCAGCACTTTGGGAGGCTGAGGCTGGCAGATCACCTGAGGTGAGGAATTCAAGACCAACCTGGCCAACATGGCAAAACCCTGTCTCTACTAAAAATACAAAAATTAGCTGGGCATAGTGGTGGGCACTTGTAATCCCAGCTACTCGGGAGGCTGAGGCAAGAATCACGTGAACCTGGGAGGTGGAGGTTGCAGTAAGCGGAGATGGCACCACTGCACTCCAGCCTGAGCAATGAGAGCGAGACTCTATCTCAAAACAAACAAAAAAAGTTACACAAATGCAAGTATTGTGTTACTACCCAGACCACAAATCTGTTTTGTTTTTTTCTATTCACTATTTTATGTGATTTGTTTCCTTACTTAATATGGAAAAAAGATATTTGACCTTGATGATAGCATTTACCCTGAGCATATTACACTGGACAAGCTGGGGAAAGGGCGCAAACACAGTAAATGAAGAAGGCTCAGATTTGGACTTGTCCATACACATCTCCTTCTGCCTGCCAGCCCCTGTACTCCTAATGCTATCAGTGATGTCATCCCTCCCTCATCCCCCAGACTTTTGGGCCAGGCTTCCTCTCACCAGCCCCTGGCCCGTCGTTCAATAATCTTCACTCAAACCTCCATCCACCAATGAAGATCCTCTGGCCCTGGCCATCACTGAGAACTGCTCTACCTTGGAAACTATGGACTCCAGTAAGCCACCTCCAATCCTTCACCCCAGCTTCATACCCGCAATATCTCCTGTACTCCACGGCTCAACCCCTCTCTCTAGCCCTTCCAGAGAGGGGACCTTGTCTATGACACTCCATCTAGACCACCTGATCTCGATCCTCAATCTTTAGATACTGGCCCTTCCACTCCAGGTAAATTTCCTCCCATTTTAGCCAGGGGAAAAAATGAAGTCATTGGGTAAATCTCCCTTACCTCTGGCCCTCTTTTTACTTTTACATCTGTATCCATCTTGCACCCAGAAGGCCTCAGGGTCCATCCACCCCAGCCCTTGGCCCCATCTAGGTACTGGGTCCCTCCCCACAATTAGCTTAATTCAGTCCCATCTTCAAAATGACCTCTCTTGACCCTGGGTTCCCCACTAGCTACCAGCTCATTCCTTTTTCCTTCTTCATCCTTCTTTAAGGTATCATTGTCTAGATGCAGAGACATGGCATCTGCTAGAGATCCTTTCAATAGTCTAACCGGGAAGCAGGACACTAGGTCAGCATCTTCTGCTAAACTAAGTTCCATAGCGCTATGTTTTCCTCTAATGCCCTCCAAGAGAAAGAACTTAGCCACCCAAGGACCAACATCAACCTAAGGGCAGGAAGAGGGCAGAAGTTTGAGAAGAGTGGGTGAGGTTGCCTTACCTGCACACAGGCTCAGAATACTGTGTCACGTGAGTCTGAGTACACACCTAACATGCACGTGCACACCAGGAATGTGCATAGGTGTGCACAGCTGCAGGCACAGGTGCTTATGTTCATGCATGTGCCTGGCACACACACATTTAAAGTATGATCTCACTTGGGTGCTTCTTGAGAGACCCAGGCCTGCCAGGCCTTCCTCCCCTTGCCCACCA
The DNA here is from genome assembly GCF_030222135.1 of Aotus nancymaae. NCBI lineage: Eukaryota > Metazoa > Chordata > Mammalia > Primates > Aotidae > Aotus > Aotus nancymaae. Next base: position 35,681,524 of record NW_026988428.1, read on the forward strand.
TAGGTGGAAAATGCTGTCTCCCCTTCCCCACCCCCATGCCAGTTACAGCCCTCTTGCTTTCACACAGAGACCTTAGGCCTGCTGCCACTTTGCCTCCCACAGGGGTCTCAGGAAGCATCTCCCCAGGATGGGGACCCCCTGCTTCCTGTCCAGGTTCACAAGTCACACTCCAGTGATCAGTGATGCTGGAGGTAAGGAAAGGCCCCAAGGACATGGGGGAAAGTGTAGGCTTTGAATCCTTGAGACTTAATTTGAATCCAGGCCCAGACACACACTGTGTGACCTTGGGCAGGTTGCCTGACCTCGCTCTTGCTGAAACTCCATTTCCTCATTTGTACTTTTTTTTTTTTTTTTTTAGTAGAGACAGGGTTTCGCCATGTTGGCCAGGCTAGTCTTGAACTCCTGGCTTCAAGTGATCCAACTGCCTCAGCTTCCCAAAGTGCTGGGATTACAGGCATGAGCCACTGTGCCCAACCAATTTTTCCATTTGTTAAAGGGCATAACATACGTCATGCTGAGTGGCTGTGAGGATTTAAAGATAATATATGTAATGGACACAGTCCAGCGTAGGGCACAAATTACAAATTAACCCAAGCAGTGCCCCAGCCTTGCTGAGTGATGCTAAACAAGTTATTTCCCCTTAGGGTTGGGGAAACTTGGTGAATGTTCTGTGAAAAGAGGTTCCTTCCAGTTCTAATGTGACGGGCCAGTGCTCACAACATTTCCCCCAAACTCAAGCACTGGGGGCAGAACCAGCGCCTGTTCTGTTTTACATCTCTACTGCAGCCCTTGGGACAACTCTGAGATCAGTACTGTTACTGTCATCCCCAGTCTACAGATGAGGAGACTGAGGCACAGATATGAACACATCTTCAGGGTCACATGACTGTTGACAGAGTGGAGACAGGACTCAAAGCCCTGGCCCGGAACCACTTGCCTGCAGGGGTTCTGTGGCCCAGGCCTTTGTTCTTACAGCCAGAGAGGAGACTGAGGCCATTCCACACTGCACACCTACACTCCCCAACACTCACTTCCTGGGCCTGTGGAAACAGTGGCTGTGCCCCAGGTGCTATGTATTTACCCTTCAGACCTGGCAGGAGAATGTGTGTCCTCGCCCGGTAAAACACCCCAGTAGAGCTGTCTCTTTCCCTGTGAAGGGCTATCATCAGATAACTAGACACATCCTAGGCTGGGCACACAGTTCCTTATTTTGGGTTTTGTGACTTTCCCAGATGGTACCTGGGACTGTATGGAGAAAACGCCCTCTCTCTGAAACTGCCCGGTTTGGGGAGCAAGGTCCTGTTCCTGAAGCAGCTCTTTCTCTGCAGACCTTGGGGTGAAGCGCTGCTGTACACATAGGAAGCTGGAACCCTGCTTGACTCTACCCACAGGACACAGCCCTTCAAACTCACAGGCAATCAATAAATAGTTACAGAAAGAACTACTGAATGAAAAAGTAAAGTCATTCCTAAAACCTGTCCCCTCCTTTTTAGGAAGTCTTCCAAGATCCATGGGGGATGATTCAGCCTTCACAGCTGGTCAGAACACTCAAGCACGATTTTCCCCGTGGTCCTGCTGCCCATGGCTCCTGCAGGTGCCTCTCTCATCCCTGTGGACCACAGGCTCTCCATGCACAGCCCAATGCAGGCCATAGGTATCCCCCCAGCCCACCGTGGCTTTCTGCGGGAGCAAATGCCCTGAGCTGTCACTCTGTGACCATGGCCAGGACACTTAACCTCACTAAGCTCCACTTTCTTCATCTGCCCATTGAGACCGTTGGTTTAGATTGGTAGATTTCCAACCTTCCTTTCTCATTAGAAACACTGAAATAAATTTGTACAGGGTGAGGAAGGAAGAAACCCCAACCACACAGCATAACACCCACTTCCAACCCCTGAAGGAGACCCCTAAGGTCCCTTCCAGATCTTCCAGAAATTCTCTGATTCTGGATTCCGTCACCATGTGGAAGGGAAGGGATTGGACCAAACTGGGCTGGGGGCAGGGTAGGCAAGGAGGGGCAGCTGTGAGCCGGCTCCAGGCCCGTGTGGGGAAGGGGCCATGCCTCTGGGCAAGCTCCTCCGAGCTCCATTATCTCAGCCTGGAACAAAGAGGCTGGAAGGGAGAATCCCATTGTCAGCCTCCCTTATGGAAATCTCATTAATCTATTCACCAAGGCTCCCACAGGCCTTTTGTCCCAGGCTTTTTGTCTACTGCTTACAACGGGTGCCCCAGGGGGTCTCTGGCTGCCTGGCAGAGCTTGAACAGGACTGTGCCCCCTCCTCTAGGCCCTCCCCGTCATGCCAACACCCCCTGCAACCCGTTACTGCAAGAAGAGAAGAGAGGGAGGGGTAACAAGGGAGGACTGGTCACCTGCCACAGCCCTGGCACCTACCACACTGGAACCTCTTCCCCCAGTTCTGGGCCAGAGAATAGCCCCCAGCACACCTGGGCCCCCAGAACCTGCCTGGGGGATGCTCTGGAGCCAGCACAGGGCCTAGCATGAGTAGGGTTCAATCCCTGTTTGGGGGTGAGCCAGGGGATGCCGAGGGCATCGGGGGGGGGCTGCATGACTCTTCCTTTCCAGGGCCGCAGCCCATGTTCGGCAAGTACACTGCCTTGCTGCCTTCCAGCTGTTAGACACTTCCGTGATACCTTCAGTGTGCCAGCCACCATGTGCCAGCTATGACTCCCAGCTTGAGAGGCAAACCGGACCACACTAGGACCCATGCTGGCAGACTTGATCACCTAACAGGGAAGAGAAGATAAAGTGGTTCCTCAGAAAGGAGGGAGAGAGGGAAGGGAAGAGAGGAAAAAAGGGAGGAAGGAAGGAACGGGGGGGAAGGAGGGAGGGGGAAGGAGAGAGGGAGGAGGAGGGAGGGAAAAAAGAAAGGAATGAAAGACAATGGGAGAGAGGAAGAAGGAAAAAGAGGTTTGAGGTAAAGGTGGTCAAAAGACAAAATTTCCATTAGGAGGAATAAGTTCAAGAGATCTGTTGTTCAACATGGTGACTGTAAGGCTGATTGCCTCGCTGGGAGCTCGGACGAACACCTCCCCCACCCCACCCCCACCCCACCCCCACCCCCCGCCCCCGCCTCCGCCTTTTTTCCGAAAGCTCGGACATGCTCGGGTTGTTCCCTTTTCCCTTTCTCGCACAGCCTGGCTTTCCCTTAAAGAACCCAGTATGCAAGCAGGGTTTTGTGATTCTAGCCAATAGCAGCTGAGTCTTTCTAGCCAATAGCAGCCAAATCCTGTATGCAAACAGAGGCTTGTAACCTTACCCAATAGTAGTCCTGCTCTCCCACAACCAATCGAGCTCTCCCACTCCCTATAAAACCCCACATCTGAGAGGAGTCTGTGCGACTTCTCCGGCCCCTTCTGTTGGGCTGCAGAACCTCGCCCAGGAGCCTGAATAAATTCCTTCGTATTGGATCTTCTTGTGTTGGCCTCAGTTTCTTCCTTTTAAACTCGGCAAGAACCCAAGAACAAACCTCACAAATGGTGCCGAAACCTGAGGGGAGTTGTAAGACCCCCTCCTGGGGGAAACTGACTCCTCCACACGAAGCCGGACCGGGAAAGCCGTTCTACCGCAAGTTAAGACTTCTGTTGCCCACTACCCCTCCCACTGCTTGCCTCGTCTCATGGACTCCCTGCTCGCAATCGCGGCCGCCTCGGGGATTCCTTCTCGTCTCGCCTCGAGGACCTGAGTGTAAGAGGAAACGTCCCTACACTCTTGTCTTCTCAGGGTTTCTCAGGGTCAGGATTTTGAAGGGGATGTCCCCACTTTAACCCTCTCGTCTTTGGTGCTCAGTAAGCATGGCATGGGATGCCTAGCCACTCTTCCGACCATCTCCACAGCCGCAATTGAGGTGTGAGTATTCAGAAGCCCCGTTTAAGCAGCCCTGCCTTACGGCAGAGCCAACCCCCCCGGCTTATACTAAATTCTTTATTTTGAATTCGTCCATTGGCATAAAAGGCTCCCGTTAAGTAAGAAACTGTATTTTCGGTTTCTTTCTTTTTCTGTTTCTCCTTTCTCTCTCTCATCCTCTCTTATATGTGGTCCTCTGATTTTGATAATCATTGTAAATGTTCAGGCTTTCAGGTATTTTCGTTCCCGTCCCACCCTCTGTTCCTCTTGCACCACTGCCCAGGTGTTTCTAGCCAAAGAAACTTCTTCTACGCCCTTAGACCCTCTATCCTCCCCCTCTTCCTTTTCCGACCCCGATGCACCTGAGGAACTCTCCTTTTCGCTGGCCTGACCTAATAATCCTCCACCCTATAATAAACCTTAACTCCCCTCAGCTCCTTCACCTCCTAATTATAACCTAGTCTCCCCTGTTAGTGCTCACACCTGCTCGCACTGTGCTCCTAATGACAAAGCCTCCCTCCTTTGCCCCCTCCTTGAGGTGGCTGGAGCTAAAGTTTTTAACGGCCAAGAGGATAAGGCTGAGGCCACCCGACAGGCCTGCTTATGGCAGAAGGTAGGTCTTCAAACCCAAGCTCTTGAAGCAGCCCTGAGGCCGGCAGCCCCCCGAACATCCGGTGGGGGAGGTCCATCGAAACTCTTCCAAAAGGCTCCAAGGGCCCAGCCCAGGCCCTGTTTACACTGGAAGGTTGATTGCCCAACCCAGGCCATAGGCCCACTCTGCACCTCTATGTGAGGAGCAGGCTGGTCCACAGGAAGCAATCCCTTTGCCTGAATTTCTTGGCTTTCTGGACGACTGACGCAGCCCAGACTCGAGGACCTCCATCACCCTTGCTGAGCCCAGGGTAAAGCTGCAGGTGGCGGGTATATGGGAGCTAACTATTCTTTCCTACTCAGGGCCTAGCATACCTTCCCAGGTCTCAGTCATTCTTTACTATTCCTCTACACTCTGAGTCTTACTTTCTCTTTGAAAATCCTTTAGTCAGCCTTCATCCCACTTCTCTACTCAACTCGGCTACTTTGTTTCCTCTTCCATCCCATTCCCCCTCCCCAGCCCATTCCTGTTCTAAACTAATGGATACATTTGTTACATCTCGGGAGGGCCTGTCTAACCTTCCTCTCTCTAGCCCAGACCTTACCTTTTCACCTCCGGGAGGATACTTTTGGTGTAATGGGACCCTAACCAAGGTTATAAGTGCCTCTCTCCCTTCCCCCTGTGTGCCCGTTACTCTAGTCTCGCAGTTGGAGGTATACAGGCAAGCTGAGCTCCTATCTCTCCTTATGCTTCCCTCTGCTCCCCGAAACAAACGAGCAGTCTGTCTTCCTCCCAATAGTTGTTGCTCTGTCTCTAGCATCCTCTCTAGCAGCAGCCGGACTCGGGAGCGGTGCCCTAGGGTACAGTGTCACTTCAGCTGCCCAACTGGAAGATAAGCTCCGTGTGGCCATTGAAGCATCAGCCGCCTCTCTGGCCTCCCTCCAGTGACAAATCGCGTCACTAGTCCAAGTAATTCTTCAAAACCGACGGGCCCTTGATCTACTAACGGTGGAAAAAGGAGGTTCCTACAAGCTCGTATGTGAGAAATTGGACGAGTGGCTGTCAACCAAATGCTGCTTCATCCCTTTGTCCGATTCATGGTCAAGGCACCAGCTGACTGACCTGTCCCCCTTACTTCGCCCCTATTCGGCAGGAAGTAGAAAAGAGTGGCGCCCTCTATCATCAAAAGGTCGGAATGTAAGGCTGACTGCCTCGCCGGGAGCTCGGACGCACACACCCCCCCCCACCCCACCTTTTTTCCAAAAGCTCGGACATGCTTGGGTTGTTCCTTTTTCCCTTTCTCGCACAGCCTGGCTTTCCCTTAAAGAACCCAGTATGCAAGCGGGGTCTTGTGATTCTAGCCAGTAGCAGCCGAGTCTTTCTAGCCAATAGCAGCCAAGTAATTCTAACCAATAGCAGCTAAGTCCTGTATGCAAACAAAGGCTTGTAACCTTACCCAATAGTAGTTCTGCTCTCCCACAACCAATTGAGCTCCTTCACTCCCTATAAAACCCCACGTCTGAGAGGAGTCCGTGCGACTTCTCCGGCCCCTCCTGTTGGGCCACAGAACCTCGCCCGGGAGCCTGAATAAATTCCTTCATACTGGATCTTCTTGTGTTGGCCTCAGTTTCTTCCTTTTAAACTCGGCAAGAACCCAAGAACAAACCTCACAGTGACTAGAATTAATAAAATTGTATTATATACTTGAAGATTACTGAGAGTAGGCCTTTTGCTATGGCTCACGCCTGTAATCCTGGCACTTTGAAAGGCCAAGGGAGGCAGATCACCTGAGGCCAGGAGTTCAAGACCAGCATGGCCAACATGGTGAAACTCCGTCTCTACTAAAAATACAAAAATTAGCCGGGTGTGGTGACACACGTCTGTACTGTTGATTTTCTGTGCAAATGAAGAATTACAGGAATAAATATAGTTGATAAATTTTTTTAAAAAATAAGGTCCTATAGCTAAAAAGGAAAAGAAAGAATGCTGGAGGTTCAGAGATAGCTAGGGAGTCAGGAATTCATTTTGCAACTGGCACTGGGGAATGTGGGGACAGTAGGTCTCAGCTCGGAGGCTCCAGGAGAAAAGGAGGAAGGAGCAGAGCTGAGCAGTGAATGCTGGCACACACTCCCCACAGCACTCCAGTTAAGCAGGTATTGTTTGCAGATAAAACAGTGCCAGGCTGGGCGCGGTGGCTCACACCTGTAATCGCAACACTTTGGGAGACCGAGGGGGACAGATCACCTGAGGTCAGAGTTTGAGACCAGCCTGGCCAACATGGTGAAACCCCCGTCTCTACTAAAAAATGCAAAAAAATTAGCTGGGCATGGTGGCAGGCACCTGTAATCCCAGCTACTCAGGAGGCTCAGGCAGGAGAATTGCTTGAACCTGGGAGGCAGAGGTTGCAATGAGCCGAGATCACGCCATTGCACTCCAGCCTGGTGACAGAATGAGACTCCATCTCAAAAAAAAAAAAAAGTGCCAGATAGAAGTGGCTGGCCCCATGTCACACAACGCTCTGGAGGCCAAGCTGGGACCTGAAAGCAGATCTCCCACTTCTGCAGGCTTTGGAAAGGCAAGGATACAAGGCGGGGAGCACGCCCCTGAGAAGGGCATGGGATCTGAGCACTCTCCTTCCCTGCCCCTAAGCGTACTCCTTAGCCAGAGAGGGGATAACAGAAGGGCATGGGAAAATGAGGATGAGGGCCACATGCCACGAGCTCGAGGAGTGGGGATGGTCAGGACGCGTGGCCAATGTGGGAGTGAATCTCTGCGTGTCCTCTGCTGTCTGTGAACATCACAGGCCTCTCTGGCCCTTTAGCGCCAACAATGCAATGCACACCAGCTTTCCTTCCCCTAAGGGACTAAAGGAACCCTCCCCCCACCCACAACAAAACCAGAAAAAGCATTCCTGCCCATTCAGGCCCACAAGCAGGCCTTGCTCGTACAGCCCGCCCGTCTGAGGTGGCCTCCCCTTGCCAACTGTCCCATCCTTTAAGGCCCGCAGCAAGGCCTGCCTCCTCCCTGCATCTTCTGTGGCCACTCCAGCTATAGCTGACCCCCAGCCTTCCTGGGGACGCTGGAGAAAGTCCCACTTGGCAACAAGAAGAGAGGATGGGTGAGCAGTGTGCCGTCTCCCTCTTGTGCACCTATCACACCCTCTTTCAACAGAAATTGTTCCCTCAGCTCCGCCTTCTCCTGCATGCTCCGTTCCCTCTCTGCTGGATCATTCTCATCAGCTCACAAATATGCTGTTATATTTCCTGTTTTAAGAAAAAAAGCCCAAAATAGATATACATTTTTGAGACAAGGTCTTGCTCTGTTGCCCAGGCTACAGTGCAGTGGTGTGCCCATAGCTCACTGCAGCCTCCACCTCCCAGGCTCAGGCATCCCTCCCACCCCAGCCTCTTGAGCAGCTGGAGACCACAGGCACATGCCACCACACCTGGCTCTTTTTTTTTTTTTAATTTTATTTATTTATTTATTTTCAGACAGGGTCTCGCTCTGACACCCAGGCTGAAGTGCAGTGTCAAGATCTCAGCTTACTGCAACCTCCACCTCATGGATTAAGCGATTCTCATGCCTCAGCCTCCCCAGTAGCTGGGACTACAGGTACCTGCCACCACGCCCAGCTAATTTTGGGATTTTTAGTAGAGACAGGGTTTCCTCTTGTTGGCCAGGCTGGTCTTGAACTCCTGACCTCAGGTGATTCACCCGCTTCAGCCTCACAAAGTGCTGGGATGACAGGCATGAGCCACTGTGCCTGGACCCAAAATAATTTCTTAAACCCCCTCCAGCTACCTTCTCTCTCCCTCTGCTTGCTTTTACCTTGTCTATGCTACTGTTTCTGATTCCTGTCTTCCATTCCCTTTTGAACCCCTTCCCAGCAGTCATTTACCCCCAACATCCCACTACCTTTAACTCACAACCACACAGCTGCATCTGATGCTCAGCCATCCTCTTGCAAAACCAGGACCCTGCACTCTCCTGGCCCTGCTGCCCTCCCCCCGACAGCCACTCTGCTGCCCTCCATCACCCACTCCCCTCTAAACCCTGCGGACCTAGGGCTCAGTCCCACAGCTTTCTCTTCCCTCTCCATGGTAATTTCATGCATGATCCCATCCCATCTCCTGGCTTTGACCATCACCTGTGTATTGATGTCTACTAAGCATGGTTCTCCAGCTGAGATTTCTGCCCTGCACTCCGCACTTTATTCGCCCTTCTTCCTGACACCTCCACTGAAATATTTAATTAGCATAATTAACATGTCCAAAAATGAAGTTTCTGGCTCCCACACCCGCAACCTAGCCCTCCCTCAGTCTTCTCCATTGCAGGAAATGGCAGCTGCGTCCTTTCTAGTGGCTCTGCCTGAAACCCTGCGGTCATCCTTAGCTTCTCTTTCACTCATCAGAACAGCAAATCAGGTTTTTGGCACTAGCTTCAAAATCTACCCCAAATGCCATCACTTCTCACCACCTTCAGGGATGCTCTCACCTGGACGACAGCAGCAACCCCTCTCTCTCTCTCTTTTGTTTTGTGTTTTTGAGACGGGGTCTCACTTTGCTGCTCAGACTGGAGTGGAGTGGCGTGATCACAGCTCACTACAGCCTCAACCTCCTGGGCTCAAACAATCTTCCTACCTCAGCCTCCCAAGTAGTTGGGACCACAGGTGTGGTGGGCCACCATATTCAGCTAATTTTTAAAATTTTTTTTGTAGAGTTGGGGATCTCACTGTGTTGCCCAGGCTGGGCTTGAGCTCCTGGGCTCAAGCAATCCTCCCTCCCTGACCTCCCAAAGTGCTGGGATTCCAGTCATGAGCCCCCGTGCCTGGCCTCACTTCCAGCGCACCTCCCTCTTTCTATACTGTCCTCTCTTTTCTTAACACAGCTGCCAGTGTAACTCTTGAAAGCGTGTCCCATAAGTCGTTCTTCCACCAAAAGCTTCCAGTGTTCCCATCTCACTCAGAATAAAAGCCAGTGTCCTCTCATTCACCTACAGGGTCCTCCTGGTCGGCTTCCATTACCCCTCAGCCTCACCTGCTGCCACTGCCCCTCCTCCCTCCCACACCTTGGCCTCCACAGCTCCTCCCACCAAGCTGCCTCCCACCTCAGCGCCCCTGCCTTTGTCCTGCCTGGAACACATCTTCCCTGGTCTCACACACTTCCTAGCTTCAGGTCTCTGCTCAGCTGTTGCCTCAGCAGACACTGTCCCCTTCAACCTGATGTTCTCTATAACACTCATCCATCAAATTATGGAACAGCACATTGAAGGGGACAATCCTATTTGTTGCTTTATTGTCTATGTACCCACTAAAAAGTTCCATGAGAGCAGGGACTTTGCTTTGTTCACTGTTATATTCCAAGCACCTAAGGCAGTGCCTGGGACAGAGTAAGTTCTCAATAGACTACAAGATGGATGGATGGACAGATGGACACATGGATGGATGGATGGACAGACAGATGGATGGATGGACAGATGGACGGATGCACAGACATATGGATGGATGGATGGATGGATGGATGGATGGATGGATGGATGAGCCCAGAGGCTTAAAATGGCCTCTGTGTTAAAATAAACAATCAGGGTGACAGAATTTGAGTCTACATGTGATGGTGAGGGTGACAAGGGGTGAAGCCAGAGAATCACTTCAGGAATGGCTAGGGGAGGTCCAGAAGGGGAGTTTGTACCTATGAACACCAGAGGAAAGTGTTGAGCCCCCAAAGGCACCCATCTCAGACCCCTAGAGACTCCACATAGCCTCCTTCTATTTAAATCTCTCTCTTTCTGTTACCCTCAACACATCAGGCCTCTGTTGGAGAGGACAAAAGGGGCGCTGGAATTCCCATCAAAGGCCGCTGGACACATGGTAAAGAGATCAGGGCCCTCGGGATCCTGCTTCCTGGAGGTGCTGAGGCTGCCCCGCCAGTCTGGCTCCTCTCTGGGGTGGGAGGTGTGGTGAGGGGTGTGCTCTGGCCCTGGCCTCCTCATATGTCAAATGCCAAACAGCAGGAGGTCGGCCTGGGAGAAGCTGGCCAAGCAGCCCCCATCTGGGCCGTGTGTGTGTGCACACACGCTGGCGGGAGGGACAGCACAGAACTCCCTGCCTGTGTCTGCGGTCAGGGCCACAGCCAAGCTGTGACCATCTGTTGTCATTCTGAGAGGCCAGGCCAGCGGCCCAGCACCCTTGAGGGATAAACCTTCCCTTTCACCCAGCCTTCTAGTGTTTGCGAAGAACTTTCATAGCCATCGATTGGTTTTGTCCTCACAATGTCCCTGCCAGATGGGCATTATTCTCCCCATTTTATAGAAGAGGAAATGGAGACTCAAGTGTGGGAAGAGACTCTCCCAAGGTCATACGAGCTGTAAGAGGGGAAGTGGGACTTAGCCCATATGTCTGTGCCTGTCTACCCCAGCCTAGAGGCAGTGAGGCTGTCCAAGGTGCCCGGTGCCAAGCACAGGGTCCTCATTGCAGACTCAAGCAGATCTCCAGGGCCAGGCTCTCAGGCACAGCCTCCCACCCATCCCCTGGCTCAGCTCAACCCCCGCTCCCACCACCCCCTCTTCCAGGAAGGCTTCTTGGGCTGACATCCCCAAGTAAGTTCCTTAGATGCCTCAAAGTCTAGAGCTCCCTACAATCACTTCTTTCCTACTGTGGCTGCCACGCTGTCCATGGATATTCATCTCCTCTGTGGTCCACGACCTCTTGAGGGCAGCCCAGTCACCTAAAGGAACAGATGACTCCCTAACTGCAGATGGCCCACACCTCATTTCCCTTCCAGGCAGCCCAGCAACCTGGGAAAGGAACACAGTGTGGCAGGAAGAGTCCTGCCCAAGGCCACCAGCCAAAAAGGGGCAGAATTGGCACTTGCACCCAAGAGCTTGGGCTCAGCCCTGAACACAGCCGCTAATCCTGCACTGTCCAATGCCAGCCGCTAGCTCCATGTAACTATTTAAATTTACACTCATTAAAATTTAATAAAATCAACATTTTACTTCCTCAGTGGTACTAGCCACATTCCACAAGTTCAGGAGCTACGTGAGGTACTGGCCACCACAGTAGACATCAGAGACACAGAGCCTTTCCGTCACCACAGAAAGCTCTATTGGACAGAGCTGCTCTAACCCCAGCTGGGGCTCGGGTCCACAGCCGGGTGCTTCCTGACACCTAATCTAGCAAAACTGGAGCTTTCTCTTGAAAGAGACTCTTTCCATGGAGTCTCACTTCTTAAGGTCTTCAGGTAGACTTCCTTCGGATTTAGACTTCTTTTTTTTGTTTTTTTTTCGAGGCTGAGTTTCATTGTGGTCACCCAGGCTGGAGTGCCATGGCGTGATCTCCACTCACCGCAACCTTTGCCTCCTGGGTTCAAGTGATTGATTCTCCCACCTCAGCCTCCTGAGTAGCTGGGATTACAGACATATGCCATCATACCCAACTAATTTTTGTATTTTTAGTAGAAACAGTGTTTCACCATGTTGGCCAGGCTGGACTCGAACTCCTGACCTCAGGTGATGCCCCTGCCTCAGTCTCCCAAAGTGCTGGGATTACAGGCATGAGCCACTGCACCCTGCAGACTTCTTTTCTTAGGATTCCCAGGCAGTTTACAGCTACCCTGGACTCACGCTTCCCCTAGAACCAGGGGAAGGAGGATGAGCTAGCTGAGCCAACTCCCTTCACCCCAGCTCCGCCTGTCTGGCCTGCCTCAGGAGAGGAGGAACAGGCTGAAGAGGAGGAGAGGAAAGCAGGACAAGGCACTTTGTCATCTGGCCTTTGGGCCGTGCCGCCCTCCCCCATCAGCTGCCCAACACCCCTCCCCCACCCCGCCCACCATCCTCATCTTCATCCAATCCCAAAGACAGATGGGGGCCGGCAGAGAGGGAGAAACGTGACCACAGTGAAAGCACTCTCAAGTGGTAACACAGTACGGGGGTCACAGCTGTGTCCCCCGAGGCCTGGCCAGTCTCTCATGTCCGGCCTTGATGTCTGGTAGGGGGCAGATACTTAGGAATCCTGAGGGGAGATGGAGGAATCTGTTGGTGCTGGATTATTCCAGCAGACACACCCCAGTTAGAAATGCAGTCACTCTGGTGGTCACTCATCCATCCATCCATTCAACACACACTGAATAAGCCCCCACCATGTCACAATGTAACAGGAGGATGTAGAGGTGGGCAGTGGACTCCCTAACTAGCTTGACCAGGTAGGGACATGGCTGGTGGGCCTAATCCTCATCCCAGGCTAGATGAAGGTCCTTTGTCTCTGCCCAGTGGTCTGAGCAGGATGGACACCTCCAGCCCCCTCCCCACACACAGGCGCACATGCCAGCGGGTGGGTGCGCGCAGACACACACACTCCCAGCTGCTGCCAGAAACCCCCCTCCTGTGGTCTCTCTGGCCAATCACAGCACTGAGGAGTAAGTCCCACTGTCCAGTGGCCCCCAGGGAGTGTATTAGCACATTTGAACCGCTCAACCTGCAACTGACAAAGCCTGGGGCCTTGGGAGGAGACACAGCAGGAGGGGTGGGGGGCTGTGGGGAGCTCTCCTCCCCTCTGCCTCTCAGGGGGAAGCTCAGGACTAGATTAAGCATTCTGGGGCACGGAGGAATTTGGGGGCCCCAGCTCCAGCCGTGAATAAGCGATCCATAAAATCCCAATTTACACACTCACTGATCAAACAGCCCATCTACTACCCCAGGAGGTTGGGGGTGGCTCCTGGGCCTCCCCTGCTCTCAAAGAAGGTCCAGGGGAGCTGGGAACTGGACACAGGACACAGGCTCCTGATGTTTTCTCTGCAGACTCAGTCACACCTCCAACCTCCATGAGGGGTGCCCAAGCCAAGAGCATGGGACCTGCCGGTACCCCCTGCAACGTGGCTGCCTTGGGATGGGCCGGGGACTCCCTCGGTCAGGCAGCCATCTTTGTCCACCCTCTGTGAATAACAGCTCCTTTTTTCTCTGGTGTTGCCCTGGGGCCGCCAGGCCTGACTCCAACCTCATCAGAGCTGCTAATCACTTTTCCAGCTCTCCTCTCCTCCCTGCCAGCCCGGCCCCCTTCTTCCCAACAGCCCCTCCACGTTTTCTCTGGACCCTTCCCTGGAGCTGCCCTGGGATGTTCAGAGCGCCTTCCTTCCACTGTCTTGTCTCACCCCAAAGCTAGGCAATATCCAGGAACACAAAGTGGCTCTGGGCTGGTTCTCTGTCCCCAGCCCATCTTCTAGGAGACAGGCGGTAGAGAGAAAATCACCCTTGTCCGTGCAGCCAAAGAAAACACAGTGTGCCTCCCTCTTGCCCAGGTGTTGTTTGCTCCCCTTGGTTAGGCTGCCTGCCATTTCAGCCAGAGAAAACCATTTTGGTTAACAAGGATTCTCTTTTAAACCAAATAGAACCTCTGGGAGGCTCCAGGCTGTCAGCCAGTCACACCCTCCAGGAGGATTAGCAAGGCTGACTTTCCTTCTCTCTCCCACCTACTTGAGGTGAGCTGCAGGAGCCACTAGAAGTGTTCATGGGGACTAGGCACGGTGGCTCACACCTGTAATCCCAGCACTTTAGGAGGCCTAGGTGGGTGGATCATGAGGTCAAGATCAAGACCATCCTGGCCAACATGGTGAAACCCCATCTCTACTAAAAATACAAAAATTAGCCGGACATGATGGTGTATGCCTGTAGTCCCAGCTACTCAGGAGGCTGAGGCAGGAGAATCGCTTGAATCCAGGAGGCGGAGATTGCAGTGAGTGGAGATCATGCCATTGCACTCCAGCCTGGGCAACAAGAAGGAAACTCTGTCTCAAAAAAAAAGAAGAAGAAGAAGAAGTGTTCATGGAGGCCAGGGAAAGCAAGTCTTTGGGGCTGGGAATTGGCCACTGCGCTGCACCCTGCTTCTCACTGCATGCAAGCTATGTCGGAGCAGGTCAGAGACGAGTCAGCTCTTGGGCCCTGGGGGAAGAAAGGAGTAAGGGCTGCCTGTCTCTGTGCTTCCCAGAGGCCACTGCGCACTGGGTTGGGAGCTGGGCCTCCATTGTCTCATTCAGTTCCCACAGCAGGCTGCTGGGGGGATTGTGGTGTGAGCCTGTTCTACAGAGAGACACACTCCTCCCCTTCTCTCCTTCCTCCCCTTCACTGGCTGCTCCAGGTACCCCACCCCAAGAGAGCCTGGACCCATTGGTAACCTGGGTAAGGCAGGTGTCTGAAGGGCAACCTGAAAGACTGACCCAGGGCTGGGGGGTCTCCGAGCGCACTCTAGCAAGCCCTCCCTCCCTCCTGTGACGCAGGCATTGCAGGAGTGAGCACTGGCCCGAGTCAGCCTCTGAGATGTGGGACAATGTCTCAATCTGTTTCCTCCATTGTGAAATGGGGGGTGGAGAGGCAGCATCCCCCTCACAGGCTGGCCTGAGGGCAGTGAAGGAGAGGTGGAACTCTCATGACTAGCTGGAGGGGCCACCCTGCAGGCCCCAGGGCAGGCCCCAACTCGCTCCTGGAGATTGGTCAGGTGCGGCGGCCTAGGAAAGAGGCAGGGGTTGCTCTCCAGGCCCAGAAGGACCCCACTGGTTTGACGGAGGACTCCAAAGAGAGAACACAACCCTGGAGCTGCCTGCGGGGCCCCAGAAGAGTGCTGCCTTGCAGGAGTGAGTTCCCTGTCCTGCTCTGACCAGCTGACCATCACTGAAAATGCAGTCCCGGCCAGGCGAGGTGGCTCACACCTGTAATCCCAGCACTTTGGGAGGCTGAGGTGGGTGGATCACCTGAGATCAGGAGTTCGAGACCAGCCTGACTAACATGGAGAAGCCTCGTCTCTACTAAAAATACAAAATTAACTGAGCATGGTGGCGCATGCCTGAAATCCCAGCTACTCGGGATGCTGAGGCAGGAGAATCACTTGAACCTGGGAGGCAGAGATTGTGGTGAGCCAAGATCGAGCCACTGAACTCCAGCCTGGGCAGCAAGAGTGAAACTCGTCTCAAAAGAAAAAAGAAAATGCAGTCCCAAGCCACAGCTACCCAGGATGTCCTTGCCTGACCCCTGGCTGCTCTGACCTGTGTCCTGGGACATCTGTCACCAACTTCTCCTCTCTGCTAATGGAGGAGCCCCAGGGCCCTGCTCTGACTGCCCCCGCAGCCCACCCTCTGCACTTAGAAACTGGCAGGCAAGGTCCCATGCCCCTGCTTCAGGTCCCTCTTGACAGTCCACTGTGCCCAGACACAACTTCATCTTGAGCCACATTCTTCACTGTCCCTGAGAATCTTAAGAGGAGATGTAGGAATGTAGGCGAGAATCTTAGGTCCCTCTAGGAGGGTCCACAGAGACCAAGGAAAACATCTCCACCTTCTCTCTCCAGATTCCATCTGCTCAGCGCTCTGGAACCCTTGGGCGCCCTGTGTCTCAGTCTCTCCAGCCTCCACTCATCCAGCTGGTCATGAAGTCAGGCTGACACTCTCTCTCTAAAATAACCCACAGCTCTCATGTCCCCCACTACAGCTGGCCCCACATCTGAACTCTGCCTCTGTTCTCTGCTCTCCTCATCTTTCTTCTGTGTGGCTGCCAGGGTTGTCTTTCTTCTACAACAGAATCAGCCTCCTACCAAGCACAGAGAGGACATGAAACCCTTCAGCCTGGCACCAGAGGTAAATGGGTCTGTCCTTCCTTCCAGCCTTAGCCCTTCCAGCTCCTCCAGTCACATCAGCCCTTTCTCTGAGGCTGTTGCTGTCTCCCTCTTTGGTGCCCCCAAGCATGTCCCGGGAACCTCTGCCTTGCCACTCCAATGCCTGATTTAGAGGTGACATCACTTGTTAACTGGGTTCCCATTCCCTCCTCTGTTTAGCCAGCCCCTGCCTGTGAGCCCTGGTGCAAGCAGCTCTCTAGCCCTCTCTGCTGCTCTCTCTCCACCCTGACCTGCTCCTTCCCAAAGTCCCTTCCCTCAGAAAACATTCCCTGACACACAGTGGTAGAAAGAGCAGGGCCACTGGAGAGAGGATGACCTGGACTTTTTAATGATATTCATGACTTTTTGTCAGCAATTTTTTTTAAAATATGACTTGCATTTCTTTTCTTTTTCTTTCTTTCCTTTTTTTTTTTTTTTTGAGACGGAATCTTGCTCTGTTGCCCAGGCTGGAGTGCAGTGGCATGATCTCAGCTCACCACAACCTCTGCCTCCTGGGTTCAAGCGATTTTCCTGCCTCAGCCTCCTGAGTAGCTGGGATTACAGACGACTGCCACCCCCCCAGCTAATTTTTGTATTTTTAGTAGAAACAGGGTTTCACCATGTTGGCCAGGCTGGTCTCAAACTCCTGACCTTGTGATCTGCCAGCCTTGGCCTCCCAAAGTGCTGGGATTACAGGCGTGAGCCACGGTGCTCGACTTTTTCACAGAGGAACAGGGATTTGCAGGTGACTCTGCGCTTTGCACCCGCCTACCCCTGAGTCAATTCCGCCCCCCACCCCCCCGCCCAGGCTGTCTCTAGTACTGACGGCAGCCTTGCACCCATGCATTCAGTGAGCGGGCACTGGGGGGAGGGCGCGGGTCCTCAGTTGAGGTCTCTGTGGGCTGTCCTCTGTCTACTTGGGGCGCCCCTGTGATCTGGGGCTGGTGAGGTCCTTCCAGTGCCTGTCCCCTCTTGGGTCTGCATCTGAGGCTCCTCTTTGCTTGGGACTTGGCCCTGCATGGGTGTGAGAATGGAGGATGAGTCCAGAGCTCTTTACCACTTTCAGCCTTAGGCCCCTTTTGCGGTCTGGAAAACCTGAGGCCTGTTCTCAAAAATACTTTCTCAATGTATAAAATAAAACTGCATGGGACTATGAAGGGAATTCATAACATTGGAATACAGTTCTCTGCAGGAGCTCCTCAGGGGCCATGGACCACAGGGCTCAGCCCAAGAGCCTAGAATCTCCTGGAGGGCCCCACCCTTCCTCTCCCCATAGCCAGGTTTAGGCTCCAAGGTTGACTTGAGTCCATTTGGGTGGCATGTGGCCTCCAAAAGTCTTAAGCTTTAAAGTCTGGGTGATCCTGTGTGCCCTGGCCCTAAATATGGCTCCTTCCCATGCATGGGGATGGGAGAAAGGCATGTGCCCACAGGGCCAGGCCTGACCAAAGGTGAGGAAACAGGCCCAGGCAGCCCATCCAGGTGCCCCCAGCAGCTGCCTCAGCCCCTCCTGCCCTCTCCCAGCCCTGGGGGTGCTGAGCCAAGTAACTCCAGCTATGTAGCCTGGCCGGTCCACCTGGGTGTGAGGGGGCAGGGCTGCCTCAAGGGGATGGCCCCCCACACCTGCAGGGACACAGGGACACAGCGGGAAAGAGACACGGCGGGGAGGGTGCAAGGAAAAGACGGAATGACCGCAGCAGCTCCAGCCTGCCTGCTCCCTTATGGGATTCTCAACACAAGCCAAGTCCTGCCCTGAGTGCGTCACACACATCAGTTCATTTAATCCAAGCAAGGATGTTATTCCCATGTTGCAGATGAGGAAAGTGGGGCACGGTTAACTTGTCTACGTCACCAAGCTAGGACAGATGCCACCCCAGCAGTCTTGCTCCAGATGCCTCTCTGCCTGCCACAGGAGCAGCAGGTGGTGGTGTTCCCATCCAACAGCTGAGAACACCTAGGGAGCAGTCAATTCCCATCCTTTTCCTCAACCTCCCCTGCCCCCCAGCCCTCCTTCCTTGAACCCCCTCCCACACTTAGCCACCAACCCTGGAGCTTAGCAGATCTCAAACTTGTTCTCATGGGACCAAATAAGTCCTTGCCCAGGTCTGAGAGGCACTGGCCTCCAGGCTAGGATGTGGGACTCCGGTTAGGGTATCAGCTACACTCTGTGGAGAGTGATCAGAAAGGGTGGCAAGACTGAGACTGTGCTCAGAGGAGTGGGGACGAGAAAAGCTCCCAAGGACCGGATTGCCACATGACTGTGGCGGCCAGTGCAGCTCTGCACAGCCCCTCCTCCCCTTTTCCTCAAAAGCAGCAAATCCTCAGCTGGGCCTCACACCTGTTATCCCAGCACTTTGGGAGGCTGAGGCAGGCAGATCACAAGGTCAAGAAATCAAGACCATCTTACCCAACATGGTGAAATCCTGTCTTTACTAAAAATACAAAAATTAGCCGGGCATGGTGGCGCACCTGTAGGCCCAGCTACTAGGGAGGCTGAGGCAGGAGAATTGCTTGAACTGGGGAGGCAGAGGTTGCAGTGAGCCAAGATCATGCCACTGCACTCCAGCCTGGTGACAGAGCGAGATTCGATCTCCAAAACAAACAAACAAACAAACAAAAAGGCAGCAAATCCTCCATGGAAGACTTTTGGCTTCACAGAAGGACTTGACCCCATCTGAGAACACGTGAGCCATCTCTGGAAGTGCAGAGTTTCCATCAGGGGAGGCACTCAGCACCAGAGAATGTCTTTCTTGGCACTCCCAGGCAGGTGGAAGGGCTCTCTTCTCCTCTCCACAGTTCTTCTCTGATATCTACACACTACAAACTCAACAAGTCCCAGACTAAACTGACCTTCTCCTACCTCAGCCTCCCAGTTGCCTTCCCCACTTTTAGGCAGCTCCATCTTTCTCAACAAGGGGCTCAGTCCCCAAAACTCAGGCCTGAAGAGGGCCACAATGTGGAAGATGATGATGGTACAAGAATGGCCAGCTCATGCAGGACACCGTGTGCCTGGAAAGAAGCCCCTTCCTAGAGGAGCGAGGACCTGGCCGCTGATGAAATGCTGTTTCTCCAGAGAGCAGAGAGAGGGAGAAGCCGCAGCTTCTCCTGGTGTCCACAGAGTTCCCAGGGAGCCCCTCTGCTCCAGCCAACAGACAGGCTGGGTGGGGAGGGAGCCGCATGATACAAGGGCTGGGGAGGCGGGATCCTTTTTCAGGTATAACATAAATCCTACCGTTTTCTTTTCCCACTGACCTGAAAAGAACAAACACCTCCAGATCCTTAAGCATCCAAGGGTCAAATAGGGCAATCAGCTGCAGGTGGACTCTCCCCAAGCAGTGGCCCTTGCCTCAGTTTGCTTCTAATGCCCACCGACACAGCCTCCCCCAGGAAAAGGCAATCTGCTCAGGAATCCACTGATGCAAGCCCCTGCTGTCAGATGCTGGTCCTCCCCCTCACAGCCTCCGGAACCTGTCCTGTACCCTCGCCAGAGCCCAGAGGCTGCCATTCCCCAGCTCACACACCCTCTGAGGCTTCCTTCTGCTTAGAGAATGGAGGGACAGTGGTCCTAAAAGCATAGCCTGTCCCTTTGCCTCTTCACTGGTCCCTAACATCTTGTGAGCTCCTTGAAGGTAGCATCACATCAGAAAATAATTGTTGCTGGATGAATAGCTACTTGGATAAAATATTCAAGGCCTCACAGCCATGATACGTGCTAGGCGCTTATGGCAAAGCAACACCAAAGCTGGGGCCACCCTTGGGCTCTCCCTGGCCACGTGGGAGGCTGCAGGTAGTTAAGGAAGACCCAAAGCATAAAAGCCCCAGCTCAAGGCCTGGTCCATAGGTGTCCACTGCATGTGCGGGGAGTCTCAGGAAGGCCAGTCCTGGCTGGGCACCCATGGGAGCAGCTGAGATTCACCCAGAGCCTTGCACAGTGCATAGGTGCTCAACACAGGTTTGTTAACAGTAAATGAAGTTTTGTGGCTCATGTCTGTAATCCCAACACTTTGGGAGGCTGAGGTGTGCGGATCACTTGAGGCCAGGAGTTTGAGACCAGCCTGGCCAACGTGGCAAAATCCCATCTCTACTAAAAATACAAAAAACAAACAAAAAAAAAATTAGCTGGGTACAGTGACATGCACCTATAGTCCCAACTACTCAGGAGGCTGAGGCATGAGAATTGCTTGAACCCAGGAGGTGAAGGTTGCAGTAAGGGAAGATCGTGCCACTGCACTGCAGCCTGGGTGACAGAGGAGAGACTGTCTCAAAAAAAAAAAAAAAGAGTCAATGCAGCCTCTTCGTCACATCTTCCCATCCATCCCTGATTAATCACAACACTGGGCTGGGGACCATGTGTCCTGAGTCTGCCCGGGCAGTGAGAGGGGACCGAGGGAGGTATGCTGCTACCTTCCAGATTCCTACAGGCATCCATGCTGCTTCTCCTCCCATCCACCTCCCCACCCGTCTCTGCCCTGACTCTGTGTTGGAGGGGGCTTCAAAAATGGCCTGGCAGGCTGGTTGCAATGGCTCACACCTGTAATCCTGGTACTTTGGGAGGTCAAGGTGGGAGGATTGCTTGAAGCCAGGAGTTCAAGATCAGCCTGGGAAACCCACGATTCTACAATTTTTTTTTTTTTTTTAAAGATGACCTGGGCAAGCACTGCTGTGGGCCAGAACTTTCACATATACATGTCCTTTTCCCATCCTCACTCCTGTGCCACAAAGTCGTTCTCTGGAGTCCCTGGACCCTGAGTCACTGAGCGGGTCACCAAGGTGGGCTTTAGAATCAAAGGCGCAGACTATATGAAACCAGGGCTACATCACCATCACGTGAGCTTCTTATCCCCATTTTAGAAATGAGGAAATTGAAACCCAAACAGATGAAGTTACTTGTCTGGAGTTACATTTGACTAGCAGCAGGGGGGCGCTGAAGCTCAAGGCTTGGTCTCTAGGGTAGGGGTCATGACTGGTCATCATAAAATGGAGTTGGGGCTATGGAGACAGGCCATGGACTCTGCCCAGCTCTCCCACTCACTGAGAACTCCCCACTCAGTCTCCAGCCCTAAAGATGAATTCCAAAGGCTGACACTGCCCATACCTCGATACTAAAGGAAAAGACAGAAGGCACTCAGGGGGTTCGCACTGCAGTCCCCTTTCCTTGGCTGAGCAAACCGGGGAAATGGCCTCAACAGTGACCACAGCCCTGAGCACCTGCACCTGGAGTCATTCAAGAGTAGGACTCGGGTGTCCCAGCTCCCGCCTCCTTTCATCCTTGCCACACCCTGCTTAGGAGGTGGACACCATTCTTCACTCTATTTTCCCACTTCACGGATGAGATACAGAGTGTTTAACAAGTGTGTGGAAGTGTTAACAGATTCATCAAGATGCTCATGAAACTGCTCGGAGAAGAGCAATTGCCCCTTGTTCCTGGAGGCAAGTGGACCCTAAAACAAAAAAATGCCTGGACAGCCTCTCTCTAGGCCACACAGTCAGAGATGAGACAACCAGCCCAGACCCCGACCCAGGCAGTGTGAACTCTTCCCACTTAAAGGCCTAGCACCTAGGTCTCATATCCCTGGTCCCCTGGTTCCAGCGGTCCCGCTGCTAGTAATAAGGCGGTGGTGGATCAAACACTGAGTGGGGAGGTCAGGAAACCCAGGCTGCAGGCCTAACTCTGCCCTCAGCACATCGGAGAGGGCTGGATTGGGGTGAGGGTTTCTTTTTTTTTTTTTAAAGATGGAGTCTCACTCAGTCACCCAGGCTGGAGTGCAGTGGCACGATCTCAGCTCACTGCAACCTCTGCCACCTGGGTTCTCCTGCCTCAGCCTCCCAGTAGCTGGGATTACAGGTGCCTACCACCACACCTGGCTAATTTTTTTGAATTTTTAGCAGAGATGGGTTTTCACCATGTTGGCCAGGCTGGTCTTGAACCCCTAACCTCAAATGATTTGCCTGCCTCAGCCTCCCAAAGTGCTGGGATTACAATTGTGAGCCACTGTGCCTGGCCTGAGGGTTTCTTGACAGAAGGTCTCCATGGGCTTCAGGGGATCCAAGAACCGTCTAAAGCAGAATGCAAAGTCTGGTGTCCATTAATGGAAGCGCATTTTTCTGGGGATGGCTTTCATCAGTCCCTCCAAGGGCTCTGTAAATCAAAAAAAGTTTTGAACTCCCAGAATGGGTAATCTTGAAGGTTCCTTCCATTCCCTATTAAAGTATTCTTGGGATATATATGGGTTTAAACAGGAACTACACTCCCCATCCTTCAAGGCCAATTCAGCAGCTGCTCTGGGAAGCTCTAGCAGATTTCTTGCTTTGACTACAGGGGAAGGCTGGGAACCCAATGCCACAGAGCCTGGCAGGGTCCCTCTGCCCTGATCTCCCTCACCAGACAGCCAGCTCCCAAAAGGGGACAGGACCAGCCCAAGGCTAAGGCGGCAGATGCCAGCACCCCATGCTTGGCCTCATGTGCCCCACCCCCACCCACAGTCTCTGTCCCCTGGAGAGCAAGGGTTCTCAGGGCTGCAGAGCACAGGGGCACCGAGGCCTGGAGTCCACATCTCCCAGCCACAGCACTGGAACTTCACGGAGCCTACTCCTTCCAGGAACCTGGTTTTCATTAAATCAGGTAAAGGAGTTGTTAACTGCCAAGTCCAGAAGAGGCAAAGTTCTGCTAGGAGGCACAGGGAAGGTGAGGGAGACCAGCCTGTCCCTTGCCCTCCCTAGCTGACCGAAAGTGGGGGGAGGGGGAGGGCTCCTAAGGGTCCAGTGAGGGGCAGCAGTCGGAGCTGGGGTTGGGGGGAGAGTCGGGGGAGTCCTGCCCCAGATAATAAGCAATTGTTAATGTGAGCCATATGGATCCTGACTGGCCTCTCTGTTTAACAGGATGATAATGGCAGGGAAAGAATGCTGGTCTGTGGAGAAGGGAAGGGGCAAAGTCCTCCCTGGACTTGGGGGGCGGGGGTTGGGTCATGGGGAGAAGGAGGAGGAGAAGAAGGGAAAGGGAGAGGAGGAGCACCCATCCAAGGGTCTCTACCACCCAAGAGCACAGAGCTGTTTACCTGAAAGTGACCAGATTCCATGCTATACAAACTCTGGCTAAAAGCCCTTACAAAACCCCTTTTATTCAGCCAGTATTTATGGGGCACCCACAAGGTGCCAAGCCCTGTGGCGAGCCAGTGGTGGTGGCAGGACCAGGGAGTACATGCTCACTTCAGTCAAAGCCCAGTGTGGACCCCTGCCACAAAGGCAGAAGGGAGCACAGGTGCAGGCCACGGAGGGAGAAGGAAGTGACAGGAGCTTGGGGCTGCGGAGGTGATGCAGAGGAGGTGCATCTGAGTTGGGCCCTGAAGAATAAGGAGGTTGTGGAAAGACAGGGACAATGGGGAAGGCATTTGGCTGGAGGAACAGCGGGAGCAAAGGCAGAGAGGCGTGAAATTGCGTGGAGAGAGCCCTAGCTCTCAGCAATAAAGCTGCAGCCCAGGCAGGGCAGGGAGGGGAATCCTGATCCATAAAAAGCTGTGCCCATGGGTGAGCAGAAAGACAGGAAAGGGCTCTGCTGCACCACACTCAGTCTGAGTGGCTCTCCCTAGCCTTCTCCCAGGCTGGTACTGGAACTGACAGTCACAGGATCCTCAGCCCAGCCCTCAGCCACACCACGGCCAGAGAACCGGGCAGGGCCTCCGAAGCCAAACTCATTTCTGTGTCTCTCAGGCCCTTCTTCTTCTCCTGGGGCGGGGGAAGGGGCAGGAGGAATCCCACCCCCCCCAGGAATGCGGGCCATCTAGGCCTCCCCAGGAGCAACTCCTCTGCCCCACATAGCCTAATTCCCTTTGGCCCAAGAGGGCTTCGCCCAGAAGATATTACAGAGAGGACACGAGGGTCGCACCCGTCTGCCATGGACGCCAATGGAATCAAGTGGAAAGAACGGTGTTAAACATGGGAAAGGGGATTTACGAGGCCTGTCACCCGTCCAGCCCAGCCACCCCAGCAAGCCCCGCCCCTTTCCTCGCCCACCCCAGGAAGTCCCGCCCCGCCCCCTGCCCGCAGCTCGCACGGCCACCGAGTACCCGCGTCCCCACGGCTGGGTGGCGGCGGCACCGCAGCACCCAGCTGCCCGGCGCGCCCGTCCTTGGGGGGCTAAGGCACTGCGGGGAACGGCGTCGGCTCCGGACTGAGAGGCTCGGGGAGGGAGCTGCTTTAGGAGGAGGCTGTGGGATTTCGGGGTAGGCTCCGGGAGGGTCTGGGAGTCCCTTGCAGGGTCAGAGGGCTTCGCACCTTGGCATCTGCCGTCCCAGTCCACTCCAGAGACTGGGCGACTCCACTGAGGAGGCCCCAAGCCTCAGGAACCGGGAACCCCCCTGCGCCGTAAGCTCAGAGCTGGGCTGGAACCGGCTCCCCACTCCTCTCTGCCCCGCCGAGAGCAGGAGCCCGCTCCGCCGCTGCAGCCCGTGAGGACAACACAAACATTCTTCCGTCCTCTATTCTCCTCCAAATTAGGTATCCATGGAGACAGGGCCGGCAGCCTGACAGCCCTACAGCCTAATCCTGATTTAGTGACCGTCCCTTTAACAGCCCACCCACCCATCCACCCACCCCTGCGCTCCCGGCCGCCGCTGGGCGCAGGCTCCAGGCCGCGCGCTCTCTGCCCCGCGCCGACCCCTTTCCAGGCCTCCTCCTCTGGCGGGGTCAGGGGGACCAGCGGGGCTGGGGAAGGGGACCAGCATTTGCTGATCACCTACTGGGTGCTTAACACTCTGCGAAGGACCCTCTGAGGAGGGGGTTGCTAGCATGCGAATCTCTGTGTAGACCAGGAGAGGGCTCTTGCGGTGGGGAACTTTGAGTGGCCCTCTCTGGATGTCTGGGAGCTCCGAGGGTCCCCCTTGTAGCCTGTATCCCCCAAGGTGAAGGTGAGTACAACGCCCTGACTCTGAGACTGGGGCTCTGTTCTCCCGGGCCAGAGGAGAAGACTTGAAGAGGGTGGGCGTTAGGGGCGCGGGGACCCTAAGTAGCCTCCGTCTCCTGTCACTGCCCCGTCACCGTGCTGGGGAATCTCCGGGCCAGTAACCCAGCCCCCACCCCTCCCACACACACAGGGGCCGCTGGACAAAGACCTGACGGAGTGGGAGGGGCCTGCTGGCCGGCCCTCGGG
The DNA here is from genome assembly GCF_030222135.1 of Aotus nancymaae. Classification (NCBI taxonomy): domain Eukaryota; kingdom Metazoa; phylum Chordata; class Mammalia; order Primates; family Aotidae; genus Aotus; species Aotus nancymaae. The sequence continues at coordinate 35,706,755 of NW_026988428.1, forward strand.
CTCCGGACGCTGGATCCTTCTGGGACCTGAACCCGCAAACCCCGGCTCCCCACCCCCAGGCCCGCAGACGCCTCCCGAGCCGGCTGTTCGCTTTCGCTCAAGCCTCCGCACCAGAGGGGGCTGCGAGGCGGGTGCCCGTCGGCGGCCAGGCGGAGATCCCCGGCTCTGCCCGCCCCCTCCCCCCGGGAAGTGACCCTCGCCTCCCACGTACCCGCTAGGGTCTCCCGCCGGCCCTGCCCTCCGACCCCCGCCGAGGTGAAACCCGCGACCCGCAGCCCCCGCCCTCTCCGGCCCTCCCCGGCCCCGTACTGGCGGACAAAGCTCCGGACACCCGGACCGAACGGTCACCTCCCCCAACCCCGGACCCCGGAGGGTCCGCGGCCCCGTACCTCGGCATCCCGGCCGGGTCCTAGGTGAGTGTGCGCGGCCTGGGGTCGCGTCCGGCCCGGGGACTTGGGCGGGGGCGCGGGCCAGGGGCGACAGGCCTGGGCTGGGGGGCAGCGGCGCTCACCATCCTGGAGCCGCTGCTGCTGCGGCTTCTGCGGCTGCCGCGGGCGGGAGCGGGACTGGGCAGTGGGGGTGGCCGGACAAGGGGCGGCCCCGGCTCCCCCCGCAGGCAAGACCCCCACCCCCACCCCCGCCTCCCCTTGCCCGCCCCCAGCGCCCTCCCTCGCAGGCCCTGGCTCCCCTCCCCTTTCCCTGCTCCTCCCTCTCCTAGTGCCCCTCTCTTCCCCCAACTCCCGCCCCTTCTCTGGCCCCTCCACCCCTGGCTTCTTCCGCGCCCTCCCCCACCTCGCCCCCGCCCCGCCCCCACCTCCCCTGGGCTCGCCCAGCCCCTCCTCGCCACCCTCCTGTCTGGCCCCGCCCCCTCCCGCCCCTGGCTCTAAAATAAATTAGCCACAGAGGGGAAAAAAGAGCAAATGACCCTCGGTGTGGAGAGTGTCCTTCGCCACTCTCAGACCCGCCCGCCCCGCCTCTCCCGGCCGTCGGAGCGGGAAGTTGGGGTAGGGGTGGGGGTCGGGCCGGCGGGTAGGGGTCGGGAACGGCCCGGGGACGGGACTGAGGCCTGGACTGAGCAGCCCAGCCCGTCGAGCGTGTCCGCTGGATGTGGGCGGTTTCCTGGGTCGAAGGGCAAAGGGGAAGGCAGCCGGCCTGGGCCCGCCCCATCCGCGGGCGGCCAGAGACCCCCTCTCCCAGAACTGCCTTGGCCCCCTGGCCACAACCTGGTGAACACTTGCTCACTTCCTCAGCCCCCAGGTGAGCTGAGCACCCACTGCGTGAGGGACTCTGCTGCCCCTGTCCTCCTGGGGTGCAGAGGGCAGGACGCGCCGCCAGGCGAGGCCGCTGCTCTACGCTGATGCCACTCCAGGCGCGGTGGGTGCGGGGAGGAGGGTGAGCACTGGACGGGGGCAGCGGACTGTGGGGTGTGAAATTTAAACAGTGGCTCCACTGGAGGGCTTCCCCAGAAGGCCACAGTCACACTGGGCCAAACAGGATGACTGGCATAAAGGATGAGTCCCAGACCTCTAGTCCACTTAGAGGTGTCCAAAGACACCTCTATGTATTCAACAGATACATACTGAGTGTTAACTTTGTGCCAAACATTGGACTAGGCACCAGGGATACCCAAGAGAGTCCAAGAGGCACAGCCCTGTCTTCCTGGAGCTCCCAGTGGAAGGGTATACAGAATTCTGCCCAGCACGCGTGCACTCACACACACACACACACACACACACACACTCAAGGCTTCATCAGGGATAAAGGCCAGGAACCCACTTTGCCTCAGGAGAAGGTAGGAGGGGGCTGTGCTGATGATGGAGGGTCCGAAGAACCTTCCTGATGTGGAGCCTCCAGATGTCCCAAGGCTATGGTGTTTCCACCCAAGGGCAGTGCTTAAGGGTCCTCTCTCCTGAGGGCTTTTTTTTTTCCTTTTGAATGTCTCCCTAGCCTGAGTGTCAGTAGGGCAAGATTGGCACTCACCCCCTAGCCTGCAGATCAGGGCTCTGTCCCCTTTTGCAGGACTCCAAAACACTACCTCCTCCGTCCTCCTAATGTGGATTCCCCTGCAGGCTCTGGGGTCTGATGGGTCTGGGGCACTCCTTTAGGTGCCACTAAGGGAAAGGGAAGGGCCTCAGTAGCTCCCACTTCTTTCCCAGCCCACGTATGGAAACAACCAGCACCCACGCAGGTTCTGGTACTTGCCAAGGTCACTGTCTCTTCCACCTTCAGAATTCTCTCTTCCTTTCCACTCCACACCCCCAGGACCCTACCCTGGCACAAGAGGAGGGATATGTCACGGCTCAGAGTGCTAGAGTAGCCCTTGGCTTCAGAAATAGAAAGGCATGATGAAGGGAACCACGACCACCATGCTAAGAGAATGAAACCCTTGCTGGAGGGACAATCCCAAGCTGCCAGCTGGAAGGAACTCCTTGAATATTTCCTCATTGTTGGAGTATTAGAGGCCCAGAGAGGAGAAGTGACACACTTGGGGTCACACAGCAAAGCTGGATCTAGAACCCACTGCACTCTTGCCACTCCTACCTGTCAGGTTCCCCAAGAGCCAGAGACAGGAACTAAGGAAAAGACTAATGTCCACATGAGCTAGGTGCCTCAGCAGGATCAGTGCCAGGAAGCCAAGCCTGGCATTGCCATTGGGGATCCTGACATTAGGCTCCAGGGTAGGGGGGATGACAGGAGTGGGGTTGGACTGAGGGGCCCAGCGTGAAGGAAGAAATTGATCATACACTCCCCTGGAGTTCTCCTTCATCTTCCAGGAGTCCAGGAGTAAAGAAAGGGACAAGCTGAAAGCTAAGAAAAGCCTTGCTGGTGAGATGGCAAAAGGCATCAGCATGCTGGAGAGGCCTTTGCTGGACTCCAGGGGCAAGGCCAGCAGCTTGGCAGTACTGAGTTGTTTCCAATGGGCAGACTACCGTGGGTGACATTAAGAGGTTTAGTTAGCAGATGGGGGTGAGGTTGATCACTTCACCCCTCCATCTCCCACCCTGCACCAGTGCTCAGGCAATGAAGTGTGGCTTCCCCTCCCAGAGTTCATTCAAGTCCTCTTAATACATCATCCAGCCTCCTGGGCTGACAAATACTTAGTCCTGGCAAAAAGCTGTTCATCACATCTCTACCTCCTGCCCTCCTGGGCAAGGCCCTCAGGGACCGATCTCTGAGGACTCTGGGCTGACCCCACTCCTGGCTGTCCCCAGTCAAAGGATCTGTGCCCTGAGAGTCCCTGCTGAGATGGTTGTGATCACCCCCAGGCAGGTCAAGTGCCTGGCAATGGATTGGATAATAATAGTGGTAATGATGGTGGTAATGTGTGGCTTCTGCCGAGGGCCCTCCATTCCTTCCCGGCCCCTTTGCTGGTATCACATCCAAGGTGGAGGATCCTACCCCCATCCCACCCCCAGGGGAAACAGGTGCTATGCATGGCTTCGTGGCTGAGTGCAGGCACCTGCTGCGGGCGCATGCCTCTGGGTGTGCAGCACAAGTGTGGGAGTGTGTGACCTTCCTGGTCCAGAGACCTGCAACAAGGGCTTTCTAAAAGCGTTAAGAAGAAAAATAACTCCGTGGGTCTAGGGAGAATCAGCACTAAGGATTTTGGAGGGAGCGGGGAGAGTTAGAGGGAGGAAGTAAAAGCCAGAGAGAGAGGGCGGGAGGAGCAAGTGGGGTGAAAAGGAAGGAAAGAAAAGGGGCCTGGGTCGGGGGAAGGATGAGGTGGGGGGAGGAAGGGAGAAAGAAATGGAAGAGAGGAAGAGGAAAGGGTGGGGAGGCCTCTTTGTGGTCCTCTGGACTGGCCACTCAGAAGTCATTATGAGCAGGAAAGGAAGGAAATGTGTCCCGGCTTGGGGATTGGGGTGCGTGCCCAGAGGACACCACACCCAGCTGGGCTTCCCCCCCACCACACTTGCCCAGGGCTCAGACTGCTCTGCCCACAAATGGAAGCTCTAGCCGGTCTCATTCTTGCTGTTTGGCCACCAAGGCTCAGTTCACAGTGCGTCCCAAACCCTGCTCAAGCCACCCCCGAACTCTTATTCTTCATGAATGTATACCAGCTTTGCCTTCCCACTGTGTGACAAGCTGTGTCTGGATCAGATCCCCACCCCACACCCAGCCTAAGAGTCCTTGAGAGCCTCTGGGCGAACTAGAAGACATGCTCCTCCCTCTGGGCAGATGCAGCTCAGACTTGGGAGGAGAAGCTGGGTGGCTATCAGACCCCACTCGCTCCCTGGGGCCCAACACTTGGGGACCCTGATACCCCACTTGCAAAATCCTTACCCCACACGTGGCCCTGCTGTTTCTTCTGTGAGCAGAAGCACGTCCACCCCCCACCATCCTGGACATAGTGCAGCATAGCTTTTCAGCCAGCACTCCAAACTGATCCCACCATGTACCTTATAATCACACAGAAACTCTCACTAAACACTCATATCTTTTTTTTTTTTTTTTTTAAGATGGACTCTCACCCTGTCGCCAGGCTGGAGTGCAGTGACAGGATCTCAACTGACTGCAACCTCCACCTCCCGGGTTCAAGCAATTCTTCTGCCTCAGCCTCCCAAGTAGTTGGGACTATAGGTGTCTGACATCATGCCCAGCTAATTTTTGTATTTTTAGTAGAGACGGAGGTTTCACCATGTTGGTCAGGCTGGTCTCGAACTCCTGACCTCATGATCTGACTGCATCAGCCTCCCAAAGCGCTGGAATTACAGGCATGAGCCACCATGCCCGGCCCACACTCATACCTTTTTAATACCTTAGACTCTTTCTGCCTAGACTCTCATTTCCCTATTCTGCCTGGTGAGATCCTATTCATCCTTCAGAGCCCAACTAAGGTATGCCCTCCTCTGTAAAGTCTTCCCTATCTGTCTTGCATCCTAGCAGAGCTAGTAGCTCTACTCCCAGAGCACTTCCAGCCCTTGTTTTCCCCCTAGGTTCTCAGGGTTGAGCCCACTCCACCTGTCCAAATGCAGAAGCCTCCCCCAGGTCCTGCATGATCCACCCTCCATCATGCTAGCCCATCTGGAACCTTGGGACCCTACTGGGCTTCTTCCCTCCCTAAAGTTTACAGACCCAGGGCAAAATGGGGAACTGCAAATCCAAGTGGCCCAGAGATCTCTCCGCCCCCACTCTGCTTTCCCTGGGCCTGGGCTGACAGAAGATTCCCAGCACATCTGGTTGTACTTAAATCATCCAGGACTACTGGAGCAGGTTCCCTGCTTCTCTTCCTTCAGCCCAGCCTCCTCCCCTTCCTAAACCAGCCTTCCAGGTCTCCTCCAGGATGCCTTCCCTGACTAGCCCAGTCCCAGTATCTGCAGCCCACCCTAGAACCTCCACACCTTTGGGTCTGGGGTCTGCCAGCGTGTGGAAGGGAGGGTTACACTCAGCAAGACTCAGTGTGTAGAATCTCATCTTTCCCAAGCATTGGTGCTAGATAGAAACCCTCCCTTCAGGTAGGGAAGGGGCCAGCCAAGAGCCTCCCCTCTGCTCCCTTAGCCTCAGGGGCGGCTGTCTCCAATTATGGGTGTGTGTAGTGGGGAGGAACCAGTTCAGATCCAGGCAGAGCCATTCCTGTGGCAACTCTTGCTGTCAGCCGTCTTCCAAAGAGCTTTGCAAAATATTAAAGGACAAAAGAGAAATAAATATAGAGACTACAGCAAGTATAAGAATGCACAGTCTGGGCTGGGCATGGTGGCTCACGCCTATAATCCCAGTACTTTGGGAGACTGAGGCAGGCGAATCACCCAAGGTCAGGAATTTGAAACCAACCTGGCCAAGATGGTGAAACCCCATCTCTACTAAAAATACAAAAACTAGCTGGGTGGTGTGCACCTGTAGTCAGCTATTCGGGAGGCTGAAGCAGGAGAATCACTTGAACCTGGGAAGCGGAGGCTACAGTGAGCTGAGATCGGGCTACTGCACTCCAGCCTGGGTGACAGCGAGATTCTATCTCAAAAAAAAAAAAAAAAAAAGGATGTAGGGACTCTAAAGAACAAGTTTGTTATCTACCATGACCTGCTCCACAGGGTTCCAGGTTTGAATGTTCATTCTTTCATTCAGTAGCATGTACCGATGCCTGAGTGTACTAAGTTCTGGGAACGGTGACTCAAGTAAGACCCCAGCGCTGCCTACAGAAACCAGGGTCAGTGGGGGACAGGGACAGGTGGATGAACAAATGCTAGATGCTGTCATGGACTTGAGTCAGGGAGGCAGTGGGGTGCCGAGGTTGAAGGTCAGAGGCTGTGGACTGACCTCCGTCACTTCCTGCACTGTCCCCGGGGAGCCACTTAACCGTGGGGAGCCTGTCTTCTCACCTGGAAAAGGGCAATGATGTGACCTCACAGGGTTGTGGTGGGATTCCAATGAGATAATGTGTGTGGAAACCCCTTGCAAAGTGCTAAGTGAGCTGTTGCTGTTATAATTAGGCTCAGAGGCCGCCTACCTGACGCTCATTTTTCTGATGCCTCAACAGCTGCCTCTCTTACCCTCTGAGGTAAGGAGCCATGTTGGAGGAACTTCTGAGGGTGAAGGATACCCAGCCTAGAGCAGTGGGCAGTTAAGCTTCGTGCACAAACACACACACACTTTAGTTACACAAGCAGAACACCTTTGTACAAAAATTAGAATGGCATCATGTGCCCATAGCCCGTTACTCAGGAGGCTGAGGCAAGAGGATTCCATGAGTCCTGGGAAACATAGTGAAACCCATCTCTATTATTAAAAAAACAATAATAAGAAAAAACAGTTAGCCAGGTGTGGTGGTGGGGGCCTGTGATCCCAGCTACTTGGGAGGCTGAGGCAAGAGAATCACAATTACTAGAACCCAGGAGGCAGAGGTTATAGTGAATGGAGATCGAGCTACTGCACTCCAGCCTGGGCAACAAGAACGAAACTCCAACTAAAAAAAGAAAAAAATAGATAAGCAGAAAGCAAAAAATTTAAAAATTCAACACCTTTAATCCCACCATCCAGAGATAACCACTGGTAACATTTTGGAGTCAGTCAGCTGGACACAGTGGCTGGGCGCCTGTGGTCCCAGCTACTCGGGAAGCTGAGGTGGGAGGATTGCTTGATCCAGGGAGATTGAGGCTGCGGTGAGCCATCATCGCGCCAGTGCACTCCAGCCTGGGCAACAGAGCAAGACTCCGTTTCAAAACAAACAAGCAAACAAAAACCACTTTAGAGTCAGCTAGATATTATTCTATTTATCTCTCTACATATATGTACATATAGAGAGAGGTCTCCATAGTGTTTTATAATACACTTTTCTTAATAGACAGATTTTTTTTTTTTTGAGAAGGAGTCTTGCTCCGTTGCCCAGGCTGGAGCAGTGGTTATATCATGGCTCACTGCAACCTCTGCCTCCCGGGTTCAAATGATTCTCCTACCTTAGCCTCCCAAGTAGCTGGAATTACAGGCATGCACCACCACGCCCGGCTAATTTTGGCATTTTTAGTAGAGACGGGGTTTCACCATGTTGGCTGGTCTCAAACTTGAGCAACTGCGCCCAGCCAATAGACAAATATTTTAAACATCTTTTTCTGTCTATAATACGTTTATACCACACAATTATTAATGACAGCTTAACATTCCATCAAGTGGACATGCCCAAATTAATTTAAGAAGTTTCCTAGCTGGGCGCAGTGGCTCAAGCCTGTAATCCCAGCACTTTGGGAGGCCAATGCGGGCAGATCACTTGAGGTCAGGAGCTCGAGACCAGCCTGGCCAAAAAGGTGAAACCCTATCTCTCCTCAAAATACAAATATTAGCCAAGTGTGGTGGTGCATGCCTGTAGTCTCCTGTATTCCCAGCTACTAGGGAGGCAGAGGCAGGAGAATAGTTTGCACCTGGGAGGCAGAGGTAGCAGTGAGCCAAGATCATACCACTACACTCCAGCCTGGGCAACAGAGTGAGACTCTGTCTGAAAAAAAAAAAGAAGAAGAAGTTTCCTTTGTTGTTGATTTTTTTTTTTCTGGAAATAAAAGCTTGATGAACAAGGCTGCAACTTTCACCTTTGTGCACGTGTCTAATTATTGCCTTAGGGTAAAGTTCTAGTAACCAGAAGCTAGGAATGCATATTTTTAGCTCCGAGGAGCCAGAAGCACAGGCCTCTGGGCGGTGCTCTGACCTCTCCTCCAGGCCGCCCTCCCAGACTGGCTTTCCAGGGTTGAGTGCATCTCCCACAGTCCCTTCCTCTCTTAGAGACCTGCCCTAAGAGCCCTGAAAAATGCTGGGAAGGCCTGTCTGGTGATGGCCAGGAGGGGCTGGGGTGGAGAGCACAAAGCAGGCTTGTCTGGGGCACAGGAAGAGGCCCCGCCCTCCGTGCTGCTGGCCCTACATTCCTCCTGGACAATGGCTGCCTTGGGAATCCCGGGAATGAAGGAGGTGGGCGGCTTCCCCAACCTGCGCCCTCCACCCCCATCAAGTTGTGCCCCTTCCCCAGATGGAAAGCAGGGGCACTTTGCGTTGTGGCAAGGAAGGGAGGGCCAGCTACCATCCATGCCTACAGCCCCTGCCCCTCCTTTCACCAACACTAATCCACAGAGCCCCGCAGCAGCAGAGACCTGCCCAGCCACCCTATCCCCATGGACCTTGGGCAAGTCCTGCTCCCTCAACTGGAAAATAAGGGGCTTGGATTCAGTGGTTGCAAAACTCCCCACAGATCTCAAAGGCCAAAATGTGTGACTAAGACATGCACAGGCTTTGAGTCAGATTGCCTGAGTTTAAATCCTGGGCTGCCCTTTACCCTGGGAACTTAAGCCACTGGGTTGCCTGCTTCCCTCTCCACAAAGGATGCTTGTTGATAGAGTTCCACTCCCTCCTGATGGGAGGGCAAACTCCTCAGTCTGTGAATCCCAATTCATGCTGCATAACTCTGCTCAAAATACTAACCAGATCTCCAACTCCAGACCCTCTTATGCCCTGTGCAGATTGTGGCCCCTGGACATTTGCCCAGCAATTGGCCACACTCTGGGAGCTGCAAGGGGCACCTGACGCCCCTGATGAAGCATCCCTCCCCGGCATGTTTCCATCTTCCCTTGCATCAGTCATAAGGCCATAAAGCTGTAAATGGTAAAGACTTAATGGGACAAAAAAAAATTTTTTTATATAGGAAAACTCTTATTTATTGTTATTTATTTATTTATTATTATTATTATTATTTTGGAGTCTTGCACTGTCACCCAGGCTGGAGTGCAATGGCATGATCTCGGCTCACTGCAACCTCCGCCTCAGGTTCAAACAATTCTCCTGCCTCAGCCTCCCAAGTAGCTGGGATTACAGGTGCCCACCAACATGCCCAGCTAATTTTTTTTTCTTTTTTTTTTTTTTAGTAGAGACAGGGTTTCACTATGTTGGCCAGGCTGGTCTCGAACTCCTGACCTCATGATCCACCCGCCTCGGCCTCCCAAAGTGCTGGGATTATGTGGTGTGAGCTACCCGACCCGGCTATTTATTTATTTATTTTGAGACGGAATCTCACTCTGCTACTCAGGCTGGAGTGCAGTGGCGTGATCTTGGCTCACTACAACTTCCACTTCCACCTCCCAGGTTCAAGCAATTATCCTGCCTCAGCCTCCTGAGTAGCTGCTGGGATTACAGGTGCGTACCGCCATGCTCAGCTGATTTTTATGGTTTTTTTTTTTTCAGTACGGCAAGTTTTTGCCATATTGACCAGGCTGGTGTTGAACTCCTTTCCTCAAGTGATCCTTCCACCTTGGCCTCCCAAAGTGCTGGGATTAAGGGCATGAGTCACTGCACCAGCTGGAAGACTCTTATGTTAGGTCGCATGCTCTTATTTTTGCTTGGGAAATGCAGGCATTTCCAATGCCACCAGCAGTTGCCAGGCATCATGGGTGGCATAGACTCCAGGCTCTTACTAACCCACTGGAGGGTTGGGACAAACACGCGTCAACAGGGACCCATTCCCAAAGCTACTCCTGTAAATATTTCTGAGCTATTTGCCACAAATCCCTGCCCACTCTCCCTCATAGACATGTTCCCTCCTTCCCCTTACTCACCTCCTCCTCAGCCCTATTCCTCTACTCCCCTGAATTCAGATCCTCTGCCTCAAGTGCCAGAAAACTCCCCTCATAATGGCTTGTACAATAAGGAAAATACATGATCATATTTCATTCAATTTAGACACCACTGATGTTAAGAAGCACTGCTGCTTCTTGTACTTTATTTATTTATTTTCAGAAACAGGGTCTCGCTATGTTGCCCAGGCTGGTCTTGAACTCCTGGGCTCAAGCCACCCTCCTGCCTCGGCCTCTCAAAGTGCTGGGATTATAGGCATAAACCACCATACTTCATGTACTTTAGAAAGAAAACAAACACTAAAACATTGCTAATTAAAGTGACAGTGACTTCTTATCACTTATAATTTTTGTTTTATACTTACTGAAAAGGCTCTCTTAGACTTACTGTTCATGTACTTACTTAATAAGAAAAACATGGGTGAAATAAATTGGTTAAGGTTTTCTTAAAACATTACCCCATTGAGAGTCCGATTCTTGGATCACTTTTCAACTCCCAGCTGTCAACATCTGTTTTTCCACACAGAATCACCATCTGGGCCATCTTACAAGTACTGGTGATACAGAACATTTCTTAAAAGTGCTCTGTGAGGCCGGGTGTGGTAGCTCACACCTGTAATTCCAGCACTTTGGGAGACCAAGGCAGATGGATCATCTGAGGGCAGGAGTTCAAGACCAGCCTGGCCAACATGGTGAGATCCCGTCTCTAGTAAAAATACAAAAATTAGTCGGGTGTTGTGGGGGGTTCTTGTAATCCCAGCTACTTGGGAGGCTGAGGCAGGAGAATTGCTTTAGCCTGGGAGGCAGAGGTTACAGTGAGCTGAGATTGCGCCATTGCACTCCAGCCTGGGCAACAAGAGCGAAATTCTGTTTCAAAAAAAAGGAAAAAAAAAAAGCTCTATGGAATTATCTATTGCTGCATGAAAGATTACCCCAAATCTTAGCAGCTTTAAGCCATCAACATTTTATATTGTACTTTCTGTGGGTATGGTTTAACTGGGTGGTTCTGGCTCCTGGTCTCTTATGAGGCTGCACTCAAGCTGTCCTCTGGGGGCTGCAGGCATGTGGGGCTGGAGAGCTCACTTCCAAGTTCACTCACATGGCTGTGCACAGACCTCAGGTCCTAGCTGGCTGCTGGCTGGAAACCACCTCAGGGCCTCACCACATGAGCCTCTCTATAGGTCTCCTGTCTTTATGACATGGTCCTGGCTTCCCAGCCCCCAGCAAATGATCCCAGAGAAAGCACAGGTAAGGATTCAGGACAGAAGCCACCGTCTTTTTTTTTTTTTTTTGAGGCGGAGTCTTGCTCTGTCGCCCAGGCTGGAGTACAATAGCTCTATCTCGGCTCACTGCAACCTCTGCCTCCCAGGATCAAGGGATTCTCCCACCTCTCCCACCTTAGCCTCCCGAATAGCTGGGATCACAGGCACTCATCATCATGCCCATCTAATTTTTGTATTTTTGTAGAGACAGGGTTTCACCATGTTGACCAGGCTGGTCTTGAACTCCTGACCTCAGGTAATCCACTCACCTCAGACTCCCAAAATGCTGGGATTACGGGTGTGAGCCACTGGGCCCAGCCACATATCATGATTTCTCCTGTATGCCTGTTGATCACACAGACCAACTCTGGAACAATGTGGTAAAGGGCTACACAAGGGTGTGAATAGCAGGAAGTTGGGACCACTGGGGGCCATTTTGCAGGCTGTCTATCACATCCACTTTTTTTTTTTTTGAGACCAAGTTTCACTCTTGTCACCCAGGCTGGAGTGTATTGGCGCTATCTTGGCTTCCTGCAACCTCCACCTCCTGGGTTCAAGTGATTCTCCTGCCTCAGCCTCTCGAGTAGCTGAGATTACAGGCACATGCCACTACGCCCAGCTAATTTTTGTATTTTTAGTAGAGATGGGGTTTCGTTGGCCAGGCTGGTTTTGAACTCCTGACCTCAGGTGATCCAACCACCTCGGCTTCCCAAAGTGTTGGGATTACAGGCGTGAGCTAATGCACCAGGCCCACATCCACTGTTATCTCTGGGATTGCATTGTAAACTTTGCCAGACAATCAAAAGCTTATAACTATCAGCCAGGACTCAAATTATCTTTACATGGCTTGTGGACCAAAACATCATGGGGTTATAGTTGTCCTGTCATGACATTAGGAAAGCCACCAAGTTCACACATGCAAGACAGCTGAGCCAAAGCTTCTGTCCGGCTGACACAGATTAAGATGCCACTGGCTGTAACATGTATGCTGATTTCAAACATGTTAGAATGTGACCAAATATGCACTCTAGAATTGATGAAATACATCGTGTTACATGAGAAGTCTTGAGAAATGGTAGCTCCAGAGTGAATTGATTCAGAGGCTCTGCACCATCTTCAGGGGCCCGAGTTCCCTCCATCTTTACTCTAACACCCTCAGTATATGTGCTGTGTCCCTGGACGGTTCCCCTCAAGGTCAAAAATGGCAAAAATGAAGTTCTAAGCATCCTGTATGGGCCAACAATTCCTCTCAAATGCCTCCTTTTAAAAGTAATGAAATATTTCCCAGAGACATCCAGATCTTCCCTTTCATATCATTGACCAGAAATTGTGTTACTGCCTGTGTTCTATTAGGTTCAGTTGCATATGTTAGCTAAATTCAGAATGATTCAAACAAAATTGGAGGTTACTTTTTCTACATAGAAAAGTCTGGATGGGGGTGCTCCATAGTGTCAGCGTCACCAGGGACCCAGGCACCACCCATCTCATGTGATTTCATTCTCAAATCCACCTCATGTTTCAAAACGGCTGCCGGAGTTCCAGCCATTAGATTCATGTTGTAGACCAAAAGCAGAAGGGCAAAGGTTGTTCCTCAGCAGAGTCAGCTCCTTTAAGCAACCTTCTCAGATGCCCTACAGAACATTTCTGTTTACATCTATTTGGCGAGAACTTGATCACTGGCCATTCCTAGGTGTAAGAAATCATAGAGGCATATTTTTTTTGATAGGTGCTTTGTCACCCTAAATAAAATTTGATCCTTTTACTAAGGAAGAAGAGAGGAAAATGAATGTTAGTTGGCCATAAGCACTGTCTTCCGCTGTCCACACACTTAAACCAATCCCTGGTTACAGGGACAGGATGACTGGGATTGATCTAGATGCATCATGATTTACTCCTGAGTTGGACACAAATGACAGTCCTCAAGGGATGGATCTTTGCACAAAATCTGAATTCTATTAATGAGGAAGAAGCAGGTGGAGCAGTCACTACTGGTTCTTTACCAATAACCATTGCCCTCCTTTCTTGCTAACAGAACCTTGAGTTTGCTCAGGAACTGGTCTGCCAAATTCTTCAGCGATGGTAAGCCCCCTTCCCCTGGGATTGGGGGTGAATCCTAATTAGTCTGAGCACCCCCAGCAATTCTGGTCTCTCTGTCAGTGTTTGGTTTGAGAAAGGACACGTGGCATGATTTGGCCTATGAGACGTAAGGGGATTTTTGGGAGGGGCTTCTAACAAGATCTCACAGAGGCCAAAAGAGAAACAACAGCATTTCTTGGCCTCTGAATGTCATTGTCTGCCTGTGGTGTCTGAAACTGCAGCATCTACCTTGTAATTTTGAGAGAAGTCAGGGTACAAGGACAAAAATCAAGAGGATAAGGATGGCAGAAAAAAGAGAAAGAAATGTGGTGAAATATTTAGAGTGGAAACCTATTCAGCAACAAAAATGAGCTGGGCATGGTGGCTCACACCTGTAATCCTAACACTTTGAGAGGCTGAGGCGGGTGGATTGCTTGAGCCCAACAGTTTGAGAACAAACTGGGCAACATACTGAGACCCTGTATCTAAGAAAAAAAAAAAGAACTATTAATACAACAGAGTAGGTGAAACTCAAAACCATTGTCTGAAGCCAAAGAGCTAAACACAGAAGAGTGCATACAATATGATTTGATTCATAGAAAAGCCTGGAACATACAAAACTGATCTATAGATAAACACCAGATTACCTGGAGCAGGAGGTGGCGGGGGTGAGGGTTGGGGGACTGACTGCCTATGGACACGAGGGAACTTGCTGCATGATGTCAATATCCCACATCTTGATTGGAATGGAGGTGACCAGGTCAACACTTGTCAAAATTCATTAAACTGTAGTTTTAAAATCTGTGCATCCTGGCTGGGCATAGTGGCTCACGCTCCACGATCCCAGCACTTTGGGAGGGCAAGGCAGGCAGATCTCTTGAGTCCAGGAGTTCAAGACCAACCTGAACAAAATAGCGACACCCAAACGCTACAAAAAAACACAAAAATTAGCCAGGCATGGTGGTACATGCCTGTAGCCCCAGCTACTCAGGAGGCTGAGGTAGGAGGATCGATCACCTGAGCCCGAGGAGGTCAATTCTGCAGTAAGCTGTGATCATGTTACTGCACTCCAGCCTGAGTGACAGAGTGAGACACTGTTTCAAATAATAATAATAATAAATAATAAAACGAAATCAAATCTGTACATCCTACTGCATATAAATTGTATTTCAATAAAGTTGACGGAAGAAGGAAAAGAAATAAAACAAGCAAGAAACAAAGAAGTGCAGAAGTAACGTATGTCCTTGATAACACTGTTGAGCCACTGACTTCACCAACAGCCTTGGGACTTCTTGTTTTGTGACATCATTAACACTGTATAAGCCATTTTTAAGCTGGGTCTTTCATAGCTGGAAGCCCAAAACACCTTTACGTCAAGTGGGAGGAGAGGCATCCAGACCCAACCTGCGGAAGTGGGTTTTGAGGAGCAGCTGAGAAGGCAAGAGACTCTGAAGCTCTGCTTGATCTGGTGGGGTCTGCTCGCTGCACCACAGTCAGGCCCAGTACAGCTGGGGATTTCTTCCCACAGTTCCCCAGCCTTCTCCAGCCCATCTATGAAATGGAGCCCTGGTAATCAAAGGACCTAGTCTCAGGTTTCTGGAGAGGACCGTTGCAGACAAAGCCTAAGAGCTCTTAGCACAGAGCCTGGCACAGAGGAAGGGTTCAATGTGGTGCCTGCGTTACCTCCCCTGGCCCTGGTGAGGATGACCTGGGCCTGAACCAAGCAGGGGCAGACATAGGAGGGAACAGAACTTAGAAACCTTTGGGACTGTAAATGCTTGATGACATCAAGCACTTGGGTATGGGTGACAATGTGGATGGGATCACTTCTCAGGCTTTTGGCAAAGATCACATGTAGGATCTGTTTTTATTACCAGGTATGTGCTGGTAAAGGAAGAGAAGAGATACAGGAGGAGAAACAGGTTTATGAGATTAAAAAACAAAAGTGTAAGTTGAGTTCGAGGTATTTGTGAACGGTACGGAGTGGTGGGTAGGAGCAAGGGCTCTGCCACCCACTGGCTATGTGATCTGGGTCAAGTTACCACCTTTCTCGGAGCCTCAGTATCCTCATCTGTAAAATGGGAATTCTAAGAATACTTAGCTCATTGGGTTGCTATAAAGATTAGATGAAACATAACTAAAAGAAAAAAAAAGGAAAACAAAAATAAAAAAACAAGAGTAGATGAAGCAATATATTGGCAGTGTTTAGCACAGTGCTTAGCATATAGCAAGTACTTCTCAAACGGTGATAATAGTGTCATCATCCCTTCAACCCTTCACAGCCTGCATCCTCGGGTTAGGTGGGCAGCCTCGGCTGAGCCTGTGCACTGGAATATCAAACTTAGCCTGGAGCTTTTTGGGCTTTTGGCTTACCCTCCCTTGCCTCAAACAGGATGATGCCCTGCGGAGGATTTCTTCTCCTTTCCTTTTTCCTTGACCCCTTCCCTCCCTTCCTTCCAGTCTCTGCCCTGCATCTAACAGGAAGCCTTCCTTGACTAATGTCTCCATTCTCTGCCAACCTCCCTACTGCCTCCGTGTAGGTTCTGGCCTCCCAGCTCAGAGCTCTAACCACTCCACTCCATTGCCCACGCCCCCAGTACAAACCGTGGGCTTTCTCCGTGCCAGTTCAAGGGAGGCCCGAACCCATGGGACGCCTGCCTGCGAAGGGAAGGATGCCGCCTTGCACCGCAGCTCTACCACAGCCCCCTGGACCCGCTGGGAAAGGGGTGGGGCTGGCGAGAAGGAGGCCACCTGCCAGAGTGGCAGCAGACAGGCCAGCTAAATCCTTGACCTATGATTTAAAGGGTCGGGCATAGTTCAATAGAGCACTCCAGGCTGAGTTCCAGCTCATTCACACAGGTCAGAGGGATGAGGGGCGAGGCGGGGAGAAGGGCCATCTCCTCCAAGGGCCCTTGGCTTCCTCCCTATCCTTCTGGGGCATAATCCACCCTGAAAAACACAAAATCCCTGAAAACCATCAGTTCCATTCCCATCAGCGTAGATGCCCCCTCTGAGAGGCTGGAGGAGGAGGGGGGGGGCGGGGAGAGGGGAGGGCAGCAGGGCAGGAGGGTGGAGATCTAGGCAGGCACAGCGCCTGGCACACAGCAAGGGCGGGAAAGACTCCTCCCTCTGCTAACCGCGGAGCCCTTTGTTAGGTCCCGAGACGCGGCGGCTCTGCCCGGCTTCCCAGGTCGGCCCCGGTCTCTGCTCCCCTCCTTTGCCTTTGGAATTTGCCCTCAGACCTGGACCCTACCAGGAAACAGCGGGATTGTCTGATGGAATTCTACGTGCAAACCGAGAGAGGTTTTGCCATAAATTCTAGTCCAGCCCCGGGACGAGGGCCACGCCTGGGTCCCTCTCCAGGCCACCCGCCCGCGTCCCGGACCCCCGGCCCAGGGCCTCCCGGTGCTGCCCCCAGGGCTGCCCCGGGGAGCGCTATGCAAATGAGATGCAAACTAGGCCAAGGCAGCCGCGGGGATTGGCTGCCGCGGGATACTCAGTCCGCCCAATCCCCGGCCGCCCGCCAGCCTGGGCGCCCCCGACCCGGGCCGGGTCCAGCCCGTAAATCAGTCCCGTCAGCGTTAATGGCTCCTGACTAATTGCCTGGACTTGGGCTCCGGGCTCGGGTCGCCAGCATTAAAATTCAATCAGGCCTAGCGCTGAGCTATTAAATATTCATTGGGAGAGCTTCCCGAAATCGGGCTGGGGGATGGGGACGGACTGGGTTGGAGGGACTACCCGAATCCCCGGCTCCCGAGGAGGTGCCACTCCTCCCCAGCGCGCTCTCAGCTTCTGCAGCGGCTGCCGGGCTTCCATTCTGCAGGGCCTGATTTCTCTCTGGAGACTTTAGGGAGACTGAGCCGCCCTGCAGAAGGAATGTTCAGTTATGCCAAGGGGCCTGTGTCTCCTCCACGCCCGGTCACCTCGCCGCACGACTGACTCTTCACCCAGTGCTCACCATGAGCTCCTTTTCATACTGGAACCTTAGGTCCCACCGGGAGTGGAATAGCTCCAGGGCACATAAGGCTTAATCTTTAGGAGGGCCCCGACTTCCCTGGCCCTGCTGCCGGGGCTTTATGGAGCTACACTGGCCATCCTCAGCATGGCTAGAGAGCATCAGTCTGGGAAGCACCGGGTCTGCGCTGGAAGGGAGGAGTGGGCTTTGCACAGGCCTCCTCTCCTCTTCCCTGCCCCCAGGAATGCAGCCTGTCCAAGCTCCTGGGCCCCTAGTCTGATGCTGAGCAGGCTGCCTGGAAGTTCTCAAGGAGGGTACCAAGGGGGAGGAGGCTGGGCCTGAGGGGGTCCTTGGGAGTGTCAGGTAGTTAAGCAGAAAGCGCACCCTCCACCCCCACACACACCATAGTCAGAGGGTTATGAAGACAGCTTAGCAGATGTGATGACAGCCATGGCCCAAGGACTGGGTGAGCCACTCAAATAAAGGGCAAGAGTTTTTCTAGCCCCTCTATGATATATTGCCACATCTCTTCATGCAGCAGCAGCGCTAGTCCCGCTAGTCCCGAGGCAAGGAGGTGTTTGGGTTGGGAGGAAGAGAAAGTCTCGGAAAGTGTGCTAGGAGAGACTCATTTCCCTCCGCTGGTTTTTCAGGGATTCCTCAGGAGCAAACCACCTGTTCACAGGGCTTGTCTCCTGCCCTTTGGACTGCTCCCTTCTTCTGGTGCCTGAGGATGGTGCAAGGCATGAACCCTGTGGGGCATGGGCGGAGGCTCCGACTGTCAGAGCCACAGAGCACCCGCAGACGCTGCAGGGGAGGGGTGGAGGCTGAGGATGCCGGTTTCTACAAGGCCAGCAGCCATCAGGACTCCAAGAGGGTTGTAAATTCAGGGAACACTGTTTTGGTGGACACTGGATGGAACTTCTCAGTCTGCTATCTCTGAGAGCATCAACCGTTGGCCCCGAAGGAAGCCTGGAATTCCTGCCTGAGAACCCCTACTCCCCCAGGGCTTAGATGATGATCTCCTTGCAGCAAGTGGGGGTCCAAGAAGCACCCTCTCTCCAGAAACCAGGCAGGCCCCAGGGCTGGGTGCAGGGCAGAATGTGTCTGGCAGCGATTAGGAGGGGAGCTGGGGCTGGGAGGCCTCAGGCTTCAGCGGGTCAGGAGTGACCCCAGCCAAGTGTCCGATTCCAAAGCCAAACGTCACAGGCAATCCAGGATTCCAAACTCACCCCGCGTGTGGTTCCCATTAGGGCTGGCTGGGGTCTTCCTGAAGGCCAGGCCAGATTCCTGCGCCCCTCCCCCAGCACAGCCCCTCCCTCTCCAGGCAATTTGGAATGTCTTACTAGCCCCATGGGGTGGCCTGCCAGCACCCACCTTTGGGGATTTCCAGGGGTATCCAACTCTAAATACACCTCTCCACTCACTAGAGGACAATTTTTTGCAATCCCTCAGAGGGGACAAAGGGATAGGGGACTTTAAACCTTTAGCTCCCAGGGTGGGCTAATTCCTGAAGATCCCTGCACTGTGCCTGGGGAATCTTCCCCATCTCCACGTCAGCCACTTTTGTTCAGGCCTCAGCCCCTCTGCCTGGACAAATGCAACTGCCCCCATTGACCTTCTGCTACCAGTCCATTCCTCCACACTGCCCCTGAGTCAGTGCCCAAAACTCAGGCGTGTTATTCAGATTCTTTCCCTCCTTGCAAAACTTCCAATAGCTCCCCAGCAACTCCGAAGCCATTAAAGACTGGTGGCCAGTGGGCCACATCTGGTCCCATTATGTTTGTATCCTGTGTAGTTAGGGCACTCACAGAATTAATTTTTTTGTTTCATTTTTTTTGAGATGGAGTGTCACTCTGTCACTCAGGCTGGAGTACAGTGGCACGATCTTGGCTCACTGCAACCTCCGCCTCCCAGGTTCAAGCGATTCTCCTGCCTCAGCCTCCCGAGTAGGAGAGACTACAGGTGTGTGCCACCATGCCTGGCTAATTTTCATATTTTTAGTAGAGACAGGGTTTCACCATATTGGTCACGCTGGTCTTGAACACTTGGCCTCGTGATCTGCCCACCTTGGCTTCCTAAAGTTCTGGGATTACAGGCATGAGCCACTGTGCCTAGTCAAAAAACTTTTTTTAAATAGTTGCCAACATTTAAAAGCCAGGAGGCAACACATACATCTACATTTATTTTTTAAAAAGTATTTTTTCGGCTGGGCGTAGTGACTCACGCCTGTAATCTGAACACTTTGGGAGGCCAAGGTGGGCAGATCACTACTTGAGTCCAGGAGTTTGAGACCAGCCTGGGTAACATGGCAAAATCTCGTCTCTACCAAAAAAAAAAAAAAAAAAAAAGCCAGATGTGGTGGCTCACGCTTGTAGTCCCAGCTACTCAGGAGGCTGAGGTGGGAGGATCGCTTGAGCCCGGTGGCAGAGGCTGCAGTGAGTTGAGTGGCATCACTGTACTCCAGCCTGAGTGACAAAGTAAAACCCTGTCTCAAAAAAAAAAAAAAAAAAAATTTAAAGGCGGAGTCTTACTTTGTTCCCCGGGCTGGAGTGCAGTGGTGCAATCATTGCTCACAGCAGCCTTAAGTCCTGGGGCCAAGTGATCCTCCTGCTTCAGGCTCCTGAGTAGCTGAGATTACAGGCTCCAGCCACTGCACATGACTCTATTTTTAAATTTTCTTGAAAACACTGGCAACATTTTGCATTCCTGGATGGCAACAACCGGCTGGGGCTGAGTAACGACTATGGCCGGCCTTGGGAAGGGATCCCTGGGGCTTACCTATGCACCATTGTGAGAATTCTGGAATCCTCACCAATCCCTATTGTTTCCCAGGTCTGAGGCCCAGATGAGTGAATAGCCTTTTTATCACTAGGCTGGCACTGGCCTTTTTATTTTACTTCTTGTCAGTTTCATGTCTTTAGTCATTTACGTTCCTATCTGCCCCTTCTTGCAGATACTTCAATTTGTTACAAAAAACTCAAGTCAAAATTCCTTGACCTGGTATTTGTGTCCCTTCAGACTCCCTTCACACATGGGTCCCATCCTTATCGCAGTCAACTCCTCCCCTCCAATGCTCTTGCAGATGCATCAAACTTGCCATGTTTCCCTGGGCTGCCATCTTTGCACACACTGCTCCTTCTTCCTGGAGCACCACTTCTCTTCCTTCTCTGGTGAACTTTTAAACTTTTTTAGAGGTGGAGTCTCAGTCTGTCACCCAGGCTGGAGTGCAGTGGCACAATCATAGCTCACTGCAGCCTCCAATTCCTGGGCTCAAGCAATCCTCCTGCCTCAGTCTCCAGAGTAGGTGGGGCTGCAGACACAGCGGGGTAATTTTTTTTCTCTTTTGAGATGGATGGTATCTCACTATGTTGCCTGGGCTGGTCCAGAACATCAGGCCTCAAACAATCCTCCCTGGGGCCCAGCCTCCCGACCCTAGTGAACTTTTATTCCTTCTTCTAACCCTAGTCCAGAAGCTGCTGACTCTGGGGCTTTTTCCTGATCCCTGCAGAAGTCAGTTACCCTCAGGTTGTCCAATGGTCCCTATGATTCCAGAATTCTCACAGTGTATCCCCTCCCTATAGTGACAGCCCCTCCAGGGTTTTGAGGAGGCCTGCTCTCGGCACCCCCAGGGGTCATTGTGCTGAGGAATCAGGCTATCAGGCTGGTGGCATCGAAGGTTAGGGGAAGGGGGTGTAGTTCAGTCCTGCAGGCGCTGGCCTCTGGGACAAACGCAGGTTTGTTGGAGTCAGCAAGGCTGCAGGAGAGGGAGGCAGCAGGCACCTTCTCTGCCGCAAGGTGAGGCTCTGGGTCCTGGGTGGGACAGTTGTCTGTGTCACCAGGGGACCGGGGCGAGTGGCTTCCTGTATGTACCAGGGCAGTCAGGTGCTCTCCGATACCCTGTGAGTGAAGTGAGCAGAAATGCAGAAGAAAAAGAAAAGGAGCAAAACATCAGAACTCAGGGTGCTGGGCAAAAGTGTTCTAATGAGAAAAATGTGGCAGATTATTTGTGATTCTGATAGCTCTGGGGGTGGATCCATAAACATTCCCCGAGTTCCTCCAATGCCCCCAGCACTGTCATCAGACATCTTCACCCCCTGAAGCCCATGTTGCTGAGACCCCAGGAAAGAGCCTTGATACCAGCCTCCCATCCCTGGCAGTCCCTGCCTCCTCAGGATCCCCAGCTCTGTCACAGCACCTTCCCAAGGCTAGGGCCAGGCCTGATGCCCCTGGTCTCCCCAGGCCTAACCACTCGCCCACCCGCAGGTGTTGCTTCCCAGACTGTGAAATCAAATCCTCTGGACACACCAGGAAGCAGGTACTGGGCCCCTCATCCCCATCTGGATGGGATGAGGACACAGCTCTGAGCGCTGCCCAGGGTTCCCCAGCCAGCGAGAACTTCAGCCCGCCAGGCCTGTCTCCTGCCCACCGGCTTCAGGCTCGGGCCTCGGCTTCTTTGCCTCCCTCCCACACAGCCCGGACGCGTCCGTCCAGTTCCGAGATCCAGATCCACGCGTCTGTATCCCGAGGCGGGCTTAACTACCCACCCATATGCTCGTCGGCGGAGCGAGTGACCGAGGGACAGCCCCCGTGCTTCCCACGGCCTGGCTCCACGAGGAGCAGACCCGGAACGGTGGGATTCTGTCTCGCAACGCGGTGTGGCTCCGACTGGGGCCCGCCACCCACCAAAGAGATGCCGGTGGGTGCTCTCGGTTCACCCCGCACTCGCCCCAGGGGGGCTCGCGGGCCACCTGAAGCTCCTGCCCTTCGGTGGCCAGGCCTGTCCGTAAAAGGGGGGCGTTCGTACGCGGGGGAGCGGGGCCGGCGCGCGAGCCTCGGAGCCTCCCCCAGTCTGTGGGGGAAGAGGAGGGAGGAGGGAGCAGATGGCAGCAATTACGGCGCGGACCCTCCCCCGCCGTAGCCTGGGGCCGGAAGATCAGCTCAGCAGCTCGCTCCGGCGTGAGGGGCGGCGGCCTCCCCAGCCGGAACCGGCGGGGCGGGGTCCGGGAGGGGCGGCTCCGGCCGCGGGGGCGCGGGCATGCCCGCTTCTAGGGGAGGGTGGTGTGAGGGCGCGGTGGAGACAGCTCCTTCTCCTGGGACTGGGGCTGAGAGATTCCCTTCGGAAAGGCCGAGTCTCGGCCGCTCCCCATCCCCAGAGTTGTTTCAGGACAGGGCCTCAGCCAGCCCCGGACCTGCAGGTCCTCAAAGTTACGAATATTTTCAGGTTGAGCCGATGGCCCAGGCTAGGGAGAGGGGAGCTGCACGGTTGTGCAGGTTGTGACCTATACAAGGTGGGAGGCGTGGTTGTGGGCGAATGGCATTACAAACTGGGCCTTGGCAGGTGCTGACTCGTTCTGAAGGAGAGCAGGGGGCACCATTTCTCACAAAGGTCTCGGTTGAGCCAGCCTGGCCTGCCCTTGATTTAGGGCTGCTGAGTGTAGACACGTGGGAGAGCAAATGGCTAGGGTTGGCCCCTGTGGGTCAGGGCCAGGACCAAAGAAGGCAGGGGAACTCTCCTGGCCCAGGGCAGAAACAACTGGATCAGTTGGGCTCCCTGGCCTTTCTTCCTTCTTCAATTCCTCTCCCACCCTCACCCTGACTGAGTCTTGTTCCTCTTTCTCTAACATAGTTCTTAAAACAGCCCCTGCCCCTGCCCCTCCCTCACTTCTCAACTTCCCAAGCTCCTGTTCCTTCTCTGCACAATCAAAAAGGCTCCTGTCCGCTCTCCCAGGGTCCCTGGCTATCAGTTCACACCTCAGGGAAAGAGACCTTTAGAAATACAAATCAGGAAAGCACCAGGACATGTCACTCCCCGATTAACATGGCTGCCCTGGGAAGGAAGCGCCAGCCTTTTCCCCCAGCGCCTACCTACACAGACCTCTCTTCCTATCCTCCCCACTGCCCAGACACTGCTCACACTGGCTGCCTTTCTGTTCCTTGAACTTGACAAGCTTTCCCCCACTTCTGGCCTTGGCCTTGCTGTTGCTTTTCCTGGATCGCTCTGCCCAGATTCTTCCCAAGAACGTCACCTTCCCATCATCCCTGACCACAATAATAAAGCAGCCCCAACTGCCCGATCCAGTCTGTCACTTAACCTTATATATTTCTTCCACAGGACTCACCACATTCTGTAATTATCTTTCTTATTCACTTGGCCTGTGGTCTGTTTCACTTACCAGAATGTTAGCTTCACGAACGCCGGGAACTTGTCTTTCTTGTTCTGTAGCACAATGCCTGGTGCAAACCAAGAAGCACTCAATACATGCTCCATACATTTCAGGAAAGGGGTCCCTGGGACCAAACTGGATGCTAGTTCATCTGGTCTCCTCTGAGAGGGCTTCACCCTGGGTGGGGCCGGCTATAAACCCCTGTACTCACCTGGTACACATCTAGATCCCTTGCACACACAGGCAGACCCATGGCTTACTATAACAATAATCTTGGCTGACAGCTAATCAGCTGACACTTGAGTGCTTCCTGTGTGCCAGACATCATTCTAAGTGCTTTACATAGTTTAATCCATACAATCCTCCTGTGAAGTAGACACTAACATCCTCAGTTTACAAGCAGACATACCACACACACAGATCCACACCATGACACACAGGCAGCATAAGCACTGAATTCATTATTACCATCCAACAGATAGATGAGCGGGGTAAAGAGATAAGGGTGAGCCTGGGACATTTAAGAACTACTGCGGGAAGATGGGAAGAACACCAGGGAAGGCTCAGCATGGGGGTCAGCACAGGGCCAGCTGGGCAGGGTGGTACAAGAGGAAGTTGAGCCTCAGCCCACACCCGTATCCTAGGTCCCCACAGCACTTGGAACAGTGCAGAGGAAAGAGGCTGATTCCTGGTTCAGTTCTGCCACCCACCAGAGGGGTGATCTTGGGCAACCATGTACCCTCTTGAGGCCACATTAGCAAAACGGTGGGGGAGGTGTACATAATATCTGTCTCCCAGGGCTCCCACCAGGATCAGACTCTGAAATGCTCATGAAAGCCGTGTAGGGCTTGCTGATGAAAGGATGCAGGTTGCCAGCTGGGAAAACTGGGACTGGAGCTATGCTTTGGCTCTTCTGGAACCACAGCTCACTGCTGTATGGCCCTCCAGAGTGAAGGGTTGGGGGATCAGCTGGGTCTCACCAACATTGCCTGCTCTGTAGCTGGCCTGGTGCACAGCTAGAATTCCATAGGTGTTTGTGGAGTGAAAGTCTAGGTGAGGGAATGACCAGGGCATAGGTAAAGGAGGAGAATGAATACATAAGCGAGAGGCAGAGTGAATGAAGCAGGGACTGGAGACCGCCCTCTGCCTCTGAGCCTCAGTTTCTTCATCTGTGAAAGCCAGTGGTGGGGGCTTGGCCGACTTCCGTCTCTGGGCTCCGGTATGGATCAGATGAGATGGGGCCACTCCATGGAAGCCCCTCCTTGCTATCTATGCAGGGCGCCCAGGGTGGAGGGGAGAGCTGAAGTTACCAGTGGTCCTCCCCTCCCCCGGAATTTATAGATTCCTCATTGTCCTGCACAAAGGCCTTCTTGAGGAAGGGGCGGGGTGGGCAAGGAGACAGGAGAATTAGAAAGGCAGAGGCTGAGCAACAACCAGCCACACCCAAGGCCCCATAAATCTGCCCAGGCCCCTGTAAGATGGACTTGCTTTGCTGCACTTGAAGCGGCTTGCAGAGCTTCTGCTGCTGGGATCAGCTCACCTTCCTCACAGCTCTGGAGCCTCAGCAAGGTGGGAGGTGGAGGTGCGGGGACATGAAGACAAGACCTGGCGGTCAGGGAGGGGTGACTCGCATTGCTTTGTCCCTCTGACCTCAGAAAGTCCTTGGTCTTGTTCTTGTGCTGTCCCCTGTAATTCTAGTACACTGCTGTTAGCTCTGAGCTGAAAAATGAGCTTTCTATGGGTATTCTGAGTCTCTTTGTGGGAGGGGGTCTGGAGGCCCAGACTCTAAAATGGCCTCTCCCCCCCCCCGCCCACTCTGGCCTCTGGGTAGCGGGGGGGAGGCTGAGGGAGGAATTGACAGATGGCGCAGTGTTAACAGATGACTGGAAACAAAATTACTCAGCTACCGTGTCTCCACCTTCCCCATGGAAGGGGATGACCTTCACACTGGAAACAGACAATGACCTCGATCGGGAGGGTCTCAGAGGGCAGGGAAAGAGAGAAGTGATGGGGAATTAGGGCACCTCGAACAGGTGTACAAAAGACCTGACTCGGAATCCCATCTCTGCCACACACCAACTGAGTGATCTCAAGCAGATCTCACAGAGTCTCTGTTTTCTCATCTGTAAGATGGGTCGATGAAAACCCTTGTCTTATCTTCCTCACTGTCTTTTATGAACATGATATGGATTCTGTGTTTGAAAAAATGGGCTTTAAAGACTTGTGAAGGTGTAAAAATGTAAGAGGTTGTTTACTAGAAACTCTAAGCTCCAGCCTACTAGTTGTTCACAGAATCTTTTTAAAAACTTGTTTTTCCTTATGACAAAATACAATAGAGTAGAAAACATCACAGTGCTTTACAGAGTTTTATGAAACATTAGTTACATGTGCATTCATATGTCCTGGGTCCAGATGTAAATGTATTTACTGTGGATGATGGTCAAGAAAGTGAAATACTCAGAGTAGAGAATATTCTTTAGTGATATCTCCAGAAGAGAATGGTGGATGAATGGAAACTGACAACGTGAAATATACCAGGTTAAACATAAATGTAAAAATTTTGCAAACAAAAATGCACACCAGGTCTGAGCAGCTCTGTGTTAAGAGGTTGGTGGCGATGGGTGGAAGGACTTACTTAGGACTCTGACTGCCCTTTTGGTGGACAATGAAGCTCTCTCTGCTTTGGAAGGTGCCTTGAGCCTGAATCCTGAGGATGCTGTCCCTGAAGGCCCACTAGGAAATGACTGTGACTCCTTCACCATGGCCCTGAGCTGTGCCAGAGAGAATGGGTTATTCAGTGAGAATCTTGAATGTCATGTGTCTGGACCTCCCCTCCAATCCACTAGAAGTGCAGAAGAATCTGCAACAGGTATGCTGTAGTGGTGGTCATGACACCCCTGCCTGAACTTCACCCATGACCCTCGTTCTCACCCCCACCCCAGGGGTCATAGTCCAGTGAGGGTGAGCTGGTCAGAGCGGACCCTAAATCAATCCCAGACCTTCCTGGCCAGCATTGAGTTATGAGCTGTGGTTTTTGTGATGTAGATCATGGTTGGGGAATAGGGGGCATGACCTACGGCAGGTCACACGGGACCCCTAGAAGGGGCCAGAGCCGGGGTCAGAGGCTACCTCCTCCATTCTCTGCCCTGCTCTGCTGGGTCCTATCCTGCATCTAGTCCTTCAGCTGGGCTGGGCCATTTCCCCACTGACTGCCAGCTCAGCTGTAACTGCCACCAAGCCTAGAGGCTGGGAGGAGAAGGGCTTCTGCTGGAGAAAGATCCCAGAAGAAAGGAAAAGGATGAGATGACACAATATTTGGTTTCCTAAAGGTGGCTGGTCCATGCTCCAAACCAGACTCAAAAGTTTCCGGACCCCCTTCTCTGTAGATTTGCCCCTAAACCCCGCCCCCACCGGCCCACCACCAACCTTCTCTTCTAATTGAATTCCTCAAGTCAAGACTCAGCAAAAACGCAGCCCAAAGGATTAGATGGCTGGAGATAAGGCATAGCAGTCAGGGAGCAAAGTAGGGAGAACCAAGCCGTGCTCCAGACAGTGTATGTTATCAGGGCTTAAGAGACACCATCAGAGGGAGAGAGAGATGGAAAGAGCCAGACGGTGAGATGGGAAAGATCAAGCTGAAGAAAAGGGGAAGACAGGCAGACAGAGGAGTACCAGCAGAAGACACTGAAGACAGTGACTGAGAAACTGGGGCGGCAGGCAAAGGAACATCCTTGTGAACTCCCATCAGACCCCGAGGCTGAGAGGTCCAAAGAAGGGTAATCCGTAAAGTGCCTTTGCTTTTAATCCTTAAGACCACCAGCCTGAGACTGTATCTGTATCATCCAGGATGCTATCCATTATTTTACACATTAACCAACAACCTCCATGCTCCACTAACACAGTCATCTCTATCAGCAAAGACATACACAGGGTCAAGACCCGGCCTGGGGAACTTGGCAGGGGCTGGGAAGGGATCCCTATGGGGTCCTCTTGAGGAGGGAGGCTTGGACAGGGCGCTTCGGGACAGGGCATCGATGCAGGTAGAAGGTAAAAGAATCCTCACAGTTGGCCAGGTGTGGTGGTTCACAGCTGTAATTCCAGCACCGTGGGAGGCTGAGTTGGGCGGATCACCTGAGGTCAGAGTTCAAGACCAGCCTGGCCAACACGGTGAAACCCCATCTCCACTAAAAATACAAAAATTAGCCAGGTTTGGTGGCTATAATTCCAGCAACTCAGGAGGCTGAGACAGGAGAATCGCTTGAACCTAGGAGGTGGAGGTTGCAGTGAGCCAAGATGGCGTCACTGCACTCTAGCCTGGGCTACAAGAGTGAAACTCTGTCTCAAAAAAAGAAAAAAAAAATACAAAAGTTAGCTGGCTGTGGTGGGTCACGCCTGTAATCCCAGCTACTCGGGAGGCTGAGGCAGGAGGACCGCTTGAATCTGGGAGGCAGAGGGTTGCAGTGAGCAGAGATCTTGCCATGGCACTCCAGCCTGGGCAACAGAACAAGGCTCCGTCTGAAAACAAAAAAAAAAAAAAGAAAAGAAATTCTCACACTCTGGGTATCCATCCAGGTTAGCTAAAGCTGATCTACAGAAATAACTCCCTTTCCTTTGGGCCAGAAACAGAACCCCATCACCCTCCTGTGTGTCTGCCCTGCCAAGACCGTGACCCTGCACCTGATCCTGGAACCCTCAGCTATAGCCTCAAGCCTGTGGGGTGGGGACGCTCTTCCAATTCCTGCCCAGGCCTGCCACCTGCTGGCTGACAGTGGCCTCGAAGTAACAGGACCCTTGCTGAGGCTGGGGTTATCGTGCTCGAAGTAGCTTCTCTGGGCTTCCGGGATAGAAGATTTGAAAAGCAAAATGTGAAATCTTTTTTCACCTACCTAGGTGTTCTTATGGCCTCTCGGCACAGGTTAAAGACTTCCTGTCACTGACCATCACTCCTGCTTGATGCTGGGGCTGCTCTTCAGGTCAAAGGAGAATCTGGCGGGGAACTCACTTTTACTGAATGGCTGACAAGGTACTAGATGCAGGAGATACAGAGATGACCTAAGTGAGAATAGCCAAGAACGAGATTAATGATAACTAGTGTGAAAAACGCAAGCGCTGAACTGTGTGCCTGACGCAGAGTAGTTTTTTTGGTTTGTTTTTTGTGTGTTTGTTTTGGTTTTATTTTTGAGACGGAGTTTTGCTCTTGTTGCCCAGGCTGGAGTGCAATGGTGTCAGCGCAACCTCCGCCTCCCGGGTTTAAGCGATTCTCCTGCCTCAGCCTCTCGAATAGCTAGGATTACAAGCATGCGCCATCACGCCCAGCTGATTTTGTATTTTTTAGTAGAGACAGGGTTTCTCTATGTTGGTCAGGCTGGTCTGGAACTCCCAACCTCAGGTGATCCTCCCGCCTTGGCCTCCCAAAGTGCTGGGATTACAGGCGGGAGCCACCGCGTCTGGCGAGTAGTTTTCAATTCATAGACAGGGAAATATTTCTGATTCTTTTATTTTTTTTCTATCATTACCAAGTAGTTATCTAGGTGGAAGATTCAAACATTATACAACTTTAAAAAGCAACCCCTTTCTTCACCTTTCTCTTTAAGTTAAACACGTTTTAAAGAGCGTCATTGTGTCTAGAGGTTCTCCATGGAGGCTGTACATTAGAATCACACGGGGAGATTTTAAAAATCCTGTTGCCCAGGTTGTGCCCCAGACCAATTATCTCAGAATCCCTGGAGTGGGCTCCAGGCATCACTATTTCTAAAAAGTCCTTAAGTGATTACATTGTGCAGCCAATGTTAAGAATGACCATTCTGGCAGGGCACGGTGGCTCATGCTTGTAATCCCAGCACTTTAGGACGCCAAGTAGGGTGGATTGCTTGAGCCCAGGAGTTACCAGCCTGCACAACATAGCAAGACTCCATCTTTTCAAAAAATACAAAAATAAATTTGCTGGGCGGGCTAATACATGCCTGTAGTCCCAGCTACTCGGGAGGCTGAGATGGGGGGATTGCTTGATCCCAGGGAGGTCAAGGCTGCAGTGAGCTATGATTGTACCACTGTGCTCCAGCCTGGGTGACAGAATGAGATCCTGTCTCAAAAAAAAGGAATGGCCATTCCAGCATTTACAAAAAATGTAAATAGCCAGCCTCTCTCTGTCTCTGTCTCTCTCTCCTCTCTCTGTCTCTCTCTCTCTCTCTCACACACACACACACACACACACACACAGACACACACACACATATAGTAGAGATGGGGGTTTCATTATGTTGCCCAGGCTGGTCTTGAACTCCTGGCCTCAAGTGTACATATATATGTGTGTGTGTATATGTATATAATATATGTGTGTGTTTGTGTGTGTGTGTCATTACATTTGGCTTTTTTTTTCCAACCATGAACAACATGGCTCAGAGAGATTTTCAGGGCAACCCATGTAGAGATTTATCTTATTCTCCTTGAATGGAAGTGTAATCTACACATGCCGTACTCCCTCTAACCCTTCCTCTAATGATGAACATTTAAATTGTTTCTAAATTTTTTTTTTACTGTTACAAACAATGCTTCAAGGTATATTCAGTATATCTTTGTTTCTTTGATTTTTTTTTTTTTTTGAGATGGAGTCTCGGCTCTTATTGCCCAGGCTGCAGTGCAGTGGCGCAATCTTGGCTCCCTGCAACCTCTGCCTCCTGGGTTCAAGTGATTCTCCTGCCACAGCCTCCTGAGTAGCTGGGATTACAGGCATGCACCACCATGCCCAGCCAATTTTTGTATTTTTAGTAGAGACGGGAGTTTCTCCATGTTGGTCAGGTTGGTCTCGAACTCTTGACCTCAGGTGATCTGCCAGCCTCTGCCTCCCAAAGTACTGCTATTATAGGCTTGAGCCACTGCACCTGGCCATTTAAAATTTTTATTTTATTATTTATTTGTATTTATTTATTTTGTAGAGATGGGGTCTCACTGTGTTGCCCAGGTTGCCCAGGCTGGTCTTGAACTCCTGGCCTCAAGCAATCCTCTTGCTTCAGCCTCCCAAAGTGCTAGGATTATAGGCATGAGCCACTGTGCCAGGCCTACTTCATTTATCTTTGCTCACATATACAAGCACTGTGTTGAAAAAGATTTCTAAAAGCTGAATTTCTGGGTCAATGTGTATGTACATTTGTTATTTTGATAGATACTGTCAAAATGCCTTCCAAAAATACTTCACCAATTTACATTCCTCCCACAGTGTAAGCACTTAATATTATTAATGTTTAATTTTTGCTAAATTCATGGGCCAAAAGTAATATTACATTGTTATTTTAATTTGCCTTTTCCTGCCTATTTGTGAGGTTAAGCATCTTTTCATATATTTACTGGCTGTTTGTATTTCTTCTATGAATTAATTGCCCATGCTATTTGCCCATTACCTATTGTGCTTTTTTTGTTTTGTTTTAAGATGGGGTCTTGCTCCATTGCCCAGGCTGGAGTGCAGTGGTGCAATCTTAGCTCACTGCAACTTCCATCTTCCAGGCTTAAGCCAACCTCTCAGACTCCTGAGTAGCTGGGACTACAGGCATGGGCCACCATGCCTGGCTAATTTTTTTTTTTTTTTAATTTTTGGTAAAGACAGGGTTTTGCCACGTTGCCCAGGCTGGTCTCTAACTCCCGGCCTCAAGGGATCTGCCTGCCTTGGCCTCCCAGAGGGCTGGGATTACAGGTGTGAGCCGCCGCATCTGTTCCCAGTTAGGCTTTTTTGTAATTAATTAGGAATAGAGGAAATTCTATTTGCAATAATATGACTGGCTGGATTCTGGACTGATCTTTCTGCATGAAGCAAGTAAAAATGCTGGTTAAGATATGCAAATTATTTTACAAGCATAGATGAGCCGGCCAGATAGCAAAGAAGTATTGGGTTAAAGTCTAAGGGAAGACAGGAACTCAGGGAAACAGACAAAAAAATCCTTTAGTGTGAGGATATTTGTCAAATCAGGCAAATTTGAACCTCAACTTTCACAGTCTCTATTTGTTGTTGTTGTTGTTGTTTGTTTTATTTTTGAGACAGTCTTTCACTCTTGTTGTCCAGGCTGGAGTGCAATGGCGCGATCTTTGTTCACCGCAACCTCTGCCTCCCGGGTTCAAGCGATTCTCCTGCCTCAACCTCCTGAGTAGCTGGGATTACAGGCACGTGCCACCATGCCTGGCTAATTTTTCTATTTTTAGTAGAGATGGGGTTTCACCATATTATCCAGGCTGGTCTCGAACTCCTGACCTCATGATCTGCCTGCCTCAGCCTCCCAAAGGGCTGGGATTATAGGCATGAGCCACTGCACCCGGCCAACACAGTCTCTATTTTTGATGGAATCAAAGTAAGCAATCTAATAGGAGATTCTCTAAAAAGCTGTGACTCCAAAGGGTTCATCCTTCATGTAAAATTGAACCAGAAATAAATCCATCCCTCTGTCACATCCAGAGGATTTTAACGAAAGCTGCCTCTGTGCTGAGCTGATAGAGAGGCTGTGTCCCTGAGTTTTAACCACAGTTGACCTTTGTGCTGATTTGTAGCCCTGGATGATCCAAAACTATACAAGTTAGGTATTTCGTTTGAAGTGGGTCAGGACTGGTTAGCACCTCTACATGCCTGGCAGGAAAAAAAAAACAAAACATATTCTCTGAAGGAAAATACCTGGGTTCTCAGCCTCAAGAAATTTCCAACATCATTTTCTAGGGAACATAATAAATAGATCACAGGGGAAAAAAATCTCTAGGCTGGGCCTGGTGGCTCATACCTGTAATCCCAGCACTTTGGGAGGCCGAGGCGGGCAGATCACCTGAGGCCAGGAATTCGAGACTAGCCTGGCCAATATGGTGAAACCCCGCCTCTAGTAAAAACAAAAAAAATTAGCCAGGTGTGGTGGCACGTGCCTGTAATTCCAGCACTTTGGGAGGCCAAGGCGGGCAGATCACGAGATCAGGAGATCAAGACCATCTGGCTAACATGGTGAAACCCTGCCTCTACTAAAAATACAAAAAATTAACCAGGCATGGTGGCACGTGCCTGTAGTCCCAGCTACTTGGGAGGCTGAGGCAGAGAATCGCTTGAACCCGGAGGTGGAGGTTGCAGTGAGCTGAGATTGTGCCGCTGTACTCCAGCCTGGGTGACAAAGTGAGACTCCGTTGCAAAAAAAACAAAAAAAAAAAGACAAAAAAAAAAAAAACAAAAAATTAGCCAGGCATGGTGGCATGCACCTGTAATCCCAGCTACTCAGGAGGCTGAGGCAGGAGAATCACTTGAACCTGGGAGGTGGAAGTTACAGTGAGCCGAGATTGCACCTTTATGCTGCAGCCTGGGCAACAAGAGTGAAACTCTGTCTCAAATAATAATAATAATACATTAAAAATTTTTTAATATTTTTGAAAAGAAAAGACAATCTTTTAAGGAAACACACTGAACTCTCAATAAGACAATGAAAGCTAGAAACCGGTGAAATACTTTCCACGTATCATGGCACTCAACAGCTGAAAAATACACAGTCTTTAAGGCACACATTTGGCAAAATCCAATCATATACTAGATCATAAAGCAAGTCTCAATTGATTTTAAAGGTTTGACCACAGTGCTAGAAATAAGTAACAAAAAATAATTTCCGTATGTTTGAAAGTTATTAAAGACATTTCTAAATAATTCATTGGTCAAAGAGGAAATAATAATGGAACAACTAAAGTAGTATTTAACAGGAAACGTAAAGTCTAAAAGGCTTATATTCAAAGACTTGAAGAAAGGATGAAAATTAATAAGCTACACACATATCTCAAAAAATTAGAAAATAAGAGTAAGTCCATTCCTAGACATACACTCAATAAATACTTTGTTTTTTTAAAAGACGAAGTCTCAATCCAGCCGCCCAGGCTATAGTGCAGTCATGCGATCTTGGCTTACTGTAGCCTCAACCTCCCAGACTCAGGTGATTCTCCTGCCTCAGCCTCCCAAGTAGCTGGGACTATAGGCAGGTGCCACCAAGCCTGGCTGATTTTTTCATTTTTACTAAAGACACAGCTTGGCCATGTTGGCCAGTCTGGTCTCAAACTCCTGGGCTCAAGTGATATGCCAGCCTTGGCCTCCCAAAGTGCTGAGATGATAGGCATGAGCACTGTGCCTGGACTCAAGGAATACTTTTTTCTTTTTTGAGACAGAGTTTCGCTCCTGTCACCCAGGCTGGAGTGCAGTTTCACTGTCTCAGCTCACTGCAACCTCCGTCTCTTGGGTTCAAGTGATTCTCCTGCCTCAGCTTCCTGAATAGCTGGGATTAGAGGCATGTGCCCAGCTAATTTGGTATTTTTAGTAGAGACAGGGTTTCACCATGTTGGCCAGGTTGGTCTCAAATTCCTGACCTCAGGTGATCCATCTGGCTCAGCCTCCTGAAGTGCTGGGATTACAGGTGTGAGCCATCGCGCCTGGCCACCAAGGAAAACTTTTTCAGAAACAACCATGCAAGAGTGTTCATAGTGGGCTGGGCGTGGTGGCTCACGCCTATAATCCCAGTACTTCAGGAGGCCGAGGCGGGCGGATCACGAGGTCAGGAGTTCATAGACCAGCCTGTCCAATACAGTGAAACCCTATTTCTACTTAAAAAAATACAAAAATTAACCAGGTGTTGTGCACATGCCTGTAGTCCCAGCTACTCAGGAGGCTGAGGCAGGAGAATCGCTTGAACCCGGGAAGCGGAGGTTGCAGTGAGCTGAGATTGTGCCACTGCACCCCAGCCTAAGTGACAGAGTGAGACTCCATCTCAAAAAAAAAAAAGAGTTCATTTTATAATAGCAGAAATTGGATACATCCCAAATACTCATTAATAAGACAGTGCATAATAACCGTGGTACATCAATGCAATAGAGTCTTATACAGCAATCAAAATGAATAGACCATAGTAACACACAACAATGTGAGTGAATCTTAGCAATATGATAATAAATGATAAAAGTAGACAGCGAATACTACATAAAGCATTATATGCTTTTAAATAAAATAGCTAAAGTTGTGTATGTATATATGCATAACACATATACTCTGAAGAAATATACAAAGAGGCAATAAAACTATATGTAAAGGAGAGCAAAAGAGTAATGGATATGAGACTAGGATTATAGCTGCCTTGGAGGAGGAGAGGCAGGAGCTATATCAGAGAAATCATGCTAAACTGTAAAGTATTATCAACTTTTAGGCCAGGCGTGGTGGCTCATGCCTGTAATCCCAGAACTTGGGTGGGATTGACTCACAGTTCCGTAGGGTTGGGGAGGCCTCAGGAAAGTTACAATCACGACAGAAGGGGAAGCAATCACAACCTCTTTCACAGGGCAGCAGGAAGGAGAAGTGCCCTGTGAAAGGAGAAAAGCCCTTTATAAAACTATCAGATTGCCAGGCACGGTGGCTCACGCCGATAACCCCAGCACTTTGGGAGGCCGAGGTGGGCAGATCACCTGTGGTCAGGAGTTGAAGACCAACCTGGTCAACATGGTGAAATCCTGTCTCTACTAATAATACAAAAAAAATCAGTGGGGTGTGGTGGCTCATACCTGTAATCCCAGCTACCTGGGAGGCTGAGGCAGGAGAATTGCTAGGACCCAGGAGGCAGAGGTTACAGTGAGCAGAGATTGCACCATTGCACTCCAGCCTGAATGACGAGTGAAACTCCATCTCAAAAAACAAACAAACAAACAAAAAAACCAACAGATCTTGTGAGAACTCACTCACTATCACAAGAACAGTATGGGAGTGACTGCCCCCATGATTCAATTACCTCCCATTGGGTCCCTCCCATGACAGGTGGGAATTATGGGAACTATAATTTGAGATGAGATTTGAGTGGGGACACAGCCCAACCATGTCAGTCCTCATATGGTGGAAGGGGTAAGGCAGCTCTCTGGGGTCTATTTTATAAAGGCACTAATCACTCCCTAAAAAGTCCCACCTCCTAATACCATCACCTTGAGGGTTTAGGATTTCAACATATGAATTCTGGGGGGAAGCAAACACTCAGACCATAGCATATCCCATGTTCAGGGAGGAGAGAAGATCTAACATTATGAGGCCGTCAATTTTCTCCAAATTCATCTATAAATTCAAATAAATTCCTATCAAAACCCTAGCAAAGATTTTAAAAGAACCGAACAATCTCATTTGCAATTTTATATGAGAGAATAAAAATCATTTTTGAAAAAGAAAATCAGATATGGAGCACTCACTCTATCAGGTAGTCAGAGAGGCTACAAGGCTACAGTAATGAAATCACTGCCACATTGGCATAGGAATGGCTGTAAGAGATGTAAGACGCTGTAAGAGAACTGAAACATAGCATAAAACATAAAAGAACTCAACATTTATACGTGATAAAAATGACACCGCAAATCAACGCAGAGAGAATTGTTTAACAGATGGAGTTATCTTGGTAAATGGAGAAAAAATAAGGTTGGATCCTTTATTGGTCTGCTCAGGTTGCCTTAACAAATTACACAGGCTGGATGACTTACACAACAGAAATGTATTTTCTCACAGTTCTGGAGGCTAGAAAGCCAAGATCAAGGTGTCAGCAGGGTGGGTCTCCAGAGAAGCCTCTCCCTGGCTTGTAGATGGTACCTTCTGACTATGTCCTCACATGGCCCTTTTTTAAATTTAATTTTATTTTTTTTGAGACGAAGTCTCACACTGTTGCCCAGGCTGTAGTGCAGTGGCACGATCTCAGCTCACTGCAATCTCCGCCTCCTGGGTTCAAGCAATTCTCCTGCCTCAGCCTCCCGAGCAGCTGGGACTACAGGCGTGCGCCACAACGCCTAGCTAATATTTTTGTATTTTTAGTAGAGACAGAGTTTCACCATGTTGGCCAGGATGGTCTCGATCTCCTGACCTCGTGATCCGCCGGCCTCGGCCTCCTAAAGTGCTGGGATTACAGGTGTGAGTCACTGCGCCTGGCCCTCACATGGCCTTTTCTTGTGCAGGCACAGACATAAGAGTGTTCTCTCTGTGGTGTCTCTTCCTCTTCTTGTAAGGACAACCGTTCTATTGGATTAGGGCCCTACCCTGCCCTAATAACCTCATTTAAACTTAATTACTTCCTTAAAGACCCTATCTCCAAACACAGTTATTTTTGGAGTTAGGGCTTCAATATATGAATTGGAGTTTGTTGGGGGAGACATAATTTAGTCTATAACAGATTATTTCTTCAATATTATAAAAGTGAATTCCAGATGAATTAAAGACTAAATATTAAAAATAAAACTGCAAGAGTAATAAAAGAAATGAAGATCTCTTTGTGATCTTAGAGTAGAAAATTCTTATTAAATAAGACCCTAAAGCACAAAGTATAAGGAGAAATTCTGATGAATTTAAGCATGTTGAAATTCAGAAGTTATTTCAATGAAGGCCACTACAGATAAACCTAACAGAAAGATTTATATAATACAGTTGCCTCATCTATAACCCATCTGACGATGAGTTTATTATCTAGAGTAGTAAAAGGACTTTCTGAAAAATCAATAAGAAAAGTATAGGAAAATTCAATAGAATACTGGGCAAAGGCCATGAATGGTCAATTCACAAGAGGGAAAACTCAATTCAGCAGGGCATGTGGAGAGATGCTCACCTTGTTGATAATGAGAAAAATCCAATATAAAATAGCGATGTCACTTTATAGTTCTGTTCTATCAGATTGGCAAATATTAGAAGGCTGAATAATGACAAGTGTTGTCTAAGACAGAGGGAGACTCTTAGGCACTGCTGGTGGGCACACATGGTGAAACAGAGAGCAATCTGAGAGTATCCGCTCAATAAGTGTGTATGTGCCTGTGATCTCATGATCTCAGAGACCCCAGTGGGTCCACAGCTAGATTCGTATGAGAGTGTTCACTTTGGCATGATTTGTAGTGACAGGAAGTTGGAGGCAACCTAGGCATCTATCTCAGGAAGAAAGGATAGGTTAAATGAGGTAGATGTACACTATGGAATTCTATAAGCAGGATGAAGAGGGAAGAAAGAAAGAAGTAAAATGGTGCACTCCACATCTTTTATCAAGATAGCATGAGCTTTTTCCTAGAATCCCTACTCATTAGACTTCTGTTTGCATTTATTTATTTATTCAGAGACAGTATCTCACACTGTCACCTAGGCTGGAGTGCAATGGCATGATCTCGACTCACTGCAGCTGCTGCCTCCTGGGTTCAAGTGATTCTCCTGCCTCAGCCTCCCGAGTAGCTGGGATTACAGGTGCCTGCCACCGTGCTTGTCTAATTTTTTGTATTTGTAGTAGAGATGGGGTTTCACTATGTTGACCAGACAGGTCTTGAACTCCTGACTTCAGGTGATCCGCCCACCTTGGCCTCCCAAAGTGCTGGGGTTATAAGCATGAGCCACCATACCTGGCCCCGTTTGCATTTTATTGGCCAAAATTACATTACATGGTTACACCTAACTTAAAGGTGATTATCTAACAGGGATTGTGTTAGATAATCAGAGATGTCCGGCTCATCATCTGTTAGATTTTTTCTAACTGCTGCATAGAATTCCATAGTGTGCATCTACCACATTTTGCTGTGATGGCTAGAGGTTTAGCAGCCATCTTGTGCCTAGGAGGAAAAGTCAAGAGAATCCCAGAGAAGGCCCCTGACATCATCAAGATCAAGTTTCTTTTTTAATTCTTCATCTAAGACAGTGGAAGAGGTGATTTATTTTATGGTTGTTACACTTGGACACAAGTAAACACAGAAATAGTACAGAATGTCACAGGTCCAGGGCAAAGGACCAACATGGGCGGTTTTGGTTATGAGCGAGGTGATCGGCGATCAGATGGCGATGAAGTTCTAGATCCATTGAGACAAGCTCTAGACAGTAGCGTGCAGTCCCACAACTTGTACCGGCATCCCCAGCGTCTGGCATCCCATGTTTCTGCTCCTGTGGCCTCCACAGTGCAACAAGCTAGCGGTTTACTTGGACCTCTGCCTCATCTTTCTTCTTTTGCGCTTCAGCCTGAGCATTCGTTTCTTCCTCCACTTGGCTCTCATGGCGCAGAGGTTTCCAAAAAAAAATGGTGCTAAGGCTGAGAGATCATCAAGTTTCTTAACCAACACCAACCGTTTCCTATTCCTGAACCTCTTATGTATAAAATAACAAACCTCTCTTTGTTTAAGCTACAGGTGCCAGCGTTCAATTGCTGACCACAAAAATAAATCTGATTAGTTTAAACAGAAAGGAATGGAGAAGCAGTCTTAGGTCCAGGAACAATCCCCCTACCCGACCCGGCGTCAAGAGTCACATGACCTCTGCCCGTGATTGAGAAAACAACGGTCACTACTACAGGAAGCTGATGAGTCAGGAAACTGCTCACCAGAGCCTCGCTGCTGCTGCCATGACCTGTGACAGCAAAACGGATGTCCCATGCTATGTAGCTCTGTTCCAAATTTATATCTTGCACAAGAGCAGAACCCAAACCACAGAGGCATAGCTCAAGTGAATCTGGGAAGTGTTGTTTTAACTTTCCGGCTTCTGCAACTCAGAAGAAACACTGAAAGGAGTTTTAGGTTGATGTTGAGCAGTCCATCTGTTATAGACTACACACCACTGAGGTCAGCTTTCGATTACTTACAACTAAACGTACACCCAACTGATACACTACACATAAAGCAACAAGGATGGATCTTAAAAACACAGTATTTTGAACTCAAATATTCTGGAAAAAAAAAAAAAAAAAACAGTATTGGCCAGGTGCAGTGGCTCATGCCTGTAATCCTAGCATTTTGGGAGACTGAGGTGGGTGGATCACCTTAGGTCAGGAGTTCAAGACCAGCCTGGCCAACATGGCGGAACCTGGTCTCTACCAAATATACAAAAAACGTTAGCCAGGCGTGGTGGTGCACGCCTGTAATCCCAGCTACTCGGGAGGCTGAGAAGGAGAATCGTTTGAATCCGGTAAGCGGAGGTTGCAGTGAGCCGAAAACCCCCCGCTGTATTCCAGCCTGCATAATGGGAACGAGACTCCATCTCAAAAACAAACAAACAAACAAAAAACAGTATTAAGTTAGAAAGAAAACACTAACAGAGTAAGTTCTGTAGCACAATTCATAACATGTTAGTTAAAAACACATAATGCATACAAGCAGGGCATGCTGGCTCATGCCTGCAATCCCAGCAATTTGGAAGGCCAAGACAGGAGGATCACTTGATGCCAGGAGTTCAAGACCAGCCTGGGCAACAAAGTGAGCCAACCATCTCTACATAAAAAAATTAGACGAGCGTGGTGGCACACCTCTACGAGCTTCTCGGGAGGCTGAGGTGGGAGAATCGCTGAAGCCCAGGAGTTTGAGGCTGCAATAAGCTATGATCATGCCACTCCACTCCAGCCCAGGTGACAGAGTAAGACCCTGCCTCTAAAAAGAAAAAAGAAAAAAACACATACACAAATCAATACTATATTTCAATGAAATGTATTTTCAAGGATGTACAAGAGCCAGTTGGTAAAGGGTGGAGGAGAATGGGATGTGGGGATTAAGGGTGAAAGAGAGAAACTAAATAAAGTAAAACAAAACAAGGGAGAGGTCTTGTACAGTCTGATGATGGGAGTGATACCAATGGAGGAATATCGTTGGCTCAATTTCCTACATCTGAGGTCCAAAACCAATCCATCAAGCTTAATATGTAATATCAATATTAAGGAATATTTTGATAACAATTTATCATTATATTAACAAATCATTTAATTTAAATATTTCATATTTATCACCGTGAAACTAATCTATTAAATTTAATATGTTATAATTTGGCGCCAATCCCTCCCTCACTACTGCCTGCCACACTCTGTGCCCTGACTGCCCCCCTGCACTAGACACATAATGTCTGTACTCATAATTTTGTTTGTTTGTTTTGTTTTTTGAGATGGAGTTTCGCTCTTGTCATCCAGGCTGGAGTGCAATGGGCGATCTCTGCTCACTGCAGCCTCTGCCTCCTGTGTTCAAGTGATTCTCCTGCCTCAACCTCCAGAGTAGCTGGGATTACATTCGCCCGCCACCATGCCCAGTTAATTTTTGTATTTTTAGTAGAGACAGGGGTTAGTCATGTTAAGCAGGCTGGTCTTGAACTCCTGATCTCAGGTGATCCACTCTTCTTGGAATCTCAAAGGGCTGAGATTACAGGCATGAGCCACTGCACCCAGCCACAAGTTTTCTTGTTGTTTTTTTTTTTTTAAGGGGGTCTCGCCCTGTTGCTGAGGGTGGAATGCAGTGGTCTGATCTCAGCTCACTGCAGCCTCAACTTTCTGGGCTCAAGCGATCCTTCCACCTCAGCCTCCTGAGTTGCTGGGACAACAGGAGTGAGCCACTGCGCCCAGCTCTGTACTCATAATTTGACAATTATGTTTCTATTTCCCCAGAACCTCAAGAAAATAAGTTCAGGTGACTCCTTGAGACCCCAACCCCGGGTCATTCTGAGAGTACCAACTCTATTGAATGAGATACCTGCATTCATTCACACACACCCTCTCCCACCACCACCCCTTCATCAAGTTGCTCTCCACCCAATGAGGAGGGGCTTTAGGCTGGGTCTAAAGAGCTGGGTCGAGACCCCACGAGGCTGTATCTCCACCGTTGTCCCCAAGGCTGAGGGTGGGCGCTTCGGTCGGGAGGAGTTGCTCCTGAGACGTGAGCACCCACCCCACCTGGCCCCCAAATCCCTTCCTACCGCAGCTTGATCCGGCTCAGCTCCGAGGTGTTTGCAGCAGCTCTTTCTGAAAGTCCGGCCATCTGTTACCTGCATGGCGTCCTGAGGAGGGCTAGTCCACCTAGGGGCACTCAGAGACCTGGTGAGTGTGCTCCTCGGAGCCTGGGGGATGCTGTTGGCCCCAGGCTGTGTCCCGCGTTGACTGCCTCATAGAGACCCTCTGAAACCCTCCTAAGAAAAAATGACGACCCTCTCTCCGTGAGTCTCAGTGGGATGTGGATCTAAAGTGACCTAAACCCTGCCTGCCTAGGGCTGCTGGCCCAGCGCTTGTCCTCTCTCAGGGTGGATGGGGCGAGACCCCCGCCGGGGTAAATGTTTTCCCTGGGGCAAGGGCTGCGCACTTATTGCTGGGTCCCCTCCCTAGGACCCAGGGAGACACTCACTACTCCTATCCATTCTGTGTTTTACATGCCAGCTATGTGAGAGGAGGGACTCACCTTCTTGTCCCTGCCTGGAAGAAGAGCTGGCATTGAGCTGGAGGGGCTGGACATGTCTGAGGAACTGCTCTGCCCGGGCAAAGAGACTCCTGCTCCCAGCTGCAGACTGGGGGCCCTGTACTGGGCCTGTGTGCACAATGATCCCACCCAGCTCCAAGCCATACTGGATAGTGGGGTCTCCCCAGAGGAGGCCACCCAGGTGGACAGCAATGGGAGGGTAAGTTGTCCCAGGGCAGCCGTGGGCATCACTGCATCCCCACCACACCGTCCTGGCCTGGCTCCCTGAGAGGGGCTCAGGGGCAATACCTCCCACCCCACAATCCTTAGGAGGAAGGGAATGGTTGCCGGTGGGACTTCACAGGGGTTGGGGCAGGCTATGGGACAGATGTGGGCTTAGAGGGCATGAGGGGCCCTGGGAAGCCCCTTGGGGAAAGCAGGGGATCTGAGCTGCCCCTCCCTCAGACAGGCCTCATGGTCGCATGCTACTATGGCTTCCAGAGTGTGGTGGCCCTGCTCAGCCACTGTCCTTTCCTCGATGTGAACCAGCAGGACAAAGGAGGGGACACAGCCCTCATGTTGGCTGCCCAAGCAGGTGCGAGGCTGCTGCACCCCACTTCCGACAGCCCCCCTTTTGACGCAGACAGGGCCTCAGCCCCACCCTTGCTCTACACCAGGCTCTGTCGTGCTGGGTGGAGGGTAGGTTGGGAGCTTCATCACCCCCTTTCCCGGGACCAAGCTTACCCCTGATGCCCTGTGCAGGTCATATGCCTCTGGTGAGTCTCCTGCTCAACTACTACGCGGGCCTGGACCTGGAACGTCGGGACCAGCGGGGGCTCACAGCGTTAATGAAGGCTGCCATGCGGAACCGCTGTGAGTGCGTGGCTGCCCTCCTCATGGCAGGTGTGTGGGGCCTGGGCCAGGCTGTGTGGCCTCCAGTCCCTCCTCCAACCCTGCCATTATTGTTTGCAGAGAGGAGAGCGGTGGAGATGGAGGATCAATCTAGTTCAACTTCCTGGAGGTGGAGAGCATGCTTTGGGCTTCATACAATTAACAAAGTTTAGATACTGATAGCTCAGAAATTGCGAGTGGAGGTCCCAGGAAGGGAAACTTGGGAGGGAAATCTAGCCCAGTTGGAAAATCTAACACGACAAAAGGCTGACATCTGGAACCAGCCCATGCTCCTGAGGGGCTTCCCTCTCTGGGCCTCACCAGTATTGTAAGGGTATTAGCTTTCCCTGGGATGACCTCCAACTGTGACAAGCCAGGCTTCCAGGGGACCCAGGGAAGTGTCATTGAGGCCTGTGGCTCTGTGGGGTTGTTCAAGGGGAGGTGGGGTGAAGTCTGCATTGTCCATGGGGATGTTTGGGGGTCCTCCTTCCCTGCAGTGGGGCTGCCCTCTGCTGGTCACTCTGGGGGACCCCCGCCTCCACTTTTTCCTTCCCCACCCCACCCCACCCCA
The DNA here is from genome assembly GCF_030222135.1 of Aotus nancymaae. Lineage (NCBI taxonomy): Eukaryota > Metazoa > Chordata > Mammalia > Primates > Aotidae > Aotus > Aotus nancymaae. The sequence continues at coordinate 35,749,873 of NW_026988428.1, forward strand.
CTGGGTTTGGAGTGAAAAATGAGTGAATGAAAAAGGAGGGCGCTCTACACCCCTTCCTTTGTCTCAAGATGACTGCTCCTCTCACATCCCCAAGATGGGCGAGGGAGATGGTGAGAAGAGAAGAACCAGGAGAGGGAACCAGCAGACCACCCCCACCCGCCTGCCCCAGAGGGTGCAGCTCAGGCCTCCCCTGTCCTGGGCAGCCTCCACTGCTCTGCTCAGCTCCGTGGATTCAGGAGATCCCTGTTCTGCCACAGCTGGAGCCCCACACTAGGTCTCTCCGGAGTCTCTTCCCCTCTCTGGACCTCAGTGTCTTCATCTCTCTTAAACAGCAGGTTGCAATGCTGACCTCCCGGATTCCACCTTCAACAGGATGGGACTCTGTGGCTTTGAATGTAACCCACACCAGTCTTGCAGCTAAAGGATCTGCCCTTCCTATCCCACCCATGTCACCCCCTGTGCCCCTCCCAGGTGCTGACCTGACGGCGGTGGACCCTGTTCGGGGCAAGACGGCTCTGGAATGGGCAGTGCTGACTGACAGCTTCGACACAGTGTGGAGGATTCGGCAGCTGCAGCGGCGGCCTCAAGTGGAGCAGCTTAGCCAGCACTACCAGCCCGAGTGGCCCGCCTTGCCCGGGCTCGTGGCCCAGGCCCAGGCCCAGGCCCAGGTTGCCCCTTCACTCCTAGAGCGGCTGCAGGCTACCTTGAGCCTCCCCTTTGCCCCATCCCCTCAGGAGGGGGGTGTTCTGGACCACCTTGTGACCGCCACGACCAGCCTGGCCAGTCCTTTCCTCACCACTGCCTGCCACACTCTGTGCCCTGACCACCCACCTTCCCTGGGCACCAGAAGCAAGTCCGTGCCAGAGCTGCTAGGTACTGCCCCGCCCCCTCCCCTGGTCCCCCAGTCCCTACCAGGGAGTCCCCAGAAGTCCCCGTGGGTCTTCGTCCCCTACCAGAGCCCTCAGGGCATATTGAGCAAGTGCCCTCAGTGGCTACAGCCCAGGGATAGCACCAGCCCCAGGCCTCAAGTCCCCAAGATCCTCCTCTCCAAGGCATCCTCATCCCCCAACCAGTGCCAGCCGAAGCCCAGTCCAGCACGACATCAAAGCCTGGCCCTTCCTCTCTGGCGATACCAGGAGCTCAGGATGGAGAGGAGGAAGCAGGAGGAGGAGGACAGAATGGCCCAGAAGTAGGAGAAGATGGGCTAGGACAGGCTGGGAACAGGTCATCAGGCCCCTCCCCAGGCTTCTTTCCCCTCTGGAGCACCTCCTGCCTCCCCATCCACCTCTGCCTAAGTAAATCTGCTCTCCACCCATATACAAGGCCATTCACTCCAGCATTGTTTGCAGGAGTGAAAGAGTGGAAACAAGCAAAGTGTCCATCAATAAGGGACTGGCTAGATGGATTATGGATGTAATTGCTGTACACCCATACAGTGCATGCTCTATGGCTCATTCTAAAATAAGACTAAGGAAGCTGTTTATATTCTTATATGAAACTGCCCTCAAGATGTATAAGGTAAAAGTAACTGAGGAGTGGAACAGCATGTATGGCGTATTATTACTTGTCCAAGTAAAATTTTCATGAAGATAAACATGACTAAGACAAATATATAGTGAGTACCAAGATTTATTTAACTACTTAATAAGTGAACCAGCAGGACAGATCAAAAAAGGAAATGAAAAGCCATTATTGGCAATCAGTGAAAAATTGAATGCTAGAATAAGATTGCAAAGTTAGACACAAAAAAGTTCATTCACACCTGGAAATAAAACCATAACCATTTTTTTCTTTTTTGAGATGGAGTCTCACTCTGTTGCCAGGCTGGAGTGCAGTGGCGTGATCTCGGCTCACTGCAACCTCTACCTCCTGGGTTCAAGTGATTCTCTTGCCTCAACCTCCCAAATAGCTGGGATTACAGGCACAAGCCATCACACTCAGCAAATTATTTTGTATTTTTAGTAGAGACGGGGTTTCACCATGTTGGCCAGGATGGTTTCGATCTCTTGACCTTGTGATCTGCCCGCCTCAGCCTCCTAAAGTGCTGGGATTACAAGCGTGAGCCACCTCGCCCAGCCCTTTTTTTCTACTAGACCTAAATAATTTGCCACTTATCAATCTTTAACAGGTTAATTTGTTCTTTTAGAGAGCCTGGGTCCTTACTGATAGTAAATATTAATAGCATGTCAAACAAAGTTAACTTTCCCTAGATGACCCATAGGTGGGCCAATGATCTAAAATATCTTTGAAAGGGCACCTTTTTTTTTTTTTTTTTTTTTTTTTCGCCTTATTCACAGGTTTTGGATATTTTTCTCAACACATTTGTTGTGTAAATATATTTGGTCGTATGTTCGTAATAATGATAGCAACCACTTATAAGGTGCTTACTATTTATAGTAACACATGTAACCCTCCCAGTAATTCTGAGGGTTTTATCTTTGAGGACAGGAGGCACAGAGAAGCTAAGGAATTGCCTAGGTCCCACAGCTAGACACTGGCAGAGTTGAAGATTGAGATTTAGCCATCCAGTGTGGCCTCCAGGCTTTTAACACTACCCCCCCCCCCACCCCACCTGCACTGGAGCATCCCTGGGAAGAACACAGTAGCGTTCTCCAGAAAAAGACTGAACAGATTTATCCAGATTTCCTTGCATTTTGTTTTGTTCTGTTGCCCAGGCTGTAGTGCAGTGGCATAAACTCAGCTCACTGCAACCTCTGCCATGTTCAAGCTATTCAACCTTACCAGGTTCAAGCGATTGTCCTGCCTCAGCCTCCCAAGTAGCTGGGATTGCAGGCATGTACCACCATGCCTGGCCAATTTTTGTGCTTTTAGTAAAGACGGAGTTTCACCATGTTGGCCAGGCTGGTCTCCAACTTCTGACCTCAAAAGATCCACTCGTCTCAGCCTCCCAAAGTGCTGGGATTACAGGCATGAGCCACTCTGCGCCCAGCTCAGATTTCCTTAAGTTTTATCTAATGTCCCTTTTCTTTCTTTCTTTCTTTTTTTTTAAGATGGAATCTCCCTCTGTCACCCAGGCTGGAGTGCAGTGGCGTGATCTCGGCTCACTGCAACCTCCACCTTCTGGACTCAAGTGATTCTCCTGCCTCAGCCTCCCGAGTAGCTGGGATTACAGACGTGTGCCACCATTCCTGGTCAATTTGTGTTTTTAGTAGAGACGAGGTTTCACCAGGTTGGCCAGACTGGTCTCAAACTCGTGACCTCAAGCGATCTATGTGCCACCACATGAGCCACTATGCCTGGTCCATTTTCTTTTCTTCTTCTGTTTTTTTGAGATGGAGTCTGGTCTCTGTCATCCAGGCTGGAGTGCAGTGGCTTGATCTCAGCTCACTGTAACCTCCACCTCCCAGGTAGCTGGGATCACAGGCACTATGCCTGGCTAATTTTTGTATTTTTAGTAGAGAGGAGGTTTCACCATGTTGGCCGGGCTGGTCTCAAACCCTTGACCTCAGGTGATCCACCCACCTCAGCCTCCCAAAGTGCTGGGATTACAGGCGTAAGCCACCCAGCCTGGTCTCCATTTTCTTATTTAATCTGAATAGCTGTCCTATTTTGCAGTTGAAGAAATTGAGGCTATGAAGGTTAGGCAACTTGCCCAGTGTCACCAGTTGGTAAGTGGCAAAGCGGTGCTTGGAGCTCATCTGTGAGATTCCAAAGCCTGGGCTCATTCCACTGCAGCACAGGGCATCTGCCTACAGTCAGGGGTCCTTGGATTCTCTGAGCATCTCCCTCCACCTCCAACTTGCTCAGGGGTGACCACTGTACCTCCAAGGCCAGGGAACTAGCTTTCTGTGGTTCGCTTTGCCCCTCTGTCCTGGCTGGGTGGATCTGATGGAACGCATGGTAATTCCTGGGTTCCAGGTTGGAGCATGTTTTCCAGCAGAGGGAGCCTCTTCGCCTGGAGAAGACCCTCCAATCCCTGGCTGTCTCCAGGGCAGCTAGAGTCCCCAGACTTCACTGCAGCAACTCCCCCTCCCAGGCCAAGCCATTTCTCTCTAATCCTCTAATAGCTCCTGACAATAGCCTTTCCTCCTCCTCCCAGGACACCTTCAGGCTCGTCAGAGGGAGAGAAGCCTCCAGGCCTGGAGTTGCTCTGCCTGTGCCTCCCAAAGTCAACCTCTCCTCTAACATCCCAGCCTCCCCCTCCCTCATCACAGCTCCTGAGGCTTCCGAACTCAGTCCCTGTCAGCAGAGGCCAAGAAACCCATGGTGAAGCCCCTGGTCGTGCAGAATGCGGGCCGCGGCAAAGCCTTTGGAGTTGGGCCCACCTGGGTTTCAGTCCTGGCTCTGCCTCTCCCAGCCTGAGTCACCTCATGTGTGACATCAGATGATGAGACCACAATCGCTGCCACCCAGGGCTGTCTGTAGCCTGAGCAGTGAGGGGTGTGAGAGGCATTGGGTACCACCTGGCACACTGGGGCAACAGCAGCCTGGGATTGTACCTGAGCAGCAGCAGGTGAGGGAACAGTCCAGGGTGCAGCTCCGTGGAGGAGGCTGGTGGATGTGTCCTTGGGGCCCCATGGCCTCCCCTGTGATTCTAGGATACTATTCTGGTGGCCCAGGAAATGGAAACACACATCTCTGCCTCCCCTACCCTAGGCCCACTCCCAGCCCACCTCATCACTGCAGCGCTGGTGGCTGGAGGAGCTGCTCCTGGAGTGTGCATGTGTCCACCCCCTACCTGGCAGGCAGGGGGCTCTCCACCTGGGACTGCAGGGTTGGCTGTCCCGACACACACTGGGATATCAGCCAGGCTTGTGGGGACTCCAGGCGAACTCCCGTGTAGGCAGGGACCATGTCTGTGTCCCTAGCCCCTGGCTCAGCTTGGGGCCCATTGCAGGCTCAAAACATGTGCACAGGGAATAACCTCGTTCAGGCTCCTCTAAGGTCCCGGATGCTCGGGGGGCCTTTATCATCTCCCTCCTTCTCTCAGGGGCTGCTCTTATCCATGGAATGGCAATGGGCATTCCAGGGCATGCCCCAGGAAACCCCTTGCCAGGAGAAGGCAAGGAAGTACATATATATGGGAGGACAGAGGACAGGTGGGGACTCACTGGTCTGTGTGTTTTCTCCATACTGGGGAACCTGGACAGGATGCCCCTCTCCAGCAGACACACTTTCCAAATGGTTGGGACCACACAGCGTCTTCCACCACACCAACCACCAGGCCAGCACACCCTTACCCTGGCCTGTCTGGACCTTCCACCTATCAGATCTCAGCTGGTCACGCCCAGAGAGACCCATCTGCCCACAGCTCATACAGAAGTTTCCACCTGCTCTTCTCTCTCCTTTCCCTCAGGGAGACCTTGGCTTTTCATTGCTAAGGAAAATACCCAGATCTGAAGAAGAGGGCTTGAGGACAAGGCTTAGGCTCTCCTCAACACCCCCGCTCCTGCCAACTTCTACTCCAGATGGTTAGACAGACACATGCAGACAAGCTGTCAGCGAGGGGCTCATGGGCACAGACATCTACACAGCCCCATTGGCCCACAAACACCCAGTTGCACGTAGCAAGGCCTCACACGCAGGCACACATATATACACTTGGTCACACAGGTGCACAAACATTCACTGACCAAGAACAAGTAAAAACAGGGCCCCTCTTCCCTAGATTCCTGGCCCATGCCCTGCTCTGCCCCCTCTGCCCCACAACACTGCATCCATTGCCCCAGCCATCCAGCTCCAAAAATTGCCTGTGTGACCATGGTTGGAGTTTCAGGGTCCATCTATCTGAGCAGGAGTTGGAGTACTGAGGGGGGCCCAGGTCCTGCCCTTAAGTCTTCCTTAACTGCAAAGAGCCACGATCCCTCCAAGGGAAAGGAGAGCAGTGAACGGGTCTAAACCTCACTCTTTCTTTGTTCCTGCTTACTCCAGACCCGCCTTGGATACCCCGACCCCTATTTCCTACATCCATGCCAGTGCCCTGCTTTTGTGGGGACAAGGGGCAGAGGCCTGTGGATTTCGGGATCCTGGAGATAAGCACTCAGCTGAGGGCCCTCAGTCCCAGGCCCTCTGGTCCTGGGAAGGGCAGAGCCTGGGCACGGATGCTGGAGGGGCGGGAACAGGGCAGGATCTATGGCATTTCCCCTCCAGCTGGAAACAAAGGCAGATTCCTGTGTCCAGAATGAGCAATCCGGTCCCACCCACCGGAGTGGCTGGAACTGAAGGAAATCCCGCTGGCTCTGACCTCGCCCAGACGTGCAGCCCCCTCTCCCAAACATTCTTTCCCAGCTGGGGCCATTACCTACTCTCAGATGTGGGGGACCTTTTCTGGTCCAAATACCAAGCCCTTCACACTGGGGATGGTCATCTTATCCCCTCAAACTCTCTCCCCAGGCAGTAAGGGTTCCCTCCACACCACGCAAGTCCTGCCAGGCTCCTACCCCCTGGCCAGTCAACTCTGCCCTTCCTCATCCAAGTAAACACAAACTCAGGCCTTGCTGTTCATTAGAGTGGGGAAAAGTCTTGATGCCTCCAGGAACTCCTATGCCATCTGGAATGCTCAGCATGGCCCTCAGAGCATCTCCACCATCAGGAGTTTCAACAAGATGGTTCATCTTAGGCGATTGACATGTCTTCCCTCATTGCAGCTCAGGGAAGGGCAGGGTTCTCCTATCCTCAATCAGTAGAGCCAAGAGATACTTTCTGCCGTGCACAGGGGTTCACGCCTATAATCCCAGCACTTTGGGAGGCCAAGGCAGGTGGATCACGAGGTCAGGAGATCCAGACCATCATGGCCAACATGGTGAAACCCCATCTCTACTAAAAATACAAGAATTAGCTGAGCATGGTGGTGCATGCCTGCAATCCCAGCTACTTGGGAGGCTAAGGCAGGAGAATCGCTTGAACCAGGAAGTCAGAGGTTGCAGTGAGCCAAGATTGTGCCACTGCACTCTACCCTGGCAACAGAGCAAGACTCTGTCTCAAAAAAAAAAGAGAGAGAGAGATAATTTCTAATACTATATAGATAGGAACTAGAGGTTGAGGTATATTACTTAAATTTATTCATTTATTTATTTATTTATTTATTTTGAGACAGAGTCTCGCTCTGTCTCCCAGACTGGAGTGCAATGGCACAATCTCGGCTCACTGCAACCTCTGCCTCCTGGGTTCAAGTGATTCTCCTGCCTCAGCCTCCCAAGTAGCTGGGATTACAGGCACCTGCCACCACATCCAGCTAATTTTTGTATTTTTAGTAGAGACGGGGTTTCACTGTGTTGACCAGGCTGGCCTTGAACTCCTGACCTTGTGATCCACCTGCCTTAGCCTCCCAAAGTGCTAGGATTACAAGCCTGAGCCACCGTGCCTAGGCTATTACTTAAATTTATAAAATAATAATATAATGATCAATAATTATATTATTATTGGGAGAGGAGGCCAAGGTGGAAAGACCACTTAAGCCCAGGAGTTCAAGGCCAGCTGGGCAACATAGTAAGGCCTCATCTCCACAAATAATTTAAAAAAGTAGCTGGGCATGGTGGTGCATGCCTGTAGTCCCAGCTACTTGGGAGGCTGAGGTGGGAGGATCACTTGAGCCAGGGAGTTTGAGGCTGCAGTGAGCCATGACCTTGCCACTGCACTCCATTCTGGGTGGTGGAGTGAGACCCCATCTCAAAGAAAAAAATAATTAGAGGGAGAGAATCTAAATGACCTAAATCCTGAATCTTTTAAATCTAGAGACAGCAGTGTACCATATTACTGAGGGTTTGCTGAAGTAAATGTCAGAAAAACTGCTATCTGGAGCTTTGAGACAAGGGCTGGCCCCAGCAACGCGGTCTGGAGATATGTGCAGTTGCTTCTCATTATAAACTCTTCTGCAAGCCGGGCGCAGTGGCTCACGCCTGTAAGCACTTTGGGATGCTTGAGGTGGGCGGATCACCTGAGGTCGGGAGTTCAAGACCAGCCTAACCAAAATGGAGAAACTCCATCTCTACTAAAAATACAAAATTAGCTGGGTGTGGTGGTGCATGCCTGTAATCCCAGCTACGCGGGAGGCTGAGGCAGGAACCCAGGAGGCGAAGGTTGCAGCAAGCTGAGATCACGCTATTGCACTCCAGCCTGGGCAACAAGAGCAAAATTCTGTCTCAAAAAAATAAATAAATAAACTCTTCTGCAAAGTTGTGTTTATTTTACTCCTAACTTATTTGGGATTCTTTTAATTTTTTTTTCAAAATGGCTGCCTCCTCCTTTGCAACCTCTTCAGGGGCTATATTCATCTGTATCATAACCCCTCATGTAGCCAGTAGTAGAAAGGGCAGTATGTATTACTCATCTTTGAGCAGACAAGGAAATAGAGGCTACTCCACTGTGTATGGTCAAGCCTCAATCTCTCGACTCCTGGTTCAGTGCCCTTCCTCCTATCCCACACCTCTGCCCCCTCCCTCCACATAAAACAGTGTCCCTGTGGGTTTTACAGCTGGCTAGTCGAGGGCTTTTGCACATAGTTTCCTTAGCTTAAGAATCTGGCAGAGAAGGAATTATCAACCCTTTCCTACGGGTATGAAAACTGAGGCTCACACACAGGTGTTCCAAGTCTGAGCTCTTTCCACTAACTCTCCTCTTCCTCAGTGCTGAGGCCAGTTTGGAGGGTGACAGCTACAGCCTCTGGGAAGCCTGCGGGGAGGGGCAATGCGGAGCTCACCGCACTGCGCTGAAACAGCTTCTCCACAGAGACCAGGCTTCAGGCCTCCCATCTCCATGCCATTGTCCTGACATGCCATCCCTTCCTCAAGGGGCTCCATCCTGAGAAGAGTCATCCTGAGGGCTTGGGGTGGGCGAGGAATGGACAAGTCTATCTGGAGGAGATCTGGAGAGCTGGAGAGGAAGAGGAAGACGACACGGCGGCTCAAAGTCTAGGAATCTGCCAGCCTCTTCCTGAGTTGTCGGGCAGAGCGCTGGCTGCCCCCATCCTCCCCAAACCCAGGCAGCAGCCAAACTGTCTTTTTACCCGAGTTCTTCCAGTGACCACGTCTGGGACCAGCTAGTATTCCCAAATCTTAGAGCCAAAAGAGAGCATATAAGGCAGGCAAGGACCTTCAGGACTGTCTGATCTAAACCCTTCAGTGTAGGAGGAAGAGGAAGAAACTGAGGCCCAGAGAAATGATTCGGGCCTGGAAGCCAGGCCCCATGTCCCAAGGCTTATGCTATGTCAGGGCATCATGATGTTTTCTGCCCTGAAGCTGAAGAAGACCCTGGGTCATCCCTTCTGCCTTTTCCTGCAGGCAAACCCAGACTCCATTCTACCTACAAAACTGATCATCTCCCCTATGTGTTGGAATACATGGAATTTACAGACGTCTGTCCCACTTCTCCACTAAAGGAGGTCCACAGTTCTTCCTCCTTGGGTACCCTGTTCTACTGTTCTCATGTTTCCTGTGTTTAAAAAATCCCTAGGTCATCTGATTGAATTCTCCCATCCTGCAGTTTCAGCGGAACAAAGCCCATCTCATGCCCGGCTAGTTTTCCTCCCTTGCTGTTTTTCCTTACTCTCACTGGTGCAGAACTAGCTACATAATTTGTCAGGCCCAGTGCTGAATGAAAATGCTGAGCCCTTTGTTCAAACACCTTTAAGAATATTATTAAGAATTTTAAGATGACAACAACAGAGCATTAAACCAAGCATGGGGCCCTATTCATCTGCACAGGTCACACTCCATGAAGCCAGTCCCACCCTAGTATCAAGAGTAATGCTTAAGGCTGGGCATGGTGGCTGGCATCTGTAATCCCAGCACTTTGGAAGGCCGGGGTGGGTGGATCACCCGAGGTCAGGAGTTCGAGACCGGCCTGTACAACATGGTGAAACCCCGTCTCTACTAAAAATACAAAAATTAGCCAGGCGTGGTGGTATGCACCTGTAATCCCAGCTACTTGGGAGGCTGAGGCAGAAGAATTGCTTGAACCTGGGAGGCAGACCTGAGATCAAGCCTCTTAGAAGCAAATTTTCTGGTGCCGCAAAAGAAATAGCACTTGAATAGAAATTTCCTCAGCAAGGCATTTTACTTCTATAAAAAGGTGCATCTTGCGGATAGAGCAACAGCAAGAGCACACCTGAATAAGGGAGAGAAAGGGGTTCTTATCCCTGATGCAGATAGCCCCTACTGCTTTGTCATTCCCCTATTGGCTAGGGTTAGATCACACAGTCTAAGCTAATTCCAACTGGTTATTTTAAAGAGAGCAGGGGTACGAGCCAGAGTGGCTGAGTGAGCAGTTTCAGTAGGTAAGATGGTTACAGAACAGGTGACTAAAGGTGACTCAGGTCACAGCAAGTGACCAAGGTGACTCAGGACAGAGCAGGTGACCAGGGTGACTCAGGACAGAGCAGGTGACCAGGGGAACAGATGTCAACTACTGATTGGAACTGATAGAAAAGTTGTTTACTGAAACTAGGGACAAGGAGATGAGGAGAATGAGGAAGTTAAACTTTAAAATGGAGAACAAAGAACTGAACATACTGACACACTGATTCTTTGAAGATAAATTTAGAACTCACTGTATTTAACACACCACTGCACTCCAGCCTGGGTGACACTGTGAGACTTTGTCTCAAAAAGAAATAAAGAATGATCCTTGAACTTAATACTCATAGCTGGTCCTGAAAGGTCAAGGTGTCCATTGCCCTGCCTTCCTGACAGACTCATGTCACCCGCCTTCCACTGATGAGAATCTCCCTGAGGTTTCACCCTACACAGAATCTCCAGGCCTCTGCTTCCGGCACTGTTGGGAAATCCTTCTGAGTATCTAAATCTAAATCTTCATCCTTTGGGCCTGTTTCCTCTTGTTCTGTCCTCACTGAATATGGGGAACAGCTGGTCCCTCTGAGTCATTAATTCTTGTAGACTTGGACACACTCCGTAATTCCTTTTCCCTTTTCTCATTGGGATGATTCTCCAGCGCTTTCTCCAACTCTGGGTCTCTAACTCTGACACTTCCCCCAGGTTCTCTGTGTGCTTTAGAAGCCATGGGGTTCACAAGAGCCTCAAAGAGCACCAGTCAGGGTCCAGAGGCCTTAGTGCTCCGGGGAGGTGGGGGAGACTCCAGCGCTGATGAACAGCCCCCAGCTCCCCAGGTCCTCTCTTCCAACTCCCAAAATGTACTCTATTTTTATCTATTTCACAAACTCTGTCCAGATAGTCTTCCATCCCCCACTGACTGTCAGAAGTGACTCTCAGCTGTTGTCCATCTTCAAGTTTCTGTGCTCAGTGTGCCTCTCAGACTGAAGACTTCCCTCGGGAAGCCCCCACTCTCGCTTCCCAGGACAGAGATTCACCAGTTGGGAGAGGAAAAGGTTGACCAGAAGCCTCAGCAGAGCAGGGGGAGGGAGGGAGTGTGAAAGACAGACCTGCAGCCAGGCTCCCAGTTCTCCAGCTCATAGAGATCCCAAGCGGCCACTATAATCTGAAAGAGCAGATATCGTAATCCCATAATACTTCCTATTGGCCTCAGGACACAGTTCTGTCCTGACACTGAAATTTGGGTGTGTCAAGGTTCTGGGAATTCACAACTTGTGAAGCAGCTGCAGGGTGGGGGGTGGGAGGGTTTCAGCAGAGGAAGTGAGGTCAGTCAATAATTGATGCCTGCCTGAGCCTTTAGCCATTATCTCCCCCAGCCTCTATTCCTGTCAAAAGTCAGTGGGGGAGGGGTCCCTGGCTCATCTTGCAGAATCCCTATATTAGAGCAAGACACCTTAGAGGTCTACCTACTCCCGCTTCTAATACCCACATCTTTCTAAGTATCTCTGAGGCCACCCCCTCCCCAGCCTTTTCATTTATTCATTTGATTAACAAACGCCTTCATTGAGGGCCTCCTCTGAGTCAGGCTCAGCCAGCCAGCATCTTTGCTATGAGCTGAGATAAGCATCATTTCCTTCTATTCTCACAACCACCCTATGAGGCTGGCACCGTTTACTATGCCTATTTAGCAGATGGGGGACTGAAGCATGGAGAGGTGTCACTAGCTCACTAGCCTACGGTAACACAACCAGCCTGGATTCCTAGTAGGTAGTTTGACTTCAGAGTCCCTGTGGATAACCAGGAGGCTAGGACTAAGGCCAGGGTCCTGCAGGTGCTCAGATGGTTGCAGCAAAGCAGGGCAGTGAGGACAGTGCTCCCAGCCCGTGCAGGGGCGCCAGGAGGAAGAGTCTGTGTCCCCCTACCCTGCCAGTGTGAAGCCATTCTGCTTCCCTCCCCAGCTGCCTTGTGTCAGCAGTATTCCAGAGAGGCCCAGTTCCCCACCTCTATCTAAAGCTCCATTTGCTGGGGTGGGGGCCCCGCCTGGAAGGGGAAGGTCCAAGGCAGCTCCCGGCGTGTTCCTCCATTCTGACCGTCCCTGGGGGAGCAGGGGTGTCTTTGTCACCCAGCTGCACAGCAGCAAAGAAGGGCACCAACCATCCTCAGGGCTAACCCAAGGCCATCCCTCTGGGCCTGTATACCCCTGTGCTGAGCACCAATGGGGAGAGGCTGCTGAAGAGAGGAGGGGACAAATGGAGGATGAAGGACCGAGGGAGGAGACTGAAGGATTTGGGCCAAGTAGTGAGTTCTCGAGAGCCTAGCCAAAATTTATCCGGACTTTTGCTAGCTCCAAACTCGGCTCTCACTGCTCAGAGCCTCCTAGACCGAGGACCCCGGGCTGAGGGTGGGGTAAGAGCAGGTAGTGTCCCTCCCTGTCCCACCCCTGCCTGGCCCTTCCTTGGTGGCCCCTTCCCCGCGCCCCGATTCCAGGCGGGCCCTCGGCTGCTGTGAGCCGACCGCCCTCTACCCCCACCCACTACTCCGGCCGCCAGACGTTGCCTACAGTCTTGGCTCTGGCTCCCACAGCTGTGGGCCCAGACCCCACGGGACCTCCACGGGACCCCCACGGGACCCCCACGGACCGAGTCCAAGGCCCGCCCCCTCGGGGAGGCGGATGTGGGAGGCTTGGCTCCGGGCGCGGGTCAGCGGATCCAGGAGCTGCGGGCGGCTGGGAGGGGCGGCCGCGCTGGGGGCCTGGGAGCGGCGCGGGGGAGGGTCCTGGTCCCGCAGCCCCAGCGAGGGGCGAGCGGCGGCCAGTCAGCGAGTTGGGCAATAAGGAAACGGTTTATTAGGAGGGAGTGGTGGAGCCGGGCCAGGCAGGAAGACGCCGGAATAAGAAATATTTTTGCTCCAGCCCCCTTCCCAGTCCCGGGAGGCCGCAGCGCCAGCCGCGCCGAGCGAGCCCCTCCCCGGTTCCAGCCCCGTCCGGGGCCGCGCCCGGACCCGGCCTGCCGTCCAGCTTTCGCCGTGCAACCGCGGCCGCGCGGTGGAGGGGAGGTGGCCCCGGCCGGCCGCAGGCTCGCGCCCCGCCACCCGCAGAGCGGGCCCAGAGGTGAGTCGAGGTCCGCGGGCGGGACCGGGTGGCGGGCGGCCTCACCCCCGCTTCCGTGGGCCCTTCCTTCGGGCGGACCCGAGTCCCCGCAGAGTGGTCGCGGTAGGATCAGTCCCAGGTCATCAGGAACGCAAGCTGCCCCTGGCTGACTGCGCACAGCTGCCGGTGACCCTACCTGAGACTTGGAGGGAGCTGGACGAGACCGGACTGGAAATCAGAAACTTGGCTCTAGTCGGGTGACCTGGCGTCAGTCACTTCCCTTCTCTGTTCTCCTACCCTCTCCATAAAATGGGCAGAGGGATTCGTGTCTTGCTCTACTCACATAGAAGGGATCGCACGTCCTGCCAGGCCACTGGGTGGACCTGGAGTGAATGCCCGCTTCCACAGCTGCTGAGCCTCCCCGCAGAGCTCACCTTTCCCAGACCAGCCCTTGCAGCTGTTGCTTCAGGAATCTGACACTATCACTCCAACCCATGAGCCTCACCCCAGCCCTGCATCCTCAGGTCATCTCCATGCCACGGCCTTCCTTCAGGATCCCGGCCAAAGGCGATCCCAGTCTCCCTCCAGGCTGGGACCCCAGATTTTCCACCTGTCCTGGAGGCCAGTGCGGCGAAACCCATGGCTGGGCTGGCTGCCCCAGCTCCTCTTCCCTTCTCCAAGGATGGGGGCATCATGGACAATTGCTCTCACCCTCTGTATTGATGGGCGCCTGCTGGCTGAGTCAGGGTCTGTCCTAATACCTGTCCTCTCACCTGTCCTCCCATTTCATTGGTTTGTTAAAAATAGCTATCATTGATTGATTACTTACTACGTAAACACTTAGATATGTTTTTTCTCATGTAATCCTGGCCACAACCTAGTGGAAGAGGGGTTACTATACCCATCCTACGGAAAAGGAAACAAACTTGAATAACTTCTCCAAAGCTCCTTGGATAGTCGGGTAAATGGCATGGTTGGGGTCTTGATAACATTTAAGTGCTTACTGTGTACTACTTAGTACTCTCCTAAATAATTTTACTACATTTTACCTATGAGATAACACTGTTATTATTCCCATTTTACATATGATGGGAAGCCTAAGCCTCAGAAAGTTTAAGTAACTTGTCTCAAATCTCATACCTCCAAGTGGCAAAGGCAGGACTCGAACCTAGGTCTCCATGATCCAGAGCCTACACCCTAACCTCTGTGCTATACTGTGCTGCCTCTGTAGTCTGCCTGAGACCTGAAACTCCAGGGTTGTTCTGCTGCATCACCCGGCTGTGAGGGGCTAATAAATCACATGGATGAATTGTGAGGGAAACCCAATATGAACAGCTGGATCTGGTCCTCTGCTGTTGGAATAAGGTCTACTGAAGTATAGAGTGAGCCCAGAAGCTTGTGCTTGACATGGCGCTTCTCCAGCCCTGTGATAATCACTGCTGTGCTGAGCCACTGCTGTTGATGGGAGTGGGTCCTTCAGGTGTGCTGGGGGAGAAAACGGTGGATACGCAACTTTCAGGCATACCACTACTCTGGCTCTCCCCACCAGAGGCTCAAACTTTGACTAAGCCTGTGGCAATCAGATGATTTCTAGGCAACTACACCATCTTTGTTGCCTGGGGCAACATAGTGAGACCCTGTCTCTACTAAAAATTTAAAAATTAGCTGGGCATGGTGCTGCACCCCTGTAGTCCTAGCTACTTGGGAGGCTGAGGTGGGAGGATCACTTGAGCCCAGGAGTTTGAGGCTGCAGTGAGCTATGATTATACCATTGCAGTCCAGCCTGGGCGACTGAGCAAGACCCTGTCTCAAGAAAAATTAAAAACAAACAAAAACACTGTCTGCATTTAAACAAATCTGAGTAGGGCATCCATTAATAACAACAGCAGCGGGCAATTTGTTCATGTCCACCAAAACCCATGTCTTTTTCTTCCTTCAAGGGATTCATCTAACTCCAAACAATTGGAGGAATAACAACAACCAAGGAAGGATTTATTATCAGCAATTTAAGTTTATTAAGACATGCTTGGTGACTATAGGCAAGAGACTTAACATCTTTGAGCCTCAGTTTCCCCCATTGGATTGTTGCAATGATTAAATCAGATAAACCATTAAAGTTCAGTACTTAGCACATAATTAGTACTCAGAGAAAGTTAACTGTTATTATTATTTCATGGTGTTTAGCTAATGTTTGAAATTAGTTTAACGTTTGTAATTTCTGGCCAACAACAGTGATGCTTCTGTCAGCAGGAGATTTTTCTCAAAGTTTTGCTTAGAAGTGAAAGGATCCTGCCAGACCCCAGGAGTCTGTTTGTGCTACGGTCAGGTTTCAGGGCAAATTGCACAGGGTCAGCTCTGAGTTTGGACTGGTCAGGACTCAGCACCCTCCCGTACTTGACCTCACACTGGGCCCAGTTAAACATTGGGCAGTCCCAAGTTGACTCCATCACATTCCCAGGATTAGACCATAGATGAGTTCTGCACAGGCAGCCAAGCCTTGCTCCACAGCGCCATCAAGTCCTGGCTTTGATGTTTAGCCTCGGCTGTCCTTTCTTCTCTAGGAGGTGGGGAGGTTCCTGGGTGGGAGTGAGTGTCCCTTCCCTCTGCATCCCACTCCCACTCACCCAGCAGGGCCCTGCACAGCCAAATGAAAGCAGAGGAATCAGACTCGCGTTGTGCAGGATCCGTTTCTCAAAGAGTGGTGCCCACACAAATGGAGCAGAACTCCCTGGGGAACTTTTTAAAAAGTGTGTGTTTCCTGCTGGTTCCAGGACTGAATCAGAATCTGGAGTGAGGGTGAGACCAGTGAATGTGCTTTTCTAATTGAGAACTTCAGGTGATTCTGATGTGTGATAACGTAGAAGGAGGGTGGACAGGGGCATGGTCATCAGAGAAGCAGAGGTACGGACAGAGGGTCCTAGAGGGATGCCGGATTTTAGCCTTACTGTTAGCCACTTTTTTCTTCCCACCTCAAACCCTCTCCTTTGCAGCTTCCTGGGCTAGCACAGGCTTCCAAGGATGGCTTGCTGCTAGCACCCCAGTGAGCAGACTCAGCTCCTCTGGGGCACTCTCTCCATCCCATCCCACCTCCGGTCCACCGCACAGTGCTCACCAGAGTCCTCATTGGCTTCGGGAGGGGCAAGAGGCAGGAGGTCAAGCAGAGGCTGGGGACACAGCTGCAGCAGCCCAGGGCTCTGTTTCCTTTCCCAGCCTGGGCCTCTGGGGCAGAGGAAGCCCAGGCAGGAAGGCCAGAGCTGCCACCAGCTAGAGAGCCCCAAGAAGCCCCCCACCCCACCCCCAGCCATACTGCCCTCGGTGTCTCAGCGTCTTGGGTCTTCATTTGGCACCATTCGTAAACTATGGGCCTTCTGAAGCTTCAGTGGCCATGTGCTCAGCCCTACCAGCCTCACCATGTCATGCCAAAGGACAGTCTCCCTCCCTCGTGCCCTGCCTGAGGATCCAGTCCCCAGACACACATACCTGCACACGCTCCACCATTCAGAAAGTTCTTGCTGCTGTCTGACCAGGGTCCTTCTTGCTGCAGCTTTAGCCCATATCTTCTGGTTCTAAACCTCGGAGAAATGAAGACTGGGTGGCTTCAGAAGCACTAGTTGGTGTGGGACCTGGATTGGGGACTATCCTAGACCAGAATTACTCCCCACAACACTATCCACCAAACTTCTGGAAAATTCAACCCTAGTCAGCCATAGAAGGTCAAACATTCAGTGTCTAAGTGTGTTTCACTTCCCCAGCCACATCACTGGGCCTCCCCCACCCTTTCCTAGATGGCAAGGAGAGAGAAGGGGGCCAGAGAATGCCTCAGAGAGCTTATGCTCCGGTGAGGCTGCAGAGAGGTTCCTCTACACATGACGTGACACTGCGCCGTCCAAGCTTTGTGCGGTCGTCACAACCCCGAGGGCTCAGACATGGGCTGCCAGCACTGGGTAGGGATGGAGTGGAAAGAGCACTGGACTAGGAGTCTGGAAACCTGGGTTGTACTCCTGCTGGTGCCAGTGAGTCCTGTCTGACCCCAGACGAGTCTTCTTCCCTGTATGGGCCTTAATCCTCTCTTCTGTGAAAACAAGGAGCTGGAATTTGTGATTCACAAGCTGTCCACCTAGAATTCCGTCATGTGGGTGTCCCAGGCACAAGCAACTAAGGGAAGCAGGGAACTAAGTATTTAAGTAGCCCCTCCAGACCTTGTGGCTGCCACAGCCCACCCCGAAAATATGCCCTCAGTTCACTGCTGTGCGTGACTCCTGTCTGGTCTATCCAGACCCCAATCTAAACAATCTTGATTCCTGTTCCTGGCTTGGCGGGACCCTGAATGGCAGGAAGTGAAGACAGGAGCCTGTTTATGTTTGAGGCAGTCAGAGCTGGGGGGGCACTGGGAAAGGGTAGGCAGGGGTGGAGGCTGTGAGAGGGTGGGCAAGAGACACAGAACAGAAGGGGAGCTGCTGGAGAAATGCTCCTTCTACCCCAACTGGGCACTCCCTGCAGCCCTCCCAACCTGCCTCCAGTCTGAGCTCTGCAGCAGGGGTCCAGAGCTAGGGTTCCCCCAAGCTCTCAGTCACTTAAACATGGCTCTCCACCCTTCACCTCTAACAGGATGGTTTCCATGGGGAAGTGAACCAGGACTTCCCCTGCAGGCCCCGCCCCAAAGCCAGGCGTCAGGGAGTAGGGAGGCGGCCTCCCTGCCTCCCCTCCAAAAAAAACTCTCTGTGATTTCCTCTGGGTGGGAGGGAGCCAAGGCCGGCGGCTGTCACATTTTGCAGCTCTTACTCCACTTCTCTTGCTCCTCTCTGCAGTGACCATGACCTTGGGCTCCCCCAGGAGATACCTTCTGATGCTGCTGATGGCCTTGGTAGCCCAGGGTGAGTACTGGGGGAGCAGTTAGGAAACAGGAACCTGGATAGAGAAAGGGCTATCTGGGCCCAGATCAGCTCTGGCTGGGGCTGAACTTGAGAAGCTGGGGAGAACTTAGGAGCTTGACTGGAGGGTAGGGGACAGTGAGGCTCCATTAGACTCAGCCCCCAGCTACCCCAGCCCTCCTTTGCTCTCCTCTTGGTCCAGACCTGCAGGCTGGGCTCTGTCAGGCTAGGCGGGGAGCCTATATGTAGGGTGGAGGGAGATTGGGTATTGGCAGGCCACGCTTGGGAGAGCTCTCAGGGCTGGGGCTGGGGGAGCCCAGCGCAGCCTAGAACTGGGAGGGGAGGACCTAGGAGCCAGGAGGGGACAGAAGCCTGCTTCCAGAGTGTCAGCTGCCCCGGGGGTAGGGCTCTGAGGGAAGGATGACTGAGGATGGAAGCAAGGGACCAAAGCTTCAAGGGGTTTGTCTGAGGGGTCAGATGGGAGGGTCAGTGGGACAGAAATGGATGTGGGGCTCAGCCTGGGGGAGCTGGGCCCAGAGTGCCTGAGCTTCGAGTGTGTCTTCCAGGCAACCCTGTGAAGCCCTCTCAGGGCCCGCTGGTGACCTGCACGTGTAAGAACCCACATTGCAGGGGGCCTACCTGCCAGGGGGCCTGGTGCACAGTGGTGCTGGTGCGGGAGGAGGGCAGGCACCCCCAGGAACATCGGGGCTGCGGGAACTTGCACAGGGAGCTCTGCCGGGGGCGCCCCACCGAGTTCGTCAACCACTACTGCTGCGACAGCCACCTCTGCAACCACAACGTGTCCCTGGTGCTGGAGGGTACGTCCAGCTGCCCCAGCACTCCCTCCCCGTCTTCTCGGCCCCTGCCCTTCCTGCCCTTCTTTCCTCTCATGCTCTGGCCAATAAAGGGGTGGGGGGTCGGGGGCAGAACTCTGGGATCTAACTGGCAGAGTGGTCTGGCCCGAGGTGGGGGGAGCTGACCTAGTGGAAGCTGAGCCTCAGTGTCCCCCTTCCCTAGCTACCCAAACTCCTTCAGAGCAGCCGGGAACAGATGGCCAGCTGCCCCTGATCCTGGGCCCCGTGCTGGCCTTGCTGGTCCTGGTGGCCCTGGGAGTCCTGGGCCTGTGGCATGTCCGGCGGAGGCAGGAGAAGCAGCGCTGCCTGCACAGCGAGCTGGGAGAGTCCAGTCTCATCCTGAAAGCACCTGAGCAGGAGGACAGCATGCTGGGGGTATGGCCCTGGGACCTGGGACACAGGGTGGAGGGAGGCAGATAGGAACTGCAGAATCAGAGCAGTCACCCAGAGATTAGAGCCGGTGGGGAGCCGGGTGAGTGAGGAGCTTACAGTGACCCAGCAGCAGCTTCCAGGTCAAGGATGGAGAATGGGGCTGCGGCTGGTGGGGGCAGCCTCTCAGTGGCCTCTCCGTACCCCCAGGACCTCCTGGACAGTGACTGCACCACAGGGAGTGGCTCGGGGCTCCCCTTCCTGGTGCAGAGGACAGTGGCACGGCAGGTTGCCCTGGTGGAGTGTGTGGGTGAGCAGTGGGTGAGCCTGGTGGATGAGGACCAAGGGCTCCCATGAGCCTGGAGGGGTGAGGGAGCTCTTGCTTCCGGAATCACAGGCGGTGCCAGGCCTGGGTCAGAATTGGAATTCTGCTTGGCAGGGAGTGGGCTGGAGATGGGCCAGGGAGAGGTTCTTCTTTCTGCAGGAGCCAGGGTGGAACGAGAGGCAGCTGGGGATGGCCTGCCGCTGGGTCTGGATTAAGTTAAACCCAAGGGTCGGGGTTTCGGTGGGGGAGGGAGGCAGCACAGCATTAAGATGGGTGGCTCTTCCGGGACTGTGTGTGCCCAGTGTGTGACCCTCGCCTTCCCCTCTGGCCACCAGGAAAAGGCCGCTATGGTGAGGTGTGGCGGGGCTTGTGGCATGGTGAGAGTGTGGCCGTCAAGATCTTCTCCTCGAGGGATGAACAGTCCTGGTTCCGGGAGACTGAGATCTACAACACAGTGCTGCTCAGACACGACAACATCCTAGGCAAGGGGAGGGCCGGCTGTGCAAGGCCTGGGGCTTCATTCTCCTGGGCTGGAGTTCCCAGACCTCCAGACATCAACAGAACCCTGAAGGACTCCCAGCCCACCTGCAGCCCCAACCTCTTTTTTTTTTTTTTTTTGAGATGGAGTCTTGCTCTGTTGCCCGGCTGGAGTGTAGTGGCACGATCTCAGCTCACCGTAACCTCCACCTCCCAGGTTCAATCGATTCTCCTGTCTCAGCCTCCCAAGTAGCTGAGACTATAGGCGCTCACCACCACGCCCAGCTAAGTTTTGTATTTTTAGTAGAGACGTGGTTTCACCCTCTTAGCCAGGAAGGACTTGATTTCTTGACCTCATGATCTGCCCGTCTCGACTTCCCAAAGTGCTGGGATTACAGGCGTGAGCCACCGCAACCGGCCTTTTTTATTTAATTATTTATTTTTTTGAGACAGGGTCTTGCTCTGTCACCCAGGCTGGAATGCAATGGCTCAGTCTCACTGCAGCCTCAATTTCTTGAGCTCAAGCAATCCTCCCACTTCAGCCTCCTGAGTAGCTGGGACCACAGGCATGTGCCACCATGCCCAGCTAACTTTTTTTTTTTTGTAGAGATGAGGTCTTCCGATGTTGCCCAAGCTGGTCTCAAATTCCTGGGCTCAAGCAATCCTCCTGCCTTGGCCTCCCAAATGTTGGGATTACAGGTGTAAGCCACTGTGCCAGGTCCAGACCCAACCTGTGACTCCAGCTCTGTCTCTGACCTAAGCCACATCAACCCCCCACCCCACCTAGCTTAGCAGTAACCCAGCCAATTCCCTCTCCCCCAACCCCACCCTGACCCTGACCACTCCACGGTCCCTCTGCCCCAGCCCCTTGGCTGAGTCACCTGACCCTTGTGCGCACAGGCTTCATCGCCTCGGACATGACCTCCCGCAACTCGAGCACGCAGCTGTGGCTCATCACTCACTACCACGAGCACGGCTCTCTCTACGACTTTCTGCAGAGACAGACGCTGGAGCCCCATCTGGCTCTGAGGCTAGCTACGTCCGCGGCCTGCGGCCTGGCGCACCTGCACGTGGAGATCTTCGGTACACAGGGCAAACCGGCCATCGCCCACCGCGACTTCAAGAGCCGCAACGTGCTGGTCAAGAGCAACCTGCAGTGTTGCATCGCCGACCTGGGTGAGCCGGGCGGGGCAGGGGCGGGTCCTTCGCAGGTGGGCGGGGCTCGCTAGCTCTCCTCTCCTTTGCCTGTGACCATGGCGGTGACCATGATTGGCCCTTGAAAACTTAGAGGTGCGTGTTGTCTCCGTTCTCCTCTACAAGACCCCACGAATTGTCTGAACACCCTTTTCAAACCCAGACTCCTTCCACCATACCGTCCTGGCTCCAGGAGTTGGGAGAAAGGAGGCAGGAGCCGGGAACCGGGGTTCTCTTCCTGGCTTTGCCAACTACATCTCTCCCCGTTATCGGCCTCCGGGTCTGCTCTGTGAAGTGGGCATCATAATGCCTGCCTTGCCCACTCACATCTCGCTGAGTTCTTGGGAACCTAGAGAGTGCTACACAAGCAAAGAGTACCTGGGGCGGTGGTTCTCTCTGCCGCCACTGTCTTCCAGCCCATCTCCCTGCGGGTCTCCATCTGCCTACCCCTCTCTGTCCCACTGTTTCTCCCAGTCCCCACCTTGCCTGCCCCCTGGACCCCAGGCTCAGGAGAGGGGCAGGAGTGACAGGCCTCATCCCCACAGGCCTGGCCGTGATGCACTCGCAGGGCAGCGATTATCTGGACATCGGCAACAACCCGAGAGTGGGCACCAAGCGGTACATGGCGCCCGAGGTGCTAGATGAGAGGATCCGCACGGACAGCTTTGAGTCCTACAAGTGGACTGACATCTGGGCCTTTGGCCTGGTGCTGTGGGAGATCACCCGCCGGACCATTGTGAACGGTGAGGGCCCACCCTGAACAGGGTAGGAAAAGGGCAATCGGCTGCCTGCTATGGCCAGTGCGCATGGCCTGGGATGTTTACAGTCAGACCTCCTGGCACCCCTTCCATGCTGCCCACCAACTAGTTCAACTGAGTGACTTCTTAATGTATAACCCTTAAAAAATAATGGAGACTGTGAGTCTGGCTGTGAAATCTTGAGTACGTAATAACAGAAATATTAATAGCAGCTAATATTGATTGAGCTTAAATATGTGCCAGAAGCCATGCTATATACTTTACATGTATTATCTTATTTAATTCTTTTTTTCTGAGACAGAGTCTTACTCTGTCACTGAAGCTGGAATGCAGTGGCACTATGTCAGCTCACTGCAACCTCTGTCTCCTGGGTTCAAGCAATTCTCCTGACTCAGCCTCCTGAGTAGCTAGGATTACAGGCACCCACCACCATGCCTGGATAATTTTTTAATACTTTTAGTAGAGACAGGGTTTCACCATGTTGGCCAGGCTGGTCTTGAGCTCCTGACCTTCGGTGATCTGCCCTCCTCAGCCTCCCAAAGTGTTACGATTACAGGCGTGAGCCACGGTGACTGGCTTATTTAATTCTTTGGTATGGGCAAGGCAGTGGTATTGCTTAGTGGCTAAGTTGGAATCAGACTTCCTGGGTTCTATTCCTGATTTTGCCATGTCTGTGGACAGGTTATTTGACCTCTCTGTGCCTCAGTTTCCTCATTTATAAAATGAAAATAAGGCCAGGTGTGGTGGCTCACACCTGTAATCCCAGGACTTTGGGAGGCCAAGGTGGGCAGGTCACCTGAGGTCAGGAGTTCGAGACCAGCCTGGCCAACATGGTGATCCCCCTGTCTGTACTAAAGGTACAAAAATTAGCCATGTGTGGTGGTGCATGCCTGTAATCTCAGCTACTCAGGAGGCTGAGGCAGGAGAATCACTTGAACCCCGGAGGCAGAGGTTGCAGTGAGCCGAGATCATGCCACTGCACTCCAGTCTGGGTGACAGAGTGAGACCCTATCTCAAAAATAAATAAATAGATAAATAAATAAATAAAATGAGAATAAAAATAACTTCCAAGTGTTGAGATAATCTAAGTATTAAGAACAATATCTAGAGCTAAATATTAGTGGCTGTTGTTGTAGGTGGAATAAGTGCCTGACATTGTATTGTGCCCATTTTACAGTTGAGTGACGGGGGCACAGAATGACAGCTGGCTTGAGGCAGCATCAGGAGCACTCTGCCCGGGGGCCAGTGCTCATCCTCACTGTGTGCACTTAACCTGTCTGGCCCTTGATTTCCTCAGGCACACAATGCATGTACTTGAGTGCCTGCACTGCCTGCTGATTGCGGCCTTGTTGTTACTGTGGGTTGCCACAGGGGACTCTGACTTAGAGGGTTTCAGCCAGTAGAGGGACCTGCCCTGGGCAGCCCCGTGGTTGGTGCTCTCTCAGCCCTGGGGTGGGTGGAGGATGGGTGGGTTGTGCAGACTGGTGGGAGCATTGTCAACCTTTGAGGAGGCTGTCCATGGTAAGGGACTTCCAAGAGTCCTGACAAGTTGGGGACAATCCTCAGGATATGGCTGGAGCCCTGCTTCTTGGGGACAAGGATGTCCTCATTTTCTAGCATCTACCAGGAGCCAGCCCCATGCCAGACTTCATTTGTCCTCAGTGGTCATCAACTGAAAACAGAGGCTGTGGTGTCACCAGTCCCTTGGGGAGACTCACAAGGGGCTTAGATTCCTTTTTTTTTTTTTTTGAGGTGGAGTTTCACTTGTGTTGCCCAGGCTTTGAGTCCTACAAGTGGACTGACATCTGGGTCTTTGGCCTGGTGCTGTGGGAGATCACCCGCCAGACCATTGTGAACGGTGCAATGGTGCGATCTTGGCTCACTGCAACCTCCACCTCCACCTCCCAGGTTCAAGCGATTCTCCTGCCTCAGCCTCCCGAGTAGCTGGGATTACAGGCATGTACCGCCACGCCCAGCTAATTTTGTATTTTTTGTAGAGACAGGGTTTCTCCATGTTGGTCAGGCTGGTTTTGAACTCCTGACCTCAGGTGATCCGCCTGCCTCAGCCTCCCAAAGTGCTGGGATTACAGGCATGAGCCATCGCACTCAGCCTAGATTCCTTAAGACTCTGGGCATGAACTGCCAGAGTGGGTTCTAAGGGGGCTGGAGTCGGGGTAAAGGGGAACCTGGAAGAAGCCAAGGCCCCTGGGACCAGGCGGCAGGCCAGAAAGGAAAGGCTGGGAGGAGGCTGCCTGCAGGCTCCTGGGGCGGAGGGGGAAGCTCTGTCAGCCCCACACGGAATTGCGGCGCATTATAAACACTGTAATCTGGTGTCAGCCCCGGCACTGATTAAAGGCCCATTAGACACACTCAGGCCTCTGTGCAGCACTGATTAGGGCGCGAGCAGCACAGGGGCTGGCCTGGAAGCTGGCCATGGGGAGAACAGCTGGCGAAGGCTCTATCGAGGTTGTAGCCTGTGTGGCCATGGCCTGCGGCCTCGGGCTGGGAAACAGGATGGGGCATGGGGCTGTCTGCAGCTCCACAGGCATTATTTTCAGAAAGCTCCTACTAAAGTCTGTGAACTTGGGAAACCAAGAGGAGGGGGCCAGTGCTGGCTGCAGGGGTCAGCAGAGGCCGTGGTGATGTTACGTGGACCTAGGTAAAAATAAGTGCAGCTCGGAGGTCAAGAGCACATGCTTTGGTGTTAGACTTTCTGGGCTTAAGTCCTAGCCCTGTCACTTACTATCTGTTGGTCTTAGACAAGTTTCTTAAACTCTTTGGCCTTACTTTCTTGGCATATAAAGTGGAGCTAATAGTATTACTTACCTCATAGGGCTGCTGTGAGGATTTCATGCAGAGCTCTTAAGACAGCACCTGGCACACAGTGCTCAGTAAACATTTGGTGTTATTATTATCAGGCATGTGTGATAGTTGGGGCCTGGGTGCAGTCCCGGGCATGGGGTGGAAGGCGGCTGAGGCAAGACTGGAACAAGACTGGCCTAGGAATCCCAGATGGGTTTGAGTTTCGCCTCTGCTGTGGGGCCTTGGGCCCACTTCTCTGAGCATCAGTTTCTTCATCTGTGAAATGGAGGTAATACAAGTACCCACCCCACAGGACTGTGGTGAGGACAAACAGGTTGATGCATGTAAAGTGTTTATAGCATGATGCCTGGCACACGCCAAGTGCAAAACAAATGGCAGTCATTAATACTAGTTAGAAATACATTTATGGCCGGGCACGGTGGCTCACACCTGTAATCCCTGCACTTTGGGAGGCTGAGGCGGGCAGATCACCTGAGGTTAGGAGTTTGAGACCAGCCTGGCTAACATGGTGAAACCCTGTTTCTACTAAAAATATAAAAAATTAGGCGGGTGTGGTGGCACACACCTGTAATCCCAGCCACTCAGGAGGCTGAGGCAGGAGAATCGCTTGAACCCAGGAGGCGGAGGTTGCAGTGAGTTGAGATTGTGCCATTGCACTCTAGTTTGGGCAACAAGAGCGAAATTCCGTCTAAAAAAAAGAAAAGAAACACATTTATTACATTATAGTGTCCCTCTCAGTGGTAGCATTCCCAGGCCACTGGTTTCTGGCCCTTGGGATGGAGAATGGGCAAGGCTCTCCTCTGGGTGGTATTGGGCCTCCTTGTGGTTCCGAGTGGTTGTCTCATCCATCCTTTATTTCCAGGCATCGTGGAGGACTACAGACCACCCTTCTATGATGTGGTGCCCAATGACCCCAGCTTTGAGGACATGAAGAAGGTGGTGTGTGTGGATCAGCAGACTCCCACCATCCCTAACCGGCTGGCTGCAGACCCGGTGAGGCCTCTGCTGGGGACTAGGATGGCATGGGGTGGTGGCTCACGGCAGGGATTTCTGGGCCCAGGAAGCTGTGTCTGAGACCTCTGCTTCACCTCGGATAGACGCCGGGTGTCCTGGTTAGGGCACTTCTCTCAGTACTCCCTCTTTCAACCCTGGCCCATGCTCCCCGCCCCCAGGGCCCTCTGGTCATTCTGGGATTTTAAGAACCTTCACTTTCCCTGTGAAAAGTCAGAGGCTCTCTGTGGCTGTGCGTATGTGTGTTTTAGAGATACGGTTTTGTTTGCTCTTGTCGCCCAGGCTGGAGTGCAGTGGCACAAGCACAGCTCACTGTAACCTCAAACTCCCGGGCTCAACCAGTCCTCCTGCCTCAGCCTCTCTAGTAGCGAGGTGTAGTGCACGCCACCACACCTGGCTAATTTTTAAATTTTTTTGTAGAGACAAGGACTTTTATATTGCTCAGGCTTATCTCAAACTCTTGGGCTCAAGTGATCCTCCTGCCTCGGCCTCCCAAAGTGTTGGGATTATAGGTGTGAGCCTCCACACCTGGCCACTGTGGTATTTTTGTTGCTGTTGTTTGTCTTTGTTTTTTTCTCAAAACACTTCACATATTTATACAAAGACACACACACTTCTATCAACACATACAAGCATGCATATCCTTCTGAACATGCAGTCACAGATATATACACATGCGCATGTACGCCAGACTGTTGGCCCCATAAGGACAAGGAACGTGTCTTTTGCTCACCCTTATATCCCTATTACCTATCATAGTACCTGGCTCACAATGAGTGCTAATATTTATGGAAAGAATGAATATATTATATACATGATACATGTATGTATACATAGACATATATTTCTGTACAACATACATATCCACAAAAAGCCACATGTATGCATTCCTGTACACACACACATACACTCTTTCAGGAGCTGGAAGTGAGGCTGGCTCATCCTAGGCCCTAGGATGGGTTGATGAGCTTCCTGGGATGGGTTGATGAGCTTCCTGGGATGGGTTGCTCCCTGGACACATGCATTTTTAGGGCCGTTCCCACTGCTCAAACTTCCACAGTCCACTGGGCCCGGCCATGACTGGTGGAGGGGCTGGGAGACGCTGCCCTCTGCACTGGAGCCTTAGGCTGTGGAGGGGATGCGGGAGCCACCAGGCTTACAGATTCTGCTCCTTTGCGTGAATCTTGGCAGAGGTAGGGGTGGAGGTAAGGTGTTTCACAGACACTGCCAAGGGGGCTTGAGCGCTCCTGAAGATCTGAGTTCTCTCTTTCTGTCCCACCTGCCTTTCTCCATTCCTTTCTCACTCTCTTCCCTTCCTCTTCCATTTTTGATTTTTTGTCATCCTCTGTTCTCCCTCTCACTGCTTGTCTTTCCTCTTGCTCTCCTTTCCAATGCTCTCATCTCCCTCCTCTCATCCTTTTTCTCCTGCTTATGTCTCCCCATTACTGGCCATCCTCCTCATCTCCTTCTTCCCATCTTCTCTGACCCATGTCCCTGCCTCCTCTCCTCCGTATCTCTCTCCTGACCCCCAGGTCCTCTCAGGCCTAGCTCAGATGATGCGGGAGTGCTGGTACCCGAACCCCTCTGCCCGACTCACCGCACTTCGGATCAAGAAGACACTACAGAAAATTAGCAACAGTCCAGAGAAGCCCAAAGTGATTCAGTAGCCCGGGAGCGCCTGACTCCTCTTGGCATGCAGTGGGGTGGGGGGTGGGGAGTGGATGGTGTCCCATCTGGGTAGTGTGAAGTGGTGTGTGCTGGGGAGAGGGTGCCCCTCTATGGGCAGCTGCGCCTGCCTGCTCGGGCCCCAGCCCACCCAGCCAAAAATACAGCTGGGCTGAAATCTGATCCCCTGCCGTCTGGCCTGCTCAAAGCAGCAGGCTCTCTGACGCCTGGCTCTCTCTCCCCACCCCGTACAGCCAGCAGGGTGCACCCCCTACCACTCCCAGGACAGGATGCAAAAGAGGCTCCAGAGTCAGATTGCCAAACCAGGCAATCCCAGTCCCAGACTCAGAGCTTGGGCCTGCACTTTGCCCCCTGCCCTTGGTCAACCCCATTGCTCCACCAGAGCTGCTAGGGTGGCATGGGGCCCTGTCCAGCCCTCGGCACACACTCTGCCCTGCCAGGCTTCAGCCTCTGTCACAAACTCCAGAGGGTCAGGGCCCATCCGTTTCTCTCCATGGGTTTATATCTCAGCTCCATGATGCCTTGGGCTTTCTGTCTCCTCAACAAGAACACAGCTTGCTGAATGTCAGCTATCTGGGAGAGCTGGGGCCTGACTTATTAGGGCATTAAAACCTAAGAGGTCCTACTGAGGGTGTGGCAGGATCACAGGCCAGTGGAGAGGGAGCAGGTCAGATGGGTAAGGCCCAGGACTTTCAGAATAACTGAGAGGATGGTGAGGTCAAGTATGGCAAGGGGAAGGTCAGTGGGTGTCAAGAGACCCAGGTCTGATCCTCAGGCCTGTCTCAGTTCCTTTTCTTTTTTGACACAGAGTTTTGCTCTTGTTGCCTAGGCTAGAGTGCAATGGTGAGATCTTGGCTCACTGCAAGCTCTACCTCCTGGGTTCAAATGATTCTCCTGCCTCAGCCTCCCAAGTAGCTGGGATTACAGGCGTGTGCCACCATGCCCAGCTAATTTTGTATTTTTTATAGAGGTGGGGTTTCTCCATGTTGGCCAGGCTAGTCTCAAACTCCCAACCTCTGGTGATCCGCCTACCTTGGCCTCCCAAAGTGCTGGGATTACAGGCATGAGCCGGTCGCACCAGCCAGGACCTTTGTTTCTTACCTACATATTAGAAGATTTGGTCCTGAAGTCTTTTGAGGCTTCTTTAGCTCCAGTTCTCAGGTTTCAGCGTATATCAGAGCTAACTTCCTTAGTCTCATCTATTCTTTACGCTCCAGCCCCTGGCAATTTGCCTCAAGATATGGGTTTGAAAATAACTTTGACTCAGGGAGTGTCTGAAGCACCTCCGAGTCTAAGTCTGCAAGCCCCAGTTCTTGCTTAAAGCCATGCCAGTGGCCACCCTTGGGCCCAGACAGCTCTGGGCCTTTTGACCAACAAGTCAGCCCCTCACCCTCTCTGTGGCATAGTCTTCTCTGCTCCAGGACTGTGGGGCGGCTTCCTCTAGGGCTTCCAAGGCTCAAAAGAAATTTGGCTCCATCCAAGAATCCTCCAGCTCCCTCACTGGCCCCTGGTTCAGGCCCACACCCCTGGTCAGGCCCAGAGACTGTGTCTCAGGAGAATTCAGTGGCTCTAGAGAGACACACAGAAAGTTTGGCCTTTGGAAATGTCAAGGGTGTATGTTCATGTATGGAGCACGTTACCCTGGCCCCTGGGTGCAGGGAAGTGGGTTGGAGGGGAGCTTGAGGAATATAAGGAGCTGGGGTGGGGACTCAGGCTATGGCCAAGGACAGCCCCAAGATTGGGAAGACCTGGCCTGGCAGTCCTCAACCCAGAGGCAGAGCAGTGAAGAACGCTCTTCTGCTCCTGCTGTAACGACCCAGGGCAGCCTCCCCAGGCCGGCATCTTAAGTGTGTCTTCCACCATTCTCACGGTGGCACCTTTCCAGGCCTGTCTCCCAGCATTGTGCAAGGCTCGGAGAACCAGGAAGTGAAACTGGGTGAAAACAGAAAGCTAAATGGACAGGCTGTGTTCCCAGATCATTAGGACAGAGTTTGCACGTCCTCTGGTCACTGGAACCCACCCAGTCCACGAATCATCTCCCTCCTGAAGGATTTTATCTCTACTGGGTTTTGGGAAAAACTCCTCCTGAGACCCCACAGCCAGAAACTGAAAGCTGCAGCTCCCCAAATGCTGGAATATCCCTAACAGAAGGCCTGGGGCAGGAAGTGGAGTGCTGGGGGCAGGTAGAGAGAAGAGGGCCCAGTGGCCAGGGAGCGAAGGAGGTGGCATTGCTGAGAGCAGTCTGCACATGCTTCGGAGTGCTGGAAGCTGTTCCACGGTGGAAATTACACTTCTCTTACCTGGAGATACTGTTTGTGGGAGCACTGGGCACGTACCTGACACTCAGTAGGTCTGCAATAAACCACGGTTAAATCCTGAGCTACGGAGTCTTCCCAGGCCGATGTCTCTGCAGTGGCCATCACTGCAGAGGTCCAGATAGAACAAGAGGGGTTGGAGTTGGAGAGGGTCCGAGGATACATGCCCAGCTTTGCCTTTACACAGGTCACAGTTTTCTCACGTCCCTGCTCAGATCCCCGCGGGGGCCCAAATCTCAGTTCTGATCCCGAACTGGGAGCAGTCTGCTAGCCGCGCCCGCCACGTCGCCCTCTGCTGGCAGCGGGCTGCCCAGCGGCCGCCTCCCTCCCCCACGCGGGGACCGCGGGCGTTTCCCGACAGGGTGGGGCAGCCTTCCCCTGGGTGCCAGCGTGCGTGCGCTCGCTGACCTGCTGTTCTGCAGGGACTGTCCCCGAACACCGCACCTAGCAAAGAGCTTTCTGCGTCCGAACCAGCGGCTTGGACCCGCCCTCCTCAATTCCTTGTTCTCACTTCCCTTCTCAAATGGGGTCCCCGTCTTGCCGGCAGTCAGTCCCCATTTCCAGCATGAGAAGATCCCCTTCCCTGGGGACCTACCGTGTCCTGGGCTCAGAAAGCACGTCACACACAGCCCCCATTCTCACCCCGGAAATTCGGGGCGGGGACATGCCATGGGGAAGGCAGGTACTAAAAGAAGCTGATCCTGCCCCGTGGGACTGACCAGCCTAGAAAATCTGTGCCTTTGTGCTAGACGCCCTCTTAGGGGAACACAGGGAGAGTACACCTTATACCACAGATGACCTTGCCGGCCCCTTGCACCCCCAAGGTGGGCTCATGCCTAGAGCCTCCTGTCCTGGGTTCATAGGTTCCCCCACAACACAGTGCCTTCCCAGAGGATTCCGCACCGGCCTCAGACCAGCGGCCTCAGACCAGCTTTGAGAATATAGGAGCATTGCTAGCATCCAGCAAAGGCAGACTTTTCCCTCCGCCTGTGCTGCCTGTGCCTGCCAGACTCTGTCTGTGATGTCCACGCTATGGTTGGAAAGTGGGGAGAAGGGCAGTGGGGAAATTGCAGAGAGGGGTACGTGAATGCTAAGCAGGATCTGGGGCAAGATTGGCTCACTGCTCTCTGGTTCCTGCAAAGAGCCCTTGGGAAGTCACCCCATCCGAGCCCCTGCCTACAAGTAGACCTCAGGGAACCTGCCTGCCTTTGGAGGAAAAAAAACTTACTGCTCACTTTGCTTCTCTGCAGCTTTGCCCTGACTTCCTAGGGGACCCCAGGCCCCAATTTCCCATCTAGACCAAGAGGAAGAGGACCACCTGTGTAGTAAAGGCCCTCCCTGAGGGGTGTAGGTGTCATAACATGCCACAGTGGGGAAGAAGGTAGCTCCTGGAGCATGAGCCTTGATGTGGAGGGCCACCCCTTCCCCTGCCAAGGCCTCCCGACAGCTCTCCTCTCCACCCTCCAAGGCACCATCCTCCCTCGGTCCTGCCTCGCACCAGCCTCCAAGGAGGGTGCTCTTTCCTCCATATCCTCACCAACATTAAGCTCAACAGCCCAAGAGATGGCCAAGTCCTCATGCCTAGAAGTCCCTGTCCTGGGGGTGGAGTTGGGGGTGCACGTCCTGCACCCAGTCTCCCAGAGCTGGGACTGATGCTAGCTGTGCGATCGTCACTCTGGGTGGGCGACTCTTGGAATGAGCTGCTTCCACCAGGGCCACATTCAGTTTGCTAGAAATAGAGACAGAGGGCTTCTTGACTTTGCATATGATTTGCATAATGTCATAGACACACAGTCTATTTTCAGGCAGTTTTCAGGTTAAAGTGTTGTCACTGCTGCCCTGCAGGGTGTCATGTCTGGATGAGTCTCTTCTCTGTTCTTTCTCACCCACCCACTCTTACTGACCTACATCCTCAGCTGCAGGAGCAAATGGTGAGGCAAGGGGAGAGTGGGGTTGTCCAGGGAGACACAGGGGCAGGGAAATAAAGGGAATTTCCTTATTACCAGCATCACCAGAAACAGAATCTGGTTGCTCAAGGGCAACTGATAGGCAGAGGGTAAGGAGCAGGAAGCCAGGTAACCCATCTTCGGTTCTGCACAAACCCTTCCCACCTCTCCTACCAGAACAACCAGTTCCTGTTTCTCTATTCAGTCTTCTGCGGGTTTGAAGAAAGAGATTTAGATAGATAAACCTGTTTCTTTCAGCCACCCATAAAGCCTTGGTTGGCCCAGACATCCCTCATGGGCATTTATTTTCAGCACTTAACTCTTCACCTCGTGGGAAATCTGACCTGCATCTGTTCCTCTCCTGGGAGGCTTATCTGAGAGATCAAGATCCTCGTCTCATGATCAATATTTTTGGAGCAGCTGGCACACAGTAGGAGATCAGTCAGTGCTGGAGTCTCCCTTCTCTTCTGCATCTGGAGGGCTGTACCAAGTACCTTGTTGTCCCAGGACCGGAGGCTCAACACACGCACCAGCCTCTGAGGGCTCAGATGCAGAAACAGACTTACAAGGGCCAGCTGAGGTTACTAAGTTATCTAGGACCTTGGCCTGTCGCTCGGCCTCTTCACCTGGAAAGGAGGGGAACTGGTGGAGATTACCAGCAAAGACAATTCCCATTTTATAGCTTGAGCTGCTTGGCGACCTTCCTTGGTCACAGAGGGTCAGGGCTAGAGCCCCACGCAGGGCTACCTCCTGTAGACCCTCCGGCCTTGGGGCATGTCTGGTGTGCTGTCTTCCTGTGTACATCAAAGGATCTACCAGATGCCAAGGCAAAGAGCCCGAGAACCTTACTGGGTCCTGGGAAAGAGGAGGCCACTTGGTCGGGCTGCCCAGCCTCGAGGCGCTACCCAGAATTCCCTGTCCTGTCCCGTGTCCAGCCCCCAGGACCTGCTTCAGCCCCTCAGGCAGGCGTTTCCTGTTGATAAGAAGCTCAGTCACAAACACTGATAAAGAGATGAAAAAAGGAAATCGACAGGCTTGGGTATAATGGGCATTTTGTCTGCCTTTTTTACCCCTCTTCCTTCTCCCAGCTCTGCCCCCTCCCCATCCCCCCTCCAAGTACCACTTCCCAGAACTGAGGAGAAAACATGCCCCCGCCTCCACTGTGGGCCCTATTTCACAGTCTCCAGGAATTTGGCCTGAAGGCTTACATAGGTCTCAGAAGGGGGGCCCAGCCCAGCCTGGGTCACGACATGAGCCCTGAAGCAGGAAGCACTGGGTACTGGGAGGTTCCCAGCCCAGGGAAATGGGCAGCGTCGCCTAGAGGAAGGACAGTCCAGCACAGGTCTCATCGAGGACCATCCTCTTCCCTCCCTCTCTCCTCCCAGAGGCCTGATCCAAGTGGTGGTTAGGTGGCTAGTCTGTAATTAGTGCATTTTCCATAATTTTAGTCTCAAGCTCATTACTGGGAAATCTCATCAATTTTGATTCTGCTAATTTGGAATCTATGATCCTTCAGGCCAAGAGGTTGAACTGATGTTTAGAAAAATAAACAAAGCAAACAAGTTTTCCAGGCAGGCCCTACCACCCTTCTTGGGTTTGGATTTGTAAGTTCAGCATGACAAAGGCAGTTGTCCTAAAACGCGCCTGCAGTTGAGATAACCTGCCACCAGGTGGGTGATGAGGCTTTGCCTGTCACTGGTGCTTTAGGTAGTCATTGCTCATGGACAGATGTTTTAAAGATTTTATATTTGGCCAGGCACGGTGGCTCATGCCTGCAATCCCAGCACTTTGGGAGGCCGAGGTGGGCGGATCACCTGAGGTTGGGAGTTCAAGACTAGCCTGACCAACACGGAGAAACCCAATCTCTACTAAAAATACAAAATGAGCCGGGCGTGGTGGCGCATGCCTGTAATCCCAGCTCCTTGGGAGGCTGAGGCAGAAGAATCACTTGAACTTGGGAGGTGGAGGTTGCGGTGTCAGCTGAGATCGTGTCATTGCACTCCAGCCTGGGCAGCAAGAGTGAAACCCCGTCTCAAAAAAGAATGTATATTCAATGATTCTGTCCCCTTCTTCTCCAGAGATGTAATTCCTTAATAAAACAGTAAGGCAAATAGAAAAGTGGAATAGATGGTTCCAAATGGCCAGCGTCCACCTGGGTTCCTTTCCTCATGGGGGCCCAGTGTGAAATGGCTGCAAACAGCAGCTTCCTTGGTAGTGTAATGCAGCCTGTTTCTTGTATGGGTTGCTCTAAGAGACCTTGGAGATAGGCCTTTCAGATGTATGTTCATGCCTCTGACCTTGCACTACCCCTATGTAGGCTCCATACAGGCATGTGAGGTTCCTTTGGAAAGCCCCAGGGCACTGTGGCCGGGGTTCACATTGGCCAAGTGATCATGTCCATCCACACCAAGCTGCAGAACAAGGAGCATGTGATTGAGGCCCTGCGCAGGGCAAAGTTCAAGTTCCCTGGCCGCCAGAAGATCCACATCTCAAAGAAGTGGGGCTTCACCAAGTTCAATGCCGGTGAATTTGAAGACATGGTGGCTGAAAAGCGGCTCATCCCAGATGGCCGTGGGGTTAAGTACATCCCCAGTCGTGGCCCTCTGGACAAGTGGGAGGGCCTGCATTCATGAGGGCTTCCACTGTGCTGCCCCCTCTTCATATTCACCAATAAATTCTACTTCCTGTCCAAAAGAAAAAGAAGAAAGAAAAAGAAAGAGAGAGAGAGAGAGAAAGAAAGAAAGAAAGAAAGGAAGAAAAGAAAACCAACAGCCAGCATATACAACTTGGAAACTTTCTTCTGTATTAACTGTTTTCCAGTCCTGGTTGCCACCCAGCCAGGGCCTTATTCTGGCTTCAGGCCCTCACATCTCTCATTGGATTTTTGAATCTTGATGGAAGGAGCAGAAGAGTCAAGAGCAAAGGGTTTTATCCAAGTCAAAATTCCAGCTGTTGTAGCCAGGTGCAGTGGCTCTCTCCTGTAATCTCAGAACTTTGGGAGGCTGAGGTGGGCAGATCACTGGAGGCCAGGAGTTTGAGACCAGCCTGGCCAGCATGGTGAAACCTCATCTCTACTAAAGACACAAAAAATTAGCCGGGCATGGTGGCGGACACTTGTAATCCCAGCTATTCGGGAGGCTGGGGCAGGAGAATCACTTGAACCTGGAAGGTGGAGGTTGCAGTGAGCTGACAGAGCGAGCCTCTGTTTCAAAAAACAAAACCAAAATTCCAGCTGTTTTGTTGGATTTTATTTATTTATTTATTTTGAGGCCGGTTCTCTCTGTATCACCCAGGTTGGTCACTGACTCCTAGTCTCAAGCAATCCTGAGACAGCCTCCTGGGTAGCTGAGACTACAGGTGCATGTCACTATCCTGGCTAAATTTTTTTACTTTTACTTTTTTTTAGAGAAAGAGATTTTGCTGGGCACGGTGGCTCATGCCTATAATCCCAGCACTCTGGGAGGCCGAGGCCAAGGCGGGCGGATCACCTGAGGTTAGGAGTTCAAGACCAGCCTGACCAACATGGTGAAACCCTGTCTTTAAAAATAAAATAAAATAAAATAAAATAATAAAAGAGAAGGAGATCTTACTGAGATGTTGCTCAGACTGGCCTCAAACTCCCAGCCTCAAGTCATCTTCCCACCTGGGCCTCCAAGTAGCACAAGCTACCACGCCTAGTCTACCTGTTGTTTTAGTAATTCAACAAATTTATTCTAAATTTATATGGAAGAGGGTAAGTTCATGAATAGCTAAGCCAATTTCTTTAGATTATTTTCTGAATATGTTATACATTCACATGAGTCAAAAGTCAATGCATCTACATTGGAGCAGTGTGGAAACGAAAAAAATAAAGAAATAGGCCGAGCACTGTGGCTCATGCCTGTAATCCCAGCACTTTGGGAGGTGGGCAGATCATGAGGTCAGGAGTTCAAGACCAGCCTGGCCAACGTGGCAAAACCCCGTCTCTAATAGAAATACAAAAATTAGCCGGGCGTGGTGGTGCGTGCCTGTAATCCCAGCTACTCAGGAGGCTGAGGCAGGAGAATCACTTGAACCTGGGAGGCAGAGGCTGCAGTGAGCAGAGATTGTGTCATTACATTCCAGCATGGGTGACAAGAGCAAGACTCTTTCTCAAAAAAAAAAAAAGAAAAAGAAAAGAAAAATAAACACTGAGTGTGGTGGCTCATGCCTGTAATCCCAGCCCTTTGGGAGGCCAAGATGGGCAGATCACTTGACCCCAGGAGTTTGAGACCAACCTGGGCAACAAAGCAAGAATTAGTCTACAGAAAATTAAAACAGTGGAGTGTTCCACTCTTTGAATGTACCAGTTCCCTATTTTTGGAAGTTTTGCTTTTTTCCAGTTTGGGGCCATTACAACCAAGGCTGTAGTGAATAAATCTGTGTGTACATCACTTTGCTTTATTCAAGTATTTCTGTAATATATCCTAAATACATTCTAAAATGTGGAATTCCCGGGTCAAACGATATGTGAATTTGGCCAAGTCTGTTGTGAAGAAGTGCAAAGGGGAAGAAGTGCCCCAGAATACAATAAGACAAGCCACAGAAAAATAGAATAGTACCAGACAAGTAGACAAATAGACAAATATGACATGATAAAGAACCCAGGAATATTCTGGGCACAGTGGCTCACGCCTGTAATCCTAGCACTTTGGGAGGTCAAAGAGGGTGGATCACCTGAGGTCAGGAGTCCAAGACCAGCCTGGCCAACATGGTGAAACGTTGTCTCTACTAAAAATATAAAAATTAGCCAGGCATGGTGGTGGGTGCCTATAATCCCAGCTACTCGGGAGGCTGAGGCAGGAGAATTGCTTGAACCTCAGGAGGTGGAGGTTGCAAGACCACACTATTTCACTCCAGCCTGGGTGAAAGAGTGAAACTCTGTCTCAAAACAAAAAAAGAACCCAGGAACAGCTCACACTTGTAATCCCAGCACTTTGGGAGTCTGAGTCAGGAGGATTGCTTGAGCTCAGGAGTTTGAGACCAGCCTGGGTAACACGGCAAGACCCTGTCTCTACAAAAAATAAAAAATTACCCAGGCATGGTGGCACATGCCTGTGGTCCCAGCTCCTCAGGAGGCTGAGATGGGAGGATTGCTTGAGCCCACTTGATGAGAGTCTAGAGCTACAGTTAGCTGTGATCACACCACTCCACTCTAGCCTGGATGACAGTGAGATCCTACCTTAAAAACAAAAAAACAAAAAACAAAGAACTCAGAAACAGATCCATATGCATCTGAAAACTGACATGTGATGAAGATTTCAACAGAAATTAGTGAAGTCTGGGCACGGTGGCTCACACCTGTAATCCCAGCACTTTGGTCAGGAGTTCAAGACCAGCCTGGCCAACATGGCAAAACCCTGTCTCTACTAAAAATACAAAAATTAGCCAGTTATCATGGCACATGCCTGTAATCCTAGCTACTTAGGAGGATGAGGCACAAGAATTGCTTGAACCTGGGAGGCAGAGGCTGCAGTGAGCCAAGATCATACCACTGCACTTCAATCTGGGTGATGGAGTGGGACCCTGTCTCAAAAAAAAAAAAAAAAGGGTGAAGATGATAGCTAAAAAATACAGGGCTTTTTGAGGGGGTGATGAAAATGTTCTAAAATGGACTGTGATAATGGTTTTACAGTTCTGTGACTATACTGAAAGTCATTGAACTATGTGCTTTAAATGGATGAATTGTATGGTATGTGAATTATATCTCAATAAAGCTGTTAACATATGAGTGAAGAAAGGCTAGATTGTTTAGATAGCATTGGAAACACTGGATCACTGTTCAGACAGAAAATGCAGTTGGGCCTCTCCCTTACATCATATACAAAGATGGACTCCACATGGATTAAGGTCTAAAACTTAGAAGGCTACACAATAAGGCTAATAAAAGAAAATGTAAGAGAACATCCTTGTGACCCAGGGTTGGGGAAAGAAGACCCTTGGCTGGGCGCAGTGGCTCACACCTGTAATCCCACCACTTTGGGAAGCTGAGGCGGGTAGATCATGAGGTCAGGAGATCAAGACCATCCTGGCTAACACAGTAAGACCCCGTCTCTACTAAAAATACAAAAAATTAGCTAGGCGCAGTCGCATGCGCCTGTAGTCCCAGCTACTCGGGAGGCTGAGGCAGGAGAATCACTTGAACCTGGGAGGCAGAGGTTGCAGTGAGCTGAGATTGTGCCACAGCACTCCAGCCTGGGCAACAAGAGCGAAATTCCATCTCAAAAAAAGAAGACCCTTGAAGCACAAACTGTAAAACAAAATATGAATATATCAGTTCACTCTTCAATTATACCTGATAGCTATATTTAACATTGAAAAATTAATAAAACTCATAGATGGTAGAGTGGAAGGAGATATTTACAATCCTTAAAACTATTGAGACATTAATATCTACAATATATAAAAAACTCCTGAAAAAAAAAAAAACTACTGCAAATCAGTAAGACCCAAGAGAAAAACGGGCAAAAGACATGCAGAGTTAATTTACAAAAGAGGGAGCCCAAATGGCTAAGAAGTATAGAATGGAATGCTCAAACTCCCTAGTAATCAGAGAAATGTACACATAAATGACATATCAACTAACATCCATCACAATGGCAAAATTAGAAAAGTGGATAATGCTAAGAGTTGACAGGGTGTGGGGGAATAAGAACTTTTGTAGAGTTCTTGTGGAAGTGTAAACTGGCATAGACTTTTTAGCATTAGTAAAAGTGGGTATTCCTATGCCATTTGGCTTCATGATACCATTGCTGGGTGTACAGTTGAGTGTATACCTTTGAACAACACAAGTTTGAACTACATGGATCCACTTACATGCAGATTTCCTTCCTCTTCTGCCACTATGGAGACAGCAAGACCAACCCCTTCTCTTCCTCCTCCTTCTCAGCCTACTCAACATGAAAGACAAGGATGAAGACTTTATGATAATCCACTTCCACTTAATGGATAGTAAATATATGTTCTCTTCTTTATGATTTTCTTAAAATTTTCTTTTCTCTAGCTTACTTTAAGAATACAATGCGTAGTGTATATAACATACATATGTGTTAATTGACTGTTTGCTCTCAGTAAGGTGTCCAGTCAACAATAGACTATTATTAGGTAAATTGTGGGGGAGTCAAAAGTCGTACACAGATTTTTGATCACGTGGGAGGTCAGCACCCCAAACCTCACCTTGTTCAAGGGTCAGCCATATATCTCCTAGAAATTGACAAGTCCGCAAAGGAAGGCACATGAGGAAGTTCAACACTCTGTTGCTTGTGGTAGCAGGGAACTGGAACCAACCTCGGTGTCCATCTCCAAGGGAATAGATAAGCAAAATGTTGTGGATGAGTCTTTCAGAATATGATGTCATCCATTGGAAGCAATTAATCAGATATACATGCAGCAACATAGATGGACCTTAAAAATACAGAATTGATTGGCAAATAAAGAGAATGAGGGTTATAACACAATGCCTTTTATATAAGTTTAGAATGCATACATATTCAAAACAACATTATGTCCTTAGCAAGGATATGCATACATTTTAGGACATGGAGCAAGCTCACTAGAGTGCCTGGGGTGAGGGGAGCAAGAAAGATGGAGATTGAAAGAGGGATTGGAGAAGGAGCTGGAAAATAAAATCTAAAAGAGGCCTTGCTACCTTACACAGGATAAGGATGATAACATGTTACCCCATAATTAACCCAAGGACCACAGAGGGAGAAGGCAAAAAAAAAAAAAAAAAAACGAACAACTGCAGAGCCTGAGATCCTGGGCATGAAACAGAACAGAACCTCCAGGGACTCAGTTTCCTCCTATTCAAAATGGGGATGATATGTAAGGAGGTGGGTGCGAGGACTGTGATCCTGTCGGACCACAGGCCTGGCCAGAATTGTTGTTCAATAATAAAAATAATGCTAACAATAGTACGCTATCCTTGCCGATAGTGTTCGCAGCTTCAGTTCTGCAGAGCTGCAGGCCGGCTTGGTGTCAACACCTCTTGCTTTGCTCCCCAGTTCCTGGCTGTCTTATCTCCCTGGCCTCCTCATCTGGGCCGCAGCTAAATAGGAGAGATTTGAAAGGCAAGGTGAAAAGGTGAAAACCTGGGATTATATATATGTATATTTCTATGTTTATATTTATTTATTTCAATTAGAAAAAGACTCTTCATCCTGTATTCACTGGCTGCTCCCTTTGGATCAATACTTTAGTTAGGTCTTTAGAGAAATGAAATTTATATTCATGCCCCACTGTTCCCTTAGTAACAATCTCCAGCAATCAGATCTGCTCTCTGGTGGAAATGGCCTTTGGAAAGCGCTTGTGCAGTGTGCAGTTGCACAATCTTACCTTTGCCAGAAACTGTTTTCTGATATAGCCGGTATCTTTTCCAGAAAAAAAAAATTAACTACATTTAAGCAGACTTAACAAGGTCTTAAAATAGATATAAAGTGGTTTCACCCCACAAGGGGAATTCTTAAAATACTAAAGTACTGTTTTTAAGCATAGTCAAGTACTTCAGAAACACTCATTTACATTGCAAACAATTTCTATGCTAATTACAAATGATTCTCTCCCAACCACTAGGTAATATTTTGTTACTGTATGTACCTGAGATGAATAAAATTACTTCTCTTTTTTCTTCTTTTATTTTTTTGATCAATATTCAGTATTCGAGCTGGTCTTTCCACAATTCTTCCAGATTTGCATTTTTATTGTATTTCAGGTATGAATTTGAGAATCCAATCCCATAGTATTGAGGTAAAACCACAAAAACAGATTTATCACAATCACTCCTCTAATAAAAGACTTATTGGAGGATCTGAGAGTCACAACCCTCTTTGTGGCTCTCAGATCCTCCAATAAGTCTCTTTCAAACATTCTATACTTCTCCAACAACTGAAACACCCCACGCTGACTTTGCTTCTTTGTAAAGAAAATGGAAACCCTAAGCCGGGCACGGTGGCTCACACCTGTAATTCCAGCACTTTGGGAGGTTGAGACGGGTGGATCACCTGAGGTCACGGTTTGAGACCAGCCTGGCCAACATGGTGAAACTCTGTCTCTACTAAAAATAGAAAAATTAGCCAGGCATGGTGGTGAGCGCCTGTAATCCCAGATACTCGGGAGGCTGAGACATGAGAATCGCTTGAACTCAGGAGGTGGAGGCTGCAGTGAGCTGAGATCACGCCACTGCACTCCAGCCTGGGTGACAGAGTGAGACCCTATCTCAAAAGAAAAAAAAAGAAAAAAGAAAATGGAAGCCCTAAGATGCCCTCAGTTGCAGACATCAACCAAACCCATGAACTCACCTGCATCTCCATCACTTCCTCCTTCTACCTTTCAGGCCCCCCTTTCTGGTTCCTCATTCTTTTTTTTTGAGATGTTGTTTCGCTCTTGCTGCCCAGGCTGGAGTGCAAAGGCATGATCTCGGCTCACCACAACCTCTGCCTCTTGGGTTCAAGCGATTCTCCTGCCTCAGCCTCCTGAGTAGCTGGGATTACAGGCATGTGCCACCACGCTCGGCTAATTTTGTACTTTTAGTAGAGACAGGGTTTCTCCATGTTGGTCAGGCTGATCTCAAATTCCCGACCTCAGGTGATCTGCCCACCTCGGCCTCCCAAAGTGATGGAACTACAGGTGTGAGCCACCACACCTGGCCTCAGGTTCCTCAATCTTAATGACCTTTCACTCTTCTCAATGAATTCTCAACTTACTCTTCTCCATGAGGTCCTTCCCACAAGGCATCAACTGGCTGCAAAAACCCTCAAGCCCACACCCGTCCAGCCACTCTGGTCTCCCTCCTCCTCCCCTTCTTGCTCACATTTATTGGAAAAGCCAGGCTTCTCACCTCCCACTCACTCTTCAGCCCACGCCCCATGACTTTGCCATGGAAACTGATCATTTGGAGGTCACCACTGGTCTTGTTGCTAAATCCAGTGGACCCTCCCAGTCCTTCTTTATTCCACTGACCACTCTGCCTCTTGGCTTTCCTACCTCACTGAGCTCATCTCCCTCCTACCTCTCTGCAGCGTTCTTCAGATTTCTTTGTAGGTTTCTCTGTGATTCTCCTTTAAATGCTGGTGTTGCTAGTGCCCAGGTCCCCTGCTCCCTCTCCACAGATCTCCTGGGTGAGCACATCATGCCTTGCCTTTGATTACTTTGAGATCTGTGTCTCCAGCCCACGCTTCCCTCATGAGATCCAGACCTCAAGGCCCAGATCCTTCTGGATGGCTCCTCGGATGGCTCCCAGGCCTCTCGAACTCATCAAGTCCTAAACAGAACTCCCCAAACCTGCTCTGTCCTCAATATTCCAAGAATGGTATTACTAGCCAACAAGCACATGAGATTTGTTAGGACTTCCTTCTCCCTTATCACCAAAGGCCCCAACTCCAATCAATGAACACAAAGTCTTGTCCATCTTACCTTCCATTATATCTCAACTCTGACTTCAACCTCTCTTCATCCCTACCCTGGTCCTAGCTACCATCATTCTCATCTAGGGTCGTGGGACCTCCTCCTGGTTTCCCAAACCCATCCTGACCCCTCTAGTCCATCTTTCACACTGTAACTGGAGAATTTCCTCCAAAATACACATTGTTGGCCTGGCACAGTGGCTCACACCTGTAATCCCAGCATTTTAGGAGGCTGAGGCAGGTGGATTGCCTGAGCTCAGGAGTTTGAGATCAGCTTGAGCAACATGATGAGACCCCATCTCCACTAAAATACAAAAAATTAGATGGGTGTGGTGGCGCACACCTGTAGCCCCAGCTACTGGGGAGGCTGAGGCACGAGATTTGCTTGAACTGGGGAGGAAGAGGTTGCAGTGAGCCAAGATCATGCCACTGCACTCCAGCCTGGATGACAGAGCAAGACTCTGTCTCCA
This sequence comes from Aotus nancymaae, assembly GCF_030222135.1. Classification (NCBI taxonomy): domain Eukaryota; kingdom Metazoa; phylum Chordata; class Mammalia; order Primates; family Aotidae; genus Aotus; species Aotus nancymaae. The sequence goes on from NW_026988428.1 coordinate 35,792,725, forward strand.
AAATAAATAAATAACATAAAACACAAATTGTTATTCCATAATGCTCTCTGCTGAGTGTCACTGCCTTCAGGTTGAAGTCCAAACTCCTTATTAATAAGCCCTTAATAAGGGCTTGATCTGACCTGGCCTACAGCTCTGGCCACATCTCCCTCCATAGTCCTCCTCTCTCTTCGTGTTCTTTTCAGCTCCTTAGACCCACAGTTCTTTTTTGCCTCCAGGCCTCTACACGTACTATCTACTCTTGGACACTCTTAGCCTGGCCAACTTGCATTTATCAGCACATGTGTGGGGGGTGTGATGGAGTGGACTTTGGAGAGATGCAGGCATGGGTTTGAATTCTAGCTGTGTTCTTTTCAAGCTGTAAAAACTTAAGGATGTCAGCCAATCTCTCTGAGCCTCAGAGTCCTCATCCTCAGAGACAGGCATCATGATACTTACCATGTCTCCATATATTGATTTCCCTTTTCAATCACCTGATCATCTCCACCCACCCACTCTCCCCTGCCTTTTCTGGGAACTGACCTTTCTTCCCTATGCACACAGAGACCATGGTGGTTTCTGGCCGTCATGTTAGCCCAACAGGACCCAGCCCGCTTTCCACAGATGATTGGGCCAGAGGTTGGCACCATCAGCTGCTATGTCCCCACTTAGGAACTGGAACCCAGAGAGAGTCACACTGGATTCCTTTCCCATATGGAAAGACTTGACAATAGACCCAATGGCTGTATATCAGTAGCCCTATGTTCCCTTATGGCTGGTAAGCAGAAAAAGCGGTTTGCATAAGAGTAGATGGAAGCTAATGTACAGAGAAAGCAAAGGCCCAGAGAGGAAGAGAGGGTGGAAGCGGAGAAAGGGTCTTGTACATTTAATGTCCTGGTTTCAGTGACTGACTGAAGCCAGCTGCACTGAGCCTTTGAGAAACCTGTAAGCCTAAACAACAACAACAACAAAATCTCCTTAAGGCCAGGTGCAGTGGCTCACTCCTGTAATCCCAGCACTTTGGGAGTTCAGAGGCTGACCAATTGCTTGAGCCCAGGGGTTCAAGACCAGCTTGGGCAACATGGGAAACCCCGTCTCCACAAAAAATACAAACAAATAATTAGCTGGGTGGGCGTGGTGGCACATGCCTGTAGTCCCAGATACTCTGGGACTGAGGTGGGAGCCCAGGAGTCGGAGGTTGCAATGAGCCAAGATCAAACCACTGCACTCTGCATTCGGCATGGGTGACAGAGACCCTGCATAAAAAAAAAAAAAATCCCCCCTTAAATAGCTAGCATGAGTTTTTATTAAATAAAACCAATGAAGTCCTAAGTAATTTACCTATTTCATGAAACAATATTGTGAAAATTAGAAATGAGATATGTACACATATACTAGATATTCAATAAATAAAAATATTATTCTTAATATGTGCTCAATGGATGAATGAGGCAAGGACTGAGGGAGGGATGCTGGAACTCTCCGCATCCACTTCTTTATAATAGTTTCAGAAATAGGGCCCAGGGCTTAACTCTATATCATCCCGTGAGTTTTTGAGTTTCTTTTTTCTTACTTGAAAAGTATAATATTTTGGTAACTCTGAAAAGAGGAGAAAATTACACATAATTTCACCCCATCAAATTGAAGCATATATTTTCTTTCTTTCTTTCTTTCTTTTTTTTTGAGATGGTATCTCCCTCTGTCGCCCAGGCTGGAGTGCAGTGGCGCAATCTCAGCTCACTGCAATCTCTGCCTCCTGGGTTCAAGCAATTCTTCTGCCTTAGCCTCCCAAGTAGCTGGGACTACAGGCGCCTGCCACCATGCCCAGCTGATTTTTGTATTTTTAGTAGAGACAGGGTTTCACCCTATTGGCTAAGCTGGTCTTGAACTTGGGATAATTTCTAGGAGAGGAATTATAAGGTCCAAGTTTATGGAATTCTTTAAGGCTCTTGCTGTGTTAATGTTCTGCTCTTTAAAGAAATAAACAGTCTGCCTTAATTTCCAGGAGTGGAATTTTAATGGGGGAGGAGAGGAGAGTGGCTTTTTGTCCTCTCAGAATCAACTCCCAAAGGAGGGACAAAGGGAATGCACCAGGTTATAGGGCCCAACTTGGTCCCCTCCCACCCTCCCCCACACCACTTCAGGGCAAGTTTCTCTACAATCCCAGGCATTTGAGGGTAATGGCAAAGATCCAAAGACCTGGGTTCCAGGTCTCAGTTCCACATTTCACCAGCTGAATGACTCAGGTAGTTACTTGGGTGCCTGAGACCTCAGTTTTCCCATCTGTTAAATGAAGCATATTATCGCTACTCTGGAGATGCGCATTTGTCTTGAAGGTGAAGAGGAGCAGGAAATCAATTCTAAAGCCCTATTCTAAGCCATGATGCTGTTTAGCCCTACAAGGAAACAATGGTGCTCAGTACCGGGCTCCATTTTTGAGAAGGTGCTAGAGGAATGGTGGCGGAGAGTATTGAATCACAGGGTCTTACCCACTCAGCTGCTGCTAAGCGATTAGGGGCCCACTTAACAGCAGATGAGGCCAGGGCAGGAGTGAGCCTCCAGATAAACTCCCCTTCTGGCCCTCCCACCATCTGGCTGCATTCTGGGGGGCTAGAATGGTAGCTACCCCACTGTGGCAGGGGCTGCAATAGCAGTGGCAGGATTCTTTGGCTTTAATCCACAACCCCTTTCTCCCCCAAACCCAGGCGGCCTCTGTAGGTTCCCATGACAACAGCATGCCTGGGAAGGACCAGCTTGAGGAAAAAACAGATTTTACTGTAAGAAAAAACTGGCCAGAAGCCACAGGCCGGGCAAGCTGGGACAGGAGCTCTGCAGTGGGGCTGGGTCCTGGGACACGGACCACAGAGAGGAGTGAGCACCAGCTCTGTGCTAGGTGCTGACACATTTCCAGCACTTACAATAGCCAGATACTATTAAATGTGCTGTCCGTGTATTGGGTTATTTGATTCTCATGACAATGAGGTAGGTACCATTGTTATCCCTGCTTCACAGGTGAGGTGACAGAGGTATGGTGAGGTTCAAACCTGGCAGTCTGACGTCAGTGCCTGCATTATGCACCCCTTGGAAGTCATGACTCTCATCTCTACAGCCTTTAGCAATTGATAAATGACAGTTTCATTCTATCCTCACAGCATTTTTCCAAGATTAAAGATTATTATTCCCATGTTACAGATGAGGAACTCAAAGGTCAGACAGGTTAAGCAATGTGGCTCAAATCACACAGCTAGCAAGTAATAGAGCTAGGATTTGAACTCACATGTGTCTGAACCCAAAGCCCATGGTTGCTACAAAGGTGCCAGGAAATAGATCTGAGCCTTCCTATCCTCCAGTGGGAACATTTGCCCATAAGTCCGGGAGAAGGGTCATGTAACACAGGTTAGCTTTAGAGATGTGAGTGGGGCCCATTTCTGTGTGTTCAGTGCCATGCCAACCCTCTCCCAACACATACACATGCACACATGCATGCACACATGCACGCACGCATGGCGTGAACACAGGCCCTGGCAGGCAGACGCCGCCCTCCTCCCAGCCAGGAATGGGCCTGCCTACTCACAACAGGCTTCTCAGGCTGGTTAGCCTGCCCACACCTGATTGCCTCACCTGGGAGAGGCTGCTGGAAGGCATGGAAGGTGTATCTCCCCACCCCAACTCATTCTGTGTAACCAGGCTGGGGCTTCCCAAGGAAAGGAGAAAATTCCTGAGGTCTGTCAGACCCCTGGGACGTGCTGGGTTTTTTATTTCTAAACCAAATCGAGTAGGGAAGGTTCTGTTATCCCTAAAGGACTCTTCCTATTGTTCTTCCAGTGTTTGTTTTTTCTTTCTTTTTTAGGGGGGAGAATCCCACTCGGTCACCTAAGCTGGAGTGCAGTGGCATGATCACAGCTCACTGCAGTATCAAATTCCTGGGCTCAAGTGATCCTCCTGCCTCAGCCTCCTGAGTAGCTGGAGCTACAGGAGCACAGCACCGTGCCCGGTTAATTATTAAATGTTTTTTGGTAGAGTCAGAGTCTCACTATGATGCTCAGGCTCCAGCATTCATTTTTCCCTCAGTATATTTCATTACCTTTCCCCTGACTTAATTATTTTCTAGATGGTGGACTTGGATTTTTTTTTTTTTTTTTTGAAAAGGAGTCTTGCTGGAGTGTGGTGGCATAATCTCGGCTCACTGCAACCTCTGCTTCCCAAGGTTCAAGTGATTCTCCTGCCTCAGACTCCTGAGTAGCTGGGATTACAGGCGCCCACCACCATGCCTAGCTAATCTTTGTATTTTTAGTACAGACAAGGTTTCACCACGTTGGCCAGGCTGGTTTTGAACTCCTGACCTCAAGTGATCTGCCCGCCTCAGCCTCCCAAAGTGTTGGGATTACAGGTGTGAGCCACCATGTCCGGCCACCTTTGATTTTTAAAAGTCCCCCATTTCCTGTGGGAGGTGCAGTGGCTCTCTGTCTATGTCTTTCTATCTCATCTCTGATAGACTAGTTCATATTTTCCACTGGGAGCTTACCTCTAAAATCACATTTGCATAAGATCAGTCATTCTGCAGATATTGATCATATGGCTTCTCCTCAAAGGCAGGGTATATATGGGAAACTAAAGGCACATTCAGACCCACCCCTTCCCACCCCCTACTGAATTAAAGGGAGGCAACAGAAGCCTCAAGTCCTTCCAGGTTCCCTTGGAGATGGTGGGCTAGATAAGGGGCAGAGACCCGTAGACCTGTTTTGCTGCAGAAAGCTCTACACATTTGGTTCCTGGAAGCAGAGCAAAGGTTCTATCCCCAACTTCATCAGTCTGACCAGACGGGGGACCATCTACTCCCCAGTGAAGCATCCACCTAAAGTCCTTGGGGAAGACATGGAAACTATCCTAAGAGGCTTGGACACCCCAGTTTTCTCCAGCCTCCACAGACCCTGCCACGCCCGCACATAAACCCCATTTCTTCTCCATGCCATACTGCAAAGGATTGGAGCAGCACATTGAGCACCCTATAGTTTCTCCCTGCTGTAGATGTCACCCTTGAAGACTCTCTCCACACATCCATCCACAGGACAGCATGGACTCCAAAGCGGAGGTGGGCAAGAGAGAGAGAGGCTGCAGACTCAGGGAGAAGGAGAGCAAAAAAGTGAGGAGATGGGGCTGCTGGGAGAGACAGCAGGAGGTCAGAGTTGGGGACCATGCCCAAAATATGTCAATACCATGTCTGTTCTTTTCCTCTGGGGAGAGGGGGCATCCCTGCTGCCTGCAGTACTGAGCACATGTGCTCCCCACAACCCCCTCCAACCTGGCCCGGGCATGCGGTGGGCATTTAGTAAGTGCACACTAGAGCTGGTGGTTATGTTGATAAGATGACGGCACAGCACTCAGTCTGCAAAGTCCAGACTTCTGTCTCTCTCACCCCCTGGGAATTTCATAAATAAATCCCTGGACCTGTTCCAAGAAGAATTTCAAGGCTTCTCTGCGTGTGTGTGTGTTTCCAGAAACACAACAATTTTACATGATGCCTGGTGTGCAAACTCCTAAGCAACCCATGGAGAGGAATGAGGACTGGGCATGGCAAAGAGGAGGTGGATGGACTGGGTCGGGCTGGGCTGGTCCGGGCTGGGAAACCAGCAGTCAACGGAGGCGGTTTGAGCCCAGCCTCTGCAGCTGGCGGCTGCTAACCTGGCTCCCCAGACACCCAGTCTGCCCCAGGCTCAGATTGCCCAGCCTCCCCTCCCCCACCCTTGGGCTTTGGCAGGATTCTCCATCAGGTTTTTGCAAAGTGCTGGGGTCTTAAAATAGCATAAAGGCCCGCGCGCCTGCGTGCGCGCGCACACACACACACAGATTATAGTGTCAATTCCTGTATCACAGAATGAGGATCAAAAAGGAGGGAGAGTGGAGGGTGGAGCGAGGACTTTGGGGCATCTTCCAGAGCCAAGAGCAGTGAGACACCAGGCAGGAAACAGGGGTGGCACTCGGTGTGAGGAAGGGGAATGGGGAGGAGAAAACAAGACAGAGCCTGTGTCTGTGTGTATGTGACAACGTGACAGAGCTAATAGTCATGTCTGGAGTGTGTATGTGTTTATGTGGAGCTGGGATCATGAAGGCCAATGCCATGTTGGTGTGGCCAGTTTGGCAAGGGGAAGCTGGATTTCCCTCCTGGACTGTGAACTACTGGGAACCAAGAACTAAGAACTTTATCCTCGCCATTCCCAGGGCCTAGCCCAGTGCCTGACACAGACACTAAATACATGTTCCAAGAATAAATAATGGATGGACGGATACATGGATTTGCTAGACTATCAAGTGGTAACCATAAGGACAGTACAATTTCAGAGGGCAAAATTAGAAACAGGCACCCCAAGGTTAGAAGACGTGGCCGATCCACGAATACGTGCTGAATGCTGAGAAGGAAAGGAAAGTGACCACCATTGTGGTAGGTTTTAGGATCTGTCTGGGGAAGATGAGATTAACACAGAAAGGTGGGGAGAAGGCTTCCCAGAGGAGTCAGGGCCTGAGCTGGTAGAATTACTTGAGCTGGCGTTCTAGCCAGGGCTCACAGGCTACAAGGACAACCACGCTCAAACCAGTGGAAGTGAAAAGAGGATTTCCTGGGAAGGTAGATGACAATCTCAGAGAACCCAGCAGTGGAAAATATAGTCAGCTCTCATGGGATCTGAGAAGAAGCTGGACTGGTTATATGTTGGGGACTCGGTTAGAGTGGCAAGGTCAGAGAGTGTGTGTGCATGAACACGTTCCCAGCACAGCTGGGGTAAATGCCAGGGGTCTCTGTCTTCTCCCTTCCCCAGGCCTCTGCTCCACTCTCCTCTCCTGGCTCACCCTAGCCCAGGGTAGCTTCCAGCTAGTCTCCACTGCCCGCCACCACCTAAATAACTCAGTTTTTGCACATTCTTAGTTCAATTTCTCATGAGAAAGGACTTGCATGGCTCAGCCAGTTTGTTTCTTGCTTTCCCTTGGTTCAATACCCAACCCTGGGGTGAGCATCTATGCCCAGAGGGAACTCTGGCCCATCTATGCCCATGGGAACTCCCCTAGGAGAAGTGGGTGAAGCAGGTGACAGCGACAGACTCTGGTGATCCAGACAGGAGGAAAACTACGTGAGGCACTTGTGTGTGGGTGTGTGGGTGTGTGTGTGTGTGTGTGTGTGTGTGTGTGAAGGGGGCGGGTGGGGGAAGCCAGGACGACAGAGGAGTTGTCAGGACAGGGGTGAGCCAGGTGACCTTGGGCAAATTACTTCATCCCTCTATGCCTCAGTTCCTTGTCCCTACGATAGGGTGAATAATACTACTCTCATGCAACCGCATGTGAAGATTAAGTAAATAATCTGTGTCAAGTTCCTAGGAGTCAATGTTCAGTCTCTGCATGTATTGTGATGTGCAGGGGAGTTAGGATGGATAGCAAGTTCTCATCAGGTGGAGGCTTCACTACCAGTTTAGGCTCGGTTCTGGGCAAGTCACATGTCTTCTCTGAGCCTCAGATTCTTCATCTGTGAAACAAGGGAGTCCAACTAAGTCATTTCTCAAATCCCCTCTTGATTTAGAAAGCCATGCTTTTGGCTTGGCCATAGGCAGCCTGTGGATTCTGAAGAAGACAGATGACAGAAAAAATGAAGCAGGCTTTCTTAGAATACAGTATGTCACAGTGTGCCTGGTAGACTGGAAGGAGGGTGACCAGGAGGCAGGGAGGTTACAGCACCAGCAGTCCCAGAGATGTGTTGTATAAGGTTCTGGACTGTGGCATCACAGGAGGGGACCAGCCAGATAAGCAAAAGCTGTGAGGTCCACAAAAAAAGGAAAATGACCAGGAGAGCAATCCCACTGGGCATCCCAGATAGATAGAAACTGACATATTCATCATCAAGGCTGAGGGCACAGGGCCTATTTCCAAGGAAGCACTGGGGGAATAGATGGGGTCGGGGGGAGGATGAGGTCAGTGTGAAGGTTAAAAGAAAGAAGGCTTGCTTCGAACAATCATGCAATTGCCTTTGGAGTAGAAAATGAGCAAGAAAAGCCTGGGAGGGTTTTCTCCAGGTACACCACAGCTCCACACCATCCCGTGTGACTGCTAAGCACAGACTATAGACTCATGACCACAGCAAGACCCTAACATTGACTCTGGCCTTTGGGCTTCTTGGGCCCAGAGCAATCCCTCTAATTCGCCCCTATCCTTAGCCACCAGGCATATCTCATCCAAGTTCCTGCCCTCCCTCTGCTTCCCTCACCACCCTGGCTCATTTGTCCCTTTACCAGCTGCTATGGCCCCAACCCTACCCCTTCAACCTCCAACAGCCCCTCTTCAGCTCCCAGCCTGGATTGCTGAGCATTTCCCGAGGAAACGGTATTATAAAAGAGGCTTGTTATGACCTCGACTTTATGTTCTGCAAACCTGGCTGGGCCCCAGTATTGGGCCACTCTGACAATCCCTTTCTGTTTTTCTATGTCCCTTGACACCACTCTTATTCTCCACAGTGGGTTTTTTTTTTTTAACAAATCCTTACCACCTTCTTCATATGCCACCATGCCCCCTGAGCATACTGTACCAAAACAGAGGGCCTGACTGAGAACATCAGGATGACCCTTCATGCCTATAAACTTTCTCTTGGTTTACCTCATTCCTCCAACTCTAGCAAGGTAATCTCCTCCAGGCCAAAGCTAATCACTGTACCTTTGGATCTTGATCCTGTGCTCCTCATCTACCCTGGGTTCTGGCTCCATCACTTATTACTTCTTCTTCCCGTAACTTTGAACTCTTCTTGGTTCTTTTATTGAAGTCTAAGCTGCAGTTTCTCTCCTCTTATTAAAGCAACAAAAGAAAATAAACACTCCTTTCACCTTGTGTATCCTTCTGCAATCCCCTTTTCTTTTTCTCTTGTCCAGTCTGGAAATCTTTATTTTTAAATTGGATTATTTAGTCCATTTACATTTATTGTAATCACAGATCTATTTGGATTTATTTTCACCATCTTATTTTCTTCTTCCTATTTATCCCACTTTACCACAGATTCAGTATCACTTGTCTTGGGACCAGAGTGTTTTGAATTTCAGAGTTTTTAAGATTTTGAAATATTTGCATGGTACTTACCTGTTGAACATCCCTAATCCACACAATCAAAAATCTGAAATGCTGCAATGAGCATTTCCTTTGAACATCATTTCAGTGCTCAGAAGGTTTCAGATTTTGGAGCATTTTGGAATGTGGATTTTTGGATTAGGAATGCTCAACCTATATTATCCTTTTTATCCTTTCTCACTTCTTTTTGGATTATTTTGTACATTCTATTTCTTCATTCTCTTAACCTGGAAGTTATACACTCTGTTTCTGTTCTATTAATGAATACCTGTTAGTAAAATGTGCATGAATTCATAACATGACATATATCTTTTAGCCCTCCCTGATCTTTAAAGCCATTTCTGTGAATATACAATTTTTTTTTTTTTTTGAGACGCAATCTCACTCTGCTGCCCAGGCTGGAGTTCAGCGGCATGATCTTGGCCCACTGCAACCTCCACCTCCTGGGTTCAAGCAATTCTCTTGTCTCAGCCTGCCACCACGCCTGGCTGATTTTTGTATTTTTAGTAGACAAGGGTTTCACCATATTGGTTAGGCTGGTCTTGAACTCCTGACTTCAGGTGATCTGCCTGCCTCAGCCTCCCAAAGTAATGGGATTACAGGCATGAACTACCACACCCGGCCTCTGTGAGTATACAATTTTAAGTTGTAGGAGCATTTATTGGTTCTTTTATTGAAGTCTAAGCTGGGCCTATTTCTCTTGGGCCTATTTTAGATTTCTGTCTATGTAGATTATATTTCTTAAAATTTGATCTGTGAGAATTCCTTGTAGCCTGAGTTGAGTTTGGGTTTCTCTACAAATGATTTGCTCTTCTTTCTTCCAGGTACTGCCAGGAAGTATTACAGGCCGCAGACCACTTGAATCTAAATAGTGTGTAGTTTTTCAGAACACCTAGGGTGAATTTTGAATAAAATCACATCACGGAGGCCAGCTTGCAGTTATGAATTCTCAGGGGATATTTTCCCTCATTCTTACTCAGAGCCAAGGTTTAAGTCAGGCAATTTTCTTTGTAGTCTCCTGGAGGAGTGAATTATTTCTTTTTCTTTTCTTTTCTTTCTTTCTTTCTTTTTTTTTTTTTGAGACGAAGTTTCACTCTTGTTGCCCAGGCTAGAGTACAATCTCGGCTCACTGCAAACTCTACCTCCCAGATTCAAGTGATTCTCCTGCCTCAGCCTCCCCAGTAGCTGGGATTACAGGTGCATGCTACCAAATCTGGCTAATTTTTGTATTTTCTTTAGTAGATGGGGTTTTGCCATGTTGGCTAGGCTGGTCTTGAACTCCTGACCTCAGGTAATTCACCTGGCTTGGCCTTGCAAAGTGCTGGGATTATGGGCATGAACAACCGTGCCCAGCCTGAGGAGTAAATTATTTTTAGTCCCTCTTTAGACGAAGTGTATTACCCTTTATGGGTCACAGCCTTATGCACAGGATCTATTATTAGACTCCCCACTTCGGATGAGCATGAGCTTTGTTTCCTGTCCCCTGTATCCTGCTTGCCTGTGAAAACCAAAGTTCAAGCTCACTTGGTCTGCAAAGGCTCTGAACAGAAAAGCCAGCTTTGGTGATCAGCTTTCCTCTTTGATTCTTAGTTATTTACTTGAGTATTCACTTTCTTGCTAGTTTACTGAGCATTTTGCATTGTTTTTAGCAGAAGATTTGCTTAAGAAACCTGGTTTACCATTCCAAAGGAAATCCAAGTTTCCCCCTCCCATCATAGCCAAATTCTTTTAACTAATAGATGATACTCAGTCTCTCTAAGCCTTCACCCCCACTTATAGCCTCCTGAAGTTAGTTCTTCACCTCATCCTCCACTGAGCCTGCTCAGGTAAATGTCACCAATCAGCTTCAAGTTACCAAAGTCCTAAGAGACTCTTGTTCCTCATCTTACTTGACTTCTCAACATTACAAACTATGCACCTCTTGAAAGCCTCTCCTGCCTTGGTTTCTATTATTTTGTTTTTCCCAGGTTCTCTTCCCACTGCTATCACTGTTCCTTCTCTGTCTTTTCTTTTTTGCTGATATTGCTGTACTTCCAGAATTCTCTTGCTCCCTTGAGCTGTTTGAACATCTGTGATATGCTGCTAACTTCCAAATCCACATCTCTGTGGCTCCAGGTACCTTCAAACTCAGTATGTCTGACAAGAAACTCATTTTTAAATTTTTTTTTTATTTTTTGGAGATGGAGTCTCTGTCACCCAGGCTGAGGTGCAGTGGTGTGATCTCAGCTCACTGCAACCTCTGCCTCCTGGGTTCAAGTGATTCTCCTGCCTCAGCCTCCCAAGTAGCTGAGATTAAAGGTGCCCACGACCATACCTGGCTAATTTTGTATTTTTAGTAGAGACAGGGTTTCTCCAGGTTGGTCAGGCTGGTCTTGAACTCCCGACCTCAGGTGATCTGCCTGCCCCAGCCTCCCAAAGTGCTGGGATTACAGGTGTGAGCCACTGCGCCCGGCTAGCCCAGCTAATTTTTGTATTTTTCATAGAGACGGGGTTTCGCCATGTTGGCCAGGCTGGTCGTGAACTCCTGACCTCAGGTGAGCCACCCACCTTGGCCTCCCAAAGTGCTGGGATTACAGGCATGAGCCACTGCGCCCGGCCAAGGAAATCATTTCCTTTTTCTCAAACCTACCTGTCCTAGTCTTCTGAATGAAACTGCCAGGTAGCTAGTCACCTAAGGTTATCCTAGAGTCATATGGGGCCATCCCCTTTCCTCATTTCCCATATCTAATCAATTTTGTCATTCCTACCTCTTTGAAATCTTGAATCTATTTCTCTTTTCCACCTTCACATTGCTGCTGCCTGGGGTCAGGTCCTCCTCCTATCTTGCCTGGGCTACAGGCTTTGCCTCCTCTTTGGTTTCCTTACAACCAGTCTTGTCCTCCTCCAACCAGCCTCTGTACAAAGTTCAAATTCACTTGGTTTAGCAAAGTGATCTTCCTAAAACATAAATATGATCAGTTTACAAATATGATCCATTTTGCCTTTCCTAAAACACAAACATGATCAATTTACACTTAGAACCTTTCCAAGTATACTGAAGAGGGTCTCCTATTAGACCCCTGCTCCGGTGTGCTCCATCTCCAAGTAGACTTCCATGTCTGCCTAGCTCACCACTATTACTTTTCCACTCTCCATCACCTTCAACATGCATCTTCTGGGTGTGCCACTAGGCTGCTCACAGTCCTCCTAAATGCCAGGCAAAACAGTCTCCTGCCATCTCCTGCCCTCCCCAACACGGGCCTAATCTGGGGAGGACTCTTTGATCTTCCAAGAATTAGCATAGCCTGTTTTTTCATGAAACCTTTCCCAACTCCTCAGCCTGTCCCCTCACAACTGAATCATTCATGCCCCCTTAGTGGCCCCATTGGCTCTTTACAGGCTTGTGTCCTAGCAGAGATAACCCGTTGTTGCTCTTTTTCTCATGTTTGTCTCTATTAGATTTTAAGTTTGATGAAGGCAAGTACTATCACTTATCCACGTCTATACGTTGTGCCTGGCATACTGCAGGTGCTCAGTAAGTGCTTGCGGAATGGGTGAGAGAAGATGAACCATTGCCTTCTTAGGATGAATGACCCTGCTGCTCACCAAGGCAAATGATCCCCTAGGTAGTGGTGTCTCTGTGCATTGTGACCAACATGGCATCTGTCACAATGACTAGTCCCTCTAGTCAGTAGGACTAAGGAGTAAGACTTTTTTCTGGAGAAGTGGCTCCAGCTAGCTCTGGGGAATCTCATGACAAAGAGACAGGGGAGAGCCGAAAAGAAGTTCATAGACTGTGATGTAGGTCCAGCCCTAAGATGAAGAAGGCTTACGAAATGGACACTTACTGAAGGCTTCAGGGATGGTGAGGAGAGCTAGGAGGAGGCATCCTTGGGCCAGGCTGTGGGAAGGAGTGAAGGGCACAGATAGGGACTGGGCAGTCTCCATGCAGCGCAGGACCTAAAAGGAAGGCAGACATTGGCCGGACACTGTGGCTCACGCCTGTAATCCCAGCGCTTTGGGAGGCCAAGGCAGGCTGATCACAAGGTCGAGAGATTGAGACCATCCTGGCCAACATAGTGAAACCCTGTCTCTACTAAAAATACAAAAATTAGCTGGGTGTGGTGGTGCACGCCTGTAGTCCCAGATACTTAGGAGTTTGAGGCAGAATTGCTTGAACCTGGGAGACGGAGGCTGCAGTGAGCCAAAATCGTGCCACTATACTCCAGCCTGGCAACAGAGCGACACTCTGTCTCAAAGAAAAAAAAAAGGAAGGTAGACACATTACCTAGGAAAGCTCTAGTTTGGAGATGCCACAAACTCTTACAAATGGGCTGTGAGGCATATGACTAACCCCTCCCCCATTTCACCTCATTTTCCACCTTCAGCTGGGTCCTGAAGACCAGTCCCTAGAAAAGCAGGAGATGCTGTGGTGTTGAAGAAAGTGCAGGACCAGTGGCTGTGGCTGTAATGATGGATTGCATGTGAGCCTGGGCAAATCACTTACCTCCTCTAGGTCTCAGTTGCTTCATTGGGGCACACTCTGACATGCCTCAACCATTTCATAGGATTGTAGTGAAGGTCGACTCATGATGATGATAGCTATTCTTTTTATATCACTTCCTATGTATCAGAGATTATGCTAAATGCTTTATTACCATATTTTATCAATACTAACATCTCTATGACATAGAACTATTATTAGCTCCATTTTATAAGATGAGTAAATTGAGATTTAGGGAGGTAAAGTATCTTGCCCAAAGTCCATTGCTATCAAGTGAGCTGATGGAGCTGACACAGGTGGCATTTGGTCTGTGCACCCAGTGTTCTGGTTCCCTGATCTGTATATTTAGCTGTGTGGCTGACTACTGTCTAGGAGTGAAGAAACCATAGGTCCCCTCTGGGACCCCTGGCTCCCTCCCCCTTGGCTTCAGAGATGTGCTCCTGAGGGGCTGGCTTTCCTTCCTAACTGCAGGGGTTGGTGACTCTACTGGATTGACTAGCATCCCCCCAAAATTCGTGTCTACCAGGAACCTGTGAATGTAATCTTACTTGGAACGAAGACCTTAGCAGATGTAACCAATTAAGATCATTTGCACTCATAATGGATTAGGGAGGGCCTTGATCCAATGACTGGTATCCTTATAAGAAGAGAGAAATTTGGACAGAGATGCAGACATAGAGGGAAGATAACCGTGTGAAGACATGGGGTTATGCTTCTGCAAACCGAACAACACCGAAGATTCTGGGAACCACCGGAAGCTAAAAGAGGCAAGGAAGGATTCTTCCCTAGAGCCTTCAGAGAGCGCATGGCCCTGCCAACACCATGGTTTCAGATTTCTAGCCTCCAGAACAGTGAGAGAATACATTTGTTATTTTAAGCTACCCAGTTTGGTAGTAGGAAACTTAACACAGTAACCTAGCACTGTGTGTACCACAGCTGGATGCATAGAGCATGGATTGGAGACCACTGAGATGGATGGGGTGGGGTGTGCCTATTTGAGGGCAATGAGGGAGAGCAGAGTAAGAGTTATTTGCTCATCCAGCTACATTGACCAACTTGTAGACAATGCCTCCCCATGACTTTATGTGTGTGACTGTGTGTACACTGTGTCTGGCGAATGTGTCTTCAGCTTTATTTTTTCTGGATATGACGATGGGAGTTCTTCAGGTTGGTTAAACTTAGAAGGTGAGAATTCAATTTAAGAAACCTTTCCCCCTACCTCCTGGCCGTCCTTTCCACCCGTAGAGCTCAGATGGTGAAACTGTGCTTAGAGAGGTTCAAACCTTGCCCAAGTTTTCACAGCTAGTTAGTAAGAAGCAGAATTCCAATCCAGAATTCTCTGATTGCAAAAATTTGGCCCTTTCCATGATACCAAGTTCTTTCTCAAGCCAAAGGAACTGAACTCCAAGGTGGGCAGATCACTTGAGGTCGGGAGTTGGAGACCAGCCTGAGCAACATGGAGAAACCTCGTCTCTACTAAAAATACAAAATTAGCTGTGTGTGGTGGTGCATGCCTGTAATCCCAGCTACTCTGGAGGCTGAGGCAAGAGAATCGCTTGAACCTGGGAAGCAAAGGCTGTGGTGAGCTGAGATCGCTCCATTGCACTCCAGCCTGAGCAACGAGTGAAGCTACATCTCAAAAAAAAAAAAAAGAAAAGAAACTGAACTCTTCAGAAAGATATGCAGTGATTTGTTTACTTTTTTAGTCATTTTTTTCTAGATTGGAAAATAACATTTATTTGAAAAATATTTAGAAATTATTGAAATGTTAAAAGAAAAAGTAAAAAAAAAAAACCGCTGGCAATAACTACTGTCTGTTACTATTGGGTAATATGCTTCCAGTCTTTTTTTCCTATAAATACATATTCTCAATACAATTTGAATAATACTGTAAACAGTTTTGCATTTTGCTTTTTTAATTTAACATTATCCCGCGAACATTTTCTCATGTCATTAGTTTTTGTAAACATGATTTCAAATTACTAAATAATGTTCCATCATATGGATGGGCCATAATTTAACATTTTCTATTGTTTGTCTACTTAGTTTCCACCTTTTTACGATGATAAATATGCAAGTTAACATTTTGCATAAACATCTGTCCTTTTATTATTTCTTGAAGACAGGGAATAATACTGAGTAAATGGATATGAATATTTTAAGGCATTTGAAGCATAATGCCAATTGTTTACCCAAAGGGTTCCACCTACCAGCCCAATCAGAATGTCTCACACGGCACCCTCACCCAGACTGAGCGTCATCAGTAAAGAGCCTTGCTATGTTCTGAAAAGGAACGTGCCGCGATTCCATCTCACAGGCTGCGGCGTCCAGAGGTTGGCACGGGGCAAGGCCAAAGGGAAACCAGTTAGGAGTCCGCTGCGATGATCCCAGGGGACGCGCCGGGAGGTTAAGCCTAGGCGCAGGAATGGAGGAACTGGAACACGCACGGGATTCGTAGAATATTCGACTGGGGAGGGGGATCGACGCTGATAATTCTGCAGCGGGGGGTGCAGGAGAGGGAGGAGACTGCACGTTCGGCTCCGGCGTCCTCCGCGCCGGGCTCCGCACCCATCCGCGAGGTTGGCCGAGGCGCGAGCCCCGCCCACTTCTTTAACAGGGACACTCCCCTTTAAGGCGGGCGCCCGCGCGCGCCCCGGCCCCGCCCTTCGGGGGCGCGCGCGGCGGCCGCGGCGCCGGCTCCGCCGGGAGCGCACGTGCCGGCGCCGGGCGGAGAAGAGGGAGGCGGGAGCCGGGCCGCGGGAGGAGGGGAGGCGCCGGAGGCGCGCGCGCGCGCGCTGGGCGCTGCTGGGCTGCGGCGGCGGCGACGGCAGCGGCGGTTACTATGGCGGAGTCGGCCGGAGCCTCCTCCTTCTTCCCCCTTGTTGTCCTCCTGCTCTCCGGCAGCGGCGGGTCCGGGCCCCGGGGGATCCAGGGTGAGTCCCGGGGCTGGGGGCGGGGGCCGGGATGGAGAGGGCTGGGGGAGGGCGAGGCCTCGAGCCGCGGCCGCTGGGCTACAGCGCGCCCCCTCCCCGCGCTCACAATATGGCTGGGCGGGGGGCGCGGAGGAGTCGGGGTGACCCCCAGTCAGCTTCCCCAACCTCTGAGGCGCGGCCGCCCGGCGGCGACGGAGCTCATTCTGGGCCCCTGGGGACCCGTGCCCTGCTCCAGGCGGAACTGGATTCGGGCAGCTCTCGGGGGTCGCGCTCCCAGCGCCCTCATGTTCCATAGAGGGGAGTCTGGGGTTCCAGCCCCAAGCTTTGGAGGTCCATGGTTTCTGCCCTTCGCTGTGTCCAGGGGCGGGGGGCTTTCGTCCCTCCCTCCAGATGCTCCTGGGGGGCATCCTTCTCCCGCCAAGATTGTGGGGTTCGGGCGGTGGGGTCTTTGCCTTTCCGAGGTATCCTGATGTTGAGAGCTCGCTCACCTCAGACTGTAGGGGAAGGGGTCTCTAACCTTTCCTTCAGGTCCTGCACTTGTGTTCTTACCTTCCCTCCCCTGCCTCCCTACTGTTCTGGGAAAGGGAGTCACATTTCCCCTTCACTCAATCCCTTGAGTTCAGTGGGGCAATCCCCCCCCCCAACCCCCGCCCTCCGGCACACATGCCCGTTGGAAGCTATTTGGAGGAAGTGGGACGAAGAGGCCCCTAAACCTTTTTGGAGCTTGGCTTTGGAATCCCTAACCCTATGGAACCGAGTTCCCCAAGGGTTGATCTCAATCTAGGTGTATTTGCCTTCCTCCTCGCCTCCCCCACCCTACCCCGGGGGGCCCATTCAGTTAATCACTTCGTGGATGGTTTCAGGTGAAATCCTAGAACCTGCCTCCAACCCCCCAAGATTATTTAAAGATCCCACCACTGGACTGTATCCCCGGCCCTTGGTCAGTACTTACTTACCTTCCTACACGATCCCTCTTCCCAGCCCGCCCACCCTTACACACCCCTTACCTTCCAATCCCCACCCTCCTCTCTGTGGAAGCGGGTACCTTTCTGCGGGACACTCTGCTGACTGTGTTGTTTATGAGGCTTTGGGGGACTGAGAAGAGCAGATGAAACCCTAAAATATTTCATTTAAGAGAGTCGTGGCGAATGTGTTTTGGCCTTGGGGTAGCAGATGAAGGTTATATTTGGCAGTTATATTGAAGCGATTATTGACCCACAGATGGATCTGGGAGAGAGGATCAGGACTGTATTCGCTCCTCATGTACAAAGCCTGCTGCTCTGACTTCTCAGCAGCCCCTAACCTTCCAGCAGTGGGAGATCAGGTGTGTTCTGTGGCTCTCCTCGCCACTAAAAATGATTATCAGGTGGGTTCAGTCGTCTTTCATAAACCAGACAGTCAAGAAAACACACCATATCACTTTGGAGTCTCAAAAACAAGTTCATTATCTCCGGCTTTGATATTTGTTCCCAGTGGTGGAGCCTGTGCAGCGGGGTCTTTGTTCACAGGCTAATGCTTCTCCTAAGCACCTCGTGTGTGTTCTCGGCCTCACTGCTCTGTGGCTTAGGTGTCTGTGCTGTGGGGTTTGAGAAACATGGTGAAGCTGTATGAACAGAACTTGACATTTGTGGTAAGATAATGATTTGCATGATTAAGGATGTTCGTAGGGCCTTATTAAGGGCCATGTTTTTGGAATGTGTACCATAATGTTCTCTACTGGGAGACTAAAAAAAAAAGGGAGATTGAACCTGTAGGTTTGCCATTTTATGTGTGTATGTATAAATTTTTAAATTCCTCACATAGGAATTTTTATCCTGCCCCTAATATATCCAGGATTTTTAACAGTCATTTCCCTGCTGATTTGATGTAGTGTTTGTGGGGCTTTTCTGGTTATAAGCCTAGTTAAGAATGTTTAACTGATAACCTAACTGGTTCTGAATGGGGCAGAGTTCATTTTTTTGTAACCTTCCTAAACTGGATGTTTGCGGGGGTTAAGGTGGCTGGGTGAAATAGGGAGTTGGTTTCTTTTTTTGGTAAATTGGAAATTAGGTTGTGTGTCCAGCAAACATTCTCCAGGGCCTTTAAACTTCTTGGCCAGACACTACAGTTTTTTCCGGGACACGTCTAGTTGCCAATAGTGCATGCTATGGAGACCACTGCTGCAAAAGGCTTAAAGTAAAACGTCAGTTCTGGGAAAATAGAGGCTGTGGGATAACAAGAATTTGATTTTTTTTTCCCCTCCCCTGCATTTCCTATATAGTACTCCCCTTCATCGGCTGGAGGAGTGACAGAGCCAGGCAGCTCTGATGCCTGATACTTGAACATGTTGTGAGGGCAGTAAGGGATAGGAGTTTCTATTCATTAATGAATTAACTGGGACTTAGTAAACGGCCAGTGATAAGGAAAATGAGTTTCAGTTAGAAATAGCATTCGTTTGATAGGTGTATATGTTTTAAGGCCTGGCTTTGGAATTTTCACTTTAGTATTTAAAAATGTAAAATTGAATTAGTAGCAAGAGAACATGACATTCATTTCTTAAGACAAAAGCAACAAGAAAGACATTTGACATTCTCATAGGAACATTTTGAAATTTTGTGAGCAGACTAAAAGTCTAATTTCAAGCCAAGCATTGTAGTTTTGTTGAGTGGACATGGACTGTGAGTACAGTGGAAGTGCAGTCTTGTAGAGGATCTCTGATTAGTTTTGTTTAAACAGCTCCTGGAACAGATGTGATAAAACATATTAAAATGGCTACTCTGGTTAAGGTTAGAGCCAGATAGAGGGAGGAGGCTGGTTTTCAGCCCTAGAACTTAGCTCCCTTACAAGTTGTCCTTGAACAAGTAACTTAACCTATCTGTGACTGCCTCAGTGTTCCCTCTGTAAAATAAGGAAATATTTTATGTCACTTTTATTGGGACATTTGTGAGACTGACTTACTGATAGCCAGTTGGCGGGGAGGTATTTTTAGACACGGTTTCTGACTTCAGTGAATAAGCAATGTTGAGTTACTTTTTTATCTTATGGAGCAGAAAAACATACTCTGTGATTGATAGATGTACAGCATATCACAGTGTGGTTAATTTTCTTTTGTGCTTTTTTGTAGACCCCTTTCAGATTTCCTCAAGTTAATTTCTGTCTCTGGCAGGCTCTTCCTCAACTAGGCAGCATACCTGTGCTAATCAAAGAGAGTCTGGAGGGAGTGACCTGCTTTAGGCTTTATTGGTTTGGCAACGTTTTAATTCTTACGCAACTCTGGGAATGTTTATGGCACTATGTAAATGTTACATAAGAACATGGAGGCTGAGAAGTGGCCGAATGGTGACTGTGAACACAGGAAGGTTAGACTGAGGACTTTATCCAAAAGGACCTTGGGAATCTGCAGTCAGTACAGGAAGAACCTGCACTTTATTTTCCTCTAAGAACCTTTTTAGATGATTATGTCTTTCAGGTGGACTGCTGTGTTATAAATAGGTTTATTCTCCACCGGTGAGCTAATTGTAACCTTGCTACCAAAATATGAATCAGTAAACGATGAGACGTGCTGCTTCTTCCAGCATGTCCTGTTGAAGCTGCTTGTTGCATTTTGGAACATGAGTTGAATTGGGTTGCAGTCTGTTCTCATAATAACTCAGGAGCACAGGGTGTTGAGGTGGAATGGAATTCTCAGTTCGTGGTGCTTTAGGTCATCTTTATTTTTGAAGGTTAAATTAGAATACTGAAGTGGCTCTTTATAAATTTGAAATCTTTATTGTTTACTGTTCCACTGCAGCCTGGAACTCCTGGGATCCAGCATACTCCTGTGTCAGCCTTCCAAGTGGCTAGGATCATGTACATGCCACCATACCTGGCTAATTTTAAAATTTTTTGTAGAGATGGGGTCTCACTTGTTGCCTAGGCTGGGCTCAAATGATCCTCCTGCCTTGGCCTCCCAAAGGACTAGGATTACAGGTATGAGCTACTATGCCTGGCTTTCTGTTTAAAGACACCTTATTTAATACATGTTGTTGGTTCATTAACGTTGAACTTTACTGACAACAGCAATATTAACTTATGCCTGAACCAAGCTTTTTTTTTTATTTTTTTGATATGGAATCTCGATCTGTTGCCAGGCTGGAGTGCAGTGGCGCGATCTTGGCTCACTGCAGCCTGTGCCTCCTGGGTTCAAGCGATTCTACTGCCTCAGCCTCCCAAGTAGCTGAGACCACAGGTGTGTGCCACCACATCAGCTAATATCTGTGTTTTTAGTAGAGACGGGGTTTCACCACGTTGGCCAGGATGGTCTTGATCTCTTGACCTCATGATTTGCCCACCTCGGCCTCCCAAAGTGCTGGGATTATAGGCGTGAGCCACCATGCCCAGCCTCCAAGCTTCTCTAACATGTATTTTCTCTGTGAGACATATCACTATCTTCTTGTGCCTACGAACACTAGACAGCACTTCAGCTCTGCTTGTGGGGACCATTTAAACAGTGAACTCATCAATGAAAAGCATGGCACTAAATATACTGCAGAAAGGATACTTGTTTACAGTATGCCAGCTGAGACAAGAAGGCAGGGTGTTGCCTTGTTTGACCTCAGCTGAGAACACATGTGGTGGGTGTTTTGAATGTTTCATTATTCTGTGCATGGCCAGCAGTGACCAGGAAAGTACCACAAATGTTGATATTGGGGTTACACATAAATTTGCACTAACTGTATTTTGTTAGATCTGTATACAAAAGTGGTAGAGATAAACCGGAATTTTAATACAGTTAAAAGTCCCATTTCCAGACTGCAAACTAAACATATGCATGGTGAGTATCTACCATGGTGATCTAGGGCAGTGGTCTCCAACCTTTTTGACATTGGGGACTGGTTTCGTGGAAGATAATTTTTCTGCAGGGGAAGTAGGGGAGATACGGTTTTGGGATTAAACTGTTCCACCTCAGATCATCAGGCACATCATGGCTGGGCATGGTGGCTCACACCTGTAATCCCAGCACTTTGGGAGGCAGAGATGGGCAGATCACCTGAGGTCAGGAGTTCGAGACCAACCTGGCCAACATGGTGAAATTCAGTCTCTGCTAATAATAAAAAATTAGCTGGGCATGGTGGCGCATACCTATAATCCCAGCTACTTGGGAGGCTGAGGCAGGAGAATTGCTGGAACCTGGGAAGTGGAGGTTGCAGTGAGCCAAGATTGCGCAGCTGTACTCCAGCCTGGGCGAGAGAGCGAGACTCTGTCTCAAAGGAAAACAAAAAAAAGATAGAAAATTAGCTGGGCATGGTGGTGCACACCTGTAATCCTCGCTACTCAGGAGGCTGAAGCAGTATAATCACTTGAACCTGGGATTGGGGTTGCAGTCAGCCGAGATCACGCCACTGAATCCAGCCTGGGAAACAGAGTAAGACTCTTCAAAAAAAAAAAAAAGATCAACAGGCACGTCAAGCATGTTAGATTCTCATGAGGTACACGCCAGGTAGGTGCCTCGCATGCGCGGTTCACAGGATTCGCACTCCTGTGAGAATCTAATGCTACCGCTGATGTGACCCGCCTACCACTTATCTCTTGCTGTGTGGCCTGGTTCCTAACAGGCCGTGGACCAGTACTGGTCTGTGACCCCAGGGGTTGGGGACCCCTGCTCCAAAGGTTCTCTTGACACGTTACGTATTTATTGAGAACCTGTCATATACTAGGCATTGTTACAGGGGTTAGGGATACAGGAGTAAACCAAAGGAGACACAGTTGCCTTCCCTCAGCTTGCTTCTGTCAGGTGAGGTGGACAATTAACAGAAGTATAAAATGTAAGGCAGCTGTGCCTACCACAGCCCACCTTCTGCTCCTCACTCCCCCAAGATTCCTCCGCTTGGGTGTACACACACCTGTTCCAGGTATTCAGTCAAACGCTAGTCTTTGTAGGTAGAATTAAGGTCTCAATCAGTTAACCTTTAGCCATCTAAAGGAGGTTATCATGGTGGGTCTGTCCTGATTGAACTAGCCCTTTCAAGCAGAGAGATTTCTCAGTTGATTGCACCAGAGGAAATCAGATGTTCCAGCTGGCTTGAAAGCAAGCAAACATCCATGTTGTGAACTGCCCATCCCAAAAGCCACATGGCAAGGAACGCAGGCGAATTCTAGTCTAGGAGCTGAGAGTTGTCCCCAGCTGACAGCTAGGAGGATGGGGACCTCAGTCCTTCATCTGCAAGGCAGTGGATCTTGCCAACAATCAGTAAGCTTGGAAGAGGACCCAATCCTGTATGAGAAGGCAGCCCTAGCTGGCACTCTTCATGCTGTGCCTGGACTTCTCACCTGTAGGAACTATGAAATGGTAAATGGGTGGTGGTTTAAAAAATGTATGCATTGGGTGGGGGTGAGTCAAATGGTGATGGTGAAAGAGAAGAGGGGAATAATGAGAAACACCCCAAAATAGGCATGAGTGTACTTGAGACCTGGTGCCCAGCCATGCCATCACTCACAAATAAAAATGAGTCCTTTGAGGCTGGGCATGGTGGCTCATGCTTGTAAGCCCAGCACTTTGGGATGCTGAGGTGGGTGGATCACCTGAAGTCAGGAGTTTGAGACCCTCCTGACCAACATGGAGAAACCCCATCTCTACTAAAAATACAAAATTAGCTGGGCATAGTGGTGCATGCCTGTAATACCAGCTACTTGGGAGGCTGAGGAAGGAGAATCACTTGAACTTGGGAGGCAGAGGTTGCAGCGAGCCTTGGTTGTGCCACTGCACTCAACAGTCTGGGCAACAAGAACAAAATTCATCCCCCTAAAAAAAGTCCTTTGACCACATGTGGCTTTCATCTGCCTATAACCTTTTCCTAGATATTTGTGAGTGAGTGGAGGGGAAAGGGGATTGTGGATGTTTTGGAAATAAGTTTTTTAGGTGCCTGGGATGTTTGAATTGAGAAATCTGGGAATTGAAATATTTTCTTGTTTTTTTTTTTGGTAGTAGAGGACTCACCTTGCCCCACATCCTCATATATTGTCTTAGTGTATGTTTGCATATACCTTTTATATTTGTAGAAGATAAGATGGAATTGTAATCAGTCAGTGTTCGTTTCTGATATCCAAGACATGCCTAGCACCAAGCTGAATGCTGAGAGGGATCCTGAGAGTCTGTCCTTGCCCTTTAGAAGTTTATACACGGCCGCCGGCCGCAGTGGCTCCTGCCTGTAATCCCAACACTTTGGGAGACTGGGGTGGGGGTGGGGGTGGGGGATTGCTTCAGCCAGGAGTTTGAGACTAGCCTGGGCAACATAGCAAGACCTTGTCTCTACAAAAAAATTTTAAAAATTAGACAGGCGGGGTGGCACATGCCTGTGGTCCCAGCTATTTAGAAGGCTGAGGTGGGAGGATAGCTTGAGCCCAGGAAATTGAGGCTACAGTGAGCCATGATTGCACCACTGCACTCCAGCCTGGGTGACAGAATGAGATCCTGTCTCAAAAACAACTTTATACACAAATGGACTTTTTTTCTGCTTGTTGGAACTACTACAGACTATGAGGAGTTCAGGTGACAGTTGTAATGAAAGCATCTGATTTGCTGAATGTTTACTGTATACTAAAGTACTATGCTAAGCGCTTGTATCATATCATTTACTCTATGCAGTTATTCTTTGAGGGGCTCTTATTCCCATTTTACAGATGAGAAAACTAGGGCATAGAGAAGTTAAGCAGTGGGTCCAAAGTCTATCCAAGTCCAAAACATGCTCTAAATACTGAACTTTGTGCTGTGAGTACTATAAAAGTGACCTTCTAACCAGGATCTCTGCCTTCAGCTTCCTATTTGTTTTCCATCCTACTGCTGGATTTAACTTTGGAAACGCACCCTGTCTGTCTGACCTAGAGGCTGTGTGGCTCCTAGGATCAACTTCAGACCCCTTAGCTTAGCATTGCGGTCAGTCTTCATCTGGCCTTAGACTTCCTTACTGTTCTTGTGTTTAGCTGGAACCTTGATATTGTTGCAGCTGTCAGTTTACTGTGAACCCAGTATAGCTAAGATTTTTCACAACCCTTTGCCTTCCCTTTTCCTTTTCTCTGGAATGCTTCTCCCCACTTCTCCTCCTAGCCAAACCCAGCGTCCTCCAGTGTGGGACCTCCGTTCTCTTGTGTTCTCCCAGTCAGTGATTCCATCCTCTCTACTATTCCCGTCAGTCTGTATTGTAGTGTGGAGTTGCACTGTTTATAGTTGTCTTCTCCTCCCACTCTCCATGTCCAAAGAGTTGGTTCGTGGAGCTGGCTTATTCATTATATGGCTTTGGCCTGACACAAAGCCTTGCATGTTTTAAGTACTTAATAAGTTTAATTGAATTCATTCATTTCTTTTCCATCCTTTCAGTAAAATCCTAGGTAAATAATTCCAATTCCGTTTTGCTCTAATTTTATTATATTCTTTGTATATACAGTATTTTAATCCTGCTCACTTAAAAAATGCTGCGAACATTTGTGAGTTGCTTGGAACATCATAATCTCTTTCTACCTCACCTCTTTCATCTGTTTATCCTACCGCCTACCCATTTTATTCCAGCCAAATGAACTTGATCTCTCAACCTCATTAGTTTTATTCTGAGTTTGGCTGATTTTTTTTTCCTGTTTCATTGTCCCAGTTGCCTGAAACAATCATTCGTATCCCTTTTCTAGTCAAAACTGTGACATACACTGTCTCCTCTCCATTCGTCCAGAGTATAATAAATAGGTCAGGAAGAAAATATCAAGGATAAATATCCTTCCCTGCTCTAATGACCAGAAGTATGTTTATTCAAACTCAACAAAACAGTGGTATTACATGTTCATCATAAACTGAAATCAAAGGAGAAATGCAATTTCCTGATCGTCTAAATATGACAGCTGAGTCTGCACACATAGGTCCCAGGAACATTGGACCTACCCCTTCATAATGATACTACTCATTTCTGTTTTACCTTGACATTCTCCTGGGGAGCAGGTGGGCCCTTGCTAGATGTTCAGGTATTTACAGTCAGCCATAAATTAAGTTGCAGTGACAGGTCTCCTTAGCATAAACATCAAACAGCTCTTTTGAGTGAGAACAAAGCTTTCATTCTCTAACCTGAGACTTAAGGTTGAACTTGTTTAAACAGCTCTCTAGGGTTGGGTTTGTCTCCAAGTAGAATGTCAGAAAGGCAGTTTGTAGAATGGATATAGTGTGGAGCTGGCTTTCCAAACACCTTTCTCTTATGCAAACCCCATTCCAAGACCTTTTCCCAGATTGGAATTAAATACCAAGCTTATCAAGTGTCTTATTGTTAAATCTGTGGTTCTCCCCACCCGCCACCATACAAATAGCTTCCTTTATTAAGTCAGTTATATTTTTTTTGTAAGTGCTTTTTACCAGTGTATTCTTTTTGCTTTTTCTATATACCACCATTGGCACATGTAAAATTTAACTTTATTTTAGGTCTTGGGTACTTGAAAGCTTTTTGTTTTAATGTATTTTTAAAATCTAATTTTGATGATTGTAAAAGGTGAAAATGTAACTTGGGTCTTTTTTTCTTTCAACCAATAGCATATGATTGCTTTACTGCTGCAAGATTTTTCTATTTAGGCTAGTTAGAACTTTGCTAGTTCAGTATCAGTTCCTACTTATTGCATTCCCACCCCAGAAGAAAGCCAAACATTGCCTCTATTTTGTGAACAGTTCAGTGCCAGACTTTTTTTAACCTGATTCAGGTTTTCATAAACATTTTGGCAGTTGTCTAGATCAGTAGCTATTAACAATTGTCTTTCTTTTTAGAACAGTGGAATTCTTAAAAATGAAAATGTAGAAATGTATATAAAGTGAGTAAAAGCTGAGCAACTTGGGCACAGTTCCCCCTCTGCCCCTGAAATTACTAGGCTGAGCACAGTGCTATTTGCCAGATGCCATGCTAGATACCAGTGAGAAAATGGTGAAAAGTGAAAACTCACTTTGCGAGTTCGGAGATTCAGGAAGAAGACAGTTTGAAAAACATTGTAGGTTTTTTGTTTTTGTTATTGAGATTGTATTGTAAATGTTTTGCAAATAGGGATTTGTGGTAGTTTTAAATTGTGGTAAAATATGTATAATGGAAAATGTACTTTTAATTGTACAATTCAGTAGCATTAAGTACCTTCATAATGTGCAAACCATCACCACTAATCTATTCTTAATTTTTATTTATTTTATGTATTTATTTTTTTTGAGATGAAGTCTCGCTCCGTTGCCCAGGCTGGAGTGCAATGGCATGATCTCAGTTCACTGCAACCTCCGCCTCCCAGTTTCAAGTGATTCTCCAGTCTCAGCCTCCTGAGGAGCTGGGATTATGGGCATGTGCCACCATGCCCACCTAATTTTTTTGTGTTTTTAGTAGACACGGGGTTTCACCATGTTGGCCAGGATGGTCTTGAACTCCTGACCTTAAGTGATCCACCTGCCTCAGCCTCCCGAAGTGCTGAGATTATAGGCGTGAGGCACTGCGCCCAGCCAACATTTCATATACGTAGAATCTTAATATGTGGCTTCTTTCTTGTAATATAATGTTTTCAAGGTTCATCTATATTATAGCATATATCAGTAGTTTCTTTTTATGGCTGAATAATATTCCATCATAAATATACCACATTTTGTTTATCCGTTTATCATTTGATGGACATTTGGGTGGTTTGTATCTTTTGGTTATTGTGAATAGTACTGTTGAGAATATTCATGTACAAGTCTGTGGTTAAACACTTGTTTCAGTTATTTTGTTTATATGCCTTGGAGTAGAATTGCTGCGTTATAGGGTAATTCTAGGTGTAACTTATTAAGGAACCATCTTAACTTTTTCCCACAGGAGTTGTACCCTTTTATGTCCCTACTAGCAATGTGCCAAGCGTTCCAGTTTCTCTAAATCTTCACCAACACTTAACTAAGTTTCTTTTTCATTTTTTTATGGCCTTCCTAGTGGGTATGAAGTAGTATCTCATTGTGGTTTTGCTTTGCATTTGAATTTGCAATATATTAGAGATGATAATGTTGAACATCTTTTCATGTGCTTGTAGGCCATTTGTGTATTTGGAGAAATGTCCGTTCAGGTCCTTTGTCCAATTTTGTTGATTTTTTAAAGTTATTATGTTTTTTAGAGAAGGAGTCTTGCTCTGTCACCCAGGCTGGAGTACAGTGGTGTGTGTGCATAGTTCATCGCAGCCTTGAATTCCTGGAACTATTTAAGGAAATACACTGAATTTGATCTTGCATATTGGATGAAATTGAGTACAGAGTAAATTTCAAGTACTCTGGAAGAGGGAATACTTAGTCTTTTCTAGACTAAAAATGTGTGTGTGCCAAAATCTATGTACCTAATGGTGTTGGGGTTGGCGGAGGGGAGTGTGGAGGTGGAGGGAATGCCTACACAGGACCTGGAAAAGTAGAAGAGGAAAACAGTTTCAAAAAAAAAAAAAAGAATTAACATCACCAAAAGAGACAGCTGGAAGTTCTGTGCCTTGCGAGGGATGATAAGGATGGTATTCATTAGTTGTTGGTATTCTAGCCAGAAATTTGAGCCTGAATCAGATCAAACCTCTAGATGTAGCTAATAGCTTATAGAAAATAAGATATAATAGCTTGTATAATAGCTTATAGAAAATAGCTTACAGAGGAGGGAGGAACATGTTAAATGACACCTTGGAGAGTCAACCCAAAAAATCCGGAATATGGGAAGCTGCAGGACAAATGGCCTAGATTGTTAAACAGATAACTTACAAGGAAAAATAACAGCACAACGGGGAAACCTATAGATTAAAAGATATTTAGGAGATCTCTCAGCCAAGTACAGTCAAAGAACATCATTTAGATCTGGATTTTTATTTTATTTTTTTGAGCCAGAGTCTAGCCCTGTTGCCCAGGCTGGAGTGCAGTGGTGGAGTCACAGCTCACTTCAACCTCCTGGGCTCAAGCAGTCCTTCCACCGCAGCCTCCTGAGTAGCTGGGACAACAAGCGCATGCCACCATACCCAGCTGATTTTTTTTTACTTTTTGTAGAAACAGGGTTTCACTATGTTGGCCAGGCCAATCTCGAACTCCTGAGCTCAAGAGATCCTCTCACCTCAGCCTCCCAAAGTGCTGGGATTACAGGTGTGAGCCACCACACCTTCCTGGATCTAGATTTGAGCCAGCTGTTAAGTTTTTCAAAATAATAAAGGATTTTTGAACACTGAGTGGATATTTGATGATATTAGGGCCATGTCAGTTATTTTAGGTGTGATAATGATATTGTAGGAAACTCCAATTTAAAGTGTAACTTGCAGAAGATTCCAGTACCAATGACAAAATATTAAAGGCATTTAAAAACATTAAAGACATTAAAGGTTGGGCGAAACCTGCTAGAGAATCAGTGGCTGGTGCTAGTAGGAATATCTAGTATTTAATTGTACATTTAACTGTATAGGCACTTGGCTAAGAGCTTTATGTGTGATTATCTTATTCCTCATAGCCGCCCTATGAAGTTGATTCTCTTGTTTTCTCCATTTTCTAATTGGACAGCTGAGTCCAGTGAGCACCAGGATTTAAACTTAGGCTGTCTGACCTCAGAGCTGAGGCTGTTAATCACTATGTAATTATATCTCCCTAAAGGTGCTCTCAGTGATAGAGTAGGTAGCAGGGAAACTAAAAGAATTATTTCTGGCCGGGCGCAGTGACTCATTCCTGTAATCCCAGCACTTTGCAAGGCCGAGGCGGGTAGATCACCTGAGGTCAGGAGTTCGAGACCAGCTTGACCAACATGGCAAAACCCCGTCTCTACTAAAAATTCAAAAAATTAGCCGGGCATGATGGTGGGTGCCTGTAATCCCAGCAACTTGGGAGACTGAGGCAGGAGAGTAGCTTGAACCCGGGAGGCAGAGGTTGCAGTGAGCCGAAATCATGCCATTGCACTCCAGCCTGGGCAACAAGAGCAAAACTCTTTCTCAAAAAAAAAAAAAATTATTTCTTCCATTTGTATTGAGAAGCGTGCTATGGGAACACATAAGCCCAAATTATTTTGAGGTGGACAAGTTGCAGATGTTAAATACCTCTTGAGGTAGTTAAAGGTTTAAAACCAATCTTATATTCATAGTTGGTTTGTAATGAATGTTATTTTATTCTGAAGTTAAGTAGTGATAAATATATGGGATGTTTTAGACCTCATAAGTGGGTCTTTGTGGCAAATTGTATTTCCCAAATGACTGCCACTATATTTCCCATCCCACATGTTTTTCTTACTGTGTGACTATGACACTCCTTTCAACAGGTGGGGCCTACCCCTGTCCCTCCCTTGAATTTGGGTGGAGGCTTGACTGCTTTGATCTATGGTATATGGTGAATTTGGTGCTCTGTGGTGTCTAAGGCTAGGCTGTTAGAAGGATACAGTTTCTGCCAGGTTCGCTCTTTTTGGGATCTTGCTCTGGGGAAGGGCAGCTGTCATGCTGAGGAGGCTAAGCTAACCCACACAAAGGGATTATGGGTTGAACATCCCTAATCCAAAATGCTCCAAATTCCAAAATGTTTTGAGCACCAACGTGCTTGAAGGAAATGATCATTGGAGAATCTTGGATTTCAGATTTTCACATGAGGGATGCCCAGCCAGATGTATATGCAAATATTCTAAAATCCCCCCAAATCAGAAGTTTGCAGTATTTCTGGTCCCAACATTTTGGATAAAGGATGCTCATCCTGTACTTGGAGAGGACCACATCAAGAAGAATGAAGACCCCAGCCAACAGCCAGCATCATGAGCCAGATGCAAGTGTGAATAAGCCTTCAGATGATTCCAGCCCCCAGGCTTGGAGTCTTCCACCTGAAGCCCCAGACGTTGTGGAGTAGAGACAAGCTGTCCCTGCTGCCCTGCCCATGTTCCTGGCTCATAAAATCCTTGCATAGATTAAATGGTTGTTTTATGCTACAAGTTTTGGGGTAATTTATTATATGGCCATAGTAACTAGGAAAATATTATTTTTCCTCCCATCTCAAAGGACTTTCATGTTGTCGTCATAAATGGCCATTTTTTGAGCAGGTGTTTAGTGTGGACTTACTAGAATTCAGCCCTGGAGATACAAAAGTGAATGGAACACAGTCTGTTTCTTTAAATGGCACCATAGCCAGAACACTGTTAAATTGACCTGTTACTCCTGTCTGTAAAGAGATTTCCAAGGAGAACCTGGTTGCTACGCTGGTGGTACCTATAATAAAAGTTAGGGCCACTGAACCTAAGAAAGCATACTAACCACTAGAGAGAGGGTGGCAGGCAATATAGTTTCTCTAAAGTCCAGGCAAGCCAATAATTTGGAATTTTTTTACAGAGGTAAGTATGTGTGTGAATAAAGAGAAAGACTTGGTCTGGACTTTCAAAGACCCTAATAAAGTCTGTACAGGTAGTTATTTCAAAGTCACAAAGGGATTAAAGGAATTTACACTGTGTGTAAAGAACTATCTTAGCCAGTGTGGTGGGGTACACTTGTAGTCCTAACTACTGGGGAGGTGTAACAGGCTGTAACACACTAAATCCCTGGAGATGAACTGCAGGAAGACATGGTAAGGCTCTTTGGTCAGAAAACCAACAATGCATTTGATACGGGGAGGGTAAGAATGTGTTCAGAGTGATGTGAATGATATTTGTAGGGTGCTGAGTCTGATCACATGAAGGTGTACCTAGTGCGGCCGTGGCCCTCTGGCTCTGTGTGCTAGGCGTTGTCAGAAAGAGTGTGGTAGAATGCTGTGTGGTGTTGTGGGGTAAAGATAAGCTTAGAGCCTAGAGACCCGAGTTGGAGATGGTGCTCCATGGTTTTACTGGTTTACCACTTGTGAGCCCCTTAACTTCTCTGAGGCTTTACTGTCCATCAAGTGGGACAGCTATACCTGCCTCAGCCCCTGAGTTCCTCTGGGAATCACAGGAGAGAATGAATGTGAAAACTCTTGATACAATAACACAGCATAGCTATAAACAGTGTTTTGTTATGAGAAACAAACTGAAAACATCCTACCCAAATGTAAAACTGGTGTCTCTGATCCTGCAATCAGTTGTGTAGAGTTGTGCTTTTTGTTCTAGCCTGAAGAAACTGGAGGGGGTTGGGATAAGGGCCGGGGAGGAATAATTATTAGGCTATTCTTATTACTTTGGCCTGTCTGGTGAATTTCTCATCTGGAAGGAGTACTGAGAAGCAGTTTATGATCAGGTCATAAAATCACGAAGAGTAAGGGCAGAACTAGAAGGTTGCCCATTGAAATTTGAAAGAGTCCAGTCTAGCATACCTAAACAGGACAGTGCTCCACAAACAGTACTAAATTTATGAAATTTATTATCCACAGGTAGTAATTAAGTTAAAGTTCATAATTACTATAGCTTCAAAAAAGTTTTAGGTGCACTCCTGGACCTTCATCTGTTAGGACAAACTTGGATCTTGTGTGCTGTGCCTCTTCCCTTTCACAAGGGATGCCATCATGCTGCAGTCTCCCTGGAAAGGGTCTGAGGCGGGATATTGGGCTAAGTGGCCATGAGTCTGACCCTGTATGGCCATTTTTGAGAATTCTTAGCTGGGCTATGGCATCACTGAGTGGCCTGTCTTTTCTGAGACCCAGCTGTGTTAGGCGCCTCTATAATACGGAGCTAGACGGTCTGCCCAGGTTGGAACTTGTCAGCCTTACTCAAAACACAGCCTGTCTCATGAATCAAATTTGCATTTACATCCTACCACAAACCACCTTCGAATCATACTTTGGAACCATGTTCAAACCCTGCCAACGTGGTTTTGTCTTTAGTTTAAATTTGCCTAACTTGTTAATGACAAAAGTCTATGCTAGTAGGGGTTTTGTTCTGACCACTTCCTAACTTGGTCATGCAAGAAGTGATTATGTTACTTCTGTGATTTGTTTTTCTGAATTGTGTTATTTCTACTACGTAATTCTTCCGTCTTGGAATAAGGAGAGTTTTAGGTATGTGTTGTTTATATACATGGTGTGTAGAATTTTTAACCCGATGAGTCACTATGAAACAGATTCTAAGGGGCTGTTATCATTAGTCCAGATTTAGCTTATCAGAGAGAATTGAATTTAGTGTGTGTGATTTAATGAACTGAGGTTTACAGTAAATTTAGATGTTTTTATAATTTATCACTTTGTTTCAGTGGAAAATGAATGTTAACAGAGACTAGCCAAAATGTCTATCATTAAAAGATGTTTAGGAAAAAGCGTATAAAAGAAAACAGAATTGTCCAGTGTTCAGTCAGTGATCAAACAATGTAAATTTAAAAACAAAGCTACATTCAAACATAGCTGGAAAGGATTTTAGAGGTCGTATAGTTCAGTCACTTCTTTCTGGTTAATCGTGAGAAAAACAAGGTTGAAAGAGGTTAAATGACTTGGCCAAAGCAACTGGTTACTGGTATTGTTGAGGCTTGAATAGCAGTTTCTTACTTAAACTTGCCACTTCCTAATTTAGTGGTTAAGGAGACATTTTTACTTTGGTGGTGATTTTTGCTTTGTTTTTAGGTTTTACACTGAGAGGGGGGATTGATATTTATTGAATAGATACTAGTTAAGTACTTTAAAAAGTCTATTAGCTGGGCGTGGTGGCACATGCTTGTAGTTCCAGCTACTCAGGAAGCTGAGACTGGAGGATCCCTTGAGCCCAGGAGTTCAAGTCCAGCTTGGGCAACATAGCAAAACTCTGTCTCTTAAAAATAGATATATATTACTTCATGTGATTCTTACATAGCCCTGTGAAATAGTCATGTGCCGCATAACAGCATTTTGGTTAATGATGGACCACACTGTTATATGATGGTAGTCCCATAAGATTATAATGCTGTATTTTTACTTTACCTTTTCTATGTTTAGGTACAAATACAATGTTACAATTGCCTACAGTATTCAGTAGTTACATACTGTACAGGTTTGTAGCCTAGAAGCAAGAGGCTGCACCATGTAGACTGTGCCATCTAGGTTTGTGTAAGTACACGCTGTGAGGTTTACACAGCAACAAAATTGCCTAACGCTGCATGTCCCTGTTGTTAAGTGACAGATGACTATAGTTATTCACAGCCCCACTTTACAGATTAGGAAATGGGTGCAAGAAGGTTAATACCTTGCTCAAGGTCATGTGGTTAATATTAAAGCTGACATTTGAGCCTTTCTGACCTGTTCCCACTGTGGCTCCTAGTGATGGTAATTGTAACCTTTTCAGGGGAATGGGGAGCGGTGGTGGTTATCTTAAAAATATATCTTTTTCAGACTTCTCACTCTGTAAAATATGTAGTTAGACACAGATATGTGTAGAGTGGCCTTTCTCAGAGGACCCAGAGCACTTAGCAGATGCTTGGCTAATCTTCATACCATCTCTGTAAGATAAATAGTGTTTTCCTGTTGGGCAGTTGAGGCCCAGATAGGCTCAGGGACTCACCCCGCGCCTTATCACAAACCCACATGGCCCAGCCTCCAGTTCCGTTCTATGTCCTGTCTAGCATAGATTTCACCACTTTTGTTCTTTCCTGTCTTACACCAAGATTGTTTAAGTACTTCCCAAAAATAATGAGCCACGTGTGGGTGTGTTCGTTCTCCAGAATGAATCACTGTGAAAGAGGTTGTGAACTAAGGAGAGGAGCATAAATATCTGGAAGCAGAGGCTCCGGACTATTCAGTCCCTCTAATTGGTGGGCTATGGAGTGAGCGCTTTTCTGAAAGGCAACTGTGGGTTTGGGTTTGTGTGTCTCACTGTGCTCAGAATAGTCTTCTCTTGAAGTTGTTAATTTTCCCTTCTTGCTTCCCAAAATAGAACCAATGTTGTTCTCTTTGCTGGACATCACAACACAAATATTGAGAGGTATGCTCTCCACAGGGAACCTCTTTTAAAGTGCCTGAATGTCCCCACTGCCACAAAGGGGAATGAGAGTTAGCTTTCTTGAGTTAACAAGATTCCAGCATGAGTAAAAGAGGTTTGGATCAAGTATTCTGAGAGTTTCGGAAGTAAATGTAAAAGCAGAAAGAATAAGAGGGCGCAAATGAAGGTATTTGGAAGGAAAAATGAAGAGATTCCTTAGTCTTTTCTTGTGTGTCTAAATGGGTTAGAATAAAAATTCAGGAGAAATTTACTTTTAAAATCTATGATTTGGATCCTAGTCTAATAGGCATCTACTTTAAACGCTCTGCCTTTAAGAAATAACACTACCCAAACTCTTAAGCAAGAGGCTGCATGTTTTGGACTTTCTCCCAGAAGAAAGGGATCTGATGCAATATGAGAAAATACAACAGGCCATAAGTGAAGATCTGCACTGTCTACACTGTCTCTCCACCTGCCAGGGCTGCCTCCTTGGTTTCCTTGGGTGGGGCTAGCAAGGAATCGCCTCATTTATAGAAAGCCTGAGGAAGGAGGGGTTGGGCACTGAGATATTTAGAATCTGTCTTTGGATTTGAGAAGCCAAGAGATGCCGTTCAGAATATTGGAGGAAGAGACAAAGATAGACTATTTACAGCTAAATCCGTGAGTTATGACAGGGTAGCTTTTCATGGGACTGCCCATAAGTGTCTCATCTCTAGGGTCCATAGTGTGAACGCATTCCCATTTGTTATCCAGATAGTATTTACTTAGTGTGCAATCTGGGACTCGTATGGGCCGCACCACCTCCAGCCCCCAATGTGTGAGTGCTTCATTCAGCACTTCCAAGCCCCAACCTCAGTGATCTGGTGGGCAAAGCAACACTCCTGCCCATTCCAAGAGGTCAGAGCTAGGTTAGTCTCATGGGAGACAGTGTTGGGGAGAGCCAACTCCTGTCTGTGCTATTCTTGTTAGTTGAATAAATAAAGGATTTCAGATTCCGGGGCTGCTGAAGAGGGTTTCAGAGGCGCCAAATTCATTTGCAGTAATTTCCTGTCAAATGGGACACACTTATGTATGATACTTACCCAGCAAAACTCATTAATCCCAGAGGTGATTGTGTACACTGCCTATTTGAAAGAAATTACGTGTGTGTGTCTGTGTGTGTGTGCCTGTTTGCACGCATGTGCATGCTATCCAGGGGCCTTTCAGGATGGGTTAAGTGTATTGAGCACTTTCAATGCATTATCTCACTTAGTCCTCACAATAACTTCATGAGGGAGGCACTCAAGTTCTCTTCTTTGGAGGATATCCTTTTTGCCCCTTGTGAATGAGAGAGGCACCTGATTTGGACTAAAGGCAGGAGAACGATAATGGAGTGGTCAGGGAAAGCTTTTCAAAAGAAATGACATTTGAGTTGAATTTTGAAGGATTTGTAAGATGAGGCAGGAAAAAAGCATTGCAGCAAAAGAATGTGTGAGAGCATGCATGCTGCAGGAAGCCGTGGGTGTGCTTGGTTCCTGCTGGGGGAGATAGGGCTGGTGATGGCTCCAGGAACCCTAGGTGGCTCTGCATGAAGTGGGGGCAGCCCCACATTCTCCAAAACGAAGATGCTTTCCTCTTGTCAGGCATCTCGATTTGAAGAAAAGGTAGTTCCTCTGTCTCTCACGGGCATAAAGTAGAGCACTTAGAGGATAATGATGGAGCCTCAAAAGCCTTGTTTGTGAGCCAGATAAACAGGTGAAGTTGTGCCCAGTTAAAGATATCTTTTTGGCTCCATCTCCATAAAAACTCGGTTTTGGAACATCAAGTGTGCTAAGGGATTATATTCTAAGTTGGGAAAAGGACCTGGAAAAGATCACACCATTGATGTCAATGTCTGCTCCCCAATTTCCTGCAGCTCTGCTGTGTGCGTGCACCAACTGCCTCCAGGCCAACTACACGTGTGAGACAGATGGGGCCTGCATGGTTTCCATTTTCAACCTGGATGGGATGGAGCACCATGTGCGCACCTGCATCCCCAAAGTGGAGCTGGTCCCTGCCGGGAAGCCCTTCTATTGCCTCAGCTCGGAGGACCTGCGCAACACCCACTGCTGCTACACTGACTACTGCAACAGGATCGACTTGAGGGTGCCCAGTGGTGAGTGCACGCCCTTGTTGGACTAGTGGCTCAGCTTGGAGGGAGGGCACCACGTCGTTTGATTTTTTTTTTTTTTCTACTCTTTCCCAATCACTTGGTTTGACGATAAAGATGCCTTTTGGATGGATGTTTCCCAAGGTAACATAGGCTGGGATTTCTCAGGAGTCGCTTTTGTAGATTAGTGAGTGAGGAAGCAGATTTTCAAGTTAGTCCCATAGGTGCCAGCTGTGTTTTGGGTAGTGGCTGAGCAGCCATAGGCAGCAGTGAGGAGTGGAAGAACCAGGCAGGGATCCGTGGAAGATCCCTGCCTGGTTCTTCCACTGTGGGACAGATCCGGAAAGAGATGGCCCCAGAGCCGCGTGTATGGGACTCCTCGGGAAGGTGATGGTCAGATGTGAAAAGGAACCAGAATAGGAAAAGGCCAGTGACCAAAGCTGAGAAACACCACATACCACCCTTTTGCGAGTCTACCATTCAGGAAGTATTACTGCAAAGCCCACAGGAGAAGGAGAGAAACTAGAGCAGAGCTTGGAGGAGCTGTGGTGAGTTAAAGAGCAGAAACTGGTATCTGTGTAGGGGCCTGAGGTGGGGATAGTACCATGAAGTGATGTGAGATTACGAAGTGGGTTGTGGGTTTGACTGTGGGAAGGGGTGCCTTAACTAAAGAAGTTGGACATTTGAGAGCATCTAGGCAGACAGACTAGCCCAGGAAGATCAGAGAGATCAAAGGAGCCTGAACACATAGAAAGGGAAAAGGGTCTTTTTCACTCTTCACTTTGAGGGAGGTGTTTTTATTCTTTCTCTTGTTTTTACTCCTCATTCTTTCCCTCTCCTCTCTCGCTTGACCCAGGTCACCTCAAGGAGCCTGAGCATCCATCCATGTGGGGCCCGGTGGAGCTGGTAGGCATCATCGCCGGCCCAGTGTTCCTCCTGTTCCTCATCATCATCATTGTTTTCCTTGTCATTAACTATCATCAGCGTGTCTATCACAACCGCCAGAGACTGGACATGGAAGATCCCTCATGTGAGATGTGCCTCTCCAAAGACAAGACGCTCCAGGATCTTGTCTATGATCTCTCCACCTCAGGGTCTGGCTCAGGTACTGAGTTCTCCAGGGCGTCGTGTCTGTGGCTGGCTTTCATCAGTTTCCCAGCAGGATAGAGTGCTTATAAAGAAGGCTGGGGGCCCTGCCTTTGTTTCTACCAGCATTGAGTCATTTGGTTTCCTAGTTCCCCTTCTTTTGGAGTCTGACGTGTAATAAGATAAGATAATGGGTTCACTGAAACCTTCTCATTCCCTGGGATTCCCAAGGTCTAGTACACAATTATCCACTGCAGAAGCCCTGCCTCTCTAAGCTTTGCAACTGTATGTACATCTATTAAAATTCAGCTGGTTCCACCTGAGCAGTGGAGTGCTCAATTTCAGGGCCCCTTTTGAGAAACAGGAGTGTGCCAGATTCCTGTGAGGTGGTGACAGCTAATCATTGATCTCTGAGCAACCACAAGGGGAGTTTAAGGACATCCAGTAAAGCTTAGAGTTGGGATTTGGTGAATCATTGACTTATACCAGTTGCCCAAGGGTTTTTGGTGGGGGTTAAAATAAAGGCAGTGTGGGCCTCCAGCATAGCATCAGCACTATTTCCTGTACTACCTGTTATTGACCAAGTCTGTCTCAGATGAGGGAAATGAAACAAACACTGGACCTTGGCATAAGATGAGAATTTAGGATAAAGGGACTTGGGGTTGTTCAGGTGTCAAGGTATAGCTCATCTAGCTGTTAAATGTGAATATGAAAGCAAAATAATTTTTTTACCTTTTATTTGTATATTTATTTTGAAACAGAGTCTTGCTTTGTTTCCCAGGCAGGAGTGCAGTGGCGCAGTCTCCACTCACTGAAACCTCCGCCTGCCAGGTTCAAGCGATTGTCCTGCCTCAGCCTCCCTAGTAGCTGGGATTACAGGCATGCACCACCATGCCCAGCTAATTTTTGTATTTTTGGTAGAGACGAGGTTTCGCCACGTTGGCCAGGCTGGTCTTGAACTCCTGACCTCCGGTGATCCGCCTGCCTTGCAAAATAATTTTTTTAATGAAGAAAAACCATTATTTTCATGACAGTGGTATTTCATTCCTTTTTTTTTTTTTTTTTTTTAAATACGGTCTCACTCAGTTGCCCAGGCTGGAGTGCTGTGGTGCAATCACAGCTCACTGCAGCCTCAACCTCCTGGGCTCAAGAGATCCTCCACCTTAGTCTCCTGAGTAGCTGAGACTTTAGGCATGTGCCACCAAGCCTGGCACTTTTTAAAAAAAATTTTTGTGGAAGGTCTCACTTTGTTGCCCAGGCTGGTCTCAAATTCCTGGCTTCAAGTACATTCTTATAAAAGAAAAAAACAAAGATCACTGTTGCCATTCTAGCTAAAACACAGAGGATCTTATTTGTGGGAACTTTGCGTGTTTTTATGTATGTTTCCTTGACGTAGGACAAGACTATTGTTCTGTGGGGAAATTATGCCGTCAGTCATGCCCAGACATTCCTGCTTGACACAGGAATACTTTGAGCTGTGACATCTCCTGAATTTCAGTGGCTTTGCTTTTATTAAGCTCTGCAGTAGAGAGCACCAAAATGATGGATATATTTAAAAGCTGCATATTTTTAGAAACAGTAAAAATCTAGGGCTTGTTCCTTGTTGAAAGAGGTAGGACAATGGTTAGAACCTCCTGGCAGACTATAGGACTTGACTTGCTGCTAGAGGAGGGTAGAGTGGGTTTTCCCAAAGTCTTTTTAAGATCTGGAACAGCTGAAACAAGGGAAGGACCATGGTAGTTTAATCTTTTGGAGTAAAATGGTTAATAACTATTTCCCTCTGAGTGGTTTAGTATATTCTTCATTCAGAATGCACAGAAATTCCAAGGTGATAGGTTTCTAATGATGTGGTTTTCGAAGTGGTAAGTCCATGCTGCTCACATGACTTTCAATTCATTTGAATAAGTATATGCTGAATACTTTCTGAGTGATACAGTTTTAAACAGATTAAAAAGAGGCTGACCCAGGATTGGATAAGAGAGACAGGAATTGTTGGGAAGAGGCTCACAGGGGGAGGGTACGTTTAAAGGAGTCCTGAGGCTGGGTGGCCACATCTATAATCCCAGCACTTTGGGAGGCCTGGGCAGTGGTTCACTTGAGGTCAAGAGGTCAAGACCAGCCTGGCCAATGTGGCCAAACTGTGTCTCTACTAAAATACAAAAATTAGCTGGGTGTGGTGGCTTGCAGCTACTTAGGAGTCCCAGCTACTCAGGAGGCTGAGGCATAAGGATCGCTTCCAACCCCAGGAGGCAGAGGTTGCAGTGAGCCAAGATTGTACCGCTGTATTCCAGTCTGGGCAATAGAAAGCAAGACTGTCTTTAAAAAAAAAAAAAGGAGTCTTGGCTGGGCATGGTGGGGCACGCCTCTAGTCCCAGCACTTTGGGAGGTCGAAGCGAGTGGATCACCTGAGGTCAGGAGTTTGAGACCAGCCTGACTAACATGGTGAAACCTCATCTCTACTAAATACAAAAAATTAACTGGTGACACATGCCTGTAATTCCAGCTACTCTGGAGGCTCAGGCAGGAGAATTGCTTGAACCCTGGAGGCAGAGGTCGCAGTGAGCTGAGATTGAGCCATTGTACTCCAGCCTGGGCAACAAGAGTGAAACTCCATCTCAATAAAAAGAGCTTGGCATGGTGGCTCACACCTGTAATCCCAGCACTTTGGGAGGCCGAGGTGGGTAGATCACCTGAGGTCAGGAGTTCCAGACCAGCCTGAGCAACATGATGAAACCCCATATCTACTAAAAGTACAAAAATTAGCTGGGTGTGGTGGCGGGTGCCTGTAATCCCAGCTAATTGGGAGACTGAGGCAGGAGAATCGAATGAACCTGGGAGACAGAGGTTGCAGTGAGCCGAAATCATGCATTGCACTCCAGCCTGGGTGACAGAGCCATACTCTATCTCAAAAAAAAAAATGAAAAAAGGGAGTCTTGAAGAATGAGTTGGATTTTTTTTTTTTTTTTTTAAAGACAGAGTCTCACTAGTCTCACTCCGTAGCCAGGCGCCAGGCAGGAGTGCAGTGGCTTGATCTGGGCTCACTGCAACCTCCATCTCCCAGGTTCAAGCAATTCTCCTGCCTCAGCCTCCCAAGTAGCTGGGACTACAGGTGCGTGCCACCACGCCCAGCTAATTTTTGTATTTTTAGTAGAGACGGGTTTTGACCATGTTGGCCAGGATGGTCTCAATCTCTTGACCTCGTGATCCGCCCACCTTGGCCTCCCAAAGTGCTGGGATTACAGGCGTGAGCCACCGCGCACGGCCGAGTTGGAATTTTTAAGAGAGGCAAGAGGGCAGAGAACATTCCAGGCCAATGAAAATACCTTGAGTAAAAAGACTAAAAGGCATGAAGATCCACTGTATGTTTAAAGAACCTTTATGATAAGGAGACCAGCATGATGTGCTTGTGCTGGGGAAGGGATGGAGTGGGATGGAGTGAGAGGTGGGGTGGGAAGGTCAGGCTGGCCCAGGTGTAGAGGATCTTGAGGGCTGACCTTTATCTTATAGGTAAGGGGCTTCTACTGAAAGTTTCCATGTGGGAAATGAATGTTCATTTTTTTCCTTTGGAAGGAATTCTGGCAGTGGTGTGGAGGATGAATTCATTCACTGCCAGCCTTCTGTTGGGAAGGGTGGGGTGAGGGGGGGTGTGTGTGGGTGCGCAGGGCAAGAGCAGGCTGAGATGGGAGGCGAAAGACCTGTTGGAAATCTTTTAGAGAAGGTCCAAAAGTAGGACAGGCGGACGGGGATGGAGAGGCGGGGGCTAATTTGAGAAACACTTTGGTGGTTCTATACTGTTGTCATTAAAAGCATAGATTATAGAATCAGACAGTCCTAGATTTTAAGCCCTGCTTTGCCACTTACTGCTTGTATGAATTTGAATATTACATAACCTCCTCTTTGAGCCTTAGTTTTCTGGTCTATCAAATGGGGATGATAACAATGCCTTACCTTTCAGGTTATTTGGGGAAGTGAGATGATTTATGTAAAGCCTTTAGCATGGAGCCTAATACATAGTAAGCATGGAAGTTCCCATCTACCAGACCTAGGGATTAATATATCTATCTATTTGACTGGGGGTTGGGAGT
The DNA here is from genome assembly GCF_030222135.1 of Aotus nancymaae. Lineage (NCBI taxonomy): Eukaryota > Metazoa > Chordata > Mammalia > Primates > Aotidae > Aotus > Aotus nancymaae. The sequence goes on from NW_026988428.1 coordinate 35,834,307, forward strand.
AAGAGAGTTAAGAATCAGTTGTGATGGTAAGGGTGATTGGATACATAGAGATACATTGAATGAGTCAAATGAAGCACTGTTGAGTTTTATAAAGACAGTAAAGTAAATCTTAGAATAAGCACAGATAGTCCTCCATTCTACATCTGGAGTTCCGCCTGCGAGCAGAGCCTTGCTCTCTTTGGAGGTGGGAACCCATGGGCCTCACAGCACCGCCCTCTAGTGGCTAATAAGCAGAGAGGCCAGAAGGTGGTCCCCAGCACAGCAGCCCCCACTTTCATGTTCTCTGCCCTCTTTTCTTCCTCCACCAAAATAAAGCAGATGTGGGTGGATTGGCCCGTGGGTGGATTGGCCCACAGGTGGCTGGCTGAAGAGTTGGTAAATCTGGTCAAACGTTTACATTTGAGTCTATTGCCCATACTTATTGAGAGGAGAAATTGCTTAGATAAGGAGTAGCTAATCATACGCATTTCCCTTTTGTGTTCACTTGCTCCCCATCTCTCCGCCTGGCTCAGCCTGGTAGATTACCTAGAAATGTGCAGGGGCAGCAGCAGCTCTCCCTGGTTAATGGACCAGTATAGGATGAAGACACTGTATTAAGGGTCTTTCCATTGTGTCAGTGAGTGTGGGAGTTGCAAAATTTGTCAAATTTGCAATGTCAGGTTTCTTTCCATTCTTTGGTCCACAGGGTTACCCCTCTTTGTCCAGCGCACAGTGGCCCGAACCATCGTTTTACAAGAGATTATTGGCAAGGGTCGATTTGGGGAAGTATGGCGTGGCCGCTGGAGGGGTGGTGATGTGGCTGTGAAAATATTCTCTTCTCGTGAAGAACGGTCTTGGTTCCGGGAAGCAGAAATATACCAGACGGTCATGCTTCGCCATGAAAACATCCTTGGATTTATTGCCGCTGACAATAAAGGTAGGGCTGGGCTTGGATACAGCATTTCCAGATGGAGGATGCTGGAGAAAGTGCGTAGCTGTGGGACGCACAGCTCTGTTTGCCTTAATCATTGTAACTCATAGAAAGAGAACTTGAATACGGTCTTAGTTTCCACACTTTTCTTAAGGTGTGGAGCCTTTTATTCCATGAAAAGCTTATACAGAAATCCAGATTATCGAGCAAATAAGCCGTTCTTACACAGATAAACAAGATACATCCCCTCACCCTACCTGCTCAAGTTCTCTTTCTCAACATTCTCCCAAACCCGCCTCCAGTGTAGTCCCTGCAGGGGCTCCAATAAGCTTATTTTGGAAATCACTAGGATGGGCTGGGCGAGGTGGCTCAAGCCTGTAATCCCAGCACTTTGGGAGGCTGAGGCAAGCAGATCATCCGAGGTCAGGAATTTGTGACCAGCCCAGCCAACATGGCAAAATCTGTCTCTATTAAAAATACAAAAATGAGCTGGGCATGATGACACACGCCTGTAATCCCAGTTACTAGGGAGGCTGAGGCAGGAGAATAGCTGGAAGCCGGGAAGCAGAGGTTGCAGTGAGCCGGGATTGTGCCACTGTACTCCAGCCTGGGCAACAAAGTGAGACTCTGTCTCAAAAATCACTAGGATGATGAATTGTAGCCTCAACCCTGGCAGGAAAGGATAATGACAGAAAAGCCTGCAGTCCACCAAGTGTCACCTAGTGGCCTTCAGACTCCACTCTTGGTCAGTCCTGTCCCTGAAGATTCTTCTTTCCTTCTTCCTCCTTTTATTGCTTTAGTTTTTGAGTCTCTTATGTGCCAGGCACCTTCCTATGTTTGAAGACCTCATTGACTAGCAAAGGACAATGAGTAAGGGGGATTGGAGGAGGTAAACACGAGTTGTTCTGGTGAGCACAGACTGGGGCTGAGTCACACCTGAGCCTGATTGAGACAAAGATGGCAAGAGTTGATCAGAAAGAAAAACCTTCTTGCAGGGAAGGGCACTGCAGATGTGTGCAAAGGTGAGGTGTTTCGGGCCCTGAAAGTAACTTGGATGGCTGTGGGTGGAGAAGCTGGCAGAGGCCAGATTATGAGGGGCCTTTTTGAGAGGATTGTATTCCTTTCTGAAGATAGTGAGTAGTAATTAAAATTTCATTCGTTGATTCAATAACATTTATTGACTGCTGTGGGCCGGAACCTCTGTTGGCTACTCTGTTGGCTCATGACCTCACAGAGCTCCCAGGAAGAAGGGGACAGACACGTGGGCAAATAGTGGCACCCAGAGTGCAGAGAGGATGCCATGAGTGACTGGCTCACATTGTGGAATGGTCTCTCTAGCAGTTGTGACATAGCTTGCTCCTGTGGCACAGTGCAGTTTAGAAGTTAGTCTCTACAAAGACTACAGAATATGCTATTAGTTTTTCTTTCCTGAAACAACTGCAGACTCCTCATTCCTCACGTTGCTGTTGGAGGTTGTGGCCTCCACTGCCCCCAAGCTGAGGAGGCTTAGACTCCAATACAAGGGAGGAAGGGGAAGACAAGTGTTTTTACTCCCACTGAGTAAGCTGTTCCTTTTTAAAACACTATCACGTTTTGATAAAATTCAAATCTTACATGTATTTTTAAAGGATCAAATCGTATCCTCTCTTCGAACGTATTGGCCAGGTCCTCAGGACTTCGGGGCTGGTTAGAGTGTGAGAATCAGTGTGCTGGGTGGGCCCCTTGTTTGTAATGAGAGAAGCCAAGATGTGCGCATTCCCAGGATCCATTCCCTTATTGATTCTGGCAGCTTGTGTGAGCAGGGATCTGGCTCTCAAAACCCACATTAAGGCCAGGGAAGGGGAAAAATCGGACTCCCTTGTTCTTGCCTTTTTAACATAGTGTATAAATGGTATGGTACCCTGGAATCAGTGCCAGCCTGGAATTTTGGTGATTTCAACTCAATTTCCAGTCTTCCTATTGACAATGACGTGGCTTAATTTTATTCCTGGCTTTTGACTTTTGGTGTTTTTCTCCCTTCTCCTCTTCGCCTCCTTCCTGTTATTCCTAATGTAAAAGAGAAAATAAAGTGTATGCCTTCCACCTTCCATTGCTCCTCTGAAGGATGAGATGCCTCTCTGGGAATACTTGGAAGTGGGCTGTTCATGCACTGAAAAGCATTTTTTGGCCTGGAATACAATAATGCATATAGGAGATCTTGCCTACTCACAGAGGTACCATAGCCTAGTAAGAGCAACAGACTGAAAAGAAACATTACAGATGAGACAGGTGCTGTGTTTGGGCTGTACTCAGAGGGTCGCTGGGACACATGATGTCCTCCGAGGCTTTCCTGCTTGGCGGTGGTGGATCCAGCTCCTTGTGGTTTTCTCATGCAGATGAGATCTCTTGGTCAGGATCAAAGCAGTGCTGCAGACAAAGCTGGTGATAACTGTTACTTTCCCCGCATATACCTCCTCTTTCGGGTACCTCACATTTGAAATTTGGCATAATGTTTTGTTTTGTTTTTTTTGAGACGGAGTTTCGCTCTTGTTACCCAGGCTGGAGTGCAATGGCGCAATCTCGGCTCACCGCAACCTCCGCCTCCCGGGTTCAGGCAATTCTCCTGCCTCAGCCTCCTGAGTAGCTGGGATTACAGGCATGCGCCACCATGTCCAGCTAATTTTTTGTATTTTTAGTAGAGACGGGGTTTTACCATGTTGACCAGGATGGTCTCGATCTCTTGACCTCGTGATCCACCCGCCTCGGCCTCCCAAAGTGCATAATGTTCAGAATCCTCCAGCTCACCTAAAAGAAACAAGGAGCAATCCTAACAAAGAGGTGGTGTTTCCCTGTCCTTACTGAGGCCCCAAACTGCTAGACCACTGTAAATGAAAGGATGCGAGGGGCTTCAGGGGGCATGGAGGTGGGAAATGTGAATTCAGCAATCTAACTGGATTTTGTGTCGCACATTCATCCTTTCCAACCTTCACTGTTTTGCTGATAGTTACACTTTTTCTGGAACTAATCTGTGGTTCTCTGCAGATAATGGCACCTGGACACAGCTGTGGCTTGTCTCTGACTATCATGAGCATGGGTCCCTGTTTGATTATCTGAATCGGTACACAGTGACAATCGAGGGGATGATTAAACTGGCCTTGTCTGCTGCCAGTGGGCTGGCACATCTGCACATGGAGATCGTGGGCACCCAAGGTGAGTGGACTAGCACAGGAGCAGCAAGTCTGCACTGTCCTGATTTAGTTCCCGGAATTCCTTTTTACTGAGAAAGCTGGGGCTGGACCTCAGGAACTCTAGTTTAATTTAAAGGAAAGGAGGTTAGAGCTTTACTTGAGTGAGGTATTCACAGGCTGTTCTCTCCACCTCTGGCTTTAGAATTCCCTCAGGAACTCTGTAATAGCAATATTCAGCTACTTGTCAATCAATGGCTTGATACAGTCATTTGTTATGAAGGGAGTAATCAAGTAATCATCTCAGAAGCCCACAACAGACGTTAGAAAAATGGAACTAAAATGATAAACTAGTGTACTGGGAACATCAGTTAAGTGATTTCCATGTTCATTGTTGGGGACAGCTGGTTTAAAGGCCACTTGGTGGCTTAGATGCTGGGCTTTATTAATCTGGGAAGGTTTTCCTGGAGGAAGAAGACCTGAAGCTCTACTGCTTGTTGACTATCATGTTGACTCTTTGGGAGATCCTGGTTCTTGTCACAATGGCAGGTGTGATCCTCGATGCCTGGTTGACCAGGGCCACAGGTTTTGCTGGCCACAATAGAAAACCAGCCATGAAAGTTGGGTACTATTCCTGGCCTATGCAGTGCCAGTTCTCATCATTGGGCCTGTTTCCTTCTGAGAGCTAGCCATCACAGCAACTTCTTTCATTCCTCAGCAGTTCTATACTTGAGCATATTTGCTCAGGGAAGGCGAGTAGTGGTAGTAAATATTAGTACAAATATTAGCTAAATATGCCTGTCCTTCTGTGGTCTTAGCTACATGAATGCATTTAATCCTCACAACAGTCCCATGAAATATGTACTGTCATTCTGATTGAATGAGAAGACAGGTACAGAGGGGTAAAGTCCCTTTTCCAGGGTCACTGGATTAGCAGGAGGCAAAGCCAGGACTCAAACCTATGCGGTCTAGCTGCAGGGTCTGTGCTTTTAACATTTATATTATCTCTTGTTAAAGATCCCTGTTTTTTTCTCTGCCAGGGAAGCCTGGAATTGCTCATCGAGACTTAAAGTCAAAGAACATTCTGGTGAAGAAAAATGGCATGTGTGCTATAGCAGACCTGGGCCTGGCTGTCCGTCACGATGCAGTCACTGACACCATCGACATTGCCCCGAATCAGAGGGTGGGGACCAAACGGTAGGAGGGCCTGGGCCTCTGCCCTTGCTAAGCAGCTTCTACTGAGTATCCCATGTATGCCGTCTCCCATATGCGCAGGAGAAGATGTTGTAAAAGGAGGCGAGGACCTTCTCTCAGCCCACTGAAAGTTAAACATGTACTCCTCACGTTGGAAAGCTGTACTGCTGCATCTAACAGATACAAGTGCTGAGAGCACAGCTCCATAAACTGTATGCACATAGGTATTGGTGGTATTAAGGTTGGGAGGTAGAGAAGGACAATCTGGAGCAAGATTTAGAAAGATAGCAGGCAACAGGTATGGCTCGAGGAAGAGGGAAAACATTGCCATCTCCTGTGCAGAGAGCCGTAAAGGAGGCAGGAATCATGTTGTGCTTAGGGACTGGAAAGCAGATTTGCCAAACTATAGCAGAGGTAACCTAGGGTGGAGATTAGGGGCACCCTTCAAGATGATGGATCTGCTTCCCACTTCATGCAGAAGGAGCTGTGATGGCAAATTGACTTCATGAGTTGGAAATGGGACTGCCTTTTAATAGCGGAAGAGGTGGAGATCTGTTTGGTAAATGTAAATGAATTTCATTAAGATGATCCCCTGATTTATTGTGAGGGCTGGGGTGGCTGGATTTGTAGTAATTACTCATAATTACTACTCAGAGTCACTAAGGGTGCCACTGACCATCTCTAGAACTAGTTTTGACGTATCTATAGTCAGGTAAGATAACAGAAGAAGTTCAGAATGAAACTTATGGCTCAACTCATCACTGTGACTACATTCAGTAAAGTGAAAGACCCTGGTAACAACCAAATATTATGTACTGTTACTGCCCCTGTGACCCACATGACAAGTACTTCTACCAAGATATCAAAACATGCTTCAAATAAACAGGGAGTTTCACTCTTGTTGCCAGGCTGGAGGACAGTGGCACGATCTCGGCACACTGCAGCCTCCACCTCCTGGGTTCAAGTGATTCTCCTGCCTTAGCCTGAGTAGCTGGGATTGCAGGTACCCGCCACCACACCTGGCTAATTTTTTGTGTTTTTAATAGAGACGGGGTTTTACCATGTTGGCCAGGCTGGTCTTGAACTCCTGACCTCAGGTGATCCACCCACCTTGGCCTCCCAAAATGCTGGGATTATAGGCATGAGCCACTGCATCTGGCCAAATAAACAAATCTTGATGGTTAAAAATAGAGATACACATCAGAGTAGCCTGGTATTGCCAAGTCTATGCTGAAGTGTTTAGAATCAAATCTAAAACATGGGAGTTTGCAGTGAAGAGATGTGTGCACTTCTGCCCCAAGGGACTTTATTAGGGTGATACTTTTCCACATTCAGAGGGCCCCTGAATCAATACTTTGATTTAAAGAGAGCAGTCGTTATTTTGTGACCATGTTTGTTTTGCTGTTGCAGATACATGGCCCCTGAAGTACTTGATGAAACCATTAATATGAAACACTTTGACTCCTTTAAATGTGCTGATATTTATGCCCTTGGGCTTGTATATTGGGAGGTTGCTCGAAGATGCAATTCCGGAGGTACCTTTCTTTTTTGCCTTCTTTTGCTCCTACCTCCCGTTCCAGGATGCTGGACCACCCAGAGTTGTTTTACTGCCCTCTTTCTTTTTACAACCTGTTGGATGCCTGTTGCCAGAGCCTGAATCATGGTTTAAGGTTCTCTTCAAAGGTGTGGAACCTTGGAGGTAGCTGTGCTTAGGGTGTGTTTATTCTTTGGAGATCAGCTTGTTGAATAGTGTTGTGTGTTACAGTAACCATTCTGAAGGCTCATTTGGCTTTTAAAAACAAACAAACATTGTCTTATTAGTCCCTGGCAGTGGGGAGTGCCCGGGGTGAGGTGGGGAGTGCCCGGGACATCAGAAGCAGTATATTCTAACGCAGTGGCTCCCAAGCCACATTCTTGGGAAACCCTGCTGTTTCACTGCTAAAATAATAGTGCTAATTTCGAAATTTATAAAAGTGCATAGAGTTTTCTTAAAATGAGTTTTTTCTCCCATAGTTAAAAATCGTTGGCATTTGTAACTTCTTATTCTGACAGAATCCAGTAAGAAATAGTATCAGATTTAGCAGAAACACTTTTTATTGTCAACTTAGTATATCAGTATTTTATGATAACTTCCACATATTCTGCCACATGATCAAGTTCCAGAATCTCTAGATTGCTACCTTCAGCCATTTATCTGTGATGTAAGAGATTCCAGGGCAGTGAACATGGTTGAATTAAAAAGACCTGATAGCGCGTGCTTTGGCAGCACATATACTAAAATTGGAACGATACAGAGAAGGTTACCATGGCCTCTGTGCAAGGATGACACGCAAATTCCTGAAGCGTTCCATATTTTTTAAAGGCCTAGTATTTGATAGCACCACAGGGTGACTATAGTCAATAATAATTTAATTGTACATTTAAAAATAACTAAAATAATATAATTGGATTATTTATAACACAAAGTGTAAATGCTTGAAGGGATTGATATCCCATTTTCCATGACGTGATTATTACGCATTGCATGCCTGTGTCAGAACATCTCATGTTGCACCCCATAAGTATATAAATCTGTACCCACAAAAATTAACAATTGAAATCTAATCTAGAAGAAAAACTGGCAGGTCTTCCAGCAGAAATGTTTTGTATATTAATACTCTTTTCTGGCTTCCATTTATGATATGTTTGGTAAAATCCAAATTATGGAAATAATGCCCAAGTACTATTCATGGAATTGTTCTCTTAAATTTTGATCAGTATATGCAGATAAAACAGACTAAGAAAAATCTGGTCACACAGGTCTTAAACTGTGAATAAGTTTATTTCTTCTTTTTCATGACATCCAGAAATTGAGGTTGAATATATAATAATACTTAACATTCACCACTTGCTATGTATAAACTCATTTAATCTTTACTATTACAAGTAATAAGTAGGTGCTATTATCGCCATTTTACAGATGAAGAAAATGAATCACAGAGAGGTTAGGAAATTTGTCCAAGGTCACGTAACTATTTTAGTAAACAAGGGTTCAGGCTCAAACAGGCTGAGGCCAGGGCTTAAGCCTGTAACTACCCCTTAGGTAATTACCAAGTCAAATTCTCTGTTTAAAAATATTTCCGAGGCTGGGTACCATGACTCACATCTGTAATCCCAGCACTTTGGGAGGCCAAGGTGGGCTGAGCCCAGAAGTTCAAGACCAGCCTGGGCAACATGATGAAACTTTGTCTCTACAAAAATAAAAAAATTAGCTGGACATAAAGGCCAGGCATGGTGGCTCACACCTGTAATCCCAGCACTTTGGGAGACTGAAGCGGGCAGATCACTTGCGGTCAGGAGTTCGAGACCAGCCTGGCTAATGTGGTGAAACCCCATCTCTACTAAAAATTAGCTGGGTGTGGTACCGGGCGCCTGTAACCCCAGATACTAAGGAGGCTGAAGCAGGAGAGTCGCTTAAACCAAGGAGGCAGAGGTTGCAGTGAGCCGAGATCACACCACTGCATTCCAGCCTGGATGACACAGCGAGACTCCATCTCAAAAAAAAAAAAAAAAAGAAAAAAAAATTAGCCGGTGTGGTGGCCAGTGCTGCCTGCGAGGCTAAGGTGGGAGGATGGCTTGAACCCGGGAGGTCAAGGCTGCAGGGAGCCATGATCACACTGCACTCTAGCCTGGTGACAGATCAAGACCCTGTCTCAAGCCAAAAACCAAAAATAAATAAAAAACAATATTTTCCATCCAGGCATAGTGGCTCATACCTGTAATTCCAGCATTTTGGGAGGCAAAGCAGGAGGATCCTGTGAGACCAGGAGTTAGAGACCAGTCTGGGCAACATGGTGAGACTCCATCTCTATTAAAAAAAAAAATTTTTTTTCTCATTAGCTCAACACACCAGGGTTTTGTTTGTTTGTTTTTCTTTTCTGGAAAAAGGCTTGGGAAAATTAAAAAAATGGCTTTTTATTTTTATTTTTTTAAGACAAGATCTCTCTTTGGCATAGTCTTAGCTTACTACATCCTCTGCCTCCCGGATTCAAGCTAGTCTCCTGCCTCAGCCTCCTGAGTAGCTGGGTTTACAGGTGCCCGCCACCACACCCGGCTAATTTTTGTATTTTTAGTAGAGACGGGATTTCGCCATGTTGGCTAGGCTGGTCTCGAACTCCTGACCTCAGGTAATCCGCCTGCCTCAGCCTCCCAAAGTGCTGGGATTATAGTGAGCCACTGTGCCAGGCCTAAATTGGCTTTTTAAAATTAACTTTTTATTATGGAAAATCTTTAAGTTTGTGGCTCTAAAAGATGAAGACTTCAAAAATGCAATGCTATTACCACACTTTAAAAAAATGAACATTAGGGGCTGGGTGCTGTGGCTCACTCTTGTATTCCCAGCACTTTGGGAGGCCAAGGTGGGTGGATCACCTGAGGTCAGGAGTTAAAGACCAGCCTGGCCAACATGGTGAAACCCCATCTCTACTAAAAATACAATTAGTAAGAACATTAATGCTTTTTTTTTTCTTTTTTTGAGACAGAGTCTCACCCTGTCACCCAAGCTGTAGTGCAATGACATGATCACAGCTCACTGCAACCTCCACCTCGCCAGGCTCAGGTGAACCTCCCACTCCGGCCTCCCAAGTAGCTTGGGACTACAGTGCACCACCATGCCCTGCTAATTTTTGTTTTTGTTGTAGAGACGGGGTTTTGCCATGTTGCCCAGGCTGATCTTGAACTCCTTGGTTCAAGCAGTCCTTCCACCTTGGCCTCCCAAAGTGCTGGGATTACAGGTGTGAGCCATTGTGCCTGGCAAACATTAATTTTTAGTATCATTTAACATCTAGTCAGTGTTGAGATTTCCCCAATCTCCTAATTTTTTTTTCTTTTAAAATTTTATTACTGGTCCCAATCTCCTAATTTTTTAAATCAATTTGTTCTCAAATCAGGATTCCAGCAAGTTTTATCCCCTGCAGTTGATGAATACACCTCTTACATCTCTTCTTGTCTACATGTTCCCCTTCATTTTTTCTTCTCACTCTGTTTTTTCAGAGAATCCAGGTCATTCGTCCTGTAGAGTTTCCCAGGCTAGATTTTGCAGATTGCCTAGGTAGAGTTCACATATTCTGCTCTTCTTGATTTCCTATGAATTGGTAGTTAGATCTGGCAGCTAAAATCATTTCTAGGGGTTTGGGGGCACGTACCCTTCACAGGGGTTATTCTGTCCCTTGACAAGTTGCATAGTGTTGGTTCTCTATTTTTGTGTTATTTACGTCCCATAGCAATATTGTCCAAATCTAAGTGAATGATTACTTCCCCTGCATATCTGTTTGGTTCCCATGATGTATAGTTGGAATAGGAAAGGCAGAAAAATACTTGATTCTTTCCACTTATTTACCATTTTTCAAAATAATGAGGTTGTTCTGTAGCCTCCTGCTGAGGTGACTGAGGTTTCCTTTTTTAGACTTTACAGTATTTGTTTCCATTGAAGTTATTTGTCTTGTTACTTAAATGTTCCCATCTTTGTCCAGTTGGGAGCTTATCAAGTTCGTGCCTTTTGATGTGACCCCAGTAGTCTCTGACAGATTTCTTGCTTTGGCTATAAAAAAGATGTTCCTGGCTGCTCTTGTGTATTTCTTTTTATTTAGTTGTTTTGTTTTGTTTGAGACACAGTCTTGCTCTGTTGTCCAGGCTGGAGTGCAGTGGCACGATCTTGGCTCACTGCAACCTCTGCCTCCAGGATTCAAGCGACTCTCCTGCCTTATCCTTTTAGTAGCTGGGACTGCAGGTGTGCGCCACCATGACTGATTACTTTCTGTATTTTTAGTAGAGATGGGGTATCACCTTGTAGGCCAGGCTGGTCTCAAACTCCTGACCTGGGTGATCAGCCCGCCTCGGGCTCCCAAAATGCTGGGATTACAGGTGTGGGCCACTGTACCCAGCCCCTCTTGTGTATGTCTTGTTCCATACTTAGAATTAACTAACTTTTCTAAGGAACCTTAGGTTGAAGTGGTATTTACAGAGTACAATGTGGGTGTTGTCACTGGCTTCTGAGTAATCTTATCCTGCTGTTGATAACTCAGGTAGATATTTTCTTTTCTCCCAGGAGTCCATGAAGAATATCAGCTGCCATATTACGACTTAGTGCCCTCTGACCCTTCCATTGAGGAAATGCGAAAGGTCGTATGTGATCAGAAGCTGCGTCCTAACATCCCCAACTGGTGGCAGAGTTATGAGGTAGGAAGCCTGCCTCTTTCGGCTTTCCCATCAGCCTGATTTCTCCACCTTAGAAAAGGGTTTCTTGACAATGGGGTCAGCCCCCAGAGGTGCCCCCTGAGAGTGTCAGTTATTATTTACTCTTAGATGCTATTATACATATACCAAGCCCTTTAGAGCTGCAGTCTCTTGTTCTGGACACTGTAGGGTGCCATTTGGAGTTGACAGCCTAGTAGAAAAAAGCCTTTGGGCCAGGTGTGATGGCATAGGCCTGTAATCCTAGCACTTTGAGAGCCTGAGGCAGGAAGATGGCTTGAGTTCAGGAGTTCAAGACAAACCTGAGCAATGTAGGGAGACCCCATCTCTACAAGAAATAAAAAATTAGCCAGGCTTGGTGGTGCACCACCTGTAGTCCCAAGTACTCGAGAGGCTGAGGCAGGAGGATTGCGTGAGCTCAGGAGGTCAAGACTGCAGTGAGCCATGATTGGGCCACTGCACTCCAGCCTGGGCAACAGGGCAAGACCCTATCTGATAAAAGAAAAAGGAAAAGGCTTTGTCCCCAAGACACAGATGAAGGAGGTGGTCAACAAATAACAAAAACAACCCAGAGCTGTTAAACACCAAACTAGGAAAGCACCTCTGGAGCCGGAGCTGAGCTCCATGGAAGAGCGATGAGGTGTCCATAAGAGAAGCCCTGAGACCAGGCAGAGGAGGAGGAGGACGAGACAGGCCTGTGAGGAAAGTGGTCTTTCCAGAAACTCAGAAGGGAGGCGGTGATGTGTATGACAGGGTTGGGTTTGGGGTGGAGAATGTGAATTTGGGAGAGATGGCAGATGAAATCAGGGGTGTGGGCGAAAAACATTTGGTAGAAATGATTGATATGAGGACATGCTTGTGACATACATCCTAATAAACATGGACTTTAGGTCTTAAGAGTCTTCAGGGGAACAGGATTTGCCTCGCTAAGTGCTCATGGGCCTCCTTTTCACTCGTGGCTCTGCATTTCCTTTTACTTATTTTTTCCTAACCTGATTGAGGTGTGATTGACAAATAAAATTGTGACAAAGGTGTACAAGGTGCTGATTTGATACATATATGTATTGTGGCATGATTACCACACTCAATGAGCACATCTGTCCCCTCACCTCTTTGCCTGTGTGTGTAGCGAGAGCAGTTGAGACCTACTCCCTTTGCACATTTCAGGTGTACAGTGTTGTTGACTCTAGTCACCTTGCTGTCCATTAGAGGCCCAGAACTTACCTAGTTAAGTAGGGAGAGGTTGGCGCTGCCTTTAAAGAGTCTAACCACTAGAGGGCATTTCTGCATTTAAGAACAAAATTGCATCTTAGCTGATGCTTTCCTGTTGCATAATATAGCAACATTTCTCACCGCACTCCTTGGAACCCTCAGGGCAGGGTTTGCTTCTGAAGGCAGGTGAGACCGCAGGAGCTGGCCTTTAGCTGCAGCATTTGCTTTCACTTGTGCAAGCTGTCCCTTAAAAAGGAAAAACCAAGGGGACAGGGAGCCTTGCAGAGCATTTCCCTAAAGTCAGCCAGTGGGTGGAGGAGGTGGATCTGCCAGACTCTGTCCTGAGTGGGAGGTGGCAGGGAAATGAGTGACAGCCTAGGGACCAGCAAGGCTTCTCCAGGGCATGGCTGAGCTGATGGCCCCTGGGTCTCTCTGTGCAGGCGCTGCGGGTGATGGGGAAGATGATGCGAGAATGTTGGTATGCGAACGGCGCCGCCCGCCTGACGGCCCTGCGCATCAAGAAGACCCTCTCCCAGCTCAGCGTGCAGGAAGACGTGAAGATCTAACTGCTCCCTCTCTCCGCACGGAGCTCCTGGCAGCGAGAACTACGCACAGCTGCCGCGTCGAGCGTACCATGGAGGCCTACCTCTCGTTTCTGCCCAGCCCTCAGTGGCCAGGAGCCCTGGCCTGCAAGAGGGACAGAGCCCGGGAGACTCGCTCACTCCCATGTTGGGTTTGAGACAGACACTTTTTCTGTTTACCTCCTAATGGCATGGAGACTCTGAGAGCAAATTATGTGGAGAACTCAATGCCACAACTCGAACTGGTTGTAGTGGGAAGTCCCGCGAAACCCGGTGCATCTGGCATGTGGCCAGGAGTGGTGAAGGGGGCCTGGGAGGGGCCGGGAGGAGCCAAGGTGTTGCCAGTGCTAAGCCGCGCTGAGGGTTTCCTTCGAGGACCAGTCCACAGCACACCAAGGTGGCCCAGAGGAACCAGAAGTGCAGCAACCCCTTTCACAGGCGGCTCTGAGCCGCGCACTCCCCTTCTCCCTGGGATGGACACCTGGGGGGACTGCCATTGGAGACGGAATCTGCCGCTTGTCTGTCCAGCCGTGTGTGCATGTGCCGAGGTGCGTCCCCCGTTGTGCCTGGTTTGTGCCATGCCCTTACACGTGTGTGTGAGTGTGTGTGTGTCTGTAGGTGTGCACTTACCTGCTTGAGCTTTCTGTGCATGTGCAGGTTGGGGGTGTGGTCGTCATGCTGTCTGTGCGTGCTGGTGCCTCTTTTCAGTAGTGAGCAGCATCTAGTTTCCCTGGTGCCCTTCCCTGGAGGTCTCTCCCTCCCCAAGAGCCCCTCATGCCACAGTGGTACTCTGTGTCCAGCAGGCTGCTCTGCCCACCCCAGCATCAGCACAGCTCTCCTCCTCCATCTCTGACTGTGGAACCAAAGCTGGCCCAGTTGTCCGTGACAGAAGAGGCTTTTGGGCCAAAATGTGAGGGAGGAGGGTGGGATTGGGCAGGGAAGGAATCCTGGCAGAAGTCTTGGGTGTTGTTGTCAGTTGTCAGCCGTGGGAAATGAGCCAGCCCAAGGGCATCATCCTCAGCAGCATCGAGGAAGGGCCGAGGAATGTGAAGCCAGATCTCGGGACTCAGATTGGAATGTCACATCTGTCTTTCATCTCCCAGATCCTGGAAACAGCAGTGTATATTTTTGGTGGTGGTGGTGGGTTTGGGGTGGGAAAGGGAAGGGCGGGCAAGGAGTGGGGAGGGAGTCTGGGGTGGGAGGGAGGCATCTGCATGGCTCTTTTACTGGACTCTCTGATCAGGGTGGAGGAAAGGTGAGAGGTTTGCATCCACTTCAGGAGCCCTTCTAAAGGGAATGGCCTGAGCCAAACACATTATTTAACCTGAGTATAGTATTTAATGAAGCCTAGAAGCACGGCTTTGGGTGATTTGGTCAGCATATCTTAGGTGTATAATAACTTTGAAGCCATAACTTTTAACTGGAGTGGTTTGATTTTTTTTTTAATTTTATTGGGAGGGTTTGGATTTTAACTTTTTTTAATGTTGTTAAATATTAAGTTTTTGTAAAAGGAAAACCATCTCTGTGATTACCTCTCAATCTATTTGTTTTTAAAGAAATCCCTAAAAAAAAAAAAAAAAAAAAAAAAATTCTCCAATTGAACGCACATAGCTCAGTCACACTGGAAATGTTTGTCCTTGCACCTGAGCCTGTTCCCACTCAAGCAGTGAGATTTCCTCTTTGCCCTGTGGCTCAGTCTCTCTCGCATTTTGTCCCCACCCCTGCCCAATTCCGTGAGTGGTTTTTGCTCTAGCGTCCTTTCGTGCACTGTCCAGCTGGTTGCACCCTCTCCAGGCATTTCTTCAACAAATGTGTGTGAAGTGCCTGCTGGGTGCCAGGTGCTGGGAATACATCTGTGACCAAGACATGCTTGGGTCCTACTCCTGGAGCACTGAAAAAAAAAGCTGATTCAAGTAAGTAGGTGCCTGTTTTGAGACCAGAAGGTTTCATAATTGATTCTACAGCCCTTTTGAGCCTAGAATTACTGTTCTTAGGTAAGATCACTGAAGAAAGAGGAACCCCTACAACCCCCTCTGCAAAGAGACCAGAGGCAGGTGATGAGACCTGGGGTTTAGAACCTCAGGTGAGACTCCAAATCACTGCATTCGTTCTGAGCCCCCTTCCTATCCCCAGGGGAGGTGTATTGTGTATGCAGCCTTAGAGTATCTCTGCCTCCAACCCAGCAGTTCTCTGCCAAAGCCTGTGGAGGAGGGAGAGCCCTGTCCCTGCCCTCGGGCTCCCCAGTGCTCTTGGCCCTTCTATTTATTTGCCCGATTATTGCTTCTTTCCTTGCATTAAAGGAGATCTTCCCCAAACCTTTGGGCCAATTTACTGGCCGCTAATTTTTTTTAAATACCATTGTGTCACTGGGGAGACCGTCTTTACCCTTGCTGACCTCCTGCCTGTCCGCCCTGCAGCAGAACCTTGGCGGGTTATAGGTGATGATGGAACTTAGACTGCTCTGCCCAGAGTCACAAGTAGCCTCTGGGATCTGCCAACACACGTCCACTCCCAAGCCACTAGCCCACTCCCCAGGTGGCCTTTCTGCCCTTACCCCACACAGAGTCCAGCTCTTCCACCTCTGGGGAAGATGGAGCAGGTCTTTGGGAAGCTCCTGCCCCCATCCCTGCCACTCTTAACACTAAGAGTTGGGGAGAAACTGAAGCCGTGTTTTTGGCCCCCTGAGGCTAACCCTGATCCATAGTGCTACCCGCACCTCTGGATTCTGGATTCACAGACCAAGTCCAAGCCCGTTCTTAAGTCGCCATAAAGGCCCCCGAACGGCATTCTCGGTACTTCTGTTTGTTTTTGTACATTTTATTAGGACTGTAAAATAGCCACTTAGACACTTTACCTCTTCAGTATGCAAATGTAAATACATTGTAATATAGGAAATCTTTTGTTTTAATATAAGAATGAGCCTGTCCAATTTCTGCTGTACATTATTAAAAGTTTTATTCACAGAGCTTCTCTGGTGCTATCTGTCCCACATATGCAGCGCAACCACCCAGCTTTTGTCAGGGGAGTTGGGAACGAGGTGGATGTTGTAGGCCAGGGTCTGGTGCTGACACCAGCCGTAGCAGACCCCAGCAAGAAGAGCGCTGATCCGAACGTCGTGGGTCTGCTCAGCACGGTTGCTTTGTTTTCCTAGAGGGCTGGTCTGGCGTGTAAGAGAAAGAAGACACCACGCACCCTTTTCTTGCTTTGTCTGACTTGGTCTTCTCTCATTTTTTTTCTATTTGCAAAAGAGGGTCATGCTCTTGGTTAGTCAGTCACGTCTCAGGCATGAGCCCTCTTCTTGAGCTGAAGTACAGTTGTGAGTTCTGGGATGCTGAGGTGACTTTGAGGTGGGAGTTTTCATTGGTTACTCTGGTATTCTCAGCGTGTAGTGGGTGTGTGAATGTCCTCTCTCTCTCAGCTGAGGGGATCTCAACAAGTCCTACGATCATAGTCTTCAGTTTAGATGAGACCCACAAAATCTCCTAGTTCACCATCAGGCACTCGACTTCCCTGTGATGTGCCTGTCAAGTGTCTGTGTGGCCTCCTGCTAATGCAGGACCACAGCTCCATCTGAAGACTCCGTGGCTCAGCGGAAAACTCTTCTGCAGAGCTGGGCAACTTCCTTGAGACTTCTACAGGGTTTTCGAAGCAGTTGTTCTCTCTTCCCTTATAAGGTCCCTTAAAATATTTAAAGGCAGGCCGGGTGCAGTGGCTCACGCATGTAATCGCAGCACTTTGGAAGGCCGAGGTGGGTGGATCACGAGATTAGGAGTTTGAGACCCGCCTGGCCAATATGGTGAAACCCTGTCTCTACTAAAAATACAAAAATTAGCTGGGCATGGTGGCACACACCTGTACGCAGCTACTCAGGAGGCTGAAGCAGGAGAATCCCTTGAACCAGGGAGGCAAAAGTTGCAGTGAGCTGAGATCGTGCCACCGCACTCCAGCCTGTGCAACAGAGCAAGACCCCATCTCAAAAAAAAATAAAAGGCGGCAGTCATCGTGAATCTTCTGGCAAAGCTTCGAGTTTCTTTAGTTAATATTAGCAAATACTTACTGAAAACTTACTGTGTGCTAAGTAAGCAATGTGCCAAAACTTTCTTTACATAGATGAACTGTTTTAATTCTCAGAGCAACCATATGAGATGGGCATTATTATCTTCTCTTTATGGATTAGGAAACGGAGGATTAGAGAAGTCAAATAAGTTGCCCAAGATCATGTAGCTCACGGGTGGAAAAGACCTTGGGTCCAAGACGTTGCTCACAGAGCACAGCCCTTCCCCCACTGCACTGTCCTGCACTGGTTCCATGTTCCTAACCCAGGCTGGCCGCTCTCTTGAACCTAGCTAGAGCCTGGGGCCAGAAAGGACATGTACCTAATGTTCCATCCAGGTGTTAGCAGACATCACAACTAGAACAAGAATCCCAGACTGTGCTTGATGCGTGCCCGCAGATCCCATCCCAGGACTACATCTCATCTCTTGATTAAAATCCAGCTACCCTCTTCCTCATTCCTGTATAAGGGAAGCTGAACTCAAGTGCAGGACCTTATAGTTTTACTCTAATAAACTTTGCTGTAGACCATGCCCATTGCTCCAGCCTGTTACACTATTTTTAAATCCTGATTATTACCCAGAGTTTCCTGAGTTTTCCCTGTCTGAGACTCAGCTGGGCTGAGAAAAGTAATTTCTAAAAGTTTGCTTTAAGTTTGGCATCTATACCAATAACCTAATCAGCTGCTAATTAAATTGTTCTTGTGTCCTGGCCACAATTTTTTATTTTTATTTTAAAATTTATTTAGACAGAGACTCTTGTTGCCCAGGCTAGAGTGCAGTGGCATGCTCTTGGCTCACTGCAACCTCCAGGGTTCAAGCAATTCTCCTGCCTCAGCCTCCCAAGTAGCTGGGATTACAGGTACCAGCCACCACACTCAGCTAATTTTTGTATTTTTAGTAGAGACAGGGTTTCACCATGTTGGCCAGGCTGGTCTCAAACTCCTGACCTCAGGTGATCCACCCACCTTGGCCTCTCAAAGTGCTGGGATTATAGGTGTGAGCCATGGCGCCCGACCTATTTATTATTTTAAATAGAGACAGGGTCTCCCTTTGTTGCCTAGGCTGGTTTTGAACTCTTGACTTCAGGGAATACCCCCTCCTCCGCCTCCCAAGGTGCTGGGATTACAGTCATGAACCACTTCACTTGCCCCACAGTTTTTAGATGGACAGAGACAGCAGAAGAAGCCTAAGTCCTTTGCTAAAGTATCACTGTAGTGCTGCATCTCTTTGATCTATCTACCTGTTCGTTGGAAGGAAATACAAAGTAGTTTCTAGCGAGTCTCCACCTGGTTCAGATGAAGGCCCCTTACAGGCTATCCTGTGAATAGTCATCTTGCCTGGCATGGACCTAAAATTCACTAGGCTATGATTGCAGGCTCAACTCTGCCACTTTGAAAATCAAATGGCAACCATTCTGGTGCCTCTTCTGTGCCTTTGAAGGCTGCCAACAGTGTTTCATCTTAGTAAGGCCTGTGACACAGGAGACTTCATTTGAGTGTTGTATCACTTGAGTTATTGTTTCATGTATCTTAAATTTCCATCCCCCAGGCCATATGTCTTCTGACCTTTACAGGCCTGAGAACATGCTTGCTAAACGCAACCAAACCAAAATGAGGAACGATAGAGTTCCAGAGACTGAGGAACATAAGAGGGATGCACAACACAGGTGACGGAAGTGGGGAGAAGCCCCGCTGGGTCACGCCAGGGACAGTGTTACTCGCCAGAGTTCTCCAGAGAAACAGAATCTATAGTATGGATGGACAGACTAGAGAGAGAGAGAGAGAGAGAGAGAGAGAGAGGACTCATGGTAGTGAGAGCTGCAAGGCAGGGTGGCAGGCTCAGAGACCCAGGGAAGAATTGGTGTTTCGGCCTGGGAGCAGAATCCTTTCTCAGGAGACCTCAGCCTTTTCTCCTAAGGCTTTCTATTGATTGGGTGAGATCCACCCACATTAAGGAGAGTAATATGCTTTACTCAAAGTCTACTGATTTAAATGTTAATCACGTCTAAAATACCTTCACAACAACAACTGGAATGGCATATGACAAAAGAACTGGCCACTATGGCCTGAAAGTTACTGGGGATTCCATGGTCAGAGGATGGGATTTAAGGATAATGGAAGATATCCCTAGGTCCTTCTGAGAATTATTGGAAATCAAAACGGGGGTTAGTGGGGGTTTAGGACAGTTTAAGGAACAATTGGATAGACTGGGCTCTTTTAGTAAGTATTTGTCAAGCAACCTTAATGAATGGAGTGGTAGGTAGAATAGAAAGCTATGGTGAAACCCCATCTCCACTAAAAATACAAAAATTAGGTGTGATGGCACACACCTGTAATCCCAGTTACTCAGGAGGCTGAGGCATGAGAATCGCTTGAACCCAGGAGGTGGAGGTTGCAGGTTGCAGTGAGCCAAGACTGTACCACCGCACTGCAGCCTGGGCAACAGAGAGAAACTGTTTCAAACAAACAAGAAAGCTAAACAATCCATGGTCCCTGCCCTTCAAGGAGTTTGTAATCTAGACAGATAGAATTTGTACAGGCAACAACAAGGCGGATTTAGGCAAAATGCCATGGGATCACAGATGAGGTGTCTAGGGGAAGATGTAACATATCCCTGCCCTCCAGCGGCTCCCTACCTGGTGGAATGGGCTAGTAAACAGATAGCTAGGATGGGACGAGATCAGTACTACCATAGGGATAGAATACTGTGGGAACACAGGAGAGACAGGAGGTTGGGGTCATGAGAGGGACACCTATTTCGGCCTGCTGGCTGAGGAGAGGAGGGGGTTTTAGTCAAAGAGTTGCCATTCAAGAACCACAGATGTTCAGTATGGCTGCAGAACCAGAGGTGGGGGTGTGATGAGGGAGCCTGCTGGAGCTGTTCCCATGCTGAGTCTTGAAAGGATAGGAATTCTTAGGAGGCCGAGGCAGGCGGATCACCAGGTCAGGAGTTCGAGACCAGCGTAACCAACATGGTGAGACCTCATCTGTACTAAAAATACAAAAATTAGCCAGGCGTGGTGGCACACCTGTAGTCCCAGCTACTCGGGAAGCTGAGTCAGGAGAATTGCTTGAACCCGGGAGGTGGAGGTTACAGTGAGCTGAGATTGTGCCACTGCACTCCAGCCTGAGTGAGAGAGCAAGACTCCGTCTCAAAAAAAAAAGGTCAGGAATTCATCTTGGGGCCAGAAATGGCAAATAGATAGCACCAATGCCGTCACATCTGCACCTCAGCCTGTACTAATCTATCAGTAATTTGTCCTCTTGAGTTGATCTCTACATTTTTCTCAACAGTATGCTTACTATCCCATAAGTTGAAACATACTTGCCATTCTCAATGTAGGGACTAGGCCATTGGGTGTCTTGGTCAGCTCTGGCTGCTGTTTTTAAAAGTATCTTAGACTGTTGGTTGAGCATGGTGGCTCATGCCTGTAATCCAAGCACTTTGGAAGGCCAAGGTGGGCGGATCGCTTGAGGTCAGGAGTCCGAGACTAGCCTGGCCAATGCACTGCTACTAAAAATACAAAAATTAGCTAGGCATGATGGTGCACACCTGTAATCCCAGTTATTTGGGAGGCTGAGGCAGGAGAATTGCTTGAACCTGGAGGTGGAGGTTGCAGTGAGCTGCACTCCACCCTGGGTGACAGAGTGAAACACAATTTCAAAAAAAAAAAAAAGACCTTGGGTTGGGTAATTTATAAACAATATAAATGTACTGCTTACAGTTCTGGAAGCTGGGAAGTCCCAGATTGAGGGATCCGCAGGCTCAGTGTCTGGTGAGGGCCTGTACTCATAGATGGCTCTTTCTGTGTCCTTACATGGTGGAAGGGGGAAACAGGCTCCCTCAAGCCTCTTTTATAAGGGCATTAATTCCATTTATGAGGGCAGAGCCCTCGTCACCCAATTACCTCCCAAAGGCCACATGTCTCAATACCATCACATTGGGTATTAGGTTCCAACACAGAGATATTGGAAGGACACCAGCATTCAGACCATGGCAGAGGGTTTTAAGCAAAGGAGCAATGTGATCCTGTTTGTCTTTTGGGAAAATCACAGTGCTGACTTTAGAAAGGAATTGCAGTGGTGGTTGAGCAAGAAAGCTGGGAAGAACAGGAGAGACAGTGGATAGAATACACAGGTTTGAGGCATAATCAAATGTGAACGATGAGGGAAAGAGGAGAGCTGACTTCAGTTTGGAGTAAATGAAAGGATCTTAGCCTGGCAGTTTTGCATATCTGTTTGGGGGTTGGGAGGTTGGCGCACAACAGCTGAGCAAGTGTATTTGCCAAGAGGAAAAATATCTAGGCAGCATGGGGCCCTAAGAACTGCCATTCTCTTTCTTCGCTATGTGCACCTGTTTTAAAATGATGTGGGGTAAGATAACACATACCCTCTGTCTTAGGAGTTGTGTGCAGATGCTGTAGGAAACCTGGAGACTTAACCTTCTTTCTGCCATTCCAACCCGATCATGCCAGAGATGCCCTGCCATTTTCATCCAAGAGGCCAGATGGTCCCTGGCCTTTGAACAGGACTAGACCCAGAGACCACTCACATTCAATGCAAATAAACTGCAACCTCTACCTGGACCCCACTCCCAGACCCCCTGGATCAGATCTTTGGGCTGTGCCAGGTCAGCCCTACTGCTAGATTCCCTCTTCTAGGCCCCCCGGACACACACAGACACTGTCCCATGGAAATGGTCAGGCAAGAGGAGCCACGAAGGAAAACAGCCACTCCCCGCCCAGCCAGCTGCCCACCAGCTGTCCACCGCCCACAAGAGGCGATGTCATGCAACTGGGGGCCCAGCCCCTCATTCCTGACAGACCAGAGAGCCAGCTGAGCCCCAGGCCCTCTTCCTCCCACCTCCCCAGCTTAGGAGCAGTGGCAGTACTCAGTGAGGAGCTCCCAGTGAACTATTTATCCCTGCCAGTTCCAGGCCCTGCTACTGGACAAGGCCCATGCTAGAGCTCTGAGATTTAGGTTAGATTCCAGAGAGACCAGCTCTGGCCCAAGTGCTCTGACCTCCTCATGGACCCTAGTGCTTCAACTGCTCAGTGGAAGACTCAGCTAGCTGTCCCAGTTTCCTCCAGAGGGGGCTGCTGACTGTTCCACAGCCAGGCGAGGGCTTGTCCTGAAGACAGGCGGTGTTACCTAGGCCTTATCCATTAGCTGGGCCCCCACCGTCTAAGCCCCCACCCCAGGCCAGCCAGGAGTGTCAGGAGCCAGAGCAGGCAGAGCAAAGGGAGGGAAATCTGAGAGCTTATGCTGAGAGAGGCTTGCTTGGGAAGAAGGTACAGATTGGGTACAGATGTCTGAGGAGCCAGAGCGATGGAGGTTTTGCAAGGAGGCTTCCTGGAGGGGGGAGGAGGGAGATGTGTCCTGGTATGAAGTTGCAGGTGGTGTGCAGAACGCTTCCCCCACCACCCAAGCTTTAAAGGGCTGCAGAAGATAGGATGAGAACAACAGATGCTAGCCAAGAGACTCAGGCTTAGGAGGAAGCCATGGAGAGTTGGAGAAGGCAAAGCTTTAGAGGCCTCATATATACTGCCTGGCATTCGAAGGTTAGTGCACCAAGAAGGCCCTCCAGCTGCCTGCCTTCTCCCTGCTGAATTTCACCTGCAGCAGCAGCAGCAGCTTTGATGCAAAAAACGACTTCCTAACTGACAGGTGTGAGATTCCAGAACTCAGTGACCAAAGTGGAGCTTGGTATCCCAGTTGTGCACAGATCCTCTTGGGAGAAAGAAGAGCCGTGGGGGATCCTGAAACAGGGCTGGGATTCCAGGCGGAGTCTGGTACCAGCCAGCCAGCCTTTCCGCCTGGCTTGAAGATTTTCCACCAAGAGACTCATGGCCACCAGAGGGCATCACCACTCCACAGTGTGGCATCCTGGGCTCCCTGGCCCATCCCTGGAGAAATGGGGGAGACTGGGAGGAGGAAGCAGGCAGGGACCTCTGAGCTCTCAGGGAGCTACCAACAGCTGGATTAAACAGTCTCTGGAGTCAGAAGACCTGAGTTCTAGTCCCTGTTATGATTCTGTCTTTCTCTCCCTGTTTCAGTTGCCTCTGTTAAATGAGGGCACAATATCCTTTCCAGACTGTACGGCCGTTTCTGGCTCTGAAATCCCAGGATTTAAGGAAATCACACAAAGGGCTTGACAAAAATTGCATTTCCTGGGTCTACCCTTACTCTGGGGTTCTCTAGGGCTTTCTCCCTGGCAGAAGGAGGAAACAAGGTGTGAATTTCAGTCCTCTGGTGGTGTTCGCTCGCTTGGAGGCCTGGAGGTGGGCTGCCCTGCATAAACTGAGGGGAAGTCGGCCTCCACGTCAGCTGAAGGAAGAATGGCTCTACAGGCCGTTAGACACAGGGGCTGTGCCACACCTGTGGCGTCCACTTCTCCAGGTTTCAGGCAAGGAGATATATCCATTAGGTAACACTCTGTGATAGCCGGGGACTGGGGGGCCCCTTCACAGAGGAGGTTGTGCAAGATGTCCTTTTGCCGGGATAAGCAATGGAATGAATGGAATATATATCATTGCCTTTCCACTTAGCGCCTCCCCCTCCCACCCCCCACAGATGCCGTCTGTCAGGAGCAGGCAACAGACGGTCCCGGGGTCCATCTGTGCTAATGCTTCACAATAGAGTCCCATGTTTCCCCACCGACACCCCCTCGGCCCCTCAGCTGATGGCCACTTGGTGGTGCCAAGGCGGGAGGTGGGAGGAGGGAGAAGAAGGCACTAAGAGAGCTACCTCTTAGCTCCTGGCAGTCCTCAATCCACCCCGGCCCCCCACCCAACAAGCATCCTGCCATCTGGACTTGTGCAATCACTAAGGGGTGGAAAAGCACCCTCTTCCACCCACACCTCTGGTAGGGGATGGAGCCCAGAGGACTGGGGGTGGGGAGGAGAACACAGAGTCAAGGAGACTAGAGAAGGAAGAAAGGAGACTAAGCCAGGTGCGAGAATGGAGACAGGCAGGAGACAGAAAGCCTTTCCTGCCTTCACAGGTGGACGTGGCCATTGCCCCTCTGTGCTCCTTATGCCACGTGTCTAACACAGCACATGTGCAAGGTACCACTCCCTACCAGGTCAAGAGCCTCTGTAACCCCAGTGCCCAGCCAGTACCTGGCACAGTGCAGGGGTCGAACGTTGGACAGCATCACAGAGTGGTTAGACTACAGGCTCTAGAACCAGGCTGTCTGGCTTTGAATTTCAGCTCTGCCGCTGAGTGACTTAGGGCAAGTTACCTTCTCTAGGCCTCAGTTTCTCCATCTGTAAGGGAGGATAATGGTGCTTACTTCATAGGGCTGTTAGAAGACCATGTGAGTTAATGCATGTATGTAAAAGGACACACAAAACAGTGTGCATAGCACATGGTAAGTGCTCAATAAATGTTAACTGTGAAGGCATAACAGATTTGGGAGACCTGGGGGAGGAGGGGACAGACAGGGGCACCGCATTGCCGCCTCTGCTTCTTGGCCGATGGGTGCTGGGACATGGAGTCCCCAGCTTGTGCTGCTGACGCCCTGTGGTGGCTAGCCGCTCTTTAGACACCAGACGCTGCCTTCCACTTCCTCCTCTCACTTCTTATTCGGGCACCACTGACGACAGAGACTTCGGCTGGGCCATTCCCGCCTCTCCAACCGCTTGGCAGCCATGGTAACAGCCTGGGGGATGGTCCCTAAGATGGGGTCAGAGAACGGCTGAGTATGGCCATCCCCCTAGACTCAGCCTGGGCTCATCCCAGTCTCCTGAATCAAGTCCATAGTAAGCATCTGTCTGCTGGGAAGCGGGATCAGGGCCTGGTATCAGGAGCTGAGGAAAGTGTATACAGCAGGGACCACTCCAGCCCCGCGGAGGGGACAGTCCAGAATTAAGCCTACTGCTTTCAGAGTTTCCACCGCTTGCCTTTCTCCTAGACCTGGGTACGGGGGTGAGAGGGGGCAGCCTCTTTCAGCTCTTCTGGGGCAGCTGTGTCAAGGGAAAATTCTGGGCCCTCTCACTCCATGGGGGCTTCTGCGCAGTCAGTTCAGGGAGTTTCCTCTCTCCTCCGTCGGGTCTCCACCCCTACTCCTGCGCAGCCCCGCGGCCTCTCCCTGCCCTAGACTCTCCTGCAGCCCCCTGGATCTCCCTGACTCTTCCCACCTCCCCAAGCTTCTTACTGTGACCTCTAATCCTGCCCCCCTCCATGAATCGCCAAAGCTATTCGATCCCAAAATTTCAAATCTTGCGCAATGTCCCTTCACAGACCCCTCCAGGTATCACGTAGCCCCGAGCCCCGCCCCGGGGCCTCGTCCGCCCCCTCGCATCCGCGGCTCGGTTTCCCCCACCTAGCGCCCAGTCCCGCGGGTTCCCGGGCCGTCGAGCGCCGTGGGCGGGGCTCCAGGGCTGCGGCGCCCCGGGGGGTGGGCCCTGAGCGCTGGGGGCGAGGCCACCCGAGGCCGCTCCCCGTCCGCCCCCAACCCCGCCCCGCTCTCGGAACCTATATAGGGAGGCGACCCGCCGCCCGCCCGGCTGGCATCCCCGAGCCGCCGCCTGCCCCGCCGAGCGGAGCCAGTCCCGTCTCCGAGGGGCGCCCGGCGCCGGAGCCATGACCCTCCGCCGACTCAGGAAGCTGCAGCAGAAGGAGGAGGCGGCGGCCGCCCCGGACCCCGCCGCCCGGGCTCCCGACTCAGAAGTCGCGCCCGCCGCTCCGGCCCCGACCCCGGGACCCCCTGCCGCAGCCGCCACCCCTGGGCCCCCAGCGGATGAGCTGTACGCGGCGCTGGAGGACTGCCACCCTGCCGAGCTGTACCGCGCGCTCGCTGTGTCCGGGGGCACCCTGCCCCGCCGAAAGGTGCGTCCCCCGCCCGCCCTCGGGACCTGCTCAGCCCACTCCGTCCCCCCGCAGGGCCTGCTGACCCCGCAGTGCCCCCTGCTCGGCGTCCGCGGAGTCCTCTACCTTCTTCCCCGGCCCGCTGGCCCCCTCGACTCCCCGCGGCCCCCGTTGCTCCCAAGGCCGTGGCCCTCGCCTGCACACCGCGCCCAGGCTCCGTGGCTCTCAACTCCGCGCCCCAAGCGCGCCGCTCCATAGCGCCCCCTCTCTCCCTCCTAGACTCCTCCCAGCATTCCCCTTATACTCGCTTCATCTGGCTTTCTGTCCCCCATGCCCCGCCTCCTGGTGGCCAGGTGTCCTGGGTCCCCAGGACCCCCTCGCCTGAGCTCCTCCTTCAATCTGGGGCAGCGACAACCCTTGACAAGTTGAAGGTCCCAGAGAGGGGCCTGGGTGGGAGAAGGGCCGGTGGCTGCGCCGCGTGCGTTATGCTGAGGAAGTGCGTGGGGCGCCGCTGACTCCGGAGAGCACACCCTTCCGAGGGGACTCCCCGATTCCTGGGCTCGGGACCTGCCGCCTGGCCCCACGTCTGACGTGTGAGGTGCGAGGGCCACGGCTCCCTGGACTTCTGCCGGAACCGGACGCAGTGGGAGGGGTCGCAGGGCACCCGCGGGGCAGGAAGGATGCGGGCCGCGCCCACCTCTGAGTCTCCCCTACGCCAGCCTCTTCCTCTGGCCCCAGGGGACCTGAGGCTCCGAACGGACACAAGACCAGGTTAAGGAGAGGGGCCTGGTGGCCTTTCCTCACCCAGTCGCCCTCCTTCGCCCCTGGCCCCCAGCTAGCCCCCACACAATGAACAGCTTGTTGAAAATTTGCATTTTATGAAAATCATGTTGAAAGACAAAGGGGTCTCTCTGTGCTGCCCAGTCCTTCCTCCCTGGCCATTTGGGAATTGTCCCCACCCCTGAGGCCAATCTGGTTCTGGCCCTTCTCTTCCTTGCCTTGGGCAGCTTCGGGGGAGGGTTAGCAAAGGCACAGACCAGAAAGGCCCTGGGCTGCACAGGCACCAAGGAAAAGGGCTGCTCTGGGACTGGACTTCCTCCAAGGACCAAAAAGTTAGGGAGGGCGAGAGACTGGCTTATCAAGGACCCTGAAGAGACAGGAAAGTTTCTCTCTCTTCCTTCTCCTCCAAAAGGACTCCCAACTCCCTCCTTAAGTATAGTGAGACTTACTGACAAATTTGATATCTAAGATGTTTTGTCCCAGAAAGCACAAAATATATGGCAATGGAGAGAGACCCAGGTGTATCTGGCACAGCTGGTCACCTGCAGCTGGGATCCACTGCTGGTCCCTTAAACAGCCTGTACCTGAGGAGACCTGGCACCTCTGTTCCCACATTCTGGCTGGGATTGCCAGCCCTTCAGGCCAGGGTCCCTGACCCCAGCCCTCCCAAGCCACGGTCTGTAGCTGAGAATTAGATGGAGAGACCCAATTGGCAGAAGGTCCTCAGAGCACCTTGATAGGTGAGCTCAGGCGACTCCTGTCCTCTGAATCCCACTGGAGGAGAGCCCCTGCCCCAGCTTTGGGAGTCTGGATGGCCTGAACCTCTACAGATACAGGCCCTAGGGGTGGAGACCATTCTAGAATGATGATCTCCCCACCCGCTGCCAGCGTAGAAACCAGCAAGGGCTTAGAGGTTCATGGATCTGAAACTCGGGAGGATGGTTGTGTCCCTGCAGTCCCAGGTGTGAAGGTAAGGCCTGTAGAGAAAGCTGAGGAGTGGTACCAGTAGTGGCACTTGGCAGATAGTTCCACCAGCACCCATGAAGGTTTGGATGTGGAGTTGGGAAGGGGGAGACAGGAATTGGGTCACTGTGTCCAGAGCTGGAGCCCAGGTGTGGGATCTCCCAGGATAGAGGTCTCAGCATCTGCTCAAGGACAGCCCCGCCTCACCTGCTCCTTCCTGACCATCTTCCCGCCCAGGGCTCAGGATTCCGCTGGAAGACTCTCAGCCAGAGTCCTGAACAGCAGCGGTGAGTCACCAGCACCCAGTCCCTGCCATGGTCCAAAGTGGTGAGGTGCTGGGTTGGAGGGTGCCAGGATAGCATCTCAGCCTAGTCATTCTCCTATCCTTTAATCATGGCTCCCCCGCTGGGAGTGAGGGGCAGGTGGGGGTGTGGGCTGTGTGAAGCGGGTGGCAGAGAAAGGAGGTGGGGACTTTTGAGTCATTAGGTGCTCTTCAACCCACCCCCAGTCCCTGCCAGTTACCCCTCCCTGGGGAGAGCTGGATGAACTGGGTGTGGGAGGTGGGAGGGGGTGTAGGCAAAGTCTGTGGGGAATGTCCTAACCGAGGTATCTTGGGCTCCTCGATCCCTCCCAGCCTCAGCAAACCCCATGGGCCCAGACCGTAGCTAGGCTGTGTCCAGCTGCTTGGGGCTGGCTACCCCTGCCTTCAGAATGTCTGTCCTCTTCTGGTCCCAGCCTGTGGCAGCCCTCTCTGGAGGAATCTGAGTGTGGGCCGAAGTAGGTGCTGACTCCAGGCTGTGGGACCCCACAGTTTCCCTTCTCTACTCATGTCCCATCCCCAATTTGGGCTTTACTTTCAGCAAACTGTGGCCTGCTGGCCAGATTGGCCTGTTTGGCCCTTGAGCTGGTAATTTTTAAAGAGTTGTAAAAATAAAAACAAAGAACTATATATGACAGAGGTCATAAGGGGCCTACAAAGAAAGCCTAAAAATATTTACCATCTGGCCCTTCACAGAAAAAGTTTGCTGACCCTTCCCTAGAACATTGGGGTAGCTACCCTGCTCCCTGCCCCAGTAGTACAGAGAGTGGAAAGGGCTGCTGCTCAGAGCGAGAGGGGCTCGGGTTGGAGTGGGGAGGTGCTGCTTAGCATTTGGGGAGTAACTG
The DNA here is from genome assembly GCF_030222135.1 of Aotus nancymaae. Lineage (NCBI taxonomy): Eukaryota > Metazoa > Chordata > Mammalia > Primates > Aotidae > Aotus > Aotus nancymaae. Next base: position 35,863,371 of record NW_026988428.1, read on the forward strand.
GGTCAAGCTGGGAGTGGAGGAGCCTGGTCTCCAGGGCCTTTCCAAGGCTGAGCTACTTGAAGGGGACTTTGGAGGCTGCTTTAACTCTGCCTCTGGCTGGGTGGGAAGGAAGGGGGTGGGAGTGGGCAGAGGAAACTCTGGGCTCACCCAGCAGGCGAGGATCTGGAGCAGCTCCAGACCATTGTGTCCAGCAGGCAGGCCTTCAGTGCGGGAAGGGGCGGCCTTGAGGCTCCCCTCCCCCAGCCCCCACATCTGGTGGGCTGGCCCCAGCGCAGCTGGGAGGAGCAGCTGTGGTCTTGCTGAGCCTCGTGACTGGCTTCTGGGGGTGGGGCCTGTCCTCTCTCCCCAGAGCTGTGGAGCAGAGGAGGCTCCAGGCTGTGACTGAATCTGGGGACTGTGACTTACCTCAGCTCAGTAAGTGGTACTGTGGGGCTCACTGGAAAGCTAGGATGTGGCTGAAAAACTCAGTGGGCCCATCCCTCAGGGGACTGGCCCTTCTCTGTGCTTCCCTCCCACCACTAGAGGCTGGATTGGTTCTCTGTGGCTCCACGAGGCTGATTTCAGCTGGGTATGGGAAAGACATTCCTATACTCTGTGATGAGACTGAGCTGTCACTGGAGTGAGTCCTGCTGGAATATTCTAGACCAGCTGCCAGTATCCAGGGAGACCCAGGCTCTGGGACTGCTCCACCTTTTAATCCTGATAGACTTGACCCCTGTGTCTCTTGCAGGAAAGTGCTGACGTTGGAGAAGGAGGATAACCAGACCTTTGGCTTTGAGATCCAGGTGGAAGAAACTGCACATGGGGGCGGAGTGGGGGGTAGACGGCCAGCCTGAGGGATGAATGGACTTGCCCCAACCCTGGGCTGAGGGTCCCCTTGTCCATTACAGACTTATGGCCTTCACCACCGGGAGGAGCAGCGCGTGGAAATGGTGACCTTTGTCTGCCGAGTTCATGAGTCTAGCCCTGCCCAGCTGGCTGGGCTCACACCAGGTGGGGCCTGGGCCCAGGACAAGGGTCTGGGAAGGGGATAGGACCTTACTCCCAAGCAGAGGGGGTGAGAAATCTCTCCTGAAATCTATTCCTTTTCCTCCTCCTTCTTTGACAAGCCAGAAAGAAGAATGGATAGCATCTGGGCTTTGGATCTAGGCAAATTTGCCATGTACTGTGTGGTCTTACATAGTCCCATCTACAAAATGGGGGTAATAATGCATCCAAACATCACAGTGCAGCACGGGGATTCCCTGGGAACAGAGCCAGGGCCTAATTAGTGGTGGGTGCTGCTGCTGCTGCTGCTGCTGCTCTGATTCCTCCCAGCAACCTGGCAGTCAGCACGGGCAGGAGCCGGGGAGGAAGCAACAATCCATTAGCTCTGCTTGATATTGGAGAGCAGGCCAGTCCTGCCCCCAGATAGGCCCAGTACCAAGGAACCGATGTTACTCCCTTTAAAAAAATTAAAAACATTTTTTTTAAGAGACAGGGCCTCACTCTGTCACCAAGGCTGGAGTGCAGTGGCATGATCATAACTCAAGATAACCTTGAACTCCTGTGCTCAAGCGACCCTCCTCCTGCCTCTGCCTCCAAAGCAGTATGTTACTTCCTCTAACAAGAAAATTATGCCTCAGTAGGAGACCCTGGATTGAGCAGATCTAGAGTCCCCAGGTTCCAGGAAGGGCAGCCTGAAACTACATGAATCAATCCCTGCTCCACCATCTTTGCCCCTAAGCCCCTACCTCCCTCCCACTTACCAACAGCCCTTGCTAGCTCTCTTAGTCCATTTTCTGTTACCGTAACAGAATACCTGAGATTGGGTGATTATAAACAAAAGAGGTTTATTTAGCTCATAGTTCTGGAGGCTGGGAAGTTCAAGACTGGGAGGCCGCATTGGATGAGGGCCTCATGCTGCGTTCTGACACGATGGATGACATCTCATGGCAGGAACGCCTGCAAGAGTAGTGGGTAGGTACATGTGAAAGAGACAAAACACGGGTGATCTTGCTTTATAGCCACCCACTCTCCAGGTAACTAAACCAGTCCTGCCAGAGCAAGAACTCACTCCCCAAAACAGCATGAATCCCTTTATGAGGGCAGGTCCTTTATGGCCCAAATGCCTCTTGAAGGAAGGTCCTACCATCTCTCAACACTGTTACATTGGGGATGAAGCCTCAACCTGAGTTTTGGGGACAAACCATATTTAAACCATAGCAGTAGCCAAGCAGTATACCACAACTTCACAAGGCAGTTTCACATCCACCCTCCCTCCTTGTCATCCCTGAAGCAGCCGCAGCAGGGATCCATACCCTTTTTACAGACGGGAAAGGGGCCCTCAGAGGCGGGGCACCTGTGCCTGAGGTCGGGAGGCTCTGCAGTGTGCGGGGTAGCAGAAGCTCAGGGCCAGGCGTTCCCTGTGCTTCCCTCTCACCACCAGAGGCTGGATTGATTCTCTGTGGCTCCATGAGGCTCTGCCATGCCTGGGGCCAGGGTCAGTTCCTAGCGAGGTGCTGCCCACCTGCCCCTCCCTGAATTTTGACTAGGTCTCATGGCCAGCGTGGACTGGACAGAAATAACCAACTCTGAGGACAGCCCTGGGGCCTGGGTGGGCTTAGCTTTGGGACAGAGCTTCTTGAGAGTGGAGTGAGGGTGCTGGGTGTGTGAGGTCCCTGTCCTTTGGCTGGGGTGCTGGGTCTGGACAGCCTGGTGGTCACTACAGGCCCAGAAGAATGGCTGTGGTTCTCTGTGTGTTTGGATCAGGTATGAGAGATGTCAGAGGAGGGCCACCTAGAACCATAAGAAGTTGGAGGAGGAGTTCAGGAGTATTTCTTGAAGTTACTACGTGCCCTCTCCCCTTTCTGGCTAAGGTAGGAGGCTGGAATTCTAGCATACCCCCTGGAGCAAATCTAACCCCTATGTCCGCCTGGCAGGGGACACCATTGCCAGCGTCAATGGCCTGAACGTGGAAGGCATCCGGCATCGAGAGATTGTGGACATCATTAAAGCATCAGGCAATGTTCTCAGGTATATGTGGGAACTGCAGTGACTGAGGACTCCCGAGCTCAGCCTCTTGGTATTTCCTCAGCCTGTGGCTCACTCGACCTTTGCTTCCCCAATCTCAGATTGGAAACTCTGTACGGAACGTCAATTCGGAAGGCGGAACTGGAGGCTCGTCTGCAGTACCTGAAGGTAGGGGAACGAGCGCAGATAACGTCTAACCTCCACCCTCCTCTTCCCAAGCGCCTGCCCTATGGGGGTGGTCATTTATATCCGAATCTCCTTTAACTGAAGGTTTCTTCTGTCTGCTTCCTGATCCCTTATCTATACCTAATGTCCTGCTGGTTCCCTGCTAGTTCGTGACAGTGGGGTGGCGGTTGTCTCTTGCAGCAAACCCTGTATGAGAAGTGGGGAGAGTACAGGTCCCTAATGGTGCAGGAGCAGCGGCTGGTGCACGGTGAGTAGGTCTGCGCTTCCTCCTCGGACCTGGTGGGCTCTAGTAAAGAAGGGTTTACTAGCAAACCTCTTAAAGTAAAGCAAGGTTTGTTGAGCTACTACTTTGGATACTGCCGTACCCACGTTTCTGGTTTCACACTAGCCCTCTGCAGGTAAGTAACAGATAGTGCACTCTTCACTTCACAGAGGGGAACACCAGGGCTCAAAGAGTCTGTGTCAATTCTTTCCGAGGGTCTTGTGTGCTAAGCGACGCCCATAAGGATCTGAGTGATCATTCCTGATTTGCGGGTGAGGGAAGTAGAGGCTCAGGTCTGTGCCTGGCCAGGGCCATACAGAGAGTCAGCAGGACGGAGTGGGGATGCCTCGCCTAGGCCATCCGAGCCTTTGCGGAGGACATCACCGCCCAGGCCTGACCCGCCCCCCACCGCCTCCCCCGTCTCCGCGCAGGCCTGGTGGTGAAGGACCCCAGCATCTACGACACGCTGGAGTCGGTGCGCTCCTGCCTGTATGGCGCGGGCCTGCTCCCGGGCTCGCTGCCCTTCGGGCCTCTGCTCGCCGTGCCCGGGCGTCCCCGCGGAGGCGCCCGGCGGACCAGGGGCGACGCCGACGACGCCGTCTACCACACGTGCTTCTTCGGGGACTCCGAGCCGCCGGCGCTGCCGCCTCCGCCGCCCCCGGCCCGCACCCTGGGCCCGGGCCCCGCGGATACCCCTGCTGTGGGGCCGGGCCCCGGGGTGCGGGCCGCGCTGAGCCGCAGCGCCAGTGTGCGGTGCGCGGGCCCCTGCGGGGGCGGAGGCGGGGGCGCGCCGGGCGCGCTCTGGACTGAGGCCCGCGAGCAGGCCCTGTGCGGCCCCGGCCTACGCAAAACCAAGTACCGCAGCTTCCGCCGGCGGCTGCTCAAGTTCATCCCCGGACTCAACCGCTCCCTGGAGGAGGAGGAGAGCCAGCTGTAGGGGCGGGGGCGGGCAGGGAGGTATTTATTTATTTATTCGCGACAACCAGCGCTGAAATAGGGGGAGGCCGGGCCAAGAGGACCCCAGGAGCCCAGAGCAGCGGGAGAGGGTCCTTGCGAGCCCCGCCCCTCCTGGTCTGTTCCTGGCTGGTGTCTGATGAGGGAGTGGGGGGCCCAGGCCCTTCTCTTTCGCTAAGTCACAGTGAGAGCTGGGGCACGGGGAGACCCAGGCAATTGGGGGCCAAAGATGGGGGTGCTCGCCTACAGTCTCATCTGTAGTGCCTTGTGGGGTATCCGGGAACACCCTCCCAGCGGGGGGTGGGAACCCTGTCCCACGAAGCCCTCTCCTCAGCTTTACTTGCTCCCCCGCCCTTAGCCTTGGGGAGAAATGGCCCATGGTGGGCTGACCCCCCACCCTCCACACACACAGTTCCCTGACCCAGTGGGCCCCCAGGGGCATCAGGTGCTGGGCCTCCTGCCTCCTGGCCTCGACCCCTAAGGGCTTGGCCCCTCCCAGGGGCTTGTAACTAAGTCGGGTCCTGCCGGGCAGGGGGTCTGTGTTCTGTGCCCCTTGGGGGACAGGAACCGGCAAGTTCAGGTGGGGTGGGGACAGCACAGACCGTTCCACCATTCTGCATATTGTTGCTTCTGAACCACAAACTGTATAAAATGGATGGTTTTTTGCATCTGTGTCGGTGTGGTGACTGCCTGAGGGGGAGGATTGGGCTGGGGCAAGCTCTGACTCCACCATCCCAACCACCCACCCCCAACGCAAACGCACATGTTATTTTCTTGCAGCCTGAAGCCAGGGAAATAGTCTGGGAGATTTAAATTTACATGTACAGGCCTGAGCTGGAGGCCCCACACTTCAGAACTTGAGCCTCCCTCCCCAAATACCCACAGCAGGTGGTGGCCAAGGCTTGCCTCAAGTACTTAACCATCTCTATAGAAATACGTGTGCTTGGCATGCCTTTCTTCCCAGCCTCTGAGGTCTCCCTTGAGGGGCACAAGCCAGATCTGCAGGGACCTGAGCCATTATCCACCTGGCCTGTGACGGGCCCCATCACAGATTACTCTGTTGTTCTAGAACTCTTCCACGGTTTCCAATACTCCCAGGATGAGTTTTTTGTTGTTGTTTTTTGAGATGGGAGTCTCCCTCTATCACCCAGGCTGGAGTGCAGTGGCTCAATCTCGGCTCATTGCAACCTCTGTCTCCCGGGTTCAAGCAATTCTCTGCCTCAGCCTCCCAAGTAGCTGGGACTACCAGGTGCATACCACCACACCCAGCTAATTTTTGTATTTTTAGTAGAGACAGGGTTTCACCATGTTGGCCAAGATGGTCTCGATCTCTTGACCTCATGCTCCACCCGCCTAGGCCTCCCAAAGTGCTGGCATTACAGGTGTGAGCCACTGCACCTAATTGTTGTATTTTTAGTAGAGATGGGGTTTCACCATGTTGGCCAAACTGGTCTCAAACTCCTGACCTCACATGATCGGCCACCTTGGCCTCCCAAAGTGTTGAGATCACATGCTTGACTCACCACGTCTGCCTCCCAGGATGAGATTCTGACCCTTACGGCCTCTGCTTCTCACTCCCTGCTTTGACTGTGCTGCTGGCTGTACCTGGTACGCTTCAGTCCTCAGCCCTGCCTTCCAAAGACCTTCCCACCCAGTGGAAAATACAGTCATAGCCTCCTCTGTGACAGCCCTGTTGTATTCTCATCGCAATCTGAGACCGTCTTGACTTTTATGGGTTTATCTTTGCCTGCGCTCCCCACCTGGGAGGATGCACGCTTCTTGCAGCAGGGCTCAGGAGCCTTTTCTATCTTCACTGCTTTATTCTTGCCTGATCCTAGCACATGGTAGACCCTCAAGGCAGTGTGTGCCAGAATAGTGTGTGCTCATGCATCTCCAAGTGATGGTCACGACCTTCTTTGAAGTGACCTGTCTGGTGTCATACAGCAAGCTAGTGGCAGAGCTGGGCCTGGGACTTGAGGTCCCTGCTCCAGTGCTCCTCCTGGGCAGTAACCAGCATGCCGGGGGTCGCTTTGAGAGAGGTCTGAGCAGACCCTCCCTGCCTGTCCTGCACCATGGTTCTTGCTTTCTGAGAGGGTCCCCTTTCTGTTTCTTCTTTTGCTCCTTGAGCATCCTTTCTGCACACAGCAGTCAGGGTGATCTTTTCAAAAAGGAAACTGGATCAATCACAAGCCTCCTCTGCTTAAACCCGTTATGCCTTTCCCTGGAATAAAAGAATAAGGACCAAACTCTTTACCATGGCCTATCCATAACACGTCCCTCCTGGGAGACAAATAACATAGCATCCCTTTCTCCAGGCTGACAGCAGCCACACAGGCCCAACAGTTTGGTAACTGGAAGCCTTTTGTGCAGTGCCCAACCTCTGCAACTGTGTCTCTCAATGCCCTCCATGAATCCCTCCAGAATCTGGTCCCTGCCTCTCCCTCTGATCTCAAATTGTTTCTCCTTCCATGTCACTTGTTACATCTAAGCCACACTATCCTTTCTGCTCCTATTCCTCAAATATGCCAAGCTCCCTCCTGCCTCTGGCTTTCGCCCATGCTTTCTTCTCTGCCTGGAACACTCTTCTTTGCAAGACTGATTTGTCCACCTTGTGCCTCAGCTAAAACATCGGCTCCTCAAAGAGGTTTGCCTGATCAGATCTGAAGTAGTTCCCTGACCCCATTATTCTTTATCTTGAGTCTGCTGGGTTTTTTTGTTTTGTTTTGTTTTTTTGAGATGGAGTTTCACTCTTGTCATCCAGGCTGGAGTGCAATGGCACAATCTTGGCTCACTGCCACCTCCACCTCCCGGATTTAAGGGATTCCCCTGCCTCAGTCTCCCAAGTAGCTGGAATTATAGGCACCCACCACCACACCTGCCTAAGTTTTGTATTTTTAGTAGAGATAGGGTTTTGCCATGTTGGCCAGGCTGGTCTTGAACTCCTGACCTCAGGTGATCCACTCACCTCGGCCTCCCAAAGTGCTGGGATTACAGGCGTGAGCCGCTGCGCCGATCTATTTTATTTTTTACTTCATAGCACTTTCTCCCAATTGGGAATCGCACTGACTCCTTTTGTTTCTGTCTTGCCTTTGTGAGGGCAGGAACCCAGTCTTGTTTGAAGTTGCACCTCCAGGGCCTAACAGAGCCTGGCACACAGGAGGGGCTCCATTAACTGGCGCTGATGAGTGAATGCTTCCTTGGGGCCAACCCTATCTAGGGGTAACCACTACCTCCCCGCCTCTGAGCCCCAGGGAGTGGGTGAGACGGCCCCTCTTCTGCTCCATCTGTAGCTGGCATCTGTAGGCCCTTCTTTCAAAATCCCTTTGGGGCTGGGTGGCGGCCCCAGCCAGGGCACTTGCATCTGGCCACCCTGCCCTCCCCAGTCCCAGGAAGGGAGGACATTTGATTAAGAAAATGGAGCTTCCCCAAGCTCCCTGTTTGAACAGCTGCTCTGCGGCAATGACAAACATTGGCTCCCAGGGGCTCAGGTCTAGGGGAGGGGCCCCCCTCACACCTTTGTTCCCAGAGCCCAAGGCTGCCAGGAGACCAACTGCCTGAGCATAGCCTGGCACCTTACGGGGGGGTGGGAGGCTGCAGGGCCTCCCTGGATTTCTCCTCCCAGTAGATTCCAAGTCCCTTGGCCACCGGTCTGTCCCCACTCCCTGCCATGTAGCTAGTCCCAAGAGTGATGTTGGTGTCCCCTCACCCAGGCTGATGTGGGCTCCTGGCCAGCCGTGTGCTCCCAGGGGAGGGTGAGGGGTGCCCAGGGCGGGGCTGGATCCCACCTCTCAGCTGATGGGATGACGGCACCAGCACAGCAGCCTCCTGCCGTGTAGGTGGGTGACAGGGAGTGACTAATGTGCGAGCTGCGATGCTAAAAATTAACCCAGGGATCGTGTTTGGCGGAGGGGGTGGGGGTGGATGGGAAAAGGAGCAGGGACTTAGAATATTGTGTGGTCGGTATTCCCCCTGCCCCGCCGCCCCTCCTTCACCTCCCACCAGCCTTCTGCTCCTCTCAAAGCCTCAGGGAACTCTGTGGGAGCCCCTCTCCCACGCTAGGCCAGAAGGGGCCCCCAACAATTCCAGGGGAGGACAGATGCCTCCATGCCAGGTTTCATGCATGGTCAGGGGAGGGACATGGCCCTGCAGATAGGATTCTGGTCTGAGGTCCCCACAGAGCCCTGCATCTGTCCCCACGTCCCCAGCACAGTGGTTTGTGCCCCAGAATCCCCTGGTCTTGCTGCTCTGCCTGAGCCAAGGACAGTGGGAGCAGCAGAGGCAGCCAGTGCACCTAGCAAGGGCAGGTTCCTGTCAGCAGGCTGGGGGCGGGGGCATGGGGGTGTCAGCTGCACCACAAGAAAAGGATAGGTGGCTGGGTGTGGTGGTTCACACCTGTAATCCCAGCACTTTGGGAGGCCAAGGCAGGTGGATCACCTGAGGTCAAGGGTTCAAGACCAGCCTGGCCAACATGGCAAAACCCCATCTCTTCTAAAAATACAAAAATTAGCTGGGCGTGGTGGTGGGCACCTGTAGTCCCAATTACTTGAAAGGCTGAGGCAGGAGAATTGCTGGAACCCGGAAGGCAGAAGTCAGAGTGAGCCAAGATAGCACCACTGCCCCTCCAGCCTTGGCAACAGAGTGTGACTCCGTCTCAAAAAAAAAAAAAAAAAAAAAAAAAAGGATAGGTGACTTCCATGTCCCCATGTGCTGGGCTAACATTTCCACATCCATTACCTCGCTGAGGCCTCACAGTACATCTGAAAGCTGTATATCTCCCCATTTGGCAGATAAAGAGACTGAGAATTAGGTTAAGGCAGCAGAGCTGGCGCCTCGCAAGGCCAAGATGCTCTCATGCCTGTTTGTCTCTAGGGTGGTGAGAGGGAAGTCTTCCTGGAGGAAGGGGTGTGAGGACAGGGTGGGAGAGATGGTGAGGAATGAGCTGAGCCTCTCAGGCTATGGGCCTTACCTGTGGAAAAAGAGGTGTTGGCATGGTGGCTATATGAGAGGAAGGACCTGAAGGGGCAGGTCCGAGGTGTGCCAGGGGCAGTAGGAGGAGGGGCCAGCCCGGAGAGCTCGTGGTTCCATGCACACTGGTGCTGTGCTGGAGGGAGGAGGGAGAGCATTCTCATCTAAGGGGAGCATGGCGGGTGCTCTGGAGACTTGATGGGGTGCACAGAACAGGGGAGGCGGGCTTGGAGAAGAGCTTTGCTAACACACATGGGAAAACTTACTAGAAAGGGTGAACCTCCGAACATTCCCATTTCCCCTGGAAACCAAACCCAAGACCTTGAGCTGGATGGCAGCAGGAGAAGAGGAGGGACAGCGGGAGGCCCCTCCTGCTGCCCAGCCTGGGCTCATGTGTCTGGGGACGTGAGGGAGGCTGTGGGATTCCCCAGCTCAGGAGAGACGTCAGGCTGGCTGGCTGGGAGGCTGCCTGGTCCTGCAATGACGGATGTGATGGATGAAATGACCATACTGGGGAGTGATGGGCTCAGAGAAGTGAGACAGAAAGAAAGCTGGGGGCCGTGGAGGGGCCAGGGGGACCCAGGAGAGTTCCTTAATAGAGTAAAACAGCCAGAGTGCAGCAGTGTGCTGACCCCTGGTGGGGACCCCAGAACACTGCACCTCTCGGAGCCTGGACCATACCAGGTGGAGAGGGGCACAGAGCAGGGCTCTCCCATCAATCAGCCAGCCGCTGGGAGCAGCCTCCCTCCCTCCTTAGAGCCCGCCTCTTCAGCCTGTCCTCAGCCTGCTGCATGCTAGTACAAAGTGGAGCCTCCCCTGAACCCCATAACCATTTATCTGAAGCGCTCAGACACACACCCACTGCTTCTGGTCTCCAAGGCTTCACCTCACCCCACCACCCAGACTGTGGGCTCCCAAGGGACTAAATCCCACCCACCCAACCCCAGCACTGATAGAAACAGGTAGGTCTGAATACATGAATACATGAACAGTTGAGGTCAGAACATTTAACTAATGACTAAACGACTCCAACCAACATACCTTCTCTGCACAGACCCTGTGTGGTCTGAAAGCTCATGCACTGGGGTTGACAACGGGAAGGAAACATGCTTTTCAATTGCAAGATGCAAGAGTGCTTTTATTATTTATTTATAATTTATTTTTATTTTTAGAGATGGGTCTTGCATGCAATCAATATGGGGACCTCCCAGGAGCAGGGGCCACCAGGTTGCCTAAGACACATGAATGTTTGCTGTCAGGGACACCATCTAAGCTTCAGTGACCCTTCCATCCTGGAGTTTGGCCTTTGTGAGGAGAACACATAAATTTATGCAAAGAGTAAAAACGCAAATACCGTCTCTGGGTCTCTTTCCCCACTGCTCCCTTACAGAGTCACTTATGCCTCTGGTGACTCACAGTTGGTGTGGTCCACTCAGCAACCCCCAGTGTGACAGCCCACCCAGGTCCCAGCACACATAGCATCTTCTGGAGCCCCACACATCTCACTCTGAGGGCCTGGTTCCAGCCACTCTCTCTGGGCAAATAAGGCAAGACCAGTGGTTGGCAGCTGCAACAGCCAGTAGGCTGGGGGACATTAACAGCAGATAGGGCCCTACTCCTACCCTTGCCATTCTTTTTTTCCCTTTCCCTTCCCCTAAAGAAAAAAACAGGCTCTTGCTCTGTTGCCCAACCTGGAGTGCAGTGGTGTATTCATAGCTCACCGCAGCCTCAACCTCCTGAGTTCAAGTGATCCTCCCACCTCAGCGTTCAGAGTAGCTGGCACTACAGGTGTGCGCCACCACGCCGGGCTAATTTTTGTATTTTTTGTAGAGAGGTTTCACCATGTTGGCCAGACTGGTCTCGAACTCCCGGGCTCAAGTAATCCCCACTCGGCCTCCCAAAGTGCTGGGATTACAGGCATGAGCCACCGCTCCTGGCCCTGTTGAGATTCTGACCTAGGAATTCTAGGGTGGGCTGGGACGTTGGTATTTTTAAAGCACCCTAGGTGCTCAGTGAGTCTTTATTGAAAGGATGTTGAATGATGATTCTGGAGACCTCTGAGCTCCCGCCCACACAGAGCCTTGGGACTCTAAATACTGGCCGAACTCGGTCGCCTGAGGCTGTGTGTTCTCCGGGAGATAAGGACCTGCGCCTCCCGCTGCCCCAGAACCACTTTCTGCTTCCTAGTGTAAGCTTTGGTATGGGTGGTGGCCGTCTGCCTACAGACTGGGAACTGTTAGAGGGCCGGGGTCCCAGCAGACACATCTGTGTCCTCGCCTTGGTTGGAGGAAGGTATGAGTGGGGCCGAGGGAGGAGATGGGGGCAGGGCTCAACACGGTGTCCAGCCCCTGCCGGCTGGTGGGGTGTCGCCAGTGTTCAGGGACCAGGGAAGGGGAGAGGAGGCGGGGCTGGGGCGCACAGCCGGAGGCTGCTCTTCACGGGTTCCCGTCTAGACCAGAGTGGGGGCTCAGCTCGGAGAGACGGGACGGGTGGAGGTGCTGGAGGCTGGAGCCCCACGCGCTGCTCAAGAGGCTGCAGGCTGCCCTTCCAGGCCTAGGCTAGACTGTAGCGGCTTGGGGCCAGCGGTGCCGCTCCGGTGGAGTCCGCAGGGCGCCGTCCTCCCTCTCCACCCTCGCCAGCCCCGGGGCCGCGAGGCTGCAGGCTGAGCCGCAGGAGCGAGCTCCCTCCCGGGCGTGCCGCCGCCGCGAGTGGGGTGGGAGCGCAGAGGGGGCCTCGGGGTTGTGCTTTGCTGGGATCTGGGAGGGAAGCAGGCGGCAGCGCCGGAGTGAGTAACCGCCTCCCCAGCCAGCTAGCCCCGCCGCCCCAGGAAATCCCGGCGCCGTCGAGCACCGCCGCCCGCCACGCCGGGACCTTCCCCTCGCGCTCGCCAACCCCCGCCCCACCTCCAGCTCGCGCTCCCAGCCGCAGACGCGGGCGCCCCCGCACGCTCGACCCCTCACTCGCGCAGACCCCGGGCCGCCGGTGACCTCTTCAGCGGCTCCTCCTTCTGCCCCGTCCTAGCCCCTCCCTTGCGGCTTCTCCTCCTGCCCTGACCCAGCCCGTCCACCGCCCTCCCATCCCCATGGCCTCGAACCCCAGCTCGCCGCGCCGCTCCCCACTAGGTGCTGTGGGTCCCAGCAGCAAAGGGGCGGGTCCCGGCAGGGGGCGTGGCCCGGCCGACTTGCGGAGAAGTGGCGCCCGCTGCCGGCAGACTCGGGAACGGCCACCCTCGTCACCCGCCCCCGGCCCTGCTCCCAGACCCTCCTGGTTCCTCTCTGCCAGCTCTCCCTTCTCCTGGACATGCGCCTGCAGGACTCGGAACAGGTGGAGGTCTGCCCTGGCCCCAGCCGTGCCATGGGCTATCTCAGGGGGAGTCGCGGCCTCCCTGAGGCTCTGCTTCCTTCCCTGTGAAATGGCTGTGGTGAGGAGCAAAAGCTCAGCAGTGAAGGACACTTTGTAACCGCAAAGGAGCCTGTGAGTGTGCGGTGTGGTTGTTATCAACGCTCAGGGCGATCTCTCCTGCTTTCTGCGGGGGGTGGCGACCATCCTCCCTGCCCCAGCCCCACAATGGAAGCATTAAGTCACCCCCAGACAGTGGAGTGCCTTCAGCGTTTTTACTAGATATAAATACACGTATATGTATTTTAATACAGTTGTGGCCATTCTCTACCTGCTGTTGTGTCTTGCCGTTTTTCTCTCTCGCCAAGCGTAACTTATGGTTAAAAGCCCGGATTCGGCCAGGAGGGGTGGCTCACCTGTAACCCCAGCACTTTGGGAAGCCAAGGCCTGAAGATCTATTGAGCAGAAGTTCAAGACCAACCTGAGCAACATAGCAAGACCTCGTCTCTACAAAAATATTTTAAGAGGCCGGGCGTGGTGGCTCACGCCTGTAATCCCAACACTTTGGAAGGTTGAGATGGGCAGATCACGAGGTCAGGAGTTCAAGACCAGCCTGGCCAACATGGTGAAACCATGTCTCTACTAAAAATACAAAAATTAGTCGGGTGTGGTGGCTACTCGGGAGGCTGAGGCAGGAGAATTGCTTGAACCTGGGAGGCGGAGGTTGCAGTGAGCCGAGACCGTGCCATTACACTCCAGCCTTGGCAACAGAGTGAGACTCCCTCTCGAAAAAAAAAAAAAAAAAAAATTAACTGATGTGAGTGTCGTGGCACACGTCTGTAGTCCCAGCTACTCGAGAGGCTGAGATGGAAGGCTCGCTCCAATTCTGGAGCTCCAGGCTGCAGTGAGCCGTGATTGTGCCAGTGGCCCCTGGCACTCCAGCCTGGGTGACAGAGCGAGACCCTGTCGCAAGAAAGAAAGAAAAAAAGGAAGAAAGAAAACAAACAAACTAGAGTCAAACAAACCTGGATTTAGGTCCTTGCTCTGTGACTTTATATTTCCACCCTGGAGCAAACCACACAACCTCTACTTTCCTCAGCCTCAGTTTCCTCCTCTGCAAAATGGAGGTAATGCCAGGAATACCCACTTCACAGGCAGTGGTGAGGCTCCGCACACACCTCAGTGCATGCTTATTAGAGCTCTGCTTTTGCTTCCTGAGCCTGCCAGAGCTCTGCCTTCTTCATGCACTACGTGGTAAGGCCTCTGACTCTCGGACTTTGCTCACTGCTTCCCCCCCCCCCCCCCTAGAAACAGAGTCTCGCCCTGTCGCCCAGGCTGAAGTGCAATGGCGCCATCTCGGCTCACTGCAACCTCTACCTCCGAGGTTCACGTAATTCTTGTGCCTCAGCCTCCACAGTAGCTGGAATTACAGGCGCCTGCCACTATGCCCGGCTAATTTTTGTGTTTTTAGTAGAGACTAGGTTTCGCCATATTGGTCAGGCTGGTCTCGAACTCCTGACCTCAGGTGATCTGCCCACCTTGACCTCCCAAAGCACTGGGATTACAGGTGTGAGCCACCGCGCCCGGCCTCTTTCGGCACTGCCCTTAACCACGTGGGCCTCATTGTTTTTCCTCCATACCCAGACTATCCCCATCTCAGCACCTTCTCACTCGTCCTGTGTCTCCATGGTCTTTCCCCGGGGAAAGGCCTCTCTGCCTCGCTTCGCTCCTGTCCCTGGCAACATTGTCGCCTGCTCTGAGAAGCCATCTCTGGCCGATCCGTATAGCTAGCGCCCACTATCGTTCGCTAAGCCGCTCACCCGGCTCTGTTTTTCTTGCATTTCTCGTTATGTGCCATTCTCTTAAATATGTTTTTGTCTGTATCCCTCCCCTAGAAGGCACCTCCATGAAAGGTCGGGGCTTTCCGAGGTTCCTTTCCCCCTCTGCGGTTCCTAGAAGAGGGCCTGGCACATAGGCGGCCCTAGTTAGCTTTTTGCGTGAATGTGAAGGGATCCACCTCCTTCCTTATAAGAAGCAGCAGTACCGCCTGTTTCCAGCAGAGGGCACTACCGCACAGCACTTGGGGACCTCTGGGGCTCCTGCTGGGGTGGGAGGTATTTATAAAGCCCACAGGCCTCTCCTCCCATAATGTGGGCGCCCCCACAGCTGGGATCCGAAGCAGAAGGGCCCCTTGCACTAATTTGCCCTGGCAGCACCGAGCTGGCACGCCCTGGGTGCATCATCTGGTGTGCTCTGGTGCCCGAGGTCAGGATACCCTCACTGGTGGCTTGGACACACCCCTGAGCAGCTGATGCTTCTGGACAGATCACACCCTGTTCCAGGCTCTCAAAATGAGGGCAATGACATGAGCCGCACTGCTCGCTCGCTGGTTTGCTGTGAGGTCGGGACAGGAGTGCATGGGAAATGTTGTATGAATGTAAACATGGGACAAATATAATTTATGCACGCCTTGTTGGTAGTTTAGCAGATTGACAACAAAAGAGGAGAGAAGTGAAGGTACTTAAAGAGAGTTGCAAGGCTAAATGAAGGTGGATTTATAAAGGGAATTAAGACAGTGAAGGAGAAGGAAGAAGTTAAAAATAACAACTACCTTTCACCAAGAGCTTATTAGGAGCCAAGGCAGAGGAAAGTGATCTCCAAACATTGTCTAATTATAGCCAACACTTACATGGTGCTGACCTCATGCCAGGAACTCTTTAAATGCTTTATGCATAAAAACTCACTGGATCGTCACAATAACTCAGAGGTAGGTCATATCGCAGTCCCGTTCTACACGGGGAAACTGAGGCTGGGACAACTTAAGTGACTGGCCCCAGGCCACACAGATAGACAGGGCTGGACAATCTGCCTCCTGGAATGTGCTCTTAAAGCCCCACAGTCACAGCCACACCAAAAGGGAGATAGTATCGTTCCATTTCCCAAACAAGAAACTGAGTCTCAGCAGATGTACAAAGCCCACCTAGAGCCACACTGGGAATACATGTATTTGAACCCCGCTTAACCACCCACCCAACTAGGCCCGCAGGAGCTGGGAGGGGGCTTCCGGAATGTGCACAGTTTCTCTCGGAGGGGCAGCAGCAGACACACCTGCTCTTCCTCTGAGGGTGGAGGGAGGGTGAGAGTGCAGAGGTTGGGCAGGGCTGATAGGGTTGAGGGAGAGGCTGCTTGGTGGCCTCAACACCATGGAAGGAAGGTGGCCAGGCATCTTCCAGGCCAGGAAGTGAGGGGTGTGTTGATGGGCACGGTGGCTGGCCACAGGGATTGCAGCCAGAGCTGTGGGCTCCCCACAAATCTCCACAGGGAGACTAGGGGCTGAGGGGTAAGACCTACAGTGGGAGGTGGGCACAGACCCATCCCTGTCACAAGTGCCCCTCAACCCAGCCCTGACTTCCAGCCTGTTATATAAGCTGCTGCATACCCAGGCCTGGAAATAGCCGTGGCTGTACTGGCTGGGCTGCGAGACGTGATGAATGGTCCCCAGGAGCATCAGCTGACCGCCCTGTGCTCCTGAAGTGACCTGAGGGCCTGCCAGCAGCTCGGGTTACCCAGCTCTCCCTGGGAGGCAGCCCTGCCTGGTCTGCTGAGGATGGCTCCAATGTGATTCTGTGTCTGGACATTTATGGTTCGAGCGCCTGCAGGATGGTCCCTCTCCCAAGCCTGAGCAGCTAAGGCAGCTCCCAGACACGCTGTGCCCACTGGCAGCCTCCAGATGCTGGGAGCCAGGGCCTTGCTCAGAGCAAGCACTTGGATCGCTACAGACAGTCAGCACTGGGAATGCTGGGAGCTCTGCTGCTCTGGGTCCTGTGCTAAGGACCCCCAAGAAAAGAGGAAGAGGACGGCCGGGCTCGGTGGCTCACACCAGTAATCCTAGCAGTTTGGGAGGCCGAGGCGGGTGGATCACCTGAAGTCAGGAGTTCAAGACCAGCCTAACCAACATGGAAAAACCCTGTCTCTACTAAAAATACAAAATTAACCGGGCATGGTGGTGCACGCCTGTAATCCTTGCTACTCTGGAGGCTGAGGCGGGAGAATTGCTTGAACCCAGGAGATGGAGGTTGCGGTGAGCTGAGATGATACCATTGTACTCCAGCCTGGGCAACAAGGGTGAAAGTCCATCTCAAAAAAAAAAAAGAAAGAAAGAAAGGAAGAAAAGAAAAAAGAACGAAATGAAAAGAGGAAGAGGAGCCTGAGAAATTGGGGGTGCAGGTGTCATTCCAAGGCTGCACTCCACCACGTCCCCATGCCTCCTGTTTCACAGCCCACTCTGTCATTGAACTGGTGGCCCTGGACACAGGGAGGCACCCATATACCCTGATGTCCAATGTGTGTGAGGGCAGAGCCACACACACCTGCAGGGACTAGCACATACATCCCTACTCCTGAGAGCACCTGGCTAGGCTCGGAGTGTAGGGCAGTGTTCTCCCAGCATATGGTGATCATGTGTTAAGAACTATGATTATGTTGATCAGGTGCAGTGGCTCATGCCTGTAATTCCAGCACTTTTAAAGGCTGAGGTGGGAGGATTGTGTGAGTCCAGGAGTTCGAGACCAGCCTAGACAACATGATGAAACCCTGTCTCTACAAAAAATACAAAACTTAGCCAGGCGTGGTGGCATGTACCTTTAGTCCTAGCTACTCGGGAGTCAGCTGGGGTGGGAAGATCACTTGAGCCCAGGAGGGTGAGGCTGCAGTGAGTCAAGATTGTGCCACTACACTCCAGCCTGGGAGTGTAGTGACAAAGTGAGACCCTGTCTCCAAAAACAAAAAAACAAAAAAAAAGAGGGAAATATGAATGACTATGGCCATGCTGATTCTGTGTCTTTAAGAAACCTACTTAAGAAACAAAACAAACAAAAAAAAACCCGACGCCTGCAATCCCAGCACTTTGGGAGGCCGAGGCGGATGGCTCATGAGGCCAGGAGATCAAGACCATCCTAGTCAACATGGTGAAATTCGGTCTCTACTAAAAATACAAAAATTAGCCAGGCGTGGGGGTGTGCACCTGTAATCCCAGCTACTTGGGAGGCTGAGGCAGGAGAATCGCTGGAACCCAGGAGGCGGAGGTTGAAGTGAGCCAAGATCGCGTCACTGCACTCCAGCCTGGTGACAGAGTGAGACTCTGTCAAAAACAAACAAACAACAACAACAACAAAGCAACTTCTCTCTAAAAATATTAATGCTTTAAGTGAAAATATTCCTTTATGAGTCCCCAAATCCTTTAGTGGAATAGGCACAACAGGCACTTCCAGGGAGCTAGGACCTGTGTTCTCTGTGACTCCAGGACCCTCTGATGGGGGGAAGCCCCCAGCTGGAGAAGTGTGAGACATTTTCTAACAGAGCAGTGGAAAGTGAGTGAGTTGCCCCACCCGCCCGACCACAGATGGCCTGTCCAATGATGGAAGGGACACACACATGCGCACACACTCCACCTCTCACCTGGTGCTCAGATGTGGGGGCAGAACTCCCTCCAAACTCCTGCATCAGCACTCCCCGAAGACCCCGCCTGTGCCCAGATACTACTGCCCATGCCTTTGCACCCTCCTTGTGCGTCTGTGGGTCCTGGAGTTCTGAGCCCATGGGCAAGGCACAGGGAAAAGAGCCTCCTAATGTACAGCAGAGAGGGCTGGTGCAGTGGTTCATGCCTGTAATCCAACATTTTGAGAGGCTGAGACAGGTGGATCACTTAAGCTCAGGAGTTTGAGATCAGCCTGGGCAACATAGTGAAATTCTGTCTCTACAAAACATACAAAAATTAGCCAGGCATGGTGGCACATGCCTGTAGTCCCAGCTACTTGGGAGGCAAAGGTGGGAGGATCACTTGAGTCAGAGAGGCTGAGGCTGCAATGAGCTAAGATTGCATCACTGCCTTCAAGCCTGGGCAACAGAATGAGACCCTGTCTCAAAACAAACAACAACCCAAAAACCCAAAACAACAGTACACCAGAAAGCTAAGGAACACCCACCCCTCTGCCAGGTGAATCTGTTGGGGAAGGGCTGGGCCTCCTCCAGTGCCCTCCTGCCTGCCTCGTGTCTTCTCCAGGCACTCTCCCTTGAGGGTTGTCACAGGTAATCAGAGCTGGCTCTGCTGGTGAGAGCAGCAGCAGTGTTTCTTAGCAACGGGCACAGCACACAAAACCCAGCTAATCTGGGCTGTCCCAGCCACCAGCCCTCCCACAGCCTCCAGGGCGGCGGCTACTGGCCAGCAGCACACCCCCAGAGGTGGACACTTACAAACTTGTGTGTCTTTCTACCCCAGCAAACTCTAAGTTCCAGCTTGGGCAAGGACTCTTCTTTTCTCCACCCTCCCTGTTTCTCTCCCCTTTCCTAGGCCCTGTCTCCCTTCACAGTATCTGCAGACCTCTCTGAGGCAGGGGTCCCAGCCCTGCAGCAAGTCATGAAATAAAGGGCAAATCACTTCACCTCTGGGAAGCTCAACTTCTTCTCTGGGAGGCCATAATAGAGCAGCTCAGTGTAAGGACTGTGAGGCCACACTGGTCTAAATGCAAATCCATGCTCTGCTACTACTTCTCAGCTGTGTGACACTGGACACTTAATCTTTTATGTTTTGAGTAAGAGTCTTGCTCTGCTGCCCAGGTTGGAGTGCAGTGGCACAGTCTCGGCTCACTGCAACCTCCACCTCTTGGGTTCAAGTGATTTTCCTGCCTCAGCCTCCCAAGTAGCTGGGATTACAGGCATGGGCCACCATGCCCAGCTAATTTTTGTATTTTTAGTAGAAACAGGGTTTCACCATGTTGGCCAGGCTGGTTTTGAACTCCTGACCTCATGTGACCCGCCTGCCTTGGCCTCCCAAAGTGCCAGGATTACAGGCGTGAGCCCCATGCCCAGCCTACTTAACCTTTTAGAGCTTTAGTTTCCTCAATGCTAAAATAGTGCCCACCTTAGATGGCTGCTGAAAGAAGAGACAAAGGAAAGAAGTCATCAGACAGAGCCCAGCACAAGGGTCTGTGGACTGGGCTGAGCACTCCTCTCGCCGCATCCCCAGCTCTGTCCCCTTAGTCGCTGGGCTCCAGCCACTCGCCTTACTCTGCTGCTCTAAGGAGCTGGTACTTCCCATCTACTATTTCCTCTCCCTGCAACTCGTCCCTTTCCCCCAACTCTCCACCAACAAATTCCCCTCAGTTTATTTATTTTGAGACAGGGTCTCACTCTGTTGCCAAGGCTGGAGTGCAGTGGTGCTATCACAGCCTCAGCCTCCTGGGCTCAAGTGATTCTCTCACCTCAGCCCTGGAGTAGCTGAGACCACAGGCCTGTTACACCAAGCAGGCTAGTAGTAGTAGTAGTAGTTGTTGTTGTTGTTGTACTAGAAGTAGTAGAAGAGACAAAGTCTGTGTTGCCCAGGCTGGTCTCAAACTCCTGAGCTCAAACGATCCTCCCGTCTCAGCCTCCCAAAGTGCTGAGATTACAGGCATGAGCCTCCAGTAGTGCTCAGCCTCACCTCAGTTTAAAAACTACTTCCTGCCAGGCGTGGTGGCTAACGCTTGTAATTTCTTTTCTTTTTCTTTTTGAGACGGAGTCTAGCTCTGTCACCCAGGTTGGAGTGCAGTGGCGTGATCTCGGCTCTCTGCAACCTCTGCCTCCCAGGTTCAAGCGATTCTCCTGCCTCAACCTCCCCAGTAGCTGGGATTACAGGCATGCGGCACCATGCCCAGCTAATTTTTGTATTTTTAGTAGAGACGAGGTTTCACTGTGTTGGCCAGGCCGGTCTCAAACTCCTGACCTCAAGTGACCTACCTGCCTGGGCCTCCCAAAGTGCTGAGATTACAAGCATGAGCCACCGCGCTGGCCACGCCCGTAATTTCTCCTGCACCCCTTGCCGAAATTAGAGCTACCTCACTGACATCCTGCATTTGTTTTTCTCTTTATGGTTGTGATGGTTAATTTTAAGTGTCAACTTGACTGGGGTAAGGGGTGCTCAAATAGCTGGTAAAATGTTATTTCTAGGTGTCTCTGTGAGGCTGTTTCTGGAAGAGATTAGCATTTGAATCGGTGGAAGAAGATCGCCCTCACCGCTATGGGCAGGCATCATCTAATCTGCTAAGTACCTGAATAGAACAAAAAGGCAGAGGAAGGGCGAATGTGCTCTTCTTTGAGCTGAGACATCATATTTTCCCTCCCGCAGACATCCATGTTCTGATTCTTGCAACTTCAGACGCGGGCTGGAACCACTCCAGCTTGCGGAGGGCAAATCGTGGGACTTCTCAGCATCCGTAATCATGGGAGCCAATGCCTCATAATGAATCTTTTTCTACATCTCTGTATATTCATCCTATTGGTTCTGTTTCTCTGGAGAACCCTAACACCATGGCACTTACTACTTATGTGCAAGATTGTTGAACATTGATCTCTCCTCCTTGGTTGTGAGCCCGGGGGCAGGAACTGTGCCTGTTTTGTTCTGTGCTATGTTTCCAGTAAGAGGGTTGGCCTAGGTGTCTCTCCGAAGTATGTTCCAGCTTTCCGTACCTCTTTATTTCTTATTTCTTCCTTCCCCTGCTTTCCAAGTTGACCTAAATAGTTTTTGCACCGTTTCTTAGGTTCACTGAATCTCCAAGCAGCGAGGTGTATCTGGAAAGACAGCTCAAGAATTAAGAGCGCTCACCCCTAATTACATTCCATTTTCCTCAGGACAAGTGGAACAGATTTGGGCTAAAAAGCCCCCAGATCAGCACCCTACAGATTTCAGGACCCCTCTTAACTCATCCCCCCCCTCCACAATGACGTCTGTTTGCCTGCCCCAGACTGAAGGAAGCTTCGGTTCCCTGGCTCATTTGCATGCGACCATGCTATTGGTCAGAGGGGCGGAACGAAAGCCAATGGTGTGCAGGGGTGTTGACCGAGCCGCAGCTCCGCGCCGCCGGGTGAGGTAATGGAATCCTGGCTGGACCTGCGGCGGCTCCCTCCGGACTGGCTAGTGACGTAGCGGCTTCCCCGGCCGCACCCCGCCCAGCCGGGCCTGGCGCGGCGCAGCGCGGCCGCCCCTGAGAGCGCGGCGGGGGCTCGGCCCTGTTCCTTCCGGCCCGGCGTTCCGGCCGCGGGCCCCTCAGGGAGGACCCGCTGGGCCAGATCCCATCTCTGGCGACGCGGAGAGAAATCTGGAAGCCGGCGCCGGAGGATGACCAAACCTGCTCTCCTTTGGGAGTGCGATTACGGGCCTCTCACTTCGTAAATCACGCAGGCCTGGAACGCTCGCGTTTGTTTACCACGAGCATGTTTGATTTTGTAATTTAACAAATACAATTGCAGAGAATTTTTAAGAGCCCTGGCCTGGATGTAGGGAGAATCTCGCATTCATTCCGGTTCCGCCATTTCCGGTCTGGTGACCTTGGCCACTTTCTCCTGGGGCCCTGACGCCTTGCATGGCAACTCAGGAGAGCAAATGTGGAGGCGCTTCCAAGACACCGAGTGCGGCTTCTCGTCCTTCCGCAGTTTGGAGAGTGAAACCCCATCTGGGCGGTGTCTCTGGACAGGCCCAGGAAGACCCTATTTTTTTGGCCCTTGAATTGCTCTTAAGCCTGGGGAGAGGTGGGGGGGACCCCGGCAAGGTAATTGTTAATCCTCAAGATGAAGGAGGAAACATGAAGGGAAGCCCTTCCACAGCCCCTCTCCTTATTCAGGGCCAGGGCCTGAGCAGGAGAGCCCCTTCTTGGCCCAAATGCCCTAGGGAACCCCCCTGACATCCTTTGACCCCCGCCCCAGAGGGCCAGGGTGGAGGTGGAGTGGAAGGGTGTCTCCTAGGCAGGGTGGAGTTTCAGGTGCTGTGAGATGGAGGGCACCTGGGGAGGGCCACTGAGAGTGTAGCCCATGGTCCTAGGTCCTGTGGCTCACCTTGGCCCGCTGCTTTCCACCCTCAGGATCTCAGCCCTGCCCTGCCACATACCTAAGCTTTGGGGGCAGCTTCTCTCCATGGAGTGCCTTTCCTCTGTCCCCTGCCTGTCCTGTCTCTTTCACACTGGGCCCTACATTCTTTTCCTCCAGGGAGGCCTCTCAGACTAGTCCTCTAGATTCCACCCCAATGCCAGCTCAAGGCTTCTTGGAGGCCACTTCTTAGATCTCCTGGCAATGTTTTCACACCTAGTCTTGTGTCCTGCCTCTCACCAGACTAGGAGCCAGCTTTCTGCGGAGGAGTCTGTCCTCTAGGAACCTCCCACAATGTGGGGTGGCACTGACCACGGTGCCTGTCTGCCCTCTGCTCCTACTCCCTGGGCCATGCCTTCCTCACCTTCTCTCTCCTCAGCTTTCCTATCTGCAGTAGGCCTGTGAAGCCGTGCCCGTAGAAAGGAGAGGAGTCAGATATAAAGGAATGAGAGGGTGCGTAGAAGAAAGAGCACTGGTCTGGGAGTCGGAAGACCAGGACTATGGTTCTGGCTGGGCCACTTACTAGCTGAGTGACCTGGATCAGAGAGACAGCAACGGGGCTGACATGTACTGGATCTTTGTAATGACTAAGAGGCAACATTGCTCCTATCTGTGCAGCCCCCAAGGCCCCCAGTATTCCCAATAAACATACCAGCTGGGCAAAGCTAGGGTAAGCACCTTGGATACAGAGCTTCAAGACAAGACCCCAGCCCTGACTGTCCTCCAAGTCCTCCTGTATGGAAATGGCAGATCTGCCACATTGTGCCAGACTCTCCTTCATGCTTTATGTCTGCTATCAAAGAGGGACTCTCATGGCAACTCTATGAGATAGGTTTCTTATCATCTTTGTGTTCGAGGTGAGGAAACTGAAGCCCCAACCCCATTGCTGCAACATTGGCCTGCCTGGCCTTCCTGACCAGAGAGGGCAAGTAACTTCCCTGAAGTCACACAGCTGGTAAGAGACAGAATCGCTTGTGGATTAGGGGAATCAGACTCCTTGGGCACAGCAGGGAGGAGAACTAACTCTGAGTGTCTGCTGTGTACAGGGCACCTCCATAGCTATTCACCCCTCCGACCAGTGTCAATCCCAGGCCTCTAGAGACTGCTTCTTCCACCATCTCACACCGCCTCCACATGCCACCCAAAGCGTGCGTGATCTGGCATTCCACATTTTAGAATATGTTTTATTTGATTATAAATAGGAGAATATATAATAAAGACAAGTTATGCTAAAAGTATTTATGGAAAGGAGAGACCTCTGTGGGCTGGAAGCCTTCATGGAAAAACTGGTAACTGAGCCCTTTTTTTCCCTTCCTGTCTAAATAAATGTATTTCTCCCACACAGGCAAATATTTTAAAATGTATTTCAAAAGTTAGGCTTCTGGAAAAAGAAAGGAAAAGAGGGGGTGGGGTAGCTGCTTCTCTAAGAAGCCCATCTGAAAGGAGCTGCTGGGTGGAAAAGAGGAGGGCACAGGTGAGTGAGGAAAAGCCTGACCCTTTCCCCCACCTGACACCTTATCATTTTTGAAGCCTCAGTTTCTTTATCTGTAAATTGACCTAATACTTGAACCTGGGAGAGAAACGTACAGGTTATTGGGAGGTGATTTTGAGACAAACCAGAGGTTCTTGGGATCATTATGAAGAAAGAGAGAAAGGGAATTCCGAGTTGCGCCAAGAGTTTAGGATCGGTCCAGCAAAGGATTTCTGGGGGTGGGCAGTGGGGTGGAGAGAGGAATGCAGCCCCTGGAATGAGGGCTGAGTGGAGGTGTGGGGCCTCTTTTGGGAGAATTTTGAGCACAGAAGAGATTCTTTGCTGCGTGGGGCCTGGCCTGGTGCTGGGGATTGTATAGCATGCTCATAATTTAAGGTGGTTCCAAAAAGGAGCAGGGCTAGTGGCTGGCACAGCAGGGCACATGACTGGATCCTCCTAACGAGTGTTCCCCAATCGCCATATCTGTATGGGGGTACAGGAGCAGCGATGGTAACCCCCAACCCCACCCAGCCAGCCCCAACCCCACTGCTCCAACTTTGGCCTGCCTGGCCTTCCTGACCAGCCACTCCTGAGTGGGCAGCTGCTGGGGGAGGAGGATTTGCTCAGGACAGGATGGTTCTCCCATTTCCAAAGAGGGCTCCAGTCACGTGGGAGAGAGGAACCTTCCAAGTGCCTGCATCCCCAGGAAGATTCTTACCGTGGAAGCCTGGGCCTGGAGACACCGGTCAGGCGAGGGTGGGCCTCCCAGGGCTTCCTGGCCACGGCAGTGGGCCTCTGAGAGCATTAAGCACTCCTGTGGACTGGGGAGAGCAGGGAGGAGAACCAGCTCTGAGGGTCTACTGTGTACAAGGCACCTGTGCAGCTGTTATTGTCCTGACAACCAGAAAGGGTGGATAATCGGACCATATCATCTTCATTTTATAGTTGAGGAAGCTGAGGCTCCGAGAGGTCAAGCGACTGCCCTAGGCCACACAGTGGCATGGGAGCAGCCAGATAAGTGAATCCATCACCTGGGCTTTGCCGCGGCCTGCACCCGCTCCTCGGGAAGTGCCCTCTTCAGGAGGAATCTCACCCTCCCAGGAAGTCCTTTTTCTCTATAAGCTGCCTTCTCGTGTGGAAGCTGGGTGCCCTGCTATCTAGGTTTCTTGTTCTTGGGGTGGCATGAAGGCCAAGCGATGCAGGCAAGGCGCCCGCAGACTCAAAGGCCAGGCCCTGTCTTCGAGAGCAGACGAATTGCTGTGTGACTGTGAGCCGTCACCGAGCCTCTCTGAACCTCGCTCTTTCCACTTCTTCCTGGGGAAGCCCCGGGTAAGTTTATTTATAGCCTAGCCCCGGGTGCGCCGCCTCGAGAGTTGTGAGCGAGGCCTCGGTTCCCTCACCTGAGAACCAGCTCCCCGGCTCCGGCCGCGGGAGGCGGGTTATGTAACCGGGTGTGCAGCGTGGGGGGAGCCGCGGGGCGGGGCGCTCAAGGCTATTCCGGGCGCCGCTATTTTTAGCCCCATTGATGAGGCTGCGTCGGCCGCCGCCGCCGGGATTCCGGAGACGTCAATGGGCGCGCGTCACGGTCCCCGCCCCGGCCGCCGGGGGAGGCGCGCCGGGGCTGGGGCAGCGCGCGGGCGGCCGCGGGCGCGGGGGCGGGGGGCGCGGCGCGGCCGGAACTGCTGGCGGGGGGCTTCCCGGGGGCGGGGGGCGCCGAGCGGCGGCGGCGCGGCTGCAGGAGCGCGAGGCAGCGGTGGCGGCGGAACTGGCGGGGTCCCAGCGCGGTACCCGCGACCCCCGGCCTCCTGGCATGGGCGCCCCTGCGGCGCGGAGCAGCTTCGGGCCGGCTGGTGCGCGACCCCGGAAAGCGGGGGTGGAGAGGCGAGCGGAGCCCGCAGGGTCAGGTGAGGGGCCATTGGGGTGGCGGGAGGTGGGCCCGGGAGAGGCCGGGCAGTCTCGGGGCCTTGGTGGATGCCTTGGGGCGGGCTCGGGGCCACGCCGGGAGTCCCGCTTGGAAACTAGGGGAGTCGGGGAGAGGGAATGGATTCCCAGCGGAACCTGCTGGCTCCGAGTCAGCCCCCAAGAGCGACGGCCAAGGCTTTCTCTCCCCAGCCCGCCAAGGGTGGGGTTTGGCCCACGAGGGGCGCTGGAGGTGGCCAGGCCAGAGAAATTCCTTCCATTTCCCCGCCGGCTGCGGGAACCGGTTCCAGGAGCGCGGGAGCTCGTCTGCCAGGAGACTCAGCCGGGAGGGACCGATGCTGCGCGATGCAGCCCTTTCGCGGGACTGGGTCGAGGAACCAAGGCAGGGGGTCTCGTGGAGTCAGGCGGAGCTGGGGCTTAGGACTCGGGGTTTGTGTCTCCCAGGCGTGTTGTTGTTGTTGTTGTTTGCCGCAACATCTTCCCTCCTTACATTGGGTGGGGTGGGGTGGGGTGGTGTGGGGGCGGGTATTTCCAGACCTCCTTACCCTGGTGGACTGTGTCGAGGGCCGGGGGCGCAGTTCCTTGACTTTGCTCATTCCCTTTTTATGCCTTCATTTTTGATAGATGACCTGGTGGACGCGAGAAATGCTGCAGAGGTGGTTTTCAGAGAATTGTTAATTTGGGTGTGGGGCTGTATTAGGGGCACATTGGGAAAACGCAGGCTGGGCAGAGGTCATTAGGTTCCCTACAGTTATGCCCAATGGGTGCTGATGGATTTGGGGGCTGCTGTCGGCCTGGCCTGGGGCCCTAGTGGTGGGGCTACAAGGCTTGCCCCAGACCTACTCCAACTGAACGTTCTTATCAGTGACTTGGATGAAGACTTAAACAGGAAGTCAGCCAACTCCTTGTAGTCACCCAGAGCTGTGAGGAGTGACAAGTGCACAGTGTGATAAAATCAAGATTCTAATTGAAGGCGACCAGGCAGAAGGTTGGGCCGAGATTAACAATGTGAATGTGACTGACATCCCTGTTGAGGCCCGTGCTGGACTCAAGAAACTCAGCTGAGGAGTTCAGGCCCTGTGCCTGGCTCAAAGGCCCTTAGCTTCTGACCTGCTGTCTGGACAGAGGCTGTGGGACTGCTCTGTGCAGTGCGTACCCTCCATCCACTACACAGGTCCAAGCGGGTGGCAAGGGGGAGGAAGGATGCTTGATTCTGGACTCCTTGGTTGGGCTCCCTGGGTTCTAATCCCAGTTTTGCCAATTCGTGGCTGTGTGACCTTGGACAAGTTGCTTAACATTAGTTTCCTCATTGGTAAAATGTGCATAATAATAATACCTTGCTCATAGCATTGGGAGGCTGAAATGAAACAATGTGTCTAAAGTGCTTAACAGTGTATCTGGCACATGTTGTCTAACAAATATTAGCTGCTGTTGTTATTGCTAATAATAGTAATATGCCCATTTCTGCGTGGGGACATTGGCCAATGCAGAGCTTGTACTCAGGAGGCCACCAGGGCCTGTTAGGCAGAGGGCCTGTCAGCGGTGTCCTGTTGCAACAGGCAGTTTAGTTAAGAAATGGCTAAAATACTTGTTAGGAAGGACTAGAATGAGGCTTCCTATGGGCCAGTACAGGGGGCAGAGCTGGGATCCAGGGCTGGGGAATTTTAGAGTCTGGGTTATGATTCGACATAAGGAAGAATGCTCTGGCTCTTGGGTCTGCCCCCAAAAGGAAGGGACAGCTCCTGAGCTGGAAGGCTCTTCCCTTCTGAGCACCTGCCAGTGCTGAGCAGGGTTTAGAGACTGCAGACTCTGCAGTGATTGAGAGGGACAGCATCCTTAGATTCTGGTTGGGTAGACAGGTGATAAACCAATGAACAGATGTGAACACTAGACCTATGGTGAATAAAATCAGGCTAGTGTGGTGGGATGGGGATGCAGGCTCTTTAGGGAGATGACATAGGAAATGAAACCTGATTGATAAGGAAGAGCCAGTTCTGGGCAGAGGGAACGGCCAGTGCAGAGACCCTGAGTGGGGAGAGAAGGCCCACTTGATTGGAGCACAGCGAATGGCTGGGAAATGAGGTTGGTGGGGAGCAGGAGCTAAGGATTGAAGTCAGGCCTGATGCTCCACCCCATTTTTGGGTTCACTTGTCCTCCTTTTTTTAAATTTTTTTTGAGACAAGTCTCACTCTGTTACCCAAACTGGAGTGCAGTGGTAGGATCTTGGCTCACCACAATCTCCGCATCCCGGGTTCAAGCGATTCTTCTGCCTCAGCCTCCCAAGTAGGTGGGACTACAGGCATGTGCCACCATGCCCGGCTGGTTTTTGTGTTTTTAGTTGAAAAAGGGTTTCACTATGTTAACCAAACTGGTCTCAAATTCCTGACCTTGTGATGTGCCTGCCTTGGCCTCCCAAGGCGTGAGCCACTGCCACCGGCCACTTTCGCCTCCTCCAAGCCCACTCAGCCTTTGGTTTGCCCTCTGCACAGTGCAGATCGTACTTGACCTTGGTTCATTCCCGGTCAGCTCCTGGGGCTCTGAGATCTTGGTGTGCTCATTCTTGGCTCTCCTATTGTTCAGGGGACACTGCCTGGCTCCCAGGGGGTCCTCAGTAAATGCTTGTGGTATGACTATTGAGGGAGGCATTTTGATCTGGGACAAGCGAGGGAACAGATACCTGTCTGAAAATGTTATGAATCATTTGTGGGCACCACGTGGTGCCAGACTCTGGCCCCTGTTCTGAGAACCGGACGGGGAAGACCTGGGCGCTCAGGTTGGGTCTGACTGTGGTAGGTGGTATTTGGCCCTCCCTACCCTTCCTCCTCAGCAGTGGGCTGGTAGGGAGAAAATACAAGGCTGGGGGAAACCACAGACCCATTTCCGGGGATGGAAGGATGACACTGTCACCCTGGAAAGCAGGTGTAGTCCATGGGCTGGGGCAGGTTGGAAGCCTCGTTTTGCTTTCTGTTTGGGGTTAGAGGTGCTCTAGATGTTTCAATCTGTCCTCCCTTTCCTCCTTCTCTCCCGTGGCCTTTTCCTGCTCCCCCACAGAATTGGGAGGGAGGGGTGCTGACAAGGTTGTAAGGGAGAGCCTGGGTACTGTGGGCCAGAGGACCTCCCCTTGGCCTGGGGACCTCAGGCAGAGGTCAGGAGGGTGAGGAATCCCATTGCCCACCCTCTGGGGTCCTCCTTCTCTTTGCCCCTCCTAGCTCCCGTCATCTCTTTCTCTTTTCTCAGACCTAATCTCAGTCTGAGGGGCAGTCCAATAGCTAGTGAAGACATGGTCTTGCCCTCACTCTGGGGTGTGGTTGAAAGGAAAGAGCTCTGGAGAGGGCGGAAGAAGAGAAGGGGAGATGTGGGTCGGGGGCCCTGGCTGAGGGGGACTTTGGCTCAGTGGGGTTAGGGGAGAGGCTGGGGTGTGGGGTGAGGCACACAGTTGGCTTCCACCCTGGAAGGAGAGGTCAGCTGCCCAGTGCTGCCTTGGACTAGGAACCAGGGTCTGGGGCTAGCTCTTATGTGTGTGTCCTCATGGAACTTCTCCTAATAATGGTATGTAGCAGATTTGCGTATCCAGCACTGTTATAAGTCTTTTACACGTTAACTTGTTTTAAGCCTGCTGATAACCCTGTGATTGTTAATTTTAGAGATGTCATCATTTTTACAGATGAAGAGCATGAGGTACAAAGAGATTATATAATTCACCCAAGGTGACAAGCAGTGGAGCCAGGATTCGAACCCAGACAGTCTGGGATCCCGCATCTGCTCTGCTTTAAGTTGGGCTTCCCATTTAGGGACTGGACTCCCATCCCAGAAGATTTCTGAGAGTCCCCATTGCTCTGATTACAAGGCTGGGCTGCCTGATTCAGGGGCATGGAGCCCCTGCCTTTTAGGGGCCTCTGAGGCTTTAGGGCCCAAACTGGAGCCCCTAAAGGAGAGAGGGGTATTCCACTCTGTCCTCATGATAGCTCTCTTCCTGTGCCTGCAACATGCCCTTTTGGATCGTCAAAGGCCGAGAGCCTGGAGGGGTATGAGGCAGAGGGGCTAGGTGCTAATGTGTCTGTATGGCTCTGAAATACTGTCAGCAGCTCCTGGCCATGCCCTACACCCCTGGAAGCAGACTGCTTGGGGCCTGGGCTCCCAGGCTCTGATGCCTAACCCAGGGAGGTCCTTGGGCTGGCTTGTTCTCCTCTTGTGGCCTGGGTCCTGTCACTGCTCCCATTCCTCTGTATCCTGGCCATTGCTGTCTCCAGGGAATGTGCTTGCTACTCACATCCACTCTCCCTCTGTAGGCCTCCACCATGGACAGAGGCCAGGCCCTGCCCCTCCCAGGCAGCCTAGCTCCTGCTGGGCCCTTCAGGCTGAAGGGATAATGTGTGTTGGCCAAGGCCTATTGGTCCATCCAGAGTGGTAAGTGCTCTGCTATTGTCCTTTGTATGCCCCTGGGCCCCCTCCCTCTCCAGCAGGTGGGGTTGGGGGGCAGAGGTGGGGGTGGAGCTGCCCAAAGCGGATGTGGTTAGGGGGATGGAGGGGAAACCCTGCAGAGGTGGCAGGCAAGCTGCTGTTCAGTGTGGGGGATCTGATTTCTTCAGAGGTGGGGGTAATGTGGGTGTGGGGACTAGGGAAGCCTTACTTTCTTGGCAGGACAGACTGGAGGGCTCTGGGCCCAGGTGACATGGGCTGGTGGGAGTGGGGGATGACAGCTGCTCCCAAGGCAGCTTATACCTGGTTCCAGGAAGCAGATAGGGTGGAGTAGGGTAGCTGGGGGCTGGGCTGGGAGCATCATGGGGCAGACGTGGCAGCAGGGAGCTGGCCTGTCTCTGGGGTGTAGATGCTTCTCCAGGTGAGTGCATGAAGGGAAGGCCGGGTCCCCCCCGCCCCCTGCAGAAAGCATGGTGCCTGCCCCTCCTCACTGTGCTAGGCGTGGGGGCCTATGGAGTCTGTGGTGTGGGGGGTGGCCTTTGTGAATGGGAAGGCAGGGACAGGCCTTCCACTACTGGTGATCTAGCACATCTCCTCCACTTAGAGAAGAGGAGACTGAGGCACAGAGGGGAGAAATGACTTTTCCAGGGTCCTGCAGGAAGGATGTATAGAGCCAAGCTCAGAATCTATGCCTCCTGGATGGCTGGCAAGCACAGGCACCTGGTCTGATGGTAGAGGACATACCTTCTTTGAGGGTGCTTCCAGAGAAGGCCCATGCTGATCTGTGGGTGAGAGGTGGAGGGTGGGAATGGGATTTCCCTCAGGCCTTTCCTGGGGACATGATATGGGGCTAAGGGCACTGTAGTCCTGGTTCCGTGCCTGAGGAAGCTGGAGCTCCGCCTTGCGCCCCAGACAGGGGCCATGAGATTCCCTTCCTCCTTCCCTGGAAGAGGGCCATCTCTGAGCAGCAGCCCTCCCAGACCTTGAGAGATCCCAAATGAAGCAGGAGCTGGCTCAGTATCTTCCTCAGCTTCCCAAACAGTTGCCTTATGGGGCATTCAGGGTGCAGAGAGCCCTGGAGAGGTGGCTGGGGTGGAGAGGACAGGGTGTCTGGTTGAAGCCTGGAGGGAACGGGCATGCCCTGGGAAGTAGGGCCTCCTGTTGTGGGGGTGGGGCTGGGTGTGTGCCTGGCCTCCCGATGGCGGCAGGTGCTGTACCACCAACCTCGGGCTGAAGACAGGGAGAGGAATTACTGTAAGCGGGAGAGGCAGGTGTTCTCTGGTCAGCTGGAGATCTGGACTTGGGAAGCACGTGAGTGAAGATGACAGCAGTGGCCAGGTGTCCCTCCCTTAACTCGGCCCCCACATCCACCCCCAGTCCAGACCCAGCTTCCTGAGCACCCAGCCCTCCCTCCAGCCCTGGTGGGCAGAATTCCCTGTGTTTACCTCGTTGTCTGGGTGATGGTGGTGATTGGGTGGAACTCCTATGCCAGATACACTGCCAAGGCCACCCTGAGGGGCTGCCAACCGGGGCCCCATGAGTGCTAGAGCTGCTGGTCTTGTGACGTGGGCACCTGTCTGCCAGGCCCGGGCATGGGCCCAGGGTCACGCTCACGCCGGGGCTCCCGTCAGCTGACTATTTTGGGCTCTTGCTGACCTGGGCCAAAGTCAGGCCCAGCCAAGAGGGCCCAAAGTGGCTCCCCCCCATCCCCAGAGGCCGGCTCTGGTTTCTGCTATAAAACAGGGGAGGACACGCCGGCTTGGAGGCAGCACCACATCCAGAGCCCGTTCAGCTGCTGCCCGGCCTCGGCCACGAGGATAGGCTGGCTGGGCAGCACCTCTCTCCCCACAGGGCTCCCTGAGGCCTCCAGGAAGAGCCCCCAACCAGTCTTGGGATTCTCCCTTCAAGCGGTTGTCTGGGACCTTCATCCAGGGTCAAAGCAGACTGTGAGGAGGAAGCTGGTGAGTCTTGGGATGGGGACATTGAGGAATGGGAGCTGGGCTATTTGGATTTTTTCCCATTGTGACTGTCATGCCAAACCCTTTGGCCTTGGGTTTGGGGGAGGAAGCAAGGGTGGCTGGCCATCGGAAGCATGCGAGTGCAGCTGGACCCCAGTTGGATGGCGGTAGTTGGACTTGGGAGCACTGTGACTGACAACTGGGAGAGGTGGACAGAGACAGGTGATGCAGTCCAGTTCCTTCTTCAGTTTCCCCACAGGGCCTCTGTCCTCCTCTCCTGTCCACCCTGCCTGGGCGAGGCCCTGGCCACTGCAGTGAGTTTTTGGTTTCCATCAGGGTACCTCAGGATTGGCTTCTGAGTGGAGCCCCTGAGCCCCCGCTGGTTGGGACTGAGTGGCTGGGCCAGGGGCTTGGTGTCCTGCTGAGCCCTCAGCCCCTGGCCTGCCCCCTTTGCTGGGCCTCCCAGTTGCTTTGGGTGCCTGAGAAGCAGGGCTGGAGAGAGGTCTGGCAAGTCTGCCAACCAGCTTGCCACAAACACGCTCTGGGACCTGGGCCAGGGGCTCTGGCCCGGCATGGAACAGGCAGCAGCTCCTTACGTGGGAGGCTCCTGTGCTCTCCTTCCCAGTTCTCAAAAAAAATTTTTTTCCCCTTTCTGAACGTGAGTCTCTAAACGAATCCAGAGCCTGCGACTAAAAATACTTTAACAATAGGAAAGTGCATCAGTCTTTCCGGCTGGGACTCGTTATCAGAGGGTTTTTATTTTGGAATTTGAAATTTTGCCCGCCTAGGCTGGGTGGAGACCTTGGGCAGAGGCAGGGGAATTTGGTGGGTGTTGATGTTCTGCAAGGTGGTGGGAGACCCTCCAAGGCAAGAGGGGAAGGGAGCTGGCCAGGAGCTGAACAGACTGAGGGGGAAACCGAGGGAGGTTCAAGGCGGGGGCCGACCTTTCCCAAACTCCCTGATCTTGTCTGTGTTTTCCAGCCCCTCTGGCTGTTTTTCCTGAAGTCTGATCTTATTCTTTTGTGCTGGATGTTAATTTCTTCTGGCCTGAGAGGGAGGGAGGTAGGAGTAGCCAAATCACTGGACTGAAGATAGCCTCTGTGGCCACAGTCTGACCTCCTTAACTAACAAGCTCTCTCCAGAGTATTAATTGAGCACTTGCTGCATACACAGTCTGGAATTCTTCCAGAATTCTTCCCACTAGAAGGCATGCCGGGTAGAGCCACATCTCTGGGCGCACTCTCGTTTCCTCTCAGCTTAGCCTGGGAGCGGGAGAGAGAGAGATGAGGTTACTGTTTGTCTGTAGTTCCTGGAGCAGGAGGGCTGCTGGCTCCCCTGTCCAGCTGAAGACTCTGCTGTCTCCTGTCCCTGCCACCCTCCCTGCCAGCCCCAGGATTCTGCTGTAGGCTGCTTCTGTGGTTGTCCCATTGCAGACATGAGTTCCACAGGGCCGAGCACGAGACTTGAGTATGCATGGATTTTGGTATACGGGGTCCTGGAACCCATCCCCCTGTAGTACTTCCCCGTGCCCTGGAGGCACTGCTTGCTTCCTGACTTCCACCCTCCCTTCCCATCACAGGTTTCCCCTGACAGTGGGGGAGCCCAGGCCCCAGGCAGTGCTACATTTGTATCCTGAGCTTCTCCCTTGCATGGTGAACTGCATTCTCCCAGCACTGGGACTGGTGATGTCTGCATTAGGCAGATGAGGAAGCTTGGAGAGGACAAGGGACTGGCCTCAGGTCACATATCAGGCTTGCTGGCTCCTGGTCAAAGATGCCTGTGATAGCTCTTCCATCTTTCGCCCCTGCTGAGAGCTAAGGGGAGGAGTGGGGGCACTGGCTGACCTAACTGCGTCCCCGGGAGCCTGGTTTTGGGGAAGTAATGATATGTGTGCTCATGGTAGGGCTTGGGCAAGGGCCAGGAGAGCAGAGCCAGGGACCTGGGCCTGACCCTTCACCCCTGGTTCCCAGAGATGCCCATGGGAAGCCCCCGGGGCAGCAGGCAGTGCTTCCCTGCCCACAGTACAAATCCCCCTGCCCACTGCCAGAGCAGGAAGAGGAAGTGGGCAGGGCTGGCAGTAGGCCCTGGGGTCAAAGAGGGGAAGCTCCCAGGGCAACTTCTGAGCAGGAGAAGGCAGGCGAAGCTTACTCCTTCTGCCCACCCCAGGGGAAGGGCGTGGAGGCCCGTGGGTGGGGACGGTCTCAGTGAAAGTAGGGCAAGTTCCTGACCTCTGCTCAATAGGGGCGGGGCCTAGCCCAAGGTGGAGGGCCAGCGTGGGAAAGGGACTGTGTAATTCCACTTCCTTCTGTTTACCCATCTCCACCCCCACCCTCTGGGCTGGGGAATGGTGGTAGACATTGGCTGCTCATTTGGGTCCTGCCCTGGGCTACTTACTGCTGAGAATGTACAAAGGGTCTTCCCACCACGGGGTAGGAGGCAGTGTCCTTGTCCTCATGGTGTTCACATACTGGTGGGCGAGGAATGGGTCTGAGTACACGGTAAGTCCCTGGGCCCCATAAGATTTGACAGGAGGGGTAAGGGCCTGGTGAACTGCTCAGAAAATACACTGAGTTATCAGCAGGAGGGCCCCTTTCTAATGAGAGATGGTGCATCCCTTCCTAACCATACTTGTTTTCCATCTGTTGATAGAACAAATACATAATGAGAAATAGCCACCGTGCTTTCAGAAGCACACACTTGAATGAATTTGTTCTCAATAAATTCCAGCTGCATCTGCATGTATATGAAGAAATATGTCTCTCTCATTCAGGCGTGGCTATTTTAAAATAAACTTTGGGGAGAGTATAACATACATACAGAAAAGTGCACACATCATAGGTGTACAATCTTATTTTTTTTTTTTTTGAGACAGGGTCTCACTTTGTCACCCAGGCTGGAGGGCAGTGGCTCGATTATGGCTCATTGCAGCTTCTGCCTCCTGGGCTCAAGCAATCCTCCCACCTCAGCCTCCTGAGTAGCTGGGATGACAGGCACGCACCACCACACCTGGCTAATTTTAAAATTTTTCTTGTAGAGAAGGGGTCTCACTATGTTGCTCATGCTAATTTCAAACTCCTGGGCTCAAGCAGTCCTCCCTCCTCAGCCTCCCAAAGTGGTGGGATTTCAGGCGTGAGCCACTGTGACTGGAGTACAATCTTAAGAGTACAGTTTGATGACTTTTCCAGAGTGAACGTGCTTGGGTGATTATCGTCCAGATGGGGAACTAGAATGCTTCCATTTCCACAGAAGTCCCATTGTAGGTACCTCTACTTTCAGCTTGCAGGTTGTGTGTGTGCCTGGTTTTGTGGTTCACTTATACGACTCAAGGCCCATGGGGCCAGAAGCCACAGCCTCTGGAGGTTAGAGTTCAGGGTAGTGGGTCCTGCACAAAACTGGGATTTAGGGGACCTAAGTTTCAATCCTACCCTTGAGCCTCTGTTTCTGCCTTTATACAACACAGATTGTAATTCCAAACCTGGAAGGGCTGGGGGAGTGTTAAATGGAAGAATACCTGTGAAGTGCCCTGGCCAAGGTCTGACCCACTCCCAGTGAGAAGGAGCTTATTATCGATGAGTTGGTTGGATGTAATGACTTAGAAATTTTAAAGAAAAGAAAAGAAAAAGAGGGAAAAAATGTAGAGATGGGCTGGTCCAAGCTCTAAGCTGAAGTCTTGGAGGATCAGCAGGATTAGAATAGAAGGAGGAAGGGAAACAGTGTGCCCAGTGGGTGAAACTGTATGTACAAAGTGGGTGGTGGGAAAGTTCAGCTCAAGGTCCTTATATGGGTTGGTGGGGAACTGGGGTGATGAGGGCAGGAGGGTAGGCTGGGCCACGGTGTAGGGGCCTGACTGGGCGGGGCTGTCTCTTGTCTCCAGCCTGACATCTCTCCCTGCCCTACCTTCAGATCCCTGTCTCTAGTTTTGGATACCTCTCTCATTACCTGTTCCCTCCCACCCCATCTCCCTGACAATAAGCTGTTTACTCTGACCTCGTTCTTGAAGGCTAGACTTGGGGGCATGGGGTAGGTGTCCATTGGGAGTCTCTGGCCATTGTGGGACCAGCATTTGCTCTAGGCCTCCCAAAGTCCACATCAGTTGTGCCTTTCTCCAGAGTTCCACTAGCTGGACTCCACTCTTTCAGAGCATCAGGCCGTCCTCCCTGGAGGGCCCACGAGGCCTGGGATCCCCAAACCCCTTTCACCTCTCTCGCCTCTAAGTGCTCCACTTGGAAACCTGCATGGGTGGCCCCAGCTGTGTTCCCACAGAGGGCCTTTGCCTTTTTCTCCTTATTTACTTATTTTCAGAATGTGGTGTGTTGAGCACCCTCACCATCCCCTGCAAGCATGGCCAGGTGACAGCTGTAGTTCCTTATCCTCCTTCAGGCTTTAGGGCAGCAGGACTGCAGCCTCCATAACCTGCAGTGGCTTGGGGAGGTGGGGCCTGGGCTGCAGGCCCAGATCTGGAGGCTAGATGCTGAGATTCAGATCAGGGACCTGGACAGCACCTCACTGCACTCGCTTTCCCTTGGGCTTATGGGTGGGCCTACCCCACAGGATGGTCTGTGTCACTTTTTACAAATGCCAAATTGTGAGGAGGAAAGGAGGGTGCCTGAGCTTGAGGCTGGTTCAACTCTCAAAGAGCTAGCAAGGCTGAGATTGAGCACAGGCTGGTTAAGCCACAGGTAATACACCTGTTCTTGCTGGTTGGTGGGAAGAACATTGGCTTGGCTGATCATCTTTTGCTACCTATTAAAATTGGTTTTACTTTCTAGGGAAGGCCCAGCTGGGGTGGAGGGAGACATCCTGGGGCAAAGCAGGTGCTAGGTGAGAAAGCCAGCCTGTGACACAGCCAGAACCAGTTCCACCCAGCAAGTCTTGCTGTGTGCTCCTGAGCAAGTTGTAGCTCCTCTTGGAAAATTTGGCTCCTAATCTGCAAAATGGGAGGGCTTGAATTCTATTTGTGTTTTTAAACCTTTTTTTTTTTTAAGCTGTGAAGTCATTTGCCACAAAAGGATTCCACAAAATCCAAGCAGACTCATAGAAAAGCCTAAGAGAGGCCAGGCGCGGTGGCTCAAGCCTGTAATCCCAGCACTTTGGGAGGCCGAGGCGGGTGGATCACGAGGTCAAGAGATTGAGACCATCCTGGTCAACATGGTGAAACCCCATCTCTACTAATACAAAAAATTAGCTGGGCATGGTGGCGCGTGCCTGTAATCCCAGCTACTCAGGAGGCTGAGGCAGGAGAATTGCCTGAACCCAGGAGGCGGAGGTTGCGGTGAGCTGTGATTGCTCCATTGCACTCCAGCCTGGGTAACGAGCAAAACTCCGCCTCAAAAAAAAAAAAAAAAAAAAAAAGAAAAGCCTAAGAGAAAGAAAAACAAAACTTTGGCTGAATTGAGGTAGAGATCCTGGATGGGTCCAATTGGCAGCAACCTGCCCACACTTCACATTCAACCACGTGGCCTTGAAGGTCTTTGGGAGGTAGTTTGGGGCAACCCAGAGCTCTCTGCAGACACATTCACGTTGATATTGTATGCTGGGTTGGAGGGTTCTGGCAGGTTCTGACCAGATCACTGAATGCCATCAGCATTACAGTCACCCCTCAGTATATGAAGGTGGTTGGCTCCAGGACCCCAATTTGTACTGCGAGTATTCCAGTCCCGCTGTTGGCCCTGTGGAATCTGCAGATACAAAAAAATGGGCCCTCTGCATATGTGGATTTTTCAATCCATGTTGGATTGAAAATAGTCCCCATATAAGTGGACCCACACGGTTCAAACCTGTGTTGTTTAGGGGTCAACTGTACATGAAGACTACTCCATCTGCGGTGGACAGTGAGGCTTTAGAAGGAGGAGACGGGCAGGCTAAGGGTTGATCTTCATGGGTGTGGGCAAGGAGAAGGAGTGGTTGTTGGGTGCAGGCAATTGGTCTGTGGGACCAGTGAGGCATGGGCTATGGCTGGCAGTAGGAAAGTGGGAGATGCTGGGTGCAGTGGCTCTTGCCTGTAATCCCAGCACTTTGGGAGGTCAAGGCAAGAGACTTGAGGCTGGGAGGTCGAGGCTGCAGTAAGCCATAATCACGCCACTACACTCCAGGCTGGGTGACAGAACAAGATCTTGTCTCAAAAACAAGAAAACACATGGGGAGAGGAAAGGACCCAAGAGATGCTCCAAAAAAGAGTTTCAGGAAACAATGAAAAGTTGCAAATGGGGCATCAGGAGCAGAGATTAGGTGGCAGGCAGGGGTTGCAGAAATGACAAGCTCTGCCTGGAACAGATGAAATTTGAGGTACTTGTGGGTCCTTTGAGTGGGCAGAAGCGGGGGCTGGAGACAAGGGTATGGGAAACCTGTAATGGGAGTTGAGGGCGGAAATCAGCAGCAGGCAGTGCCTCCAAGGTAGAGGAAGTCCTATGGGGTGACCAGATGAGGTGAGAGCTGGGTGGGTGGGTGCAGGCTCAGTGGAAGCAGAAACGCTTCTGGACATTGACTTACATGGGAGAAGGGGAATGGTTGGGGGTTGCAGTGGGGTGGCAGGGGTCCCTTTTCTTTGTCATGATTTGCCCTTCTTTCTTCTCTTACCTTGCCGTGAGGGCTCCCCAGGCTCAGGAAGAGATCAGGGTGGAGGAGTGACGGCCCAGCCAGGGAAGGCTCCAGGTGGCTGCTGCAGCCTGGTCTGTGCCTAGCAGGGTCCTGGTGGGCTGTTGCGCACTCCACTGGGCAGGTGATAACTGGCCAGCGTTGCCTCCCCACGGGTGCTAGAGGTGGGGTGGGAGGGTCGGTGCTCCTTGATGTGGACAGGAGGAGGGGGATTGATAAAAGGCTTGGAGAGAACCCTAGAGATGCAGTCTGTGGCCCTGGGTTCCACCCCAGGGTGCCACCGCCTGGCTGTGTGACCTTAAGCAAGTGCCATTATTTCTCTGGGCCGATTTATTTATAAAATGGGGAAGAGTTGGCACAAGTTTGAAAAGATTTCTCGGGCTCCCCCTCGCCGGTTCTGAAATTCGGTAATTTCCCAACTAGGGTGCATTCATCCTGTAAGGGGCTGGAGAGGGGAAGGTGCGAAGCCAAGTTCAGTTTGTGGAGCGGAGCCGGAGCAGTTGCCCGAGCTTGGGCCTGGCCAACCCCTGCCCTCGGGAGGTCCTGTGCAGGGAGACTGCCAGGAGCGACTAAGCGGGGGCTCTAACTGACGCGTCGGGGGCACCCTCTCAGTTTGATACCCTGCTGGGGAGTCCGAATCCTGTGCACCAGCTGCACCTAAGGCTGAGGTGAGGGCGCAGGCTCCCCAGGGTGTGTCCGAGTTGCCCGCCCCAGCCCACGACCTGCCTTGACCGCCCAGCAGCGGCGCTGCGTCACCTTAGGCTCTAGGAAGGGCTTGGGAAGGTGCAAAGGCGGGGCTGGGCTCAGAGGGAGCCGGAGGGACCGGGCGCGGTTGGCTCCCGGGAGCAGCTGGAGGGTGAGGAGATCCTCGTCCGGGGAAGCCCAGCGGTCGCGGCTCTACAGCGCCCCTTCACCGGCTCTGCCCCTCCCGCCGGTTATTTTGGACTTGGGGGCCCTCAGCTGGGACCCGGGTCCGATGTGGGGAGCCTAGTGGGCCTGGGAGCTGCTATTTTTAGCGGACTCGGCGGGCGCTAGGAGCCTATTAATAGATCAAACAATCCGCGCTCCCTGCGTCAATGGAACCCCGCGTGCGTCACGCGCGCAGACATTCCAGGCCCCCCTCGCCCCGCCCCCTCGGGCTCCCCGGGCCGCGCCTCCCCCTGGCCACCTCCCGCCGGAACCGCACCGCCCCCCGCGCCCTTGTATGGCCAAAGCTCGCCGGGCGGCCTGCGTCAGTGGCGCCCCCGCCCCTCCCCGTGCGTCACGGAGCGCTTAAGAGGAGGGTCGGGCTCGCCCGGGGAGTCCCAGTGGCAGAGGCTGCGAAACTTGAGGGAGTGCACGGAAGAACTTTGGGAGCGCACGCGGGACCAGGGACCAGGCTGTGACTTGGGGCGCCGGTCCGGGCAGGAGCAGCAGGAGCCGGCCGGGTAGGTTCCTTTCAGGGGGTGTGCATCTGTTTTTGGGGGTGGTGCATGAAGGAGAGGAGTGTATGCGCGGGCAGAAAAGGATGTTGTAGGGTCAGCATGCAGGAGGGCGGGTGTAGTGTGCAGCTCTGGCGCAACGGGACGAGAACCCAGGTCCGACTGGAAACTACTGGCCGCGGGGTAGGAGGTGAGAGAGGTTGACTACCTGCAAGGTGGAAGCTGCAGGGGGTTGGGGTTGGCGGCGGGAGTAGGGGCTTGTCCAGCCGGCAGCTGGCCTTAGTTCAGTCTTCCAGGGTGCCCAAGTGGGCGCACGGCCCTCTGAACTTGGGTGGGTGTGGATGGGGGGGGGTCACAGTACTGTGGGGGAAAAGGTACATGGGGCTTTGGCTCTGCTGGGATCCATGCGACTCCAACTGGGATTGGATTTCCAAAAGGCTGTCCTTCCTCCCAGCCTGTCAGCCCCCTCCCAGCGCCCCGGTTGTTTTCTTAACACTTTAGAGGCTGTGGCTGATTCGGCAGGGGTTCCCCACCCTGAGCTTTCTGTTTGAGCTGCGTTAGGAAGCCTCTGGATCACTGAAGGAAGTGACTGGCTTGGTGGCTGAGCTGTGGAGGGCTGCTTGCTGTGTGTTCAATAAAGGAGGCTTCTTGGGGTCAGGGGCAGGGTCTCTGGAAGCACTGGGAGGATTGATTTTGCTGGGGCTTGGATTTTGTGTGTGTGTGTGTGTGTGTGTGTGTGTGTGAGAGAGAGAGAGAGAGAGAGAGAGAGAGAGAGAGACAGACAGACAGACAGAGGTGGAAACCCTTGTCCTTGGGGATCCTGGATAGAAGTTGTCAAAGTTGGAGTCTTGGGGCGGAGCTACCTAGAGGATACCTCCCAACCATTCCAGCTCCAGATGCTGATCACCCCCCTGCCCCCTCCCCCAGTAGTCCCTGTTGGATCTTACAGGTAGGGTGCAGCCTGAGGCTTGTTTAGCAGAACAGGTGCAAGCCACATTGTTGCCAGGACCTGCCTGAAGCCGGATTCTCCCCACTCCCTCCTTCAACCCCGCCTCTTCCTCCTCCTGTGGGACTGCTCCCCGCTCCCAAGAGGCTAGATGTAGGTCCATATCTTGTGTTGTTAAGAACCTGCATGAAGGGGGAGGGATTGATGGGGGTTGATCCGGATGTGGGACGTCCAGGTAGAGAAACAGGATTTGAATAAGGCAGGAACAAACGCCCAGTTCTGCCCAACTGCTGTCTTTCCTCCTTCACCCCCAGCCCATCCCTGCCTAGACTGTCCTAGTGCAGGCAGATGTGGCCACCCTCACCTCACAGGGTGCTGCATGCCTGTGGATGGGTGCCACTGGGTGGGTGGGGCCTGAGCTACGAGGGTCTCTGTTGTCTTTGTTGGTTATGTGAATGTCAGGCTAGGGGTGGAGGTGCCCTGTTCAGGGCCTGTTGAGTTAGAAGAAAGGCTAGGACCAGAGAGGACTTCCTGGGCTCTTGGCCAGGAGGTGGTGACAGCCTTTGCCCCCATCACTGTACCCCTTGATAATGGTACTTGCTGTTCCAGCTTGATTTCTTCTCCAGCTTCTCTCCTTGACTGGTGAGGCCAGAGTTATGCAGACCCCAGGCATGGAGGTAGGGAGGGAGATTGTCCTGGAGCCTCCTCTGCATTAGTTTTTGACCATTCTGTGAATGTAAGGATCTGTCTGAATGGTGCTATCTCTGTTCAGGCTCTCTTCAGGCTCCTCAGGACCCCCTTTGCCTTAGCCCCTGGATTATTTAGGGCACAGACCCTGCTTTAGTGGAGGGACCCAGGCAGAGGCAGAATGTCTTCCACCCACCCACCGACAGGCTTCTCCTTCTGCATAGCCTCCTTAAGTCTTCTGCTGCTGCTGGGCTCTGAGAATTCTCTTACTAAATTAACTGGGGGTAGCAGAACATTCTTCTTAAGTACTGTCGTCTATTCTCCTGGAAGTCCAGGGGGCTGTGGTCTCCTTCCTCCCCCTTACCCTGTTCCCAGCAAATGGCCCTTAAAGGTCTGGAGCCAGGTTGCTGAGGAGGAGGCCTAGGCTCCTTTTCTCTTTGCTTCTGGGAGCATCTTGGGCAGTGTGGAGTGGCTTCCCAGCCCCAGATGGCAGGACTGGGGTGGGTTTGGGATTTGCTGCCTTTGCTCAGTATGGGGGTTTGGGGTGGAGGTAGGGGACAGGCTAGGGCCTCTGCAGTAGGCTGCCTTCTCAGGCAGCTGGGCTTTCCACTCCCAGCTCCTCTTCCATTTCCACAATGTTCTTCTTCCTAGGCACCATGAGGGGAAGAGAAAAAGACTAGGGTGTGCCTGGGAGTATTCCCAGGAAGTGCCTTGTTGGCGAAACAAGCGGGGAGCTGCTCCTGAGAGCTGGGCTGAGGCTTTCCTGGGCTGTCTCTCCCACTCACCCTTCTCCCAGCCCCCACCATGCCTTCCCCAGTGGGGGAGGGGCAGGGGGCTGGAGGAACACAGCTTCCCCCTGTTCCAGCAGAGAAATGCTGGCTGGATGCCTCCCCGAGAGTTCCCAGGCTGACTAGGGTGTGGCTGGCCTTCTGATGGAGCCCACTCATGCTGGCTGCTGCCCAGGGGCTTTGTGGCACATAGGTCAAGATGGTACTCAGGCCAGGGGTTAGGATTCCTGGGTGCTGTGGTGGGCTGTGGCCCTGCTGCCTCTGTCCCATCTTTAGGCTAGGATTCCTGCCACCTTGCTGCTCTGGGGCCCAAATACTTTGAGACCAGGCTGCAGGCTTCTCCCACTGACTCTCCTTTCCCTCCCTGGGGTTCTCCCTCTCCAGAGATGCCCTGTATCCAAGCCCAATATGGGACACCAGCACCGAGTCCAGGACCCCGTGACCACCTGGCAAGTGACCCCGTG
Organism: Aotus nancymaae; assembly: GCF_030222135.1. Lineage (NCBI taxonomy): Eukaryota > Metazoa > Chordata > Mammalia > Primates > Aotidae > Aotus > Aotus nancymaae. The sequence continues at coordinate 35,906,651 of NW_026988428.1, forward strand.
ACCCCTGAGTTCATCAAGCCCACCATGGACCTGGCCAGCCCTGAGGCGGCTCCCGCTGCCCCCACTGCCCTGCCCAGCTTCAGCACCTTCATGGATGGCTACACAGGAGAGTTTGACACCTTCCTCTACCAGCTGCCAGGAACAGTCCAGCCGTGCTCCTCAGCCTCTTCCTCGGCCTCCTCCACATCCTCTTCCTCAGCCACCTCCCCTGCCTCTGCCTCCTTCAAGTTCGAGGACTTCCAGGTGTACGGCTGCTACTCCGGCCCCTTGAGCGGCCCAGTGGATGAGGCCCTGTCCTCCAGCGGCTCTGACTACTATGGCAGCCCCTGCTCGGCCCCGTCACCGTCCACGCCCAGCTTCCAGCCGCCCCAGCTCTCTCCTTGGGACGGCTCATTCGGCCATTTCTCGCCCAGCCAGACTTACGAAGGCTTGAGGGCATGGACAGAGCAGCTGCCCAAAGCCTCTGGGCCCCCACAGCCTCCAGCCTTCTTTTCCTTCAGCCCTCCCACCGGTCCCAGCCCCAGCCTGGCCCAGAGCCCCCTGAAGTTGTTCTCTTCACAGGCTGCCCACCATCTGGGGGAGGGAGAGAGCTATTCTGTGCCGACGACGGCCTTCCCATGCTTGGCACCCACTTCCCCACACCTTGAGGGCTCGGGGATACTGGATGCACCCATGACTTCAACCAAAGTCCGGAGCGGGGCCCCAGGTGGAAGTGAAGGCCGCTGTGCTGTGTGTGGGGACAATGCATCGTGCCAGCATTACGGTGTCCGCACCTGCGAGGGCTGCAAGGGGTTCTTCAAGGTACTGCGTGGCCCTGGGTGGGGCTTTTTACAGGAAATGGAGAGAGGCTAGCCTCTCATCCCATTGGGACCTGTGGTAGACCCCTGGGTTCTCCTCCCAGCCAAGTCCTGTCCTGTAGGATGGGCTCAGGCCTGCCAGGTGGGCTGCCTTCCTGGAGACCCATAATGCCAGGGCTGGAACCTTTCATTCACCAGGACACTCAGGGGCCCATGGGGATGCAGAGAGCTGGAGTGAGCCGTGAGATATGGGCTGGAGGGGTGCCTGGCCAGCCTCTGGTTTTCCTCTGCCTGTCTTCCCCTAACTCAAGGTTCTAGTGGGAAGGGGTGCCCCCAGGCTCTCGTGTTCCTGGCGTGGGATGAAAGGATCCCGGCAGAGGGTTTGGTTCTTGAGGGCTGGGGGTGGACTTGGGAACAGGCTGTGTGTTTGTTAGCTTCCTGTCCCCACCCCCATCCCCTTGGCCCTCTCCTGTCTGCCCCAGGGAGAGGGCAGGCGGACAACGCCCGTGAAAAAATACAGGTGTTTGGATTGCTGGGGAGACCTTGGCCCCCAATATTGCGTCTTGGGATCTTCCTTGGGGGAGAAACCTCCTCCAGTGTCTTCAAGACTTTTCTCTCCCCCCAACCCCCTATCTCTCCCTCCCTTGCCACCCAAATGTTAGAAAAATAGCTGTGAACAGAGAGTGCTTTTGTCTGCAATGGCAGCAGGATCTGGACAGTCCCCTCCTCTGGGCTCCCCCCTCCCCACCCCACACTCTGACAGCCTGTTCCGTGTTGCCCCCCCACCCAGCGCACAGTGCAGAAAAACGCCAAGTACATCTGCCTGGCCAACAAGGACTGCCCTGTGGACAAGAGGCGGCGAAACCGCTGCCAGTTCTGCCGCTTCCAGAAGTGCCTGGCCGTGGGCATGGTGAAGGAAGGTGTGTGGCTGGGGTGCGGCCCAGCAGGGCGAGGGTAGGCTTGAGTGGGGTAGGACCCCAGGGCCCTCAGGCTTCTGCCCTGGATGACCCAGGGGAGGACACATCTTATTTCCATTCCCCCTCTGAACCCCAGGCCTTAGAGGGAGGCAGCTTCCACCTGCCTGGATCGTGAGGGTGGTGGCTGGGCGGGGGGTCCCTGTAGGGTACCTTGGATCTCAGGGGCTCTGGGTCCTAGGGACTTGGTGGGCTGTGTCTCAGCAGTGGTGTGCATGGCTTGGGCTGAGAGGCCCTTCCTTAGATCCCTTCCTTCCTCACCCCTACCCATTCCTTTGCAGTCGTCCGAACAGACAGCCTGAAGGGGCGGAGGGGCCGGCTACCTTCAAAACCCAAGCAGCCCCCGGATGCCTCCCCTGCCAATCTCCTCACCTCCCTGGTCCGTGCACACCTGGACTCAGGGCCCAGCACTGCCAAACTGGACTACTCCAAGGTGAGGCCCCGCCTGCCCCATCCCTCGCCTGCCTTGGGGAGGGCTGGTGTGAGCACACGGGATGCCTTTGTGCATATTAGGAGAGCTACCCCCTCTGGAAGAACTGAATGAGAAAGGAAGTTTAAAAAGGAAAGAAAGAAAAGCTACCTCCTCCAGTTCAACAGATCAAAGAGAGGAGCCCCCTCTGGGGTGAGAAGATGGGAAAATGCACCCCTTCAGGCAGGTGGCCAGTTAGAAAAATGTGTCCTTCTGGCAGCTGCAGCTCTGGGTTAATATGTGAGACTTGGCAAGCAAGAGCCTGGGGTGGATCTCAGGGCCACTACCACTCCCGGGATCTGGCATCCAAGTGTCTGACACAGCCGTACGTGGCGGTGGGTGCAGGACCCTGCCTGGGGTACGTGGCGGTGGGTACAGGGCCCTGCCTGGGGTGCTAACCCAACTGGACCATCCTTTCAGTTCCAGGAGCTGGTGCTGCCCCACTTTGGGAAGGAAGACGCTGGTGATGTGCAGCAGTTCTACGACCTGCTTTCCGGTTCCCTGGAGGTCATCCGCAAGTGGGCGGAGAAGATCCCTGGCTTTGCGGAGCTGACATTGGCTGACCAGGACCTGTTGCTGGAGTCAGCCTTCCTGGAGCTCTTCATCCTCCGCCTGGCATACCGGTGAGCTGCCCACTGACTGCCCAGCCCCCTTCCCTCATATACCTGCCTGTAAGCCACCCTGATCGCTCTTCAACCCATCTGCCTCCTAGGTCTAAGCCAGGCGAGGGCAAGCTCATCTTCTGCTCAGGCCTGGTATTGCACCGGCTGCAGTGTGCCCGTGGCTTCGGCGACTGGATTGACAGCATCCTGGCCTTCTCAAGGTCCCTGCACAGCTTGGTTGTCGATGTCCCTGCCTTCGCCTGCCTGTCTGCTCTTGTCCTCATCACCGGTGAGTGACCAGCGCCACACCAAGTCCAAGGGAGTAGGTGTCAGGGAGTTGACTGGTCCTCAGGAGGGCAGAGGGCACTGTCCCAGGGAGTTTGGTGGGCTGGGATCTAGCATTTTCTGGCTCCTGGGCCATACTGACAGTAAAGTAGGGACCACAGGAGCTGGAGACGGGCTCAGCTGCTTCCAGCTCTAAAGCTTAAGACAGCCTTTAGCCCCATACTGCCCAGGATATACACGGCAGGTGTCATGTATGTGGCCTAGGGTATTGGTTTGTTTTTAAAACCTTCCTGTCGATTACGCTGCATATATAAAAGTACATGGATGGTAAATTTTCATAAACTGCACTTACCTAACCAGCACCTTGGTCAAGAAAGAGCACATAACTGCCCTCCAGAACCCATTATTGTGCCCCTTCCAGTCATTTGCCCTCCCCAAGGGTAACCACTACTCTGGTTTCTCTTTTTTATTTTAAGAAATTAAAAAATAAGTAAGATGAGATCTCACTATGTTATCCAGGCTGGTCTCGAACTCCTGGGCTCAAGAGGTCCTCCTGCCTCGGCCTCCTAAAGTGCTGTGATTACAGGCATGCGCCACTGCGCCCGGCCCTTCATTGTGACTTCTGACAGTGCAGATCAGATTGGCCATGCCTGTTTTGGACTTATGTAAATGTAGTTCTGCAGGATGGAATCTGAATGCAGAGCTTTTCAGGTCTTTGTTTTTTTTTTCTTTTTTTGAGACAGAGTCTCACTCTGTTGCCAGTCTGGAGTGCAGTGAGTGCAGTGGCACGATCTTGGATCACTACAACCTCTGCCTCCTGGGTTCAAGCAATTCTCCTGCCTCAGCCTCCCGAGTAGCTGGGACTACAGCTGGGCAGCACCATGCCCTGCTAATTTTTGTATTTTTAGTAGAGACGGGGTTTCACCATGTTGGCCAGGATGGTCTCAATCTCTTAACATTGTGATCCACCCACCTCGGCCTGCCAGAGTGCTGGGATTACAGGCGTGAGCCACCGCACCCAGCCACCTCTCTTTGTTTTTTAAAGCAAAGAATCCACCCTCATTCCTTTTTTTCACTTAAATTGCACAGGGGACTCAACTATATAGCACACAATCAGAGGTACTCTGCGCTGAGGGAGTGCTGAATTCTGAGGCTGGGGCTTCTCAGAACGGTCTAGATTTAAAAAACCCAATGGTCTAGCCAGAAAACCTAGGTTAGGATTTTACTTCCTGTTTGAGACCTTGGGCAAGTCATTAACCTCCTGGGCCTCAGGTTCTCACTTGGAGCATGAGAATCATGAGGGTTATTGGTTCTCAGCCTTGTGATGATGCTTACTAATGCCAACATCTGAATGTGCTTTTGTGAAGTACCAGCAGAGCATGAGGGTTGGCCAGGAGCAGCAGTTTTAGGGGCCTAGGGGAGGCCGGAGCTTTGGGGCCTGGTTCTCAGATGTGGGGCTAATTCTGTACCCTCCCCGCAGACCGGCATGGACTGCAGGAGCCACGGCGGGTGGAGGAGCTGCAGAACCGCATTGCCAGCTGCCTGAAGGAGCACGTGGCGGCTGTGGCAGGTGAACCCCAGCCGGCCAGCTGCCTGTCACGTCTGCTGGGCAAACTGCCCGAGCTGCGGACCCTGTGCACCCAGGGCCTGCAGCGCATCTTCTACCTCAAGCTGGAGGACTTGGTGCCCCCTCCGCCTATCATCGACAAGATCTTCATGGACACACTGCCCTTCTGACCCCCGTCTGGGAACACACGTGCACATGTGCACTCTCATACGCCACCCCACGTGCCTTTAGTCCACGGACCCCCAGAGCACCCCCAAGCCTGGGCTTGAGCTGCAGAATGACTCCACCTTATCACCTGCTCCAGGAGGTTTGCAGGGATCTCAAGCCCTCGGGGAGGGGGATGCATTCATGGGGGTGACCCCACGATTTGTCTTACCCCGCAGCCCGGCCCTGGCCTTTATGTTTTTTGTAAGATAAACCGTTTTTAACACATACTGCCGTGCTGTAAATAAGCCCAGTGCTGCTGTAAATACAGGAAGAAAGAGCTTGAGGTGGGAGTGGGGTGAGGAGGAAGGGACGGGCTCCACCAGCCTGGGCAGCCTTTCCAGCCTCCTGCTGGCTCTCTCTTCCTACCCTCCTTCCACATGTACATAAACTGTCACTCTAGAAAGAAGACAAATGACAGATTCTGACATTTATATTTGTGTATTTTCCTGGATTTATAGTATGTGACTTTTCTGATTAATATATTTAATATATTGAATAAAAAATAGACATGTAGCTGGAACTGGGATCAGTGTGTCTCTGATGCTCCCTTTCCCCTCTCCCACCAGGCACACCCCGTCATTACATAAGAGGTGGGTTGCTTGAGATGAAACTTGGATATTACCAGCCTGAGCTATCAGGCCTCAGTGTACTCATTTGTAAAGGGTGGATAATAATGACACCTGCTTCACAAGGTTGTTATGCAAAGCTCTTAGACTAATTTCTAGCACGTGGGACGCCTCCACTAGACGTTCCTGGCTCAATGCTGGGGCCTGCAGTGGCTGACTAGCCCAGGGATTACTGCAGGGCCCTATAGCCTTGGCTGTAGATCTCAGGGTTGTCACAGTTCCTAACCTGGACACATTATTCTCTGATTCTTGATTTCTACATCCATAAAACAGGAATAGACCCAGCCTCACATAGCTTTTAGGATCAGAGGATTGTGTGTGTAATGCTTAGCTTGGGCTGGGTTGAAGTAAGCCCAAATTGGTAATAAGTAGCTGTTGTATTCAGTTTTTTGTTTTTTTTTTTTTTTTTTTTGAGACAGAGTTTCGCTCTTGTTTCCCAGGCTGGAGTGCAGTGGCACAATCTTGGCTCACTGCAACCTCTGCCTCCTGGGTTCAAGTGATTCTCCTGCCTCAGCCTCCTGAGTAGCTGGGATTACAGGCATGTAGCACCATGCCCAGCTAATTTTGTATTTTTGTAGAGACGGGGTTTCTCCATGTTGGTCAGGCTGGTCTCAAACTCCCGACCTCAGGTGATCCGCCCACCTCAGCCTCCCAAAGTGCTGGGATTACAGATGTGAGCCACTGCACCCGGCCTTGTATTCAGTTTTTTAACATCCCCATTCTCAACATTCATCCCCACTCTCCTGCCACCCCAACAAGAGGATCCAGGGAGCTGGTGGCCCTCACCTTCTCAGCAAGAAGATTGTACTGAGGTCCCTACCTGTGCCCGTGTCCCCATGTAGGCCCTCCAACCCCAGGCTCATAAGTTTAGTCAGCTGGCTTGAAATGCAGATTCCTGGGATCTACACCTAGAGACTCAGGTTTGGGGAGGCAAGGGGGCCCATGAACTTAGACTGTTAGCAAGTACCCCAGTGCTTGTGATGCAGGTGGTCTGGGGCCACCGTTTTGAGAAACACAAACCCAGATGGACCCAACCAGAGGCCCACAGGATTTTGTCACCATGCAGGTCCCGGCACCCTTCCTGTGCTCAGTGCTTGCCTGACCTCACTGTTTTCCTTCTCTAGGACCTGGTGAGAGCCCTGAAGGCAGTGACTTCTCAGCTGTTCCTCGTGGCCCTTGGCCCAGGACTCCTGATCTCCACCTCCATGGCCCCTGGGAACTGGCTGGCTGAGGGGTCGGCCCCTACTGGATGGGGCCCAATAGAATAGGGCTCGGCTGTGGATGAGGGGAAGCAAGGGCCTTCCCCGGTGCTCCAGCCACAGCTTGCAGGGAGCCCCCATCCACTCACCCTCACTTGGGTTCTGGGAGCACAGTCCAGCCTCAGGCCTGCTGAAGGGTCCGTGTGAGGCTGGAGTAGGGAGACAGACGAAGGCCCCGCCCCTGGGACTGATGCTCCCAGCAGTGCTGTGGACTTCCAAGCCTGTATCCCTGGCATCACACCCCTCCCCGGCGCCTGACTCCTGAGCGAGCCTTTGTCAGCTGTACCTGCACCTGATGACACAGAGTCGTCAGTAGGTGGGCTTCTGTTTGCAGGCCTGCCTCCAACTCCATGCTGCTCTCTGAGAAGCCCCTCCTCCTCACCGAGCCTCAGTTTCCCATCTGTTGAATGGGGAGGTGAGACTGGTTAGGAGCAAAGCTTGCTGGGAAAGCTCCTGCCGGCCAGCTGGACCGAGTCCTTCTCCTTTGGGTGACTCGCCTCCAGCTCCCTGCCTGTAACACAGACAGACGTAGGGAAAGGACAGGCTGCTGGGGAAGGCAAGAGGGCTGCTCAGAGGCTCAGGGAGGGGCCAGGGCTGGGAGTGGGGTGGGGCCGAGGGATCATCTCTGTATTTACAGACGAGGCTAGCAGGTAGATAGCAGAGTCCACCCCGGTAGACTATTTTCATCTGACACTTGTGATTTCCAGCTCTTGCTGCCATCCCATGAGGACAGCCTGGCTATCCGCACCTCACAGGGGCACCATGGGAGAATGGTGAAAGCAAGGACCCTGGAGCCCTTGGGCTGGGTTTGCATCTTGGCTCCAGCTCTTACTAGCTGAGTGATTTGGGGCAGGTTAGTTCACCTTGCTGTGTCTCAGTGTTTTCACCTAGAAATGAGAAAATGAATCTATTTTATGAAGTTGCTATAAAGATTATAGAAGTGAATACATACGAAGTGTTTCTCACAGTGCCTGGCACATAGCAAGCATCCAGTAAATATTAGCTATTGTTTTTACAAAGGAGAAGAATTCATTTCAGAGAGAGGATATGTCTCTTTCCCAAGGTCACCTGGCTTGTGAGTAGCTGAGCCGGGTGCTTCTGGCTACTTCACCACTAGGTCTCCCTGCCCAGGGCCTCAAAAATAAGAAGCTCCATTGATATTGGTTCCTTTTCGGGACCCTGGCAATTAGGGTACGGGCTGGGGGGCTGGTTCCTCCAGCCCCACCCTGCCCCACCCTGCCCCGCCCAAGGGTTGGAGGCCAGAGGCAGGCCCTTTCTTTCCACTCAGCAACTGGAAGAACTGGCCTCCAAGTCTTGCTAAAGGATGGGAGGGCAAACAAGGGGGCATTGAGCCTGATGGGGCCTCACAATGACTGCTCTGTCCAGGCTGGCCGGGGGCTGGGCCCATTTCCGATGGGGACAATAGTCAAAAGGCAGTGACGCCGGCAGGGCCTGGAATCCCAGGCGGGATTTTCCAGGGCCTCAAAGTCTGCTGTTTGTCCTTACGCAGAGACCCAGGAAGGCTGCCTCTCTGTCTCCCCCACCCCACCCACGCTGGGCCCAGTGCCCAGGGGCCCTGGCCCCCTCCCCAGCCCTGAGGTGCCACTGTGACTCGGGAGGGGTGGCTTTGAGGTCTGGGGACTGAGGTGGAGCTCTGCACCCCGGGGGTCTGTGCCTGTAGCCCTTCCCGGGGGCCAATGTGGAGGAAGCTGCCCCACACCTGGGCTCTAGCCACCTGGTCTCAATTATGGAGGGAGGTGGTAAGGGTCAGCCTCCAGGAGGTGAGAAGCTCTTGAAGGTCATGGGTGACCGTGATATAATGGAGTGTCCTGTCCACATGGCCTGCTCCGAGCACCCAGCACGCTCAGCTGTGTGGTGGCGGCTCTGCTGCTGCAGAGAGCAGCGTGAGAGAGACTTGTCAGAGGCCGCTGTGTGGTCCCTGGACAGTCAGCAGTGACATCCTCTTGCAGCTATGAGGCAGTTGTGCCAGACACGTCAGAGTCGGGCCCTGGTGAGGCAGTGCTGAGGGGCCTTGTGTGAACTGGGCCTGGAATCCTAAGAGAGTTGTAGCTTGGACATCTGGACGAGTTCCAGCCCCTCTCCCAAAGTCCCTGGCTGCAGGAGAGCCCCAGGGCCACTGGGCCTCCTCAGAGGATGAGGTTGAAGGGGTAAGCCCCTGTCCATCTGGCATCCAGCCCTGCCAGGGCCTGGCCTTGCAGCCTCATAGCTCTGGGGGCAGCTGCTCCGTCTTCCCTGGGGCAGCCAGTGCTCAGATCCAGGCTGCAGTCTCTGCCCCAAACCTCTGCCTCCATCCTTGCTCCAGCCTCAGGCTCTCAGGCCTCTTCCTGGGCCCCAGGCTGGGAGACTGTCGGGTTTGGCCTAGGCTGGCCAGTGGGAGTTTGAAACCTCCAGCCTCCGATGGTGAGTACAGGAAGGAGTCAGTGCAAAGTAGAGGAAAAGCCCTTTTCAGTTCCCAGTATCTCCTTCTCCACACAAGCCAGAGACCTTCTCAGGGCAGGAGGCACATTTTCGGGTCCCCAGCTAGACTTGGAGCCTGCGGGAAGCCTATGGGCCCCTGGAGGCCTTAGCCTTGGCATCCACATCCTGCCTGCCACTCCTGGGCCCCTGCTCTGTTCATCCTCCCCAGCACCCTGGCTCCCCGTCGCCTCCTCCTGGGCCCTGACCCTGCCAGGCCAGGGGTGCCACTTGAGGTCTCCTCAAGGTCTGACCCAGGTGCTGGCACTGTCCAGCCCCAACTCAGGACCATAAATCAGGCCTGGCATGGCTGCAGGGGCTGGGGGTGGCAGCTGGGACAGGAGGGGAGTGCGGGGGGGCCTGTCCGGGTACATGCTGTGTTAGCAGGGAGCAGTGCCCAGCTGCAAGCCAGGCGGGCAGGGTGCTGACTGTCGCTATGCTCCTAGCCTGGAGAACATCAGAGGGAAGAGGCCTCCAACCAGGGAACCCAGCCTTGGCATAGCCACGCAGGAAACCTGGACTCCATCCCAGGGCCCCAGGTAGCTGGGATACCATGAGGACAGATAGAGAGATGCCCCCTGCCCCACAAGAAATCAGAGACAGAAAAACAGCTCCTAGAGGCAGAGACAGAGACTCCCTTATCAAGGGTGGGTAAACAGCCCCTCAACCTTTTGCAAGCACAGTAGTCCAGAATCTCCTACCTTAAAGAATGACAGATACTCTGAACAGCCCTCAAAGGAACAGAGCTTGCAGCAAGGAGAGACAGTCCCGCACCCCCGAGGGACTGATGCACAGAAATAAAGCCTGGCCCCTACCCCAACTTGGCCAGACAAACACAGACCTTTCTGGAAATAAAAAGGCACACAACCCTGCCCCAACATGGACAGATCCCTGGGTCCTCAGGAGAACGAACAGTACACAGGCCGCTCCCAGCCTGCTCCTGGTCTCCAGGCTGCCTGGTGAGGTTGGCAGGTTGGGGCTGGAGGTGCCCCTTTCTCATGCTCTGCTACTCTTTCATCCGCCCAGCCATTTTCCCTGTCAGGGAGGGTGGGGGCTGGAAGTGACATCCCAGAAAGGGTGGGAGGTCGAAGAGCCGCTGCCCGCGATCCCAAGGGGCAGATGTCAGAGGGGGACAGCTCGTCCTCCTCACCCCTGCAGCCTGCCCAGGCAGGAGGGTCAGCAGGCAGGGTGCTGGCTTTCCAGTCAGCCTGGCCACGGTCAGGAGCCCCGGCCTGACGTCAGTCGCACTCATTGTTGTTGCTGGGGCTTGAGTCACTCCCTGTGACGCCACTGGGGTCAGCTCTGGAGCGGCTGGGGTGGCTTGCAGGGGCAGCTTTGGGGCTCCACTCTTCCCTGGGCACACACCAGGATGAGTTGGGGCCATCCGAGGCCACGCTCACCATGCAAAGCCAGCTGCCTGCTCCCAAGGTCTTGGGTTGGCCTTCAAGGTCTCCCCACAGGCCTTTGCTGCAGGCATGGCTCAGACAGTCTCAGCCAGTCGCCTGTCTGCTTGGCGGCCGTGGCTCTAGGCTCTGGCTGAAAAGTCTGCCCTCTCTATTCTTGCCTCTCTCACCCAGAACCCTCAGTTTCCACTCTCTGCCCCTGCCCCCACCCCGTGCTTTTTCCTTCTCCCTTCTCCAGGAAGGCTTCCTAGAATAATTCCCACTTCTTCCTGGAATCAGCCCCCTTCCCTGCCATCTCCTTAGCTTGCTGCCCGGTGCTCTCTCAAGCTGTCTTGGTTTTCTCCTGGTGCCTGGGACTTGCTGAGAGCAGGGCTTGGGACTCTTCTTCACTCTGAATGTGTCACTTTCTATTTTGTTTTTCTGAGACAGAGTCTCGCTCTGTCCCCAGGCGGGAGTGCAGTGGTGCTGTCTCGGCTCACTGCAACCTCCACCTCCTGGTTTCAAGCAATTCTCCTGCCTCAGCCTCCTGAGTAGCTGGGATTACAGGTTTCTGCCACCATGCCCAGCTGATTTTTGTATTTGTAGCAGAGATAGGGCTTCACCACGTTGGCCAGGCTGGTCTCAAAACTCCTGACCTCAAGTGATCCATATGCCTTGGCCTCCCGAAGTGCTGGGAATACAGGCGTGAACCACTGTGCCTGGCCTAAATGTGTCACTTTCTATTTCAGGCAACCAGCATCTCTCCATCCTGGCCCTCCTGGGCCCCCACAAAACCTGCTGCTGTTTCTTTCATACCACATGTTGGGTTTTCTTACCCACAGGTATCTCCTGGTCCACCTCCTCTGAAGACTCTGAGCTCCCAGAGGGCTAGAACTGTGACTTGCCCCCCTTGTCATCACAAGGTATTATGAGCGCCTGGCATGTGGACAGTTCCATATGTGTGGCATGAATGAATGAATGGTCGATGAAACCTTGATCATCAGAGATAGGGGCATAGAATGAGAGAATTCATCCCATACGGTCCCAGTTTTTCATCACTCCCGCCCCTCCCTGATAGGACTACTCAGAGGGGCTGGGACCCAGGGTCTGAGTTGCAATGAGAATTTCCCTGCAAGAATTCAGGGAGGTAGGAAGAGGCAAGTGTTGGTCAGCACGTGAGATAAAGAGGTGGGGGGACTCACCCTTCCTTATGTCTCTACCCCAGCAGGCAAGGCTCCATGGAAAGCGTGGGTTCTGGAGTGGGAACATAAGTGGGTGAAAAGACTGCTGGAAGGAGGGAAGAGTGGCTGCATGGCCTTGCACGTGTACCAGTCAGGGTTTGCCAGTGAAACAGAAGCGGTGGGACAGAGACACAAATATGTATTATATACAGAGATCTTCTCCCCCCATGTATATCTGCAGGGAGAAAGAGAGGGGTTTATTATTATTATTATTATTTTTGAGGCAGAGTCTCTCTCTGTCTCCCAGGCTGGAGTGCAGTGGCGCGATCTCCACTCACCACAACCTCCGCCTCCCGGACTCAAGCAGTTCTCCTGCCTCAGCCTCCTGAGTGGCTGGGATTACAGGTGTGCACCACTGTGCCAGGCTAATTTTTGTATTTTTAATAGAGACGGAGTTTTGCCATGTTAGGCAGGCTGGTCTTGAACTCCTGACCTCAGGTGATCTGCCCACCTCGGCCTCCCAAGGTGCTGGGATTAGAGGCGTGAGCCACCGTGCCTGGCTGAGAGGGGTTTATTACAAAGAACTGGGTGACAAGTTCTAAGATCTGAAGTCAGGAGAGCTGCTGGTGTCATTTCAGTCTCGAGACCCAGGAGAAACCGATACCTGAAGGCATTTGGAGTCTGAAGGCAGGAAAAGACTGATGTGCCAGCTCTAAGGCAGTCAGGCGGGAGTTCCCCTTACTCACTGGAGGGTCAACCTTTTTATTCTACTAGGCCTTCAGCTGACCGGATAAAGCCCCTCCACTCTGGGGAGGAAAATCCGCTTCACTCAGTCTGCCAATTCCAATGTTAGTCTCATCAGAACACCGCAGGATCATACTTAACCAAATGTCTGGGCACCCTGTGTCCCAGTCAAGTTGACACATAAAATTAAGCATCACGGCAAACCACTATGCATCACTATGTATCACTGGGCTTCAGTTACAGTATCAGTAAATCAGAGAGTGGGGTGATGGGGAGGTGGATTGTATCTACTTTGAAAGGTACTTGGAGAAATCAGCAAAATAGGGCCTGTGAGTGTGGGCATGGTACCTAGTAAGGCTCAATGACTGGTAGTGATGATGATGATGATGATGTCAGGCTAGTGGTAGCAAAGGGCTCTGAGATAGAGTGTCTCAGTGTCTAGAGAGATCAGTCACCCCCTTACTCACTGGCAGTCCCTGGGGGTAGGCTCTGGCACCTCCTCCACCCCAGGACTGGTTCCAACCTCCCTTGATTCCCTCTCCTTCAGCTCCTTACAGAGCCTTCCCTCTCAATATTTCCTCCTGATTGCCTTCTGGTTTTCTGCAGCCTCCTGAAGAGGTTGCTGGTCTGCAGGGCAGGCAGCTTTCTCTTTCTCCCAAGAGAGGCACCCATACCTGGGATAAGAGGCAAGGGCTGAAAAAGGGCAGAACCGTGGGGAGGAAGGAAAGAGGACAGGGAACGGATGATGGGGGAAGGTCAGCCAGAGCAGGAGCTCGTGCAGCCGGCTTTGGAAGAACTGAGCAGGAGCAGGAAGGCTGAGGGTGACGTGGTGACAGTGGTGTGCTGGAGCCAGCTGGTACTGGCCCTCAGGAGCTGATTCTAACCCTGACAATCAAGATGCAATCATCCATCCATTCTGGACTCTGCATTCAGTGATGTCTTGTTGCTTGAAATCAGGTATGGTAGAAAATGGGCAAATGCTACAAATCAAGGCATTTCCCCTACCCGAGAGCAGGTGTGAAGTATTTACCAGGATACCACTCATGGGTGGAGGTGTATTGGAGAGTGCTGGAGCATAGGAAAGAGTTGGCTGAAGAAGCCAGCCAGAAAGAGAGCTCCTGTGCCCCTGCAGTGGTAAACAGACTTGGATTTGAACTCCAGGCTCTGTTATTTACTGAGTGACCTTGGGCAACTTACTTATCCTCTCCCAGCATCACTTTCTTTTATTTTCTTTCTTTTTCTTTTTTTTTTTGAGACGGAGTCTCGCTCTGTCGCCCAGCCTGGAGTGCAGTGGCGCAATCTCCGCTCACTGCAACCTCCACCTCCCAGATTCAAGCAATTCTCCTGCCCCAGCCTCCCAAATAGCTGTGATTACAGGCGAGGGCCACCACTCCTGGCTAATTTTTTGTATTTTTAGTAGAGATAGGGTTTTCACCATGCTGACCGAGCTGGTCTCAAACTCCTAACCTCGTGATCCCCCTGCCTCTGCCTCCCAAAATGCTGGAAATACAGGTGTGAGCCACTACGCTCAGCACTTTTTTTTTTCCTAAGATGAAGTGTCACTCTGTCGCCCAGGCTGGAGTGCAGTGGCATGATCTCTACTCACTGCCACCTCTGCCTCCCGGCTTCAAGCAATTCTCCTGCCTCAGCCTCCTGAGTAGCTGGCACTACAGGTGTGTGCCACTACTCCTAGCTAATTTTTTTGTATTTTTAGTAGAGACAGGGTTTCACCATGTTGGTTAGGCTGGTGACCCCAAATGATCCACCTGCCTTGGGCTCCCAGTGTTGGGATTACAGGCGTGAGCCACCGCACCCAGCCCAATTTCTTATCTATGTTGCAGGATTGATTAGAATCAGGTTTAAATTTATATGTACATATATATGGTATTTAAAATCATGACCATTCCCACCTAATAAATGTTATCTGTTATATCTATTATTGTTTTGGGAGATAAAAGCACGTGTTAGAAAAATAAGCTTTTTTTTTTTTTTTTTTTTTTTTTTGAGACAGGTCTCCAGCTGAGATTGCACCAGACTGGAGCGCCGTGGTGCAATCTCAGCTCATTGCAACCTCCACCTCCCAGGTTCAAGCAATTCTTCTGCCTCAGCCTCCCAAGTAGCTGGGATTACAGGTGCCCACCACCAAGCCTGGCTAAATTTTCTTTTTTTTTTGAGGTGGAGTCTCGCTCTGTAGCCCAGGTTGGAATGCAGCGGTGTGATCTCAGCTCACTGCAACCTTCACCTCCCAGGTCCTGGTTCAAGCAATTCTCCTACCTCAGCTTCCCAAGTAGCTGGGATTACAGGCATGAACCACCATGCCCAGCTAATTTTTGTATTTTTTAGTAGAGATGGGGTTTCACCATGTTGGCCAGTCTGGTCTTGAACTCCAGACCTCGTGATCCGCCCACCTTGGCCTCCCAAAGTGCTGGGATTACAGGTGTGACCCACCATGCCTGGCTTTTTTTTTTTTTTTTTTCTTTTGAAGAGAGGATCTTACTCTGTCATCCAGCCTGGAGTGCAGTAATGTGATTATGGCTCACTGCAGCCCCAACCTCCTGGGCTCAAGTGATCCTCCACCTCAGCCTCTGAAGTAGCTGGGACTACAAGGGTACACCAACACGTCCAGCTAATTTTTAAATTTTTATTTCAAAGATGGGAGAGTCTCACTATGTTGACTAGGCTGGTCTTGAACTCCTGGCCTCAGGTAATGCTCCATCCTCAGCTTCCCGAAGGGTTGGGATCACAGGCCTGAGGTAACCCAGTGGCCAGAAAACAGCATCCTAATCCCTAAGTAACATCTTTAGAGTGCCTCCTATTGGAGGTGCGTGCATTAGCAGAGCTCTCTAACCCCTGTCTGCTCCTGGCTTACAACTTACATGGAGAACCAGACACGCTCCAGGAAGTTACACAACACTAAAAGTACACTTGTATTGATATTACACTTTACAGGTCACAAAAATCTTTCATATGAGTTATCTCCTGTGATCCTCACAACAGCCCCCTGTTTATAGAGAGCATCAGAAAGGATGAGTGATGTCAAGGGTCACGCAGAGAAGCAATGGCTGAATTACAAGTCTCCAAAGGACTGTCACCAGATTGGTCACCGTGGAGTACCAAGTAGTGCTGCTGTATAAAGGCAACACTTCGAGATGAAGCCCTTTCTCCAGCATCTGTGTGGGTGGGAGGCCGGGGATGCAGTCTATTATGCACATTGAACAAGCTCAAGTTTTGCCATCCACTGGGCGCCCTACAGCACAGCGGTGTGGGCTCATCTCTAGGATCTCTGTCTACGGGGTACGCCCCTCATCTTGTGGAGATCGGTGCCCCTTCCAGGCCTCTCAGTCTGGACTGAGTTGGGCACATATCTGCGTTCACAGGCAGGGCTCGCAGCCGATGACTCCGCTCGGCCTAGGGAGGCGGCCGAGAGCCCATCGGGCTCCTTCCTTCCCTCCTGTCTCTATGGCGGAAGTGAGTTGTCCCGGCCGAAACACCACAGCGATCTCAGTGGTGGGCTGAATGGACTCGTTCACATGAGGGGGATCTTCCTCACCATCAAATCTTAGAATCCGAGAAAGAACCACGAAAGGAGTAGCCACAAGATCAGAGAGCAACGCATGACTATCTGTATATGCTCCTGTGACTACGCGGACGATGCGGCCGCTGCATGCGCGCGGAGGCCCGGCCAGCTGGGCAGGTGCCCCCTCCGGAGCTGCGGGATCAGGTGAGCCTCCCGGCGCGCTAGGGGCGGCGCGGCTTCCGGTCCCGGCTCAGTCTCCGACCCGGGTAGTCTAGAGCCTGCTGGGAGAGCGTTGGCATCTGAGAGGCGGGTCGTGGACGGGGTTAGGGGAGGTGGGACCTGTTTTAACCGTCTGGCTCCTCTCCTGTGCAGGCGTGGGCATCCCCTGGGCTGGCGGAACGAGGGTGCTTCTCCAGCTTCCGAGTCCGGCCAGCCTGGGCGCGGGGCGCCGCCCCCGAGACACCCGAGGAGTCCAGTCCTCCCTGGTTTCCTTGGACGGTGGAGGTTCGCGCGTAGTGGCGGCGAGAGGTACGGGACCCGGGCGGGCATTCCTTCCTGCTTCCCTCCCGAGTCTCTTGATAGAAAGCCAAGTAGCTTTCTGTTTTTTTCCTTTCAGCCTGTCTCTTGTGGCTCAGCGCCGCGGGGAGGTTGACGCATACCTGCGGAGGTCGCACCTGGGCCTGAGGAGGAGGAGGAAGGGCATGAGCCGAGCCTGAGGAATCCGTGGTCCCGACTCTACACTCCAGGTGGGAATGGGCGTACGCTGCCCTCCAGCCAGGCTTGAGAAGGCAGCTGTTAGCTTCTGCCCCTCGGGGGGACCAGAGGGATGAGACTTTTCAGACTCTAATCTGGTGGGCCCTGCTGCTTATTGCTCACTGTGGGGCAGGGGGCAAGGTTTTCCCAGACCAAATGTGGCTGCTGTGGGAAGGAGAATGGGGTTGGTCAGGACAGACTTCTTGGAGGAGTGGATCCTAAAATAGCACGTAGAATGAGGGAGGAGCCCGGGCTTAGGGCAAAAGTGAGCTGTTTGGGTTGTATGAATGATTGTGGGGGACACAAGAGGGAGAAGTCGTGGAAGAAAGGGAGCCAGACCAGAGCCAAGAGTCTCTAGATGGGAAGAAACTGCTGGATGGAGTTAAAATAGAGGGGGAAACGAGCAAGAGAGCCTTTCTCTCTCTCTTTTTTTTTCCTTTTTTTGAGACAGATTCTTGCTCTGTTCCTCAGGCTGGAGTGCAGTAGTGCAGTAGTGCAGTCTAGGCTCACTGCAACCTCTGCCTCTCAGGTTCAAGCGATTCTTCTGCCTCAGCCTCCCAAGTAGCTGGGAGTACAGGCGCCACCACCATGCCTGGCTAATTTTTGTATTTTTAGTAGAGACGGGGTTTCACCATATTGGCCAGGCTGGTCTCAAACTCCTGACCTTGTGATCTGCCTGCCTCGGCCTCCCAAAGTTGGGATTACATGCATAAGCCACCATGCCCAGCTGCCCTTCTCATTCTTGTTGCAAGCGTGTATGATAAACTAATTCAGCAACCCCTGGAAGAACCTGGAATTACTGGTTTGGGATGAATTGAGCAGTAGTTTTGTACTAGGTACTAGGAATTACCACTGTAGTGATGAATATAGTCTCTGCCGTATAAACACAATATAGGAATTGTCTGCCTAGTGGTAGAGACAAAAACAAAACATGATCGTGCTTGATACCTGATTGCCAGGTGAGAGGCAGAACTGGCCTGATCTCTGCGCAGTCCAGAGACTGCTGTCCTGTATCCTGTGCTGAGCACCAGTTTAAAAGGGGCAGAGATGGCCAGGCATGGTGCCTCATGCCTGTAATCCCAGCACTTTGGGAGGCCGAGGCAGGCAGATCACCTGAGGTCAGGAGTTTGAGACCAGACTTGCCAGCATGGGGAAGCCCCATCTCTACTAAAAATACAAAAATAAGTCAGGGATAGTGATGTATGCCTGTAATCCCAGGCATTACTTGGGAGGCTGAGGCAGGAGAATCAGTTGAACCTGGGAGGTGGAGGTTGTAGTGAGCTGTGATCGTGTCACTGCACTCCAGCCTGGGTGACAGTGAGACTCCATCTCAGGAAAAAAAAAAAGATTTTAAAAGGGGCAGAGACAAACTGAAATATACTTCTTATTTTCACCATCTGTCAACCAGATGAATGAAATATACTTAGAGGAGAGCTGCCAGGATTCCATGCAGATAAGAAATGACGTGGAACAGGCATGTTTTTGAGGACTGGGGACCTTCAGCCTGTAGAAAGGGTGAGGGGGTGGTGGAAGAGCTGCCTCTAAATAAAAGCTCACTTGTGGAAAAGAGGTGAGACTTATTTTGTGTGGCTTTGGGTACCAAAACTAAAACCAGTGGTTTGAAGCACTGAGAGACAGATTCCTTCAGCAGAAAGAATAACTGGACTGGGTGCGGTAATCCCAGCACTTTGGGAGCCCGAGGCGTGGTAATCCCAGCACTTTGGGAGCCCAGGCGGGTGGATCTCGAGCTCAGGAGTTTGAGACCAGCTTGGGCAACATGGCGAAACCCTGTCTCTACTAAAAATACAAAAAATTAGCCAGGTATGGTGGTGTGAGCCTGTGGTCCCAGCTGCTCGGAGGCTGGGATGGGAACCTGGGAGGCAGAAGTTGCAGTGAGCAGAGATCATGCCACTGTACTCCAATCTGGCTGATGGAGTGAGACCCCATCTCAAAAAAACAAACAAACAAACAAAAAAACTGAATAAAACTTCGACTGGTTGTTGTGAGAGGCAGTGAATTCTCTGTCAGGGAGGTTTGCAAGCTGAACACTCCCAGCTAAGGAACTTGAAGTTCCCTCTCCCTCTGGGCATGGATTTAGTTAGTTTCTACGTTCTGGTTCTCAAGTCTGTTGTCTCTCCTTCCCACTGCCTCCACTACTGCGGTATAGCCTTGCATCATCTCTTGGCAATAACAATATAATAATGAATTATAGCAGCTAATACTTAGTGGATGTTTACTGCTTGTCAGGTACTGCTTTAAGTGTTTTACAAATGCTAACTCATTCAGCCCTCAAGATAACTCTTTCAAGGTAGCCATTATTATCTCCTTTGCATATACGGCGTGTAGCTGTTAAGCAGCTTGCCCAGATCATGAGCATGGAGCAAGTGGCAGAGTGGCGTTCCAGTCCAGGTTGTCTGACTTTCAAGTCATGGTTTTTCACTACTATTCTACTGTATTTTACATGCGTTACCTTAACTCTCACTGCTATCCCAGTTTACAAATAAGAAGTTCAGAGAGGTTGCAGGATTTACTTACGGTCACAGAGCAAGATGTGGATGAGGTGGGATTCAGAGCCAGGACTGTTGGGCATGAACCCCCCCACACCTGATTATGCTGCGTCTGTAACTACGTCCACTGTAGTGGCCTCTAACTGACTTCCCTGCCCAGCCTCTGTGCCTTAAATCCACAAGTTTTTACCCTGGAATCTGTGGATGTGGCTGTCCCAGGTGAGATTTGGAATGTGTGTCAGTCATGGTTTTAAAGCCCAGACTTCATGCCTTCATTGGCTTCTCAGAGCAGTTTGTGATCTCAGTACAGTAGAGAGCCATTCTTTGCCCTTTAGCCAGAGGTACTTTCCTTTGTTTAAAATTTATTGTATTACTTTTTTTTTTTTTTTTTGAGACAGGGTCTCACTTTGTCACCCAGGCTGGAGCACAGTGGCGTGATCTCAGCTCACTACAGCCTCAACCTCCCAGGTTCAGGTGATCCTCTTGCCTCAGCCCCTTAAGTAGGTGGGACTCCAGGCGCTTGCCACCAGGCCTGGCTAATTTTTTGCACTTTTGGTGGAGATGGGGAGTCATCATGTTGCCCAGTCTGGTCTTGAACTTTTGAGCTCAAGTGATTTGCCTTGTCCTCCCAAATTGCTGGGATTACAGGTATGAGCCACTGCACCCGGCCCAGAGGTACATTTTTAATGCACAGATTTGATCTTGGCACAGTGATGCATTGACTCTTCACTGCTCTTAGGACAGAGTGCAGATGCCTTAACCTGGTCATTCAAGGTCCCAGGAAATCAGACTCCAATCTTCCTTTGCTTCTTATTCCCACCTCGGACTCTCTCCATGGCGATAATGTTTACTTGCCCGCTTTTCCTTCATCCTGCCAGCCTGAGGGCAGGGGCCATGCTTGCCTTTGAATGGCCAGTGCCTGACAGATGTTGCATAGTGAGCATCTGCTGTAAACTACATTGAAGGCCGTAAAATGGAATCCAGGCCTGTCCTTTGGACGATAACTTTGAAGCTCTTGCTCTTTCTGATCCTGAGAGTTGATGATTCTCTGGTAGTCTGTGCTGCCAAAATGCAGAGAAGGGCCAGTGGAGGCAGAAGCCGAGCTGAGCCTAGAAGGAAGTGAACAGATAACCTGTGGACTGTTGAAGAAGATGTCGGCATTCTGACCTGCGCTTCTCTTGCAGGGTGGCCCTTGGGTAGGAAATCCCTGTCTTTGTCCTCATTCCCCACCTTGGTGTGGGTCACTGGCTGCAGGATGAACTGTCGCTCGGAGGTGCTGGAGGTGTCGGTGGAGGGTCGGCAGGTGGAGGAGGCCTTGCTGGCTGTGCTGCACACGGTGCTCCTGCACCGCAGCACGGGCAAGTTCCACTACAAGAAGGAGGGCACCTACTCCATTGGCACCGTGGGCACCCAGGATGTCGACTGTGACTTCATCGACTTCACCTACGTTCGTGTCTCTTCTGAGGAACTGGATCGCGCCCTGCGCAAGGTTGTTGGGGAGTTCAAGGTAAGGGTGTGGCACAGCGGGTGGCAGGGGGACCTCAAGTGCCCCTCCATCCCAGCTTGCCCTGGAACCAGCCTCCTGAGTGTGTGCATTGGGTTCTTTTAGGTTCTGAGGAACAGGTGTGTTGAGGGCTCCTTTTCAGGGGAGGGCGTGTGTGTCTGTGTGTGTGTTGTGGGGGTGGGGTGGAGGAGGGAGACACTCATAAATGTGCCTAGGGGTAAAAGGGAGAGCAGGAAGCCCTAACAGCATTGGCGGCCAAGCCCCTCGGGCCATCCTTGCTTCTGTGGTCTTGACCTTCTCTCTGGTACAGCTCTCTCTACTTCTGCTTCCACTCTTCTTTTCCCACATGAGACTCCCCCAGAGGGCGGCTTGCTTGGCTCAGGTGGCTGCCATCCAAGACAGAGTGTCCCTTTTGGCAGTGTGGCATGTGTTTGTGAGTGCCTGGGTAGGAAAAAGATATGGAAGGGACACAGCAGGCTGCTGATGTTGGTCACCTCAGGAGGTGGGAGTGGTAGTGTGGCTTTCCTGTGGTCAGAGTCAGTGTTTCATCATTTTATTGAGTGGGTACTTTTAAGTTTTAAAGTAGCAAAGATAATTTTTCTTTTTTTTTTTTTTATTGCATTTTAGGTTTTGGGATAAATTTTCTTTCTTCCTTTTTTTTTTCTTTGAGACAGAATCTCACTGTGTCACCCCAGTCGTGAACTCCTGGGCCTTGAACAGTCCTCCCACTTCAGCTTTCCAAGCAGCTGGGACCACAGGTGTACACCACCACCACTGTCCTCAGCTAATATTTGAAGAATTTTTTGCCAGGCCTGGTGGCTCACAACCAGTGGTCTCAGGACTTTGGGAAGCTGAGGTGGTCAGATTGCTTGAGCCCAGGAGTTGAAGACCAGCCCTGGAAACATGGCAAAACTCTGTCTCTACAAACAATAAATTAGTGGGACATGGTAGCACATGCCCGTAGTTCCAGATACTTGAGCAGCTGAGGCAGGAGAATTGCTTGAGCCTAGGAATTCGAGGCTGCAGTGAGCCATGATCATGCCACTGTACTCCAGCATGGGCAACAGAGCAAGACCCTGTCAAAAAGAAAAAAAGAATTTTTTTGTAGAGAACGGGTGTTACTGTGTTGCCCAGGCTGGTCTTGAGCTCCAGGCTGGTCTTGAATTACTGGCATGAGCCAGTGTGCCCATGCCTGTAATTTTTCTTTTAAAGGCATCTGCTCTGGTGTTAGAACACAGGGGAACGGTGTGTCTGACTGTCATTCCATAAATGTTTGTAGAGCCCTCCACTGTGCTGGGCACTGTGTGCTCATTGCAGGGGATTGCCCAGTGCCAGGTAAAAGCTATCCCCCATTGGCCCTCCAAACCCAGAAAGGGCAGGTCTATAAGCAGTTTCCTAGTCACCCTCAAGCGAAACAGTGGCATTCAGCCCTCTGTCCTCCAGGTGTCCGTGAGAGGAAGGTGGAGCAGAGAGGTTAAGAGCATGGGCTTTGGAGCTGGGCTTTACCACCTGGCAAGTGTGTGACCTTGGGCTAGTGCTTCCACTCAAAATTGGAAGAATAATCCTTTTTACCTCAAAGGGCGGGTGCACTGCAAGGACTAAATAAGTCAATATGCCCAATGTTTGGAAAAGAGCGTGTTACACAGTAAGCATTACAGGTGTGTTAGCCATTCAAGGTTACATGACCTTGGTTTGTCAGTGAAGGAGAGCCTCTTCCCTGATAAGTGGTTCAGGATTTAAGGCATCCTTACCCTCTGGGTTGGCATTAACTCAGGTGGAAAGGAGCTTCTGGGTCCTGAGTGCCCTCAGAAGAGGAGTATGGGGCTACCCACACCCATGGGGTGGCACGGGCAGAATCACTGGACTGGATGGTGATGTTTGCTTCTCAGGGGAGAGCAGGGAGAGGCGCCAGGTGTGGTCTGTCCTGGTACTTCCCTTCCCCATTCTGTTGCTTAGTTTCCTTCTTTTTGAGCAAGGATCCCTGGGCTCTACAGTTCCCTCTTCCTACCTTCATAAAAGAGACTGGACTGGGTGCAGTGGCTTGCGACTGTAATCCCAGCACTTTGGGAGGCTGAAGCAGGAGGATTGCTTGAGCCCAGGAATTCCAGACCAGTCTGGATAACCTAACAATACCCTGACTCTAACAAAATAAAAAAATTAAAAATTAGCCAAGTGTGCTTATAGTATCAGCTACTCAGGAAGCTGAGGTGGGAGCCCAGGAGTCCGAGGCTGCAGTGAGCCGTGATTGCTCCACTGCACTCCAGCGTGGGCGATAGACTAAGGCCCATTCTCTTTAAAAAAAATACCGAAAGGATTATGTTTAATTGGCAGTGGAGAAGACAAATACAGTTTACAGCAAAGAGGGAGATGTTGACGAGGTGATTTGAGAGAACATTTTGAAGGATATGGGCTAAAGGGGTGGTGGTGTGGAAGGAGAAGGCCTTTAATGTAAAGGTGAAAAGCAAAGATTTTGAAATCAGACAATCTAGATTCAAACCCCGGTCCAGCCATTCATAGGCATGTGACTCTTGCAAGTTACCTTACTCCTCTAAGCCTCATGGTGCCTGAGTGAGAGTTCATGGGGTTTGTTGAGAGGGGCCAGTGGGGTTGTGTGTGTAAAGTTCCTGGCTCAGAATACGTGCCTGCAGACCAGTTATTCCTGTAATAATCAGTTCTTCACCAAGCTGGAGGAGTTGAGTTTGGAGACAGATTTTGTTGGTTTGGTTGTACTACACAATTTCAGGCTGGCAGTTTGCTGTGTCACTTCACCCAAATCCTTTACCCTCTCCCAGTCTTGTTTCCTTGCCATCCCTGCATGATTACTGTAGCTAAGAGAGCGTAATTCCCTGGGGCGTGGGAAGCAGCCCTCACAGATGGGAGCTCAGAGGCCTCAGCTTGCTCTTTCGTTCCCTTCTTCCCCAGGATGCGCTGCGCAACTCTGGTGGTGATGGGCTGGGGCAGATGTCCTTGGAGTTCTATCAGAAGAAGAAGTCTCGCTGGCCTTTCTCAGATGAATGCATCCCATGGGAAGTATGGACTGTCAAGGTTCACGTGGTAGCCCTGGCCACAGAGCAGGAGCGGCAGATCTGCCGGGAGAAGGTGGGCGAGAAACTCTGTGAGAAGATCATCAACATTGTGGAGGTGATGAATCGGCACGAGTACCTGCCCAAGATGCCCACACAGTCGGAGGTGGATAACGTGTTTGACACAGGCTTGCGGGATGTGCAGCCCTACCTCTACAAGATCTCCTTTCAGATCACCGATGCCCTGGGCACCTCCGTCACCACCACCATGCGCAGGCTCATCAAAGACACCCTTGCCCTCTGAGCCCACCTGGTCCCCGGGAGCTCCTCGATGGCTCCCAGACCTTGACTTTGGGGGATTGTACTGTTAGGCCTGTGGGCCTTGGAACCTGCTCTGGGTCATGGGTGAGACTTGGAAGTGGCAGCCACTGGTTTTGTTTTGTGGTTGCCAGCCTCTGGTCATCCTTTTCACCTTTGCAGATGGTTCAGTCCTGCCTGTACGGTCTCTCCATACCCCTGGTGGGGCCCCCTTCCTTCTCTACTGTATAGAAGAGCCACCGCTAGGATGGGGAATAAAGTTGAGAATGTGAGTTTGGGTGGAGCCATCTCTCCTTGGCTTGTGTCTGCCCTGACGTGTTAACACTTTCTGGCATTCCTGTGAGGACACAGGTGTGTGTTGAGAGCATTGTTCCAAGATGAAGTGGGTGGGTGGGATTAAAGATATATTAAAACCTCTGTCTAGATATTCACACAAAGCAGGTGTTACCCAGATGTGGCCGTAACCAATCCCATGAATGAAGGTACATTGGAGGGCGAGGGTCTGTTGCTTTTGCATGTGACTAAGCTGCTTCTCCTCCCTTTTTCTCCACCAATCTACTCCCTAGTTCAACACTTCCAAACTCACTTTCCTTTTTTTTCTAAACTTTCATTTTGCAGATTATTTCATCACCCAGGTATTGAGCCTAGTACCCATTAGTTATTTTTCTGATCCTCTCTCTCTTCCCACCCTCCAGAAGGCCCCAGTGTGCCTTGTTCCCCTCTGTGTGTCCGTGTGTTCTCATCATGTAGCTCCCACTTAGATGTGAGAACATGTGGTATTTGGTTTTCTCTTCCCATGTTATCTCCTCCCTTTCTAGGGAAGCTGTGACATCCGCGGCCTTTATGTTACCTGGTCTTGCTTCATCATGGCCCCAGAGAGTACCTTCTCTGCCTTCATAGAGTACACAGATCCCCATGTGCACCAGAAAGGTCATTTGATGTGGGGGGTGTCTGGAGACAGATGGGCCAGCTTGAGAATATCTGGCATCTGGTGACATTTGTAGCTTGGGCTGGGTCTTGCCATTGCCTCAGGAACTCACATTCATTTCCACACCCGCATACTCCAGCCCCTGTTGTGTGCTGTGCACTCGTCGATACAATCCATGTTTCACAATGCTTTTGGGCTGCTTCTGGGCCAGTTCTAACCAGACTAAGTGAATTGTGTGTGTAGGGAGGGATGCTATGGGAGAAATGGGGTGGGAGTGGGGGGTCTTGTCCATGGTCCTGGAGCAGGGTAGGTAGCCAGGATGGCCAGGAAGTGTTTGCATTTGGAATGTGCTTTTCCCATTTCAAGTCACTCTTGACCACGTGATGTTTCATGACAAGTTTTGTGATGTTCTACTCTATCTCTGAGGCATCAGAGTTGGAGAATTCAGGAGGGGCGTTTATAGTTGGAGAAGGCCTATTTGTAGCAAGTTCTTGCAGTTTGGGGACTCTTCCTGTTTTCCTCCCAGCCAGCCATCAGCTAATCTAATCCCTTCTGAGGGGTTGACTAGTGCAGGTGTTGGCTGGCAGTGACTTTATTTTGTAAAAGAGGACTCAAGGCTTGCTATGGAAATTTTTGGTAGACCTGGCAGGAAGGTCTTCCTTCCCTATCTGCTTTTCCAGTCTGTGCTTTTCTGCAGCTGGACTCTGCTCCACACTCCCCCAGTGGCTTGGCCGTGGGACACCTAGCTGGCAGTGGGCTGCCTGGTGCACAGCACAGCAACATTTCCATCGCTTCTGGCATTGTGATTTCCCTGAAATGAGGGACTGATTTATCCAGGGTCAGGACTGGAGTCCTGGTGGCTCAAATCTGTGCTCTCCTGTTGGTCTGTAAATGTGGCTCTCTTGGCCTGTAAATGTGGCTCTCTTGGCCTGTGGGGCCTGAGAAGATGTGTGGGGTGGACCTTGAAATCCCCATGTTCTGCTCTGCTCTGCTCTGCTCTGCTCTGCCTGAATGTCTCCCTGCTGTGGAGTCTGCAGGAGGCACTGGCCTGCTTGTCCAGCCCCAGGAGGCTTCCAGAAGGGATGACGGACAAGGAAGGGTGGGAGTCACTTATCCTCAGGGCTGCCTGTGTGCCTCCTGGCTCAGCAGTCACCTGGGCCACCTGGCAGCATAGAACTTTGGTCTAGGGACAAAAAGCCCAAGAAAGGGGAGAGTCACCTTTGTCTCCTTTGTCTTGTGTCCTGCTCAGAGGGGCAGCACCCCAGCCTGCACGTGGGATGGGGTCTGAAGATTTGCTCAGGGCTCTGCTCAGGTGGACCTCTTGGCCCTCTTTGCGAAGGGGAGGGACTCTTGGGGACAGGGCTCCTGGTTTTGGCTGGCTGGACTCGCATGGGGGTGCCTATGGGCCTTGGGGATGAGAAGAAATAAGGCGGCCCCGCCCCGGCGTCCCGGCCTGTGTAGAAGGGGCGGTAGCCCACAGCGGCTGGAGCTCTTTGTCTAGGAAGGGCACAAGCACTCTGCGCAGCGGGTGGGGGCGTAGGGCGCCTGGGGTCCGCCCCTTAGTTCCCTCCCTGACGCAGCCGTCTGCCCGCCCGCCAGCCTGGGCTCCCGCACATCTGGCGATCCCACCACATCTGGGCAGCCGGCGCTGGAGCATGAACGGCTCTCAGGTGGGCGCTGCGGCTGGGGCCGCCTGGCTGAGCTCCTGCTGCAACCAGTCGGGGTCGCCGCCGGAGCTCCCCGAGGGGCCGCGCGCGGTGCAGGCGGTGGTGCTGGGCGTGCTGTCCCTGCTGGTGCTCTGTGGGGTCCTGTTCCTGGGCGGCGGCCTCCTCCTCCGCGCCCAGGGCCTGACAGCGCTGCTGGCCCGCGAGCAGCGTGCGTCCCGCGAGCCCGAGCCCGGCAGTGCCCGCGGAGAGGACAGCGATGACGACGACCACTCCTAGGCGCCCGGTTGCTCTCAGAGGTCTTCCGTCCCCATGCTGCCCCGGACTCCGCGGGCACAGCTGCTGCGGTTCTGACCCCTTTTCCGAAGCGGCGCGCCCCACACAGGTGAGACGGCAGGGTTCGGGAGTACGGGCGTGGGGGCCCGGGGGGCTACAGTAGCTTCCTTACTGAGGGGCTTATCGGGGCGCAGCAAGGCACCTGTTGTCAGCGACTCCGGTTCCCAGCTCCGTAAGTCCACGGCGGGTGGGGCTGCAGCCACCCAGGTGTGCGGGATCAGAAGGTGGCCGCCCCGCCCCGATGGTGTCTCCTGCAGCTCTGGCCCCCTCTTCCCGTCTTAAGTTTTCCCACCTTATGCCCTTTTTCTAGGAACAGAGGCTGCTGTGCAACTGTAGGGTGGTTGTGGAGGCAGGAGGATGACGGAGGAGGGAGTCTGGAGACCGCAGTGTGCTCTGGGGGCTTCTTCCCTGGACCCTGCCCTCACCCCCACGGTCTGCATCTGCCCCAGCCCCTATAGGTCCTAGGCCCAATTCTGCACTCCATGGGGCTGAGGAGACAGGCAGACAGCTTCAGCCTTTGGCCTCAGCTTCCTGAAGCCTTTTCCCTGGAAGGGGGCTTGGGGGAGATTCTTTGCCTGGACTTCCTCTTGAGACAGGGAGGAGAGTGTGGTCATGTTTGAGGGCAGAGCCATGAGCCTGGGTGGCCCTGGGAATGGGGAGGTGTGTGGAAGGCTCTTCCCTGGCCCCTGCTTATGTCGTGGAGCAGTGCGGTTGGGGAGCAGATGTAGCCCACAGCAAGGAGCTTTGTGTGGTGTGTGTTGGGGGGTGTGGATGGCAGGGTTCCCAGCAGCTGGGGGGCCTCAGAAGCACTGCTCCAGGAAGTGGGGCTGAGGACTCCCAGCTGTGGGGGCTCTCTCTGGGTGTCTCGCTCTGTCTCTCCAAGGACAGGCGCCATCTGGAGGGAAGGGCCTGGATGACCCGAGGACAAGGTAACTACAGGCCAAGGCCACCTGGAAAGAGCCACAGAGGCTGGAGAGGCCTTTACTGTTCCTTCCCTCTGTTCAGCTTTGCACCTAGGAGCCCCTGGGGGTTTCTGTGGGTGGGAGTGTTTGTTTGTTGGGGGTGAATTTGGCCTCTCTTGCCCCCTGATTCTGGAGCCCCTCCCCCGCTTGTCTGGGGTAGGGCAGGGTCCCGGTTTCCCTCCAAGAAAGGAGTCAGGCTGGGTGCCTGTGAGGGGCAGGGGGAGGATGCGGGCAGGTGCAGCTAAGCAGCTGTGAAGCTGGCGACGACGTGTGATCTCTGCCCAGCAGCCCAGGATTTGGCGTTAATCCTGGGCAGCGGTGCCACACTGGCCTTGCTGAGCCAGGGACTTCTCACCTCAAGGCCGCTGCCCCCGCCCCCTAAGAGGGAGGGCTGTCCAGGGCCCTGAGGGGTGTGTGCCACGTATGTGTTACTGCACCTGGCACAGGCAGGGGGCTGGGTCCAGGGGACATTCCTGCCTCCCTTCTCTGGAGGAGAGGATGGGAACTTCCTCTCTTGATTGTACCCAGTTTCTCCCACACGCCTTGCCTGTCACCCTCTGGCCCCATGCTCTCCTCTCCTTTCCCAGCTGGGAGAGAGGGTCCCCAGATCACCGGGAACCCCTTCCTTTTACATACGGGGAAGCTCAGAGAACAGTAAGTGACATGCTTATGTGAATGACAGAGCCGGAAGCAGACTCTGGGCCCTGATTCCAAGTTCACGGCCCATTCTGGCACTTGGGGGCCCCTCTTGTTCTGTCCCTCTGCCCTGCTTTGTTATCACTCTTTGAGATGCTGGTGCAAAATATGGCCTCTCTTCATACATTTGCGAATCAGGGGTGGACCCCCAAACCCCTGTGTCACTGCCCCCTTCCTGTCCTTGCTTCCCTAGGGCCCTCCCTACCCTCTGTCTACAGGGAGCAGTCTTCCAGATGCCAGCAACAGCTTCCTAGCCAGCTGGGCTCAGCTTTCCTGGCCTGAACCTGAGGGGGGATGGGCTCAGAGGGTCAGCTGGAATAAACATCCATGGAAAAAAAATCCAAGCGGTCGGAGCCGGGGATCAGGGCTGAAGGCTGATGACCTTTGGTTTGGCCTTTGGGCTCAAGTTGCTGTGGTGTGAGGGTATAGAGCGATTTGGTGCTGGGAAGGGTTCTGCCCCCAGCATCTTCGTGTCTGCTCACACCCAGGACAGGGCCGGGGCAGGGGATAGAGGCAGGGGTAATGGCTTTCTTCATCCAACTTCCTCCTGTTGCTGTTCCTGGGCCCAGTGCTTGGAAAGGAGGGCATGGGGTGTGCCAGAGACCTCAGTGTTCCTTCGGGAAGAGACTGAGATGTTTGTCATGGAACTCTGACCCCGGTCAAGGCTGTCAGGCTGAGTGGGCAGGAAAGAATGTGCAAAATTGGGAAGTGAGTGCTGCTGTCACCCCATCTCTCAGGCTCCAGCTGGTAGTGAGAGGTGGGGGGATGGGTGCAGGCCTGAGTGCCAGGGAGAGAAACCAGGTAATTGGAATCCTAGCCAGCTTCCTTAGCCTCCACCGTCCATGGGGGAAGGGCTGGGGCGGCTGATGGGTTCAGATCTTACCCTCACCTTCCTCCAGACCTGAGATTTTCCCTAAGCTGGGAAAGGCTGTGGGGGGTTTATGCAGTCCCTTCCTCACCATCCACATCGTGTGGCTCCCTCTCCAGTGAAGATGGGGGTGGCTCTCTCTACAGATTCCTGAGCCCTGCGTCATCTGCTGACCAGAGAGCCCACTCTCCTGCTGCTGTTCTGGGGAACCCATGCCACCCTCAGCTCATTCTTGGTGCAGATGACAGACTGGGAGATACCTGGCTCATGGTGAGACCTCAACCTAGGATCCTTGCACCCAGCCGCTGCCTCTGAGCTGCTCTGCTGGACTGCAGGAAGTCCTCGGTGTAGGCCTGCACACTCCCAGCCCGCTTGGGGCCTGCTGCATATCCTGGGTACTGAAGTGGCCACACGTCCTGGATGCCTGGCGCAGCAGGTGCTGGCTGTGCCTTCTGCCTTCCGGCCTTTGAGGACATGAGTACACAACTGTCCTGTCTGGTGTGAGGCAGCAGAGGTCTGACAGTGACCCGCCCCTGCTTCAAGTCAGTGCCTCCCATTTGCAGGCCTGCAGCGCTCCCGCCATCCAGGAATGATGCATCATTTTCTGTGGCCCGTTATTAAATATGCTGGTAATGCAAGTTTCTGGTCTACCGTCTATGTCTCCAGCCCTTGACTCTGGGAATTAGTGGTTTGTTCCCCAGCTCCCCTCCAGTTTGACCTGCTTCTAGCATATATAGCAACCTCAGCCCCTGTCCCCTGGCCTCTCCTCAGTGGTAGCCTTTCCCCTTGCACCCTCAGATCCACATCTTCCAAGGGTGGGTGTGAGGTGGGGGCAGAAAGCCACTCTCTCGCCAGCACTCGGCTGCCCCCGTGTGGCCAGTGTGGGCAAGAGCACCACTTCATTCAACCACTCACTGTTGGGGTCTCATCAGAGTCCAGCCTGAGCCCTGGCTTTTGAGAGTGGATTTCATGAACATGTGCATGGAATTCTAGATTGCAAAACCTTCCTAAACCTCAGTCTCTTCGTTTATAAAATGGCGAAGACAATATCACTGGTTTGTCATTGACCAAATAGGCAACATGCTTGTTCATTGAAAAAAGTCTTTCTGCACAGTAATCATCCTGTAGCATCGTCATTTTCCCTAAATCTGACCATCCCCAGAGAAGAAGAGAAGAGAAGAGAAGAAAGGGAGGAGAAGAGGAGAAGAGGAAGAAGAAGAGAGGAGAGGAGAGAAGTATAGGACCAGGAGAGAGGCATAGAACCCGCCCTCTGTTCCTGGAAACACTTCATCATATTCTTTTTCATGAGTGTTTACTGAGTGATCACTCTGTGCCAGGCATGCTCTGGGGCATGGGGAAGAGGAGATAAACAAGACAGAGCCCCTGCCCCTGCAGAGCTCACAGTCTAGTAAAGAGCGGGCTCACAAAACTGAAGTTAAAATAGACAATGAAAAGAGCCCAGAGCAAAAGAGCAGAGAGCAGAGAGTGAGAGCTCTGCTGGGGTTAGCAAAGCGCAACTCACAGAGGAGGTGGCATCACCACTGGGCATTCGTCTGGCAAGAAGGGGGCAAGAGCATTTCAGGCAGAGATTTGGAGGGGTGAAGCAGCGAGCTTCGGAAGCAGGTGGGCTGGGGCAGGGCAGGCAAGGGAGGCGTGACCAGGGTGGCGGGTAGGGCAGCCTGGGCAGGAGTTGGAGCTTACCCAGGAGCAGCGAGGCGTCTGGAGGGTTTCAAGCTGGAAGTGACATGGTAAGAGCTGGATCTTAAAGAACTGGGGGGTAAGCTTGTGGTGGGGGTAGCAGGCTGGAAGCAAAGAAGAGGCAAGGAGGCTGTTGTCAAAACCCAGCAAAAATGATAGTTGCCTGGACTGGGGTAAGAAGAGGGCCAGAGCTGGGACACTGGCTTTGGTCACTGATCGGATGTGAGGGATGAGGGAGAGGGAGGAGGGGAGGATGATGCTCTGGTTTCCGGTCTGAATACTGCGTGTGCGGTGGTGCCACCCACTGAGAGGATGTGTTATCAGTTAGGACTTTTTTGGTCTGAATTTATAGAAAACCCAAACTCTATTTGGCTCAGGCAGAAGGGAACGTATTGGCCCATGTAACTGAGTCTAGGGGTGGCTCTGGCCACAGGCCCAACATGATTCAGGGCTCCATGGTGGGAGCAGACCTCAGTTTCCCCTCCTCCTGTAGCTCTGCTTGCCTGCGTCGACTTCTGGCAGTAGAGCCTGGTGGTTGAGAGCAAGGACTCTGGAATCACACGGCCTGGATTTGAATTCTGGCGCCGTAGTGATTAGCTGAGTGGCCTGACAAGGCCCTTAACCTCTCTGTGGCTCAATTCCCTCTTCTTTAGGGTTGGAAAAATAGGGCCTAGCTCATGCCACATTTTGTTAGGACAAAGTAGGATCCACACATGTAGGGTGCTTGGCACACAGCAGATGCCAAGAAAATGCATGTGAGTGTTGATGGTGTGCGTTCCCGGCCTCCATGTGAGGCAGACATTGGCTTTATGGCCTCTCAGGTTCAAACCTATCAGGAAAGAGGGAGGTCTTCTCCCACGTTACTTGGACCAAACCCTGGAGTTTGCTGCCATTGAGCCTGTTTGACTCTGTGCTAACCCTGAAACAGTCCTATGCTGAGAATATGGAATGTTCTAGACTTTGGTCACATGCTGTACTTGGATTAGGGTAGAGGTGGAGGGAACACCACAGACCACAGGGTCCAAAGTAGGGGGCTGTCTCTTCACCAAAGCTGGGCCCGGTCAGTCCTGGGGTGAACAGATGCTGGGTGGCCACGAGCTAACCCATGTCTGCTGCTGATGGGGCATGGGCAGAGGGGCAGCCGATGAGCTCAGCTGTGGAACCTTGAGTTGGAGGGGAGCTGTCAGATGGACAATGAGTGTATAGGACTGGGGTTCAGCAGAGAGAGTTCTGAGCCCTGATGCTGCTGGAGGTGGAAAGTGAAGCTGCAGGAATGCATCAGAATGAGGCGAGGAGGCAGGAGACGGCAGCCACAGCCCTGGTGGACCACTACTGAAAGGCAGGGGCAGGAGAGGAGTGCTCAGGGAGGTGGGAGGGAGGCCGAGGAGTGCGCTCTCTTCTGAGGAAGAGAGGATTTTGGAAACTGAGGGATTGGCCAGGGGCCTTCATGCCCTGAGCAGTTCTGGGGTGCTGGGAGGGGACCTCCAGCCTGGGGCCTTGGAGGGAAGAAGTGGGGAAGACTTCTGCCCAGCTGAACTGCTCCCATCCCTAGGCCTCAGCCTCCAAACAAAGCTCCATACAGAAGAAGATGGTGCTGCGGTTGCCTGTGGCCTGCCAGCCCACTTCAAGGAGAGGAACAGACTTGCTAGGACACACTTCATGCTGTGTGA
The DNA here is from genome assembly GCF_030222135.1 of Aotus nancymaae. Lineage (NCBI taxonomy): Eukaryota > Metazoa > Chordata > Mammalia > Primates > Aotidae > Aotus > Aotus nancymaae. Next base: position 35,939,663 of record NW_026988428.1, read on the forward strand.
ATGCTTTCCCAGGCACCTGTCTCGTCTAGGCATAATCAGACAATACAAAATCAAACAAACATGCAAAAAGGATCCTCATCCTGCTCCACAGCTGCCAGGCTGCCCTTCCCAGTTGCATCTGACTTCTGCAAGGCTTCTGTGAGTCCTGCCAGGAGGCCAAGGCTGCAGCTGCATGCCCATAACCACACCCACACCCAACCCACACCCACACCCATGGCTCCTCTGGGTGTCCACCTGCTCCAGCTCAGAGCTGAGGCCCCTTGAGATCCCTTCTTGACAGGCTGTGCTTTATGGCCACGCCTTTGACCCTTTCAACCTGCTCACTCTGACATTGTCACTCTGGTCCCTTGACCTCTTTTACCTCTGCTTCCTCCCTGACCCTCGGCCCCTTCCTGCCCCGCTGCCCCACTTCCAGTGTGGATTGCATGCGCATTACCTCAGTCACTGTCTTGCCATGTCCTAACCTCACTCCATCCACAGAACCATCCTGGTGAAACCTGAATCCTGGATGACTGCAACTCTCTGTTCTTTGAACTTTTACCCAAGCTGCTGCTGCCCCCAAAGAACATCACACCCCTGAGCGGACTGATGGCATGAGAATGGTAACCGGGTCACACTGCCTGGCCTTCGCCGTAGCCAGCTCTCTCTCCTGGTGCATTGCTGCAAGCCTTCCCGCTCTTCCAAACCTGACCTGACGCCTCCCCACTCAGCTCAGGTGGCCTCTCCTCCTCCTACTTCCCACAGAAAAGAAGCGGGCAGAGGAGGTCCGGGTCCCCGCCCCTGCAGCCCCTCCGCCCCGCTGCTGAGCCGGCCCTCCCCCAACCCCCACTTCCTCCTTAACTCGATTCTTCAGTTGCTCCTCTGCTGGCTGTCGCGTCCAAGCACACTCCGGTTTCTGCCACCTTAAAATAGCGCTCTTTTGCACCCACTGCCGCCTCCGGTTACTATCCTATGTCTCACTTGTCTCTACAGCCAAACTTCTCCAAAGAGTTACCCACGCTTGCTGTCCCCACTTCCTGGCCTTCCGTTTATGTCTCCATCCTCTTCAGCCTGGCCTCCACCCCGCCTAAGCTGATAGCCAGGTCGTCAGATCCCCCGGGTGGTTGCTCCAGGAGCTGCTCTCCCGGCCACTTCTGCGGTGGCTGACTCCTTCTCACAGCTCTCCTCCTGCTCCTGTGGCAGTTCCCACAGAAGCTCGGTGCCATCAACGGGAGAGCAGGAGACCGTGGGCTCCAGAACACTGCTGGGGCTCCCGCCGGGTCTGCCGCTTACCGTGTGAGTGAAATCCTCTCCGTCCTTAGGAAAATGAGATCATGATCACACTCACCTGACGACACTCAAATGCGATGAAGTGTACCTCAGCGTCTAGGCACCTGGGCTCTGGAGCGCTGCCGGGTTGGATCCAGGCTCCCTCAGCTCCCAGGCCTGCCCTTGGGGCATCTCCCCTGTCTCCTTGAGAGTCTTGTACCAGGGTTTCCTCTTCTCCCAACATCAAGTTCCTCCAGGCTCTTTCCCAGGCCTTCCCCTGGGCTCCCTCTGCTTCCCCTGGATGGAAATCGCCATCTCTCTGCCCATGGCTCTGAAATCAGCAGCCCCAGCCTAACCTGGCCCCTGAATGCCACGTTAATCTGCTCGCCCATTCTACAGAGATTTATTAGGCGGCTGCTGTCCCAGGCACTAGAGAACATGTTGTATGTGGGACAGGGGGTCACTGTCCCACGGAGCCTGCAGACTTGCTGGTGGGAAGGGCCCTTCGGTGCGCTTGTAAGCAAATGCATGAGGTGCCTGCAGGGAGCGATTGTACTGCAAGGGAAAAACAGCAGGGTGGCGGGATGGAGACCTGTGGGTGACTTTGGTGAAGGTGGCCAGGGAAAGCTTCTCCAAGGAGATGACACTTGAGCTGAGACCTGACCTGCGAGGAGACTCCAGCCAGGGAAGATCTGGGGCACAGTGTTCCTGCCAGAGGGACGGGAAGCTCCTGGGGTGGGAGTGAGCCTGGTGTATCTGAGGGGCAACCAAGAGGCTAGTGCGGCTAGGAAGGAATGTGGTCGGGGTGGAAGGCGCCAGAGCACGCCCACAGCCAGGTTCTTCCCTCGGGAGCCATCTCCCTGGCAGGTTCTGCATCTTAGAGGATGGTTTCTCCACCCTAGCAGCTGTCCCTGATTCCCCTCTGCAGCCAGCATGTCACCAAATATGGTCCTTTCTGCCTGATGGAAAACTTCGTTCCACGTCCCCAGCCACCAACCTCGCCTTGCACCTGGTCCCTATGTCCCCTGGGGCTTCTCAGCCCACCCACCCTCCACACTGTTGTCAGAGTTGTCTTTAGAAGAGGAGCGTTCTCTCCGGCTGCGCTGTCCGGTCCCTGTTTCACACTCCCTCAATGTGGCGTCCACTGCTCATAGGATGGCATCTTACTGTGACCCCCAAACAGCTGCCCTCTTGGGTCCCTGCTCCTGCATCTCTCGCTACTGTCCCTCACCTGCTCCACCATCTCCAGTCTTCTGGGCCTTTGAGGATGCTGTGCCTACCCCTCTGCCAGGCACTGAGACTTCAGTGGCCATGGAGGAGTGCTAGGCTCCAACCATTCACCTGCTCACTCATCCAGCTTCCGCTGCTTGTAAAGCTGGTACCGCGTGCCAGGCACTGCTCCAGGCACTGAAGGAACAAAACTGGTGGAATTCCCTGCCCCTGTACTGCCTACTTCCTTGTGAGGTGAGGCGGATGATAAACCACACAATTTAAAAATAGAGCCTGTCAGATGGCATATTAGCTCCTGGGCCTGCCCTAACAAATACCACAAGCTGGGTGGCTTGAAACAGCAGAAGTGTATTCTCTGATCGTTCTGGAGGCCAGAAGTAGAAAAGTTAGGTGCTGGCAGGGCCATGCTCCCTCTGAAACCTATAGGGGGGTCAGGCACAGTGGCTCACACCCCAAATCCCAGCACTTTGGGAGGTTGAGGTAGGAGGATCGCTTGAGTCCAGGAATTCAAGGCAACATAGTGAAACCCCCTCCCCCATCTCTACAAAAGCATTAAAAAATTAGCCGGACGTGGTGGTGGGTGCCAGCTACTCTGGAGGCTGAAGCAAGAGAATCACTTGAGCCTGGAAGGCTGAGGCTGCAGCGAGCCGTGATTGTGCCATGCACTCCAGCCTGGGCAACAGAGTGACCCCCCCATCTTCAAAAAAATAAAACGAGTCGGGTGCAGTGGCTCATGCCTGTAATCCCAGCACTTTGGGAGGCCAAGGCGGGTGGATCACCTGAGGTCAGGAGTTCGAGACCAGCCTCACCAACCTGGTGAAACCCTGTCTCTACTAAATACAAAAATTTAGCTGGGTGTGATGGCGCATGCCTGTAATCCCAGGTACTCAGGAGGCTGAGGCAGGAGAATCGCTTGAACCCGGGAGGCAGAGGTTGTGGTGAGCCAAGATTGCACTGAGCCAAGACTGCGCTATTGTACTCCAGCCTGGGCAACAAGAGTGAAACTCCTCTCTAAATAAATAAATAAATAAAACTAAAATGAAAAATGCCTGCAGGAGAATCCGTCCTTGCCTCCGCCTGGCTTCTGGTGGTGGCTAGCAGTATCCGGCGTCCCTCGGCTTGCAGCTGCACAGCTCAGCTCTGTCTCACTGGTGGTGCGCCTCCCAGGTCTCCTTCTCCAAGTTTCTTGTAAAGACACCGGTCATTTTGGATTTGGGGGCCAGCTCCAGTCCAGTATGGCCTCATCTTAATCTAATTAATGACACCTGCAATGATCCTACTTCAAATCAGGTCACATTCTGAAGTTCTCAGGGTTAGAACTGTAGCATGTCTCTTTTTTGGGGGACACAGTTCAACCTATGGAGCAAAGCAAAGTAGGGAGGGCACGTGGAGAGAGCAGAGGAAAGGCTGGAATTGTAAATGGAATCATCAGGGAAGGTGTCGCCGGGAAGGTGTTATTTATTTATCTATGTATTTATTTCTGGGCTCACTACAACCTCCATCTCAGCTCAGCCAACTCTCTCTTTTCTTGTTATTATTATTATTATTTTTTCTTATGAAAACAGGGTCTCACCCTGTCACCAGGCAGGAGTGCAGTGGCGCAATCCCAGGTTCAAGCGATTCTTCTGCCTCAGCCTCCTGAATAGCTGGGATGATAGGTGTGCACCACCAACTTGGCTAATTTTTTTTTTTTTTTTTGAGATGGTCTCACTCTGTTGCCAGGCTGGAGTGCATTGGCTCGATCTTGGCTCACTGCAACCTCTGCCTCCTGGGTTCAAGCGATTCTCCTGCCTCAGCCTCCCAAGTGAATGGGACTACAGGCACATGCCACCACGCCTGGCTAATTTTTGTATTTTTAGTAGAGACGGGGTTTCGCCATATCGGCCAGGATGGTCTCGATCTCTTGACCTTGTGATTTGCCCGCCTTGGCCTCCCAAAGTGCTGGGATTACAGGTGTGAGCTGCTGCGCCTGGTCAACCTGGCTCATTTTTTATATTTTTGGAAGAGATGGAGTTTCACCACGTTGGTCAGGCTGGGTCAGGCTGGTCTCGAACTCCTGACCTCAAGTGACCCACCCGCCTCCGCCTCCTACAGTGATGATTACAGGCGTGATCCACCATGCCTGGCCAAGAAGGAATTATTTGAGTGAAGACCTAAATGAGAGTGAGCAATAGAGTGGGGAGGGGGCAGGAGGAAGCACTTCAGGCCATGGAACAAGTGCTGAGACCCAGAGGAAGGAGCGTGCCTGCTGTGGTCAGGGAACTGAAGGGAGGCCCAGGGCGCTGCAATGCGTGAGCAAGGGAGCACTAATGGGAACACAGAGAGGCTGCCCGTGAAGGGGCTCTGCCGTGGAGAGCCAGAAAATGGATTTGTCTTGCACATTTTTCTCAATAAGACACTGAAGAGTGTGCTCTACCCAAACCAGAGTGTCAACCTGGAATGATGGCAACCTCTTCATGCTCTGGGAGAGAGGAAAGACCAGACAGCCAGTCTCTAAGCTCTCAGGCCAGAGAGTGGGGCAGTCTTGCTGGCTGGAAATCCACAGATGGCCAGCGAGAGGGGCAGCTTCTTCTTGAATACAGTCCCCATGCTTGGCTGCCGTCCTCACCATCCTCCCAATACACACTGAACCTCACTGGACGCCCAAGATGGATTTTAGTGAAGGATCAAGAAAGGGTTCCAAACCCACAAAGGAGACGGAGCTCAGCCAACTCTCTCCTCTCTTGTTTTTATTTGTATTTTATCTTTCTTATGAAAACAGGATCTCACTCTGTCACCAGGCTGGAGTGCAGTGGTGCAATCATGGCTCACTCTAGTCTCAGACTCCTGGGCTCAAGTGATCCTCCCATCTCAGCCTCCCCAGTAGCTGGGACTATAGGTGTGCACTACCACATCCGGCTATCTCCTTTCCACCATATACAGCACCCGGACGTTTTTGCTGCATGGTCCCCTATTCCTTTCCATCAGGGGTTTCAGGTTTCAGGTGGCCCTTCAGGGAGCTGTCCTCAGCCTGAGCTTCTGCTCTTCCCACAGGAGGACATCCTGGGGACTTCAACTCCAGCTCCATCCTTCTCTGCTGGAATCTCTCTCTTCTTGAGCAACCCAAACCCCTTCACCCCTATGAGAGCTACTCTTTGTTGAAGTCCACAGTCTATGTGAACTCTCCTCTTTTCGTGACTTTGAACCCATTCCTTGCAAAACGGTCTGGCTCAAGGTGGATGTACCTCCTTCTTGGACTGGTTTGCATGATAAGAGCCACTATATTAGCTGGGAACTTCCCTGCTGGAGCCATCTGCTCGAATGCCTGGTCCGTTAGGATGGGGATTTCTGCGGTTTTGCACTGAACATAGAGAACCGTGGGGAAATATGTTATTGAACAAATGGCACTGCCCTTAAATTTCTCCATTGATCACAGAATGGGCGGGGGGGACTGTAAATGTATCATAGCTCCTTAACTTTCTTAAGCAAAAATGCGTTAACTCCCAGAAATGTCCTAGAATCTCACGGAGGCATATTGGAGTTGGTCATATGACGTGCTGCGGGCGTGAACAGAAGATTTAGGAAAGTGTTAACAGCAAAGTTTAAGGAGGACAGCTGGTAGACTTATTGTCATGCTCATCTTTTGGATTTAGCAATAATGAAGTTTTGTGAGGAAATCGAATAACCCCAAAATGTTTTCAAGGCTGTCAATTCTTTAATTATCACTCTTCATGGATTTGCATTTTTCCCAGTGCGCAGGCGGGGTAGAGAGGGACATGGTCTGTGATTGATTGAAAATTTAAACAGCATGCTCTTGTACCCCAGAGGGCTTTCCAGAGGCTATGAAAACATGGGGGCCGGACTCAGCCACTTCAAACGCACAGGTGGCTGGTGAATTTCGAATGTATCTTTTTGTTTCAAATGTCTTTGTCACAAACCAAATGTTACAAGAATTGCAGGGGCAATGAATTAAAAGTAGAAACAATATTTCATTCTTTGTCATTCGAGAGAAATGATGAATATTTCAAAACCATTTGTCAGAAAGTGGGGAGTTAAGTCCCACTTCTTCACCCCCAGACCAAGGCAGTGCTTCTTTCAGTGGGTTCCAAGGTCCCCTAGCCCCAAGGGACTTTCGTGGATGTTACTTGAAAAAAGGGTGGTTAATAAACTTTGGGATTTTGTGTTAGGCAAAGATAAACAGGCTTCTTTATTGCAGTTCTTTAAAGAAGCATTACTATGCCAATATTATGATGAATCTAAAAGAGAGATAGAGGATTTCACAGCAGATTTGGCCACATAATTCTTCTTCCTCCTTCTTTTTTTAAAAGGAACATCTCACAGGACCGCCATTCCAACACACATGCTTTGGGAAACATTCTAAAACCTTCCCTTTGGAAGAGTAGAAAAATTTTAGAAAAAAAGAAAAATAAAATCATGCCACTTCAGATGCATTTCCTTTGCTTTGTCAGGACAACAGTATAAAATTAACTTTATGGCCAGGCGCGGTGGCTCACACTTGTAATCCCAGCACTTTGGGAGGCTGAGGGAAGTGGATCGCCTGAGGTCAGGAGTTTGAGACCAGCCTGACCAACATGGTGAAACCCTGTCTCTATTAAAAACACAAAAACTAGCTGGGGTGTGGTGGTAGGTGCCTGTAGTCCCAGCTACTCAGGAGGCTGAGGCAGGAGAATTGCTTGAACCCAGGAGGCAGAGGTTGCAGTGAGCTGAGATCTTGCCATTGCACTCCAGCCTGGGTGACAGAGGGAGACTCCATCTCAAAAAAAAAAAAAAAATTAATTTTATTTCCAAGGATTGTAACACCATATTACTAAATTTAAATTTACTTGTTTTTCCCCACAAAGAGTGATTTAGAAAACACACATTTTGGAGCTACAATTTATATGAAACAAACCTCTACAGGGAGTGAAGACCAAGTATGTTTGATAATTTCATACAGGATGGAAATGTTGTCCCAGAATTTCATTTTTGCCACAACTATTTAACCCAAACTTTGTTGTACTCTGCGGTTCTGGCAACTTGGCTGGCTCTCCTTTAGCATGGTTGTCACAGGAAGACCTGTTCCTTGCAGGCAGGCTGTTTTGTTTGCTGATCTCTACGGCAGCCCAGCAATCTTGTTGTCTAAAATGAACTGACACAGAGACTGGAGTCAGTAGCCTGGGCCGTTGGCTGAGGTATGGGGATTCGGGGCCAAGCCCAGGGAGCCTAAAGGCCTGACTTGCGTCTCTGCTGGGAAGTTGGCTGTATTGGCCAAGAGGCTGGTGATGTTTTACTAAATTAATCAAGCTTCTCTTGGTATGTCTTTACCATGTTATACATTGGGAACTTTAGCTCCTGAGTTGTACTGCTGGCTTCTGTGGTTATGGCTGGAGATTGTCATGTTGGCTCTATTGCTGGACTAACATAATGGAAATGGACAGGTTCTTTATTTTTATTTTTTTGTAGACACAGGGTTTCACCATGTTGTTCAGGCTGGACTCGAACTCCCGACTTCAGGTGATCTGCCTGCCTCAGACTCCCAAAATGCTGGGATTATAGGCGTGAGCCATTGCGCCCAGCCAGATTCTTTATTCAACTAGATTATCATTGAACAAAAGCAACACTTTTGGAAAAAACTGGCCAGTTGCAGTGGCTCACGCCTGTAATCCCAGCACTATGGGAGGCCAAGTCAGGTGGATCACCTGAGGTCAGGAATTTGAGACCAGCCTGATCAATATGGTGAAACCCTGTCTGTACTAAAATATAAGAATTGGCTAAGTGTGGTGGCAGGCACCTGTAATCCCAGCTACTCGGGAGGCTGAGGCATGAGAATTACTTGAACTAGGGAGGCAGAGGTTGCAGTGAGCCAAGATTGAGCTTGGGCTATAGAACAAGATTCCATCTCCAAAAAATTAAAAAAAAAAAGAAAAAGAAAAATATAACTTAAAACAATTCCCACAAAGCTTTTTGAATTATTATTATTATTGTTATTTGAGATGGTGTCTTGCTCTGTCACCCAGGCTGGAATGCAATGGTGCAATCTCTGCTCACTACAACCTCCGCCTCCCAAGGTTCAAGCGATTCTCCTGCTTCAGCCTCCCAAGTAGCTGGGATTACAGGCACCCACCACCACGCCCAGCTAATTTTTTGTATTTTTAGTAGAGACGGGGTTTCAGCACGTTGGCCAGGATAGTCTCGATCTCCTGACTTCGTGACTCACCTGCCTTGCCCTTCCAAAGTGCTGAAATTACAGGCATGAGCCACCATGCCTGGCTTTTTTTTTTTTGAGATGGGATCTTACTCTGTCGCCCAGGCTGGAGTGCAGTGGTGTGATCTTGGCTCACTGCAACCTCTGCCCTCTGGACTCAAGCGACCCTCCTGCCTCAGCCTCTGGGGTAGCTGGGACTACAGCCATGCACCACCACACCCGCCTAATTTTAAATTTTTTTGTAGAGATAGGGTGTCACTATGTTGCCCAGGCTGTTCTTGAACTCCTGGGCTCGAGTGATCCACTCGTCTTGGTCTCTCAAAGTGCTGGGATTACAGCATGAGCCATGGCACCTGGCCTCCTCTCACCTCCTGCTGCTGCTTTTTTTTTTTTTTTTTTAAGTTTTTCCATTTGCTGTACTTCATGCCAAGTCAACTGCACCTTTGCTGAGAGGAGTGGCAAAGCCACACCATAAAGGGGCCTGCGACTACGTGTGTGGGGGTTGTTGTGTCTTTTTTCATATTTTTAAAAAATTGTTTTTAGAGACAGGATCTGTCTCTGTGACCCAGGCTGGAGCACAGTGTCACAATCATAGCTCACTGCAACCTTGGAGACCTGGGCTCAGGTGATCCTCCCACCTCAGCCTCTTGAGTACCTGAGACTACAGGTGCACGCCACCATGCCCAGCTATTTAAAAAATAATTTGTTTGTAGAGACGGGGTTTTTTCTATGTTGCCGAGGCTAGAGTGCGGCAGTGCAGTCATAGCTTATCCCAGCCTTGACCTACTGCACTCAAGTGATCCTCCTGCCTCAGCCTCCCAAACAGCTGGGACTAGAAGCACACACCAGCATGCCTGGCGACAACATTTTTTGTAGGGCTGGGGTCTTGCTATATTGTCCATGCTGGTCTCAAGCTCCTGGCCTCAAGCCATCCTCCTGCCTTGGCCTTCCAAACCCTGGGATGACAGGTGTGGCAAGTCTCTTTTGCCACATATACTGGGAGTGGGCAAATACAGCGCCCACCAGTGGTGCCTGCTGGCTGGGTGCTGGCCTGAGGAGGGGCTGCTGAGCAACTCTAGATGGCCTGAGGAAATTCAGGCCCAATGTTGTCAGATCTTCTGAGTTTTCAAGAGGAGCTGAAAACCCAGATTTTTACATAAATTCTGCTAATCTAAAAATGTAGGCTCCAGCCTGGTGAGGTGGCTCACGCCTATAGTCCCAGCACTTTGGAAGGCTGAGGGGGGCGGATCACTTGAAGTCAGGAGTTCCAGATCAGCCTGGCCGACATGGTGAAACCCCGTTTCTACTAAAAATACAAAAATTAGCCAGCCATGGTGGTGCATCCTGTAATCCCAGCTACTCAGGAGGCTGAGAGGCACAAGAGTCGCTTTAACCTGGGAGGCAGAGGTTGCAGTGAGCTGAGATTGCACCACTACACTCCAGCCTGGGCAACAGAGTGAGACTCTGTCTCAAGAGAGAAAAAAAAAAAGGTAGGCTCCATAATAAATCAGTGGTGTGAGCCAGTCTAAACCTCCATCTGTGACCTGAAGCTGGCCTGTGGGCTGCCAGTTTCTGACCTCTGATGACTGACAGGGCTGTCTCCAGTTTCAGTTCCCTCCTGAGCATCTGAGTCACAAACAGAACAGCCTACCAGATGCCTCCACTGGATGTCCTGAGACCTCTCAGTTTCCATGTGTCCAAAACCATGCTTGTCATCTCCAAGCCGATTCATCATGGTTCTTGTTCTTAGTGATGATACGCAAGCACCCCGTTGCCCCGGCCAGAACCCCAGGAGACCTCCAAGGCCCTGAGCCTTCCTTCCCCTCTTTCAGTGGGTCTCCACAATTTCCTGGCTCTGGTCACTTATGGCAGGCCAGGTCTAACGAACGCAGGCCTCCATAACAACTGTTTCAGTACTGGCTGAGTGATCAATATTAAAAGCCAGTGCCCTGATAATCCCAGGATCCACGCATTCCCCATTTCCTTGCCACCAGCTTCAGGCCCCTATCCTACCTCACCTGGACCATCTTCACAGCCTCCTAACTGGTGCAGCTATTTACATTTGAATTAATTAAAAGGGGCCAGGTGAGGTGGCTCAGGCCTGTAATCCCAGCACTTTGGGAGGCCAAAGTGATGGGTCACCTGAGGTCAGGAGTTCGAGACCAGGCTGGCCAACATAGTGAAACCCCGTTTCTACTAAAAACACAAAAATTATCTGGCCATGGTGTCATGCGCCTGTAATCCTGGCTACTTGGGAGGCTGAGGCAGGAGAATTACTTGAACCTGGGAGGCAGAGGTTGCAGTGAGCCAAGACTGCGCCACTGCACTTCAGCCTGGGTAACAAAGTGAGACTCCATCTCAAAAAAAAAAGAATTAATTAAAAGGAAATAATGGGCTGGGTGCAATGGCTCACACCTGTAATCCCAGCACTTTGGGAGGCCGAGGCAGGCAGATAATGAGGTCAGGAGTTCAAGACCAGCCTGGCCAACATGGTGAAACCCTGTTTCTACTAAAAACACAAAAATTAACTGGGCGTGGTGGCGTGCACCTGTAATCGTGGCTACTCAGGAGGCTGAGGCAGGAGAATTGCTTGAATCCGGAAGGTGGAGGTTGCAGTGAGTCAAGATTGTGCCACTGCACTCCAACCTGGGTGACAGGGCAAGATTCCGTCTCAGAAAAAAAAAAGGAAATAATGTTTAAAAATTATTTCCTGCATCTTACCAGCCACATTTCAAATGCTCAGTAGCCACACTTCCGTACTGCAGAAAGTCCTGTGGGAGCGTGTTGCTCTGTGATCACATTGACTTTGCCTAAGCCCGCCCTGGGGCTCATTTCCCTTCAGATAGAGTCCAGTCTCCTTAGTCCAGGTTACCTCCCCACCCTTGCCACCACCACCTCGCCCTCCCGCTGCCCTTCCTCCTGTTTGTCCTCACGTGCACCCTTTCAGCCACTCCTACCTGGCTGTCTCTACCTTCATGCTCCGTTGCCCTTGGCCCTGGCGCTTGGATTGCCTCCCGACACCTTGTTTACCCGCTCACCCCAGGCTCAGTTCCAACACGGCTCACTTGGGGTTTGGTAGCACTCCACCTTCCCCAATGCACCTGCCTGCATCACACGTGTGCAGGATGCCCTTGAGGGCGCCCGGCAGCACTTCCCACCTGCTGCTAATCTGTCTGCCTCTCTGGGTGAGGTCCAGCTGCTTCCTTTCTGTCTGCATTCTTCAGGCCTAGCTCAGGAGTCGGCCCCCAGGGGTGGAGGTGGGGTTGGGGAGCCGATGGGGGCCCGCATCTTGAGAAATGACTCAGGGTTGGCAGCAGGCTTTCATTTGCAAGGAAGCACCTCACTTACTTGGGGCTAAGCAGTGAAGGGGGCTTATCAGCCAGAGTAACTGGCCAGTGCAGGGCGATTTGGCTCTCTGGGGTGCTGGGGTCTCCTGCTCCAGGTGAGAGTGGTGCAGCCTCCTGAGCCTGGCGCCCTGAGTGGCCCCAAGAATACAGCCGCTCCCAGGGCTCAGACTACCTGGTGCAGGTCCTTGGCGGGCGGGGAGGCTTTGGGAGGCTTTCCCAGGTGGGCAAGGAAGCAACTAAGAAGCCTACAGCAAAATTCTCCTGCACCCAGATGGGGTCCTAGGCCGATCCTGACTGCAGAGCTGTGGTTGGAATGGGTACGGCCTTGTATGCCCAGCCTAGAGCCCATGGAGGAGTCAGTTCCCAGCAAAGACCTGGGTGGCTTGGGGAGGTGGGGAGGTGTGTACACTGGAAATAAAATTAGAGATATTCAAGGAAAGGAGGAGTGGTTGTGTCACTGGAAAGGGATTCAGATCCGGATCCCAAGAGAGGGTTCCTGGATCTTGCAAAAGAAAGAATTCAAGGTGAATCCACACAGCAAAGTGAAAGCAAGTTTATGAAGAAAGTAAAGGAATAAGAGAATGGCCACTCCATAGGCACAGCACTCCCATAAGAGAATGGCCGCTCCATAGGCACAGCAGTCCCATAAGAGAATGGCTACTCCATAGGCACAGCAGTCCCATAAGAGAATGGCCACTCCATAGGCACAGCAGTCCCGACGGCTGCTGGTTGCTAATTTTTATGGTTATCTCTTGATGATATGGTAAACAAGGGGTGGCTTATTCATGCCTCCCCTTTTTAGACCACATAGGGTAACTTCCTGGCATTGCCATGGTGTAAACTGTCATGGCGCTGGTGGGAGTGTAGCAGTGAGGATGACCAGAGGTCACTCTTGTCACCATCTTGGTTTTGGTGGGTTTTGGCCGGCTCCTTTCCTGCAACCTGTTTTATTATCAAGGTCTTGAACAACTTGTATATTGTGCTGACGTCTATCTCATCCTATGAATTAGAATGCCTTAACCATCTGGGAATGCAGCCCAGTAGGTCTTAGCCTCATTTTACCCAGCCCCTATTCAAGATGGAGTTGCTGTGGTTCACATGCCTCTGACAGCTGGCTAGGAGGAAGAGGAGGAGTGGCTGGTTGCTGGGGAGGATCTCTCCACTTTCCCCGAGGTGGTTACCCAGGGGGTAGCAGCAACCCCCCACGTAGGAGTGGGTGAAAATCGGAGAGGCACCCCCATTCTCTTCCTCCCCCAGCCTCAGCTCCCTGAGGAACAGTCTCTTCTTAATGGAGAAGTCTGGGGAGGTGGTGGCCCCCCCACCCACCATCCCCCCAGCTCCAGCCACAGCGGCCTCCATCTCCTCTGAGCATGCTGCCCTCAGAGCCCTCTCAGAGGCTCGGCCTATGGCCTGGAACACCTCCCGTGAGGGTCCTCCCGCCTATGCTCCCTTACCCATGCTGTGGGTGGCTGGGGACCTGTCTCAGCTTAAACATTTCTGGTATAAGCTCTCAACACTCTGCAGGGGTGGCCGCGGCGTTGCAGAGACTGCTGGGTTCTTCACAGGGAAGCTGTGAGTCCAGGAAGGCCAGCCTTGCAGCAGAATCCTTCTCGAATTCTGGTTCCAGCAGGCCCTCGGGGACCAGGAAGCAATAAAGGATTCTGGACAGAATAATGGGGACCTCCGGAACAGGACAGGCGCCTTGCAAATGTGGAAATGCTCTTTTCTCAGTCTCATTAGTCTGAACTTCTAGTCCCCGGGAGATGCTCTGATGTCGGTGGCAGCTGGAGCCACCTGGGAAGGAAGCGGCAGGACTGTCGCGCCCTCTAGTGGCGGTCCTGAGAAGGAACCAAATGCTAGGATTGGGTTCTTTGTGGCCCCAGGGCCCTGCCCACCTCCCCCTCCAAGCCCTCTCACAGTGCTGCTGAGGGCAGTCAGCGAGGAGTTGCCTCTTCTTCCCCCACCCTCCCCCTGAGGAGAGGCCTGGTGCTATTTAGGGCTGGAGGACTCAGATCTGACACTGGTGATGAAGGAAGGTGAAGAGGAAGGAGGCTGGGAGCAAGGCGGTTTCCTGACTGACAGGGAGAGAAGGAGGGAGTTGCTGGGGGGTGGGGGGACCCCCGAGAGCAGCTGGAGTGGGGATACTGTGGGCAGGGAGTCACTTTCTTGGAAAGACCCGGGATCTTTAGGTACATTTTTACGTGAAACTCAAGGGAAAGTCCAAGTCAGTTGGGACTGTAACAGTTTTCTCTCAGAAGAGGAATAATTCCCTCTTGAAATTGCTCAAACACATCAGTAAAGAAATTTGCATGCCTGGTAAATGTGTCCTCAGGAGATGTAAGGGATGCAGTGGCAAAGGGAGCTGGTGGCACTCAAGTCCTTCCACTTTCCAGCAGAGAAGATGTCAGCTCGCTGAGTAGCCAGGAGGTTTAAGGGGCAACCCATGGCTCTAGAGGTGGCAAAACAGCAGCAGGAGAAATAAACCAGAGGCCAAATGCAGTGGAGGCAGACACCAGGTCTTCTGATGGTGCCCAGAGAACAGAGAATCCTGCCAACCCCACCCTGGTAAGAAAAGGAGAGTTCCACCTCCCCAGGGTCCTTCCCAGGAGCTCCAGGAACACAGATGATGGGTCCTTCATGTGTGTGGGGCACAGTGTCCTGGCCCTCAGCGTCCATCCCTCCTCCTCCTATGTGTAAGGCTGGTTGCCTCACCGGGAGTTCGGATGCACACCGCCCCCGCTGTTTTCCGAAAGCTCGGACATGCTCGGCATGTTCCCTTCTCCCCTTTCTCACACAGCCTGGGCTTCCCTTAAAGAACCCAGTATGCAAGCGGGGTCTTGTGATTCTAGCCAATAGTAGCCAAGTCTTTCTAGCCAATAGCAGCCGAGTCTTTCTAGCCAATAGCAGCCGAGTAATTCTAACCAATAGCAGCCAAGTCCTGTATGCAAACAAAGGCTTGTAACCTTACCCAATAGTAGTCCTGCTCTCCCACAACCAATCGAGCTCCTTCACTCCCTATAAAACCCCACGTCTGAGAGGCGTCTGTGCGACTTCTCCAGCCCCTCCTGTTGGACCACAGAACCTTGCCCAGGAGCCTGAATAAATTTCTTCATATTGGATCTTCTTGTGTCGACCTCAGTTTCTTCCTTTTAAACTCGGCAAGAGCCCAAGAACAAACCTTACACCATGTGCCTTTCTGGACTGCTGAGATGAGAAAGCCAAAGGTGCTTCCCAAACCCCCTGCAGCTAGAACACACTGGCACCTCTAATAGACAGCGCTCGGCAGGATTTGGCACGGTGGAGGCCATCTTCCTGCTGCTGCTTTTGCTGACCAGCAGCATTGTAGAAAGCGGTGGTGGCCTTTAGACTCCGTGCTTTAGTGTCTGGTCATGAGCGTCCCGGGTGTCCTGATGGTTGTGGTGGCAGCAGTGGCAGCAGAGCGATTATTGATCCACAGATGGCAGCGTGGTGGTGGGTGGGTGTGTCCACGAGCTCGACAGCTCCCTTGGGAGGCTCCTGCCTCTCCAGCTGCCACCCACTACCCACTCCCATGATTTTACAAGCCCCTGATTTCCTGTGCCCCACTCGCCCCCACTTTTGTTTTTCACCTAGAATGGTTTGTTTCTGCACTGCTGGTGCAGTAGGTACACAGCAAAAGCTGGCTTGGATGGATGAAACAGAATGTTGAATCTGCTTCTGAACACATCTTTGGGGCCTTTGGCTGTAAAAGGGAGGGCCACAGTGGATTGGCGGTAGGAAGTAGGAGGAACCCCAGAGGTGCTGGGCTAGATGGACTTCTGCGTGATAGTAGCCAGTGCTGGGTGGGAGGGGAAAGTGTGGTTGAGGGGTGAAGCGGAAGCTCCTGGGAAGACCAGCCTCTGGCTAAATGGTGACATTGGCCGAGTTGACCTTCAGGACCTTAGACTCTTCTTTCCTCACCCTTCCCAGTAAAGCAGGAAGGGCCGAGAAACAAACCTCTTGAACACTGAACTAGGAAGGAAGGGGTGATTTATTTGGCTGGGAGCAGCGGTGGCATAGTTGCCTAACAGCCGTGCTCAGCTCACAAAGTCCCTGCCCTTTTAAAGGCTTACAACTCTAGAAATTACATGTGAAAGGGTCTTGACCCATGACGTAGTTGTGGGGTGGGGGTTTGTTCCTGCTTAAGTAAAAACAATGCCTTTGGAGAGATTCCTCCATACCATGTCTGTGATCTGCAGCTGGGATTGTGGTTAGCAGTAGGGTCTGATCCCTAACCGGGCTGGTGGCACCAACCGGTCCCTTCTCTGGCTAACTTCTAACTTCTCCTTTTGAGATGCAATGTAGAAGGTGATTAAGGGTCTCCTTCCTCACTAGGATCCCATCAGGATGGACTTTTGGTAAAAACAAAATGGCCCAGGAGCTTCATCCTCCCTCAGCCACAGCTGCTCCCTGCAGAGGCCTGGTGAGCCCATGGACATGGAGGCAGAAGGGGCGTCAGGGCCCAGTGCTGTCCCAAGGGTGGTGGTGGGAGAGGGGCTGGGAGGAGCTGCTTTAGAATAAAAGTCCCCTCCAGATCAGAGGCTTTGATCTCTTGATGGGAATTCCAAGCATCAGCTGTGAGAAGGGGAGTTCTATTTTGATGTTAGGACTCCCTGAAATTCATAGACTTGAGCTGGCTGAGGAGAGACCTCAAAAGGGCATCACTTATGGTGTTAGGGAGCATGGCAGTTTGAAACAAGCTCCCACATTCTTTGACACTCCTGCCATGGAAGTGGGGTCTTTGTCCCCATCCCTTGAAACTGGGCAGGCTTGTGACTGCTGCCACCAGTAGAGCACAGTGGATGCAAGGCCACGTGACTTCTTCGGTTTTTCCAAGACAGAGTCTCACTCTGTTGCCCAACCTCTGCCTCCTAGGTTCAAGCCATTGTCCTGCCTCAGCCTCTCGAGTAGCTGGGACTACAGGCGCCCACCACCACGCCCAGCTAATTTTTGTGCTTTTAGTAGAGATGGGGTTTTGCCATGTTGGCCAGGCTGGTCTTGAACTCCTGGCTTCAAGTGATCCGCCCACCTCAGGCTCCCAAAGTGCTGGGATTACAGGTGTGAACCACGGCACCCGAAAGCCACGTGACTTCTAAGTGCAGGCCATTAAAGGCCAGGCAGCTTTGGGCTGGGTCTTTCGAAGTGCTATTCTTCAGGTGTCCCTCTCTGACACTCCCTGTTAGAACCTCACTGCAGCTATGAGAAGCTGTGGTGAGGCGCCCTGGACAGTCCCAGCTGAGCCATGGTCCCGTCCAGATATGGGAGTAAAGAAGCGGAAGCAGCGAGTCAAACCCAGCCTTCCCAGTCACCCCCGGCCATTCCCGTATTCCCACTGAGGCTCCAGCAGGCTTTACCCCGTCACACCACACCCAGTTCCAAACTCCTGACGTCCTCCCCAGACTTCAAAACATAATCCAGCGATGGCTGTTGCAGGCCATGATGGTGGAGGTGGGTGCAGTGGCTCACGCCTGTAATCCCAGCACTTTGGGAGGCCAAGGCGGCGGATCACAAGGTCAGGCGTTCGAGACCAGCCTGGCTAACATGGTGAAACACCGTCTCTACTAAAAATACAAATAATATTAGCTAGGATGGTGGCACACACCTGTAATCCCAGCTATTCGGGAGGCTGAGGCAGGAGAATTGCTTGAACCTGTGGGGCGGAGGTTGCAGTGAGCTGAGATCGCACCACTGCACTCCAGCCTGGGTGACAGAGGGAGACTCTGTCTAAAAAAACTCACAAAGAACAAAACCATAGCAGCGCCTCAGTGCAACACAGGGTCACTGTCCCCGAAAGAGCCCTGTTGTGGACTGGTTGCCGACTCCAACATCAGTCGGTTGTGGGGTTGGCCACTGTTAGAGTCACATTCCTGGATGCACCTTCTGAGATCTGCCAACTATGTGACTCACTTCTTCTTAACCATATGTGCCATCCTCACATGGCAGCTGGGTCACAAGTTGACCCCGTCATAAGGCTCAGGGTCTTCACCTGGCTCTGCAGAAATCCCCTGACTGCAGCGTTTTGTGATGTGTAGGAAGACCTCACTGAAGGTGGGGAGGTTGATGGACAAGTTTGATCTGAGATGGCCAGCCACCACCTCCTCTGTATTCTAGCTAGAGAGAGGGGTGAGGCAGCGAGAGGGTGTGCCCAGCTTATCACTTCCACTCCCCTCCAGTTGCTCAGGACTCAGTCATGTGACTCTCCCAGTTGCAAGGGGTGCCAGGAAGCACCATGGGCAGCCATGTGCCCAACTACAATTTAAGGCTCCACGACTTCTACAGAAGCTAGAGGACAAAAGAAGTGTCTGCCACAGTAGGCGAGGGGCTGAGGGACCGGCCTCAATCATCCGTCCTCCTACCCACCCTCCCTCTCCAGTCATCTCACTGTCGAGGGTGGGGCAGGGGCTGAGTTACAGAGATAGAAAGATGTGGCCCTGCTCTCAAGGGACAGCCAGTTCTTCGGCAAACAAAAGTGGGTGGAGGGTGTTCGGGGCAGGGCTTTGAAGGGCTGAGTTGTCCAGCCAGCTGCCGAGTACTCCGAGTTCTGGCCCTGATCAGACCCTCTGCCTTGGGAGAGTGTGTCGTTGGACCATGCCGTCCTCTCTTCTGGAGACTCTGCGTCCCTGAGGGTTGTCGGTGCGGTGTCCTCTGCGTTGGGCAGCAGTCACATGAAATATGCCTTCCTTTTGCTGCAAAGTGATTTTTCAGGACATAGCCAAGCCATTGCATCACTCAGCGTTCCTTACAGGAAGGCCCCAGTGAGCGATTTTTATGAGAATGTATTGTAAGGGGAAACTTCGTCCCTGCAGAGCAAACAGTCTGCTTCCTGCAGATAGTAATGGATCAGATTTCTTCTTCGGCCTTGGCTGCCTCGAGTGGTAATCGTGTCATCTGTTGCCGCTCAGGTCTGCCTTTCACAATCTCCGTTTTCTGTGCCCTAGCATTTTACATCTTGAACAAGGTTGCCTCCTACATTCTCAGTCTATCGTCACTGATAAAATAGAAAACAATGGAAGCAGCAGCCCTGGTGGCCGTGAGGGGTGGCACCATGGCCGTACTTGAGTATTGGCGGCGTCTCTCGTGTCCCAGCAGCTGGGGCAGAAAGGGAGAGGGCTTACAAGACTGTCTCCGCAAGAAGGAAGTAAAGCAGTATTGTGAGAGAAGCCAAGCAGTAAGCCCTGAGCTCGCGGTAGAGGCCCCGGCAGCAGTTCTGGGTGCAGGGGGACCGGGAATCTGGGCACTGATTGCACAGTCAGAAGCTGTGTGACCCTTGAGGAGTCACTTAACCTCTGTGTGCATCAGGAGAGTAATAGTAACTGCTACATGGAAAGGGTTGGATGTTTAAATTAACTCATGCAAAGGGTGAGAATAGAGCTTGGCACTTAGTAAGTGCTCAATAAATATGAGCTTGCATAATGCTTGTTACGGATGGAGGAAGGATTAGGGGGAGGAGTGAAAATTACGGAGACTTCTAGCTCCATAAACATTGATACAGGGTGTTGATAAGAATTTAGAAACCCAAGAAAACCTAGAAGGCAGAGCATGGGGGAAGTAAGCCCTGATGTAAAACTGCCAGCTATGTTTTTCTCACTGAAGGTGGAGGTTAGGATTCACTGGAATGGAGGGATTCAGGGTGGGGGCTCAGCTGCTTGGCATGGACATGTCCAAGGCCATCTTCACTGTGAGCAGAGGGGCATCCCTGAGAATGTTCCCGATCCCTTTTGAGGCAGGTCTGAGTTGGGTATATGCTAACTCTCTGGTTTTGCGAGTCTAGGGCAACCTTGACAGAGGTGGGTCCAGGCTCATAAGAAGGTAGCCTGGCCCTTCTCTGTGAGGACAGACTGGCAACGGGACAGTTTCTTCAGAAACGGTCACAGAGGATCCTGGGGAGGGCCTGGCAAAGGCCGGATCTCCTGTTAACCACCTGTGACTGTTGGACTATTATTATTTGGGCGCGAGAGGCAAGCAGGAGCTCTGAAGATCAGAGATGCTGGGGCCTCTGAGATCACAGGGGGAAGGTGGGAGAGAGTGGGGAAAAGAGCAAGAGAGGCTGAGAGGAGGGGACAGCAGGAAACATTTGAAGTGATGAATGCTTATTTTGAATTGTGGTGATGGTATCACAGTGTGTGCATACATTCAAACTCGTCAAATTGAATACGTTAAACGTGCATTTTTTTGTGTATCAATTATTTCTCAGTAAAGCTATAAAAAATGAACTGTTATACATCAGTAAGAAAAAGATAGACCGCCCACTAGGAAAATATGAGAGGTCTGAACAGGCACATTACAAAGGATAATATCCAGATGACCAATAAGAGTGAAAAGTTGGCCAGGCGCGGTGGCTCACGCCTGTAATCCCAGCACTTTGGGAGGCCAAGACAGGTGGATCACCTGAGGTTGGAGGTTCGAGACCAGCCTGACCAACATGGAGAAACCCTGTCTCTATTAAAAATACAAAGTTAGCTGGGTGTGGTGGTGCATGCCTGTAATCCCAGCTACTCAAGAGGCTGAGGCAGGAGAATCACTTGAACCTGAGAGGTGGAGGTTGTGGTGAACTGAAATTGTGCCACTGCACTCCAGCCTGGTGACAGAGGGAGACTCTGTTTCAAAAAAAAAAAAAGAGAAGTTGTCTACCCTCACCAGTTACCAAGGAAATACAAAATAAAACCACAATGAGGCCAAGTGCGGTGGCTCATGCTTGTAATCCTATCACTTTGGGAGGCACAGGTGGATAAATCACTTGAGGGCAGGAGTTGGCCAACATGGGGAAACCCTATCTCTACTAAAAATACAGAAATCAGCCAAGCATGGTGGCGGGTGCCTGTAATCCCAGCTACTCAGGAGGCTGAGGCAGGAGAATTGTTTGAACCCAGGAAGTAGAGGTTGCAGTGAGCCAAAATTGCACCACTCCAGCTTGGGTTACAGAGCAAGATTCTATCTCAAAACAAAAACAAAAACAAAAAAACAAACAAAAACCACACAAAAATCTCACAATGAGATAGCTAGCTCTACATTTCCACCAGCATGGCTACAATGAGAAAGACTAAATTGATGAGGATTTGGAGAAATAGAATTTCCCATACATTGCTGGGGGTTGCACGAATTGATAGAGATACTTTGGAAACTATTTTGCCATTAAGTATTAAAGAGGAAGATTCTCATATCCTGTGTTCGAGGCGTATGCCCAAAAGAAATGCATGCATATGGGCACCAAGAGATGTAGCCAAGGGTGTTCATAGTAACTTCATCTGTAACATCCAGAGTGGAAACAACCCAAATGCCCAGCAACAGCAAATGTGTGCATAAGTGATGGTGTATGTAGACAACGGAATTCTACACAGCAATGCGAATTTGTGAACCACCTGCAATGCATGCAATAAGTGCTCAATAAATGTGAGCTTGCATTATGCTTGTTATGGATGGGGAGGAGGAGTGAGTATTATGAAGACCCCTAGCTCCGTAAGTGTTGATAAAGATTTGGAGACATTTAACAAGATAAATAATAGAAGCCAGACATGAAAGAAAAAAAACCGTATGGTTCTAGTTAAATTAAGTTCAAAATCAGGCAGAACTAAACTATAGCATTAGAAATTTCTAGTGTGGTAGGCCAGGCACAGTGGCTCATGCCTGTAATCCCAGCACTTTGGGAGGCTGAGGTGGGTGGATCACTTGAGGCCAGGAGCGTGAGATCAGCCTGACCAACATGGCAAAACTCCATCTCTACTAAAAATACAAAAATTAGCTGGCCATGGTGGCACACTCCTTGTTGGAAATAGATGCTCGGTGCTGCGAAGAAAAATTAGCCCTGAGACAACGGATCTTTCAGCAATGCAATTTTTACTTTCTGGACTGAAGGAAGGGTACCCTCACTAGCCATCTCGCCACAAGAGTACAAAGAACACAGGGAATACACAGGAATTTATTCCTTATGCATTTGGGGTCGTCCTTACTGCTGTGTCTGATCTCCATTGGCTGGAACCAGGCCTCACAATCTAAACTAAAACCCAACTGGCTAACAACTTAAAACTTTTCTAAATAGGTAAAAGCTATGGAGAGCTGGGCCTGTGAGCATGTCCAGCACAGATATCTTGGTTAAAGTACAAGGACATAGAATGTACTCCGTGCCTGTGAGCATGGCATGTCTAACAGCTACATAGGACAGGGCTTAACAAAGTTATTAGCACATTTATTCTTTAACAAGAAAGAAAACTTTAAAAAGGAAATTTTCTGCTTCCCACATCGTGTAATCTCAGGTACTCAGGAGGCTGAGGCACAAGAATCGTTTGAACCCAAGGGCAGAGGTTGCAGTGAGCTGAAATCCTGCCACAGCACTGCAGCCTGGGTGACAGAGCGAGACTCTCTCTCAAAAAAAAAAGAAAGAAAAAAAGAAAGGAATTTCTCGTGTGGAGATAGAGGGGTGGGCATGAGAGAGGCATCTGGAGTGGTGACAGTTCTTTTTCTTCACCTGGGTGGGGATTAAACAGGTATTTGCTTTGTTATGAGTTGTTGAGCACATTTAGTTTTTGTGAATGAACGCATATGTACATATATATTTTCTGTACGTGTGTTCTGCTTAATAAAAAAGTAGAAAGTTAACAAATCATACATATATATATGTATACAAAAGAGAGAGGCTGAGAGGAGTTGCTCACTTCTTTCCGGGGAGGGGGATCTCTGCCATCTGGCAGCTCACTGGGGGTCCCGGGAAGGGAGGAGTTGAATCCAAGTACTGGGCTCAGCCCACAGCCCTCAGCGTGCCCCTCACACACCTGCCCAGTTCCGACACCATGCCAATCACCTCCCTGGCTCCAACTGTGAGTCTCAGATGGCCCTGCACCAATGCCTCTCTCCTCCAGCCTCTTTGCAAACAAGCCCTGGAAGGTCACTTTCTCCCAGACAGCTCAGGAGCGCAGGCAGCCCGAGGCCCCTCCCTGCCAGCTTCCCCTTTGCTGTCTGCCTCCAGCTGTGACCTCCGTGCTTCTTGGCCAGAGCAGCTATTCAGTTGTTGGTTGGTTCATTGATTCTTTCATTCCTTCTTTGAACAAACCTTTTCTGAGCACATATTATGTGCCAGACACTTTGCGAGGCACTGAGGGTACACTGAGGAGCAGTCCCTGCCTGCACGGGGTGTACAGTCTGGCAGGGGCCTACAGACATTTGTCAGCCAATCCTTCAAATGATGAAAAATTGCAACAAAGCCTACAAGGGAGAGGCAGAGACTTAGCCAGCAGCACAGGGAACTGGACAGGAGTCTGTGTACAAGTGACATGTGGCCTTAGTGGGTCTGAGGTTCGAGGAGTTCACTGGAGAGTCAGCGGGGGATGGAAGAGCATTCTAGGCAGAGGGAACAGCATGTGCTGAGACTGCATCGTGGTGACAGGTGAGGGTGCTGAGCACCGACAGGAAAAAAGAAGCCAGAGGGGCTGGTGCAGGAGGCTGGCTGACTGGGGAGGAGCTTCCTGATTTGGGAGCACACTCCTGAGAGACAGGGTTTCACTCCCTGGCAGGGACTCTGGATGATGGGGTCAACTTGCGGCTAGGATGGAACCTAGAAGCTCAGAAGAGACAGCTCGCAAGAAACGAAGTTGCAAGGCCAGCCTTGCCGTGGCAGAGAGTAGAGGAAGGGAATAAAAGGCTGTGGAAGTGGGGCGTGCTGGAGGGGATAGAGTGTGTAAGACCAGGAGATTATCCTGATACGTTCTTGGGGCAGGACCAGAGCACACACCATTTACACACCAAGGCAAAAGGAATGGGCTGGAGAGAGGGGCAGGGGAGAACTTTCACCCATATACCGCTCATTTATGTTATCTGTATGTGTGTGGAAATACCTGTCAATTACTTATCATCATCAATTTATTGCTACTGTTTATGATGCCTTCTAGTTTTTGGCATCTACTTTTCCTTCTGCACTTTTTTTTTTTTTTAGATGGAGTCTTGCTCTGTCACCCAGGCTGGAGTGCAGTGGCTCAATCTCAGCTCACTACAACCTCTACCTCCTGGGTTCAAGCAATTCTCCTGCCGCAGCCTCCCGAGTAGCTGAGACTACAGGCATGTGCCACCACATCTGGATAGTTTTTGTATTTTTAGCAGAGGCAGGGTACCACTGTGTTGGCCAGGCTGATCTTGAATACCTGACCTCAGGTGATCCACCTGCCTCGGCCTCCCAACGTGCTGGGATTACAGGCGTGAGCCCCTGCGCCTGGCCCTCCTTCTGTACTTTCTATTTCTTATTTATTTCTACTTATCTCCTACGATCCATTGTACTTTGCTGAATCAAGCTGGAGTTCACGGTGCCACTCCTGAGACCCCGAGGCTGGAGTGAAGGTGGAAGAGGGAAGTCACATCTATACTGAATAGGGGAAAACTGGGAAGTGTGCTTTTAGGAGCCCCAAGGTCCCTGTTTTCTGGCTCCTTGATGCCTTTTATGGCCTAATGGCAAATATTCTTTCTCTCTAACAGAACCTGGGTACAGGGTAGGCTGGCAGAGCCCTGGTCTCAGAGCTGATCTCTACTTCTGACCTTGTGGGAAAAGATTTTCCCCTTTTTTGGGCCTAAGTCTGTCAAGTGTCAGACTGGGACAGCTGGATCTGATGTCCTCTATGACCCCTTCCAGTTCTGAAATTTTAATTTTAATTTTTATTATTTTTTAGAGACAGGGTTTCACCGTGTTGGCCAGGATGGTTTCCTTCTCTTGACTTTGTGATCTGCCTGCCTCGGCCTCCCAAAGTGCTAGGATTATAGGTGTGAGCCACCACGCTTGGCCCAGCTCTGAAATTTTTAAAGACCTGTAGCCACGGAATCCTACTCCCAGAGACGTTTTCATTTTAAGGATGGTATTAGTCTCCTGTGGCTGCTGTAACAAATTCCCATGAACTTGGTGGCTTAAAATAACAGAAATGGAGTCTCTCACAGTTCTGGAGGCCAGAAGTCCCAAATTAAGATGTGTGCAGGGCTGTGCTCCTTCTGAGGGCTCTCGGGGAGAACTTTCTGGCCTCCTCCAGCTTCTCATGGCTGCAGGCATTCCTTGGCTTGTGACTATAACATTATAAACTCTGCTTCCATATTCCTTCTCTATGTGTCCATGTCTTCTCCTGTCTCTTAATGACACTTGTCACTGGAATTAGGTCCTACCCAGACAACCTAGGATGATCTCACCTAGGGATGCTTAACTTGATTACATCTGCAAAGAAATTTCTATCAGTTAAGGTCAAATTCATAGGACTGGGTATATCTTTTTCTTTTCTTCTTTTTTTTTTTTTTGAGATGGAGTCTTGCTCTGTCACCCAGGCTAGAGTGCAGTGGTGTGATCTCAGCTCACTGCAACCTCCACCTCCCAGGCTCAAACAATTCTCTTGCCTCAGCCTCCTAAATAGCTGGGATTGCAGGTGCCTGCCACCATGCCTGGCTAATATTTGTATTTTTAGTAGAGACGTGATTTCATCATATTGGCCAGGCTGGTCTCAACCTCCTGACCTCAGGTGATCTGCCCCCCTCAGCCTCCCAAAGTGCTGGGATTACAGGCATGTGCCATCGTGCCCAGCCCTTTTTGGAGCTACCATTCAATCTACTATAAGGACCAAAATTTTGGATCTAAGCAATGCATCTCTCATGGGTGGGGAGAATGTTTCTGAGTGGGACGAGAGGGCGTGTGGACTCCTAAAAATTCCACCTTGTAGAATGCAGCTTTCCCATCTAGCTGCCTCTGTTCCTTTCAGATCTAAGCTCCTAAGAGCGGGCCTAAGCTTCTCTCCCTGCTTCTCCTCTCAGGGCCCGTGGATGCTGTGCACACACAAGGTACTCAATGCATGCTCAACTGTCTGCCTCTCTCCCAGGGTGCTCAGAGGGCTGGAGGCAGCGTGAGGCTGAGGGACTGAGAAAGATGTGGAGAGAGGACTGAGGGCTGGTGGTGAATGGAGCCAGGCAGGGGAGGGATGGGCACCCTTGGCTTTGGGCTGGTTAACTCCTATCTGCTCTGACTGGGGGAGGGCCTGCCGAGTAAGACCTCTTGCCCTGGAGAGACTCACTGGCAGGACAGACCCATGGTGGGACTCCTTTCCCCCTCTGCTCACCTCCTGGCACAGGCCCATGGTGCCTGCTCACTGGTCAGCTTCAGGGGTTCCCTGCCTCCAGTTGCTCCCTGCTCTGACCACCCAGTACACAGCTGCAACCCTGACTGAAGCACTCTCCTGATCAAACATCTCCCATGGCTCCCTGCTCTTGCTGGGTCAAGTCTAAAGTCCATCAAAGGCTGCGTCATAGGGAACTCAGCTACTTCTCCAGCCTGAGAATATAGGATTCCTTTTCTAAAATCCTTCCCCTTCGGGCTGTTCCCTAAACCTCCCCCTGGATCCTCTCCCTCTGGGCTTTTTCTGACACTGTTCTGTCCTTCTGGAACGAATCTCTTCCTTTCAGCAAATCAAACCCTAGCCATTTTTTTTTTGTGTGTGACGGAGTCTTGTTCTGTCTCCTGGACTGGAGTGCAACGGCATGGTCTCAGCTCACTGCAACCTCCGCCTCCTGGGTTCAAGAGATTCTCCTGCCTCAGCCTCCTGAGTTGCTGGGATTACAGGCACCTGCCACCATGCCTGGCTAATTTTTTTTTTTGTATTTTTAGTAGAGACGGGGTGTTTAACCATGTTGGCCAGGATGGTCTCGAACTCCTGACCTTGTGATTCACCCGCCTTGGCCTCCCAAAGTGCTGAGATTACAGGCGTGAACACCCAGCCCCTAGCCATCTTTAAAGGCCCAGCTTTATGCCTTTCCTCTCCAGCGGCCTTTTTGGATTTCCCAAGGTGGAAGTAATCATTTCCCAAGACCATCCCGAGGTGGAAGCGATCCCCCATGACACCTCCCACTTTCTATCTTGCCTGTTGCTGTCTATGGGCAGGACTCATTTCTAACACAGAGGTCATGCTCTGTTGGCAGGAGACACGTCCAGCTCACTCTTGGATTCCCAGCAGCTCACACAGGGCTTAGGATATAGTCGGTGTTTACTAATTATTATTATTATTTTTGCGACAGAGTATTGCTCTGTTACCCAGGCTGGAGTGCAGTGGCGCTATGTTGGCCTGCTGCAACCTCCAGCTCCCTGGTTCAAGTGATTCTCCTGCCTCAGCCTCCCGAGTAGTTGGGATTGCACGTGCGTGCCGCCATACCCAGCTAATTTTCGTATTTTTAGTAGAGACGGGGTTCTACCATGTTGGCCAGGCTGGTCTCGATCTCTTGACCTCGTGATTCACCCACTTCGGCCTCCCAAAGTGCTGGGATTACAGGCGTCAGCCACCTCGCCCGGCCACTAATTATTTTTCAAATGAATAAGCTACCCTGTACAGCTCTGTATATTGAACTCCAGCAGCTCCGTGGGCAGACTTCTAAGGCTGGAGTTGCATGCAACTTCCTGATCTACTCTCTCTGCTGATTTTATTCCCTGGTGGGTGGTGCAGAGCCACAGACTGAGATTTCCCTGTGGGCTTCTCCTCCAGGGCCGTTTGTGGTTCCTTGTGGGGTGCTCTGTTCAAATGCGTGATACAGAGTTGGTCCAAAATGGAAAGTTTGTCTTAAAGAATTAATAAACTTTAAACAATATGTTTCATATCTATAAATATATACAAAGTTTAATAAAATGAACATCTATGTATCCACCACCCAACTTCAGGAATAGTGTAGCCAACATAGTGAGTGACACCCTCTCTATTTCGGGGCCCTGATGAGGTCACTGTTTCAAGTTTGCCTGACACCAGAAACAGGAACAGCTTAGCTGCTCAGGGACTGTATGTAGCCTTCTGCTAGACTACTGGGTTTCAGAACTCCTCTTTTTCTTTTTTTTGAGTGGAGTCTCACTCTGTTGCCCAGGCGCCTGGGCAGTGGCACCATCTTGGCTCACTGCAACCTCCGGCTCCCGGCTCTCTGCCTGCCTCAGCCTCCCAAGTATCTAGGATTACCAGCATGCACCACCACACCCGGCTATTTTTTGCATTTTTAGTAGAGATGGCGGGTGGGAGGGGAGGTTCTCACTATGTTGTCCAGGCTGGTCTTGAACTCCTGGCCTCAAGTGATCCGACCACTTCGGCCTCCCAAAATGTTGCGATTACAGGCGTGAGCCACCACGCCCTGCTGAGTTTCAGAACTCTTAAAATCACGTGCGTTCATGCTACAAAGGAGATGGGACCCTTGAATAAACAGCAAAGTTTTAGCGTCACAGCTCTGCAGTGAGCTGTCTTGTGACTGGTAACTTTAGGAAGCAGATCAGGTGTGCAGCATGAAGGGTACCCGGTGGTGGGGAGGTGGCTGGCGCTGGGGATTCTGGGTCTCTGCCCCGGGGCCGGTGCCACTGCACTGAAACCTCTGCAGTGCATGCTTCTGTCCCTAGATGGCACTGCTGGACCATGCCGCTGCCCACCTGGTGCAGGTGTTCTGGGGAAAAGAGGCATTTTGTATTTTGGAGATGATGGAAGAGAGAAATGCTTTAAATTGAAATGTGAAACTCTGGCCCAAACTTAACACAAGCAGAGTTAGGTGCTAATTTCAGCTGCCTGCTCCTCTGAGCATGGCTTCAGCGTTCACATCCTGATACACTGTCAGTATCTGCATGACTGGGTAGGCTGCATATGTGAAGTAAAGAGAATAACAGAACCTGACCTATCTAGGGCTTTGGGAATAATGAAATAATTTGCTTTATATAAAGTGCTTAGAATAGTGTATGTTACTTGGTCATTGCTCAATAAAATTCAATATTCTTTTCTTTTTTCCCCTTTTTTTTTGAGATGGAGTCTTGCTCTTTTGCCCAGGCTGTAGTTCAGTAGTGTGATCTCGGCTCACTGCAACCTCTGCCTCCTGGCTTCAAGTGATTCTCCCACCTCAGCATCCTGAATAGCTGGGATTACAGGTGCCCACCACTACACCTGGCTAATTTTTGTATTTTTAGTAGAGATGGGGTTTCACCATGTAGGCCAGGCTGGTCTCCAACTCCTGACCTCAAGTGATCCACCTGCCTCAGCCTCCCAAAGTGCTGGGATTACAGGTGTGAACCACCGCAACCGCCCTCTTTTCTTTTTTCATTTGCATGTAGTGATCGGTCTGAGAGAATACCCTGTCTCCCCTGAGGGCAGAGACCGTAGCTGGCTGCTGATACCTGAGTCCCAGTTTCCCAGAACAGAGCAGGTGCTTCAGGAGCTAGTTCTCTCTCCACTTTGTCCCCGTCACATGGAGGAGGGAGTTGCTGCATTCCATGTGTCTTCAGTGGAGACCAGGCAGGGGCTTAGAGAGAGCTGGATGGGTGGGCAGATTTGTAATCTGAGCTGTTCAAGAATGGAAGGGCTTCCCGGTGAGGGAGTGAGTTACTGGGCACTGGCAGTGCTTAAGCAGAGTGCACTTGCCACGCAGGATGCTGCCGAGGGACCCTGGTTTCAGGCTGGACTGGGCAGTGCTGTCCTATCTGGAGGTCCCCTCTGTGAATGAAATGCTAATTCACTACTGCCAGAGCCGTCATGCTTCCTGAGGTTGAGAGAGAGAGACAGGAAGGGCTGGGAAGATCTGAGGGAATCAGGAGGAGAAGGCGCCCTGATTCCAGAGAGTGGGAGAGGGTGGAAGGCAGCTCTAGGCCTTTATCCTCCCTGTCAATATCTAGGAATGGTTGGGCTTCAGTATGGGGTGGGGTGTAGGTGTCTTTGGGTGGGCCTTGACTCTGGCAGGGCCTATGGTCAGCTTCTGAGTGAAAACTTGAAACAGTGACCTCATCAGGGCCCCGAAATAGAGAGGGTGTCACTCACTATGTTGGCTACACTATTCCTGAAGTTGGGTGGTGGATACATAGATGTTCATTTTATTAAACTTTGTATATATTTATAGATATGAAACATATTGTTTAAAGTTTATTAATGGGGGCCCTTCGTCTCCCCATCATTCACCCTGCTTACTCTGTCTTCTTCTGATGATCTCTGGATTAGTTTGAGTGGCTCCTCTGCCCTCCTGGTTGCTCAGACCAGATACCTGGGCATCCCCTCCAATGCCTGCATTCCCTCTCCCCACCCCAGTCCAATAAGCCTATTGGGAGACAGAAAAGTGATTTCAAGAAAGTGTTGTGCCGGGCACGGTGGCTCACTCCTGTAATCCCAGCACTTTGGGAGGCCGAGGCAGGTGGATCACGAGGTCAGGAGATCGAGACCATCCTGGTTAACATGGTGAAACCCTGTCTCTACTAAAAATACAAAAAATTAGCTGGGCGTGGTGGCGCCTGCCTGTAATCCCAGCTACTCAGGAGGCTGAGGCAGGAGAATTGCCTGAACCCAGGAGGCGGAGGTTACGGTAAGCCGAGATCATGCCATTGCACTCCAGCCTGGGTAACAAGAGCAAAACTCCATCTCAAAAAAAAAAAAAAAAAAGAAAGTGTTAAGCGATCACCCAGCCTCTGCCCTTGCCCCTGCAGCACAGGTCCTGCCTTGTCCTTATTCAGATCATGTCCCTTTGCTGTGTGGCCCACTATGCTATGATGTACATCTTCTGGTCTCAGCAAAGGAAAGCCAGGTCTTAATGTGAGCCTCTCAGGCTCTCAGCCCCCACCTCCCACCACACTCTCTCCATCCATCACCCCGTCCCACCCTTGGCCCCATGGCTGGCTCTCCCGCTTCCTTCAGGTCTTCAGAAACATTACCTTCTAGTAAAGGCTTCCCTAACTACCCTATTTAAATCTATGATCCCTCCTCCTTGTCCCTTGTTACATGTAAATTTTCGGTACTTCGAAACAAGTAGCACTCAAATATCCATTTCCTAGCAAGGCAATTTACTTCTATAGAAGGTTGCCGCTCACAGACGGAACGATGGCGAGTGTACACCTGGACAAGGAGGGGAAGGGGTACTCCTGCCTGACAGAGGTCGCCCCTGCTCCTGTGTCCTTCCCCTATTGGGTAGGGTTAGACTGCACAGTTTAGGCTGATTTTCGTTGGCTATTTTAAAGAGAGCAGGGGTGCCAGCCGGAGTGGCAGGGTGGGTAGTTTGGCAGGAAGGACAGTTATGGGACAGATCAGAGTAGATAACCGGGGTCAAAGCAGGTGACTGGAGCAGGTGGCCGGGATGAGTCAGGACGGAGCAGGGGACCCGGGGAACAGATGTGAACTACTGATTGGAACTGGTGGAAAGGGTTGTTTACTGAAACTACAAGGAAGTGAAACTTTACAATGGAGAGTTAAAGAGCAAGAGAGACTGATCTTTGAAGAGAAACTCGGGGTCCACCGTATCTCACATCCCTCCATTCCGTCTCCTGTTTTATTTCTCTCTGTAGCAATTGCCGCGGAACATACTATGTTTAAGACTGGCTGCATAATTTGTAGTCTTAGTGCAAAATGAAAACGTGGGGACTTTCATTTAAAAATTATCAAGCACTCCCAGGCAGTGACAGCAGAGTGGGGCCCTGGGCGGCTGCCTGGGCTTCCTGCCTGCTTAGCAGTCCTCACAGTGTTGTGCTGGTTTATGGTTCTTCTTCTCCACCTGGGAGGTAAGCCCTATGAGAGGACAGATCTGGGCTTCGTCCACAATAGTATCTGAGGATCTGCAGCATCTAGAACGTAGTAGGTCCTCAGTGAATATTTCTTAAAGTGAGAAAGAAAGGGGTCACATTAGGGGTTGGCACAGAGAAGGAGCACCTCACTCAGCCAGGAAGTGTGGGGAAAGGCGTCAGTGAGGACGCATGAGAGGGCCGGGTCTGGAAAGGTGGGCTTGGGGCTGGGGGAAGCCAGCTGGGGCCTGGGCAGCCTGTGGGCATGAGTGCAAGCAAGCATAGGGGTAGGAGAGTGCAGACCCCGAGCTCTGCTGCTTCTCCGTGGAGTGGTGCTGGGGACTCAGGTGCTACCTTGAAGGGCTGGGGTTGCATGTGGCTTGGTTCCAGTCCACCTGTGGGACCTGGGCAGATGACTTAACCTCTCTGACCCTCAGTCTCCTCCTCAGTTGTCCTTATTATAGGGATAGTATAGGGAATGGGAGAGTCTAGAGCATACAATAAAGTAGTAAAGTGTTGGGTACAGTAGTGATAGCATCTGGTATATATGGTGCATCTGGTGTCTGGCTGGTGGCAGAAGCTGGAGGTCTGTGTAGCAGGTGTTTGGAGAGCAAGGGGCTTCAGTGGATGGGGTAGGCTCAGTGTCAGCCCTGCTCGCTTGAAGGGCTGCTAAGAGGGGTCCCTTAGAGGTTAAGATGATTGGGAACAGGGAATGAGGGAGCCTTGTTTTTGAAGGCCTCTAAGATTCTGGCCTTAACAGTGTGGCCTCAGGGCCTGGAGGCATGGTGTTTAGAGAGGGAAGAGTCACCCCCATCCCTCCTCCTCAGCATCCTGTCACAGACAACTGAGGCTTTCAGGGCTGAGGACTGAGCTGGCGATGGGTGGAGGACGGGTGCTCTCCAGAGCGGAGTTCTCATGCCATGGAGGCAGGGGTGTCTTCGCAGGGAGCCAGTTCAGCCAGTGTGGGTTCGCTCCTGCTGATGCGCAAGGCAGTATCCTGGGGCCCTGTGACAAGTGGAGGACTTTCTGAGGGACAACACGAGGCCCTGCAGCACGCAGCAGAGGCCCAGGAGCCCCTCTCACTTGGGCACTGATGTCAAAGTGACCCATGTTCACCCCCCACAGGCTGGTGGCCTCCTAGCACTGTGCCTTGCACATAGTAGGTGCACAATTAATAGGAGTTGATAGAACCCATGTCCTCAGCATGTGTCCTCAGGAGGGCTCTGCAGGGGACTGAGGCCCGGTGGAGAGAGGGTGGGTGGGTAATGACAAGCACAAGCGCAGGAAGGGACCTTAGAAGAGGCTTACCTGCACCAAGCCCATTTTGAGAAGAGAAGACTCGCCCGGGCATGGGGCAGAGGCCAGAGGACAGTGGGCCATAAGGAATCTCCCACTTCCCTGCCGTGTCCCTTGACTCAGCAGAGCTTCAGACATGGGTGTCCCCTCCTGCTGGCCTCCACTAGGATGCTGCTCAGGCCTTTGAGACCCAACATGTCTGAGAGGAGCTCTTCAGCCTCCTTCCCAGCCCCTTGGTCTCCCCATCCCCAGTGCCAGAAACCAGGAGTCACATTAGATCCTTCCTTCACCTCCAGCCCCCGGCCTCCCATCACCAGCCCGAGGCCGACACCTACACGTCGGCCATGCCGCCTGCCTCTGGCCACTGTGCTTTTGCTAACGTGGTGCCAGGCCTGTCCTCCCCTCTCCTCTTCTCCTTGCTCACGCCCTCTGATGTGGCCTGGGTGCTCAGTAAGGTCTAGAAGCAGTGGGTGGCCAGGGGTCCTGGGGCAAGGTGGACCTTTTTTCTGGCCTGGGGCCTGGATTGGGTCCTTGTCCCCTGTCTGTCCAACACCTGTCAGCTGGGGGCACTCCTGCCCCACAGAACTCCAGCATCCTGGCTCCAAGTGGGGGCGGGGAGCCTCTCCTGGCAGCTGGGCCGGCTAGGCCTGCCGGGCAGGTCTGGGTGTGGGTGGTGGAGGCCAGGAGACGGGGTGGGGAGGAGCACATCTGTGTGTGGGCGTGGGCCTTGGGGTGTGGGGCTACAGGAGCTGGGTGTGTACCTGCAGCTTAGCTGCGTGTGTGGTGGGGCATAGGTCATGGCGTGGGTTCTGTGAAGCCTGGGGACCTCATGGTAGGATTCCTTAGACTTAGGTGAAAGGCTGGGCCTGGCCATGTCTGGCCTCCAGCCCCTTCCCCAGGGCACCCCCACCTCGTCACCCACTCGAGGCAGATCTTCAGCAGACTCCTTTGGAGGGCCAGCTTTGAGGAGTGATCCCCACTCTTCACCTTGGTCCATCCCTAAAACTGCTGTAGCCTTGGTGTCCTTGTAAGTACAATGGGGACAAGGATGGCAAAGTTGCAGGACTGTTGTAAGGACAGTGGGAAGCACCCAGGGCCTGGCCTCCACACAGTGACAGGAGGGATGGAGGTGTCACAGCCAGTCCCCAAGGACTGTGCCAGGCAGTGAGAGCTGTGCCAGAGAGGCTGTGCCCTCAGGAAGCTGGTGGTGTCGAGGGTAGTTGAGGCCCACCGAAAGCCATGGGGCAGGGTCGGGGAAAGGGCCATCAGACCAGGACCGCAGGGGTCTGGGCTCAGAGAGGGGACGCTCCCCGCTCCCCTCGTAGGAAAGACAGGATTTCACCAGGGAGTGCTCTCCAGGCCGTGGACGGCCTAGCAAAACCAGGGAGGTGGAAACTGTGGGATCTCTAGGAGAGCAACGGGTCTGGTGCGGTGGGCTCCGTGGGGGTCAGGCTGCTGCGTGGGATGGCTGAGTGCTGGGGCCTTGACTGCTAGTGAAGAGCTTGTAGTGGAGGGCAGGGCCCCAGCCAGGGAGACCAGCTGGGGTGGGGGTGGGGGCCCCAGGGGTCAATAGGCCAGAGGTGCTGGGGCCTGGGCCTGGATGGCAGCTGGAGGGAGGGAGAGGTCCCTGGGAGCAGAATCTCCTTTTCCTCCTGGACTGCACCGTAGGGAATCGAGGTTAGACGACTAGAAGAACTTCCTGGCACAGATCTGGGGATGGCCTTGCCCAGGGGCCTGGCCCTTACCCATACCTGGATCCTCTGCCTCTCCCCAGCTCCCACTGTCCTCAGACACCCCTTGCCCCTGTCTGGGCTTCCGGGGTGAGGCCTGCTGCAGGGTGACAGAGCTATGTTCCAGCTGCACTGAGGGGTAACTGCCACCTCTCTGGGTCTTTCTTGTCCACAACGGTGGGGGCGTGAGGCCCTGCTCCATGGGCCGGGGCCTCTGACGGGACAGTGGCAGGCCAAGGGAAGGACCTACCAAGGCCACCTTGCCTCGAAGGCTGAGGGGTGAGAGAAGGCTGGGTGGGCCTGGCGAGTCTGGGACACCTGGGCCTGCCTGAGCGGGGTCCCTGGAGCCTTGTGACAGTGACTGCAGCATGGGGGCTTCAGGCTGAGGCTGAGGGAGGAGCCCCAGCAGCTTCCTGGGGAGCGGAGGAGGGTGCTGAGCTCGGCTTTTGTGTCCCTAGTGGCAGGTCTGGGCTTTCTGGAATGCAGCCTGGGCCTGAGGGCAGGCGAGGGAGGCCAGCCAGGGGCCCTGCACCCCTGCTCCCACCCACTCCGGTCCCAGTCTTGCTGGGAGAGTGGGGGGTCTCCAATTCAGCCTGCTCGGCCTTTAGAGCTGGGCAGGGGCTGGGGTGCTCTGGGGGTGGGGCAGGGGTTAGGGGTGTGGGGTGAGGGGGAATGAGCCCCCTTGGTGTATCGGCACCCATTCCAGGGGCCTGGGTTTGACTCCTCCCCTGAGGTGCGTGTTCCCAGGGCCTGG
The DNA here is from genome assembly GCF_030222135.1 of Aotus nancymaae. NCBI lineage: Eukaryota > Metazoa > Chordata > Mammalia > Primates > Aotidae > Aotus > Aotus nancymaae. Next base: position 35,974,956 of record NW_026988428.1, read on the forward strand.
GGTAGAGGAGCAGGCTTGGGGCTGTGGGCAGTGGGGCCCTGAGCTGGGAAGGCACAGAGGTGCCTGCTCTGAGCCGTCCTCCACCCCTGCAGGGCAGGCAGGCTGGGGCCAGCCAGCTGGCCTGAGTAGGAATAACCCCATACAAGTCTTGTCATAAGCAACGGGTGCTGGGAGCACATCTGCTGTTCTTACTGGGGGACATGTCATGTCCCCAGCCCCGGTCCTTTGCATCAGCTCCCAGCCTGGGCGTGCACAGCTGGGTGCAGCAGATGCTCCTGATGTTTGGACAGTGGGCCAGGTTGGGGACAATGTGGGCAGACTGAGGACAAGTGGGTTTGTGGGGAGTGTGGAGGCTGGGGGGCTTAGCAGGGGGTTACTGGAGAGGATAGAGGGGTGCAGTGCTCCTGGGCTGTGGGGTAGGGAGGAGGAGTAGGAAGGGCCTGGGAAAGCAGGGCTGGGAGAGCTGGTTAGGCTTTGGAGCAGTGGTAGGTCTGTCAATGGAATTTTGGGCACACAGATGATCTGAGAGGGGTGAGGGTTAGAGCTGGGGTTTATGATGGGATTGGCTTAGGGCTGGGCTTTGAGGATGGAGTAGGGCTTGAGTGGAGGGAAGCAAGTAGAGTTTGGGGTACAGTTCAGATTGGGGTTAGGGCTGGGAATAGTACCGTGGCAGATGAAGGGATGGGCTCAGGGCTGAGGGTGAGGGGCACTCACAGTCAGCACCGGGCACAGCTCATGGTTGGCTGAGGCTGGGTCAGGTGAGGGCTTCTGGGGTAGGATCAGGTGTGTGGGGCCTGCTGAGAGTGTCTGAGGATCTGCCTGTTCTGCCTGTGGTGGCCCTGTTGGGCCTTTTCTCCCTTTTTGCATGGGTGCTCTCAGCTGTGGTTGAGCTGGGTTGGTTGGACACCCAGCTGGTGGGCAGACCCCTCCACCCTCTGGTTTGGACCGGGGCTCCAGGAGGTGGCAGCCTGTACTGGAGCTCCAGACTCTCCAGGGCTGGGGTGTCCGCTGAAGCAGGGGCTCTCATTTCACACTGGAAAGGGCCTGGGGTTTGGGGTTCCTTCCTGCTGGGGAACCCAGGGTCCTCCCCCACCCCCTGCTGCCTGCCCTCCTGCCTCGGCCTCACTCTGGATCCTTGTCTGGGAACCTCCGCGCCTTCTTTGAGCCACTGCTGGTGCTGGGGCACCTCACAGAGCAGCCCGGCCCCTCTCCCACAAACCTCACTCCCAGGGCTCGGCGGGGAGTCTGGGCTGCTCCTCATTGCCTTAAGCAGAGCGGTCACCTGAAGGCCTGGGTCTCTCACTTTGTCATGATTCCTCCACATTGGAGAGTGACTGAGGGCAGGGAGTCAGGGCTGTGTCCACAGTGTGTCCTCAACCCAGACTGAGCCAGGCCCAGGGTTCTCACTGAAGACCTTGGTTTCCCCCTAAGTCTGCCCCGTGGGGAAGCGGGGCTCCTAGGCCTCAGGCCTGATGCTCCCGGTACCGGGGCCTGTTCCCTGGGCTGAGCTGGAGTCTGGAGCCTGGTTGTGGGCTGTGGCTCCTGGTCTCAGCTGAGACCTCCAGGCTTTCCCGGGCCCAGCTCCTCTCAGCCAGCCCCTCTCAGCCAGCTCCTCTCAGCCAGCCACATCTAGGTATGCCCAGTCAGCGTGAGGGGCTACCTCAGTTCCCCCACTGCAGCAGGGGTTGGGGGGGCTCATGAGCCCTGGGCTGGGGTGGGTCCGGAGGGGTGGGGGCACCTGGCTGGGTGTGCCTGTGTGTGACTCAGCCTGGATGCCCAGGCCCTGAGCTGGCGGCTTTGTTCTCCCACTGGCCGGGTTGGGTGCATGCTGCAGCCCTGAGTCAACAGGTGTGGCCGAGCCGCTGGCGGGACACCAGAGACAATACACAGCCACACTCACAGAAAGCCACACGCTGGAGCTCAGGACATGGCGCCCTGGAGCGGAGGGGCCCCTCCCCCGTGCAGGTGCTATCGCTGGTGCCTTTCCCTCGGTGGTGCTGTGAGACATTCCCAAGAAGCTCCTTGGAGACTGAGGGCCCTGTGCCCCTGGAGCAAACTTGGCTGTGGCCTTGCTTCTCTTCTTCGTGGTCACTCCCTGGCTTGGGCCTGGAGGGGGACCTGTGGGCACAGCCGGAGACCCTGAGGGGCACACAGAGCCTTCCTTCCCCAGCTGCCCGATAAAGGTGACCATGTGCCATCTATCCAAACTGTGCACCTGCTGGATCCTTGAAACAGCTCTGAGAGGAGGGTGCATTGTTCCCACTTTACAGATGAGGACACCAGGGTAGCTAATAGTTGTCCAGAGTCACACGACGAACGTGTGTCTCACCGGGATGCTCCTCCTCAGATGCTCCGTGTGGCCTGGGCCTGGCCCTTCCTCCGCTTCGATGCAGCTCATCACTAGGACCCCGACACCACCCCTCGCTCAGAGTCAGGCAGGGGTCCACAGGAACCAGGGCCAGATTTTCCCGTGAGGAATGGTGTCACTGTCCCTCCCAGGCAAGGGGCCTGGCGCCTAGGCTTTTCCACTGCCTCTGAGGATGAAGATACAGGGCTCTGCTGGACTCCCTGGAGGCACCCTGATCTGCTTTCTCTGGGCTAACAGTGGGAGGTCCTGGGGCCCTGAGGGACAGCTCCCTACTTGGGGGAGCCAGGCCTCACTGTCCCTGGGGACAGTGCAGGAAGTGTGCACACATCTGTGTGTGTGGGATGGGGCAGGAGAGCCAGCCTGGCTTATACCGGCTGTGAGGGGAAGCAGTGCAGGTAGGGGAAGCTGGGCCCTGAACCGCCTGTGGACAGTGCCCTCCCACAAGGGCAAGGATGGGCACACAGGGGCCCTGCATCCTAGGCCAGGCTTGGGTCCCTGGAGGCCAGCTGGAGCTAACCTGCTTTTCTCAGGCAGACCAGGGTCTGCTGCGGACCCTGCTGTCCCCAGAAAGGGCTAGCCTGGTACAGTCGGGTGAGCAGGCAGGGTGTGGCCCCAGGAGCCGCCCCACCCCCTGCACCACTCTGCTTTGTCAGAAGCTGTTTCAGGGAGAGGAGAAAGCACCTTATTAGGTAAGAAATGCTTCTGAAAGGTGAGGAGAGGCCAGGCCCGCCTCTGCCTCCAGGCCCGCCTGCCCCGCCCTGGCAGGACACCAGCTTCTGTGGCATCTCAGTCCTGGCCCGAGCCCAGCAACCCCACACCCCCTCACCTCAGGGAGCTCTGGCCTTCCTGCCCCAGACTTGGGTGGGTGCACCTGGCATGGGAGAACCTGGCCTTCCCACCTGGGAGGCCGAAGGGGCAGCCTCAGGAGTGTCACCTTGGGGACTGTGTGACCTCAGCCAGGTGACCCCTGCTTCCCAAGCCTGAGCTTCCTCTTCTATACAATCAGTGGGTGTGCGAAGGGCCTTGAATTCCCTTGAGGCTTCTTAGCCCCATAGGGTGTCTCTCCACCTACAAACACCAGCGGGCTGCACCCGTCTCCAGGGGCGTAGTCTCAGTCCCCTTGCTCCAAGCCCAAAGCTTGCCTATGGGCCTCCCCTCTCTGTTCTAGGGGATTAGGGGTTCAGGGCAAGTCAATTCTCCAGGCAGGGCAGCCTGCTACACTTGGCTATGTAAGCAACGGGGCCTTGTAGAGACAGGGCCTGGGGAAGCTGGCGCTGCCTCCTTAGACCTGTTTCTCTGCCAGAAATGCCTCAATTCCCAGGCATCAGCTAGGGCCTCACTCGCCAACTATGCCCAAAGCCCCCAGGCCAGGCCTTAGGTACAAGCTGTTTCACATCTTTGGGTGCCGGTGACCTGTGGGTGCCAAGGCACCATCTTGGAACTTGACCTTGGAGGTAAAAGCCCCGACTCCACATTTCCAAAGTGTCTTTCTAGCATGATCTAGTTCGGCTATTGTCTACAAGATGCTTTGGCAAGTGAGGTTTCATAGCCTGGCCAGTGCTCTCTGCCTGGGACCCCTGGTCAGCACGGTAAGTGAAGGGGGTGTGTCTTGTCTCCGTCAGTCCTGGGAAGATTGGAGAGGGGGCATCCTTGGATAATGTCTAGTCCAGCCTCCCACTGTGGAGCCCAGATTGGCCTAGAGCCCAGGATCCTGCCCCCTCCTTCTGTCCCCTGCCCTGGGCAGAGGCTGCCTGCTCTCGCCATTCCCTGTCTGTCAGGCCGGGGGAGACAGGGTTGGGACAGGTTCCAAGCCTCCGCTTCATGGAGGAGCCCTGCCGTGGGCCTTCCTTCCCTCCACCTCTGTCCCGCAAGCCTCCTGGGCTGCCCACTCCTAGCATAGCAATTGCACAGAGGTTTTCCAGGAGGGCTGACAAGGCAACTTCTGCTGTGTGAAGAAAATGAGGCCAAACACGTGAGCATGGCCACCGCGCACAGCTGCCCCCTCCCGTTCCCAGCCTCCCCTGTATGGAGCGGTCCTCAGAGGCTTTTTGTGGCCCCCCTGCCCAAGTGCACAAAGGACCCCTCCCTTCCAACACCCTGTGGCTGCACCCCCTCCTGAAAGCCCTGGGGCTCAGGGAGTCCCCCAGTGTCATGTCAGTTTGGAATCCAGGCAGTCCTAGCAGGAGGTTCTGCCTGTTGCCTGGCTCCAGTCTCTCTTGCTGTGTTTCAAGTCCCCTCTCTTCTTGCTCTGTCCTCTGGAGGCAGCAGACTGCCCAGTGCTCAGGCCACACTAAGTTGGAAGTCAAAGTTACAGGGGCCCTAGCTCACTCCTGTTTGTCCCCATCTGTGGGGTTTGGGCAACCTGAGGCTGCACACTGAGCTCCCACTGGGGATGCCCTTCTCTCTCCTCTTCCCCAGCCCACTGGCCCCTGGCTTTCCACACCTCACACACGCGCTCCTCTCCGGGGAGCACTGCTGCCCACCTTCTAGCCTTGGCGCTGCTTCTTAGTTGGTTCCTGCGTCCTCTGTGTCCCCGGCCAGCCTGTGTCTCCAGTGCCTTTGCCGGTGCCCGACACTAGCTGGTGCTCAATTAGTATGTAAGAGCTTCAATAGTTCCCACAAGGGGGAACTCACTCCCTCATCGTGGCACCAACCTTTGTGGGAGGCTCTAATTCTTAGAAAGGTCTTGCTGGGCCGAGCACGGCGGCTCACGCCTGTCATTCCAGCGCTTTGGGAGGCCGAGGCGGGCGGATCATGAGGTCGGGAGTTCGGTACAGCCTTGACCAACATGGTGAAACCTGTCTCTACTAAAAATACAAAAAGTAGCCAGGCGTGGTGGTGCGCGCCTGTAGTCCCAGTTGCTCGAGAGGCTGAGGCAGAAGAATTGCTTGAATCCAGGAGGCGGAGGTTGCAGTGAGCCGAGATTGCACCACTGCACTCCAGCCTGGGTGACAGAGCAAGACTCCATCTCAAAAAAAAGAAAAAAAAAGAAAGGTCTTGGTGGCACTGAACTGACACCTACCTCCCATCAACCTGCATTCTGGGGAAGCACACAGGTGGGTCTCCACCCTCTTCCCAGGCCAGCAGCCCTTCACACACATGCTGAGAACATTTTTCACGAACAAGCAAGCACTCAGAGATTTCATCACCACCAGGCCTGCTTTACAAGAGCTTCTGAAATAAGCACTACAAACAGAAAGGAACAACCAGTATCAGTCATCCCAAAAACTTACCAAAACGTAAAGAGTATCTCTATAATGAAGAATCTACATCAACTAATGGGCAAAATAGCCAGCTAGCATTAAATGACAATATTGAACTCACAAATATTAATATTAATTCTAAATTCAAATGGATTAAATGCCCCAATCAAAGATACAGACAGGTAAATTGAATAAAAAGTCAAAACCCATCAGTACGCTGTATCCAGATCTATTTCACAAGCAACAACATACAAAGACTCAAAACAAAGGGATGGAGGAAGATTCACCAATTAAATGGAGAGCAAAAAAAACCAAAAAACAAAAAAACAGGAGCTGTAACTTTTGTCTCTCACCAAATAGACTTTAATAGTAACAAAGACTAAAAGAAACAAAGAAGGACATTACATAATGGTAAAAGGATCAATGCAACAACAGGAGTCAATGATCATAAATATATATGCACCCAATACAGGAGCACCCAGATACATAAGACAAGTGCTTAATGACTTATAAAGAGACCTGGACTCCCACACAATAATAGCGGGAGATTTTGACACCACATTGTTAATATTTGATGGATCAACGACATAGAAAATTAACAGGGACATCTGTGATTTGAACTCAGACCTGGAACAAGTAAACTCAGTGAATATTTCTAGAATTCTTCACCCCAGGTCCACAGAACTCATATTTTTTTCAGTATCACATTACACCTATTTTGAAAGTGACCACATAATTGGAAGTAGATCACTCTTCAGCATTTGCATAGCATTTCACAGACTTAAATGAAATATTGGTTGGCTGTTTGTTATTTTCTTCCCTTATTCCTTCCTGTCTCCATTGTTAAGCACAATTATCGGCATAAAAGAGGTTTTTAATACCTATTTTTAGCTTGCATTCCAGCCTGGGCAATAGAGCAAGACTCCTGTTCTCTCTCTCCCTTTCTCTTTCTCTCAAAAAAAAAAAAAAAAAAAAATGGCCTCTTCCAACCAACTCAGAGACTGAGGGCCCAGAGAGGGACATGTGCTGCCTTGGGCCACACAGCAGTATGTGGTGGCTGGACTCGAGACCTGTGTTCCTTCCCCAGCTTCTGCTACCCAAGGAACTGCCTGAGCTCCTTGGGAACTCAGTACTGGGGAAGGGGACGCTCCGGTTCAGAGAGCAACAGTGTCCAAGGTTCTGAAGCAGAGCTGCTAGTGTCAAGGAGGCCCAGAAAGGAGAAGCGCAGAAGCCCAGTTCCAGGAACGTGGAGCTACCGACAGGCACCAAGGGGTGTGTGTGTGTGCCCGTGTGCATATACATGTACCCACTCTGTGTGGGTGGCAGGGGCTGTGCAGGGTATGTTATGGGCAGCCTGAAATGTGATAAAGCAGGAAGAACGGTATTGCCCATAGTAAGTACTGTGCTGCAATTTTGAGGGGTCTTAGTCTAGGCAAGGCAAGGCCTGGATGGGTTGCAGGTGGGGGACACTGGATGAGTTGTGGGCAGGAGTGGGTGTCAGGGGTAGCAGGATAGGTGGGTTTGGAGGGTGCTGGAGATACTGAGTCAGAAAAAGGAGGCTCCAGCTCTGCCCACCTCCTGGGCAAGGGGAGTCCAGAAACTGGAGGTCACTTCCAGCCTGGCTGGGGCTGTGCGGAATGTGTGGCTGGTGTGGTCTTCCGGGTGGAGAGGCTCAGACCCTTGGCAGGTCAGAGAGGGTGGAGGGCGAGGCCTCTGCAAGGCTCTGGCTGTGTCCAGCTCCAGGACTCCCCGCGCCTCGGGCACAGGCAGGAAGTGTCTGATGAGTGACTGATGGGGCTAGGGGGACGCGAGAGGCTCCCCAGGGCTGGCGGCTGGGTGGTGGCGGCGCCGCCTTCACCCGTGGCCTACTCGGGGCCTGCAGCAGCCCGCGGCGGCCGGCAGGGGGCGGTGCCCACCGGCTTTGCAAGCCTCCCCTCCCCTGCCCCAGGCGGGGCGTCCCGAAGGCGGCGGGGCTCAGATGTGGCGACGCCGCCGGTGTCCCGTCCGGTCCTGTCCCGTTCCGTCCTGTCCCGTCCGGGCGGCCCCGAGCGGCCTTCTTGCCCGGGCACGTTGGCCTGCGGGCGGGCAGACACCAGGTGTCGGAGCTGCGGGAACAGAGGCTTCCAAGCCCCGCCCAGGGACCTGGCGCCCCACCCTGCCCACCCCTCGCCGGGCGTCTGAGGGTGGGCGCGGCGCGGGCGTGTGGTCGGGGAGGGAACCGCCCCGGGGCACAGGCCCCAAGTGCCTGGGTTTCGGGTTTGGGGGCCCTCGGCGGGCAGGTACTCAGGGCGGCGTGAGACACACCTGTTCTGTAGGTGGGTGACAGGGGGGCCAGGCCCCTAGTCCCAGCTTCATCGGCTTCCGACCTGTCCTGGCCTGTGCTGGAGTCCTGACTGGGCCTCAGTTTCCTCATCTGTTAAAAGAGAGTGATGCCTGTAGTCCCAGCTACTTGGGAGGCTCAGGCAGGAGGATCCTCAGAGCCCAGGAGTTCCACTCCAGCTTGTGCATAGTGAGGCCCCGTTTCTAAAAAACCGCAAAATCCCAATAAAACAAAACAAAAAAGGGTGATGACCCTACCTCGAAGCACTGTGGTGTTGACCAGTAGGTAAGGCTTATGACATCAGGCACCTCCCTCCTCAGACTGGCAGCTCCCTCAGGGCAAGGCTCCTCAGGAAGAGGCCTCTTGGGGCCCCAGCCACATCCCGTGGCTGGCCGTGGCTCTCAGGCTAGGCAGGTGAGGGAAAGGTGGGAGACGCAGAAGGAAACGCAAACATTGGCCTGTTGTGGGACTGGCTGGCCTGGCCTCCCCTGCCTGGCGTCTCTGAGGGGAAGCTGGGGCCATGAGGAGCCTGGATGGGGCTGGAGAGTGGCTCACCCCTCAGCCACTGCTGACCCTGCCCTTGACCCACAGGGCCAGGACAGAGAGGGGAGTGGGAGGCACATTCCTGGCATTTGGAGGGAGAGACTGAGGCCCCGAAGGGCAGGCTCTGGCAGCATAGAAGGGTGGTGGGGGGAGGGGAGTACAAACTTCATTTCTGACAGATGGGTAAACTGAGGCCCAGTTTCCACCAGCAAGTTAGTGGCAGAAGCAGGACGAGAACCAGGGCCGTTGGCTCCCAGCCTAGTGCTCTTTTCCCATTTCCCTATCTCTATGTTTTCTGGGGTGGTTTGAAATGGCAAAGCCATAGTGGTAGAGAGGGTGTGGGTCTCAGAATAGCTTCAGGGCCCCTTCCCAAGCCCAGGCCTGGCTGTGGCCATACCAGTGACACTCTCCTGGCCATGGTCCGGCCTTGGAAGTTCCAGAAGTGACCTTGTCTGGGCAATGTAAATCCCACCAACCCTAAGGCTCAGCCCTGGGGCAGGTCCCCCTCAGCCTGCGCCCTGACAGATAGCATCAGCTGTGTCACTGGCATACCCCCTCTTTCTTTTTCTTCTCTACCAGCAGGGCAGTGCCAGGACACAGGGCAACTCTCACGCGCGAGGGTCACCTGGAGTCCTGACCGTCTCCAAAAATGGTAGGGAGGAGTCAGCAGGTCCAGCTCCCGATTTAAAGTCCTGCTCTGTTGGTAGACAGGCTGTGTGGCTGAAAGCAAGGCCCTTCCTTCCTCTGGGCCTCAGTTTCTCCATATGTAAAATGAGGGGGTAGGTTACATTCATGATTTTAGGATGTCACCCCCTGGAGGATGCCTGTGCTACCCACTCTACCCCCAGACCTGAGGTGTGAGGTGGCCCTGACCTACTCTTGGGGGAAATGGAAGGGGCCGGGCCTCCCTGGGCTGTACCAGCTACTTTTTTGCCAGTTTAGTTCTCAGAGGACTAAAGGAAGGGGATCACTGTCTGCTAAGTATGGCAGCAATTTCTGCGGTTCTTCCAGCCTCCACGTGCCCCAGCTTTCCCTCGGAGACATCAGACAGGAGAGGCTGGGCCAAGCAGTACCAGAACGGGCACAAGTTCGTGTTTCTCTTCTGCTTGGGGTAAGGACAGGCAAGGGGAAGGGACCCATATTAGCCTTTTGAGGCTTGACAGGTTGAGTGTTTGGTCTGAAAGCTACACTTTCTTTTCTTCTTTGAGACAGGGTTTCATTCTGTCACCCAGGCTGGAGTGCAGTGGCATGATCTCGGCTTACTGCAGCCTCTGCCTCCCAGGCTCAAGCCATCCTCCCACCTCAGCCTCCTGAGTAGCTGGGACTACAGGTGCATGCCACCATGTTCAGCTAATTTTTGTATTTTTTGTAGAAACGGGGTTTCACCATGTTGCCCAGGCTGGTCTTGAACACCTGTGCTCAAAGCCATCTACCTGCCTCGGCCTCCCAAAGTGCTGGGATCACACACAGGCATGAGCAGCTCCCAGCTGAAAGCTACAATTTTTTGTTTGTTTGTTTTTTGAGATGGAGTCTTGCTTTGTCACCCAGGCTGGAGTGCAGTGACATGATCTCGGCTCACTGCAGGCTCCACATCTTGGATTCAAACGATTCTCCTGCATCAGCCCTTCAAGTAACTGGGATTATAGGTGTGTGCCACCACACCTGGCTATTTTTTTTTCTTTTTTGTATTTTTAGTAGAGATGGAGTTTCACCATGTTGGCCAGGCTGGTCTCAAACTCCTGACCTCAGGTGATCCACCTGCCTTGGCCTCCCAAGGTACTGGGATTATAGGTGTGAGCCACTGCGCCTGGCTGGAGAGCTACACTTTTGAGGATTGACCTTGAAACCATGTGGGGCCACATGGGTATCGGCTATCCCTGGTCCTCTGGAAGGTCTTCAGAGTTAGTTCCTTAGCTCAAGCTGTTCTCCACTCTGAGTACAGGACAGGGAACTCTTCTTCCTCAAAGCTCAGGCACTGGGGCGGCCATGGGGTTGGAGGTGGCAGTGGCCTATCAGGGCAGGGGTTTGCAAGGGGACTTAGCATCCTAGGGAGAGGAGGACCCTGGCCATCTTCCGTTTTCCAGGAGGTCATGGAGAGAGTGTGTGGTGGGACACCATGGGCCTTCCTCCCACCAGAAACAGTCTTAGCAGCCACAGGCTTGTAGGGGGATGGAGCTGGGGCGAGGACTGTCAGGCAGGCTGGAGAGACTCCAGAGGGACCCCAGGCTCCCCCAAACTCAGGGAGCTCCTTAAAGCAGCCGCAATCCACTGCAGCAGGGCAAAGCCTATGGGGGACTGGGGAAAGTAGGGCTCCAAGGCCTCCATTTTGTACCCCTAAAGTCAGTGGCCAAGAGGAGGAGGAATGTAGAATTCCCTGCCAGGCCCTGTTCTGACAGGCTGGGAAGGAAGGGTGGGGCTCCCAGTGAGCCCACGTGCTCCTGATCTCTGTAGCTAAGCAGTTCTGTAAACAGCAGAAACACAGAGCAGCGTCTGCGTGTGTGTGTGTGCCTGTGCTGGGGGACTCATGCCACAGATGGGGCCCTTCGCCTTTGTAGTCACAGTTGTACACAGGTCTGAGGCTGGGGTTCTGGTAGCTACCGCTTGCTGAGCACTTACTGTGTCGCAGGTCTGCTTCATGTATCGTCTCCTTTCATTTCACAACCCTACAGGCAGGCACCCTTATTACCCAGTTTTATAGGTGGGGAAACTGAGGCTCTGAAAGTGGCACATGCCCAGGGTCACAGAGCAACTGAATGATAAAGCCAGGCCAGGGTTCACATTGAGGTCTGTCTGACCTGTGTGCTTGTGAGCACTGATCCAGGGCTGTGTGTACGCACGTGTGCGGATGTGTGCTTTGATGGTGGGCCTGAGTCGGCCTGCACCTGTTAAGGACACTTGCATGCGGGCGTGGACACTTCTGCCCAGGTATGGAGGTGTGCACAGACACTCACATGCACTTACGTTGGCACAATGCATGTATGTTTGGTACACATGTATGTGTGGGTGTGCACATGTGAACGGATGCGTAAGAACACACACTCGTGCAGTGTGCCTGCATTTATGAGTAGGTATGTGCATAGGCTATGCACATGTGTGTGCATATCTGCAGATAGCCATGTCCCCAGGTATACGTGGTCATCTCCAAAGGCTTACCTCACTTCAGTTTGCCCCGCTTCTGTCCCCTTCTCAGGCTCCTGACTCAGCATATGTGTGGAATCTATTTGCATGTCAGTGCCACTGAGTCAGTGCCATGGCAGGATGGCCTTGCTAGTGGTGCAGGGACTTCTGAGGATTATTTGAAGGAAGGGTACTTGGGAGAGGTGGGATGGGCACTGAACAAGAAGGTGACAGATGGGATGAAAGGGATTAAGCCCCGGGGTGGAGGCAGGCCTAGGTGTTTTTCAGCCCCCAAGCAGGGGCAGAGGCCTTACAGGAGCCCCGATCCTGCCCCTGTACTTACCTCTTTCTTATTTTCTACTTTTATTTTTAGATAGAGATGGGGTCTCACTATATTGCTCAGGCTGGTCTTGAACTCCTGAGCTCAAGCGATCCTCCCAACTCAGTCTCGAAAAGTGCTGGGATTACAGACATGAGCCGCCGCACCTGGCCTACCCCCCTCTTTCAAGACTCAGCCCCGCTACCTAGGGAAATGCCCCAAGGACCCTGCAGGAGAGTCCCAGGCAGGGGGACATGTTCGTGCCTGGTCCCCATATCTGTGTACCAGGCAATATTCTGAAGGAACAGATGGGGGTAGGGGTCAAAATGGGAATGCTAAGCCTCCTCTGAGGTTCACAGGTGTTGAAGAACAGGGCTAAGGCCAAATTCCAGCTAGCGACCAGCTCTTTGCCCTGTCCCAGACCCCAGGCCGTGGGTATCTGGCTCGCCATTGGGCGTGGAGGTGCAGATGAGGAAGTGGTCAGCAGGGGGCGCTCAGAGCCTGCAGATGGTGGGGAGCCTTGGCGCAGGCAGGTGGGGATGGGAGTGGGGAGGGTAGGGCTGAACCAAGGGCACAGACCCACCTGTGGGGAAAGGGTGGAAGAACATGAACTTTGCAACACGAGGGGCATTTTAGCAAAATAATAATAATAATAATAATACATAAAGACTCCCAAGAGGGCCAGATATACACATCCTCCCCAGGGGGACACCCTCTCCAACAGACCCTCTGAGCCTCAGAGGGACAGACACAGGGACAGCCAGCCCCTCACCCCCTGAGAACACTCTGAGCCTGATGAGCCCGAGGGAGGTGAGAGTGACCACACTGGCCTGCACGTCCCTCTGGAGGCGGGGTACGCTGGCCCTTGGTGACAGTGAAGAGGGGAAGGAAGGCAAGGGCTCTGGAGTCAGACACGCTCGAGGTCCGACTCCAGCTCTGCCTCTGGGTGGCCTGAGCTCTCTGAATGGGGCCATGTCTGCCAGGTGTCCAGCTGAGGCCTTGACACACAGCGTCACTCTGGAGGTTATGACAGGTTGCCGGAGCCTCCTCCATCAATGTGCATGCACATTTCTCCAAGCACCTCCTAAGTGCCAGGTCCACTGCAAGGCACTGGGGACACAGCGATGACCAAGTCACACCCAGTGGCTCCTGCCACTGTTAGGGAGCTAACATTCTAATCGGGGGAGCATCTTAGGATACTTGGGATCAACATGATCACTACTCCCCCCATTTGATTCTCTGAAGTGGACATCATGGGATAAAAGGCAGAGACTGGCAGGGAAGGCCCTTTCCCCTTGTATTGGTTATCAAAAGCAGGCTGGGAAAAGTCCAGATAATATGGCACTGCTCTGGTCCCCTGCCCCTACTGCAGAGGTCAGATCCAAACCCTCCATCTCATTCAGTCAACGCTGAGGTTCAACAATGGCCCCTGAGGCCCAGCGTAGGCTGGACCCCCTTCCTTTCCCCTCATCCCTCCTTGCAGGTCCTCAAACATGATTGGCAGGTTCTGCCTCCAGGCCTTTGCCCTTGCTGTTCCCTCTGCCTGGAATGCTCTTCCCCAGGCTTCTGCATGGCTTGCTTCTTCATCTCCTGTATTTTTTTGTTGTTGTTGCTGAAATGTCCCCCAACCCCCCCTCCTTTTTTTTTTTTTTGAGATGGAGTCTCACTCTGTCACCCAGTCTGGAGTGCAGTGGTTCAATTTCAGCTCACTGTAACCTCTGTCTCTCAGATTCAAGAGATTCTCCTGCCTCAGCCTCCCCAGTAGCTGGGACTACAGGTGCCTGCCACCATACTCAGCTAATTTTTTGTATTTTTAGTAGAGATGGGGTTTCACTATGTTGGCCAGGCTGGTCTCGAACTCCTGACCTCAGGTGATCCACCTGCCTTGGCCTCCCAAAGTGCTGGGATTACAGGTGTGAGCCACCATGCCCGGCCAAAATGTTCCTTTCTTAGTGAGGCTTTTCCTGACCTCTCTATTAATCACCCCTACTTTTAACATTTCCTATGCTTTTTCTGCTTTGGTTTTCTTGACAGCACTTTTTATCAACAACTAGTCAACTACATCTTTTACACGAATACATTTCTTCCTTGTTTTTTTCTTCCCATGAGAACATGAACTCCATGTGGGCAGTGATTTGGGCAGATTTGTTCACTGCTGCATAGAATGTGCCTGGCACATTGTAACCATCAATAAATATTTGTCAGTGAATGTTTGTCAAGTGAATGTTGAGTACTGGCCTGCAGCGGCCCCCGCCTTTGTGATGGGGGCTGATAATGGGTCGGGGTGGGGAAGCAACTTAAAGGTTGCAGTTGAGTTGATGCTGGCATAACCTTTTGGGGGTTAAGGGCCTGGGGATGTCTTAGTCCCTTTTGTGCTGTAACTGAAGACTATAGAGTGGGTACCTTATAAACAATAGAAATTTGTTTGGTACATGGTTCTGGAGGCTGGGAAGTCCAAGATCGGGGGCTGCATTTTGTGATAGCCTGATGGCCTCTTGCTGCGTCCTGACATGGCAGAAGGTGTCACGTGGCGATGCAATGCATGACAGAGAACAAGAGAAGGCCAGATTCACTTTTAAAACAAACCCATTCCTGCAGTAATATAAATTCATTCATGAGGGTGGAGCCCTTATGACCTAAGCACCTCTTAAAGGTCCTGCCTCTCAACACTGCTGCATTGGGAATGAAGCTCTAATACATGACTTTGGGAGACACACTCACGCCATAGCATTCTACCCCTGGCCCCTACAGTTATGTCCTTTTCATATGCAAAATACATTCATTCCATCCCAATGGCCCTGAAAGTCTTAACTTGTTCAGCATCAACTCAACAGTCCAAAGTCTGGAGTCTATGTCTAAATCATACATAGATGAGACTGAAGGTATGATTCACCCCGAAGCACATTCCCCTCCATCTGTGAGCCTGTGACATAAAAGCAAGTGATCTACTTCCAAAGTACAATGGTGGGACAGGCATAGGACAGATATTCACATCCCAAAGGGAGAAATAGGCAGGAAGAAAGGGGTAATAGGCCCCAAGCAATTCAAAAACCCAACGTGGCAGATAACATATCTGTTTTTTTTTGTTGTTGTTGTTGTTTTGAGACAGAGTCTCGCTCTGTTGCCTAGACTGGAGTGCAGTAGTGCATTCTCGGCTCACTGCAACCTCCGCCTCCCAGGTTCAAGGGACTCTCTTGGCTCAGCCTCCCAAGTGGCTGGGATTACAGGTGTATGCCACCATGCCAGTTAATTTCTGTATTTCTAGTAGAGACAGCATTTTGCCATGTTTGCCAGGCTGGTCTCGAACTCTGACCTCAGGTGATTGGCCCACCTTGGCTTCCCAAAGTGCTGGGACTATAGGCGTGAGCCACCACGCCAGGCCAACATTACAACTTAAGACTCCAGAATAATCTTTCACTCCATGTGCTGCCTCCTGGCCACACTGAGGGATTTAGGCCAACAAAGTGCTGGGCAGCCCAGCCCCCATGGTTTTGCAGAACTCAGCACATGCAGCAGCTCTCCCAGGCTGGAGTTGCACACTGGTAGCTCTCCAGTTCCAGGGTCTCTGAGGTGACCTTGCTTCCATGGCTCCATTAGGCATTCCTGGCACAAACTCTCTGTGGTGGCTCTGCCCCTGTGAAAAGTCTCTGCCTGGACCCTCAGGCTGACCATGACATCATTTGAAATCTGGGTGGGCTGGAAGCGGTGGCTCACGCCTGTAATCCCAGCACTTTGGGAGGCTGAGGTAGGCAGATCACTAGGTCAGGAGTTGGAGACCAGCCTTACCAACATAGTGAAACCCACTCTCTACTAAAAATACAGAAATTAGCCGGGTGTGGTGGTGCACACCTGTGGTCCCAGCTACTCAGGAGGCTGAGGCAGGAGAATTGCTTGAACTCAGGAGGCAGAGGTTGTAGTGAGCCAAGATCACGCCACTGCACTCCAGCCTGGGTGACAGTGAAAAAAAAAGAAAAAGGTGGAGGCCACCAAGACCCCACAGCGTTTGCAGTTTGCCCGCCTGAAGAATTAGCATCACAGGGAGGCCACCAAGGTTTACAGCTTGTACCTTCTGGAGTGGTGGGTCAAACTGCACCTGGGCTGCCTGAGCCATGACTAGGGCACCCAAGGGGCACTGCGCTGGGGTTTGGGGAGCAGAGTCTCAAGGTGGAAGGGGCAGTGAGTGCTGATTTCCCTTGGGCAGCTCTCTGGAAACCTTGCCCTCAAGCTCCTAGTTTGCCTTGAAGAATCTCTGAACTGCCTTCAGAGTCATTCCCCCATTTGTCTTGATGAATAGAACCTGGCTTCCATTTAGCCATATTAATCTCTTTAGCAAATGGTCACTTGGCTATACCCTTAGTCTTCCCTCCCAAACATACTTTTCTATTCTTTAAATGGCCAGGCTGAGAGTTTTCCTCATCTTTCTGTTCTGCTTTCTTTTAAATTATAAATTCCATCTTGGAGTCATTCTCTCTTCTCTCGCTTTATTGTAAGTGGATGAAAGAAGCCACGTGGCACCGTCGGCCCTTTGCTGCTTTGCTATTTCTTCTGCCAGATATCCTGGTTCATTACTCTAAAGTTCTGCCTTCCATAAAGTCCTCAGGCATAGACACAATTTTGCCAGGTTCTTTACAACTGTATAGCAAGGATGCCTTTACTCTGTTTTCCAATAAGATAGTCTGCTTTTCCCCCAAGACCTCATCAGACTGGCCTTTTCTTTCCAGATTTCTGCCGACATTCTGATCATGACCACATAAGTAATCCCTAAGGAGATTTAGGTTCTCTGCAGCTGTTGTCTTCTTCTGAGCTCTCACTGGAATTGCCCTTAAAGCTCCTTTTATAGCAATCTGGGTTTTTCCTAGCCTGCTCCCCAGCCTCTATCCATTACCTGGTTCCAAAGCCACTTGCACATTTCCAGGTGTTTATTACAGCAGCAGACGAACTTCTTGGTACCAGTTTCCTGTCTTAGTTTGTTTTGGGATGTTGTAACAGAATACTGCAGACTGGGTAATTTATAAACGATTAGAAATTGATTTGTCTCATGGTCCTGGAGGCTGGGGAGTCTGAGATCGAGGGCCTGTGTCTGAGGAAGGCACACAGGGTGAGAGTGTGTGAGACAGCAAGAGAGGGCCAGACCTGGTTTTCTAACAACCCACATCCCTGTCCATGTCACATTCACCCATTGATGAGGGCAGAGCCCTATGACCTAATCATCCCTCAGAGTTCCCACCTCTCAACATTGTTTCCTTGGGGATTGTTGTGGGACACATTCAAACCACCGCAGGTGGCAGGGGCATTCTGGTTCTGTTTTGCTCTTGTTACGACAGAAGTGGGTGTTTTGGGGACATCTACCAAACTCACATACCTGAGTTGGGACATGGAGGGGTAGGCTTCTCCCCTTGAAGAAAATTAAATGTCAGGCACAGTGGCTCATGCCTGTAATCCCAGCACTTTGGGAGGCTGAGGCAGGCAGATCACCTGAGTTCAGGAGTTCGAGATCAGCCTGGCCAACATGGTGAAATCCCGTCTCTACCCAAAATACAAAAATTAGCCGGTCCTGATTGCACATACCTGTAATCCCAGCTACTCGGGAGACTGAGACAGGAGAATTGCCTGAACCCAGGAGACAGAGGTTGCAGTGAGCCGAGATTGTGCCAATGCACTCCAGCCTTGGTGACAGAGCAAAACTCTGTCTCCAAAAATGAAAGAAAATTGAAAATACAAGAAAGCTAGCAAATAACGGATGGGTGTTTATTGTTTGTGAACAGCAGGTGTTACACATTACCCTGGAGCACACGTGCAGCCACCTTCTGAAAGCTGCACTGATTCTGGCCGCCTTGTCAGGACAATTACCCAGTTCTTTAAGCCCCAGCTGTTCCTAATAGAAGGAAAACGTTGTATTCCCTCCAATCTCTGCCCCTAGACCCAAGAACCAGCCCCTGGCCCCTTGCCTGTGCTCTGAGTTCGAGTCCACTTCTTTTAGCTCTCGGGGAGGTATTGTCTGTGCGGACTAACTTCTACAACACTGCAGCTTTCCCGCTTTGTCCTTTCAGCACAGTAATAATGACGTGAAAATGAAGAGGACTGTGGAGGAAGGAGGGGACTATCTGACGTGAGCCTCAAGGAAGGTCTCTGTGAGGAGGAGGCACCTGAGCTGAGACTTGGAAGATGAGGACGAGCCAGATCTAGGGGTTGGGGTTGGGGATTCCAGGTGGGGTCAAGGTGCCTGAAGCCTATGGGCTGTGGCAGCCCCCTTTGTGGAAAGCACTGAGCCTGCTCCTGCAGGGAGGGTAGGCCAGGCCAGGAGAGATGGCTCAGCCCTGGGGGATTCTGAGTTTAGGTCTGAAATTTGAGCCTAAGTGTGTGGGATCTGAGCCGTGGGTTTAGCTCCTGCCCCAGCTGTCTTCTCTCCTCCCCTCCCTAGAACCCAGCAGGGCTCACTCAGGCTCCTAAGGAGCACGGTCTCGTCATGGCCAGCAGAGGGCAGTGGTTGCTGTGGTGCAGGTTGGCAGGGCAGGAGCTGACCTTGCCCTAATGGAATGCAGCCTGAGCAGTCAGCCCCAGAAGGGAAGGAGAAGGGCTGGGCCACTTTCCTTGCCCTCTCCAATCCTCAGCTCCCCTGAGACAGGTCTTAGAGCCCTGGCCTCTCTTGGAGGGAAGGGGCAGGTGAGGCTGGCCGACTGTGTGGACACATGCCTGACCACTGCAGGTCAGGCCCCCTGGGCCAGGCGGATTCCACCCCAACTTGGGGTAGGGGGAAAGGGGAAAGGCTTTAAAAGTTCCGCATGCTTACTATTTTGTTATTATTAAGCACTTACCACATGCCAGGCACTGTGCTAAATTTTTTTTTTTTTTTTGAGATGGAGTGTCACTCTGTTACCCAGCCTGGAATGCAATGGTGCAGTCTTGGCTCACTGCAACCTCTGCCTTCCGGGTTCAAGCGATTCTCCCACCTCAGCCTCCTTAGTAGCGGAGGCTACAGGCATGTGCCACCACCCCTGGCTAATTTTTGTATTTTTGGTAGAGACAGGGTTTTACCATGTTGGCCAGGCTGGTCTCGAACTTCTGACCTCATGATCTGCCCACCTTGGCCTCCCAAAGTGCTGGGATTACAGGCATGAGCCACTGGACCCGGCCGCTAAATTCTTTTATCATGTATCATAGCTTTAAAGCTTCACAACAAATCTACAAAGCAGACAGACACTGTTTACCTCCTGGTGGCTATCCAAGACCACACAGCTGGAACCAGAGTTTGCTCTACAGACCATCATCTCCGTGATGATTATTGCTACCTCCTGGGCAGGGTCCGCCAGAGGAATTGAGGTGGGTAGGGAGGCTCAACAGAATTTTGCAGTGCTGGCGTAGAAGGGATCTGCGGGGTCACTCAGTCTAACATCTTTTTTCACAGATAAAGGAAACTCCAGAGAGGGACATGACTTGCCTCAGGTCCCACACAGCTCAGGGCTGACCAGAACAGCGGGGACTTGGGCACAACAGGGGGCCCCAAGCCAGGTCCTGGCTACCCCACATCAGTTCAGAGGCGCTTGAGGGCAAGGACCCCATTTCCCCCTTTCTTCTCTCCTTCTGCCGACTGTGCTGACTGCAGGGCACAGCACAGAGCAGGTGCTTGAAACATCCTCAGCGACTGACCCACCTCTCATCTCTCCGCACCTGCAGCCACTGGCTACTTAGGCCTCTGTTCACGTAGCAGCATTTAGTAAGTGTCAACTGCATGCTTGGCACACTACTGGCCACTGGGGCACACAGCTGAGTAAGATGCAGTCTCTGCACCAGTTGGCTTACACTTTGTGGGGGCTTCAGGGGTCACCCCACATTACAACGTGTGCTCCCAAGTTTTCCTCGTTCTCAACTCAGGTCTCCCCTGCTCCTGTCGGGTAACTCAACAGCCTCAGGCTGAAGGCTGAGCAGATCCCTTCCACTTACCTCCCTTGGGCCTGCCAGCTGTTTCTACCCCCTTCTTTGCTAGACCTATCACCCCTTCTTCCCAGCAGCCTCCTCCCCTCCTCCAGGAATCTGTCCTTGACTAACTTCCCTGCCTGTACTGCAGGCCCCAGTACTGAGGTCTTAAACGCTGCCCAGGCGGCTCTAGTTGTGTCTGTCCTTCTGCTTCCGTGTGGGTCTCCACCATCAGCACTGGAGGACGAGGACACCTTTCCCGGCCCCCACCCAGCCCCCTGCTATTTTCCCTCAGGCCGGAACAGACCAGGAGAAGGGGCAGGTGGGGAGTGTGCAGCCAGCCCGCAGCACACAGGGCCTGCCCAGGGCTCTGGTCCTGGGTCTTTCTTGGAGGTTTCTCTAGAGCCACCAGGGCACTGACTCGCCAGTCCTGGCACAAGGCCTCTGGGCTCTGATCTAGGCTGAGCCTGGGGAGTCGGGCTGGGCACCACCTCTTGGGTACCTACTCGAACCTACCATCATTTTGTGTTTTGGTGTCTGCCTCACCAACTCTTAGGTTTGATCATTTTTTCTGCCCCATAGCAGGCAGTCTGCAGGTAAGAAATGGTTCAAGGCCACCACAATGCTTTCTTTCTCCTCCCTAGTGACCAAAGTTATGGTCCTTGCCACTCTGAGCCTGAGCTGATGACCTCGTGAGTAACCTGCCACCACTGGGGAATCCCTGGCATATGTGCTGGCTAAAACGGCCTATGTGGTGCCTGGATATGTCAGGAGGTGCAGGAACATAGGTCAACACTGGTGCAGGCTCCACGTGGGACAGCATATTAGTCAGCCCAGGGGCCTGGCTGTGCTTATAGGATGTTCTTAAACAGACTATAAGGAAATCCCTGGCTGGACACGGTGGCTGATGCTGTAATTCCAGCACTTTGGGAGGCCGAGGCAGGTAGATTGCTTGAGGTCAGGAGTTCGAGACCAGCCTCATCAACATGGTGAAACCCCATCTCTACTAAAAATATAAAAATTTAGCTGGGCATAGTGGTGGGTTTCTGTAATCCCAGCTACTCAGGAGGCTGAGGCAGGAGAATTGCTTGAACCAGGGAGGCCGAGGTTACAGTGAGCTGAGATTGGCCCACTCACTCCAGCCTGGGTGACAGAGCGAGACTCTGTCTCACAAAAAAAAAAAAAAAAAAAAAAAAAAAGAAATCCTGAGGCTGGGTAATTTATAAAGAAAAGACGTTTATTTTGGCTCACAGTTCTGCAGGCTGTACTGGCATGGCACCAACATTTGCTCAGCTTGTGGTGAGGGCCTCAGGAAACTTACAACAAAGGCAGAAGGTGAAGGGGGAGCAGGCACATCACATGACGAGAAAGAGGGGAAAGGTCTCAGACTCTTTTAAACAACCACATCTACGTGAATTGAGTGAGAACTCCTTCATCACCAAGGGGATGGTGCTGAGCCCTTCATGAAGGATCCTCTCTCATGATCAAATACTTCCCACCAGACCCCACTTCCAACACTGGAAATTACATTTCTTTTTTGTTGTTGTTGTTGAGACAGAGTCTCGCTCTGTCGTGCAATGGTGCAATCTCAGCTCACTGCAACCTCCGCCTCCCTGGTTCAAGCGATTCTTCTGTCGCAGCCTCCGGAGTAGCTGGGACTACAGGTGTGTGCCACCATGCCTGGCTAATTTTCATATTTTTAGTAGAGACGAGGTTTCACCAACAGGCTGGTCTTGAACCCCCGACCTCTTGATCTGACCATCTCGGCCTCCCAAAGTGCTGGGGTTACAGCCATGAGCCATCATGCCCGGCCCAGGAATTACATTTTAACATGAGATTTGGAGGGGACAAGCATCTAAACCATATCAGATGGTGAGACAGGAGGCCTTTGCGTGTCCAAGCTGCACTGGTCTGAAGGTATAACTAGGTCCCTGGACTCCTTTCCCCTTAATTGGAGAATTACTAATGTTCCATGGTCAGCCTGATTGACAGTGACTAACAGGTCCTGAGAGGGGAGATAAAAACAGACACACAGCTTTATCCATGGACAAATCTCAACGTTTATTCATCCTGTGGCAGGGAGAAGGGGACATTGCCCCAAGGTCGCCTATCAGGTGAGGTGGCTGTAACACGTGTAATCTATCCAGATAGTACATACAGACTGATTATGCAGAAACAGGAAAGGAAGCAATAAGTTAAAAGCCACATAAGTTATGAAAAATAATATATATTTTATATCTCTTGTATCCCCACCGAGGATTTGCTCCCTTGGAAACCAATGAAGAGCTTGAGAAAAAGCACCGATCAGCACCCTCTTTTGGGACTTCAGGGATGAGAATGTCTGAGTTCCCATGGCCAGAGAGTCAGTAACCTGCCAGTGCTCCCTACAGGTCTGGACGGCCTTGAGGCCTGGGATGGGCCCAGACCTCTGGCCAGCATGTCCTGGAAAATGAGATGAATGAATCCAGTGGAGTCTAGAAGAGGAGGCGAGGTGAGGGGCAGGGAGGGGAGAGGAGAGAGGAGGGAAGGAAGCTCTGCAGTGGGAGGCTGGAGCTGCGGGGATGCCTCTACAAGCCCCCGAGTTGACAGCCGAGAGGAGGAGATAGGAGTATGCCTGCCAACACCCCTGTCTTCTGATGGGATGCAGAATTTTCCTCTTTGGGGAACACTTGTCAGGCTGTCATTTGGGCCCCACAGCTGGACCTCAAGGGCTTGGAGGCTCCCAGATTTCCCTGGACTGTGCCTTCTTCCTGGACTGCCAGAGGCAGGGGGAGTGGGCATGGAGGGAGGAAGGGGACGGAGTGAGAAGGAAGGAGGAGCTCTAACCCCATAGGTGTGGGGAGTTCCTGGGCTCCTCCATGAATGCCAGGGATGGGGGCACCAGGCTGTTTGGCCCAATGGAGAGGGGAACAGAGGCTCTGAGAAGTGGGACTCATGGGAAGTGGGCCTGGGGCTTCACCTCATGGCAGGGGTGGGACCAGGGGTCTCCAGGACCTGGTGCACCAAAGCCAGGAGTTCAGGCTGGGAACAACCTGGGCTAGGGGCAGAGAGCTCAGATCCCAGGCTGGCTGGGACACCTGCATGGCAGGGAGGTGGAAGGAGGATCTGATGCTCCTCCCTAATCTCAAGCTGCCCTCTGGCTTCCACTCCCAGGGAGTTGATTACGGCAAGAATCGCTTCTGGAGAAGGTCTGGGAGCTGGCTGGAGGCAGCCCTTCTAGTTCTGACTATGGCCTAGTAGGAGGGACCCACAGGAGGGGGAGGGGCGCAGGTGTTCCTGGCTGATCTCCAGCCTTAGGCTCAGGTCCCAAACACCCAGGACCCCTCCTCCCTTCACTCCCTAATACTGTCAGGTCTCTGGGGAGCCCAAGGAGCACCGGAAAGCCAAGAGAGTCTTCAGCATCCAGTCTTCGCAGGAACTCCAGATACAGGACAGGACCCACACCATCCTCTTCGGCCCCAGCCCATAGGTGAGCAAGCCGGGTCCCAGCCTCAGTTCCGAGGCAGAGGCAAGGCAAGGCTTGAGATAGGAGTCCAGGGCAAGGATTTGGCAAGAGTCAGAGGGGCCTCGGCAGAGCACTATGCTGGAGGAGGAGCCTAAGAGGAACGAGGAGGTAGAGACAAAACTGACCCCTAATTCCGGCTCACCCATCAGGAACACCTCCAGCCAGAAGGTTGGAAGGCTGGCGCTGTGAGAGACTGAGATGGAGCGGAGTGGCTCTGAGCAGCTGGTGATGCTTCTCTCCCGCCCTGGCAGCCCACAAAACGGCAGGCAGTTTCTAACCCTCCTCCGCTCGGTTCAGTGGCAGGTTTTTCCTCTTCTCCCAACCTAGAGGCTTCAAGCTGCTTTCTTGAGTCTAGCTTAAGTCCCTTCTGCTGCAGTGGAGTGCCCTGGGGTTCCTGGGGTCCAGCCACCTTACTCCGAGACCTCCGACTCCTGCGAAAAGTACTTCTCTGACAGTTCGGTGATTTTGATCACAGGGCCTTTGCTGCCCCTCTTCTTCCGGGAGGGGGCCTTGGAGAGGCGTGACCTGGAGGCAGCTACAGGGAACATAAGGGGTAGGGGAGGGAAGGGGCTGGAGGTTTGGGGGCCACTTAAAATGAAGCCTTTAAGATCATGATGCCCCTGCACCCTAATCCCCACCCCACCATGGGTTACTGGGGCAAGAGGACTCACCGGTTTTGCACCTGGACTGCACAGCGCTGACCACAGTGGCTGAGGGCGAGTCCATCCTGAGGGGCGGGGTAGGAGAGGGGGATATCATGGGATGTAAAGAGCACCTGTGGCTTAAACTCCCCTGGGAGCCGGCAAGTGGAGGCCAATTCTTGGTGGTCCCTCCCAGACCTGGGGTTGCCCTGTTGTGTGACCCTGGCTAGCCAGCTTGTCCTCTCTGGGCCTCTGTCCCCTCTCCGTGGCATAAATGGCTAATAACACTGAGCACTGAGCGTTGACAGGTATTTGCATGCATAATCACATTAATCATCCCTGCCACAGGTGAATGATGTTTATCAGCCCATTTTCCAGATGAGGAAACAGAATTAAATGAACTGGGCCAAGGTCCCAGTTTGTAAGTGGCTGAGCCAGGGCTTGAACCCAGGCCTGCCAGGCTCACTGTGTCGTGCTGGAAAGGAGAACAGGTAGTTGTTGTGTAGAACTTGTGTAGGCCTGGGCCTGCAGCCCTCCTTCCCCTCCAGCCCCACCTCACCAGCCCTGGCTCTCACCTGCCCTCCTCGCCCTCCACCAGCTTCCTGTAGGTGGCGATCTCGATGTCCAGGGCCAGTTTGACATTCATCAGCTCTTGGTACTTGTGAAGCTGCCTCGCCATGTCCTGCTTGGCTTGCTGCAGGGCAGCCTCCAGCTGGGCCAGCTTGGTCTTGGCGTCCTGGAAGGCCAGCTCACCCTGCTCCTCAGCTGCCTTGATGTTCTCCTCCAGTTTCAGGCACTGCAGGCAGGAGGACAGAAGGAAAGGGCCAGTGAGCAGGGGAAGGAGGAGTGGGCCAGGGCCAGGAGTCACCTCTGTCCTTGGTGGGGTGGGTGTGGGGAGGGAGGGCTGAGCAATGGCATGACTGGGTATGGTAATGGGTTGGCACGCAGCAAGAGGAAGTTCAGTTAGACCTGAAGAGACACCTTCCCAAGGCCAGAGGAGAGCACCACAAGCCAGTGAAGGAGCCCTTCCCAGCGATCCTTACAGGGCAGTGCCCGCTCTGAAGGTTTGTTCTGACTGGAAGCTGGGACTTAGGCCTCTACTCCCTCCTCTCTGTGTAGTTGGTGGGGGGCTTTGATTAAGTGGCCCCCAAACCTCCCCAGGTGGGAGGCAGTGGGCTCTGGGTGTGCATGGTAGGGGGGGCTTTCTAACCTTCCAGCAGCCTTGACCAGTTTACAGAGCGTTTTTGCATGCAAAGCTCACATAATCCTCATAACTACTTTAGAAGGCTGTGCTATTATCCCACTTGACAGGTTATGAAACTGAGGCACAGAGGAGCGAAGCGACCCACCCAGGGTCACTCAGTTGTGTCTGGCCTGTATTCAGCACACATGACTGTGTGTCTCCCTGCTCTCCTCCCCGCCCCCAGGCGCATCCCCCAGGTACTCACGTGGCTCTTGACGGAGAGGATCTGGGACCGCAGCTTCTGGATGCGCACATTGAGGTCCGTGATCTCGCTGCGGGTGCTCTGGAGGCTGATCCCAAACTCGGCCGAGCGGGCGGCCTGCTCCTCCAGCTGGAGGCGTGTGGAGGTCTCAGTGCGGGGCAGCTCAGTGCCGCTCCCAGCACCCGTTACCCGTCTCTGCTTTTTCTTGCATCGCCCACTCCCATCTCCAACTCTGCAGCCCACCCCCATGCCAGGATCCCTCTGTTGCCCCTACCACCTCCCATTCTGGGTGGCCTCCTCCTGGCTGCCCTAGCTGAGCCCCATGGGCCATGCCCACATCTTGCCTGGCATTGCTGATAACAGCACTGCCTGGAGGGCACAGGCCAGCTTCTACGGTCTCCCCTGCCGCCCCACCCCTGTGCTTCTCCATTCCTCTCTCATAGACTCTCATAACAGAGCTGCAGGCGACCTTAGCCATTGCCAGCCCAGCCCTTCCTGCTGCCCGGAGAGCTTCCCAGGCTGCTATTCCTGCCCTGCGTGGTCAGCCCCACCTGGCTCCGAGAGTACGCCTCAGCCTCCTCCAGGCTGCGAGCTGCGATGGCATCGTACTGGGCCTTCACCTCCTCCACGATGCCGCTCAGGTCGATGTGGCAGCGGCTGTCCATGCCAAAGGTCACAGACACATCCTTCACCTGCGCTGCCAGGTCCTTCAGCTCCTGGCGGGGCACAGATGTAGGGGCTCAGGGCTGGTGGGGAGGGCACAAGGACCCTCAGCCCCACACAGTCCCTTTGTCCCCGGGGTGAGCGGAGAGTAGACCTGCTCCCTTCCTGTCCCTCTGGAGAGATGATGGTAGGCTGAATGCCTCCCTGCCACACCTCCCCAGCCAGAACTCTCGGAAGGCAGTTCACTGCCTGCTGCTTACCCATCCATGGTCTCCCTCTCTGAGTGGAGGGCAGGCCAGGACTGTCCGCTCCAAAGGCCGCCCTGTAAGCTTCCCCATGGCCTGCCCTGCTGCCCTCTCCCTGGGAGGGACAGCCTCCTCCTGGCTGATGGGAAAGCACCCGAGAAGTCAGGCTCTGGGGCTGTGAGTCGGGCCCCTTTGCTCACTGCTTCATTATTTCTGTGCTGTGGGGTACAGCTCTGCTCTTCCACTAACAGCTCCCTGTGGGCCTGGCAGAGCTGTGTTCAGCCCTGAGCCCCCACGTTTGGCAAAGGAGTGGCTCAGTTTATCTGGAAGTGTTGGGAGGGGAGCCAGTGAGTGACCAGGGTGGGGGTGGGCTGGAGGCTGACAAACCTGCACTCTCCTCTCCTGGTGCCACTGAAAGCCGACAGCCTGTGAGGGGCCTGGGCGTGGCCTCCGGTGCTCTGACTTCAGGGTCCCCCTGGAGACTCACTGCCCGCTCCCTCTCTAGCCAAGGGATGTTGCCTGGACGACCACAATATTTTCACCGTCTCCTCCCTATCCCTGGGGACTTCTGGAAATGGCCAAACCCACCTTTCCTTGAGGAATTCCCTATGGCTGGACTGTGTGCTGAGTGCTTTCCACACATCCTCGACAGGCTGGCACTGCTGCAGCCCCAGAGGAGGAAACTGAGGCACAAAGATGTTGTGGAGACAGGGGTGAGTGGCAAGGTTGGCCCCAGAGTCCCTGCTGCTGCTGCTGCGAGGCTGCCTTAGTGGGCAGAGACAAGGGGCTGACACCTTCTTCACCGTCTCTCTGGCCCTAGACTGGCCTTCTCTCCTGCCCGCAGCCTGGCAGCTTTCTAGCCAGAATGCTCAGGGGTGTGGAGGGAGACAGTGGGACCAGGGATCTCTAGAAGAGGCTTCAAGGGGCCCTGGGCAGCTTGCCCTGGATATGCTGAAAAGGGTAGGGCCTCCCTGTGGGAAGGAGGAGCGAGGGGAGTCAACCAAGCATCGCACTGATCGAGTCAGTGGCGGGGAGGGGCCAGTCAGGGGGCAGGTGCTGGCAGAGACACATCGTGCTACTTCTGGCATTCACAGTCCACCCTTGACCCCTCTTTCAATCATCACATTTCAGGCAGCGTTCCCATTTTGCTGACCGCCTCATCATATTTTGAATGTGTTTGTTTGAATCAGGATCCAAACAAGGCCGTATACTGCAGTTGGTCCATATGTCTCTGGGTGTCTTGTAATCTCTGTTTCTCTCTTTTCCGTCCCTTGCAATCATTCTTATTGAACACATTGGCTGTCTGCCTTGCGGAGTCCCTCACAGCTGGGTTTTATCATTGTACCCTGTGCGATGTTATACGTGCTCTTCAGCCCCAATATTTCCTGCAAACTGGCCGGTGCACCCAGAGGCCTGCCTGCTGGGATCCAGGCTCAGCTTTTTAGTTCCTGACTGTGTTCTGACCCTGGTTCCTGACTCTGGGCTCCCTCCTGATCCTCCATCCCTCTTTCTGCTCTGCTCAGAGAGCTTGTGCTGAAGCCTCTGGTTTCTGTCCCAGGCGGAGGCTGGACTTCTGAGCTGTAGGCAACAGGGATGAGGAGCCAACTAGGGCTGTGTGGGCAACTGCAAAGGCCTGTCGGGGAACGGACTCTGCCCACCAGCGCCTCCTGGTGGCAAGGATGATGGGGCAGTGGCAGGCATCCGGAAGCCCCTCTGGGGGATGCCTCTCTCTGTCCTGGAGCTGGCAGGACCCTGAGGTCAGTGGCCAGCTGCCCTTGGGTGTTTCCTGCTGGGGGGGTTTTGGTTGATCTTTGAATGAAAATAGAAATCTCTGGGCAAAGCGGGCTGATGGCCCAATCTGTGACAGAATAAGATCGTTACCACAGCCTCACCTCCGCTGCCCCGGCCACTAGCTGACATTTCCCACGTGGCATCAGCACCCTGGCTGGGGCTTGGCTGGGGACAGTTTCAGAGTTGCAGCTTTGAGGCTGTTTTGGTTGACACATTATGGGTATCAGTGGGTGCGGGGACCCCCAGATAGAGCCCTCCAGCGCACTTCTACACGAAAGCCTAATTGGCATTTGTCTTGGCCCCGGGAAAGGCCAGTGCACTGTGAGGACGCACTATAGCAGGACTTCCCAGTCAGGGCGAAAAGACCAGCGAGACATTTTCTGGGAACAGGCAGGCTAAGCAGGAGCTTGGTAAACAAAAGCAGGAAATGGAGCATTCAGAACATCCGCAGACCTGTTCAGACATGCAGGCCCCTGCGGGCTGCGCAGGGTATGACAATGCTGGCTTGTGTGGTGTGGAGGTGCCCCACAGGGTGGGCCCCCTGGAGAGCATGTGCACCTCCAAATGGGTAAGAATTAAGCCAAAATACAGTTTAGGGCTTCCCTTAGGAGGCTGCTGCGTGTGTGAGGACCCTCACAGTGCTCCCCACATCGGGCAGATCATGGCTCTTATGGGGTAACAGAGAGTAAAATGTTACTATCTGAATACCATCACTTATTATTATTTGGGTGACCCTGGTCAAGTTTTTAAATGTGTCTAAGCCTTGGTTTTCTCATCTGTAAAATGGGTCCAATTATAGAGCTGAAAATAGCTAATGTTTATGGAATGCTTACTGTGTGCCAGTTACTGGTCTAAGTATTTTAGGATATGTTAAAACAAATCCTCACAACAGCCCAGTGAAGTAGATGCTATTATTGTCCCCATTTTATAGATGGGGAAACTGAGGCATATAGAGATTAAAATAGCCTGCTCCAGTTCACACAGTTATTGAGCCAGGATTCAAATCCAAGCTGTTCAAAATCTGTGCTCTCTTTTTTTTTGAGACGGAGTTTCGCTCTTGTTACCCAGACTGGAGTGCAATGGCGCGATCTCAGCTCACCGCAACCTCCGCCTCCTGGGTTCAGGCAATTCTCCTGCCTCAGCCTCCTGAGTAGCTGGGATTACAGGCACGTGCCACCGTGCCCAGTTAATTTTTTGTATTTTTAGTAGAGACGGGGTTTCACCATGTTGACCGAGATGGTCTCGATCTCTTGACCTCGTGATCCACCCGCCTTGGCCTGCCAAAGTGAATCTGTGCTCTCTTAATCATTATCCCTACTTCATAGAGTTGTTGTGAGGATTAACTGAGATTAAGTCTGCAAAGCACTTAGCACAGTGTCTGGAATACATTAGGTGCTCACTAAACAGTAGTTAAGGACTCTATTATGGTAATTGGTAAAAGTGAGAAAGCTGAGACGAAGTGTTCCCTGGGCAGCCTCCCTGTGAAAGTGTAGGCAGCATTGGCTTCTCTCTGCAGGGATGGGCCTCCCACAAGGTGTGCCTGGCTGCAAGGGGTTGTCAGCAGATTCCACAACTAATCTCCCTGGAGCCAGAGCTTAGGGGTGGGGTAGGTGTCATTCCAGCTGGATGCAGCCAGGCCCCAAACACACTTGGGAGCTGGACTGTGCCTCAGAAGCTGCAGGGACCTTGCAGTCTGTGCCCCTGGAGGAGAGAGGCGGAGGGTTTGCAGTAGATGAGGCCTGAGCAGATCATGGCCGTGAGCTCCTGCTCAGCTGGCTGGGAAGGGCTTTTCAGAATGGATTCTAGCTCTGTGTGTGTGTGTGTGTGTGTGCACGCACACATGCATGCGTGTGTGTGCATATGCATATGTGTGTTGGAGACAGGAGAGGGCTATTTTCTGGGACACAGGGGTGGGCGTCTATTTCTGATCTGGTGTCTGCTCCAAAGTTGAAACTAGAGTATCGGGGCCTCCTGGGCCACTCACATTCTGCCAGCTTTTTCTTCCACCTGAGGCAGGTGTGACTGGCACAGTCTTTTCTCAGAGCTGCTCTGTCCAATGAGGTAGACGTTGAAATAATTACATTTTGGATATATTGGGCTAAATAAAATATATTATTAAAATTAATTTTTCTGTTATTAAATGTGGCAACTAGAAAAAATTACATAGGCAGTTCGCATTGTATTTCTATCAGACAGCACTGGCTTAGACACCCCCTGGGATGGGGAATCCTTTTGGCAAAGAGTCAGCATTGCCCTCTTAGCCTGCAGCGGTATATGGAGAAAAACATAAACCTCATGTTTCAGCCCCACCTTGCTGCTTCCAAAAGTAATAATAACTGCTGTGGTGCCCTGGCCCCTACTGCCTTCACTGCAGGCCCTTCTTCATGGCAGGCTCAGGATAGCACAACCACAGCTGAAACCCGCTGTGTGCCGCCCTGCCCCAGCGCGCACCGGCGGCTGCCCGTCACACTCGGAATGAGGTCCAAGTCATGAGCCAGCCCTGCAGGTGTCTCTGACCTAAGGTTCCCACCCTGCCCCGTCTGCTCTGACCAGACGCTTTTTTCTTCTCCTTTAATCGCCAGGCTCCCTCCTGCCTTAGGGGCTTTGCACAACTCTTTCGTGTCATCTCCAGTCCCCACTGGGCTGGATCTCCACCACCCTTGGGCCTCTGAGAGGCCCCACCCATGGGTTCCGAGGCCCTCCCCTCCCTCCAGCTTCAGCGCAGCACCCGGTTTCTTTGCATCCCAGCATCTGTCACCCTGCGAAGCCGTCTTGTCCAGATATTTGCTAACTTGCTTATGACTTCTCTCAGGTAAGTCATGCCCTCCTTGAGAGAACAGACCTTGCTCAGGCTGTGGTATCAGTGCCTGGCACTTAGTAGGCATGCAGTAAACATTTGTTAAATGAATGAGCAGGCTGAGTCCTCCTCACAGCCCTCTGAAGCTGGTCCTGCTACTCTCTCTATGCTACAGATAAGGACACTAAGGCACAGAGAGGAGAAATAACTTGCCTAAAGTCACAGAAATAGTAAAAAAGAAAAAGAGGCCAAGTTGAGATTGGGGTCCAAGGTCTGCAAAATCCAAAGGGAACCCACAGGCCTGGTTACTGGGGTAGGAGCCAAGAAGTCTTGTGGGGTGCGACCCGGCAAGGCTCAGGAACATCACTGGTTATGCCCAGCCTTCTTCCAGTTATGTCTCTACGGCTGCAGGGCTGGCATCCTGGCTTAGAGCTTGAGCTCTGAGAAATTGCTGAGAAATCAGTGAGCAGGTGGAGTGCAGATTCTGAACCTCTGGGTTTGGCCGATTCTGCAGTCGCCCATAGGCTCAGCCTCTCAGAGGCGGTACGAGTGGGTGGAGGCGCAAGGGTGGCGGAGATCCAGCCCAGTGGAGACGGGAGATGGCCCTGCTGATGACTGTCTGGGCTGTACCAGCTCACAGTGACTTTGAGCAGAGGAGCCCCTGGCTCAGTTCCCACCCAGCCAGTGGACATCGTGCCCTGGTCAGCTCCACAGTGGCTGGCCTGGCTGTGGAGGAATTTGCTAGGGCCAGGAAGCTTTTCAGGGCTGTGGGGAGAGTGGACTGCCTGGGAGGGCTTCCTTCCTGCTGCTCCCAGGGGTTTGCTGTTCTCTCTCCTGTGCTCCATCTCGTGGCCACAAATAAGACTCAGCTCCAGGGAAGCCCCATCTGGGGGCTGGGACTGCTGGAAAGGAGTGTGGCCCATGACAAGGCCACGAGGTCCGATCTTCCCTTCCACAGGGCGCAGCCATGAAACCGTGGTCAGCAGACCAGAGGGCCGTTTTAGCAGAATCTTTAGGTTGCGGCGGCGGCTTTGATCTCTGCCTTGACCCTGGCTGCAGTGCCATAGCTCGGTGCCAGCAGTGTGAGGCACTTAGGCGGCCAAGCCCTGTTATCCCCCAGAGTGGTGCTGCCTGCTTCTAGCTGAGCTGAAGACCTCTGTGGAAGCAGCTTTAGCCCAGGAGCACCACTCCTAAACCTCCTCACCCCTGAAAGAAGCGGTGTGGAGAGGAGGATGCATATCCTGAAGGGGGCCTGGGAGTCAGCAGCTGGCATGGAGGAGCGACGCCCGGAAGCCAGCGGCTGTGCCCATCTGACGGCTGTGCCGACGCAGGCTATGCTGTTCTGGGCCCTTGTGTACCGGGCCTGGCTGAGGACTTAGGAAACAAACGCGACTGTTTCCTCTGTCTGTGTTTACTAGATCATTAGCCAAAAATGGGGAAGAGGGAAAGGCAGGCCTATCAGAACTAGCACCGTGGGTGCCTGTGGTTTAGGCTACAGGGATTAGAGAGAGATCAGTTCAATCAGAATGCTGGTTCCAGGCCCCTGGGATACATGCCCCTGAGGCCAGCTTCCTGACCCTTGCCAGAGGCACTTGGTCCCCCAAGACCCTCAGTACTCTAGCACACAAAGATACAGTTATTCCAAAAAGAGTGGCCTTTGGGGAAGCGGCCCGTGTTCCATGAGCTGAATGGCCAGGGCTCATGCAGGATTAGAGACATCATCACAGGAAGGGGTTCAGGAAATTATTCTGCTGTGGCTGGAAATTGTAAGTGACTGTTGGAGGCTCCATGCCCTGCTGGATGGCTGCGCGTCCCCTGTGTCCTTTACCCACAGACCAGCCAGATCTGGGCTTGGCAGGACACTGGCCCCATGTCACTCACCTGCTCATAGATGCTTTTCATCAACTCCACGAAGCTCTGCAGGCTTTTTAACTTGGTCTCCAGTTCAGTCCGACGAAGACACTCTGCATCCAGGTCCTGGGGTTGGGAGCACTGGTGAGTGGTGGGAGAGGGAATGGAGGGTCCCAGGGCGGGAGTGGGCTGGGGAGACTGTCTCCTGGGTAAGAGTGGGGGTGATTCCAGAGGAGATCTGGCTCAGAGCCCGGAAAAAGGAGCTGGATGGGGATGGGGGTATTTCCCTGTCTACATGTTGGTCTTGGGACTTAAGCCTCTGAGGGCTTTGATTGAGCATAAAGGAGAGTAGGTGATCTGGAAGGAAAGAGGGCCCAGGGCCCATGAGGAAGGAGCCCCTGGGGCGGGCTGGGCAGGCTACCTTCTTCAGCTGGACAAAGGTGAACTCCATGTCTGTGCGCTTGGAGATCTCATCCTCATACCTGGGAGGGAGAGAGGTGTGGCTCAGCTGGATGTGGTTGGGGCTTGGGCCTGGTGAACTCCCCTTGGTTGGGGCTCAGGGCCTCTGCTATCCCACTTGCGGTCTCTTGCCAGTTAGAAAAAAGCAGCCTGTCCTCCCTCTTGCGTCTTCTATGACAGGGCCTCTCTCTCTCCCCCGACCTCCTGGCATTGGCTTCCCATTCCCTGCTCCTTCCTGATGATCCAGCCCTCTCCCAGCGGCTTCTTCCCTTTCCTGGCTCTGCTCCACATCCACCTCCTCCAGGAGGCCTCCCTGATTGTGTAGCCCCTCACCCTGGCACTTTGTCCCCTCATCTTTACCTGACCTTCTTCCCTGACAGTCTCAGGTTCAATCAAGTCCGCTGGGAGCATCCTGCTCACACCTCACCTCTCCCACCTCCACGCCTTCCCTGCAGTCCCAGCCGCCTCCCCTCTGCTTTGTGAGCTGGTAGGACACCATCCCATCATGTTCCCTCCAAAGGGAGGATAGGAAGAGCGTGAGGATAGGCTGAGGCAGGACTCTGGGTTCCAGTCTAGAGTCAGTCCCCTTAAGGCCAATACCATTTCATCTCCAGCCTTTGTGTCAGATGGATCCCTGGTGTGTTTTTGGGCAAGTTGCTTCACCCTTCCTCCCTTGGTTTCCTGTCTCTAAGGGGTATGTGTGCCCATGTGTACAGGGGGCTGACAAAGCCCACTCCGATGCAGTGACGGCTAGCTACAGACTGCATAGGCCGTACTCAACAAAGCGCACCGCTCTTCTCAGTGTGGACTTCTCCTTACTCATGCCCACCTGTCTTTGGAACAAGGACACTGTTGGATGGGGAGGACAGGTCCCCCGATCCCTGGCCCGACCATCTTCCTTCAGTCAAAACATTTGTCTCAGCCCCCGGGGTGGGTGTCTGCTGGCCCCAGACTTCTCGCTGGCCCCAGCGGCTGTGGGGATTCAGCAGCTTCTGTTTTCCCTCCTTTTCAGGGAATGCCTGAATCACTGGAGGCTCTAATTACAGCTGCCTGCCTACCTCAGGCCCTGGCCTCCCAGCAGGGCCACGTCACTCATCACCCATGTGAGCTGTCTGCATCTGGCTTCCCTCATGCCTTCTTCTCTCCCACCAGCCCACCCGAGGGGCTGAGGGGCCTGGACTCAACTGCAGGGCACGTGGGTTTCTGGTCTCAGCGTTCCGGGGGTCCACACCCTCCCTGGCCAGTGCCTTGGCTGCCAAGAGTCTGTTAGGGGCCATCATGGTGCAGGTCCTGGGGATCTGGGCAGAGGAGTGGGCCGGGGAGAACGTTCTGCTGTCTAGGCATTCCCAGAGAGAACAAAATGGGACTTGAGTGGGGAATGACAGGTGCCGGGGGCTTCACCTGCACTGTCGCCTGTGGCCCTCAGAGCCCCCAGTTAGGGAAGTCCCATTGGTCTCATTTTACAGATAAGGAAATGGAGGCTCAAAGAAGGGCTGGGGGCTCCTAGAACGTGCTGGTGAAGCAAGGAGCCTTGAGCCAGGCTATGTGGGCTGAAATCCTGGCTTCCTTGCTAGCCAGCTGTGTCCGTGGGTGAGTTCCTATGTGCTGCGGCCCTGATCACAGTGGCACAGTGAGGATTAAATAGGGCAACCCACAGGGTGCTTGCGGCGGGGGGCAGCAGCTGCTGGGGTTCAGCCCCTCTGCCTCGGCTTGGGAAGCCTTGCTGCGGAGCACAAGTGGCCGACTCTGTGCCACTCACCCTGCCTGGGGGAACATAGGTAGGGTGAGTCGAGGGAGACGGGCCTGGCAGCTGCCTTGGGAAACCTCCCCTGGTGGAGAAGGACACCAGGAGTATGGACTGAGATGATGTCCTCATGGTGTCCTGCCTAGGCCAGGTCTGCCTTGGTCCTGGACTTCTAGGTGTGCTGTGTGGGTGAGGTGGGAGCCATCACTGAGCCCCAGGGGAGAGGACAGTGGGGATTGCTGGACTGAGGCAGGACACTGGGTTCCAGTCTAGAGTCAGTCCCCTTAAGGCCAATACCATTTCATCTCCAGCCTTTGTGTCAGTGAGAAACAAGCCCCCTTCCTGACAGGCTGTTTGACCTTGTACCAGTCCAGATGGCCTAATGCTTGACTGGATCTCAGCCCCTATCCACTGCCTCAGCCATGCACTCTTATGCAGTGCACAGCTTGCACAGCTGTATGTGGCATCCCTGAGTCACTTGCTGTGTGGCCTTGGGCAAGTTGCTTCCCTTTGCTGAGTCGCTGCTTCGTCCTTAGTAAATAGGAGGGGAAGACTGCCGATCCTTGGGGTTTCTGCAACCTCAAAGCCTTTGGAAGTCTCCGTCCCCATAGAGGGTTAGGTCCCCTATTCCACTCCCGGTCCTCTGCCAGTCTGTCAGCCACCAGCTCCCAAACCCGTTCTCAGGCCTTTTTTAGCTTGTCACACCTGCACCCCCCCGCAAGCTTGTTTATTTCTGGGAGTGAGTGAGGCTGATCTCATCGGCTCTGTAGAGACAGGGCACAGCCCTTCCCTCCTGGGGCTCGGCTTGGCGTCTCTGGGCTCCTGGGGCCCTAGGCTCTGCATAGCCAGCCACCCTGTAGCTCCCCTGGCTCTGGTGTGCTCTCCAGCCAAGCTGTTTGCTCAGTCTCTCCTTCCCAACTCGGGTGGATCCCCTACCCAGAGAGAGGAAGAGAGGCTCTGAGCATAAGCAGTAGAGACAGATAGCAGGCGGATAGAAACCAGGCAGCAGGCCAAATGAGGGGGCTGTGCCAGATTAACACAACAGGTAGTGTGTGTATAGAACTCCCAGTATGAAGTGCTTCCATAGATGTGATCTGGTGGAGCTCGTGGGAGCAGCCTTACCCAGCGGCTGGCTGAGGTTAGGGATGGGACTTAGCATGCCAGGCTGTGTAACTGAGGACAAGCCCTGCCCTCTCTGGGCCTGCTTCCTTCCCTGTAAAAGGAGGATCCAGGACTCCTTATAGCTCTGGCATTCTCTGTTCCTTTGAGGGCTGAAGATCTACTAGGGATCAGGGAAGTGGGTCACAGCTTCTGGTGAACTGACCTGACTGCTCAGTCATGGTCAGGTGCTGGGAAGCTGGGGCTCCCAGGAGGGGTGTTCAGATGCCCTGTGTGCTTCCCTAGGCCTGTGAGGGCAGGGCTGGGGAGAGGTGATGGCCAAACTCAGCCACAGCTCGGGTCTCTGGACTCCTGGACAGGTGCCCTCCACCCTCCAGCCCTGGCCACCTGCTCTGGAGGTTGTGGGTCACACCTCAGATTGGCAGGGTTTGGGGCTGGACCACAGCACTGCAGGAGGGAGGCCAGGGGTTCAGCCTGCACCATCCTCCCCTCACCCTGGCTGGCAGTCTCCTTGCAAGGAGACCAGACCCAAGGAGGTGGGTGCAGGGCACAGCCACTCTCCTCTGCCTCAGCCTCCTTGTTCCTGAAGCCCTGCCCACTGCTTGGCCAGAGAGGGTCACCTCTCCTCTAAGCAGCCCGAGTGACCAGGTTTCCCTTTTAGACTGGAAAATTCAGTTCAGCAAACCTGTGTCAAAGACCTGCTGTGTGCTGAGAACTTCAGCCTTCTAGGGATAGAAAAAACCTGCCATTCATAACTGCCAGCCACCGCGCCACACTCTCAACTCCCTCCTTAGGTTAGATACCTACCCTAGGTTGCCATCAACCATCGTCATTCCCATTTCACACGGGAGGAAACGGGTTCAGATATGAAGCAACTTACTGGAGGTCACAAAGCTAGTGATGGGTGAGGGCAAAGATGAAACCTCATCCTGGTCTAATGCCCAAGCTGGGTCCATAAATGCTGGGATGTACTGACCAGCCACTGTCTGTCTGTCTGTCTGTCTGCCCACCAAGTTGTAAAGGCGCCTTGCATACTGAGGCTGTTCCGTATCTGTCTCGTTCCAAGTCTCCCCTGATGGCTGGCATGCATTTCTTCTCTATTCAAATAAACCCCACTCTTTCCATCCCCTGCCTGCATCCTGGTGGTTTTCCTCTCCTTTCCATCCCAACTGAGATCCAAATCTAAAGCCACATCTAAAACAGAAACCCATCTGTTCTAGCTAGTAACGTAACTTCCCATTGCCAGAGCAACGTGTGGGCAAGAGCAGGTGTGCTCATAGGTACAAGAGGAGGCTGCTCGAGGCAGGGGGTGGGTTATGATTATGCCCAAGGGCCAGCAGGCATGGGTTTAGCTGGGAGCCAGCGCAAGATTGACTTTGTGGCAAGAGTCGCTATTAGGGAGGGGGCAGCTGTAGGTTCACGGCCATAGTCTCAGTATTTAGAATACTGCCTGGCACAGACCAGTCCCTCATAAATAGGTAGAGAAATGTTCCAGAACGTCTTTCTTCTTTCTCTGGCTTAAGTGCCTCCCATCTCAGCATAGCTTGGTCCCAGCCCTCTGGCCTTGCTCATGGCTCCCATGGGGTTCTGCCTACCGGATTCGAAACTCCTCGACCTTCTCCAGCACCTGCAGCAGGTTGGCCTCCAGCTGCCCCCGCTCCTGGCTCACTTTGCGCAGTTCCTCCTGCAGCCGGCCCTGGTATTCCTCGTAGAGATGCCCCAGGTCGCAGGCGGCTGAGTCCTGGCCCTGCAGGAAGCTCCAGCGTGTCTCCAGAAGCTGGTTGCGCTGTTCCAGGGCTTGCACCTGGGAGAGCAGGAGGGTGGTGAAGGGGTCAGGTGTGGACGAGTTGGGGGCTGAGGTCCTGGGCTGACCGGCGAGAGCCCCTGGGGGACTCCCTGGGAAGTGGCAGCTCATCTGTGTACACCACCCAGGGCCCTCACTCAGCAGAACGAATCTCCAATGACTGATTGTTAAAACTGAAGATGGTAAGATAAGGACAGGATCGGGGCAAGGTGGAGCCAATTAGCAAAGGCTTCCAGGGGAGGGCAGGGCAGGGCTGGCAGAGGGAGTGGGGACGAGGGTGAGAGCGCCAAGCATGCGACAGGCTCTCCGTGCCTGCCTGGGGCTGGGGCGGGAGAACCCAGGGAACATGGAGTGTCAGAGGCCCTTCTGCCCCCTTCCCGACGTGACAAGCCTGGTCTCCTCTTGTCTTGGAAACTCAGCAGGGTAGGGCCTGGTTAGTACTGGGCTTAAGTGCTCATCCTCTCAATAACACAGCCTCTCTGAACCTCCGTTTCCCCAGCTAGAGGTTAGGAGTGATAACATCTGCCTGCATGGTCCTCTCCTTCCCTCCATCCAGTCCAGCCCAGCTCAGCCTGGGGCTCCCCTGCCTCCTCCCCACCCTGCCTGTCCTCTCTACTCTCCTTCCTATCACCAGGCCCTCCCTCCTCCCTATTCTTCCAGCTCCCTCCTGCCAGAGCCCTCTGTGACTCATATGTTGAAAGATTCCCACTTCCCTCTAGCACAGACACCCTCAGTTTACCTGCTCCTCCTCTGTCCTGACCTGCCACCCTCCCCGTGAGACTGAGGGGACACCTGGGGATGTGCTTTGTGATAGGAACAACAGCAAGTGCTCATGTGGCCCCTGCTGAGTGCCAGGCCTTGCTCGAAATGCTTGACCCATGAACTCCCGGCAGCATCCCCATGGGTGGTATTATTATAAGCTGCATTTTGCAGATGAGGAAACCAGAGGTGATGGAACTTGCCCAAGGTCACAAAGTTAGCAAGTGGCAGAGCCAGGCCTGGAATCCAGGCACTTTGGGTTTAGAATGTTTTAGCTGCTGTGACACATGCCTCCTGTGTGTTGCCGGAGTCCCTGTGGGCCCTGGGACCCCAGCTACCCTTCCTGGGCTGGCTTCTGCTTCCATTTAGGGACAGTTTTGCATGGAGGTGAAACCATGGGAGGGCTCTGAGCCCTGCTGCTCCTCGCAAACTCAGCCTCCCGTATGCCTCTTACTGGCAGGGTCCTTCGAGGTCCTTGCCCTCCCTCCACCCAGTCCAGCCCAGCTCAGCCTGGGACTCACTGCCTCCCTCCTCCCCACCCTGCCTGTCCTCTCTGGGCTCCAGCCTCCTTCAGGCACTCTCCTTCCCATCACCAGGCCCTCCCATCCTTCCCATTTGTTCCTCCTGCAGGAAGCCCTCCATGATCCATATCTTGAAAGGTCCTCAGTTTACCTGTTTCTCATTTGTCCTGACCCATCACTTTCCCAGTCACACTGGGAGCCATCTGCTCCCCCTTGGGGCCTCTACCCCATCAGTGCCAGGGATGTGGGTAGGGGATGAGGTGGGAGGCCCGGCTGGGGCCTGGCTCCTGTCAGTGTGGGTTGTTTGTCATAAGGATGTGGTGATCACCAGCCCAGTGATGCTTACTACGGCCACAGGTGAGTACTGGGCCTTCTCCCGCCACTGCCGGTGCTGCTGGCCTCGGCTCCCAGAATCGTAGTCTCAAAGAACTGCCAGCAGCCTTTTGGATCAGCTGGGCTGGCCCTTCATTTACAGAGGAGGCAATGGAGGCCAGGGGTATCAAGTGACTTCTCCAGGGTCATAAAGCAACTTGGTGGCTGAGCTTCCCAGACAGGCCCATCTGATGGCCACTGCCCACTCTGCACCTTGGTGGGCTCCCAAAGGGTTAGGAGAGGACTGCCTCTCTCCCTCTGCTCTGCTTCTTCAGGGTGTCCTTGTTTTTCCTGAAACGCTCTGATGACCCTTTGTCATTCACAGTACACAATGGCAGCAGGAATACTGGACGATGGCATTTGACAGTATTTGTGGACTGCCATTCCCCTGCGTATCTGTACTGGTAGGTTCTGCTTGAAGCCAACCTTAAGCCTGCTCTCTGCTGCACTCACAGCCAAACAGGTTCAGTAGGGATGGAGGTCAAGAGGGTTTCTGCCCTGCCCTGTGTGTGTGAGAGGGAGCTCTGGGAGGGGGGGCAGGTATCTGCTCACCCCACCTTCCCTCCGTTTTGACAAGCAGGAGCCCCATGTTTACACTGAGGGTGGAGTGAGAGGAGAGATGTGAGGCTCCTTCCTCCACCCATGAGCAGCAGAAAAATCTTCGCACCAGGAAGTTCTTCCTTCAGTCTAACCTCAATTTCCTATGCTTCAGCACTAGCTTGCTGGGATATGGTGTTCATTTGGCCAGCCAGTCCAGCCAGAGGCATTTGTGGTCTTAGGGGATTAGGGACAGCCCCCCCATGTTCTGCTGCCCTTGGGGGAGTCTCTGGTTGTCTCAGTGGGTGGGGGTGGAAACTCATCCCCCACCCAGGAACTTCCCTGTAGAAAGCCTCCTCCCTCTCGGAGCAAAGACCTAGGGAGGGCTGATAATCCTGGCGCCCTGAGAGGTGCCAGGTTAATTGCCTCACACCATGAAGGCTGCCGAGCCTTTGCCTCTGATTCCTCCTCCTTCTCTGTTCTGCGCGGCCTCCTGCCCTTAGATCATACGTAGCAGCTGTAGCAGGGACCTCTCCATTTTACAGATGAGAAAACTGAAGCCCAGTTGAAAAGTAGGGCCAGGTGCGGTGCTGAGGTTAGGGGAGAGACATGTTGTTTTCTAGGGGAACTGGAGCTCCTGGAGGGAGACAGCCCAGATGTCTCAGAGGTCCCCAGCTTACTGGCCAGTGCCTCTAGGCCATGCAGGTCCCATTCCTCAGAGGGGGGCCGTTGAATCCCTGGTTTTTAGCCAGATGTTGACTCTGGCCAGGGAGCCTCGAAGTCTCATCAGGAGTGGCTGGTTTGTGCTTTTCTGCATACAGGCAGGGGGATGGCTGACTTCAGTCCTTCCAGAGGTCCCACAGGCCTCAGTGAAGACATTGTCTCCACCGCTCTGTCTCTGGGCATTTTACCACTGCTCATGGGTTTGCTCTCTACAGCCTCCCCAGGATGACCTTAGGCAGTCCTGCCTCCTGCCCCTGCTCCATGCCCTCTTCTGTCCTACATACTATGTATGAAGGCAAGTAGCCCAGCCAGCAGCCTCTACTGGAGGTCGGCCTTGCCCCCTCCCTGCCTCCCCTGGCCTCTCCTGCTGCTGCTTCTCCTCATCCCCCTTCATCTTGTGACTATGGCCTCACCAGTTCTTCCACTGGTACGAGCTCAGGGCCATTGGCAGAGAAGAGCGGAGCAATGGAATCTGGGGTGCAGACAGGGTGAATGGCTTGCCCAGGAAAACGCAGCCAGCAAGTGGAAGAAACCACGTGGCTCCAGGGCCTCTGCCACCTCCTGAGAGTCTCTGCTCCTCCTCAGTGCTCCCAGGCTTGTCTCAGTGCCTCGGAGGGCCCAGGACGAGGTGGAGCCAGAAGGCCCCCACCCCTCTTCTCTCTTTGCCCAGAGCCCCCACCCGCTGGTCACGGCATCTCACCGCTGGGCCTTCCTCTGGGCCCATCCATTGCTCAACAGCCCGGTTCTGTACCCCCTGCCCACTGAGTCCCTTCACTCCTCTGTCCAGCAGGGAGCCTCTCCCCACCTCTTCTCCAGGCTCCTGCTTGGAAGGGGCTAACTGGGTGCTAGCTGCTCCTGGGGCCAGC
The DNA here is from genome assembly GCF_030222135.1 of Aotus nancymaae. Lineage (NCBI taxonomy): Eukaryota > Metazoa > Chordata > Mammalia > Primates > Aotidae > Aotus > Aotus nancymaae. Next base: position 36,016,582 of record NW_026988428.1, read on the forward strand.
CCCATTGATTTCATTTTTTATTTAACAGTTATAATGCACTTAACACGTACCAGGTATGTTCTAAGTGCTTTTCAAAAATTCTCCCATTTGATTCTGACGAGCCCATTAACCTAATGTGTACTGAGGCACAGAGAAGTTCAATAACCTGCCTGAGATGACACAGCTGGTCAGTGGTGGACTGGGATTGCAACCCCGAAATGCTGCTCCAGATTTCACATCTTAACCACTGCCTGCCTCCACCTGGGTCCTCACAGCCTCCACAAGGAGGCAAGGTAAGGGTGGGGCTAACAGATCTTTTTCGTAGAGTTGAAGAGTCAGCTTGGACTCCTTGGGGCAGAGGTCCTGCAACCAGGGCCCCCAAAGGGCTGGCACCCACAGCTCCCCGTGTCCCACCCTGAAGGGCACCCCATCACAAGGTCAAGGCTAAGGATTGGGAGGCTCCAATTCTGCAAAAGAACTTCAAGGGCATTGCCCTGGTCTTGGGCACAGGACCCCAACCCTGTGGGCCTCCTCCCGGTGCTCACATCCTCACATCCCCGTGGCAGTGGCACAGGGTGATAACAGCGCTGGCGTTCGCGGGAGAAAAGCCACCCATCTGAGCCAAATTACATAGCTCAGCGAAGCATTCCTTCTAAGAGATTAAACTGGGTTTGGTGAGAAGGTGGCTCTGCAGTGACCTGCCTCCCCAGGGCAGCTGGGCTGCTCTTAAAGGGAGAACCAGCCCAGCAGTGCAGGGCTCTGTGCAGCTAGGGCTGGGCAAAGGATGCTGGGTGGATGGTGGTCCTTCCCCTCTTCGTACTCAGAGATACCCCAGGTGTCGATGAGGAAACTCTGGTCTAGGCACATGAATGGAAGAGGGAAAGAAAAGATTCCCGCCACAGAGACCACTGACTTTGTGTCTCAACAGACCTGAGTTCAAATCCAGATGGCCACCTGCTGGTTGTGTGACCTTGGGCAAGGCACTTAGCGTTGCCGGTCCTCAGTTTCCTCATCTGCACCGTTGGGAACATAACAGCCACTGCAGGGTAACCGTGTGGCTTGAATTTCCCCAAATTTCCCTGTAGATTCTCAAGGCATGTTCCTTTCTTCCCTCTGCCCCTCTCCGTGAGCTCCCACCTTATGGGAGTGACCAGCAACATGCAGAGGAACACAGACTCAGAGGCCAAGAGCAGATGAGGACTGAGCCAGGGCCTGAAGGCTGGATCTCTGTTTACTGGGAGAGTCAGAAATGCACAGTTTCCTTCATCTATGAAATGGGCATAAAATTGCCTTCTCTCATAAGGTTGTTGAGAGAAATAGAGATAAACATGAAAAGCATCAGCACAGTGCCTGGCACATAGTAAGCAATTAGCCAATGGCTGCTGGTACTATCATGATTATTCCTGAGCAAGGCAGGAGGGTGCAGAGTCAGGAGGGGTTTCTTGGAGAAGGTAAGTAAAGAGCAGATATGGGAAGTGGGTAGGACTTCCTTGGGCGCTCCCTTGCCCTGGGAGCAGAGATAGACACGAGTGCCCCAGACCTGTTGCCAGCCATGGGCAGTGGAATCTAGGAAGTGTGGTTGTGATGCTGAGGATGTGCTCCCTGCAGTCAGGCAGGAGGCGGGGTACGGGGTGTGGGAAGGCCCAACTGGCTGCCCGGTTCTGACTTGAGGCCTTGTCCCCTGCATTCCTATCTCCTGACACTGGAGCTGCACCCTCACTCGCAGCAGTCTGGGCAGCAGCCTCCTTCTGGCAGCCCCCCACGCCCCCTGCACCCCACCAGCTCTTCTGCTGGGGCAGCTGAGAGAGATGCTGCAGGGCCAGAGGCCTGAGGGATGAACAGGAGCGTGGAGCCTGGGAGGCCATCTCCTCTGTCCACCTGCCTCAGAGTAGGACGCAGAACACACCTCCATCAGCCATTCCTGTGAGAGGGCACCCCTGGCCACACTAGGGGCTCCTTCCCAGTCCCTGCCTGGGTGGTGGGTGACCCCAGGCCATGCAGCATGTTATCATCCAGACATCCCTCGAAGGCCATCCTGGGGTCCCTTTCTCCCCCTATGCCAGGATGGATCAGGGACTTCCCTCCTCCAGCACCTGCTCAGAGCGAGGCTACTGCCTCTCCATTGGCTGTGCACGGGGGTGGGGCGTGGTGATCGATGCTCAGGGAAACAGCCGGGCTACCTGCCCGGGCCTGGCAAACCTTCATGTTTGGGACCCCCCCATCCCGACTTGTGCTCACCTTGCCAATCAGGGAGGCAAATTTATCGTTGAGGACCTTCATCTCCTCCTTCTCCTGGTTCTTCTGCAGCTGAACAGCAGGGTCCACCTTGAGGTCCAGGGGTACCAGCAGGCTGGGGTTCACAGTCACCTTGGGGATGGTGCCAGTCGACCAGCAGCCTGTGAGGCTGTGGGAGCTGAAGCCCGGCCCGGGGGCCCCGCAGCTGCCCCATCCCGAGGTTCCAGGCCGGGGGCTGCCCACCGGGGTCACCTCACAGCTGCTGAGGCTGCTGAAGCCAACCACGCAGGAGCGGCAGGTCATGGCGCCCCCGGCCGGAAGCAGGAGGGGGGGATGAGCAAGTGAGCCTCTGCGGGGATGCGGCAGTGAGCGGCGGGCTCTGGTCGCTCTGGTCACAGCTGGGGCAGGCTGGGGACTGAGGAGCAGACACCTGTCGCACAGTGCTCATTAGCTGCAGGAGGGCGGGACGCCTCCCAGCCTGACCAACCTGTTGGATGATGTGGTGCTCCTGCCCCTCCCCCCGCAGCATGCAGGGCTCCCTCCCCACAGGCATCTGCCTTGCTTAGGGGGCTGGTCCACAGCCACCCTCCACCCCCAACAAAGCAGGCCTAGCTTTGGGGAGGGGGTCAAGGCTGGGCTGGCTGGGTGGGTTAGGGGTGGGGAGTTGGCAAAAGAAAGGCCCATTCAAGGAGGAAAGAGAGAAGGGAGAGCGCCTCACCACAGACCTCACTGCATACCTGAAGGCTGACGTATCTGGGCTCACATACTTCTGGAAAAGATGAGGCAAGCGTAGGCCTTGAGCTCCCGAGTGTAGGGCAGCTGTCCTGGGCATCGTGCCAGCCTGGCACTGGAAAACAGCACTTAGTATTATTTTCTAGCTGCCAAAGAGTCTCCCTGGCTTATCTTCCCCTTCCTTCTACCCCTCTCCCTTCCTCCCTTCCTTCCTTCACTTTAGCATTTACTGAGGACCTACTAGGTACATGCCACTGTCTCAGAGGCTGGGAGGACATAGATGGTCAAGGTCAAGCACTCTCAGCTTTGGAAGTGTGAGACCTGGGTTCAAGACTCAGCGGGGCTGCTCGCCACTCCGGTGACCTCGGGCATGTGACTTGACTTTTGTCTTCATTTGTAAAGTGGGGATGAAAACACCCACATCACAGGAAGTAGATAAAGCATTTGGTGGAGGACAAGGGACAAAGTTGGCCCCAATAAATGGTGCTGCCTTCTGGGTGCTGAGTCTAGCAGGGGTGATGGCTATGGCCGATTCAGCTCTGCTCCGAGGTAATGAGAATCCCTGCCTCCCTCAGGCTCTTTCCTTCCCTCTCTTCCTTCTTCTCTGCCTCCTTTGACCTCTTTTACATCATCTGTGAAGTAGAAATACAAAAGACACCATTTTGCCCCCAGGGAGCCTCTGACAGGGCAGCAGGGGCCCACCCAGGCCAGGGCACCCCCTATCTTCCCATAGTTCCTGAGACCCCACTCTTCTACCCGCAGGGGGTTACCAGTGGGTAACCCTGATGGTCCTGATGCTCTGGCCCTGGTGGCTGGCTCTGCATGTCTTTCCTGGACCTGGCTTACCCCTGCTCTGGGTGGCAGGGGCCAGAGCAGAGAGAGGAGCATGTCTGGGAGAGTCACAGAAGGTCAGAGATGGAAGGGGTAGCAGCCCTCTGCTGGGCCCAGAGGAAGAGAGAGCCCCTGATGGGGAGAACCACTTGCTAGGACCTGGGCCTCCACCTCCCAGGGCAGACCTTTCTCACATACTGGGCACTTCTGACTCACAAGGGCACAGGACCCTGTCCGGGGGCCACGGGTCCATCCTGAGCCTGATCGCAGGATCTGGTGCTGGGTACGGTGGCAAGGCACTGCCGGGTGACTGAGGTGCACTGCCCTCCCCACCCTGCACCCACTTTCATGGCCACCTCGGCCTCCCACCGTCTTCACTCTGGCCTGGTATCCGAATGGCATGTGGTCAAGCACAGCACCTTGCCCCTCACCCTGTCACCCCTGTGTGCTCTGTGGGGAAGGGAGGGGGCAGCAGTGGCATCTGTGCTCTGCCAAGGCCAGAAAAACAGCAGATACTATCAGGTATGTCTCAGATGCTTTGCATGAATTAGCTCCTGGATCCTCCTGACAAACCCTATTGAGGTGGATGCTTCAATTCTCATCACTCCAGTTGACAGAGGAGGAGGCACAGAGGGCTTGAGTGCCCAGGCTAAGCCACACGATTATGATGGAACCTGGACAGTTGGACTGAGGAGCTCTTTCATCCTAGCCTCTAAGTTTTAGGACCCCGAGAAAGGGTAGCTGCTGAGAGAAGGAAGCTGCCTTCTTACGGTCCGGGGCGAAGTTTAGGGCAGCACTGCCACCTAATTCTCTTGGAGCCGAATGCCTGTGCGTGACTTAAATCTATTTCTTGCTTCCTTCCTCTGGCCTCAGTCAGCCCCTGAGAGTTGACAGGTGGTGGTTAATTGCCAAGTCCCTGGCTCCTAGGGCTGGCTTTGCAGGGCTTGCCTCTGGGGCCCCACATCAGGGGGCTTTCCTTGTAGATGTGTTCGCCTTCCTGGAAGAATGAAGGGCATGCTAGCCTGGGGCCCTGGCCTGGGGGAGGTATGTGGGGCCTGCCTGCTGCTTCCTTTCCGGCTCCCGTGGGTGCAGTTGGTGAAGATGTCTCTGACTGTCACTGTTCTGGCTGCCAAACAGGAACAGCCACAAAAAGCCCCAAATAAACAAAACTCCACAAACAGCCCAGCCCCGCCTCCTCCCTCTCCCCTCCTCATCCCTCATCTCCTTTCCTCCCCAGCACACCTGTGATCCTCCCCACAACCCCCACTTGAGGTGGATGCTTTAATTCTCATCACTCCAATTGATAGAGGAGGAGGCGCAGAGGGCTGGAGCGCCCAGGCTAAGCCACGTGATTGTGATGGATGGGAGCCTGGACAGTTGGAGTGAGGAGCTCTATTCCTTCTACTCCAGAACTGGCATCCTGGGGGTCCTGGTCCAGGCCGCTGTCTCTGAGCAGGGCTCTCTGTCCTGGCCAGTGCCAATCTCCACCCTCACTGAGGACCTGACATCACTTCTCTCCTCAACCACCTGGGGGCTTGGACCCCCACCCAGGGAAGCAGGAGGCCTGGTGGGAGTTAGGAAGTGGGAGATGGAAAGCAGGGGAAGGTTTCTGTCTCTCTAAGGATGTTTAGGTACCCAAGCAGTTGCCAACTCCCTCCTGGATGTACAAACAAACCAACCTGCTTGGGGCTTCAGGTGAGGATGGGCTCAGACAACCCCAGCTAGAAAGAACACCTGGGCATCCTGTACCCTCTGGGATTCAGGAGCCCTGCCCTTCATGTTCTCACATGGACCAGGGACAGGAATCTGCGTCTCGCTTCCCTGACTCTTGAGTCTATCCCCTTTGCCCCGGTCCCCTGTCACTGGTGACAGGACCAATCCGGATGATCCAGGAGGCAGAGAAAGAGCAGAGGAGGGGCAGGGCTGTCCAGAGGTGAGGAGCGGGGAAAGGCAGGGCTGTCCGGAGGTGAGGAGCAGGGAAAGGCAGGGCTGTCCGGAGGTGAGGAGCGGGGAAATTGTCCGGAGGTGAGGAGCGGGGAAGGGCAGGGCTGTCCAGAGGTGAGGAGCGGGGAAAGGCAGGGCTGTCCAGAGGTGAGGAGCAGGGGAAGGGCAGGGCTGTCCAGAGGTGAGGAGCGGGGAAAGGCAGGGCTGTCCGGAGGTGAGGAGCGGGGAAAGGCAGGGCTGTCCGGAGGTGAGGAGCGGGGAAATTGTCCGGAGGTGAGGAGCAGGGAAAGGCAGGGCTGTCCAGAGGTGAGGAGCAGGGAAAGGCAGGGCTGTCCAGAGGTGAGGAGCGGGGAAAGGCAGGGCTGTCCAGAGGTGAGGAGCGGGGAAAGGCAGGGCTGTCCAGAGATGAGCAGTGGGGAAGGGCAGGGCTGTCCAGAGGTGAGGAGCGGGGAAAGGCAGGGCTGTCCGGAGATGAGGAGCGGGGAAAGGCAGGGCTGTCCAGAGGTGAGGAGCGGGGAAAGGCAGGGCTGTCTGGAGGTGAGTACGCGGGAAGAGGCTTGGGCTGGGCTGCCAGAGCCTCCTGGAACTGGTCCTGAAGTGAGGGGGCGTTTTCTTGTTTTTTCCTCTCTCCTCTTCCCATTTCCTTCTCCACGTCACTCCCTCCCAACCTGTGATCAGTCTCCCTGGCATTCTCATCCACCTCCTCTGCGTTTTCCATTGTCTTGTGCTCTCTCTCTTATCTCACCGTCTGCCTGTCCCTCTCGGAGTTGCCTGCCCACTCAGAGTCCTGGCCTTCAGCTCTTCCTTTTGGCCCTGGGTGAGGGCAGAGGCCACTGGGTTTGTGCCCCTGCAGCCCAGCTGGATGTCCTTATGAGAATGGTATCCCTGTGTCAGAGTTTCAGCGCCTCCTCTCTGCCCTGCTGCCCATTTGGCCTGAGGCCTCCTGGTCTGTGGAGCAGCAGGTCTCTGGAGATGTTGGATAGCAAGACATCATTGTTGGCTGAATGTTCCAGTGGGCACATCCTAGCCTGGCTTGGGCTCTGGGGCAGGATGTGACTCTTGGGGAGACAGACAGGGACTCTCTGGGCAGGGGAGCCAGCAAAGGGTTTGGAATCTACAGGGGAAAATCTTCGTATCACTGCAGGACGCAATGGGAAGGAGAGCCACTCCTCCGAGAAGCCTTCCCAGGGGAGCCTGCTCAGCTCCTGTCGGTCTTTCATCTCTCCTAAATGCGAGTCCCCCTCTATGGTCGTGATCTGTCAGTGCCATCTCCCTCAGGAAGTCAGCAACTCCTGGCCTTTTTTCTCTGGATATTCCCTTTGAGCAGGGCTGGTCCAGGGGCTGGTCCTGGGAGTGGGCTCACCTAGGCTGGGGACTGAGGTTCTTTGGCAGACTCTAACTTTGGTTAGAAGTTCTTTTTTTTTTTTTTTGAAACAGGGTTTTACTCTGTCACCCAGGCAACCTCCACCTCCTGGGTTCAAGCAATCCTCCTGCCTCAGCCTCCCGAGTAGCTGGGATTACAGGTGCATGCCACCATGCCTGGCTAACTTTTGTATTTTTTGGTAGAGATGGGGTTTTACTATGTTGACTAGGCTGGTCTTGAACTCCTGACCTCAAGCAATCCACCCACCTTGGCCTCCCACAGTGCCGGGATTATAGGTATGAGCCACTGCGCCTTGCCTGTGGTCAGAATTTCTGAGGGTCCCAGAGCTGGGGATTGGGGACCGAAGTGTAGGTGTGGGAAGGGTCAAGAAAGGAGAAGTAACAGCCAAGATGGAGAAATGAAGCCTCCTCCCCATACCAGGCAGGCTATGGAGACTTGGAAGAGGCACTGGCCCAGATGAGGGTATCTAACATGCCTTCCCAGATGGGGACAGTGAGCTCAGGCCTGAAGGAAGAGCGGGAGCTATCCAGGCAGGGGAGGGGAAGGGTATTTCAGGCTGGCCAGCCTTATAAGCTGCAGATGTGAGAAATTGTTTGTGTGGGATTTTGACAAAGAATGACAACTGAATGAATGAATGACCACTCCAGCTGGTGTTACTGGAGTGCCAGAGGTACTGGAGAGCTCAGAGGAGCAGTGACTTCCTTGGGGTCCCACGGAGGCTGCGATCAAGGCATGTCCTTTCCGGTCACAGTATCCTTCAGTGTTCTCTGTGGTTCTGGGGATGGAAGATTCCTTGGAATGTCAAACCCAATCCTTCTTCCTTGCTGTGTCTCACCTCCACCATGCCTTTTTTCTCTTCACAGCCCTGCCCATTCTCCCACCCCATGACCCTACCACACTGGCCACCTTTCCCTGCACTGCTGAGCGGTGCCAGGTGACTGTTTGAACAGCGCAGATACAGAACAATTCCACCATCACATGTGGTCCTATCGGACAGTGCTGATCTGTAAAGCAGGCATCTGAGATGGGCCAGGAGGCTGCAGATTCCTGGAGGCTGTGAAAGGGTTCAAGATTGTCCAGCAGGCAGCACGGGATGTGGCAGGAGCACTGGACCTGGACTTAGGAGACCTGGTTTCTGGTCTGGGGCTCTGCCATTCACCAGCTGTGTGGCTTGGGGCCAAATGCTTGGCCTCCCTGGGCCTCGATGGCCTGTAAAATTAGGTTGTACCGGATACTCTTTTTTCTTTTTTCCAGTTTAGTTCAACAAATGTTCCTCAAACTATTGTGAACCCTCTTGCTCTGCCGGGTACTTAGCTTCCAGTGCAATCCACAGTCCCTGGCCAAGCAGCATGCTGGGAGGTTGGGCAGGTTCGGGTGTTCTGTAATGAGGCCAGGCCTCTGGAGCCGGGGAGAGGTGGCACAGGCTAATTACACTTTCCCGTCTTCACAGCGCTCAGCCCAATTTGTAATTATTTATTGTTGGTGTTTACATGTTTGCGTCTGCCTCCTCTGCATATCTCTGTGGGCACAGGGATGTGTGGAGGCTTTGTTTCTCTAGTGTCTCAATGCCTGGCACAGTGCCTGGCATGCATCAGAGCTGCTTGATAACTATTTCTTTCTGGAATGAGTAAAAGGCCATCCTTCCTCCCAGGGCCCTTGTTACACTGGATTTTGACACAGGGTACAACAGCAAGAGCTTCGGGATGCTGTAGAGCGACAGAGCCCAGGCGGGATGTGGGAGCAAGTCGGGGGGGTGTCCCCCATCTCTGGAAGCCAGCTCTGGGGCCCCTGCCCCACCCTTGCTAGCTGTACTGGGCTCACTGGGATAAGTCCCAGGTTGACCCTGGGTCCTCTGCCCAGAGGGGTCAGGCAGACCACTGCCATTCGACTCTGAGGCCTGGCATCCTGCTCCTTCAGCTTCTGGCCCAGAGTCTGGCCATGGCCAAATGCCTTGGATGGGTGAGAAGATTAGGGTCCCTCTTGCAAAGCAAAGAAACAGAAGGAAACCTCCCCAAGATGGCAGAGGCCCTAGCAGGCCTAGCATTTTATTAGACATGCACATGGGGTAGAGTGGGGACCAAGTCATAGGCCCCCCAGGTCCCTCTCCGTAGAGTTGGGATGCGGGGATGAAGCACGTGTGGGTTGGTCGGTTTCTTCTGGTCCGGGTGTAGGGCAGCCCCAGCCTTCCTGGGGAACCCTCGACCCTGCCCTGCTGTGTGGGTGCTTGGTTCATGCCAGTGGCATTTCGGCACGGCTGCCAGGCCTGCTTCTGGGTGGAGAGGAGCAGGAAGGAGGATTACACAAAGGGAAACTGGCAGGGGAGCCCCACTTCCTCCAGCTGCTCACGCCTCACAGGGAGGGCTGAGGGCGGCACAGACTGCCTTGGTTCCCTGGGAAGCACCATGTCCTTGCATCTGTGTCCTCTCCCAGGAGGAGAGGCCAGGTCCCAGCAACAGGGGTCCTGTCGTGCTCACACTCCATGCCACCCATTGTGCCTGGCTGTATGTGACCCAGGAGGGAGGTTCCTACAGCCCTCATTTCTTAGGCCTCAGACAAACACTCAGGATCTCCCCTCCGTCCCTCTATCTCTGGGCTTCACACCGGGCCTTAGCCACCTCTGCCTGCTTCCTCCCTGCACAAAGCCCCCTTGCTTGTCCTTTGAGCAAGACAGCTCTCAAAAGCAGCCTCCCCCATAGCAAGGGCTGCGTTGTTCACTGTTCTATTGCCACCGGCACGTGGCAGGTATGCAGTAAACAGTTGTTCAGTTAAGACACAGCATGTCCTCTATTATTAGCACTTTCTCTATGACTCTCTTAGGCAAGGGTCTCTTCCCTTCCTCCCCCATTAGACCGGGCTGGGGACCCTGTTTCTCCTGCTCCTAGTCTCCCATGCCTGGAATCCTGGTCACTGCAGAAACCGGCCAATCTTCCTTACCTCTGCTATTTGGGCATTTCTGAGTCTCTACTGGGTGCCTATCCGTGTGCTGAGCACTGGGGCAAATATAAAGATAAGTGAGGCAGCGTTGTGATGGGTGTTCACCCCACAATTCTGGATGCGCCTCTGTCCCTGAGACCAGCAATTTCTGAGCTCTGGAGTCTTTTTCCATCCAGCCCTGCCTCCGGGCCAGCTGCTCGGCTGCTTGCAGCCTCCTCACCCTTCCACCCCTGACACTGTACACAGCTATTTAGGAGGTGTCTTCCTCCCTGGGGCTGCTTTCAGAAAAGAACAAAGAGGGACTGCAAGGCTGGGGAGTGGCAGGGCATCTGGAGACGCTTATTTGTAAGTCCAACTTGCTCCCCTGAGCTTCAACTGCTGGCTTTATCTGGACTGATAATAGACCGAAACCATAGTCTGCTCCCTTTTGAGCGATCTGTGAGCCTGCCAGGGTGGCAGCGACCCAGGGTGGCGCTGGGCACTGCTCCAGCTGACGCAGGGTGTGGAGCCACCAGCCTGCAGGCTGCCTGCCATGCAGGGACGTTTCGTCCATCCAGGGGTCCTCAGTGCCTTCCCAGGAGGCTCAGGACATATCTGGAGAAGGGCAGCTTCGTCAGTTGTGGTGTGTGGTATTTCCAGCAGTGAGCACAGTGCCTGGCATATAGTAGGAGCTCCGTGGCTGAACGTTATGCATTCAGCATCTATTTATCAGAGTCCTATGATGTGCAGGAAGCTGTGTTTCCCCATCCCCATGCTTCTATATGCTTCCTCCAGCACCTGTTGGGGATATCTTGATGAAGCGAGAGGTGGGGAGTCTCCAAGGCAGTTGGTCTGTGAAGGTCCAGTGGGGGCCAGCCCTGTCCACCGTGTCTCAGGAGGAAGCATCAGTGCCTAGGAGAACAGCAAGTGCTTGCTCACGTGACCAATGCCATCTCCCCAGCACCAGCAGGCAGGCCTGGGGCTTCTGCACCCTCATTTTCCAGAAGAATGGGGTTTTCACCCAGATGTTCCACATCATCCTTCAGCACTCAGAGTGCCGTGGCCACCCTGGCAGGCTCAGATCACTCAAAAGGGAGCAGACTATGGTTTCAGTCTATCATCGGGCCAGATGAAGGCAGCAGCTGAAGCTCAGGGGAGCTAGTTGGACTTACAAATAAGCGTCTCCAGATGCCTGGCCACTCCCCGGCCTTGCAGTCCCTCTGTTGGGTGGGATAAGAGCTGGGTTTGGTCTGGGGAAGGGCAGCAAGTGGAGATGAGGTGAGGAGCAGAGGGAGGGGGGCAGACTGGGCCAGTGGGTGCAGGTGGGCTCAGGACCGGACCCCGGGCTTGGGGTCCTGCATGACGCAGGGTGGGCTGGTGGGAATCCAATGACCTCAGCTCCTCTCTGAGCAGCCACTGGCTACTTCCTGAGAGGGCAAGCAGTGCCGGGCGGGATCGGGGCTAATGACTGTTTTCTAGCAGGCGATTCCTCTATGTGGGGTTTATCTGCCTGGGTCATCGTTCTGCAGTCTGCACTTCCCAGAGTAATAGCAGCCTGGTTTGGGGCCTCCTGCCTGCCCTGATCTTGGGGCCCTGCAAACAGATGGCAGTAGATGAGGGAGAGGAGGGCAGGAACCGACAGGAGAAGCACCCCTGCCCCCTGCGCCCGTGCCGGGTCACCGCAGCTGTGTGTCCTCAGCTCAGGGTGGCTCCCCTCACCTCAGGGCTCATCGCCACCCAGACCCAGGGAACCCCATGGACACCAGCACCCCCCAGTCCTTACAACTGTCAACCCTTGCCCAAGCCCACACGGACCCTCACTGGCCTCAGGGGTCCCTCCCAACCCCTTCCTACCACAAGCTTCTCCAAAGGCATCCAGTTTACAGTTGAAGGTACTGAGGCTCTGAGAGCTTAAATGACTTGTCCCAGTGTAGCCAGAATTATAGCCTCCCAAAGATGTCCACATCCTAATCCCCAGAACGTGTGAGCATGTTCCCTTACATGGCAGAAGGGACTTTGCAAATGGGATTGAGGATCTCGTGGTGCAGAGATTAACCTGATTATGTGTGTGGGCCCAGTGTTGTCAAGAGGGTCCTTTCAACTGGACGAGGGAGGCAGGAGATGAGGCAGCATGAGGAAGATGGGCGGGAGACCAGGAACGTGGACAACTATGGGAATCTGGAAAAGGCAGGAAAATGTGCTCCCCTGTGGAGTCTCCAGAGGGAACGCAGCCCCACCACACCTTGATTTCAGCCTAGTGAGACTGTTTTGGATTTCTGGCCTCCAGAGCTGCAGTGGTAAGATTTATTTAGAGACAGGGCCTCACTCTGTTGCCCAGGCTGGAGTGTAGTGGTGAGAGCTCGGTTCACTGCAGTCTCCACCTCCTGGGTTCAAGCGATTCTCACGCCTCAGCCTCCTGAGTAGCTGGGACTACAGGCATGCACCACCATACCTGGCTAAGTTTTGTATTTTTAGTAGAGATGGGGTTTCACCACGTTACCCAGGCTGGTCTTGAACGCCTGACCTCAAGTGATCTGCCCACCTCAGCCTCCCAAAGTGCTGGGATTACAGGCATGAGCCACTGCACCCGGCCAGTAAGATTAATTTACATAAAGAAATACAATTGTGTTGCGTGAAGTCCCTAGGTTCATGGAAATCTGTGACAGCAGCTGCGGGAAGCTAATCCTGCCAGCTGGTAAGTGGTGGAGCTAGACGTTGAACCCAGAGCGAAGGGCTGGGTTTCAGGCTGCTCCCTTGGCCTGGTGGCTGTGCCCACCACTTTCTCCGCCTCTCTTCCCACTCACTGCCTGTGTTTTCTGAACGGCAGCTCCACAGCTTGGTGGGGAAAAGCCTTCTGGTGAGAATGGGAGAGAGATTCAACTCAGGGCCAGGGGCTGGGTTTCAGCTGCTTTCCTCTCCACTCCTCCGACTGCAGCCTTCCCCTTCCTGTCCCTCTCCCATAGTGAGGGGCAGAGAAACATGCCTACAGCAGCCGCTTTCTTGGGAGTTTATGTGGGGGACAGGTCTGTGCTGGCCGTCAGGGCTGGGGGTGTGAAGGGCACTGCAACAGCACAGCTGATACGACGTCTGCCCAGGTACATCCAGCTGCTTCCACACTTCGCTGGGTTTTTCCTTCCTGGCTGCTGCGTCATTTGAAGCAGGGGTGGGTGGGATGCGGGGGTGTCTTTGGGTCTCTCCTCGGGGGCCCCTGAGGCTCTGTGTGTCTATCTCAGGGTAGGGGGTGTCTGGGTGCCTGGTGTGGGGAGGATCCGAGGGCCCTGCCCCTGTGGTATGTGTGTATTGGGGGGTGTCTCAGACACTGTGTGCCTCTCTGGGCAACGTGTCTCTCTGCATGTGAGTGTGGAAATGTGAGCATGCGAGTATGCCTGCTGCTCATGGCCCTGCTGTGTGCCTGTGTATGTGTGTGAATTTGTTATGACTGTAAGTGTGTGAACATGTGTTCCTGTGCCCATATGTGAATGTGTGTGAGCACATACGTGGGTCCTCACTCATTCCTCTGTGTGAACACATGAGTGTGCAAATGTGATGTCTGCTTGTGCTCCTGTGACTGTAGGAACACATGGGAGCGTATGTGGGCTCACATCCTGCATGTGAATGTGTGTGGACCTGTGAGCATGTGAGTGTGCAGACACACCCACTCATGCCCCCATGTGTGGCTGTGGGAGTGTGCAAGTGCGTGTGTCTATAGATGTCCTTGTGTGGGTGAGTGTTGGCACATGTCTGCTTCCTCCCCGTGTGTGTGTGTGTGTGAGTGCGTGGCTGGGGGAGCGCCACCCCCCCAGCCAGCCAGCATTGCCTCACCCCGGTGACACAGCTGCTAATGACTGTTTGTCATTGTCTGTGCGGTGGTGGCATCACCTGCACTAATGACAGTCTCCCCTGCCTAATGACCTGGCTCCTGCCCCATTATTTAGGAGCCTCAGGATCACTGGTCCTGTGACCAGAGAGATGTTGACCAGCTCAAAACATTTCCCATTGGGGCATTAGGGGGTGGGGAAGTCATAAATCCCACTCCTCCCTGACAGCCCTTGGGGTACCTGTGTGGGCTGGAATTTCAGCGGGCTGATGGCATCCTGGGTGGGAAGCCCCAGGCCTGGCCCTGCCCTCTGTCTCTGGCAGAGCTGGGCGGCTGCTGCCCCTCCCCACAGGTGCCCCTAGACCCTGGCAGACAGATGCACATCAGATCCCAAAGACAGGTCTCTGCCTTTCCACCATGAAACCCCAGGATTCCTCACCTCTGTGAATGGAGATGTCCCTTCTGAGCAGGGCTCTCTGTGCCCAGGAGGCTCTGGTCTGCAGTTGACCCTGGTGAGCGAGGGGGTCTGGAGCAGCCAGTGAACCATAGGCTCCAGAGCAGGCTGCCTGCATGGAGGCCACTGCGAAGCCTTAACCAGTCAAGCTGTCAATATTTTTTTTATGATGAACATTGAATTAAAATAGCCTCTGGATTCTGGAGGAGAGCTGCCCCCTTTCTGTGAGCCCACAGCCACAGCCTCTTGTTCATATTCTCTTCTAGCTTTCAATCTGCTCCCTCCTATTGATGTTCCCCACTTATAGGCAGGCCTCTTTCGACTTGAAGTTTACCTGGGTCTGCAGGGAAGCCTAGGACTCTGTCTGGGGCAGGAGGGACTCCTTAAAAGTGTTCCGGGTTGACAGATGCAGGCCTGGAACTGGCCGTGGGACCTCGAGCTGGGGAGCTGTGGCGTCCTCCTCTGCCATGTGTGGCTGCACGGGTACCCACTTCCTAGGGCTGCTCTGGGGACTAGGTAAACACTGTGCATTACAGAAAGCATTCAGAACATGCTGGCACACGGCAAGCATGCAGTGAATCTTTTTAAAGCCACTGAGCCTGCATTGCCTCCTCTCCAAAATGGGACAGACAACTGCTGCTACTCGGGGCTGTGGTGAGGATTACGCCACGGGAAGCGCCTGCTGCAGAGTGGGGCAGCTCCGGCATCTTTCTCACAGAGCCCTCTGCTTTTCTCCTCACCCATGAGGGGCTGAGTGGGGGGAAAAGGAAGGAGTGGTTGCTGCGGCTGTTTTCATTGCTGCCTCGGTGTCCCTGTCCTGGTGGGGCACTCCCTCACTTGCCAGCCAGGGACTGTGGCTTGCTTACATTACTTACAGAGGGATTTCTCAGACTCATTTGTGACTCACTAGAGGGTCGTGACGATAGAAAACCATCCCAGTGCATTACAGAGTATCACTTTGTGAATGTGTGTGTCTGTCAGTTGCTATAAAATGTATTTCTTCCTGTGTGTTGAGGTTAAGAAGCTGGAGACACCTGCTCTACTGTCTCTGGGCAGGGCAGGAGCAGGGGCCTGGGGACTCCCTGGTTTTGCCTTGTTCCTCCTCTGCTCCATCATGAGGTGTGTGCTAAGTGCCCATGTGTGCTGCCCTGGCATGACTGGGTCCCAAAATGGGAGAACCCAGATCCAGCTGGGGACAGATCCCTTCCTGCCCCCAACAACCCACAGAAGTGCCCCCTCATGTCATGTGCCCGGGAAGGCCCACACTTGACATCCAAGGTGCTACGCCATCCAGGAGCGGCCTGCAGGGTGGAGGCTGCTGCAGGACAGGTGAGGGTGCAAGGGAAGCCCAGGCATGGCTCGCTTCTGGACCTAGGCCTGGACAAGCTTCAGGGCTGAACTAACCTGTCCCTGAATGCTGCTCCTTTCCCCATGGTGCTGGACACTTAGCCAGCCAGCCCAGGGGTAGGGTGAGGGCATCAGAAAATGCTTCCCACAAAAGCAGACCAGTTGGGGGTGGGGGCCCTGCAGCACAGGCATGGCCTTTTTTTCCTTTCCCCAACACAACAGCCACACCCTCAGTGTGGGCCCAAGTGGGAGCCAGTGGTGTGTAGGGGCAAGGGGTGTTGGGACACCCCAATAGCAATGGCTGCCACTTATCGAGGGAGGCCTCTGTGCCAGGTGCAGCACAGATCAACTTCAGTCTTTATGACTCTCCCTAAGTGTTCGTATTATGGTGCTCATTTTATAGACAGCAAAGCTGAGGTCCAGAGCGGTTATGTCCACACAATTAGTAAGTGCTAGGGCTGAGAATCAATCTCAGTTTGGTCTCTTTCTGCATCCTCCTATGGCTTCCGAGGGAAATGTGTGTTAC
The DNA here is from genome assembly GCF_030222135.1 of Aotus nancymaae. Lineage (NCBI taxonomy): Eukaryota > Metazoa > Chordata > Mammalia > Primates > Aotidae > Aotus > Aotus nancymaae. The sequence continues at coordinate 36,032,744 of NW_026988428.1, forward strand.
TGGGGACACAGCACTGGCACACAGGCTGGTTCCAAAGGCCAGGAGAGGGGAACTTGGTCTTGGAAGGGCTTGCAGTACACCAGCGGGAGAGGCTTCCTTTGAGGAGAAGCTGACCTCTTCCAGGTACTCCCCAGAGAGTCCTTCCCCAGTAGTCCTTCCCCAACCTTAGCTGGGGCCTCCCTGGCAGTGAAGGCAAGAACTTGCTCATGGGGAGAAATGTTCCTTATTGGAAGTTTTATCAGTGAGATTATCAAGAGGAAAAAATTGCAGCAGGGGAGATGTGACTTAGAATCCAAAGTCTTCCTTGGCACTCCTTAAGGCAGGGACTAATTCTCCAGCAAAATGGGCTTAATGCACACTGGAGACTCTTACAAATAGTGATGATCATGGCGTGTGTAGCTCTGTGAGAACATCTGCAAAGTAACACATAAACAAGGGCAAATGAGCACAGGGTAACTCGGGATCTAAGTGCCGAGGGGATGCAGAGTAAGCAGTGTAGTAAGTGGTAAGAGTTGGGTGGGGTTGGCCAGGGAAAGCTTCCAAGAGCAGGGAGTTTGTGATGGTCTGGGAGGGACAAGGCTTTCCTTGAGGTTAGGACAGGCAGGGGGAGCAACCGAAATCTGGCATCCCAGCGGCATCGTTCCAGAACCAGCCAGTCCCTAGGAGCCCTACCCCTGAGACGGCTCAGTGACCTGGTACTCTGGGAATTCGCCCTGCCTCCTGGGTGGGGATTGTCCAGCCACACGCCTGTCCAGCCCAGTTGGTGCCACTGGAAAATGACGTGGAAATGTGGTGTGGCCTTGAGCCAGGTCCTCTTTGCCAGGGTTTTGGCCCAGTTTTGGCCTGTGGCCCATCCAAGTGTCTTCTCTGTGAGATGCTGGGGAAAGAAAAGTGCACTTCTGTCAAGGTGGAGCTGAGAGAGATTCTGGGAAGCGAAGTGGGGAATGCTACCAAGGCCAGCTGCCTCCTTCCTCAGGAGCCAGGGGCCAGTCAGGAGGGTGTGTGCCCTGTGGTCAGCTGCCTTCAGACCCGGCTACATCCGGGGCGGGAGCCCGGACCTGAGGCTGTGGAGAGAAACCTCAGATTCACAGAGCTCCTGGGTGGGAGGGGACTTGAGTCTCCTCACTTTCCTTACAGAGAGGGAGGTGGGGGCCAGGGGTTGGGAAGGGAGGATAGAGAGAGAGAGAGAGAGAGAGAGAGAGAGAGAGAGAGAGTGTGTGTGTGTGTGTGTGTGTGGTGGATGGACCCAGGTTATGAGGTTTTTGATTTTTGAGGACTTCCCTTGGGGTGGGGGAGGCTGGTTTGAGGCTGAGGTCTGAGGTGGGGGCAGCAAGTGCACCCCGGCTCTAGTGCTGGGATGGTGGTTGGGGAGGGAGAGACAGGCAGAGCCCAGGTGGCACCCTGCAGGAAGAGTAGGCCAGGAAGCAGGGCCAGGAAGCTGGAAGGGGTAGGACCTAGGCAGGGAGTTCCTTGGTGGGGAAAAGGAGGCACATGTGTCTGGCTGCACTGGAGCTGAAGGCCTGAGAGCAGACAGGGAATTGGGGAGCAGAGAGAGCACCCCGAGGGCAGAGCTCTGGGCCATGTGGAGGCCTCTTCCTGTAATCAGGAGGCAAAGGGAGCCCCTGGTGGTCCAGATGGACCAGACAGCTCCTTCCCTGGGGCTGCCAGCCAGGCCCGCCCATGCTGTACTCCAGAAGCTGCAGCCTGTCCAGCCAGGCTCAGGGGAGGGTCTCTGGACCCCCAAAGTGGGTTTTGGGGTGGGTGGAGGGGCTAATTTGGGGAGAGACATATCCAGGAATTGGCTGGGGGAAGAGAGGTTGAGGCTCAAGACACAGGAGAACTTGGGGCTGGGGTTGACTCCTGCTCTGTGTGACCTCTAGGGACACCCTGAAAGAGAGAGAGAGAGAGAGAGAGGCATCTCTTTGGGGATTATAGTTTCTTTACAGCTGGCATTTAGGTGTGTGCCTGCAGCAGCCTCAGGAGTGACAGCATTTGGCCACCTATCTCCTGCCCAGCAAACCTCCTGTGCTTTAAAACAAGGGTGTCTTGTCCAGGGTCAGCAGAAAGAGATGCAGGGGAGGGACTGGCCCCTGTTGAGGAGGAGAGCCTCCCCTCCCCTCCCCCACTGTCACAGGGAGGCTACTGGGGAGGATTGAAGGGCCTGGGAGGAGGGACAGAGATGGTGAGTCACTAGCTAAAGGCCACATGTGGAGGCCAGAGGAACCTCGTGTCTGAGCCCCATGGGGACGGCTCTGTTGTCGGCTCTCTCCAGGCTTCCCGTCTTCTTGTCTTGGGCATCTTGCCCAGGTGCTGCTGTCAGTACCTGCTCCCTGAGCCAGTGCCTGGCACACACAGCCATGAGATCATGGGGCGGGGTAAATTGGCAGGCCCCCGATCTCCCTTGGAGCTGCGGCAGGTGCATGTTGGAGCTCTGGGCCTGGCGCCTCTGTAATCTCCTACCTGGCCCCTTGCAAGGAGGTGGCTCCTCCAACCAGCCTGTTCTGCCTTTTCCACTTCAGTCCCCAGGCTCCGATAAAGGGGGAGCATTGGCCCAATCCGTGGCACGAAGGCTTGAGATTAGACTTCAAGAAGGACTTCCTACTCAACATAGGATGGTGGCATAAGGGCACAGGGAGTTAAAATTGGGGACAAATATTAATAATAAGTGTATTACTCATCCTCAAGGGCTTATTCTGCGCCCTGCTCTGTGCTAAGTGCTTTGCAGGCAGTTCTCATGTAATCTTCACTTGACCTTGTAGAACACAGAAACTCAGGCCGAGCTTTGCCAGCCAGTGAGCAGAGGAGCTGGTGCTCGCCCTGAGCTTCCAGCCATGGGATAAATCCTGAGGGTAGAGTAAAGCTGGCCACTAGAGGATCACGTGGGATCCGGGGTGCCCATCATCCATCATTTAGCATTCAGTCGTGAATAAGCCAGGGTCTGGAGGTCAAACAGGCAGGGCAGGTAAGAGCTGACCTCATGCTGCAGAGGGCAAAAGTTAGGACGCAGAGGTGGGTGGGCTTGTTTCTGTTTGGCACCTCTTGAGTCAGAAAAGAAGCACGCACATCAGAACTGTGGCAAGAGGGAGCGAGGTGAAACAGCAAGACGTTCTGACTTCCAGGGCTGCGTGTCCTTGGCACGTGAGGGGCGTGTCTCCCGGAGAGGGAGAGCTGCTTCCTGGGCTCAGTCTGGAAGTAGGAGGATGGGTAGCCCACACTGGGGTCTTTGTTCAGGCTTGTGTGCGAGCACCTGTGTGTGCATGCATGTGTGTGTGTGTGCCAGATACGTGTGTCCACAGTCTCGACGCGTCTTCTGCCTCCACAAGCTCTGAGCTCTCCAGCAGGGTCTGTTGTGAGCACAGGCCCCCAAGAGAGGACTGTTTCCTTTGCTGATGGTCTGGGAGGTACGTTTGGGTGCAGTGCTATCTTGATTGGGGACCATTCTTTTTCTTCAAATGTCCCCCAGTTTGGCAGACCATGTATTCCAATCCTAAAACCCTCACCCTTACTTTCAGGAATTTTTCTCTGCCCCTTCTCCAAGGACCCCCATTCCCTTCACCTTTCCTTGAGGATAAACGAGAGTCTAGGACTTTAGCTAGGGGTGGGCGTATCCTATTTCCTCCCTCTAACCACGATTCCCACCTTGACTTGTTTGCCCCTGCCACGTTTCAGCTTCCACAGAATTGGATCCACTGCAGCGAGTCCACACATGCTTAACAGCACAGGTGCATGGGGAGAAGGGGCACGTGAATGACTGCGTGTGGCTGGGGACAGCCCTCGGGTGCTCCTTGTGAGGTGTCATGTCGGCTGCTGGCCCTCTCTGCGCTTGGTGTCCAAGCCTGTGCCCGTGCCAGGGATCTGGGTTCAGATTCTGTGTCTCAAGTTCCAAGGTCAACACACACACAAAGTCCTGGGATGTCAGGGCCAGGTGGGATCCTAGAGACCACCTAGGTGCATCTATCCCTCATTGATAGACAAGGCACTCCCCAGAGTCGGATGGACCTTGCCCAAGATCACGCAGCAAGTTTGGAGGACACAGCTGGGTCCCCTGACCCCCACTCACAGCTCTGTCCACCATGCCACACTCTCCCTCTGATTTTGACAACCCCCTCCTCCTCCCCCTCCTTCTCCCCCTCCTTCTCCCCCTCCTTCTCCCCCTCCTCCTCCCCCTCTTCCTCCCCCTCCCTCTCTTTGCTGTCATCTCTGTACTTTTCTCATGCCCTCCCCTTTCAAGGTGGGTGGGCCAGGACCTGCCCACCAGAACCTACCCGTTTCTCAAGGCCTAGCCTGGCCCTCCTTCACTCTGGAACCTGCCCGATTCCTCTCCCCTAACATCTTCTGCACCATTAGCGACACGTCCTGCTAATTCTCATTCTCTAATTGTCTGTAACACAAATTAATGCTTGATTACTTGATGCTTTAATGACCTGGGTTCTAACCAGGCTCAATTGCTTTCTAGCTGCGTGACCTTGGGCTAGTTACTTAACATTCTTAGTCCTCTGTTTTGTTATCTGTTAGTGGGGCTGGCTTTTGAACCTGAGTAGACAGCAGAAGCCAAGACTCTGAGGGGAAAACTTTGAAAAAGGCAGTGTGAAAATCTAAGGTGTGATGGGGGGGTGTTGGGAGCAACGGTGAAGGGGCAGGCAGGGGTCGAACCGGGGTAGCCTCAGCTGTGGGGGGCTTATGTTATTGGTAATGGGGCTCCCATGAGGCTTTTTGGAAGGGAAGTAACACACCCCCACCTGGAGCTTGAAGTGGGTAGAAAGGGCAGGGGCTTTGGAGCCGGCAGAGCTGGACTGAAACTCCAGCTCTACCACTGACAGCGGTGTGATCCTGCACACATTGCTAGGTCTCTCTGGGCCTCCTTTTTCAATCTGTAAAATAAGGATTATGGAGTTGTGGACTTATGGTAAGGATTAAACAAGGAAAGTTCTATTAATTGCTTAGCTTGGAGTCTTGCACTTAGTAAGTACTTAACGAGAGGTAGCCGTGATGATGGTGCTGTCGTCATCACCCGGCAGGGCGTGTCTGCCTCCTGACCCACCTCTGTGCTGGTCTCTGGGCCCTGGGTGTCAGGCTCATTCCTCATTTCCCAACCTGGAAGCTTCCCAAGGGCAGGGCTCACATGCATCATCTTCTTGCTCTGGCTCTTTCAGGAAGTGATGGGAGTGGGCAAGGCTGCTGAACTGGTGATGTCATACTTTGGAGCTTCTGGGTGGTTCTGCAGAGGCCCCAGGGACCTGTAGTTGGAGCTTCTGGGTGGTTCTGCAGAGGCCCCAGGGACCTGTAGGCAGGTGGAGAGGGAATGTCGGGGTGGGGGGGGCTCACGTCCTCTTGGTTACCCGTCAGCTGTGTAGGGTCTGAAGTGATTAAGGAGCTTGGGGAGGTTGGTGTTGAAAAGATGGCAAGCCACTTCTCCCAGGGACAGTCCCTGGAGCCTCAGGCACTGCGGTGGGCCTACTGCTGCTGGGGAACCTCATGGTGGGGCCCATCTCCCAGAGAGGGAGCACGGAGGTGGGAGCTGAGGGGACCTTGACTGTCAGCTTCCCCTACCCCCGACTGAGTGTCTCCTTGGTCCACGAGGATGAAATAATTATGAATAATGAATTAATTAGAGTCTAATATTAGACAGGATTTCTTAAACACCTACTAGGTGTTCAGTGGTGTGCTGGGTGTGGAGGATAATCATGTGGCAAGGTTGGCTGGGCCCCTGCCTGCAGAGAGGTTACAGTTTAGAAAGGGATTCAGACAAGCACACAGAGGATATGCACCAGGAAGGGAGGAAGCCTGGGGGCCGTGGGAACGCTGAGGGCTTCACTTGGGCTCCCTAGAATGGCCCTGTGAAGTTTCGGGGGGATGAGACATAGCTGGGCCCCGCAGGCTGAGCCGGGGACCTGCCGGCAGTTGTGTGGCTGGAGAGCAGACCAGGGTGTTAAGAGCTGTGGAGCGGTGGGGGGTGGGGGCGGGGGAGGGTGACAGTGGCTGAAGATGAAGCCAGAAAAGTAAAAGGGGCTCTTGAACTCTGCTGTGAGGAATGAGCTTTCTGTCCCAAGGGAAGCTGGGAGCTGTTGAAGAGTTTTTAGCAGGGAGGGATGTGGTCAGATGCAGGGGCTGCAGTGCTACGGGAATGGGGAGGATGGGGGCGGTCTGTCGTTGGATTTCACAGAACAGGGGAGTGATGAGGGGGGCATGCTCCTGGGGAGTGATGAGGGGATGGAGTGTGTGGGTCTGGCGCAGGCAGTCTGAGGTGGGCCGCCCAGGTGGGAGAGTGTGGGGACTCCACCAGGTCGGGCTTTGCTCCCCGGGCAGGGCTGAGGGAGGGGGAAGGGTGGGGTGGAGGGCTGGACTGCAAGAGCAGGTGGGGGAGCTGCGGCCTCAGCTCCTCCGGCACCTCCCTTAGTCCTCCCAGGCTGGTCTGCTCCACTGGCCCTCAGAAAGGCATGCCACCTCACTGAGCCTCGGTGTTCTCATCTGAAGAACAGAGCGGGCAAGGCCTTTCTCCTACACACTCAGGTATCTGATGAGTCAACAGTCATGGTGTCTCCATCTGGGCCCTGAGTTATTGGACACAGGAAGTGGGAGAGGAAAGCCCATGACCCACCAGGTCCCTGAGGGCCATGCCAGGGCCAGAGGTGGGCTCTCGGCCAGCTCTTGGAGTACTTCAGGAGGAGGTGGAGGGACTGGAAGTTCTGGGAGTGTGTCCATGATAAAGAGCCGCAAACAAGATCCCAGGTCCAAGGCCACCTCCCGTTCTCTGTGACATAGGGTGCTCTCTCAGACTCTTACAGCTTATTGGGCATTGGAGCCACCCCTGTGCAGTGGGACCAGGTCCCTCAGGGCTGGGAGGACAGGGAATATGGGGGTATAGCTTAGGCATAATGGGGTGAGGACCCTGGACTCACCCAGCTCTGAAGGTCATCAGATCTTTGCTGCTCATCTTCTGCCTCTGCAGAGCCCTCAATTGGAAGAAATGGGGTCCATATGCAGCAGGCAGGAGAGATTTAGGCAACAAGAACTTCCAGTGCTGTCTCAGGGTTCCCAGCTTTCCCCATGTCCTGAGGGAGCCACTGAGCCTGTGGGAGATGGGGGGTGTCCATTCCCCAGTTCTTCTCAGCCTCCCCCACCTGCCATCCTGGGACACCTTTGTCTGCCACCTGCGTCTTGTTGGAAGCTGTCCTCATGTGTGTGTTAGGCAGGCGGCAGGTGCTGGAGCAGAGTGTGCCGCCCATCGCTTCCCCCTCCGGGGGTCACTGCGAGTTGGGGTAAGAGGGGGGTGTTCCCGCCAGACCCAGGAGAGGGGAAAGCAAGCTCCCGTCCACCCTGGAGGGTCTCTGCTGCTGGAAAAGGTGCTCTAGCAGGCTCATCTGTGTGAGTCGCTGCCTTCCATGCAGGGTAAGTTGAGCTGTGCCTTTTGGATCTCAAGATCCAGGGATGCTGAGGTGCTGGGTCTGGAGAAGGGAGGCAGCACAGCGCAGCAGAGCCCTGGCCTGTCTGTCCTGACGGGGGACGGGGCTGGCAGGACAGGGACTGTATGGCTGGTGATGCAGGGCGTGCCCGTCCCTCTCACACCCCAGCACTGCTCTGTCCCCTTCTGGCCCCTCTTCTCTCCTCACTTTTCCTTCTCTTCTCTTCTCTCTCACTCCCCTCCTGGCCTCAACCTTTTCGTCTCCTCCCCACAGTCCTGCCCTCTCTCTCCTTTATTTCTTCCTTAACCCCCTGACCTTCCCTTTTCCATCTCCCCCTCCACCCTCCGGAGTTCTCTTCAACTACTTGCCCCACCGCAGACGCCCTCCCTGAGTTCAAGCTGCCCATTCTTCCTTTTTGCAGCCCCTGCCCATCTGGCAGCAGAGTTCATCCCATACCCTGCAGGGAGACCAGGGCCACCACGATGTCCCTCTCCTCCCTCCTAGAGGCTGGCTGGGTCCAGCCTGAGCTGTGCCACCTGCTGGCTCATGCCAGTGGGACTGTGCCTCAGGCAGTCTCCTGCCCTTCGGAGCCCAGGGCTGCGCTGTGGACCCAACTGCGGTCCCCAGAGGCGAGGCTGGGAATTGCAGCATCCTGCCAGCTGCAGTTCCCTCCCTGCTGTACTCACTCCTGATGTCCTGAAGACCCCACCTGTATGTCTAGGGGTGGGGATAAGCATGTGAATGCTGTGTGGACACCTGGGCATAGTCTACTGTTCATGCATGCATGTGTGCGTCTGGTGTGTGTGCATGAGTGTGTACCTCCTGCCTGGGTGGGTGTGCCCAGGCAGGGCGCAGCAGCCAGCATCACCCCGGGGAACCGCTGTGTGTGTGTGACTGTTGAGTGCACATGAGTGTGCAGGAGTGTGTAGGAATTCAGGCTCCTGAGGACTTTATATATTTGTGAGTGTGTACATTCGGGAGCATGTGTGATAGCACAAAGTCAGGTGTTTCCTGCATACTTGGAGATTAAGTGCCCTGCCAAGTGTCTGCTCGTCTGTGCCTGGGGATGCCAGTGAGCACGGGAATAGCATGAAGCCATGTGGACATGTGTGAGGTGGGAGGGGCTGTGGGCATTTGCACAAGGCTGCTCATAGCATGCACCTGTGTGCCCGAGAGGGACTATCTGCCTGTGTGAGTTATGTGCACACACCTGTATTCACTGCACTTTTGAGGGATACGAGACCCCCCCCGGGGAGGTCTGTGGTGCCATAAAGACACATGTGAACAGTGAGCAGGGCCCAAGGGAAGTGGCTGTGCTGAAAGGGGACATATTTAATGATTTAAAGCTTTTAAGGGAAAGCCTCAGCTCCATTCAGGCCCGAGACACAGTGACACCCTCCCACCCTGCTGCCACATCACTCAGGCCTGACATCAGCCAGGCACCTGAAACCACAGGAATGAGAGGTGGTCTCATTGCCTCTGCCTCCTCACCTGTTTACCCACTGTAGGGCTGATGCCAGGGAAGAGCAAGGATGCCTCCCCGAAGCACCTGCGGGGTGCAGGGGTGTGCGGCCAAGACGATGCTGCAGTCCAGACCAGAGACCCCTCTGCAGCCACGGAGGCCATGCTAGCCCCACCCCATGGCTGAGAGAGGGTTGCAAGGAGTGGGGACACCTGTCTCTGCCTTGGTGGACTTGGGGTCCAGGTGCCCCCTTTCCCAGCCAAGCCTGGCTCCTTCAGGAGAGCTGATGGGCCTCCCAAAGTCTGCCTGCTGGGACTGACCGGCCATGAAGTAGAGGGGAGGAAGCCCTCGATAACTGTGGGCTGGAGTAATGAGTGAAGAAACAGTGGGGCTGGGTGAGGTGGCTCACACCTGTAATCCCAGGGCTTTGGGAAGCCGAGGCAGGAGGATGGCTTGAGCCCCGGAGTTGGAGACCAGCCTTGGCGACACAGTGAGACCCTGTCTCTATGCTTTTTTTTTTTTTGAGACAGAGTCTTGCTCTGTCACCCAGGCTGGAGTGCAGTGTCACAATCTCAGCTCACTGAAATCTCTGCCTCCTGGGTTAAAGTGATTCTTATGCCTCAGCCTCCAAGGTAGCTGGGATTATAGGCATGTGCCACCACTCCTGGCTGATTTTTTGGTATTTATTTTCAGTAGAGATGGAATTCACCATGTTGGCCAGGCTGGTCTTGAACTCCTGACCTCAAGTGATCTGCCTGCCTTGGCCTCCCAAAGTGCTGGGATTACAGGCATGAGCCACCACTCCCGGCCCAATTTTTTTTTTTTTTTTTAAAGAAACAGCAGTTCCCAGGGATGGTGCTGACTGGCCCCAGAGAATGCACTGAGGGTGAGTGGATGGCTGTGCTCAGTGCTGGGAGATTGGCCTTTGAATTCACTTCTGCCTGATCCTTACTTTTCCCCTTTCTAGGAAAGATCAGAAATCCCCTACAAGGTAATGGTACCAATAAAATTCAGAGGTGTGCCTGGTTTCTAGCACATGGTAGCTGCTCAGGAAATGAAAGGTGTGTCCTCCTCGAGAGCTGACAGCTGTCCTGAGCCCCTTCCAGAGCAACTCCTGGACCAGCTATGAGTCAACTATGGCTGGGCAGCAGGTATCCTCGAGTTCCTGTTCTGGAAGCATGAGTCAGGCCCAGGTTGGAGAGGAGGGAGGTCACATTGGGGTCAGATGCTGGACCCAGGCAGGATCAGACACGCACCTGGCTGCCACCTTATCACGATGCCCGTTGCTAGTAACTGGATCTCAGAAGTTAAGGCCCTGGGGCTGAATGAAGCATTCCAGCTCTGTGAGCCGAAATGTTGTTGACGTGGGCTGTATGATGCATAGATGCTTTTCAGATAGCACAGCTTGAAAAGGTCCAGCAAGCCCCCGAAGGCCTTGCCTTCACAGCTGCTGCTGCTGCTGTGGACAGAACCCCCAACCCTAGAGCTTGCCCAGCTTGGGGACCCCTATCACCTCCATCAGAGCTCCCGAAGCTAGCCTGCCAGTTCAGAGCCCATCTCTGATTTCCGGAGAGCCTCTGTTCTTTATCTAGATCATCGCAGTCACTAGTAAGGACCCAGTTGCGCTTTCCACCAGGTTTTAGAGAACATATGAGGAGTGGAAATTCCTATTTTAACCCTCTTTCTCACACCTCTGACTCTGAGCGGGGTCCATCATCCCCTGTTGCTGCAAACTGTGACTGTTCAGTACAATGGACAGTGCTCATAAGAGGGTCGGGTGGAGGTGAGCTTGTGCTGTGCAATAGTCAATGTTTCAACCACACTAGGCACATGCCCAGTGCCTGGCTCCTTATCGCTGGGAGCCACTGTCTCTCTTGTTTCTTATGGCAGATAACGATGGCTTATCTATCTCTCGGGAACTAAGCACACCGCTCTAGACAGTCACTAACATGAACGACTTTATTTAGGAATTAGGTGCCTCAGATAGAGCCTTTGCAGGCTGAAACATGGAGGGAAGTGGCGTGGTGATGGGACTTATCTCTTTGACTCCCAGATGTGCAGAAAAAGGCAGTGCAGGAACACACACACACCCGAACAGAGAAACAAAGCGTTCATTGAATGCCTGCTGTGGACTGAGCCTTCTTAGGCACTGGGAGGGAGTGGGTAGAAAAGTGAGTTTGCACAGCACTTGCCTTTAGCAGCTCACAGTTATATGGAGAAAATACGCATCAGCAAACACTGCTTTTCCATTTCTGAAATTTAAGAGACTATCCTGGGGAAAACATCAAACCTGTTAAAATATGCAAAAGTGAAGCAGCAGCTTTGCTGTAGGGAAAAACAAACCTCAGAAACCCTTAGTGACGGGCCACTGAACACGGGTTTGTAAGGCAGCCCTCTCCTGGTTCCACTGGCAACTGTGCCGGCCGGGCCCTGCCACCCCTGCTGGGGAAACAGTGTAGGGAAATGGCATAGAGGGCCAAGGACAACAGGGTCTGGTGACTTAGATAAAATGAATACAAATATATATATATATATAAAATGTGACAATACCAGAGAGCAAAGGTGCTCCTCTCTTTCCTCTCTTCCTCTCCCTTCTTCCCTTCCCCAGCCTCCCCCTTCTCTGAGACTTCAGGGCCTGATGAGAAGGTCTTGGTCCCAGTGGAGAGTAGGAAAAGTTCCCATTTGTTTTTCTTCCTATTCCAAGCCCCAGAGGCCACAGGCGTCCGACCTCCTCCTGGAGTGCTCAGTGCTGAGGCTCCTCACTGCAGCCTTGGCCCGCAGCCAGCAGCCAGCAGCCAGCCCTCCCTGGCCAGCCCGGGGCCTGAACCCCTGCACCGGGAGGTGCTTGTCTGCCCGCACCTGGCAACCTGTCCCGAGACAGTCAGGATGAACAGGTTTGGCCGCCTGAACTGGCTGCAGCCTTTGCTTTTAGTAAGATAAAGGAAGAGTTGAAGCTTTCAGCCACAGCCAAAATAAAGTTTTTGGACTTTTTTTCTCTTTGAAATAATTTCTAACTTATGAAAAAGTTGCAAGAACTTTTTTTTCCTGTATCATTTGGGAGTAAGTTGCTGGCCTGATGGCCCCTCACTCCTGAATTCTTTAATGTGTATTTCCTACAAACAAGGACATTCTCTCTCTCACATAACCACAATGCAGCCATTAACACCAGGAATTTCATCTCAATACGTTGCTGCCATCGAGTCCTCAGACCCCATGAGTTTTCTCAGTTGTCCTGATGATGTCCTTTAGAGCAAAGGCTCCAGTTCAGACTCAGGCGTGCTTGCGTGTGGCTGTCATGTCTGGTTAGTGTTCTCGAATCTAAAATAATTCCTCTGTCTTGATTTCCATGACCTTGACACTTGTGAGGGCGACATGTCAGTTATTTAGTAGAACGTCCCTCAGATGGGGTTTGCTGATGTTTCTTCATGAATCGATTCTGGTTCTGCGTTTCTGGAAGGAAATTCACGGACATCATGCTGTATTCTTCCTATGGCGTCCCGTCAGGCCTTGCACCATCTCAATTTGTTCTATGACCAGTGATGCTAACTCTGATGGCTTGATTAAGATGGTGTGTGCCAATCTTCTCCAAGGTAAATTACTTTTTTCCTCTTTGTAATTAAAAAGCACTTTATGGAGAGATCTTTAAATATCTTGATCTTCAGCAAACTTCCTCCCACTAGTTTTAGCACCATGGATGTTTCTTGGCCTAATTATTACTGTGATAGTTGCCAAGTTCACTATTACTTCTGCGTTTATTAGTTGGCATCTTCTGTACAGAAAAATTGTAATAAAAGAAAAAAATACTTTATCTTCTCTGCATTTATTTATTCATATTTTTATTTATATTAGTATAGATTCAGGAATTTTTTACTCATTATTTATTTTGGTTTTATTTTGTTAATTGTAATTTATTTTTGTTAATTAATTTATTTTTGAGGTAGGCTCTTGCTCTGCCACCCAGGCTGGGGTATGGCAGTGTGATTATAGCTCACTGTAACCTCGAACTCTTGGGTTCAAGCAGTCCTCCTGTCTCATCTTCCCAAATAGCTGGGACTTCAGGTGTGCACCACCATGCCTGGCTAATTTTTTTTTTTTTTAAGACTGAGTCTTGTTATGTTGCCCAGGCTGGGCTTGAACTCCTGGCCTCAAGTGATCTTCCTGCCTTGGTATCCCAAAGTTCTGGGATGACAGCACCTGCCCTCATTATTTATTTTGATGCTGAAAATCTCCCAGCTTGGCCAAGGGGTCACCCCTTCAGCAGGCTTCTGTCTCTTTTTGTGACCCCCACTCCATTCTTCAGGCACTTCCTCGCTTTCTGAAACAAGATGTTCCTGACATCTTGTGCTTTCCCTGTCTCACCCGTGACATTGGCCATTTCTCCAAGGTACAGTCGTTTCTCTTGATGGAGAATGGGATATAGAAACAGAGATCTTGGCATTAGCTCCCCTCATTGCTTTTGAGAGTTTGTCAGTGATTCTTGGACTGGAGTCAGGGACAGGATGTTGCCTTTAAGCTTTAACATTCTAAACCAGCAACTCTAAGGCTTGTTTGGGTGGTGGGCAACATGGAAAGAATGAGACTTTTAATGAAAAAAGATATATAACCTATTGATTGAATAAATAGTATTCTATAGGAAATAAAATCATCAGTGGAGTTAGCAAATATATGTATATGTACATATCTATGTGTTTATGTAAATATACATCTACACAATTTATATCTGTATATCTGTTATCTATCTGTCTGTCTGTCTACCTGCCTGTCTATCTTGAAGGCCTTGAGTCCACACTGAAATCTCTAATACCAAACCCATGATCACATGGTTAATTCAATTCCTCCCTTTCCATACTTATAAAGACATTCTTCTTCAGCGTGTCTTCCATCATGCCTGTGTGCATAACCAGTCTCTCCGTGTAGCCACCACTGCCAGCACAGGTACCCTTGTCTCTACTGGGACAAACACCCTCCTGCTGATGTCCCAGCATGATGCCTGCCTTCCTGGCTCCACCTAATAGCTTTGGGACTGAATTATTCAGGAAGGCAGGCAACTCTTTGGACTTTTTGTTGACCAATGAATCATTGCTTTTCTTGATCTTTGGAATATTTTGCTTATAACTTCTTAAAAATGATAGGTTTGCCTTTTTTTTTTTTGTGAGACAAGGTTTTACTCCTGTCACCCAGGCTGGAGTGCAGTGGCATGCTCCTGCTCACTGTAACCTCTGCCTCTTAAGCTCAAACCATTCTCCCACCTTAGCCTCCTGAGTAGCTGGGACCACAGGCTCATACCACACTTAAATTTCAAAATAATAATTTTAAAATTTAAAATTATTATTAAAAACAATACTTTATTTGTAATTTTAATTTTTTTGTGTGTGAAGATGGGTTTTTCTATGTTCCCCCAGGCCAGTCTCGAACTCCTGAGCTCCTCCCAAAGAGCTGGGATTACAGGAGTGAGCCACCATGCTCGGCCTGTTTTGCCATTATTAAAGTACGAAATTTCATGAATAATATATATGCAAAGGAAAACCATTTCTCTATGCCCAACACTTCTGACAGCAAATGTGCGGGTTTTCTGCACAAAACAATTCCCCAGTTCTCTGCAGACACCAACTGGGTGTCCCACGATTTTAGTTTGGACACTAACTACCCAGGGTAGGGGAGAGCCTGAAGGTTAAAGGCTCTGTCCCACAAGACCGCTCCCATTTCAGATGCCAATCACAAGTATTGGGTACTCCTCCTTAGGTTCAATAATTAATGGCTCACAGAACTCAGAGCCACTTTCCTTAGGTTTGCTGGTTTATCATAGAGGAGGTTGTACAAGATAGAAATGAATAGCCAGATGAAGAGGAAATAGGACGAGGTCTGGAAGGGTTCTGAGTGCAGGAGCTTCTGTCCTCATGGAGTTGTGATGCTCCGCCCTCCTGGCGCTGGCACATGGATGTATTCTCCAACCTGGAAGCTCACCTACCCTGTAGTTTAGGGATTTTATTTTTTGTTTTTTTGACAGAGTCTCACTCTATCATCAGGCTAGAGTGCAGCACGGCTCACTGCAACCTCTGCCTCCCATGTTCAAGTGATTCTCCTGCTTCAGCCTCCCAAGTAGCTGGGACTACAGGCATGCGCCACCACACTCAGCTATTTTTCTATTTTTAGTAGAGACAGAGTTTCACCATGTTGGCCAGGATGGTCTCAATCTCCTGACCTCGTGATCCGTCCGCCTTGGCCTCCCAAAGTGCTGGGATTACAGGCGTGATTTTTACGGACACTTTATCACATAGGCATGATAGATTATTACTCAACCCTTAGCTCTACTCCCCTCCCCAGAGTGTGGGGGATGGGGCTGAAAGTTCCAAGCTTCTAATCAGACATTGACCTTTCTTATGACCAGCTCCTATCCTGATACTATCCAGGAGCCCACCGGCAGTCAGCTCATTAGAACAAAAATCCTACTCCTATTGTCCAGGAAATTAAGAGCTCTGTGTCAGGAACAGGGATCGAAGACTAAATATTAGAACAAAAGGTGCTCCTAGCATCCCATCACTCAGGATATTACAAGGGTTTAGGAGCTCTGTGTCAGAAGCTAGGGGCAGAGATCCAATATATATATTGAATTATGACATAATTTGGAAAACAGGGAAAGGGAGTCAATCATAATTCCAGCCCTCAATACAATCATTGTTTAGTATTTAAATGTATTTCCTTTTAGTTTTTTCCTGCAGTGCACCTGTTTTTCTTGTAAGCATAATTGTAAGTGTAATGGTGCTACCTCTTTCCATTCTGCATATTTACTTTAGACAATAAAAACATTCACTGCTTACAAAATACCTGGCATGTACCAAGATTTGTATAGATTGCTTTCTCTTTCTCACTTAATCCTTAACATAATCCTGGGAAGTAGGCATTTTCCTGATACCAGAGATAAAGAAACCAAGGCTCAAGGAGTCTCAACTGTACTTCGGATAAGCGATAGAGCTAGCATTGGAACCCAGACAGCTTTGACTCTGAAACCTCTGCTCTACCCATTGTGGTATCCAACCTCCCCAAAGCATAAGTATTTTTTTGATAGTACACCACTATTCCCATAACTCTGATTTTACATGCAGACATAGTATGCTAATGAGAGATGGTTTCACAACATAACCACGCCTCTGTTGTAGGACACATGAGCTACTATCTCTCACTCTATAAATATCACTGTGATTAACATCTTCATGGATATGGCTTTTAACCAGATTGTTTTTCTAAAGGGTTGCCCTAATTTGAATGCCAGACTTATACCATAATAATATATTATTATTTAAAAAAATAGTTGATGCTTTTTTAGGCAAAAGTATCTTGGTTTAATCAGCACATAGTTGAATACAGGCTTAGCTTTATTCAATAAATATTTGGGGGTAACTGCTGTGTACCAGGAATGATGGTAGGAATGGAAGCTGTTTGTATTATATGACTCTCCCAGAAAGCCAGAACCAGGGCACTTCAATCACTCTAACCCATGACTCAGCTGATGGTTTCAGGGGCTGTGCTGGAGAAGCCCTGGTGATATGGGTGCAAATGCCAAAAAAATGGGTAGGTCTCAGCTCAGGGAAAATGTGATGCACAGTAGGTGGCATTGCCAGCTGACAATTATGAAGTTACTGTCTCTTAGCTCCAAACCCACGCTTAGACTCTCAGCTTTGGGGTGCTGGAGCCCACTCTATGACTCACACGTGCACCTTGTCAGCTGGCTCCTGGCTGGGATGTGCAGATAGGGGGCGCCAGAGGGAGACTGCAAGGCGTTGCTTTCTGTGGGCATCCCCTCTGCTTGCTGTTTCTGTGAGCGGTGTGTCTTCACCCTGCCATCCAGTTGGCAGTTTTCCCTGCACTTGGAGAATTAGCCTCATTGTGCCCTCCCATTCAGAGATGCCAGCACCAGCCAGCTGGTACCCTTTCTTAGAGCTCTGGGTCCCAGGCCCACAGGGCCCTGCTTTTAGCACCCAACTTAGAGGAGGAGCCCCTGAAACTCAACTTAGAAGTTTGAGTTCTCCTCCTCTAAGTTTCCAAGTTTTTTTTTTTTTTGAGATGGAGATTTGCTCTTGTTGCCTGGGCTGGAGTGCAATGGTGCGATCTTGGCTCATGGCAACCTCTGCCTTCTGGGTTCAAGTGGTTCTCCTTCCTCAACCTCCCGAGTAGCTGGGATTACAGGCATGTGCCACCATGCCTGCTAATTTTGTACTTTTAGTAGAGATGGAGTTCCTCCATGTTGATCAGGCTGGTTTTGAACTCCTGACCTCAGGTGATCTGCCCGCCTTGGCCTCCCAAAGTGCTGGGATTTCAGGCTTGAGTCATCGCGTCCTGCCAGTTTCCAACTTTTTATAACCTCTAACTTCTTCCCTCTGTCACCACAGCCCTAGCTATGGTAGCTACTTCTGCTAGTTCTGTGATATTTTAGAGTTAGTTACTCTCTTTCACTTACCCAGTCAACAACTCTATACCTAGTTAATAATTCTTATTTATGTATTTATTTTTTGAGACAGGGTCTCACTCTGTCACCAAAGCTGGAGTGCAGTGGCGTGATCTTGGTTCACCGCAACCTTTGTCTCCTGGGCTCAAGCCATCCTCCTGCCTCTGTCTCCTGAGTAGCTGGAATTATAGACACATACCACCACACCTGACGAGTTTTAAAAATTTTTTTGTAGAGACGTGGTTTTGGAATGTTGCCCGGGATCGTCTCAAACTCCTGGGCTCAAGCGATCCACCTGCCTCTGCCTCCCAAAGTGCTCGGATTACAGATGTGAGCCACTGTGCCAGCCTCAGTTAATAATTCATTACATTACTTCTTTCTGTTCGAGTAACTGATGTGAGTATTGTTTTCTTATTGAACATGACTGATAAAGGACAGGCCTTGAGCCCCTGAGTTGCTGACGTCCTGTGGTAACTACATGTGTTCTTTTTGTTTTATTTAATAGTGTACACAGAGACATGAGGAAACTGTACCTCGAAAAAGTCGATTTAAAAAAAATCCTTGAGGATTGGTTGAAGTCTGTTTAATAAGCTATTGGAACTTGGGATCCCTTACCCCACTCAGAATAACCAAATTCTGTCTGTCCTCACCTCAGCAGAGGTTTATTCTCTGGAGATGGCTAGATAAAGGGTCTTTGTAACAAGGTATGGTACATCCTATTGAGGGCATAGACACTTTACTGAAGAGATAAAAGAATAAGTGAAAGTTTACAACCGAATGCTGAGACCTGTCTGTCCTCTTTTCTCATTTTGTTTTCAGACAGCCGGAAGCCAAGCTTATACATTCCAGGCAGTGATTTGGAAGATTCTTCTCTGTGCATGACCAGCTGAGAAAGAAATCCCCAAAACCTTGACACTGTGATTTCTCTATGTGAACGGTTTAGCTAGTTCACCAAGGTTGACCTGCTTCATTCATGCTTGTGGAG
Organism: Aotus nancymaae; assembly: GCF_030222135.1. Lineage (NCBI taxonomy): Eukaryota > Metazoa > Chordata > Mammalia > Primates > Aotidae > Aotus > Aotus nancymaae. The sequence goes on from NW_026988428.1 coordinate 36,051,037, forward strand.
TGACTAACCAGGCTTTAGTGATATCCCCTGAAACGTGAGTCATCCATAAGTCACTCCTCATCGGAGAAGAGCCTCTCATGTAAGCTTAGACCACAAACGGCAACAAGAACAACCCAAAAAATAAAAAAAAAAAAAATTGTGAGCAGAGACTAAGTGGAAAGATGGAAATATTTTAAAAAATTATTTTAAAAATTAATATACTAAAAATTTATTTAAATAAAGTAAAAATAAGTAAAAATAAAATTGTCAATATTAATTAATACCAATATTCTCCCTTTTATTAACATTCTCAGAGAGAAAAAGAAGATATTTCATCTTGGAAACAAGAACAAAATGCAATAAAAATGGTGCAGTCAGAAAACAAGATGAGCCTTAGGAAGTTAAAACAATGATAGCAGAAATGCAAAATTTAGTAAAAGCCTTTGAAGGGAATATGAAAGAAATCTGGATAGTAGAGAAAAGGGACAAAGTTCTAGGAAACAGGAGAGCAAGGAATACAAAATCAGAGACCCAGTTCAGGAGTTAGTTCCAGCAACTGAATAAGGAGAGTTCCAGAAAGAGAAAACAAAGAGATGTAAAGGAAGAAAACTCAAAGAAATAGCCTGAGAAAATTTCCAGAACAGAAAGATACGAGTTTGTTGATTGCAATAGTCCCCTAAATCCCCAAAAGATCAAGTCATTTCACTGGGACAGGGAAGATTCAACAAACTTATGGTTGGGGGGAGATTTCACATAACAAATCTAGAATCGGAATGGTTTCGGACTTCTCAGCGTGATACTGGTGGCTGGAAGGCAATGGACACCCTCAAAATATCGAGGGCAAGCATTTTACAACTCAGAATTCCACAGCTGCCAAAACTATGAATTAGTCTTGAGAATAAAAAGATTCAGACATATACTCTCCACACATTTTCCTCACAAACCTCAGAAGGCTACCAGAGGATATGCTCTATCAAAACTATAAAGTAAACTAAGGAAGAGATAGACTGTAGGAGACAGAAAGTCTCCAGCAAGAGACAAATCCCAGCCTGATGATGGTGACACGAGGTACCAGGGTGAGAACAGTGCGTCAGGTCTGGAGAGCACCCAGTCCAGGTGGGAATGGGGAGACACTCTGGGAAAAATGGCTCCAGATGATAAAATTGATAGAATAGTTGATACGTTCAATTAATCTATCAGTGAAGGAGATTCTGGAATGATTTATTAACTCTGGGAAAAGTGAAAGCAGGGAAGCATATGGATTAAATGGTTCCAAAAGTAAGTGAAGTATACTATACCCCTTTGCTCTGAGTATCAATTAATGAAATGATTCTATAAGGATGAGGGGAGGTGGGAGATGTGGTGGTCCTGGGATCGTTGTTAAAGAGAAGTAAATTCTTACTTTGCAGAGTGAGAAATCAATAGTTAATGCTCAAACCTAAGAAGTTGAGAAGTAGCAGTATAAATATGTTATTTAGAGATATGGATATAAAATTTGAAATAGGCTAAAACTTGAATGTGGTTGCCATTGGGGAGTGGACATTGTGTGGAGGTAAGAGCTGTTATTTTTCAAAATAAGTCTTATGGTTCACTTCTTCAAACCACACTTGTATAACTTTTTTTTTTTTTTTTGAAACACGGTCTCATTCTGTTATCCAGGCTGTGCAAAGGCACAATCACGGCTTGCTGCAACCCTTGTCTCCTGGGTTCAAGTGATCCTCCCAGACCTCAGCCTTCTGAGTAGCTAGGACTACAGGTGCATGCCACTTTTGTTTTTAAAAAATTTTTTTTTTTGTAGAGACAGGGTCTCACTGTGTTGCCCATGCTGGTCTTGAACTCCTGGACTCAACTGATCTTTCTGCCTTGGCCTCCTAAAGTGTTAGCATTACAGGCATGAGCCACCATGCCTGGCCAGCATGTATAGCTTTGATAAAAATGTATATATTCATATCGATGTTTATCTATCTGTGGAGCATATTGGAAAGCGGTGGCTGAAGAGGAGAAAGGTGACTTTTTTCCCCCATTGTGCTGGGATACTCAGCTAACAGGATAAAAAGCTAATGAGCTAGTGATGGTGGATGGGGAAGTTTGGTCTTTTGCTAGAGCCCAAAGCAGCTTCATCAGAGGCTTTGAGTTCCTTGAACCCTGGAGCCAAAGGGAGAAGCCTATTTGTCTGGTAGAGCCAAGACCCTCTGAGTTACCTGAGCTGGGTGGATCCACTCTCTCAGAACAAGAGAAGGATCCAGCCCTGGCCGTAAAATCTATGGACACCGTCTGCTCTAGAGAGAGACTCACTCTGTTTACCTAAGCTGGGAGAAAAGTGCCCTTATCTGTTTATACCTGGAGCAGCCATATAACTTGGGGGCTCTCCTCACTCTTCAGAGTGCTGCCAGCCTGAAAGAGAAAACCAAGAATCAAACAGGTGCCTCCTACTGAGGACAATGGAACAAAAAAGATAGAACTTTTCTTTTTTTATTTTGAGATGGAGTTGCGTTCTTTTCGCCCAGGCTGGAGTGTAGTGGCACAATCTTGGCTCACTGCAACATCTGCTTCCTGGGTTCAAGTGGTTCTCCTGCCTCAGCCACCCGAGTAGCTGGGATTACAGGTGCCCACCACCACACCCAGCTAAGTTTTTGTATTTTCGGTAGAGACGGCATTTCATCATGTTGGCCAGGCTGGTCTCGAACTCCTGATCTCAGGTGATCCACCCACCTTGGCCTCCCAAAGTTCTGGGATTACAGGCCTGAGTCACTGTGCCTGACCAAGAAAATAGAACTTTAAAACAATCCACAGCACCAAATATAACCTCCATGGTCATCCAGCAGCATATTACTAAGAAATGATCTGGAAATAAGAATAAGCTTTTGGCAATTAAAAAAAAAATCTTAAAATTCAGCAGAGGAAGTAAAATGTAGAATAAATACTGCTGGGCCATGGGGGAGGTCATCTAGAATGTCAAATGGAGAAACTGTTTCAACACAGAACAAAAGCATAATGAAATGGAAATGATGAGTGAGAAGATAAGAGCAGTGATGCTAAAGCTAGGAGATCTTGTGTGTGAGTATGTGTTCCAGAAGAAGAGAAAGGAACAAACGGAGTAGAATCAATAAAGAAAGAAACAGAACAAGAAAACGTCTCTGACCCAGAGAAGACTTGAGTATTGAGCTCAGAAGCATTCTTTGAGTGCCTAGAAATACGAAACAAGACCCGTACGTAATCACATGCTGTGAAATTTCTGAACTTCAAAGGAAAAGAAAAAAATCCTAAAAAATTCCAGATGCAAAAACAACCAACGACAAAACCAGTTACCTGAAAAGGAAAGAGAATCAGAAGGCCACTGAAGGCGTCTTTTGCAACTTGGGAAGCCCAAGGACCATGGAATAATACTCAATTTCCGGGGAAAGTTCTCAGATCTAAGAATCGTGGCCAAAATGTTATTTAAGTGTGAGGGGAGAAGACAGACATTTTCAGATATACAAAGGCATCCCATGAACCATTCCTAAGGAAACTATCCAAGAAGGTAGTCTAGGCAATTGAAACTTAAATTTGAGAAATGAACAAAACAATTTAAAACTCACAATAGAGGAAGACAAAAAGCACCAGAAACAGTGGAGAGCAAAAAAATCTAATGACACGTGTACTAAATAAATGAATGATTGAGAAAGTGATTTTAAACTACTGTAAATTAGAAAGAGTTTCTGAGAGAAGACAAGGAAGAAAAACCCTTAGTAATAGTTTGAAACTAAAATGATGGATTATTCCCACCAAACTCAGGATTTGGGATAGAGGGGCTTGTGGGGATGAGGATGGGGAAATAAAATGTGCTCTAGGTGTGATCTAAATTGAGGTGATTACATTACTATATGCTTTTGGTATGATGATAGTGAAATATGGGTTCAAATATAACTTGAAAGATGAAAGTAACTATTAGTAGACTTGTGGTAGATAGAAAAACTTCCAACTACCAGGGAGGGGAAACTTGAGTAGCTACAATTCCTTCCCATGTTCTTTAATTATTTTATTATTATTATTATTATTTTTGAGACAGGGTCTCACTCTGTCACCCATGCTGGAGTGCAGTGACACAATCTCGGTTCACTGCAACTTCTGCCTCCTGGGCTCAAGAGATCCTCTCACCTCAGCCTCCCATGTAACTGTAACTGGGACCACAGGTGCATGCCACCACGCCCAGCTCTTCTTTTCCTCTCCTCCTCCTCCTCTTCCTCCTCCTCCTCCTCCTTCTTCTTCTTTTTTTTTTTTTGTATATTTTGAAGAGACAGGGTTTTGCCATGTTGTCTAGGCTGGTCTTGAACTCCTGAGCTCAAGCAATTGCCTGCCTTGGCTTTCCAAGTGCTGGGATTACAGACATGAGCTACCACACTTGGCCAGTGTTCTTTAATTTTTGAATTATTTTTAATGATGAGGCTGCATTGATGAATTGCCTTCGTAATGATAAATAATGAAGTAAGAAACACTGAAAAGTTAATAGTGTTCAAAGACACCCCATGGTGACATAAGCAAGGTCTTTGGAGAAACTCCTTTCTTCCATCTCTTACATTCTTTCCCTGTATGCTTTCCCCACTACCCAGAAACAATGACTAATGACTGTCACTAGGGAAAAGGGCTAGAGAATGGCACGTAGGTGACTTCGTGAGGCCCCAGAGTAAGAACCGAATAACATACGATGCAAATAAAGATGGCTATCTGTGCACTTACAAGTTTTTATTTGTTAGGGAAGGGAGATGTTCTGGCATGCACTACAGGGGAATGGTAATTCTCACCTTTAGAAAACTGGACTCTGTGATGGGATTTGGGAGACACCAGGCTGAAAGCCATCAGTGGAGCAGCATGCTGAGAAAATCTCTGGCCTAGAAATTAAGGTGCCTCAGTTTTAGTTGTGTCTCTGCCATTTTTGTGAGCCATGTGTCTTTGCGTAGCTCATTTAAGGTCACCCTCAGTGTGAGCTGTGCCTGAAACCACAGGTGTCCTGATGCAGTCTGATGCTCTGTTCAGCTTCGCCTATCTCCCCCACTCACTCACCGGTCTCAGCACTCTGCACACCTCGCGGAGAATCTGCTCCTGGTTCTCCACAGAGCACAGCACCAGGGTGCAGACCACCACATCCACAGAGCCATTGGCCACCTGGTGCATGTTCTCCCCGGCAGCTACCACAAAGCGCTCAAACTGCAGGTGACGGTTCTCAGCAATGCTCTTGATCAAAAACTTCTCAAAGTTGGGGTTGGGGTCAATACATGTCACCTGCACCCAGGTGGGTAGAATTTGAAGTTGGTCCCAGTGCCACAGCCCACCTCCAGCAGGGAGAGCTTCCCGGAGGGGCCCGCAAACTCCTGCAGGTTGCTGAAGAGCTCCTGCTTCTTGCTTGCCATCTGTTCGTTGTACATCACAGAGAACCTCACCAAGAAGTAGGGGAACCATTTTTTGCACATCCAGCTCCACAGCCCCAGAAAGTTCAGCAGGTACATGGGAAATGCTAGGATGCCAATGGCCAGAAAGAGAAGGTGAGTGAGGACTGTCAGTGTATACAAAGGCGCACCCACAGCCACAGGTATGGGGAGGAGGGGAGCATGTTGAGGGAAGGTAAGACACTGTAGAATCCCTTCCCTGAGAACCACGTAGTGGCCAAATAAGGGACAAATTAAGGGAAGTGATGTCCCTAGTCCCATTCTTCTTGGGCCCCCACCGGAAAGAGAGGCTAGGAATATCCACAAACATGGCAGATGTCTCAGGGACCGTCTGCTATAATCACTTCAACAACAGCTTCCGTTTGTTGGCTTTTTAAAATGTGTTCAGAGAACTTTAGGTGTATTGTATACATTATCTCCTTCCATACTTAAACCTCATGAGATAATCACTATTGAGTTCCTGTTTTAGAGATGAAGAAACTGAGTCTCACAGAGGTCAGCTACAAGGTCATGTAGCTAGGAAGAGGTATTCTGAGTCAAACGAGAGTCCATGCCTTCTGCCACAGCACTGTAGTGTTGACACTACTGATCTCCTTGATGGAGAGTAACTGTCACGTGGACTGAGACCAGAGAAAGCATATGTGCAGGATGTTCAAGTGTAGAGAAGTTGGACAGAACAGACCTACAAAGTGTTGTTTCTATCTCCCCTGGCAGCAGAACTAGTCCTTCTCTTAGCGTCTGTAGAGCCTTCTCTGAACTAGCCTCCTTTCCACCTGTGGATATATATCTATATCGCTGGCTACTGTCAGCTCCTCCTTTTTGCCATAGACATCAAGGTGTCTCTCCTGGGCACCACGACTGGCCTCACCCAGACTCTTTTTTTTTCATTTTTATTTTATTTTTTTAATTGCATTTTAGGTTTTGGTGTACATGTGAAGAACATGCAAGATTGTTGCATAGGTACACACGTGGCAGCGTGATTTGCTGCCTTCCTCCCCATCACCTATATCTGGCATTTCTCCCCATGCTATCGCTCCTCACCCAGACTCTTAAACCCACCTCGCCGGACCTTGCTCTATTACTTAGCTTCACTCTCTCTCATGTTTACAACTTCTTAAACATGTCTCTGTCTCCTTCTCTGCCAACTTACGCTCAGGTCTCCCCCATTCTAAAATCCATCTTTTCCTTTAGCTTGCTTTTCATCCAGCTTACTTTCCATCCCAGCTTTTCTTCCTACGGAACTTGCTTAGATTTGGTAATTGGCACTCAATGTTTCTCCTTCCTCTCCCCATTGAAACCTCAGCTCCTGACATTTGACTTCTTCTCCCACAGCTCCAACAAAATTCATGTAGCCAATTGTGCCAAGAACTTAGCTCTGAAGGGAAAGGGGCAAGTAGCCAGAGGGAGAGGAAGAGGAGGGGAGAAAGATGCGGTGGAAGTATCAGGAAGGGGAACAACTGATGGGATGCAGTATGAGGGAGGTGAGAGAGAGCAGTGTCTGGGGCATAGGTGGAGGGAGAGTCTGTCCCTAGAGGCTGGAGGGAGGGAGGAAGGGTAGCAGGGTGGGGAAAGGAAGGTAAAGGAGTTTTTACCAGATGGTCTTGATTTTCGCAGTGAAGAAGGATGCTATGATTCTTTGTTGAGGATGAGAGGTGAGGGTGGAGGGTAGGGGATAGGAAGGGAGTCGAGAAGCTTTGCAATAGCAACCAGGAGGCCCAGGAGACACTGCTGACCAAAGGCAGAGAGAAGTGCCCAGTGGCAAAACGGACGCCGCTGAGCTGGGGACCGCATTGGTGGTCACACCAGACCTTGAAGATGTGGTTTCTCTACGAATGCTCTCCAGGCTAGAGCTCGAGGAGAGGAGTCTGAGGTTTAGGCAGAATAGGGCTAGAGGTTTATCCAGGTGGGGACTGAAGAGTCAGGGGTGAGAGCGTGAGGGTAACGGTTAGGGAACCCAAGCTGGAAAGAAAGGTGAAAGGAGGGTAGGGGACGGGGAGAAAATGGAACAGCCAAGTTCAGGACTGAGGGTTCCGGTGTAGCTGAAGAATCCACCCATGACAGTGAGAGTTGTTATCAATGGCCCTGCAGTTTAGGATCTAGAGTGTGACCTCAGGTATAGGCAAGAGGAAAAGGATGCGAGTGAAAGAATTGAGGAGCTCAAGGAACTCAAAGGATAAGATGCTAGGTGGGCCATTTGCACTGAGAGTGAGGGAGCTCAGGGTGGAGAGGAAGCAGGACCCAGGTGCCAGAGTCCCCAGTGAGCATGAAGGGAGTCAGGTCAGGAGGTGGCGTGGGGCCAGCAGAGATCAGCCTCAGGCAGGCCTGGTGGAACTGGATGGCAGGAGCCCACAGGAGTTTTAGAACCACAGTGATCTGTGCAATCAATATATAAAGGCTAAAAACTCAATCAGTACATGAAGGATTTTCTTTTCAACCAATAGTATTCCAGTGAATGATCAATTCACAGGATTAAATGAATTGACCAATTCATTTCACTTACCTATGGACAGGCATTTAGGATGTCTCTATTTTTTCACAAATATGCCACATTCCAATTCACATTCCAAGATAATGAAAAAAATGTTTGTTTCTTTATGAGTCAGAGTACATGTTTTTAGGGGATAGACAATGAGTAATAGTTCTCAAAGTGCAGCAAGGAGGCAAACAGAATGCCTCCTCTCTGGGAAAGGAGTCGCAGGGGCTGTGGGGACAGAGGAGTCTAGGGCAGGTTTAGCAGAGCCAGGCAAAGCAAGAGGACCGGGGGCTGCCTGGAGTTCACAGCTCGGTTCTAGAGGGTGAGGTGGGACAGCTAGGAGGGTGGTGGGAAGAAAGTGGGGGTGTGTTTGGCTGTGTGTGTAACAGAGTGCCATGGAGATGGGAGCCTACGTTTGGAGCAGGCAGATGACCAATGGGGAAAGACTGTGGGATTAACTTGCCTCACAATTCTGCCCAGGATTTCCTAAGGTGGTCTCGGCGAGGCTAATGGAGACAGAGGCTGGATGGACGGCTGCACTGTGAATTCCTGTGGGCAGGAATCTTGTCTGCAGCCTCTCGAGTTGGCAGTGCCTTGGGAAGCCCTCCAGAGGATGTTTGTGTGCGCTGCCTGGCACCGAGTGGGCTCCTAGTGCTGACCTGTGAATAGAGAGGCAGGAGGAGACTGGCTGGGGCTGGAACGGCCTGGAATGCTTCAGGGAGGGGAGGAGAGGACAAGGGGTGAATGTCAGGCAGGCCCTGGAATGGGGAAATATTGCTTAAAGTGCCTCCCCAAAACCCAGATGTGGGCCTGAAAAAGCCCAGAGACCTTTTCTCCTTCCCATTGTCCTCCCCAGCCCTCTGCAGGTATGGAATCTGGGGATTTCATCTTGGGTGAAAAAATCCATGGCCCAGGGAGGGGCAGTGACGTGTCCAGGGCCCCAAGGCAGCAGCAGTGTCCTGACAAAGATTTCCCAGCCAGGCTTTAGGGGAGAAGTGGATGCAGGAACTCCTGGCCTGGGTGGGCACAGCCTCCAGAGTGCAGATCCTACAGGGGGCTGGAGTGGGGGAGGGATGAGAGGGCCAGAGGCAGAACTTGTCGGGGAGGTATGGGAAGGCAGGCGTTTGTGTGAGGGGCAGTGGTGAAAAAAAGAGTTGAAGATGAGCCCTGAGGGGTAAGGAAGTTGGAGTGTGTGTGTGTGTGTGTGTGTGTGTGTAAATTAAACAATTGGTCTCTTTTGCCTGCTTGGGCATTGAAGGAGGGCAGTGAGATTCCTGTGAATGCAAATATCACAGGGCCAGGTAATCCGTGTGCTCTTCAAGCTACAACCAGGCGCAATTCCAGGTTGACTCTCTCTCTCTCTTACACACACATACATGCTCTGCGGCCAATGCCACAGCAGGTCTCCTTGAGCACCCCTCTGCCTCTGGCCTAAGCTGACCCAACGCCCATGGCTAGGGTCGGGAGGAGGCAGGGAGGGGGCTGGTGAGTCTCCACTAAGATCACTGAGAAAGGGTGACATTCTTTAGCCTTGCTGGAAGTCCTTGTGCTTTAACTGAAATGGCCAACCAGGAAGGACATTCCGTCCCCACCCTCGGCTCCCCCAAGGGCTTGGTCTGAGGTGACAAATCTGGCCAGCTCATTGGGAGGGGCTAGGGGTGGGCTAAAGGCAGAGGAAGCCAGGCCTGAGAAGAGAGGGTGTGACAAGCGTGGCTGGGCCTACTGGGAAGTGAGGCCAGCACTCAGGCTTTGTCGGGTATTCCCTGCTCCAGCACAAGGCTCACTCACCTTGACTGGGTTTGAAACTGCTGGGAAATGTTTGGTGGTGGCTTCACAGGAGGAAGATGATGACTGCTGAGGGCCTTTAAACAGAAAAATGGTGGAGGGAGAGGGAGGGGTGTTAATGCCAGCAGAGGCACAAGCACTCAGGCAGGCATGTGAATGTGTGCCATTGTGTAGCCACAGCTGCCCCCTTGCCCAGGATGCCCGCACAGACCCCTATCTGTGTAAGCAGGCTCAGACACACGCGTGCATATGCCTGGGGGCGTGAGCAAAGCAGAGCGCAGAGGCCTGCAGGTGTGTACACACAGACGTGCATACATATCCACAAAGTGTCACAAATACACACAAGCGTCCCCTTCCTCTACAGGGACACATAAAATAAATGGGCAGGAATATGGTGGAGAGTGGGGGAGGTGCAGGTCCGGGGTAACCATTCCCAAGGCCCTTGGGCTTCCGACGCCTACTGGAGTGGGGAGGGGAGGAGCCAGAAGTGCCATCGTGTCCCCCTCAGCCTAGTTTCCATGGGAAATGAAGTAGGAGGGAACGCAGCCAGGGAAACTAGCTGGGCCAGGTGGGGTCTGACTGCTGAACAAATGAGTGAAGGAGAGCAGCAGGGAATGCCTTTCTGGCTTCAGCAGCCTGGAGGGTGGGGGCATCTGGGCGTTGACTCGTGGGTTGGAACTTTTCTGGCCACCCCTTCCCCCAGTCTCTTGCCACTGGGTCTCTCTGCTCGGGGCTCAGGAATCTCTATGTTCTTCACCTCCTCTCCAAGAAGCCTTCCCTCACTGAGCCGCTGGAACTGCGGGGCCCCTGTTTCTGATCAGCTGCAACTGCAGTCCCCGCTGTTCTCTGCGGCCGTCTATGGATGACGCTCCTGCCTTCTCCGGACCATTCCTGCTGGGACTGAAAGCCTGGGCTTCGGCGGGGCGGGCGGGCAGAGGGCGGAGGGCGGCCCCACGAGGGGCCTGGCGGCAGAGAACTGTGGCCCGCGGCCAGCCCCGCCCCTACCTGTGGAAGCCCAGCCGCCCGCGCCTGCGATAAAAGGCGCCGAGTGTCCCCCGAGGTCAGCGAGTGAGCGCTCCTCCTCGCCCGCCGCTAGGTCCAGCCCGGCCCAGCCACCATGTCCCTCCACTTCAGCTCCCCGCTGTTCAGCTCGCGCTCCGCCAGCTTCTCCGGCCGCGGCGCCCAGGTGCGCCTGAGTTCGGCGCGTCCCGGCGGCTTTGGCAGCAGCAGCCTCTACGGCCTGGGTGCCTCGCGGCCGCGCGTGGCCGTGCGCTCCGCCTATGGGGGCCCGGTGGGCGCCGGCATCCGCGAGGTCACCATCAACCAGAGCCTGCTGGCCCCGCTGCGGCTGGACACCGACCCCTCCCTCCAGCGGGTGCGCCAGGAGGAGCGTGAGCAGATCAAGACCCTCAACAACAGGTTCGCCTCCTTTATCGACAAGGTGAGCGGGACTGGACCTCGCCTCGCCTCCAGCCGCGCCCCGAGTCACACCAGCAGCCCTAACTCTTCCTGCCTGCGCTCTGTCGCCCTTCTCTCTTTCCACCAATGTTGGGGACTAGATCTGGGCGGCCTTCCTCCTCCGCGTGAACCCCGTGGCTATTTCATCCCCTCGATCTCCCAGCCCTCCCTCCCTTCCAGCAAGCTGCCCAGCTGCCCCTCCCTTTCCTCCAGGAGTGCGGGCCTGGGTGCTGCAGGACTGCCCTCGCTGGCTGGCTGTGGGTCCCCTGGACCAGTTTTGCCCCCGGGATCAGGCTGGGAGTTGCAGAGGCCAAGGCCAGGAGTTTCTCTCTCTGGGACCCTTTCCCTGAGAGGGGACCGTGTGGAGTCAGGGAAGGGGTTGGGAGGCACGCCCTTCCCAGCGAGGGAGATACAGGCTCCCTCAGATGCTGACGAGGGTGCAGATGCTGGAGGTGAGGGCTGCGGTGGGGGAAGCTCCTGCCCCGCCCCGCTCCCACCTGCCTGGTCCTCCAGCCTCCCTTAGGTATCAGGAGGCCTGGTTACACCTCCCTTGAAGACAGCCCAGTGGGGGGCAGGGAGTGGCAGAGAGGGGCCCCGAAAAGGGGCCATTTTGGAAATATTTTTCCTGGCTGTTGGCCTCTGCCACACACAGGGCCCGGAAGCGGGGAGGGCAAGGGGCAGACTTGACTGGTGGATTTGGGAAGAGTTCAGGCAAATCCAGGAACTCAGGGCTGGCCCTGTTAGGCCCTTCTGGCCAGGGCCCCCTTCCTCAGGCTTAGACCAAGTTTACTCCCAAACCTCCCCGCTCATGTCCTCCTTTCCTTCACCATTCACCCACATGGGTCTTTTAGATTCTGTGGGGACCTCCCCAAACCGTCTTGCTCTCTGTGGGTCCCAGGGCCTGGGGCCTTGAGCTGCTGGTTTTGCAGAGGCTTCTCTAGCCTCCCACCCCCAGTCAAACCAGCTACTCCTTAAGGGCCTTTTTTGGCTCTGGGGCTGGGCTCATTTTACCATAGATTGACACATCCTGAGGACTTGCTGGAGAAAGGGGAAGGAGAGAAAGGATACTGAGGAAGGAAGAGAAGAGGTCCCAGGAGGAGGCCAGGCCTGGTCATCCTCATGATCCATAGACAGGAAGTGGTGGCCCTTCAGAGAGGGAGGTGGAGACCACCTGTAATGTGATGGGGAGTGAAGTGGAGGGGAGGCCCTAGGGCACATCAGTGAACCAGGCAGACCTGCTTCTGGATCACTCTGTAGGACACCTGATTTGGAATCCAAGGGGAGGGGGCTGGGGGCCCCAGGCAGGGGAACAGCCAGAGGGAATGTGGCTCTGCTAAGTGGCTAGCTGCAACGCTCCTCAATCCCGCTGTGGGTGGCATGCTCTGGCTCCTCTTGAGTTTCCTCCTCCTTGCACTTTCTAGGTGCGTTTTCTGGAGCAGCAGAACAAGCTGCTGGAGACCAAGTGGGCGCTGCTGCAGGAGCAGAAGTCAGCCAAGAGCAGCCGCCTCCCAGACATCTTTGAGGCCCAGATTGCTGGCCTTAGGGGGCAGCTTGAGGCGCTGCAGGTGGATGGGGGCCGCCTGGAGGCGGAGCTGCGGAGCATGCAGGATGTGGTGGAGGACTTCAAGAATAAGTAATGCCCCCAGTGCCCCTGCGAGGACCCCTGCCGCGGGCCAATGTGGCCCTCATCAGCTGACCCACTGCAAGTCCCCCTGCTTCAGGAGTCAGCACGCAGCTGCTCTGTCCAATAACTCCCTAAGGGGCCAGTTTGACCCACACATTTCCTGCCTCTCCTCTCTCCTCTTTGTCCCTGGGGGCTGTTTCCAAGTCATTCTGGTCTTTTCCCCTGACTCAGTCCCAGTGTCATGTCTCGGCCCAGCCCTGCACTATCTCCTTTTCGTGCCTGACCCGAGAGAGAGTAGGGCAGAAGGTGTCTTCTGATAGGGTGTTTCAGAACCTGTATGACCTTCACAGATTGCCCTAGAACAACCCTCTTTTGTTCAGGTGAAGGATTAGAGACCAGAGAAGTTTAGGGACTTGGTTGAGCTCACACAGCAAAGGTCGCTGGGAGAGCTGGGAATTGAATTTTAGGTCCCTGACTCCTATGAGGGGACACGGACCCAGCTTGGGGAGGAAAGAAGTGGGGAGGGAAAATTGTCATCGTGAGCCATCAGAGGGCCACAGAGGCTGAGGGTGGGTCTGGTCAGGGCAGGAGCCAGAAGGAGGCCCAGGAAGGCCGGGACTGGGGCTTTTAAGGACAGGCCTTTGAGGTGCTCCCTGCTCCCTGCGCTCTTTTCTCATTGAATAGAAACAAAAACCTGAAGCTTGGGCGCCCCACCCAGACACACCTGGGGGGCACAGGGGAAGTGAGTGAGTTCTGTCCCCTGCGGGTGGCTGTGTGACTAAGCAGGAGCAGGTACATTGGTTCTGACTGGAGGAGAGCAAACAAGGTCTCTGTGGAGTGCCCCCCCGACACCCCCACTTCCCTAGGGCAAAAGTCAACAGGATTAGTCCCACAGCAGGTGGAACCAGACAGGTGCAGAGCAGCGAAGGCCTGTTGTCAGGACTCAAGCTGTGTACGTGCGTGTGCACACCTGCCACCCCTGCGTACTACCCCCACCGCAAACCCTCAGAGCACCTTCCTGTGGAGCCAGGCTGAGATCCGGGCTGGGACTGAAAGAGGAGCTGGACGGGGGTCTGGGGAAGGGGTACAGGGAAGGTCCCTGTGTGCAGCTGCTCAGGAGTTCCGATCTGTACACCCTCCACCCTCTGGACCTGGCTGTGCACTGCCGAGGCAGGGGTGGACAGGCAGCCGTGCAGATATTGCTACAGCTTCTATAGGACTTGAAGGAGTGCAGCTTTTTGGGTGTGGGCACCTCCCACCCTGAGTCTGGGCTTCTGGAGAGGCCTGGCCTATCTGGATGTCCTGTTTTCCACCCCAGGTTGCCCCCGTTGCTCCCAGCAGCTCTTGGAGCTCTTGTTTCCAACAACCTTTTCTGAGTCTCCATATAAACGTTAGATTAGGCCGGTGTGGTCTCTTCCTCTGTGCCTTGTTTGCCCAGGTCTTCCTAAGGGCCAGGAGTGGCTCCTTGGGAGGAAGAGTGATGGGAGCTGTGGGAGGAGGGATGGAGGCTGGATCATCTGGTGGGGACCTGGTTCTTTCAGGACTTTGTGTATCCTTCATCCTGATACTACAAGGTTCTTCCCCTTCAGACCCCTACTTTGCCCCTTGAGATTAGGTAGTTGTAAGGGCATGGCTGGAGTCAGCTGCCAGGGTTCAAGTCTAGGCTGTGCCATTTAGCAGCTTAGTGACCTGGGCAGATGACTCTGCCTCTCTGTGCCTCTGTTCCCTTCTCTGCTAACCACAGTACCATCGTTATAGGTTTGATGTGAGGATGAAAGGAGTTCATGCACAGGAAGCACATAATAGCGTACGCCCCGTAGCACACAGGCCATGCATATAGCTATTATGATTTGCTTTCATTCTCCCTGGACACTCAGTCTTTGTGCTGTGATTCCCTTGTTTCCTGTGTGCCCTGCCAACAACCCCCATGCCGAAACTCAAAGCCCTAGGAATGATCACGTGGAAGTCAGGGAAATTTAGTTTTGTAGCTGACACAGTTTTTCAGGTGTGTCTTTAAAGAGTTGGGGAAGAGAGGCAGGGCAGATTTCACAGCTGCACATGACGGGGTGGAGGCAGCGCTGCACCAACACCAGGCCCTCCTCTACTGCAGGTATGAAGATGAAATTAACCGCCGCACGGCTGCTGAGAATGAGTTTGTGGTGCTGAAGAAGGTGAGCGGGGAAGACAGGCTGGAGGAGAGTTGTCTAAAAACAGATGGGACAAAGGACTACAGAGTCCTCTCACCTGAGTGGCCAATGGGACCTGGGGCCAAGGCCTGCCTGGGCTGTCCAAGAGGAAAGCAATAGGCTTGGGGAGGGAGAAGTCTGGAAGCTAGGCCCTTACTGCATAGCCTGTCCAATGGGTGCACGTGAGTGTGTGTGTGTGTGTGTGTGTGTGTGTGTCTGTGTGTGTGTGTATTAAGTGATTAGACTCATTTTTAGGCCTCTAGGGGTTAGAACTAAGAGCAAAGGATGGAGGTCATAGAGGGAGATTTCAATGCTGAATAAGGACGTGTTCTATTCAAGCCAGAACATTTTCATCACAAAAGTGATGGTTGGCTGGCCTGAAATATTTGCTGAATGAATGCAATGAGCTGCCTCGAGGCAGCATGAGCTCTCTGTTCCTGGAGATGTGCAAGGTTGGAAGGCCTCAGAAACATCTTAGGGGTCTTGTCTACATGCCCTTTAAGATTCTCTTCAAAACACCAAGCACTTGGTATTCCAAGCCCAACCACAGAAGTGCAACTTGCCCCTGGGAGCTGGGCCCTTGGAGATTCAGGGATGAGTAAAAGTGAGGCCTGTCCATAGGAGTTTAACCTCAGGAAAGTGCAGCTGGAAGCGGCCCAGACACCATCTTCACCTGGGGTGTTATCTGAGGCCCGCCTGCATCTTAGTTACCATGCTGCAAATTAAACACCTAGGCTGGAGGTTTTCCATCTCTGGGAGGAGGACTGGAAATCCAAATGACTTTGTGTTCTGCTACTGACTGATGAGAAGTTGAGACTCCCAGAGTTGAAGTTGATTTGTTCCGGGTCACACAGTTAGTAGGTGGAGCTAGGGGTGTGTTGAAACCATCTAGGTCTTTAGGAACTGGTCAAGTGCTAGGTTGGGGCTTCAGCTCCTCTGGGATACCAGTGCTGATGCCCACCATGCAGTCTGGAGGGTCAGCAGGGCAAGCTTCCTGCTGTGACCATGTCAGGCAGCTGGAGAAACTGTTTCTGGGTAGGGCGGGAGTGTTTGGGCTGTGGGTTGGACAGAGCAGGCCTGCTTCCACCCCTACTAAATGTTCCCTGTACTGAGGACATGGTCTCCTTCTGCCCATCTTGCCCCAACCCCTAGGATGTGGATGCTGCCTACATGAGTAAGGTGGAGCTGGAGGCCAAGGTGGTCGCCCTGAATGATGAGATCAACTTCCTCAGGACCCTCCATGAGACGGTGAGGACCATGGGGCTGGGTGACATGCCTTATCCTACCCATTCTAACTGGGGAGCCATCTGGTCTAGCCCCCTGCCTCTGGGCTAGTCCAGATGTGTGTTGGTGTAAGAAACAAACTCACCCATCCAAACCCAAAGCATGGACTCAGAGACTTGGAGAACAGCGAAAATGAGGCCTTTAATGATGTTCTTGCAAGATCAGGTGTCTGATGGGCAGGCACACCCAGCACAGCCACAGCAAGCAATTTATCCCCTAGTGCGCAGGTCCCTCCCCAGTTCCTCACAGGCTGAGTACTATGGGGTCACGATCTTCCTGGATGTAGCCTATTGGTTGTTGGGTAGGGGCTTTAGGTGTTTTCTTTGGGGTTGGCTTGCTGCTTTTTGTTGCAGCCCACAATGCATTGCAATCCTAGTCAGCTCAAGGGCTATTTAAGTATTTGACTTATGATCTAAGTAGCTGGGCAGGCTGATAAGAGCAGACAAAATGAGCTATTTTGCAGGCTAGTAAACCTTCATCTTAGACTAAACTTCTTTGGTTCAGGTGAGGGCAAGAAAGGCTGGGTGGCCGACAAGCAGGCATTGGCTATCCAAGCAGGGGCCTAGAACATTCTATTTCTTCTGTAGTTTGTTGACCTAAGCCAATTTAAGGCACTTTGTCTTGGAAATGGACCACTATATACATTATTTCCTTCATCAAGTGTTGGAAGCACTTATCCTGCTCTTTATCCTTTCTGGATTCAGGAATTCAAGATGGGCTAGGGGTTCAGGAAGAGCTGCGGGGTGAGTCAATCAGGGTTGACCTTGGAGAGACGAGACGGTCGAAGCATTTCTAAGGAAGGGGGATTGGTGGGACTGAAAGGAACCAGGAGGAGGTCAGGGTACCCCAGGCTGTGACAGGGTTCAAAGGTGGGCTAGGTGGGGCCAGCAGGAGAGCACAAGTCAGGAGAGACTGGAGTACCTGAGCGTTTACTCCCGAAGGGGCTGGGTGGGTAGCTGCCCATCAACTCACCACTCTTCTGTCCTCCCTTCCCTTCTCATTCTCTCCCTCTCACCCTTGTCCTCCAGGGTTTCCAGCTCTTTTTCTTCAAGGGGATTTAAAAACCTCTCCACTCTCATCAGTGTGAGTGTCTGGCCTTAGGCAGAAGGTAGGGTGGCCAGTCACCTCGCAGAGGCTAGGCTGGGCATAATTAGCATGTGAGTTTACAGTCCAGTTCTTCAGTCTAGTCTTTGTCTGCACGTCCACTCTCCACTAGCCCCTCAGAGCAAATGTCCACACATTTGTGAATTTCAGGGGAAGTTTCTTTTCTTTTTTTTTTTTTTGAGACGGAATCTCGCTCTGTCACCCAAGCTGGAGTGCAGTGGTGCAATCTTGGCTCATTGCAACCTCTGCCTCCTGGGTTCAAGCAATTCTCCCTGCCTCAGCTTCCCAAGTAGCTGGGATTATAGGTGCCTGCCACCACGCCCAGCTAATTTTTGTATTTTTCAGTAGAGACGGGGTTTCACCATGTTGGCCAGGCTGGTCTTGAACTCCTGACCTCAGGTGAGCCTCCTGCCTTGGCCTCCCAAAGTGCTGGGATTACAAGCATGAACCACTGTGCCCCACTTTCAGGGGAAGTTTCTTTGAGGCTTGCTTCAGGCACTTCTAATCTCAGCGCGCAGGTCTTCCTGTGTCTACCACAGTTTCTTTACATGTAAACACACATGTACACACACACAAACACACACATATGTGGTGTGTGTGTATATATATATATATATAAAGTTGTTTTCATGGTGAAAGTAATACACACTTATTGAAAAAATCTGAAAAATTAAGTAAATCATAAATTGAAAATGGATTACGCGGCTGGGTGAGGTGACTCCCGCCTGTAATACCAGCACTCTGGGAGGCCAAGGCAGGGATCATTTGAGGTCAGTAATTCCAGACCAGCCTGGCCAACATGGTGAAACCCTTTGTCTATTAAAAATACAAAAAGTAGCTGAGTGTGGCAGCGGGCACCTGTAATTCCAGCTACTCGGGAGGCTGAGGCAGGAGAATCACTTGAACCCAGAAGGCAGAGGTTGCAGTGAGCAGAGATTGTGCCACTGCACTCCAGCCTGGGTGACAGAGAAAACTCTGTCTCAGAAAAAAAAAAACGAGAAAATGGATTACTTATACCCAATGTTACCATTTTTGTGTCTACATTTCCAGACTTTTCTGTCCTTACATGTACATAGAGATATGGAAATATACATTTTCAATAAAAATAGCATCATGCCTTTTTAATGCAACAGAACATCATTGACACATTCCCCATAGGTACTTGGAGCCGTACTATCAGTGTACAGACTGCAGAGTATTCTGTAACAGGGTGGAATACGATAACTTCATCCATTCCTCACGGCCACCCTCACAATACAGCTCGTGTGCCCACAGCACCTCACAGTGCGAAGTCGGCACAGTGCACCACACTGTCCCTTTCCTTATCCCCTTTAATCTTGCCTGATTCTCACTTAAGACACTGCTAAGGGGCTCTCAGGGAGCCAAGGGTGGGCAGAATGAAATAACTTAATGTGCTGGGTCTGGCCCTTGTTGCCTGGTGACTCAGCCCACTCCAGGCTGTTCTCTTTTTTCTTTCCTCTGTGAGTGGGGAATCCCAGGTGAGCGTGGGTGGGGATGGATCCTGCCCTAAGCCTGATGTTCTGTCTGGTCCCTGCAGGAGTTGACAGAGCTGCAGTCCCAGATCTCGGACACGTCTGTGGTGCTGTCCATGGATAACAGTCGCTCCCTGGACCTGGACGGCATCATCGCTGAGGTCAAGGCTCAGTATGAGGAGATGGCCAAATGCAGCCGGGCTGAGGCTGAGGCCTGGTACCAGACCAAGGTATGAAGCTACTGGGGGCATACTTCCTCCTGCCAGGATCCTTGGTGGCAGCCTCCCTTATTCAACTCATCTCAAGCCTTCAGGGCCTGGGTCCCACTGTTCTGGCAGGCACCAGTGGTGAAGTTTGTGATGCTCTGCCCTGGAGGAAATCCCATGGTGGGAGGACAGGGCAGAGGAAAGAGATATGGATTAGTGATTATAATAGCTAAAATGTGGTATACTTACACAGTACTAGGCAATTTTCAAATGCTTTGCCACTGTTGACTCTTGTGATCCACAGAATAGCCCTATTAGATAGGCAGCATTATTACCCCCATTTTATTTTATTTACTTTATTTTATTTTTATTTTTTTGAGATGGAGTCTCGCTCTGTCACCCAGGATGTAGTGCACTGGTGTGATATCAGCTCACTGCAACCTTTGCCTCCTGGGTTCAAGCGATCCTCGTTCCTCAGCCTCCCGAGTAGCTGGGATTACAGGTGCGTGCCACCATGTCTGACTAATTTTTTTTTGTATTTTTAGTACACACAGGGTTTCACCCTGTTGGCCAGGCTGGCCTGGAACTCCTGATTTCAGGTGATCCATCTGCCTCAGCCTCTCAAAGTGCTGGGATTACAGGTGTGAGCCACCACCCCCGGCCTATTAGCCCCATTTAAAGATGAGGAAATTGAGGCACAGAGAGGCTAAGTAATTTGCCTAACTGTATACAGCTGGTAGATGGAAGAGCAGGGACTAGATCCTGAATGCAAGCGCCCTAGACCTGGGAGGCTTAATCATCACATGTACATCATAGTGGCAGGACAGTTGATGGTGCAGGGACTGAGGGAGCAAGAGGGGTAGGGGAGTGAACCAGCATTCCCAGAGAAGGGGTCCCGAGGCAAGGGTTGAGAGGTCTGCCCCTGCAGAGATAGGGAGTCATTCACATGCATGGGCGAGAACACAGGTGTGCCAACAAGGACACCTGGGCTCAGGCCCTTGTTCTGCCACTAACTGCCTGTGTGGTCCCTTGATGGTGCTTTCTCTCCTCTGAGACTCACTCTCTTCACCTGTGAGATGGGCATGCTGGGTGTTGAACAGGTGAGAATCTTAGACTCTCGGTGATTCTCCAGCAGAAGGGCATTGTGGGAGTGGAGGAGCCCTAAGATCCATAGGGATGGGTCTGGGGAGCCTTGTCTGTCCTCCGACCTGGCTGGGAGGAGACTGAATCCCTTCCTCACCCTGCTGCCCACCATCTGGTCTCCTGGAATGGGGCAAAGGTTGATGGGAGTCAGATGGTCCATCTGAAAATATAAGCTGGGATGAACCTTCCTTGGGTGGGGAGAGGGATGAGTTACCTGTGCTCACTGTCCACCTCCCTGCCGTAACCCTCTGTATGGCCCCTCCAGTTTGAGACCCTCCAGGCCCAGGCTGGGAAGCATGGGGACGACCTCCGGAATACCCGGAATGAGATTGCAGAGATGAACCGGGCCATCCAGAGGCTGCAGGCTGAGATCGACGCCATCAAGAACCAGGTGGGACAAGCCCTCCTGGCCTCCCCTGCTCCTTGGGGCATATAGGTGTGGCCAGCTGAGGCCAAACTCAGGATGAGGAGCAGGAGGCTTCCCTCTCCGGGCCAAAGGCTCCGCTCTCCCAGTGCTGCAGTCTCAGACTCCCTTGTGCGCTCTCCAGGACAGAATGTTCTTGGCCAGGTCCTGGCATGGGCTGATGAGAGAAGGGTCCTGGATGTGCACAGAGCCTGCAGAGGGAGACTCAGGCTGGCTGGCCAGAGGAAAGCCACCGCTGGCTCCACATTGGTACTGAGCATTCTGCTTGCATCTGGTTCTGGGTGCAGGGTGCTGTCCCTGGGTGCTCATCGTTCATTGCGGGGACAGAGGCCAACGGAAGACCTTATAATGGCTCACATGGCCCTTTCCCGCCCCAGCCTCACTTTCCATGACTCCCCTCATGCTCTGGCCATGCTAACTTGCTCCCTGCATCTTGCATTTGCCAGGCATGGTCATGCTTCAGGGCCTTTGCACTTGGCGTTACCTCCCCCTGGAATGTGGTTCTCCCAGCTCTGTCCATGGCTGTTCCTTTCTCCTCCCTGGGGTTTCGGAAAAGACCCCTTCTCAGAGACGGCATCCTCAAACAGCCAGCCCCTCTATCGGCAGCCTGTCTGAAGTTCTTTGAAGCCCCTGCCACTCTCTCAAATGTCTGTCTTATTCACTAAGGTCCCTTCCTCCACTGGAATATAACAAATGCCAGGAGAGCAGGGACCTTGTCTGTCTGGTTCACTGCTCCTCTATTCCAGCACCTGGCACATGGCAGGGGTACGGGTCTCAGACGAGAGATTGCCTGGGAGGATGAGCTTTGCTGGAAGCTGGGGTTGGAGGTGTTGCTGGGGGAAGGGCCCCTAGCCCTGGCTGAGTAGAGTGTGACCAGGGCAGCTCAGCCTGTGCAGGTGTCTGCGGTGGAGAGAGGCGGGAGGCAGCACATGTGGAAGCTCCGCAAAGCTGATTTCCAGATGAGCTGGGTGGGGGGGCTGTAGGAGTGATTTATCCAGAAATGGCCTCCCTTTGGAGCCCTGTGGGCCTGTTTACAGCAGGGTGGAGCCTGCCTCGTGGCACAAATGCAGGGCCACGAGTCATCCCATGAAGTGGGCCAGCTTCCAGGCCTGGAGGGGAAGCCCAGAATAACAAATGGTGGTTTCCCAAACCCTGCAGCCTCCACCACATCCGGTTCTCCTCTCACACAACAGGGCAGATCCAGGCCTAGAGCTGGTGTCTACCACCACTGAGGGGCATCAGGGGAAGCTAGAAGGGGCCTCCAGAGGCAGCAGGGATGGCCTTGGCTCTGGGGGCACCAGTGTGACAGGGCAGGGCACCGAGCTGTGGCTGAGGGGCAGAGCATCAGAGGGCCTCCTGGGGAATGCTGTCTCTGGCAGAGAGGCAGGCTGCCTCCGTGGAGGGAAGAAGATCTGAGGACAGAGAAAGGCCGGTGAGAAGGGAGAGAGGAGAAGTCTTTGCCCAGGGGACAGGGATGGTGGCTGTCTGAGCTAAACAAGATGAGGCTTAGGACTATGCGGGCTCCTGGCAGTGGGGGCTAAGCCCAAGCAGAGGGCACTCTAAGGTCAGGCAGGAAGTGGCAGCTGTTCCAGGCAGGCATAGGTCTGGAACCAGACCATCCCTGACCAAACCTGGGGTCTGTGAGTCATGCATCTCATGGCATCTGGGAGCATCTAGGAGGGTCTCTCTGCTCCAAGCCCTCCTGTTCTGGGCCTGTTCTCAACTGGTTCCTATTTTATAGGTGGTTTCTGGTCCTTGTCAGCTGCCTGACATTTGGGGACTCAAGATCCCAGTGTCTTGGAGCTCCTGCCGCTGGGGGCTGGGGCTGGGGAACTAGGGGTTTGAAAATCAAAGTAGCACTCATTAAAAATGATCACAATAGCATTTATTAAGCACTTGCTATGTGCTAGACATTGCGCCAAGGACATCTTGTATATTATCTCATTTCATCCTCAAAATCTCCTGATGAGGTAGACACTGTGATTTTTGCTCTTTTAGAAAAGAGGAGACTTTGGCTTAGCAGGGTTGATTCATCCATGGTCACATAGCTAGTAAGTGGCAGAGCCAGAGCCGAGGCACTGGATATCCAAACCTATGTGTTTAACCCTTGGGATTCTCTGGTGCTTGGGGGAGTAGGTGGTGCCAATGAAGCCACCTTAAGCAAGTTGCCCAGGTGCTCACTGCAGGCTGGGTAGGCAGGAAGGCAGACTGGTGAGCCTCAGCTCACAGCTGCACTACTGCCCACAGCGTGCCAAGTTGGAGGCCGCCATTGCTGAGGCTGAGGAGCGCGGGGAGCTGGCACTCAAGGATGCTCGTGCCAAGCAGGAGGAGCTGGAGGCCGCCCTGCAGCGGGCCAAGCAGGACATGGCACGCCAGCTGCGTGAGTACCAGGAGCTGATGAGTGTCAAGCTGGCCCTGGACATCGAGATTGCCACATACCGCAAGCTGCTGGAGGGCGAGGAGAGCCGGTGAGGACAGGGAAGCTGGAAAGGGGATCCTTCTGGGGCTCCGTGGGGTCTGGGCCTCGACATTCATTCATTTATAAGCATTTCCTGTATGCCCCTCCTCTGAAGGGCGTTGGGTGTGGGGATGCAGGGAACCCAGAACTGATGCTTGTGTCTTTGCCTTCAATGAGATGACCTTCTAGAAGGAAAGACCGTGGAGTGTGAAGCTCAGTGGGCAGGTTGAAGTGGCAACAGTCCCTTTGTGTGTGTGGCTCTCAGGATTATCATATTTGATCCTCGGCACACATTCAGGCAGTCAGGTCAGACATAATTGAATCCTTAGTCTCCAGAGGGGAAAGCTGTGGTTGAGTTCCATTAATTGAGGGAACAGGGCCAGTGTGCAGTCAGGGTGTGCTGATTCCCACTCCAAGGATCTTCCAGGATGCCAGCCTGCTCCTCACTACAGAACTAAGTGCTTCATCATGTGGTGTTGACTGACTGTGGTGGGGGCGGGGATAATTTTGTCTCCAGAGATATTTGCAGACTCACTTGCAGTCAGAGAGGAGGCTGGAGTGGGTGAGTCTGATAGGACCTTTCTCATGAACCCCATGGTGCCTCTGTCTGTGCAGCTGGGCCTTCGTGTGCATATTGCTGGGTTAGAACTCAACCTCTTCATTCTCGGCTTGTTATAAGACACCATGATGATAGAGAATATGTAGGTCATGTTTCTGCCCTCAGGGAGGTTGCCGACTGGTGGAGGAGACAAAATATCTGCCAAGGAAACCCCCAGAGACCAGTAACTTGCATTTGTGCAATGCTGAGTGTAAACAAGAACCTTTTCTTTTCTGAGCATGATTCCTGAGGGGCCAGGGAGAGACATGATGGAGGATGAATGGAGCAGCTGGGAAGGGACTGGGGAGTGAAGGGGTGCTAGGGCTGGGGGAGGGTTGGGTGCTGGGAGGAGAGGAGGCACAGGGCGGCAGGGTATGAGTGGGAGGCGGAGAGGAGGAGGAAGGGGCTCTATCCTGCAGTTGACCCGCCTCCTCCCTGGGTTAGCACTGAGTCTTTGTGGGAAGAGGAATTGAACACCAAAGGCCTCTGGGAACACAGAAGCTGATCTGGGCACGGGGAGCTCCAGCCAAGATGCCTCTCTCTGCTTCCTCCTCCCCATGGACACAGGGCCCCCATATTCTCTAGAACCCGTACCCTGGGCCTTTTGTCATAGAAGTCAGCTGGGGGACTCTAGAGTAGTACCTGATCCAGCTTCCTCCATGGGAAGAAACGGGGACTGAAGCTCAGAAACGGTCAGTAGTGTGCCCAAGGTCACACAGCCTGCAGAGACATCCCCTTAATCTCAGTCTGAGCTGCTATAACCAGGCTTAGATCTGGGTACTCTGAGAGGATACTGTCCCCCCAACCCTGGGGGATATGGAGGTGGATATCTCGCTTTTATCCCTTAACTTATCAGGGTTGTGGTCCAGAAACTCACTCAAACTAGGAGGCCTACTTTAAGAATACAAAATTACCAAAAAAACACTTACTTAGAATGAGAAAAGTCACACAGACTACTAGAGCCTTGGACATTCCGCCCTCTTCCATCTGAGTGCTTTAGGCATTGGACCAGAAATTCTTAGAGTTGCTGCCTGGCTGCCACCTGGCTCCCTCTCCCCACCCACAGGTGCCAGCAACTCCCAGCACCAGCAAGGGCCATTTAAGCAAGCCCCCTGCAAGCTTTCAGCAAGCCTCTCTTTCCCTCTGCCTTTGCTCTGCCTGCTTCCTGGGCTTGGGGCCGCAGAGGCCAGGGAGGCTCTTTTCATTCTCTCCTCCAAAGTGAGGTCCTCCCTCCCCCCACAGAGCAAACTGATCCCCAAGGCCAAGGGCTTGGTGACAATGGGGCTGTGAGTCACAAAACAAACATACCCAGCTGTCTCAAATGGATTTTTAATTTCTACTGCAAGACCTGTTTCAGCCCCATTGGCTGCTTAAACCACCCCCACTCCCGGCTCCCTCCTCGGTCCTGGCTGGAACCCCATTCAATCAGTCAACGATTCACTAATTATTTTGCCATATAGTAAGCAATGACTTCTCCAGGCCTCATGCTGGGGATAAAAGTATCAATAGGCCACAGACACCTTTAGGATTTTATGATACGGTGAGGAAAGGCAGCGATCTATGTAAATAATACACACAGCTACCATTCACCGGATCCTAGGTGCTCTGGGTGTTAGGCAAATTATGTCATTTAACCCTCACAAACAAGCCCATGAATTTGGTCCTGTAGTTGGGCCCAAGGTATAAGTGGGAAATGGAGGCTCTGAGACATTGTTGGGGTCGTGTGGCCAGGGGATAGATGGGCCAAGGCGAACACTCCCTTCCTATACTCCTCCTCGATCCTTTTACAAGGCTGAAGTCAGGCTGGAAGTGTGGGGCAAGAAGGAAAAGCAATGATTCTGCTTGGGGCCTGGAAGGAGAGGGGGCTGAGAGTGCTTCCCTCCAGCACTAGAAAGAGCTGCCCTCACAGTCTGTCCTCTGCCCCCAGGTTGGCCGGAGATGGAGTGGGAGCTGTGAATATCTGTAAGTCCTTGGCTGCGGCCCACGGGAAGCAACCCTTGTGCTGTTCAGATGGGCTGGGTCTAGAGAATGGCAGATTGGCCCAGGGCTCTGCCGAAGGGGCCAGGAGCCTCCTTTCTTTCCACAGGGTCTGGCAGGTCACCTGGAGCACATACAGGCAGGCTCAATGGCCCAGGAAGCAGTCCAACAGGGCAGGGTGGGGCCAGGAGCACCTGGGGAGTAGCCCTACCCCTGTCGGAGGCTCCTTCTGGGTTGGCCCATGGAGGGGCAGGGGTGAGGGAGAGGGGCAGCTGGGGCAGGAGGGTGGGGTGCAGTGAAGGGATGGGTCCCTGGTAGGGAGTCTTGTACTGAAGAGAGCCCTCCTCTTTTCTCTCCCAGCTGTGGTGAATTCCACTGGAGGCAGTGGCAGTGGTGGTGGCATGGGGCTGAGCTTCGGGGGAACCATGGGCAGCAATGCCCTGAGCTTCTCCAGCAGTGCGGGTCCTGGGCCCCTGAAGGCTTATTCCATCCGGACCACATCCACGAGTCGCAGGAGCGCCCGCAACTGAGCTGCCTCCCACCCCTCCATTCCCCCAGCCACTGCCCACAGTCCCAGGAAGATTCCCCTCCCTGCCTCCCATGCCTGTTCCCAAGACCGTGAGACAGTCTGGAAAGTGATATCAGAATAGTGTCCAATAAAGCAGCCTCGTTCTGAGGCCTGAGTGATCCGTGTGGCCCGTGCCTGGTATCCTGGCTTCATTAGGCTGGGCAGGGGAAAAGACAGGGGACTAGAGAAGGCAGGGTCCCCCTGGTGACTAGGAAGCCTTTTGTGCAGGAGACTGAGAAGGCACATGGTGGGATGGGGTGCTGCACTAAGGGGCAGGATGCTTTCCTATGGTGAGCCTTGGCCTCCAGGGCTGGGGCTGATCCCAAAGATTCTCCTAAGGAAGCCCATAAGAGCCACGGGGAAATGCAGGCTCTGCCAGCAACCAGGCCTTGGAGTGCTGCCCTGTTAAGGGGGTGGGAAGGCTGTGTGCCTCCCTTCCCCTATGCCTGGAGCTGCCAGAGCACATTCCTTTTGTGAGGCCACAAACGTTCAGCCACCCAGGCCCCAGTTTCGGGCGGCCTAGCCAACTCTCACGCCAGCCGTCCTCAGCCCTTCCTGGTGCTGGGTCTGCCAGGCTCATGTCAGCCAGGCGGGGCCCTGGAGAGGTCCTCTGCATCTCGAATTCTGTGGGGGTGGTGGCTGGGGGAGGAGGTGTGTGTGCATGGAGGAGGGCCCTAGAGTCTAGATCCCTGGTAACAGGTCTGTGCCTAGGACCTTGGCGGAGGGATGGGTTTGCACCTGGATCCATGGGAGTGGGGAAGGACATCTGTGTGTTAGGTCAGTGCTTGATGGGGAACTCTATATGTCAGGGTCCTCAATACACAGGTCTATGTGCCTGTGAGTGTGGCAGGTGTTCTGTGGCAGGGCCTATTCATGGTGAAATGTGTCCCTGACGGGCAGCAGCATGTATAATGGGCGCTGTGGAGCAGTGGGGAGGTCTCTGTGTCTGGGACCCCAGGGGGCAATGGTGGTGGTGTGGGTGGAGGAGCTCTCTGGGATGTGTTGGCTTCTGAGGGGAAGTGTGTATATTTGACCCTATGGTCAGGGAACTTTCAAATGCTAAGGTGGGGGCTGAGGGTGGAGAGTGGAAGGAGTGGACCAGGGATGTCCTAGCAGCCACAGTGATGAGGTTCCCACCCAAGGTATCAGGAGATCCAGCCCCTCCCACCTCCCAACTAAGGCTTGCCGCATTGCCCTTCCATCTGCTGGCTCTGGGGGCCACCCTTCAGGATGCAGTATCTGTGGGTGGGGCAGGGTGCAGGGGTGGGCCAGCCCTCCCTCCACTGCTGTGCACAGCTCTCTGTCCACCCTTGATGGGAAACCTGGTGGGAAGATGAAGCAGGCAGGAGGAAGGAGAGACTGTCAGGACACATTGCATATCACCAGGAGCTTTACTGGAAATGCTGAGACAAAGACAGAGGAGAGGGAGGGAGCCAGGCAGTCAGGCGTGAGAGGTGGCCTGTCCCGCAAGTGGATTAGAAGGCACAGCAAGTCCACACCAAGGGGCTCCAGGCCCATCTGTCCCTCAGAGGCCACAGGCCTCCAGGCCTCCAGACCCGGGTCTTTGCCTTGGGCTGCGAGGACACAGTCCTTTAGACGCGAGGTTGGGAGAGCTGCGGACCAGGAGCCCTGTGCTCCCAGAAGCAGTGAAGGGGTCAGCGGGCGCGGATGTGAGACCAGAAGGCGCGGGTTGGGGGCCGGTAGGGCGGCTGAGCCCCGAAGCCCTTCTTCCACTCATCTGGGGGCCGTGGGAGCTCCGGGCTGCCTCGGGAGGCTGGGGCTGCTGCGGCTGCTGCTGGTGGGGTGGCGTCGGTACAAAGCGGGATGCTCAGGCGAAGCGCACGGAGCAGCCGCTGCCGCAGCTCTGGCTGCAGGGTGCGCACAGGCCGGTGCTCACCGCCACGTTCCCGCTGCAGGGGGCGCTGCAGATGCTGCCCATCACCGGCCGGCCGGGAGCCCGACACGCACAGGTCCCCGCACACGACCCCGCCGCGGGAGCTGCTGACACCTGCCGGAGGGGGAGGACAGGGCTCAGTCTCCTGGCGGCCGGAGGCCCCTTGTGCTCAGAGCTTCTCCCCTGTTTCTATCCGCTCCCCTCAACACCCTCCTATGGGCACTGGTTCCTTTGTCTTGATATACTGTTAGCCCAGGTCCTCTCTTAGGCAGACATAGCTATGCTTTGCCTCACAACAGGGACATGTTCTGCGAAATGCAGCATTAAATGATTTTGTCATTGTGTAAACATCATGGAGTGCACATACACAAACCTAGATGGTGTAGCCTACTACACACATGGGCTCTATGGCAATGGTGGCCAATCTTTTTTTTTTTTCTTGAGCCAGAGTCTTGCTCTGTTGCCCAGGCTGGAGTGTAGTGTGGTGATCTTGGCTCACTCCAACCTCTGCGTGCTGGGTTCAAGCGATTCTCCTGCCTCAGCCTCCATAGTAGCTGCGGTTATAGGCACCCGTCACTACGCCCAGATAATTTTTGTGTTTTTAGTTGAGACGAGGTTTCACCATGTTGGCCAGGCTGGTCTCGAACTCCTGACCTCAAGTGATCCACCTGCCTTGGCCTCTGAAAGTGCTGGGATTACAGGTGTAAGTCACCACACTCAGGCCTCAAGGGTGTCCAGTATTTTGGCTTTCCTGGGCCACACTGGAAGAATAAGAACTGCCTTGGACCACACATAAAATACACTAACACTAATGATAGCTGATGAGCTTAAAACAATCACACACACAAAAATCTCTTAAGTTTTAAGAAAGTTTACAAAGTTGTGTTGGGCCACATTCAAAGCCATCCTGGGCTGCATGCAGCCTTCTGGCCTCAGGTTCCACAAGTTTGCTCTATAGCACAGCCCATTGCTTCTATGCTACAAATCTGTGCAGCGTGTGACTGTACTGAAGACTGAAGACAGACAACTGTAACACTATGGTAGGTATCTGTGTATCTGAGCGGAGCTAGACCTAGGAAAGGCACAGTAAAAATATGGTATTATAATCTAATGGGACTACTGTCCTATATTCCATCCATCCTTGACCTAAAAGTCCTTATGTGGTGCCTGACTGTAGCTAATTAAGTTACAATAATCTCTCACTGCCCCACTCCGTCTTTGTTTTTAGAGTCTGCCAACTATGGCCACATGCGGGCTGACTGTCAATCAAGTTTTCTTGGAACCCAGTCACACCTCATCCTTTAAGTCTTGCCTTTGGCTGTGGCTGCTTTATATTACAGCAAGAGCGGAGCAGCTGAGGCGGAGACTGCGTGGCCCACAAGCCTAAAGTTTTTACTGTCTGAAGCTTTAAGAAAGATTGCCTGCCCAGAACCCCAAGCTCTTATTTCGGAACCCACAAAATAGATTACTTACAGACACTTACAGCACCAACGCCCTCACACAACCTTATGGGGAAAGCAAAGAGACAGAAATTAGTTGTGGGGACCAAAGCTGGTGAAATCTGTTTGCAAATTCTGCAAATTCTCTCCTCCAGGTAGAAGTAAATAATCTGCAGACATGCTCCTGGCTGTTGAAGCACTGCAGCACTACCTGGGGAAACTGAGGGGACACCCTCCCCATAGCTGTGGTCCTCACCTCTGCTCCTCGCCCTCCAGCAGGCGCCTGTAGGTGGTGATCTCAATGTCCAGACCCAGCTTGGAGTTCACGACCTTCTGGTACTCCCTGATCAGGCAGGCCATGTCCTGCTTGGCCTTCTGCAGGGCGGCCTCCAGCTCGGCCAGCTTGCAGCGGGCGTCACTGAGGGCCACCTCACCCTGCTGCTCAGACTAGGCCACCCCGGCCTCCAGCTTGGAGTTCTGGGAGGCAAGAAAGGGTTATTAAGTGTGTCTGTTCTGGTCTCAGGGTCAGAGGCCAGATAACCACTGACCATTGACTAGCAGAGGAAGAGGCCTTCTCTATTTGTTAGGCCAGGGGTTGCAAATTAGTGCTCCCAGGAGTGTTTGTACAGTGTCCTCAATTTTGGAAATTTAACACCATAATTGAAATTCAAAGCTTCTTTCAAAAGCTTAGAGGATCTGGCCACACTGGACCTGCATTTCTTCATGGCCTGCCTCAGTTGGATCTGCCTAGCCCTGCCCTTTGTGCTTTCCAGTTTGCTATAGACCCTACCATACCCAAGTGCCTTGGGAACAGCTTGCTTGCTTCGCTCATTTACTAACCTCTGTTGATCTCTGAATGTGCGATCACTGATCTAGAACAACAGGCCAGAGAGGTTAAATGCCTTTCCCAAGTCTCGGGGCAAGCTAGTGGCAGAGCTGGTTTGAGAGCCCAGGTTTCCTGCCCCTTAGACTGGTGCTGTTTCCTCTGGCCCATTCTGCCCTTGGAAGCAGGAAAGCCCTTGTCTCCTCATTCCCTCTATACTGCTCCAATGCCTGCATTCAGTGAGAATGGAGAACCTTTTCCATGGAGGAGGCTGTCCTCATGCTTGGTGTTTGCCCATGTCCCCACACATTGGCAAGGGGTCTAACTCAAATCCCTCTGCTCAAATCCCTACTCTCTTCCTACACTGAGGGGTGGGCCACGCTCCCATACCTGGCACTTGGCGTTCTCCACCTCGGCCGTCAGCCTCTGGATCATGCGGTTCAGCTCGTTGATCTCCTCCTTGGTGCGGCGCAGGGTCTCCCCGTGCCTGATCACCGTGGCCTTCATCTCCTCGCACTGGGGAAGTAGAGATGCTCACGAGGCTCAGGGCGGGAACTCCCATCCATTCAGGACACCACGGAGGGTTGTGCAGGTTGTGCAGTGCTCAGCCTGTGCAACCACATGTGACAGTCCTGCCCTGCCACCCCAGCCTCAGAGAGACAGCCCTTCGCTTCTCATCCCTAGGGACCAGCATCCCCAGAAAAGGAAGCCTATTTAATAGATACCTCACATCCCTCCTACTGCCATGTCTAGCAGGCAGGTGTGCTGCCCCACTCACCCTGCTGTGGTACCAGGACCCGGCTTTTGCCCGGCTGCAGGTGGCAATGTCGTCGTACTGAGCCTTGATCTCAGCAGTGATGCAGTCTATGCTCAGGTCCCGGCTGTTGTCCAGCTTGACGGCCATGGAGGTGTCTGAGATGTGGGATTGGAGAACGCGGATCTCCTGCAGGAGAGGGGGAGTGGCAAGAGCTTCTTAAACCAGCCCCACTCTTGGTAGCCCATGCTCATCATCGTCCCCTGTCCCCTTTCCCTGCTTCCTCAGTGTCTGAAGCCCCACCCTCCCAGTTACAGTCTTCCATCTCAACCCTGGGACCCCCTCAGGACTCCTGAAGCCCAGAGTCCTGAGGCCTAGAGGACTCGGAAGTAGAGAGTCCATGTCTGAGGCCCAGTACCTGATTTCAATCAGGGCCTTCCAGCTTGAAAGTTTGGGTCTAGAACCAGAGTTTGAAGCCTTGTGGCAACTGTCACTTTGGTAACCAGGAGCACCAGCTTGCCTGGGGCATGGGAGTGGCAGGTCAAGCCACACTTCTTCACCTGCTCACGGGGAACCTGCCTGGGGCTTCTCCCCTTGCCCAACCATGGGGTTCAGAAGCTGAATGGTAACAAGCCTTTTCCAATGTCTAACTCATATCCTCCTTGCTGCCCCACTGCTCTGTGGCCCCGCACCTCCTCATACAGCCGCCTCAGGAAGTCGATCTCCTGGGTCAGGGCCTCTGTGTTGGCCTCCAGGTCTGATTTGCGCAGGTAGGCACAGTCCATGTCCTAAAGGGGAGAAGGTGGCACAGGAGTTGCCCTGGAGAGACAAAGCAGAACGCTTGTTTTTTTTTCCTGCCAGGGAGGGGTGCCCCATCAGGCTGAGCAGCTTCCCTGGAAACCCTCTGTAGATGCTCATTGCAAAGCCTGGTATCATGCCGTGGCGAAGCCCCTTATGCGGTTAATAGTGGGGTCAACAGCAGGTTTGGGTAAGGGAGGGGGATGCTGAGGTTTGCAGGCACTTCCTCAGGTACCCACTGGGATGATTCCTCTAGAACCCATGTTGTGCACTATCACCAAAACTTAGGGTCTAGTATACAATGGGTCAGTTCTAGTGATGGTCCACCCCTCTCCACTCTGAAATCTCATGGAAGATAAATCTACATCTGTGGTCAGAAGAGGGCTCAGGGATCAACTCTGTCCCTTCCAAGTCAGTGTGACTCTGACCAGTCCCCTTAACCTCTGTGCCTCACTTTCTCACAGTAATCCGGCCTTCCTCATATGGAGGTGGCTGAGGGCCTAATCAGAGTCCATGTGACGGTACTTGTACAGAGCCAAGTCTAAGAGGCCAGGGATGATGGTCACTGTCCCCGCCTGTTTCCAAGCTTTTGCTGGCCTGAGGATGCAGCCATTGGCTACCATTCACATGCTCTTTCACTCACAAATATTTATAGGGTGCACACTCTATGCCAGGCGCAGGGCCGAAGGAGGTGAAAAGCCAGTGGCTGTATGGGAGCAACTTCGGATGCGGGAGAATATTGCCCTGCCTGAAGCAGTGTATTCTGCTGCCAGAGGCACCCAGGGAGCACTGGAGCACTGGGGAAAGGAATAGAAAGAAGCTGGGTCGTGTGATTCTAAGGGAGTCCCTCCACCTCTCCGAATTACAGAGAGCCTGATTTTAGCCAAGGCCTCCCAGCTCAAACCTTTGGGTCTAGGACCCTTCTGTCTCTGACCTCAGTTCTGAAATAGCGGATGAGGATTCTGGGGTCACTCACCTTCTTCAAGGCCACAAATTCATTCTCAGCAGTGGCCCTTAGTGCCACCTCTTCTTCATACCTGGGGACAAAATACACAAGGCTCAGATTGAGGGAGGAAAAAAATGGGAACGAAGGTACAGGCAAACACTCCAGGAACTGGATCTTTTGGAGGTTGTCACAAGAATCAAAAAAATGTTGGACCGAAGGGAACTTGTCTATCCCTTCCTTGTGGGCATTCAAACCAACCCATGTTACCCAAAGCTCTATTTCAAGGACTCACTCCTGATATGGGTCAGGGTGGGGGCCCTGCACATTTTCAAAGACCTCCTCTCTGTTTCTGGGCTGTAACTCCCTTGGTGGCGGGGGGTGGGGAGGAACTCTGCCCAGCCCTGGTACCTTTCCTTTCCCTTCTTTCTTACTTCCTTACTCCTTCCCCACCTACAACATTGAGTAGATGGTCAATAAAATGTTTGATGAATTAATGAAACAAACACACAATGATGAAGCAGATGGAACAGTTCAGAATCTCCAATGTTAAACTCCCAGCCTAGAAAAGAAACTCCCCCCATCCCACAGGATTATTGTCACTATTTTCTTCCTGGTGGGAAGTTCCTCTTGTGGTCTAACCCAAACTTATCATACTTTGACTTAATCCCATTTAGTTTCTCCAGACCCTCTTCTCACTGCACTCACTTCTTCTTGTAGCCCTCCAGCACCTCCTGCACGTGGTTGAGCTCCGAGGCCAGCCTGCCACTGTCGGCCTCCTGCTGCAGTCTAGATGTAGCCCTCAAGCAGGGGCTCCAGGTTGCTCTCACAGCACTCGTGGTTCTGGAAGAACTGCAGCTTGGTCTCCAGCAGCTTGTTCTGCTGCTCCAGGAAGCGCACCTGGTGTGGAAGTGGGAGAAAAGTTGGTGGGAGGAGCCAATATCCCCAGCCCTCCTTGGGGAACAGCCAGAGTCAAGACAGAACTAGCAGTGAGATGTGCAGAGGCAAGGGGTAGACCACATGGCCCTTGCTGGCCTCTCCTGGCTGGAAGATGCAGCTGGAGAATCCTTGTTTCATAATTGCTTATTCAGGTCTGAGTGAGGGTCTATCCAGGTTGGGCCTGGATGGGATGAGTGAGCAACTGAGAGGCCTGGGAGGGACAGATGTCACTGTCAGGCTACGGGGGACAAATGGGGGTAGTGGGTAGTGATAATTAGGGAAGACTTCCTGGAGGAAAGGAATGTAGAGCAGCGTTGGGAGGGATAGAGTAGGGAGGATATCTTTCACTATAGGCTCCCTCAGGGCAGGGCCTGTGGCTTATTTATTGATATCCTCATAGCCAGCCCTTGGCTTGGTGAACATTTGATTGAATGGATGGTCAAGGTGGGAAGGGCTTTCTAGCTGGGGAGGTCAAAGAGGCTAGGCTCTTACCAGACAGGACGCCTGGGGCCTGAAGAGCCATGGGGATGTGTGGGGCATGGTCCTAGGTGGCCTGAACCCTTTATGTTGAACACTGTGTCATGTGTCTCTGGAGGCCAGGCAGGTAATGTGAATGGGGGGAGGTTTTGGAAAACAGGGAGGGTGAGGACCCCAGCAAAGTGAGGCTTGTACGCTTTTCCTGGATTTCACTGAAACTGGAGGAACACATGGCAACAATACATTGTGCTGGCCAGAAAGGATGTCAGCAAACAAACTAGGTCCCTTGGCTTCCAGTTTTCCACTTCTCATACATTTGAGAGGAGATGTCCTCCTGCCTTTTGCCCTGGGGTCCTTTTTATCCAACTCCATGACTGCAGCTGGGAATTCCCAGGTTGGAACTTGTAGACATGGGGAATGGGGACTGTGGCTATTACACGGGATAATTTTTTTTTTTTTTTTTTTTTTTTTTTTTTTAGGCAGAGTCTCACATTGTTGCCGGGCTGGAGTGCAATGGTGCAATCTTGGCTCACTGCAACCTCTGCCTCCTGGGTTAAAGTAATTCTCCTGCCTCAGCCTCCCAAGCAGCTGGGATTACAGGCGCCCGCCACCACACCCAACTAATTTTTTGTATTTTTAGTAGAGACGGGGTTTCACTATTTTGGCCAGGCTGGTTTCGAACTCCTGACCTTGTGATCCGCCCGCCTCAGCCTCCCAAAGTGCTGGGATTACAGGCATGAGCCACCGCACCCGACTACATGGGATAATTTTAGGTGGTCTTGGCTATGGGGTCTCATGGCTGCCTTGGCCCCCATCTTCCCTTTTAGTCACAGCCAGCTCACATGCTGTACCACACACAGCCCTGGTGAGGAGGCCACTGGGGTAGAGAAGGGAAGCCTCTTCCCAGTGCCACACAGTACATTAGTAGAGGAAATGGGCATGGAGGCCAGGGCACCTGCTCCTGGGCCAGCGTGCATTCCACGAGCCATTTCTTGGTCACCTCTCCAGGGTGCGGTGCCTGCTGAGGTGAGCCAGCCCTTGCTAGAGGGAGTGGGGCAGCTGGGGCCCCAAGCTGTGGACCTTTTAGCCCAGGGGCTGGAGAGTTGGAGAGGGCCTGGGATTGGAGCCCTGCTCTGGCACCCACTCTCTGGGGGCCCTTGGGCCAGCCACTCACCCTCTCCCTGCCTCCTTTCTCTTCTGTGGACACTCAAAGGTGACTTCAGGATTTTGCTATCCTATATGCTATTTTACTCATGATCTATCTATAAGTGGATTCAATTAACATTTATATGTATGGGGTTAAAAGCCTGGCCAACATAGTGAAACCCTGTCTCTACTAAAAGTACAAAAAATTAGCCGGGTGTGGTGGCACGTGCCTGTAATCCCAGCTGCTCGGAGGCTGAGATAGGAGAATCGCTTGAACCTGGGAGGCGGAGGTTGCAGTGAGCCGAGATAGCACCATTGCACTCCAGCCTGGGCAACAAGAGTGAAACTCCGTCTCAATTAAAAAAAAAAAAAAGTAACTTAATATTACTACCAGAGATGCAAAACCATCATTACTAGGCATACATAAAGGGAATTATTAAATTCTAGCAGACACAGTTGTCCTAGACAGTTCTGAACCCCAGGCTTGCTCTCTTTATTAGAAGCACGAGGGAAGCAAGAATTGGAGAGATGCTAAAAACATTAGCATCCAGTGAGACTTTTCCCCACCTAATCTTAAGGACTGAAACAGACATTAAAGCAGATGAATTTTCCCACCAGGTGTTTCACTGTTATTTAATGTTATGGGCCGGCACCGCCTAAAATTGTATAAACTATCAGCCGTCCTCATTCCCTATTTCTAGAGAGACCGGCCTGGGAATGCCCATCTCCTCCCAGGATCTCCAGGTTCAGGAAGGGTGTGATCCAGGACACCCACCTTGTCGATGAAGGCCGTGAACCTGCTGTTGAGGCACTTGATCTGCTCCTTCTCCTCCTGCTTCACGCACTGCGCGTTGGGGTCGATCTCCAGGTTGAGGGGCGTGAGGAGACTCTCGTTGACCGACACGGTGGTGATGCATGGGGGGCTGGGCCCGCACACGCCCCCGGAGCGGTAGCCGAAGCTGCGCCCGCAGGAGCCGGCGCGGAAGCCCCCGCACACGCTGTGGCTGCCGAAGCCCCCGGCGAGGCCGCGGTAGCAGGAGATGCCGCGGTAGGGGGCGGCGGTGATGCAGCAGCAGCCGAGCCGGGGCCCGCAGGCCGAGATGCAGCTGAAGGCGCGGACCCCGAAGGGGGCGCCGAGGCGGGAGGAGAGGCCGGACATGGTGCCGCGGCGGCACGGGCGGGCGGCTGGACTCCAGGCCGGCGCCGCGCCTTATACGGCTGCCCGCGGGCCCGGAGAGGGAGCTCGCCGGCCAGGCGTTTACGAGCTTGGAGGGCTCGGTCCTCGCCCCTCGCGGAGCCGGGAATCAAAGAGGGCCGGACGGCCAGGCCGCCTCCATAAAACGGCGTTCGCCTCCCGCCCGCGCTTTATGGGGCCTGGAAGCGCCTGATCAGCTCAGCCGCTCTTGCGCTGCGGGAGTGCGGATGTAACTCCTCCGCTCGTCGCCCCTCTGCCGGGACTCGGAGCGTTGCCTCGTTGGATCCGGCCCCCACTTGGGTCCCAGTCCCCCTAGCCCTGGTCCCCCGCCGGCGGGGAAGCTTGGCTTTAGTTATCTGCACATCCCTGCACGGTGTGGGGGGGCGCGTGTGTGCGTGCGTGTCGAGAGGGTGGGGCCTCTGAAGTCAGTCCTGCAGGTTCATGTCATGACCTTGGGCAGCCGAATTACCTTTCTGAGCCTCAGTTTCCTCAATGCAAAATAGCGATAATAATAGTAAGCATTGAGGGCTGTCGCCAGGATCTAATGAGATAATAACCAGAAAGCATTTAGGGCCCTACCTGCCACTTAGTAAGAGCTCTGTAAATGTTTGTTTCTTTATCTATTATTTGTTCTATTCTATTGTTAATTTATCATTCATCCTGTGTCCCTTTAGGCAAAAACTTTCTCTTCTCTTCTGTCTATCTCAGGACTCAACTCATACCTCCTCTTCTGGCCAAGTGTCCCTCCTTCCTGTACCTCTCTCCACTCTGCTTGGGCGAGGGGGAGGCAGTTGTTTTATGGAGTGCCCGCAATGTGCCTAGTACTGTGCTGAGGCCTCTTTATACTGTATTGTTTCCTCCAGTTCCCAGGGCATCTTTCTGAGGTGGGTATTACTGTGCCCACCTGATTGGGAAGGTGAGCTCAGGGTGGCCCAGTGACTTGTTTAAGGTCATACATAGATGGCTCCATAGAGGGGCAGAGTTAGAATCTGAGAGGAGACCCCTCTCCCAGGCCCTCCTCTACATGGGTCTCACCCAGGGTCTGAATCTTTGGGGGCTGAATGAGGGTTGAGTTCTTGTTGGCAGCAGGAGCACAGACTGCTGGGTTTTGGGCCCTTGGAGAAATTGGTCGATCCAAGACCTTCCCCTTAACTGAGTCTTGGTCATGGTCACCAACTCTAGAAGGCCATAATCTATTATAAAGGAGGTTAATTATGTGTCTAATTATTGCAGAGGAAACCAGGAGTGTGCACTCAGCAGCCAGCATTAAAGAGAAGCACACAAATCACCCTCAGCTTCCTTTGCTTTTAAATATGAGTTATTATTGTGAAAGCAGCAATTAAATCTTAGAACTCCAGAGGTCATCGGAGCCAGTCCTGGCTTTGAGCTGCCTGGCATCTCATTTCCAGGGAGTGCCCTATGAACCCTTTTCCTGTCTTTTCTGCACTCTCATGGGCTTGGATTCCTTTGGTTCAGCCTTGGTCTGTTTTGCAGCAGCTTAAGGCCAACCTTAGTTCAGTCCTCTGTAGAAGTTGGAGCCCAACTCCACAGGCTTGTGCTTCTTCCCCAGCTTCAGCTGGGAGTCTGTAAGAATTAAAGAAAGAAGAAAGAAACACAAAAGGTGGCTTGCCAGTCAGACAGGTTTATTTTAGAGAAAACAAACATGAGAGGGACATCTGGCTGAGTAAGGTCAGAGGCACACTCTTCTTACAGACTAAGAGTTTTTCAGGATTTAGGGTGGGAGAGTTTATTGGAGGCTTGGACTGTTTCTGTGTCTTTGTTGTGCTTATCTGGGAGGGAGAGCGTGTGTCTGTTTCCAAAAATCTTTCTGCAGCTGCAGGCATGTACCCTGAGGCTGCCTTTAGCTTCCCTATCTTAGTGCACCTGAAGGGAAAGGAATGTGCTTATTCAGGACCACTGTTTTACTAGGGCCCATTGTATGAGGGTGAAGTTTGGCAGTTAACCCATGAGAATTTCCCCCTACTTCCCTGTGTGCCTGAGCTGTCTTTTCTGTGTTTTACTGTCTAGTTCCCAGGGTGTCCTTCTGAGGTGGGTATTATTGTACCCATTTACCTGACTGGGAATGTCTGCTTGTAGTTATCAGTGATTTCCTTGCAATGCATGAGGCTAGAAAGGGAGCTGGAACTGAGAGGGGCGGTGTTTGTCCGAGATGACGGTGCTCCTGCTCTGTTAGTCACCAGTTGTGTGACTAATGCTTGGCTTCAGGATGGTGTATTCTGACTACAATTTTCTTTTGGGAATAAGTAGTATTGAAGGAGTCTTCCCTTGGTGTTTCCTGGACAAGAGAAATTGGACTTAACCTGAAGCATGGGGGATTTAAATTAGACGTATGGAGGCACTTACATGATTCTTGCTTGGATCCCTTTCGGGGGTTTGGTGGGTGGATGGACTGGACTTTCTATGCTATCACAATCGATGAGGATGTTAATAATCAGCCTTCATCCACTCAGATAATTACATGCATTTAAAATCCAGAGAAACAGAAGAGCTGCAGGCTGGGTTGTGCCCGCTAAGAGTACAATGTGAAGGGGCTGGAATGGAGAGGTTTGTCACCTAGATCAGAGTGGTCCTCCACAGTGTTAATGCTCATCCCTGGCCCAGCCTCCGGGAAACGTATGCCTGGTGGTCTTTTTATTATTCTTAGAACTCAGGGGAGAGAAACAGGCTGAAGCCCGAGAAATTTCAGAAACAATTAAGGACATACTTCTTCATAGAGTGGGTTGATTGTCACAAGTGCCAGGGAAGAGGAGGGCTTCTTCATTCTCAGCCGGATCTTCTAGAAATCACCCCCAGCACCTCTTTTATCACCAATATACCAGCCTATCAGTGAAAAGCTAATGTCCTGTTTGGGTTACCATGCCTCTTCTTTAGCCTCCCGGTGGGTCCCAGGGCAGGAAGCAAACATCTACTGAATACCCATCAGGAACAAGGCTCAGAGCATGAAGGAGAGACTGCCTTCCTCAGGCAGTGCAGGCACGCACACAGAGGACCCTGGTGCAAAGCTGTAGGGGGTTTGGCTATAGTGGAGCAATACCATGCAATGGGAGCTTGGGACCAGGGGTCAGAGCAGGGTCCTTGGAGGAGCTGACACTTTGGTTTGGCCTGAAGAAGGTGAGAAACCTGGAAATGCTGAGATGAGAGAGGGGAGGATTCAGGCAGAGGGAATGGTGTCAGCAACGATAGCAAGCCAGGGAGGCCAGAAGATGTGAAGGGAATAGCAGGTCATCTGCTTTGACTGAAAAATAGGAGTTGGTGAGGGCAGGGGAGGCCACACGGTGATATTGTGGATTGGCAGGGTGGGCTTAGAATGTCAAGCAAAGTGCTAGAGGTGCCATGCTCAGAGGTGTGTGAGTAAATGGGGCATGGGGCTCGTACACAGAGTGTATATGTGTAAAAGCGTGTGTGTGCACGCATGTCCGTCTGTGTTCTTCTGGTACCTTTGTTTATCTTGGACACCAGTGTGTCCATTTCAGAAATACATTTCTTCATTCTTCATAGTATAGTGATCAAAAGTGTCTCTGGAATCAGACACATCTGGACTCTGCCACTTACAATGTGGGTGAAAACTTGCACAGAACCTCTCTGAGCCTCTGTTTCTTTTGTATGTAGAATTGAGGTAATAGAACTTGCCAGGGACATGGTAAGGATCCGGTGAGGGGTGTGTAAAGCACTAGCATGCTGCCTGCTGTACAGTAAGTGGTCCGTACATTCTAGCCACTGTTGAGAGCTGTTGTTATTTCACTGCTCTGGTCACCATCCAGACCCCCCAGCCCCCTGCCCTGCTCTTTCAGGTCTGGAGGCTGTGGCCTTTTACACACTGATGCTCTCCTGGCTGGGGACCCCCACTCCCACCCTTCCATTAGGCTCCTGTGGGCCTGTCTCAAAGCTGATGAGACAAGCTCTCTTGAAGGGTACCCCCAATAAAGAGGGAGCCTTTGCAAGATACTGGAGAGCATGGCCCTGTGCTTCTGGTGGAGTTGAGGGAGACACTGTCGGGTGGGGGTGAGGAATCTTGAAGGCACATGGGAAAGGAGGGAGGTGGGTGGGCAGGTGCAGGGATCCAGATACTTGAATCCTCAAACCAGATGCTTACACACATGCTCACTCCATGGCTCTTGTGGCAAGAAGAGCTGAACAAAACTTTTTGGTTGCATGGTTGACTTTTCCACGTCTTCGTAGAGGTAGACACAATCTCCTACTGGCCGTGCCAGGAATCAAGTATCACAGGTTGCCTTTAGGACTTGGCCCTGGGGCTCTGCCTGGGGAGTTTCTGGAAGGGTCTTTCACTTGAAGGAGCCAGGGCCCACCACCCGGAGTGAGGATGGCCTGTCCTTTGTCCCTGGTTGCAGCTCATCTGATGGCCCAAACTGAAAAACTGAGCTTGTGAGCTCAGCTAACGACCTGAAAGGAAGCATCCCAACCTGGCTTCTCCCCAGCTCCACAATTACCTCACAAAGTGTGGAGTCCACAGGCTTTGGCTAACCTTGACTCCTGGGCACTGTCAGCCCTCAGCTGTGGAAGAAATGCTGCCAACATTTCGTAATTGCCTGAGTGTAGGATTTTCCAAAGCCCCATCTTGATGATGTTACCCCAGGAGGGAGGAGAAACGGCTGAAATTTCCCAAGCCCATAAAGGTGACAATATGGCCTCTCCACATGGGGAAGCAGACAGACCCAGGTGTCCGGGTTTATAAAAGGTGCTAGCAGTAAGGGAGAGGTCAGAGTCCTTCTCTTCTTCCTCTTGCTTCATCTTCTCCAGCAGAGAGCTGCCATGACTTGTAGAATGTCTTGCCTAGAGCGGAGTCTGAGTGGAGTCTGCAAATCTAGGTCCTGTGGGACCACTTGGAGATATGGTTACAACCTCACCCTTAGCTGCATCTTGCGGGCCCTGGCCTGATTGCTGCTGCATCACGGCTGGCCCCTGCTACCACGGCCTCACTGGGGGCTTTGGCACTGGCTCCTGTGGACACAGATTCAGCTACCACTCTGGCAGCACGTGTGGGCCCAGCACTGCCTGCATCACCATCGTGTTGGTCAACAAGAGCCTCGTCACACCCCTCAACCGAGAGACTGACCCCAATATGCAGTGCATAAAGCAGGAGGATAAGCAGATCAAGTGCCTCAACGGCAGGTTTGCTGCCTTCATCCACAAGGTGGGTGTCCTGGATCACACGCTTCCTGAACCCCTACCATGTGCACAGCCAGGGCTGGGCACTGAGGAAACAATCAGAGGCAGGCAAGTCTCTGCCTACCTGAGATCCCAGTCTGATGGGAGAGGAAGACAGACAGACAGACAGACAGACAGACAGACAGACAGACAGACAGACACAGTTTGGCAATTTCTTATGAAGTTAAATGTGCACTTATCAAATGATGCAGCAATTCCACTCCTGGGTATTTACTAAGAAAAAACAAAAACAAAAACAAAAAACAGATCTGTACAGAGACTTGTATATGAATTTTATAGAAGACTTATTTATAATAGCCCCAAATTGGAAACAACTCAAATGTGTACCAGCAGATGAATGGATAAACAAATTGAGATACAGTCATATAATAAAATATCATTCAGCAACAAAAAATAATGAACTAGATTCATGACACAACATAGATAATCTCAAAAACATTATGCTAAGTAGAAACATTGAGATACAAAGAATATATACTGTATACTTCTATTCATCTGAAGTTCTACAACTAGCAATACTAATCTACAGTGATAGAAATTAGATCAGTGGTTGCCTGGGATGGGATTGGGAAGCTGATGGCAAAGAGGCATGAGGAGACTTTCTAAGATAATGGAAATCTATATTTCCATTCAGTGGTGATTATATTGGAGCATACATCTGTCAAAATTTGTTGATCTGTACTTGGCAATTTCTTATAAAGTTAAACATGCACTTTATGTGTGCACTTTATTGAGATATAATTGTATGCAAATATCTCAATAAAATTGATAAAATAATGATTTAAAATGCATAAGATACTTAGAAATAAATCTAATGAAAGTGTGAAAGGCTTATACCTAGAGAAATATGAACATTATACAAGATGTTATAGGAAAGGAAAGATAAAGAAGACTTAATTAAATGAAGAGCTATACCATGTTCTTAGGAAGCTTTATTATCATAAATATGTTAATTATCCTTAAACTGATCTGCAGAGTTGATGCAACAACACTCAAATTCCAAACAAGGATTTACATAATTCTTGACAAGTTGATTCTAAAATTTATGGGGAAGAACAAAGGTCAAGACTAGCTAAGGAATGATGAAAAGGAAAACAAAGGTGCTCTTCCTTTCAGGGAGGATAATGTATTGTGGAGTTGTAGTGATTCAGAAAGTATAGTACCCA
This sequence comes from Aotus nancymaae, assembly GCF_030222135.1. Lineage (NCBI taxonomy): Eukaryota > Metazoa > Chordata > Mammalia > Primates > Aotidae > Aotus > Aotus nancymaae. The sequence continues at coordinate 36,094,002 of NW_026988428.1, forward strand.
CGCAGGAATAGACAAATTGACCAATGGAACTAAATAGCCCCTAAATTTATAAATAAATAAATAAATAAATAAATAAATAAATAAATGATTTTGTTGTATAATAGAGGGGGTATGTAGTGAAAAGGACTATGCATTGGTTATCCACATGTAAAAAATAAAATTAGATTCCTGTTTTCTCTTATACACAAAATCAATTTCAAACTAATTTAAAACACAAATGTCAAAGCAAAACTTTAAGGGTTTTAGAAGAAAGATTGGAGAGTATTTTTCTTACTTTGGTGTAGAGGATTTTTAAACAAGGCACATAAAATGCTTAACATAAGAGATTGATAAATTAGATTACATTAAAACTAACAACTTTATTTTTCAAAATAGGTGATAAAAAGATAAGCTGTAAACTTGAAGAAAATACTTGTGGAATATATAAATGATGTACTAGTAATACTCCAAAATATAAAGAACACTTATAGTCCTCCAGAATAAGGCAAAAACTCATTAGAAAAAAACGGAAAAAAGAAAATGAAATATACATGTAATAGACATTTAAAGAGATCTTAAACTTTAACAGTAATCATGAAAATACAAAACAAGACCGAAAATGAGATTGCATTATTTAATTGTTGAAAATTAAGACACATTAAAGAGGATATGAATCTTTTTCATGTTGCTGAGCAAAGTATGAATTGTTATAACAACTTTGGAAAATAATTTTGTATTATAAAGTTAACACCTTTATAAGATACTAACCATCTTATGAGTCAGAAGTTCTGTTTGTAGTTGTACACAAATTCTCATGTACGCCCATTGGAGGACATGTAGAAAAATGTTCACAGCACTACCTTTGTAAGAGAAAAAAATAAAACAATAATAGAATTACATAAAGTGTGGTATAGTCACATAATGGAATTCTGTATACTATAATGGAGGAATACTAGCTACATAATGTTGAATAAAACAAGACCCTGTGTGACATCCTTTTTATAAAAAAATGAACAGAAAACTGAAACAAATAGATATTTAGGCATATGCGTGTATATGATAAAGAAAAACAAAGGAATTATATAACTTTAGGAAAGCAGTCACCTCTGGGGTGATTAGGAGAGGACAGGGTAGGGAAGGAGCATGAAGCTAGATGTAAATTACTAGTAAGGTTTTAGTTTTGGGATCAGTAAGTGGGTTCATGAGTATTTCATTTTCATTGTATTATTAAATAAGGTAACATGCTAGTTATAAGAAATAAACTTAAAACATAAGGACATAAGTTGAAAGTAAAAGAATGTGTTAAGGTGATTGGTTAGATCAGAGTGCATTACACACAGTAGAAGTAAATGATTTTTCCATGAAACTTATTTCAGTATATGTGTGTGTATTTGTATGTAGGTAGTGATTCATGATACAACTTATATTTCTCATTTAGAGTCGAGTTTAAAAAACAGTTTGACAACTAGTACCCCAAAGAACTTCTTGCTGAGGTCCACCAGCAGATATGTATAAGCAAGTTCATGACAGCCTTGTTATAACCAAAACAAAAATCACATGTGCTACCTAGAGGAAAATGGATACATGTATGTATGTGTGTGTGTATATGTATAGTCGTACATTGGAATACTATGCAGCACTGAGAAATAAAACCACATGCATCAGAAAGCTGAATTTCAAAACTAGAATGTTGAGGAAAAAGCAAGTCACAGAAACGTACGAGGTGTAATTCTATTTATATAAAGCTTAAAGGTAGGCAAAACTCAATGCTAGTTTTGAGTAATAATGACATAGTAATAAAGAAAAGAAAGGGAATGACCAACATAAACCCCAGGACAGTGGTTACTTTGGGGATCAGATGGGATTAGAGATGGATAGAGATGGATCAGCAAGAATCCTGCAGGGGGCTTTGAAGGTACTGGTGAGTACACAAGGATTTGTTTTATTATTGTTGCTAGTTAAATCAATAAATGTAGGTTTTGCATACTCTTTTGCATGCATGAGAAATTTATAAAACAAATGGAAAAATGCTCTCAGTGGCTTGTGCTCTCTAGTTCCTACGCACTCCTACAGGTTAAAGTCATTGCCTCACCCAAGATCTCCTACCAAGTCTTGAGACTGGCATCCCCAGTTCTAATTTCTTGCCATCCTGTCAATCTTCTGCACTGCTCCTAGACAATCACATCTTGTGACAGGCCACTCTCCTGCTCAAACACCCTCTGTGGCTCCCCAGTGCCCATCCAGAAGCCCGAGCTCCTCAGCTCCTCACATTTCCTTCACCTGAGGTAGTCTTCCCCTCTTCCACTTTCCTTTAAGTTCTACTTCAGCCCAGAAACTTTTATTTTCCCATCTGGGATCACAGTATAGCCCCCTTCTACCCCATGCCTCTGAGGCCTCCTGGGTGGAACTCTGTGACTGTAATGAGGTGAGGTCACAGAGCCCCCAGAAAGAAAAGGCTTAGTCCTCAGTGGTAAGGATTCTGGGAGCTCTTGGGCTGGAGGGCTTCGAGGCTCAAGAGAGCTTGGAGAAGGCCATAGTTCTTACACCATGGTGAGACTCATCCATGCGGCTCCCTGGTCACATGGGGATGAGGTGTCTTGGACTCCACCCAGATCAGCTGGGCATCAGCTTTTGGGAACAGAAGCAGGAAAGTGGGCAGAGATTGAGATGATGTTTTGAGGTCAGTTCCTATCTGTTTCCCCCAACACCATCTGCTCTGGAAGGAAGTTTGCAACAGGCTGGCGTGAATAGTTCTTGCTCTCTGGGTTGAGGGGGTGTGTATGACCTTGGTGGAGAGCACAGAGCACGGGCTTAAAATGCAGTCTGGTTCAACTGTTGGGTGGCAGGGCCACTCACTCCCCTCTTGCCACGTGGTGGTTGGAATGAGCCCGTTTGCCTGAGGAAAGACAATGGGAAAAGTCACATCCACCCTGGCCAACTTCATGGGTGGTTGTGAGGCCCCGGTGAGATGGTGGAGCAAAAGCCTGTGAAAAGCAGCAGGCACTGCGCAAGTGTGAGTTACTGTTCCCTGGCTGTTCGTGTATTGAATGCATATGCGGGGCGAGGTGCAAGAAGGGAAAGGGTCCCCTGATTTCATAGACAGCACTTCCCATGGTGACCTTGGGTTTGGGGAAGAAGCTAGAATCTAGATCACTGTCCCTGTTTCTGATTAATGGCATTCAACTTAGGACATTGCTTCCTAATCTTAGAATTTTTTTTTTTTTTTTTTTTTTTTTTTTTTGAGACAGAGTCACACTCGGTCGCCCAGGCTGGAGTGCCATGGAGCGATCTTGGCTCACTGCAACCTCCGCCTCCCGGGTTCAAGCAGTTCTCCTGTCTCAGCCTCCCAAATAGCTGGGACTACAGGCGCCCACCACCATGCCTGCCTAATTTTTGCATTTTTGGTAGAGATGGGGTTTTACCATATTGGTCAGGCTGGTCTCGAACTCATGACCTCAGATGATCCATTCACCTTGGCCTCCCAAAGTGCTGGGATTACAGGAGTGAGCCACTGTGCCCAGCCCTAATCCTAGTTTTTAAAATGTGTTTTTAAAATTAGGAATTATTGAATTTCATTAAATGTTTTTTATACTAATCTACTAATGTAGATTAGTAAAAAAATTTGCTAATGTAGATGGTTATTTGTGGTAAACTACAATAATCAATTTCCTACAGTTTAACTTTCCCTGTTCCTGGGATAAACCTATGTGATCTCTGTCCCAAAGCTCCCTTCAACAGATCGCTCCCCTGTGTTGCTGCCCTTCCTGCCTGAGTTCAGGCTTTCTTTGGCATCTCCTGGCCCCATAGGGACAAGGCAAGCTCATTGTGTTCTTTCAGCAACCCTTGGGGATAGGAAAAATGATCACTTCCACTTGACAGTTGGAGAAAGGGGTGCCCAGAGAGGCTAGGTGACCACCAGTGACAGCAGGTGAATGGGTGGCCCTGTCTGCCCTCCTTACCTCCTGACCACATCTCCCCTCTGCCACCCACTCCACAGTGTGAGGAATTAAAGGCAACCATGCAGAAACACATGCAGAGCCTGAGGCCCAGCAAGGAGGATCTGAATGGGCTTAATCAGGCCATCCAGCAGCTGACTGTGGAGGTGGGCAGTGCTGAGAGTCAGGTGAGAGGTGGGAGTGGGGGGCAACAGAGTGGCCACGGCGGGATGGTGACCATTTATGACACCTGCCCCTCCCCACCGACCCTTTGGATTAGATGGCTAGACTTTCTCCTAGTGAATGTCTGAGCACACAGGAGTGCAGCTGCCTGTGTATGACATGTTTACCTTTGCCTAGGACCCTGTGCACTTTATGCAAGTAATGAACATGTAGGTACATCTGTATCAAGACATGTGCTTGTTTGTACATCATTATCTTTTTGCTTGTGTATGTTCATTTTTATGTCTGTGTTTTGTGTTTTCCTTACTCAGCATTAAATTTGAACTCGTCTTCAGAAATTGCAAGATATTACCTAGAAACCCAGTTTTCTGGGTTCTCTTTCAAAATGTGGAGATCTGGCAATGTTCAGTTATCATTCTCAAATGGTAGCATTTAGCTAGAGAAGAGAGGCCTCTCTCATCTCCCTCTTCTTCACACAGGGTATAGGCCCCCTTGTGTGCCGCAGTCCCCACCACTCCCAATCGCATCCTTTGGGTGTGAGGCAGAGGGTCCCTTGCCATTTATCACCACCCTGGTTGCATGTTATTATCCTTGAAGAAGAGAAAAGGTGCTGGGTCAATGTCACTGAAGTAGAGTAACGGAAGTCTGAAAATGTGAAAGAGGTCCTGGTGATTTCAGGAAATGGGAGAGGGCAGATGTTTTCTGTGGAACTTGGGTACTCCTGATACATATTTAGCATTCAGCCTTCGCCTTTTGATACTTCCAGCCAGGCCCCTTCAGGCATTTGCATTTGTGAGCCTTAATAAGGAGCTGGTCCCCCAGGATGCTTTCTCCCATTCTCTTTTAGCCTCCTCTCTTACCCCACCCCTCCCCCAGCTCTTTCACACCCCCACTGGCTCAGGTCTCACACCAGGGAGGGAAGGGCTCCTGTTCCTGGTCTTTTCTTGCTTTCTGCAGATGCAGGTGTCTCAGGCTGGGAAAGATATTCATGGAGAGGCTTTCCCTTGTGCAAGAATAAGTGACTCTGTGGAGGGAGAAGCTGCTGAGGTTCTGAGGGGACAGAGTGACTGGGTGGACTGTCATGGTTCAGGCTCCCTCCAGCCACAGCTGCTCTGGTTTCCCAAGCAGCAAATTAAGATCTTCACCAAAGTCTTAATATTTTTCCTCCTGGAGACTATAAACTCTAGGCTCCTGTGAGGAATGGATATTCTTCTTGCTAGTTTTCCTTAGGAAACAACAACCACAGCATTACCTGCAAGAGCATTGGATGCTCCCGGGATCCTAGCTCATATTAGAAGTTTCTCCACACTAGATGTAAAAAGCTCTCTCTCAGCCATCCTAGGTGTCTGGTTTCAAATCTTCACCCTGAAAGTAGACAGGTGGGCAGGTTCTTCCACCTTGCCATGAAGACACACAAACACAAGCTTTGGAACAGGTGTGCTCACTCCTTGCAATCATGGACAATCTCCAATCCCTCATTGGCCCTCTAGCCTCAGAGAAAGGTCTGGATCTTTAAGGGGGAAGGAGCGAGGGCCAAGAATGTTCTTCTGTCCTTGATCTGCCCTGCACCCCCCAAGTCCTGTGAACTAGAGATAGCCAAGGACCTGCCAGCTCTGCAGGAGGAGGGTGGCTCTGGCAGTGCCATCAGCAAGCTGGCCTGGCTGGAGGCTACCCTGCAGCAGGCTAAGCAGACTGTGGCGCAGCAGCTGTGCGAGTACCAGGAGCTGATGATCATCAAGCAGGGCCTGGACTTTGAGATTGCCGCCTACCACAAGCTGCTGGAGGGTGAGGAGAGTGGGCGATGGCTGGGCTGGGAAGTGCTTCAGATGTGGCTGTGGTGAGGAGTGCGGGGGCACAGGGCAGCTACCACCCTCAACAGTCAGGGAAGGGTGAGGAGAGATGAGCTGGGTATCCAGGGACTTGTTCCTCTAGAGCTAGTTTTCTCTCACCATCTTACAGCACTTTGAACAAAAGGTCCTAGCTGATGGCACCTGCGATGGGGTGACCCATAGTCATCCACCCCAGTATCAGAGACCAGGGGCCGTTTGTCCATGGAGACAGCAGCAGGGACCAAGGCCTAGCCAGTGGGAATAAGATCCCTGTGTGAAGTACCTTCTTTTCAACTCTGCCCCTCTCCCCAGGCCTGGGGAAGGTGGGGTTACATGACCAGGTGGGGTTTGGCTTTTAACTCAGTAGACAACAGTAGGATACAAGGGCTGATACACGGGCACATTGCCTTGATCACATCCTTCACACCTCACAAAACCCTGGCAGGGAGATCCTATTATCCCCATTTTACAGATGAGGACACTAAGTCTCAGAGAGGCTAAGTGACAGCTTTAGGGACACACAGGTAGAGTGAGTGAGGCTTGAACACTAGTCTTCAGATGATGGAGCTATCTGCTCTGGGGTCTCCTTTAAAAGTTGAAAAATGTCACGGTCTCACCTTCCAAGATCAAGTCAGGCCAAAGAAAGTGCGGGTTTTTGTTTTGTTTTTGTCTTCCCTTTCCTCCAAAAAGTCATCAACAAAAGTGAGTTATGTGAATTTAAGGCAGGAGGGATCAGAGCGCGCCAGGGAGCTCGCAAGGTGGAAGGACTGCTGTCTGGGAGGGTCAGGAGTGTGTGTCCTGGGGAATGCAGAATATGAAACCTACTGCTAAATAGGTGGACTCACCTGCTTTCTCCTTCTTCCCGCAGGCGTGGTCTGGGATTTGGGTAAGCTGGCGTCGGATCTTATCTTAATATCTTATTTTCCTTATTCTCTCCTTCCCCGTCTACACCTTGGCGTGCTTCCTTTTGAGAAGGCAGAAGGGATGTGTTTCTGTTCCTGTGACTGTCAGCTCCCTCTGTGCCTCTCCTTTGGTCAAGGGCTATATCTTCTCTTGGGGGTAACTCTGTAGGTGTGGGGAAGGGAGTCCTGTAGTCTGCTCTTTGGGGAGGGGTCTGTGTACCTGTTCCTTTGGGGGAGTTTGTACATTCGTCTCCTGGTGGGGAGGAGGGTCTGTGTCCTCTGGAGGAAAAGTCAGCATGTCTGTCTTCTGGGGACGGGGGCTGGGGGGACGGGAGGGCTTTCCTGGTTCGCCTTCCGCTCAGTCCGGCCCCGCCCCGGGCCCCGCCTCCCTGCCCCAGCCCGGGGCCCCGCCTCCCTGCCGCAGCCCCGGGCCCCGCCTCCATGCCCCAGCCCCGAACCGGCTCCGGCGCCCTGGAGACGAGCGCCCCTGGCGGAGGCTGCGCGCTCTGCGGCTCCCCCGGCAGTGTCGCGGGCTTCAGCTGCCGCGGCTCTCACAAATGTTGAACCGTTCCTGCCTAGCTCCAGAGAAGACAAGGAACCCTCAGCTTCTGCCCTAAAGACTTAGCCCTCTTTTCTTAGATGCCCCCTCCCATAGAGCTGACCCTACAACATCTTTCCTTTTTCCTCCTACACCGGAGCGTGAGGTGTGGGAGCACGGCTTACAGAACCGTGACTGACCATCCCCAGTGCAGATGGCCTGGATGCTGGTGCCATTGGGTAGACGTGGCCTGTGACTAACCTGGACCAAGAACCCTGGCCCTCTGAACTGCCGCCACCCCTTCTTTCCAGGGACTTTTCTGCAATAAAAAGTTGTGCAGTGGTCTGAGCTGCCAGGAGTTTAAACCTGGATTCTCCGGGCTATTCCCGGAGCACAGGCAAACCTGGTTGTGTGGAGGGGTCAGGGCAGGAACGGTACCAGGAAGCAACCTCCTCCCTTCCTGGTGTGAGGGTCTATGTGACTTAAATGTATAGTGATTCGATATTATAGAACCAGGGTCTTTAGGATGGGGAGTGCAGAGTCTGGGGGAGAGCCAGAGAAGTGGTCCATTCATGCAGAAGGGTCTAGCCTGGGGCCCACAGACAACTTTTGGGCAGCAGGGCTGAGAATTCCATTCTTCATCCATTCATTCACTCCACACATACTTACTGAATGGCCTCATAGTGCTTGGTACAGGGGACACGATGGCGAGGAAGACACTCTGGGACCCCTGGAGATGAGGTTCTGGAGGGGGCAGGTGGGCCATAGATAAGGAAGCTGAGCAGAAACAGAAAATGGTGGGATGGGGACTGGGCCAGTGCCTTCTACCACCTTGATGGGGCACTTGAGGACAGGTGGCCTTTGCAGATGGGGAGCTGGAGGGATATGAGCACAGTTGGGTGGCCCAAGCCTGGGTTCTGGTTTAACACACAATTGGGCCACACAGTTGTGTTAATATGATCTGGTGGTGGGCAGGGGAACAACACACTATGGTGGAGGAAAGTGTGGGCTGTGGAATCAGAGGGAGGCTCCGGTTCTGTCTCTACTTCAGATCTAGGGTGTAAGTTGGTCTGAGTTTTTACAAGGCATTGGACTTTGGGGGTCAGAAGGTAGACCAGTCTAGGGAGTTGGGTGGCTAGAGAAAGGCTGGATTTCTACCACGCAGCCCAAGAGAAGCTTCTGTACAGTGAGCCCACATTCCTTTTTATTGCATAAAATTACATCATCAATGCAACAATAGTTTCTGCTTTCCATGTCTCTGGGTGGGGCTAAAGTGCGTCATTGGCCAGAGGCCTGGGCTTTACCTTTTAAGGCACTCTAGTGCCAGAGTGTCTGCTGTGTTCTTCTGGGTTCTGCCCAGAGGACAGGTATGCAAAAGGCCCTCTTCCTGTGTAAACAGAAAAGTCTCATGCAAGAGGAATGGGACTGAAACTTGGCTGGCAGGCTGCCACCCTCCTGGGTAGGGGGTATGGCCCCACTGGGCTCACACATCAGCCCTGGTTGATAAACTCTGACCTGCCAACACTCACAAATGCAAACCAGCTGCCTGAAGATTCTTTCAAGATTCTTTAGTCTAGCTCTGTGCTCCTCGCATTTTGCTAGGGGGTCATGAGGTTCTGTGATATTCAAGGCCAATTTTCTCCAGCTTCTGCTGTGATGATCATGTCAACAAGGGAACTTTGTGGGAATTGTAGGCAGGATCTAGGATGTACATTCTGCAACCTGTGTCACCCAGGACTGGTTGCTCACATCCACCCCTGACCCCTCGCTTTTTTTTGAGATGGAGTCTCGCTCTGTTGCCCAGCCTGGAATGCAATGGCGTCATCTTGGCTCACTGCAACCTCCGCTTCCTGGATTCAAGCGATTCTCCTGCCTCAGCCTCCTAAGTAGCTGAGATTACAGATGTGCGCCACCATGCCTGGCTGATTTTGTATTATTATTATTATTATTTTAGTTGTCAAGTGATCCTTTATTGAAATATCTTCCTTTGTGCTTCTTAACTAGCTGGGCTTTCCACAGCACCACTGTTGATGTCATCTATGATGTCATGAGGGTGGTGGCCATCAGCATTACAGTCCACAGACTGGGCAGTCCCCAGGATCTCTTTAATGGTTCCAGACAGTTCTGTGGGTAAAGATCAGTGCTGCATCTGTTGAGCAATGTTGACGATCACATCAAAAATGATATTTACACTGTGTTTGGTGTTTTTCTGTTTCTTTCTGTCTCTGGTTGGTTCCTTGAGGGCTTTGATGATCACAGCAGAGGCAGAAGGCACCACTCAATCTGGGCCTGTCTGTTCTGAATGGTCAGTTTCACTGTAATCCTCAGGCCCTTCCAGTCACCCATTGCTTTGGCAATGTCATCATCAACTTTTTTGGAGACAGACCCAGGGGCTGATCTTGGCGGCCAGCGCAGGAGTGGCACTGACTTCACCCCCAGTGCACCTCAGGTATATGACTTTGATCTCACTGGGGTCAAACTTCGGCAGCACGAGGGAGGCAGCTGGTGTCAGATGAACCCGGATTCAGGTTGACCAAAGGAAGTTGCACTTTGGCCTCCTCCAAGCCGAAAGCTGAAAGTGATTTTGTATTTTTAGTAGAGACGGGGTTTCACCATGTTGGTCACGCTGGTCTCGAACTCCTGAACTTGTGATCTACCTGCCTTGGACTCTCAAAGTGCAGGGATTACAGGTGTGAGCCGCCACGCCTGGCACATCTTCCCTTTTTAAACACTGAACCTGGACTTGACTGATGTCAATCCAGAAGATCCCAAGGGCTTTGGGGTCAGGTTTGAATTTCTTCCTGGGCCAGGGCCATGTGGGTCACAAGCAATTTTGTGCTTTGGAGACTAATTCCCTGAGAGGCTCCCCTGGCCATGGGCCACATTCCAGCTCGGGGTGGGAGGAAACTGCCCGGTGCATTTATGGAGAGTCATTCACCAGCCCATTTATAAGCATCGTGAGTCGGGGTGGCTTCTGATGGGAGGAGGACTGTCCTCTGTTCAGTATTGCTTCTTAGCGGAAGGGCACCATGAGGCGTGAGTCCTCTGTTGGCTCTCTGTGACTGCCTCACAGTTCATTGTACTTAAACATGTCAGAGGCTGACTTAGCTGTGATCATGTCTCTATCTGAGCCCCTGGAGGGCAGTGAAGGTCTCATCCATCCCTAGGGTCTGCCTCAGAGCAGATGTGACAGGGCTGAGGCTGCATGGTCCTGGTTGGTGTGCCTGTCCTGAGATGTATTGGGCCCTGTTTTTGACCATTAGCATGTTGCATCCTGCATAACCCCTTTGCAGTCTCTTGTGGAATCTAAATGCAGTCCTTCCCTCTGTGATTTCAGCTGCAAAATACCAACCAGACCAGCCTGAAGTAATGAAGGAAGGGCCTGGATCCTGTTCCCAGTCTTGTTCTTACCTTGACCACACTTTTCACCTATTTCTGGGCCTCAGTCCTGCTCTCCTCTAGATTTAAATCGTGAAGATCCATTTTTCCCTTTATTTAATTTTAAATTTATTTTTGTAGAGATGAAGTCTTGCTCTATCACCCAAGATGAAGTGCAGTGGCAGGATTATAGCTTACTGCAGCCTTGAACTCCTGGGCTCAAGCAATCCTCCTGCCTCAGCCTCCCAAAGTGCTGGGATTACAGGTGTGAGCCACTTGCCTGGCTCCATTTTCCTTATTTTCTTCCCTACTTAGTCCCTCTGAGCCAAAGAGTAGCTGCAAAATAGAATAGTAGCTATCAGAGAGTTGTTTGAGAAAGATATTGCTACATGTAAAGTGCTTAAAGCATAGGGAGTTATATATGTCTAATTATTATTTCACTTACTGGAATTCTTTGGAAGAGTTTGGAGCCCCTTTAAAGAAAGCTCTACAAAGTCTAAGTCCAGCTAAACTCCCTCTGCCCCACCTGGAGTGAGAGTGACAGTAGGGCAGGAGGAATAAGTAGGGATGCCTAGGGGTTACAGCAAGGGCTCCTTAGCCAGGGGGCACCTCCCTGGTAATGACCCCCAGCAGCACCCGCCCATCACTACTCCCACTTTAACCCCATTCCCCATTGGTGACCCCAGCCTCACAAGCACACGTGTCTACCCGTGTGCCCACACTGCACTCATATTCACATGTACCCTTTCCTTCTTTCTTTCCTTTCTTTCTTTCCCTCCCTCCCTTCCTTCCTTTCTCTCTTTCTTTTTCCTTCCTTCCTTCCTCCCTCCCTCCCTCCCTCCCTCCCTTCCTTCCTTCCTTCCTTCCTTCCTTCTTTCTCTCTCTCTCTCTCATTCTCTTTCTCTCTCTCTTCCTTTCTTTCTTCAGATTTTCTCTCTTATTGCCCAGGTTAAAGTGCAATGGCATGACACTGCAACCTCCGCCTCCCAGGTTCAAGCAATTCTCCTGCCTCAGCCCCCTTGAGTAGATGGGATTACAGGCACCTGCCACCATGCCTAGTGAATTTTTTATTTTTATTTATTTTTTAGTAGAGATGAGTTTCTCCATGTTGGTCAGGCTGGTCTCGAACTCTTGACCTCAGGTGATCCACCCACCTTGGCCTCCCAAAGTGCTGGGATTACAGGTGTGAGCCGCCGCGCCTGGCTAAATCTCCCCTTTTCAGCACATAGCACACACAGTCACACACATAATCACACATTTAGAAACCCTCACCATCTCTCTCACATGCACGTGTTTCCACACAGGTGCCTGGAATATGCATGTACCTGGATGCAATCATATTGTTCCACTCACAGCTACCTGTAGACATGGAGCAACGCAGAATGAATATACAGTCAACAAGTGCATACACTGCATAGTTGCATGAGACCTGGACCACGCATTTCTCTCTAGCTCCTAGTCCTGTCCCACCTCTCCCAAAGAATAATAGAGCTTTAAATTGGTAAAGGATGTTAGCAGCCACCTAATCCAAACATTGTATTTCATTAGCAGATACACTAAGGCCCAGAGAGGGGAGGTGACCTGCTAAAGGTCACACAGTGAGATGTTCCTTTTCTTCACCACTCTGCACCAGGGGCATCATGTATTTGATTCATTCCCGCCTTGCTCCTCTGCCCATGTCTGTGCAGGAATGGGAACCTAGAAATTGGTGAGGGATGTGTGGCCGGAGTAGGAAGGAAGACAGGGTCAGAGCTAGAGGGAAAGTGAGGGAGTGAAATATGGCAGGTCTCTAAGGCCCAGCTGGGCTGATGACGCCAGTGAGACGCAAGGGTGGGGAAGTTGGCAGAGGTGAGAAGTTCATCAGGACTGGAGTTGCAGTTGGCTTCTGAGCTAGGGAGGGATGGAGCTGGTGTCTGGACTCCAGACAGGGGCTGCTGCTGCTGCTGCTTGTTTCCTTTATTTTTTTGAAACAGAGTCTTGCACTGTCACCCATGCTGGAAGGGAGTGGTGCAAACATGGCTCAATGTGTAGCCTCACCTCCTGAGCTCAAACTGTCCTGCTTCAGCCTCCTAAGTAGCTGGGACTATAGGTGCACACCACTTCGCCAGCTAATGCTTTTATATTTTGTAGAGATGGAGTCTCACCATCTTGTCTGGGCTGATCTCTAACTCCCGGGCTCAAGCAATCTTTTCACCTTGGCCTCCTGAAGTGTTGGGATTATAGTGTGAGCCATTGCACCCAGCCTAGGGCCAGCTTCTGAGCTGTGTGATGTCACAGAGCTGTGTGATGTTACAGCATAAAGGGTGTGAATGATCGATGACAAATTCTGGAACTTTCCAGGATTCTGTCCTGCTAAAAATTTCATCAGAGGTGGCCGAGAGACCTTGGTTTGATTCTACCTTTTACAAGAGACTTTGTATTTTTAGTCTAGATGCTTTTGGTCTCTTAATATTCTTAATCATCTCTAGTGTCCAGAAGGGTAGAGGTGTGAGACTTCCATTTCTGCTGCATTTTCTGGGCCTCAGACTGGAAGTTTAGAGATTCACTCTGGTGTAAAGATGTATGTTCAGGGTGGCAGCCACCTGGTGCTGGTGGCGTCCTACAACGGCAGGCCGCCATGCATGTGCCCCAAGATCAAGCAGGAGGTGATCGTCTCGTGCACCCACTTGGGCGCTGGAACCCTCTCAGCAATGACCATCGGCCAGCTACACACGACTTCCCCCTGGGGCGGCAGCTCCCCAGCAGGACTACCCTGACCCTGGGTCCTGAGGAATTGCTGAGAGGGGGTGTCACCCTGCCCTACTGCTTCCCCCTAGCTTCCATCCCCACCCGGGGCCCAATTACTCATCCTTCCTGCCTGACCAGATGCAGCCACAAGTCCCACTGCTCCATTACCAAGAGCCCATGCCAGCCGGTTCCCACATGCTGGAGGAGCCCAAGCTGAAGAGGGCAAGGCAATTGTGGCCCCGGAAAAGGACCGCCACCCACACTTGTGATTACACGGGCTGCAGCAAAACCTACACAAAGAGTTCCCATCTCAAGGCACACCTGCGAACCCACACAGGTGAGAAACCTTATCACTGTGACTGGGAAGGCTGTGGGTGGAAATTTGCCCGCTCAGATGAACTGACCAGGCACTACTGTATAAACATACTGGGCACCGCCCATTCCAGTGCCAGAAATGCCACTGAGCCTTTTCCAGGTTGGACTACCTCACCTTACACAGGAAAAGGCATTTTTAAATCCCAGACAGTGGATATGACCCACATTGCCGGAAGAGAATTCAGTATTTTTTACCTTTCACATTGTCTTCCTGATGAGGGGAGGAGCTCAGCCAGAAAGCACTACAATCATGATCAAATTCCCAACTGAGTCAATTTGTCAGTGGATAATCAGGAAAAATGAGGAATCCAAAAGACAAAAGCAAAGAACAGCTGAGGTCTGTGATCGGATCTTCTTTCATTCCAATTCTAAATCCGACTTGAATATTCCTGGACTTACAAAATGCCAAGGGGGTGACTGGAAGTTGTGGATCTCAGGGTATAAATTATATCCGTGAGTTGGGGTAGGGAAGACCAGAATTCCCTTGAATTGTGTATGGATGCAATGTAAGCATAAAAGATCGCCTTGTATTCTCTCTACTTTCTAAAAGCCATTTTTATGATGTTAGAAGAGGAAGAAATTCAGGTACAGAAACATGTTTAAATAGCCTAAATGATGGTTCTTGGTGAGTCTTGATTCTAAAGGTACCAAATGAGAGAGCCAAAGTTTTCAAACTGCTGCAAACTTTGACCAGGAGCATCTATATTTGTCTTCTGATCTACATTTGTGACCTAAGCCAGATAATACACCTGGTTTACTTCTTTACCATTTTTATGCAGACAGTCTGTTATGCACTGTGGTTTCAGACATGCAATAATTTGTACGATGGTTTATTCCCAAGTATGCCTTAAGCAGAACAAATGTTTTTTTCTATATAGTTCCTTGCCTTAATAAATATGTAATATAAATTTAAGCAAATGTCTATTTTGTATACTTGTAAACTACAAAGTAAAATGAACATTTTGTGGAGTTTGTATTTTGCATACTCAAGGTGAAAATTAAGTTTTAAATAAACCTGAAATATTGAAAAAAAGATGTATGTTCAGGGAGTCACCTTGGCCCATAGTGGGGCGGAGCTGTCATTTCCCCCATCCCTACCTCATCAGTGTTTGGTGAACACTTCCATGCATGAAGGTGCTGAGCAGCCCTTGGTAAACATGGAGATTTCTCTGTGTACTTGTGATCTCTGATCATAGATACAAGTGTCATAAGAGGTTGGCCATAAGAGGCCCTGATCCCTGGAGGGACTTCTACTTTACATCCTGCAAAAGAATAATACTAATGATTAAAAAAGAATAGAGGGCCGGGCATGGTGGCTCACGCCTGTAATCCCAGCACTTTGAGAGGCCGAGGCTGGTGGATTACGAGGTCAAGAGATCGAGACCATCCTGGTCAACATGGTGAAACCCTGTCTCTACTAAAAATACAAAAAATTAGCTGGGCATGGTGGCGCGTGCCTGTAATCCCAGCTACTCAGGAGGCTGAGGCAGGAGAATTGCCTGAACCCAGGAGGCGGAGGTTGCGGTGAACCGAGATCGTGCCATTGCACTCCAGCCTGGGTAACAAGAGCGAAACTCCGTCTCAAAAACAAAAACAAAAACAAAAACAAAACAGAATGATTATTTTGTGGCATGAACCATCTAAGCCTTTTACATATATGAAATCCTTTAATCCTCTCATCAACTTATGAGGTGGTTGCCCTTTCTGTCATCCTCATTTTAGAGGTGTGGAAACAGGCACAGAGAGGGTAAGCACACCGCCCAACCCCACTCAAGTAGGAAGGACCAGAGCCCAGCTTGGGGCCCAGGCAGTCTGGCTGGAGTCCATGTTCCCCACTCTATGCCCTATCATCTTGCTATGTGCTGTTTTCTGTCTTTAAGGAAATGTATCAACTATGGCAGGTCTCCAAAGCCCCAGAGTGACTCCATTAAAAACAAAAGAAAGCCACGTCGAAGGCTTTTTGAAACTTTAAATAATATTCATGTATTCACCCCTTAAAGAATTCCAATAAATTACTCAGGCATGAGTCTTCCCTACCAAAGCACTGGATGATGTTGCCTCAGCTTTGAGTGATTGGTGAATCTGATCTTCATGATCCATCAGTTTACAGAAATGCGTGAGGTGTTTTCTGGGAGATAGCTGCGGTTTAGTGAAATGAGCGCTAGCAACACACACAGGGCTTAAACCCCAGCTGAAGCACCCAACTAAGCAGGGACCCTGCCCCAATTACTGAGTGCTTCTGAGTTCTGGCTTCTTCATCTACAAGGTGCATCATTAGGGTTTTGTGGATAAAGTTACATCACGTAGGGGCCTAGCACAACTCTTGGGTACATCTGAGCCTTCTGTGAGGTGAGGGATAGAGAACTGTACTGAAGACCCTTGGGCCTCTTGCTGCTCCACGTGACTCTGGGGACCCTCTCTAACCCTGACCCCTGAGGAGGGTAACAGAGATGCGGACAAGACCCAGTTTGGTTACATTAATTTATTGAAACACAGATCAAGGCAGAGATAAACAGGGCAGGGGAGGAAGGGGAGAGGCAGGAAGGCAGTGGCCATGGGCGAGTTTCTGGTCCTGGCTCTCCCTGCTCCTCTTGTGGGTGCCGGGGGACTTCTTTCTAGGGTAACCTTTCCCGGCTGGGGTGGCAGAGCCCAGAAGTGGGGGAATCACATGGAGCAATGAGAGGCCAGGAGTGGGAGGGGTCTTTCAAAGTGCAGGAGCAATAGCTGAGCACTTGGTCCAGGCGCCTGGGCTGGATGGACCGAGCAAGGCAGGGCAGGAAAGGTGCTGGGGTCTGGGGCTTGAGTTGGGGTGCCTAACATTTCCGGCAGCTGCTGCTGCAGGACCCCACACCCAAGGAGCTGATACCGCAGGAGCCCACGCCACAGGAACCCCCTCTGCAGGTGGTGTTCAACTGGCCGCAGGGCGCACACAGGCCGGTGCTCACCGCCACGTTCCCATTGCACGGAGCGCTGCAGACGCTGCCAGTCACTGGCCGGGAGCCTGTCACACAGAGGTCCCCGCACACGACCCCGCCCCGGGAGCTGCTGACACCTGTGAACCCCGAAGGCTGAGTCAAAATTCTGGAGGGCAAGCCATCCTGCCTCCCTGACCACCTCCCCTGCCCAAGCCCTGAGCTCTGGGTACTGAAAGTCAGAAGCATCTTTAGTGGACAATTCTAGGGCCATCTAGTCCACGAGCTGGGGTCTTTCAGCTGTCTGACTCCAGGTCTCTCCTGTTGTGATGCCAGCCCACTCTTTTATATTCAATCTCAGTGACACGCCTCTTCCCAAACTCTGCCCTCCATCACAGGGAGGTACTAAATCTGTCTACACTGGGCCCCAAATACTCACAGACATTCACAGCCCCAACACCTTCACATAGCCTGAGGGCAAAAGAGAAAAAGGCAACGTTAGTAACTGCTCCAGAGAGGCTGAAAAAGCTCCCCAGGTCCTAGGGTAGGCTCCACAGTCGGGCAATTAAGAACAGAGAGTCTGAGGGAACGCCTTGCCCCAGACAAATCCACACACCAGCCCTCCCCACACTGGAAGTTATGAATGATTTTCTGCCCCCTAGAGCTCTGGCCATTACTCAGCCAAGGCCAAGGGTAGGCTTGTGCCAAGGGTCGGGAAGGGTGGCTCTCTGCCAGGCTTGGTTGGACCCACCTCTGCTCCTCGCCCTCCAGCAGGCGCCTGTAGGTGGCAATCTCGATGTCCAGGCCCAGCTTGGAGTTCATGACCTCCTGGTACTCCCTGATCAGGCAGGCCATGTCCTGCTTGGCCTTCTGCAGGGCGGCCTCCAGCTCGGCCAGCTTGCAGCGGGCGTCACTGAGAGCCGCCTCACCCTGCTGCTCAGACTGGGCCACCGCGGCCTCCAGCTTGGAGTTCTGAAGAGAACAGAGAGAAGAAGGTAGATTAGAGTCTCTGGGTCTCTCTGATGCTTACCTGGATGAGACCACACTCCCTACCAAGCTGAGAGCATCCCAGAAACAGAGCCTCTTGCCTTCATCACCTAGGACTCACTGAAAGACCACACCAGGGACTCTACATGGACAAAGGGGCTGGTGAATGAACGCTGAGATCCAGGAAGGGCACACATAGGCTGTGCGACAAGTGTTGGCACTCAGTCTCTCTGGCCTTGGGCACAGATGCCCCATACCTGGCACTTGGCGTTCTCCACCTCAGCCGTCAGCCTCTGGATCATGCGGTTCAGCTCGTTGATCTCCTCCTTGGTGCGGCGCAGGGTCTCCCCGTGCCTGATCACTGTGGCCTTCATCTCCTCGCACTGGGGAAGTAGAGATGCTCATGAGGCTCAGGGTGGGAACTCCCATCCATTCAGGACACCACGGATGGTTGTGCAGTTGTGCAGTGCTCAGCCTGTGCAACCACACGTGGCAGTCCTGCCCTGCCACCCCAGCCTCAGAGAGACAGCTCTTCGCTTCTCACCCTTAGGGACCAGCATCCCCAGAAAAGGAAGCCTATTTAATAGATACCTCACATCCCTCCTACTGCCATGTCTAGCAGGCAGGTGTGCTGCCCCACTCACCTTGCTGCGGTACCAGGACTCGGCTTCAGCCCGGCTGCGGGTGACAATGTCGTCGTACTGTGCCTTGATCTCAGCGACAATGCAGTCCATGTTTAGGTCCCGGCTGTTGTCCAGCTTGACGACCACGGAGGTGTCTGAGATGTGGGATTGGAGAACGCGGATCTCCTGCAGGAGGTGAGGGCAGCGACTTTAGTTGAGAACACAGCCCCACCTACCATGTCCTGGACTCCACCTTCTCAGGCCTTCTCTGGTCCTCAGCCCGCCCACTCACACAGCCTCAGGGACCGCAGCCCCTACCCACATCCATTCCAACACCCCACCCCCAACTCTCCTCTCTGCTGGCTGCCAGGCCTCTGCCTGGCCCCTGAGCCCGCACCTCTTCGTACAGCCGCCTCAGGAAGTCGATCTCCTGGAC
The DNA here is from genome assembly GCF_030222135.1 of Aotus nancymaae. Taxonomy (NCBI): domain Eukaryota; kingdom Metazoa; phylum Chordata; class Mammalia; order Primates; family Aotidae; genus Aotus; species Aotus nancymaae. Next base: position 36,112,806 of record NW_026988428.1, read on the forward strand.
CAGGGCCTCCACGTTGGCCTCCAGGTCTGACTTGCGGAGGTAGGCGCAGTCCACATCCTGCAAAGGTGGGGAGTGTTGGAGTGCAAGGACCCTGGTGATCTAGTCCCCAGACTACTCTTTCATCCCACCCAATCCATGCAGCCAGGGAAAAACAGTCCCCAGCATCCCATTCCCATGCCCTCTCGTTCCCTTCTGGCCCTTCCCGGAATGATCTAGCATCCTCTTCCCTCTAAGGGCAAACCCTGTGGCCTTGGGCATGGCTCACCAGCCTTTCACCCCTGCCTGCCCTGCCATATCTCCTTTCTCCCCTCTCCTGGTCCAGGAAGCCTGCCCAGACTGACCCCCCAGCTCTCAAACCCTGACCCTTTCCTGTCCCCCAGCAGTGCTCCAAGAGCCTAATGGCTGATCCTGCTTCTGCTCCATCCTCCGCTAGACCCTGGGATTGTGTCCCTGCCTCAAGGTCAGACTCCTCAGAATGCAAGACGGACTGCACTGTCCCTCAGCAGAGACAGAATCTACTAAGGCTCCAGGGGACTCAACCACAAACCACAACCTCTGGAACAGAGGAAGACACCCAGAGGTCAATGCAGCCACCCCCCTGCCCAGGACAGATGCTGGTGGATATTCCAAGGTCATTGTCCTCTGTCAAGGCCCTGGATGCTCTATCCAATGGCCTCCATCTGGACAGTCCCAGACTGCTGTGGAAAAGTCATTGCACCCCACACTGAGATTGAGATCCCCTGTGTCTCCCCAGGAAGAGCCTGGCATTCTGAGATCCCAAGGGTCTGTGCTTCTCAATCCTGTGTCACTTGCCTTCTTCAGAGCCACAAACTCATTCTCAGCTGTTGCTCTCAGAGAAACCTCCTCCTCATACCTGAGACAGAGCAGAGGGCAGAGAGAGGAAGTCAGAGCAGGGCAGGTCTCTGCAGAGCCCCAACCCTGATCACAGCCATGGGGGCAGTACTAGGAACACAGCCACACAGCAGGCCCTGGCAGTCCAGCTGAGTCCTTTCTGGTTCGATGTGGGATGTGTCTTGGATTCCCTCACCATTTTGAATTGGGGATGGAGAGGGCTTATCTGGGACCTCCCAGTCCTATTCCCAAAGGGGCTATGAGTTCTCCCAGGGGGCAAATAGAACTCAGCCCCCAGCCCCATCCTGGGAGTAGACAGCATGGCCTCCCAGGGCCTGTAGCCCCAACACCCCTCACTGGTGCCAATCTTAGATCAGGTGTGGGGGCCTCCCAGACCCGCAGACACACCCAGAACCGCCCCAGACCTGTCACACCTGAGCGACCCTGGGCTCACATCTGATAGGTGCTACAACTGTAGGGTCTGAGGGGCAGGACAGAAGCCTGGACCCCACAGAGGCTTCATTCCCATCAAGCACAGGGGAGAGCTGCTGGGTGATGTGGCTCAGGGAAGAGAGGGCTGAAGTGAGATAGAGACAGGTCGTGGGAGTCATAGCCCTCCTCTTACAAAGGTGTCTGGGCAAAGATTCCACAAAGGAAAAGACCCAGACTCCACCATCCTCGGTCAACCTAGTGGTCATGGCCACTGAACCCACCTGGGAGTTCTTCCTATTGTCTAATTCAGTGTATTTAACCTAAACCCATTCCTGTGCCCAGTATCCCTCCTGCCCGCACTCACTTCTTCTTGTAGCCCTCCAGCACCTCCTGCACGTGGTTGAGCTCTGAGGCCAGCCTCCCACTGTCGGCCTCCACACACTCGGCCTCCCGCCGCAGAGTCTCGATGTAGCCCTCAAACAGGGGCTCCAGGTTGCTCTGGCAGCACTCGCGGTTCTGGAAGAACTGCAGCTTGGTCTCCAGCAGCTTGTTCTGCTGCTCCAGGAAGCGCACCTGCAATTCAGGGTGGGAAGGAGGGGCAGATGGTTTCTGGTGCCCCAAAGCCAGCTCTGGGGGCCTGGAGGAAGGGTGATGCTTTAATGGGAATTCCCAAGTCTGGAGCTTATCTGAGATTGAGTAGAGGTGGGCAGTGGGAGACAGACAGTTTCTGGATTTCCTGGCCCTGATCTGTGTCTAGATTTTCCACTCAAGAATGGAGCAAGGGCTGTGGGTGGGGTGTCAGTGCCTGCTCTCAGGGGAGTCGAGTGACTCCAAGCAGATGAACACAAGTGGAGGCTCAGCCCCTCACTCTGAAGCCGGGTAAGGCAGCAATCCTCACAGGCAGAGTGTCCAGGTTCAGATCACAGATGGGGCTTCTGGGGATGGTGTCAGGCAGAGGATGTCACAGGCCATCTGGAAAGGAGCTCAGCTGTCCCAGCCCTTCCCCTATGTCATCTGGAAGTCAGTGCACCCTACTCTCACCCTGGGGCTCCCCAGACCCCTTTGAGTTGAGCATCAGTGGTCACATGGTCCCCATCCCCAATTCCCTGATGTCTAGCTTGTGCCCCAGAGCAGCCTGGTCACACTTTTCCTCCACAAGCTCCCCCTATCTGAGTCTGGGTCTTGAGTGTGTGTGTGTATTTGTGTGTGTGTGTGTGTGTGTGTCTGTCTGTCTGTGTGCCTCTCCCATCAGACTCGGATCTCAGGCAGGCAGAGGTCTTTCTGTCTCTGACTCCATCCTCAGTGCCCAGCCCTGGCTGTGTAGGTGGTGGTTGTGGTTCAGGAAGGGTGTGATCCAGGACACCCACCTTGTCGATGAAGGCCGCGAACCTGCTGTTGAGGCACTTGATCTGCTCCTTCTCCTCCTGCTTCACGCACTGCGCGTTGGGGTCGATCTCCAGGTTGAGGGGCGTGAGGAGACTCTCGTTGACCGACACGGTGGTGATGCATGGGGGGCTGGGCCCGCACACGCCCCCGGAGCGGTAGCCGAAGCTGCGCCCGCAGGAGCCGGCGCGGAAGCCCCCGCACACGCTGTGGCTGCCGAAGCCCCCGGCGAGGCCGCGGTAGCAGGAGATGCCGCGGTAGGGGGCGGCGGTGATGCAGCAGCGGCCGGGCCGGGGCCCGCAGGCGGAGATGCAGCTGAAGGCGCGGCCGCCAAATCCTGATCCGCAGGTCATGGTGCTCCTGGCCGTTTGGGTTACAGAGGAGAGGATAGGGGACCTGGAGTCCTGGTGGAAACTCCAATGTGCTCCTCAGGGCACCGCAGCCCTATTTATGCGCAGATTCCGAAGGGGCTTGGCTTGAAGACAGTGTTGGGGCAATTTTCGCTTTATGGGCTTGGGTGGTTAGCCGGGTCCAACGCCTGTCCAGAAAGTGCTTTAATGGTGGAGTGGCCTGCACCCTCTTCTTTGTAAAGGATGTCAGCCTTGGGCTCTAGCGGGAGTCAGCATGTTTCATCTTCAAAGTGTCTTGCCAGCAGGGCATTCCTTCATCTGCAGGCATTGGGGAGGGCAGGGGTGAGGAGGAGAAGGAGGAGTAGCTCTTGACAAGCGGAGGAGAAGGGGGGCCAGGTGCTGGAGAAACTGGGAGGAGGCCTGTGTGTTAAAGTGATGTGGGGACGGGGGTTCAGGAAAGGCTGAGGCATTAATAAATACCATCTCACGTTTCCATCCCAGCTGTGGCTAAAGTGTTCCCAAAACACAAACCTGGATTTCCCCATCTCCAGCTTTTTCAGTGGGCAGCTGAAAACCATCTCACTTTTCCTGCCATGGCAGCAGTCAGCAGATTATTAAATATTTGTCTTTTATCTTTTTTATGATGGGAGCTTTCAAACATTGAGAAATTTGAAATAATACAACACACAAGCATTGATGTTCCACCTGGATACCCAGATTCAATGGTTAACATTATGCCCTATTTGCTTTCACATTTGCCCAATTATTTGAGTAGCAGAAAGCATGGCATGTAACCCTTAAATACATCAGCATGAATTTCTTAAGAATAAAGAGAGTACTGTTTTCACATGCAGGAAAATTAACAATAATTCCAGAGCACCTCTTACTATTCATCTCAGATTCAATTTTCCTAATTGTCCTAAGAATTTTAAAACCAGATTTTGCATAATTTAATTTGTGGCTCTAGCCCTTGTGTTTTCTATAAACTGGAAATAAAATCTTGAACTGGGCTGTCCAATTAGGTTGACAATAGGCAGATGTGGCTACTTACATTTCAGTTAGTTAAAATTAAATAAGTTAAAAATCTAGTTATCAGTTGCATTATCCATGTTTTCAGTCCTCAGCAGCTACCCATAAGTAGTGCCTACCTTAAAGAACAAATAAAGAACAGTGCTTTATTATTTGTTTTTATTTTATTTATTGTTTATTTTCACATAAAATTCTATTGGACAGCACTGGGTTAGAGGCTGGATTAGGTTTAAATTCGACACTGTTGGGCAGAATACTTCATAAGAGATGCTGTATAACTTTTATTATGTCACTTGAGGATGCACAAAATGTCAGATTGGTGGTGCTAAATTGGATCACAGCTGGGTGCAGTGGCTCACACCTGTAATGCCAGCACTTTGGGAAGTTGAGGCAGGTGGATCACCTGAGGTCAGGATTGAAGACCAGCCTTGGTGGAGGAGTTCAAGACTAGAGCAAGTGAAACGCCATCTCTACTACAAATACAAAAATTAGCTTGGTGTGGTGGCACACACCTGTATTCCCAGCTACTTGGGAGGCTGAGGCAGGAGAATTGCTTGAACCTGGGAGGTGGAGGTTGGATCACTTAAGTAAATTTCCCCATGTTAGGAAAAACTGTGTAGAGAATTAGAATTAGAAAGAACTGTGTAGAGAAGCATAGATCCTGGTTTGATAAGATGTTTCTTTTTAATTGGTCACCTACTATGTGATCATCATTATATATCATAAATGATCTCTAAGTCTCACATCAATCATACGAAGTATGTACCATTATCCCCATTTTATGGGTGAGGAAACCAAGGTTCAGGGAGGTTAAATAACTTGCCCAAACTCTCCCAGCTGGTAAGTGACAGGAATTGCAATGCCTTCTCGCCTATAAGCGATGACTACCCATTGACTTCCTAATCCTTGGATAAGTTCAACAGGGTAAAGAAAGTTGTTTACAGGGGAATATCTGTGAATTTAGGAGTGGGAGAGTCAATCTAAGGAAGATGGGCAGAGTCAGAGTGGGTTGGGATGGTTAGGACCATGAGGGGCCAGTGAGGGACATGTGGCACATGGCGATGTGAGGCTATTTGGAGGCTGGGAAGGAGTACGAGTTAGATGTGCAGCATCGGTGGCTAAGAACTGAAGGATGGGGTAGAAAACATCAGTTTTAGTTATTTGCATACCTCTAGCATTTGGCAATACTTTGATAGATTGTACTGTGTTCTGCTTACCCATGAACCACCCTCACTCCAATAGAGCAGGTCCTAGAAAAATTATCTTCTAAAGTACAGAGGTTTGGATTAAATTGAGGAGACAAAAAGAGAAGTGAAATGACCTGGTTTGTAGCCCCCCAGAGCTGCTGTGCTTCAAGGGCAAAGACAGGCAGAGCAGCCTTTGGGAATGAGAACAGTGGTAGGATTGATGGGAAAAGAGAAGAGAGGAGGAAAAGAGAAGAGAGTAGGGCTCAGGGCATCTGTGCAAAACATTCAGAGTGTGGCCTTGTGTCAGGACAGATGTGGAGGGTCACGGACTATGTTGAGCTATCTAGTCACCCCAGAGAAGAGTATGGCACCTGCTGTCCCTTTGCGAGTTTGGGGCAGCTGGGACAGCACTTCTGAAGCTCTTTGTACCCTCATCTGCAATTCTGCGCACTGCCCACAATTAAGCAGTGGTGTCCCCAGCAAACCAGCGGTTGGGTGTCCTGAGGAGTGCTGTGAGTCAAAGTACATCTCATCCACACTTCACCTTTTCAACCAGTATAACTCCTTATAAAAACGACATGCATAAACACAAGCTAATTACTAATGGCTGGCCCTTACTAAGCAATTTGAAAGATGTAAGAAGCAAAACAAGGTCTAAAAAATTCAAATGTGACACCATTTCATTAAGCTTCAGGAATTAATTGCTGCTAATTTTGGAAGACCTAAAAGGACATTCAACTTTTTCTTTAGAGTAAAAATTCCTTGTCATCGGGAAGGGAGGAGGGGAGGGAAGAGGCTGGCAGACTCTCCAGTCTATGGCCTTGGCTCTGGCAAGGTAAAGAGAATCGATTTTAACTTTATGGAGGAACAATTGTTTTTATTGTGAAATATTTCGACACACAAAAGAATGTATAGGTGGTTAGATCTGTCCCAATATCTACCACTTATAGGAGGAAATAGATTTCAGGAGCTTCCTATATACCTTGTTAGGGTGACTTCTCTTTTGCAATTCGTATTTAATTATTCCTTTGCCTTACTTAAGTTGTGGAACCAATGTATCCACCTTGCAGTGACACATTGTTTCATTTTCCAGCTTTTGAACTTCACATAAATGGAATCATGTTGCATGTATCCTTTTGTATTTGGTTTCTTTCATTAAATTTGCTTCCTGTGTTCATTTTCACTGTGGATTGCACTCCTTGCATGACTATACTGTAGTTTATTCCCCTTTCTACCTCAATAGCCTCATGGTTGTTTCCGGGGTTCTGTAGATTGAACAGACCTGCTATGAACATCCTCTCCCATGTTGTCTGGTGTGTTTATGTAAGAGTTTTTTCTGGGGTATTTGACCATTTTTTAAAAAAAGTTATGTAAATAGTAGATGTTTCATATAGAAAACTATTTCATGAATATTCTTCCAAACTTAATAATAACATCTTTTGATGTTCATATTGCACCATGCTAGATACTATTTTAAGAGCCCAACATGCATTAACTCATCTAATTTTTACAGTTAACCTCTGAGGTTGGTGTTGTTATTCTTGTTTTATAGATGAGGACACTGAGATGTAGGGAGGTTAAGGCTTAGGTTGCATGTTAGTAGCAGAGCTGGCATCCAGAGCCTGTGTGTCTGATCCCAAAGGAAGGGATGCATTTGCCCCATTGCACTCCCATCTGTACACCATCGGCCATCAGTGGTCACACAGTAGCTGGTGTTTGTACATAACACACAAACACAAACACTCATCTTGTCCCGTGCCCTCTGGAGCGCCCTGCAGATTGCTTTCAGGGTTCAGGGTATAGGAGAGCTCACCCTTGTTCTTGGCGAGCTTTCAGTATTAAGAGGAAAGTTGGACACAGATCTAGATCAAGAACAAAAATGCAAACCCTGCAACACATCAATGTGTACAAATGTTTTCTTCGTGAGCATATTTCAAGGGCTTGGCACATAGTAGGTGCTCAATAAATATTTGTTGAATGAATGAAAAGACTACCAGCTGCATATTAAGTGCTGAGTAATGGAGCCATTGAAGCTTGGTGGTTTATTGTGCAAAGCTTTGTGGTAGGATAGGGTGGGGACAGATGAAGCAGATGATGTGGTCATTCCTGGGGGTGGGGGTGGAGAGGGGTGATCTTCCTTTCTGGGGCCTGAAGGAAGAATGAAGTGAGTGAGATGTGTCTTTAACCCAAACGAAGTCCTTGGCTTGGGCTCTAAGGGGGTGGTAGTGAAAGTCAGCCAATGAAAGCAAGGATCTTGAAGGCTTTGGGGCAGCGTAGAGACCAGGGGTTGGGTTCGTGAGGGAAAGAGAGAAGCGAATCAGAGAGTATTTCTAGGAAAAGAGGGAGAAGGCAATACTTGGTCTTAGATTATTATTCTCGAGGGCCACTTAGAAGAAGGGAAGGAGGGTTCTCCATGGCTGGAGAAGAAAATGAGGGAGAGATCTCAGGAGATAGTCAAGAAGAGGAAGGTACTGGAGGACAGTGGGGGAAAAATGGGAGAAGATCTGGGGAGGATGGTGGAGGGGTCACTCCAGGGTTGGAAGAGCAGAGGAGGAGGAGGTGGATGGGGGAAGCAGCACAGCACCAAGGGGAAGCGTGTAGACCCATTGAAGAGATGGGCACCATAGCACCAGATTTATAGTAATGAACCCTCACAGGGCAGGGACATGGGGTGAGGAAGGTGCAGGCACTAAGCTGGTTAGTGGGACCAACCTCACCGGGGTGGAGTTTTGAGTCAGGCTCCAGCCCCACCCAGGTATCCCACAAGGGTCTTTTGCCCCTTTGTCCAGAGGGACTCCTCTCTGGTGAGTTCTAATGGATAATTGGCTAGTGTCCTGGGCTATCTTGACTGAGAAGGCAGGGCTCTGACTTGGGCCTCTTCCCAGTGACCCACACAACTGGCCTGGGGTCAACTCCATCATCAACATCTCAACAGTCCAAGTGTTGTGTAAGCAGCCACCCCACTATCCCTCAACTTCCTTCACTGGACCCTGGCCTGCACCTGCTTTCTATGAGTAGAAAGCATGAGCTAGCTGCAAGGTTAGTAAGGGCATGACCCTCTGGACACCTGTAAGCTCAGCATGCAGATACTTTGACACCCTCCAAATGTAGAGCCCACAGGCTGTCTTCTAGCCCACAGCTGTGAAGCAGAGTCTCAGGGATGACACTGGCCCTGCTTATAAGGGCTGTGCCTCAACTGGCTTTCTTCTTCTCTCTCCACTGTTGCAGCAGCTCATGATCCTCTCCACTCATGCAAGGACCCACAGGATCCCCTGCTGTCCAGCCCCTGGCCCTGTCTCATTGTGTCTCACTCTCTGAAATGCCTCCATGCACATCTTCTCACCAACGCTGTCCTGCCTGCATTTTGCCTAAAGCTTGTCCTCGCCCTTTCTAGAGAGCCTTTCTTTCCTTTCCCATCAGACTAGCTGCAATTGCACATTGTCCCAGAATGGACACTGTCGGCAGGTATTGCATTCCTCAGTATCTGTTAGTACATCTTAAAAGCAGCCCTCTTTAGACTTCCGGCCTTTCTCATGAATTCAGGTATGTTCCACCAGACTGGGAGCTCCAGAATCCATGTCTCCTTCCTCCTCTTAGTTCCTCCTTCCCTCCAAAATTTAGACAGGATTGAACATACAGCTAGGAAATATCAGTCACAAAATTCCTGAGTCCCCCAGCTGGAAGATGTTATCTAGTCCAAGTGATCAACTATCTTGAGGAGTCTGCCTTATAATACCCTCCAGGGAGCAAGATGCACTGAAGGGAGAATTGAACAAGAACTTCCTAATGTTAAAACCACCCAATTTGCCCATTCTTTACAGGTGCCCTTGAAATAAAGGTCCACTTGGGCTAAAAGAAGAAACTCTGATCTCCAGATCTGAAGATCTTTTGGTTCACCTTGTCTCCACAAAAATGGTGGCCACTGCAGAATAAATGTCTTTCTTTTACATAAAGCTTCCTTAAATGGAAGAGATAATGCAAGCTCCTTTAGAAAATCATGACCACTTCTCTCCTGGGAAGTTCTTCCTGAACTCCAACTTCCATTTGTCCATCTGCAATGAAAGTTTGCCTTCTCTTGCTCTCATTGGAGCGCCATTATACTTGGATGAACTATCAAGGCCGTATCCCCTATCCTCAGCTTCATGAAATCATCTGGCTACTGACCAATCAGGAGGTTTTAGGATCAGGCAAAAAGCAAGATGAGTGAGCATGCCATTATTTGATTTATGACTGAGGACTTTGGATGGTCTGTTAAGTCCAAATAATAAATACACATTTAATAAATAAATAAATAAATAATTATTCATGGATTACAGACTTTTCAGATTATCCAAGCCTCTCTTCTCATCCAGTAGTGTGGTTGCCCAAGGACTGGTGATGTGTTCCCTTGTCAAAGAAAAGATATTCTCATTAGACCTTCTCTGAGGGAATCAGGCCGGAGCAGAGATTGAAGGAGGGGCATTTGTTTTGGGGTTCTTTTCTAGGGCAAATGAAGTAACCATGGCCAAACATCTCAGATCCTCTGCCCCTTGGACTTGTTCCCATGGTAGAGTCTAGTAGATAACATTTATTGAGCATTTTCTATGTGCCAGGTGCTGTTAAACATTGTCCATGCATTATTTCATTTAATCCTTCTACAAGTCATTTAAGATAGGTACAATAATGGGAACTGGACATAGAGACATAGGCAGTTTAGGCATGTGGGTGAGTATATCCCATCAATGCTGCTGCTATGTCCACGGCAGCAGCAGCAGCCGCAACATCTAACATGATGACACACTTAAGAGTGTGTCAGGCTTAGTTCTAAGTGATTTACATGGATTAACTCTTTTAATCCTTACAACAACTTTATGAGATGGGTACTATTACTATTTTCATTTTAGAAATCATGAAATGAGGTACATAGAGGTTACGTAATTGCCTGAGTTTACACAGCTAGAGAGTGGCAGAGCTAGAATTTGAAACAAGGCAGTTTGGAATCTGAGTCTGTCTGCTTAACCAATATGCCATGTATTCAAACTTTTTATTTATTTATTTTTATGTTTCTTTTTTTGGGTATGTAATAGTTATACATATTTATGGGCTACATAAAATATTTTGATATAAGCATAAAATGTGTACTGATCAAATCAGAGTAATTGGAATATCCATCACCTCGAACATTTATTATTTCCTTGTGTTGGGAACATTCCAAATCTACTCCTTTAGTTATTTTGAAATACACAATAACTGATTAACTATAGTCATTCTATTGTGCTACCAAACACTAGATCTCATTTCTGTTATCTAACTGTATTTTTGTACTCGTTAACCAACTCTGCTTTATCTTTCTCTCCCCACTACCCTTCCTGGCCTCTGGTAACCATCATTCTGCTCTCTATCTCATGAGATCAATTTTTTTTTTTTTTTTTAGCTCTCACATATGAGTAAGAACATCTGAAATTTGTCTTTCTGTACCTGAATTATTTCCCCTAACATAATGTTCTCCAATTCCATCCATGTTGTTGCAAATGACAAGATTTCATTCATTTTTATGGCTGAGTAATATTCCATTGTGTATATGTAACATATTTTCTTTATTCATTCATTGATGGACACTTAGGTTGATTCCAAATCTTGGCTGTTGTGAATAGTGTTGCAATAAACATGGAAGTACAGACATCTCTTTGACATATGGATTTTCTTTCTTTTGGTTGTACACCTAGTAGTGGGATTGCTGGATCCTCTGGTGGTTCTATTTTTAGCTTTTGGAGGACCCTTCATACTGTTTTCCACAGTGGATGTACTAATTTATATCCCACTAACAGTGTACAAGTGTTCCCCTTTCTCCACATCCTTGCCAGCACCCATTATTTTCTGTCTTTTTGATAAAAGCCATTTTACTGGGTTAAGATGATAATCTTATTGTGGTATTGATTTCTATTTCTTTAATGATATGTTGAGCATTTTTAATATACTCATTGACCATGTATATATCTTCCTTTGAAAAATGTCCATTCAGATCTTTTGCCCATTTTAAAATCCGATTATTTGTTTTATGTGCTATTGTGTTGAGTTCCTTCTATATTGCAGCTACTAATTCCTTGTCAGTTGAATAGATTGCAAATATTTTCTTGCATTCTATAGGTCGTTTCTTCACTTTGTTGATTGTTTGCTTTGCTGTGCAGAAGTTCTTTTAGCTCGAGGTGATCCCATTTATCCATGTTTTGCTTTGGTTGCCTGTGCTTTTGAGGCATCACTCAAGAAATCTTTGTCCAGATCAATGTCCTAAGCATTTCCTCAATGTTTTCTTCTAGTAGTTTCATAGTCGCAGGTATTACATTTAAGTCCTTAATCCATTTTAATTTGGTTTTTGTATACAGTGAGAAATAGGTATTTCAACTTTTCAGCTGCAACTATAATAAGCAATAATTTTACATAGTGACTGGGTATGCATCTACATATATACACACACCACACAACTGAAACAAAAAGCGCATGTAACAAAAGTTATTCTCATGACATATGGTGCAATCTGCTATTTTCTAGTCTATTCTGCTCCATTTAATTTTCTCATAATCTATTTCATTAAAATAAAATTCTGGTTGCTTCAATTAGTGGGTCAGAACATGAACTCTGAATAAACACTGCCCCTGAGCCCACCGCCTCCCAATGATTGTAATGAAGCCCATCTGCACTGTGCTCTGGAGTCTACTGAGCATGTACACATCCCTGTAAATCTCTAAGGCAGTAGTAGGAGGGAAAGCCTTAACTTATTTATTTCCCAGGAGAGTCAAGTGCCTTCCCCCAGATCACACAGGGGTACTCAAGCCAGAGCCTTGGTTCCTACCCAGCCCTTGTGAGTTCAAGACTCACACTAGTCACACTGGATGGATGACATACACAAATATAGATCTGTTCTCTGGCACCTGCCAAGGGTACTGACAAACTTCTGTGCAGGAGTTTCAGGGAGTATAGCATGGAAAGCAGCAGGGACTCATCCTTATGGGGCTCTATCTATATCTCATGTTCTGAGCCAGAGAACATACAGACTCATAACAGTGGTGCTCACCTCAGGCATTCTAGGCCCTGGAGGATACACAGAGGCCTGAGAGGACATCCAGATGTTCAATCCTTTTCTAGGGCCTCGTGGGAAGTAATCGTGCTTTCCTGAGGCCAGTGGGCTAGTGTGTGCCCCTGAGGCCGCATGGGATACTCTGAGGGAGGGAATGCCTCCACTCAGCCTAGGCTAGCCACCATGGCCTAATAAGGTGGCCTAAGAACTAGTCTGCATGCTAGTTGAGTGTGCAGGTGAGGACCTGAGAGAGAGAGAAAGAGAGGGAGAGAGAGAGAGAGAGAGAGAGAGAGAGAGAGAAAGGGGGGGAGGGAGAGAGAGAGAGAGAGAGAGTATGATTGTGGGTAGAAAGGCCAGCATATGAAAGTATTGTGTGTCAGTGTGTGTGTGGGGGGGGGGAGGAGGGAGGGAGAGGAGAGAGAGAGAGAGGGAGGTTGTGGGTAGAAAGGACAGCATGTGAGTGCATTGTGTGTGAGTGTGTTTGTGCACATGCACATGAAAGAGTGGGAGAGAGAGAAACATGTTGATAGGTACAGATAAGGGATTTAGGAGTGGGTGTTGGGGGTATTGGATTCCTGTGTAGGTGACTAAGTTAGAGATTTTGCAAACGTGGGACATTTGGGGCGTGAGAAGACTCTTGGGACTGTTTTTTGCCAAAACAGGCCATCTAGTTCGGAGAAAGCACCAAGCGCCCCTCAAGTTTCACATCTGATTCTCAACATTCCTAGTCAGTGGTATCAGCACCATGGACAGCGGCACCGATACCATCAAACCCTGCAGGACCGGAGGAGCCGCAGCCCCGCCCCTTCCCCTCCGTTCCAACCTGAGTCACTGCCCTCCTTCCTCCAACGTCAGCTTCCTCAACTGCGTTTTGGGAGGCTGAGGTGGGTGTGGAGGACGTGAGCTGGTCCTTTGAAGAAGAAAACTGCAGTTTAGGGCAAAGGATCATAAACATCTGGCTGCATCTGGGCACCAATTAAGTACATTAAGTGGGGAGCGACAGCAGCTTAACAACCCAAGCCCATAAAGCCTTCTAATTGCTTGCACCCACGTGGTCCCAGTCTACCCACGAATATAAAAGGCCTAGAAAGGTGCAAGCAGTGAACACCTGACGCCCCGACCACTGTACTCTCCATTTGGACATCTCCATCCTCAGAACCTCTTGTCTTTTTCCAAAAACACCATGACTTGTGGATCTTACTGTGGTGGCCGTGCCTTCAGCTGCATCTCGGCCTGCGGGCCCCGGCCCGGCCGCTGCTGCATCACCGCCGCCCCCTACCGCGGCATCTCCTGCTACCGCGGCCTCGCTGGGGGCTTCGGCAGCCACAGCGTGTGCGGGGGCTTCCGCGCCGGCTCCTGCGGACGCAGCTTCGGCTACCGCTCCGGGGGCGTGTGCGGGCCCAGCCCCCCATGCATCACCACCGTGTCGGTCAACGAGAGTCTCCTCACGCCCCTCAACCTGGAGATCGACCCCAACGCGCAGTGCGTGAAGCAGGAGGAGAAGGAGCAGATCAAGTGCCTCAACAGCAGGTTCGCGGCCTTCATCGACAAGGTGGGTGTCCTGGATCACACCCTTCCTGAACCACAACCACCACCTACACAGCCAGGGCTGGGCACTGAGGATGGAGTCAGAGACAGAAAGACCTCTGCCTGCCTGAGATCCGAGTCTGATGGGAGAGGCACACAGACAGACACACACACACACACACACACACAAACACACACACGCACTCAAGACCCAGACTCAGATAGGGGGAGCTTGTGGAGGAAAAGTGTGACCAGGCTGCTCTGGGGCACAAGCTAGACATCAGGGAATTGGGGGTGGGGACCATGTGACCACTGCTGCTCAACTCAGAGGGGTCTGGGGAGCCCCAGGGTGAGAGTAGGGTGCACTGACTTCCAGATGACATAGGGGAAGGGCTGGGACAGCTGAGCTCCCTTCCAGATGGACTGTGACATCCTCTTCCTGACACCATCCCCAGAAGCCCCATCTGTGATCTGAACCTGGACACTCTGCCTGTGAGGATTGCTGCCTTACCCGGCTTCAGAGTGAGGGGCTGAGCCTCCACTTGTGTTCATCTGCTTGGAGTCACTCGACTCCCCTGAGAGCAGGCACTGACACCCCACCCACAGCCCTTGCTCCATTCTTGAGTGGAAAATCTAGACACAGATCAGGGCCAGGAAATCCAGAAACTGTCTGTCTCCCACTGCCCACCTCTACTCAATCTCAGATAAGCTCCAGACTTGGGAATTCCCATTAAAGCATCACCCTTCCTCCAGGCCCCCAGAGCTGGCTTTGGGGCACCAGAAATCATCTGCCCCTCCTTCCCACCCTGAATGGCAGGTGCGCTTCCTGGAGCAGCAGAACAAGCTGCTGGAGACCAAGCTGCAGTTCTTCCAAAACCGCGAGTGCTGCCAGAGCAACCTGGAGCCCCTGTTTGAGGGCTACATCGAGACTCTGCGGCGGGAGGCCGAGTGTGTGGAGGCCGACAGTGGGAGGCTGGCCTCAGAGCTCAACCACGTGCAGGAGGTGCTGGACGGCTACAAGAAGAAGTGAGTGCGGGCAGGAGGGATGCTGGGCACAGGAATGGGTTTAGGTTAAATACACTGAATTAGACAATAGGAAGAACTCCCAGGTGGGTTCAGTGGCCATGACCTCTAGGTTGACCGAGGATGGTGGAGTCTGGGTCTTTTCCTTTGTGGAATCTTTGCCCAGACACCTTTGTAAGAGGAGGGCTATGACTCCCACGACCTGTCTCTATCTCACTTCAGCCCTCTCTTCCCTGAGCCACATCACCCAGCAACTCTCCCCTGTGCTCGATGGGAATGAAGTCTCTGTGGGGTCCAGGCTTCTGTCCTGCCCCTCAGACCCTACAGTTGTAGCACCTATCAGATGTGAGCCCAGGGTCGCTCAGGTGTGACAGGTCTGGGGCGGTTCTGGGTGTGTCTGCGGGTCTGGGAGGCCCCCACACCTGATCTAAGATTGGCACCAGTGAGGGGTGTTGGGGCTACAGGCCCTGGGAGGCCATGCTGTCTACTCCCAGGATGGGGCTGGGGGCTGAGTTCTATTTGCCCCCTGGGAGAACTCATAGCCCCTTTGGGAATAGGACTGGGAGGTCCCAGATAAGCCCTCTCCATCCCCAATTCAAAATGGTGAGGGAATCCAAGACACATCCCACATCGAACCAGAAAGGACTCAGCTGGGCTGCCAGGGCCTGCTGTGTGGCTGTGTTCCCAGTACTGCCCCCATGGCTGTGATCAGGGTTGGGGCTCTGCAGAGACCTGCCCTGCTCTGACTTCCCCTCTCTGCCCTCTGCTCTGTCTCAGGTATGAGGAGGAGGTTTCTCTGAGAGCAACAGCTGAGAATGAGTTTGTGGCTCTGAAGAAGGCAAGTGACACAGGATTGAGAAGCACAGACCCTTGGGATCTCAGAATGCCAGGCTCTTCCTGGGGAGACACAGGGGATCTCAATCTCAGTGTGGGGTGCAATGACTTTTCCACAGCAGGCTGGGACTGTCCAGGTGGAGGCCATTGGATAGAGCATCCAGGGCCTTGACAGAGGACAATGACCTTGGAATATCCACCAGCATCTGTCCTGGGCAGGGGGATGGCTGCATTGACCTCTGGATGTCTTCCTCTGTTCCAGAGGTTGTGGTCTGTGGTTGAGTCCCCTGGAGCCTTAGTAGATTCTGTCTCTGCTGAGGGACAGTGCAGTCCGTCTTGCATTCTGAGGAGTCTGACCTTGAGGCAGGGACACAATCCCAGGGTCTAGCGGAGGATGGAGCAGAAGCAGGATCAGCCATTAGGCTCTTGGAGCACTGCTGGGGGACAGGAAAGGGTCAGGGTTTGAGAGCTGGGGGGTCAGTCTGGGCAGGCTTCCTGGACCAGGAGAGGGGAGAAAGGAGATATGGCAGGGCAGGCAGGGGTGAAAGGCTGGTGAACCATGCCCAAGGCCACAGGGTTTGCCCTTAGAGGGAAGAGGATGCTAGATCATTCCGGGAAGGGCCAGAAGGGAACGAGAGGGCATGGGAATGGGATGCTGGGGACTGCTTTTCCCTGGCTGCATGGATTGGGTGGGATGAAAGAGTAGTCTGGGGACTGGATCACCAGGGTCCTTGCACTCCAACACTCCCCACCTTTGCAGGATGTGGACTGCGCCTACCTCCGCAAGTCAGACCTGGAGGCCAACGTGGAGGCCCTGGTCCAGGAGATCGACTTCCTGAGGCGGCTGTACGAAGAGGTGCGGGCTCAGGGGCCAGGCAGAGGCCTGGCAGCCAGCAGAAAGGAGAGTTGGGGGTGGGGTGTTGGAATGGATGTGGGTAGGGGCTGCGGTCCCTGAGGCTGTGTGAGTGGGCGGGCTGAGGACCAGAGAAGGCCTGAGAAGGTGGAGTCCAGGACATGGTAGGTGGGGCTGTGTTCTCAACTAAAGTCGCTGCCCTCACCTCCTGCAGGAGATCCGCGTTCTCCAATCCCACATCTCAGACACCTCCGTGGTCGTCAAGCTGGACAACAGCCGGGACCTGAACATGGACTGCATTGTCGCTGAGATCAAGGCACAGTACGACGACATTGTCACCCGCAGCCGGGCTGAAGCCGAGTCCTGGTACCGCAGCAAGGTGAGTGGGGCAGCACACCTGCCTGCTAGACATGGCAGTAGGAGGGATGTGAGGTCTCTATTAAATAGGCTTCCTTTTCTGGGGATGCTGGTCCCTAAGGATGAGAAGCGAAGGGCTGTCTCTCTGAGGCTGGGGTGGCAGGGCAGGACTGCCACGTGTGGTTGCACAGGCTGAGCACTGCACAACTGCACAACCATCCGTGGTGTCCTGAATGGATGGGAGTTCCCGCCCTGAGCCTCATGAGCATCTCTACTTCCCCAGTGCGAGGAGATGAAGGCCACGGTGATCAGGCACGGGGAGACCCTGCGCCGCACCAAGGAGGAGATCAACGAGCTGAACCGCATGATCCAGAGGCTGACGGCTGAGGTGGAGAACGCCAAGTGCCAGGTATGGGGCATCTGTGCCCAAGGCCAGAGAGACTGAGTGCCAACACTTGTCGCACAGCCTATGTGTGCCCTTCCTGGATCTCAGCGTTCATTCACCAGCCCCTTTGTCCATGTAGAGTCCCTGGTGTGGTGTTTCAGTGAGTCCTAGGTGATGAAGGCAAGAGGCTCTGTTTCTGGGATGCTCTCAGCTTGGTAGGGAGTGTGGTCTCATCCAGGTAAGCATCAGAGAGACCCAGAGACTCTAATCTACCTTCTTCTCTCTGTTCTCTTCAGAACTCCAAGCTGGAGGCCGCGGTGGCCCAGTCTGAGCAGCAGGGTGAGGCGGCTCTCAGTGACGCCCGCTGCAAGCTGGCCGAGCTGGAGGCCGCCCTGCAGAAGGCCAAGCAGGACATGGCCTGCCTGATCAGGGAGTACCAGGAGGTCATGAACTCCAAGCTGGGCCTGGACATCGAGATCGCCACCTACAGGCGCCTGCTGGAGGGCGAGGAGCAGAGGTGGGTCCCATAGACCTTTCACTTTCCCAGCTCTGCCAGGGTTCTCAGCGTGCCCTGTCCTCACACACCTGGCAGCACTCAAGTATTGTTTCTTAACCTCCCCACCCTGCAACCAGACAGGTAATTTGTGTAAGTCCTTTAAATATGATCTATCTCTGTCTGAGTTTCTCATCTTCACCCAGGCACTGATCTGGGATTGCAGTCATGTTAATCTCAGTTGAGATCCAGTAATCTGGCAGCAGGCATCCCTGTTACTAAGAAGCCTAATTAAGGCTTGGAGCCAGGTTGCCTGGGTAGTGCTTCTTCCCTTCCAGCTGTAGCTGCATGGGCCACTCAGGATTCCTTATCTTTTTCCTAGTCTGGCCCTGGTCCCTGCTCCAGACCTGGGAGTTCAGATGTATCCCCCAAGGACAGATTCAGATAGATGACACCATCAACTCACACTTTTCTATTGTAATGACAATGAGCACCCAAAGCGGTCTTCCATTGTGGCAGGTGGGAATGAGTTAGAGAGCAAGGATTTATCCCTTGGGGCAGTTACGCCTTGTTCTCGGGATTTTTGCTTATTTGCTTGCTTCAGAGGTGGGGGAGAGGAGAAGACCCATTGGTCACTCAGCCTTCCTATGGCTGGAGGGCAGCTAGCTATACAGCTCCGACTCCCAGAAGGACAACCCTTCCAGAATTGTGAGCTCATTCTCTGCCCTTGGTTTCTTTCCCCCAGTTAGTCAGTTGGTCTCACTCCAAGCTCCGTTTCTTGTGGACAGTCAGGCCCTTAGCTCTGGGGAGAGGACGGTGAAGAGTGGGGATGCAGTGGGAGCATCTCGTGTATTTTGGAAATGGGGAACACAGGTTTGTGACCTGGAACTTAAAGTGGTCTCATGGTGAGATTTCCAAGAAACTCAAGTTGTTGAGTTGGAAAGCTCAGAGGCAGGGGTCTGGCTGGGACCGGGGAGTTTCCTAAGTGAAGAATTCTGGGAGGAGTTTTCCAAGTCTGAATTTGGAAGTCTGAGAGACACATGGAAATGGCATTGGAATCTGAGTGGCCCACTCCTCCATCATGGGGCTCTTGGAATGAACTCAGGAGCGTTGGTGTAGGTTACCTAGGGAACCTGGGCATGGGACAATTTGATGGTGGCTGTGGCCTCTCCTATCTGAAGCTGATTTCACCAATCTTTGGCCACTGTGCGTTCAGGGGAACTTCATTTGCTTCCCTGGGGGGAAGCTGTGTGGGAGGAAAATGCTGGCTGGGTGGAAATGGGTGGCCTGGGTGGCCTAGGTGGCAGCCGTGCCTTGCCATTGGACATTTCCTCCTTCTGGGCCTCAGTGTTTCCATCTGCAGGATGAGCGGACTGTGGTGAGGAGTCTCAGAGCCTGTTCTAAAATCCCATTTGTTTATCCAACGGTTTTGTATTGAGCCAGGCATTGTTTTTAGGTGATGGGGAAAGGAATAGACAAAAATGCTTACCTTCCTGAAGCCTATAATCTAATGACACCGGTCAGACTGGATTTCAGAATTTAAATCTGCTCCCCTCAAATGCACCTGCCATTCAGTCAGAGCCAACTTCGAATGAGTGGCAGCTGATAATAGGTCTTAACGACTGTGAGCCAGGGCTAAGCACTGTAGGCCTCTTATTTGATTCAGTTCTCACGAGAGATTTACAAAGTAGATTCTCCTGATGAGGAAGCCTAGGCCGAGGTTGGCTGAAGCTGGGGTTGCATAGCTCAGAAAAGGTGGAGATGCATACGTGGCAGTGTGATTTGCTGCCTTCCTCCCCTTCACCTATATGTGGCATTTCTCCCCATGCTATCTCTCCCCAACTCCCCACCCCCCACTGTCTCCTCCGACTCCCCCCCAACAGACCCCAGTGTATAGTGCTCCCCTCCCTGGTCCATGTGTTCCCATTGTTCAACACCCGTCTATGAGTGAGAACATGCGATGTTTGATTTTGTGTTCTTGTGTCAGTTTGCTGAGAATGATGGTTTCCAGGTTCATCCATGTCCCTACAAAGTAACAATCTTGCACGGTTTTCACATGTACCCCAAAACCTAAAATGCAATTAAAAAAGAAAGAAAAGAAAAGGTGGAGAGCGAGGCGCTGGCAGGCCTTCTGTCTCCAGACCCTAACGGTGACCCGGGGCTATCCTGGCCGAGCGCGTTTCTTGCCCCCTCCCTTTGGCAAATGCCCAGATGGAAAGCCACAGATGTCCCCCTCCACCTCGGCCGCAGAGGCCCCGGCGCCTTTTCCGTGGCACTGACCTCTCCCCTCTTCTCTCCGCAGGCTGTGTGAGGGCGTCGGCTCGGTGAATGTCTGTAAGTAGTGGGGTCCGTTCCTTCCTGCTGCTGGGCGGGTCTGGACGCCTCCGGGGAGGGGGCGCGTGCGCTTACAGCAAAGCCACCCACCCGGCCGTGGCTGCGCCTGATGCGCGCCTCCATCTCTTCCCCGCAGGCGTCAGCAGCTCCCGCGGTGGCGTCGTCTGTGGCGATCTCTGCGCCTCCACTACTGCCCCTGTTGTCTCCACCAGAGTCAGCAGCGCCCCCAGCAACAGCAACGTGGTGGTGGGCACCACTAACGCCTGCGCCCCCTGCTCCGGGCTCGGCGCCTGCGGCGGCAGCTATAAGAGGTGCTAGGAGGCTGCGGCCTCCGCCAGCGCCTGTCGCCGTCACTCTCCGCCCAGCCAGTACTTCGCGCCACCGGATCGCGCCGCCCGCGCCGGCCTCCCAAGAGCCGCCGCCAGCTGCAGGCACTCTGAGTGCCCTCCCAACCGCTCCGCTCCGGGCGCCATCCCGGGTCGCAGGAGTCCGGGGAGGCCCGGGCGGCGCCGTGGTCTCTCTCTTCAGCCTTTCCCAGTAGTCAATTTGTTGTCCTGAGGATTCATCCTTTCCTTCCGCCTGCCTTCTGTTTTTCGCTGTATGCACTGGTCCTGCCTGACCGCTTCCCCAAAGCTTGGAGGAACAGGGGAGGCCCGGGCATGTCCCTTTCTGCAGGACCTGGGACTCTGCCCATGCGCTTCTGCCTGTGGAATGGAGACGCGGACCCTGGATGGTGGTTCTGTGACTCTGCGAGGAACAGGCCCACGCGTGGGGAGAGCACGTCCCTTCCAGGGCTGCCCGCAAGAGCTTCTGAAAAACCAATGACTCTGCTGCCTTCTCCTTTGTCTTTGTTTCACTCTGTTTCCAATAAACTCTCCAATAAACTCATTGTAGCGAATCAAGCCTAGTGTCTGAGTCTTGAAAATGCCAGGGCCGTCCTGTGATAGGTGCTCCCTGCTAGAGCGCCTCAGGACCTGTTTATCCAGTTAGCTATTTTTCAGTAGCTGAAAATGACATCTGTCCTTGAGCAGCCCAGGCCTTGGGGAAAAGGAGGGAAGACTCATGGAACCAGGGAATCTTATGGGATCATGGGTTTCTCTAGACAAGGAATTCTCCTCTTCAGCACTATGGACGTTGTGAACTGGGCCATTCTTTGTGTTAAGGCGGTTGTGTGCATTTGTTAGAATGTTCAGTAGCACTCCTGGCCTCAATCCACTTGGTAACAGGGGTCCTCCACGGCCCTCTTGTGACAATTAAAAATGTCTCTAGATGTGGCCACGTTTCCTAGGGGTTCTCAACCAGGGTGATCACCCACCGCCCCCACCCACAGGCCTTCCTGGATGGAGAAAGTGCATGGGGAAAAAGATGCATGAGAATGGAGGGAAGGTATGTGTGAGAAGCAGTGTGGGGGGAGGAAGAGCCTTGGGTTGAGAGTCAGGAGAACTGTGCTTCTCATTCCATGCCTTGATGGCTATTGGCCACATGTGTGACTTTGGGCACATTGCTTCCATCCCCTGATCTTCAGTTGCCTTGGCTGTGGAATGGGGCTTTTGGACAGTATTCCTAAGATCCTTCTAGCTCCCTAAGTGAGATTGTTTGAAAGGGTTATGTTAATGCCCTTTGAGTTTGCGTGCCTTGCCAGTTCAGCCATTTACTAGTCTGTAACTGTGGGCAAATCACTAACTCTCCCTGAACATTAGTTCCTTCATATTTAAAATGGGGTGATGACATCTACTGGGCTGTAGGGAGGTGCTTCAGATATTTCACATAACAAGTCACCCAAATGGAGAGTCTTGAAACAGCGATGCTTTATCATGCCTCAGGGTTCTGTGGGCTTACCGAGCAGTTCCACGTTACATGGTGCTGTCTGGAGGGCTAGGATGTCTAAAAGGCCCAATATGGCCACAATCTCACATGGCTGGACTTGGTGCTGGCCGCCAGCTGGGAACCAGCTGAGGTGGTTGGCCAGGGTGTATCAGTCAGAGTCCAATTAGAAGACAATAATTTGAACAGAGAAGGTTTAACATAAAGTATTATTAACCATAACAGAGATTGGCTAGTACAAAGCAAAAACTCTAAAGACCACAGGAGCTGCAGCCATAAGGAGCAGCCCCTACCCCTAGGCCTTTTCTCCAGCATCTAAGGATAATTTATCTGCCAGTGATCCAGCTTTCACCGATTGTCTCCTTGAGCACATTCAGTCTCTGCCTGAGGCCTGGGCCCAAAGTCACCGTCACAGGTTTTGGGTTTTGTTTCAGCAGCATCCCTCTGCCAGGTACTAACTTGCCCTCCACTTTTCTATTGCTGTGTAACAAGACATCCCCAAATTTAGTGGCTTAAAGCAACAATCTTTTTCATAGTCGTGTGAATTGCCTTGGTGATTCTTCTGCTTCCTCTCATCGACTGGGGCTCTGGCACTGCTGAGAGATCCGCGATGGCTTCACTCGTACGGTTGGCATTTGGAGCTACCTCTGGTCAAGAGCTCAGGAGCTGATGGCCAGGGCCTCTGTTCTTCTCTGTGTGCTCCAATACCCTTCAGGCCTCCTGGGCATGGAAGCTGCAGAAGGTGCTTTCCATCAGATTCTATTGGTCAAAGCAGTCACGGGGCCAGCCCAGGATCCAGGGGAGGAAAAAAGGTTCCACCTTCGATATGAGCAGTGCCATGGACAGAGAGGGAGGAGTTGTTGGGGGCTCATCTCTGAAGATAGCTACCACAGGAGGATTAAATGAGACAACACAAATAAGTTTGGGCGTAGTGTGGCATGTAACGGATACTAAACAATTAGCGTTTCTGACTGCTCTTGTTATTACTACTATTGTCATGACATCATAATAGTGCAGCATTCTCAGCCGGGGAGGGGACTGGCAGGAAAAACTGGGAGCTGGAGGTCTGGCATCTCAGCTTTTGTCAACGAGAGTGTGTGGCCAAGCCCCTTCAGCTTCTGGAGCCTCGGGTAGTTTACCCACTTGATAAAGGCAGGTGATAGCAGCAGCCCACTGAGTGAACGAGAGCTTCAGCTGGTGTGAAGGGCAGGCTGCATGCCATGGCACTGTTACTCTGGGTACTGACACTACCACACCGGCCCTATCTCAGGCTTGTCAGCACAGAGGGATCCACCATCCAGCTAGCTCACATTCCTCAGCAGCCAGCAGGAAGCTTCCAGAGGAGAGGGAGCTGGCTCTCTATATGAGCATGGAAGGCCCATAGCATCTACCTCTGCAAGAGAATGGGAAAAGTGCTTGGAAGGAAGGAGGAATGAGAAACGCCCTTGGGTGAAGAGAGCTTTTTCATGGAGTGGAGTTGGAGCTGGGGTAGGAGGAGCTGCAGAGGAGGATGTAGAAAGCAGTCCCCGCTCTCCTCAGCGCTTTCCTGACGCGTCACACCTCCTGGATGGCCCCATGCTCCTTCTCTAGCTCCACCTCTCACATGCTGTTCCCCATGTCTGGAGCACATCTCTCCTCCTGGCTAACTCTTTACTTTGGTTCACTTCTTGCTTTCAAATGTAAGCTTCACAGGGACAAGCATCTTTAACTATTTTCTTCATTTAAAGGAACCCAAGTTCGTGTAACAGCACCTACTACACAGCGGGTGCTCAATAATGATTTGCTGTTGGAATAAATGAGCTCCTGGTTTTCCTTTAGGTCTCAGCTTCAACATTACCTCCTTCAGGAAGTAATCAGCTTTGCCTGCTTAACAGCCCTTTGGCTGTGCTTCTCTTTTTCTCCCAGCACCAAGGCTCAGGGCTCTGTGTGGCCACCCACTCCTTGGTGGAGAGGCGGCAGTGGTGGTGGAGAAGATGGACGCAGGGACCCAGGAACAGAGGCTCCGACAGTCTTGTGTAGCCCCTTGAGCTGGTTGTGTGGAAGGAAGATGCGTCACCACCAGAGGCATGGAGCCTCTGGGTTCCCCCAGGTGGCACCTCCATAAACTCCCGAGGCTGGCAGCCCTTACAGTATCCTCCTTAACCCCTGAGAAGGGAGTGTTAAACCCCAGAGCAGAGCTCAGAGCCCCTTCCCAAGAAGGGCAGAACTGAAAAGGCCCCTGGAGAGCCTCTGGTCCAACCCTTCACTCGGTAGGTGTTCAGGGTATCTGACGCCAGAGAAGGGGAGAAAGGTGGGGGCAATGGGGAATGGGGAGCAGTGAGAGACACTGAGAGATCAGTCAGAGCTAGACATACAGGGAATGGTACATTGTGTTTAAGTTTGGACTTTGTCCCGGGGACAGTGGTGACCCACTGAAAGGGCAGCCTTGTGTTTGATGAAGGTCTCTTTGGCTGCTGTGAATTGGGAAGAGCAGGACTCCGGGCAAGACGGTGGTGACTGGACATGGTGGCAGCAGTAGGGAGAAGGAAAGAGGGGGATGGAGAGGTATTTAGGAGGCAGAAAAGGAAGTCCTTGGGGGCTTAATGAATATTGAGGGTGCAGGCATGGATAAATCATACTTTCTGGTTTGGGCAACTGTGTTGATGATCTTGGCAGGAGAGACTGGAGGAGACCCTGGTTGAGAGGGTGGGAAGCAATGAGTTAAGCTGGAAGTTGTGCTGAGTTAGAAGCGTCTCTAAAACTGCCAAATGGAGGTGTCTTGTAAGATCTGGAGCTGGTGGGTCTAAGCTGAGGAGGGAGGGAAGGAGGAGCATCATCAGGGCTCTGAAGCCCAGGTGGAGGATTTTAACTAGGGAGGACATTAACTGCACGTGGTAGCTGAAGGCAAGAGACTGATGCAATTGCCTAGGGAGAGTGCAGAGAGGTGAGAAAGGCCCTGGGGTAGTTGGAAGTTTGAGACAAGGTGCACGGTGAGGTGTGTGGCCTGTGAGCAGAACCTCCTGGGAGAAGCTGAGAGCCTGGCCTGGGAGACAAGGAGGTAAAAGGCTCGAGACTCAGGAATTGGGAGGTGGGAGAGAGAGAAGGAGACGGGGAGCCCCCGGAGCATGGGTGGAGGCTAAAGGGCTCTGGGGGACCTGGAGATTCCAGGGGGAGCTAAGGAAGTGGGTGGGTCCTCCGAGGACGTCCTGATGAGATGGGTGGGAAGGGCCAGGGGCTGGGCCGAGGCTGGGGCTGGGTGAAGCAGAGGAATGAAGAGGGCCAGCAAGGAAGGCGATGTGCTACTCCAGAGGTGGGCTGTAGCCTTGCAATGACTGTTCCAGGCCTGATTCCTTGTGGGTGGGCCAGGGGCAGGTGCCAAGGCTCTCATCTTTCCCTGTTTGGTGGGCAGCATGAGGAGGACATGGCAATGGGGTGGGGATCAGACTAACACAGGGTGGCCCCCCAAGGGTGGCTGCTGGCACTTGTGGTGGTTGCTGCTGTGGTACCTATGTGGTGGGATGGCTGGGCGCAGAGTGAAGATGTGTGGAGAAGAGAAAGTGGGGACTGTGTGTGCAAGAAGGGGGCAAAACTCAAACATGCACACATGCACGCATACCAGTGCACACATATAAACATGCGCATGCGCGTGCACTGCCTTCCCACTGATCCTCCGCCCTCCTCAGTCCTCTTCAGAGCCAGTTGGAAGAATAAAACCCTGTGCCATTCCAGACTGACAGGTGTGACAGGTGGAAGGTGCTGTGAGCACAATCAGCACTGCCTGGCCAGGAGATGATAGAACCATCTGGGGACAGGGTGCCACGGGTGTCCAGGCTGAGAACAGGCCAGAATGACTCTAGTCTTCAGGCCATATCATCAAGCTGGGATGGTCACCAGTTGGTGGGTGTGGGGGCACTCCAAGAAAGCAAGACATTACGGCACAGAAAGCAGGTCCCCCAATTTATTGGAAAAGCGGAGACAAGAGGCCAGAGATGCGGGGGGAGCAGTCTCACAGTGCTCCTTCCAGAGAAGAAATGCCCTTCTCTCTGGGAGGTGCTGAAGGCTGAGACCGGGGAAGGAATGGGTCTATTGCCCAGCTGCAGGCCCCTTTCCAGTGGGATGAGAGGTGGGGAGGAGCCGCTGGTGGGAATGAGCCGATGGTGTATTCTCAGAACACAAGGGGAAAAACCAGCGATGTGC
The DNA here is from genome assembly GCF_030222135.1 of Aotus nancymaae. Lineage (NCBI taxonomy): Eukaryota > Metazoa > Chordata > Mammalia > Primates > Aotidae > Aotus > Aotus nancymaae. Next base: position 36,138,899 of record NW_026988428.1, read on the forward strand.
TGCTGTTCTCAGCTGGGGGTGGGGCAGTGAGTGGCATGTCTGGCAGGCAGAAGGGGCTTTCCTGGCTCTATTTTGGGCCACCTAACACCTTCCCTGGCTGCAGGAGCCCCCTCCGCAGGTGGTGTTCAACTGGCCACAGGGCGCACACAGTCCAGTGCTCACCACCAGGTTTCCATTGCAGGGGGCACTGCAGACACTGCCCGTCACCGGCCGGGAGCCCGACACGCAGAGGTCTCCGCACACGACCCCACCCCGGGAGCTGCTGACACCTGTGGGAACAAGGGCAGGGTCAGGAGACCTCTGCTGGTGTCCGTCCCATTCAGCCACCTTCCTTTGATCTGTCTGAGGTATCGGCCATCCAGGGAAGGATGCGAAGAGCCTCCAGTTCTATTCTGAAGGTGTGGAGGGAACCCTCGCCTGGGAGCCAGCAGACCAGGGTTCTGGTCCTGGTTCTGCTTTGTGACCTTGAGGGTCCCTTCCTCTATCTGGGTCTCGGCTTTCTCACCTATACAAGGTGAAGGTTATGAGTGACATCTGAGGTCCCTTCTTGCAGTGACATCTTATTATTCTTTCCCCTCCTCAACACATTCATGCTGTGAGGTTCTTCCTGCAAGCTAACCTCAGTCTCTTTTGCTGCATGACGAACCTACCCCCTTTACTAGGGGAATTATTGGAAACACTCCTCCCAAAGTCTCTGCATATACTCAGTCACAAAGTCCTTTTCCCCCAGTCTACATTGTCCTTTTCAGGGCTCAGGATACTTACAGACATTCACAGCTTCAACACCTTCACACAGCCTGAGTGGGGAAAAAGTGAGTAAGAGGAAGATAAGAGTCAGAATGAGGTCATCGAATTTCCCCTAGGTGCTCAAATGGGTCATCTCAGGGCTATTTCTCACCTACATATATGCCCCTGTGTAACTTAGAAAGAGGCGCCTTTCTGGCAGTTGAAGCAATGCCAGGGCACACTGTTTAGCAAGCAGAGTATGGTTGGATTTCAGTTCTCATGTATCTCTCTACTGGCTGTTTTGTGCAGTGAACAACCTGAACAACCATATCTGGCAGGTCTGGATAAGCTCAGCTTTCAGAAGAGGAAAGCCCTCTTGGGAAGATGAAGTCAGGGGTGGAGTTTGGCCAGCAACCCTGCCCTAGAGTAGGTGATGTCCTGGAAACCAGGCAGGGTATGGATCTTGGGACAGTCGAGAATGAGACAACTTGAAGATATGGATCTGGTATCCATAGAGGCAAGAATGTCATGTCATGTGGGGAGTGAGACTGAGTTAGGGAAAAATCAAAGGTGAGCAGGTCTATGCAAGGGAGTGCTTAGGGCCGGGTTGGACCCACCTCTGCTCCTCGCCCTCCAGCAGGCGCCTGTAGGTGGCGATCTCGATGTCCAGACCCAGCTTGGAGTTCATGACCTCCTGGTACTCCCTGATCAGGCAGGCCATGTCCTGCTTGGCCTTCTGCAGGGCGGCCTCCAGCTCGGCCAGCTTGCAGCGGGCATCACTGAGGGCCGCCTCACCCTGCTGCTCAGACTGGGCCACCGCGGCCTCCAGCTTGGAGTTCTGGGAGGTAGGGGAATATGGAGAGGAGAAAGCAAATTTTAGTTTCCTGAAATCCCAGCCAGTCTCCAATACGATCATTCAACTTCTACCTTAAAATACTGTCTCTCCAATCAGCTTCCAAACCTTCCTTCCTTCCCTCTTCACTTGCACACACACACACACACACACACAGATACTCACACACACCTTGGCCAAGACAATCAGAAAGATCTCAGTAGATTCCTCATCTTACTCTGTCACCCATGAGACTACACTGGGAAGACTTTTCCAGAGTCTAACTCAATCCCTCTGTTGAGGGCTAACCCTACTCTCTTCCTACACTGAGTGGTGGGCCAGGCTCTCATACCTGGCACTTGGCGTTCTCCACCTCGGCCGTCAGCCTCTGGATCATGCGGTTCAGCTCGTTGATCTCCTCCTTGGTGCGGCGCAGGGTCTCCCCGTGCCTGATCACCGTGGCCTTCATCTCCTCGCACTGGGGAAGGAGAGATGCTCATGAGGCTCAGGGCGGGAACTCCCATCCATTCAGGACACCACGGATGGTTGTGCAGTTGTGCAGTGCTCAGCCTGTGCAACCACACGTGGCAGTCCTGCCCTGCCACCCCAACCTGAGAGCTATTGGCTTTTCTCTTACCATACTTAGGGATCAGAATCCCGAGACGAAGAAGGCTTTTCTACTAGATACCTTGCATCCCTCACACTGCCATGTCTAAGAGGCAGGTGTGCTGCCCCACTCACCTTGCTGCGGTACCAGGACTCGGCCTCTGCCCGGCTGCGGGTGGCAATGTCGTCGTACTGAGCCTTGATCTCGGCAACGACGCAGTCCATATTCAGATCCCGGCTGTTGTCCAGCTTGACGACCACGGAGGTGTCTGAGATGTGGGATTGGAGAATCCGGATCTCCTGCAGGAGAAGGAAAGGAAGGACACACCCACTTATCTGGGCTTGCCCTAATCCCTGGATGCCTATCATCCTTTTGGCTCATCTGGAGCGAACTTCTCATATTCGGAGAAACAGACCTGATGAAATCGAATAACTTTCTGCACAAATAGGAAATCCCTTTAGAGGAAACATAACCGCTTCTCAACTGCTTGCTTTTGTAATTATTCAGGGCCATGTGCAGCCAGCATGATCCAGATGCTTTCAAGGGACTCAGGTGCTGTGTGTGGGGCTTCTTTCCATTCTCCTAGACCAACCCCATGAAGGAAGGCTGCTGCTGCCAGAGAAAGTCCTGAGCCAGAGCAACAGGTTCGAGGCTGTCTGATGCTGTGTGGGGCCTACGCTGCAGCCCACTGGCTCAGGGGGAGGATGCAGGGCAGGTTCCCAAGGCACAGCTGTCTGGGGTGCTCACTCCTCACTCTCCTGCCCCTTACTAAATCTGTTCCTTGTTGGTTCTCCATTCCTCTGCCTCCCTGCTCCTTCCCTCTCCTTGCTGCCTGCCAACCCTCCAGCCGTGAGCCTGGGTTCATATGTCAGCAGGGCTGGTCCATGCCCATGGGTGTCTGGGCCGGGGTGGGGGTCCCGTGGGGGGATCTGTACCCGCCATGGCTGAGAGCCCCATACCTCCTCGTACAGTCGCCTCAGGAAGTCGATCTCCTCGATCAGGGCCTCCACGTTGGCCTCCAAGTCCGACTTGCGGAGGTAGGCACAGTCCACGTCCTGCGAGGGGTAGAAGGGGCTGTGAGGCTGGTTCTCCCCAGAGGGCTCTGAGGACGTGGCTGCAGTATGGCAGGGCAGAGAGGATGGGTGGCAGGACTTGGGGCAGGCTCAGGGCCAGCTGGGCTTCATTTACCTTCTTTAGAGCCACAAACTCGTTCTCTGCTGTGGCGCGAAGTGCAACTTCTTCTTCATACCTGAGGTGAGCAGGGAGAACAGGACCGTGTCAACGGCTCTTGAACTTGGCCATGAGCATGTGTGCAAAGGCGCCTCCTTCCTCGACCTCCCCATGCTCATCTCCGCCCCCAAGTGAAATGGGCAGGGCTCTGGGGGAACCAGGCTGCTGGCACGGGCCTACTGGGATGCACTGGAGAACCCAAGTGCCCACTCTCCCATTTTGGTGGAGGTTGGGAGGGCAGGATCTGGAAGCTGAGTGTGTGAATGTGTGTGGGTGGGGAGTGGGAGGTGCTGTTTTTCCTCACCCAGGTCTCCATTGTCTCTTCCTTTGAGCCCTCCCCTAGTCCCACTCAGCTGCAGGTGGTGGGATCCTCACTCTGTCTCTCCCTTCCTGGCCTGAGCTATGGGAGGCAGCTCAGAGACAGGGAGGGAGGAGTGTGCTGGGCCTGGAGAGTCCATAGAGAGAATCTCACTGAAGGAAGCTGGCCAATCCTCAAAAGCAGATTCCTTTTGAGGACCCAGTGTGTGTTCTTCACATCATACATCACACTTTGTAGCTGAAGGGCTAGATCTGTGGCTATGTCATTCCTGCCTTCTAGCAGACTGCAGGTTCTGCAAGGACCTGCACCGTGTGGACTGCGTGGCCCTGCATCACTAGCATAGCACAGTGTGCTGGCAAGTGGCAGGTGATCAGATAGTGTTAGCTGAGTGAGGGAGCAAACTTAGGAAGAAGTATGTTCATGACTTTGAGATCTGGTCTCAAAGGGACCAGGGAATATGAGTTTTTGTGAAAGATGGATGGAGAAAGGGAGACAGCATTGTTTCCCTGATCTGCTGGTGGAAAGACAAGCAGAGCCTCAACCCCACAGAGGGCCAGGGCCCACTCAAGTGACCCCTGTGTCTCGAGCAGGGGGTGTGGGTTCTTCTCCACTCTCAGGCAGAGATCGCAGCTGCAGACTGGATACTCCCCCGGGGCTTAGGGAGGTGCCACCGCGCTCTTTCCTGTGCCCAGTGTCCCTCCTGCCCGCACTCACTTCTTCTTGTAGCCCTCCAGCACCTCCTGCACGTGGTTGAGCTCTGAGGCCAGCCTCCCACTGTCGGCCTCCACACACTCGGCCTCCCGCCGCAGAGTCTCAATGTAGCCCTGGAACAGGGGCTCCAGATTGCTCTGGCAGCACTCGCGGTTCTGGAAGAACTGCAGCTTGGTCTCTAGCAGCTTGTTCTGCTGCTCCAGGAAGCGCACCTGCCACCCAGAGGCAGAGCGTAAGAATCTTTTCTTGCAGCATCAGAGGGCAAGAGGGGTTCCCAGCACCAGGGCCTGAAGGCCCCCAACTCTCTGACCCAGAGTCTTCCCTGGTAGGGAAGACTGGCCTGTCCCAAGGAGCGGGCTGCCTCCCAGACAACCTCTTGCTCTAAGCCTTCCTGTCTTTATCTCAAAGGCAGGTTCCTTTCCTCAATGTCAAAATTGACCCTCTCCTATCCCATTCCTCTCTCAAAACACCATCAGGGCTTAACTAGTTCACACCTGGAAGTTCTTCCTGGGAGCTAACTTTAATCTCTTCTAAGTCAATTTAACTGGTGTCATGGAAAATGCTGGAAGAGTCCACATTCTGCTACCACTTGTTAACAATGTGCCCTTGGGTAAAGCACTCACCCCTCTGCAGAGTGGGGAGGTCAAAGCTCATCTCACTATGAGGATTAAAAGAGCCCTTTAACAGAAGGGAGCCCCACACTGAACAGCTACTGCTGTTCAATCCAGCAAGCCAGGTGGACCTTTCTAGAAAGGCAGACTGTAAAAGTTGAAAAATAAAGCATGTACCAATTATTCAAACCCTACGGCAACAATGTAATTAGAATAATAGTGACCTGGAATATGAGACTAGGAATGACCTGTGCTCCAACCCCCTCGTTTTACTGATGAGGAATTGGAGGCCAAAGAGGTTCCCCAACTGCCTGAGAGCTCACAATGGCAGAGAAGAGCTCAAACTCTGATCTTCTGTTCTTCAGGGGAGTCTTCTCTCACTATGACAATTGCAGGAAAATTTCACATCTCTCTCCCAGCCATGAGGTTGGCTCACTACCCCACTCAGCTTCTTTTGTTTAATAACTTGGCCATGCCCTTGGTAAGTCCTATCTTATGCTATCCTTGGTCTCTCATGCTTTTAGAAGTTCCAGATTTTTTTCCAGTCCTTTCTGGTGGGCATCTCTCTAGCGTGACTTCTCTCTTGAGGTTGGCTCTGGAGGGCTCTTTCCAACCCCAGAACATGCTCCTAGTTAGAGCCTTTTTTCCCAGTCCCTCACACCATTGCTACATGGTGATTGCCTGGATTTGCTGCAGAAGGTGGCTGCAGACTCGAGCTGGAAACTGACTTCACAGATGGTTTCAGCCGAACCCAGACTGTGCACTGCCTGCCCTCCCCATAAGGCCCGTGAGGATGGGGACCATGTCTCTTGCTCACCCCTGGATCCTGAGCCCCAGGCGTAGTGGCTTGGACAAACTACTCTGGCCCCTGCTCAGTGGCCAAATCACTGCCTGGTATAGAAAGAGCTCTGTGCCATCCACGAGACCCACTTCCAGACAGTCTTCCTGCACTTACTAGCGCTGCCTTGATGGAGAGAGCACCTCCTTGGCGTTTAAGCAGTTATTTGGCTTCAAATGCCCTGAGCGCCCACACAGTTGTCCTTTGCTCACTAGGCGATATTATTGCTCAGTATGGAAGACTCTGCCCCTCATTCTTCTTATGTGTTTTCAGTGAATCTCCCCCAACAGTCTGGTAGCTCCTTGTCCTATTTTTGTCTTTTGTCTGTGTATGACTACCTTTCCCTTTGGTACCTGGGAACTTCCGTGGGCAAGTTCTTGCTTTTGACTTCCTTGTCAGTGCCCAGCCTGAGTCCTGACCACGAGTAGGGGTTCAGGAAGGGTGTGATCCAGGACACCCACCTTGTCGATGAAGGCCGCGAACCTGCTGTTGAGGCACTTGATCTGCTCCTTCTCCTCCTGCTTCACGCACTGCGCGTTGGGGTCGATCTCCAGGTTGAGGGGCGTGAGGAGACTCTCGTTGACCGACACGGTGGTGATGCATGGGGGGCTGGGCCCGCACACGCCCCCGGAGCGGTAGCCGAAGCTGCGTCCGCAGGAGCCGGCGCGGAAGCCCCCGCACACGCTGTGGCTGCCGAAGCCCCCGGCGAGGCCGCGGTAGCAGGAGATGCCGCGGTAGGGGGCGGCGGTGATGCAGCAGCGGCCGGGCCGGGGCCCGCAGGCCGAGATGCAGCTGAAGTTTCCCGAGCGGAACCCACAGCCCATGGAGTTGAAGCCACAGGTCATGATGGAGGTCAGGAGGTGTCTGAACAGTGGAGAAGATGGCAGAGGATAGAGCCAAGGGCCTGTGCTCCCTGGCTGATGGCAGGCCCTTTTATGTGCCAGGAGCAGCTGGCGTTAAAAGAGGCAGCAAAGAGACAATAGCTGAATTTTATTGGCTTGGCATCACCCTGGCCTCTTAAGCTCGAACCCTGCTTGCCTCTTCAGTGCGGCTGCATCAACAACAATCCCTGGCCACGGGCCCTGTTTCATCTTCAAAGCCCTTTACAAGCTTCCTCCTTGCTACTGCCCCTCCCATTGGCACTGCTGTGGAGCGGGGAGAGGGGCTCCTGAAAGCATCAGTCGCATTCCACTCTCCAAGTGAGGGGAATGGATGCACTGACCTGGGGTGAAGCCTGCTCTCTGAACCCTGTTCTGAAACAGACAGAGCTGGGCTATGGGCCCTGGACCCCTGGCCTGGCCCTGGGGTGAATTGGCTGGCCTGTCCCAAGGAGCGGGCTGCCTCCCAGACAACCTCTTGCTGTAAGCCTCCCTGTCTTTATCTGAAAGGCAGCCTGGTCAGGGATGGGAGTGGGGGTACAGATTTGGGGGTGAGGAGAGGGCAGGGTCTTTGCACTTTGGGTATGCCTAGTGCCACCTAGGGACACCATCTGGGACATGGAAGAAATTGATTCAGAGAGTTCAGGACAGAACCAGGGCTATGCCTCAGAGTTCCAGGTGTCATCACTGATGGGATGGGGAGCGGGGAGTGTGGAATGCCTCAGAGCAACAAGGACTGAGCAGGGAAGGCTTCATGGGGGACAGTGGGGACCTGGATTTGAGGAGGATTGGGGTGGAGTGGTATGGGCTGAGAGGTGACCAGAAAAGAGGCTGGCCCTGATTTGCAGACCAGACTATGTGTATTCATTCATGCAGGAAACACTTATTTGGTGCCCACCAACTATGCACTGGCCACTGTGCTAGGTTCTGGAAATCCTGCAGAGACCTGGGGTGCTTGGAGGTAGCATGCAATGGAGGAGCCAACATTTGGCCAACAGGAGGAGGCCACAGGTGGAGAGAAGGCCCCTACAATGTCCAGGCTGATTGGTGTCCTTCAGGCTCCCAGCAGGGAGGCTCAGTGAGGGGGTGTTGGGGTGTATGTACTCACCAGGAAGGAGGGAAGGTGCTGTGTCAATGGGAGGTGAGGGAGGTCAGCAGGGTCCTTAAATGAGGTCACCCCCTCACCTCAGAGGACATATTGGGTGAGAGAAGGGTGCTAGCTCATGTGGCTGTTCCTAAAGACAAGCTCGCTTACTTTGGCCCCTTGTTCCTTTGGATTAGGACAGGCAATGGCTTTGATGGATGGACAGTGGGACCGAGCCAGGAGGTTTGCCCTAACCCGAGGACCTGAGCCCATAAACCCTTCCAAACTCACGTCTCTGGACTACTTTTGTCAGGAGAGGATGAGGAGGACTCCACTGATGGACCTGTGTCCTGACCCGGCCACAACCCAACACTGACCCAGTCTGGGCTTACAGTAACCCTCCGGAGACTCTCATCTTTTGCCCTTTCTGTTCCCTCTCAGGGTGAGCGGACCAGTTACATCCCAGAGTGGGGATCTGGGGATGATGGAAGAGGGGTCTGTCTTCTGTGGGCCTGAGGGAGGGCAGGTGATGGTGCTTTTGAAGTCTTTTAGGGAGCTGGACATCTGCCATGGATCCAAAAAAAGGATTCTCCTAGCCCCTCCTCTAGGGTCCTGTGGACAGGCTTCCAGGGTCTTGTGTCTGGGGTGGGGACTCTGGGGGGTGTGGGCTGTGTGCCAGGGGATCCTGGTGTGAAAGACACACCAGGGGGGCACAGCCTAGGGGTTCCTGGGGGCCTGGGTGTGGCTGATCGCAGCTGAGTGGCCAGTGGGATTTTTGGAGCATCTTTGAGAGAGGCTCAGCTGGCTGGTGCTGTCGTGTTCAGTCGTGGTCAGATCAAACATTTGCTAGACAGCCAAGAAAGACCAGGCTCTTCACCCAGCCTGGAACCAGTGAGCACCTGGAGTGCTCTTCACACATATCCAGTGATTATGGGAGATCTGCTTCTTGGTGAAATGCTGAGGACTACAGGGCAGTGAACCCTCTGTGAAGCATTTCCCCATCACCATGCTGGAAACTGTGCTACCATCCTCTGACCTGGCTCATCTGTCTCAATCCAGCAGGCTTGGGATCATGTTGGACCCCTTCAATGAGGGGCTCTGTGTAGACGAATGACCTCCTTGGGGTGGGGGAGCCATGACCATCCCCACCCCTGCCCTGATTGGAGCTGAGGATAGCATGGACCCTGGAGATAAAAAGACACGACTCGAAGCCCAACTGTGCCTCCTACTAGCTTTGTGCCATGGCATGGGCGGTTTTCCCCAGGGTCCTTACTTGTGAAATATAAATGGCAATCCTCGCTTGCTGAGGGTTGAGAGGACTGAGCGAGTGCCTGATGGGGGTAAACACCTCACTTTGTGCTAGCAGGGTGACTGGGTCTTGGTTGCAAGCAGCTGGCAGGGCCTTGCAAAGGGACAGTGTACACAGCTATTGAGATATAGAGTGCCACCCCTGGGTAAGCAGAAAACAGTTTTACAAGGCAATCATTGAGGCCTCAGAAAGCCTTAATTAGAGCATCTATTTGTAAATGGCTCAGAACAAAGAGAATCGCAGACCAGAAGTCCCATGAAAATAGACTTAGACAGGAAGCTGACAAAGAGACAGCAGTACCCAAACCCCCAGGGTGCCTCCTCCCTCCCGGGCTCCAGGCTGTGATTGGTTCCCCCTCTAACCATGGGCCCATAAAGGGTCCCACAGAGTCACAGGCTGTTTCAGTCGCCAGGGCCTGGGCTCTGTGCCTGCCCTTCACACCTGACCTGGGTTGGCCTGGAGGACTGACTGCTTGCCCTGTTGATGTGGTCCTCAGATGCCTGCCTACCTCCCTTGGGGTGTAACCCCCTGGCCTTTTTCCTGTGTTTTTTTCTGGTGGCTGCCTGCCTGTCTGTCTGTCGGGTTTCTGACACCCTGATGCTCTGAATTTTGTCATTTTTTTCTTGCCTTGATATCCATGTTCCTTCACATTTTTTGTCCCTTCTTAGTGGATTTTTGATAAACAACTCCAAGATGAACATTAGTAAATACACCTTTGGGCCCATGCCTACTCATTTCCTTAAAACAAATTCCTGGAGGTGAAATCATTGAGTCAAAGGGGACTGTTCTACTCTTCTCCAGGTGTGCCTCGCCACAGGTGTGTTGCTGATCTGGCTGTGGAAGTGACATTTCCATGAGGAGCCTCATGCAGTGAAGTTGTAAGATCTGGGAGTCTTGGAAGTGGGGCTGCAGCTCTCATTTCGGTCACTGTGTGTGTATATGTGTTGCGTTAGCTAATCTCTGTAAACCTTGTTTCTTCATCTGAAAAAGGAGGATTCTAATACTGGCCTTTTGGGCCTTTGCGAAGATGACCTGGGGTAGTGCATGTGGAGTCCACCAAAGGCATGAAATCTTGAGGGCGGAAGCTGCACTTGGCTTCCTGCTCCAGAGGAGAGGAAGTCTTCGATGCCTCCAGTTTTGCCTTCTGGCCTTGAACTCACAACACACCTACAGAGCCGATCAGATGTGGCACCTTCACATACTCACTACTATTTACGACACAAGTTCTCTGTATTAAGAGGAGAGAGAGGAATTTAACACACAGCCTCTATCCTCGAGGCCCAACAGTGTAGTTGGGCAGGTTTGTAAATAAGCGCAAGTTGTGCTCTGGATGAAGCAGTTCTTCAGGGCTCCTCCTCCTCGGAGGGGGAGCTCGAATTGGGCTGGAGCAGTCAGAGGCTTTGCAGGAAAAGCCAGACTTGAGCTGGGATTTGAAGGATAGAGGGGTTTGGAAAGGTCGGAAGGGTGGAGGCAATGCCAGGCAGCGAATGGGAGAAGAGCACAGGTGTGTTCACAGAACAGTGGGTACCGTGGTTGAAGCTTCGAGGATGTCAGACCTAATGTGTGGGACACATGCCAGTGAAGGCTGAGAACAAGACAAGGGTGTCCATTCTCAAGGCCATGCTGTAAAATACTGGAATTCCTGGCCAAGAAAAGAAATGTGTGTGAGAATTGGAAGAGAAGGGATAGAACTGGCATTATTTTCAGACAATGAGATCAGTGGTATAGAAAACCCAGCACAGTCGGATACAGGGTAGAAGTATCAGGAAAAGTTGAGCAGTGCTGCTAGTTACAAAGTCAACTTACAAAAATCAAAAGTGCTTTTCTTTATCTGTGACAGCTAATTGGAAAATATGTAGAAAATATGACTGGGCATGATGGCTCCTGCCTGAAATCCCAGCACTTTGGGGGGCTGAGGTGAGCAGATCACTTGAGGTCAGGAGTTTGAGACCATGCTGATCAACATGGTGAAACCCCGTCTCTACTAAAAATACAAAAAATTAGCTGGGCACTTCTGTAGTTCCAGCAACTCGGGAGGCTGAGGCAGGAGAATCACTTGAACTCAGGTGGTGGAGGTTGCAGTGAGCCGAGATCGCACCATTGCATTCCAGCCTGGGTGACAAGATCGAAACTCCATCTCTCTCTCTCTCTCTCTCTCCATATATATATATATATATATATATATATATATATATATATATTTTATAAAGTATGCACAGGGTTTTTATGGAGAACAATATAAAGCTCTATAATGAAAAAAAACCCAAGAAAATCCAATTAAATGGAATTATACCATATTCAGCAATACTTTGACCTAGCATTCTAAAGATATAAATTGCCCCTAAATTAGTTTGCAAATTCAAACTATGTCAGAGAATGTCCTTACTTATGGGTGGGGAGAGATTTCTTAAGAAAATCTCTCTCTCTCTCTCTCTCTCTCTCTATATATATATATATATATATATATATGTATGTATGTATGTGTGTTGTCTCTCTCTCTCTCTCTATATATATATATAGAGAGAGAGATGGAGTATAAAATAAAAGATACCATTATATATATAAAAAGATACCATTCCTAAGAGAGATTAAAAACAATGAAGTATTTACAATATAACTTTATAAAGTATGCACAAGATTTTTATGGAGAACAATATAAAACTCTATAATGAAAAAGAAAAACAAGAAAATCTGATTAAATGGAATTATACCATATTCAGCAATACTTTTACCTAGCGTTCTAAAGATATAAATTGCCCCTAAATTAGTTTGCAAATTCAGTGCAAACCCAACAAAAATTCCAGCTGGATTTATTTTGAGGAACTTGATAAAATTCTTTCTGAAAGAATAAAGTTCATTTATAGCAAAGCCAGTTATGAAAAAGGAAAGCAAAGAGGTGTCGAAATAATTAAATAGTAATAACGAAGTGTGCAGCAGTAAGTAAATAGGCTAATGGAGCAGCACAGACACTCACAATAGGCCCCTTCCCATCAGTGAAGCTTGGTGTTTCACGAGGGCTGCAACAAGCAAACATTGGTTTGAAAAATAGACACACCATATGGAAAGCATAGAGTTGGAGTCTAGTTCATACCATGTCCCATGGGAGGCCTCAGATGAATTAAAGGCCCAGATGGATAAAGCTAAAAAGTAAGCAGAAGACTATGTCGGAGAATGTCCTTGCTTATGTGTGGGGAGAGATTTCTTAAACAAACTTTAAAAGTCAAAACCAACAGGTAAAAAATGGATCAACATGATCACATGAAAATGAAAAGATCTAGTTTAGTGAAAGATTATATAGAAAAAATTAATTGGTAGTTGATAGCCTGGGAGAAGATATATATATATATTACTTATACACACGTGTGTGTGTGTGTGTGTGTGTATAAGAAATGTCTATATATATAAGGAATGCCTGCAAATCCACAAGTAAAAGACAGGAAATCCAGTAGAAAGCTGGCCAGTGATCTCAATAGACAGGGAAAGACCAAATGGCTAACAGGAATATGAAGAAATGATGACTGCCCCCAGTCCTTAGGAAGATGCAGATCAGGCCATGAGCTATGTTTGAACCATCAGAACAACAAGAATCAGAAGGTGGATGTGGAGAGGTGGGAGGATGGAACCCTCGGGCGCTGTGGTTAGGAGCATGGTGTGGTGTTGACATTCTGGAAAGCAGCGTGGAGTTGTTCGGTGAATTCAGGCATGTGTAAATGTGTATATGACCCAGCACTCGCACTCTTGAGAGAAATCCAACCCCACATATAAAAGCAGTCCTTAGGCAAAGAACAGGCTATTGATTGTGGCATTATGTGAGCAGAAGGAAGTTGGAGGCACCCTAGTGGATGAGTTAGAGAGTTTTGCTGGGGCCGGCCTGAAAATCAGGCTCAGGAGCCTTCAGATGTCTTCTCTGGAGCCTTTGGTGCCTGGGGAGACGCATCTTGAAAGTGGAGCTTTTGGGAGCCAAAGCTGTGAAGGCATATAGTGGGCTGGAGGAGGTGAGATGAGGAAGTTAACATCTGGGTTGGTGGCAGTGGGCTGCCCAGGGAGGGGTGCACTGCTGAGTGCTGAACACATGTAGGGAAGCCCCTGGGAAAGTGAGAAAACTCCAGGCAGGGAAGAGCCAGGAAAGCCACACTCCACGCTGATCAACGTAGGAGGGCTTCTTGTAGGAAAAGGGCTTTCCTAGGTGGCAGCACTGGGTACCTTCTGATGCCAGGCTAGAGTGCCCTCTGGTGGGAACACTGTGGCAATCCTGGCAGTCTGGGACATCTTTTCTAAGGCACCCTCTGCAGCAGAGCTGTGACTCACATGGCTTCCCTGAGCCACAGAACTTTGGTCTGTGAAATGGATGCACGTCACGGAGGTGTGGTGCAGCTGGGCCAGCTCCAGCTCCAGGGTAATGACAGGAGTTTCTGGGCCAAGGTTTTCTTCCTGCTTGTCTCTGACACTCCTCCAGCAAGCCTTCTGAACGACTGGAGGGGTAGCTCTGGAGTCGTGTCCCACCCTACCCTCCACGCTGTGCCACTCCTGCTGGGTCCTCCAGGGCCAGGGAGGCTCTAGCCAGGCTGGGCAATCTGAAGTGGGCCTTATGTGGAACCCAAAGCCGAGCCCTGCGCTTGAGCCTGTTGGTCCCCCTCTGCCTCTCTGGCTATGCCCCACATATTAGCCTGGTACTCCAACAGCCTTACCCCGCACCTCCCAAGTCCTCTCCACCCTGTACCCTACCCACTCCCCTGAGATGCACACCCAGCCTCCTGTACTCAGGAGCCCTCACGGGGCAGGCTTTCAGGGACCTGGGTAAGTGGGACGCCCCTCTGGGTGCTATCTGGGCCAGCAGTGTCCTCTGGAAGTAGTGAGGGGCTCGGGCTGGCCACTCTTCCCCTCTCGGGGTCTGAGCAGCAGGGACAGGGTGGTCACTGCTCCGGGTGCTGAGTGTGTGGGTGCTGCCTGAGGGTGCAGGAGCTCCTTAGAACAGATACAGTGAGCTGTCCCTGCTTGGACTGCAGCTCCCGAGTAAGACAAATTTGGTTGCTAAAGCCAGTACATTTAGGGGCTCAGTAACTGCTGTAGTATGTGGAAAAGACTCTTACCTGGATTCCATAATTTGCAACCATTCTTGAGTACTTTCATCATCTTATCCCAGAAATTAAGATAACTGAAGCTCATTGTAAGGTTTCAGTGTTAAGCTCTATTCAAACTTCTTCTGTGTCCCCCCACTGAGCCGCCTCCCCACGTGCCCAAGCTAGCCCATTTAAGACTCTCATGGCCTGGCGTGGTGGGGGTCTTTTCATCACACACTTCCACCTTCCTTCTCTTTTGAGATTTGCAGCATGTATTGAGTCAGGGGAGAAACTGTCAGGCAGGGCTCCCTGCCTAGGTGATAGGGCTCTCTGGCTAGGTGATAGCTTGTTAGGGCAGCAGGCTCCGTGGCTTCCTCTAAATTTGGGTGGCGGCCCATAAGCCTGTTGTTGGGGGGTTGATTCCACGAGGTACCCTACCCCGGTGCTGCCTTGCAGCGTTTGGCCACATCTTGCTGTCCATGCTGCTGATGGCCCTTCCATCTCAGCTGTCCTCTGAGACCATCTTTTGGGCTTGTGGCTATGACGGGTGGTGACTGGGTCCAGTGTGCAGCTCTCTTAGAAAGAGCCTGTCTCTCCCTTCCCCATCAGATGCAGGAGACTCCAATTTCTCCTTCAGACACCCCCGTTCTTCAGCCAGGTCATGTACAATCTCTTCTGAGACCTCTGTACCCCAGAAACACTGCTTCTGCCTCCATGCTGCCTCAGGTGTAGCTGTGCCCTCTCCCTTCTTGTCCTGGGTCAAAACTCTTATGGGAAATTTGTCTCAAACTCTTCTGTGGGAGCCAAAATATTTCTAAAGTAAATCACTGGCTTTCAGGCTGCATTAAATGCATTGGACACAATGTGAAGTTTACTTGGAGGCTCAGGGTCACAGGGACCATGGTGCAGCCCCACGGGCTCTCAGGGACCACCCTGTGCAAACTTCTCCTTTTATGGACTGGGAATGGCTCAGAGAGCGGGGACATGGCTGTCCTACACAACAAGCTAGCCCAAGGCTGAGATGCATGAGAGCTCCAGGCTCCTGTTGTGAGCCCAGCACTCTGTCCTTGCTGTGTCACTGCCTCATCGTCGCATCAGCCAGCCGGATAGTGACTGCGGTGCAGCACTTCACTGATGATGACGTTTTGCATCTGGCCTGCACAATGACCTTGAGTTTGTACTGAAAACCAGAGATAGTGGTATGTGTAGAATAATTTGTAGCCACACTAAAGGACCCCATGGTCTGTGCTATTTTCAAGTTCACATTGGCTCGAGATGCCTGTGAGACCCTAAAGTGGAGATAACAGTAGAAGTTACCATTTACTGAGCCTGCAGTATAGTATGTGTTGCTCACTGTGCTAAATACCCTGCATGGCTATCTCATTTAATCCTCTCAACCAGCTCAGGCAGGGCTGTGGTCAATCTTGATGCTTTTAATTGACTTATACTGTATACAGGGAGGGCCTGATATTGGGTATACTGCCCAGAGAAGGGCAGTTGGCTTGTGTTTGCCATTCTGTTGTGTTATTTGCTTATTTCTGATGCAAAACTGTGCCTTGGATGGTGATATGGTTTGGCTGTGTCCCCACCCAAATCTCATCTTGAATTGTAGTTCCCATAATCTCCACATGTTGTGGGAGGAACCCGATGGGAGGTAATTGAATCATGGGGGCAATTTCCCCAACACTGTTTTCGTGATAAGAGTGAGTTATCACGAGATCTGATGGTTTTATGAGCGTCTGGCATTTGCCCTGCTAGCCCTCATTCTCTTTCCTGCCACCCTGTGAAGAGGTACCTTCTGCCATCATTGTAAGTTTCCTGAGGCCTCCCCAGCCATGCAGAACTGTGAGTAAATTAAACGTCTTTTCTTCATAGATTACCCAGTCTCAGATATTTCTTCATAGAAGCATGAGAATGGACTAATACAGACAGCAAGATGGCTTTAAGTTCAACTTACAGGGAAGCAGAGTTCACTTAATACCAAGTGCTGAGTTGAAAAGCATTTTGCAGAGGTGTTCCAAATGCCAACCATTGTCCTTGTTGTGGGGAGGTGTGTTGAGTGCTTGTCATTAAATGGAGAACAGTGGCAACCAAGGACTCCTTTCTGCCCAGGTGACATGCTCTCACATCCAGCTTCCTCTGGATAGTCAGTCAGAGTGATGTGGGGTTTAGGAGTCTGGCCTTGTGCACCAGATGAACCAGCTCTTATACTGACCTGCTCTCAGTACAATCCATTTAGCTGATCCTTAGTGACCTCTGGAATGAGAATACTACATCTTCTGGAGACTGTCATTAATCTGGCCACCAGATAGTTCTAGGTCTCCCAGTTTCCAGGCATGTGGTAGAATTGCCTTTCCCTGCCCTTTGGTGTGACTGGCTTCAACCAGTGAAGCATGAGCAAAAGTGATAAATAGCCTAGCTTGTCCTAGGCTCTTCCAGTCCTGATGCTGCTTTGTCTGTGTGATGCCCCGGACCTCTCTGTTCCTCTGCCACAGCAACTGGAAAAATTCCAGGGAGTGTTTGCTCCATCATGGCTGTTCCAATGTCCTAGAGTAAGTTTATTAAGAAGCAAAGCCCTTAGGCAATCATGGAGGATGTGGAGGATTTGTTAGAAGCGAAGCACTGTTGTTTTAAGCCACTGAGATTTTTGGGCTATTTGTTGCTGCTAAACAGCCTAGCTTATCCGAGCTGACGCCCTCCCACATTGGGTTTGGGGAAGATTAAATGAGCAGATACCCGGAAAGCACTGAGCACACTCTGCCCATTACACACACCCACCTGTTACAAGTTAGCGTTTTCTGTTTTTCTCAATCTAATGTCCCATGGGCATTTCAACCTCAGCATACTCAAAACTGAGCTCGGACACTCACCCACAAATACCATGCCTGCACTTCCTCCTGCTTCCCATGCAGTGAAATTGCACCACCTTACAGTCTCTCTCCCGTGAGAATTTGACAACATCATCTGGACCACTCCTTTTCTACCCCCGACATCCAATACATTGATGTGCCTTCTAGATACCTTGTGGTTCTTTCAGTCTCCTCCAACACTGTCTTAGCTCAGGCCTATGTAATTTCTCATTTCATTTCATGTGTTGGCTTGCTAGCTGGATTTCCTGCTTAATTTATTATGCTTCACAATCTCTTCTTCACCCCACTACTGAGTTGATCTGGCCATGCATCTAGTCTCTCCTTCCTCCCATCCATCCATGAATTCATTCATCCAGATCCACCCACCTCTGTGTGTCACTATCAACTGAAATTTCTTCACTGTTGACAGGAGAAAGTCCAAACTCCTAAGGGTGGCACACAGGCACCTGTGTCCTGGCCTGGCCTGTTTCCAGCCTCACTTCTCATCACCCTGCAGGGAAACACTCTGTTCCAACTATGTCCAACTGCGCTTCTCTGGGGGTCATTCTTAATCATGCCTCTCTATCTCTGCAGGCATTCTTCCCTGGATCTGGAAACTCAAGAAGTGGTTCAGGGGCCATTTCCTTTCAACAGAGCCAGGCATCTTTGCACATCTCTATTAAGATGTTACCGTATTCATCACACTGTACTGCAAATGTTTGATTTTCCATCTTTTTTTTTTTTTTTTGAGACAGTGCCTCACTCCGTCGCCCAGGCTGGAATACAGTGGCACTATCTCGGCTCCTGCAACCTCCACCTCCTGGTTTCAAGTGTTTCTCCTGCCTCAGCCTCCCAAGTAGCTGGGACTACAGATGCATGCCACCACACCCGGCTAATTTTTTGTATTTTTATTAGTGACGGGGTTTCACTATGTTAACCAGGATGGTCTCGATCTCCTGACCTCATTATCAGCCCACCTCGGCCTCCCAAAGTGCTGGGATTACAGGCATGAGCCACTGCACCCAGCTTGATTTTCCATCTAGTCCAGTAACTGTGAGACACATGAGGGCAGGGACTGGCTGTGGTCCATCTTGGTGTCACCAGTGTCTAGTATTGTGACAAATAGGCATTGGATAAGTAATATGGATTGAATGGATTGATGAGTGGATGAGGTCGGGCCAAGGACTCACGGACGAGGAGGAAGATAGGCACTCAGTGACCACTATGTCACCCCTACAGGCCACAGAACACCAGCTTGCATGGCCGTGATACCATCGCCAGGCACATTCAGGTGCTAAGTAAAAGCTGGCTGCCAAAGATGAATGCCAGACAAGGCAGCTTGGGTGAGCCATGAATGGGGCTCCCTTTATAGCTTTGTTCTCTGTTAACAGGGACCTCCAGTCCTAGTGGTTTCCCATCTGGGGAGTATGGCCAAAAATTGCCAGCTTTCCTTCAGGAGCTGAGCATATCCGAAGTTCCAAACTGAGATATTCCCATCTGAGTTTTTTGTTTTTGTTTTTTGGACACCCTCATAATGTTGCCGATGTCAGTAAGAAATCCAATTATCCTTAAGCTGGAGGCAAAAGAGAAAGGTCATGTAGTGCATTCTTCTGCTCTCCCAGTCCCTAGAATAGAAGACTCTTAGCTTTTCTTTGGCAATTTGTCCAGCATCCTGCAGCTCAAAGGCTTGTTCTATCTTGCAAGGTGAGGTGAAGAATTGCAACATCAAAACTTGGTTCCTGAATGACTGCTTGGAAGAGAGCTGCCCTACTGATAACTGTGCATTGTCTGTAGTGTTCAGTGAGCCAAGAATAAACTTTTATTGTGTCTGAGCCATTTGGTGTACAGGTCTGTGTGCAGGGGCAGTGGGACTGTTCCACCCTAGGTACAGGGCATAAGGAGTTTTTTGTACAGAATTTAAAAACAATGATAAAATAGACTAAAAATTAGTCTTTATTATCACCAATCACCAGCAATTCTAAACAATGTCAATGATAAGAAATTCTTCCCCCTCAGAGCAGACTGCTTCCAACCTCCATTCCCCTTTGATAATTTGTCACCTGGGCTATTACACATTTTTTTTTTTTAAACAGCAGCTGGCTTTGTTTACACTACATGAATACGATAATGCATTTGGTAATCCAGGACGTTCTGCCTGCCCTGCACTTACGCCCTTCTGGGGAAAGTGCTCCCAGATGCTTATCTCTCTACAAAGCTGCCATGCTTTGTGCTGTGTGACCCTGGATACAAGATTAGCAAGATTAGGCCAGAAACTGGGCCAGAGGTAACCATGAACAGCATGGATATCAGGAAGCAAGCCAGTCTTGATGGGAGACTCTGCCTAACAGGGGTGTTGCATATGGGATGCAGATGAACTAGCCTGACCCAGTTTTCTATGTTTGAGAACATACAACCACAGCCCCCTCAGAAAAAGCAGTGGGAAGTTGATCCTGAGAAGGTGACACCCCACATGGGCTGCTGGAGATGCTGTTGATACTGATAGATGATAAGCCTTCTTCCATCGGTCTTTGCACACCTTGGAGAAGAAACGTGATGCTACTGCTGAGATAGATGTCTTTTCTCCCTAATGTCCTCAGTTAGCCTCATCATATTCCCCCACCATCTAAATTGCTGAGACATAGGTCTTTCCTGAATCTTAAAAAAGCATGATGAATATAGGGAATTAACAGGTAAACATGGAATGTTAGCAAAAAGAGATAATTGTAAATTCATAGGGTGTTGGGGTGGAATTCATGACTTAAAGAGAGACTATGCAGAAGGCATTTGAAAACCCTATGGAGTAAGGAAGTATTTAAGTGAAGATAACGGGAAAGAGAAAAAGCAGAAAAACTGCATAGAAAACTACCTCACCAGAGAATAGAGATGATGTTTTAAAAACTGCAGACTGTAAGGCTTTACTATTGTTGAATGAAGAATTTCATGTATCAGAATACATGCCAGATACCTGAACAGAGATGTTAGGAACAGAGGACCTGCAATTCTTGAGGTTCCTCTCCAACAGTTTTATCTCCCAGAGGGCAGAGGAATCCATGAGGCTCAGTGCTTTCCAGTCCAGAAAGCTCTAATGGCTGATCTGACAATAAATAAACCTAGGAGAAAGAGACCTTGTTCCTTGCTTTTCCATCACAGCAATGGAAGAACATTTTTTGGACATGTGAATATTTGCCATGACTCTAGAAAAGTATGTTTTACAATTAAATTTCAAGAAATTAATGGTATGACACATAGAGAACCTAAGAAGAAATATAAAATAAAATTCTGCAGGTATTTTCATAAATGATTTTAATGAAAAAGGAACGAGGTAGGTATGTAAAGACATCAATGTTGCTAAAGAGAGAGATATTTGAACACAGATTTTTAAAAGGTTACCTTTACAACAGTCTGAAGGCAGGCTACATAATTATCAATTTTAAAGACAGCAAAGTAAGTTGGCTTTTATTTTCTCCAAGTAATTTTTGAAACCAGAAGCAGGTCAGGGATGCACAGGTAAGGAATGGGGCACAAGGCGAGGAAAGGGTCCATTGATTGGGGAAGAGAGTGTGACATTAGCAAATGAAAGAAGCAAAGGAAAGCCCTCAGAGCCTGATTTGCTTCCTTCTTCCTCATCAGAGTGAAAACAGTCACTCTTGAAAAGAAGAAAGTCATGTGGTGAGCTAGAGGTCAAATGATATTGAGGCTGCATCTTGATGTCTAGAGGCCTAGGGCACAGATAATATCACATTCAGGGGGACCAAAAAATGTGTAGAAATGATAGAGAACAACTACCAGAAATCTTGGGGGTGTGATGTCAGCAAGGCAGTGGAATAGAGGGTTCCAGCCTTGACCTCCCCGAGAAATATCAGTTTAACAACATTCTATGGACAAAAATATCTTTATGAGAGCTCCAGAATCCAGGTGAGAGGTTATAGCACCTGTGCAGTGCAAAGCAATGAGAAAAGATGTAAGATGTATTGAAAAGGGTAAGAAGGACAGCTTCTTTTTACCCAGGTCACCCTCCCCCAAGCTTACATAGCACAATGCAGAGAGAGGGTGGGAAGAGAGAGAGAGAGAGAGAGAGAGAGAGAAAGATCCTCTCAGCCTGGGAGTTCTACTGTGAAAGAAAAGGAAAGTGAATTTCTAACTTTGCCACAAACGCTAGCACTAGGCCCATGTACCCATAGACTCTGGCCCCTGGCATTAGGCCCATCTGTAGACCCTGGCACCAGACTCAACTGAGGATCCTAGATCCTGGCACCAGGTTTACTCAGCTGCAGATACTGGCACCAGGCCTATCTGCCCACAAACCCTGGCATTGGCCCTACCTATGGACCTTGACACTAAACCTGCGAGCCTGTGGACCCCAGCACCAGCCCTACCTGAGGACCCCATCACTATTCCTGTTTACGGATCCCAGACCCGCACCAGGCCCACTTGCCTGAAGACCCTGGCACTGAGCACACTCTCCTTCAGACTCTGGCACCAGGCCCACCTAGATCGCTGACTGGGGTGACTGCTGAGGGGCTTTCCCTGCCAAAGTCAGTCTGTAAAGACTGGAAGAAGTGGCTGCTTCTTCAAATGCACAGACACCAATGTAAGGCTACAAAGATAATGAAAAATCAAGAAACATGAAGCCACCAAAGGAACAAAATAAAGCTCCAGTAACTAATCCTGATGAAATGAAGATCTATGATCTCCCTGACAAAGAATTCAAAATAATAGTTTTAAAGAAGTTCAGTGAATGACAAGAGTACACAGATGGACAATGAAGCAAAATTAGGAAAGCAACACATGAATAAAGTGAGTAGTTCAACAAAGAGACAGAAACCACAAAAAATGACCAAACGATTTCTGGAGCTGAAGAACACAGTCACTGAACTGAATAATTCAGTAGACAGCTTTGACAACATACCCAATAAAGCAGAAGAAGGAATCAACAAACTCAAAGACAGGTCATTTGAAATTAGCCAGTCAAAGGAATGAAAGAAAAAGGAAAAAAAAAAAAAAATAGTGACAAAAACTGTGGGATTTACAGGACACTGTAAGCAAATTAATGTATGCATCATAGGAGTTTTAGAAGGAAATGAGAAAATGTACAAAAGATTTATTTAAATAAATGATGGCCGAAAATTTTCCAAATGTGGGGAGGGAAATGGACATCCAGATTCATGAAGTCCAAAGGACCCTAAACAGTAGAACCTAGAGAGGTCTACACTAAGACACATTATAATTAAATTGTCAAAAGTCAAAGGCAAAAAGAGAGTTTTGAAAACAGTAGAAGAAAAAGAACTCATCACTTTCAAGGGAACTTTCCTCCCCACTGCCCAAGAAATCTTGCAAGCTAGAAAGAGTGGGATGTTATCAAAGTGTGCAAAGTTTTTAGTTTGCACAAAAAGTACTATACTTGGCAAAATTGTCTTTTAAAAATAAAGAAAAGATAAATTCTTTCCCAGACAAACAAAAGATGAGGGAGTTTGTTACCACTAACCCTGCCTTGTAAGTGCTAAAGGGAGTTCTTTAAATTGAAAGAAGAGGATGCTAAACAGCAATGTGAAAGCGTAGAGAAATACAAATCTTACTGGTAAAGATAAATATATAATCAAATGCAGAATAAAATAATACTGTATTGGTAGTATGTAAATCACTTTTAACTCTAGCATAAAAGTTAAAAGACAAAAGTATGAGGAATAACCTATGACAACAAAATTGGTTAATGGATACACAATATAAAAAGAGGTGAGTTCTGACGTAAAGTGATAGGGAGAGGTAGCACAAGTATAGAGTGTTTGCATGTGATTGAAGGTATCAGCTCAAAACAGACCAGTATAACTATAAGAAGTTTTGGTTCTACGAGATGAATAAGTCCTAGAGATCTGCTGTACAGCATAGTGCCTATAGTTAAAAATATTGTATTACAAACTTAAAAATTTGCTCAGTGAGTAGATCTTATGTTAAGTGTTCTTATCACATAATAAACAAACAAATAAAGAGGGTAGGAGGAAACTTTTGGAAGTCATGGATAGGTTTATCACATAGATTATGGTGACTATTTCACTGGTGTGTACACATCTCCAAACTCATCAAGTTGTACACAGTAAATGTGTATAACTTTTTGTATGACAATTATTACTCAATTAGACTGGGTTAAAAATGTAAAAACACACACACACACACACACACCCCAAATAAAACAAAAAAGAAATCTTGGTACTTAGGGAACAAGAAGGGAGCTCTGAGTTTAATAGATTGTGATGTCTTGATTCTCAAGCCTGGAAGAGGACAAATGCCAAGGTGACTCTCAAGAATTTCCAACAAAAAGGAGACCATGTGGCTTCCTTAGGAAATGTTGAAAGTCAGCCGGTCCAACCCTTGCTTGTACAGTTGAGAACACTGGGGACCAGAGAGGGTAGGTGACTTGTGCCAGGCTGCATGAGCCAGCAAAGCCACGATGAGCATTTGGGGTACTCACCTTGGCATTTATCTCACTGTGCTACTGCTTATCTTTGTTGCAGAGACAAGTTTAACCTACCAGAAAGTGTGGAGGTGTTCTTGACTCCTCCCCTCGTCTCACATATAAAATCCAGCAGGTCGAGAAATCCAGTTGGCTCTTTCCTCAAATTCTATCCATAACTGGCCACCTCTCATGCCCTCCAGGGGTTCTCATACTATCCTCCCTGGCAGGAGCCTCTGTCATCTCCTGGGATTGACTCTTCTCCCTCCTTTCACTGTCACGTTGCCTACAGTCTGTTTCCCAGGCAGCTGTCAGAGCGATCATTTGAACAAGTCAAGTCACATCAGTCCTATGCACAAAACCTTCCAAAGCTCTACACTGCACTCTGTGTGGGAGCAGATGTCCTCACAACAGCTCACAGGCCTTCCGTGACCTGTGTGGAGACCTCTCATCACTGTATCTCTCTGACCATGCCCATACTCACTCCCTCACTCTCACTGCACAAGCTGTATCAGCCTCCTTGCTCTTGATGGGAACACTCCAGGCCTATTTGTTCCCACCATGGGTCTTCGCACAAGCTCTTTCCTTGGCCCACATGACTTGCACTTACCTCTTCAAAACCTTGGTCCAAATGTCCCTTGTCAGTGGAGCTTACTCTAACCACAGCCAAAGTTGTACCCACTCTTTCTCCCAGCTCTCCTGACTCCCCTTAACTTGTTTCTTTCTTCTTTCTGTAATAACACTTATCACAATCTAACATATAATTTATTCATCTAAGCTTATCATTCATCTCTCCCACTATAACGTGAACCCACAAAAGTATGTGTTTTTGTGTGTTTTATTTACTGGTATATTCCCAGCTCATCTAAAGGTGCCTGGCATATAGCAGGTGCTCAGCAAATGCTGGTTGACTGAAAGAAACAAATAGAGACCAGCACGAGACTGGCTCCTCCAGAGCATCAGCTTTGAATTCCAGTTTCTATTTTGCTTCCCTTGTTTAGCATGTCTACCATGGAGGAGACCTGTCACCTTCAGACACACTAAGCTCTTTCCCATGGGTTAGAGTTAGTGTGGAGTTGTCCTTCTGTGGCCTGCAAGTGGTGAGGTAGCCATGTGGCCACAAGAACAAATGGCTGGAGGATGTTGATTTCTTATAGAATTCAATTTTAAGGTGCCTCCCCAGGCCCCCTCTGCTGTCTTGGTTTCCCTTGGAGCTCTGTCCTGCAGATGCAGAAATAAGGTCCTCATCTCAGACTGGTGCTTCCTGGGGCTGGGCCAGAAACTGCTCCCTCTGCGTCCATCCTTACACTCTGCTCCCAGCAGGTGACTGTCCTCTGTGTCTTTCTCTTGTGAGGGATGTGTGCATGTGTGTGTGTGCATGTGTGCATATGCGTGTATGTATATGTGTATGCATGTGTACGCATGTGAGAGAAAGAGACCAGGAAGACCCCTACTCTCTCCTGTGGTGTTTGGCTCTTTTCTTGTGCCCCTTCGCAGAGCCTGTATCTCTGAGAGAGAGTTCCAGAAGATTATTTTTTATTCTTGTCTTCAGGCACAGAGAGCTCTACTCAAGGGCCTGGGGTTGAGACGGGTTGGCGTAAGTGCCTCCAGACTGCTGCTGCGCTGTATAAAAAGGCAGGCATGTTCTCCATTAAGTCCCATTTCCATCCCATTCTGGGTGTGACACAGAAGGTGCCATGTAGGATGGTGTGGGAGGCAGGGGCAGGCCTTGGTCCCTGGCCAAGGACCCTGCTTTGTGAAGGATCTCATGCACTGATTAATTTCTCTAGGAATTAGGTTTGTGCTCTGCCTGGAGACTCTGCACCCCCACCTCTGTTCTCCCTGAAGATGTTGCCTTCCTCTGGGACCTGGCTTCGGTCTTGCCTCCTCTGTGACTCTCTGGCCAGCTATGAGTGACCTTCTGTTGAAAACAGATGCTCGGTGCCTCAAAGAAAAATTAGCACTGAGACAACAGGTCTCTCAGCACAGCAATTTTTACTTTTTCTCTTCTTGTACTGCAGGAAGATTACCCTCGCTAGCCATCTGGCCACGAGAATACAATGGAGAAAGGAAAAGCAGACATATTTATCCCTAATGCATTTGGGGTTGTCCTCACTGCTGTGTTATTAGCACACTTGTGATTTATTCTTTAACAAGAAAGGAAACTTTAAAGAGGAACTTTTCTACTTTCTGCTCTCCCTGAAGATGTTGCCATCCTCTGGGACCTGGCTTCGATCTTGCCTCCTCTGTGACCCTCTGGCCAGCTGTGAGTGACCTTCCTAGGAAGGCTAAAAGCATATGATCTGTGCCCCTTACCTGGTCATATTTCCTTCTCTGGCTGTGGCTCTTCCCTGCCTCTGTCTCCCAGTGAGGTCAGGTTTTTCAAAGGCAAACTGTCCACCTAGTTTTATCTCCCCCATCCTGTAGGTGAGAGCCTGTTCTGGTGGGACCTTGCCTGCCCAATGAAGGCACCTGCTCCAGGCCAGCTCCTGAGGCCAGGTACTGGGCCTGGCACACAGCAGAAGGTCAGTCAGTGTTTATGGACTAGATAAAGACACTCTGCAGATATCGGCTTCTCCCTGCTGAGTCCAGTTCATTCATTTCAACCAAGGCTGCCTGGGGACTTGGTATATACTAGTTGCCAGAGGGGATATAAAGGTGAATAGACACGACTTCTGCCTTCAAGGGGGACAACACAGAGTCCAGTGACTACCCTATAAGACGAAATGTAGCCAACAGCAGTCACAGGGAAAGACTTGAAGGGCTTGCTCCACAAGTGCCTACCTGAAAGGTTGGGCTGGGTGGGAACTTTGTGGGACATGGGACCCTTGGAGTCTCAAGAATGTGCTGGCCCAAGCCTCAACTTGCCTGGTGGGATGATAAGTCCTGGTTCTCTCACAGGTTGGAGAGGAATTAGGGGATCCATAGATGTGTCTAGGCTTGTGAGTTTGGAACAGCAAGGGCAGGTTTATTGGGATGCAGGGTCTCTTTGATAAGCCTATTAAAAGAGGCAGGTTTCAGCTGCCCTTGTGGTCTGCCTAGCGGGAGATTCCCACATTCATAAATGGCATTAATAACATTCTCTGCCTTTTATGTTGTCAGGAGGCCTATCCTCTGCCCAATAAAAGGTAGGAGCAATAACAGGTCTCCAGTGTGAGACTGTGTCCTTCAATCCTCAGTCCAGGGGACTGTCCTGCAGAGCAGAGGCATGGCGAGCCAATCCTACCATATCAGCTCTGGTTGCAGGGTGAGGAACTTTAGCTCACACTCTGCCATTGTGCCCAAGCCTGGGGATTGCCGCTGTGTCAGTGCCATGGCCCATCATGGGGGCAGTCCCAGGGGGCTAGGCTACAGGCACCTCGGAGGCTTTGGCAGTCGGAGCCTGTGTACGGTGGGGTCTCCCCGGATTACGGGGAGTTGTGGATGGCCCCCTACACACCAGTGGCAGGTTTGGCTACCGGGCAGGGGGCCTTTGCAGGCCCAGCCTCCCCTGCATCACATCTGTGACCATCAATGAGAGCCTCCTCACACCCCTCAACCTAGAGATCGACCCCAATGCCCAGTGTGTGAAGCACGAGGAGAAGGAGCAGATCAAGTGTCTCAACAACAAGTTTGCTGCCTTCATTGACAAGGTGGGTCTGTGTGCTGTTCCCTGGGACTGTAGTTTAGGAAGGAGAAAGGGACTTTGAATGTGATGACAGGGTGGTTCAAATTCTCCTGCCACTGACTAGCATGTGGCCTTGAGAATGTGGCTGAATCAGGATCTTGATTTTCAAATGTTGCCATGAAAGTCAAATGCAATAATGGATCTGAAACCACCAGACAAAACAGGAGGGTTTGCTGCTGTTGCTCACAGGCAAGCAGCAAGCACGGTGTGTGTGTGTGTGTGTGTGTGTGTGTGGTCCATCTTCTGGATTTCACTGGCTCACAGTAGGAAGGTGTGGGCAGAGCGCACAGCTCCGCTTAGGCGTGTCTGACCTCCCCGTTAGATGCTGCCAGCCCCAGCATGGAGCAGAAGCCAGGATAAAGAGGAGTCAGAGGCTCCTTTCCTGCTCCTTTTTGGTGGGGACATCACAGGAAGGCTGTGAATTCTTGGGACTGCCCAAGGCACTTTATACCCTGCGGCACATGCATAGATTAAAGGCAGAGAGTTGAGAAACTTAAGGCATGATCTGGAGAGCGGCTGTTGAATTGCATTTTCTGAGTCCTCCCAGTTAAGTGTATAGCTCTGGTTTCCTTTAACCTAATGATGTCCTCTCTAGGAGCTCATAGTCTTTGAGGGAAGACAGCCACCAAAGTTTAAGGGAGGAGAAGCTTGTCTTCCAGGGCTGAATGGTGTGCGTATCTACACCCTGGGTCTGCATAAGAAGGCACAAACCAGGGTGATGGTAGGTGGGAGCTCTGCTGTCAGACCAACGCCACATCAGAAATGGGCATATCTGCACACAGAGGTGCTGGGCATCCATTGTTAACATACTGCTAGCTGTCCAGATTACTCTTCCCTTCCATCGGCACAAAGGAAGCTGACGGTAGATTATGCAGGCTATTCTTTGCACGAGGTCAACTACCAAGAGCAGGGGAGGTTGAAATCCAGCCCAGGCTTTGCTTGCTGAGCTGTGTGCCCTGGCAGGGGGCTGGAGGCATCTTTTCATAATTTGCTCAAAAGCACAGTGAGAGCCCTGAGAGTGCAGGCTCAAAAGGGTTTTTGCATGTGTCCTTTTGGGCATCACCCATGAACGCTGATCTCTCTGTTGAGAGGTGTCAGTTCCGGGTCTGGAGAGAGGAAGTTATACCATTGCACCAGGCTGGAATTCTTCCTGCAGGCTGCAGCATTCTTCCTGCAGGCTCCAAACTGCATTGTGCTACAGACTACAAAGTGCATTGACATGGTGGCTTTAATCCTGCCAGAGGGCTGTCCCATGGCCTGGGTCTGCATGTCAAAACCCAGGTCAGATGCCTTTTGATAATCAGAGCTTTGGTTCCTTTTCCCACAAGCATGGATAGTCAGGCAGTTGAGGGTTGTTTGTACCAGGCTTGTGCTCCCAAGACATTAAGGTTGGAGAAGAAATCACCTGCTTTAGGCTGGTAACTGGAAACTTCAACATGGGCTTGGCAGGTCACATGAATGAAGCCAAACTGAGAGGTATGCTCACGTAGAGGGGCAGCAGCTGCTGTTCACTCCAGTCACAGGCCTACCTACCCTTGCCAGAACTTCTGGCATGTCAACAGGGTCAGAGAGATCCAGATTCTTACTTGAAACCACTCAATTATTAAGTGTTGGCAACTAATCAGATATCTATAAAACAGTGTGCAGGCCAAGTAAAGCATGCCTGTGGGCCTGATAGGGCCTGGAGCCGCCAGTGTATCACTGCAAATGTCTTTCTCCTGTCTTGTTTTACAATGAAGTACAGCGAGAATGAGGTGAAGTGGTCTGGTTGGTGATGGAGTTAGAATGAGATATCTCCTAATTCCTGATCTGGGATCCCCACTCCTGGGCTTCAGCACCCCAGCATCAGAGTAAGGAAGAGTCATGGTTCATACATTTTAAAATTGCTGCTGTACAAATGCCCACAAACTTAGCACCTTAAAACACAATTTTACTACCTCAAGAGTCTGATGTTAAGATGTTGGCAGGGCTGCATTTCTTTTTGGAGGCCTCGGGGAAGAATCCATTTCCAGGGACATTCAGGCTTTTGGCAGAATTGAGATCCTTATGGTTGCAGGACTGAGGTCTCTGTTTCTTGCTGGCTGGCTGCTGGAGGTTGTTCTCAGCTTCCAGAGGTCTTCTACATTCCTTGCCTTGTGGCCCCGACTTCCTCTAACTTCAAAGCTAGGAATAATGGGTTGAGTCCTTCTCATGTTTCAAATCTTTCTGGTGCAGACACTTTTGGGGGGATTATTATTTGCCTACTACACAGAGTGTGAAATATCTCTGCAGGATCAGATGTTATTTCTTTCTGTGTAGAATAAACAAATTGTTATAAATAGTGTGCTCTTTCTGGGAGGCAGGGTGGGTGGAGTGAAGTTACTTGGGGACTACTTGTGACCTGCACTTTCAGACTTTGCCAGTGATTTGGCCTCCTGGGGAAGGTGACAGGTTTCTGCAGGGCAGGGGCCATCCTCAAGGGCAGTGAGAGCTCTGGGGGACCAGGCAACCCCCACCCTCAGGCTTCCCCCTCAAGTCTCTTTCCTCCTTCCTGAATGACAGGTGCGCTTCCTGGAGCAGCAGAACAAGCTTCTGGAGACCAAGCTGCAGTTCTACCAGAACCGCAAGTGCTGCGAGAGCAACCTCGAGCCCCTGTTCCAGGGCTACATTGCAACTCTGCGGCGGGAGGGCGAGTGCATGGAGGCCGACAGCGGGAGGCTGGCCTCGGAGCTCAACTGCACGCAGGAGGTGCTGGAGGGCTACAAGAAGAAGTGAGCATGTCAGGGCTGGGATGGTTCTAGGGAGTGGAGTCTGTCCTAGCTGAGATCACACAACTCCTCCAGAAGCAGAGATTGCGGAAGGTCAGGGTTGCCCTGATGAGCTGTCAGACACTTTGTCTTACCAGTCTGCTTTGTCTTGTGTCAGCTCCCAGCTCTTGCAGTCCTGTGCTGGGGGCTGGGGAAAGATTTGTAGTGAAGAAGAGCTCCCAGTCTGGGAGGGATGGGACACACATCCAGGGCACAGACTGATGCAGAGATGAAGAGACAGGAAACAAATGAAACAGGAGGAGCAAGGCCAGCAGGACTGAAGAGCAGGAGCCTGGAGCCGTTAGAGCTAGGATGGGGGGAAGGGAAAGGCCCTGGAGAGGTATCTGAAAATGAACTGGCTGATGCCATTCCAAGTATCTGATGAACCTGGATTATACCTTTATTTATTCTGCAGATAAATCATCACGCTCTCATTCTCCGAGGCGCCACAATTCAAATTCCAATGTAAATCTGGTTTTTCCTGAGTTGTTTAGTTTGTCCATTACTTAGTCTAAACTCACTGTGTCACTGTACTTACCTTATAGAAACAGACAGAGGGAAGGGTGATTTTGACTGTAATCAGTCCTGGTAATTCCAACCCTTCTTGGGATTCTTGGAGGTTCAGGTTTTACCATCCGGCTGGGCCCAGCAGTGGGTCCTCACTTCCCTTAGAGTGAAGCAAATATAGACACAATCCTCAGTGTGCAGGCGTCAAGGTCTGTCTCCCACTCTGGGGGTGTGCAGGCCGGTAATTACAGAGCTGAGTGCAGCCCAAAATGACTGTGTAATTAAAAAGTGATGAAAACTATGCTCTGGAAACTCTGGTCTTCCTTGTGGGGGCAGGGCTGCTCCGGGGATATGGTCTCACAGGCAGGGGGAAGAGGGCCGGGCTGGTGAAAGAGGGAATGCCCTGAACAAGGGTTGCTTCTAGGAATTCAAGTCCTTGGATATTGGGGCAGGGGGAATAAAACCGCATGGGTGGCTTCATAGAGCTTTATGTTTTGTACAAGGCAGAATTTAAAGGCTCCGTGGAACATCTGTCTGTTTTTTTTTTTTTTTTAATATGGAACGCTTCACGAATTTGCCTGTCATCCTTGTGCAGGGGCCATGCTAATCTTCTCTGTATCGTTCCTATTTTAGTATATGTGCTGCCGAAGCGAGCACACATCTGTTTTTAACTTATCCCACAAATATTTACTGAGTGCCTCACTGCACACCTTGTGATTCAGCCCAAGATCCAAAGAGATTAAATGACTTGCCCCAGGTTTTGCAGCAACTTCAGTCTAAGCTGGGACCAGATACCAGGGATGTGGACTCCAAGTCCAGTGTCCTTCCAATGGGTTCTTTGTGGCTGGGAAATAGAAGTCCAGAGAGGCCAAGCCTCTGCTCCAAAGGCACAGAGAAAGGAGAAAACCAGGGAGTTTAGCACACCTGGGCTCTGGACCGGCTAGGTCCTCAGTCCCAGGGGACTTTCCACCTGGGTTGTCTCTCCTCAGGTACGAAGAAGAGTTGGCTCCCAGGGCCACAGCTGAGAATGAGTTCGTGCTGCTGAAGAAGGTGAGTCACTGTTCTCACATGGGAAGAATTAAATCCTGGGCACTGGACGCTCTGATGCTCTAGGCCCTGACATGTTCCATCAGTGCAATTGTTGGTGGGAAGGCACTGGAGCCCCTGGCACAAAAAGGTGGGTTATGTTGGCTGCAGAAGCCATTGGGGAGCCCATGTAGGAACCCAGGTGGTGCCGACGGAGGCTTCGTGAAAAGAAAACCTCACCATGCTACTGCTCGACTCCTTTTAAACTACTGGATTGGCTGAAATGTTCAATTTTAATTCTGTCACGTGGGTATTGCCTTCTCCTGTTATCCCAGACTGGGGGTTGGTTCTCAGCTTGTTGATGATTTCAAAGTGTGGCCGTTACTCAGTGCAATTGGTGATGATGAAAAACCCAGAGGAGTAAAACCGCAAATGATTTCCCTTTTGTTTCATCTTGGTGAGTGAAAGTACATGTGAATGATCTTTTTTTTTTTTTTTTGAGACGGAGTTCCACTCTCGTTGCCCAGGCTGGAGTGCAATGGCGCTATCTTGGCTTGGCTCACCGCAACCTCTGTTTCCTGGGTTCAAGCGATTCTCCTGCCTTAGCCTCCCGAGTAGCTGGGATTACAGGCATGCACCACCATGCCCGGCTAATTTATTTTTCAATTTTGTGTTTTTAGTAGAGATGGGGTTTCTCCATGTTGGTCAGGCTGGTATTGAACTCCCGACCTCAGGTCATTCACCTGTCTCGGCCTCCTAAAATGCTGGGATTACAGGTGTGAGCCACCACGTCCAGCTGTGAATGTTCTTTAACAAGTAATGTGCTTGCTTGCCAGCCTCCTTATTTGTGAGCATCACAGAGTGGAGAGAGGGCTGGTGACAGATCTGCCAATAGAGGCTTGGCCTGGGTCTCAGGCAGGAGAATCAGCTATTTGGATTCTGGGTGTTTCCTTAACTGGGCTCTGAGGACAACCTCCAGAGAGGCTCTGTGACTGTCACATGCTTGTGCTCTGTGGGTCAGCCTGGCTGGGAGGCAGCAGTCTGACATTCTGGGCTGTGACGTCAGGCTTCCTTCTTTGGCAAGGTCCTCAGCTCTGGAAGGGGTCAGACCTCTCTCCACTTCCTTTCTCCAGGTGGTCTCATTTATGCAATGGGAGGTAACTCACTGGCAGATAACAAAGGCTCTCCCCTTCTAGTGGGGCCCTGAAGGCGAAGATGAGAAGTCTAGGTTAGACCTGTAAGTGCAAGGTGGCTGGGCAGGAGCAGGCTAGAGGCAGAGAGGTGGGTCAGGAGGTGGCTTAAGGGCCCATTGGGGAGTGCTGAGGCTCAGGGCACAGTGAGGGGACCAAGGCCACTCCCCATCCTCTTGTGTCTATCTCTACCAGGATGTGGACTGCGCCTATCTGCATAAGGCAGACCTGGAGGCCAATGTGGAGCCACTGAGGGAGGAGTCAGTCTTCCTGTGGTCCCTCTACGAGGAGGTAAATCTCTCCCCATCTCCGGAAGAGCAAGTAAGAGAGGAGGCAGAGGAGGGTTTTCTTGGAGTATGGCTTGTCCTGGTTCCTAGGTTCTGGGGAAAGCCGTGCATTCTCGACTCTCCTAAGGCCTGGATGTTTTTCTTCTGTGATCAGAGGGGATTTTTCTCTTGTTCGGGCTTCCTTTCAAAATGGAAGTGGGTGACGCCCTTCCTCTAAGATGATTTGAAAGAATGTGGTTAATTCCTACATCATGAAGTGGAGATCTGACAATTTATTAATTTGGGTAGTATAAAAACCCAAGCAGATAATCCAGACCTCTACCTCTGGCCACAATTTGGTTGATTAGATTTGTGCATAAAGCTACAGCTGATCTGGATCATCCAGGCCCCATGGTGGGGAGACCCAGGCATACACATCAATCCAGCTCTGTGGATGCCTGTGTTAGTAGAATTCCACGTTACTCATGGCTTTGAGGCCACAGTCCCAATTCCAGCCTTTTCCTCTTACAGCTACAGGTTTTAAATTTTCCTGACTTGCTGGTAGTTTTCTAATTTCAGAGTTGGGATTTTTAAAAAAATTTTTCTGAGGAGATGAGATCAGAAGGGGATTTTGCTGGTTGCTATCTCCTACAGGAAATCCGCCTCCTTCAATCACAAATCTCTGACACCTCCGTGGTGGTGAAGATGGACAACAGCAGGGAGCTCAAGATGGACTTGGTTGTGGCCGAGATCAAGGCTCAGTATGACAATATGGCCAGTCGCAGCCAGGCAGGGGCTGAGACCTGGTACCAAACCAAGGTAGTCTGGAGGGCAGGGCTGCCCCACTGAGCCAGGGGGACAGCTGTGAGCCTCAAGTTTCTCTGGGAAACACACTCCTGCACTCTAGAGGGGCTGCAGCTGAGGTCCTGGGCAGAGCAGGGTCAGGAGGCGGGAGAGCTGCGGAACAGTGGGCTGGCTGATGGGGCCGGGGACAGCAGCCTCCAGCCATTGTTTCTGCATGTTTGCCTCTCAACCTGCAGTCTGAGGAGGTGAAGGCCACAGTGACCCAGCAGGGTGAGAGCCTCCAAAGAACCAAAGATGAGCTCAGTGAGCTGAACCGCAGGATCCAGAGACTGACAGCAGAGGTGAAGAATGCGAAGCAGCATGTGGAGGGGCGCCCAGACCCCACTCCGTAGTACACCTGCCACTTCTTGTCTGGTTGCTGCTTCCCTCCTATCTTCAGGGACTGCTATCATCTTTGGAGAGGGGTGTATTTGAATTGTGCCGGAGTACTCTCCTACAATCAGCACACGAGGGCTCCTGTTCCAACACTTGCTATTATCAAACTTTAATGTTTGTGGATCTGCTAGATATAAACTGGCACCTAATTGTTATTTTAATTTTTATTTCTTTGGTTAACTAGTGATATGAAATGTTTCCTCATACACTTACTAGTTATTTGTATTTCCCTTCTAAGAACTGTCCACTCATACATCCGCCCATTTTTCTACTGTGGTTCCCTTCTTTTTGCATGGTGATTTGCAGTATTTCTTGGTCATTCTATCTGGATTGTAAGCCTTTGTCAGTTACACATGTTGCAATTAACTTTCTCTCAGTCTATCAGTTGTCGTTTGTCCTTTATTGAACCATTTTTTTTTGTTTTTTGAGACAGAGTCTCGCTCTTTAGCCCAGGCTAGAGTGCAATGGCGCCATCTCGGCTCACTGCAACCTCCGCCTCCCAGGTTTAAGCAATTCTCCTGCCTTAGCCCCCCAGTAGCTGGGGCCACAGGTGTACACTACCAGGCCTGGTTCCTATTTGTATTTTTAGTAGAGATGGGGTTTCACCATGTTGGCCAGGTTGGTCTTGAACTCCTGACCTCAGGTGATCTGCTCACCTTGGCCTTCCAAAGTGCTGCGATTACAGGCATGGGCCACCGCACCTGGCCTGAACCCAAATATTTAACCTGAATGTGCCCAAATCCATCTTAAGTTCTTCCTTTAATGGTTTATACTTAGCGAGTTTTGAGGTAACAGAGGTAGCTCTTAAATTTTTTCCCCATTAATTTTATAGTTTTACCTCTTGCAAAGGTCTGTAATCCACCTGAACTTTATTTTTGGTATACACAGTGAGTAGGGTTCTAAGTTAATTTTTCTACATATCGTAAGAAAGTATGTAATCTATTCTTTCCCCAGTGATTTGTAATACTACCTGCATCATAACAGCGAGCTCCCACACATGCCTGGCTCCATGCGTCCTCTCCCATCTGTGTTGCTGTTCTTCATCACGGTGCAGGATGTGTCACTAGTAATTTGTCACAGTTAAGAGCGGAGTAATGACATATGCACATGCTTACTTTTTAGATATGAAATTAGAGAAGATTCGAAGTTGTCCCTGTAATAACATTGCTTTTGTTCATTTTCCTTCTGACATGCTTTCTTGAGTGGGGTGAAGGGAGCGGCTGTGGTTTGTGTGCTGGGAGTTGTGCATGGGAGCTTCTTTCAGTATGCTGATCGCAGCGGGCCAAAGAGTGAGACCCTGCACCATGGCTTTTCAATACCTGGCTGGGCACTAATTAATTGGATAGCTTAGGGCAAGTCACAGCCTCTCAGAATCTTAATTTCTTCATTTGCATAATGGGAATAATACTGCCTGTTGTGACAAGCTGGAAGAATAACTTCCAAGGTCAAATAAGATAACATCTATGAAAGTGCCTTGTAAAGGAACAATAAGTCTAAGGTGATGTCAGTAATAATGACCATTCCTATTTCCGTGCTAACATTTCCTCCCTCCAATGGCTCACCTGCCAAACTCAAGTCAGTTTTATGATAAAGCATACAAAAATGAAGGAAAAAAAGATCCAAATGTCCCTGCCTAGTTAATTTAGGGACATTGATGTATTTCTTTTAAATAGTATCAAGTTCAAAAGTTAACCATTTTGGAAGGAGATAAAATAGGATGACCCAGGCCACTGGAGACGCACCAGAGTCCCCACAACCTGCACCCTTTTCAAACTCCTTCCCTTCTGTCCGTCCCCACAGCGCTGTAAGCTGGAGGCCGCGGTGGCCCAGTCTGAGCAGCAGGGTGAGGTGGCCCTCAGCGATGCCCGCTGCAAGCTGGCTGAGCTGGAGGGTGCCCTGCAGAAGGCCAAGCAGGACATAGCCTGCCTGCTCAAGGAGTACCAGGTGGTGGTGAACTCCAAGCTGGGCCTGGACGTGGAAATTGCTGCTTATCGCAAACTGCTGGAGGGTGAGGAGATCCGGTGAGGATGGGGGTTCCAGGGTCCCTTCACATCCCTACTCAGAGCTGGACTGAAATCCTCTAGGCAGATAATGTTCAAATTGGGAAAGACTCTGGAAAATAATGGACTCCAACCATGTCCCCATTTTGCAGATAGGGAAACTGAGACCAGAGAGGGGAAGGGGCTTGCTCAAGAGCACAGCCAGTTAATGGCTCAGCTAAAATGCACCAGTCTCCTGGCTGGCTGCCAATGCGCTTCTCCCTCCTGCACAGCCCCTCAGGCTGGAACCCGAAGCCCCTTCCAAGGCCACTACTTTACCGTCTTGGCTGAAAGAATGTTTCTGCAATTAGCTTCAGTGGGTTCTTAAAGCTGAAATCACTCAGAATATTAGTTAAAGGCCATTTGATTTGGGATGTGCAGAGAATCAACCTGGACAGCCTGGTGTTCAGGACTGGGGAGTAGAAATGAGTAGCGCGAGTTCCGTCCTTGCAAAAGAGGACAGGGCAGACATACATCCGTCCTCCAGGGCCTGGAGTCAGTGGCCCAGGGAATCTGTCAGAGAAGGAGGCTGCCTTCTCAACAGCTGAGGAGGCAGGAAAGAGACAGGACACTCCAAGCTATGCTGACAATTTGAACCAAGAATTGAGGGCAGGTGAAGCCTGTGCAGGGCAGAGGGATGTGTATTTACACTTGGGATGGTTGCATGGGCCTCTAGACTTGGGACGGCCACATCATTAGAGCTTCTAGCTGGGTCCCTTCAGGGCAAGGAGACTAGACTAGCAAGTATAGAGGTGAAGAGCACAGGCCATGAGCCCACTCTGGGTTCAAATCCCAGCTCCACTACTTACTAGTTTGTGAACTCTTTATACCTCAGTGTCTTCAGCTGTAAAACAGAGATAATCACAAAATCCACCTCATAAGGCTATTGCAGGATAAGTGAGTTTTAATGGAACATAGTAAGCCCCAATGGGGAGAAGTGATAGTCATGAGTTGATGGCTAGGCAGGGCAGCACCCATGGAGAGGGAACTCAGAGGCCTGGTTGGCTTTAGAAAGCTTCCATGAAGTGACACTGAGGGCAGCCAGGCCACGTGGCTGGACTTGCTCCGTGCTTGACTCAAGCACACACACTTTTCTGTCAGTTTCCTCAGGCTTTGGGTGAAGCCGTGGATACTGAAGCCTTCAGATCCTGAAGCCCTCCACCCCACTCACTAACATTCAGTGGGCAGCTGGGACGTGCACTTATTTTCATTATGATACTAATGGATGAATAACTCAATTATGGAATTACTGGTACACATCCCTAATGCATGTGATTTTAAAGTTGACTTAGCACATTGTTCTTTGTGTACTATGACCATTGACATTATATAGACTGCCTCCTCTTGGCATTTAAAATATTTAATTTAATTACATAAGTAATGCTCAGTGCTGCCAATACAGAAAATAAGAAAACAAAAGTGGCCAGAACCACTCAACTCAGAGATAGCTGTTGCCAGCATTGTGGTTCTATAGGCACCACGATGGGCATCGTGGCTTCCTTGAAAGGGCACAATCTGAAGGCTGTGGCAATGCCAGACTGAGTGGCAGGAAAGCGACCCAGATGCGTACGTCCTCACTCCAAAGAGGAGCAAAGGAGTATTTTGAGTTGGGCAGAATGAAGCAGAGTAGAGCTTTCCTGGGGAAAAAGATTTGAAGTGGGGAGCTACAAATGGGGAGACAGAGCAGAAAGTGCAGGTAGGTGTGAGGGAGAAGGGGGTGTTTATAAAAAGCCCACTATAGTGGTATAAATGTCTCATCATAAATAATATATACATATTTTTTGAGACAGAGCCTGTCGCCCAGGCTGGAGTGCAGGGGTACGATCTCAGCTCATTGCAACCTCCTCCTCCCAAGTTCGAGTGATTCTCCTATCTCAGCCTCCCGAGTAGCTGGGACTACAAATGTGTGTCACCATGCCCAGCTAATTTTTGTATTTTTAGTAGAAAGAGGATTTCATCACGTTGGCCAGGCTAGTCTCCAACTCCTGGGCTCAAGCGATCCAACTGCCTTGGACTCCCAAGTTGCTGGGATTACAGAAATGAGTTGTTTATAATGTTGGTAGCAAACATATCGGATTTCCTTATGTGCCAGTCTCCATTTTAGGCACTTTCCATGTAGAACTTAATCAAACCTTACGACAATCCTTGCAGGCGGATGTTATCATCCCCATTTTATGCTGGAGAAATTGAGGCACAGAAAGGCTAAGTGACCTGCCCAAGGTCACCCAGCTAGTAAGTGGCACAGCCAGATTTAAGTCCAGGCTCTTAACCACACCATACTGTCCAGCCTCCCTCTGCGTTGAATGAAATCAGGTAGATGTCTAGGGTAGCATTTAAAATCATGGGATAAAAACGAATGCATTTGAGTAGTGGGCAAGCTTTTTCCTGCTCAGAGACATCTAGCTGGGAGGCAGCAGCTTCCATCACCACTTTGGCTGTGCTGGAATTCCCAGCCAAGGGACAAGGAGAATGCCCACCTCATCTCTACTTCTCAGTTTACCAAATTTCCATGTCCAAAAGGCAAACATAATAAAATGACCTTTTGGATCCTGTAGCCTAATGTGCTCCTGTCCTTTTGGGATTCCAGCAAGCAGGGCCGGCACCGATGCTGTCTGTAGCAGGTGGTATCCTTCCTCTGCCTCTTAGGGCCCCTTCCTTCCTTCAGCATGGAGGAGAATAGGTTTGGTGCAAAAGCAGAGGAACTCAGCACTAACTGTATACCCTCTCCTCTCCCTGCAGGCCGTGTGAAGGCGTGGGCTCAGTCAATATCTGTAAGTTGGCTGTATGTGGGCATGGCTCTTTGGGGTGTCAGTAATCTTAAGATAGAGTGCATCTAACTGATGACCAAGCCTCCGTCTATGGAGTGGTAGACAAGGGACTCTGGAGCTGATGTCTCTGGGATCCAGACAAACTGATGACCTCAAATATTTGACCTCCACATGGATCCATCTGGAACATCCATAAAGTCTAAGTTAATGAATGTGGCAAATTCTGAATACCTATTTGGTTCTGCAAAAATAGCTCAAGCCTTTTAGTTACACACAGAATACTTCTCAAGTGGTAGCATGTTCTAGCCAGAAAAAAATGCTGGGTTTATATTCTGATCATCTGGGTCTCTGAGGCAACTTGTAAATCTCTAATAATCCAGTATATAGACAGCCCCTGGGCCAGGTGTCTGATTCCCCTCACCTCTCTAGCTACCATATTTCTAGATGACTCCTTTAGTGTGATCTATCAGTTTTTGCTCAAAGATTGTATGAACACATCTCAACATCAGCCTGGTCCAAGTAGAGTTAGATGTGCAATTTGCTAATCACATTCCTGAATAAGCAGATGGCAATGGATTTAGGTTTGCCTGTAGTTTAAAAAGACTCATGTTGGTGGTTCTTCAGAGTAGGAAGAGAATTAATCATTGATTCTAAAGGATTCTTGGTCATAACATGTCTGAGATGGAAGAGAATTCTTACCTGTGTCTCTGTCCACAGGTGTGAGCCATTCCCAGGGTGGCATGGTCTGCGGGGACATGGACTCCACTGTCTACTGTGGCTCAGGGGGCGTGGCCATCAGCAGCGGTGCACTGTGGTCCCCCTCTGTGGTGGGGGCCTGCTCCAGTGCCCGGTCTGTGCAGTTTGTATAGAGGGGGTGGGACTCCGGACCGACGTGTTCTGATGGGGGCAGTGTGGGTTGGGGAGTGGAAATCTTTTCTCTTACATGCCCAAATGTCAGCTTAGTAATTTCCCCTTGCAGAGAACCCAGAACTAACTCTCCTGTTTCCTTCTTATTGGAGTTAACAATTTACTCTTCTGGTGTAAACCCTGGGTTTGACATTGTTTTCACTTCCATTGCTTCTCCCCCTTCCTGTGGTCCAGGAAAGAAATAGAAAGGTTTTTTGATATAAATTGCTCAGTCATTGTCTTCCCTAGTTAACTTCAGGCTAGCAGATGTTTACTAAGTCCTGACTGTGTGCCGGACCCTCTTGGAAAGGAGCCAGCTAGAGGATGTGCAGTGTGTGGGAACATCTCTGTGTTTTGCCCTTGGATGAGAGGGACTCCAGATACTGTCTCACCATGGAGGGGCAGTGGGGGTGCAGAGCTGGGCTCCTCACTTGCTCTGAGAGATTATATATCCCCAGAGTCCCCCAACTATTCATATATCCAGATTGAAAGGCTGACAGAGCTAATCAGCTGGGTTTATACCATTGGTTTTCTGGAAGTTCATTGTATTTACATGATTCCTGTATGGCTCCTTCTTTCTCTTAGTGCGCTTGATTAAACATCAATAGCAAAAGGCTTTTTCTTAGTAACCAAGTTAATACCTGCCTCCTTCATTGTCTTCCCAACCCACCCAAAACTCTGACTGTTTTGATGCATCTCACAATGCACCAGACCACCACCTGCATCAGGATCCCTGTGGGGTAGTTGCTAAATGTGCAGATCCTGGGCTCCAGCCAGAACTCTCCATCCAAAGTTCTAGGGATGAGCTCAGGAATCTGTATTTTAACAAGCTTCCAGGTGATTCCTAGAAGAACTAACGTTTGAGAACCACAGATTTATGTGAGCAGAGGAAAGAGGAGGGTCAGATAATTATGGCCATGAAGTGACTTTTCCTCTGATTCTCATGGATTAGTCTAGTCCCTTTGCATTTCTGCTTTGTCTATGCTAAAAGATCAGACCCCCACACACACCAGAGCAGGTGGGGGCAAAGGTACAAAAGGGGTGAGGAAGGGAGGGTCAACTTTCTTTCCCTTGTTGTACAGGAAGAACTATTTCTCCCACCTTATTTTATTTGGAACTTTTTGTTTTTAAGGTTTTTTTTTAAAGCCTGACTGGGTAGGAAACATTTTGCTGCAAGAATGCATATCTGATTTCATGACATAGAAAAGCCTTTAAAAGGTGTTTTGTTTGATTGTTGTTTTTCTTTTCTTTTCCAAGGAGCGCAGGCGCACTACCAGACCTCCTGGTACCAGCTCCAGACCAGCCAAGGCAATGGCTGGCACCCTGGCCTAGGGGTGGAGTCTCGGGGAGCAGGGCTGGGCCTTTTGACTCCCCGCGGGTTTGCTTCCCACATCCTACTCACTACAGGCGGGAGACCCCCGAGGGTCTTTTAAAAACCTCTGCGCCACCAGGACGAACTAGGCACCCAGACTGTGGAGAGGAGGGCGCTGACCCCGGCCTCGGTGCTACAGGCATGTCCTGGGCAGCCCTGAGCAGCCAACAACCCCCAAATGCCCCGCCCACTACCCCAAAACGGTGGGCGGGTGGTGCCCAGCTCCCCCTCTCGTCCCTCGTCCCTCCCAGCCCCGGGCCCCAGGCCCCTCACCATTGGGGTTGGGTGCTAAGGGCGGGACGCGGGGCACTCTCGGGTAGGGGCAAAGGAGGGCAGCCAGGGCCCAGGCCTGGAGGGCGGGCGTGTTTGAGAGCGGTGGGGGTGACGGGATCCCGGCGGACGGCAGAAGATTCGGGCACCCGTCCAGTGCCAGAGGCGCCGAGGCGGAAACCCCGCGTGAGCCAAGGACCCAAGGCCCCTGCGGACATGATCCCAGGGGCTCTAAGAGGGCCGCCGTGCGCCGTGCATCTGGAGATGCGCCCAGGGCGCCTGGGGGCCGGACGCGACGGGGGGCAGGGCAGGGCAGGGCACGGGGCGACCCACGAGGCAAGCGAGGGTGGGGGTAGGAGGGGGTGCGGCCCCTGACTCTTGTGGGTGGGGAGGTAGGGGGCAACGGTGGTCTCCACGGGAGACGGGACCAAAGTGGGGACCGGCAGGGAGGACCTGCAGCCCCCTTGTTACGCTGTAAACTGTCCCTACCCGGGGGGTCTGCGGAACACCGAGGCTGGGGAGGTCCCGCTGTCCAAGACTGTGACTTGCCTTCTGATTCCGACTCTCTCGCACCCAGAGGGCCAGGACTGCACCGCTGCCGTAACAGAGAAGAACCTTTGAACGGTTCTCCCCGGCCACGCAGTCCTTCCGATGCCTTCAGGCTGTGTCCCAGGGGCCACAGTGGCCAGGCAGTGACTTGACCTGGGTGGTCCGAGGTCTGTCTTAGTAGAGCGGTGCTCCCCTGGTCTCTGTCTCCTGAACCAAAGGGTCTTGCAGGCTCCTGCCCATCACTGTCCCGATCCCACCAAGTTTGAGCAGCGGTAAAATTAGGTTAAAAGGGTCACCAGGGTGTCTCTGAGGAGGAAACAGGGTGTCAGGGGGCATTTGCTGCCCTGGGGCATGGGAATGTGGACTGGGGAAGGGTCTGTGTTTCCTTTTCGATGGTGGTGGAGGGTGGCTATTTACCTATGAGTGCCTTGGGTATTTTCTTTTCTTTTTCTTTTGAGAGGGAGTCGTGCTCTGCTGCTCAGGCTAGAGTGCAATGGCACAATCGTGGCTCACTGCAACCTCCACCTCCCAGGTTCAAGGGATTCTCCTGCCTCAGCCTCCTGAATAGCTGGGATTACAGGCACCAGCTAATTTTTGTATTTTTAGTAGAGATGGGGTTTCACCATCTGGACCAGGCTGGTCTCGAACTCCTGACCTCATAATCCACCTGCCTCAGCCTCCCAAAGTGCTGGGATTACAGGTGTGAGCCACCATGACCTACCTTAGTTCATTTTTAATGCACAAGCTTAAAAATGAGTGAGGCTGTCTCCGCCTCACTCCACTCCCTGGCTGCTCCCCTTCCAACATGGGGGAGCCCTTGGTATTTGAACAAAGCAGAAATGAGCAGGGATTTCCAGGCATACATAGGTTGGCGGTTGGGAGAGAAAGGAATGTGGCCTGAGGTGCTGTGAAGTAAGCCTCTCCCATTGCTTGTTCTGCCTGGTGAGTCCCTACACCCAAGGAGGGTGGTGCTTAGTGACCATGTCCTTGTTGCTTTAATCTTCAATGAGCAAAGCATTTAGTACAGGCATCTCCTAATGCCTGTGTTTCCAGAGAGAGGCAGGGGTGTGAATAACCCAGACAAGGGGACAATAATTCCCATATGGTCATGTCCGTGTCTACACAGAACACACGTGGTAATTTTCTTGATAATGTGGTTGATTTGTGTTCCTCACTATGCTCGGCTAAGGTGAGTAATAATGCAAAGTTCTATTTTCTGAGATCCCAAAGATTAAAGCAGGGAACAGACAGTTAGAGACATGGGCTGGGAGAAGGAACTGTCTTGGGCATAGGTGTTTGTGAGGATGGCCTGAAGCAGAGTGGGTTGAGAATTGGTGGAGGAGTGTTAGCGGTCTCAGGAGAAAGGAAAAGACAAATCCCAAGTGTATCTGTTTATTTGAAAGGATTATTATCCATACTTTTTTTTTTTTTTGAGACAGAGTTTCAATCTTGTTACCCAGGCTGGAGTGCAATGGCACCATCTTGGCTCACGGCAACCTCTGCCTCCCCAGTTCAAGTGATTCTCCTGCCTCAGCCTCCTGAGTAGCTGGGATTACAGACATGTGCTACCACATCCAGCTAATTTTGTATTTTTACTAGAGATGGAGTTTCAGCATGTTGGTCAGGCTGGTCTCAAACTCCGGACCTCAGGTGATCCGCCCACCTTGGCCTCCCAAAATTCTAGGATTATAGGCATGAGCCACCGCACCGGCCATACTTCTTTCTTTGGAAGCTTTGTGTGTTTGTCGGGGAGGCTATCACTGAATATTTACATAAGAATTGAATACACACAGCAGGTCTGATTTTCTCTGATGCTGGTGTTAGCTTGGTTTGTGATGTTTCTAAGGAGGAGGGAGCCCAGGGCAGAGAGCTGGGATCACCCCCATGGCTGCTTTATTGTTTGGGCCTCTTGCACTGCTGGCTTTTCTTCGATCTCTCAATTTCAAATCACTTGACTTGAATTTTTTCTTTCTAATAAAATGTCAACACCTAGTTACCCTTGGACTGTACCCTTTGCCTTCTGTGGGGAATAGTTCTTTGATCAGGAGAGAGCTGCGGGAGCCGCAGCATCCTTTGAGCCAGAAGAGCTTGCTGTGGGTTTTTGCTGTTGGCTGCAAGGAAAGCTGGGCAGAGGCTTACCTCCTCATATGCAAAAGGCACCCCTGGCCGGTTGAATCTGTTGAATGGTCTTTGCACACAAAGCACAGAAATGTATTAAAAAGTTTATTCATATCTCCCAGGTTCTGGCTGTTTGAATTTTCAATCCATGGCACCATTATTTTTTGGGTATCATATTTGGTATTTTAGTTTTGCTCAGCCCAGATTCATGGTAACATCAAGCTTTTTTTCCCAAGTTTAGACTCACTGTAGAATCTCAAAACTGCAGGAGGTAGCAGACCTGGAAAGACTCTACCCACTCATCTCACAACCCCAGACTGATGCACAAAGCATGGAAGCCACTTTCTGCCCAAGGACTCACTGAGACCTGGCAGTCTTGGGAGCATTGGGGCTCAAATTTCCATCTCCTGATGTTTCAGCCCCTTGGATTTAACATTTTCTGTGGGTGAATGATGTCCCCTAAATTGAAAGTTGGTCTATTGTGATTGTCACCATGCCCTCAGGGCCC
Source organism: Aotus nancymaae (assembly GCF_030222135.1). Lineage (NCBI taxonomy): Eukaryota > Metazoa > Chordata > Mammalia > Primates > Aotidae > Aotus > Aotus nancymaae. Next base: position 36,183,612 of record NW_026988428.1, read on the forward strand.
AAAGAACTGGGAGAAAAGAGGCGGCAGGCAAGAGATGTGGAGGAGGCCCGCCAGGTGTCACAGCAGCAGGCTGAGCACTCAGAAGCAGCCAGCAGCCTCCAGTGAGGCTACAGCCCTTTGGGCCTGAAGTGAGGATGCACAAGGCCTTAGCATCTCCTCTCAGGGAAAGAGGCTGGGGGACAGGGCAGCAGTGGGGCTGGTAGATGCCTGCCTGATGACAGTGATGGCTAATAGGGAGCTGGAGCTGAGGGCAAGAGGACTGGATGTCTCTACCTCCTGCTGCACCAGCTGCCTGCGTTCATCCAGCACATCCCAGGCCTGGCATTTCTTGGAGGCCCATCCTGGGACTTAGTGGAAGGTCAGAGCCAGGAGGGGACACTTCCTGCCCTCACGGAACTTCCAGCTTGATCCAGTCTCCAGACACACCCATTGACATTCCTGGCCCAGATCCACAGAGACAAAAGATTCTCAGGGTTCCAGACGCTGTGTGATGGGGGTGGGGTGGGGAGGGGTGGAGGTGTGGGGGTGAGAGTGGTAGGCATGGGGAGCAGAGGAGGACCCTGAGCAAAGGCAAATGGGAGGAGGGATGTGGGATGGCCTGTGTGTCCACAGGGATATGTAGGAGAGAGAGTGACTCTGGGCTGCCTCAGAGGGTAGACTTGTCTCCTTGGGGTGGATTCCATGTCTGGGAGGAAGAGTGCTGGGTAGAGGGTCAGACAGGGCTGAGGAGTAGCTGGGGAAGGAGGTGATGAAGGGAGCCTGCATTTGGCATAAGAAGCTCACACATGTGAGCAAGTGACTTGAACCAGGCAGGAAGTGGTGAGAGCAGTGGGTTTGGGATGGAGTCTGGCTGCTGGGAGTGTGCGGGGTGGGTGGAGGAGAAAGAAGTCATCATCGGGGAGCTGGGCTGTGGTCCAGGCCTGAGCAGACTGAGGGGGAACGAGTGGAATCAGACTGTGGAAGTGGACAGGACGCAGCAGAGTTACGGGGGTGACTAGAAACACTGCATGGGGCCGGGCTGGCATTGGTCACTGGAGATGGGGCGGGAAGGGAGTGGAGACATTGTGGAGACGTTGTCGTTTACAAGACCACACACCCTTGCATCGCAGCGGCATTTATTGAAACACAGATTGAGACAACCCAGAAGGCAGTGCACCCGTAGACAGTCATAAGAGGGAGACCCAGGAAGTGGCCTAACTCTCTGTCCCAGTATCTCTGCATTGGACATTCCCCACCTGCACCCAGCAAGGGGGCATCTGGAGCAGCCATGGAGTCTACTTTGAAATGTACAAAAGTTCACTGAATAGCAAACCTGTCCAAAGTCCCCTAACCAGGGGCTGTAGGCAACAGGATGCCCCACAGTAATGGGCCTCTTGGCTGCGAGGCCACATGGGGAGCCTGGCTGGGACAGGTTAGCCCAGAAGCAGGAAGGCAGTCTGAGAGAAGCAAAACGGGAATGGGAAGTGCTTGCTGGGGGACCATTCTTCCCAGCCAGGAGGAGGGGCTGCTGGAGAGGGACTTTCTCCCTGATTCTCAGGTTGTGGGTGGCTTGGCTGGATGGTTAGGATGGCACCTCCACTCAGGAGGTGGAGTTTCCATGCCAACCAGTCCCTCGTCATGCTGGGGGACTGTCTTGTCCCTGAGAGCTTGTGGAATGATGCAAATTGGCTACCGGTATTTTGGAGCTAAGTTGGAGTTAAGCGAAGGGCTGGGAACACCTCTGTAAACTGCTGCCAGGATAAGAACTAGGACGCATCTCCCTAGCATGAGAAGGCAGAGGGGAGCAGCCCAGGGGTCTTTCCCTCTGTAGGAACATCCGGAAGATTCTGGAAGCAAGCACACATTTTCCATTCACATGCCATTCAGTGCAGTGACGCAGGCAGGCAGGCGCTTGGCAGGAAGCCCTGGCTCCGAGATTCTACTACGCAAAGCGGACCGACCTGCTGCTCCCGCAGCTGAAGCTGGAGGAGCGAGGCTGGCAGGGGGCACAGGAGTCAGGGGCCATCACCGTGATGCTGCCCCCTATGGCCGAGGGACCAGAAGTGATCTGGCGCCCTGGGGTAGTGCTGTAGGAGAGGCCCCCACAGGAGACTCCACCACGGGAGCTGCTGACACCTGTGGAGAGAGGAGACGTGGTAGGGTGAGCGGCTTGCTGCGATCTCACCCACCCTATGACAGGCCCCAGGGCACCGGCATGGCAGAAGCTGCCTCCCTCTCCAAGGAGCTGGTGGTCAACAATGCAGGCCCTGTTTCTCAGATGCACAGTCCATGTAGGGGGCTGGGGCAGGAAGGAAGTGAGGAGCCCTGGGCCCAGGGGGTCAAAGCTGCCAGGCTGCAGGACCATGGCCGACAGCTCACTGCCTAAACCAGTGACGAGCATTCAGCTCTGCTTTCTCTAACACTGTCATGGCCCCCACTGAGGAGCCAGGGGAGGGTGAAACAGTTGGGGGAGCACTCGAGACTCCATGGGTTAGGCCAACGAGTTCAGTTTTTCCACCAAAAAAAGCCATTTTTCTAGGAGAATTTCAGGCAGATACTCACAGACATTCACGGAGCCCACACCTTCACACAGCCTAGGGAAAAGGAAAACTCTGTTAGTTGCAGACACTGAGCTGGATTCCTTGAGTCCAATGGTTGCTTGAGAAAGAGAGGGTCATCCTGTGTGCAGAGTCTACCTCTGAGAGGCAGGAAGGGCTCCCTGAAATCTGCACTAAATGCTTTCTTTCTTTGATGGTTCTAACTGTGAAGACAAGGCCTCCTGACTTTCAGCAGCAGTGGGTGAGATTATGAACACACATAGTGCCCCTAGTTTGAGTGATGGTGGCCTACCCTGGATGGTGCTAATCAAGCTCACAGGAAGGAGAGTTGAATCTGATGCACCAGAATGTGAAAGGGCTTTGTGAGTGATGAAGAGCTAAATGCATATAGAAGCACATCATCATTATAACACACAGGCCTGAGTGGCAGGCCACGCAGCAGCTTCAGGAGGAAGCTATTTAACAAGGATGGATTTGGCAGGCATGAGACTTGGGTGCAGGTCCCAGCTTTTCTGCTTATTAACTGCGTAGCTATGATAAAGGCACTGAATTCCGAGCCTACTTCTTTATCTTTAGCTGGGAAAAACCACACTTATCTTATTGGATTGCGAGGATTATAAAAGAAGCATTCAGCACAGGTCTAGCACGGAAGGATTCAACAAGTTAACATCATTATTGAAGCTGTTGTACTAACTGTGGTCAGAGTTGTAGCTCACACCTAGCCCAAGGAAATTCACTCCTGGAGAACCACAGCCTCCACCTCTGAAACACCACAAAGTCCTCTTAGCCCCACCTGTGTTCCTCGCCCTCCAGGAGGCGCCTGTAGGTGGCAATCTCGATGTCCAGGCCCAGCTTGGAGTTCATCACCTCCTGGTACTCCTTGAGCAGGCAGGCCATGTCCTGCTTGGCTTTCTGCAGTGCGGCCTCCAGCTCAGCCAGCTTGCAGCGGGCATCGGCGAGGGCCGCCTCACCCTGCTGCTCTGCCTCGGCCACAGCGGCCTCCAGCTTGGCACGCTATCGGGGTGGAGATGTGAGGGTCAGGATGAGAGAGAGAAGGCACAGCTTGGCTCACCCAAGCTGATGGAGCTAGGGCAGGGAGAGGAGGGTCCTAGAGAGAAGATTGGCCCATGGCCAGGTAGCTAATAGGGCTGTGAACATGAGGGAGGAGATGGGTGGGCTTTTCACCATCTCTCCTTGATGGTGGTCACAGGGTGGCCACGGAAGGGGCTGGGTCTTCCTTTGGAAGTCAGTGACATGGCCTGAGTGCTGTGAGATATGATAGAGCTCCTGCCCTCCCTCTGGGTCCCTGCTTCCTCATGGGCACACCATGAAGCCTGATTAGGGCCAGGTGCTGAAGCCTGTCTGTGCTGCATATTTGAATCCTCCAGAGACCCCACCTGGCACTTGGCATTCTCAATCTCGGCCGTCAGCCTCTGGATCATGCGGTTCAGCTCGTTGATCTCCTCCTTGGTGCGGCGCAGGGTCTCCCCGTGCCTGATCACCGTGGCCTTCATCTCCTCGCACTGGGGAAGTAGAGATGCTCATGAGGCTCAGGGCGGGAACTCCCATCCATTCAGGGCACCACGGATGGTTGTGCGGTTGTGCAGTGCTCAGCCTGTGCAACCACACGTGGCCATCCTGCCCTGCCACCCCAGCCTCAGAGAGACAGCCCTTCTCTTCTCACCCATAGGGATCAGAATCCCCAGAAAAGGAAGTCTATTTAATAGCTACTACACATCCCTCCCACTGCTATGTCTAGCAGGCAGGTGTTCTGTGCCACTCACCTTGCTGCGGTACCAGGACTCGGCCTCAGCCCGGCTGCGGCTGGCAACATCGTCATACTGAGCCTTGATCTCAGCGACGATGCAGTCCATGTTCAGGTCCCGGCTGTTGTCCATCTTGACTATGACTGAGGTGTCTGAGATGTGAGCTTGGAGAACGCGGATCTCCTGTGGGGCCGACAGCCAGTGCATTTGCTTCTGGTCCCTGAGCTGCGCCACCCCAGGGGGCAATGTCTACTCCCTAGAGGGGCACTGGTCATGAAGCTTACATGACTCCTGCTCCCACCACCTTCATACATACACAGGCTCCTTACAAACAACAAGGGGGCTGTAGTGGCCGCCTGGGAACAGTGTCTGCCTTAAAAGTGGGAAAACTGAGGCCCAGAGGGTGAAAAAGTTCTTATCCAAAGTCACCCAGCAGGGGAGCTGGGGTTTGGATGCCAGGATGAGTGATTAGTCCATTAATGAGGACCATGCCCTATGTGCGAAACCATCCTGGCCCCCCACCACACATGCACACTCTCATGTCCATGTCTAGTCTGGCACTCACACACGCAGCACACACGCAGCACACCAACATGCAGAAGTCACAGACTCAGAGCAGCCCAAGGACATGAACACTCCATGCTCCTCACACACGTGAACGTGGACGTGGCCTCTGTATTGTGGGCCCCTGGCATGTGTGTGCAAGCTCTTTTCACACTTACATTGCACATTGGCAAACATAGGCACACACATGTACCCTTGCCCCGCTGCTCCCTCGTCTCCAAAACACCCCTCCACCTATCCTGGCTGGGTGGCAGGTGCCCCCTCACCTCTTCATAGAGGCGCCTTAGGAAGCTAGACTCCTCCACCAGGGCCTCCACGTTGGCCTCCAGGTCTGATTTCCGCAGGTAGGCACAGTCCACGTCCTGGCAGTGGGACAGAGAGGAGGGGATGTGCATGTGAGAGAAGACCAAAGGAAGGTGCCTCCGGTCAGCGTGGTGACCCTGCCACTCGCTGGAGTTTGCACCGATGGGCCCCCTCCTCCTTGCTCCATGACCAGCTCCTCACCTTCTTTAGAACCACAAACTCGTTCTCTGCGGTGGCTCTCAGGGCCACCTCCTCTTCATACCTGGGTGTGTGAGAGAGAAGGGCTGGAGCTGAGAAATGGGAGTTGAATACCATCCCAACTCCTGAGCAAGTTCTTCCAGGGATTGAAAAGGGATTAATCCCCTCCAGATGTTGTCTTGGCCCCTCCAGGATCTATTTTGTGTATTATTCATGGCTAGCCCTTGTCCCAGCCTGGCTTCATTCCACCGCAGTCCTTCTGCCTGAGATGGGGTCGGGAATGCACATTCCTTCCCCCAAGTCTAAAATCATCTGGGCATCCTAGATCTCAAAGAGCTGGTCCCATTGGCAGGGAGATCACAGAGCCCATGTCATAAAGGTAAGCTGTGAAGGGCAGGGGACATAGAGAGTGCTAGAATCCCACTGGATTGCCTCTTCTCACTCCCCCAGAAGTAGCTCTAGAGTTTTAGAGGTGGATCCCAGGAATCTGAAGAAATCTAGGCCCCACTGGATCCCTGCTCTGGGTTTCAGGCAGCCTGCTAGAGGAATCTGAAAGAAGAGGGCTATGGGCAGAGCCTCCCAGCGTTCTCTCTGAGTTTCCCCTGAGTCCCCCCAGCTTGCTGCACTCACTTCTTCTTGAAGCCCTCCAGCACCTCCTGCACGTGGTTGAGCTCTGAGGCCAGCCTCCCACTGTCCGCCTCCACGCACTCAGCCTCCCGCCGCAGAGTCTCAATGTAGCCACTGAACAGCGGCTCTAGGTTGCTCTCGCAGCAGCGCTGGTTCTGGTAGAACTGCCACTTGGTCTCCAGCAGCTTGTTCTGTTGCTCCAGGAAGCGCACCTGCCATTCCGGAGAGAAGAGGGTCAGAGGAAGCCTGCGGGGAGGTGCCTGGTTCCCCACAGCTCTCTCTGCCCTTGGGTGCTGGCTGAATGGACTGAGCCATAAAGCTGAGTGTCTGCAACTCAAGGGACCCATTCCCAGATCCCCAGGGAGACAGTTGTGGGTGTGAAGGAAGGCAACCTGGCTAACCAAAGTCTGCTTCAAGCCCCGGCTTTGATAATTTAAAGGGCAAATTGTTTCACCTCTTGGGGCTCAGTTTTCTCCCCTCCAAAATGGAGCGGAGAATAGTGCCTATCTTAGCACTGTTGTGAAGATTGAACAAGTTAATGCATATCAAGTGCTTGGAACAGTCCCTGACATGCAGTAAATGCTCAGTCTATTTAACTATTATTATAATTACCAGTTGTCCTTCACCTACTCATTTATGCAACAAACACTTATTAAATATTTACTACGTAGTGCCAAGGCCTGTGCTAAGATTTACACATTCATGTCAAATGTCTGTGTCTGTCCATATCATCTATCTCTACATTCCATCCAATTATCACAGCCCTGTGGGATGTAGACTTTACCCCATGTTACACATGGGGAGAGACCCCAAGGTGTGAAATAGCCAGCTCATGGTAAGCGATAGTCTTGCCACGAGCTAGGCATGCTCTGCCTGCCCCCACAGCATGTCTGAGCTGCTCATATACACCCCCTCAGCCCCAAGTTGCTGTCTCAAAAGTGGAGAGGCTGATACCCATCCCAACCGCTCACTGTGAAGATGAACTTGGATCACTGAAGAAAAAGTGAAAACAGGAAGGTCACTGCCTCTGCCCGCTAAACCCTGATCCTAGGCCCCCAAGCCTGGTCCTTCTGCTCTGCTAGAGGTCTGTGGACACAGGAGGAGCCTGTGAAGGAGGCTCCCAGCCTCCCACCACAAAACTTCCTTGAGAGGCAGCCTCACAGCTATGCAGCGTTCTCCATGCTCTGGGTACATTAGGAGGCCTCCTCCTGCCAGCCTGGCCACCTCTCCGTCTGCATTCCAGCCCTCCCTCAAGAAGGGGCTGCCAAGCCTGGATTGGCTAACTGTCACACCTCTTCACCCACCACCGTTCTTGGAAAGTAATGATAATAACAGCTGACATGTACTGAGGGCTATTTGCCATCATGTTTCATGCGTGGACTCATTGACCCTCACAAGTGGATGAGGCAGCTCCTGTTATTCAGCTGAGTAACCTGCCTGGGGTCTCACACTGCTGAGTGATGCAGCAAGGGCTTGGGGGAGGCGGTGTGGCTCTGGGCATTCCCAGCCCCTTCACAGGCTGCCTGGCTAGGAGACACAAGGCCTTTTGGTCTTCCCGTTATCTCCCACTCTTCCAGCACCTGCTGCCCAGTCCGGGTTTTCAGACACAGTTCTGATAGTTCTATGTCGTCTTGGCTCAAGAAAGACACACATGCTCACACAGGTACACACACTCACATGCACACACACACATATACTCACACACATACACACACATATACACACTAACACACGCACACATACCGCTACACACATACACATGCACACACGTACACACATGCACACACACACGTACACACACATGCACACACACATACACACACACATACTGCTACACACATACACCTGCACACACACTTGCATGTACACACATACACATGCTCACATATACACACTTTCACACACACAGTAACACAGACACACATACATACCGCTACATACATACACATGCACACACACATGCACACACATGCACACATTCACATGCACACACACATGCACACACATACACACGCTCACATATACACACACTAACACACATACACGCACACATACCGCTACACACATATATATGCACACACGTACACACACATGCACACACACATACACGCACACATACCGCTACACACATACACATGCACAAACACACATACACACACTTTGGACCACCGGCTCAATGTCTAGACCACACCCAGACCTCATTAAATGCTGCGGGAGTTAAATGATGGAAACTGCCCCTTCCGCCTATGTGGGTCTGCAGGTCATTCCCTCTGCTGCCTCAAACCCGCAGCCATTCTGTCTCCTCAGCAGATTGGGACCTCCCGGAGGGAGGGCAGGGCTGGGGGCTTCTCTGGACAGTCTCAGGCCTCACCCACCTTGTCGATGAAGGCCGCGAACCTGCTGTTGAGGCACTTGATCTGCTCCTTTTCCTCCTGCTTCACGCACTGCGCGTTGGGGTCGATCTCCAGGTTTAGGGGCGTGAGGAGACTCTCGTTGACCGACACGGTGGTGATGCATGGGGGGCTGGGCCCGCACACGCCCCCGGAGCGGTAGCCGAAGCTGCGTCCGCAGGAGCCGGCGCGGAAGCCACCCACGGCTATGCGGGGTCCGCAGGAGCCCAGGTTGCAGAGGCTGCGGCTGCCGAAGCCCGTCAGCCCCCGGTAGCAGGACACCCCTCGGTAGGTGGGGGCGCTGATGCAGCAGCGGTTGCCGGTTTTGGGGGCCACAGCTGAGCAGGAGCTGAAGTTCCTGGTGACCCCGCATCCTGAGCTGATCCTGTAGGAGCGGCACGACATGGTGTGAGGCTGAGCAGAGTCTGAGAGGCAGCGGACGGCGGTGCGGGCGGCAGAGTGCGAGGCTCAGGATCCTTCTGGTCTCTCTGATCCTCCCTGGTCCTTTTATTTGTGGGGAGAGCTGGGGTTGGCTGCATAAAAGGAGTGAAAAGCCATTTTATGTTGTTTATGGGCTTGGGGAGTTTGCCAGCAACTCCCCACGGACTCATCTTAAAGGTGAGCTCAGCAGCGACTCTGGGGCTCCGTGAAGTCTTGAAGATGTTATTAAGGATACTGCGTTTGCACTTTTCATCTTCAAAGCTCGTTTACATACATTAAGTAATTAATTTTCTCACAGTCTCTCTGTGAGATGGCCTCAACCCACACTCGGAGACGGATTTGAACTGCACAACAGCCTGGGGGTGGCTGGGTTTGGGATGCAGGCAGGGGCCATTGTCTCAAGGGAGAGGTTGTAGGGTCGTAGGTTAGATGAGACTGGGGGGGCGGTCATTGCATCCTTCTGCCTGGTTCCACAGAGGACACATTCTCAAGTAAATCACTGCACTTCAGGGACCAACAGGTCAGGTGAGTCCCACCCCACCCAGGCAGCATTGCTTGGAAGGTGGTTCAGGACCACCTGACCGTGCCCATGCCAGGATGGAGGGCTGGGGCAGATGGTCTCTTAGAACCTTCTGGATTCCAGCCCAGAAGGCGCTGGTCCAGAGCTTTCATTTCTCATCCAGCAAAAGTGCAAACCACACAACTCTCAGTGGCCACAATAATGGCCACTTGTGGATTATAGGGAGACTCCCTCTAGACACTTTCTTCCATTTGGCCAAAAGGATTGGAGAACTCAACCTTGGGATAACCTGGGGGCTGTAAATTTGCTGTGGGCATCTTTCCGTTGCTCTTTAAGAAGAAAGAGGTCATGTGAGTCTCCCTTCCCGGACCACCAGCTGCAGGAGGTATTCCTTCTGTTGGCCAGCCCCAGAATTGTCATCCCTAGAGGAGACCGCATTGCACAAAGCTGGAAGTGGGATGGTGGCTTATTCTTGTCCGAGGTTGCCATGGTTTCTGGCTCCTAGGGTTCTGGGAACCCCATCCTTCTGGTTTCTGCTTCCCTGGTGTCCTTGGGCCACTTATTAGGATAATGAGTGCTATTCTTTTAATGTTTACGGAGTATAAACCTTGGGGATGTCGGTCTGCCCCCAGGGAGGTTAGTCAGACACCCAAGTGTCAGGAACTTAAGGAAGAAGACCTGATGAGCTTCCTCAGAGGGTGACTCCTCCAGGAAGCCTTCCGTAACCAAACTCTGCCACTGTGCTGCTGTTCCCATAAGTCCTTCATGAAATGCCCTACACTCTGTCCTGCATCTGCCCTCATCTCCACAGCCAGCCGACCTCCCCCAGGACCTTCACCCAGGATCAGGCTGATCGATTCCTGTCTCACCTCCACATTCCACATTGTTCTTCAGGGCAGGGTAGAGAGAGCTTGGCAGCTGGTGGGGGAAGAGCAGGTGGTCTCACCAGCTGCCCCTAGAATATATCCAGGTCATAATCATCCATGGAAAAGCAACTAGGTTTGACAACCCGGCAATGGAATCAAAGCTGGAAGACCTAGTTCAAGGTCCAGTTTGGATCCTTACTAGCTGTATGGCTTTGGGGAAGTTCTTAACTTCTCTGAGCCTCTGTTTCCCTAAATGTAATGTGGGATTCATCCTTAAATTCCAGGGCTGTTTCAAGGGTGAAATGCATAATACATGAGAATGTGCGGTTGGGACGGGAAGGCTCTGGGTAACGAAAGGGCCTATTGCTTCCCATGAGAAACATTCCCATCTGCCTTGCCCAGCAGAGAGGGCCTGCTCCTTGCCCTGCCATGGTCTTCACCTCCTCTGCATGTTTATGACTCCTTTACCCTTTCAAGGTTGCTTTTAATGTTTTCTTTAGTCTGATTTCACTTGTATAACAATTCTGGGTGGAGTCTGGGGACAGAGATGAGGCTCTGTGGGAGACCACAGGGGATGGTGATTCCCCAGCCCCCACTGCTCAGTGCCTGTTGCCGGGGACCAGGAATGTCAAAAGGATCAGAGAGCTCAACCTTGGGATAACTAGGGGCTATAAATTTGGACGGTGAGTTCACTGACTGGCTGCTGTGTAGACCTGGAGCTGGTGTGGTGTGGGCCAAGAGGGAGTCCTGAGCGTGGGAGGTGGAGGGGCCTGAAAGTCCATAAATACCTCCCCCTCTCCACAACTCCCTTAAGCCTCTGCCCTCCTCCAGGTGTTAAAGATGATGGGACCAGAGGCATTTCTGTTCCTCCTTGGGGGCAGGAGGTTTTGTCCTGGAGGGAGGCTCCTGTTTCATTTGCTTTCTCTTGGACCCAACACACACTCCATCTAACCCTCCACCCTAAATTGGGAAGGGAAGGTGGGCCAGGGGATTCAGGAGACTGGGGGTAGCCCATTGTTTCCAGAACTAAGATACCTCTCCAGGACCATCAGGTCTATGCAGCCCAAGGGTACAAGCCCCTGCAACGGCCCACCCTGCCCACCCTGCTCATGTGTGCTGGGTGAAGCTTGCATCACTGCTGATGGCAGTGCTGAGCCCAGGGCTTGGGAGGCTACCCCGGATGCTGTCCAGGTGGAGCTTCAGATTGGAGGAACTGGGCTGAGAGCAAAGTGTCGAGGGGAGCTGATTCCTCACTGGTCTGGTCCCAGGTGTTCCAGGGGCAGTGAGCAAGTCAGGGCAGGTGGATCTGGCACAGCTGTCCTGAAAAGACCTGGGCCTTTGCTTATGGTCCTACCCAGGGGGACTCAGAGAGCATGTAGCCTCTCTAGCCATCACTCAAACACTCTGCTCAGTGGAACCCAAGTCGTTGCCCTGAGAGTCAGGATCTTTGTGGGGCTGGAAGCCCCATCTCCTTTCAGTGTCTCATCCTCATTCACTGTGCCCTCGTTCGCCTGTGCCCCATCACATCCCGCTCCCTTCCATCAACCTTCTCCCTGTCACACCTTGGCCTGGAATGTCTGAGAACAGCTGCCTCTTCCAGGAAGCCTTTGTAAGCTCATTAGAGGGAGGCTGTGATTTCTCCTCCCTCTGTCTCATAAATGCCCTCTCTGGGGCTCTCCAGGTAACCCCAATTATCCTCTTCCACACCCTCTTGTCCTAAGGGCTGTCACTCATCACCTCCCTTAGCCCTGTCCCCTCTTGTTCCCGGCACCTTTTGAAGGCCCCATCCAGTTCCAGAAATCTCAAGAGTCCACAACCCAGCCGTAAAGTGCTCCCAAGAGGCTGCTTTTTTCAGAAAGCCTTCAAGAACTACTTGGGGAGAGAAGTTCTTTACCCTACCCTGGAGCCCCAGGCAACATCTGAGACCCCCTGTGATCTGCCCCACTCCAGAGTACAGACTCTCGGGTTTTCTCAGAGGCCTCCCTGCTCCCACCTCAGCCCTACCTTCAGGCAGTGCTTTTTGACTGAGCTGGGATGCTACCTGGGGCAGCTGGCTCTCCCCCATCCCAGAGGCCCACTGCCTCCCTTCCCTTCTGCTTTTTCTACTGTGCTAAAATCCCCTGCTTTTAGGAAGACTTCCTGAATTTGTCCAAAGACAGGAGGGCACTGGCACCTTCCCCCGTCCTGCACTGACTGTCCTTAGGGCTGCCTGTCTATCCTCCCAGTTTTGTGTTTGTGTCTGCCTGGGCTCTTGTGGGTTGTCTTCCTATCTCTTCTAGCGGGCTGGTCCTCCTCAGTCAATCCTGATGGGCTGCCCATGGACAAGGCCTGCACAGCTGGTTTAAGTTGGGCACCGCTCTTTGCCTCTGCTGGCCACACTTTTATTATGCATCCAAGGCTATGCCACTGCTGGTGCTGAAATGCAGCTATTGAAGGATCTTCCTAGCCATCTTTACCTCTCTTTGGCTTTCACAGGACTTGGGCATGATTCAGAAATCCTGAGTGAGAGAAGGGAGGCCGGAGCCACTTGACGTTCTCCAGTGTGTCATGGTAGGGTTCTGTGCACAGCTGACACAGCTGCTCCCTGGCCTGCTCCACAGGAACTCCAAGAAACCACTCTCCTCCTGAACTCTGTCTGCATGCCTTCCTATTGGAGTGCATGAATGATTTTGAAATTTTTTCTTTTCTTTTTGGCAGTAGAGCCATCTTCCTAAATCCTAGGAGGAGAACAGCTATATAAAGCTGTGTATCTACTTATTTAGTTATAGAATAGATAAGATTGACATGCTGGTCTTCCTGTTTGCCCCTGGCCTCCCATCTCCATTCTCAACACAGAAGAGTGAGCCCCATAAAACATAAGTTGGATCATGTCACTCCCCTGTTCAAATGCCCAAACTCCCCATTTCACTTGGAGTTCCAACGATGGCAATAGGGCCCTGCACTGCCTGTCCATATTGTGGCGTTTGTCACTGGTCTCCCTGTGCTCCTGGAGCATCAGGACGGGGTACACTCCTGACTCAGGGCCTGTGCCCTGCTGTCCCTTCCGCCCAAATGCTCTCCTCTCATCCATGTGGCTTGCCCATCACCTCCTGCAGGGCTTTTCCTCAATACCATCTCTCTGACTCTTTAAAAAAAATGGCAACCCACTCTCCACCCCAGGGCACTCTCCATCCGGCTTATCTTGCTCTGATACACACTCCAGAATTTACTTATTTATTCTATTTATGGATTATTGTCTGTTTCTCCCCTCACCGCAAAGTAAACTCCCTGGGAGCAGAGATTTTATCTGTTTTGTTTATTTTGTTCACCTAGAACGGTGCTTGGAATACAGTAAGTGCTTAGTAAATATTGTTGTTTGATGAATGTATAAATGAATGGATATCTCGGATACTTTAGATATTTGAGGTTTGGCAGAAAATGACAGCTTGTGGGAAGCCCCGGACCTTGAGCCCTGAAGAGTGCACGCAGTTTAAAGCCGCAGGGCTAAGCCCCCTCCCTGGCTCTTTCCTGCTTTAAAGGCTATGGTTTTCTGAACACCCATGGAGACAAACAGCACAGCACAGTGAAAACGGCTGTGTTGGGTTGGTGAGAAAGGACATGGACTTCTTTTTAAAAGCTGTTATTTATTGTTTGTATGTTTGTGTCCTAATTACAAATTTGGAGGAAAACAAAACGGTTTCACAAGACTCTAAGTTCCCTCCTCCCCTCGCCGTATCGCACAAGCCAATCCTGCTGGTAGCCTGCTTTGAACATCTCCTGTGCCTTCTTGTCCGAAGTTGGTGGCCAGAAGAGGGCAGCAAATTCCCACAACTAGCCTGGCAGCAGTTCAGTTGTGGCAGAAGCAGAAAAGGCCAGGGATCTGCCTGTGGCTGGCTCTGGTTTCCAGAGCTTTGGAAGCTGGAGACAGTCCCTGATGCTCCTGCATCCACCTGTGGTTGGTTCTGGAGTGGCTGAACTGCTGACAAAGCTACTGTTCATTGATAAACAGACACCAAGCCCACCACCAAACTGAAGCAATCGAGCCCCCACCGTGTGCCAGGTTCAGTGCTAAGCACCTTGGATTGCCATTGCGTGTCATCCCCACAACTCTTTGAGGTAGGATGTATTTTTCCATTTTACAAATGAGGCAAGAAGCGTATTGAGATGACATGACGGGCAGAACAGCACGGTGGTGGTGAGCCTGAGCTCAGGAGTCAGAGCTCCTCTGTTTCACCACTTATTTAACTGCTCTGAGCCTCAGTTTTGTCATCTGTCAAATGGAAAATAATAAAAGTTCCTACCACCTAAGGCTATTGAAAGGATAAAATGAGTTAACCTATGAGAATTACTTGGAACACTACTCAGTTCAATATATGTTAGGTATTATTGTTACCTCTCATTACCTTTGGTCACACAGCCAGTAAGTGGAAGACCTGGGACTGAACTCAGGTCTGCCTGTGCCCTGGTCTGTAGTTCCCCCCCATGCCATCTTTGGGAGAGAACTGACATATTAATAATATTGAGTCTTCCAGTTCATGAGCACAGTATATGTCTCCATTTATTTAAATATTCTTTGATTTCTTTCATTAATGTTTTGTGGTTTTCAGCATACAGATCCTCATATACTTTTTAAAGTTTTATGCCTAAGTATGCATCCTTTGGAATTAAATGGTATTATTGGAAATGATTCCCTTCAATTTCTAGTTTGCTGAGAGTTGTCTTTTTTAAGCCAAGAGTGGATGTTAAATTTTTTCAAATGCTTTTTCTGCCTCTATCAAGATAATTATATTGCTTCTCCTATTTAGTCTGTTGATATCATAAATTACATTAATAGACTTTTGAAAGTTGAACCAGCCTTGCATTCCCAGGCTAAACTCTCATTGATTGTGTCGTATTGTCCTTTCATTTGTTACCGTGCTTGCTTTACTAATACCTTGCTGAGGATCTTTTTCATTTCTGTTCATGAAGCTTTCTTTTCTTATAATGTCACTTGGTTTTGGTATCAGGGTAATGCTGGTCTCAAAAGGAATTGAGAGCTTTTCCCTCCTCTTATGTTTTCTGAAAGAGTCTGGGTTGAATTCTTCCTTAAATGTTTGATAGAATTCACCAGTGAAAATACATAGGTCTGAATTCTTCTTTGTGGGAAAGTTTAAAACTGTACATTCAGTGCATACTTAGTAGATACAGAGCTACTCAGGCAGGACTGGCTACATAATTTTCAAGATCTATCAGGGTGAATGTTCCCTGTTGTCACTTGAAAAGAATGTATATTTTTCTGTTTGGCGTGGTGTGCTCTATAATGTCAATTAAATGAGGTTAATAGTGACATAAATTACCAAAGACAGAGACAGTAGCCATTAAACTTTCCTTCTGTTAATCTTTCTTTTGTCAGTTTAATTCACAGACTCCAAGCACTAAAGCTAAATGGGTAAAAGAAAGATTTTTATCCCTGACATTGTGTTTTGACCATTTATGTTCTATGTAATTATTCATATTGTTTTATTTAAGGTCTGTGATTTTATTATTTGCTTTCTTTTTGGCCCTTCTGACGTTTGTTTCTCTATTTCTTCCTTTTTATCTTTGGATTATTTAGATATTAAGATTTTTTCTTTTTTCTATGACTTAAAACACTTATTTATTAATTATTATTTATTATTATTGTTTTGCAGAGACAGGGTCTCCTCATATTACCTAGGCTGGTTTTGAACTTCTGTGCTCAAGTGATCCTCCTGCCTCAGCCTCCTACAGTGTTGGACTACCGGCATGAGCCACCTTGCCTGACCTCTATTGATTTTTGAGTATATCTCTTTGCATTACATTTTAGTGGCTACTCTAGAGATACAATGTACGTAATCTACTCTTTCACAGTCTACTTAGAGGTAATATTTTATCACTTACATTGACCTTCCTCCCTTTATGTGATAGTCATCATAGATAGTTCATCTATATAAATTAAAACCCCACCAATAGTTCCCGTTTTTATTTTCAATAGTCATATGTATTTTAAAGAATATAAAAGAAACAAAAATACATTTTATATTTACCCAGATATTTAGAATTTCTGTTGTTCTTCCTTCATTCCCAAAAATTATGTTTCCCTCTGATACTGTTTCCTTTTAGAGCAAGTCTGCAGTTGGCAAATTCTCTTAGTTTTTTTTCATCTGAAATGTCTTTTGTTTCTTTGTAGGTTTTGTTTTCTTTTTGCCTTTGCTTCTGAAGGATACTTTAGCTGGCTATAGAATTCTGTGTTTACAGTTCTTCCCCACCCCAGCCCCTGGCACTTTAAAGGTGATGTGCCCCTGTCTTCTGTCTTTCATGGTTTCTGATGAGAAATCTGTGATAATTTGAACTGTAATTCTCCTATATGTAATGTGTTATTTTTCTCTAGCTTAAAAAAACTTTTTAAATCTTATTTTCTCTTTATTCTTCAGATTGGAAAATTTCTACTGATCTGTCTTCGAGTTATTGAATCTCCTTTGTCTACTCCTTTTTGTTATGGGCCCATCGATGACTTTTTAAATTTCAAATATTAAAATTGTTCCCAAGAGGTGTGTGTGACTTTGCATATAGAAGATAAGGTGGAACGTCATGAGCCCCTGGAAACAGGAGGGCCGGTGGCTGGTGGACCCACCATCAGGCAAGGCCTGAGGCTGTGAGCAGGGCAACCTGTAGGTCCTCAGGGTGCTGGCAGGGGTCTTGGCAATGCAGAACATATAAACATGAGAGATGTGCTTCCTGCTCCCTTGGAAGAACTGACTTTGAGTGAGGCCGACCAGCAAACCATTCCCACTATGAGACTTGTGTCCCAGTGGAGCTGTGCCCAGGGTGCTGTTCATGACTGTGCCCTGGCTGACTCCTGTCCCCACCTGATGCTATGTTTTGCACTCTGTAGTATTGTCATGGTCCGTTTCAACTCCAGGCAAATCCTCAGACTTCTGCTCTCTCCAGTGTCTTGGTTTTTGCACATGCTGTTGCCTCTGCTTAGGACACTTCTTCCTTCTTAATATGGCTAATTCACCATCCTTCGCATCTCTGCTGGGACATGACATCCTTCAGGAAGCATTTAATGATGCCCCAAGTCTGGGCTAGGCGTCTTGTCTGTGTAGTACAGCATGAGTTCTACTCTTAATACAGTGCTTGGCATGTTGAGTCAAGTGCCTGTGCACTTGTCCATCTATCAGACAGGACAGTAAGCTCTTCGAGGGCCGGGATTGAATTTTGTCCATTATCATTTTCCCAGTATCATGCCTGGTATGTGGTAGGCACTTATCAAATGTTTGTTGGATGAATAGATAAAAAGATGAGAGGCGGGAAGTGAGCTGTATGGAGGGGATGGCTGGGGGTGGGAGTCTACGGGCAGATCACACAGGGCTTGTATGTCGTGTTAAGGAGCTTGGGCTATTTCTGGAAGGCAGTGGGGAGCTACTGAGGGATATGAGCAGGGGGGAATCACAGTCAGTTTTTTATGTGAGAAAGGCCTTTCTAACAGCATCGTGATGAATGAGTTGGATGGAGACAAGACTGGGGACAGAAAGACCAGGAAGGACCTATAAGGATCCTGGAGGAACGGAGGTTGGGTGAGACCTGGGGAACAATAGATGGAAGGGCTCACTTTGGTCAGGGGAGGGTGCCTGTGAGCACAAGGCTACTCCCAGTGGTGGGGGGAAGTAGGCAGTGGGCTGGCTGGCACTTGTTTTTGGCGCCTTTGCTACCTCTCCTATGCCCTGCAGAACTGTGAGACCCTCCAGGGAAGGGCCTGGGCCCTCTTTCCTCAGTGCCTCCCCTGTGCCCAGGACACCAGTCTCTGCCCCTCCTCAGCTGGGCAAGTTGTGATCTGGTGGAGTCTAAGAGGCAGCTACCCCAGCCCCAATGTGATCCGGAAGGAGAGGCCAGAGTCCCTGTGAAATGAGCTTGGCAAGTTTATTGAAAACCCAGAAACACAAAGAGCAGTGCACACAGGCACCCCACCCCACCTGGCCCCCAGGCCTCCTTGGAGCTTGTAGACACAACCCTGCAGCGGACAGGGCTGGGCCTCACACCAAGAGCAGGGGCAGGAGTACGGGGAGCGTTGCAGAGCCCGTCTCTCCGCCTGCACCCCACCTCGTGGACTCACATGCCTGAGTTATACCAATAACCCAGGAAGAGAAACAGCAGGACAGAAGGCACTGGGAGAAGAGCCACCTCGGGACTTAGGGAGCCCGGGGCCACCAAGGACTGGGATCCTCTGAATCAATCAGAGAGAGAAGGAAAGAACCTTCTCCTGCTAGGGTAAGGAAGAGGAAGGAAGTGAAGGATGTGGACTTAAGGATGCCTGCAGTGTGGACAGTCAGCTCCATTCTCCAAATTAACCAGTAGTCACAGGTGGTGAGGGCACCAGACTGATTGTTGTTACTGCAGTGAATGAGCCATTTCTCCACACTGTTGCTGACAGAGAGAGGAGTGATCCAAAGGAAAGAAATTGGGAGTCAGGGAGAAGTCAGCTTGGCTGGAACTGCCAATGGAGCAACTACACAGTGAAAAATCCTCGGAGAGGACGTGGGGCCAGGTAGAATAGCAGGGGGAGAGCTGCGGGGTGGCTTCCTGGCAGGAAGGGGAGCTGGAGACCCTCAGGCCCAGAGCCCACACACCCTGGGGGCAGAAGCAGGAGCCGTGGAGCTGGTTCTTCTCTGGGCAGCGGGTCTGGGGCTGGGCTCTCAGTACTTGGTCCGGCGGGAGGTGGTGGTGGACACCAAGCGGACACTGGAGCTGCGGCCGCCACTGCAGCTGCTGAAGCCCCGCTCTGTGGGCAGGGGGCAGGGGACACTGAGGGCACAGCGCTCACCAACAAGCACGGAGCCACTCCTGGTGCCAGTGCTCAGCAGGTCCCCAGTGGCCGGGGAGACCCGGGCCCCCCCAGGGCTCGGGCTGCAGGAAGTCAGGACTCCGCTGGTGGCACAGACGCTGCTGCTGGTTGAGAAGGTGACCCCGCCACGGCAGAGGGTAGAGCCGGCAACCAAAGGCTCAGGGCCGCACACCAGGCCGCCCCGGGAGCTGCTGACAGCTGTGGAGGAAGAAAGCATCAGGGAGGCTGCTGACACCGGGGCCCAGTCCTCCATCTCCATGCTACCCCTGCTTTGCACCTCCCTGTAATTCCAGCACTTGGGAGGCCAAAGTGGGTGGATCGCTTGAGGTCAGGAGATCGAGACCATCCTGGCTAATGTGGTGAAACCCCATCTCTACTAAAATTACAAAAATTAGCTGAGCATGGTGGCACATGCCTGTAATCCGAGCTACTCAGGAGGCTGAGGCAGGAGAATTGCTTGAACCAAGGAGTTGGAGGTTGCAGTGAGCCGAGATCGTGTCACTGCACTCCAGCCTGGCGACAGAGCAAGACTCTGTCTCAAACAAACAAATAAAAAAACCAAACATCCAGATTAAAATGACAAATTCAGCCCATTCCCCAGATGTTTGTATACATCCATAGGTTGACTGTCATTTACATATGGCAAAAGTCCAGTAGGGTTGTGAGCTGGATTATCGAGATAGCTAGAGCAGTAGCTTCCATAAAGCCATGGCAGGCCTTTCCTCTTCCAATTGTATTTTGCCCCTTGGTGGTCCCCACACTTCCCCTAGCCCAGCAAATGGAAACCCCCTCTAACACTAGTCTCTGTCACCTCTCTCCTGACCGACTGGTGGCTCTGCTCCTGTAGCCCTCTTCTCTCCCCTGGACATACCTCCATGACCCAGGACTCTAATCCAACTAAACCTTGCTAGCCCAGCCCTATCCATGGAGAGACACTCTTTTCTGCCCTTTTGTCTTACCCAGAATCCTTCTTGCCATCCATGATGTTCACTCAAGCTTGACTCCTGCAGAAAGCCATTGCCTATGGCTTCCCCTGCCCATTCACCGCCTCCATGGGAGTGGGGAGGGACACTCTTCTCCCTCTGACTGTCTGACCTACCCAGTTTAGCACTTGGTTCCACCACATGCCAGTGTTCATTTGTGTTTTCAGAGTCAGAAATCTGGGTTTGAATTCTGGTTTGCATTGTGAGTTCTGGTAAATCATGTATTTTCTCTGGGTGGGTGAAACAGGGATGCCAATATCTGCTCTTTTCTCCGGGATCCTTCCAGGGTTAGGTTGATGGTGGCTAGGACTCATCATCTCAAGAAGATTCTATTTCTAGAGAGCAGGGGCTGGGTCTGCCTTGCTAGTGCCCCCAGCATACCATGTCTGGCACACTGCCCTGCATGCTTTGGATACAACCCATGCTTCAGCTGCAGCAGCAGGGAGACTTCCGTTAGGCCTTGCTGCATTTCCTGCCATCAGGGGATGACAGCCTCCCCTGGCAGAGGCCTTCCCACTCCTTCTAAGTCCCCTGGATGGTTCCCTTGAAAGACAAGTCCGCTCAAAGCAAAAGGACTAACTGTCCTCCACCGTGGAGGCCTTGCAAACCTTTGTGAATGTTTTGCTCTGGGGAAGGCAGGCTCTGGGGAGATCTCAGACCTCAGCTGAGGAGGTGCTCCCAGTCCAGGGCCATATGGTCCCAGCTCCCCTGACTGTCATGACCAGACCGGCCATCCTGGAAGGCTCCTGACCCCAGTGTGGACTGAGTTTAAAGGAAGTTTGAAGAGGAGACAAATGTGTGGAGAGAAGAAAAAAACAAGTTTCTTACATATGTTTACTGGTCCAACACCTTCACAGAGCCTGGAAAGGGAAAGAAACCAGTCATTTCACATGCACTGTTGTTTCCTGAAAACCTATTTGCCATGAAAGGCTTTCTTGTCTGAGTAGACCTGTGGACCAGTGGTTCTCACCCCTGATTATACACACATCTGGGGAGCGTTGAAAAGCTACACGTTCTAGACCCTACCCCAAAACCATTAAATTAAAATATTTAAAGAAATGTATCAGTAGTAATTTTAGCAAACTAACCAGCCAAGCAGAACTCCCAATGATTCTGGTGCAGCTTGTCTAGACTTGCATTTGAGAGTCCAGATCTAGAGCGTTCTTCCAATTCCCTGACAAGGGTAATGCAACTAATGCTTGCAGAGAAGGTATCGTCACCTCTAGAGACTGCGTATTTCCTCAGTTCTTCACTGTCCCCTCCTCTCACTTAGTTTTTCTAGATGCCCAAGTCTCTGACTCTACTCTCCTGTCAAACTGAGAGCACTCACCGACTCTCCTCGCCTTCCAGCAGGTGCCTGTAGGTGGCGATCTCAATGTCCAGAGCCAGCTTGACATTCATCAGCTCCTGGTACTCACGCAGCTGCCGTGCCATGTCCTGCTTGGCCTGCTGCAGGGCACACTCCAGATCTGCCAGCTTGCATTTGGCGTCGCTGAGGGTCGCCTCACCCTGCTGCTCGGCCTCGGCCACTGCAGCCTCCAATTTGGCACGCTGCAGGGAAGGCAGTTTGCAGGGGGGCTTTGGCTGTGCCAGGCATCCCCAGGTTGGGTCAGAAATAGTGTCCCTCTTATTAGGAACATAGTCTGGGGCCAAGGCAGGGATGGACCCCATGGTGGCTGCTTTCCCAGGCATCAGAGATCCTGTAGTTTGATGTCACTATGAGGTGGGGCGTTGCTTTTCTTTCTTCCATCTCCACTGACTTTGCCACTTCTGATTTCAGCTGCCCCAGAGCTATGGCATCTAGAGGGTAAACTTATTCTTTCTGCACCACCTTTCAGGCTGGGTCTGCCCTAGCCCTTTCCTTCTATGTGGGAAGCTTTTCTTCCCTTCCATAGTTTTCTCCCCAGGAAGCCTTCCTGGACTGATGCCTCCATTCCTCTGTTTCTGGGTCTTGATGGTCTTCCTCACCTCATTAGACTTGGGAGTTCCCGAAGCCTGAAACCCTGCTTCTCCCTAATCTGAGGCTTTCCCTCCTTTCCTTTGCCCACCTGAGCCTTGGCGTGCTCGATCTCTGCCTTCAGCCGCTGGATCAGGCGGGTCAGTTCATTGATCTCGTTCCGTGTGTTGCGCAGGTTGTCACAGTGTTGGCCAGCTGTCACCTGCATCTCTTCATACTGGGGAGAGAAGATGGTATTTTGAGGGTTCAAAGGTCAGGTCAAGATCACAGCCCCCACTGAGCTGGGGGGCTGAGACCTCCCTGGGCCTGCTCTGTTGTATATGAGTCTTACCCCACAGAGCTGCCTACCTCCCTTCCCCAGCCTCCACTGCCCACCTTGGTCTGGTACCAGGCCTCAGCATCAGCCCGGCTACGCCTGGCCACCTCTTCATACTGGGCCTTGACCTCAGCGATGATCCCATCAAGGTTCAGGTCACGGCTGTTGTCCATCTTCACAATGACAGATGTCTCTGAGATATGCGACTGCAGTAACCGGATTTCCTGTGTTGGAGGATTGGGGAGACAGATGTGCTCAGTCTCATTTAGTAGCTGGGACTCTGCCACAGGGTGCCCAGGAAGTGGAGTCAGGGCAGAGATCATCACTCATTGGTTCATAAAAGAGCAAGACCATCGAACTGAGGATAAAGCAAAAGACATGTCTGAAAACCATCTCAGGCTGACTTTAGAACTCTTGTGATGTACTTAGAGACATCCCTTTAACCCACGACTTTGCTCAGTGAGCATTGAAACCATGGGGACCTAAGAACATGATGGAAGAATGTGGGAGCCACTCTAGGGCTTAAACTTTTCTTAGATTATCCACAGAGTGGCTGTGCTGGTCACAGACCATTGAGATCTGACAATATTTTAGCACAGGGTGGTCTAGGAATTCCTATATCCAAAGTCCTTAATAGAAGAACCAAGGGGCTTGGGACTGGCCTACAAAGAGAGTTTCAGAGGAGGTTTTCCTCACCTTTTTTGCTTAGAGCTAGCAATTCAGCTCTGGCTGGGTCTATACCACACTGGACAGATTGCTTATGAAGCAAAAGACAGCTGGTTTGGCTAATTAGGTCAAACACATTTTTTTCTTACCTGTCCTGAAAAATCAAATTTTCAGTCTTCTGGTCAGTACACAGGAAGTGATGTTTTTAAGAT
Organism: Aotus nancymaae; assembly: GCF_030222135.1. Taxonomy (NCBI): domain Eukaryota; kingdom Metazoa; phylum Chordata; class Mammalia; order Primates; family Aotidae; genus Aotus; species Aotus nancymaae. The sequence goes on from NW_026988428.1 coordinate 36,206,779, forward strand.
CCTAGTCTTTAGATTGGCCAGTAAGGATTTGTATCATAGAGCCAAAGAGTTTGACCTGCATCAGGCTGCTGAAAAGCCTCTCACCTTCCCGCCCCATTGGAAGATATATTGGCATATAGGGCGTACAGATTTGAGTGGGAGGAAAGATATATGATAGCAAATGTTTGAAAATATGCTAGCCCAGACTAAGCCCTCAGGGAGCCCAGGCCAAGCACGGATCCCCTTGGATGCCCTAGAGAAGATGAGCCCTCACCTCCATGTAAAGGGTTTTTAGAAAGTCAATTTCCTGAGTTAGGGCATCCACGTTGGCCTCGAGATCAGACTTTTGCATGAAAGCTGCATCCACATCCTGTATAAAAGAGAGAAGGATAAATGCTCATTGCCTAGGCACTGCTTCACCTTCCCACCTGGGTTTGGAGATGGATGCAAAGATGCAGGCATTTCCCACAGATGGTTAAAGTCGCTGGGTAGAAGCAAAGCTCAGTGACATTTGCTCTTCTCCCTGTTACAATGTCAACATCTCCCTAGGGGCTGCTGGATTTTCTGATGTTCAGTTAGAGACAAGGAAAATCTAGATAATCCAAGATACTTCGGTCATCCAAGATACCATTTTAGCACATGGTGGTCTAGGAATTCCTATATCCAAAGTCCTTATAGAAGAACCAAGGGGCTTGGAACTGGCCTGCAAAGAGAGTTCCAGAGGAGGCTTTCACTTTCTTAATGTGGGTTTGGGATCTGAAAACCTGGTCTATTGCTATGTTCCTCTGATAGAAATGACTCAGGATTGTTGTACTTGACTATAGAGCAAGTAGGACCCAGCTAGAAAAGATGCTGAACATGGGCACCTCTCCTTTCATGTGACCCAATCCTAAAGAATCTGAGGCTGAACCTGGACTTTGTAGGAAATTTCTTGTGATCTCTGGGGTTCCGCTGTCTTGGTGTGAGTAGTCCCAGACTCCACAGGGATGTCTGGTTAGTTTCCTTGGGAGTCTTGGGAACATTTGCCAGTCCAGAGGAAAAGTTGGCCTGGCTTGTGGTTCCCCCTTACCTTCTTCAGAGCCACAAACTCGTTCTCAGCATCGGCCCGACATACCACCTCCTCTTCATACCTGGGATGATAAAAGTTAAGAGGGCAAGTTCTTACTCTGAACTGAGAGCCAGTTACTCCCAATTCCCCAGTGAACCTCTCGAGACCTCTCAGTCCATGCAGGAGCATGGGATCCTGTTGCTATCTGCATGATATAACATCATCCCCTCTGTCGCATCTTCACGACCTTTCATAAGCCAGCACCTCTTGGTTTCTCCAAATCTCTTCCACTTTCTTAACATGGGTTTAGGATCTGAAACCCTGGTCTATTGCTATGTTCCTCTGATAGAAATGACTTAGGATCGTTGCGCTTGACTATGAGCAAGCAGGACCCAGCTGAAAAACATGCTGAACGTGGGCACCTTTTCTTCAGGAGGGCCTCCTCCTCTCTGTTCACATATCACTACCTGCCACCCCTGACCCCAGGCTTGATGTGACGACCAGCATTCAACCCTGATCCTTCCAGCTGCTCTCATCTGAGCTTGGTGGTGGATTCTGGGACCTGGGGTCAGCCCAGGCCTGTCGTTGGTCTGTGCGGCTCAAATGTCACTCACTTCTTCTTGAAGCCCTCAAGGACATCCTGCAGATGATTCCTCTCAGCCTGGAGCCGGGCCTGGTCACTGACCAGCGCCTCCAACTGCCTCCGCAGGTTGGTGATGTAGCTCTCGAAGAGCGGCTCCAGATTGCTCCTGACACATTTCTGCTCTTGGAGGAAGCTCCACTTGGTCTCTAGGAGCTTATTCTGCTGCTCTAGGAACCGCACCTAAACACACAGGGCACAGAAATGGCATTTGAAGTGCTTGAGAGGGTTCACACCTCAATCAAGTTCTTGAGATGGCCAGCTATGACTCGACCACGTGTCCACAGCGTTCTCTCCTCTGCTGAGTTTCATTTCTCCTCTAACTCAGCAGAATCTGGAAGGGCGGGTTGCAACTCCCTCCTTGTGCTCAGCTATGCCTAGTTACCAATATGGGCTTTTGAACCACAACACTTCAATACTATTCATTTATCTACCCTCTAAAAAAGGTGTACACTGGTTCATCAGGAAGGTGGAAGGGTTGATTCTGTTTAAACTGGGGTTTGCCTGTATCTGAAAATTGATGCCAGCAATCCCTGGCAGAGAATGAGGAGCAGAGTAAACTACATTTGGGGTGGGATATGGTACTAAGAGGTGGGAATTCTGATTGTAAGTGCTATCCAACATCTCAGATATTCCATTGGCTGAGATGTATAGAGCTGGAAGAGAACTTACAGACCCTTTACTCCAGCCCCTCATTTTAGAGAGGAAGAAACCAAAACTTACAGAGTTTCTCTTCCATTCTCAGATGCAGTCATTCCATCTCCACATAGACATGGTGAGTGGGATGTCAGTTCTTTTGTGTGATCCACATCACTGTTCCCACTCACCTGCCTGGAGACCAGTGAGTACCAGCAGTCACTCCCTACAGTTTCCCTGAATCTAGGCAACTTGGCCGAATTTTGATACCCCATCTGGGGGGTATGAATTCCTTTTTCTTTTTAATTACTCAACTCCATTCTCTACTTTTCTAAGCTTGGACAGATGAGGTCACTCAGCCTCAGAAAGTATGAAAACTTCATAAGGAACAAAAGGATCTCAAAGAATAAAACCTCTTAAACATGTATCAGCCAACACCTGGCTAAAGTTCCAATGTTTCCAGCCTATTTCAGAGACATTTCTAAGTGACCAGATGGAACACGTGTCCAGATGCCCTCGAGTTTGGCTGGAGGTTCCTCTGTCTTCCAGAAGATGTCATCACTGTCTGAGTCTATCCTACCATGCAACATGGCCTCTGGCTTGTCCTTGCTCTGCAGCAGAGCAACCCAGAAAGCACACCACAATGCCTTAGGTAGACACTTGAAAGATCTGGGGCCAGGGTCAATTCCTAGAACTTAGCCAGTTCTTTTTAAGGGAAAGAGCATTCTAGTGCATTTTGGCTGTAATATTCCTAGACCCTGAGATTCAGCTATCATAGGTACCTTGTCAATGAAGGAGGCAAACTTGTTGTTGAGGGTCTTGATTTGCTCCTTCTCATCTTTCTTCACCCTTTGGGCATTGGGGTCAATCTCCAGGTTGAGGGGGGTCAGCAGGCTCTGGTTCACAGTCACTGCTGTGATGGATGGGGCTGCTGGGACTCCAACTCTGTAGCCAAAGCCAGGGCCGCCAAAGCCGTAGCCAATGCCACTGCCAGCTCCAAACCCCAGGCCAATGCAGCTGCCAGCCCCAGGCCCCAGACCAACACCTCTCCCATCACCAAAACCCATCCCACAGCCAGCACTGAAGCCGACTCCACAGCGGACGGGCCGAGGGCCTGCTGGTGCTATCCGGGGTGGGTACGATCCAAAGGTGACGACGCTCCGACTACCAAAGCTGCCAAGGCCCCGGAAGCCAGGCCCACTCCTGCAGGAGACGGAGCTGGCCCGGAAGCGGTTCAGGTTCTGCGGTGGCATTGCTGAGCAAGAGCTGAAGTTGCCCACCCGGTGACCAGAGCTGACTCGGTAGGAGCGGCAAGACATGGTGGCTTCCTGGTTGGGAGCGAAAGAGTGAGCTTAGAAAGGACGAGCTGGAGCTGGGAGTCCCTCTGAGGCTAGTGGATCCCGTGCACCCCTTTTATGTGTGTGGTGATCTGAGGCTTGGCCCCATAAAAATGAGAAAAGCCATTTGCAGGCATTTATGAGCTTGGGTACTTAGCAGAAACTCTTCATGCCTATAACCTCCTTGACGGTGAGTTAACTCAGACACACCTAGTCTCATCAGGATGAGGGCTGTAACAGCAAACCAATAAATATTAAAAACACATAAACACATAAACATTATAGTCCTATTTTTCCCCGTAAGTCCACCACAATTGCCATTATTGGGACATTAATTTGGTTTGGTCATAAATGCAATAGGCTTTTTCACTGTAAGTGTGGCTAACCACCAGAAAGTTAGGATGGTGAGAGCTCCAGCAAGAGGCTCACAAGGGATGCATCTGTGAAGACATCACCCTCTACAGGGGTCGGGTGTGTGCAAAAGAGAGACGTGGTCTGCACATCTCAAAGTGGGACGTGATACGGAGAAAATACAGCTTGTTGCATTTCTGTAGATCAATTAAATAACCAAAAAGCCTTCTGCTATGTTTTATCCGATATGGCTGTTTATGCAAGAGTTGAATCTACAGTAAAGCTCATTTGGGCTAGTGTAGACACATCTGTGACTTGAGACACTCAGAGATATTCATTCATTCAACAGTTTTCGAGTGCCTACTGTGTATCCAGCAGTGTGCTTGGTGCTTAGGGTACAGAGATGAAAAAGACCATCTCTATCTTCATGGTAGTAGTGAACAATTTATCTTATCTTTTTTTTTTAAGTGACAGAGTCTATGTTGCCCAGGCTGGTCTTGAACTCCTGGGCTCAAGTGATCCCTCCTGCTTCCACCTCCCGAGTAGCAGGGACTGCAGGCGTGCACCACCATGCCCAGTAGAAGATTTATTTTGAGGACTTCCAGCAGTCAGCAGTTTGTGGCATGATTTGAGCCCAAAGCATTGGAAAGTTTATGTGTGGAAAGTTAACTACATGATTTTTAGCCCCCAAATATACCATAGGGCAGATTTATAGGCCTGTTCATTTAGGTTCCTTGAATTATTGATGAATCTTTGGTTAGGACAGAGAGACACAATATGCATCTGGATAAAAAATGAAAAGTTCATTCCAGCAAAAGATAACATCCAGCAGCTAAGTATTATCATTGTTACCAATATTGCAGCTCTCTTAGGACCCTGAGCCAGGCTGGTGTCTGCCTTTTCTATTCTAGTGTGTCCTGTGCCCAGGGAAATGCATGTTTGACTGGATGCTTGAGATTCTTTGGGATGCTTGGAATTCTACTTGGAAGGGGATGTGTGCTTTTGACCAGAAGCATCCAGCTCATTTGTGCAGTATTTTCTTTTTCCAGCTATCATTTGTATGTCTAAGGGAGAAATGAAGCAGAAAAAAATAACAAGTGTGTACTTCCCGTCAAGACCACTGCCTCCATGTTAAATTCAATGGTCTGTCCTCAGCTCTCACTTCACTTGACTTACCAGCAGCATTTCACATAGCTGACCATGCCCTTTCTCTTGAAACACATTCTTCTTTTGATTTTGAGACACTTTACTCTCTTGATTTCTTGCTACTCTTTTCAGTCTTCTTAGCCAGTTCCTCCTTATATCCCCAGCCTCTAGATGCTGCAGAGTCCCTGGGCTCAATCCTTGTGTGTCTGTTCTCTTCTGTAGACTCATTGCCTTGGTGATATTATACAGATTCGCAACTTTAAATACCATCTATTCATTCATAAGTGCCAAGGCATATCTCTACACCAGACTCCCTACCCCTAAGTCTGCACATATATTTTAACCAACATCTCTATTTGGATATCATTTAGGCATCTCAAACTTAATACAGTCATCCCTTGGTATCCCCAGGGAATTGTTTCCAGGACCACTTGTGGATACCAAAATCCATGGATGCTCATTGAGCCTCTGATATAGAATGGTGTAGTATTTGCATGTAACCCACACACATCCTCCTGCATACTTGAAATCATCTCTGGATGATATATCTAATGCAATATAAATGCTATGTAAATAGTTGTTATACTCTATTGACAAGAAAAAAGTCTGTACTTGTTCAGCACAGATGCAATTTTTTTTGGAATAGTTTCAGTCAGCAGTTGGTTGAATCCACAGATATGGAGCCCACAGATACAGAGGGCTGACTTTATGACCAAAACTGTTCTCCTAATTGTTCCTACTAAGTATGTTCCACTTGCCAACCTCACTATCTCTGCAATAGGTCAGGCCAGAAATCGGAGTCATCCTTTTGTCCTCTTTGTATTTTTTTTTCTTTTCCCACATTCAGTTTATTGGCAAATTCTCCCTTCAAAATACATCCAGATTCCTACTTCTTCTCACCACCCCGCCGCTCCCATGCTGGCCCAGGCCCATCTCTTCCCACAGGATCTTCTGAACTACACTCCCAGCTCGTCTCCCAGCTTCCTCCCTTGCCCCTTCAGACGTTTCTTAGCACCACGAGCGATCCTTTAAAAACATGTCAGATCATGCCATTTCCATGCTCAAACTCCTCCCATGGTTTCCCACCCACTCAGAGTCAATGCTCTGTAAGACACTATGCAGCGTGCCTCCCGCTTCCCTGACCTCATCCCCTCCACCTGTCCTGCTGCCCACTCTGCTCCAGCCACTTGGGCATCCTGGCTGTCCATTAAACAGACAGAATGACTCCTGCCTCAGACGCTTACCCCTTGCTGTTTTCTCTGCTGGCAACTTTTTCCTCAAATACCTGCACACTCTTCCAGCGCTTTGTTCATATGTCATCCTCTCAGCTTCTATTGGAAGCTCCCTGTCCTCCCTGCCCGCCTGACTGGCTTCCTTCTCTCTTCAGTACTTAAAACCATCGGAGGTCCTCTCCTGTGTGGAATTGCCTGTTACTGTTGATTTGCCCTGGCTGGAGCAAAGCTTTAGGAGGCAGACACCACTGTGCATTTTGCTCTCCTCGGGGTCCTCAGGGCTCAGTAGAGTGGGGCACATGGGGGGGCGTTCTGTATAGTTTCGTTGAGTGAATGGAAGAGGTTGCAAAGATTAAAAGCAGGAGGAGAAAGGAACAGGGAGTATAAAGAAGAGGAATTTGGGCATTTGGTTTTGCAGATATTTCAGGAAAAAGAGACTCCAAGTTCCCAAATGGACAGGAATGGCCCTGGAGGGGATGGTGGTGCAGAAACTCAATAGTTCACAGGAGAACCAATCCAGTTTGCCCTCCAGCTCGAGCCTCTTGGGGTTTGAGCCAGGCTTCTTGATGGAGCATCCCACTCCTCTGAGGCCAGGCAAGGGGTTCCAGGAGATTGGGGCAGGGGGACCAGAGGCTGCCTGGTGGAGGTGAAAGGGGAAGGGAGTGGGAGACATGGCCTGCCTAGAGAACCGTGGTGAGGACCCAAAAGACTGGATATTGATTTTAGAGTCGGATGGACCTGGGTAAACTCAGTTTTGTCACTGACCAGCAGTATGATTTTGGATAGCGCTATACCAAGGGCAGGGTGGCAGGCACTAGGGGAAACTTATCTGCAGAGAACTTTAAAACTAAATACAACCAGCTCATTAACAATTTTCAACATGCATTGGCCATTCTAAATAATGCCGGTCGTCCCTTCCACCCCTATGGTATACCAATGACCTTGGGGAAATTGTTCAACCTCTAAGCCTCAGTTTCCTCATGTGTAATGTGGAATATTCCCTGCTTCATAGTATGATGAGGATTAAATGGGAAGTGCCTGGGATGTGCACCGTGCAGTGCCTGGCAGCTGCTACTATTCTCCATTCCTTTCCCTTGCTCTTTCCTCCGTTCCTTTCCTTCTCTCTTTTGCACAATCCTCCCTTCACTTCTACAAGGTCATCCCTGTTCCCATCCACACCCACCTCCTTCCCACTCCAGTGACAGATGCACTCATACCCCATTAGCCATTCCTGTCCTGTGTCCCAGCTTCCCTCAACCCTGATCAGGCTGGATGGGGTGGGGATAATTGCACTTGGGACCAGTCGAGCATAACGCCTGCTCTGTGATGAGCTGTCGCCATCAGCAGTTTGCAGTTTGGAAGCATTATTTCACCAGACGATGCATAACACAGCCCTCAGTCATTTTTTAGGGGGTGGCAGGTGGGGAGAGGGGGTGGAGTTGCCCTGGCAACTCTGGGCGGGAGGTTTTGCTGTTGCAACAGTTTCTTCTTGCTGTTGTCAGTCAGCCTGAGGGTCACTCCAGAGACCTGCGGGCTAAGCCCAGGTTCCACGGCTGCGTTACTGTGCCTGGCTGCTGGGTCATCAGGATGCTATCTGTGGAGCAGGGAGGAGGCAGAAACGCTGAGCAGAGGAAAGGGAGGGGAAGGGCTGCGTGAGGGAGGGAAGACATCCTGGTTGGGCATGGAGGTTCTGGGAATCCTGTTTGCACTGTGGCTGGGTGTGTGTGTGTGGGAAGGGGGATGTTAGGGGAAGCCCAGAGGCTGCGAAGGCTTCAGAGGGCTTCTGTTTCACCTAGGGACGAGTTTGAGCTGGAGAAAGGCACCGGCTGGGGAGGTTTTCATGCTGAGACCTGCTCCTGCTGGGAAAGGAAGCTCCAGAGACCCCCCCCAGCAGGGGCGGGGCGGGGGGCAGGGGCGTGTGTGAGAGGCTAGGTCCCCCCTTGCCAGTACCCCCTCCTCTCTCCCCTCTCAGATGAGTGAACACACCTCCCCAGGGGAGATAAAGTACTCCCTTCTTGTTTTCTATCCACCCCTAACACTTCTTCCAGAAAGGATGATTTTTCAGGTTTAATTCAATGTCTCACATTGCCCACACAGCTGTCACCTGTCCAGAGTGAAAACGTTTCTAGTGGTAGATGTCTAGTTCAGTTTGCTTAACACACCTTTATTGGTTGCTAATGTGTGCCTGGCATTGAACTTAGTGCTAGGATGGCTGGGACAGCCTCTTCCAGGTTCAGTGACCCTAAGCTCCCCCTCCTCTGCTCATAGTGCCATTTCTAGATTTCAAGCCCCTGACAGGATTCTTTCCCTAATTCAAGCCCCTGCTAGGATTCTTTCTGGGTACTTGGTGACCCCGGCTGGAGAGTGGCAGTCGTGGGTGGACCTAGGGCCACAGATGTGACTGTTGTGAGGAAGGGCCATTGGGGGCAGAGTCACCGAAGGGAGGGGCCAGGGGAGCAAGGAGGGGCTGTGTGGGAGGGAGAGAAACTCTGGTGAGCACTTGAGAGCTTTGGGAGGAAGAGGGCAGAGAAATGGGAGACGACATTCTGTGGAGACAGACACAGAAACACAGAGCTCCATTCCATGTCCCCACAGTCTCCCTAGGCTGCTCTGGGCTGCTCCCCATCCTGTCCTCGCTGGCACACTCTGAAAGGGCTGGGGTTAGGAGACTCCAGGCAGAACCGAGTGCAGTGAAGCTCTGGCTTCATGCAGACTGTTCTCTTCCTCGCCCAGGGCAGGGGGCCAGGGCCTGTTCCAACTGTATCCCAGCACCCAGCACAGGGCTGGCCCCAGAAGACAGGAGGCGTTTGCTGAGTTGAATGGAATGCAGACGTCCCAGCCACCGCCAGGAGGCACTTGTGTCCTGCCTGTTTTGAAATACTCCTCTCCTGGGGAGAAAGCAGGGTGGGGACACAGCTGTACAACACTGGAGAGTCCCTGGTGGGTGTCCTGGAGGGGGTGCCCTGGTCTCTGTGCTCACATCCAGGGCGGAGTGGGGGCGAGCACTCCTGGGATGAGCAGTGCTTATGGGATGGCTCCAGGCAGCCTCCCTGCCCAGCAGACACTCATCAGGGGGCCGGCACTCTGGAACCAAATCCCAGGGTGGTCGCCAGGACCTGAGTCTGCCTTGCTATAATCAGGGGGGAGTCTTCCTTCCCTCCCTCCTTCATTCTTAGCTCAGTCCTGACACCAAGGTGGGCTGTGTCCTGGGCCTCGGACAGCCATCTGTGAGATGGGGTGGGCAGTCTCCTTGGAATCTGTGTTTGCTGACTCCAGGACAGAGCGTCCCTGTGGCTCTAGGGTGCTCTGAGTTAGTCCTTAGCAGGCAATGAAGCTGGCTCCAGGGCCAGGTCCAGAGTGACAAGGGTTCCAGTGGGAACGAGGCTCTCAGTCCATCATTTCCTGCTCTCCTTCCCGGCATGTGGATGTGCGGCTCTGGAATCACACTCACAGGCCCCGGGCATGTGCTGCGTGCCCAGCTGGCAGCCGTGATGCCCCAGCCTGGAGCCCACTGCTGGTGTCCTGCCCGACACTCTGGCGGGCCTCCAGGGCTCAGGCTTGCCTGCACTTCCTCCTGGGAGCTTCCGGAGCCTTGGGAGTAAGGCAGACCCTCAGTTCTGTCCCCGTGGCCTTCTGCTCTGCCACCATCACAACAGCTGTAATTTTGCATGTCCGGTCTGTGTTTCCTGGTAGGCCGTAAGCCCATGAAGCGTGGGGCCAGGCCCCGCCCCGCTTTTTGTTTTTTGAGATGAAATCTCTCTCTGTTGCCCAGGCTAGAGTGCAGTGGTGTGACCTTGGCTCACTGTAACCTCTGCCTCCCAGGTTTAAGAGATTCTCTTGCCTCAGCCTCCCGAGTAGCTGGGACTACAGGCATGTGCCAACATACCTGGTTAGTTTTTTGTATTTTTAGTAGAGACGGGGTTTCACTGTGTTAGCCAGGATGGTCTCGATCTCCTGACCTTGTGATCCACCTGCCAAAAGTGCTGGGATTACAGGTATGAGTCACCGTGCCTGGCCCAGGGCCCCAATGAAAAAAGCCTTATTGAGATATAATCCCTATTACTGTATGATTCATTCATTTGAAATGTAGGAGTCAATGGCTTTTAGAATGTGCAACCATCACTACAGCCAATTTTAGAACATTTTCATCACCTCAGAAAGAAATCTTTATTTTTTATCAAAAAAAAAAAAAAGTCTGTTAAGAGACAAGGTCTTTCTCTGTCACCCAGGCTGGAGTGCAGTGGTTCGATTGTAGCTCACTGCAGCCTTGAACTTCTGGGCTCAAGGGATCCTCCTGCTTCAGCCTCTCAAGTAGCTGGGACTGCAGGTGCAGCTACCACACCGGGCTAAGAAACCTGTAGCGGTGGCTCCCATGACTCCCCTAAGCTCTGTCTTCTCCTTCTTCCAGCCCTAAGCAGCCATGGCTCTGCTTTCTCTGTGGATTCCCATATTCTGGACTTTCATACGAATGGAATTATAAAATAGGTGGTCTTTTGTGACTGGCTTCTTTCACTTTGCACAAGGTTTCCAAGGTTCATCCATGCTGCAGCATGCATCAGCACTCCACTCCTTTATATGGCCGAGAGATTCCATTGTGGAGGTATGCCCTATTTTGGATAGACAATGTGGCATGTCTACACAACGTTGTTTCTACCTTTAGTTATCATGAATAATGTTGTGATAAACGTTCATGTGCATGTTTTTGCATGACATAGGTTTCTATCTCTCTTGGGTGTATGCCCATGAGTGATATTGCTGACTCACATGGTACCTCTGTGAGTACCATGCTCAGGAGCTGCCAGGCTCTCTTCCACAGTGACTGCCCCATCTTACATTCTCCACCATCGGCCCTGCATAAGGTGTCTACTGCACTTACGGGGTAAACTGGCCATGATCAGGGCTGTCTCGTTCACCACTGAGTCTCCAGGCCCTGGGTAGCCAGCCACATAGCAGGTGCTTGAGAGATGCGGACTGAGCAAATGAAAGTGAAGGAACGGGTTCTCTTGACTGTGCTTGTCCACGGATCTGACTCTAGACTTCCCTTCAGCCCCTGTCCATACAGTCTTCCCTGTGATCCTGTCTCTGACCTTTTCCAGGCAGTCATGTGCTGCTTCTTGGGGCTCCCATGTTCTTTGGCACTCATTATTTATGACTCCTCCCCCCGTGAGGCTGAGCGTCCCTCCAGGGTGAAGAGGGTGCCTTAGTCACTTCTGTATCACCAGCCTCTAACGCAGAGCTTGGCGCAGCCTGGGGGTTCTATGGGGAGAGGAGGGAGTCATTCCAACTCTTAAGAGAGGGGAGCCTTAAGGGGAAAAGTGCCCCCAGGAGAGGCAGTTTCAGGGGGTCAGTGAGGCAAAGGAAAGGGGACTGAGGCCTCGCAGAGGGCGAACTCGCTGCCGCCAAATCTCCAGGTCTTGGGCTCTAAATGGGGAGAGGAGACTGGAGTGTCCTGGTCCTCCTCACTCCACGGGCTGCCACCATCTTCACTGCTTTCCTGGAGCTGGGGCTGCCCAGGCACGGAGAATGGTTCAGGATAGGGACAGAGCCCAGGGCTTGGGGGCTGCTAAGTCTAGACATGGTAGAGGACCCCATGGATTTCTCTAGGGTGTGTGTAGGGCACCATGTAGTGAGGAGGCCTGTGTGCAATGGTTTGTGGTTTTAACATGGCCAGTAACTTGCACACTGTCGGGGTGTGATGGGCAGGTTTTAAGTGTGATTTGTATGGAGCCCTATTTCGTCCATAGGCCAGTTGCAAATTATTCACATGTGGTGTTTCTGTTTGTACACTAACCTTCATTTCTGTTCCCAAGCCTCCAGTCCCCAGAAGCTGCTCACCAGTTCCCCTTCAGCCTTATCACACTTCCCACAGAGCAGAGTAAATAATGCTGATTTCCATAATCCATGAACAGAGCGGATTTATTTTGAACAGACAAACCCAGAAGCTCAGGGCAGAGGCCTTGGAGCCCCAGCGGGCCAGGCTTGGCAAGAGGGGCTTCTGGGAGGTGGAGTCAGCCCACAGCTCTTCCTCTGTCTATAAGCCCCTGAGCCAGGGCCTCCAAGTCGGTAGGGCAGCTCCACATCACTGTCATATCAGACCCAAAGCAAGAGGAGCTCAAGGAAGGGGGAGCAGGAAGGGGCGGCTATGTACAGAAGGGGTTGGGTAGAGGTGGGACTGATTCCATCGGGCAAATAATACTCGTTTTTGGTTTTCCATCTGTCCAGTAAACATTCCATATCCCCTTGCCCTTTGTTCTAGGCATTTGTCTGACATCACCTGCCAATGTGAGCTCAGGAGAAAGATTTATTTTCGTAGTTTGGGTTCAACATACCTGCCAAAGTAAATCTACTGCCCAAAGGCCACCTCTTGATTCTCTGTGCTGAGGGGACGTTGGCAGGTCCTGACTGATCCTGAAATCGTGGCACTTGACTTTGGAATTCAGAGTGGGATCTAGGAGTGTCTCCTTTTGATATTTGCAGTGTTGCACATTTCAGGTGGTGTTAAAGGAAATTCACTTTTCTTAGGGACACAAGAGCCTGAAGTAAGGGCAGTGTGGAGCCTGTAGGGGGTGAGGAGCTGGCTTTGCGGGGGACCGTCCATGGGATGATACACTGAGCAGAACTGTGGTGTGCCCATTTGACCTTCCGGAGGCTATTGCCATTCTGGGGTTAGGAGCGATGCATTCTCTTTCTTTGCCTTCCATCCCCACCATCCGGGCCTAGCTGAGCGTCTGCACACAGCTGAGTGGGAGGTGACTGGTGAGGGAAAAGAGGGACCCGAGGGGCAGCTCAGTTCCCAAGGAGGGAACACTGGAGGGGAATGTGAAGTCAATACGGGGAGGGGGCACTGGAACATCCTTGTCTTCAGCCCTGGTGGGGGTGTGACATCCAGGGCCATGGGGCTGGGGCCCTGTCTCCTGGATGTCCAGTGTCTGGGGCTGTGTTAACACTTGTGGCTGGAGGAGCTTCCCCCAGCCCCTAGCTTTGTGCTGGAGCTCCGCCCGCTCCCACAGCTCGGTAGCCCTTGGGGCTCGCAGGGGACGTACAGTTCACCGGTGCCGACGACACTGCAGCCCCCACTGCCCCTGAGGACGCTGGTGCTAAGGACAGGTGTGCTGACCCCACATGGCTCGTACAGGATGGCACCTTTGGAGCTGCTCACCGCTGTGGGAACAGGAAGGGGTGCTCAGGGCCCCATGTGGCATGGCTGTCAGTGCACTGCCCTGAAACTCCTCAGCCAGGCCAGTCCTCCCACCTGCTGCCGCTCACCTGTACGGACACCCCACTCAGCCTCCAGCTCCCATGTCTCCCCACCCTAGTCACGTAAAGTGCTTGCGAGGTTCCCAGGCATCTCTCTCCTTTCCCCAGAGCCTTGGCAAGGCCAGGCCGGATTCAGCTTCACCCTTCTTCAGTTTCTACTGGACCCTCCTTCCTGAGCTTGCTTCAAATCCTCTTCCTCTAGAAAAGTATCTTCTTGTCAGGGTGGTTGTTTTTGGCCCCTGAGCCCTGAAGCACTTGGACCGTGGTGTTGCAAATCTGCTCCCAGTGTGACTCCCAAAAGATTTGGATAGCCCTCTCCACCAGCCTGGGAGCTCACAGCAGACTGAGCTTTTCTCTTGGGGTGGGGGAGGCATCAGAGGTCTGGGAGGGGATGGTGGGGGCTGACTGGTGTTGTGTTGATCAACCCCCAAAACCCCAGAGCCAGTGGGGATGGCTCATCTACTTACAGATATTCACAGGTCCAATGCCTTCACACAGCCTGGGGATGAGATGAAAAAGAAGACAGGTAAGTACATCAAACAGATGCAGGTAAATGTAGCATCTCCCTGCTCCTGCCCTCACTGTGAGTTGAGCCATGTTAGCTATGAGCTGTTGCCATGTGCTGCTGTGGGTTTTCAATGACTGGGGTAGGGGACAGGGGTGAGCGATACTAGCAGCCACCGCCAGAGGGCTGGGTGGTGGCTACACCTGGTGCCTGTCTTTGACCCCTCCTGGAGGAGCTCACCTGTGCTCCTCGCCCTCCAGCAGGCGCCTGTAGGTGGCGATCTCTATGTCCAGGCCCAGCTTGGAGTTCATCACCTCCTGGTACTCCTTGAGCAGGCAGGCCATGTCCTGCTTGGCCTTCTGCAGAGCCTCCTCCAGCCCTGACAGCTTGCACTTGGCATCGTTGAGAGCTGCCTCGCCCTGCTGCTCTGCCTCTGCGATGGCACCCTCAAGTTTGCAACGCTGTGGGAGGGACACAGAAAAGCATCACTGGGGGCTCTGGAGCCCCGAGCCCAGCTCCCAGAAGAGCAGAGAGAACACAGTGGTGGCTGCGTGCCAGGCTCTCATTTGCTGCGAGCTTCATCCTAGGACTGCGACATCTGGTTCCGCCAGGGAACTGGGACAGGTTTTCTGTTTAAAATACCTCCAAGAGAGCTGGGATTTTAAGTATGGTAGAAATTTCTGTGGGGCTAATAGGTTTTAAATGCCTAGCTGGCCTTCCCTAGGAGAATGGAGTGGATCTGACTTTATGAACAATTCAGAGCCACCCTGCATGTCAGGATCACAGAACTACAGTCTTTGGGTCTGAAGGGGCTGTGGAAAGTATCTTTTCTATACTTGCACCCAGTGAAGCCTCATCTTTGATGCTGGTCACCTCGTTTCTGTTGAGGACCTATTTCTTGTGGCTGCTCATCCTGCTGTAGCTCAGCCCTTTCGTAGAAAGGACTTGCTTCTGCTTGAGCAAGGCAGCACGAGTTTATTCCCTCTTCAACGGCACTCACAGCAGGGACTGAACCCACCTTGCACAGTGCACACCGGCGGGTCAGCCTAAGATGGCTCTCGCAGCAAGGATGTCTTCCCTGGCCTCACCTGGGCTTTGACATTCTCAATGTCCTGCTGCAGTCGCTGGATCAGCTTGTTCATTTCCAGGATCTCGTTCTTGCGGTTACGGAGGTTGTCGCAGTGGTTCCCAGCTGTGACTCTCAGCTCCTCATACTGCCAGGACAGAGAGGTCAGAGCCCCAGGCCCTACACGGTGGCGTCTCCTAGCCTCCTTTCTCACATTTCCTGGTCTCTCCTCTAGTGACTTCCTAGCTCAGGTGCTCTCTGGTTCTTACACTTGTTCTGCTCTTCTACCTTCTTCCCCACTTCTGGGCAATTTTGGGGTCCTTATGTGGGCTGCTCCTGATTCCCATCTCACCCCTTCCCCAGCTCCAGGCTTGTTAAATTCTTCTCCAACCTCTGAGATCCCCTCCTTCGTTTAGCTTTCTGTGTCTGGTCCTTTACTCAGTCCCAGAGCCCAAGTTCACCCAAGGGCTCTCTCCCTTTTAGATATGCCTCTGGACCTTGGAAGGGGTTTCTGTGCTCAGGCTGGCTTGCCTAACAGACCAAGGAGTGCCCATCAGGTTGGGTCTGCCCATCAGGGTGAATGCATTTGTATGTTTCCCTAAAACAATAAAAAACAAAATGTAATTTATGTCCTACCTAGATGTAACACTTTTTAAAAAAAAAAAAACCCTTTGCACTTTAAATCCAATTTCTGAATAATAGTGTGTACAGGTTGCATTTACGTTTTAAAAAATTAGCTGCCTTTGAATTTTCTGATGGTGGGTGGGAGCATATTATATAGAAAATGCAAAATGAGAGATAAGCCTGTAATCACACTCTTTGGCTCCCTTGTTATTTGGTTACACTGGGAAAGTCTGCAGTTGCCCAACAAATATCCATTCTCCTCTTGTTAAAACAGAACTGCTGGCTGTGCACAGTGGCTCACACCTGTAATGCCAGCATTTTGGAAGGCCAAGGCGGACAGATCATTTGAGGTCAGGAGTTCAAGACCAGCCTGGCCAACATGGTGAAACCCCATCTCTACTAAAAATATACAAGATAGCCAGGCGAGGTGGTGCATGCGTGTAATCCCAGCTACTTGCGAGGCTGAGGCGGGAGGCTCACTTGAACCTGAGGGGCAGAGGTTGCAGTGAGGTGAGATTGCACCACTGCACTCCGGCCTGAGCAATAGAGCAAGACTCCATCTCAAAAAAAAAAAACACAAAAACAGAACAAAACAACCCTGTTTTTATGTAGGTTAACAATGAGCTCAGATAAGAGAATACTTCTCGGCCCTCCAATCAATAAGATCTGTGGCCATGGCTGGGAAGGACTTCTGGGAAAGCTCTTTAAAGAGCAGAATGACCCCATTGGCTTTTTTCTCCTATGTTCTCCTTGCTGTCTGGCATAAGCCTGTGAGATTGGAGGCGCTGCAGCTCTCTTGGGACATGAGGCAACCATGAGGGTGAACACCCTTGTCTTCAGCCCTGATGGGGGTGTGACATCCAGGGCCCTGGAGCTGGGGCCCCGTCTCCTGGATGTCCAGCTTCTGGGGCTATGCTAACACTTGCAGCTGGAAGAGCTGCCCCAAGCCCCTAGCTTCATGTTACAGATGGCAGAATGGAGAGCTAGAAGGATCCTAGGTCTCTGATGATGACACAGAACCCTTGTGTCATCCTGGACAGTTTATTTTGTACTTCAAGCTACCTGAGTGAAAAGTAAAAATTCAGTTTTAGCCATTTTTGTTTTTTTAGAATTTCTGATCCTCATAGCCAAATGCAATCCTTAACTAATAGAATTGTCTCTATGATTCTGACTTAGCAGTATGAGAAAATGGGGTGGCTGTAGTCTGAACCCACTTGGCTGATGGGGCAACCAGAGGAAGGACCAGCCAGAGTGAAATCTGGCTGTGGGTGGGCCACAGATGGGGTCGCCAGGGGCTGACTCCAGATCAGGGTTTCATACTTCCACCATGGAGCTCCAGAAAATGGGCAGAGCATCACTCTGGGCACTCCCTGGCACCCACTGCCTTCAGAACAAAGCCAAACAACTTAGCAAAGCCCTGCAGATGTGCAGTGATCTGGCCTCAAGCATGTGGCACTCCAGGCTCCTCGCTTTCTGCTATGTCCTAACACCTGCTGCTCAGCCTGGCACACCCTTCCCACATCTGCCCATTGAATCTTTTTTGTCCTTCAAGATTAGATCAAATGACAACACCTTTGCCTTTGCAGACACAATTTGTTCCCTCCGTCATCAAACTCCCTTTACCTGCTGCTCCACCCTCGCAGTCACTTCCTGCTAGCTGCTGCTTTGCTTTGGGAAGCGCATCCTTGCTGGCCACCCTATTTGAAACTTCACTCCAACTCTCCCTACACTTCTCCTGGTTTATTTTCTTCCCAGCACTTGGTATCACCGTCTAACACACATCCCTTGCACTTACATGCCTTGTTTATTGTCTGCCCCTCTGCCCCTCCCACCTCACCCTGGCCCCCAACTTGTCTCTGGAATGAAAGTGACAGGAAGGCAGGGACTAGCGTCTGTGCCGTTTCCTCCTGTCTCCAGCTTCTAGGACTGTGGCGGATGCTGAATACACGGTGTTGAATGAGTGGACAGAGTAGTGTATGCATGCATGGTGCCTTTCTCAGGTAGGGCAGAAGAGGTGGAGCTGATGACATTTGTTAAGCAAATTACCCTAGAGCCCCCATGCCCTCTAAGCAAGCCCCTAATTATGAAGTCTGAGGCCATCTTAATCACTGTTTCTGCTCTACCATTAGAAGCCACCCCATGCTGCTAGCCTCCTCCCACGCCTGGAAGCTTAGAGCCCTCTTTGCCATCATCACCAATTAGTGTTTATTGAACGCTGCCTACAGGAACACTTCCTGTGAGTCTGCAGGTAAAAACAGCAGGGCGCCCTGGCACCCTGATGACAGGCCTGGGGTCCCTCCCACGTACTCTGCAGGGATGTGGTCTGGGACCTGACAGAAACAGCCGCGGGTGGGCTTTATGGGGTTCCCTGTGTCTGTGGCATGGCTCTCATTAGCTCCTCACCCACTTCTGGGGGGAAGGAGTCTGGGGGGTCCTCCCCTCTCCTGTCTCTTTGTCACCTCTCCAGTCTCCCGGCTCCCCTGGCCCTGGGCCTCACCCGGCACTGGTACCAGGCCTCTGCTTCGGCTTTGCTGCGGCTGGCGATGTCGTCATACTGTGCCTTGATCTCGGCGATGATGCCGTCCACGTCCAGCTCCCGGCTGTTGTCCATCTTCACAATGACTGAGGTCTCAGAGATCTGAGACCTGAGCAGGCAGGTCTCCTGGGGACAGGGCCCAGGTGAGGAGCAGTGAGCTCTCTCAGAGTCTGGGAAGGGGAGAACCTGTTCTGACCTTCCCAGAGCAGAGTACATAGAACTCTGCTATGGCTGTTCTGGGTTTCAGTCACCAACTGTCTCCTTGTCCCCACCCTCTAGTTGCCCAGAGCTTGGTGGAAACTTTCCCAGAGGGGCCTGTGAGCCATGGGCTGGACGATCCAATTTCTGGGAGTCTCGCTGCCTGACAACCGTCTCTCTAGTACAAAGCTCTTCCCGTGCTTGCCCTGAAATGCACCCACTGGGCGGCCGCTCTCTTGCCCTTTTGCTCCCTTGGCTCTGGCCTTGACTATCCACCCAAGGGCAGGGCTGTGGGTACCTCCTCATACAGGCCTTTGAGGAAGTCAATCTCCTGCACCAGCGCCTCTGCATTGGTCTCCAGGTCAGCCTTCATCAGGAAGGCTGTGTCCACATCCTGCAGCAGAGCAGGGACAGAATGTGACTTAGCTGGACCACCTCCCAGGCTAGCTGGCTACAAGGGGAAGGCGTGGGGCCCACCTTTCCTCACGGACACCCACGGGCAGTGAAGGAGTGATGGAGCCAAGGTGGGAGGAGGGTCGGGGCCCCAGGCCTGGGCCTGGCTTCTTGAAGGGGGCAGAGGTTTAAATGAGCCTTGGCAGCAGCCTCTCAGAGCCTGCTCTGCAGAGTCTGGACCTGGAAAGGCGTGGCTGCCTGTCTGAGGAGCCCTCGCGGTTTTTGTCCTATCCGGGGGCTGCGGCAGACCTTTTGCTTTGGTTTGGCGTCGGCATCAGTCCCATCTCCAGCTGCCTGGGCAGGGGTGGACATGACCTTTACCTAGCTCTGGCCCACATGCATGGGGAAGTGGAGGCCAGGCCAATGGCTGGCCTTTTGCACGGGGACAAGGTCGGGGGAGAGGAGTCTAGCCTTCCTCATTGTCAGGGTCAGTGGGTCTGGCACAGGAGTCTGAGGGGTGAGAAACTCTTTTGCGGGTGGGTGGGCTGCAGACACATTTGGACTCAATTCAGGGCTAGGTGGCCTGGGGCCAGGGGGCCAGCTCAGGAGCTCTGCCTGTCTGAGCGTCCTCCTCACCTTCTTCAAGGCAACAAACTCATTTTCGACACAGGGGCGTAAGGAGAGCTCCTCTTCGTATCTGATGGAAAGGGCAGGAAAAAAATGCTTTAGTTGGACTCATGGATTTTGGAAGAGATCTTGGCATCAGACCTTTGGGGGTGACTGTCTGTCACTGAGTGAATGCCCTGGGATCCAGCCCTGTCTTGGCACCTCTAGCTCCTCTGCCCACTTGAGATGGAACAGTAGTCCCATCATAGCCACTTTTCAAGTTTACTCTTCTCCCCATTCCTCTGGAGCCTGTGCCCACGATGAGTCCTCCTCTGGGAAGTCCTCCTTAAGGCTAGCTTCATTCTATCTTGCTGCTGAGGAGGTTTGCTTCACGTAGTGAAGGTGGAAGAAGGCTGTGCTGCTGACCCAGCTGTTTTTTCTGAGTCACTGAGTTCCTGGCTGACCGCGTGCATCCTCCGTGCTGGTAGGGTGCAGAGCCTGGCCTCTACCTGGGGTCCATTTGCAGAGGTAGCAATTACTCGCTCTACCAGACCCACAGAGACAGCCAGGCTATTTCCTCAAGCTCCTTGGGGCTCCTCAGCCCACTCACCACTCCCCTAAGGCAGAGGGAATTGGTCAGGGGTTCAGTTTGATGAGCAACATCAATCCGTTAAAAGCTTCCCTGCTTCTTTGTGCTCCTCTGTTTTTTTTCCAGCTGAACTGCTGCAGCACTGGCCAGGGACTCTGGAACCCACCCCACTGGGTTTGGGTTCCTGCAAGCTGTGGGCAAGTTGGGTAAGTGACTTGGCCTTTCTGCCTTGTCATGCACGGCTTCATCATCCGCAGAATGAGGCTGACACTAGTCCTGCCTCACAGGGCTGCTGTGAGCTAACACATCACACGCATTCATACCTGCAAAGCACTAGGACAGTGCCTGGCACAGGGTCTGTACTGTGAAAGCGTTTGCTATGATTCTTAAAATACCAGTTGGATCTCATCCTTCTCCAGTTGTCTCACTTTTGAAAGCCAAAGTCCTCTTCTTCAGCTGCAAACATGTCTTTTAATCTCACTTTGCTACTCAGTTCTCAAGAAGGGCATTGCTCCTGCTGAGAGGCCAGGCTCCAGCCCTCTCACAGCCCCACTGCATCTCACCTGTCACAGTCTGCTAGAGCTGTTCCTCTCACTTGGCATGCTCTGCCTCTTTCTTGTCTCCCATTTCTGTTCTTTCCCCATTTCCAAGATGTACTCTGGACTCCCCTTTTATAAGAAGCCATTGAAATGAAGCCGTTATGCTCCATTAAGATGGGGGATGATGCCATTGGAACCAGCCATTATCCTCCAAGGCCCAGAACAAATGCACCTTCCTGGACTCCTGCTCTCTCCCTTTCTTGGGAGTCCTCTCCCTTCTGCCCTGTTTGTGTGTAGGTGCAGGTGGTCTGTGCACGCTGGATTGGGAAAGAGCTAGCCTTTTATCTTTCCATAGCACCCACCTTCCTAGCACAGTGTCTGGCCTTGAGTAGGTATGTGGTTGACAGCTGCAGTGAGTGTCCCCGTTGTGGCTCCACTCCACTGACCCACACCCTTATGACCTATTGTTCTCAGCTCTCAGTGTATTTGCAGTTTCTCCTCAATAGAAAGGTACCTGTTTCAACTTCTCTGCCTCCCATATGCACTCCCATAGGACACCGGACTCCCATAAGACACTGGACTCCCACAGGGCACTGGACTCCCACAGGACACTGGATTCCCATAGGACACTGGATTCCCATGGGACACTGGACTCCAAAGAGACACTGGACTCCCATAGGACACCAGACTCCCATAGGACACTGGACTCCCATAGGGCACTGGACTCTCATAGGACATGGGACTCCCATAGGGAACCGGACTCCCATAGGACACTGGACTCCCATAGGACACTGGACTCCCATAGGACACCAGACTCCCATAGGACACCGGACTCCCATAAGACACTGGACTCCCACAGGACACTGGATTCCCATAGGACACTGGATTCCCATGGGACACCGGACTCCAATGAGACACTGGACTCCCATAGGACACTGGACTCCCACAGGGCACTGGATTCCCATGGGACACCGGACTCCAATGAGACACTGGACTCCCATAGGACACCGGACTCCCATAGGACACTGGACTCCCACAGGGCACTGGAATCCCATAGGGCACTGGACTCCCACAGGGCACTGGACTCTCATAGGACATGGGACTCCCATAGGGAACCGGACTCCCATAGGGCACCGGACTCTCATGGGACAGCGGACTCTCAAGGGACACTGGACTCCCATAGGACACTGGACTCCCATGAGACACTGGACTCTCATGGGCCATTCGGCCCAGGACCTGGTTAGACAATTTATCTGGGCCTCAGCCTCTTGCAAGCACTTAATTACCATATGCTTATCAACCACCTACTCCAAGCTGTGAATCAGACCCGGAGCCCGCCCTCAGGGGGAGCAAGTTTGGCAGAAGAGAAAACAGGAACCACAAAGAACTGGGAAGTGAGGGAGAAGGAGCTAGAGCCTGATATGCAGACAGGGGGTGGGAGGGCTGTGCAGGAAGCTGGAGTTGTGGGTGAGAGGAAAGGTGGGCTGTGGTAGCTTGGACGTGGTGCAGAGAGATGCTGAGAGGGGTGTGTCAGGCAGGAGCAGCAGGAGCAGAAGCCAGGAGGGAAGAGGCCTGGGGATCTGTCTATGGAATAGGGAGTAGTTCAGGATCTGCAAAGGCAAAACAGGTGGTTTCAGCAGAAACCTGGAGCTCCAGAAGCTGCAGGTGAGAGCTTGTTTTACACAGAGAGAGAGAGATCCTGAGGGCCTTATTTTGGCAGGGTAATGGGGATGGAGACGGCAGTACACAGTCTCAGAGCTCCCATCGTGTGCCAAGTGGGGCGCCCTGCTGACACGATCCCGCCTAACTGTTCTGCCACCCAATGAACTAAGTTTAGGCTCCCCATTTTATACATGGGGAACTGGGGCCCAGATTGTTTCTGTCCCTTGCCCCGGGTCCCCCAGTGAGTTGAAAGCCGCACTGACTCACTTTTTCTTGTAGCCCTCCAGCACGTCCTGGAGACTAGAGAGCTCCGACTGTAGCCTCACGCGGTCCCCGGACACACAGTCCAACTGCCGCCGAAGGGCGCTGATGTAGCCCTCGAATATGGGCTCGATGTTGGTCTGGCAGCACCTCTGCTGCTGCATGAAGTTCCACTTGGTCTCCAGCAGCTTATTCTTCTGCTCCAGGAAACGGACCTGTAGCCCAGAACGGAATGTCACCAGGCAGCAGGTGTCCTGGGGATCATGACTTAGAGAGGGCAATGGAATGAGTTTGTGCCCTCTCTCCCAACACATTGCTACCAACGCACTGGAATTTGCAACAGTCGGGGTGTCTGCGTAGACTGGCATCTCAGGGTGTGTGTCTCTGTGTCTCCCCTCCTGGGGCAGCTAGAGGACCCCTACCTTCCACTCAGAGGTGGATAGAATACTTCTCCTAGAGGCCTGGGCAGGTCCTGTTCCAGCACTGCCTGCCTGCCTCTCTCTATCCTCGTGACCTTGACCAAGACATCCTGTCCCTTCAACCCTCGCTTAGCTTCCCAAAGCTTTTACTTGGGACAGTGTATGGGAAGGCACTCTGTAAATTTCATATTAATGTCAGAAGATGTGGAGCTTGGGGGTTGAGGCTTTCTCTTATGACAGCCTAGGGACACTCGGGGAAAGGTCAGATCAAGGGACTCTAAGCTCTTTTCACCTACTGTGCTGCATCCTCACAGCTGTATCTGAAAAAAATCCAGGTCACAGTAATGTGGACAGCTGCTGGCCACCTCCTCCCTTCTCACGAAGTGGAAACTGAGATTAGGAGTTGAGTAAGCCGACCACGGCCACCCAGCTCGTCACTGACAAAGGGAACGTGGCCTCAAGTCCTTGCTCTGGGATTTTCCGTATTGTGCATTGTCTCTCAAGAAAACTGCACAAGTAGCACTGTCCGACTTCTGGTCAGTGGCTGCATCCACAGGAGGCTCCCAGCCTTACAGAAGAGGGGGTGATGTTGAGAATCCGGGCCCATGTTGTTGGAATGGGTTTATAGCCAGAACTTAGTAAGCTTTAGAAATAAAACTGTAAGTTTGAGTAAACAAGTTCCTCTGTGAAGCACTTTTGAATATATTATTTCCTCAAATCTCCCAGCGTCTGTCCTGTCTTCTTCACTGGGCAGCATGGTCCAGAGGCCAGGAGGTGAATGGCTTGCACAGGGATTCAGGGTGTAGGAGTGGAGTCAGTGCCAGCGGCCAGGGCTCCTGACCTCTGGCCTAGGACTCTTGCCCCTAAACCTTGGGGTCACCAGAAACACCAGCTCAGATCTTGGAATAAATCCTGACCCCAAGAGCCTCCCTGGGGTGTGGGGATGGGCCCAGGGGCTGCTAAGAGATGGCAGGCCGGTTCAGCACCTTCTGAAGGAGCGCCTCCCTCGCGGCTTTTCGGTGGCTCTGGGGTTGACAGATGTGAGACATTCGTGGGTGTCACCTCGTGCCTCTGGCTCTGACTGTCCACTTTCCTCTCATCCCAGGCCTCAACTGATGGGAAGCTCTGGGGATACAGTGCCCATCCTCACCTTCAGGCTCAAGAGTCGTGACCCAGCTCAGGCACACAGAAGGCAGTTCTACCACTAAAGCCTCATCAGGAAGGGCATTTCTCTGCCTCTCTGATCATTCCTTTCAGTATTGCTTTAGAAGTTCCTCTTACAGTCTGACCTCAGGCAACCTTGGTGATTGGTGATTTTGTCAGATAATATTCAGAGAAAGATGATATATTTTTTAAAAGACAAGGAAACAGAAATGTTTAGTGCAGAGTCTGGTCTAACTGGCTTTCAAAGGTTGGTGGCCATGGAATGTGAGAGAGGCCACTGGATGAACTGAGGCTTCCTCATTGTCAGTCTCCTCCTGGTTCCCTTGGACCAGAACAGGACCAGACCCCAGACCTGCAGTGGGTCTCCTCCTGCGGCCCTGGGCCAAGGCCCCCTTACCTTGTTGATGAAGGATGCGAAGCGGTTGTTGAGGCCCTTGATCTGCTCCTTCTCATCCCTCTTCACCTTCTGCACAGTTGGGTCGATCTCCAGCGCCAGTGGGACCAGCAGGCTCTCATTGATGGTGACAGGGGTGATGCAGGCAGAAGGCCCACAGGTGACCCCCAGTCGGTACCCGAAGCCAGGCAGAGTACCTCCACACCTGGAGGCTACCCGGGGCCTCCCGAAGCCCACATTGCACAGGCTCCGTGAGCTGAGGCAGCCCAGAGCTCGGAGGCGCCCACCACCCCCCGGCCGGCATGGCCCCTTGCTGGCTGCATAGTGGGTGACCATCCGGGGCATGACAGCCGAGTATGAGCTGAAACTCTGACTGCCACATCTGGAGCCCGGCTGGAAGGAATGGTAAGACATGGCAGGAGAGAGAGGCAGAGAGACAGGGCCCTGGAGGAAAGAACAGGGGGCAGGATGATCAAGTCATGGCTCAGTTTCCCCCCTTTTATCTGGGAGGGAGATGGAGGGCTGAGCTGGGTCAAACCCCACATCACCATTAAACCAGATTTATGAGCTTGGGATATTGCTAGTGCTAAGTAGCAAGGTGGATAATTAAGGTAGCGAAGACCAAAGAGAAGGGGCCAATGGTCAGTGCTGTTGAACCCTGTAAAAATCCTATTTGTCTTCCTTCCTTGATCGTGGGGGTGATGAAAGGGGCCAACCAGATGGATATATTTATGTATCCAGTGGCTTAGCTTCAAGGAAAGGGAGAGTTAGGACTATGTCATTTCATAGCAGGGGAGGCGTGCCATGAATGATACGCTCTGGCTTCCCTGGGATTAGAGGGCAAGCCCCATATGCTTAAGCATGCTCTGGCTATTTCTCCAAGGCCGCTTCTAGGTTTTTTGCAGATCTTTCCAACCCAGTGCCCACTGTGGGCTCCTAGGTGAGTCAGGAAGTTCCCAGGGAGGAAGGCTTTTGGGGTGGGAGAAGCCTCCCTACAGCAGGCCAGACCGTAACCCTCCTGAGCCCTGGCTCAGTGACCCACTGTCCCATAGGGGTCTTGAAGGTAGACAGGCTCCAGGCATAGATGCTTCTCTCCAAGGCCCATCAGTCCGCAAAGGCTGCAGGGAACTCAAGAGGAGAGCCCTGCTGCTTGAGAAGGGCAGAGGAAGGGACGCTCTCCTCAACACTCCTGGGGCCCCCAAAAGGCATGATTTCAGCTTCAGGTCTCGGCTTCCATGTGGCTGTTCTTTTCCCCTTGCACCCAACCCAGCCTGAGTGTCCCTGAGGTCAGCAGGGCCAGCTTTGGCTTGAGGATGTCTCTGGGGAGAGTTGCTCCCCTTGGAAATTGTCAGATTCCCAAGAAATCCCAGATGTGGGATTCGGGCTTTCTTTCCAGCAGCCAGGTCACAGACATAGATCTTTGGAGATGTCTAAAGCCCCACCTCACTCTCTTTCCTTCTCCTCTCCATCAGTTTAATCAGTGAAACTTTTGCCGTGGCCACCTGACCTTTACCTTCCACACTGAGACTTATTACCAGGTCAAAATCAAGCCAATAATAATAATATGCATTTACTGGGCATTTACTATGTGCTCGGAGCACCGTGTACTCTTTACATCATGGTCTCATTTAATTCCCTGATCATACCATAAGGTAGTTACTATGCCACAGACAGGAAAATGGGGAGCAGAGCAGTTAAGAGCAGTGTCCCCAAGTCACATGGCTTATGGCTGACTGATTAGCTGGGAGTCCGTCCTGTTCCTTCTGACTTTACCCTGCCATGCTGCTCCAGAGCAGGGAAGCCCAGGTTAGGATTTGGGAATCTGCTGCCCATGCATGTTCTGCTATTCCTGTTCCTCAGCCTTCCAACCTATGGATTAGGAGACTTGAACTCAAAGGTTTCCTGAGCCTTGGAAATTCTCAGTCTAATTGTGACATTTCACACTCCCTGTCCCCTTTTTTATAGTCCTGACTGTGGGCCCCAGAGTACTGGGGAGGGGAGGGGTGCAAGGTGAGACCACAGGCCACAGTGGGAGGCAGAGGGTTAGGTGAGGGGGTCCAATTGCAGAGTGTCAGGGGAAAGAGATCACACTCTGCTCTAGGCTGAGTCCATGGTGGGAGGGGCCCAGGATGGTGTAAATGTTGATGGGGACACTCAGAGACCCGACCAGAGAGCAGATTCCCACTAGAGGGGGTGAGGGAGACAGTGGGCAGAACCAGAGGGTAGGGGTCACTGCAGTAGTAGACACAGCAGTGTCTCCACACCATGTCCAGGCCAGAGGATGGCCTCAGTGACCATGTTGGGCTCCTGGAGCCCAGGACCAGAGCTCAGGAGCAGAGGGCAGGGTGGTTCCTTGGATTCACTGTGGGTGGAAGGCATCTGTTCCCTGAGCTCCCTGAGTCCAGAGGGGCTCTGGGTGTGAGCTAGAAGAGGACTCAGTCAAGACCTAGAGAGCTTGGCGGCATTTTATTAAAGTTGATTCAGGAACTAGGTGAGCATAAAGGGAGCAGGCAGTTCAGAATAGTTTGCTTTTTCTTCTGGATCAGTGAATTCCATCTTCACTTTGGCAGTGCAGTAGACAATCTCTACCTGCCTTTGGAACGCATTTTGGCAGATGTTCGGGGGGAGTTTATGACTCTTCAAATTAAATACAGAAACCACCCTGTGAAGGCCAGCCTCAAAGAAGAACCCCACACCTACCCCACCCCCAATTCCACACCAGCCTCCTGTGTCCTTCTGGGGCTGAGCAATGTACCCGCTTGGAGCGAGGAAAAACACCAAAGGAAGAGCCACCTCTCCTCTGAGTGCGCTGTCCTGGGCCTCTGCTGTGGGGCAGGGATCTTGGCTTAAAGAGCTTCTGTTCCAGCCACGGCTGAAGACATGGAATAGAGACATTCAGAGATGGGGAGATAAGAAGGGAGGTCAGAAGAGAAAGAGCAGGCAGTATTAATAGATTACCAAATGGAAGGAATCGGGGAGGAAGAAGGGTGAGAAATACACACAGGAGGAGTAAGGGGGATTGAGAGAGAGGAGGAGCGGGGGGCGGGGCGGTGGAAGAGGTGAGCAGAAAAGGAAGTGAGGGTGAAAGGTGAAAGGGCAAGGTTAAAAGGAAGGAAAACTTTCCAGAAGAGAGATGTGGCTAGCACAAGGAAGAGAAATAGTCCTGAGCCTGGAGGATTATTTTGCAGGACCCTCACAGGGCAGTTCTCAATGCAGGAGAATTAAAATGGACTTTCCTGGTGTATTTCTTGCAAGCATTTTGGGTTGAGCTGCCTTCCTGCGCCCATATACGGGCCTGCTTCCCTTCCACCCCTCGGTCATCAGGACATTTCTGTTTAGGAACAGCAAGTCTGATACTGACTTAAATAAGGCAGACTTGAAGAAATTTGGCTATGAACTCTCATCCAGTGCAGCCCCGGGCCACGGAGGGCTTTTGAATTCTTGATAACATCATTCCATTCTATTATGAATAAGCAAGAGTGGATCTCATTGTGAAGGGTGTTGATTTCTCATTCAAATATTCTGCTGGTGGGAGTCATCCGGGGGCTTGGTTGGAGCCCAGGCAGGGCAAGAAGGGAGGTGAGGAGGTGGTGTGTGTGGCAGGGTTTGCAAGACGTGTCCTGGCCTAAGCAAGAAAAGTGTTCCATCTGTGATGAGAAATGTGCATGGCAACTTGGGTCTATACTGCACTCAACCTCTCTGGGGCACCATGGTCAATTGTGAGCTTCCGGGAAGGACTGAACCAGAGGCATTGTCTTGTGGTTGCCCTGGGTCTGGGTCAGACAGGAGGGGGCAGACCCTAGTGCACCCCCTACTCTGGAAGCTTCTTAAGGGCAAAGTGCTAGCCCAGGTCCTGGCACAGAGCAGTTGAGTCAACATTGGTTGGAATGGATGCCTGTGGACCCTTCAGATCTTTGAGATCAGGACTGGGTGAGGTACCACTGTGGGGACCTTCTGGAGGCAGAGGGATGGACAAGGTGACCTCACAAGCCACTTCCTGCTCCCTGTGCCTCCTGCTGTTGATTTTGGGTGTGGGGTGTCAGCGAAGCATCAAGCCTTGGGGCTGGGAAGCTTGGGGCCCTGAGGGGGGTGGCAGCAGAGGCAGGTGGGGTGTGTGGTTCCCGTGACTCTTCGTGATGCACCATCTCTTGGAGACAATGAGCATGCTGGAGCTGTTGTGACTGCTGGTGCAGCTGAAGCCACTGCTCCTGTTGTTGTGGCAGAGGCCACTGCTGCGGCCGCCCCCACCCACACAGAGGATGCTGCTCCTGCTGAAGCCTGTGCCCCCCAAGGAAGAGACCTCAGCTGTGGAGAGAAGGCACAGGGCATGTTGGCAGGCTCTTCCTGTTTCCCATGTTATCCCCATGCCTGCTCCCTTCCCACAGTGCCTTGTTGCAGGCAACCCTCTCTCCCCTGAGAGCCTCGGGGAATTCCTGAGCTGGCATGAGAGAGGGTGGGCATGGACTCACCACCCCATCACACGCTGCCTCCTCATGAACCTCTGCACAGGGCATCGCCATGCTCAAGGCACATTCACAGCTGTGACCACGTGGATCTCAACAGGGCTGAGAGGACACTATTACTGCAATCACCCCGATTTTGTAGAGGAAAAAATGGAGGTGAAAAGAGATAAAGTGGCATACCCAAGTCCACGCCCACCAGAACAAGGCCTTCAGCTCCCACACTGGGTTCATTTCCCTGTGTTGTAGAAGACTCTCACATTGTATGGAATAGGAGACCTTGTATTCTGGAAGGGAGCCATAGGCTCCTGTGTTGAAAAAGGCCTGCAGGCCACCTGGATGAGCCTCCCCCAGTACTGAAACCCCCTGACGACCTTGCCAAGATGCAGTCGTTCAGCTTCTGCTTCAATATTTTCAGCAACGGGAGCTCCCTACTTGGATGCATCTTTGCAAGCCAGGTAAACATTTGGAAATGTTTCATTGACTTCTCCTCTTGGCATCTTTTTATCCTGGCAAGACATTCCTGCCCTCTGATGAGCTGGTTCCAGGCTTTTCCTAATCCTGGCAGGCGAGCCTCTCTAATGTGGTCTGACCCACACAAATCTCAAGGGGATTCTACTCCCATGACCAGAACTCAATGCTCCCATGAATGCCACCTACGATGCTAAACTTCTACACACAGCCCCAGAGCTCCAGAGGGTCACTTGATGAGGTCATTCCTTCTGCACTCCCTCCTGTGAGTTGAGGCCAAGCCAGGTCAGTCACCATTCTATTTGTTCAATTAATGTGCTTAAATTCTAAATATAGGTCTTTACATTTAATCTGTTTAATAGCCTCTTGTTATTTGTGTTAGTTTGAGCTCCTGCCAGCACTAGCTGAAAAATCAGGCATTCAGACTGGGCACCCATGATTGTTTGAATAGTCTTTACCCATCACTGGGATCTTCTGGGACCAGCCCTGAGGGTGAGGGGTCATCTGCAGGTTAATCTCCACAATTTCTATGGAGATTAAGCCAGAGTGAGGAGAACATTGTTGGGCTCCTTAATGACATGGAATGTGCCCCTTTTGAGTTCTCTTGACCTCACAGGGAAGAAGGGCACAAGAAGAGAGGGGTCTCCATAGAGCTCCCGAGGGGGTCTTCCTGACATTCCTGCCCCTGCCTGTTCATCTTTGACCCACCAGGCCCTCATTAGTAATGCTCCCAGCTTCCACCTTTCTACCCACCCAAAAAGTGTGCCCCCCACCTTTCTACCATCCCAAGACGTTGACTCACAGATGCTCATGGCTCTGACACCTTCTTCAGAGAGGCTGTGACTGCCAAGAGGTTGAGGGGCCCTGGGTTCTTTGTATTTAAAGTTATTGGCACAGAGCCCCGACAGGTGCTTGGCAAGCTCTCCCCTCAGCTCTTTAGCCTTGGGAAGTTCATGTGAATCTGTGAAGGAAATCCAGGAGACAGATCAGGTCAAAAATACAGATAAAAATGAGAAGAGGGAGCTGTGGCAGAGAGGTAGCTCGAGATCGTCAGCTTGTAGGGCAATTCCAGAGCCCCTGAGGCTTGTCCCAAGTCCAACAGCTGTGGGAGGGGCTGCGACTACAGGATGCCTTTGAGGGAGCAGTTGCATTTTAACCCTGTTTCTCGCCTGGGAGCTTCTATCTGGAGGGCTGACATTGAGGGGCTCCTGGGGCCTCTGTGGCATTGCTGTCGTGGTCTGGTGCATCTGCTTGGGTTGTAGTGGGATGAGAGGGTGGCCCACCTGATCTCTAAGCACTCCAGCAGCTTCCTGTAGGTGGCGATCTTGATGTCCGGGGCCAGCTTGACATACATTGGCTCCTGGTACCTGTGCAGCTGGCATGCCACGTCCTGCTTGGCCTTCTGCAGGGCTGTCTCCAGCTCCACCAACTTATTCTTGTTGCCAGCCCCCCATGCTGCTTGGCATCAGCAGACGATGGCAGCTTGGGGCATGGTGCACTGCTAAGAGGCAAGGAGAATGTGTGTGACGTCGTTCATAGAGGATGCAGTAAGATCTTCTATGGACTTTAGGTTGAAAATATGAAAGAATTCCCCAAAGTGGATTTAATACATAGGAGGTTGGAGCTTCATCATCTTTAAAAATAAGATTGATTTCTGTCTGCCTTGGATAATTTGAGACTTAGCCAGAATGCAGAAAACGATGCTCTGAGGTCCTTTCTTTCTTCTTCTTCTTCTTTTTTTTTTTTTTGAGACAGAGTCTTGCTCTGTCACCCAGGATGGAGTGCACTGGCACAATCTGCTCACTGCAACCTCTGCTTCCTGGGTTCAAGCTATTCTCCTGCCTCAGCCTCCAGAGTAGCTGGGATTACAGGTGTGCACAACCACCCGGCTAAGTTTTGTATTTTAAGTCGAGACGGGGTTGGCCAGGCTGGTCTCAAACTTCTGACCTCAGGTGATCCACCTGCCTCGGCCTCCCAAAGTGCTGGGATTACAGGTGTGAGTCACTGTGCCTGGCCCTCTGAGGTCCTTTTCAATGCTAAACTTTTCTGGATCTAGAGTAAGTAAAGCAAGCCAAGGTTTTGCCATTTACTCCTCCAGAAGATAGTGCCTTTCTTGCATCTTTCAAGCCACTCAAGTTGACAATATTAACCATTGCACTAGGTGAATGCATATTTATATTCCTGGAAGGCCACTCATCTGGGGGGCATCTCTCTCTATGAGCTGAGTTGGGCCCAGGCACAAGTCCACCTGGAGGCAGGAGCATGGATAGGAGGACACCTGACACCTGGGAGCTCAGTTCTATCTGCTTCTACAAGCTATCAATCTCTGGGCGCAGCTTCTGCAGTATCGGTTTAGCTCGGAGATCTCCATCTTGGTGGTGCGGAGGTTGTCCCGTGCAGGCTGGCAGAGCGCTGCAGCTCCCTGTACTAGGAGGGAAGAGAAGCAGACCTAGGATGAGGTATGAGTGCAGCAGGTAGGGACAGCTAGGCCAGGGAAGAGAAGGCTGTATCTTCCCACAGCCCCACAGGCTTTCATTTGCCTCTCAGAGCCTCCCTGCTGGGCCATCTCTGGCCCAATCAGATTCATCTGCATTTTCTCTTGGCTCTGCCCCTCACTCTCCATGCCCACTGGCTTCACTCTACAGCTGGACAGCTGTGGCTGTGCTCTTTCCCTTCTTCCTGTACCTGGTCTTTCTTCCCTCTCCCTCGACACCATGCGTCTCACCCTCCCAAACTCAGCATCATGTAGGGTGCCAATCACTTTTCCTTTGTGTTTTCCTTGGCATTGCAACTTATTATCCCAGGGCAGAGTGTTTGTTCTCATCTGGAAACTCTCATTCTGTGACTTAGATGAAGCCTTTGCTCTCCAGCCCCTGGGCCCTAGCCAGTTCTGCCTTCTTGTCTGGATCCTCTAGCCTCCTCCACAAAGGGTTAAACCTTTCTCTTGTCCCCACCCTCCCTCTCCCTTCCTTCTGTTGGCACTGGTGGCTGGAACTGTCCAGCTGTCCCTTGAATCTCTGATACAGGGCATTGGAGGTGTGTCCATCTTCCTCTTGGCAGAGGCACTGACCACCTCCTGCCTTTATCTGGCTGTTCCCCAGGTCCTGACATGCTTCTCCCAGGTAACAGAGGGTAAGCCCCAACCTGAATTCAGATCCCTTGACCCTATCAGACTGGGACACCTAAGAGGACATGGCTCTTATTTTGTTTGCCTTTGAAATCTTAGTTTTCTGTGCTCGTTTAATGAACTTGATCTTGATGTCTCACTTTGGTTTAATACTAGAACTCAGCCTGGGCCCTGCTGTCGTTGGTGATGTCTTCATGCTGGGCCTTGACTTCAATGATGCTGCTGCCCAGGTCCAGGTGTTGTTGTCGTCCATCAACAGGAGGACCATGGAGGTTTTGGAGATCTGGACCTGAAGCTGAGCCAGCTCTTGTAGTTGGGCCCAAATGAGAGATCTGAAGCAGAGTGTGCGTGTGCTTGTGTGTGTGTGCATGTGTGTATGTGTGTAATATGTGTGTGCATTCATGTGCATGTGTGAGCACGTGTGTGTGCATGTGTGTATGTGTATACTGTGTGCATTCATGTGCATGTGTGAGCACGTGTGTGGGCATGTGTGTATGTGTGTAATGTGTGTGTGCATTCATGTGCATGTGTGAGCATGTGTGTGTGTGGGCATGTGTTGGGAGGCTGTGACCTGCCCCCTGGAACAGACTCTGGCATTGAGGGTCTTGCACCGTTGGGGTAGAGTGTGGCCTGTGTAGGTCTGAAAGGGCTGGGAGGGACGCTAGGGAAGTCATTGAGTTTATGGCTGTCCTTTGTCATCAGCTCATGTGCATGGAGGGAGCAGCAGCACAGGTAGCTCTAGCCAGAATTCTCCAGAAGCCACTCCTGTTGTCACAGGAGCACACCTTGTTGTGACCTGTCAGTACCATGGATGTCTCACGTTCTGAGAAAATACAACACTTCACACCGAATAAATATCTTGTGAAAGAAAACTGAGTCAGAAGGAGCCAGAAAACTCGCCTACTTCCCAGTTGTGTTTCCCAATTTGTAGAGGAATCTGCCCAAACCTCAGGGATGAGGATGGGAAATGGAAATCAGCTCGAAATAGCAGAAAGGGCACCCCACTGACAAATTCAAGTCTTGCATCTGCCAAGCATGTTTAGACAGCATCCTGGATCTCAGCAAGGCTGAGCATAATACTAGCCGTGTATGAATTCGTGAAGATTAAATGACATCCAGATAAGATGGTCTGGAAACAGTCAACCTACAATTAATTTGTTAATGATCACTTTTCAGTATCACCTAACTCAGTGGTTCTCGAAATGTGACCTCAAACCAGTAGCATCAGCATCACTGAAACTTGACTGAAATGCAGCACTGTGGGCCCAGCCCAGACTTACTGAATCAGAATTGGTGTTTAACAAGACTTCTAGAAGATTCTGATGCTCTTTAACATTTCAGAATCACTAAGCAAAAGTCTAAGTAAAAATGTTCCTTTGCTCTCTGTATTAATGACTGATTCATACATTTCCTGTTTCAACAAATTATTTTGTTATTGTGCTGCAGCTTGTTTTTCCCAAATAGTTTTGCTGGATGCAGATCTATTTCAAAGGTCTCAGCCCACAGGCTTGCTGGCTATGGTCTAGTTCAGAATTTGGAGCCAATACCACCCTGGTTGTCAGCATTGAAGAGAACAAGCAGAGAGGGGGTGGTTATCCCGTGTGGGCTGTGAGGTGGAATTGGAGCCCACCCAAACACTCAGAGGTGAAGCCCCAGGTCCTGGAACCATGTGATCAGCTTCTGTGGGGCGTCACGTGTGTGTGACCCTTACCAGGCCTACCTGGAGGTACCCCACTCACCCTACACCCCACCTCGACACCCCTGGCCCTATCTTCACCACTCTCTCCTCGGCTCCAGCCACACTGTCCTCCTCCAGGCATTCCTGGATCACATCTGGAGGCATTTGTACTTCCCATTCCCTCTGGCTGGAACACTGCCCCTGCCCACCATGCCTTCCTGGCTGACATCCTCAATTCCTTCAAGTTTCTTGTCCAATGTCATCCGCCCACTGCCTGTGATTGCTTTCTACTGTTATTTCTGTTCATTGCCTCTATCGCACCTGAAATGGTACAGGGATTTGATTACCTCTGTTGTGCATTTCTCCCCCACTATACCGTAAGCTTTGAGAACTGGGGTCCATTGCGTTTGCTCAGCACTGTGTCCGCAGCTCCGTGGAGAACACAAATGGAGAACCAGGCAATTCCGTTGCTTGCTTTCAGAAGCACCTGAGGGCTCACTAATTGCCACTTGATTTGTGTAATTGCGTCACCCTGCAATTGCTCTAGGAAGAGCAGCAGGTAAATTTGGGCAGGGTAGGATGAGCCAAGTTACTCAGAAAGTTCCATGGAAATCTGTATTTTAATGACAGACAGCCCATTTTTCTGCCTGCCCAACAGAACATGCTTGATCCAGATGGTTAAGGCTGAATTTTTCATCTCTCCCAACCCGCCAGCTGCTCTATGGAACATTATTTTCTCCTGTGGTAGGGAGAGCGGCATCTGCCCTACAAATTACAATGTGTAGATGAAATGAGGAGCACAGAGAAGACCAGGGAAGGAGCCCGCAGCCTCTGCGCCCAGCTGAGTCTCCAACACCCAGCCCCTAGCCCTCCTGTTGTGGGGCGACGGGCACTCTCATTGCCTTGTAGAAAGTGCTAAGGAAGTTGGTCTCATCCATCAGGGCGTCCACCTTGGCCTCCATCCCCACCTTGTTCATGCAGGCAGCATCCATGTCCCACAAAACTCTGGGCCTCACCCTTCCAGGGATTACCAGCCCCTTCTGTCTGTGAATTAGGGGGAGAGCTTCAGTTCCCAAGGACAGAGCATCTGTCTGCTCGGGGCCATGGAGTAGAACTTCCAAACTGTGAGAAGACCGGGGCCTTCAGAGGTGCCCACCTGCTCATCAGCTCTGGTGCCACATGGAAAAAGCTCTCTTAGGTCACCTCACATGGTGAGGACAACCCTGTCCTGGCCCTGGCCACCAAGCAGGAAGGCCCAGAACTCTGTGGAGCTGCTTCTGGGCTGCCCCGTCCTCCTCCTGAGCCTGACTCAGTGCCTGGAGACTCAGCCCAGGACAGGCCTGTTTCGCTTCCCGTCTCCACACTGGACTCCACATGGGTCGGGGTGGGGGCTGGTGTCAAGATTTGCAGGTCAGACTCTGGAGTCCTGGGTTCTGACTCACTCCTGATTATCTAGGTAGCCCTGGGCAAGTTTCTTTACCTCTCTGAATTGCAGTTTTCCCACCATTAAAGTAAGACCTACTTCTAGGCTTGCTGTGCAAATTAAATAAGGCCTTGTATGAGGCCACTGGGAGCCGGGCAGGAGCAACTCTGTCCACTCCCCTTGCGCACCACAATCCCATTCTCTGCCTCAGTGCGCCTGTTGATTTCTTCTTCATACCTGTGGGAAAGATCAAGAGTGGAATGGGGTTGGAGCAGGCTCTGGGAGTAAAGTCAGAGCAGTGGGGTGGAGGTGGGCAGGCAATGACGGGTCTGCACAGCAGCCTCAGCAAATGCTGCACTGTAGCCTGGCTCTCCTATTACACACATGGCCCCAAATCCCAAATCAAACAAGCCACCAAACAAAACCCAAACCCCAAACAACAACAAAACAGATCCCCTCTCATTCTTTCTGAGGTTTCTTTTCTCACTGCTCGGCTCCTTGGAGTATTTGGGTCCCATAAAGGGGAATATACATTTCCTTTTATTTTTTTGTGGTCTTGATCCAACCCAGGGCAGGGAGGGGAGGAACAGGGAGAAAAGTCAGAGGCCGGCAGCCCCTCACCCCACAACACCTGCATTTCCCTCACTCTGCCCAGGTGCACTGAACTGTGGTCTGAGAAGCAGAGACTTCAGGCCCACAGGAACCCTCTCCCGCTAAGCTTTCTCATTCTTCAATTTGCCTGTAGGCAGCAACCCAACCCTGCCTGTCCCCCAGGGGCACGTGGAAGTGCCCCCTGCTCACTAATCTCTGAAAAGGAAGTTTCCCTTCTGCTGCAGGTGATGCATTCCCCACCCAACCTGCCTGGGTGCATCAGAGTGCCCGGCTCTTGTGGTGCTAGACAGCTGTGGTTTAGACCTCAGCTGCTCGCCCGTCAACCATGTGACCTCTCAGAGGATCTTTCTCCACTATGCAATGGTAAGATGCCATTCTTTTAAAACTACGAAGTCCCATCACACATGACTTACATTCAGCAGGATCTTCTTGGCTTTTGATCCACTGCTGCACCATAGGATCTGAGAAAATCTCTTGCCTGCCATTGAAACTTCAGTACTGTGCTCTCTCCCAGTGTTCTCTGGGAAAACCAATTCGGTTTTCCTAATTGTTTCCTTGAGTTGCATTTTAATGAAATCTGAATTCTCTCTTCACCTAGCTCCACACAACTGTCTTCTCCTTTTCTTCTGTATTACCCAGCTCACAGTCCCTCTGCCAAAGGGGAAGCATCACCTGGCCCTGCACAGGCCACTTTGATGCCACAGGAACATTGTCTGGCCATTGACCAGGAGCACACTCTTCAACAGATGTCCTGCTATACCCCTCCGCTGTGCCTTCTTCCTTTTCAATCTTAAGCTTTAATTTTCTCCTCCAGGAAGCCTTCTTGGATTGAAGCACTGTTAGTCCATGTTTGCCTACGTGTTATAAATTACCCATCTGCACTCTTGCTTCTCTTGTCTGAGTCTGCATCAGTACACATGCATACCTAATCATAAACAGAATAAACATAGCTAACACGTATTAACAACTCGCTATGTGCCAGGCACTGTGAACCCTACCACGTACCTTACAGGCAAGTTTTGATTTAATACTCTCAATGCTCTTGTGAGGTGGGTACTATTGATGTCTCTTTTAACACATGAAGAACCAGGGGCTTAGAGAAGTTAAATCATTTTCTTGAGGTCATTCAGGCATTAAGTGACTGAGCCAAGATCCTAAAGCCACTGACCCTGGAGTCTAGAGCACTGTCTAGGAGAACTTTCCACGATGACAACAGAATTGCTCTGTATCTGCGTTCATTACAGGACCCATTCGCCACGTGTGGCAATTGAACCCCTGAAATGCGGCAGGTATGGCAAGCTCGCTTAGTGCTTGTAGCTCGCTCCCAGCAGGGCGCTTGTAAACACCATGAGACAGGCAGGTGACAACCTGGCATTGAGACCGACTCCCCCACCTCTGAATTTTAAGTTTTAGGTAATTTAAATTTAAATAGTCACATGTGGCTACGGGCTACCATGTTGGACGGCACAAATCTAAAACCTGAGCTTGTGCTACAGTATACAAATAGCGGTGACCAAAACTCATGATCCGCTTACTAACTTTGTTTGAACCAAGAGAATTAAAAATAATTAGAACAAGAAAAATAAGAAATAAAAATAAGTCAAAACAGTAAAATCAAGAAATTTGTATCTACAGGCCTGAGCGTTTGAGCATCTCATTATGTTTAGTGGTGTGTGTGTGTGTGGTCCTGGGAGAAGGCAGCAAATGTGTCTCTTTCATTTTTGTTGTCCAGCCTCTTGGCCTGGGTTGGAGTGACTACATGGCCACTGTGCAAATTAGCAGTGAGATTTAGTTGCATTTACGTGAGAGTGAGATTCTATGGGGTTCATTCCTAACTCCTGAGTTGCCACTTTGTGTCATCTTGGGTATTCCGGCTGCTGTCTCAGAGCCTTACTTTTCTCATCTGCAGAGTTTGAAAAATGTTGTGTGTATTATGCTTTTTGTACCTATGCTAGTTATCATCATCTACAATCCCAGCCCTTCCCTAAAGCCTCGGCATTCTCGACCACAGGGTCCCAGCTCTCTTTCTACTTTTATGTCTATTTCCAATTCCACCTCTGTGTCCTAAGTGTGTCCCATTTCCCCATTGGACTGGACGTTTCTGGAGAGCAGAGGCGGTTTCTCCTGCTCCCTCTGGCCTCCCCTGGAGCCCCAGGGCAGGGCCCTGGCCTGAGCACTGGCTGAGTATCTTCTCACTTCTTCTTGAAGTCTCCTACCACGTCCTGCATGTTCTTCAGCTGTAGCTCCGGCCTCCCCTGCTCCACACCCAGGCAGTCCAGCTGCTGTCTCATGTTGTTGATGTGGGCATCAAACATGGGCTCAGAATTTGCCCTGATGGGTTTCTGGTCTTGCAGGAAGCTCAATTTAGTCTCCAGGACTTTGTTCTCCTGTTCCAGAAACCACACTTGCCCCAGCCAGAGGTAAGAGACCAAGAAAGCTTCCATGCAGCAGCCTCCCAGAGGGCTCTGGGATGCAAGATCCCTAACAGTGCAGGGAGGCTCTGCACGACCCTAGATCTCAGAGTCCCAGCGGCAGGCTCTTCCTCCTCTTCCTCAGCCTGGGAAGGAGCCTGCAATGTAGATAGCCAAGCAGATGTTGGTGCACTGGGCTTGAGAGACAGAGGGTGGTTTGGTTTGGACTGGGGAGAAGCAGGAAGAGTCAGAGGGGCTGGCAGCTGTCGGAATACACCAACCAGGTGCATGTGTGGTAATCCAAGAAAAGAACACTCCACCATCATGTTACTAGGCGAAATTTTGAATTCCATTAAATGGGCAGGAGGTCCTTGGCAGAAAGTTTAATGTGTCCATTTTCTTTCTGACACGATCTCTGTAGACCTAGAATCTGGACTGAGTTGCCCACATACTCTGGGGATGCTGGAATGGGTCACTCTGGAGTTGCATTGCGAGGACCCGGCAGCTATGTCCCCAGCCATGTCCGTCACAAGCTGTGTGGCTTCAGGCCATCCCCTATGCCCCTTCCTCTCTCTGCTCTCTTGGGTCCTTTGTGGTCTTGTGCAGCTAATTTGGGTCTCTCCTCAGTGTGGGAGACTGACTTGGGAAATACACACAACTTTTCCCCTTAAACAATGTCCCCAGGACCAGGTCTGGGGATTGGGGCCTGGGGCAGACTTGGAGCAGGCCTGGGGGTTTCCAGGCCCCCTACCCACCCAGGCTCTCAGTCACACACCGTGGACACTCCCGTAGCCTCTTGTCTGAACTCGTTTCTCTATTCCCAGGTCTTGGGCTCTGAACCCAAGCACTAAATTATGCTCCTCCCATTCTGGTCACTTATGATTTCAAAAAATTCATGTATTGGAGATTCAGTCTGTGCCAAACCACATGGCAGGTCAGCCGCAAACATGGCTTCATTTGATTCTTGCAATAACTTTGTGAGGGTGATAGATGAAAAGAAGGACAATTGTGAATATATTTTGAGCAGCTGCTCTGGGTGTCTACTTTACATGTATCTTCTTTAATCTTCAATAGCACTACAGGGGTCGCTGTCATGATTCTTGTTTGACACAGAAGGCGACTGGGGCACAGGGTGGTTAGGTACCTTGTCTAGGGTCACATAGCTAGTGAGCACTGGGGCCATTGTCAGAATCCTGACGGGGAGATCAGGCTCAGAGAGGAGAGGTGGCTTGGCCAGTGGAGAAAGCCTGAGGCTCTCACTCCAAAGTCCTGTCCCTCCACTTCTCTCCTCCCTGGGTCTGAACTCGCCCTCACCCCAACATCAGGGATTTCATAATTGTTCTCAGTGTCATTTCTCTCCTTCCTGCCACCCTCCGCCTCCCATCCATTCCAAATTTTACCTCCTGGTTTTACACTCATCTTCCCTCCTGATTCACAGCCTCCTCCTCCTGCCACTTCACTTCCTGCTGCTTCACCCTGGACAAGGGTGTTTTAGAACCCTGGCTCCCAAGTCACTCACATCAGTCCTGAGCTTGGTCCTGAGCATCGAACCCACCCCCTCCAAGCCCACATCGACTGCCCCACTCTAGGTGAGCCCACTGGGCTATGCCTCAGCTCAGGCCTGATGGGAGGGGTCCAGGAGATAAAGTCAGGAATGTGGGAGCTTCCTGGATGTCTCACTGCTGCCTGCAATTATGGGCTAAATGGCTCCTCTGCTTGGTGAAAGCGCTGCTCTCAGGGCTGCCTTTTAACTCCTCTTCGTGGCCTATTACCTGTTATTTCTCTGCCGGGTCTGCAAGCTGGAAGCTGTCAGGGAACAGTCAACCCCTCTGCTGGGCCGCCCACCTGGTGTCAGTGTTCTGGAACACTGGTTTGGAGTGGGAACGGTACCAACCTGCATGCCATACAGAGCAGGGAGGCTGGGCTGAGCTTCTCACAGCACCTTGGGATCCCCAAACAAGGCACGCTGAGGAGAGGGAAAAGGAATTCTGGCCAGCCGTGTCCTCCCTGCACCTCTGCAGCCCACCCTCCCTTCCTCCCAGACAGCCTTTGAGGGAAAGGGTGAGGGCTGATGCCTCTGAACACTGCTTGTGTGAGCCCCATGCTGGGAGCAAGCCTGGGGGAGGAGGAGAATTGCTCTGGGTCAGTCTCTATTCCAAACAGAGGGCCAGACACCAAACAGGTGACACATGCATTTAATAGACACATTTCAGGGGGGGAACAGAGGGAGCATTTGCTCTCAGCAGGGCACTTATAAACACTATGACACAGGCTGGTGACAACATGCCATTGAGACTGACTCCCCAACCTCTGCGTCTGGAGGGAGGGAGGGAGGTGGAGGCTGGAGGAGGACTTTCCGGCTGCCTGGGGCTCACAAGATAGGCTGAATAAGAGCCTTGGGAGGGAGCAGACTTTGGTTTCACATGTGTAGCAGACAGGTGCTGCCAGCAGTCTGGGCACTGTCAGGGGGAATAGCTGGTTTAGGCCTGGGAATGGGTGTAACCAGTACTCCAGGCTCCCGGCAGCACAGGTGTACCTTGCAAGGGGAGAGGAAAGAGCAGGACCCAGGTGTCCAGGTGTGACTGCAAACAGGCCTCAAGGCAGGGGAGAGGGAGCCGTGCGGCTTGCTTAGTGCTTGTAGCTCTTCCGGCCGGAGGATGTGGTGGAGACAAACTTGACGTTGGAACCACTGCCCCCTAGGCCCCGGCTGCTGGTGGCACTGAAGCCAGAACCTCCCAGGCCTGCACCCAGGCTATGCCCGCCACTGGTGGTGAAGGAGTAGCCACTGCCCCCACCAAGGCCCAGGCTTCCTCCTCCAATGCCACTGCTGCTTCCATAGCCACTGGAAACCGTGGAGGTGACCACAGCTGCAGGGAAGAGAGGAGGTGTAGTCAGATCAAGTGCAGGAGAGAAGACAGCTGGGAGTGTCAAGGCCTGTGCCCTGGAGTCCTTGGGTGGGGGGGGGTGGCCTCATCAGCCAGCAGTTTGCCTCCTTCCAATGTCCCCTGCTTAGTGAGATCACTGCCACGTGCCTTGGCCTGTGTTCCTGAGCTGCAGTGCCAGGAGGCTGGAATGGCTTCCTCTTCCCCTTCCAGAACCTACTGGAGCCCTTTCCTCCTGGAAGCAGGTCGGTCCACCTGCTTTCCCTTTGATCCTCCTGCTGTGCCATCTGGTCCTGTCTCCCTCTCTGGGCCTGACTCCGGTTTCCCTTCCTTCTGGAAGCTCATGGTGGGAGGGGCCCACCCCTCTTCCATCAGTATCCTCCAGCCCCATACTCAGAATCCCAGAGGAGGGGCTGGAATATTTTTGATGGACAAAGGGACAGATGAACCTGTTGGTCAGTCAACTCTGCCCCTGTTCTCCTTCCAACCAACCTGTTCTCCTAACCCATCCCCTTACAAATTCTAGCACCCTACTTTGGGTCTTGTGGAAAATCAATTTTTAAAAAATGGACTCCATTATGGGATGAATTGTGTCCTTGAAAAACCTATGGTGAAGTGTTAACACCAGTATCCATGAATGCAACCTTATTTGGAAATGGGATAATTGTAGGTATAACCACGTTTAGATAAAGTCTATAGGGTGGGCCCTGATCTAACATGACTGGCATCCATACAGAAAGAGGGAAGACATTCATCTGAAGCCACAGACACAGAGGGACACAGTCACAGAGACAGAGAGTGGAGGGTTGCAGCCACAAGCCAAGGAGCACGGAGGATGGATGGGTACCGCCACAGCTAGGAGGAGGCTGGAGGGGGGCCGGGCCACCCACGCTGCCTCTGTGTTCCGAACACCATCTGGTTTGGAGAGGGGATGGCACCAGCCTGGATGACATACAGAGCAGGAGGCCGGGCCGGGCTCCAGGTTTCAGAGGGAGCAGGGCCCTGTTGACCCCTTAATTTCAGGCTCCTCAACTGCGAGAGAAGACATTTCTGCTGCTTTAAGCCGCCTGGCTGGTGGTACTTTGTTGCAGCAGCCCTGGCAAACTAATACAGACACTGAAGTGTTTTCAGGAGAAAAGGCGCTTCAAAGTTATGCTTGAAGGTCTGTCCCCAAAATTAGCTTTGAGGGTCTCTGGTGCCACTAGACAAGGACATCAGGGAAGAAGGACACCGGGGTGGCTAGGAGAGCTCTACCTTCTGGAATCATTGGCTGATATAATCAATTGCCTTTATGAATGCCCATCAAGAAAACCACTCACTTGTAGAGTGTGAGCTGTAAGAGTCATTTCTGTTGCTCTCATGATGCCAGCGCTGAGCTTTGTGAATGATCACTTCTGCTCTCGCCAGAACAGGGCCATGCCGGCTTGCTAATACCTCTCCTGTTTTAGAGCTACTCTACCCAACTTCCATATTTTGTGCTGCCCTCACTGCCTTGAAAACCTTTGGTAGCCTTCTGCAGTTACATTCTGCGGAGTTGAGCC
The DNA here is from genome assembly GCF_030222135.1 of Aotus nancymaae. Classification (NCBI taxonomy): domain Eukaryota; kingdom Metazoa; phylum Chordata; class Mammalia; order Primates; family Aotidae; genus Aotus; species Aotus nancymaae. The sequence goes on from NW_026988428.1 coordinate 36,249,966, forward strand.
AAGCAGTGGAGCTTCTTCCCAAACTGTTTGGGAGAGAAGCCATCTAGTTGGCAATGCTCTTGTCTCCAGCATGAAGGCTCCTTTCAAAGGCCCAAGCCAGACCAGGAATTTTCATAAATCCTGTCTACATCAAATGCTCACCTCTGAGCTAGGCTTGCAGCTCCAACAGAAAAGGCAGGGAATTCTGGGAGGTGGGAGATGTGGCCGGGATCTTCCAAACCCACTCAGAACAATGACAACAAACCTCCCATCACCCCTTCTGTGACACCCTCACTCTCAAAGAGGAAACAACTGTGACATTAAAGACTCTCTCCTAATATGGCTTGCTTTTTAAGGGACTCAAAACCTCAAACCTTCTCCAAATGAACCCTGTCTGTGAGATCCTGTCTAACGCCTCATGTCTTTACCCTCATGCAAGCCCACCACATTTCCATCCCCTCCACCACACACACTCCAAATGACACAAGAAGTATGTCATACTCACAGATATTAACTGGAGAAACTCCCTCTCCACTCAACCTGATTGGGAAGAGCGGGGAGAAGGAAGGTTACCCATGTGGCCGTCAGCTTACAGACCTTTGCAATGACATTTTTTAAATTGTTTTCAAAGCATTTAAACATACTTTATTATTTTTATTGCAGAAGCAATGCAGCTTGAAATTATTTAAGAACTAGTAGTAGTAAAGATAATATTAATAATGAATAAAATGATGTGAAGTTTGAGGTTCAGAGGAGCAAAATCTGTAATCTCAGAAATATACTTTTTGGTTTAAACTAGTTAGATGCCTTAAGGAAATTGAAAGTAATCATATGCTGGCATCAACTGGAAAGGAAGAGCCTGTCCTCTAACAAGGCACCATTGTCATGCACTGAGCCAGTGCTGAGCTTATTACAGGTGTGGAGAGGAGTCTGACTCATAAAAATAACAATAGTAATGTCAGTTTATTATTATCTTAGCAACCAAGTAACTTTGCTTTAGCATCTTCACAACAGAACAGGCATTCATTCATAAACATACTGAGAACCTTAACAAGAGCTGGCAACTGTTGAGTATCTGTTACCTACCTCACACCACTCAGTTCTATCCACGGCCCCATGAGGTGGGTATTATTCACTCACTTTTGCAGAGCGAGAAACAGAAGTTCAGACAAGTTAACTAACTTGCCCATGATCAAAAAGCTAGATTTGAAGCCAGATTCATCTGACACCAAAGCCTATGTCACGAAACTGAATGACTGCTAACATTTATTGAACACACTGTGTACCATGCATTGTTCTAAGAGCTTTGTGCTTATTCCCTTATCTTAACCCTTTTAATAATGTGAGCGTTTAGAACTATTGTTGCACACATTTTATTGGGTGGAGACACTGAGACGCGGAGAGGTTAAGTAATCTGCTCTTGGCTACACAGCTCATAATGGGCAGAGCACAAAGCTCCCATGAAGCTTTGGGGATCATGTAATCTGACCTTTTCATTTTATCATTGAAGAATTTGAGGGCCAGAGAGGGGAGACTGACTTTCCCAAGGTTATGTAGCTACTTAGGAGTAGATCTGTAAGCCCAAATCCTAGGACTGTTTGTTCTCAGCCCATGGCCTTTCATACCACATTTTGGGAATTACTATATAACCAATTGTCTCCTTTTGTAGAATTCAGTTACTTAGACCTGATCAGGTTCTAGACTTCTATGCGACTGTAGTTGCATCTCAAATGATTTACTATCCTGGAAGGAAATTACACTTGTGTGTGTACACACACACACACACACACACACACACACACACACACACATATATTTGCCATAGCCCAATTCTGACCTGCATTTTCTTCCAGGAGAAGAAGGAGCTGCAACAAGCCCCTAGGAATGCATGCGTAAGCCCCTAGGAATGCCCAGGAAGCTGGGTGGAGCTCAACTTGCTTTAAGGATGAAGTTGGTGCATCTACCTCACCTGCACTCCTCGCCCTCCAGCAGCTTGCGGTAAGTGGCGATCTCCACATCCAAGGCCAGCTTGATGTTCATCAGCTCCTGGTACTCACGCAGCAGCCGAGCCATGTCCTGCTTGGCCTTCTGTAGGGCCTCCTCAAGGTCCACCAGCTTGGCCCGTGCATCCTTGAGAGCCAGCTCTCCACGCTGTTCTGCATCAGCAATGGCTGTTTGCAAGCTGGAGCACTGTCAGGACAGGGGGAAGCCATGAGTCCTGCTGACAGCCCATGAAGCTGTGGTGCTTCTTGAGGAGGAGTTCTGAAAGATGGCAGAATGACCCAGAAGAAATGAGCATTTGAGGAGCTCTTGGCCCTGCCAAAATTTTACCTGCTTCTTGACACTGTCGATCTCAGCTCTCAGCCTCTGGATCATCCGGTTCATTTCCGAGATCTCTTGTTTGGTGTTTCGAAGGTCATCCCCATGTCTGCCTGCTGTGACCTGCAGCTCCTCGTACTGATAAAACCACAGCAAACCCAGTCACTGAGTCAAATACTTGGCCTGGGCACTTGCTGTGCACACAGATTCATGCTGGGTGCCACAAGCTGGCTCATTCATTCCTGGTTATTCACTCATTCCCCCTGAAGCTTACAGTACATTGGAGGACATAGACATTAATTGAATTAGCATATTATCAAATATAGAGTTCCAAATGGAGATACGTGCCCTTAGGAAATGAACAGGGTCCTGGGAGAGTGTAATGAAGGAATTTGACCTAGATTTGGAAGTAGGAAGTGGTGGTCAGAGAAGTCTCTCCAGAGACAGAGATGCTTGAGCTGTGGTCTGAAGGATGAGAAGGAGGGATCTAGGTGCTCAGCTGTGGGGGAGAACATTCCAGACAAAGAACATTCCATTCAGCATGAAGACCCAGGGTCAGGGAAGGAATGTGGTGAGTTCTAGGAGTAAGATGTTGATTTAGTCATTGTCCTTGGGGAGTTCCTGGTCACAGAGCATGCACCCAGACCAACTGTGCCAATGAATTTTGGTAGCCCTCCAAAGGCCAGTGCTGGAGAAATGGAGGAGATATGGGGGAATGAGGTGGGATGGCACAGAGGCTGTGGAAGGCACAATTTTGAAGACTTTGTAAAAGTATTTCCAATCTCAGGTAGTTCTCAGTCTAATGGCACCTATCCAGCACACATGCATATAAGAGCAATAATGACACCTTGTCTCCTCCAGCAGACTGAAGTGAAATCTACACCCTTCCCTGACACAAAGAGATCCTCTGCCCGAGTCAAGATCTGTGAGGTTCTTGAAGGTGCTGAATAGCTCAGCTTCCTGTTCCTAGATATACATGATTACATGGAACAACCACTCAACAACAGGAGGAGTTGTTCGCTATCGATTGCAACCACTTCACCTTGGGGTTAAGTGCATCATGTTTCCTCTCAGTGTCAAGGTGCTGCCTCTGCACTGGGGACCCCTGGCCCCTGCCACCCACCTTCCTTTCGACCACATGGCTGACCAGAAGGGACTGAGGCAGTGCATGGAGCAGGGAAAGAGTAGGAACCAGCTTGTAGGTGAGTAGCTGCCCCGGGAGGGGTCTGGATTTGGCAGGGAGCTGGTCTCATGGGTCACCTATATCCTTCCAAAGCCAAACTTCTTTGTGGCCATCTGAGCTCTGGGCAGTAGCTGCTTGTGTTTATCACAACCTTCCTCTTCCTGACATAAACTCCCTTGCTCATTCCTGCCTGCCTGCTCCTTATTCAGCCTTAAACCTCTCCCCACTCCTTGGCAATCTTTTGTCCCTCACAGCTTCCTAACTGGACGAAACCCCCACATCTTCCTGGAATCTTTTTATTCATGCTGTCTTTTCCTTTCCATGATCATCCATTCACTTCATGGCCTCCCAGACCTTGGGTTCTCTATTTGCAGTTTATTCATTTGCAATCCCGTAACCCTCCTTGGCATACAGCAGGAGCTCAGAAAATATATAGAGAATGCATTAGCCTTTTAGAAACTGCCTCAGGACCATATCTCAGTTGTTCTGGTGTCTCACTCTGCTCCCACCCAGAGGTCGAGGAATGCGGGGCTGGTGGATGTCCTGAGCTCCCAGCACTGGGCTGACCACACATTAGTATGTCTGGTTGGGTTTCCACATGCATTTCAAGCTAAGTTTTCATAGAATCAAAGACACACCTGGTAAGCTGAAATAAATGAATGTGTTCACAAGTTTCCTGAGGCTGAGTTAAGTGATAATGTGAAGCCTCAGAGAGCACCAACCCTGGAACCTATCATGGAGGTGTCCATGCTCACCTTGGTCTGGTACCAGGACTCAGCCTCGGTCCGGCTGCGATTGGCAATGTCCTCGTATTGGGCTTTGACCTCAGCGATGATACTGTCCAGGTCCAGGTTGCGGTTATTGTCCATGGACAGCACCACGGATGTGTCACTGACCTGGGTCTGCATCTGGGACAGTTCCTGCAGGACAGCAAACTCAGCATCATCGATGCATAAGAAGGGATCCTAAATCTTCATGGTTGACTACCTGTCTAGGTCAGGAATCCTTTGTTTGGTGTTCCTGATAGATTCTCCCAGCTGTTCCCTGAGTATTCCCATGCATCCCGGAAAGATCAGTGTGGTAAGAGTCTTTCCCTAGCTTCAATTCTCAAGGCTCCCATCTGTGTGCTTTCCCTGGGCATGAGGGTGTGTAAGCGTCCTCTGAATTGGAATTACATAGATTTGAATGTGACACATGTCTGTTCTTCAGGAGCATCAGGGGACATCTGGAACCCTGCTTCTGTCTGCACAGTGTGACTCCGTCACTTCCTACCTCTCTCTCCCTTTCCACAGACCCCAGGTCTCTGCCTTTGGAGGGGTAGCGCCCAGAATGAGGCATCTTCAAAGGGCAAGAAGCCCCCAGACCAATGAGCTGAGGGGCAGCTTGCCTTTTTTAAAAAAATAATAATACTTTTCATGGAAGGGGAAGGGAGTTGGTATGTCTTGATTCCTTGGGAGTGTTACCCAATGGCCTAGAATTTGGGAATCAGTACTCTCTCCTTGCTAGGTGTGTCCTGCCATAGGATGAGGGGGTTCGGGGGAGAAGCATCAGAGTGGGGGTAGTTTAGTGTGACAAGGCTCCAAGCAGTTCTCCCTGGTCCCCCTACCCCGCAAGCCCCAGCTTGAAGTATCCAGGCAAGATGTTGGGCAGAGGCACTGAGTGATGACACAATGCATCATCCTTTTCTTTCCAGGCTCCAGACCCAGGAGAGACAAAAACACTTGCAGACTCTTACTGCATCAAAGACTGAGTGGAGGAAGTTGATCTCCTCAGGCAGAGATTTGACCTTGGCCTCCAGCTCCACCTTGCTCATGTAGGCAGCGTCCACGTCCTGGAATGACAGCACAGGAAGGTCCTCTGAGTCTGCAGCCCCAAGCACTTAGTCCGAAAGAAGCTGAGCAGATTTCTCTCTAGCCCATCTAGTTTGGATTTTAGAAAACTCTGGGTCTGGGGGATTTGGGGTTGGGGATGAGTGATTACTGAGAACTGGGAGCTTGAGTTCCCGAGCTCACAGAAACCCAAGTAGAGCTAATGGGCCATCAGCCTACAGAGGGAGCATGTTGGCAGGTTTGAGCTCTGCAGATATTCTCAAGGTTGATGTGACATTTCTTGGGTGGCCCAAGGGTCAGGTTACCCCACACTCCAGATTCTGTTTTAAACCTTCTCCTTTGAGAGACATCTCCACTCACCTTTTTCAGGGCCACAAATTCATTCTCAGCAGCCGTGCGTTTGTTAATTTCATCTTCATACCTGTAAGGACAGAGGAGGCGGTGTGCTGTTGAGCAAGTTTGCTTTGAACTCTTCCCAGGCTGGTGTAGCAAGAGTTAAGAGCCCTCAAATCCTTTCCAGCTTTTCCGCTGACCTGGGCATAACTTTGGATGATTCACTTAACCTCTATTTCTCCCTCTATGAAAGGGGGATAATTTCTTCTGCTAGTTTTTTAAAAACTTTTCTAAGACTAGAAGGTGAGCATGGAACTTAAAGGAATAGAAAAATATATGTATGCAGCTCCATCTTTTGATAGACATGCAATGCTAATCTTTAAAATGTTTTTTTGTCTCAAGTGTCTACTGAAATTATGGAGTAAAGTTTATCTGTTCAGGAGACTGTTTTAGGTACATTTTGATATATTTTCACTGAACCTTAGGGTGCCCCTGAGAAGTGTGCTTTTTCTAAGTAGGGGTAGCTCAAGCTCAGAAATAAGGGCAAGCTGGCTAATGTGTTATCCTGGGCCAAATTCCTTCACCTGCTGCAACCTGGACGACGTGCAGTCAAAAGTTGCCCCCCCAAGGAAGGTCAGATTGCCTCGTTTAAACTCTTTCTTGCTAACTCTCTTCACCCCACAGTGAATGCCATCTTGGAAACGCAAACCATCTCAATAATTGAGCCCATGTCCAATGGAATTTAATAATGTGCTGACTGTGAAATTATATTATGCTTTCTAGAGTTAGCAGCAATGTTTTGTTGGGTGATGCTGATATCTCTTTGCAGTCAGTTGGACAAATAGGAATAGGATATCTGTCAATAGTGATCCACAAGGTGAAGGTCCCTTTGTTACCCCACACAGTGCTGTCTTCACCTTGTGGGATAATGGCTGCAGTCCCAAAGCTCCCAGCTGATACTGGCATTTGCTCCTTTGCACCTCTCTGGTCCTCATACAAAGGAGCCCTGAGATGGCCATGTGTGGCCAGAAGCCAGTCTCCCACCTACCTGACTTTGAAATCTTCCACGACATCCTGCATGTTCCTCAGTTCAGCTTCAAGCCTGCCCCTCTCGGTGGTGATGCTTTCCAGCTGCCGTCGGAGCTCACTGATGTAGGACTCAAAGAGAGGCTCCAGGTTCTGCCTCACGGTCCTGGAGCCCTGCTCCTGCAAGAGGGCCCACTTGGTCTCCAGGACCTTGTTCTGCTGCTCCAAGAACCTCACCTGGAGGGAAGAAGAGAGCATGAAACCTTGAGAAGTTGGAGGGGCAGAGTCAGATGCTCCTATTAATAAGGAAGAGAAGAAAATGATATATATTTTTCACCTGGCACCCACTGGCAATAGTGAAATTGACAACTCCAACCCAAAAGGAGGCAGTCCGTGAAGCTCCCACAAAGCTCCCTAGGGCTTGCATAGGATTCGGGTGGTGGGTCCTAGAGGCCTCTGTGGGGGAGCTGCGGTGTTCTCCAGTGAAGTTCCTCAACACTACCTACTCTGGGTTAGGGTAGTTTGCTGAGCAGCAACTCTCCTGTAGAAAATCAACTAAACTCCTCCTTTGGTGTTGACTGAACCAGTCCATGTGGCTCCAAAAGAGAGGAAATTTCTACCAGGTCCTGTGGGGTAAGCTGGCCTGCAGGAAGGGCCTCAGCCCCTGGGAGGCCTTGCTGAACAGCACTCATTCCCACAGTGGGGTCGTTGCATGATTGCTCTCCCCGAATGGGATGGCCCTTCCAAGAGCTTATTCGATCCCAAACCCAAGGGTGTGGATGAAGCCCCTGGCTCACCTTGTCGATGAAGGAGGCGAACTTGTTGTTGAGGGTCTTGATCTGCTCGCGCTCCTCAGTCCGCACCCGCTGGATGGTGGGGTCGATTTGCAGGTTGAGAGGAGTCAGGAGACTCTGGTTGACGGTGACCTCTTGGATGCCTCCAGTGGGGCACACAGGGAAGCCGGGGCCACTGAAGCCTCCTCCAACTCCACCCCCATAGCCAAATCCACTGCTGACTCCAAACCCACCACTGGCCCTGCCACCAAAGCTGCTTCGGAAGCTGCTGCCACACCCATTGATAGAGACCCGCTTGGTCCCCCCCAGGTTGTAGAGGCTGCGGCTTCCAAAGCCGGCCCCGGCACTGCTGATCCTTCCCGGGCCCCCACTCCCCACCGCAGAGCGGGCCACGGAGATAGAGCTGAATCGGGAGCGGCCAGCTGCTGGGGTGGTGGCAGAGGTGGTGCTGAAGCCCCTGCGGCTGCCAGACTGAAAGGTGATGGAGGACTGCCGAGACATGGTGGGTGAGGAATGCCGGCGAGAAGGCACCTGAGGTGGGCTGGTGCAGGCAGTGGAGAAGACAGGTGGCTGGAGGGCTCTGGGTCCGTGGCTTTTATGAGCATCCTGTGGGGGCGGGACACCGCTAATGGAGAGGGCCTTCTGATGGCATCCCCTGGGCATCCGCCAACCCTGAGTTCACACTCGGCGTCCCTTGGGAAATGGTGTAAGGGTCACTGGCTGGTTCCTTGGCACCCCCTCCCCCTCCCCCTAACATGCAAACTCCTTTCCAGTTGCAACTTGATCAGCAGATGAGTAAGAAGCAAGTTAATTGCTTTCCATCATGTGCTAATCATGCATCTTATAAAGGACTCAGAAAACACTGCCTCATTTCCAAACCACTTTCTTAGGCATGGGACCAACTCCCTCCTGTCCAAACATCTTGTGTCAATACAAGCAACTGCGCTCCACTGTTTCCTTGATGTGCTTCCTATTCCGGAAGCGTTTTCTCAGCAGCTACTGCCCGCTTCCCCAAGCCCCATCAAGCTGTCCTTCCAGACCTTGAAAGTCTTGCTCTGTAATCATCTTTCTTAGGAATCTGCCCCATTTTGATTGCTCCTTTATTCTGCTCTGAAGCTTTTGTGTCTATTGTGTAGATCACACATGGTTTTCCGGAGTGTGTGTGTGCCTGTACCCTGCCCACTGCCAGCCAGCACTCTGTCTCCTGGGGAGAGAGATTGTGAGAGGAGGAAGATTTGAGTTTGAATCTCAGACCTGCTCATAGTTGTGGGACCTCGAGCAAGTCATGAAACTTTTCTGTGCCTCAACTTGCATGTCTGTAAAATGGGGTTTGTGACGAATATTTATGTGTGAAAACTTTTGCAATGCCTGGTACATGTAAGTGCTGAGTAAATGTCTATTGAGGCTTCCCTCCTTCTGATACATCAAGTAATATTAAGGAAGTGCCTATCGTGTGTCCATCCTGTGACTAGCCCTGTGGGAATTCAAAAGAAACACAAGCACATTATTTATCTTTGACAAGCTCATGGTCCTGTTGGGAAGACAGAACTGTACAGGATGGTGTACCATGAAGCACCGCCTCCAAGCTGCATTTGAGGCTGCCTCTCCCAGAAGTCTCCCAGGCAGGTCCCTCCTCCTCCTGAGGACCAAGAATTCCCAGCCCTCCGGTCCTTCATCAAAAGAACTCCAATGGCTGCACCTAGCAGAGGGTTCATTCTTTCCCTGTTTCTCCTGTTAAGCTTGTGTTGTGCCCTACAGTCTCCATTAGTCTACAAACTGCAAAGAAGACTTCAAGGCACCTTGTCCCACTTGGTTCTGCATCTCACTGCCCGTCTCTACCATGGGAAGAGTCAGACCAAAACATTGCTGAATCTTCTTCTTTTCCTTGAGACAGGGTCTCACTCTGTCACCCAGGCTGGAGTACAGTGGCTCAATCTCGGCTGACTGCAACCTCTGCTTCCCAGGCTCAGGTGATCCTCCCACTTCACTTCTCGAGTAGCTGGGACTACAGCTATGCTCCACCATGCCCATCTAATTTTTTTTTTTTATTACTATTTTGTAAAAACTGGGTGTTGCCATTTTGCCCAGGCTGGTCTTGAATTCCTGAGCTAAAGTCATCCATCCTTGGCCTCCCAAAGTACTGAGATTACAGGCGTGAGCCACCATGCCTGGTCTGAATCTCCTTTTATCTTGCTGACCACTTGCTTCTTGCTGTGGTTTTGAAGGCTGGGAGAGTAAGAGAGGAATTAATCAGCATTCAGTCTCCATTTCGTGGATGAGGGCACTGAGCCTGGAATGGCTAACTGGGCAGACAGATCCACAGGAAGCAGAGCCAGATTCCATGGTCTTCCCACACAGGTGTCCTTCTAGGGGCACACCGGGAACCAACATTTGGCAGGCGTTGTCACCTGCCTGGAATGGCAGCTTGGCGCTTGGAGCGGCGGTTCTCTGTTCTCCAAGTTGTTTCCTCCTTGGGGCTGAGGCCAAGGGGTAGGCCTCTCCCCTGTCTAGAGATTATTTGGGAGTCTCAGTTTCCACAGGAAAGATATGAATCATAGCTTGTGTTGATACAGGCCAGGAAGAGCAGAGGAGTTCCCTCGCCTGGTTCCATCGCCAACCCCAGCCAGGGTGGTGCATGGCTCTCAAGTAGAAAGAATAATTACGTTTGTTTTCTGTACTCTTCATTGCATGATAATCTGGCCCGCAGAAGAAAGGACACTTGTTTCCTGAGCTGCATCGAGCAAACCTTTGCAGAGCTTTCCACAAAACAAAGGCCTTGGAGGGCCTGGGTGTGGGGAGTGGCTTGGCTCATGCTCCCAGGAAGAGAGGCCTGAAGCCTTCTCTCACCATGCTTTCCCACGTGGGAAGCTAGCTCCAGGCTGCCTTCCCTCCCAGCCATTCCTTTCTTTCCCAGGTCCCCTGCTGGGACCCTCTTCCCAGGCACTTCATCTCATTCTGTTTCCCTTCTGGTTTTTCTCAGCCATCGCCTCTTGCCTGGGGCTGCTCATTTATTCTTTTCCTTCTCCCGCCTCTAGTTTTTCCAGGGCTGTTGTTTCTGAAGCTAGATGGTCTTATTCACAGGCTTTGCTGAGTTAGATTGAAATAGATCGTTCACTTTACTTCCTCCTTCACTCTCTCTTCTGTGACCTCTGACCTACGCAGTGACCTTTATCCTGGTGGTCAATATCTAGAAGAGTGCCTGGGACACCTGGCCTTTCTGATGACGTGCGTCCTCACCCTTCTAAAAATCTCAAAACTCATAGATTCTTAACACCTTCTTTGCTTTCTGCCAAGGAAGGTATTTTTGTTTCTAACCTCTCTGTAATTCTGCTTGAAACTCATCCTTAAGAAGTCATTGAAGATGAACTGGGCCCAGCACTACCCCTTAATGCTGTTTCCCTGGAGTGCCTGTGTCTGGCATGCACTTTGATATGATGTTTTTCTGGTGGTCTGAGTGTTAGTCCACTTCTGAGGGTTGGGCGTTTTCTTCCCAGCTCTAACTAGCCTCCTCACCACCCTAGATAGAATTGTGGCAGAAGTTCGTGCAATTCAGGTTGTCTAATTTAAAGAAGAACTACATATTCCTTTTTGTTCTCCATTCTGCAGCCTCTCTAGCTCTGTATTTTTGGTTCTATCTGAGAGGAGTTTTACTGAGCTTGGAGGAGTGCTGGATTCAAGGGTCATGGCGTATGCTCTGGTGCCTGAGGCTGGGAGAGGCAAACTCTTCAATTTCCGTGTTCTCTGCCCATCCTGCTCAGGGCGATCTCCATCATCCTGGGAGGAACACTAAGGTCCTTGGAGGGTGGTGGATCCCAGGAGGCAGGGCCAGGTGGTGATCAGGGCTGTGGAGGAGGAGAGGAAGGCAGGGAGATGTCTTTCCACAGATGAGGAGTGGGGAATGCACCAGGGAGCTTTGGCTTCTGGCCAGGGCGGGACCACCAGGGTTAAAGACCATGGGGCAGCAGGGGTTACCTCCCTAGAGCAGGCTGCCCTGAATCATAGAGCCAGGGCCCTGGGTACAGCATCTGAGAACCTAGGCCACAGCCACCCACTCCTAATTCCTCGACTGCTAGACTTCTCAGACTTCTCAGACTTCTCCTACTCTCTGCAGAGTCCTGGCTCTAGTGAGTAATTATTTATTAGCATCTATGATGTGCCAGGCACTCACTGATCTAGCACAGGAGATACAGCAGTGAAGAAAGCAGCCACAACTGTCTTCCCTCCTGGAGCTTATATGGAAAGAGGAGGGAGCAGAGGGGTTTTGGAGCAGCAAGCACAACCCAGGTCTCCCAGCTGACACTCCCAGGGGCCGAGTGTGGAGAAGGTAATTCTGTTGTGATGGCACCTGAGACGTGCTGGCCAGAGACGCTTTGCCATCGTCACTATTTGTGCTGGAGTGGCTGCATTTCCTCAGTGTTCGGTGTGCCTAACAGGCACTGCCCAGCCTGCCTGGGATCTTCCGCCTCACAGCCCCCTTTGTGCCTATAGTCAGCAGCAATAACTGTTCCCCAAAGGGCACTAAAGGTACCAGCGGATCTGAACAAACTGCTAAGGTCCAGGACTTGGGACATCCACTTGCAAATGGCCACATTCACCTGATCTGCCCCTGTCCACTGTGAACACAATGGCCACTTCACATGGGCCCAAATTTGATGGGCAGATGCAGAGCCTGTGCAGGTAGGCAGACAGCCTCCCCGCTCAGTACATTCCATCAGGAAAGTAGTGGGCTCTTTTTGTTCAAACTTGGGCTTAAGAAAGTGTGATGAAACTGTCCCGTCCCTCCACAACCCAGCCCTTCAGACACACCCAACAGATGAGCACGTACAAGGTAGACACACAGACAGACACACATGTCTTCAGAACATTCACAAAACAGCAATCTGCACACAAGTGTGGTGCTGCCTGGGTGCATCAGGATACAGAAGTGAAGGAGCAGAATCAGTCTTTAAAGCCTGGAGGAGCCCTGAGATGAGGAAACTAGGGTCAGACTGGGGAGAAGAGCTGTCAAAGGCCACACAGCTGTTTGGTAGCTGGGCCAGAACTCCTGATTGCTTCTGCTGCCCGACATTAGCCCTGAGGCTTCTCTATGTTAGAGAGCACAGAAAGAAACCTTCTTGAGGCCTGGGAGGCACACGCAGGGCCCTGCTCAAGGGAGGGGGTTGGTGCGATGCCAGCCTCTCAGGGGCCCTCCCAGCACACCCCAACAGAAGGAGACTGGAGAATTCCAGGTGTGTCTTGGCTGTTCACCTCCAGCCTTTTTTTTTTTTTTTTTTTGAGACAGGGTCTGGAGTGCTGTGGCACAATCATGGCTCACTGCAGCCTCAACCTCCCAGGCTCAAGTGATCCTCCACTCTTGGCTTCCCAAAGTACTGGGACTACAAGTGTGAATCACTGTGCCTGGTTCCTCCAACCTTGTTTGTTCCCAGGGTTGGGTTACTTCCTCCACCAAGTCTCTCTGTGTCTCGTGCTGGGAAGAAGCTGCCACGCAGGGACACTGCAGGGAGGGGAAAGTGGGGAGAAAAAGGAAGCTGCTCCAGTTCTTCCTCGGGGTGGGAACCCAGAGGCCCTCTCTGAACTGAGGAGCGCAGGACCTAGAACCAGCCTGGTGAACACTGGCATGGAGCCCCAGCCTGTGCGTGTGGGCTTAGGGGCTGGTGAGGGTTGGGGGTGTATGTCACCCCCAATGGGACATCTGAGCTGAAAGCGGCAACCTCACCATCGTGCTGGGCTTGGCACTACCTCAGCAGCTCGTAACTTGGACCTCCCGAAAACTCTTCTCTCTTTCTTGCTTGCCAGCCCCCTTCCCTCTCCAAGTTGCATCTGAGAGACATATCTGACCTGAACCTTCAAACAAGCTGCCTTTGCTCAGCATTTATTCTTTCAAGAAATATTTGTTGGGGACCTAGGACATGCGAGGCACTGGGATACAGCAGTGAGGGAGGCAAAGTCCCAGCATGGTAACAAGGAAATGGGTCATTAGGAGAGGGTGTCACTTTAGCGACGGGTGCAGGGTGCAGACGGAGAGCTCATGACACCTGCGAGGTCATCTGCCCCTCAGTGGTTAGGCTGTGGCCATGTGGCCTGGTGGCCAGGCGGCCTGGTGGCCAGGCCTTTGCTGGTCACTGCAACTCCAGAAGAGCTCAGGAAGCACACTTTGTACACGTCCCATATTTCATGGATGAGGAGTATGAGGCCCAGAGCATGACAGGAAGCTTAGAGTAAAACTGCAATAGGACAGTTTTCTCCCGTCCCCCAGCATGGTGTTTGCTCCGTGCCACGCTGATCCGTGTGCTGGGGCAGACGGTAAGTGTCCTCCAGGAGTCCCACCCGCTAGGGGCTTGCTGGGCTGTGGGGAAGATAGAACTGACACATGTGAAACAGACATCATGTAAAATGTTATATAACAGAATTTAAAAATATAGGCCAGGTGCCGTGGCTCACGCTTGTAATTCCAGCACTTTAGGAGGCTGAGGTGGGCAGATCGCTTGAGCCCAGGAGTTTGAGACCGGCCTGGGCAACATGGCAAAACCCCATCTCTACAAAATGTACAAAAATTGGCTGGGCATGGTGGTGTGCACCTGTAGTCCCAGCTACGCAGGAGGCTGAAGTGGGAGGATGGCTTGAGTCCTGGTAGGTTGAGGCTGCAGTGAGCTGTGATTGTGCCACTGCCCTCTATCCCTAGTGACAGAGTGAAACCCTGTCTCAAAAATAAAAAAATAAACCAATGAAACTCAGATAGTGAGTGGTGCAGTCTCTTGATGGGCCCCGAGGGCTTCAGAGGATCCTCGCCCTCCTGCTGGCTCCTGATGCCCCAGCCCCATCTCGGGCACATACAGGAGCATGGCGGGAAGGAGCGCCAAGCGCGGGAGGGGAGGCCAAGGCAGCTGGCTGGGTCTAAACATTTCCCACTGATAAATCAGAGTGAATCCATCCACAGATGCTTCAGATAGAATCACTGAATGCATTCCCACATTGCCCGTGTAAAGCTGCATCCGATGTGACGCATCCGGGTGACACATGGTTTGCTTGTGTGTTTCCACGACAGCTTCTGCAACCGTGGAGCTGTGTTTTCCATGATCATGGGAGGGCAGGTCCCTTGGGCACCCAGTCTTGGCCTAGGAATTCCTGCCTCATTCTGAGCTGCATGACATTCAGCTGACCTGTAAGCACTGAAGATGAGGATGGTGACGATGACAGTGAGGTAGAGAAGCCGAGAGTCATCATGCTGGGCCTGACTGACTCAGTGTAACTCGAGAACAGAAACCTCCTGCTCTGCTTTGAGAGAGGTAGACATTTGAAAGCCCCGACGCAGAGGAAATGAAAAATTCAAGCCCATGACTCACTATTGTCAAACAATTAGTCTCTCTGAGGAAGGACTCAGCAGAGGGCTCTTCCAATCAGCCAGCTCTCTTTGTGTGAGTTCAAAGCGCAAATGATTGACATGTCACTTTCAGGAGGATTTCCAGGGTGTAAAACCAGATATATTACTGGAATGTGATGAGTAAGATAGTTCCCACTGAACAGAACAGGGCTGTGTCTGTGATGCAGGTTACATCTGAGGAGCCAGGACACTGCTCTCCTCCCTTTCCAGAAAAGGGTAAAATGGCCCAGAAGCCCCACAGGCAGACGCCGGGATGACCTCTGCATGAGCCTACCTGTGGGTATTCTGGCTGTGCTCCCATCCGGCGGCGGAGAGAGACACAAATTCCTTTTAAAGGAAATGCCTGAAAGTGCTTTTCATTCACCCCCTAGCGCTGGTTTATGAAGCAAGAGTTAGCCAACCTGGGGCGTGCGCAGAGACGAATGAAAATGACGAATTGGGAAACATGAGGTGGGAGCAAAGGGGAAAGGAACTATGACAGGAGACCAGTATGCTTCTTTGTTGTGGCTGCTCTTACCATCAGGGAATAAACTTAATCGGCAAGAAGGATTCAATGAAGGACTTCTACGTTCTAATGGTGAGCAGGAAAATATGCTTTTAAGGGAGGTTGTAGAGATTTCTGTAGATTCTTTCTGGAATGATTCAGAGGCTGTGATTCTGCAATAAATGAAGGTTTTAAAAACTCTGTAAGATAAGCACCGATACTCTCTACCCTGATAATGCTCTTCAGGCATCATGGTGTTTATGGATTCAGGATGGAAATAGGGTTTTCCTGCATCTTTCAACATTTCCCCTGGAAGGGACATGCCCGCAGAGCCTCTCTGAGGTTGGACCTACTGTTGCTCATGTTCCTTCATTCCTGCATCCATTGCCCTTGCCTCTTGGTTTGCATGGAGTGTCTGTTCATGCGTGTAGTTCTGGCTCTGCCAGGTGAGAGGGATTTTTCAAAGCTGGGCACATAATTCAGTTGAATTCAACATGTATCAAATAATGTACTTACCCTCCTTTAATTTGTTCTGAAGTATTCAGGACCCTGCTGTGCCATAGGTAATCATAAACTGTATTGCTGAGTGACTTTGCTGGGTTACTGAGTGACATAGGGCACCTGTGAACAAAGAATGAGTTTTTGAAGACATTTTCCAAGGCAAAGGTAACACAGGCTAAAGACACTCACATTTCACTTATGGCTTTCTCATCACCAAGGAATGAACAAGAAGTCAGAGCAGGGGAGATAAAGCTTCAGAGACTAGTATAGGCTCCCAGGGGTAGGGAAGATAAAAACAAAGCTTGGAGGGAGTCCAGAGCTGGGGGAGGAGAGAGCAGTTGGCCAAGCCAGCTTGGGGGAAAAACAGGCATTCCTCTTTCTCCCAATGTGGGCTGGAATTTCCGGGCTAAAGGGTGAGCATTGCACTGGCTGACGTCACTGTCCAGCAGATGCCTAGTTTACGTGAGGAGCCAGCTCCTGCATCTGCTCTTAGTACCCAGGGCAGTAGCTCCTTCACTAGAGGAGAGGCAAAACAAGGGAAGACAGGAGGAGTGGGGAAGGCGGTCAGTCTCATCATGTTCACATGGGCAGCACTCTCCCTCCCTCCTGGGGCCAGAGTGGGAAGTGATGGAGCCAGAGTCTTTGAATAAGATCACACCTTCTTAGCATTGCAGGAGGGCAGAGATCCTAAGACGAGGCAGGTTGTTCCTTGGATCCTGGCTCTGCCTCATACTCATTATGTTACTTAACTTTTCTGAGACTTGGTTTCCTTCTCTTTAAAATGAGGATAAAGTTTAGCATGGCAATTGGGTACAAGATCAAGGTACAGAAATCAATCATTTTCATGCACTACCTTTAAGTAATTAGAAAACATAATGAAGAGAAAGGAGTTCTAATTCACAACACAAGAACTCTGAGATATTGAGGGATACCTAACAATAACAATAACAACAAAATTCACAAGAATAACCAGAAAACATTGAAGACAATCTGTAGGACTTGTTGCATCAGAAACCAACATGTAAGTAACAGAACTAACGCCACTAAGATGGCAGAATAGAAGTTAACCTGCTTGATATCCCCCTACAACAATAATTCTTCACCTATCCAGTCAAAAGTCTCTCCGCTGAAGCCTCCAGATTCAGACATCATTGCACATCCTCGAGCGTCGAGGATGTTCAGGGAAAAGACCTTACCAAACGGACAAAATAAGGCATCAGATACTGACCCTAAAGTAATAGAGAAACCAATGTATAATATAAAGGTCTAGTAATCACAGTGGTGTGAATGGACACAGAGATCAATGAAACAGAAGAAAAAGTGTGTGAATTCAGCATGTCATAAAAGTGGTATTTCAATGGGGGAAAAAGTAGAATGTTTATTCTTATGTAGCAGAGAAGTACGGAAATGAAAATAGCAATTACCCAAATTCACACTCCTCACAATTAATCACTGTTAGTATTTTATCCTATTTGCTTTCATCCTTTTTTCCATGTTAACATCTTTTGATAAATTATAGACATAATAAATACAGCATTGTTTAAAAACAGTCTGCAACTCAAACTCCTGGCAAGATGGCGAACCAGCTGGGGCTGTTATCTCCCTCCCACAGGATGAATCCTGAGAAATTGTAGAAACACATGAAAGGCAGATACTGGGAACCACGAACTGGGACCTCACAAATGAAGACACCCCAGGGGCGCCGAAGTCTGTGTTGAGCTGATATGGGTTGGGGCAGGTGAGTAGAGCTAAGGCCTGAGGTGACAGTGAGGGGTGGTTTAGAGGAAGGGTCTTAAGCTTTGTCCTTGCCTTTTGTCTCTCCCTTATAGGAGAAATCCAAAGCACCAGCCCAATCACCTGTGTCCTTGTCTGTGGTTCAATATAAAGGAGATTGACTTCATAGGCAGGGTTGCTAGATTTAGCAAATAAAAATACAGGATGTGCAGTTTAGATTGAATTTCAGATCGGCAACAAATAATTTTTTTAGAATAAGTATGTTTCACACAATATTTGGGACATACTTAGACTATGAGTTTTTGTTGTTTATCTGAAGATCAACTTTAACTGGGGGTTGGGTGCAGTGGTTTGTGCCTGTAATCCCAGCACTTTGGAAGGTTGAGGTGGAAGGAGCACTTGAGCCCAGGAGTTTGAGACCAGCCTGGGCAACATAGTGAGACCCTATCTCTACAAAATTTACAAAAAAGAAGAAATTAGCTGGGTGTGGTGGTGCATGCCTGTGGTCAAAGGTACTCAGGAGGCTGAGGCAGGAGGATTGCTTGAGCCCGGGAAGTCCAGGCTACAGGGACCCATGATTGTACCACTGTACTGCAACCTGGGTGACAGAGTGAGACTCTGTCTAAAAACAAAACAAAACAAAACAAAACAAATTTAACTGGGAATCCTCTATTTAGTCTGGACAACCCTATTCACAGGTGACTGGAATACCTGCTCCAAGTCTTAAGCCAGCTGGCATCTAGTTTGCCTCTTCGAGTGGGGTAAGTCTCTGGACTTCACTCGAGGCTGGTGAGGGAGCCTGACAGTAGCCTGCTGTCCTGGAGCTTTTCACCTGGGGAGGGAGAACAGACTTTGCCTGGCACACTGGGAAGCTGTCCTAACAGCTTTTGGGACTTGTACAACATGGCAGTTCCTACTCTCTGCTTCCACCATGCCTTTGACTTCCAACCCTAGACTGCTGCAATGATAGAAAGGGAGGGGGTTACTAATTCCCCAATGTCTCCTCCAGCTCCAAAGTTTCTGCTAATGACCTGCTCAGCAGCAAGACCCTTGCCCACCCACTGACAACCATGGGAAGAAGGCCAGACCTCAGCTGCAGTAGTGACCCACGGGAAAGGAAGGGTCTCTGCTGTGGCATCAAATGGACAAAATTTGACCATAACTGAAAGGGTTATTGTTGTTCTCCTGGAAGTTTCCCTCACTTGATACTCTTCTGCTTGCAGATAAGATGTGATTAGCCAGATTCTAGAATAAGCTTGTGTAAACATGGCCTAAAAGATAGAGAGTCTGTTTCTGTCTAAAAGTAAAAATTACAACCCTGATGTTGATATCTGGTCAATTTGAATGAATCTCCAACCATCAATTTTTGCTTGTCAAAATTATCATGAAAGTTTACAGTTAAAATGTGTGGACCGGGTACGGTGGCTCACCCCTCTAATCCCAACATTCTGGGAGACCGAGGTGGGTGGATCTTGAGGTCAGGAGTTTGAGACCAGCCTGACCAATATGATGAAACCCCGTCTCTACTAAAAATACAAAAATTAGCCAGATGTGGTGGGATGTGCTTATAATCCCAGCTACTCGGAAGGCTGAGGCAGGATAATTGCTTGAACCTGGAAGGCAGAGGTTGCAGTGAGCTGAGATTGTACCACTGCACTTCAGCCTAGGTGACAGAGCGAGACTCTGCCTCAAAAAAAAAGAAAGTGTGTGTGTGTGTGTGTGTGTGTGTGTTTTCATCCTATCATCAAATGAGGAACTCCTTTAACCTTCTTCACGCAGGCTAGAGTGCAGTAGTGCAATCATAACTTACTGCAGCCTCAGACGCCTTGGCTCAAGTGATCCTCCCGCTTCGGCTTCCTAAGTTGCTAGGACTCCAGGTATGCACCACCACGCCCAACTAGTTTTTAAATTTTTTGTACAGACAGGGTCTGTCTATGTTGCCCAGGCTGGTTTCACACTCCTGGGTTCAAGCGAATCCTGCCTTCACCTCCCAAAGTGTTGGGATTGCAGGCGTGAGCCACTGCGCTCAGCCTCCACATTGATCTGAGGGTCATCTGTCAGCATGGACCATGTCATCTCTGCCAGCAGCACCTCAACGCAGACTGTAATTTTGTAAATATATTCTGTGAATTTATTTTATTGACTTTTTTTGACAGCTTCACTTTTTCTAAGAGTTGTTGTGCTATAATGTACAGTCAAAGTCACTGGTTTTAGGCATACAGTTATATACATTCTAACCAGCCTTTCCCAAGATAAGCTCTTTTTTTTTTTTTTTTTTTTTAGATGGAGTCTTGCTGACACGCAGGCTGGAGTGCAGTGGCATTATCTAGGCTCCCTGCAACCTCTGCCTCCCACACTCAAGCGATTCTTGTGGCTCAGCCTCCTGAGTAGCTGGAATTACAGGTGCACACCAGCATGCCCAGCTAATTTTTGTATTTCTAGTAGAGACGGGGTTTCTCTGTGTTGACTAGGCTTGTCTCGAACTCCTGGCCTCAAGTGATCCACCCGCCTCAGCCTCGCAAAGTTCTGGGATTACAGATGTGAGCCACCAAGTTTGGCCCCAAGATAAGTTCTTAGGTTTGGCCCATGTATCTTTGAGTTACTGTTCCAACACATAAGGCACTGCATGCCTTTAAATCAATACACTGAGATCTGAGGATGCTCCTTTACCATATCTGTTAGTTTGAATGATGGATTTTAGAAGTTGTATCAGAGTAGGCATTGGTGGCAAAAGTCTTAGTAATCAAAGAGTTGGGGCAAGCACCAGCTTCTTACCAAGTGTTTCTGATCTGCAGGGTCACTGCAGTGTTTCCCTGGGGTGGGGGGCAGGGAGTGAGGTGGGGTCTCAGGGATCAGTGTGGGGCCAAGCCACCAAATGATGGGGCTGAAAAATAAAAAATATAAATGAAACTTAGTTATCAGATTATGCTAATCCAGATTTCAGAACTTAGCTTCCCTTTCTGTTCTGATGCTTTCTAAAAGACTCCATTTGGGGAAAAAGCCCTGAGTGGCGAGGGCTGAGTAGTTGGTGACCGTCCACGGGGGCGTCTGACAGAATCACATAATGTTGACTGATGGAGTAGGATGTGGACGATGAACTCCTGCCTCATCCTCCGGGGTGACTTGTCAGTGGGGAGAGGAGCAGGTCCCAAAGATGAGACACCGTTTGTGGTGTGAGAGTGTTTCTAAACCAGATGTGGTCAGAAATACAATCTAACACATCATGTTCATATTCTCAATCTGCTTTATTCAACAGAACAACAGAAAGCAAAGAGAGCAGAGAAGGCAGTGCAGGAACGCAGACTGCATCAGAGGGTATGTCACATGTCATTCAGGGACACCGCAGGAGAACATCAGGACAACTGATTTGTCAGATGGGAACTCCTGAGTGTAGCTATAATGGGCAGGACAGTTAGCAATTGCAGAGAGGACTCCTCATTTGCAGCTGGACCTAGACTGAGTTTCGGTTCTTATGGGGGCATAGGTCATTTTCTTCTCAGAAAGATGGCAGACTCATATATATGTAATAATATGGGAGCATACAAACGACATTTGCATGTCTGGGTGATGATGACTGTTGGCCCGATGGTGAGTAACAGGAGCTTGGAGGAACAGGTATTGATGAGAAGAAAAGTGAGGGCATCCGCAGCTCTACCTGGGAGAGCAGGGGAGACTGGAGGTCAGGAGAGGACAAGAAACCTGAGGAGAGGGCTCTGCAGCCAGAGAGGGGCCTGAGGACTGTGGGACCGAGAGCTGGCGGCAGCACTTCAGTGCTTGTAGCTCTTCCTGCTGGAGGACGAGCTGGTGGTGTACTTGATGGTGGAACTGCCGCCTCCAACGGAGCTCAGGCCACCCCCAATGACTCTGCCGCTGCCGGAACTGAAGCCGCCTCCAACGCCAAGACCACTGCCATAGGAGTAGCCGCTGCCTCCGCCCAGGCCTAAGCCACCGCCGACGCCGCTGGAGCCGCCATAGCCGCTGGAGACGGTGGACTGGGTCACGGCTGTGGAGGGGAGGGGACAAGGACACAAGAAGCCACAGTGAGCTCATCCTGCCAGCCTGAGCCCAGTGAGAGGAGTGCAAGGGCACGGGAGGAGGGCAAGCAAAGGTACTTACAGATGTTGACTTGTCCAACGCCTTCGCCATTCAGCCTGCGGGGAGGAACACAAGGAGGGTGAGACCTCAGAGAGCCCTTTCCTGGACCAGTGCGGGAAGTCTCAGCGGGCAGAAGAGTCCATGGGAAACTGCTCTTTTAGTTTTCTCCCAAGGAGAGCGATTATGGCCATGGGTAGCGCGCCCTAAAGTTGTGCTCAGGGCCAGACACCTTGAAGATGGACTCAGCTGTTGGAGGAGGTCGTGTCAGTTACCCACCTGCACTCCTCGCCCTCCAGCAGCTTGCGGTAGGTGGCGATCTCCACGTCCAGGGCCAGCTTGACGTTCATCAGCTCCTGGTACTCCTTCAGCAGCCGGGCCAGGTCCTGCTTGGCCTTCTGCAGGGCATCCTCCAGCCCCTCCAGCTTGTTCTTGGCATCCTTGAGTGCCATCTCCCCACGCTGCTCAGCATCAGCAATGGCGGCCTGCAGGTTGGCGCACTAGGAGGGGAAAGGAATAGAAGGAACTTGTCATCTGGTCTTCCAGAGGAGACTAACCCTGGCAGGTTCTTTTCTGGTGAAGAAAGGGCCAGGAACTCAGAATTTATGGTGAATGAGCTGTGACTCTTCCTGTCTAGCCTTTTTACCATCTCCAAACTTGTTATGCCTGGAGTCACATGATGAAATCCCGTGGCCCTTTGTGTTACCTCCCCTGCCTAAAGATGTGGGTGATGACCAATGGAAGATGCCACAGTGGACACAAGACCAAGGGCATTAAGTACTGTCTCCAAAGCAAAACCAGGACCATTTTTGATGATCTTATCTGCATGCCACAATAATTTGCAAACATTGTCAACTGAGGTGATGAGTTTTCACATGAGGCTGTTGAGGCCTTGCCTTCCTCCTGCCTCACATTCGCTCACCCACTTAGGCATGTTTTCTTCCTCATGACCCTGGTTTCTCTTTCTTTTTCACCTTGAACCTTGAGCAGAACTGCAGCAATGTTACTCATGCTTTCTGACCTGATAGTTTGCCCAACTTGGTCCTTTGCAATTCTAAAGTCATCAGTCTTCTTACATAAGCCTTTCCAATGCCTCTACACTATACTTTTACAGATCTGACCAGGTGAGAGCTTCTGTCCAGGCAATTATTTCATGCCCTTGGATGGGATCCATGTCTCTGAACTAGAGTGTTCTCACTGAGCCTAGGAACTGCATGTCTTTCCTTCCCTGCTTGCCACTCAATTCCCAAAGAATGTTCTTAAATGATGGCTGACAGCTGCCTCGTGACCTAACAAGAAAATTATGCTTCTCTCCTCCATTGCCCCTCACCACACCTGCTTCTTGACGTGGTCGATCTCGGATCTCAGCCTCTGGATCATGCGGTTGATCTCAGAAATCTCCTGCTTGGTGTTGCGCAGGTCGTCCCCATGTCTGCCCGCTGTCACCTGCAGCTCCTCGTACTACAGTGCAGAGGTGGAGAGAGAGACAGTGTCTACGGGCTCTTACAGGGAGTGATGACTTTCACTTCTGTATCAAGCATGTGTTAAACTTGAACCTAACGGCTTCTCCTCAAGAAATTTGAGGAAAGGTTGATATTACAAGGTTGACAGATATTGAGAAACCAAATCACAGACGATCCTTATTGTGGGACCACTGAGAGTGTAGCTATCTTAAGGACTGGCAATATTATATACTATATTCTAAAAGTTAGCAATCAGGAGAAGGTAAAGGCAGAGAGGACTAGGCCCTTGTCTATGGCAGCTTTCCCCCTGCATTGGGTTCTTTTTCCTCCTTGACTTGGGTGTAAGTTCCATAAGTATCTACTCTAATAGGGCAGGGTGCACATCCTGTGAGAGAACCCCGGCTTCCTGTCTGCAGTCCTCTGGCATTCAGGGTGGGACACAGGGACTCCTCAGCGGCTGCCCATTCCCTGCTCACCTTGGTCTGGTACCAGGACTCAGCCTCAGCCCGGCTCCTCTGAGCGATCTCCTCGTATTGGGCCTTGACCTCGGCGATGATGCTGTCCAGGTCCAGGTTGCGGTTGTTGTCCATGGACAGCACCACGGATGTGTCTGAGACGTGGGTCTGCATCTGGGACAGCTCCTGTGGAACAGAAGGCCAGAAGATCAAATTCACTTCTGACGCTCACAGAGATACCCAGCCCTAGACATCTTCTCCCCTTTACAGACCCCATCAGAGTAAAGAGAAGGACAGTGGAGATGCTTACTGCCTCATACAAGGCTCTCAGGAAGTTGATCTCGTCTGTGAGGGTGTCTGCCTTGGCTTGCAGTTCAACCTTGTTCATGTAGGCAGCATCCACGTCCTGGGGAAAGAGCCAACAACCTGGAGTTACCTGAGCGCACCTTTCCAATCTACCCGTCTTCTAGTCTCCCTACCAATTCTCCTCTCCCAGGTGAGCAGGGACACGGAGCCACTTCTCCCCTTCTAAACCTGTTTGAACCCCGGGCTTCATCTGCTCACCTTCTTCAGAGTCACAAATTCATTCTCCGCTGCTGTGCGCTTGTTGATTTCATCTTCATATCTAAAAAAAAAAAAAGAGTAATACATAATTTTGCTAGTAGGGAAGATGGGACAGGAAGTCAGCCTGATGGTCAATTGTTTTCATAAATGGATTATATCCAAATTGAGTTTTGATAACACAAAAAGCTGAAAAGATAATTTTTATTGTACCTATTTTTCCTAACCTATCTTCCCCTTTTTTTTGGGGGGGGTCTTTTTCTTTTTTGTTTTTTGTTTTTGTTTATTTGTTTGTTTGTTTTTGTCGTTGTATTTTAAATAGAGACAGGATTTTTATCATTTTGCCCAGCCTGGTCTCAGACTCCTGAGCTCAAGTGATCTGCCTGCCTTGGCCTCCCAGTGGGTCAGGCTTGGAGGCATGAGCCCCTGTTCCAGACCTCTTTTGGATTATTTCATAGGCAATAATTCGTGCTTTTTGTTTCCATGGACATGGGTTGCTGGGAATCCTGCCCAAATCTGGCCCTGGTTAGCCAATAGTCTTGAATATGTGTGCTGCGGGAAGCTGAGTCCGTTTCTCCTGTTTAACTCACTTGTTCTTGAAGTCCTCCACCAGGTCCTGCATGCCTCTGAGCTCCGAGTCCAGGTGGCTGCGTTCCCCGACAATGCTGTCCAGCTGCCTCCTGAGGTTGTTGATGTACTGTTCGAACAACGGCTCCAGGCTCTGCCTCACGGTCTTGGTGCCCTGCTCCTGCAGCAGGGTCCACTTGGTGTCCAGAACCTTGTTCTGCTGCTCCAGGAACCGCACCTGGAGGGGAGGCAAGCTGGTCATTTTCCAGGCAAAGGAAGGAAGAAAGAGGTGTCTGGTACCAGGTTTCCTGGCAGGTCTGAGAGGTTCCCATGGTGCTGGGCTACTACAGTGCCATGTAGGGAGGCTCAGGCTGAGCTCTGCTCCCCCAACCCCTTTTCCTTTGCACCCCACCAATCTCACTAGAGAAATTGTCCCACAGACCATTGAAGCCTTCATGCCTTAAGCTATTGATCATATCAGTGAGGTTCAACATTTATTCTTTTTCTTTTTCCAAGCACCATCACAAATCTAGTTTTAAAATACTATTTACCTGATATATTGCACACAGTTTTTACTACTGATAGGACCTTAGTTAGGAGGGATATTGGATGTTGACTAATGATTAGATTCCAGTTTAATTTCCCATTTAGTGTGGTGTCTCCTCCCAAAATCCTGCTGTGACGTTCATTCTCTGTTTTTAAAATTATTTAGCATTTCTCCACGTTTTATCATTGTTCCTATGTCCTTTTTTCTTAATCCAGCCAGATTATTTTTTCCTTTTTTTCTAAAGTATTTTTCCTCTTAGTCAGACCCCAGAGTGTAATTTACCAGCCCATGTACTCCTGGCATTTTCTCTGTAATCTGACACTTCAGAGGGAAGACTTAACCTACCCCACTCTCTGATGGCCTCATCTGTGCTTCAGGGTCATGAAAAGTTAGAGCTCTCCCTAGGCAGGAGTGAGGACCACCCTGGAGATTCCATGGGGAAGTGATGCCTATCCCTGCTGCCTGCTGTGCTTCAGGAGCCACCTGCACCCTCTGCAGAGCTGGGCTGAGTTCCCTTCTTTCCTCTGGTCAGGGGACCCTGAGGTGCCCATGGAGAGCATGGCCCTGGCTCACCTTGTCGATGAAGGAGGCGAACTTGTTGTTGAGGGTCTTGATCTGCTCGCGCTCCTCAGTCCGCACCCGCTGGATGGTGGGGTCGATTTGCAGGTTGAGGGGAGTCAGGAGACTCTGGTTGACGGTGACCTCTTGGATGCCTCCAGGGGGACACACGGGGAAGCCGGGGCCCCCAAAGCCACCAGCAAGGCCGGCTCCACCACCCAGACCAAAGCCAATGCCAGCTCCACCACCAAAACCAAATCCACTCCCGGCACCACCGAAGCCATAGCTGCCTCCAGCTCTGCTGCCATAGCCGCCACTGATGGCACAGCTGCCCCCTCCAATGGAGATCCTCTTGGAGCCCCCAAGGTTATAGAGACTGTGGCTGCCAAAGCCAGCTCCTCCACACGCGCCACCCAGGCCACCATTGCCCCTGGAGCGGGACACGGAGACGCTGCTGAAGCCAGAGCGGCTGACCCCAGGGAGCCTGGCTGAGCCGGCACTGAAGCCCCGGCGGCTGCTGCTGTGGCTCCTGATGGTGGTGGATGTGCTGGACATGGTTCCAGGAGACGAGAGGGCTGAAGAGTGCGTGAGAGGCTGGAGGCGAGAGGGAAGAGAAGCAGGACGAGGAATCGGGCTCCCTGCAGCAGCTTATATATGAAGAGCATGGGCTGGGCCCAGTCCTGGAAGGTGAGATTGCAGGTTGGGAAGGGCTGGGTTTTACAAATAGTGAAATCACAGCTGCATTATTACAAAAGTTATAAAATGCTGAGACTGCATTTTTCACTTCCTTTAGTCAGAGAAAATGTTCTTGCCTCCAGCTTTGACTCGAGATCTCAGCACAATAAGAGCATTCTGAATTCATGAAGTTGGCATTAGTCACTGTCTCCAGCAAAGGTTCTGCATGCTAGGCTGTTTATCAACATGTCCAGAGTGCTCTCCTCGTCCCAGTCTGGACTTTCTACCAGCAGAGATATTGGAGATCACAAGCACTGAATTGCAAATGCCTTAATAGAAATATTACCATTTCCATGTAATTGTTTCACCGTTTAGGTGCCATTTTAAACAGGTAGAGAAGCAGAACACTGCAATGGGCCTGTATATATGTATCACCTGCTTCCCTGATGATTACCTCATGGCCAGCCTGATTTATTTCGTACTTCGACCCCATTTCCTCTCCTATTCCAGATTGTATGAAAGCAAATTCCAGAAGTCATATTATGTCTTCAACAAATAATTCAATATTAATGTCTAAATAATAAGTCTTTTTCTAAAAAGTGCTATTTTTATATGTTAAAATTTAGATGCTTAATAAAATCAACAAGTCTTCAAGTGGTCCTATTTTTGATACCTACTTCTTAAATTTTGGTTGTCCCAATCAGGATCAAAATAAGCTCTATATACGTTGTATTTGAGTGATATATTTTTTAAATCATTGTAAAAATCTCCCTTCATTTCTTTCCGATTTATTGGTTAAATAAAACAGGTTAACTGTTCTTTGTACTTTTTCATTCTTTGGGTTTTTCTAATTGCATACCCCTATTGTCTCCTTTAATATGTGACTCTAACCTTCATATTTCATATTAAAATTTGAAGCTTATTAAGATTCTCTTTATACTTAAACATTCTAGATGTAGATGTAGCAGACTGCCCGTTTGCATTTTGAATAGTACTACTTGCACATTTATTCATATGTTTACAAATTGAATACATGATACATGTTAAAAAATGTTTTTGGTAAAACATGCTTAAGCAACAAAATAATATGGGTCAAGGCCATTCCCCAGCTACCTAATTCCTATCTATGGAGGAAGCAATGTTAGTAATTCCTTGTGTATCCTTCTATCTTTACTTGGATATTTTTCTGTGCTTTTCCTGACATGTATGTGCATGTGTGTTTGTGTCTATGTGTGTGTGTGTGAGTGAGAAAGAGGTGGAGGGAGTTGGCATATAGAGAGAGGGAGGCTACATTGTAGAAAGGTATAAAAACAAATATGTGAATGTTTCGGTATGTGTCTAAATGTGTTTTATGTAAATAAAATATTTCACATATTCATATACACAAAACACAAAAATATTGTCTTTTTCAGTTGTGATTGTGTTGTGTCTGCTTTGTCTCTCATTTCTATATTTTCTGATTCTCTTACACTGTCAATGATCTCTTTTTCATAGCTGTTTGCTTTTCCCCGTCTTTTCCAGTATGTCCATTACTGAGCATTCACCAATGCCTTTCCTCCTTGTGCCACTTTCAATTTGTTTCTTTTCTTCTTTCTTTCTTTCCTTCCTTCCTTTTCTTTCTTTCTTTCTTCCTTTTATTCTTTTTAACAGCATCTCGATCTGTCACCCAAGCTGAAGTAGAGTGGCGTGGTCTTGGCTCACTGCAGCCTGCAGCTCCCGGGTTCAAGCGATTCTCCTGTCTCAGCCTCCTGAGTAGCTAGAACTACAGGCATGCACCACCATGCCCAGCTAATTTTTGTATTTTTAGTAAAGATGGGGTATCAGCATGTTGGCCAGGCTGGTCTTAAACCCCTGACCTCATGATCCATCCGCCTCAGACTCCCAAAGTGCTGAGATTGTAGGAGTGAGCCACCGTGCCTGGCTAATTTGGCCTTCATTTCTGAGCATGGCTTTGTTGTTTTCGCTACCCCTTTTCTGCCCTCCGCAGATGAATATTTTATCTTTTACCATCTCACTATATTTTCTATTCTCTTTCCCACTTTATAGTGTTTATTTTTCAATATTGTGCCTTTTTCTGTTGAGTGTTCTTTATGGTTTTTTATTTTTTTTTGCTTATTCCTTTCAGTTTTGAATGCGGAGATCTTTTGTGAATCCTGTAATGGTTCCTTTCTGACTAGTGCTTATTTTTAATGAGATGAGCCCCCTCTGGACCTGCCATTTGTAGAAAGTATTCTGAGAGTAGGAGCCAGGGCCATATCTAGGCTAACAGGAGTTCTGATTGTGACACAGGGCTAGGTGAATAGTTCTTTTATTCTTTAAGTCAACCAAGCCAACAAAGATCATGGCAGAGTGGCTCACAATTCACAGCCTCTCTGTTTACTCTGCCTCACAACAAAATGCTGCTAGTAGACCTTGTCTCTCCTTACTCAACTTTGCCTTCGTAGTTTCTTGAAACTTCATGACAAGCGGGGTCCTGGCTCCTGCTCACATACTCAGTAGTGATTGTTGCAAACAAGGGATTCTTGGACGTTCACATGAGGACATGCCCTTTACATTGATTTAGTAGAGTTAAATGAGTCAGCCGTGCCCGGCATGTAGTAAAACCTCAGTGTGAAGCTTTGTTTGGGTTTCCTTTGTGATTACAGTGTCGTTTGATTTTGATCTGTTTATTTGTGAGCAATCTTCACTGGCTTTTTCTGATTTGAAGCTGTGGCATCTGCTCTCAGAGTCTCCCTAACAACCTTGTTTGTATTTTGCTATGTATGTGAAGACATCCTTTTATTAATTATTATTATTTGGTTTAGGGATTTTCAGACCTTTTACTTTTGGTGTTTGAGGGTAGAGTCTGCCTTTATGTTTTTTGTTCTCTTTGTTGTTTTTAGATAATTTCTGAGAAGAGGAAAGTGCTTCCCTTTCTTCCACTAGGTTAAATTCAGAAGCCACTCATTTGTATTTAAAATATCATATTAGGTAAAATGTTAATCTAATAACCTAACTTAGAAATATTATTTTCTTCCTCTCTCACACTTCAGTAACGTAGATGTCATGTTGTCCTCTAGGGCCTCTGTCTTCCCTCTAGCTATTTTTGAGTAACTTGAGTGCTTTCTATAAAACATCGTTTTTAGTGTCGCTAGAAATTTAATCTCAAACCATATTTGTGTTCTTCTCAGTGTAATAAGCCATTTCATTGCTTAAACAAACTTTGTATTATTGAACATTTCCAACAGATAAAGAGAACAGTTTATAAACCTCCCTGAATGAATCACGCAGATGAAACAAGTATCAACATTTTCTCATTATTATTCCGTTTAACTCCCCTGGTCTTTTTATATATGACTCCTCTATTGCTTTTCTTAAAGTATCTTAAAGGAAATCTAGACATCAAGTCATTTCATTTGTCAATATTTTTATACATATATAAGTAATAGTGAGTTTATAATCTAGTTGTGTAACAGTATTAAGTCTATCCAATACCTCCTTCATGTTCTCATTATCTGATTCTCATCTCTGATTATCTCAAAGTTGTCTCTTTAGAGCTGGCTTGCTCCAAGCAACATCCTGGCTAGGTTCATATATTGCACTGGTTGCCATGTCTTTTAAGAATCTTTATTCTCTAAAGAACCCTGTCTTTTTCTTTTATTTGTCATTGATTTGTGGAAACATTTTTTATTTGTTTCTACAGAATGTTTATATTTTGGATTTGACTCATTGCTTCCTGTTGGTATCACATAATGCCTTCTCTCCCCCAGTTTTTCCTGTGTGTTGGTAGTTGTAGTGGAGGCTTGATTAGATTTGTTTTCATTGTGGCAGGCAAGATTACACGGTAGTTGGCACTACGTACACCCGCTTGCACCATAGCATAGGGTGTGTAACACTAGTTGCCTACTTTTTGTGATGTTAGGACTGATCAAGGGATTGCAGTGGTTTCAACCCAATCCCTCCATTATAAAGCACCGCACACAATACAATTTTCTTCTGATATATTGATATTCATTGATTCCATCAATTTTCAGATTCACTACTTAATTAGAGGTTGCAGAATGGCATCTTTCTGATTTTGTCATGCCTTCTGCGTTTATTAGTTGGGATTCATCTATAAAGAAGAACTCTTCATCTTTTTTAGGTAACCTAAGGTTTAATCAATACAAGAAATTTAGAATAAGTGTTTGACTCTTACCCTTTATTTATCAGTTTTCAGTTAATAGATTGGTTCTCTAGCAATCTTCAAAGGTAATCAAGAAGATTTTTTGTTTTGATATAATTGTGAATTCACAGTTTAACAAAAAATATATTTGATATGTTTCAGTCCACTGCAGTTATTAATCCTTTTGGCGCTTAAATGGTCCTGTTGGAAGCAATGGGAGCTCTTCAGATTGGCTTCTGTGTCCTTTGACAGGACCTCATTTGGTTTTGATACATTCCTTGCTTTCCAGGACCAGATGTCTCAGGCTTACTTTGTACTCGTCATGCAGCAGGTATGAAATCACCTATTTCTTCTTGTACATCTAGTTGCTTTCATTGGGAAATGATATACACCAACTAGAATTTGGATGCTAGGAGCTCTTATTGTTACTGAGTTGCCTTGTGCTGTCAAGTCTTTTCAATGGACAGAGCTAGGAAAAGGTAAAAATATTTTTTAAAAGATAGCAAATCAGAAGCTTATACTGATATTTTCTTTTTGAGACAGAGTTTCACTCTTGTTACTCAGGCTGGAGTGCAATGGTGCGATCTTGGCTCACCACAACCTCCGCCTCCTGGGTTCAAGCAATTCTCCTGCCTCAGCCTCCCGAGTAGCTGGGACTACAGGAGTGCGCCACCATGCCCAGCTAAATTATTTTTGTATTTTTAGTACAGACAGGGTTTCACCATGTTGACCAGGATGGTCTCGATCTCTTGACCTCGTGATCCACCCGCCTCGACCACTCAAAGTGCTGGGATTATAGGCGTGAGCCACCGCGCCCGGCCCTGATATTTTCAATTCAAATAGAAGATCATATTAGGTTGGTGCAAAAGTAACAGCAAAACAGTCATTACTTTTGTACCAATCTAATAGCAAATGTATACCTGTATTTACATTTTCTCACATGGAAAGTTTGACTCTAAATGACATTAACATATTGTTTATTTGCTTTATCCTATAACATATCGATAATAGTATCAAGATAAAAATACTGACAGCAATAACACTTATTTATAAAAAAGAAGACTACTGAATGCAGTTTATGATTTTTTTGTATCTTAGCTCTGGAATACATCCCACTAGGGATGTATATCTAAATGATTTTGAAATCCCTTGAAGTAAACTTTTTCTCTGTGGGATTTCACTGCGTTTGATATAGAGTTAATTTCATTGTTTTCAAGTTTTGAAGATTTTTTTTTGTGCTTTTGTTATTTGAAAGAATACATCAAGTGTTTATGCAGTTCCAAAGCAAAATATAATTATGCTCACAGAAGGCTCACCGATGTCCTCATTCATCTCCTCTCTGCCTTGTTCCCTCCCTCCCTCCCCCACAGGCAATCATTCTTCTCAGTTTTTGGTTTATCCTTGCACTCCTTATGTTTTTATTATCTTTTATATTTTCGAACTTTTATTTTAGATTCGGGGATACCCGTGCAGGTTTGTTACATGGTATATTATATGTCATGGGTGTTTGGTGTACAGATTATTTTGTCACCCGGGGTAATGAGCATATTACTTGATAGGTAGATTTTGATCCTCACCTTCCGCCTACCTTCCACCCTCAAGGAGTTCCCAGTGTCTATTGTTCCCTTCTTTGTGTCTGTGTGTACTCAGTGTTTAGCTCCCACTTACAGGTGATAACGTGGTATTTGGTTTTCTGTTCCTGTGTTAATTCACTTCAGATACTGTCCTGCAGCACCATCCATGTTGCTGCCTAATAGCATTTGATCTGGGTTTTTTTTTTTTTTTCTGCCTTTAGACTCAAACCAGAACATTTGCTTTCCTGGGTCTCCTGCTTGTCCACTGCAGATCTTGGGACTTGTCAGCCCCCTAAATCACAGCAACCAATTCTTTATAATCTCTCTCTCTCTCTAAATAGATAGCTAGGAAGGTAGATTGATAGATGTACATACATAGATAGATACTCAGGTGCAGATGTTAGATACATAGATAGATGCAGATGATAGCTAGATAGATGCAGATATACATATATATGTGTGTGTGTGTATATATCTCCTGTAGTTTCCGTTACTCTGGAGAACACTGACTAAAGCACAGACATAGTGGTTTCAGGATTGTTAGTCACACCACCACGGAAAACAACCTTATCAACTTGAGTACAATACTGGCATTCAGTTCTTAAAATTCTCTTTGTCTTTAGTATCATAGACTCTACTCACTTCCAGAGTTCCTTAGGTCAGCCTATTTCTCCCCATCCACTTCAGGGAGATGGTTTCATACATTTGTAATATAGTTAGATCCTTTTGCCACATTGTACATTCCCTTCTAGACTCTCTCAATCTCATAAATCATTTTCCTTAACTTCGAACATTAGGGTTTACTCCACAGTTAAAATTCTATGAGTTTTCCCCAATAAAAATCCACAGTATAAAATGCTGAGTTTCTCCCAATAAAAATCCCAGCAAATTACTTTGTGGATATCAACAAACTGATTCTAAAGTGTGAAAGGAAGGGAATTTCCATGCTTGTTTTGCTTTCACACTTCAAGGAATAAGCATGTGAGTTTTGCGTCTGGCTGTTTGGATTTTTATTTTTATTTTCGAGATGGAGTCTTGCTCTCTCGCCCAGGTTGGAGTGCAGTAGTGTATTCACTGCAACCTCCACCTCCCAGGTTCATGCGATTCTCCTGCCTCAGCCTTCTGAGTAGCTGCGGTTGGCACCCACCACCACACCCAACTAAATTTTATATTTTTAGTAGAGACGGGGTTTCACCATGTTGGCCAGGCTGGTCTCGATTCCTGACCTCAGGTGATCCACCCACTTCTGCCTCCCGAAGTGCTGGAGTTACAGGCATGAGCCACTGCGCCCGGGTGTTTGGATTTTTAATTGTATCAGCTTTAATGTCCCATTTCCCTGTTGTGAAGATTGCTGTGGTGCTCATCCATGTGCGTAGAGCTTTCTGCATTTGCACGTTCTCCTCAGGATACATTTCCAGAGATGTAATTCCAGTTCTAAGTAGGCATATAGTGATCGCTGTTGATACACCTTGTCAAACAATTTTCTTGGTCGTGAGGCAATTCTATGTATAAATCAAATCTCTTATTTTCTTCTCAAATGACTTTTCCTCTATGTGGCCAAAAATATGTTTCTCCACCTGGGCATTTAAGCTAAGCACTGGTGTACAAGGAGGAGTGACCTTAGACACCAAGTCAGAGGGACTGAGCTGCCAGTTCCTATGTACAATAAAACACGTGGACAATCATGGTGGACCAGATGCCTCCCACTCCACTTGCCAAACATTTAGGTGGAATTCGATCTGAGAAGAGACCCAGAATATCAGAATGCTATAGTGCTGTTAGTTGAATCTCTCTAAAGGAGAAGGTTTAAACACATGGGAATACGGATTATCAGTTAAAAATAAAAAAGCATCTGTCACTAGCAAAAGCTGAAGAAATATTGGTACCATGCATTATTTTAAAACCTGCTTTATTTAGTAATTACAAAGAACAAAGAGCAGAGAAATCATCACAGGGAGACAGACTGTGTACATCACTAGTCACTTGTGTTTCCATGAATTCTGCAGGGGAATTCACAATACTTTTAAGGAAGAGAGTTTGGGGGCCAATGGAAAATAAGTGGAAGTCGTTCTGAAATAAGCCCCAGTTTTCAGTAATGAAAAGGAGCAGAGATCATTTTCTTACAATGCTCAGCCTCAGAGATAACAATTTTGGATGCAAGAAATCAATAATTTAGTAACAAAGTGAAGCTCCAGTGGTGATTACGTCATGATGTAAAATCAGAAGTTGACCTTCTGATGGTGAGCAATGGATGCTCAGATGGGGCAGGAATAGACAGAGAGGAGAAATAAGGGCACTAAGCATCCATCCGCAGCTCTACCTGGGAGAGCAGGGGAGACTGGAGGTCAGGAGAGGACAAGCAACCTGAGGAGAGGGCTCTGCAGCCAGAGAGGGGCCTGAGGACTGTGGGACCGAGAGCTGGCGGCAGCACTTCAGTGCTTGTAGCTCTTCCTGCTGGAGGACGAGCTGGTGGTGTACTTGATGGTGGAACTGCCGCCTCCAACGGAGCTCAGGCCACCCCCAATGACTCTGCCGCTGCCGGAACTGAAGCCGCCTCCAACGCCAAGACCACTGCCATAGGAGTAGCCGCTGCCTCCGCCCAGGCCTAAGCCACCGCCGACGCCGCTGGAGCCGCCATAGCCGCTGGAGACGGTGGACTGGGTCACGGCTGTGGAGGGGAGGGGACAAGGACACAAGAAGCCACAGTGAGCTCATCCTGCCAGCCTGAGCCCAGTGAGAGGAGTGCAAGGGCACAGGAGGAGGGCAAGCAAAGGTACTTACAGATGTTGACTTGTCCAACGCCTTCGCCATTCAGCCTGCGGGGAGGAACACAAGGAGGGTGAGACCTCAGAGAGCCCTTTCCTGGACCAGTGCGGGAAGCCTCAGCGGGCAGAAGAGTCCATGGGAAACTGCTCTTTTAGTTTTCTCCCAAGAAGAGCGATTATGGCCATGGGCAGCGCGCCCTAAAGTTGTGCTCAGTGCCAGGCACCTTGAAGATGGACTCAGCTGTTGGAGGAGGTCGTGTCAGTTACCCACCTGCACTCCTCGCCCTCCAGCAGCTTGCGGTAGGTGGCGATCTCCACGTCCAGGGCCAGCTTGACGTTCATCAGCTCCTGGTACTCCTTCAGCAGCCGGGCCAGGTCCTGCTTGGCCTTCTGCAGGGCGTCCTCCAGCCCCTCCAGCTTGTTCTTGGCATCCTTGAGTGCCATCTCCCCACGCTGCTCAGCATCAGCAATGGCGGCCTGCAGGTTGGCGCACTAGGAGGGGAAAGGAATAGAAGGAACTTGTCGTCTTCTCCTCTGGAGGAGGCTGCCTCTTGTTTAGTGAACAAGGGTCCCATAACTCAAAATTGACAGAGAATGAGCTCTGACTCTTCCTGTCAAGTATTTTTCCATTTGGCAATATTTATCTAGTCTGAGAGTCAAGTCACAAAGTCCTAGGCCCCTTGTAGTAAGCACCTGCATGAGAATGTGCTTTGTATCTGATGGGAGACACTAACAATGGTCCTAAGAACAAGGCATATGGAAGATGAGTGCCCTCGTTTATACTGAATGCTGTTTTCAAGACTACAACAAGAATAATTTTAATGAGTACATCTGGATGCCACATCAAAATATACAAAATTATGACCATCTATAGGTGAGACGGTGACTTTTTACCTGACTGTTGAGACTTGCCTTGCTCATGCCTCAGAGGGTCATCCCCTTGGATAGGATTCACTTCTCCGTTGAGTTCTTACTGAGGGCAAGAACTACTCATGTTCCTCACCCTAGTGATTGTTTACTTTTCAGGAATTATCTTAAATAAAGGCCAATAACTCCCTGATGGATATAGCAAAAAAATTATGTTTCTCTCCTCCATCGCCTCTCACCGTACCTGCTTCTTGACGTGGTCGATCTCGGATCTCAGCCTCTGGATCATGCGGTTGATCTCAGAAATCTCCTGCTTGGTGTTGCGCAGGTCGTCCCCATGTCTGCCCGCTGTCACCTGCAGCTCCTCGTACTACAGTGCAGAGGTGGAGAGAGAGACAGTGTCTACGGGCTCTTACAGGGAGTGATGACTTTCACTTCTGTATCAAGCATGTGTTAAACTTGAACCTAACGGCTTCTCCTCAAGAAATTTGAGGAAAGGTTGATATTACAAGGTTGACAGATATTGAGAAACCAAATCACAGACGATCCTTATTGTGGGACCACTGAGAGTGTAGCTATCTTAAGGACTGGCAATATTATATACTATATTCTAAAAGTCAGCAATCAGGGGAAGGTAAAGGCAGAGAGGACTAGGCCCTTGTCTATGGCAGCTTTCCCCCTGCATTGGGTTATTTTTCCTCCTTGACTTGGGTGTAAGTTCCATAAGTATCTACTCTAATAGGACAGGGTGCACATCCTGTGAGAGAACCCCAGATTCCTGTCAGGGGATGTCCCTCGTGAAGTCTGCAGTCCTCTGGCATTCAGGGTGGGACACAGGGACTCCTCAGTGGCTGCCCATTCCCTGCTCACCTTGGTCTGGTACCAGGACTCAGCCTCAGCCCGACTCCTCTGAGCGATCTCCTCGTATTGGGCCTTGACCTCGGCGATGATGCTGTCCAGGTCCAGGTTGCGGTTGTTGTCCATGGACAGCACCACGGACGTGTCTGAGACGTGGGTCTGCATCTGGGACAGCTCCTGCGGAACAGAAGGCCAGAAGATCAAATTCACTTCTGACGCTCACAGAGATACCCAGCCCTAGACATCTTCTCCCCTTTGCAGACCCCATCAGAGTAAAGAGAAGGACAGTGGAGATGCTTACTGCCTCATACAAGGCTCTCAGGAAGTTGATCTCGTCTGTGAGGGTGTCTGCCTTGGCTTGCAGTTCAACCTTGTTCATGTAGGCAGCATCCACATCCTGGGGAAAGAGCCAACAACCTGGAGTTACCTGAGCCCACCTTTCCAATCTACCCGTCTTCTAGTCTCCCTACCAATTCTCCTCTCCCAGGTGAGCAGGGACACGGAGCCACTTCTCCCCTTCTAAACCTGTTTGAACCCCGGGCTTCATCTGCTCACCTTCTTCAGAGTCACAAATTCATTCTCCGCTGCTGTGCGCTTGTTGATTTCATCCTCATATCTACAGGAAGAAAGGCACAGGACACATTTGAGCTGGTGGGTAAGATCAAACAGAAAAGCAGCCTGGGATCCAACACTTTTCCCGAATGAAATGTATTCTAATTCCGCTTTCCTGCCACAGAGAGCCTAAGAGATGATTTTTGCTGCTACTAAATTTGTTACTTCTTTAATCTCCCCATCCTTCCATAACCATCTGTGGTTCTTTCAGGTTTACTCCTAGGGAATAATTTGTGCTTTCTATTTCCATGGACGTGGGTTGTTAGGAATCCTACCCCCATCTGGACCTAGTCACTCAATCTTCTTGAAGTGTGTATTGTGAGAAACTGAGTCCTCACTTTTTCTTTAGATCCTCCACCAGGTCCTGCATGCCTCTGAGCTCCGAGTCCAGGCGGCCGCGTTCCCCGACGATGCTGTCCAGCTGCCTCCTGAGGTTGTTGATGTACTGTTCGAACAACGGCTCCAGGCTCTGCCTCACGGTCTTGGTGCCCTGCTCCTGCAGCAGGGTCCACTTGGTGTCCAGAACCTTGTTCTGCTGCTCCAGGAACCGCACCTGGAGGGGAGGCAAGCTGGTCATTTTCCAGGCAAAGGAAGGAAGAAAGAGGTGTCTGGTACCAGGTTTCCTGGCAGGTCTGAGAGGTTCCCATGGTGCTGGGCTACTACAGTGCCATGTAGGGAGGCTCAGGCTGAGCTCTGCTCCCCCAACCCCTTTTCCTTTGCACCCCACCAATCTCACTAGAGAAATTGTCCCACAGACCATTGAGGTCTTCATGCCTTAAGCTATTGATCATATCAGTGAGTTTCAACATTTATTCTTTTTCTTTTTCCAAGCACCATCACAAATCTAGTTTTAAAATACTATTTACCTGATATATTGCACACAGTTTTTATTACTGCAGGACCTCAGGAGGGATACTAGATATTGACTAATGATTAGATTCCAGTTTAATTTCCCATTTAGTGTGGTGTCTCCTTTCAAATATTCTGCTGTTATGGTCATTCTCTGTTTTTAAAATTATTTAGCATTTCTCCATGTTTTATAGTTGTTTCTATGTCCTTTTTTCTTTCTTTTTTTTTTTTTTTTTTTGAGACAGAGTTTCACTTTTGTTACCCAGGCTGGAGTGAAATGGCACTATCTCGGCTCACCGCAACCTCCGCCTCCTGGGTTCAGGCAATTCTCCTGCCTCAGCCTCCCAAGTAGCTGGGACTACAGGTATGCGCCACCATGCTCAGCTAATTTTTGTATTTTTAGTAGAGACAGGGTTTCAGCATGTTGACCAGGATGGTCTCGATCTCTTGACCTCGTGATCCACCCGCCTCAGCCTCCCAAAGTGCTGGGATTATAGGCGTGAGCCACCGAGCCCGGCCTGTCCTTTTTTCTTAATCCAGCCAGATTATTTTTTCCTTTTTTTCTAGAGTATTTTTCCTCTTAGTCAGACCCCAGAGTGTAATTTACCAGCCCATGTACTCCTGGCATTTTCTCTGTAATCTGACACTTCAGAGGGAAGATTTAACCTACCCCACTCTCTGATGGCCTCATCTGTGCTTCAGGGTCAGGAAAAGTTAGAGCTCTAGCTAGGCAGGAGTGAGGAACACTCTGGAGATCCCGTGGGGAAGTGATGCCTATCCCTGCTGCCTGCTGTGCTTCAGGAGCCACCTGCACCCTCTGCAGAGCTG
Source organism: Aotus nancymaae (assembly GCF_030222135.1). Lineage (NCBI taxonomy): Eukaryota > Metazoa > Chordata > Mammalia > Primates > Aotidae > Aotus > Aotus nancymaae. Next base: position 36,288,944 of record NW_026988428.1, read on the forward strand.
GGCTGAGTCCCCTTCTTTCCTCTGGTCTGGGGACCCTGAGGTGCCCATGGAGAGCATGGCCCTGGCTCACCTTGTCGATGAAGGAGGCGAACTTGTTGTTGAGGGTCTTGATCTGCTCGCGCTCCTCCGTCCGCACCCGCTGGATGGTGGGGTCGATTTGTAGGTTGAGAGGAGTCAGGAGACTCTGGTTGACGGTGACCTCTTGGATGCCTCCCGGAGGACACACAGGGAAGCCGGGGCCCCCAAAGCCACCAGCAAGGCCGGCTCCACCACCCAGGCCAAAGCCAATGCCAGCTCCACCACCAAAACCAAATCCACTCCCGGCACCACCGAAGCCATAGCTGCCTCCAGCTCTGCTGCCATAGCCGCCACTGATGGCACAGCTGCCCCCTCCAATGGAGATCCTCTTGGAGCCCCCCAGGCCATAGAGACTGCGGCTGCCAAAGCCGGCTCCTCCACACACGCCACCCAGGCCACCACTGCCCCTGGAGCGGGACACGGAGACGCTGCTGAAGCCAGAGCGGCTGACCCCAGGGAGCCTGGCTGAGCCGGCACTGAAGCCCCGGCGGCTGCTGCTGTGGCTCCTGATGGTGGTGGATGTGCTGGACATGGTTCCAGGAGAGGAGAGGGCTGAAGAGTGAGTGAGAGGCTGGAGGCGAGAGGGAAATAAGCAGGACTAGGAATCGGGCTCCCTGCAGCAGCTTATATATGGAGAGCATGGGCTGGGCCCAGTCCTGGAAGGTGAGCTTGCAGGTTGGGAAGGGCTGGGCTTTACCAACAGTGAGATCACACCTGGATTAGTAGAAAAGTTATGAAATGCCGAGATTGCATTTTTCACTTCCTTTAGTCAGGGAAAATACTTCTGCCTCCAGCTTTGACTTGAGATCTCAGCACAATAGGAGCATTCTAAATTCATGAAGTTAGAGTTAGTCACTGTCTCCAGCAAACATTCTGCATGCTAGGCTGTTTAGCAACATATCCTCAGTGCTCTCCCCTTCCCCGTCCTGACTTTCTACCAACAGAGATATTGGAGATCACAAGCACTGTATTGCAAATGTCTTACCAGAAATATTACCATTTTCCCTGTAATTATTTTCCTCCTGTGTGCAATTTCAAACATGTAGAGGAGCAGAACACCAACATGGGCCTGTATATACCTGTCACCTTCTTCCGTGGTGATTACATCATGGCCAGTCTTATTTCTTGCATATTTCCACCCAATTCTCTTATCAATGTTAAATTTTTTTTAATCCCAAAAATATTTTTGATTTAATTCAGTATTAACCTCTAAATGACAGGGTCGTTTAGAAAATGTAACTGAAATATTATTTTGAATTTTAAAAACGTATGTATTCATTAACATCAGTGTGTCAGTTCAGTTCTCCAGTGTCCTTGTTTATTTGTTTCTTTATTGTTTACAGTTTATCTGTTGATGAGATGAGGTTAATCGTCCTGAGTAGTGTTTTCAGTCTTTAGGATTTCCTCATTGCTTACTCACAGCGTTTCCTTTAAGATGCTACTGGGTCCTCTGTATTTCCTGCAAATTGATAATTGAAACTTGAAGCTTAATAAGACTCTTATATGTTTAGACTTTCCAGATGTGGATGTAATAGAATGCTTATTTAAATATTGAAAATTGGCTGGGCACAGTGATTCGCACCTGAAATCCCAGCACTTTGGGAGGCTAAGGTGGGCAGATTACCTGAGGTCAGGAGTTTGAGACCAGCTTGGCCAACATGATGAAATCCCATCTTCACTAAAAATACAAAAATTAGATGGTGTGGTAGTGCATGCCTGAAATCCCAGCTACAACTCAGGAGGTTGAGATGGGAGGGTCCCTTGAACCCGGGAGGCAGAAGTTGCAGTGAGCCAAGATTGCACCTCTGCACTCTAGCCTGGATGAGAGAGCAAGACTCTGTCACGAAAGAAAGAAAGAAAGAAAGAAAGAAAGAAAGAAAGAAAGAAAGAAAGAAAGAAAGAAGAAAGAAGGAGAAAGAAAAGAAAAGAAAGAGAGAGATTGAATATTGCTATTTACATGTTTATTTATGTTTATAAATTGAATATGTAATAAATGTATAAGGAGAAAACACATAGTAAAGCCACTCCACAGCCACCCCTACTTTTTATGTGGAGGTAAGCACTGTTACCAGGTCCTTGTATATCCTTCTAGTAACTTCACTTGGATATGTTTCTGAGCTTTTTCTGGGGAATATGGGAGATGTGTGTATTTGTGTGTGTGTGTGTGTGTGTGTGTGTGTGTGTATGAGAGAGAAGACAGGGAGAGAGAGGAGGGGGAGTTTTTTATGTAGAGAGTAAGCCTCCTAGAAAGGTATATTTTATAGGTGAATTATAGCTAAAGAAAGAGAGAGAGGTTTGTCTGTGTGTTTTATATATTAAATTTGCATACATATCTAAAATATTTTAAAATTATATCTATATATATAAAACATGCAAACATGTACTGTCTTCCAATTAAGTTTGTATGTCTCTACTTTGCCTTCTAAATCTATTTTTTCCTCTTTATTTTCTTTTACTATGCTGTGATCCCTTTTTTTCTGTTTGCTTTTCTCCATCTTTTCCTATAAGTCAATTACTGTGCCTCCAGCAATATCTTTCTTTGCTCTTTGTGCTACTTTCAGCTGGCCTTCATTTCTATTGTGCTTGTATTTTTTTCTCTCCTCCTTTTCTGTACTCTGCAAGCTAATGTTCTTTATTGTCTCAATATGTTGTCCCTTAGTTCTTTTATTTTACAGAGGTAATCATGTCATTGAATTTTTCTGCTAACACTTCATTGTGCCTTTTTTCTGTTGAGTGTTCTTTAAGTGCCTTTTTGTCTCACTCCTTTCAGTTTTAAATGCATAGATCTTTTGTGGGTCTTGGAATGTTTCCTTTACAACTGACATTTATTTTTAATGAGATAAGCGTCCTCTGGGGCTGCCATTTACAGAATGTATTCTGGGAGGAGGGACCAGGGGCATATTCAGGTGGGTTGGAATTCTCATTATGACACAAGGCTGTGTGAATAATTCTTTTAAACATAATTCAACCAAGCCAACAAAGATCACTGCAGAGTGGCTCACAAATCACAGGCTCTCTGCTTTCTTTGCCATACCAACAAAATGATGCCAATGGGCAACAAAATGGTATCAATGTGACTGGGCCACAGGGTGCCCAAATATTTTCTCAAACACTATTCTGGATGTGTCTCTGAGGATGCTTCTGTATGAGATTAAAATCTGAATCTGAATTGTTAGACTGAGTAAAGCACATTATTCTTCCTAATGTGGGCCTATTCAGTCAGTTGAAGGCATAAATATAATACAAAGTCTGAGTGGATAATCTTCCTACATGACTATCTTTGAACTGGGACATTTTTTTTCCTGCCCTCAGACTTGATCCAAAACATTTGCTTGCAAATGTTAGCAAAAACAAACAAACAAACCAACAAAATATCTGGATCTCAAGCCTGGGGTGTTTTGGATTGAAGCTACACCATCAAATCTTTGGATTCCTTGGGATTGAGTCTAGATCTAGAACATTGGCTCTCCAGTTTGCCCTCTTAGGACTTCTTAGCCTCCAAAATTACATCAGCCAATTCTTAATAATAATTCTGTCTTTCTCTCTCTTCTCCTCTTCTCTTCTGTACTCTCTCTTCTCCTCTCCTCTCCTATCCTCTCCTCTCTTCTCTCCTCTCCTCCTCTTTCTCTCTTTCTCTCTCTCTGTGTGTGTATGTATAATCAAAAGGATATCTCTTTCTATGTATGTGTGTGTATAAGCTGAACTTCCTTAAAATTTCAATGCATGAGACGTTGCAAAAGACACTGCCAAGAGAATGAGAAGTCAAGTCACAGAATAGGAGAATATATTGAGAAAAGACATATCTGATAAAGACTGTTACTGAAACTATACAAAGAACTCTTAAAATTAGTAATAAGAAATGGGCCAGAGTGTTATAAAATGGGCCAGAGTGTTTAACAGACACATAACCAATGCACATATACAAATGGCAAATAAACATGTGAAAGCTGTTCAACATTATATGTCATCAGGTAAATTAAAATTTAAAAAACAATGAGATACCACTACACACCTATTTGAATGTTTAAAATCCAGAACACTGAGAATACCACATGCTGGTGAAGATGTGGAACAACAGGAGCTCTCATTCTTTGCTGGTGGAATACAAATTGCATGGCCACTTTGGGAGAGAGTTTAGCAGTTTCTCCCAAAACTAAACATACTTTTACCATACAATTCAGCTATTGCACTCATTAGTATTTACCCAAATGAGCTGAAAGTGTTTGCCCATTTAGAAACCTGCACGTGGATTGATGTGTACCATACAATTCAGCTATTGCACTCATTAGTATTTACCCAAATGAGCTGAAAGTGTGTGCCCATTTAGAAACCTGCATGTGGATTGATGTGCTTTGGATTTGTGTCCCCACCCAAATCTCAGGTTGAATGGTAATCCCCAGTGTTGGAGGAGGAGCGGGGTGGGTGGTGGTTAGATGATGGGGGCAAACTTCCCCCTTGTTGTTCTCATGACAGTGAGTGAGTTCTCATGAGGTCTGGTTGTTTAAAAGTGTGTAGCACCTCCCCCTTCTCTCTCTTCCTTATGCTGCAGTCTTGTAAGACGTGCCAGCTTCTCCTTCACCTTCCACTATGATTGTAACTTTCCTGAGGCCTCCCAGGAAGCAGAAGCCTGTAGAGCCCACATAACTGTGAGCCAATTAAACCTTTTTTCTTTATAAATTATCTAGTTTCAGGTATTTCTTTATAGCAGGGCAAAAATGGACTAATCCATGGATATTTATAGTAGCTTTATTACCAGTTCCCCAAACTAGTGTGAAAGGAAAATAAATCTTGGGATCCCAAAATCACTAAGCTAAAGGGAAAAGTGAAGCTGGGAACTGCTTAGGGCAACCTGCCTCCCATTTTATTCAAAGTCAACTGTCTGTTCACTGAAATAGATGCATATCTGATTGTTTCCTTTGGAAAGACTAATGAGAAACTCAAAAGAATGAAACTATTTGTCTCTTATCTACCTATAACCTGGAAGCCCCATCTCAGCTTCAAGTTGTCCCATATTTCAGACTAAACCGATGTACCATCTTATGTATGTTGATTGATGTCTCACGTCTCCCTAAAATGTATAAAACCAAGCTGTTCTCCAACCACTTTGGGCACATGCTGTCAGGACCCTCTGAGGTTGTGACACGGTGTGCATCCTTAACTTTGGGAAAATAAACTTTCTAAATTGACTGAGACCTGTCCTAGTAAGCAACCAACATGTCTTTTAGTAGGTGAGTGGTAAACAAACTGTGGCCTAACAAGACAATGGAATATTATTCAACACTAACAAGAAATGAGCTATCAAGCCATGAAAAGAAATGTAGGAAATTTAGATGCATGTTACCAAGTGAAAAAAGCCAATCTGAAAAGGCTACATATTGTATGATTCCTGCTATATGACATGCTTAAGGCACAATTATGAGGACAGTAAAAAGATTATTTGCTGTTAGTGGGGAAGGAAGGATGAATAGGCTTAGAACAGAGGATTTTTAGGGTGATGAACTAAACTGTATGATATAATAATGGTAGATAAATGTCATAATACATTGTTCAAAATCCATACAATGTACAACACTAAGAATGAACCCTTGCTGTGCTAGTGGTGTTAACAACAAAAAAGAATGAACCGTAATGTAAACTATGAACTTTGGATAATAATGACATGTCAATGTAGATTCATCGGTTGCAACAAATGTACTGCTCTGTTTAGTGTTGTTAATGGGTAAAGCTATGAATTTATATGGGTAGGGGATATATGCTAAGGCTTTGTATATTCTGGACAATTTTGTTGTAAACCTAAAATTGCTCTAAGAAATAAAGATGATATGGTTTGGATGAGTCCCCACCCAAATTGCATCTTGAATTGTAGTTTCCATAATATCCGTTTGTCATGGAAGGGACTCAGCTGGAAGTGATTGGATCATGGGAATGGTTTCCCTTATGCTGTTCTCAAGATATGGGTGAGTCTCATGAGATCTGATGGTTTAATAAGCATCTGGCATTTCCCCAGCTTGCACTCATTCTCTCTCCTGCTGCCCTATGAAGAGGTGCCTTCCACCATGATTGTAAGTTTCCTGAGGCCTCCCCAGCCATGCAGAGCTGTGAGTCAATGAAACCTCTTTTCTTTATGAATTACCCATATGAATTACTCAGATGTTTCTTCATAGCAGCATAAGAATGGACTAATACAGTAAATTGTTTCTATAGAGAGTGGGGTGCTGCCATAAAGACACCTGAAAATGTGGAAGTGACTTTGGAACTGGGTAACAGGCAGAGGTTGGAACAGTTTGGAGGGCAGACACAAAACTGTGGGAGAGTTTGGAACTTCCTAGGGACTTGTTGAATGGCTTCTATCAAACTACTGACAGTGATATGAACAATGACATCCAGGCTGAGGTGGTCTCAGATAGAGATGAGGACCTTGTTGGGAACTGGAGTAAAGGTCACTCTTGCTATGCTTTCACAAAGAGACTGGAGGCACTTTGACCCTGCCCTAGAGATCTGTGGAGCATTGAACTTGAGAGAGATGATTTAGAGTACCTGGCAGAAGAAATTTCTAAGCAGCAAAGCATTCAAGAGGTGACAGAGCATAAAAGTTTGGAAAATTCGCAGTCTGATGAGGCAGTAGAAAAGAAAAACCCATTTTCTGGGGAGAAAATCAAGCCCTTTACAGAAATTTCCTTAAGTAACAAGGAGCTGAATGTTAATCACCAAGACAGTGGGGAAAATGTCTCCAGGGCACGTCAGATACCTTCACAGCAGCCCCTCCCATCACAGGCCCAGAGACCTAGGAAGGAAAAATGGTTTCCTGGGCTGGGCCCAGAGTTCCCCTGCTCTGTGCAGCCTTGGAACATGGTGCCCTGCACCCCAACTGCTTGAGCTCCAGCCGTGGCTAAGAATAGTCAAGGTACAGCTCAGTCCATTGCCTCAGATGATGTAAGCACCAAGTCTTGGTGGCTTCCATGTGATGTTGAGCCTGTGAGTGCACAGAAGTCAAAAATTGAGTATTGGGAACCTCTGCCTAGATTTCAGAGGATATATGGAAACATCTGGATGTCCAGGCAGAAGTTTGCAGCAGCCATGGAGCCCTCATGGCAAATCTCTGCAAGAGCAGTTTGGAAGGGAAACGGGGGGTTGGAGCCCCAACACAGAGTCCCCACTGGGGCACTACCTAGTGGATCTGTGAGAAGAGGGCCACCATCCTCTAGATCTCAGAATGATAGATCCACTGACAGCTTGCACTGTGTGTCTGGAAAAGCCACAGGCACTCAATGCCAGCCTGTGAAAGCAGCCAGGAGGAGGGGTATACCCTGCAAAGCCACAGGGACATAGCTTCCCAAGGCCATGAGAGCTTGCCTCTTGCCTCAGTGCGATACGAATGTGAGACATGGAGTCAAAGAAGAACATTTTGGAACTTTAAGGTTTAATGACTGCCCTATTGGATTCTGGACTTGCATGGGGCCTGTGGCCACTTTGTTTTGGCCAATTTCTCCCACTTGGAACTGGTGTATTTACCCAACGCCTGTATTCCCATTGTATTTTGGAAGGAACTAACTTGTGCTTGATTTTACCAGTTCGTAGGTGGAAGGGACTTGTCTTGTCTCAGAAGAGATTTTGGACTTGTACTTTTGAGTTAATGCTGGAATGAGTTAGGACTTTGGGGGACTTTCGGAAAGACATGATTGTGTTTTGAAATATGAGGACCTGACATTTGGGGGAGACCAAGGGTGGAATTATATGGTTTGGCTGTGTCCCCACCCAAATCTCATCTTGAATTGTAGTTCCTATAATCCCCACATATTGTTGGAGGGACTCAGTGGGAAGTGATTGGATCATGAGGGCAGTTTCTCCCATACTGTTCTCATGATAGTGAGTGAGTTCTCATGAGAGCTGATGGTTTTACAGGTGTCTGGCATTTCCTCTGCTTGCACTTATTCTCTCTTCTGCTACTCTGTGAAGAGGCGCCTTATGCTATGATTATAAGTTTTCTGAGGCTTCCCCAGCCATGTGGAACTGCGAGCCAATTAAGCCCCTTTTCTTTATGAATTACCCAGTCTTTGATATTTCTTCAAAGCAGCATGAGAACAGACTAATACAAGAAACATAATGGAGGCTATCATGCTAAGTGAAATAAGGCAGGTATAGGAATACCACATGATTGCACTTACATGTGAAATCTTAAGTCAAATTTCATGGAAATAGAGAGTAGAATGATGATTATTAGAGAGTGGGTCAAAGGTTACAAAGGGTACAAGCTTTGTCAAAGGGTCCAAAGTTTTAGTTAGACAGGAGGAATAAGTCTTGAGATCTGTTGCACAGCAGGGTGACATAGCAATAACATACTGCACATCTCAGAATAACTAGGGCCATACATTTCAAATGTTCCATCATACAAAAAATAATGTGAGGTGATGGCTATGTTAATTTGCTTGGTTTACTCATTCCACATTGTGTGTGTGTGTGTGTGTGTGTGTGTGTGTGTGTGTGTATCATATTGAACTTTATAAATTTATAGTCAATTTTTTCAATTAAAATAATATTAATTTTAAATAAAAATATTTTGTGGGTTTTGGCAAATCTATATCATGATTTCATCACTGCAGTTGTTTCACTTATTCACCTTGTAAAGATGGATATTGTTTTTACATACAATCTTTATCCAGTTTGTTGAAACTAGCCTGCTGGGATTTTTACTGAAATTATGTTGAATCTATACATCAAGTTAGAAAGCATTGACAGCTTAATAATATTGAGTTAATTAAATTAATAATATTGAATCTGTAATATCCCTTCATTTATTTACCTCTTAGATTTCTTTAATCATTATTTAGTAGTTGCTACCTATAGCTTCTTTTCTATATATTTTGTTGGATTTATGCCTAAGTACTTATTCTAATTGTGCTATTTTGAAAAATATTGATCTTTAATTTCAAATTCAGTTCTTTATTGCTGGTATATAAAAATGTACTTACTTTTTGGCCAGGTGTTGTGGTTCACACCTGTAATCCCAACACTTTGGGAGGCCAAGGCAGGTAGATATTGCTTGAGCCCCAGAGTTCAAAACCAGCCTGGGCAATATGATGAAACTCCATCTATACAACAAAAACAAAAAATTATCCAGGCATGGTGGCATGCACCTGTAGTCCTAGCTACTTTTGTGGCTGAGGTGAGAGGATCATTTGAACCAGGGAAGTCAAGGCTACAGTGAGCCATGATCATTCCACTGCACCCCAACCTGGATAACAGAACAAAACCCGTCTCAAAACAAAAACAAACAAAAACACAAAGAACATACTTACTTTTTATCGTAACCTTTTATTTTGCAGTTTTGCCATCTTTACTTATTATTTCCTGGTGGGTTTTAGTATATTCTTTAGAATTTTCTTCATATAATGTCATATGAGAATAAAGACAGTTTTATTTTTTCATTTCTGTCTAACTTTTATTTCTTTTTCACATCTTGTTGCTCTAGTTAGACTTCCAGTACATTAAGAATAACAGTGGGAGAGGATGTGCTTGCCTTGTTCTCAGTCTAGAGGAAAAGGGTCCAGTCTCTCACCATTAAGTGTGATGTATTAGCTGTGGAATTTTTCTAGACATTCTTTATCAAGTTTAGGAAGTTGTCCCTATTCTTTATTTTCTGAGAGTTAATTTTTTTTAACTCAAATGGGTGATAGGTTATGTTATATACCTTTTTTGCATCACTGTTATAATCACTTGATGTTCCTTCTTTATTCCTTTGATGTAGTGGATTGTATTGATTGATTTTCAATGTTGAACAAGGCTTGCATATCTGAAATAAATCCCACTTGTTTGTAGTATATAATTCTTTACATACTTGGTTAAATTCAATTTGGTAATATTTTCTTGAACATTTTTGTGTCTATGTTTATAATAGGTATTGATCTGTAGTTTTTCTTTCTTGAAATGTCTTTATCCAGTTTTAATGTGTTATACTGGCCTCCATATAATGAATTAGAAAGTGCTGTCTTGCTTCTATTTTCTGAAAGAGATTATAGAGTATTGTTGTTATTTCATTTTTTAAATGTTCCTAGAGTAAACCAATGAAAATATATATCCCAATGCATTCTTTCTTGAAAGGTTATATATTATTGATTCAATTTATCTAATAGGTATATGGATATTCTGATTGTCAGTTTATCCTTATGATATATTTGATATTTTCTGTCTTCAATATTTAACCCATTTAATCTAAGTTTTCAAATTGTTTTTAATATAAAAGTCCTTTAAAATTTTATTTTTAATAGATGAATAATAATTGTACATCTTCATGAGGTACATAGTGATGTTTCTATGCATATAATGTATAATGATCAGATCAGGCTAATTAGCATATCTATCATTTCAAACATTTAGCATTTCTTCATGTTGAGAACTTTCAATATTCTCCTTCCAGCTGTTTGAAACTACATACATTGTTAACTACAGTCAACCTACGGTGGTATGGAACACTAGAACTTATTTCTCCTAGTTAGCTGTAATTTTATATTTTTTAACAAATCTAGTGTCTATCCCACCCTTCGCCCTACCCTTCCTATTCTCTAGTATCTTCTGTCCTACTTTTCATTTCTCTAAGATCAGCTTTTTTAAACTTCCACATATGAGTGAGAATGTGTAGTGTTTAACTTTCTGTTCTTGGCTTATTTCACGTAAGATAATGTCTTCCAATTCCGTCCATGTTGCCATGAATGACAAGATTTCACTCTTTATTGTGGCTGGATAGTATTCCATAGTATCTATATACTATATTTTTTTATCCATTTATCTGTTGTTGGACACCTAGGTTGATTCCATATCTTGGCTATTGTGAAGAGTGCTGCAATAAACATGAAGTTCAGATATCTCTTTGATATTATGATTTCCTTTCCTTGGATAAATTCTCAGTAGTGATATTGCTGGATCATATGGTAGTTCTATTTGTAGTCTTTTGGGGAAACTTCATACTATTCTCCATGGTTGCTGTGGTAGTTTACGTTCTCAAAAGCAATGTATAAGAGTTTTCTTTTCTCTGCATCCTTGTCAGCTTTTGTTATTTTTTTGTCATTTTAATAATGGCCATCCTAACTGAGATGAGATGATAGCTCATTGTGGTTTTGATTTGCATTTCCCTGGTGATTAGTGATGTTGAGCATTTTTTCATATATTTGTTCATCATTTCTACATCTTCTTTTGAAAAATGTTTGGTCAGATCATTTGCCCATTTTTTAATTGAATTATCTTCTGTTTTGCTGTTGAACTGTTGGAGTTCCTTATATGTTCTGAATATTACTGAATGAAGACTCAGCAAATATTTTAGTCCCATCCTGCAGGTTGTCTTTTCACTCTGTTGATTGTTTCCTTTGTAGTACAGAAGTTTTTTGGTTTAATACAATCCCATTTGTTTATTTTTGCTTTCACTGCCTGTGCTTTTGAGGTCTTATTTATAAAGTTTTTTCCCAGACTAATGTTCTGAAGGGTTTCCCTTATGTTTTCTTCTAGTAGTTTTATCATTTGGGGCCTTACATTTAGGTCTTTGATTCATTTTGAATTAATTTTTATATAAAATGAGAAGTAGGACTCTAGTTTCATTCTTTTGCATATGGATATTCCATTTTCCCAGCATCATTTATTGAAAAGACTGTTTTTTTCCCCAAAGAATGATGTTGAAAACTTAGTCAAAAATCAGTTGGCTATAGATATGTAGATTAATTCCTGGGTTCTCTATTCTGTTGCATTTGTCTCTGTGCCTGTTTTATGCCAGTATCATGATTTTTGTTACTACAGCTTTGTGATATATTTTGATATCTGCTAGTATAATAACTCCAGCATTGTTCTTTCTGATCACAATTGCTTTGACTCTTGGGCATGGGGTGGTGGTCTTTTGTGGTTCCATACAAATTTCAGAATTTTTTTTTCTACTTCTGTAAAGAACATCATTGGTATTTTGATAGGGATTGCATTAATCTGTATTGCTTTGGGTAGTATTGTCATTTTAACAATATTAATTTTTCCAATCCATAAGCATGGGATGTCTTTCCATTTGTTTGTATGTTATTCAGTTTATTTCATCAGTTTTGTGGTTTTACTTGCAGAAGATTCTCACTTCCTTGGTTAAATTTATTCCTGGGAATTTTATTTCATTTTTATAGTTATTGTAAATGAGATTGCCTTCTTGATTTTTTTTTAAAGCTAGTTTGTTTTTTGGGTATAGAAATGCTACTGGTTTTGCTTACTAATTTTGAATCCTGAAACTTTACTGAATTTGTTTGTCAATTTTAAGCATTTTTGTAGATCCTTTAGGTTTTTCTATAAAGAATATCTTGTTGTCTGCAAACAGGGACAATTTGACTTCCTCTTTCCAGTTTAGATGCCCTTTATTTCCTTTTCTTGCCTAATTGCTCTGGCTAGGATTTCCAATACTATGTTGAATGAAAGTGGTGACAGGACATCTTTGTCTTGTTTCAGTTCTTAGATGAAAAACTTTCAGCTTTTCCTTGTTTAGTAAGATGTTAGCTATGGGTTTGTTCTATATAGACTTTATTATATTGAAGTTCTTTCCTTCTATACCTAATTTATTAAGAGTTTTTATCATAAAAGGAATCAAATGTTATTAAAAGTTTTTCTGCATCTGTTGAGATCATCATATGGTTTCTGTCCTCCATTCTACTGATATTTATGATATTTATTGATTTGCATATGTTGAGCCATCCTTGCATTCTGGGATAAATCCCACTTAATTATGGTATATTGTCTTTTTGATGTGTTGTTGTATTTGGTTTGCTAGTATTTTGTTGAGCATTTTTGTTGGTGTGTTCATCAGGGATATTGGCCTTTAGTTTTCTTTTCCATGCTGTGTCCTTGTCTGGTTTTGATATTAGGATTATATTGGCCTTGTAGAATGAGTTAGGAAGAATTTCCTCTGCTTCAATTGTTTTTGGAATAGTTTGATAAGAGTTAATATAGAGACAAGTTTATAGTAATAAGTGCCTACATCAAAAAACTAGAAATGTTTCCAATAAACAACCTAATGTTGCACCTTGAGGAACTAGAAAAACAAGAACAAACCAAACCCAAATTGGTAGAAGGAAATAAATAATAAAGATCAGAGCAGAAATAAACAAAATTGAGACTAAAAATATAAAAGATCAATGAAACAGAAAGCTGACAAACAAAATGACAAACCATTAGCTAGACTAAGAAAAAGAGAGAGAAGATGCAAATAAATAAAATCAGAAGTGAAAAAGGAGACATCATAATGGATAACACAGAAATACAAAAGATCACTAAAGACTACTTATGACCAACTATATGCCAATAAATTTGAAAACCTAGAGGAAATGAATAAATTCCTGGACACAAATACCTACCAAGATTGAACCAAGACGAATTAGAAAACCTGAATAGATCAATAACAAGTAATGAGGTTGAATCAGTAATAAAAAGTGTTCCTAAACAAAGAAAAGAAAAATGGCCTTACCACTGAATCCTATTGAACATTTAAAGAAGAATTAGTAAGAATTCTTCTCAAACTAAGCTATTAAATTTCTGATAGAGTTGTTTGTAGTGTTTCTTTATTATATTTTTAATGCTCATGCACCATAAGATTTTAATTTTATTTAAACCCAGATGGGTAATTTTTAATCTTTTTGGTGTATTGTTATAGTTTGGATAATTTTTCTTGTCAATTATTTTCTTTTCTGTTATTTCTCAAGGGTACATATACATGTGGTAACAGTGCTTAGATTTCGGAAGTCAGTCTTCATCTTTCTGCTGTCAGGAAAGTTCTGGGCAGAATGTGAGGAAGTGCCATTGTGAGAAGTTTCCCATATTGCTGGGGGAACTTTTGGAGATGAACACAGTTAGATACCAATACAGCAGGATCCAGAAACACCAGTATAATCCAAGAAAATTTCTTCAGTGATATGAGAATCTTAAGAGTTAGGAAGATAATTGTCACTCATGGAGGCCACAAGGACTGAAGTGGCCCTGGGACACAGGACAAGTCAATAGACCAACCTTGAACTTTATTCTGAGTTTTCCCTTCCCCATCCATAAAAGTTAAACCAGGACAGATCACACCAGAAAGAGGAATAGGACCATCTCTTCTGAGAAACATGGATTTGGTTTCTTTGGATCTCTATCAGAGCCTTAGGATAGGAGAAGGAGGAAATTTTCTTCTACTGTCTTCACTCTTCAGGGAATAAGCATCTGTGTTTTGGTCTGAGTCTTTGGACTCTTAATTTGACCAGCTTGAATGTCTCTAACTTTTCCCTGTTGTGAAGATTCCTGTGAGGCACATCCATGAGCATATACCTTTCTGTATTTGTTCTGTTTCCTCAGGATACATTTCTAGAAGTATAATTATAGTTCAGTGTATGTACATTTTAATTGTGCTTGATACATGTTGTCGGGCAAGTTTCTTGCTCATAAGGGCAATTATAATGATTAATCACTTATTTGATTCTCTTGTCAAATAACTTGCTCTAGTTGGCCAACAATATGTTTCTTAACTGGATAATTAAGCTGAGTCCTGGCGTAAGGGGAAAAGTGGTCCAGGAGACTGAGGCAGAGGGAATGGGATGCTAGTTCCTGGTATGGACAGTTAAAAAAGAGTGGACAATGCTGGTGGCCCAGATGCCTCCCACTCCATTTGTCAAACTTTTAAATGGAATTTGATCTAGAAACACACCCTGAATGTTACGATACCAAACTGAAGTTTGATCAACCTCTTTAAAGGAAGGGAGTTATGTATATAAAGAATGGATTATCTTTTAAAATTAAAAATTCATTTATAAGATTAAAATGTTTAAGCCTAAAACTTTGGCCCCAAAGCAAGGCAAAGTAAAAGAATACATTATATTATAAATCTGCTTTATTTAGCAATTGCAAAGAGCAAAGGCCATAGAAATCATCATAGAGAGACAGGCTCTGTACATCATCAGACTAGTCACTTGTGCTTTCACGGATAGTACAGAGGGAGTTCACAACACTTGTAAGGCACAGAGTTTTGGAGCCAGTGAAAACGAAGTGGAAGTTGTTCTGAAATAAGCTCGAGGCAGTCTTCTGCAATGAAAATGAGCAGAGATAATTTTCTTATAATGCTCAACCTCAGAGATAGAACTCTGGAAACAAGAAGTTAATAATTTAGTAACAAAGTGAAGCTCCAGTGGTGATTACATCATGATGTAAAATCAGAAGTTGACCTTCTGATGGTGAGCAATGGATGCTCAGATGGGGCAGGAATAGACAGAGAGGAGAAATAAGGGCACTAAGCATCCATCCGCAGCTCTACCTGGGAGAGCAGGGGAGACTGGAGGCCAGGAGAGGACAAGCAACATGAGGAGAGGGCTCTGCAGCCAGAGAGGGGCCTGAGGACTGTGGGACCGAGAGCTGGCGGCAGCACTTCAGTGCTTGTAGCTCTTCCTGCTGGAGGACGAGCTGGTGGTGTACTTGATGGTGGAACTGCCGCCTCCAACGGAGCTCAGGCCACCCCCAATGACTCTGCCGCTGCCGGAACTGAAGCCGCCTCCAACGCCAAGACCACTGCCATAGGAGTAGCCGCTGCCTCCGCCCAGGCCTAAGCCACCGCCGACGCCGCTGGAGCCGCCATAGCCGCTGGAGACAGTGGACTGGGTCACGGCTGTGGAGGGGAGGGGACAAGGACACAAGAAGCCACAGTGAGCTCATCCTGCCAGCCTGAGCCCAGTGAGAGGAGTGCAAGGGCACGGGAGGAGGGCAAGCAAAGGTACTTACAGATGTTGACTTGTCCAACGCCTTCGCCATTCAGCCTGCGGGGAGGAACACAAGGAGGGTGAGACCTCAGAGAGCCCTTTCCTGGACCAGTGCGGGAAGCCTCAGCGGGCAGAAGAGTCCATGGGAAACTGCTCTTTTAGTTTTCTCCCAAGAAGAGCGATTATGGCCATGGGTAGCGCGCCCTAAAGTTGTACTCAGTGCCAGGCACCTTGAAGATGGACTCAGCTGTTGGAGGAGGTCGTGTCAGTTACCCACCTGCACTCCTCGCCCTCCAGCAGCTTGCGGTAGGTGGCGATCTCCACGTCCAGGGCCAGCTTGACGTTCATCAGCTCCTGGTACTCCTTCAGCAGCCGGGCCATATCCTGCTTGGCCTTCTGCAGGGCATCCTCCAGCCCCTCCAGCTTGTTCTTGGCATCCTTGAGTGCCATCTCTCCACGCTGCTCAGCATCAGCAATGGCGGCCTGCAGGTTGGCGCACTAGGAGGGGAAAGGAATAGAAAGAAGTTGTCATCTGGTCTTCCAGAGGAGACTAACCCTGCCAGGTTCTTTTCTGGTGAAGAAAGGGCCAGGAACCCAGAATTGATGGTGAATGAGCTCTGACTCTTCCTGTCTATTGTCTTTTCATTTTGCAGGTTTTGGCTAGTCTGGTTCATTTGACAAAAACTCAAAACCTTTTTTGTGAATCACTGTGCTGGAGAATGTGGATATTTACTAATAGGAGACACTGTGGTGGACACAGACACTGGAAGAAACGGACCTGCTAGTTTGTTTGGATTGTGGTTGCCATAGTTAAACCAAGACCGTTTATGATTACCTTGTATAGATGCCACACTAACATACACAAAATTAAGTCCATCCTGAAGTGAGGCGATGAGTTGCCACATGAAACTGCTGAGACCTTGGCTTCCTCCCCTCAGAAACTCTCATCTACTTGGGCAACAATTTTCTTTGTCCTCTGTCCTTCCTCTATGCTCTCTTTCACCGTGAGCCTTGTGCAGATTTGAAACAATGTTCCTTCTGCTTTCTTGTCTGCCCTTTTCCTTTTCAATTTGTTCCTTTGCAGTTCCCAAGTCAGTCTTCCTATGGAAACACATCCAATTCCTCTAGACCAAGCTTGTCCAACCTGCAACCAACGGGCCGCATGCAGCCAAGGATGGCTTTAAATGCAGCCCAACGCAAATTCTTAAAATTTCTTAATACATTATGAGAGGATTTTGTTTTGTTTTCTTAGCTCATCTGCAATTGTTTGTGTTAGTGTATTTTATGTGTGGCTCAAGACACTTCTTGTTCTGCTGTGGCCCAGGAAAGCCAAAAGCCTGGACACCCCTGCTCTAGGCCATGTTTTTGCAGCTCTGAGCATCACGATTGGTTATCTCACATGTTTGTGTAATGCCCTAGGTAGGATCCATGTCTTCTAGCCAGGGGGTACTGACTAGGACTAGGAACTGCATAGCCTCCTCTCCCTGGTTTTGGTGAGTTCCAGGGGATTTTCCCAAATATAATTGTTGATGACTGCCTGATGACCTGAAAAGAAAATGCTTCTCTCCTCCACTGCTCCTC
The DNA here is from genome assembly GCF_030222135.1 of Aotus nancymaae. Taxonomy (NCBI): domain Eukaryota; kingdom Metazoa; phylum Chordata; class Mammalia; order Primates; family Aotidae; genus Aotus; species Aotus nancymaae. Next base: position 36,306,331 of record NW_026988428.1, read on the forward strand.
ACCGTACCTGCTTCTTGACGTGGTCGATCTCGGATCTCAGCCTCTGGATCATGCGGTTGATCTCAGAAATCTCCTGCTTGGTGTTGCGCAGGTCGTCCCCATGTCTGCCCGCTGTCACCTGCAGCTCCTCGTACTGCAGTGCAGAGGTGGAGAGAGAGTCAGTGTCTACGGGCTCTTACAGGGAGTGATGACTTTCACTAGTGTGTCATGCATGTCACAAAGTTGACCTAATGGCTTCTCCTCAAGAAACTTGAGGAAAAGTTGATGTTAGGTGGTTGCTGGATACTAAACCCTGGAGTCACAGACCATCCTCATTATGGCACCACTGCCTGCCTAGTTTCCTTAGGGAGGGAGTAGAAATGTTCTGTACCATTTTCTAAAAGTCAGCAATCAGGGGAAGCTAAAGGCAGAGAGGACTAGGCCCTTGTCTATGGCAGCTTTCCCCCTGCATTGAGTTCTTTTTCGTCCTTGACTTGGGCATGAGCTCCATAAGTATCTACTCTAATAAGTCAGGGTGCACGTCCTGTGAGAGAACCCCAGATTCCTGTCAGGGGATGTTCCCCGTGGAGTCTGCAGTCCTCTGGCATTCAGGGTGGGACACAGGGACTCCTCAGCGACTGCCCACTCCCTGCTCACCTTGGTCTGGTACCAGGACTCAGCCTCAGCCCGGCTCCTCTGAGCGATCTCCTCGTATTGGGCCTTGACCTCGGCGATGATGCTGTCCAGGTCCAGGTTGCGGTTGTTGTCCATGGAAAGCACCACGGACGTGTCTGAGACATGGGTCTGCATCTGGGACAGCTCCTGCGGAACAGAAGGCCAGAAGATCAAATTCACTTCTGACGCTCACAGAGATACCCAGCCCTAGACATCTTCTCCCCTTTGCAGACCCCATCAGAGTAAAGAGAAGGACGGTGGAGATGCTTACTGCCTCATACAAGGCTCTCAGGAAGTTGATCTCGTCTGTGAGGGTGTCTGCCTTGGCTTGCAGTTCAACCTTGTTCATGTAGGCAGCATCCACGTCCTGGGGAAAGAGCCAACAACCTGGAGTTACCTGAGCGCACCTTTCCAATCTACCCGTCTTCTAGTCTCCCTACCAATTCTCCTCTCCCAGGTGAGCAGGGACACGGAGCCACTTCTCCCCTTCTAAACCTGTTTGAACCCCGGGCTTCATCTGCTCACCTTCTTCAGAGTCACAAATTCATTCTCTGCTGCTGTGCGCTTGTTGATTTCATCCTCATATCTACAGGAAGAAAGGCACAGGACACATTTGAGCCAGTGGGTAAGATCAAACAGAAAAGCAGCCTGGGATCCAACACTTTTCCCGAATGAAATGTATTCTAATTGAGCTTTCTTGCCACAGAGAGCCTAAGAGATGATTTTTTGCTGCTACTAAATTTGTTACTTCTTTAATCTTCTCATCCTCTCATAATCATCTTGCAGGTTTGCTCCTAGGGAATAATTTGTACTTTCCATTTCCATGGATGTGGGTTGTTACAAATCCTATCCCCTTCTGGACCTAGTCACCCAATAGTCTTGAAGTGTGTGTTGCAGGAAACTGAGTCCATTTCTCCTGTTTAACTCACTTGTTCTTGAAGTCCTCCACCAGGTCCTGCATGCCTCTGAGCTCCGAGTCCAGGCGGCCGCGTTCCCCGACGATGCTGTCCAGCTGCCTCCTGAGGTTGTTGATGTACTGTTCGAACAACGGCTCCAGGCTCTGCCTCACGGTCTTGGTGCCCTGCTCCTGCAGCAGGGTCCACTTGGTGTCCAGAACCTTGTTCTGCTGCTCCAGGAACCGCACCTGGAGGGGAGGCAAGCTGGTCATTTTCCAGGCAAAGGAAGGAAGAAAGAGGTGTCTGGTACCAGGTTTCCTGGCAGGTCTGAGAGGTTCCCATGGTGCTGGGCTACTACAGTGTCATGTAGGGAGGCTCAGGCTGAGCTCTGCTCCCCCAACCCCTTTTCCTTTGCACCCCACCAATCTCACTAGGGAAATTGTCCCACAGACCATTGAAGTATTCTCCCTCTCTAAGTTATTGAACATATTAGTGAGTTTCAACATGTCTTTTCCCTCTTTTTTCAACTACAATCACAAGCATCGTTATAAAATAGCATTCATCTGGTATTTTGTGAACAGTTTTTATTATTGATAGGACCTCAGAAGAGATGTTAAATGTTGCCCAATGACTAGATTCCAGTCTTGTTTCCCGTTTGTGCAAGTGTCTCCTCTAAAACATCCTGAAGTTATGGTCATTCTTTGTTTTGAGGATTAATTAACATTTCCACATATCATATAAATATTTTAAGTCTCTTTTTCCGTAACCTAGCAAAATATCCTTTCTTTTGTTTCCAATTTTTAAAATTAGCATTTCTCCATGTTTTATACTTGTTTCTGTGTCCTTTTTTTTTTTCTTAATCCAGCCAGATAATCGTTTCCTTTTTTTTCTAAATTTTTTTCCATCTTACCCAGACCCAGAGTGTAATTTACCAGCCCATATACTCCTGGCATTTTCTCTGTAATCTCTCAGACACTTCAGAGGGAAGAGTTAACCTCTTCCCTCTGATGGCCTCAACTGTGCTTCAGGGTCATGAAAAGTTACGACTTTCCCTAGGCAGGACTGAGGACCATTCCGGAGATCTCATGGGGGAGCAATGCCCATCTCTGCAGCCTTCAGGAGCCACCTGCACCCTCTGCAGAGCTGGGCTGAGTCCCCTTCTTTCCTCTGGTCAGGGGACCCTGAGATGCCCATGGAGAGCATGGCCCTGGCTCACCTTGTCGATGAAGGAGGCGAACTTGTTGTTGAGGGTCTTGATCTGCTCTCGCTCCTCCGTCCGCACCCGCTGGATGGTGGGGTCGATTTGTAGGTTGAGAGGAGTCAGGAGACTCTGGTTGACGGTGACCTCTTGGATGCCTCCAGGGGGGCACACGGGGAAGCCGGGGCCCCCAAAGCCACCAGCAAGGCCGGCTCCACCACCCAGGCCAAAGCCAATGCCAGCTCCACCACCAAAACCAAATCCACTCCCGGCACCACCGAAGCCATAGCTGCCTCCAGCTCTGCTGCCATAGCCGCCACTGATGGCACAGCTGCCCCCTCCAATGGAGATCCTCTTGGAGCCCCCAAGGTTATAGAGACTGCGGCTGCCAAAGCCCGCTCCTCCACACGCGCCACCCAGGCCACCACTGCCCCTGGAGCGGGACACGGAGACGCTGCTGAAGCCAGAGCGGCTGACCCCAGGGAGCCTGGCTGAGCCGGCACTGAAGCCCCGGCGGCTGCTGCTGTGGCTCCTGATGGTGGTGGATGTGCTGGACATGGTTCCAGGAGACGAGAGGGCTGAAGAGTGCGTGAGAGGCTGGAGGCGAGAGGGAAGAGAAGCAGGACGAGGAATCAGGCTCCCGGCAACAGCTTATATACAGAGAGCATGGGCTGGTCCCAGTCCTGGAAGGTGAGCTTGCAGGTTGGGAAGGGCTGGGCTTTACCAACAGTGAGATCACACCCAGTTTCTAGAAAGGTATGAAATATGAAGATTGCTTTTTGGCTTCCTTTAGTCATAGAGGAATTCTCCTGCCTTCCAGCCTTGACTTGATCCTAACACAATAAGCCTGGATATACATTCACTGAAGTCATGAGTTAGTCATGTCCTCAAACAAAGGAGACAAGGAGCTGATCTTTGATAATTGTCCCCTCCTTCTTCTTCATCAGACACTCCCTGTGTGCCCCCTTCCCACACAGGTTTTCTCCTCCACTGGCACCGGCCTCACCCTCTGAGTGGGATTCTTCCTGAGGGTGTCTGGGCATTTGCTCAATGGCCTGAGTGTTTTTCCCACTGTGTCTGGACCAGTTCTTCTGGAGCTCCTGGCTGTCCTCCCTGGTGTCCTGGACATAGGAACAAGGGCTACTTTGGGGCTCTAACCCTCCTTCGTCAGACAAGAGGGACAGAGGAGTTGAGTCTGTATACCGTAGGAGCAGTATTTTCTCTGTGTGCTGTGTGATCACCTACCCATGTGGTGTTTACCTAAGATGATGGGAGCAGACATTGCTCAGGTGCCTCTGCCCTGAGACCTGACTTCTACAAAGAGTTCCTTTCCATGTCTGCATCTCTCTCCCCAGTGCTTGCTTTCCCATTGAGCTTAGTCTCATGTAAATCTGCCTTTCCAGTTGAAATTCATGGACACCTTCCCCCTCCTGTTTTGGGACATTTACATAGAGCTTAATTTAAACAACTAAAAATGAGCAGGGCAAAAATCATCAAGGAATTCACTGGATTTTTAATCTCACAGATTTTGACATTTCTTAAGAATCAAGAATCACACAGTTCAATGGGGTGTGTAGGGAAAGTCGAGGGGCCTATGGAAGCAGTGAATCATAAAAATGTGCCCTTACAAGTGTGATGATGTAACATGTCAATTCCACATTTTAATTTCTGATCTTAGTGCTTGAAATCTCGATTCCCTATACACCTTCTCAGAGGGTGGGCAGGCTGTCAAAGGCAAATGTGCCTGGTTTAGAGGGGAATGAGCTTCACTTTGTCCAGGCCATGCTCTAAGCGCTGTGTATGAGAATGGAGAGCAATCCTGGGCAACATTTTTCTATGAGAACCTACGGTTAAATGAGCAACCGTAGGAGGAAGGACAAACTCCCACACTAGGAGGAGCCTCAGGAAAGCTCTTGTTACTATTTTAAAAGCAGTCCCATTTCTCCAACATTTGGAGGGGGGACACAGCATCCAGGAGAACAGGGTGTTCCCTGTCTAAAGGAGGTGCTAACTCAGCGTCTGGCAGGAACAAGATACCTTCTCAAGACAACGGAAGCAGCTCCTCTCCCTCCACCCTGGTTGCACAATGGTTGACCAAGAATGTGCTTCCACCCAGTTCTGGGAAAGAAGTGTTCCTTCTGGCATGTGCTCCGACCCACTCTACTGTCTCGGGATAGAGGCTTCAGGCTTGGCATGAATGATGCTAGGATGGGTAAAGAGGGTTGGCAAGTCAGGTGGGAGCACTATGCATTTACCCAGTGTCCTGTGTCTGTGTCAGTGTCCTATGTCCATGGCTGCTTTTACACTGCAATGACATAGTTGAGTAGTTGCAAGAGACTGTATGCCCTGCAAAGCCTAAAATAGTCACTGCTTGTCCCCTTAAAGAAAACATTTGCCAACCTGTGGTTAAGAGCACTCTGGAGTCAGAGTGCTCAGTCTCATGACCAAGCGCCTGGGTATTCCTGTGCACTTTCTTAACCCCTTTGTGCCTTGTTTTCACACCTGTAAACTGGGAGTGAACATAATACCGGCCTCAGAGTGCTGTTGTGAGGCTTAGGTGTGATAACTAATTGAAGGTCTTAGCGTGGTGTCTGGTATATAATTTCTCACCGAAGATGAGCTAATGTCGTTATAGGAAAGTATGAAGATACTTTGTATGTGGAGGCTCACAAGAAGCACCTCGAACGAGAACACAAGGGCAGCAGCGTATGTGTGTGAGGGAGGAGGGTGGTTCAGAGAACGGTAAGAGAAATGAAACCAACATTGCAGACTTGGGCCACATTAGTAAGGACCTAGGAGGCCGTGTATAGAAATTTGCCCTGCTCCCAGAGGCCGCACGGAGCCGCAGAAAGCAGAAGAGCAACAGAATCAGAAGAGCAATTTGCAAGCTTGCAGCCGCTCTGCTGAGCAGCAGCACAGGGCAGACAGAGCTCCGCCCCGGGGGGAGGCAGCCTGTTGTCTGAGTGACTAGAAGGAAACACGGTTGGAGAGAGGATCCAACCTCTGAGTCTTTGGCAGGAGCCCAGAAGGCTGCTCTCCCTTTTCTGGAGTCAGGATCCCCCGCTCATCCTCTCCTGGGTCTCAGGCAGGATACGCACATAGCAGCACTGCCATTAATGAGCAACTTCATCAGTTCCTTTTCCAGCACTGAGTTCCTGTCTTTTTAAGTGTGGGGGTGAACTCATCCCTGAAAAAAAAATGTAGTGTAATTCATTTAGTTTGTCAGAGGACAGTTTAACTTCAACATATTATTCAATCTCAGGCTTGGCATGTGCATCAGACAGCAGCAGCAATATAAAGTGCCATGTTCAATTTCCTGACATAAGTGTATCTCCTTTTGCTAGATTTATGTGACATTCTCTAATATTTCTACTAAGTGCTTTAGAAAACATCCCCATTCCCACCTACCAGGCATGCTCTGGGAACCAAGTCCAGTGACCCCACAGAGTGAGGTCAGCTGGGAGGACTCATGAGAGGCGATGAGGGGCTTCTAAGACCGTGAAGGGGGAGCTAGAGAGGAGGAATCCTGCTGCCCCTGGAAGATCTATTTCTGATTCCACTTCTTCCCAGCCCACTCCACCACTAAAGGGTCAAGTTTGCACCTGGCTCATTTGCCATTGATTGTCTGTGTCTTTCTTTGTCCAGGTGTGGGAGGTGCCTATTGTTCCTGGCACACTTTCAGACAGCTGCCCTAGTCTGGGACCTGTTTCTTTTCTCCCCTGTGAGTCCAGCCCTCTCCACTCTGCCTCTGAGAGGGTCACGTTCATAAGCAGACCACCCCCTCTACCCCGGATGTTATTCTCAGATGAAGCCTCCCCGGTGACCATGGCTCATGTCCCATGGCGGTGCCCAGAGATGTTGTGTTTTTCTAGAGGAGCCAAGTGGGAAAGGCACAACCTTCATAAAAAGATTAGAACAAAGGGTGATGGTTCAGTCAACTATGTGAGAGAAACCAAAGCATGCAGTGTGAGTAAGCAGGATGGCAGCCAGCCTCCTCCCCAGGGGGACTGCTGAACCCAGCCTCTTCCCTCTGCCGGAGAGCCTCCCTTTAGGTGGAAGCTGTCTCTGATTGCCTTGGAATGCAGAATGCCTTTGTTCCAGGCTCAGGGATTAACCTGCACTTCTCGAGTTGTTCCCAGTGTGGAGGGAGGGCAGGAGGGAGCTCCCGAAGCCTGAGCTCATGGAAACTCTGCCTCAAAGAGGATTTGTACAGGCGTTCTGCCTCCCAGGGTGGAGTTGGCAGATGAGAATGAGGGAGAGGCTATTGTCATCATCATCATCAAAAGCTCTAGACTCAGTGCCTAATCCTGCAAGCCACAATGCAGGATGATGCTGTTCAGAGGGAATCCCAGTAAGCCAGGCCTGTGCCTAGGGAGCACCCACAGAAAGAGAAACACCTGCAGCCACATGTGTAAGCAACGTAGACAGCAGCACGAAGGCTTCTATGGCAGACCTAGTGGTTCAGAAAGCCTTGAAGCCCTCAAAATTGTATTACTTAGTAGTTACGTTGTTTATGAATACGCAATATGCCCTTAGCTCTGGAGCTTCGCTCTGTTTCTCAATTGTCACACACATAGTCCGTGTATTTTTTTTGCACAGAACACTGACAGAATTGCATATCTGAACATGATTCCTGAGTGGCTTTCTCTATAGCTGCAGGAAGAATCACAACTCCATTTTCCAGTGGGATGGGGCTCTACCTCAGATCCACTGTGGAGACCAGAGGTCACTGGAATAAAGTTTTGCACAGGCCAACCAGCGCCTAAAAGTGCGATCCCAAATCCCCAGATGTCACTCCATGTGACTTTCCCGTTGAGGATACATCAAGAACCTCTTCTTCACAGACTTGAGGGATGGAGGGAAGCATCGTAGCTGCCACTTCAACCATCAAAAGTAGATTATATGCCAGGAGTGGTGGCTCACCCCTATAATCCCAGCACTTTGGGAGGGCAAGGTGGGTAGATCACTTGAGTCTAGGAGTTTGAGAGCAGCCTGGGCAACATAGTGAGACCACATCTCTACTCTCTACAAAAAGTACAAAAATTAGTGGGGCATGGTGGTGCACACCTGTAGTCCCAGCTGCTTGGGAGGCTGATGTGGAAGGATTGCTTGAGCTCAGGAACCAGAGGTTGCAGTGAGCTATGATCATGCCACTGCACTTCAGCCTGGGCAACAGAGCAAAACCCTGTCTCAAAAAACAAAAAGTAGATTTTTACAAGGAGTCTGGAGTGAATTGGAAACAATCATTAGCCTACAGGAATGATGGATGTTCTGTGCTTTGAAAGGCACATATTGATTGTTTGTTCAATTACAGAAATGACTCTGATGGCTCCCTATACATTGAGTTTGGCGCATGTTCATATAAAATCTAGTTACTGAGTAACACATCTGCATGTGTTCAGTCCGTCTTGACTCACATTGTGCATGCTGGTATTGGGTAAGTAGGTGCACGAGGTTGTTTACATCGTTGGAAAGTGCACAACTGGGCTGGGCACTACAGGCATATTTGGAAGAAGGAGACAACTTTTGGCTTTCCCGATCCATGTGGGGACACTAGTTAGAGAAGAAAGAGCAGTGTGTATCTCATGAATGAGGCATTTTGATGATCGGAGACAAGAAGGGATGGTGGAGGTGCAGAGAAGTGCTTTAGAGAAGATGTGAAGGTGGGGAAGGGACAGGCTGCACAACAGGATGGAGCAGGGGTCCTCCTCGGTGAGCAGGGGACAGTGCACGGGTGAAGCACCAGCCTCTCCTTCTGTCATGTGGCCAAGGTTCTTTTTAAGAACAGGGTTGAAAGGAGCCATGCCAGCATTCCAGAGGGACCAGTAAAATCTCCAAGGAGAGTTTCCAATGGGCTGGTTTCCTCTTCTCTCCACTGCCTTCCCCGGTTCCCATCTCCCTTCTTATCCCATCTCCACTTTGAACTCTGGTTTCTACTTCCTTGTCACTGCAGGGCTCACCTCACCATACTGTGTAATTTTTTAAAAAACGTAGATGGGAAAAAATACTCCAACTATCCCCCAGTGACTACCCAGGGTACTTGGCTTAAATAATGTGAAAGATAGGATGAAGTGCAGTCTTACAGAGGGATGTCTCACTCCATCGGCCTTCTGGTCACACACCCTTTATTTCAGGAAAATATCTGGTTAATTCAGAAAAATACTTCAGGGAAGATATCTGATTAATTATGAGGTAATAAGTAATTCCTCCAAATTTGGAATGATTTGGAGTAACTCCCACCTGTAAAATTTACTTTGAAATCATTTTACTCTTAGAGTACAGATACCCTAGAAAGCAAACAAGTCTCCTCTGAGATTTCTGGCATTTTATGACTGGTTCCTCTGTTAATCTTGCATAATTTCACTTTAAGCCTAGAGGCAGGATTAGCGACAGATCATTGATATTCTGGCAAAAGTCTGTGGAACTCATGTTGCAAGTGAGGCCTCAGAGGGATCTGATATATTTAACTTCCTTCTCCTTTTCCTTTGCCCTTTCCTCAGCTGTTTCAGACAGATAGCCTGGATTTTTCCAGATAGACAAAGAAGAACACACAACATGGCTAGGAAAGTTTGGACCTTGTGGCAGAAACTACTGGTTAATCCACCCACAGGGAGGTTCCATTGCCAACACATGTCTTTCTTTCCTATCTCCACTATAGGAAGAGGAAAAGTGAAATTTTCTTTCTCTCTTTATTTTTACTTTATTTCATATCACTTCATTTCATTTTTTAGAGATGAGAGTCTTGCCCTGTTCCATGGCTTGGAGTACAGTGGCGCGGTCATGGTTCACTGCAGCCTCCAACTCCTGGGCTCAAGTGATCCTCTGGTCTTAGCCTCCCAAAGTGCTAGGATTAAAGGGAAGCTCCACCATGTCCAACCTCTTTCTCTTTTTAAGAAACCAGTTTTATTCATTGAGGTAGAATTTATATACAGTGAAATGCACAGCTCTCAAGTATAGAGTTCAATCTATTTTGAAAAATCCATGCACCTCTATAACTCACACGCTATCAAGATACAGAATATTACTATTACTCCAGAAAATTATTTTGTGCACCTTCCCTATGAATCCCACTGCATCAAGCAAACACTGATTTGATTTTTCCCCGAAAGAATCATATGGTGTATACATACTGCATGTGCCATGTATATACATGGTGTGTGTGTCTGGCTTTTTACACTCAACAAAATGTTTTTGAGATTCATCCAGGTTGTTGTTCATATCAATAGTTCATGCTTTTTTACAGCTGAGTGGTGTGCTATTGTATGAATATACCACAGTTTGCTTACTCATTCCTACAGATGAGTTCCTGGGATATTTCCAGTTTAGCCTTACTGTCAATAAAGCAGTTATGAACATATTTGTGAGTATTTCTGCAGGCAAATGTTTTCATTTTGCTTAAATAAATACCTAGATATTGAATTGTAACATCAAGGGTCAACATGTACTAGTTTTCCAAATTAGTTGTACAATTTTTTTTTTTTTTTAAGATGGAGTTTCGCTCTTGTTACCCAGGCTGGAGTGCAATGGTGCGATCTCAGCTCACCGCAACCTCTACCTCCTGGGTTCAAGCAATTATCCTGCCTCAGCCTCCCAAATAACTGGGACTACAGGCGCGCGCCACCATGCCCAGCTAATTTTTGTATTTTTAGTGGAGACGGGGTTTCACCATGTTGACCAGGATGGTCTCGATCTCCTGACCTCGAGATCCACCCGCCTCAGCCTCCCAAAGTGATGGGATTATAGGTATGAGCCACTGCGCCTGGCCAGTTGTACAATTTTTTAAAAATAGACTTTATGAACAACTTCAGATTCATAGCAAAATTTAATGGAGGGTACAAAGAGTTCTTTTCCCCCAAACACACATGCATAGCTTTCTCATTATCCACATTCACCACCAGAGTGGCACATTGGTTACAACTGGTGAAACTACATTGGTGTGCCATTATTATTCAAAGGTCATAGCTTACATTAGAGTTCACTTTTGGCTTTGCACATTCTATGGGTTTTTAAAAAATGTATAATGATATGTATACACCATTACAGTATCATACAGAATTGCTTCACTGCCCTAAAAATCCTCCTGTTCCACTTATTCATCCCTTCTTCCCCCATAACCATTGACAGTCACTGAGCTTTTGATGGTCTCCATAGTTTTGCCGTTTTCAAAATGTCATATAGTTGGAATCATACAGTATGTGGCCTTTTCAGATTGGTCTCTTTCACTTAGCAATATGCATTTAAGGCTCCTCTATCCCTGTTCATGGCTTGATAGCTCATTTTTTTTTTTTAGTGCTGAATAGTGAAATTCTATTGTCTGGGTGTACTGCAGATTGTCTATTTATTCACCCACTGAAGGACATCGTGGTTGCTTCCAAGGTTTGAAAATTAGAAATAAATTTGCTATAAATATATATGTGCAAGTTTCTATGTGGGCATTAGTTTTCGATTTATTTGGGTAAATATGAAGGAGTGAAACTGCTGGATTATGTGGCAAAAGTATGCTTACATTTGTACAAAACTACCAAACTGTCTCCCAAAGTAGCTATGCCATTTTGCATTCCCACCAGTAATGAACAAATGTTCTGTTGGCTCCATATTTTCACCAGCACCTGGCATTGTCAGTGTTCTGGATTTTGGCTATTCTAACAGGCATGTACTGATATCTCATTGTTGTTTTAATTTGTATTTCCCTGATGACCTATGATGTTGAAAATCTTTCATATGCTTACTTATTATTTGTGTTATCTGCATTGGTGATGTGTCTGTTGAGGATTTTGGTCCATTTTATAATCAGGTTGTTTCTTATGGTTAATTTTAAGATTTATCTGTGTAGTTTGGATAAGAGTCCTTTATCAGATATGTCTTTTGCCAATATTTTCTTCTAGTCTGTGGCTAGACTTCTCATTCTTTAGGCACTGTGTTTTGCAGAACAGAAATTTTAATTTTAATGAAGTCCAGCTTATCAATTATTCCTTTTATGGATCATGTCTTTGGTGTTGTATCTAAAAAGTCATCACCATACCCAAGGTCATCTAGGTTTTTTCCTGTGTTATCTTCTAGGAGTTTCATAGTTTTGCATTTTACATTTAGAGCTATGGTCCATTTTGAGTTAATTTTGTGGAGAGTGTAAAGTCTGCATTGAGATGCATTTGCATGTAGGCATTCAATTATTCCAATACCATTGTCTTTGCTCCATTGTATTGCTGTTGTTTCTTTGTCAAGGACAGTTAACTATATTTGCGTGGGTCTAATTCTGGGCTTTCTGTCATGTTCCATTGACCTATTTGTGAATTTGTTCACCAAAACAACGTGGTCTTGATTACTGTAGACTCATTGTAAGTCTTGAAGTATTGACAGTCCTCTGACTATGTTCTTCTTCAATATTGTGCTGGGCTATTTTAGGTCTTTTGCTTCTTCATAAGACTTAAGAATCCATTTTTTGTTCTACACAAAATGACTTGCTGAGATTTTGATTGGGATTGTGTTGAATCTATAGATCAAGTTGGGAAGAACTGACATCTTGTTAATATTCAATCTTCTTATCCATGAACATGTAATATCTCTCAATTTATTTGGTTCTTTGATTTCTTTGATCAGAGTTTGTAGTTCTCCTTAGGTGGCTATGTATATATATATTTTTGTTAGATTTATACCAACTATTTCATTTCTGGAGGTACTAATATGCATAGTATGATGTTTTTAATTTCAAATTTCAATTATTCATTGCTAGTACATTGGAAATTGATTGACTTTTTATATTAGCCTTGTATCATGCAACTTTGCTGTAACATTTGTAAGTTTTTGTAGTTTTTTGTTGCATCTTTTTTCTACATAAACAGTTATGTCATGTGATCAAAGTTTTATTTGTTCCCTCCCAATTTGTATAACTTTTATTTCCTTTTCTTGTCTTATTGCATTAACTAGGACTTCCAGGTATTTTGAAAAGTAGTGATGAGAGGGGACATTCTTGCCTTGTTCCTGATCTTACCGGGAAAGCTTCTAGTTTCTCACCATTAAGTACAATCTTAGCACAGATTTTCTGTAAATGTTCTTTATCAAGTTGTAAAAGTTCCCCTCTCCTCCAAGCTTGCTAAGAGTTTGTATTATAAATGGTGTTGAATATTGTGAAATTGTTTTTCACAATACACCCATTGACATAATCATGTGTTTTTTTTCTATAGCCTATTGTTGTGATTGACTACATTAACTGATTTTCAAATGTTGAACCAGTCTAACACGCATGGAATGAATGTCACTTGGTCATGGTACATAATTCTTTTTATGCATTGTTAGATTTGATTTGCTAATATTTTATGGGGGATTTTTACAGCTATGCTTATGAGAGATAATGGTCTGCAGTTTTCTGTTCTTGCAATATCTTTGTCTTGTTTTGGTATTAGGATGATGCTGGCTTCATAGAATGAGTCAAGACGTGTTCTCTGTGTTTCTATCTTTGAAAAGAGATTGTAGAGAATTGGTTCAATTTCTTCCTTAAATGTTTGGTAGAATTCACCAGTGAACCCATCCAGGCCTGGGTGGGTAAATAAATAACTTTTGGAAAATTATTTATTATTCGTTCAACGTCTTTAGTCTATTTTTTTTTTCTTGTGTAAATTTTGTGTGAATTTTAGCAGATCACGTCTTTCAAAGAATTGGTTCATTTAATTTAGGTTATCATATTTGTGGGTGTAGAATTGTTTATAATATTTCTTCATTATCCTTTCAATGGCCATGGAATATATAGTGATGTCTATTTATTCATTTCTGATATTAGTAAATTTGTGTCCTTTCTATTTTTTTCTTAGCCTGGCTAGGAGCTTATCAATTTTATTGATCACTTTTCATTTCACTAGTTTTCTCCATTAATTTCCTGTTTTTAACTTCATTGATTTATGTGCTAATCTTTGTTACTTTTTCTTCTACTTATTTCAAATTTAATTTACTCCTTTTTTTCTAGGTTCCTAAGGTGGAAGCTTAGATAATTGATTTTGGATCTTTCTTCTTTTCTAATATATGCATTCAGTGATATAAATTTCTCTCTAAACACTATTTTTGTTGTGTCTTATAAATTTTGATGTCATATTTTCATTTTCATTTAGTTCAAAATATTTTTAAATGTATGTTCAGATTTCTTCCTTGACCCATGTGTTATTCAGAAGTGTATTGTTTAATCTCCATGTATTTGGAGTTTTTTGTTTCTTTTTTTTTGAGATGGAGTCTCGCTCTGTTGCAGGCTGGTGTGCAGCGGCATGATCTCGGCTCACTGCAACCTCTGCCTACTGAGTTCAAGCGATTCTCCTGCCTCAGCCTCCTGAGTAGCTGGGATTATAGGCACGTGCCACCACACCCAGCTAATTTTTATATTTTTAGTAGAGAAGGGTTTTCACTATGTTGGTCAGGCTGGTCTCGAACTCCTGACCATGTGATCTGCCCGCCTTGGCCTCCCAAAGTGCTGGGAGGCATGAGCCACTGTGCTGGCCATATTTGGGGATTTTTAAACTATCTTTTCGTTACTTATTTCTAGCTTACTTCTATTGCAATCTAAGAGCATACATTGTATGATTTATTTTTTAAAAAAATTTTAAGGTGTGTTTTATGACCAGAATGTAGTTTATCTTGGTGAATGTTCTATGTGAATTTGAGAAGAATGTGTATTCTGCTCTTGTTTGATGAAATATTCTAAAGATGTCAATTATATCGAGTTGATTGATGGTGTTTTTGAGTTCAACTATGTTCTTACTGATTTTCTAATAAAAAATCAATATAAATATTTTCTAACACAAAATAGTGTTGAAGTCTCTGATTAGAATAGTGGATTCATCTGTTTCTCCACCCCACTCTATTGGTTTTTGCCTCACATATTTTGATGCTCTGTTGTTAAGCACATATGCATTAAGGATAGTTATACCTTGGAATTAAGGATTGTTATTGACACCTTTATCATTAGGTAATGCCCCTCTTTGTTGCTGGTAATTTTCCTTGCTGCGAAGTCTGTCCTGTCCAAAATTAATACAGCTGCTCCAGCTTTCTGTTAATTAGTGCTAGCATGGTATGTCCTTTCTCCATGCCCTTACTTTTAATCATATATGTCTTTATATTTTAAATGGATTTCTTTTAGAAAGTGTACCGTTGCCTTTTGATTTTTGATGCATTCTGACAATCTATATCTTTAAATTGGTACATTTAGACCATCATCATTTAAAGTTGTTATTGATATATTTAGATTAATATCTACCATATTTCTTACTGTTTTCTAGTTATTGCCCTTGTTCTTTCTTCCTTGTTTGCCTCTCACTCTTTTTTCACCTTTTGTGGTTTTAACTGTGCATTTTATATGATTCTATTTTCTCTCCTTTTTAGTATATCGGTTATACATTTTGTTTTTCTTTTTTTTTTTACCTCTTCCAGTGGTTGCCCTAGAGTTTGCAGTATACATTTACAACTAATCCAAGTCTACTTTCAAGTAACACTATACTGCCTCATGAGCATTGCAAGTGCTTTGTAATAACCAAGTACAGTTGATCCTTGAACAACATGGGTTTGAAGTTCATGGATCCACATATATGTAGAATTCACGAGATGTAAAATTCAAGTACTATGAAGGGCCAACTTTTCATGTAGAGGGTTCTACAGGTCTGACTGTGGGACCTGAGTATGCTGGGATTTTGGTATATGTGCAGGGTCCTCAAATCAACCTCTGGTATATACCAAGGGGTGACCATATTGCTGATTCCTCCTTCTCAGGTATTATTGCTGTCATTCATTTGACTTATACATAAGGTATAAACATTGAAGACATTGTTGCTATTATTATTTTGAATGAACATTTATCTGTTAAATCTTATTTCTTCTCTAATGTTTTTCCTTTCTTTATATAGATCCGAGTTTCTGACCTATATCATTTTCTTTCTCTATGAAGAGCTTCTTTTAACATTTCTTGCAAGGCAGGACTACTGGCAACAAATTCTATTAATTTTTGTTTGTCTTGAGAAAGTCTTTATGTTTTTTTCACTTTTGAAGGATAATTTAGCAAGACATAGAATTCGGTGCTGGTGTTCCCTCGCCAAGCAGTAAATATTTCCACTCCAGTCTTTTCTTGCTTACATGGTTTCCGCGAGGAAGTGAGATGTAACCCTTGTCTTTGCTCCACTATAGATACGCTGTTTCTCCCCCATAGCTTCTTTCAAGATGTTTTGTTCTCTATCTTTCATTTTCTACAGTTTGAATATAATATACACAGATGTCTTTTTATGCCTGACATTAATTTTTGGAAATTCTCAGTCATTACTGTCTCCAATTTTTTTTTGTTCCTTTCTCTATTTCTTCTTCTAGTATTTCCTTTACATAAGTTACATCTTTTCTAGTTGCCCTCAGAGTTCTTGAATATTCTGTTCTTTTTTTCTGTCTTTTTTTCTTTTTGCTTTTCAGTTTTGAAAGAATTGAAAAAACAGTTCTATTGACATATCTTCAAGTTCAGATTCTAACGTCAGCTCTGTCTAGTCTACTAATGAGTCCACCAAAGGCGTTCGTCATTTCTGTTATAGTGTTTTTATCTCTAGCATTTTTTTTATTCTTAGGATTTCTATCTCTCTGCTTTCATTACCCATCTGTTCTTGCATGTTGTCTACTTTGTTCATTTGTGCTCTTAGCAGGTTAATCACGGTTGTTTTACATTCCTGATCTAATAATTCCAACATCCCTGCCGTGTCTGAGGGTGGTTCTGGTACTTCCTCTGTCTTTTCAAACTGTGTTTTTTGCCTTTAAGTATGCTTTGTAATGTTTTTTGTTGAAAATGGGTGGAAGAAACTGATAAATAAGCTTTTAATAATGTAGTGGTGAGGTATGAGGTGAGAGGAGGTATTCTGTAGACCTGCGATTAGGATTAGGTCTCGGTCTTTTGGTGAGCCTGTGCCTCTTGACTGTGAACTTCACAAGTGCTTTTTTCACCTCTTTAAGAAAGGACAGCATAGCTACAGGGAGCTAGAGTTGGGTATTTCCTTTCTCCAGGTAGACTAGGCTCTGAAAAAACCTCAGCAGGTTAGGCTGTGGTTAGTTTTTCCTGAGGGCAGACTGCCTTAAGAACAGAATGCTCTGGCTATTTCAAAATGGTTCTTTGTCTGCTCCCCCTACTGGAAGTGTGAGATTTTTCTAACATTTTCTCTGAGACTGGGCTCCCCTGGAATTTTCAACACTCAAACTTACCCACACAGAGCCTCCGGCAATTTATCAATTACAACTGAGGGTTTTCTACCCAAATTCTGGTTCCTGTGGAGATTTCTGCTCTAGTAAGTTGGGATTCTCTGTAATTGCCTCTTTAACTCTCCAGGTGGGGGGCAGTGGCTTGCCCTGTAACCTCAGTTCTCTGACAGATGAAGAAGAGTTGCTTCTTTTCATTTGTTCAGTTTTTTACTTTTTGTCAGAATGTAGTGATGACTTTCAACCTCCTGATGTGCCACGCCCCAAACTAAAAGTCCCTCTGATCTCTCTTGCTCTCTAAGTTAGAGCTGAGGTTTTCTAACCTTTGTTTCCCCTCTCTGGTGATACCTGCTCCACTGAGCTCCCATGGATCACCATCAAAAGATCAATGGTCATTGTCACACAGATATGCAAACGTCCTTCTCATGCTCCCATCTTATTACAGATATATGAGTCTGCCATAATTCTGAGATGAAAATGACATATGCCCCCCTAAAATCTGAAGCTCAATCTGGGTCCAGCTGCAGAGGAGGAGTCATGTATTCAATTAGCAACAGTCCTGCCCATCATAGCTACTCTCAGGAGTTCCCGTCCGAAAAATAAGTTGTCCTTATCTTCTCTTGCAGTGTCTCTGAATGGCGTGTGACGTACCCTCTGATGCAGTCTGCATTTTTGCACTGCTTTTCTCTGCTCTCTTTGCCTTCTTTTGTTCCGTTGAGTAAAGCAGATTGAGAATATGAACATTTTCTGTCAGATTGCATTGCTGACCATGTGCTGGTTTAGAAACATTCTCACCCCACAAACATTCCTTATCTTCGGGGAACTGCCCCATTCTACACCGACAACTCACCGTGCTCCACACCCTACTCTGTCGGTCAACATTGTGTGATTCTGTAGGACACTCTGGCTGGACGATCGCCAATGTTGTACAAGCCCCAAAAGCTGTTAGGACAATTTCCCAGTGTGCCAGGCAAAGTCTGTTCTCCCACCCAGCTGAAAAGCTCCAGGACAGCAGGCTGCTGGCAGGGTGCCTCACCAGCCTTGAGTGAAGCCCAGACCCTTACCCAGCTCTGAGAGGCCAACTAGATGCCAGCTGGCTTGAGACTTGGAGCAGGCATTGCCATCCCAGTCACTTGTGAACAGTGTTGTTCAGAAAAAAGAGAAAATGCCCAGTTAAATTTACATTTCAGATTAACAAAAAAAAAAAATATAGAGTAGGCACGTTCCACATGCTGCATGGAACATACTTATACTGAAAATTATTCATCGTTTATCTGAAATTCAGTCTGAACTGCACATCCTATATTTTTGTTTGCTAAGTCTGGCAACCATGTCTATAAAGTCATTCTGCCTTTATCTGGAACCACAGACAAGAGCACAGGTCATTGGGCTACTGCTTTGAATTTCTCCTGTAAGGTGCCGACAATAGACAAGGACCAAGCTTAAGACCTTTCCTCCAAATCATCCCCCTTAACTAACCCATAGGCTGCTTAGAAGTTTTGTTCCATTTCTAAATATTTTTGAATTTTTGAGATATATTTTCTTGCTGATTTCTAATTTAATATGCCATGATCATAGAACATAGTCAGTATGTTTTCAGTATTTTGAAGTGTATTGGGACTGTTTTACGGCTTAGCATATCACTTACCTTTGTGAATGTCCTAAGTACACTTGAGAGGAATGTGGTTGTGGGTAGTGTTTTGTAGTACTTTGTATATTCTGAATACAATTTCATATATATAAATGACATTTATATATATACAAAATTTTCCAGGGCTGTGGCTTATTGTTTTGCTCTCTTCATGTTGTTTTGTGAGCAAAAGTTTATCAATTTTTTTAAGGTAAGCTTTTTTTTATCCTGTTTAAGAAATCTTTGCCTACCCTCAGGCCATAAAGATATCTTCTGTTTTCTTCTGAATAAATTATTGTTTTACCGTTCACATATAGGACTATAATACAACTGAAATTGATTTTTGTCTATGGTATGAAGTAGAAATCACAACACATTTTCCCATATAGGCAGCCAACTAATCCTGCACCATTTATTGAAAAGACTATCCTTTCTCTATTGCACTGTAATGGTACCTTTGTTGTAAATCAATTGAGTCAATATGTAGTTTGCTTCTAGATTTTATATACTATCTCATAGGTCCATTTGCCAATCATTTCCCCAGTACCACACTTTCTTAATTACTATAACTTTATAATAAGTTCAGTATCTGGAACTATAAGTCTTCCAACTTTGTTCATCTTTTTTAAAAATTAAATTAATTTTAATTTAATTTTAAGGTCTGGGATACATGTGCAGAATCTGCAGATTTGTTATATAGGTAAACATGTGCCATGGTGGTTTGCTGCATCTATCAACCCATCACCTAGGTTTTATGCCCCACATGCATTGGCTGTTTATCCTGATGCTCTTCCTCCCGCCCAGCCCCTTTGACAGGCCCCAACATGTGTTGTTCCCCTCTCTCTCTGTGTTTTCTCACTGTTCAGCTCCCACTTATAAGTGGGAAGATGTGGTATTTGGTTTTCTGTTCCTGCATTAGTTTGCTGAGGATAACAGCTTCCAGCTCCATCCATGTCCCTTCAAAGGTCATGATTTCATTCCTTTTTATGGCTGCATAGTATTCTGTGGTGTATACATATCACTTTTTCTTTTACCAGTCTGTCATTGTTGGGCATTTAGGTTGGTTTCATGTCTTTGCTATTGGGAATAGAGCTGCAGTAAACATACACGTGCATGTATCCTTATAAAAGAATAATTTATATTCTTTTGGGTATATACCCAGTAATGAGATTCCTGGGTCAAATGACGTTTCTGATTCTAGGTCTTTGAACACTCATCACATTGTCTTCCGCAATGGTTAAACTAATTTACATTACCACCAACAGTGTAACAGCTGTTCTTTTTTTAAGGTTGTTTCAACTATTTTAGCTCCTTTTCATTTCCTGTCTTAGTTTGTTTTTTGCTGCTATCATGGAATAGCTGAGACTGGGTAGTTTAAAAAAACAAAAATTTGTTTCTCACTATTCTGGAGGCTGGGAAGTTTAGGATCAAGACACTGATAGATTTGGTTGTCTGATGAGGGCTACATCCTCTGGAGGGAAGGAATGCTATCTCCTCACAGAAAAGCAACCTAACTGAAACCTATGTGAAGCCTCTAACCTCTTGAAGGTGCCATTTCTTAATACCATTCCAATTTTGGAGGCAACACATTCAAATCATAGCATTTCAATACAAATTTTAGAATAGATTTATCAATTTCCACAAAACATCTACTAAAATTTGATTGAAATTGCAGTAAACCCATAGTTCAATTGGGAGAAATTGATGTATTTACAATATTAAGTTTTCCAATCCACGAAGATATTATATACCTTTGTTTATTAGGTCTTCTTTAATATTTTCAATAGGATCATTTTAGTTTTTTGTCTTATACAAAATAAAGATTGTCTTCAATGTTTGGTTATTTCTAGGTATTAGATTTTTTAATGCTTCTAAAAATATCTTTCAAATTCCATTTCCTAATTGTCGTTTTCTAGTTACAAAAATATAATTAATTTTTGTATGTTGATTTTTTGGTGACCTTGATAAACTCACTTATTAATTCTAGTAGTTTGTAGATTATTTTGATTTTCTGTATACACAGTTATGTCATATGTGAGCATCTGCAGTTTGCTTTCCTTCTGATCTTTAAGATGCTTGTTTCTTTGTCTTGCCTTATTGCAATGGCTAAGATCTCCAGTATAAAGTTGAATAATTGTGGTGATAATAGTTATCCTTACCCTCTTCTTGCTCAGTGGAAAATTTCATTTACTATTAAGTATAATTTTTTTGGTTTTTTGGTGGCCATTTGATTTCTCTCCCTTTATTCTATTAATTTTGTGTATTACATGATTTTTAAAATGTTAAACCATCTTGACTGCACTGATGTTTGACTGCTGATAACTTCTAAGCAAGCCCCTTTCCTCCCTCTCCTCTTATGCTCATACCTTGAAAAACTGTTAAGAAAACCCAGGTGTTCCTTCCTTTGGCACTGATAGCAACTTGCAACTTCAAACCACATTCAGGCCCCACCCCTAACAATCATAAAAAAACTGATGCCATAAAAACCCTGCTCACCCAGGCTACTTTTGGAATGGCTTGGAAGTCTTGCCTTGCTTTCCTCAGAACGCCTTATTATTTGAGTTAAATACCTATTCATCCCCTCTTGGAGTGTGTGTGTGTGTGTGCATGCGTGCATGTGTGTGTGTGTTTGTGATGTCATTAGTCTCAATAGCTACAAAAAATCGTGGGTGATTGTCCATCTTGCCTCTGGAAGGTGGTCATGATGATTGGCACTGTGATCCTGCTAGATGTCTGAGTGATGACTGCTCCCACCTTTCCTTTCTTGCTTTGGCTTGTAGTCTGCCTCTGCTGTCTGACTCTGGGCTGCTGCTTCTGACTAGTGGGCTCTTTGAGTTGTGCTGCTGCCTGCTGGCAAACTTGGACTTTGAGCTGTGTTGCTTTGCACTGCATTTGCTGAGTTCTGCTAAGCCTCTGTTATGGATTTAACTGACCCAAGTCAGAAGTGTCAAAAATTGGCATTTGGGGAAAAGAAGTAAGGGGTTGGGACCCTCCTTGAGGAGGCCCTAGGTCATATTCCTCGGCCCAGATCTATCTTTATGTCCCATATTGAATTGTGTTTCTTGATTCCAGCGTAAACTGGGACTGATGCTAAGCTCAGGGCTTTTACCCCATGACTATTGGTTGTGTGTATCAAGCAGGTGCTGGCCCTCATTCTGTGGAGTTCTCAGGGAAAAGACTAATATGTGTTCCCTTCAGGTGGTCACTCATGTGGAAGAAGAGCAGTTACTATGTGGCATGTTGAAGCCACGCTCCTAAAAACAGATGGCTTACTAGAGCCCTGTACGATGCCTTGGCTGCTATTGCTGCTGCTGCTGCCACCACCTATGCCTTTGTTACCAGAAAAGATCCTCATCTTCTGTGTTATAGGGAAAAATGCACATGGCACAGCCTAAGGGTTAATTCAACTATTTCCATGGGGGAGGCTTTGAACCTTGAGGCTCTTTGGAGGAATAAACGTATAAATATGAGCAGAGACTCTCCTGCCAAATTATATTCAGAAACCACAAAAGAGAGAGAGAGACAGAGAGACAGAGAGAGAGACAGAGAGAGAGAGAGAGAAACCTGGAAACAGGGAGAAGAAACAAAAAATTAAAACAAAGGTTCATAATTCGATGCAATGGAAATCCAAAACTCACTAAAATAATTTATACACCTAAAAGGTAAAAAGGTGTGCAGATTATCTTGGTGTCTCCACCACATAAACTCTGAATGTACTTTCACATCTGCTGAAATACAATAATTGACAATTCTTCATACCCTTAATCCATACTGAAGCTCAAATTATATTTATACCTGGGGATCCTATTAAATTTAAACAAGGTATCCCTGTAATATCAGGGAAGTTATTAAACACAAAATACAGAACAAACAGGTATGCCTCACCTTAATTAGCAAAACTACTGACTTGCTTAAATTTCCCATGATCATAGCATCCTCTAAAGTCTCCCATGGTGGGCATGGACAGTTTGACCCAATAAGTCATAAATTAAAATTAAATCAAGTCCTTGTCATTTATAAATTGGTTTGACAAAATGGGACACCTTGGGCCTCCCCAATCCCTAGTTAAAATAGTTAATATGCCCTAATGTAAATTAAAACAGGACCTTCAAGGAGTGAATCCCATTAAATAGGATCTATTTAGAGAAGAGTTGGTTATATCTATTGTTTTTTTTTCCATCAACAACCTAATTTGACCTATTTTTAAACTTGGGAAAAATGAATGATGCCTCACAGTGGATTACCACAACCAACAATGTCATGGTCACACCTACTAAGGCTCCATATCCAGTATTACGGAAATTATTGACTTATCCAATCAGTAGCTGGTAGATATTTTCTTCTTACAGATTTGGCTAATAATATTCTGTTGAGTGCCCATTGCAACAGCCTCTCAGTCACAACTTACTTCACCCCCAAGGGAGCACGACACAGCTTTCCCAGATACTCAGGCAGTACCTCAGCATCCCTGCCATAGCATGCAATTTTTGCAGTTAAGTTCTTAACTACATCTGACTTTCTCCTCCAGGAGCACAGATATAATTAACATTGATGAATCCTCCTCCAAAGAGATGCATTTGATACACTCATTTGGGACATACAGATACCAAGGAGCTCAGAAAAAAAAGGATGTGCCATTGTCCCACAGGTCATGGAAAGTCCTGCCACCTCCATTAAATTTCAGAAATTATTTGGTAAACCAAGAGCTACTCCATCCCTGACACTGTCAAAAAAGCAGCTATTGAGCATCTTAGCACCCACAATATTAAAATAGGCCCAACATCTTTTAGGTCTTTTGAGGTTCTGAAGGCAACATATTCTTCATTTGCAAATGTTACTTAAGCCCATATATGCTGCTACTTGCAAATCATCCCACCTTGCATAGGTCCTTCTTCGACAAAAGGCTCTAAAATCTGTCTAAATAGCAGTACAATGCACACTCCCATCATTAATGCCTCCAGAGACTCCTTCATTGTAGAGATGTTACAATCTCTGTGCTCCTTGGAGTCTCTGAGCCACCCTTGACAGTCACTTTCCCTTAAATGTTATCTCATTCTCCCTGTGGATCATCAAAAGAACCAATCACATCTGGGTAGATTGAACCTCATGGTATCTGTAGGCTGATTGTGAACCTAGAAAAAACAATTCTGCACACCAGCTTATATTATAAAAGCATTTTATTGAACAGACTCTGGAGGTAGTTAGAACCAGAACCAAATTTGGGATTGGGGTGGGGATTCTGTTTTGATGATTTAGATTTGGGAAAACTTTGAGTTCTCGTGTCATCAGGGACCATGCTGTGGGAAACCTAAAGGCTGATTTGAAGCAGAATATAGAATACTTGGCAAGGGAGACCAGGGGCTGGGAATTGGGCTCTCCTGGAAACCAAAGAATTTGGTTCTGTAATCGGCTTGGTCTAGACTACTCTCCAGGAAAAGGGAAAAAAAGGGCTGGAGCAACAGCCTGGAAGAGGCAGTCTCCATGGGCCGGGTTGCCGCCCTTGGGAGGCAGTGACTTGCAGCAGGCTCTTAGCTCTTGAAGCTTTTCCGGGAGGAGGAGGTGGTGGAGACAAATTTGACGCTGGAGCCGCTACCCCCGCCACTGCCAAAGCCTATCCCCATGCCTCGGCCGCTGCCTGCACTGAAGCCAGAGCCCCCCACACTGAGCCCACCGCCTAGGCCAACACCCCCACTGCTGCTGGAGTAGTAGCTTGTACTGCCACCTCCAAGACCACCGCCAAGACCTCCACCGAGGCCGCCGCCAAGACCTCCACCGAGGCCACTGCCGCCACCATATCCAGAGGAGACGCTGCTTGTGACAACAGCTGCAGGGAAAGGAGAGAGGACTCAGTGAGACCATCTGCCAGGGTGACCCAGCATGGCCCACTTATTTGATCCTGCTGGTGTTGGAGCACTGTACGGGGCCCCTTTACAGAGTAGCAAGCAAGGCACAGAAAAACTGTCATTTAGTTAAGGTCCCTAAAAAAGTGGGTGAGCGCAAGAGGCAAGGTGCTAGGTACTTTGGGGATCCAGGTACTGAGGGGAGCTGGGTACTACAGGGAGCTAAGTACTGAGGGAGCTAGGTACTGAGGGGAGCTAGGTACTGGGGGAAGTTAGATACTGAGGGAGCTAGGTACTGAGGGGAGCTAGGTGCTAAGGGGAGCTAGGTACTGAGGGAGCTAGGTACTGAGGTGAGCTAGGTACTGGGGGAAGCTAGGTACTAGGGGCAAGGCAAGGGACAGGGTCCAAGATCTGTAGGATGCATGGTTTATCCTTGAAGAGATGAGACATGAGCCACATTGCTTCCTGTCTCAATCTGCCCCTCCCCTCCACCACCCACACCTTACTAAGTGTATTATTGTAAATAACCATATGCTGGGATGGGAAAGGTTTGGATATAGAAACAGCAGAATTCTGAGTAGGCACTAAATATATCCCATATTATTGTCATTGTTAATGTCTGTTCAAAGCTACTTACAGATGTTGACTGGTCCAACTCCTTCTCCACTAAGCCTGAAAGGGGAAAAGTTGAATTAAGGGTTAATAGCTCCCAAAAAGACAGCATTAGTCTATGTAGGTAACTCCCATCCTCATGATTAGAGTTCATTCCATAAGCCAGGTGTCTGTACGCCCAAAGGCTGCTTAAGTTAAAGAAAGGGAGAACTCTCCAGAGGGACTTTCCAATGAAGAGGGATTGACCTAGAAACAAGCTGTCAGGAAAAATTATAATTCACATTCTCCTCCACCCATTTTAAGTAAAGCACAAGAGATTGTGGGAAATATGATTATGTCGAAAGCAGTTTTTGCCTCGTAGAAGTTACATTCTGTGAGAGAACTTGGCGCAGACAGAAATTCCTCAAACAGAAAGTAGGCAATGGGCAGTGTTGAGGTCGAAGCAAACAGGAGTTTGACAACCCAAAGGGAGGTGAGTTTAACTCATCTGGGGTAAACATGAAAGGCCTCCTGAAGGAAGAGGTACTAGAGGACAAGGGTGAATGGAGATGGGCATGACGTGGATATTGAGGCTGAGAGAAGAACAGGGGCAAAAGCAGAAAAGGCGCAAGGGTCAAGACATGTTTGCTGCTGAGTTGCTCAGGTGCTTGGAGGAGAGGCAGTGCCCAGGTGGGGGAAAAGAGACCAGAAAAGTGAGTTGAGGTCAGCTATATGGCCATGAGTCAGCTTGAAATAGTATTGGTGATGTGTCGTCATCATGCACAAGTCACTGATCACATGTATATGCGTTGTACACCCCACAGTGGAGCAACTTCGCTTTATCAACTGAGGGCCATCTTGAGTTCATGCTGTCTGCTCACCTGCACTCCTCGCCCTCCAGCAGCTTGCGGTAGGTGGCGATCTCCACGTCCAGGGCCAGCTTGGTGTTCATGAGCTCCTGGTACTCACGCAGCAGCCGGGCCATGTCCTGCTTGGCCTTCTGCAGGGCCTCCTCCAGCTCGGCCAGCTTGTTCCTGGCGTCCTTGAGCGCCATCTCCCCACGCTGCTCAGCATCCGCAATGGCATTCTGCAGGTTGGCGCACTACAGATGGAAAGGAGGAGGGTGGGGATGCTTGGGTAGCTGAGCTGGGCCTGAGGTGTCTCCTTCTGAGATTCCGGGTCAGGCAAACTAAACTATCATGAACCCCAGAGAGAAACCAGCACATTGGTACTGGTCATCGTGGGTGGCAGGACATTGAAACGCTGGTACTAGATCTAGCTGCGTGTGATTAGCAAAAGTATAATAAAAAAAACAAAACAGGTGTCCCTTTCAGAGCTCAGGCCCCTTCCTTGCTCTCTTTCAACATCAGCCTACCTGTTTCTTGACGTTGTCAATCTCAGCTCTCAGCCTCTGGATCATCCGGTTCATCTCAGAGATCTCATGCTTGGTGTTGCGGAGGTCATCGCCGTGCCGGCCAGCTGTCTGCTGCAGCTCCTCGTACTGATGCCGCCAGAAAAGAGAAGAGATTCTGTTCATGTGAGAATGGGAGGAACTTTCCCAGGTTCACAGGCAGTGAGTACTAAGAGGCAGCAAGTAGTCTGGGGTTGGTTCAGGCTCTCCCAAGGTGGAGCTAGTCTAGTGCCTGTGCTCTCCTGGAGACACGTTGTGAGATTCAGAGTGAGATTCTTTTTCAGGTCCTTGGGTTTAGATGGAAAATGTCTACAGGGCCGTACCTATAAAGCATCCCAATGGGCCTCAGCAAGTTCCGGGAGCCACATCCTTAGTGTCGTCATGGCCTAGAATCCTAGACACGGGTCTATCCCCTCACCCAGGAGACAGTCACCACAGCACCCACCTTGGTCTGGTACCAGGACTCAGCTTCAGTCCGGCTGCGGTTGGCGATCTCTTCATACTGGGCCTTGACCTCGGCGATGATGCTGTCCAGGTCCAGGTTGCGGTTGTTGTCCATGGAGAGGACCACGGAGGTGTCAGAGACATGTGTCTGCATCTGGGACAGCTCCTGCAGGGAGATTTGAAGTCTGTCATCTGGTTCTGTGTTATTTAATGTCCGTTCCATTCAAATCTTCCACTCATTGGGATATGACAACTTGAGGGGAAAAAACCCACCCATGTGAAAAATTTAGATAAATTTCTTACCGCATCAAAGAACATCTTCATGAAGTTGATCTCATCCATCAGTGCATCAACCTTGGCCTCCAGCTCCACCTTGTTCATGTAGGCAGCGTCTACATCCTGGGGAAATGGGGATGGTTGGCACTGCATACTCTGTCACCCTACCTAAGTGAGCTCCATGCTCAGAGAGCATAGCTACAGGCTGTTGGTTCTCTCTCACCCACACACACCTTCTTCAGCATCACAAACTCATTCTCCGCAGTGGTACGCTTGTTGATTTCATCCTCATACCTGGTGGTGAAAAAGGTGGGAAGTGTTTGTCAGAGGTTGAGCAACAGGTAAGGGGTCTTTTTTACTCAGTCAACTGTGAGCCTACTTTTGCAGTGGGAAGGGGCTTCTCACTTCTCATAGGCAGAGAGGGAGGAGTCACTAGTAGCATGGGCCTCTGGCCAAGGTCCTTCCCCATTAAAATGCTGCTTTCTCTGTAACTGCCTACCATCTACCAATTCTATTATTGCTGTAATTCAGTTGCTTTGAGCAGATTCCTGCAGAAAAGCTGTGCTGTTTCTCCCCAACTCCATTATCTAGTCAATTTCTCTAGTGTTCTTTTTTTGAGATTTCAGAGCCTTTTTTTAAAAAAAAGAAAAAAAGAAACAAAATTAAATCTAACAGCCTAGCTACTGGTTCATAAGACTAAGGAAATTATCTGAGCCACCAAGCTGGGTTATGTCACCAGTTCCTGCTTTGAGACAAATCCATCCAAAGGCCCATGTATGAGCCAGGAAAGCCCCAGAGACTAAGCCTTCCATGAGGGCAGATTTCACCAGATAGTGCCAAGGGCACAGAGCATGTTGCTCTGGCTGTTGGCTAAGTTCCTTGCAGAGGGCCTGAGTCTGGGGCTGGAACTTTCTAAACGTGAGCCTGGCTTGTGTATTTGTTTGTTTGTTTTTAGTACTGTAGGTGTCCATGGAAGGCATATCTTCCCAGGCCCCCAGGAAGGCATGGTAGAAGACTGGTTGTGAAGCCCATCTAGTGCCAAGAAGACACCCCCCTCCCCTGTGTCCACTCCCCACTCCAACTCACTTGTTCTTGAAGTCCTCCACCAGGTCCTGCATGTTTCTCAGCTCCGAGTCCAGGCGGCCGCGTTCCCCGACGATGCTGTCCAGCTGCCTCCTGAGGTTGTTGATGTACTGTTCAAACAACGGCTCCAGGCTCTGCCTCACGGTCTTGGTGCCCTGCTCCTGCAGCAGGGTCCACTTGGTGTCCAGAACCTTGTTCTGCTGCTCCAGGAACCGCACCTGGAGGGGAGCAGAATTTGAAGATAGAGAAACTTGGAATTCATGTTCTAGGATCAATTCACTAAGGTGCCTCCCACCTCATTCTGTCCCCCTAAACCTTTCCTGTGCACTGTGCCTTGCCCTGGGCCCCCGGAGGGGAGGTGCAGACTGAGGCACCCAACCTCACTTTTCCAGGGGAGACAGGACACCTATCCAGGGCACAGAGAGCACTAGGATGCTGCTTGGAGCGTGTCCCAGCTCAGTGGTGGCTGCAAAGGCACTCAGGCTGCCACTCATGCACTTGTCTACCTTCCGTGCAGTCTGCCCCACTATAAATGGCACGGAATTCATCTCTCTGTCCCACAGTTGTCAAGAGGCCCTTGTGAGCTAACCTCTGAATGGGAAGAAATAACTCTCCCTTCCAAGCTGCCAGTCTAACTCAGAAAATGTCTACAACTCCAGGGCACAGGAACAAATAGAAACACAGAACTGTACAAGTATGAATCTATTTGCACAAAGCCAAAACATCTTCCCTCTTCCTCTCTCTTTGGCATTTATTTCAGACTGACAGTGATTTTTTACAAAGGCTCACGGCTCACCTTGTCGATGAAGGAGGCGAACTTGTTGTTGAGGGTCTTGATCTGCTCACGCTCCTCAGTCCTCACCCGCTGGATGGTGGGGTCGATTTGCAGGTTGAGGGGAGTCAGGAGACTCTGGTTGACGGTGACCTCTTGGATACCTCCAGGGGGGCAGACAGGAAAGCCAGGGCCACCGAAGCCACCTCCAAAGCCAGCTCCACCACCGAGCCCAAAGCCACCACCAGCTCCACCGCCGAAACCGAATCCACCACCGGCACTGCCTCCAAAGCCGTAGCCGCCTCCAGCACTGGCACCAAATCGGTTCCTGAAGCTGCCACCACTAGTGCTGATGGATATCCTCTTGGAGCCCCCCAGATTGTAGAGGCTCCGGCTGCCATAGCCACCCACTCCACAAGCACCCCCAAGGCTGACCCTACCGAAGCCACCACCACCGCCACCCCCGGACCGGGACACAGAGGTGAAACTGGTGCGGGAGACAGACGGGGTGATGGCAGAGGCGGTGCTGAAGCTACGACTGCCCCCACTCCGGAAGGACACACTTGACTGGCGAGACATGGTGGCTTGTTCCTGGTGGAGCAGAAGAACCCGGCACTAGTGGGTTGTGAGGTGCTAGAGAGAACAGAGCTCAGCAGGACGCAGAAGGTGGCTCTGTTACCCAGGAACAGCGATGCCCCCTTTTTATCCCCTTAAGAACTGGGCTGGGCGAGAGAGCTGTCGAGCTGTGAATGATTAAGTGGGCTGGGCATGCCTGGGGGGCAGCTGTGAGCTCACTCGTCACACCTGCACAGTGGTGTGGGGTGCACACGCTTTCTTCCTGGCAGGCTCTGCTCAGTTAGAAATAACCTTGCCTTGCAGCACTGATCTCTTGGCAGCAAGTTGGCAAAGCTGCCAGCAAGTCTCTCTTCACCATAGAGTCTGGGGGCTGTGAGCAGTCCAAGAGGGATGCCAGGAAGTGAAGGGGCATTGGCTTGGCTGCCGTCCTGGAGATTCTTACAGGACCAGGGGTATTGGTAACCATCCAGTACGTACACACTGAGCATCTGCCCTTCCAGCTTGGGGAAGCTGTCCATCAGTGGGGGGCAAACAATTCTCCACAGTGATCTGCTCTTACACTTTTCTAGGCATCGGGTTGCTGCAGGGATTTCCCCTCTGGGAAAGGCAATCTGTAGCGTTATATCTTGGTTATGTGCTAGAGGGAAAATAGAGTTCCATCCTTTTCTGCACAATTGCTTTCTTAGGGAAAGCACAGCTATCCCAGGGCCTACCAGGCAGATCTGCCTGCAAGGTTCAGGCCAGAGAATGTAGGAAGCCCTCAGCACCCCCTATAAAACACTTTGACCTCTTTAGGGCCAGGTTTATCATTCCATAGCTCCTCCTAACTCAGCATTTTCTCTGCTTTTTGAACTTTTCCTTGCTCTTTGACCTGGGAGGGACTCTGTGGGGGGCTTAGCAATCTCAGGGATCCCATGCAATCCCTTAAAAAAGCCCTGAGACTCATGGGCTGCCGCTTCTCTCTTCGGGGGGGGCTGATCTGCCAGCTCCCCAGCCCCCCAGGTGTGTTCCAGCAAGCTCTATTCCACTAGGGAAGAAATGAGTCATCGTATGTGTTGATACAGGCTGAAGGCCGCCACAAACACATACCTGCAGGAGCTTCTAATCTCATCAGGAACATGTTGAGAGCCAGACGGCCTGTTATAACGGCGAACCACCCTGTTCCAAGCAGCGGGACTTGCTCTGCTTTCTCTATGCTGCAGCCCAAAGTCTCCTTCGGGGCCAGGGCAATGGAAAACGGGATTCAAAGTCTGTAGATTGTCCTGCCAGAAAGGCTAGCTGGAGCAGGCCTGTGGGCCCAGGCAGCTGGCATGACAATCCGCAGGTTGTTTTAGGGAGGGCCCTGTGAACTCCCCTCTGCAAAACTTGTCTGTGGGATTGTGGCACCAGGTGGAGGAAAGGGGGTTTCTCATGAAGTTTTAGCATACATCTGTTTTAAACCACACCCACTCTTCCTGGCAGCAGATCTGAGTGGGGCCTCCTTTCTGCTGTCCCCCAAGTAGAAGCAGGGCTCTCAGGCAGGACGATGCTTGGGCCATTCAGAGCTGTGGGGGCCCCCAGTGGGCCAGAGCTGGAGGTAGGGATGCAATGGGGGTGGGTTCAAAGTTTCAGGGAGGAGGGGCTGTGTTCTCAAGAGTAGAAGAACAGGACCCAACCCAGGCTCGGGAATCCCTCGCCAGGGCCTGCGGTTGGCCACAAGGAAGCCAAGGCTGTGGGAAAATGATTCCCTGGTGCTGAGGATCAGCAGAAACAGTGACTTCTCACCAGAGGGCTGCAAAGAGAAAGCAGCTGACAGGTCAATCCCGGCAGGCAGACCCATGGCAGGAGCTGGTCTTACAGGTCTTGAGCAATGAGATTTGGGTGGCCTCCCTGGCTGGAGCATTTCTGAGACCCTCAGAGATGAATTGTGCTGAATTCATCATTTTCACACTTTGTTACTTTTTGGGGAACAGATGTGAGTGTCCTGGAGGCCTGAGACATACCAGGGGACCCTCGGCTCCTGATAGAACGGAACAGGTCCAAGCTTGAAGCAAGTGTCTGGGGACTTGTAGCAGGATGCTCCCTCTCCACTGGAAGATCACTGTCAGGGTACGTCCCCACCATCACACAAACTCACAGGTCCCAGGAACAGGCCTCACTGCCCTCGGGGAAGCCCCAACCCTCCTGAGACACTGGGACATTCTCTTCTCCCCATTCATTCTCCTCCCAGCTGTGTTGTGAAGAAAGAGGACTTGGCCGAGGGGGAATGTGTTCTGGCTAGTCTGAGGATTGCTAAACTATGCCAAACTCAGATCCATGTGCCAGGGACCAACGGTGAGTATGTGACAAGTAACTGAGGCAGGGAGCGTGTAGGTGTTCCGCGGGGGAAGAAGTGGCACCCTTCTGTCCTAGCTTCGTGGGAATCCTCCCGTGAGCAAGCAGGGCATCCCTTCCCTCAATGCCAGACCTGAGCAGGTATAGATGATGGAACCGTTCCCAGTGGGGAGCCAAGCACCAACACCACTGCAGCTCGGGAGAGTCCCACCCCAGCCTGGAATTTCACTGTGGCAGGAAGGGAGGGATTGTTTTAAGCTCACTATGGAGCTTTTCTGCTGGGCACCCCACAGAGGCAGTTCCCAGGCTTGGTGGGACATGTTGCTCCGCTTCTCCTCTGGGCACTGCTTTCCTCGTCAGCAGAAGACAGTGCAGGCCTGGCCCTGCTGCTCTCCCCATCAGAGAAAGGACAGTAAGGCGCCGCCCTGGCCTCCCTTGCAGAGCTGTGCAGGGAATATATGACCCAGGCAGTGCTTCATACATGGAGAAGCCCTTCACAGACATCAGGGAGGGGCTGGTATCAGTTCATGGAACAAGGGTTAGGCAAATCCTGCCATCCCAGCCTGGGATTCCTTCTAGGAGCCTCCACTCCAATCTGTATGGCTTTAGTAGGAGATACAGTTAATAGAGCATAATAAACAGATCATGTTCAATAGAACAGCATTTGCACGTATCCTCTAGGTCTCCCCCAACAGGACAGTCTCCAAGGTTAGGGAACACCTCTGCAGGGCCCACACTTTCAGCCCAGCCTTGGGCACTCAAAGTGGTCAGCAGATATTTGTTTCGATTGAATTGACAGACAGAAAATCCTTTTCCTCCACTCCTTCCCCAGATTGTTATGTAAAGCCCACCATGACAAGGTTACCTTTGCACCAACCTATATCTACACATTATACATCATAGAATGTGTGTGTGTGTGTTTGTGTGTGTGTGTGTATATATATATTCACATATATGTTTACATTTTTTTTATTGCATTTTAGGTTTTGGGGTACATGCAAAGAACATGCAAGATTGTTGCATAGGTGCATATGTGGCAGTGTGATTTGCTGCCTTCCTCCCCTTCACCTATATGTGGCATTTCTCCCCATGCTATCTCTCCCCAACTCCCCACCCACCGCTGTCCCTCCCCTATTTCCCCCCAACAGACCCCAGTGTGTACTGCTCCCCTCCCTGTGTCCATGTGTTCTCATTGTTCAACCCCCACCTGTGAGTGAGAACATGTGGTGTTTGATTTTGTATTCTTGTGTCAGTTTGCTGAGAATGATGGTTTCCAGGTTCATCCATGTCCCTACAGAGGACGCAAACTCATTGTTTTTGATGGCTGCATAATATTCCATGGTGTATATGTGCCACATTTTCCCTGTCCAGTCTATCATCGATGGGCATTTATATTCACATATATTAATTTGAATTCCCCAGCCCTTTGCTGAGTCCCACAGTCCTGTCCATCTGCTTTGGTCTCTGGGTGGTCCATGTCTATAGGACAAGTCTCTTGTCCCCTTCACACTGGGTACTCTCTGTGTTTAGGATTTAGGATTTAATCCAGCATTTAGGATTCTTTATTCCTTAGGCTTCCCTCCATTCCTATTCTCCCCTTGCCCTCATCCTGAGGATGTTCTGCATCTGAGTCCACTAACAAGTAGGCTGCACGTGCCACCCCAGCCCCCAGGCCCCTCCAGGAGAGAAAGAAAGCTTTAGTGGCCTCAACTTCGCAGCCCTTCTACCTCATGCTTGTTCAGCACAAAAAGTGGGAGCAATAGTTGAGGTGTGAGTCACCCTATTCATCGGGTTATGGTTGGCAGCCCCATCAGGGAGCCTGCGGCTAGATTCGAGGGACGGAGAAGGGCAGATGGAGCGGCCCACCAGCCCCAGATAACTCTTCACAAAGCCCTAGCCTCAGGGGGATTTGAGGGAAGAAATTTCCTGCTTCCACCCAAAGACAGCGAAATCTTGCCCCTATCCTAACTCTGGGTCCTAGCTCTGGACCTAGCTAGATTCTCAGGATCACAGGGCCTGGGGGTTAGTGGCCACTCTGTGGATCTGCAGAGTTGGACACACCGCCCCCTCCCGCATACAGCCCAGTGTCTCTAGGACTTTCAGACCCCAGTCTGAAAACCAGCCTAGGTAGCAATGCAGATGTCCAGAAGTAAAGCCACTGCCCAGCCTTGGCTCAGAGGGACTTTGGAGGTGGTTCCCCGATGCCATTACTGAGGTCATAGTGACCTCCTGGAGTTAAGTTTTTCTGGTGCATGGGCCTTGCACAAATCGTGGGTCATAATATAGGTACAAAAGCATGTGGCCTCACTCTGGACCATGTCTTGGTTCTGATCCAGCCCTTGAATGGTTCTGGGACCCTGAACAAGTTGCCCGACCTCTCACTGCATAGTTTTGCCCTGTGGAGTTGGGAGAGAAGGGAGGGGCCTGGGCTCCTTGAAGGGGCCATGCAAGCTGGAAATTTAATTTTGAGCTGGCTGGGGCTGAGCAGGAAGGGAGGGGCAGGCCTGCAGAGGGCTAAAGGGAGCAGCCTTGGCCCCCATCCCTTAGATTCGGCAGCCGATTGGCCCTGGCAGGAGAAGGTGCAGAGCAGAGCCCTCCGCTTCCCTCCAGCAGGCCCCTGCAAGTCTGAGGAATGTTCTTCCCTTGTTTGAAGGGTGTTTTGCTCATGGCATACCAAACTCTTTGAAAATCCCCTTTGGTTGATTGAAACTATGGGCTGGAAATCAACAAATACTTTAATTAGTCAGAGGGACTAAAAAAGAATATACAGCAAAATCCTCTGTGCTTTGTTTTCTCATAGAGGGTGGTTTTATTTTTTAAATAAACACATACACAGGCGTGACCATGTGCCAGGTGCTGCCCTCCACATTTTATACATACGAATCTGAAACTGGAGCATGCAAAGAAGGGCTCTTCACACTTCCTCACCTTTGGCCATCTAATGTAGGTATGAGTGTGTCCCAGACTGGGGATTTGCTACCTCCCTCTTCAGTGGAGAGGCAGAGACACGACTCATTTACACCAGGTTGGATCCCTGCAGGATCAGAGGTGCAGAAGGAAGCTTGCTGACGTCCCTAACTCACCCCCTGTTCCTTTTCTCCCTGCTACTTTCTGTTCTCTCACCAGTAGCCACAGCTGGGAACGGGAAGGCGGAGGAGACGCTGCAGCTGCCCCCCCCTCCAAGTTTGTGTTTGACTCAGGGCTTCCTCGTCCTGGAAAGGAGGGCAAGTGCTGGGGACAGAGGCTTATTCCATCTGGCCTCCCCTTCTGCTTTGGGTGAGCACTGATCATGGGTAGGGGGCAGACGGGGTGAGTTGGGTGAGATCTGATCATGGGCCAGGGGCAAGTGGGGTGAGTCAGTACAGTGGGTGATAATACGGTCAGGGAGAAAAGAAAGTGAATGACAGCATTGAGGCTGGAGCTGCTGCCTCTCCCAGGGCCACCCTCAGGAAACGCGCTTGGCATTTGCACAGTCCTCAAGGCCAGGGGCACCTTGCTGGCCCCAGTGCCCCCTCTGCACACACTCTCAGCTCCCGTCTTCACATTCCGTGGGCACATGTGACCACTGACCTGCTCACCATCCACTTGGACCAACAATCACTGTCGAGGGTTTGTGAAAACAGGTGAAGGCTTCTTCCAAGGGAGATTCAGTGTGAAAAGCAACTGAGAAAAGAGAGCGTGCAGGAGCATTCAGTTCATACCAGGCATTGAATCAGGTCCTGTTCCACATGTGTGACTTGACCAAGGTGGGTACCATGCCCTGGACTTCTGGGCTCTGGTTGTATGACCCTGTGTCCTTCCCCATTTCCTCCCTCAGACTCCAGGACTGCGGACAGGGCTGGTCTCCTCTCGGATCTCCTTGCCAGACCCAGGATGGTGGCCCACACCACTTGACAGTGATGGGTGGCCATGCAAAGTCTGGGTTAGGGAAGCTGGGCTGATTTGGTTTCAGAGAAAACTCATTCCCCACAGTGATCCATTCATAGAGGAACAGGCTGAGTTCAGGAAGGTGAAGCCTAATGCCAAGCCCTCGGCAAGGTGAGCTGAGAGTCGAGCCTAGGTCCCAGTCCTGTCCCACACACTGTTGTTGCCCTGCGCTGCCCATCTGGGCCTCAGCAAGAGTCTACTTGTGTCTCCTCCAAAGCTGCATGTCTCGGTCCCCTGCAGAGAGCCATTTCTTGAGGGCTATGTGCATGCCAGGGCTGACAGGGTGAATGTGGTTTTCCTGCTCCCCACCCCTCCCCTGTCCAGAGCCCTGAGAACCAGTGCTGGTCTGGGTCTTTCCAGGGAGCAGACTGGCCTTCAAGCCTAAGTCAGCACAGAAGCCTGTTCCTCCAAGCCATTTGCCTGCTCCAGGCCATGAAGTTCCGCCAGGCTGCAGACGCTGATCACCCCGACACCACCGGCTGATAGAAGGAGTGAGAACTCACACATGACTCCCTCTGCCCATGCCCAGAGCCCCACAGTGCTTGGCTGGGTCTCCAGCAAACCCACATCCTCTGAAACGGCTGTCAAGGACTCCCACTGTTCCTTGCTCATTCACAAGTCCCTGGTCCCCAGGGCCTTTCAGCCTCACCTCCACTCTCCAGCCAGGTGGATTCCTTCACAGCCTCAACCTCGTGACTGCCGGTTCCCGATTTAATGTTAGAGGGGCAATGCTCAGTGCTGGCTCTGCCTGCTCCCTCCCTCCCCACACCATGCCTCCCCACTCCCATCTTCTCTGGCACAAAACATGAAACAAGGACCCAGATGTCTTCTCTGGCAGTCTCTTGCAAATAGGGGGGACGTGGAGATATATCTGATGATTTCTAGACAGTTTGTTTCTCTCAAGTTCTGGACTGTTGTGATCCTCAAAAAGCTCAGAGCATGAGATGAGCCTGTGCCCCCGATGTGCTCTGTGGCTTGATGAAAGATGACGGTAGTCACCACACTTGGATGACACGGACTGTGAGCCAGGCATACTTCTGGATGTATCAACTTATTACTCCTCACAGCCTTGTGGGGTGGGTCTATTACGATCCCTGTTTTACAGATGAGGAAACTGATGTGCAGAGGGTAAGCAACCAGTAAGTGACAGGGCCTAGGTATGAGCCCAGGCAAGGGGGTCTCCAGAAGCCCTTGTCGTCACCATTGTGGGCACTCAGATTTTCAGAGCAGGACTTGTGATGTGGCTCTGAAGAGATGACTTCAGCAGAGTCCTCTGTCTCTGGACAGCCCGTGAGGGCAGCAAAAAAAGAGGGCCTCAGATGCCACTCAGCAGTCAGTGTACCTCAACACCTTCCAGCAACCCCAAGAGAGAAGGACCTCTATCCTGGAGTATAGACAGGGGAGGGGCCCTTGGAGACCCCCTCCCTTTTCTGGACTGCCAGAACCCAGGGCAGGGTCCTAAGACTCTGGGGCAAGATGTAGGGGATTGGGGTTCCCTATAAAATCCTCTACAGTGTCCTCAAGGGTGAAGCTTGGGGATAGACTGACACCCATCTCCCTCCTACCCTGACACCAGGCCCAGGGCGAAGCCCAGATGCCTCCTGGAGCAGTCGTTCCAGATGGCCGGGACGTGGCTGACAACTGCTGCTACCTCCTAATACCTCAGGAGTAGCCTGGTGTCTTGGCTCAACCTTCAGCGATTCCCTCAATTCCTCACCTCTCCAAACTTCACAACCACTTACGGCCAAGACACTCAAACAGGGCCCTGCCACACTTTGTTCAGGATGAGCAGAGGCCACAAACAGGGGGGTAGGAAATGGGATTACCGAGCCTGGGTGTTATTTGGCCTTTTAGATTCTTTGAGATGGGCCAAACCACCCTGTGGCCTCCTAGAGACTGACCAGCTCCTTACATGAAGCTGCCCCACTTAGAAAAGAAATTAGTGTCATTCACTGAGACAGGCAGCCTCGTTGCTTTTGGCAATGCTGGACCTGATTCCTCCAGCCCTTCTTTGAAGTGAATGGATACTGAGTGCTTACATTGTGCCAAAATGTAGCCTGCATTATCTTACTTACTATTCAGGTTATCCACAGGTGATCAACACCAGTATTATTCCCATTTTCTGAACCTCAAAAAGGAAAGTGTCTTACCTAAGCTCACACAGATAATACTTGTCAAAACTGGAATTTGACCCCAGGTCTGGCTGCTCCTAGAGCTTATGCTCTCAATCAGCACATAAGTGGAGGTGCTGAGGGGACCCTGAGGAGCTGGGACCCTGAGGAGCCAGTCCCCCTGTAATCGTTATCAGCAGCCCATATACTGAAGCCACGCAGACAAACATGCCACTTAAACAAAATGGTATGCTTCTCGGCAAACCAGCTTTGGCACAGATCTGCCATGCCACCACCTCCTCCTAATCAGATTACCACCTCTAAGCCCCAAGCCCTACCCAGGAAGAAATTCCGGGGGTGCTACTAGGGTCATCAATGTCAGAATGCCCCCTGCAAGATGGATCTGTGAGCTCTCTGGATCTATGAGGCCCAAATGCTCTCTGCCTACCCATCAGCCTTCCCAGGCAGGGCCGTGCCAAGGAGTGAACAAAAGCTCCATTCACCATGACCCTCTCCCCGCCCCCACCATGCCCTGCTTCCCTCCTCAGCCACCTGCCCTAGGAGTCCCAACCGGTTTCTCAGTCTGCTCTGAGGGCTTGACCCAGCCATCAGCCTCCTCATCCCCAGGCCATCCTGGGAGGGAGGGCCTCAGTGTCAGGGGCTGGGGAGACACTCAGCAGCCACTGACACTGTGCAGCAGATGCCATGACCTGTCCAGGCCTCTCGGGCAGCTGACCGGGGCATCCCCGAGGGCTGGGCCCCCTCACTGTGGCGTCAGCCATGGCCTCCTGTAGGTTGGCACGCCGCCCTCAGCAAAGAACAATAGCACATTATGGTCTGCAAGTCCTCAGGTACAACATGGCTCCATTGTTCTGAGTCTGGAAAATGATCTCACACTCACTCTGAGAACCAAGGTTAGCCCAGTCCTTTGGTGAAGCAGGGCACTCCTTTGCCCAGGAATGCACAGTAGTTTCCTATTGGCCTTACCCTCAACAACTCGCTCTTCTGGGTCTCCCTTCCTCACCATTCCTCCACCATCTATGGTAGGCAGGATAATGGCCCCCAAAGATGTCCCTATCTTAATCCCCAGAAACTGTAAATCTATTATGTTACATGGCAAAGGGAAATTAAGGCTGAAGATAGTGTGAAGGTTGCTAACCAGCTGACCTTAAAACAGGGACATTATTCTCAATTATCTGGGTGGATCTAACATAATCCCAAGGATCCTTAAATGTGGAAGAGGGAAGCAGGAGACCAGAATGACGCCGTCTGGGTTGAACTTGACCCTCTGTTGCTGGCTTTGATGAAGGGAGGTGGGCCATTAGCCAGGGAATGTGGGCAACTTCTAGAAGCTGGACATGCAGAGAAGCAGACTCTACCCCAGGGTCTCCACGGGAAGTCAGCACTGCCAGCACCTTGATTTGGGCCCAGAGAGATTCTGACCTCCAGATCCATGACATCTTAACTCTGTGCCGTCTTACCAGAGTTTACGGTAACTTTATGACAGGAAGAACAAGAAACCATCTCTAGACACACCATCTCTATCTAAATTAGACATACCATCTCTATCTAGATTAGACATACTGTCTCTATCTAGATTAGACAAACTGTCCCCGTCTAGACACACCATCTCTAGGTTAGACACACCATCCCCGTCTAGATTAGACACACCATCTCTATCTAGATTAGACACACCATCTCTATCTAGATTAGACACACCATCTCCACCTAGATTAGACACACCATCTCTATCTAGATTAGACACACCATCTCTATCTAGACACACCATCTCCATCTAGATTAGACACACCATCTCTATCTAGACACACCATCTCCATCTAGATTAGACACACCATCTCTATCTAGATTAGACACACCGTCCCTGTCTAGATTAGACACACTGTCCCCATCTAGATTAGACACTCCATCCCCGTCTACATTAGACACACCATCTCCATCTAGATTAGACACACCATCTCTATCTAAATTAGACACACCATCTCTATCTGGATTAGACACACCATCTCCATCTAGATTAGACACACCATCTCTATCTAGACACACCATTTCCATCTAGATTAGACACACCATCTCTATCTAAATTAGACACACCATCTCTATCTGGATTAGACACACCATCTCTATCTAGATTAGACACACCATCTCTATCTAGACACACCATCTCCATCTAGATTAGACACACCATCTCTATCTAGATTAGACACACCATCTCTATCTAGACACACCATCTCCATCTAGATTAGACACACCATCTCTATCTAGACACACCATCTCCATCTAGATTAGACACACCATCTCTATCTAGACACACCATCTCCATCTAGATTAGACACACCGTCCCCGTCTAGATTAGACACACCGTCCCCATCTAGATTAGACACTCCATCCCCGTCTACATTAGACACACGATCTCTATCTAGATTAGACCCACCATCTCTATCTAAATTAGACACACCATCTCTATCTGGGTTAGACACA
The DNA here is from genome assembly GCF_030222135.1 of Aotus nancymaae. Classification (NCBI taxonomy): domain Eukaryota; kingdom Metazoa; phylum Chordata; class Mammalia; order Primates; family Aotidae; genus Aotus; species Aotus nancymaae. The sequence goes on from NW_026988428.1 coordinate 36,346,748, forward strand.
CCATCTCTATCTAGATTAGACACACTGTCCCTGTCTAGATTAGACACACCATATCCAGATTAGACACACCATCTCTAGATTAGACACACCGTCTCTATCTAGATTAGACACACCATCTCTAGATTAGACACACTGTCCCTGTCTAGATTAGACACACCATATCCAGATTAGACACACCATCTCCATCTACAGTAGACATACCGTCTCCATCTAGATTAGACACACTGTCTCTATCTAGATTAGACACGCCGTCTCTATCTAGATTAGACACACTGTCTCTATCTAGATTAGACACACCGTCTCTATCTAGATTAGACACACTGTCTCTATCTAGATTAGACACAACATCTCTAGATTAGACACACCGTCCCTGTCTAGATTAGACACACCATATCCAGATTAGACACACCGTCTCCATCTAGAGTAGACACACCATCTCTATCTAGATTAGACACATCGTCTCTATCTAGATTAGACACACCGTCTCTATCTAGATTAGACACACCGTCTCTATCTAGATTAGACACACCATCTCTATCTAGACACACCATCTCCATCTAGATTAGACACACCATCTCTATCTAGATTAGACACACCGTCCCCGTTTAGATTAGACACACCATCCCCGTCTAGATTAGACACTCCATCCCCGTCTACATTAGACACACTATCTCTATCTAGATTAGACCCACCATCTCTATCTAAATTAGACACACCATCTCTATCTGGGTTAGACACACTGTCCCTGTCTAGATTAGACACACCATATCCAGATTAGACACACCATCTCCATCTACAGTAGACATACCGTCTCCATCTAGATTAGACACACTGTCTCTATCTAGATTAGACACACTGTCTCTATCTAGATTAGACACGCCGTCTCTATCTAGATTAGACACACCGTCTCTATCTAGATTAGACACACCGTCTCTATCTAGATTAGACACACCATCTCTAGATTAGACACACCGTCCCTGTCTAGATTAGACACACCATATCCAGATTAGACACACCATCTCCATCTACAGTAGACATACCGTCTCCATATAGATTAGACACACCGTCTCTATCTAGATTAGACACACCGTCTCTATCTAGATTAGACACACCATCTCTAGATTAGACACACTGTCTCTATCTAGATTCTGCTGCGGCCAAGGGAGCCTTCCCTTTCTCCTCCACACTCCGGAGACCCTCTTCCAACTTCATGATCTCCTCCTCTGGCCCTGCCTCCCAGCCCTGCCTGCCCTTTCTTCATCCTGAATTCTGCTCCTGGAGGCTCCCTCCAAAAGCTGGCCTCCTCCTGGGGACTTTTCACCTCATTTACTTGCCCACCCCACAGACCTCGCCAAGCGCCACGGTGTAGCTGCGGGCTTTGGACTAGGTCTGTGGAACAAGTGAGCAGGCTGCCTTCACCATCCGCCGGGATCCTCTGCAGGATGTGCGCTTTACTGCCCCAGCGTCTCTATGTATTTGAGGGTTTTGTCCACTGGTCTCAGATTGAGAGCTCACTGTGGACTGGGTCCCTGAGTCCATTTTCCCCAGTACCGACTTTCCCTCCCCACCCCTCCACATTCCCTTGCCCCAAGGCTCAGCAGGAGCTGTGCCCTGTGCTGACTGCCAGGCTCAGGTGCTCCCTCTCTGGCTGAGGGGAGGAAGAACTGGGGCTGGAATTAGACCCACCCTTTGGCTACTGTCTGATAGGCGTGAGGCCTCAAACCCATGCCAGCTCCACCCAGGGGTCTGGTGAAGTGCATTCCTCTTTGCCAACCTTCTCCTGGTTTGTTTCCCAGCAGCTCTGCGGTCTCATTTCCCGGGCAACTGGCTCCGCCCATTGCTGCTTTTGTCCACTTCTGGTTCTTCCCCTGTTGCTGGCTGCTAGCTACAGGCTCTCACTCTGCAGAGGCCAAGGAAGGCAAGACAGCAGCTTGCAGGGAAGAGTCTGGCGGTGAGGCATGTGTCTGTCCTATCATATGACACCATAGCTGGTATCTCTCTGAGGTTGTTGCCCTGGCAGACAAATGCAGACATTTCCTGAGCAGCCAGCTCCTGTGGGGATGCAGTGGAAACCAGCCAGATGTCTCAGAGGGCTCAGCCTGAAAGAAATGGGCTCTGTCCACCTTCCCAAGGCCCCATGGCTTTCTTAGTTGGCAGAGAACTGTGGCGCCCTTTGTGTAGAATCCTGACAGTGTCTACTCATTGAGGAGAAGAGGGGCATACCGGATAGGTTTATCTCATCGTGACCTCAGCAGGGAGCACAACCTAGAGACAATGTCTTTGATCTGAAAATAGCTTTGGGCCGCTTGGGAATCCTGCCCTGCACTTTACCCTACACCCTCATGAGGGTTCCCACAGCCCGTACCCTCTCCACTCCCCTCCAGGGAATGAGCATGGCGGGTCCCACTGCTGGGGGACAGCCCTAGATGAAAGTGGAAGGGACAGAGTAGAGGAGGCCTTGAGTTTCCTCCTGAGGAAGCCAACCCAACGTGGGAGCTCTAACCTCCAATCCTGGGGTTCACATTGCCAAACTGAGCCTCACCTTGTGAGTCAGTGGGGCAGGTGCCTCCAAAGGCCTTTAGCGCCCTCAGTTACCTGTCTCGGTCAGGTTCCGGGGCCCAGCTTGGCCTAGAGCTGGGCAGCAGGTTGGCCCCTGGCTTCCTTCCAGCCTGCTCAGGTCCAGCCTGCAACTGTTTTCCATGGACAAGAATCCTAAGATGGCTGAGGGAGGCTCTGTTTCCAAAACCTCCTGAGGGCTTAGGCCAGGAGCACGTCAATCAGGCTTCAGTGTCTGCACTCCCTGTTCCCATTCATCTTGCTCTGAAGCAGAATTGGCCTTCGACCAGCCTGGAAAGCATCTCTCATCAGGCACGTGGCTGGGCCCTAAGTGACACTGGCCGCCTGGTCGCAGATGTCCTCCTCCATCTGCCTCTCAAAGCACAGTAGCTGTGTCTCCCTTCACCTCCTTTTGCTGGAGCACCACGATCAGACTGTGCTTGCTGGGAGGCGCTAGCAAAACGGGGCTCGCCACGCACGCGCCAGACCCACAGTGCAGCTGCCGGCAGTTCTCACGGCCAGCAGGATCTTCTTCTTCATTGTGAGTTGAAATCTGCCTCCCTCCAACATCCACTTCCATGTTGTTTTTCTGCTCCGTGGAGTGTCACAGAAGAGGATCAGACCCTTTTCCTCTTTAACAAACATTTCTACATTTGTGGGCATTTCTTGGTCTCCCTCCTCCAACTCCAAGAACACTGACTCCAAGGGAGAAGCCGTGGTTGAATCCCAGGCTGCCTGCACCGGCAGCTTCCTGACCCAGCTCCTCGCAGCCCTCAGGAGTGTCTGCAGCCCTTGCCACCAACGCAAGCCCAGTCTGGGACTGCTGGCCTCTCCAGCGGTGCCCCGTCAGCACTCTTTCACATTTATACGACTCAAGTATTTCTCAAACTACAGTCATTCAAGGGCCATGATCAGAAGTTTACCTGTATCCTCAAACCACCTGTACTGTTATTTTCTTTCTTATGTATCTTGTTTAACTGGCTTACGTGATTACCTAGTATATTTATTTGATAAGGAAATGCTGTTAACTACAGACTTACATATCTTCTAATAGACATCAAAATCATTCCATGACCACAACACAGGTCATGCCATGCCACCTGAAGTGATTCTGTGTGCCCGCAGAGGCACGCTGTTTCTGCCCAGGGAGCTCGGCTTTACCGTATCTGCACTCCCTCTGCCCCTCCTCAAGCCCCTGGCTCTGGGCTCCTCCTTTGAGTAAGCAGTTTCAGAGATAGACCTTTCCTCCGTTTCCTGGTCCCCATTCATTCTCCAGCCTAGAAGGCCAGGTCTTTCCCTCACTCTCTATTCTCAGTTCTCTTCTCCTGCCGCACAAGAAATCCACTCTGCAGCATGTAGGAGAGGGCTGGGTTTCAGGGCCAGAGCCCACACCTGGGCTGCCTCAAACCTCTGAGTGTCCGGCTGTGCGCCTGGATGAATACACATACCTGACGCAGAGTCAGGGCGGCATGGGGCAGTCGCTGTAATTACACCATTGAGGGGCTGGAAACCACAAATGAGTGCTTGGAACGTCATACTGCAGTCCTTAGAGGGTGAGAAAGGTGAGTGTGGCAAACTGCAACTTCTGACCAGGCCATCAAAACAGCAGGGGCTGTGGGAGGTTCAGCCCAGGTGTGTAGGGGAAGGGGAAGGGGGAGGGGGCTGAGGTGCTCCACCCTACCCCACCCCACCTGTGATAGGTAATGCCTACAGAGAGATGCTGGGAACCACTCCCGCCGCCCTCTGGAAAGACCTGGGGCAAATACCTGAAAAGCTTCTCACCTTGACGCACTTGGCTCCTCCCTGGGTCACTGGGTGCCTTGCTTGGGTTTGACCATCTCTGGCAATTCTTACCCAGTCCCAAGGGCTGACTCCAGCGTCATCCTTTTCCCTCCCAGACCCTTATTGCTGGTCCCATACAGAGTCCTCCTCTTCTCTGGAAGCCCTAAGGGCCCTTGCGACTCCAAGACTTGGTTCTGTGTCTTCAGGTGCTGGATCTGGGACACAAGGGTGAGACAGTAAAATTTCTCTCTCCCTAGATAGGAGAGCATATGGCCAGCCACTTCACCCTGGTGAAGCATGTTCATAGTCTCCCTAAGCATGTTTCATAGTCTCCCTGGCCCTAAATTTCCTTGTTTATATAAATGGGGGGGTGCTAATAGGATTGTTGAGGATTTAATAAGGAAATATCCTTAAACAACCTAGCTCATGGCCTGACACACAGGAAGCCCTAATGAAACATAGCAATGGTCACTATTCCCACCTTCAAGGTTTATCTCTGTGTTTACTTCCCATTCCCATCTCCTTGATGGGCTCTGCACCTCCCTTTCCTATCCTGTCCTCCTGTCCTTTGACACCTGAAGCTTGATCTGGGTGCCTGGTTCTTCCCCAGTTGGTGTCCCAAGTGTGGCTGCTGTCTCCAAAGCCGCCTTAGACTTGGTCAATAGGGGCCCCCGCCCTGGACCTTCCAGCTGCCCTCGTTCTACAGAGCAAGGAGTCTGCAGGGTCCCAGGGGCATGCTCATGAGGGCCACAGTCCCCTTCTAGACCTGCTCAGCTACCTAAAACGCAGAACTCCCTCCCCAGTGACTCCCAGCGCACGCTCAGTCCTGTCCTCTGGAGAGCAGACTGCCCGATGCTGGGCACACCTCTAGGCTGTCCGCAGATTGTGGTCGTGTAGGAGAGGGGACAAAGCCAGGGGTAGGAAGAGAAAGGGGCAGGCTGTAGGCCGGCAGCCGGGAATCCTCTCCATGCTGCCACATTCCAGAGTCCTGGAATTCTGATGAGTCCAAAAATAAAAACTCCATCTGAGCCTGGCCTACTGGGTCCGTCTGTGGGAGATGCAAACCTCCCAGGCCACTGGCCTGGAGACATTTTGGAAGTGGAGCCTTTGGTCTCAGTGCATGGAGGGGATAGGACTACCTGGGCCCCCAACCTGCCGACTTGTTCTGCTTGGCACCAGGCCAGCTGGGCTAAGGGCTGAGAGGCAAAGAGGAAGCTGCTGAGACCTCCCGACAGCAGATGCAAAGCAGAGGGGCCCAAACACCTAGACCTTTCTCAGGGGCCAATGTGAGCAAATTGCTTTATCAGCTTTACCAGTTTTCATGTTTTCCTTAGACATTTTCATAGAATTTGCCCCATGTTCCATGCCATTTTCTCAGGATAACCTTTTGAGTATCCTGGACCCGATGATCTTCATAGAAGGAGAAAAATTTTAGTTTTGGTTTCATCTATGATTATCCTAGACCCAAACATTTAGAAATAATTTGTTCTCTGGAATAGCCCCCCCAAAGGTGTGAGTTTGGGCTTAAAAAAGCATACATTGCATATATCCTTATCTCTATATAATCACGTGGACCTGGTTCTGCCACCTGCTGGCTACGTCACTTCGGGCAAGTTATTTAACCTCTCTAAGCCTCAGGTTCCCTGGCCTGGTAGATCTCCAGATAAACTCTAAGATCACTCCCACCCCTAAAACTCTGGTACTTGCCCCCTTTACTCTTCCTTCCTTATCTTGCAATCACCCCAGGGGTCTCATCTTCCCAAAGTATATTTCATGGTCCTGCCCCTTTTACCTTCACAGTTCCTGACATTGGAGAAGGCAGTGTTTTAAAGCCCAGCTGAGGGTGGGTATGGTGGTTCACGCCTGTAATCCCAGCACTTTGGGAGGCTGAGGTGGGCAGATCACAAGGTCAGGAGATCAAGACCATCCTGGCCAACATGGTGAAACCTTGTCTTTACTAAAAATGCAAAAAAAAAAAAAAAATGCCAGGTGTGGTGCTGGGCACCTGTAGTCCCAGCTACTCAGGAGGTTGAGGCAGGAGAATTGCTTAAACCCAGGAGGCAGAGGTTGCAATGAGCCGAGATCGCGCCACTACACTACAGCCTGGGTGACAGAGCAAGATTCTGTCTCAAAAAATAAAAAATAAAAATAAAAATAAAGCCCCGCTCAAATGCCCTTTTATCCAGAAAGCTCACTCACTACATTGGGAAACCCACCTTGGAGGCTGGAAGGATCTGAGGGTTCACCCAGCTCAACCCTCTTATTTAACAGGCAGGGAAACAGAGTGCAAATGAGGCAGTGACTTAGAGACAGAGCCAGGTCTGTAAATTAACCTTGCCACCTCTGGGATCTACAACCCTCAGGGCCACCGTTATAACTTGCATGTATTATTGTTACTGTGATCATCTGTGCCTCCTTAAGATCTCAAGACCTCCGAGTGCCAGAATCACATTGTGTTCATTCTGTATCCACCCTGTCCTGCGCCAACCCTCCAGCAGCATCCCTGTACCAGATGATACCTCAATAAATGTCTGCTAAATTTCACTAGACATAAATCCCATCTTGATCCTTACCAAAAAAACCCATGTCTCATTTGAGGACCTCCGTGTGTTCTTATATCTGACTACTGTTGTGGTAGAGCAGACTGAAAGGATTTGCAAAAGCCAATTGTTAAATTTTTAAGAATGTTGTGAGCTGTTATTAAACATAGCCATAACTCAAATTAAATTAGGTAAAATTATAGTTAAATACATTGCATTAAAAACAAAGGGAAGAAATGCTTAAAACTCATTGTTTTCTAATTTTATTATACTATGATCTAAGTTCTTGTGGTTGTTTACCTTTATTGAATCTACATGCAGAAATCTCACACCACAGTATGCTATGACACATCTCTTTCCAGCCTGTAATCAGTGACGTCATAGTGGTAGCTTGAAATTACTATTGTGGGAGAATTTACACCAAGGGAACTGGCAAGCACTACAGATCTGAGCTTGATTGATTGTTTGGGTGATCGCCTGGAGCTGCACAGTCTAACACAGCTGCCACTAGTTCCACGTGGCTGAGCACTTGAAACGTGGCTAGTCCCGGCTTAGATATGTCATACGTATGGGATATTGAAGTTTCAGGATGGGAAAAAAGAATGTAAAATACATCATCAAAAACGTTTATTCATTACATATTGAAATAATAGCATTTTCTATATATTATGTCAAATATAATATATCAGAATTAATTTTATCTATTTCTTTCTTTTTTTTTTTTTTTTTTTTTTTTGAGACGAAGTCTCTCTCTGTCACCCAGGCTGGAGTGCAGTGGCACAATCTCGGCTCACTGGGACCTCTGCCTCCTGGGTTCAAGTAATTCTCCTGCCTCAGCCTCCTGAGTAGCTGGGATTACAGGCGCCTACCACCACACCCGGCTAATTTTTGTGCTCTTAGTAGAAACAGGGTTTTGCCATGTTGGCCAGGCTGGTCTTGAACTCCTGACCTCAGGTGATCTGCCCGCCTCGGTCTCCCAAAGTGCTAGGATTACAGGCATCAGCCACTGTGCCCAGCCTCATCTATTTCTTTAATGTGGCTACTAGCAGATTTTAAATAATATCTGTGGTTTTTGTGGCATTCCTACTGGACAGCTCTGGTCTAAATTTAATAAAGTGATAGAGAAAATGTTTATAATTTAGATTAAAATTAAAAGTACATCATGCCCATTGCTAGTAACATTATGAATAGCCAAAAAATACAAAATAATCTCCCGGTATTTAAAAACCATGATCTGATTCAGCAAGGAAGTCACTCACATCACTGAGGAGCAAGTGAAGTTCTAGCACTCATCTTCACTGTTTCACTTTCATCTTAACCGTGAAGACGAACACAGGAGCTAACATTCATGTGGGAGCTATACTGGTTTGTTAGTTGCAACCACAGGCCAGCCACAGGTATGAGGCCCCTCTCTTCCCATTTGGCTGGATTCCAAGACCACAAAGATCTATTCAAACAAACAAACAAACAAAAAGTTTGGCAAAAACCAACTGAAAGCATCCTGTGAGGGTCACTTGGCTTTATCAAGTTTATAATAAACAGTATTGTAAATTTTATTATTATTTATAATTGTATGCTACATAGCTAATATAGCAGTAAAACTTGTGATAAACTTATGACAGAAATAAACACGCATTTACATGTACATATATTTGTATACATACACATCTATGCATTTTTTCAGAGACCTGGTTGTTAGGCTCAGCAGCACACTTTAGTTACCAGCACACCTCTCTCTCCACCCCTCCCACTACCTGTGTGCCCAATGCACAGGCCCTGTCCTTTGTGGCAGTGACAGGCCGTCTCTCCCTTCCTTCACTTTCCAAATCTGCAGAGCCTCAGAGGGGTGGACTAGAGGTCTCTCCGCCTCCTCTTCCCCTTCTCCCTTTGTCCAACTTGGAACATCTTTTTCAGTCTATTCTCCTCTCCACTGTCCTGCCTCCCATCCAAGTTTGTACTTTCCAAGGCTGGTACTCAGCCCCAGCCCTGCCTGCCTGCTCGTGGCCTCCGGCACTGGCTGCTGACAGCCCTGGCCCTTGAGGATGTCAGGGGTGACTCGGTCTCCCCCCTGCCTGCTGGTCTTTCCTAACCCCATCAAAGATAGCTCTGAAGCAAGACCAAGGGGTGGCCACGTCACAGAGAGGGGAGTCAGTGCTGGTGAGTGGTGTCCAAAGCATTGGGGACACAGCTCTGCGGCTCTACAGGTTTCTTGTAATCACCATCATTGCAAACACCTTGTGCAGCCTGTAGCAATTCTGTCACAAACACCACACACAAAGAACAGTACACCACCCAGGCTGTACCCACCAGGAACCTCCAGGATGCAGGGGGCACACTGATCGAGACTTCCAAAGGGTGAGGAGAGGGCACTTGGGGGTAGAAGTAGCAATCCTGGCTGGGCGCGGTGGCTCACACTTGTAATTCCAGCACTTTGGGAGGCCGAGGAGGGCGGATCACGAGGTCAGGAGTTCCAGACAAGCTGTCCAACATGGTGAAACCCCGTTTCTACTAAAAAACACAAAATTAGCCAGGTGTGGTGGCACATGCCTGTAGTCCCAGCTACTCAGGAAGCTGATGCAGGAGAATTGCTTGAACCCAGAGGCAGAGGTCACAGCGAGCCAAGATCGTGCTACTGCACTCCAGCCTGAGAGACAAGAGCGAGACTGTCTCAAACAAACAAACAAAAAAGTGGCAATCCTGTTTAAAGTAAATCATGAACTTAGGAGCAAGGCATGGCCTTAGAAGGAGACTCCAAGAGTTCAGTTCAGGGAGAAGTACAGGGTGAGGTTCCACTGCAGTGGGGTGAGATGGAGAAAGAAGTTACAGACTCTGAAGCTCTGATTAGTCCTCTGGAAGAGGCAACATTTCAGAAACACGGTCTAAAACACACTGGTCTGGAGCACACAGTGAAGGAGGAGACAAGTACTCCTGCTGCTGGGAAATCGATTTAGGACTAGAGTACCCAGTGAACCCCTAAAGATTACCGACGGTTTCTTGGGTAGGTATTATTATATCTAATAATAGTAATAATTTATTATTATAGCTAATATTGAGCTCTTACTATGGGCTTGGGTTTTTTTTTTATGGCATTGTGGTTATTTCTATTTTTTATTTTTTTATTATACTTTAAGTTCTGGGGTACAAGTGCAGATCCTGCAGGATTGTTACATAGGTATACACATGCCATGGTGTTTTGCTGCATCCATCCCACTGTCATCTACATTAGGTATTTCTCCTAATGTTATCCCTCCCCAATTCCCCCACCCACTGCTATCCCTCTCCTAGGCCCCCAACCCCCAGCAGGCCCCGGTGTGTGATGTTCTCTTTCCTGTGTCCATGTGTTCTCATTGTTCAACACCCACTTATGAGTGAGAAAATGTGATGTTTGGTTTTTTGTTCTTGTGCCAGTTTGCTGAGAATGATGGTTTCCAACTTCATCCATGTCTCTGAAAAGGACACGAATTCATCCTTTTTTATGACTGCATAGTATTCCATGGTGTATATGTGCCACATTTTCTTTATTCAGTCTATCATTGATGGGCATTTGGGTTGGTTCCAAGTCTTTGCTATTGTAAACAGTGCCACAGTGAGCATATGTTTGCATATGTCTTTATAACAGAACAATTTATCATCCTTTGGGTATATACCCAGTAATGAGATTGCTGGGTCAAATGGTATTTCTATTTCTACATCCTTGAAGAAATGTCACACTATCTTCCACAATGGTCAAACTAATTTACACTACCACCAACAGTGTAAAAGCATTCCTATTTCTCCACATCCTCTCCAGCATCTGTTGTCTCGAGATTTTTTAATGATCGCCATTCTAACTGGCATGAGATGGTATCTCAATGTGGTTTTGATTTGTATTTCTCTAATGACCAGTGATGATGAGCATTTTTTCATATGTTTGTTGGCTGCATAAATGTTTTCTTTTGAAAAGTGTCTGTTCATATCCTTCACCTACTTTTTGATGGGGTTGTTTTTTTCTTGTAAATTTGTTTAAGTTCTTTGTAGATTCTGGATATTAGCCCTTTGTCAGATGGGTAGATTGCAAAATTTTTTTCCCATTCTGTTGGTTGTCAGTTCACTCCCTTTATAGTTTATTTTGCTGTGCAGAAGCTCTTAAATTTAATTAGATCCCATTTGTCAATTTTGGCTTTTGTTGCCATTGCTTTTGGTGTTTTAGTCATGAAGTCCTTGCCTATGCCTATGTCCTAAATTGTATTGTCTAGGTTTTCTTCTAGGGTTTTTACAGTGTTAGGTCTTATGTTTAAATCTTTAATCCATCTGGAGTTAATTTTTGTATAAGGTGTAAGGAAGGGGTCTAGTTTCAGCTTTCTGCACATGGCTAGCCAGTTTTCCCAACACTTTATTAAACAGGGAATCCTTTCCCCATTGTTTGTTTTTGTCAGATTTGTCAAAGATCGGATGGTTGTGGATGTGCAGCATTACTTCTGAGGCCTCTATTCTGTTCCATTGGTCTATATCTCTGTTTTGGTACCATGCTGTTTTGATTACTGTAGCATTGTAGTATAGTTTGAAGTCAGGTAGCATGATGCCTCCAGCTTTGTTCTTTTTGGTTAGGATTGTCTTGGCTATGTGGGCTCTTTTTTGGTTCCATATGAAGTTTAAGGTGTTTTTTTTCCAGTTTGGTGAAGAAGGTCAATGGTAGCTTGATGAGGATAGTACGGAATCTATAAATTACTTTGGGCAGTATGGCCATTTTCACGATATTGATTCTTCCTAACGATGAGCATGGAATGTTTTTCCATCTGTTTGTGTCCTCTCTTATTTCCTTGAGCAGTGTTTTGTAGTTATCCTTGAAGAAGTCCTTCATGTCCCTTGTTAGTTGTAGTCCTAGGTATTTTATTCTCGTTATAGCAATTGTGAATGGGAGTTTGCTCATGATTTGACTCTCTGTTTGTCTGTTATTGGTGTTTAGGAATGCTTGTGATTTTTGCACATTGATTTTGTATCCTGAGACTTTGCTGAAGTTGCTTATCAGTTTAAGGAGATTTTGAGCTGTGATGATGGGGTCTTCTAAATATACAATCATGTCATCCGCAATTAGAGACAATTTGACTTCCTCTTTTCCTAATTGAATATCCTTTCTTTCCTTTTTTTTTTTCCTTGCCTGATTGCTCTGGCCAGAACTTCTAATACTATGTTGAATAGGAGTGGTGAGATAGGGCAACCTTGTCTTGTGCCAGTTTTCAAAGGGAATGCTTCCAGTTTTTGCCCATTCAGTATGACATTGGCTGTGGGCTTGTCGTAAATAACTTTTGTTATTTTGAGATACGTTCCATTGATAACTAGTTTAATGAGAGTTTTTAGCATAAAGGGCTGTTGAATTTTGTCGAAGGCCTTCTCTGCATCTATTGAGATAATCATGTGGTTTTTGTCTTTGTTTTTTTTTAATGCGATGGATTACTTTTATAGATTTGCATATGTTGAACCAGTCTTGCATCCCCGGGATGAAGCCTACTTGATCATGATGGATAAGCTTTTTGATGTGCTGTTGGATTCAGTTTGCTAGTTTTTTATTGAAGATTTTCACATCAATGTTCATCATGGATATTGGCCTGAAATTTTCTTTTTTAGTTGTGTCTCTGCCAGGTTTTGATATCAGGATGATTTTGGCCTCATAAAATGAGTTAGGGAGGATTCCCTCTTTTTGTATTGTTTGGAATAGTTTCAGAAGGAATGGTACCAGCTCCTCTTTGTATATAGAATTCGGCTGTGAACCCATCGGGTCCTGGACTTTTTTTGGTTGGTAGGCTATTAATTGCTGCCTCGACTTCAGACCTTGTTATTGGTCTACTCAGGGATTCAGCTTCTTCCTGGTTTAGTCTTGGGGTGTGGTGTAAGTGTCCGGGAATTTATCCATTTCTTTTAGATTTACTGGTTTACGTGCATAGAGGTATTTGTAGTAATCTCTGATGATAGTTTGTATTTCTGTGGAATCAGTGGTGACATCCCCTTTATCATTTTTTATTGCATCTATTCAATTCTTCTCTCTTTTCTTTTTTATTAGTCTGGCTAGCAGTCTATCTGTTTAGTTGATCTTTTCAAAAAACCAGCTCCTGGATTCATTGATTTTTTGAAGGGTTTTTTGTGTCTCTATCTTCTTCAGTTCTGCTCTGATCTTAGTTATTTATTGTCTTCTGCTAGGTTTTGAATTTGCTTGATCTTGCTCCTCTAGTTCTTTTAATTGTGAAGTTAGGGTATCAATTTTATATCTTTACTCCCTTCTCATATGGTCATTTAGTGCTATAATTTTTCCTCTAGACATTACTTTGTGTTCCAGAGATTCTGGTACATTATGTCTTCATTCTCATTGTTGTGAGTAACCCAAACTTTCTCTCTGGCTGCTCTTAGCATTTTTTCCTTCATTTCAACCCTGGTGGATCTGATGATTATGTGCCTTGGGGTTGCTGTTCTTGAGGAGTGTCTTTGTGGTGTTCTCTGTATTTTCTGGATTTGATTGTTGACCTACCTTGCTAGGTTGAGAAAGTTCTTATGGATAATATCCAGAAGAGTGTTTTCCAGCTTGGATTCATTCTCTCCATCACATTCAGGTACACCGATCAAATGTAGATTTGGTCTTTTCACATAATCCCACATTTCTTGGAGGCTTTGTTCATTTCTTTTCACTCTTTTATCTCTAATATTGCCTTCTCATTTTATTTCATTGAGTTGATCTTCAATCTCTGATATGCTTTCTTCCGCTTGATCGATTCAGCTGTTGAAACTTGTGTATGCTTCACAAAGTTCTCGTGCTGTGTTTTTCAGCTCCATCAAGTCGTTTATGTTCTTCTCTAAGCTGGTTATTCTAGTTAGCATTTTGTCTAACTTTTTTCAACATTCTTAGTTTCTTTGCATTGGGTTAGAACATGCTTCTTTAGCTCAGAGAAGTTTGTTATTATCCACCTTCTGAAGCCTCCTTCTGTCAATTCTTCACACTCATTCTGCATCCAGTTTTGTTCCCTTGCTGGTGAGGAGTTGTGATCTCTTGGAGGAGAAGAGGTGTTCTGGTTTTTGGTGATTTCAGCCTTTTTGCTCTGGTTTCTTCCCACCTTCATGGATTTATCTATCTTTGGTCTTTGAAGCTGCTGACTTTTGAATGGGGTCTCTGAGTGAGTGTCCTTTCTGTTGATGTTGAAGCTATTTCTTTCTGTTTTTTAGTTTTCCTTCTAACAGTCAGGCCCCTCTGCTGCAGGACTGCTGGAGGTCCACTCCAGACCCTGCTTGCCTGGGAATCACCCACAGGGGCTACAGAACAGCAAGAGTTGCTGCCTGTTCCTTCCTCTGGTAGCTTTGTCCCACAAGGGTACCCGCCAGTTGTCAGCCAGAGCTCTCCTGTATGAGGTGTCTCTTAGTATATGTGGGGGTCAGGGAGCCACTTGAGGAGGCAGTCTGTCCTTTATCAGAGCTCAAGTGCTGTGCTGGGAGCTCTGTTGCTCCCTTCAGAGCTGCTGGGCAGGGACATTTAAGTCTGCTGAAGTGGAACTCGCAACCGCCCCTTTTCCCAGGTGTTCTGTCTCGGGAAGGTGGGGCTTTATTTATAAGTCCCTGACAGGCTGCTGCCCTTTTTCAGAGATGCCCTGCCCAGCAAGGAGGGAGACTAGGGGCTTGGGATTTTATGTCTCAACCAAAACAATGCAAAGAAGTAGTTATTATTTTTGCCGTTATTGTTATTATTATCCTCATTTTTACAGAAAAGAAAAGAGACACAAAAAGATTAAAGAACTTGCTGAATGTGGCAGCTCTGTTGGAGGCTGGACCCAGAACCAGGCCCCTCACCCCTGCGAGGCATCACTCCTGCAGGATGGTCCTCACCCTCATCATCGCCATCCTTGTTCCTGACAGTCAGGAGCTCCTGGTATTGTTTTGCATGCTCCCCTTCTCCATCCCTTCTGCTGATTTTCTGAACATTGTGCAGTGGGCAGTGTGGTCATATTCCCATCATGGAGATGAGGACCTTGAGGTCTGAAGAGGTGGCATGGTAAATGCTGAGACAGGTTGCAGGTTTGATGTGTTTCTCAGTAATCTGAAGCAATTGAGAAAAGTACATGCAATGCAGTAAGTCTTTCATGGGGCTAGCTTGATTCCATCTAAAGGGCTGAGCTTAGTCTGAGAGAATGTCCTTCCTACTGTTAAATTGTCCTTTTCTTTTATGAAATGATGAAGATAGTGGGTGATGATTGTTTCACTCTTTTTTTCTTTTCTTTTTAATATATATTTTATTTCACTTTAGGTTCTGGGGTACATGTGCAGAACGTGCAGGATTGTTGCATAGGTACATACATGGCAATGTGGTTTGCTGCCTCCATCCCCGCCCTGTCACCTATATCTGACATTTCTCCCCATGTTATCCCTCCCCAACTTCCCTACCCCCTGCTGTCCCTCCCTTATTCCCCCTCAACAGACCCCAGTGTGTGATGCTCGCCTCCCTGTGTCCATGTGTCCTCATTGTTCAACACCTGCCTATGAGTGAGAACATGTGGTGTTTGATTTTGTGTTCTTGTGTCAGTTTGCTGAGAATGATGGTTTCCAGATTCATCCATGTCCCTACAAAGGACACAAACTCATTGTTTTTTAATGGCTGCATAATATTCCATGGTATATATGTGCCACATTTTCCTTGTCCAGTCTATCATCAATGGGCATTTGGGTTGGTTCCAGGTCTTTGCTATTGTAAACAGTGCTGCAATGAACATTCGTGTGCATGTGTCTTTATAATATAACAATTTATAATCCTTTGGATATATACCCAGTAATGGGATTGCTGGGTCAAACGGAATTTCTATTGCTAGGTCCTTGAGGAATCTCCACACTGTCTTCCACAATGGTTGAACTAATTTGCACTCCCACCAACAGTGTAGGAATGTTCCTATTTCTCCACGTCCTCTCCAGCATCTGTTGTCTCCAGATTTTTTAATGATCGCCATTCTAACTGGCGTGAGATGGTATCTCAATGTATCTCAATATGGTTTTGATTTACATTTCTCTAATGACCAGTGATGATGAGCATTTTTTCATATGATTGTTGGCCTCATATATGTCTTCTTTTGAAAAATGTCTGTTCTTGTCCTTTGTTTTTTTCTTGTAAATCTGTTGTAGTTCTTTGTAGATTCTGGATATTAGCCCTTTTTCAGATAGGTAGATTGCAAAAATTTTTTCCTATTCTGTTGGTTGCTGGTTCACTTGAATGATTGTTTCTTTTGCTATACAGATGCTCTGGAGTTTAATTAGGTCCCATTGTTGCACTCTTAATGTCCAATTTTGGCAAAATAAAAGACTGGTTCCTCTGGAGCTCCAAATTAGCCCCAGCAGCTGATGTGAAATGCTGCTTGATGATGGGGAACTCCCAGCATCTGACTCCAGTGGTCCGGAGCCTCTGTGGGCTGGCTCAGGACTCCCTCACTACACATCTCTTCCAGCCAAAGCATTTACCCAGGGACACCTATGCTGCTCACAAACATGAAGGACGCTCAAAGGTGGTGGCCCTGCTGCCGCCCACTGAGTTGGGAAAATGCCTTCCATTACCCCTGACCATGGATTAAGGGGTCTCAGATCCAGAGAACCCTCAGTCTGGGCTGGACTTGCCTGTAAGGATGTGCAGAGGGAATGTCCCAGCCTTTCTGGCTTCAGAGGCTGCAGTGTCTCCACCAACTCTCTTTTCCAAACCTGCCTCTGGGACCCAGAGACATCAGGCTTTGACTGATGGAATATACAGAAGTGCCAACAGAAAATGGGCAGGGAGCCTGCAGGACATCAGAGGAGAGTGGAAAGGTACAGCCCCTGGAGAGACAGGGGCACACAGTTCCCATCCCGGAAGGCAGGGCCGTGGTGTGGAAAGAGTGTGGTCTATGGATAGACAGACCTCACTGGATCCTGGCTCTGCAGCCCTGGGGTTAGTATGTCTCTGCCTTGGGAATAATAACACCCACCTCAGAAGGATGATTTGGGAGCCATGCCCAGCCTCCAGAGCCTGGCGCATCGAAGGTGATCCATAAACATCAGCTTCCATTTCCCCTGCCTGGTACTCTGGGTCTGAAGTACAGGACAGGCCATGGGGGCAAGGTTCCATAGATGGAGAGAAGGAGCCGAGCAGTGGCCAAGGCTGGGAGGCCTCTGACACCTTGTTAGGACCCCCAGGTGCCACGGGGAACCCACCACTCTCCTCAGCCCCAGAGGTGTCCTGAGGGTGCCAAGCTCCACATCTACAGCCGCTCGACCCCCAGCAGCCTCTGGTAGTGCCCCCGCTGAGCTGCTTTGTCTGGCTCGGCCTGCTGTGGGCACCTTCCAGCAGGTGTCCCGAGGACCAGCTCCCGTCAGTGCCTTCAGGGACAGCCTGGAGTCAGAGCCTCACGGGGAGCGGAGATAGACCATCAGCCTGTGCTGAGTGTGAATGGACGCCAAGCACCTTCACAAAGGTGAAGGCAATCCAGTCTCTGGTCACTGGCACTGAGAGAGATGCCAGAAAGGACCAGTAAGTCCTTTCCATGGGAGTAAGTGGAAGAGAGAAGGGCTCTCTTCCAAGCAGCACTTGTCAAGCATCACAGACCTTCTCCTCTCCTCCGCTCCCACAGTCCTTCAACCACAGCCCCCTCTACGTTTAGATGCCTAACTTGCCCCGCCCTGGCCCCGTAGCCCTGCCCCAGGCTCCCTCTTGCACAAAGCACTCCTGCTTAGTGAAGCTGCCCAGTTGCTTATAGTGCTATCTTGGGCCAGTCTCTGTCTCCAGCCCAAGAGATGCCCCAGCATCTCCATCTCACCTTGGGATTGACCCACTGACATTCTTGTTCCTGCTGGTAGGAGCAATTCCTGCTATATGGCACAGTAGGCCACCCCGCATGAGGACACCAGGGCCTTGTGAAGGGTCCATGCAGCAGTCCTCTTCCACATTGACCCTGTGATGGCCTCTTCTTGGAAGCTTCCAGGTAAGAGAAGCAGGCAGGCGACAGCACTGCCAAGGATGAACCCCTGTCCAGACTTGTGAGCCAGAGCCCTGCACCCACTCTCCTCCCCTCGGCCCCCTAAAAAACAATACACAGGGTGTCCTTGAGGTCTAGCCCAGGGTGACTGTAGATAGACTGGGGCTCTGAGCCTCAATTTTTTCATCTGTATAATGGCTATAACAACAGTCCTTCACTCCCAGCACTGTTCTTAGTTAATGTGTATGAAAATGCTTTGTAAACTGTAAAGCAAGAGGTAGGCACCCATCAGAAGAAAAATATACCCTATCACTTCCTCCACTGGTGACCATGGCAGACATTACTAGTCGATCAAACCATTATTTCCCTCTGTATCTGGACAGAACCACAGTGTCTCCCAAATCACAGTTTAGGCTGATGGGTCTCAGCTCTGGCTGCTCATTAGAACCCCTTTGCTGACTTTCAGAAGATACCCGTTAATGCTTAGGCCCTACTTCCTGTACGCAGCCTTACTTAATTGGTTTGGAGTAGAGGCTTAGACATCAGTATTTTTCTAAGTTCCTGGATTATTTTTCAGCCTGTGTAAAGAACTGCTACTCTTGGCAGCCGTAACCAAATTACCATGTAGAGTCACATGATGGCCACCTTGCCTGCTAGTCATTGTCATTATTTCCTTTCCCCAGAGCCCTCACTTGCTTCCAAAATTGTCCATCAAGCCCTGCCCTCTCATGCTGGAACCTGTCAAGCTGACAGCTCAGGCCCCTGCCATGGCCAGTGCTGGGCTTTTGAGTCTCCTGCAGGAGGCTCCAGTCTCCAGCACTTTGTTTTGTGGCTTTAGAAAACAGAACCCAGAATAACCCTGTCCACTCAGGAGAACTGTGAGCCCTGGAGCATAAAGGGAGTTCTTCCCTCCCTCTGTAAATCTATGTGATAAACCAGCAGCATCTAGAGAAGCCTCCACCTTCACATTTGAGAATCTAGCCATTTCTTTTAGCCTCTCAACTGGAAAGTTCTTTCTGCTATCCAACCTCAGTCCTTACTGTTGCAAAGGCAGGAGGCTAGCAAAGGCAGCAGGTGTGCATGGTGCCTGCACTGAGGAAATGGCAATGTCTATGCCCAGTACTGAACACACACACACACACACACACACACACACACACACACACACACACACATTCACCTTATCAACCAAGGGAGCAAACTTGTTGTTGAGTCTTGTTCCACTCACCCACCTGCTAGATGGCGATGCTGACAGGTTGATGACAGCCAGGAGTCTCTGACTCCGACTACCTCCTGGGTTGGGGCTTTTGAGCCTTGCCCTAAGCCCCAGTCCCTACTCTAAATGTCCTAGATGTCAACCCAGACCATCCGTCCCTTCCTCTGGACCCTGTGTCTTCCTTTGCCATCACACTTACTCTTCTTGACCCAAATCCTCATCCTCTGATCCCCCTCCAGCCCAGCGCCATCCCCAGGCCTCCCTTCTCCTCTATGAAACTGAAACCCTCTTCCTTCCACCAAACAATGCCATTAGTGTGGCTACCCTGAGACTAGATTACTGCCCAGTCACTGCAAAGATGTTGGCTTCCCACCTGCCTGCAAATGCCCTACACCTCCTACATCTCCCCTGCCAGCCACAGATGACACAGAGCTGGCCTGGGGAATCTGTCTGTTCACTCTCCTTACAACCCTCATGATACAGGACTGGCCATCATCATAGTGGTTCTGGAAGGCGGGACAGGAGTATGTCTGGGGCAGTGCCAACTGCACAGTTACTGAAATTCATAGCCCACCCTCCACCCTTGGCGGGACCCCCAGCTCACTCCTCCCTACTCCAGTCCCAACTTCCAAGACTTGTTACTTACTTTTCCATCAGAGAGGCCCAGAGTGTAGGACTCCCACCTGCTGACCCCCCAGGAAGCCAGGCCTCTGAGCAGTGAAGAAGCACAAATACCTGTGCACTAAGCCCACCTTGCGAAGAGGAAAGGTGCAGTCCCAGAAACAGTCAGGGTCAGGTCAGGAACACGACCATTTCTGTCACTGGACACAGTATGTGTGTGTCTGTCTGCTGAAGCCTGCAGCCAATACATGCACATGCTTTCTGGACTTCTCTTTTCCTCCCTCCCCACCCCTCCTCCCAGACTCTGCTCCACACCCCATTTGCCTCCTGAAAATCTAACACAGATGTATAGGCTGCATGGGCAGTGCACAATGATGTACTTGTGTGTGTGTGTGTGTGTGTGTGTGTGTGTGTGCTTCGTGTGTTCATGAATGTGTATGGTGCATGCTCAAGTGAGTGAATTGAGGTACATGTGCGTACTTTGAATACTCAGAGACCAAGCCATCAGATTGTGCTATTTATTGAGGATGCAACAGAGGAAGGCTGTTAAGAATGAAGGAAAAGTGAACAGTGCATGCTCTTCTCTGCTTCTGGGTGCAGGTGGAGAAAAAGGCCTTGAATTGCACTTGGTCCCACTCAGATCTGAGACTGAGCTGGACATGGGGGTGGGGGCTGGGTCACTCTTGGTTGTTTGTCCTTCAGTCCTTCTTTTCTTGAACACAGAGCCAGCTCCTAGCATAGGCAGGAGCTGTGCTAGGCCCCAGTGTGTGCAGGGTCTCGGTGGGAGACCCAGGGAGCTCAGCAGAATAGTTAGCAACTGAGCCAGAGGCTGGGCAGAGGAGGAAAGCTGGGAGCCGGGGCCTGGGCTGGTGGTGTAGCCAGGGGACCACAGCCAAGGAGTGAATAGGGAGCGTACAGGGAGGAATCTCACCAAGCTTGGTCATCCAGGCCTTCCCAGGCTGAGGAAGACACAGGCTGGGAGAAGTGGGTGGCCAAGGCCAGTGCCAGGTGTACGGGAGCAGGACCAGCAGGGTGCAGATGGAGCTGATAGCGGGCTGTGGGAAGTACAGTGTGGGAGCTGGAGCCGGGTCACGGGACTAGGCGGGGCCCGGGGCATAACTCTCTACCGACTGGCTTTCTTGGAGGGGGCGCTCAGGCTGGAACCCTTCCCTAGGTTGTCTTTGTAATCATTGGTACTGCCCCAGCTCCTGCCCTCCCCGCCTCGCACGCTGCACACTCCAGAGATGCAGCTGCTGCTGTTGGCCACGTAGCCGCCGCTGACCGTGCTGGGCCGGAAGCCATAGCCACTGCCGCCGCTGGTGCTGCTGATGATGGCTGCAGAGGGAGCCGAGGCCAACACCCACTCAGGCAGAGAGCTGGGGAGGCCTCCTTTCCCCAGGCAGACGGGCTCTTTTTGGAGTAGTTGAGGGGGGAGGCGCACAACCGCTCCCTCCCCCTGGGGAGAATATACCAAAGACAGCTTTCCTCATCCTCTGTCTCTTGGCTTGCTTGGCTTATACCCAATCTGGCTGAGTCTTGCCCCATTAATGCCCAGAAGCCCAACTCCTTTGTCCAGGTACCAACACCCCTACCTGTCCTCCTGAACACCCGCCCACTGCCTTTTCTATTAGCCTTTGTGCTAAACTTCCCAGCCTCCAACCTCTCCCTCCTGCTAGCTATCCCACAGCAGGCATCTTTCGGAAGCTCTGGTTTAACTCTTTTAGTCCTGCTAAGCAATGCAGTGATCTGATACTGCCAGGTTGACCCCTGAGACCCCTCATTCTCTCATTCCCTCAGCCCTCCCTACTTCCCAAGCCCAGGTCTGATTGCAGTTTGCAAACCTGGCTCCCTAGGCCTCACACAGACCCATGCATCATTTTTCTGCAACATGACCTTTGTTTCCCCATGACAATAGCTTTCCCTTGCTGCCATCCCTGGGAACAGAAAGTT
Source organism: Aotus nancymaae (assembly GCF_030222135.1). NCBI lineage: Eukaryota > Metazoa > Chordata > Mammalia > Primates > Aotidae > Aotus > Aotus nancymaae. Next base: position 36,368,356 of record NW_026988428.1, read on the forward strand.
GGAGGGATAAAGATGAAGGAGGCCTGGGCTGGGAGTCAGTAGAGCCAATTCTGGCCATGGCTCTGCCGTCTGGCTTTGTGATCTCAGGAAACCATTTCCCTTTCTGGTTCTTAGATCCCTCATCTACACACACAGGGTGTCACTAAGGTCCTTGCCAGTCTGCATTTTAAAATTTTAGGTCAAAGTATACAAATACTTACAGATACTGACAGGGGAGGGAAATTCTCCTGACATCCTGTGAAGGAGAGAAATCAAATAAGAGAGAGGTCATCCAGCTCACAGTCTCTTCAAAGCTTCTGCCACCATCAGCCTGATGTGGGTTTTTGAACCCAACAGGCACCTGTGCAAATCCCAGAGCTTCTTTGATGCAAGCAGAGCCTGAGAAATTTTGGAGGCCACCCCCTAATCTTTGGGGTAACCAGACAACAACCCTGGTCAAACAATAGTTTACAAGAGGTGCACACGTGGGGACAGTGCAGCTGCCTCCCACACACCAGCCTGCCCATCCCTGCAGAGCCCTGGGGAAGCTGGGGTGGCTGCCCTGGCACACCTCCGACAAGCCCATGTTGTACATGGACAGATCAGGAGGAGCAAACAAGAATGCCTAATAGAGTAATGGGGTTTTGCAAGGAGCAGGGCAGTGGATGTTTCCAGCATGCCCAGGAAGAATGAGTGAATCTGCATCGCGTACGACATCTCACAATGCCTGCCATGAAGCAAGCTCTTACCGTCTGTTATGAGTGGATATTCATGTCCACTCACGGCAGTATTATTAATTACTATCACTGTTTCTATCCTCACCACCCCATCACTCCCTAAGAACTCATCTCTTCTGGATTATGTTAGGCTTTCTCCTTTGGGTCTTCCCTAACCCCTGGGGCCTCCTGCCTGGGAACGCCCCACCCACCTGCACTCCTCGCTTTCCAGCAGTTTGCGGTAGGTGGCGATCTCCATGTCCAGGGCCAGCTTCAGGCTCATGAGCTCCTGGTACTCGCGCAGCATCCGCGCCAGCTCCTCCTTGGCCTGGTGCAGGGCGCCCTCCAGCTCATCCAGCTTGGCCCGGGCGTCCTTCAGGGCGCTGTCCCCCCGCTGCTCAGCGTCGGCGATGGCCGTCTCCAGGTTGGAAGCCTAAGGAAGGAATTGGTGAAGTTGGAAAACTGGGAGGAGCCACTGCAGCCATCCACATCCAAATCCCTCTGGGTCCTTAGAGTGTGGCAGAGTGGCCCACCCCCACCCTACACACCACCACACTTCTCTTGCAGCCGGAGCCCCTTCTGGGGCTGGCGTGTCCCTCCTTAGCTCTAGCCCCATTCTGTGTTAGATGTGTGGGTGATGGAAATGACTCAGCCCTGCCCTTCTGAACGCCACTTTAGTTCAGTGTAAAGACATGTATTCAGCCATACTGTGCCAAGGGTACAAAATGAGTGAGAGCAAGATTGACTTTCTGCTCTTGAGCCATAGGTCTGGGAGGAGAGATGGTTGAATATTCTGCAGCAGGTGCAAGGGCAGCAGCTGCCCAGGAGCATGACACCACAGACGAGGGGGACAGGGAAGGACACACCCCAGGAGCAACTGTTATTTGGCAAGCACTTAGTGTATGCCAGCACCAGCTCATACTGTTGACATAACTTAACTCATTTAGTCCTTGCAACATCCTGTGAAGTGAGCAGAAGTAACCTGTCCAAGGTCACAAAGCAACTGTTGAAGCCCATGGGAGAACAGAAGGAGCACTGGGCTAGGAGACCAGAGGCCTTGTTCCAGATCACAGCTCTGCCACTTACCAGCTGTGTAACCCCCTTATCCTCTCTGAGCCTCAGTCTCCTCATCTATATCAACAAGGAGGGCAGCTGTTGCCTGTCAGGGTGTTGGTGAGGATGACGTGTGACAGAACAGTAGGCGCCGCTGCCATTGTTATCATATACGTACACATTGTGTCTCACCTACAAGCCGAGGTTGCCTCCTATATTCCTGGGAGCAGTCCCTCGTCAATCCTTAACAAGGCACCTTAATGGGTGCTCCCTGAGCCCATGTCTCCATCTCAATCATGAACTCCGCAGATGCTTATCAAGCTGTGACTGCACCAGGCACTGTGCTAGATGCTGGGGAAACGGCACAAAGCAACCAGCTCCCTGCCTCTTTTCAGTCTGGTGGGGCTGGGGGAACAGGCAGTGTCAGTACTAACAGAAAGTGTGACAAGTACAAGGAAGCACAGGTACCAGGAGGGCACATCACTGGGGGGATGTCCTAGCCCAGTGCCGAGGAGGCTTCCTGGGGAGGGGCTTTGAGGCCAAGGTCCTTGGAGTGAGTAGGAGATGAATAGCCCCCAGGGATGTCCTGCTGCAGGCGTTTGAGGCAGTGACCTCATTGGCCTCCTCTCTTCTCCTAGGCAGCGATCTGGGAGGCCGATGTTCTCAGCAGCTCATCTCCCCTCCACTCATGATCCCTTGCACTTGACCACAGGCCAAGACCAAGGCGCCCTCACCTGCTTCTTCACGTTCTCGATCTCTGAGCGGATTCTCTGGATGAGCCGAGTGAGCTCCGAGATTTCATTCTTGGTGTTTTTGAGGTCATCCCCATGCCGGCCAGCCGCCAGCTGCAGCTCCTGGAACTGAGGACCCCAAAGCACACAGCCATGAGCATGTTATGGGAGTGCATGTATCTCGAGGGCAGAACACAACAGACTTACCGGGACGCTGCCTCTATTCTGGGTGCAATAGGGCCCCATCTGCTGCCCGCTGGTGTCACCCTCCCTGGCCCAGCCTCAGCCCAGCTCACCTTGGTCTGGTACAGGGCCTCGGCCTCGGCCTTGCTCTTCAGGGCGATCTCCTCATACTGGGCGCGAACCTCGTCAATGATGCTGTCCAGGTCTAGGTTCCGGTTGTTGTCCATGGACAGGATGACGGACATGTCGCTGATGTGGGACTGGATCTGAGCGATCTCCTGCAGGGAACACAGGGATGGTCTCTTGGCTCAACCACCGCTGGAGCCCAACCACCTCCCCGACATACGATGAGCAAATGTTGGTGATTCCAGCTTGGAGACTGGAACCCGGGGCTTTTGCCTTCCAGGGCTGTTTGTTTGCTTTGGGGCAAAGCAAGTTCCCTGCTGGGCCCAGACAGATTCCCATTGCCATAGCAAGGGCCTGGCCCATTCCCTTTCTGCTTGGAGGGCGGAGACTGGGGCTGATGTGAGAGATGGATGGCTAACTGAGGGGTCTCACTGAGGGCTGGGGCCTCCATGTCTCCTGCAGCCCCTAGAATAGAGTTTAACCCACTAGCCTCTGCCAGATGAATGGAGTGGACAGACAGACTTACGGCTTCAAAGAGACACCTGAAGAACTTGATCTCCTGGTCCATGGATTCCACCTTGGCCTGCAGCTCCACCTTATTGGCGTAAGCCGCGTCCACATCCTGAAAGACGCCACCACCATCCTCTGTCACGGCTGGTACAGCCAAGAAACCAGCACCCATCCCTGCCTGGGTTCCTTGTGTGGGGAAGGAGTCACCCTCTTCTCTTCACTTTGCTATGGGAAAGGAGATAAAGGAGCAAAGGCCTAGCCCACTTCACCCCGAGAATCTGTTCCTGCAGCAGGAATGAAGTGCCTGTGGTGTCTGTGCTGGGTCCTGGGGCTGCAGGGGAGACCCTCAGTGGTGTCCTCTGTTATTCTTCTCCGTGTTCAAACCACAGCCGCATTAGACATGCAGTCAGGTGTCCTCTCACCAGCACCCTCCCTGCCTTTTCATTCCTTTTCCTGTATTGCCTTTCATCAAGCTTTTCTCTGCCTTCACCTCACTATTCTTGAATCAGTTCACCTCAGGGATCTGGCAGAGCACCTTGGCAGGCTCCGCTCCCTCAGGTCCCAGGCCAGTCCCAGACTCAAGGCCTGCCTTCCCCTCACCTTCTTGAGCAGCACGAACTCGTTCTCTGCCGCTGTCCGCTTGTTGATTTCCTCCTCATACCTGTGGGAATGCGAGGGCTTGTCAGTTAATACCTCTCACTGAAAGCCCTTGCTTGTACAGGGCAGAGCTTGAGCAAGGAGCAGTGTGCCCATCAGAAGATACGGGTGCTGGGGGCCACAGAGTACTGGGCAGGGGTGAGTGGGGGAAGGCTTCCTAGAGGAGGGAACATGCTAACCAGTAAGAGTGAGCCTATTGAAGATCTAGCTTGGCAAATGAAGAAGGAGCACATGAAGCGAATGCCCTCTGGGACTCTCGGAGGAAGCAAGAGAGTGAACCTGCTCGCCCCAAATTTGAGTACAGCTTTACAAATGACCAACTGCTCCAATCTGTGTTTCCTCAGTGACCCCTGAGAGCAGTTTTGGAGCCAGATGCACCTAACCATCCTCTTACATGAGAGAAGAACATGAGGGGTTTCCCCAGGCATCCCCTAAACCCAGAGCCAGAGATCACCCTCTGCCCACTGCCCAGCAGAGGCTGGAGGACAGAGAGCAAGTTCCAGAGTGTTGTTGGGGTGATTCTGCTTGGTATGACCAAGAACAATGCCCCCCACCGACCTCCAAAATGTTGAAGCTGGGTGACTGCCATGGGTCCCTCGGAGGGACAGGGCAGTTGTCCAGCTAGCAGGGGGCTCCTCCTGCTCACCTCTTCTTGTAGTCCTCCACCACGTCCCGCACATTCCTCAGCTCCGAGTCCAGCCTCACCCTGTCCCCGGACAGCGTCTCCAGCTGCTTCCGCAGGTTGCTGATGTAGCCCTCGAGGATGGGCTCCAGGTTGTTCTTGCAGTTGTTCAGGTCCAGCTGCTGCAGCAGCTCCCACTTGGTCTCCAGCACCTGGTTCTGCTGCTCCAGGAACCGCACCTGGAACCCAAATGCCGGAAACTGCTGAACCCCTGCAGCAATAGTCACACGCGTCTCTCACAGAGCACTGTGCAAAGCCTCTACCTGCATTTTCTCCTCACTAGAGCAGAATGAGGTGGGAAAATCATTACCCTCTGCGGTGGAGAGAAAATGGAGACACAGAGCAGCTTAGCCTCTTTCCAAGGCCCAACAGTTTAAGAAGCAGTGGAGCCTGGAACTGAACCTAGACACGTGTCCCCGTAACCCATGCATCCGATCACCCAGCACCCACCATGGCAGAGCAGCTCAGGGCATGGGTGTAAATGAAAATACCAGCAGAGAAGCCAAGGTGGGTCCATCATTTTGGACAGTTGACCATCCTGAAGAACAAAGTCTGCTCTTCATTTCTGGGCATGTCAGAGCTCAGTAAGCCTTGGGCCAAGGACTTCTAGGTATTTTAAATGCCTGCAGCAGGCCCCAGCTTTATCTTTGCTTATAGCTTCTCCTCTCCCTCCTTGGTCCTGCTCCCCAGAACCATCTTCTCTACAACAAGCAAGGTACATGGAGCATGACGGACGGATGGAGCTCCTGGTCCCATTGCAGCCCCTCACTAAGCCAGGAAACTGACCAGGAGATCTCCATACACACCTCTTGTTCGGTTTCGGGGGGCACAGTTTTTAAAATGTAACTTCCCTTAATCTACATGAGCACAGCTACTGCTTGAATAAGGTTGTCTTCCCCCAAATCAGAAACACAAGACATGGGAAAACTACCTAGGATTCGGTGTCGAGATAGACCTACCCCCTGAAAATCTGTCTCTGGACCACCATCCAACATTTGGTCTGGTTTAACCAATGCTGAATTTTTCACATGATCTATGAGGCTGAGCATTAACCACAGACTAAACCCTGCATCTGAGACACCACAATACACATCTGCACTACTGAACACATCTGGGTTGCCAAAAGGATTTACCCGTCTTCCCTGGCTGCCTGAGGTTAAGGGACTGAGCTTCTCGGGAGACTGAAATGATTTGGGAACTGCCCAAGCCTCTCAGCCTCCTTTCCCTCCCTCTGGGCAGGATCATCTTTATAAACAAGATGCGACTGTCCTCATGTTCATCTTTCTTCCCATATCTCCAGACTTTATCCTTGCGTAGGTTCTGACCAGCTGAGCCAAGAATCAGTCCACTCCCATCCCCCAGACCCCACTTCAGAACACTTTGATCTTCCAGATATGAAAAGGCTTAAAAGCGTAAGAAGCCACAGAGCCAGTCCTAGCCCCTGAGGCTGAGCCGAGGGCAACAGGGACTCCTCCAGACAGGAAGCCTGAGTTGCAGGAGCTGGCTAAGCTCTGATGGCCAGATGACTGTCTCAACCACAGGCTTCGTCCTGGGTGGACCCGCCCTTGGTGCCTGACTGTCACAGAGCCAACACGGCCCTCCCGCTTCCTCCTCTGGGTCTGGAGGCAAGAGGCTGAGGGTCCAGCCTCACCGAAAGGAGACTTGATCAGAAGGAGGTACAGAGAAGACAAATGGCCTTGGGAATGGCATTTACCTCCATGCCTTCAGTGACTCATAAAATAGGGGTAATCATTTCTTCTCTGCCAGAAGTTGGGGGCCTATCTGGGCTGTGTCATCTCATCAGGTCTCTAGACACCTTTGATTCCTCCCCTGAGCATCCCTCCCCCACCTTCCAGAGATAAGAAATGAGTCACAATCATGATCATTTTTGGAGTATTTAGTGTGTGCCAGGCTTGTGAAAAGATCTCCACCTGCATTTTCTTTTATAAACCTGACAATAACCCTAAGACGTAGGCAATTATCTCCATTTTGGAGATGAGGAAATTTAGGTGCAGACAGGCATATAACCTTCCCAGAGCCACGTAGCTGGCCAGCAGTGACGCGAGAGGACAGTGGAGTCCCCTTCCCCGGCGCCCTCTTCTGCCTCTTGAGAAAGTCCTTAACCGACTGGAGCAAATGCCCATGGCAGACACCCATGAACCAGAGGGCTTGGAGCAGCCCCTCCCTGAGGCTCCTGATCTGTCAGGCAAATAACTAGTGGGCAGGACAGCATCCCATGGGAGGAGGACAGCCTCCCCTGCTTGCTCTGGGCCAGAATCTCTCACACAGGCCTTTTCTGCAAATGGCCTGCATAGTCTTCAGGCCTAACAATGGCACCAAGCTAGCCCTCGAGAAGAAGGACCACATCTCTTGCTGGGAGCCCCGAGAAGCCTCTGCCAGTAGAAATTGACCAGCTTCTGTTTTCCTTCTGGAAAGACAACACAGAGAACCTTATACAGGTCATCCTGATGATGGGATGTACCTCCCGTGTTCACAGTAAAGGCCTCCTCACATCTAACCTCAACCTCTCCTACTGTAACAAAATCTTATGTTCCAAGAAGAGAAGAGGAAGGCTGCTCGCAGGTTCCCCAGGTTCTAGCAGACCCACCTTGTCGATGAAGGAGGCGAACTTGTTGTTCAGCGCCTTAATCTGTTCTCGCTCCTGGGCGCGCACTTTCTGGATCTCGGGGTCCAGCTCCACGTTGAGGGGTGCCAAGAGGCTCTCGTTGATGGTGACCTGGTGGATGCCTCCAGGTGGGCATACAGTTGGGCACACAGGCCCCAGGCCCACACTGCCAAACATGCTGCCAGCAAAGCCGCTGGCCCGGCCCCGGCCAAATCCATAGCCTCCACTCTTCCCGCTACCACTGGCCACATTGAAAGAGATGTTCCGGGCACCCCCCAGGCTGTAAAGGCTCCGGCTGCCAAAGCCCCCATTGAGCCCTTTGCCCCCTGCCCGGAAGGAGGATGAGCTGCCCCCCGAGAGCACAGCTGAGCAGCCGCTGAAGCCCCCCTTGGTAGCAGCTCCTGACTTGCAGGTGAATTGGCGGCTCATGGTGCTGGTGGAGACAAAGCTCAGATGCAGAAGGGAGGAAGGCAAAATCCCACAAAGGTTCTGCTGGTTGCAGTGAGGACTGGCAGGTGCCTTTATATGTGCTTGGCACTGGGGCTTGTGGATGGGCAGTCAAGAGCTTAATTCGTGGGTTTGGTTTGCCTGGGAGCAAGAAGTCATTTTCTCTATGCTGAGCCAGAGATCAAGCCCTCCCCACCTCTGAAACAACATGAAACCTTCAAATTGCTGGGTAATTTGAAGCTTTGCTCATGTAATTTGGGTCTTATCTAATTAACCTGCTGTTATAAGGTAATTTGCCCCAGGCCCCAGCCTCTCCAGGGGGATGTCACTGGCACTGCACCATCCCTATCCTGATTAATCTTCTCTGGGTTGTTGGCTTCCTCCTGGGGATGCAGCAGGTGAAGACAAGATGGACTTTCCTGGAAAGTGCAGGACACTGGGTAGAGTACCTGGGCCTCCAACCTCTGTTCTCCTCCTTCCTAGAAAGGGACTGATGGTTGGGCATCACCCCTCCCCAGACCTCCTGGAAACATAACCCATACAGGGCAGTTGCTCTCACTCATGGGGTATGAGGGATGGAGTGACCCTTTCCCTTTATGGATGGGACAGGAGCAGCCCAGGCCAGAGCCAACCATGGACACGTGGGCGCTCCATGCTTTTGTAAGTCCTCTGGAGACCTGGCTGTCCTCACTTTACCCCTCCCAAACACCCATAATAAAGCAGGCTGGAGGTTGCATTGGGGACAAGCCCTTCAAACACAGGAGAAAATGAGGAAGAGAAAAGGAGGATGGAGTTGGGGCAGGTGGCTGATAAATTCAGGGACTCAACTAGAAGGAGGTACAGAAAGGACAAAGAGAGAGGCTCGCCCATGGCCTGGAGGGTTACGGAGATTCCCGGGTGGTCCATTTCATCATTTCTGTCTCTCCTCCAATGTGTATCTGCTAATAAGACTAGGAACAACTTGAGGACAGTCATCATCTTTTTAGAGTTCAAATAAGCTGTTATCAACATGAAACTTAACTCCTATTGCATCTCTCCCAGCCCAAGTGGGCCAAGAAACAGGCTGGCTGGGGCCCTCCCCAGGAGTGCAGGCCTCCGTGCAAACTCAGGCTAGAAAGACCCAACGGGGGCGACCCAGTAAGCACGATGTCATTCTACTCCAAACAGTCCTTTGATGCCAGCCCCAGAGACTCTGCCTGCGTCCCCTGCATCCCCGCCACTGGCTCCTGTGATGGGCCCCAGCTACTCCCATGATCGCCTTTGCCACTGTGGCCCTATTCAGCCCAAGGCAGCTCTCTCCCTGGAGATCACCTTCGCCCAGAGATCCCTGCTGGAGCCCCGTGGGTGAGCTGCAGTGCTTGGCTGGGTGAGGCACGGGAAGGAGGAAAATCTGGAGACAGGCTGGTTTGGGGCTCTCTCTCACTTTGTTTAGGGGAAGAACCTGGACTCCAGTCCCTCCCCATCCTCTGCATTCCTTCCTCTACTCTTGCCCCTGCCATTTTGTCTTCTTCGTTCTTACTGAAACCACCAGAATGTTCCTCCCCCTCTTCTTTCTCACCTTCTCTCTCCATCCTTCCTCATCCCTCTCCTCCATCTTCCCTCCATCCTTCCCTCTCAGCCTTTCACCATGTCTTGTTCTGTCACTTACCCATCCTGCTCTCCTCCAGGAGGTCCTCCTCCACACACGCAGCCCAGATCTGAGCTCTCCTCACCTCCCTCGGCTCTGACACATCCTTAGCAAGTGCTGGAGGGGCTGTGACTCTGTGACAGCTCCCATGGGGCCCCTCTGAAGCCATGTCACATGTCATCTTAGTTTTTCTTTGTAAGGCTAGTAGAGCCTTCTCCAGATTAGAGACCACCTAGTGCACTCTGAGATGGAGCAGGGACCCCCTCTTAGGGGCCTGCAGGTCCCCCCAAGCATGAAGGAAAACCTTGAGTTCCTTCAAGGGAAATTCTGGTCACCTTGCTAGCCTGGAGAAATAAATAAGCAGTTTGACAAGCAAGAAGGTAACAGTAGCCTAAAACAATAGCCAAGAAAGCTAGAATCATGGGATGTTTGGTTCCCCTCCAGAAACTAAAGATAGCATCTTAACATATGTCCCTGAGTTGTTTGCCAGAAACCCAACCCCACCAGAAGGGATGCCTGGGCGCATAGACCTCAGATAAAGGGACTGAACCCTGACCACCACTCTTTGTTTGAAATTTCTTCCAAAGGGGCCTGGACAATGTCACACTCACAACCCAGAGCTAACATTATTTTCTACTGACCCCAGATTTTTAAACAAAGCTTCTCTTCCTTAACCAATTGCAAATCAGAAAATCTTTGAATCTATTTATGACCTGTAAGTTCCCACTTTAAAACATCCTGACCAAACACTGCATGTTCTCACTCATAGTAGGGCTTGAACAGTGAGAACGCATGGACACAGAGAGGGGAACAGCACACACCACGGCCTGTTGAGGGGTGAGGGGTGAGGGGAGGGAACTTAAGAGGATGGGTGAATAGGTGCAGCAAACCACCACGGCACATGTATACCTATGTAACAAACCTGCAGGTTCTGTACATGTATCCCATTTTTTTTAGAAGAAATAAAGAGAAAAAAAAGACATCCTGCCCTTTCAGGCCAAAGTCAACATGTAGCCTTCACGTATTGAGTTTTGCCTATAACTTCTGCTCTGTTGAAGTTTATCCCGCCTTTAAAACCTCCGATATTTAAGCCATGGGGGAGGTTAGGACTTCAGCATTAGCTGCCTGGTCCTTCTTGCTTGGTGCCCTGCAAATAAACACCTTTCTTGGCTGGGCGCAGTGGCTCACATCTCAGCACTTTGGGAGGCCAAGGCGGGCAGATCACCTGAGTTCAGGAGTTCGAGACCAGCCTGACCAACATGAAGAAACCCTGTCTCTACTAAAAAAATACAAAATTACCCGGGCGTGGTGGCACATGCCTGTAATCCCAGCTACTCGGGAGGCTGAGGCAGGAGAATTGCTTGAACCTGGGAGGCAGAGGTTGCAGTGAGCCAAGATTGTGCCATTGCACTCCAGCCTGGGCAACAAGAGCAAAAGTCCATCTCAAAAAAAAAAAAAAGAAAAGCACCTTCTACCGCTGCAAACCTCGGTGTAGCTATCTGGTCTTGCTGGGCCAGGCAAGTGGACTCCAGTTTGGTTCTATAACTCCTGCATCCCTCCCACCCTTCCTTTCTTCTTTTGGTGGATTTCTGCTGAGTGCCTGCTGTATGCCTGTGCTGTGCTCAGCACTGGGGACACAGGAGTTGGTGGTGCACACTGAAGATTTGAAGGTTTTCTAGAGCTCTTGCGTGTGGTCCTCCACCTCTGACTCTGCTGGCTTCATTTCTCGACATGCATGGCAGAGCCCTCGCCCGGCCTTCAATGTCCCCGTTGCTGCCGCTGCAGCCACCCTGACCCATCCCACAACCTCCTTCCTTGCTGCTCCCTGCCCCAGCCAAGGACATCTGACCCAATGGCCCCATCTTCAACTACCTCCAAAATTTTGCCAAGCTATTCTTACTCATCCTGGAACCCCTTCTCTCCCCATCTCCTCTGACCCCAAACCCTGCTTAAAATCCTGGAATCTGAATTCCTGCTTAAAACCCTGGAATTTGCAGTCTCCCCTCCCCAGCGTCCCGACTCCTCTGTCCATGGAAACCCATGTGCAGGTTGCTGTTTCCTAGGCCTGGGTCCTGGGTCCTGGGGAGGGTCCCATGTCCCCAGGCAACGCATCCCTCTGTGCCTTCCGTCAGAGCCCAGGACCAGCCTCTGAACACCCCTCTCAGGTGTGGGAGAACCAATGAATAGCCCCTTGTTGAAGAAGCAACACAAAGAGCAGAGTGGGGCGTCTTTAGGGAGCTTACAGGCCTGTGTCCACCGGGAGTGACCCCAGGTTGGCGCCCAGGCTGTAGGGATCTGAACTGCACGCCACCACCCAGCAGCACAGCTTGCTTGGTCTCTCTAAGCCTCAACTTCCCCAGCTGTAAATGGGATAATAAACTCCTGGTGGGATCGTTGTGATGATGACACATGTTAACCCATATGGAGTGCCTACTTTATAAAACACATACTTAATGTCCAATAAATGTTAATGACTGAAGGCAGAGAGCACAGTAGAACTGGCTTGGACGTTCACAGAGAGACAGTAGACTGGAGCCTGTCCTCTCCTCTCTCCTCTCTCCCCTCTGGACCAGCATATTCCCATACAGTGTCATCTGATGTTGGCTGTGGCTGTAAAACCAGGAACCAGGAGGAAGGAGTAGGGTTCCTAGAGGCCCCAGGAAAGGAGTGGGGTTCCTACAGGCCCCAGGCCCAAAGAATCTGTCTACTCAGACCCTCCTTGATATTGGAAAATTTACCATTAAAAATAAAAATAGTAGACTGGGTGTGGTGGCTCACGCCTGCAATCTCATCACTTTGGGAGGCTGAGACAGGTGGATCATTTGAGGTCAGGAGTTCGAGACCAGACTAGCCAACATGGCAAAACCCCATCTCTACTAAAAATACAAAAAAATTAGCCAGGCGTGGTGCCGTGAGTCTGTAGTCCCAGTTACTTGGGAGGCTAAGACACGAGAATCGCTTGAACCTGGGAGGCGGAGATTGCAGTGAGCAGAGATCACGCCACTGCACTTCAGCCTGGGTGACAGAGTGAGATTCTGTCTCAAAAAATAAATAAATAGATAAATAAATAAATAAATAAATAGGCTAGGCGTGGTGGCTCACACCTATAATCCCAACATTTGGGAGGTCAAGGCGGGTGGATCACCTGAGGTCAGGAGTTCGAGACCAGCCAGGCCAACATGGCAAAACCCCCATCACTACGAAAAATACAAAAATTAGCCAGACATGGTGACAAGTGCCTGTAATCCCAGCTACTCAGGAGGCTGAGGTAGGAGAATTGCTTGAACCCAGGAGGCAGAGGTTGCAGTGAGCTGAGATCATGCCATTGCATTCCAGCCTCTGTGACAGTGAGACTCCATCTCAAAAAAAATAAAAATAACAGCCACGATGTAGTAAGTGCTAGCCAAGTACAAAACTCAGTAGGAAGCACTTTACAAACATTATCTCAGATCTTTTGGTATTGATCTTTTTATCAAATATTTATTGAGCACCTACCAAGTGCTAAGGGGGCCATACAAAGTTTCCTGCCCTCAAAGGATTTAGTCTCTGGGTCCCTCCAAATGCAGGCACCCCTGGGAGAAGCAGCTCATCAAGCTATTGAGAAGTCGTTAACACCTTAGCGTGAATCAGATACCAGCCATTAAGCGTGAGACACCCAGTGTTGTTGATGAGGCTGGTGATAGAGGAGGAAGGAGAGCTCTGGACCTCCCACAGGAAGGGAGCGCCTAGGTGGGGCTTCTGGGGTGCCTGTGCTTTTCTGGAGGGAAAAAAGGATAGACTGAAGAAAACCAGGACAGGGCCACAGCTCACCAAGGGGACAAAACTCCCAGCCCCCCAACCCCGATTTAACTGAGATCTGGGAAGATTTAGGGGTGGGAGGAGCCAGCACCCCTGTTGGGGGATCCCCCTGGTCTGGTGGGAAGGCAGGATGTGAGCTGCCCGTCTGGCTGTCTTTCTTTCATGCCCTCCGTGGGAGGGGGTCAGCTTTCCACGTGAGAATTGAATTCTGAGCAAAGCTTGGCCAGTCATGGACGTCTCCGGGCCAGTTATACCCATCTGTGAACCAGTCGGGGGAATGTGTCAGATCAGAAGATCAAAACCCCAGGATACCAGGAACATCTGGCTTGGACATTCAAGAAAGAATTAAATGGCTTGCCACGTTACATTTGTGTGGCTCTTGGTTTTATAGCCACGTTTTATTTGGCTTACATGTATAATTTGTAACTGTCTTTGTGTTGTTGTTTCTGTGTCTGTGATGATGACACATTTGTGTGGGACCCCATGGCTCTAATTTGTGTCTTGCTCTCTCCTCTCAGCACTCTTGGGTCTAATAAGTCTGGAGAGAGAAGGCCTCCAAGAGCAAGGCAAGAAAACTGAGTACAATATAAGAGGGTAGTTGCCGGGTGAGAGGAAAGGGGAATGCATAGACGTGGGGACACTACATCCACAAGGGCCGCCTGGAAGATGGAGTTTGGATCCCAGTCTCTCAAGGGAAGAAGGCTTGGATGGACAGGCATGGAGGAATGAGGAAAACTGCCCTGGGTGGCAGGAGGCAGGGCATTTGAGAGGAAAAGACCCCCTAGGCTGAAACAATCATGAATAAAGGACGACTTTGGGTGGGAAAACTCTAGATGCCAGGCTGTGCATGTGATGGGGTGAGTGATGGGGAGCCATTGAGGGCTGCTGAGCCAGGGAGGGCCTGAGCAATCCATGTTTGAGGCAGCAGAATCCAGGTGCTATGTGGGCAGGCTTGGTGGGGGTGGAGAGAGGCTGGAGGCACTGAGAGAGAGGCAGGTGGTTCTCTGAGCAAATAATTGTCCCCAAAATTAGAGAGAATGAGCTGAGCTATTTGGATGACATCACCCCAGGTCCTGCCAGCCCTCCTCAGCAGATGGACCCAGGAAATAGCATGTCATCTATGGATCCCCCAGAAGTCCCCCTCCTGGTACCCCCGCATCCTCTAATGGTTTTAGATAGGCAAGGTGTTTAGCCTGAGTCAGCTGATGGAGCACAGTCCCGGGGGCCTGGTTAAAACCCACTGCTCATCGGGGTGGTGGGGGGAGGACAGCTGGTCAGCATTTTTGCAGCTGCCAAGGCCGAGGGTGTGCCCATCCCAGAGGAGCTGGGATAAAAAGGACAGGAGGGCTGTCCTGCCAGGCACAGCTCCACTCCCATTCTGCCATATTTCTGACAGAGGGGTGTCATCTGGGGCTGCCCCTCTCCTCATCTCCTCCTCACTCAGCTCCGTGGCTGGGAGCACCTCCTTTGAGCTGTGCTCCAGCCCCATTCCAAGCCTCTGATGAAGTGCATGGACTTGAGACCCTGAAGACCCGGGTCCCAGTCTTGCCTTGGCCACTCATAAGCCGTGTGACTGTGGGCAGGTCTCCTACCTTCCTTAGCCTCTGTTTCCACATCTCTGAAAAAGGGGGTGTCAACACCTGCTCCACCTACTCCCCAAGGTGGTTGGGAGGCACCTTGTAAATAAGCATAATAGCGACTATGATAATGATAGTAGTGGGTAACACATATACAATGTGAATGCTGTGAGACATTGTTTTAAGACCTTCACATGTATTCATTCATTTAATTCTCACAACAGCCCTATGAGATAGGTACCATTACTGTCCCCACTTTACAGATGAAGATGCCGAGGCACAGGAAGTTAAGCAGCTTACTCAAGGTTGCACAGCTAGAGGGTAGCTCAACCAGGAGATTTTTTTGGGGGGAAAGAGTCTCACTCTGTCACCCAGGCTGGAGTGCAGTGGCATAATCTCAGTTCACTGCAACCTCCACCTCCCTGGTTCAAGTGATTCTCCTGCCTCAGCCTTCCGAGCAGCTTGGGCTACAGGTGTGCGCCACCACACCTGGTTAATTTTTGTACTTTTAGTAGAGACAGGATTTCACCATGTTGGCCAGGCTGGTCTCAAACTTTTGACCTCAAGTGATTTGCCCTCCTTGGCCTCCCAAAGTGCTGGGATTACAGGCATAAACCACCGAGTCCAGCCCTCAACCAGAATTTGAGCCAGGGTTCAAACCCAGGCTGGCTGCAGTCTGTGCCCTTAGCCTTCACACCATCCTGGCTTTCTCAAGTGTAAATGTCTAGTGCCTCTGCATGTCCTATTCCCAGGTGAGCATGCCCACCTCTAACCCTCACCAGCTGTGGTCTCTGCTCTCTTCTGTCCCTTCGACACCTGAACCACAATGTGAAAAGTTGAGCTCATCACTTTCTATCCCAAATGTGCCCTCCCATCCCATGAGTGCCCACGCCCCTGCTCACTCAGGTGCTTTCCACCCTCAAGAAGACATCTGCAGTCTCTTGAGTCAGTTGCTCTGCATCTATCATCACGGCATGGCCCAGGCTGCCCCTCATCCTTTCTCCTCTGGAATTCTGGCAGCAGCATCTTGGGTGGCCCTCCCACCAGCCCACCCAACAAGCCCACGGTTTCCAGGATCTACATTTCACACGCTCCTGTTGTCCTGTCACAACCCTCCAGCCAGCCACATCTGACCCCTCAGTCTCCTTTTCAGCCTTCTTTGCTCTTTTGAAGAAAATAGATGTGATGTCAGGACCCAGGTGAGGACAGGGTGGGGATGCTTTTGAGGCTCTGACATGTTTCTTAGAGGCAGCTTCCTTTTTCCTGACGTCATGTTCTGGGCTATTCTCCCAGCCTCCTGCCTACCAAGGTTGGCTTATTTTATTTTTAAAGACACAGCTCCTCCAAGAAGCCTCCTGCATTCCCCTGGTTTCCACCCCTTCCCTGTCACGGTCAGGCTGCACCTTTCTCCTGCTACTCAGGTTCTGGACATATCCCTCCACCCTAAAATGACCAAAGACTCCAGGGCTTGATGCATGAACTGTGAGCATTGCATGTCTTAGCAGCTGACAGACATGTTCCAAGGCATGTCAGAAGATGTGTGTGCACATCTGTATGTAGGTGGCTGGGAGCAGAACAGGCATCCAGCCATTATGAACACAGCTGTCCTGGTTGTCCATGGCTGACACCTCTGATTGGTTAGTGCCTGATTGTACCAGCTGTTAAATGTTTTTAGCATCTTTCATAGACATCAGCCTGTGAACCTACAGGCTCATGTCTGTGCATGTGTACATGGGTTTCTGATGAGAGTCCACCTGATAATGGGTTTCATCTTCTATTAGCTGTTGCTTTCAGACCTCTGAGTCTTCATTCTTCTCCATTAGTGGCTCCTAAGAGGGAGCTGATTGTCCCTTTTTCATATATTTTCAATATGTTCGTTTTCAATGATAGCCATGAGGGGAGGGAGCAATGCAGTGACTTTCAGCTGGTGACCAAGTGAGGGATTCAAATTCATTCATTCATCCATTCATTCAACATCTCTGAGACCATGAAAGCAGAAGTCATGACAGCTTAGACCTGAAAAAGCATCCCTTCCCCAGGGCAGGAGGATGGCCAAGGTGACTTTTCAAGGTCACGGGGGATCCATTTCAATATGACTTTCTCTACCAATGAACACAGATTGCTCAGTTAAAGCCTCCTGCCACACTGAGTTTGGAACCTAGAGAGAATGTTTAGAAAAATCAGAAAATGAGAAGGTCAGAGGCAGAGGGAGAGGCATAGGAAGAAGCTGCAGGAAAGGGCGGATGAGGTTCCAGGAAACAGTGCACAGACACTGATTGCTGTCTTCTTTTGCATTCAGTGATTCATTCAACACGGGCTGAGCAGTCTCTCTGTGCCAGGCATTTGCCACATACGGGGATAGAGGAAGACACCAGCCTGCCTTTGAGGACCTCTCAGTCCTGCAGATAGATCTGCCATTGCTGAGTCTTGTAGCTTTCATTAATTTCCAGGCAGAGAGAAGGTTACAGTGGCAACTGGATTTTGTGCTTGCTTGCACTAATGAAGCAAGATGGAGTGAGTCTGGGAACGTAAGCAACATTTTGAGTGCTCACTTAAAATCTTAATCCAAGTCACTGTGCAGAGGCCACGGCCCTGGCAAAGAAAAGAAATACCGCAGTTTGTTGGCCTGGGATGCTTCAACTCAACAGGCATCAGCAAGGGCTATGAGAGCCACTTGAGGCCACTGAGTGGCTCTTCATGACCAAAGCCTGAGACTCAGGTGGTTAGTTATGCAAGCACTGAATTAGCTGAGAGAGAGAGCCAGCAGTTGCCCTCAGCTGGGTGGTGGCCAAGTGTCCAGAGACATGGTCAGCTCTTGGCCATCAGAAGTCCAGCTGCCCCAGGCTTGCCTTGGCCAGTCAAATAGAGGGCAAGTGGTGTCTATCCCCCTCCTGGCCCTGGACAACTATGTCTTTATGCCAGGTTGCTATTTGCCACATGGTAGGGAAGGCTGAGAACGAAGTCCAGGGATACGGTTTCTTTGGCCTTTTCTCTGCTACACTCTCAAGTTTTATTTTTTACTGAGCTGAGATTCACGTAACGTAAAATTAACTATTGAAAGTGAACAATTCCGTGGCATTTAGTATATTCACAGCGTTGTGCAACTATAACCTCTATCTAGTTCTAAAACATTGTCATCACCCCAAAAGAAAACCCTGTACCCACTAGCAACCACCCCCCATCCCTGCTTCCTCAACTCCGGCAACCACCAATTCACATTCTGTCTGTATGGATTTACCTATTCGAGACTTTTCATATAAATGGAATTATATAATGTGTGTTTTTTTGTTTGGCTTCTTTCCCTCAGCATAATATTTTTGAGACTCATCCACATTGTAGCATATATCAATAAGTCATTTCTTTTTATGGCTGAATGATATTCCATCGAAAGTATATACCACAATTTGTTTCCATTCATTGATGGACCTTTGAGCTGTTTCCCCCTTTGGCTATGGTGAATAGTGCTGCTGTGAACATGCATGTGCATATGTTTGTTTGAGCACCGCATTTTATTTTTATTTATTTATTTTTGACAGGCTCTTGCTCTGCCACCCAGGTTGGAGTGCAGTGGCATAATCAGGCTCACTGCAGCCTTGAACTCCCGGGCCCAAGTGATCCTCCCAGCTCAGCCTCCCAGGTAGCTAGGACCACAGGCATGCATCGCCATGCCTGGCTTTTTTTTCTCTCTCTCTTTAAGGGACAGGGTCTCCCTATCTCCCTTGCCCGGGGTTGCCCAAGGGCAACCTCCCTTGCCCAGGTTGGTCTCAAACTGCTGGGTTGAAGAGATCCTCCAGCCTCCGCCTCCCAAAATGCTGGGATTACAGAGATGAGCCACGGGGCTCGGCCACATTTTCAATTATCTTGGCTTTATATCTAGGAGTGGGATTTCTGGGTCATATGGCAATTCTGTTTAACTGTTTGAGGAATTATCAAACTTTTCCACAGCAGCTGAACCAGTTTACACTCCCAACAGCAATGTGTGAATGTTCACAGTTCTCCACAACCTCACCAGCATTTATTATTTTCTGTTATTTTTATTATAAATCATGCTAGTGGGTATAAATTGGTACCTAGTTACGGTTTTGGTTTACATTTCCCTGATGACTAATCATGGTGAGCATCTTTTCCTGGACTTCTTGGCCACTGTGTATCTTCTAAAGAAAGTTTATGAAAATTACTTGCTCATTTTTAACTGGGATGTTTGTTTTTTTATTGTTGAGTTGCAAGAGTACTTTATATATTCTGGATACTGGACCCTTATCAGCTATATGATTTTCCAATATTTTCTTGATAATGTCCCTTACTGTAAAGAAGGTTTTTAACTTTGAGGAAGTCCAATTTATCTAGTTTCTCTTGTGTTGCTTATGCTTTGGGTGTCATAGCTAAGAATCCTTTGCCAAAGCAGGGTCATAAAGATTTCCCTCCACATTTTTTTCTAAGAGTCTGATGGTGTTAGCTCTCATATTTAGGTTGTTGATTCATTTTGATTAATTTTTGTATGTGGTATAAAATAGAGATGCAACATTCTTTGGCATGTGGATACCTAACTTTCTCAGCACCATTTGTTGAAGAAACTATTCTTTCCCCTATTAAATGGTCTTGATACCCATGTCAAAATGGCCATAGCTGTAAATAATTGAAATTAACAATTGCCTCTGGTCCTGCCTGTTTGATTTCTCCTCTTGGGCTCCAGCAGACTCTCTAACTGATTCTGAAAGCAAAAGCATAGTCACTCCCGTGCACCTCTCAGCATCTTCATAACCCCAGGTGACAGCAAATCTCTCCATTTCACAGGTGGATAAGCTGCAGCCAGGGAAGCTGTTCCTTCTGCCCACCTCGGCCCCGCCACCCCCATCAGAGGACACATTGTATCTCATCTGCTTAACCCTTCATCCCTGCATCCAGAGCCCCGCACACATGCGGGCGTCACAGCCCAACAACACCAGCGCAGGCGTGCCCAGCAGTCAGGGGCATGCCGCACAGCAGCCTTGAAAGAGGTGATTTCACAGAGGCTCATGTATTAATATTTCTCCAAAGGTTATTTCAGGTTGTGGGTCCCATTCCCTCTCACCTCAACCCCTCTTACTGGGTCCCTCACTGGGAATGTGGTCTTTTGGGAAAGACAGAACATCAATGCTAGGAAACAACTTGAGGGGTATCTGGTCCAAAGGCTCTTAACCTGGGGTGCATCTTAACCCAGAGAATCCATGGATGGGCTGTGGGGATCTGTGAACCTCTGGACGTGTAGTTGGCTCTGTCCACATTTCAGGGGAAAGATCCGTGGCTTTTATCAGCTCTCAAAAGTTTCATGACTTACAAGGTTAAGAGCCACTGGCCGTAACAGGTGACTAGTTAGTGGTAGAGCTGGAATGGAGCCCCCCACAACTCCCAGGGCACTAGTTCAGCACCACAGTGGTGGCAGTGGTGACATCAGAGGGAGACATTCGGGCAGAAAGCCCAACACACCCCTGGGATCTTGTGCTTCCCACGGTTTATTGCACCCTGGCACACACAGAAGAGGGCCTCCTTAATACATGAAAGGCACAGTGAGGCGAATGGAGGTCACTCCTTAGGCCAGAGGCCCCGTCCTCCTGAGGCCCGGACCCATTATCCTGAAGCCTGTAGAGGTGAGCATCCTTTTCTGCACAACGGTGACACAAGAGCAATTGGAAAGCTGCTTAGATGGCTAGACTCTGCCAGCCACGGCTGAGGGACTTGGAAATCCACCCAGCCACTGAAGATTAAACATCTCTAATCCAAAAGTCTGAAATCCAAAGTGCTCCAAAACTTTTGGAGCACCAACATGACGCTACAAGTGGAAAATTCCATGCCTGACCTCATGTGATGGGTCATAGTCAAAACGTCATCAAAACTTTGTTTTATGCACAAAAAGTATTTAAAATTTGTACGAAATTATCTTTAGTCTATGCATAAGGTATATATGAAACATAAATGATTTTCATTTTAGATTTGGGTTCCATCCCCAAAGTATCTCATTATGCACATGCAAATATTTCAAAATCCAAAATCAGAAATGCTTCTGGTCCCAAGCATTTTGGATAAGGTATACTCAATCTGTACTGACTTTGGAAAATCTGAGATCTCCCACTCCCTACTATATAAGCACATAAAAGTCTATGTTCAAACCTACCGTGATGCTGTGATTTAAATTCTCTCTCCAGAAGCCATCTTTCTGGTTATTTGATTACACTCTCCTCCTCCAGGAAGCCTTCCTTGCTTAGCCTCTCCATTCTGGTCACTTCTCAGTGTTGCCGCCCTAGGCTGCCCTTGCCTGATTTGCATGAGTGTGTGTCCGCCTCTTCCAGCAGCCTGAGACTGCTTCCAGAGCAGCCTCATCTGGGTTGGCCTGCAGCTTCCCAGCAAGAGTCCTGCACACTTGCGGGGGCGAAATGGAGAGTGGCACATCATCACTAGTAGGTGGAACATTCAGAGAAATTGACTGACAGAAGTGTACCTCTGACACCACTCAAGGACAGTTTATTGAATATACAAAAGAAATTCAGAGTCTTTAATCCAAGCAAAAGAGAAACTAGTTGCCACCATTCTTAGGAATATTTACACCCTGAGCCACAAGGTCCGGACTAGGTAATACCACCCAGAGACAGAAGAGCAAGCTCCACTCACTGAGCTCAGCTCATGGCACCAGAAATTGAGAGTCAGAGCCCACGTAGGACACAGCCCCAGTGAGAGGGTTGAAAACAAATCACATACCCACAGTCCTGACAAAAGGTAATGTGATTACGCTGCCCTCATCAAAAAGAACGGTGACTTTGACAGTCCCTTTGTTAAAGAGGCAGTGACATGTCACAGAAAGAGCATAGACCCTGGAGTTGGCCAGGCCTGACTCTGGCGCATAGGTGGATGACTGGGGCCGGTTCTGCAGCCTCTCGGGATCAGGCTCCCAGTCTGTTCCCAGGATGCTGATTGCATCTTCTTTGCAGGACTGGATGAGAATTAGAGGCAATGCTTGGAGGGTGCCTGGCATCTAGTAGGTGCTTGACAAATGATGGTAGCTATTGCTGATAATAAAGGAGGTGGGTGGGTGAAACAGACTGGCAGAGAATCCCTACTTCTCTTTCACTTGGCTTTGCGGAGATGGGTACGGCTGGTGGTCTGCAAATGTACACATGGTGTCCTAAGTATTGGCATCGTCCTGCCAAGTTGTTTCTGGTGGAGCGAGTAAAGGCTGTCTAACTTCTCACCACCTGGTTGCAGGTCTCGTGTTCACCCCGCCGTGCTGGCAGAGGATGTAAAACCTCTCAGATAACAGCTAACTTGGCCTAAGTGCAGAAGAAACTAGCCCCTCCCCTGTCCTCTCTTGCTCCTACACTCTCTCTAGGGATGATCACAGCTTCCTTAGGGCCAAGAAGGTTATAATGGCTTGTGCCTCCAAAGCCTCCTGCCGGCCAAAGGCAGCAAGGAAAATGAGAAGTCATAAGTCGACATGGGACCTAAGGAAACAGGCCAGGTGACCGTATCAATCAGAGCTTGAAAGTCAAAAGCTAAACCACGATGCAGACAGTTGAGTGTACTACAGACAGTTTTAAGACTCAGGGGCTGAGGATTCGGATGTGGCAGACACATTTGTGGGGTGGTAAAGTCACCTCTTCTTCCAGGTGCTGAAGTGGGTGAGGCCATGGGTCTAGCGGGTGGCTTTCCTGGCAGGGGTGCCAGCTGGGGTGCTCTTGCCCTGGGAGTCCTTGAGGTCTCCCCCTCGCGCCCCTTTGGTCTTGGTCTGCCCGCTCCGGGTGCCGCCAGAGCTGCCTGGCACAGCGCTGGCCCTGAGGTCAGCACCTGCAGAGCTGGGGTGGTGGTAGCTGGAGCTGCTGCTGCTGATGATGGCTGAGGAGGAGGGACCGAGAGCAGGGGAGAGGACCAGTGTCAATCAGCAGGTAACAGCAATGGTAACAGCTGCCCCCAAAGACTTCTCTACAACAACACCCTATTTAATCTGCAGAATGACCCGTAGTAATCCAGAAGCACTACAGAGATGAATTGAGAGACTCTTATGAGGCGGACTTGGTGTGAGGTGAAGATCCCATAGAATAGATACAGTCCATGCCCTCCTAGGAAAATCCACATCCCCAACCCTTTCTCCAAATGACAACACCCCAGGGGAGAGACAGGAAAGGAAAAGGGTGGGCATGACCTCCGTCACCATTTCATAGGGTGAAAAAGGAGTACTTTTCTTTGAAGCCCAAGAACCTTCCCAAGATAGTAACAGAAGCTTCTGGGTGGGGTGAGACAGTAAATGGAGGTGACATCACTTTGTCCCAGGGTCCCCGGCATTCCCAACCCAGTGTGTCTCTCAAGAATACTCACAGATGCTCACAGAGGATGGATTCTCACCAGACATCCTGTAAGACAGAAAGTTAGAGGAAGATAAAAACTCAGTGTCCAGATTCCACTAAACCTTAACGGGCTCCTGCTTTTATATGTGCATCATTTAAACTCATAACAACTTATGAGACTGACACTATCACCTTCATCTTACAGATGAGAAAACAAGAGGCCTGGAGATATTAGATGATTTATGGGAACCACACCACTAGCTTGCGGTCAAGCCGATAATTCGCCCAGTTCTGTCTGAGCCCCCGGTTCTCTTCACAGCAGCACATAGCTGCCTATGGATCACATCGGACTTCCCCTTGCAGGAAGCTGCTTCTGAGTCCAGGAAATCGCCACATCTCTTGCTTGTATTGGCGCTAACCCTGTTGTTCTCCATGTGGCCCCTCAGCCAGACAGGAGCCATCCCCAGCCCGTTCTCACCCTTTCCCCTCCGCCCTGCCCACCTGCACTCCTCGCCCTCCAGCAGTTTGCGGTAGGTGGCGATCTCCACGTCTAGGGCCAGCTTCAGGCTCATGAGCTCCTGGTACTCGCGCAGCATCCGCGCCAGCTCCTCCTTAGCCTGGTACAGGGCGCCCTCCAGCTCATCCAGCTTGGCCCGGGCGTCCTTCAGGGCGCAGTCCCCCCGCTGCTCGGCGTCGGCGATGGCTGTCTCCAGGCTGGCGCACTGAATGGCAAAGAGCAGAGAGACCATCGGAATAGAAAATGACGTTTGGATCATACCGGTTAAGTGGAACAACGCCCTCATTTTGCAGATGGGGCCCTAGGTGACAAGGAGTAAAAGCGGCAAAGCCAATACCAGAACTTTGTCTCTTCTATTTTCTATTGCAGAGGAATATTCAAAGTGCTGTCACATGGAGCTGTGAAGTGGTTGCATTTCAGGAGGTCAGGAAGAAATGTCATGTTTGAAAAGTTAGGTAGTGCCTCAGGCTGGAGGCCATCAGCATCTACAGATTCAAAGTACTCCAGGTCCAGGAAAATCATGCCCAATTCCCCAGCTAGGATGGCCCCGAGGATGAGACAGTATGCCAAGGTCCCACTGCAATCAGATTCCTGCTGCAGTATCTCTCCCTGATGGGATCCTTCTGATCTGTTAGCATCCAGATGAGTGTTTCTGGACTCCAGCACTCTGTGGGGCAGGTCTGTCTGAAGGCTCCCACATCTAGCCTTCCCTTAGAGCAGGAGGTAAGGCCCTAAATTATAGGCACAACCTCAGAAGCTGGACTCTGATGAACATCTGGGGGCATTGCGATGCCTGGTGCTAACAGAGCAGGAGGAACTGTGCTCGTGGAATTTGTGAACTGGCCAAATGCAGAGTGGCAGAGCTGTCCCTGTTACCCCGCAGAGCATGGAGGGTTGTAGGGGCACCAGAAAGAGAACAGGCTGAGATCTTTCTGCTGGGCAATTCTATCGCTAGCAGAGTGGACCTGGTTCTCAAAGAGGTCACAGAAGGATCCTCGAGCCTCCAAAATCATCTCCCCACTGACGCAGTGTTTAAGATTTGCTGCTGTCAGGTAAGACAGCCCCGTCCACTGACTAACACGGAAGTAGCACCGTGGCACAGGGCAAGGGAACCCCAGAGAGCTTCATTGGCGGCTGTGTCCCTCGGTTGCCAGACCATGCCCCTCCAAGGGCAGGAACCTGGTGTGGCCACAGAGGCACCTGATGCCTACACCCTGTGCCCCACATATGTTCCGTGTCTAGTGGGAGGAGGAGGCAGAGGGTCTGCCCTCAGAGGGGACACCCAAAGGGGACATGGGGCAGGTTCGTTGGACACAGAAAAAGTCTGCAGAAGAGGAACCTGGGTTCTAATCCTAGCTCCATTCATTACCAGCTGGGGACCCTGGGCAAGTCTCTTCCTCTTCCCAGCCCAGTTGCTTTATCTGCAAACTGGGGATTCAGAGAAACAGGCTTGAGGCTCCTCCCAGTTCTGGTGGGGTGCCAGCTCTGATGGCAGGAGACTGAGGCAGGGTGGGAAAGGGGCACTGTGGGTGGCCCAGGGACCCCTTAGCCCGGCAGGGGAGATTTCCTTATTCCCAAAGGGCAGGCCCCATTTCCACATCCCAGAGCCTTCTCCATGGGGCTGCTGCCCACCTGCCTCTTCACGTTCCCGATCTCACACCGGATCCTCTGGATGAGCCGGTTCAGCTCCGCAATCTCGCTCCTGGTGTGTTTCAGGTCATCACCGTGCCTACTGGCTGCCAGTTGCAGCTCCTGGATCTGGTTTCCCAGAGATAGGAAGTTGGCAATGAGACAAGGGCACTGGGGAAGGGTCCTGTGCATAAGCCACCCCTGCTACCCTGGCTGTGGGTGGGATTCAATGGAGCTAAAGAGAAGCATTGGAGCAGGGGTCTGAGTGCCCAGGTGAGGGGTTTTCTCCCTGACGCCTCAAATCAGTTTACCCAAAGCATAGCTCCATCACTTAGAGCATTCCTGGCCTTCCACTTCCTTTTGGAAGTCTTCCCGTAGAGATCAGGAAAGAGCTACAGGTTTCTCCTTCTCCCGCTCACCCCCCTACAATCCACCACAGCTACCCACCCCCAAGTCTGTGACTCTCCCTCTGCCCTGTGGCAGCATGTCCCCATTCCTATAAGTGTATTTGTTTTGCCACCTCACTTCTTTCACATGCAACAGAGAGGGACAGGCAGCTCTTAGATGGAGGAAAGACGTGAGGGATCCTCTCTGTTGCATATATGCAATCCACACCAGTTTCATGATTCATTTTTGATAACAAGCTGTGCTGAGAATTCATTTTGTCCTTGAACCCTTGGTTGGAACCATTCTTTCATTCCGCATGCCCATAAAGGTATCCCTCACATTCACTGTGGAGGTGACCTTTCCCAGGAAGCAAGGGACAGCTGCAGGTGGAAACCCATTCAGTGCCTACCTTGGTCTGGTACAGGGCCTCAGCCTCGGCCTTGCTCTTCAGGGCGATCTCTTCGTAATGCATGCGGACTTCGGCGAGGATGCTGTCCAGGTCCAAGTCCCGGCTGTTGTCCATGGACAGGATGACGGAGGTCTCACTGGCGTGAGTCTGGATCTGAGCGATCTCCTGCATGGAGAGAGGAGGACAGAGTCAGAACCCCCCTGGCTTCCCTTCTCTGTCCCCTCAGTCTTCTGGGCCCATGGTCCCTGGCCCCATAGGCTGCTAGGATCCACAGCGCCGAAGGAGGGGGAAGAAGTGCCCTCTGGGATGTGTCTGCAGGGCTAAGGGAGAGCAGCTCACAGCAGCAGGAAGCCTGCATGCAGCAGGCGCCCACTGGCACATGCACATGGGTGAAGAATGCATTTTCCACAATGGCACAGAATCCAAGGGTCTGTGCTCTAGTAGGACCTCACTGGGCCATCTTTTCCTGCCTGTGGGCAAGGCCACTATTGTGGTCCAGATCAATTTCCTCCTGCGTGTATGGCCTCCTGGGACCAGCATCCTGCCCTTCCACAGTCTCCTGGCACAGGATTTTGCACCTTTCCATGAAAACATCTTTCACTGTGTTGATCCTAAGTCTCTCCTGTTGGCATTTCCCTGGAAGAGTCGGGAAGGAGGTGGGGTGAGGGTGAGGGGACAGGAGTGTCCTCACCGCATCGTACAGACACTTGAGGAACTTGATGTCTTTGTCCAGAGAGTCCACTTTGGCCTGAAGCTCCACCTTGACTGCATAGGCTGCATCCGCATCCTGCCAAGACACCCCAAAGTCATTGGTGGATGCAACCCTCATCCCATAGCTGCCCTGCCCAACCCCTGCCCCAAAGCCCCCTGATTTTCTACTTTCTACCCACAAAGGAAAGCTCACTCAATATCAATTTCCTCCCAGACTCCCTGAAGCTTTGGGAATGGGGAAAGGAGGATGGGGTTGCTCTGTTATGCCTGGAGAAAACAAGGCCCAGAGGGGTAGTAGGTTCCCTCAGGTCACACAGCAAGGGTGAGCTGGAACAGAGTTTCACAGTTCCCAGACCAGAATCCTCTGTCTGTCTCTGTCCATTTCCCAAGTGTGTGTCTTTCCTGTCCAACTCACTGGAGACCAGGACTATGACTCCACGCTCACCAGGCACCAGTCCCTCCCCAGCTGCCTGGGCCGAAGTCCTGAGTTGTTAGGATGGGGATGCAAGAGGTCAGGATAAAGAGGCTCTTCCTTCCCTTACCTTCTTGAGCACCACAAACTCATTCTCTGCTGCTGTCCGCTGATTAATCTCCACCTCATATCTGCCGGCAGGGAGAGAAGATGGCCTCAGCCCCCTTAGCCAAGGAACTTTCTCTTCCTGCTGGCCAGGCAAACGTTTGGGATGCAGAGTCTCTGCAGGGTCTGAGCAGTAAGAGGCTAGTGACAGGAGTAAGATGTCCCTGAGCTGCCTCACTTGCCTCCCACCCTTTGCATGTCAGCAAAACACCCAGCTGCCTACTGGGCCCCCCACACCAGCAACCGAAACTTTCAGTGGGTCAAGGAACACAGGAACTCCTTCCTATCAATCAGGCAGGAAGTTATCATCAAACAAGGTAGGCCCTTCCCCCCAGCCAGAGAAGGGAATGTGAGCCCCTGACTCTGGAGCATACCACCCTCCCAATTCCTAAAAATTAATGGCACAGAGATCAGGTGAGCCCAGAGCCATGGGGAACATGGTCTGTGACCCTTGGGTGGGGCCTGCTCACCTCTTCTTGTAGTCCTCCACCAGGTCCCTCATGCTCCTCAGCTCCGAGTCCAGCCTCACCCTGTCCCCGGACAGCGTCTCCAGCTGCTTCCGCAGGTTGCTGATGTAGCCCTCAAAGATGGGCTCCAGGTTCTTCTTGCAGTTGCTCAGGTCCAGCTGCTGCAGCAGCTCCCACTTGGTCTCCAGCACCTGGTTCTGCTGCTCCAGGAACCGCACCTGGAACCCAAATCAACAGACACCTGGAACCACATGTGGGTGCAATCATGCCCCGCGGACACACACCATTAACTCCCGAGGTTTTGCCACAGATGGTTGTAAAGTCATTTTGCTCACTTCTTGACTCTCCACCCTGGCCATTCCACACAGACTAGACCCTTTCCAAGTGCTCATTTCCTAGCCTTCTTGACAAGCAATCTCTGAAGCCTCGCTCAAGGAAATTCCACAGCTTTCTTCTATTGCTTGGTCCTGGTCCCAAGCCATTACCTTCCTTATGTCTCAACTAAGTGTCTCTTCCTGTACCACGAGCCCTTCCGTTTGGAACAGTGCTGGATTCTATTAGTCTTTCATGTTCTTGGAAGATCCAGCTGTCCTCAAGAAACCCATCACTTTTTTGTTAAGGAAGGGCTGCTCTTTACCTAGCTTCCCATCCTTCTCTGTAAAATCCCCCAAAAAGCCAAAACATTCATGTATTCCTCTGTTCTCTGTGCTTCACACACCTGCTCTCCTTCCCTAATGATGAAGAAGCCCTCCCCGAGCCCAGCTGCACCTTTCCAGCCACAGTGCCCAGTCCATGCCCAGGCAGCAGGAAAACTGCTCAGGCCTCAGGTGGCTGCCTTATCCTCCTCCTGTGAGACCCACCTTGTCGATGAAGGAGGCAAACTTGTTATTCAGTGCCTTGATCTGCTCCCGTTCCTGGGCGCGCACCTTCTGGATCTCGGGGTCAAGCTCCACGTTGAGGGGGGCCAGGAGGCTCTTGTTGATAGTGACCTGGTGGATGCCCCCAGGCGGGCACACAGATGGACATGCAGGCCCCAGGCCCACACTGCCAAACATGCTGCCTGCAAAGCCGCTGGCCCGGCCCGCTCCATACCCAGAGCCAGGCCTGAAGCCATAACCTCCAGCCCGAACACCACCACCAGCCACACTGAAAGAAATACGCCGATTCCCTCCGAGGCTATAGAGGCTCCGACTGCTGAAGCCAGCTCCAGCCCCTCTGCCAGCTGCACAGTGAGAGACCAGGCTGCCCACAGCCTTCCTCGGCACCACTGCCGAATGCACGCTGAAGTTGCCCTTGTCACCACCGGACTTGACGTTCAGTTGCCGACTCATGGTGGGAAAAGTGGAGTAGACAGAACTGGAGGAGAGCAGTTGCCAAGGGGTAGAGAGCACACTGATGGGGCACCTGGACTGCTGCCTCCTTTTATCCTGGTTGAGCCCAGGACACCGGAAAAGGGCGTCTCTCCTCTATCTCCTTTCCTCTGCTGAAGGGCCAGGGGCCATGGGCAATTGGTAGAACAGAGATCTCCAAGCCCTTTGCAGCAACAAAGCTCTTCTGATAGCAAGTGGAATATGCTGCCCTTGCAGACTGGAGTGGTCTAATTTGGAGTTTATCTGTGCTCCCTAATTAGGGACCTGAAGAGTTATCCCCTGAAGAGATCTCTTAGCTTTATTTTTCCAGTGCTACCTCCTTCTTGCTTATCTGTCAGCAAGGAGCAGGGGAAATGCCTGGCTTTCCCCAGAGGAAGCTCACCTGAAAAAAACCCAGGTTTCTTCCCAAAGAAACCATCTCCCTATTATAGGGTTTTGTGCGGAAGCTGGGATTTGTTTTACATCAGGGAAAAGAAGACATGGAAAGATGATTCTTCTTGGAAAGTTGTCCTCAAAGATCAGGATCTGGGTAAGAAGCTCCAGGGTCCGACCCTGGGCCATGCTATGGACCATGGCTGTCCAGCAGTGAAGTGGACCCCAGGAAGGGTGGGTGAATAACCATGGCGCATCTGCATGGCTCCCTAGCAGAGATACTGTCTGGGGCCTTCTGTGTTGGGCAGGGCCTGGGTGGTGGTAACCTTGACATTGCCTTTTCTGCAGTGAGAACCTTTCCAGCCAGCTGCATTTCCTCCAGCTGGATTTTCTCTCCTGGTTAAGATTAACTGTCCTACTCTAGAAGGTCAGGCAGGAGCTGGGACATTAGCCCCTGCACTCCCTGGGGAAACACCCTGTGGCTGAAGTCACCAAAAAATAGGACCCCGTGAGTTTCACTCCCAGGTCCAGGGTAGGTTGCTCTGCCAGTTTCCTGGCAACTTCAGGGAGCACTCAATTTTGGAACAGGAAATATCAGCCCTTTATAGCTCAGGTAGTGTGGGTTGGTGGCTCATGCCTGTAATCCTAGCACTTTGGGAGGCCGAGGTGGGCTGATCACAAGGTCAGGAGTTTGAGACCAACCTGACCAACATGGTGAAACCCTGTCTCTACTAAAAAATACAAAAATCAGTTGGGCATGGTGGCGCATGCCTGTAATCCCAGCTACTCAGGAGGCTGAGGCAGGAGAATCGCTTGAACCCGGGAGGCGGAGTTTGCAGTGAGCCGAGATCGTGCCACTGCCCTCCAGGCTGGGCTACAGAGTGAGATTCCAGCTCAAAATAATATATATTTTGTGGGACAAACACGGTGGCTCACACCTGTAATCCCAGCACTTTGGGAGGCTGAGGTGGGTGGATTGCCTGAGGTCAGGAGTTTGAGACCAGCCTGGCTAACATGGTGAAACCCCATCTCTACTAAAAATACAAAAATTAGCTGAGCATGGTGGTACATGACTGTAGTTCCAACTACTCAGGAGGCTGAGGCAGGAGAATCGTTTGAACCCAGGAGGTGGAGGTTGCAGTGAGCCGAGATTGTGCCACTGCACTCCAGCCTGGGCAACTCCATCTCAAAAAAAAAATTTAGAAACTAGGTATCTGGCAGCTGCCCTCATGCAAGACTCTGACCACTTCCTATAACTAAACTGGGAACGCTTGGCCTATTTGGATCCATCTGAGGGCAGAAGACAACTGCTCCCACTTCTGGAGAGGAAAAAGGAGAAGATGAGCTGGGCAATTGGGTGGAGCTTAGGCCTGGAACCCGCCCCAGAAGACTTTCCCCTTCGCAGGGTGTTTTCCTCTCAGCCTCTGAGGCAACAGCAGAAGGTCCTTCCCCAGGGACCCTGTCTCCAGGCCCTCCTGGCAGGGCCTAGTCCTAGAGCACAAGCGCATGTAATTGAATGGGTTGGTTTTCTAAGGTTGCGAGGGCAGCAGCAGGGGTGCTGCCAGATGCTGGGTTTGCCTCCTTCCTGTGCTGGTGTGTGCAAGTCAACAAACAGTGTGAGTTCCTTGATCTGGGGGTGACTGTCCTACAGTCCCAGCCCCCAAGAAGCCTGCAGACCAATGAGAGGAATCTACACAAAGAACTTAATCTCGAGCCAAAGCTCTGGAATAACAGAAGAGCATTACGAACCATGGATCAGAGGTTCACTGAGGAGTCGCTCGTTTTGATTAGGGTTTTTGGGGAATTTCCAGAAGCCAGGTTTATATTCCCAATAACGCCCATTACAAGCGCTGGCTCCAAGTAGTGGCTCAGAGGTAGAGGGGCTGGACGTATTCCTTATGGTAGTAGCAGTGATGGAGGTAGTAACATTGTTGTGTAATAGTGATGGTAGTAACAGAAAGAGTTAACACTTACTGTTCACATGTGACAGGCATTATGCCAAGCACTAAATGGGACGTTTCACTTAACCCTCATTAACTAACTTCATTTACAGAAACAGAGGAACTTACCCAACTCACTCAACTAGTAAGTCAGAGCTGGGCCTGGAATTCAAGTACGTCCGGTTTCAAAGTCCATGTTCCTGACCATCGCGTTATGCAATGGAGGGGGAGAGATGGAAGTTAGCAGCAAAGATGCAAAGACATTGTGGTGCATGTGGCAAGCGTGTAGCTGTATCTGGGGCCCTCGTGCCTGAGTTTCTGTTATGTTTTCGATTCAAGTGTGATATGAGGAGAAGGGGAGGTTGTTGCCGAACTAGGGGCTTGCAAAGGGGTAGCTGCTCAAGATAAGACATCACTTTAGGTTCAGAGAGAAAATCAGTCACAGCAAGGATGGGCAGAAGGAAGCAAGAGACTTTCATGAGTGGTTGTTTTATTCCAGAATCCCCAGCAGCTGGTCCTTCATTGCCCAGCTCCAAGGGGGAAATAAACATAGCTCTGGCTAGCTGAGTATTTGAGTCACCACTGCCTGGCTGACTATGAGCTCCGGTCTGATAGGAACTTCAACAAAAAGGCATTTACAAAGCAGGAAAGGCATGAGGCTCGATCTTTGAGGCTGGAGAAGACTTAGGGTAAACACAAAGCAGACGCCCAGGTGCCCAGGGAAATGCAGCAGAGTGAATGGGGTCCATCCACGCTCTGAAGTGATGGGCTGGGGAGGGCAAGGACGAGGGCTAGGGGTCCTGGAACCCTTTGTATTCATTATAAATGGTGCCTCCATAGGCTAGGCCCTGTGCAGGAGGCTGGCCAGTAAGGGTGACTGACAGTGGCAGTAATGATGATGGTGGCGGGTTGGTTGTGACGGAGAAGGAAGAGGTAGAGGCAGAGTAGAATTTCCTGACAACAGTGTTGTGATTGTGGCCACACAGAAGCAACCCTCCTAATTGGTTCCTAGGGAGTTTAATTGCAGGGGAATTGTCTTTAGTCTATGCAGTCAGATCCCTAGCAGTTCCACCCTTCACTGTGTCGGAGGCCCTTTAATCAGTCATCACACACCACACCCTGGTCTTTGAGTTCATTGGACTAATGAGTGTCCCAAGGCCTGAAGAGATTAGTTCATTCAATACGTATAAAACTGGGCATTTCCTGTGTTTTCAGCTCTGTGCTAGACAGAGGGAGATGTCTGAGACACTCTTTTTCTCTTTTAGGAAGCTTATTGGACTAGAGGAGAAACAATATAAATACACAAAAGTTGTTTTGCTGTTGCTATTGCTGTAGTTTTAACTCTACATGCCTGTATTGGATTATGTGCTCGAATAAGTAACTCAGACAAGCTGTTTATTGAAATTCTGATCCAAAAAAAAAAAAGAATTTAAAAAGTACATGAAAATCTGCTTTTGGCTTATGCTAAATCTTCTCCATCCTTGAATTAAAAAGAAAAGGACAAATAGAATAAAAGAGAGGTTGAGCTCTCTGAGGGAGGGGTTGGGAACTAGAAGGTGGGCCAGATTGGGCAGGTGCATGGGCTTCCCTGAGACAGTGAGAGGCCCAGGCAGATTGTAGAAGACTCGACTTGGGAAGCAGAGATGGAGGCAGAGATGACTCACATGGGCCCAGACAGTTCTCTTTTCCCTGCAGACAGTGTGGAATCATGCAAGGGTCCTGAGGGGAAGCAGTTTCACAGGGCCAGAGCTTTAGGTTAAGGAATAGGCTCTGTGTTGCAAGAGGAGAGCTGTGGAAGACACAGGTACCCCAGGAATCCCAAGGAAGCTGAGTCAATTGTGCCATAATCTCTCACCATCTTCCTGGAGGATTAGAATCCCATTCTGCAGAGCACTACTCACCAGAGGGTAAGTAGCTCCATGAAAAATCCCATGGCCATAACCACTGTGTCTGTAGTTTAAAGATGAATAATGAAAGTCATTTTTCTCTAGCCCTTTGGCCTTTGACTGCTCCTGGGCACAGAACAACAGGGGCCCAGATTCTATAGATCAAGGTCATTAAAGAAAACAGAAAGAAGGCCAGGCGCAGTGGCTCATGCCTGTAATCCTAACAGTTTGGGTGGCAGAGGCGGGTGGATCACTTGAGGTCAGGAGTTCGAGACCAGCCTGGCCAACATGATGAAACCCTGTCTCTACTAAAAATACAAAAATTAGCTGGACATGGTGGCACATGCCTGTAATCCCAGCTACTTGGGAGGCTGAGATAGGAGAATCGTGTGAACCTGGGAGGCAGAGGTTGCAGTGAGCTGAGATTATGCCATTGCACTCCAGGCTGGGGAACAAGCTTAAAGGATTCTTGAGCTAATTTTGCAGAGACAAGACTTGGGGACAAACCACAGCACCTTAGCATTGGAAAGAACCTGAAACTGAGTTCTCTGATTTCCCTTTGAAAATAAGCTCAGTGCAGAAACCTAACACCCTCTGCCTGTCTGAACCAGTTTGAAAGGAGCCTGTTTTTTCATCCTACTCCAAAGTTAACTAGCCCAGACAATAGAGTTCATCTGCTTTTTCCCCATTCGTCTCCCAAAACCCTTCACTTTCTGACATGAAATTTTCTGTGCCAGGAGTCTGATGATGGATGGGTTATACACCAGAGACATGGGCAGAGCCCACTGCTGCAATCCTGGGCTCTAGATGTGGCAGGGGGCCAAGTCTGAGTGGGCGTGGAGAGTGAAGCAGAAAACTCTGTGTTGGTGAGAGGGGAAGAGGAAACTCTGGGCACAGAAGAATAGGGAAAGCACCCCAGGCAAGCTAATAGGGAGTATCTAGATACTGTTTTGTAGAGTACTCAACTATCCCAGTTTTCCCAGGGGTGAGGCATTTTCCAGAATCTCTGTCAGTGCTACAGAAGTTCTGGAAAATTCTGGACTGTTCTGGAAAAACCTGGATGTTTGATCACCAGAACCTCACCCACCATATTGCAGAATTCTAAATACCAGACTCTCAGTGATCCCCAAGGATCTCTGAGGTCATGTCTACCAAGTCTGTAAAACACTCAAGCAATCCCTGGTCTGTCTCCATCCCTACTAGACCCCCTTTTCCCTTCACACACACTCTCATTAATACGAATTCCTCAGATTATGAGGAGAAAATGGGTGGCCAGATGGCATCGATTTTAATTTAATTCCAGTCCCTTTCACTCAGGGCCTATTCTGTTACAGGCACTGTGCTGAGTGAAATCCCAGACAGGCAGTCAACATGGTCAAAATTCCCATTTCTTGGTGTCACATTAGTGTAGAGCACATTGTGCAGTAAGCCTCTATCTATTAAAACTTAGCAGAGGATGTTTATTTCCTTATCACTGCTAGTTTCATGAAACGTTCTACCTGCCCCTCTCGGGGTCAACGTGGGGGAGCCGCGTCTCTGCAGACACCCTTCTCTGAGTCTAGGGCCTTTCCCACTTCTTCCCAGCATGAGCATCTCCCTCCTCTCTGCTGCAGCCCAACTAGGGAGGGGCACGCCCCACCCTTTCTGCCTGGAGAAAGAAATATCAGAGCAGTTTAGCCAAGTGGTCACAGGGCCCATACAGCACCTCTATGCCAATCAGAAAAAGGTGCCCCTTCCTCTTGGCAGATGCAGCCCATTGCCAGGGTGCATGGCTGGATTTCAGCCTCTACTTCTCCCTCACCGAGACAGTGCTGGCCACAACCCGCACGTCCCTCTAGGGCCACCCTGGTAGCTCACCTAAGCCTCAGGGATAGGCTCACATTCCATGGGCGAGTTGGAGCCTCTGGTCAGAACTGTCCTCCTGCACAAAGGATCATGGGAGTCTCCCGGCTTCCCCGAGCTCTCACCTCCTTCTCCAGTGCTGCCTGAGCTCTGTCTGCCAGTTCCCAGGGCGTTTCCTCTCTGACCCCTGGGGAAAGGTGGTGGTCCCCAGCTCCCCGCTCACTGGCACCCCCAGGGCTTGTCCACCAGGAACTCTGCCCCACCTAGCTTTTCTCTGTCTTGGGGATCGGCAGGCCAGTGTTCATTGTTCCAGCCTGAGTCTCCTTTTGTCTTCAGCACCTCCTGGGTTGTGTCTCTCCAAGCTCCTCCGTTCTTAGTTCTCTCCCTGCTGGGGCTCCCGAAGCTTTTATGATGGAACAGGCCCTTAGCCCTTTACTGTAGATCAAGCACTCTTTAGTTCTCTTTCTCTCCTCTTTTTTTTTCTTAAAGAAAAGCTCTCTGAACTCTTTACGACTCTACCCACCACCTACCTAGTCATCACAGGGAGATTTTCTCAGTTCTAATGCACACAGGTATGTGAAGACAAGCACCGTCTTGCCCTGGGAAGGACACGTTTCTTCCATTTGTTCATTATAAAATTCCACTAGGCCCCCGTCTCAGCACTATTTAATCCATCTCCTTCCCTCAGACCCCCTCCACCTCCAGCCACTTCAGGAAGAAATTTATACTTTCTGAGACCCCAACCCCCTTTATTACAGGATTCATTTTTGAAAGAGAACAGGGAGGCTGAGGGGAAATGCCTTAATCTTTTGATCTTCACTGTGAAGTTTGGTGCTTGATCCACCTCTCCCTCTGCCCATTTGCAGAGCAAACAAGCCGGCTGTGCAGTGGGCTGTAATTAAGCCACATCATCGCTAATGACATGCTCTCTATCTCCCATCATCAGAGCATCACACCATCCATCCAAACAGGAAGGAGAAGCCCAGCTCTGCACCGTCCCTGGGGAGAGCTGGAATGGTGAGCCAGGCCTTGGGTGGCAACTCTCTCCAGTGTGGAGAGAATGACCAGCCTTCCTCCCTGGGCCCTCATCATAGCTGAGCCTGCTGAGCTCTGTGGAAAGACGTTAAGAAGGGACAGGAGAAGGGGAGAGATACCAGGCAGAGCAGAAGCACCAGGGGCCCGGATCACCATAGGCAATGTGGAAATTGGGAGGAAAAAATGTAAAAGTAGGACATCAGGAAGAAATGGAAGTAGAGTCCTTAGAGAATGGAGCTAGGAAAGGCTGGGTCAGTGGGAGGAAGAGGTTGTTGCTGAGGAAAGGGCTAAAAACAGAGAGAATGGAGGATGAACCCAAGGCTGGGGCAGGGGCTGAGCTGAGCCCTCCAGAGCTCCATGAAAGACTCATCCATGCATCCCCAGCCTGCAGGTGGAAGGGATGGTTGGCCTGCTGGATACAGAGAACCTCTCACTGCTGTGGGGTGAGGGACCCTCAGCATCACCCTCACCAATACAGACCTGCCATGGAATTAGAGGCCTGGACAGGTGGGGCTTAAGGGAGGCTTGACGCTGGCACCTGAGACTTGGGGTCAGAGAGCGAGCTCCTCCATCTGGAGCCAAGACCACAGCCAGCCTTTAGGGAAAGTTCTATCCCCTTCTCCTACAGAAAAGGAGGCAGGAGATGTTGACAGCAGGAGACCAAGTCCCCATCTTCCCAGTGTCATGGGCCCCCACTGAGGCAAGCAGGGCCTTATACTGGGCTGCCAGGTTGGACACACAGATGTGGGCTCAGGAGGCAGGTTGTGAAATAAGCCAGGAGCCTGCAGACCCAAGAGTGGGGGAGAACAACTCATATCGGGGGGCAAGCCATCTCAAAGTGAGAGCCAGTGAAAGCAGGTCCTGGGTCATGGTGGCTTCCATTTCAGGGAAGAGGAACAGGGGCAGTGTGGAGCAAGAGTGGGGGCTGCACATTACAACAGGGGGCCAAGGAGAAGGCTCAGAGGAACCAGCAGCCCTTCCAGGAGACCCTTCTGGAAATGGATGTGGGCTGGGAGGCTGGAGGAGAATGCAATGGGACTGGAATGGAGCCAGAAGCTAGGCAGGTGTGCCTCAGGTGTGACATGGGGCTTGCTATACACTAGTCACTGCGCTAAGCTCTTTGCACATTTTAACTCATTTCATCCTCACATCAACGTGTCAGGTAAATACTCTTGTTTTTCCCATGTTACAAGTGAGGAAAGAGAAATTAAGCAGAGAAACTGAGTTGCCCACATCACAGTTATAACTGGCAAAAGAAACAAATCAACAAAAGGTTTCAGGTCCACACCTGGCCGAATGCAAAGAGAGTGTCCTTCCACACTGAACTTCTAAGGTCCCTTTCAGTCCTGGATCCATCAGGCTGTGGTTCAGGTCCTGAGTTGGAAGCAGCTTTGATCTGGAACTTGGGCTGCATGTGGAGTTCCAGCAAAAATAATCTGGAATCTCTCCTGGAGATGGACAGATTCGAAGAAGGAGGGATTTCGGGGACATGCTCCCTAAGAGGGGTCTGCATCTAAATGGGGATGCAGCATGGACGACCCATCAGGGAGGAGGGATGGACAAGCCAATGGCAGCTGGTTTGCAGGAGAGGAGAGACCCTCAACATCTCTGGTGCTCCTGGAATCATTTGCTAAATGTGAATGTAAGGACTGACAGGTAGTGCAGAACAATTGTCCTTTGTGTAGTTGCCACTCTATAGGTGGCAGAAGCGGCAGAGCCCCTGGGAGGGAGATTGGAAGCAGCTGGCAAAGGGCAGCTTAAATCCCAGAGCAGCTGCCCAACGGGCCCTAAGCAGTCTTTAACAAGCTCTCTGTCTCCAACAATTCATGTCCCTGTTACCTCCTCCTCCAGGAAGCCTTTCCAGATTGTGCTCAGCTCTCAGGCCTTCCTTCCTATGGAGACCCTTGGTTGTGCCTTGCCAGTGCCTCCATTCCTGGATCATCTACTGCCTGAGAAAGAAAGAGTTCCCAGAGGAGGGAGGGGTTAACACACTGTGCAGACAGGGCTTGGAAAAGGGGGTATCAGCTGAGTCATGGGGGCCCTCACTCCAAGGACCTCTGGATCAGCACCAAGATTTTCAGGAAAAGTTGTCTGAAGTCCTCAGGTTCTTTAACTAGAGGTGTGGAGGTTCAGGCAGCGGCAGCGGCAGCCCCTGCCCCCTCCTCCTTCCTGTAAGAGGAGAGATCAGAGAGGAGAGGAAGAGGAGACAGGAGTCAGGCCCAGGCAACACAGAGGCTGGGGCCAGCCTGGGCACGCCAGGGAGTGAAACAGCATCCCCTCCCACTGGCAGCTCCGCGAGGGGTGCAGAGCCTGTCTTGGGTCATCCCACAGCCTCTCTGCTGTAGGGAAGTCTTTCCTCCAGTCACAGGGATGGAAAGTGCAGTATCCGGAGCCGAAGGCAGAGGGCAGTGTGTGCACAAAATAGAGGCACTGAGGGTTTCTCCCCTGCTTGGAAACAGCCAGTGACCAGATAGGAATGTATTTTAGTGAATGGACTCAGCATCCTCCACCTTTCACTTAGCCCATCTCGGCCAGGTCTCTGGGGAAAGTCCTACTGCTGATCCACACCCCCCAGACACGAACCAGCACACAGCCGACAAACACAGACAGGCTTTAAAAATGCTAATAATAACAGTGAGCGTCTCCAGGTGGCAGACCGTGTTCCAGGCACTGTTTTACTTCCGTTATCTCTTTTCCTATTCTCTATCTCCTCTAAGGTGAGTTCTTTGAAAGGTAAGGAGGTGTCAAAGCCGGGCACATAGACTCCGGACTCAGACTGGAATTCAGTTCCTCCATTTACTAACCGTGTGACATATGGGGAGTTACTTAACTCCTCTGAGCCTCAATATCCTCAGAAGTTAAATGACATTATAATAATTGCATTTTAGAAAAATAACACGTCAGGTTGTTGGGAGAATTAATTGAGTTACCAGAGTGAGTGCTGAGCACAGTTTCTGGCACACAGAAAGCACTTCCTCGCGGCCAGCTTGTGATCATCTTCCTCCACAAGGGCAGGGTCTTGCACTAGGTCACTACTGGCCATTAGCAGAGCCAGAATTCGAAGCTAGGTATATGACTCTTCTGCCACAATGCTAGGCCCAAGGGAACCATTTATCTGACAGTCCTGGCTTTGCCAGTTGTCGAAGGATCCAGTTTGGTATTTATTTAGATCAAAAGTATCCCAGTTTGAGTGACTGCCTGCACACAGATGCATATACAACACAAATGTATTGACACAACTGTATCTCATCACCTGCATACCAGGCCATTGAGACATGGGTATGCTGTGTCTATCCAGCTCTTTTTCCCAGGGAAGGTGGGCTTAACTAGGGCATGCGTTCCCATGGCAAAAGTGCTGACTGCGAGCCAGACCCTGGAACAAGGGGATGTAGGGCGAGGAGTGAGGGACAGGCATGTGAGCAGCTGATGTGACACCAGAAAAATAGAGTGCCAGCTTTCACATGGGCTCAGGACAGGGTTGTAAGTGTGTAGGCCACTGGTCCAGCCCCGGCTGCTCACCAGTGCTGTGAACATGGGCAGATCACTCAGCCATCTGGGCCTCAGTTTGCCTGCCTGTAGAATGGGCGTGTGGGGTAGGGAGGTGTTGGGCCACAGCTGTCATGATCCTTCTCATGGAATGAAGACTGATGTATCCACCTGGACCAGACAGCACAGGAATGTGGGTGGTGGCCACACAGGGTGAGCAGGCTGCCCATCAGTGGGTGATGGACATCGGAGGTTGAGAAAATTATATTTGCAAAGACCCTCGGCTGTGAAACATCTGGCCTGCGCGGGGAAAGGTGGGAGAATAAGGTGGGAAATGATGCAGGGGAGACAGGATCTCGGGCACTCTGACTGCCACCCACAAACGAGGCTTGCACTTGACAGATGGGCTCATGTTAAGAGTTTTTCTCAAATCAGCTGTGCTAACTGATGCTGAGAAACAAACATTCTTGCAGAAACACACACACACATACATACAGAGAGAGAGAGAAATAAAAGAGCATCCTTGAATCTCAGCTCTACTCCACTGACGTTTTCTTCGTAGTAGTTAACACTGCTTGACTTCGTCCTATATATTGCTTTGGTAGGTGCGTATTTTCACTCTCCCCCGTAGACTCCCCAGGGTCTGTGCCTATTTTGTTTATTCTGGTATTCTCAGTGCCTGAGCAATGCCTAGGTCACTGAATATTTGTTAAGCGAGGCACTATTTCAAATACACCTTAGACTGAGATCCCATAAGCATGTATACACACAGGCCTTACACATTAGGGTGAAAAGGAAATTGGTTAGAAGAGGAAGGCAGGGCCATTGTGTAGGAGCAGGACTGGGGAGTGAGTGGTGGGTGATGGAGAGTGAGACGGTGGGAAAAATGAAGAAACAACCACTCGCAACACAGACAGTGCGCGTGCACCACCGTGGGTGCTTTGAGAACCGGAGCAGGCAGCCGTGCAGAAGCACTAACGCCTGTGTCCATAGTGGGGCAATGATGTCTCACAGGGCTATTGTGCAGAACAGGTGGCACAGGGCCGGGGAAGCACCCGGCCTGCCCAGCAGTGGCCTTAGTAATAAATTGCAACTGTCTACCAGGATCAGCCCTCACCAGCTAAAACCAGTGAAGAGCCACATGAGGCCAGGGACCCAGAGGGAAGGCAAGAGTCAGATCCAGGAAAGTTAAGGCACTGCAGAAGGTGATATCCCGGGCAACAGATTCAACTGAGAACCGAACAGACTTAATCATTTATTGTAGGAGAAGCAGAGGACTGGACACAATCCCAATCAGAAGACGAAGCGAGTCCTTTGGCAGTGAAGACCCAAGAAAGGCATGGGGGCAGAGGGCCTTGTAGCTGGCCACGGGGAAATATCCTGGGTATGTGTGTTGTCTTAGCATTTGGGTAATGACCCAGTGAAAGGGGACCAAGAAAGAGGCCACTGAGAGAGCCCATGACAGGACTCCTTGCATCGGAGCATCACACCTTGAAGACAACAGGGAGAAGAAATGGGGTCAGGACTGCAGTGACAGACAAAACATTTCTTGACTCGGAAAGGGGGCCCAGGGAAGGAGAGGGAGGAGATGGGTGGGTTGGGAAGACTTCTGCTCACAGATCCAACCACCTGTCCATCATCTGGAGGCCTTCCTGGTGGCACAGCTGCCGCCCGAGGTTTTGGCAAGGGGATCCTTGAGCTCACTGCCACAGCTGCCTTTGGTCTTGACGTCTGCAGCTGCAGTTTTGTAGCTGTAACTGCTCGAGGCCCCAAAGCCCATGCTGAAGCCAGCCCCTCCTGCCCCAGCGTTGGTGCTGCTGATGACGGCTGGAAGGGGTGAGAGAAGATCTCAGCCCCAGTCATCCCCAACCCCACGTCACACCCCCTCCTGGGGCATCCTGGGCCACCCCCTCCACTCTCTCGCCTGCAGTGCCTTCATGCTGAGATGGATTCTGTCTGTTGTGTATTTCAGTTTACTAAGAGATTTTTATCAGCACTGATCATAGGGCTTTATTTTTCCTGCACTTAGCCTCATACATTTTGCCTTTTCCTATTAGTCTGTGGATTTCTCCCATGGGGAGGACCAAATGAAAAGAGGATCCCAGGGCCCATCTGGTGCTGCTGGTCTGCTGATGAGGAAAGGGGCCAGTGAGGGCCCTGCCTCTTAGCATCACGGCATCTCCCCACAGGCTGTCCAGCTTTTACAGCTGAGCAACTGCTCTCAGCTGTCTTTTTCCATCATTCAACCTTCAGGCCCCCTCAATCCCCCTTACTATAATCTGGTGCCTTTATTTTGGTCAACAGAAAAATAATGTCACCATTAAGCATCATTTGTTGGGTGATACGCTCATGAATATCATTTGATCTTTCCATGGGTTGTACTTTTGTATCTCATGATATTCTTCTCTGTCTACTTCTTCCCCTTGGCTACTACAGCCAGCTCCCTCCTTTTGCCCTTAAGTCTCCCCTGAGCCCCCTCTGTGACTCTGATTTCTCTTTTGTGTCCTGAATTAAAGGGACTCGGACTTCCGGTAAGGTGACCAAGGGCAGAACTGAGATCTGCAGATACTTACAGATGCTCACAGAATTTGGATATTCACCAGACATCCTGAAGAGGGAGAAGAAAAACAGGTAACTCCCCCATAAATAATCACCCCAACCACCTGGTAGTCACCTCTGTGAATAAGCCTCTCCAAGCAGAACGTGCCTTCCCAATCCCATCCCAGCCTCCTTTCTTCCCACGCATCCCAGCGCGACCTCCCAAGAAAAGAAGAACTGAGATGGAAATCTGCGGCGAGGAGTCAGCTCTCCATCACGCGGCTTTGGAACTGCCTGCTGTGTGGGATCATTAGGCCTCCACTTCTCTCTAGTCATGCCATTGGTCTTAGATGATTCAGAAGAATAGCTTACCTCCCCATTGGAGTCCCAGGCTTTGCTGGAGCACCCTTGAACTTGGACGGTCCTTAGAGGCCATCTTGTTCCTCCCCCAACCACAGAAATACATCGTGAAGGGTCAGGGGATGCTGTTTCTCAAACATTGCCAGCATTAATACGTCCTCTCCTACAGCCTTTGGGATTTTTTACAACTTGGTCCTGCCTGCTGTCTTAACTTTGGCCATCCTAACCATGTGGCAAGCCCATTCGCTGTATGGTTTTACTTCAGTGGGACCTAAGCAGGACCAAACCGTTTGCCCAGGAGTTTCCTACCAAAGCAGAGAGAAAACTGGCCCTGACACGGGGTATCTGACCCCTCACCTGCACTCCTCGCTTTCCAGCAGTTTGCGGTAGGTGGCGATCTCAACATCCAGGGCCAGCTTCAGACTCATGAGCTCTTGGTACTCGCGCAGCATCCGCGCCAGCTCCTCCTTGGCCTGATGCAGGGCGCCCTCCAGCTCATCCAGCTTGGCCCGGGCGTC
Organism: Aotus nancymaae; assembly: GCF_030222135.1. Lineage (NCBI taxonomy): Eukaryota > Metazoa > Chordata > Mammalia > Primates > Aotidae > Aotus > Aotus nancymaae. Next base: position 36,411,424 of record NW_026988428.1, read on the forward strand.
CTTCAGGGCACAGTCCCCCCGCTGCTCGGCGTCAGCGATGGCCGTCTCCAGATTGGCGCACTGAGGGACAAACACATCCAGCACTTTCAGTCCGAGCCTAGTTCTGAAATATTGCTTGGACAACCTCCCCTCGGTTTTTCCTGACTGACGGTAAGTGCTTGGAGATCCTCCTGGCTTATCCAACTTTGGCTATCCCTAGAGGTGAATCTGTCCTTCCTCTAACTCCAGGCTTGGTTCACCCTGGTTCATGCCTCTGCATCTGAAGCCTGGGAGGGAGGATGGAAAGGCACTGAGAAAGTGGGCGGCCTGGGCACATGGTCCTTGCCCTCTCCCTCCTGGACTGAAATATCAGCTGTAAGATTCTAATGTCAACTCTGGAAAAAAGTCTCTGAGCAGCTAGACTTCATTCAGCTCTGCAGTGTACAGGTTGTTTTAGGAGATCCCATAAATCACGGAGAAAATATGAGGGCCAATAAAGTTCCTATTAAAATGTCCTATAAACTTGTGACACCTAAGAGTTTAGTCCCAAATCCCACAGAGAACTATGTCAAATGGCAACAAAAGAAGAAACCTTTACATAACTAGAAACAGAAAACCAAACACTGCATGTTCTCACTTATAAGTGGGAGCTGAGCAATGAGAACACATGAACACAGGGAGGGAAACAACACACAATGGGGCCTGTTGGCAAGTGGAGGGAGGTAGAGCTTTAGGAAAAACAGCTTAAAAAGATAGCTAATGCACCCTGGGCTCAATACCTAGGTGATGGGTTGACAGGTGCTGCAAATAAATAAATAAAATAGGCTGGGGGCGGTGGCTCACGCCTGTAATCCCAGCATTTTGGGATGCCAAGGCGGGTGGATCACCTGAGGTCAGGAGTTTGAGACCAGCCTGGCCAACATGGTGAAACCCTATCTCTACTAAAAATACAAAAATGAGCCGAGTGTGGTGGCGCGCAGTTGCCTGTGGTCCCAGCTACTCGAGAGGCTGAGGCAGGAGAATTGCTTGAACTGGGAGGTGGAGGATGCAGTGAACCAAGATTGCACCACTGCCCTCCAGCCTCAATGATAGAGCAAGACTCTGTCTCAAAAAATAATGAATTAATTAATTAAAGAAGATACTTTGCGTAACTAACAGGTTTTACCAGCTTCCAGGCACCTGCTGTTAGGGGAAGCATGTCCCTTACTGGAGGAAACCGCAGCTGGGGCTGTGTGCTTGAACGCATATGAAAGCCCCCAGGGGGCTTCCTGAGCCCTTCAGTCTGGGCATGTGCTCCCTCAGCTAAGGTTCTGGTGGGAGCTGAGGCTTGCTTTCTGGGTTGTGCCTGTCTGTGGAGCCACGTTTGCTTCACACCAAGAAAAGCAGCTGATCCAAGGCCAAATGGACTCTAGAATATTGTCCAGCTTCCACCAGCCCCTTCTGCTGGGCAGGCCCCCAGCAGTGCCAATGCCCTTGCATTTTGGATGAGTGGCTCACAGCCTCAAGAAGATGCCTAGGACCCAGCGGTCTAACCACAGAAAACCCTGCCCCACCCTTGGGACTCTAAAAGTTTCATCATGCACTGAGTAGCCATACACTCTGTCACCTGTCTTCTATTCTTTTTCACTAACCAAGATCCTCCATAATGAACCTGGGGCAGGGGGACACCCAAAGCTTGGGTCTTGTGAATGTGGCCCGAGTTGAAAGAACTTGAAATTTTAGCATCCTTTGAAACAAACATCACATGGGTTCTGAGGACACCAAATGCCAAGAGACTCTGCATGTGACATGGTGGACTTCTTTGATGGAAGAGGCCAGAGGGCAGGAAGCACCTGAGCCGAGGGCCCTCAAAAGGAGCCGCAATGTTCCCCACAGAGGATATCTTCCCTGACCCCAAAGCACTGTGGCATTCTGATAACAAAAAGTCACTTTCTGGTAACCATAAACACATAGCATTTTATTAGTTAAACACTGTAGTAGAATACTGAGGGTAGCTTCAAACATCTGTGTTTTTCCTGCATTTACATGGCTCTTGATTAAACAAAAACACCATAAGTTATTTAATGCTGGTGTTTCTTCTTCCCACTACCGTGAGTACAGAGGAGTTTGTGTGTGCGTGTGTGTGTGTGTGTGTGTGTGTGTGTGTGTGAGCATGCGCCATGCAGGGTAAGAGATGCAGTACAGGGAAGGGTAAGGAGATGGAGCAACTTGACTTGCCTGGGAGCTGAGAGCCTTAAACCCTGGCACTGCCTCCACAAATTTGAGAGTTCATGGGTTTGCTTGCTTCAGAGTCATGGTTGTGGTTGCCCAGAGAGGGGCACCTCAGTGAACTGCCCTCCCCACAGTGCAACACCAGTGCAGGGCCCTGAGCCGGATCTAGGTTGTGGGGGCTGTGCCTCCTCCATTTTGTTCTAAAATCTCCTGCTGCATTCTCTCTCTTCTCACAAGGATTCATCATGTGAAACCTGCAAATGGCTCCCTTGTACCTCCTATGTTAGGTCTAAACCCCACGGCCTGGATTTTGAGATCACTCATAATCTTCCTATTCCTACCCAGGGGTGTCCCCTGCTCCCTGCCACTCCTGCTGAGCAGCAGGCCACCTGCCCCAGACCTGCACGCATGCTGTGCACATCCCTCCCTAGGCCCTTTGCTCCTGCCAGCTCCTTCACCTGCTCCTTCCCCTCTCCCAGTGTAATCCCACCTCCTGCAAAGCTTCCCTGGGGTCTTCATTCACCTCTCACCCTCTGGGCTCATGCAGCACTTACCTACAGTGTGTAGGCTACTTTATCCCTCCCTATCTGTTCAGATTGTCCCTCCTGGTGAATTAGAGGAGACCCAAAGGAGGGCATTTTGTTTTACCCTTTCTTCATACTCTGTCTGGCCCAGATTGGGGATCAATAAGTGCTGTCAGTGGATTCATTTCATAGAACCCACCTGCTTCTTCACACTCCCTATCTCTGAGCGGATCCTCTGGATCAGACGGTTGAGCTCAGAGATTTCAGCCTTGGTGAGCTTGAGGTCATCCCCATGCTGGCCTGCTGTGACCTGCAGCTCCTGGATCTGAGGTTGGGTGACAAGAGAAGAGGACCACAAGGATCCTACTGAACTAGGGCAGGATCCTTCTCTTCCAGACAGGAAAGGACCTGCCCTAGTTCAGTAGGATCCTCAGGTTCTCAAACATGAGCACCTTGGTGGAGGCCGAGTTTCCTGTCCTCATTTTGCCAAAGTTGGAAACATGAAGATAACACAATACATGTGAATTACCCATAGAAACAGTGTCAGAATCCTATCAGGGTTATAGCTGGTGTCACCTCAGCCAAGGTTAAGGAGACACCTTTCTCTTTCTATGGAGAAAGGTTAAGCCCCATATATGTCTGCAACACAAGCCAAGACTGCGGTCAATCTCCCTTACCCATGGGGTGGCATTTCCACAAGACCCAACTCCAAGACAAAGGAGGTCTTGACCGAACCCAAATGCACACACACACAAACACACACATGTACTCATGCACGCATGCTGAGAGGGTGCTAGCTGTGGCCAGTGGGACTCAGCACACCTGGTGCCCAGCTCACCTTGGTCTGGTACAGGGCCTCAGCCTCGGCCTTGCTCTTCAGGGCGATCTCCTCGTACTGGGCGCGGACCTCAGCAATGATGCTGTCCAGGTCCAGGTCCCGGTTGTTGTCCATGGACAGGATGACAGACGTGTCGCTGATGTGGGACTGGATCTGAGCGATCTCCTGGGGACGGTTGTGGGAGGGGAGCGAGTTAAGGGGTCCTCATGAGGAACCAGTTATCTTGGTCCTCCCTGGGCAAATTCCTCACAGCCCCTCTCTGCCTCTCCTCAGCGTTTGAACTCTGCCTCAGCACCAGTGCCTGGCAGGGATGTGAATGAGTGCCTTAGGCTTTCAGCCCCAAATGCTGGGAACTCCTTTCTCCATCACACACTCAGGACCACTCCTACCCTCTTCTACACTGTTATCCTCAGAAACCAGCCACCGCCACCCTCCACTCATAGGACCAAGTCTGAACTCTTTCCCTAGCATGCGGAGGGCCCTAGGGAGTCACCAGCACCGACCTCTTCCCCAGGCCTCTGCACCCTTCCTTGTTCTTCATGCTTTAGCATAGCACAGGCTCCTGGACCGTCAATTTTTCTGCCCCTCTCAGCACCCACTGAAATCTTCTTCTTCCTCTCTCTCCAGGAACCTACACTGATGGCCCAGGCAGAATCCACCATTCCTTCCTCTGCTGTCTCAAAGCTCGGCTACATGGTGTTTTCCTGCCAGGCTGTGAACTCCTGGAGGACAGAAATCATTTCTTCTCCTTCATGGACTCGTCAAAACCTAGCTCATTGCTCAGCACCCAGTAGGGCCTTGGTGAATGCAGGTGGAAGAAGTCTAGAGGGCTTCCAGCTGCACCAGGTTGAAAGTTTTCTCCCTACTAATTTTTGATTCACACAACCCTCCAGCCAAGGGCCAGAAGCCACTTGTTAAAGGAGCAGACCTCACAAGAGAGGTCAGCTAAGTCCTTACCCCTTCATAAAGGCACTTGAAGAATTTAATCTCATCTGTCAAGGAGTCCACCTTGGCCTGGAGCTCAACCTTGTTCATGTAGGCAGCATCCACATCCTGGGAGCACAGGACAGTCAAGCCTCCCTGAGAGAGCCTTCCTCCCTCCCTTCCTCCCTCCCTCCCTCCCTGCCACAGGAAGCCCTGCTCTCTCTGCTCCCTTCACCATGTGCTCAGTCCCTGAAAGCAAACCAACTAACATGCAGTGTAATGGCCACACAAGTAGTGCAGCAAAATGCCCAGATTTTAGACTGGCAAATTCTAGAAACAGCATGCATCCCAGGGAAGGGATTGGAAGGAGGGGCTGGGAAGTTAGAGTCCCAGTCACCCCTGCCCAGTCACCCCTTTCCTCGTCCTACAAGCATCACTGCGCCAGGTGGACAGGAAGCCCTCTAGGCTTCTTTCAGCCCACCCTGCACCCCTGTTACCTTCTTGAGCACCACAAACTCATTCTCAGCAGCTGTGCGTCTGTTAATCTCCACCTCATACCTGCAGGGGGCAAGACAATGAGATAATTCAATTCTGCAAGCACTCACCAAACAGTTAGTGACCACCTCTGTGCCAAGAGCTTCATGGTGGGAGGGTCTTCAAACTGGGATTCACGTACCCCTGGGATACACATAACCTTCCTAAAGAGGATGCAGGCAAGGCCATACTTAAAGAAATCAATTGCCAGCTCCTCTGTCACTATGCAGTCTGCCTTAAAACTACCTGCCTCAGAAAGCACCTGTGGTTGAGATGTCCTGCAGATTCTACTGTCCACTTCCTGTCACAGTTAGCCCCTCCCACATTATGGCAGAGGTGAAAAGGCACCCCTCCCCCACCAGCACCACATGACAACTTAATATTGTGCAATAGTTCAGGGTGCAAAAACCTCCTAGGCACCAAACAAAAGCACTATTCTCACTTTCAAACTGTACATTATACTTATTTCTCATACGTATTTCTGTTCCAGGTGAAGCAGAAACAGAAGCAAGATCTAAGACACAGAAATTTGGATAGGACGGGGATGTTCTGAATACAGACGTATTGTTGATTGGGGAGTTAAGGGTGCTAATCATTTTATTTAAAGAGCTTACCGCTTCCATCCCTTACTCTTCTCAAAGAACACATTATAGGACATTTGTGAGGGTAAACAAAATAGAGCATTGGTAAGAAATAATTGATGCTAAATGGACAAGCAAAATGTGGTGTACACATACAATGGAATATCATTCAGGCTTAGAAAGAAAAAAAATTCTACAATATGCTACAACACGGATGAACCTTGAGGACATTCTGCTAAGCAAAAGAAGTCAGTCACAAAAAGGCAAATATTCCAAAAGACCAATGATCCCATTGATCTGAGGTACTTAGAGTAGTCTAAGTCAGAGACAGAAAGTAGAATGCTGGGTGCCAGGGGCTGGGAAAGAGGGGAAGAAATGGGGAACTAGTGTGAAGTGGGTACAGAGTTCCAGTTTCACTAGATGGAAAGCATTCTGGAGGTGGACGGTGGTGGTGGCTGCAGACGTTATGAATGTATTTGATGCCACTGAATCATACACTTAAACATGGTTAAGATGGCAAATTCTGTTATGTGTATTTTATTGCAATAAAAAAATTGAAAAAAAAATAAGGCTAGATGATAGCTTTTTTATTCATGTACTCAGCATAAACAATCCTTTTCAGCTCTTCGCTCATTCCTAAGGCCTGTCCCTGGCAGTGCTCTCCCCAAAAAGCACTGCTGAATGGCTGAAGCAGGCCGGGGTAGTGAAGGAAGTTATTTCAAATGTGACTGGGATGTTTCCTGAGGCTGCAGATCTTTCTCGTTATGCTATGTAAAGCACACAGAAAGCAGTCCATATGATTTATCTCAGATTCTGTGTCTTATTCAAGAGATAACTGAAACTTTTTAATCAAATTATGTCATGAAACAGCTATTTCTATTACAGTCAATAGTTTATATTATCTTACAAAATTGTTAATAATGTCTACCTCCTTTTAATAAAAATAAAAGTATATGGTAGTTGCCAGACCAATTAATTTTTAGTAGTTTATATCTATTTCCTAAAATACATAGAAAACATTTGACCAAGTGGGTTATCAAAATCAATTACATTAGTTATAAAGAATTTTATATTATTTACTTCTAGAGACCAAACACTAGAGTTCAATATATACATTAAAAAGAAAAATGATGCATTTTATAGTATTATTAACTTAAAAATAACATTATTTTTAAAATATGTTACAATGAATAATTAAAAGTTAAACCATGAAAAAGTACGTACTGATTTATCTGGTTTTATAACATAAATAGTTGTGTTAGTTATATTAAATCTAAACCATTTTAATCTTAAATGCTTCCAATAACCCATTACACAAGACGTATTTCTTAATTTATTGCTGAGTGGATTTTATAACAGTCCCTAAAGTACAAACTCTCGTTTTTGCTTGAATTTAGAAATGAAATCAGGCTTTTTCTGATAAAAAGCAACTCATGTCTCTGACGTGAACATGAAAATTGGCTTTTCCAATAAAGCTAGAGGGCAGATATTTTCTATATAAATTGAATAAGGTAAATCTGCAGCTAAAAATGTGTATGCGTGTGTATTTATGTATAAAAACATGAGGCAGAATCACATTATTTGTTAGGGATAAAGAATTGGCATAGGCATATTGAGTACTAACAGTATTTTATGTTTCCAGTCCTTTCCGATCCATTGGATTAAACATGGTGCTCTGGTTTTGAGACAACTCTCTTTCCCCCATTCCTTCATTTTCAGTGCTAGAAATGGGGCACACATTTCCTAGACACTTTGGGGCACCAATGTTTGTAGAGCTATTCTTTTCCTAAGTCCCATTCTGCCTGGATGTCCCTCCCTCCCACAGTGTCAGCAAAGGATCTAAGAAGCAAAAACACTGCTTCTAAATGAAAACCTCATCTGAAATTTGATCCCCCAGGGGCATATTCTCTGCCACTCACTCACCTCTTCTTGTAGTCCTCCACCAAATCCTGCATGTTCCTCAACTCCGAGTCCAGCCTCACCCTGTCCCCGGACAGCGTCTCCAGCTGCTTCCGCAGGTTGCTGATGTAGCCCTCGAGGATGGGCTCCAGGTTGTTCCTGCAGTTGTTCAGGTCCAGCTGCTGCAGCAGCTCCCACTTGGTCTCCAGCACCTGATTCTGCTGCTCCAGGAACCGCACCTGGAACCCAAAGCCAGTCATCACCCAGACTCCCCATGCTGTTGCCTCTCAAGAGTGAGGAGAGGGCCCCAGAAACCAGAGGCAGCTGTCCTGGGGGACTGGGGGTAGAAAAGAACAAGGCTCATCCTAGGGTAGATTCAGCCAAGGGACACGCTCACCTGGATCGCCAAGACAAGAAATAGGACCTGATTTCTATTAGAAATCAGGAAGAGGGCTTAAGCAATGGTACCATCTGCCTCTGCCTTAGTGAGTTTTCATGAGACAGAGGTAGCTTCTCTTGCTATAAATGCTGGTGTTTTCCGAGTAAAGAGAAATGGGGAGCAGGGGAGAAACAGGGACTGAGGAGTGACATTGGAACGCGCGCTGGCATTTAGAGCGTTCTTCCTATTGTATAGCCTAAATTGCTCTTGGTTTGTTTGTTTGTTCACAGCAGGTTATCACATTTTCACAAGGTTTCTTCATATTTGACCAGGGTGCACGTTTTTAGATTCATTAACTCCAGGCCCTCTGCCACACGCCAGCATTCCTCTCCTCACCTATCTCTTAGCTTGAAGGGCAGAAGGAAACATGCTAGAGAACAACAGACATAAAAGTGAAAGAAAATGCCCTGGCCTCTGGAATAGCCACTGCATTTCTTCCATGCAGACCTGAGCCCTCCAGCCACCTCACTTCCCCTCCCTAGCATGGTGGTGACACACAGCCCACCACCAACTGTCCTGTTTAGGTGAGCTCATTTCGTAGCCTCCCACGTCCTAATTTCCTCATCCGCAAGGCAAAACAACAACAGAATCATGAGTTGTGCATTAGTAAATGAGAATCACTTAGGCAGCACCATAAATGTCAGCCAGGTATTGTTATCAGGCCCCTTACCACTTACCATCTAGACCTTCCACCCAGGTGGAGACAAGAGAAGCCCATTCCCTGTCTCCTCTCCACTCACTGGGGTCATTGCCTCGGAATCTCCAGGGTCAACTTCCCTATTACTCCAATTTCTGGATGCCCCACCCTCAGCACACACCTGTAACTTTACCTATGCTTTTTCCAAGTGCCTCCTCAGCCTCTCCCTTCAGTTTTCTGGCCCTTTTCTCTGACCTCCTCTCTCACCTTCCTGGCTACACACTCCCCCAACACCCCAAACACCAAGCACGATGTCCTGCAGCGTCTCCTGGCCTGTGGTCTTAATGCCCTGTCCTGAACGTGGTCCCATCTCCTGGTCTGATATTGGGAGCTCTCAAAGTGCCCATTCCTAGTAGCTCCTGCCCCCTCCCTTCCCACAGTCTTGCCTCATGCAAGAAAGGAATGAAAGTCCTTGATAGGTTTGGCTGTGTCCCCACCCAAATCTCAACTTGAATTGTATCGCCCAGAATTCCCTCGTGTTGTAGAAGGGACCCAGTTGAATCATGGAGGCCGGTCTTTCTCCTGCTATTCTCGTGATAGTGAATAAGTCTCACAAGATCTGATGCGTTTGTCCGGGGTTTCCATTTTTGCATCTTTGTCATTTTTCTCTGGCCGCCGCCATGTCAGAAGTGACTTTGGCCTCGTGTCGCGATTGTGAGGCCTCCCCAGCCATGGGGAACTGTAAGTCCAATTAAACCTCTTTTTCTTCCCAGGCTCGGGTATGTCTTTATCAGCAGCGTGAAAATGGACTATACTTCCTGCTTATTGGAAGCGTGTGCCTCGCACTGTTCTGAGCACTTTATAAACATCCCAGTTAAGCCTCATCACAACCCGCTGGAGGAAGACCCATTATTGTGCCCGTTTTCCAGATGGAAAAGGCAGGCTCGGAGAAGTGGTGACTCGCCCACGTTCCCACGCAGCTTGCCAGTGGCAGAGCCGGCCCCACTGTGCACGCTGCGCCGCCCGCAGGGACAGGCCGATGGCCGAGGACCCACCTTGTCAATGAAGGAGGCGAACTTATTGTTCAGCGCCTTGATCTGCTCCCGCTCCTGGGCGCGCACCTTCTGGATCTCGGAGTCCAGCTCCACGTTGAGCGGGGCCAGGAGGCTCTTGTTGACGGTGACCTGAGGGATGCCCCCGGGAGGGCACACGGAGGGACACGTGGGCCCCAGCCCTGCGCTGCCGAAGACGGTGCCCACGAAGCCGCCCAGGCGGCCGCCGCCCCGCCCTGCCGCGGCGCTCAGCGCCAAGCGCCGGCTGCCCCCGAGGCAGAAGAGGCTCTTGCTGCCGAAGGAGGCAGAGCCCTTGACCCCGGCCCGGAACGAGGTGGAGCTGCTGCCGATCCTGCCCGAGAGGACCGCGGAGCAGCCGCTGAAGCCCAGGCGCTCCCCGCCGGGGAAGTGGGTCAACTGGCGGCTCATGGCTGGCGAGGACCGGTGCTGGCGGCGCGGGAGGCAGGAGGGGCGCAGACAGCCGCTGCGCTCTAGGCCAGGCTCTCCCCTTAAATAGCCTGGCCGGCTGCAGTATGCCTAATTTGTACGTCGAAAACACCTTTTAGATCCCTCAAGGCCTCTTGGGTTCTTCATGTAGGAAATTACCATCCACTTACCGAGATTTTCGTCTGTTCCACCGTGAACTCCCCATAGATCCCTATAAAGTGACCCAGAACCCAGCATTTACTTGGCTCACCTCCTGCATTATCCCTTATCTCCACCTGCTGCCCTCCAATTACTGGGGTTATCACCCCCAAGATCGCCCCTGGAAGCTTCCAATGAGTCTGGCCCCTCTGGGTATGTGTCTGGGGAGACGGAGGTGTGTGAAGCAGATGTCCAGGCTGGTTCTGCTTCAGAAAGCCATGAATAGGGTCAAGAATATTCCAGAAAATCATCCTTAGCCCGTCCTCCTCCTGCCTCCCAGGCTTCTGCATGAGGACAAGCTCTGTCCTGTGTGCAAGAAGGAAGTTGAGAAGGAGGAGATTTTAGCCCCATGTGCAGAGACCTCTCAGTCTCCTGGGGGAGGCAGGACACAGAGCACTCTGGGTACAAGTGTTGAGGGATGACTCTGGACCAGAGTGAAAAGGTTTCTCCATGAAAGCATTTCTGGATTAAGACTGGGAGGGAGGGAAGAAGGCCTAGGGAGGTGGCACAGAAAGGCTTAGGCATGGTTTAGCAGATGATATGTCCTAAGGTTTTGGGTTGTTTTCATTTTTGTTTTCTTTTACTAGCAGAAGAGGCTCATTCATCCAATCCAGGAAACCTCTGCTCAGGTCATTTGCAACCCTATGGTTTCTAATTCAGCATCAAAATGTGACCAGTTATTAGGAACAGGTCAAGACTCTTCGGATCTAAAACCAAGAACTAGATTCTAGAACTTGATTCCCTTGAAGCTACTTCATTCCCTTGAAGCTACAGAGGATCCTTCTTCCATCTAACCCGATTCCATTATCTCAAACTTAAGTTGCCTTCAAGTCTCCTCCTCTCTTAGCAGCAGCCCTCCTATTCCTCTGGCATGCAGGTGGAATTGTTTCATTGCTCTTATTTCTCAAGCTGTCCGAGTCCTGGGTGTGTGTTCCATTTCCTCTGTCGGATTGACAGGATCCCTGGACTCACCCTTTTCTCCCCTGCTCCCCCAGTGCTCAGCCCAGGTCTTGGCTCCAGGGACATTCAGGATGATTGTGAAACAGCAGAGGGCTTAGAGAAAGGCTCCTAACTGTGCCCTCAGTGATACCCTGAAGGCTGGGCTCCCCTTGGGGACCTCATGAGATGGCTAAATGGTACCTGGGGGTGATTGGCTGACACAGCCTCCACTGGGCCAAGGACAGGACATAATAACAGCCACAGCGTTTACCCCACAGGCAACAAAGTTGTGGGGGCATTGTTAAGTGGTGGAGATGGCGCCGATCACAGACGAACAGATAGCAGCGTCTGGGTGTCCTAGGTGGGAGAGAGGGTGGGCTCTCAGTGCTGCTTACAGGAGGGGCTGTAGTCCATTCCCTCTGGAGAGGAGAGGGGCAGTATCATTGTTGCTAGGTGACCAGCAGACTCTTCAAGAAGATCAAAGTTATCCTTTTCACTATTACATGAGATTTTCCCTCTGCCCTAGAAATTTAGCCAGTTTTTTTTCCACAAGAACAAAAATGAATTTATTTATTCCGGCCATTGAGAATAGAAAAGGAAGGGGTGGATTACATTGAAAGAGGATAATTTTTACATAGGATTGGCTTACAAAGGGTGTCTTTGAAATCTTTTTTTTTTTCCTAGAAATTTTCTAAGGAGTTGAGATATCCTGGGACCAGGGCTCTTCTGCCCAGGGTTAAGGAACAGGTAAGATGACCTTTTCTTATCTTCCCAAGAGGGGTTGACTAGCTGGATGAATAAGGGATTCTTCAACCCCTGAATCACCTTTATTACAGATCATGAAGAGACAAAAGTGACACATGCAGATTTCAAAGGCCTCAGATGTATGGGGAGGTCAGCAGGTCAAAGGGGGCTGAGGCCTGGGAGGAGGGGTTGCCTCTGCCTCTGAGAGCAGCTTACAGTGTCACCTCAGGCCCTGGTGACCACCTCTGTCATTAGTTCTTGGGTTAAAGCAACCCCTGGATTAGTAAACTAGACCAGGAGCATTGCCCTTTGAAACCAGGTCTCTACTACAAAAGATGGATGGAACCACTCTAGGCCGAGAATTGCAAATGCATTGCTGGTTCAACTGGATCTCCTTTGGTCTGCAACACTAGTTCTTGGGAAGTTAATAGGTATCTTGGGGAAAAAATATGGGAATGGATTCTGTGCTGGGTTTAAAAAAAAAAATTAGGCAGGCATCGTATTGCAGGACTTTCTAGGCCCATTAACATGCTTAGTGCTAGAGCAATTTTAGGGCAGTGAACTATTCTGTATAGTACCATAATGATGGCTACATGTCATTATACTTTGTCCAAACCCACAGACTTCCCAGTGAACCCCAGTGTAAACCATGGACTTGGGGTGATAATGCTGCATCCGTGTAAGTTCATCACTTGTAACAAATGTACCCCTCTGGTGGGAGATGTTGATAAGGGAGGAGGCTACGCATGTATAGGGGTCAGAGGTACATGGGAAACCCAAGTACCTTCCACTGTATTTTGCTGTAAACCTAAAACTGTCCTAATAAATAGTCTATTAAACAAATAAATGGATGGATGGATGGATGGTAGATGGATAAATGGATGGACAGATGGATGGCATTAAACCATAATAACAGAAAAATGCATGATACTTTCTGCGGTACCAAAGAGTAATACAAAACTTAATATTTTTTACACATGGTGGCTGAGAGGTGGGCTTGTGAATGGGGCAGTGTCAGTGGGGGTTTTTTTCTACTTTTTAATATTTCTGAATTTTCTAATATGAGCACATAATCCTTTTATAAATAAGTTACATTTTTCCAAAAAAAAACTAGAGATGAAAGCGGAGGGAAACTGGTTCTAGAATCAGAAATGAAGTTTCCTGAAAGAATGCTCTATACCTAAATATAACAGGGGCCCCATTTATGGAGCACTTACTATGTGCTAGACATGAACTAAATAATTCTCATACATTATTTCATTAATTAATTCTCATAACAATTGTATGAGGTAACTGATTATTAACCCCTTTTTAGGGATGAGAAAACTGAGGCTTATGGAGCAGAAGTATCTTGCCTAAGTTACACAACTAGTAAGTGGCAAAGTCCTTCTGACTCAGGTTCCATCTGACACCCAAGGTTAACTTCTCTCTCAAGCTCTACAGATAAAATCCCAGCTCTTAGCATGCATGAAGGGCCTCTCTTGCGCGTCTGCTGCCTGCCTCCCCAACTCTGGATGCCACTGCACCCTCCCTCTCCACCTACTGAGCCTCCTCCATCCTTATACTTCACTCTCCAGCAACAATCACCTATTTGTACCATGCTGGTGCCTCTGGCTACAAAGCCCACTTCCTCCTCTTGTCCACCTAGTAAACTCCTACCCATCCCCTAAAACCTCTACACATATCGCCTCCTCTGTGAGCTTTCCCTGACCTCCCTGAAGCTCCTCTCTCTCCTCTAGGCTGCCTCTGTGTCTTCTTTTGTTGCTGACACCTCACCATGTTACAGTTGTGTGTTTTATGGTTATGCCTCCATTGGGTGCATGGACAAGATTTCTTCATCACTGTATCCCCAGCGCTAACACATGCGAGACATGAAATATGCTTAATGAATATTGTCGAACTGATTTTCTTCACTGGTCCTAAGAATATAGTCCTGAGACTACTTATTCCGCCAACCAGTTCTCCTTTGGGAACTAAGCTTGTGCTGTAATTCATAAGATGGTCTTCTTAAAGTTTGAATTTTTGAATTGCTTTACCCGCAGCTGCACACCTCTTTCAGTGAGCTAATTAAGTCAAATCAAAAATATGGAGGACACGCTTTAGTTTCCAATAACATTTATTAAGCATCAACTTTGTGCCAACAATTGCACAAGATATCCTCGTGCTGTCTCATTTTAGCTTAACAACAATTCAGGGACATTATTCTTCCTGTTTTATAGCTAATGAAATAAGGTTCGAGAAGATGGAGAGCTTCGTTCATTATTACCACTTAGTTGCAACGTCTAAATCTGAATTCATAGCTATTGACTTGAAGTCTAGGACTCTCCCAGGAACCAGAGACCTGTTCAGATGCAACATGGGAGCCCCAAACTGCATGTGTGCCAGCTTCTCACTCGCGTTTGCATGCTGTTGCATCCTGATGGCATCATCGTGGCCTGGGGATCTATGAGAAATATCTGAGCATTTTCAAAACAAATATTTCCCCCTGAATTCCTCCCTGGGCCTCACCTCACCTCTCCCATGCTCACAGTGGTTGAACCCTCCTCTGTCCTGCTCCATGTCCTCCTAGAGCAGAGACCCCGCCACATCCAGGTGGAGTCCTGTCAACCTGTGACTGAGAGGCTTTTTACGCTGGGCCCCACAGCTTTATGAAAAGAATCTGCAATTGTGTGTGTAACAGAGACAACCCCACTGTTAAACACATACACATATGCACACACATATTCATACATATGTAAATAAACTCACGCACATACACCTATATATAAACATCCATGCTCAACTCCGTGGGAATTTTAGCAAGGACCAAGAGAACATGTTACTTCAAAGAGGAGTCTACCTTTGGGCCTTTTCTTAGGGGAGATGGAGCCATCCTAACTCGACCCCAGGCTATCTAGAACTGGCCTTCTGCTGCCTCTTGACCAATTTTAAGTCTTGACACCAGGGAAGTGTGGGCTGCTTCTCCCTGTTAATAACCCGTAGAGATCCCCCATTCACTGGAGCATTGGCCTGAGAAAAGCATGACTTAGAAGGTGCTAGTGAGATTCCCCCAGGCTGGGTAGGGCCTCTATCACTCAGATCAAAATATACTTCCAGACTTTAAATGCCTGAGGCTCCCATTCATTAACCACTCCATATGCAGAAGAGACACGGACTGAGATGAGGACTCCCTTAGGAGAGAGAAGCAGCCTGACCCCACGTGGGTTTTATAAGTTTATTGGTAAGACACAGGAGCAGGGAGGTGAGGCCTAAACAAGGACAAGTACTCACAGATGAAGAGCACAAATCCCTTGACTGATAGGATTGGCCTGAAGGGGTACTCCCAGCTATGTAATATGCAGTGGCTATGCAAGATACAACCTCCCACCAGGCGTTTTGCCTGAGCCGGTGCTGCTCTAACATGAGACAGTTCTTGCAAGTCTCTCAGTAGATCTGAAATCTTGTGTACCCAGGGAGCAAATGGCCAAATAGTTACTGAGACAGGGTATGAAAGAGCAGCACAGAAAGACTGGAGTTTTAACCTTGAAAGACAGCCTTCCTCTGCACGGGGACATGCAGGCAGAGAAAGGGCCAAGTCTTCATCCAGAGGGGAGGCTGAGTGAAGAGGTCTCTTTGGATGGAGGCAGAAAGATAGGCTCCAGCTCTCAAATCCTGACTCAGCATTAACAAAGACTGAGGCAGAGGAGGCAGAGAGGTCAAGGAGAAGGGGGAGAGGTCCATGGCGAAGCAAAGCAAGGAGGAGATGAGGACAAATGAGACAGAAGAATTTCCTAGAGAAGGAGTCTGGAGTAGACTGCCGCAGTAAGGCAGACTACTGGGAAATGGGCTTTCACTTTTATCTCATGGTTTTCTTGGTGGGTGAGCTGAGAGCTAAGGTCTTTCCCTGGGAGTCCTTGAATTCACTTGCACTCCCCAGCCTGGTCCTGGCTTCCCCACGGGGGCTGCAGTTCCCACTGCCAGTGACACAGCCCCCAGGCAGCATGCTGTAGCCTCCGCTGACAGAGCTGGGCCAGTAGCCGTAGGTGCCAGCATTGCTGAATCCAAAGCCAGCCCCTGTGCCTGCCGCCCCAGCCATGGAGCTGTTGATGACCGCTGTGGAGGAGAGAGGGAGGAGTGATTGATCAGTGTATGTCCTAAGACAGAGGTGACCCCAAGACCCCTCCCACTTCCCAGGCCCCACTAGCTTAAATGCCTCCTTCTTAAGCAAACACTTCGCATCAACCATGAACTTGGGTTCATATGAGCAACTCATGGGAAGAACAGCCCCAATCCTGAAAGACTCCCAAGTCAGGCGCCTTGTCATCATTCTATGAATAAACAGGAGTAGCAAGGGCTTCCCCCAAGGGACAGATGATGCTCGAACATCGAGCAGGTTTTGCATTTAGCTTTACAGTACCTTCTGAGTATTTGTCAAAAGAACTTCCTGATTGTTAAAATTAGGGGACTTTTTGCTGGCCCCATTATAAGAAGGAGACTGCCATGCCCTGTGGGGCCAGCATTCAACTGACTTGCACAGTGGTCTGCACACTGGTCTCCATTCCCAGTGAGGAGGCACGACTCTGTGCTGTTTCCTTGATGCAGGAAAGCCGGAGTGGGGGTGACAGAAGAGGGGAGGGGCTGAGAGTTTCACCACAGCATGGGGGAGATCGCTGCAGAAGAGGCCAGTGTGCAATGTCAGAATGTGCTGGGCACTGACTCCACCTGAAAGCAGCTGCTCTGAATGGGGAGGCCGCAGGTCTCAGCAAGGAAGGTGAGTATGTGACAAAGTCGACAACAGGCAGAGCCAGGCTGTTCCCCAGGGGGCCGGGTGGCAGACACCCACCCACTTTATGTTTGTCGATGGACTAGAAGGATTCCCTCAGTGTCATGGAATACTCACAAATGCTCACAGAGTTGGTGTATTCTCCAGACATCCTGCAAGAGAGAAAAGCACAGGAGAGTCTGCATCACGTGCACTCCCACAGTGACTCTCACTGTCTCAACACAGGCCGGGGCTCCCCAACCAGACCGACTCAGCCTCCATACACCCTGCCCTGGCCGGATGGCACTGGCTGCCCCTGATGTCTCTAAACCCTCCCTCTCTCTCCTTAATCTACTCTTCCCACTGCAGACATGTGGAACCTGCAACTTTGGAACCCCTAGCAACATTACCACCTCCAGCGTCCCTCCTGCTGGGTTTCTTTTGAACCCATTTCTTTACTACTGTGAAGCAGCTGCCTGAATAAACTTATGTGTGGAAAGATCAGGATCAGGAGTTGCTACTAATGAACTAACTGTATGATTTTGGGACCAGTGACTTCTCTCCAGGTCTCAGTTATAAAATGGTGCTAGGTTAAAACAGGGTTTTTCAAATGTGTGAGCTTTGCTTGCCACCCTTCCAGCTGTTGCTAGGACCACGTTTGACCTGCAATGTTAGGTATTCAGTATTTTTAATTGACTCTGCCTTTTATGACAAAAGTGCATTTCTTTTAAAAAGAAGATTTATATCACCAGGGTAAATAGAAAACCGATATTATTACCTAACCAAATTAGAAAAAAAAGTAGCAGAAAATAAATATAATGAAAATAAAACAATTTAAAACTTTGGGGCTAGATATTGCTATTATCTTCCCAGAGATTCTGCACCTGGGATCTACTGTCTTTTTATCAATAGGGGAGATTTGCAAGTGTCTAAGAGGTGTTAAAGACACAACAGCACCCAGCTAAGGCTTTCTCCAGAGTCAAAAGAGAACTGTAAAGGAAACTGCTGTCACATTATCTGGCTGGATACTGTTTGAAATTGTTTGTGGGTGAATTAAACACATCTCCAGCCCTGCACCATCCAAACACACTCTGGGAAACTCTGAGTTGGAGACTTGCAAACTTTCTTCCAGTCCCTGGGTCCCAGTCACCTGCACTCCTCGCCCTCCAGCAGCTTGCGGTAGGTGGCGATCTCGATGTCCAGGGCCAGCTTCACGCTCAAAAGCTCCTGGTACTCGCGCAGCATCCGCGCCAGCTCCTCCTTGGCCTGCTGCAGGGCGCCCTCCAGCTCATCCAGCTTGGCCCTGGCATCTTTGAGGGCGCAGTCCCCCCGCTGCTCGGCGTCGGCGATGGCTGTCTCCAGGTTGGCGCACTGGGGTCAGGAGGTAGCATTTCCCCCTGAGTTCCTCCCTGGCCTCACCTTACCTCTCCCATGCACACAGTGGTTGAGCCCTCCTCTGTCCTGCCCCATGTCCTAGAGCAGTGACCCAGCCACATCCAGGTGGAATCCCGTCAACCTGTGACTAGGGGGCTTGTTGCACTGGGCCCCACAGCTTTATGAAAAGAATCTGCAATTGTTCCAAACTTCAGATAGAAACTAAGGGTGAGGGATGAGAACAGGGCCTCTGTCTGAGGAAGGGGGTTCTGAGATGGAGGCTCAGGAGAAGGAGGGGGCAGGGGTACTAAGCAGTTTACCCCTCTCTTAGGAGTGAGTAAGGAACGCTCCAGCCCCCTTCACCTGCTTCTTCACACTCTCGATCTCCGAGCGCAACCTCTGGATGAGACGGGTCAGTTCTGAGATCTCATTTTTGGTGTGTTTCAGGTCATCACCGTGCCGGCCAGCCGCCAGCTGCAGCTCCTGGAACTAGAGGAAAAGGAACCAAAGCAAAGACACTGAATCAGGGCCTGGCTGGGCTCAGCCTGCTGCAGACACTGTGCCTGCACTTGCAGAGCCTGGCAGAGATGGGTCCAGGTCCCCTCCTGCGCCAAGTCTATCAGCAGCCTCCCATTCAAGCATTGTCCATTGCATTTGCTTGTCTTAAGCACGTCTGAGCTCATGGATGGTTAGAATTGGCCATAGGGACTATTGAATGTCATACTCTCTGCATGCAACTTTACAACACACAACTCAATTACGGCTTTCTTCTGCCTATCGTCCTTCAAAGTCAAGGTCAAATTCAAACTCTTACATGGCATCCAGGGGCACATTTCTCTCTTGACTAACACCTATCCAACTCCCCAGCTGGGACAAACAGTCCCACATTTCCCCCAGGTGTCCCACATGCCCTCGTGTCTCTGAGTCTTTGCCTGAGCCTCTCCCCTGATGTGAAAAATCCTCCCCCATCTATCCTCCTTTTTCCCTAGCTAGCTCCAATTTAGCCAGCGCAGAGTCACTTCCTCTGTGAGGCCTTCCATGATGTCCCAATTGGGTGCAATTCTATTCCATTGCTCCTGGCACACCAGTCCATAGGTCTCCCCACACTGTGCTGTACTGTGAACCCATGTTTCCATGTTTTCTCTATCTGACTCAAAATGAATAGATGGCAGGGACTTTTTTTTTAATTTTGAATTTCCCATACCTAGCACGGTGCCTGGTTGGTGCTCAAAAAAAGTCTAATGAATGAATGAGTGAGCCAATGAGCGTCCATTTGTATTTTCTGTGACTCCCTCCCCTTGATAGCTTAGCTGGGCCCCGACCCACAAACAGTTTTGCTGGGCTGGGATGGAGGGACAGATTAGCATGGAGGAATATTTTGTGTGTACAATGGGGGTGGATTCAGCTACACCCCAACACCACTAGCCATGAATTTTTGGTCATCTACTAATTTGGGATTATTTCTGCCTTTGATGTCATCTATTAAACAGTCACAAAGAGTACTTCACTTCTACTCAGAATGCAGCTCAAGGGGAACATGAAACTGAGACCCTTCCGCACTCTGGAGGTGACGTACTGCTCTGCCTCTGTCCCTGGATGCTCCACCCCAGCATGGCCCAAGAGTTAGGATTGTTCCTAAAGATGCCAAGTCCTCCAAGGCAGAGAAGACACAGGGGCTTCTCTCTTCAGTCCTTGTGTTTTATTTTTGGTGCCAACCCTGAACAAGGGGTCTTCTTCCACTTCTCTGCAAGACTCTGTGAGCAGGATGCCTCCCCACACACTGGTTCTGACACCAAGCAGCCTCATTCTGAGATGAACAGGTGAGCCTCCTCCTGCCATTCCACTCTCAAGCCACACAAATCCCTCGGAGTAAATGCTTCTACCCCAGAGTCACCTGATTTTCTGCCTAAACGCAGTGGAATTTGAAGTCAGTCACCTAGATTCCGATCTAGCTGCGTCACTTGCCAGCTATTGCCTTTGATAAGTAGCTTGAACTCCCCACCCTACCTTCTTCATCTTTAAAAGGGAATCATCAAAATCAGCAATCACAATACTCATGATTCTGGCCATTCCTGACCCTAGCTTGCAACAGTAATGTGGAAGGCTTTGGAGACCAAGGAGTTGAGTTTGAACCTTTGCCAAGAAGCCCTAGCCTATGTCTCCTAGATCTGGAAAGTCTCCCTCCTCCCCCGCAAGGAGGCAGGGAGAGGGATGAGATAAGATCTCCCGAGAGTGTGGATTCCCTTGAGAAAGAGCCTGACAAACAGCAAGGAACAATTAGGAAGTTGCCATCATGATCTGAGAAACCAAATTATCTAAAGAATCACTTCCCACCCACTACCATTAGGGGAATTAAGATCTGAGCACTCAAACTTCTTCTTTACCTTGGAGTTGTACTTGAATGAAAAGGTAGAAGTGACTTGATTCCAGATCACACTGAAGAGACCCCCTCATTTATGACAATTAGCGAGGGAGTTGAGATGCTAACTACTCACGTTGCCCCTCCCCTCCAGACAGAACTCTCCATCTCCAGGAAGTTGTTTCTGACCTGCCCCACCTGGTGCTAGTTCCTCGATCTGGACTCTGTTTGCACCACATTCACCTGCACTCAGCTGAGTGCATCCTCCAGGGGTGCCGTCCATCAGAGTGGGTCCCAAGGACAGAGCTGTGTCTTCTCTTCCCCTCTGGCTTCCCCCAGTGCCCAGGACAGTGCTGTGCTCTTAGAAAGCTGTGAGCCACCATAGTGGGTCATGGGGCAGACAAGACAGAGTCTGGAGCAGAGGGCCCTGCGCACGTGACTCTAGGAGTTGTGCAGCCTCACCTTGGTCTGGTACAGGGCCTCAGCCTCGGCCTTGCTCTTTCGGGCGATCTCCTCGTACTGGGCGCGGACCTCAGCAATGATGCTGTCCAGGTCCAGGTTCCGGTTGTTGTCCATAGACAGGATGATGGACGTGTCGCTGATGTGGGACTGGATCTGAGCGATCTCCTGCAGGGGAAACGAGGAAGCACGAAATGCCTTCTGTGACCAGAGAAAGGTGCCAAGGAGATGGCCCTGTCCCAGAGGGATGGCCCTAGACCATCCCACACAGATGTCAGCTGCACTCCCCAAAGCTTGTAAGAACAGAGCTCACAGTCCAGAGATTCCAATACCACATCTGAAAACTGCTGAGTGGGTTTGAAGCAGCTCAGGAAGAAAACGGCCCATACGTCTGTCCCCTGAAACAGGACGGGAGTTGGGAAAGTGGAGGGCAACAGCCTGGCTGCCACACACGGGTGTGGAAAAAGAAGGTGCATGGCCCAAGTGTCCAGGACCTAAAGGCAATGAGGTGGGAAACCCAACAGGAATTCCAACTCCTTCCCCACCGCAGAGAGTGGCAGGGGGAGTGGGGGTGGTTCTTTGGAACTCAGGGGCACAGTGGTGAGCTTAGGAGCCAAGAGGCTGTGGCACACACAACATAGGCTCTCTTGAGTGCTTGGCCAATAGGTTGAGGCTTGAAACCAGATGAGCATAGAGAAGATAGAAAGGGTACGAGGACTTCCTACCTCTATCCCTGGGGATTCCTGCCCAAGACCCCAGGAAATATCCCCACCCACAGAGAGAAGAGAAGCAGGAATGAGAATAGGCTTGGCTGAAGTTCAGTAGAAACCCCCTGAGGACTCTGGTTTCCTGAAGGAAATGAAAGCAGGACATCCACAGGGCAGTCAGGGATGGATGGGGCACCAGGATAGACAGCCACTCCCACCTTTGATCTACAAATTTCTAGCACCCCAGTGCTGGAGGTGCCCTGGACTGCTGAAGTTACTGATAAGTAAGAAACTGTTCATCGCATATCTGTCCTTCCAGAAGACAGAGCCAGAGGTGGGGCAGAGGGAGCCTTACCCCCTCGTACAGGCACTTGAAAAACTTGATTTCTCCATCCAGGGCATCCACCTTGGCCTGCAGCTCCACTTTGCTCATGTACGCTGCATCCACGTCCTGTGGAGAATCCAGATACCCACGACCTCACCTTCTTCAAGCCCAGACAGGGCTCTCCAGTGAACTGACATCCACAGGTCCTGCCCTCGATAGCTGCCCACAAATGGACTTGAGATCCAAGAGGCAGGTACCTGCCTTCCAGCCACAACTCACTGTCAGACTCACTGCAAAACCTGGGGCAAGTTTCTCATGCCCCTGGAATGCCTTCTGCCTCTATTTCTCAGAGAGGGCGTGGGACTCTATACCCCACTCAGCCGATCATTCAGCCAAGAGAGGGAGCCAAGGGCAGCCACGGCAATTTGCCAGAAACTAGCAGAGTTGGAAGGCAAACTGGCAGCCCCTCCGAAAGCCTGTCCTGTTCCCCAGCCACAGAGGACATGAGCTGGGACTGACCATCCATGTCTAGGTCCCTGCCCACAGACCAAGTACTGTGTGCAAAACCAACACCCAGGTGTCCCAAGATGTTCCAAGTAGCAAGCCCTGCGTCTCCTCCTTCAGCACGTAGGCTCCAGGCAATACAGACCTCAGTCACTCCTCTCTCTCACTCTAGCACCCACTGCTGGGGACTGGAGGCCACCCACGCACCCTCCTCACCTTCTTAAGCACCACAAATTCATTCTCAGCAGTTGTGCGCTTGTTTATTTCTTCTTCATACCTGCAGGGAAAGCATCACAATGAGCAGGGCATGTGTGTCTGTGTGTGCATGTGTGTATACATCCTCATAGTGAGATGAGAAAGAAATACTCATATTATATGCCTTTAAGAGGCATCAGTCTACACCTTTGCAAGCCCATCCAAATACTCCAGGACTCTTTGGCCAGAGTTGTAGACTGGGTTATGAAGTAGCCTGGGTGGTCTGAGGTCTGATTTCCTCTGATGCCTGAGGAGTGAATAGGTTCTTCCTCTTCCCACTCAGTATCTGAATCACAGAAGCATGCCAGATGTCCCTTTCAGCCATGATTCTTCTGCCAGTCCTGCTGCCTGACACTCAACCAACAATTCCCCTCCATCCCTAGGCAGAGGTCCCACAGAAGCCAGAACTATCTCCCAGGGGAAAAAGAAGGCACATGGCCCAAGTGTCCAGGACCTAAAGGCAATGAGGGAGGAAACCCAGCAGGAACTCCAACTCCTTCCCCACTGTAGAGAGCAGCCAGTGGGGGGAAAAAGGGAGTGGTTCTTTGGAACTCAGGGGCACAGTGGTGAGCTTAGGAGCCCAGAGGTTGTGGCACACACAGCACAGGCTCTCTTGAGTAGGGGGCAGGAAGGAGCATGCCAAAGAGGGGATCACCTGCCAGGACAGCCCTGACACTGCCCAAGAGGCTGGCTGTCCACTGTCCAGTCTGCCTCGTTGCCCATAGAAGGCTCTCATCTTGCCAGATCAGATGAACTCAGTACCTCCAAGGCCAGAGGCAAATGTCCCAGTGCCCACTGGGAAAGCCTCACCCCGGGAGGCAGGCCAGCTGGAGCGGCGTCCTGCTCACCTCTTCTTGTAATCCTCCACCACTTCGCGCACGCTCCTCAGCTCCGAGTCCAGCCTCACCCTGTCCCCGGACAGCGTCTCCAGCTGCTTCCGCAGGTTGCTGATGTAGCCCTCGAGGATGGGCTCCAGGTTGTTCTTGCAGTTGTTCAGGTCCAGCTGCTGCAGCAGCTCCCACTTGGTCTCCAGCACCTGGTTCTGCTGCTCCAGGAACCGCACCTGGAACCCATGCCACAGATACTTAAGCAATGCAGAGAGGGGAGGTGAGATTTCCTTCCTGGACAGGAACTGTGTTCTCTTATGCTACATTAGCTTTAAAAATGTGCCTCAGCCCTTAAAAACTGCCACCCATGCCACTCACACCCCCACTCCTCACCTAGGTCCTTTATCTGACTGAAGTTCTCACTCTGAAGCAGCCCCTCAGGTCAGGAGGGGCACCAACATCTTCATTTCCCTCTCCAACTATCAAGATGTAGATCTCCTGTCTCCTCTGCACTTATCCAAGCCTGCCTGGGCCGATGTCCATCTTCAGCCTAGGCCACCTCTCCAAGGCAGCTCTGAGACACAAGCTGGCCTGTGCTAGCCTTCACACCATAGGACCCTCTGCTTGGGGTCTGGTGGCCTGGCCCATGCTCTGCCTATTCTCTCCCTCCTTGTGCGTGGGCTCTCCTAGCCCAGCCAGAGGCAGATGCTCAGCGTATCTGCAGTCTCCAGCCCTCCTAAGTTTTTTTCATGTCTGGATCTTTACTATCTCAATCAGAGCATTGCCTCATCAGCAGAACAAGCATTCTCAAGTTGCAACCTACAAATATAGCATTCTCTTGCTTAAAACCTTCACCCTCAGGGTCAAGTTCATATTCCTTATCACACACTTCACAATGTGCCCAGCCCTGCTGGCTTCCTTCATCCTTCACACAGTGATATTATAAACCCAAGGCCTCCCATTCCCCAGACAAGTTCTACCACGCTGCACGTGCTCTCTCCCTAGATTGCCTTTTCTCCTCCTCCATCTGAAAACTCCTACTCACGCCTCACCACCCTACCTCACTGTCACTCCTGGTAAGCTTCTCCTGCTCCCCTAAGCTTAGGGAGTCTCTGCTTCCCAAGACCTTCCTACCACTTTGTTCCTCAGCGGTTCTCAAACCTGAGTGGACATCAGCATCACCTGGAGGGCTTGTTAAAATGCAGGGTGCTGGGCCCCACCACAGTTTCTGATTCAGTTGCTCTGGGGTGGAGCCTGAGAATGAGCATTCTAACAAGCGTCCAGGTGATGTTGTGCTGCTGGTTCCAGGGCCACTCTTGAGAACCACTGCTCTAGTGCACCATGACCTCCAGCTGCCTTGCCTCACAGGCTGCGTGTGTTACAGACTGTCTGAGCTGGCACGGGACACAGGAAGAAGTTCTGGGTCACATGGCAGTCTAGACACCCCAGGCTGTCAAGGGCATCTCCTTTGCCTGGCTTCTTAGTCTCACAGGCTGTCACTCTCCTACTTCCCAACTCAGAGACCACTCTCTTTCCGCCTCCTGGACACCTTCCTGGTCTAGGCTGCTGGCTCCTCTCACCCCTCTGACCCTGGTCACTTGGCTCTGATGTCCAGGCTTTGTCCAGTTCCTCCCTGTGCTATGTCTGCATCCTGGGAAGGTGTCTTGCCTTTCTCTGCTTCAGACAGGGAGTGCCCCAAGGACAGTGAAGATGGGGGAAGGAAGGGGCTCTATGACATGAGCAAGCCTTGCAAGCCCAGCACCCGGGGGGCTTTCATGTTATTTACCTGGCGTCTGATTTTGCTGGGAGAAAATGATTTCTTGCTCTCAGGCAAATTGAACCCACAAATTAGGGCAGTGGCTCCCTCCTGAGTCTTGAAAGGGGGAGCCCAAGATCAGCTTTCTCCAGAAAGACCCACCTTGTCGATGAAGGAGGCGAACTTGTTGTTCAGCACCTTGATCTGTTCCCGCTCCTGGGCGCGCACTTTCTGGATTTCAGGGTCCAACTCCACGTTGAGGGGTGCCAGTAGGCTCTTGTTGATGGTAACCTGATGGATACCCCCAGGCGGGCACACTGATGGACACATGGACCCTAGGGCTACATTGCCAAACATGCTGCCAGCAAAGCCACTGGCCCGGCCCCGGCCAAATCCATAGCTTCCTGTCCACCCACTGCCACTGCCACTGGCCACATTGAAAGAGATGCTCCGGGGACCCCCCAGGCTGTAGAGGCTCCGACTGCTGAAGCCCCCACGGAGCCCTTTGCCCCCAGCCCGGTAGGAGGATGAGCTGCCCCCTGAGAGCACAGCTGAGCAGCCGCTGAAGCCCCCCTTGGCAGCAGCTCCTGACTTGTAGGTGAATTGGCGGCTCATGGTGGGCAGGCAGAAAGTGGGGATAAGATGCCAACCCTCAGCTGAGATGCAGTTCACCAGCCTGTGATCCTGGGCTCCCACTTTATAGGACTGAGGAGGGAGCCACTGGCCTAAATTGTGGGTTCAGTTTGCCTGGGAGCAAGAAATCATTTTCTCCCAGCAAAATCAGACACCAGATAAATAACTTGAAAACTCCCAAAGTGCTAGTCTTGTAAGTCTTGCTCATGTAATTTGCGCTTTATCTAATGAACATGGGTAATTAGCCTGGCCACATTATCCATAGAAAGATCCTGGGTGGGAGGTTTGTCACGGTCTCAACTGCTGTTCCCCAGGGAGTGGTGGGGGCTGGGATTGTAGGGGTACAGAGGGGAGACTTTAATTGACAGTGCCATCTGTGAGAAATCTCACAGCCTTGCCAGCATCAGATGGGCTGCTCCAGGGACCCTGGCTGAGCTGCTTTTATGTGGTTAGGAAGAGACTCCTG
Source organism: Aotus nancymaae (assembly GCF_030222135.1). Lineage (NCBI taxonomy): Eukaryota > Metazoa > Chordata > Mammalia > Primates > Aotidae > Aotus > Aotus nancymaae. The sequence goes on from NW_026988428.1 coordinate 36,437,776, forward strand.
CTGCCTGGCTTCCCAGGGTCCCTAGGAGAGGAGCACACTGGGAATCCAGGCCCTGTCTCTGGCTGCCAGGCCCCTGCTGTGCCCTCCCAGGCAGCTCTCCTGCTCCTCTGAGACAGCCAGGCTGCCCTGCTCACCTTCCTTTGCACACACTGACTTCTTCGTTCCCTTACCATCCCACTACCCCGACTCTTGACCTTGAAATAATGGTCATTGCCACCATTCACGATGGCTGACACCGGTGCAGCACTTTCCAGTGTAAAAGAGCCCCTCACACAAGATGCTCATTTCACCCACTTAGTCTGCCTGGAGGGGAGTGGTGATGATCCACATCACACAAATGGGGAAACCAAGGCTCAGATAACTGAGGATGTCATTCCTTTAGCAAACATTTAGTGAGTCCTTTCTTTGTGTGAATCCCAGATAATTGAAAATGCCCTGAAAAAGCACAGGCCCCAGTCTGAGGACTCCCTTGGCTGGTCTTCTGACTCCACATTCAGAGCTATGCAAGCCTTATTCATTCATCCATCCATCCAGCCAGCCAGCCAGCCAGCTGTCAACTTGTTCACTCATTTATCCATTCATTTAAGACTTCTGTTGAGGGCTGACTCTCTCCCACGCACTGTGCTAGGCTCTTGGGTCCTGAATTAAGAAGACCAAACCTAGCTCCCAAGTTTGGAGACAGTAAGGCAGACACTAGAATTTCATGGATCCTTGACATTGACAAAATATGTGACCCAAGAATTCCCAATTCCCAAATTTATTCATAGTATATCATTTCCTCCATAAAAACACAAGTATTTCACTGGCCAGAATACTTGAATGAACAGTTGGCCCATCCCTCTTTTCTATTTCTGTACGGAGGTTATGGTATGCCCCTAAAACTGTTGTACTAAACAATTGCCAAATTCAGCCTCCCCTCTTTTTTATACAAAACAGTTGTCTTCTAGTTAAGAATGATCATTTTCTTAGATGTCTTCAGTTTCACTAAAGGTAATGCCACTTGGCAATCCTTAAATATTTTTTTATTTTTTATTTTTATTTTTTATTTTTTTTTATTTTTTTGAGACGGAGTTTCGCTCTTGTTACCCAGGCTGGAGTGCAATGGTGTGATCTCGGCTCACTGCACTTAAATATTTTTTAGCTAACACAGTTTTTTTGTTTTTGTTTTTTTGTTTTTGAGACCTAGTTTCACTCTTGTTGCCCAGGCTGGAGTGCAGTGGCATGATATCGGCTCACAGCAACCTCCACCTCCCGGGTTCAAGCAATTCTCCTGCCTCAGCCTCCTGAATAGCTGAGATTACAGGCATGCACCACCACACCTGGTTAATTTTGTATTTTTAGTAGGGACAGAGTTTCTCCATGTTGGTCAGGCTGGTCTCAAACTCCCGACCTCAGGTGATCTGCCCACCTTGGCCTCCCAAAGTGCTGGGATTACAGGCATGAGCCACCACCCCTCGCCCAAAGTTTCTATTCCTTTGTAAGTTTCTTTGTAAGGCACAAAGAAGATCAACAAAACTGCATTGTGATGAGGATGCTGAGTGTTCCGGCCAGAATCACTCCCTAATTGGCTCATTTCGGCACACCAGCATTGGGGTGGAGGTGACTCAGACCCGTGTCTCACCAAAACTATGAACTGCTGCATATCACAGGCCTTGAGATGACCACTAATGGCATTCATGCTGTGAATGCCAACTCTGCAGTGTGGCATGGGAGAGCTTACGAGCAAACAGCCCCTCTCCTTAAGGTTTTCACTTCCCCTCCCCTCCCTGGCCTTCTCGTCTTGTGAACCTACCACAGAGGCACCCCTGGAAATCTTGTCCAATCACTTGTTCTAATCCAGCCACTCCTCTCTTGCCAGCCTCCCATATATTGCCTGTTGTCCAAACAACAGCATCTATTATGTCAATTGTCTCTTCTAATTTGATGTCCCTACCTGTGTTCAGGAGGTATGTCAATCTTTCCTGATGGCCAGAAATTTTCCTGAGGGTCAGACCCAGGTCCTATCCTCCCTTTGGTCCTCTCTACTCACTTCCCAGAACTCCAGCAGCAAAGGACTCTCAGGCAGTCATGGACTGGGCTAAAAAACTCAGGTGCCCTTTGAAATCATTCTCCCTAAGAACAGTATCCCTGGCACCTGTTGTTAAAACTTCTCCAAGTGGGCCTTCATATAGTGAGTCCCTTATATTTCACATCCTTCTATTGTCCTCACCATTGGAAACTCAATGCCAGATGAACCCAGTTACCAAGGGCTGTGTTTCCAGCAGACCTACCCTAAAAGAATGGCTAAAGTAAGTTCTCTAAACAGAAAGAAAATGATAAAAGAAGACAACTTGAAACACTAGGAAGAAGGAAAGAACATGATAATTTTTTAAAAAATAAGTTAATGCAACAGACTTTCCTTTTCTGGAATTTCCTATAAATTATGTTTGATGGTCGAGGCAAAAATTCTAACACTGTCTGATATCATTCTGAATGTATTTAGATGAAATATTTAAGAAATTATATTATAAATGAGAGAGGGTAAAGGAATATAAAGAGGTTGGTAAAATAATGATAGCAGCAGACTGATAAGTTATGTATATATAATAAAATACTCAGCACCACTAAAAATGATATACAAGGGCATTTACTAAAAGACACAATACATAAATCAAAATGGATTCTTAAAAATGTTCAAGTAACCAATAGGCAGTTAGGAGAAAAATATAAATAGAAAAAAGAGAACAATTAGAAAAACAAAAATTTAAATGGCAGCTTAAGCCCTTATACATCAAGAGTTATGTTAAATATAAATGGTCTAAATATACCAATTAAAAGAGATTGACAGAGTGTATTTTAAAACATGAACCAACTATATGCTATCTACAGAAAACTCATCTCAACTATAAGTGGCTAGGTTAACATCAGATAAAGTATACTTCAAAGCAAAAAAAAAGAAAAAATTGAGACAGAGAGAGAGATTATATAATTTAAAAAGACCAATTCACTAAGAAGAAAGAGTGACTTAGTAAGAAGACATTCCTAATGTTTATACCCCAAACAAAAGAGTTGCAAATATGTAAATGAAAGACTGATGGAACTAAAATATTACATAGACAAATGCACACTTATAGTTAGGGAATCCAACATTCCTTTCTCACAGTAAATAGAACAATTAGCAAGAATATTATCAAGGATATGAAAGAACTCGACAGTACCATCAACCAACAGGATCTAATTGATATTTATAAGACATTCTACCTAATAAAAGCAGAATAAATATTCTGTTCAAGTGCCCACAGGACATTCACCCAGACAGGCCATATTCTGGGATATAAAACAAACCTCAACAAGTTGAAAATAACTTAAACCATACAGAGTATGTTCTATAATCAAAATAAAACAAATAAAATAAAACATACAGAGTATGTTCTGTAACCAAAATAAATAAAATACAGAGTATGTTCTGTAACCAAAATAAATAAAACTGAACATAAACAATGGAAAGATAACGGGATCTATCCAAACACTTATTAACTAAATAATATACATCTAAATACATCTTGCAGGTTTCAGGTTTCAGCTTTGAGGGCTCTTCATCAAGGAAGTCTCCCTTCTCCTCCTAATCTGGGTCTCTTGTTCCTGAGATGCTCTTCCCAAGACAGCATCTGTCTCACTATACCCAGCACATTCACTTACCTGCTTCCCAGTAGACAGAGGTCTTGGTCACCCTTTTGTATTAGTGTTGAGAATAGTATCTGGCACATACATGGTTGTTGAATGAATGCATGCTGCCTCTTCAGAAGCATAGGAGTGGCTCAAAGGCAGGACCTGTGCCCCATTATCCCCGGCTATCTTCCTCCCTTTCTGCTCAAAACAGAGCTCACAACAGGGAACTGATGAGACCTGCCTTCCAATACAACACTCTGGACTCTGAGTGCAGTGCTGGACTGGAAACTGTCTTCTGAGCAAAGCAGGAGACAAAACAGGAGACCTGCCCTCGTGACCTGAGCCCCCAGGCTGCTTTTCCCACTCCACAGCCTCTGGCCATTTAGTCACCTGATAATAATTCTCCTAGCAATAATGTTAGCAACACTGTTACCCCGAAATTAGCCAATAATAACACCAGCTTGGCTGCCAAGCAAGGCTCAAGACCTAAAGTTATTGCTGTAAAAATGGAAGCTGAGCTTTCCTAATAGGGAGGAAACAAGGGTCCTTTGTGCCCACCTTCCAAAACCAAACAGGAAAAACACCCCTTCCAGTGTTCCCTCCTGTGAGCACAGATAGCTGAACAAGGATAGAACAGAGAATGAACATACGTGCATGTATGTGTGTGTGCATGTGTGTGTGCATGTATGCACGTGTGCCTTGCAGAGTGGCAATTTGGGGTTAGTGAACAATACTCAGGAACGATCTGATTAGTGAATATTTTTAAAGTTTCCAAACAGAATGAATTCCCCTTGAAGTTTACTGGAAAAGTGTGGGAGGAAGGGTAAGGTGGGAGTGGGCAACCCTTTACAACAAAACACAGGATGCACGATCTCCTTCATAAACCAGAGGGTTCCAGGGCTCTAGTCATACCCCTCGTAGCCCAGCAGTTCACGCTGGACATTATTTCAAACTAGACTCTGCCCAAAGTATGGCCCCTGTGATGGATTTGCTTCTGCTGTGTTTTTATCTTCATCCCGGCAGATGGGGAGACACCTGAACCCAGCCCACTCTCAGGTTGCCCTCCAGGTGGATAATCCACTGGCTTTCTTGGGGAATGGGGTGGGGCCAGGCTGGCACACCTTCACCCTCCCCGTCCCATAAATCTTCCCCGCTCCTCCTCCTTTTGATGGCCACCCAGGGTCTATGAATCCATGAAAGGCAGAGAGTCCCTCTGCCCCACAATAGGTCATATGGGGCCTTGTAAAATGAAATAAAAACAACTTCTTGCTGAACATGGTTGCAGGTTATCAGTGCCATGGCTGACATCCACTAAAGTGGATAACTGAGAATTGATAGGAATCATGTTTCAAAAGGCGTTTATGCATGCCCTTACTTCAGGACCGGAGACAGGGGAAGAGCTCTGGCTTCTGCACTGTAGAAGGAGACAGTGTGGGCTAAGAGCACTACGAGGCTGCCGGGAGAGGAAAGGGAGAAGGTGACTGACACCCAAAGGCCCACTGAGAGGGGGTTTCCTGTGGGGCCTGGCATTTGGAGGCATAAGGGAGAAAAGAAAAAGAATTTGTTTTGACCCAAAAGTCCATCTCCAAATTGCCAAAGAATGCAAAAGGTGGGGGTAGAGCCAGAGCAGGTATGCACACTCAGGCAGACAGATGCCAGGAGACATCAGGGCCAGAAGATTAGGCTTAGCCTCTGGGAGGGAGACCCACAGGCTTCTGTGCCCCGAGCTGGAGCCCTGGACTCTCACTGAACTGGACTCCTCATCTCCGAAGCCGGGACCAGTGTGTCCAGGATTCCTAGCTTGAGGTCTGGATCCTCAGAAGCTCTAGCCGGCCCCTGAGGACCTCGCAGCCCTGGATATGGACCCGGATGCTGCACTAGATCCTCGGGGGATGGTGCCCCCTCTCAGGAAGGCTCTGTCCCCTGAGCAGAAGCCAGACACATCTGCCCTAGAGCTGAGACAATGCTTGACACCACAGCTGTGGGGAGACAGCTCTGTGCACCCCAACACCCCTTCTGCATCCCTGAATATCCTTCTCACACAGCACTGAGGGGTGCTGTCTTGAATTGTCCCATAAAGGAACAGTGGCCAGGGCTCCCACATCATCCATTGTCCAGGCCATGTGTCCACCACAGGCAGCGAGGGCCCTGAAGGCAGGGTCTCCCCTTCTCCACCTGGAAGCAGGGTGAGCTTCTACAGGCAAGAGGAACCCTGCAGCTCCTCTACTGTGGAGGAGGAACCTTTACAGGGCCATGGACAAACGGTGACTACAAGGCCACACAGTTGGTGCCTTCAGGGCAAGGTCAGAGCTCTAGGGCCCCAGCTGCCTGGCCAAAGGCTCCTTCCTTTTACTCTCAGGAAAAGGGAAGGGTGGATCCTGACCGCCCAGCAAAGGCGAATCCCTCACCTACTTAGAGTAGCTCATGTCGTTGCTGACTTCTCTAGATTGCCTGCTTGCATGAAGGCAGAATAATCAGTGTATCCTTTCACGGGGCTCAGAGGAGAACATCAGAGGAAAGGTTACCTCAAGTCTGCTTCGTAATTCTTCATTCAGTCTCCCGCTGGGAATCGCATCACCTCCTGCATAGAGTAACAAGGGCAGCCCTTCTCAATCCGTCCACCTTGCTCACTCTCCCAGCCCATAGTCACCTCATGGCTGTTGAGAAACATTAAGTTCACCCTTCCCCCATGGCTCCCTTGGTGGAATTACTTTAGTTTGTAATTAGTGGTAGGCGGGTAACAGCTGCCTACCTGATATATTCCTGAGTTATGTGTATATGTAGAGCACCTGTGTATTAATAAGAATCACCTGTCAAAGAGCAACTAAATGTGTGGATGAATCTCTGCTGGGAGCCTTCAGTCCTGGAGAGCTGTCAGCCTCGCAGGCTCTCAGGCTGTTGGTCCCCAGACAGATCCACTCTGTTGGCTATCTGGGTGTCTGTCTTTCAATACCTTCAGCCCACCTGGGTGGGAGTCTGCTGACCGAGCTGGTTCTCGGCACATGGTCACTGTTCCTAGACTTGCACAAGCACTCACACTCTCCCATATGCCCTCTACCTTTTCCCAGCCCGGGATCAATGCACCCATGCCTCAAGCAGGTGAAACCAAGGAAAACTATACCTTTTCTCCCAGCCTTTCACAACAGCAGGGAAATCCCCACCCTTCTCCCTCTTGTTCAAGTGAGGGAAATTCCAGAGAGTTAAGGAGTGCAGCACACAGGGCCAGGATCAGTGCTCATCACGTGCACCCTGGACAAAGGCCCTGACCAGACAGCACTGCTGATGAAGGCTGAGCAGCATTTCAGGAGTGAATGAGTTAACTAATTGCCCATGATACAGATGGGAGGGCTGACAGAGAGTGCCCACCATGACTGAGTGCAGTGAGGACCCTTGCCTGTCCTGTCCCCTCTGGGTGACCCACCTGTATGCCTGGCCCTCCAGGGCCAGCTTGACATTCACCAGCTCGACACTCACCAGCTCCTGTTACTCACAGAGCAGCTGTTCAGCCTCTACTCAGCCCGCTTGTCCTGGGCATCCCTGAGGGCTGCCTTGCCCATCTTCTCTACCTCCAGGATGGTGTCTAGCAGGGCAGCACTGTGCCGAGGGCCAACAGCAGGCAGTGAGTGGAGCACGGGAGACCAGGTACCTTCCCACACCCACCTGTGCCTGTCTCTTGTCCACCCTCATAACCACCATTTATTGTGGAAAACGTGAGAATACAGACAAGTAGGAAAAAATCTATCTTAATCCCACTCTCCCCCCTTCACTGTCGAGTTGGGGTCCCATCTGTTTCCTGAGCTTGGTGATTTCTGCCCAAAGTCTCTGGATGGCTTAGTTCAGCTCATAGACCTCCATCTTAATGGCTTTGAGGTTCTCACCCTTCCTCCTGGCAGTGACCTGGAGCTCCTGGTACTGGAATCAGGAGAAGCAAGAGTGAAAACGTGTCACAGAGAGAGCAAAAGCAGGGCTCCTAACCCCAGATCTCTAAGCCTCGGTCAACCAGGACTTGTATGTCCTGCCCAGGCTGCTCACTGTGGCCAAAACCAACATACAGAGGAGATACATTCCTGTCTGCTAGGAATGCATGGTCTAGCTGTGAAAACAAAACATTCCTATGTAACACACTTTTGTGACTACCAAAGATCACCCAGCCTATTCCTAGACAATAACACAGAATGGTCTGTCCCAGTCAGATCTTGAAGAAAGAGACAGTAACATGGACAATCCACTGTGGATTCCATGGGAGGAAGACACCCACTATTTTATGTGTGGAACTAGAAGTATTATTTCTACCAAAGAACCACCTTAAATCATTTTCCACTCAGGTGAGTATTAGGAATGTCAGGTTTCCCAGGGATAGGCTTCCATGCACTGTGGAGGTGGGAAGGCAGTGGGGAGCCAGTGGAGGGAGAAGGAAGCCAGGCTGAGTTGAAATATTGGCCACCAAGATGTGTGGAATGAGAAGCTGACTGCACTGGTGTGGGGGCCGCTCGGTGTTTCTCAGAGCACCTGAGTCTGCAGAGTTGAGACGGCTCCCCTGATCCAGGACCGGCAAGACCCCAGGAAACAGGGGCCCCAGTTACTTCCAGTGGCCTAGCCGAAGCCTTTCACCAGACATATGAGGTCAGGCGACCTTCCAGCCACAGGGCAAATGGAGGAGGTCAAGCCTGCATGCAGGGTATTTCTCTGGGTGACCTTGGACCGACCCGACCCTCCCTACTCTTTCACTTGTAGTTCTCAGGAATAACTGCAGGATGTTCTGGAAATGCACCATGTTGAGAAAAAGGGGTGCAGGCCAGAGCAGCTGGGGCCTGTTCTGCTTTCCCCTAGAAACACAGTGTCCTTTAATGCTTAAGCCCAACACATCACATCCCCCTGGGGCATAAGACTCTGGACAGGCTGCTTTTCAGGGTTTCTCAGCTGTGGTGCAAGTGGGGTACATGGCTCCCTCCACTCTGGACAGCTTTTCTAAGGCTTGGGGACCCGCTCAACTTGAATCCTGGGTTCCTGTTGTTCCTTGCTGTATGGAAGTAATAAATCTTTTTCCCGTAACTTGTTGCGTATGAGTGTGGTCTGGCTGGACTCAGACAAGGTAGTAACCACTGGACAGTGAGCCTGCTTCACAAACCCGTTAGTGGAGGGAGGGGTCCTTCAACTTCCCTGGGCATAACCCAGCGCAGAACACTTCTCTCGGTCCTCACTTTGGTCTGGGACAGAACCTCGGCCTCAGCCCCAGCCTTGCACCTTCAAGTAATCTGCTCTTTCACTGCACCTTGACCTCAGAGAGGATGCTGCCAAGTCCAGGTGCTGGCTGCTGTCCATGGAGGGTCCCACGCTAGTGTCACTGATGGTCTGCTGCACCCGGGCCAGCACCTATGCAGCAGGGCAAGGATTACTCCTCAGGAAACACTCAGTCTCCCATTTTTGGGGGCTCTCAGAGCCACATCAAGCCTTCTCCTTCTTCTTCAGTTCTCCAAGCATCCCAGGGCCCCCAGGGAGCTTGGACTCCAAACTTATGGCAACATAGAAGGCTTGGAAGAATTAAACCTCCTGTTGCAGGACATCTGCCATAGCACTGGAGTTAACCTGGATCAAGCAGGTGATGTCGACATACTGGAAGAAAGGAGGCAATGGGCCTCTTCAGGTTGGGCTGGGAGACTTCTACCTGCACCGTCAGGATGCCGGAGGGTAGCACAGACAGGGCAAGCACAGAGGGAAGGTCAGTTCCCACCTCAAATCTAGCAGAGTGGGCTTCTACAGTGATATCCGGAAAAAACAGGAATTCAAGCCAGAATAAAAGGAAAGGCCTTCATTCTCATTGTTTCTCACAGGCTTGCCCTCGGCCACTCCTGACTCCGAGGTTAACAGGGCCCAGGGATTATTTACAGCTGAGGAAACCAGGCCAACTGCAGAGCAGAGTGAATTAAGATACTAGGATTAAGACCAGCTGCCTCTCACCTTCTTCAGCACCACAACAAAGTCATTCTCAGCATTTGCCCAGTTGTTGATTTCTGCTTCATCTCTGGTCTGATTTAGTAGATAAGAAGACTGTTTGCTGGGCACAATGGCTCACGCCTATAATTTCAGCACTTTGGGAAGCCAAGGCGGGCAGATCACCTGAGGTCAGGAGTTCAAGACCAGCCTGACCAACATGGTAAAACCCCATCTCTACTAAAAATACAAAATTAGCTGGTCGTGGTGGCAGGAGCCTGTAATCCCAGCTATTCAGGAGGCTGAGGCATGAGAATTGCTTGAATCCGGGAGCCGAGATCATACTACCTTATTCCAGCCTGGGGTACATAGTGAGACTTTGTCTCAAGAAAAAAAAAAAGAAAAGAAAAAACAGAAGACTGTTATGTCTGCAGATAGTCCCTCTTCCCTGGATTTCTTACACCCCTGAATGCACATCCACAAGAAATAGAGTCACAAGAAGAAAACAAACAGAAAGCAATCCCAAAGATTCCTGGCAGGAGAGGCTAATTCTCTGCCATCGCACTTCTTTCAGACCAAGATCTGGGAGTGGATACCAGCTGTCCTACCTTCCCCAGGCTCACTGACTTCCTCTTGTATTTCTCCACCGAGTCCTGAGTGTTCTCGAGCTCTACTTGCTGCCTGTTTTTTTCTGCCATGACCTGGGCCACCTGCTTCCTGAGGTTGCTGATGTAGCCCTTGAAGATGAGCTCTGGGCTGGTAGTGCACCAGGAGCTGACATCCAGCTGCCACAGCAGCTCCCACTTGGTTTGCAGCACCTGGTTCTGCTGCTCCAGGAACTGTACCTGGAAATAGGAAGGTGAAAGGCTCAGCCCTAGCGGACAGCCATAGTGGACTTCGGATGTCCCTGTTGGCCTGGCAAGAGTGACATGTGATTCTGGCATGGCGTTAATTCCCACAGGCTGAAACAGAAGTAGTTTAACCCTATTACTTGCTGAGGCTCAGACACAGTCTCCTGGGAAGGCTCGGAGAACATGAAAAACAAAGTGTGCACCTTTCACCAGGGCCAGTTTCTAGAGATTAGGACTAAAGTGGTTGGCCTCAGAGAATCTGGACCCGCACTGTGCAATACCATAGCCACCAGCTACATTTCCATCACGGCAGACAGGCCTTTTCCGAAGGTCCCTCGAGTTATCCACCTCTGGCTTTCTGACCTCCACACATGGGCACTCACCTTGTCAATAAAGGAGGAAACTTGTTGAGTTTGCTGATGTGCTCCTGCTCCTACTGCTTTACCTCCTGGACCTCAGGGGCAATCATCACATCCAGAGACTCCAACAAGCTTCGGTTTATTACAACTTCCAGGATGCCTCCAGGGCAGACCACAGAACCTATAGACCCATGCCCCCCAAAACCACTGTCGAGACCAAAGCCCTCCCTGCTGAGGTGTCCCATCCCAAAATGTCCACCTCGATAGTGCCTTTGTCTGCCTCTGGGGTCCCAGCCTCCAGCTACAATGGTGGAGATGCTCTTTCTCCCCCACAGGGCTGAGACTCCTGCTGCTGTAACTGCCTGGCCCAGCATAGCCTTGGCAGAAGACTTGGCCTCGTGTCCCTCTGTGCTGGTCCACAAGAGTGGCAGCCTCTGCCAAGGCTGTGCTGCCCCTCTCTGCCACCCTCCTGGCAGCATGGCCCAGCCACTACCAAAGCCTGTGCTCTGACGCCTCAAAGCATAGCCCTGCCTGCTCATTGTGACTCCAAGGCAGTGAGTGACACAGAGAGGTGGGAAGAAGGTGTCTTCATGTTTCCCTGCCAGAATGCTGAGGTCTCACCTTCTACCTCTCCTGGAGCTGGCAGTGGGCCAAACACAAATTCATGGATTTGGCTCCCCTGACACTGAAAGTGACAAGAAAATAAATACAGTCATCTACTTGGGAACAGTCTGTCTCATAACTATTGCTTAGTTAGCAGGGTTTTCTTATTATGATCTACCTATCAACTATCTGCTGACCTAGGCAATATGAGGCATGTATGATTATGCCCAAAAAGCTCTCGGATAGGGAGTTTTCTGAGATTGTTGGTATTTCAACGCTTTCAGTTTCTGCCAGAGTGATATTAAAACCAGAGATACATCTTCCTAAAGCTTTAGGACGGAGACACTGATGAATTAGAAACTACTATCTGGAACGGAAAGTGATTTCGAGAGACATACTCAATGGAATTCTCTACAGCTGGTGAGGGTCACTTCTACCTCCCGACCAAAAATGTACACAGTATACTGTATATGTTTTTCCAAAACAAGTGTCCAAAAGGGATTGGGAATTAACTGCGTCCACCAGTGAAATATCACATAGCTAACAAACATTACTGGGCCTATGCAAATCAAAAAATTCTGTTTTAATGTTAAGTGGAAAAAGGAGACATCAAAATCAAATAATCAATATGACCAATAGATCCTAGGCACAGAAGAGAAGGCCTCGGATAAGACTGGAGATATAGGATGAGCAGAGAATTTTTTTTAACTGACTAAGGCTAAAAACTTCAGAAAAGCATGTACAAAAAGAAAATACACCAAAGTGTTAACAGTAGTTGTTTTGTGTAGCAGTGGATTTTTAAATTTTCTATTTTTCCAAGATTAAAATAATGAGCAGTATAATTTTTACAACAGAAGCAATCAAGTCCCGTAAGGCTTCAGATTCCTCTGCTGGAAGGCAAAGCACCCCTTCTTTTAGAAACTGTGGTATGTATATATATGCTGGAATACTACTGAGCCATAAAAAGGAATGAATTAACAATATTTGCAGCAAACTGGATGGGATTGGAGACTGTTATTCGAAGTGAAGTAACTCAGGAATGAAAAACCAAACATCGTATGTTCTCACTCATAAGTGGGAGCTAAGCTATGAGGACGCAAAGGCATAAGAATCATGTAATGGGGACCCAGGGGAAAAGAATGGGAAGGGGTGGGGGATAAAGGACTACAAATCAGGTTCAGTGAATGCTGCTTGGGTGACGGGCGCACCAAAATGTCACAAATCACCACTAAAGAATTTATTCGTGTAACCAAATACTACCTGTTCCTCAAAATCCTATGAAAAAAAAAAATTAAACATTCAAGCAGGCCGAGAACATTGGGTCCTTCTTTTGGTCATTCTGTAACTATTTAGCCAACTGCCTGAGAGAATATTCTGGGCTCACACTTCTCCGTATACCTTTTATTCAGGCCAGAGAAGTGCGGACTACTCTTGTCTTGGGCCCCTACTTCTCTTCTTTCTCCTGAGCCCACACACCTGTTGAGTCACCTGTGAGATGACACACGTGCCTGGCAGCGCCCAACAACCTCTCTGGGTTGGTCTTCTTCTCTGGACCCAGGTGAGAGGCAGAGGTGTCTTCCCACGCTGTGATCCTGTACCTTCCCTGCTCAGCCAGGTCCTGCCAGGTGGTCCCGCCCACTGTCTGAATGTCCCTAACCCGGCCACTGGGAACGGAGCCGGGCCAAGGAGGAACACAGAGTAGGGTATATGGTGGAAATTAAGTGAAATGCAAGATCCACAGCTGTGGTTTCCAATGCCAGCTCTACCACTTCCTAATTTTGAGACTGTGGACTTTTCAGCCTCAGCTTTGTTATCTGTCAAATGGAGTGATAATGAGCCCTGACCTTGCTACTGTTCAGAGGGATGGAAATAAATGTTAGCTTTTACCACTGAAATTTTACAAAGATAAATGTTTAAGTCCACATCTTTTCCCAGCAGCAGCAACAGCAACAGCACGTGGATCACGTGTTGCCTGATTTATTGTGTTTCCCAGCTGCGGTAAGTCCTTTACAAAGATAATCTCCTTTAATCCTCACAGCAGCACTATAAGGCAGCCACTGTGATTATCTTCATTTTTTCAGAAGTGGAAACTAAGGTTTAAAAGATTAAGCACTTTGCCCCAATGATGCAACAGTTAAGAAGTAGAAACAGAATTTGAACCAAGACCGGCTGATTCAAGAGCTCAATGCAGAAATATTGAGTTGGATCCATAAATGCTGAGGAGACATGAATTGGGACCCCAGCTTGGGGGTACTGAACTTTGAGCAGGTTTCAGGGGAGGAGAGGAAGCAAGTAGAGGGCAGACTTAACAGAGATGAGATGGGAGCCTCACTAGCCCCACTAAAGAGATTTGAGAAAGAGAAGGTCTTAGTAAGAGTCACAGAAAACCAGAAGGGGAAGAGTGGGAACAGGGCAAGAGGACAGGCCAAGGTCAAAGAGATTAACTATGACAAAAGTGACAGCAGGAAGGTGGGTGCCAAGGCCGAGACAGAACATAATCGTGCAATCTCCACTATTCTTTTTCCTCCTCCTTTTCAGGCAAGTCTGGGATTCTAGCGAAAGACATCACTTTCTTAAAATTTTCTGATAATTTTTCTTGAATACCCTGTGCATGTTTGACCCCAGATCAACCTCTGTCAAGGTCATGAACTTAAGAAAATGTTCTTCTATCTCTTAGGAAATTTCCAGTCTAAATGGGCAAAGCAAGAGCCTGCTATTAGAGGTCCCCAAGCCCTCTCTCTGCTCCCAGCCTCGCTGTGCATCCTGGAATGCTCTCCTGTGCACGCTCCTGCCCCAGCTGTTTCAGTGGTCTGCTGGCTTCATTTTCCTTCAGACCCTGAACAGAAACCTGCAGTAGTTTCTAATGCTCTGCCACGATGGCTACTTGGAAAAAAATGAATCTTTGTAGTTATTATAAAAGAAATACATGCTTTGTGCAAAAACTCAAACAATAGAATACAGTATAAGAGCTCAGGGTAAAAGTTAATTCTCTTCCTACCTTTTCACTCTCTCTTGTCTCAGGCTACTGCCAGCCTATAGATGCATTCGTGAATATTAGACAAAGACATTCCTTCCTCCAGACAGATACAAAAATCTTTAACAAAATGGCAAATTGAATCCAGCAACGTATAAAAAGGGTAACATTTGGGAGGCCAAGGCAGGCAGATCACAGGGTCAAGAGATCGAGACCATCCTGGCCAACATGGTGAAACCCTGTTTCTACTAAAAATACAAAAATTAGCTGGGCATGGTGGTGAATGTCTGTAGCTCCAGCTACTCAGGAGGCTGAGGCAGGAGAGTTGCTTGAACCTGGGAGGTGGAGATTACAGTCAGCCAAGATCACACCACTGTACTCCAGCCTGGTGACAGAGGGAGACTCTGTCTCAAAAAAAAAAAAAAAAAAGGATAATATAGTATGACCAAATGGAGTTTATTCCAGGAATACAAGATTAATTCAACATTCTAAAATTAATCAGTGTAGTTCACTGTATTAACAAAATGAAGGAGAAAAGTTATATGATCATCTGAATGTTGAAAAGTATTTGAAAAATATCAATGTTCAATTAAGATAAAACACCCAGTGAACTAGGAGTATAGGAAACTTCCTGAATTGCTCATCTAAACAATCAAACCAATTTTAAAAACCATTTAATATTACAGACAATGGTGAAGAAAAATAAATGTTTCCCTCCACGATTAGGGAAAAGGGAAGGATGGCAACTCCTGCTGCTCCCATTCAACATTGCACTGAAGATCCTAGCCAGAGCAACGAGGGGAGGTAAACAATGGCAAACAGTTTGGGAAAGAGAAGTCAAAATCATCTTTATTCACAGACAACGTAATTATGCACATATAAAATCCTAAGGAATCTACAAAATAACTAGTAGAAGTGACAAATGAATTTTGCATGCTTACAAGAAACAAGGCCAGTTTTTAAAATTGTGCTTCTATATATGAGCAACAAACACATAGCAAATTAAAATTTTTAAATGCCACTTACAATAGCATGAAAACATGAAATACTTAGAGATAAATTTAACAAAATATACACTGAAAACTGTAACACACTGATGAGAAAAATTAAAGAAGCCCTAAAGCAATGGAGAGAGGTACTGTTTATAGATTGAAAGACTCAAGATACTTAAAATGTCAATTCGCCCCAAACTGACCTGTAGATTCAACACCATTTCCATTAAATGCCAGCAGTATTTCTCGATGAAAACTTACAAGCTGATACTAAAGTTTATATTCAAATTTAAAAATAGTATACCAAATAATTTTTTAAAAGAAGAAGAAAATCGGAGGAATTATACTACATTATTTCAAGACTTATTCAAGCTACCATACCAATACAATATGTTAGAAGTGTTTCACAGATACATTAACCAATCGACAGAATAAAGAATCCAAAAACAGACCCACACGATTTGATATATATCTCGATTTGATATTTGACAAAGTTGCCAAGGTAGTTCAACAAGTAAACAATAGTCTTTTGAACAGCTGGGGCCCAAACAACTGGATGTCTACTTCTGGGAATAAAATGAACTTTGACCCTCATACCATACCCAAATGACCACTTAAAATGGGGTCTAGACAATGTAAACTCTAGAACTATAAAACTTATTCTAGAATAAAATTAGTATTGTAGGAGAAAATGTTTGTGAGCATTAGATAAGCAAAGATTTCTTAGGACACAAAAAGTTCAAACTATAAATAAAATTTGATAAATTGGAACTGATCAACATCAGAAACTTCTGCTGCTTGTAAAATGCCGTCAAGAAAATGACAAGAAAATCCACATGTTGAGTGAAAATATTCACAATACATTTCTGACAAATGACTGTTATCCAGAGTATATAAAGAACTCCTGCAACTAAATAATAATATTCCAAACCACCAAATAAAAACCTTCACAAGATTTGAACAGACCTTTCCTAAAAGATGTACAAATGCCCAATAAATACCAAAAAGGACACTGCACATCACAAGTCATCAGAAGAATGCTATTGAAACTACAATGAGACAATTCGCACACCCTGTGGACTAAAACAGACTGGCCACACCCTGTGTTGGAGTGGAGGTAGAGCAACCCTAAGGAACCCTAGAACAGGCAAAATCAGTCAATGGTATCAACAAGGAGATCGAAAGTTGCCTAGGGGCATAGGGTAACTCATTGGAGTGGTGGAAATCTTCTATAAGGTATTGTGGTAGTGGTTATAAGGATGAATACATTTGTTTTAAAATATTGAGCTATACGCTTAAAATGTAATACAATGCATTTTATTATTCATAAATTAACCCTTGTTAAAGTTGACTTTAAAATAAACAGCATGCACATTCAAATGTGATCTGTAGTAAATTTTAATTTACTGGAGTTTCAACAATTCATTAAATTAACTCATCTTTCTGCACCTTGAACTACAGCTTCCCCTGCCATCTCTCTTTCAATGGAAAGTAATCAGATATTTCAAGATTCATTAGTTACAAATATTGTTACCATTTGCATCCATCTATTTGTATAAATCAAGATTTTCTCAATACAGAACTCTATTAACTAATAAGATACCTTTGGATTTCCTACATACCCAATCACATCATAGATTAACAAATCAGTTTGATTTCTTTCTTCCTATCTGTATGATTTTATTTATTTTTCTTGCATTATTGCACTATTTAGGAATCCCAGTGTGATGCTGAATAGGAGTAGTGACAGCAAACACTCTTGCTTGTTCCCAAGCAACGCTTATGGGAAAAGCATTGACTTTCACCATTAAGTGTGTCAGCCACGGGTTTTTATAGATGCCCTTTATCAGGCTAAACAAGTTCCCTTCTACTCCTAGTTTGTTAAGAGTTTGTTGTTTGTTCATCTGTTTTTACCATGAAGGGTGTGGAGTTTTGTCCAGTGTTTCGTATCTACTGATGTAGTCATGTTTTTTTCTTCTATATGTCAATAGGATGAATGCCTTGATTCCTTGAATGTTGAGCAAGCTTTTTATTTCTGGGGTAAACCTCATGTGGTCATGAGGTGTTACCATTTTTGTGTATTTCTAGATGGAATTTGTTCATATCTGGCTGATAATTTTTTAATATATTTATCCATGAGGGATACTCGTCTTTAGCGTCTTCCTTTAAACTATCTTTCTCTGATTTTAGTATCCAGGTAATGCTGGCCTTATAAAACAAGATGGAAGGTGTTTCTTCTTCTGTCTTCTGAAAGAGTTCATGCAGAATTGTTATTACTCCTTAATTAATCCCACATATCTGCCAGTGCCTGGATATGAAGTTATCTCATCCATGAGACCTTCCCTGGACCCAAAATACTGTCTGTAACTTACAATAATAATAGTAATGTAGCCTACAGTACTGCCTGCTTATGACGGCACAGGTCCTACAGAATAAGCATTTATCATTGATTTCAGCGTGTAACCCTCCCAGCAACCCTATGAGGAAGCTGTTGTCATTGCCTCTTTACAAATGGGTAGAGCAAGACTCAGAGTCATTAAATAACTTGCCCAAGGTCACATGTTCTTTTATCTGATCATCAGCTTTTCATTGAATGCCTACTAAATTCCAAGGTGCCAGCAACTGAGTCCATCCCAGAGCCTGCTGCCTTATCCTGTCCATCAGCGCTTTCCAGGACATGGCCCTTGCGTCATCGGCATCAGAATCACCTAGGAGATGGTTAAAAATGCAGATTTCTAGACTCTTCTCTAGTGGAAACTCAGGGAGGGGGAGGGGATGCTGGAACAAAGAATATGCATTTTTAGTAAGGGCCCCTTTAATGAATTTAATGCATACTACTACATTCTGCCTTATGTCAATAACTATTTGCAAATTTCTCATTCATCCCCTACTAGGCCATACATCCCTGACAGGACGCACTGTCTTATAAGTCTTGCTACGCCCACGTAGCCACATGTACAACCCTGCCCACAGTCATTGTAGGGTGGACATTTACTGAACTAGAATGGAAATCACTTCGAGCTTCACATGCTCACACCTATTCACATAGGGTCTCTCTAGATCTCCTGACAGTGTCCCAAATCCCCTATTAGTCTGAAAGGCTTTAGGAGTAAGCACTGACTGATCCAGTAGCACAGACAGGATTCTTTTCATCAGAGCTGGAAGGATCTGTAGAAACAATCTTGGCCACTGAAAGTCCTTACAGTGAGGCAGAAATGGAGCCTGGAGAGGAGAGATGATTTGCCCGATGTCATGCAACAGTTCCCACAGACATGAGGATCAGCACAGGCATCTCCTCACTCCCAGGGCATCTCCTCTCTCCCAGGGCACTCCTTCCCCACTTCACAACAAGAAAAGGAGGCATGAGTGTTCCATTTAGGTGGGCTTCCTGGAGGAGGTGAGCTGTCCTAGGAATTTCCTTTGGGTAGACAGGAAAGAAAGAGTTTGGTGAGGAGGAGAAAAAAGGTTTATTTGAATTCATTCTAAAACTCACAGGCAGAGAAAGGGAGGGAACCACGAGAGGGAGGGTGTCCCAAATATTCTGCAACATCATCAGAATGTAAATGTTCAGCCCAGTTCCCTATGGAAATTGAGCTCGTAAAACCCTTCTGCCTGTGCCTGTCTCCTCTTTGAAGCCCAGGACCTGACAAGTCAATTACCAAATCTGGCAGAAGAGCAGCAAAGGTTCCTGTGGGTTGGTGTGGCCCGGCTGCTGGGCTACTCTATGACACTTCAGAGGGAAAGGAGAGACCCTCTCCAGAGCTAGCCCCTCTCTCCAATACCTGCTTAGAGCTTGGTTTCTGTCATGCCTCAGGCCTGGATCCCTCTGAGTTAATGTACAAGACTAATTTAATGTTGGAATCCAGCAAGAAAGTAGCATGTATCTGATATGGGGGTGGGGGGGGGAAGGGCTGTGTCTCAAATTGGGAAGGGATGAGGAAGTGGAAACAACAGAAGGAGCCGGAGGCTCAGACCACTGAAAGTCTCAAGAATTAAGGCCTTTTACCATCATGTAATATTATGCAGCCATCAAAAAGGATGAGTTCACGTCCTTTGTAGGGACATGGATGAACCTGGAAACCATCATTCTCAGCAAACTGACACAAGAACACAAAATCAAACATCGCATGTTCTCACTCAGACAGGTGTTGAACAATGGGAACATATGGACACAGGGAGGGGAGCACTATACACTGGGGTCTGTTGCGGGGGAGTGAGGGGGGACAGCAGGGGGTGGGGAGTTGGGGAGAGGTAGCATGGGGAGAAATGCCACATATAGGTGAAGGGGAGGAAGGCAGCAAATCACACTGCCATGTATGCACCTATGCAACAATCTTGCATGTTTTTCACATGTACCCCAAAACCTAAAATGCAATTAAAAAAAAAATTAAAAGAAAAAAAAAAAGAATTAAGGCCAGGCACAGTGGCTCAGGCCTGTGATCTCAGCACTTTGGTAGGCTGAGGTGGGCAGATCACTTGAGGTCAGGAGTTCGAGACTAGCCTGGACAACATGATGAAACCCTATCTCTATCAAAAATACAAAAATTAGTCAGGTATGGTGGTGCATGTCTGCAATCCCAGCTACTTGGGAGGCTGAGGCAGGAAAATCCTCGAGCCAGTAGGCAGAGGTTGCAGTGAGCTGAGATCACGCCACTGCACTCCAGCCTGGGCACCAGAGCAAGACTCCAACTCAAAAAAAAGAAGAATTAAGGCCCCTCCAGGAATAAAAGCTGCCACCTTACCTGCCTCACCTCTTTTCCCCTCAGAAAGTTATTAGAATGGATCACCATTCCCAAAGCCTTTAAAAAAAATGAGTGAATTGGGAGGGGGAGACCTGGTTTCTGTGTCTACCCTGGGCCTCACCTG
Source organism: Aotus nancymaae (assembly GCF_030222135.1). NCBI lineage: Eukaryota > Metazoa > Chordata > Mammalia > Primates > Aotidae > Aotus > Aotus nancymaae. The sequence continues at coordinate 36,458,000 of NW_026988428.1, forward strand.
TTTCCTCACCTAAGTGAAAAGTTCAAATACACTGATTGTCAAACCTCCTATCCAGCCTCAAATGTCTGGGACACAAGACCTTGTTAAAGGTTGTGTTCATGTCTATGCAATGTACATACCCAAAAACAGCCAGCTCCCCACGCCGCTTCTTCCCAGCCTGCACCCTCTCTCCACAGACCTCTCCCCATGACCAAGGCCTGGATAGTTCTCAAGACCCTTCTCTGAGCAGCAGATCACTCTAGAATGCTCAGCATGGCATCTCGCCACCTTGCCACCTGCGGCCTTCCGAGCTGTTCCTGCAGTGCCCTCATACCTGGGTCCTGGCTGGTCTGGAGGCAGGTGAACACATCTGTTCTCTATTAGAACCGTCCCTGCAACCTCTGGGAACAGGAAGACAGTCACAGACTCAACTAAGGACTCTCCAAGGTTTTAAAGCTGGGATGGAGTGGGAGAAAAGAGGACCCTCCAGAACTGGCTCTGAGTGGCTTTAAGCCACAGCTGCTGTAATGGAACACCACATACATAAAGCTAAGCTGACCCAGCCTAAGCCACCAACTCCCATTTGAGCAACTCTGATCTGTCTAATACCAATCCCGAGCATGCCCAATCCCACCTGCCCAACCATCCCTGAACTCCCTGGAAGGCTCAGTCAGGTGACAAGGCCTTTCTGGGGAAGGGGCTGAAGGCATCTTCACACCTACAGGAGAAGGCCACCCTGATGGCATCCATGGGACAGGCCCCAGGGGCTGCAGTGAGGGAGGAGAAAAGGGCTTGTTTGCTGAGTGTGATGGGACGCCTCTGACAGGAGTGGGTGTTCTGTGAAAATAGAATTGGCTGTTTTGGAGGCCACTTTATAGTCCCCCAGACACATCCCAGGTGTCCTCCAGGCTTGCTCAGAGACCCCGCAGGAACAGAGGCCAGGACCTACGTCAGGCTGAGGCAAGTCTGCGTTGGAAGCTCGGAGCTTGGAAATTCACCATGATGGTGGCAGGGGCTTGGCTGATTCGCCCCTCAGGAGAAGTGGTCTCAGACCAAAGCCCTTGTCAGAAAAGGGGGAGGGCAGTCTGTGGGAAATGCTCAGGAAGAATGGGTTTTTCTAGAAAAGAGACTCTTCCACAAATCCCCCTGTCCACCTTCCAGCAATGCCACAGCCCCCAGATCTGGTAAATACTTTCTAAGAACCTTACACTCATCCCCGGACTCCAGGGTCACCACACCCCCATCTGTCCAGAGGCTGGCACCTGGGCTTCCCTCAGGGAGGCATGCTTCTCACCCAGAAGCCGCTCCTTCATCACGTCCAAACCTCCCTTTTCTGTGGCTGCCCGCTTCCACCAAGGTTTGACATCACCCAGACAGCACATGATATGAATTGCAAATGAAGTTTATTATGAAGACACCCAGATCACAGCACTTCCGAAAGCAGAGTGGACAAAAGGAGCTATATACACAGAAACACATTTCCCCCTGGCACTGCCAGGTGTAGCGATGAAATACCTGGGTGAGCCTTTCCATGGGTCCTCCACAGAATACCCATCTGGAAAGTGGGCAATGTAAAGAGGCATGGGGGTGGGGCGGGAATGGGGCATGGCTAGAAGCGCAGACCTAGACACCACAGAGTCTCCCCCGGGACACAGCGACATCACTGGCTCTAACTCACCGGTTTGGAGAGAAGATCTTTCAAAATGTGTATGTGGACATTCTTTTCCCCCAAAATGCCATCAGAGATAAATGACAAAATTTAAACTACTTCCAGTTAGAGGTACAGAGACAGCCTTTTACATTCTGGAGCGGGAGAGTCTGGCATGGGAGAATCGGTGGTGGGGGCAGGGGGCTCATCTTTATCTAAAAGAGAAGCTTACACTGGAACCGAAACCTTCACCGGAGCTACCCTTTACAGAGCTAGAACCTCCCCCTCCAGAGCCATATCCTCCTCCAGAGCTTGAGCCTCCTCTAGAGCCGCCTCCAGAGCTGTGTTTTCCACCTCCAGAGCCATATCCTCCTCCAGAGCCGCCTCCAGATCCGTATCTTCCTCCAGAACCACCGCCAGAGCTGTATCCTCCTCCAGAGACAGAGCCTCCGCCACCGCCACCTCTGGAGCCAGACCCTCGGCCTCCAGAGCCATAACTGCTGCTTCCAGAGCTATATCCTCCTCCAGAACTGGACCCTCTACCTCCAGAACCTCCAATGCCAGCCTTGGATGCCACATTTGATGAAATGGTGCTGCTTGTCACAGCTGCAGAGAGAGGTGTTGTTACCACAGAGATTCCGACTGCCTCTCCCTGCCCCTACCCCACACAACACCCCTTGGAATAGGACCACACCCCACTACTCACACACAGTCACGCTGCTGCTGAGGTCTGTAGACATCCTGTCAGAGAGAGAAGAAACAAGCTGTGCTGGAACACTCAGGTTCCTTATGCATGCTGTTTTACAACTTCTACCCGGAAATGTGCGGTTTAGCCTCTAAAAGCAGCCACCAGGGCTCACAGAGCCCACTTTCTTCTGTGCTGCCAGGTCACACCGTGACAACAGACCCCCCTCCATTTATGCACAACCTTGCATCTCAATCCATCTCAATTTTTTGCTCTGATAAAAGGTGAACAGTTGCATGGTTGATCCAAGGTAACTGAAAAGTAAATTCGCTTCCAACTTTGAAACCCATTTTTGTATTTAAGTCCATCTTGGAGAGTCTGTTATTCAGAATCCATGCCACACCAGAAATTTTACAACGAGGCTGCCTGTGAGCATTCCATTCAGAAAGAACTGTGACTCTGTAGAGCCTCCCCATTCCTCTCTTCTTCCCTACCCTCTTCAGCTTCAACTAAAAACATTCCCACTTCCTCTTACGAGCTGGACATAGAAGGCATCACGTCTAGACAGGGATAGAGAAACCTCCTGAAGAAACCCACTCCCTCTTTGTCATGCTGGCTTGCTGACGGCCTGGGGTAGCTTTTCCCCTTCCAATTGCTTCAGCCAGATTAAGTCGCCCAAGATGCTGATAATACGGACAAAGGTCTCAGACTACAGAGGAAGCAAAGGGTCCCTCTTTGAATGCTAGCAAATGGTTTCGTTTGTCACTCCAGAAACCTGCAAAGAACTGGGGCTGGTGCCTGCTCCAGTCAGCACGTCCCCACCTGTGAACACACTCCAATACATCACCTCCCCTGTTGTGGGTCACACGGTGGAGGGCACAGAGGCCACTCATTCTGTGAACCTAGAGACCAATGTTTCAGACTGTCTAGGACTAACTGGTTTTCCCATGATTTTGTTTTCACTTTCAGAAAAGACCAGGATGTTTAACTTACTGCTTAGCTTAATTTAATGTGTCTTACGCATCATTTCATACTGATAAATGTACAACTCTCCACTCAAGCTTTGTGTCCTGAGTTTCTGCTTGGGGAACACAGAGAATGTCAGCTCTCAGTCGTCAGAAGGCCCTGCCCCATCCTCTGCTTTCCCTGTCTTTGTCTCCAGCCCTGGTTCTAGGAGAAAGGAGAGAACAGCCCAGGGTCCCCTTCTCTCTTCCCAGTGCCCTCACCTGCACTCCTCGCCCTCCAGCAGCTTGCGGTAGGTGGCGATCTCCACGTCCAGGGCCAGCTTCACGTTCATCAGCTCCTGGTAGTCACGCAGCAGCCGGGCCAGGTCCTCCTTGGCCTGCTGCAGGGCCTCCTCCAGGTCATTCAGTTTGTTCCTGGCGTCCTTGAGGGCATGCTCCCCTCGCTGCTCGGCATCTGCGATGGAATCTTGCACATTCTTACACTGTGAGAGAAGGAGAGAGTAGATTCTGCCCGATGGAGGGGGATAGGGAGCAGAGGCATTTGAAGTGTGGGAAGCCAGAACCACTGGCCCGGGAAGTGTTAGGTCCCCTCTGGAGTTTATGCAAGTTGCAAACAACTCGGCAGGTGCTAAGGTTTGCTGCTGTCTCTGGCGCATCTTCTTCCCATGTCACCTTTGATGACACGCTTTGGCTGTCCCTATAACACCCTTTGATCCTCACACCACAGGGCCAGAATCATGATCCCATCTTACAGATGGAAATGAAAACATTCGAAATGGTCTGCTTGGCAAAGCTTCTGCTGCTGATGGAATCACTCTCTGCCTCTGCCTTTTCTATTCCAAAGCTAACGTCCAGCCCCAGGCCAGCTGCCCCCAACACTCACTGCCCCTCTATGAAGCCAGTGGGCTGGTGCTTAGGGCCCGTGCTGAGCACAAAAAGGAAGCTCCATGCAATCCACAGCAAATCAATCAAACTAACATCTGCTCTATTTGTTATAACTTCCTTTTACTCATATAAACAGGTGAGCATAATTCTTCCCTTTTGCTAATCCTTACTTTTGTTATAATAAGCCTTAAATTATGTTAAGCTGGGGACATTGAGATTGATACATGCTAGAGTACAACATCTCAGTGTCTCTCATGTCTCACATGCACACTCACACACAACTACACTCTCACGCACACCCAGAGACAACCTCTCACCCCTCCCTGGACAGGGCCGGGCCTCACCTGCTTCTTCACATGTGCGATCTCCCCCTGCAGCCTCTGGATCACGCGGTTCAGCTCGCTGATCTCCATCTTGATCTCTTTCAGGCTGTCTCCATGTTTCCCGGCAGTCACCTGGAGCTCCTCATACTGATATGGGTAGAGGAGGACAGTTTGCAAGGAAGTTCCAGCCTGGCTCATATTCCAGAGTGACTGGAGTGAAGGAGAGCTGGTTACTGGTCCAGGGAGGGTCAACCCAGCTAAATGTCATGGCTGCATTCATGAGAGGTAGGGTCCATCTCACATTCCCAAAAGGACTTGGTGGCATTCTCAACATCCTTTCTTGGGAATGGTGCCCAACTTCCATTAGACAAAACAATAATCTCTCCAGGTGGAGGTGCAACCCAGCTCGTGGCAGGGAGCCTGTGGCTCTTCCTGCATTCCCTGTACTTGCCTTGCTGTGGTACAGGGTCTCCGCTTCATCCTTGCTCCTCTGGGCGATCTCCTCATACTGGGCCTTGACCTCAGCAATGATGCTGTCCAGGTCCAGGTTGCGGCTGTTGTCCATGGAGAGGATGACGTTGGTGTCAGTGATAGTCTGGTGCATCTGAGACATCTCCTATAACACACAGGAAGGTCTGGTCATGACATCCGGCCACAGCCACAGGCAGAGGAGGCCTGTCTCCCAGCATCAGGGAAATGCAGACCCTCAGACTAAGGATCCACTAGGGGGGAAGAAAGTCATGTAACCATCTACTCCTGGGCCTTTCCCAAGGTCATCCTGAGAGTTTTGGGGAGAGGCGCCTGTATTTCTGAGCCTCCTAGTTAACAACCTTCACCACTTATGCCAGTTATGATAAGTGCCCCCAGACAGAAGCCGGTCCATGGCAAATACCTTAAACGGTACTTCCTGTTTCAGAAATCATCCATGTGCCCTTGGGTCAGGGAAGGGGATAGGAGACAAATGCATTTTGACCTCTGAAGTGCAGTGGGCACAGGAATGGACACCCGACTTGTCTTTTCCCCAGGAGAGCTGGACATTTGGGGAATGGAGGAAGGGGAGGCTGTCCTGGTATTTCCTGAACCTTTCTTCCTGTAACATCAGAGGAGAAAATTCCTCACCCACAAAACCTAGCCTATGAAAGCCCCCCAGTGGCCTGGAATGATGGCAGGTTGAAGTCAGCTGGTCCATAAACCCCACTCCCGCCACTTTTTCACCAAGTGGAAAGGACTCTCCTTCTGTGAAAAGGGTGGGAAGTAAGGGTATGTCCCAGAGCGGCTTCCTTACCGCATCATAGAGAACTTTCAGGAACTCAATATCCTGGTTCAGCAGGTCCACCTTGGACTGCAGCTCCACCTTTATCATGTAGGCATTGTCCACATCCTGCAAGAAAAGTCAGGACCTCTGGTGAAACCCATGCCCCCCTACCTTGCACAGTTCCCTGTACAGGGCTCTTCCTCTCTCTGCCACTCCACTCTACTCAGCCCCTGCTGGTTCCTCTCCAACATCTCAGGCTCCCCCAGGCAAACTCGGTCCCCATGGGACTTCTTTGGTCGTGCAGTTCACCATACATCTCTGTCAGAGACTCCATGCTCATGTTCACTGCTCACACCCCTCAGGACCATCAGAGCTCCCATGTGACCGAGCTTTACCAACCAGCTCCCCACTCCTGCTTGAGACATGGTGTGTTCCTCCAATGGGATCCAGTGTTCTCTGTGAGCTTCCTCCACTCTCTCATCCTGTCTGTCCATCTCACCTCTCCGGAATTTCCCCAGAATACACACCAAAGCCCCTGCAGAACCCAGGAGGAGAACCCATGCTTCTGGCCTGCTTGCTCAAACCTTTGTCAGCACAACCAACAGTAACTTTAAGCAGGCATTCTAAGGGAAGTCTCATTCCTTCCTCAGCTCTTTAGAAGGGGAGTATAAAGAGATTTTTGTGCTTGTATTTATCATGACCCAATAGAGGCTTTAAGCGGGTTACTACTGGGAAGTGCTCTACCAAAAACACAGAGCAGCTTTGAAAACTGTATCCAGAAGCTTGACCTACAGAGACACTTTTGCTTGTAAGAGAATGGGCCCTGGTTACTTTCAACCCCTTTCTCTGGTTGCTGCTTTCACACTCACAGTTGTTTTCCAACCTGTCTGCTTAGACACACTGGGGCTGTGAAGCGCTCCTATCCCCACCCCCAGCCAAGACATTCTCTTGCTCACCTTTTTAAGTGTCACAAAATCATTCTCAGCAGCTGTGCGCTTGTTGATTTCATCCTCATACCTATTGGGACCCAGATGATACAGCAGTTAGATTAGTTCTCATTTATTTTTTTCTTTTCCTTTTCATACTGGATTCGCCCAAAATGCCCCATTCTCTGGGAATATTACACTCTTAAATTTAGACATTTAAAATGTAGACATTCAATTTAGATGTTTAAAAATGTCTAAAATGAAACTATGATTTCCAAACTAAAGATAGATTTCTATAAACTGACTCTCAAACATATTAAAAAACAAAAATGATCTCTAAAGCCTCACTGTCTTCCTCACTAATAATCAACCAAGATACATATATCCCTTTCCCCGTTATCACCACAAATGCAACTGGGAGATGAGTGGCTTTCCAGGGAATGATCAAATGGTTCAGCGCAATGTTTATCTCCACTCAGCGTTTACTCTGCCACCTACTTCTTCTTATAATCCTCCACAAGATCCTGCATGTTGTTCAGCTCTGAATTCTGTGATGTTCTTTCCGCAGTGAGCCCATCTAGGTATCTCTTGAGGTTGTCGATGTATGCCTGGAAGATGGGCTCCAGATTGCTGGAGCGGGTGCTAACATTCATTTGTTGTAGCAGCTCCCATTTGGTCTGTAACACCTGGTTCTGCTGCTCCAAGAACCGCACCTGCCGTGACCAGAAGGAGAGCACATGAGCCCTGGATCATCCTTCACAACAGCAAGCCATGCTGGCCAGGGGCAGCTCAGGACCTCGAGAAGTCTCTGAGGCTGGATGCCGAGTCATGCTGGGCAGAGCCTCTGAGCTCCCTGTCTTCACCCCTGGAAAGTCCCACAGACTCCTAATGCTACATCCGGCTCTCTCCATGAAGATGAATCTCTTGGCTGCTTCCCTGCTCACTGTTTTGTTTGCAGCCACTCCCAAGACTCCAGGTCATTTCCCTCCCCCATCCCGGTTGAATTTCCAGCAAAGATCTCATAAATTCTGGGGAAAACCAAAAGCAGGTATCTGCTGGCACTGCTCCCAATGGTGCTGGGTATGAGAGTCCTGGAGGGCAGGGCTCCTCAGCCTGATTTTTAAGAGCCTTGTAAATCCCTGCCTATTTCAAGGCAGATAAACCAAGACAGGTTCGTCTGCCTTGAAATAGGAGAAAACCCAGTGACACTCCAAAGTGACGCCAATAAAGACTTTATAGATCACAAAACTGAGAATGTTTCACTTGAAGGCAGGATTTTCACACATTCCCAATCAGATATTTCAGGTTCAGCTTCCCAGAATTTAATAATCACCGCTAAGGAAGGAAGCACCACCTTCCTTAGATGTCTGCCCAGTCCCTTCCAAAACCTGCTGTCCCATGGCCTGTCCCAAGGATCAGTTCCATCATTGCCTATATCCATTTTTTATGGTTTTCAGGATTTTCCATAAATATTATTTATCTGGACTATAACAATAAGCCCAAAGGGACAAATGCTTCCTAACTGCAGGGTGCCATGGGAGATGCAGTCCACAAAGCTGCTGTCTTTCCCTTCTGGAAACTGCAAATAACCCAGGCGACTGCAGTACACTACTGGCTCCTAAGAAATACGAATCTGTGTCATTTTCTTTTCAGCTGGTGCTGGAAGTGAGGTGGTCTGAGCATCAGTGGGAGCCGTCTCCACCGGACTCACCTTGTCGATGAAGGAGGCAAATTTGTTGTTGAGAGTTTTGATCTGCTCCCGCTCTTGGGCCTTCACATTCTGGATCTCTGGGTCGATTTTCACGTTGAGAGGCTGCAGGAGGCTCTGATTGACAGAGACTTCGTGGATGCCACCACCAGGGTATCCTCCAGGCCCGAAGCCACCAGGACCCCCAAAACCTCCAACACCTCCAGGGCCCCCAAAACCTCCAAAGCGGCCTCCACCAAAGCCGCCTCCACCAAAGCCGCCTCCACCAAAGCCGCCTCCTCCGAAACCACCGCCTCCAAAGCCGCTGCCGCCTCCAAAGCCGCTGCCGCCTCCAAAACCACCTCCTCTGCCACCAAATCCGCCACCGACGCCAAAGCCTCCACCTCCTCCAGCCACACTAATGGAGATGCTCTTGCTCCCTCCAAGGCCAACAAGACTCCGGCTGCCAAAGCCGCCTCCACCGAAGCCCCCGCCACCACCACCATGGCGGCTCAAGCAGGAGAAGCTGGAAGTCGATTTCCGGCTTCCACGAGACACCACAGCTGAGCCGCTGCTGAAGCCCCGGAATCCTCCTCCACCTCCTCCTCTTCCTCGAGATTTGCACGATATCTGACAACTCATGATGGCTTTGTCCAGGGAGGAAAGTCACAGGCTCTTGAGAAGAGTCAAGACTGGAGACTCAGCTCTGCTGTTGGGAGGCTTTCAGGGTCCCCTTATATACCTGACAGCTAGGTGTTGGTGTGCATGGGTGTGGACCCACTTATACATGGGTTTGGTCTGCCTGGGAGCTATTCCTGGTGAGTGATTATCAAGCTAATAGCCATTAAAAATCTACTAATCAGCTCCATCCCAGAACTTGCTTTGATTGCAAACTTCTGTTTATCTGGGCATCTGTCACGCAATTTGATTTTTGTAAAATCATCAAAAGAGAAGATCAGGATTTGGGTTTCTCAATCTGGAAAAGGACCTTCCTTCTGCAGAATGCTGCTCCCTGTTCTGGACCTACCCAAGGGAGGTCGGCTACCACCCACGCCTGTGCAGGCTCACCACCTCAGTTCAACAGTGAAAGGGATGATGGCTTTAGAGACTGCGGGAGCCCCTCAGTGCCAGCCTTACAGTTCTCTTTGATTTTCCCTCTTCCCCAGAAAGAGTTCCAACAAGACTGCAAAGGTCTTAAATGACCTTAAATGCTAATTGGAAATCAGCATCCTCTTACAGAAAGAAATTAGCCTAGGATACTGCAAAAGAGTTGTTGTTTTCCAAAATATCTTGGCTCTTTTCTTCCCATGCCACACCAGAAATACACAATAACTTGGCACTGAATAAAGATTTTTTTTATAACCATGATGGTTTTTATAACCATCAACTGTCCCTTGTCTACATGAACACCCAGAGGATGAGGGATATAAGGAAAGTTTCTCTGTTTCTGGATTTCTGTGATGCAGGACACCCAATGAAAGTTTGCAAACAAAGATCCAAGTGTATATTGATTCAGCCAGTCAGTAATCATGTATTGCCTGATGATTCTGGGACGTGATTAGGAAGTCAGGCTCTTCAATGACATCTACACATGCACGAGTATCAGGAGACCATCCAGCCTGCACAGAGACTCACACTTAAACTCAACCACTTCCTCTGTCCATGTGGCCAAGTATGTGGGAGAGGGACTTTGCAGTAATAAAACTGAATTTAATCTGAAGTTCTGGGTTTGAGTCCCAGTTTTGCCATTTATTGGCTGTGTAGCCTTGAATGAAACCCTGAGGCTCTGCAGTCCTAGTTATAAAATGGGAAATTCATATGAAGTGTTTTGAAAACCACAATGCACAATAAAATGTCAGTATCATTATTGTTTGGGGTGAGACAAAGATAATTCCTTTTCCTTTCCTCTTTGCCATGTTACTGTCTTACGGTTACTATGAAGATGCACTCTCCACAGGCACCATAAATTACAGAACCAAGTTGTTCAGATCCCAGTACAAAGTATCACAAAATAATGTAAAAAGCATAAGCTTCGAGGTCAAGTCCCAATTTTCTCTCATCTTAGTTAAATGACCTTAGAAGATCCATAATCCTCTTTGAGCCTCAGATTCCTCATCTATAAAAAGTGAACAAGAATAATAAAATACGGTTATTGTGAAAACAGAACAATACACACATATGCTAAACACAGCAGAAACTTGATAAATGCTATTCACCCTCCTGCATCCTCCCCACCTAGTTTCCAATCCTATGTCCCAACTACATGGCAGGGGTTGGCTTGCGGGTAAAGAACAGGGGACTACTCAAGGTATTTGATTTGCAGTAAAAGAAAGCTGAAGGAAACAAATCAACATGTTCCCTTGATTTTTTTTCCAATCTAGTTTGTATAATTATAATCATGCAAATAAATCATAAAGCTAAAAGCTTTGGAGAGAGTCTCAATCCAAAGTCAAATGTGTCATTATCTGCAGATATCTCAGCAATGCCCTAGTTGTCTGTTTACTCCACCACGGCCGTGCTCAGGCTGCGCCAGCTGCAGAGGAGTCTTGGTCCCTCTATGAAGGAAAGAAACAAACATTTTTTGAGCCAGATTTTTGCTAGATGCTCAATCTGCAGGTTTGACTCCATTTTATTTCTGCCCTCACACCTGGTCTCCCTCCCCTCTCTCTCCACAGAACATCTTCTCCTTCTAGACCCATTCACCAATTTTTTTAAGTCAGGTTGAAAGAGAGTCCTCCTACTCTCTTGAAATGTGGAGAGTAGAATTAATGCAACTTGGATATTACGTAACACATTCTATTTCCATGTTTTAAAAGTTTCAACTTTTACATAATCTCAATGTGCTTTTCTAGATAATACGCTTCGCATTCTTTAAGAGATATGGTTAAGAATCTTGGTCTAGTTGTGATTTTGCCTCTACCACAAACTGGTATCCTCAACTTCTTCATCCATAAAATAGGAACATTTATCTTGGATCCCCACTGTCCCACAAGGATATTGACCTACAGCTGCAAAGAGTGTTAAGTGTCACTCTCTCTGAGAACAGAACAGGAATCCTATAGAACAAAATCCTTCTTCCTGTTCCCCACTTTTTATTTCAACAAGCTGCCACCAAGCCCAAGATCCTAAATGCTTCTCTTTGGTTTTCAAAAGCACATCTATTGGTCACTGGGGCAGAAAAATGAGCCCCCAGTATTAAGCAGAGAAGGGGTTAACTGTCTAACCAACAGGACATAAACTCTCAACCAGGTGTGGATGCTAACACCAGAGTCTCTAGGTAGGAATTTATTTCCCTCTCTTCTGTTCTTCGTTAGTGGCATGTCTACCTCCCTTACAGCCTCATCATCACAGTCCTCCTTGTGTGACAATCAGTCATGCTGCAGGACTTCTGTAGGGCAGAGGCAAGGTCATATTTATCTTTACCTCAAAGCTTCATCCCCTCAGCACAGAGAGTCGGTTGAGGAATAAGCCTATATTCAATTAATTTTCATGCTTACTCTCTGATTTTTGTTGGGGGGATGTTTTCCCACCTGCCTTCTTCTGCAATGATCTCTAGCATTTCTGTGGTTTTTGGTTTGGAATTGCAGGTTTTTCCAGATGTGTGCATGTGATGCTGGCAATGCTCAAAGTCTTCACAGCCTTTCATGGGCTTGTCACCTAAAGGTCCCACTTGGAGTTGTCTCAGGTTTCTGCCCCAGCCCTGATCAGGGTTCCCTCCTCCAGCCAGTGAGCCTAGTCTCTCCTTCCTAAAGACTCAGTGCATCAGTTGGAGAGGGCTGCTGAGCCCTCGGGGTATCATCTGGCTCCTACCACCTTGAAATGAAAAACAAGAGTTTGGGTTTAAGAAAACCAAACCGAAAGAAATATAAAAACAAACAAACAAAAAAAAAAACCCTCCTCTTCCAGCCCCTGCAGCAAGGCTCAGCCTGCTCAAGAGCATCCACTAACATCAAGAAAGAAGTTAGGAAGCCAGAGAGGCGAGTCAGCGGGAGGCTGGAATAAGCTGAGCAGCAGGTCAGCCGGAAGCCGAAGCCTCCATGGGCAGCGGATGACCGGCCTCTGCACAGGATGCTGACTCCAGGTGCCTTCCATCAGAGCGCCCAGGTGCTGCTCCAAGGAGCTCCGCAGCTCCTGTGACTCCCAGAAGAGATGGGCCAGGAGGCTGACAGACGCCCAGCAGGAGCCACTTGCTCAACATCTCCCTCCAGGGCATCCCTCGTAAATGATTATTTAAAACTGCTTACTCAGTCTATTCCCAGCCCCTGACCCAGTTCTCCATCTTGGCCCAGGCTCCCCTCCTTTCTTACCTAACATCTCCTTTTCAGTTTTTTTGTTTGTTTGTTTCAATCGGCCCCTTTTCTTATAGTGAGACAGGTAGCTGTTGGATTTTCAGGTGCCCTGGCCAAACTGGTTGTGTCTGAGAAGCCAGGCTGGCAGGCAGCCAGGTCCACCCTCCACATGAAGCACCAGATCTTCCCACTGTGCAGAGCCCATTCTGGAATGAGGAGATTCCAGGACACACACAGCAGGCTTATCAGAAAAGCACGGTGTGTCCTCATCTCAGAAGCAACGCAGATCCCAGAAGCAGAGGAGGAGGGAGGGCAGGGACACTGCCCAGAGCATGGCAGGGACCCCACACATGTTGGTTGAACAAGAACAGCCATCTAGCAAGCGGGTATGAGCCATCGGTGGAGGACGGCTCCAGCACATCACCCTAGCAGAGCAAGTCACCTCCTTTCCCATTGCCAAGGCCGTAAGCATCATGTGTGGGTCTAATTTTCCACCTGGATCCCAGAAGATCTGACCCAGAAAATGGCAAGTTGCACAGTTCAGCTTTATTCTCAATGGGATCAGTCTCCGGTTGAATTAGCTCACTTGCATGCCATGGGCTATTGCAACTCCCCGGGGCCCGGACCTTGTTTGCTAAACTGCGGTCTAGTTCATGATACTAGTGTGGCATGTGGCTGTGTGTTCCCAACTACAGCAGGTCTTCATTCACACAGAGAGAGCTGCCAAAGGGTCTTCTGTGAAAAGCTATTGTCCTTCCCAGCCGCTGCCCTCACTCCAGCCCAACCGTTTCCCTGGACCAAGTTCTGCTCCAGCACTGATATATTTATTTTGTCAATGATCTGTGTAGCCACCCGAAGGTGGAAGGACAAGACAGCTGTCAAATACTCCATCCCATCCTGGTTGTGATTTCAGAAAAAGGGGATCACCATAATCATACCACTCACGCCTTCCTCAGTGCAGAGACTTCTCCAGGTTTCACCAGATTTAATGCTGTCCCTTTCTTACCCAACCTCTCCATCTAGGGGAGCCTTCCAACTAATTCTATATTACGCTGCTGCCACTGACAGCTAGAATTCACTTTGGTGCCTCCACCTGGGCATCCACATGTTCTTCAGCAGCAGCCTGGGCCATGCACCCCAGGGAGCTCTAGGAGACATCCCAGCCTTCACCTGCTCTCCCACCTCAGCCCCACCTACCTGCTCCATCACTGAGAGTTACCCCTGCCCCTTCATGAGTTACCCCTGCCCCTTTCACCTGCATCGGTTTGGCTAGAGATCATTGCAGAAGAAGGCAGGTGGGAAAACATCCCCCCAACAAAAATCAGAGAGTAAGCATGAAAATTAATTGAATTTTATAAGACCAAATTCAAGAGACTCCTGTTCCTCTGTCTAGCAATAAATGTTTTAGAGACACTGTCAGACCTGTGGGTGCTGGGTTACCTCGTGTTGGAAGCAACGGCCCTATTCTGAATGACCTGATTGCTCCAGGGATTTTTATGGAGCAAAGCAAAAAAGGAAAATAAAACTGCTCAAAATTCTCTGGACAGACTTTTTTTCCCCCACATCAAAAACCATAGGCCTGACAAACTCTCTTTAAAAGCCTTTCAATTCTAAAAAAGCAGGTGAAATCATTGCTAATTATGCAATTAATGTTTAGCAGAGCTAATATAGTCATTCATGTAACATTATTAAATTTATGACCTGAATAATATTTTTATGAGCCACAGGCATACTTCATAGCCCACTGGGTATTCAAAGTATATTAGTCTCTATTTAGAAGTACATTTATAAGAGAAGCCATGTGATGCACTGGGAGGAATGTGTTTAGGAGTGACAGTTGGGTCCCTCTGCCAGAAACCAGCCATGTTACCTTAGCATGTCACCTCCCTTGCTGGGTCCCCCTTTCCTCCTCTGTGGACTGAGGGATCTGGAAACCAACGAACAGGATGACTCCTAGATAAGGAGGCAGAGGATGTTCCATTTGCAGCCCTGTGGCCAACTGACTCCAAACCTAAGGAACCGCAGCTTTCCTGAGCCTCGATTTTCTCATCTGTAAAATAGAGGCGCTAGGCTACACTGATTCTGTCCATTTCAGATATCAGTTTGTGCTTTAAATGGACACAATAGCTAAAACCCTGAGAGCAGATGCAAACTCTGGGAAAGCGTGGAGACAAAATGCACAGACACAGACCCTGCTTTAGGTTATTTTCTCACCAAGAGATGAAGGGAGTAATGGCAGCAGTCAAGTGGGCAAAGGGAAGCAGGAGAGGAGGGAGAAGGGTAAACAGGTACCCTGCAGCTGAAGAGGAGGGTTTGCCACCAGGCGGGAGCTGCCATCAGTCAGGGCCAAGAAGCACAAGTTCATTATCTCTTGATGTCCCATCTGTAAGTTCCTCAAGGGTTTATAACTCTTGTTTTTCTCAAGAATACCTAGAAGTAGAGTAGATCCATAAATAGCTGTCTCTTTGAAATAGCCTCTCACCATTTCCAAAAGCTAAACAAAGTCTTTCAGATCTGGGACCATTACTTCTCCTTTAATTCTCTTCCTTCCCTTGGCATCAGCATACCCAGGGCAGGCAGAGAACTTGACCTTCTTTTCTGGAGCTCCATGTCGAGCAGTTTTGCAGAAAACTTGCCTGGGTTTGGAGGGGTCTCTGAGTGTGTAAAATCTCCAGGCTCTCTCCCCTCCCTTGGGTGGACATCGCTTTGCTGATCCTGGTGTGTGCCTGGACACCCTGCCTCATTTGGGTTTGCATGCTTCAGGCTGTGAAGTGTGATCTCTCCCACTCAGATCAAGACCAAAGATGCAAATCTCACTGACTCTCCAGTAAGACCCTTTGGACGTCTGTATGGGTCTGCATGGAGCCGTTATCCCCATCAGGACTCCATGTCAGCACTCAGCTGTCACTTACACGCTACAGCCTATGTGCAGGGTGCTTCCTGGGACCCCTCTTAGGGGAAAGTCCCAGACACCCACTCCTTCTGGTCAGGAGTCCTCCGGAAGCCCATTAATATATCCATGAACTCAGCTCACTGTCTATACATTTGAAGATGAGATAGTGCCCACACCTCTCTCTGTAGAGGGTTTAACTCCATGCCATTCATGCTATTAAGCAGAAATAGTGTTTTTCTAGTAAGGAAAAGAGAGATGATAATGACAGAATTTTATAATGGGGACGTGGTGGCAGGCTTGTCTGAGCAAATTCATGAAACCAGATTACTGCCAACATTTTCTACTGCCCAGCCCTGTGCAGACGCTAATCATCTAGACACACACAGAGGCCTTTGCAGTGTCCAATGTTCTGGGTTTCTGCTCAGGCCCAAGCAGGTGGAGACATGGGTGGGCAAGCACAAAGGAGGGGAGGGCTGCTGTGGGGTGGCGGTGGGCCGAGGAGGACTTAGCAGGGGCAATATAGTAGACTATCATACTGAATGTGAGGAAGAGGGGCTCCTCCCTCCTCCCATGTCCCAGGGAGTTCATGTCACCCACTAGAAAGGCCAGGGAATGTGGAGATCCTTTCCCACCATGTGGAGTGTGAATACAATGCACAGCCTCTTCGGTGCACCATTGCCAAGGCAGCAGAGAACCGTCCAGGGCTTTGTTAAGACCTGGTTTCAGAGGCCCTCATCCTGCTCTCTCTGGGGGCAGAGGCATGGACACAGACTGCTGTGCTTGGTACTGAGCCCAGGTACAGCTGGAACAGGAAGGGTCAGCAGGGGCCCTGGCCCTGCCTATACCTGGGAGCTCTGCACCTGTGCAGTGGGCAGTGAGAAGAAATTGGAAGAGGCAGGCTGGGGAGTTGCCACCCACATGGTACAGGAGTCCCCAGCGTCCTGCGGAGGAGGTCTCAGCAGTGTGGGAAGGCTGGGAGACAGAGAGCTTGGTCTCCTGGGGGCTGTTCAGGGGAAGACGCTGGGCACTGGGCGGGAGCCACCAAGGGAGTGAATCTGCCTGGAAGGACAGGAGGGGAGCCGATAAGGAAGCATGAGGCGTGAGCACCAGTCCTGCTGCCAGTCTCTAACGCTGCTGAAAGGCATGGCAGGGTGTCTACCCAGCATTTTACAGCTCCACACCCTTGGGATTTGATCACTTACTCACCAGCCACCCTCCACCTCTATTTTTCACCTCTGCTTCCCTTCTTCCCTAGACCAGCCCAGGAAATTGAGCTCAGCCGGGTCCCAGGAGCCTCTACATCTTCCGAACCCTTGCTCCTACAGGAGATTTCTATACTCCCTCACCCATCCACAGCCGCGCTGCCTGGCATCCTGGACCTTCTTGGGAGCAACTGCTTTCCAAACAGTAAAATGAGAAGCATCATACTAGAGCAAGTTGACTGTTTACATTATCTTGGAAAAGCAGATTTTGCCTTTGTCCTGAAACCCAACAACCATCTGCCAAAGGGTGAGCAGGAGCCCCCTGGTTCCTCTGAGAGCCAGAGGAAAGAGCACTGCCCGGCAGGGAGGGGTGGGACTGGGCTGAGACCTGACATTGAGGTTGGGAGATGCCAGCTTATGTTTCCTCACTGGTGTTTCAGCAGCAGCACTCAGCTCTCTGCCTGGCATTAGTGGGGAGCAGCTGCCCCTGCCAGGGAAGACCAAGGTCCCTTCAAAGGACCAGAGGGCATGGCTCCTCATCACCCTCCCAAGGCTGATGGAAGGAAAGAGGACTGAGAAAAAAACCTTCTGAGGCCAGGTTCAAGGCAGACCTGCCCTGCTCTCCCCTGGCTGGTGGAAGCCTCAGGCTTTCCAACACTGGGCTGTTGGGCCCTCTGCCTGTCCCGAGTCTTTTCTTTGCCTTCTGTCCTCATATAAAAAGTTACTACAGTATCCCAAGACAAAACATTGTGAGGGATCTTCTGTTTAGGGAGAAAAGCTAAGTAATGTAATTAAAAGTAATAGCCAAAACCATAATAACTTTTGCACCAACCCAATATCACAATTAATCACCCTTGCATGGTGCCTTGTAACAAGCAAGGCCACCAGTGTACTGGTTAAGGACGTGGATTTGTCCAACACACCTGGGTTGACACCAGCCCCACCACTGATTGGCCTCTTGGCCTTGGAGAGGTTACCTACCCTTTTATGGCCTCCATTTCCTCATATGTAATAGGGGTAATCGCAGAGCTGACCCTTTAACAACTGAAGTTTAGGGACATGACTCCTCATGCAGCTGAAAATTCAAATGTAGCTTTTGACGACCTAAAAACTTGACTGCTACTAGCCTACTACTCACCAGAGGCCTTATGGATAACATAAACAGTCAACGCATATTTTGTATGTTGTATATATATTATTGCTGTATTCTTACAATGAAGTAAGCTAGATAAAAGAAAATATTGTTAAGAAAATCATAAGGAAAACCTATTTACACTACTTTACTGCATTTATCAATACCATAAGCTTATGTCATGTGTTTACCAGGTGAATTATCTGTAATGTCAGAAGTGGCAGGTGAGTGCAACCGCTGACCTCAATCTACAGTACGTATCAAGCAATTCAGCTTTTTCTTGTCATGTCACGGCTTTTCTCTGCTTTTTGGGAGCACCTCCAGCATCACTAGGGTCACTCTGTATGGGTCCCACAGTGCTATTCAAGGTTTACTGAAAAGCACTAACCATGACGGAGAATACACGAGAACCTCCAGAGATCACTTTTTTACTGCGATAAGCAATTTACTGGAGTAGCTGATTGCTCTCTTGGAGGTGGTCAGCATCACACAGTGTTTTAATCGCAACACTTGAGGTCACTGAAGCAGCAACAGGAGGTGGCTACAAAATGATTACAGAAGCACATATGTATCACAGCTAATTTTATGCCGTTATGATTTAATGATGCATCTTTACAGTTGCTTACATTTTTCTTGACTTTGGCACTATGTAGAGTCTGTGTGTGCACAGATTTTGGTAAATATTGACTTTTCACAATGATTTGTGTATATTTTATAGGAGAAAGTGATAAAATAGACTACTATCTACATATATGTTATGCATTTATGATATGCCTACCTTTTTCTTAATTTTTTTGATGTTTCTAGGATGCAAGCTCATCTTCAAGATTTTTCTAATTTGTCATACAGCTCCAAACTTTTTCCAATACATTTACTGAAAAAAAATTCTCATATAAGTGGACTGGTGCAGTTCAAACCTGTATTGTTCAAAGGTCAACTATACTACTTCAGAGTTGCTGTGAAATAAGTAGTTTGTGCGACACAGCGCAATATCTGGCACAAAGCAAATGTTTCTCCTTTCCCACTATCTGTAGAAGTGATAGGAAATGTCTAGAACTTCCAACGTTACGTCAATTTTCTGTTATTGCCACAATCTCCTAGCCTGCATCTTGCCACCTGACCATGACCTCTCACCTTAGCTTACAAGCCCACCCCTAACCCCACACCCTGGAGCTCCTGCACTTTCTCCCAACTGGTGATCTGCTCCTCCCTCCTCAGGCATTAACTGGCCATTCATTACAAGGCCAGTGATAATGGATTCAGGATACGAGCCCTCTCTTCATGAATGGGTATTTCTTTTAAAAGGAGGACTCTTTAGTGCTTCAAGACCCACAAGAATGAAGCATGGGACCCCACTTTGGTCCCCAAGGGAGGAGCTCTTCCTGCATTCCAAGGCTGCACTGCTGCTCTTCAGCCCCGTCCCACTCCTGCCCTTGTGCCTTCTCAAGGAAGAGCAGCAGTGGTGATGAGTACTCCCTTTGTGTAATACTTCAGGTCCCTGTTGCCTGTGTCATTTCACTTTGACACGCTCTCTCTGAAGTAATTAGGACAAATGTTATCCCATTTCACACATGACCACACTGAGCCTCTAAGAAAGTGAAGAGACCTGCCCGAGATCACAAGATGAGTGGTGACAAGGCTTGGCCCAACGTCTTCAGACACCAAGTGCGTCTGGGAGCCCCACTTCTGCCCTCTCCACCCTCATTCCCCTAATTCCCTGCTGCCAACGCAGAGATTGAGTGAAAGTGCTCTGCCCTCCTAAAGGCTCTCCACCCCGCTCTGGCATCTGTACTAACACCTCAAAGACATGATAGAAACCACCACAGCTGACATCTTCATTTCTAAGATGAAGACATTGAGTTCAGTGCTTGTCAAGGCCTCATGACTGAAGGGTAACAGAGCAGAGCCCAGCCCTGCAGCTCCTCCGTCTCGCCACACCAGCCTGACAGCATTGAATTTCAGAGCCAGAAAAGGCCTCAGGTAGACCAAAGACAGGGGCTTAATAAATATCGCAGTCAACACTCAATTACCAATAATAATGGAAAATAGGAAGCAAGTAGGAGCTGTGTCCTTTACAACTTCTAAATCTGTCATTGCCACACTTCCCTAAGGGCTGTTAAGGCATCAGACCAACTGCTCCTCCTATTCACATCCCTGCGGAGGGCCAGGAAAGGAGCTAGTAGGGTGGGTACCAGGCAGGATGGTCCAATCCTTGCTTCATCAGACCCCCAATAACCACAGCTTGATGACTGTCCTGCTATAGGATGGACTACATTTGCCCTCGTCCTGCCAGGTGTGACCCCTCCATGGTGGCACATGGCAGGTCAGAAGTGCCAGTGAGGTGGCATGAGGCTCCTGCCATACCACCTTGCATTAAAGCCTTATGTCCTCACCATGGGAACCTTGTTTATCCATTATCAAGCCAAGAGAGAGGATTACTGAGGAGAAGGCAGCCAAAAACAGGGCACTCCCTTTGGAACCCAGCGGGGTTTCTCTGATCCCAAGCACACCCTAGTAGTCAGCACAGTGTGAATGAAGACACCCAAATGTTCATCTGCGAATGCTAATAATGAATGGTTGCAACTACAGGATCAACTTGTTCTTCCTTCAGGGACATGGAGGTAGACATCATGTTCTCCATTTGCCTAGAATGCTCTTCCAGCTCCACCGGGTGTAGAACAAAAGGATATCAACCGTGGTGGCATCAGCAGAAACTTAAGACAGATAACAAGAGGGACTAGGTAACTACTCCATTGCATACAGAGTAGGAATGTGGAGGGTGGGAATGCCTGGGTTGTTGGGTCTAGAAATCTAAGCTAAGAACCTACACTGCCACACACTTTCCCACTGTCGGTGTAATTGAGGTTAATTAAGGACCTAGAGCCAGGTGAGGGGTAGGATGGCCTCACCTCAGACTTGTCTCATGCACACCTCTGCATGCAGACAGGTGACTACAATCCAAGATGGAGCTTGCCTCACAGGATCTTCTTCCCAGACAAGAGTTTCCTTGCACCAGAATTAGAAACATCCCCGGGGATCCCCCCACGTCCCCCCAGTTACCATCAACCCAGATGTTCTCGCCTCTTAGCTGATGACCCTGACACAATGTGGCCCTTCCTTCCTGTACTCCTCCAGTGCTCACTCTCTGTCCAGTTCGTTGACTAACAAGAACTCACCCATCACTTCAGTAGAACACACATTCTGCTGCATCCTTGGGATGAAAAGGCAAAAAAGACACAGTCCTTGTCCTCAAGAAGCTCATTATTCCATAGGCACTTATTTCTGTGGCATAAATATACCTACCATGGTTGGTCTCAAGCAATCAACATGGTGTTGCTGAACATGGAGTTAGGAAGGAAAGCAGACGAGTGGCTTTCATGAACTGGTGCAGGCCGGCTCCAGGACATCGCTGGACATCAAGTGCCAGAAGCAAGGAAACAGAAATGGAAAAGTGAGGCGGAAAAGGAAGGAGGAACTATGAACTGGCTTTTAAAGGATGTATTAGAGTCTACACACAGAAAAGGGAGAAAGGAACTCCAGGAAAATGGAGCAGCATTTGCAAAGGCCTAACAGCATAAACATGTGTAAAAGTTTGGTGTATTTGGAGAAAAACAGGACCCCCTCCCTTAAGCCTGACCTACCTGAGAGACTGATTGGCACTCAACCTCCAACAGATGCCCATGAGAGATGTGCATTCTCGGCCAGGACTCTGATGGCCCTGCCACCTGCCTCCAGGCTGCTTCCATCCAGCTCAGCCCAACAGGGCCCAGCCTCTGTCCCAGGCAATCTCAGGAGAATCTTCTCAATGTCTATAGGCTTCTGGGCAAGATAGCACCAAATGGGGTTTTAAACTAAGGTTAAACATCCTTATGCATGTTTAATCATCCTGTTCTATATTTGGCGACCTTAAGGACAGGTCTTAAAGAAAAGGGATGACACCCAGTCTTCTATCCCAGAGGCCACTTATCCCAGGGGCAGAGCTGGCAGCACCTGTCTGTGACTGTGGCTGAACTCCTACAGCCCTCTGCTCATCTCCCTAGTAAAAAGTAAGGCACAGTGCTGAAGTCAAGGGTCCCACGGCATGCCTAGAAATACCTCAGAGGTGAGGCCATCCTGACTTAGCTTTCCCTGTCCAGTTCTCCTAGAACCTACTGCTGTGACACCCACTTTCACCCCATCAGAAATTCTACTGGTGAAGTACGTAATAGACTCTACTCCCAATCCACCCAGGGCCCCCACTTAGGAGAACTGTTACCCCCTGAGGTCTTTCCTAAGAGATTGGTCCCCAAACCCTCCCAGTCTCTATCCCCTCGCTTTGCTAGTTACTTGTCTCCCTAGGTAGGGATAGCCACTAAGGGCCTTCTCTGGCCCAGGATTGGTCAGGTGTAGCTACTTCTAATGGCCAATTGAACTCAGCCTGCCAGAGGCGGCGCCCTTATAACCCTTCACCACAGGAAATACGGTCCCAGCAGGTGGAAAGACACCCAGTAAAGCCAATAAATGCACATTTCTCACTCTGGAATGTGCTTTTCTAAGACAAGTTTCCTCACCCGAGGGGCCAAAATTAAAGACCCCCTGTGTTGTTTTGTTGAGGGATTTTTAACACATTTTGTTGGAAATAATCGGAAATAAATAAGACATGCCCCTCACCCACTCATCCATTAAGGACAACACAAATCATTGGAACAGACATATAAGCAGCTACCTGTATGATGTTGTGGGGTTTTTGGGGGGATTTGTTTTGTTTTGTTTTTTGAGACAGAGTCTTGCTCTGTTGCCCAGGCTGGAGTGCAGTGGCGCGATCTCCGCTCGCTGCAGCCTCTGCCTCCCACGTTCAAGCAATTCTCCTGCCTCAGCCTCCTGAGTAACTGGGACTACAGGCACACACCACCACGCCCAGCTTATTTTTTGTGTTTTTAGTGGAGACAGGGTTTCACCATGTTGGCCAGGATGGTCTTGATCTCCTGGCCTCGTGATCCACTCGCCTCAGCCTCCCAAAGTGCAGGGATTACAGGCGTGAGCCACTGCACCCAGTCCCTATATGATGTTATTAATGCCAGGACACAGGCAGGTAAAATGGGATGAGAACACAAAAGAATGCTTTTTTCCCTGCAGGAGCAGGTAGCCTTCACAGAAGTTCTGGCATTTAGCTGAACCTTGAAGAAAATGTTGATGATCAATATTAATACTAAAATACATTAATACTAAAATACAAAATGCTAATAATGATACCTTCTTTCTGGTTACAGCTGCATTTATTCATCTTTACATAGGAAGAGGGTCTAGAATGGAAAGGGAAACTTAATAGTTGTTAGTTGGGGTGAATTTCCTGTTCATTTTCATTTTCTTTCATATGATTACTATGCTGTTTGTGCAGTTTTTCAGTAAGAACAAAAACTACATCCTAGTAATTTCATTTGGACTATTTCCCACCCCTCCTCTTTAAACATCCTCATGAGGTGGCTAGAAGATGTAGCTCCTTCAAAGCTGGAAAGTGTCTAAAGCTATAAAGAACTGCATGGCAACTGGGCATGGTGGCACATGCCTGTAGTCCCAGCTACTCGGGAGGCTGAGGCAGGTGGGCTGCGTGTGCAGCCTCAGGCTGGCCTCTCCTTCATGACAGGCCCCACCTGCCAACACCCCCACAGCGTGTACACAACAGGAATTTGAGCAGGATTGAACCAAATCAATCATAACCCCTGCTCAAGGACTGAACTCCAACATTTGTTAACTGAACAAACAAAAACGTTCCCCAAAACACCTATGAGATCAACTCAAACCAGAACCAAACCTTTATGCTTTTTAAAATAACTGCTCAAAATATTCTGAGAGTCTAGTCTGGGAATCTTGGAAAAGAAAAAAAGAGAAAGAAGAATCTGGAGGACTTGAGAGGAGAATGGGGAAAGAAGGCAGCCTTGGTTCGGAAATTGGACCACTTCCAACCAAGTGATTCCAGGGCTGGAATTGCTGCTCAAGCGCCCTTGCCTGGGGAAGGACCCTTCTACTTGTGTTTCTGCAATGCAGCTTCACTCATCTTGCAAGACAGCTCCTGCACCATCAGGCAACTGGGCCAGGGTGAAAGTTCTTCTTTAGAGTGACTCCTGTAACTTCCAAGCAAGAAGAGACTGACTCTCTTGCCTATGAACCGTGCTGTAGTTTATCTTCATTGAAAGTGATCACTGGCCAGGTACGGTGGTTCACGTCTGTAATCCTAGCACTTTGGGAGGCCGAGGCTGGTAGATCACTTGAGCTCAGGAGTTCATGACAAGCCTGGACAACATGGAAAACCCCATCTCTATAAAAAGAACAAAAATTAGCTAAGTGTGGTGGCATGTGCCTGTAGTCTTAGCTACTTAGAATGCTGAGGTGGGAGGATCGCCTGCAGACAGAGAGGTTGAGGCTGCAGTGAGCTGAGATCATGCCACTGCACTCCAGCCTGGGCAACAGAACAAGACCCCGTCTCAAAAAACTTTTCTTTCATATGATTACTATGCTGTTTGTGCCAGGATGGTCTTGATCTCCTGACCTTGTGATCCAAAGTGCAAAGGAAGAAAGAAATCATCACACCCTACCCTCAACTGTCTTCCTTTATCTTCTTTCCAGTCCCTTCTCTACTCTAGTTCTTGCCTCTGTGCTCACATTAGCTTTTCGGTGGGTCACCTGAACTTCCAGAACGCTCAGGACTGAACACCCAGGGACAAGACCTTTCTCCCACGATCAGAGATTCTCTGTATCAGGAAGGATTTAGCTGCTTCCTTATGTCTTTACAATTCATGAACAGAATCAAGAAAAGTCTTTTTGTTTCTATTACTTCCAATAAGCTTTCTGAAATATCCAAATGATGCCATCTTCACCCTCACCCTCCCTGGGAACCGCTGCCTTGTGGTGACCAGCACAAGTACCATCATTGCGTGTAGATGAGCCTTTGTACCAGCAGAGGACACTCCATACTGCCTAGAGAGAACACACAGGGCCTATTGACAGATTGGAAACCGGGCGTGGGCACCTGGGAGGGGTGGGAATAAACCCACATGAACTCGGGAAGGTCGCAAGTTGACTAAGACTGCGCCATTTTTCTGATAATGGATTGGCAGGGAGTGTCAGCTTTGCTCCAGCAGATATGGGAGGGGCAAACATGGTGACACAGAGCATCCCAGGGCGTCCTGAGGATCCAAACTTTCAACAAACAAATACATTTGCTGGCACCACCCAGACGTCTTGTGAGCCTCTTTATACTCCCTGTCACCCAGCACAAGGCTCCATCCCACCGCAGCTCCAGGAGGCAAATTTACTGACCACATATCTGGCCTCCAACTGTAGTCAGACTATTATCCATGCCCCCTTCACCAGGGAAGGGGCCTGTAGTGCCACTTCCTCCCTGCTGCTGGCCCAAATCTGGACCCTATTTCTAGACTCGTCTCAACTTGTAGCTCCTCCGACTCACATTGACTTCTCCTCCTGGCTGCTGATTGAAATGGGCTGGCCTCTTGGTTTCCAAGACACCATTCTCTCTCACCTCTCTCAGCCTCAGGGATGACGCCTTTGGACTCAACCAATTGCCCTTTCTTTGTCTAATCCTTAGTCATAATGGTCCCTGGGTTCTGTTATTCATGCCCCCCTCTCTTGTTTTTTTTTTTTTTTTTAAAGAAAATAAGTTACTTTGTTGGCAAATAAAACTAAAATTAATTGAGAATTAGTTACACAATTCAGGATTCCATATAATCTACCCTCAGGTGGAAACACACACTTTCCAGAACCCTTCCCCACAACACACACACACACAAACACACACATATACAAACAAGCATAGTTGAAAATATGTGCCTATTCTCCCTGGATGCTCTAAAATGTCCCCAACCTCAAAAATGTCCTAAAGCAGCAATATTGTCCAGGGATCTTTTAGAAATCTGTGGATGCACTTTTTTGCTTGTCACTGTGACACGGGGAGGTGTGACTGGCATTTAATGATCGGAATCCAGATTATGCTAGGCCTCCTGCCCAGCTTTTGAGTGCCCCATAATGTATAATGGTTGAACCCAGAACCTAATTCTGTATCACAAAAAGATGCAGAGTTTTAGCACTGTTTTCAGATATACTGAGTGGTTGAGAATTACAACTAGTGTATAGAGAGAAGATTGTATCTCTTTTCATCAGAAGCTTACAGGAGTTTTTCTTTGTTTTGTTTTGTTTTTTACCTTTTTGGAAAATTGTGTCATCAATGGCAAAATCACCAGGGTTTTAAAGTTGTCCATAGACATCCTGCATCTGTCTGCATTTGTAGCTGGTTTAATGCATGGTGATTTTACCTATGGGCACAAACTATGACTGCTTCATTATGTCTTCCATTGCAGTTCTGCCTAAGATCTTACAGAATGAAATATAATATGATATTATACCGTGTTTTCCTTTTCTGTCTCCTTTATATTATAGTGGGGACACTATACTGATTTTTTTTAAATCACAATATATCTATGTGCTTTTCTTTCTTTTCCTAACAGTAAAGGGTGTTACTTTAATTTTTGCTATAAGACAAGAGGCAATGCAACTGATACCTTTAGAACTGCTAATCTAAAGAAAGAATATTCTTTTCAAAAGAAACTTTTATCAATAGCCATAAAGTACCTGTTAAAATTTTCACACCAGTTTTTGATAGAACTGAGCAGTTGTGTGAGACTCCTTCATGGTCCTTCCAAGGGACAAACAGAAGGTCCCCGTCCCAATGAAGTCTTTCCTGGACTTCCTAAAATCCAAAGAATACTACTGGCTCCAGCTCAAGACAGTCATTTGGAATTCTCTCTCCCAAAGTGCAAGAGAACAGCCCCTGAGGCCAGTGAAGACTTTCCATGGGAAGGAGTTGAGATAGCAGAACTGAGCTGAGCTAGGATTAGGATCTGAGAGGCAAGGGGTTCGGGGAGAATTGCTGGATTCTGCTGTTCTCCACAGACGCTCAATGGTTGTCTTAGGCCTGGAGTTGTTGGAGAGGAGGCAGTTAGTGTGTGGGAATGGGAAAAGGTGGGAAGTCTGTTCTTCTCTAGAATTAGATGAATCCCCAAGCTCTGTCAGAGATGTGGCTGTGGAAGAACCACACAGTTATGGGGGAAAAAAAAACCTTTGATCAGTTATGGAAGGAAGCCTGGTCACTGAATTGATGGCTGCAATGTTGTGAAGCATGGCCCAGAAGGAGCACCATGACTCCACTGGCCAACCAGCTGAAGGTGAGATTTTGTCCTTCAACTGTGCTGATATTGGGGAGGCACACGGATCTAGACCCAGGGAGATGAGGGGCATGCAGGTATCTTAAAGTCAGAACAAAATGCAGGAATTGGCCGGGTGTGGTGGCTCACCCCTGTAATCCCAGCACTTTGGAGGGCCGAGGTGGGTGGAGCGCCTGAGGTCAGGAGTTCAAGACCAGCCTGGCCAACAAGGTGAAACCCTTCTCTACTAAAAATGCAAAAATTAGCCAGGCATGGTGGTAGGTGCCTGTAGTTCCAGCTACTCTGGAGGCTGACGCAGGAAAATCGCTTGAACTTGGGAGGCACAGGTTGCAGTGAGCCGAGATCGCACCATTGCACTCCAGCATGGGTGACAAGAGAGAGACTTTGTCTCAAGAAAAAAAAAAAAAGGCAGGAATCGTGTCATAGATTGTAATGTATGGACAGATTCCAAAAGGCCTATCTGCTGAAGAATACGCAATTCAAATCCCATCCGGGTGAAGATGGTCAAGTCGACTGCGGTGGAAAGGCCAGAGTACCAGGACATCTGAAAAAAGAGAATTTATACATATGTACCTTTTTGCTTGCATGTTGATAGACACCTTTTGAAGGACATGCAAGAAACTGAGGGCAGTGGTTGCCACAAAGAAAAGGAACTCGTGGCAGGGAACAGAACTTTAACCCCATGTTTGCCCTTATAGATTCTTCACCTACTGAGTATTGTTACCAGGATAAGCATCAAGCATCAAACACACACTAGACCACCTAGGGATGGAAGAGTACAATCTAAGTTTTGGGGAGGTCATCACTAGATCTGGGGACCTCAGTAGCTTTGCTGGATGGCCTCTGAGGAATTCCGACCGATCTCATGTCTGTTAAAGTTCATCCATTTGAGGCAAGTTTCTGCCATTTATTTCTGGTTTTCCTTCCAGGGAGTATCAGTAATTCTCCTTCTGCTCCTTCTTCCTGAGTTATCTGATGATTTGTTCTACCCTCCAAATGCTGATGACTCTTTGGTTTAGCCCCATTCATTGCATGGGGATGACTCTTTAGCCCCATTCATTGCATGGAGAGAGCAGATGCACCTGCTATGTAACTCAGCATCTTTTCCCACAAGCCCTCTTGCTAGATTCTCTGTTATTACCCAGACTAGGAATGTGGATGCTTCCCTCCACTCTTCTCTTTGCCTCACGCCACCCCATCCTACACCCAATCTATCACCAAGTCCTAATGATAAGGCACCTAAATATCTCTGCAGTGCTTATCCTCATTTCTGACCTTCTACTACCCCTAAGGGATAGAATTAAACCACAAGCCCCTATTGTCTTTTGCCTTCACCTTTGCAATAGTCTCCTAAGTCTTCCTGCCTCCCATATAGGCCTCTCCAGTCTGCCCTGGCTGATTTTTCCAAAACACCAATCCGACCATGATACTCTTCTATTAAGTCCTTTACCAGTTCTTCCTCACCTACGGCAGCTGTTTCAGACATAAAATTCAGAGGGGAAAAAGACACTTCCATAAAGAGAGCTCCCATAAGCAGACCAGATTTCTTAGGAGATACTCGGAAACAAGACAAGCTGTGGTCCATGCCCAATTCCTATTCCACTAGCAGTAAGTAAGACAACCCCTTTCCCTACCTCTGGCCCAGTACATAGTAGATCTAATAAGTCAATAGGTACCAAAACCCCATCTGAGAACCTCTGACCCACAAGCCAAAGTCCAGACTCCATAGAATGCCTACAAGGCCCTTCTTGATTGCATCTGGATATCTTTTCAACATCATTTCTTGTCACTAATTCCATGCTTCTCCAGATGCTCAACTACTTCATGAAATTTCACTCTTCCATGCCCTTGTCTATATGACTCCCTCCGCCTTGAATATCTTTGTCTTCCTGAAAAACTCTGATTCATTCTTTAAAGTCCTGCCAAGCATCCCTTTTAATCATCTGTGCTCCTGTATGTAGTATGTCTGCGCCTTGTATGTATCTCTACCACTGCATGAGTAATGACATGTTCACATCCACCCACCACCCAGCTCTCTAGGCTGTCTGAAAGCAAGAACCACATCTCACTCATTACCATCTCCCCAGTGACCAGTTCCTCATACATAGTATTGGTGGCAGAAAATGTTTTTTGAACAGAACCAAATCCAGATTTTTCCCTTATCGTCTTTTTTAATAAGGATGCATTTTAGCCTTTGGTCTAACTCAATTTACTTCTTCATTATATACTGACTTACACAGTTAATCCTTGTAACCTTACAGGCCTTGGTAATTTTCCCTGCAAATTGTATTTTTCTGTTTCACGGCTTTATCGTAAAAACTCGAGTCCAGTAACGACGAACAGGAGTATCCCCAGTACTGAAATGTGACTAAATAAAGTTGTGACCTAAGAAAGAATCTAGGAAATGTGAGTCACAGTGTAAAAACACACCACTGCTTATTTAACAGCGTCCCTGGGAGAGATGTGCTATGTCTATTGACCCCAGAGGTCAGCGCTTCTGTGGAGGAGGGTGAATCATCTCCCTCAAGACCTCCGAACTCCCATTGTTCTAAATCCACAGATCAAGCTAGCTCTTGTGAACTGCGTTAGTTTCCCAGATCTCTTGATAACAAGATGGTATTTCAGTCACTAAAAGGATGTGTTTCCCCACAAGCTAATGCATAGACATTCTGGTTGACACACCCATCATCTCTTGTGTGTTTGGTTCCCATAAATCAGGACCATTCATTACGTGGATAGAGCAGATGCACCTGCTACATAACTCAGCATCTTTCCCCACAAGCACATAAATCAGTACTCAGGAGCAGATTCAACTTTGGGCGCACTAACAAATCAATTTTCTGTCCCCGCAGAGCTGTCACTGAGCCACAGTGACCACATCAAGGTACTTCCCTCCACGGAGGCCCTGAGCAGCCAGCTGTCTTTTACATTTTTGTCACTCCCTTTTAATTATGATAACTACTTCTGTATAACACATTCACAATTCACAAACATTTTCACGTTATGTTTCTTTTCCTCTTGATGTCTAAAGGCAAATATTCTCATCCCCATTTCCCCTACAAGACAACTGAGGCTCAGGACGGCCAAGTCACCTCCAAGGATCTACACATCCTGTAAGCTATAGATTACTTTTCTTTGTCTGCCCTTTACATAGTACAGTTCCTTATTCTTTCTACTTCACCATAGTGCTTTTCAAATCCTCACATCAGTCTGAATGAAAATGGTCTGATGAAGGTGTTTCGTCTAGCCGACCCCAGTGCTGGACTCACGTTGACAGTGACAGCAGGGGAATTTCCATGAGGAAGTGCACCAAACCATCACACCATCCCAAGATGGGACCAGGTGAGATTCCAAAAAAGAAGCACTAAATGCAAGGGTGATTATTATGCAGTATTTAATAGGAGAGCGAATGTTCAGAGTGGAGTGCAGCATCCTCATGGTGGACAGTGAGATAAGGGATGTTCTGGCTGAGTACATCTGCAGTTAAGGAGTCAGGTTACGGAGTTTTATAGAACGGCTTGAGGAATTTGGCTCAGGTCAAAGGCTACTTTCCATGTGTTTAACAAAATGGTTGATTTCCCAGTGTTTTCCAGTAACAACTAAACAGCTTTGTCAGTGCCTGAGACTATCCAAGACCCAGCTTTGCTTCAAGCCTGCAGAGGAAAGCATTCAGGTGGCCAAGTGGTGGCATGGCCAGGACATTCTGTGTTTCCCAGTCAGGACACAAAAAGACAGCAGGGACACTGGGGTCCCTACGGAAGGGATAATTGAGAAGGAAGAATAGAGCTCACCTGAGTTGTGTTCACATAATGCATGTGTGATCTATACTCTCTTTATTCCATTAGCCCCGTGGGACTCTGGTGCCAAGAAAACTCTTCCTAATTGGAAGCTAAGGAAATTGATCCTCAGAGAAGTTGATTGCCTTTTTCATGGTCATAGAACCATTACAAAGTTGATGTTAACTTGTTTCTTTGAGCAAGCATCTACTGAGCTGTATGGAGTCCAACAAGCAATGTTACGTCATCATCATCACCATCATCCCCATCATCATCATCATTAAAACTGGCACTTACTGAGTACTTACTATGTGCTCAATCACGTGTATTCATCCTATTCAATCCTCACAATAACTCCCACAAGGAAGGTGTTATCATTCCCATTTTAGACATACTAAAACTGAGGTGCAGAGATGTCTGTAACTTGCACTGTGTCACAGAACTAGTAAATGGTGATGGTAAGATGCAAACCCAGCATATCTGGGTTCAGATGTCCATGCCCTGGCCACTGTGCTAACCTGTTGTATTACTTCACAAGTATGAGCTGTGTGTCAACAAAGGAGCTTCTTAGGTTAGGCAGAGCTTTGGGTGGTGACACAAAAAGAGAAGGAAAACGGGATATCCAACTCTCTATTACCACTCTTAGTTGTTGAACTTCCCAAGCCAAAGTCTGTATTCTGGCTGCAGTAACTGCTGACCCTGTATTACTCATGCCTCTCACTACTGGCTGTTCCATATGAAGAATTACTTTTCCATGCAATACTTTCCCTTCCTCTCTATGCCACACCTCTCCCTCCCAACCTGCTTGCTCACTGCTCTTTTCAAGAAAGCCTTCTCAAATGAATAAAACCTGCCACCCAGTTTCTCCAATTCTCCACGATATCCCCACCGTCTGGGAAAGCGATTGCTCTCTCTCTCTGTGATTCCACCCTAGTGAAATGTTGCCTGGTTGCCCTCTGCATTTTTCTCGTGTTTGTGTGTCCAACTCTTCCACATGCCATGTGGCTCTAGTGTCTTCTTTTACCCCATAAAACACCCATCCAGGTTAGACAGTGCCATAAACAAAGGAGATCAAGCAGCATGGAGAATTTCAAATGCAGTTTATTGCAGCAAAACAAGGAAACGGGGAGTTTAAGACCTCTCCACAAAAGACAAACAACTTGCTTACACCTTATGTACAAAATCAAAACAGCACAGAGATAGGATACTAAGGAGCTGCCCATGCCCTGGGTCTAACTGGTCCTACTCTGGCTGGCTTAAGGAGGTGCTTTGAAATGTCACGTGTGTGTATCGCTGAGTTGTTTCTCAGGGAAAGCACAAAGCAGAATCATAGCCAGGGGACTGAGATTGCCACTGATCTGAATACTCCATTGAGAAACAACAGAAAAGAAAGAGCTGGGGGAATAGGATGAGCCAGTGTAACTAACCATAGCTCTTTTCTCCAGTAAGGCTGGGACAGATCGACCTTGGTCTTGCCAAGCATATGTGTTAGCGATGCTGGGGGAGAACTAGAGCTAACGAGACAGAGGGCATCTCTTTATCTGGTTACTCCAGAATAAGTGGTAGAAACAAACTTCACGCTGGAACTGCCAGAGGACTTGACACCCCCAGAGCTGGATCCCCGGCCTCCTGAGGAGCCTCCAGAGCTCCCACCGCCAGAGCCCCTGCCTCCGCCTCCAGAGCCTCCTCTGTGGCCCCCACTGCTGCTTCCGGAGCCGTAGCTGCTGTGGCCGCCGCCGCCGCCTCCAGAGCCGTAGCTGCCGCCGCCACCTCCAGAACCATAGCTGCTACCTCCAGAACCGTAGCCACCACCTCCGGAGCCGTAGCCTCCACGGCCGCCGCTGCTGCCGCCGCCGCCTCCGGAACCATAGCCGCCACCTCCAGAGCCGTAGCCGCCGCCGCCACCTCCTCGGCCACCACCTCCACTGATGGTGGTGTGGCTTGTGTTCACAGCTGCAGGAGGAGGCTCGGTTATTTTCAACCTCAATTCCCTTTCCAACCCAGCAAAGCCCACACGTGCTCCTGAGAAATGGGCTTGTACTTACACACACTCACGTTCGGGGCACACTCTCCAGACATCCTATAGCAGAAAAGAAGAAAACTCCTCAGGACACTCCAGCTTCACAAACCCCTTCCCCATTCCCGGCTCCACCACCTTGAAGACTCTCCCCATCTGGGGCCTCTACAATGCACTCAATCTGAAACTTTATCCAGTCCCCTCTGGCCTCCCAATCCTGTCATTTTTCTCAGCAAGAGTGCAAACAGGGAGAAATTCCCATATACATGAGACAAGAGCCTTGTAGCCAGTGAAGGCCACCTCTAAAGGTGCTGACTTTAGTCCAGATGCCATCTGAGGCAGCGCAGATAAAGAATAATTTGCTCCACCTCAAGGCTGTTCCTAAATGTCTTATAGCCCTAGAAGAAAAAATAAACAGCTGGCACTCCAGCTCCCAAAGTGAAACTAGGTCTTTCCTCCTGCTCCATGTACTTTTCATTTCCCCATATCCAGGACAAGCTGCAATCAGATGGCTGCATCTTCAACAACAGTCAGCTTGCAAGGAAAGAAGACCATGAGAAGAGGTTTGACTTCCAGCATCCCTTCCTCACCTGCTTTCCTCTCCCTCCAGGAGGGTCCTGTAGGTGGCAATCTCCAGATCCAGGGCTAGCTTGGTGTTCATCAGCTCCTGGTAGTCACGCAGCAGGCGGGCCAGGTCCTCCTTGGCCTGCTGCAGGGCATCCTCCAGGTCATTCAGCTTGCTCTTGGCATCCTTGAGGGCATTCTCGCCACGCTGCTCGGCATCACTGATGGACTGCTGCAAGTTGCCAATCTGAAAAACAGAGAATCCACACATGGCACCCTCTCGTATTATGCATTCCCCCCTTGGCCTCCTCATCCCATTGATCTCCCCACTCCAGTGAGGCCAATAATGAGGCCAACAGAACCACTGGGCCTTACGGCATCTCACACCCACCTCCGGATAATGCATCACCACACTGACTTCCTTAAAAGATGTTAGGGGTAATGCAACAGCCTATCTTGGCCCTGAGTCAAGGCTCCTACAACCCTTACAGACTTGACATTCTTCTAAATGTCTACTCTAAAACCTCCTGACTATCTTTCCTCTCACTCTCCAACTCTTAAGTCCACTTTGGGTCTTAGGCTAGATCACTCACACTGACCATCCCATCTTTCTCTACTAGGTCATTCTCACAAATTTCCCTAAAGAGAACCCAGTATGATGGCTGCATTCTGGAAACTAGCATAGTCACCAAAGGAACCAGGGCTAATAATGTAGCCTTGGTATGAATTGCAAGATTCAAAACCAGGAAAGCACCCGCCCTTTACCTGAGGGTTACCTCCATTCCATACAGCCGAGTGCTAGAAGGAAGAAGCACATACCTGCTTCTTGACATTGTCGATTTCAGATCGAAGTCTCTGGATCACACGATTCAGCTCAGAAATTTCCATCTTTGAATTTTTCACACTATCCCCATGTCTGCCAGCAGTGATCTGCAGCTCTTCATACTAAAGATGGTAGATCGCATTTGTTAAATGCGGGCAGGACCCAGCATGGCACAGGCACACAGACATGAGATAACACAGGGTAGCAAGACAAGCCATTTTAGGGAAACTGCCAGGCCTTCAGCTCACTCACCTTGCTCTGGTACAAGGACTCGGCCTCAGCTTTGCTCTTCTGGGCGATCTCCTCGTACTGGGCCTTGACCTCAGCAATGATGCTGTCCAGGTCGAGACTGCGGTTGTTGTCCATAGAGAGGATGACATTCGTTTCACTGATTTGAGTCTGCATCTGAGACAACTCCTGCAAGACACAATAGGTCAGTGACTCTCACACAGCTAAAACAGAAAACAAATTGGAGAACACGGTCAGGAGACAGAAGAGAAATCTCTATTCTTCTGAATCGTGGTGGGTGCAGGCTTAAAAACTCTCTGTTTAGATAAACTTAGTTGAAATGGGAAGACTTACTGCTTGGTAGAGTGCTGTAAGGAAATCAATTTCCTGCTGCAAGTTGTTAAGCTTGGCCTGAAGGTCCACCTTGGCCATATAAGCAGCATCCACATCCTAGAGGAACAAAGGGCATCATGAGGTCACATTCTCTCCAGGGCAAGTCCCTCTCACTGCCTGTGAGGGGATTCTCCAAACAGAAAAGGAGCTTTGGGTCTACTTCACACCATTTTACCCCAGATAGATCACAATTCCCCAACTGCTCCACCCCTGAATAGCACCATCAAGGGAGCATGCCTGGCTTACTGAGAACCTGCCTCTCCGCTTACTATGTAAGGTGCTGGGAAATATGGAGAAGCCAAGTGCCTGGATCAGTCCAGGTCCATGATGATGTGAAAATACAGCTCCACTCCAGATACTCCTTGGGTCTACTACCTGGCTCTCCATATCATGGCTGCTTTCTGCTTAGTAATTGGAGACCCTCTTCCATTATTTATTTCAAATGTGAGTTCCATCCTACAGAATCTGCTCACCTTCTTGATGGTCACAAATTCATTCTCTGCATTTGTCCGCTTATTGATCTCATCCTCATACCTGCAGGAAGGCAGAAATGATTAGGAGATTCAGAGGAGGTAAGACCTGAAGTCCAGCATTCTAAACTAAAGGTGACGTTGCCTATCACTGCCTTTCTATTATGAGCCTAAGACACATTGGCCACTCCTTTCTACTGAGCAATAAAACCACTAGACTATTTCCATCTCTCGAGAAAATGAAGATTTCTGAAAATGCCAAATTGATGTGCCTCTAACCTAAGAAAAGACATAGCTACATACTGCTTCATGTCTTAGCTTATCACTTTCTGGAACTCTTTTAGAGCAAGAGTTAAGAACTGTCCATCCAGGCTCCCTTACTTGTTCCGGTAATCTTCCACCATGTCCTGCATGTTCTTCAGTTCCGAATCCATCCGAGACTGATCACTCTTCAGCTGGTCCACAGTCCTTCTGAGGTTGTTGATGAATGACTCGAAGTAGGGCTCCAAATTATGTGTTCTAGTGGAGGTATCCACCTGCTGCAGCAGCTCCCATTTTGTTTGCAGTACCTGGTTCTGCTGCTCCAGGAACCTCACCTAAAAACACAAGGCCCCATTATTCCTGATGCAGAAATGGGGTCCCATAGATGGAGGCTTGTGCCTCATTTGGAAAAGAACTTCAATTCCCATCTCTGGCCATGACAGAGAAATAGGAAGAAGATGTCCCAGTTAACATCATCTGTATAACAAAACCCAACTTGTTAATTCACAGAAGCCTTGAAAGGGAGTAACTATACAATTACCAACAGCAAAGCACATATAGAATTATTGCAATTATGTTTTGAAATAGATGCATGTTACTTAGATCTGCCTTCCAAAATTTTGTTAGGTATATTACCATAAAAACTGATTTGCATCCCCTAGGCACACACACACACTTCACAAGTACGTCAGGAAAATTCAAAATTGGATTTGAAATTTATTGTGGATAACCTTGGATTGACAGTACTAATGATCAAGCAGAAAGTTAAAAAATGGTTTATGTGTTTTTTTTAGAGCTGATTCTTGGATGTATTTGTATTTTTAAAAACTCTACCCTCGTCCAGTACCAATGTAAAATTACTAGAAGGCAGAGCTCCCCTCCAACAGCAAAAGATGTTTGGCACTGACTTACTGCATATTTTCCGCTACAATAGCATTCTATACTACGTTCACAGTCAGCTCCCTTTCTATAGTAAGGAAAACCTTTCCAGGGTTCTTATTTGCACCCTGGAAAGTTCAGTTCACCCCATTTATATTATCTTCATTCAATAGATATGAGTCCCAATTCAGCTCAAGATCTGAATAAAAACACTAAAATGTAAATGTCACACTGACTCATCTTTAGGTAGACCACAGAATCCTTTGTGCAAGAGAGAGGCATTACACCATTCACAGGCATACTTCTAACATATCTCCTAGGAGATCATTCCGCAAAGCATCCTTTTAATCATGGAAACATTGAAACTTGAGGTTCAAAGCCACATGTATTTTGACTACACCAATCCCAAGTGGACCAGCAGCAGCTCTCACAGTGCACTGAGCAGAGAAACTCACCTTGTCAATGAAGGAGGCAAATTGGTTGTTGAGTGACTTGATTTGCTCCCTTTCTCGAGACTTCACTTTTTGGATCTCAGGGTCTATCTCCACATTGAGGGGCTGAAGAAGGCTCTGGTTGATGGTGACTTCCTGTATGCCACCAGGGGGGCAGACAGGCCCAAAACCACCCCCATATCCACCACCCCCAAAGCCACCTCCACCAAAACCACCACCACCACCACCACTGCCAAAACCACCAAAGCCACCACCCCCGAAGCCACCGCCACCAAAGCCACCACCACCAAAGCCACCACCACCATAACCACCACCAAATCCACTACCACGTCCACCTCCTCTAGCCACACTGATGGAGATGCTTTTACTGCCACCAAGGTTAACAAGACTCCGACTTCCAAAACCACCACCAGCACCAAAGCTACCACCACCACCACCACCGCAGCTTGAAAATCTCCCACCACCTCCTCCACTGCGGCGTGTGGAGCTACTGGTGGTCCTGCGCTGGTAGTTGATTATCCCAGCAGAGCCGGAGCTGAAGCCCCCTCCACTTCGATACCCAGACCTGGAACTAAACTGCCGACTCATGTTGACTTAGAGAAAAGTAGGAGCAAGGTAGAGTAAGGGAAGGAGCTAAGCACTCCTCTACACCAAGCATAGAGACTTCCCCTTATATATAGAGAAAATTGGGCTCAGTCCTCCAGAGTCAGCGGAGATGCAGTGCCTCTCAAGGGTTTGGCTTGCCTGCAGCCATACAAGATTTTTACGAGCCTCAACAATACGATAAACACTACACACCTAGCTCCCAGGATGGGCTCTCAAAATTGCTGTGCATGCAAGATTGGTTCATGTGGTAATTATTATCAGACAAGATCTTCCTTCAAGCATTTGTGACTTTGGGAAAACAGGACCCCGCATCTAATACCTGGTGTTTCCTGGTAGGATTTCATAACCCCCATCACAAAGGCATGCAAGTTTCCATTCTTACCTTGCCCTTGTGAACTACTAAGCACACTCTCTCACCATGCACAGCAGGTGCAATTCCCCGTGCTTGGATCTCAGAAGGAGCTCTCTGGTCCATTTCTAAGATCTGCTTTCCAAACTCCAGAGCTCACTTAGTTACATCCTGACAGAGTAAGGGCTTTAATAACTAAAAGATTAAAAGGTCTTTTTATAAATATAAGGTTTATAAATATACATTGATTAATTAAAGGAAGAGAAGCTGTTGCTGAACAAGATGGATGGGTAGATGGTCCGGAAGGACTAGAAGGGAGAGACGTTTTTTGTTTTCTCTGTTTCTCAGTTGTTCTTTTTCTTCAGAGGCAGAGCAGGAGACAGACACCAGCAACAGAAAACAGGTGGCAATGGTCAGCATCCAAACCCCCGTGCATGAAAAAGCCCATGGAGCAGCAAGATGAGTAGACAGAAGCTCTGGTACAGTTTGTAAAGCACAGGGGTGGAGGTGAGGCTGGACAGGTGATTCAAGCCTCACACTGGACTATAAAGAGAGAGAAATAAATGCAGATTTGGAAGGGAGGACAATGAGAGGTGTCTGGAGAGCCTGATCTGAGAAGTTTAAATTGTTTCTGGAGGTAATAATAGTGATAATGATAATAGCTAACATGTATCAAAAACTGACCATGTACCAGGCACTGTTCTACATAGCACATATATATTAACTTGCTTAATTTTCACAACTTTGAGATAGATGCTATTTTCCTCCCATTTATAAAATGAGGAAACTGAGGCACAGGGGTTGAATAACCTATCAAGTCTACACAGTTGGCGTGGCTGGGATCTGAAGCAAGGATACCTAGCCATAGTGTGCAAGGCCCTAAACAGCACATTGTATGACAGCACAGCAGCCGAATTCAAGTCACCCTTCCTGCTGCTTGTGAAGCCAGACAACACGCGCAATGCCCCACCACAGAGGGCTCTGAGGGCGGAAGGCCTGTTTCATCACTCTGAATCCTCGGATCCTGGCACATGCAAGCACTTGGGAAATGCTTCTTCAGTTCACTCTGAGAAGGGGACTTTGGTGGTGCAGAGTTTAGTGAGGAGGTTTTTCTTCCATCCAAGTGGAAGAGCACCCGGCATGTGTTGCAATGGACCAGAAAACCTCAGGGGCCTTCCTGGAGAGCAGCACTTGATCAATATCAATGGATAATAGTGGCCTTGAGATCTGGACAGACCAGAACCCTGCACAGACTTTCATTTGAAGACTTCTTAGAAGCCTGGCATGCTCCCCAGGCTTGCACATAAACACAGAATTGAGGACTCAAAGGGGAGAAGCTAGCTCTAACTTCGGCTGGCTCAAAGCAACTCTGTAAGTGGCAAATCATAGATGTATATGGGAAGTCTCCACTATAGTGTGCAAGATCTATGGCAGAAAGGGAGCCTGTGAAGACCAGCTGGTCCCATTGCTCTGTGGCTCTGAACTGGGATGGCTGTGTCTGTCCTCTCCATTGTACTCTTCTCCATCAAGCCTGGTCCCTCTTCTCCTCCCACAGTTTTTACCCTATGCTCTCCTCCAGAAAGTGCTCCTCACCACTCCCCTGCTCCCCGTCTCCCTTGCCATCACCATGGCACTGCTTTCTGGAACTCTGTCCTAGCACTAAAATCCTTCGTCTGCTGAACCAACCATCTCTTTAGGGAATGAGTAATTCGGTCTTTTTGGGAACAATGGGGACTGGGACAGTCTCAGTGTGGTAATGACTGTTGCCTAATCATTTTCTGACAGGCAATCAAAATTATTTTAGTTCAGCATACTCCCTGATGAGACACATTGTTCTACACAGTTGATTCCTTCCAGCATTTTGGAGGAGTGTGAGTCTGTGTGTGCATGCATGTTTGTGTGCATGTGTGTGCCAGCCAAAAAACAAATCTTGGCAGTGATCCACACTCCCAACTTTGAACTAAGATACTGACATTCGGAAAAATCAAAGGTTTGGATGGTCAGGGAACTTGCAGGCAACTAGAGAGCTGCAAAATGTACTCCAGGTGCTCCTGTGAGAAGGGAGAAATGCAGGGCTGGGAGGAATAAGCGCTGTCAACCTCACCATAGCTTACATTTGCACAGCTCATCCCACCACATACACAAAGAGCATCCCCACGAGAGCCCTGAGAACTGGGCAGTCGAGCTGTTCTCAACCATTTTATGAAACAGAAAACTGATTCCAAGAGAGATTAAGTGGATTCTTCTAGACATTCCAACTAGGAAAAGACACAATTGGGATCAGAACCTGGGTTTTTTGATGTCAATTCAAGTGATCGTCCTCCTGAACTGGGTAAGAGGCTCAAAGAGAGGCAAGTGGAACTGGGCCCTGTCAATGAGTACACAGAGAATTACAGAATGTTCCCATCCATGGTGCCTCGGAGATCACACCATCTAACCTGCCTCACAGAGAAGTGAAAGCACAGGCCCAAAGAAGTAAAAATTTGTTAAAAAGTGTCCAAGTCATAAGTCAATTCCTGAGACTCTTCCCATTGCTGAATCAAACTCCTTTTCTTTTTCCACTGCCCACTTTCGAGGCAGCCCAACAGGGCTGGAGCTGCAGTGCCGCCAGACCAGGCCCGTCATCTGTGAGTCTCCAGGATCAGGGTGAGTGTGTGGGAAATTAAAAACCATGTGCAGGAAAGGCGTGAGCCACACACTCTCTCCTGGCTTACTTTCATACTGTGCATTCCTATAATAAAGACAATGAGAGAGAAAGAGACACTAACATCTACAGGCAGCAACTACGTGTTAGGAGCCACGTTGCAGTGAAATACCACACAAAGTCTGTGTGGTAGAAGCTCTTAGCCCCATTTTAAAGAAAAGGCAACTTAGGTTCATAGAGGTTGAAATATGTCCCCAAGGTCATCCGGCAGGTAACTGACAAGTCACGCTTGCCTCACTCCAGAGTCCAAACCTGCTGCCTCATGTGGGCTCCTTCTGTCATCGGCCTGCCTGCACCATCTGCACCTCCTATATCTTTCCCTGCTCACCTGCTCCCCTGGCTCACGCCTGGACTCCTTCACTCCCATGCTTTGCCCAGACTGTCCGACCCTCTTCTTCCCTTTCTATCCCTGTTTCTCTCTGTCTTCCAAGCCCACTTCTACTCTTCTCTTCTCTGAAAGGCCTTCTGGTTGCCTCGGCAACTTGCCACAAATCCCTACCCATAGCAAGCTCTGGGCCACCAACGATCTCAATTCCTGAGCATTTGGTCCTGAATCTGTTTTCAGTCCATCAGGCCTTGTGGGCAAATGCCTTCATCTCTTGCTCAAGCAGGCAGTGGACAGGTCCAGATCTCGTCTGCTCCAGGAAGTTTTCCTCGATTCACACCTGGCAAGTGCCCTGTTGATCTCTTTTCCCAAGCCCGATTGCTGCCAGCCTCAGTATATATTGATGCATTGATTGACTCATTTTCACACATGTGCTTGTGTGTTTCCTGGCCCCTCAATCACTCTGTAAGCCTTTTGAAAGCAAGACTAAGTCCCCTGTGTCTTTTGATGCCCTCCCAGCCTCCCACATGGCCCCTTATACTTGAGAGTTACCCCAGCAGTGTTGGATTACAGAGCACCAAAACACCTCCCACCCAAGGACTCACACACACACACACACACACACACACACACACACACTAGAACTGATCACTGAGATGAGGCTGCCAGGGGCTCGCTGTGGGGCATGGGCAGGAGCAGGTGTGGTGATGTTTTGAGAGATTTTTGTGGGATGGGACTGAAAAGAGTTGAGAGACATGCAATGACAAGCCACCCAGCCCTGAGGGACTCCACCGGGGACGTGGGAGAGGGAAATCCCAGGGGAGTGGAGAGAGCTGAGGCCTGGGCGGAGTGAAGAGAAATCAGACAGTGGGGAGGTGGGGTGAGATGTTGAAAGCAGCCGGGCAGCAGAGGAGGGGCCAAGGCTTCTTATGCAGGAGGGAAAGGTGCCGACCGAGGGGCAGCCCTGTTTAGGACAGACAGCAAAGAAGGAGGTCCCTGGGAGTCACTCACTACCAAGGCTGAGCAGAGCAGAGGCCAGGAAGGAGGAAACCAAAGACGAGCGTGGAGGAGCGAGGCAGTGGGGTTCCTCTTTCTTACTCTGCGGCATGGAGGCCTCCAGGCCTAGGCTTTGCTCCTGACTCTGCACTTCTATAGGCAGGTCACTGACCCTCTCTGAGCCTGTTTCCTTCCTCTGTAAAAAGGGGGCTTTATCTACTTTCCAGGGAAACTGAAGTATAGTAGAGGATAGATAAAGAAAAAAGGAAAGATTTTCTCTCACCCTTGCATTTGAAAAAAGCCAGAAGCTGATATAATAATTAGAAAAAAAAAAAAAAACTTTAGAGCAAGCCCCTGCTTTACTGGAAACAGTGAAAAGGCTGGAACAGGACATTTAAGCTCTTGACATGGACCCATTTCCCTCATCTTGTGAGGGAAAGCCTTAAGGAGTCCATGGATCTGCCCTAGGAAACCTAGGGGCCATCCCGTGGACGAAGGGATGCTGAGTGCACCTGAGGCTGGAGGGAGCTGGGGCCAGATGCAAGGAGCCTTTGTTGTCACTGCAGTGCCTGCTCTGCAGGGTTGGGAGACACAAACACTGAGGGCTGGCCACACGGGGCAGGTATGGAGGCCAGAATGCACACTTGGAACCCCCTGGAAGCCCTTCCAGGCTTGGGACTGGGCCACTTGGGATTGAGCCACTCCATGCTAGAAAAGCTCCCAACACCCCGAATTCCCAGCCAGCCCTGCAACAGAGCATTGCTCTGCCTGAAGACATCCTGTTTCCTGGACTGATCAGAAAGCTGATAAAACCAAGGCAACCTTGAAGAGGGACCTTCCAGCTCAGTGTCATGTGCAATATTTTGTTGGATTTGTTGCCCTGAGACCAAATTAATGAGCAAATGGTCATTAGTTTGAAGATGCATCCTGAGCCAAAGGGCTGGATAATTGAGAAGAGATGACATTTTCAAGAGACTCTTCCTTAGACCAGGAACTTTCCCAGCCCAGAAACGCACACCTTGTCCAAGGTCAGATGGAGTTAGAATTTTACTGAGTCAATGGTTGCTCCTCCAGTTCACCACGTCCTCAGATCTAAATCTGTGTAGATGAGAAGCTGGTGGAATTAAATTCATATTTCCAGAGCACCCCACCCTGCCACAGCCTCTCAGAGTGAGGAGCAGCTGGCAGCCTTTCCCTGGGACTCTCACCAACCCGGGTGCTTGCTCCCTCCTGCCAGCTTCTTGGTTTGATTCATGAATGGGCCCGCTTGGCTCTCCCTCTGAGTATCTGCCTTGTGGGAATGGCATTGATCAGGGGCAGAGATGGAGCACTTGTGGTCCCTGGAAGGACCGCAGACCCCCACACCTGATCTCCCCAACCCACTCCCAGGTACAGTGGGACTCAGGTGAGATAACACACATGTGGGCATTTCCTGCATGGTTTATAGAATTGATTGGTGTTTTCACCGGGGTGAGCTGAAAGTGAGAGACATTTTCTTCCGAGGGGATTTCTCATTGTCTCTGATGGAAATATTGTCTGTTTCAGGAAATCTCCTGCAGTGTCTTAGTGCCAGCCCTCTTTGTTTAGGTCCCTAGAGTTACTCCTTCTTGCACAGAACATCAAATCAAGACTTCTCATTTAGACGTTGAGATGTCTTCCTCTCCTCTCTGGTCTTTATTTCTCTTGCCCTGTGGAATCTTTGTTCCAATATTCTTCAGATTCAGGTACATAGTCCCCTCCATCTGTCCCCCAGGCCTCCATGACTGACAAAGTCAAGAATTCTGAAGGGAAAAGGCAGGACCACATTTTCTGGGAC
Source organism: Aotus nancymaae (assembly GCF_030222135.1). NCBI lineage: Eukaryota > Metazoa > Chordata > Mammalia > Primates > Aotidae > Aotus > Aotus nancymaae. The sequence goes on from NW_026988428.1 coordinate 36,501,743, forward strand.
AATCCCAACTTGTTCCCAGGAGAGGATGGGAAAGGTGAGCTGTGGTTGGTCTTACCCTTGCACTTTTTCTCAGAGTCAACCTAGATCCCCTTAGAATATCACACGCATGCATGATCCCAGGGATAATCAAACCCATGCCCTGTAATACACCCTGTGCTCCCAGAAAACTTAGCCTTATTTTACAATCCTGCCTAGGGCCCTTGGCCTCTTGTGACTTTAGCTTTTGCTAGTGTCTGACCTTATTCTTCCTGTATAACACAGAGAGTAGAATTTTTCTCAGGCTCCACCACGTGAACTCTTAGGACTGCAAAGATGTGAGATGCGTCCATACACATATCCCCACCCATCTTCACTCCCACCCTCAACCTCCTGCCAAACGGTTAGCCAATCTCTGCTTGAAACTTGATCACTCCCCAGGTAGCCTCTCCCATGTCAGGATCAATAGAAAGGTGCTTCTTATATTGAGCCAAATCTGCTGTAGCTTTCCGAAGGGATGTTGATGGAATTTGGATATAGGATTCATTCGAATAGGACACCAACCCATATCGATAAGACGTTGTGCTCCCAGGCACACCCCTCCAGAAGTCTTTGGGGGAGGGATGTGGCAGCTAACTGCAAACATCGTATCAACCCATAGTGATAAGACACTGTGTTCCCAAGCACACCCCTCTATTCTCTCTCAGAAATTTCTCCCCATCTCACCTATCTTAGCAGCAGGCCTGTCAGGGGATGGTCAGGAAAGGAAAATGTGGGCAGAGGGCCTGCCCACGTGTAGGGGAGAAGTCCACCTTTCAGGGACATGTGGCAGCTAACTGCAAAGACACTGCCTATCTGGGTGATCGGCTAGAGTCAGCCACTCTTCCTGTGGTCCCACTGAAGCTCTTCAAATCTTTGCGGTTAGCTGCCGCATCTGCCCCAGAGACTGCTCTCCAGGGCCTCTCATGGGTCCTCCTGTGGCCAGGCTTCTGATTCTCCACCACTGTTTTCCTGGTCACCCTCCTCTGAGTGGGCTCCTATTTATTAATGTCCTTGGAGCTCAGAGTCCCCAGAGTGATTTGACTTCTGAAGAGCATAAACAAGCTCTTGACGTGACTCTCTTCCTGATTCCCACGGCCGCCTCCAGCAGCCGCCACGCCCTCTGACTCACATCTCCTCATTTCCAGCTGGACACTCTGAAGTCGTTTTTACACCCATTGCTCTTCACCCATATCTTCCCTTCCTAGTCCTTGTGCTCTTGGCTCTTGACTGCAAGTGTGGGACACTGCATCTGTCTGCTCCCTCTCTCCTTCCCTTCGGGCAGCCTCTCTGCCCACCTTTCCCTTTCCTGACCGTCCCCTGACAGGCCTGCTGCCAGGACATGTGAGATGGGGAGAAACTTCCCAGAGAGAATGGAGGGGTGTGCCTGGGAACACAGTGCCTTATCAATATGGTTTGAAGTGATATTCAAATAAATCCCATATCCAAGTTTCATCAATGTCCCTTTGGGGAATGAGAAAGTATATCACATCCTTTATGTGACTCCTTTACATGGACTCAGAAATACCATGAGGTGATGGCTTAACTTGCTCCATTCTGAAATTTCTACATCTCTGTTTCCCTCAAGCCGTCGATTCAAGATGCCTCTGCCCATGACACCACTAGGTTTGTGGACCTCAGCCCCTTCCCTCCCCAGCTCAGTTTCTCCTGTCCAGCTGCTCCCCCTCACCCCCACACTCTCTCTTATTTTGAGTCTCTGAGCAGACTATTTCTCTGTTTGGAGGGCCCTTCCCTCGCCTCCTCACCCATGCCTCTCTTCCTCAGCCCTGTTCCATACCCAGTCTTCCAGGAGCCTGTTGGAACCAAACGTTCCTTCCCCAGCACTGGCACCTGCCATAGATCCCACTGTTCCTGTTTTGAGGGGTCTGCCTATATCATCAGGATAGGCCTTACTTCCACTCTCAGGCCAGGAGGTCCTTAGAAGCACACAGATTTATCTTCTCTCTGAATCTTCCCTCCACCCCCATAATATTTCATTTGAGTTGTGAGCAACTTAAGAGTCAGAAATATGTCCATTCAACATTGCATTCCCAGTGCCTAAGCCACTGTCTGCCACACAGTAGGAGCTTAATAAGTTCCCATTGAACAAATGTATAATTGACTTTGAATGATCAACCACTTGAAAGATTAATAAGATTATGTCTGCAAGATTCTTGAAGGCTGTGCATTACTTGTACAATAAAAAATAAGAAGAAATTTTAACTTCACAATTATGAATAATTTCAGAGGCCTGCAGAAATTCGAGAAGAAATGGGCCAGGTACCGTGGCTTACACCTGCAATTCCAGCACTTTGGGAGGCCAAGTTTGGAGGATCACCTGAGCCCAGGAGTTTGAGACCAGCCTTGGCAACGTGGTGAGACCCTGTCTTTATTCAGAAGAAAGAAGAAAATGAGAAGATGAAGACAAAGATCAGGATGAAGACAAACGTGAAGAGGAAGAAGAAGGAGAAGAAAAGGAAGGAGGAGAAAGAAGAGGGAAAGAAAAATAAGAAGGAAGAGGAGGAGGAAGAGGAGGAGAAGAGAGAAGAAAAGAGAAGAAGGAGGAGGAACAAGAGGAGGAGGAGGGAGAAGAGAAGGAAGGAGGAGGAGAAGGAGAAGAAAAAGAAATAATGCATCTCCTGACCAAACAGCGGTTTCAGATCACTGAAAAATTTATTACAGAAATAGCAGAAATGCCACCCCTTGACAGTACAACTTTGAATGAGGAAATGGTGAAGTCACACACAGAGCCTGAGAGACCCACACTGGGCCCATCCAATGCCCCGAGAGAATCATGCACTTGGAAGTTGTGTTAGGACTCAGCTAGCAAGTGAAGGTGACTCCAGATCTCAGAAGCAAAGCTACATTCCCTCTCTCAAGGCCTGTTAGTTGGCTGATACTTTCCTCTTCCTGGCCTCTCCAACACATTTCAAGCCTCTTTCATAAGATTCAAAATTAAGAGTCAAATTCTCAGGAAGCACCCACATCCACAGAGAACAGAAAGCAGGAGGGACTTGGAAAGTCTGGGAAAAGGCATTGAACTGCCTTGCAAAAAAAAAAAAAAAAAAAAAAAAAGGGCGGCTTCCAGACTGACTAGGGATTGGAACTCTTCCAAGACCCGAGTCAGATCCCTCAGACTCCTCAGGCCCCAGGCACCTGGATGAAACAGAGCTGGGTTGCATGTGCCCACCCAGTGGGGCAATTTTCAGAGTGGTTATGAAGCAGAGCTCAGAAAGGGTCAAGCTTCCAAAGAATGGAGCTGTCAGGAGGGAACAGATCAGAAGCAGAACATGCCTGCCTGTTCATCAACTCCCCCATCCACTGCTAAAACAGGCTTCCCTCTGGGCAAGGATTCGTGACCCCATGCTCTGAAATATTCCCACCTTGAGTTGTTTATACAGGGGAGAATGCTTCCTGAGACAGAGGTTCAGAATCAGGACAGCTGCCCACTTGATGTGGGCAGCAAATCTACACTCTCCATCAACATGACAGCACGTGGCTATGAACCAAGAGGCAGGAACAGGCCGCTGGTGCAGGGTTTTCTCTTATCAAGCTAGCTTGCCCTGCAAGCAGCAACTTCCCCCAAGGGGATCACCCTGTAGCCCCGGGGGGAGGGGGTGGATTCTTGTTCACAGAGCAGCCTAAGTGCAGCAAAGGGAGCCTGGGGCTGAGACATCAGTTCTCCATGACGCACCTTGTCTCTGCTCTACAGGCACTTTCCCTCCTTGCCAAACTAGATGCCTGGGTGTCTTTTAGCACTGGGGATCGATACCTAGCTGCAGTGGCTTGCGTTGGGGCATAAGGGCATTCTACCTGGAGGCAGAGGAGTGGTAACAATGACTTCTCCCTACCCTGCCCGCTCACACAGCCTCTGCCTCTAACTGGAATGTTTCTGCTCACCCTGAGCTACCAATCCTCCCAAAAAGGTGGGAGCAGGAACAGCGGCAGGGCCAGCGGAGCGGAGTCTGGGTGCGAATGTGCCTAGCTGTGACGCCGACTGCAAGCCAGTGCCCTCCAAAGAGAGAGCGGCTGTTTGGACTTACCCACCCTGCTTCCCCATTAGAGTCGAATTTATTGGCAAAATTGTTGAGACCCACCAAGAAAAGGGAACGAGAGGGGGTCGGGAAGGGCGTGGAGAGGAGGGGCTTGAGGAGAGGGGGGCGCGGGTGCAGGCGCGAGGTGTGGCCGGAGCGGAGCGAGGCCGCTACTCCAGGATCCGCCTGTGGGAGGTGTTGGTGGAGGTCTGGATGATCTGCACGCGCGAGGACCCGCGGCCGCTTCTGCTGCTCCCTCCGTAGGCCCCGCCACCGCTTCCGTAACCGCCTCCACTGCCTCCTCGTGAGCCGCCTCCGCCGTAACTTCTTCCGCCGCCCCCGCGGGAGCTGCCCCCGCCATAGCCCCCGCCGCTGCCGCCGCCGTAGCCTCCTGGGCCGTAGCTGCCGCCGCCTCCCGCGCCGCCGCTGATGCTCACCTGGCTGTTCTGCACCGCTGTGGGGAGAGGACCGTGCACCCGGAGTCAGAGGGACCGCGCAGGGCCCCCGCCTGCACCCGCCCCTGCACCTGCAGCCTCCTCCATCCTCGATCACCCGTGGCATCGACTTGCAAACCGATGCATTGAAAGTTGAAAGTGTTCCCACTTGAAAAGTATTCTTCACACTACAAAGGGATGCCAGGGTGCCTCTCAGCAACACATTTTCATTGTTTATTGAGTATGCACCCTAAAGAGTTCTAGCCACTGCTGATTCCTGGGCATCATAACAATTAAGCAGACCTGAAATCATAACCATTTATTTCGAATGAATTCTTCCAAGCTTTGCCATTACACTTACTTACTTTGATGTCTGTTGTACAGGACTGGAAACCAAAATGCCAGACTTTCAGTTCTTTGCTGGTCACCTCCCGCCCTCCCTCCACCCGGCACCGCCAGCCTCTCTCTGTCCCTGGGCTCTGCTACTTACAGATGCTCACGTGGCTCTGCAGCTCTCCTGACATCCTGTAAAACCAAAGCAAGGGTCAGCCAGACCTACAGGGCCTGGGGAGAGAAAGCAGTGGCCCAAGGACATCCAGAGCAGAGGTGTCCCCAAGCCTTAGGGAAATTTGTGTGCATAAGCAGAGGTCAGGAAGCCAGTGGGGCGGAGAGAATTTTCAGCGTTTTCATGAAGCCTTTTAGCATTGGGGTGAATACCCAGCTTCAGTGGCTTGGGTTGGGGTATAACGACATTCTACTTCAAGGAGGAGGAATGACTTCTCCCCACCCTGCCCACTCACACAGCCTCTGTCCCTAATTTGAATGTTTCTGTTCACCCTGGGCTACCAATCTTCCCAAAAAGATGGGGTTCATCTTTTCTCCAAGTTGCCAGTCCCACAGCTTTGTGGGTGCATATCAAGCCTTGGCCCCAGGAACACAGCTGCTGGACCCACCTGCTCTCCTCGCCCTCCAGCAGCTGGCGGTAGGTGGCGATCTCCACATCCAGGGACAGCTTGGCCCCCAGCATGGCCTGGTAGTCACGCAGCAGCCGGGCCAGCTCCTCCTTGGACTGCTGCAGGGCCTCCTCCAGGTCCTGCAGCTTCTGCCGCGCATCCTGGAGGGCCCGCTCACCTCTCTCCTCGGCATCCGAAATGAGCGAGTGCATCTGTTCGATCTGCTCCAGAGACAGTTGGAGACCATTTTGGGGTTGTGTTTCCAGAGCCCAATTTGGCCAGGTGTTGTGGGAGGCACAGGGCCTGGTCAGCCCTCCCTGAGCACCATCCTACCTGCTTCTTTATGCTGCTGATCTCTGCCTGCAGCCTTTGGACCGTGCGGTTGAGCTCTGCAATCTCCATCTTGCTGTTCTTCAGGTCATCTCCATGTCTCCCTGCTGTGATCTGGAGTTCTTGGTACTAGGGGCCAAAGGCAGCATCATGATCAGCATGTGCTGCCCATCACAAGCCCCTCCAGGAGGGAGGAGGTCTGGGCTGCTCTTCCCTAGGAGATTCCCACCCACCTTGAGCTGAAGTGGGCCTCACATACACACTCCAAGCTATACCAAACCTCCCTCACCCGAGCTGCAAACACATGTACACATGCACATCATGCCCAGCCTCCTGCTTTCCCATCAGTCTCTGGGCAGACTCTCATCCCAGCCAGACAAATCTGCTTTGTGATGCCCTTTCTACCTCCTTTTCACACATCTAAGCCTTCACGCTGCTCCTTACCCACACTGAGACTCCCTCACTCTTTCCACCCCGCCATACCTTCCAGGCTTTTTCCAGGATGATCTCCCTAGCAGTCAGGCAGGACCTCATGTGCTCAGAGGCCCTCCACCTGCTCCACATTCCGTCTCATTTCCCCTCCATCTCTGTTTCTGGGTTTGTATTGTCCCATCAATCAAAACTCCATCCCCAGGACAGGACTCTGAAGCGGGTGGGGGCAGCGTCAACTCGAGGGAATCTGCATTCTGCTGTTTTCACTGTTGGCCATCCACCTCCCAGTCTAACCCCAAAATCCATTCCACTCCAGAACACTGTCTGCAGGACAGTGGGACAGAGGTCAACCAGGATTGGAGTTGGCCACAGATCATCTAAAAGCCAATCATCAAGTGCTTGTTGTTCAGAATTCAGTGACTGGACTGTCAGCCAGGCCCTTTCAACCAGAGGCTTCACCATCCAAAAAGATCCAGGTCAGTTTATGGTAAAGAAGTAACCAACAATGTGCCTAGCAACTTAGCCACATAGAGGTTGATCTAAGAAGGGAGAGTGTAGTCTTACAGCATAATGCCAGGCTGTTAAAAATGTGGCAGATTGTTTAGTGTCACAGAAAGGTATCCATATGCGATAAGTAAAAGGGAAAGCACAGCCTGGCCAACATGGCGAAACACCATCTCTTCTAAAAATACAAAAATTAGCTTGGTGTGGTGGTGCGCCTGTAATCCCAGCTACTCCGGAGGCTGAGGCAGGAGAATCGCTTGGACCCAGGAGGCAAATGTTGTAGTGAGCCGAGATCGCTCCACTGCACTCCAGCCTGGGAGACAGAGCGAGACTCCATTTCAAAAAAAAAGAAAAGAAAGAGAGAGAAAAAACGTTTTTAAAAAGTATATTTTAATGGATAACATTATTTTAAAAAGAATAAAAATCATTCTAGTGGTGAGGGGAATGGGTTTGTAGACACACGCCCGAGTTTAATTAAGCTCTGGCTCTGCCATTTACTAGCTTCAAGGCCTTAGGGAAATTAAGTAATCTCAAACTCTATATTATCTATTCTAAAATGGTGATAATGAAATTCTTATCTCATTGGTTGTTGTAAGGATTAAATGAAATAATATGTATTATGTAAAGCACTTTGTGCAGTGCCTGACATATATGAGTTCTCAATAAACGTTTACTTTTAATTAAAAGTAATGGTAAGAACCTCAATTACTTTTGCACCAGCCTAATGGCAACGAAGAACTGGTAGAAGAGATACTAACATATTAATAGTGGTACTGAGAGATGGGTAATCTTTACATGTCATTTCTAGAATTTGTATAACAAACATATTTTACTTTAGAAATGAGAGAAAGACAATGCAATAAGAGAAAGACAATTCTGGGAAGAATCTGTTTTTCCGGGCGCCAGGTCTGGGGGCCACACCCACCTTGGTCTGGTACAGAGCTTCAGCCTCATCCTTGCTCCTCTGTGCAGTCAGCTCGTACTGGATCCGCACTGCATCAATGATGCTGTCCAGGTCCAGGGAGCGGTTATTGTCCATAGACAGGATGACATTGGTGTCACTGATGTGAGTCTGCATCTGAGACAACTCCTGCAAGGCATGGCGCACAGGCTGACTCCTTCCATTCTCCTCGGGGGGCCTCAGTTTTCCTCTGCTGCTCCCTCAAGGCTCTTGGAGGAAGCCAGAAGCCTGGACCAGGTAGTCTTGGGGAAACGCTCTTGAAATTGTTGTGTGCAATGAGAGATCATGGGGACAGTCTTAACTGCCTCCAGGGGGAAGGAAGGAGCCTGAACCCGGAGCCCTTCAGATACCATCTCTCCATCCCACCTCTCCTGCAGCCCCTACTCTGCCTTGCCCTGACTTGGCCGCCATCACAAGCTGGGCCCCTTGGCAGACATGCTTGCTCCTCAAAACCACATGGGCTCACCGAGGCAGTAGAATGGACTCCAGTTGGGGAACCACTTGGACTTCTGAGTCTTGGCTCTACCACTGACTAGCTAGGTAACCAAGCGAGTAATTTAGTCCCTCAGTGCCTTAGTTTTCCCATCTGTAGAATGGAGATACCCATAACATAAGCCTCTAACACAGCATCTGGCCCAGAGCAGGAACCCCCAAGTTAGACACAGGCAAAAGAGTGCTGAGTGACGGAGCGTTTGATCCCTCATCACTAAGGTCAGGATCCGCTCCCTGTAAGACTCACACTGTCACCTCCCACAGAGTTCCCTAACAGCTCCATCAACTCCCCAGAATTAATGAAGATTTCTGGTTGGTTTTGCCCCTATATGTCTTGTTGATTTCCCAGACAGATGGGAAGCCATGAACCAGGGACAGTTTCACCTCCACCTAACTCAGGATTCTCCCAGCCTTCCATCTCCATGACCCCAACCTGGGGATTCTGAGGACAGGGGTGGAGAGGATGGCTGACTCCAGGCCCACAGAGTCAGGGTACCTGGGGAGATGAGTCCCTAGTGGGTAGTGTTGAGTTTCAGGCCTCCCCTTACAGCCCATACTCCTTGTGAGATGTGAGAAAAGAAAGGGGGTTCTTATAAAGGCTTCACTCACCGTCAGAAATAAATGTTTCAAGAAATTGACCTCCCCAGTCAGAGTGTCCACCCTGGACTGCAGGTCCACTTTGCTCACATAAGCGGCATCCACATCCTGAATAACAGGCAGAAACAGTTTGACTTTATTGCCCGGGCATTCCCTGCCACCGGCTCACTGGGCGGCTCACACAAGTAGCAGAGCCACTCTGGGTTTATTTCCTTACTTAAAAAACTCATCATCTCTCTCAAATAAAGGACTCACAAGTCCCAGCTTTCCTGGCCAGGAGATGTGACACCAACTCCACATCCCAGTTAGTCACACCCAACACCCCAGGTCCTTCTCCATGTCCCAAGACCACAAATAACTAACACTCAAAAGTGTTTGTAGTCACAATAGCTAGTGTTTATTGACTGCTGGGGTGTGCAGGCACAATACTAAGAACTTATTAAGCATCATTTCATCCAAACTGGCCATTTCACTTAATTTCACTTTCAGGACCCCAGAGAGATAAGAACTCAAGGCTTCCTAAAGAGTCATTATCAGTGTGGGTTCCAGTGTAAGGGCTCTGCATTCAGGCATCACGCACGGCAAGCTGGCCCCAGAGGCCACCCTGCCCTTGTTACAGAGCATCCCACAGGGATTCCTCACTCCCCTCAGCCTCCTGGGTCCACAGCCACCCTTGGGATGCCTCTTTCCCTCACCTTCTTCAGGACGACAAAGTCATTCTCACTGCCAGTCCTCTTGTTGATTTCGTCCTCATACCTGTCGGGGGAGGCAAGGAACACAGACAGGCTGCAAGCTGACCTTGGCTGACTGAGGTTTCTCCTCTCAGCAGAAAGCTTGGACTTCCCCAAACCTTTGCTGTCCTGGACTCAGAGAACCCTGCTAAAGGTGCTGGCTGTCCATTGCCAGAGGCTGGCGCTCTCATGGATGAGAGCAGAGCCAACGAACTCCTGGGTCTCTGGGCCAACAGAGGGGACCTCAGGCCAACATGGAAAACCCAGAGCCACAGAGAATGTCCCTGGAATGTCTTTTTATTTTAATGTTTTACCTTTGTAAATGTGTCAAACTCATTCATTCTTTAAAATTGAGAACGTGAAATCACAACCACTTTTACTAATTTTTTTTTTTTTTTTTTTTTTTTGAGACAGAGTTTTACTCTTGCAGGCCAGGCTGGAGTGCAGCAGTGCAATCTCGGCTCACTGCAACATTTGCCTCCCAGGTTCAAGTGATTCTCCTGCCTCAGCCTCCCGAGTAGCTGAGACTACAGGCGCCCGCCACCACACCCAGCTAATTTTTTGTATTTCTAGTAGAGACGGGATTTCACTGTGTTGCCCAGGATGATCTTGATCTGACCTCATGACCCACCCGCCTTGGACTCCCAAAGTGCTGGGATTGCAGGCGTGAGCCACTGAGACCGGCCTTTACTAAATAATTTTAAAGAGAAAAAATTTAACCTATAATTCTGCACCCTGCCCCGCACCAGCACCTCCAGTGTGGATTTCATTGCTCCCTTGTTGACTCACACACACTTGGACCTCCACTGGCACGACACAGTAAGCCTGCCAAGGTGATGGGAGAGTAGCACCCTGTGCCCCACGTGGGGAAGCAGAGGGAGGGAGAGGCTCGGCTGCCTGCACAGCCCAGGAGCAGCTGATGTGGAATTCAACAACTCCTGTCACCCCTACTGTTTGTAGTCATAATAGCAAGTGTTTATTGACTGCTAGGGGTGTGCAGGCACAGGACTAAGAACTTATTAAACATCATTTCATTCAAACCGGCAGTTCTCAAAGTGTGGTCCCGAATCGACGAGCATCAGCATCACTTGGAAACGTGAGAAATAAAAACATTCTTGCCCCATCCCGGATCTGCTGAATGAAAAACTCGAGGGGCAGAGCCCAGCAATTTGATTCCAGCAAACTGAGGCATGCTCAAGTTTGAGAACCACAGATCTACCCACAACAATCCAACAAGGGAGGGTCTTGCTATTCCCACATCACTAATGTGAAAACCAGAGGCTAAAAAGATGAATTTGTGGGCAGCTAGTAAGTGGCAGAGCGCACACTGCAACTCAGGCTTATTTGGCTCCAACCTCCATGAAGCTATCCTGCCCCTCCCCACCCAATACTATTGACAGTGGGCCCCCAATATCATTCTACCTGGGTTGCCACATACAAAACAGCGCCTCCTGCAGTTGTGCAGTGGAAAGCCTGCATGCCCTGCCCTCCCCCCTCCCTGCCACACCCTTACACATAAACACTGAAGCAGAGTGTCTTGCCCCTGTGACCAGTTTCCGGCCATGCTTCTTCTCCCCTGCTTTGCCCTGCCTGGAGTCTCACTTGCTCTTGTAGTCCTCCACGACATCCTGCATGCTCCCGACCTCCGTGTTCTGGCGCATCCGCTCCGCATTGAGAAAATCCACCTGCCTCTGCAGGTCACCGATGTAGCTCTCCAAGAGCGGCTCCAGGTTGTTGGTCCGAGTTGAGGTGTTCACCTGCTGCAGCAACTCCCATTTTGTTTGTAGGACCTGGTTCTGCTGCTCCAGGAATCGCACCTAAGAGCAAGAGACCCCAGTCCACCCCAGGCCAGGGGTCAGAGCAGCTCCCCGATAAGTAGCGAGATCCATAGCCCCACAACACATCCAGACCTCAGAGAATCAGGATGGCCCCTCCAAAGATCAGAGAGCTTCCTTTTCTCTGGGATCGAGACTCACAGAGGGCGATGTGGTTTCTGACAGTCAATGGCTGTAAGGTCAACTTGCCTAAAATTGACACTAAACTCGCTCTGGTTTTAAAGGTAAATCGCCCGCAACAGTGTGCCTTCATTTACATCACAGAGCGCTCAGCCTCCACACTCAATTTATCCATGCCAACCTAAGGAAATGGTGTTTCGGAGCATCTGAGACACTGGCAAGCCCAAGGTCTCCTTTCACTTTGTGGTCAAAATGCTTTATGTGATAGAGGAGAGGAAGAAAGAAGAGAGGAGGATCAATTTGGCTTAGAACATCAAGCGAATTCCTGAGCAAACTTGCTTGGGTGCCCCTGCCCTGCAGCCGCCACCACCGCTGCTGTCTGCCAAGATGTTTGTCAGGAAAGTAACTCATTTAAATACTTTTATAATTAAGACAGAATTTTAAGGCAAATGTTCTCATTTTTTTTTTAAGTCTAATACGTTCAAGTGCCCCAAAGTGAGGACTTTGGGTTTTCAGGTGTTTGAGGACTACCCACTTTTTTATTTCCCGGGAAATGGAGAGTGGACACCACCCGGTATTTTCACCTCCTCTTCTCCCAAAACTGTGGATACGAAGGTCAGATATGGGGTCCAGTGAGGTGACCGGCTGTGCAAAGTGCATGGCTTGTCCTTCACATGGTAATGACCAGCAAGCGTCCACCTTTCCTTTGCTGGTTACATGCTGTGGAGCCTCCGCTCCAATGCCCTGACGGTGGTCAGTAGAAGCAGTGGTGCAGCCTCTGGATTCTGCTCGGGTGCACACGGGAGCGCACACACAAAAACACACACCCTCCACAATCTGATTCCTTTATACCAGTGCCTCCCCGGGCACGTGCAAAGGGGCAAACCCGCTGCTTTGTGTGGTCAGAATGGAACCCTGAAGACACTCCCTTCCTATGTGACACTAATGAGGGTCCCCCAAGTTCCCCGGCCCTTGAGACTCTGCCCGTCTGAGGGGCCAACGCTAGTTAGCTCCCTTTGGATTCTGACTCTAGGCTGGAAAATGTTTGCAGACAACACCATCTCCCATGGCTCATTTTTGTTAGCCTTATCAAAGCAAGAGATTAGGCAAGCAGCTCTCCCAGGCTTGTCAGCAGAGCTTACAACACCATGAGAAAATCCTGCCACTCTCTATTTTTACTCTGTGGTGGCACTCCCAGGGAGTGGAGAAAACCATTCGGAACTCATTCACTGTGCTCAGTGGCAGTGGCGTTGTAGGGACCAAAAGAAAGAATCTTGTGGTCCCGTGGAGAGTCTCCACATAAAACAATGAGGGAGCAGTGAGACAACTCTGAGTGCGCTGGCTGTAGCCCAGGTACCTACCCGCAATATCCCAGGAGCTCATAGAAGACATTGTGGTTCCCATCAGGCCACCCAAACTGCAAATGCAGAGTCTGGCTACAGGGAGTACCTTAACCACAGGACAATCAGTGAAAGCCATTGTGTTTTTTTCCCAGGTTCCTCAAAACACTCCTGGTCTGTGTCCCACCAGCAAAACTCAAGGGCAGCTCAGCTAGCACAGATGGGATGAAGCATGCCGCTGAGCTGCCTTCTCACCCACCCTCTACTTCAGTGGCCTCCCCTGCACAGGGACCTCCCAGTGCCCTCCCCTGCACAGGGACCTCCCAGTGCCCCCAGCATCCCAGTTCTTCCCAACTCTGCCCAGCAAACTCCTACTCACCCTTAGCCCTCAGTTGAGATGGCACCCCACCAGTGTGTCCCTTTGGCAGCCCCTTGTTCCTTCCCTTTCTAGATCCTCTGAGACCTGCCGTCATGTGGCAGTGTGTGAGCATCTGTGTCCCAGGCTGCACTGGGACCCCATGAGGGCAGGCCTATGTCTACTTTGTTCTTCAGAGGACACAGTGGACCCACGGACACACAACACCCAACACAGAGAAGACAAAAAGTGCTGTGCACTCATGAAGTGCTGAGGTTTTAGAATTGCCTGCTGCTGTGGGCTCTCCAGGCCACTCGCCACCCCTGGCATAGAGGCCTAAGGGTCAGCTGAGCAAGGCCAGACCAGTGTCCAGGGGGAAAAGCTGGGCCCCTCCTTTCCTTCCTGAGGCCCTGTCCCCTTGTCACTGGTTCTAGAAAGCCTTTGGCTCCATATTCACTCTCTGAGCACCCAGCCCTGACCCCTGAGGGGCTGACCCAATTTGTCATCCAGCAACTATTTATTGAGCATTTCTCATGTGCCAGGCACTATTCTGGGTGCTAGGGATTCGGTAATAAACAAAACAGACAAAATCCCTGCTTTCTACGAGTTCATATTCTATTTAGAGGATAACTGTAACAAAATAATCATGCAAAAAACACAGTGCCTCACAGGGCTACAGGGACTATGGAGTAACACAGGGCTGAGGCATAGGAACGCAGAGCTGATGGTCAAGAAGGACCCCATTGAAACTGTAGCATCTGAGCAAAGACCCATAGGAGGTGAGAGAGGAAGCTGGGCCTCTCTTTGAGGGGAAGAGTTCCAAGCAGAGGGAACAGCAAGTGCAAAGACCTGGAGACAGAACTGAGCCTTGGATGCTGGTGAGCGAGAGGAGAGCAGGAGAGGAGGCAGAGGGGCACAGGATACTGCAGACAGCAATGAGTTGGCAGCCTGGGGCTATTTTCCAGGCCTCACTCTGCTCGCTAGCCATTGCAGCCTGAAAGCGGTTCCACCCAGGGAGGGCAATGTGATTTGATTCCACAAATGCAAGTGCAGGGTTAGCAGCAGCTGTGAGTTGAAGGGCAGATAATATAGGGCCTTGTATGATGTGGGCTTTTCTTCCAATTGAGACAAGAAGGCATTGAAGGGTTCCAGTGGAAGAGCCGTGTGACAAGCTTATAAAGGACGGCTCTGCTGCAGAGTCAAGAATAGGCTATACAGGGTCAAGGGCGAAAGTAAGAAGACTAGTTTGGAAAGCAGAGTCAGAAGTCACCTGTCATAGAAGGCTTCTCCCTTCCAGCGAAGCCACAGCCCACCTGGCTGAGGAGCCTCTCCTCACAGTCATCATAGGCCATGCCCTTAGAAGGACAGGAGGCCAAGATCTCTTGCACGTTAGCCTCTGCCCTCTGCCCCATGCTATACAACTGGTAGACACCCTGTTCATGGCAGGGGCCATCATCGGATGAGCCTCAGGAGGTCAGTTGCCAGTGGCCTCTGGTCATTTCCCAGCCTTCTCTTCTCCTTGCTCCTCTCTTGGCCCAGCCGTGACCTCCCAGTAGCGACTCCTTGCTCCAGTGAAACCCTCTGACCTCTGCCTGTGCCTGAAGTGTGGTGATACTTAGCCAAATATCCCATGCAGCATGATCAGAAGTCACGAGAGCACACTGCTGTGTTGTGCTCCTTTTCAGTAGCCTCTGGGCCTCAGCACAATCACCCTCCTCCACCCGCTCACACACTGCCCCATCCCCAGCATCTGCCCAGGTATCAGAGGTCTGCCCTGCCACCCAGCATGGCCTCTGGCCACAGCTACCCTGCAGTCAGGCCACAGGTCAAGCTCTGGCCTCAGCACTGAACTCCTGTGGGGACTGAGGGCAAGTCACTGAGTGTGCAAGCAGCCCTGGTGCTCCATGGGGTTTCCCACTGCATCCCTGAAGGCAAAGTTCATCCTGGGGAGGTACCAGTGACCACTATGCCTCAACCTCCAGACAAAACGAGATGTTAGGGTCGGTCTTCACCATGGCTAGTTCACCAGTCTCTGCTGCTGCTTGGTACCTAATTTGAAGTTTCAATGGGGAACTAGGGACAGGGGCTTCTGTGTCCCCATCTGGCCCATCCTTGGCCCTTGATGAGCTAAAAGGGAGAACTCAGACAGAACCCCGTATTGCATGCTATTGGCTTTAGCCCAGAGAGATACCCACCACCGGGGCATTCACAGTGCCCTGTCTGCTTCTCCTGCCCTGGCTCTGTGGCTTTATCTCCACTTCTCTCCTGCGCCCCCTGGTATGCCATTTTCTCCAGGAATTGTAACCGTTTGAAATTCTCTACAGGTGTCACACGTTCGTGCCTCCTGGTCCTTCTGCCTGAAAATCCCCTCTGCCCTAAGAACACATTTAACTCTTCCCCGACCTTCCAGACTTAGCAGGCAGAGACCCTCCTTTGAACTACCATGGCCCAGAGAGTACTACCCCTATTCACACACGTCCCACACACTGTTGTAATTCTCTCCCCTTTAGATGTGGGCTCCTTGGTGGTAGGACCTGTGTCCTAGTCACCTGTAGCACTTGGCACAGTGTCTGGCCTATCTAGAAAATATTTGTGGGCTGGATGGGTGGATGGATGCATGGGCAGATAGTTGGGTGGATTAATGGATGAGTGAATGAACGAATAACTGTGTGTGTGTGTAAATGGATTGTGTGGATGGGTGGGTGGGTGGATGGATGGATGAATAGATTGAAGAATGAGTGAACGGATGGATGAGTATGTGTGTGTGTGTGTGTGTGTAAATGTATTGTGTGGATGGGTATGGATGGATAGATGGGTGCGTGGGTGGATGGGTGGATGGAAAATTAACAATTGTGAATGAGAATGAGGGTACTACACCATGTATCCATTGAGTATTTTTACACTGCTTATCTCCTTTCCTGCCAAAAGGAAATGATAGAATTAAATCCCCGCAAAAAGATAAATTGAAGCCCAAATGAGGTAAATTATTTCCTAAGGTCCCAGGTATCACCACCAAGCTGAAGCAGCACGATGTGGTGAGAAGTGGCAGGGTGCAATCCCTCTCAGTCATTGGTCAGTGACTAAAGACCCTCCCTGCCCCTGTGGTGCTCACCTTGTCAATGAAGGAGGCAAACTTGTTGTTGAGAACCACAAGCTGTTCCCGCTCCTGGGTCTTGATCCTCTGAATTTCCGGGTCCACCTCCAGGTGAAGTGGCTCTAGGAGACTCTGGTTAACAGTCACCTCTTGGATGCCCCCAGGAGGACAAGAAGGACCAAATCCCCCAAGCCCAAAATTGCTAGCCCCAAATCCAGCACCCCCAGAACCACCTCCTCCAAAGCCACCACCTCCAAAGCCACCCCCTCCAAAGCCACAAGCCCCAATGCTGCCAACCCCAAAGCCTCTGCCCCCTCCAAATCCTCCTGATCCCCAACCCTGGCGGAAACCACTGGCGCTCCTCCCCACTAGATTAATGGAGATGCTTTTACTGCCACCCAGATTGTAGAGGCTCCTAGAGCCAAACCCCCTTCCATGGCTCCCATATCCGCCACCACCGCACCTCCCTTGAGCATGACATACAGAACCCACAGCCCGACTCCCACCACCAGAGGCTGCAGAAGAGCTGGCACTATAAACCCGCCTGCTTCTTGAGCTAAACGCGGACTGAGAACTAAATTGGCGGCTCATGGTTGCTGGAGCATCCAGAGAAGCAGACAAGAGAAAGAGTCTGGCAGGAAGGAGGCAGAGACCAGAGAGGAAAGGAGCTCTGACTCTTTTGGAAGGGATCTGGCTCCATCTCTATATATACACACACACATTGCTGGGCTGGGCACCTTTAGAATCCTGAAAGGGGAGTATTAATGTTTAGTTTGCCTGCCAGCAACATCTGTTTAAAACCTCACACCTATGAGTTGCAGGAATTAGATTGCAGACAAACTTCCCCAACTCGATCATTTATCATTCATCTCCTGCCATTTAGAGATCAGAGTGCAACAATCTCTCAGGATCTTGTTGCTGGGAACTCCTATACAGATTTCCCCCCCAAGTCATCAGTTCATCTCTTCCTAAGGAACTCCACCATTGAGTTGTTTGTTTCTAGGGTGTGCCTGGGAGATCTGGGGCAAAGTTAGATGGTGTCTAGAGACTTCAGGACCACAGCTGGGACAAAGGTGGAGATACTTTCTGTCATAGCATTGTCCCGGTGGGGCAAAAGTTTTGTTCCAATCTCCCCACACACTGCTTCTGCTCCCTGCAACTGTCATCACCATGCGCACCCCAAGTGTTATCACATGCAAGTGCAGTATTGTGGCCACTGAGTACAAGTGGAGGCCCACGGATTCTGCCAAGGTCATTCATGTTGTACGTTGCTTAATAAGCCTCAGACTCCTCAAACACAAGACCACACCAGGTCCTTCAGCACCAAAAGTCTGCGGCTGAGATTTGTTGAGCATCTACCAGTACCTAATACTGTCTTCTAGACCGGAAGACAGACCATCCCTAACTATCTCTCTTTCTGTTTTATCATTTCTGGTCCTTTATAGGTAATACTTTTGTAAAATAGAATTAAATGAATTACCTCTTAAAGACAATTTAAAATATATGTGTGTATATATATATATATATATATAAAATCTCCTTTCCTGCCAAAAGGAAATGATAGAATTAAATCCCTGCAAAAAGACAAATTGAAGCCCAAATGAGGTAAATTATTTCCTAAAGTCCCAGGACATATATATATATATATATATATATATATATACACACACACACAAAATCCAAACCCCAATTTTCTTAATTTTTAGATTCAGCAAACAAAACATTGTTTAACTGCTAAAAATAGCAACAGTAATAATAAATTTCTAAATGGTTACTCTCAAATTCTGTGCTTACCACAAGGCAATAACAAAGCGCCGCAGACCTGCGGTGATCTGTGCCCACAGTTTGACAAGCACTTCCCAGACAGCATCCTGGGGGGAAGCTCACTCATTGAGCATCAGCATCTGCCAAAAAAAAAAAAAAAAAAAAAAAAAAAAATGTGTGTTTTCCCTCTGGACTCAAGTAGCTGTGGCTTTCATCCAAAGTGTAATCATAATTTTTTTAACTTGGGGAAGAAATGCCCACCCTCAGAAAAATGGCTAAGTGATGGCTTGCCCAGTTGGATACAATAATTTGAAATATTCTTGTTGGTGACTATGCAGCAGTTGGGCCATATGTGATACTATGTACCATGTTAAAGGGAAAGGGTAGACTACATGATGGAGTCTATGCTGTGAACTCATAAGAATTAAGAATGCAGATAAGTCCAGGCACAATAGCTCATTCCTGTAATCCAGCACTGTGGGAGGTCAAGGAGACGGATCACTTGAGCCCAGGAGTTCAAAACCAGCCTGGGCAATATGGTGAAATCCCATCTCTACTAAAAATACAAAAAATTAACCAGGTATGGTAGCACATGCTTATAGTCCCAGATCCCAGGGGTCGGGGGGCTGAGGCAGGTGGGTTGCTTGAGCCTGGGAAGTGAAGGCTGCAGTGAGCCCTGATTGTGCCACTGCACTCCAGCCTGGGCAACAGAGTGAGACCCTCTCTCAAAAAAATAAATAAATGAGACAGACTTTCAAAGTAACTAGAAAGTGAGTTGATTTATTTAGAGACTGTGGGAGGAGTTTTCCTAGTTGCTTTTGTTTTTGTTTTTGTTTTTTGAGACGGAGTCTCTCACTGTTGCCCAGTCTGGAGTACAGTGGTACAATCTCGGCTCCATGTAACCTCCTCCTTCTGGGTTGAAGTGATTCTCCCGTCTCAGCCTCCCAAGTAACTGGGATTACAGGTGCCCACGACCATTCCTGGCTAATTTTTTATATTTTTAGTAGAGACGGGGTTTCACCATGTTGGCCAGGCTGGTCTAGAACTCCTGACTTCAGGTGATCCACGCCCCACCCCCGCCGACGCCTCGCAAAGTGCTGGGATTACAGGCATGAGCTACCTCGCCCGGCTGAATTTTTCTTGTATTTTAAATGTCCTTTTCCTTTATGTTCATTGCCATAAATATTTTTGTAAAAGTTGTGGCAGGGCTGGGTGCGGTGGCTCACGCCTGTAATCCTAGCACTTTGGGAGGCCGAGGCAGGTGGATCACGAGGTCAGGAGTTCAAGACCAGCCTGACTAACATGGTGAAACCCTGTCTCTACTAAAACTACAAAAATTAGCTGGGCATGATGGCAGGCGCCTGTAATCCCAGCTACTCAGGAGGTTGAGGCAGGAGAATCGCTTGAAACCAGAAGGCGGAAGTTGCAGTGAGCTGAGATCACACCATTGTACTCCAGCTTGGGCCAAAGAGTGAAACTCCGTCACAAAAAAAAAAAAAAAGTTGTGGCAGAAATCCCGATAGAGGAGAGGAAGAACAGGTGGTAGAAACAAGAGCTGTGTGGGGAGCCACAGCGAGAAGTCATCCTAGGGCAGGGAAAGGCTCCGAGGGCAGCTCCAAGCTTCCGCACCCTCTTCTCATGAACCTCTGCATTCCGTACTCAGTATCTGTTTAGTGGGTCATCCAGGAGACACTGTGGGATAGAGGAGAGACTGAGTCTCAAATTTATAGGCAGAATCCCTGCTGCTTGCTGACTGTGTAATCCTAGGCAAGCTGCCTACTCTAGAGTCTCAGACACTTAAGGAACCAAAGGGTCTATTTCTCAAGGATTCAAAGCTATAGGTCACATGGGGAGAAAAAAAGCACAGAGCACTGGAATCACTAAACAAGCAGAAATAGCTGCTCACAGAACCTGGTAGGATGACAGCTGCCCTGCTTTGCCTGAGATTTTCAGTACTTAAACCAAGATAGTCCTAGGCAAATCAGAACAGTTGGTCACCCTAGTCCTAGGCACCTATGGTCCGCACAACCCTACTCCTAACCCCAAGGTAGGAGAGGGAAGCAAGGGCCTAACCCCCAACACAGAGTGAAAGGAGAGAACCAGTAGGAGCAGAGGAAGGAAAAGGAGGTGAAGCTTGGGAATGGTGAGGGTTAGTGTAAGAAAGCTGCCTGAAAGCCAGGATTCTGAGTCAGGCATCAGAAAAGAGGCAGAGAGAACAGAGCAAGGGAAAGAAGCAGGGATCTGGCCAAGAAAGTGGGGGTTATAATGGAGAAGGGACAGTAGGTCCCAGACAGGAAACAGCAGTGCTATGGTGAACAGATCCTTGAGTTGGGCATCTTGAAACCCAGCTCTGACTCCTGCCTCTGCCCCTTCCTAGCCCCATGGCTTGGACACTTGATTCCTTGAACCTCAGTTTCCTGGCCTCTAAATAAAGAAGACAGTAGCCAGCTGGGTGCAGTGGCTCACACCTGTAACCCCAGCACTTTTGGAGGCGGAAGTGGGTGGATCACCTGAGGTCAGGAGTTTGAGACCAGCCTGGCCAACATGGTGAAACGTCGTCTGTACTAAAAATACAAAAATCACCCAGATGTGATGGTGCACACCTGTAATCCCAGCTACTCGGGAGGTTAAGGCAGGAGAATCACTTGTACCCAGGAGGCAGAGGTTGCAGTGAGTCGAGATGGCACCACTGCACTCCAGCCTGGGCAACAGAGGGAGACTCCATCTCAAAATACATATATACACAAAATAGCAACTTTGCAGAGTGATTGTGATGACTAGCTAAGATCAAATATGGAAGAGCACTTTGTAAACCCCAAGGAGTCATAAAAGTGGGGTCCCTTCTGTCACCCCTTCCTGTGAACCCACCTCCCTCTCTCCAGCTGTACCACTCACTTTCAACCCCACCTCCCCTTCATGATGAATGCATACAATTAACCCCTTCGCATCTGTCTCTACTGCCACCTAAACAAAATGGGACTGCCATTGGGATGAAACTTCTTGGACCAGGAGCCCCTTTTCTCCCACAAAGATGCCTATGGAACTGCTGGGCAGAGTGGGCCAATAACAAAGGCCTACCTGCCCGAGTTAAAGTGAAGACACATGGACAGCTGGGAGAAGCAAGAGCTTGGGCCCCACAATTAACTGCCCCTGGAGTAAAGCCCAGCTCCCCCATGTACAGTTTTGTGATTGAACTAACCACTGAGTTCCCTGAACCCTACTCATCTGACCCCTAAATATAACAGAACACTTGAAGACAACAAATATTTGAAAAGGCTTGCTCTTATGAGTAGTGGTACTGTGTGACTATGGCTGTAGCATAGAGACCTAGAGTGCGACGAGAGTGTTTAGAAAGAGAAGCAGCTAGAGAAGTCTTCACAGAAACAAAGGCCAGTTCAAGCTCACCTTGAAGGAAGTGCTGCAGGCCAGTAGGGAGGGTGCTCTGTGGTAGGGCCTGGGACTGGGAAGGACCAGAGAAACTGCTTGTGCCAAGACCTAGAGGAAGGAATGGGCACATGAGGGGGTGGGATGGGTGAGCCATGAAGAGGCCCCCTTGCCTCGAGGGAGGAACTGGGAAACCCCGAGGCCTGAGATTGGCTTGGGTCACAGAGGCTACAAGCAATGTTTTTGAGTGGAATTTGTTCAACACTCACCCAGGTTTCTATATTCTCTCATGCTGCATATGAGAGGCCATTTCCATTCCATTCCATTGTGATAAAATAAAAAAGGAAGTCCCAGACAGCGGAGTTTAGAAAGCTTCTTTGATCTCCGGCTATGATCAGCTTTCAGCATCCAACGCCTACACCCTAGTCTCCCTCCCGCCAGCTGATGGCCCCTGTGGGGCTGCTGCCATTGCTTGAAGGGCTTGGGAGGGGATGAGGGGCACCCTCACTAACTGAGCTTTTGGTGGAGGGTGATGGCTATTCTCTACTTCCTCAGAAGAAAAGAAAATTGACTTAAAGTGAAGCATGAGAGATTTTGCTTGTCTCAAAAGAAATGTTTAAACTCAGATCAATATTAGTGGGTAAATAATGTTCCCAGGACAAATCACCATTCCTAAAAGAAACTCCTCAGCTGGTTAGACTGTAGAGAGCAGCGGTTTCTAAACTCATTCACATTGGAATCACCTAGAAAGCTTCAAAATCACTGGTGCCTGGGCCCATCCCTAAGGGGTGGAGTTTAACTGGTCTGGGGCTATGGTCTGGACTTCAGAAATATTAAAAGGTGGTTTTAATGTGCAGCAAGTTTGGGGACGACTGGCCAGAGGAAACAGAAGAACAAATGAAATGGCCTCTTGAGATGCCATTCAGTATTAGGACACAGATAGGACTAATGATCATATAATAATCGTGAACCTCACCATTGCTTTCCAGGGACCATGCACTGTGCTGAGTCTATAATATGGAAGGTCTCGTGAAATCTAAACACCACCATCATAAGGAAGATATTCTTACTGTGATGTTCATTTTGCAAATGGAGAAAGTGAGACTTGGAAAGAGAATCTCATCCAAGAATACACTAATGAAAGTAGTGGGATGGAGATTTGAACCCAGGCATTCCCCCTTTGGAACCTATATGTATTGCAGAAGAGATGGGGTCCTTGGAGACAGATGTGCCTGCTTCCTCCTCTCCCCACCTGCCATCTTAAAAGGAAAGTAGGAAGTTAGTTAAAAGCTCCGGCTCACCCAGCCCGTCTCCCAGTTACTGAAACAGGGCTGCCAAGAGGGTGAGGCCCAGAGCAACTATCAGCCACCTGGATCACAGTTCCAGACAGCAGCAAGAAGCAGGGTTCAGAAGAGCTGCTGGTGTGACCGGCAGGAGCAGCTCCCAAAGCTCTATTCCCCACCTCACCCTACATCTCTCAGGGTCTGGGGGTGGATATCACAGAGGTGTGGCAGGGGCATGGGGCTGGGGAGGGGAGGGAGAAAGAAGGGAGGGGAGGGAGACTCTCACTCACCAGTCCTCACCCAGGAGGGAGTGGAGAACTACAGCCCTGGTCTAGGAATGAGGGCCTTTAATCTCCTTGAAATGAGAGCCTTTTGACCTGTCCATACAGGGAGGCAGTGATGTGACACATATCAGGGAGAGCAACCTCTTGGGACTGAGCAGAAGCTCCAAGCCTTGGCTTCCCCGTCCTCAGCCCACTCTTCTCCCTGCATAAGGAGCATCACACAAACATATGATGGAGAGTATCAGCCAGTCCTTCATTTTACAAGGCAGAAACGGGTACAAAGACAGGTACTTGGCCAAAATTACCCCAGAAAGTTGGTGGTACAGATAGAATTAGAGCTTGGCTACCCTCCCCCCGATTCAGAAAGAATAAAGAGGCCTATGGGAAATTCCCAGGTGCCTCTGTGCTCCTGTAGCCTGGGAGAGATGGATATAGGGGTGTTCCACCTTCAATCTCTAACAAGCCCTGCATGCAGGGATGGGAAGGTGGTGCCAGGCACACAGGAACATCCCTGGTGAATCCTCTGATTTCTGGGATGGGGTGGGTGTTTGGAGCAACAACTAGGGCCTTAAGCTCCTCCTGAGGCCCAAAACTAGTCTAGATGCCACCACTGACATACAGCCCTTTAACTAGACTCTCAGGATCTGCCTAGAACATAAGGATGGGGCAGTCTCCTTCCTTCTCATCAAACCCAATGGGTGCTCTTGGGCCTGGATATTGTCTAGAGGCCTCACTAAGGGCAGCTTGCAAATTCCCATGGCAAAGGTCCAGAGACAATATTGTGCCAAGCAGGTCAAGGATCTTCCATCCAACATGCTGGAAGTCATGACTATTTATACAACCATTTATCCATAAGTTGGCAACTTTCTCTTGTCTCTGAAGTAAAGGGAGCAGCTAGGCAGGTGTAGGCCCAAAGGAAAATAAAGCTACAGGTTAGACTTGGATTGAATTCCAAAAGAAACAATGAGGTCCCGGCAGAGGAATGGCACTGTCTGGGCAGAGAACGCTTCTATATGTTGGATCAAAGAGGACTGGCCAGTCTCAAGGTTACAGGGCTAGTTAGTGGTGGGGTGGGACCAGCATCCCAAGTCCCTGAGGGTGATATGAGACCTGCAGTCAATTCCAGGTTCTTGTCTCACTTGACCATGGTGGGAGAGATTACAGTGCTATATAACACAAGGAATTTGCAGTGTGTTATTATTCTCTTCAATCAAAGAATAGACAGGTTCCTGAAACATTGGTCATAATTAGTAATGACGCTTTACAGAGCTCTAACAAATGTGTCATGAATTAAACAGATGACATGATTCCATCCACACAACTGCATTTTACTGATGACTTTGGGTGAGGGGTCAAGAGGGTGGTCAAGCAGCCTGCTCAAGGTCACACAGTCCTGGTAAGCAGTGGGCCCAGATTACACCTGGCAGCCTGGTTCCAAAGCCTGAGAGTTTGTCGCTGTACTATCTTACCTTCTGCTTTATGGGGCAATTTAGGAGGGGTTTGCGGTTAGTCCTGCTGGAGTTTGAATCCTGGTGCCATCCCTTCTAGTTGCATGACCCCAGATGAGTTCATTAGTCTCTCTGTGCTTCAGTTTCCTCTTTTGTGAAGCAGAGGCCATAACACTGCCTACCTCACAAGGCTGCCTTCCCACCCCTGCACCCCTGTGGATTAGATGCTTAATTCCAAAAAAGTTCAGCACATGCCAGGCAAATAACAAGAGAGCATCAACTTTAGCAATTATTATATTATTACAAAAGCAAATGTTTATTAACCAAACTGTATTTTCCATCCAGCTTCCCTTAAATTAGAAAGTCACAATGGTCAGGAAACCATGGCCCTGTGATATATTGTAAGTCATACAAAAGAGGCAGACAAGCTTATCTTTAATCACCTATTTAAAGGAACATGGCAATTTACTGATGAGTTTGAAACAAGTCATACGTATCTCCTCTGTCATTAAGCTAAAGGGCAATCTCTCCAAGATGCATTCACTCCTTAGGAGGTACACGTAGGCTCGCTTTTTCTTGTTCATTTAGAGAACTTGTTCATCGTAGGGAACATTTCATTATAACTGAAATTTTGTACTCTTTAACTGATGTCTCCCCATTTCTCCAAGCATGTCAAGGCTCTTCCATCCAACATGCTGGACCCCTGACAACCACCCTTCACTCCGTTTCTGAGTTTTACTGTCTTAGATTCCACATATAAGTGAGATTCTACAATATTTGTCTTTTTTTTTTTTTTTTGGCAGGGTAAGTTCTTGCTGTTGCCTCGCCTGAAATGTTCACTGCACCTCCCCATCCTGGGTTCAAGCAATTCTCGTACCTCAACTTCCCAAGTAGCTGGGATCACAGGCACGTGCCACCACACCCGGCTAAAGTATCGTCTTTCAATGTCTGGCTTATTTCACTCAGCATAATGTCTTTCATTTGTCTATGGTATTGCAAATGACAATATTTCTTCCTTTGTACAGCTAAGTAATATCCCATTGTGTATATATTCTACATTTTATTTATCCATTTATCTTTCGACACTTAGGTTGATTTCCTAACTTGGCTATTGCGGATAAAGTTGCAGTGAACATGGGGGTGCAGATACCTCTTCAAGATGGCAGTTTAATTTCCCTTGGATATATACTCAGATGTGGGGTTGCTGGCTTACATGATAGTTTCATTTTTAATATTTTGAGGAACCTCCATACTGTTTTCCATCATGGCAGTAACTGTACCAATTTACCTTCCCACCAACAGTGTACAAGTGTTCAACATCACTAACCATCAGAGAAATGCAAATCAAAACCACGAGGAGACATTACTTCACACCTGTTAGGATGGCTATATCAAAAAGATAAAGGAAGAATAAGGGCGTGGAGAAAAGAGAATCCTTGGACAGTGGGCTTGTTTTTCAGAGGTGAGACCACAGCTCCTCCCAGGGCAAGCTGCAGTGAACAGTCCCCGGGCTTCCTGCTCTCTGATTTAGGCTATTTCAGATAAGTGTTTCACCCTAGAGCTGGAACATCCTCTGTTGAAGCTGTAGCTGTGTGTTGTTTTTCTAGTGTGGTGAGCCTTCAGCTATCTCTCTCGGCTTTTTGTGTACTTAGCTAAGAGTTTCTGTGATCACGATAAGGATTGTCTCTTTCTCACTTTCTCCGGCAACCTTCCTCAGCCCTCCACGCTAGGGAGCATTTTACCAGGACGGCTGTCACGCATGTACACCTTTGCATGTTTGCTCATCTTTTACTTCTCCCACACGAGTGCCCCTAATTTGCAAGGGTCCCCCCGCCACCGGGCACTGAACCTGTGTTCTATCCAAGTACTCCTGGATCTGCCTGGATTCTGTGTCTCATCTGGGGTAGGGGTAGGGATGAGGGTTGGGGGTGACCTGTTACCAGACCATCTGAAGTTCTTTGTTCTCATAACTCTCAGTATTTGAAGGCTCCACCCCACATCTTATCAAATATGTTAACATACATCCTCGACATATACAACTTTTGCCATAAGCATTTGAATTGTTATAATTGCTTCTGAAAATGTTTGACTACCAGCAACACCTTTGATTATAATTAGCTGCAATTACTGGAGAATGTCATACATATTTCAAATTACTAGAAAAGCAAGGAAATCTAACCTACAACTTTTTTCAGATATAATGAAATGTTTATGAATTCAAATCTGAACAATTAGGAAGGTTGATGTACATCATCCATAGTATCTCTTGGATGAAAAGGGACCTGCCCCTCCAGCTGGGGGACTCTCAGTACTTCCTCCCCAGAGTTCCTCTCCCAGCTCAGATCAGAGCTCTGTGTGTGAAGGGGACTGAATGACCCACTGGCCACAAAGAAAGTCTTAACGACCTGGAATCCAGAATGAAAATTCTGCCATGATGTCTGAAACACAATGCACTTTATTGAAGATTGTACAGACAGAGAATTCCTTTCTTGAAGCCAAGATGGGACAAGTACCAGTCATGGGAAATCAAAGCTCCGGCAAGAAGTGAGGACGGGGGAGGCCCTGCCTACAGGGAGGGGAAAGGGCTGATTGAGACTGTCCCATAAGGCAGTGGGACATTGGCTGAGGTGGGGGCACAAGCGGTGACATGGCCCAGCTCCTGGGCACCGCCTTGTGTGGGTGGATGGTTTTTCAGATTTTGTCTATTTAGAGATAGAGTCTCGCCCAGTTGCCCAGGTTGGAGTGCAGTGGTGCAATGCAGCCTCGAACTCCTGGACTCAAGTGATCCTCCCGCCTCAGCCTCCCAAAGTGCTGGGATTACAGGCATGAATCCTTCCCGGCAACTTTCAGCTGCGACACCAGCAGTCTGGGAAGGTGGGGCCCCGGGACACAGATCAGAAGCAGAGGAAGGAAGGGGCCCCGCGAGGGGTGCGGGAGAGCTCAGAGCTGGGAGTGCAGGAGGCCCAAGGGGGCTGGGGTCCGAGGACGCCTCTGGCGCCTGCTGGGTTCCGAATTTGTGACGGGACCGCCGGCTCTGGGAGGAGCTTAGTGAGACTTGGGCCGCGCTGCTGCTGCCGCCGCCACCCCAGCTGACTGCGCAGGAGCCCCCGTGCCAGAGAAGCCCGGGAGCCCGAGAGGCCTCGGCGCACCGCGAAGCTCCCGCTGGAGCCCCAGCCGCTGCGGCCCTTGCTGCCTGCGCGGGCCCCGGCTTCGGCTCCTCCTCTCAGGGCGCAGCCGCCGCCGGTGCTGCTATGAACAGTCTCTGCAAAGAGGGTCGGGGTCAGGGAGCCTGGCAGTGTCCGCGGCACGCCAGCCCCTCCCGCAGTCCCGGCCGCAGGTCTTCCCCGCAAGGCGTGGGGAGGACAGGCTTCAAGGAGGGGTGGGGAGATTGGCTCCTCCGAAACCGCCAGCCACAGCTCTTCCAGCCTGCAGGCGGGATGGCCTGTCACCAGGCTGGCCCGCGGCTTGAGAAACTGCATTCCAAGGCCTCCAGCCCCTCCCCGGAGAAAGAACCTGATACTCACCAACGCTCACGGAACTCTGGCACTTCCCAGACACCCTGTGGGGAAGACCAGACAGTGCGCTCAGTTTCTCCCTCTCCCTAAATGGCCTTCCTTAGGTCAACAGCAAGGAGAGCCTTGGTCCCCCACCCCGACTCCTTCCTGATGGATGCAGAGAGTGAAAAATAGGCTGGATGGGGGCTCAAAAAATCATAAAACGCATTCCTCTTTCTATTGGGTACGGTTAAAGTGTACTCTTTCCACTTACATCTCCCAAAGAGATACAGACCTGAGGATACCGAACATTTCTGGACCCACCCACCCTCTCCCCCTCCTCGGGATACTATTCATTTAGCAAAAGTATTTTGATCCCATATGGGCCAGAGCCCTATACCCATGTGCCACGGGAACCCACTCTTCAAAAACTTTCAGTTAAGGCAGTAATAAAGAAATGGCCTAGAAATAACATTTACGTCTACGACCCTCCATCTTTAGCTATACACTTTATAGCTAAAACATAGGGCAGTGCCCCAGATAAGGCGCTAAAGTGTTCATATGGCACAGGAAGCACGGCTTTCTAGGTGTGACAGCATCTCCCAGCCCTGAACAAGAGGCTGTGCCTGCCAATGGCCACCACACCTCCCACAGCACACACAGCCCCCACACCTGGCAGCACGCTCAGGCAGGAAAGCCCCAGGCCTCTGGCCTCCTGGGAACCAGATGGACTCTCACCTTCACTCCTCGCCTTCCAGGAAGGTCTGGTAGGTGACGATCTCCACGTCCAGGGCCAGCTTGACACTCATCAGTGCCTGGTACTCAGGAAACAGCAAGGCCAGGTCTTCCTTGGCCTGCTGCAGTGCAGACTTGAGGTCCTGAAGCCCGGCATTGGCGTCCCTGAGGGCCATCTCCTCACGCTGCTCTGCATCGGCGGTGGTCGTCTGCAGCTTGGCGTTCTGAGTGTGGGGAGTCAGGAGTCCAATTTAGATTCAAGTGTCATTCACTGAGGACCCGTCCTGTTTGCTTGGTGTTTGCATGTGTGTTACTTGATGTTGGGCAAGTGAGGAAACCCCAGGCCCAGGGGTTAAGGGCTACACAGCTGGTCGGCAGATTAGCCTGGGCTTGGATCTGGGTCCTAGCACACACCAGAGAGTGGGGTTAGAAACACCTGGCTTCAAGGGGCTATACCAATTCAGCAGGAGCCAGACCCTTCCTGTGTGTCTCTCCTTTTTTATGAGAAATAACTGAGCATCTTCTGAAAACTTCCCTCCTCCAGGAAGTCTTTGTGAATTAGCAGAGAAACCTTCTCTCTGCCTTAGCCCATCTAGATGTGGGCTTCCTTTGTTACTCCCCCAATTCAGTCTTCACACAGTCAACTTATTTCTCCAACCACCCAATCATGTCTGTACTCAGTTTCTATCCCATATCAACCTTCGAGCTCCAGGGAGGCAGAAACTAAATCCACGTAACAATCTTAGTTCAGCAGTAGCTCAGCACTGCCCCCAGTAAATCTTAGTGTGCGTGAGTGTGGGGCATGATTTTGCTTTGTGTAGGTGCTGGGCCTGAGCGTCATGATGCAAGCAGAAGCACACAGCCCTGGTCATGTGCTCTTCCTCCTCATCCCCAGCTGTTCTTCATGCTCTTGATCTCCACCCGCAGCCTCTGGATCATGCCGTTGAGCTCCATGATCTCGCTCTTGGTGTTCCTCAGGTCACCCCCATGAGCGCTGGCCATGGTCTGCACCTCCCCCAACTGTGTCCAGAAAAGTCACACTTTCAGAAAAGGGGTCCTATAGATCACCTGCTGCAACACCTTCATACCGCAAATGGAAAACCCAGACCACAGGCGTGTACCGACCCAGTGCTCTCTCCCTGCCTCAGAGGTCCTACATCTATGTGAGCTACTGTTTGTTGAGCAGTCGCTGTGCACCAGACCCTCTGTTTTATCTCGTTCATCCACACAACAACTTGATGAGAAAGGCATTATTATCTCCATCTTATACAAAGGGAAAACTGAGGCCGGGCTTAGTGGCTCACAGCTGTAATCCCAACACTTTGGGAGGCCAAGATGGGCAGATCACCGGAGGCTGGGAGTTCAAGATCAGCCTGACCAACATGGAGAAACCCCATCTCTAAAAATACAAAATTATCCAGACGTGGTGGCGGGCACTTGTAATCCCAGCTACTCAGGAGGCTGAGGCAGGACAATTGCTTAACGTTGCAGTGGTGGGAGGTTGTGGTGAGCTGAGCTCTCGCCATTGCACTCCAGCCTGGGCAACAAGAGCAAAATTCCATCTCAAAAAAATAAAAATAAACAAAGGGAAAACTGAGACTTAGATTGCCTGACTTCCATGACCAAAGTCATCCAGCTATGGAGTGACAGTATGGGCACTTGAATGCAAACATCCCAGATGCTGGAGCCAGCTTCTTTCTTAACCACCAGAAAATCCAGGGGAAGGGTCAGATGTAAATGGACCAACTCTGCCTGATTCAGATTTTGGGAATGGGAGGGAAATATACAGAATTCCCTGGGCCTGTGGAGTTAGACTTTGCCCATCACCCTCCCTTGGCTGTTTCAGATACCGGCTTGAACACCTCAGTGTGATGAAACCAGAAGCACACGTAGATGCAGAGCCTCTGTGAAGGAGAAGTAGAAGAGTTTCTAACATGAAATGACAATAAAGGGGATGCAGCGAGAGGGATTTAGTTGAAGAATTTCTCAGCCTTGGCACTATTAACATTTTGGGCAGAGAGTTCTTTTTGCAGAAGGCGGTATCCTGTGCATTATAAGATGTTTACAGCATCCCTGGCCTCTACCCACTAGATGCCAGTTAGCATCCCCCACCCCACTTTTAGGTGTGACAACCAAAAATGCCTGCAAATATTTCCAGATGTCCCATGGGGGGAAATGCACAAAGGGCAAGTTCTCGGCCACAGGAGCACCTAGAACTGGGGTCTAAGAGGCCTTGGAGGGAGAGCTGCAGGGGAGGGGAGAGGAGTCACGCTGACAAGGACAGGAATGAACACGGCTGGAAAAGAAATCAAGGTCACCGCTGACTGCCCTAGGAGAGAGTGAGCAGAGAGAGGGGCTGAGGCCAGCCTGGGCCGGGTGGAGGTGGCTGAGGCCACCTGCACCAGGCCAGAAAGACCATCAGCTTTTCCTCTTCCAAACTTGTACAAGGAAAATGAATCCAAGATTCCCAAGGTCCCCTTCCCTCAGCTCACATGAAACACCACCTCTGTCACCTAGGAAGCTCAGATCCTTACCAGTAAAATTTAGGAATAACAAGGGCTTCTTCTTAAGGCTGTTAGGGGAATAATATTTGGAAGAAGTTCTGTGTGGCATGAAATGTTACTCACTTTTGTAACATTTACCTCTACTTAGCTTTGGCAGCAAAGACTACCTTTGATGGCGCCAATCCTGACAGCACAAACCAAGGCTGGAAAATGAGCCTCTGCAGAAGCCAGCCCTTTTAAAATGATTCTTGCCTTTCCTCTTCTAACCTGATCTCCAATTCCCTCTGAGGCATGCTTCTCCAAGAACCCCTCCCTCATGGATCTCACCTTCTCCCCTTTGCTCAGACCTGACTTCCTAGCTGCTCAGCACCTCCTTCTTCCTTTGCCAAGTCAGTGGAGGGAAGGCCAGTTCAAAGCAGTGACCCACCAAGCCTCAGGACAGCTCCTGATCCACCAAGTCACACAAGACCCTCAAGTAAACTGGATGAGAATGAACTCAGTGGAGAGAGAGAGAGAAGCAAAACATACCATAAATTCACACCAACACACACACAGAGATAGACCCATCACAGAACCACAGGCAGCCCCACAAGGATGCACACACTCATCACA
This sequence comes from Aotus nancymaae, assembly GCF_030222135.1. Classification (NCBI taxonomy): domain Eukaryota; kingdom Metazoa; phylum Chordata; class Mammalia; order Primates; family Aotidae; genus Aotus; species Aotus nancymaae. Next base: position 36,533,478 of record NW_026988428.1, read on the forward strand.
ATTCCCTGCCCAGGACACTCTTTCCATGCAGCCTTTCATGCCACAGGTGGGCATCATCCTCCTCACTACCTTCAAAACCTTGGTGCCTGCCCTATCCCCCAGGGCCTTGATTCTTGCTCAAAGCTTCTTGCTGACCTAAGAAACTAAGATACGGCAGCTGGATCCAAATAGGGGCACAGACTGAGAGGAGACCCAGGTCCCAACTCAACTCAGCCACTGAGTCTTCCCCTTGAGGAGCCTCAGCTTCCTCCTCTGCACAATGAGGACTTCAGACTTGAGCGGGGGATTCACATTGGACCTACTGAAGCCCCAGGGTGCAAAGGAGGTATGAGTGGTAGAAAGGGGTGCAGTGGGCAGTGTTCTGGTCTCATCACCATGACCATCCTGACACCTCCACACTGATCTCTTAAATAAAAGACTGCTGTTTAAAAACAATTTGGAACCCCCGGGCCCATTGCCATCTAGGTGACTTCCCGTGCTGATGGTGGGGGTTAGCAACATGACACATGAAACTGCTGTCTGTGCTCACATGGGTTGATCCTGACTCCAAAATCCAAATCGTGTTTTGGTTTCCAAGTGTGGCCTATGCTGTTGTCAAGAGAGGCCCCAGGAGCAAATGAGGAAAGGTCTCCTACCATCCTCCTGTGCCCCACTTGCCATTTTAAATCCTTGCTATTGAAGGGGAACTCTACAGAACAATTCACTGGTTTCCAACCCATAACCGCTGCCAATGACCTTGGCCTAGTCTGAATATGCAAAGAAGTCAGTTAGCATTTTATCATCAAGAACAAATCCTGAAGAGATTGGAGTGGAAGTTTGGAGGCTCTGATGAGGACCCATCCCAAATCCCTTTCATTAGCAGTGGCAAATCCCACTAATCCCCCACACCTGCAAACTAGAAAAGCCCAGCTATTCTCCTCTGTTGCCTCTTCAAAAAAAAATTAGAGTGCACTGCTAGCCAGGGAGTCACCAACACTAGAATTAGCCCAGATGGACCTTTTCTGGGGGTGAGGCCACAGGGGCCCCAGGAGAGACGCTGGGCCCTGCACTCCCTCCTCTCCATGGCCATGGCTATGCCTTCCAGTCTGCCACATGACCGAGGCCCCTCTGCTCTGGGGCAGCTGCACCCTCACCAGTGGGGTCCAAGGGCAGAGGAACAATCGCATCTGCCATCAGGCAGTCCCAGCTTCTCAGGAAAACGGGGTCCTTGAATGCAGCACTCAGGGCTGAGGCCAGAGCTTCACAATACCCAGCATGGCAGCTGGCAGATGATGCTGGGCCAGGGAGGGCAGTGGGGGAGAGCAGAGCTGGGACACGGCTGTGTGCGTGGGAGCCTCCAAGGGGAGCACATGGATGGGGCCCTGGGGCAGGCTGGGCGAGAGCCAGGAGGACCTCAGCTCTAGTTCCCTGGGCAGAACATCCCGCCCTGTGCCCTGCAGTCAAAGAGGAATCTGTTCCATAAGAAATTGTTGGTTTGGTTTGGTTTTGTCTTGAACAGAGTCTCACTCTATCACTCAGGCTGGAGTGCAGTGGTTCGATCTCCACTCACTACAACCTCTGGGTTCAAGCGATTCTCTTGCTTCAGCCTCCCAAGTAGCTGGGATTACAGGCACCCACCACCACGCCCAGCTAATTTTTGTATTTTTGTAGAGATGGGGTTTCACCATGTTGGCCAGGCTGGTCTCAAACTCTGGACCTCAGGTGATTCACCCACCTCGGTCTCCCAAAGTGCTAGGATTAGAGGTGTGAGACATCAGACCTGGCCAGAAACTGTCCTTCAATACCAGGTGAATCTCGCTGAAGAGGGCCAGCCTTGTGGCATCTGAAACTCAGGAAAGAAGGTCTTGGGCCAGGCTGCTGCAGCTCGAAACTTGGCCCAGCCCGGAAGGAGAGGGCCCAGAGAGTGAGGCGGCCTCTTCAATATGCCCAGACCTACCCACCCCAGGAGGCCCACAGAGCAGTGACATAGAAAGCACCCTGGACAGCAGCAAGAGCCCCAAGTTCCAGGCTCTAGGTTCCTCTGGGCCTCCTTTTAGCCCATTGTAAAGTGGAGCTGATAAACTTCTGCTCTGCCTGTTGAGCCTCTACTCCTGAGCCTGTGGAGAGCCAGGTGAGTGAAGTACAGCAAGGACCTTATACACTAGAAAGCAGGAGCGCCGCGGGAACTGAGGGAACGCAATGGCAGCAGGGAGTCAGGCCACAGAATGCTGCCCAGGTAGCAGGCTCTAAATTGACACTTACAGACTTTTTTCAACCTTCATCACAATCCTCTAGCTCTTTTTTTTACAGATGAGGGAAAGTGAGGCTCGGGAATTAAACAACTTTTCCAGGGGCCCACAGCCAGTAAGTGGCAGAGCCAGGCCTCCAGTTCAGTTTCTGTCCCAGTCTGGAGCACATGCTATGAACTGAGACATATACGGCTCAGGGCTCTGGAAAGGTTCCTTGTGCGGGCACCCACAGGAGGTCCTGTGTCTGTTCCTGCCCAGAGCTCAGCTTATAGAACAAACCTTGACTCTGAGCAATTGACTTGTATTTGATCATGTTTGCAAAGTGGTGTGGAACTGATGGAAAAGGCACACACAGGACTCTGGGTTTCTCTAAGCACAGGCCTTGGAAGGGCACTTTGCATGGTTTTGCAGCAAAGGAGATGGTTTGTGTTGCCCAGCTTGCTCCTTCCTCAGCAGGATCAAGGGCGTGATTTTGCAAGATAATGGGCCAGGAAAGGGCCACAGTCCACACCTAAAACTCTTTCCCTTCCACCTTTAACCAGCTCATTTAGGAACCAGCCTAAGTCCCGGCCCCACCATGGTAACCATATGACCATATGACCAGCCTGGCCCCTAAGCTTTCCTGTCCTCAAGCTCCTGGAACACTCATTGTCCCTACAGTGTCTATAAGTCAAATGAAAACACCTTACTTCTCCTCAACCGGTGAGGAAGCCCTGGGAGGGCAGGCCCCATACCCGGCACATACACCCACCCAGCACCCAGCCAACCTTGTACAATTCAGAACGTTCTTGGTTCCTAAAAAAGCCAAGCCGTAGCCTCACAAGCACTTAATAGCATCTGGCATTTGTGGAGTGTCTTGAACTTGTTAAAGTCCTTTCATTTATCTGCCCTGACAGACCAATGGGCAAACATGCCACACACAGACACACACCCTCTGTGACTCACAGACAAAATACGTTCATACAACCTGTGGCCCCAAATGAAAATGACAAAAGCATTAAGCGTCAAGTGGGTTTAAAACTGAAGCAGTCAGAAAGTAGAAGCCATCTCAACCTAACCACTGGCTCTGGTTTCTGCCAAGAAGCATGAAAATTAGAGCAGGCATCTAGAGTCGGGCATAATAGGTGCTCCTGCCCTCTGTTCAGAGAATCCGGGAAGGAGTGTTCAGAAGGGTTTCCCCTAGGACTTCCCTCCAAGAGATATAACATTGACCAGTATCCATTTAGTCATCAGTCATTCAATCACTCAGCAACGATTTGTGGAGGCAGCAGGCTTCCCAATAGACGACAGTGACGCACAAAATACAGTTCGTGGTCTGTAGGAGCCTACAGTTTTGTTGAAGGAAACAGGAATGTAAATAACACCTTAGAGCACATTGGAGTCAGTGTTATTGACAGTAGGTCAAAGTACTACGAGTGTGAGAGGAAGAAGGGCTACTGAAGGCATCACAGAGGAGGTAGTTTTGAGTGGGGTATTGAGGGATGAGTAGGAGCGGGCCCAGTGGGTGGACAATTCAAAAAAGACACCACTGGTAGAGAGGGGGAAATGTAATGTGCTGGAGAAATGTTGATAGGGGATCCCACAAGTTCAGGGTAGGCGTCACAAAGGAGGAGGAGAGATGATAGGGAGGAGCTGGAGGTGTAGGCTGAAACTTACTGCAATGGTGTCTCTGTGCTATGCTGCAGATTTGGAACTTTGCTCTATGGGCAGCTGCACATCAGGACCACCAGGCAGCTTTTAAAAATCTAGATCCTCAAGTCTTACTTCTGGTCTTCTGAATCAGAATCTTAGGGAGCATGGCCTGGGCACCTGGATTTTTCCTTTAATTCTGATGGACTAAGTCCCAGAATGTAAGCAACTTTACTAAAGGAGAAAATGCCCCCATTTTTATAAAAGGCTAGGAGAGGGGTAAGAGTCACTTGTCTTCACACAGGACATAGAGTTGGATCTAGTCCCAGGGCTGGGCCAAGCACTCGGCTCTAGATGGAGGTACAAATGCTGCTGATCGGGAAGCACCACTTCCCAATCAGCAGGGACTCAAAGGGGCAGGGGGATACGGAGCACATCGTTAAGAACACAAAAAGGCAGGCGAGCACGGTGGCTCACGCCTGTAATCCCAGCACTTTGGAAGGTTGAGGCAGATGGCTCACCTGAGGTTGGAAATTTGAGACCAGACCAACCAACATGGAGAAACCCCATCTCTACTAAAAATACAAAATTAGCCATGTTTGGTGGTGCACGCCTGTAATCCCAGCTACTCAGGAGGCTGAAAAAGGAGAATCACTTGAACCCAGGAGGCAGAGGTTGTGGTGAGCTGAGATCGCACCATTGTACTCCAGCCTGGGCAACAAGAGTGAAACTCTGTCAAAAAAAGAAAAAAAGAACATGAAAAGGCAAACCACAGACTAGGGCAAAATATTTGCAACGCATATGCCTGATGGGTTTCAGCAAGATTATGATCAGCCAGGGAAGCCAGACACAAAAGAATACATCTTGCATGATTGCATTCCTGTGAAGCCCTAAACTTGGCATAACTAACCTACAGTGACAGAAAGCAAGCCTCAGCCTAGCGCTGGGGATTGGCAGGTGATTGACTGCAAAGGAGCAGGAAGAGCATTTTGGAAGATGTTCTATGTTTTGGTTGTGATCATGGTCATACAGGGATTTACATTTGTAAAAACTCATGGAACTGTACTCTGAAAATGGGTGCATTGTTGCTGTATGCAAATTGTACCTTAACGAAGTTTTTTAAAAAGGGACCGGAAGAGGAGGCAGGCTGGACAGGATAGTCATGTTCAAGACAGCGTGAGCTCTGCACTGTTCTGTGGAATAGATATTCCCAGGAACTTTACTGCATTTGTGTGTCCCTATGTTCACCAGACTGTAAGTCCCTTAAGGAGGCATCCATGTCACCTCTGTGGCCACCACCCCCACAGTATATGGACCAGATTGGTGCTGGATGAAATTTAAATAAAGTATGAGTGAAACTAGAGTAGGCAAACTCACCCAGGTAGCATGAAAAGAACAGAGCAAAAAAGGAGGAACCCAGGGAAACATCCATTTTTTAATATTTTTCATTTTATTTTTAACTACAGAATATTTCAATCATACTGAAAACAATATAGCAAACACCAGCGTGTTCACCACCAAGATTAAGCAGATTTATATCTCTTTTCATATTTTAAATGTTATAAAACCCCCAGAGTGAAAAGCCAAACAGTAGAGCTTTTAGAAGAAATCAGAGAATATCTCCATGGCCTTGAGAGTATAGACAGGATTCTTAAACAGGACACAAAAAAACGCCACACAAAAGGAAAATATGATGAATTTGAAGAGGTAAAATTTGAATAAGTAATTCTGTTTGTCAAGTTGCTTAATTAAGAGAGTGCAAAAACCACCCCAGAGTGGGAGAAGATATTAATAATTTACATATCTGACAAAGGACTCATATTCAGAACATATAAAGAATGCCTATAAATTAATAAGAAAAAGACAGACAACCCCATCAATAGAAAAATGTTCAAAAGACAGAACCAAAGAGCGGCGGCTCAAGCCTGTAATCCCAGTACTTTGGGAGGCCGAGGCAGGTGGATCATGAGGTCAGGAGCTCAAGACCAGCCTGGCCAACATGGTGAAACACCATCTGAACTAAAAATACAAAAATGAGCTGGGCATGGTGGCAGGTGCCTGTAACCCCAGCTACTCGGGAGGCTGAGACAGGGAATTGCCTGAACCAGAGAAGGAGAAGTTGCAGTGAGCCGAGATCATGCCACTGCACTCCAGCCTGTCATGCAGTGTGAGACTCCATCTCAAAAAAAGAAAAAAAACAAAGAAAGAAAGAAAGAAAGAAAGAGAGAGAGAGAGAGAAAGGAGGGAAGGAGGAGAGAGACAGAAAGAGAAAGAAAGAGAGAAAGAAGGAAGGGAAGAAGGAAGGAAGAAACAAAGGAAGGAAGGAAGGAAAGAGGAGCTGTACATCATTAGCCACTATGGGACATGCAAATTAAAACCACAAAGATACATAACAGTCCCCATCCAGAAAAGTTAAAATACAAAAGAAAGAAAATACCTAGTGTCAGTGAGAACTGCCCTGCCTTCCTGGAGCTACTGTGGGAACTGTCTGGAGTATCCACTAAAGCCTCTGCTGTTGTGGCCAGCCACCCCAGAATCCATCGTGCTGGCGTTGTGAACCACAGCTACAAGGAGACAGCTGTCACCCCTCTGCCCCGTGAGGTGCCGGAAGGTGGTGAGACAAGGATGTAGAGAAGGTGGAGGTGCCTGGGGGTAAGGGATGGGGAATGAGAAATGCAGGAGTATTAGAAGGCAAGGTGGCCACAGTACGAGGTGAGCAGGTGAGCTCAGCTATGGCAGAGTCAGACATAAGGTGCCCCCCATCATGGCATAGGCCGCAGCAGCACCTCTCCCAGAGCGTGAGGCTGACTGGTGGCACCACCGTGGCTCTGGCCAGACACCAGGATGGCAGAGCAGCTGCTGAAGCCCTGGGTAGCCTGGGAGGCCCCGCTGGACTGCTGGCTCATCATTTTCTCTGGATGCAGGAAGATGTTCTGGTTCAGAAAACCTGAGGAAAGGGCACCTACTGACGCAAGGAGAGAGGTGGCCCATTTCAAAAGTCTCAGCGGATTGGCTCACTAATTTGACAATTTCCTGAGCTTGATTTTCTAGCCAAACAGGCCAATGCCTCAAATCCCAAACGTGCCCTAATCCTAATCCTGGAGTCAGCTGTTGCTTTAATTTTTCTCTGGCATCGGCCTCATTTTGCCTTCACCAAATCCAAGACAGAAAAACACTTAGGCTCCCTACAATGGATGGGCTGTTTCCTACCGGAATCCAGCCCCAAACCTCAGAGCATTTGCTATAATTAGGTGATTTCCCATGCTCCTCCCATCTCCAGTGACCTGGGTCATTGACTTCCACCTGTCAGATCCCAGCTCTTAAAACATAAACGGTTCACAGGAGACCTTGTCTCAGGTAATTGTGCAGTGTGATCCTTAGAGAAAGCCCTTCAGCTCTTCTGGGAACCACAACCACTGCAGTGGGGTCCTCAGGATGCAGGGGCCATCCAGAGCCTCTAAGGTAATGCTTTCCCTTTTCGTCCTGAGGAAGTGACGCTCCTTACCTCCGGAGGGTGCCAAGCCTGCAAGGACAGGACTCTCCGCCCTGTATATATGGGGCTTTACCCACAATCACCTCATGCTTGGGTGGTTCAGAGTGAAGCCTAACTCCCACCCAGACCATCAAGTGAATGCACTGTACATTCTAGACTCTCATCAAGGACTTGAAACCTCATGCTGGGCTGAGTAGGCACGTGAACTTTTGCAGGGGAAAAAAGAAGAGGAGGAAGCTAAAGCGTCCCATGCAAGCTATGTTTACACCTCAGCATTCTTTTTCCTTGTTCCAAGCTCAGCTCAGGGCCTGGAGCATGGGATCTCTGGTCAAGGCGTGGGAAGACAGGCATACTAATTACCACCTCTAGGTGCATTCTTTTGGGACATGTTTCTCTCTCCTGCCAGGGTGATTTGTCATGCCTGACTCGAGCACATTAGAAAACCAGCTGACTCTTTTTTGTTCACGTAATTGGTGGGAGAAGAGGCCTCAATGGCATGGAACAGCCACTTGGCCAGACTTTGGAGCCACCCACACATGCTCACCTGTCCTCAGCCTCTAGGTGCCAGGTTCCCAGCACACTCAACCCCTTGCCCCAGCCAGAGCCCTTCTGTTGGCAATCCAGCACCCGCTTGAGTGGAATCAAGCAGATGACAAAGAGAGAATGGAGGCACCGACTTGAACCCCATACCCTGTCACAGGTAACAGCAGGTAAACCACACAGATAACAAAGACATGGAAAAGCAACTCTGTCCCCCACGGTGGAATTAGCATAGTGGGGAGTGGAACTAGTGGATTTGAGCAGAGCAGTAACACCATCTGATCTGTGCTTTAGGAAGAACACTTGGATTCAGGCTGCAAAAATTCAGGCTGCAAAAAAGAGCCTCAGAGAGAAGCTCTTTTTGATTTATTGATATATTGGAAAAGGGGCATTTAAATCCAGGAGAAACCAGGCACAGTGGCTCACACCTGTAATCTCAGCACTTTGAGAAGCCAAGGCAGGAGGATTGGTGGAGCCTGGGAGTTCAAGACCAGGCTGGTCAACAAAGCAAAACCTCATCTCTACAAAAAAATAAACAAATTTAACATTTGGGCATGACATCTATAGTCCCAGCTACTTGGGAGGCTGAGGTGGGAAGATCACTTGAGCCTATGATTTCAAGACCAGCCTGAGCAACATAGTGAGACATCATCTCTATGTAATAATAATTTTTTAAATTTTTTGCCAGGTATGGTGTTGCATGCCTGTAGTCCCAACTACTCTGGAGGTTGAGGTGGGGGGATCACTTGAGCCCAGGAGGTCAAGGCTATAGTGAGTCATAATCATTCCCCTGCACTTTAGCCTAGGTAACAAAGCAAGACTTGTCTCAAATAAAAAAAACTGCCAATATCAGACACTCTTGAGAATGCAACGTGACTGGAACCTCCACACATTGCTGATGGGAATATAGAAAGGCATAACCACTCTTAAAAAGAACTTGACAATTTTTTACGAAGTTAAAACATACACTTACACCATACAACCAGAAATCCCATGCTGGGCATGCTGGGTATTTACCATAGAGAAATGAAGACTTATGTTCGCATGACAGCCTGTTCATGATTCCTTATAGTAGGTCAGTGTACAATCACCAAAATCTGGTAGCAACCCAAACATCCCTCAAGAGGTGAAGAGGTGAGCAATCCGTAGCATAGCCCACAAATACCATGGAATACACTCAGCAATAAAAAGGAGCACACTATTGATACAACAGCAACTCGGGTACAGCTCAAAGGCAGTCTGCTGAGTGAAAGAAGTCAGTCTCAAAAAGCTACATACCGTATTATTTCTTTACATGAAATTCTCAAGAAAACAAAACTATAGTGACAGAACAGATCTGTCGTTGCCAGAGGTTGCAGGGGAGGGGAGTGAACAACTATAAAATATAGCACAAGGGAGTTTTGGGAGGAGATGAAACTGTTTACACCCTGATTATGGAAGTGGGTACATAAATCTATACATATGTAACTGTGTTAACATTGACAGAACTGGTGGCAGGGCACAGTGGCTCATGTCTGTAATCCCAGCACTTTAGGAGGCTGAGGTGAGAGAATCACTCAAGCCCAGGAGTTCAAACCCAGTCTAGTCAACACAGCGAAATCCCATCTTTACAAAACATAGAAAATTTAGCCAGGCATGGTGGTATGTACCATTTTTTTTTTATTAACAAAAATCGTATTCACAATTGTTTTACAAAGTTAAACATACACTTACATGTTCCAGCTACTCAGGAGGCTGAAGCAGGAGGATCACCTGAGCCCAGGAGGTTAAAGCTGCAGTAAGCCATGATCCCACCACTACACCCCAGCCTGTCAATAGAGTGAGACCTTGTCTCAAAAAATATATATATGTGTGTATGTGTGTGTGTGTGTGTGTGTGTGTATAGAACTATACACCCAAAAAGTCCATTTTAATGTATGACACCTTTTTTTAAAATATGGACAAAGCATGGAGAAACACGTTAAATAACATCACAGAGTGGGGAGAAAAAACACTGACTAACTTAGCAGGGTGCTAAGTCTACACAGAGAGGACCAGGTTTCTTCAACAAACAAATCACAAGAAACAAAAGGAAGGAGGGGAATTCCCACATATCCATCAATTGCAATGTATGAAACTTATTTAGACCCTGATGCAAACCAGCAATTTTAATGAAAGCATTCATGAGACATTAGGAGAAATGTGAAACCTGACTAGATATTTGATCCTATTAAAGAATTAATGTTTATTTTGTTAAGGGTGATAAGGTTATAGTGGTTACATTATTTAAAGGATGTTTATCTTTTATAGAAACTTACAAAAATATTTACGAATAAAATAATATGGGGCCGGGTGTGGTGGCTCACACCTGTAATCTCAGCTCTTTGGGAAGCCGAGGCGGGTGGATCATGAGGTCAAGAGATCGAGACCATCCTGGCCAACATGGCGAAACCCTGTCTCTACTAAAAATACAAAAATTAGCTGGGCACGGTGGAGTGCGCCTGTAGTCCCAGCTACTCAGGAGGCTGTGGCAGAAGAATCTATTAAACCCGGGAAGCAGAGGTTGCAGTGAGCCAAGATCACGCCACTGCACTCCAGCCTGGTGACAGAGCAAAACTCCATCTTAAAAATTATAATAATTATATGATGTCTGAGACTTGCTCCACCATAATCTTGAGATGTGGAAGGGGTAGAAATGAAATAAGATGAGTTTATTGTTGAGCTGGGTGCTGGGTACAGAGGTTTTTATTACACTATTCTACTTTGATGTCTGACATTTTCCCTAAGAAAGTTTTTGTTCATTCCAATTATTTCTGTGCACACAAAAAAGAAAGTTTTTGAAGAGCCACCTTGCCTTAGACTAATTATGACAACTTTCTTTCCTATTACAAATAAGCAGTTTTTACTGTAAATAGCAGTTTCTCTTTCCAGTACACAGAAGTAAGGACATCTTTGCATATAGTTCAAATATATAGCTTGCCTGAATAAGAGTAACAAGTAAGTTGGGTGGCAGGATAAGAATCCAAAAATAATCTGACAGTTTGAAGCTTGAGCCAGAACTAATAGAAAATATTTAACAGAGACTAATGTGAAACCCCACACATGCATTCAAGCAAAACAGCTGCACAGTACACCATGCGGAGATAAGGTTTCACAATGGCTTGTACAAAATCGTGCCAGCTCAAGGTGAGTCAGTGGCAGAAAGTGACTGCCAAAATTACCTGCAAGGTCAGAGAATGCACAAAGACAAGCTCTGTGCCCACCCTTTCCTGAACTAGTCAGGCTTCACCTGGAGGGTTTGGTTCTAGGCACCTGGAAGATGTCTACAGAAGAACACCAAGGATGGCTGGGGCATTCCCCACCTGAGAGGAGATGGAAATGTCCCACCTGCAGAAGGACCCTGATAAAGGGGGAGACCTTCCTTAAACATTTGTAGACTCTCATGCACAAAGGGATGTAGTGTTGTTCCCTATGGCCACAGGAAAACTTGGACCAATGAATGGAATTTACATGATAAAACTCAGCTTAACATCCTCTGTGAGAGGAAAGGGGGTTCCCCACCATCACAGGGTGGGCTGCCACTGCAGACAATGTTTTAGAGAGGACATAAGTATCTAAATGGAGGCTCCTCTTCATGGCCTCTGAAGTCACTTCTAGCTTTGAGAGTTTTACTCCTCAGAAACCAACTAAGAGTGGTAACCCTGGAAATAGCAATAGCAATATCGCCCAAGTATTGAGTATCTTGTTCTAGGAGCTGTGCCAAGCTCCAGCATGCATTACATCATTTAATCAGTCCATCAGTCAGCAAGTGCTTACTGAGTGCACATTTCCTGCTCAGTATTGTGTAACACACAAACACCATCTGACACAGTTGCTTTCCTTAAAGAGTTTAGAATAGAGTTGCTAATCAAAATTTGCACACACATAGTACAATATCGGCATGAATGTCTTTTGTCTTATAAAGTGTTTTTTACATATATTATTTCATGTGTTCTTCAACACATCCCTGAAAGGAAGATATTCTTTTTATTACCACCTTAAAAAATAATAATAACTAATGTTTTAAATCACTGTCTTCCTCTGGGACTGTCCAGTTTCTAATGTAGCTCAGCATGAACCTAGCCTCAATCAAGAGAAGGCTAGCTTCTTAGATTTTTTTATTTGTATATCCTTCTCATTAGAATAATAAGAGAGTTAACTTAAAATAATAATCCATGTTAAAATAGGAAGTAAATATAATACTCTAATCACCAATGACAAATACTCTCAAGTAGCAGGAGGTAGAAAGGAAAACATGTCAATATGCATAGTTTTAACTATTCATAAAGACTTAGAGACAATTTTTTTTTGGGTCTTAGTTTCATGGGGAATGTAACAAAGTAGACAAAGTCTGAGACTATTTTAAAGTAGGGCTTTGGACCAAATGTTTACCTGATCTTGGACAGGAAATTTGTGCGCCCAAATGCAAATAGTCAGGGCTGACATAGGGGATGGGAAGAGTTGAGTTTGGCGGAAGTGACTATAATATCGGTCTCCTGAAACAGAAAAGGCCACCGGACGCCTGGGCCAGATTTCAGCACCAAGGACAGAGCACCGCTTCCTGGCTGGTGTCTGAAGACTCAAAGGCCTCTCAATAAAGTAACGCTGTGCCATTGAAGACCAGAAACACACCCCACACACACACTCTATGTTGAAGAAACAAAACTATAGCTATGTTATTAATATAGCATGGGAGTGACAAGTATGGATTCTGGGGCCCAACTGCCTATGTTCGCTAACTGTAACCTGTGGCACAATGTAACCTTACCTCTCTATCCCTCCTTTTCCACATCTGTAAAGTGAGGATAACCACACCCACTTCATAGTGATGGCTGCGGCTGCAACAGGGAGGCACGGCTGCGGCTGTACACTCCACGGAGCCAGTGGGAGTCCCACCTCTTCTGAGTTGGGGCGGGAGCTCCCAGGTGCTGCTGCCGCCGCCCAAATTGTGGCTGCAGACCCAGGCCTCCTGCTCTACTGAGCAGGCAGGATCCTCGCCCTCCAGGGAGGGGCTACAGCTGGCCAAACCGTGGCTGTGGATCGGAGCCTACCTGTGCTCTTTAGGGGGCCAGGAGTAGGTAGGATCTGCCCTTCTGGGTGCAGCTACAGCTGCCTGATCTGCAGCTGCAGACCTGGACCTTGCACTCTGCAGAGCAGGCAGGAGCCAGGGACAAGTGAGAGCCACGCCCCTTCCAAGTTGATGGGGCAGGAGCCCCTGGGTACAGCTACTACTGACCTCCCAGGAGCAGGACCTGGGCATCTCTACAGCCTGCACCCTCAGAGGCCCCGGAAGAGCCCCCCTCCAGTCCCTGCTGGTTCAGGGGGTGTCTGCTTCCACTGCAGCATAACATATTACAATTTAATAAAAAAACAAAAACAGCTGAAAGAAGGAAAGGCAGAGTTTCTATATAAGAAAACATAAAGGCAATAGTGGCATCACTCAAGTCCAACTCCCTAACTCGACAATGTCTATCTGGACCCCTTCTTGGGTTGGCTTTGAACCTCCAAAGGGATGAGATTGTGGTGTCACTGACTCTGAGGAGAAAGGAGCTATTACAGAGAAGTGGCAAAGGTCAGGAGTGTGGAATTCTGATCCACAGAGAGACTTGTGCTTATGAACTGGACATCCTTCCCAATAGTTGTGGAGTTGATGCCCCCTTGGACACCCTGGGTACCTCTATTTCTCCAGCCACCACTGCTGGAGCTGCTACTGCCCCCATACTAATGTTCTTGCTTCCAGAAGTGTGTATGACCACAGCTGCAATGCGAATGGGCTGCTCAGTCAGTCTGTCTTCCTAAATGCCCATTGCATGCCAATCCTGTCTGAGAAATGAGTGGTCAAGGAAAGCCACAGAGGAGAAGCTTGTGAAAAGACACACAAAAAATACCAAAAAAAGGTGAGACAACACTCCTATGGGTGTTCCCTGTCTGAGGAAGGCCCAGGACATACACTGGATGGGACATCAGATAAATCCTACCTTAATATGACTTATGTGACTCTGCCTTTGTGTTACTCTAGGAATAAGGCTGTAACAGACAATTCTAGGGTAGAATAGCTGATACAAAGTCATGAGAAATCATCTAAACTGATAGAAAATAAGTGTGCAGCATACTCAGAGATGCACACTGGATGCCGGCCCTCCCCAGACATCCTATTCAGGAACAAAATAAATACCATGGAAAGGTCATGGTAAAATTACCCAGGTGGGACAAGCTGTTTTTGGAATTATCCCCTGGGATGCCAGGATATAATGACATGAGCTCCAGCATCAGGGACTGATGTTAGACATGAGAAGGGACGTCCCTGAGATTCTAGGATGGGGATGCAGAGAAGAGAAACGTAATATGTCTCTGGATACGTGGCTCTGCTATCACCTTGGCCTTGGTTGCCTCATGGGCAAAACTGGGATAATATGCCTCTTCATCAGTGTGTGTGATGAGTAAATCAAGCTGGGTAGAGTACCCTACACAGTGCCCATCCAATAGCATAAGTGACACTGCTCCTATCTGCATCATCCTTCTGGGCCTATGGACACCACCTGCATCTAGGTGCAGGTGTCTTTTTTTTAAGATAGGGTCTTGCTCTGTCACCCAAGCTGGAATGCAGAGGTGCAATCATAGCTCACTGTAGCCTCACACTCCAGAGCTCAAGTGATCCTCCCTCAGCCTCTCAAGTAGCTGGGACTACAGGCACATACCACCATGCCTGGCTGATTTTTTATTATTTTTTGTAAAGATGGGGTCTCACCGTGTTGTCCAGGTTGTTCTTGAGTTCTGGCCTCCAATGATCCTGCCCCAACCTCCCACAGCACTAGGATTACAGGTGTGAGCCACCACACCCAGCTGGCCAAGTATGTTTTCCAGGGGCCTGTGCCAGCCTGATCCATTGAGTGGGAAGTATTTGCACTGTTTATGACAGCCTAGCAAACTGCAATGGGTCATGATTTTGGATGTGGTACACTACTCCCCAAAGATCCACCCAGAATCTCTAGTCTCCCTTTGCTCCCATCCACCCCCACCAACATGATCTTACGCAAGTACCATTTCCAACATGTCACTCTCCTACCCAAAAGATAACTAGCAGAACAAACTCCTCTTTTGACCTTAAATGCCCTCCCCTTTCCCTTTTTCTTTCCTCTATCCTGATTCCACCATTTTTTAAATATACTTTAAGTTCTGGGGTACATGTACAGATCTTGCAGGTTTGTTACATATGTATACATGTGTCATGGTGGTTTGCTGCATCCATCAACACATCATCTACATTAGGTATTTCTCCTAATGTTATCCCTCCCCAATCCCCCCACCCACTGCTATCCCTCCCCTAGCCCCACCCCCACTCCCCAACAGGCCATGGTGTGTGATGTCCCCTTCCCTGTGTCCATGGGTTCTCTTTGCTCAACATCCACTTATGAGTGAGAACACGCAGTGTTTGGTTTTCTGTTCTTGTGTCCATTTGCTGAGAATGATGGTTTCCAGCTTTATCCATGTCCCTGCAAAGAACATGAACTCATCTTTTTTACGGCTGCAGAGTATTCCATGGTGTATATGGTATATATGTGCCACATTTTCTTTATCCAGTCTATTACTGATGGACATTTGGTTTGGTTCCAAGTCTTTGCTATTGTAAACAATTCCACCACTTTGATGTTAAAACTCTGTCATTCCATCCAAGCCAACCTTCTTGCTATCATTCAGTAGGAAGTTGAACAAATGACCTCTACGGTTTCTTACCCCTGTTGGGTTCTGGAATACCGTGCATCTCCCCCACCCTCCCTCACCATCATCCTCGGTAAGTTCCACCTCTGAGAGGGTGACCCACTCAGCATCCTGGCCATGGAATCCCTGAGTCTTTTCAATTCTGCTCACCTGCTCCTTCACTCCACCTCAGTCACACACTCCACCTCAGCCACACACTCCAGGGCTGCAGCCTGGACCATCACCAAGAACTGGTCCCTCCTGGAAGCTTAATCCCCAAGCCCCACTTTCTGGCCACAACTTTCCATCTGCCAGGGCTCTCCCACCTACCTCTCATCACATCTGTTCCTCACTAGTGTAAATAATCTCATTGTCTGGACCCCTTCATTTTTTCCGAGGCTGTTCGCTCTTTCCTGGCCTCTTTTCCTGCTCTTCTCACATTAAGCCTTATTCATTCATTCAACAAATGCTTTTTGAGCACCTACTATGTGCTAGGCATTGACCAGGTAGCGGAAAGTGGTGAACAAAATCAATGCTATCTCATTGCTCATAGAAAGAACAGACTAGACTTCACCATCTGAACGACCATCTCACCAGCCTCATCAATTCTCCTATTTCCCTATATTTCAACCATCAGCCTAACAAAGTCTCATCTCAAGGCCATGACTACAACCTTTCTTCCCCCACCTGCTGCAGGAACTGAGTTCTGCTGGTGGGGGGGGACCACCCAAACCTGGCTTCCTACTTCACCAAGAACACTGAAGCTGTCAGGAATGATCCCCTCAGCATCCCTTCTATGCCTTTACTGCTGCCTGCCTCCACATCCACCTAATTCTGTTTTTCCTTGTACAAGGCTTCAAGATGCATCCCCTCCCATCTCCTCTAAATCTTTGCTCCATCAGTTACCCTCCTCCCTCTCCTGCCCCTCCTCTAAACCTCTCCTCCCATACCCAAGTCTTTCCCACCCTTACAGTATCTCTTATCGCCCCATGATGGCTTCTTGCTGTCATTCTGTGTCTCTTCCCCTTTTCAACTAAATGTCTCAAAAGGGTAACCCCACTTTGTCCACTTCCCTGTCTCTGATCAACTCCTAAACCCATGAAATCTAGTTTTGTACATAACCTGACATCATGTACACCACATTCCTATGAATGCATTTCTCCCTGACTTCCTAAAACCCAAACCTGATAGAGAAGCTTCATTCTTCATGCCACCAGATCGCTCTACTGCAGCTGAAATGTGATGTATACATAAGCCATTCTTTGCAGTATCATCACAACAGTAACATGTTTTTCGAATCCCCACATTCCTTAAAAGTCTGCATTAATAGGTTTCCAGCTTCATTCTGGCATATCTTGGCAACTTCCTTGTGGATGTGGTGGATAAGCCATGGGCAGGTCCAGTTTGTCGAGAATGTGAACACAGAGCTCCTTGCTGAAATGAATCTAAAACCAGGAGATTCCAAAGCCCCTAGAGTGGCAATGAGCCACTGGAGAGCAGCTATAGAGAAGCTGTGGTGTCATTACTGCCTTGTTCTAGAAAGGCAGTGCTGAGCCTACATTGAGTGGTGTGGAGGCAGGCCAGCTGCAGAAACTGAGGACTGAGGAGATTCAACATTGGATTGAGGAAAGGCCCCTCTTCTCCAGATCTCAGAGCTCAGGATAGTGACAGACTAACACAAAACCACCAAGCCACCATGTCAGTTGTGCAGACTGCATCACACATAAGAGTTCCAGATCAAGGAAGTGAAAGGCAGTGAAAATCTAGCCCATACTCTGGCCACCGAGCTGTGTGCTGTGCCATGGACTATGGCCACCCAGAACACAAATATATTTTACTTTACACAAGTGCTATCCTTTGCTAAGACATGTGCCCATGAAACTATCTGAACAGAATGGACACCTATTTCTAATTCACAAAAAGACCTGAGAGATCCGGAAGACTTCAGAACACCAGTTTAACATCATGACTTTCAGCATGAGAAGAATCTACTGCTAGAAAACCTTCACTTGTGCTTCACTGGTGGTCGGGTCAGGTAAGTCGTGTTGTAGTGAAACCACATGAGTCAAATCCCGGCTCCCCACCTCCCAGTTACATGACCTTGGATAAGTTGTTCAATCCACTATGCCTTGATTTCCACCTATCAGATAAAAATTTGCGGCTGGGCGCGGTAGCTCACGCCTGTAATCCCAGCACTTTGGGAGGCCAAGGCGGGTGGATCACGAGGTCAAGAGATCGAGACCATCCTGGTCAACATGGTGAAACCCCATCTCTACTAAAAATACAAAAAATTAGCTGGGCATGGTGGCGCATGCCTGTAATCCCAGCTACTCAGGAGGCTGAGGCAGGAGAATTGCCTGAACCCAGGAGGCGGAGGTTGCGGTAAGCCGAGATCGCACCATTGCATTCCAGTCCGGGTAACAACAGCGAAACTCTGCCTCAAAAAAAACAAAAAATTGCTGTGAGGATTAAATTATTTTAGAACGTGTCCTGGTACGTAACAAGCACTCAGTACACATGAGCTTTTAACTAGTGATGTAATCCTTAAGTACAGTGACAGAAAATCATCTCTGGACCATCAACCACACACACCCTCTCATCAGCATGGTCTTTGTTCTCCAAAGTTTGCATGTGGGTGCTGTTGCCATAGTTGTTCAGTGCTTTCCTGTTTCAAAAAGGCAGGAGTGTGGGTGCAAGCACAAGGGTGTGTGTGTCTAGGTGTATGGGAGGTGAGGCAAGGGTTACAGTCAGAAGACTCAGGGCATCAGCCATGTGTGCAGAGGGAAACTGAGCAGACTGATTCAGCCCTATATTTAAAAACCATGCCTAATTCTAACTGAACCACAATGATTTTCACAGCTGAAAATAAGCTAAAAATGGCTCGAGTCCTAGGTTTTCTCTATACTTCTATTACCAAGCATTTTTTTTGGGCAGCTAAGACCCAGCATCTTAATTACCAGTTTCTCAGGGCAAAACATGCATGAAATAAATGTATGGGAATTCAAACGTGGACTATTTGGCCTTGACTATGAATAACCCCAGCTTTAATAAGGCAGAACACCCTGCCTGAAACAATGAAATAGTTAGTCTAAACAGTGGGAGTGAGAAAGGAGCTCCAATACATACATTTTGCTAATTGCTCTCCCCTGTTGCCAACAAAGGTGAATTGGGAGAGGTCAACAAGAGCCACCTGGAAGCGAGGAGGACGGTTAGGGGTAAGCTAACAAGAGCCATTACTTCAGTGAACTGTGACACCAGAGTTGGGACCTCAGAAATTCAGCCAGTGGGAGAAAGAACATCTGGAATACACAGAGAAGGCAGAAGGGGGTCTGGGAAGCCTAGCCTAAGTAGCAGCAATCCCTGCCCCAGCCCTAGCTTGGCTTTACTGAATGTCCCAGGCAAGCATTTACCACTGATCAAATGGCAACAAGCCAGAGAAGAACACCCCCTCCAGAATCCCTGCAGAATGTTCTCATGAATTCTATATGTGCGGTGGGCTGCCCGCCATCCCGGGGCCTTCACCTCCAGGGTCTTCTCCATGCTCCCAGGGCACTGTCTTTTACCAGAAAAAAGGGCAGCCTCCCCATCCAAATCCCAGTCGACCAGCCAACTGACCAGCTCCCTCCGGCCTTGTCTCAGGTCAAATTCCCAAAAGCAGACTCAGATGAAGATCTATGTACAGGAAGCTCATTGGAGAGTACTCTTAGGGTCCACATGTGAGGAAGTGAATGAAGCAGGACTGGGGATTGCGGGGAGGTTAAACTGCTATGTAGTTGGATTGGCTGCAACAAAGGTCTCAGCCAGTCCCACTAAGCAGAGCGCTGGGGAGAGATCACAGCCTAGGGCAAGGCATTCATGAGCAATCAGGAGCCACAGCAGCTGGGGAAGTGAGTGCTAGGTTCTCAGAAGGGTAGGAGCCCACCACCCATCCACTACAGACCCCACATCCCTAGAGGGGCTAATCCTGCTTGTATTTCTCTCCCAGCCTTGCCTCACTCTGTGACTCCATCTACCACTGCAGACATAATTTTGGAGGTGGCCTCTTCCCACAACTTGGCCCTGGATTTAAGTGGTAATTTGGTGGTGACTTCATTGTGCAAAACACCTTCCGTGCCAGCTATCCAAAACAGTCTGTGATACTAGCCAGCGTCTCCAGGCAGTGGGAGCCTTCTGGACCTCACAGGCCCTGTGGGTGGGGAGAAGCATGTGTTCCTAATGACAGAATATATCTTGGAAAGACTGACTCTGCAGCTCTTCATTAATGTTTAGTAGATCGAAAAGATAATTACCTGACCCTCCAGGGACCTCTGCTATTCCTGAAACACGTTCTTGTATTCAGTAACCCTACTGCCCCTGCCAAAGTAGACACCTCTCTTAGGAACTTCTGAGAGACAGACTACTCTGGGACAGAGATTGTGTCATGCATTCCACCTGGAAGACCGCTTTTTTCAGCATACATGTTCCTGTGTCAACCACGTGGAAAATAACACCATCACAAACCCTCCCTGTCCCAAATACCACAGGCAGTCTTTGCACCAAACTTTCTTGTGCTCACAACCCTTTCACTTGGGTAAGAGTTGTAGTACATCAACCCTAGGGATCCACCTGTGCAGGGTATTTTACTTTTTGGGAGTGTTTATCTAGGATGTCACTCAAACCAACTGCCCCTGACTTGAGATTTCTGAAGCTCCTATTTCCTGCCCACTATTATGAGAAAACTAGAGCCAGTCTTGACCAAAGGAAGCAACTGAAAAAGACGTCCTTAACCAAAAGCTATATGAGAAAATCAATTCCTAGGCGTGGGTTTGCAGTTATTTTATCACTGTCTTCTGTAGTCCTGATGTGGTCCCACAGTTTCTAGAGAAGCCTTTATATTTTTAAGCATCACTGTTAAAAAAAAATATTTTTGTAATTGAATACTCAGGCAGTAAATCTGATCCAGTAGATCTGATCTTAGAATTTCTGATTAGCCACTTAAAGATCTAAGTATTAAATGGCTTGTACTTTTTAATTGCAGTGCTTTGAAGGCAAAAATGTTTTCTTTATTGAAATTTCTATTTTACTGGACATCAATGAATGTATGCCATGCACCGGAAGTCAACTGAAAGGTATCTTTTTCTTACAGCATGTTAAGTGTGTTTGTACAGATTTACTTAAAATCCTTTCCATACAAATCAGTCTGTTAGGTTTTTGGTTGGGGTCGGGGTGAGTTTGCTAAAATGTGATTCTTCAAGCTCTGTAATTACAACTCTATCCTTCTTCCTGTCAAAATCTTTCCTGCAAAAAAAAATGGTGTTCCACTGGTCTAGTTCAGCCTGAGTAAGAGGAGGTAGCAAAAGGCTTCAGAGGTACCAAAGGTCATCTGTCTGGCTTCAGGTTAGCAAAATGTTTTAGTAGAACATTACTGACTACAAAACATGTGTGTCACACCTCTAGAAAAAAGAAAAACACATAATTGTTTATAGCTCCTAATATGTACCTTTGATTCTGCTTTTTAAGTAAAAATAATCTGCACTGACAAAGAAAATTATGATCTCCAATTGTATTTGCTGTTATGGAAAGATGTTGGGGAGATCCAAGATGGCTGATCACTAGCAGCTCGGGCTCCTAGCTCCCAGTGAAAGTGCAGAGAACGAGAGGACGCCACACTTTCAGACGAATATTCGTTGCTCACGGACCAGGAGATTCCCAGCAGAGGAGCCCCACGTGTTGCCAGGGCGACTCTTGTGGCCGATGCGGCGGTTTTGCTGGTGCCTTAGCATGCCAGTTTTTGGTGCAGAGTCCGGAGATTCCCGGACAGAACAGCACCATCAATCTTAACACCGCTATTTTGACCGGCGCAGTGGACTGCTCAGATTTCGGCGCTGGAAATCAACAAGTTGGACGTCTGCTCAGAGACCTAGATAGAAAGTCGGTAATTACAAAGACAACAGACGGATAAATATATAATGCAGGGAAGAAATCAGCGTAAAAAGGCAGAGAATACTCAAAATCAGAATGCCTATACCTCTACAGGGGATCGCAATTCCTCATCGGTAATGGAACAAGGCTTAATAGATTACGAGTGTGTTCCAATAACAGAAGCAGGCTTCAAAACGTGGGTGATAAGAAACTTCTGTGAATTAAAAGAACTTGTTCTAACCCAATGCAAAGAAACTAAGAACCTTGAAAAAAGGTTTGACGAAATGTTAACGAGAATGGACAATTTAGAGAGGAATATAAGTGAATTGATGGAGCTGAAAAACACAACACGAGAACTTTGCGAAGCATGCACAAGTTTAAACAGTTGAATTGATCAAGTAGAAGAAAGGACATCAGAAGTCGAGAACCAGCTCAGTGAAATAAACGAGAAGACGAGATTGGAGAAAAAAGGATGAAAAGGAATGAGCAAAGTCTCCAGGAAATATGGGACTATGTGAAAAGACCTAATTTACGTTTGATAGGTGTACCTGAATGTGACGAAGAGAATGAATACAAGTTGGAAAATACTCTTCAGGATATCATTCAGGAAAATTTTCCCAACCTGGCAAGGCAGGGTAATATTCAACTCCAGGTAACACAGAGAACACCACAAAGATATTCTTCAAGAAGACCAACCCCAAGGCACATAATTGCCAGATTTATTAGGGTTGAAATGAAGGAGAAAATACTAAGGGCAGCCAGAGAGAAAGGTCAGGTTACCCATAAAGGGAAGCCTATCAGACTTACAGCAGATCTCTCAGCAGAAATCCTACAAGCCAGAAAAGAGTGGGGACCAATATTTAACATCCTTAAAGAAAAGAACTTTCAACCCAGAATTTCCTATCCAGCCAAACTAAGCTTTATAATCGAAGGAAAAATTAAATCCTTTGCGAACAAACAAGTACTTAGAGAGTTCGCCACCACCAGGCCTGCTTTACAAGAGCTTCTGAAAGAAGCACTATACATATAAAGGAACAACCAATATCAGCCTTTCCAAAAATATATCAAAAAGAAAAGAACATTAACACAACGAAAAATTTACACTAACTAATGGGCAAAACAGCCAGCTAGCACCAAATGCTAGTATTAAAGTTATATATATTCTAATTGGATAAAAAGCCAAAACCCATTGCTATGCTGCATCCAGACCCATCTCGCATGCAACGATACACAAAGACTCAAAACAAAGAGAAGGAGGAAGATTTATCAACCAATCAGAGAGTAAAAATAAACAAATAAAAAGCAGGAGATGCAATTCTTGCCTCTGATAAAGTAGACTTTAAAGTAACAAAGAGCAAAAGAGGCAAAGAAGGACATTACATAATGGCAAAAGGATCAATGTAACAAGAAGAGCTAACGATTCTATAGATCAACGAGACAGAAAATTAACAAGGATATCCAGGACTTGAACTCAGACCCGGAACAAGTAAACTTAATAAACATTTATAGAACTCTCCACTTCAAATACATAAAACATACATTACCACCTCACACCTATTCCATAAGTGACTACATAATTGGAAGTAAATCACTCCTCAGTAATCGCATAGCATTTCATAGGTTTAAATGAAATATTGGTTGGCTGCTTGTTTGTTATTTTCTTCCCTTATTCCTTCCTGTTTCCATCAAGTATAATTATTGGTATAAAAGAAGTTTTCAATACCCATTACTACTAAACTGCATTCTAGCCTGGACAAGAAAGCAATACTCCCATTCTCTCTCTCTCTTTCTCTTCCTTTTTCCTCCTCTTCTTTATTCTTTTTCTTTCTTTCTTTCTTTCAAAAAAAAAAAAGATGTTATTTGGTAAATTTCTTATCAGCTAGATTATAAATTCTATGAGCACAGAAACTATATGTGTTCTCCCCTGTATCCTTGGACCTGGCACAGTAGCTAGAAAATGGTAGGCATTCAGTCTATTAATAATTGTTGAATAACTGAATAGATAAGTTCCACAATACGTTAGGTGAAAAATCAAGTTAAAAATCAGAATGTGTTGTTAAGACCCCATTGTAAAATATTTTATATATTTCTACGAATACGTGTGCATGCATGCACATGCATGAATGTAGGAAAATGTCAGGATGGTAGAATCGTAGATGATCTTAATCTTTTAATTGCTAAAATTGTATGCGTTTTTGCTATAAATGTGTACTGCTTTTATAATTTAGTAAAAGATCTAGGAGAGGGAGAAGAGTGAAGGATAAAGAATAAAGGATGGAAAATAACAAAGTAGTTGCCACTAGGAGACAGATTGTTTAATTCTAAACTGGTAGGATTTCAAGTATCAATTCGGGAGGGCTCCTGTCTCCCTTTTGACCATTCCACACAGGTATATACCTACTCTACTTACCCTGGCTGCCTTCAAAGGCAAAGAGCTGCCCCGGTTCTGTTTTCGAATGGGCAGTGGGTTGAGGGATTCTTCAAGGCTGAGACAGCTCAAGATTGCCACCTCCCACAGTCTTAAAAATATTCTATTCCCCCCAGCCCCTATCCTGGTCTGAGACTTGATGCCTTCACTCCGGAGCTTCTTCCGCTGTACTGCTCCACTGGCGCATGGTTTAGTGCCACGGTGTCAAGAACATGGAGGATGACACTAGTCCTGGAGTTCTCCTGGGATTTGGCCTGGAAAGCTGAGCCCTGACCCCTTGCTCTTCCTCCGTATTCCCCAGAGTCTCTTTCCTTCCCAGGCCTGCTCCAGGCTTCTTCTCCAATGTGCCTTTCTTAATAGGCCCCTTCCTTTAATTCTAGGTATCCTTAAGTCTTTCGCTACCTCCTTGGCAGCCCCCTCCACCAATTCTCCTCACAAGAATTGAAAAGAGGATCCTAGACCCTCACTGTAAACTTTTCCCTCTGTCCTACCTTGGAGTGTGACCTATCCCATCTTCCATTCAGGCTAAGGGCATGGGGGGAGGGGCACTCTCCTTATTCATCTCTATCCATCCTGTCAATTGACCAACAAGCTTTCACTCAGTTTCCCACCTGCTATGCAGGGCGCTGAGATTATCAACACACATGGAGCAGATGGATGAAGAGACTGAAGCAGATGTCTCCAAACCCTGCTGCTTCAGTCAGTTGGGTTGACTCAAGACAGTCAGCCTCTTCCCATTAAGTTAAGCAACACATGGAGCAGAGCTCCCAGGGTGTTTTCCTGCAGGGAACTGGGGAGACAGCCGATGATGCTTCTTGCAGCGTCTCTACAAGGCCAGTAAGATCAACCATTCAGAACTGCCTGCCCCTGCTCAAAGTACCCAGAGCTAGGCCAAGGGAAAGTGGAAAGGGCGCTACCTCCTGCTTGTAAGCTGTGAAAAGATGGGCAAAGATTTATTCATCTCTCAGGTATAGGAATTTTAAAGTGTTCTCTTCTCCAATTCTTGAGGCCAGGGCTGCTGTACTTTAGAGATTACGTAGGGTGGGCCAAGGCTCAGAAATATGGAGCTCCCCTTGGACATCAGACAAATGTACAGATGCCCTCTCGTTAGTCCAGCCCTGATCTGACTTCTGGACAGTAACACATGATCTACAGTGACTTACAAACTACCATTTTGCCATGCTTAATGGCATGCAGAAAGGAAGGTTTGGGGGGTGGGGGGAAAAATCACAGACTCTAAATGTCATCTCCTTGATGCCCCCAATTTTCCCGGTTCTTCTCTCAGTGACTGTGTCCTTAACCCTGCGCTCCCCAGGTTTGGCTTTCAGCCTTCTGAGAATGGCTGGTAAATGCTGGTGTGAGGGCAGGCACACATCATCCCCGTTCCTAATTTTACATCCGCCTGGAGTGAGTTTACTAGTTTAACACTCCCGCCCACTCTCTTACCTGGTCAGTGAGTTTGGAAGGAAGAGCTGAGTTTGCAGAGCAACGCCCTTCCGTCTCTTAGCATCTGGCTCTCCATAGCAAGCTTATATTCTGCTCTCTTGTGTTCTCCCTTGACGACGAGGGATCTGACCCCACAGGGAAGGCTACAGTGGCCGTAGGCTGCTTCTGCCCAGGCGGAAAATCTGGCCTAATCCTGAGGGCCTGTGATAGGAAACCCTTTCTGTCTGAGGTAAAAGACACATGCTCCAGTATCCGCTTTGTTGGTAAGAAAGACAATATTGACCCTCATCTGCTCATTCATTTGTCTTATTTTTTAATTGGCTCAGAACCTATGCAAGGAAAAGAGGATGTTATCTATTAAACCCTTCAGATACCAAGAGCTGTGTTGGCAAAGAGGATTGGTTCTGTGTCTGGCTGGGATGGTGGTGGGACAAAGGAACTGAAGTCCCAGTGGAATCTGTTCCCTTGATGAACTTCAGAACCCGCTTCTTACAAGACTGGATTTCAGAGGCCTGCTCAGAGGCTGGAGGATGGATAGGATGACTTTCTTGGGAGTGGGGAAGGTCTCCCCCTAAATGACATACTTATGGGCAGACCTATCACAGGAACCCCAACCAAATAGATGGATAAGCCAAAACTATTCAGTAGCCTTTATACCCACTTTTAAATTCCCAGAAGACCATCACCCCCACCTGATTTCTCATCACTTTTGGGTCATGATCTATTCTGTGACTCCTGGAATAAAAGACAAACACCAGAGTGTGAAATTCAGTGCAATTTATTGAGAAAAGAAAGTACAACATACTCATCACCAGAGGATCTACAGCTCAGGGAATCGGAGGACAGGAGGGAGTCAGGATCTGAAGCCCAGATGGAGGGAGGGCTCCCTGGGAACTGGCAGTCAGGAGATCTTAACCGTGCACCCTCCAGCACTGAACGCATGGCACTGCCCTCCTCAGACAGTGCTGAGGTGACTGGCTTTAAATCATCAACTCCCAGTAAGAGCGGGAAATGAGCCAGAGTGGGAACAGGCCAGGCTGGAAAGACGGAAACTGGCTTGGGCTCAGGGACTGCTGTTCAAATAAAGGGGCCATTGCAGGGAGTCTCCCAGGGGCATCATCATGCCAGACTAGCAACTGGACCTCCATGGCCCTGGGAAGGTCACGGGGATGGAAAAACTAGGAGTTCAGCTTCTTCTCCAGGGAATTTGAGGAAAAATGTGGTTGAACCATGTGCATCTATTGATGCCAAGCAGACAGTGGGAAATGCTATTGCAGGTTGAGTGGGAAGCAGGTGGTTATAGAGACTGGGCACAGAAGATCACTTAGTGGAGCTATGCTGGCTTGAGCTGGTGGTCTGGGAGAAGCGGATATTGGTGCTGCCTCCACCACCAGACTTGTAGCCACTGCCTCCAGAAGTCTGGACGCTGCCAGAGCTGGAGCCCATTCCACTGTGGCTTCCGGAGATACTACCTGCACCACCAAGCCTGCTCCCACTACTGCTGCTCTGGTAGCCCCCACTGCTGCCCCTGCCCCCAGCGCTGCCACTGCTGACCCCTCCATAGCCGCTGCTGCCGCCACCACTGACCCCTCCATAGCCACTGCTGCTGCCGCCACTGACTCCTCCAAAGCCACTGCTGCTGCCGCCACTGACTCCTCCAAAGCCACTGCTGCTGCCGCCACTGACTCCTCCATAGCCACTGCTGCCGCCGCCACTGACTCCATAGCCGCTGCTGCTGCTGCTGCCGCCTCTGTAGCCACCACTGCCACTGCCACTGACCCCTCCAAAAATTCCACGGCTACTGCCAGAGCTGCCACTTGTGCTGGTGACATTGCTGACCACTGCTACAAGACAACAGGCACACAATTCAGTCAAAAGGCCTGGAACACTGGAAGCCAAAGACTGTATTACATCCCTACCCTGCTTGGCTATGTGACTTAGAGAAAGATGCTAACTTCTCTAGTGCCTCAGTTTGCAAACTGTGAGAGTGAGCCTGCCCTCTGGTGCCTTCCCCCAAGAACAGGAACCAGAAGTATCCATAGAAATTTCTGGTTCTCCAACCTAGGCCACTCCCCAAACCAGAGGGGTTTTAGCTTTAGCCTGAGAAGTTGTCAGCTTACACTAGGGGTAGAGTGTGCGGCCATGGCCTAAGATCATGGATGCTGTCAGGTGGCCTCACCTCCTGGGATGGAACAGGCCTTCTTGCCTGAAGGTCAGTCAGTGAGGATGTTTCTAGTTGCCCTTTTTACAACCCAGGGAGAAGGTTTTCTGAGTGGGCTACTTACAAATGCACACGGCACTCTGACATTCTCCAGACATCCTGAAAAGGAAGAGGAGATGTGAATTCTTTCTGCAATGAGTCAATAGCCAAAGAGCTGAGAGTTCACAACTTTGAGAGCCACACTCTCCCATTTGTCCCACTAGGGGTCAAGCTCCTGTGAGAAGAAAGCCTATTTCGAGTCTGTTTCCACGACCATACCTCCCCAGAAAAGGGGGCTGCTTCAAGGGTTGAGACTTCCCACCCTTTTCCCATTAACCCTTAGAGATTATCTTCTCTAAGAAAACTATCTGATTCCCAGCTCTGCTTTGATTGACCTGTACCCACCTCTCATCCCCTTCTAAGACCATCTTCCCATCTTAGCATATCTTTCCATTCTTCTCTACCTAGCCCTGGATTTTTTTATCTCCAATTCTCCCTTTCCAAGAAGGCTTCCATCATGAGCCCTCCTGGAGTGATGGCGGACATGATGGGAGTTGTTCAGGATGGAGAAAATATGGGAGGGGCTGACACTCAACGCAGGATGGATTTGAAATATCCCACCTACACTGCCCATCTTCCTGTGTATTCCTGTTCATGGAGCAGGCACGTCCACATATCTGAGAAGATATGGAATGGGTCCGCACACCTTGCCAATGTGTGCCCACTGATGTTGACCACTCCCTCCTCATCCCATGACTCCTAGTACACTTGACATCATCTTCACTCTCACTTTCCTTCTCATACTTGGCTTCTGTTTCCTCCATCAGATTGGGAGCTACCTGAGGACAGAGGAGTAGCTTCCCTCTGAACACATGATGTATTGGGCAGGAACTCTGCAGAAATATCTCTCAATTTTTGACACTCCTTTACCATTTGATAACCACTCACTAAGCCTTTATCTTCTGCTTAATGTTGTATTATTTTCCAAGAACATGGATGTATCAGCCATCTCCCGTATGGATTCAGCTTCATGGGTGGGGCTTGTCTATACTGAGTTTTCCAATATGGTAGCCAGTAGCCACATGATGCTGTTTAAGTTAATTCAAATTAAATTAAATGTAAAACTCTGTTTCTCAGTTGCAATAGCCACATTTCCAGTGCTCCAGTGGCTAATGGCTACTGTATTAGACAGCACAAAAATAGAACATTTTCATCATCTCAGAAACTTCCAATGGACAGCACTGGTCTACCACTTGTCATAATGCCAGAGAACCTTCCTAATACATTGAACATAATGAAGATCAATAGAGATATGTAGTATAATATTGATGTCCATGATACATTTGAGAGTTGAATGATCTTGATGGACTTAAAATAGTGGGGCTTGAATCCTTGACTGTCATCCAAGACACTCCTTGCCCTTTGTCTGAGTGTTTCTCTGCTTATCATCTTGCCCCCTTTCCACATTATCAAAAGTCACTCTAAAACCATATCTGGAGAATGGTGATCCCACAGCCCCTCACCTGCATTCCTCTCCCTCCAGCAGCTTGCGGTAGGTGGCAATCTCCACATCCAGGGCCAGCTTGACGTTCATCAGATCCTGGTAGTCACGCAGGAGCCGAGCCAGGTCATCCTTGGCCTTCTGTAGAGCAGCCTGCAAGTCTTGGAGCTTGGCGTTGGCGTCCTTGAGAGCCATCTCTCCATGTTGCTCAGCCTCTGCAATTGCCGTCTGTAGATTGGCATTCTGGAACAAGAGGAAGTAGATCAATTAACATAATGACCAGAAAACAAACACTTGATCTTTACTAGGAGTAGATCTCTTCCCCCACATCCTGCATCCCTTCCTCCTTTTCTTAGAAATCCCAACGGAACATGCTCAAGAAAAGAAGTCAGTTTTGCAATTGGTTAATTCATCCTTGGCCCATTGAAATCAACTTGTGGCTCATCAAGAAAGGGAGCACTGATTTGCTTTCCTATGCTGCTAAAAGTAGTAGTGGTCTGGTTAGTCTCTAATCTTTTTTTGCAAGACTGTTAAAAACTCTCTTGACTAATCACTTCATTCCAATGATACAGAACAGCCATCAAGGTTATGTGAACTGCGAGAAACAGCTTCACTAAAGGTAGATCCTGCTGAGAGCTGAGTGTTTAAGTCCAACACTGCAGTCGTAGGATTTGCTAGGCAAACCGGAATAAGCAAACATCTTTCTTGAGTGAGCATGCCAAGAAGCTCAACCTCCAAGAGAAATATCTGGGAGAACAGTTTCCCAAAGACTGTGCTATCCCCGCGTGTGACACCATGAAAGGACAGAGAGGACCTGTGGCAGAGGAGCAGAGCTGGTGCTGCTTCTCCCCGGGGCCCAGAAGACCGCCGGGATCTCTCCGTGAAACCCAGCCCCACCTGCTTCTTGACATTTTCAATCTCAGCCCGTAGCCTCTGGATCATCCTGTTGAGCTCCATGATCTCACTCTTGGTGTTCCTCAGGTCATCCCCATGCCTGCCAGCTGTGGTCTGCAGCTCCCCAAGCTGACAGAGGAAAACCAATCAACATGGCTTTTGCACAGCGTTGGCACATTCTTCATGAAGGTCATCAGGATCTAAGGACACAGGGAGGGTTCCCACCTTGGTCTGGTACAGGGCCTCAGCCTCAGCCTTGCTCCTCTGGGCGATCTCCTCGTACTGGGCACGGACCTCGGCAATGATGCTGTCCAGGTCCAGGCAGCGGTTGTTGTCCATGGACAGAACCACAGACGTGTCACTGACGTGGCTCTGCATCTGGGACAGCTCCTTTAGGAAACATGAATAGTTACTCTCACCATCCCCTGGCCCAAAAGATGCTGGGAATCCTCTACTAGCGGAGATACCCCAAGGATGGGGCTAGAAGTGTATCAGTTGGAAAGAGAAGCTCATACTTCAGGCCTGGCTACAGCCTAAAGGATGCTAGAAAACAAGGATAAAGGAAATATGCAAATATAATCGGGCTGTCAGTCTGAAGGTATCAGCCAACGAGCCCTATTGTGTAGGTTTCCATGGGCCCCCAGCAGGGAGGAGTACTGTGAAGAAGCTGGGTGTGATACGGGTATAGGAGCCAGAGAGAAGACGCAGAGCAAAATGGCCTGAGGACTTGTGGGCCAGGCCTATGCAGACTGAGGAAGCTCAGCTAACATTTCCCAGGTGGGGTGGAGCTGAGTTCCGAGCCCCGTTACTGGTTTTGTGAGTGTTGTGCTGTTTGGCTGTCCCTAAAGTTATGCTTGGGAAGATGCAGACAGGAAGGCTCCGGAGCTTGGCAAACCAAGGAATCACCATCTCATAGAGGGTCCTCAGGAAGCTGACTTCATCTGTCAGGCTGTCCACCTTGGCCTGCAGCTCCACCTTGTTCATGAAAGCTGCATCCACATCCTGCAGGGGAGGTCAGAAACCCAGAGAATGACCCTCAGTTCCCCTCCCACCCAGCGGCTCTCTCCTAAGCCCTCATGTCTCATCTTTGTTCCTCCCCCAGCTCCCCTCCTAATTGTGACTTCTCATCTTCCCTTTTCTACTTAAAATTTTCTGCTTTTCTACTTTCTACTTCCCTTTTCTACTTCCCAAGTCTACTTAAAATAAGGAAAATCAAAGCGGCTTTCTTCCTTTTAATTGCTCGACATATCAAACCCCAATGCTTTAACAAAATACAAACCATAAGGCACAGAGTAGCCATCTGATTTTAAGGTAGAAAAATCACATTTACCTGATATGTATGTGACTTTGGCTGAATAGTACCAGAAACCCCACCCTCCTGAACAGAAATTAGGATATTCTCACTACTTCATCTTTACAATGACTGGTTTAAATATGCTACAAGTATTTGCTGATTGTTATTAATAGCATCTGGAGTACATTTGTAGGCTGAAAATCTTGATTAATTCTACACATAAAGTGCTCATTATTAGTTCGTAATGCTAATCAGCTCATTAGTCACAGTAATATTTTAATACACCTCATGGTGATGTACTTAGAGCAGCTTCTTTCATTAAACATTTCATTTCCAAAAATGCAAGGAAAAGTGTCAATCCCACACACAGGATAAGGTGACTGTCCCCCACAACAGCTGGCTGTGCTCTCTCTCCATGGGGGACAGCTCCCAGAAAGGGAACCTGGATAAGATGGTCCAGGCTCACCTACCTTCTTGAGCCCTACAAACTCATTCTCTGCCGCAGTGCGTTTGTTGATTTCATCCTCATACCTGGAACAGGAAGAGGCAAACATTTGATCAGCAACATTTCAGGAGTGAAAAAGAAAGATGAGGATTCCAGGCAGTCTCCCCACCAGTGCAGAGACAGGACCAGCTTCATGGGCATGTGACTGTGCAGTTACATGGGACCCTGGGCTCAGGGTCCTCACATTCACCTCAATGCTGGCACCATCTTGACACTCTTTCTTTTTTTTTTTTTTTTTTTCTCTCTGAGACAGGGTCTCACCCTGTCACCCAGGCTGGAATACAGTGGCATAAGCATGGCTCACTGCGGCCTCAACCTCTCAGGCTCAGGTAATCCTCCTGCCTCAGACTGCTGAGTGGCTGGAACCAGAGGCATGCACCACCACATCCAGCTAACTTTTTAATTTTTAGTAGAGACAAGGTCTCACTTTGTTGCCCAGGCTGGCCTCCAGCTGCTGGGCTCAAGTGATTCTCTCACCTCAGCCTTCCAAAGTACTGGGATTACAGGCATGATTGAAATTCTTAATAATTTTGTAACTAGGTTCCTGCATTATCATTTTGCACTGAGCCCTGAAAATTATGTAGCTGGTCCTATCCAAAGACCTCCCAGAGCTCAGGGCACTGCCTGGGCCACTTCCCTCTAAATCCAGTGGCGGGCAGAGGTATGGGCAGTCATGGTGAGAGGGCAGACTTCAAGGAGCTTGACTACTTGCCTGGGCTCTTTGATCGACTTTGTGAAGCGCAATATGCGCATGTGAAACCCAATAAAATGTTTGCTCTCATTGGGCTTTTCTGCCTCTGTTTTCTCTGTTTCTGTTTTCCTTCATTACAGTTACTTCTTGTTAAGAATGAACTCATGTCTTCTGAATGCATCAAATTGTGGGATTCCTGCCTGTTAAGGACTAAAATCTAATACCAAGAGTTTGGATTTCATAAAGCTTGAGGAACTGGACTGATTCTAGGAGAAAAGACTTTTCTGGGCAGGACCTCTTTTTTTTCCTCTAGGAGAAAAGAGGCCTCTGGGACCTCTTTTGGGAACGTGAATCTGAGTTGCCACTGGATTCCCAGAGCCAGCACAGAGCCTGCCACAGAGTGGGTGCCCACCACACGTGTGCGGCTGAATTGGAATAGGGCCTCCACAGAGCAGCTGTGCCCATCCTGTAGATTCTGAACCCTGGAGAAATTTGGGGCTCCCTCCCACCTCGAGAGGCCCAGTTTGCTCCTCACAGACCTCAGCAGGTATGGACTGCAACTTGGATCACAGGAGAGGAGGCAAACCAAAGCCGCAGAACAGGGGATTGGACGGGAAACACTGAAAGAGGCCTTTACAAAGCGCAGCCCTGGCCATCTGCCTAGAACCCCCAGGAGTTGGGGAGCACTCACACCCCTGGGACCTGCCCCACACCTATGATTCAGAACACCTAGGTATGCAATACAGGAATACGAATTGTTGACAAGCATCCCAGGTGATTCCTATGTACAGTCAAGTGTGGCGGACTGCCCATCCTAAAAGGCTCTAAACTCTGGGAGGACTCTTTTGTCCCTCTGAGCTGGAATAGGAGGAGGCCTGCCTGGAGACTGAAATCTGTGTCGTAGCCATATAGAAGTCTCAGCCCCCACCCTCTCACCCCCTTCTGCTTGGTCATGCTTCACTCAATAAATCCATCCCAGAGTACTGACTGAAGGCACAGTTGGGAACAGTTGAAATCCCAAATTAGGACCACACCTCCCTGCTAATTCTCCAGCAGGGGAAACTCCCCAGGAGGAGCCCTCACTTCTTTTTGAAGTCTTCCACCAGATCCTGCATGTTCTTCAGCTCTCCCTCCAGGTTCCCCTTCTCCCCTAGAAGTGAATCCAGCTGCTTGCGCAGGAAACTGATGTAGGATTCAAAACAAGGCTCCAGGCTCCTGGGCCCTGAGCCGGAGCCTGTGGTCTGCTGCTGGAGCAGTTCCCACTTGGTCTCCAGGACCTTGTTCTGCTGTTCCAGGAACCGCACCTGTATCAGGGGAGGGAGAAAAGGAGTCAGTCTCTTGAGTTGGGCATGTGGGGCCGCCCATCCCAAATGGTGGAAATGTGGAGAAGGAACCCAATTCTTCAGTCTGCAATTGCCCCTGTTTTTTAATTTGGAAAGGATGAAGATTTAGAAAACAGAGAGTTAGAATTTGTTGAGTCATTATGCCATACCTGTTATTTTCATGTATTTCCATCACATTTAATCCTCATAACCACCTATAAAGGAGTTGCTGTGATTCCCCATTTTGTAGGTAAGGAAACAGAGACTCAAAGAATTTAAGTTTCCCAAAGTGACGAGTCCACTGAGTGACAGAGCTAAGAATCAAATCCAGGACTACCCTGGGTCTAAAGGGATCCTTCGGAATACAACTAAAGGAGGTCAGCACAAATCAAGGTATTTGTCATTGTTTCTTCAATGTGAGCTTTTTTCAGCTCCATAAAGGCAGTGAAAACAGTCTAACATTTCTTTAGAAGTTTCACGTATGAAGACCTTTCAGTTATTCAGCTTGCAGCTGACCTAGAATTCACTTCAGATCCTGGGCTTAGTCTCCCACAGACCCAGCACACCCTTCTCTGCCCCAGCATGGACAGCTCAGTTTAATATTGGCTGAAGCACAACATCGTTTGCAAGATGAGGTAGCTGCCAATACTCCTCATTTAGAGGCAGACCCAAGATCTGTGCTAACTCAAGTTTTCATGACCAGCTAGTTTGGATTATCAAGCAATTGCTTTTCAGGAGGAATTAAAGTAACTGCAATAATTTCATGACTAATGCCTCATTCTTCGAAGAGCAAAGAGCATGTTTGGACTCTCACTTCATTTACCTTCGTCTCATTCCTAGCAGGAAACCAGGACCAGGAATTCTTCCCCCCGTTTCACAGCTGGAAAAACAAGGCCCACAAAGTGAAAGACAGTGAAAGTCTCACTGTCCTGTAGGGACCAAGGCAGCACCAGAACAAGAGTCAGGCACCCCTGCGCTGTGTCTCACAGGTCCCGTGGCATCTTTCTACACCAACCCCTGGGAACCCCAAGCCCTCCACAACACCTCTTGGCCTTGCCCTCACCTTGTCGATGAAGGAGGCAAACTTGTTGTTGAGGGTCTTGATCTGCTCCCGTTCCTGGGCCTTGACTTGCCCAATCTGGGGGTCGATCTCCACATTGAGGGGCTGCAGGAGGCTCTGGTTGACAGTCACTTCCTGAATTCCCCCGGGAAAGCCCCCAGGGCCAAAGCCACCAGGACCGCCAAAGGTGCCAGGCCCACCAAAGCCACCAGGGCCACCAAAGCCACCAGCCCCTCCAAAGCCACTACCTACTCCTCTGCCACCACCAAAGCCACCACCATAGCTGCCCCCAAAGCCACCTCCATAACCACCTCCAAAGCCACAGCTGCTACGCCCTCCACCAAAGCCACCAGCCCGGGAGCTGCCAGCTGCCACGCTGATGGAGATGCTCTTGTTGCCACCCAGGTTGTAGAGGCTGCGACTGCCAAAGCTGCCTGCTCCGCTCCGGAAGCCACAGGCCCCTCCGCCAGCTCCCCCAGAGCGGGCTACACAGCTCATCCTGCTGCTGCCAGAGACCATGGCAGAGCGGCCGGAGAAACCCTGGCTCCCGCCACTGAAGGATTTCTTGCAGACTTGTCTGTTCATAGTGAGAGAGCTTGGAGGCAAGCTAGTAATCACTTAGCAAGAGATGAGAGGGATGGGGACAACAGAGGAGACTGGCCTTTATATACCAGGGAGCTTGGCTTGGCAAAAGGAGAGACGGGCAATTAGCTGAGAGTCATCTTGGGTCTGGTCTGCCTCGTAGGCATTAAGTTACTTCTTGGTTCCAGACACACCTCAGAGATAATCCTCTGGGCCAGAGTGGCTTTGCTTTCTTAGCTTAATCACCTAAACTTGCCTCAGTTGACAAAATGCTGGAGCTCTCCTCCCTCCCTTTGTGTGATGTCCTCAAGGGTTTCAGGGAACCCAAGCAACACCTGATCCAGCAGGAGGAAGCAGCTTTAGACACCAGGGGATCAGGAGCCATGAGCTCCATGACACAGGGGTGAGGACCAGACATCCTCTTTCAGGCAGGCTGGGTCCCTCCCTGCAGCACCAGTGTCTACAGGCTCCCGTAGTGGCTGTGCCAGTCTCTCCCATCATTGGGCCTTGTCTTCTGGTGGCATGCCACCTGTGCCCAACTCTTCAGAGGGCCTGGAGTTGGGAG
The DNA here is from genome assembly GCF_030222135.1 of Aotus nancymaae. NCBI lineage: Eukaryota > Metazoa > Chordata > Mammalia > Primates > Aotidae > Aotus > Aotus nancymaae. The sequence goes on from NW_026988428.1 coordinate 36,569,473, forward strand.
TGGAAATGAGAGGGGCCCAGACCCACAGAGTCTGCTCTGCCAGCTCCTCAGCCAAAGGCATCCATCTCAGCAAACCTGGAGTTTGGGCTGAGAAATGCTACTTATGGGAAAGAAATTACAGTGGAGCTAAACATGTCTGGCTCCTGGAACAGGGAGCAACCCAGTGTGAGGCTCAGGAAGAGGGGAGACCATGCGCAGAGGAGGGGTGTCAGGCCAAGTCCTCCCCCCACCATCCTAGACTCACAGCAGGCGATTTCTGGACCCAGAAGCAAAAGGGGACAGAATGTGGAAACTCTCCAGCTGGCTGGTAGAGTCGGTTCAAGGCCCCCACTCATCTTAGGAGGAGAGAGTGTGTTATGTCTAGGCCCCAACTCAGATCTTCTGGAGGGGATCTCCTCCCTGCTTTACTCCCTGGTCTGGGTCAGATGCCCCTCCTTGTCTTCCCACCATACCCTGTACTTTTCCCATCACAGCCATGACATAAAATATACTTACCTGCTTACTTGTCCACACCCCTCCAGTCCCTGAGCTTCTTGAGGGCAAGGCTTGAGTCCCATCCATCCTAAATGATCCTAAATGCCCAGCTCCTAGCATAGGGTAAGCACAGCATGAATGTGTTAACTGACTGATGACTGATGTCTAAAAATGCAAATACCTAAAACCAGCTCCCACCCCAGCCCTGTGAGTGAAAATCTTCTGAGGAAGGGCTTGAGGGTTTGCATTTGTAACAAGCCCTCCAGGTAATCAATACAATGCAGGAAGTCTGGGAAGCCCTGTCTAGACTGTGGCTATTCTATATGGGCCAGGAATAGGAAGATGGAGAGCCCTTGATGGCAGAAGGAATGACACATGATGAGTTACCGCTCTCACTCTCAAGAGCTCAGCCAACCCCCACCCCAATCCAACCCACCTCCACACCCAAACCCACCACACAGGGCAAGAGCAAATTCTCAGGCTGTTGTCTGCACAGGAGATTTCACACATATGACAGGAGCAGGGGGAACTGATTTCCCTGAGAAATTGGTGGGGGGGTCTATCTCCAGAAGTCCAGCCAAATTGGCAGTGGGCACTCTGTCTCTCTGAGTTTCTGGTTTCTGAACAGTCCAGACCAGGGGAGAGGATTGGTCTGAGAATCTGTGGAGCACCTTGAGTTGACAGCTTCAAGAGCTCTGCAGCTAATTCTCAGCTCTCTGCTCTGCAGCTTGTCCGGTGTCAGATCCCAGATCCACCATCCACCAGCTTTTAGGCATTGGACAAGTTACTTAACTTTTATGGGTCTGGTTTCATCAACTGTAAAAATGGGGCTAATAACAGCAAGTACTTCATGGGGTTGCTGTGAGCATTAAACATATAAAATGCTTAGCCCAGTGCCTGACACACAGCAGACACTGTACATTTAGCTACTGCTAGTACTCTATTTGGGAGAATGGGAAAGAGATAACATGTTTGGCCCTGGCTCTTCTCAAGACAATTTTGCATCCCTAAGAAACTCATCAAAGGTGAGAAAAGGAAGCTGAATAGGAGTGAAGAGTTAGAAAGCCAACCTGGGATAGAAAAGAGTGAGACCTACACTGAACAGGAAGGGTAGATGACCTTGCACTGAACAGGTAGGGTGGGTGACCTTGCACAACAATTTAACGTAATCTGTGTTCTAATCTGTCAAACCCTTTCCTACCTTGCTGTTTTGTGGTGAGACTTGCAGGATAATGTAAGTGAAAATCCTTTGAAAATCACAAAATGCCACACAGGAGTTAGATAGTTGTGGTCTAAGAGAAAACCTGTCATCATGGAAGTCCAAAGACCTAGGTTCAAATCCTATGTCTACCTCTCACTATGTAGTGACCTTGGAAAAGGTACTTGACTTCTCTCTCTCTCCTTATTTGTAAAAGGTGACATCTATTCTACTTGCAGGATTGTTTTGAAAATTTAAATACATAGTGTTCAGCAATATATGTTTGGATTTTTTAATTAACATCATTCATCCACAGACAATCCAGGAAGAGGATTCCATGTCAAGTTCTTCCTTGAGACATTTGCTCCACCCATCAATTGAATGAAGCCCCTCCTGGTAAGGTGTTTCCTCATATTCTCTGGATCCTTTAAAAGCAGAAGATCACATGCCCTTCCTAGGAAGAAAGCTGAGCCAGGCTCAGCTGAAGCTCCAGGTGAGAGCTCAAAGCAAACAAGAACAGGCATAAGTGTCTCTGATTCCCTTCCCTCCCTTGGCTGCAGTGCTGAGGCGGTGAGTGGCAGCCTCTGATGTGTGGCTCACCTCTGCCACCCTGGCATAAGCTAGAGAAGCGTGATAGAGAAAGGTGATGTGCAGATCATAAAAGCACGGGTTTGGGTTGGGTCGTCTAATCTGTGTCACCCGAGCCTGCCAAAGCATCACCTTGTTTAGCAGTTGGGGATTGTCTTCTTAGCAGTTGCATGGAGTTGCTGGAAATACCCAGAGTTGCCATCCTCACCAACATTGCCCTCATTCACTGTAAGATCTTTCAGAACGGTATCTAAACAGTCTGCCCGCTGCCAGCAATCTGAGTTCCAATCCTTCACCTGCCAGAACCTTCTGTGTAAAGCTTGCCAGATGGCTGAGCACCCTGGATTTTTATTTCCCCACCTATAAACAGGGAGAAATAAAACCAAGTAGAGTTATTCCCTCTAACTAAATTGCTCCCTGGTAGTCAGCTGCGGTGAGAAGACTTCAGATTGCCTGTAACGTAATTATGAGCAGAGGAATACATCACGAGACAGTAGTCCTTAACCTTGGTCAAAGTGAGCAGACCTCCTTCCCCACCCACCATCTGCTGAGGATGAGGGAGCCATGGCTGTGGCCTCTTTATACATAGAAGTTTGCAGATCCCATTTTCAAGATAGTCACCAATTTGTTCCCAAAAATAAACAAAAAAGAATTAACGTTCTGGGTATGCTGCCCCTGGACTAGAAATCAGCATTCTTTTCTGGTTGAAATACTTCCCAGACTTCCTGCATTATAAGGATTACCTGGAGGGCTTGTTAAAAATGCAAGATTGTCACTAATAAAACAACTTTAAACAATGAACAGTAAAAATAATTATCATATAGAACAAGATTTATAGTGAAAGCTAGATAAAGAAGCAAACATCTAAGTACAACTAAATCTTTATATTTCTAAGGTCTTAGCTGTTAGCAATCACGATTTGTTCTGATGCTGGTCTTACCTCTACACTTGATTAAAATACTCTTCAGCTCACCCCTAATTCTTTATCGGGTTCTTGGATCTCTCCCAGGGCTTATGTAGGGCAGAATTCTATCTCCCAAGATGGCCCTGATTAAAAGGTTCTGCGATTACATAAATTTGGGAAATGAAAAGTTTATAGCTCTCTGTTGGGATTTTAGTAAAGTTATTTAGCATAGTAAAAGCCCTAAGAAGTCCTATAGAAAATAATCTTTTTACCTTAATTTAATCGCAGTTTCCCAAACTTAACCAAAAAAACTCTCTATCTTAACATCCAGTAACATGCTACCAAGTATACTCAGGAAACACTAGACTAACTAGCTGTCCAGGATGGATGAGAATGTGCAGATAGACCAACCAGGGGGTTAGAGCATAAGAAGACATCCTCATTCCTACAGAGAGAGAGAACTTGCTCCAAGTGAGGTCCTCATCCCTGGAGAAAAAGCACTTGCCCCAAGTGAGATAGCAGAAAGCTGAGAGCAGAGTGAGGCCTGGGGCTGAAGATGCATCAAGAAGAGCACTGGGATGCTGAAAAGTGGATGGGTTCTCTAAAGACCAGCTCTCCCACCAATGAATATTTCTCATCAGTGTGTGGATTTGGCTGGATCTTTCCAAAAGCCATGGCTCTTTCATTGGCAGGCTGGATTTTCTGGAACTCAAATAACTGCATCTCCTCCTCTCTTCCTTGGCAACCTGAAGGAGTGGAAAATATGGAAGCCTTGGAATTAGACAAGCCTGTATTCAGATCCCAGACTTGCCACTTTCCAGTTGTATGGCATCAGGCAAGTCGTTTTACCCTCTGGGCCTCAGTTTCCCATTCAGCAAATTGGAGTTAGCACAGCCTCCTCATAGAGTTGCAGTGGGGACTATAGCAGGTAAACTTAGAAAATCTGTACACAAGGCAAGTGCTGAACACCTGGCAGTCCTTGTGATGATGATGTCAGTGTAGGAAGCCCTCCTAGAAAGTGTCAGTTTGGAGGCTGAAGGAGGAGTTCTAAGTGATAGCCCATCTTAACATCAAGGCGACAGTGAAGTCTTTGATAATTTTTGTAGCAAGTTGCAAGGAATTGTAGTGTCTGTATTGAGAATTATATAAAAGCCATTTTCCCATGCCTGTCCAAGCCATTTTCCCACTATAGGGCCTCATCAGTAATGCAATCTATCAATCAGCAAATACTTATTGATCTACTGCATCCTTTCTAGAGGTGTGGGGACTATGCTTCAGTGAAAATAATTTCCTCTTTCAAATCTTTACTCCTACTGCCCATCTGTGAAAAGAATTTTAAAATAGCTAACACTGAATACCTGACATACACAAATCACTGACTTAGGTTGTTTATATGTATCATATCTAATCGTCAGAAAACCTTTGCAAGGTAGGAATTTTCATTCGCATTTTACAGATAAGGACATGAGGTGAATTCACTTGCCTCAAGTCAATTCATTTATGAGCTTTGATCTTAATCAGACTACCCAACTCCAAAGCCTGTCATAAATTCATGGATGCTTTTCTTCTACATAGGCTTCAGCAAGTCAAATTACACCATCCCAAAGTGAAAAGTCCACTTTGACATGTGAAGAACCCACCCATATTCTGTCCACGTGACCCCCTCATGCTGGGTTAGACACCAGCCATGTGCAACCTACCATGCTGGCCAGACTCACCAAGGTGCTGGTCAGGACAGGCTCTCAGGGACAGGACACATGGGTGGGCATGGAATTTAGGGATGATATGAGCCGCTCCATCATCTGCAATGTAAAAGGCAACGTCCTCACCCTGTTGGAGGAAGAAAAAGAGGCGAGGAGGTTGTGCTGAGCTTGACTGCTTGCTGAGTCTTGGGTGTTAGGATGGACCACTTGGCCCACAGGAATGTTTTGTCACAATCTTCTCTTTTACCTCATTTTTATTTATTTATTTATTTTTTTGAGATGAAGTCTCGCTCTGTCACTGCAGTAATAGATCTGCAGTGTCTGATCTGCAGTGGCATGATTAAGGCTCACTACAACCTCCACCTCCCGGCTTCAAGTGATTCTCCTGCCTCAGTCTCCCGAGTAGCTGGGATTACAGGTGCACGCCACCACATCCAGCTAGTTTTTGTATTTTTAATAGAGACAGGATTTCACCATGTTGATCAGTATGGTCTCGAACTCCTGACCTCAGGTGCTCCACTTGCCTCGGCCTCCCAAAGTGCTGGGATTACAGGTGTGCACCATCATATTTTCTTTCTGTTCACCAAATGGGTAATCGAGATGCACCTTTAAATAATACATTTGTGTTATATGTTTAAAAAAAGAACACCCTTAGAATGTTATGCTCAGATCTGCCTTGAAGCATCAACTTGTGTTGATGAAAATAAACATAAATTAAACTTTATGAATTTCATTTTGGCCTCAAAGAGGAACACCCATCATTATCAAGGTATTCTCCTAATCAATCTCAATGACTTCTCTGGCTGGAGATCAGAACTCCCCAGAGTTGAAGGTGGGCCTGCCCACCGTCACAGGGACTCAGCTGTAGAAACCTCTTCTGCTAATGTAAGAACTTTAGGTTTGATTTCTAGCTTAAAACTGCAGATAGTCATTAGCACATGTACAAGGGAGGACATCCTAGAGTCCAAGAAGACACCAGCCTGCCCCATTCAGCAGCATAGCACAGCAGTTATGTATCCTTTGGATTTGAGACCAGATCTGCCAATTCCCATCAGCCATGTCACTCTGCTTCTCCAAGCTACAGTATCCTCATCTAGAAAATGAAGATTATTGCTGTCTGCCTTCTATGGCAGTTGCAAAGGATGAAATGAGATGACATACGCAAAATGCCCAGCATATTACTTGCACTAGTCACAAAAGTTAGTTGTTTAATCCAGTTGTTTTTGTTAAATATGTCAGGGCAGTAATTACCTTTAAGAATCTACCCTACCCTTTTTAAAATCTCATTAGCTCAGTGGAGCTCACAGTGCCTGCTAGGCACTTTTGCTGGTCACTGAGGAGCACAAAGATGAATCAGGCACAGCCATCCCTTCGAGTAACTTCTATTCTAATGTGGAGAACAGACACTGAAACTAGTCTTTTTTTTTTTTTTTTTTTTTTTTGCTATAGGTTTTTTTTTTAATACTTTAAGTTCTGGGGTACATGTACAGATAGTGCAGGTTTGTTACATAGGTATACACGTGACATGGTGGTTTGCTGCATCCATCCCCCCAACATCTACATTACGTATTAATCCTAATGTTAGCTCTTTCCAATCCCACCACCCCCTGCTATCCCTCCCCTAGCCCCACTCCCCAACAGGCCCCAGTGTGTGACATTTCCCTCCCTGTGTCTATGTGTTCTCATTGTTCAACACCCACTTATGAAAGAGAACATGCGGTGTTTGGTTTTCTGTTCTTGTGTCAGTTTGCTGAGAATGATGGTTTCCAGCTTCATCCATGTCCCTGCAAAGGACCTGAACTTTTAATATAATATGGCACACGATAAAAAGGGGTAAACAAAGTCCCATGGGAGTCCAGACAGATGTTCAGCACCATGTAGGGTCTAAGAAAGCTTTCAGGAGGCAGTGCCTGGGTAATCCTCAGTGATGAGCGAGGCACGGCAAGTGGCTGAAGCCAGGATGAGCATTCCTGGCAGAGAACAGAGCATCAGAGGCACAAAGGCGTGAAAAAGTTGAGTTGATACCAGAACTGCAGGCACCTTGTGGGTCATTTGCACAGTTCTTGGAAGTTTCTACCCAAGGCCACACTATTTCCTGGCTTATTTCCTATGTCTTCATCCAGAATAAAAGAACATTTCCATTTTAAAACAAACTGCTACAAATACATACTTCTCTCAAATCCAGAGTATGTCTCTATTCAGTTCAGCTGTAACCCATATCACTGTAACTAAGGATCTTCTCCCAAGGACACAAGTGAGTGAGATGACCTCTTGTTTGGTAGAGCTTTCTCTGCAGTGGCACTGTGGACAGTTGAGGCTGGCCATTTCTATGTTGAAGGGGCTGGCTTGTGTGATGTGGGATGTTTAGTAGCAACCTGGTCTCTATTCTCCAGATGCCCAAAGCACTCCTCCACTTGTGACAACTAAAAATGTCACCAGACATGGCTATATGTTCCCTGGGGAGCAAAACTGCCCCCACTGAGAGTCACAGCCTTACTTCCACCCAGAGTCATCTTCCCCTCACCATTCAGTCTTGTCACCACGTATTCCAAAAGTATCAGATTCTCCCAGCACACCTCCATTAATGGTTTCCTAGGAAAACCAAGTCACCTTCAGCCTTCAGCCTGGGCTGGAAGTGTTGGTGGCGATTAGCTCTATCTTAGATGTAAGTTAGGCAGTGTGTGTGCCAGAGGGGCCTGTGAAGGACGTAGTTAAGATACAGATAAAATGTGTGAAGAAGCATTTTCAGAACTTGAGTTTTTCTTAGTCATCCCAAGATACTCTCAAGGTGTTCACATTTTTTGCCTTTGTCTTTGCATAGAGGGAGAATGCACATGGGCTGAAGTGCTGAGAAGGCAGAGAGAAGGGGCAGTCCAAATCCCAGAATGTGAGATCTCTGATCCCTGGCTAACAAACACTCCACCCACTTGTAGGCAAAACAGAGAAGAGTCATGTAGAGATTTACCTGCAAATTACACAAAACTTTACATGCAAGCCTTGATCAGCAGCAGTCAAGTCTAAATTATCCCTAGGCAAGTGCTGAACTACTTTCGAATTCTTGTAGAAAACAATCCCCTGATTTCCTTAACTGAGCCTTTTGTAGACATGACATTGTCACCACTGATACTTGCTCTGACATGTAACCTGTATTCTCATAAAGATGTAGAAGGAAATAGCCTGAAATCTAAAAGCACAACTTGATCTTCCTAAGGGGAAGTGAACCAGTGAATTTACAGGCTCTTAGAACAGGAAAATGCTCTTTTGAGCATTTCTTCCAGGGAAGGCAGTGTGGGGGTGGCTGGAGGGGAGTAGACAGATGGATAGAATGGGGCATAGGGTAGAAGCTGGTTCCTCTGTTTCATTGCAAGTGGATATACCTCTCCACACCCAGGAAAGAGAGATGTGGAAGACAGAGTAAAGAAACTCTTGACCATTGACCAAGGACCCCAAATCCCAGTTTAAGATCCATGCTCACAAGTAAGCATTATTCAACAATCACTGTGAGCTCTCTTTATGGGTAAAAGCATGCCTTAGAGGACAGGAAAAGCATGGACAATACAGGACTCACTGACTACCTACAAAAAGAATGAAAAGTCTAGTCAAGTACAAGAAGGCACACTCAAGCCCAGTGACTTAAAAGCACTTGAAAAGTCAACATAGAATTGTGCTGCCAGGCACAGTGGCTCATGCCTGTAATCCCAGCACTTGGGAGGCCGAGGTGGGGGGGATCACAAGGTCAAGGAGATCGAAACCATCCTGGCCCACATGGTGAAACCCCGGCTCTACCAAAAATACAAAAATTAGCAGGGTGTGGTGGTGCGTCGCCTGTAGTCACAACTACTTGGGAGGCTGAGGCAGGAAATCGCTTGAACCTGAAAAGTGGAGGTTGCAGTGAGCTGAGATCACAGCACTGCACTCCAGCTTGGAGAAAGAGCAAGACTCCGTCTCAAAAAAAAAAACCAAAGAATGGTGCAGAGAAACTATGCAAATACTAATGCAAAGGAAAAGAAGGAGCACTGGAAGCAGGTGAAGTTCCTGCAAGGGGTTTTCAGCCTGGATTAGGAACAGTCAGGGCCCAGCAGGGTGCAGTGACTCATGCCTGTAATCCCAGCACTTTGCAAGGCCAAGCTGGTCAGATCACCTGAGGTCAGGAGTTAGAAACCAGCCTGGCCAACATGGACATATCTACTAAAAATACAAAAATTAGCTGGGCTTAGTGGCGTGCAACTGTAATCCCAGCTACTCAGGAGGCTGAGGCACCAAAATCACTTCAACCTGGGAGGCAGAGGTTGTGATGAGCTGAGACAGTGCCACTAGACTCCAGCCTGGGTAACACAGCGAGACTCTGTCTCAAAAAATAAATGAATAAAAGAAACTGTCAGGGCTAAGCTGAGAATATCCAGCCAAGCATGGAGTTAACTCCTTGGGTCTCAGGTCCTGGCACCAAGGTCACCTGCCCTGGCCATGGTGGAATAATGACACCTCAAAGAAATAACCTCTCTACTCACTCCCCGTGTGCCAGGTTTTTCTTTAAGAAGCTGCAGGGAGCCCCACCCCACCACCTCACCACTGGTGGTTACTTAGGTAGCAGGGGCTCCCGTAAACCCCCACAGGAGAAACAAGGGCCATGAGCATAGGTCTAGGGAGGAACAGCAAAGGACAGAGGTCACTGTCTGAACGCGAGACTTGAAACCAGTGGGCACAGTTCCCAGGAAGGCCAGGCCTGCTCTGGGCTTTCCTTGGAGCCAATTTAGAACCCCCCAGACTGTTCAGGTGGGGGCACTCTGGAGAACGTGGCCCAGGCTCCACCGTCTGGTCAACTGTGCTCCTCTCCCTGACTCTACATTCCCGGCTGCCATAGTTCTCAGCCTGGGCCCTTTTCTCCACCCTCTCTGTGGAAAAACTCATTCGTTACCATGGCTTTAAAATCTACCTTAGGCTGACAATGTCCAGATGCAAGTGTCTAACCCTGACGGGGCCCCCTTCTGAATCCACAGACTCACATCTCACCTGGGCATCTCATGTTACTATCTCATGAGCAGCTCCTCCTTGCCTAAAGCAGAGCTGAAGTTCCTCTCCACACCTATCCCGCCCTCCCACCCCTCCACTCACCTTGGTAAATGGCAACACCAACCACCCAAGTGCTCGCACTGGGAAACTGGACGTCCTGGTTAAATCTCTCCTTTCCCTTCACCTCCCCACCTCTATCCAGGACATTAACCGGTCCTGGCATCCATCCAACTCAGCCCCTAGTGTCATTTCTTTCTACACTTCCCACAAATTAAAATTATCTTGTTCATTTGGTTTGATTCCTTTTCTGTTGTTGTTGCGTCCCTTCTTAAAATGAGGGTGGGGTCAACATCTGATTTCTTGCTCACCAATTCATCTCCAGAATTCAGCCCAGTTCCAGACAGAAAATAAACACTTAGTGAATACTGGTTGAATAAGCGAAGGAAGGAATTCATTGATAAAGACTTTGCCCAGGGTGAAGCAGCTGCCCCATGACTGGCCTGGCACAGCCCCATAGGGCGACGCCCTGAATTGAGTAGGGCACTGAGTCTCCCCACCTGTGTCTCCTTCACCTTTTCACAGAAGGATACCAACCAGAAAAAAAGGTACGTTCTACCCAAATGTGAAACAACAGCTCCTGAATCCCTCCTCCTTCAAAAAGTGGAACCAGCAGCTGGACTTCCACACTGAATCTCTTCAACCCCCAGCTGCAGGTTTTCTTTCTCTAACTGCCATTTCTCATCTCTAAAACAAATTCATCCTTGTCCCAGAATGGAAATACTGCTTCCCTGGCCTGGCCTGACTCCACTTTTCTATTCCAGAGCCTACATGTTCACTCTGGGTGCCCGGGCAGCGTGGCATGCCTGGAAGGCAGCAAGTACAGTGTGGGAAGCGGAAGGAGCTCCAGACTCGGGATGCTGGGCTTCCTTCCCAGCTCAGGCATCCACACGCCATAAGGTCCTAAAGGAGTCACTCCGACTCTCTGAGCCTCAGTCTTCATCTGGATGTGAAGGCTTGGACTCCTTGCTTCTGAGTCCTTTCCAGCAGTGACCTTCTGAACAGCACTCCTGTGGCCAACTGACACTTTAGCAGCGCTTCTTGGTGCAGGGTAGACGCCAGGATGACAAGAACCCTCATGGCTGGTAGCCGGGTGCGGTGGCTCACATCTGTAATCCCAGCACTTTGGGAGGCCAAGGCGGGCAGATCATGAGGTCAGGAGATCGAGACCATCCTGGCTAACACAGTGAAACCCCGTCTCTACTAAAATACAAAAAATTAGCTGGGCATGTGGTGTGCGCCTGTAGTCCCAGCCACTTGGGTGGCTTAGGCAGGGAATTGCTTGAACCTGGGAGGCAGAGATTGCAGTGAGCCAAGATCTCTGTCTCAAAAAAATAAATAAATAAAAATAAAAAATAAAAGAACTCTCATGGCTGGTGCACATCCTTTCAGGCCCCAAGTGTATGCACAGTGCTTAGGTGCAGAGATTTTTCTTAGGTGCAGGAATGGGGCCTCTGCAGGAAATGCTGGATTCAGGAAGCTAACAGGTTTTTCTTGCTACTGAACTTCTTAGAAATTCTAATATGTGCTCCAAAAAGGAAGGATGTAATGGACATGGAACCTTTTATTGCAGAGAGTCTCAATGAAATGGTGTTCCTGGGTCAGACTTTGAAATAGGCTGCTCTGGGGAAACCCCTCCAGCCCTGGGCTTCCAGCAGCCCGCACTTTCCCAGGAGCACCTTGATAGGGGAAAACTTTGACGATGTCAGCTGGAGTGAGAACCAACAGCAAGGGAAGAAACCTTCTGTCCCCAAGGCCCTCTTAGTTTCCCCACATGAGAGAAGGCAGGGAGGAGATAGATGTCTGCATGGCCCATCCTTCCCCACTAAGGACAGTGAGGGTACACAGCCTCTGGGAGCAGGGCCTCTCCCTTCCCACAGTACTCAGAGAATAATGAACAACCGGATCCGCACCATGGATGGAGGAGACGAGCTGCCTCCGTTCCAGAGGAAGAATTCTCCAGCTGCAGAGGTAAAGGCAGGGAGGTCAGGGAGGTGACCAGGGAGCTCAGCGCCCTGAGAAGAAGGACATGGAGCAAATACTCAGAGGCCCGGAGTGAAACACAGTGCACTTTATTGGCTACAGACCAGAGGGGTGGAGGGGACTGTGGGCTATATACATCAGAGCTGCAGTGAGCATCCCACCCAGGGAGGGGACCCCGGGGCAGCAGAAGGTGGCAGCAGAAGGTGGCAGCCTAGGCCACGCCTGGTCAATCACAGGCACAGGCTGGAGCCAGAGAGGGGGAGCCTGAAATTCTTGTGGCTGGGGTTGGCCAGGGATCTGGAAGGAGGAGCAGGAGGCCACCAACCTTCCAGCGCAGAGCCGCGTTCTTGGGGAGCAGGGGGTGGCGCTGGGGGTGTTGCCGATATGAGGGCATGAGGAGCGGAGGAGAGACGCTGGGGTGGCTGCGATGCCGATGCGTGCTCTTTATCTGGAGTAGCGCTGGGAGGACTGGGAGAGCTTGATGCTGCCGCTCCGGTTGCTGGTCGAGCTGAAGCCCCCGCCACTGACTCCATAGCGGGTCCCGGAGCCAGAGCCAAAGCCGCTGCCACCGCTGAAACCGCTGCTGCTGCTGCCGCCGCCGCCGAATCCGAATCCGCCGCCGATTCCACCGCTGCCTCCCCGGCCAAATCCACTGCCTGCGCCGCCGCCGGCGCCGAAGCCACCGCCCAAGCCTCCGCCATAGCCGCCTCCGTAGCCACCTGCTGAGGCGGACGTCGCGCTGCTGCTGCTGCTGCTGACCATGGCTGTGGGGGAGAGGACAGGACCAGGACAGCGATCAGCGCCGGCCACCAGGCCCGGGACTATCCAGAGCTGATCACGGCAGCTTTGCACAGGATGGTCATCACGAGACGTTCCAAGGCCACAAGCTACTCACTCCCCTGCCTTTAAGCCATTATGAATTAGCCAGAGATTCCTGCCACAGTCCAGTCTTGATGACCCTCTTGGAGGGGATCTAGCCTCTGAATTTCTCCTCCCATTAAGGGGCCCCCTATTGGATATTCCACATTGCCCTTCTGAGCCTATTAAAAGTGCCCTGGGCCGGGCGCGGTGGCTCAAGCCTGTAATCCCAGCACTTTGGGAGGCCGAGGCGGGTGGATCACGAGGTCAAGAGATCGAGACCATCCTGGTCAACATGGTGAAACCCCGTCTCTACTAATACAAAAAATTAGCTGGGCACGGTGGCGCGTGCCTGTAATCCCAGCTACTCAGGAGGCTGAGGCAGGAGAATTGACTGAACCCAGGAGGCGGAGGTTGCGGTGAGCCGAGATTGCGCCATTGCACTCCAGCCTGGGTAACGAGCGAAACTCCGTCTCAAAAAAAAAAAAAGTGCCCTGAACCCAGAACAATTACAAAAGCCAATCGCTTCCCTCTCCTCTCCCAGGAAACCCCTCCAACTTCCATAAAAATATGTTTAAATTAGTTGCTATTGCTCTGGATTAGTACAGATATTTCAGAATTAACTTTCATTTTCATAGCTACTTTCAGTACTTACAGATGCTGACAGCACTCGGACACTCTCCAGACATCCTGTTTGAGAAAACAAGAGAATGTCGGCCCCGTCACAAAGCACATCACCAACAGGTCCATGGACCAAGGGCATGAACAGCAGACAGAGCTGAACAGAGAAGCCTGGCAGATCGGTGAGCTTTCTCCACCCGTCTCTGGGCCATTGCAGGGAGAGCCTGTGGGCACTGGTTGCATACACACTTCGACTGCCTGGGAGCAAGTGGGCTGGTAGAGGCAAATGCTTCTCTGCAAGGCCTCTCTTTATATAGCAGAGCTCCATCCCCAGTTACTTGGTCACTTATCTGGCCCTCGGCATGTGACTTGAGCCAGGGGGTATGGGAAGACGGGACTGCAGGTTCACCTGTACTCCTCGCCCTCCAGCAGCTTGCGGTAGGTGGCGATCTCCACATCCAGGGCCAGCTTGACGTTCATCAGCTCCTGGTAGTCACGCAGCAGCCGGGCCAGGTCGTCCTTCGCCTGCTGTAGGGCAGCCTGCAGCTCTTGGAGCTTGGCATTGGCATCCTTGAGGGCCATCTCCCCACGCTGCTCGGCTTCCGCAATGGCCGTCTGCAGGTTGGCATTCTGGGGCAAGGGAGGTAAGAAGGATGAGCTCAGTAAGAGGGCCCCAGGCCCTTCCTGACATGCAATGGATTATCCCATCTTAAAGTCAGGGAACATTCCTCCTACCCTAGTGCCTCCATCTTGTGTGGAGACAGTGCCCTGTGAATCACCCAGCCTGAGATAACCTCCAGACGTCTACTCCAGGGGAAGAGTCCTGAGATCCTAGCCCCTGCCCCTCAGCAGTCATCCCAGGTGCCAGCATCCATGATCATCCCACCTGCTTCTTGACATTCTCAATCTCTGCCCGCAGCTTCTGGATCATTCTGTTGAGCTCTATGATCTCGCTCCTGGTATTTCTTAGGTCATCCCCATGCCTGCCAGCCGTGGTCTGCAGCTCCCCCAGCTAGAGAAAAGAAGGGAAGATGGGGTATTCCTGCAGCTTTGCTTGACTTGTTTCTATACCTCCAACATCACCCACCAAATCTTGAGAAGCTCAGTAAGCATTTGCTAAGATGATATGGCATTGGGTTTCGGCAGGGACACCCCCCAAGGCAAAGAGAACATCTGGGTTGTTGTGGTAGATTTCCTACCCTGTAGTTCCTGAGCAAGCTGGAGTCAGTCCCACATAGCAGGTGACCACCTCCCCAAGGGGCAAGACTTTCTGCAACCGAACCACCATTAGAAGGATGTCTTCAGAGGGTAGAATCAAAAGCCATTCACCCAGTGACCACTGGCAACTCACTACCCAGCTGTCCAATAGGCCACAGCTTCTCTAAAGCCTCCAGTGGATCCTCTAAGGGGTGCCTAGCACCCACCTTGGTCTGGTACAGGGCCTCCGCTTCGGCCTTGCTTCTCTGAGCGATATCCTCATACTGCGCACGAACTTCAGCAATGATGCTGTCCAGGTCCAGGGAGCGGTTATTGTCCATGGACAGCACCACAGATGTGTCACTGATGTGGCTCTGCATCTGAGACAGCTCCTGTTAACACAGAGGGAGCTTGTTCACTTTTGGGATCTCTGTAACAAGCACACAGGGCCCCAAAGAGATTCCTGATCAACAGTCTCATTCACTGACTCCTTACTCCAAATGTGTATGGGCTGCACACTGTCCCCAGCCACTCAGAGAACCCCACGTCTGCAGCCCATCCTGTGGAATCCCTTCCAATGGTCCTCATCTCCAGGCTCATCCTACACCGTCGTCTGGGGCCTAGATACCAAAATGCACCAACCTCAAATCTGGAAACATCTCACTCTCCCTCTGTCCCCTCTTAGTAGGTAACATCCTCACAGCATTGTAGAGGGTCCTCAGGAAGTCGATCTCATCTAGCAGGGCATCCACTTTGGCCTGAAGCTCCACCTTGTTCATATAGGCAGTGTCCACATCCTGAGAAAAGAGGAGCATAAAGGTCTTATTCCCCAAGGAACAAACAACAAACCATAACTGCAGCAAGAAAGAGCAGAGGGGACTGCTGCAGTGAGTCTGTCTAAGACCAGTCTCCACTTGAATGGGCAATTTGTATCTCATTAGGATGGTCTAAGTTCAATCCTACTAAACAACTAAAAGCTGATGGGATCTTTTAGGGACTTTCCGGACCAAGGTGCACCTGACTTCTGTTTACTGCTCCAAAGGCCTGAACTTGGCAGCTCTGTGGCAGTGGAGTGAAGAGATTCCCCCAACCCAGCCAGAAACCTGCAGCTACAAGACTCAGAAACCTCACACACAACCCTTACCTTCTTCAGAGTCACAAATTCATTCTCAGCAGCTGTACGTTTATTGATTTCATCCTCATACCTGTATGAGTAAAGAAAAAAACAGCTGAGTTTGGTTTGGAGGTCACCATAAACACCACTGATCCCTGGAACTCTGAACGGTCAGCTCTTCTATCCCTCCATCCCTGTCCCGCCCCCTCAGATGAGCACATCCTCTTTACTATCTCCCTGTTATTTAGGGGGACCAACCATGTCGATTTGCCCAGGCAAACTGTCTGGTTTTAGCACAAACTGTCTGGTTTTAGCTAAAAGTTGTGCATCCTAGGAAACGCTCAGTCCCAGGCAAACCTCTGGGATGGTTGATCACTATGCCCTGAGTTGTCCCAGAATCTTTCAAATGCCAGAACCGGGATTCCCCAACGTGGCTCATGAGGAAATGCTTCCCTGACTCTAAATGCTTCCTTTTTTTTTTTTTCTTTTTTGGACATAGTCTTGCTCTGTAGCCCAGGCTAGAGTGCAGTGGCACAATCTTGGTTCACTGCAACCTCCATCTCCTGGGTTCAAGCAATTCTCTAGCCTCAGCCACCCGAGTATCTGGGATTACAAGTGTGTGCCACCACACCCAGCTAATTTTTGTACTTTTAGTAGAGATGGGGTTTCACCATGTTGGCCAGGCTGATCTCGAAGTCCTGACCTCAAATGATCTGCCCGCCTTGGCCTCCCAAAGTGCTGGGATTATAAGCATGAGCCACTGTGCCTAGCCTAAACTCTTGCCCCAATTTTATTTGCAAAGAACTAAATTGGGGAAGGAAGGTGAGGGGGAACTGAATGAACCAAGCTGTTCTCCATGAAGGTAAGGAGAGGGAAATGAGCCAGGTGACATCACTGCCCAGCAGTCAGGGGGCATGCAGAAAGGGCCGAGACTCTGAAACAGGGTGGGCCGTGGCATCTTCCCACTCCTGCCCTGTCACTCACTTCTTCTTGAAGTCCTCCACCAGGTCCTGCATGTTCCTCAGCTCAGAGTCCAGGCGGCCTCTCTCCCCGAGGATGTTGTCCAGGTAGCTCCGCAGGTAGTTGATGTGATTCTCAAAAAGAGGCTCAAGGTTGTTAGTGCCTGAGATGGAACTTGTGCCCTGCTGCTGGAGCAGGTTCCACTTGGTCTCTAGCACCTTGTTCTGTTGCTCCAGGAACCGCACCTGCAATGGTTGCAGGAAGCAACATCAGGTAAACTTGTAGCAGAGGAGCAGAGGGGCCTTCACCCAGGCAGGGCTAGGTGTCTATCTCCCTGCACCCCCAGCACAAAGACCTAGAAAGGATGCAAAGATAGGCTCCTACTGTAGTCAGAGAGATTATGGTCAGACGGGTGATCAGTCAAGACACTACACTTGCAGCAAGGTTTGGAAAGTTATAGAGGAAGGGGAAACTGGAAGTAGCCCCTACCTGAAAGCAAGAGAGTTATAAGATTGACCCCTTGGTGTCCCTGGGGACTTCATGACCCTACTTCAACTTCCAAAACTACAGTACACTCTGCAAAAATGTACATAAATCTCAGCAGCACCATTTCCACCCATGACTCTACTGACATGCTAGCCCTTCAGAAACAGTGAGGTGGTGCTGGCTGACACACCATAGTTAGCATGAAAACACCTCTCTTGAGCCTGGTGGAGAGGCAGCCCCATGAGAGCTGTCCTGGTCTGGAGAAGCTCACCGAGCACTCTTCTCTTCCTGACTGGGCTGAGTAAGGGTGCAAAGTCATTCATTTCTCCACAGTCCCTTGGGACTAAGGTTCTACTTATGCTCCTAATCCCTTCTCCAGGGCATTAGTCTCTTCTGCCTGGCACAGCGACATGTGGGGGAAAGGGCTTCCTGGAAAGCCTCAGAGGACAACCTGTATTTGAAGTCTTCCATTCTCGGTGGACCCTTCCCTGACGGTGGCCATGACCCTTGCCTTGGGCTGCCTGCCCTGCCAGCTTGGGACTCAGTGAAGCAATGACTGGAGACTTCAGCAGAGGCTCCGACAAACAGGGTATGTGGTGCTCAGGTCCAAATAGGGGACCGTTTTCTTTCCACACCTCCCCTCACTTGACCGTGTGGACAAACTCCGCAGCCCTGACTGTCTTCTCAGACCCTAGAGTTCCATCCTAACTCCTCACCCTCCAGTCTGGCCCATCCAAGACACATTTAAACACTGTGTCCCAGGGGTCAAATTCAAAGTCCCTAGCTCAGGAAGGGATGGCCACTCAGAGTGTCATCACCTTGTCTATGAAGGAGGCAAACTTGTTGTTGAGGGTCTTGATCTGCTCCCGCTCCTGGGCCTTTACTTGCCCAATCTGGGGGTCGATCTCCACATTCAGGGGCTGCAGGAGGCTCTGGTTGACAGTCACTTCCTGAATTCCCCCAGGAAAGCCCCCAGGGCCAAAGCCACCAGGACCCCCAAAGCTGCCAGGCCCACCAAAGCCACCAGGGCCACCAAAGCCACCAGCCCCTCCAAAGCTACCAGCCCCTCCAAAGCCACCAGCCCCTCCAAAGCCACCAGCTCCACCAAAGCCACCTCCTATTCCTCTGCCACCTCCAAAACCACCACCAAAGCCACCTCCATAGCCACCCCCAAAGCCACCTCCATAGCCACCCCCAAAGCCATAGCTGCTACGCCCTCCACCAAAGCCACCAGCCCGGGAGCCGCCAGCTGCCACGCTGATGGAGATGCTCTTGTTGCCACCCAGGTTGTAGAGGCTGCGACTGCCAAAGCCGCCTGCTCCACTTCGGAAGCCACAGGCCCCTCCGCCGGCTCCCCCAGCACAGGCCGCACTGCTCATCCTGCTGCTGCCGGAGACCACAGCAGAGCGGCCGGAGAAACCCTGGCTCCCGCCACTAGATATCTTGCTGGCTTGTCTGCTCATGGTGAGGAGGTTGGCGGAGAGAAGAGTGTACGTTAAGCAGGGACACTGAGAGTGAGAGGAAGAGGGAAGGGAACTGAAGACCTGTGCAAAATAAATCCCTTTATATACCTTTGAGGAGGTTGTTGGGCTCAAACGAAGGAGAGATAATTAATCCCAAATATTCATGGGTTGGGTTTGCCTCCAAGGCAATAAATTTGTTCCAGGCTACCAAACACACCTTGAAAATAATCTGAAGTGGTAAAAGTGCTAAGGTGGCAGGCTTCCCTGGCAAGGGGGTGGTGCCTGGCCTCGCCCCATGCTTGGGCATGGCCTTCTTCTAGCTTTGTCCAACGGGACCCAGGAGGCACGCTCACCTGCATCAGGTGTTCAGAAGCCATCCCTCTGCCTATTAACTGCCCTGGGTCCTGCAGAGCTATGTGTAGTTCTGGAAAGAATGAAATGGAGGGGGAATGGGGAGGTTCTGCTTCTCTGAGTGGTGGAGACAGTGGAGCCCACTCACAGCTCTGGGACAGTGTCTTAATGGGATAAATGTTGCTGCTCTCTCCATGATTATTGAATACACAATATGTGCCCGGCTCTGTGCTGGGCTTGGTGATGAAGTGCTGACCTCTCCTTCTCCCTTCCTGGAAACGAAGACCGGAACTATCATAAATCTACCTCCTATGTTCTCCCTGCACTCCAAGCTTTAGTTCAGGAGGTAGTGACTTTTTGGTTTATGACTATCTTCAGAGAAAAGTCAAGTTAACACCTATGCGTGTTGACCAGACACCGGCAAAATCCAACATGCCTAATGTTTGTTTCTCTTGAAAACTGCCCAGAGAAACTATAAGCTATTATACATCTCAGGGTTTCTCTATGGCTTCCTTTCTTGCTCCCCACATTTTGGCATTTCTCTGCTTTTAGCTTAAGGCCTAGGGAACAAGAAACTCAAACGTCAATTCAACAGCAAATTCAGCAAATGTTTACAGACTGCCGAATATGTGCCAGGCCCTGTGCAAAACCCCAGAGACCCAGTCAAGGACAAGACACACAGAGCCCCTGTGGGACCATTCTCTGGTTGAAAGATGTGCTCTTGAGAGTCGCCCACAGACCCCCCTCAACTCCCGCCAATCCCCAGAAGGCCAGATCTGGCAGAGCCGGCAGCACTATGGAACATGTCTGACTCTGAAAACCTGAAACTGCCAGTCTGGGGTTGTTCAGAGGCTTACGATGGGGCTTAGTTTGTCCAAGAGGAAAACCATCCTGTGCACTCTGGAGTGGCCGAGTTAGCTGCTTCTCTCTCCAGGACAGGCCTTTTTTTGTTCTATCTGCTGCACCTTGGGCCCTTCTAAGGGTGAGGTCTATATGGCCCTGGCAGGAACCTACCTAGAATTGGAGGAAAGGACAGAGACTTCTTCAACACCCACTGGACAGAGCTGGGAGTAGCCCATGTGCAAAGGAAGTAAAATTTTCTTCAGTGGCCTAGTTCTTCCATTTTATCCTTATCTCTCCCCTGTGTTACCTGCCAGGCTGTCCAGCACCCTAGCTCTTCCCCAGGATAGAACCAAAAGCTCTCCAGGAGTTTCCAGTCTCGTTAATATACTGGGTCCCTGGACCGAAGCACAGTGCTGGAAGTGCTCATGAAGTTAAAAAATGAATGAGTCCATCAATCAATTATTAATGAATTAACGGTTAAGCCCTTATACTGGATTACAACCAGATAAAGCTGGTTGAAAGCTAGTTCAACTCCCATTGCATGAACTAGCACAAGCTCATTGAGATTATTTCAGTGTGAGGAATCCAGACTTCTCAAATTTGGTGTTGAGATTTAGAAAAATGTACATGCAAAATGAGTGTCACCTCCTCAAGGAAAAAAATGTAGAACCACAGAATCAAGAACCAATCAATCAAAAATCAATAAATCAATCACAGAATCAAGTTGAAGTTGACTGGACATTTGAGGTCACACAGTCTGCCCCGTTCATTGCTGGATCCCCTCTCCAGCGTCTCTGACTTACATCCCTGATCTTCCGCAAGTTCTGCGCATGGACTCTGAAGTTAGCCCAGGTCCAGAGGGTGGCCACACAGGCTTCCCTCCTCTTTGCTCCCTCAGGGACAATGAACCAAACCCAGGGCTAGACCAGATCCTCCCCATGACTAAGCATGACCAAAGCTGTTTAAATTCTTTACATTTCAGCATCAGTAACCATAAAGATGATCAATCATCTCTGACCCTTTAGATCTCACAGGAACATAGCTAGATGACTGAAATCTCTGCCAACATATCACAAGGCCAAGGGTGGTGACTCACACCTGTAATCCCAGCATTTTGGGAGATTCAGGTGGGCAGATTGCTTGAGCCCAGGTGTTTCAGATCAGCCTGGGCAACATGGCAAAACACCATCCCTACAAAAAAATACAAAGATTAGCCGGGTGTGGTGGCATGTGCCTATGGGAGGTCAAGGCTGGGAGGTCAAGCCTGGGAGGTCAAGGCTGCAGTGAGCTATGATTTCACCATTGCACTCCAGCCTAGACGACAGAACAAGACTGTGTCTCAACAAAAATAAAAAAGAAAGAAAGGATACATATCCCAAAAATTAGCCCATATTTTTTTTTTTTTTTTTTTTTTTTTTTTTTTTTTTTGTAGACCCCTGTCTGACGCAGTGTTGGGCAGCCCTACTGCGTGTTTGAGTGCTGCTCTTTGGTAGTGCTTGGTCTGGCAGAACACAGCAGGTCTTGTTGGCAGAACCTTGACGAGGCTTGGAAAGAGGTCTCAGAGTGCTCACACATGTCTGGGACATTTCTAATTTAATAAATGTCATGGAAAAAGTTTTGCAGATTGTTTAATTACAATTTTAATTACAATTGTGGCTTTCCTTGCTAATATGAGCCTGAAAATGCTAACTACAATTGTAATGAAATCAGAGAAACCTTGCGCATACTCTAAGGTTTTTCTGGAGAATTGCTTACCTGTGAACTCTTTTTTTTTTTTTTCCAAAAAGTTCCTAAGGTGTCTATAATGAAGTTCTATCTCTACCCTTAAGCTGTACCCAGTTTCTCTGTGACACTAACTGGTTATCCAGCTGGCAGCTGATGTCACTGGTGCCCAATCATGGGGTAGGCAGAGCAGCTGGCTCCCTGAGGAGGGCAGGAAAGTGAGGCCCCAGCTATGGGCAGGTTCTCTGCAGTGATGGCACCTATGCAATTCTTGTGATTTTATTTTTTTTTTTTTTTATTTTTTTATTTTTTTAGAGAAAGAGAGAGAGAATAGGAAGGAGAAAAAAGGAAGAGAAAGAGAGAGAGAGAATGGGGAGGAGGGAGAAGGAAAAGAAAGAGGGAGAGAGAATGGGAGTATTGCTTTCTTGCCCAGGCTAGAATGCAATTTAGTAATGGGTATTGAAAACCTCTTTTATACTGATAATTATACTTAATGATGTAATCAGGAAGGAGTAAGGGAAGAAGATAACAAACAAACAGCCAACCAATATTTAATTTAAACCTATGAAATGCTATGCGATTACTGAGGAGTGATTTACTTCCAATTATATAGTCACCTTTGGAATAGGTGTGAGGTGGTAATGTATGTTTTGTGTATTTGAAGTGGAGAGTACTATAAATATTTATTAAGTTTACTTGTTCCGGGTCTGAGTTCAAGTTCTGAATATCCTTGTTAATTTTCTATCTCGTTGATCTATAGAATCGTTAGCTCTTCTTGTTGCATTGATCCTTTTGCCATTATGTAATGTCATTCCTCGCCTCTTTTGATCTTTGTTGCTTTAAAGTCTACTTTATCAGAGGTGAGAATTGCATCTCCTGCTTTTTGTTTATTAGTTTATTTTTACTCTCTGTTCAATTGGTAAATCTTCCTCCTTCTCTCTGAGTCTTTGTGTATTGTTTCATGTAAGATGGGCCCGGATGCAGCATACCGATGGGTTTTGGCTTTTTATCCAATTAAAATATATGTAAGTTTAATACCAGCATTTGATGCTAGCTGGCTGTTTTGCCCATTAGTTGATGTGAATTTTTTATTGTGTTAAAGTTCTTTGCTTTTTGATATATTTTTGGAAAGGCTGATATTGGTTGTTCCTTTATATGTATAGTGCTTCTTTCAGAAGCTCTTGTAAAGCAGGCCTGGTGGTGGTGAACTCTCTAAGTACTTGTTTGTTCGCAAAAGATTTAATTTTTCCTTCGCACATAAAGCTTAGTTTGGCTGGATAGGAAATTCTGGGTTGAAAGTTCTTTTCTTTAAGGATGTTAAATATTGGTCCCCACTCTTTTCTGGCTTGTAGGGTTTCTGCTGAGAGATCTGCTGTAAGTCTGATAGGTTTCCCTTTATGGGTAACCTGAACTTTCTCTCTAGCTGCCCTTAGTATTTTCTCCTTCATTTCAACCCTAATAAATCTGGCAATTATGTGCCTTGGGGTTGGTCTTCTTGAAGAATATCTTTGTGGTGTTCTCTGTATTACCTGGAGTTGAATATTACCCTGCCTTGCCAGGTTGGGAAAATTTTCCTGAATGATATCCTGAAGAGTATTTTCCAACTTGGATTCATTCTCTTCATCACATTCAGGTACACCTATCAAACGTAAATTAGGTCTTTTCACATAGTCCCATATTTCCTGGAGACTTTGCTCATTCCTTTTCATCCTTTTTTCTGCATTCTTGTCTTCTCGTTTCATTTCACTCAGCTGGTCCTCGACTTCTGATATCCTTCCTTCCGCTTGATCAATTCGACTGTTTAAACTTGTGCATGCTTCGCGAAGTTCTCGTGTTGTGTTTTTCAGCTCCATCAATTCACTTATATTCTTCTCTAAATTGTCCATTCTCATTAACATTTCATTAAACCTTTTTTCAAGGTTCTTAGTTTCTTTGCATTGGGTTAGAATAAGTTCTTTTAATTCACAGAAGTTTCTTATCACCCACGTTTGGAAACCTGCTTCTGTTATTGGAATACCGGTGTAATCTATTAAGCCTTGTTCCGTTACTGATGAGGAATTGCAATCCCCTGTAGAGGGAGAGGCATTCTGATTTTGAGTATTCTCTACCTTTTTACGCTGGTTTCTTCCCTTCATTATATATTTGTCCGTCTGTCGTCTTTATAATTACCGACTTTCTAACTGGGTCTCTGACGTCCAACTTGTTGATTCCCTGCGCCGAAATCTGAGCAATCCACTGAGCCGGCCAAAAGAGCGGTGTTAAGATTGATGGTGCTTTTCTGCCCGGGAATATCCGGACTCTGCACCAAGAACTGGCGTGCTAAGGCACCAGCAAAACCGCCACGCCGGCCACAAGAGTCGCCCTGGCGACCCGTGGAGCTCCTCCACTGGGAATCTCGTGGTCCGTGAGCAACTAATATTCGTCTGAAAGTGTGGCGTCCTCTCGTTCTTTGCGCTTTCACTGGGAGGTACGTGCCCGAGCTGCTAATCATCAGCCATCTTGGATCTCTCCCCATATTTTTTAAATAATATTTAAGAGAACAGGATGGAGGATCTGCCTTTAAACCAGACAGAAATGAGGCTGCTGCTTGGTCAGATGTGGGGCCTAGAGTCTAGGATGATGGGTCTCTAGGAATTCTTAAACCAGTAGTGATTCAGGGTAATTAGTGCCTCCATCAAGGGGAGATCCCAGTCATTGCCAGAGCCCACTGATTCTGAACAATGCTTGTCATTCCTCTAGAGGGAATGATCTTGGAGAAGAATCTTTAAGAAGCAACGTCACAACCACTGCTGTCATCAGCTAGTCCTGGGTCTGGGACATCCCCAACAGATGGTGCAAGGAAGGGAAAAAGGGCATAATTTATACTTATTCTAGGGGTCAGGGTAGCAGAGAAGGCATGGCTTGGCCTTTGAGAGGACAGGGAGCAAAATGAAGATTGGGGAATATATTTGCAGGACTAAAATGTCAATTCTGATCAGAGTGGTGAGTGAAGGAAGCGGTGGAAGGGGAGGAGATAATCAGTGAGTTGAAATTCTTCTTGGTTGGGCCCAGCCCTCTAAACCTGGAGGACCTGATAAACATTTTGAGAAAACAGTTAGTTTACAGTCACCCCCAACACCGGAATTATCTGAAGTTTATTAACTTCTCCCTGCAGAGAAGAGTGAGTCACTGGATTGCAATGTGTGAAATCAGAGACTCATAGGGCGCTATGGCCAGGAGGCTCTCCAGTCCACTCCTCTACCTCAAGGCAGAATCCGCTTGGCCGCTCCTACTCTTCAAGATCCCCATGGAAGGTGATTCGTCAAATCTCCTGACTTGCCCAGGCCAGCAAGACCCCACCCTGACCCAAGGAAGGTCTTCATGGATGTAGCTTTCAGACCTTCCACTCCATTTCACAGGAGCCTGACTCTTTTATGGGATCAGTGAAGTTGCAGTCAGCAGGAGCCCCAGTCACCTGTCCGTCATGGCATGGCACCCAGACCTCTCTGGGTGTGAAGGTCCCTTTTAACACACACACAAAATTACTTTTACCTTCACACATGCCAGAACTTACACTTCCAGTATCCTTTGAGAACATGTATTTTTACTATGAATTTAGCAACACTTTAGTGGTTCATGATCATACGCATTTGAAAGTGGCAATACATATACGTAAAAAGACACACTATTCCCTCAATCGAGAGACAGCTACATCCATATGCATTGTCAGAACCCTTGCAGTCCTGATGCAACATTAACCCTAACTGGGACCTCTCAGCCTCAGGTCTCAAGCTCCTGCCCCTTCCACCACTGGACACCTGCCCCAGCTGAGATTTCCCAGTGAGCACTGTTACCACCTGTCTTCCCTGTCCTTGTGTTCATCGGCCTCTGGCCCTGGCAGACCTTCAGCAGAGGGGAACTGAATTGAGATGAATTTGCTCTTGTCTGGCTTTCCAGAGTAAAGCACACAAACTTCCCTGGCTTCTGTATCACAACCCTTCCAATATTAGAAAGTGCGGTGGAAGTCACAGACACGCCTACCAGTTAGCTAGACCCAGCTGTTTCTCCCAGTCCTCAGTACACGTGGTTTCAGGACTCTTCTCTGAACCCACTTTAATATGTTAATGGACCTCTTAAAACTACAGTGCCTTGCTAAGATGGGATACTCGAAGCTGGCTTCAAGTGCACCAGAACTAACAGGCAGCCTGTTCCTGTCTGTGACGGGGGCACTGTGCTTCTTTCAGTGCAAGCTGAGATTTTGTCCCCTTCTTTTGCTCTTGACTTGCATCAGTCCTGCCTGGGAAGGAGAAATGGTAAGGCATGGGTTTTTTCATTGTGTTGTGTTGTGTTTTGTTTTTGAGAGAGAAAGAGAGTGTCTCACTCTGTTGCCCAGGCTGGAGTGCAGCGGCACAATCTCAGCTCACTGTAACCTCAACCTCCCAGGCTCAAGCCAGTCCCCCACCTCAGCCTCCCAAGTAGCTGGGACACAGGCATGCACCACCATGCCCAGCTAATTTTTTTTATTTTTGGTCTTGAATTCCTAGGCTCAAGCAAGCCTCCTGCTTCAGCCTCCCAAAGTGCTGCAATTATAGGCATGAGCCACCATGCCAGCCAGCTTCCTAGTTTTAAATAACTTATTTCCTCGTTCTGCTGTAAGAATAGACCGAAGGGACAGCGTTCACAAAGCACTTACAGAGAAAATAAACATAACAGTAAAAATGGGAAAAAAAAAGTTTTGCCCTGAGTAAGCCTCTATTTACATAAGATTCCTCTGCATGATAAGAGCTGTCCATTTATATTTGTGCTGAATCATGTCTGGTTGGCAGGCCTGCTCAAACCAGAGGCTTGTACACAGCAGAAATCACAACCTTGTTCTCACTGAAGAATTCCCAAAAGATCTTAGGAAGTTATTAAACAGTTGTCTTGAAACAAAAGATAAAAGGGGAGGTGAAAAAAGCATTAAGTGGTCATCTAACCTGGGAAAGAGGAATTTAAGAGAAAAATTACATTTATTTCTCAATGCAATGATTTGAAAAGCATGGATCTGTCTCCACTGAGGAATTTGAGGGGATCCAGTTGGACATAAAGCAAGGGGTACAATCAGGGTAGAAAATAAGGGGACCAGGGGACACTGTAAGTAACCTCAGGGGATTTTAAACAGCAATTCATAGCCCCTAGCACATGAAAGGTGCTCAACGAATATCAAAGGAAAGGAATGGATGTCAGTGTGCGAGGTGAGAGACCATTCTGCCAAGAGACAAAGGAATGACAGCGAACCTCTTCTTCCTGGAAACATACCCTCATAGGAAACAAGAGTGGAAAAGGAGGCGGAGCCGTGGCAAGGCTTAGTGTCACAGCTGCATGGCAGGGGAGGGAAGTGCAGAGTGGTGGTTCCCAGACTAGAATCCAAAGCACATCACGGGCCTCCAGGCCACACCCTGAGAGCAGGTGGCCCAGAGCTACCTCCTCATCTGTTTCTGAGCTTAATCTCTCAGACACGCCTTGTTCTGAGCTTGTCTAGTCTTGGAACATGAAGTCCAAACCCCAAACAAATTGGACAATGGACCAACCCATCTCCTCCCCAGCCTGGCCTCCACCTTTCTCTCTAGCATCCTCTCCCACACTCCCTGTCCTGTCTTGAGCGACGCTCAGCTGCTTTCGGTTTAGTACTGCACTGAGCCACACTTCCCTGTCTTTACTCTCCAATTCTTGCTGCCGAGAGCACCCTGCTCCCCTGCAACCCTCTCTTAAGCTCCAGGTCCACATCCCTTTTACGTGGCTGGCTTCACAGGTGTCACTTCCTCCAGGAAGCCTTCCTTGAATCCCTGGCAAAAGCAAATGCTTCTCCCTTATGCTTCTAGAGCCTCAATGCTTGCATACACCATTCCTTTTAACATTTTCCTGAAAGTATGGAAAATGTGTATTTAATGTGTCTACATTCCCCACACTCATGCACAATATTCGCATTAAACTATGCCCTTCTCATGGGTGAGGACCATGCTGCAATAAGCTGTATATTCTCGCGTCCTCACACAGAGCCTGACACAACAGGTGGGTGTGTAGGTGCTCAACGATGCTTGTTCAGCTGAAGCACCTGCCCCTGACGTGCTCTTGGGTGGTAGATTCACAGGAGAAGGACCTCCCAGTCCGATGAGGGAAATGCTGCAGCTTCACAGGACACTGCACAGAAAAAGGGGTGTGACCAAAATCCAGTCTAAGGAGGCCTCAGGGAGACAGAACAGCAGGGCATTCCAAAGAGGTGGAGCCACTCCTAGAAGAATTCTAGAAGAAAGGACTCCTCTGAGGGATCAGAGGAAAGCACCTGCCTCTGTCTCTAGCATCTAGGGCCTGCTTCTCCCTCATGACCCCACTCCAATACCACCTCCTACATGAAGTCTCCTGTGATTGCCAAACCCCCACTCTAGACCAGAAGGAATTTTACTCTCCTCTGGACTGTCATGTCCTTCATTTATAACTTGCAAAGGCATTCATCTGTCTATCTGGTTACCAAGTTATTTATGTATATATTTTTATCTAGACATTATCATCTGTATTGAAAACTCCTTGAAAACAGAGTCTAATTCTTATTTGTATAATAGGTCCCCATTGCCCAGCACAAACTAGGCACTCAGTAAACACTGTTCAATTAACACTTGTTAAACAGCTACTATATGGCAAGCACAGTGGCCCTGGAACATCAGGATGAATAAAGTCCTGGTCCCTGTCCATAAAAAATTTAGACTAGTGATTTATTGAGGAAATGAGTGAATGGGTGCATGGATGGATGAATGGATGGTTGGGTGAATGGATGGATGGATGGGTGGGTGGATGGGTGAATGGATGGATGGATGACTGGATGGATGGATGGATGAATGGATGGATGGATGGGTGGATGGATGGATAGGTGGATGAATGATGGATGGATGGCTGGATGGACAGATAGATGGATGGATGGGTGAATGGATAGATGGATGGATGGATTCGTGGGTGGGTGGATGGATAGATGGATGAATGGATGACTGGATGGATGCATGGATGTGTGGATGGATAGATGGATGGATGGGTGACTGGATGGATGCATGGATGTGTGGATGGATAGATGGATGGATGGGTGAATGGATGGATGGATGGATGGATTCATGGGTGGATGGATGAATGGGTGACTGGATGGATGCATGGATGGGTGGATGGATAGATGGATGGATGGGTGAATGGATGGTTGGATGGATGGATAGATGGATGGATGGGTGAATGGATGGATGAATGGATGGGTGGATGGATGGATAGATGGATGGATGGGTGTGTGGATGGATGAATGGATGGGTGAATGGTTGGATAGATGGATGGCTGGGTGAATGGATGGATGGATGAGTAGATGGGTGAACGGGTGGATAGCAAATGACAATCAAAACACTTTCTCCAGAAAATGTGTTCCCAGCTTATCTAGCTTCTCATCCACCTTCTCAAATTTTTTAGGATCAAATCCATAACACTCAAAGAAACTGCAGATGCAGAACAATCCTACCTTGACCCAAAGCCAAACCAGAAAACCATGGCAGCAATGAATCTGAGTTCTGGGGCTCTCGCCACCAAGACCCTTCATAACCACAGGTCTACACTCCCAGCCCTCTTCATGGAATAACGAGATGTCTGTTCAGACCCTACCTTCAATACGGAAAAAAATAAAATGGAACAGGTGCTAAATGGCTTTTTCCCTTCAGCCTGCTACCCCAATTTGTCCCTCATTGACCCATTGTTACCATGTCCTGAGAGGCCACAAAAGGAGCACAGATCCCTCAATTATTTCCCTGCGTAGCTGTCTCACCAAACCCTGAACATCCACCCAAGACATGGGAGTAGCCATGCCTTATTCTGAGGTCCTCTGGTCTTGGAACCCAAAGCCTGGGCCCCACCAGTAAGTTGAACCAAAACCCCACAGTGGGACATTAAATAAGCCCCTCTTTGCTATATCCTTCTGTTTACTAGTAACAAGGTAAAGAGACTTCAGAAGTATTGACAAGAACTTTCTGGAACTGAGAGGGCTGAACTCAGAGCAGAGGGTCTTGGTGAGGCGGGAGGGACCTATGCAGACATAGCAGTTGCTTAGAAGCCAACAGGTGCCTGAACCAAAGAGATGATGGGGCTACAGTCAGAGCTGGGAGCCAAGAGCTTGGGAGATGGGATCAGGGCAGCTGAGCCAAATAAACCAAATTAGAGATTTGCCAACCTGCAGTTGGGCCCTTCAGATGTGAAAAGTGATTTCTGTATACTTAGAGGTGAAGCATTTAAAAGAAAAGGGAGAGCACGGGGCCTCCAACGGGGTAGGTAAATGCAAACCATGTCTCCCTGTTCCTAAGCACTAGGAGCTGGCCAGAACCCAATTTGAAGGATCAGAGAGAAAGATGGTGCCTGTTATCTCGGTACTATATTTACCCCAAATAATCCCCTTTGACTAGCCAGCCAGCTTCAAACATGTAAATCAAGGTCAGGTTCCTCTCCCCTGGACTGTTCTAGAAACAGAGGCCAACATGAGGGTTTTTTCTCCTTTTTGTAAAATAGGAGTCTTTTTATATAAATAAGAAATACCGACACACTCACATAGACGTGCCTGTGAGTACAAACACATTTATTCTAAGATGCACATACACACATATAATCCAAGGTCTGACCTTGCAGTGTGAATCAGTGAGTTCAACCAAAGAGACACAGAAACGTGGAGTGCCGCTCAGGCTGGCTGCTCCCACACTTCCCTTGCTCAGGGGGCATGGGAAATGCTTTAACCTGCCCCTTGCCTCCCAGTGGGGCCCATCCTGCAACCTCCTGGTGGGTGAACCTGAGAAGCTCCACCCCTACTTTCAGCCCTTAACTCCTCCTCCCCACCCTAGAAACAATAAAAAGAGCCGTCAGCATTTTGCCGGGGGAGGAGTGCAGTCCTGGGAAGAAGTCAAAGCCGCCAAATGTGGTTTCAGAGACTTCCTGTTCTGACGCATGGGGCTCAGCATGGGGCTCAATGAGCCCTAAGACCGTGGGGACACTAGGGCCGAACTGGTGAAGGATAGAGCCCGGGTTGCTCCTGGCAAAGGCCCCTACTCAGAGAGCACAAGCCCCTGAGATTAACCCTTTGCTGCTCTGTCCCCGCTTTCCCAAAGGCAGAGTAACCCTGAGCTACCTTGGATCTGCACGAGGGCCCCATGGGTAGGGACTGGTCCTGGGCAAACCATATGCCTTTCTGCCTGCACACTGTGAGGCCCCGTGGGCACAGGGCTGGAGAAACTGGAGTCTGAATGAACTCTGTGGTAGTCAAGGGTGGGAGGCACAGTTTGGTGGCCAAGACAGACAGTGCATTCTGCATCTGCGCAAACTGATTCACGCCAGACTGCAGAGCAGGAGCTGGGAAGTCTTTGGAAAGGGGGAGACTGTGCTGCTCCAGGTACTTGGAATTGGTCCAGTATAGAAAATGGGTGTCGTCAAAGGCTCTACCCAGACCCCCACCTCTGACTGTCCCCTCCCTGCTTCTGTAATCAAACAGCTTCCTCCTCTGCTGCTCCAGAAGACCTGTTCCACCTCTGCCATTCTCTGCCACTCAGGGACAGCACCACAGACATAACCCCAGGCACCGCTGAGGAGCTGGGGAACTGAGCAGCTTGTGAAAGCTCCAGGATAGTGACATACATGCACGCCTCCTTCCCACAACCTTGGAACAGTTTCCTGAAAGCCTTGCTGGTCCAGTGAGGTTTAGCCCCATGCGTGGAATTTCACGGAAACAGGGAGGCCTGGCTAGACGCAGAGTACAAGCACTCTCATTAGCTCCATAACTTCTTGCTCTATATTCAGCAAAAACCTCTGGCCTGCCTCTCTCATACCTGTCAAATGCCGCCCCCCGCCCACCCTGCAGACAGGTTCAGTCCAGGATCAGCATTGAAACAGTGCTGCCCCAGGGTGCCCTACAACGGGCAATGTGTTTGTAAGTGTTGGCTGCCTTTTGAATCTGTATATCCACCCTGTAGGCAGTGTTCAGCCTCTATACACTGTACTTCTCCCCCAATAATTCGAGCAACTTAGAAGTAGAGACCTGAGAAATTAGTAGACGACCCTCATCTATGTGGACAGATCCTTCAGACCCTCAAGCATCCACCTTCACCAAAATTATCTGGTTATACAGGATTCTAGAGACCTCTCCCGAGGGAACAAAGACCATTGCTCAGAATGAATGACAAAAGCATTTTATTGAAGAGTCACCTGCAGATGATAAGAGGAAATGAGAGGAGAGAACGGGACACCGAGTGGTTCTTGTCCTAAGCTTGCAGGGCCAGGTGCTGCCAGGTGACGGAGAAGTGGTTTGGTTCTAATGTAGATGGATAATCCAGGATCTGGTGGGAGATGGCGTTGGGCTGGGAAGGGACATATGTGACCCCAATAATTCTGGGGATGACACTCCTGGTCATTTTCTTCTCTGTCCGTGGGAGGTGAGAGGTCAGCTGACATCCCTCCCATTCCAGGTGGGTCACCAGGCCAAAATCAAGAAGAAGCTACCAAACTCCAAGAGGCAGAGTCCCCATCCCAGCACAGATCACCCTGGGGCAGAGAGAGCCCATGGGATAGTGGAGGGGACACTAGTAAGACAAGCCCCAGAGAGGGAGGATGGAGGCGAAGTGAAGGACGCACAGACACCAGTGCTGGGCCCAGCTGGGCTCAGGGGGCTGCAGGGACTGCATCTCCTCTATCGGTGGGATCTCTTGTTCAGGGTGGTGGTAGAGATTATCTTGCTGCTGGAACTGCCAGAGACACTGCCACCAAACCCAAAGCCACTTCCGGAGCCTGAGCCAAAGCCACTACTCAGGCCAAACCCGGAGCCACTTCCAAATCCTCCACTGATGCCTCCAGTGCTGCTGCTACCGCTGACCACAGCTGCAGGAGAGACGCAAAGGACACAGTTACTCCAACAGTGCCGGCAGCCCGGGGTCTCAGCCCAGATCTGGGTGAATGAACAACTACAGCAGGTGCAGAAGGTACTTACAGATGCTCACGGCACTCTGGCATTCTCCAGACATTCTGTGGGGGAAAGAAAAGGCGGTGAGCCTCAGGGAGCACAGAGCTTCGTTCACTTAGCAGGCCTCACTTGCCTCCCTTTCTTTGAGCAGCCTCAGAGTTTGAGGGCGCAGTGCAAACCTGTGATCCCAGCTGTCCTGGTTTGTAATGCACCAGCACAGCACTGATGCATGCAGCCCAGCAGAAGCACAAACTCATGGCCCTGGACCTCTCCACCCCTCATGTTCACACCCTCCCTCACCTGCACTCCTCGCTTTCCAGCAGCTTGCGGTAGGTGGCAATCTCGATGTCCAGGGCCAGCTTCACACTCATGAGCTCCTGGTACTCACGCAGTATCCGTGCCAGCTCCTCCTTGGCCTGCTGCAGGGCAGCCTCCAGCTCTATGCGTTTGTTGTGGGCATCTTTAAGGGCATTCTCACCACGCTGCTCTGCATCAGCCACAGACGCCTGCAGAGTCTGGCACTATTGACAAGGGCATTAGATAGGCGGTCAGCAGTGCCCTGCTTTCAAAGCCTCTACACCTGTCCCCTCCCCTGGGCCATCTTTTCTTGGGTTAGGATGTCAAGATTCTGTCTGTTCTGCCCACTTTCCCTGACACTTACACGTGTCATTCACTCCAGCCATAGGCCACAAATGCCTCCGCCAGACTGATTAAATAAAGATGGCCAAAAACCAATGAAGAAGAGGCAAGAAACCTACGGACAGGAGCGTTATGGTGTGCCAACTATGATAATGGTGAAAAGATCTGGGTATGGCTTGCACAAAGAGCTATGAATTCCCTGCAACAAGCTCAGGGTCTTCTGGCCCGATGCTTTATCCGCTTGTCCACTCTGGAGATGCCTGCCCGAGGCCCCTGGCCTTGTGCTCCATCTGGAAGGGAATGACACCCACCTGCTTCTTGATGTTCTCGATCTCTGCCCGCAGCCTCTGGATCACCCTGTTGAGCTCTGCGATTTCACTCTTGGTGTTCTTCAGGTTGTCACCATGTTGGTCAACCGAGACCTGGAGCTGCTGGACCTAATACCCAAGGAGACACAGAGAACCGGGGATCAGGGGCATTTGGGTAGGGTCCATTCTCAAGTGAACTCAGTGAGAATTGCCACAGGTGGCAAGAATAACACCAAATGTCAAGTAATTTCTAATCAGACCAGGACCAATGATTCCTAGGAGAGTCTGTTCATATCTGACTTCTGTTGGGCTTGAGCTAAAGACTACCTGTTCACAGACATCAAAAGCAGAGCCCCAGAGCCAGCCCCATCTCCTGAGAGATCCACACCACCCACCTTGGTCTGGTACAGGGCCTCAGCCTCAGCCTTGCTCCTCTGGGCGATCTCCTCGTACTGGGCACGGACCTCGGCAATGATGCTGTCCAGGTCCAGGTTGCGGTTGTTGTCCATGGAGAGGACCACGGACGTGTCACTGACATGGGTCTGCATCTGGGACAGCTCCTGCAGGGCAAATGTCTCACATCAGCCCCCCAGAAAAGCCTTCACTGACCTGATACAGGCTCAGATAGGAGCAGAAATGGCATTCCCAATGTGTAGGAAGGGGAGACATGGATAAAGTTCTAAGCAGAAATCAAGTGGATATGACAGCTCAGGATGGAAGAGCAATGCTTCTAGTCTTTACTGGTCCCCAGGAACCATAAGTCACTCTGTCTAATGCAGCGAGTGCTATTGTGTTGTGTCAAAGGGAATGGAATGGATCCATTTCACCAGAAAAATGCTAGACAGCAATGAATTCTATTGCAAGCACTCTTTAGATCTAATCACCCCTTCTGAGACCACATCTGGTTCTAAGAATCTCCCTGTTGAATTTCCCACTCCAAACCTTTCTATGCATGACCTTGATGAGAACCTGCTACCTAAAATGAGGGAGCTGGAGTCCTTTCAAAGAGCTGTAAACCCCAACCAGCAGCCTCACAGATGGGGGATTCCCTTTCCCTGAATGAATGGGAGGATGAAGCCCTCACCGCGTCATAGAGGACCTTCAGGAAGTTGATCTCGTCATTAAGACTGTCCACCTTAGCCTCCAACTCCACCTTGTTCATGTAGGCAGCATCCACGTCCTGCAGAGGAGGAAGGAGGATAAGAGATGAGGAGCAGGAATGCCAGTGAGGGAACAGGGTGCTAAGTGACACCTATGGGTGTTCTCAACAGCATTTAGGAAAGACCACCCAGCAGCAGGTGAGCTGGTGGGGACCAGTTATGTTACATATTCTGTCCCTGGAGCCACCTGAAGACATGGAAGTTAATTATCCAAATAGGCTTTTCTAACAGTATGGAGGTTTCTCAAAAAACTAAGAACAGAACTACCACTGGATCCAGCAATCCCACTGCTGGAATTCCACTTAAAGGAAAAGAAATCAATGTAACAAAAAGATACCTGCACTCATGTTTATCGCAGCACAATTCACAACAGCAAAGATATGGAATCAATCTGAGTGTCCATCAACGGACGATTGGATAGAGAAAATGTGGGACGTATACACAATAGAATACTATTCAGTCATAAAAAGAGAATGAAATTGTGTCTTTCGCAGCAATGTGGATGGAACCAGAGGCCATTATCTTAAGTGAAATAACTCAGGTACAGAAAGACAAATACCACGTCCTCGCTTATAAGTGGGAGCTAAATTATGTGTACACATGGACATAGCATATGGAGTGATCCACAGTGGACACTTGAAGGAGGTGGGGAGGGTGAATAATGAGAAATTACTTATTGGATACAATGTATGTTATTCCAGCAATGGATACACTAAAAGCCCTGACTTCACCATAACACAAACTATCCATGTAACAAAATTACGCTTGTACCCACAAATTTGTAAAAATAAACAAAAATAGGCTTTCCATCCAACTCCAATTCCTTAGAACCTGGTTTGGTTACCCGCTTTCTTTGACTGTATAGATCTGGATAGTTCCAAGTGTAGCGGAGATGAGCCAGAGACAGACCAAACCCGTGACTTCAGCCAAAGACCACTCCCCAAGGGAAGGCAACTCCC
Source organism: Aotus nancymaae (assembly GCF_030222135.1). Lineage (NCBI taxonomy): Eukaryota > Metazoa > Chordata > Mammalia > Primates > Aotidae > Aotus > Aotus nancymaae. Next base: position 36,605,040 of record NW_026988428.1, read on the forward strand.
TACCATCCTTCATCTCTTACCTTCTTGAGGACCACAAAGTCATTCTCAGCTGCTGTGCGTTTGTGAATCTCATCTTCATACCTGGGGGTGGGCAAGGGGAGAAAAAGGCAAAAACCCACAGTGAGCTGCTGGTTCTCAGATCTCTGCTGCTCATTGTCAAACATTTCCAAATGAATTTGGAAATATCCAGGTAATTAGTTACATTTCCCATGTTCATACAGATCTTCATTTAATCTACATTCATTGAATATAGGAAGTACCAGTTTAGGCCAGGGTTTACTCAGAGACATGAAAACCAAACTTTAAAGAGACTGTTTTCGAGAGAAAACCCAGCAATGATGTAGTTGATTTAATGTCCATGGAAGGACTGTCCTTTTGGCCACTTGGCAGATTAAATTCTCAGCAATGTCATCAGCACACTCCATTTCCCTTTGTCTGGTGGATGAGTGAATTGAGAGAGAGGGTTGGTCCTATCCCATAGTGAGTTTAATGAGAGGTACTGTGTATTCAGTGTTCACTCTGTGGCCTGAAATATGCCACATGCTTTCTCTATTTCATTTCATCTCATTTAATTCTCACAACCCATAAAGTAGGAATAGTATTCCCATTTCGGAGATTAATAAAACTGAAGCTCAGAGAGGTTCAGCAACTTACCCAAGGTCACACAGCTAGTAAGTGAAGAATCAGTATGCAAACTAGCTCCATCTGTCTCTACAGCCTGTATTCTTCTGACCATACTATACTGCTTTTCATCTGTTTGGTTTCTGATCTTGCTCATATATGGCAAACCCAAATCCCTGAATCTATCATTAAATTTCTGTTTGGAACAACTTGTGATTACTAGACCTCACCCTATGAAAACGTGACTTATGTGGATATAGGAAAACAGACTAGAGGCCCTTCCTAGCCCCCTGGGATGTCTTCAGAGCCTGAGATTCTAAGCCACTGGAGAGAGCCCCAGAAGCCTGGGGCGTGGCTGGGCACATTTGTCCGACAGCGTCCCCTCCTTCCTCCCCATGTACTTGGTCTTGAAGTCCTCCACGCTGTCCTGCATGGTCTTCAGCTCAGACTGCAGGCGCCCTTTGTCATTGACCAAGGTATCTAGCTGCTTCCTCAGGACACTGAGGTAGGTCTCAAAGAGGGGCTCAAGGTTTTTGCTGGAAGTGGTGGTCGTCTGCTGCTGGAGCAGGTTCCATTTGGTCTCCAGGACCTTATTCTGTTGCTCTAAGAACCGCACCTGTGTTGAAAAAGGACCCAGCCAACTGATGAGGGCCTGAAGTGTAGCAGGAGGGCCGGCCAAGGGTACCGCCAAACCAATCAATGCAAGGCAACCACACGGGCCAAGAACCACCCAAGTAGGGCCACCATGTTGCATCTGCAGGGCACCATTCGCTCGGGTCAACATGATGGCCCCAGTCTCAAGCCCATAACACCAAAGGAGACACACGGGTGGTGGAGAACAGAGCACAGCCAGAGCAGCAAGGCCTGACCGGGCAGCAAAGACAACTTCCTGACCACAGGCATCCAAAGCCCCAGAGAAGAACAGTAAACTTTTATGAAATAACAAAATAAAATTAGGAGACACCACACTCTGGAGGCTCTTGCATTAAAGTGATCCTGACCCAAGGCAAACAAAAGATAAAGTCACTAAAGACTTTTCAAATAAGCTTATATATCAATGGACTTGGTGTGTCCTTGTGAACCTGTGCACAACTGAGTATAGCTATTTAAAACCAGCACCCTATACACAGTGGGAGTCTCACCTAAACTCCATTCTGCAAAAGACTTCCCTGAACTTTCCCTCCCTCTATGAAAAAAATCTAGCCAGACAAATCAAGATAGCAGCTTAGCATGACATTTCCACTTTATGAGCCTCGGAATCGAAAGGAAAGCAGGTAAGGGAGACTGATCCCATTTTGAACCCAAAAGGTAAAGCGAGATGAGATGAGACAAAGATGCATCGAAGACCCCTGAGTTTTTGCTGTCATATCTGTATGTCCTACAGTCACAGTAAAACCTCTTTAAGCTACTATGGGTTTATTCAAACTAACAAGAAGAGCAAATATGCCCCTCGATCTACTCCAAGATTGTTCATTCTTGCCCCTTACATTGAAGCTACCTGAGACTTTAATGCCTGGTGAGCCAGGGCAAGCTGGACCAAGGGCGGCACTCATCACCCAGTCATCAATCTTTGGATGACTCGACTCTCTGGGGCTTCACGGCTCACTATCATCCATCATGCATGACTGTAACCGAGTTTAATGAACTTGAACTTCTAGACTTTGCATAAAAAAGGAAGTTGGGCTACAAAAAGAAAAGAGACCTGTCTCCTCTGCTCTTTGAACAGACCCAGTGTTGCCCAGAGTCAAGGGAATGAAAAAGGTAAATTTCCAAGGCCCTGGTGAGACCTAGACTCTGACACTGGAGCTAGTCCCTTTTTCATTTGCAAAATCAGCTTGGTTTTCTTCTGTTCGAAGTGGCAATTGTTAAATGATTAATGGAGCTAACTGCAATATATTCAAAACCAAAATTGAGAAAAAGCAGGGAAATAATGAACCCACTTTATAGCTGGGATGACTAGAGCCGGAAAAGCCAAATGATTTGTCCAGTATCCCACAGCATGTCTAGGGAATTTCAAACATTTAACTGCCTTGAGCGTCTTATCTTCCCACCAGCCATGGGACAAAAAAGGAAGGCTCAGAGTCAAGATTCCCCTTCAACAGTTGAAGAATTGGGGCCCGGAGAATTTCAGTGGTCTTCCCAGCACCTGTGGCAGGCTCAGGTCTGAGACACCAGGACTCAGAACCCCTCTCTTCTAACTGCCCCTCTCCAGCCGAGGACACAGCTCACCTTGTCGATGAAGGAGGCGAACTTGTTGTTGAGAGTCTTGATCTGTTCCCGCTCCTCCGTGCGGACTTTCTGGATCTCAGGGTCAATCTCCACATGAAGTGGAGTCAGCAGGCTCTGGTTGATAGTGACCTCCTGAATTCCCCCAGCAGGGCAGACGGAGAAGCCAGGGCCACCCTTACCACTGAAGGAGCCCCCAAATCCACCGCCAAAGCCAGCAGCACCGAAACCAGCTCCGAGGCCACTGGCACCAAAGCCACCACCAGCACCCCCGAAGCAGGCGCCTTGTCGTGACCCAGCCACACTCATGGAGATGCTTTTGTTCCCCCCAAGGTTGTAGAGGCTCCTACTCCCAAAGCCCCCAGAAGAGCATCGGCCGGCACCTCCAGACACAGAGGCTGAGCTGAAGCCACGTCTCTTGACGCCGCCTACGATGGCCGAGCCACAGCTGAAGCCCCGGGGCCCGCCTCGGACACACTGCTGTCTGGCAATCATGGTTGCAGAGAAGAGAGTGAGCTGGGAGCTGTCAGAGAAGCGAGAGGGCCCAGGCTGGTGAATGCTGGAGCCCTCAGTCTGGGTCTCTTTTATCTGCCGGAGCAGCAGGGCTTGGTTGCAGGGGCATAAAGGGAAAAATCTGAAACATCTCTGGGCTTGGCCCTTGGCACAGGCCCATCCTTCCCGCACCTGTTGAGCATGTCACTAAACACACCTACAGAAGTCATCTGGAGGGCACAGCTTACTGGATCCCATCACAATCCCCTCTGGGAGAACCTGAACCGGTGCCCCAGGGCCTCCTAATCAGAAGCCTCTGGCTGGGCCCAGCCCTCCAGGCCCCCACCCACTGCACCTCCATCTCACCAGCCTCACAGCACCTCCCTCCTCCAGAAAAGACACCCCATCACCCATCCTCTCACCCCACAGAATGTGGAATTAGAGGGCCTGAGTTTGAGTGCACAGCCTGCCACCTCCTAGCCCTGCAAACCTGAGCAAGTCACCCTCTGAGGCCCAGTTGCTTTACCTGTAAATTGAAAGTAATACAAATATTTGCCTTACCACTTCTCAGGATAGAGTGAGCTAGTGATTGATGGAGTGCTCTGTGAACTGTCAAGAGCCACATGTATATTTGTTATTCTTAGCTTCTTAGCATTCTTATTCCTCCACATGTGCTTGGCTCCATGTACCCATAAGAAGGGGAAATGTTCTGTATTCCAGCCTTAGCCTTCCAAACCTAGATCCAGACTCACCTCAACTTGGCCAACAGCTGCTGAGAACCTGCCAGGCATGGAGCTAGGTACTAAGGAGACAGAGATGCAGGGAGGCAAAACCCTCCCCTAAGAAAACCCTGACTGCCTTTCTCAGCCCTGGGTCCCCGTGCTGCCTCGCAGGCCTCTCTTCAGTCGTGCTTGCACGATTTAGACGGGCGTTCTCCAGCGGGGGCCTGGTAGTGTGCACTCTGCTGCTCCATTTGCTGCCCAGTTGTTTGCTGGGCGCGTTCTGTTTTTCTATAATGGTGCAGCATTCAGGGCAGGAGTTTCTAACTTTTTTGGCGCTGGGGATCCCTTTGGCAGAATGATGAAACCTATGGATCCCTTCTCAGAACAATGTTTTTAAATGCAAAATCCTAGTTTTCAGCCATAAGTTAAATTCTTCCCAGTTGAGTGTAACAGATCTGTGTTCAAACCCCACCCATTGTTGCTAACTCGCTGTGCAACCTTGGGTGGGCCGTCTAACCACTCTGAACCCATCCAATAGGATTTGGCTCTGTGTCACTGCCAAATCTCAACCTGAATCGTACTCCCATAATTTCCACACGCTGGGGACAGTTTCCCCCATGCTGTTCTCGTGGTAGTGAATACGTCTCATGAGATCTGATGGTTTAATAAGGGGAAACCCATTTCACTTGTCTCTCATTCTCCCGCTTGCTGCCACCATGTAGGAAGTGGCTTTTGCCTTCTGCCATGATTGTGAGGCCTCCCCGGCCACGTGGAACTGTAAGTCCAATAAATCTCTTTCTTTTGTAAATTGCCCAGTCTTGGGTATGTCTTCATTATCAGTGTGATAAAGGACTAATGCACTATTTAATCCATCTTCTCATCTACCAGATGGGACACCTGCCTCACAAGTAATGAGATAATGTCCCCATGGTACCTGGCATATAGGGGGTCAGCAGGCATTCGTTCTCTTCTTGCCAAGGCTTTGCCATTGCCATTTACGAGGAGAAATCTGTGTCTTTGTTCTTTCTCCTTTCCTCAATTCCTCATAGATAAAATGACCCCAGGTCCTGGATAATCCCATGGACCCAAGCTGCCCCCAGATGAATGAAAGCTGGCCAGAGAGAGTGAATGGCTCCCTCCATGCACAGAGAGAGGGCAGGGGCCAGTGCTGAGGACAGAGTGGTCAGCAGATCCCACCCCATATGCAGGGCTGCAGGGAAGGCCAGGCTGGCTGGGAGCTCAGCCAGCTCCTTCTCCAGCCACTTCCTCCCTTATCCCCATTCCCCCAACTCCTCTCACCCCTACCTCTGGTCTGTCTCTGCCCAGATGGCCACTAAGTAAGTGGAGAGGGGGTGGAAGGGCTGTGGCCATGGGGACTGGAGGCCCTGGGCTTCGTCACCGGAGAATGCCCAGGTCATGGGTCAGTCCACCTGTAGCAGCTGAGCATTCTAGAGCCAGAACCATCTCCCAGAAGGAAGGGGTTGGGCTTTCACTGATCCTTTCAGCCCAGATTCACCGAGCGCCGACTTCGTGCCAAGCCTTGTGCTGGATGCCTTCCATACACTGGATCAGCTAGTCTACTTAGAGGCTCTATGCAGTCAGCACCGTTGGCCTTGCTTACAGAAGCTCAGAGAAGTAAAGTAGCTACCAGGGTCACACAATAGCACGTGGTAAAGCCAGAATTTAAACTCACATCAGTCTGGTCCCAAAGGTTCCATACTCTATGGCCTCTTACTCACACCGTTCCAGCTGGTATAAAGCCACTCTGTCTAAATTGTGTCACAACCAATCCAGAATGGGCACCCGAATAAACCTGATGGAACTGGCTGTTTGGGTCAAAGGGGCTACCAGGGTCTATCAATTTCCACTCTCGCTCCTAACATGGGCATGGCTTGGAGAAAGGGTGGGAGCTACTCCAGGTCTTTGAGGGCTGCATCTGCAGGAGCAGAGGAAACATGTGAGCCTCCCCTTTGGGAAGCTGAGGTCCAATCGACTGGTTTCATCCCCCGAGAAGACGTGTCAGGGCCATCAGGATCTCACCCTGAGTCAGGCCCAGAGCTCAGCCCCCCAGCTGCCTGGCCTCAGCCTCTGCACCTGCCATTCACTGCTTTCTTCTCTGGTAGCCCCTGGGGTTTGATAGGGACTATCACAGGCCAGGGTAGGGGCTTCGCCTGAGTACAGGTGTATCCCTGAGATGGCTGCAATGTGCTTGCTGTGTCTTTTACTCTATGGCTGTAACACTCCAACGCTAAGAGAAAATGATGTGGGTTCACTGTCCCTAGAGTTGTGTTCAGTGCTCAGGACAAAAAGTAAGCCAGGAGTGAAGGGGATTTTCATGGAAACAATATAGAATATGCAATCAGTCTTATTTTGTGCCTATGGGGCGCCCAAACCATGGAGCTACAATTGAGGTACTTCTTATAAAAGTGACTTGAGATGTGCCATCCCTGATACAAGAAGGAAGATAAAGGAAAGGCAGCGATGCCTCTTGGGTAGAAGAGATTCTCTCTTGGAACTACCGTTACATGCTGAACACTAGGTGCTTCCTCCAACAGCTCTGCCAAAGAAGTGTTTTGCTATGTCCAGTTTGGAGTTGCAGACATTGAGGCTCAGAGGGGTATGTAACTTGCCTGAGATCACACAGCCAGGAAGTGGATGAGATGGAAAGTCAAGTCCTATCTATCTGACTTCAAAGCTTGTGACCTTACAATGTATAAAACGGTAGGTACAGTGTTTCATATGAGTCACTGGCCCACACAGAATCTGCAGGGAAAAAAATACACAGCAACTTATATCATCCTATAGCTCATGGTGCACAAGGACAGCCGTGGGGTCTGGCCAGCAGGCTGCAAGCTCCGCAGATGCAGCTCCGCTCTTTCTGTCCTTAACCCTCAGCACGTGGTCGGTTGCTTGGTTGGTGTGGCCCTGTCCTTACAAGTACCCGATAAGGTATGACATTGTCCTGAGGGGCCAGCTCCGTGTCCTCCAATTAACTAAATCCAAATTAATTTCATGACAAATCCTATGATAAACCGAATCCAAACAGGAAGAAAGTTCTAGTCTAGACCCACATTCTGCGTCCTTATTATTAAATCAGAATTGCAAGAAGCTCCCAAAATCTTTAAACTGTAGCCTGAGAAACCGAAGGTAGACGTGAGGAAGAACTTCTTATACAAGAGCGCCTTTACACCCTAGAGTGAGAGAGGAAGACAGATGAGTTTCTTTCCCTGAAAATGGGAAAGACATCTTCATATCTGAGCCGGAAGCAGGCAGCTGAACCAGATGCCTCTACCCAGCAGCCGCAGCTAAAAGCTGGTCCCCTGCCCCTCCCCAGACCCCCACACGCAGATTCTGCTACTGCCCTCCGTGACCTCTCCTTGTTTGGCAGCTGTTCCCGATCTCATCACAGAGGGATGAGCAGCTGAGAGGGGTGTGGAGGCAGGTGGAGGGAGTGTTTGCTCAGGACTTTCTGGGTGAAGGAGGCAAGCCCTTACATTCAGCCCTGGGATTAAGGGATCCTGAGGGCTTGTCACTCTCAGCTCCAAACCCGCTGTGTGATGTGGGAAAGCTCTTCCGCCCTCCCTGGCCAGGCAGTCACCCTCACCCCACTCAGTCATCCAACCTCGGCTGCTCCACAAAGCCTGAGTCATTCTTGGGGAGCCAGAGCCAATATGGGGATCAGAGATTCTGCAGAAAAGGGCCATCAGCATTTTAGGGAGAGGCCAGCGAGGGCAATGAGAGATGGGCACTCCTGAGAGCCAGGCGTGGGGATCTGAACAGGCAGAGGGGTCTGCACAGGTATGGGGTCTGTGCCCAGGGGCCCCTCTTTCCCTGGGCTGGAGAGCTGCTCCTGCTGGCCTCCTACCCTGAGCATGTGCAGGCAGGGGCTTCCAGCATGTTCTGGCGGCAAAAGCATCCTCACAAACAAAATCACGTGCATAGCCCCATGTGTAAACAGATAAGGAGAGATGATCCAATTGGTGCAGAGGAGAAACCATGATCCTTCTCACCTGCTGACCTCCCCCTGCACCCCTGAAAGCAGCCCTTAGGGTCCTCACTTGGGACCCTAAGCAGCACGTGATTGTTAATGGGCCATCCTGAGCTACAATATAATCTGACGGGTTTTTCCATGAAAATTTTAAGTTTCTATTGTCCAGTTTTTGAGTCCTAAATATAATTTTTTTTGAGACAGGGTCTCCCTCTGTCACCAGGTTGGAGTGCCGTGGTGCAATCACAGCTCAATGCAGCCTCGACAGCCTCAGATGATCCTCCCACCTCAGCCTCCCAAGTAGCTGGGACTAGAGGTATGCACTATCACACCCAACTAATTTTTGTATTTCTTTGTAGAGACAGAGTCTCACTATGTTGCTCAGGCTGGTCTTGAACTCCTAGGCTCAAGCAATCCCCCTGCCTCAGCCTTCCAAAGTGCTGGGATTACAGGCATAAGCCACCATGCCTGGCCTGTGATCTCAGTAAAACTGTTTTTTTTAACACTGCCATTAAGTTACTGTGGCTTTGGATACATTCTTCCCCTTTCTCAGCCTGCTTTTTCACCTATGAAATTAAAAGTTTAGAATTGATTGCATCCAATGCCCCTTCTAGCTCCAGCATCCTCACTTCTCTATCTCTTTATCTATATAAAGCAACATAACCTGCTGGTTCAGAGCTTGGGCTCTGGAACCAGATTGCTTGGATTCCACACCTAGCTCTGCTGCTTACTAGCTGTGTGACCTTAGGCAAGTTACTTAGCCACTCTGTGCCTTATTTTCCTCATAGGCAAAATTAGGATGATAATAGTATTTATATCATAGGCTGTTGTGAAGAGAATCCGTGGGTGGAGGGAGTGCTTCTGAGGGCTTTCTGGGTGAGGAAGGCAAACTCTTACATTCAGCCCTGGGATTAAGGAATCCTGAGGGCTTCTGTCACTCTCAGCTCCAAACCCGCTGTGTGGTGTGGGAAAGTGCTCCTGCCCTCCCTGGCTAGGCAGGCACCCTCACCCCATTCACGTGTATTCCCATTAGCTAGTAGTCCTCAAAGCGCTGTGCATGGGGTGGGCCATGCTCCATCCACCTGAGAAGGGAAGCTAGAGACTACCCAGGCTGGTGAGGCAGAGCTGACCCTAAACCGCTAGGCCTTTGTGTTCCTAAGCTAGAGGTTAGGGTGTGGCTGAAAAATCCCTCTGCTGGCCTTCCAAATCCCTGGAGGAAGCTTTCTTGGGGCTCTCTGGGGCTCCTCTGAGGAGGATGGAGTGATCAGGCTGGAAGATGGCGGTCTACATCCCAGCAATGGAGCCCTGAGGAGCCCTAAGGTAGCCAAGGAAGGGAGCAGTGTGATCACAGCCTCGGGTAGGGCCGACTGGTTTGGTAGCAGGGTGAGGAGGGTCTGAGAGGTGCAGGGTTGAGAGGTCAACCAATTGAGGAATCACTAGGGTACAGGTTGAGGCGTGGGGTCCAGGCTCAGAGTAGAGAACTGTGGAAGAAGAGGAAGGGAGGTGACTCCAGAGACACACGGAGGGAGGAGCAATAAGATTTGGCGAGTGATGGAGGCAGGAATGAGACGGAGGTAGCTTCAGTGCTGACAGGACCGAGGGCTTGAAAACACCTCACCTGTAAACTGGAGCACCACGTGCCCACGACTGAACCCAGGGCTGCTGTGACGATCGCAGGCAAAGTAATGTATTTGTAAACCACAAAATCCAATTAAATGTGAATTTTTATTGCTGACTGGGTGTGGGGGCTGAGAGAGACATCACTGAGGCCAAGAGGATGAGCTGGGAATCCAGAAGTCAGGGAGCGGAGAAGCGAAGAAGCCTGATTCCCGTAAGAGCCTCCATAAGCCAGATGCTTTACACATGTTCTTATCACAACTCACGTTTACAAAGGAAGAAACTGAGGCTCAGAGACGTTGGGTAACTTGACCGAGGTCACACGGCTAGTAAGTGGCAGAACTAGGATTTAAACCCAAGTTGCCTAGTTCTGAAGTCTAAGATGTCTAGGTCTCTCCACTGAACAAAGCATGCTGTCTTCTCCCACAGAGTTAGTGGGAGGCTGAACAGGCACCAGGGGGCGGCTGGGTAATAGGCAGCCACTCAGGAGCCAGGTGTGGCCTTGAGCAGCTTACATATTCCCTCTGAGCCTCGGTCTCCTTCTGTGAGCCATGTGCAAGCCCTGGAGTGGCGATGGTATCAAGCTAATGTACCTAAGGAAGCATGGTGATTGGGACGTGGTGAGTGTGTGTGATTGTTGCTGTGTCAGCCATCAGGGCATTAATCAACAGACACAATTTCAGTTCCCCAGGCACAACAGACTGCAGCCACAGACAGCTAGCTGTAGTTGTCCCATTTATTAAGACACAGACAGGGAAGGGGGATGTGGGTAGATTCAGGGAGAGGGTGGGTCTGATGGGGGACTGGGGAGGTTGAAGGGTCTTTGGGGATCATTCCCAATTTCTCTCTCTCCTAATAGCTTGGGAAATTGAGCCTCCTCTCAGTGGTCAAAAGACCACCCCCAAGTCACCCAAGCATATCACTCAAGCTGGCAACTTTAACCTCCCCTCCCATCCTATCTCAGAACCAAGGAGAACACCTGAGTAGATTTGAGAACTTCCCAAAATGCAAATAGTCTGGTATGAAAGTACCCTGGATCTGAGGTCCCCTGGCTGTTCCTGCTCCTGAGAAGCAGCTAAGAATGGCAGCAGAGGTGGGGTGAGGAGGGAAGGGAGAAGATCGCAGGGGCCCTTGCAGGGCTCAGCAGCTAATACCTCCGGCTGGATGTCTTGACCGTGGTGGTCTTTCGCAGGATGGAGGTGCCCCCAGAGACAGGCCCTCCCTTGATGGTGCTGTAGCCCACATTTGTACTGAACCCACCCTTGGTGGCCCCCCCACTGCCACCCAAGGAGATGCCACCTCCAAATCCGGCTGCGCCACCTCCACGCACAGTGGTAGAGTTCCCAGTCACGGCTGCAAAGCAAAGGGTCTGGATTAGTCAGGGTGGCCGTGCCAGGAGAGGATAGGGGGACAACCAGAAGTCAGTAGGGGGTCAGAACCAAATCAGGCAGCAGAGCCATGGGAAATGGATAGAGAAGCCCAGTACTAGGACCCTCTGAACCTGTCTCCAGGGGCTCAAATGGAGGAGAGCATGCTTCGGGACAAGGACAGGTTGGATAAACGGAGCAGAGTTCTGGGGCCCGGCCAGGGGTGGAGCAGGAAGTGGGCAGTGGATACTCACAAATGCTGACTGCACTGGGACATTCTCCAGACATCCTAGGGGACACAGAAAGGCCAGGAGAGCAGTCAGTGGTCCCTGGTGCCCACATGAAAACCCTCTCCTTCCCTCTGCCTTTACATTGGATCAACTTAGTGAGTCCTGACGACAAGACCAGGAAGCATTAGAAATGTGTGTATAGGGCTGTGCAGGTCCAAAAGCCAGTGCTGCAGAGCAGGCAGAGCCACCAGCAGGCTGGCCAACCCCCATCCTCCCCTTTCCTCCCCTCTCTCCCCATGTGGGCTACGGACAGCATCCCTGCCCCAGTGGAAACAAGCCCATGACCAGACAGAGCTGCCTCGTCTCTGCCCACTTTCTCTCTATTTCATGCCTTCCCTAAGGAGAGAGATGGTGGATTTTTTTCCAAAGCTTCCACTGCTGGTAGAATCTCGTGGTGGAAGAGCAAGTTCCCTTCCTCCTGGGCTGTCAGCCACAATAAGGATTAACCAGAGTTGTGCCAACCAAGGAGAGGAGTGGCAGAGGCAGTGGGCACAAGCAGATTTACCCTCGCGTGAGTCAGGAGCTGCTCCCTGGTTCCTCCCTCTCCCTCTTGACCCCAGAGCAGACTCCTCAGGCTCTCCCACAGGGCAGGCCCGAGCAGTGCTCTCAGTGGGGAAGGAAGGGCCACCACCTGCTCTCCTCGCTCTCCAGCAGCTTGCGGTAGGTGGCGATCTCCACGTCCAGGGCCAGCTTCACGTTCATCAGCTCCTGGTACTCCTTCAGCAGCCGGGCCAGGTCCTCCCTGGCCTGGTGCAGGGCCACATCCAGATCCCCAAGCTTCTTCTGAGCATCCTTGAGTGCCATCTCCCCACGCTGCTCCGCGTCCGCAATGGCCGTCTGCAGCTGCTGACACTGCCCAGAGAGGAGAGGCGTTGGAAGCACCCTCTGGGGTCATCTCATTCATCTCTCTGCCCTCAAGCCATGGAGACATCATCATTCCCACATCCCAGCCCCAACCAACAGGGAAAGAAAGAAAGGAAAAATATTCATCTGAAGAGATGCTATTACACAAGCAGGATCAAGTAATTCAGTAAGGACTTTCCCAGGACTGCCACTGGGAAAGTCCTTACTGAAGTCTAACCTCAATCCCTCCTGCTGCAGACCAGCCCAATGCCTCAGAAGAGATAAAATAAATAACACAGACTTATTAGTAACCAAGTGATTCATTCTAATCTGGGAAAGAACCCACACTCTTTAGCTGTCCTCAAGATGGAGTCAGTGTCAGTATCTGTGACCTGGCCCCTTGAACCATCTACCTCCGATTCTGACCTCTTGGAGATGGGGTGGATCAGTCTCCCTGGAGAAGGTTGTCCCACCTGCTCTACAACTCATATACCGTGTGACGTTGGACAAGCCCCTTCCCCACTCTGGGCCCGTTTCACCCCCAGTAAAAGGAGCCTGTGGTCAATGGCCCAGCATTCTATTGTGTCCATCAGGAGAAGAGCAGGCCTGGCCCCTTGGGATGACAATGAGAAGTCCCTGCCAACACCCAGGCCAGACCCCGAAGCCCCCAAGTAGAGGCCAACCTGCTTCTTGGCTGCATCCACCTCCCCCTGCAGCCTCTGGATGGTGCGGGTGAGCTCAGCAATCTCGTTCTTGGTGTCCCGCAGGTTGTCCCCATGCTTCCCAGCCGTCACCTGCAGCTCCTCATACTGGGGACCAAAGAAGTGGCAGTGAGCTTTCAAATGGCCCTGCCCCACCCTCACAGCTGGAGGCCCCATGCAGGTTGAGTGTATCTGGTCCCCCAGACTCCAAGCGTCCCGGAGGCCCAGGCCTCTCATGATAGGGGAAGGTCTGATCCGACCCCAGCCCTCACACCTGGGCCAGCTATGCCCCTCACCTTGGTCTGGTACCAGGCCTCGGCCTCAGCCCGGCTCCTCTGGGCAATCAGCTCATACTGGGCCTTGACCTCGGCGATGATGCTGTCCAGGTCCAGGTTGCGGTTGTTGTCCATGGACAGCACCACATTGGTGTCAGACACATGAGTCTGCACTTGGCTCAGCTCCTGAAGAAACAGAGACAGCTGCCACCAGCACCCCTGCTCCAGGCCCCAGGAAGCATCAGGGGTGGAGGACATGGCCCCAGGCGGCATCAAGAGGCCTGTGCTCTTGTCCAGGCTTCAGCCTACAGCAAAGACAACTGCAAAGAAAGGCCTCAGTCTCCCCAGCTGTAAAATGGGGCTTCCTTTTTTGTTGTTGTTTTTGTGTTTGTTTTTTTATTTTTTGTTTTTGAGACAGAGTTTTGCTCTTGTTCCTCAGACTTGAGTGCGGTGGTATGATCTCTGCCCACTGCAACCTCCACCTCCCAGGTTCAAGCGATTCTCCTGCCTCAGCCTCCTGAGTAGCTGGAATTACAGGCACGTGCCACCACACCCAGCTAATTTTTTGTATTTTTAGTAGGGAGGGTTTCATCATGTTGGCCAGGCTGGTCTCAAACTCCTGACCTCAGGTGATCCACCCACCTCGGCCTCCCAAAGTGCAGGAATTACAGGCATGAGCCACCCTGCCCAGCAGGGGCTCCCATTTTTATAGACTTCATTTATTTTTGTGGGTTTGCAGCTTCCAGAAGATTAGAGAGGGAAAAGAGAATGTGTACTCCCTGCGCTAACACTGGTGTCCAGCACTGTGCTGGCACATTCACTAACCCTCTAGGTCTCAGAACACCCCGTGAGGCAGGCGGGCCCATGGCAGGCTCACAGGGTGCCTTTGTGCAAACTGGGGAAAGACACCCCTTCAGGTAGAAGCAGCACATCCAGTACCAGCCAAGTTACCAACTGCACCACCATCCACAGTGGTCCTGACCAGGGGCAAGTGAGGAAAGGGGTTTGGAGAGAAGTGATATGTCCAAGGGCACCAGGTCCAGGGAAGGACCTAGCCTGGGACCAGTCAATTACACGACAAACCTTAAGTGGTTTCTTCTAGAGCATGCTGAAAGGATAGACTGTCGTGATGCCCTTGGGTGCTCATGTTTCTAGAACCACTGTCTTTCACACATAAGCAGGTTTCAGGATGCCGTGAATGACAGAGTAGGTGATAGGGACTTGAAGGTCTCTGTTCTGGCTTTGGGACCAGCTGGATCACTGGGCCAGGACTGTGATGGCTCCCATGTGGGGCTCTGCCTCCATCTCTCCCATGGTCCTTCCCGTCCTGGGCTGCCAACAAAATGCCCTAAACTCCAGCTCTGGCAAATCACTCATCCACTCAGTACTCCTCAGAGGCTCCCTGATAGGTGGAGAACCTTCCCTCTAAAAGCCAACACCTCCCATATTCTGGTCTTGTCTCCATCCTTTCTGAAACACTGGCCCTTCATGGCAGCCCAGATGATTCTAACAGCATAATAATAACAGCCAGCCCTCGCTGGCTGAGCATCACTGTGGTTCAGGCTCCGCGTTAGGCGCCTGGCAGGTGCTAACTCACTACACGCCCTTTTCCCATAGCACAAAGAGATTAAGAAACTTGCCCCGGATCACAAGCCGGTAAGTGAGGAACTTGGTTTCAAACCCCAGGAGTCTGACAGCAGAAGCTGAGAGGACATAGACTAGCATAGAGATAGGCAGGAATAAAGAGAGACAGGGGGAGAAAGAAACACCAAAGGCAACACCGATGCCCGTTCTGATGCGGATGTAGGTTGTTAAAGCAGATTGTCTTCCAAAAGGTGGGATGAGGAGGTAGAGGTCCCATCAATACAGTCACTACAACATTTGTGGGTTTTGGAAAAGATATGAGTTTTGGAGAGAGACAAGCCTGAGGTCAAGTCCCCGGCCTGCCGTGCACTGGCTGTGCAGCAAGGTAGCAGCTAAGCCTCGCAATGCCTCAGTTCCCTCTTCTGTAACACGGCCTAATCATACTTTCTTCCTGCGGTGGTTGTGGGGCTTAAGATCCATGCATGACCCACGGCGTGTGCTGAGTAAAGTGCATTCTTACTTGCCCAGACTTCTCTAAAGGCCACTGGAGGGGCCCCCGAGGACTATTTGTCAGCACAGCAAGATCGTGCGTCACAGCTGCCTTGTCCCCTTCCCCACCGAGATGAACTGTCAGCATCATCTGGAAGCATTCTGCCTCTGCCCTCCCCAGCTCAGGGTCTCTCTCCAGTCCCACACCAGAGCATGATCCTGAGGAAAATCAACCCAGAATTTTTAAGACCACTGGACGGCACCAAAAGCGGATGAGGCAACGTGATGGTCTTGCTAGAACAAGGGGATGGAAAGGTCAGGCTTGGCCGGGTGCGGTGGCTCACGCCTGTAATCTCAGGATTTTGGAAGGCTGAGGCAGGCTGATCGCTTGAGCTCAGGAGTTCGAGACTAGCCTGGAAAAAATGGCAAACCCCGTCTCTATAAAAAATACGAAAATTAGCCGGGCATGGTGACGTGCGCCTGTAGTCCCAGCTACTTGGAATGCTGAGGTGGGAGGATCGCTTGAGCCCAGGAGGTGGAGACTGCAGTGAGCTGTGATTGCACCACTGCCCTCCAGCATGAGTGACAGAATAAGACCTTGTCTCAAAAAAAAAAAAAAAAAAAAAAAGGCAGGCTTTCCAACGAAAGGGAACTCATGGAATTGGATCAGGAAGAACTCTGTGAGTTGCTAAGGTGTGTGTCTCCTTAGACACCAGGGACTCTAAAGGGAAAGATACTGGAGAGGTCTAGGCAAGGGTAAAGGGAGCCAGCAGGCAGAAGTGGCCACCAGAAGAGGGGCTGGGTTCCACAGACACCCCAGGCCAGAGGGAGGCCATTACGGAGGCTGCCTTCCTGCCCTGCGAGACACCCAGTGATAGGTGGTTCACCCCCTAGATTGCCATGGCATCTGGCTTGGCCAAAACCAGACCACGGCATTGGTTTCTGAGAGCCATGCTGGCTCTGTGCCTGACTGAGCTCATGAGGCAGCAAGGGAACAGCTGTGCTGGTCTTCATTCTCACCCCACGGAGGTACTGCTGGGTCAGGAGGACCTCTGACGGGAAAGGGCCCTGGCTTAGTCCCTACCTCTCCTTCCCTTGCCTCCTCCTCACCTAACTGCTCACACACTCCACGCGGGCACCCACCATCCGCTGGTCCCCAAGCACACTGCCCCTTCACGCCTCTGTGACACTGCACAGGCTGGGCCCCCGGCTGCCAAATCCTTCCTGCTCCTCCTTTAGAAGTCTAGCCCTTCCATCAAGATCCAACTCAGATGCCGTCTCCCCTGAAGGCTCCACAGCCCTCCAAGGAAGGGGCAGCCATGGCCTCCCCATATGCCTTTGCACCTGTGCCTGTCCCCAGCACAGATCTCATCAATTGATAACCCAGCCCCAAAAGAGCTGGGATTTTGTCTTTGTTGCTATGTGGAAGGTGCTTAGTAAATGTTTGTTAGATAAACAAGGCATAGCAATGAAGAGGAATGCTGAGTGTGCCAGCCATGTGCCTTAGACCAGAGAAAAGCCAATTCCTGAACATTCAGAGAAGAGGGGAAGAGAGAATAGAACCTAAGAGACCACAAGGAGGCCCCAGACCATGAATGACCATCAATGACCCCAGCAAAGTAGAAACTGGGGAAGCACCTAAAAACTCAGCATGGCAGCCCAGAACACTTCCCAGCAAGCTCCATCCGGAGAGACCACTCAGAGATGCTGGGAGGCAAGCAGTCTAGCCAAGGATAAGCCTGGAAAACACCAAAGCCAGAGATCAAAGGCTGTGAGACAAACTCTAAGCAGGAAGAACACGGAGGTCCCATTGGACTGATCCCTACAGAAGATCCTGGAAAGGCCAGTCACTCAGCTGCTTTGTCGTTTGCCTCTTTTCCATCAAGAACAAACTGGTCATCAAACTGGAAAAGGCAGGAGAAATGCTTAAGAGGAAATGGGAACCAAGACAGGGAAGATGAGAGGCCTTGGCCTTGTTGGAGATCACAGGGATCCAGGCTGGAAGAGCATACACACAGGCTCCAGGGACTGCCAAGGGGAGGAACACCCCCTCCATCCTTGAGAAATAGGAGAGCAGGAGACCCCAAAACCCCTAACACAGCAAATGGTCTGATTTTCAAACTGGAGAGGTTTGGAATTCTTCAAATAAAGCTGATGTCAACCTCCTCCAGATCCATAGAATGAATTCCTAAATGTGTGTGGGAGGCATGAAGCCATCACGGGTCCCCTAAGGAAAAGTGAAACCAAGTGGATTTCATTTTCCTTCGTAATTATAATATTCAACTGCTAAAGGCCTGCCAGGGACAGTATTTGACCAACCCTTTCATAGCATTTTTGAAAGAAGACAGAAAAATGTGGTCCAGGTAACAGTACAGTTAAGTGGATTTTAAAGTAATTGAGGCACTTTAACCACAAATTATTGGTTAGCGAACTAATAGACCCATGAAAAATCACCACTGAAGACCCACAGGACTTTGTTGTGGGCCCTGATTGCCTTAACATGTGTATCAATGATTTACACTGAGATGTTATCAAATACCTAGACTGAAAGTTTATCCCATCTGCAGATAACACAAAGCTATTCGCCACTAATACACTGGATAAAAGGATCAAGTTACTAGGAGCCCAAACAGCTTAAAATGTTGGGATGACACCATAATGGCATTTCATAGGAAAGAAAGGGAATGGTTAACTATTCCACTCAGTTTCAAAATTTGGCTTCCCAAATACAGGAAGGCAGAGGAGAGTAGATGCATGTCTCATTTGAAAGCATTCACGTGAAAAGTCCAGGAGGGGTTCTAAAAAGCCAACATTGTGAAATGACGTCTAAAACAACACATAAACTAGTGCACTGTTAGAACACATCAGTCGAAGTCTGTATCTAGACCAGGTGCAGTGGGCTCATGCCTGTAATCCCAGCACTTTGGGAGGCTAAGGTGGACAGATCATGAGGTCAGGAGTTTGAGACCAGCCTGGCCAACATGGTGAAACCCCACCTCTACTAAAAATACACAAATTAGCCGGGCGTGGTGGTGGACACCTGTAATCACAGCTACTTGGGAGGCTGAGACAGGAGAATCATGTGAACCCAGGAAGCCGAGGTTGCAGTGAGCCGAGATCGTGCCATCACAGTCCAGCCTGGGTGACAGAGCGAGACCCGTCTCAAGAAAAAAAAAAAGTCTGTATCTGGAACCTCCCTCCCCACCCCTCTATCTTCTGAATGCTTCACTAGGAGCCCTGTTTCCTTAACTTCGTCACATGCCACAGATTTTTATCCTCTAATCATCATGACTTCTAAAGGGCTGTCACGTGAAAGGCATATGTCACATGGAAGACAATTGGACATGTGCAGCCCAGAGGGCAAAGTCAAGGGTAGAAGTCATGAGAAGGAGATCCAAGTCAGTGCTCTAATAAAAGTTGTTCACCAATGGCAATGCCTGCCCTAAAAAGTAGTGAGCTCCCTACCACAGGAAGTATTTGAGTAGAGGTTACATATGATAGGGATATGTCAGGGATATCATAGAAAGTGTTCATTCACTCAATGGAAGGTTGGCCTTGAGGTCCCACAGACCCTAAGAGTCTGTGATTCTGTGGTCAATTCATGTTAAGTTCAACCCTCTCACCCAAGTCTCCAAAGCCCTCTTGTCTCCTGGAACCCCTCCTGGATCCTTTAATCTACCCACACCTCACCTCCTACTCCAATCTGGAATCCCAGTCCCTCCTCTCTGCCATTCCTGCTCCCTCATCCCTTGCTCCATTACAAACTAAGCAGGAAGAGGGCAATATAACAGTGGCAAGAGTCAGACTTTGGACTTCAAGAGCCAGTTGAACTCTGATTCTGCTTCTTCCTAGCTATGTGACCATGAGCAAATAACTCTGAGCCCCAGGGTCCTTGACCATAAAATGGAGACAATAATAGTACCTGCATTATGGGGTTGTTGAGAAGATTGTTAAAAGCTTGGACCAGTGCCCAGCCCATCAAAAGCACTTAGTACTTAGAAGCTAGTATTAATTAACATGTCAAGGTTTTAGGCTGGGTGCGGTGGCTCACGCCTGTAATCCCAGCACTTGGGGATGCGAAGGGCTGGTGGATCACCTGAGGTCAGGAGTTCAAGGCCAGCCTGGCCAACATGGCGGAACTCCATCTCTACTAAAAATACAAAACTTAGTTAGGCGTGGTGGCAGGTGCCTATAGTCCCAGCTACTCAGGAGGCTGAGGCAGGAGAATCACTTCAACAGGGGTGCGGAGGTTGCAGTGAGATTGCACCACTACACTCCAGCCTGGGCCACAGAGCAAAACTCCATCTCAAAAAAAAAAAGGCGGGGGTCAAGTTTTCATCTTCCACAAATGAGGTTGCACTGGTGAATTCATGCCAGACCTCCTTGGGAAACCCCCGGTGCTGTTTGTAATGTATCTACACTCTTCCTGCCTGATGACCATCTCACCATTTCATAGAGTTGCTGCAGGAAGTCAATCTCCTGGGTCAAGGTGCCCATTTTGCCTTGCAGATCCATCTGGCCCATGTACGCCGCATCCACATCCTGGGGACGAGAGAGCAAGGCAGATGCTCAGCCCCCAGGGATGTCACCTCTCCCGGAATCAGCCAAAAGACCACCTCCCCGACTCCACTCAGCTCACCTTCTTGAGCACCACAAACTCGTTCTCAGCAGCAGTGCGCTTGTTGATTTCATCCTCGTACCTGTTACACACGGGAGACTTATGCCAGGCTCAGCTTGGCTCTGCCTTTCAGGCATGGGACCCACTCAGCTTTACAGTAGCCCTGATGGATCCCTCATTGGTCAAGAACACCTCTGGGGAGCAGTTCTTTAATATAGCCAATCAGTGAATAAACGTGGGATCTGCCTTTATTTAAACATTCTCGCTCCCCACTCCATTTTAGGGAAAGAGGCACAGAATTTGAGCAATAATATGGCAATCAAGAGTTGCCATCTCTTTGGATGTGAGCCCTTAGGAGGCTTTATAGGACAAGGGAAGATGTGTCAACAGTGGCTGACCTTTACCATCACTTTCAACAACACGGTGTCATTCAAAACAGCTAACTCCTCCCCAGCCACTCTTGCTGAGATTTTAAGATTTAGAAATTGTCAGTGTCAAGTTATGGGAAAAGTTATTTTTAAATGTGCCTTAAAGTTATAAATATATATATCAACCAATTATAATATATAAACCTTATTTGGAGCTGGAGTCAAACAAGCTGTATTTTTTAAATGTATCACATGTATGGGACCACTGGAAATTCAGAACTGGCTGGATATTTAACGACATTGAGGAATTACTGTTTTAAAAATTTTAGGTGTGATTATGGCACTGTATGTTTTATTGAGTCATGTAGGTGACCACATTCATGTATGCAGATATATGAATATAACTTGTGAAATATTCGTGAATGAAATGACAAGATGTCTAGGATTTGCTTCAAGACTACAAGGGAATCAGAACACGTAGAAAAAGGCAAAGTTAAAAAAAAAAGACTGCACAGGAAGAAGGAAAGTGGGGAGGTGTAAAAACACAACAAGATTGGCTATGAGTTGATGATGATTAAAGCTGGGTGATACAAACACAGGGTTCATTCTACTATTCTCCCTACTTTAAAGACTTTTTAAAATTACAAACAAACCTGCCAGTTCTCCAGGTGGCAGCAGGTGCCAGGCCTGAGCACCTAAGGAAGCCAGCTCTGTGTGCACGTCCCCCAGGTGGGCCTGGGACCCCGGGAATGGGGTGGTCCCCTCGGCAGGTTTCCCCCTGCCCCCCCTCACCCCCACATGGCTCCACCTGGCCTGTTCTCCTCACTTGTTCTTGAAGTCCTCCACGAGGTCCTGCACGTTCCTGAGCTCGGAGTCCAGCCTCCCCCGATCGCCCTGAAGTCTGTCCAGCACGCTCCGAATGTTGCCCAGGTAGGCCTCGAACAGGGGCTCCAGGTTATTCCTGGTGCCACCCAGGTTCTGTCCCTGCTCCTGTAGCAGCGCCCACTTGGTCTCCAGCACCTTATTCTGCTGCTCCAGGAACCGCACCTGAGCCAGAGCAGAGAGGGTGGGCTGATGTCATCCCCCAGCCACCAGAGGGGCCAAGCAAGGATGGGGTCCGTTGCCACCTCCCGTCCCAGGCCAGGGCATCATGGGGGCAGTGCAGCCGCACCTACACCTTGCTGCGGGGAGGCATTCCTGAGGGGAACAGGTTGCTGGAAATGACGGTCCCATCTGATGGAAAGAGCTCTAACAAGTTGATAAGCACAAAAGGCCAGCTCAGTAGCAGTGCCAACCTAATAGTGGGTAAACGTGGTCGAATCATTTCTCTCTGGGTCTCCCTTTCTCACTTTGTCTGCGCAAACTGGACTAGATCTATGTTTCTGGCCCTTAATTCTGCATTAAAATCAACTGTTTAAAATGTAAATCGACTGTTTAAAATCACACATTTTGGGAGCCTGAGGCTGGAAGAGTGCTTGAGTTCAGGAGTTCGAGACCAGCCTGGGCAACATAGCAAGACTCTGTCTCTACTAAAAATCAACACAATTAGCCAGGTGTCGTGGCATGAGGCTATAGTCCTAGCTACTCAGGAGGCTGAGGTGGGAGGATCACTTGAGCCCGGGAGATGGAGGCTACAGTGAGCTATGATTGTACCACTGCACTCCAGTCCGGGCAATAGAACAAGACACTGCCTCAAAAAAAAAAATTTGTTTTAAGAAAATTGGTGAATCTGGGAGAAAGTATACATGAGTATGTGTACTATTCTTGCAACTTTTCTGTAAATTCAGTAATTTTTCCCATTAAAAAAAACACATTTTTTTAAAATACCAACGTCCAGGCCCTTCCTCTATAGACTCTGAAGGAGGCTTATAGGGTGAGTTGAATCCCCCTATAAGGGGGAGCTAGGGTTCTAAGACAATCTCTCAGACCTCCAGCTCCCAGGCTGTGATTCTGCAAACCTGAGAAGGGTTTTGGCTTGTCTGGCCTCTGGGGACAGTCCCACAGTAAAACCAAAAGTCACTAGGGGAGAGGGTGAGGAGGCAGGCGAGACAGCTTGCTTCACATCCTGTCATCCAGTCTCCCTAGGTCCCACCTCCACAGCACCTGGGCCCCAGTCACGTGGCCCGGGAGCACCGTGCAGCAGGTGTACCTGTCATGAGCAGTAACACCTCTTAGTGCCGAGAACCGTGGAATTCAGGGGCCTGGGTCCCAGTCTCGCCTCTGCCTCCAACTCCCTGTATCATCCTGGGCAAATCACTTGAGCTCTCTAGACCTCAATTTCTCATCTTGAAAATGGGCACAATATCACCTTCTCTGACTTGTCAGAGAAGCCCTGTGGTTACCACAGGAGAAAAGGGATATGCGCGTTCTTTGGAAAAACACAAATCACTGAACCAAGGTACGTTTGTCCACCAGAACTTCCCCATCACGACCCGCTGCCTTGGCTCAGAATTGACATGGACAATGCCAGCAAAACAGACTAGGAAATGCAAGCACAAGTGCTGCCCCCATCCATCTGGAGGCAGGGGCAAGATTCAGGACACACCTGTGGGCAGCAGGTCAAAGGCCACAGCCCCAGAGCTTGGTGACCTGGCCACCACTCTCATTGTCCACCCCAAACTGATCTTCTTCACTCAGAGAGGAAACAAAGAGAAGCAAAAGGGAGACCCCCTACGACCGACCCCCACACAACTGTGTTGTCATCACATCTTGCCCTTAGGCCTCTTCCAAGCCTGAAAAAATGGAGCAAACAGGGCTCCATGCCCTTGGCCTTGAACAACTCTTTCAACTCCTGAGCCACTGTTTCCCCGGTTATAAAATGACAAAAGGCAATGCAGGCCACCCGGCTAAGAAGAGAAATGAGGACGATCCACTTTTTGATGATGAGGTAAGGCCACTGTATAATCAGTCATAGTAATCATGGTGGTAGGACAGGCTCTGACACAGGCAAGGTGGGCTTGGCAAACAGGACTCATGAGTAGACTGGAGATTCCCCCCACACAGGCCCAGTGAAGACCTGAAGGCCGCCTCCAGCTACCCACGTCTTGGCACTCCAGGCTCAGATGGGGAGCGCTCCAGAGCTCCATCAACCCCCACCCTAGTGCAAGTGGGCTACAGCAGCCCTGGCCCAGCCCACCCTCTCTTAGAGGCCCCGCTTCTGCCCCACGGGTCCCCTGCCTCCTTCCTGCTTGGCCCACCTTGTCAATGAAGGAGGCGAACTTGTTGTTGAGGGTCTTGATCTGCTCACGCTCCTGAGTGCGCACCCGCTGGATCTCGGGGTCAATCTCCACGTGGAGGGGGGTCAGCAGGCTCTGGTTGACAGTGACCTCCTGGATCCCCCCAGGAGGACAGGCGGGCCCGAACGTCTGCCTGCCAGCCCCCAGTCCCGTAAATGCCCTGCTGCCAAAGCCGAAGCCTCCCAGAGCCTGCCCCACGGAGGCCCCTCCGGCCACACTGACAGAGATGCTCTTGTGTCCCCCCAAGTTATAGAGGCTCCGGCTGCCAAAGCCACCTGTACTGGGGCCACAGCGGGCCCTGCCACCGCTGCCACTGCTCCGGGACACCGTCACCGAGCTAAAGCTGGTGCGAGTCCCAGCCCCAGCCCCTCCGCTGGCAGAGTTGGAGCTGAAGCCCCCTTTGGTGGAGTATGTTTGCCGAGACACGGAGGACCTCATAGCTGCAGAGGGGCTGGAGGGCAGGCCGAGAGGGCAGGAAGGGAATGCCGTGAGCTTCTGGGCCACCATGGGCTTTTTATCTTTTCCCAATGGGCTGGCTCCCCGGCTCCACTGACACTCCTGCCCCATTGCCCCAGGGGGAGTGGGAGGGGTCCTGTGGGCCGTTGGGAGTGCCCTATCCCCCAACAGGAGGGAGGGGCCCTCCCAGTTGTCACCTGTGCTCCAGAGCTGGGGTTGAGTCGAGACTGCGTGGGGCAGGATGCCACCTTCTCCCCCTGCCCCCAGGCTCTCCTTGGTTGGCACAGGATGACACGGGCTCCCATGGCCACCCCCACCACCCAGCGGCTGACTTGCTCTCCTCCCACCCAGCCCCAGTGGCCGCTGTCAATAGGGCTCTGTTCTACAGGGTTTGTCCCAGGCCCCTGTTGTAAGCCAAGGCCGCAGGGCCCGGGGCTATGCAGGTGGTAGGGAAAGGAGCGTTGGGCAATGGGCTGCCAGAGAGAGAGTCCAGGCCTCCTCCTGTCCCACCCTCCAGCCCACGGCCCACCGCTCCTCTCAGGTCCTGGATGGGGGCCACAGATGACAGGGTGAGAGTGAGGACAGCCTGTGCCTCTCCCATACAGTGGCAGACCCTTCTGGGAGATGAGTCTGTGCTGGCAAAGTGGATTCAAGGACAGAAAGAGGGTCCCTGCCCAACCGTGGGGCCCGGGCACTTGATCCGGAGGTGGGAAAGGCCTGAGGTCCTCTGGCAGGGCCAGGAAGCCTGTGAGCAAAGGGCACTCTTATGGAGGCTGAAGAGAGGCCAGGGGCTATAACCCACACCTGAGATCCCTGACCCTCTGCCCTACAGCAGAGTCCCCCCAGAAAGGCCCAGCCGCTTTGGAGGGAGCTGGAGGGGCGTCGAGGACACGGACCACCCTGGGTGGACACAGGCACAGCTCCAAGAAGCAGGTGTTCCGAAAAAGCCCCAGGAGGCCCATGCCGCCATCACTCCCACCTTCCCCTGCCCCACATGCAGGAGCCCGTGTGTCTGATTCAGAGGAGCCGGGGAGCACCTTAAATCCCCTCACATGGTCCCCCCCACTTCCTATTCACCTCAGTCTGCTGGGACCAAACACAGCCCTAAGCAAAGAGACGTCAACTGTCAGGGCGGAGCGGTGATTGAGAAGGTGACTTTAGAAACTGGCCCTCCTCACCCGCTTCATCTCTCAGCAAGATTGGCTCAAAGAGAACAGAGACTTGCCCCAGAAAGTAGTAAGGATGACATCGCTGTGCTCCCCACCCCCACCAGAGGATCACGGGTGACCAGCCAGCTTGTGTCCCCAGGATCCCAACAGGGAGGATGTGGGACTGCCATAGAGAAGGCTTGGCCTTCCTCCTGTGGTCCCCACAGCCCAGGGAGGGCAGGTGAAGAGACAGCCTACTCTGGGACCAGAGGGAGCTGTGGGACCTCCTCCTAGAGCCCCTGGGAGGCTGTAAGTGGCTCCCAGCTGCTTGAAGAAGTTGAACCCAGCTCCCATAAGGAATCAGGGAGAGAGTGCTTGCAGAACTAGTCCCTTAATACCCAAGAGGAGATTTTGGAGTTAGGACACGGGCATTTGAGGGGGCCGAGCCAAGATGTCTCCTGCACTGAGCTGTGTGTCCTGGGGCAACTCGCAACTTCTCTGGGCCCTATTTCCTCTGCTTACAACCAGGTCCCTCCGTGGAAGCCCTTTGAAAAAGCGATGGCCTGTGATCCCTGGACAAAGCCGCCATTTCCCACTGACCTTTGTCTCCTTTCCTCAGGCTGAGATCACTTTCTCAGCCTCCCTTATCTCTCCCTGGGCTGTGTGGGAGGGGGAAACAGTCATGAGTGGGCCCTAGCCTCCAGGATGTGGCTGTGGGCCCCCGGGGCAAGGGAGGCGTCAGCCCTCTGAGTCACAGTGCAGCCAGGCTGGTGGGAGTGAGAGGCAGTCGGTAAACACACATCTCACCCCACCCCAGACACTGACAGTCACTCGCACCAGTCCCTCACACGCATTTACCAAGCACGCTCTCTGGGCCAGGCTTTGCACTGGGATCTGGCCAGGTTTTGTGCTGTGCATGGAGCTCCCGACTGCTGCTTAGAGGCAGGCTCCCTCCCACCCAGGCTCCCGGCCTAGGCCCAGACAGGAGCCTGGGAGGCCACTTTGCCTCCACCAGCCCTTGCTTTCCACACTACCTTCAGACAGGACGTGCAAGCTCCGACCTTTCTGCAGCCCAGGGAGAAGAGGTTTCTTCCCCTCCTGCCCTCCACAGAGAGGAGGATCTGCTGTGCACTGCTGGACTCATTACTGGGGGCTCCATCTCTGGAGACTGTCACCTGCCCAGAGTCCCTCCCTGATGGCAGGACACAAAAGCAGAAGTGATTGAAGAAGGGAGGGGGAAAGACAGCGGATGCTGCCAATCTAGCACCTGCCATGGGCCAAGCTGGGTGCTGAGCAATAGGAAAGTTACAGGGACAAGGAGCCCCCCAGAGGGTAGGGCTTTCTGAGTTCATCCTCTTCATTATTGCAGTCAGCACTTACTGAATATGTGCTATGCGGCAGACAGTGGCCTGGGCACCTTCCATGCAACGGCATGTGACGTCTCCGCGCTGGGGATGCTCCATCTGCCTCCCTCCCGCTCCATTCTCCACCCTCCTCTCACCCTTTTGGGCTGCTCCCTGGCACTCTGGCTTCCAGCTGGGTTGACTGAAGGTACCAGCAGGAGATCAGAGAGAGGAGAGAATTTAGGTGTTTCTTCCCGGCTCCATCCCTGCTTCCAATCACTTCAGACCACTGTCTGGGGCCCTGGCTACGACCCCATGAGTACAGCTCCTGCCAATCACGGCTTTCCTTGTTCTTCAGCTCCACATAAGGTAGCCAGCTCATCCTGATTTTCTCAGGACTGCCTGGCTTTAGCACTGCAAGTCCCCTCGGTCTTGGACAGTCTGAGAGGGTGGACCTGGCTCTGGGGGTGGTAGCAGCTTTCCACCGTTGCTGGTCTCTGGCCTCTCCATCCCTGTTCCCTCAGCCCTAACCACACCTCTGTAAGTAATCCTTTCATTAAAGTCAATTTGAGCCAGGCACAGTGGCTCACACCTGTAATCCCAGCACTTTGGGAGGCCGGGGCGGGCAGATCACCTGAGGTCAGGAGTTCGAGACCAGCCTGACCAACATTGGAGAAACCCCATCTTTACTAAAAATGCAAAATTAGCCAAGAGTGGTGGCGCATGACATAGTCCCAGCTACTCGGGAGGCTGAGGCAGGAGAATCGCCTGAACCCAGGAGACAAAGGTTGTGGTGAGCTGAGATCTTGTCATGGCACTCCAGCCTGGGCAACAAAAGCGAAACTCCATCTCAAAAGTAAATAAATAAAATAAAGTCAATTCAGCTCTCTCAGGTCCTCACTTCCAAGATAACAACAAAAAGAAGGAACAACAGTCACGCCAACAGGGGCCACGGCCACGTGCAGACTATCCGCTGCACAAACCCCCACCCGACACATGCCCGAGGGCAAGGCCATGAAGAAGGTCATCATCTGAAACGTGGCAGAGGCCACTGCCATCAGGGACATTGCCAAAGCGAGTGTCTCGGACGTCTGGGTGCTTCCCAAGCTGTGCGTGAAACCGCATCACCATGTGAGGTGAGGCACCCACACAGGCCAGGCAGGAAGCAGCCTCAGGAAGCCCAGAAGGACCCAACACCCATATCCCGATTCAGAACTGCAGGTGCCACCTTCAACCTCCGCCCAAGCCCATGTAAGGGGCTGAATCCCCCAGCACTAAAGAAAGACTATCTCCCAGGGAAAAAGAACACAGAAATTATACTTTTTTTAAAAGTCTATTTAATTGAAGTAACTTGGATGAATTTAGTTTCCTTCTGGGATCCTAATGGCACAGTTGCCACACAGCCCTGTGAGGTACATATGCTTATTAATCTCTTTTTACAGGTGAGGTAACTGAAGAGGTCAAGCTGCTTGATCAAGGTCGCAACACTAGGACACAGCAGAGCTGGGATTCAAGCCTAGGAGTTGTAGCCGCATCCTCACCGGCTCCTGTCTCCCTCATACAAAGCTGAAAAGCCTTCTTGCATGATTTGGAAGGAGAGACTCATGGAGCTGAGAAAAGGTCTGCCCTCCCCCTAAGCAAGGAGAGGCATAGTGTGACCTCCTGCAGCCCAGGCTATGGAGTTTGGGGTTAAGCAAGGTTCCACCACCTGGGTCTGGAAATCAAGAATAGGGCAAGAGCAACTGCAGGTCCCCACGAGGATGCTGGGGGTGGGTAGAAAAGGCGATCCTCCCGGCCCCTCCTGGCACCCCGCCCTGACTCCCACACTCCTGGCTTCCTGAAGGAGAGAAAGGAATAGAAGTTTCCAGCCTCATGTTTGGACTTGCCCAGGGATAAGATGAGAGCCAACAGATAAGGGGGTAGGGGCAGAGTTTGAGCTCCAAGTCTCCATCAGAGTCCCCAGGCACAGGCTGAGCACATCCTCATCCTGGGTACAGGAGTGCCAGGCTAATAGAGAAGCTGAGTCCCTGCCCGGAACCAGACAGACACAGAGCCTGGGACAGCAATGGGTGCAGCCAGACTGCCAGGGACAGGAAGGGCCCAGGAGGTTAGATGTGGGAATTAGAGCAGGTTCCTAAGAGGAGAAAAAATTGGTGCAGAGTCCGGAAGAAGGAGGAACAAGGAGGAAGGTGGCTGCCCCCAGTCAGGACTAGAACCTCTTAAAACAGGCAATTGACCAGGTGAGGTGGACCATGCCTGTAATCCCAGCACTTTGAGAGGCTGAGGTGGGTGGATCACCTGAGGTCAGGAGTTCAAGACCAGCCTGGCCAACATGATGAAACACCATCTCTACTAAAAATACAAAAAAATTAGCTGGGCGTGGTGGCGGGCGCCTGTAATCCCAGCTACTCAGGAGACTGAGACAGGAGAATCACTTGAACCCGGGAGGCAAAGGTCACAGTGAGCCGAGATCGTGCCGTTGCACTCCAGCCTGGGTGACAGAGTGAAACTCTGTCTCAAAAAAAAAAAAAAATGAGCAGGCAATTAATGAGGAAGTGAGCTACTAGCGCTAAAACATTAGTGGAGGTGGGGAGATGGAGGGCGCCCCAAGGAACACACTGGAGGGCTCAAAGGATCCCTTGATAGAGTGACTGGTATATGGAGTGAGTGGCCCACAGGACACATTTGGACACAGATTGCCTTCCGAGGAGAGGAGGCTGGGGAGCCACACAGCTTTTGTTTTGCCAGGTGGGGTGTGCAAGCAGTTAGAGCATTCAGAACAACAGGCAGGGAGAGTTTATTGATTTTTGCAGCATCAGCTGTGGGCTGACTTGGGCTGTGGGCAGCGGATACAGAGTTGGCCTTGCAGAGCCGGCTGATGCGGGGAGCAGGCCAAACGCATTCAGGAAGGACGTGGCTGCTGGGTCACTCAGTAGGTGATGGATGTCTTCAGACTTGACTCAACTGTCTTCTTCAGGATGGTGTGGCAGCTGGAGCCAGAGCTGGAGCCAGACACAGAGCAGGAACCCAAAACAGGGTCCTTCCCAGAGCCCAGGAGGATGCTGGAGCCTCCAGTCACGATGCTGGTGCAGCGGGACCCAGAGCTGCGTTTGCCGCCACCGAGTCCACAGGTGCCCCCCAGGCCTCCATCAACTCCTCCAGACACAACAGCACTGCCTCCCACCGAGGCTGCCAAGAAACGCACCGGGTCAGAGCAGGATCCTCAGCTCCCCAGGGGATCCCACCCTCAAAGCCCCCTGATACTCACAGATAGTGACCTGGCTGGGACACTCCCCAGACATCCTAGGGGGAAAGGGACAAGAGGAGGATGTGCTAAGAAATACTGCAAATAATGCATCCCCACGATCTTTTAAGCCTCTCAGCAGATAAAATCCAGTCCCCAACTTAAAATCCTTCTTTGCAGAATTGCTTGCCCTTAGTGACTCACAACATCAGGAAATCTCTCAGAATGCTCTTCAGCAAGCAGCTCACTGTGTTGGCTTCCCATCCTCCTCCCCCACCTCATATTCCCAGGTCCCTCCCAGCCTCCCTCACCTGCACTCCTCGCTCTCCAGCAGCCTGCGGTAGGTGGCGATCTCCACATCCAGGGAAAGCTTCGTGCTCATCAGCTCCTGATACTCGCGCAGCAGCTGGGCCAAGTTCTTCTTGGCCATCCTCAGAGCGGCCTCCAACTCATCCACCTTGGCCTGAGCATCCTTGAGGGCCAGCTCCCCACGCTGCTCGGCATCAGCGATGGCACCCTGCAGGCTGGCATTCTGGAAGCGGGGTGGAAATGAGCAGGAAAGTGGCTGTAAGTTCAACATAGCCTCCCAAAGCACCCACTGTGGATATCACTTGATGCCTGGGGCTGATCATAATCTCATGAGCTCAGATTTATCCGTGGTTGTCTGTACCAACACCACCCCTGCAACAGGCTTCTCTCATTCTAAGAGAAGGCATTGCTTCCCTCACTTCCTTGCCTCCTGCAGTGGGTTGAAGAGTATCCTCCAAAACTTTCATGTCCACCCAGGACCCAGGAATGTGATCTTATTGGAAGTAGGCTCTTTACAGATATAATTAAGGATCTCATGATCATATCATACCATATTTAGGGTGAGCCCTAAATCCAATGACTGGTGTCTTTATGAATAGAAGAGGGAACACTGAGACAGACACAGAGAGAAGAGCTCATCAGAAGAGAGAGGCCAAGATCAGAATGACGCAGCAATAAGACAAGAAGTGCCAAGGAGCTCCTGGAGCCTGCAGAAACTAGCAAGACCCAGGGAGGACTCCCGCTGCACCTTCAGGAGAGCACGGCCCCGCCGACACCTTGATTTCAGACCTCAAGTCTCCAGGACTGTGAGAGGTTACATTTCTGTTGCTTTAGGGCTCCCAATTTGTGGTGATTTGTCACGGCAGCCCGGGGACACTAGTACCCCTCCTACACCACCTCCCCAAGTGCTCTTTTCCTATTTCTTCCCACCCCCAACCCGCGGCTCTTTACCAGAGCCTCTCCCAGGGTGCTTAGAGCTCTTCCTGTACCATGGATCACTATCTACAATGCTCCTCCTGAGGGCCACCACGGTTCTTCATTTTCTTCAGATAGTCCCATTTCAAATACTTTGTCCTGCTGTCAGAGTACATCAAACCATGTGCCTCAATTTTGGGTTTAAAAAAGATCATCTCGCTGGGCACGGTGGCTCACGCCTGTAATCTCAGCACTTTGGGAGGCCAAGGCGGGTGGATCACGAGGTCAAGAGATCGAGAACATCCTGGTCAACATGGTGAAACCCCGTCTCTACTAAAAATACAAAAAAATTAGCTGGGCATGGTGGCGCGCGCCTGTATTCCCAGCTACTCAGGAGGCTGAGGCAGGAGAATTGCCTGAACCCAGGAGGCAGAGGTTGCGGTGAGCCGAGATTGCGCCATTGCACTCCAGCCTGGGTAACAAGAGCGAAACTCCATCTCAAAAAAAAAAAAAAAAAAGATCATCTCAGCCGGGCACAGTGGCTCACGCCTGTAATCCTAGCACTTTGGGAGGCCGAGTCGGGTGGATCACGAGGTCAGGAGTTCAAGACCAGCCAGACCCACATGGCGAAACCCCATCTCTACTAAAAATACAAAAATTAGCCAGGCATGGTGGCACACGCCTGTAATCCCAGCTACTCAGGAGGCTGAGGCAGGAGAATTGCTTGAACTCAGGAGGCGGAGGTTGCAGTGAGCCGAGATAGCACCACTGCACTCCAGCCTGGGCGACAGAGTGAGACTGCATCAAGAAAGAAAGAGAGAGAGAGAGAGAAGAAAGAAAAAAAAAGAAAGAAAGAAAGAAAGAAATTTCTTTACTTAGAAAGCTAAAGGAAGGATGAGATCCCTATCTTATCAGCCTTACAGTTGATTTGCCCTCACATCTGACTCAGGAAAGAAGGAATTACCTAAAGGCTCTCATTATTCGATTCCCACTCTGTGGACAGAAACATAATCTCTACTCTATAGATGAAGAAACTGAGGCTCAGGAAGGTGAGCGGCAGAACTGGGACCCTACCCACTTGGGCCTGCACAGGGGAGCCCAGTTCATCATGTTTGTACAGGAAAAGGAGCAGGGGACAGTGCTATATCCGCAGGAGTGATTCTCCCGGGGAGGCACGTTGCTATGTGAGGAGCTGTGATTCCCAGGCCTGGGTACCCAGTACACACTCCAGAGTGCTGCCACTGGACTCTGAAGACCACATGCTTCAGAACCAGCTGGGCAACCTCACTTAAAAAGCAGATTTCTGGGCCCCATCCTTAGAGATTCTGACTCCTCAGCTCTGCCAGGAGGCCCAGGAATCTGCATCTTAACAGCCACCACAGAGGATTCCAAAGCACGGGGTCCAAACTGGTTGGTGAAACAGTGGCAACAAATTGAGTAAAGGACCCATCACAGTCGTCTCAGCCTCTCATTGCAATTCAGAGCCAGAAGGATAGTTTGGGATGAAGTGTGGGTTCTGGATGCTCCAAGAACCCTCCAGGAGGGCTTTGCTTGGGAGTCAAGGGACCGCATGTGACTTTCGAATCAAGCTGTAGTGCTTGAGGAAATGGCCTGACTCTGTGGTCTCTGCTCTCCACCCTCCATTGATCCCCAAATTGATCTTTTGGGTTTAGGAAATATGAATGCAAGGATACATTACAGTTTGAGAATTCATAGCACTTCACATCTAGAAGTGAGGTCTCTAGACCTCAGGAGGAGCAGGAAACTGCCTCCCTCCCCTTGTCAACCCCTCCCTCTATTTCTGACCCTTGTAATACAACTACCTAAGGAGAAGTTAGCCCCACCCTGCTGCCCACCTCACCTACTCTCTCAGGCCCTGACTCCCAACTTCCCCAACAGGGCACCAGTACCTTCAGTGTTTGACCTTAAAGTCCCTGCTGGGCTTGAGAAGAGTCAAAAGAAGAGATAAGAGATGTGGGCTGGGCGCGGTGGCTCATGCCTGTAATCCCAACACTTTGGGAGGCCGAGGCAGGTGGATCACCTAAGGTCAGGAGTTCAAGACCAGCCTGGCCAACACAATGAAACCCTGTCTCTACTAAAAATACAAAAATTAGCCAAGCATGGTGGTGGGTGCCTGTAATCTCAGCTACTCGGGAGGCTGAGGCAAGAGAATTGCTGGAACCCGGGAGGCAGAGGCTGCAGTGACCCAAGATTGCGCCATTGCACTCTAGCCTGGGCCAACAGCAGCAAGACTCGGTATCAAAAATAAATAAATAGGCCGGGCGTGGTGGCTCAAGCCTGTAATCCCAGCACTTTGGGAGGCCGAGGCGGGTGGATCACGAGGTCAAGAGATCGAGACCATCCTGGTCAACATTGTGAAACCCCGTCTCTACTAATACAAAAAAATTAGCTGGGCATGGTGGCGCGTGCCTGTAATCCCAGCTACTCAGGAGGCTGAGGCAGGAGAATTGCCTGAACCCAGGAGGCGGAGGTTGCGGTGAGCCGAGATCGCGCCATTGCACTCCAGCCTGGGTAACAAGAGCGAAACTCCGTCTCAAAAAAAAAAAAAATAATAAATAAATAAATAAATAAATAAATAAATAAATAAAAGATGTGGCTGGGTGCAGTGGCTCACGCCTGTAATCCCACCACTTTGGGAGGCCAAGGTGGACAGATCACTTGAGATCAGGAGTTTGAGACCAGCCTATCCAACATGGTGAAACCCCATCTCTACTAAAAATACAAAAATTAGCCAAGTATGGTAGCGGGTGCCTGTAATCCCAACTACTTGGGAGGCTGAGGCAGGAGAATTTCTTGAACCCGGGAGGCAGAGGTTGCAGTGAGCCCAGATTGCGCCACTGCACTCCAGCCTGGGCAACAGAGTAAGACTTTGTCTCAAAAATAAAAAGTAAAGAACCGAGAGATGAATTAACCCTCTCCCCAAGGGACTGAAAGCAAGATGTACGCCTGGACATAGACTGCAATGCTATCAGGCCCTCCCCAACGCCAGGGGTGTGCAGCGCAGTGGCACTGTGCCACAGAAGCCAACAAGCGGCTAGAAGTCACAGCAGGAAGGCTGAATTCACCCTAGATGGGCTTGAAGTTCTCTTCTCCCCAAATTATCCAAAGCTCCAGCCAGTTATCAAGGTCCTTGACACAAACCCACTGGCAACCCTGACCAGAGAGAGAGAAGCTAGGGACTGGGGAGTGAGTGGAAGGCACGAAGGCAATGAGAGGAAGTTTGAGGGGTTCTGGGAATCTACCTGCTGCTTGAGGTTCTCAATCTGACTCTGCAGCCTCTGAATCTCTTGGTGCAGCTGAGAGATCTGGACTTTGGTTTCCTGAATGCTGTTCCCATGAAGCTGGGCAGACACCTGAAGCTCCTGGTACTGAGGAGGGAACAGAGGGGACACCGTTAGTTAAGGGAGACACTGTTAGTTGAGAAGACCACCACCTTCGACCATCTCGCCATGTTTGGAATGCCACCTCTCACTTCCTTATTTGGAGCGTGTGTTAAATGTCTGCAGCCAGGACATGGTGGGATGTGCTCCTAGAAGTCCAAGCTTATCCCTCACAGCTCCTCCCTCCTTGGGGGGGAGATGCCTCTGCCCACCCAGCCCCAGACCTTCAGGGAGGTAACTGGAACTGCCCCAATGGAATCGAGGTGGATGACCACCCTAGAGTGTGGGCATGGAGATCCAGCCATTTCCAGCAAGGAGCTGCCCCCCGAGTCCCACCACCTTGGTCTGGTACAGGGCCTCAGCCTCAGCCTTGCTGGTCCGGGCGATCTCCTCGTACCGGGCGCGGACCTCAGTGATGATGCTGCTGAAGTCCAGGTAGCGGTTGTTGTCCATGGACAGCACCACAGATGTGTCGCTGTCCTGGGTCTGAAGCTGGGCCAGTTCCTGCCGGGAAGACGGACTCAGTGTCCACCCACCGCCAGCTCCCTCTCCCCTTGAAGCCTAGCACAGGTGAGCAGGATGATGAATTTCTGCCTACACACCATGACCCCCATTCGTGCCAGGTGGCATTGAGTATGCCCTGCCCACCTTGGGACTCAATCTCCTCATTCAAAAATGAGGGTCATAGGAGGTGGTCTTTGAGGTCTCTTGCAGCTTGGACATTAATGGAAAATGGCCTGCAAGGCCCAAAATCACCCAGCCTCCATCACTCCTCAGATCTCTTTTTTTTTTTTTTTTTTTTTTTTTTGAGATAGAGTCTTGCTCTGTTGCCCAGGCTAGAGTGCAGTGGCACGATCTCAGCTCACTGTAACCTGCACCTCCCCAGTTCAAGTGATTCTTCTGCCTCAGCCTCCCTAGTAGCTAGGATTACAGGTGCATGCCATCACGCCCAGCTAATTTTTGTATTTTTTGTAGAGATGGGGTTTCGCCAGGCTGGTCTCAAATTCCTGACCTCAGGTGATCTGCCTGCCTCAGCCTCCCAAAGTGCTGGGATTACAGGCGTGAGCCACCTCGCCCAGCCCTCCCCAGACCTCTTATCACACTCCTCTCTCTTGCTCCTACTGCTCCGGCCACACTGGCCTTCCTGCATTTCCTCAGACAGCGCGCTCCCACTGTGGGCTGCAGCCACTGCCCAGAATCCCAGAAACCCACCTGCATGGTGAGCTTCCTCATTTCCTCCAAATCTTTGCTCAGATTCTCTCTCCTAAACAAGGTCTATTCTGGCCACACAATTTGAAATTGCCACCTGCTCCATGTTCCCAATCCTCCTTTCCCTGTTCTCATTTTCCTTTTTCCATGGTGTTTATCACGTTCTAACATACTATGTAATTTCCTTATTTCCTTATACCTTATAATTTCCTTATTCACTAAGCAGCTAAGTCTGTTCCTTATTGCCTGTCTCCCACTAGAAAGCAAACTTAGAGATTTTTATCTGGTTATTCCTTGATGGATCTCCAGGACCTAGCAATTCACATAGCAAGTTTTCAGTAATTGATTGTAGAGTGACTGAATGACCCAGAATCTAAGCCACCCTAACAGACTTCCCCTCCTGGCCACTCTCCCCATGGCCACAGGGAGCCTGCCCACCCAGCCCCCTCTCTTGGCTCCCGCCTGCCCTTTGTAGAGCCGCACTTCTTCATACAGACGCTTCAAGAAGCCGATGTACTCCCTCAGAGTTTCCAGCTTGCCCTCCAACTCCATCTTGCTCAGGAAAACCCCATCCACATCCTGGAGACAGGGGGAGAGAAACCGTGTAACCCCCTCTTCCCCTTTGGGGACCTACTCTGGCTCAGGAATTCTGTTGATGGACTGCTCAACACCCATCCACCACTGCCTCCAGAGACCCCCTCCTTCCTCCTCCAGCCCCACCCTGTCCCGCTCTCTCCTTTGCCCCACATTGACCCAACATCGCCTCCAGGAAGTCTTCCCTGATTAATTGCAACCAGTTCTGCTTCTTTCTCTCCCTCCCCGCCCTCTCCTGCAGTGACATCAGAGCTTGTCAAGCAGTCCTTCAGTCAGATCTTATCTTGGGGTCCCTGTGTCTAGGCAGATGTCCTATTTCCCCAAGGGACCCCTGCAGGCAGAATGATAGCCTGTCCTAAATCAGGACCTCCCACACTTTTCCTCCCAGCTTAGGGCTAGGCTCCATGCACGGTGGATGCTCAGGACATAAGTGGAGTACTGGCCCCCACCCTCACCTTCTTGAGGACCACAAAGTCATTTTCAAGCGTGGCGCGCCTGTGGGCCTCCTCCTGGTACCTGCCAAACAGATAGAAAAGGATGCAGTTCGAGGCTCCACAGTCAGAGCCAGTGACCCCGCCTCCAAGCATGACATCCCTGAAAAGGACTTCTTGCCTTAGAATGCCCCAAAACAGGACAGCAACCAGCCCTTCTCTCCTTTCCTGCCATGTCCTAGCTGTGTCCCTCTGCCACTCTTTCAGCCCTTGTCCTTTTCATGACCACAGCCACATTGTTTCAGTTTGTAAGGCACATTCAGATACCTTTTCTCACTTGCTATGCACACCCATCACTGGAGGCAGGCATTTTGGGCTTTATCAGAGAGATTAGACAATTTGACGAAGACCCCACAGATGACTAGGTAAGACAAAGCAGACCCAACCCAGGTCTCCTGACCCAATCCTGGGCTCCTTCCAGAGCCTTCCTTCCTCCACCTCACATTCCATTGTCCCAACAGCCCTGGGAGGTCAGAAGGGTGGGTGACATTTCCCAAGTTTACAGAAGGGAAACCAAGGCTGGGAGAGATGAGATGCCTTGCCCAGGCCACATAGCTACCCCTCACTCACAGTCACCCCAACCCAAGTGCCCTATTAGTCCAGGGCTCTCTCCACTCCACCAGGTGACGTAGGCGTGGAACCCAGAACCACAGCCCATCTGTGAATCGTGTCTCAGATCTGGGATGGCCTCACTAAATTGATTTCCTTCCATCCCTGGAACCAGAGAACATCTGAATCACTTTAGCCCACAGCCTGCTGAACAGGAATTTCTCAAGTAAAAAAAGCCACTGGGGCACATTGTTTAAATAAGCCCTTCCCAGCCTTGACCAGAAACACGGGCCCTTGTAGCTGGGGCATGTAGGACACCGGTCTCCCTGCCCTTCCTCTGGGGTTCTCCAGACCTGGGTAGGTGCTGCAGAATCTCCTTTACCTATAGCAGGTGGGCACCTGAGAGGCTGGGGAATGGGGACACAGAGGGTAGAGGAGAGGCCAGTCATGTGCCTCTGGGTGCTGAGCATGTGGGACACCTCTTGGCTGACAGACCCAATCTGAGTCCTCCCAGACCCTGCCCGCATCGCATGGGGAAATTTCAGTGTGCCTACTTGGACTTATACTCTTCCTCTTGGTCCCGGCAGGCCTTCAGCTCTGCATCCAGAGCCCCTCGTTCTCCCTGGAGCTGCTCCAGCTGCTTCCTGAGCTGGGCCAGGCAGGCCTCAAAGACAGGCTCCAGGCCCTGCGGGCGGCCACTCACCCCCTGCTGCTGCAGCAGGTGCCACTTGGTCTCCAGGACCTTGTTCTGCTGCTCCAGGAACCGCACCTGCAGCACAGAGGATCCCTGAGGCTCCGGGGACTCCCTGGGCACAGCCTCTGGAAAGCAAAGCCTAAGGGACCCTCCCATCAGCCTCACATTTCCCCTGCCTCCCAGCCCAGCCTGGGCAGGGGGAGCCTCATGACCTTCCATGACACTGAACACACCAAAATAACTGGACAGACTAATGGGGCGGGGTTTTCCCCCTGCTGGCTGGCCATCCTCTATCCCTGAGC
The DNA here is from genome assembly GCF_030222135.1 of Aotus nancymaae. NCBI lineage: Eukaryota > Metazoa > Chordata > Mammalia > Primates > Aotidae > Aotus > Aotus nancymaae. Next base: position 36,643,132 of record NW_026988428.1, read on the forward strand.
CCCAATCATGGAACAAAAGGGCCTCAGCACAGCCAGAGAGAGTCCAGTTAGACCACAGGAGGGACTTCCTTGCTGCAGAAGTTGTTAGGAAAGTGGTAGAAGGAGGCCAAACTTCCCATTCCCAAGTCCATCAAGAGCAGCTCCTCCAAGGGAGGCACAGAGACAGGGACTGGGCTGAGTTGACCCTCACCTTGTCAATGAAGGAAGCAAACTGATTGTTGAGGGTTCTGATCTCCTGGGTCTCCTGCGTCCGCACCACCTGGAACTGGGGGTCAATCTCAATCTTCAGTGGGGTCAGCAGATTCTGGCTGATGGTCACTTTTTGGATGCCCCCCGGAGGGCACAGGGAAAGCCCAGGCCCACCACTCTGCTCCCCAAACCGCACCCCCAGCCATCCCCCTGACCCCCAGGTGCTCCGACGAGAGGCCCCCAGGCACCCCCCAAAGGAATTAAGGCTCCTGCTGCTGAAGCCAACACTGCTGCAGCCCCTTGAACGAGCGGAACAGGCTGAGCGAGTGCTGAAGCCCCTCTGGGCCCGGCACGGGGAGAGAGGCATGGCAGAGACAGGCAGTCACACAGCTGCAGACCAACAGACGGATTGTCAAGGTGTGTGCGTTTCTGCCCTGGGGCCCCAGCACGAGACTTTTATCCACTCCTGTACCTGGGCTGGGCCTTGGAGAGCAAGATGCTCTTGACCTGACTGTGTCTGTCACTTGGCTCCAGCTGACTTACTCTGACATGCCTGGAGAACAAGTGTCCGGCACGTGCAGAGCCAAGGGAGAGGGAGACCCAGACCCTGCCCTTGGAGCTCCCAGGCTGGTGGAGAAATAGGCATCCCCGAAGACAAGGAAGCAGGCAGGAAACTGGGACTTCAGTGCTGAGGGACAGGGAGGGATGGCCCGAACAAAGTCACCGATGCCATTCAGGGAAGGCTTCCTGGAGGAAATAGGGAAGCAGCGGGAGGTTGAAGAGGAAAGCAAGCTAGAAGGGGTTCAGAGGAAGCCTCAGAGTGCCCTGGATTCTCAAGAGAGAATCCGCCCCAAGGAGTTGGAGAAGGAAGGCACTTGCAGCGCCACAAAGGGAGGAGGTTAACGGAGGTGTTATTGCCATCGTTGGCTAAAAGACACTCCAGATTTGGAAATGAAACAGAAAAACAGGGTTTCCAAGTCCCTCCTCTTGCCCAACCCAGCAATCATCCATGAGGCACCACCCCACTGAAACCAGGCATCTCCATCCAGGATCGCATGGGACAGCGCGTTTCTGACCCAGCCTGTGGCTCTGTTCCTTCCACAGGTACTTGGGGCCAGGCCCATCCACCTGCCACCAGGCTCCGCTTCCTTGGGTTACAAGTCAGAACCACCACCCAGGCTCCAAAATGAACTGTGCACTTAGGGCCAGGCACAGTGTCTCATGCCCATAATCACAGCACTTTGGGAAGCTGAGATAGGTGGATCACTGGAAGTCAGGAGTTTGAGACCAGCCTGCCTAACACGGTGAAACCCCATCTCTACTAAAAATACAAAATTAGCCAGGTATGGTGGCGCACTTCTGTAATTCCAGCTACATAGGAGGCTGAGGGAGGAGAATTGCTTGAACCCAGGAGGCAGAGGTTGTAGTGAGCCAAGATTGCACCACTGCACTCCAGCCTGGGGAACAGAGCAAGACTTGGTCTCAAAAAAAAAAAAAACCCAATGTGCATTTAGAAAAATACTCCTGGCCAGGCATGGTGGCTCATGCCTCTAATCCCAGCACTTTGGGAGGCCAAGGCAGGTGGATCATTTGAGGTCAGGAGTTTGAGACCAGCATGGCCAACATGGTAAAACCCCATCTCTAATAAAAATACAAAAATTAGCCAGGTGTGGTGGTGGACGCCTGTAATCCTAGCTACTTGGGAGGCAGAGGCAGGAGAATTGCTTGAGCGTGGGAGACAGAGGTTGCAGTGAGCCAAGATTGTGCCACTGCACTCCAGCCTGGCCAACAGAGCAAGGAAGGAGGAAGGAAGGAGGGAAGGGAGGAAGGAAGGAAGGAAGGGAGGGAGGGAGAGAGGGAGGGAGGGAAGGAAGGAGGGAGGAAGGGAGGGAGGGAGGAAGGAAGGGAGGGAGGGAGGGAGGGAAGGAAGGAGGGAGGAAGAAAGGAAGGGAAAGGAAAGGAAGAAAAAGGGGCTGGGAGCAGAAACAGGATATTTGGGGTTCCCCACAGGACAGTCTCTGCCTCTGGCCTGAAAGTCTGGTGGGTGGAGGAGCACTCTTGGGTTCATCTGATATTTCAGTACAACGTCCCTGCAGTGGCAGGACTCCTGGAAGGAAGGTGTCCAGTAGACTCCACTTAAGCTCCTCCACCACTGGCCAGCAGAATTGGACCACCCTAATTTGGGAGAGTATCTAAAATGTCTTATTTACATGGCAAGGGAGCGATTTCTCCCAATCCCCCTTCCCTTTTCTAGAGCCTGGTACATTCGCAAGCAAGTTACATTGCCTTTGACTATGCGACTCAAAGCAAGGACAAACACAGGCTCAGAATAATAAACACTCAAGGGCTGTGCTATGAGGAAGTCACTCTCAGCAATTTGAACAATCCTGCAAATACTCCACCCAAGGCCAGATAACAGTGAGTGTACCTCTCCTCCCTCCAGAGGATTAAAAACCCCTTCCTCCTTCCCCGGCCCCAACCGGCAGCACGCCTGAATAAAACTGAATGGCAGGTGACCTCAAGAGGAAGAAGAGGCAGGACCTTCAGTGGGGGGAACAAACGAGTTCAAGGAGCAAGGGACCAGGTGAGGAAGAGAAGAGGAGAGAAAAGATCCAGGAGGAGAATTAGGTGCACTAAGGAGAGGGGAGGCAATCTGGAGCAGCCCTGGAGTCCAGAAGAGGGCTGGGAAATGCACTGAATTCCACTGAGGAATCGACACACCTCCAAGCCCTACCAGCTGCAGACCACTGTGCAGAAGCGAGGCTTTGTGCCTGCCTTCCAGACCCTGCAAATGTGCTTGAGAAAGACCGCCGTGGACTGAACTCTACCATCCCTCCCTCTCAGGATTAACGGTGGAGGACAGAGGTCACATTTGGGATGGGGCCAAATCTACCTCCATGGAATTTCCCCATATTTGTAATTTTAGAGAATTTAGAGCCAGAAGGGCGCTTCAAGGTAAGCTGGGCAGATGACTTTGTTTTACACACAAGGACCCCGAAGCCCCATAGTTGTGGGGTGGGGCATAGAGACTGTATACTCTTGGGTAACCTAAAAGGTTGTGCCAGGTGACCTGTAAGTCTGCTCTGGCCCATTCCTCTGTGATCTCAGGGACTTGCTCTAGGCCACCCACAGAGCTCCTCAGGCTGGAGGCATCACCTGTACTCAACTCAGACCACTGCCCCATGGAGTGGCCCACAGTGAACCTCCTCCCTGTTCCACATGCCCACCCTTCAAACTTTCTAAGGCAGCACCACTAAACACTGAATCACAGCTCCGTAATGTATGTTCTGTCCACCCCTCTATCCAGCTCAGGGTCAGGCATACACCAGGCATCAATAAATACTTGTTTAAAGAAATGAATTTTTATCCACCACCATTATACCCAAGGACCTTGCAGAATCCCCAGATTTGCGATTGCCGCTGTAACAGATGCTGCCCCTACTTAGAAATAATTCCCCTACTTAGAAAGTCGGTCATGCAGTGATGGAGAGAATGGCAAAACAGTCTGGAGATTGAACCAGTCCCCTCAGCAGCCAAGTGACTTGACCCTGGACACAAAGGTGCACAGAGATTCCAATTCATGCAGCAGCAAGAGTATAATTGGCTCACATCATGGACTTAATATTAAATCCTGCAGTGCAGTGGCTCTAGTGGGTTATATCTTTCCTCAGTTTCCCCTGCTCCACATTAGCCATTCTCAACCACGCCTCATGCTCGGCAGCCTCTCCCTACCTAGTCCCTTGTCAATAGGAAAGCCCCCTGACAGCAAAACTTTTTCTTTTTCTTTTTTTTTTTTTTTTTTTGAGACGGAGTTTCACTCTTGTTACCCAAGCTGGAGTGCAATGGCGCGATCTCGGCTCACCGCAACCTCCGCCTCCCGGGTTCAGACAATTCTCCTGCCTCAGCCTCCTGAATAGCTGGGATTACAGGCACGCGCCACCATGCCCAGCTAATTTTTTGTATTTTTAGTAGAGACGGGGTTTCACCATGTTGACCAGGATGGTCTCGATCTCTTGACCTCGTGATCCACCCGCCTCAGCCTCCCAAAGTGCTGGGATTACAGGCGTGAGCCACCGCGCCCGGCCAACTTTTTCTTTTTTTTGAGACAGGGTCTTGCTCTGTTGCCCAGGCTGGAGTGCAGTGACACAGTCTCTGCTCACTGCAGCCTCAACTTCCCAGGCTCAAGCTATCCTCCCACCTCAGCCTCCCAAGTAGCTGGGACTACAGGTACACAACACTGTGTCTGGCTAATTTTTGCATTTTTGGTAGAGATGCAATTTCATCATGTTGCCCATGTTGAACTCCTGGCTTTGAATGAACCACCTGCCTCCACCTCCCAAAGTGCTGAGATTACAGGCATGAGCCACTGTGCCCAGCCTCTCATCACAGCTTCTTGTAGCTTTCCTGTGGCTCCTTCTCTCACCGTCCCACCCTAGGTTCACCCTTGGCCACAGCCACAACTCTCCAGCCTTCCTCTCTAATTGCTCTCCAGCCTGTTCTTGCTTGTGCTGTCAATCTTTTCACCCAAAAGCCATTTATTTATTTATTCAACAACATATGGTTGAGCACACACCATATTTCAGGCTCTGTGCTGAGAGTTAGAAATTTACCTGAGACCAAGCCCTAGCCACTGAAGTAAGACAGGCCTTAGAGTCTGTTGGGGAAACAGGTATGAAACAAGTCTTTAATTGTCCTTATGATAGGGAGAGAAAAGTGTAAGGCACAAAAGAGGACTCACCTAGTTTATTCCCTAATTTATTCTCAAACACTCCAGGAACACTCCGGCCTCGGGGCTTTGGCGCTCCCTGTGTCCTCTTCCTGAAATGCTCCTCCCCAGATATCCTCCTAGCTTGCTCCCCATCTCCTTCTGGCCTTCATCCACCTTCCCTGGCTGCCCCAGACCAAAACTGCAACCCCGAGACCATCCCTCCTTTGCCACTCTTCTCCCCTTCCCTGCTTCCTTTCTGCTTGGCATCTATCGCTTCCTCACGCACCGTGTATTGTACTCACTCATTCTGTTTGCTAGCTTTCCTGCACTAGAATTGAGTTCCATGGGGGCAGGGATTTTGTCTTTGGCTCACCTCTGTATCCTCTGCGCTTAAGAACGGTGCCTGGCAGCCAATAGGTGCTCAGTACGTGTTAGTTGAATGAATGAATCCCCATTCGGTTTCATCTTGGTGATTTCCTGCCAATCTCTGGAGATCCTTCTGATTCTCAATTCTCTTCTCTGAAACAATAGTCATCCCCTGCAACCTGCCCACCCAAGCTGGGAGCATCCCATTCATTTGGGAAACATGGTTTCATTACTCTATGAGCACATGAGTGTGTGTTATTGAGCATCTACTTTGGCTGAACACTGACCTAGGTGATACAGGAGATACACAGTGCATCAGCCGCCTCCCAGCCTGAAGGAGTGTCCGGTCCCATGGAAGATACACACATGAGCACAGAAACCAAGAGGGGGAAGGAGCTGAGAGGGTCTGTCCTGACTGCCAGTTGGCATGTTGGTGTGGCGGGGGGTTCCTATTGTGAAGAAAAGCAAGGACAGGGCCCCGTGGTGTGCTCTTCTTAGAAACCCTCCCTCTGTTTGGGAATCGACCCAGCTACTTCCCCACACCCCACTTTTCCATCTTGCCTTCAAGAACATCAGAAAATTTGTCAAATGTCTCATTCAATCCCAGAGCACCTCTGTCTGACCTACAATAACTATCAAGATAACATTTTCACCGGGCGCCACAGCTCACGACTGTAATCGCAGCACTTTGGGAGGCCCAGGCAGATGGATTGCTTGAGCTCAGGAGTTCAAGACCGGCCTGGGCAACATGGCGAAACCCCATCTCTATGAAAAATACAAAAATTAGTCAGGTGTGGTGGCTGCACACCTGTGGTCCCCGCTACTAAAGAGACAGAGGTGGAAGGATGTCTTGAGCCCAGGAGGCGGTGGTTGCAGTAAGCCAAGATGGCACCACTGCACTCCAGTCTGGGCCACAGAGCCAGATCCTGTCAACAACAACAAAAAAAAAAGATAACAGCCAGGCACAGTGGCTCACACCTGTAATCTCAGCACTTCGGGAGGCCAAGGCGGGCGGATCATGAGATCAAGAGATTAAGACCATCCTGGCTAACACAGTGAAACCCCATCTCTACTTAAAATACAAAAATTTAGCCAGGTGTGGTGGCACACACCTGTAGTCCCAGCTACTTGGGAGGCTGAAACAGGAGAATCACTTGAACCCGGGAGGCAGAGGTTGCAGTGAGCCAAGATCACACTACTATACTCCAGTCTGGGCCACAGAGTGAGACTCGTCTCAAAAAAAAAAAAAAGTAACATTGTCAGTGAGCTATTTCATCCAAAGATAAAACAATAAATGGGGCCTACGTAATAGGCCTGGTTCTCAGAACTTACATATAGTAAGCATTTAGTGTTTACATTTACACTCCAACTTTAAAGCATTTAATGCTGACAACCCTATGGAGTAGGTATGTCATTATCACGATCTCACAGAAGGGGAAACTTACAGAAAGGGGGCGCAGAGAGAACAATATGGGAAGCGGTAGAGCCAAGATTTGGACACACACTGTGGGCTCCAGAGTCTTTGCACTTTACCACCACACTGTGCTCCTCTCAGAGACCCAGGAATGTCAGTGTTAAAGGACACCTTAGCCAACCAAAGCCCAGAGAAGTGGAGTGATGTACCTCAGGTCACACAGCAGATACCAAACCGAAACTCACCCCTCAGCAATCATTCACTCAATGTTTAGTAAGCATCACCAGGTGCCAGGCACCACGGGGGCCCAGGTTCAATGAAGAGGAATCAAAGTCTCTGTACTGGAGGCACCTGCAGTCTGGTGAGGGAGAGAGGCAGGGCTTGGGAACTGGGAAACCTACCTGAAAACCGGTAAGGGCAATAGAATGTTGGAGGCACCAATACAGAGATGGTGGAGGGCTGGGGTTTTTCTTAAAGCAGGAGCAGCAGGCATTCTTATTCTTGGCATGCTCCAACAAAAAACAAAAGTCAACTCCTGGGGTCTAGAACCTCCCATTACAAAGGTTGCAGAGTGTAAGCTGAGAGGTGAGCACAGAGCTACCCCAGGGCCAAGAGGACGCTGCTCCACCCACACACATTCAGGTCCCCTGGCTTTCACAGGCCAGTGAAGGGCTTGGCGACTGTCGTGTTGTTTGAGGGAGACTGCACAGGAAAGGCTGCTGTGTACTGCCCCTGACTTTGGTCAGCCTCCCCTCCCTTACCACTGACACCCCGGTGACTTCCCCGATCCAGGAGCCATGGAAGCTTCTCTCAGTCTTTGGCTTTTGCAGCTGAGAAGCGCACACCGAATTCTAACCCAGGATATCGTGACTACCCTGAACATCAGTCATTTGCATCCAACCTTTACCATCAGGCCTCATCGACATTCCATAGGTATTACGAGGTACTGAAGATTTTTCTTTAAATCTTATCCTGACCCTAAGCAATAACAACCTTGAAATCTTGGCTTCTGTGTGCTAATGCTCTAATTCATCTTCAAATAAAACATAACTATTAGGCCAGGCAAGGTGGCTCACGCCTATAATCCCAGCACTTTGAGAGGCCGAGGTGGGCAGATCATAAGGTCAGGAGTTCCAGACCAGCCTGACCAACATGGTGAAACCCTGTCTCTACCAAAAATACAAAACTTAGCCAGGTGTGGTGGCAGATGCCTGTAATCCCAGCTACTCAGGAGGCTGAGGCAGGAGAATTGCTTGAAGCCGGGAGGCGGAGGCTGCAGTGAGCTGAGATCATGCCACTGCACTCCAGCCTTGGCGACAGAGCGAGACCCTGTCTCAAACAAACAAAAAACATAACTATTAAAAATAAGACATTTTTCTTTGTACCATCTGAATCCATCTGTGTTCCTTCAGTGGCTTACACGGTACCCTCGAGGAAGGGCCCCAAGTTCCTCCAAAGCCAGGAAGGGCAAAGACGAATGTGGATATTCCCCGACTGCTAGCACCTCTCTTGGCCCATCAGGCAAGAGAGAAAAGAGGGAGCAGATTACAGAGTGCACCCCTTCTCTGCCCCATACTCAGGCAGAGCACACTCTGGCATTCTCTGCCCTGGTACCCTCCTGCCTGCTGGGCTGCGGCAGGTAGCCCCCGCTTCCCTCACTGAACTGGCAATGAAGGAAGGTGGCACCCACCCAGGCAATGGGCTCACTGCAACAGGAAAAGTGTACCCCACAGGTAAGCCAAGATGCTGTCTCTGCAGCCCCTCCATGCCCAGGTAGAGAGGCTGCAAAGCCCACAAGGAGGGTATTCCTAAGGCAGAGACCTTGGAGAGAAAGGATTAGCAAAACATTGCCTGGGAGTCCAGAACTGAAGTGTACGTCTCCAAGTTCCAAGGTGAGGGTGGGAGTGAGGGACAGTGCCAAATTTTGAAATAATAATACCCCACTTACCCATGGTGGCTAACATGATCGTGTTCTACAACACAGTTTTAAAAATACTATTTGGGGGTCGGACATGGTGGCTCACGCCTGTAACCCCAGCACTTTGGGAGGCTGAGGTGGGCAGATCACGAGGTCAAGAGATTGAGACCATCCTAACCAACATGATGAAACCTCGCCTCTACTAAAAATACAAAAATTAGCTGGTCCTGGCAGCACATGCCTGTATTCCCAGCTACTCGGGAGGCTGAGGCAGGAGAATAGCTTGAACCCGGGAGGCAGAGGTTGCAGTGAGCTGAGATCGTGCCGCTGCACTCCAGCCTGGCAAGAGAGCAAGACTCCAACTCAAAAATTCTACTAGGGGCCTGCTGCGGTGGCTCAAGTCTATAAACCCAACACTTTGGGAGGCCAAAAAAGGGCAGATCACTTGAGGTCAGAAGTTCGAGACCATACTGGCCAACATGGTGAAATCTTGTCTCTACTAAAAATACAAAATTAGCTGAGCGTGATGGCGCAAGCCTGTAATCCCAGCTATTTAGGAGGCTGAGGCAGGAGAATCGCTTGAACCCCAGAGGTGGAGGTTCCATTTAGCTGAGATCACGCCACTGCACTCCAGCCTGGCTGACAGAGTGAGACTCTGTCTCAAAAAAATAAATAAATATGCCGGGCACAGTGGCTCACGCCTGTAATCCCAGCACTTTGGGAGGCCGAGGCGGGTGGATCACGAGGTCAAGAGATCGAGAACATCCTGGTCAACACGGTGAAACCCCGTCTCTACTAAAAATACAAAAAATTATCTGGGCATGGTGGTGTGTGCCTGTAATCCCAGCTACTAAGGAGGCTGAGGCAGGAGAATTGCCTGAACCCAGGAGGCGGAGGTTGCGGTGAGCCGAGATCGCTCCATTGCACTCCAGCCTGGGTAACAAGAGTGAAACTCCGTCTCAAATAAATAAATAAATAAATAATAAAATAAATAAAATAAATAAATAAAAATAAAAAAACTATTGGGAACTCTCCGAGTGCGAATCACTGTGTGGGCCTGTGCAGATCCGTCACAGTCTGAGATGTGAGTATTATTTTGCCTCTCTCTACAGACACAGAAACAAAGCAATTGTCCAAGATCTCAAAGATGAAAAGAGGCCAAGTGAGGATGAAAGCTCGGATCTTCTAAACTTATACAGCCCCAGTAGACTTCTCGGGAATACTGCACAGCCTCTGAAACGCCTTCCTGCAGTTCAAACATGGATGTGTACATGTTTCCTATATAACACAGAAACCAGAAGCTTTCCTGGTGCTGGGGGCTATGGGGAGAGCCCGCGGGAGAAGACACCCGCCCCCACTCTGCAGCACCACACAGTGCTCTGCTCAGGGATGGGGCCATGGTGTGCTGTTATTACACAGGGTCTCTCTGTCGAGGAGGGAAGATAAGTCTGTTCTGTAGTGTTTGCCATTTTCTGTGGTGCAAATATTCCAAGGCTAATGTTAAGCTGCCACTGTGATGTTGCTGAATGCAGAGTTGGGAAGAGACACACACCATCAGGTCTCCTGAGTTTGCTCAAGCAGGCCCAGCACACACCATGGGCCAGGGGTGAGGAAAGGGAGACTGTCCCAGGCTGGGAGTCAGGAATGCACATCCAGGAACAAACTGCCGGTGCCTGAGAGAGGAAGGGGATTGGACAGAGCTTCCAATTCTGGGGGCTGCTGAGAGGGGAAGAGGGAAGTGTTCAGACAATAACTTGAGTTGACAGTCCAGACACACCCATCCAGGGCTCAGCACCCAGCCACTACCACCCTGACCCAATCAGGTTTAGCCAGTTGGGTGCCCTGCTGCTAGCAACGGCTCCTGATTTGGCAAATATTATGAGGCCTGTTGCTAAGGACAGCCTCCCAACACCCTGGAGGGTGAAGGATAACTTCCAGGGGAAAGTTGCCAGGATTCCTACACCCCGGGGACATTCAGTCAAAGCTGCAGCAGGAACTCCTGGACTGGGAGATGGGGGTGGGGGGTGGGGGAGATTACATGAACCAGCTCCTTCCCTGTCAACCATCTCACCAGCCTCCCTCCTCTGGCCATCTGAGAGCTGTGCCCTGGGTGTTGGAAGTAAGGCTCTGCCCCTGTCTTCAAGGAACTTCCATCTGAGAGGAGATCTGTATTTTCAAAACTGCAAGCTACAACCCATGAGTGGATTGTGAAATCAATTGCATGAGTCTTCACCAGCACCTGAGTAGTAGGGTAATATTGCGCCATGAAAGTTTGTTCCGTGTGTGTGTGTGTGTGTGTGTGTGTGTGTAGAACCGTAATATAAAATGAATTTATTATTAGGGATCATTGTTCAAAAAAAGTTTCAGAAACTCCCTGATAGAGGAAGTGGTCCCCACACCCAAACACACACAAATCCAAGAAAATAAGACCAGAAACAGGAGCAGCGTTAGATGTCAGGACTGGGGGATAGAACATAGAGGTTTGGTCTGAGTAACTTTTCCAAAGGAGAATAATAATAAAAAGCAGAGTTAGAAAGGGGAAACAAGGCCGGGCGTGGTGGCTCACACCTGTAATCCCAGCACTTTGGGAGGCCGAGGCGGGTGGATCACGAGGTCAAGAGATTGAGACCATCCTGGTCAACATGGTGAAACCCCGTCTCTACTAATACCAAAAAAAAAAAAAAAAAATTAGCTGGGCATGGTGGCGCGTGCCTGTAATCCCAGCTACTCAGGAGGCTGAGGCAGGAGAATTGCCTGAACCCAGGAGGCGGAGGTTGCGGTGAGCCGAGATCACACCATTGCACTCCAGCCTGGGTAATGAGAGCGAAACTCCGTCTTTAAAAAAAAAAAAAAAGAAAGGGGAAACAAGAGACTGAGGAACCTCTCCCAATCTATCCTGGAAGGGAGAGGAAATTCTCTTAATATCTAATCTAATCCCTACACCCACTGATGTGCTCTTCCCTGCAACCCACTCACTCCTCAAAAGGAAAACCCACAGCTTCCTCCTCTAGGTAACCACGTTTCCTGGGTCATGACAGTGACACAGCTGGTCGGGGCTAGGGAGGTGAGGAGAGCTGGGCTCGGGGGCACAGACAGCAGCATGTTGGGCCACGCGGGAGGGCCCGACGCTTCGGGTGCTGGGGCAGCACAGAACTACATCAGACTCGTGCTCGCCCTTGAGGAACATCGACTCTAGTTAAGAAGACCAAAGTAACACACGCCTAGAGCAACCCAGCAGCAAAAGCATCCCACAGGGGCATAACGCTTGCCAGTGTAGAATGGCAGAGCAGTGAGATTGCACAAATCATCTCCTCCAACACGCTATTTCACTGCAGAAGAAACTGAAGCCCAGAGAGGAAGAGCAACACGCCGAGGACTCATAACAAGGATGGGACTAGAGCCCACTAGGCCAGGACTCATTTCATCTTGCAGTATGGACAGCCTGGAACACACCCTGAAACCAGGATAGAGATGCTGGGAGGGGGAGCTCAACAGCCCCTGCTTCAGACAAGCTCATCCACGCTATTATCCACCCATCAGCACTCACTGGGCTTCTCAGGGCCAAGCACTGTACTGGGCGCTTCAGATGCAATGAATAATCCCATCTAGGGGAGAGTGGAGTGCACCTGCTGCCCTCCAGGAAAGGAGACGGGCTCTGTGGCCTTGCTGACCTGCTGTAGCCTCCTTTACCAGCAGGAAGCTCTCAGATCTAGCCTCACTCCTTCCTGCTGCAACCTCAGCCCAGTTCCCCAGCCCAGGTCCCCCTGGCCCCAGAGGCACTGCCTGCTGGCCTGGCCTGGCAGGTGGTGAGGGTGCTCGCATGGCCCAGGGCCCTCTCCCAGCTTCTGAGTCAGCCTGGCCCATTGTTCCAATGACTCTACCTACTAAGGTGGCATGAAAGCCCGGGTGAAGTGTTTAACCTTCGCCTGCTAGCTGAAGCTTGTGGGTGAAGATGGGGCAGAGAGAGGGAGAACTGGGGAAGGCTGAGGTTGGGTGGGAAAGCAGAGGGGGTAGAACAGGCAGGTCTCACCCACTGCCTGGCTTCTTAAAGTCAAAGTTTGTAGTTTTGTTGTTGTTTGTTTGTTTGTTTGTTTTGAGACAAAGTTTTGCTCTTGTTGCCCAGGCTAGAGTGCGATGGTGCGATCTCGGTTCACTGCAACCTTCACCTCCCGGGTTCAAGCAATTCTCCTGCTTCAGCCTCCCGAGTAGCTGGGATTACAGGCATGCACCACCACGTCTGGCTAATTTTGTATTTTGAGTAGAGACAGGGTTTCTCCATGTTGGTCAGGCTGGTATTCAACCCCCGACCTCAGGTAATCTGCCCGCCTCAACCTCCCAAAGTGCTGGGATTACAGGCAGAAGCCACCTCACCCTGCCGAGAGTTTGTAGTTTTAAAGGCATAGGGGGGACCTGGCTTGGTGGCTCACACCTGTAATCCCGGGACTTTGGGAGGCCGAGATGGGTGGATCACCTTAGGTCAGGAGTTCATGACTAGCTTGACCAATATGGTGAAACCCCATTCTCTACTAAATATACAAAAAAATTATCTAGGTGTGATGGCCCACGCCCATAGTCCCAACTACTTGGGAGGCTGAGGCAGAAGAATCACTTGAACCCAGAAAACAGAGGTTGCAATTAGCTGAGATCGCACCACTGCAGTCCAGCCTGGGCAACAGTGTGAAACTCCCCCTCATAAATAAATAAATAAATATGTAGAGGGAGAAGATCCTAAGCCTTGTAGTGCTTCCTTCTCTTTATACAAATAATACTAACTCAGAACTGAAAATGTTAAATCAACAGACAATAAAATAAAATCAGAAAAAATAAAACTCTTCTAAAATATTGTCACCTAGAAGTAGCCACTATTAACATTTTAGTGTTTAACCTTCCAGCTGTTTCTATACACAAATATCTTTCAACTTATTCAGTCAGCACATATTTATTGGACACTTACTGTGTGCCAGGCACTATTCTAACAGTGGGCATACAGCAGTAAACAAAACAGATAAATGCTGAGTGCAGTGGCTCATGCCTGCAATCCCAGCACTTTGGGAGGCCAACGTAGGGTCCAGCCCTACAGGGTCCTGTGAGCCCCTCTCTGCAGGTGTGGAGACAAGACACTGTGGAAATAAGACACAAGACACCGAGAAAGAGAGAACAGTTTGGGCCCAGGGGTCCACTGCCAACCAAAGCGCGGAGTCCGGCAGTGGCCCCGAGTGCCTGGACGCTCTGACTTGTATTGAGTAGGAAGCAGCAGGCAGGGTAGGTAGGGCCAGGCACTGGCGGTCAGTGATAGGGTCAAGTCAATCACGTCTTGGAGATAGGGGGCCAGGACTTTCAAGTAGCCGAGGCGAGGAGAAAACCTAATGCGTCAGCACTTTTCTCATAGATCAAGGAAGAACAAAGACATTAAGATTTATGTTACTGTTACTGACTCTTATCTTTTAAGAAAAAGAGGAACCAGGTGCAGAAGCGGAACGGGAAAGTGGACATGGAACGTGACCACTGAAGCACAGCACCACAGAGAGACGATTAAGCCCCCGGATGTCTGCGGGCCTCCCTGACAGCCGCCAGGCCGCCACAAGAGCTCGGAGGAGCGGAGTTTTCTCCTCACTCCCCCGAGGAAGGAGATGTCTCGCACGTTTTGGACGTCTCCTTCCCTAGCTGGTTAAACAGCGGGCGCTTTCCCAGCACTGGAGCTGCCGCACAGCCGAGGGGCCCTCCAGCAGCCCTTATGCGGGCGTGACAGAGGGCTTAGAGCATCTTGCCTTAGGGTCACTTTGTTCACAATGTCACCTCAGTTCCATGCTTCATAACCTGATAATCATTAGTAAAATTAAAAGGTTATATTGAGTATATATATATTTCTGTGTTTACATATGAATACCTATGTGATGATTCATAATTATATATATAGGAATAACTATGTAACTATATCTCTAATTCTTTTCTGTTCATAGTTTTCTGTACATAACTATATTTTCTGTACATAGTTTTCTGTACATAGTTCTGTATTCATATGGGAACAGGCTGAGGCTTCAGACCCTTGCCTCGGCACTTGTGGGGTCTCCCTTGGAGTCTCCCCGCCACAGGCCAAGGCAGGAGGATGGCTTGAGTCCAAGAATTTGAGGCCAGCCTGAGCAACACAGCAAGATTCTGTCTCTACAAAAATCAAAAATTAGCTGGGCCTGGTGGTGCACACCTGTAGTCCCAGTTACTTGGGAGACTGAGGTGGAAGGATCACTTGAGCCCAGAAGGTCAAGGCTGCATTGAGCTATGATTGCACCACTGCACTCCAGCCTGGACAGCAGAATGAGACACTGCATCTAAAAAAAATAAATAAGTAGAAGGAACACACTCTAAAATAATGATGAAAAGTAAATTTACAAACCAGTAAAATAGTTCTTTACCGTCAAGTGTTATGTACTGTACGTAATTTCATGGGCAATATATTTATACAATTGGCAGCACAGTAAGTTTTTTACACCAGCATCTCCACAAACACTTGAGTAACACCTTTTGATACATTATGACAGCTATGATGTCATTAAGTGAGATGAATTTTTCAGTTCCATTGTAATGTATGGAACCATTGTCATATATGCACCATATATGCAACAGAGATATCATTATGCAATGCATGACCATACTCATGTGTCTGATATAGCAGTATATTTCACTGCAATAGAAGCATCATCTATTCATATTAATATGTATTTTGAGGCTGGGCTTGCTGGCTCACTCCAGTAATCCCAGCACTTTGGGAGGCCAAGGCAGGTGGATCACTTGAGGTCAGGAGTTCAAGACCAGTCTGGCCAATATGGTGAAACCCCGTCTCTACTAAAAATACAAAAATTAGCCAGGCACAGTGGCCGGTGCCTATAATCCCAGCTACTCAGGAGGCTAAGGCAGCAGAATTGCTTGAATCTGAGAGGTGGAGGTTGCAGTGAGCCGAGATTGAACCACTACACTCCAGCCTGGGTGACAGAGTAAGACTCCTTCTCAAAAAAAAAAAAAAAAAAAAAAAAAGCCAGGCGATGTGGCTTATGCCTGTAATCCCAGCAGTTTAGGAGATCAAGGCAGGTGGATCACAAGGTCAGGAGATCAAGACCATCCTGGCTAAGTTGGTAAAACCCTATCTCTACTAAAAATACAAAAAATTAGCTGGGCGTGGCGGCATGCATCTGTAGTCCCAGCTACTCAGGAAGTGAAGCAGGAGAATTGGTTGAACCCAGGAGGTAGAGGTTGCAGTGAGCCAAGATCATGTCATTGCACTCCAGCCTAGGTGACAGAGGGAAACTCCATCTCAAAAAAAAACTGTATTTTACATGAGTGGGATCATGTCACTTACACATATAAATTTAAGCAGGCTTTCCCCCATCTCTGTCAATAAATACACCCTTAGATTACTGTGAATGGCTCAGAATATTCTCTTGCACAGATTCTCAGGACTTTTCACAAGTCCACTGCCTGATTTATTTCCCAGAGGAGACCTGAGCTTTGCACTAGAAGCCCCATCTGATCACAGACACACACACGCACACGCATACACATGCTGGAGTCCATAGGAGCCAGACGGTGTGCAGTCTAATCCAGTCCTGGTCCCAGACACCTTTCCAGGAGTTTTCAGGGCCCAGACCCACTCCCGGTATTCCCTTGCCAGCTGGAGCAGGAGCAGGAGCAAGAACCAGTTTTTCCCACTCTTGACTCCCCCTGCAGGTAGCCAGGGTTCTTGCAACCCAGACACCGGGGAACTGGGCTGGATGCCTGGAACGGAAACAAGAGGCAGTTCATGGTCTCCCTGAAGCCTCTTCTCTGCCACCACCTCCCTGGTGCCTGATGTGGGTATAAGGCCAGAGACCTCCAAATGGGGACTCAAAGCATTGGTGATTTCCAGGCTTTTTTCTGGACCTTGAGAAGTCCCAGTGGGCCCTGGGCCAACCTGGGAAAATTCACAGTGCATGGACTCTCGGAAGCTAACTCTTGGGATCCTGGAGATGCCCTGCCTTGGGCAGATCACAAAAGTGAGGCTGAGAATCAGGGAGAGTGGGCCCCTAGGGGCTGATGGTCAAGATCAGATCAGGGGTCTGATTGCACAGGTTCAGACACACTATTGCCTAGCTGTGTGGCCTCAAGCTAGTGACTTAACCTCTCTGTGCCTCCCTCCATTTTCCAGCTATCATAAGGGGAAAATCAGCTGAGCGCGGTGGCTCATGCCAGTAATCCCAGCACTTTTGGAGGCTGAGGCGGGTGGATCACCTGAGGTCAGGAGTTTGAGACCAGCCTTGCCAAATTGGCAAAACCCCATCTCTACTAAAACTACAAAAATTAGCCAGGCATGGTGGTGGGTGCCTGTAATCCCAGCTACTTGGTAGGCTGAGGCACAAGAATCACTTGAACCCGGGATGTGCAGGTTGCAGTGAGCCGAGATCGTGCCACTGCACTCCAGCCTGAGTGATAGATAGAGACTCGGTCTCAAAAAAAAGTTAGGGGGGAATGATCATTCCTATTTTCTAGGGCTGCTGTGCGTGTTAACCAAGATGACACATGCAGAGTGCTCAGAACAGTGCTTAGCACAGCGGTGCCCACCAACTATTCGATTTTGTTATTATTATTATATTATAATAACAAAATATAATGGTATTATATATTATTGCTATCTTCTGAGCCCTACTCCCCACCAGGCTTGGCCTACTAGATGCTGACTTGCCTGGGTCTCCTCTTGCTCTCACTGTCATCTGAGGGCAACCATCCCTTCTGGCCCCCTGAGATGAGAGGGGCAGAGACAGAGAGAAAGAAAGAAAATGTGTAGGGACAAGGGTATGCAGGGGCTTGTAGGATGCGTGTAAATAAATGGGAGCATGCATGTGAATGTGCAGAGGTCATCTATGATCACGCAGCATGGTGTGCGGACCAGCAAAAGCGTAGGGGCTGTGGAAGGACAGTTTTGTGTGAGTGCGCCAGGCTGCGGCGTGTGTGGAAGGGTGGGGTGGGAATGTGTACCTTCTGTGGATGGGTATAATGGACGCTTGCATGTATCAGTGTGTAAGGGTGTGTGTGAGAAAGACAGAAGCTAGGCATGTGTGTATGGGGGTGTATTATAAATGTGCAGGTGTGGCTGTGTGAAGATTGTGTGTGAATGTTCACCTTCCCCACCCCCACCCCAAACACACATCTCTTGGTGAGGGGGCTTCATCAGAAACAAAAGTACCCTACCCCAAGCTGAGGGGACAGTGTCCCTGACTCTGGAACAAACTATGTTTTTCAAAGCTTTCAGGTTTCCTGAAGAGCTGCTAGCTCAACCAAGCCCAGCCTTAAACCTGCCCCTCTGATCGAAACTCAGGAAGGAAACCGGCAGCAGCTGCCCCTGCCCTGCACCCCCACCCCTGCCCGAGAATGTTCTTTGCCAGCAGAATGCATGCCATGCCCCCCACTTCTCCTGCCCTGCTTGAGTCCATAGGCTCTCCCCAGCTACTCTGAGGGTACCCAGGGCAGCTCCCAACCACCAACAGAAGTTTAAGCCCCTCTTCAGGCTTTGAGAGCTACCTGCCCAGGCAGGCACTACCCCGGGGCAAGCAGGACACTCCCTGCCAGGGGGAACTGAGAGGCGGGGGTTAGGGGGTGGCAGCTTCAGAGCACACAACCAACCCCCTTAGCAGGAGGCGGGCACTCCGCCCCACCCTGCTTCTCTTCAAGAAGGCAAAATCAGGAAAGAGGGCTGGGTGGGGAGGGCTTCTCAGGAGGAAAGGGCCACTTAGAGGCAGGGTTTGAATATCAAGAATGTCCCTTTCTTTCATTCAAGGGTTCCAATGAAGCCCATTCCTCCAGGAAGTTGTCTCAGTTGTCAGTAGTATTACATATATCAAGAATAATTAGGCCAGGTGCAGTGGCTTATGCCGGTAATCCCAGCACATTGGGAGGGAGGGGCAGGTGAATCTACTTGAGCCCAGGAGTTCAAGACCAGCCTGGGCAACAAAGTGAGACCTCCCTGTCTCTATAAAAAAAATTAATGAAAATTTGCTGAGGCAGGAGGATCACTTGAACCCAAGAGTTTGAGGCTGCAGTAAGCCATGATCTCACCACTGCACTCCAGCCTGGGTGACTGCGGGAGATCTTGTCTCAAAAAAAAGGCTGGGAGCAGTGGCTTATGCCTGTAATCCCAGCACTTTGGAAGGCCAAGGTGAGCAGATCAACTGAGGTCAGGAGTTCGAGACCAGCCATGGTCAACATGGTGAAACCTCATCTCTACCAAAAACATAAAAAATTAGCTGTGATCCCAGCTACTCAGGAGGCTGAGTCAAAAGAATTGTTTGAGCCTGGGAGGCAGAGGTTGTAGTGGGCCAAGATCATGCCATTGCACTCCAGCCTGGGCAACAAGAGCGAAGCTCCATCTCAAAAAACAAAGAATTCTCACTTAATGTGTAACTAAGTGCCAGGTGCTTTGCACAGCATACCTCCGATTAATCCCATGTTACAGATGGGGAAACTAAGGCTCGGCTGTCTTAGATCACACAACCCACAGTGACAGAGTCAGAATTTGAACCCAGGTCTATCTGTAAAGCATTTCTCAGGTCTGTGCCTGCATCTGTCTGTTCTCCAGCTGGGATCACCCCTCCACCCCAGAGGGGATGGGGGAATCCGAAGAGAAACTGCACTCAGGTCAGATGGGACAACTAGCAGAGCTATGAGCTGGGCAGCTGGTGAAGGCTCCAGTGAAGGGGAGTTCAAGGGGCCTCCAGAAGAAAAGGAGAGAGATTGTTAATGGAAAGAAGGGATGAGGAGGGAAGCCAGGCCTCTGTGCCACCTGAGAGGGCAGGTGCATGATGGCTGCGTCCACTGTGGGAAGGAGTAGGGCACAGAGATGGTGGAAAGGAGGCCTGTGGCTGAGCCTGAGTAACCACCCCCCATGCCGTCATTGCCCAGGGAGGCCTGGGCCATTTACCTCAAAGTCAGTGGTAGGCCAGGGGGTCTCAGAGCCCAGGGAGTCTACGTGCCGGGCAGCTTCCTGGGCAACCAAGAACCTCCAAACCCTGGAATGTGCCAGGGCTTCATTCCTGACACCACCTCATTCCCGGCAACAGAGAGGAGTGCTCAAGCCCCACGGCTCTCCAGGGAGAACTCAGTGGGACTCCAGAGTGACCAGCCAAGGTCCCCGAGGGGCAGACACAGAGAAGAGAGGCATCTGGCTGGAGATTCGGAAGACAGGAGATGGGCAGAGACCAGGAAGGTGTGGAAGGCAGGAGAGATGGTAGGGGAGGGGAAATGAAGCATATGCGGGGAGGAAACTGGAATGAAAGTGCCAGTTGGAGCTGGGGCAGAACACTTTGAGGAGGAGACAGAGCAAACCTCACCTAGGGCCACCACCCCAGCCCCATCCCAGCTTCCCCAGGCCCAGCTAAGTGCCAGGAAGAACCGGTGTCAAACACAAGGAGGAGCAGGGTGTCAGTTCCCCACAGCCCTTTCCAGGTCTCTGGAACTCTATTCCAGGAAAGGAGAGGGGACAAGTGTCACTCGAAACCCCTAGGCTTCATGAAGGCCTTTTGCAAGAGGAAGGCACAGAAACCACATCTAACCCCCTTTAAAAGCTTCTTGGCAAGCCTGGCCCACCACAGAGTAATAGGCTGGTGCTGCCACAGAGGGGACTGAAGTTAGACGGCTAAAGCCATCTCTGAAAGGACAAGGTAAATATGCCGAAGAAGTAGGTCCAGGGCCCCTGGTCAGGTAGGGAGAGGTGGCCACATTTGACCGTACGCCCCAGACTTTTTGTGCCCAGCCACAGCCCAGAGGCCCCATTCTCAGGAACCTCTCAGAGGGACTCTGCTCTCTAGGTGGGGGGTGGGGCCCTGTTACTTATTTTCAGACTCACTGAACACCTGTTAATTTAGAGGGGAAGGAAGACCGGGAAACACTAATCCAATCCCATGGGAGCCATACAGGAACCATATGTAAAATGAGGATAATGGAGCTGGGTGCGGTGGCTCGTGCCTGTAATCCCAGCACTTTGGGAGGCCGAGGCGGATGGATCACTTGAGGTCAGGAATTTGAGACCAGCCTGGCCAACATGGAGAAACCCCATCTCTACAAAAAATACAAAATTAGCTGGGCGAGGCATGCCTGTAGTCCCAGCTACTTGGGAGGCTGAGGCAGGAGAATGGTTTGAACCCGGGAGGCAGAGGTTGCAGCAAGCCAAGCTCACACCATTGCACTCCAGCCTGGGCAACAAGAGTGAAACTTCATCTCAAAAAAAAAGAAGAAGAAGATAATGGTCCCTGACATGGGTTATGGTAACGATTGAGGTTTCCAAGTACTTAGCACATGCCTGGTGCAGTTGGTTACTTGTGAGGAAGGGCAGTGAAACAGACCCTAATGCACACAGACAGGTAAAGAAGAGGCAGGCGATTGCAGGGCTGCTGGAGACACCGCCTGGGCCCAGACACCCTCTGGTACTGGCCAGGCTCATTTGCATGTCATTTGCATGCGCTCCGACACTTGTCATTAGTGTCGCTGCAGAGCCTATGGGTCACACATTGTCTCTGTCCCTTCCTCATGTCCCTTCCTGGACTCCCGAGGGCAGAGGGGATCCCAGAGAGAGATGAGAACCCCGAGTTGGGGGGGCAAGGAGTCTGAGGGAGGACCAGAGTCTGAAGAGGGAGGGTGCTTTGGCTGCCTGGAAGCCTGGCTTAGGGCGACCCCTGCAGGGCAGTCCCAGAATGGAGGGAGGAGGCAGAGAGACAAGCTCTGGCTCCTGGCAGCTCCCGGGGAGGCAACCTGGCCCCTTTGCCTCCAACACGCCCTAGTACTCCCTGGCACCCTGGAGTCTGGAGGCAGTCCCTACCTGGGCCAGATAGAATCCAGCAACGCACAGCCACCCCAATTTGCTAAGACAAAGGGGGTCAACGTGGGTTGTACCAAGCACCAAAGCAGGAATGTATCTGGGGGCTCTAGGCCATCAGCGACACCATCCAGATACCACTGGACCTGCACCGGTGCCCACCCTGGGTGCCACAGCCCCATCCTGCCAGCAGCCCCTAGAAGGGATTGTGATTTTACTTCAGGAATAATTTAGGGAATAGAGGATTGTGAAGAACTGGAGAGAACCTGTTCTGCAGGTGAACCCACCAAGCTTTCCCCAGCTGGGGTTCCACGCACAGAGGATGAAGCGGTGGGAATAGGCTGCAGCTGGTGGCACTGAGGTCAGGCCGGGGAAGGCTTCCCCACGATAATGGGGTTGTTTGGGGCCCACTGGCAGACACCTAGCTCCCTTCCCATCCAGAGGCAGCTCTGCCTGTCCAGTTCAGCCGGGAAGGAAACAGCAGGGGAAATGCAGCGACTGCAACATTTGACTAAGGGGGAAAAAAATGTGAAAAATGCTCTGAGCCTGCACTTTGCTTGTTGACATACACAGATGCTCACGCTTGGGCCACTGGGCTCCCTCCACCCACCGCCCCTGCCTTGGCTCAGCGTGTGAATGGGGGCAGAAGGGAGGGCAGGGCAGAAGGGTGTGTGTGTGAACAAGTGAAGTCATTCTCTCTGGGTGGCTCCTTTTAATTAGCACCCTGAAAAAACTCCCAGCCAGCAAAATTGAGTCTTGCCAACTGGGAGCTCCACCCTTCTGGCTCATCCAGGCCCTGGGGGCAGGAGTCGGGGCAGGAAATCTGAGAGTCAGGAAGCGGGTTGTTGAAAGCCTGGGCATTTGAGAGGCTTCTCAGTCTTCTGGAGGACCCTCAGGAAGGACGTGATCACACTTGAGAGTCAGTTGGCCCCCGGGAAGCTTGGACTGAGTTGCTTCAGAGCAAGAAGAGAATGGAGGTTGGTAAGGCATCAGAGAAACCACTGTTTTCCCCAGCTCCTCCAAGGAGACCATCCCCTGAGCTTGGCCAGGGTCAGCCCTAGAGGTCATACTACAGGACATTACATCAGGTCCAGGCCTGGATGAAGCATTTGGGCCTCCCTCCGGTCATGTCAGTTGTACTCAACATTCTAAGCAAAGCAACATTCTGGTCTCTGATGGCCAACCCCCAGAATCTAGTCCCTAGGACTGGAAGCAGCAAGTTTACTCCATGAAGGGGACAGAGCAAGCCTCAGGCACCTTCCCTCAAGACTCCTCGCCCCACAGTCCAAAGGCCTGTCCATGCCCCTCCTCTCCCTCAAAAACTTTCTGCAGGCAACTGCCTCATAAACCTCCCAGAATCTGTGCCAGCCTCCTGGCCTCATGTGCTCAGGTGTTCCACTGTTGCCTGGATCTGACACTCTCTTCCCCTACCAGGCTGGAAGTCTCAGAGGACAAGACCCAAGCATCTCCTTGCTCTGGTCTCCAACAGCAGCCCTTAGGACTACATAGTCCACGAGAGGTGCACAAACCTGTTTCTTGTGAACATGGGCAGTGGGGGCAGGTGGTGGGAGCACTGACACTCAGGGCTTCTCTGGATGGGGACCCAGGAGCCCCAGGTTCAATACCACTGCTGCCACTAAAGAATCACTGTGTAACATCAGACACAGAGTTTTCCACCTCGAATCTAGACTCAGCAGCCTCAGGGGTTCCTTGCAGTCTCTGATACTAGAATTATCTAGTATCTGAGGGTTCATTGGGGTGGATACACCAGGGCAATGGGAAAACACTACTTTGAAGACCAGGCTGGCGTGGCCATGATTGAACAGGAAAGGATCCTTTCTGCCAGAGTCAGGAGCAGGGATACCTTCTAGCTCTCCCTGGCTCTAGAGCACCACTTGCAAGTGTCCCTAGCTCCGGGGAAAAGATCAGGCAAGAGCTGGGGACCAGGAGCACAAGGCAAAGTAGAGCAGAGCTGCCTGAAACTGTCCAGGGCCCAGAGGGGCATTCCCAGAGACTGGTGGTCCCCATCGGGCTACCTCCCAGGCCAAGCAGCGAAATCCCCAAAACCGGAATCCACCAACCCAGAGGACCACTGCCCCTGCTAAATCATCCCTAGAGAGCCAGACCACTGTGTCCCCATCCTGGAACTCATGCTGTTGGGAGAGGGTAGGGCCTGATTTCAGGTGACAGTGAAGAAAGGATGGGGTGACTGCTCTTGGGGACAGATAGTGGCATGTTGGAAGAATGAAGGCGTCCTGTCCCTGGGGCTGAGTGGGAGCCTGAGCAGGGCGGGCACCGCCCGACGCGGAGGCCTCCACCCCCACCCAGCTGGGCTGCCTGCTCCCATCACACCCTGGCCAGTAAAACCTGCTTTTATGATTGTTTCGGGGGGTGCTGTTTTCCTTGGTGGGGGCAGGGGGTCTGTTTGTGTCTTTTATCTTTGTGCATTGTAAATACACCCGTGTTGATAGGTACCTGGTCCTATAAGTGTATTAATGTCTGAAGCTTTGCGTGTGTGTAAATCTGCATGTGTCCATGACTCTGTGTGTGTGGATCTATCTGGGAGGGGGCATCATCGCTACCATTTATTGAGTTATTTCAATGTACTTTCCAGGTGTTGTTTCCTTGAATCCTCATGACAGTCCTTTAAGGAAGGTATTTTAGCTATCTCCATTTTACAGAAAGGGACCTAGAATTGGAGAGATCCGATAATTGACTCAAAGTCAGATCACCAGTAAAAGGCAGAACCAGGAGACTTCCCTCTACTGCTGAACGTGTCTCTCTGTGTGCCCAAAAGTAGAGAGCTGTAATTGAGAATCATGTAACATCTGCACATCTGTCTGTGTGTCTGCACCATCTAAACCTGTGCGTGTGCGTGTGTGTGTGTGTGTGTGGTCCAAGTGCAAGTCAGCCAGCCAGCACCTGGCATCACCAGAGTCTTAGGGACAGTGACCCTCCGAGCATATTTTCTGACTGTATTTTCCCGAGTACATGTACCGACTGCACTTTCTGAAGCAGAAAACAGCGCGTGGTGTTGCTGACTCTGGACAGAGAACTTCTGCCGTCAAGACTGTGCCAGGAAATGCCCTGTGCCCCTGAGCCTGGCAAACAAGGCAGCCTGTCTCCTTTGAGGAGCTGAGTGCCCCGCAGAGACAATCCGGGAAGAGCTCAGAGGGGGGCCAGAAGGAACCAGAGCGAGGCTACCCCCACTCCCCGCAGAGCCACACGTGCCCCTAACCCACAGGTGGGAGTGGCGGGGAGGGACCCCTGGGAGAGGGGCTGAGACGTCTCGCTCGGTTGCCCTGAGAGCCCTGTGCTCCGTCTCCGACAACCTCTCTCTAGAAGCAGAGACCATGGCGTCTGGCGGGGTGCCCTTGTCAGGGGTCTCTCGGGGCAGCGAGGGGCCCTGGGAACCCGGAAGCCGGCGGGGCGCGGCGGGGCGGGGCAGAGCGCTAGGGCCGGGTGGCGGCCGCGGATTGGCTGGGCCCGAGCGCTCCCACGGCAGCCAGGAGCCCAGGGCGGCGCCGGCCGCGGCCGCTCCGCGGTGACTCATCCTGCGCCCCACCTCTGGAGCTGGACGGGCGCCCGGCCTAACTTCCCACCCCAGACCCTCCCGCTAAGCCGGGACAGCCTGACTCAGCAGGGAGAGCCTGGCCTGCCTGCCGCCCCCTTCGCGTCCTCCCCGGGGGCGGAGGAGGGTGTGGGGGGAGAATGCGTTTCTGTCCCTATGGGAGAATTTGTCCGGCTTAGGGAGGAAATCTGGTGTCTGTTCTTCTGGGAGACTGTGTGTCTGTCCATGGGGCGGTGGGGCCTTCTGTTCCTCCGAAACGGGAGGCTGTGCGCCTGTTCTTCTAGGGGTGTCTCTGTGTATTAAGATCTTTATGGGTCTGGCAGAAGGACGTGGCCTTTTGGAGTCTGCGTGTTGGTCCCTTTGGAGTGTCACTCACCACCACCACTCAAGATCATCTCTGCGCCCCCTACACCCCGCTTCCCCACATGCTTAGCAGCTCTGTACCTCTGTCTCACAGAGGCCAGGACAGGCCCATCAGGGGTTAGCTCTGGGAATTCTCCAGCTCTGGCTCTGCTCCCTCCACAGGGCCAGGGCCTCTGAAGGTCAGAGGCCAGATTCTGCCCTGCAGACCCGGCTCAATCCCTACAGCAGTGCCTGCAAGATCGCAAAGTGATGCCCCAAAAAGGAAAAAGGACCCACAACTGTCCAGAGACTACGGTGTGCCACCTGTGCCATGCCAGGAGCTTCGTGTTCACCTTATCGACTGCTTCTCGCAGCAACTCCAAAAAGAAACATAATCCTGAAGGGGCGCTGTGGCTCACACCTGTAATCCCAGCACTTTGGGAGGCCGAGGAGGGCAGATGACCAGCCTGACCAACATGGTAAAACCCCATCTCTACTAAAAAATATATATATATAAATTAGCCGGGTGTGGTGGCATGCACCTGTAATCCCAGCCACTCAGGAGGCTGAGACAGGAGAATCACTTGAACCCGGGAGGAAGAGGTTGTAGTGAGCCAGCCATTGCACTCCAGACTGGGCGACAAAGCAAGACTTCATCTCAAAAAAAAAGAAAGAAGAATAATCCCATTTTACCAGGGAGAAACTGAGGCCTGGGTGGTGGCTTAAGGTCACAGTGGCATAGTATGTGAGCAAATTTGGATTTGAACCCAGGACTGTCTGGCTCTAAAGAGTAAGCTCTTTCCATGGCTGTGGCTGCTCCCTGAGCTCCCTCACCAGGAGTGGCCTCCACCTGGCCCCACAGCAAACCTAGGGGAAACTCTGCCACCTCCTCAGGGAGGCCAGTCTTCAACTTCACACAGGCTTTCCCATCCCAAGGAAGGATCTGGAGGACTGTGAGAGACTGGAGTGGAAGGAGAAAGAAGCCGAGAGTCAGTACATGTGGGGTTTGGAGGAGGCAACAGGATATGCCAGATCCCAGGGCTGGGGAAGAACACTGCATCTCGACCCGACCCGTGCACACTTTGTAGGACACACACACACATACACAATGGCTGCTGGACACACCCAGTGCACAGAGCCAGCTGTGGGGGTCATTGCAAAGATTCCCAGACACACACACATGTATGTTGCCTGCGGTGCACACCTAATATATAGAACTATTACCAACAGACATGAAGGAATCAGCAGAGTCATTACACACAGCTTCACAACGTAAGTTATTACACACACACACACACACCCAGAACCACTGAAAAGAGGATGATGGGGGAGTTGGGAGAATGCGTGAAGTTGTTGTAGGAACAAATGAGCTCAGCGGCCTGGCCAAACCCACTCAAGCCCCAGCCCAGAAAACCTAGAACCCTTCCTCTGCTCCCCACAGGCACTCACACTGGACAGCCCACCATTGCCCCTCTGCCCTCTAGGCCTAAGACCCGGACTACTGATGTACACACGGAGGAACATGCGTACACACACACGCACACACGAGCCTTTGAGAAAACACCTGTATGAACACTAACACAGATGTGTTCCCCAAACACAATAGGCCTTTCCAACAAGCATGTACACACAACAGTCACTCAGGCACACAATCGTCCCACAAACACATATCCATGCAAGACTGTCACACAAGCATGCCCAGTGCCAGTCACACAACCACTCATGCACTCACACAGACCCATGGATCCATGTACACAATGTAGGAAGAAGGAATACAAATGCACACACAAATCCAATGCACTCATGAGCTAAATGCACTCACGATGGGGATATGTGTGCACGGACCATGAGCATGACACACGTCCACCCCACAGCACACACCACTGCCCCTCAACCTTCCAACTTGGCACAAGCAAGGCCTGGGCTTGCTCCATCAGCTCCATCCCCTCCTTGCCTGAGACAGGCCCTGCCCAACCTGCCCCAGCCTGCTTGAGTGGGGCCCCGCCTGCTCCCAGCGCCAGCTGCCAGCCCAGCTCAGCACCGGGCAAGCTGCCCACTGCTCAGGCACGTCGCTGCCCCACCCCCTCCTCCTAGGCCTGCCATCTCAGCATCTGGGCCTCAGCCTAGGCCGCACCTAGCCCATTTCTGCAGGTGGGTGTGTGGGCAGGGTGCCTGATCCCCACAGCTGGGGGCCAGGAAAGGGGCCAGGCAATCAAGACCCCATGGGGAAAGGCAACCTGGCTTAGAGCATCCCACCTCCATCCCTGTGCCTTCTTTTTCATTTTTATTTTATTTATTTATTTATCTATTCTGAGACAGAGTCTCACTCTGTTGACCAGGTTGGAGTGCAGTTGTGCGACCACAGTTGCCTGCACCCCTGAACTCCTGGGCTCCAGCAATCCTCCTGCCTTAGCCTCTCAAGTAAGCTAGGACTATAGGCATGTGCAATCATGTCCAGCTAATTTTTTAATTTTTAATTTTTCATAGAGACAGGGTCTCACTATGTTGCCCAGGTTGGTCTCAACCCCTGGCCTCAAGCAATTCTCCCATATCCCAAAGTACTGGGATTATAGGCAAGAGCCACTGCACCCAGCCCTTCTCCTTTTTAGATGGACCCCTCCTCGCCAACGTTGGGTCCCCATAGGTAACTTCCTGGCTGCAGTCAGCAAACACACCCTAGAACTACAATTCTACTGCATGCAAGGCATTCTGTCCACACAGCCCCTAACCAACAGACATCTGTACACACACACACACACACACACACACACACACACACACATACACAGAGGCATTCAAGCACACACACCACCACTGGAACAGATACCTAACTACCACTCCCTGTCACAGGCCCACAGCACACAACCCTGCACATGCAACTCAGTCATACATACTCCCAGCACACCACACAGTGTCCCAAAGCCCCATCTCACACAGAGTTTCATGCACAGCCTCCATAAAATATGCACAGCTGAACACAGCGTCTCTGTGCATGCCCCATCACACAGACTCGCACAGTGTCATGAGGCTCTTCTCATTGTCCAAACACAGTCATCGCAGCTCTGCACTGGGATAGCTGCTTCTGGGGGGCGGGTCTTTACACACTGCCCACCCATTGGTTTTGCAGTTCCAGGATATTGGAGTAGCCTTCATTTTATCCCTGCTCTGCCCCTATCCAAGAGCTATGATAAGCCTGGCTGGGGCAAGGAGCTGTGAAATGTCACTGCCAAAGCCATGCCCTCTCACTGACCAGCCCCTCAGCCATGGGCAGAAAAGCAGAAATAAGCCAATAGCTGGTATGAGCTCAAAACCATAGGGGCCTTATGGCACCCGAGGTGGACCTGGGAAGAGGAAAGATAAACCCTCCAGCCTGCTGCCCCAGGAGGGAGCTGTGCAAGGGCCCAGCAGATCCAGGTGCTGGAGTAGGAGGGGCAATGACAGTGGCAGGAGAGGTATCACATCAGGGATAGGGCCTGGAGTCAAAAAGCAGTTAACACCCCTAGAGCAACTCAGGGCAGGCCAGGCCCTTGGAGGGCTCCAGATTCTCCTCCCTGTGCCCTTCTCTCTCCGCCTTTCAGCTAGCAGTCAGGTAGCAGGTTTTCCAAATGCTCCCACTAGCCTGGACGACATGGTCAGAACTTGTCTGTACAAAAAATAAAATGAATAAAAAATAGCCAGGCGTGGTGGCACACACCTGTGGTCCCAGCTATTCAGGAGGCTGAGACAGGAGGATCACTTGAGCCCGGGAGGTCGAAGCTGCAGCTGCAGTGAACCTTGGTCACACCACTGCACTCCAGCATGGACAACAGAACAAGATCCTGTCTGAGGTAAAAATAAAAAATAAATTTAAAAAGGCAGCTCTCACTGGGGCTCCTGGGGGCTGGCCCTGCTATGCTTCCTGATGTGAGCGCAGTTTGTGAAACTTCATCATGCTGTAGACTTATGACTTGAGTATTTCTCTCTGTCTATGTTACACGTCAATGAAAATTGTTTTAAATAAATCTCCCCGTGTGTATGAAGCTCCACGTCTTTCTGGGTTGATGTGCACATGTCTGTCTGTGCATGTCTGTGCCTGTCTGTGCCTATGCACATACAACCTCCTATAGGAATTATTCCTTGTCTCTAGTGCTCGAGGCCCTCCATATGTGCACCAACCATACACACGCACGGGCACATACACGCACATACACATGCTCACACACTCAGCCCCCTGCCTGCCTGTTGTCCCTCCATGATGGCAAGGCTGCCGCTGCAGAGGGTAGAAAGGGAATGTGATTAGGCCTTTCTTTTATGTAACAGCAGATATTCACAACCATCTGCTCTGGGCCAGGCACGGGGATACTCAGTGCATTCCAGGCAGACTGTGCCCTTGCCAAGCTCACGCTCTGCGGGGGAGGCTGTGGTGTGGGGACAAGAGCCCTGTGGGGTAGCACAGGGGAGGGCGCCCAGCCTGGGAGGGGCAGGGGACTTCCAGAGGAGGAAATCCTAACTAGATCGGGAAGATGAAAGGCTCACAAGCATGGGTCAGCCATTGGAGGTGCATTCCAGGCAGGGTGGGGGAGCACACACAGGGGCTAAGGGTGTGAGGGTGTGCGACTTCCTCAGGGAAGCCCGGGAGCTCAGCTGCTGGAGTGGAAGGGCACGGCAGAGGCGTCTTCCGCAGGGTCAGGCGGGCCTGGAGTGCCAAGCTCAGGGGCTTGGGTGTCTCCAGGGAAGGGTCTGGGCCAGGCTGGGGCATGACTGGGATCACCTGGAAGGAGTGTTGTGGCGGAAGGCGCACTGGGCTGGGAGTGAGGACTCGGAAGTCCTCACCCTGGCTCTGCCCGATGCTGCCCGACTCCCCTCTCTGAGCCTCCAAAACGACAGCGTGCTACACCTCGGAGCCGCTGGCCCAAGGGCCGCTGCGTTCTCCTGGGGCCGCTCTGCTGCCGGCCGGCCTGTCCTCCTGGGTCCCTCCCACGCCCTCCTGCCCCGAGCCAGTGCAGGGGCTGACCTCCCGCGAGGACCTCAGCCGTCTCCAGGACCGAGGGTGGAGCCCGCCACCTGCTGGAAAGGCCAGAGAGGGCGCAGAGCTAGCGCGGGGCGACGTGGCGCCCTCTGCGGGGAGCCCCTGGGGCTTCGCGTGGCACTCAAACCTCCAGGGCACAGTGCAGCGGAGGGCGCACCAGCAGCAGCAGGCCTGCCCCACCCTGCTCCTCCGTGCCCTCCGCCCTCAGGTCCCCCAACCCACCTGCCACATGACCCCCGGGGCGCCAGGGGCACAGGGCACAGGAGGATGTGGACTAAAATCTACCCCAAGCTCCGCTCACCAAGTCATACCCTAGCCTACATTCCCCATGAGGATGGGAGCTGCTTCTGATTTGCACAAAGCCGCCCTGTGGGTCAGTGGTGGCCTGCAACCCAGCAGCCTCCCAGGTCAGCCTCCTGGGAGAGGGAGGATATAGCGAGTGGGTGGCAGGTTGTGCCGGCTTGGCTCGCAGAAGCCTGGAGAGCAGTTTCTTTCCCTGCTCCTCTGCTGCCGCCTAGTGGAAGTCTGATGTCTCTCCCGTTTGCACAAATCCATCCCGCTTCCACCAACCCTAGCCCACTCTTGGCGCCTGTTCTTCAGGGGTTCAGGCAGGCTGACAGCAGGCTGCAGGGAAAGAGGAGAATCTAGGGCTGCTCACGCTTGAACCCGGGAAGCAGAAGTTACAGTGAGCCGAGATGCCGCCACTACACTCCAGCGTGGGCGACAGAGCGAGACTCCATCTCAAAAAATATATATATGTAAATTAAATACAAATGTAAGCCGCTTATGGAACTTGTAGTAAACACATTTAAAAACTTTAAAAAAGGTGAAATTAATTTTAATTATATATTTTATTTAACCCAATGTACTCCAAATATTATTCCAACATGTAATTAATATTAAAAATTATTAATATGATATTTTACATTCTTTTTCTCTTATACTAAGCCTACAAGATTGGGTGTATAACATATATTCTCAAAACATCTCAATTCAGATTAGCTGCATTTCAAGTATGGAACAGCCATATGTGACTAGTGGTGAACGTACTGGACAGTGCGGATCTAGTCACCCTTAATTCCCACCCCAGCTGCCCCAAGACTAATAGCACACAGGAAGTGGGGCCTGGGGAAGAAGGCCGAGCAGCTCGCGAAGAATGTATAGGCCATCTGGACAGGACTTCAGGACACAGGCCCTTTCTGGGTGTGTGCACTCCCGGGCCTCTCAGATTTCTCACCTGAGTGGAGGAGCAAAGCCAGAGGAGAAACAGAAAACTAAACCACACTCGTGTCCACATTTCAATCTGTGTGAGAGAATGAGAGCCCCATATGCTTCAAAAAAAGTAAGGCAAAGCAGAATTCTTTGTGAACACAGGAATATGCCAAAGTTTCTAATGTGCAAACCGCATGTGTCTGTCTACATTTTCTTACAGACCTACTTTACTCTTTTACCTTAGCTCCCTGCCCCCACTGGCATTTAAAGTTTTGATCCCCTTAGCAAAAAAAAAAAAAAAAAAAAAAAAAAAAAAAAAACAGGGTCCTATATTCTGTCAAGGTGTTTTGTTTTGTTTTGTTTTGAGATGACGTCTCACTCTGTTGCCCAGGCTGGAGTGCAGTGGCACAATCTCAGCTCACTGCAACCTGTGCCTCCCAGGTTCAAGCAATTCTCCTGCCTCAGCTTCCTGGGTAGCTGAGATTACAGGCACACACCACCATGCCTGGCTAATTTTTGTTTTTTTAGTAGAGATGGGGCATCACCATGTTGGTCAGGCTGGTCTTGAACTTCTGACCTTGTGGTCCGCCCGCCTCCAACTCCCAAACTGCTGGGATTACAGGCATAAGCCACCCTGCCTGGCCTATTATGTCAACTTTTAACAATAAGAGTCAAAAATATGCCTAAGTATTGAGTTTATTTGAGTGTGAGGGTAGGCCAGGCATGTTGACTCATGCCTGTAAATCCCAGCACTTTAGGAGGCCAAGCTAGGCAGATTACTTGAGCTCAGGAGTTCGAGACCAGTCTGGGCAACATGGCAAAACCCCATCTCTACCAGGACTAAAAAAAATTAGCTTGGTGTGGTGGCATGCACCTGTAATGCCAGGTACTTGGGGGGCTGAGGTGGGAGGATTGCTTGAGCCCAGGAGGTAGAGGCTTCAGTAAGCTGAGGCTGAGCCACTGCATTCCAGCCTGGATGACAGATTGAGACCTTGTTTCAAAAAAAAAAAGTTTGAGGCTAGCCACCCAGATGGCCTCCCAGAAAAGACAGACTTCAAAGGAACAGAATCAGTGTTCCCACGGTTTTAATTCTACAAGCAGAAACAGAGAAGTCTAACAGGCTTCCACATTTTCCATACAAAGCCAGTGCACAGGTCACAGCGCTTTGATTGATTACAGCTTGCTACATTCCAGAGAAGATTGCTTTAACATTCCATGAGGAGAGGTAATGATCTGAGGGAATCTTATCTCTGACATTATTTGGTTATTTCTAATCATTTACAGGAAAAGGAGGAAGTCACAGCTTCATGTGTGTGGCTCAGGCCACATAGTTATCTTCCTCTCAAGTCTCAAAATAATTTAAAGTTCCAACAGCTTTTAAGTTTGAATTACTTAATTTCACAAGTCTTACTGTTCCAGTAAACACACAAAAGTAGACGTAGCTGGAAGGAAAGGTAGTGTCCGGGGCCATCTGGAAGCCAGGATCCAGCTGCACTGCGCTGTGTTTGGCTGAACACTCCCCACAGTGCCCTCCAGGGGGCGCCTGGAGCCTGGGTAAAGAGTCCCATGGGAGCAAAGGTGGTGGTGACTGCCTCCCTCTCCCTACTCCACAGCAGGCCCATCCAGCATGGTCCGTTCGGGTCCTCTCCTCCAAGCCTGAAAGCTTCTGTTAGGTTAGAAGAGTCTGGGCAGGAAAAATCTGTAAACAGCTCAGATTTAGAGCCCTTTGTTCTGATCCATGCGGCCTCCAAATAGCTAGGTGACCCTGAGCAAGCGACCTGCCAGCCCAGAGCTATAAAATGGGCTTTGAATCTGCCTCACAGCGCATTTATGAGGATCAGACAAGGCAGAGCCTTTCTGAACATTTTGGAAATGAAACCTAATACAGACGTGAGAAGGAAAACCGGAATGGAGCTCTTTTCCGGCTGGAACCATGGAGGTGTCCTGGAAAAACCTGAGCTTTTTTCCATATTATTTTGCCTTCCTGAGAAAGAAGTTTACTCAAACTATGCTTCAAAAGGCAAAGAGGGCCAGGAGGGCCGGGCACGGTGGCTCACACCTGTAATCCCAGCACTTTAGGAGGCCAAGGCAGGTGGATCACCTGAGGTCAGGAGTTTGAGACCAGCCTGGCCAACAAGATGAAACCCCGTCTCGACCAAAAATACAAAAATTAGCTGGGCATGGTGGCGGGTGCCTGTGATCCCAGCTACTCAGGAGGCTGAGGCATGAGAATCGCCCGAACCCTGGAGGCAGAAGTTGCAGTGAGCCAAGCTCACACTATTGTACTCCAGCCTGGGAAACAAGAGTGAAACTTCATCTCAAAAAAAAAAAAAAAGGCAAGGAGGAAGCTTATCTATGGAAAAGTGAAGCACTATCTCAAGGAATATAGGCAGACGGATGGAACTGCAATTCAAATGGCTGGGATGGCCAGCAAAGCTGGCAGCCTCTATGTACCTGCAGAACCAGTCCAAGTTGGCATTTGTCATCAGAATCGGAGGTATCCATAGTGTGAGCCCACAAGACCAAAAGGTGTCGCAGCTTCTTCACCTTGGTCAGATCTTCAATGGAAGCTTTGTGAAGCTCAACAGGGCTTCCATTAACGTGCTGAGAACTGTAGAGCCATGTATTGCATGGGGGTACCCAAATCTGAAGTCAGCAAATGAACTAATCCACAAGTGTGGTTATGACAAAATCAGTAAGAAATGAGCTGCCTTGATGGAGAACACTTGGATTGCTCGATCTCTTGGTAAATAAGAAAAGGAGGAGGATGCATGGAGGATCTGATTCATGAGATCTATACTGTAGGAAAACTCTTCAAAGAAGCAAATAACTTCCTGTTGCCCTTCAAATTATCCTCTCCATGAGGTGGAATAAAGAAAAAGACCATCCGTTTTGTCGAAAGTGAATGTTGGCAGCAGGGAAGACTGCATCAACAGGTGTATTAGAAGGATGAACTAGGTGTCTACCATAATTATTTTCCTTTTTTTATTTTATTATTTTTTTTTTGAGATGGAGTTTCACTCTTGTTGCCCAGGCTGAAGTGCAATAGCGTGATCTTGGCTCACCACAACCTCTGCCTCCTCAGGTTCAAGTGATTGTCCTGCCGCAGCCTCCCAAGTAGCTGGTATTATGGGCATGTGCCACCATGCCTGACTAATTTTGTATTTTTGGGAGAGAAAGGGTTTCTCCATGTTGGTCAGGCTGGTCTCGAACATCTGACCTCAGCTGATCCGCCCACCTCAGCCTCCCAAAGTGCTGGGATTACAGGTGTGAGCCACCTCATCCCTCTTTTTGCTTTTTTTTTTTTTCTTTTGAGATGGAGTCTCCCTCTGTTGCCCAGGCTGGAGTGCAATGGCATGGTCTCGGCTCACTGCAACCTCTGCCTCCTGGGTTCAAGTGATTCTCTTGCCTCATCTTCTTGAGTAGCTGGGATTACAGGAATCTGCCACTACACCCAGCTGATATTTTGTATTTTTAGTAGAGACAGGGTTTCACCATGTTGGCCAGGCTGGTCTTGAACTCTTGACCTCAGGTGATCCTCCTCCCTTGGCTTCCCAAAGTGCTGGGATTACAGGCATGAGCCACCACTCCCGGCCCCATGATTATTTTTCAAATATGGTCAATTAATAAACAGTACCTGCTTTCAAAATGAAAAAAAGAAAAAGAAAATCTGAATGGAGATTATGGGAAGTGAATGTGATGCCCTGGGGTGGGTGAGGGACACAGAAGCGGGCAGAGAGAGAATTCGTCTCGAAGGGGATCCTAAGGGAAAGAGCGTGTGTCTTCATTTACAGTTTGCAAAATACCTTCAAGTGCATCATCTTAATAAACATTACTGCATCTAATCCTCGCAACCATACTACAGTCTGGTTGTCCCCATTTCACTGGCAGCAAACTCAAGTTCAGAGCAGGGAGGCAACATGCTCAGGGTCATAGATCCCTCGTGAGCGCTAGAGCCAGGGCCCACCTAGGTCTTCTGCCTCCTCCTCCAGGGCTTATTCCACTGTACTGACTTTAATCATGTGTCCCTTGCAGAAGATGCCAGGCCCTATCTTCCTGAAACTGCTTCCTCCAACTCACTTCCTTGCTCCCCACCACCCACCCTGGAAAAAAAAAAAAGAAAAAGAAAAATAGGCCAGGAGCAGTGGCTCACACCTAAAATCCCAGCACTTTGGGAGGCCGAGGCAGGCAGATCACCAGGAGTTCCAGACCAGCCTGGTCAACATGGTGAAACCCCATCTCTACTAAAAATACAAAAATTAGCCAGGCGTTATGCCACACACCTGTAATCCCAGCTACTGGGGCGGCTGAGGCATGAGAATCCCTTGAACCCAAGAGGCAGAGGTTGCAGTGAGCTGAGATCATGCCACTGCACTCCAGCCTGGGCAACAGACTGAGACTCCATCCCCCTCATCCAAAAAAAAGGAAAGAAAAACAATCTCCAACAATCGCCACCGCTACTGAGATCAACTACAAATTTCTCAGCCCTGCATCCCAGGCCTCTGTGACCCACGAAAATGTCCAGAGAATTAAGTGGATGGGCCCAAAGGTATTATGAAAAACACAAAGTCCAGCCCTTCCTCTTTGTTCAAGAAAAGGAGACCAAGGCCCAGAGAGGGGAAGGACTTCCCAAACATCCCAGAGCAAGCCGAGAACGTGGAGCTCAGTTTCCTTCCCTGCCAGTGCTCTCTCTGCTCGTTGCCCAGCCGCCCCCGCAGCCACACCTCTGAGACAGGATTTGCTTCAGCTGGGAGTAACAAACAAAAGAAACACAGTGGCTCAATCCAGACAGATGTTTCTCTCTCAATTCCCAGACCTATAGAGATAACCTGTCCAAGGCTAGTATGGCACTGCTTTATGGCGGGGACCCAGATCCCACTCTCCTTGCTCGGCCAAGGTTACCTCATGGTCCAACATGGCTGCTCAACTGCGGCCATTTTGTGTGCATTCCTGCCAGCAGAAAGGAGGGGTGAAAGAAGCAGTTCACACTTCCTCCCTCTTTAGGGACACTTCTTAGAGCCTGTACCCTCCATTTCCACTTCTATCCCTCTGACACATGGACACAGCTTAACTATAAACAATGCAGGAAAATGTCTGTATTCCAGGTAGCCATATACCCAACTAAAAAATAGGGTTCTAATTACTGAGGAAAAGGAAAGAACAGGTATTGGAGGACCACCGGGGTTCAATGCCTCACTAAATCCCCAGGGTCCACCAAGCACGGTGTTCCTCACCTTGCCATGTTCCAAACACCCAGTCCTTCCTCCTCCTCCATCCTGTGCCTGAGACAAGGCCTGGTTCACCCTAGATGTCCAATGTTTGCTCTGAACAAATGAAATTGATTTTTCTGGAATATATATTGTTTTTCCAGGTCAGCTGGAAAGAGCTTGAGCACAAGGACCCTGTGTTACATGTCTTTGTATTCGCCTCTGCCACCATCCTGCCAAGCTCCCAGGCACCAGGCACACACTCTAGACATGTTGCAAGTCAAGTTCTGCCCTAACTCTGCTCTGCTCACCGCTTCCTCAGGCACTTAAAGGGTGTCAGTTGCTGGCCGGGTGTGGTCCAGAATTTCTTCAAGGCCACTTTGTGGGGAAATATTTTTAAAAATATCCATCAGCTGTTTCTGGACTAGGTCTGAGCAAATTAATCTATCTTCTCAAATGGAAAGGTTTAAAAGGATTAAAATTGAAAAAAACAATAGATGGCCATCAACATGGAAATGGTCCGTTCCTTTTTATTTGATAATTTTTACTGACTAACTACTATGTGTCTGGCACTCTGCTGAGCACTGAAGAATCAGTGGAGAACCAGACAGACATGGTGTGGTCTCTGCCCCCCAAGGATCTTACAGTGTATGGAGTAAGGCTGATATTAACAAAATACCTCTACAGATGAATGAGTGACTGTAATTTATGAGGAGAAGCTACAGGGTGCCTTGGGAACTTAGAAGCATGCCACTCAGTTTGTGGTGTCTAGAAGACTTTCCTGGGGAAGCTGCATTTGAGCGGGAAGCTTGGGAGTGACAAGGAAGTCCCTTTGTGTGTGGGAATGGCAGTGTGTTCCAAGCAGGAGACCAGCCATGCAATGCCCTGAGCAAAAGAAAACTCCATGTGGGCTATGCCCTGAAAAGCCTGCACCACTGGCTCAGAGCAGGGGACAGAGTGACCAGGATGAGGCCTCAGAGGAGGCACAGCCTGTGGGCCAAGTCAGGATTTAGGGCTTTATCCTGGGTGTTGAAAGTAAAGGGTTTTCCATATAAGGAAGTAACTGAATCTGATCGTTTTGTTGTTGTTGTTATTGTTGTTTGGGGAGGAGAGACAAAGTGTCGCTCTGTCCCACAGGCTGGAGTACAGTGGCTCAAACTCAGCTCACTGCAACCTCTACTTCCTGGGTTCAAGCAATTCCCCTGCCTCAGCCTCCTGAGTAGATGAGACTACAGGCACACACCACCACACCTGGCTAATTTTTATATTTTTAGTAAAGACAAGGTTTCACCATGTTGGTCAGACTGGTCTCCAACTCCTGACCTTGTGATCTGCCCACCTCAGCCTCCCAAAGTGCTGAGATTACAGGCATAAGCCACCGAGCCTGGTTGAATCATATTTTTGAGAACGCACTCTGATTTGGGGGGCAGAGAACTGTTCCGTATGGTACTGTAATGGTGGCTACATGCCCCCCATAGAATGTTAGAATGTCCAACACCAAGAGTTAACCCTAATGTAACTATGGACTGTGGGTGATACTAAGGTATCAATGTAGGTTCATCAATTGTAACAAATGTAACGCTCTGAGCTGGATGTTGATGTTGTAACAAATGTAGCCCTCTGAGCTGGATGTTGATGTTATAACAAATGTAGCCATCTGAAGTGGATATAGATGATGCTGATAATGTTGTAACAATGTAGCCCTCTGAGCTGGATGTTGATGTTATAACAAATGTAGCCATCTGAAGTGGATGTAGATGATGCTGATAATGTTGTAACAATGTAGCCCTCTGGTGTGGGATGAAGGTATAGAGGTAAAAAGTATATGAGAACCCTCTACCTCCTGCTCAATTTTGCTATGAACCTAAAACTGCTCTTAAAAAATAAGTCTGCTAAAAAAAAGTGTACTCTGGCAAGACGCCCAAATGAACCTTCTGTGATATAGGAAATGTTCTACATTAAAACTCACAAGGCTGTACATACCCCATTAAAGCACTTGCTGCATTTTATTGTATGTACATACAATATGCCTCGACAAGGAAGAAACAAAGGTCCCTGTGATTGGCCAAGGCTGGCCCATTGTGGACCCAGTGGGCCCAGGCAGATGTCCTGTGAGCTGGGGAGGAGCAGTTCCTGAAAAGAACTGGGGTGTGGCAGGAGTGGATGTGGGGGAGTGCTGTGTTACTAGAAGAAGGAGCAAGGGGTGCTGGCTAGACAAAGTAACTGTGCCCACCACGATGTGTAAAAGGGCAGCACCGAGACTGAACTAGGGGGCTGCCCGCCATGCTAGTCTCCTTCCCTGCCTCCCCTTCCTTGCAGTGGTGCTTCCTCCTCCATTCCCACCAGGTAGATTCTATGAGATATAATTACCTAGGGACACCCATGCGCACGTTTCTGTCCATCCTTCATGAAGGGTGTGTGCTGTATGCATTGCCATATGCCTTGCTTTAACATTCACGCCTCCATTCCCACCACGTTACACTCGAGTCTGCCTGGCCCTCCGTCCTTAGCCCACTTTCAGATCCCCCTACTACACGGGAGCTCCTAGACCACCTTAGCCCAGCCCACCAGGCAGGCAGAGCAAAACCTTGGAATGATAATATCTGCAGAAGAGTCCACAAATGCTTAGAAGACACATCATTTTATTCCTGGGGTGTTAGGTTGGAAAGGCAGGTGGAGGGAAGTGGGTGATAATGCCTGGTTCATCTGGAGTAGTCAGACAGGAATCTTCTCCTATATATGTAAATTTTCCAAAACACTAAAATTCAGTCCCATAAGAAATCAAGCTTTTTTTTAAATGTCTATTAAAATTTAAATGTGCATACATTTTGCTTCAGCAATTCCACTTGTAGGAATTATTCAGATATCCTCACCATTGTCACAGCAAAAGACTCACCAATAGAGGACTGGTGACATAAATTGTGGCACATCCTGGAGTGGAATATGATGGAGCTGTAGAGAAGAGTGGGAAAGCAACCTCACGAACGGATATGGAAGGAGCAGGTATTGAGTGAATGTTAAGACATGTGGCAACACATATAGTACAATACCCTTCAAGAAGGATAGATAGAAATGTATGCATGTGTGACATACGTGACTGTATATAATAAATTCTACCTGGAATGAATCACAAGAAACTGGTAGCGTTAGTTGCCCTCTGGAAGAGAAACTGGGTGACTGGTGAAGGGTCCTCTTGTACTTTTGAATTACATATAAAATGTATTTGTTACTTATTCAAAAAAAAAAATTGTTTTGTGAGGCCAAGGCGGGTGGATCACGAGGTCAAGAGATCGAGAACCCCGTCTCTACTAAAAATACAAAAAATTAGCTGGGCATGGTGGTGCATGCCTGTAATCCCAGCTACTCAGGAGGCTGAGGCAGGAGAATTGCTTGAACCCAGGAGGCGGAGGTTGCAGTGAGCCAAGATCATGCCATTGCACTCCAGCCTGGGTAACAAGAGCGAAACTCCATCTCAAAAAAAAAAAAAAAAAATTGTTGGCTCAGCACAGTGGCCCAAGCCTGTAATCCCAGCACTTAGAAAGGTTGAGGTGGATAGATCACTTGAGACCAGGAGTT
This sequence comes from Aotus nancymaae, assembly GCF_030222135.1. Taxonomy (NCBI): domain Eukaryota; kingdom Metazoa; phylum Chordata; class Mammalia; order Primates; family Aotidae; genus Aotus; species Aotus nancymaae. The sequence goes on from NW_026988428.1 coordinate 36,683,475, forward strand.
TGAGACCAGCCTGGCCAATATGGCAAAACCCTGTCTCTACTAAAAATACAAAAATTAGCCAGGCATGGTGGTACACACCTGTAATCCCAGCTACTTGGGAGGCTGAGGCAGGAGAATCACTTGAATCCAGGAGGTGGAGGTTGCAGTGTGCTGAGATCGCACCACTGCACTCCAGCCTGGACAACGGAGCAAAATTCTGTCTCAAAAAAAAAATAAATACATAAAAAAATAAAAATGCCAGGCACGATAGTTCACACCTGTAATCCCAGCCCTTTGGGAGGCCGAGGTGTGTGGATCATAAAGTCAGGAGTTTGAGACCAGGCTGACCAACACAGTGAAACTCGATGTCTACTAAAAACACAAAAAAAATTAGCTAGGTGTGATGGCAAGCACCTTTAATCCTTTCAACCCAGGAGGCAAAGATTGCAGTGACCAGAGATTGTGTCACTGCACTCCATCCTGAGTGGCAGAGTGAGATTCTGTCTCTAAAAAAAAAAAGACTGGGCGCTGTGGCTCAAGCCTGTAACCCCAACACTTTGGGAAGCCAAGGCAGGTGGATCACAAGGTCAGGAGGTCGAGACCATCCTGGCCAACATGGTGAAACCCTGTCTCTTCTAAAACACAAAATTAGCTGGGCATGGTGGCGAGGACCTGTAGTCCCAGCTACTCAGGAGGCTGAGGCAGGGAAATAGCTTGAACCTGGGAGGCAGAGGTTGCAGTGAGCCGAGATCGTGCCACTGCACTCCAGCCTGGGAGACAGAGCGAGACACTATCTCAAAAATAAATAAATAAATAAATTTAATATTGTCAAGAGTCAGGACATCACTTACATAAGCTTAAACCAGTTCTACCTCCATGAATGGGGTTTTAAGCCCTGCCTTACAGGATCATTGGAGAGTTGAAATGAGAGGAAGCACAAGCAGGTGAAGTGGATATTTAAGAAATGTCAGGCTGGGTGCAGTGGCTCACACCTGTAATCCCAGCACTTTGGGAGGCCAAGGCAGGTGGATCACCTGAGGTTGGGAGTTCAAGACCTGACTGACCACATGGAGAAACTCTGTCTCAACTAAAAAACACAAAAATTAGTTGGGCATGGTGACACATGCCTGTAACCCCAGCTACTCGGGAGGCTAAGGCAGGAGAATGACTTGAACTAGGGAGGCGGAGGTTGCAGTGAGCTGAGATCGAGCCATTGCACTCAAGCCTGGGCAACAAGAGTGAAACTCCATCTCAAAAAAAAAGAATGTCAGCTCCCATCCTTCCTGAATTTCCTCATCTAAGTGAGAGTTGGATTTCCAGCCCTTCTGTCTGTGCAGTTTCTGAAAGATAAATGGGAGGTGTGTCCCCTTAATGCTGGGTGACCTTGATCCCATGGTAGATGCACCAGAACTTGGAAGAAGTAAGCAGGGAGGGAGGGAAAGAGAATTCTGTCCCTGGAGCCATCCTGCCTTTCCCTGAGCAAACACCCAGGGTGTGGAGACTATCTGGTGGGGCCCCTGGCTGCCCCCAGCATGCCCGCTTCTGGGAACAGGGCCTGATAACAGGTGACTGACTTCAGGGAGGATTGGGTGGGGCACAGTTGAAAATATTTACTTAGGGCACCCATGGTAAGAGATCCTTCTCACTGGGGCTGTGACTGCCCTAACAACACCCACCTGATTCCTAGTCCCTGCTGAGGGCCGGGTTAATGTGAGAAGAAGGCAGAAGGTTGGTATTGTTTCGTGAAATTTTTGTTTCAGTTGTGTGTGTGTGTATGTGTGTGTGTGTGTTTGCAGATCGTGATAAAATGAATTTCTTACTGTGGGCCACTGCCAAAATAGAGACGGTACTCTGGGTAAGGGCACTGCTGATGTTACTACCAAAAAGTGAGGTTCTATAAGATGACAGTGTGCAGATCCCTGAGCCTGGCCCTGGGACTGGGTAGGAGGGGTTGTCGGTGGGGGGTTCCTGGGCTCAGTATGGGTTCCAGCTCCATTGAGGTGGGTAGCAAGGGAATGCAGAGATGGGGCCCTGAGAGGGGAGCCCAGGGGCTGAGAAGCTGAGGGCCCAGGGACAGGAGCCCTGGAGAGAGCCCACAGCAGAGCCCAACAGGAGCTTCCTGCACCAGCCTGTCCCTACTCACGGTACCCTCTGCCTGTCTCTGTCTAATCCCTGTTGGTGTTTCAGAAAGTCTGGAAATGCCCCCATCTCAGTCCCACTAAGGGCTTGTGCACTCAGCCCAATGCCAAATGGACAGGGTGGCTGCCTAGAACTCCGTGCTGGTGGCAGTGGAGCAGGACTGTGGGGATGCCCCGCTCCACCCACCTGTGTCCTAACCCTTCCCACCCTGAACCATGGAGGTTGTCTCAACAGACAAACCCCTTCACACACTGTGCACACCCATGCACACACAGTACACCCTCCATGTGCAAACACAGAATGCACACACACCCTTTCTATCATACACACAGCATGCAACAAGGATAGGAAGGGGGTGGTAGCTATGACTGAGTGGGGTGGGGAAGAGCCCATATATCAAAGCCAAGTCCCATACAATCTTGGCTTCTAGAAATTGTGGGCATGACACACCCAATCACTGAGAATAGACTCTGGACCTCTGAGGGGGTGGAAAAGCCAGGACGCCTCAGTCCCTGACTGCAAAGATTGAAGGTGATAAAAAGACATGTCTGGCCACAAGGAAAAGGCATGTGCCTGGCCAAGGAGGAATACAAGCCTGAGAGCTGGGAAGCTCTGGGTTCCAATGCCAGATCTGCCAGTTTCTATGTGAGCCAATTACTTGGCTTCGCTGAGCCTGGCTTTTCTAATTTGCAAATAGTCCTGATGCCAAGGTGTAGGGGAAGCAGACTGAGCTCTCTGCTGATAATGCCCTCAAAAACTTGCTCTGCCTGCCTCTTGGGCCTTGCTGCATAGATCAAATGAACCTTGGTATTTGAAAGCATGTTGTAAACCAGAAAGCACTGTGCACAGGTCAGTGACTATTATACAGGGGTAGAGACCTATGGCAACAGCCAAGGTGTCAACCAGGTTTCAACAAAGGAGCCTCTTTGGGAACAGCTGAGGTCAGACTTTCCCACTGTGCACCCCTGCTTCCTGGACCCCTCCCAGCTTCTGACTCCCAGAAACAGGCCTCCTGACCACCTCCCTCCCATCCCAGATGCACACACAGCAAGGACAGTTGTCCAAGCTAGCTGAGATTTTATTTTGGACCAAAAAAAAAAGCAATTGAATTGTTTTGCAGCTGGAGGCATGGGCAAGGAGGGTCCCCAGGCAGTAAACTCCCCGAGGGTGGGCTGAGGACTAGGGCTGAGTGTCGGGTGGGTCTCCTGTTCCCTGTGCTCCCCTGCACAGCAGCCTCCCTCCCGGGCTCTGGGGCAGCCTCAGGAGGGGCAGGTTGGGAGGGGCTGTTGCAGCTGTTCACTTGGGCAGGATGTCAGAGGACTCGGACACCAGCCTCCCATCGCGGGTCTCAATCTTCTTCACAACCACAGCTTTGGTGGAGCTGGTGCGGCTGATGGAGCTGGAGCCCACGCCAGAGCCAAAGCTGGAGCCCAGGCCGTAGCTGAGGCCGGGGCTAGTGAGGCCCCCATAGGCAGAGCTCAGACCACCTGGTGAGGGGCAGAGGTAGCCACATCAGTACAGGAGGACACCCCGAGCAGGCTCCATGCCCCTTCCCCCTGCTCACTCCCAACACAGCCCCAGGGATGGAAGGTTAGTCCAGCTCTGCCTGACCAGTGATTGCATGGTCCACTACTCCAGTCAGGGAAAACCAGAAGCAGGATGGGAAAGAGCTGCCATATATATAGCTGTGTGACATTGGACACGTCATTTAACTGGGCCTCAGCTTCCTCAGCTGAGGACGTTTACAGGAGTCATGTAAAAAATAAATGACATAAAGCACGTAGCACACTTAGCACAGTGCCTGGCACACAGCCGTAGTTTATTTGGGTGCCTTCTAATAGTAACTCTATTACTGGGGTCCTGAGTATATCCCCCACCACCCTGGGATTCTCCCAAGAACAGAAACACTCAGGCTGAGGTCACTGTGAGTGACTAAGCACAGCCTCCTGCCCAGAGCTGAGGCACCCCAGGGCCCTGAACACCCACCTGCATAGCCGCTGGTGGTCTTCGTGTGGATACTCATGTTCTGCATCCCGGACTCCAGCCTGTACCCAGACACATGGGGTGTCAGGACCAACCCCTAGCCCTTCTTGGCCCAGAACAACAGGACCCAAGTCCCAAGGGGCTACAGAAGGCTCCCACCCTCCCCACCACAGGTCCCAGGGATAGGGAAGAGGGTCCCATTAGAGGTTCCCACACCCACCGGCTCTCCTCGCCCTCCAGCAGCTTGCGGTATGTGGCAATCTCGATGTCCAGGGCCAGTTTGACGTTCATCAGCTCCTGGTACTCACGCAGCTGCCGTGCCATGTCCTGCTTGGCCCGCTGCAGGGCGGTCTCCAGCTCCTGCTGCTTGGCACGAGCATCCTTGAGTGCCAGCTCCCCACGCTGCTCAGCATCTGCAATGGCGGCCTCCAGGGAAGCCCTCTGTGGGAGTAGGGGACAGGTAAGCAGGTCACCTGTGACACTGTAAGGTCCCCCCACCCTAACTGGACTAGATCCCTGGGTTCTAGAGTTTCCTTAAAGCAGCAGAGCTCAACCTTACCCTGATATATGTGACTGATTACATAAAGCAGCCTTGGGAACATGCATCCCAAGCCCCAACATACCTCCCTCATCCCCCTTTCACCTCTCTCCTGGCCCAAGGGACCTTCCCTGCATTCCTGTTTCCCAGAAGCAGACTGAGAAGCTGAACTGTGGCTGCCCCTCCAACTCCTAAACCCTGGTCTAGGATTCCTTCCCGGACTCCCAGAGCCCTCACTGTTCCTGCACTATCTCCTGTCACCAGGATGTGTCCGAGGATCCCCTCCCACCCCCAGCCCAGCCCATACCTGGCCTTTGAGGCCCTCGATCTCAGCCTGGAGCCGGCTGATGTTCCGGTTCATCTCGGAGATCTCAGTCTTCGTACGCCGCAGGTCATCCCCGTGCTTCCCAGCCAGCATCTGCAGCTCCTCATATTTGATCTGGTATACGCTCTCCGCCTCAGCCCGGCTGCGATTGGCGATCTCCTCGTACTGCGCCTTGACCTCAGCAATGATGCTATCCATGTCCAGGGAGCGGCTGTTGTCCATGGACAGCACCACAGACGTGTCAGAGATCTGGGACTGCAGCTCCCGGATCTCCTGTTGGGGAAGAGGGCAGGCGGTGAGGCCTCGTCTCTACACACACAGAACCCCCTTTTCCACAGCAGACTGCCTTAGGGAACAATACAGGGGCAGCAAAGGAGAGGAGCAGGTGGGAGTCAGGGCTAGGGGGAGGGCAAAGTTCCTGAAAAAGGTAGGTGCACCAATACTAGGTGCATAGTGGGATCCAGTGAAGCTCAAGGATTAGGAAGAAGGGCTTTGGGGAGAGAGTTGCAGCTGAGTCACCACACTCTGCATGATGACCCTGGACACAGTATTTCACTTCTCTGAGCCCACTTTCTCATCTGCGAGATGGAGTAATGAATCCTTCCTCATGAGGGGACAGAACCTGTAGAACAGGACTAGCTGAGCTACTATTGGTGGCTGTGATTAGTCAGCAGTGGGCCCTTGTCTTCTTAGTGCTCTGGGGGCTGGAAGGAGCCTCTGGCTGAGTCTCAGGGTGGGGGCGCTGACTAGGCTGGGGGACCCTCACTCTCCTGCAACCAACAACATACCTCTTCATACAGCTGCCTGAGGAAGTTGATCTCGTCAGTCAGTCCTTCCAGGCGAGACTCCAGCTCTACCTTGTTCATGTAAGCTTCATCCACATCCTGGGGGATAAAGAGGGAGGAGCCTGAGCTGGGTGTCCACACCCAACCCCAACCAAGGGGCTCCCAATGTCCACCCAAAGGCCTGGTCACAGGACCTCCTAACTGCCCACTTTGTGGCCTGATCTTCCAGCCCAGCCTCTGCCCGTCGCCCACGCATTCCCAGCCCACCCAGCTTCACCTCTGCTCCCTGAAACATGCCCTCTTCCACCTCCTCCTCTAGGGAGCCTTCTAGGACCAGATCTTCACTTCTACTGCTGTTTTATAAACCATGTCCCAACGTCGATGTCGAGAGTTCTGTCCAAATGCACCTAACTACCACTCTATCCTTGCCTACCTTTCTATGTACCCAAATGTTGAAATAAATGACTTTGTCCCACTACTTAGGCATATTTAGGGACAGAACCCTGAAAGCCTCTTAGTCTGAGTCTCCAAGCCCCAGCCTCCAGTGTCCAGATGGGGGTAGGGAGGCTCACTCACCTTCTTGATGAGGACAAATTCATTCTCCATCTCTGTACGCTTATTGATCTCTTCCTCATACCTATGAGTTAAAGACTTAGAATCAGAAGATGAAGGCAAAAAGGAGGTTGCCCTTGGTCTTTTGGGAGACAGGGGCATTGTGAAGAGCAAGAAAATTCAGTTCCCAAAGATGCAGGATATGAGAAACCTGGTCCTTCTGCCTTCCTCAGCTGCCCTCTCCCACCCCTGCCCCACCCTCCCGAGTGGGAAGGCTGGGAGCAGGAAATCTCTCTCCAAATCCATGAATACACATCAGATTGGGCACCTCGAGTGTTAATGGCAGGGCCTGACATGAGACCTCAAACAGAACTTTCTGGAGTTTGCTAGAGGTCAAGGGTCAAGACTAAAGAGGGGCCAGAATGTTACGTACAAAAGTGAAGCCTGTTGGCTACCTACAGCCCCCATCTTCGGTTTACAACCTAAACACTGACACATAATTTGTTCTCCAAATCCAGACAGTTGAGATTGAAAGGGGGTGAGTACTATCAACAATATGCTAGGAGCCTGGGCATAAACGCAGACTGTCCCGACCAAACCTCATCATGTGGTCACCCTAACTAGCTAGGACTGCACTGCCCACAACAGAGGGCCATGGGGACTTAGGCCTCTGGTCCTAAGGGGTGGAGGAGAGCAGGGTGACCTCTCTCCAGTTGGGTGGAGGGTGGGAGGTACTCACTTGTTCTTGAAGTCCTCCACCAGCCCCTGCATGTTGCCAAGCTCCGCCTCCAGCTTCAGCTTCTCCTGGCCCAGCGTCTCCAGCTGCCGCCTCAGGTTGTTGATGTAGCTCTCAAACATGTTGTCCATGTTGCTCCGAGCCGTTTTCTGCTGCTGCAGGAGGCTCCACTTGGTCTCCAGCATCTTGTTCTGCTGCTCCAGGAACCGCACCTATATGAGGGAGGAGAAAGCAAAAACGTCCACATCAGGCCAGGCTCAGAGTCTGGAGCGAAGCAAGCACTGTCATTCCCTTAAACCATTCCCCAAGCATTACAAACCCCCAGGACCTGGTTAGCTGTTCTGGAAGGATCACCTATGACCAGGGGAAGAAAGCAGGCGAGATGGTGAGTTGGGTGGGGAGTAATGTCCCTCGAGCATTGGGCGAGGGAAGGAGTTAGAAGGAGACAGGTAAGAGAGTTATGTTAAAGCTGTATTTGCAAACCAATAGGTCTAATTTAATTTACCTAGATTGTACATTACAGATCAATAAAAATAGCCACGCTTTCTAAAGATGCTAACATTGAAAAAGAGGCCAGGCGTGGTGGCTCACACTTGTAATCCCAGCACTTTGGATGGCCAAGGCAGGTGGATTTCTTGAAGTCAGGAGTTCGACACCAGCCTGGCCAAGGTGGTAAAATCCCATTTCTACTAATAATACGATTAACCGGGTGTGGTGGCACCCATCTGTAAATCCTAGCTACTCGAGAGGCTGAGGCAGGAGAATCAGAATCACTTGAACCCGGAAGCAGAGGTTGCAGTGAGCTGAGATCACACCACTGCACTCCTGCCTGGGCGACAGAGTGACTCTATCTCAAAAAAAAAAAAAAAAAAAACGTGTAACTCTTTCTAAACTGGAGGGTGTTGGAAGACAGAGAAATCTTAAGGGTACAGTCTAATTCCCACCACCACTCTCTGCAAATCTCTTTCTTCCTTGGGTCATTCTGTCCCAAAATTACACACACACGAAAAGTGATTATTATAACATTTTATCCTAATGGAATGTGGGCCAAGCATTGCTGAAGTCTTTACATATGTAAATTTGAATAGGCAAAAACTCCTGGATTTAGGGGCGCTCTTAATCATTTTATAGTTGAGGAAATAAGACTTGGCAAGGGAGTCCATCACAGGAACCTGCGGAGCAGTGCGAACCAAGAATTCAGACTCCGAAGCCTATGCTTAGCTGCTCTCTATCAGGACCCCAGGGCTAGCAAAACGCAGTCAACAAGCCAAGTCCAGGCGCTTGGAGCGCCAAGGGCAGCGGAGCACAGGGTTCCTGGTGCTCCGGGTTCCTCCCGGATCACTCTGCCCCAGGATTTTCCTCCTCCCGTTCCCACAATGCCTCCCAGGAGCCAGTCAGCGTGAAGGGCCCAATCCTCGGGGCCGCCGGGGGCCCGAGGCCCCTAAGGCAGCGGAGGCCCAGGGCTGCAAAACCCGGCTCGGCTCCTGCTGTGTGAACGTGGAGCCAGGCCGCTGGGGCGGACCCGGGGCAGGACCCGAGAAAGGGACATGAGCTGAATGGGCGAGGGGCGTAGGCGGGCGGCAGCGTTATCTGAAGCCATAAACTTAACAGGACGTGAACCTCGGGCGGGGCCGGGGCGTCCCACACCCGCAGACTTTGAATCCCGGATGGGCTTTCCGAGGCCAGGCTCTGGCGCCTCCTCCACCCCACCCCAGCTCCTCCCACCCGCGACGCCGAGCTCCACCAGGTGAGGAGCGCGTCCGGAGACTGCGGCCCGCAGCCCCTCACCCCACCCCACCCCGCCCCGCCCACGCGGCCGGCCCAGGGGCCAGGGTATGACTCATTCAGTGACCCCCGCACTCAGGCCTCCGGGCGCCAAAGGCCTCAATCAATATTTGCGCGTTTGAACCGAGTCACCTACTTCCTTCTCCTAGAATGCTAGAATCCCACCAAACACCTATTTAAAAAATAAAAGGAAGAACAAAAATCACAAAGGCACCGTTGGAGAGCCCCTGGGAGAGGCGAACCTGGAGGAGGGTAGTCCCAGAACAGCTGGGACTGCCGCAGAGTGATAGTTTAAAAGACGATCAGAACTCGGGTTGGGGTGAGAACAATAATCACTATTATTTTTCATAGTTTGGGGACAGAATGACCTGGGGAAGAAAGAGATTTGCAGAGAGGGGTGGGGGGAACTAGGCTGTACCCTTAAGATGTCTCTCGCTTCCAAGACCCTCCAGTTTAAAAGGCAAGGAGGAAGCCCCAGGATTCATCCCGGCCGTCCAGACCCTCTTCCCACCCTCACCCAGCCCAAACCAAGGTGCACCGGAGGGGTGAGTCGGAGGTTGAAAGTTTATGTCGCCAGGGCTGGCGAGTCCCAGCAGGACGCCAGTGGTGGGCTGGAGATGTGCACAGGGACCGGGACTGCCAAGAGAAAGAAAGGGGCTGCGGGCACAGTCAGCCGCGCAGGGAGACCCTCACCTTGTCGATGAAGGAAGCAAACTTGTTGTTGAGGGTCTTGATCTGCTCCTTCTCCTGGGTACGCACGGCCTGGATGTTGGGGTCCACATCCATCTTAATGGGGTTCAGCAGGCTCTGGTTGATGGTGACTGCGGTGATGCCTCCCATGCCTAAGCCGCTGGCCCCAGCATAGCCTGCACCCAGGCCACCCCGGAAGCTACTGGTGCTCACTCGGGAGCTCAAGCGGGCACTGGGCCCACTCGTGAAGGAGCGGCTGCTGAAGGCCCCGGGGCCAGAGGTGGACACCTTGTAGGACTTCTGGGTCACCCTGATGGACATGGTGGAGGCAGGAGTGGAGGCAGGCGGGCTGAACCAGAGACAGATTCCAGAAGGAGCGGAGAAGCTGCTTCTTGGACGAAAGCGCTCAGGAATGGCCTTTTATAAAAGAGAGCCCAGCCCCAGGGTGGGGAGGAGGCCTCGTACCTGAGTGGCTAGCACCAGAGGGGGCTGGGCCTAACCCAACACCTGCCACCTCTGGGCAGGACTCGGGTGGGGGCAGCAGAGAGCTGCTGCCACCCAAGGGCCCGCGGCAACCCTGGAGCCCACTCCAGCACCACCCCCAGAAACCCAGGGAAGGGCAATTCAGTGAACATGAAACTGGAAGAAATCCTGTCCTGGCACAAGCTCCTGTAACAAGGAGACTTGCCTGGGTCGTCCAGCCACTACAACCCTGACTCCTGGGTCTTGTCTCCCTCCCTCCTGGGGGAAATAAACTGGAGGACTGAGGACTGGGAAGCATGGCAAAAAAGGGTCTCCTAGCATTTGGGTCTCCTCTGAGCTGCTGATGCCCCAAAGACACTCTCCTGTGTTCTCCCTGATTGAAGCCATTATGAGGACATGCCAGGGCTGGATCACAGAACCCCTGGAGTCCAAAGCCTTGAATCCGAAGTCAACCTTTTGCCTCATCTCTCCAGGTTACTGTTCTACCCCTAGCACCTGGTGCAGTGCCAAGAGGGGCTGGGTAGATATTTGTGGAATTAATGTATGAATAAACATCACACACACACACACACACACACACACACATGCACGTAGTGACTGTCGTCCCTCTGCATCTGAAGGTGCAAGACAAAAAGAGATCCCAGGCCAGACGCAGTGGCTCATGCCTGTAATCCCAGCACTTTGGGAGGCCCAGGTGGGCGGATCATGAGATCAGATCAAGATCATCCTGGCTAACACGGTGAAACCTCGTTTCTACTAAAAATACAAAAAAAATTAGCCGGGTTTGGTGGCACACACCTGTAGTACCAGCTACTCTGGAGGCTGAGGCAGCAGAATCATTTGAACCTGGAAGGCGGAGATTGCAGTGAGCAGAGATCCAGCCATTGCATTTCAGCCTGGACGACAGAGCGAGACACCATCTCAAAAAAAAAAAAAAAAAAAAAAAATTAGCCGTCATGGTGGCACGCGCCTGTAATCCCACCTACTCAAGAGGCTGAGGCAGGAAAATCACTTGAACCCGAGAGGCAGGGATTGCAGTGAGCTGAGATTGCAGTGAGCTGAGATTTCGCCACCGCACTCTAGCCTGGGGGACAGAATGAGACTACGTCTCAATGAAAAAAAAAAGAGCAATCCAACACAGCATTTTTCCTGAACATAACCCAGAGCCCTCCTTTCCTCCCAATATCCTAGGATCCCCTGGGCCAGGTTAACACTGTAAGCCTCGCTGAAGGTCCTGCAGAATGACGAACAGGGCTAGAAGGCAGGGAAGGCAGGAACCGGGACTTCATAGTTCCTATGGCTCTTTGTGGGAGTCATTCCCATTGCTCCCAGCGAGTGAATCATGGGAAGTGAGATAGGACGGCAGGAGGTACAGGGGAGTGGGGTGGCACTGGTCACCCCAGGGAAGGGAGTGACCACCTACTGGGTAGACAGATGCACAGATTCCTCCCCCCTTTTTTTTTTTGAAGTTAAAATTTGATTTATGGCCTGAGTGGCATATAAGATGTATTTTCCATGCTTCAAAAAGAAAAAAAAAAAAGTCTTCAGCAGGTCTCTGGCTTCTGTCCCTCCCTATGCATCCTACCGTTCTGTTTCCTGTTCTTAACTTTGTCTGTACCTGTGGGAGTCATCAATGGGGAGTGTCACAGGGCTTGGCAAGAAATGTCACATTGAAGACAAGTGGCCTCAAACTGAAACCAGGTAGTGGTGCTACCTGGACCCTCCTGCTTTTCCCAGCTCCCGACGGGCTAGAGGAAATGGAGGAAGAGTCTCTGCACCTGTCTCCCTGATCCTGTTAGCAAAGTGAGTCAGGAAGGCAGGTTGAGACACAGCATGCACCTGTGGGAGTTTGAAGACTGGGGAGCCAAGCAAGGCACCCCAGGCCTGGGTGGGGCGGGCGTGGGTGGAAGGCAGGAGGTTTATGTCCCCAAGGCAGAGATTCCACCTGCAATTACCTGATGGCTGGGCTGGGTTCTCTGGAAGATACTGCAGGGCGTGATGTGAGGACTGGATGAAAATGAACTGGAAGGACCAAAAAATGACACCCAGATCCCCTTGGGGAGAGGGACAGGTGACACACACCCCTGACCCAGGGAAGGGGGTGACCATCTGCTGGGAGGACAGATGTACAGATTCCTCCCCATCCTTCTCTGGGAGAGACACCCAGGCTCACAGACAGACAGGTACATAGGACCCCTACTCAGAAGTACAGAGAAACCCAGAAGCCCTCTCTTCGGAGAACAGACATAAACCTAAAAACACAAAGTAGCTAAAAAGCTCCCTTCACAATGCGTGCATGCATGCACACATACATACGTGCACACACACACACGCTGCACACGCACATCACATTGAAGTCCCTTCCAGAAGACAAATGCAGAGATCCCGAGAGCAGGCACAGTGAGAGGCTCCTTCCTCCTTCCACTGTTTTCTCCCTCCCCCCTCTCCCCTCTCCTCCCCTCCCCTCCCCTCTTTGCCCCTCTATTCCCTCCCTCCCCCTCTCCCTCTATCCCCTCCCTTCCCCCCCATCTCCTCCCCTCTTCGCTTTCCTCCCCCACTTCCCTCCACCCCTGGCCCTGGCCTCCTGCTGTGCTGAATGGAGCAAGGGAAATCCAGTTAGCACCTATTTACACCAGGCCTTCTCCCAGCTCCTTTAAACAATGCCTAATTTTCTGAAGAGTGATTTGAATACATGCTACCCCCTCCCCAACAAACACCTGCACGCAGAAGAGCTGAGAACCCTTTTCCAGAAGACCAAAGGGAGGAGCGCTGGGCCCAGTGCCAAACCTGGGACAGGGAAGGCAGAAGGAGGGAGGGAGGGGCTGGTCAGACGGGTATGGCAGCCCTGGAAAGGGAGGACAGGCACTCTCCCGATCTTCCCTCCCCCATGCTGCTGTTAGAGGGAGCAGGGAGCACTCCGGTCCTGATTTAGGCAACACAAGGAGTGAAAAACAGCACCTCAAAGCCCTTCCTGAAATTTCAGTCCCCTCCACCCCATCTTTATGGTTCCCTGGTTCTAGGAGTGCCTCTTGTTTAAGGTGAGGCAAAGGGGGTTGCCAGGGACCCTGCAGTATCCAGACTGGAGGGCTGACCCAGACCTTACCCAGCCAGGGGAAGCTCCTTTGTTCTGGGGCAGCCCAGAACAGTCCAGGGCCAGAAGTGTTTGTGTCTCATTTGTCAACTCTCTATTGCCCAGAGACCCCAGCCAAACCCTCCCCCGGATGCCCCAGGCCCACCCTCAGTGCAAGAGAAGAGACCAGAATTAGCCTCTCTGATGGCCCCTGCCTGGGACTTCGGGGGTAAAGCTAGAAGGGGAAGGCCCCTGGGACTAGGGCCAAGGGATGAGGGAAGAGAAAACCAGACTGGGGCGGGCCCAAAGGTACAGCTCCTTATAAGGCATTGTGGTCTACACACAGCTGCCTGCCCAACAAAAGGAAACAACGTGTTTGTGGTGACTGCCCTACCCAGACAACTCTGCCTCAAACCGCCTTTCCTGGAGAGTGAACCAGGGAAGGAGGAGACACTCTCTCCCTGTGGGCCAGGAGTGGAGGCCAGGCCCCTACTCCTGATGGCACAGGGTAATTCACAGGAGGCCCTGAGACCCTGAGCAGTGGCTTAAGTCTGGGGGCCAGTGGGGTGGGCAGGTAGCTGTTATCATCACTCATAATTATGCGAAGAGATGGTCCAAACAAGTTTTGCTTAGTGATAGGGACTAATGATCTCATTCACAGCAGCATTGTTCATAATAGTCACAGAGTGGGAACAAAACAAATGTCCATCAAATTATCAATGGATTTTTTTAATGTGGCATATCCAAGCAATCTAATGTTATAATTAAAAGGAATGAACTACCGATGTATGTCGGATGCAGACAAGCCTTGAAAACCATACGCTCGTCTGGGCATGGTGGCTCACGCTTGTAATCCCAGCACTTTGGGAGGCCGAGGTGGGTGGATCATGAGGTCAGGAGATCGAGACCATCGTGGCCAACATGGTGAAACCCTGTCTCTACTAAAAATACAAAAATTGGCTGGGCGTGGTGGTGCGTGCCTGTAGTCCCAGCTACTCAGGAGGCTGAGGCAGGAGAATTGCTTGAACCAGGGAGTCGGAGGTTGCAGTGAGCCCCGTGCCATTGCACTCCAGCCTGGTGGCAGAGTGAGACTCCATCTCAAAAAAAAAAAAAAAGTATGCTCAGTGAAGGGAGACAGTCATAGAAAACCAACTACCCTATGATTCCATTTGTATGACGTGCACAATAGGCAAAGCATAGAGACAGGAAGTAGATTCGTGGTTGCCTAGGGTGGGGAGGAACGAAGGTGAATGCTAAAAAGCAAGGGTTTCTTTTTGGGGTGATGAGAAGGTTCTAAATTTGACGGTAGTGGCCAGGCACAATGGCTCTACCTATAATTCCAGCACTTTGGGAGGCCGAAGCAGGAGGATTACTTGAATCCAGGAGTTTGAGATCAGCTGGGCAATATAATGAGACCCTTGTCTCTACAAAAATTACAAAAATTAGCTGGACGTAGTGGTGCATGCCTATAGTCCCAGCTGCTCTGGAGGCTGAGTTGTGAGGATCACCTGAGCCAGGAAAGTTGAGGCTACAGTGAGCCAAGATCGCATCACTGCACTCTAGCCTGCCTGGGAGACAGAGTGAGACTGTCTCAAAAATTAATAAATAAACAAACAAACAAATTCGATGACAGGGAAGATGCACAAGTCTGTGGACACACTAAAACATAGGACAGCAGTGCCGGGGACCTGAGTGATGGGAAGTAGAAATTATGGAGAGGATTTCAAGGAAACTTCAGAAGCTGACATTGAAGTGGAGGAAGGCCTCATGGTGTTCAGAAAACTGGAACTGCAAGCTTCAGATTGTTGAATTATATGGTATGTGAATTATAGCTCAACAAAGCTGTAACAAAAGGAAACCACAAAAGCATAAATGAGCTGCATATAAAAAGCAGGGGCTTTGTGCCCAGCATAAGGAGCCAGGGGAAAGAAGGAAAGAGTTTGTTTAGATGCCCCAGGTAAAGAGGCTTCCTGCCTCTGGGTTAGGGCAGTGCCCCAAAAGTACCTGAAATCCCTTTAAAGGATGAGGCATTTAAAAATGTTATTGTTGGGGCCAGGCACGGTGGCTCAAGCCTGTAATCCTAGCATTTTGGGAGGCTGAGGCTGGCGGATCATGAGGTCAAGAGATTAAGACCATCCTGGTCAACATGGTGAAACCCTGTTTCTACTAAAAACACAAAAATTAGCTGGGCATGGTGGCACACACCTGTAGTCCCAGCTACTCAGGAGGCTGAGACAGGAGAATTGCTTGAACCTGGGAGGTGGAAGTTGTGGTGAGCCAAGATCGCGCCACTGCACTCCAGCCTGGGCAACAAGAGCGATACTCCGTCTCAGAAAAAGCCAAAATGTTATTGTTGGCCTAGAAATAGCTACATTTAGCTTTGAGACAGCAGAACAATTTGTTTAACTAGGAAGCCACAGGTGGTGGGTACACCTGTCAGGAAGCAACATCATGAATAATAGAGTCAATTCGATTACTAATTTTTCATTGTGTGCCTCAAGGCCAAAATTGTTTATAGTCAAAGCTTACCCAGTGGTGACTTTTCTGCTCTTGATCAGTGGTAGGTCTGATGATTAAAGCCAGCCAGGTTAGAAATGGACTGCCTGGAGAGGGAGCAAGCTCCTGTCCCTGAAGACATTGAGAGGGAGGCTTGCTCACCACTGGCTCGGTGGGAGGGGGCTTTCACATCTGCTAGGGTTTGAATTAGAATGCCCAAGTCCTGCCAACTCTGAAAGTCTTTGATCCACATCCACCACCATAGAGCTTTGCACACTGAAGATGAGAATCTGTGACTGTTCTCTGGCTTGAAATTTTGGTTGTGGTTAAGAGATATAATTAGAGCCAGGCGAGGTGGCTCACACCTGTAATCCCAGGACTTTGGGAGGCTGAGGTGGGCGGATCACTTGAGGTCAGGAGTTCGAGACCATCCTGACCAACATGGAGAAACCCCATCGCTACTAAAAATCCAAAATTAGCTGGGGATGGTGGCGCATGCCTGTAAACCCAGCTATTTGGGAGGCTGAGGCAGGCGAATTGCTTGAACCCGGGAGGCAGAGGTTGCGGTGAGCCAAGATTGCACCATTGCACTCCAGCCTGGGCAACAAGAGTGAAACTCTGTCTCAAAAAAATGAAAAATTGGGGAGCCGGGCCCAGTGGCTCAGACCTGTAATTCCAGCACTTTGTGAGGCTGAGGCGGGTGGATCACAAGGTCAAGAGATCGAGATCATCCTGGCCAACATGGTGAAACCCCACCTCTACTAAAAATACAAAAATTAGCTGAGGGTGGTGGCAGGCGCCTGTAGCCCCAGCTACTCAGGAGGCTGAGTCAGGAAAATCACTTGAACCCAGGAGCAGAGGTTGCAGTGAGCCGAGATCGCGCCTGCACTCTAGCCTGGTGAACAGAGGGAGACTGTCTCAAAAAAAAAGGGAAAAAAAAGAGAGAGATGTAATTAGAAATTATTAGAACAAGAGTGAGGGAGGACAGCAAGGTAAGCTTTGTTTTGGAGGAAGGAGACACAGCCCAACAGCCTGGAGATGATGAGGTCTCCCGCACTTTTGTTTTTTTAAAACGGAATCTGGCTCTGTTACCCAGGCTGGAGTGCAGTTGTGCAATCTCGGCTCACTGCAACCTCCACTTCCCGGGTTCGAGCAATTCTCCTGCTTCAGCCTCCCAAGTCTGGGACTACAGGCGCCCGCCGCCATGCCCAGCTAATTTATTTTTATTTTTATTTTTATTTTGAGACGGAGTTTCATTCTTTTTACCCAGGCTGGAGTGCAATGGCGCGATCTTGGCTCACCGCAACCTCCGCCTCCTGGGTTCAAGCAATTCTCCTGCCTCAGCCTCCTGAGTAGCTGGGACTACAGGCGTGCGCCACCATGCCCAGCTAATTTTTGTATTTTTAGTAGAGACGGGGTTTCACCATGTTGACCAGGATGTTCTCGATCTCTTGACCTCGTGATCCACCCGCCTCAGCCTCCCAAAGTGCTGGGATTATAGGTGTGAGCCACCGCGGCCAGCCCATATTTTTATTTTTAATAGAGATGGGGTTTCATCATATTGGCCAGGTTGCTCTCAAACTCCTGGCCTTGTGATCCACCTGCCTAGGCCTCCCAAAGTGCTGCTGGATTACAGGCATGAACCACCAGGCAGTCTTTTTTTTTTTTTTTTTTTTGAAACAGAATCTCGCTATGTTGCCCAGCCTGTCTTGAACTCCTGGATGCAAGCAATCCTTCTGCCTCAGTCTCCCAAAGTTCTGGGGTTACAGGCATGAGCCACTTCCCCCAGCCTGTCTCTCACACTTTCAGCATCCTCTCAACCTCCTCTCTACCAACACCAAACCAGGAAGATCATCCCACTGGGTGAGCGTGAAGCCTAGGCGGAAGGTCCCAGCCATGGCTCAGTGCACAGTCCTTCCCCTTAACTCTGGTTCTCCATCACATCAAGATCGCCTGTGGGAGACTGTAAAAGTGCTCATGCTCAGGCTGCACCCCGTCTGCATTTCAAAGCTTCCTTGGTGCAGCCAAAGTCAGCACCATGCTTTAGCTCTGGTCCCACCACCAAGACTTACGAACACACTCCCCTCCTCTCCCCAGAGGAAACAGGCCAGAGCTCAAATCCAGAGCACTGCAGCGTTCCTGCTTAGAAAGGGTGATATACTCTGTCCCTCAGGAAGGAAAACAGAGTGGTTCGGTCCCCAGAACCTGACACTGCACCACCGCTGGCCAGGGCCACAGAGACAGAGACCGAGAGAGGATGGGCACAAATGGGTCCCACTCCTGACTGTGAGGACAGCAGTGCCGGGGACCTGAGTGATGGGAAGTGGAAGCTATTGAGAGGATTTCAAGGATTTCAAGGAAACTTCAAAAGCTGTCAATGAGATAGGTGAAGCCCTCATGGTGTTCAGGCAACCGAACAGGAGTGCAGGAGAAGAATGAACAGGAGGGACCTGGGGCTCAGCTATAGGCATCCTGCCCACCCCACCCCAGCTCTGAGGTTTCCCCTTGGCCTGAGCTGCGTACACTGGAGCTGCTATCCAGAGGCCTGCTGTTCTGATTTTCCTGCCGGGCAACCTGAGGACCAAGGTGGGAGTGGCGGGCAGAAACTAGAGGCCTGTATTCTTCCTGTTTTACTCACCCATTCATTTATCCACATATTTGCTTATCAGACACTAGCCTAAAAAATTTCAGGAGATGGGCTGTTTGGGTCCTCTCAAACCAAAGGAGGTAGGAGCCTCCTTTGGCCAAGGCAAGGTATTTCTTGAAAGTCCCTGGTTTTTTTGTTTTGTTTTATTTCTTGGTTTTTGGTTTCTTTTTTGTTTGTTTGTTCTTTTGTTTGTTTTGAGATAGAGTTTTGCTCTTATTGCCCAGGCTGGAGTGCAACGGCACAATCTTGGCTCACTGCAACCTCCACCTCCCAGGTTCAAGCGATTCTTCTACCTCAGCCTCTCAAGTAGCTGGGATTACAGGCATGCACCACCATGCCTGGCTAATTTTTTGTATTTTTAGTAGACACAGGGTTTCTCCATGTTGGACAGGCTGGTCTTGAACTCCCTGCCTCAGGTGATACACGTGCCTTGGCCACCCAAAGTCCTGGGATTACAGGTGTGAGCCACCGCACCTGGCTAAAGTCCCTGTTGAAAAGTGACCATCAGGCCAGATGTGGTGGCTCATGCCTGTAATCCCAGCACTTTGGGAGGCTAAGACGGGCAGATCACCTAAAATCAGGAGTTTGAGATCAGCCTGGCCATGGTGAGACCCCATGTCTACTAAAAATACAAAAATTAGCCAGGTGTGGTCGTGGGCACCTGTAATCTCAGCTACTCGGGAGGCTGAGGCAGGAGAATCATATGAACCCAGGAGGTAGAGGTTGCAGTGAGCCGAGATTGCACCTTTGCACTCCAGCCTGTGTGACAGAGCCAGATCCGTCTCAAAAAAAAGAAAAGTGGCCATCAGTAATCCATCATTAAATCAGCATACTGATGGCTGACTGGGCACATGCTGAGAAGACACTGAGGGAATCGGGTCCCTAATGGCCTCGACTGTACATCAGGGGGAGACAGACAGACAGACAGTCACTTATTCCAATACTGTAACAATAACACTTATGGTGCAAAAAAAAAAAAGACTTACAAATATTAATTTATTTAATCTTCATAAGAACACTATAAAGTAGGTGCCATAATCTCTATTTTTACCAAATGAGGCACAGAGAGGTTAAGAAACATACCAAAGATCACGCCGCAGTGTAACTCTTTTTCCATGCTCCTAACCACCATCCCACACTTCCAGTATAAGATGGAGAACAAGTAAGGCAGTGTGGGCCGGATGCGGTGGCTGATGCCTGTAATTCCAGAACTTTGGGAGGCTGAGGCGGGTGGATCACTTGAGATCAGGAGTTTGAGACCAGCCTGGCCAACATGGTGCAACCCCATCACTACCAAAAAAAAAATACAAAAAAAAATAGCCAAGTATGCTGGCACATGCCTGTAGTCCTAGCTACTCAGGAGGCTGAGGTGGGATAATTGCTTGAACCCAGGAGGCAGAGTTTGCAGTGAGCTGGATCGCACCACTGCACTCCAGTCTGGGTGATAGAGTGAGACACTGTCTCAAAAAAAAAAAAAAGGCAAGAAAAGAAAAATATTTGTTTTTTAAAAAGTGGTCTGGCAGTTTAACAGTCAAGAGACTGTCCTCAGAACAGCAACCAAGCACCTAGTAGGAGGCAAGGTACAAGGAAAAGGGACTGAGGACAGGCACATTTTGAGGGAAACAGGAGCAGAGTCACAGCATTGGTCCCAAGGGTCCCCCAAGTAGGCAGGAGGACACCTGCGGTGGGGAAGGCAGTGGAGGGGAGCTTCCTTACTGCAACATTGCTTGAAATCAGTCTTGTCTCGATGAAAATTTCTGAGTCTCCATTTTGCAGCCCACTCCTCCCAGCCCCAGCCTCTCAGAAAAATCCCCTTTACAAAGGGAGCCCTTTGTGGTCTAGAAAACCCCCCTCAGTCATCCCTTTAAAAACCCATAACTCTTGGGGTTGGACAGAACTGTTGAATATCCTGATAACCCAGAACTTGCCAAAGCATCCCAGGTAGAAGCCACACTGGCGTGCCCCAGCATGGGTACCCACCCCAGCCCCGGCCCCTTTCTTGCTTTCCTGATCCCCGGGACCATGGATCCCATGGTACAGAAGAGAAAGTAGTGACACTTCCATGCCTGGTACAGAAAAGAAAGTAGCACACAGCATTGGTGAACAGACGTGGGCAGGGGGTGGTCCTCTGCAGTCCCCTGGCCTCCATGTCTCATCCCGCCTCACACAGGGATGCAGCCACAGTTCAGGCCATTCCCAGCCTTCTCCATGGTCATGGACTCCATGAAATAATAATTTGTGTGCGGCAGGCTGGGGCAAATGAAAGGGTCTGCTGGAGAGCACATGTGGTCAGGGCAGGCGCTGTGGACACTCAGCTGATGGCCCAATGTGTTTCACAGTCACAGCCATTTAGCCCAGCCAGCATGATCAGGCAGCCTGGTTGGGAAGCACTCACTTGCAGAAAGCAACCTGGTTTTGTGAAATGAGGAGCTAAGGGAGGAGCAGGAAGGAATAGGAACCCAACGGATAGTTAACAGCCTGCCTGCCTGGTAATGAGGCTCAGGATCAAGGGCACCCATCAAAGCTGGAAGCCGCAAATACCCAGCTATCAGAGGAGGCTCAGCTGAGGTTAATCACCCACCATAAAAGGAGCCACAGCCCATGGAGAGCAACCTCAGAGGGCAGGTCTCCTCAAAAGTGAGCCGCCCCAAGGCCAGCCCTACCCACCCCATCCCCACCTGCAATGACTCCAACCTTAATGAAATCTGGCCGTGCCCCAACACACCTGTCAGTTTCCTCCTCTGATATTGCAGGGTGTCCCTAACCCGATTCTGGTATTCCTCATTCACCACCACCATCGACAAACATTTTATGATTCTATGCAACTTTCAAGGACTCTGAGGAATTTGGCAGGAGGGAATTTTCAGGAGGGCAGAGGTGCATGATGATAAGCAGGTGTTTTTGAACAGGTGTCTTTGTAGGCATATATCCATATAAACACAAAGCACACGTGTGAGACGGGTTATCTCCCAGCACAAACAGACCCTCATAGGCCCAGCCTCACCCTGTGGGCATACAACCTCTGCCTCTAGCACACACACCCTCTTGCCCTCTCGTCCCTGACACTCTCTCAGGTTCATGTGAGCCCCACCTGCCCTCTCACTTGCATGGCCTGACACACACCAATGTGCATTACTACCTCCCATCCCCGTCTCAGGTACAAGTGTATGTGGACCACCCATCAGAGCCATGTGTACACCACCTTCCTACGCCCATCACACACATACCTATGCACACACAGCTGTATAAACACACATCCAAACCCAAACATACGGTTACACGTTTATTTGTTTTTCTTTTATACAGACGGAGGTCTCACTATGTTGCCCAGGCTGGTCTCAAAATCTTGGCCTCAAGCTGGGTGCAGTGGCTCACACCTGTAATCCCAGCACTTTAGGAGTCTGAGACAAGCTAATCACCTGAAGTCAGGAGTTCAAGACCAGCCTGGTCAACATGGTGAAACCCCATCTCTACAAAAAATACAAAACTTAGCTGGGCATGGTGGTGGGCACCTGTAATCCAGCTACTTGGGAGGCTGAGGCAGCAGAATCACTTGAACCTGGGAGGCAGAGGTTGCAGTGGGCTGAGATTGCGTCATTTTACTCCAGCCTGGGCGACAGAGCAAGACTGTCTCAAAAAAAAAAAAAAATCCTCGCCTCAAGTGATCCTCCCACCTTGGCCTCCCTAAGTGCTATAACTGTCAAAGTTACAGGCGTGAGCCCCGTCTCCCAGCCCCTGTACACATTCTTGATTACAAGTGACTGAAACCCAACTCAAACAGACTTAAGCATAAAAAGATCATTTATTTGCACTCATAATTGAGAAGTTCGAGGGTGCATTTGGCTTTCAGCCTAGCAGATAAGGGGCTCAGAGATATCATCGGGACCAAGAGTCTTTCTCTCCATCTCTTGGGTGTTTTCCTCCATGTCACCTTCGTCCTCCAGCAGGCCATCTCCCTGTTGCAGGAAGGGCGACCACCAAGGGAGCACCTCTTTCCCGATACTTCTGCTGAAGTTCCAGGGCTGACTCTCACTAGGCTGATGTAGGTCACATGCTCATCTCTGAACCAATCCCTGTGGCCAGGGGAATAGAATACTATCATGTTGACTAGATCATGCATCAAGCCCCTGCAGAGGGGTGCTCAGCCTCACCCAACCTATTTAGAAAGGGGGCGAAAAAAAACATGATTCACCGAAAGACCAGGAAGAAATGCTGGACCGCACTGGCCGTGGTGGCTCACGCCTGTAATCCCAGCACTTAGGGAGGCCAAGGTAGGCGGATCACCTGAGGTCAGGAGGTTGAGACCAGCCTGGCCAACATGGTGAAACCCCATCTCTACTAAAAATACAAAAAAATCAGCTGGACATGGTGGTGCGTGCCTGTAGTCCCAGCTACTTGGGAGGCTGAGGCTGGAGAATCACTTGAACCCGGGAGGCAGAGGCTGCAGTGAGCCGAGATCACACCACTGCACTCCAGCCCAGCCTAGGCAACAGAGCAAGACTCCATCTCAAAAAAAAAAAAAAAAGAAAAGAAAAGAAATGCTGGACAGGCAGAAACAACAGATGTTCACCTACATGCACTAACCAAAATGTACACCAATAAAGACGTGGAAGCAGGGAGGCTGGGTATAAAGATATCAGTGTACACACCAAGCCCTTGTATAAATACAAATTCTATGTGGCCAAAGTCTACCTTCTGTACCTTCTCAACAGAATATTGATTTCAGACCAATAAAGGATTCAGATGTATGCTATAGGACTTCAGAGGAAGGAGAGGGCCCTTAGCAAGCTGAGCTTAGAAAAGTAAGACATAGATGGAAAGATCTGGAAATTCGATGAGTCATTGGACAGGAGCAGGATTTCTACGGAAGAGTATAAAGATTAGGTGGTGGGGAGGAGGGTGGGACTAGGGGTTTCAGAGGCCAGACAGAGCTTCTTCTGTAGGCCACAGGAAGGGAGGAGCAGGAGGATGAGCTTAAAGCAGTGCTTCAGGAAAATTAAGTTGGCTGGGGTGTTTAGGGTAGATGGTAGGGACAGAAACTGGGAGCAGGAGACTAGAAGGGGGGCTACTGTAGAAAGCGGGTTGGGAGGCCTGCGGTGTGGCAGCAGCAGTAGGCTGGAAGATAGGGATGGACTCAAGCTGGAACCAACAGGATGTGGCTTGAGTCTAAGGTGACTCAGTGCACTTCCAGCAGCTCCCTGCTGGACCCTAACATCTTCTGTTCCAGCTAGACTGGTCCATACACTTACCATGAGCCACTGGGCTTAGCATCATGTCATCCAATCAATTTCAGACACAGCTCGTTGGAGACAGAGCAGGTTCCTCCAGTGTCTGTGTCTGGTTCTTTTCTTAGTGCCAACCTCTGCCTGGCATGGTGGTGCACGCCTGTAATCCCAACTTCTTGGGATGCTGAGGCAGGTGAACTGGTTGAACCCAGGAGGTAAAGGTGGCAGTGAGGTGAGCTCGTGCCATGTCACTCCAGCCTGGGCAACAAGAGCAAAACTCCGCTCAAAAAAAAAAAAGAAAAGGCCGGGCACGGTGACTCATGCCTGCAATTCCAGCACTTTGGGAGGCCAAGGCGGGCAGATTGCCTGAGCTCAGGAGTTCAAGACCAGCTTGGCCAACATGGTGAAACCCCATCTCTACTAAAAATATAAAAAATTAGCTGGGTGCAGTGGCTCACACCTATAAACCCAACACTTTAGTAGGCTGAGGCAGGCAGATCACCTGAGGTCAGGAGTTCAAGACCAGGCTGGCCAACCTGGTGAGACCATGTCTCTATTAAAAATACAAAAAACTAGCCAGGCGTGGTGATGCATGCCTGTAATCCCAGCTACTTGGGAGGCTGAGGCAGGAGAATCACTTGAACCTGGGAGGCGGAGGTTTCAGTGAGCCGAGATCGTATCACTGCACTCCAGCCTGGGCAACAGAGGGAGACTCAGTCTCAAAAAAAAAAAAAAAAGGCAAATAGAGTCTGTATCAACTGGGAAGTTCATGAGGAGGGTTCAGGGAGAAGGTCAAGGGGGCTCTACTCTATCGGCTGAGTGGTCAGAGCCTCAGAAACATATGGGCCTAGTGTATGCACTGCATGCGTCATCTTATTTAAATTCATAATGATCCTGCGAGGCAGAGATGGAAAAGTGCCCACGTTCACACAGCTGTGAAGGGAAGAACTGACATCTGAACCCCACCAGACGCCGCGCAGGTGGGACTGCGCCGAGCCTGCCCATGCACGTTCTGCTGCTCCACAGCCATGTGTGAACAAAACCCAAAGGACAGTGGGTGCAACCAAAAGAATTTCGCAGCCACTTCCTAATGGTGTAAAGAGTTCCTTCACCAGCTGAAAATGCAGATAGCAACAACTACCTCAGAAGACTGATACGATCATCAGGTAAGAGAACAGGGCCTAGAATAGCAGGTTTCCAAGGCATGTTAGTTTGACACTCACCAACCTTCCCTGCTTGTCCCCCAGCCTTTCCCAAAGCCTTTCTCCACACTTTCCCCAACCCCTCCCCACCTCAGCCCACCGTCCCCCATGGAACTTGTGTTCACCTGACTTTGATACATTTGCCTTGTGAGAGTTTAAGCTTGTGTTTCCCTGCAT
Organism: Aotus nancymaae; assembly: GCF_030222135.1. Lineage (NCBI taxonomy): Eukaryota > Metazoa > Chordata > Mammalia > Primates > Aotidae > Aotus > Aotus nancymaae. The sequence continues at coordinate 36,708,287 of NW_026988428.1, forward strand.
GAAAGAGCCTCCTTGCAGAACGGAGCAGTGCCTCATGTCTCTGCCCAGGCTAGGTTGTCAGGTGGGAAAAGTGCTAGCTCAGCAGGGTCAAGGGTAACTAGAAGGAGGTGGCAATTGGGCCTATAAGGAGGAGCTTATAGGATAGCAATAAAGAAATGGCATGTAAAAATCTGCCATTATGCAAAACAGAAGCTTGCAAATCCTACTCCTAGCGAGCTAGCCATGCAAAAGGAGCCTTGCCTACTGAGGCCCACTTGCTTTCCCCAACTCTCAACCCAGAGCAGTAATAGTAATTGGGGTTAGGAACAATGGTGATCATGATGGTTTTCATTTTCTGGGTTCCTACCAAGTGTCAAAGTGTCAGATCTCCTACACACACACACACACACACACGCACACACTATATATATGTATATGTATATATATATATATATATATATATAAACATATTTTAGACAGAGTCTTGCTGAATCTTGCTTTGTTACCCAGGCTGGAGTGCAGTGGCACAATCTCGGCTCACTGCAACCTCTGTCTCTCGGGTTCAAGCAATTCTTCTGACTCAGCCTCCCAAGCTGGGACTACAGGTATGCACCATCATGCCCAGCTAATTTTTTTGTTTTGTTTTGTTTTTTGTTTTTTTGTTCTTTTTTTTTGAGACAAAGTCTGGCTCTTGTCCACCAGGCTGGAGTTCAACGGCACAATCTCGGCTCACTGCAACCTCCGCCTCCCGGTTTCAAGCAATTCTCCTGCCTCAGCCTCCTGAGTAGCTGGGATTACAGGTAACTGCCAAACATGCCCGGCTAATTTTTGTATTTTTTGTAGAGACAGGGTTTTGCCATGTTGGTCAGGCTGGTCTGGAACTCCCAACCTCAGGTGATCCACCTACCTCAGCCTCCCAACGTGCTGGGATTACAGGCGTGAGCTACCACGCCTGGCAAATTTTTGTATTTTTAGTAGAGATGGGGTGTCACCATATTGGCCAGGCTGGTCTCGAGCTCCTGACCTTGTGATCTGCCCACCTCAGCCTCCCAAAGTGCTGAGATTACAGACATGAGCCACCGTGCCAAGACTTTTTTTTTTCTTTGAGATGGAGTCTTGTTTTGTCACCCAGGGTTGAATGCAGTGGCACAATCTCGGCTCACTGCAACATCTTCCTCCTGAGTTCAAGTGATTCTCCTGTCTCAGCCTCCCGAGTAGCTGGAATTACAGGCACACACCATGACACCCATCTAATTTTTTATTTTTAGTAGAGACAGGGTTTCACCATGTTGGCCAGGATGATCTTCATCTCCTGACCTCAGGTGATCCGCCTGCCTCAGCCTCCCAAAATGCTGCGATTACAGGCGTGAATCATCGTTCTCCGCCACGTATATTATTTTTTAAATTTTATCGTTATTATTATTATTTTGGAGAGGGAGTCTTGCTCTGTTGCCCAGGCTGGAGTGCAGTGGTGTGATCTCGGCTCACTGCAACCTCTGCCTCCTAGGTTGAAGCGATTCTCCTGCCTCAGCCTCCTAAGTAGCTGGGATTACAGGTGCCTGCCACCATGGGGGGCTAATTTTTTTATTTTAGTAGAGACAGGGTTTCACTATGTAGGTCAAGTTGGTCTCGAACTCCTGACCTCAAATGATCCGCCAGCCTCAGCCTTCCAAAGTTCTCGGATCAGCCACCATGCCTGGCCTATTTTACTTTATTTTAAGGCGGGATCTTGATCTGTCCCCTAAGCTGCAATGCAGTGGCACGATCTTGGCTGACTGCAACCTTCGCCTCCCAGGTTCTCAAGCAATTCTCCTGCCTCAGCTTCCCAAGTAGCTGGTACTATAGACACACACCACCATGCCCAGATAATTTTAGTATTTTTAGTAGAGACGGGATTTCACCATGTTGGCCAGGCTGGTTGCGAACTCCTGACCTCAGGTGATCTGCCCACCTTGGCCTCCCAAAGTGCTGGGATTACAGGTGTGAACCACTGCACCCGGCTACATATATTATTTATAATCCTAAACTAATCCATGAGGAAGGTAACATTGTTCCCATCTTACAGACATGGAAGCTAAAGCCCAAGTTCCTTCAGTTAGTGTGACAGTCAGGAATTGAACTCAAGCATGGGCTAATTTCAAAGACTGACCGTTCTGTTTTGAGTTTTGCTGTGTTATAGTCAGTATCCAATTATCTCCATTAAGAGATGCAATAATGTCAATAACTCAAAAGGAAAGATTCAAAATATGTTTATTATTTTATTCAGCAATCCAAAAGAGCTATATTATATTTATTCGTTGAGCATCTGTACTACCTCTCCTACAGTAAGGATTCTGGCAGACTTGGGGGACTCTCCACATCAAAATGGACAGCCCCGTGAGGGCAGAGACCTTGACTATGCTGTTGACTGTCACATCCGCAGAATTAGAAAGGCATCTCACAGGCACTCCACCAAAATAGGATGAATGAATTCACAAATGGCTGACCCAGCCTGCCAGGTCAGCCTGCGCCCATCTAGGTGTTGTACTGGAGCGAGCGTAGAAAGTCAACACCAAGACATAAGTGTGCCAAATTTCAGGGTCTTTATTGCCGGCGGCCACAGAGGACTCGCATCTCACCAACCCATGACCCGGAGAGGAGGGTGTCAAGACCTTTTATGCCCGTGAACCACCTCGGGGGTGAGGGTGAGGGGCGGGGGGTGGGGGTGAGGGGCTTCAGACATTTCGAGGGCCAGTGGACTTTGGACATTCTGTAAATCACCTCCTGGGCAGAGATGAGGGTGAGGGGCTTCGGACATTCCGATTGTTACTTAAGTGGTTCACAGAAGTCAAGATAAGCGTTAGTTTACACAATGCCTGGGTAGGGTGGAAATTACAGACCTTAGTTACTTATTACAAGTCACAGGGGCCAAGATGGCGTGGGTTTGGACTGCTTGCCTGTCACATTAGGGTTACAGAGAGCAGCTTCAACAGAAAGCTGAGATATGGTTGAGGTATGCAGTTTTGGGGCTTTTACCATGTCACATAGGCACAGTGGCTCACACCTGTAATCCCAGTACTTTAGAAGGCCAAGGGAGGATCGCTTGAGGCCAGGAGTTCAAGACCAGCCTGGACAACACAGCAACATAGCAACATAGCAAGATCCTGTCATGTGTGCATATACATCTGTAACAGAGAAAGTGAGACAGACAGAGAGACTCTAGAGAGCACGCAGCTAAGCTGAAAGATCTGCCACCCGCCACTCTATAACCAACCTGCCTGCACACCATTCCCTGGTCTCTAAGGACTAAGATAACCCCAACCCAATACAATGACCCATTCATGGGCTTTAGGGAAAATCTGCTGACCTGGATGGTGGGAATAGGCTAAGCCTGGGCCAGCCCGGGCCAGTTTAGCCTCAGAGACCTGTTTGTCAAGCTCCCATGGCAACACAGCTAATTGTGTGTTTATGCATTCCCTACAGAACTCCAGGCAGAGGCCTCTATTCCCCAAGGCCACACTCTACCTTCTGTCTCCTTCCTTGCCTCCCCAGGTTTCCTGGGTGACCATCCAGACAACATTAAGAGAAGCTTGAGTAGCAAAAGTAGCCTCCAGAACATGGAAGGCAGAGGCGGGAAAGCCTCCCCAAGGGAGAGGACCAGTACTTCTTGCTCACAATTGTCCAGCTGCAAAAGGCAAACTCCCTAGACCCACAGGCCCATGGCTTCCATGGCTCCCACATGCCGCCACACCAACCCTCCACCCCTAGGCCCTCAAGGTCTGACCCTATCCTGCTTGGCTGCACAAACTCCCCCTCAGCTACGCAGTGCGAAGGCCCAGGGCCCCTCCTCTCTCTCTCTCTGTGTCCCTCCAGCCTGGCTCTACCCACAAAGACTTCCTTCAGGAAGCCCTCCCAGATGGACTATTCCTCCCAGGCTTCTCCCTCCAGCCCTCCAGCCTGGAGCCTCTGATTGTGCATCCCCAGCTCTGGCCTGATCTCTGAGAGCTGGGCATGAGTTCGGCTATCCCCAATGGCCTAGGAGTTTCCTTAAGGTGGTATTTAAAGCTTTTAATTCATACAGAAACTATACAATAAGCATTATCTGCATTTTAGAGTGGAGGAAACTGAGCCTCAGGGTTAAAAGCAATGTGCACTGCTGGGCACTGGGCTCACACCTGCAATCGCAGCACTTTGGAAGGTCAAAGTGGGAGGATGGCTGACTTGAGGCCAGGAGTTTAAGACTAGCCTGGACAACATAGCAAGATCCTGTCTCTACCAAAAAAAAAAAAAAAATCATTCTAATTATCCAGCAGAGTGGTGCACACCTGTAGTTCCAGCTACTTGGGAGGCTGAGGCGGGAGGATAACTGGAGCCCAAGAGTTTGAGGCTGTAGTGTACCATGATTGCACCTGTGAGTAACAATAGCACTGGGTGACAGAGTGAGACCCTGCCTCTAAAAAAGAAAGTAGCAAATGGGGGCTGGGTGTGGTGGGTGGCTTACGCCTTGGCTCAGGCTGAGCCACCACGCCCAACCAAAAGCATTATACTTAAAATCATACTTGGATTGGGCTCTCAGCTTTTTCTCATATGTGAAATAAATTAGATCAAGGCTGCAGTGAACTGTGACAGGCCACTGCATTCCAGCCTGGGCGACAGACCCAGACCCTGTCTCAAAAAAATAAATAGATAAAAATTTTAAAATAAAATAAATTATACGATAATAATGTTTGTAAAGATAATTGCTTGTATTATGTCTACTGTGATAGGAAAAGACCACGTGCTCTTCTCCAAGAATTTACCTTTCTTCTAGCTTTCGTCTCCCTCCCCTAGGCTAAAGGGCTCCTGAGTGAAACCCACCCCCAGCTGGACTCCGTAGCCTGCGGCAACAGCCGCAGAGGAGCATCCGCTCCTTAACTAAGCACTGAAAGGAAGGGAAAGGGTAGACTGAAGGAAGAACTTACTAATTCAAGGAGACGCTGGAGCAGAAATGAGTGACTAGGGATGGGGAGGATGCCTCTGTGGAAAAGGAACGGGCTAGCTCCCCTTCTCACTGGTCCCAGACCTGATCAGGCCTGCCCCAAAGCCAAGAAAAAGATGGCAACCTCACTGGGGCAAGGCCAGGATGATGGAGGGGATACCGTCAGGGGAGGAGGTGCTGAGCAGGTTTCTGAAAATGATGCACTCAGACAGCTCACTATTTCCTGTAGTAATTCCTGGAAAAGACTGAGCAAGACAAGGTCAGGCCCAGCAGGAATGCAGCTGGAGGAGGTGTATATGCAATAGTCTTCCCTGAGAGATCCTATCCAGAGCCATAAACCTTATCTCCCTCCTCTGCAGAGCTGGGATAGTTATCTCTGGCTCCCAGGGGCTCAGGCTGAGTCAGGGCTGCAGGTTGGGAGAGATTGTGGGCCGGGAAGCATACCTAAGACCGCGGGGCCATTCAGCATTTGGGTATGAATGGTGCCATTTAGGGTCAGAAATGGTGCATCATTCTCAGAAACCCGCTCAACACCTCCTCCCCTGCAGGTATCCCCCTCCATCATCCTGGCCTTGCCCCCTTGAGACCTGAAGTGTGGTACATCCAGGAATGACGCTGGAGCAAAAAGGATCTCTTTGGCAGAGGTGGGTTCAAAGAGTTAGATCAGGATGATTTATCTTCACGAAAGCTAAAGGCCTCAGATTCCTACCAGCCAGCCCCAGGCCAGAAATTTCCCCTTCCAGGAAAGTTGGGCCCCAGGCCTGGCAATACTATTACCTCAATTACCCCTCTGTTCCTGAGTTCTAGGGTCTATGCACAGTTCTTAATGGGATCCAATAGTTTCTTTCTGTCTTCCAGCCCTCTATCTTAGAGCACAGGAGGTGGAGCCAGCCGACAAATGGACCCAGGTTCCAGTTCCGAGGCTGCCTTCCTCTCCCCGTCCCAGCCCAGGACTCTGAGCTGGGCCCCGGGTAGGGGAGGAAGGAGGAGAAAGGAGGCAGTGTTCTCTTGTTCTCTGTGTCCCTGAGAAATTCCCCACCTCCCTGGCAAGCTCCCTCCTAGCAGGCCGGTGAGAGCTGCCCTGGAGACAGGCTGGTGTGAGAGGCTCCCTCTGCAGAGTGGAAGGGGGTGACATCATTGCCTGCCCTAAGCCTCCTAGACACGTACACACTCTCCCTCTGCCTGGTGCGCCCCTGCCCCCCACCACCTCTCCTGCTCACTCAGGTATCCTCTCCACTGCCCAGCCAGATTGATCTTTTACAAACACTGCTTTGATCCTGTCACTCCCCAGCTCAGAGCTTCCCGTTGCCTTCAGAATAAAGGTCAAATTCCTCATCTGGTGGCTGAGGCTTACCCTTCCCCACCTGGAACTAGCTTCCCTCCCCACCCCACCCCCAGGGCTGTGCCCTCCTCTCCTGAAGCACCTCCTTGTCATCTGCACCTGTTGAAACCTTACCCTTCCTGCAAGCCCTGGCTCCAGCTCACCCCATTCATTCCCCAAACATTTGCTGAATGAAAATCATGCATCAGGCACCTCCCCATGAAGCCTGCCCCAATCACCTCTGCCAGAAGTGGCCACTCCTATAGAGACCCCAAGAACAGGGCTTTGTTACACCCCTGGGCTGGGTTACACTTGCTGTGGGCATGTCTGAGCGCCCCTCCCTGATTGTAAACCTGATCCACAGTCATTTAACAGGCATTGAACATTCACGATTAATGAGGCATTCTCCATATTTGTCTCATTTGACCCTCACAAGGACTTTGGGAATTCAGTATTCTCATCCTTATTTACAGATGAGGAATCCAAGGCTCTGAGAAGAAATATGCCCAGCAAGTTGTAGTCAGGGCTCAAACCAGAGTCCTGGACCCTAAGTTCAGGGCCCAGACATCAATCAGCCCTAAGGCGTCTTCCTCAAAAGTAGGGGCATGTCAGCAAGTCGTGGTGGCTCACAACTGTAATGCCAGCACTTTGGGAGGCTGAGAAGGGTGGATCACCTGAGGTCGGGAGTTCAAGACCAGCCTGACCAACACGGAGAAACCCTGTTCCTACTAAAAATACAAAAATTAGCCAGGTGTAGTGGTGGGCACCTGTAATCCCAGCTACGCAGGAGACTGAGGCAGGAGAATTGCTTGAATCTGGGAGGTGGAGGTTTCAGTGAGCCGAGACCATGCCATTGCCCCCCAGCCTGGCAACACGAGAGAAACTAAAAAAAAAACAGTGAGGGCATGTCTTACATATGTTTCTGCTTCCCTCCACACCCAGCACAGGAACTTGTTTAATTCACTGAATGAATGAGTGAATGAATGAATTATTCAATTATATTCCATGAGTCCTCTTCTCTACTCTCACCCTTTCTCCTCTCTCCCACATTGCCTTTTTCCTATCTTCTGTCCCCTACCCTGGACCCCAAGGATTCCCCCAAGGGAGGAAAGGAGTTCATGGATACAAGGGAAGGGAGCTAAGTCTCAGGAGGGCATCCACATCCTGGGCACAGTCCAGGGAGGCTATTCAGGACAGGAAGTTCGCTTCCGCTTCGCCACCACTCAGTTTGATAGACCCAGGAGAGTCCCAACCCTTATCTCCACCCCTCCCCAACTCCAAAAGGACGTAGGTGGGCCCGAGGGAGCAGCAGGACAAGCCAGAGAACAGTGAGAGAATGAAGAGGGGCCCAGATTCAGTGACTCACCACCCTTGGGCCTCCCCAGGGAAGGGCTGGGGAGACTGGACATTTGGAATTCCTGCCTGTCCCTAGCAAGACACTTAGGTGTTAGGAGGCTGAATAGGAGGAGGACGAGCTCTGTTTGTCCCAAACGAAGGAGTGGCCATGGCAACAAGACCAGAGCCATTGGGGCTGGGAGCAAAGGTCCTAGCCAGGGGCGGAGTCGTGAGTGCCCGACAGGAGGGCCCTGCTGCTCTCCTCCCAACAGGGTCACTGGCCATACCATGCCACTCAGGCCTTCTCTGACGGAGCACCCCCTTGTGGGCAGAGCTGAACCTGAAATCTGGGGAAGGGTAGTCCTGAGGGGGAAGCCACCCGCTTTACAGATACACACGTTCTTGTCTTCCCCCGCTCCCTCCCGATGTCTTCTCAATTGTGACCAGAGACAGGCAGACTCTAAACAGGCAGTGCTCAGCCGGCACTGTGGCTCACACCTGTAATCCCAGCACTTTGGGAAGCCAAGGTGGGTGATCACCTGAGGTCAGGAGTTCAAGACCAGCCTGGCCAACATGGTGAAACCCCATCTCTACTAAAAACACAAAAAATTAGCTGGGCATGGTGGCAGGTGCCTGTAATCCCAGCTACTTGGAAGGCTGAGGCGAGAGAATCACTTGAACCCAGGAGACAGAGATTCCAGTGAGCTGAGGTCACGCCATTGCACTCCAGCCTGGGCAACAAGAGAGAAACTTCATCTCAAAAACAAAACAAAATAAAAACAAAAAAAGAAAGAGAATCATCCTTGACCCATGTCACACACCCACTACAGCCCTCTCTCTTTGCCTCTACAGCCAATGTTCCCAAGAGGGGAGGCCATACTCATTTGAAATTTTCCCCTCCGCCTACATCCCAGCCCCAGCCACCATCCATGGAAATGACTAGACCAACGATCAACTCCTAGCCAAATTTGGTGGACTCTTTTCAAACCTTTTCTCTTTTCTCTCTCTCTCTTTTTTTTTTTTTTTTTTTGAGATGGAGTCTCATTCTGTTGCCCAGGCTGGAGTGCAGTGGCGCAATCTTGGCTCACTGCAACCTCCACCTCCCAGGTTCAAGCAGATTCTCCTGCCTCAGCCTCCCAAGTAGCTGGGACTACAGGCACATGCCACCATACCAGGCTAATTTTTTTTTTTGTTTTTAGTAGAGACAAGGTTTCACAGTGTTAGCCAGGATGGTCTCGATCTCCTGACCTCATGATCTGCCCACCTCAGTCTCCCAAAGTGCTGGGATTACAGGCGTGAGCCACCACGCCCAGCGCCTCCTCCTTTCTTAAAAGTCCATTCCCTTGGCCTCCTGACATTGCCTTCTGCATGTCTTGCTATCTCTCTGGCCACTCCTTTCCAGTCTTGTTTCTTGAATCCTTTTTATCTACTCACCACTTATACCTGTAGTCCTTAATCTTCTTGGTGGGCTGTGCAACCCTTTGAGACTCTAATGCAGAATCACAGATTGCTGGCATCTCCCATACAGCTCAAGGGGCACATGCACTCATGAAAACCACCCACAGAAGCCAGATTAAGAGCCTTGGCCTTGAGTGTTAGGATCCCACCTCCCTGCCTCCACCTCTTCTGACCAATTCCCATCCACTCTTAAGGATGAAGACTCCCAGATCAGCATCTCCAGACTCTTCAGAGCTACAGACCCATGTTTCCAATTGCTGCCTGGATGTCCCGCCCAAGCCTCAAACTCACAGGTTCCAAACTCAAGTCATTATCCAATGCCATCCTCCAGGCCTCACTTCCTTTCATAATTCCTGCCTGGTGGGCATCACTGCCTCCAAAGCTAGAAGCCTGGAATCAGCGAAAGCGCTGAGGATGGTACTAGAACCTCTCTCACAGGGTTGCTGTGTTAAATAATGTGTTATGTGTAAAGCACATAGAATGGTGCCTGATACATCACAGATGCTCAGTAAGTGTTAGTTATTGTTATTACTGATATTGCTGCTTCTTTCCCCTGGCATCCAATTAGACACCAAGAACTGCCGATTCTTTTTTTTTTTTTTTTTGAGATGGAGTTTTACTCTTATTGCCCAGGCTGGAGTGCAATGGTGCGATCTCGGCTCACCACAACCTCCGCCTCCCAGGTTCAAGCGATTCTCCTGCCTCAGCCTCCTGAGTAGCTGGGATTACAGACATGTGCCACCGTACCTGGCTCATTTTGAATTTTTAGTAGAGATGTTGAGCCACTGCACCTGGCCGCCAATTCTATCTTCTAAACTTCCCTTTTTAAATTTTTTTTTTTTTTTTTTTGAGGCAAGGTCTTGCTCTGCCACCCAGGCTGAAGTGCAGTGTCACAATCACAGCTCACTGTGGCTTACACCTCCTGGGCTCAAGCAATCTTCCCACCTCAGCCTCCTGAGTAGCTGAGACTACAGGCATGCACCACCACACCTGGCTAATATTTTTATTTTTTGTAGAGACAGCACCTCCACCCCTGAAGGTATCCCCTCCATCATCCTGGCCTTGCCCCAGTGAGGTCTGCACGCCATCTTTTTCTTGGCTTCGGAGCAGGCCTGATCAGGTCTGGGACCAGTGAGAAGGGGAGCTAGCCCTGTTCCTTTTCCACAGAAGCATCCTCCCCATCTCTAGTCACTCATTTCTGCTCCAGCGTCTCCTTGAATTAGTAAGTTCTTCCTTCAGTCTACCCTTTCCCTTCCTTTCAGTGCTTAGTTAAGGAGCGAATGCTCCTCTGTTTGGTGGCTGTTGCCAGGCTGGCCTTGAGCTCCTGGGCTCAAGCCGTCCTCCCACCTTGGCCTCCCAAAGTGCTGGCATTACAGGCATGAAACTCTGTACCCAGCCCCTAAATTTCCTTTGAATCTACTTTCTTCCTTATATTTCCACTGATTCTCTCTTAGGTTGAGCAGTCATTGCTACTTATCCAGATGATTGCAGTAATCCACTCTTGTCTTTTCAAATCTTTCCAAGACATCCAGCTAAAATGGTCTTGTCAAAATGCAATTCTGATCATGAAGCTTCCCCACTTCAAGCTTCAGTGTGTACGAAGATTCTAAAATAGATTCCTTCAGCTTTTGGTACTTTCCCAGCAAACTTGTTATAAATAGAGATCCCGCCCCAATCCCAGAGAGTATTCATCTGCAGGTCTGTGATGATATTGGGCACCTGCACTCATGACATGTTCCCTAGCATAGCTGGTGCACAACAAAGTTGAAAAGCAAGGCAGTGCAAATGCTTCAAGGCCTACAAGACTCTTCTTTTCTTTTCTCTTTTTTTTTTTTTTTCTAGATGGAGTCTCACTCTGTTGCCAGGCTGACACAGGAGAATCGCTTCAACCTGGGAAGCAGAGGTTGCAGTGAGCCGAGATCGCACCATTGCCCTCCAGACTGGGCGACAGAGCAAGACTCCATCTCAAAAAAAAAAAAGAAAAGAAAATCGCATGTGCAAAGCCCTGGGTAAACAGGAATATGACATGTTCCAGGAACAGAATGAAGGCCAGTGTAGCCAGATCACGAGGGAGAAAGATACAGGAGACAGGAGAGGCAGGGAGGACCCAAGCTTGACAAGCCTTGTCAGCCACTCTAAGGTGTTGGGTCTTCGCCCTAAGAATTATAGGACTTAACTAGACCTAATTAGATTTAGGGAGGGTGACTTAATTTGTGTTTTCCTTTTTTTAAAGTCCTGCCTACTTGCAATGTGGACAGCAGATTAGACCAGATGGATTCAAGGAGACATGTCAGTAAACTAATAGAGCAGGCCAAGCAAGAGCGAATCCAATGATAACTTAGGTGAGGGTGCTGACTGTGGGAATGGAGAGGAGACAAAGATTTAAGTCATCTAGGAGGTTAAATGGGCATGATTTGATAATGGGTTGATGTGCTGGTGGAGAACGGGACATGTCTAGATGACACCTATGATTCTGCCTTAGATGCCTCATTGGTCAATGATGCCATTGACTGAGAAGGGGCAAATTAGAAGAAAGTCATACAAATATCAGACAAAGTGTGCCAGGCACTATGGCTCACATCTGTAATCCCAGCACTTTGCGAGGCTGAGGCGGGCAGATCAAAAGGCCAGGAGTTCGAGACCAGCTTGGCCAACATACTTAAAATACAAAAATTAGTCAGGCATGGTTGTGCACCCCTGTAATCCTAGCTACTCAGGAGGGTGAGGCGGGAGAATCACTTGAACCCAGGAGCCAGAGGTTGTAGTGAGCCAAGATCGTACCTCTGCACTCCAGCCTGGGTAACAGAGTGAGACCCCGTCTCAAAACTAAAACAAAATAATATCAGACAAAGTAGACTTCAAAACAAGGAATATACCTGGGACAAAGGATAAAGGGGCCTGGTCACTCACGTCTGTAATCCCAAATCTTTGGGAGGCCGAGGCAGATGAATCACCTAAGTTTAGGAGTTCAAAACCAGCCTGCCCAACATGGTAAAACCCTGTCTCTACTAAAAATACAAAAAATTAGCTGGGCAGTGCAGGTGCCTGTAATCCCAGCTACTCAAGAAGCTGAGGCAGGAGAATTGCTTGAACCCAGGAGGCAGAGATTGCAGTGAGCTGAGTTCATGCTATTGTCCTCCAGCCTGGGCGAGAGAGCGAGATTCTGTCTCAACAACAACAAAAAAAGGCCGGGCACAGTGGCTCACGCCTGTAATCCCAGCACTTTGGGAGGCCAAGACAGGCGGATCACAAGGTCATCACAAGGTCAAGAGTTGGAGACCAGCCTGGCCAATATGGTGAAACCTCGTCTCTACTAAAAATACAAAAATTAGCCAGGCATGGTGGCGGGCACCTGTAGTCCCAGCTACTCAGAAGGCTGAGGCAGAAGAATTGTTTGAACCTGGGAGGCATAGGTTGCAGTGAGTGGAGATCGTGCCACTGAACTGCAGTCTGGGCAACAGAGCAAGACTCCAACTCAAAAACAAACAAACAAAAAAAAAGAAAAACCCTTAGTGACCTTGAGTTAGGCAAAGATTTCTGAAATAGAACACAAAAAATGCAAACCATACAAAAACTTTCATAATGAATTTTTTTTCTTTTTTCTTTTTCTTTTTCTTTTCTTTTTTTTTTTTTTGAGACAGAAACTTGCTTTGTCTCCCAGGCTGGAGTGCAGTGACGCGATCTCAGCTCACCACAACCTTCATCTCTCAGGTTCAAGCGATTCTCCTGCCTCAGCCTCCCAAGTAGCTGGAATTACAGGCACCTGCCACCACACCCGGCTCATTTTTGTATTTTTAATAGAGACAGGGTTCCACCATGTTGGTCAGGCTGGTCTTGAACCATTGACCTCGTGATCAGCCCACCTTGGCCTCCCAAAGTGCTGGGAGTTCAGGTGTGAGCCACCACGCCCAGCCTTTTTTTTTTTTTTCCTTTTAGAGACACATTCTTGTTCTGTCACCCAGGCTGGAGTACAGTGGTGTGATCACAGCTCCATGTAACCTTCAACTCCTGGCCTCAAGCAATCCTTCTGCCTGTGCCTCCCAACAGCCGGAATTACAGGTCTGAGTCACCACACCCACCCCATAATGGAATTTTAGCAAAATTAAAAACTTCATCGCTTCTAACAACATTGTTAAGAAAATACAAAGATAAAGATAAGCCACAGATTGGGCAAAAATATTTGCAAAACACATGAATTCAAATGAACCACAGGCCAAAATGTGAAACCGAAAACCATAAAAATTCTAGATAAAAACAGAAAATCTTTGTAAACTTGAGATAGGCAAAGACTTCTTCTGATCATTGCAGCCTTGCTCTTCTGTGCTCAAGCAATCCCCCTGCCTCAGTCTGCCATGCCTGTAATCCTAGCACTTTTGAAGCTGAGAGTACATGTACACACCATCACACCAAGCTATTATTTTGTGTTTTGTAGAAGTGGGGTCTCACTATGTTGCAGAGCTGGATTTTTTAAATACAGCATCAAAGCATAATCCATAAAATAAAAACCTGATAAACAGCTTTGTCGCAATTAAGAACTTCTCTTCAAAAGACATTAAGAGAATGAAAACATAGCCACAGACTGGGAGAAAATTGTTGCAAATTACATGAGGAAGAACTTGAATCCAAATGTATTTTCAAAACCCTCAACATTCAATAATAAAAAGAAGACAACCCGATTTTTTAAATGGGCAAAAGATCTGAACAGATACTTCATCAAAAAAGAGATACAGATGTGGCCAGGCGTGGTAACTCACGCCTGTAATTCCAGCACTTTGGGAGGCTAAGGCAGGAGTATTGCCTGAGCTTAGGAGTTCAAGACCAGCCTGGGCAACATGGCAAACCCCGTCTCTACAAAATACATGAAAATTAGCCAGGCATGGTGGCATGTGCCTATAATTCCAGCTACTCTGGAGGCTGAGGTATGAGAATCACTTGAACCTGGGAAGCAGAGGTTACAGTGAGCCAAGATTGCACCACTGTACTCCAGGCTGGGTGAAGGAGTGAAACTCTGTCTCAGAAGAAAAAAGGCAGAGCACAGTGTCTCACACCTGTAATCCCAGCACTTTGGGAGGCCAAGGTGGGCAGATCACCTGAGGTCGGAAGTTCGAGACCAGCCTGGCCAAGCTGGTGAAACCCTGTCTCTATTAAAAATACAAAAAAAAAAAAAAATTAGCCGGGTGTGGTTGGCGCCAGCCTGTAATCTCAGCTACTTGGGAGGCTGAGGCATGAGAATTGCTTAAGTCCAGGAGGCAGAGGTTGCAGTGAGCTGAGATCACGCCATTGCACTCCAGACTGGGCAAAAAGAGCAAAACTCCGTCTCAAAAAAAAAAAAAAAAAGAAAAAGAAAGTTGTAAAAAATAAAGAAATACAGATGGCAAATAAGCACATGAAAAGATGCCCAATATCATTAGTCATTAGGATAATACAAACTAAAACCATAAGATACCAGTACACACCAAAAGTGCTAGGATTACAGGCATGAACCACTGTACCCAGCCTAATTTTTTTTGTTTTAATTACAGGCCAAGCACAGTGGCTTATGCCTGTAACCCAGCATTTTGGGGGGCTGAAGCAGAAGGATCACTTGAGCCCAGTAGTTCTAGACAAGCCTAGGCAACAAAGGAAGACTCCCCTCTCTACAAAAGAATTTTAAAAATTAGCCAGGTGTAGTGGTAGGGGCCTGCAGTCCTAGGTCCTGAGGAGGCTGAAGTAGGAGTATCACTTGAGTGCAGGAGTTCCAGGCTATAGTAAGCTACGATGGAACCACTACACTCCAACCTGGGTGACAGAGCAAAACCCTATCTCTAAAAAAAAGTTTAAAAAAAAAAAAAAAAGACAACAGAGTGTTGATGAGGATGCAGAGCACCATGTTACTCAGGGGGTGCAAAATGGCATGGCTGCTTTGGAGAACAATTTGGCAGTTTCTTAGAAGGATAAACTTGGCCAGGCATGGTGGCTTACACCTGTAATTCCAGCACTTTGGGAGGCCGAGGCGGGCAGATCACCTGAGGTCAGGAGTTCTAGACCAGCCTGGCCAACATGATGAAACCCTGCTCCACTAAAAATACAAAAATTAGCCGGGTGTGGTGGCTCGCGCCTGTTATCCCACATACTTAGGAGGCTGAGGCAGAAGAATCACTTGAACCTGGGAGGTGGGGGTTGCAGTGAGCCGAGATCACGCCACTGCACTCCAGCCTGGGCAACAGAGTGAGACTCCATCTCAAAAAAAGAAAAAGGATAAACTTATACGTATCATACATCCCAGCATCCCATTCTTGGGTATTTTATCCAAATGAAAACATATATCCAGCCAGGTGCCATGGCTCACACCTATAATCCCGCACTTTGGGAGGCTAAGGCAGGCAGATCACTTAAACTCAGTAGTTTGAGACCAGCGTGGCCAACATGGCAAAACCCTGTCTCTACTAAAAAATATAAAAGTTAGCCAGGTATGGTGGCATACACCTGCAATTCCAGCTACTTGGGAGGCTGAGACACGAGAATAGCTTGAACCCTGGAGGCAGAGGTTGCAGTGAGCCAAGATCAGGCCATGGAACTCCAGCCTGAGTCACAGAGGGAGACTACATCTCAAAAAAAAAAAGAAAAGGGTCAGGCACAGTGGCTCACACCTGTAATCCTAGAACTTTGGAAGGCAGAGGCGGGTGGATCACAAGGTCAGGAGTTCAAGCCTGGCCAACATGATGAAACCCCGTCTCTACTAAAAATACAAAAAATTAGCCTGGCATGGTGGCACCGCTTGTAATCCCAGCTACTCAGGAGGCTGAGGCAGAGAATCACTTGAACCCAGGAGGCAGAGGTTGCGGTGAGCAGAGATCATGCCATTGCACTCCAGCCTGGGTGACAGAAGCAAGGCTCCATCTCAAAATCAATCAATCAATAAAGGAAGTAAACATATTTCCAAACAAAGACAAACAGCTTTATTCATAATTGCTAAAAATGAGCTAAGCACTGTGACTCACACCTGTAGTTCCAGCACTCTGGAAGGCCTAGGTGGGAGGATGACTTCGGGTCAGGAGCTCAGGCCAGGAATTCAAGACCAGCCTGGGCAACATATTGAGACCTTCATTGGAAAGAAAGAAAAGAAAAGAAAAGAAAGAAAGAGAGAAAGAAGGAAAGAAAGGGTCGAGGGAGGGAAGGAAGGAAGGAAGGAAAGGAGGAAGGAAGGAAAGGAGGAAGGAAGGAAGGGGAAAAAGAGAGAAAGAAAAAAGGAAGGAAGGAGGGAAAGAGAGAGAGACAAAGAGAGAAAGAAGGGGGAGGGAGAGAGGGAGGGAGGGAAGGAAGGAAGGAAGGAAAGAAAAAGAGAAAGAAAGACAGACACTAGGAACAACATAAATATTCATCAACTGGTGAATGGATAAACAAACTATGGTAACTCTATGCAATGGGATAGTATGCTGCAGTTAGAAGGAAGGAAAAAATACTGATACCTGCAACAACATAGATGAATCACAAAAGTATCATGTTAAGTGAAAGAAGCCAGAAACAAAAAGCTACACACTGGCCGGGGCATGGTGGTTCATGCCTGTAATCCCAGCACTTTGGGAGGCCTAGGTGGAAGAATTACCAAGTTCAGGAGTTTGAGACCAGCCTGACCAACATGGTGAAAGTCCGTCTCTACTAAAAATACAAAAACTTAGCCAGACATGGTAGCTTGTGCCTGTAGTCCCATCTACTCGGGAGGCCAAAGCAGAAGAATTGCTTGAACCTGGGAGGTGGAGGTTGCAGTAAACCGAGATCACACCACTGCTCTCCAGGCTGGGCGACAGAGCAAGACTGTCTCAAAAAAAAGAAAAAAAAAGGAAAGAAAGAAAAAAGCTATACACTATATGGTTTAGTTTATACAACATTCTAGGAAAGAAAAAGCTGTAAGGACAGAGAAAATATCAGTGATAACTATAGCTGGGGGTGTGAGGGGGGAGGTGTGGGTGAGCAATGAGCTTCACTATAAAAGAACACAGTGGAAGTTTTTGAGGGGATAAAAATTCTGTATTTTGATTATGGTGGCAGTTCCACAGCTGCATCCATTTGTCAGAACCCATCAAACAGTATATCTGCTGGGCACGGTGGCTCACACCTGTAATCTCAGCACTTTGGAAGGCCAAGGTAGGCGGATCACAAGGTCAGGAGTTGGAAACCAGCCCAAAACCCCGTCTCTACCAAAAATATAAAAATTAGCTGGGCATGGTGACAAGCGCCTGTAATCCTCGCTACTCAAGAGGCTGAGGCAAGAGAATCACTTGAACCCAGGAAGTGAAGTTTGCAGTGAGCCGAGATCGCACCACTGCACTGCAGCCCGGGCAACAGAATGAGACTTGGTCTCAGAAAGAAAACACAAAAAACTGTATACCTAAGAAGGGTCAATGTTACTGTAGGCAAATTGTGCATCATAAATCTAAATTTTTTTAAACGGGAAAAAAACCCAACAGATGCAGGAAGATCATAGGCTCAGCCTTATTTGTGAAAAGCTCAAGGTTTCTTTGAAACCTCCAATTAGGGATAATATCCAGTGACCAGCAGAAGATATGGTTCTGAATCTCAGAGGAGGGGATTCTGGTGGATGCTATAACAAGCCACAGTGCCGGCGGGGTGCAGTGGCTCACACCTGTAATCCCAGCACTTTGGGAGGCCCAGGTGGGTGGATCAGCCAAGGTCAGGAGTTCAAAACCATCCAGCCTGATCAACATGGTAAAACTCCGTCTCTACTAAAAATACAAAAATTAGCCGGGTGTGGTGGTACATGACTGTAATCCCAGCTACTTAGGGGGCCGAGGCAGGAGAATCACTTGAACCTGGGAAGCAGAGGTTGCGGTGAGCCGAGATCACGCCATTGCACTCCAGCCTGGGCAACAAGAACCAAACTCGGTCTAAAAAAAAAAAAAAGCCACAGTGCCAAGCATTCTATTTGGAAAATGCTTACCCTTGGCCCCCAGGGTCCCCTAGCAAGTTTTTACTCATTTTTTGAAGCCCTGCCTGAGCATTCATTCAGTCTCCATGAGGTTCTCCATGACCCCAATCCTTCAGCACCTGGAACGCGAACTCCACAAAAGCAGCAACTGTGTGGCTTTTCTGTGCTGTATTCTCAGATCCTAGACCATGGCTGGCATTAGGTGCCTTACAAAGAGTTGATGAATGAATCAATGAATTCTTCCTTTCTCTGACAGTCCTCTGGAGCTTTTCACAGCACCAATCACACTGTATTTTGTTTGCCCAAATCTGTCCTCTCTAATAATAATCTCCTTGATTATTGTTGTCTAGTTTTATTTATCTTTGTGTTCCCAGGTCCCTGTTGGTGGAAATGAACTGAACAGAGAGACTTAAACCTCTGTGTTGATGATTCTTCCAGAAGGAGGAGGCAAGGGGCACGCATGACAAGCACATGTTCTGCCCCAGCCCCTATCATTCACTCTTAATCCCTTCAACAAACCAATAAGGAAGCTGGAGATCAGAGAAGGTCGCCGACCGGCACCCAACTTGGCCAAGGTCACCTAGCAAGGAAACAAGCAGAGCTGGGATTCAAACCGAGATCTGTCCAACTCCAAAATCTTGTTTCTCCATCCCCTCTTTTCCCAGAGATTCTTAACCCCACAACTTTACCCTGAAATGATATCACCTGCTGCTCTGACTCCAGATTCTGATACCCCCTCTCACCTTCCCCATCTCATGCTCCTGTGCTTTCTCTGCAGCTGCCAACCGCCATGCCACCTCGGTCCCGGGGCTCCTCCTTTTCCAGTTAACTCTTCTGTTTGCCTTTGCTTCCCCACCCAAGGCCCGGCCCTTTCAGCCATGTTTTAAGCCTAGACTTCTTTGCCCCTGAGCTTCCGCCACTCCTGCCTTCTCATCCCTCAGTGAAGCCATCCCAGGATACACAGTGTTTCTCTCCCCATCCCAGGATACACAGTGTTTTTTCTCTCGCCATCCCAGGATACACAGTGTTTCTTGTGTGGCAGGTCACATCATGAAGCTATGCTGTGTGACCGCTGCTGGGATTTCAAGACCATTGACTCACCTCTCATGCCTCATGGTTAGACCACAGAGCTCACCTCATGTGCCACGGTCTCCTCCTGCCTCTGCCCCACACTTCTGATTGGAGAGGCAGGAGCCTAGAGAGGTTATACTCAACACATCCCAGCTCTGCCACCTACTAGGATATCACTTTTCAGCTTGCAGCTTAAATTCACTCCACTACCCCAGAATCTCAAGCAGGATTAATGTTTACTGCTTTGAGCTTCCATTGCTCCCCAAACTCACCCAGGCATAGCACCAACCACACTTTACTGCCATTGTGTGTCTAATTGTTGATCAGCCTTACTAAACTGTCCTATCCTGGCTGGGTAAGATGGCTCACACCTGTAATCCTAGCACTTTGGGAGGCCGAGACGGGTGGATCACAAGGTCAGGAGTTCTAGACCAGCCTGGCCAACATGGGGAAACCGCATCTCTACTAAAAATACAAAATATTAGCTGGGCGTGGTGGCACATGCCTGTAATCCCAGCTGCTCTGGAAGCTGAGGCAGGAGGATCGTTTGGACCCAGGAGGCGGAGGTTGTGATGAGCAGAGATCATGCCATTGCACTCCAGCCTGGGTAACAAAGCAAGACTCCATCTCAAGAAAACAAACAAAACATGTTTTATCCTAAGGGAACCTTTCAACAAAGGATGGCATCCTGATTTCTCCTGTGCTTCTCTGATAAACTGCTTGAAAGAAAAGTCTACATTCTGCCTCCACCTGGTCACTGACCACTCCTCCCTCTCGGTCCTTCACACCCTCAGCTCTGGGCTCCATCGCTCTACTGAAAGTGCTCTTCTTGGCTGGGCACAGTGGCTCAGGCCTGTAATCCCAGCACTTTGGGAGGCCGAGACCAGTGGATCACGAGGTCAGAAATTCGAGACCGGCCTGACCAACATGGTCTACTAAATTCATCTCTACTAAAAATACAAAAAATTAGTCGGGCATGGTGGTGGGCATCTGTAATCACAGCTACTCAGGAGGCTGAGGCAGGAGAATTGCTTGAACCCAGGAGGCAGAGGTTGCAGTAAGCAAAGATCATGCCACTGCACTCCAGCCTGGGTGAGAGAGAGAGAGAAAGAGAAAGAGAGAAGAAAGAGGGAAGGAAGGAAGGAAGGGGTTCTTGTTGTCCTCAGCCTGCTTGATCTCTTTGTGCACCTGGCCCTGTGGACCACTCTTCCTTGAACCTCATTCTCCTTGGCTTTCATGACCCCCTCTCTCTTGGTCTCTTCCTGGGACCTTAGAGATCTAGGCATTCTCTTCTTTCTCCTCTTTTCCCTCTGTCTCTTCTTCTTCTTGCCTCAAGTCCCTCTGTGCTGACTCTGCCCCTTCTTTTTCCCAATCCTTTTCCTTAGGCCACCTCACCTGCAACTGGGTTCCACCCAAATCCTCGAAGGGGATGCTCCAGGTGGGCCTGCTGCTTGTGGCCTGCAGGGTGTTCAGTGCATAGGCACACTCTGCCAGGAGACAAAGAGGAGGCTGCCACTCTGCAATTTGTGTAGAGGCCCTGCAATCCATACCTCCTGCCCCATGCCTCTCTCAAGTTCCAGCCCTGCAGTAGCTGCTCACAGGATAGTTCCCTAAACAACGCTGGCAGACCTGCCCAGCCTAAACCAGGCAAGAGGCTGACAAAGAGCGGGTCGGTTGACTGAATGATCTGGAGACAGGTTCTTGGCCACTCTGCTCTTCCATTCCAGCCCCCTTTTCAAAGACTCAGTCTTGGCCGTGGCTCACACCTGTAATCCCAGCACTTTGGGAGGCCAAGGTGGGCGGATCACAAGGTCAGGAGTTCGAGATCAGCATGGCCAACATGGTGAAACCCTGTGTCTACTAAAATTACAAAAGTTAGCCGGGCACGGTGGTGTGTGCCTGTAGTCCAGCTACTCAGGAAGCTGAGGCAGGAGAATCGCTTGCACCCAGAAGGTGGAGGGCGCAATGAGCCAGGATCGTGTCACTGCACTCCAGCCTGGGTAACAGAGGGAGACTCCATCTCAAAATAATAATAATAATAATAATAAATTAAACAAACAAACAAACAAAAAAAACCAAAGACTCAGTCTTAGCACCCTGCCCTGACCAAGGGTTAGAAGGAAAAAAATAGAGGTGAGCAGTGAGCAGGCTGGAGAGTAGTGAGGGCAAAAGAACAAGGGGGCTGGGAAGAAAAGGAGCAAATGGGGAAAGCAGACAGGAGGGGAGTCAGCTGGCTTCTCACCTGCATGAGGCATGTTTTCTCATTTGGTCCTCATAAAAACTCTCTAAGTGGATGTTACTATTATCCGCATTCTACAGCTGAGGAAAAGACCAAGCTAGTGAAGGCTGCTCAAGATCACTAAGTCAGCAGTGGGGAATACTGTGAAATACTGAAATATTTGATTATTTCATAGAGACAGGGTCTTGTTATACTGCCCAGGCTGGTCTCAAATTCCTGGCCTTAAGCAATTCTCCCACCTCCACCTCCCAAAGTGCTGGGATTACAGGTATGAGCCACCTGGCCGAATCTGGGTCTTTTGACACCAAGTTCCTTGTTCATCCCTTTGCCCTCCCCTAATCTCTGGGCAGATTTGAATGAGGCAATAGGCTGGGGGGTATAGCATTCAGATACTGGGGTTGCACCTGAAGAGAAGCCAACAGCACCAAGGTCAGAAGGGGCAGAGCACATGAGCACGGGCAAGGCCATCCCTGGTGGGAGCTGGGCCAGGGAGCTGAGGGGCCCCTAGAAAGGGCAGGTTCCCCGACTCCTCTGAGCTTCAGCGCCTGGAGGTTCCTGGACAGCCACACACTGCTCAGCTCTGACCCTTAGCCTCTTTCTTTATCCTTGGAGAATAACCTGTTGGGCACAAACCCAGCTGAAGCAATTATACGAAATGTCAGAGCATTCTTTGACTCTCCCACCCCAGAGGGAGAGGGCCTGGCCCAAGCCCTGAGAACCCCTCTCCACCTCCACAGGCAGTGCCAGGGACTGCAAATAAGGTGCTGAAATTCCAGAAGTCTTGAGATCAGACTGGGTCCTGCAAGCAGCCCAGCTGCCACCCGCATCGTCCGCCTGCTCCACAGCTGCCTCTGAAGACTGTACCCTTGCCCCCATCTCCTGGCTCTCTGCAGTCTGACTGCACTTTCTGACCACCCCCGTCGACCTCTCCTAGCACCCCGTGTTAATTAATTACTTAAACCCAAATTATTTACGGAGCTCCCCCTGTGTGCCAGATGCAGGGCTGGGCACAAGGATTCCCATTCCGCCCCAGATTCCTTTTCCTTTGAGTTCCACCCGAGCTCTCCCTTCTATCTCAACAGCTCTACCCCTAACTCAGTAGCCCTGGGATTTCTCCTGCAGGAGGCGCCCCTGCACGGGTGCACCCTCCACTAAGAGTAGCTGAAGGGAGCCCAGGGGAGCCTCCCAGGCGATTCCCTCCTCCCTCCAGCCCGCCCCACCGCAGGGTCTTCTCACTGTCTCCAACACACAGGAGTCACCCTTTGAAGAAGAGGATGGAAATCAGTCTCTCCCTGTTTTGTGTATAGACCCATCTAACACCTCAGTTGCAGTTCCAAACAACTCCCTCCTCCACACTGAGCAAGGAATTTCCAGCCTAAACGATAAAGCAAAGGCGGAAGGACCGCAGACCTTCCAACCCCCCCGCCCCCCCCACCTCGCTTCCAATCCTCTCATCTCCCCACCACCTAGTTTCCCCAAAGCCATCAGCTCTAGCCCTTTATGGAAGAATGTGAAGGGGGAGAATGTGAAGGGGGCGGGAAGAGCTGTCCCTTCCCTATCGGGTCATCAGAGTCTACTCTGAAGTTAAACCTGCCTCGCAGGTTCCCACTCCCCTTCTGCTGGACTCTGGAATGCAGGGCAGACGGTGGGTGGAGAAACATTTCCCCTCCTTCCGGACCCCCCCTCTGCAGAGGCTCTTTACTCTTCGTGTCTTTGTCCTGGGAGCTTCTCACCAGGGGCCCTAAGTTCCACCCTCTCCCGGGACTGTCCTCATAATCACGCCATTCCCCTTTCCACCTTGCTCCCCACCCCCACCCCAGAACCCTAGTGCTGGGAATCTGGGGGCTGAGACCTTCTCCCCAGCTCTCTGAGAGGCTCTCTGACAAAGTGAAAAAGTCCTGAGCCACAGAGGAATCTGGAAGTGGTGAGAAGGGGCAGGCCGGTGCTGGAAGCCCGAGGTCGGTATTTGCCCCATGCTGCAAGAAGTCAGGAATGCGGCCATCGACATCAGCTAAGAGAGATAAGGTCTAGCTGGCAGCTCTCCCTCTCCAGCCCCCACGCTGCACCTCCCCAGGTCCCAGAAGGTTCCTAGCAGTTGGGGTGGGGCAGGGATTAGACAAGAACCTGAGAATGAGCTTGGGGAAAAATTCTAGCATCTGGGTTTGATTGCTGGTAGAATTCAAAGTGCCCCAGGGGTTTTAAGTGACTCAGAGAGACAGACTTCAAACCCCTCAAGCCCAACTTTCAAATTAAATTGACCCTTATATCTGCCCTCCTGGATGTATTGAAGCCTTCCTTACTTCTAAGGAAGGCTCCAATACAAATAATGAGTATTTGTTTGATGAATGAGTGATAATTCACGTTCACAGCCACTGCCACCTGAGGAGATGGACTGGATGGGTCTTACGATTTTCCCTGTACAAGTGAAGAAACTGAAGTCCAGAGTGAGGTGACTTTCCCAAGGTTACAGCTAGCAAAGTACCCAGGCTGGCTGACTTAAAGCTTAGCAATCACAGGAAAAACCAACGTGTTGCTTGTTGAATCCACATACTTCATTATAAAAATCTGCACAGTGTGATGATTCTGGAATCCAGTGGGGGAATGTGAAGGTGAAAGCAGGGGAGACCCCTCGACTGGCACCTCTTACCTCCCAGAGGCCTTGTATGTAAAACCAGTGGGCATTCATTTGTAAGATATTTTGCATGCTGTTTGCCTCCCAGGCTTCAGCAGGCCCTGACCCTCCCCTGGCCAGCTTCCACCCTGACCATCCCTGAGCTGGCTCCCACTGAGCACTGTGTGGCTCTTCCCACCATTAGGTGACAGATTGGGAACAATCCAGGGCGAGGCTCTGCATCTGTGCTGCGTCTCCCATCTGGCAGATCCACTGGCCAGGCTCTGCCAGAGTCCCTTCTCTCCCAGGCCTACCCTTCTGTTTGTCCTCCCCTTCCCCCTCAGCCACTCTATAAGAATCGATAGTTCCACTCCAGAGCAAAGAACACAGCCAAACGTGTCATACCAGGCCCTGCCTGAGAAACGAGCTGCTGGTGCTGACAAACTTGAAGGCCCAACACCTAGGGGTTCCCCCCAACTTCATTCAGCAGGGATGGTCATTCGGCTTCATGGGGCAGGCAGCATGAGAGCCTCCCTACCTCCATCCTTCTCATGCAGATGCTGGGGAGAGTTTCCTGGAGGATGCAGTCCCCTGGGAACAGGCTTGGAATCCAGACAGCCTTACAAGCGGGGACAGGGAAAGGACCAGCCTAGAGAAAAGTCCTAGTAAAGAAGTGAGGGGCACTGGCCCCCAGGTCCTAGGGGTGCCTCTCAGGCCCCGTGCAAGGTGGGACACATTACCACCTCCACGAGAGATTTTGATCTCTTTTGTCACCACCCTTCTCCTCTCCCAGCTCCTAGAACTGGGCCTGGCGTACGGTAGGTTCTGAACACATACTTGGTGAATTGTAAATGCTCAGGATTTGTTTGACCAAGGATGCAGGAAAGGTGATATACAGGTGTGCAGAAGTGAGGACCCGTTCCACTGAGGCAAGGCAAGGGAGTGAGGTCGGCGGAGGGGAGGGAGGTGGAGGGGGCTCACAGACTGGGTTTGTTTTGAGGAGTCTGCACCTATTTGGTGAGTGAATGTGTGTGCATTTGAGAGCACACTGCTGTATGATTCGGGTGTGAGTGTGTGCGACGAAACATGGGCAGGCCGGAGTGTTTGGGAGCCAGGTGCAGCTGGGGTGTGAGTGTGTAAACCAGCAGCGATGAGGCTCGGCACGGCTTCTCCTCCTCTTCTCCAGCTCCCAGCCTTTCTTCCCCGGGACTCCTGGGGCTCCGGGATGCCCCCCAAGATCCCCTCCGCAGGTGGATAACTTGGGCTGCAGGCTGAGGACAGCTAGAGGGACTCACAGGCCATTCCACCCGCACACCACCAGACCCCCAAATTTCAAACCCGCCAGCACCTCCTCCACCTGGGGGAGAAGGGCATAATAACGTCATTTCCTGCCCCGAAAGCAGCCTCGAGGGCCAGCAACACCTGCTGTCCCTGTCCGCGCCCGGTTGGCCACCCCGTTTCTGGGGGGTGAGGGGGGCTTGGCAGGGCAGCGGGGAGGGCGCGGGGGTGGGGCCCGGGGCGGAGAGCACGGCTCCTCCACCGTCCACCTGTGGCTCCGGCTCCCAAGCGGCGGGGCGGGGGCGGGGCCTCACTCTGGATATAACTCGGGTCGCGCGGGCCGCCACCGTCGTCGGCAAAGCCTGAGTCCTGTCCTCTCGCTCTCCTCCCCGGGCAGCATGAGCTTCACCACTCGCTCCACCTTCTCCACCAACTACCGGTCCGTGGGCTCCGTCCGGGTGCCCAGCTACAGCGCCCGGCCGGTCAGCAGCGCGGCCAGCGTCTATGCAGGCGCCGGGGGCTCTGGTTCCCGCATCTCCACGACGCGCCACGCCAGCTTCCGGAGCAGCATGGGGGTCGGGAGCCTGGCCGCGGGGATGGCCGGGGGTCTGGCAGGAGTGGGAGGCATCCAGAACGAGAAGGAGACCATGCAAATCCTGAACGACCGCCTGGCCTCCTACCTGGACAAAGTGAGGAGCCTGGAGACCGAGAACCGGAAGCTGGAGAGCAAAATCCGGGAGCACCTGGAGAAGAAGGGACCCCAGGTCAGAGACTGGGGCCATTACTTCAAGACCATCGAGGACCTGAGGGCTCAGGTAAGGGGAGTGGTGGGAGAGACCTCAACTCCCAGCCATGGCTGATCCTCCAGTTATACACTCCTCTGCCCCTTTCCCTCATTCCATGTCCACCCCAGCCCCTACTCCACCGGGAAATTCCAGGATTTCCAACCAGGTTCCTAGCCACAGGCTACCCAGGAGCAGAAGCTAGGCATGGGAAGGCTCTTCCCCAGGAGAGCAGGGGAAGGGGACAGGGCTGAGAGCTTTACGGAGGAAGTGGACAGCATGGAGGGAGGTGAGGAAAGTCCTGTAAAGAGGAGGAGACACTGGCTTCTGGCCGCGTGGGGACTATTGGAGGGTTAAGCGGATGTGGCTATGGCTGAATCATCTAAGAGTAAACATGAGGCCTTTCTTTGGGTGAGGTCAATCCAGGGTGTAGGGGGCCCAGAGTGAGCAGGTGCACTAGGGAAAAAATGCCAGGAGAGGGTCAGGGAT
Source organism: Aotus nancymaae (assembly GCF_030222135.1). Lineage (NCBI taxonomy): Eukaryota > Metazoa > Chordata > Mammalia > Primates > Aotidae > Aotus > Aotus nancymaae. The sequence goes on from NW_026988428.1 coordinate 36,734,733, forward strand.
AGGACTTTTTAGTAGTGGCTCACTTCCGGGCAGGCGGGCCAGCCATCTAGCCAGCCTGCCGAGGCTTCCCAAGAGGGGCAGAGTGCTGGGATCTAGGAAAGGAGTCCAGGAAAGGAGGGAATGGGGTGGGGCTAAGATGAAAAGGGATAGGTGTTCAAAGAGAGCCTCTGGCTATTCCTGGCACTAGGAATTTTTCACCAGGACACATAACACTTTTCACACACTCAGCCCACCCATCACTGACTTTCCATTCATGGAGCAATCTCTCTCGACAATCCCCCCAGATCTTCGCAAATACTGTGGACAATGCCCGCATCGTTCTGCAGATTGACAATGCCCGTCTTGCTGCTGATGACTTTAGAGTCAAGTAAGTTGAGGGGCTAGGGAGCTGGAGGTCTGGGGATGGAGCTTAGAAGGGTATGCTACCCTGGCTAGGTCAGGTAGGGGCTCGCAGTGGGATCCTGTTCAGATGTGGGTGGATGAGAGTCCAGGTCCATCAGTGTATTCTTTTAACTATTGATTTGTGTGTGTGTGTAGTCTTTTTGTTTTTGTTTTTGTTTTTTGAGACAGAGTCTTACTCTGTCTCCCAGACTGGAGTACAGTGGTGCTAACTTGGCTCACTGCAACCTCTGCCTCCCAAGTTTAAGCGATTCTCCTGCCTCAACCTCCTGAGTAGCTGGGGCTACATGCACGTGCTAATTTTTATATTTTTAGTAGAGACGGGGTTTCACTATGTTGGCTAGGCTGGTCTCAAACTCCTGACCTCAGGTGATCCACCCGCCTCAGCCTCCCAAAGTGCTGGAATTACAGGCGTGAGCCATGATGCCCAGCCTAACTAATCATTTGTATAACCCTGTTTAAGAATACTGTCCTCCAAGTGCCAAGAATGGTGCTCAGGGGACTACCACCTGATTGCTGACTCAAGTTGCTGGTTTGCAGTGGGCACAGAACTGCTCTTAATAGGTGGTGTGTGTTAAGAAGGTCAGAGATAGGGGCCCCTCTGATCACCTCTACTCCTACAGGTATGAGACAGAGCTGGCCATGCGCCAGTCTGTGGAGAGCGACATCCATGGTCTCCGCAAGGTCATCGATGACACCAATGTCACTCGGCTGCAGCTGGAAACAGAGATCGAGGCTCTCAAGGAGGAGCTGCTCTTCATGAAGAAGAACCATGAAGAGGCAAGCGGGGGCCACTGGCCAAGCCAGGAACTGAGGGGCCCAGACAAGTCTAGGTGGGAGAACAGACAGGACAAGCCGCTTCCAAGTGGCCTTGCCGAGAAGCTTAGAAATAGCAGCCTGGGCTCTTCTTAACAAGACTGTTCTGATAAAGAGCATTCTCAGGGGGTCAAATAAACTCTGTGGCTCACCTGAATTACAGGTCAAAATGATATGGGTGAGAGGAGATGAAAACAAAAGTAGAAGCAACTACTCCTCACCAGGAGCTGGGGGTGATGGAGGAATGAGAGCAGGTGGACTTGGCAGGGCTTCCTAAAAGATGGTAGAAGGAGCAGGTTTGTGAAGGGGAGGGTGGATGAAAGGACAGTGAGAAACCATCATTTCTACCCACTGGAGAAACCATTTCTACCCAGTGGCATTTCTACCCACTGGAGCAGAAAGGCCAGAACTAGTATTGCCCTGAGTGCAAGCCCAGAGGTTCTCCCAGTCTCTTCTCCAGCTGATCCTGTGGGCCTTCTAGAAGAGGCAGTCACAGAGGAAAGGCCTTATTGGAGCCCTGACCCTGAGTCCTCCGCACTTTTGCCCCTGTCACCTTTAGGAAGTAAATGGCCTACAAGCCCAGATTGCCAGCTCTGGGTTGACTGTGGAGGTAGATGCCCCCAAATCTCAGGACCTCGCCCAGATCATGGCAGAAATCCGAGCTCAATATGACGAGCTGGCTCGGAAGAACCGAGAGGAGCTGGACAAGTACTGGACTCAGCTGGTACGTGAGGGGAAGGGATGGCTGCCAGAGTGTGGGAGGGAGGTAGACAGGGAAGGAGGAGCCTGATGGACTGTCCCCACCCTGCAGATTGAGGAGAGCACCACAGTAGTCACCACACGGTCCACTGAGGTTGAAGCTGCTGAGATGACGCTCACAGAGCTGAGACGTACGGTCCAGTCCTTGGAGATCGACCTGGACTCCATGAGAAATACGGTGAGTGCCTTCGCATCACCTGCTCAGCTCCTCTGGACCCCTGATTTCCTTCACCTGGCCTCAGGCCCAACCCTGTCTCAACCCAAATCCTACCCTCCCATCATGAGTTCCTTTATCTCAGAGAGTCGTTTCCTCTTTGCATTTCCCACCACTCCTGTCCCTTACCCCAGTACTTGGCACACAGCAGGTGCCCAAAAAAGTTTCCAAAAGTGAAGGGATGAGCAGTCCTGGGACTCTGGGCTCACCCTGCTCCTCCTCCCTGTGCCCCTGCAGAAGATCAGCTTGGAGAACAGCCTGAGGGAGGTGGAGGCCCGCTACGCCCTGCAGATGGAGCAGCTCAATGGGATCCTGCTGCACCTGGAGTCAGAGCTGGCACAGACCCGGGCAGAGGGACAGCGCCAGGCCCAGGAGTACGAGGCTCTGCTGAACATCAAGGTCAAGCTGGAGGCTGAAATCGCCACCTACCGCCGCCTGCTGGAAGATGGCGAGGACTTCAGGTGAGTGGGGCTCTCCTACCCACACATGCTGGGATCACTTCTCCCCAAAGCCTGAGCTTTTGGAAGCACCGGATGTGTCTGTTCATTGGTATGCTCTGAGCACTGGGCCATTGCTCTGTGGGCGCCCCTGTATCTTCAAGGGAATAACAATTACAGAGGTTTCACCCTTGAAGAAAGCAAACTATTGTCTGTAGCTGTACTCAGTGTGCAAATGAAGCTTGGCCTTGGGTTTCCCTTTTCTAAGGGGCTGAGGGGGATTTGGAGATAAAGGTAGAGGTCAAGAGGCTTTTTCCCTCTGTCTTTCTTGTCTCCCTTCTACTCTGCGGGGCTGTTTATAACTGGGACTTTGTCTCCTGTTACAGTCTTAGTGATGCCCTGAACAGCAGCAACTCCATGCAAACCATCCAAAAGACCACCACCCGCCGGATAGTGGATGGCAAAGTGGTGTCTGAGACCAACGACACCAAAGTTCTGAGACATTAGGCCAGCAGAAGCAGGGGACCCTTTGGGGAGCAGGAGGCCAATAAAAAGTTCAGAAGTCATTCAATGTTACTTTGTGTCTTCTTTTGGCTGTTTTCATACTCGTGCTAATGTGCAAATACCCTAACCCAACAGTCCCATCCCTGATCCAGCAGAAACCACCTCTGACCCCTGAGGGTTTCATATAGATTGAAATGCAGAAGGAAGAGGGGCCTGTATTCTTAGAAACACTTCTCAGAGACAGAGGACGGAGCAGTAGATGTGATGGGTCACAGGCAGTGGGGATCCTTACAGGTAGAATCTTTGCCTTGAAGCAATCTTGTGATCATAAGATCCCTGACTGATCTTTAGCAGAAACCTGAACCAGAGGAGGAAATTAGGCCAAGGACAGAGGACAGAGGAGAGAGGGAGGCACAACTGGCCCTCCCCAACCCTGTCGCTCTGCACCCTTGGCCCACTGCCCAGGGCCTTCCACCCACAGCTTTTTCCTCCAAGCCCAGCCCATAACTCATCCCCCAAACCTATGGTGCCCTAAGCTGTGTTCATTCACTCAATAGAGATATGACTTTTAGGGTGCCAGAGGTCTGGCTAGAAGTTGAGTAAATGATCATCGAAGTTCCCATCTAGGAAAGAGGTGCCCCTCAGTAAGCACCCATGTAGGTAAGGATGTGCACCTTTTTTTTTTTCTTTTCTGAGATGCAATTTTGCTCTTGTTGCCCAGGCTGGAGTGCAATGGAGTGATCTTGGCTCACTGCAACCTCTGCCTCCCAGGTTCAAGCGATTCTCCTGCCTCAGCCTCCAGAGTAGCTGGGACTACAGGCATGCACCACCACACCCAGCTAATTTTGTATTTTTAGTAGAGACTGGGTTTCTCCATGTTGGTCAGGCTGGACTCAAATTCCCGACCTCAAGTGACCCACCCGCCTCGGCCTCCCAAAGTGCCGGGATTACAGGCATGAGCCACCATGCCCAGCGAAGATGGGCATCTTTTTTTTTTTTTTGAGATGGAGTCTTACTCTGTCGCCCAAGCTGGAGTGCAGTGACGCAATCTAGGCTCACCACAACCTCTGCCTCCCAGGTTCAAGTGATTCTCCTGTCTCTGCCTCCTGAGTAGCTGGGATTACAGGTGCAAGCCACCACACCCAGATAATTTTTGTATTTTTGGTAGAGATGAGTTTTCATTGTGTTGGTCAGGCTGGTCTTAACTCCTAATGTCACGATCCGCCTGCTTTGGCCTCCAAAAGTGCTGGGATTACAGGCGTGAGCCACTGCGCCTGACCTCAGGATAGGCATCTTAAAGCTACCTGAGGCTGGGCACAGCACAGTGGCTCAAGCCTGTAATCTCAACGGTGCCACCACACCCAGCTAATTTTTGAATTTTTCATAGAGTTGGGATCTCACTATGTTTCCCAGGCTGGTCTGGAACTCCTGGCCTCAAGTGATCCTCCCGCTTGTATTCTTTGGGGGTGACTGGATGTCACTTTGTGTCTTTGGCTGTTTTCATACTCGTGTGCAAATGCCCTAACCCAACATGATTACATGTAGATATTAATTGCAGCATTTCTGCCAAAACAAAACTACTAAAGATCAAGACATCCATCACTCAAAGACCTAAGTTAGGTTAATATTTTAAATGTTGGGTTAAGGCAGAAAAATATTTTTAAATTTAAAAATTAGCCAGGTGTGGTGGCATGCACCTGTAGTCCCACTTACTCAGGAGGCTAAGTTAGAAAGATTGCTTGATTCCAGGAAGTCAAGGCTGCAGTGAGCTGTGACTGTGCCACTGCATTTCAGCCTAGGTAACAGAGTGAGATCCTGTCTCAAAAAAAAAGCTAACTGAAATATTATTGTTCTGTGTTTTTAATTGGAATTGTGTGATGTAGCGGTGAAAACAATGGGTGTCTAAAACTGGTGATACGCTTTGATTGCAGGGATAATGTATCTTCTTTTACAGAAACATATATCTGTATCAGTCAGGCATGGTGGCTTACACCTGTAATCCCAGCACTTTGGGAGGCCAAGGTGGGTGGATCACTTGAGGTCAGGAGTTTGAGACCAGCCTGACCAACCTGGTGAAACCCCATCTCTACTAAAAATACAAAATTAGCCAGGCATAGTGGCGCATGCCTGTAATCCCAGCTACTTGGGAGAATGAGGCAGAATTGCTTGAACCCAGGAGGCAGAGGTTGCAGTAAGCTGAGATCACGCCATTGCACTCCAGCCTGGGCAACAAAAACAAAACTCCATCTCAAAAATAAAAGGTAGCCGGGCGCGGTGGCTCACACCTGTAATCCCAGCACTTTGGGAGGCCGAGGCGGGTGGATCACAAGGTCAACAGATCGAGACCATCCTGGTCAACATGGTGAAACCCCGTCCCTACTAAAAATACAAAAAATTAGCTGGGCATAGTGGTGCGTGCCTGTAATCCCAGCTACTCAGGAGGCTGAGGCAGGAGAATCGCCTGAACCCAGGAGGTGGAGGTTGCGGTGAGCCGAGATCGCACCATTGCACTCCAGCCTGGGTAACGAGAGCAAAACTCCGTCTCAAAATATAAAAAATAAATAAAGAAAGAAAAGGTAAAAATAAAATAAAATTTAAAATCTCCACTCTCCACTCCCCAGAGGTAACCACTGTTAAATACTTTTAAAAATTAGACATATATGGCTTGGCACGGTGGCTCATGCCTGTAATCCCAGCACTTTGGGAGGACGAGGTAGGCAGATCACAAGGTCAGGAGTTCGAGACCAGCCTGGCCAACATGGTGAAAGCCCATCTCTACTAAAAATACAAAAATTAGCTGGGCATGGTGGCACATGCCTGTAATCCCAGCCACTTGGGAGGCTGAGGCAAGAGAATCATTTGAACCCAGGAGGCGGGGCTTGCAGTGAGCTGAGACCGTGCCATTGCACTCCAGCCTGGGTGACAGAGCAAGACTCTGTCTCAAAAAAAGAAAATTAGACATATACAGCCGTATTTCATTTTCTTTTTTTCACCATGTTGTCCAGGATGGTCTCAAACTCCTGACCTCAGGTGATCCAACCGCCTCGGCCTCTCAAAATGCTGGGATTACAGGCATGAGCCACCGTGTCCAGTCCCAGCCTTGATTTTGTAAACTCTACTTTCTTCATTTAACAATTTGTCTTGGACACCTTTCTGAATCTGTATGCACAGATCTGCCTCATTCATTTGGGTAGCCACTTAGTACTCTACTGTGTGGAGTACAAGTTAATTACCCTAACCTAGGTCTTCAAGTGATGATGTCTTGATCTTTAGTAGTTTTGTTTTTGCAAAAAAAACAGACCCCAGCCAACATTATAGGATGCACAGCTGACTGAAGTTAAAACAGGACCTCCCTGGGGAGCCTGAGCAGTACTTGCAGCTGAGTCAAGCTGATCGGCGTAATCCAAGACGATGCACCTGATATGATTAGCCCTCCCATTAGACAATGTCTCACAGTTCCCAGGGCGCTTATGCATTTGATCCTCATTACAATCCTGTGAGGTATGCAAGGCAGTGGGTATTATTGGCTCTGGCTCTGAGAGTTGAACACTGAGGTCCACAGGCATCATGTGACTTGTCTGAGGTCACAGAAGCTTAAAGCAGGAACCATATCTCCAGGTTCCCAGTCCGCAGGTCTCTCCTCTGTGTGCTATAACTGCGCCGGCTGCATATTAGCATCCCTGGGGAGCTTTACAAACAACACTGAGGCCCAGGTCCCAGTGCCAGAAATTCTGACTCAGGTGTTTGGAGGGCAGGATTCAGGGCAAATGTTTGAAAAGCTCCCTAGGTGACTCTAATAGGCAGTCAAGTTTGGAGGCCAGACCCAAGCTGTACCTGGGGTTTGCAGCACAGCATTCCTTCCTGATTCAGGTCACGGTTGTGCCTGTTTTATTTATTTATTTATTTAGTTAGTTAGTTAGTTAGTTATTTTTGAGACAGAGTCTTGCTCTGTTGCTCAGGCTGGAGTGCAGTGGAGCAATCTCAGCGCATTGCAACCTCCACCTCCCAGGTTCAAGTGATTCTCCTGTCTCAGCCTCCCAAGTAGCTGAGATTACAAGCATGCACCACCACGCCCAGCTAGTTTTGTATTTTTAGTAGAGATGGTATTTCACCATGTTGGCCAGACTGGTCTTGAACTCCTTACCTCAGGTGAGCTGCCCACTTCAGCCTCAGAAAGTGTTAGGATTATAGGCATGAGCCACCTTGTCCGGGCAACCCCTGTTTTATTTATCCTGGTGTCATCCTGGATTGGTCATATAACAATGGCAATTATCATCATAAAAACCAGTATTTACTGAGCTCTTTCTATGTGTCAGGCACATTACATACATTCATTTACTTAATCCTAACAAGAACCCTGTGAGATGGATAGTATTACAATCCTCATTTTACAGGTGAAGAAACAAAGGTAAACTAACTTCCTTAAGGTCTCACAGCTAAATAAATGGCAAAGCCAGAATTCAAACCCAGGCAGTCTGGCTGCAAAATCCAAAAGGCAGTAGTTGGAATGGACTGGCATTCAGCTCCATTCCAAATTGGTACCTTTCTGCTCCAGAAACCAAGGAGCTCAAAGGTGCATTTCCCAGATCCCTTGGAGGAAGTGAATTATGTCGCACTCATTAGACGCAGATGAATACGAATTGGAAAGTGGAAGTGAGGTGAAGACCCTCCTCTGTTGCTTTGATTGTTCCTGCTGGCACGTCTGGCCATGGGGCTGTGGGATTTTTCTGGAGCAGTGTCCTGTGTCCAGTCATTCGCTTTGCAGGTATTGAGTACCGGGAGGCAGTTGAACCATGAGGAGCAGTAGCGGTTTCCCGATCCATGGATCGCAGCTGCAATTGTGTGTTTATGGGGTCAGTCAGTCAGCTTCAGGATCCCCACCAGCTAGAGTGGTTCGTTTCCTACAGCTAGAACTCAGGATGATACCTTCAAGGAAGGGATCTGAGAGTGGTTATCTGAAGTCCCAGTTATCACATATAATGACAAAATGAGTAACTTACCACCTGGGGCCACCAGGTTGACTGGCCTATTGAAGGGAAGGCTTTGGCAGGCTACACGCTGTTGAGATTAAATTGTGGCCAGGCGGTGGCCCACACCTGTAATCCTAGCACTTTGGAAGGCCAAGGTGGGCAGATGATGAGGGCAGGAGTTCGAGACCAGCCTGGCCAACATGGCAAAACCCCATCTCTACTAAAAACATAAAAATTAGCCAGGCATGGTGGTGGGTGTCTATAATCCCAGCTACTCAGAAGACTGAGGCAGGAGAATCGCCTGAACCCAGGAGGCAGAGTTGCAGTGAGCTGAGATTGCAGCACTGCACTCCAGCCTGGTCCATAAGAGCAAAACTCCGTCAAAGAAGAAGAAAGAAGAAGGAGAAGGAGAAGGAGAAGAAGAAGGAGGAGGAGGAGAGGAGGAGGAGGAAGAAGAGGAAGCAGCAGCAGCAGTAGCAGCAGTGGAGGAGGAGGAGGAGGAAGAAGAAAAAAAAAGTGGCAAGCTTGAAATTTTACATTCTTGGCTCAAGAGGACTGAGGTGCCTCTACAACTTCCTAAATGAACCTCTTAACTCCTGTAGCTACAGGGCTGATGTAGCTGAAGCCTGGCCCTGCAGGTTGTTGAATTACATCATAAGTTGAAATTACAAGCTTGCCAGGTCTCATGTGAAATCCCAAGGCACTGATGGAGGAGAGGTGTCCTAAGAATGGCAACAGAGGCTTTGGGACATATTTGAGGATGCTGAATAACCAGACCCCACTAAATCTCACTCGCTAGCAGAGACAGCCTCTTCTCTAATGAGGCTGGTCCTGTCTTGCTTGGAGACTCTGTACTGGCCTCACTTGAGATCATTAATGTGCAATGGATGACTCAGAGGTATAACTAGGGTGACAAGAACAAAATCTAACCCTAAGGAAGAATACTTACAAATGAAAAAAATTGCAGAGATTTTGCTAGTTTATATAGACATAAGCTTGGGGAACAGGTGTGGAGTTGGATACCTAAGGGTGCTGAATTAGAGAGGAAAGAATACAGTTTTAAATTGAACTGAGTTTATTTACTTGATATAGGTTCAGAGATTCCAAACTCAGTTGCTGGCTCAGGCAGCTGGGAAGGACTTTATCTCTTTCTCTAGGTGATTGACTAAAATCTGGACTCAGTAATGGCTTACAATGAATGAAGCTGAGATACTAGGAATTAATTCTACCATATAATGCAGATGAAGGAATCCAAAGACTTAGGGAGAGAAGAATGTTGGAGTGGATTTATCATGTACAATCCACTTTTTCACTCCTAAATAATTCCCCCAAGAGAGCCTTGAGGATATTCCCTTCCCTGAAGCACTGAGAAATATCCTGGTGAGAGAAGCATAGCATTCTTTAAAAATGCTCGGCTAACCGTCTTTGTGCTTGCTCTTCAGATGGATAGTTTGTAAGGCGCTTGTTGCATTTCTTAAAAAGAATAATAAAAAGGTTTTTTAAAAGTAAAAAATATATATATGCTCAGCTAGACCAGGTGTGGTGGCTCACACCTGTAATTCCAGCACTTTGGGAGGCCGACGTGGGCGGATCACTTGAGATTAGGAGTTCGAGACCATCCTGGCCAACATGGTGAAACCCTGTCTCTACTAAAAATACAAAAATTAGCTGGGCGTGATGGCACACACCTGTAGTCCCAGCTACTTGGGAGGCTAAGGCAGGAGAATTGTTTGAACCCAGGAAGCAGAGATTGCAGTGAGCTGAGATTGCACCACTGCACTCCAGCCTGGGCGACAGAGTGAGACCCTGTCTCAAAAAAATATATATATACATGTGCTTGGCTAATTTTTCTCTGCTTGCTTAGGAATGAAGATGGGAGGACCACCATAGAAATAAATGGGCTTCCTGGTTTCAGTAGCAATGATAGGATCCCAGTATGTGAAGGCCAGGTGGGGGTGGGTACGATTACTCTAAAAAGCAACCGGGTCTGCACAGTCATCAGAATGCTGTGACTCACAGGAATCTTTGTCAGTAATGACCTCCTGATCATAGGGTTTTAGTTCTGAAATAAATAAGTAGTCTATTAAAGTCATCTTTTTTTCTCTTATAAATGTGACTACTAGAAATGTTTTAAATTTACGTACAGTAAATTCACTCTTTTTGGTGTAAAGTTCTGAGTTTTGATGAATGCATACAGTCATGTAACTACCACCACAATCCAGATCAACAGAACAATTTCCTCACCCTAACCCCAGGTAGTCAAACCCTCCTCCCACTCCTACCTCATGGCAACCACTGATCTGTTCTCTGTCTCTATAGTTTTACTTTTGCCAGAATATCATATAAACAGAATCCTAGAAAATGTAGCCTTTTGGTTGGGCACCGTGGCTCATGACTATAATCCCAGCACTTTAAGAGGCTGAAGCCGGTGGATCACAAGATCAGGAGATTGAGACCATCCTGACCAACATGGTGAAACCCCATCTTTACTAAAAATCAGAAAAATTAGCTGGGTGTGGTGATGTGTGCCTGTAGTCCCAGCTACTTGTAAGGCTGAGGCATGAGAATCGCTTGAACCCGGGAGGCGGAGGTTGCAGTAAGCCAAGATTGCGCCACTGCACTCCAGCCTAGCGACAGAGTAAGACTCCATATGAAAAAAAAAAAAAAGATTAATTTGTGTTGGCCGGGCACAGTGGCTCACACCCACAGTCCCAAGACTTTGGGTGGCTGAGGCAGGCAGATCACTTGAGGCCAGAAGTTCAAAACCAGCCTGGCCAACATGGCAAAACCCCATCACTCCTAAGAATACAATAAATGATCTGAGAGAGGTGGCGCACCCCTGTAAATCCAGCTACTTACGAGGCTGAGGCATGAAAATCGGTTGAACTTGGGAGGCGGAGGTTACAGTGAGCAGAGATGGTGCCACTGCACTCCAGCCTGGGTGACAGAGTGAGATCCTATCTCCAAAAGTACATTAATAAATGAACAAAGATTCACCTGTATTGTTGATGTAACAATAGTTCCTTCCTTTTTTGTTGAGTTATATATTCCACTCTGTGCACGTACCGCCATCTGTTTATCTACTCACCAGCTGAAAAATGTTTATACTGTTTCCATTTGGGGTATTTATTAATAAAGTTGCCATAAACACTCAATGTGTGGATTTTTGCGTTTTCATTTCATTTTTCTTGAGTTGTTTTTATTTCTCTTGGGTACCTAGGAGTGAGATTACTAGGTCACATGGTAAGTTTTTTTTTTTCTTTTGAGATGGAGTCTTGCTCTGTCACCCAGCCTGGAGTGCAGTGGCACGATCTCAGCTCACTGCAACCTCCGCCTCCCAGGTTCAAGCAATTCTCCTGCCTCAGCCTCCCAAGTAGCTGGGATTACAAGGGTGAACTACCACACTCAGCCGGTTAAGTGTATTTTTAAAATTAGAAAAAATGGCCCAACTGTTTTCTTGTTTACCAAAGTGGTTGTACACATTTTGCATTCCCACCAGCAACATATGAATATTTCATTGCTCTGCATTCTACTTATTTATTTATTTATTTATTTAACTTTGTGACAGGGTCTCACTCTGTCACCCAGGCTGGAGTGCAATGGTGCAAACATGGCTCACTGTGGCTTCAACCTCCTGGGCTCAGGCAGTCCTCCAGTCTGAGCTACCCTCCCATCTGAGCCTCCTGTGTGGCTGGGACCAAAGCCATGTGCCACCATGTCAGGTTAATTTTAAAATTTTCTGCAGAGATGGAGTCTCACTTTGTTGCCCTGCCTGTTCTTCAACTCCTGGTCTCAAGCAGTCCTCCCACCTCAGCCTCCCAAGTTGCTGGGATAACAGATGCGCACCCCGAGCCAGGCTAATTTCTTTTTTTGGTAGGAAGGTTGTTTTTTAATACTCGAATCTTACCTCAAACGTCCACGCATACACCCCTTGGTTTTTCCCCTTGAGGGTTATGATGTTCAGAAAAGAACTCTCCACTCTCTTTCCACTCTCTTTTTTTTTTTTTTTTTTTTTTTTTTGAGACTGCGCCTTGTTCTGTCACCCAGGCTGGAGTGCAATGGCTAACTCTTGGCTCACCGCAACCTCCGCCTCCCGGGTTCAAGCAATTCTCCTGTCTCAGCCTCAAGTAGCTGAGATTACAGGCACGCGGCACCAAGCCCGGCTAATTTTTGTATTTTTAATAGAGACGGGGTTTCACCATGTAGGTCAGGCTAGTCACGAACTCCTGACCTCGTGATCCGCCCGCCTCGGCCTCCCAAAGTGCTGGGATTACAGGCGTGAGCCACTGCGCCCGGCCTCCCCCACCCTCTTAGGAGACCAGGGAGGTTGCAGGTGCCCCAGCACTCACGCTGGGCTCTCCCAGGAGTCCCAGGACAAGCCGCCAACCAGGAGACTCCTGCAGCCAGCGGGCTTCCGGTGAAGCGGCGGCGGGGGGCGCAGGGGCGGTGCCCTGGGCCTGGCGGGACGGCCCTGAGACTCGGCCTGGGGAGCAGCCGCAGCTGCAGAGCCGGGAACACCCAGGCGCCACTCATTAGGAGCGCGCGGGAGCGGGGCGGGGGCAGCAGAGGAGAGAAAGGACGTACGGGCAGGATCGCGGCTTCCAGGAGCCTGGGAGCAGCTCCCCAACCGCACTGCGAGTTCTTTAAGGAGGAGGGTCCCGCCTGCCGGCCCTTGGCTCCTCCCTGGAGTAGAGTCCAGCTCCTCCCGGCTCCCCCTCGGTCCCGGGCTTTGGCGCCTTCCCCGCGTCCCTCTCTGCCCACCATCCTGTTCCACCTTGGCAGTGGCTTTAAGGGGAATCCCACCGTGACGTAAAGGGGCTTTCTCCTCGAGCTCTCCTCGCCCCTCAGCCCCGCCCAGCCAGGAGTCAGGCCTCGGAGTCAGGCCTCGGAGGGTCTGGTGGATTTGAGTACAGGCTCAAATCCCTGGCCAGCCACTGGCGAACTGGAGTTCCTAGCCAAGTCCCTTAACCTCTTAGCTCCTTCACTTCCTTGCTCCTAAACTAGGGCTAAAGAGAGTGCATTCTTGGGATTGACGGGAGGAGTAAATGAATTAATGTATGTCTAGCTTTTAGGACCGTATCTGGCCCAAGATGCTAAGTGCTATATTATTGTCACAGAATTCCAGTGTCCTCTTCCCATGTGCCACGAGTACCTCTGCCCCTTCCTTCTCTGAAGGCCTGTCCCAATCTGGTTATGCCCACCAGTCATCAGAGATGAGAAGGGTGGTGCACAGACACCCACTCCCAGCCCCACCCAGCCAGTCTCTGGCCCCCTGGCCTGCAGCCTCTCTCCACATCCAGAGTGAAGTCAGGAACATTTCCACCACACCTGGTCTGGGTCACCCACCAAAGTAAGGAAAGCTAAGAAGCTCTGCAGTCTGAATCCTTGTCCCAGCCCATCACTCTCTGTGATCTTGGGTCAGTTACCCTCTGGGCCTCGTTTTTGCATGAGTAAAATAAATATATTCCTTTTTTTTTTTTTGAGACAGAGTCTCACTCTGTCACCCAAGCTGGACTGCAGTGGTGCGATTTCAGCTCACTGCAACCTCCACCTCCCACCTTCAAGCAATTCTCTGCCTCAGCCTCCTGAGTAGCTGGAACTACAGGCACAAACCACCATGACTGGTTAAGTTTTGTATTTTTAGTAGAGACAGGGTTTCACCATCTTGGCCAGGCTGGTCTTGAACTCCTGACCTTGTGATCCGCCTGCTTCGGCCTTCCAAAGTGCTGGGATTACAGTCATGAGCCACTGCGCCCAGCCTAAAGATATTTTTATGGGTACATAATAGTTGTACATAAAAGATACTTTTTTTTTTTTGAGATGGAGTCTTGCTCTGTCACCAAGGCTGGAGTGCAGTGGCACGATCACGGCTCACTGCAGCCTCAACATCCTGGGCTCAAGCAATTCTCCCACTTCAGCCTCCTAAGTAGCTGGGACTACAGGTGTGCACCACCTCACCCAGCTAAATTTTGTATTTTTTCTAGAGGCAGGGTTTCACCGTGTTGCTCAGGCTGTCTTGAACTCCTGGGCTCAAGCTATCCACCCCCTCAGCCTCCCAAAGTGTTGGGATTACAGGCGTGAGCCACCCTACCAGGCCAAGATACTCTTTTCTAAAGCATTTATTAGGTATGTAAGACACTGGGCTGGTCTGCCCTACCTATTTTAAGAGATGTTGTGAAGATTACCTGAAATTTTGTAGGTAGAAGTAAGTCATGGAGTCCTATAAAGTTCCCCATAGTTTGCAATTCTGGAATTCTAGGAGGCCCTCAGGCTGCCAGATGCCTGTCTTCCCACCCCTGCCACCCACTGCTCGTGTTCAAGAGGTTAGGGACTTTGTCTGTTTTGTCCTCAGATATGACCCCACCATCTAGTGCAGTACCTGGCACATAATAGATGGTCAATAAATATGTTTTGAAGTAATAAACAGATTTAATTTCAATTTTAATTTAAATAACTACAGTATATACAAGGAGCTTAAACAACTCTACAGGAAAAAATCCAATAATCTGATTTTAAAATGGGCAAAAGAGGGGCCGGGCGCAGTGGCTCACGCCTGTAATCCCAGCACTTTGGGAGGCCGAGGCGGGTGGATCACGAGGTCAAGAGATCGAGACCATCCTGGTCAACATGGTGAAACCTCATCTCTACTAAAAATACAAAAAATTAGCTGGGCATGGTGGTGCGTGCCTGTAATCCCAGCTACTCAGGAGACTGAGGCAGGAGAATTGCCTGAACCCAGGAGGCAGAGGTTGTGGTGAGCCGAGACTGCACCATTGCACTCCAGCCTGGGTAACAAGAGCGAAACTCCGTCTCAAAATAAAATGAAATAAAATAAAATAAAATAAAATGGGCAAAAGATCTGAATAGCATTTCTCAAAAGAAGACATAAAAATGGCAAACAGGCATGTGAAAAGGGGTTCAACCTCACTGATCATCAGAGAAATGCAAACCAAAACTACAATGAGATATCATCTTACCCCAGTTAAAATGGCTTTTATCCAAAACACAGGCAGTAACAAATGCTGGCGAGGATGTGGAGAACAGGGAACCCTTGTACACTGTTGGTGGGAATGTAAATTAGTACAACCACTACAGAGAACAGTTTGGAGGTCCCTCAGAAAACTAAAAACAGAGCTACGATATGATCCAGCGATCCCACTCCTAGTTATATAACCAAAAGAAAGGAAATCAGGCTGGGCTCGGTGGCTCATGCCTGTAATCCCAGCACTTTCGGAGACCAAGGTGGGTGGATCACGAGGTCAGGAGTTCAAGACCAGATTGGCTAACACGGTGAAACCCCGTATCTGCTAAAAATACAAAAATTGGATTGTTTGTAACATAAAGGATAAATGCTTGAGGTGATAGATGTCCTGATGAGGTTATTATGCATTGTATGCCTGCATCAAAATATCTCACGTACCCTAAAATATACACATATATTATGTACCCACAAAAATTAAAAACTTTTAAAAATAAATAGAGCCAGGCGCAGTGGCTCACACCTGTAATCCCAGAACTTTGGGAGGCCAAGGCGGGCGGATCACGAATTCAGAAGTTTGAGACCAGCCTGACCAACATGGTGAAACCCAGCCTCTACTAAAAATACAAAAAGTAGCTGGGCATGGAAGCGCACACCTGTAATCTCAGCTACTCAGGAGGCTGAGGCAGGAGAATTGCTTGAACCTGGGAGGTGGAGGTTGCAGTGAGCCAAGATCGAGCCACTACACTCCAGCCTGAGCTACAGAGCAAGACTCCATCTCAAAAAACATAATAAATAAATAACCACAGTAGTAGCTAGTAGCTAATGGCTGCCAGATTGAACAGGACAGAGTGGCACTAGACTGTACGCTCCCTTTGGGCAGAGACTGGACTATCTTGTTCACTCTTGTGTCCTGGTACATAACACAATTCCAACACATAAACAGCAGGTTGTTTTATCTTTTAAAGACAAAAATTTTTTAATGTAATTTTTATTAAGTAAAATAACATCTTATTTTATTTAATGACCTATAGTGTTTGCCAATTTCCAAGGTGTAAATACTGCCACCATGGTTGATTTAAAATGGTTTAATTCTGGTAAGCAGAATTTTCAAATTTAACAATCTTCTCAGCCAGGCATGGTGGCGCATGCCTGTAATCCCAGCACTTTGGGAAGCCGAGGTGGGTGGATCACCTGAGGTCGGGAGTTCGAGACCAGCCTGGCCAACATGGTGAAACTCTGTCTCTAAAATAAATAAATAAATAAATAAATAATAAAAACATAAAAACAATTTTCTCATACTAGCTTTTGAATGAATGAGCAAATGAATGAACAAATAAATGAGCAAATAACCAACCAAGATGAGCCTCTGTATGCCCCACCCAAGGAAAAGAGGACTAAGGAGAGTAGAAGAATATTTCAAGATGCCAGCAGTCCTTTCACTCCCTTTGCAGGTCCTCTTTGTCCCAGGAAACAGAACCTAGTGGGAGAATGAATGATTGAACTTCCTCAACCTTGCTTCATACACACCTCCAGCTTTGAGAAAGCCCAGAATTTTTTTGTTTTTTGAGATAGTGTCTCGCTCTGTCACCCAGGCTGCAGTGCAGTGGCGTGATCTTGGCTTCTCAGCTGACTGCCACCTCCACCTCCCAGATTCAAGCGATTCTCCTGCCTCAGCCACTCAAGTAGCTGGGATTGCTGGCAGGCACCACCAGGTCCAGCTAATTTTCGTATTTTTAGTAGAGACAGGATTTCACCACGTTGGCCAGGCTGGTCTGGAACACCTGACCTCAAATGATCCACCTGCCTCGGTTTCCCAAAGTGCTCGGATTACAGGTGTGAGCCACCTCACCCGGACTTTTTTTTCTTTTTAAGGAAAAAAAGAAAAAATCTCATCTTAATTTTTTTCTTTTTTAAGAAACTTTCCCGGCCAGGTGCAGTGGCTCACAACTGCAATCCCAGCATTTTGGGAGGCTGAGGTGGGTGGATCACAAGGTCACGAGTTCAAAACCAGCCTGGCCAAGATGGTGAAACCCTGTCTCTACTAAAAACACAAAAATTAGCCAGGCACAGCGGCTGGCGCCTGTAATCCCAGCTACTCAGGAGGCTAAGGCAGAGAATTACTTGAAGGTGGGAGGTGGAGGTTGCAGTGAGCCAAGATCGTGTCAGTGCATTCCAGCCTGGGCAACAGAGTGAGACTCCATCAAAAGAAAGAAAGATAGATAGATGGAAGAAAGGAAGGAAGGAAGAAAGAAAGGAAGGAAGGAAGGGGAAAGAAAGATGAAAGAGAGAAAGTAAAGAAAGAAAAGAAGAAAGAAAAAAGAAAGAGAGAGAGAAAGAAAGAAAGAAAAGAAAAGAAAGAAAGGGAGAAAACTTTCCCAAGTCACTTTAACAGTCTTTGTAATGGGAAGGCACTCAAACTGTAAATCTCTCTGTCATTTAGGAATGCTCAGTGCAAATGTTTAGAGATCCCAGGTACCACTTTCAACCTCTCCTTTGAAGAAGGGCTTTGTAGTCCTCCTCTGGGGTCACTCCTACATTTCAAAAATGTTCAGGAAAGGAGGGGCAGGTGACCACTAGTGGGACAGCTTGGACCCAGATCCAGACCCTCAATTTCAGCCCTAACTGGTTCAAAACACAGAGCATTCAAATAGCAATTGAATCAACAAAACATAAAGATACAAGAAAGGTCACGAGTAATTCAGAACCAAGGAATGTCAGGGCAGTAAATGCTGCAGGCGTTCTGGGGAGGACAATGGCCATGATTTGTGGCAGACGTGAATCGTGAGGGATGCTAAGACTTGTGCAGGGGGAGAAGTGAGAAAATACTGAGAACAAAGTCCCCAAGGCTCAGCTGCATGCCCAGCAGCTCATGGGTACTGCATAAATACAAGTTCATTGGCTTTCCTTGATTTGAGTGGTTGGGGTCCCAGAGACTCTGAACCTTTGCTGGTGGCTGCAGCAGGGGCAAGATAGCAGGGGTGAGTACATGCCAAGCCCCAGGCAGCATGTCCCCAGGGAGATAACCTTGAGCTGGCAGGAGCAGCCAGGCATGCAGTGGGGCTGAGCTGAGCCAAAGCACAAAACAAAAAGGTCTTGTCCTGTAGCTATTATCAGGGATGACAACTCTCCAGCTGCCCCAAGACCCCGAGCCTCGATAAGGAGGTGGCATCCTGTCTGAAGAGCATGGCTCTGTCCAACCAGGGTCTCAAAGGCCTACTGCCTACTTTGGTGCTACCTTGGGCCCTGTCTAGCACCAGGCCCAGTCACAAGGAGCTCCTCAGGACTATGGCAGCCTTCTGTTGGCTGGATGGTCACAGCCCTGCTCAAATCAAAGCCTTCTTGGGGCTCCCTGGAGCTGTCACTCATCTGCCACCACTTTCAGGCCTCTGTCACTCTAACCCAGCCCTTCCGCACAAGTTCTTTGGCTTCTTCAAGCTCCTATCAAATAATACAAAATCACCCTTAAAAGGCTCTATAGTACTGTTCAATTCCTTATCTAATAATTTCAAACCCCAGAAAGCTCTGGAAACCAAAAGTTCTTCATAATTCACTTACGTGCAAAACCTAACATGAAGTTATTTATACTTTTTATATGTTCCGTTTAGTGTGAATATTCATACGTTTCACTGCAGTAATACTAATATGACTGAGTCCATGACGACAGGTGCCACAGACCACACCCCCCACTGTGGTTTTCCTTATTATACATTTTATACACCATATTTCCTTTGTGAAATCTGACAGATTCTGAATCCTGAGAGTCATCTGGACCTACAGGTTAGGTTAAGTGATTGTGGGCCTGCAGCATAAGCCCAAGTTCAGAGTGAAAGGATTCCAAGCTTACATGCCTACTCCCCGAGAGGTGCAGGCTCCTGACAGGCAGGACAGACAGACAGGGCCTCAGAGCTGATGGTGGGAGGGCTCCAGAAAGACAAGGCAGGGTAGGGGATTGGACGGCTCAGGGCAGTGCCTCTTCGCTAGCTGGGGGACAACTGCAGCGTTTCTAGGCGTTCATAGACACACAGCAGCCCAGGACGAGCCTGCTGCTCACAGGGGTGACTCCACCTCTTCCCCGCAGCCAGAGCTTGAGCAACAACTTATCTCCCCACCTGGATTTCTTCATCTTTGCAAGGAACCCACCTGGGAGCCCTGGGTGGGGACAAAAGGAACTGAGGCATGCAGCACGCTTAAGGAACTCAGTGGGGTCAGCTACTTTGATTGTTCCTTTATTCAGTGTTTCTTGACCACCCCGTACCATGGTAGGCCCCGTGGGCAAGACAACATATAAATTACCCTGTGAACTCAGGGACAGACAGCAAGTACACAAATAATTAAAAGCAACATTGAAGAGATTTCAGAAGAGAGTTGGGCCTGGAGAAAAGACCTTGGGAGGTAAGCAGGTAAGAATTCTGCCCGGGGCGTCAGGAGCCCTGGGTCAGGTCAGGCTGACTCATTCGGTGACTTTCACAACGTCTTCTCTGGGCTGTTTTCCTCATCAGCCAAATATAGACATAGCCTTAGATCCCCTCTAAGATTCCTTCCATTTTCTTTCTTTTTTTTCTTTTTTTTTTTGAGATGGAGTTTCGGTCTTGTTGCCCAGGCTAGAGTACAATGGTATGATCTCGGCTCACTGCAACCTCCGCCTCCTGGGTTCAAGCAATTCTCCTGCCTCAGCCTCTTGAGTAACTGGGATTACAGGCATGCACCACTACGCCTGGCTAATTTTTGTATTTTTAGTAGAGATGGGGTTTCACCATGTTGGTCAGGCTGGTCTTGAACTCCTGACCTCAGCTGATCCGCCCACCTCAGCCTCCCAAAGTGCTGTGATTACTGGCGTGAGCCACTGTGTCTAGCTGGCTTGCTTTCTTTTCTTTCTTTCTTTCTTTCTTTCTTTCTTTCTTTCTTTCTTTCTTTCTTTCTTTCGTTCCCTCCCTCCCTTCCTTCCTTCCTTCTTTCTCTCTCTCACTTTCTTCCTTTCTCTTTTTTTTGAGACAGAGTCTTGTTCTGTTGCCCAGGCTGGAGTGCAGTGGCTTGATCATGGCTCACTGCAACCTTGATGTCCCAGGCTCAAGCAGTCTCCTGCCTCAACCTCACAAGTAGCTGGAACTACAGAAATGCACCACCACACCTGGCTAATTTTCTTTTTTTTTTTATTTTTTAGTAGAGACTAGGTTTCACTGTGTTGCCCAGGCTGGTCTCAAACTCCTGAGCTCAAGCGATCCTCCTGTCTTGGGTTCTCAAAGTACTGGGATTACAGGCATGAGCCACTACATGCAGCCTCCCTTCCACTTTCCATGATGCGAAATATCTGAAGGCCTCTCATTTAGGAGAAGATAAATTATACCTACTCTCCATGATTCCCAGGGGTACAACCAGACTGAAGTGTGGAAGCCGAAAGAGGCAGACTTGCTCGGGTGAAGGACTTTCTGAGGTGCTCTTCTGCTCTCAGAAGGCCGCCTCCTCCTCATCCCAGTGCAGCAGCCTGGGGTTTGTAAATTAGGTAGAGAGTCAGAATGGGGGGCCACACGGTCCCCTCCCTCCACGAGTCCATAAACTCAACCTCAAAAACAGCTTTGGGTTTGCAGAGCATCTGCCAATTTACCAAGCAAGTCTAATTTCATCCTGGCAGCAGATCTAAAAGACAGCAGGGCAGGGACTCAGGTCCCAGTCCTCAAGGAGGCACGCGGGACGAGGACCCTGGGGATGGGCGAGGGAAGAGCACCTGGATATGATGTGAGTTACACTTTAAGGGAGATGTTGGCTCACACCTGTAATCCCAGCACTTTGGGAGGCTGAGGCAGGAGGATCGCTTGAGATCAGGAATTAGAGACCAGCCTTGGCAATATAGTGAGACCCCCTTCTCCACAAAATAAAAAAATTTTTTAAATTGGCCAGGCACAGTGGCTCATTCCTGCAATCCCAGCACTTCAGGAAGCCTAGGTGGGCAAATCACCTGAGGTCAGGGGTTCAGCCTGGCCAACATGGTGAAACCCCATCTCTAGGCTGGGTGCGGTGGCTCACGCCTGTAATCCCAGCATTTTGGGAGGCCAAGGCAGTGGGATCACCTGAGGTCAGGAGTTCAAGACTATCCTGGCCAACATGGTGAAACCCCATCTCTACTGAAAACACAAAAAAAATAGCTGGGTGTGGTGGCACGTGCCTGTAATCCCAGCTACTCAGGAGGCTGAGGCAAGAGAATCGTTTGAACCTGGGAGGCAGAGGTTGCAGTGAACCGAGATTGCACCACTGCACTCCAGCCTGGGTGACAGAGGGAGACTCTATCTCAAAAAAAAAAAAAAAGGGGGGGCAGGAAGCTCATAGTCATCTATGTATATAATACACAAAATACAAATTATACAGCAAATAGCAGAATATAATCAGTGTGGGGTTAGTGGCAACAAGGGCTGGCAGGGGCTGTGGGAGGAGTTTGTGTCTCACTCTGCCCTTCCCTCTCCAGCTGGGCATTTCTGCCCCTGTCCCTGTTCTCTGTCTCTCTGTCTCTCTCTCTCTCTCTCTCTCTCTCTCTCTCTCTCTCTCTCCGTCTCTCTCTCTCTCTCTCTTCCTCTTTCTCACTCCTCACACCTCACACTGGCTCCCACCCTCCTCGACCACGCCACGGCCACAGGACACGGAGGAGGAGATGCAGCCCCTGTCCTTGAAAGGTGTAAGGTGCAGCTGGGCAAACACCAGGCCGACCCATCCACAGGAAATCCCTCGGGGCCAAGGCCCAGCAGAGTCCTCTGTTTTGGCACCAGAGACAAAGGATTGTTCCAGGGATTAGAGAGAAGGAGCCAGGCTGGCTGGTTGGGAGGAGGAGGAGCAGGGAGAGGGGCTTCCTGGAGGGGTGGGCCTCACACTGACAGCAGACAAGAATGAATGGAATGTTCCTTTGCCACAGAGGAGCCTGGTGACTCCCCTCAAGACTGAAGGGCTTCAGGTAGTGCTCCCGCAGCAAACTCAGAGACACGTCCAGCATCCTCCACCTTCCCAGTCCTGTCCAGGAGAAATGGAGTGGGCGGGGAGCCAGGACACGAAGAAAGGCACATAGCCTCCCTGGGGGCAGAGAGGGGTGAAGAGGAGCTGGGATCCTAACCCTCCTGCTGAACTGGATCTCCCCTCCTGTAATGGCCGCTTCAATGGCCCCATCCCAGCTGCACAGACAGGTATCCCTGGGCAGAGGTCAAACAGCCACAACGGAACAATCCCAGAGAGGTCATTGCCTCCATCCTTCTGTCTCTACATTCTCTGAGACCCCCAGGAATCAGTTCAGGACTTCACTCTGGTGCTTTTATTTTCTCAGGACATGACTTCTGTGGGGGAGAGGGGCCGAGTCAGTGAGGCTTGGGACTGGGGGTCACGGGAGAGAAAGGACACTCTGGGAAACCGCTGTGGGTAGACTGAACCTCTGGGATGTCCCCAGGGCCCATAAGCTTCAGACCAGCCCCCTTGCTTTTGAATTTCCGCTCACCTGTCTCTCCATTCCCCACACCCACTGTCCTGGGTTGGGCTGAGGTAAGGGCATGGAGAAGCCACACGGCACTCAGTGTACGGAATCCTCCCCCGGACTCTGCCAGGCCCTCTGGCCCAGAGTGGTCCATCCTGTCCTGTGCTACCTGGGAGGCAGGGAGGGACTGAGGTCCAAGCGCCACTGTGGACAGAGCCCCTGGCCAAGCATAGACACAGGGCCCCAAGAATCCCAGGCCTGGGAGATGAGGGAGGGTGTCTCATGGCTCCCCCGATCCCACCCATCCTGCATCCTCATCAAGGTACTTCTGGGCCCCTTGGGACAGTGGTGACAGCTAAGGGTGAGGAGTCAAGGGGTAAGAGAGCATGAGCCCTTCATCTCTCTACCCTGAACCTCACTAATTTGCTTCCAGAATTATCTTTAAATCTACATTATTCCCCTATCACTACTCCCCCTGAAACACCTGTGACCGCCTCTCATTGTTGAAAGCATAAAATCCGATCTCCCCCTGCATTCTATCTCTTATATCCGCCTCCCTGCTCAAATGCCCCGCCTCCCCTTCGCTAAACCTGCACTGATCTCAAACAACGTTTCCCAAACTGCCTCCTGCCAGGAGTTCCCCCCACCCCTCCATGTCCTGCATCCCATGCCTTCCTCAAGGCTCAATGCAAATCACACCTCCTTCCTGAAGCCTTCCCTGTAACTCGGCGGCTACCCTCCAGCTGCCTGCCAATGCTGTCTCCTCCTCTGACACTTCTTATGAGCACCACTCATCAAGATTTTCCCTTTAGTACTTGGGGCGCCTGACCCCACATGTTGGCTGGTATTGTTTATTTAAATGAACATTGCCTTGGTAAGGTGACGGAGCCTGCTCTTCCTCCTAGAAGAGACAGGAGAGAGAAGCCCAGAGCAAGGGTCAAAAACTCCCAGCCTGAACCTGGGAGACGTCCATATACTGATGAAATGAGAGTTCCTCCTCTGGGTTCTGATGCACAGGCCTGGTACCAGATGAGGAAGCCATAAGGGATGCAGAGAGAGACCCAAAGGCGGAGACAAGGACTGAGGGAGGGGGGATGGAAGGAACGGGGAGCCAGCAGGGAAAGAATGCAGTGTCCATCCTAAAAGAAGGAAAATGGAAGCTTTCCTGGGGGAGGAGGATGCCTGATCTTATCTGCTCTTTACATTCCAGAGGGTCCCTGCTTCTGCTTCCCATCTTAATTAGAGAATACCTGAGAAGCCCTGCACCCTGCAGGGAGAAAGGAATGCAGGCCCTTCCCTTCCCCCACCCAGGCTGCCCCTCACCTCTGACCTCCTGCTGGCTGTGTGGTCAGACTCTTGGGAGCCTGGTTCTGGATCCCTTTTCTGTTTTATGTTCTTTTGTCTGCAGTGGGCTGATCCATTAAGCTGGATTCCTTGAGAGATTATGTGAGAGGGTCTGGGAACTGTCAGGGCTCCGCCACTACAGGAGGAAAAAAAAAGTATCAGAAAGAGCCACTGAGAGAAACAGCCGATTCTCCCAGTCAGTCTGCCATCCTCCCCCGCGCCCCCTCCACACACACCATCGCCCTCACCCCACCACCATACCATCCAGGCAGGGTGCTGACACATCACCATTCAGCACCCACCCCCTGTTCTCCACCTATGCTGAGGGACTGACACTGCTGTGATAGTCTCTGTCCTCAGTAGTATATGCTAAGAGCTAGGATCCACCTATAAACATGCTGTGAGTAGATAGAGAAAGTCTTGTCTCGTAAGGTGAGCAGGCAGTGAGGTTAGGAAGGGCTTCACAGGCAGAAGAAAAAGCATGGGCAGAGGCCTGGACCCCAGCCCCGCTTCGCATTACCTGCTGACCCTTTCCCCTTCCCCCACATCAGATTTCTCTCCCTCTCCTGTCTCTTCTCTCCCTCAACAATTCCCGTGTTGCCCACCTGAAAACAAGCTCCCTGGACACCTTTCCCTGCATCTCTCTGTTCCTTCTCACAGCTCAGCATCTTAAATATCTTAAACTATTCTCTCTCTCTCTTTTTTTTTTTGAGAGGAGTTTTGCTCTTGTTGCCCAGGCTGGAGTATAATGTTGTGATCTTGGCTCACGGCAACCTCCACCTCCCGGTTCCAGCGATTCGCCTGCCTCAGCCTCCCAAGTAGCTGGGATTACAGGCATGCGCCACCATGGCCAGTTAATTTTGTATTTTTAGTAGAGACAGGGTTTTATCATGTTGTTAAGGCTGGTCTCGAACTCCTGACAGGTGATCCACCCGCCTCAGCCTCCCAAAGTGCTGGGATTACAGGTGTGAACCAGTGTCTGGCCTTACATTATTCTCAAAAGAGGTCTATACACAAGCTCTCCCCTTCCTCACCCAATTCACTCTTCAGCCCCTCCAGGCTGGCCCAGCTCCTGTGGCTCCTCAGAAGCGGCACTAGCCAAGGTTCCCAGAGACCTCCCGGTTGCTGAAATCAGTGGACACTTGACATTCCTTTTGTTCCTTGACCACTTAGCTTGTAGCAGCTGCATGCTCCCTCCTTCTTGAAACACTCTCCTTCCTGGTCTGGACACCTTGTCCAGCTTTTCTCTAGTTATAACTTCCCGGTCCCTTTTCCCAACTCGTCCTCCTTGACATGGTCTGTAACTTGATGTTTCTGATCTATAAATTGACCTGATATAAAGTTGATATTCCTCAGGGCTGTGTCCTGTCCCCTCTTCTCTGATTACTGGGGACTATTTTCTTGAGTCATCTCATACCTTACCTCTGGTTTTAATTGCATCTTCTATACATCAAAGGCTTCCAGACGGCAATGTCCAACCAGACCTTTTTGTGAGCTCCAGAGCAGCCTAAGGAATGTTCTACTCAATGCCTCCTTTTAGATATCTGTTAGGCATCTCAAATTTAACCTGTTCAAAACCGAATTGTTGATCTTAGCTCCTACGAGCCGCTTCATAATTCTTGTTCATCTGAGTAAATGACACACCATCCATCTAATTGCTTGTTCCAGAAACCTGGGAATCATATTTGACACCTCCTTCTTTCTTACTCCACCCTATGGATCTAACAAATTAATAACCCAGCCAGGCTCGGTGGCTCACGCCTGTAATCCCAGCACTTTGGGAGGCTGAGGCGAGCAGATCACAAGTTCAGGACTTTGAGAACAACCTGACCAACATCGTGAAACCCTGACTCTACTAAAAATACAAAAATTAGCCAGGCGTGGTGGCGCACACCTGTAATCCCAGCTACTCAGGAGGCTGAGGCAGGAGAATCGCTTGAACTCCAGAGGTGCAGGTTGCAGTGAGCCGAGATTGCGCCATTGCACTCCAGCCTGGGCGACAGAGCAAGACTCTGTCTCAAAAAAATAATTAATAACCCTACTTCCAAAATATGTCCAAATCTACTCCTTTTCCTCCATTTACACCCAGTATCCAGCCTGTAGGCATCTGTCCTCTGTACTACCACTGCAACATCTTCCTAACAGACGGTCTCACAGCCACCAGTAACCACCCAGCCTTCCTCCACACACCAGCCAACATAGCCTTCTTTAAAAATAAATCTCGGATGGGTGCAGTGGCTCACGCCTGTGATCCCAGCATTTTGGGAGGCCAAAGTGGGCAGATCACCTGAAGTCAGGAGTTCAAAACCAGCCTGGTCAACATGGCAAAACCTCATCTCTACCAAAAAAAAAAAAAAATTAGCTGGGCGTGTGGCAGGCGCCTATGATCCCAGCTACTCAGGAAGCTGAGGCAAGAGAATCGCTTGAACCCAAGAGGCAGAGGTCATAGTGAGTCTAATTGGTGCTACTGCACTCCAGCCTGGTGACAGAACAAGACTCCAAAAAAAGAAAATAAAAATAAAAGGCCAGGCATGGTGACTCACGCCTGTAATCCCAGCACTTTGAGGGGGCTGAAGCAGGCAGATCATGAGATCAGGAGTTCAAGACCAGCTTGGCCAACATAGTGAAACCCCATCTCTACTAAAAATATAAAAAATTAGCCAGGCATGGTGGCAGGTGCCTGTAATCCCAGCTACTCAGGAGGCTGAAGCAGGAGAGTCACTTGAACTCAGGAGGCAGAGGTTGCAGTGAGCTGATCGTGCCATTGCACTCCAGTCTGGGCGACAGTGCGAGACTGTCTCAAAATTAAATAAATAAAATAAATAAATGAATAAAAATCTCTGTCAGTAGTGCAGACTTGTAGTCCCAGCTACTTGGGCAGCTGAGGTGGAAGAATCACTTGAGCCCAGAAGTTTGAGACCCCCCTGGGCAAGACAGCAAGACCACATCTAAAAAATACATAAATACATAATAAATAAATAAATAAATAAATAAATAAAACTAGATCTCATCATATCTCTCACCTACTTAAAACCCTTCAGTGACCTAGGAAGCATCCAGACTCCATGGTCAGTGCCCTGGCTTCCTCTAGCTCCCCCTTTTGCAGTCTCCCCTGCTCTCCAGCCTCCAGCCACACCATCCACTCCACACACACACTCCTGCCTTAGCTCCCTCCCACCTCCTCAGCCATTTCTCCCTTACCTTCCCAGACTCTGTCTAAATGCTCTGGTATACAGAAGAAGCTTGATGAGTATGAGGAAGGAACGGGGACAGAGGAAGGCAAGGAAAAGCCATGGTGAGAGGGTGACGCTTACAGCAAGGAGTTGTATGGTGAGGGCAGGGGCAGGTTGAGGGATGAGGCTTCAGAGCTCCCTTGAACTATCCCTTGAAGCATTCTATAATGAATCCTATCCCTTTAAGCGTTTCATAGCAAGACCTGCACCTGTTTGAGTTATTCTGTTTTATTTCTGGCACTGCATCATTATAGCCATCGGTTTTATTGAATGACGCTGATGCCATTTTTTTGTTTTTCTGAGATACAGTCTCACTCTATCACCCAGACTGGAATGCAAAGGCATGATCTCAGCTCACTGCAACCTTTGCCTCCGGGTTCAAGAGATTCTCCTGCCTCAGCCTCCTGAGGTTCACACCACCGCGCCCGGCTAATTTCTTGTATTTTTAGTAGAGACAGGGTTTCACCATGTTGCCCAGGCTGGTCTTGAACTCGTGACCTCAACCCTCAGCCTCTCAAAGCCACGGTGTCCGGCACATTGTTGACTGGTGACTCCAGCTGGCCCTCGGAAAAGCAGTATTACCTCCCTCTGCCCCCTGGTGGCCTTCTAGGTGCAGAGACCATTGTTCCAGTCTAACCCTGGCTACTAGAATATGCTTTGATTTTCTGGCTTATAGCACCACCATTTGGCCAAATTTGCTAATAGGCAGCTGCTCCATCCACACTCAATTCCAATTTTTCAACCTTCTCATTGGCAAAGTTCATGGAATCAGAGCCTCTTTGAACTTCACCAATGGATGCAAGTGCTCTCCGGAGCCTCATCCAAGCTTGCAGTTCATTCTGGAGGGCCATGCTAGAGGTATAGACAGAATGGCAGTGACCATGGTGCAGAAGTCAAGGAACTGGCTCTGTGAATGTCAGGCATGTGTCCCCCTGGGTTTCCTGGTCCTTCCCTATTTGCCCTTGCCCTGACACCCCTCATCCTCCTTCACGCTGCTTCCTACACAACGCTTCTCCAGATTGGCTCACTCCTATTTACACAGTCATTGATCTCTGCCTTTCTGATTCTCACCACACTTTAAAAAATAAATGTTTTCATTTTTCCTTATTACAAAAGCAGTCATATTTATAGTAGAAAATTAGAGGCCAGGCATGGCAGCTCAAGCCTGTAATCCCAGCACTTTGGGAGGCTGAGGCAGGTGGATCACAGGGTCAGGAGTTCAAGACCATCCTAGCCAATATGGTGAAACTCCATCTCTACTAAAAATACAAAAAATTAGCCTGGCGTGGTGGTGGGTGTGTATAATCCCAGCTACTTGGGAGGCTAAGGCAGAGAATCACTTGAACCTGGGAGGCAGAGGTTGCAGTGAGCTGAGCTTGTGCCACTGCACTCCAGCCTGGGCAACAAAGCGAGACTCTCTCAAAAAAAAAAGAAAGAAAGAAAATTAGAAAATGGGCCAGGCTCAGTGGCTCACACCTCTAATCCCAGCACTTTGGGAGGCTGAGGCAGGTGGATCACCTGAGATCAGGAGTTTGAGACTAGCCTGACCAATATGGTAAAACCTCATCTCTACTAAAAATACAAAAATTAGCTGGGCGTGGTGACATGCACCTGTAGTCCCAGCTACTAGGGAGCCTGAGACAAGAGAATTGCTCGAACTGGGAGGTGGAGTTTGCACTGAGCTGAAATCGTGCCACTGCACTCCAGCCTGGGCGACAGAGCAAGACTCCATCTAAAAAAACAATTAGAAAACATAGATTGGCAAAAATAAGAAAATTTTAAAACCATAAGAATACTACCACCTAGGGAAACTATTGTTAATATCTTGATATGCATCCTTCAATATCTTTTAACATATGCCTTTTTTTTTTTTTTTTTTTTTGCCTGGCCTGAGACTCACCCATCAGGGTTTTTTTTTCATTTCACAAAAGTGAATTGACTTGTGTTCACTGTTTTGCAATCTCCTCTTCACACATAACATATGGGAACATCTTTTCCTGTCAGTAAATACTCATCTTACAGCCAGGTGCATGGCTCAAACCTGTAATCCCAGCACTTTGGGAGGTCGAGGCAGGCGGATCACCTGAGGTCAGGAGTTTGAGACCAGCCTGACTAACATGGAGAAATTCCAACTCTACTAAAAATACAAAATTAGCCAGGCGTGGTGGCGCATGCCTGTAATCTCAGCTACTTTGGAGGCTGAGGCAGGAGAATCACTTGAACCCAGGAAGCAGAGGCTGCAGTAAGTCAAGATCATACCATTGCACTCCAACCTAGGCAGTAAGAGCGAAACTCCGTCTCGAAATAAATAAGTACTCATCTTACATAGATTCTAATAATACTATTTTCAAGGATTGAAAAGTATCCCCTCAATGAAAGGATATAACATAATTTCTTTCTTTTCTTTTCTTTTTTTTTTTTTAGATAGTCTCACTCTGTCACCAGACTGGAGTGCAGTGGCATGATCTCAACTCACTGCAACCTCCACCTCCTGGGTTCAAGCGATTCTCCTGCCTCGGTCTTCTGAGTAGCTGGTACTACAGGCGCGCAACACCACACCCAACTAATTTTTGTATTTTTAGTAGAGACAGAGTTTTACCATATTGGCCAGGATGGTCTTGATCTCTTGACCTCGTGGTCCTTCTGTCAAAGTGCTGGGATTACAGGTGTGAGCCACCACGCCCAGCCTGGATATAGCATAATTTCTTTAACCATGTCAGATGCCGTGGCTCAAGTCTGTAATCCCAGAACTTTGGGAGGCTGAGGCAGGTGGATCACTTGACATCAAGAGTTCAAGACCAGCCTGGTCTACACAGTGAAACCCCATCTCTACTAAAAATGCAAAAAATTAGCTGGATATGGTGGTGGGGACCTGTAATCCCTGCTACTCAGGAGGCTGAGGCAGGAGAATTGCTTGAACTCGGGAGGCAGAAGTTGCAGTGAGCCAAGATCACGTCCCTGCACTCCAGTCTGGGTGACATGAGCGAAACTCTGTCTCAAAAATAATTTCTTTATCCAGTCCCCTAGTTTGGGATTTCTACTTTGTTTTCAATTTTCTGCTATCATAAACTGAACTGCAACAAGTATCCGTCTGGTCATTTGAAAAGTAATTTTGTATTGTGAATGTTCCCATAAATGGTGTGCTTAGTTCATTAAACTGTGAGGACTTGGTAGTAACTGCCCAGTGCCCCTCTCCCCTCATGCAGAGGCACACTTGCAGACTCCAGTCAGCAGTCCTACCCGCTCCCCGCCGCCACCATCAGCACAGTGGATACTTATCTAAATCCCACCCACCTCAGCTCTCAGCTTCTCCAGGACTCCCAAGGTCCCTACTCTTTTCTCTTCTTTAATTTTATGTTTTACTTTTTTATAAAGACAAGGACTTGCTGACTTTTTTTTTTTTTTTTTTTTTTTTTTTGAGACAGGGTCTAGCTATGTTGCCCAGACTAGTCTCAAACTCTTGGCCTCGGGCGATTGTCCTGCCTCTGCCTCACACAGTGCTGGGATTATAGGCTTGAGCCACAGTGCCCAGCCCCTTACTCTCTTCTTACCTAGCATCTAAGTTAGTATCCATCAATGTATTCCTTCAGAAATGAATGATATTTTTACCCTGGTGTTTATGTCTTTATAATAATACCTAATATTTGTACAATGCTTTGTAGTTTATTAACCATTTTATACAGAGCTACCACTCTTTGAGTGCTTACTGTGTGCCAGGTACTGTGCTAAGAATTTGAAATAAATGATCCCTAAGCTTTCCAAGATAGGTAAGTATAAGCGGTCCCGTGTCATGAAAAAGGAAACTGTCGGGTGCAGTGGCTCGCATCTGTAATCCCACCACTTTAGGAGGTTGAGGCGGGCAGATCACCTGAGATCAGGAGTTTGTGACCAGCCTGAGAAACATGACTTTACTAAAAAATACAAAACTTAGCTGGGCATGGTGGTGGGCACTGTAATCCCAGCTTCTTCAGAGCCTGAGGCAGGACAATTGCTTGAACCCGGGAGCCAGAGGTTGTAGTGAGCCATGATTGCACCATTGCACTTTAGCCTGGGTGACAGAGTGAGACTCCATCTCAAAAAAAGAAAAAGAAAAAGGAAACTGGGGTTTAGGACAAGACCAAATGACATAGTAGAAAAAGCTTTGAAGTCAAACCGGACCCAAGTTTGAATTATTTATTTGCTGTGAGTATCACAAACTGTCAGTTCACTCCATGGATAAAAATCGGATGTGAACACCTCTAGCCAGGGCGTGCACTCCTCAGTCTTCCACAGTTTGCACCACTTCCAGTGACCTACACCACTTCACACACTTGCCTACCTGAACCCTGACAGTATGTGAATTTGAAAATATTATTCCATTTGATCTTTATCAAGGGCTTTGTAAGGAGGGCAGTAGCATAACAAAGGTAGGAGGGTAGGAGAATTCCACCCTGAGTTAGACAAGAACAGGATGTTTAGTCCATAATGAGTTTTATTTTATAATTTATTTTATTTTATTTTATTATTTCAAATATGGAACGCTTCACAAATTTGTGTGTCATCATTGCGCAGGGGCCATGCTAATCTTCTCTGTATCATTCCAATTTTAGTATATGTGCTGTAGAGGTGAGCACTATTTTATTTTATTTTTTGAGGTAAAGTCTTGCTCTGTCACCCAGGCTGGAGGGCAGTGACAATCACCACTCACTGCAGCCTTGACATCCCAGGCTCAAGTGATCCTCCCACCTCAGCCTCCTGAGTAGTTGGGACTACATGCAAGCACCACCACACCAAACTAATTTTTTATTTTTTGTAGACATGGGGTCTCACCATATTTCCCAGGCTGGTCTCAAACTCCTGGGCTCAAGGGATCCTCCCCACTGGGCCTCCCAAAGCACTGGGACTGCAGGCACATGCCACCATGCTGAGCCAATTTGTTTTTGTTTGTTGGCTGGTTTCTGTAGAGATTGGGGTCTCACTGTGTTTCCCAAGCTGGTCTCAAATTTCTGAGTTCAAACCATCCTCCTGCTTTGGCCCCCTCCTCCAAAGCACTGGGACTACAGGCATGAACCACTATGCCCAGCCTTCTGCCTCTCTTTTTTTTTTGAGACAGAATGTTGCTCTTGTTGCCGAGGCCGGAGTGCAGTGCTGTGATCTCAGCTTACTGCAACCTCGCCTCCCAGGTTTAAGCAATTCTCCTGCCTCAGTCTTCCAAGTGGCTGTGATTACAGGCATATGCCACCACGCTCGGCTAATTTTGTATTTTAAGTAGAGACAGGGCTGGGTGCGGTGGCTCACGCCTGTAATTTCAGCACTTTGGGAGGCTGAGGCAGGCGGATTACCTGAGGTCAGGAGTTCAAGACCAGCCTGGCCAACATGGTGAAACCCTGCCTTTAAAAAATAAACAATAATAATAATAATAAAAGATAAAATAATAATTAAAAAAAAGTAGAGATAGGATTTCACCATGTTGGCCAGACTGGTCTCAAACTCCTGACCTCAGGTGATCCACCTGCCTCGGCTTCCAAAGTGCTGGGATTACAGGCGTGAGCCACTGCACCCGGCCATTCTGCCTCTCTTCTTTGGAAGACAGTTGGCTTCCATTTCTCTATAAGCTCCAAGCCCAGTACAGATAATAAGCCCATCAAGTTGGCTGCACAGGCACCTAGAAGGTTTGGGGCTAAGTCACATACCCAACTAGTGACACTTCCTTCAGGGAGCAGCACAGAGCTCCCAACCCTGTTGGGATGCAGGACAGCTGAGCCAGAAAATTCAATCATAGTAGACAGCCTATCTCTCCAAAGAAGAAACACTTGTCTTCTGCCTCTAGCTGACATTCTGTGACTGCACAGACAGCACTGTGTCAGTTTAGCAATTACTACATAACAAACCACCCCAACAGTTAGAGGCTTAAAGCAATAATTAGCTCACAACTCTGCAATTTTAGCTGAACTCAGCTGAGCAGTTCTGTTCATCTCATTTTCAGTTGCTTGAGTGGTTGCACTCATATGGACAGGACGGTCTACAATGGCCTCACTCACATATCTGGCAGTTACCTGGGATTGTCAGCCAAAGCACCTCAGTTCTCCTGCGTGTGGCTCTCCAGCAGAATAGCCTTGGCTCCTGGCCTGGCATCAGCAGGTCCCAAGAGAGTGAAAGTGGAAGCCACAAGATTTTCCACAGTCTAGGCTCCAGGAGTCACATATTGTCACTTCTGACACATTTGTTAGCCAAAGCAAGTCACAAGGCAATGCCAAATTCAAAAAGTAGGAAACATAGACTCTACTTTTTGTTTTTTTGGTTTTTTTTGGACAGAGTCTCACTCTGTCACCCGGCTGGAGTGCGGTGGCACAATCTCGGCTCACTGCAACCTCTGCCTCCCGGGTTCAAGCTATTCTCCTGCCTCAGCCTCCCAAGTAGGAGGCTTAGACATCTTAGATGTCTCTAAGAGATGAACTGAAAAATTCAGGACTAGTCCAGGACAAACTCACAGGGCAGTGGAAGGCAGAATCCAAATTTCCAAAGAGTAAAAAACTGAGGAAAAAAAATTTTAATCAGAAGAGCAAGACTGAGTGTCAGGTCCAAAGAGAAATGTTAGGCCATAAATGGGAAAGTAAATTACTGGGTCAGAAGCTAATAAAGAAATGTCAATGTCAAATAAGAAATGTATGAAGAAAAGGAGGTAAGAGAGTCAAGCCATGAGAAAGAATCACTAGGGCAGAGCACAGTGGCACATGCCTATGGTTCCAGCTACTTGGAGGGCTGAGGCTAGAGGATTGCTTGAACCCAAAAGCTCCAGCCTGGGCAACATAGCAAAACCCATCTCTTTAAAAAAAAGAAAGAAAGAAAGAAAGAAAAATAAAGGAAGGAAGAAAGAAAGAAAGAAGAAAAGAAAGAACCACTAGGCCCCTAACAGTGTGCACTTATGCTGGCTGTTGGGGACAGGTAGGACTGAGAGCCTAAAGAACATTCTGAGGCCAGGCAAGGTGGCTCATGCCTGTAATCTCAGTACTTTGGGAGACCGAGGCGGGCAGATTACCTGAGGTCATGAGTTTGAGAGCAGCCTGATCAACACGACAAAACCCTGTTTCTACTAAAAATATAAAAATTAGTCAGGCTTGGTGGCACACGCCTGTAATGCCAGCTGCTTGGGTGAGGCTGAGGCAGGAGAATTGCTTGAACCCAGGAGGCGGAGGTTGCAATGAGATCTCACCACTGCACTCCAGCCTGTATGACAGAGCGAGACTCTGTCTCAAAAAAGAAAAAAAAAAAAAGAAAAGAATATGCTGGGGCTCCACTCCAGCATTTAAGCTAAAGCTAGAAATACAGGAAATACAGGGTTGAAGGCATCCACTGAGCTCACCAGGAGCTCATCAGGAGCTGTGACACAAAGATATGGTCTTTGAGCCCATCTGAACAGGAGGGACAACAGAAGCTTTGGGAACTGATGAGTCACTAAAGAAAAAAATACAGAGCACAAGTTGCAACTGGTGGTCCATAGGCTAAAGCGGCCCCAGGGGCGCTTTATTTGGGCTACACAGAGTTGTAATTTTTTCAATTAACTACCCACTTTTAAATGTTGGAATATTTCACACAAAAAAAAATCTGTATATCTAGTTTATCTTTAAAAACTGGAAGATCTGGTAATGCTGGGGCCAATTTCACTTGACAATGAGAGTCAGGGTTGAATTGTGACTGTCACCTTTTTTTTTTTTTTTTTTTTTTTTTTTTTGAGACGGAGTTTCGCTCTTGTTACCCAGGCTGGAGCGCAATGGCGCGATCTCGGCTCACCGCAATCTCCGCCTCCTGGGTTCAGGCAATTCTCCTGCCTCAGCCTCCTGAGTAGCTGGGATTACAGGCACGCACCACCATGCCCAGCTAATTTTTTTTTGTATTAGTAGAGACGGGGTTTCACCACGTTGACCAGGATGGTCTCGATCTCTTGACCTCGTGATCCACCCGCCTCGGCCTCCCAAAGTGCTGGGATTACAGGCTTGAGCCACCGCGCCCGGCCTACCTTTTTTTTTTTTCAGACGAAGTCTTGCTCTGTTGCTCAGGCTGGAGTACAATGGTGAAATCAGCAACCTCCGCCTCCCGGGTTCAAGCGATTCTCCTGCCTCAGCCTCCCGAGTAGCTGGGATTACAGGCGCCTGCCACCATGCCCAGCTAATTTTTGTATTTTTAGTAGATACACGGTTTCACCATGTTGGCCAGACTGGTCTCAAACTCCTGACCTCAGGTGATCTGCCCACCTCGGCCTCCCAAAGTGCTGGGATTACAGGCGTGAGCTACCGTACCAGGCCTGTCACCTTTAAAGAAAGCACATAGGGTAGGCTAGGCCACTGTAAGAAAATGTCAGGGACTTAACACAATGAAGATTTGTTTATTGTCCAAGTAAAGTCCAGGGTGAATCAGGCAGCTCTCCATGGTAGTTTTCTTCCTTGTGATGACTCAGGGATCCAGGCTGTGTACCCTTTATGACTCTGCTTTTCCAACTTATACTCTAGATGATCCCATCGCGGAGCCAGAGCTGGAAGGCTGCTTTGTGGTGCTTATATGCTTCCAACATGAAGCAAAATGGTACTCGAACTATCCGTTTATTTGCCAAAACTAGTCCCAGGGCACTCGTCAGGGACATGAGAAATGTGAGGCAGCTCACGGATATTGAGTGAGCAGTAAATGTCTCTGCCATATGGAACGTGTGCTCTGCAGTTTGCCACATGCCTGCCAGGCTGCTTAAATCATTCACACGATCTGCCTGGCTCCTGAAGACACTGGCATTTGCAGCCTTTGGTACAAAAAGTGGGGAGTGCTGAGGAGAGAACCTTGTGGAACGCTACCAGGGAGCAGCCATCACAATAGAACCCTACACTAGCCAGGCGTTTCCTGCCAGAAAACAGAACCTACCCCTGGGAGGTGACCTGGTCGTATCTTTCATATCTCCTGGTCACACTGCTGAGGTGGTGCCTGCTTCTTCTCCATAGATGAAGATTCAAAATGTTCTTGTGTTACAACCTTTGCATATTTCAAATTCCTTATAGTTAAGAAGACTCCTGAATTCTACCTACTTTCCTTCCCCCTACATTGCATTTCTCCTCTTTGCTCTTGTTCTGCAGGGCTGCCTAAAGACTGAACTGAGCAAGAACCTGCACACTAGGCTCTGGATAGTACCGGTTCCCATGTAAAATGTTCGGGAAGATGAATTTATGTGTTCTTCCTGAATAGTGCTTGTTTTACATAACTTTATTTGTCCCACTGTTTACTTTTTTTTTTTTTTTTTTTTTGAGATGGAGTTTTGCTCTTGTTGCCTAGGCTGGAGTGCAATGGC
Organism: Aotus nancymaae; assembly: GCF_030222135.1. Classification (NCBI taxonomy): domain Eukaryota; kingdom Metazoa; phylum Chordata; class Mammalia; order Primates; family Aotidae; genus Aotus; species Aotus nancymaae. The sequence continues at coordinate 36,771,142 of NW_026988428.1, forward strand.
ACGATCTCAGCTTACCTCAACCTCCACCTCCTGGGTTCAAGCGATTCTCCTGCCTCAGCCTCCCGAATAGCTAGGAGTATAGGTGCGTGCCACAACGCCCGGCTAATTTTTTGTATTTTTAGTAGAGACAGGGTTTCTCCATGTTGCTCAGGCTGGTCTCCAACTCCTCACCTCGTGACCTACGTGCCTTAGCCTCCCAAATTGCTGGGATTACAGGCATGAGCCACTGCACCTGGCCTTATTTTTATTTTATTTAGTCATTTATTATTATTATTATTTTTGAGACAGAGTCTCACTCTGTCACCCAGGCTGGAGTGCAGTGGCACAATCTCGGCTCACTGAAACCTCCACCTTTCAGGTTCAAGCAATTCTCGTGCCTCAGTCTCCTGAGTAGCTAGGATTACAGGCAAGCGCCACCAAGCCTGGATAATTTTTGTATTTTTAGTAGAGATGGGGTTTCACCATGTTGGTCAGGCTGATCTCAAACTCCTGACCTTGTGATTTGCCTGCCTTGGTCTCCCAAAGTGCTGAGATTATAGGCGTGAGCCACCACACCAGGCCTATTTTTTTTTTTAATTTTAAATTTTTTTTTTTTTTGAGACAAGAGTTTTGCTCGTTTCCGGTGTTGGAGTGCAATAATGCAATCTCAGCTTACCGCAACCTCCACCTCCCAGGTTCAAGCAATTCTCCTGTCTCAGCCTCCCTAGTAGCTGGGATTACAGGCATGTGCCACCACATCCATCTACTTTTGTACTTTTAGTAGAGACAAGGTTTCTCCATGTCGTTCACGCTGTTCTCGAACTCCTGACCTCAGGTGATTTACCCACCTAAGCCTCCCAAAGTGCTGGGATTACAGGCGTGAGCCACTGTGCCTGACCTACATTACTTTTTAAATTCTTGCTCTAGGGCTTAGAAAATACATCCTTTACTTTTCACAGCCTAGGGTTAATATTCTACATCTTCATGTGGAATATGAAAACCTTACAACCATTTTAGGTCCATTTATCACCAACCCCCACTATTTCTTTTTTTGTTTTTCAAACAGAATCTCGCTCTGTCGCCCAGTTTGGAGTGCAATGGTATGATCTTGGCTCACTGCAACCTCTGCCTCCTGGATTCAAGCGATCCTCCTGACTCAGCCTCCCGAGTAGCTGGGACTACAGACGCATACCACCACGCCCAGCTAATTTTTTGTATTTTTGTAGTAGAGATGGGGTTTCACCATGTTGGCCAGGATGGTCTCCACCTATTGACCTTTGATCCGCCTGCCTCAGCCTCCCAAAGTGCTGGGATTACAGGCAAGAGCAACCTGCCCGCCTTTGTATTTTTTTTTGTAGAGATGGGGTTTCACCATGTTGCCCATGGCTGGTCTCCAGCTCCTGGGCTCAAGGGATCAGCCCACCTATGCCTCCCAAAGTGCTGGGATTACAGGCATGAGCCACCATGCCTGGCCCAATTCCCACGTTTTATGCTACAGTTGTATGTTTTATATCTAAATACATTATAATTCCACAATATCGTGTTCTAATATTTGCTTTTGGCAGTCAGGTGTATTTTAAATAAATTAAGAGGGACAAGGCACAGTGACTTAGGCCTCTGTAACCCCAACACTTTGGGAGGCTGAGACAGGAGGACTGCTTGAGGCCGGGAGTTCAAGACCAGCCTGGGCAACATAGTAAGACCCTGGTCTCTACCAAAAAATAAAAATAAGCTGAGTGTGTTGGCACACACCTGTAGTCTCAGCTGCTTGAGAGGCTGAGGTGGGAGGATCGCTTGACCACAGGGATTGAAGGCCACTACATTCCAGCCTCGGTCACAGAGAGAGACCTTGTTTCTTAAAAAAAAGACACACAGGGCCAGGTGCAATAGCTCACACTTGTAATTCCAGCACTTCGGGAGGCTAAGGTGGCAGATCATTTGAGGTCAGGAGTTCATGACCAGCCTGGCCAACAGGGTGAAACCCCATTTCTGCTAAAAACACAAAAATTAGTTGGGAGTGGTGGTGCGCACCTGTAGTCCCAGCTACTCAGGAGGCTGAGGCAGGAGAATTGCTTGAACCTGGGAGGCAAAAGTTGCAGTGAGCTGAGATCATGCCACTGTACTCCAGCCTAGCAACAGAGTGAGATTCTGCCTCTAAATAAATAAATAAATAAATAAATAAATAAATAAAAGAGAGACCCACAAGCAAACATGTATATTATAGTTTTTGTTTTTTTGTTGTTGTTTTTTGGCTTTTTTTTTTTTTTATGCAGAATCTCTCTTGCTAGGCTGGAGTACAGTGAGGTGATCTTGGCTCACTGCAACCTCCACATCCCTGGTTCAAGCAATTCTCCTGCCTCAGCCTCCCGAGTAGCTGAGACTACAGGAGCATGCCACCATACTGGCTAATTTTTGTATTTTTAATAGAGACGGGGTTTCACCATGTTGGCTGGGATGGTCTCGATCTCCTGACCTCATGATCCACCTACCTTGGCCTCCCAAAGTGCTGGGATTACCACCCGCCATATTATAGTATTTTTAATAAATCAATAATAGATAAAAAATAATTTCAAAAAAGAAACTGAGACAAAAACATGCCTTTACATTTACCCAGTAACCCCACTATGTAAGTACTCTTTATTCCTTCCCATAGACATGCATTTCCCTCTGGTATCTTTTCCCCTCAGTTTGAAGAACTTCCCTTAGTGTGGCTGTAATACAGTCCTTTCTTTTTTCTTTCTCTTTTCTTTTTTTTTTTAATTTTTTAAAATTTTTGAGACAGAGTCTCATTCTGTCCCCCAGGCTGGAGTGTAGTGGCATGATCTCAGCTCACGGCAACCTCTGCCTCCCAGGTTGAGGTGATTCTCGTGCCTCAGCCTCCTGAGTAGCTGAGACTACAGGTGTGCACCACTATGCTCAGCTAATTTTTGTATTTGTATTTGTATTTTTTTGAGACGGAGTCTCACTCTGTCACCCAGGCAGGAGTGCAGTGGTGCAATCTTGGCTCATTGCAACCTCCGTCTCCCTGGTTCAAGCACTTCTGCCTCAGCCTCTTTAGTAGCTGGGATTATAGATGCACGCCACCACTCCTGGCTAATCTTTGTATTTTTAGTAGAGACAGGGTTTCACCACGATGGTCAGGGTGGTCTCGAACTCCTGACCTTGTGATCCACCTGCCTTGGCTCCCAAAGTGCTGGGATTACAGGCATGAGCCACCGAGCCCAGCCAAATACCTGTTAATTTATTACCTCAAGAACAGGAAACTAATAGCCGTCTGAAGATGTTATTTTATTTTAGCAGGCTATTAAATTGACTAGACTCAAAGTACAAACTCACCCACTTGAAGTAGACAGCAGCTCGGATCTCAGTTTGTCTTTATTATTGTTTTCCTTAGCTGAACTGTTTGCAGCCTGCTCCATGCATGCATGGTTCAAGGACCAGCCAGAGATTTGGACAGAGTCTGCACACAGAACTCTGGCTCTCTTCTGAACAAGATTCCCCACTCACTTTCTGGTATTGAGGACATCCTGGGTAATGTCTTCCTAATGACACAAATGTGACACAAACTTCTGCCCCCGACACCCCGCTGTTCCACTCCACTTCAGTACCTGCTTGCAAGTTTCAACTCCTGTCCAAAACTGCTTGCCTTTATGCATTCTCTACAGCTTTCAGATAATTGTGGGGTTTCTTTTTTTAGTTTTGTCCAGAGATTATCATTATCTATGCGAGGACTGATCTGCTGGGAACTTATTTACCAAACCAGAAACAGAACCCATATACAGGCGCGCGCCACCATGCCCAGCTAATTTTTTGTATTTTTAGTAGAGACGGGGTTTCACCATGTTGGCCAGGATGGTCTCAATCTCCTGACCTCATGATCCACCCACCTCAGCCTTCCAAAGTGCTGGGATTACAGATGTAAGCCACCGCACCCAGCCTAGTATTTGTATTTTTGTGTCTATTGGATTTCACCTAACATAATGACCTCCAGGTTCATCCATGCTGTCAAAAATGGCAGGATTTTTTTTTTTTTCTTTTTTTGAGACAGAGTCTCACTCTGTCACCCAGGCTGGAGTACAGGGGCTTGATTTCGGTTCACTGCAACCTCTGCCAACTGGGTTCAGCAATTCTCCTGCCTTAGCCTCCCAAGAAGTTGGGATTACAGGTGCCGGCCACCACACCTGGCTAATTTTTTGTTTTTTTCTGTTTTGTTTTTGTTTTTAGTAGAGACAGGGTTTCACCATATGAGCCAGGCTGGTCTCGAACTCCGACCCCAAGTGATCCGCCTGTCTCGGCCTCCCAGAGTCATGGGTTTACAGGTATGAGCCACCATGCCTGGCTGGTACTTGTTGTTTCTGAACCTTGCTGTCATTACCTAAAAATGAGATTAATCTCATCAACCTTGTAGGGCCACTGTGAAGACGAAATAAGCTAGTTCATTAAGTGTTTGTCATAACATTGGGATATTTTAGGTGCCCAGCGGTCAACTTACTTCTTAAATTAATGGTCTTAATTATCAGATTTCATTCCATTTTAATGATCCAAACCAGAAGAAATACAGAATCTCAAGCTTTACCTCAGTCCTACTGAATTGGAATCTGAAGTTAAACTCTGCAGGTGACTGTTAAACATTAAAGTCTGAGAAGCACTAGACTAGTACATATCTCAAACACAGCAGGGCCAAAACAGAGCCCACATATACTCTCCAAACCTGTTCCACACAGGCTTTGCCATCTAAGTAAAAGGCACTGCCAGGCAGCTCATGCCAAAATCTGGGGAGTTATCATTGATAACTGTTATAGTTATTTAGGCAAAAGTGCTTACAGCACTTTTGAAAAGTGATGTGGCCCTACCAGTCTCACTGTCACCCAGGCTGGAGTGCAGTGGCATAACCTCAGCTCATTGCAACCTCTGCCTCCTGGGTTCAAGTGATTCTTCTGCCTCAACCGCCTGAGTAGCTGGGATTACAGGCACGTGCCACCATGTCCGGCTAATTTCTGTATTTTTAGCAGAGCCAGGTTTTCGCCATGTTGGCCTGACTGGTCGCGAACTCCTGACCTCAGGTGATCTGCCCACCTTGGCCTCCCAAAGTGCTAGTATTACAGGCGTGGGTCATCGCACCCAGTGAAGCAACAACCCTTTAACTAAACCTTCTCTTCAATTATTGTGTTACCGGAAAGGTGTCCAGATCCAGACCCCAAGAGAGGGTTCTTGGACCTCATGCAAGAAAGAATTCTGGGCAAGTCCATAAAGTGAAAGCAAGTTTATTAGGAAAGCAAAGGAATAAAAGAATCGGCCAGGTGTGGCGGCTCACACCCATAAGCCTAGCACTTTGGGTGACTGGGGCAGGCAGATCACTCGAGCTCAGGAATTCAAGACCAGGCTGGGCAACATGGGGAAACCCCATCTCTGCAAAAAATACAAAAATTAGCTGGGCATGATGACATGCGCCTGTGGTCCCAGGTTCTTGGGAGGCTAAGGTGGAAGGATTGCTTTAGCCTGGAAGGTGGAAGGATTGCTTTAACCCAGGAGATGGTGGTTGCAGTGAGCGATGATGTCACCACTGCACTCCAGTCTGGATAATAGAGTGAGACCCTGTCTCAAAAAAAGAAAAAAAAAACGGAATAAAATATGGCCACTTGGCTGGGCGAGGTGGCTCAAGCCTGTAATCCCAGCACTTTGGGAGGCCGAGGCGGGTGGATCACGAGGTCAAGAGATCGAGACCATCCTGGCCAACATGGTGAAACCCCGTCTCTACTAAAAATACAAAAATTAGCCGGGCATGGTGGTGTGTGCCTGTAGTCCCAGCTACTCGGGAGGCTGAGGTAGGAGAATTGCTTGAACCTGGAAGACAAAGGTTGCAGTGAGCCGAGATCACGCCACTGCACTCCAACCTGGTGCCTGGTGACAGAGCAAGACTCTGTCTCAAAAAAAAAGAATAGCCACTTCATAGACAGAGAGCAGCAGCATGGGCTGCTTGACTAAGAATACTTATAGTTATTTCTTTATTATATGCTAAACAAGGGGTGGATTATTCGTGTTTACTTGGAAAGGGGAGGGGGATTCTCAGAACTGAGGGTTCCTCCCACTTTAAGACCATATAGGGTAACTTACTGACATTGCCATGGCATCTGTAAACTGTCATGGCCTGGTGGGAGTATTTTTTTTTTTTTGAGAGGGAGTCTCACTCTGTTGCCCAGGCTGGAGTGCAGAGGCACAATCTCGGTTCACTGAAATCTCCACCTTTGGTGTTCAAGCAATTCTCCTGCCTCAGCCTCCCGAGTAGCTGGGACTACAGGCACCCAACACCATGGCAGGCTAATTTTTGTATTTTCAGTAGAGATGGGTTTCTCCATGTTGGTCAGGCTGGTCTCGAACTCCTGACCTCAGGTGATCCCCCTCCGCAGCCTCCTGAAGTGCTGGGATTACAGGCGTGAGCCACAGCGCCTGGCCTGCATGCTATTTTATCAGCAAGGTCTTTGCGGCCTACAACTTGTGTTGACCTCCTATCTCATCCTGTGAGTAAGAATGCCTAACCTCTGGGAATGCAGCCCAGTAGGTCTCAGTTATTTTACCAAGCCCTATTCAAGGAGTTGCTCTGGTTCAAACACCTCTGACAATTGCACTCTCCATTCAGCAGCCTGAGTAACCTCTTTTTTTTTTTCTAATTAACGGATGACTTACATAAAGTACACAAATCTTAAGTATACAGTCTGATGAATTCTTACTAGATATACAGCCATGTAACTAGCACTCACATCTGGATACTACAGAATCCTTTTTAACATTTCATTTCAAGTCATGACATTTCTGTGTTTTAAATCATTCCATACTTTCCCAATCCCCTGGAGATAAAATCCAAACATGTCCTAAACCTGGTTACACAGCCTCACAAGATCCAGCCCTATCTGTCAAGCTTCATCTTGTACCACTCTTTCCTTGCCCTCACCACATTGCAGCAATCCCATCTGCACATCCAGTCTTCTCCTAAACCTCTTCAGAAGACATTCCCAGGGCTGGCTGCTTGTAATTTAGATTTCCATCTGAATGTCACTTCCTCAGAGACCTTCTCTGATGCAATCTAAAGTTATACCCACTTTTTTTTTTTTTTTTTTTTTGAGACGAGTTTGGATCTTTTTGCCCAGGCTGGAGTGCAATCGATCTTGGCTCACTGCAACCTGCAACCTCCGCCACCCGGGTTCAAGCAATTCTCCTGCCTTAGCCTCCCGAGTAGCTGGGATTACAGGCATGCATCACCATGCCCGGCTAATTTTGTATTTTTAGTAGAAACGGGGTTTCTCCATGTTGGTCAGGCTGGTCTCCAACCCCCGACCTCAGGTGATCCACCAGCCTCGGCCTCCCAAAGTGCTGGGATTACAGGCATAAGCCACCTCGACCTGCACCCAATCACTTTTTATGACACCACTTTAATTACTCACAGAATGATCGTTGTTGGCAATATTTTATTTATTAGCTGCTTATTATCTATCCTTCCTCTACTAGAATATAACCTCTTTTGGGACAGTTCTATTTCGTGTTGTACCCACAATGTCTATGGCAGTGCCTGGTACATGGTGGGCAACACAAAATTTCATTGAATGAATGAAATGGAACATTAGCTAGGGGAAGCATGGATAGCCCTGGGCTCTGAAATCCTAAAGGCCTGAGTTTTACTAAACCTAGTCAGTAAACTGGAGCATTAAAGGAGGTAAAAGCCATGGCAATTTAAGTGTTCACCATTTGTTACCTTCTCATTCTGTCTAAACATGTCTCATCAAAACCATTCTTACAGATGTTCGATTTGTTTTGCCTTTACAAAAAGTAATTTGAAAACAAACTCGCGCAGTGGCTCCCGCCAGTAATCCCGGCACTGCGGGAGGCCACGGAGAGAGGTAATACTTGAGTCCAGGAGTTCGAGACCAGACTGGGCGACATAGGGAGATTCCCCACCCCGCCCCACTCCTTGTCCACACAAATACTTGATCCCAGCTACTCAAGAGGCTGAGGTGGAATGACTGCTTGAGCTCCGGAGGTTGAGGATGCGGTGAGCTGAGATCGCGCCACTGCACTCCAGTCTGGGCGACAAGGGGAGACCCCATCTCAAAAAATAAAAATAAATAAAAACAAACTCAGTAATTTCTGATGTAGCTTTTAAAAAGTAGACCGGGCGTGGTGGCTCACGCCTATAACCCCAGCACTTCGAGAGGGCGAGGCGGATGGATCGTCTGAGGTCAGGAGTTCGAGACCAGCCTGGCCAACATGGTGAAACTCCGTTTCTACTAAAAATACAAAAAACTAGCGGGTAATGGTGGCGGGAGCCTGTAATCCCAGCTGATCCGGAGGCTGAAGCAGGAGAATCTCTTGAACCCGAGAGGCGAGGGGTGCAGTGAGCCGAGGTCGCGCCATTGCACTCCAGCAGCCTGGGCAACAAAAGCGAAACTCCGTCTCAAAAAAAAAAAACCATTAAACTCAGAATCATCCCTTTCAGAACATCACTTATGGACACCCATCCAGGATCCACCAAGCCTCGGCTCAGTGCAGAGTAAGCGGAACCAGCAGCGAAGCCCCGCCCTTCCCGCCCCTCCTCCGGCAGGAAGTCTGTGCGTCAGGAGGCCGGCAGGGGCTGAGGCCGGCAGAGGCTTAGCCCGGGTCCCGCGTCCGCGTGTAGCTCTACGTAAAGCGTGCGGGGTTTCGCGACAGCCCAGGCCCCACCCCTTTGGTCACATGTCGCGCATGTCTTCCTGTCGGACACTGTGCCACCTCGCCGCGCAACTTTACGAACCTAGAGCATCGCCGCCCCGCCTCCCGTCTCCGTCCTCACCTCCCCGCCCCCTCCCAGCTTCGCGTCTCCTAGCCCGGCGCGCCCGCTAGAATCACGTGATTGCCTCATCCGGGTCCTTTGCGTTCTCTTTCCCTCTCCCAACATGGCGGCCTCAGGTGAGCGAGCAGCCGAGCGCGGCCAAGGACTGGGCTCTGAAACCCTCCTCCGAGCCTGATCCACTGATTTCCTGGAGTCTGGGAACTGCCGGCACCGGTTCCTTCCCGACTTGAGGGCTGCGGCAGGCTGGCGGCGTGGCCATGTTAGGTTGCTGCCTCGGGATGTTTGGGGGGGAGGGGAAGGTGTCCTTCCCCTCCCCCTCACACTCTTTTCACTCTGCGCGAGACTGGAATAGGCAGTAATGGTGGACTCAGGCTTGAATTGAAGGAGGAGGCGCAGAAAGGTGTGCGGGTGGTGCGAGACGTTTTCATAGACGTGAAGCACCGTGCTCGCGTGAAGGCGTGGAGGAAGGAAGGAGGCGGTTGCTGCGCGGACGAGTGCACATTAGACTACGTCTACGATGCGCGAGGCGTAGCGGACCGGAGTCGGGGGCAGGGGAAAAGGGGGGGCAGCAGTTAGAAAGCGAGCGCGAGTCGGTGGAGGGGCGGGGGAAGGCAGCGGAGCGCGTGCGCGGTAGGAGACACGAGGGTAGTGGAGACGGGCGCGCCTTCTATGCGTGCGCTAGAACCCAGATAGGAAGCTTTTACGCCCTTGTGTTGCGCTCTTATGTCCTTTTAGGTTGTGCTCTTCCCTTTCTAGGGTGTGGCCCCGTGCCTGTACTTTTCCGAGGGTATGTCTGTTAGGCTTGGAGGTTGGTGCTATTGGAGTTAGGTGGAGGTGGGGAACCCAGTGTGGTGCGCCCACGTGTTGGAGAAGCACGGGTCTGCACCTAGATTTCCTTATAGGTTTTTTTCTCTTACTCACTTGGACGCATTTTTACTCAGCGCAGCTATATGCCAAGATGAGATTTTCTTCTGGCGCTTCCATATTGGTTAAATTTGGATAGCTCCAGTGGTAGATTTCAGCCTTTTTGTTTTTGTTTTTTAGATAACTGTACAACTACCAGCAGGTACTTTTAAAATAATGTTTACTAGTGGCTGGAGTTGCTTACTTCTTTAGACATCTTTGGAAGGGAATATCAGTGCCATGCAAGTCTAGTTACATTTCTTATGGGCTTGTAAGAGCATTGATGACCTAACATCTTGTAGCATTGATTTTAGTTTAGGGAATATAGTTTGTTTTCTCTGGCATGACTTGGCATTCTTCAAAACATTATTTGAACCTATCTTTGGGTGCTCATTTCTTACCCAGTAATTCATTTTCTCTATTAAAAAGGAGATCAGGGTTATGGCTGGCTTTGGAAAACGTTGAGAAAATTGAGGTGCATTTGAACTTCTTTCATTGGTGTAACACTTGACCAAGCACTTTTGTGCATGTTGTCTCCTTTGATCTTGAGGTAATGTAGAGAGAGATGGTGGTGGTTCCCAGCTGAGGAACATTATTTAAGGCCGCACTACTCTCAGCTGGCAGAGCAAGGTCAAAACCTTTGAGACTTCTTAGCAACTTAGAAGTATCAAGGTGTCATCTTCAGTTTAGGACGCTGCTCGAAAGCATCTGAAGTTTACAAAAGTTCATATTTTTCTCCAGTGAGCTAGTAAAATCCTAAATATATTTTAAACTAACCATTGCATAAAGTATTTAGTTGGTCTGGATTTGCCACCTTAACAGTTTAGTATCGTAATTTAGTGAAGAAAATCTGTGTTTTCTTAACTTTTGTGGAACCTTTAGAGGCGGAAGACATGACAGCAATTCATGCCCTTCGTTTTGCCGAGTTGAGTGAAATTCAGACTAATTACAGGGATTTACTCAGTGACGTCCCATTCTCTTGTTCTTCCGTATTTACTCTACCCCCTTGAAAACCCGCAGGTTCTTTCTTTCTTAATTTTTTTTTTAGACAGTCTCGCTCTGTCGCCCAGTCTGGAGTGCAGTGGCTCGATCTCGGCTCACTGCAACTTCTACCTCCCAGTTCAGGGGGTTCTCGTGCCTCAGCCTCCTGACTAGATGGGATTACAGCCATCTGCTTTTTGTATTTGAAAACCCTCATCTGCTTTAATTCACTTTAGTAAATCTCTTTAGCTGGTACTGGTATCTGAGCACAAGTGACATCTTTCAGTCTGCTCTTGAGGAATCTGGGGTTTATTGGATTTGTTTCCCCTCTCCTCTTTTCCAATCACATTGGCTTTGTGAAGTAACCAGTATTCCCTGATATGGGAAGTGGATCTTGTGTATTCTCTGTGAAAATACATAAAACAACTTCATATACCTCTTTTACTGTTAAATGAGACCAAAAAATTCTTTACAGCAATACCAGTTTCCACTGTGACTCATTGACCTTCAGGAACTAAGGTAGGTGTCAAAACTGACTATAGAATGAGGATAGTTTGAATTCGTAGAAACTTGTTACCTTGAGTCAGTACACTTAATTCCTTGTTTTTGCTTCTTAAAAAGAATTCTTAAAGACTGGGTGCCGTGACTCACGCCTGTAATCCCAGGAGGCTGAGGCCAAGGCTGGCAGATTACCTGAGATCAGGAGTTCCGAGACCAGCCTGGCCAATGTGGTGGAACCCCGTCTCTACTAAAAATACAAAAATTAGCTGGGTGTGGTGGCGGGTGCCTGTAGTCTTAGCTACTTAGGAGGCTGAGGCAGGAGAATCACTTGAACCTGGGAGTTGGAGGTTGCAGTGAGCCAAGATCGCGCCACTGCACCCCAACCTAGGCGACAGAGCAAGACTCCATCTCAAAAAAGAGAAAATGTAATGGCCAGGTACGGTGGCTCATGCCTATAGTCCTAGCACTTTGAGAGGCCAAGATAGGCAGATCATGAGGTCAGGAGTTTGAGACCAGCCTGACCAACATTGTGAAGCCCCATTTCCAAAAAATACAAAAATCAGCTGGGCGTGTGGCGCGCACCTGTAATCCCAGCAACTCAGGAGGCTGAGGCAGGAGAATTGCTCGAACCTGAGAGGTGGAAGTTACAGTGAGCCGAGATTGCACGATTGCACTCCAGCCTGGGCACAGAGCAAGACTACGTCTCAAAAAAAAAATCTTTAAAATTGGAAATAACATATATATGCACATGCATAGGCCTTTCATTTGAGTAACGCTTCAAAATGCCATCGTGTGACATCTCATTTGATGTTTTTTGTTCTGTTTTGTTGTTTGAGACCAAGTTTTGCTCTTGTTGCCTAGGCTGGAATGCAAAGGTGTGATCTCGGCTCACCACAACCTTCACCTCCTGGGTTCAAACGATTCTCCTGCCTTAGCTTCCCCAGTAGCTGGGATTGCAGGCATGCGCCACCATGCCCAGCTAATTTTGTATTTTTTGTAGAGACAGGGTTTCCTCCATGTTGGTCAGGCTGGTCTCGAACTCCTGACCTCAGGTGATCCGCCCACCTCAGACTCCCAAAGTACTGGGATTACAGGCGTGAGTCACTGCACCCAGCCTTCATTTGATTATTTTTATGGAGAGAAGATGTTCTGCAATGATCGTTTTCATACGCTGCTGACTCTCACAGTTAAGAAATGGTTTTAAGGGTTGCCTATATTGTTCACAGATTACCTAGTTTCAAATTTTATCCTCTATCTTGTATATGTTACTCTGGGAGTAAGATACCCAAAAGGCCAAAACTAAAACTCTATAAATACGGCCAGGCGCAGTGGTTCATACTTGCAATCCCGGCACTTTGGGAGGTCAAGATGGGCGGGTCACCTTAGGTTAGGAGTTCGAGACCAGCCTAACCAACGTGGAGAAACCCCATTTCTACTAAAAATACAAAAAAATTAGCCGGGTGTGGTGACGCATGCCTGTAATCTTAGGTATTCAGGAGGCTGAGGCAGGAGAATCACTTGAACCTGGGAGGTGGAGGTTGTGGTGAGTTGAGATCGTGCCATTGCACTCTAGCCTGGGCAACAAGAGTGAAACTCCGTCTCAAAAAGAAAAAAAGAAAGTTTAAATACAAATACAGAATAGTGTCAATTAAGATAAAGTAGTGTTTCTAAGTAATGTCATTGAAAAAAGAGGTATGTTTTCATCTCAAAACATTCTGGAATTCTCTTTTCATGATGATAGTGGAAAGAATTGACTTGAGTACAGTATTTTGTTTTAAGTGCTTTATTTGTCATTAGGTTTGCATTCTGTACATTTATAAGGACCACACTGAAGTCAGTTTCTTAGATTTATAATAGATATTGCTATGGTGCTATTGGTGGGAAAGTACCCAAATCAAGAAGTTTAACTTGAATTTGTGTAGCTCCTGTCTCCTGTTTTGTGTAATGGTTAGCATGGTGTGCGATGGGCACTTATTTTGTTTGATTATGTAAATGATCAAATTGAGTATCCCTGGAAGGATAAGGAAAAGGTAGTATGGCATCTATCTTCTTGTGTCAAAAGGAAGTAATTGGGCACAGAGAAGCCATCTAACTGAACACAGGGGTCAAGATGGTGGAGCTTATGAGTTCTAACTTAGTCTTTATCTCTACTATGCTAAACTTACACAGACAGTCCCCAGCTAAATAAAAGGGTGCTTTGCATTGGGATCTTTTCGACTTTACAATGGGTTTATCCAGATGGTAAATGCATTTTTTTTTACTTAAGATGGGTTTATCCTGACAATCTCATCATAAGTCAAGAAGCATCTATATAGTGTAGTAAAGGTGAAGCTGAAAGATGTTGATATTACATTACATGAAATGTCTTTTCATGGCTGGGCTCTAAACACTAATTAGTTTAATTCTAGGCACTCTATTATTTGGGTGGGTTGATTGCATTTATACAGTATTGTTGGTTTAGGGAATCATTTGTTAATCATTAATTCATTATTTAAAGTGGCTTTTTGTTTTTTGTTTTTTTGAGACAGAGTCTCACTCTGTAGCCCAGGTTGGAGTGCAGTGGCACGTTCTCGGCTATTGCAGTCTCCCCATCCTGGGTTCAAGCGATGCTTGTAGAGACAGGGTTTCACCATGTTGGCCAGGCTGGTCTCGAACTCCCAACCTCAGATGATCCTCCCACCTTGGCCTCTCAAAGTGCTGGGATTATAGGCATGAGCCACCTCACTGGGGGTAAAATAGCTTTTAATTATGGAGAATTTGGCAGAACTCAATCTTTTTTTTTTTTTTTTTTCTTCTTTTTGAGATGGAATTTCACTCTTGTTGCCCAGGCTGGAGTGCAATGGCACAATCTCAGGTCACCGCAACCTATGCCTCTTAGGTTCAAGCTATTCTCCTGCCTCAGCTTCTCGAGTAGCTGGGATTACAGACATGCGCCACCACACCCGGCTAATTTTTTGTATTTTTAGTAGAGACAGGGTTTCTCTATATTGGTTAGGCTGATCTTGAACTTCTGACCTCAGGTGATGCGCCTGCCGTGACCTCCCAAAGTGTTGGGATTACAGGCTTGAGCCACCTTGCCCAACTAGAACTTTTAATTACAGCTTTATTTAATGTAACTCGTATACCATGAAATTTACCCTTTTAAAGTGTACAGTTTGGACCATGTCCAGTGGCTCATGCCTATAATCCCAGCACATTGGGACACCAAGACAGGAGGATCACCTGAGCCCAGGAGTTCAAGACCAGCCTAAGCAACATGGCGAGACCACGTCTCTACAAAAAAAATTTTAAAAATTATCCAGGGGTGGTGGCGTGCACCTGTGGTCCCAGCTACTTGGGAGGCTGTGGTGGGAGTATTGCTTAACCCTGGAGGTCAAGGCTGCAGTGAGCCATGATCTCATTACTGCACTCCAGCCTGGGTGACAGCAAGACCCTATAGGATTTGGTGGGGTTTGGTATATTCAGAGATGTTCAACCATCATCATTATCTAATTTCAGAACCTTTTCATCCCCCAAAGAAAAGTCTTTTATATAGGACAAACATTTCATTTATCTTTTTATTTATTGAAGTGAAAACATCACTTAGAACATGGTTCTCAACTGAGGGACAGTCTTTTTTTTTTTTTTTTTTTTTGAGATGGAGTCTTGCTCTGTCACCAGGCTGAAGTGCAGTGGTGCAGTCTCTGCTCATTGCAACCTCCATCTCCCGGGTTCAAGTGATTCTTCCATCGGCCTCCCCAGTAGCTGGGACTACAGGCACGCACCACCACGCCCAGCCAATTTTTTGTATTTTTAGTAGAGACGGGGTTTCACCATGTTGGCCAGGATGGTCTCGAGCTCTTGATCTCATGATCCACCCGCCTCCCAAAGTGCTGGGATTCCAGGCATGAGCCATCTCTCCTGGCCCCTGAGGGAAAATCTTTTCATCCTAAACCCCCAACCCACCCAGAGCATTTGGCAGTGTCCAGAGACACTTTTGGTTGTTACAGTGGGATGGGGGTCGGGAGTTGCTATTGGGATCTAATGAGGAGAGTGAGAGATACTGCTAAAGATCCCCCCATGACAAGATATTACCTAAGCTTAAATGTCAGTAGTGCTAAATAGAGAAACTCTGAGTTAAGAAATAGGCTGGATATCTATTATAACAAATCCTGTTTATTTATTAACAAAACCACAAATGTGTTGTCTCTTGTTTAAGGACTTCTGAACTTACCGATATTTCTGTTTTTAAGATCTTTTATTAAACCTTTGTGGGTATATAAAGAGCTGGAGGTATGTTTTCCCCACCGTAGTCCATGTATAAATAGTTGGGACATGTTTTGTTTTGTGAGGTGATTGATTTATTAACTTTTTAACCAGTTCACATAAGATTTAGAGAAAATTAAAGAATTAGACCAGTTCATTATTGAATTGCAAAGGATTGATAAACCTAGAGCATTAAACAGTGCTTTACTTATAAAGCAGAGGGAACACTGTTGAAATCTAAACATGTAATCGGCCTAGGTATTGGGGGAGCAAAGGGCATGGAGAATTTAGATAACTTCTTTTCTCAGTTACTGGAATGAAATCTAGTGGAACAAACACAGGCACCCACTTTAGGTTTATTGATTTTTGCTTTTCAAGGGCTAATTCCTTTAAACCTGCTGCTTATATTGTGACTGAGGCAGTGCTGCTGCTAGAGTTAAAGAAGTTAAACATCTTGTAAAGGAATTTTAGCCTGTTTTTTTAAGACTCATCCAACAGTAATTTCTTAACCAGAGGGCTTGGGAGTGGGTGGCAATCAGAGGAGGGGGAGATGTATGATTTGAAAAGACATTCTAAGATTTAACAATGTTTTAATATTTTTTAGTCATGCTATTTAATTTGTTTGGAAATTTCAAATAACATTAAAGAAGAGACTTGTTTGTCCAAGGAGTCAAGGGGTAAGAGTTGAGAAGCTGATGTACAAAGTTGATTTAAGCCAAATCAGACTAAAGGGCAGATTAATTCCAGATTCTGCTGTTTGGGTATAAGATACATACATAAAACAAGTAGGAAAGGGATATCTTATTCAGGTTCTTCTGTTCTTATGTTGAACTTGACCTCATTGTTTGTACTGACCACCAGTTCTACTTTTATCCTCCCAGTGGAAGGACAGGTTAATAATTGGGTATTAGCTGATGATACTAGATTAAGCCCCATGAGGTTAAGGATCTCTAGCTAGCATCATACAAATTCCAGACACTATTTTTGAATTAAAGGATATGAAAAAGTCTAAAAGTCCATGCACTATAAGCGGTTTACCTCATGTCTTAATCATGTTAGCTTATTAAAACCTCCCATAGATCTTTGCATATGAGGCTGGGCATGGTGGCTCATGCCTGTAACGCCAACACCTTGGGAGGCCGAGGTGGGCGAATGATTTGAGGTCAGGAATTCAAGACCAGCCTGGCCAACATGGTGAAACCCCATCTCTACTAAAAATATAAAAATTAGCCAGGTGTGATGGCGCATGACTGTAATCCCAGCTACTTGGGAGACTGAGGCAGGAGAATCACTTCAACCTGGGAGGCAGGGGTGTCAGTGAGCCAAGATCATGCCATTGCACTCCAGCCTGGGCAACAGAGTGAGACTCCGTCTCAAAAAAAAAAAAAAAAAATTTTGCATATGAGCTGCAGCAGTATAAGTGCTATGAGACCCAACATCTCCATAACTGTATTCTTTGAAAGCTATAGAATAATGCCAGGTGCAGTGGCTCACATCTATAATCCCAGCACTTGTGGACATCTAGGGTATATGAGTCTTACCATTTGAACACTTTCAAGTAACTACATTTTACCATGGTTTTGATAACCTGCCATGGAACTAATAATAAGCTGCTGAGAGGCAGGGATCCCTTGGTATATAGAAAGAGCCCTGGACTTTATATGAAAAAAACTTGGGTTTTATCTCCGGCTTAGCCAGCTAATGTCTCTGTAACTTTACAAACATCTAATGTTTCACTTAACCTCTCTAAAACTTAGTTTCCTTCTCTGTAAATTGATAGTTGTGGCCATGTACCGTGTCTCAGCCCAGCATTTTGGGAGGCTGAGGCAGAAGGATCACTTGAGCCTAGGAGACCAGCCTGGGCAACATAGGGAATACAAAAAAATTTTTAAAAATTAGCTGAGCATAGTGGTGTACACCTGTGGTCCCAGCTACTCAGGAGGCTGAGGTGGGAGGATCACATGAGCCTGGGAGGGTTGAGGCTGCAGATAGCCATGGCCACACGACTACACTACAGCCTGAACAGCAGAGCAAGACCGTGTCTCCAAAAAAAAATAAAAAATAAAAAAAAAAAACCAGGAGCCAGGTATGGCAGCTCACACCTGTAATCCCAGCACTTTGGGAGGCCAAGGCAGGCAGATCATCTGAGGTCAGGAGTTCAAGACCAGTCTGGCCGACATGGTGAAAACCGGTCTCTACTAAAACAAAAAAATAAACCAGGGGTGGCGGCAGGTACCTGTGATCCCAGGTACTTGGGAGGCTAAGGCAGAAGAATTGCTTGAACCCACGAGGCAGAGGTGGCAGTGAGCTGAGATCGTGCCACTGCACTCCAGCCTGGGCGACAAGAGCAAGATTCCATCTCAAAAAAAAAAAAAAGAGGATAGTTATGATTTCTTCCTCAGGTGGTTTTTTTTTTTTTTTTTAACAAGTGTCAATCCTCAAAAGTGCTGTACAGAATGTGTTATGTGAGATGGATTTTTATTGATCTTTTTTATCCAAGGAGCAGGGAAAGTAGTAACTGAATAGAAGTAGTTACAAAATTAAAAGATCTTAAATGATGAGTGAATATAAAAGAAGATAAAAGGTTGCCCCCACACGCCAGTCATACTCTCTAGCGGGTATCTCAAACACCTGGACCCTTTTCCATACGTAAATGTGTGTTTATGCATATAAGTATTCTACAACTTTTACATTACTTATTGCTTGCTTTTTCTTTTTGTGCCACTATACTGTGCTTTCTCCTTATTTATGTCTGCATAGTACCCCTTCATAGAAATGCCATAATTTAGTTATTTGGGGGGTGTCTATGTTGCTTTTTTTCTCAGTATGTTTTACAACATTGTATTGTATAACTCTGTAAATACCTGAGTATTGGTGAAAAATCTTTCTCTTGCCTTTTAAAACAGCAAAAAAGAAGAATAAGAAGGGGAAGACTATCTCCCTTACAGACTTTCTGGCTGAGGATGGGGGGACTGGTGGAGGAAGCACCTATGTTTCCAAACCAGTCAGCTGGGCTGATGAAACGGATGACCTGGAAGGAGATGGTAATTTTTCTTTTGTCATCATGTTTGGAATGTTTATTATTTTCTACACAAAACCTGTTTCATAATAATTCACACCATTTGTAATCTGAAAAGAACTTACTCATTTTGTAGCAGCTGAAATCTTACATATTTTCTAGAATCTAAGGTTTAATCAGAGGTTTGGGCTATCAGACTTTGCAGTGAAGACTGAAGTGGTCATTTAAGAGAGCTTTGCTAGTTCTTGTTCTTGAATTAACAGATTTCTTCAGTTACTATTCTTTTTGGCCTCATTTTCTTCATTTTGAAAGTAGGAACTAGATTATCTTTTAAAATTTCTAGGTCTAAAATTCTGTGGGGTCATAAAGTGATGTTTCAGGCCAGGCATTGTGGCTCACGCCTGTAATCCCAGCACTTTGGGAGGCCAAGGTGGGTGGATCACGAGGTCAGGAGATGGAGACCATCCTGGCTAACATGGTGAAATTCTGTCTCTACTAAAAATACAAAAAATTAGCTGGGTGTGGTGGCATGTACCTGTAATCCAGCTGTTTGGGAGGCTGAGGCAGGAGAATCACTTGAACCCAGTAGGCAGAGGTTGCAGTGAGCCGAGATCTCACCACTGCACTCCGGTCTGGGCGACAGAGCAAAACTCTGTCTCAAAAAGAAAAAAAAAGATAAGATAGGATATAATGAATATAAAGTACCTGGCACACAGTAATATTCCATAAAGAGTTGTATTTATGGAATAATACTTCTTTGCTACATAAGGATTAAAGTGTCATAATTCATCTCAGAAGCATCTTTTTTAAAATGCCCTTATTACTGAACCCTCACTTTTTTTTTTGTCTGTTTCCCAATATAGCATGTTTAATACTTGGCAGTTAACATGGCTCCTCTTGTTCTATGACAGCAATAGAGAAGTTTCTTCTAATTTCTTACATTCATTCCTCTATCGTAGTTTCAACAACTTGGCACAGTAATGATGACGATGTGTATAGGGCGCCTCCAATTGACCGTTCCATCCTTCCCACTGCTCCACGGGCTGCTCGGGAACCCAATATCGACCGGAGCCGTCTTCCCAAATCGCCACCCTACACTGCTTTTCTAGGGAACCTACCCTATGATGTGACAGAAGAGTCAATTAAGGAATTCTTCAGAGGATTAAATGTAAGTATAAAGTTGTAATAATTAACTAGATATTGAGGATATTGTCTGAAAAAGACTAGTTGTGGAATGGGCAGTTCCTCTTCATCGAAAAAACAATTAGAAATATAATTTAAGGCTGGGCTCAGTGGCTCATGCCTGTAATCCAGCACTTTGGGAGGCCGAGGCGGGTTGATGATTTGAAGTCGGGAGTTTGAGCCCAGCCTGGCTAATATGGTGAAACCCCATCTCTACTGAAAATACAAAAGTCAGCTGGGTGTTGTGGTACATGCCTGTAATTCCAGCTCTTTAGGAGGCTGAGGTAGGAGAATCACTTAAACCTGGGAGACTGAGGTTGTAGTGAGGTGAGATTGTGCCTCTAGCCTGGGTGACAGAATGAAACTGTTTCCAAAAATGAAAAAGGAAATATAATTTAGGATTTCTTTTCTTTTCTTTTCTTTTTTTTTTTTAGATGGAGTTTCACTCTAGTTGCCCAGGCTAGAGTGCAATGGTGCAATCTCGGCCCACTGCAACCTCTGTCTTCCAGGTTCAAGCAATTCTTCCTCAACCTCCTGAGTAGCTGGGGTTATAGGCATGTGCCACCATGTCTGGCTAAGTTTTTGTATTTAGTAGAGACAAGGTTTCACCATGTTGGTCAGGCTGGTCTCGAACTCCTTACCTCAGATGATTCACCCTCTTCAGCCACCCAGAATGCTGGGATTACAAGCATGGGCCACCACATCCAGCCTGAATTTATCTTTTTTTTTTTTTTTTTTTTTTTAAAGAGATGGAGTTTCACTTAAGGGTTAAATTCATATCATTCAAAATATAAAAGATATAGTAGGGCATTTAGTAAAGTCTCTACCATACCTCTGCATCAGTTTTCCTCCTGAGACAACTATGTTCTTGTGTATTCAGAGAAATTCACGCACATACCGTAATGCTTTTTAATCCCCTCAAAAAATGGCAAATGAAGAAGAATGTCGGAAACTTTGTTGTTGTTTCTTATTCCTTCAGATCAGTGCAGTGCGTTTACCACGTGAACCCAGCAATCCAGAGAGGTTGAAAGGTTTTGGTTATGCTGAATTTGAGGACCTGGATTCCCTGCTTAGTGCCCTGAGTCTCAATGAAGAGGTAAAGAAAACAAGAGTGGGCATATGAGGGGTGTGAGTTCACAAATCTTATGTTTATTGATCCAACTGATTTTTTTTTTAGGTTGAGTGAGTGGCTCACTTCAAAGATTCCCATATCTACAAATAAAGGCCTGCATTATTTAACAGTATATCACTTAACATTCAACGTCTAGCAAGTCACACTTTCAGCAAATTCAGTAGGTCCCAGTAATTTAAAGAGGTGCTCAGGTGGAAAATTGTGGGAGAAACCCACCACACACCAGGTCTCTAAGTCTCACATTGGTTTGCTCAGTGTTGCCTCAACAGTTATGGCTTTGCTTTTTCACAGTCATCTGACCTGATAAAGGCAAACAGAAAAATCAAAATTTGTTTAGTATTGAAAGGCATGTCTCATTTTCATGAAGTGTTGTAACGGTATTTTTGTTCATGTAAGAGGATTTGGAAACATTTCCTACAAAGCAGTATTTTACAGGAGAGCGACAATAAACATCTAGTCCTTCTGCTTGTTAACACTGCCCACAAATGTTTTCCCGTCCCAGGACTTGAGAGGCTTATATCTGGGAAGAGAAAACACTTCCTCCTTTAATTCTGAAAACCCCTTATTGCTTATTGATAAGGCAATTTCTAGTGCCATTTGTGCCGTAATTCTGTAGTCCAAATTTGCCATGTGCCATGATTAAAATGAACACCTCTTAGAAATAGTTTTCTGCCTCATAATTGAGTATCATGACAGTCTATAGTCAGTGTGAAATAGAGACTAAAAATTAATGTACTTAGTTAAATTTAAATGCATATGAAGGTCTAATCTTGTTCCAGAGTTACTCTTATTGGATTATTTTTAGATTTTATTAACATTACTGGTCTTTACTCAGTCTGATTAAGAAAAAGAATACCGTGCAATTGTTACTATTTGATGTTTACTAGATTAACTATTACTTAATATATTGTTGTGGTTCATATTTAGGAGTTATTTTTACTAGAGATTTCATTATGGTGGTGTTTAATATAGTTTTGGGTATTTTTAACTAAAAATCATTGTTATCCTTCTTCAACTGTAGATTCTACTATGAAATGAGGAAAAATCAGCGATAGAATTAATAGGGTTCAAAGTGTATGAACAATGATGTGGGAAAGGGCAGTCAGAGGATAGCTCTGGAAGAACTTATTTATCCAAAGGTAATATTGAGTGAAAGAACCTAAGATTGTAGACAAAGCATGCTTTATGCAATTTTGCTAGAATATAGTATTAGTAGGGGCTCTATAAATGTGTTGGGTGTTTTTGTTTTTAAGAGACAGGGTCTTGCTATATTGCCCAGGCTAGACTTGAACTCAGGCTCAAGTGATCTTCCTGCCTCAGTCTCCCAGATAGCTGAGACTGCAGGTACATGCCACTGCATCTGGCTTCTATAAATTTTGGATAAAAAAATAATTGCTGTGACACCAAATATGCCTTTTATTTAGCTAGTTACGTGAGAATTATTTTTAATTTACTACACTTGACAAATTACCTTGGATAGTTAAACAGTTGATTCTGTTCTGTGAAATTCAGATTTGTAAAAATAGCATGATGATTGACCTAATAATATTCAAGGCCAACTTAAATTTGTTGAATTTTTAAGTCTTTATAAAGGACTCTTTAGCCCACAGATTGGAGTGTTAGCTAGATTACAGTGTTTTCCTTTATCTTCCTTCCCCTAGTGCTTCTGCTATACCCAGACGTTCAAGGTCACTCAAGGGATTTGTGCATAATGGGGCAAAAGGTTGGTTAATATGGTCCTATGCTCTCAGTCTCTAGGTAACAGGAGAATTCGAGTGGACGTTGCTGATCAAGCACAGGATAAAGGTAAGGAAACTGGTAAGAGATTTCTGTTTGGTAATGGTAGGATGACACCAAGGCATCCTTTCCCAGAAAATTTGAATAGGGGTAGTGGTGGGCCTGCCTGAGTCTATAGTAATAGTTTTAAACCAGTTTTGCCCCGAGGGGACTTGTGCCAATGTTTGAAGACATTATAGGTTGTCACAATAAAATCCAGGGGTTAATTCTGTAGTGGATAGGATAATCCCCATCAATAAAGAATTATGCAGCCCAAAATGCATGTCAAGATTGAGAAGCCCTGATTGAACTAGATGAACATTAAATATATGATAAATAGGTTAGCTGTCTAACAACACATTGGGCACAAAGGGGACCTAATTTGTGTATGTTTCAGGAACTCCTGTCCTACACAGAATTTGAGATAGCTAAGCATTAAACCAGTAGGAAGAATGGGAGGAAAAGAATTAGTCCGGTTGAATTGGAGCATGTACTTATGGGGCCTGAGGTAACTGAGATGACAGTGTGATATAAAAGTGCAAAATAGGGTAAAATGGGGTTTTCTGTGTGTGAGAAATACTGGGCAAAGTTTTTATGAGCTAACTTACAGTTTTTGTTTTAATGTATCTGTAGACAGGGACGATCGTTCTTTTGGCCGTGATAGAAATCGGGATTCTGACAAAACAGATACAGACTGGAGGGCTCGTCCTGCCACAGACAGCTTTGATGACTACCCACCTAGAAGAGGTGATGATAGCTTTGGAGACAGTAAGTTTGTGTTTATGAAGTTAGTTTGTTCTGTGCTCTGGGAGGCTATTTAGTTATAGAACAGATGTATTACAGATGATCACATTAACAGAAGGGGGAAAGCAGATGAAGGAAAATTTTGGATAATATCCAAAAGAATTGATAGATGCAGAAAACAAATTTAATAAATTAATAGTTTTTTTAAGAAACATAAACAAAGGGACAGACATTTCTCTTTTTTTGTAGACAATTGTTTATAAAGAAACCTAGCTGGGTGTGGTGGCTCACACCTATAATCTCAACAGTTTGGGAGGCCAAGGCAGGCAGATTGCTTGAGGCCAGGAGTCAGACCAGCCTGGCCAACAAAACAAGATCCTATCTACCAAAAAAATATATATATATACAGTGGTATGCACCTGAGCCAAGAGGACTGCTTGAGCCAGGAGGTCTAGACTGGGTGACAGAGCGAGACCCTATCTCAAAAACCCGAAAAACCAACAGATTACACAAAGTGAGCTATTTGAAATAAAGAGATTAGGCTGCGCACAGTGGCTCACGCCTATAATTCCAGCACTTTGGGAGGCTGAGGCAGGTGAATCACCTGAGGTCACGAGTTCGAGACCAGCCTGACCAACGTGGAGAAACCCCGTCTCTACTAAAAATACAAAATTAGGCCGGGCGCGGTGGCTCAAGCCTGTAATCCCAGCACTTTGGGAGGCCGAGGCGGGTGGATCACGAGGTCAAGAGATCGAGACCATCCTGGTCAACATGGTGAAACCCCGTCTCTACTAATACAAAAAATTAGCTGGGCACGGTGGTGCGTGCCTGTAGTCCCAGCTACTCAGGAGGCTGAGGCAGGAGAATTGCCTGAACCCAGGAGGCGGAGGTTGCGGTGAGCCGAGATCGCGCCATTGCACTCCAGCCTGGGTAACAAGAGTGAAACTCCGCCTCAAAAAAAAAAAAAAAAAAAAAAAAAATTAGCTGAGCATGGTGACACATGCCTGTAATCCCAGCTACCTGGGAGACTGAAACAGGAGTATTGCTTGAACCCGGGAGGCAGAGGTTGCAGTGAGCCAAGATTGCGCCATTGCACTCCAGCCTGGACAACAAGAGCAAACTCCATCTCAGAAGAGTTCACCATGGTTGCTGGGTGAGCAGCATACAAAGATCAGTTGCATTACTATATGCATATAGCAAATAATTAAAATGTAATTTTTTTAAATAAAAATACTGATTCACTTTAAAATCCTCAAGATACAGCAGTGAACAAAGATATAGCAGTGAACAAAAACAAAATCCTATCTTTATTGGGCATACATTGTTATAGTGGAGGGAAGAGACAGTGTGTGAATAATTAAATGGTTCAGGGACAGAAAGAGGAATGGGAAATATCATGGGGTAGGAGTAGAGATTAATTACATCCACCACTTAAATCTAACAAAAACCTTTATGGGAAAAATTATGCAACTGTATTAAAATGTGCAAAAATAGACAACACTAATTATTTTTAAAATGGAAAGAAGCTACTACCTAGTGAAAATAAGTAGTGATTTGTCTGTAATGAAATACTTTGTAGCGTAACAATAGGGATAAAGTTCAAAACCTGTCACATTAAGGGGGAAAAAATCTGTATAAATTTGAAAACAATACCATGTATTAATGTATAAGTTGTACAACTATAAAGCTATGCATGGTAATTTAACCACCCTTGTGATTGCTGGTGGGGGTAGGGAGAATTTTGTTGTTACATCTGTAACATATTTCTTTTAAACAAAAAACAAACAGGACAAAATATGACATTCACTAAACCTAAGTAATAGGTTCATAAGTTTGTTATAATGGCTTCTTTACTTTTTTTAATACAAATGTAAATTTTTTATATACTTTTTTTTATTATGGCTTCTTTTCTTGTCTATATGTTTGAAATGGTTTATGTAAAAACAGATAGAAAAAGTTAAATTTGCAAGCTCTTTTTTTGTTTTGTTTTTGAGATACAGTCTCGTTCTGTTTCCCTGACTAGAGTGCAGTGGCAGTATTGGCTCACTGCAACGTCTGCTCCCAAGTTTGGTGTTCCTTGTTCCTCAGCCTCCTGAGTAGCTGGGAATTCAGATGCGCACCACCACACCTGGCTCTTTTTTTTTTTTTTGAGACGGAGTTTCACTCTTAACTGCCTAGGCTGGAGTGCAATGGCACTGTCTCGGCTCATCGCAGCTTCCGCCTCCATGGTTCAAGCGATTCTCTTTCCTCAGCCTCCCAAGTAGCTGGGATTACAGGCATGAGCCACTGTGCCCGGCTAATTTTGTATGTTTAGTAGAGATGGGTTTTCACCATGTTGGTCAGGCTGATCTTGAACTACTGACCTCAGGTGATCCACCCACCTCGGCCTCCCAAAATGCTGGGATTACAGATGTAAGCCAGCACTCCCGCCACAAGCATTTTAATTTTATGAAGTGCCTTTTGAGCTTTGTACCAAATATAATTGGGGAAGCAGTAAAGGATGTAATTCCTATTAGAGGAGAGTTCTTAACCTTATAAGATGTAGAAGGAAGAAGAATGGGGCATAGGTTTGAAAAATAAATCAGCAAGTTTATATCTGACTTTTCACATGTCTTTGTGACACAACAAAGCCTTGGGAAGAACTGCCTGAGGTGATTAACTTCAGCATTTATGCAAGAGATTCTGTTGTTAACAGGAAGAAATGGCTCTTGAAAGAAAAAGCAGACAATCAGACCAAGGGTCCTGTTTTGAGTCCAGGGGCATGACTTTTCTCACCTGAAACCTTGAATTTAGAGCAAGCAGGATGGATAACGAGTGAGTGTGCTGTTGTTATCCAAAGCTGCCCCAAAGTAGTTAACCTGAGTTAAAGATCCAGAGACTCCTATCCCAAGCATTAAAGCAAAAAACAGAACCCCCCGAGGGGTGTTGGGGGGTATTATACCAAGTATTCCTGTGAAATGTCAGTAATAGCATATGCTGCCTTTCTTCAGTATGGATCTGTGCTTTCTCAGGAAATGCAAGCTTATAATTTCAGTATTATCCAAATAAAGTGTAAATTTGCATCTCCAGAAATTAAAAACTCATTTCAAAATAAACACAGGGCTGATTTTCTTGTGTGTGTCCTGTTTTAGATCATTTCTATAATGATTTTACTAACATCAGCATGTTCTTCAATATATAAACTTTATAATATTGGGATATGTTGTATCTGGTCAGTAAAAATTATGTGGTTTCCAAAATGAAATCATTTAAAAGACAACAGCCACAAGAAAAAGATCCCTGTTTGGCCCCCACACATAAATTACCAGCCCTGAAAACATTCGTGGGGGTTTTTTTTTTAGTTGATTTATATTTAGAAATTCAGATTTAAAAAAACATAAAAATCTGTGTTGCCAGCTACTCTCAGAAAACTAGAAGATCCTAGCAACAGTCAGCTGGAGCTAAATAGCAGCTATCCCTTTCATAAACAACTTAACGCTACCCACAGTTTGCTGTCTGAGCTACTACATTTCTTTATACAGATTTCTAGTATTTAGGGTCCTCTGATACTGAAATGCACATGTGTATGTAAAATATATTTTATAATATAAACAACATTGCAGTGAATGTCTTTGTACCTGTATCTTTATCACATATCCAGTTATTTCCTCAGGATAAATTCCTAGAAATTGTTGGCCAAGAAGGGTATACATGACTTCAGATTTTTTAGTGCATAGTTCTAATACAACTTTCAGTATTTGTACTTATTTATTTAGAGAGGAAGTCTCACTCTATCACCCAGGCTAGAATGCCTTGCACAATCCTGGCTTACTGCAACCTCTGCCTCCCTGGCTCAAGTAATCCTCCCACCTCAGCCTCCCAAGCAGCTGGGACCACAGATGTGCGCCACCATACCTGGCTAATTTTTTGTATTTTTGATAGAATCATGGTTTCACCATGTTGCCCAGGCTGGTCTCGAACTCCTGAGCTTAGATGATCCACCATCCTCAGCTTCCCAAAGTGTATTTATACTGTTTTAAATTATGATCAGCAGTGCAGAAATTGATTTAAGCTCCTAAACTTAGCCAACACTAGATGTTATTTATTTTAATCTTTGACATTTTCATGGTAGAAAATGATGTCCTATTAGTCATATGTTACATACATTGTTTCTCATTTTGTTTGCCTCTTTGTGGTCTTTGAGGCTGGGTGTTATGGCTCATGCCTGTAATCTCAGCACTTTGGGAGCCCAAGGCTGGAGGATTGTTTAAGCCCAGGAGTCTAAAACCAGCCTGGGCAACATAGAGAAACTGTCTCACTAAAACAATTTTTTAAATTAAAAAATAAGTGGTCTTTGGTATCACACATTGAAGATTCCATCTGTGTTCTTTTAGTGTCTTGTGCTTTCTTTTTTTGTATGTGCATATATATCTTTTCTCCTTCTGGAAATTCATTATGGAATATTTAGAGATTTTTTTATTTCCAACCCACCATTCCCAAATTATTAGCTGAGCAACATTTATTTCACCAGGGAAACAGGTAGAAAATTGAAATCAGATAGAAATCAGATAGAAAATTGAAATACAGATTCTTCCAAACTGATCTTATAGTTTACCATGTTTTTATTAATGGTGTCAGAGAAAAGGGATGGTGTTACTTTTCTCTTTTCCCTAGAGTATCGAGATCGTTATGATTCAGACCGGTATCGCGATGGGTATCGGGATGGGTACCGGGATGGCCCTCGCCGGGATATGGATCGATATGGCGGCCGGGATCGCTATGATGACCGAGGCAGCAGAGACTATGATAGAGGTAATTGCTCTCTTTCAGTAACTTTTTGCCCTTTTTTTTTTCGGTCTCTGCTGTGATGATTATAATTTGGATATATTTTCAGGCTATGACTCCCGGATAGGCAGTGGCAGAAGAGCATTTGGCAGTGGATACCGCAGGGATGATGACTACAGAGGAGGCGGGGACCGCTATGAAGACCGATATGACAGACGGGATGATCGGTCATGGAGCTCCAGAGATGATTACTCTCGGGATGATTATAGGCGTGATGATAGAGGTAATAGTTTTATTTTGCTTACTTCATGGAGCAGAAACTCAGAAAACTACGGAAAATTTCGGATTGTTTTACAAACCACTGAGTCAGGCACAAATATAACTTGCACACTGTACAGGAAGCAGCAAAGCATAGTAGAAAGAGCTTTGGCTAAGGATGACATCAGTAGAAGTAAAGCAGTCGAATTCTTTTCATCTCATATGCCTTCACAGATTTTTCAGTTAAAATTTACTGAATAAACAGTAGAAATGGAAAAAAAATTTGCCAGATACTGTTATGTTGTGATCTCAATAAATTATACTTAAAACTGATTTTAGCTCCATTTTTCAAGTGACAGAAATGAAACTGGGACTAAACATAGTCCTGTAGCCCATAATTGTTACTATGTGGTTAAAACACACATTAAGGCCAGGTGCAGTAGCTCACGCCTATAATCTCAGCACTTAGGGAGGCTGAGGTGGGCAGATCATTTGAGGTCAAGAGTTTGAGACCAGCCTGGCCAACGTGGTGAAACCCCATCTCTACTAAAAATACAAAAATTAGGTGGCCGTAGTGGCGCACACCTGTCGTCCCAGCTACTGGGGAGGCTAAATCAGGATAATTGCTTGAGCCCAGAGGCAGAGGTTGCAGTGAGCTGAGATTGCGCCACTGCACTCCAGCCTGGGCAACAGAGTGAAACTCTGTCTCACAAAACAAACAAAAAAGCATTGCTGATTTCAGTACCATTATACCACAATAAGTGATGTTCATTAATTATAAAGGTCGGATTTTGGTGCACCTATTCTAAAATTATCCCCTAATACTATAACATATAAAATGTTAACTGCTATAAACCTAAACTGTTAGAAAATACTAATAAATGGCCACCATTTCTATTCTAACTTTAGTGATGTCATATAAAATCTGGCCTAGAATTTTTTTTTTTTTTTCTGAGACAGAGTCTGGCTCCATCGCCAAGCTGGATTGCAGTGGTGGATCTTGGCTCATTGCAGCCTCTGCCTCCCAGGTTTAAGCAATTCTCCAGCCTCTGCCTCCTGAGTAGCTGGGATTACAGGTGCCCACCACCACACCCAGCTAATTTTTGTATTTTTAGTAGAGATTGGGTTTCCTCACATTGCCCAGGATGGTCTTGATCTCTTGTCCTCATGATCTGCCTGCCTTTGCCTCCCAAAGTGCAGGGATTACAGGCGTGAGCCACTGCAGCTGGTCAATTTTTTTCTATCTTTAACATCTTTGTGTTAGTCCTACACTTTGTGCAGACGGCTTTATATCCATCATCTTCTGTGGTTCCCAAGTAAAGAAAATCCATCTAGACAACTAATAAAACACAGTGAGATGACAAAATTCATCAGAGCCATATGGCAGTTCTATTGTGGTGAAGTCTTTATTCCCTTAAAAAATAATAATTCAATGTTTGTTTTTAAAAAAATAAATAAATAACTTAGTCCAGGCATGGTGACTCACATTTGTAATCCCAGCAGTTTTGGGAGGCCAAGGCAGGAGGATCACTTGAGCCCAGGAGTTCGAGACCAGCCTTGGTAACATAGTGAGACCCCATCTCTACAAGAAATATAAAAGTTAACTGAGCATGGTGGTAGCATTTACCTGTAGGCCCAGCATCTTAGGAGGCTGAGGTGGGAGGAACGCTTGCACCTAGGAGGACAAGGCTGCAGTGAGTCAAGGTCATACCACTGCACTTCAGCCAGGGCAACATAATGAGACCTCATCTAAAAAATAATAAAATGTTTTTTAAAAACTGCATTCTTAAAAGCTGTTTCCTAACATTTAGTAAGCATTTACTCTGTTCCAGCAATGAGCTTAGTGTTGGTACAAGTATTGTTTAATTCTTAGATTTCTATGTGGTATAGGTAAAATTACAAGTTAGAAAAGTGGAGGCTCAGATGTGGGCCTTGTGTTCTCCTTGGCCCTTTTTATTTATTTATTTATTTTGAGACGGAGTTTTTTTTTTTTTTTTTTGCTCTTTCACCCAGGCTGGAGTTCAGTGGCACAGTCCTGGCTCACTGCAACCTCCACCTTCCAGGTTCAAGTGATTCTCCTGCCTCAGCCTCCTGAGTAGCTGGGAGTAAAGGCGTGAGCCACCACACCTGGCTCATTTTTGTATTTTTAGTAGAGATGGGGTTTCACCATGTTGGCCAGGCTGGTCTCGAACTCTTGACCTGGTGATCCACCCACCTCAGCCTCCCAAAGTTCTGGGATTACTGGCGTGAGCAACCGCGCCCAGCCCCTGTCCTTGACCTTTTCTTCTCACACTGATCCTTACCTCTCCACCAGTAGCTGCATACCTATTTTTTCTCTTGCTCTCTTCTTGCTCTTACCCCCATTCCCTCTTAAGATCTGCTCTCTTGTCGAGTCACTGCTGCTACCTTTTTTGAGAACTCATTGCTGCACCCACATTACTGACCATTGCCTCCTAACAGAGTTCCCTGCCTTGCTCCATTCTTCATATTGGCCCCAGTTGTCAGTTGTCGTTCTGGCATAAGCTCTAATAACCTTATTCTCCTCCTTTTAGACCTTTCTCATTTCGCATGGCCTGGAAGATAGTCCTCTCTCCATTTCTCTGACATACATGGGTCTTCACTGTTTGCCCACCATTTATATTTTCTTTTTTTTTCCTTCTTGAGGCAGGATCTCACCCTGTCGCCCAGGCTAGAAGTGCAGTGGCATAATCATGGCTAACTGCAGTCTAAGCCTTCTGAGCTCCAGTGATCCTTCTACCTCATCCTCCCCAGTAGCTGGGACTACAGGTGCATGCCATATGCCTGGCTAATTTTGATGTTTTTTATAGAGATGGGGTTTCTCCACATTGCCCAGGCTGATCTTGAACTCCCAAGTTCAAGTTATCCACTTGCCTTGGCCTCCCAAAGTGCTGGAATTACAGCGTGAACCATCGTGCCCAGTTGTATTCCTTTTTTTGTTTTTTGTTTTTTGTGTTGTTTTTGTTTGTTTGTTTTTGAGAGTCTTGCTCTGTCACCCAGGCTGGAGTGCAGTAGGGCGATCTCAGCTCACTGCGACTTCCACCTTCCAGGTTCAAGAGATTCTTCTGCCTCAGCCTCCCAAGTAGCTGGGATTACAGGCGTGTGCCAACATGCCCAGCTAATTTTTGTATTTTTAGTAGAGGCCAGGTTTCACCATGTTGGCCAGGCTGGTCTCGAACTCCTGACCTCAGGTGATCCGCCCACCCTTGCCTCCCAAAGTGTTGGGATTACAGACATGAGCCACCATGCCTGGCCTTGTTTTCTTTTATTAATATCTTTTTTTTTTTTTGAAACGGAGTTTCACTCTTGTTACCCAGGCTGGCTGGAGTGCAGTGGCGTGATCTCGGCTCACCGCAACCTCCGCCTCCTGGGTTCAGGCAATTCTCCTGCCTCAGCCTCCTGAGTAGCTGGGATTACAGGCACGCGCCACCATGCCCAGCTATTTTTTTTTGTATTTTTAGTAGAGACGGGGTTTCATCATGTTGACCAGGATGGTCTCCATCTCTTGACCTCATGATCCGCCCGCCTTGGCCTCCCAAAGTGCTGGGATTACAGGCATGAGCCACTGCGCCCGGCCCCTCTTTTATTAATATCTTAAATATCTTAAGTGAGCTACTTTGTCTGAGCCCCAGTTTTATCTTAGTAAAATGGAGGGGCCATAATACAGATGTAAAATATGTCTTAGGAGCCTATATAAACTGTCAGCTTAAAGCCCTCATAGAAAATTTAGATCTTGTTAAACAATACCCTCTGTCTGCAGGTACTATGTGCATTTATAGTAAAAGTATAAAGTCAAGTGTGGGCATGATAAAGTCACCATCTAGTGGTTAGAGGACAGGGTGCAGCTGGTCATGTCATGAGGAAGTTTTAGCTTTTTGTTAAGGTATCATTACTTAAGCCATGTGATTATATACACAGGCTTTCTTTATAGTCTCTGTATCTTTTGTATATCTAAAATATTGAGGATAAACAATGATTTTTAGAAATTTTAGCTTCCTTGAAACACTTAGGTTTCTCTTGAAAGAATTCTGACAACTTGAATCAAGGAAAAAATCAGACTGCCTTAAGAGTTTATTTGTTCAGTGTTACATGCTTTGCCCCATGAACCACCTGTGCCAAATTTATATTATACACAGAGACAAGGGTATAAGATCTAGAGTCTTCTTGGCCGAGGTGGGCGGATCACTTGAGTTCAGGAGTTCAAGACCAGCCTGGCCAACATGGTGAAACCCTGTCTCTACTGAAAATACAAAAATTAGCCAGATGTGGTGCCATGTGCTTGTACTCCCAGCTACTCAGGAGGCTGAGGCAGCAGAATCAGGGAGGCAGAGGTTGCAGTGAGATGAAACAGCACCACTGCACTCCAGCCTGGATGACAGAGCCAGACTCTGTCTCAAAAAAACTAAAGAACTAGAGTCTTGCTATCATATTGTATAAGTTCTTAACACCCAGATTTTGGAGTAAGATACTTTCATCCAGTAGTTTAATTGTGGTCAAAAATTTGTTCCCATATAAAAGAAATCTTAATAGATTATTAATTTATCACTTAAATATTAACGATTTTTAGTCTTTCCCATGGTCTGGTACTACATCATGAATGTGATAGAAAAGTAATTGAACTTGATTATTCAAGCTACATATATTCTTTCTTTTTTTGTTTCTTTTTGGCGGAGTTTCGCTCTTGTTCACCAGGCTGGATTGTGCAATGACGTGATCTTAGCTCACTGCAACCTCCACCTCCCGGGTTCAAGCGATTATCCTGCCTCAGGCTCCGGAGTAGCTGGGATTACAGGCATGTGCCACCACACCCAGCTAATTTTCTATTTTTATAGAGACAGGGTTTCTCCATGTTGGCGAAGCTGGTCTTGAACTCCCGACCTCAGGTGATCCACCTGCCTCAGCCTCCCAAAGTGCTGGGATATTATAGGCACAAGCCATAGCACCTAGCCTAAGCTACCTATTTTCTAATGATCTCCCATATGCCTTCTGTGGATTGGTTAGGCCACTAACTTGAATCTCATATAGCATTTCATAGGAGTTATATCTGGGAATGTGGCTTTCAGCCATTGGCTTCTGGTGATTTGGAAAACTACTATTTAGAGTTTCATTTAACTTAGGTCCGCCCCAAAGACCCAAACTGAATCTAAAGCCTCGGAGTACTCCTAAGGAAGACGATTCCTCTGCTAGTACCTCCCAGTCCAGTCGAGCTGCTTCTATCTTTGGAGGGGCAAAACCCGTTGACACAGCTGCTAGAGAAAGAGAAGTAGAAGAACGGCTACAGAAGGAACAAGAGAAGTTGCAGCGTCAGCTGGATGAGCCAAAACTAGAAAGACGGCCTCGGGAGAGGTAGGTTGTCTTCATGATGGATATCCCAATCCAATGGATCTTGGGGCATTACATCCCCAGGAGCACTTGGGAAATTTTTGTCATTATTACATCAGTGGTTGTCACTGATGAGCATTTTTAGTGGGCTGGGGCTGGAGGTGTTAGGTAGTATGCAGTGTTGGGGACAGTTTTACATAATGAAGAGTTGTTCCCTGTCCATTACAAAAGTGTTTACAATAAAAACTGGTATTGTATCTAAAAGACCAGAGACCTCCTATAAGTAATTGTCCTGAAAAACAGCCTGGTAATGAATGGCTTGTAGAACTGTGTTAATATTTTAAAAGGACAGTGTTGAAGATTATGTAGGAGAATGTTATTAACCGTATTGATTCTTGCTGAAGTATTTAGGGCCAAAGTGTGTCTTATTGTCTATAGCTTTCAAATAGTTTGAGGGAAAAATAAATTTATATGCATATACACCTATAGATGAAGCAGTTGTGGTAAAATATTAATAAGTGATGGTTCTTAAGGGGACAGCATGGATCTAAGGTGGCTTTCATTGAGCCAGGCATAATCTGTCTTTTGTGAAATCTTTTGTACAGACACCCAAGCTGGCGGAGTGAAGAAACTCAGGAACGAGAACGGTCGAGGACAGGAAGTGAGTCGTCGCAGACTGGGACCTCCGCCGTATCTGGCAGAAGTAAGTCAGACCAGGGTGGGTATCGTGTTACTGCTGTTTTCCATAAACTATCCTTAACCAAATTATGCAGAGACTTTGCAGTATTTAAATTGTCATGAACTTTTTTTTTTTTTTTGAGACGAAGTTTTGCTCTTGTTACCCAGGCTAGAGTGCAGTGGCGCGATCTCAGCTCACCGCAACCTCCGTCTCCTGGGTTCAGGCAATTCTCCTGCCTCAGCCTCCTGAGTAGCTGGGATTACAGGCACGCGCCACCATGTCCAGCTAATTTTTTGTATTTTTAGTAGAGACGGGATTTCTCCATGTTGACCAGGATGGTCTCGACCTCTTGACTTTGTGATCCACCCGCCTCAGCCTCCCGAAGTGCTGGGATTACAGGCATGAGCCACCGCGCCCGGCTCAGTCATGAACTCTTAATTTGGGTTGCATAAGCTGATTGGAGTTTCATATCTGGTGCTCCAAAGAATCTGAGGAATGGGTACAAGAATAGATCTAGATGATGTGCTTAATAATCTACCACTGAAGCAAATACTTAACTGTTAGGTTTGTCTCTTACCATTTTATGTCTTTTTTTTTTTTAATTTCGTATATTTTCATTTTATGTCTTGATATCATGTTTATTCAGAACAGTCATAGGCTTGGGGTTCTGTGTGAGCTGTCTCCAGGACCAGCCTTTTTTGATGTTACCACCAGAGCAGTGTTCTCAAGCCGTGTTATTCTGGGTGTTTATTCTTCCTCACTAGTTACTGGTTGATCAAGCTTTTAAGTTTTGGAAAGCTAACTGGTTCAATTGTAATACCTCCGTTCCCTTTCCATGATGTGTGTTTTGTTTTGAGACATGGTCTTAGTCTGTCACACAGGCTGGAGTGCAGTGGCATGATGATGGCTCACTGTACCCTCACTCTTGGACTCAAATGATCCTCCCACTTCAGCCTCCCTAGTACCTAGGACTGTAGGCACACACTACCACACCCAGCTACATTTTTCTAATTGTTGTAAAGATGGTTTCCCCATTTTTGCCCCATGTTCCCCAAAATATTTGGAAACCACTGGTCACTGTGATGTTTTTTAAGGCCTTTCCTCCCACCTCTAAACTGATTTGTACTTGCATTTTTTTTTTTTTTTAAATAAAGATGAGGTCTGACTGGTCTCGAACTCCTGGGCTCAAGTGATCCGCCTCAGCCTCCCAAAGTGGTAGGATTACAGGCATGAACCACCACACCAGGCTGTGTACTTGAGCATTTCAAAACATAGCTCAAGACTGAAGTGATTTGGAAATTCACCCAGGTGTTGTAGGAGTTTTCTGGAAATTACTAACATGTTTTAATGCCCCTTTTTGTGGCTAAGTAAAAGTATACTTTTATTGAGTTGATATATACCTATTTCTGTAGAACTTGCATGTAAAATGTAGAAAGAAGGTTGGGTGGGGTGGCTTATGCCTGTAATCCCAGCACTTTGGGAGGCCAAGGCGGATGGATCACAAGGTCAGGAGTTCGAGACCAGCCTAACCAACGTGGAGAAACCCCATCTCTACTAAAAATACAAAAATTAGCTGGGTGTGGTGGCGGCTGCCTGTAATCCCAGCTACTCAGGAGGCTGAGGCAGGAGAATCGCTTGAACCTGGGAGGAAGAGGTTGCCGTGAGCCAAGATTGTGCCATGGCACTCCAGCCCGGGCAACAGAGCAAGACTCTGTCTCAAAAAAGAAAAAAGATAGAATCTGATGAAACAGGCTTCTAGTTTCTTATTTTTAAGACAGGATCTTACACCCAGGCTGGAGTGCAGTGGTATCATCATAGTTCACTGTAGCCTTGAACTCCTGGGCTAAAGCAATCCTCTTGCCCCAACATCCCAAGTAGCTGTTATGACAGGTGTATGCCACCATGCCTGGCTAAATTTTTTTAATTTTTGTAGAGATGGGGTCTTGCTTACATTGCCCAGGCTGGTCTCAAACTCCTGGCCTCAAGCAGTCCTTCCTCGGCCTCCCAAAGGAGGCTTCTTGTTTTGAGAAGATACTTATTGCCTTTAAAAAAAAAATGTGTAGGTTGTTTTTTGTTTTGTTTTGTTTTTTTTGAGATGGGGTCTCATGCTATCAACCAGGCTGGAGTACAGCGATATGATCACAGCTCACCTCATCTTCCCTAGTAGCTGGGACTACAGGCACATGCCACCATACCCAGCTAATTTTTCTATTTATTTTGAATCTGGGGTTTCACCACGTTGTCCAGGCTGGTCTGAAACTCCTAGGCTCAAACGATCCACCCCCACTCGGCCTCCCAATGTCCTAAGATTACAGGTGTGAGCCACTGCACCCAGCCAGTAGGTGGTTTTTCATAAATGCAATTGTATC
Organism: Aotus nancymaae; assembly: GCF_030222135.1. NCBI lineage: Eukaryota > Metazoa > Chordata > Mammalia > Primates > Aotidae > Aotus > Aotus nancymaae. The sequence continues at coordinate 36,807,835 of NW_026988428.1, forward strand.
ATTGTCTATGTGTGATGAGTTTTAAGTTGAAGTTGAGCGATGGTTACCAGAATTTGGGGTTTCATCATAGGTCCTCTTCACATATGTATATTCTTCACATCAAGACACTTTTAACATTGAGAATGCAGACAGGCTGTAAAGGATACTCATTCCTCAAAAGGTCAAATGGCTGTGTATCCCTTAAGATGTATACATGGTTATTATTTTTCCTATTTCTCTGTGCATCAGTAAACCTTGTTCTCAGAAATATTTGGAAACCACTGGTTTAGGGATAAATCCGTCTTTGCAAGCCAAAACTGATGTGGACCATTTTCCACACTGTTGAGATTCTGATAGATGCATGAGCATCTGAATCCTGATAATTTGATCTTTTCACTCTGGCTTCACAGATACACGAAGGAGAGAGAGTGAGAAGTCTCTAGAAAATGAAACACCCAGTAAGGAGGAAGATTGTCACTCTCCAACTTCTAAACCTCCCAAACCTGATCAGCCCCTAAAGGTAATGCCAGCCCCTCCACCAAAGGAGAATGCTTGGGTGAAGCGAAGTTCTAACCCTCCTGCTCGATCTCAGAGCTCAGACACAGAGCAGCAGTCCCCTACAAGGTGAGTCAGCTTGGAAGCAGTAGTTGGTTAGCTGTGCAGATTCTTAAATAATGTGATGTAATGATGGAAGATGCCTTAACAGGATACCAGCATTATATAGCATCTAATAAGTTATGCTGGCTTTGTTCTCTTAGTGTGCTGGAACTGGCTCATAAGACCCACACCATTTTCTGGAGTTTTGATAGCCAATTGACATCACTTTGATAGCTTGAAATCAGCTATGATGGGAGTACTAATGCCACACAAATCAAGTCAGAGACTTCCCTTTTGCCACATATTGGCAGTGTGGTAGGGGGTAACTTTCCTTAATTTCTCTAAGTCTCATTTGTAAAGAAAATAGCAATACTATTAGCTGGGTATGGTGGCAGACACCTGTAATCCCAGCTGCTTGGGAGGCTGAGGCAGGGAAAATCGCTTCAACCTCGGAGGCAGAGGTTGCAGAGAGCCGAGATGCGCCATTGCACTCCAGCCTGGGCAACAAGAGTGAGTCTCCGTCTCAAAAAGAAAAAATAGCAATACTAATCCTGCATGATGTGACCACTAGAAAGCATATGGCATTTAGTGTTTAAATTACTGCTTTCATTATTTTTTTCCCCATATTTTAATGTTCATAACATTGAGTATGATTTGTTTTCTGTAAAGCTTACAGCATTTGGAGGATGATTATAAGTTCCTTGGCTGTTTTCTCCCTGAAACAACTGATGAATGTGATTATGTGTTTTCCTTCTAGTGGTGGGGGCAAAGTGGCTCCAGCTCAACTATCTGAGGAAGGACCAGCCAGGAAAGGTGAGCTCATAGTGTGGGAATTGGGTTTTTCACCTAGAGGCCTAATAAAAAGGCCTCTAAAATCAGATTTTGAAGAGAAATGTGTCTTGCACCTGATACTGTGTTAAGATTTCTTGGGTTGGCTGGGTGTGGTGGCTCACACCTGTAATCCCAGCACTTTGGGAGGCCGTGGTGGGAAGATCACCTGAGGTTAGCAGTTCGAGACCAGCTTAGCCAACATGGCAAATACCCCATCTCTACTAAAAATACAGAAATTTAGCCGAATACGGTGGCACACTCCCAGCTAACTCGGGAGGCTGAGGCAGGAGAATTGCTTGAATCTGGGAGACAGAGGTTGCAGTGAGCCGAGATCACCCCATTGCACTTCTAGCCTGGGTGACAAAGTAAGACTCCATCCAAAAAAAAAAAAAGAGTTTCTCAGATTATCTACCTTTTCTTGCCAGTACAGGGAGGAGTGGCCTATTTGGAGAAAGCATAAAACTCTGCCCTTTCCCGGTAGAACATTTCCTTGAAAGGAGGAGAAAAAAATCGGAAATTAAGACATTCAGTCCATTAGAAATGTCACCATCAGCAGAGCCAAGGTCACTGCAGAGCGTCACAGTCTTTATTTCCAGCTTGATTTTCAGGATGGCATATCCCTGCATGGAACTTTTTAGTGGATTTTGTTTGGTTTTTGTATTTTTATGTGCTATAGAGGACGTGAGAAGAAGGGCTTCAGGAAGGAAGTCTGGACTGGGGCCAAGGTAGTTTCCCTCAGTACTTGTGGGCACAGTTTTCTTCAGCTAAAGGGAAATCTTAAGAGAGGGACATTGATCATTTTACTTGCCTTTTATTTGTTTGCATTACTGCTCAAGCAGATGAAAATAAAATAGATGGGATGAACGTCCCAAAAGGCCAAACTGGGAACTCTAGCCGTGGTCCAGGAGACGGAGTGAACAAAGACCACTGGAAGGAGTCAGATCGGTATGCTTGTTCTCTTTCTCATTATCATCCTTCCTCTGACCCACGTGCTTTTGTAATTAAGAAGTTAAGTTCTTGGTTCTCAAAGCACTGCCAGATCTCTCATTGTGAGCAAACTGAAGTCAGCCAGCGTAGACAGTTAAGCTTCTGAAAATCTAGAAGTAATACATCATCTAGATAACGAGGACTATTGACTAGAGATGCCTGTTGAGTGCCTTGAAACAGCATGCTTGTAGTACATGTTTGTATTAGGCTAGTCCTCTCCTAAAGACATGGTTTTATGCTTATGTCTCTGCAGGAAAGATGGCAAAAAGGATCAAGACTCCAGATCTGCACCTGAGCCAAAGAAACCTGAGGAAAATCCAGCTTCCGTAAGTGTTAAAGGCTGCTCCCAATTTCTTAGAATACTTTTTGCCATTGGATTTGTTTACATTTGGAATACAAAGAATAAGGCATTGGCCTTTATCTGAAGTAGCGAAAGAAGTTTAGCCTTTTCCTGGTTTCTGCCTTCCTCTGTGCTCATCCTTCTGCAAGGTGTAGAGGTGGTGTGAGACTACAGTGAGATCACATGTGCCTCTGACCCTCTTTCGCTAGCTCCTCTCAGTGGACAATGCTGATGAGCAAGTGCGTGTCATATGTCATCCCCCATTGCCAAAGGATCAGCATCTTGTGTCTTGGGTTTTGATGTGTTAACTCAAGGCCTTCATTATCCTGTGATTCTCATGTTACAGATGTTCAGTTCTGCGAGCAAGTATGCTGCTCTGTCCGTTGATGGTGAAGATGAAAACGAGGGAGAAGATTATGCCGAATAGACCTCAACATCCTGTGCTTTCTCCTAATTTCTCTCCACCCTGGAACATTCGAGAGCAAATCAAATCTCTATCCGGACAAGACAAAATAAAACACCATCTCCTGGAGACCTTTCTTACCTTTTTTTTTAATGGAATTCTTTTGCATGCTGCTGCAGCCTTTAAAATATTGAAGTAACTGGAGAATCGCCAATATAGCCAGAGAGAGACTACAGCTTTTTGTGGAAAAGTTGTGGTGCATTATGTCACCATGCACTTGCCAGTGTGATTAGTGCCTAGGGGCCTCCATTGAGCAGAAATGGTAATGACAGTGATAAAACGTCTGGAATCTGATTGGGCAGTAGGGGAGGGAGGTACAAGGAAAAGTGTGAAATTTCTACCTTTTGGGTTTTATCCTGTTGTGGCATATATGAATTCTCAAACATTATCTGAATAAATTTTCCACTCTAGGAAACGTAGATTTAGCCTCAAGTTGTTTTAGTTTCCACGAGGCTGCCAGCCCCTCCTCATATTTAATTCTGAGTTTTGGGGGCCAGCCTAGGGGAAATTCCTTTTTTTTTTTTTTTCAACCCCCCAAGGGGGTAGTTGGGAGTGAATCTATAGCTCATAAAGAATAGGACTGCATTGGACCAAAACAGATGGGAAAATCGTGGTTTGAAAAGAAGCTTTTGAGAGGTGATGAGTCATTTTGCACCAGGTAATAGGGGAAAATTGTGTGACCTCCAACAAACATGAATGGTTATTTCCTGGAGCCGGAAGCACTTAGGGGTCATAATTCCCAGTGTTTTTGTGTCCTGGTTTTACCCTTTCTAAGCACCATCCTTTTTGAAAGTTTGAATATATCTACATTCTGTTGAAACCTTGAAAAAATTTAGACTCTTGTCACAAAGTTCTTCGTGCTCCTCTCAGCCTCCCAAAAAGCTGTCTCTAAGTCACATAGATGACCTCTTGGGCATTTTCTCTCAGCCATGGAGAGCTGTGAAAGGAAGAATCACTGCTTTTCGCAAGCAAATCTTGATGTCTTTTGGTTCTCACTCCTTGTCTGCTCCTGATGCTTTGACTCCTTTTATAGATCAGAGTGCTCTAGAATAATGGATGATCTTGGGTGGTAAATAAAGGTGGATAAATAGGAAAAGGGACAGTTAAATTGGGAGCGTTTCTTACAACCTTGAGTTTTTTCCCCGCCCCAAGTTTCCTTCTCCACTGAAATGCCACACCAGTGCTTGTTGGATTTATGAGGTGGCCAGACCAATGTGTGTTTTCTTTTTCTTAAAGCTTCCCTTGAGAGAATAAATGGTAATGGAGAGAACTCTTTAACAAGGTCCTGGTTTCTCTCGCAACACAGTAGCTAAACTTGCCTGCTTTTATGTGCAGTTTTGTAGGAATCAGCTTGGTAGACAGTATTAGCGGAGAAATGACACCTTGATCTTGGTTTGCAAGCCCTTCTCCCATCAGCCCTAGATTAGGTCCTGTTCAGCCATGCAAGGGTGTTGGTTTATGCGTGCTGCAGCAGTGGGCATAATGAATATAATTTACCCAGTGGACAAAGGTGTGTACCAAGTGAATTCAAATAATTGGTGTGGATTGGCCAGTAGCTAAGAAGTGGGCTTTTAAAGAGATACTGAAGATTGAAAGGTTTTTTTTTTTTTTTTTAAAGAAAAACCATTGATTGTAGATAATGAAAAGCTAGGGTTTGCCCTCTTCGTGTCTACTCTCCTTCCAAATAGTTGTATCCAAAACGCTTTTTCCCTCTCCCCGACCTTGCCCCATTAAAATATAAGCGGGGATTGGTTAATGTCCCTCTCCTGAATACATGTAAAATTTGTACAAAAATATCTTCTATGAAAAATGATTTGTAATCTGTAGACTTATTACCTGGGAGATGTCTTGAGATGTAAAATCCCATCCTTTGGGTTGTGGGTTTTTTGTTTCCTTCAAATAAATCTGATCTTTAAAGTTCATTGTAATGCCGAAGTTCTTTATATACTCTGCACTCCCAGTGGTTTTTACTGGGGTCCACATGCTCCTCCTTCCCCCGCCATCTCTGAAGTTTTCATTCAACATTGGATACCATATTGTCCAAGATCAGACGGTGGGGTTACAAGGGAATCTATTTCAGTGTTTTATCAAGGCCCAATAACGGAGTTTGCATCCTAGCTCCCCTCTGGCTTTTCTTTTTTTCCTTTGGCTTGGTGTTAATTATTTAATCACCTGGATGTGCCTGCAGTCTATTTCCTGTACTGTTTTTTAATTAAGATGTGAGAACTCAATCTTCGTGTCCTTGGCGTGGTTCCCTCATAATCCCCCTCCCTTCAGCAGTCTGGAGAGGTGCTGCTCCCTTGAGTCACACCACACTGGTGCACCAGAGATTCTGGTGACAGGCTGGTCTAGGTTACCAGAACAGAGGCCACTTTCTCTTAGTCATACTTTAGACTCAGTGGGAATTTTCCAAACAGCTAGGGACAGACTGGTCATTGTTGCAAGGCAGGAAAGGGGTTAGGACAGTGGCAGAGAATCCCTACTAAGGTCACGAGGTGGAGCATAGAAAGGATCCTGGGAAACCTCAGTCAATTCTGGGGATTTAAGAGCCAAGAGGAGGAAGGAGTTAACACAAATGGCATTTCCCAGCCAATTGGAGCAGCTGCTTTTCTATTTTCTGGCCAGTGCATTTATCTCTTCTCCAAAATTGGCAAAGTTGAGGGATATGAGACTCAGCTGTGATAATGTAAAGGCTTTTCAATGTGGCTTTAGGTGCCCCTGTTGCCCAGGGTGCCTGGGGAACCTACAAGGTAATGCTTGTTCACTGCCTCTCCATAGGAATCAGTTTCACTCACACTCTCCCAGTCTTCGTTTCAAGCCACTCTCTTAGCTGTGCAGTACTGAGGTCTAGGTAAATGATGGAAAGAAGGAACATAAAAATAGGAAAGGCTTGTTGAAAGAGATTTATGATGGTTGTATACAGAAAGGGTAGAGGAAGGCCCTGTGTCCCAAAAGGTACTTAAATAGAGAAAACCTGGCCCCTAATATGGTCACATCTTCATTTAAAAAGATGAGTATGGCCAGGCACAGTGGCTCACACCTGTAATCCCAGCACTTTGGGAGGTTGAAGCAGGCAGATCACAGGTCAGGAGTTCAAGACCAGCCTGGCCAATATGGTGAAACCCAGTCTGTACAACATACAAAAATTAGCCAGGCATGGTGGTGTGTGCCTAGAGACCCAGTTACTTGGGAGGCTGAGGCAGAAGAATCGCTTGAACCCTGGAGGCAGAGGTTGCAGTGATCTGAGATCAGTGCACTCCAGCCTAGGCGACAGAACAAGACTCCGTCTCGGAAAAAAAAAATAATAATAATGTGTGTCAGCTGTGTGTGGTTGCTCAGCTCTGTAATCCCAGCACTTTGGGAGGATGAGGCAGGAGGATCACTTGAGCCCAGGACTTTGAGACCAGTCAAGGCAATATGGTGAAACCCTGTCTCTACAAAAAATAGAAAAATTAGCCAGGCACGGTGTTATATGCCCATAGTCCCAGCTACTTGGGAGGAAGGATCACTTGAACCCAGGAGGTCAAGGCTGCAGTGAGCTGTTATCGCACCACGGCACTCCAGCCTGGGTAACAGAGTAGGACTCTGTCAAAAAAAAAAAAAAGGATCCACCCAGAAGCGCAGCTGCAGAAATGGACTCAGGACTCATTGCCAATCTTGTAAATCCTGAACTACTGGACAAGTAGGGGGAAAGTGCATATGCAGTATCCTACTTCACAAGGGCCAACTTTAGGCTGGTTAGGTCCCGTTTGTATCTCAGTCCACATTAGCCTAGTTTCTTCTAAACAGAATCAAGCACTATACTCTGGATCCCAAGGCACTGAGGGTCCCAGTTTGTGCTGAGGGCGTCACCTCAAGTGCTAAGCGAGCTCACAGCATCTGGTTTCTCAGGAAGTGAGAGAGCTACACATCTGCTCCTGGGAAGCATTATTTGTCAAATAAGCCTCGTTTCTCAGCAACCATGGTAGCCCCAAGGGCCACAAGCGAAGGGGGGCTTGCCTTCCCTTACCCTCCCCCAAAAGAAATTTGGAAGAGATTGAGCTGAGCTGCTCCCCGCCCAGCTGCAGCAACCTCCAGCTTGGACAATAAAGCCTCTGTCCTCAGCCAGGAGATCCGCCTCTGGAGTTGGCTCTGCCCCTTCCCCCGCTCTTCCTGGTTCCCAGCACCCAAACCCTCTACTAGCGTTCTCCTGACCCAGTGGTCTCCAGCCAGGACAGCCCCACACCTTCAAATCCACGCCCTATACAGTCCCCGCACCCCAAGGATCTGAGCACACTTGGTTGCAGGCATGGGGTCACCCCAGACCATGGAAGAGGGGGTTCCACCTTCAATGCCAAGATGGACCACCCTCTGCATAGTCAAGGTAAGAAAACCTGTGTGGAGGGAGGTCAGGGGTGTTCCTGAAATTGTTTGACATTTATTAACATCAATCTAGCTTCCTCCTCCATCCCTTCTCCTTCCTCCCTGAAGCTCCTGCTGCTGTGAGCTGGAAATCAGGATGCCTGGCTGGCTCTGTGAACCACTCATTTTTGTTTCACGCCCACAGAGCTACCTCCTGCATAACTTCTCATTCTCAGCCTTTCTCATCAGCTTCCTTCCTGCAGTCCCCTTCCCCACCATCCCCATGCTGCGAGTAGGAATCCAGCCTGAGCTTCCCATCCATCTTGTGACTCTTTTCCAGTTCCTTGGAACCTCAAAAGTTCCTCCCATGGGCCTGCCAGGAAGGCAGCAAAACCAGCATGAGTGTGAGGTTCTAGCCCTTACCCTTCACCTCTCTGGGGTCCCATCAAGTTCCTCTGAGTCCCAGTCTCTCTACTGGTAATTTTAGAGCTTAGGTAAAGGTACCCCATGGCACCCATCCCAGGACCCAGCCAAAGAGCCTAAGGAATGCTGGGAAGAGCAAGATGTTAAAAGAGCTGGTTGAAGGCTCCAAAGACATGAACACATTTCATTATCTCACGTATCTCAATTACACATCTTGCCAAAATACACGGGACAACCTCCAGCCCTGCCCTTTCTCCGGGAGCCTCCAATCCCTGCCACTCTCCTCGGTATTCGGTATTCCCCCACCCCCACCTCTCCTGTCCCCAGTCCCCAGTGATTCCCACTGCCCTAACCTCTGAAACTGCCTACTGGACACCAACTCAACCAAGATCAGTAAGATCAACGCTCCCCAGTCCCAAGCATATCCACCCCCTCCAAATGCCAATCTCTGGGTGTTGGGGGACACACACTGTCATCATGCACTGCTTCACAGACTCTTCTTCCCTGTCAGGTGCCCCACTCCCTGGAAATGAGAACCAGACTTCCCAGCCTTTGCCAAAGACAAGATGAGCACAGAAAGGACCCAGTTGAGATGAGACAAGGAGGGAAAGGAGGCCTTAGAGCCAGTGGTACTGGCTGCTTTGAGCAGGCACTGGGCATTAAGCCCTGGGCATTAGGTTCTCAGAATCCCAACGTCTTTTTCCCCGCCCCTTTTCATCATGGAAAATCCAGCGGGGAGGGTGAAGGAGGGAGAAAGTTTCAGGAAGTGCTCACTGCTAACGGACGTTGGAGAATTTAGGAATGGCAATAGGTTCAGAGCTTCTAGGAAGACGTCCCCTACCTTGTCCCTACCTTCCCCTCCAGGGTGGCACCACTCAAACCTGCCCTAGGGTCCATTCACTCCATTCCATGAAGTTCCTATCAAGTACCAGGCACTGCAAAAGAAGGGAATGAGGTTAGACCACAGAAAGAACTTCCATCTCCACTTGGAAAGGCTGGACTCAAGTTAAATGTAAGGAAGACCTCAGAGGTCTATGGAGTAAAAATGATGGTCCAGCTCTTTCAAAACAGGGCAAGGGCTGGGCACGGTGGCTCACGTCTGTAATCCTAGCACTTTGGGAGGCCGAGGCGGGGGAATCGCTTTAGCTAAAGAGTTGGAGACCAGACTGGGCATGGCGAAAACCCGGCTCTACAAAAAAATAGTTGTGCACGGTGGCGCCCGTTTGTAGTCCCAACTACTCGGGAGGCTAAGGTGGGAGGATCGCTTAAGCCTGGGAGGCAGTGAGCGGAGATCGCGCGTCACTGCACTCCGGCCTGGGCGACAGAGAGAGACTCTTGTCTCAATGAATGAATAAAGCAGGGCAGTGCATGGGATGGCTGAAGCTGCTTGCAGGTGGAGATGGGGGCTTGAGCCTGATGGAGAGGTCCTCAGCTGTGATTCCTTTGGGACCAGGGAAGGGTTTCCAGCATCTTAAGCCAAAAGTAACGCCAGGTGGCTTCACCTGATTCAGGTGCCCGCCTGGGTAGGGGACGCTAGCACCACCAGGCCAGGCCACGGGTGGTCCTCTCAGGTCAGGCCCAAGCCCAGACACACTCCTTTGGGGAGGGTGAGAGGCTGGCAGTCCCCTGTCCCCTGCTTCCTAGTCCCTTCTGGACCTATGCCCACCGTTTCTTCTGCGTCTGTCTGGCTCGCGTGTTTCTTTTTGCCTGTGTCCCGCCGGGTCAGGCTCTCCCCGTCTCTGAGACTTTCCCGTCCCCGCGTCCTCCGCGGCCGTCTCTCTCCAATTCTCTCCCCCTCTCAGCCTCCTCCTGTCTCCAGTGTGTCCCTGGCGCGGCCCCGCTGGCCGTCTGTGCACCCTCTCTCCCCTCGGCTCTTTGTGAGTGAGGGTTCGCGGGAGAAGGTGGGGAGAAGAGGAGGCCGAGGGGCGGGGAGCGGGCGGAACGTGGGGATTGGAGCCGGGAGGGAGGAGGAGGAGGAGGAGGAGCGGGCGGCGGCGGGCGCGGGGCGCGGTGGGGGCGGGAGGGAGCCCAGCCGAGCGCGGCCGCCGGCTCCCGCCGCTGCCTCCTTCGCATCTGCTCGGCGCGGGCCCGGGCGGGATGGGCTGGCCTGGGGGCTCCCCCTGCTGCTGTCCCGCCCCGCCGCGCCCCCGCCCCGCCGGGCGCCCCCCGCAGGTGAGTGGCCGCGCCGCACCGGGCGGGCGGCGGCCTCTGCGTCACGGCCGCGCGGGCAGTGCGAGGGGCGGGCGCCAGGGGGCGCCGGAGGTCGAGGGGGCGCGGGACGCGGGGCGCGGCTCGGGGCTGGGGCTGGGGGCTCTGGATGGCCGCGGCAAGCTGGGAGCAGCGGGAGGTCGGGGCAGTGATCGGGGGACGGGGCGCGGCCTCGGTCCTATTCGGTCGTGCCGCCACGCCTTCCAGCGCCCCGGGCGCACGGGGCCGCACACCGTGCCACACACACAGGCCCGGGACCCGGCAGTAGCTGGCAGCGGCGCTGGGCCCCGGCCTGGCTGGGTGCGGGCGAGCGTTTTCCTTTCCTACTTCACATGTGGGACACTGAGGTCATAAGCGGGCACAGAGGAGGCTGATTCGACTCGCCAGCCCCGCTCGGCGGCCCCCATCCTCCAGACCCCTGTGGGCACACCCCCAGAGCCACCGCCCTCCCTCGCTTCTTCCCTGGGCCTCACCCCTCCTCCTGCTGCCGCGGAGGAGGGGTGAGGCCCAGCCTCCCTTCCAACCACAGCTATTTCCCGGAAGGGGGGTGTGGGTGGAGGGGTTTCTCCAAACAAACTCACGACTTCGAGAAAGAGGGGGCCCGCCTGGGGGAGAGGTTGACAGGCTCTGAAATGTTCCAGGCGGGAGGAGGGTGAGGGTCTAAGAGGGTCTTGTGATGCCTTCCCAACCCTCTCGAGTGAGCTACTTTTTCCCTGCGGACTGGCTCATAGGGACGCCATCCCTGCCTCCCTTCAAAGGTGCGTGTGCCACAGGATGGGAGGACTCACAGGCACAGTGGAGCTGGACCACCCCACCCCTCGCCGCACTCACTGCTTCGGCACCTCCCTGCTGGGTCTGGGTGGGGAGTGTGAGACCAGTGAAGGTTCCAGGATGCCTGGGGACCTGTTCCAAGTGAGGGGACTTTCAGCCCCTCTAGAGGCAGCAGGTGAGAGAAGCCTGCTGGAGGAATCCTAGTCAGGGCTATGTGCCATAGGAGCAGAATCGGGGACTGGACAGAAATAAGCCACCCCCCCCCACCCCCCCGCACCGATCACCTTGTCACACTGCCCCATCTCCCCCAAGCAGGGCTGGGGGCTGGACCAGGCCAGGCCTGGTTGCCCACACTGGCCAGGGGCCTGGAATGTCCTGGGCCACAGCCAGGCTGGCAGGATAGGGGTGGGGTGCAGAGCCCGTGCTCCTCTCCAGTTACAGGCTGGGGGCCCAGGTCTGCCACACAAATGCCACCTTCTGGCCAAGGTATCCTGGGGACAGACTTCTTGGCCTGGAGAGTTGGAGCTTCAAGGGAGAGGTCTCAGGCTAGGCCCAGCCATCAGGTCCTCACAAGGGTCTCAAATGGGGATCCACAGCAGGCTTCACCCCAGAGAATGCAGGATTCTCCATCCTAGACAACTCATCCTGACAGGTAGGAAGGAGCGGGAGGCAAGTTGAAGGGACCCCATGGGAGACGCCAGGGCTGGGGGAGTTGCCTGAGTACTGGGACATTCAGTAAATACCAGGCAAATGAGAGGGGCACATTTGCACATTCTTTCAAGTGACAGCTACAGCCAGTCCCAGGGGCTGCTGTCCAGGGCTTGGGACTGAAGACTCCCAGGCCATTAACCCCTTAACTTTAGGAAGATTACTCCCCCTTTTCCAAGGCCCCATCCACCTCCCTCCCTTGACTCCCAGGACAGGAAGTTGGCGTTGTTCCCAGGAGGGAGGCAGGAGGCCCATGGATGGGAGTGGAGTGTGTGTTGGGAGGGGGGCCTCCTGTCCAGTCCTCAGGCCCTGGGACAGCTGCTGAGGAAGGAGGGCAGACCTGGGAGAGCCATGAAGGTAGTACCCAGGCTTCGGGGTTGCGGCGGGGAAAGGGTGCAGCCCTTGGGTGGAGAGCCCAAGTTGCAGGGCTGGAAAGAGGGCTAGGGGCCTGCGAGGTCATGTCTGAAACAAAGCCAGGGAATGGATGAGTGGGGGGCTCTCAAGAGAAAGGCCTCAGATGCCTTCGGCTGCAGCAGGAGAATGGATTACTTCCCAAACCTGAGCAAAGCAGTCTTGTGGCTGGAACTTGGCCTTGCAAGGTGTACTGAGAGCAAAGGCAGCGGTGCCTGCTTTCCTTTTTGTATTTCATAACCAGTGAAACTGAGGCAGGAAGCTGGCCCCCAGATCCATTTTTACCTGACCCTCAGGATGCACTCAGGAGCCTGGGCCCGCCTGCCTGCAGTAGTTCCCAGCTCCACTCCCTCCCTAGCGGAAGTCCCTCGAGAGCTTGAGAGTTCAGGCTGGAGCCTGGCTGGGACACAGTGTTCCCCACTTGTCCTTTAGCCCTGCCCTGAGACCAAAATTCTCACCCGGCCCCACCAGGGGCTGGATCTCAAGACCATGGATCCCTGCAGATCTCTGGAGAGTGTAGTGTCCCAGGTGTGGGACAACTCCAGGGTTGTGGGGTGGGGGGAGTAAAAGATCATAGGCTGACACTCCCAGCAGGGTAGATCCTGGGAATCTGATCTCCTGGCCTCCCCCACATCCTCCCCCTCCACTTCCTGGAGCAGCGACCTGCCCCCTTCCCGCCTGCACTTCCCTCCACTTCCAGGGCCGGGCTTCTCCTCACACCAGCCAGACAGCCTACCCTCCGCCCAGGGGAAGCGGCTGCCTCCGCCAGGCCGCTTCCAGGAAGCCCCGGGCCAGGCCCCAACATTGTTCAGGCCCTGGGGCCAGCACCCTGGCCAGCCGAACACCATGAAGTCCAGCGGCCCCGTGGAGAGGCTGCTCAGAGCCCTGGGGAGGAGGGACAGCAGCCGGGCCACAAGCAGGGTAGGAGTGCCCACCAGCTGGGCAAAAGACGGGCAGGGGTGGAGGTGCGGGCAGTGGGGGAGGGGACCAGGAATGAGGCCAGGCCGTCTTCCCAATTTCAGCTTCCTCAGCCATCTCCCCTGGCCCAGCAGCCCCTCCAGAGTGGCCAGGGCTGTAATGTGAGAGTGTCTGGGTTAGAGTGGGTCCCGCTGTCTGTTTTGGCTCTTCTCTCACCTTCCCTGCTCTAGCCTGGGCCAACCCTAGGGGTCCTGGCCTCCCAAACCTAAGCCTCAGGTGCCTCACTGTAGGACTTCACCATGCACTATCCTGGAGTCCTAGAGCAGGCTAAGGGATCATCAGGCACCTCCCCTGGCCTGGGGAAGTTTGATGGAAATGGGGTGGAAGGGTGGCAAAAGAGAGAGAAGAGTGCTTTGGAACTGGAGGTTTGCTTTCCACTGACAACAGCCATATATGCTGCTAATGCCAACATGCTCCCAAGTGTCCTAGTGGGTCTCACAAAGTTGTTCCAGTCCAGAAGAGTTGCAGGGACAGTCAAGAGACCAGAAGTGCTGCCCACATCCCGATCACTCCCTTTCCCAACTTCCCAGCCTTGCTCCAGAAGCAGCAGCTCAGGACAACCTGAGATACTACTGTGATGGGTCCCGGGGAGGAGGACAGCAGGAGTCTGAGGAGGGGAATGTGGGTAAAACAGAGAGGTGGCAAGGAGACAAGCTGTCCCCAGACAGAGGATGGGAGGAGTGGACCCACAGGGGGAGGGGAAGGCACTGACATAGGTCTGGGCCATAAGGGGCATCCCAGGCTCCCGTCTCACTGCACCTCTGGGTCAAGAGGGGCTGAAGAGGGAATCTGGTCCATTCTTTTTTCATTCAATGCCTTGAATCCCAAGTGCCAGGGAGCAGGGGGTTGGGGGAGAGCTCACAGTATCTGAAGGCAGCTAAACATCTCTCCCCAGTGACAGGCCTCTATCTGTCTCTCCCTCCAGCATTACAACCCGCCTTACACAATTGCTGTCTGCTGCCTCAATGCACAATGAGTAAACATGTTGTTCTGACCGTGGGGGAGGAGGATATGTCAGCTGCCTGGAGTGTGGGGACAGCGGGAGCTAGGGGAGCAGGACTGGCTCAGGCCACTCCTGCTGGCTCAGTCTGATGCTGCAGGACTGATATACAACACGTATGTCTGGAACCCCCCTGCTCACTCTGCACACAGGTCTCCATGAGGGGAGGACAAGACAGGAAGAGTAAGGGAGTACCCCTACCGCACCAGTGGGAAAGCCTGAGCATGTGGGCTTTCCACAGGGGCATCACACACCAGGGCCACGTGAGGGGCCCAAGTGATCCCCTGGGGAGGAGCTGACCCAGCAAAGGTGACGCAAGGGGTCAGATTCCATGCACAGTTGAGGACAGGCCCCATGGCCGCCCTGAAGCAGCTGTGGCCAAGTGCGTCCTGCAAGTTTGAGGGCTTGATCTGGATGGAGGAAAGCAGTGCAGTGCTAAGGCAAGGCTCCTGCCAGTTCCGGAGATGGGGATGGGCCCACTGGGAACTCACACCTCTGTTTGTCCCTCCTCCCTCAGCCTAGGAAAGCTGAGCCTCACAGCTTCCGGGAGAAGGTTTTCCGGAAGAAACCTCCAGTCTGTGCAGTATGTAAGGTGACCATCGATGGGACAGGCGTTTCGTGCAGAGGTGAGGTGCTGTCCTGTGACTCTGACCCTCCACTCAGTACCACTGTGTTGCACAACTCCAGCAGGCCAACTCACACAATCTCAAAAGTAATATGCTGCTCGATGGATTAGGCACAATGGCAGCTAGGAGGCAGCTACCTCCTGCTTTGGATGGCCCTGGATCCCCATGATAGATACCCCCCACAACCCGTCCTCTCTACCACCTTCCTGTCCTGGCTTGTGATGGTGTCTTCTTTCCCTCTCTTCCTCCTCACCTCCACCCCCACCCCAGAACATTACCCCTGGCCTGGGCAGTGTACCCCACTGCCACACTCTTCCCTCAAACCCTAGCCCTGCTCCTCCACCCCAGCCAGCCCAGTCCCAGGGTCTGGTTCCAGGGTCTGGGAGATGTGGGAAGGCCATTCCTTCCACTGTCCCACAGGCCCCTGCTAACCCCTCTCTCCCTGTGCCTCCCCCAGTCTGCAAGGTGGCGACGCACAGAAAATGTGAAGCAAAGGTGGGTATCTGATTCTATCTGATAGGGGAAGAGGGGTCTGGAGTCCCTGCCTCCTCCCAAACAGCCTTCTCCAACCACACTGGCATCAACCCTCCACCTCCACCCCTCTCACCATTGGGGAACCCCTCCTGGGTGGGAGGGGGTGCTGTACTGGGCCCTTTAAGAACCACCCTACTCCGCCTTCTGGAGGGCTGGCCGGCCCAGGCGGGTGGACAGCAAGACAGCGTTTGTCTTGGTGCTGTGCCCAGGCTGCAGCTGGCGAGAGAATGGGGGTGGGGAAGAGGAGGAGAATGAGGAGGAGGAAGGGTGGGGTGGGTTGTCGGGGGGAGCAGGATTTCAGAGACTGGGCAGCCGGATGGGCTGTGTCTTCCCTCTGGGGAAGGGTCCTCAAAATGCCTCGGCAGGTCTTGCCCTGGGCCCTGGAAAAACTGGGCCTTTCCAGGTATAAGCTGTAGATAGCACCCACTGTCCACTGGGGACCCGAGAGAGCCCTATCTCTGAGGAGGTTCCCTGGTCCTCTTCCTGCAGGGCAGGGGGAGGAGGGTCCCAGGGCCCTGGAGCTGGCTTGGGGGAGCTGTGTGCCCAGGGGCGGGGTCTCCCGGTGAAAGAGGCCAGTGTCCGTCCCTGGCCATGGCCTGCCTCTGTGGCTCTATATATAACTCCTGCCCTGCAGCTGGATGAATGGGGGTCTGTGTGGGCAGGGGGCTGAGCGCCAAGAGCAACAAGTGGGGGGCCTGGGGGGTGGGGGACTGAGAGGCCAGAGGGGAGGCGCCCTTAAATAGTGCAACCTCAGCTGGAGCCTGTGCCCATCCGCTGAAGGCCCCTCCACCTTCCCCCTGAAGCTGAGGGGCCGCCCCATCCTCAAGCCCAGGAGAGCTCTTCACCAAGAGTTCAGTTCCTTACTCGGTCCCCTTCCAGGTGACTTCAGCCTGTCAGGCCTTGCCTCCCGTGGAGCTGGTGAGTGCACTCCAGGATGGGATGGGGAGGGCAAGGAAACTGGCCATGGTGTCCAGAGGTCTAGTGGCTCCAGAGAGGGCCCCCAGGAGATGGCCTTGAACTGAGTGCTGTAGGTATTGCTCATCCTACACGGAAGGAAAAAACTGAGTCCTTTTCTGATCTTGTGCCCTTGGGCCTGCTGGGGGTAGGACTCCTCTCCCCTTGCCCAATACAGCCTTCATGAGGACAATGACATTCCCTTCCACTGTCCCCAGGCCCACACTAGTCCTTGCCCCTGCCCTAACCACTCCCTTTTCCTCCCCCATCTCCCTCTAGCGGCGGAACACGGCCCCAGTCAGGCGCATAGAGCACCTGGTAAGGTGAAGGTGGAGGAAGGGGAGGAAGCAGGTAGCGTTGGGAGTAAAGATCTAGATTTCTTGAAGACAAAAGTGCATGGCTCTGGAGTGGGTGGTCTAGAGTAGGGGGGCACCCAAAGAGATATCCAAACACTCTCTGTTATCCACCAGGGATCTACCAAATCTCTGAACCACTCAAAGCAGCGCAGCACTCTGCCCAGGTAAGTGAGGGTGCTGGGGTGGTCCCACGTGACCCCTTTCCGCCGGCACCACACCTCACCCAGGGCACTGCCCCCCAACAAAGCTCCCCGGGACAGCCCCCCTACCCCCAAAACGGTATTCTCCCTCCGGACCCACCCACCCTCAGGACCCAGCAGGCCTCACCTGCTGCCCAACAGACAGCCTTCCCATCACACTAGTCACCTCCGGGTGCCCCGCCCTTGTGTTCATGCGTAGGCTCCCCCTCCCCAGGAGCTTCAGCCTGGACCCGCTCATGGAGCGGCGCTGGGACTTAGACCTCACCTACGTGACGGAACGCATCTTGGCCGCTGCCTTCCCCGCGCGGCCGGATGAACAGCGGCACCGGGGCCACCTGCGCGAGCTGGCCCACGTGCTGCAATCCAAGCACCGCGACAAGTACCTGGTGAGGGGCGGGGCCACCAGGAGTCAGCCAATGAGAGGGCTGTGAGGTCCAGATGGGCGAGGCTACCCACTGACGTCACCAGCGGCGGCGCGGCCTCCAGGGGGAGGGACCAAAGTGGTGGGGGCGGGGCCTGGAGTGGAACAGAGAATCATGGAACGCTGACGACTTGGCTGTGACTGGCTAGACCGGCCTTCGCCACCTTCTTATTTTAATTATTTACTTACTTTTTTTTTTTTTTTTCTTTACGGGGTCTCACTTTGTCGCCCAGGGTGGAGTCCAGCGGCACGATCTCACCTCACTGCAACCTCTGTCTCCCGGGCTCAAGCAATTCTCCCACCTCAGCCTCAGTAGCTAGGACTTCAGGCGCGCCACCACGTCCATCTATTTTTTTTTTTTTTTGTATCTTTTGTAAAGACGGGGTTTTACCATGTTGGCCAGACTGGTCTTGGACTCCAGGGCTCAAGCGATCCACATCTGGCTAATTTTTGTATTTTTAGTAGAGATAAGGTTTCACCATCTTGGCCAGGCTGGTGTTGAACTCCTGACCTCAGGTGATCTGCCTGCCTTGGTCTCCCAAAGTGCTGGAATTAAAGGCGTGAGCCACCGCGCCCAGGCTGCACCTTATTTTAGAGGAAGATTTTTACTTTTACCTCCACCTTGTGCCTCGTTTCCCTGAGGTCACTCTGTCTAAAGCCCTCCCCTTTATTTCAGCTCTTCAACCTTTCAGAGAAAAGGCATGACCTGACCCGCTTAAACCCCAAGGTATGAAGGAAATGGTCTGCCCAGCCATTAAAACAAGCCACCCCCACCCCAGAAGCCCCCAGCTCCCTAGTTATTAATAGAGGCAATTGGCTTCTACTTCACTCTTAAGCACTTTCCCATGACATATTACTGGAGACACCCCAAAACGTGGTGCAGCAGGTATCAGCCCATTGTATGGATAAGGAAAGTGCTGAGGCTATCATGGACAACCAGCAGACCCCCAACCTTGCCCTGGGACACCTATGCCCTGCCCCCTTTCCACCCCACCCATCTCTCTCTGTTGGTGGCTCCCAGCCCCAGTTGCAACCCTGCACTCTCCCCAGGTTCAAGACTTTGGCTGGCCTGAGCTGCATGCTCCACCCCTGGACAAGCTGTGCTCCATCTGCAAAGCCATGGAGACATGGCTCAGTGCTGACCCACAGCACGTGGTCGTGCTATACTGCAAGGTGGGGTTAGGGTTGGGGTTGGGGTTGGGGATGGGCCAACCCCACTGCAAGGTGGGCCAGGACCTCAGGTTCCCAGGTGCCTGGAGTCTCCACGGTCTGTCAGCCTGGAGCCTCAGCAGACCCTCATCCCTGTCTCTCTGTCTCTCAGGGAAGCAAGGGCAAGCTTGGGGTCATCGTTTCTGCCTACATGCACTACAGCAAGATCTCTGCAGGGTGAGGCTCCTGGTGCCCGAGTAGCCCCTTCCCCAATGGCCCTTTCTCCAGCTGGCCCCTTAGGAACGCCCTCCCCTGGAGCCCACCTCTTCATTGAGAGAGCTCTTTGCTGTCAACTTAGCATTTCCACCTCCCTTTTATCACTTGTACTGCAACACAGTCTGCAGCAGATGGTCTGTAAAGTTTCCTGGGGCAGCCATAACAAAGTGCCACAAACAGGGTGGTGTAAAACAGTGGACATGTATTGTCTTGCAGTTCTGGAGGCCAGAAGCCCCAAACCAAGCTGTCAGCAGGGCCTTGCTCCCTCTGAGACTCAGGATAGAATCCTTCCTTGTCTCTTTCCAGTTTTTGGTGGTGGCCAGCAAGCCTTGGCATTCCCTGGCTTGCAGACACATCACTCTCATCTCTGCCTCCATTATCACTGTTCTCCCTGTGCGTCTCTGTCTGTGTCTCTTCCTCTCTTCTTATAAGGACACCAATAATATTGGATTAAGGGTCCACCCTCCTTCAGTATGATCTCATCGTAACTAATTATGTCTGCAGCGGCCCTATTTGCAAATAAGGTCACATTCTGAGGTACACGTCTTTTGCAGGGATATAATTCAACCCATAAGATGGTCTTATTGCCCCACTTTACAGATGAGAAAACTAAAGTTCAGGGAACAATTGCCTGAGGCCCAACAATTAGTAAAGTGACTGTATGTGGTGCTTCGAGTTCTCTTTACCACCATTCTGGGCTTCCTCTAGACTTAGGGGATCATATCTCTCTTCCCTCCCCTGGGGCATAGGGATGGGAGGCCAGGATGAAGACTAGTCCCTAATACCCTACCCTGGCCTTGCTGTCCTCAGGGCAGACCAGGCACTGGCTACTCTTACCATGCGGAAGTTCTGTGAGGACAAGGTGGCCACAGAACTGCAGCCCTCCCAGCGTCGGTGAGCAGTGGGGTGGGGATGGGCCGCAGAAGCAGCTCCCTCCATGGCTACCAAGGCCAAGACTCTCTTATTCATGCAGCACACCTTAACTGAGTGTGCCAGGTGCTGTGCCAGGTGCTGAGAGTTCAAAGTGGACAAAGCCCCTGCTCTCATGGAGCTTACAGGCTAGTAGGGTGGAAGGCCATAAACGTGGGAATAAATAGATGAGGAGTTCCATCATAAAGAACGTGAAGGACAGTCAGGTCCTGCCATTATAGAGTGAAGCAGAGATCTGGGGGAAGAGCTTTAGAGGCAGAGGGAGCAAAAGGGATCGAGCTTAGATGCAAAAAAGAACTTTCTGCTGACCTGGAAGATGGGAAGGCAGTGCTAAGGAGAAGGGCCAGCCTTCTAAGGGTGGATGACTGAAATGATACAAGGTGACCCCCCAGAGGGAGGGGCTTATGTTCTCCTCAACACACCCTCCACCAGATACATCAGCTACTTCAGTGGGCTGCTATCTGGCTCCATCAGAATGAACAGCAGCCCTCTCTTCCTGCACTATGTGCTCATCCCCATGCTGCCAGCCTTTGAACCTGGCACAGGTGAGTCCACCTGAGAGGTACTCCCTAGGGAGAGCCACCTTTCCCGCCTTTGCACTCAGCACCCCTCATGTGCCTTCTCCTCTGCCCCTCCAGGCTTCCAGCCCTTCCTGAAAATCTACCAGTCCATGCAGCTTGTCTACACATCTGGAGTCTAGTGAGTGCTCTTTTCCCAGGCCCCTGACACCTCATGGCCAGGGCATCTCTTGCTTCCTGGATTCCTGCTTCTCCAGCCTCCCCAGACACCTGGGCAGGGCTCAGTCTCTGGTCTCCTGGCTCCTCCTGAGTGTGCATAGCCGCCTCTGCACGCAGGAGCATCTGCATCTCTGCCTTCTCCTCTCTCCCCACAGTCACATTGCAGGCCCTGGTCTCCAGCAGCTTTGCATCAGCCTGGAGCCAGCCCTCCTCCTCAAAGGCGACGTCATGGTGAGAGAGTCCTGGCAACAAGGAGAGTCCTGGAGAGGGGTCAGGTGGTGGTGGTGTAGCTGCACAGTCACCAATTTGAGACAGATTGGAGAGCGAGTGGGGAGATCACCTTGAGATCGAGGCAGGGCAGAAGCTGTGACCAGGCAGTCCCCAGGGTGGAAGTGCAGAAGAGGACATGAGGCCTGACCCCCAGCCTCCCGCCTTTCCCCAGGTAACATGCTATCACAAGGGTGGCCGGGGCACAGACCGGACTCTCGTGTTCCGAGTCCAGTTCCACACCTGCACCATCCACGGACCACAGCTCACTTTCCCCAAGGACCAGCTGGATGAGGCCTGGACTGGTGAGTCTGAAACAAGTGGCCTGGGGCTGGAGCCCAGGTGGCAGGCGGGCAGCAGAGTGTGGTATGGGCCAGGGGCTGGCTCTTCACTGTCCACTCCCCATAGATGAGAGGTTCCCCTTCCAAGCCTCCGTGGAGTTTGTCTTCTCCTCCAGCCCCGAGAAGACCAAAGGTAAGAGCAGGGGCATGGGCTGGGGACTGAGGGCTCCCTCTCCCCTGCCCCCCAACACTCAAGTGGCCCTCCACAGGCAGCACTCCACGGAACGACCCCTCGGTCTCTGTCGACTACAACACCACTGAGCCAGCTGTGCGCTGGGACTCCTATGAGAACTTCAACCAGCACCACGAGGACAGTGTGGATAGTACGTGGGGCAGCCTGCAGGGTGGGAGGTCCAGGGTTGTGGCGGGAGCCTGGGGGGCGGTGCCAGGGAGAAGCATACTCCCTCCTCCCCAGGCATAGCCTACTCCTGAGAGACACCCTTGCGGGGGGGGGGGTTGGGGGAGGATGTGGGGAGCTATCTCCAGGGCCATCCCCCCTCATGAACTCTCTCCTTCCCTTTTCCCCACTTGCCCTCCCTCCCTGATCCTCTTCTCCACTCAGGCTCCCTGACCCACACCCGGGGTCCCCTGGATGGCAGTCCTTATGCCCAGGTGCAGCGGCCCCCCCGCCAGACCCCACCGGCACCCTCTCCAGAGCCTCCCCCACCCCCCATGCTCTCTGTCAGCAGCGACTCGGGCCATTCCTCCACGCTGACCACAGAGCCGGCTGCTGAGTCCCCTGGCCGGCCGCCCCCTACGGCTGCGGAACGGCAGGAGCTGGATCGCCTCCTAGGAGGTTGCGGAGTGGCCAGTGGGGGCCGAGGGGCTGGGCGCGAGACGGCTATCCTAGATGATGAAGAGCAGTCCCCCATGGGCGGAGGTCCCCACCTCGGAGTGTATCCAGGCCCCAGGCCTGGCCTCAGCCGACACTGCTCCTGCCGCCAGGGCTACCGGGAGCCCTGCGGGGTCCCCAATGGGGGCTACTACCGGCCAGAGGGAACCCTGGAGAGGAGGCGGCTGGCCTATGGAGGCTATGAGGGATCCCCCCAGGGCTACGCCGAGGCCTCGATGGAGAAGAGGCGCCTCTGCCGATCACTGTCGGAGGGGCCATACCCCTACCCACCTGAGCTGGGAAAACCAGCCACTGGGGACTTTGGCTACCGTGCTCCAGGCTACCGGGAGATGGTCATCCTGGAGGATCCTGCACTGCCCACCCTATACCCATGCCCAGCCTGTGAGGAAAAGCTGGCGCTGCCTACAGCAGCCTTGTATGGACTGCGGCTGGAGAGGGAGGCTGGAGAAGGGTGGGCGAGTGAGTCTGGAAAGCCCCTCCTGCACCCAGTGCGGCCTGGGCACCCACTGCCTCTGCTCTTGCCTGCCTGTGGGCATCACCATGCCCCGATGCCTGACTACAGCTGCCTGAAGCCACCCAAGGCAGGCGAGGAAGGGCACGAGGGCTGCTCCTATGCCATGTTCCCCGAAGGCAGGTATGGGCATCCAGGGTACCCTGCCCTGGTGACATACAGCTATGGAGGAGCAGTTCCCAGTTACTGCCCAGCATATGGCCGAGTGCCTCATAGCTGTGGCTCTCCAGGAGAGGGCAGAGGGTATCCCAGCCCTGGTGCCCACTCCCCACGGGCTGGCTCCATTTCCCCGGGCAGCCCGCCCTATCCACAATCTAGGAAGCTGAGCTACGAGATCCCTACGGAGGAGGGAGGGGACAGGTACCCACTGCCTGGGCACCTGGCCTCAGCAGGACCCTTGGCATCTGCAGGTGAGGGGCACCAGAGTGCGAAGTGCCCAGGGCAGAGGAGGGTTCTGGAAGATGGTAGGGAAGACAAGGGAAGATGGTGAGAAACAACTAAGCCAGACAGAAGAGCCCCATCCTGCTCACAGCCCACCTCCCCTTCACTGCAGAGTCGCCAGAGCCGGTGTCCTGGAGGGAGGGCCCCAGTGGGCACAGCACACTGCCCCGGTCTCCCCGAGATGCCCCATGCAGTGCCTCGTCAGAGTTGTCTGGTCCCTCCACACCTCTGCACACTAGCAGCCCAGTCCAGGGCAAGGAAAGGTATGCAGAGGGGCGGGGTGCTTGGGCACTTCCTTGTCCAAGCAGTTGATGAAGGCGGGTGGGGTGGGAGCAGCCACAGCGGGGACTCTGCTGACCATCTGCTCTTCCACCCTACAGCACCCGGCGACAGGACACTAAGTCCCCCACCTCAGCGCCCACTCAGAGACTCAGTCCTGGCGAGGCCTTGCCCCCTGTTTCCCAGGCAGACACCGGAAAGGCCCCTGAGCTGCCATCAGGAAGTGGGCCTGAGCCTCCAGCCCCTAGCCCCTTCTCTCCGACCTCCCCTCCCAGCTCGCCCAGTGACTGGCCTCAGGAAAGGAGCTCAGGGGGCCACTCACACGGTGCCAGTCCTCGGAGCCCTGTGCCCACCACACTGCCTGGCCTCCGCCATACCCCCTGGCAGGGCTCTCGAGGCCCCCCAGACAGCCCAGATGGGTCCCCTCTCACTCCTGTGCCTTCCCAGATGCCCTGGCTTGTGGCCAGCCCAGAGCCGCCTCAGAGCTCACCCACACCTGCCTTCCCCCTGGCTGCCTCCTATGAGACCAGTGGCCTTACCCAGCCCCCACTTCCTGAGAAACGCCACCTGCCTGGGCCGGGGCAACAGCCAGGACACTGGGGCCCAGAGCAGGCA
This sequence comes from Aotus nancymaae, assembly GCF_030222135.1. Classification (NCBI taxonomy): domain Eukaryota; kingdom Metazoa; phylum Chordata; class Mammalia; order Primates; family Aotidae; genus Aotus; species Aotus nancymaae. The sequence goes on from NW_026988428.1 coordinate 36,831,362, forward strand.
TCATCACCAGCCAGAGGCACTAGTCACCATGTCACCTTCGCACCTCCACTCCTGGATAATGTCCCCCAACCCCCAGGTATAAAGGCTTTGAAGGGGTTGGGGTTACCTTGAGAGAACCCCTTCTTCCGGATGGAGCATGGATGGGGACCCGGCCACCCTGGGGTCTGAACTCACTCCCTCCCTGTCCTAGAGCCTCCTACGCAAGAGAGCCAAAGCAATGTCAAGTTTGTCCAGGATACATCCAAGTTCTGGTACAAGCCACACCTGTCCCGTGACCAAGGTGAGAAGCCAACTCCCCCCACCCCCCCAGCCTTCATCCCACCCTCCAGGGCATCTGTCTTGGCTTTAAGTCCCATCATTTTGAAGCCCTTGGCTCCTCCTGTCTTAGCTGTGTTTACTCTTGGCTGAGACTTTACCAGCAGGTGACTCTGGGCTTTGGGTCAAGGCAGTGAGACCCAACAGTGTCAAAGCCCCTGTGAACTCTAAAGCCCTGTCCTGACTCCTACCACTACTACAGCTGTCAGGGCAAAAGAGACCCATGGAGCTTGTCAGCAGAGGAGCAGAGCTGCATGGGGCTCAGTCCGCCCCTGTGAAAACTTCTCCTCCCCGATACTCCTCACCCTACAGCCATCGCCCTGCTGAAGGACAAGGACCCTGGGGCCTTCCTGATCAGGGACAGTCATTCATTCCAAGGAGCTTATGGGCTGGCCCTCAAGGTGGCCACACCACCCCCCAGCGCCCAGCCCTGGAAAGGTACAGAACACCCAAACCTGAGTGGGGTGGGGGAGAAGTGCTGGGGAGGTGCCAGAGGCAAGGTAACGGCGGGGTGGTGTGCCGGTCTTGCTGCTGTGGAGGGGAGAGGGGAGAGGCGGAAAAGACCTCAGCTGCTTAGGAAAGAATCCCATTAGGGAAGAAGTTGGAACCTGGAATCCTGAAGCCGCAATCTTTCCCTCCCCTCCCATCAGGGGACCCCTTGGAACAGCTGGTCCGCCATTTCCTCATTGAGACTGGGCCCAAAGGGGTGAAGATCAAGGGCTGTCCCAGTGAGCCCTACTTTGGTAAGAGGCAGGAGCCTGGGGAAAGCTACATTGGGTTGATTTAGGGTGACACCAAGGGATCTCAGGAGGATGGAAGGGAAAGCCGGGGCACCCTGGGCACCTCAGGACTTTTCTGCCTCCTCCCCGACAGGCAGCCTGTCCGCCTTGGTCTCCCAGCACTCCATCTCCCCCATCTCCCTGCCCTGCTGCCTGCGCATCCCCAGCAAAGGTGGGTGTCTGGTCATCTGTCCTCCCCACCTCTCCCCACCTCTCCCCACCCCCTGCAGCCAAAGCAGAATCCAGAGGTCCTGGCTCCTTACCTTCCCTTGGGGTGGCAGAGGGAGTGCTCCAGCCTGGGGAATGCTCTGCCTTCTGAGCCTCTCTGTTGGTTCTCATTGCCCTCAGATCCTCTGGAAGAGACCCCAGAGGCTCCAGTGCCCAACAACATGAGCACAGCGGCAGACCTCCTTCGTCAGGGTGCCGGTAGAGACTTCCCCTCCGCTCCCCTCCCTCTCCCTGCGCACCGTGGGGGCATTGTGGATTTGGGCCATGGGGCACTGAAAGGCCTTGAGGTGGGTAGGCCCTGGCCAACCCAGGAAGGCAGGGGAGCCCCATACTGGTAGGGATGAGGAATCGAGTCCTCAGCCTAGGTTCTCAAAGTCTCATGAACAAGAGGATCATGGGTAGTGGCAGGGAGAAACTTGTTAGAATGCAGATTCTCAGGCTTCACTGCCTCGCTTCTGACTAGATCTGGTAGAGTTGTGGAATCTGCCTTTTTAACAAGTCATCTATGTGACTGTAAAGCATGTGACAGCAGTAGCTGGGGAATGTGCAAAAGTTGGTGGGGTGGCTAGGGGATGGGCACTCCCTCCCGACCCACTCCCTGCCCCTGTAGCCTGCAGCGTGCTCTACCTGACCTCAGTGGAGACAGAGTCACTGACGGGCCCCCAAGCCGTGGCCCGGGCCAGCTCTGCAGCTCTGAGCTGCAGCCCCCGCCCGACACCAGCTGTTGTCCACTTCAAGGTGTCAGCCCAGGGCATTACACTGACGGACAACCAAAGAAAGTATGTGTACCCAGCCCCTGTGGAAGCCCATGCTGAAGGCCCCTGGGGGCCCCCATTGCTGAGTGTGACCTTCCCCACCCTCCTCCTTGCAGGCTATTCTTTCGCCGCCATTATCCAGTGAACAGCATCACCTTCTCCAGCACTGACCCTCAGGACCGGAGGTGACCCTCCCTCTAAACCCTTTGCCCCAAAGCCCCTAGTCCCACCAGGTCCCAGCCCCAGCCCCCCTTCAGCAGCTGTCCCCTGGGGTGTGCATCTTCACAGTTCTTCTCCTTCTGCAGATGGACCAACCCAGATGGGACCACCTCCAAGTAAGCCTCCCCACGAGTTCAGCCTCTTCCCTCCAAGGGACCAGGGCACCTCCGTCCTGTCAACGCTGGCATTTGATTTGTCTCACCAAGGCCAGCTACACTCCCGTGTGGAAGGAATGTTAAGCCCCCTCCCCACCCTTTGTCACCCTAGGATCTTTGGTTTCGTGGCCAAGAAGCCGGGAAGCCCCTGGGAGAATGTGTGTCACCTCTTTGCAGAGCTTGACCCAGATCAGCCTGCTGGCGCCATTGTCACCTTCATCACCAAAGTTCTACTGGGCCAGAGAAAATGAAGGAAGGCCACAAGCTCAGAGCCCACATCAACACTGCACCACTCCCAGCACCCCACAGCCCTCACTTCCCCTGGCCTGGACCCAGGAGCCCCAGGAGCCAGCACCCTCCCTTAGGAATGAGGAGTGAGCATCAGGCCCGGGACATTGTTCTCCTTCCCCGCCCCCAGCCTGCTAAGTGAAGTAGATGGGCCCACAAGATGACCTTGCATGTGAGCAGATGGCAGAGATGGGTGTGTGAGGGGTGAGGAGGCATTAGCAGTTGAGCCTAGGAGATCAGGACAGCCCCACCTGCAGGAGAACGTCAGCCCTCCAAGGGGATCAGGCCCTGCCAGTTCCACCCAGCTGCAGGTCCCAGCACGGCAGGGAGAGGGGAGAGGGGAGAGGGGAGAGGGGTGGGGAGCAAGTCACTGCCTCCCCCTCTAAGCAGAGATTGAGTAGGATCACATGAATAGGGGAAAAAAAGAGAGTCTATTTTTGTCTAATAATAAAGAATTTCTATAAACTTTAACCGAAATTGGAGTCAACCCTTATTTACAGGAAGGTCAAACCCTCATCTCCCAGGGGACGTATCTGTACTTCCTGGGGCATCCCAGGGCCCAGGCCTCTAGCCAGGTCCATGAACATATGAGTCCCATCTCCCCACAAGCAAGCTGTCCTCGGCTGCCCCCATCCGGCAGTTCTGTTCCTAGCCCTGTGGACTGGAAAGGCTCCTGGTTCCAGCCATACTGATAAATATGGAAACTCCGTCTTTATTGGCTGTATAAACATCTCTGGTCTGTACATACATTTCATACATCATAGGGTGGGGCCTGAAGCGAGGGCCAAAGGGAGGCCCAGCGGCACAACAGCTCACCTGCTTTCCCCACAACCCTACCCGCTCTGTGCAAACCAAGGCCAACAGCTCCTGCTCCCTCTTCCTCCCTGGAGAAGTCACTGTTATGGGGAGGGGGTCAGGGGTCGAGGGGTTAGAAGGAGATAGAGGGCTTGGTGGAGAGGACACATGTAAGTGCTAGAATCAACCACTGAAGCAAAACAGGCAACTGGCACAAGCAGCAAGCTGGGGCACGGGACGGGGCAGGAAAAGGGGAGGGAGTAGCCACGCTGCCCCGGCTAAGGCTCTGGAGTCTTGTCCTCACCCTGGCGGGGGAGACAGGCCCCAGAGCCTCAGCCCCGGTTTCCAGGAGCTAGGGACATGGGTGGCATATGTAAGGAAAGGATGAAAGGGGAGAAAGGAGCGAAGGCCCCAGGGCCCTGTCACCTCGCAGCCCCTCTCTCTTAAACATGCAACAGGCACCCACCCATGCGGGTCCAGGTATGGGAAGCCAGAGACGCAGATTCTCTGTGGGTGCCTGAGCAGGCTGGGGTGGGGAGCCAGCTCTCGAGGGAAAGAATGGAGAGCCTGGAGGAGTCTTCTTGGGGCAGCAGCTAGTGAAAGGACAGAGAGGGCCAAAGAGCGGCCCCTAGCCCTGCCAGGGGTATGACAGCAGCAACTGGTTCACACAACCAGGACAGAAAACAAAAAGGAATTCAAGAAATACCGCAGTGAGTAGGGGAGGGGGCTATCTACTCCACCCTCTACAAAGCATCATGCCCAAATAGCAGCTGAGAGAAGGTGCTCACGCCTCTCCACCCACATGGGGCCAGTGAGGGAAAGGCGGACCCAGAAGCCCACTGACTAAAGCAAGTGGGACCACCCACATACCAACATCATTCTTTGGGTCCATTCCTGTCCAACCATGGACTCAGGCCCAGGGACTGGCAACAGTGGCAACACCAGGTCAGAAACATGGGCACAGAGAAGCATGACAGGCACCTCAGCCAGTAGGGGCAGAGTGACCATACACCTCCAGGTGCCTGCTGGGTAAATGAATCCTCTGGGAGTCAGGAACTGGGTGCCTGCTCCAGCAGAGGGTGAGCAGGGAGAAGGGGCAGGTCTGGAGGGGAGGCCCTAGCCACTCAAGGGGTGCAGATCTACTTTGACTTTCTCCCCGCAGCTTAGCATTCCAATGGTGGGGAAGAAGCCTCCAGAAGGAACGACAGCATCCTTCTTCCCAATGATCTTGCCATTTCGAGTGAAGAAAACCTGGGGAGGAGGTGGGGAGAAGAATGGAGCAAGCAGGCTCTGGCCTTTTCTCTGAGGATGCTGGAGCTCCACAGGCCTGAACCCAATCACCCCAACTTCCAGAGGGGCTGGAGAGGGGCAGTTAGGGGGATACGGGAAGTGACCACCAGAGGGCATGCTGAGGCTGGAAAACAGCGTCCCAAGACCATCTCCCCATCTAAGCAGCCCCTGGTGCTCAGAACACCTCCTGGGCAGCGTCAGAGCTTCCCATCTTTCCCACCCGGACTCTGAGTTCTATTCCCCACTAATACCCAGCCTTTGCCCAGACCCAAGAACCCTGGTCCCACCCTAAACTCTGCCTACTCACCACCACCTTCCTGCCCTCATGCTCCGGCTCTATCTCTTCTCCATCCTCTTCCTCTTCCTCTTCCTCCTCTTCCTCTTCCCCTTCCTGGTGCAGGTACATGACATTCCGGACGTTCCGGACAGCCCGGGCAGTCGGAGACAGGATCACTGTGTCACAACTGTCATCACTGTCCCCTAGGAGACCGGGAAACCTGAGTTCCTGTGGTGCCCTTCCACCCTCTGCCCCAAGCATCCTGGCTGGCCACCCTCACCCCACTCACCCTCACTGTCCAAAATGTAGTCCCGGGGGAACATGATTCCACAGCCCATGATGTCCCCTTTGTAACAGCGTGGCCCAAAGGGGTCCCCCACGCCGCTGCCATGGAAAATCTTCCCGTCGTCTGTTGGAGGGAGGGGAGAGGACACACACTTGAGGAAGGAGGGCTGACGCTGTACCCCTAGAGCGGCCCTGTGAAGCTGAACACTTCCCACCCCTCAGAGGAAGAGAAGGGTCAGGATGGAACAAAGATGTAGAGAGAGGCTGGGGTGGTGACTCATGCCTGGAATCCCAGGACTTTGGAGGCCGAGGCGGGTAGATTGCCTAAAGTCAGGAGTTCAAGACCACCCTGGCCAACAAGTGAAACATCTCCACTAAAAATACAAAAACTAGCTGGGCATGGCGGTATGTGCCTGTAATCTAAGATATTGGGGAGGCTGAGGCAGGAGAATCACTTGAACCCGAGAGGCAGAGGTTGCAGTGAGCCAACATTGCACCACTGCACTCCAGTCTAGGCAACAGAGTGAGACTCGGTCTCAAAAAAAAAAAAAAAAAAAAGACAGAGAGATGTGGGAAGGGGGCATCAGATAAAATAAAGAGATGTAAAGTACATGCGCTCAAGGGGGTAAGGGGGAAACTCCCTCAGGAAAGGAGTCAGAGGAGGGGGCCCTAAGGAAGGAATGAGCACACAGGGAGGGTAGGCGGGGGGAGGTGGGTTGGGGAGCTCTGGGCTCGTTTTCTTCTAAAGAAAGCCCTAGGCCAGGCGCAGTGGCTCACGCCTATAATCCCAGAACTTTGGGAGGCCAAGGTGGGCAGATCACTTAAGATCAGGAGTTTGAGACCAGCCTGACCAACATGGAGAAACTCCGTCTCTACTAAAAATACAAAATAAGCTCAGCGTGGTGGCACATGTCTGGAAGTCCCAGCTACTTGGGAGGCCGAGGCAGGAGAATAGCTTGAACATGGGAGGCAGAGGTTTCAGTGAGCCAAGATCACACCATTGCACTCCAGCCTGGGCAACAAGAGTGAAAAAAAAAGAAAGCCCTAAATGAAACCGAGCAGTGAAAAAAAAAGAGAATGAGGAATCTGCAGGATCTGCAGGAAAGGCACAGAGGGGGCCAGTGCAGAGGCCTGGAATGTCCCATCTGGGCCCAGATCTCCCTCCTCGGTCCTGCTCCCCTGGTTTCCAGAGCTGGGAGGAAAACACAGATAAGGAAGCACTAGCGATTTGGGAACAGGGCGGGGGCGGTCAGCCAGCAGCAGGGCAAGGAGCGAAGCCATTTGTGAGGGGCCAGGAGAGGGGAAAGTGGATGTCCCTATGCCTCCATTCTCCCACCATCCCACCTTTCCCAGGCAGACCAATATTCACCTGCATGATAAGCCACAGACCCTCTGCTCCAGCCAGGGTGCCTGTTCTTGGGATAGTCCTGCACCAAGAAGAAAAAAGAAAATCTATAGTCCCATGCATAAACAAGAGGACAGGAGAGAGTGGTGAGCGGCATCTGAATCCTGGAACAGGCCACAACCCAGACAGTGCCCTGCAGGCACTGCGGCTTCAGGGAAACCAAGGAGAGTGAGGAAAGTATTAGTTAAGCATTTAAGGCCAGAACCACCGCATGCCCCACTCCCACCCCCTAGGCCTCAGTGTGTGGTGCAGTCACGACCTGTCTCAGGTCCTCAGTCACATGGGGTCTGTACTCTTACACAGCAGATACATACAACTGTGTTCTGTCTCAGCACCCTCCCTCCAAAGCCCGGCTTCCCCCAAGAGCTTCCTGGCACTGCCCCAACAGCCCCAGACCTAAGCAGTTCCATGGGCAAAAAAGCTCAGCCCTTGTGCCTACCTTCCGTGCCAGCCCCAGGGCAATGTAGCATTTCTCTCCAGGGTCCACGATCTCCACCTCGAAGTAGTGGCTGCGGGTACTGAGTGGGTGCCGTGCCTGGGCCAGCCCCACATCCACGATGCTTTTGCCCTTCCCTAAGTACTCCAGCAGCTGTGGGGGAAGAGCCAGATGGGGGTCAGGAGACAGGCTGACACCACCCTGGAAACCTGGGCCCAAGGCAGTCTGGGTCCCACTTTCCCAGGTCTGACAAAAACTCCTGGCTGAAAGAGAAAGAATCCAAGAGGCACAATGTGGCCCCAAAGTTCTAGGCCAGCATGGAAGAGCAGGATGCGGCGGGAGGCAAAGGGGGAGAGCATAAGCAGGGGGAGCCCCTTGCTGAATGCACCCCACCCGCAACGTTTTCTGGGAGGCCAGGGAAAGTGGCACAGCAAGGGGAGCGGCACACCAGAAGGCTCTAGCTGCATCCTTGCCCTGCTGAAGAACCCTGCAGCCTTTCCTGCTGGGAAAGGTCCGCCCAGGGTCCCGAAACAGGGGAAAGAAGAAGCAAGACCAGGCTGAGAGGAAACTTGACGACTTTCTCGGGGGCCTAATGGGGACAGGGAAGATGCATAACTTAGGTGCGAAGCCCAGATATTCAGGGCAAGGGGGTGAGCTCAGAAGCCAATTCTGCCTGGGATGGGCCTCTCATAATTTCTCAAGGTCCTTGTTTTATTTGGCTATGAACATAGCTGTTCTTAGCTGGGTCAGGGAGGTGTTGAGGAGAGCCCAGGGACCCAGAACGCCCAGCTGTACTCCCTCACTTCATGTGAGGGTGGAAAGAGGTCAAAATGAAGACAGGCAGGCTTAGCTGTTCTCAGTCCCTCACTGCTCATTCAGGCTGGAGTCGGGGCATGGAGGTAGAAGAGGGGAGATGACTGATGGGTTCTTGGGGCTCTTCAGTCCCACAATGGTCCTGCCTGGGCATGATGGGGTGGCAGCCCCCAATCTGGGAGGATTTATTTGTCAGTTGTCATGGTAATAGTGATGACTCAACCCCATCCCCTCTTTTTCCCACCCTCAGCATCACCTGGGATTCCTTAATCCCCTTTTAATTAGCCCAACTGCCCCTCAAGACTTTCTTCTACCCTCCCGCCCCTGCAGCCCTGAAGAAAACATGCTGCCTGGGGACCTCCTCCATGTCTCCCTGACAAGCTTTGGGACACCAGCCTCTCACCTCTCACAGACTCCTGCCTGAACAGGAAAGGAATGATGCCCGCCTGCACCAGCACAGAAGCCTGTGTGTGTCTCCAGCAGAGGCTGCTCCCACACCCCAACTCCCCACTTCAAATGGCCAGCTGCTTGGCTCAGGTGCTTAGAGCGGGGTGCCACTAACCCCTTCTGAGAGTAGGACCAGGGGGGCTTGGTGCCCTTCTCAGCCCTGGATCCCCAAAGCCCTGCCACCTCAAGTCCATCCTTCCCTCCTCTCCAAAGATAACGGGATAGATGAGGGGAAAGCCAGCATGCACGAGAAACCACCTAAGCCCATCCATCCCCAAGGCCACACTGAATTCTGTTCATGGTGTATTCTCTGCTCAGTCTGGGTTCCTTCCCTGCATCTCTCCCCAGCAAGCCAGGAGGGGTGTGGCTGGATACACATTAACTAGTTTAGACTCCACCCAGGCAGAGCAGCCCCCAGCCCACCCTCTCCACCCAGCACTGCAGAACTGGGTGGGGGACCCCACAGCTGCCTTTGACCCATTCTATCCAACTGGCCTCAGTATAGGAAACACTGTGTTCATTTCTAGAGCCAAAAGACAGCCGATCCAGATCTGATCCTTGGGAAATACCCGCCCAGCCCTTCCCTTTGCCTCAGCCCAGAAGACGATAGCTGCTGCACTTCTGTCTCCAGATGGGGTGGGGGTGCTTTCCCATGCTAAAAGCCAGAAGAGACTGCCCCAACCTGGGTCTCTAAAACTCTCTCCAACTGCCATCTGTAGAACACTTCAGATAGAATGCCGACATCCTGGACAACTAGGTACCTGTACAGTGTACAGGTGAGCCTTGTACAGTGTGCCCTCTTCAGAGGGGACCGCCCAGCCCTCACAGTGAAAGCCATCCATTCTCCTGCTCCTGGACAAAGATCCCCCAACGCCTCCTGAGCCTTCCCAAAGAACTCAGAGGGGTGGCAGTGGAGGGAGTATTTGGCCTCCCTGACAGATTCTTTCTTGAGTACGTTTCTCTGCCTCCTTGGCCTACAGCTGTTAGAAACCTAGAGGAGGAGTGAAGGTTAACCCTGAAGAGTCTGAGCTGTTCGGACCTTGATGCTGGTCCCTCAATCTGTGCCTCAGAATCCAACAGACCTGGGTTCAAATTCTAACTCCTATTACTTAATAGCCACTAACCTCAGGCAAATGGCATTCACCTCTTTAAGTCTTGGTTTCTTCAACAGTAAAATCAGGATAAATTTACCTGCATTTCCAAAAACATAGGGGGAAGACTCAATGAAGTGACCAATGCACATTGCTGCCTCTCCCTAAATCCAGAAATGGGGTTACACAGGAACTGCCAGTCACAAACAAGGAAACGATCTTTCATCTTAGCTCTTACTTCCAACTACAATAGACCCTTAGGCCAACCAGGACGATGACCACTCCCCAGACGACTCTACCCTACATGTCCACCTCTCAAACAATGTCCAATCAACAGAAATGTGCCTCTGCATTTTTGGTGGGGGAAGAGGGAGCCCTTTCTTTGGGTCTCTCCCCCAACACATACACACCACCAGAGCCCCAAGACACCAAAGAGGTGACTCAGTGTCACAGAGTGGCGGCTGCAGATCGGAGTGTGGACAGCTTCCTGTACTCCACACCCTCCTCTACCAGCGCCTTCCCAGACTCTTCTCCCCTGCTGGTATCCCCCCTCCTCCCCTTGCCAGCAGAGACCCTAATCTCTCTTGACAGGAGCAAGGAAGGTCTCAGTGCCATGGGGGCTCAGAAGCAACTGAAACAGGAACCAAGTACACACTCTCCTCTGGCCAGCTCAGGCCCCAATAAGGCCTCCTTCTGGGCTGGGTCTGGGGAGGACCCCTGGCAGGCTGGGGCCTCATTCACCACCCTGTGTGTACCAAAGCTGTTGTCCCTGTCACTAAGGAGTTGTCAGAGGAGCTGTGAACAGGGCACAAACACAGAATGAGTCAAATCCCCTAGCTGTACCTACTGCCCCCAGCCCCCCTCCCACATTACCTCACTTTGCGAGGTCTCAGGGCAGGGATGAGGCCAAAGGCAACACTCCCATCCCTGAGCAAGTGCCCTAGCAATTCCTCAACCCCCTCAGAACGCTGGGGAGGTGGACTCTTTAAGGAGGGGAAACAGGCCACAGAAGGCAGGGGAAGAATTCCATTCAAGAAAGAGCCAGGTCTGTCTATATCCAGAGACTCAAATCTAACAAGTGTTGCAGTCTGGTGTAGTGGCTCATGCCTCTAATCCCAGCAATTGGCTGAGGTGAGCCAGCACTCCAGTCTGGGTGGCAGAGTGAGAGCCTGTCTCAAAAAAAAACATCCTAAAAACAAAAATGGAAAGTTGGCATGAGTGGAAGAAGGCACATGTCCCTCAGGAGGCTCATCCCCAAGTTGGCCCCAGAGGAATGAGTGCCCCAGGAAGAGTACTCCCACCCTGCCTCTCAGCCCAAGCTGGGGTGAGGGTCTGAGAGAAGGGCCCAATTCAACAGCTAATGTCTAAAAAAGAAAAATACTCTTAAATAAGTGGCCTGAAGGTGTTGGGGGGGAGGGTGGAGAGGAAGGAAGCCTATTTATAAATGTCTACAGGATTCTGCATCAATTAGAAAAGATTGCCTAGGAGGAGCTGGGAGCAGACTAGGGACAGGTCCAGACAGAGAAAGAATGCCAGGAAAAAACTCTTGAGGAGAGGTCAGAGATGAGAGCTGGAACATCAGCCCCAAGTTTAACTCTGTAGATACTGTCAGAATGATGGTAGGCGGAGGGAATAAAAGGAAAGACGTGACAGTCACGGAGTGGGCATCTGAGGCCTCCTGGCCTGGGACCCCAATGCCAGAAGGGGTGCAGAGTGTCAGAAGCGGCAGGAGAGCACACTTCCTGCCATCTTCCCTGAACTTCACTCCACCGGGGGAGGTCTGGCTCCTAATCCACTCCCACCCCCGACTGCTTCTGTTTTGTTATCAAAGACTGAGTTGAAAACAGCCTGGGTTGGGGTGGAAAGGCCAGAGAGTGGAGAAAAAGGCCAGACCAGGGGCAAGAGGGTAGCAGAGGGACAATTCGAGGTGGGAGGGCTGAGCAGTCACTGGAGATCAGGGCCAGATCCTGGACTTGGTGTCCATTCACTAGCAATGCAGCACAGTGTATTGGGGCAGATAAGAAGAATTTCCCTTTCTCAAGGTTCACTCGTTTCCCAACAAAACTTAAAATCCCGGAAGAATTTCCCTTTCTCTAGGTCCACACACTTCCCAAAGAAGCTTAAAATCCATACCAAAGCAGGTATGAGGAAAAGATAAATGAAGCAAGCTTTGGAGGTGCAAGGATGCTCACTGAATCTTCATCTGCCTCCATTCTCATCCTCTATAAAATGCAGGGATAAGACAACAGAGACTGACATTGACGCTTCCTCAAAAAAGATGGCTGAGAACCTTCTACCACATGTGTGGGGCTTCTGACCACACCTGCCCCACAGCACTTTGAATGAAAAGCCTGGGCCAGCTGAGCTGGGATCAAGCCAAAAGGGCAATCCAGGCATTTTGCCTGCAGATCAGCCCCCAGCCCCTCAAAGGCAGGTATGCAAGGCCACGGAAGACACCAGAAGCTGAAGGAACCAAAGTAAGGCGAAGCAGAACTACTGTTCCCAAGGTCAAACCACTAACCTGAGTTCCCTAATGAGGGGGAAGTGAAGAAAAGGGAACCCATGCTAAAGAAAACCTAGATCTGGACTCAAGGACTCACGTCAAGAGCTCAGGCTATCCTACCGAACCCCACATTCCCGACACTGTCTCGACTCCCCATTCCCAGCAATTCAGACATGACCATGTGCCCACAGGTGTTCTGCCCAGTCTCCTTTGTCCCAGCCCCTCCCACCTTCCCACTCGATACTTACAGTCCCACAGACTCTGACATCATGTAGCCGGCCCCATTCGTCCTCATAACTGTCCACCATCATGACACTGTCGTCCTCGCGGCCCAGCTCAGCGTTGAGGTGCAGCCGCACCTCCTCACCCAGGGAGTGCATGCCCACTGCTGGGAACAGCCCATCTGGGGACATGGGCATGATGGTAGAGCCCACCTGCAGCAGAGGGAGAGAGGGAGCTGCCACCTGGATCGCTTTTCCATAGCCCACCTAATTCTCTCACAAGAGTACTTTTAAGATGATCACACACGCACTGACAGATTTTAAAACAAAACAACCCAGAGGTGCAGAAAAGTTTATAAATGTGCTAAGTACTCCTAGCCAAGTAAGGTATCTACGGAGCTAGAAGACAAACAAGTCTCCTGACTTGCTGCCAAATACGTTCAGTATGTGTGCTGGATAGGAGACTACTGAGATGCAGATGCTAAGGCAACAGGACCCTCGGCCAAGGCCTGAGAATCAGTTTCCAAGCGGGGAGATGGAGTGGGATAGAAGGAAGAGAGCTGCCTGTCTCCCTCTTCTATTGGCTCCTGTCCCATCTCCTCACCATGCCTAGTCTCTTTCTGAAGAGGATAGGGAAAGATGTGAAACAAGGAAAACAGGACACAGAAAGGACATAGCCCCAAGAATACTCAAGTCAAAACCCAAAGAGGACCTCCAGCTTACACAGCCAGGTCATAATCTTCCCCTCTCTTTTATCTACTCAAAACCTTCCCCCAAATCACCCAGTTCTGTTTCCCACAATTCCTGCTCGTCCTCTGCTCCACTAACTTGCCTCTCTCTGCCTGTCATCTGGGCAATGTCCCAGCTTCCTCTGGCCATGGGAAGTGTCTTCTCCTACACCCAGGAGACTTCAGGAGAATCTGAGGCTGGACTGGAGGAGATGGGAACTCAGTGCAAGGGTCCCTGGGCAAGCACCAGCCAGCAGACTCTTCCTAATCACTGCCCACAAATCCTTGGGCAGATTTCAGCCACATAAATCCCACCCAGGATTTCCCACTCACCCGCTTCCCATTTTTGGTGAAGAAGATCTGGGCAGTCTGCACATCAAAGGACACAGGCTCAATGCCACAACCAATCCGGTCCCCAGAGTTGCACTTTGACCCAAACTGGCGGCCCTTGGCTCGACCATTGTACAGCCTGCAGACAGAGTAGTACAGACACAGGACCCGAGCCTGGCCTCCCAACCTCCCCCCAGCACTGACAGCAGAGGCCTCGTCCTCATCTTGCCGCTCCTGGTCACTCTGTGATGGTACCCACTTATGTCCTGGTGTGAGCATCACCCTCCGCTCCAATCTGTAAGCCTTCAAGGGTAGCTGCCAGGCCACCTCCCTGTCCTGACCAGAAAAGTCTATCAAACACCCAATGGGAAAAGCCACCCTGAGGTAGTTCTTCAGATCTGAGGTTCCCAAATCCATAGGAAAAGGGCCAGGTTGCACAGGAGGCAACTCACTTGCCATCATCAGCATGGTAGGCTACAGAGTCAGGCAACCAGCCAGGCTGGTGATCCAAGCTGTAGTACTGAGGGACCAGCCCCACAGCAATGGTGCCCCGAACTCCACTGTCCACAATAGACACCTGGAGAGAAGAGAGCAGGGCACAGTCAGCAGGGCTAGGAAATGGGATGAATTGCTGGGGATGGGGGAAGGGGACTTAAGAGATTAAAGGGGGCTGAGGCTCAAAGAGACAAGGGACAAGGAATCAGAAAAAAGGATACTCAGGGGGGGAACTGGGGAGAGTGCATGCCTATTTCACTTAGAAAATTACTTCCAAGCTTTGGAGAAAGATAGGAGATCGTAGTATATGGTGGCTTTGGGTTAGGGGATGTAAGTCAAGGTCTGGGATATGGGTCAATGTCTACCTAGGTAAGGGGCAGGAGAGCAGAAGGGACAGGGTGACAGGTCTCCAGGGCACCTATCTCTCAGATGAGGGGCCATGCTATCCTGCACCTTTTTCCCAGCAACAGGACAGCCCTGATGGAAAATTAAAAGGCCCAGGTCATGCACCTAGTAAAGGAGCTCTTTGGGGCTTAATGATATCACCCCCGAGCTCACTCTCTGCTCTGCCCACCCACTGCCTTCATCACCTCAAAATAATTGCTGTCCTTGGTCAGGGGTCGAGAAGCCACGTAGCAGCCAACTTCACCAGAGTTTCCATGGTAACTGAAGGAGGAATGAGGGGGGAGTTCTGTTAGCAGCCTAGCCTAAGAGTAGGGGGAGAGCCCCAGCATCTCCCACCCTTACCCTGCAAGGTAAGGTCACCTCACCCCACTCCTGTAGCAGCCTCTAGCTGGAATCCAACCCATACCAGACCAGTGCAAACCTGGTTTCTTCATTTCCAAGAGGAAAAGAATGTAGAGCCTCCCTTACTTGCCTATGAGAGGTCTCACAACCCTGTCTAACCTCAATCTCTCATGCTGCAGCTTCGGCCCTTTTCCTCTGGCTCTGTCCTCAGTGGAGCTGGAGAACACTGGTCTCTATCCTCTGTACCAAAGCCCTTCATAGATTGGAAGACAATGATTCGGTTCCCACTCCTCAGCTTTCTTGCCTCCAGCTAAACAGTACTACTTCCTTCCCCCTTCAGTGGAACTTTGTGAGAGCATGGGCTCAGAAGGAGTCAGGGAAGGGGTTCAAGCCAGAAAAGAGGGAGGAAACACACACACACAAACCAAGGGACTGGAAAGACACAGGAGGTGGTAGACAGGGTACATGACCGAATGGCCCTTCCCCAAACAGGAAATCCACTGCCTTTGAAACAGCCACTCTTCACTGGACCCAATCCCTAAGACAGAGACAGAAGACTCAGGTACCCCACTGGAGTCTTCTCAACAAAGCACCTGGGAAGCTCCTGAGACCCCAGCAGCCTCCTGTGTCTGACCCAGCTAGGACAGACCCTTGCTGGATTCCCTCCTTGCTGGATGATGACAGAGCCACCCAGTGACAGAGGCAGAGGTGAGTGCAAGGATGGGCAACATGCACTGCTCCACTCAGAAAGGCCTCTGGGTGGGCAGATCACTTGAGGTCAGGAGTTCGAGATCTGCCTGGCCAACATGGTGAAACCCTGTCTCTACCAAAAATCTAAAAAATTAGCTGTATGTGGTGGTGCATACCTGTAATCCCAGCTACTTGGGAGGCTGAGGCAGGAGAATCGCTTGAACCCAGGAGGCGGAGGTTGCAGTGAGCTGAGATCACGCCACTGTACTCCAGCCTGGGTGACAGAGCAAGACTCTGTCTTAAAAAAAAAAAGAAAAAAGAAAGAAAAAGAAAGGCCTGTGGAGTCAAGAGCATCCCCCCTTCCCAGTGCAGTGTACACAGTCCCTTCTTCTGAACAAAACCCCTTTCATCTCTAAGATCTGGAACAGAAAAGAAAATGTGGAAGCATTCCCCTGAACTCACCTTAAAGTATCTCCATCTACAAGGATATGTTTGAACCTCTCCTGATATCGGAAAGCCCGAACCTCTCGAATCTCCCGGATCCTCCGGCGCCAATTCAGAAACCGGTAGTGCAGGTTGAGGTCATCCATCTTGTTCATGAGAACAAACCTGCCAAAGGGAGAAGGGGATTGAGGAGGAAGAAGGGCCCTAAGTAAAACACCTCAGCCTGTGTGACCCAGAATGTAGAGAAGGCACTGGCCTGGAGGCCAGCTGTCCAGATTAACCTTAATAATCCCCATCTTCATCCTTCCATTCAACAAACATTTACGAGCTCCTACTATGCACACTCTTTTCAGTGCTAGGGATAGAGCTGTGAACAAAATAGACAGGATTCCCATTCTCACAGGCTGGGAGGTTGACATGACAGGCAATAAACAGACATAATTTCAGACATCAGAGAAAAGAACAGGGTGATATGACAAAGAATCTGGAGGGCCAGGGACAGTGGCTCATGACTGTAATCTCAGCACTTTGGGAGGCCGAGGCGGGCGGATCACGAGGTCAAGAGATTGAGACCATCCTGGCCAACATGGTGAAACCCCATCTCTATCAGTAAAAAATAAAAATCTTAGCTGGGCGTGGTGGCACATGCCTGTAGTCCCAGCTACTTGGAAGGCTTAGGCAGGAGAATCACTTGAACCCAGGAGGTGCAGGTTGCAGTGAGCCGAGATCTCACCACTGCACTCCAGCCTGGGAGACAGAGCAAGACTCCATCTCAAAAAAAAGAAAAGAAAAAAAAAAAGAATCTGGAGGCAGTGGACAGAGGCAGTCTCTCTGAGGAGTTGACATTTCAGCTGTAAAGGAACTAGGCATATGACAAGACAGGCATATTCCAGGCAGGAAGGACAACCGCAGGTCCTTGGGTGGAAGAGAGCTGGCATGGTAGAGAAACTGAAAAAAGGCCTGGACAGTTGGTGTGTAGGGAATGTGAGGGACAATGTACAAGATGAGAATAAGGCAGGAGTCAGATCAAGGCTATACTGACAGTGGTAAGGAGTTTGGATTTTATTCCAAGATGGAAACCTCTGGAGGGTTGCAAGCAAGGAAATGCCATGACTGGCCAGATATGATGGCTCATACCCACAATCCCAGCAACTTGGGAGGCTAAGGCAGGAGGATCACTTGAGGCCAGGACTTCGAGACCAGCCTGGGCAACATGGTGAGACCTTATCCCTACTAAAAATCAAAACAATGAACCAGGAGTGGTGGTGTACATCTGTAGTCCCAGCTACTAAGGAGGCTGAGGATGTCTTGAGTCTGGCAGGTTAAGGCTGCAGTGAGCTCTGATTGCGTCACTGCACTCCAGCCTGGCTGACAGAGCAAGACTCTATCTCAAAACAAATGCCATGAGCTTAATCAGTTCCTAAAGATCATTCCAGCTGCTGTCTGGAGAACTGATTACAAGAGGATCAAGAACAGATGTGGGCAAACAATTCAGAGGTTGTTGCAGCAGTTCGGATGAGAAATCACAACCACTAAGATGGCAGCAGCGCAGATGGATGGGAGTGGGATGATGCAGGTATTTAAATAACCATCAGTGCCAACACATAAATGAATGGATGATTTTTCCTGGGAGCCAAAAGTGAGAAAGAGGTGAAATACTTATCTTCCCATTCCCCAAACCCTGGGACAGTGGTCTTCTCAAGGCCTCACATTGACTTGCACATGGTAGGTGCTTAGTAAGCCTTGGCTCGTCTGAATTTGATCCCGGTGCGCAACATACGACTCTAATGCAGTAGCTACAACCCACCACGTGGCCCAGAAGAGTAGGCACCTGTGCGACAGACAGCCTTAAGATTCCACTCCAGGGCACTCAGCCAGGGTTCGACCCCAGGTACATGCTGGTTGCCCAGACCCCATAGTCTTGGCACTGGCGAGTGGCGGCCCTACTGGGCCCTGTCTCCTCCCTGGGCACAGCTGAGATGAGACCCGGGAGCAGCAGGGCCCCAGCCTATCCATGTGCCTATACCCAGTCTCTCCAGGCCCTGCACTGAGCCGAGGGTGCGCCGACAGAGGAAGCCTACTGACCAAGAGCGCAGGGCCCCGCCCCTGGCCCCGGAGCCCCCGCCCAGGACCCCCACCTCCCACTTCGGGCTCCGGGGAGATCCGAGGCCTCCGGGACCCCGCCCCCGATCCCCGCCTACCGGGGCCGCCGCGTCCTCCTCATCCATAGGCCTCTCAGCTCCGCACACAAGCTCTTCGGCCGCCGCCACCACACACATCCGGGTCCCCGCCTTTCCTTCGCCCCTCGAGGCCCGCCCCGCCCCCATCTAAACCAATCAGCAACGGCCTCTGACGATGGGCAGCTGCAGGAGCCAATAGGAGGGCGCAGGCAGGGTGTGGGGCGCTGCCCGGTGCCCCGGGTACCTAGCGCGCGCGGCCGGGTCTGGTAAGCCCGGCTGTCGATGGGGTGAGCGGAGGCGACGTGGCGGCGCGGACGCTGCTGGGTGACTGGGCGCCACTGAGGCGGACTAGGGGCGGCTCCTGAGCGGCGCCAGGCGGAACTGGACGTGCGGAGGAGGTGGCCACGCTCGCACAAACGTTGCGTGTATTACTTGTGCCCTCGTTCCGCGCCAGACTTGGTGCTAAAAGTTCTACCAGAATGTCCAGTTAATCCACCCTGCAGCCTTATGATATAAATCTCATTATCCCCCTTTTACAGATGAGCCGGAGGCTGGCCTCGATAGCTTACGCGCTTAACTGTTACCATGTGCTGTATACCCTCCCGAGCTCTGTTTCATGGCACCGCTCTCTCATTAAGGCAAGAACGTTCCATTACAGGAGAGAACTTGGGATGCGGAAGGCACAGTGGCACCAAGCGGCGTGCTGTGGAGGAACACAGGGGTTTGGTAGACTGAAGGAAAGTTAGACTGGGGTCAGAATGTGAAGGGACGAAGACACTAACATTATTGAACACCTACTAAGCTGTGAACAAAATGGACGGGATTCCCATTCTCACCTCTACTAAGGGGTGTCTACTGCCGTTCTGGGAGATTGGGCTCCTAGATAAGGACTTCCTTGCTCCCCTCTCATCGCCATCTCTCTCTTTTCAGGACAGAAAGATTCCTCTCAGGCCGGGCGTGGTGGCTCATGCCTGTAATCCAAGCACTTTGGAGGCCAAGGCGGGCGGATCACCTGAGGTCGGGAGTTCAAGACCAGCCTGACCAACATGGTGAAACCCCGTCTTTAAACAAAAAAAAAAAAGAAAGAAAGATTCCCCTCCTCTGTAGCACCTCATTTATTTATTTTCTTTTCTTTATTTTTTAAGCACTGTGGTTTGGAAGCACCTCATTTATGACACTTATTATTACCTCTTGCTTTTATCATTGGAGTCAGTTGTGTGTGTGTAGACCTGTCTCTGCTAGACTGTGAGCTCCTTCAGACCCCCGAGTCTTAGCACACTAGGTACTCTAAAGTGTTGAGTGCAAGCAAAGCCATCATCTCGCATACAGTAAATAGTGTCCACTCAGCATAATGGAAATGGGTGATGGGAATAGATGTAGATGGGAAACAGGGACACCTGGATTAGAGCCCCAATTCTATGTGACTAAAAGGTCAAGGTCTTGCTGTTCTCATCCCTGAACAAGAATTAATGAAGTCTGTATTCTGTCAGCTCCCTTCCAGGCCCTGAATGACTCAGTTCTGAATAGCTACTCTTCCAACTCGTCTCTGCTGCCTCCTGAGTCCTCCATTGCTTCTCCTCTGCTCCTCTTCTTGTGTTATGAAAATACCTGAACCCTGAGCTCAGCTCTTCCCAAAGCCAGCAGAGAGAGACTATCTTAGGAGGCTGCCAAAGTCATGTTCATCCCAGACCAGGGCTCCTTCCAGAAACTAGCTAGCTGGC
Organism: Aotus nancymaae; assembly: GCF_030222135.1. Taxonomy (NCBI): domain Eukaryota; kingdom Metazoa; phylum Chordata; class Mammalia; order Primates; family Aotidae; genus Aotus; species Aotus nancymaae. The sequence continues at coordinate 36,850,999 of NW_026988428.1, forward strand.
CAGGGTCAGACATGGAGAGAAATGGCAGAAGAAAGTGTCTCCAAACTGTTACTGATGGTTGGTGATTCCACTTGGGATTTCCTCATCTTTAAGTTCCAGGTGTGGGGCTGGCCTTTTTGGCAAATGCTGCATCCATTGGCAGGCCGAGGACCCAGTTGGTAATTTGTGCTTGGTGTCTACATGTATTTGAATAAACAACTTTATTGCCATATAACTGACATACAATAAACCATATATATTTAAGGTGTACAATTTATTCCTTTCTTTTTTTAATTAGAGACGAAGTCTCACTGTGTTACCCAGGCTAGTCTCAAACTCCTGAGCTCAAGCAATCCTCCCACCTCAGCCCCACAAAGTGCAAGGATTACAGATATGAGCCACTGCAGCGGGCCAAGGTATACAAATTGATAAGCTACATAAACACCCATGAAAATGTCACCACATCCAAGATTGTGACCATATCATCATCATCCCTAAAAATTTCCTCATTCTCCTTTATAATCCCTTCCTCCCACTCTTTTATCCCTAGAAACCACTAATCTGCTTTTTGAAACTTTTTTATTTTTTTGAGACAGTTTCTCTCTGTTGTCCAGGCTGGAATGCAATGGGACAATCTTGGCTCACTGCAACCTCCACCTCCTGGATTGAAGGGATTCTCCTGCCTCGGCCTCCCGAGTAGCTGGGATTGCAGGCTCATGCCACAACTCCCGGCTAATTTTTATATTTTTAGTAGAGATGGGGTTTCACCATGTTGGCCAGTCTGGTCTCGAACTGCTGAACTCAGGTGATCTGCCTGCCTCACCTTCCCAATGTGCTAGAATTACAGGCATGAGCCACCACACCCAGCCCACTAATCTGCTTTTTGGTTACTAGCTTAGTTAGCATTTTCTAGAATTTTATATAAGTGAAATCATACAGTAAATGCTCTTTGGGGTGGGGTGTATCTGACTTCTTTTGTTCAGTGTCATTACCTTGAGGGATTCATCCATGTTGTTCTTTGTATTAATAGTTTATTTATTTATTTAGGGTCAGGGTCTTGCTCTGTTGCCCAGGCTGGAAAGCAGTGGTGCAATCAAGGCTTACTGCAACCTCAAACTCCTGGCCTCGAGTGATCCTCCCACCTTGGCCTCTCGATCGTTCCTTTTTATTGCTGAGTAGTATGCTATTGTTTGAATATATTACAATGTATTTGTTCACTTGTTGATGGATATTTGGAGTTTTCCAGTTTTTGGATATTACAAATAAAGCTACAGTGAATATTCATGTCCAAGTCTTTGTATGGACATATTTCATCTTCTTTCTTTTTTTTTTTTTTTGAGACAGAGTCTAGCTCTGTTGCCAAGGCTGGAGTGCAGTGGTGTGATCTCAGTTCACTGCAACTTCCGCTTCCCAGGTTCGAGTGATTCTCTTACCTCAGCCTCCTGAGTAGCTGGGATTACAGGCACCCGCCACCATGCCCAGATAATTTTTGTATTTTTAGTAGAGACAGGGTTTCACTATGTTGGCCAGGCTGGTCTCAAACTCCTGACCTCATGATCTGCCTGCCTCGGCCTCCCAAAGTGCTGGGATTACAGGCATGAGCCACCATGCCTGGCCACCAGAAATCTTTTATCTATTATTTTATTGATTTGTTTCTAACTTTTTTTCCCAGTTTGTGCTGTTTATTATAATAATATATTTCTTGTTTTTATTCCCTACCCCATCCCCAACATAAGGCAATCATTATTTTTATTTGCCTGAAAGCAATCTTTCTCTTGCTCTAGAAATTGCACATGGATTATTTGGAGAATTTAGCAAACAAGTCTTTATTTAAGTTATCCACACCCTTGATGTTTTTCTACATTATGAAATTTTTTGTAGGGTTGGAGGGAGGGAGAGTATCAGGAAGAATAGCTAATGGATGCTGGCCTTAATACTTAGCTGATGGGATGATCTGGGCAGCAAACCACCATGGCACACGTTTACCTATGTAACAAACTGGCACATCCTGCACATGTACCCCTGAAATTAAAAGTTAGAAGAAAAAAAAAGAAAAAGGAAGGTTTTTGTGTTTTAGTGAAAAGCATTTTGAACTTGGAATCTAGTGGATTCCACCATTTAGCTTTTGGCTTCTGGCAAGATATTTAACATCTTTGGATACGTCTTCTTATCTACAAAGTGGAGATGGTAATGGAACATCATAAAACTTGTACAAAAAATAGATAAACATCTAGTGAATTTGAGTTGAATCTGAATAGATCTGCCCCCTCTCAGATTGAAGAGCCTTCATTGTGTTTGGTTAGCTCTCACAGGCTGTTTTCCCAGCCTGCTGAAACATTGCCTTCTCCGGATCTTTTCCAGTCCAGTGAGGTCTTTCAAGGCACAGATTTCCAGCTGTAAACGAAACAGTTTTGAAACAGGGTATCATCATTCATTCAACAAATACTGGCTACCTGCGTATAGCCAGAAACTGAGCTAGACACTTCATTTATTACAGAAAAAAAATCACTGAGTGTCTGACATGTATGTTACATGAATTATCGCTAACACTCCTAACAATCCTGTAAAGTAAATCTTACTACCCGCATTTAACAGAGGGTAGATACAGGAGGTGATAGGCCAGTTTAAAGCTGCTGGAAATACAAGACAAACTACAAGAGATGTTAAGAAGGGACACGTGATTCTTAGAGACAGGTGTGCCTCCTCTGCCTGGAAGCCTTTCCCTCAATTCCTTCCCTCACAAATTCCTGTTCCTCCAAGATTCACCCAAAGTGTTACCTCCTCTGTGAAGCCTTCTGTGATTCTTCCAGGCAAGTTTAAGTCTCTCTCCTCTTGATTTACCTGTCTGTTTTCCTCATAGACTATGAGCTCCTTGGGATTAGGATAAATAGACTTACTCAATTTCACCCACACCTTGATAATAAAAATCAAAGAACTCATGGTTAGAGAAGAAGCAAAAGTTAGAAGTGTGATCATGAGTAAAATTTGCAGGTGTGAATTCAAAGAGTGTATTTGGTCAAGATGGAATGGTTTTTGTAAGGTAGTAATAGGGCTATATAACTAGTGGCTTTAAACCCAAGAATTTGGACTTGACACTGGAGTAAATAGGGAGTCATTGAAGCTTTCTGAGCAGAGGAGTTATTTGCTGTATTTTCATTTCAGAAAGAATAGTTTGTATATAGAGTAGATAGTGTCTGAAAACTGGGCAGTCCATAGGAAATGATTGCCACGGCCCAGGTGAAAGATGATGAGAACCAAACCTTCATGATGGCTTTGAAATGAAAAAACTGGCTGGGTGCGGTGGCTCACACCCGTAATCCCAGCACTTTGGGAGGCCGAGGCAAGCAGATCACCTGAGGTCAGGAGTTTGAGACCAGCCTGGCCAACATGGCAAAATTTTTTATTTTTGTCTCTACTAAAAATACAAAAATTAGCCAGGCATGGTGGCGGGTGCCTGTAATCCCAGCTACTCAGGAGGCTGGGAATGAGAAACACTTGAACCAAGGAAGCAGAGGTTGCAGTGAGCTGAGATTGTGTCACTGCACTCCAGCCTGGCTGACAGAGCAGGACTCCATCTAAAAAAAAAATTAAAAAATGAAAAAACTGGCTGGGCACAGTGGCTCATTACTATAGTCCCAGCACTTTGGGAGGCCGAGACAGGCAGATCACCTGAAGTCTGAAATTGAACACCAGCCTAGCCAACATAGCAAAACCCCATCTCTACTAAAAAATACAAAAAATTAGCCAGGCATTGTGGCATGCGCCTGTAATCCCATCTACTCAGGAGGCTGAGGCAGGAGAATCTCTTGAACTCATCTACTTGGGAGGCAGTGGTTGTAGTGAGCTGAGATGGCACCACTACACTCCAGTCTGGGCGACAGAGAGAGACTCCAACTCAAAAAAAAAAACAAAAAAAAAAACCTAGGAAAAAATGAATGAAAAAACTTTAAGGCCAGATAGGGGAATCATTAGAAGGACTGATGCAAAAGAATAGGTAATTTCATGAGAAAAGAGAAAAGAGTGGAGGATGACTGGGGAGATTGGGAGAATGATGAAAACACTGACAAAAATGGGAAAGCTGAGGAATGGTTTGTGGGAGAGGATAAGTAAGGTTTTAGATGTGTTGAGTCTGAAATAATAACAGGCAGAAAGTTCCATTAGGACCTTAGCAAATGTATTCTGGTTTATTTCCCATTTTCTTCCTTTGAATGCCTAACATTCTGATAGCCCTGTTGGATATGACGACACATTAAGGCCCTGGAATTTAACTGTAGATGGCCTATGGAATGGCCCTTCTCATAGTCCAGGTGATCATGTTTAAACCTTTGAGAGTGACAACTCACAACCCATGAAGAGGTCTCCAGAGTTGGGCCTGCCCAGCAGATGCTTCTTACAAAGATCTCTAGCAACATTCCCAAAGATGAGTATGAGGCCAGTGAGGTAGAGAAGATAATAATGAGACAGGAGAGAAGGTCATAGAAAGCTCAAGTTCTGGATTCAAATCCCTATTCCATCACTTATCTCTTTGAAGCCTCAGTATGCTCCTATGGGAAGAATAATGGAAATAATAACAGCACCTACCTTATAAACTTATAGTGAAGATTAAATGTAAAATGTGGCGCTGTCCTGGTGTATTAGTCCACTTTCATGCTGCTGATAAAGACATACCCGGGTCTGGGCAATTTATAAAAGAACGAGTTTTACTGGGCTTACAGTTCCACATGGCTTGAGGAGGCCTCACAATCATGGCAGAAGGTGAAAGGCACATCTCACATAGTGGCAGACAAGAGAAGAGAGAGCTTGTGCAGCTAAACTCCCGTTTTAAAAACCATCAGATCTGATGAGACTTATTCACTATCACAAGAACAGCACGGGGAAAGACCTGCCCCCATGATTCAGTTACCTCCCATCAGGTCCTTCCCACAACACATGGGAATTATGGGAGCTACAAGATGAGATTTGGGTGGGGAACTGAGCCAGACCACATCACCTGGACTTAAAAACAAAACGCGCACACACTGACACTGTCCCGGGCTTTAACAAAACACACACACACTGACGCTGTCCCGGGCTTTAAAAAAGGTAACATGTATTGCACGTGGCATATAGATTTATATTTAAAAATGTAAGCAGCCGGGCAGAGTGGCTTTTTTTCTTTGACTCTGTCTCAAAAAGAGAAAAAGTAAGCTGTTGTTATATCCCCTACTCAACTGTGATCTTGCAAGCAGGGAGAGGATGGGCAAGGTGGTTCATGCCTGTAACCAGAACACTTTGGAATGCTGAGATGGGCAGATCACTTGAGGTCAGGTGATCGAGACCAGCCTGGCCAACGTGGACACAGCGGCCAATTTTTTTTTTTTTTTTTTTTTTTTTTTTAGAGATAGGATCTTGCTATGTCACCTGGGCTGGTCTTGAACGTCTAGGCTTAAGCAGTTCTCCTGCCTTGGCCTCCCAAAGTGTTGGGATTACAGGAGTGAGCCATTGAGCCTGGCCCCTAATTCCAATATCGTTGTGTCTCAGAGTATAGGAAGGCCAGAGGAGAGCAGGAGAGAGGGGAGAATGGCTGGTCAGTGGAGTAGTCAGAACACACAGAATTTATCAGTTAAGTTTGCTCTCTCATTTAGGTGTGTTTCATGATGCCCTAAAACAATTACAATAGTAACATTAAAAATCACTGATCATAGATCACCATAACACATATAAGAAGAAGAAGAAAGTTTGAAATATTTCAGGAATTGTGAAAAAGCTACGAAAAATACAAAAATTAGCCAGGAGTGGCCGGGCGTGGTGACTCAAGCCTGTAATCCCAGCACTTTGGGAGGCCGAGGCGGGTGGATCACGAGGTCAAGAGATCGAGACCATCCTGGTCAACATGGTGAAACCCCGTCTCTACTAATACAAAAAATTAGCTGGGCATGGTGGCGCGTGCCTGTAATCCCAGCTACTCAGGAGGCTGAGGCAGGAGAATTGCCTGAACCCAGGAGGCGGAGGTTGCGGTGAGCCAAGATTGCGCCATTGCACTCCAGCTTGGGTAACAAGAGCGAAACTCTGTCTCAAAAAAAAAAAAAAAATTAGCCAGGAGTGGTGGCGGGCACCTGTAATCCTAGCTACTTGGGAGGCTGAGGCAGGAGAATTGCTTGAACCCAGGAGGCAGAGGTTGCAGTGAGCCAAGATCTCGCCACTGCACTCCAGCCCAGGAAGCCACAGAGCGAGACTCTGTCTCAAAAAAAAAAAGAAAGAAAGAAAGAAAGAAAGAAAAGAAAGAAAGAAGACAGTGGGCATGCCTTTTTTACTTCTAAATCCTCAGTTTGGGGGCATGGACACATAGAATTTTGTTTTTCTAGAAATTCAGGTTGAACCAATAGATCGCACCACTGCACTCCAGCCTCAGCGACTGAGCAAGACTGTTTAAAAAAAGAAAAAGAAAGAAAGAAACTAAAAAAGTGCCCACAAAACAAAAGGATGGGGGCATATCATAAGGGATTGAGGGAACGCACCTGAAAGAGCTCTCAATGACCGAGGCTGAAACAATTTGAGCAACAAAATAGATACATAGTATTAGATTATAACTCAAGGTATAAAATAAGGATACATGAATGCATATTGATTGTATTAGTTTGCTAGGGCTACGTAACAAACAGCCATAAATTGGGTGGCTAAGACAGGTATACATTGCCTCAGCGTTCTGGGGGCTAGAGGTCCAAAATCAAGGTGTCAGCAGGGCCCTGCTCTCACTGAGACTCAGGGCAGAATGGGCTTTCTTGTTTCTTCCAGCTGCTAGTGGTAGCTGGCAATTTCTGGCATTTCTTGACTTGCAACTGTGTCAATTCAGTCTCCCTGCCTCAGCCTCCCGAGTAGCTGGGATTACAGGCACACGCCACCAAGCATGGCTAATTTTTTGTATTTTTTAGCAGAGATGAGGTTTCACCATGTTGGCCAGGCTGGTCTTGAACTCCTGACCTCAGGTGATCTGTCTGCCTCAGCCTCCCAAAGTGCTGGGATTACAGGTGTGAGCCACCGCACCCAGCCAGTTTTTTTCATTTCAAAGCCATCATGAAGGTTTGGTTCTCATCATCTTTCACCTGGGCCGTGGCAATCATTTCCTATGGACTGCCCAGTTTTCAGACACTATCTACTCTATATACAAGCTATTCTTTCTGAAATGAAAATAACTCCTCTGCTCAGAAAGCTTCAATGACTCCCTATTTACTCCAGTGTCAAGTCCAAATTCTTGGGTTTAAAGCCACTAGTTATATAGCCCTATTACTACCTTACAAAAACCATTCCATCTTGACCAAATACACTCTTTGAATTCACACCTGCAAATTTTACTCATGATCACACTTCTAACTTTTGCTTCTTCTCTAACCATGAGTTCTTTGATTTTTATTATCAAGGTGTGGGTGAAATTGAGTAAGTCTATTTATCCTAATCCCAAGGAGCTCATAGTCTATGAGGAAAACAGACAGGTAAATCAAGAGGAGAGAGACTTAAGCTTGCCTGGAAGAATCACAGAAGGCTTCACAGAGGAGGTAACACTTTGGGTGAATCTTGGAGGAACAGGAATTTGTGAGGGAAGGAATTGAGGGAAAGGCTTCCAGGCAGAGGAGGCACACCTGTCTCTAAGAATCACGTGTCCCTTCTTAACATCTCTTGTAGTTTGTCTTGTATTTCCAGCAGCTTTAAACTGGCCTATCACCTCCTGTATCTACCCTCTGTTAAATGCGGGTAGTAAGATTTACTTTACAGGATTGTTAGGAGTGTTAGCGATAATTCATGTAACATACATGTCAGACACTCAGTGATTTTTTTCTGTAATAAATGAAGTGTCTAGCTCAGTTTCTGACTCATATGAAGGTAGTCAGTGTTTGTTGAATGAATGATGATACCCTGTTTCAAAACTGTTTTGTTTACAGTTGGAAAACTGTGCCTTGGAAGATCTCGGCTTGGCTCGCTGCAACCTCCGACTCCTGGGTTCAAGCAATTCTCCTGCCTCTGCCTCCCAAGTAGCTGGAACTACAGATGTGTGCCACTATGCCTGGCTAATTTTTTGTATTTTTAGTAGAGACAGAGTTTTACCATGTTGGCCAGGATGGTCTCGATCTCCTGACCTTGTGATCTGCCCTCCTCAGACTCCTTAAGTGCTGGGATTACAGGCATGAGCCATTGTGCCCAGCCATAATTTCTAGTACTGCACGATGCTCTAGATCATCTGTTTTCCCTGTCCTGGCCCCAGAATCAACTATTTCACCAAGAAATGGAGAAACGTTCTTCCTTTCAGAATGGTATTTAGAAACCTAGATCTAGCTTTGAGGTATGCTACTGTTATTGAAGTGTCATTGCTCCTAGGCCCTCTGGAGCAACGGAGTTAGGTAATACGTGTATGTATACCAACCATGTGTATATAGGTATCTATCATCATTTCTGTATCTATTCATCTGGCTATATATTAAGCTAAATACAAGTTCGCACTGCTGTCTCCCATTCTAACCCAGTACCACAGAGTTCCTCATAGCCTTTCCCCAGTGGCTCTGTGACTTCTCCCTCTGCCAGCGAGAAACCTGGCTCCCAACATCCATTACTTATTTGCTCAACCCCAATATATATGTAAAACAGTTTCAAAACGTTTAACCCATGCCCCAGTGAAAAACAGATGTACCAGTTACAGTAGTGTTCTGTAGCGTGCATCCGTCTTTTGTCTTTAGCCTTTGAGAGTGTTTCCAGCTAAAACACTGTTTCTAAAGTTACTTAGGTCAGCTCCTTTTCTTCTTACCCTCCGCAGTGTGTGTGTATCATCAATGTGTAATATAATTAGATTCATTTGTCACAGTCTGCATTCTATCCCAGAATACCCTGGCATCCTGGCTGATTTTCTCAGTTGTTTGTCATATGTTGAATCAATGGATATTAGCACTAAGCTCCCAGGGAGCACAAGTCCTATTTATCTTCATATGTCCCAGTTACATCTACACAAATAGGTGCCATGCCCTGCGAATCCATTGAACGACTAAATATACTTTTATTCATTTAATTACAAAAAAAGCAAGAAGCAGATCCTCAGTTGCTCCTTTTTATTCGCTAATGATTCCCAACTCCCAACCATCAGGCTGGCTCCAGCCCAGTCTAGAAAAGTTCTGTTCTGGCCGGGCACAGTGGCTCACTCCTGTAATCCCAGCACTTTGGGAGGCTGAGGCAGGTGGATCACCTGAGATCAGGAGTTCGAGAGCAGCCTGACCAACATGGAGAAACCCTGTCTTTACAAAAAATACAAAATTAGCCAGGTGTGGTGGCACATGCTTGTAATCCCAGCTACTTGGGAGGCTGAGGCAGGAGAATCACTTGTCCCCGGGAGGTGGAGGTTGCGGTAAGCCGAGATAGCGCCATTGCACTCCAGTCTGGGCAACGAGAGCGAAACTCAGTCTCAAAAAAAAAAAAAAGAAAGAAAAGAAAAGTGCTGTTCCCTTGTTCTTTTCCCAACTCTCATTCCTCTGATATTCTGAAACACTGAGGCCCAGGTGGCGCACACATGCAAGCACACACATCCACACACATATGCTGTTTTCTGCCCCTGCCCTTTTACCTTTACAACCGGAACACAAAGATGTGTTTTCCTCTTTGGGATGCCTTTACCATCTCTCTCTTCAGCCCCATCCATTTCTTCTCCCAAAGTCTCTTGTAAAGCCCTATTCCCTGGGAAGCTGTTTGATTTACCCGGGGGGCAGCTTTCCCTCTGCTATTGACCCCTGACAGCACTCGGCCTCTCAGACTATTTGGCCTTTACCTGAGAGCAGGGAGAGGATGAAGAAAAGAGAGAGGAGGCACTGAAGGGGTGGGAGAGCCAAGAGAGCCCCTGGAGTAGGCTGGGCTAGGGTCCAGGAGGATGGTGGAGCCTCCAGAAGAGTTACAGCATCTCTGTCACCTTTCCATCCCTCCCCCAGGACTGCCTTTGCTCCCACCAAAAACACCAATATTTCAGTGGCTGGAGGCCCAGAGATAAAGAAGGTATGGGGGCCCCATTCTCAAAACACCCACAATCTAACTGGAAACATGACACAGGAAAAGAGGAGCAAAAATATAAAATAGCAAAAAAATAATGTGGATGAATTCAAAGGAAGGCAAGATCTCAACTGGCCAAGTAGGTGAGGAAGAGGTGCCAGAATTTGATTAGTGATGGACTAAGTGTGGTGTCTTGTAATCCCAATACTTTGGGAGGCTGAGGTGGGAAGATCACTTGAGTCCAGGAGTTCAAGACCAGCCTGGACAATATAATAAGATCCTGTCTATATATAAAAACCAAAAAAAAGTGGTTTTTTGAGGCGGAGTTTCACTCTTGTTGCCCAAGCTGGAGAGTAATGTCACAATCTTGGCTCACTGCAGCCTCTACCTCCCAGGTTTAATCAATTCTCCTGCCTCAGCCTCCCAAGTAGCTGGGATTACAGGCATATGCCACCACACCCAGCTATTTTTTTTGTATTTTTAGTAGAGATGAGGTTTCACCATGTTGGCAAGGCTGGTTTTGAACTCCTGACCTCACCTCAGCCTCCCAAAGTTCTGGGATTACAGGTGTGAGCCACCGAGCTCAGCCTAAAGAATTTAAAAATTAGCCAGATGTGGTGGTACGTGACTGTGGTCCCAACTACTCTGGAGGCTAAGGTGGAAGGATCACTTGAGCCCATGAGGTTGAGGCTGCAGTGAGCTATGACTGAGCCACCGCACTCCAGCCTAGGTGACAGAGCAAGACTGTTTCAAAAAAAAAAAAAAAAAAAAAAATGTGGCTAGTGATGAGGGGAGTGAAGGGAGGATCCTTGTAAGCTGAAAGCTTGGAGTTCAAGGGAAGAAATGATTCTGAGCACAATTATGCCTCATCCTCACTTCCCCTTATCCCATTTCCATCCTCAAGATGAGAAACCATCAGGGGTTTTTGGGGAAGGAGATTCAGCCAGCTGGCCAAAGCAGGATGTGTTTCAGAGACTTGTCCACGGGGCTGTGAATATCAGATGGAGCACAGGTTCTGTGTCAGGGTGGGGGGTGGAGGGCTGTGGGGTAGGGGAGCGAGGGGAGGGAGAGAATCTGGTCAAATAGCTAAAACCTGTGGGGCTTAATTCATAAGTTAATATGTGGGCCAGGCATGGTGGCTCACGCCTATAATCCTAGCACTCTGGGAGGCCAAGGTGGGCGGATCACGAGGTCAGGAGTTCGAGACCAGCCTGGGCAACAAGAGCAAAACTCTGTCTCAAAAAAAAAAAAAAGAAAGAAAGAAAAGAAAAGTCCTGTTCCCTTGTTCCCTTCCAAACTCTCATTCCTCTGACCAACATGGTGAAACCCAATACTACTAAAAGTACAAAATTGGCCAGGCATGGTGGTGTGTGCCTGTAATCCCAGCTACTCAGGAGGCTGAAGCAGGAGAATAGCTTGAACCTGGGAGGCAGAGGTTGCAGTGAGCTGAGATCACGCCATTGCACTCCAGCCTAGGCAACAGAGTGAGACTTTGTCTCAGAAAAACAAAAAGAAAAAACATAAATACATAACTGACAGGTTGATAGGTGCAGCAAACCACCATGGCACATGTTTACCTGTGTAACAAACCTGCACGTTCTGCATATACATCCTGGAACTTAAGTTAAATTTAATAAATAAATAAATAAGTAAAGGACTCCTGAAGGCTTGAGGATAAGAGAATTATGGGATCAGGAGCACGTTTCAGCAGGACCAGTTTGGATGGTATATGTGGGAGAGATGGCAGAAAACAGAGGCTGCAGGTCAGCTGAGGTTTACACAGTAGCTCCCATCAGCCCCATGTCAGCCTTAGGCCATGTTACGATGTGGCCATTGACCTTCCTCTCTGAGACTTTCCGTCTGTGGACTGTGCCACTACTTCTCATCTCAAACTTAAAGCTGAATACCCCTTGTTCTCAGAAGGAAGTCAGCACTTGGGGAACCAAGAATTTAGAGGGACAGACTGAGTATGACAGACACAGCATGAGGGACCAGAAGACCAGGGTATAGTATAGATGAGGAGGAGGAAGTTCCAGCAGAGTTTATTTATGGGAAAGCTAAGTGATACCCCAAGCTATTTAGCCTTTCCTCAACCTGGAAGAAACTTCTCAGCAAACTCTTCTCACACAAAGGCCAGACAGAATCCCAGGGTTTTGCACCTTGGTCCACACTCTTGGTCTGAGTGTTAAGCATGTGCTTCAGATTTCTGCCCTGGGTACTGAGGCAGAGGGCATCCCAGTGGGAGGAAGCAGAGTTCAAGGGTCTCAGTCTGCAAGGAGGCTGATGGCCATACAATTGGGGATCATGCTGGGCAGGGGGAAACAGGGAAGTGTAATGCTGGGGTGGCAGGTGGAACTGGACTGTGCCATCTGGTTTAGAATCTAGAGAGCAATGGAGCTGGGCAGGTGAGAGCAGCAGGCAGAGAGAATCCGAGGAGGCGGCGGTAGCCGCATGGGAACAGGGATGGGGAAAATTGAGGAGGGTTGGGGAGGGAGCGATGGATGTTAGAAGCTGGCAAAGTGTTGGGCTTTCTCTGTAAGATAACCTACAAAGGAGGAGCACAAACTTTTTTTTTTTTTTTTTGAGACAGAGTCTCACTCTGGTTGTTCCAGGCTGGAGTGCAGTGGTGCCATCTCAGCTCACCTCTCCCATCTTAGCCTCCTAGCAGCTGGGACAAAATATCACCCAGCTGATATTTTGTATTTTTAGTAGAGATGGGGTTTGGTCATGTTGCCCAGGCTGGTCTCAAACTCCTGGGCTCAACCCGCCTTGGCCTCCCAGAATACTGGGGTTACAGGCATAAGCCACCATGCCCAGCCTGACAAACATCTTTAAAGAGTCGCATCAAGCTGAGTGTAGTGGCTCACACCTGTAATCTCAGCATGCTGGGAGGCCAAAGTGGGAGGATCACTTGAGCCCAGGAGTTCCAGACCAGCCTGGACAACATGTCAAAACTCCCACTCTACTAAAAATACAATTAGCCAGGCTTGGTGGTGTGTGCCGGTAGTCCCAGCTACCTGGGAGGTAAAGGTGGGAGGATTCACTGAGCCCGGGAGGTCAAACAGTGAGCCGTGATTGAGCCACTGCACTCCAGCCTGGGCAATAGCAAGACCCTGCCTAAAAAAAAAAAAAATCTAGAACCAGAAATACCATTTGACCCAGCAATCCCATTGCTGGGTATATACCCAAAGGATTACAAATCATTTTATTATAAAAAAAAAATGAACATGTATGTTTATTGCACCACTATTCATAATGCCAAAGACATGGAACCAACCCAAATGCATGGAATACTATGCAGCCATAAAAAGGAATGAGATCATGTCCTCTTCAGGGACATGGGTGAAGCTGGAAACCATCATTCTCACAAACTAACACAGGAACATAAAACCAAACACTATGTGTTCTCACTCACAAGTGGGAGCTGCAAACAATGAGAACACATGGACACAGGGAGTGGAACATCACACACTGGGGCCTGTTGTGGGGGTGGTGAGGTGAGGGAGAGCATCAGGTAGGACAGCTAAGGCATGCAGGGTTTAATACCTAGGTGTTGGGTTGATGGGGAGCAAACCACCACGGCAAGCGTTTACCTATGCAACAAACCTACACATTCTGCACCTGTATCCTGGAACTTAAAATAAAAATAAAATAAAATTTCAATTTAAAAAAAGAGCCAGCTGGGCGTGGTGGCTCACACCTGTAATCCCAGCACTTTGGGAGGCTGAGGCGGGCAGATCATGAGGTCAGGAGTTTAAGACCAGCCTTACAAACATGGAGAAACCCCATCTCTACAAAAAATACAAAAATTACCTGGGCGTGGTGGTGGAGGCCTGTAATCCCAGCTATTCAGGAGGCTGAGGCAGGAGAATCGCTTGAACCCAGTAGGTGGAGGTTGTGGTGAGCTCTCCATTTGCCATTTGCACTCCAGCCTGGGCAAAAGAGCGAGACTCCATCTCAAAAAAAAAAAAAAAAAATCCACACTGGGATCCTGCAAAGCACAGCCATCTCCTCCCTCTTCCCAGCTTTCCACAAGCTTTCCCTCTTATTCAAGAGCATCAGGCCAAAGTCCAGGAGAAAGACTCTAAGACCCTAGCCAGAACCATGTGCAGGACAAAAGAAATAGTGATAAAGGGTGTGGGGCAGGGCTCCAATACCCTGGAACCCATCTCTGACCAGTCTTGGTTTCAGGGAGCTCGGTCAGAGCTTGGGGCAGGGGGTGGAAGAGCCTTGGTGAAAGAAAGCTGCCCCACACCCCTCTCCTCCCGGCCTCTCTGGTCTGCATCAGTGTCTCAGGGCCACGGGAAAACACCATTCCCCAAACACATGTCCGTAGGGAAGGGGCAGTGCTGATAAGGAGGTTCATTTTATTTCATATTTACCTAAAAGTTCAAGAAGCCCTTGCTGACATTCTTGCTTGGGGCCCAGAATTTAAACTTAGTCACTGCCCAGAGCCCTTGTTTTAGGAAAGAATGAGATGGCCCCTGTTGCATAACCCAGAGCTGGGTGGGTGTGGGTTGCTGAAGAAACAGTCCCTCTTCCTCTCTCTTGTGAGGCTGGGCTAGGGGTGTTTGGGTGGGCGGGACACTGCCTAGGAGAGGTGGATGGGGAGCAGTGGAAGCTGACCCTTGGAGTTCAGGCAGACAAGTAGGCAGGCAAAGACACCCAGAGACCAGTTCTTCTCCAAAGCCCCTTGGGCACAAGACAGCCTGATGTATCTAGAGAACCCAATGGATGACTGGGAGGGAAGGGGACGGATTCTGGGAGAGGAGAGGAATGGAGGAGTGAGCTTACCTGAAGAAGGGAGATGGGAAAGGGGATGGGGTCTGCTCTCTGGCCACTGTCCCCAAGAGCATCCCGAATATGAGTTCCTCTCACTCTGTCCCTCTCTAGTTTCAACCGGCCAATTCCCCCCTTTCCCTACCTCCCAGCCAGTTCTCACCCTGCACACAGCCCTCTCCAATCCTTCCAGACTCCACAAGCACCCACAATGCTAGGGTCTCCCACGGTTCATTCAAGGTGTATTCCTCCCAGTCTGGCTCCCCTCAGGCCCCTTTTCTCCATAGTCACATCTCGGGGGTGCTGTCTCTTGCCCTTTTCCCAGTTTTGCCCTTCCCCTCTTCCTCTCCTCCTCTGCCCTGGTCTACTTCTCCAATCAGCAGTAGAATTTCCCAAGACCCCGTTATCCACCCTCTCCATCTTTTCTCTGTCCCTACGCATTGGCCACTCCTCTCGTGATCCACACACCGTCTCTTCTCAGTTCCCTCTCAGCCCCCATCTTCTCCCTCCCCACCAGGTCCCTGCACGCCCCGAGTCTTCCTACACA
Organism: Aotus nancymaae; assembly: GCF_030222135.1. Classification (NCBI taxonomy): domain Eukaryota; kingdom Metazoa; phylum Chordata; class Mammalia; order Primates; family Aotidae; genus Aotus; species Aotus nancymaae. The sequence goes on from NW_026988428.1 coordinate 36,866,300, forward strand.
CACACTAAGTGGATTGCACTCCCGTCCTCCCCCTCTTCCGCTCCTCTCCACCCTGCAGTCCCTCCAGCCAGCTGTACAGCTCCCAAATTCCGGGCGAGATTCCCAGGAACAAAGCAAGAAAAATCAGAGCAATTTGGGAAGTAAACAGAAACTGGAAAGGGAGGGGGAAAGAAGAGTGGGAGGACCCAGATTGGGGGGGGCCTCCCCAGTCCCACCCAGTTTAGGGAATGCCCCGGCCCTCTCCCCCACCCCCCTTCACCTGGCTCTTAAAGGGCCCGGCCCCCGGCCGGTGGCTACTTAAGGCAGAGGGGCGGCGGCGGGCAGCAGCAGAGCTGCGACTGCTCTGGAAGGAGAGGACCGGGCACAAACCCTGACCATGACCCCCCACAGGCTGCTGCCGCCGCTGCTGCTGCTAGCTCTGCTGCTCGCTGCCAGCCCAAGAGGCACCTTGGCGCGGTGCCCAGGCTGCGGGCAGGGGGTGCAGGCGGGTTGTCCAGGGGGCTGCGTGGAGGAGGAGGATGGGGGGACGCCAGCGGAGATCTGCGCGGACGCTGAGGGCTGTCTCAGGAGGGAGGGGCAGAAGTGCGGGGTCTACACCCCTAACTGCGCCCCCGGACTGCGGTGCCACCCGCCCGAGAACGACGAGGCACCTTTGCGGGCGCTGCTGCTAGGCCGAGGCCGCTGCCTCCCGGCCCGCGCGCCTGCGGGTGAGTCCGCGCCCCGCCCCTGCCCCGCCCACGTGAGACCCGGGTCCTCCAGGCAGGGTCCTGGGGAGATGGGAATGGACGACCCTGCAAGCCTCTGCACCCTGGCCCTTGACGCTTCCTATCTTGCGGGGGGGGCACATTTGTGTGGGGGAGAAGGGGTACGTTCAGGAAGCTGGGGTGCGGCCAGGGGACCTGGGGATACAGCAGAAAGTGGCCGCATCCGGCCTTCTTTTTTGCTCCATTGATTTACCCTTGAGGGAGTACCCTTGCAGGTGGGAACTTGGGGGCAGCCGAGGGAGAAATGGAGGGTTTTAGGGCCATCCCATGTGCCTCAGCAGGCCCAGCTCCTACAACCCTAGATGACAAAGCTGGGGAAAGGACCCAAATGTTGTTCTCAGCTTCCACTTGGAGAAAGAGGGAAGGGAACCTGAGACTTCGAATTTCTGCACACGCTGAGAAATGACTCCTTTCCTCCTAATACTGGTGTTCGAAGCACCTGAACAGGAGGGGTCTAGAACCGAAGAGGCCCCATATCCAGAGTTGTATTAGACTCGACTAGGGACTGAGAACAGGCTAGGCGCAGGGTCGGGGAGAGGGGAGAAAGAGCAGGGGGCGGGGAGAGGGAATCTGCCAAATCGGGGTTATGATTTAAACCTGCTTAGAACCGTTCACCCATCCTACCCCACCCTGCTCCAGGGAGGAGAGCAGAAGCTGAGTCACTGGGTGGGTGGGACAGAAGTGAATCAGCACCGAAAACACGGGGGGCAGCGGGGAGACGGGGAGGGCAGGAAATGCAAACTGCGCATCCCAGAGGCTCTGAGTGCTTTCCACGGGAAGAGATGGAAAAACGCGGAGGTTCTTTCCTCCCAAATGCGTGAGTGCAGTCTTCCGGGAGTCCTCCTAGAAGTGGGCTGGGCGGATGAGAGGAGGCAGTTCGGAGCTAAATGGTTGGGTGCTAATGTAGGGAATGAAGGACAAGTTCTGGGGAGGGCGGACATCCTGAGGAAGAAGGATCAGACTCAGGATGGCAGGGGAACTGTCTTCTGGGTTATAAGTGGTAGTTAGCTGGGAGCTTGTCTTTGGCCATAGAGGGAGAGAGAGGATCCCTTTAGGGGTTCTGATATCTGATTTGATATTAGGCAAATTCCAAGCAGTACATGCTCCCCTTCCTGCCTTTTCCTAGCCCTGACTTATTTCCTCACCCCTTCCCAGTCCTGAGCTCTCCCCGAACCTCTGGAAACTTTCTCCAGAGCCAGAAACAACCTGCAGGTTGGAAGCCCCTCTTTTTCTGCACCATCTTAATCTGCCCTCAGCCTGTCTTGGTTAAGGATTGAATCCATGTGCTCCTGGGACCAATAGGGTTGAGCTGGCCTGAGCCACAGGGTACCAGAAGGGAGAGGTTCCCACTGAAGTATTCAAGAAGTAGCCACATCTCAAGCCTGGGAGGGGTGGGTTGAGTCACAGCAAGGTCACAGCACGGACATACATTCCATTTGGGGCCATGTTGGCCCCCCTCCTACATCCGTTGCTGTTCTGCCCCATCTCCCGGGCTTCGTGCGCCCCCTTCTGGCCTCTGGTGGAACAGCCAGGTCTTTTCATTCAAAGCTCAAAACCCAAATAGTCCTGTGAATTTGTTCTCCATTTTTCATTTATTATTTATTTAAAAATTCTATTCATTTATCTAATATTTACTTATTTATTTTGAGACGGAGTCTCACTCTGTCACCCAGGCTGGAGTGCAGTGGCGCATTCTCGGCTCACTGCAACCTCCACCTCCTGGGTTCAAGTGATTCTCCTGTCTCAGCCTCTGGAGAAGCTGGGATTACAGACGCCGCCACCGCGCCCGACTAATTTTTGTTTTTTAGTAGAGACAGGGTTTCATCATGTTGACCAGGCTGGTCTCGAACCCCTGACCTCAGGTGATCTGCCCGCCTCGGCCTCCCAAAGTGCTGGGATGACAGGCATGAGCCACTGCTCCTGGCTAATAATTTATTTATTTTTGAGACAGGGTCTCACTCTGTTGTCCAGGCTGGAGTGCAGTGGCACAATCATGGCTCACTGTAGTCTTGGCTTCTGGGGCTCAAGCGATCCTCCTTCCTCAGCCTTCCAAGTAGCTGGGGCTACAGGTGCACACCACCACACCTCGATAATTTTTAAAATTTTTTGTAGAGATGAGGGTCTCATTATTTTGCCCAGGCTGGTCTCAAACTTCTGGGCTCGAGTGATCCTCCCACCTCCACCTCTCAAAGTGCTGGGATTACAGGTGTAAACCATTGCACCCATCCTTGTTCTCCTTTTTTTTTTTTTTTTTTTTTTTGCAAAATACATCTCCCTTATAAGCCTTAAAAGCACTCTGGGAAATACTGGGAAATATTGTCAGGAAAAGTAATGTAACTATTTGTCAGAGAAAGAAGCTAGGGCCAGCATCATGCAACAACGGGGCATAAGGCCCATTCTTCCATAGGTGATGTGGGCAAGGCCCTTCTTCCGCATGGCTCTGGCTGATTTCTGGCCTCTCCTTTCCTTCTGTAGTTGCAGAGAAGAATCCTAAGGAGAGTAAATCCCAAGCAGATACTGCCCGCCCGCAGGATGTGAACCGCAGAGACCGACAGAGGAATCCAGGCACCTCTACCACGCCCTCCCAGCCCAGTTCTGCAGGTGTCCAAGACACTGAGATGGTGCGTTTGGGGCTGGTAGGGAGCAGGAGGGGTGGGGAGCCCTGTAGACTTCCATCTGAGACTGGTCCCTTAGGCTTGGAAATGCCTCCATTGTCAGTCCTGGGTGCTTCCCTGGTGGGCCAGTAGGTTGGAGCTGAAAGCTGGGCTGGAGCGGTTCTAAGCTGCCTGCTTTCCCTCCCCCAGGGCCCATGCCGCAGACACCTGGACTCAGTGCTGCAGCAACTCCATACTGCGGTCTACCGGGGGACTCAAACCCTCTACGTGCCCAATTGTGACCATCGAGGCTTCTATCGGAAGCGGCAGGTGAGACTATTCCTCCCCTCCCCCTGCTCCAGTAGAAGGCTCCTGCCAGGGAGTGGGGGCAGTGGGGCTTCCATAGCTGCATAACTAAGACACTGCCCCATCTTTAAGGATCTTCCAACTTTAGGAGAGCATAGAGAATAATATAATTCATTATATAAACATACAGAGTAATCAAGCACACATTGAAGTAGAGAACTGAAACTACTTAAGGACTGGTCTAAAGTTGTGGCTCTCAAGCTTGAGGCATCAGAGTCCTCTGAAAGGCTTATTATGCACAGTGGATGGCTGAGCGCCACCGGCAGCATTCCCGATTCGGTAGGCGTGGGGTGGGGCCTGAGAATATGCATTTCTAACATGTTCCTGGGTGGTGCAGATTTGGGAACGCCACTTTGAAAACTACTGTTCCAGGCTAGCAGGATGCACACGATTTATAGGTTGAAGAGGGGGAACTAAGGAGAGGGAACCCAGTGGGCCTCGCTGTCCCAAGGGAACCCTCAGGTGTTTCTGCATCCTCAGACTCGGGCGTCCCCTCCCATTCTCCTGCTGGAAGCCTCTGGCCTCACCCCTGACCTGTGTGCCTCTCTTTCCAGTGCCGCTCCTCCCAGGGCCAGCGCCGAGGTCCCTGCTGGTGTGTGGATCGGATGGGCCAGCCCCTGCCAGGGTCTCCAGATGGCAATGGAAGCTCCTCCTGCCCCATTGGGAGTAGGCGATAAAGCTGGGGGGTAGGGGGGCTGCAGGGCTACTGGCAGGAACATGGAGCTTTCATCACTCGACAAATAACCCAAGCCCCACAACCCACCTGCAGGCCCTGCCCCATGGTCCCCCTCACACTGCGCCTTTACATATGTGGTTGGAAAGTGTTGGTGTTGGCTGGGTGTCAATAAAGCTGTGCTTGGGGTTGCTGTCTTGTGTCTCTGTGTCTACCTTTCACAATTCTGGAGCCCCCGACCCTCTCTCTGCCCTACTAAGGCTTACCCACACATTCCTCCTTTCCCGTGGATACCTCCAGGCCTTCCCGCAACAGCCACTGGCAGAGGCTCCAAGCCATCAAGCCTCACAGGGCTGCCCGCCGGGAGGTGGGAGTGGGAAGGGGAGACACTGAGATCATGGCCTTAGTCAGAAGTTGTGACCTTGTTTCTAACACTGATCTTTGGACCCAAGGGGAGGGGAAGGATTAATAGTTAATCCCAGCAGGAACCCAGCAGAGAGGAACTCTCAAAGCACGTACCCTTCTGTCACTTCCTACTAAAAAAAGAAGGAAATTATTGCTAAGATATGAGCTCATCTTATGGCCTTGAACTATGTGATTTTACCTGGACTAACTCATTCTGAGCTTATGATAACCTTGTGATATGAGGATTTTTGCCCCCATTTTTAGAGGAGGAAACTGTGGCTTAACATTTTGGGTCACTTGCCTGAAATTATACAGCTGGTAAATGACAGAGGGAGGTTTGCATCTGCTTCTTCTGTATGTGACTTCTTCCTCAGGTGCTTAAAAAGTGTTGAGCCTCCTTTCTGCCTACAGGCTCACCCAGGCAGGTGTCAGGAAGCGCAGATGTTCAGGGGCCCTGGCACTCAGCCCTGAGTATCACGTGCCAACCGCATCAGAATATTACCACACGCATCAATCACACACCTTGTGGTGAAAGGGAGCTGAATGCACTGATACATGAAGACGTTTCTGACTCCTCCCTGACCTTCAGCCTGCTGGGGGACAGACTGGAAAGCCAGCCATGCTAGATGACAAGCTTCTGAGACGCGAAGTTCCCCTCCCCATGACATACCCAGCCACCATTCCTGTTGGGGGGGGCGGGGAGTAGCACCCTGGGAGCTGGGTATCTGGATGATGGTGGAGGTGTTAGGGATGTGGCCATCCCTGCCACAGGCAGCGGAGCAGCCCTAATCTGAGAAGCTCTGCCCTCCGGATCAGATAACCTATCGAGCTCCCAGAGGCCCCCTCCTCCTGAAAGGACTTTAGTCTTTGGAGCTGTTACCTGAGCTGAGCGGGACAAGAGCTCTGCAGGGCCGGCCACACAGCGAAGGAAGAAGGAGACCCAGGCCAGGGCTGCCTGCTGCCCGCTGGAGACCCCACCATGGAGCCAGGCGCGGCCCGTCTGCGTCTGCAGAGGACAAAAGGGCTGGGAGGGGAGCGGGAGCGGCGACTCTGTGGAGACAGAGATGGGGAGTGGCAACCCTGTGGAGACAGAGATGGGGAGTGGCAACCCTGTGGAGACAGAGATGGTGAGCCGCCCTTGGGGGGGTGCAGAAGGCACCAGCGGGGCGGGGCAGGGCGGGGCGGGGCGTGGTGGGGGGAGATGGCGCTGTGGAGAGGAGCCTCCAACTGCCTGATGGCCTAATGTCAATCCTTCCTGCTGTCCTGAAAGGCCAAGGAAGCCAGACCCTGGCCTCCACCCTGTGCCACCCAGCTGGGGAATGGAACAGAAAAGAGCTATTCAGAGCTGCGGCCTGGCCTTATCTTTCTGACACTTTAACCCCAGAGGGTGAATAGAGTAGCTTCCCGTTCCCTGCGTGCCGTTTCCAGTAATGTCCCCAGGCCCCCTGCTTGCCTATGGCCTCCTCACCGCTGGCAACAGCAACTTCCCCTTCCGGTAGCCCCACCCATGATACTAGATATTGGCTGGTTGGGGTGCAGGGCGACTGCTGAGCACACAGAAAGTGTTTCCTGAAAACCAGATGCCTCTGGGTCTGCAGAACCCCAACTCCTCCCATTGACTGTGCCTTTGATCCCTCCTCCCAGGAAACACTGAGAAGCACAAAGCCCCGGACTTGGTGCAATGGACCCAACACGTGGAGGTGAGGGACGTCAGAGGTCAGAGGTCAAGTGGACAGACCCACAGTAGCAGGAGGCAGGAGTGAGGCTTGGTGATAAAGATGATTTCTTTTTTTTTTTTTTAAGACAGAGTCTTGCTCTGTTGCCTAGGCTGGAGTGCATTGGCACAATCTCAGCTCACTGCAACCTCTGCCTCCCAGGTTCAAGCAAGTAGCTTGTGAGCGCCACCAGGTGTGGCTAATTTTTTATTTTTATTTTTTATTTTTAGTAGAGATGGAGGTTTTACCAGGTTGGCCAGGCTGGTCTTGAACTCCTGACCTCAAGAGATCCTCCCACCTTGGCCTCCCAAAGTGTTGGGATTACAAGTGTGACCCATGGCACCCAGCCTGAAGACTTGTTCTTTTTTTTTTTTTTTTTTTTTTTAAAGGGAATATTGCTCTGTTGCCAGGCTGGAGTGCAGTGGCATGATCACTGCAATCTCCGCCTCCCGGGTTCAAGTGATTCTCCTGCCTCAGCCTCCCAAGTACCTGGGACTACAGGTGCATCCCACCACGCCCAGCTAATTTTTTGTAATTTTAGTAGAGACAGAGTTTCACCATGTTGGCCAGGATGGTCCCGATCTCCTGACCTCGTGATCTGCTCGCCTTGGCCTCCCAAAGTGCTGAGATTACAGGCATAAGCCACCGCGCCCAGCCGATGACTTGTTCTTGAGTGCAAACATCAGGTTAGAATTAAGGGTTAAGGCCTGGTGCCGTGGCCCACATCTGTAATCCCAGCACTTTGAGAGGCCGAGACGGGCGGATCACAAAATCAAGAGATCGAGACCATCCTGGCCAACATGGTGAAACCCTGTCTCTACTAAAAATAAAAAAATTAGCTGAGCATTGTGGTGGGCGCCTGTGGTCCCAGCTACTTGGGAGGCTGAGGCAGGAGAACTGCTTGAACCTGGGAGGCAGAGGTTTCAGTGAGCCAAGATCGCACCATTGCACTCCAGCCTGAGCGACAGAGCGAGACTGTCTCAAAAACAAAACAAAACAAAAAAAGAATTAGTATTAAGATGGAGGGGTTTGATGCACAAGTCCTGAGGGCAGGGACCAAAAGCCAGCCAGTAGATAGAGTCTTCCTCTTAGTGCGGCTGGAGGTCGGGGTGAGGAGTGAAGATCGGAGGTGACAAGGCTGGAAGTCGGACCCAGGGAGTGGAAGCCTTGCTCCTGCTGTCACTCCCTGATCCTCACTGCTGCCCTGGGAAGCCAGAAGGAGATCAGCTCTGGGCAAGAATCATGGCTTCATCTTTCACAGCACTTAGCACGGTGGGCTCCTTCCCTGCCAGCAGATCCATCATCATGGATCTCCCCACCGATGCCTGCCCTTCCCCCCACAGGCCCACCCCTGCTGATTCTCCATCCCTGCTGACCCTCCATCCCTAGTTTTTTCTTTTAAAAAGCACTGTGTTTGGCGTAGGTAGAAACTCAGTGGATGTCTGGTGAATGAAAGGATGGCTGACTGGAGGGACAGTGGGCTCTGCCCTGGCTTTGTCCCGTAGGCTGTGAAGGCACAATTGCTGGAGCAAGTGCAGGGACAGCTGAAGGAGTTGCTGGATCAGGCCATGTGGGAGGCCATACAATCCTACCCATCACAACACAAACCTCTGCCCCCTGCTCCCCCAGATTCCTTGAGCAGGTGAGTCTGGCGAACAGCTTCGTGGGCTCCTCTGTAGCAAGGATCATGAGCTATAAACATCACATTATGCGCTCTCACCAGCCTTGGCAGGACCACGACTCCAGCCTTCCCTCTTTCCCCTTTCTCTTGTCTTCCTAACACTGGCCTCCACCTACTGGGCTGCGCTCTGCCCTGGCCCTGACCTTCCACCAGGTCCTGCCTCTAGCCCTGACCCTGACCTTCCCCTACCACTCCCCTTGGCTCCCAAGTATTGACCTTCTGCATGGCCCTGCCCTCTGCCCACTGACTTCTTCCTGACCCTGAACAAACATCTGAATTCAGGATCCAGGAGCCATCCCTGGGAAAACAGAAAGTTTTCATCATCCGCAAGTCCCTGCTTGAGTAAGTCGAGGTGATGACAGGTAATGGGAGGAAAAGAAAGGGCTTGGGCTGGGGGTCAAGGTCACCTCATTTCTCATCCCTAGGCTCTAGGTGGTTTGTGGGGAGGACTTGGAAGGCGTCTCTAAGGTGCGGGTCCCCCATTTGCCCTGGGCATGACTGTGGAAGAAAGGCCTTTAGCTGGAGGTTCTGGATCAATAGTCCCCATGCCTCATGTGTACAGTGTCAGCTAGTTCACATGACCCTGAGGACCCCCCCACACTGACCTTCAGGCCCCTGTCCCTCCAGTGAGCTGATGGAGGTGCAGCATTTCCGCACCATCTACCACATGTTCATCGCTGGCCTGTGTGTCTTCATCATCAGCACCCTGGCCATCGACCTCATTGATGAGGGCAGGTAGGTCCCCCTCCCACCTGGGATAGGCACACCTATCTGATCAGACCCTCTGGGTCCTCAGTGCCCCATCTGCCTTTGGCACAAGAGGACGCAGGTCCCCCCTCTGATTATTGGACATGCACCAACATTGCTGCCAACAACCTTCCCACCTGAAACTCTCTCTGGGACCCCTTCCTTCCCCAGCCTTGGTTGGCCCTTGGTCTGTTCTCCCAGGGCCAGCCACTCTCAATTGAATCTCAACGACACCTGGCCCTGAGGCAGATGTGTGTGTGCACACATGCACACCCACACACACTCCTTCCCAAGTCAGTTATAGTCAAGTAACCTCCATTGAACACCTCCTGAGTACCAGTCCTAGGGACGGAAGAAATGAGGGAGGGCAGGCTCCACCCCTGTCTGTGAGGCACTCCCAATCTTGTGGGGGAGACGGACATGCACCCACGTGCCCGGGTGGGTCATTTCCACCACAGAGCACCCAACCCAACTGTGAGGATGAGCCTCAGAGAACTGTATACCCTTGGGGGTCTGTATTTTCATGCTTCCCACTGTTCCTGGATCAAACTGAGGGTTGGGGCTGCTATTTTTCAAGGCCTAATAATGAGATGCAGTTGAACTGAGGAGGAAGAGTTTTTATTTCTGTGACTGGTTACAGGGAGAAGGCCTGGAAATTATCACCAGGCCAACTCAAAATTACAAAGTTTTCCAGAGCTTATATACCTTCCAAGCTATATGTCTATATGTTTTGTGCATTCATCTAAAGACATAGGTGATTAACTTCTTTTAATCTGTAACTAAGGTCTGAGTCTTGAAGATCTTCTTCTGGAGCCTCAGTAAGTTTACTTAATCTAAATGGGTCCAGGTGTGGGGTGATTACCTTTATCTAGTCTCCTAAATCGTGGAGGTTTGGGGAGTTGGGTTTTCAGACCCCCAGTAAAACTTGTTTAATCATGCTTTGAGGTTCAGGAAAGGCCTAGGCAAAACCTTGGTGGGCTTTTGTTACATTCCAGCCTTTGTATAAGGGCACTGGTGTTTTTTTTTTTGTTTGTTTTTGTTTTGTTTTTGAGATGGAGTCTCGTTCTGTCACCAGGCTGGAGTGCAGTGGTGCAATCTTGGCTCACTGCAACCTCCAACTCCCTTGTTCAAGCAATTCTCCTGCCTCAGGCTCCTAAGTAGCTGGGATTACAGGCACATGCTGCCATGCTTAGCTAATTTTTGTATTTTTAGTAGAGATGGGGTTGCACCATATTGGTCAGGATGGTCTCGATCTCCTGACCTCGTAATCCACATGCCTCAGCCTCCCAAAGTGCTGGGATTACAGGCGTGAGCAACTGTGCCCAGTCAGGGCACTGGTTTTGGATATTTAACTTAACCACTCAGTCAGTTCTGAAACAGTTGTTATGGAGGTCTGAGTTAGGGAGACCTGCCTGCCACAATTTCCACTGTCAATTTGCACATGATTCCTATCATGTTTATATATTCATTTTTTTTTTCTTTTTTAAAAAAAGATGGGGTGTCACCATGATGGCCAGGCTGGTCTTGAACTCCTGACCTCAGGTGATCCACCCACCTGGGCCTTCCAAAGTGCTAGGATTACAGGCGTGAGCCACCACGCCCGGCCGCTTGTATATTCATGTATCACGAGAATCACAGGGAGATGGTGAGTCGTAATCTTTCTGGCTACTTCCTGCTGAGAGGGGGTCATCGTCGTGGGGCACCAAAGGCAGCGCTGGAGCGGAAGAGGTCAATTTGTTCCCAGGAGCACTCTCTGCTTTGGGGCTTAGAGGCAACAACACATGTAAATAGGCTACTGCTCTTTTCTTCTGAAGTTTAAGTTGTCTAGTCTTCAGTTTGCAGGGCTTTAAGAAACCATAGCTTAGGTTTCAGTGATTACCAATTAGGAAGAATGGGGAAAAAGGAAAAGAAGGAGGAAAAAACTGAAAACATTATTTTGGAGACCTGTAGCCAGAAAAGTTAGAATTTAATCCAAACTGTAGAAAATAATAAAAACTGAAAAACATCAGGCAAGACTAGAATTTAACAAAAGGTGTGCTTTTTTTTTTTTTTTGAGATAGAGTCTCGCTCCGTTGCCCAGGCTGAAGTGCAATAGGCGTGATCTCAGCTCACTGCAACCTCTGCCTTCTATATTCAAGCAATTCTCCATCCTCAACCTCCTGAGTAGCTGGGATTACAGGCATGTGCCACCATGTTTGGCTAATTTTTGTATTTTTAGTGGAGACGGGGGTTTCACTATTTCAGCCAAGCTGGTCTCGAACTCCTGACCTCAGGTGATTGGCCTGCCTCGGCCTCCCAAAGTGCTGGCATTACAGGTGCAAGCCACTGCACCCCGCCATAGTTTTTGAAACATAATTTTTCTCTCTGCAGTTTCCTATTTTTATTAAAAGACCAATCATGGTAGGACTGATTTGCTTTATTATACTTGGCTTAATTATTTGTATACAGTGCAGCAAGAATAATTAGTTTTCATATAGGCCTTTTAAATTGGCTTTGATGCAACTTTTTTCCATAGAAGGAATCTGAGATGAGACTTTTTAAAGCCAAGCCCAGCCATGGATTTGTACCGATAAATACTTATGAGTTGGGTGAATTCCTCTCTTGAGGTTCCAAGATAACTTGGGGTTCCTGCCCTGTCAGAAAATGACATTCTTTACCTACCACAGAGCAGAAACCCTGTGCAGGGACTGTGTATACAAAATATGAGGCCAGTTTCCAAGGGCTTTATTGGCTTCATAAGTCAAGTTTGATTCCTTAAAGGAGAACACACCATTCCAGTCAAAGCCTTGGCAAAATAGCCAGCTTTTCCAATTGTGTCCTGTTACAAAAGAAAACAAATTCTTATTGCACTTAGGCAAATAATTGTATTACAAATAGTTTCCAAATTCTGGAGAAATCAGGTAGAGAGAAACAAATATGCTCCAAATTTTGTTCATAGGAGTATACTTTACTTAATTGTTGCAAGCTGTTAATAGCTCAAAAGAAAAGTTTCCTTGACTCTGAAAAGCAAAACAAAGGATTAGCAACATTTTAAGCAAAAAGTCAAAAAGATCACTTCAGTCTCCTATTAGTTCAGTTCATGCGGTTAATTCCTGTCCTGATTGATATTAATGAATATTTTAGCTCTTAAAGAGTCCTGAACATTTTTCCTCTATTCCTCTATTCTGACAATTTCTAAAGTTATCAGAAACCTGCATTCAAGAGCACCGGTTAGAGCTTTATAGCTAATTATAAAACCACCTTCTAAAGAGGACCAAAACATGACAACAATTGTTTACGGACAACAAAAAGTTTTAGGGTAGCCATAAAGACCCAATTGACAAGGAAATCTGTTACCTCTGTGGCACACAACAATTTAACATAACAATGGCCAGGTGTAGTGGCTCACGCCTGTAATCCCAACAGTTTGGGAGGTTGAGGCACGTGGATCACGAGGTCAGGAGTTTGAGACCAGCCTGGCCAATATGATGAAACTCCATCTCTACTAAAAATAGAAAAATTAGCCAGGTGTGGTGGCACATGCCTGTAGTCCCAACTACTTGGGAGGCTGAGGCAAAAAAATTGCTGGAACCCAGGAGGCAGAGGTTGCAGTGAGCTGAGATCTTGTTACTGCACTTCAGCCTGGGGGACAGAGCAAGACTCTGTCTCAAAAAAAAGATTATAATTACTGTTGATAACGTACATCAAGATATACCAGAATTATAGGAGTCTCCCATAACTTTGTAGCATATACCAATAACATATTGATACAAACATAGCCCAAAGAAAGCCAAACTCCATTTTATATTTGACAATGCTTCCTGTATGATTTTTGGTGCCAAAATGAGCCAAATTTCACCTTTACGTTAGTGTACTATTAATGTTAAACCCAATTGTTTATTTATTTTTATTTTATTTTATTTTATTTTTTGAGACAGAGTCTCAGTCTGTCACCCAGGCTGGAGTGCAGTGGTGCAATCTTGGCTCACTGCAACCTCTGCATCCTGGATTCAAGTGATTCTTTTGCCTCAGCCTCCCAAGTAGCTGGAATTACAGGCACATGCCACCACACTCAGCTAATTTTTTTGTGTGTATTCTTAGTAGAGATGGGGTTTCACCAAGTTGGCCAGGCTGGTCTCAGACTCCTGACCTCAAGCAATCCACCCACCTTGGCATTCCAAGTGCTGGGAGTACAGTCATGAGCCACTGTGCCTGGCCTTAAACCTAATTCTTAATAAAACCTTATAGACATGCTTACCCAATTTTAATGTTTGATCATAAGGTAAGATTTTTATAGACTTTTTATAACCCTTTACAATTTTTGCTAAAGAGCAGATTAGTGCTCTAAGGGAAACCCATTGTGCTTTTATTTTAATGCTCAATTTACAGAAAAAACTGGATGACACACCTTTAACTTTAGCCAATATGTTTACACACAGTATTTCCTTTACAATCAACCTTCCACAACTTGCTTAAACATTCATCTTTACCTTATCCAACTTAAAACAATCCTTAAATCTTTTAATCTAGGCAAAATCCACATTCTCATGCCTCCTAACAGTCTTTTTACCAAAAGTATATTTTACTTTCCTTATATACCTTGCATGTAAATTGTTTCTTCAATAGTGTTAAATACATATTACACTGTTAACTCTTAGCAAACTTTACTTTTGGTGAAAACCTTGGTAAGTTTGGGATTTTTTTTTTTTTTTTTTTTTTTTGAGACAGAGTTTCGCTCTTGTTACCCAGGCTGGAGTGCAATGGCATGATCTCGGCTCACCGCAACCTCCGCCTCCTGGGTTCAGGCAATTCTCCTGCCTCAGCCTCCTGAGTAGCTGGGATTACAGGCATGCGCCACCATGCCCAGCTAATCTTTTGTATTTTTAGTAGAGACGGGGTTTCACCATGTTGACCAGGATAGTCTCGATCTCTTGACCTCATGATCCACCTGCCTCGGCCTCCCAAAGTGCTGGGATTACAGGCGTGAGCCACCGCGCCTGGCAAGTTTGGGATTTTAATTATGTACTAGGTGTGGAGCCTAGGACCTAGAGAGAAGTGCAGTTAAGGTCTGACTTATTCCAGCGTCTAACTCCCTGTATCCTAGGACTTACCTAGCTGTAAAGCAGGCAACCTGCACAGCTAAGAGTCATAAAGCATTTAGGAGGCCTAATCACCTTTAAGTTGCACAACATTTCTTGTATAAATTCCCTTTCATAAATTCATTCATGACTTACACAATCTCTGACATACCTTGACTAGAATCTAATGCTCCAAAATAAATTGAACAATTTTTAAGTCAAAGAAGCAGTTTTTATGACCTAGAGCATTTAGCAAACTTAAGATTTGACCTGCATATTTTAGACCAAATATTTACATTTTTGAAGATACTTTTATTTTACCACTAATCTTTAAAACTCTCTTTATTTTTGCCGGGCGCGGTGGCTCAAGCCTGTAATCCCAGCACTTTGGGAGGCCGAGGCGGGCGGATCACGAGGTCAAGAGATCGAGACCATCCTGGTCAACATTGTGAAACCCCGTCTCTACTAATACAAAAAAATTAGCTGGGCATGGTGGCGCGTGCCTGTAATCCCAGCTACTCAGGAGGCTGAGGCAGGAGAATTGCCTGAACCCGGGAGGCGGAGGTTGCGGTGAGCCGAGATCGCGCCATTGCACTCCAGCCTGGGTAACGAGAGCGAAACTCCGTCTCAAAAAAAAAAAAAAAAAAAAAAAAAAAAAAAAAAAAAAAACTCTCTTTATTTTTATAACTTTCTTTATGTCTCTCTCATTTCCTGTTTCTTTTTTACCTTGTTTTATATATAACCTTTACATAAGCTTTGAATTAGACAAAAATTAGTTATCCTTTACAAAGGACACAATTTTTAGAAAGAATGTTTTCCTACAATGTATTTTTATTGAAAAATACCCAAATAATGAAATATCTGTTGTTTAATTTAACTTTAGATTCTAAATTATGACAAGTTTGTTTATGAGTATTTATCCCATTACATTTATCTGATTATTTATTTTAATCATTCACCATCTTCCTTCTAACCTCCCAGCTATTCTTGTGCATTAACTTGATTTATAGTGTAGCTTTAAAACAGAGATGATAGCAATTCTTTCCCAGAACAAACTTCCTTCATGTCTGTAGACTAGACTGCCTAAAGTCACAAGAGTGGAAGTTGGGTATGTTACTAAATAATTCGAGATGTAGCTATCTTCGTTAAACCAATATTAATGTTTCATTTATTAAAAATTACACGAGCAAACATTATTCTGTTTGGGGCTGAGTTATAGTTTTGTAGCCTCTTTGCCAAATTTTGACACCTTATAGTATTTGGCAGAGATGAGTATGAAATTGCTCAATCAATAAATGCAAACAAAAATGTATGCTGGCAACTCTTAAGACATTTCTAATATTACTTTACCAATAATTTTTAAAGCTAGCTTAATGTATTAAAGATTTTATTTAAGTCACATAAACTTGAAAAAGCATTTGACTAGTCTTTCCTTTTTTCTGTTAAAGTATTTAAGCACTTTTATTTTTCTTTGAGCCAATTAATTAGAATTCTTTTATATATTTTCAGTAGCGAAACATGGTGTACACAAGACGTAAATACACTGATGTATTAGGCATGCCAATAGAAGAACATTTTATAGATTCATAAGACCTCCTTTTTCCTTTCTTTTAACTGGATCTTTGTGCTCTGGGCAGAGCTCACACTGAATCCTGGGTTTTCAAAACAGAAGAATTGTTACGAAGGTAGATCATGTGAGGCTTTTACAGTGCATTTAAAAATTCTTTTTCCCTGGCCAGGCACGGTGGCTCATGCCTGTAATCCCAGCACTTTGGGAGGCCAAGGCAGGTGGATCACGAGGTCAGGAGTTCGAGACCAGCCTGGTCAACATGATGAAACCCTGTCTCCACTAAAAATACAAAAATTAGCAGGGTGTGGTGGCGCACACCTGTAGTCCCAGCTACTCAGGAGGCTGAGGCAGCAGAATTGCTTGAACCCAGGAGGCAGAGGTTGCAGTGAGCCAAGACCATGTCATTGCATTCCAGCCTGGGTGACAGAGTGAGACTCTGTCTCGAAAAACAAAATTTTTTTCTGAAACAAAGACATTTCTAAGTGTCTAATTACACTTTTTCTTAAAAACTCCAGCTTCTGTTGCAATAAAAAAACAGCTTCTGTTGCAATAGCGATTAATCAAGAAAACAGAATTTAGTCAATTGAGAAGAAAAAAACTTTTACTCAAAAAGACAAGGTCCTAGGAGAGAAATAAAAACAAAAACATGAAACCCTTTTAAATACAAACATGCACACATACATATATACATCTTGGATGTTAGCTTTTAATTAAGCTGATTCTCAGCCACTGAGCTTCTAAAAACTATTTTTCTTTCCCGGTGGCCTCTTAGCAGGAGTGGACCCAATACCTCCCATTTTCTTTTTCTTTTGTTTTCGAGATGGAGTCTTGCTCTGTTGACCAGGCTGTAGTGCAGTGGCACGATCTCGGCTCAATGCAACTTCTGCCTCCTGGGTTCAAGCGATACTCCTGCCTCAGCACCCCGAGTAGCTGGGACTACAAGTGTGTGCCACCATGCCCTGCTAATTTTTGTATTTTTAGTAGAGATGAGGTTTCACCATGTCGGCCAGGCTGGTCTCAAATTCCTGACCTCATGAACCACCTGCCTCAGGCTCCCAAACTGCTAGGATTACAGGCATGAGCCACCATGCCAACCGAATACCTCCCTTTTCAAGTTTACATCCTATCAAAGGGGAAAAGACAGACACACAAATAAGTGGAGACAAATTCTGAACAACACAAGGGGGAGTGCACTCAGGCAAAACAGACTCAAAACCAACTCAAAACCCGATCTCAATGGAAATGCAAAGCGGGAGTATGCAAAGCGTGGCATCATCCCGGTCTCTCCTGACTGGCTTGCCAAATTTTGTTCCTGGGTCAAACTGAGGGTTGGGGCTGCTATTTCTTGTGGCCCAATAATGAGATGCAGATGAACAGGGGAGAAAGAGAGTTTTTATTTCTATAACCGGTTACAGGGAGAAGGTCTGGACATTATCATCAGACCAACTCAAAATTACAAAGTTTTCCAGAGCTTATATACCTTCTAAGCTATATGTCTATATGTAAGTGTGCATTCATCTAAAAATGCAAGTGATTAACTTCTGTTAATCTATAACTAAGGTCTGAGTCTTGAAGACCTGCTTCTGGAGCCTCAGTAAGTTTACTTAATCTAAATGGGTCCAGGTGTGGGGTGATTACCCTTACCTTGTCTCCTGCTAAATCATGGAGGTCTGGGGAGTTTCTTCAGACCCCTGATAAAACTTGTTTAATCATGCTTTGAGGTTCAGGAAAGGCCTAGGCAAAACTCTTGGTGGGCTTTTGTTACATCCCAGCCTTTGTATAAGAGCATTGACTTTTAATATTTAACTTAACCGCTCAGTCAGTACTGAAACAGTTGTTATAGAGGCCTGTGTTAGTGAGACCTGCCCTGCCACACCCCTCGCCCTAAATCAGGCTTGAGAAGCAGCGAAAAAGAACAGGACCAAGGATGCACAGGTTCAGCAACAGCACCACCGCCTTTTGGTAAAATTTTTGTTGTTAGTTAGACGAGTATTAAAAGGATAAAAATACCACTAGGTTTATGTAAGAAAAAAATTTTCAAAACTTAAAAATGACAAAATTTCAGTAGAAAGCTCAAATACATGTTTTCCTGTAAAAGGAGTCCTTCTTGACCACCCGCCTCAATCCCACACTGCTCTCAGAAGATTTTTTTTAAACAGTTTCTGGCCGGGCGCAGTGGTTCATGCCTGTAATCTCAGCACTTTGGGAGGCGACGGCAGGTGGATCACTTGAGGTCAGAATTTGAGACCAGCCTGGCCAATATGGTGAAACCCTGTCTCTACTAAAACATAAAAATACAAAATTAGCCAGGTGTGGTGGTGCACACCTGTGGTCCCAGCTATACAGGAGGGTGAGGCAGGATAATCGCTTGAACCTGGGAGGTGAAGGTTGCAGTGAGCAGAGATCGCCTACTGCACTCCAGCCTGGGTGACAGAGCGAGACTTCATCTCAAAAAAAAAAAAAAAAAAGTTTCTGAGTTTCCCTCCAGAGCATTTTTTATGCATTGACATTCAGTACCAAAGATATGTCCATTGTGGAGGTTTTACATAAAGAAGAAACTGTACCTATTATTTTGCAATTTGCTTTTACTCCCTAACAACCTATTTTAGGGATCATTTCATGTCAGTCCATTGGTTTGAAGGACTGCAGAGGATGGAGATGCAGATTTGTTCACTTAGTTATTTACTAATGGACACTTAGGTCATTTTCAGCTTTTCCGCTTAACAAACCATACGCTCTTAACCCAGGCTAACAAAACACCAAAAAACCGGCATCCTATTAGCTCCAAAGGAACAGAACTAAGGAAAGTCAGAATAGTTACCTCATATCCTAACACGCATTGCATATAGAGTACTGAGCCCTTAGCAACACCATGAAATCAGAGAGGGCTCTCAAGGTCATTTAGAATCAAACTCATGCCACGACTCAGTCTCCTGGAGCAACGCCCTGTACCACAGGGGTGCCATCTGGAACACCTCCAGAGATGGGGAGCTCACAACCTGATCAAGATACCTCAGTTCATCTTCCAGGAGCTCGGGCTGAAGAGGAAGGGGACAAGAACGGGCTTCACTTGTCTACTTTGTCTCTCCTTCCCCACTCCAAGGCTGCTGCTGGAGTTTGACCTACTGATCTTCAGCTTCGGACAGTTGCCGGTGGCGCTGGTGACCTGGGTGCCCATGTTTCTGTCCACCCTGCTGGTGCCGTACCAGGCCCTGCGGCTGTGGGCCAGGCCGGGGGCTGGGGGCACCTGGGTGCTGGGGGCGGCCCTGGGCTGCGCGCTGCTGGCTGTCCACGCCGTGGTCCTCTGCGCGCTGCCGGTCCACGTGGCTGTGGAGCATCAGCTCCCGCCGGCCTCCCGCTGTGTCCTGGTCTTTGAGCAGGTGAGGGCTGAGCCACGCTGGGGAACCGGAGGGAATGGGTGGGCGGGGCCATCTCAGCGGAGGGGGAGCGCCCCAAAGAGGGGGCGGGACCCACGAGAGGGAGGGCGCTGGAGAGGGCGCTGGCAGGGGCGGAGCTAGTTACCAGGGGCGGAGTCCGTTACGAAAGATTTGGGGAACCTGCAGCCTGGAAGGCAAACAGTGTGACACCGCCATCATAGGAGGTTGGCAGGAGGAAGACTCCACTCTGGCCTCTCATCCCAGCAGCCTTTACTCATCCCAGCATATGTTCGGCTATACGGCCATTCAACAGAGAAAGAGTATGGGCTCTGACCAGACAGATCTTACACTCTGCCTGCCTCTCAGAGGTAACCCAGAGCACAGAGAGGTTAAGCGATTTGCTTAAAGCCACGCAGCAATTCGGCCCCCCTTCCACTCTGCCACAGGTTAGGTTCCTGATGAAAAGCTACTCCTTCCTGAGAGAGGCTGTGCCTGGGACCCTTCGTTCCAGAGGAGGTGAGGCCTTCATCTTGCTCAGTTGTGAACTCAGTCCTCTTGGCTGATTGAACGAAGCCAACAGGTGCAGGATCCTGATAAAAGCCCTGCCTTCCTAAGCCCGAGTTGCCCACCAGGCACAGTGCTGGCCTCCAGCTGGCATTCTCAGCTCCTGCCACTGACAGACAGCACCTCTGTTACCCAGGACTTCTGGCACTTTCCTATTTCCTATTTCCAGCCCCAGCCTGTCATCCAGGCTTTGTTGTTCCATTTATAGAGCACAGGCAGAGTACATTTAGTATCATTCTTAAGGGCCCTAGACTTTTTGGAATGACAAGTTGGCACTGGGTCCAAATTAAAGTCACCAGCTGCATTAGACCTTAACAACAGAGTCAGGCTGGGCACAGTGGCTCACACCTGTAATCCCAGCACTTTGGGACGCTGAGACGGGAGGATCATTTGAGCACAGGAGTTCAAGACCAGCCTGAGCAACATAGTGAGATGGGGTCTCACTTCAGAAAACGTTTTTAAATTAGCCAGGTGTGGTGGCTAATGCCTGTGGTCCCAGCTGTGTGGAAGGCTGAGGTAGGGGGTTGAGGCTGCAGTGAGCCATGATTGTGTCACTGAACTCCAGCCTGGGCAATGGAGTGAGATCCCATCTCAAGACAAACAAAAAAAAGAGACATGCAACTCCTTTCACTTGAACACTCGAAGACCATTCCAAGGTTATTAATTGGTCTAATTTCAAATTTTTTTTTTTTTTTTTGAGACAGAATCTTGCTCTATCTCCCAGGCTGGAGTACTGTGACACAATCTTGGCTCACTGCAACCTCTACCTCCTGGGTTCAAGTGATTCTCCTGCCTCAGCCTCCCAAGTAGCCAGGATTGCAAGGTGTGCGTCATCATGCCTGGCTAATTTTTTTGTATGTTTAGTAGAGATGGGGTTTCACCATGTTGACCAGGCTGGTCTGGTCTCCAACTCCTGATCTCCAGAGATCCACCCACCTCAGCCTCCCAAAGTGTTGGGATTACAGGCATGAGCCACCACGCCAGGCCAATTTTTTTGTTTGTTTGTTTTTTCAGAGACAGGGTCTTGCTATGTTGCTCAGGCTGGTCTTGAACTTCTAGGCTTAAGCAGTCCTCCTGCCTTGGCCACCCAAAGTGTTGGGATTACAGGAGTGAGCCATTGAGCCTGGCCCCTAATTCCAATATCATTGTGTCTCAGAGTATAGGAAGGCTGGAGGAGAGTAGGAGAGAGGGGAGAATGGCTGGTCAGTGGAGTAATCAGAACACACAGAATTTATCAGTTAAGTTTGCTCTCTCATTTAGGTGTGTTTCATGATGCCCTAAAACAATTACAATAGTAACATTAAAAATCACTGATCGTAGATCACCATAACACATATAAGAAGAAGAAGAAAGTTTGAAATATTTCAGGAATTGCCAAAATGTGACACAGAGACATGAAGTGAGCACTTGCCATTGGAAAAAGTGGCGCTGATAGACTTGTCCCAGGCAGGGTTGCCACGAACTTTGAATTTGTGAAAAAGGCAATTCCTGGGAAGTGCAGTGAAACAAGATGTGCCTGTATTAGGAAGTCCAGACAGCAGGGGAAGGAGAATGGGTTGTGGAACGTGTGCGTACCAAATGAAGCTCTGGCCACAGCAGGCCCTGCACTGGAAAATAGGGCCCCTGAAATGAAAACAGAAGAGACGGTGTTAAAGAGCCGATTCCGCTCCTGCCCAGCTTAGCTCCCCCCGCCCGCATCCAGGTCCTACGTCCAGCTCCTTGCCTGTGCCCCACCCCTACCCTATCCATTTCTCCACTCATCAATCCCACCACCCTTCCCCAGCAGCCCCCTCACCTCTGCCCTCTGCCCTTCCCCTTACTAATCCACCCCTCTCATCCCTCCCCAGGTGAGGGGATCCAGGCCCCCAGTTTCTCCAGCTACCTCTACTTCCTCTTCTGCCCAACTCTCATCTACAGAGAGACTTACCCCAGGTAAGACCCTGCACCCCTTCCCCAAATGCCCAGGCCCATCAGGAACCCTACCATTCTACTCTCCCCTCCCTGAGGTCCTCAGTATTGCCTCAGGCACTGGCCACTTTCTTGGGAAGCATCTCGTAATAAAGATGGGAAATACATGGCTGGCAGACTACCCTGTCTCCTTGCCCAGCCTGTGATGACGCTAGGGTGACCCACTTTCCTGGCTTACCCAGGGCTGTCCTGATTTAAGTCCTGAAAATCCTACCCATCCTACACACCTTTGTTGACGTCCGTGCTTAAAATCCACTTGTCATCCCTGTTATGGAAAGTTCAAATATCCTAGACCCCACCACCCTAGATAATCCTCCCAGGCCTGAGCAAAATTCAGGGAACTGCGGAGAGAGGGCCCCAGTCTGTGCCCAGGCTGAGCAGAGAACAACATGAAAGAATGAGAAACCTATTGTCCCCATTGCCGCTGCAGGACGCCCTACGTCAGGTGGAATTACGTGGCCAAGAACTTTGCCCAGGTGAGGAGATGGGGTAGAAGGGTGGACCTGTGACTCATGGTGGCAGAGAGGGAACATTTCTGGGAGGCCTGGAGAGGCAATAGAAGGGTGGTGCCAAGGGAAGAGAAGGCCAGTGCTGCGCCAGAGGTCCAATGCCACCAGCAGCTGCCAGCATCCCTCTCCAGTTACATGTCCCCACGCCCCCTCCAGGCCCTGGGCTGTGTGCTCTATGCCTGCTTCATCCTGGGCCGCCTCTGTGTTCCTGTCTTTGCCAACATGAGCCGAGAGCCCTTCAGCACCCGTGCCCTGGTGCTCTCTATCCTGCATGCCACGTTGCCAGGTGAGCCAACTAAGGCAGGGCTGGAGCAGGCTGTGCCCCGGGGAAGGCTCATCAGGGAAGGACTTGTAGTTACCTTCTCTCTGTTTTAACACATTCTCCTTCTGAGTCTCCCCTCATGTCTGTCACCTCCTATCAGGGCTCATTGCCATGGTCTCAGTTCAGACCATCTGCTCCCCCTCTGAACTAGCCTCCTAACCCATATCCCTGGCACCCAGATCTTTCCTCTCCCATCTATCCCTGACACTGCTGCCCAGGTGAACTTTCCTACTACAACTAATCATTCCCTACCCACCTTCAAAAACTCTGATGATAAGCCAATGCTGGCACTTTCAGATCAGATGTGAACCCTTGGTGTGGCATCCGAGGCCCCTTCGCATGCAGCCCCAGCCTATCTTCTCATCCTGCCACGCCCCCTGAAAGACGTGTTTACGTGCCTCCAGGCCTTTGCTCACACTGGCCCCTCAGCTTGAATGCCCTTTCCCCATTTTCAGCCATGGAATCTAGTTTCTTTTTGGAGGCCCATGGCTGAGATGCCCCCTCCTCTGGGAAGCCTTCCTTTTATGGCCATCAATTACCATGATGGCTAATTGAGAAACTACCCATTTCTCTGCACTCCCAGACACATCAGTGCCACCATACTTAGCTCCCATTACATTTGCCCTGGAAATGTGGTTGGGCATGTCTTTCTGTCTCTGTCTCTATATGTGTGTCTCACTTCAATCACTCTGTGACCTCCCAATGGCCAGGGACTTTGAGATTTATATTTATCCCCAACATCTGGCACGAAGTAGATACCAAGTAAACGTACATGAACAAATGGATGAATAAATGAATGTATGAAGACGGGCACAGTGGCTCACACCTGTAATCCCAACACTTCGGGAGGCTGAAGGAGGAGGACCGCTTAAGGCCAGGAGTTCGAGACTAGACTGGACAATATAGTGAGATCTCATCTCTACAAAAATATTTAAAAATAAAAATTAGCTGGGAGTGGTGGCTCATGTCTGTAGTTGCAGCTACTTGGGAGGCTGAGGTGGGAGGATCGCTTGAGTCCAGGAGTTTGAGGCTGCAGTGAGTGCATCACCCCACTGCACTCTAGCCTGTCTCAAAAAAAAAAAAAAAAAAGAGGAATGCATAAATTCCTGAATTGCCAATAAATGAAAGTTGGGGCCCTGGTTTCCGGGCAGGGGCTCCTCAGAGCCCAAATCAGGGCTGCCTGCGGGTCCAGGTGGGCCAGTCTGACTTGCAGCCCCTTGTCCCCATCCACCAGGCATCTTCATGCTGCTACTCATCTTCTTTGCCTTCCTCCATTGCTGGCTCAACGCCTTTGCCGAGATGCTACGATTTGGAGACAGGATGTTCTACCAGGTGGGGCCTGGACTTAGGCCAGCTGGAAGCTGGAGGCAGGGAGGGCTGGGGAGGGATCTGGGGAAGATGGTGGTCAGGAATGGGTGTCACTTCAGCTGCACTGTTCACCTCCCATAATAAGCAGTCCTCTAGATGTGGTTATAATGCCACCCCTCCACCTCCTGACAAGCCAGAGCTAACTGCTTTCGTGTGCATGGTACTACAGAATCTTCTTCTCCTGAGAGAGGGAGTAGGAGGGAGGACGGGGCCTCCACGTCCTGAGGAGGGAGCTGAGAGGGTGTCTGCTGTCCCTATTCTGCCAGGAGCCAGCCCTTCTGGAACACTGGGGTTGGTTGCAGTCAGAGGGAGCAGTGGGGAGGAGCCGGAACCCAGATGCTGGCTTACCTCCTTTTCCCCACTCTGACCCCACCTTCTCCAGGACTGGTGGAACTCAACGTCCTTCTCCAACTACTACCGCACTTGGAACGTGGTGGTCCACGACTGGCTGTACAGCTACGTGTATCAGGATGGGCTGCGGGTACGGCCCTGCAGACCCCTTCAGCTCCCAGTTAATGGGCTCTCCCTCCCTCCAGATACAATGTGGAGTCCACACCACTTACCTTTTCCAGGCCTGAGAGCCCTTTTGATTTCATCTGCCCTCAGTTTACCCAACCCAGTGGGTAGAAAGTCCTTGCAATCTTAATTTTCTTCCATCTTTATCCTTAATTCCACCCTCTCCACAGGGCGTTGCTCTCCACCTTAGCCTTCTAAGGAACTAGCAATTTTCCAGGTGCCAAGGGTGTGTACATACATTTAATCAGCACAGTAACCCTGAGAAGCAAGTATTATTATATCCTCATTTTATTTTTGGTTCCTCTCACTTATTTTTTTATTGTGATAAAATATACATGACAGGCTGAGTGCAGTGGCTTATGCCTATAATCCCAACACCCCGGAAGGCCAAGGCAGGAGGACCACCCGAGCCCAGGACTTCAAGACCAGCCTGAGCAACATAGGAAGATCCCGTCTCAAAAAAATTTTTTTTAATTAGCCAGGCAAGGTGGCCCACAGCTGCAATCCCAGCTACTCAGGGGGCTGAGGTGGGAGGGTCACTCCAGCCCAGCAGGTCAAGGCTGTACCGAACCGTGTATATCCTCATTTTAAAATGGCAGCAAAGGCCCAATGGGATAGTAGCATGCTCTTAAATAAGATTAACGTCACCCCTTCCGACCTCAGATCCCATATTCTTTCCAGCACACCACACTCCCCCTGGCTTCCTTAAAGTGGGGACTCTTTGTGGAGAAGCTCAGGGAGACTCACCCCTCACTCCTTCCCTCACCCTGCCAGCTCCTTGGTGGCCGGGCTCGACCGGTAGCCATGCTAGGTGTGTTCCTGGTCTCCGCAGTGGCCCATGAGTATATCTTCTGCTTCGTCCTGGGGTTCTTCTACCCCGTCATGCTGATACTATTCCTTGTCTTTGGAGGTGAGCTGGCCTCTGTGCCACAGGAGGGGAGCCATCCAGAGGGAGGTCTGGGTCCTGCTCCTGGAGATCC
Organism: Aotus nancymaae; assembly: GCF_030222135.1. Taxonomy (NCBI): domain Eukaryota; kingdom Metazoa; phylum Chordata; class Mammalia; order Primates; family Aotidae; genus Aotus; species Aotus nancymaae. The sequence goes on from NW_026988428.1 coordinate 36,891,476, forward strand.
CAGTCTGATGGTGGGAGGCATTGCCCCCAGGACTGAAGGCGAGGCTGCTGGGTCTGAGAGGTGGAGTGGGGAGGGACTTGGAAAGCAGGGAGGGAGGCAGCACTGGGAGGAGCCAAGGCGTATCCTGGGGCATGCAGGAAGAGGTTTCTGGTTAGAGAACATTTGAACAGGGCACTCATGGAGGAAGACAAAGAGGAGGACACTGACTCAGTATGAGATTCACGATATTGAAGTGCAAACTGAAGAATCCTGGTTTTACATGAGCCACTTGAGACCTCCACGAATTTCTGCACCTGGGTTCAAGATCTTCTCCAGTGGGGCCTTCCTGTTCCATCTCTTCCCAATACCCTGGGATAGGAGGGAAGCCAGAAAGACAAGGCACAGATATCTGGAGCTGGACTGAAAACCTTTCCTCCTGTACCAGGAATGTTGAACTTCATGATGCACGACCAGTGCACTGGCCCAGCGTGGAACGTGCTGATATGGACCATGCTGTTTCTGGGCCAGGGAATCCAGGTCAGCCTGTACTGCCAGGAGTGGTATGCACGGCGGCACTGCCCCTTAACCCAGGTAAGAGACCACAACCCTCACCTAGCTCTCCATCCATGAGGACACACAGCCCAACAGCCAGTCCCTCCTTGTTCCCCAATTCACAGCCACGGTCAGGCACCAGGGCCTGACTTGGGGGTGATGGACTCTCACATGTTGGATGCACAGGGTGGGTCACCAGCAATGATCTCATTTATAACTTATTCTTCTCTGGCTCAGACAACCTTCTGGGGGCTGGTGACACCTCGATCTTGGTCCTGCCATATCTAGAGATCAGGGCACCCTGACTGCCCAGATGACACCACCAAGTTCTCTGCCTGCAAAGCCTGGGACCAGGACTCCTCTCTGAATTTCCAAACTTGGCTCTGAGTCAAGGCAACGTGCACACAAGACCCCACCAGGGAATTGCAAGGGCTGAGATCTGCAGACCTGTAGGTAGCTGAGCACAGACCTCAGGATAGGGGCAATAGGGGCGACTCTTCAGGCCCTATCCCCGTGGACTGGGTACAGCAGACCCTCCCACCCCATGACTATCTTGAGGAGACTTGGGGGACTGTACGGATTTGATGAATGTGAAAGAACTCAGAGGAACTGGGGCCACCAAGGTTTGAAAAGGATTTGGTTCTTAACTTTGTATTTCTTCCAATATGGCAATAAACTTCGTCTCCCTTTTTATCCATTCACTCATTCATCATTTGTTGAAGGCTCACTTGGATTTTTGTAGAGTTGTGTCTGCAGAGGCAAGACTTTGTGGTAGGATGGGTGAGACTCTTGGAGGCCCCCTGTCTTACCTTCTCTATGCCACCCCCATCTCCCAGAAACCTGACCTCAACCCCTCTTCCACCTCTTCTCCAGCTCACACTGAATTTTCTAGCCCCTTTAATCCTGCTCCTGGCAATGCCTAGCACATTTTGAGAGGACAAAACGTGTCCTTCTTTCCTTTAGCAGACCCAGGAGAAGAATGTCTTGTACCGACCTGAAGCAAAGCTTTTAATTTCCTGCAGTTTTCACGGCTATTAGAGAGACATTAGAATTAGGAGTGTCCTGACTGAAGGAGACAGAAGGTCAAATTCTTCTATTCAAAACTGTTTCAGAAACCAGACTGAGGCTGGGTGTGGTGGCTCACGCTTGTAATCCCAGCAGTATGGGAGGCCAAGGAGGGTGAATCATGAGGTCAGGAGATCAAGACCATCCTGGCTAACATGGTAAAACCTTGTCTCTACTAAAAATACAAAAAATTAGCCAGACATGGTGGCACGTGCCTGCAATCCTAGCTATTTGGGAGGCTGAGGCAGGAGAATCGCTTGAACCCAGGAGGTGGAGGTTGCACTGAGCTGAGATAGCACCACTGCACTCCAGCCTGGGCGACAGGGTGAGACTCTGTCTCAAAAGAAAGAAAAAGAAAAAGAAACAGAAACCAGACTGAGTGGTCTGCCCTCCCCACACTAATTCCTTGCCTGATCTGGTTCTGGGGAGCTATCTGTGTAAGAAAAGTAAGAAAAGGCTATCTATTAGCCTTTGGGGGGTGAGAACCGAAAAACCCAGGGTCCTAAGAAAGAGAGATGGGGTATTTCTTTTCTTTTTTTAACATTTCAACAGTATATATAAGACGTCTTTTTATGTCAATAAATATAGACCTATTTTGTCACTTTTATTTATTTTCATTTTTAAAATTAAATTAAATTAAAATAAATAGTGATGGGGTGTTGCTATGTTGACCAGACTGGTCTCAAACTCCTGGTGCCAAGCAATCCTCCCAACTCGGCCTCTCAAAGTGTTGGGATTACAGTTGTCAGCCACTGCGCCTGGCCTTGTCATTTTTAATAGTATCACATTGTGTGTGTGTGTGTGTGTGTGTGTGTGTGTATACTATAATTTAACTAATTGCATATATTTCAATTGTTTCCAATATTTTGCTCTTATAAACAACTCAGGGTACCTGCACTGACAAGAAGGACATCCTAATGTATATATACGTCTTTGTGCACCTTCCTAAGGGAGTTTTCTAGATGCAGAATTACTGGGACATTAGATGGGCTTACTTCAAATGTACACACTGCCAAACTTCTCTCTTCCATGAATTTATATTATATGATACTGCCCATTACCCCACCTCCCTGCCGATGCTGGGTTTTGTCTAATTTTTAATTTTTGGCAATCTGATAAGCAGAAAATTGTATCTATTGTTTTTATTTTGCATTGCATTATTTTCATTACTTTAAAAAGTTAAATATATTTTCCTGTATTTACCATTTTAATTTAATATTTTATTATTTTTAAAAGGTTCATTTATTTATATCTATCTATTTACTGATCTGTTTAAGACAGGGTCTTGCTCTGTCACCCAGGCTGGAGTACAGTAGTGCAATTTTGACTCACTGCAGCCTCTACTTCCTGGGCTCAAGCAATCCTCCTACCTCAGCCTCCCAAGTAGCTGGGACTACAGGCAAGTGGCCCACACCTGGCTAATTTTATATCTATCTATCTATCTATTTTTGAGACAAAGCCTCAGTCTGTTGCCCAGGCTGGAGTGTAGTAGCATGGTCTCGGCTCACTGCAACCTCTGCCTCCCAGGTTCTCCTGCCTCAGCCCCCCATGTAGCTGGGTGTTCAGGCACCCGCCACCATGCCCAGCTAATTTTTGTATTTTTAATAGAGGTGGGGCTTCACTATGTTGGCCAGGCTGGTCTCAAATTCCTGACCTCAAGTGATTGGCCCACCTTGGCCTCCCAAAGCGCTGAGATTAAAGGCGTGAGTTACTGCTCCCGGCCTTGTCGCATATTTTTTATTTGCTGGTTTGTATCAGGATCCAAATAAACTCTATGCCTTGGAAGTGGTTTCCTTTCTTTTCATCTATGGATTCCTATCCCATCTCCTATTTTAATTTTCTTTTTATATACGATAAAACGTAAAGATCTTAACTGTTTAAGTCAATTAGGTTCGTATATACCCATGTAATCATCTCATCAAAACATGACAGAACATTACCACATCCCCAGGAAGTTCTCTCATGCCCTTTTCTAGTCAACTACCCAATCAAAGACAACCACTTTCTAATCTACCCTCATATATTAGCTTTACCTGTTTTACAATTTTGTGTAAATAGAAATCTACAGCATTTACTCCTTTATGAACGGCTTGTTTCACTGTAACCTTTTAAAGATTAATCCGTGTCTTGCATATGTCAGTCGTTTGTACCTTCTTATTGCTCAGCACTATTCCATTTATGAACATATCACAATCTGTTTCTTCACCTTTGACGGGCATTTGGGATGTTTCTAGTTTGGAGTTATTATGAATAAGGCTGCAATAAAGATTCAGGTGGATACTTGAGAAGAATGTGTACTCTGTTGCTATTGGGCAGAGTATTCTTAAATATGAATTAGGTCAAGTTGTTTGATAAAATTGTTCAATCTTCTATGTCTTTACTAATTTTCTGTCTACTTGTTCTTTTTTTTTTTTTTTTTTTTGGGGGGGGACGGAGTTTCGCTCTTGTTACCCAGGCTGGAGTGCAATGGCACGATCTCGGCTCACTGCAACCTCCGCCTCCTGGGTTCAGGCAATTCTCCTGCCTCAGCCTCCTGAGTAGCTGGGATTACAGGCACGCGCCACCATGTCCAGCTAATTTTTTGTATTTTTAGTAGAGATGGGGTTTCACCATGTTGACCAGGATGGTCTCGATCTCTTGACCTCGTGATCCACCCGCCTCGGCCTCCCAAATCTGTCTACTTGTTCTATCAGTTACTGAGAGATGATGAAATAATTGTGGATTTCTCGATTTGATTTGATTTCACATATTCTTGAACCTCTGTTTTTAGGTCCATAAACATCTATTTAGCATTGTTATGTCCTCTTGATGAATTTACCTCTTTATGAAGCAGCCAACTTTTTTTTTTTTTTTTGAGATAGGGTCTCACTCTGTCACCCAGGCTGGAGTACGGCATAATCACAGCTCACTGCAACCTCCACCTCCCGGGCTCAAGTGATCCTCCCACCTCAGCCTCCCTGGTAGCTGGGACTACAGGCATACACTACCACACCTAGCTAATTTAAAATTTTTTTTTGTAGAGACGAGGTCTCACTATGTTGCCCAAGTTAGTCTCAAACACCTGTGCTCAGGTGATCCTCCCACCTTGGCCTCCCAAAGTCCTGGGATTACAGGCTTAAACTGAACATCACACCCAGCTTGAAATAGCCAGCTTTATCCTTGCATGACACTTTGCTTTGAAATCTACTTTGTCTAAAAAAAATTTTTTTTTTGAGACGGAGTCTCGCTTTGTCGCCCAGGCTGGAGTGCAGTGGCGCAATCTCGGCTCACTGAAACCTCCGCCTCCTGGGTTCAAGTGATTCTCCTGCCTCGGCCTCCAGAGTAGCTGGGATTACAGGCATGTGCCACCACACCTGGCTAATTTTTGTATTTTCAGTAAGACAGGGTTTCACCATGTTGGTCAGGTTGGTCTCAAACTCCTGACCTCATGATCTGCCCACCTCAACCTCTCAAAATTCTGGGATTATAAGCGTAAGCCACCAAGCCTGACCAGCCAGCCATTATTTCATTTTATCTTTAAACTATTTATGTCTTTATATTTAAAATGGGTTCCTCTCTCTCTCTCTCTCTCTCTCTCTTTCTTTCTTTCATGGCAGGCACCTGGAGTCCCAGCTACTCAGGAGGCGGAGGCAGGAGAATTGCTTAAACCTGGGAGGCAGATGTTGCAGTGAGCTGAGATTGCGCCACTGCATGCCAGCCTGGGTGACAGAGCGAGACTCAGTCTTTAAAAACCAAAAATAAAAATAAATAAAAGATTCTTGTGTAGTCATCTATTTTTCTCAGTTTTCTCACTTTGAGCTTCCAGTATTGCAGATGAAAAGTCCTATACCAATGCGATTTGGTTCCTTTTGTAGATAACTTGCTCTTCCTGTCTAAAAACTTGAAAATGTTTTTCTTTAACCTTGAAATTTGGGCATTTCATGCCTGCCTGTATGTCTTTCTCGTATTTTCCTGCTTCCTTTCAGTCTTCAAGCTCAGATATTTCTGCAGGTTAGCAAAACTTTCTTCTGTCCTTTAATTATTGCCTCTCCTCCATCTAATCATTTTCCCCCTTTTGGAACCAATATAGTTGCATTTTAGGACTACTGAATCTATTCTCCAAGAATCGTATTTTTCTTATTATTTCTGTCTCTTCATATTATTTGCTCCATGCTTTGAAATATTATTTCCACTTATTCTTCCAAGCCACTAATTTGAGTCTCAGCAGTGACTATTCTCTTTCATACATATACTAATTTTTTTTGAAATAGTGTTTTTTAATTTCAGAAAGTTTTTTTTTTTTAATCTTTTTTTCTCTTTTCTTCTTCCTCTTTTTTTTTTTCACTACTTGAATCTCTTTAAGTGCTCCTAATAGTTTAAGTTGTTACACACCTCTTTCAGTGGCTACTGTGCTTTCTGGTGGGCAGGGAACCCAGCTACAATAACCGCATCCCTGCGGAGCGAAGGTTGTCTGCGTCACATTCTTCCAGTGTTCCCATGGTCCTGATCTCTCTGCTCTGGGTGCTTCAAAGCTGGTCTCCACGCAGTTAGAGTGAGGAAGCTCCTCACCAGGTCTCCACACCAGGACTCCCCTCTCTAACCCCAAGTTCAAACCTTTATTTGGTTCCCTGCAGCCTGGCTCCAGCAGCAACATGGCTAAGCAGAGGCAGGTGTCTGGAGATGAGGGTGGAAAAGAGTGAAAATTGCCTTAGAACTGCAGTTCTAAAACTCTAGCGTGCATTAGAACCATCCTCAGGGTTTGTTAATAGAGTTTCTGATTAAGTTGACGGTCAAGCCTGAGAATGTGCATTTCTTTTCTGTTTTGTTTTGTTTTGAGATGGAATCTCACTTTGTCGCCCAGGCTGGAGTGCAGTGGCTCCATCTCAGCTCACTGCAACTTCTGCCTCCTGGGTTCAAGTGATTCTTCTGCCTCAGCCTCCCAAGTAGCTAGAACTAGAGGCATGCGCCATCAGGCCCAGCTAATTTTTTTTTTTTTTTTTTTGTATTTTTAGTAGAGACGGGGTTTCACCATGTTGGCCAGTCTGGTCTTGAACTGCTGACCTCAGGTGATCCACCCACCTCGGCCTCCCAAAGTGCTGGGATTATAGGCATGAGCCACCGCACCTGGCCAGGATTTCCTTTCCATTTTTCAAAGGAACTATTTCATTTGTTCCCTTTCCTTCCACCATCCCTCTCCAAGTCCACAGAACTCCCCAGCAGCTATCCTCTGCCCCAATTCCTTCCTGTTAACTGAAGGAGTTCGCCCTCCTCCCTCTCCTCAAGCCATCTGGCTCAGTCATATCAGTAGCTCTGCGCCCCCCATTCTCCTTTCTACTAGATCGCTCCCAACAGCAGCCAGCTATGCTCCTCCACTCTCCCTAGGTCTAACTGTCCCTGCCCTCACCCACAGCCGCACCAGGCTGCTGTCCCACTTCTCAGCTCCCTGTCACCGCCACACCTCTCCAAAGAGTTGCCTGTCCCCTCTGTTGAGGTTTCCCACGGATCTGCAAAGGGGCCTCTCATATTTTAATGGCAAGCCTTCCTGTCATTTCTCTTCTCATCAGAGGAACCCACTCTAGCACATGACAAATCTGTATGGATTCTTGAAAATAGAGTGCTTTACTCTACCTTTTAAATTTATACAAAGGGTTGGATCAGCTTTATTCAAATATAATTCACATATCATACAATTTGCCCACTTAAAGTGTGCAAGTGAATAATGTTAGTATATTCAGATTTGTGCAACCATCACCGCAGTTAGGTTTGGGTTTTTTTTGTTTTTTGTTTTTTATTTTTTATTGGCCTCCTGCTCCCCAGAGGGTCCCCTGCTTCTGCTGGCTTAATGTCTCAGAACTTTGGTGTTGTTTGTCTCGGACACCACTTTGCCATTCACTATCCAGTGGGTGGTGGTCTTTTGGGCGGTTTGCATGGAGTTGCTGCCGTCCAGGGCATCACCAACACTGAAGTCCTCGCCATCTTCCAGCAGGCAGCAGTAGGTGGCGATCTCAGCCTCCAGCTTGACCTTGATGTTCAGCAGGGCCTCGTACTCCTGGGCCTGTTGCTGTCCCTCTGCCCAGGTCTGTGCCAGCTCTGACTCCAGGTGCAGCAGGATCCCATTGAGCTGCTCCATCTGCAGGGCGTAGCGGGCCTCCACCTCCCTCAGGCTGTTCTCCAAGCTGATCTTCGTATTTCTCATGGAGTCCAGGTCAATCTCCAAGGACTGGACTGTACATCTCAGCTCCGTGAACATCATCTCAGCAGCTCCAAGCTTGGTGGACTGCATGGTGACCACTGTGGTGCTCTCCTCAATCTGCTGAGACCAGTACTTGTCCAGTTATTCTCAGTTCTTCCTAGCCAGCTCATATATTGGGCCCAGATGTCTCCCATGATCTCAGCGAGGTCCTGAGATTTGGGGGCATCTACCTCCATGGTCAACCCCGAGCTAGCAATCTGGGCTTGTAGGCCTTTTACTTCCTCTTCGTGGTTCTTCTTCATGAAGAGCAGGTCCTCCTTGAGAGCCTCGATCTCTGTCTCCAGCTGGAGCTGAGTGACATTGGTGTCATCAGTGACCTTGTGGAGCCCATGAATGTCACTCTCCACAGACTGGTGCATGGCCAGCTCTGTCTCATACTTGACTCTAAAGTCATCAGCAGCAAGATAGGCATTGTGGATCTGCAGAACAATGCAGGCATTGTCCACAGCATTTGTGAAGATCTGAGCCCTCAGGAGGTCTTCGATGGTCTTGAAGTAATGGCTCCAGTCTCTGACCTGAGGTCCCGTCTTCTCCAGGTGCTCCCAGATTTTGCTCTCCAGCTTCTGGTTCTCAGTCTCCAGGCTCCTCATTCTGTCCAGGTAGGAGGCCACTACCTGGTCAGGTTGTTCAGGCTTTGCATGGTCTCCTTGTTCTGGATGCCTCCCACTCCTGCCAGACCCCCGGCCATCTCCACAGCCAGGCCCCCAGCCCCCATGCTGCCCCAGAAGCTGGTGGAGCAGGACACAGAGATGCGGGAACCAGAGCCCCCAGCACCTGCATAGACGCTGGCCATGCTGCTGACCGGCCGGGCGCCATATCTGGGCACCTGGACGGAGCCTACGGACCGGTAGTTGGTGGAGAAGATGGATCAAGTGGTGAAGCTCATGCTGCCCTGGGAGGAGAGTGAGAGGACAGGACTCAGTCTTTGCCGATGACCTTTTTTTTTTCTTTGAGATGGAGTCTCACTCTGTCGCCCAGGACGGAGTGCAGTGGAACAATCCCAGCTCACTACAACCTCTGCCTCCTGGGTTCAAGCGATTCTCCTGCCTCAGCCTCCCGAGTAGCTGGGATTGCAGGTACATGCCATCACGCCCAGCTAATTTTTGTATTTTTAGTAGATACGGAGTTTTACTGTGTTGGTCAGACTGGTCTCAAAATGCTGACCTCGTGATCCACCCACCTCGGCCTCCCAAAGTGCTGGGATTACATATGTGAGCCACTGCACCCGGCAGTTAGTACATTTTTATCACTGACCCCCGAAATCTCACACCCACTAGTGCTCACTCTCCATGTCCTGAAAACCTCCCAGCCTTGGGCAACCACTGATTTACCTTCTGGATATTTCTTTTCTTTTTCTTTCTTCTTTTTTTTTTCTTTTTTTGAGACAGGGTCTTACTCTGTCTCTCAGACAATGGTGTCTGGAAGCAGTGGTACCATCATAGCTCACTGCAACATTGAACTCCCCACACAAGCAACCCTTCTACCTCAGTCTCCTGAGTAGATGAGACCACAGGTGTGCACCACCATGCCCAGTTAGCTTTTATATTTTTTAAATTTGGTTTTTTGTTTTTGTAAGGATTGGGTTTTGCCATGTCGCCAGGCTGGTCTCGAACTCCTGGGCTTAAGTGATCTGCCCACCTCAGCCTCCCAAAGTGCTGGGATTACAGGTATGAGCCACCATGCCTGGTCCATTCTGCATATTTCACACAAATGAAATCAGGCATCAGTGGTGGGGATGGCTGTAGGCCGGGGTTGCTGACTGCCAAGCTAGGAGGAGGCCCAGTGCCCAGAATCTCGGTGGGTGCTGCCCAAGCACGGCCTGTGCCATGCCCCTCTCCACCACCTCCTCAGAGCACTTCGACCATCTGCACGAGATGTGCCTCCACCTCCGTGAGGACCTACAAGTAGTGCACTAGTGGCTGCTGGGCATGGAAATTGATCAGAGATTTTGATGAAAAGCAACAGGAAGCAAATGAAATGCTGGCACAGATGGAGGAGGAACTACATTATGGACCCCTATGTTTCTATAACCCCATGATGTCTAAGCTTCAAGATTACCAGAAGGACCTTGCCCAACTCCATCTGGAGTGAGAAGTACACCTTTAACAGTCACGCCTGGGGGCTGAGGAGACATGACAGATGGCACATATGCTGTAGAGAATGAGCATATGAATAGGCTACAGTCTCAAAGGGCAATGCTTCTCCAAGGCACCAAAAGCCTGAGCCGGGCCACCTAAGAGACTGACCAGATTGGCTCAGAAATCACAGGAGAGCTGGGGAAACAACAGGACCAGTATGAACATACCAAAAGTACACTGGGAAACACAAGTGAAAACGTGTGCAAAAGTCAAAAGATTCTCCCTTCAAGGTCCAGAAGAATGGCAACCAACAAGCTTCTGCTTTCCATTGACATCCCGGGAGGCCGGGTTTACTTTGCGTTCTTTTGCAAGCATGGGACTTGCAATAGGAAAGGGTTGTGGGGCCGGGCGTGGTGGCTCATGCCTGTAATCCAAGCACTTTGGAGGCCAAGGTGGGCGGATCACCTGAGGTCAGGAGTTCAAGACCAAGACCAGCCTGACCAACATGGTGAAACCCTGTCTTTATTTAAAAAAAAAAAAAAAAAAAAAAAAAGGAAAACGTTGTGGACCAGAACTTTGACCTTGGGAATGCATGGTGTTAGGGATGCAGATGGAATGAGCAGGTTGCTGCTGTGGGCTAACAGTTCAAGGATGCACTGTGTGGCCAGACTGGGAGAAAGGAGGGCAGATGGACAGCCACTTAAATGAGAAGCGACAGCAACAAGACCAGTATGATATGCCAAGGTAATAAAGCTGTTTATGACTTCTTTAAAAATAAATAATCCTGGCCAACATAGCAAGACCTCATCGCTACTAAAAATGAAAAAAAAAAAATTAGCCGGGTGTTGTGGCCACACTTGTAGTCCCAGCCAAGCAATTTGCTGCCTCCACCTTCCAGAGTGTTGGGACTGCAGGCGTGAGCCACTGCACCCGGTCCTTTATTTCTTTTTTGTAATCAACTCCCAGGTGCCTGGATGTTCCTTCTTATTGTCAAATTATATTCCATTGTATGGATATACCACATTTTATATATCCATTCACCAGTGACAGAATTGAGTTTTTTCCACGTTCTTGGCTATTCTGAATAAAGCTGCTATGAATGTTTGTGTACAACTCTTTGCATCAACAAATTTTTTTTACTTCTCTTGGTTATATACCTGGAAGTAGAATTACTGGGTCATATGATAACTCTACATTTACTCATTTGAGGAACTGCTAGACTGTTTTCCAAAGTGGCTGCAGCAGTCAATAATCCCGCCGGCAGCGTATGAGGGTTCCAGCTTCCCACATACTCACCAAAACTTGGTTCTTCTCTCTTTCTGGTTATAGCCGTCTCTATGTGAAGTGGGGCCTCCTGTGGTTTTGATCTGCATTTCCCTGATGACTAACGGTGTTATGTGCTGACTGATGATTTGTATATCTTCTTTGGAGAAATGTCTATTCAAATCCTTAGCCAACTTTTCAATTGGAATATTTGTCTTTATATTATTGAGTTGTAAGAGTTATTTATATGTTCTTTATATAAGTCCTTGATCAGATACATGAAGTACAAATACTGTCTTTCATTCTATAGATTGTCATTTCGCTTTCTTGATGGGATCTTTTGAAGTGTAAAAGTTTTTAATTTTGATGATCTCCAGTTTACCTATTTTTTCTTTCGTTGCTTGTGCTTTCAGTGTCATATCTAACCTAACCCAGGCTCCCAAAGATCTATTCCTATATTTTCTTCTAAGAGTTTTATGGTTTTAGCTCTTAAGTATATATCTATGATCCATTATGAGTTAATTTTGGGGTACGATATAAGAAAAAATTACATTCTTTTACATGTAAATATCTAGTTGTCTCAGCAACTTTTGTTAAAAGGACTATTCTTTCTCCAGTGAATTGTCTTGGAGTCTTTTTTTAAAATTTATTTTATTTTACTTATTTTTTTTTTTTTTTTTTTTAGAGATGGGTTCTCATTATGTCACCCAGGCTGCAGTGACGTGATCACGGCTCACTGCAGCCTCAACTTCCTGGACTCTGGTGATCCTCCCACCTCAGCTTCCCAAGTAGCTAGAACTACAGGCATGTGCCACCACACCTGGCTAATTTTTTTAGTTTTTTGTAGAGACAAGGTCTCACCATGTTGCTCAAGCTGGTCTCAAACTCCTGAACTCAAGCTACCCTCCTGTCTGACCTCCCAAAGTGCTGGGATTACAGGCATGAGCCACCATGCCTGACTGTCCTGACATTCTTGTTGAAAGTCAACTGACTCAATATGAGGGCTTATTTCTAGATTCTGTTTTATTCCATTGATATACATGTGTATCTTGTAGACTATACTGTTTTGAAACTTCTGTAGTTTTGTAGTACGTTTTGAAATCGGGAAGTATGAGTTCTCCAAGTTTATTCTTTTCTTTCAAGATTGTTCTGGCTATTATGGTTTCTTGCATTTCCATATGAATTTTGAATTAGCTTGTCAATTTCTGCAAAGAAGCCAACTGGGGTGATGATAGAGATTGTGTTCAATCTATAGATCCACTAACCTGAAATGTCTTTCCATTTACTTAGATCTTCTTTAATTTCTTTCCACAATGTGTTGTAGCTTTCAGAGTATACATTCTACACTTGTTTTATTAAACTGGTTCCTAAGTATTTTATTCTTTTTGATGTTCTTGTAAATAAAATTATTTTATAAATTTCATTCTTAGATTGTTCATTTTAATGTACAGAAACACAACTGATCTGTATGTTGATCTGTTATTTATTTATTTATTTATTTATTAAAAAATAGAGACAGGCCAGGCATGGTGGCACACGCCTGTAATCCCAGCACTTTGGGAGGCCGAGGCAAGTGGATCATGAGGTCAGGTGTTCGAGACCAGCCTGGCCAATACAGTGAAACCCCGTCTCTACTAAAAATACAAAAAATTAGCCGGGCATGGTGGCGGGCACCTGTAATCCCAGCTACTCAGGAGGCTGAGGCAGAAGAATTGCTTGAACCTGGGAGGCAGAGGTTGCAGTGAGTGGAGATCATGCCACTGCACTCCAGCCCAAGTGACAGTGCGAGACTCCATCTCGGGGGAAAAAAAAAATAGAGACAAAGTCTCACTATGTTGCCCCAGCTGGTCTTAAACTTCTGGGCTCAAGTGATTCACCCGCTTCCACCTCCCAAAGTGATAGAATTCCAGATGGGAGCCCATGTGCCCAGCTATATATGAAATAAATTTCATTTTCTTACCTAATTGCCCTGGACAGAGCCTGTAGTACAGTGTTGAATAAAAGTAGGGAGAGTGGACATTCTTGTCTTCTTCCTGATCTCAGAGGGAAAACATTTAGACTTTCACCATTAGGTGTGACATTAGCAGAGGGTTTTTGCAGCTACCCTTTATAAGGTTGAGAAAAATCCCCCTCAATAACTAATTTGTTGAGTTTTTTTCTTTAATCAAGGAGTGTTGGATTTTGTCAAATGATTTTTCTGTGTGTATTGAGATCATCAATAGACCACAATGAAATGTGGGTTTTGTCCTCTATTCTATTGATATGGCATAATACATTAATTGATTTTGGATGTCAAACCAACCTTGCATTTCTGAGACAAAACCTACTTTGTCATGGTATATAATCCTTTTTATATGTTGCTGAATTGGTTTGCTAGTTCAGAATTTTTGCATCTAAATTCATAGGACATATTGGTATGTAGTTTTCTTCTGATGTTTTTGTCTGGTTTCGGTATTAGGATTAATACTGCCCTCATAGAATGAGTTTAGAAGTATTCTCTCTTCTGTTTTTTGGAAGAGTTTGTGAAGAACTGGTGTTAAGTCTTTAATGTTTTGTAGAATTCACCATTAAAGTCTTCACTTTTCTTTGTGAAATGCTTTTAAATTACTAATCCAATTTCTTTTCCTCTTTTTATTATAGGTCTATTCAGAATTTATATTTCTTTCTTGAATCAATTTCAGTAGTTTGTGGTTTTCTAGGAATTTGTCTGTTTCATCTACTAGTAAGACAAAAATTAGCCTGGCATGGTGGTGTGCACCTGTAGTCCCAGCTACTCAGGGGGCTGAGGTAGGAGAATAGCTTGAACCCAGAAGGCAGAGGTTGCAGTGAGCTGAGATCGTGCCACTGAACTCCAGCCTGGGTGACAGAGCAAGACTCTGTCTCAGAATAATAATAATAATAAATAAATAAATATTGAGATCCCTGGCCAGGCAGGGTGGCTCATGTCTGTAATCCTAGCACTTTGGGAGGCCAAGGTGGGTGGATCACTTGAGGTCAGGAGTTCAAAACCACCCTGGACAACATGGTGAAACCCCGTCTCTACTAAAAATACAAAAAAGTTAGCCAGATATGGTGGTGCGTACCTGTAACCCCAGCTACTTGGGAGCCTCTCACTATGCTGCCCAGGCTGGTCTTAAACTCCTGGGGTCAAGCAATCCACCCACTTCCACCTCCCAAAGTATTGGGAGGTTGAAGTAGGAGAATCACTTGAACCTGGGAGATGGAGGTTGCAGTGAGTAGAGATCACACCACTGCACTCCAGCCTGGGTGACAGAGCAAGGCTCCACCTCAAAAAAAAAAAAAAAAAATTGAGATTCCTTAGACTGTCTTCAGAAAAAAGGACAGACCACAGATTTTTCCTGTGGTTCTGTATTCTTTTTTCAGGGTGTGTCCTTAATCTTGACAAATAAACCTCTTAAAATAATTGAGACTCACCTTGGTCACTTTCTTTGACTTACAATATGTTGAATTACATTAATTAATTTTTGAAAAAATAGAGAAAATCAAACCAACATTGAATTCCTAGGATAAACTCCACTTAGTTATGAGGTATGTTTTTCTATACCATTAGATCCAATTTACTACAGTTGTTTTAAGGATTTTTGTATCTGTATCATGGTAGATACTGGTCTGTAGTTTTCTTGAAATGTCTTTATCTAATTTTCATGTCATATTCCTATTTGATAACACATTCTGGGCAATAAGACACATCTCAATAAATGTAAAAGGATGCAAATGATACAAAGTATGTTTTCTGACCAAAATAGTTTAAATTAGAAATCAACGGCTGGGCATGGTGGTTCACACCTGTAATCCCAGCACTTTGGGAGGCTGAGGCGGGCGGATCTCGAGGTCAGGAGATCGAGACCATCTTGGCCAACATGGTGAAACCCCGTCTCTACAAAAAAAATACAAATAAATTAGCTGGGCATGGTGGCACATGCCTATAGCCCCAGCTACTCAGGAGGCTGAGCCAGGAGAATCACTTGAACCTGAGAGGTGGAGGTTGCAGTAAGCAGAGATCTCACCACTGCACTCCAGCCAGAGGGAGACTCCATTTCAAAAAATAAAATAAAATAAATCAACAACAGAGACTGGGCATGGTGGCTTGCACCTGTAATTCCAGCATTTTGGGAGGCGAAGGCAGATTGCTTGAGCCCAGGAGTTTGACAGGTATGCACCACCATGCTTGGCTAATGTTTGTATTTTTTGTAGAGGCAGGGCTGAGTTCTTTAAAAATTAGCTGGGAATGGTAGTGCACACCTATAGTCTCAACTACTTGGGAGGCTGAGGTGGGAAGATTGCTTGAGCCCTGGAGGTTGAGGTTGCAGTGAGCTGAAATCACACTGCTGCACTCCAGCCTGGGCAACAGAGTGAGACCCTGTCTCAAAACGAACAAACAAACAATAACAGAAAGATATCTGGAAAGTTCCCAAATATTTGGAATCTGAAGAACACACTTCTAAATAATCCATAAATCAAAGAAATTAGAAGGGAAAATAAAAAGTATTTTGAACCAAATGAAAATAAAAACAACATATTAAAATGTATGGGATAACATTTATGGGATAAAACTGAAGTTGGAAGGCCAGGCGCGGTGCCTCACACCTGTAATCCCAGCACTTTGGGAGGCCAAGGCTGGTGGATCACCTGAGGTCGGCAGTTTGAGACCAGTCTGACCAACATGGAGAAACTCTGTCTCTACTAAAAAATACGAAATTAGCTGGGCGTGGTGGCGCACGCCTGTAATCCCAGCTACTTGGGAGCTGAAGCAGGAGAATCGCTTGAACTTAGGAGGCAGAGGTTGCAGTGAACCAAGATCTAGCCATTGCTCTCCAGCCTGGGCAACAAGAGTGAAACTCCATCTTGGAAAAAAAAGCAAAAACTGAAGTTGGATCAGGAGTGGTGGCTCACACCTGTAATTCCAGCACTTTGGGAGGCCTAGGCAGGTAGATCACTTGAAGCCAGGGGTTCGAGACCAGCCTAGCCAACATGGTGAAACCCCATTTCTAATAAAATTTTTTTAATTGTTTAAAGAAGAAGAAAAAAAATGAAGCAGCACTTAGAAATTTAAAGCACTGAATGCCCATAGTAGAAGAAAAGAAAAATCTAAAACCAATGTCCCCCGCTTCCACCTTAACAAACTAGAAAAGAAGAGGAAATTACACTCAAAATAAGTAGAATAAAGGAAATAGTAGATTAAAGCAGAAATCAGTTAAGTAGACAACAATAAAAACACTCAGTAAAACCAAGCCTGGTTCTTTGAGAAGATCAGTTGCAATTGTATTAGTCAGGATTCTCCAGAGAAACAGAGCCCATTAGGATATGCGTAAATGTATAAGAGATTATCGTGGGAATTGGCTTGCATATTATGGAGGTCAAGAATTCCCATGATATGCCATCTGTAAGCTGGAGAATCCGGAAAGCTAGGGGTGTTATTCAATCAGAGTCCAAGGGCATGAGAACTAGGGCAGCAGTGGCAAAGCTCCCAGTCTGAGGCCAAAGGCCTGAGAACCAGGGCAGGGAATGGTGTAACCCCAGAGTCCAAAGGCCTGAGAACCAGGACCTCCAGTGTCCTCAGGTGAGTGCCACGGGCATAAGATTGATGTCCCAGCTAAAGAAGAGAGAGAATGTGCCCTTTTTTCACCTTTCGGTTCTATCGAGCCCTCAGTGATTGGATGATACCTGTCCCCATTGATGAGAAAGGATCTTCTTTCCTCAGTCCACCAATTCAAATGCAAGCTTTTCTAGAGACAGCCTCACAGGCACACCCAGAAATAAAGTCTACCAGCTCCCTAACCTAGACCAGCTGACATATAACATCAACTATCACAGGCCAGGCATGGGGGCTCATGTCCCTAATCCCAGCACTTTGCGAAGCTGAGGCAGGAGGTTCATTTGAGCCCAGCCTGGCCAACATAGCAAAACACCATCCCAGGCCAGGGACAGTGGCTCATGTCTGTAATCACAGCACTTTGAAAGGCCGAGGCAGGCAGATCACTTGAGGTCAGAAGTTCGAGACTGACCTGGCCAACACAGTGAAATCCCATCTCTACTAAAAAAAAATACAAAAATTAGCCTGGTATGGTTGCGCACTTCTGTAGTCCCAGCTACCTGGGAGGCTGAGGCAGGGGAACAGCTTGAACCCAGGAGGCAGAGGTTACAGTGAGATAAAATCATACCATTGCACTCCAGCCTGGGCAACAGAGCAAGACTTCATAAAAAAAAAAAAAATCACAGCAATAAACTTTGCACTAAAATGAACAGAAAAAAAGGGAGAAAACACAAATAATTAATATCAGAAATGAAAAAACTGACAATACAGATTCTTTAGAACTAAAAGGATAATAAGGAAACAAGTTTATGTCAATAAATCCTGAAACTTAAATGAAATAGACAAATTTCTGGCCAAGTTTGGTGGCCCATGCCTATAATCTCAGCTCTTGGGAGAGTGAAGCGGGAGAATTGCTTAAGGCCAGAAGTTCGAGACCAGCCTGGGCAACAAAGTGAGACCCCATTTCTACAAAAAAAAAAAAAGCAAAAAAAATTAGCCAGACATGACAGCATGCTTTTGTAGTCTCAGCTACTCTCAGGAAGCTGAAGTGGAAGGATCGCCTGAACCCGGGAGTTCGAGACCAGCCTGGGAGACAGAGTGAGACCCTATCTCAAAAAAGATAAAAAAGAAAATAAATAGACTTTTTTTTTTTAAACTGCTTTTTGTGGAACAGGGCTACCTCATAGGCAGTGTGCCCAAGACAAATTTATTTCTTTTTTTCTTTAAACAGGGTCTCAATCTGTCACCTAGGCTGGAGTGCAGTGGCATGATTTCAGCTCACCGCAACCTCTGTTTCCTGGGCTCAAGTGATTCTCTAGCCTCAGCCTCTCGTGTAGCTGGGATTACAAGCATAAGCCACCAAAGCTTGGCTAATTTTTTTTTTTTTTTTTTTTTGTAGAGATGCTGTTTCACCGTGTTGCCCAGGCTGATCTCAAACACCTGAGCTCAAAGCAATCCACCCACCTTAGACTCCCGAAGTGCTGGGATTACTGGTGTGAGCCACCATGCCTGGCCGCCAAAACAAATTTCTTAACAGACAAAAACTACCAAAGTTTACTCAAGAAGAAACAGTCCTGAATAGCCATTATTTATTAAAGAAAGTGAATTTGTAGTTCAAAATCTTCCCCGAGAGAAAATCCCAGTGTTGGGATATCCCAGACATAATCCTCACGTCTATCTACACGGACAGACAGCAACAGCACCCAAACCACCTCCATTTGACATTAAAAAACACTTCAACTCCTGAGCTAACTTTAAAATGTATGTTGTTACAAGAAAAGCTAAAAATAACATGCTACAAATTAAGGAAGTATGCAGGCTAATTATGTTGGCACCGGAGAATTTGCTAAAAGTAAATTCCAGGAATATTTTCAAAAGTGGGTCATCAGACTGACTGGACCCCTGTAACATGTGGAAACTGGATCTGAAGAGCTGACAAAATCGCCTAGAAAAGAAAGTACAGAATTACTGTATATGTTGGGATGAAATAAAGAAATGTTAGCTGCACCTGGTAGCATTCAGCTGTAGTCCTAGCTACTTGTGAGGCTGAGGCAGGAGAATTGCTTGAGCCCAGGAGTTGCAGGCAGCAGTGGGCTATGATCATGTCACTGCACTCCAGCCAGGGTAACAAAACAAGACCTTTTCTCTTAAAAAAAAAAAAAAAGTGGTGAGTGTTTTGTCTTGGTTTGTTTTGTTTTGCCATCCAGGATGGAGCACAGTGGCGTAATCTAGGCTAATTTTTTTATTTTTAGTAGAGACAGGGTTTCACCATGTGAGCCAGGCTGGTCTCAAACTCCTGGCTTCAGGTGATCCGCTTCTTGGCCTCCCAAAGTGCTGGGATTACAGACATGAGCCATTGTGTCTGGCCAGGATATGGTGGTTTATACAAACAAATCATTTTCCTCTTGGAATAAAATATATCTTTTGCTTAAGAAGCGGACACTTCTGTGACCTTGTCAAGAACCATAGCTTTATCCAGCCTCAGCTGCCTTACTTGTAAACTACGGGTTGAAAAGTTGCCTAAAGGCCAACATCATACCAGAGGAGTACTTGTGCTGGCTGGGCAACTCCACGGGCCATAATTCTATGAAACTTGTAATACTAACGCTAAATCAGGGGTTGTGAAAACGCTGCCATCTTTATACAAAACCCAATCTCCATGTTCCTCCACTTAACATTTAAAAACTCTCTAGAAAGGAGGGTGGGTTAATCAGGCACCACAACTCTGTGCCTCATTCCCCCGCCCCCTCTGTTACCAGCCACGCTCCCTGCTCCGCCTCTTCCAGTCCCGGGGGAACATCACTTCCTCCTCTTTAGGCTCTGGCCCAGCATTTCCCTTAGCATAGCTAAGATGGGTTGGGAGTTCCAGAAGGATGTTAGTTTAAAATTTAAAGGTACTGAACATAATCAGTAGCAATGTACACATCTGGTGCCTAGATTGTGTTTTCGAAATACTGTTCTCCACTAAAAGGAACCAGAGCTTTCTGAAGACCTGGTTGAACTCAAGACTGGGGCAGACAAGGAGAAAGATTAGCCTGAAACATTTTTGTGGTGCCAGGAAATAAGGCAGTGCCGAAAAAAAAAAAAGAAGCAACATTAGCCGGGCGAGGTGGCTCACGCCTGTAATGCCTGTACTTTGGGCGGCCAAGGCGGGTGGATCACTTGAGGTCAGGAGTTCAAGACCAGCCTGGCTAACATGGTGAAACCCCATGTCTACTAAAAATACAAAAATTAGCCAGGCGTGGTGGCGGATGCCTGTAATCCCAGCTACTCAGGAGGTTGAGGCAGGAGAATCGCTTGAACCCAGGAGGCAGAGGTTGCAATGAGCCAAGATCATCCCACTGCACTCCAGCCTAGGTGACAGAGCGAGACTCCATCTCAAAAAAAAAAAAAGAAAAAAAAGTTATGTCAAAAGACATGGAAGTGCTGGATGGCTCATGCCTGTAGTCCCAGCACCTTGGGAGGCCAAGGTGGGAGGATCACTTAAGGCCAGGATTGGAGACTGACCTGGGCAACATTGTGAGATCCTGTCTTCACACACAAAGTTGTTTTTTTTTTACAAAAAAATTTTTTTAAAGGACATGGAAGCCAGATTAAAGGGGCTCCCTCTGGCCAAAACTGGAATAATTTGAGTATTAAAATAAGTAAGAACAGAAATTAATTATGATCTATTGAATAAAACTAGGGTCCATATTGATAATACACATGAATGAATAAGGAGAGGGAAGGGCTTTTTTTAATATAGTCTAATGACAAATGATAAAAATGCGGGGAATGCTGGAGTTAGAAAATCACCATTGTGCAACCTTTATGATAAAAATTGGCTAGGGGCCGGGTGCAGTGGCTCACACCTGTAATCCCAGCACTTTGAGTGGCTGAGGTGGGCGGATGACTTGAGGTCAAGAGTTCGAGACCAGCCTGGCCAATATGGTAAAACTCCATCTCTACTAAAAATACTGAAAAAAAAAAAAAAAAAAGCCGGGCATGGTGGCAGATGCCTGTAGTCCCAGCTACTTGGGAGGCTGAGGCAGGAAAATCACTCAAGCCTGGGAGGCGGAGGTTGCAGTGAGCCGAGACTGTGCCACTGCACTCCAGCCTGGGTGACAGAGAGAGACTCTGTCTCAATAAACAAATAAACAAACAAACAAACAAATAAATAATTGGCTAGGGCAAAATCCTGAATGGCTACTAATGCAGGGCTTCACCCAGGAAAGAGGGCAAGCTGGTGGTAGGGTAGAAGAAAAATAGCCTTATTGAAGTGGCAGTGTTACGCTCTGTGACTGCTCCCGCAGAGCAGGGCTACCCCGTCAGCAGTGTGCTGAGAGTAGCAGCTCAGGGCAGCTTTGCAGTCATATTGACACCTACTTTTAATTACATGTAGATTAAGGAGTGGTTTATGCAGAAATTCCTAGGGAATAGGTAACTTTTGGGTCATCAGGTCATTGCCATGGAAAATGGTGGTAAATCCTAGATGTTGCCATGGCAATGGTAAACTGACATGGCACACTTGTAGGTGTGTCTTATGGAAAGCTGCTTCCGCCCCATACCTGTTTAAGCTAGTCTTCAATTCGGTCCAGTGTCCAAGCCCTACCTCTGGAATCAAGTCTCCCGTCTTACCTCAATACTAAAAGTCTAGGTGGAGAAAGCAGGAAGCAAAGCGCAGCAGGGTTGTTTGCATGATCTCAAAGTATCTCACCACAGATTGTTTACAAATTGATACAAGTTCACAGGTTACAAAATAGTAACTGTATATCATGGAGAAAGCAGACAACATCATGAGCAAGTTTGATTAAATTAACGACACCAGGAAGGAGCAGGTGGACGTTGTAGGGCTTGGGTTGGGCTTCCCCTTCAAAGGACATAACACAATTTATGTGGTATTTCAGGTCAGATGCATAAACCGAGCCCAGTCATAAGGAAACACCAGGAAAACACAAATTGATGAACATTCTATAAAATACTGGCCTGTATTTTTTTAAATGTCAGTGTCATTAATGACAAAGAAAGGCTGAGGAACCATTTTAGATTAAAGGAGACAAGGAGCATGACAATCCATACTCCTGAAGGGCCTTGTACTGGAGGGGAAATGCCATCAAGGGTGTTATTGGGACAATTGACAATTGTGGAATATGAATTTTATAGTGTCAATGTTAAATCTCCTGTATTTGATAATTGTACTGTTGGAAATAGATGCTCGGTGACACAAAGAAAAATTAGCAGGGAGACAAAGCATCTTTCAGCCATGAAATTTTTACTTCCTGGACTGCAGGAAGGGAACTCTTGATAGCTACCTTGCCACAAGAGTACAGTGTATAAAGGAAGACAATTTTATTCCTTATGCATTTGGGATCTTCTTTACTGCTGTGTCTGATCTCCGTTGGCTGGAACCAGGCCTCACAATCTAAACTAAAATCCAATTGGCTAACAACGTAAAACTTTTCTAAACAGGTAAAAGCTATGGAGAGCTGGGCCTGTGAGCACGTCCAGCACAGATATCTTGGTTAAAGTACAAGGACATAGAATGTACTCCATGCCTGTAAGCATGGCATGTCTAACAGCTACATAGGATAGGGCTTAACAAAGTTATTATCACACTTATTCTTTAACAAGAAAGAAAACTTTAAAAAGGAACTTTTCCGCTTCCCACAGTACATGATATATATATATATTTTATTTTAGAGACAGGGTCTTGCTCTGTTGCCCAGGATAGAATGCAGTGACTCAATCATAGCTCACTGCAGCTTCAAACTCATAGGCCTCAAGCAATCCTCCCACCTCAGCCTCCCGAGTAGCTGGGACTGTAGGAGCATGCCACCATGCTTGGCTAATTTATTTTTTATTTTTTTGTAGAAACAGGATCTTGCTGTATTGTCCAGGCTGATTTTGAAACTCCTGGCATCCACGGATACTCCCACCTCAGCCTCTCAAAGCGCTGGGATTGCAGGTGTGAGCCACCTTGCCTAGCCTGTACCATGATTATTTAAGAGAATACTCTTGTTGTTGAGAAATACTCATTATAGTAGGAAGAGATAAAGGGTCATAATACATGCACTGACTCTCAACTGATTCCAAAAAATGAGTCTAATCCATTTAGAGAGAGAATGACAAAGCAAATTTGTCAAACTGTGAGAAATGGATAAATCTGGATAAAGAGAGGTCTCTGTAACTAAGAATAATTACAAGAATTCAACTTTTGTATAAGTTTGAAATTATTTCAAAATAAAAAGGTTTTGACTATAGCCCTCTGCAGTGCCAGCTGAGCTACTGAGGGATGCTATAAAAAAGGTTTTCAAAAGGCATATAAACAAGAAAAACAGCCGAATGAGGACTAGGGTGTATAAGGACAGTTCCAAGTGTCCAGTCAAATTCTGACTGTAACTTGTTCTTTTTTTTTTTTTTTTGAGACGGAGTTTCACTCTTGTTACCCAGGCTGGAGTGCAATGGCACAATCTCGGCTCACCACAACCTCCGCCTCCTGGGTTCAGGCAATTCTCCTGTCTCAGCCTCCTGAGTAGCTGGGATTACAGGCACGCGCCACCATGCCCAGCTAATTTTTTGTATTTTTAGTAGAGACGGGGTTTCACCATGTTGACCAGGATGGTCTCAATCTCTTGACCTCGTGATCCACCCACCTCAGCCTCCCAAAGTGCTGGGATTATAGGCGTGAGCCACCGCGCCCGGCACTTGTTCTTTTTTATCTACTTTCTTTAAAGAGTTCTTACTCTCAACCTCAGAGAGCTGCCACGACCTCATAGGTACGCCATCCAGCTTCTTACCTTCCCAGGCCCTGGCCTTCCTCCCTGTGAAGGGCACCATCTTCCTTCCCCAGCCAAGGGGAGGCTGGTCCCTAGGTCCTAGAGTCTAGGATACTTTTATTCCTTTGCTCTTTCCGAAACCAAAACCAAACGACAACAAAAAACCATTCTAACATTGCAACCCACTCAGGCAATTCCAATGCCTTTATTTTCCTGTTGAGGAAAATATCATTTCCCCAGGCCAAGGGCAAGATGGGTGACAAACCCTGGGAATGGCCTCAACCTTTCTGCAAGTAGTGGATCCACAGCATAGGGTTAATAATTTATGCTACTAAGGTTAGGCTATTAAGGCTATTAGGGAACACACACAAAAATAAAGGAAGAAGAAAGAAACTTTAAAAAAAGGCCATTAAGGTGTACAGCCCTAAAACACACACACCTATGAATTAGATGTACCTGTCAACAGAAGCTGGTCAGATCCATGGTTAAGAGCCAGATAAGATGGTCTGAGTGGTGACTTAAAAGTTGTGTGACTGGCTGGGTGCGGCAGCTCATGCCTGGAATCCCGGCCCTTTGGAGGGTTGAGGCTGGTGGGTTGCTTTGAGCCCAGGAGTTTGAGGCCAGCTGGGCAACATAGCGAGACTCTGTCTCTATTTTATTTATTTTATTTTTTAAAAAGTTCTGTGATTGGGCTGGGCGCGGTGGCTCACGCCTGTAATCCCAGCACTTTGGGAGGCCGAGGCGAGTGGATCACGAGGTCAAGAGATCGAGACCATCCTGGTCGACATGGTGAAACCCCGTCTCTACTAAAAATACAAAAAATTAGCTGGGCATTGTGGCACGTGCCTGTAATCCCAGCTACTCAGGAGGCTGAGGCAGGAGAATTGCCTGAACCCAGGAGGCGGAGGTTGCGGTGAGCCGAGATCGCGCCATTGCACTCCAGCCTGGGTAACAAGAGCGAAACTCCGTCTCAAAAAAAAAAAAAAAAAAAGTTCTGTGATTGAGGCTGGGCACACTGGCTCATGCCTGTAATCCCAGCACTTTGGGAGGCCAAGGCGGGCAGATCACGAGGGCAAGAGCTCGAGACATCCTGACCAACATGGTGAAACCCCGTCTCCACTAAAAATACAAAAATTAGCTGGATGTGGTGGTGCGTGCCTGTAGTCCCAGCTACTTGGGAGGCTGAGGCAGGAGAATCACTTGAACGCGAGAGGCAGAGGTTGCAGTGAGCCGAGATCGTGCCATTGCACGCCAGCCTGGCGACAGAGCGAGATTCTGTCAAGAAAAAAAAAAGGCTGTGTGACTGAGAGCAAGCCAACTAGTGCCTGGAGCTTATTAACTATTCACTCAACAATAGTACCCACCTTGTAATACCAGAAAGTATTTTGGGAGGTAGCAAAATGTAAGCTCTCTGCTCTCAGAGCATACATTCCAGTTGGGTGAGACTGAAACTTTAAAAATAAATAATTAAAATATGGAGTATACCATTATTGAATCCAGAGATTTTGAGGCTGAATTTTGGGGAAGGAGGAAAAGCAGCATCAGTTTTATGAAATTGAAAAAAAAAAAAAAAAAACCCAGGTGATTAACTGATTTTATGTTCTGTTCTTCTGGCCTCTCTTTAAAATATTTATCAAATGGAGATGATTTAAGGAATTTGTAGATTTTATTTTTGTTTTCGCTTTCTGGCTTTGAGTTGAAAAGTAGACTTTTTTTTCTTTTAAATAGCTTTATTGTGTATTCATACACCACAAAATTCATGCACTTAAGTTTAAAATTCAACAATTTTTAGTGTATTCAGAGTTGTGCAACCATCATCACAATCCATTTTAGAACATTTTCACCATCCCCAAAAGAAACCCCGTACCCATTAGCATCATTCCCTGTATCACCCTACCTCCAGCCCCTGGCAACCATTAACCTCTTTTTTTTTTTTTTTTTTTTTTTTTTTTTTTTTTTTTTTTGAGACAGAGTCTTGCTCTTGTTACCCAGGCTGGAGTGCAATGGCGCGATCTCGGCTCACCGCAACCTCCGCCTCCTGGGTTCAGGCAATTCTCCTGCCTCAGCCTCCTGAGTAGCTGGGATTACAGGCACGCGCCACCGTGTCCAGCTAATTTTTTTGTATTAGTAGAGACAGGGTTTCACAATGTTGACCAGGATGGTCTCGATCTCTCAACCTCGTGATCCACCCGCCTCGGCCTCCCAAAGTGCTGGGATTACAGGCTTGAGCCACCACGCCCGGCCTAACCTCTTTTTTTTAACTATAGTTGAGACATTTTGCAGATAAACAGAATCCTTTAAGAGTATACATTGATGGTCTCAAAAATTCTATTATTAGAGGAAATTAAAATACCATTCATAACAGGAATAACAATGTTACAGGGGAATTCCTAGTAATTTATAAAATGCTTTTTTTCTCTAAATGGTCAAAATCTTTGTCAGAGATTTGGATGTTCTTTTGCTATGGTTTGTACAGTCTGTATTTAACTCTTCAAATAACTTTGGATGCCTTTTACATGGCCACGTTACTACTTCCATAAATGATACTTTTTGGAATTGGAAATAACAGGGTTCTGGTAGACTTGACACTTGTCCTTAATAACTCGTGTAGCTGTCTCTTTCCCAAAAAGGGACTGAGAAGCAATACCAGCTAGGATTTTAAATGTTACATGGATGGATGCTTTTATGTAAGACAGTCACAAAACCACAGGACATACAGTTCGTTGTTGTCATTATCGTTCACTTTTCTATTGTTTAAATTGCAGAAGAAAAGTCTTTGTGTGCATGTTAAGATTTTTCAAGATTGATAATTACCTAAGGTTCTGGTCTCAAGATACAATCAGTGCCCATTTTGTTTCAGTGTCACCAAAGTAAAATTGATTATAGGGTGACTCTTTTTTCTCTCCTATTAAAGGTTTTTGGGAAAAAAAGTTGTTTCTCTCTTACACCACCTTTTAATTTTACTTTTTTGAGACAAATTCTCACTCTGTTAACTCAGGCTGGAATGCAGTGATGCAATTACAGCTCACTGCAGCCTCAACCTCCTGGGCCCAGGCAATCTTCCCACCTCAGCCACTGAAACAGCTGAGACCACAGATGTGCACCATTATGTCTGGCTAATTTAAAAAAAAAAAATTTTTTTAGAGATGGGATCTTGCTATATTGTCCAGGCTGGTCTTAAACTCCCAGGCTCAAGTGATTCTCCCACCTCGGCTTCACAAAGTGCTGGGATTATAGGCATGAGCCACCACACCCAGCCACATCTTTTTTTTCTTCTAAGTTCTCCATTATTTTGTTGTATGTTTTGTTTTGTTTTTTGAGACGGAGTCTCACTCTGTCAACCAGGCTGGCGTGCAATGGTGTGATCTCAGTTCACAGCCACCTCTGCCTCCTGGGTTCAAGCAATTCTCCCACCTCAGCCTCCCAAGTAGCTGGGATTACAGACACCCACCATGATGCCCAGCTAATTTCTGTATTATTAGTAGAGACAAGGGTTTCATCATGTTGGCCAGGCTAGTCTTGAACTCCTGACCTCAGGTGATCCGCCTGCCTTGGCCTCCAAAGTACTGGGATTACAGGAATAAGCCACTGCACTCGGTGGGTTGAATGTTAGTAAATTTCAAAAACATACCAAAAGAATGCATTTGGAATTTTAACTTTATTATTTTCCTATTACAAAAGTAATGCATGTTCATTACATAGTAAAAGGGAGATCAAAAGATATAAAGGAGTCTATTTTTTTGTTTTGTTTTTCTAAAGCAGTTTGTTTTAAAATTGCCTATTATCCTATTCCAGGGAAAACTATTAACATTTTGCCATGTCATTTTATCAGCCTTTTCCTATGTATTTTTTAATACAGCTCAGATATGACTGTATATAAAGTCTTGTATCTAGCTTTTTCAACATAAATTACATTAGTTATTTTTATGTTAATAAAAATTATCTTTGTAAACATAATTTTAATGGCACAATAACATTCCATCATATAGATATGCTGTAATTTATTTAAACATTCTCCTAATATCAAATATTTAGTTAGGAGGAAGAGTTAGTAGGTCAAAGCATATAAACATTGTGCAGGTCACTGTGGCCTAGAAAGGCTGTTATTTATTCATTTTTTTTTATATATATATTTTTTTATTTTATATCTTATTTTATTTTATTTTATTTTTATTTTATTTTAATTTTGAGATGGAATTTCATTCCGTTGCCCAGGATGGAGTACAGGGGTGTGATCTCGGCTCACTGCAACCTCTGCCTCAAGCAATTCTCCTGCTTCAGCCTCCCGAGTAGCTGGGATTACAGGTGCATGCCACCATGCCCAGCTAATTTTTGTATTTTTAGTAGAGACAGGGTTTCACTATGTTGGCCAGGCTGGTCTCAAACTTCTGACCTCAAATGATTCACCTGCCTCGGCCTCCCAAAGTGCTGGGATTACAGGCATGAGCCACTACGCCCGGCCTCAAAGGCTGTTCTTGAGAGCAGCCTCCCTAGGGGATGCAGTGACTCTGAGGGGTAGTGTCAAGGCCAGCAGTGAGGAGGAGAAGGCTCACAGGTCCTGGCCTAGCCGCTCCAGCTCATTGAGGAGGAAGTCTATATCAGCACAGGTCAGCGCAGGGTTGGCCACAACTACACGGAAGAAGTTGGCCCGGGTGCCATGGGGCTGGTAGCCAATCATCATGGAGCCTTCCTTCACCATGCGCTCCTTGAGCACAGGGGCCACCTGCGGGAGGGTGGAGAGAGATTCCAGCTGCAGTCTGGGGTTGGCTGACAGGTAGGCTGGCTTCTTGGCCTGCCAGGCTTCTAGAGGCACTTTTCCCTCCCACCTGGCCACCTTCTGGGGGTAACAGTCATTGCTCTGACCTTGACCTTGGCCCCAGTTTATCTTTTCTGTCATATCTAAACTGCTTGGCCTTCTCTATCTTCTGCTTTCCTCCCCATTTCTCCTTTCTCCAAGAAATCTGTCATGTGGGCTATTTTCTGGTAAATCTTGACTTTCTCCTGACTCCTAACACTGCCTTAGTCTAACTTCAAGCCTTGGTCATTTAAGGCTTAGTCAACACCTTCTTCTCCTCACTCTTAATTCCTGTAATATTTTTGATAATATTAATCTGTGCCCTGTAATCTAGCAAGTCATTTACAAAATTGCCTTGAACACATTGTTTTCAAGTAGGTAACTCTTGTCTTACGATAACAACTCCATAAGGGTGAGAACACTTGTCCTCTCAGATCATCTGTAGCACCTGGCAGCACTCTATTATTTAGGGAGCAGGATACGACACAGCTCCTCACCTGTAGGTGGCATTTCTGGACTGGCCTTCCCAAGTTGCTCTGTCCCCAGCATGGGTGATAAGGCTCCTCCATGATCTTTCTACCTCATATCTGTCCTGGGCCAGAGGTCTCAGTCCAATTCCCAGCACAGGGCTCTGTGTACTACACACTGGTGACTTCTCTGACTTCTCCTGTAATACCCCTCATTCTTCTTATTTCCCAGAAACATACCTTCTTTCCCATCCCCACCCCTACTGAAAAAGAGGGCGCCCACGCTTCAGAGCAAGATACCAGCAAGGGGACCTGCCATGCCGCTCCCAGCCAGCAGAGGGTAGAAGCGCATAAACTGCATCAGCTCCCTAACCGGTAAGCAGAGCAGCAGAGCAGCAGAGCACCCCTACCTTCGACAGCCTTTTGTGGTAATCTGGACTATCCTGCTTCCCTCGAAGGCTCGGGGGCACGAACCAGAAACATACATTGACAAACTCAGGCTGAGAGGAATGAGAAAGAGGAAGTTGTGAGCTAAGGAAGGGTGACTGTTTTCCCTCTCCCTGCCCTTTTTCCTCTACCAGGGCTTTGGTTGGGGGTTGGGGGCTGCAAAAGAGCTGGGCTGGGGCAGGGGGCCACAAAAGAGAAGGGGGTCCTACCTCCATGACTAGCTCAAACCCTTCCCGCTTCTTCATTTCTTCCACCAGGTACCTGTGAACAGACAGTGAGAAACCACAGGTGGGGAGGAAAAGCAGAGATCCAGAGACAGAAGAGGCCCATGGAGAATGAGCCACAGAGAGACAGAGAAAAGTAATCCTGTGAGCAGGAAAGGGGGAGGGGCATGGACCCAGGAGAGGGGAACAGGGACAACCCCCACACACACCCTCCACCCGCCTACCGGGCAAGGGCAAAGGCCTGGTCGATGCGCCGCTCCAGCCCTTGACTGCCCTGTGCCTTCCACATAAGCCACAGCTTCAGACAGTCCACACGGCGGCCACACTGCACCACCTTGTCTCCGGTGTCCAGTTCCACATCATAGAACTTGTCCTGCTGGAAAAGGTAGCTGGCCTGGGACCCATGGCAGCGCTTGAGCAGGTTCTGTGTCGGGGTGAGGAGACTGTCAGACCCTACCCTCTCCACTGAGGCTTTTTTCCAGGGCTGCTCTGAGGGGGTCTTAGCTCAGGACACCCTGTTCTTTCCCTGGAACCAGGCAGCACTGCTGGGACCACTGCCTGCTGGCTCCAACCCCTTTCTTTGGGTGTCCTCCCAATACTCAGTGTTCTTCCCAAACTCTGACAGCAACTTCAAGCTACAAACTCCAGGATACCTCTGACTTCAACTTCAAGCTGGAAACTTTTCCCTTTGCATGAAGACAGGACCCTGGGGGAGTGAAGGAGCCTAAGACAGGGAAGGGTGGTAGCAGAGATGCAGCTTCAGAAGGGATGGAGTAAAGAGAATAAAGAAAGGGCTGGACCTTAACTAAGGTGGGATAGAGAAGGCAGCGCTCCAGAGAGAGACATGGGGCTGGTGCAGGGGCAGAGGCAGACCCACCGAGGTGTCCTGGAGGAGAAGGGCAGAGCATTGCAGGCCTGCTGCGAGGAGCTTGTGGGGATTCCAGGCCACAGAGTCAGCCCTGGATGGAGTACAGCAAAGGCAGGTCAGTGGCTCCTCCTCCAGCTCCCCAACCAGAGCCCCTCCTCCTTTTCCAGACCACCAGTAATGGGGCTTTGGTCTTACTCTCACCCAGCATCAGGAAGAATTGATATGTCTGACCTCCCAGCTCCAATCCACGCTCTCTCCAGTCCCCCTCCCATCAGCCTCCTTCCCAGCCATGTTAAACTCCCTAGTCCATGATGATTCTCTGGATCAATGGTTTGAAGGGCAGGATTTGGGAAGAAGGGGACCATATGCACCTCTGGATCCCATCCAGGAGATGCCTGTGTGTCTGTGACAGCAGGACGCTCCCACCCCAGGCAGCCTGTGGAGCAGGAGGAACAGTGTGGGCCTTGGACTTGGCTCAGCCCACCCCACCCCACCGCACCCACCAAGCCAAGTCCCACTCACATCCACATGCAGCCATAGCCCATGACGCTGGCACACATCAGCAATTGCCTCCAGGGGGTCAAAGGCCCCTAGCACAGTGGTACCAGAGGTGGCACTGACCAGGAACGGCACAGCACCCTGTTGCCAAAATGTAGAGGGAGAAAGACGTAAAGTCATCTCAAAAGCTACTCAGAGCCTGGTGCTGGGCCCAGCTCTAAGCTGTTTGCATGCCTAAAACAGCCCATTTCAACCTCGCAACGATGTATTACCGTCCTTTTTAATGTGCAGGCAGAAACACTGATGTTCAAAGATTCAAGCAGAAGCACCAGAGATGGACTTTGAACATAGGTCTTTGAACCTAGGTTTTTATTTCCAAAGCTCATATTCTCAAAAAACTTTAATGTTTTACTGGAAGATCCAAATGCTACTGAAAAAATTTTGAGCCAGGCATAGTGGCTCACACCTATAATTTCAGCACTTTGGGAGCCCAAGGCAGTAGGATTGGCTGAGGCCAAGAGTTCAAGATCATCCTGGGCAACATAGCGAGACCCCATCTCTAAAAAAAATTTTTTTTTTTAATTAGCCAAGTGTGGTGGCTCATGCCTGTAGTCCCAGCTACTCAGGAGGCAGAGATGGGAGGATCACTTGAGCCCAGGAGTTTGAGGTTACAATGAACTATGACTGTGCCACTGCATTCCAGCCTGGGCAACAGAGCGAAATTCTGTCTCAAAAAATAAACAGGCCAGGAGCGGTGGCTCATGCCTGTAATCCCAGCACTTTGGGAGGCCAAGGCAGGTGGATCACTTGAGGCCAGGAGTTCGAGACAAGCCTGGCCAACATGGCAAAATCCCATCTCTACTAAAAAATACAAAAATTAGCTGGGTGTTGTGGCACATGTCTGTAATCCCAGCTACTTGGGAGGCTGAGGCTGAGGCAGGAGAATTGCCTGAATCCAAGAGGCAGAGGTTGCACTGAGTCAAGATTGCGCCATTGTATTCTAGCTGAAAAGAGTGAGATTCTGTCTCAAAAATAAATAAATAAATAAATTTGAATAGTACAAAAGTTTATGCAGAAATTGAATTAGTAATTTTAAAAACTATCATAAGCTGGATGTGGTAGTCCATGCCTGTAATCCCAGCACTTTGGGAGGCCAAGGCAGGAGAATCGCTTGAGCCCAAGAGTTCGAGACCAGCCTGGGCAACCTAGCAAGACCTCAACTCTACAAATAAAAAAAAAAAAAAAACACAGGTATATAGTGATGCACCCGTATAGTCCCAGCTACCTGAGAGGCTGAGGTAGGAGGATCACTTGAGCCTGGGAGATCAAGGCCGCAGTGAACTGTGGTTGCACTATTGCTCTCCAGCCTGGGCAATGGAGTGAGGCCCTGTCTCCAAAAAAAAAAAAAAAAACACCTACCACAGTGGGAGTCTGAGACAGGAGGATCACTTGAGCCCAGGTGGTCAAGGCTGCAGTGAGCCCTGATTGTGCCACTAAACTCCAGCCTCAGCAACAGAGCAAGACCCTGTCTCAATTTTTTTTTAGGTTAAAAGGAAAAGAGGGCCAGGCGCAGTGGCTCATGCCTGTAATCCCAGCATTTTGGGAGGCCGAGGTGGGTGGATCACATGAAGTCAGGAGTCTGAGACCAGCCTGGCCAACATGGTGAAACCCCATCTCTAAAACAAAAAGAAAAGAAAAGCCCAGGCCCAGATGGCTTCACTGATGAATTCCATCAAATATTTAATGAAAAAACTGGTAACAGATCACAAACTCTTCCAAAAGACAGAATATACAAAAATCAATTTTATCTCTATACATATTAGCAACAATCTAAAAATGAAATTAAGAAAACAATTTCATTTACAAAAACACCAAAAAGAATAAAATACTTAAGAATCAATTTAACAAATGAATATACTCTGAAAACTACAAAACACTGTGGAAAGAAATTAAACCCTAAATAAATGGAAAGATGTTTCATGTTGATGAATAAGCACAATTCCTATCAAAATCCCAGTTGCCCTCTTTGCAGAAACTGACAAGCTAATCTTAAATTCATATGGAAATTCAAGGAACCCAGACTGGCCAAAAACAATCTTGAAAAAAGAACACAGTTGGAGGACTCACACTTCCTGATTTCAAAACATACTACAAAGCTACAGTTGAATCAAGACAATGTGGTCTACAGGATAGACATGCAGATCAATGGAACAGAACTGAGAACCCAGAAATAACAGTCAACTGATTTCAGTTTACAGTCAACTGATTTACAAGAATGCCAAGACAATTTATTGGAGAAAAAATTGGCTTTTCAACAAATGGTGCTGGGACAACCAGATATCCACATCACACCCTCACATTAACTCATATTGGATCATAGGCCTAAATGTCAGAGCTAAAACTATAAAACTCTTAGAACAGTGGAGTGAATCTTTTAAACAGAGGGTTCGTTTAAATATAACACCAAAAACAGAAGCAACCAAAGAAAAACTAGATAAACTGGACTTCAAAATTTAAAACTTTTTTTTTTTTTTTTGAAATGGAGTTTCACTCTTTTTGCCCAGGCTGGAGTGGAACGGTGCCATATTGGCTCACCGCAACCTCCGCCTCCCAGGTTCAAGCGATTCTCCTGCCTCAGCCTCCCGAGTAGCTTGGATTACAGGCATGCGCCACCATACCTAGCTAATTTTGTATTTTTAGTAGAAATGCGGTTTCTCCTTGTTGGTCAGGCTGGTCTCAAACTCCCAACCTGAGGTGATCTGCCCTCTTCAGCCTCCCAAAGTGCTGGGATTACAGGTGTGAGCCACAGTGCCCAGCCAATTTAAAACTTTTGTACTTCAAAGGACACTATCAAAAAAGTGAAAAGTCCAATAGCAAAGACATGGAATCAACCTAAGTGCCCACCAACAGTAGATTAAATTTTTTAAAATGTGCCATATATAAACCATGAAATATTATGCAGTCATAATGAAATGTCCTTTGTAGCAACATGGATGCAGCTGAGGCCAGTATCCTAAGTGAGTTAACACAGAAACAGAAACCCAAATACCACATGTTCTCATAAGTGGGAGCTAAATACTGAGCCCATATGGACAGAAAGATGGGAACAACAGACACTGGGGACTATAAGAAGCGGGAGGGAGGGGAGCAAAGGTTGAAAACATAAGTATTGGGTACTATGCTCACTACCTGGGTGCCCCAAACCTCAGAATCACAAAATATACCCTTATAACAAACCTGCACACATGTACTTACTGAATCTAAAATAAAAGTTTCAAAAAAGTGAAAAGCCAACCTATAGAATGGGAAGAACATATCTGAAAATCATATATCTGATAACGGACTTACATCTAGAATATATGAAGAACTCCTATAACTCAGTAATAAAAAGACAACATAATTTTTTAAATGGGCAAAGGATCAGACTAGACATTTTTTCAATAAAGATATAAATTACTAAGCACATGAAAAGATGCTCAGCATCAGTAATCATTAGGGAAATGCAAATCAAAACTACGATGAGTTACCACCTCACAACCATTAGGATAACAACTATCAAAATAACAGAAAATGGCCTGATGTGGTGGCTCATGCCTGTAATCCCAGTACTCCAAGAGGCTGAGGTGGGAGGATGGTTTGAAGCCTAGGAGTTTGAGACCAGCCTGGGCAACACAGTGAAGTGAGATTTTGGTAGAGATGGGTCTCTAACAAAAATAATGTTTAAAATTGGCCAAGTGTGGCAGTGTGCACCTGTGGTCTCAGCTACTTGGGAGGCTGAGGTGGGAGGATCACTTAAGCCTGGGAGGTCAAGGCTGCAGTGAACCATGATCATGCCACTGCACTCCAGCCTGGATGACAGAGCAAGACCCTGTCTCAAAAAAAAAAAAAAAAAAAAAAAGCATTGACAAGAACATGAAGAAATTAGAACCCTTGTGCACTACGAGAATGTACACTGGTAAAGACGCTATAGACAACAGTATGACAGTTCCTCAAAAAAAAATTCAATAGAATTACCCTAGGCTTCAGCAATTCCACTTCTGGGTATACGCCCAAAATATTGAAAGCAAGGTCTCGAAGAGATTCCAAACAGCAACCCAAACAGATGAATGGATAAGTAAAATGTAATATGTATGTACAATGAAATATTATTCAGCATTAAAAAGGAAGAAAATTCCCACATGCTACAACATGGATGAACTTTGAGGACATTCTGCTAAGTGAAATAAGCCAATAGAAAAAGACAAATACCATATGATTCCACTTATATAAGTACTTAGAACAGTCAAAGTCATGGAGACAGAAAGTAGAACGGTGGCTGCCAGAAGCTGGAGGAGGGGGTAACGAGTTGTTGTTCGATGGATATAGTTTCAGTTTTACAAATTGAAAAGAGTTCTGCTGGGTGCAATGGCTCATGCCTGTAATCCCAGCACTTTGAGACTAAGGTGGACGAACCACTTGAGGCCACGAGTTCGAGACCAGCCCGGTCAACGTGGCAAAACCCTATCTCTACCCAAAATACAAAAACTAGCCAGGTGTGGTGGCAGGGGGCCTGTAATCCCAGCTACTCAGGAGGCTGGGAAAGAACTGCTTGAACCCAGGAGGCAAAGGCTGCTGTGAGCTGAGATTGCCCTACGCTACTCCAGCCTGGGGAAGAGTGATACTTTGTCTCAAAAAACAAAAACAAAAAAAACAAGATGAAAAAAGTTCTGAAGACTGGTTTCTCAGCAATGTGAATGTATTTAAGACTACTGAACTGTACATGTAAAAATGGTTAAGATTATAAATTTTATGTTACACACACACACAAAAAGGTAGAACTGGCAGTAGATTCTCAACAGAGACCCCATTGGCATGTAGAGCTATCCCTGCACACTGCAGAAATGTTTAGTATCCCTGTTTCTCTCTCAATAAATGCAGAATGCCTTCTGGCTAGTGTCACAAAACACCGTAAAATAAAACAGCTCCACACACTTCCAAATGCTCCCTTGATGAGTAGGAGACTGGGGTGGATGGCAGCACCAGCCCCAAGCAAGTACCCATGGATGAGGAAGGCTACAGGTGGAGTGGAAACAGTCCAGGCAAAGGAGGGAAGCTGCTCCTGCTCCATATCTTCAATTCCGGAAATATCCCATGGCCTCTGCACACACACAGAATCTTCTTGCCTACCCAAAGGGGCACCACCTAGTTCATTTCTTTTCTCCCTTCCAGTCTCAGCTCAACCATCCCTTCTGAGGGAAGACTTCCCTGACTCCTTCACCTCCTGATTAGGTCAATTATCCTGTATTCTGTGCTCAAAGAGCACAATGTACCTCACCTTCATAGCACATATGCAGATTTTTACACATATTTGTGAATGTCAGTCTTCCTTACTGGAATAAAAGTTCTATGAAAAACAAAATGGGTGAAAGATCTGAATAGACATTTTTCCAAAGAAGACATACAAATGGCCCATAAGCACATGACAAGATGCTCAACATCATTAGTCACCAGGGAAAATCAAATCGAAACACAATGAGATCCCACTTCACACCCAAGAAGTGGTAAATCAAAAAAAGATATGACAAGAGCTGGTGAGTATGTCGAGCAATTGGAACCCTCATACATTGTTGGTGGGACTGTAAACTGGTGCAGCCACTTTGGAAAACAGTCTGGCAGTTTCTCAAAAGGTGAGATACAGAGTTACCATATGACTCAGCAATTCCACTCCTAGGTATATAACCAAGAGAAATAAAAACATATTTTCACACAAAAACCTGTACACAAATGTTTATAGCAGCATTATTCATAATAGCCCCAAGTGGAAACAACCCAGACGTTCATCAACCGATAAATGGGTAAATAAATGTGGTATATCCACATAATAGAATATTATTTGGTCATACAAAGAAATGAAGTACTGGTATATGCTACAGCTTGGATGAACTTTGAAGACATTATTCCATGTAAAAGAAGCTCATCACAAAAGGCATGTATAGCATGATTCCAGAATTCAGAACAGGCAAATCTATAGAGACACTAAGTAAATGACTGGTTGCCTAGCACTGGGAGTTTTGGGAGAATTAGAGAGCAACAGTTATAGGGTATGGGGTTTCTTTTGGGGGTGATAAAAATATTCTAATACTGGGGGCTGGGAGCAGTGGCTCACGCCTGTAATCCCAGCACTTTGGGATGCCGAGGCGGTGGATCACGAGGTCAAGAAATCGAGACCATCCTGGTCAACATGGTGAAACTCTGTCTCTACTAAAAATACAAAAAATTAGCTGGGCATGGTGGCGCGTGCCTGTAATCCCAGCTACTCAGGAGGCTGAGGCAGGAGAATTGCCTGAACCCAGGAGGCGGAGGTTGCGGTGAGCCGAGATCGTGCCATTGCACTCCAGCCTGGGTAACAAGAGTGAAACTCCGTCTCAAAAAAAAAAAAAAGTCCTAATACTGATTATGATGATGTTTGCACAACTCTGCAAATATGCTAAACCACTAAATAGTACCCTTTAAGTGGGTAAATTATATGTTAGGTGAATTACATGATGTGAATTATATATCAATAAAGCTATTATCAAAAAGTTTCTATAATTAAAAAGAGAAACAGGCCGGGCACAGTGGCTCACACCTGTAATCCCAGCACTTTGGGAGGCTGAGGATGGTAAATCACCTGAGGTCGGGAGTTCAAGACCAGCCTGACCAACATGGAGAAACCCTGTCTCTATTAAAAATACAAAATTAGCTGGGCATGGTGGCACATGCCAGTAATCCCAGCTACTCAGGAGGCTGAGGCAAGAGTATCGCTTGAACCCAGGAGGCAGAGGTTGCAGTGAGCCAAGATGACACCATTGCACTCTATCCTGGGTAACAAGAGCGAAACTCCATCTCAAAAAATAAAATAAATAAAATAAAATAAAAAGAGAAACATCACTATTCTAATTGCTGTCCTTAGTGCTACTCAGAGGTAACATCCATATATCAATAAATATATGCTGTTTTCTCTTTTTGTTTTGTTTGAAATGGAGTCTCACTTTATCATGCAGGCTAGAGTGCAGTGGCACAATGTCAGCTTGCTGCAACCTCCACCTCCCGGGTTCAAGCGATTCTCCTGCCTCAGCCCCCTGAGTAGCTGAGACTACAGGCATGCGCCACCACACCAGTTAACTTTTGTATTTATAGTAGAGATGGGGTTTCACCATATTGGCCAGGCTGGTCTCGAACTCCTGACCTCATGATCTGTCCTCCTCAGCCTCCCAAAGTGCTGGGATTACAGGTATGAGCCACCATGCCCAGCCTATACTGTTCTAAATAACAAAAATGTGCTCATAATGTCCATTCTATACTACAATTTGCAATATATATTTAATATATATAGTGGAGATACTTTCATGTTAGTATATATATTCTTACCTTATTCTTTTAAATGGTTACCCAGTACTCTAATAATAGTAATAAATAATAATAACAAAGGGCCAGGCGCAGTGGCTCACGCCTATAATCTCAACACTTTGGGAGGCTGACGATGGCAGATCATGAGGTCAGGAGATCGAGACTATCCTGGCCAACATGGTGAAACCCCGTCTCTACTAAAAATACAAAAATTAGCTGGGTGTGGTGGTGCATGCCTGTAGTCCCAGCTATTCAGGAGGTTAAGTCAGAAGAATCACTTGAACCTGGGAGGCAGAGATTGCGGTGAGCCAAGATCACACCACTGCACTCTGGCCTGGCAACAAGTGAGACTCCATCTCAAAAATAAATAAATAAATAATAATAACAACAGCAATACCAGCAGCTTGTATTTATACAGTCCAGCTAAATGCCAGGCACTCTTCTAAGTCTTTACATATACTAATTCATTCAATCCTTACAGTAACCGTATGTGGCAAGTTCTATATTCTATCCATTTTACAGAGGAAGGAACTGAGACACACAGATATACCATAATTTATTTTGTCTACTAATGGTCATTTAAATGTTTTTTTAAAAACATTTATGGCCAGGCACGGTGGCTCACACATGTAATCCCAGCACTTTGGGAGGCAAAGCGGTGGACTGTTTGTGGTCAGGAGTTCAAGACCAGCCTGGCCAACATGGTGAAACCCTGTCTCTACTAAAAATACAAAAATTAGCCAGGTGTGGTGATGCACACCTGTAATCTCAGGTACTCAGAAGGCTGAGGCACGAGAATCGCTGGACCCCAGAAGGCAGAAGTTGCAGTGAGCCGAGACTGTGCCACTGCACTCCAGCCTGGGCGACAGAGCAAGACACTGTCTCAAAAAAGAATAAGAAGTTTACATTTATATTTAAACATAAACATTTACCGTTTGTTCCAGGAAATATTCTCATGTACAGAATTCCACACACTTGTGATGATGATTTATAACATAAATTCTTAGCAGTGGAACTCTGAATCAGAAAGATGCATCTAAAATTGTCGGCTGGGCATGGCAGCTCATGCCTGTAATCTCTGCACTGTGAGAGGACAAGGCAAGTGATCGATTGAGCCCAGGAGTTTGAGAGGAGCCTGGGCAATATGGTGAAACCCCATCTTTACCAAAAAATACAAAAATTAGCTGGGTGTGGTGGTGGGTGCCTGTAATCCCAGCTACTTGGGAGGCTGAGGTGGGAGGATTGCTTGAGCCCAGGAGGGGTAGGTTGCAGTGAGCCGAGATCACATCACTGCACTCCAGCCTGGATAACAGTTAGACTTAGCCTCAAAAAAAATTTAAAAATAAAAAATGTTTAAAATATTTAAACATTTTTTGGAAATGTTTAAAAATAAAAATAAAATTGTATAGACGATGCCAAAATGCCCTCCAAGGTGGCTATAGCAGTTACATACCCCTCAAAGTGGAAGAGAGTGCTGGTGTCCCCTCATCCCCACTACTCACAGCCTTTACCAGTTCCCCTCCCCTCCTCAGCCTCTCCCTGCACAGACCCTTGCAGCCTACAGGAACCTTCCACATTACACTGCAGGCCCCCAGCACCCTCCCTGTGGTGCTGCCTGGGACTTGCTCCTTGACTCAGTCCTGCCTCCCAGAATCCAACTAGTCCTAGGTGTCTGGGCAGAGCCCCAGAAAGCAACATAGTGACCTCACCCCCAAGCTCCCCACGGTCACTTCAGCCTACAGGGGAGATGGGAATGGAGATGAGGAGAGGGATGAAGGGTGCCTTGAGCAGGGAGAGCACAAATAACCCTCCAAGAAGGTTGGAGGCTCCACCACCCCAGCGACCCTCACTCACTCACCTCAGCCTCGGCCATACTAATCTGCCTCTCCAGATCCTCGGGGACCATTCTCCCTCTGAAAAAAAAAAATGGAGAGGGTAGAGCAGGGACAGGTTCTCTGAGGAACGGAGGGTAAGATGAGGTTAGCAGCGCAGAGATGACAGTCCTTGTTTTTCCTTCAGGGGGTGAAACAGATCTCAGGGCAGAGGTAGGAGATGTTGGCAGGCTCTGGGAGACAGGAACAGTAATTCTACTGAATAGTGAGGGGAGACAGGTTCACCAGCGATAAGGGCTTGATGCCAGAGCATTCTGGCAGCAGGAAAGTACACTGTGCCAAGGTGGGTCACAGTCATGTGGGCAGAAGGACCTTCACCTCTCATCAGCCTTGACCACTCGGACACTGTCAGTGCCAAGTCCCAGAAACGCAGCTCCCTTCTGGATGGAGTAGTGACACTGCGGGGGAAGACAGAGGGCAGGTTAGCACAACTTGATGGGGGTGGGGAGAAAAGGTAAAAGTCAAGTATGAGCTGCAACAGATGGGATCCTGTAGACTAGGGCTTCTCAAATGTTAGTGTGCATACGAATCATCTGGGTGTCTGGTTAAAATGCAGATTCAAGTCCACTAGGTCTGGGGTCTGGGGTGGGGCCTGAGATTCGGCTTTTTTTTTTTTTTTTTTTTGGAGACAGAGTCTTCCTCTGTCTCCCAGGCTGGAGTGCAGTAGCACAATCTCGACTCACTGCAACCGCCACCTCCCAGGCTCAAGCAATTCTCGTGCCTCAGCCTCCTAAGAAGCTAGGACTACAGGCACCCACCACCATACCCAGCTGATTTTTTTGTATTTTAGTAGAGACAGGATTTCACCATGTTTCCCAGGGTGATCTCAAACTTCTGAGCACAGGCAATCCACCCACCTTGGTCTCTTAAAGTGCTGGGATTACAGGCATAAGTCATTGCACCTGGCCAGATTCTGCATTTCTAACAAGCCCCAGGTGGTACCAATGCTGCTGGTCCACAGACCACACTCTTGAGTAGATGGAGTATGGACTGCATCCACTGCACTCACGGTCCCTCCTCTGCCCCCAAACTGAAGGCAATGTGAGCAGGAGCAGTCACTTGGCCTCCTTGATTGGAAGGAAGCACATCTGCCTGGGAGCAGCCTGGCCTTGGAGGATGTGGGGAGGGTAGCGAGAAGACCTGGAAGGTCTCTACTTAGCTGGCTGGAGATTAGAATCAGGAGCCCAAGGTTGGGCCTGTGCCTCTTCCCCACCTCCTTCGATGTGAATAGGGCCAGGGGTGGCAGTGTGCGGAGGCCCCTCTGCTTGCAATCCGGGTAGCGCTGATAACGGGCCAGATTTACAGCATACATGTTGGAGATGGAACCACCTGTCACAGGGAGGGGTGGTGGCAAGGGAAAGGGGCAGTGGATCAAGACTGAAGCTTGCCTCCCCTTCCCTTTCCACCAGAAGAGCTCATCAAAGAAGCAGTTATGACTGGCTCCCAGCCCACAATTCCCAGGATCACGCCATCCCAGGATCAGCAGATCCTCTTGACCACACCCCTCTACACCCAGTGCTGCCCCCAAGAGACAGCCTCTGTCCAGAGACAGCAGGCACTAGACCAGTGAAAGGGTGACAAACACGAGCATGAAGGGACTGGGCAGCCTCCTCCCTGGCCTGGTCTGGGCCCAGCTGGAGAGGAATCAAAGAGGAATCATCCCTCCCTGACAGAGCAAGAGAATAGTTGGGGAGGAGAAACCCATAAAAAGGCCAAAGAAAGGTCCCCCTCCTTCTCACAAACCAGGGCAGAAGATTCCATCCCCAGAGCTCCAGCCCACTAGGGCCCGCAGTTTACTCAGCACCTCCTCTTCCATGAGCACAAACACAGGGGCGATTTCATACGTGTACCTGCCAGGAGAGAGAATGACGAGAAAGGACAGATGGGGAGAGGCTGCCCAGACGGGCCCTTAAACTGCACAGGAGTCACAGAAAGGAAGTGATGAGAATGAGCGAAGGAAGAGTCCAAAGAGAACAAGTTGGTGACAAAACTAGGGGAGCAAGAAAGAAAAAACAGGGATCAGGAGGCCTGAGGAAGTTTGGAGAAAGGGGGTCCAAAGAATATGAGGAAAAACTCTCTGCTGACAGGGATTCCCAGAAACAGTAGAGAGGGAGCAGAACCATTCTCTTCCCCTACCCTCAGGCACCTCTCCAGCAAACCTAAATCCTTTGTGGGCTGGTGGAAGGGCCTTGGGATGCTCACTGGCTGGTGTTGAGGCTCTCAGTGATAATGCGCCCAGCCAGAGCATGGGGATCCAACCCTGAAAAGAGCTGGTTGAAGAACCGAGGGTGACCTGGAGAAGAGGAGCAGGGCAGGGAGCTCAGAGTGGAGCTCAGGGCAAACTCCCCAGTCTCCTCACAGAAGCCAGGACCCACCGGTCTTGACACTGTAGTGAATCACAGCCCGGCAATGCTCCAGGATCTTCTCCTGCGACTCCCCCTGGCTCCGCAGCTCCAAATCCAGCAGCTGCTTCAGCTCCTCAGGCTCCTTCCACTCACAGACCTAAGAGGAGAGCCGAGGATGCTGGGGGCCTGGGATGCCTGTGGACTGGGTGTCAAATCACACCTCCACAGACACGAGACACGGCCAACCTGCACTAACAACAACTTCAGGATGTTTTCAAAGCAAAACCATGAAAATGAACAAGGGTAGAGAACACAGTAAGACCCAGTATGTAATAAATCCCTGAGGTAGCCAGCGGGACAGGGATGAATTCTGGGGAGAAGCTTATCAAAGGAGGAAAGTTCTGAGCCAGATTTGGAAAGAGTACAAGAAGTCTTGATGGGAAGGAGGAGGAGGAAAAGACTTACCTTCTCAGAGGCATTGGTTCCTTTCTGAATGGCCTCATCCACAACAATCCCAAACACGGCCTGGAGCAAGGCTTCCACAGCCACAGGGTCCCCAGCATGGGAGGAGAGTGCTTCTGAGTCAGCCATCAGGATCTGTGGCACAGCAGATTCATTCCCTACTCAGCCTGGTACCCTACCCAGACCTACCCAGCAGGAGCCTCCTCCCCAAATGGGCCTGAGGTCCGAGTCCTGCAGCTCAGTCTCAGCCTCCAGTGCACAGACAAGGGCAAGTAAGAGTGCCCAGGGAGAAAGCCAGGGGGAACAGGTGGGAGAGAAAAGGCAGTCAATGCTGAGCAGTGGACTCTAGTGGCCATTTCCACCTGAGGCAGAAACAAGCAGCTTACCTTTCTGCTCAGGAGAGCCAGAGGCAGGGTGCACAGGTAGCTCCTCAGAATGGTAGGACCAAGACGGCAGAAGGAGTGGGGTGAAAACAGGAGTCACATGGCCATGACATAATTCTCATGACCTTTGCCCTAAACAGAACTTTGACAGATTTGGGATAGGGACAGCAGGGTGAGGTGACCCTCCCTGAATAATCATTAGCTGACAGAAGGAGATGGGAAATGAGATGAAAGGCAAAACTCGTGGTACATTAACCCCAGAGAGGCGAGAAGCAGAGGATCAGTGCAGAAGAGGGGACTCGCACTGTGCATCCCAGGGCCCAATATGGGGGTATCTAGAGGGCAGACAAGAGCCCAAGAAACTGTCACAGGTGACCCTGGAGACTGAGGGAGAGGGTACCTAAGAAGCAGAGACGTAAAATCCTTTTTTTTTTTTTTTGAGATGGAGTCTTGCTCTGCTACCCAGGCCAGAGTGCAATGGCATGATCTCAGCTCACTGCAACCTCTGCCTCCTAGGCTCAAGCAATTCTCCTGCCTCAGCCTCCCGAGTAGCTGGGACTACAGGCATCCACCACCA
The DNA here is from genome assembly GCF_030222135.1 of Aotus nancymaae. Lineage (NCBI taxonomy): Eukaryota > Metazoa > Chordata > Mammalia > Primates > Aotidae > Aotus > Aotus nancymaae. The sequence continues at coordinate 36,935,280 of NW_026988428.1, forward strand.
TGCCCAACTAATTTTTGTATTTTTAGTAGAGACGGGGTTTCACCATGTTGGCCAGACTGGTCTCAAACTCCTAACCTCAGGTGATCCACAGACCTCAGCCTCCCAAAGTGCTAGGATTACAGGCATGAGAGCCTAGCCGACATAAAATCCTTTAGGCATAACTCAAGATGGGTTAAAAAAAAAATCCTTTAGGCAAGCCTTATAGGCCAACCTCTTTTGCATCCCAACCCCCAGAATCTTTTCAGAACTGCCCTGCTTTCTAAAGCCTTCACCTAGAGCAGGAAGGAAAGGGGTTATACTGAGGAAGCATCTGCTAAACAAATATGATCCTGTGCCTTCTGGGCTGGGAGTCCTGTTTGTAGTGAGCACCAACTGTGTTCGCCCCATGGTGCTGGGGACTGAGAAAGGCCCCTCTCCCCACTGGAAGGACACAGACACACGAGCAACAGTTACAGACTAGGGCATAGCTGGATGCTGACCCTAGGTATCCTCGGAATTCAGGAAAGGAGGAGATTGATGGAGGCTGAAGGCTGAGAAAGATCTACAGTGGAACTGGAGCTGAATCCTGAGAGAAGGCAGGAGAAATGGGGTGGGTGACAGGGAGGAAGAGAGGCATTCAGGGATAAGAGGAGACAAGCCATGAGCTTACAGCACAAATGAGCAGGGCCTATCCTGAGGTCAGTGGTGGCACCAGGCTGGCAGGAGCATGGGAGTGAAGGCAGGGTGTGCAGAGCTTCGTGAGCACATGAGGAGTCATGAGTGTCAGCCAGGCCAAGGAATCAACATTTTATCCTGCAGAAAATGGGAAGTCGCTGAAAGACTGTGTGGCAAGCAATAATGCAGTGCGATGGATGCTCTCAGAAGACTAATTTATAGTAGTAGGATGAAGGAGAATGAACAGGCTCTTGAAGTAAATGAAGCAAGAGGCAATCCACACTTGAATAAGAGAGATGCTGGTAGAAAAAGACAGAAGAACCTGCAGGCATGCTCATTCCCTGTATTATACTGAATTCAACATTTAGGGGCGCTATGCTGCAAGAGAAGGAAGACTCAAAGATGACCCTGGGATTTCAAGCCTGGGAGACTGGAAAAATGATAGCACCCCTCAAAGAAACAGGGATACAGAAAGGGGAAACTGGATAGAAATAAAGTGCTTATTGCTTGGAAAGACTCATCCGAGTGGAAGGAAGTCTTCTGGAACTACAGATACTCCTATGGGAGGGGGTCAGGCCCACAGCTCTGATGAGATGCTGGAATGGAAAGCAGGTTTGAGAGTCAGGGTATAGCTGAAGCCTTGTGATGGGCTCCATTCCTCAAAGGAGAGAACATTCAGAGAGATGGGTGGGAGGAGGGATTAAACACTGAGGCCTTGGGGACCTCCCAAATGACAGGGCAAGATCAAGAAAATCTGGAAAGGGAGCAACCATCCTCAAAATGGGCTGGTCTAATATAATCGACTACCAACAGCCACTAGACCTCACACCGCAGTCATGCACCACAAAACGACGTTTCAGTCAGTGATGGATTATTTTCCACGGTGATCCCATACAGACTATAATGAAGCTGGAAACTCTCCTAGTGACATCGCAGCTGTCACAACACCATGGGAAAATGCCTGACTCACTGGTTTGTGTTGATGCTGGTGTAAACAAACCTACTGTGCTGCCAGCCATATAAAAGTCTGACACATAAAATTACATACAGTACGTAATACTTGATAAGAATTATAAACAACTATGTTACTGGCTTATATATTAACTATAGTTATCATTATTTTTTAAAAACGGTAACTGTAAAACCTGAGGCAGGTCCTTCAGGAGGTATTCCAGAAGAAGGCATTGTTATCTTAGGAGACCACGGCTCCATTCGTGTTATTGCCCCCGAGGGTGTAGAGGTGGAAGACAGTGATACCGAAGACCTTGACCCTGTGTAGGCCTAGGTTAATGTGTGTATTTGTGTCTTCGTTTTTAACAAGAAAGTTTTAAAAGTAAAAGAAAAAAATTAAAAATAGAAAAAGCTTGGTCAGGTGTAGTGGCTCATTCCTGTAATCCTAGCACTTCGAGAGGCCAAGGCAGGAGGATTGCTTGAGCCTAGAGTTCAAGATCAGCCTAAGCAACATAGGAAGACCCCATCTCAACAAAAAATTTTAAAAATCAGCAGGGCATGGTGGCACACAACTGTGGTCCTGGATACTCAAGAGGCAGAGGCGGTCACTTGAACCCAGGAGGTCAAGGCTGCAGGGAGCTATGATCATGCCACCATACTCCAGCCTGGGCAACAGAGCAAGACTGTCTCAAAAAAAAAAAAAAAAAGGCCAGGTATGATGGCTCACACCCAGTACTTTGGGAGGCCAAGGAGGGCAGATCACCTGAGGTCAGGAGTCCGAGACCAGCCTGGCCAACATAGTGAAACCCCATCTCTACTAAAAATACAAAAATTAGCTTGGCGTGGTGGTGGGTGCCTGTAATCCCAGATACTCAGGAGGCTGAGGCAGGAGAATCACTTGAGTCTTGGAGGCGGAGGTTGCAATGAGCAGAGATCGTGCCACTGCACTCCAGCATGGGCAACAAGACTCCATCTCAAAAATAATAACAATTGTCGACACTGAAAGATATTTTACATAAAAATACAGACTTACAGCTCCTTGTGAAAAAAAAATCAGAGGACCTGATAACCTAATAAGACCTGACTTTTAAAATATGAACAATCAGCTATCTGAAAGATATTTTACACAAAAATACAGACTTCCAGCTCCTTGTGAAAAAAAAAATCAGAAGACCCGATAACTTAATAAGACCTGACTTTTAAAATATGAACAATCAGCTACAGTTGGAGCTGCCCTTTTATTATTATAGTTTTGTATTTCTTTTCCATTTTTAAATTAAGCAATATATTCACATAGTTCAAAGCACATAAAAAGATTAATATGGCAAAAAACTTAGCTAGGTGTGGGGGCACACACCTGTAGTCTCAGCCACTTGGGAGGGAGGCTGAGACAGGAGGATCACTTGAGCACAGGCGTTCGAGGCTGCAATGAGCCAGGATTGTACCACTGCACTTCAGCCTGGATGACAGAGCACAACTGTGTCTCAAAAAAAAAAACAACAAAACAGGCTGGGCATGGTGGCTCACGCCTATAATCCTAACACTTTGGGAGGTGAAGGCGGGCAGATCACCTGAGGTCAGGAGTTCAAGACCAGCCTGGCCAACATGGAGAAACCCTATCTCTACTAAAAATACAAAAAAATAGGCCAGGCATGGTGGCTCATGCCTGTAATCCCAGCACTTTGGGACACCTAGGCAGGTGGATCACCTTTAGTCGGGAGCTCGAGACCAGCCTGACCAACATGGAGAAACCCCATCTCTACTAAAAATACAAAGTTACCCAGGCCTGGTGGCACATGTCTGTAATACCAGCTATTCAGGAGGCTGAGGCAGGAGGATCACTTGAACTCGGGAAGTGGAGGTTGTGGGTGATCCAAGATTGCACCACTGCACTCCAGGCTGGGCAACAAGAGCGAAACTTCTCAAAAAAAAAAAAAAAAAAATTAGCCAGGCCTGGTGGCAGGTGCCTGTAATCCCGGCTACTCATGTGGCTGAGTCATGAGAATCACTTGAACCTGAGAGGTAGAGGTTGCAGTGAGCCAAGAGCATGCTACTACACTCCAGCCTGGGGGATAGAGTGAGGCTCTGTCTCCAAAAAAAAAAATTTAAAAAAAGGAATCTAATTTCCATCCCATTCCATATGCCCTATTCCCACTCCCACAGGTAATCATTTTTATTAGTTTATTGGGTATCCTTTCAGAGTTTTTAATACAAATAACTAACAAATGTGTATGTATATTCACATTTTCTGCACATAAAAGATAATTATTTGCACATAAAAGATAATATATGATTACTCTAATTATTGCACTTTCTTAGTTAACAATATAGGGATGATCTTTTCATATCAGCACATTTAAAATTTCCTCACTTTTTAAAAAATATAGTTTTATTGCCGGGCGCGGTGGCTCACGCCTGTAATCCCAGCACTTTGGGAGGCCAAGGCGGGTGGATCACGAGTTCAAGAGATCGAGACCATCCTGGTCAACATGCTGAAACCCCATCTCTACTAAAAATACAAAAAATTAGCTGAGCACAGTGGCACATGCCTGTAATCCCAGCTACTCAGGAGGCTGAGGCAGGAGAATTGCCTGAACCCAGGAGGCAGAGGTTGCAGTGAGCCGAGATCGCGCCATTACACTCCAGCCTGGGTAACAAGAGCGAAACTCCGTCTCAAAAAGAAAAAAAAAAATATATATATATATATATATATATAGTTTTATTGAGATATAATTTACATACCACAAGACATACCCCTTTAAAGTGTACAATTAAGTTGCCAGGCACGGTGGCTCACACCTGTAATCCTAGCACTTTGAGAGGCCAAGGCAGGTGGATCACTTGAGGTCAGGAGTTTGAGACAAACCTGGCCAACTTGGTGAAACCGTCTCTATTAAAAACACATACATTAGCCAAGCGTGGTGGTGCATGCCTGTAATCCGCAGGAGAATCACTTGAACCCAGGTGGCGGAGGCTGCAGTGAGTTGAGATCGTGCCACTGCACTCCAGCCTGGGCAACAGAGCAAGATTCTGTCTCAAAATATAAACATTTAAAAAAATAAAGTGTACAATTAAGTGGTTTTTCATAAATTCACAAAGTTGTTGCAACCATCATCACTCTCTCACTCCAGAACATTTTCATCACCCAAAAAAAAAAACTCAGTAGCAGTCATTTCCCATTCTCCCCTTCCCCGACCCCTGGCAACTACTAATCTATTTTGTTTTTCTATAGATTTGTCTAGTCTGGCCATTTCATATAAAAGGGATCATATAATATGTGGTTTTCTGTGACTGGTTTCTTTTGCTTAGCATAATGCCTTTAAGGTTCATCCAAGTTGTGGCATGTACCAGTATTTCTTTGTATGGCCAAATAATATCTCATTGTATGGATATACCACACTTTATCTATCCATTTATCAGTTGATGGATATTTGAGTTATTTCCACTTTTGGGCTATTATGCATAATGCTGCTATGAACATCTGTGTACAAGTTTTTACGTGAATATGTTTTCAATTTTCTTGGGTGTATACTTAGTAGTGTGGAATTGCTGAGTAACAGAGTAACGATGTTAAACCCTTTGAGGAACTGCCAAACTGTTTTCCATAGTGACTGCACCATTTTACATTCCCACCAGCGGTGTATAAGGGTTCCAGTTTTTCCACATCCTTGCCAACACTTATTATTGTCTTTGTTATCATAGATAGCTGCATTTTTAATTTTCATAGGGATTGCCTATATCCACAAAGGTTGTATCAATGTATGAAAGGCCCTGCATCCTCAGCCTCAGCCTCAGCCTCAGCAAGAGTATGCTATCAGACTTTTGAAACTGGGGACTAAAAAATGGTATCTCAGGGTTTTAATTTAGTTGAATGCCTGTATTAGTCCATTTTGCTATATTAACAAATGGCTTCAGAATCCCACTGGCTTATAACAACAGAGGTTTATCTCTCTTTCATGGCTTACATTGGTAGTGGTGCTGGCTACAGCTCTGCTTCATGTGCCTTTATTCCAAGACCCAGTCTGAAGTAACTGCCCTCATTTGGGACATATTGTTTTAATGGCAGGGGAAAAGAACAAAAGGCAGAGAAAATCACACCCTCACTCTTAAAACTGCTGCTCAGACCTGGCATATGGCATATCTGCTCATACCCACTTGACCAAAACCACATGGTCAAGCCCTAGGGCAGTGGGATAGGGATGTATATTCCTCCCACAGAGGGCACTGTGAAGTCCATAGCAATGGGGGAAAATGTAAATTTCCCTTACAAGATCATTAGGTGCTGGCCCATAGTAGGGTTATTCGTTGTTGTTGTTTGAGATGGAGTCTCACTCTGCCACCTAGGCTGTGCAGTGGTGCAATCTTGGCTCACTGCGACCTCCACCTCCCAGGTTCAAGCAGTTCTCATGCCTCAGCCTCCCGAGTAACTGGGATTATAGGCATGTGAAACCACGCCCGGCTAACTTTTGTATTTTCAATAGAGACAGGGTTTCACCATGTTGGCCAGACTGGTCTCAAACTCCTGAGCTCAAGTGATCCACCACCTTGGCCTCCCAAAGGGCTGGGATTACAGGTGTGAGTCACAGTGCCCGGCCCCACAGTAGGGTTTTGTATTGACTCACCTCAGCCTGCACTGCCCTCCTCCCTCATTTACAGATTTCTGAGTACGAACCACTGATATAAAAGCTTCCTCTCCTTCTCTCTCAGGGATGCCCTCTCGATTATCCCCTCTCATTTTTCAACTCTGCATCCTACCTCTTTCTCACAGCATTTTACATTGTTCAAACCTCACAACATACCCGCCTCCAACCAACTCCCCTTCACAGCCAACCTTCTTCAAAGAGTTATCTCCATGCAGCTTCCACCTTCAAGGTCACCAGTAATTTCCCTGCCTCCACATCCAATGGACAAATCTCATCTTTGTCCTGTTTGGCCCCTCCGGAGCCATCCAACATACTTCACCACTGCATCTTAAGACATTTTCTTTCCCTGGCTTCCACATTACTACTCTGGTTTGCCCCCTCTCTCTGGCCATTTCTAGTTTCCCATGCATTTTCACCTTCCTCTGGCCCTCCTCTAAATGCTCAAGTTCCTCACGGTTCTGTCCCAGGGCCTCTTTCCTCTGTATCTGTACCAGTTCCTGGACAATCTCATCCATGCCCAGCGCTATCTGCTGGTGACCCCTCCTTCCGAGACCTCTCCTGAGCTCCAGATCCCTGATGCCACCTGCCTGACCTGAAATTCCCATAGGCACTTCACACTCTGCAAATGAGCTCCTTATCAGCTCTCTGAAATCTGCTCTTCTGCTTGGGTTCCCCAGCTTGGTGAATGGCACAATCTTCTACTGGTTGCTCGAACTAGAGATTTTAACTGATCCTAAACTGATTTTTCCCTTTTTATTTTTATTATTTTTTTGAGACAGAGTTTCACTCTTGTTGCCTAGGCTGGAGTGCAATGGCGTGATCTAGGCTTACCACAACCTCCACCTCTTGGGTTCAAGCAATTCTCCTGCCTTAGCCTCCCAAGTAGCTGGGATTACAGGCATGTGCTGCCACACCCAGCTAATTTTGTATTTTTAGTAGAAACGAGGTTTCTCCATGTTGGTCAGGCTGGTCTTGAACTGCTGACCTCAGGTGATTCACCCACCTCGGCCTCCCAAAGAGCTGGGATTACAGGCGTGAGCCACTGCGCCCAGCTCTCCATTTTATTTTTTAAATTATTTTATTTTTTTTAGAGACAAGGTCTCTCTCATTCTGTAATCTAGGCTGAAGTGCAGTGGCACGATCTTGGATCACTGCAGCCTCAAGCTCCTGGCCTCACACAATTCTCCCTCCTCAGCCTCCCACCTGGGATTATAGGCATGAGCCACCATGCCAGGCCTTTTTATTTAATCTTTTTATTTAAACTTCAAAGGCTGTTACATTTTCTCTCTCTTCTCCAACACAACACTAAAACCTATCTATCAACACAACACTAACACTTGGATAAAGCTTCACTTGTTTCCTCTGAGGTATGTTGTAATTTTTTTCCTTAAAAATATAGCACTTTAGAGCTGGGTGCAGTGGCTTACGCCTGTAATCCCAACACTTTGGAAGTCCGAGGCGGGCAGATCACAAGGTCAGGAGTTTGAGACCAGCCTGGCCCAATATGATGAAACCCCATCTCTACCAAAAATATAAAAAATTAGACAAGCACAGTGGCACGTGCCTGTTGTCCCAGTTACTCAAGAGGCTGAGGCAGGAGACTCGCTAGAACCTGGGAGGCAGAGGTTGCAGTGAGCGGAGATTGCACCACTGCACTCCAGCCTGGGGACAGAACGAGATTCCATCTAAAAAAAAAAAAAAAATTAGCTGTGCATAGTGGCACTGCCTGTGGTTCCAGCTACTCCAGGGGCTGTGTGGGAGGATCACTTCAGCCTTGGGAAACAGGAGGCAGAGGTTGCAGTGAGCTGAGATCTCACACCACTGCACTGCACTTCAGCCTGGGTGACAGAACCATACCCCGCCTTTTTTTTTTTTTTTTTTAATATTTAGTCGAGGTTTCACCATATTGCCCAGGGTGGTCTTGAACTCCTGACCTCAGGTGATCCGCCCGCTTCAGCCTTCCAAAGTGCTGAGATTACAGGCGTGAGCCACCGCGTCCCAAACCCTGTCTTAAAAAATAAACAAATAAAAATTTTAAAAAACCAGTACTTTAAAGGAAAAGTGGTAGCTTTACAGTGAGGAAACCTGGTGGACGCTACCTTGCCCAAGTAATCATCACCAATAAGGGGACAGGCTGACATCATGGGCTTCCTGATATGAAACACTCAACATCCCCTATGTAATATTTCTATCAAAAATGGAGAACCCAAATCTAATTGTGACACAAAAATATATTTAAATTGAGGGTCATTCTATAAAATACCTACCCTGTACTCTTCAAAAATGTCAGTGTCATGAAAATTAAAGGGAAGATGAGGAACTGTTCCAGATTGAAGGAGACTAGAGGTATTACAACCAAAAGGAATTTGTAATCTTAGACTGGCTCCCGGATAAGGAAGAAAAATTTCTGCTATAAAGAATATTACTGGGGCCAGGTGCGGTCGCTCATGCCTAGAGTGAGGCTGAGGCAAGGCAGATCGCTTGAGGTCAGGAGTTCAAGACCAGCCTGGCCAACATGGTGAAACCTCATCTCTACTAAAAATACAAAAATCAGCAGGGCATGGTGGCAGGTGCCTATAATCCCAGCTACTTGGGAGGCTGAAGCAGGAGAATCACTTGAACCCAGGAAGCAGAGGTTGCAGTGAGCCAACATCATACCACTGTACTCCAGCCTGGGCATCACAGCAAGACTCTGTCTCAAGAAAAAAAATAACATTATTGGTACAACTGGTAAAATCTGACTATGGATGATATCATAAATGTTAGTATTCTACCAGTGTTAAATTTCCTGAATTTGATAACTGTATTGTGGTTACATAAGAGAATGTTCTTATTCTTAGAAAACATGCTAAAGGAGCATAATGTCTTCTTTTTTCTTTTTGAGATGGAGTCTCACTCTGTCACCCAGGCTGGAGTGCAGTGGTACGATCTCAGCTCACTGCAACCTCTGCCTCCTGCGTTCAAGTGATTCTCCTGCCTCAGCCTCCCGAGTAGCTGGGATTACAGGCATGCATCAACATGCCTGGCTAATTTTTGTGGTAGAGACAGGGTTTCACCATGTTGGCCAGGCTGGTCTCGAACTCCTGACCTCAGGTGATCCACCCGCCTCGGCCTCCCAAAGTGCTGGGATTACAAGTGTTAGCCACCGTGCCCGACCTGGCACTTCTTTATAAGTTTATTGACACATGATTCACATACCATAAAGTTCACCCTTTAAAAAGTAATTGAGTGGTTTTTAGAATATTCACAATATTATGCATTGATTACCGCTGTTTGATTTCAGAACAATTTTCATCACCCCAAAAAGAAACCCTATACCTATTAGCAGTTACTCCCCATGCATTTTTTAAAATACTGAAAAAGGGCTGGACGTGGTGGCTCAAGCCTGTAATCCCAGCACTTTGGGAGGCCAAGGGGGGCAGATCACGAGGTCAAGAGATTAAGACCATCGTGGCCAACATGGTGAAACCCCGTCTCTACTAAAAATACAAAAATTAGCCGGGCGTGGTGGCACGTGCCTGTGGTCCCAGCTACTAGGGAGGCTGAGGTGGAAGAATCGCTGGAACCCAGGAGGCGGAGGTTGCAGTGAGCCAAGATTGTGCCATTGCACTCCAGCCTGGCGACAGAGCAAGACTCCGTCTCAAAAAAAAAAAAAAAATACTGAAAAGAAAAAAGACTTCAAAATATTCATTTGTGGTTATTTCTGGGTGTTGTTATTATGGATGATTTTTAACTTTCTTATTTATACACATTTATATTTTTATAACTTTATACAATAGTTTCACATTGCTTATGGAATTAAAATAAAGGTTATTTTAAAACAATGTAAAAATTAGCCAGGCACGGTGGCTCACGCCTGCAATCCCAGCACTTTGGGAGGCTGAGGTGGGTGGATCACAAGGTCAGAAGTTCGAGACCAGCCTGGCCAAGATGGTGAAACCCCGTCTCTACTAAAAATACAAAAATTAGCCAGGCACAGTGATGGGCACCTGTAATCCCAGCTACTCAAGAGGCTGAGGCAGGAGAATCGCTTGAACCCGGGAGGTGGAGGTTGCAGTGAGCTGAGATCACGCATTTGCACTCCAGCCTGGGCAAACAAGAGTGAAAACTCCATCTCAAAAAAAAAATATATATATATATATATAATTATTTTAATGTAAATATATATATAATAAATATATATATAAATTAGCCACGGGTATGGTGGTGGGTGCCTGTAATCCCACCTATTCAGGAGGCTGAGGCAGGACCCACTTGAACCCATGACACGGAGGTTGCAGTGAGCCGAGATGGCACCACTGCACTCCAGCCTGGGCGAGAGAGCAGGACTCCATGTCCAAAAAAAACCACAGAGGAATTAAGGTGCTACAAGATTTCTAAAATATACAAATCATCAGGCTCAAGGAATGTCCCTTGTACATTATGTAGTTTCCCAATTCCTTAATCCACTGTTATCAAAGGTCTAATGGAAGGCAAAGGGAGCCACAGGCTGCTTGTCTCTATTACGCAACCCCTCAACCCCTGCTGGCTCTCAGGGAGGGGAATGGGTTCAGTTTGTTCAGCAAACATTGACTGAGTGTCTACTTCTGAGCATCTGGCTGGTATTACACCAGGTGCTGCGTCTGCCCTGTGGGCTCCAGCTAACAGGCTGGCAAGCGAGACCTGCATGTAAAATAAAGGGATAATTGCCACAAGAGGGAGTTAAGAGATCACCATGGAAAGGCAGAAAGTTCAACTGGCCCAGGGCAGGCTTCAAGGGGAAAACACTAAGGCTTTCTTTAAGGCAATAGAGTTCTGGTGCAGGAAAAGACTCAGCAGGAATCATTGCAATGCTATTTGAATAAATGATGGAGTAGGCCTGAGGGAAGAGAAAGTTAGGGAAGGTCATACAGGAGGAGGCCTGCCTGGGGACAAAGGGATCTAGGCAGTTGTCTCCTGGAGCACTTTCAGCCAGGTTTATGGTTAGAAAGTTAAAGCACTCTGTGCTATCTCCCAATCAACAAACCCCTCTGGCTCCACACCCACATTAATAGAGGTACAAATTGTCCTATCTATACCATCTTTTCTCTGCTTCTTGACTGTACTTTCCGGGGTGGAGAGAACTAAGTCTTTTTTTTTTTTTTTTAGATGGAGTCTCATTCAGTTGCCCCCCAGGCTGGAGTGCAGTGGCACAATCTCGGTTCACTGCAACCTCTGCCTCCCAGGTTCAAGCGATTCTCCTGCCTCAGCCTCCTGAGTAGCTGGGATTACAGGTGCATGCCACCATGCCCAGCTAATTTTTGTATTATTAGTAGAGACGGGGTTTCACCATACCATGCTGGTCAGGCTGGTCTCGAACTCCTGACTTTGTGATCTGCCTGCCTTGAAGCCCCAAAGTGCTGGGATTACAGGCATGAGCCACTGTGCCTGGCTGAGAAGTAAGTCTTATCCTTCATTAAATAAACTAATAGAAAACAGGCACCCCTCAAACGTCAGTTTCCATCTTCTGGACTGTCCACTCCCTTCCCCCAGGGCCTTGCACAGAGGCATTATATAAACATTTGTTGAATCAATCAATGATTTACAGGTACTGGAAAAAAAAAATGCTGCATTCTACTTACATTTGATTTGCATCAACCAAGAATCTGTAGTAATGATAACAGATTTCCAAACGGTGTTTTTCCTTCTCATCTATTATTTCATTTGACCTTCACAGTAGCACCAGAAATTAGCCTAAATAGGTATTTATTCATTCCTGATTTCAAGATGAGGATTCTTAGCTGAAAGAAGATGAACTAACTTGTCCAAAATTACAAAGGTGACATGAGAACAAGCCTAGACGGCTGAGTTTCTGACTTTAGGCTACCTCTTCCACTGAGTCACATTTTAAGTACGGCATTTCTATTTCTCACCATTGACAAAAAAAAAAACAAAAAAAACTGCAGCTAAGATAAAGACAGAAACTGAAAATATACAACCATAAGACTATCAGAAGGAAGTACAGGGAAATACTTAACAATCTTGAGGTATCATGTCACAAAAACCCAAGAGCCACAGGCAGATTTGACAATGAAAAACTTTTTTAAATTCTGCATAAAGACACCATTAAAGTGGTTAAAGATAACTCTTCGCTTTACTTTTCCCACTCATTATTTTATCTACTCAACGTTTTTCAGAATGTTTTTTGCTGTCCTTGCAATGATTCTTTTCCATATAAAATTTTAAATCCACTCCAAGTTCCACGTAAAATCTTGTTTTAATCACAGCTTGCTTTAATTTAATCTGCAGCAAAAACTGACCTCTCTACAATATTAAGTCTTCCTATTCATGAGCATGGTAAAACTCTCCATTTAATCAAACTCTTCAAATTTTTTTTTTTTTTTTTTTTTTGAGATGGAGTTTCACTCGTTGCCCAGGCTGGAGTACAATGGCGCAATCTCGGCTCACTGTAGGTTCAATCTAGCCTCCGAGGTTCAAGTGATTCTCCTGCCTCAGCCTCACGAGTAACTGGAATTACAGGCATGTGCCACCATGCCCAGCTAATTTTATATTTTTAGTAGAGCCGGGGTTTCTCCGTGTTGGTCAGGCTGGTCTCGAACTCCTGACATCAGGTGATCCGCCAGCCTCAGCCTCCCAAAGTGCTGGGATTACAGGCGTGAGCCACCGCACCTGGTCACTCTCTAAATTTTTAAAAATTTATTTATTATTGAATAGGTTTTGCTCTATCACCCAAGCTGGAATGCAGTGGCATGATCATGGCTTACTGCAGTCTTGAACTCTTAGGCTCAAATAATTCCCCCATATTAGCCTCCTGAGTACAGGCCTGTGCCACCACACTGGGCTAATTTTTTAATTTTTTGTAAATAAGGTCTCACTATTTGCCCAGGCTGGTCTTAAACTCCTGGCCTCAAGAAATCCTCCCACTTCAGCCTCCCAAGGCACTGGGATTACAGGTGTGAGCCACCTTGCCTGGCTAAAATATAATGTTTTTATTGTGAATTATTCTGTGGTATTTTGGTATTGGTTATATTCTTATATTTTATTTATATAATTTTTGTTTGTTAATCTGACATCTGGTCATGTTGCTGAACTCCATAGTTTTGATACATTGTCAACTATTTCTCTTTGTAAGATGAATATATGTGAAACCAAGAAGGCTTTGGGGTAGCAAGGAGCTCTCCTAAAAACATGAGTTTTAGGCCAGGCGCAGTGGCTCACACCTGTAATCCCAACACTTTGGGAGGCCAAGGCAGGTGGATCACAAGGTCATGAATTCAAGACCATCCTGGCCAATATGGTAAAACCTTGACTCTACAAAAAAAAAAAAAAAAAAAAAAAATTAGCTGGGCATGGTGGCGGGCACCTGTAGTCCCAGCTACTTGGGAGGCTGAGGCAGGAGAATTACTGGAACCCAGGAGGCAGAGGTTGCAGTGAGCCGAGATCACGCCATTGCACTCCAGCCTGGGCAACAAGAGTGAAACTCCACCTCAATACATATACACACACACACATATATATTAGTTTTAATAGTAAACATTTCTGACTTGTTCCTATCAAAAATAGGCATGTTTCAAATATTTTCCCAAAAAGTATGATTTTATCTCAAAAGCTGAAAGTGAAAACCAGAGAGAAAATATTTTAAATGCAGATGACAAAGAATAAAGAGCTATTATCCATAACACAGAGAGGATCTCTACCATCAATAAGAAATATATACATGATCTACCTTTTTTTAAATGGGCAAAGGATATAAACAGACAATTTACAAAAACAATTCAAAATGGTCAAAAAGCAATAAAATAGTCCCATCTATTTGGAATGCTGAAGTGGGAGGATCATTTGAGCCCAGGAGTTGGAAACTAGCCTGGGCAACAAAGCATGGAGACCAATCTCTTTTAAAAAATAAAACTAGAAAAAAAAAAAAAAGGCAGTAAGAAAAGCTTAACTTCACTATTAATGACATGCAAATTAAAACAATTAAATACTATTTTTCATCTATCAAACTGGTAAGTGAATAAAAAATTCATAGCATATACTAAATATTGCCAAAGTTGTAGGAATAGGGAACATTGACACACAGTTCTGAGTGAGTATGGGAGTTATTACAAACTTTTGCAATTCATTTTCACAGAATCTATTAAAATTTTAAATGCACATATCTGGCCAGGCATGGTGGCTCAATCCTGCAATCCTAGCACTCTGGAAGTCTGAGGCCAGTGGATAGCTTCAGCTTAAGAATTGGAGACCAGCCTGGGCAATGTGGCAAAACCCCATCTCTACAAAAAAAAAAAAAAAAAAAAAAAAACTACAAAATTAGCCAGGCATAGTTACCCACATCTGTAGTCCCAGCTACTTTGGAGGCTAAGGTGGGAGGATTCCTTGAGGCCAGAAGGTTGAGGCTGCAGTGAGCCCTGATCACACCACTGCACTCCGGCCAGGGCGACAGAGCAAAACCCTATCTTAAAAAAAAATAAAAATAATAGGGCTGAGCGCGGTGGCTCACACCTGTAATCCCAGCACTTTGGGAGGCTGAGGAGGGTGGATCTCCTGAGGTCAGGAGTTTGAGACCAGCCTGACCAACATGGTGAAACTCCATCTCTACCAAAAAACACAAAAAAATTAGCCAGGCATGGTAGCGGGTGCCTGTAATCCCAGCTACTCAGGAGGCTGAAGCAGGAGAACCACTTGAACCCGGGAGGCAGAGGTTGCAGTAAGCCGAGATTGTGCCATTGCTCTCTAGCCTGGGTGACGAGCAAAACTCCATCTCAAAAAAATAAAAATAAAAAACAAAAATAAATTTTTTAAAAAGCACGTATCGGTCGGGCACGGTGGATCACACCTGTAACCCCAGCACTTTGGGAGGCTGAGGCGGGTGGATCACAGGTCAGGAGTTCGAGACCAGCCTGATCAACATGGAGAAACCCCATCTCCACTAAAAATACAAAATTAGCCGGGCATGGTGGTGCATGCCTGTAATTCCACCTTCTCAGGAGGCTGAGGCATGAGAATCACTTGAACCGGGAGGCAGAGGTTGTGGTGAGCCAAGATTGAGCCACTGCACTCCAGCCTGGGCAACAAGAGCAAAACTCTGTCTCAAAAAAAAAAAAAGCACATATGCTATCTACAAATCCTTATAAATGCAAAAAAGGTAACTATTTAAGGATGTTCATTATTGCATTGTTTATAAAGCGAAAAAATCTGAAACCTAAATGTTCATCAAGATGGGACTAGACAAAGCACACACATAAACTGGAATACTGTGTAACAATTTTTAAAATGTTAGCTGACTTAGATGTCTAAAATACACTGTATGGTGCATTATAGGTGCTCAATAAATACTGGATAAAAAGATTTTTGGATGAACGCAGAGAAAAGCCTAGAAGCATATATAACAAACTGGAAAGAATGACTCCCTTCAGGAACATGGGATTAGTAGAGAGGGAGACTAACCATTTTTGTGTCTTTTATACTTTTGCATTGTCGATTCGTAAAATAAGTAGGAGCTGGCAGGGCAACTCCTGCTCACGCCTGTAATCCCAGCACTTTGGGAGGCCGAGGCTGGCGGATCACTTGAGGTCGGAGTTCCAGACCATCCTGGCTAACACAGTGAAACCCTGTCTCTACTAAAAATACAAAACATTAGCCGAGTGTGGTGGCACACCCCTGTAATTTCAGCTACTAGGGAGGCTGGGGCAGGAGAAACGCTTGAACACGAGAAGTAGAGGTTGCAGTGAGCCAAGATCACACCACTGCACTCCAGCCTGGGCTACAGAGCGAGACTCTGTCTCAAAAAATACTACTAATAATAAAAAAATAAGTAGGAGCTATTTTTTTTTTCTTTTTGAGACAGTCTCGCTCTGTCACCGGGCTAGAGTGCAGTGGCACAATCTCAGCTCACTGCAACCTCCAACTCCCTGGTTCAAACGGTTCAGTAGGAGCTAATTTTCAAAAAAGGTTTAAAGACTTATTCCTGGTGATGTTTCTTTCTCTCTCTCTCTCTCTCTCTCTCCATTTTGTCTCTATTTTAGAATGATCCTAAAAGCATATAAAATGTGTTTTCAATGACTCATATCATGGAGTGGCTCAGGGAAATGAAATCTGTCTACAAAAAGAAAAAAATGGTTTCGAATCCTTGTCTTTTTTCATCATAAAGATTTTTTTTTTTCTTTTGGTATCACCATTACTTCTCCTAATGTTATGACGTTGTATCACCTACAGCAGAAATGACTTAAGTGGAACTGACATCTCCTTCCATCAAGTGTATTTGCAGTCCATCTTTAGCAGGACCTCTCTCTAATGGCTAAGGCTAGGGAGAAGAATTTGAAGATAGTCTGGTTTCCATTTTCCTAATGCAGCCTGGCACGGGGCAAGTCTCCCGAAAGACTAGTCTACTGGGGAAGTCAGGGTCTTTTCCAGGTATGGAGGCTAATGTTCGATGCTTGACGGCCTGGAATAAAGGGGGAAGGGAAGAAGGTAACCAGGCTGGCCTTGGGGTGCGCAGACCACGGCTGGGGCTTCGACTTCTGCAGGGACGTGAGCAGTGTGGCCTCGGGCTACTCAAGGAACGCCTCTGCAAGAACACTCATTTTCAGACTGTGGTTGAGCGCCCAAGGTAAGAGTGTGCAAAGAAAGTTAACGCCTCTCCTAGCTGTCCCCAAAATCTGCAGATCTGGGCCTGATGAAAAAATGCTCGGAGAAGAACCATCTCGACCGAGTTTCGTGAAAAGGCTAGGTACTCTGGCTCTACTTGGGGCGCCGGCTCAGAGAGATGGGGAGAACGTCCACGAGGGAGAAAGAGTGACGGCGGTTTTTCAAGGAGTCTGAACCAGCTCACCCAGCAAACCCTCCTCCCACCGAGTACCCAGCGAAGGACCATCTCAGGGCCGAGACTCCTGCCCTCAGTCTCGATGGCGGCCGGGGCGCGCCCGCGCCAGGGCGCACGCGCAGACTTCCGCGCTCCCTCCTCCAGGCCTTCCGCGCAGGGCACCGCCCACTCACCAGCTGCACCTCTCTGCACGTCCCCAGCCTCACCCGCTCCGAGGCTGCCCCTGCTCGTCTAGCTCCCGAGCCCGGAAGTGGATGCGGCCGCTTGGCGGAGAGGACGAGGGGGAGGGGGAAGTGCTTCCGGGGAAACGGGCCGGGGTTGGTGTTTGTAAACTTGCCTCGGTCCCGGTGGGGGCAGCGGCGGCCGCGGGGTTGGCAGGGTGTGCTGGGGCCTGGAGGAGGCGCCGCGCGGCCGGGGAGCCAGCAGGAGGCCGCGCCTGGCAGGTAGGAACACGCCCCAGAGAACGCAGCGTCGTCCGTGCAGACGGCAGCGCTTCAGTAGCTCGCAAGCCGTGGGGCGCCGCGCGGGAAGGGGGAGGGGAGGGGAGGAGGGGCGCGTGGCGAAGGGAGGGGGCTCTCCGGGGGAGGGAGGGGAAAGGCCGTGCGCGCACGTCGTCCCCCGCCCCCGGCCCCCCGCCGCCCGCCCGCGCGTCCCACCGCGTCCGCGGCCCAGGAGAGGGGGCTAGCTCGGAGGGGACACGGGCGCGAGCACGCACCTCGCGCGCTTCTGGGTGCTCTCCGGCTCTGCTCCCGGTTGGTGCAGCGGGTGCAGGGGCTGGCTGGCCCGAGCGAGCTTCGGGCTTCGCCTGCCTGCCCTCCACCTCCGCAGCGAGTTTCCCTACCTTCAGGCGGACGCGGAGAACACGCACGTGTGGGCACTGCCAGTCCCGTTTCTGCCCGCCACCGAAGCACCCAGCGATGGCCCTTGAGCTTTCCTCCACCCTAGTCTGGCCGCCTCTGTAAACTGCGAGCTTTTCGGGCCAGCCCACTGGGCACAAAAGTCCCAAAGGATCTCCGCCCCCTTCGTCCATTCCTGAGATGGCAAATCTAAGCAGTTGCCATGTTGGCAGAGTTCCTCCATAGGAGGCCCCAATTACTTTTGCTCCTGTTGGCTTCCCCTCCTTGCCCAGGAGACCAGTTCCTCCTATTGACCTAGAAAGAAAACTCTTCTTGACTCATGTCCTCGTTCTGAGCTTCACAGAGAGCGCCCTGCAAAAAAAAAAGTTCACATCGCACGTTGTAAAGGCCTGAGGATGTTGCACTTAGCAGCCCCTATCTTCCCTTCTGGTTTCAGGTTTCTGAAACAGATCGTGAGTTTCATCAAGAGAATTCAACTGGAAAACAAAGACTGGTAGACTTTTTCTTCAGACAATAGGCAGGAGCCAGGCAGAGTCCAGGGATTCTTGGAACACCCATCTTTTCTTTGGAGGACGCTAAGTTCTATTTGAAGACAAAGTTCAATATGGCGACAGGACTGATGGGACACAAAGGAGTCGTTACCGTGATTTGGTGACAGTTCTTCAAAACGGCAGTGTCTTACGGAAAGGTGGACCAAGGAACTCCTGAACTTTTGGGTTGCATTAAGTGAGAAATCAGCATGGCTCAGGTAAAAAGCTCTAGAGTCCTCCAAGATCACTGGGAAGCCTGTTTGCAGTTTCACTCTTGAATGCTGCCTTAGTCAACATATTGACCAACCCCAGTGATCCAAGCTCTGTATTAAGCACCAGGGGGAGATCTAGAGGAAGGAAAGGAGACAGGCCACAGCCCCTGCCTTCAGGGAGCTTCCAGTCAAATGAAGGAGGTAGGCTATACTGCATCACAGGCACTGATGGGACATTTGCAAAGCAACGTGTACTCAGTTTACATTTGGTACATTAAGTGCTGAGGGGTGTAAGGGAGTGAATAGTATGGTGAATGCTTCATTTGTTTTTTTCAACAGGAGTTTATTGAGTTCCTGTTACATGCAAGGCATTATGCTGGGAATCCAAAGATGAATAAGACTGTCCTTGTCCCCACTGAGCTTCCAGGCTAGTTGGGGTCGGGGGAGCGATGGAAAGGCAGTTATTTTTATATTCACAATGCCTTGTATAGCGACTAGCTAGTAGTAGAGACTCTGACTCTGTTGATTGAGGAATGCGCAATAATAGGGGTATGTATGTAGGAGAGAACAATACTTCTGCTTGGATAGAAAAGATGAAGCTTGAAAGATGCATAGGATATTGCTAGACAAGCACAAGGGTGTTTGGACAAAAGGAACTGCATGGGCAGGAGCATAGTGTCATGGGAAAACGTGATGAGTTTCCAGGTACTGCAGGTAGTTTGGTAGTTATGGAGCAAAGGATTTAAATGGGGATAGTTATAGAGGTAGATTGACAGTGATAGGTGAGAAAGTTGTTCCCTGCAGTAAGCAGAGTGTAACCCAAGGGCCTTTTATGCCTTGCTAAGTCAAGCAGCAGAGTAGCCTCAGATCAGTGTATGTAGAAGGTCATTATTGTGGAGGTAGAGGATGGATTGGAGAGACAATGAAAGCTAGGCTGTTGTAGTCACCTAAGTAGAATAGCTGTGTGCATGTATCTCCAGAGCTTCTCCCAACTTTCTTCTAGGGAACCTCCCCTACCAGTCTCACCAGGATGACAGTCTAATTGTAGCATAATTGGCTTTCCTCCAGCTGCTTCTGAATGCATAGCTTCCTCCTTTCCATATAGAATAGAAGCCCATCAGTTTCTTCTTCCTCTGTCTTTCACAGCCCACTTCTCAGCATTGTGTTCACTCTTCTGAGAATGCTGCCTTCCACTAAGGACTCAACTTCACACTGGACACTTAAGCATTTTACAACTTAGTTTACTTCTCATCAACCTTGTGAGGATAAGCATTATGACAGGCATTTTTCACGTAAGGAAACTGTGGCTTGCAAAGGTGGAATAACTTGCCCAAGATTACACAATGCAAACAGCTGAGCTAAGATTTTAACTTTGGATCTTTCACTCAAAGTCCCAGAAGGTGGAGGGAGGGGTCCCAGAATATACTGATCATCCAAAAGGAATTTCTTCATAAATTTGGGAGTTTGGTGACCAACTTCTTAGAAGTTTTTTTTTCTTTTTTTTTGGTAAGAAAAGTATTTTCTTTAATGCTGTCTAACCGAAGTCAGTTTGAAGAATGTAGCAGTGGAAAAAGGACATTTACTTGAACATAACTTTGCTTGGGTAATTTTTTAAACTATTTGTGGAGCAAGGAATGTGAAAAAATGTTATCACACATGCACACATGCAAATGCCCTAAGAGGTCAAGAGAAATAACTCCAAAAACCTTTCCAAGTGGTTTAATTTTTATATCAGTTGCAATTGGTAATACTTAGGGAATTTAAAATCAAAAGGGAGAAATGGCCTGTAATCCCAGCACTTTAGGAGGCTGAGGCTGGAGGATTGCTTAAGCTCAGGAGTTTCAGACCAGCCTGGGCAACATGGTGAAACCCTGTCTCTACAAAAAAAAAAAAAAATAGCCAGGCGTGGTGGCGCTCTCCTGAAGTCCCAGTTACTCAGGAGGTAGAGGTAGAGGATTGCTTAAGCCAGGCAGGTCAAGAATGCAGTGAGCTCAGATTGTACCACTGCACTCCAGCCTGGGCGACAGAGTGTCACCCTGTCTCAACCAACAAACAAAGAAGAATCTGATAGAAAATACAGTTGGCACCAGCAAGATCTGCCAATCAAAAGTGGGCACTGAAGCTGAAGGCTGTTTTGCTGTTTTTGTTTTGTTCAGTTTCACTCTTGTTGCCCAGGCTGGAGTTCAATGGCTCAATCTTGGCTCACCGCAACCTCTGCCTCCTGGGTTTAAGTGATTCTTCTGCCTCACCCTCCCAAGTAGCTGGGATTACAGGCATGCGCCACCATACCTGGCTAATTTTGTATTTTTAGTAGAGACGAGGTTTCTCCATGTTGATCAGGCTGGTTTCGCCCAACCTGTGCTGTTTTTGTTTTTTTTTTTTTTTTGAGACAGAGTCTCACTCTATCACCCAGGCTGGAGTGAAGTGATGCAGTCCCAGCTCCCGGGTTCAAGCAATTCTGCCTCAGCCTGCTGAGTAGCTGGACTACAGGTGCACGCCACCACACCCAGCTTATTTTTTATCTTTATAGTAGAGATGGGATTTCACCATATTAGCCAGGCTGGTCTCAAATTCCTGACCTTATGATCCACCTGCCTCGGCCTCCCAAAGTGCTGGGATTACCGGTGTGAGCCGCTGCACAGCTAAGGGCTGTTGAGAGAGGAAGGAGGAATGTCCCAAAGGAATTTCCCGTGTCAGTGGGTTAGCAAGATGGAACCTCACAATTAAGGCCTAGAAATACCTTCAAATAAATATGTAGCCACACACAGTACCTTGCATAGTGCTGACAAAGGTGTCAGTAATACTTGATTGTTTACTTGATCGATATTTAAATGCTAAGGGATGACAAGTTGTTCCTGGTGCGATGAGTTAGGGAGGACCCTTGAAGAAAGCAGGCTTTGGCAGTGAAAAGGGACAGTCCCTGGAGAGCAGCAGTTTGTAGCTGGGTGGAAAAGGTAGTTCTTTAGAGGATGGCAGCCTGTTTTTGCCCTGCCCTGCCAGGTGACCTGACACCTCATCTCCTTTCAACTTAGGCAAGTCTCCTGGCTTGTGAAGGCCTAGCAGGTGTGAGTTTGGTTCCCACTGCAGCCAGCAAGAAGATGATGCTGAGCCAGATTGCCAGCAAGCAGGCCGAGAATGGCGAGCGGGCAGGTAGCCCTGATGTGCTGAGGTGCTCGAGTCAGGTACAGCGCTTGAGTCCATTGTGGCACCTGGGGATCGGGTGGCCTGAGCTCTCTGCCAGGAGACACCATGCTCTGATTCATTGATGCTTCTGCATAGGGAAGTGGGGCAAGGGGATCCAGCTGGGGAATGGATGAACACTGGTATTTCAGAAAGCTAAGGAAGGTCTTTTCTGTACCTTCAACTCTTTAAGACCAGGTGCTTGGAGAGGAAATAGTTGTATACTTCCTCTGAGCCTTTGGGGCAGGTGGTTTGCTCTCATTTATGAATTTTGTCTGAGAGCAGCATTGGGTCTCATCTCGTGTTCTGAGATGGACTGTGAGTTTAGATTTGATTTGTCTTCAAAGGGTCACCGAAAAGAGAGTGATAAGTCCCGGAGCCGCAAAGATGATGACAGCTTGTCTGAGGCCTCTCATTCAAAAAAGACTGTTAAAAAGGCAGGTAATGGGGTGATTCCCCAAACGCATACAGTTTGGTAATGGGGTAATATTCCTCCTCCTTCCTTCTACCGTGTATCCTGACCTTTCCCTAGCTGCTTTGATCTTTCATAGCCAGCAAGTGAGTCCCCTAGATTTCATCCGGAGACTACCTTGGTAGTTGACCTCTAGCTTTGCTGGAACAGTGATGGTACAGGTTGGGGAGCTTGAGATCCCAGATCCGATGGCATGGGGGCAGGCAGGCTCCAGTTCAAGTCATACTCAGAGTGCTGGGTTTGACAGGGTAGACAGCTTACCCGCTCCACCTCCTTCCCCAAAGGGTCTCTTACCTCCATGGAGTACGGGAGATGGCAGTACCTTTAGACAGCATCAGAGAGGTTCCTTTCTCCAACAGCTGGAAGTGGACCCAGAGTAGAGCAGTCTCTCCAGGAAGAGGGCAGTGGTGGCCTCATGACATGCCTGATTATTGCCCCCAGGTGGTGGTAGTGGAACAAAATGGTTCTTTTCAAGTAAAGATACCCAAAAATTTTGTTTGTGAACACTGCTTTGGAGCCTTTCGGAGCAGTTACCACCTAAAGAGGCACATCCTTATTCATACTGGTAAGTCTCTTCCTTCTATTCAAAGGGGGAGAATAGTCTATCATTTGTATTCCATGTCTGTGTGTGGCTCTCGTTGGGTTTATTTTAATGGGTAAGTATTAGAAATGAAGGAAGAAGATAAGTCAGTGAAGCAGAGAGATTTCATGGCTTTGTTTCTGGTGTCACTGAGACCAGCAGCTTTGGGGACCACTCCCTATTTATGATCACTTAGGTGTCTACACATTACTAAGAGTTAGTTTCTGAGAAAATAACTGGAGTGAGGTCCCTACCTTACATACCTCCCCACATTCACTTCTCTCTCTCCACCTGGGCTAGGTGAGAAGCCATTTGAGTGTGATATATGTGATATGCGTTTCATCCAGAAGTACCACCTGGAACGCCACAAGCGTGTGCACAGTGGTGAAAAGCCTTACCAGTGTGAACGGTGTCATCAGGTAAGGCTCATCCCCACTACGACCCCCACACACACACTTTTCCCAAGAATCAGGGCCAGCGTCCACTCCTACCTGACAAAAGCCACCGGCATTCCTCACCTTAATAGTTAGACTCAGCACATCAGGGTGAAGTGCATCTGTCTGGCCTCATGCAGCTAATCATGGGGAGGAGCAGTTAGAACATTGTAATAATGATAATAATAGCATTTCATGAGCACTTCCTCTATGCCAGGCACTGTGAGAGCATACTTTACATAGATGATTCTGTTTAATCTTCACATTGACTCCCTAAGGTAGCTGTGTTGTCTTTATTTCACATATGGGAAAATTGGGATTCAGAGAAGTTAAGTTTCCTGAGGACACAGCAGATCACAAACAGAGCTGGGATTCAGTCCAACTTAAGAGCTCATGCACTTTGGAGGAAGAGATACAATCTTTGCCCTGGCGGTCAGTATCTGATCTGATGAGAATGTTAGAGCTGGGGCCAAAACAAGACAAGAACAAGAGATGAGAAATGATAATAGTTAACACTTCCTGTATGCTTTGCTAGGTCCCAAGCTTTGCTCCGCACCCTTACATTGAATCTTCAGAACACTAGAATAAAAGTTCTATAAGGGCAGAGACTTCATCCCTCTGGTTCTCTACTCTGTATCTGCGTTGAGATAGATACTCAATAAATCTTTGATGAATAAAGCAGCTGTGCTGTGAGTAGGTACTTTTAGCCTCGCTTTACAGTTTTGCAGATGAGTGTGCAGATTCTGGGCTGTTAGGTAACTTGCCCAAGGTCACACAGCTGCTGAGTGATAGAGCCAAGATTCAGACCCAGGCGCCCTGGCTTGAGAGCTTACATTTTCCACCACCATGTGCTCCTGCTGTCTGTGCACATGCTGAGGGGATGGAGAATGCAGCATCTGCCTCCTGTGAGAGGAAGGAGTTAGCCAGCAGGTAGCTGAGTTTCTCCTCTCAGGCACTTAACCCTCCCTTTCTTCTCAGTGTTTCTCTCGGACAGATCGATTACTCAGACACAAACGGATGTGCCAAGGGTGCCAGTCCAAGACTTCCGACGGGCAGTTTTCTCTATAGGCGCAAGGGGCCCCGGGTGGTGGGAGTGATCAGAAGAACCTACCGAAGAGCGCACCCCCTCTGGTCTGATGGTCCCACCACCGCCCCGTGTGAACCTGTCCCACTCCTGGAGGAGTGGACCCAGGAGACCAGAAGAGTGCATCAGGGGACAGTGGCCCCAGAACCTCAGCTCTGTAAATAATCTGAGACTATGAGTATCTCGGGGAAGTTCTTAACAGCATTCCAGGGTAGGAGAGCTAGTCCCTGGACCCTTGGCTGAGGTCATAGGTGGGGACTCAAGGTACAGGACCAAGACTGAAGTGTGGCTCCCACAACCTTGGACTCCAGCTGGCAGCTGAAATGGAAAAGATTGGGGAAGGAGATTTGTTTGTTCTGTTCTTGTTTTTTATCCAAAAGCAACTTCAGCAGGTAAACTGGATACAGGTAATCCGGAGGCATAGAGTCCTGGTCCAAAGTAGGGACTATAGCTGGACCAACGCTCCCCAAAAATTGGGTTTTTAGTTATAGTAGCTCCTCAGTGTTCCACAATCCTGCACTTCACCTTCTTCTGAGGAAGAATAAGATCAGGGATGGCAGCTGAGCTTACTTTGGCCTCCTTATACACTGTAGGGACAAAAGGAAAAATGGGGTGGAGCAGACAAGGGCTGGATCCAAAAAGAGTAGATGGCACCTCTTCCTTTCTCAAGGGAAAAGGAAGAGTTGTGCCTATGGGTGTTGTCATGGCCCATGTCACATTGGCACCTGATGGCGTCAGCTCAAGTGCCTTTAGGAAGGAACTTGGGTAAGTGTGGCCCATGAAGCCCTTTTCTTCTTTTGGGGGCAGTCGATCTTGGAGATAGTTTGTGGCTACCTCGCTGCCATTGACTCCTAAAGTGAGACAGATATGTTGAGCAAGGAGTCATGGATGACAAAGTGGGTTCTCTCTCCTTGTGCCCTCTTAGGAACAACCCAAGACTGGTCCCAAGTTGACTAACAGCTGCTCAAGAAACAAAGGAATCTGGGGCATGTTGAGCAGTGGGCACTGTTCTCCCTCCCCAAGTCCTATCACTGTATTCAGGTAGAGGAGGTAGGGAGGGGTCTATCCTTTGGTTCCAAAAAACAAGATCTCAGCTTCCCTCCTGGTGGCCATCCCTACCCAACAGAGTGTAGGGGATGGAGGTGGGGGTGCTGCAGAGAAAAGACTGAAGAAGAAACCTAATGTAGGTTTCATTCTTAACCATATTCTTTGCTCCTCTCTGCTCCAATACCACCACCTTGTCCACCCCCAAAAAAGTAATCAGGGGTGTGTGTGTGTGTGTGTGTGTGTGTGTGTGTGTGTGAAAGAAAGAGAGAGAGAGAGATGAGTGCTTGTATTTGTATGCTTGTAGGAGATGGCATATTATTGAGCCAAACCCTTCTCTGGCCCTCACCTTTGGGGAGGATGAGTAGAAAATAGCCTCCTCTTGCCCAAACATGAAGGGTGCTTGAGGTCTCAGCAGAAGCTGAAGAACACAACTTAGGGAACAGAAGGGCTTTTGTTTTGGAGGGTTTTTTTTTTTTATATATTTTATTTTTAGATTAATTCAACAGCCTGGTGGTTATGGTGTTTCTAACCCAAGCCCAGGGCTTGTGAACATGAATTTTCTAGATGAAATAAACCTTTTCTTTCTGCTAAAGAAAGAATCCTTATGGGAAGTTCTGGGGTTTGGTTGACCCCCACTGTGGCCTGACCTGACCTGTGGTGGGTAAGGGAACTAACTCTCTTAGTAATCATGGAGACTGGGTAAACCTGAGTGCCAAGCTGTCAGTGAGGTCTGAGATGGGAACCTCCTGGACGTGTGATTTCATTTCCCAGAAAATGTAAAGAATGGGTAGCAGCAGTGATTCCTGGCTGCCACCTATTCTGGGGGAGTGGGGTTGGGGAGGGGGTTGTCCATACCTCGATGGTGTGAGTATTTCAGGGAAAAAGAAAGCAGGCGTGGCACCCATTCGATTTTCCCTAACAGCATCTGAGATCTTTTGAGGAGACACTGAGGAGTGTTTGCTGCCGTGTACTCTTCTAGCTTTGTGCTGACACTCCCACTTGATGTGCTCCAGAACTTAGACCTCAGTCCTTGGATCAGCCCTGTGGTCCCTGCAAGCAGGGGCATATTTCTGCATGTGAGCCAGCACCCTGTAACCCATTTAAAAATGTTTAGAAAACTATCCTCCAAAAAAAATGCTTTTGAAAATGAGAGGCCTCCCTCCCTGCCACTTACAGCTAATCTGTTTGGGATAGGGGTGTATGTGGAGAGACTCACGTGAGTCTCACATAAGTGATCTATGCCCTTGTGTGTACTAATGTGTGTACTGGGTCAGAAGGTGCCCTGGGCTCCCACAGACATTGGTTTCCTGTCTGGGTAGGTGGGAGGGAGGGAACTTCAGAGCGTATGTGCGAACAGCCATAGCAGGCCACCCCTGCTGAAGACCCAGTGAGGGAAACTCAGGAGCAGGTGGTTGGTTCAGTTTCCATGCTGATGTCTGGGGCAATGGATGTGTGAGAAGAGAGGAGCAAAGCAATGAAAGGAGTGATTCGGCATCCAGAGGGCCCGGGAGCCCCACGGATACCCCAGAGCACTGACTCAAGACCTCTGCAGAGGCTTCTGGGCCCAATGCCCCACCCCTGCTGGCCAGCATGGGGCCTAGCACTGGAAGATGCCTCAGGTGTGTCTGGAATGGGGGAGAGGGAAATAGGGCAGGCTCTTAGAGACAGGACAGGAAGTCAGGGAACCTGGGACAGAGCAGTGCCCGTTCCAGGTGGGCTGCTGCACCAGACCCTACGACCCTACCAGCCCTGTCCTCCCCAATGCCCCAAGTCTTTTCCGTCCACCCCAAACAGCCTCGTCATCACTTAGCTACTGATCGCACCCATGGCTTGACATTGGAGGGTTATGAGTAGAGTCCCGCCACAGCTTCTGACCCTATCCCCAGATGCCCTTCGCCTCTGCTGTGGCCCTGGGGTTTTATCAACTGTCCCCTCCTACCCTTCCTCTCCTCTTCACCCTTTTTTTTTTTTTAATATACTTATTTTGCTATGGGGGAAGGGAATATCAAATGGACAAGATCACTTTTAAATGGTAGTTTTTATAAGATGTTATAAACTTGTATCTTTTTACCATTAAAGTGCAGTGTATGTTCCTTCGTGATATATTTAGGATATTTAAATAAAAGGAAAACGGGGCTTTTCTACATACTATCTTCTCTTTGGGGAAGCTTTTTCATACTGGTTTTAGTTGTTTTCCTTTTTTCTCCCTAATAATCACCCCTCAGCTTTGAGCACCCTGTAAGCCATTTTAAAACCCCTTCTCCACAGAGGAGCAAACAACTAGGAGCAAAAACAGGGCATCAGTTCTGAGCAAGAGGAAAAAGCACACGCAGCAGGACAGAAGGAGGTTAGACACCAACACATGCAGTGTCTGGTCTGGGACTCACCCGCATCAGCAGCACTTGAGAATTCACAGGCCCTCTCCAGACCTGGCTTCCTGGGTCCCAGGCTGCACCTCAGGAGTCTCCTGCACATTTGCGTTTGAGCACCTCTCCCTGCCCTCAGGTGGCAAGAGGAGGATGGACGTGTTCTTTCCCAAGGCCCAGGCTATAAACAGTCTGCTTTGGCCTTGATGAAGTAAAGCAAAGTGACAGCTTTGGTTTGAGGTAAGACTCTTTATTGTATACTTGGGTGGGGTAACCCAGGTAGATGCAAGGTTGCAGCCATGGGAAGCAGCCCTTTTGGGTGGCACTCTGAAAATGAAGTAGGGTGGTGACCGTTCCTCACCAGTTAATTAGTCCCCTGCCAAGGTCTTACAGACCCACCCTTCCTCTCACCCCCAGTTCCCACTGTCCTCTAGGGAGAGGAGCCTTGGGTGAGTGTCCTTCCTTCCTTCCTTCCTTCCTTCCTTCCTTCCTTCCTTCCTTCCTTCCTTCCTTCAGAGAGTGGGACTGTCTGCCTCCTGAAAGCGAGGATTGATGGTGGTCGTGATGGCACTTTTGTAGAGAGGATTACTGTCCTGGGGAAAGACATTGCAGATTATGAGCAAAAAATCCCAGGACTCGTTCCCTTACTAGACCTAAGAGGCCAGCCCGCAACTTGAGCTGAATCCTAGGAGCTGATAGAAGTCAGCAGAGGGATTGGGGGAACCCAGTGGGAGGAATCAGGGCTGGGCTTGTGGTGGGGAAACAAAAAAGGGCCTAACCAGGAAGTCTCACCTGCTTCCAGTTGAGTTGCTGCCGCTCCTTCTCAAAGCGACTGTATTCCCGGCGGTCATAGATTTCCACCAAGAGCCGGTAAGCCAGGACCAGCCCTAGCCCCACTGCTACAATGCCTCCTATGCAGCCCAGCACAATGGCCTGGGTGTGGTCTGCTCCTTCTGTGGACGAGAAACCCGACACACTTTTGGGAGCTGGACCATAGGGACAGATCAACAGTTGCCCACAGTGTGTCCAGCCTCTCCAACCTTGTCTGTCACTGAAAGCAAAGGGTATCCAGCAAGGTCCAAGGTTGTACCCTCACTGCCCAGGGTCTTAGCTTTGTCCACTTGCCCAATCGCTTCTGCCTTTGTCCTGGATTCATAGTACTGCTTCAGCCCCCAGCCTGTTTCCCATCATCTTCACTCTGCATCCCCGGAGTTCTGAGACCCTGCCCATCAAAATTCCAGAGTCTGTGGCATCCATGCCCACTTACTTTCTTGGGGTCTCACTCTGAGCACCACCCTGCCTCTGGCCTCATCCTCCACCAAGAAGAAGAGCAGCTGGTTGTCCAGGGTCCTCTCCTTGCACCAGCCATCATCCAAAAAAGGGGCTAAGGCCAGGGTCACATTGGTATGGGCACAAGCTGTACTGCAATTGGTGGCCAGGGGGCCAGTCCCGAAGGCTCCACATTCTGCACAGTCCCTGTGTAGTAGATGCCAGTAAGTTGCCAGCTGGGCAGTTGTCACCCAATGGCCCTTACCCAGCTACAAGCAGGAAGGAGAGTAGGCAGATTGGAGTGGCTCAACAAGCCCCACTGTGCCCCTGCTCCCAAGATGCAAGACCTGAGGCCCCACCTGTGTCTCTCGCAGGGTGTCTTGCAGCCTGGGCATTGGTCGCATAGAGCACCATAGTAGCCATCCGAGCACTGGCAGCGGTTGCATTTGCAGCGTCCATGCCCACTGCAGAGCCCTCCCTCGGGACTGATGCAACTGTCCATGTCCCCACTGCATTCGCATGCTCTGCCCGTGCGGTTGCCATGACAGTGACATACTCCACATTGGCAGCGACCAAAGCCTGGGGTAGAGCCATGCAGATGGTGACAAGCATACTCCACACACACAGTTGACCATCACGTGGCACCAGAAGCCCACGCATCCAATCTTTTTCAAGTATGCCAAACACACCCTCTAACTCATACACCAGAATCTGACATTTGCCCTCCATGCCAGGAGACTCCCAGAACCTAAGTGCCTTTGGGAAGACCCCTCAGATCCCGCCCTTCTCCCCAAGTTCCAGGTACCTCCACAGAGGATGCCCTCATGTCGCTCACAGCTGGCATCGTCACACTCGCACAGATGCCCAGAGCTCTGTCCATTGCAGCTGCAGCGTCCACATTGGCACTGACCTTTTCCACTGCACAGGGGCCCTGTGCCATTGGAAGCCCGACACCCAGATTCCAGATCTGAGGAAGACAGCTCAGCCTCAGAGCACTCACAGAGCCGACCTAGGCGGCCAGGGGCACAGCTGGGAGGGGAAGGCAAAGGAAAGGAGTGGGTCAGAGAGTTTGAACATCCCTGACATGTCTCTCCCAGGAGCCTCTAAACTCAAGTTCTCAAAAGAGTTGGAGAGAGACAAGCAGCTGAAGGGATGATGAGTACAGGGGAACACTGAGCAGAGTAAGAGAGCGGAGGGAGCCCTGGTCAAGGGGAGGGCCTGGACATATCTGGGAAGCCTCAAGGGATGTCGAGGAGACTCCTGAGGGAGGATGGAAAGCAGCAGAGGAATACAGGCTAGGGTTGGTCGTTGGTGGGGAGCCAGCCAGGTGAAGGGAAGAGGAGGCCCTCACCTGCACACCCCACATTGTAGGTGTCCCTGGCCATCACTACAGTGGGGAGCATGGGGCTGGGTGTCGCTGCAGTTACAGTCACACAGCGTGTGCAACTCCACAGTCAGCTCCTCTGAGAAGCCAAGGGCCCGGAGCCTCAGGAGATGGGGCTCTGGGAGGCAGTGGGTGGCTTGGAGAGTAACCCAGAAATTCACCTGAGAATGGGGTAGACAGGAATCGGGCCATGGTTACACACACACAACCCAAACCCACCAGTCACCCAGAACCTCACCCCTTAGTAAATGAAGGGATGGGGTCATAGTAACACCCATCTCCTAGAAAACTGCCTGAGGAAGCCACTCAGACCACTCCAGAAGGAAGGATGGAGGGCCACCCCAGGCTCTCGTCACACGCCTGCCCCCATCTTTTCCTGCCTGCTTCATTTCCCACTCCCACCTCCCGTTGCACACCTTCTGCCTGTGCTAGCTGGCTCTTACCGTCTGGTTGATTCGAACATGGTTGCACTGTCCTCGATCCTCAGCCTTACCCTCCCTCTTCTCAGGACCCTCACACCGGGATTCGTAAGAAATGTGGACCCCAGGAGGGAGTGAAGAGTGTTCAAGGGTCACAGTGGAAGACAGGCTCTATGGGAAGAGAGTGAGTGGATAACCATATGAGTGCAGGAAAGGACCACACCCCCACCGTATGTCCTCTCCAGGTGTTCCCAATTCTGCCAGCACTCTGCCCTCTGCCACCTGGAGCTCCTTCCATTCTGCCCGGTCAAGAGGCATTTCTGGAGGGAGGAGCCATGAGAACCTTGTGTAGAATATCCAAGATCCAGAGGCCTCTAATATAGCATTTCAGTGCAGCTGGCAGCAAGGGCCACTGAGGGTCACAGGCTGGCCAGGTGCTGTAAACATGCAGAGACCACGTTTGTGAAGCCCCACATCAGGACACAAGCTGGGTGCATGCCAGGTCTAAAGGGCAGATTCATTACAGTTTATCCTAGGAAATTTGATACTGTCTCAGATTTTCTTGCCATGGGTTTAGGAGATGATCCTTGACCTCAAGAAGTTAACAGTCTAGTTGCAGAGATAAGACCTAAACACTAAGATTTTTTTATGGTTCCTTCTACCTGTAAAATTCTATGATTCTTATTCAGCTCCTCAGCTCTGAATTCTTTATAAACTTAGTGAAAGCAGGATCCAGATCTCACATTGTTATGTACAGACTGACTAGGGACAAATTCCAGCCCTTCTGTTGGTTATCTTTGTGACCTTGGACAAGTCACTTAGCCTCCTTGTGTGGGTTCCCTCATCTGTAAAACAGGGATGATAAGAGTTATGAAGCAAGGCTTTTGGCAGGGTTAAATGAAGTAGCAAACAGTATGTACACCTAGGATGGTGGGTGCATGAAATAGAAGCTCAATGATTGTAACTTTCCTTTCTTGCCCAGAGCAGAGCTCTAAGCTCTCTACATGTCAGATGTTTAAGATTTATGAATGTAACATTGCATGAGTAAACAATTAATGACAGCCATGTGCAAACTATGGGTAGGAGCTGTGGAATGTTAGACCAGAAAGTGACCATTTCCTTTTAATTCTGCCACCCCACCCAAGGGCCCCTTTCTGCCTTTCCCCAGTGCCCACCCTCACCATCTCCCCCTCCCCTGGCCCCTTACATTATAAGCGTCCATAATGAGCTGTACCACATTGCTGGAGTCCTCACTCAGCTCCCCCACTGCAGACTTAGGAATCAGCTTACTCAGCTCCTGAGTTATGAGGAATTAAGGGAAATGGTAGGTCACAGCTCTAAGAAAATGGGCTCCTGGGGGTCTGGAAGGAGGGCATATGGGGGGCGGAGAATGGATCTTTGGGGGAACTGAGAAAGGCTGAGGTGGGGCTGGGGATCTGAGATGTAGACAGCTCTCACCTCATAGACAGGCAGTGCGGTACTGGTGACAGCAAAGATGGGCTGAATGTTTGCTGCAGAGAGGGCCTGGGCTACTTGACCCACAGAGGGGTAGTCCTGGGGCAGGAAGCAGGGATGAAGTGAGTGCCACAGGTCTCCCCCACAACATGCAAGGTGCCCTCAGCCCAGGGAACCCAGGAACCAAGGTTCCACCAGATGGAGGAGCCCTGGAGGCTTGCTAAGGAATAGAAAGGAGGTAGGGAATGGAGTGACAAAGGTGTCCTGTCTCGGCAGCTGAAAGGAGGAACTGCTGGGGTAGATGGCAGGGTGGTTACCGGTGAGGACTGTGAGGCTGGGGGTAGGAGTCCTGGAAGGAAAGAGGTGTGGCTCAGATGGGGAGAGGCAGGGTGATGGTGGGGACTCACAAACTCTGTGCTGCGACTGTAGAGGCCATTGCTGTCCAAGTGGCAGTGCCCATCACTGGGCATGAAAATGCCACCCAACTTCCCATCCCCAGCTGTGTGGAATGTGTCATCTGAAGTGAACACCAGCAGCCGGGACACATTTCTCCAGCCAATCTGCTCCTGGGGTACAGTGCGGGTGGTAGGCTGTGCACCTGGCCATGGCCCTTGAGCCACCCCAGCCAGCTCTGTGAGGCAAGGATGTGGCCAGCCTCGCTCTGAGTCAGCTTGTCCATCCCCTTGCCTCCAGTCCCTTGCTTCTCCCTGCTCTCCCCAGCCCCCCAAACAAGGCTGCTGCTAGTGGAGGCTCGCTTGTGATTTAGAAAATCATGCCCCCTCCTCAAGATATTTTACTCCAACCCACCAGGTAATTGTTAAAATACGTATACAAACTACAGCAACTATGGTATGAATGGCACCCCCTAGAATTGTGCACTACGCAACCAGAGGGGCAGCCCTATTCCCAAACAGAACTCCAGGCTCAGCTCCCTGCCCCACCTCCTCACCTGGCAGAGTGCAGCCTGCAGAATGGCATCAAAGCCACCTTCAGGCGAGTCCAGATTGCCGGACACGCTCTGGCGCCCCACCTCCCGCTCAAAGGCTTGCGCGTCCCCCGTCAGGGACAGCACATGGTGAAAGCTGAAGGGTGACTGGCAGCGCTCCAGCCGGGTGGGGCAGGGGTGGCGCAGCTTTGAAGGCACCGTGCTCACAAAGGGCAGCACCGTTTTGTCCACGAAGGAACCAAAACCTGGGAGAGGAGAGGAACGACAACTGTATCAGAAGTCACAGGGCAGCAGCAGAGGACTCATGAGAGTGCTTGATGGCAAGTGGGGTGGGGAAGACGGTCATGGAAGAGGTGATGAGAGAGGGTGCACCTAGGGGGCAGGGACCTGGTAACTGGCAAGCAAAGGGGTCAGACCACCGGCTCAGGAAAGTGGTGGACAGAGGACACTAAGAGGAGGACACAACTGGGACAAACGGGAGCTTCCTGAAGGTCAAAGGCGGCTCAGGCATAGGATGTGATAGCAGCATAAGGCAAAGGAGGGAACTCTGCATAGAGGAGAATTGGCCCAGAATGTGGAACCAGGGACAGTGACATCTAGGCCTTGTCCAAAGGACACTCGCATCAGGGCAGGTTCCAGGTTGGTAGGTCCAGGGCAGCTGTCCAGGCCCAGAGAGGGCCTGAACACAGTTTCTCCAGATGCTGGGTCTCAGCTAGACCTGTAAAACGAAGACTCCTACTGGACAGTCTCTTGATTCCTCTCCAGCTCTGACCTAGAAGATGGGTGTCTTTGGGGAGAGATGCAGGAACAAACCTGTGGCCTGGCTAGATCGGTCAACAACTGGGAGGGCAAGTCGGGGCCCTTGTGAGTTGAGGATGTTGGCAGAGGCTAAGGCAGTGGTTGACAGGCAAGGGCTAACAGGGCGGGAGGCAGTGCTCGGCTCACCAATGCGCACAGAATGGGTGACCTCCTGCAGCCGGACCAGCAGAGCGTGCCCGAGCTGGCGCACGCGTTCCAGGTCGTCCTTCATGGAGTAGCTCAGGTCCATAAGGTAGTATAGGTCCACCGGGTATCCCTCGGCACGGAGGAAGCGGACCTGGAGCTGCTGGGGCTCCCCTGGGGGGTGGGTGGCGGGCGCGGGTCAGCAGAGCACATTGAAACCCCAGCCTAGACCTCTGGCCTGGCCCCGCCGGCCCTAACTCACCAGGCCGCAGCGTGACCCGGACCCGCTGCGGCGCCAGCTGGGTGGCACCCTCTCCGCGGGTGCCCTGGCTGAGCGGCTGGTCCTGCAGCACCTCCTGCCGGCCGCGGGGCTCCTCCAGCTCCTCCGGCGGGCAGCCGCGAGCCAGCAGCTCCTCTCGCCCGGCGCAGCGCCGCTCCTCCGCCTCCCCCGACGCTGTGAAGTTCTGCTCAGCAAGAAAAGGCTTGTCGGGACCGTGTCCTGCACAGGCCCTCCGCCCCGCTCCCTGAACCACCCTGCAAGCCCCTGATTCCCTCCCCTCCTCTTCCCTACACAGCTACCCTTGAACTCCGGTCTTTTTTGTTGTTGTTTTTGTTTTTGAGACAAAGTCTCACTCTGTTGCCCAGGCTGGAGTGCAGTGGTGCGATCTCCCGGATTCAAGTGATTCTGGTGCCTCAGCCTCTCAGTAGCTGGGACTACAGGTGTGCGCCACCTCACGCCCAGCTACTTTTGTATTTTTAGTAGAGACGAGGTTTCTCCTTGTTGGCCAGGCTGGTCTCGAACTCTTGACCTCAAGTGATCCACCCGCCTCAGCCTCCCAAAGTGCTAGGATTACAGGCATGAACCACCACACTCGGCCTTTTTTTTTTTTTTTTCTCTTTTTTCTGCTATAAAGACAGGGTATTGCTTTGTTGCCCAGGCTGGTTTTGAAATCCTGGGCTCAAGCAATCCTCCTGCCTCAGCCTCCCAAAATGCTGGGACTGCAGGCATGAGCCACCACCAGTGGAACTCTGGTCCTTTCTTCTTTGTCAGAGCCCCACTTCCTATAGCGGTCCCCTACCCCTCCCCTTATCTCAACTCCCCCTTGCCCCAGCCACCTACCCCTCTGCTCCCCAATAGAGCCACAGACTTCCTGTTGAGATCTTAGAGACTTCACTACCACAAAAAAATGGGGGCCTTGCCTCCTAGGCCAACCTCCCCAGCAAGCTCACACCAAAATGGGAAGGGGGTCAGACTAAGCCCCACAGCTCCTTGGAAGGGGAGGGAGGTGCCCCCCCCAATATGTCTGGGACTGGTTGGGAAGCCACAGGGGAAGGAAATGGTTAGAGCGGCTTCTCAGCTGGCCCTGGGTGTCAGCTCCTAGTCTGGGGATTGGAGAAGCCAGACACAGACTCGATTATCTCAAGAGCTCCAGCTCCCCAGCTCTAGCCTGGCACCTCTGCCTCTCTGCCTTGTGCAGACTCAGCGTCTACCCTTCTTGTCCTCTCAGATTCACTGTATGCCTTTCTCCTGGGTCCTCTAAACATCTGTAGCCCTGTCTCCACATGAGTTTGCCCTCATCTCTTATCTGGGCTCCCACACTGATCTAACCCTCCACCTTCCTCTCAGAGAGGCAGACCTGCCCCCATCCCAGCTCAGGCACCCCTCCTGCTCTGCTGCTCCATGAGCTCTGTCTCTTTAAAGCATAAACAAACAACAGCCTTGTTTGAGGAGCCAGGGAAACGCCTGCTCCCTAGCATCCTTCTTGGCCATTTAGGTAGCTGAAGCCTTTCCAGTCCCCCTCAAGCCCATAGGCTTCCACCCCTCCCTTTCTACCTGCCCAGTCATAGGCTGCTACACACCCAGGAACAGAATGCCCCCACCCCAAACACAGACTTAGAAATCTAACCACACACTTTCTGCTATGGACTGAACTCTGCACCCCTACCCCACCCCCATCCTGTATTGAAGCCCTAACCCTCCATGTGATGGTGTTTGGAGATAGAGCCTTTGCGAGACACCTAGGCTTAGATGAGATCCTAAGGGTGGAACCCTCTTGATGGAATTAGTGCCCTTACAAGAAGAGAGGCACCTTCTTGTTCCCACTCCCACCTACCTACCCCCTCCCCACTATATGAGGACATACCGAGAAGGTAGCCAGTCTGCAAGCCAGGAGGAGAGCCCTAACTGGGGAATCAAATCAGCCAGCAATTAGATCTTGGACTTCCCAGCCTCCAACATTAGGAGAAATAAATTCTTGTTGCTTAAGCCACCCAGCCTATGGTGTTTTGTTATGGCAGCCTACACTGGCTAATACCTTTCTCACATATTTACATGCACAACAGCTTCCTTTCCCTATACACAGGCATGAATTCCTACAAGCACATACTTTCTCCCAATTCATGGTCACAGATTCTCTCCGTATATACACAAGTACATGGATAAGATATAACCTTACGTGCACAGGGAACTTGCACACACACACGTATATCCACACACAGGAGTCCTATGTGAACAAACTCAGTCACACGTGAGACTGTAACATGTACCTAGAAAATCATACATGTGCCCACACAATCACACACATTATCCAGACTGCACATACACATACACATGGTTCAAGGGCCATAGGACCATCTTTACCAGTTGTTTGCACCACGCACAGCTGGGGTGCGAGAGGATGCACTTCTGGCAGGAGGGGGCTGGCTGGCAGGACCCCAGCAAGGACAGGTGAGGGTTCCCCCATTCTGTAGCTTCCCCTGTGGATGGGATCTTGGCGTCCAACTCACTCTCACCTCTGCTCAGGACCAGCAGCAAAACAATGACCATTGGCAAAGCCACCATGGCCTGTAATAGGAAATAAAGGAGGACATGAGGGCCCTTAGGGAGGACCCTCAAACTCTCAGTCCTCTGAACTTAGCTTGTGGTTATCACTCTCAAAACTCTACCCCAAATATTTATCTCCCCTCATAGTTTCACTTCCCCTGTGGATTCAGCAGTTTCTTCAAAATGATGGGAAGGGGCAGGTACCAGGCAAAGGTAGGGGCCTCCTGACGTGATGGCTCGCACCTGTAATCCCAGCACATTAGGAGGCTGAGGCAGGTGGATCACCTGACCTCAGGAGTTCAACTTGGCCAATATGGCGAAACCCTGTCTCAAGAATACAAAAATTAGGGCCAGGTGTGGTGGCTCACACCTGTAATCCCAGCACTTTGGGAGGCTGAGGGGGGTGGATCACCTGAGGTCAGGAGTTCCAGACCAGCCTGGCCAACATAGTGAAATCTCATCTCTACTAAAAATACAAAAAATAGCTTGATGTGGTGGCAGATACCTATAATCCCAGCTACTCGAGAGGCTGAAATGGGAGAATCACTTGAACCCAGGAGGTGGAGGTTACAGTGAGCCAAAATCATGCCATTGCACTCCAGCCTGGGCAACAAAAGCGAAACTCCATCTAAAAAAAAAATACAAAAATTAGGTGGGCATGGTGGCATGCGCCTGTAATCCTAGCTACTCGGGAGGCTGAGGCAAGAGAATCACTTGAACCCGGGAGGTGGAGGTTGGAGTGAGCCAAGATCGCGCCACCCCACTCCAGCCTGGGTGACAGAGCAGGACTCTGTCTCAAAAAAAAAAAAGGTAGGGGCTTCAGAGACACTGTCCTTCCTGTGTGCAGACTTCATGTGGCCAGGGTGGGCAAAATGGTCTACTAAAGGGTCTGGGGACTGGGCCTGGCGGCACTAAAGTCTGCACCCAGGTCTATTTACCAAGATTCCAAGCCGTAGTGGTAGTAGAACAAAACAGGAAATGGACCGGATTCTGGTCCTGCTGCAGTCACTCACTGGCTGTGTGGCAAGTCAGACCTTCTCTCTGGGCTTTAGTTTCCACATCTGTAAAGTGGAGGAGTTGGATAAATAATCTGACATACTTTACGGTTTTCACAATCTTGGATTCTAAATGAGAGAAGAGGGTCAGTGAGTGGGAATTAGGAAAAAGAAAGCTGGAACAGATGACGGTGAGTGTGTGACAGAGTCAAGGGAAAATAGTTCTACTTGGTTGACATGGTAGCAACGGGAATGAAGATGAGACCACAAGGCCAGCGTGGGCAAAAAAATTGTCTCTTTTCTGTAATTTTCAAGAAGATAATCTAGATTGAAGAAAGAACCTGGAGGCAGAGTAATTTCTCAAGTGACCTTTAGGAAAGCCAACCAAATTCCTGACTTTAAAAAACATATTAATTTTTTTAAATGAGCAGGTAATTTGTTTACCATGCTTCAAAAGTCAAAAAGTTAAATTCCATTGGCCCTTTTTATTGCAGAAATGGAAAAGCTGATTCTAAAATTTATATGGAATTGCATGGAACCCCAAATAACCAAAATAATCTTGTAAAAAACTTACTGCAGAGCTACAGTAATCAAGACAGTGTTGGCCAGGCACGGTGGCTCACGCCTGTAATCTCAGCACTTTGGGAGGCTGAGGCAGGTGGATCACGAGGTCAAGAGATCGAGACTATCCTGGCCAACATGGTGAAATCCCGTCTCTAGAAAAATACAAAAAAATTAGCCGGACGTGGTGGCGCGTGCCTGTAATCCCAGCTACTTGGGAGGCTGAGACAGGAGAATCGCTTGAACCCAGGAGGTGGAGGTTGCGGTGAGCCAAGAATGAGCCATTGCACTCCAGCCTGGGCAACAAGAGTGAAACTGTCTCAAAAAAAAAAAAGACAGTGTTGCCTGGTCGCAGTGGCTCATGCCTGTAATCCCAGTGCTGGTGGGAAGACAGCTTGAATCCAGTAGTTTGAGGCTGCAGTGAGCTATGATCATGTCACTGTACTCTGCCATGGGCAACACAGTAAAACCCTGTCTCTTAAAAAGAAAAAAAAAGACTGGGCTTGTGGCTCACGCCTGTAATCCCAGCACTTTGGGAGGCCAAGGCAGGTGGATCACTTGAGGTCAGGAGTTCGAGACCAGCCTGGGCAACATGGTAAAACCCCATCTTTACTAAAAATATAAAACGTAGCTGGGCATGGTGGTGAATGCCTGTAGTCCCAGCTACTCGGGAAGCTGAGGCACAAGAATCGCTTGAACCCAGGAGGCAGAGGCTACAGTGAGCCAAGATCAGGCCACTGCAGTCCAGCCTGGGGGACAGAGCAAGACCCAGTCTCAAAAAAAAAAAAAAAGGAAAAGGAAAAGGAAAACAAAACCACAATGAGATACCACTTCATATCTACGAGAATGACTATGATCAAAAACTGAAAAATAACAAGTATTGTTGAGAACATGGAGAAACTGGGATCCTTATACATTACCATGTAAGGAATGTAAAGTAGTACAATCCCTGTGGAAAACAGTTTTTCTCATTTTTATAGTTTGGTTCCTCAATTGAGCATGGGATTACCCTATAACCTGGCAATTCTACTCTTAGGTATACACACAAAAGAATTGAAAACAGGTGTTCAAACAAAACTGGTACAGAAATGTTTACAGCAGAACTATTCACCATAGCTAAAAGGTGGAAAGAACCCAAATGTCCATCAACTGATGAATGGATAAGGAAAGCTGGTATATCCTCACAGCAGAAAGTTATTTGGCCATAAAAAGCAATGAAGTACTGATACATACATGCCACAACATGGATGAACCTTGATAAATGCTCAGGGAACAAAACCATTTATGAAAGATCACATATTGTATGATTCTACTTGTAGAACATATCCAAACTAGAAAAATCCGCAGAGACAGAAGGTAGATTAATGGTTACCCAAGGTTGGGGGAAGGGGAAATGGAGAGTGGCTGCTTAATGGGTAGTTTCATTTTGGGGTGATAAATGAGTTCTGGAATTAGTGAATTTACTGAATGCCACTGAATTGTACACTTAAAAGTGGTAAAAATGTATAAAACATATACATTTTGTGTATCCACCATTTTAAAAATAAAAAACCTCAAAAAGTTAAGATGAGAAATCTCCTACCCCATACGCCACACCCAGTTTCCACACCTACCCTAAATAAATACCATTTATTACTATCTTTCTTTGTTTGTTTCTTTTGTTTTGTTTTGTTTTTTTGAGGCAGAGTCTCACTCTGCTGCCCCAGCTGGAGTGCACAGTCGCAGTCTCAGCTCACTACAACCTCCGCCTCCTGGGTTCAAGTGAGTCTTGTGCCTCAGCCTCCCAAGTAGCTGGGATTACGGGTGTGTGCCACCACACCCAGCTAATTTTTGTGTTTTTAGTAGAGACAGAGTTTCGCCCTGTTGGCCAGGCTGGTCTCGAATTCCTGACCTCAAGTGATCTGCCCACCTCAGCCTCCAAAACTGCTGGAATTACAGGTAAGAGTCACTACGCCCAGGCTGTCTTTGTTTCTTACAAACTTTCTAGGGATTGTTTTGTGCATATACAAATTAACATGCATATGCTTTTTAAATGGTAGACTCAAATGCCATGATTCTTTAAATGGTAGAAAACACAGTTTTTCACTTTTTTTTCCTTTAACTACTTTTCTTGGAAATCTTTCTACCTGAGAAAGTTAAAAATGTCCCTGTTATTTTATTTATTTTTTTTTTTTTTGAGATGGGGTGTCACTCTTGTTGCCCAGGCTGGAGTGCAATGGCTCGATCTTGGCTCACCGCAACCTCCGCCTCCTGGGTTCAAATGATTCTCCTGCCTCAGCCTCCCAAGTAGCTAGGGTTACAGGCATGCACCACCACGCCCTGTTAATTTTGTATTTTTAGTGGAGATGGGGTTTCTCCATGTTGGTCAGGCTGGTCTCGAACTCCCAACCTCAGGTGATCCACCTGCCTCAGCCTCCCAAAGTGCTGTGATTACAGGCGTGAGCCACTGTGCCTGGCCTTAAATTGTTTCTAGTTCACTATGACGAATGATGCTGAAAAGAAAAGTTGTATATTTATTTATTTATTTATTCATTTGAAAGATAGGATCTTGCTCTGTCACCCAGGCTGTAGTGTACTGGTGCAATCATAGCTCACTGCTGCCTTGACCTCCCAGGCTCAATTGATCCTCCCACCTCAGCCTCCTAAGTAGCTGGTATTACAGGTGCATACTACCATGCCTGGCTAATTATTTTTGTATTATTTTGCAGAAATGGGGTCTCCCCATGTTGCCCAGGCTGGTCTAGAACTCTTGAGCTCAAGCCACCCACCCGCCTTGGCCTCCCAAAGTACCACGATTACAGGCATGAGCCACCATGCCCAGCCAAATGTCATGTATTTATTATTTCACATGTGTGCAGCTGAATCTGTAGGATAAATCCCTGAAAGAAGATGTGTAGGATAAATAGATAGATATCATTTGTAATATTGGTGTTTATTTCATCTACATTCTTATGCTAAGAAAAAAAAAATATATATATATATGGATATTGCCAACATAAGCTCCTCAGGGCTTGTACTGGTCCACATTGCCATCAGCAGTGTATGAGAAAGGCCAACTAACTCCTTGTCATAAACCATTTGTATCTTCTTCAGCCTGGGCCCAGAGTCAGGTCCAGATACTCTGCACAGAGCGTGGGGAAGGGGTGGGGTTCTAAGTTGTTGAACATCCTGGTCCTGCTCCCCACCACCTGTGACTTCAGGCGCCATATATAACGGAGCCTCCACCCCTTGGGGAAAGGCTGGCCCCAGCTCAGCCTCAGTGTAACCTCAGCCCTGCTTGCTGTGCGTGCCTGTGGTCACGGAGACTGGAGATGCTGCAACTCAAAGCCGGGTTTTGACTCATCTCTCATAAGTGGAGCCCCTGCTGCCACACAGGTTTTTCAGAGACCTCAAGCCCACTCATCTCCCCTTAAAGGGGGCCCTGGGACTCCCTGGATGGCCCTTTCCTACCTTTCTTCCCAATTACCCTCTCTTCTTCCCTCCTTGGAGGTACATGTTCTGCCACCTATTTCTCTGTCTGCTTCTCTGTCTCTCTCTGGCTCCTTTCAATTCAAAACTTCTATTGTGTCTCTCTGCTGCTTTTCTCTGCTCCACTTCTTCATAGGCTGTTTTACTTCCTTTTCCCCTCTGTTCCTAACTATAGAATGGCAGAATCTTCTACTCCATCCCCCTCTTTTTACAAATGGAAACCTAAATTCCATGAGGCCAGGGTCACCCAGAGAACTAGAGGCAGGACAGGGCAGGGCAGGGACTGAGGCAAGCCAGGCCTCTGCTGTGCTTGCTCCTTTCCTCCCTCCAACCAGGCACCATCTCCATCAATAGTTGTGTTCTCTCTCCACTAGCCCTGATGGGCTCTAATCCCATTTCTCTTTCCTTAGGCGTATTCTCCAGTCTTCCCTTCCCTTCTGGGACCAAGTGATTATTTCCATTTTTCTGGACTCCATTCTCCAATACGCACCCTGTGGCCCCCCCTTAGCAGCTGAGAAACAGAGCCTCTTCTCAATCCATCCATACCTCCCAAGTTAATCAGAACCCTGGGCTGCCCACTGGGAGACACAAGGAGGGAACAGAACTGAGCTGCTGGGCCACAGTGACCCAGGAGAGTGGAGTCTGTGGCCAACATGCTGATTGGGAAGAAGTCTGAGCTGAAGACAGAGCATTAGGCACCAGGGATGGCAGCTGGGGGTAATATTGGGAGAACCCTACTTCAGTATAATCCTTGGGACATGGCAGGCACTCAAATGACAGCACTCATATACATCCTCACCTCCTTTCCCTCTTGCCAGCCCCACTCTTGGGAAACTGATGCAAGAGAGATTGGGCTTTGGGAGAGGTGGGGGTAGGGGACTGTGAAACCAGAGGAGGGAGCCAGCTCAGAGGATCTTAGGAATGTAGAAAGGAGTTCAGAGCCTTTCTCAAGTCTGGACAGGACCCTCCATATCCAGATCAAAGCCCTCTTCCCAAGAGGTTGGGACCAGGTAGGCCTGGGCAGAAGGGCTGGTGCCCTGGTACTCACAGGTGCGTGCAGAGCAGCCCTTCCTCTGGTGACAGCAGCAGCCTTTGTGTACTGATCTGGGAGACTGCAGAGGAGGAAGTGACACTCCCCGGGGTGGGGAAGATTTGGGGTTGGTGGGGGTGACTGATCTAGAAGGTGGAGCAGATAGGGGTGGGGCTGAGCCAAGGGAGTGGACGATACAGAGACCTGGAAGAAAGAGCTCATTTATTGAGCCCCTGTCATGTGCTGAATGTGACACGTTATAATTAACCCTCACAACCACCTCATAAGATAGGGGTTAATACTCCCCCAGCTCCCAATTTTACAGATGCAAAGATTGAGGCTTAGAAGCAGGAAATACAGAATTTTGCCCAATGTCCCACAGGTAGTAAGTAGCTAGCCTAGGATTTAAAAAAAAAAAAAAAAAGAAAGAAAAGGCCGGGCACAGTGGCTAACGCCTATAATCCCAGCACTTTGGGAGGCCGAGGCGGGTGGATCATGAGGTCAAGAGATCGAGACCATCCTGGTCAACATGGTGAAACCCTGTCTCTACTAAAAATACAAAAATTAGCTGGGCATGGTGGCACACGCCTGTAGTCCCAGCTACTCGGGAGGCTGAGACAGAATTGCTTCAACCCAGGAGGCAGAGGTTGCGGTGAGCCGAGATCGAGCCATGGCACTCCAGCCTGGGTAACAAGAGCAAAACTCTTGTCAAAAAAAAAAAAAGATTTTTATTTTAAATTTGTATTTTTGAATTTAATTTAATTTAATTTAATTTTTGAGACAGGGTCTTGCTCTGTCACCCAGGCTGGAGTGCCATGGTTCGATCTCAGCTCACTGCAAACTCTGCCTCCCGGGTTCAAGGGATTCTCCTGCCTCAGCCTCCCGAGTAGCTGGAATTACAGGTGTGCACCACCACGCCCAGCAACATTTTATATTTTTAGTAGAGACATGGGAAATTAGGGACTTACTCATTTTGAAAACCCAGGATCCATTGTACTAGTGTGCTTGACTGCATAGGCTCTGGAGCCAAGTTGCTAGAGTTCAAATCCTGGCTCTACTACTCACTAGTAAGTAGTCAGGACCTTAGTTGAATGACCCAATCCTTCCTGTGGCTGTTTTCTCATCTGTCAAGCAGCACTCATAGGACTGTCTTGAAATTTTAAATAGATAAATCATATCAATTGCCTACAAGAATACCTGGCACACATGAAGGGCTTGATAAGAGAATTAGTAGGGATGAGAAGTAACAGAGGTGAGAAGTGAAGAGGCTTTGAGAAATTCAAGGTCCAGACAGCTAGAAACTTGGAAGAGAGAGGCATAAGGCCAGGCTCAGAGCATGTGACTGGGGGGCCGGAAGCCAAGGCAGTAGTGAGGCCTGGGAAAGGGGGTGGAGGAGGTGAACTGGGAGAAGCAGAGAGTGCAGCAACAGCTGAAGCCAAGGCAAGGATGAAGCCTGTAGGGAGAGCACAAAAATATTAATGGGATTTGCTCCTGGCCCACACAGATCACTAAGAGCTTTGAGAAGGAGCTAGACATGAGGTCTGAATTCACAGCTTCATCTCCCCTACCAGAAAGAGCACTCCTTGTGGGCAGGGACTGGCTCTACCAGGCTCCCTGCTGGAGCCACAGCACCTAGCCAAGTACCCATCTTATAGTAGGTGCTCAATAAATCTCAAATGGATTGCAGAAGTGTAGCTGCTGGAAGGAGGCAATTGGGGAGGAGGGGCTCCTTCTCTGGGTGAGCTTGGCTGACCTCAGGCTATAGGATAGTCAGGACCTATACCCTTCCCCCATAACCAGGAATTACCATGACAATGACCCTCCTTCCCCACAAGCC
The DNA here is from genome assembly GCF_030222135.1 of Aotus nancymaae. Classification (NCBI taxonomy): domain Eukaryota; kingdom Metazoa; phylum Chordata; class Mammalia; order Primates; family Aotidae; genus Aotus; species Aotus nancymaae. The sequence continues at coordinate 36,980,224 of NW_026988428.1, forward strand.
CTGTGGTTTCCTCTAGAGCTTCTTTCGCTTTCTTCTTCTGCTTTCCCCACTGCCCCCCGCCCTTGCCACTCTTCTCTCCCCTACTCCCACATCCTCAACTTTTTTGTCATATCGACAGGTCACCAGTGAAGAGGTCCAGGAACAAGGTAGGCAAGGCACCGTCAGAGGGAAGGTAGGACACGGAGGCAGGGCTCGAGGGGAGTAACAGAGAGCGAAGGGAAGAGTACAGGGTGCAGCAGCAGAGGCTGAAGGCAGTGCAAAGGCATGTTGCAGAGGGAAGCTGTGTGGGAGCAAGGACAGATATTCGGAAAGAAGGAACAATACGGGGAGGCGGCGATGAGTGGAGGTCATGGAGTGAATCATGGGAACAGAGAGGGTAGGGGGAGTGAGCCATAAGATGATAGTAGGGTGAGTGGGGATAGAAGGTGGGAGGGCTCCCTGGGTGAAGGGCTGGTGTAAAACAGAAACACTATAGCTTAGATGCAGGCTGTGGTTCTTCTCTTCTGGGGCCAGGAAACCTCATGAGAACTAAATGAAACTTCAGGCCGGGAGTGGTGGCTCATGCCTGCAATCCCAGCACTTTGGGAGCCAAGGTGGGTGAATCACTTGAGGTCAGGAGTTCGAGACCAGCCTGGCCAACATGGTGAAATGCCATCCCTACTAAAAATTCAAAATTAGCCAGGCATGGTGGCAGGCTCCTGTAATCCTCGCTACTTGGGAGGCTGAGGCAGGAGAATCACTTGAACCCGGGAGGCGGAGGTTGCAGTGAGCCAAGATTGCACAAGAGTGAAACTCCATCTCAAGAAAAAATAAATAAATAAATAAAACTTCAATGGACTACTTCCCCAGAGAAGAGCAGATATGCACATATGCATAACTGGAGGTGGGGACAGGCTTAAAAACCTCCAAAGTCCATAAACGTGTTCCCAGAGATCTACAGGATATAACACAAAAACCCACACCAGGCTGAGCGAGTTGGCTCACGCCTGTAATCCCAGCACTTTGGGAGGCCAAGGCAGGCAGATCACCTGAGGTCAGGAGTTTGAGACCAGCATGGCCAACATGGAGAAACCCTGTCTCTACTAAAAATACAAAACTTAGCTGGGTGTGGCAGTGCACCCCTGTAACCCCAGCTACTCGGGAGGCTGAGGCAAGAGAATTGCTTGAAACCAGGAGGCGGAGGTTGCAGTGAGCCAAGATTGCACAACTGCACTCCAGCCCGGTAACAGAGCAAGACTCTGAACCCACATGTGGGTGGCTGTGGGAAACCTGGTCACTCAAGGTGAGTCCCCATGGCTCCCCTTACCCCATCCTGTCCCCATTGCAATCCAGGCACATTTCACCCTGTTTTCTTTGTTCCACCAAGAAAGCTGAAAAGTCCAATCGATTACAAGCTTTCCCTCCTCACTCAGCTCCCTCCCCAGGCCAGCTGGTCATTTCCCTACCACCTCCTAAAGGGAGCCACATCGCATGAGTTTCCATCACTTTATTTTGCAAAAATAGAAAACTCAGCAATATGCGATACAGCGGGGTAGAGGGGAGATGTAAACAGAGGGGAGGGGACAGCACCCTGACCCCCCAAGAGAACACGGGGAGCCAGTGGGACTCTTATTTGGCAGCTAAATACAAACTGGGGATTGGAGGAAGAAGGGAGGGGTCACAGGGGCCCTGGGCTCCCCCCACCCAAGACCCCTGGAGGAAGGGGTCAATTCCAGGGTGTAAACAAAAGCTAATAAATAAATAGAGGCTTCCTCTGGGTCAGGGTGGGATCAGCTAAGCAGCATCCCCCCTCCCTGGGCCAAGCTGCTCTGGGGGGTAAAGGGTGGAAGGCACTAGGGAAAGAGGGATCCCCTGGCCCCTCTGTAGTGTAGAAGGATCCCTGCCCCATGGCTGAGATGGGGGGCAGGAGGAGCCCAAGGCACATGACAGGGCTGGGGGAGGGACCTGTAACGGAGGGCACTGGGTGAACTCTGCACCTGAGCCAAGAGGTACAGAATGGACCTGCATCTATCCGTCCCTTTCACCCTCTGTCCCTGCCCCAGAAATGCAGGGCCCAGCTAGCCCTCACCCTGACCTGGAACAAGGACAGGGCACAGAGGCTGGCGTACCCTGCAGGTGCATCGCACAGCATTAGGCATCAAGGGTAGGGGCAAGAAGATGGGCTCAGCCCTCCTCATTCGCCCCTCTTTTGGTCTCTAGTGTTCCTATTTGCTCCCAGAGAGCCAAGCACCTGGCAGAGGAAGGAGCTGTGGAATGGCAGGGTCTTCCTCTTGCCCTGGGGAGCCTAGGACTCTGGCACCTGAGGGGCAGTGCTGAGATTTTAGAGTCCAAACCCAGACTCACCCCTCTGCCTTCTCTCCTGGTGGGAGCAGGGCAGGCCCCCGGGACTGGCAAGGGAGCCGGTTAGATCGGGAAGGGGATGAACACAGAGGCACCCCTGGAAACTTTGGCAAAAACAAGGAGCTCATTGGAAGGGGTGGGGAGAGGGCAGAGCAGGTCCTCCCCCAGTCACTGGTGGTCTGGGAGATGGTCAGTCTGCTGCCTGGAGCCCCAACCCCCTCAGTGGGGAGGTCAGGGGCCCTGGTCAGGCTGGGGACTTCAGGCCCCCTTTGCCCTGGCCCCCGGGAACCTCGTCCTCGCTAGAGGCATTGGGGTGGGGACCAGGCTGCGAGGAGTCATCCTCAAACATTTCAGGGTTCTCCAGCATCTCTCGGATCAGAGGAGGCATCGGGCCTGGAATTTCCATCTTCAGGGTAATGGCCCTTTCGGCTCCTACAATGGAGAGGCAAAGAGGCTCAGGAGGACAGAGGCACGTGGCCCTTAAGGCCATCTCCTTAACCTTTTTCAACGGCTCCTGCCTCCCCTACGGGGTTCCCAGCACAGGCCCACCACCTCTCTGTCCCCAGCTCATCCTCTTCCCACTAGGCTTCCTGGGTGCCACTCCTTTGTCTGGAACCTCTACCTGGTCTTCTCTACCAGGCCTGCTGCCCATTTGTCCCATTCTTTCAGGCTGTCTCTTCAGAGAGCACATTGCACACAACCTCCAACCCCATTCCCCAACCACCCCATTCTCCAATGTCCAGGGCTTGCCAGTTGTTCCCAGCCCCTGTGCCCACCACCATGTCCAGCTAATTTTTCGTATCTTTAGTAGAGACGGGGTTTCACCATGTTGGCCAGGCTGGTCTCGAACTCCTGACCTCATGATCCACCTGCCTCAGCCTCCCAAAGTGCTGGGATTACAGGCATGAGCCACTGCCCCCAGCCCTTGGCCTGTTCTTAACAACATTTATTACAGGCCAGGCACAGTGGCTCACATGTGTAATCCCAGCACTTTTGGGAGGCTGAAGTGGGTGGATCACGAGGTCAGGAGTTCAAGACCAGCCTGACCAAAATGGTGAAACCCCTGTCTCTACTAAAAATACAAAAATTAGCCGGGTGTGGTGTGAGTGCCCATAATCCCAACTACTTGGGAGGCTGAGGCAGGAGAATCGCTTGAACCCAGGAGGCAAAGGTTGCTGTGAGCGGAGATCACGCCACTACATTCCAGCCTGAGCGACAGAGAGCGAGACTCCGTCTCAAAAAAAAAAAAACATTTACTACAACAGCTAATATTTATCAAACGCTATGTTTCAGACATCCTTCTAAACCTGGACTGTCCAGTAGAACTTTGCAATGATGGGAATACAGTAGTCATTAGCCACATGTGGCTATTAAGCATCTGAAATGTGACTGCTGCAACTGCAGAATGGAATTTTTAATTCAGATTCAACACAATTCTAAGTACACTGTATGTGTTGTAATTCTAAGTACGCTGTGTGTGTTGTGGGGGTTTTTTGGTTTGTTTTTTGGAATTTTTTTTTTTAGAGGCAGGGTCTTGCTGGGTCACCCAGGCTGGAAGTGCAGTGGCTATTCACAGATACAATCATAGCTCACTGCAGCCTCCAACTTCTGGCCTCAAGTGATCCTTCTGCCTCAGCCTTCTGAGTAGCTGAAACTATAGATGTGCACCATGGCACCTGGCTTTACATTGTGTATTAACAAATTTAGTCCTTAAGACATCCTTATGAGGTACCTGAAAAATATGCAGAAAGTTCTATTGGACAGTACAGGTTTAGAAGCAATTTGTGCAGCCAGGTGCGGTGGCTCACACCTGTAATCCCAGCACTTTGGGAGCCCAAGGCAGGTGAATCACAAGGTCAGGAGTTCGAGACCAGCCTGGCCAACATGGTGAAACCCCGTCTCCACTAAAAAAAAAAATACAAAAATTAGCTAGGCCTGGTGGTGCATGCCTGTAATCCCAGCTGCTCAGGAGGCTGAGGCAGGAGAATTTTGAACACAGGAGGCGGAAGTTGCAGTGAGCCGAGATTGAGCCACTGCACTCCAACTCTGGGCAACAGAGTGAGACTCTGTCTCAAAACAAAAAAAAAAAAAGAAGAAGAAGAAGGAATTTGCCCAAAGTCTCCCACTACTATGTGGCAGAGCTAGGATTCCAGGGTGGGTTGCCTGGTTCTCTATCACTCTGTTCTTGTCTCTGCCTGTCCACCTGTCTGACCTGGGAGACCAACAGCCCTGGGAAGACAGAGCGGGGACGCTCACTCATGACTCATGACTAACCCTTAGTGCTGATGCCCCGGAGGTCGGTGATTTTCATGAGCATCCTTGGGAACATGTAGGGCTGGCTGGGCCGCCGGCGCCGGGCGTACAGCCTCAGGGCTTCCAGCAGTGGCTCTTGCAGCTTGTCCACTTTTTCCGGCTCCTCCAGGTCCATGCGGTCTATGGGAACAAGTATAGTGGAGTGAGAGGGGAAGGAAGAGTTAGGGAAGACACAGTAACAGATGGCTGATCCCCAGCTGGCCTTTTGGGAAGCCTGTACAGGGTCTGAGAAGTCTGTGGACGGGGCCGGGTGCAAGAATCACCAGAGGAAGAGACCACTGGGTCCTCCACGCCCCCTCCCAGTCGGAGATCCCACATGGAGAGTGGTGGGAAAGGAGACCGAGCACTGAGCAGACGCCAGGGGGCGCCCCCGCACCTCCACAGATGAGGCAGATGGCGCTGAGCAGCCCTGTCTCGGTGTCATCCATCTCCAGGGGCAGGAGCTGCCCAGCAAAGGCAAAGACAAGGTCTGTGAGGGGCCCGAAGCCGGCATTGTGCATCTGGGTCCGGTTCAGGGTCAGCCCATCGGAGAAGGTCATGGTGTCCTGCTCCGGGGTGTACCTTGTGCAGATCCGCAGCATCTGGAGGTGGGGGGTGGGGGAGGGTTAGTGCTCTTTCTAGGGGTGGGGAAAAGAAGGAATGAGTGGAAAGTGAGGAGGTTAGATCCCCAAAGAGTGCAACCTGAAGCAGGCATGGAGAAGGCAGAGGTGGAGGATCTGAGCCTTGGGAGGGGTGGTCCTGGGAAGTCAGGTGGAGACAGGGCATCCAAAAGTGTAGGATCATTGATCATAGGCAGGGGCTAAGACAAAAAGAGAGCTGAGGAGTCCCACATATGTGGCAGGGGGTTCAAGGTAAGGAAATCTTTGCATGGATCAAGGAACTGTTGAAGGTCCCATATGAGGGTTGGGCTGTGGCAGGACCCACAGGGCCTAACTTACCAGGATATCTAGGCAGGCAGCCTTGAGCAGAGTGATCTGGTCAGCAATGCTGAGCCCTGTAAAGCCAGGCAACCTCTTGGCAAACTCCACGATCTTGATGATGCACTTGGTGGCCAGCTCACTGAACTTGTCCCACAGCCCTAGATCTAGCTGCACTCGGTGGTCTGCACTGGAGTTCTGTAGTGGGGAGGAGTAGGAGGTTAGAAAGCAAGCTAAGGCCCACCTCTAGGGGCTGTCTTCTCCCTACCAATATCCCAAGCCCTCCTCTGCATTCTAATGCCCTCCTTGTCGTCAGCAACAGACGATAGCCTCCAATACAACCCAGCCCCATTCCCTGGAGTGAAGAGTGCGCTGCGCTCACTGGGCTCTGCCCATTCCTCACCGTGGTGTACTTGCCCAGCTGGCAGAGTGAAGGGAAGGTCTCCTGATGGGCTTTGCTGACCTTGGTGATGAGCTCTTCTAACTGGGGGCTCAGCTCATAGCTGTCAGGTGACCCTTCCTCCTTCACCTCTTTCTTCTTCTTGTTCCGGTCATTTCGCACAGCTTGAGGGTGGAGGTGCAAGGAGAGGGTCAGGACCCTCAGAGCCTCCCTTTGGGTGTCTTCTTTCAACCTAATTTAATGTGCTCAGTCCTTATCATGGATATCTATCCCCTGGCACTGTAATTAGTGCCTCAGTTTCCCTATCTCCTATATTAGCTCCTGTTCCCAGGCTGGTTCTCCCCAGCCCCACCCAGAGCCTGCAGCCCCTGCTCCCTCCCCAGGCCATGGCTCCATCCTGCCCTTCCTGTCACCCTGCAGGAGCTGGGGGAGGGGGGGGCAGGATATGCAGGCGGCAGGATATCCACTTATAGCCTTGGCAGCACAATGTGGGGGGGTGGAGAGGAGGAGCCACTCCGTATCCATCTTTGGCTCCGTCCTGGGAACAGGGGAGGGGAAGGGTCTGGCAAGCCCACCCAATTCATTTTCCCCATGAAACAGGGAAATAAGACCCTTCTTATTCACCCATTCAGAGGAAGGGTCAAGCTTCCTGAGCGGGGAGAATGGGAAATGGTGGGGCCTCCTGGGTGAATGGAGCTAATCAAATAAGACTGGCCTGGGAGAAGGCAGCACCCAGGGCAGGCCAAGTCTCAGAGGTCAGGGAAGTAGGAGTGGCCAGAGGAAAGAGGGCCACAGCCATAGGGTAGGACCAGAGTGCTCCTGCCCAGGCCAAGGCTGGGAGCCTACCTTCCTTGGACATGCCCACTTCGAAGCACTTCTGTAGCCGGCAGTACTGGCAGCGATTCCTGGTTACCTTGTTGATGATACAGTTTTTGTCGCGATGACATGTGTACACCATGTTCTTCTGGATGCTTCGACGAAAGAAGCCCTGGAATTGAGGGAAACGGAGAGGGCCTCTGAAGCACGATGCCGGGAGCACCAGCCTTTCACTGGCCTTGCAGGTTGCCCCAGGCCTCACCTAATCTATTAACCGTCTATGCACAAAGCAGTGCTGCTCACACATAGCCTCTGTGTGCCTGGTCTCTTACTCCAGTAACTCTAGATCCCCGCCTGCCCACCCCCGCACCACGTACACACCTTGCAGCCTTCACAAGAGCTGACTCCATAGTGGTAGCCAGAGGACTTGTCATTGCACACGAAGCATGGCTTGTAGACCCGAGGAGGCGGAGGGGGTGAGGGCGAGCTGGGCACCATCTCCTCTGAGCTGGTGCTCTGTGTCTCCACCGCTGGGAGGGAAGCAGTGATGTGAGGGTCAGGAGAGAAGGACCCCACAGACCTCCAGGCTTCCTCATCACACACACCCCATGTGTATTTGTTCCTTGGTCCACGGGTGACAGCTGTCACTACCACAGCGCACTAGTCCCAGCAGTAAGCACTTCCAGAGTCCTCTAAACCGCCACTATTACCAAAGCTTGTTGTGATCCTGGTCCACCCTCCACAGTCTAGCCAACTTGTTCACAAGAATGCCAGCCGTTGGCCGGGCATGGTGGCTCACGCCTGTAATCCCAGCACTTTGGGAGGCCGAGGCAGGCAGATCACAAGGTCAGGAGATCGAGATCATCCTGGCCAACATGGTGAAACCCCATCTCTGCTAAAAATATAAAAATTAGCTGGGTGTGGTGGTGCCCACCTGTAGTCCCAGCTACTTGGGAGGCTGAGGCAGGAGAATCACTTGAGCCCGGGAGGCAGAGGTTGCAGTGAGCCAAGATCGTGCCATTGTACTGCAGCCTGGACAGAGCAAGACTCAGTCTCAAAAAAAAAAAAAAAAAAAAGCTAGCCCTCACCCTGTATAACATGTTTAATCCTCCAAATTCCAGAGCAAGGCCATTCTGGAAATCGACTTCTCTGGGCCTGTTTCCCTAACGATACAGGGGATGGATAGAAGGGTTAAAGCCCTGCAGCTTTGCTCTTTAGTCACTCTCTGTCACTTTGGTAGATCCTTGTCAGGTAGTCTACCTCCCACTGTCCTCCCTGTGGGGCAACAGCTCTGGGGGTGGGTAGGCAATTACAGCCTCTGTAGCTGGCACTGGCCAAATGACCTGCTGGGATGCTTAGCAGGTAGACCAGGACCTCATTTCCTCTCCAGCAGTACAGGGGAGATAACTCATCAGGCTCTTCTGTCTCACACCATCCCCGAATAACCACCAGAGACAGCAGAGCAGACGGGGCACAGCTCTCAGGGGAGTGAGTTAGAGGATGCCCCACAGCCTTGGTTCACGCCTGAAGAAACGGAGGCCACAGGAGGGGAAGTGACCAGCTTAGTGCCACACCACCAGCGGATCTAACTGGCTGTGAGTCAGAGAAGCTGGGGAAGGGGAGACTGAGGTTTGCTCAGTTTCTCAGGTCTGAAAGCCATTGGAGGTGTAGCAAACTGGAGAAGTCAGGTGACAGTAGGTAAACAGGACTGATGGGGGTGGGGACCTATTTCTGGACCCTCTCTAAGCTTCTGTCTTCACTCTGAAAATACCCAATTGCAGCTCAAAAGGGGTCTCAGCCCCACAGTATGAGGAGAACATGCTCTGCTCTGTTCAAAAGGCTGCTGGGTAAGAAACAGAGAGAGAGAAAGAGAGAGAGAGTGTGTGTGTGCGGGGGGCAGGAGGGGAGGTCTTCAGGTGGTTGGTTGGCCTTCAGAAGCTGGGGAAATTTATGAAATTATTCAACCTGTAGGACCTGCTGCCCAAACCTTGAGGGCCCAAGTTAATGCAAAAAAATTTCTAGGACCCTCCCTAAGGTATGTCCGATGAACCCATCTCATAAACACCTTCTTCCTTCTAACCCTCTGAGTCCACCTGGTCAGAAGTCTGCCCCACTGCAGCCTGAAGGGTGGAAGGAATGCCCAGGATGCAGGGGTTCCAGGCTAGCTCCACCCACCACACAGAAGGGAAGCCCTCCCCACCCCCAACACACGCACACTCAATTAGCATAAGAATCCTGCCAGAGTGAGATTCCCCAATGAAAAAGGAGAGAGGAGGGGAGGAAAGAAGGGTGCCTGGAGTCTATTCAAGACTAGGGATGGGGGCTCCAGGAGGGGCCGGTGCTGAGAGATGTGGAGAGGGCTGGAATGCCTTTCCCAACCTCTCCTCACTCCTCTGGCCCACCACTGTGTCCTCCGAGGGCACGTGTTCTGTGCCCAAGGCCTGTGCGTGGGGTGGTGCTCACTCAGGCACTGACGCCCTCCCTGCCCGCAGAGCGCTGCCTCATTTCCTCTCTTGCACAAGGGCCTGGGTGCGGTCAGACTGGCATGGGGCAGTGCCAGCAAATTATAAGACTGGGGGCCTCAGGGAGACAGGCCCGGGGGCAACTTTTCCCGTCTAAGTGACACTGTCACACCTCCACCTCCTGAACCCAGAAGTGCAGCCTACTGACTCCGAGGTCAATCTGTGGGTGGAAGGCCCAGAAAGCTAACTGGGTCTACTCCAATCAGATCCCCTCTCCAGCCCTGGGCTTAGACCCCACCATTGGGTTGCTGCTCCTGGGCTAGGCAGGGGCCCCTGCTGGGGAGGATGGGGGTGGGCTCTGGGTTTTTCTCCTTTTAAAGCCCAAATTGCTGAAATTGAGGAAATTCCTGACCAGGCTGTGCGGAGCTTCAAACAAACTCTTTATAACCGGCTGTAAACGCTCCCAGCTGCGAGGCCCAAAGCTGAGCAGCCTGGACTCACAATCTAGCACACACCTCCTTGGAGACACATACACTCTCAGAGGTTAACAACACACAGGGACCAAAGCAGGCATATTAACAATGGGCTCCTAGAACCCTCACTAGATTCAGGCACAGACACACAGCCAGAATAGAGATACACTCCAGCCACACCGTGGAGGTAGATGTACAAGTCACAAGGCTGATACACAACACCCAGCACTCCGCCACACAAGGGAACAGTTCTACCACCAGACAAACACCCCAACCTGCCAACGCAGCACCAGGACACCAAAGCCTCCAAACGGGCACACACACATCCAGCCCACCCCTCCCAGCAGCCTTCCCTCTGAAAGTGTGTATAGCAGGGGCAGGCCTGAAGCTGGCTTTGTGTACCCACCAGGATCTGCGAGGCCAAAATTATTGGCCCAAATTAAAACGCAAAAATCAAGCCCAGAGGGCTTCTTCCATAGGCCTGAAAAAAAGGGTCTCCGCCCAGACCCCCAGAACCCTTCCTGGAAGATTCTTTCCATCTCAGCACCCCCACAACATACAACATACCCCAACTCCCCATACTATTGGGCCATGAGAGGAAAGTTAAGAATTCACAGGGATTTGGTGCAAAGCACTAGTTCCATGCTTTCTCTGCCCTTTAAATGACACACTTTTAGTTCTCGCCCCACCCCACCCAAAAGTAAAGTCCGGTCTCCTGGTTTGCCACCTCCCTCTTCCAGTCTCCCAGTTGTTAAATCTGAGCAGCTCTGCTCTGGAACCAAAAAAAAAAAAAAAAAAAAAAAAAATCCGAACTTGTAAACAGCGCTGCCGGGTGCCAAGGAGCGAGGCGCGTTGGCGGGGGCTCAGTGACCTGGCGTGCGCACTCCCCCAGCGCCAGCCGCCCCGCCTGCTGCCCGCCCCTTCCCACCCTTCCCAGTGTGCCCCCAAGCCCCTCGTCCCCGGCCGTCCGCACCCGAGCTGTGAGCACATCCCAGCCCAGGGTAAATTTAGGGGGTGTTCCAGGCTTCATTCCCAGCCCCTCCCCACACCCCACCCCCGCTAGGCACTGCGGCCCAAGCTTCAAAGCCGCCTCTCATCTGGACTTCATTTTTACTGCTCTCAGTCCCCAGCTTTTTATTACCGCTCTGGAAAGGGGTTCCAGGGCCCCAGGCCTGGCATCTCCCATTTCACGGAGGGGGAAGATAGGTATTTGGGGACCCAGGAATGGTACTCGCCCTGCTGCTGTCAATTCCAGGCCACCCCCCACCACACACACAGACTTTGCTTTCAACTTTTCGGTTCCTGCTGAAGTTGTGTGTGTTGGACCCACAGGAAAAAGTCATCACTCTGCATATAACCGCATACACATTTCCAGACATTTCTTTTTTATATGGTGGGGTGGCGGGCAGAGCTCAGCCTTTTCCACCCGGCGTGAGAACACACAGGATGCACTCTCGAACACAGCACTTTCCAAAACCGCCCCCGCAGCCACGCAGGGGCACACGCCCTCCCGGCCTCACGCCACAAACATCCCCTCACAGGCCATGTGGACCTGCCAGCTGTCGCCGGCGACACTGGTGGAGACCCTTGCTCCCACACCCACACCACCTATGCAAGGCGCTGCACACTCCAGGGATTCACGCGCTCTGCAAACAATCTTTTTTACACTGCCAGCTTCCCACATGAGCTTTACAAACGCCACCCACGGTCGTGAGTGCCATATCCTTCCAGGGCCACAGACCTCAGGGCACACACTACCCACACACCTCGGTCTCTCCCTATCCTCAGGAACTCTGGAGTGGCATCAACCACAGGTTCGAGCTGAACACCCACCATAAAAACCACACACACTCCAAACACTACTGCACACACGCAAAGAAGACGATGAGGCCCCTACGTTTAAAGGGCCAGTACCTTACATAGAAAGGGCCAGAAGCTCCCCCTTGCACCCCAGTTCCACCCTTTACACACGGAAAGAGTAAGTCCCAGCCTCTCCTGCACCCTATACCCCAGCCCCGGACTCGGGTACCTACATTGCAGGCTGGCGGGTTGCGGCCAGGCAAAAGACTCAAGTCCGGCGAAACAGGAGCCGCCAGTGGCTCTGCGCAGCAAGCCGACCCCGGGCCCGGCAGCCCCGTACAGCCGTCGCGGACCCGGGGCAAACGTTTCCATACAGTCGTACATCGCGACCAGGCTTGGAGGGAAGCTGGGTGCTAGGAACACCAAGGACCCGCAGCCGATTCCCCCTCCTCCCCCGGCGGCGCCCCGCTCCAGCAGGGGGGGAGGGGGAGGGCTAGCATCGGGCGCTGGGCTGCCTGCGGGGTAAGGGGTGGGCGGGGAAGAGGGGGGATCCCCAGCAGGGGAAAGGGACTGGGCGGGGCGCGAAGCTGGGGCTGCCGCTTCAGCCTCCGTCCAGCTCTATCTGGGTCCCTAGGCAGCTAGCTCTGGGGAGACCTTTTTTAAAAGCGAAGCCCGGAGGGGTGAGGGGTGGGGCTTGGAGAGCGAAGGGGGCCGGGCACTGAGATGAGCAGAGCTAAGAGTGGAGCGCACACACACACAAACGTACACTCGCTCCGCGGCGCGCGCTCTTGCTTAAACTCATATATGTGCATGCATTTATCTTCTCAGGCACCGAGAATTTGCAAATATGCAAGAGGGCGTGTACTTGTGAGCACGCACATAAACTCATAGGTGCACACGTTTGTACAAACACACCTTGCTCGGGAGAATGCTTGCAAGCATACTCACCACAGCTCAGAGGCTTTGCAAGCATTTGCATTGAGGCGCGTGCCCAGGTCGGGGTTGGGGGAAGGAGTGGAGGAACCAAACATAAGCATTTCCTTTCAGTTTTCCCCCTCCCAAAACTATCCCTTTTTCACACTAGTCAATACAGAGGTGTTAAGTATGACTGGGGAGAGGGGAACGTGGAGGTCCCCCGCGCGCGTCAGCTCTCCCGAGGCCCGGGACCTGCATTACCTCCACCCCTCTCATTCCCAGGCCTGGTTCCGCCCTCTCCCTCCGCGCGCGCGCTTCAGGGCCGAACAGCGCATTCCTGCGGCTCGGCGCGCGCGCTGCCTCCTCCTCGCTTCCCGTCTCCCCACCCCCGGTCCGAGGGCCGGAGCGCGCTCCCGCCGTGAACTCTCCGGGAACCCCCCTCGGGGCGGGTGGCCGAGCGCGCTCACCTCCTCCTGACCCGGCCCCGCCCCACCCACCCCGCCCAGGCCGTCTCCAGTGCTGCCGCGGAGTCCCCCGCCCGCCTCCAGCGCCGCTAGAGTCTATCCCTCCTAGCCCGAGCGGTCCGCCCTCCGCCGCGGCCCGGGCCGCCTTCCTCCGAGTCCCTGAAGCCCCATTCCGCAACTAACGCTCCCTAAGCGCCTCGACCGTCTCTCTCGATGCTCCTTCCTCGAACCTAACTTCACTTTTAGAGCACAAAACTACCCCCTAAGCTGTGCTTGCCGTGCCAACTGCGCCTCGATGAATCTGCCCCTTAGTGCCAATTCCCCTCCTCCAGTTTCTCAATGCCAAGGGATCCCTCGGTAATAGCTGCCCTTCTGGTCACTGACTGTTCTCAGGGTCTTTAAATACCCCCCAGCCTCGGCATAACCGCCCTCCCTTCGGTGCCACGCTAGTGCCCCTCAGATCTCCTAGGGCCGCCACACTGTTCTTTGGGTTGCCCCTTCCGGCACTGAGCGCCCTCGCCCGGTGGAGAAGGGGGTGAGGTGGGCGGGGGTTTGGCCACGTCAGAAGTTTGCCCTGGCCCGGCCGAGCCGAATGGGGGACCCTGGCCCCGGACAGCGCCAGCGGCGGCGACTCCCGGAAACCGCCCCCTCCCCCGCGCCCCGCCCTCAGCCGCCGGGCCGCCCGGCTTGCCTGCCCAGCCGGCTCTGTCAGCGCGGCTCACACGGGCAGCGCCGAGGAGCGGGAGCGGCGCCCGGCCCGGCCCTTCCCCCGCCAGGCGGCTGTGGCTGGGCCAGGGCGGGGCGCGCTTTTCTAAGAATCTGTTGTACCGGGTGGGGGGCGCACTGGGTGCTGCAGGAGTGGGGCGCCTGTTGGAAGAATAAAAGGCTGGAAGGGGTGCCAGAGTAGGCGAGGGATGGCGGGCGCGGGGGGAGGGGCGGAGGGCTACCCGGGCTGGGAATAGGCTTGATTTGTGGATGGGGGGAACCTCAAGGTGGCAAGGTTGACTGGAGGGCTTGATGCAGGGATGGGGAGGGAATGCATTGCTCTTTCCAGCCCAGTGTAAGCTCCCCCGTCCTCCCCAACCCCAAATACCCATTTCTGAATCCAGCCAGCACCCACAACCAAAAAAAAAGAAAGAAAAAAGGGGGGATAACTTTCTGAATCAGAATCTGGCCAGGGGCAAACAAACAAAAATCAATTAAGTGCAAAATACGGAGTACCCCCAAAACAAGAGGGAAAGAGCCTTGATTAGTCAACTTCGAGCTGTCAGTACCCCCCCTTCCCCTCAGAAATCTGAAAGGTCCCAATTAAGTCAGGCCTGCCTGGTTGGTAATTAGAACCAGAAGTGGCCAGGCTACAGGGAGGGGGGTTGGGAGGAGGGCACAAGAGGAGTTGGGGGAGGGCTCCAGGAAGCCATGAGTCCTCAATAGCCCCCGTTTCTCTTCACCAGATGCACCCCACTCCTCATCACCCCATCTGTGTGTGCTTCCCAGACATTGCACAGAGGGGGCCCTTAGGACCAGGCATCGGGGCGTCAGGCCTGCTCTCCCCATCAACCATGACCCCCCCATTCTAGACAGACTTAGTACAGCCTTGGGGAGAAGGTAAAAGGATGGGGGATCCAGTGCCCCTCTTTTCCCCAAAGTTTCCCCAGCCCTTATTGCAGCAATTAGACCCATTAGCCTTCTAGCATTTCATGGGAACCAGATGTTCTCCGCCAGCCTGGTGGGAGTATGAAGGGGGGCTGCTGCCTGAATCACCCCTTTCCCTATGATCCCCACCACCAGGGCAGAACCCCTCCCACCTAGAACCCCACAAAGGCATACTCCTAGAGGCAAAGAGGAGTGCACCCCTCCCCAACTAACAAGGCCGTTAGCACTCAAATTCTTTCGGGGTCACCCCTCAGAGCCCCTGCCACCCTGGCAAGGATGAGTTTGGCCAGGATGAGGCAGGGCAGGAACAGCTAACTCCTTATGCACCCCTCCTTTCCCTCCCTGCCACCTTCTGGATGGGGCTTGAGGATAACTGGCTTTGAATTCCTCACACTAAATTCTCCCTTTTTTCTAAAATCCTTCCTCAAGAAGCTGAAAAGGGGGCATTTCAAAGTAAAGCAGGCCCTGCCAGAAGGGTAAGTCCTGAGGTAGGACTCCCACCTGAAGGGCCATGGGAGGGCTCTCTGGAGGAGGGGGCAGCTGAAGAGCAGAAGAATTGGGAGGTGTGAATGAGAGTGGGGCCCAAAGCAGGGACAAGAGGCGCACTGGGCAGGATGGGGGCTGGGACTGGGTAGGGGGCCAGGAGAGGGGGGTGCAGCCTGGGCCCTGGCGGCGGCGGCTTGCCCGGCTCCCCCCGCCAAAGAGGTTTCCTGTTGCAATCAAAGCCCCGTTTGTGTCGGCCTGGAGCTGGAGCCTGTGCCGGGAGGAGGAGAGACCAGGGAGGGGAGGGGAAAGGAGGCTGGGGTTTTTTCCTGGAGGAGGCCTCACTGCCGCCTGCTCACCGCCCTTACCCGCCTGCTTGTTCTCCTTGCTTCCCTCAGTGCCTGGCTTCTCTATGTCTGCACCTTTGGGCCTGGGTAGCTGTCCCTTGTCTTGTCTGTGAGTCTCTCTTTCTCAGTTTCTTTTAAGCAAGACTCTCTCTCTGTGCCAGCCTGTCCTCAGTTTCTCCCTGTGTGGTGACTTAGTGTGGTGAAGTCTGGGCTCCTTGGCCCAGGTACGGTGGCCCCATGACCAGGGCAGTGTCACCAGGTTCAGAGGACAAACTGGGCTAGGTCATCAGGACCACAGCTATCTGCTCAGGGGTGGGAGGAGGGCAGGGCTTCCCTTCTCTATCATCACACTCTGTTGCCTGTAGAAAGCAAATCTAGAACACACTAGGATTCACAAATGTAGAGATGCACAGGGACACAGAACGCCAGGGGTTTCATGCACGTGCATGAACACACACCCGCATGCGCATACACATGCACACACCCCTCTTCTTTCCATGAACACAGGCCTGTGCTTGCCTCAGCAGCACCCGCTCCCCCAAGCCTCCCCTCTGCCACCACGCTGTTCTGAGATGCCTGTCTCACCCCCTTCAGACCCTGAGAGAGCCCCAAGAAGTAGAGCAAGACTTCAATTCTCAACGAGGGTGTCCCCAAGGTGCCAGGGACCCAGCAACAAGAGCCAAGAGTGCCAGGGAGAAGTGCCAGGGAGAAGTGCCAGACCTCCTCAAGGACCACCTCTCTGTCTTAGTCTATGTGAGAGAGAAAGAGTGTGTGTGTGTGTGTGTGTGTGTGTGTGTGTGTGTGTTCCATAGAATAAGAGACAGGGTGATGAGATGCACAAACTCAAGGTGACTATGCCTTTGGCATCAGATTTAGGCCTCTAAACCCTCTCCACTAGATGCTCCCAGCCAAAAAAGGACAGCAGGTCAAGGAAATGAGAGAAGACACTCTCTCACCCTTCTGCTACTCTCCCACTGTGGAAGGTTTCCCGGACTCCTGGATCCCTTCCTCTCCCCTCAGTCCCACTCTCTGCTACCACTAGGTGCTGCATGCCCCACCCCCATTTAAGCCTTGTAGGGACCCACCCCCAAGCCTTCCCCTCCTGCCTCCTCCTTCCACCTCCCTGCCCAGGCCTGTCCTTCCATGCTAGCCACACCTTCCACAGCTACCTGCCCTGGCTCTAGCTCCTCCCTTGGATTTCTCCTTTCAGCCCCCCTCCATCAGCACGGCCTTGGAAGATGGAGCCCAGCCTGACCACTTCCCTACCTTGACCTCACTTTGAACCCCGACCTTGATCTCAGTGTTTCCAGGGCACAGGGGTGCAAGGGGGACCACAATGGGGACTGGCTACTAGCTCTAGCATTGTCCCCACTACCATTCTCTCTCACCTCTCCCTCCCTACTCCAGCTCCTTTACTTGCCTCTCCCAGAACCTGGGAAAATCAAGTCCCAAGAGTCTGAGTTGTAGGGTTCTCTGCCAGAAGCACATTCATGTGGGGAGGGTGGTTCCTTCCCACTTCCCCAGGTCCCTAGGACAGATTCATGAGGTGAAAATGAAGTATGGGGAAGCCCAGCTGAAGTTTCCAAAAAGGGGACTTTGTGTTCTCTTGTTCACCTACATGCCACTCAAATAACCCCCGTCGGACTACAGACATGCCACCGGCAGGCCTCACCAAATGCCAGACACAGCGTCAGCAGCACAAAGAAATCCCTCCTCACTCCTCACACTGACTCTTTGTTGCACACACTGGAATTCTGTACATGAGCAGAGGCTCAGGGAGATGCTGTGCACACAACTGCACCAAGTCTGGAGGCACCACACACTCGCCCCTTCTCCAGATGAACACACTCTTTCCAGTGGAGCTGCCAGCCCCGCCTAGTCACCCCCTTCACATACAGACACACAACGCTCTGAGTGCCCCCTCCTGGAAGCACAGCCACTTCTCCTCCACCTCTGGCTCTGTGCTTGTGGAGCCATAAAGGCTGTGCCTTTATCTTTTTGTCTTTTTCTCTCCAACTCTGTCTGTCTCTCTGAAATTGCTCCTTCCCCTGCCCTTCAATCACCTTCTCTTGTCCCCAGTTCAAGCCTTCTCTTAACCAACTTGGCACTCCCACCTGTAATGGCCTGGCCAGGAGGAATAACTACCAAGCTGGAGGAGAGGGGTCCCAGAGGGAGAAGGAGAGGCCCAAGCGTTGCCTGCTGTCAGCACTCAAAAGCTTAACCCAAAGAGGGCAGGCCTGGGGGACAAGTAGGGATCTGCACAGCATGCAGGCTCTATGCCAGACTTGCAGGGAGGGGAGGAGCCCAGAACCCACATCGCTGGAGGAGAGGATGCTTCTGGAACACCCCCTCCACCTCTCTGGATTACTTGGTACAAAAGCTACCTCCTTTGCAGTCATTTTCATCCTTCCCAAAAGCAAGAAGCACAGTCTTCAGTAACAGGATGAGGCAGAAAAAAAAAAAAAAAGCAGCACAGTCTTCTGACCCCACACATCTTTAGGCACCTGGCACAGGATTTCTTTCCCCTTTTTGCAGCCTCCACATAATTCAAAGCAACTTCAAAAAAAAATTTTTTTCTTTTTTGAGATAGAGTCTTGCTCTGTCATCCAGGCTAGAGTGCAGTGGTGCAATCTGGGCTCACTGCAACCTTCACCTCCTGGGTTCAAGCAATTTCACTGCCTCAGCCTCCTGAGTAGCTGGGATTACAGGCATGCGCCACCACACGCAGCTGATTTTGTATTTTTAGTAGAGACGGGGTTTCGCCATGTTGGTCAGGCTGGTCTCAAATTCCTGACCTCAGGTGATCCTCCCACCTTGGCCTCCCAAAGTGTGGCTGGGATTACAGGTATGAGCCACCAAGCCCAGCTTTTTTCTTTTTCTTTTCTTTTCTTTTTTTTTTTTTGAGACGGAGTTTCGCTATTGTTACCCAGGCTGGAGTGCAATGGCGCGATCTCGGCTCACCACAACCTCCACCTCCTGGGTTCAGGCAATTCTCCTGCCTCAGCCTCCTGAGTAGCTGGGATTACAGGCACGCACCACCATGCCCAGCTAATTTTTTGTATTTTTAGTAGAGATGGGGTTTCACCATGTTGACCAGGATGGTCTCGATCTATTGACCTCATGATCCACCCGCCTCGGCCTCCCAAAGTGCTGGGATTACAAGCATGAGCCACCGCGCCCGGCCAGCTTTTTTCTTTTTCTTTCTTTCTTTTTTTTTTTAGTTATTATTTTTTTTTGAGACAGATTCTTACTCTATCGCCCAGGCTGAAGTGCAGTGGCAAGATCTCCGCTCACTGCAACTTCTGCTTCCTGGGTTCAAGCAATTCTCATGCCTCAGTCTCTCAAGTAGCTGGAACAAGTGTGTGTCACCATGCCCAGCTAATTTTTGCATTTTTAGTAGAGACAGGGATGTTGGCCAGGCTGGTCTCGAACTCCTGGCCTCAAGTGACCCACCTTCCTTGGCCTCCCAAAGTGCTGGGATTACAGGCATGAGTCACCGTGCCCAGCCCAATTTCACCTCTTGATCACAGAGCCAGGTGACTGGCCTCCCAGACTCCTCTGCTTCCCAGTCTGGCTCCCCCTACTCCTGGCTGCACACAGGCAGCAGCCTCACACTGCACCAGAACCAACCCCACCTGCCCACACAAAGGTGTTCCCCTCTACTAGCTGACTGACCCAGGAGGCAGTTTTAGACACCCCCGCGCCACCAGTTTTTAGGCCTGCTACCTCCCTATCCTATTTGCGCAGGAGAATTCTCATTTGCAAACACTTCCATTGAGTCCACATCCAAACTCCTTCCTCACCACCACTGCCACCCTCTGTTACTCACTACTACTCCATTAGGCCAAACCCCTGTCCCTTGCCTGCCTTCCTAACTGGAGTGCCAACTTTCTTACCATCCACCCTCCAGATACCCTCTTATTTCCATTTGCCCTCATTTCCCAAGATCCCTGAGACTCACACAGAGAGGCCATCTCCTTGGGGAGGTCAGGCTGGCCCAGGCCCCGGAAGCTAGGACTCAGCATCTCGAAAGGTGGAGACCCCCTGAGTGCCCCTGGGAAGGCGAAGGGGAAGCCTGCCCCTGGGTAGCCAGATCCAGGCCCCAGGGCACCAGCCGCAAAGAGTCGCTCCTTATTGGTGGCCATGGCAGCTGCGGTGCGGGAGTCCCCTGTGGTCTGCAGTGGGCGGGGGAGGTCTTCAACCACAGCCCCCGCCCATGCCCACTGGCCCAGCCTGGGAGGCTCCGTGCCCACCCTGTCTGGCCTGCCCACTGGGCCTCCAAGCGTCCTAGGGAGAAAGAGAGGGAAACAAGAGATGAGAGAATGACCACCCTGAGGTTCCAAGCCCTATGACCCTCTCTCAGTTGCAGTCTCTCTCTGTGCTGCTATGGGTTATCCTGCCCCAGCTCAGGGCCCCTGCAGTGTGGTAGAGAGGGCAGGTCAGGAGTTTACACAGGCTCTGAGAAAGTCTCCAGAGGAGCTCCAGGAAAGGGTGAATGGAGGTCCCAAGGTGAATGATGAAGGTCTGAGGACTTCTAGGGGAGAGAATTCCTAGACTGGGAAGTGATCATAAATCACCACAAATGGGCTAGGCATTTGACCTAACCCTCACGTCAGTCCTGTGGACTGAGTTATGATTCCCATTTCACGTATGAGGAAACTGAGGTGAAGGGACTGGCTTAAGGTCACATGGCTGCAAGTGGGGGAGCCAAGATGCAAACTCTTTACCATCCTGGTGAAAGCAAACATAACTCTGTTATAAGCTGGGGGCCCTACAGCTCTCTGGAGAGGAGTACAGGGCAAAGGTTAGAGGAACGGACTCTAGAGCCAGACTCCCTGGACTGTACCCCACCACTTGCTAACTGTGGGACTTCAGGCATGTTACTTAACCTCATTGTGCCTCAGTTTCCTCATGTGTCACTTGGGACTATTAATAGGGCCTACTCATGTGGTTGTTTTAAGGACTGAATAAGTTAACCAATGTCAAGTGTTTGGAATAATGTAGAGCACATGGGAAGTGTTACGTAAATGTCTCATATTATTCTCTTTGTACCTTATTTTCCTCCATAGCTCTGCTTTATTAAGCACTTCCCTCTCTATTTTCCTCAACACTCCCTCTTCCCATTTCCCCTCCCAATTCTTCCTGTCTCCAATTTTTCCTCACCCTCTAAGCCTTCTTGCTTCAAATCTAAGGATGTTGATGGAGTCCCCACTTGTGCCAAGTATATGATGCCAAGGAGCTGCTTCTTGGTCAGCTGACTTGACTTCTCTGCCTCCTTTTCTTTCTCATCCCTGGGCTCCCTGTTTCTGGGAAGTTCTCCCTGCATCCTCTCCTCCCCTAAAAGTAGGCTTCCCTCTAAGAGTTTGAACCTGAGCCCAGGGGAAGGGGAGGAGAAGGAGGTAGAGAGAGGAGGTGGGAGTCCTAGTGCTAAGTAGGTGGTTCCTATCCTGATCCTCTGACAAGGAAAAGGTTGGCTTTCCCAGGATCCCTAGAAGTATTCGCCTCTTTAGGCAGTTAGTGGGCAAGGGAGGAAGAGTCACCCCAGCCTGGGTATCTCCACCAGCCAGAACCATAACAGACTGCTATGAAGGGCAGAGAAGGGCCGAGAGACTAAAACACAGAGAGACTACAGGGTGGGCAGGCCCAGAGGTAAGGGATGGGTATATCTGCTTTTCTTTTTTTTTTTTTTTTTTTGAGACGGAGTCTTCTCTGTTGCCAGGCTGGAGTGCAGTGGCGCAACTTCAGCTCACTGCAACCTCTGCCTCCCGGGTTCAAGCAATTTTCCTGCCTCAGCCTCCTGAGTAGCTAGGACTACAGGCACATGCCACCACGCCCAGCGAATTTTTGTATTTTTAGGAGAGATGGGGTTTCACCATGTTGGCCAGGATGGTCTCGATCTCCTGATCTTATGATCCACCCACCTCGGCCTCCCAAAGTGCTGGAATTAAAGGCATGAGCCACTGCGCCATATCTGCCTTTCTTTTTGTCAGCATTTGCTGCTAGGATCTATAGCTCTCAGTCTTTGTACCTTTGGTTTTAATTTTTTTGTTTGTTTTTCTCTCTGTCCTCTACCTGGCCTTCAAGCCCTTGCGGGTAAACTATCATGAAGGTTACAAGAACCCAGACCCCAATGCCATCACACTTCATTCAGCCCTTATGAATGAGGCAGCCCCTGCCCCTTACCATGGCACCACCCATACACCCAGCCCCTCAAACTCTTTAGCCCAGTGTCTTCGCAGACCCTAAAAGTCTGAGTTCTGAGCCCCCAGGGTCCCTCTCCTTTTCCTTCTCCTATTCCCTCCAAAGTCCTTATCCCTAGTTAAGCCCAGATGGAGCCAGGAGTCCGGGACCCCTGAGGCCCCTGGGCCACAGCTCAACTGGCCGGGCCACATTCCAGATGGATTAACCCCTCCAATGACAAGGGTGAGAAGCTACTAGAGGACTCCCCTATCCCCAGGTTCCCCAGACTCGGCTTAGACTGGGAACAGGGCTTTCTGCCTTAGCCCTCCTTGTCTTTGCTTCTCACCTACAAATGGGAAACACAGACCTGCGGGTAGGTAGTGGGGGGATCCCTGCAGAGGGATGCTCAGCTCCTGGTCCTCACCAAGGAATGAGGCTGGACGTGAACCAAGAACAAAATAAGAGGAGGGCCAGGGAGAGCTGTCCCTGGCCCTCCACTTATTTTGCCTCGGAGGAGGAACTTGGGAGTTGAATGAAGAGAGGAAGGGGGCAGAGATTCCTCCCATTTCTGAGCCTTGGTTCTCTACCTTGGCTGGGAAGAGAAGGGGAGGGTCTTACATCCGGGGTAGAGGAGTGGACTAAGGAATTGAAGGCAGTGTAGAGTTAAAAGGAAATCCTAAACTGAGGCCCCAGATGCCTTGGTTCTTTGGGGGACTCGTGGAAAGTAGAGAACATTCTTCCTCCAGTAAGATGCCATCTCAGATGTGAGGCAGGGGGGATGACGGACTAGGGGAGAGGGGCTCTTACAAAGCTGCTTCTCTTAGAGCTGAGGTGGAGTTGAGGGGAGGGCATAGATGAAGGGGGCTGCCGGATGGAGGGGGGCGCATTTCCCTGCCGCCCTGCCCGCTCCAGAGCCTGGAACAAAGCTGCTCTTGTCGGCTGCTCTCCACCCGCTGCCCCCCTCCCCTCTGTATAAACACGACCACCTTTTTCCATGACCCCATCTCCAGCCTGGGCAGAGAACCCAGGCATCCTCTGCTCTAGCCTGGGCCCCCAGCCTGCTCCCCAGGAGGCAGCAGTGGGTCAGGCTTCTTTGGCTTTGTGCCATCCCTGGGGGAGTCCAGACCCTTGAGTCTCCACCTCTCATCCCCAGGTGCCCTCCCTCCACCCTACTAGCCCCAGGGAGGGGCAGTGCCCAGGAGGCAGGCAGGCAATGCCAGTGGAATGTGTGTGGGCATCAGAGGGCATGGGCAGGGTGGGGCAGAGGGGGGAACTGGAGGTGCCAGTTAGGTGGCTTTCTGAGCCAGGGATGGGGGTGTGCCGGAGTGTGGGGGGGCGTGCCCCATGCTGCCTACCAGGCTGTAGGCCACAGTGCGTGTGTGTGTGTGTGTGTGTGTGTGTGTGTGTGTGTGTTTGGGATACCCAAGCTCCAGGCACCCTGCATACGCTATCCCCCGCTCCCCTGTCTTCTCTCTACTTGCCTCAAGGATATGAGACACTGGCTGTGGTCCTTAACCCCAACTCAGCGTCTGAAGAGTCACCCCAAGGGCAGAAGCCTCAGACCTGAGGACTGGGATTCCAGCTGCCCAGACTAAAGCCCTAAAGCGGGGCAGTCATCTCAGCTTCTTGCCCTGAAGACCCCCTACACAGGCTCCCCTGCCCCCAGCAGCACTAACAACCAAGCATCTTCTTACCCGCTGGCCGCCTGCAGAGACTCGCTCCTACATACTGGGTCAGGTTGAAGGAATTCGGCCGTAGCTGCAAGATAGAGAGGCAGCGTCAGTGGAACTCTGGGACTAGCACTCCTGGGTCCCTATCCCCGTCTTCCTTCTCTTCCTTTGTTCCATTTGGGCTTCCCTCAAGAATACTCCAGAAGTGCCCCCCACCTTGGCTGGAGGGAGCCAAGGCTCCCACCTGGGCTGGGAAAGTGTCTGAGGGAATCCAGAGCTTCAAGGAAAGTTCATAGATCCCTATCCTATGCACTCCGAACTCCCGGACGCG
This sequence comes from Aotus nancymaae, assembly GCF_030222135.1. Lineage (NCBI taxonomy): Eukaryota > Metazoa > Chordata > Mammalia > Primates > Aotidae > Aotus > Aotus nancymaae. The sequence continues at coordinate 37,003,788 of NW_026988428.1, forward strand.
GTGGGCCAGGCTCACTTGCCTCTGGACCTTTTCCTTGCCTTCTGATGTCCAAGCTGTGCCATTCCATTGGAGAGGGAGGAACTTGGACCAGCGTGGAACATAAAATCTACCCCTCAGAGCCCTGGGGTAAGAGGGTGGTAGTCTTTCCCCGCGAGACGAAACCCTGTCTTCTCTCACATTCCCAGCGCAAAAATATAAGGAGGAATGCCCCCTGGCTGAAGACTTCCCCAAATGCTGTCCCCTGCTATGCACCAAAATGAAGAAGGGCAGATGACCCAGCCCATCCTCAGCCTGTTAAAATCTTCCCCAATCCCTTCCCACAGCAGGGCTGGCCCGGGCCGGGCAAGAAGTCCCCCTCAAGCCCGGCGGCCAGCCTGGCCAGCCTCGGGAGGGCATTCGCCCGTGCGGCTTCTCCGCGCCCCCTCCCCCAGCCGCCTCGGTGGAGGACCCGGGCGACGAGGCGGGCGAGCCTGCTTCCCCGCCTGACTCACCTGGAGGGGGAGGGGAAAGGGAGGCGGCGGAGCCCCGAGGTCCCGGCGTCGGGCGGTCTCTGGGATGGAGCGTCGTAATGTCCGGGGCTCGCAGTACTGGGGGGCTCCTGGGGGGCACGGCTCTAGGCTGGGACTGTCCCGGGGCCTCTCGGAGCCCGCCCGCCCACGTGACCGCCCCAAAATATCCGACACATTTTCTCCCAAACCGCACACTGACTCTGCAGGCGGGGACACGGAAAATATTTTCTTTCTTTTTCTCCCTCCCCACCACCCCCCCACCTCCCTCCCTGCCCAGCTCCCTCCTCCCCCTCCCGCCCTCGCTCCTCCCTCCCCTGCCTGCCCCTGCCCGGTTCCCTCCTCTGTGCCCTGGGGCTGGGGGGCGGAGGGATGGGTGGGCGGGAGGGGGACTGGGCGGGGCGGCCCAGGACGCCTGGGTCTCTGCCCCTCCCATTTGCTGGGCTTCCTTGACTCCATCCCCTGGGAGGCCGGGCACGGTTGGCAGAGGGGGTCAGGGTCCTGGCCCCGTGATGCCAACCCTTTCTCTCTGGCACTTTCATCCTTTCTGCCTTTTGGGGGGACTAGTTGAGTTGTCTGTGGCCAGGCTGTGACTCTTCCGAAGCCAGTCTCTGGTGCCTCCCCAGGGTAGGCAATGGGGCAGTATCCACTCCCTCCCAGCGCTGGAGTAGCTGGGCAGGAGTATGCCCGATCTACAATAGATGCCACTGCCCTTACTCTTTGCTCAGTCTTCACCTACAGGTCCAAGTAGCCTCTCCCTTCCCTTAGCCCACCTCAGTCCTTTGGTCCCAGGAGCAAACTGGTTGACTGCTGGCTGTCGTTGGGGGCGCTGAGGCCAGGGCTCACAGTCATCTTCCCTGTCATCTTGTCTGGAGTAAGCTCCAGGAGTTAGGGCGCCTGGGTCCCTGGCTGCCAATGTTGTTTCCACCTTTAGGCCTGGATTTGGAGGGAGAGAGGCTGGAGAGGAGGGCAGGAGGAACTGTGGCTTGGAGTGGGAGGAGCCTTGGGCTGGGTGTGAGAGAGAAAGCCCAGGCAGAGGGTGTGTGTCTGCCCTAGCCAGCACTGGCCTGCCTGCCTGCCTGCCTGCCTGCCTGGTAGATGTGCCATGAATGTTGTTGACTCTGTGTGTGTGTGTGTGCGTGCATATGTGAGCGCACGCGCCTGTGCATCCAGTGCCGAGAGTCAGTGTCTGTGTCTGATAGGGGCATTCTCTGATTCAACATAGACAGACTCTCAACCCTAGAGTGAGAACCCAGTGGTTTCACTCTCCATTCTACTGAGGACAGAGGGAGAGAAAAGAAGGGATCTGCAGTCCAAAGCTCTGTGCGTGGATCCCAAACACTCCCATGGGGACTGGAATTGGGAGGGAGAAAGAGGAGAAGGGGAGCATTAGAGAGGCTGAGCTAGGCTGGTGGGCTGGACAGACATACCCAAAGCACCCTCCTCAGCAACGCTCCCAGGGTGGCCAGGACCTGGGACACAGACTCGGGTAACGTCACATTTTCCATACTGGAATTACTCTGCTCTGTCCTCACTGCCTCCTGGGGGCCAGGTGTCCTTCCTCCTGGGAAAGGCCGCTTTTGACAGCCAAAGTCAGGTGAAGAAGACGGAGGAAAGAAGATGCATGCTGTGGCTATCTCAGGAGAACAGGAGACGGCAATGGGGGTGCGGACAAGCCCTCCCTTTCACTCCAGGGATAGGAAGAGCTGGGAATAGGTACTCCAGGGTCCCGTCCCCAGGTGGCCTAGCTGCTGTTGACTTTGCTTGGTTACCCTGGGAGCAGCTCTCAGCAGTGTGGGAGGGGCGGGTGTCAGGGAGTTGGACCCAGGCGTCCAGGCTGGGGTGGGATGGCGCCCTGCCTGTGTGGCAGGGATCCGGCCAAGAGGCTGCAAAGTTAACCCCTCCTTCCCTGCCCTAGTGGTGGCTGGTGGGAGGAGGGCAGGCCCAGTTGTGGTTTGGGAATGTGGCCCTAATTTCCCCCTCCCCTTTCCAGCACATCTGTACTTGGTTTACAGTGAATGAGCCTCCTGTCCTCATGAACCAGGCGAGGGCACCACTCCCTCCCTGGCCGGGCATTCTGACACAGAACCAGGCACCACCTGTGACATTCTCCCTGCTGGGTATCATCTCTCTGAACTCTTCCCTTCTTCCTCTGTAGAGGGGCTTAGGGTTGGTCCCAAAGATCAACAGCTGGAGCTCTGAGACTGTGCATCTAGGTAGCAAATGGGGCCAGGGAAGCTAAATCGGAGGACAAAACACTTGGAGTAGCCTCTGAAGACAGAGGGAGTCAGAATTCCAACTGTCTCTGCCCTCCCTTTGTCTTGGTTTGTCGGTCCGTCTGCCCAAGTCTTTGTCTCTGGTGGGCGTTTGTCTATCCATCCGTCTCGGTAATTGTAGCTCCTCCCTTCGGGCGGCCTCCTCGTCCCCAGCCGACGACAGCAGCCAAGCAGCCATGCCCAGGAAGACCCGCCCTATACCGGCCCCTCCCCTTGGGATTCCCACTGCCTCCACCCCGCCCCCTCTACCGCCCCTCCCCAGGACCCAGTGACTGGGGTCTGTTCACTGCAGCAGTTTGGAAGTCAAACCAAACGGCAGCAGCAGATTGGGGGACAGGGAAGAGGGGCATTGTGAGGGCTTCAGATTCTTCTCCCCACCCTCCACTCCCCAGCTTGCAACAGAGCCAGCTTTCTGTCCAGAAATTCCAGGAGGAAGCTTGGGAAGAGGGCTTCCCACTCTGGAAACTGGTGGAGGGGGCTTCCCTCATTCCTGTTTCGCTTGGGTTATCCCTATTTCTGGGCTTTGGTCTGTGTGTGGCTGCTATACTCTGTCACTCTGGCAACTTGGAGAAATGATATCTTGGGGGCCCTAGGACCAGGCTTTTTTTGCTCCCCTCATCCCAGAGCAAAGACCAAAAGGAGAGATTCTGAGGAGGGGAAAACGATGTCACACCTGACCTGAAAGTCATGGGGTAATGACCGATTCAGTGTCCTGATGCTGGGGGATGGGGGGCAATGGTGAGGGTGAAAATTGCCCCACCCTAATTTTTACCCTCACCCCCTCCCAACCCTCCAGCATCAGGATACTGAACAGGTCATTTCCCTATGCCCAAATCTGGTGGTGTGGGGATGTCCTATGCCATGCTCAGAGGTGTCTGGCAGATGTCTATGGGGGTGGCGGGTTGCAGCCCCCAAGGACATCATTAAGGCATGGAAGTGCCGTCAGGGCTTGGAGACTGGGGCACCCAGGGAGAGCGTGATGAAAACATGTTTTGTACAACATGTGTCCTTTCCTTTCCCTTCCTCCTCTACTCTCCCGCCTCCTCCCCCTAGGCAGGCTCTGTGTCAATGCTGGTGCCAGCCTTGCCTCTGGTGCTTGCTCCACTCCATGCCTTGTACCAGGCCTATTCTGCTGCTTGCCAGCTCGTTGACTCTCCTGGTGAGTGAGTTTGTATGTGGAAGGTCCTTACCAGCCCCAGTGCTGCCCAGATCCCCACATAGAATAAGGACTTAATTTTGTAGCTCAGGATTTTAGAATTAGCCTAAACAGCTCTGGGAATTTCTTCCCTGAACAGGCGCCATTCATTAATTCAACAAATCTTTATTAGCATCCACTATGTGCTAAGTACTGTGCTAGGTCCTGGGAATACCCAGGTGTGGTCCCTGGCAGGTTTACAGTCTAATGGAGTCAGATGTTAACCAAATAATCCATAAAACTGCAACTAGAATAATCAGTGTAGAAAGGCATGAGGGACCACAAGAATGGAGCAGAGGAGTATTCTCCCCTGCCAAGGAGGTCAGGAAAGCCTTTGGAGAAAAAATGAGGGGAGATTAGAGAGAAGGAAGGGCAGCAAACTATATGCGCCGCTCAAAAGTATGTGCAAAGGCCCTGGAATTGAGGTCCTGGCTCTCAGCCACTCTGTTCCCCAAAAAAGAAGAGGGGCCTGCCATTCCTGTGACCTGCTTAGATTTCAATATGCCATAAGAGAAGGATGGTAAGCACCTCCTCGTGGCCATAGCAGGACTCTGAGACACCTGAATGCATTAATTTCCTCCAGAAAGGAAAACAGAGACAGAGAGGGAAGAGGACTCACAGGCTGAGACTTGAGATTCTACTACAGAAAGCCAGGCCCCATGCTGGCAAATCCTCTGGGGTGAGGGATTCCTGTGTTTGCCCAGCTGGAGCCTCACCAGACAGAAAGTGTTCTCCTCTGAGTCTGCTCTACCATGTGCCGACTCCCCCGATCCAGTCCTGACCTGTCCCACTCCCTGAAGCTAGCATGTCTGCCTCCACAGTTACCTGGAGTGTGTGTGAGGCGAGTGCTACAGGTGTCTGACAGCCAATGTGTGGATAGATGTAGCTGTCTGCTTTGCACAGAATCTCCATCCAGGGGATAGGGGGTTCTCCTCTGTCCACTGGAGAGCTTCCAATTCCTCCTGCCCAAATGCCAAGGCTCTTCCTATCTGAAAATAAATTGAGAGCCCTTTGAAAGAGGACTGTGGTCCTCTCTATGGCTGTGCCACCATCTAGAGCAAACAAAGAGGTCATGGGACCAATGGGGTTAAGTCCCAGCCTTGCTCTGACCCACTTTCCTCTCTGTGCCCACATCCCCTGGGGCCAGGGTGTTGGGTGGGGCCAGCATGGCACTCTCACACCCACACCTGGGACTTCCCCTGGATGGAAACTCCCAGAACCCAGGCATCCTGCTTCCCCTGCCAACTCCTACCAACTGCCTGGGTTCTGTTCAGCTTCAGTTACATCTCCCTGTCTGCCAGCCTTTCACCAAACTACATCTGTGCCCCAGCCCACACTTTGGTGTCTGACTGCCCATTCTGGTGGACTCCTTTGAAGAAAAGATGTGGAGCTGTGGGGAGGGGGTTGTTGAGAAGCCATCTTTTGTTGAGCACCTTCTATGTGCCAAGTATTGTGCTAGACATGTACATTATCTCATTTAATGTACATGAGATCTCATTTAATGTACATTTAATGTACAAGGCAGGGAAGTCCAGAGAGCCAGCAATTATCATCCCCACTTAACAGAGCAGGGAGCAAGAACTGGAGAGGTTAAGTGACTTGCTCAATATCATACAGCTAGGAAGTGGCAGAGTTAAGACGGGAACCCAGATATTGGCAGTCCGGAGCTCTCTTCACTATAGCAGGGTTCCTCCACTTCTCCTGCAGCTGCCCACTTCTCTATGGTATGAGACAGGAGAAATTCAATTCAATCCAATTCAGCAAACATTTATTGAGTATCTGTTATTTATTTATTTATTTATTTATTTATTTATTTATTTTTCGACACAGAGTCTTGCTCTGTTATCCATGCTGGAGTGCAGTGGTGCGATGTGGGCTCACTGCAACCTCCAATTCCCAGGTTCAAGCAATTCTCTGCCTCAGCCTCCCGAGTAGCTGGGATTACAGGCACCCATCACCATGCCTTGCTAATTTTTTTTATTTTTATTTTTTATTTTTAGTAGAGATGGGGTTTCACCATCTTGGCTAGGCTGGTCTTGAACTCCTGACCTCGTGATCCACCTGCCTCAGCTTCCGAGAGTTCTGGGATTACAGGCGTGAGCCACTGTGCCCGGCCGAGCATCTGTTATATACAGGTTCTGATAGGTACCAGAAATAAAGAGATCACTGTCCTCAAGGTCTGATGGGAAATACGAGCATATGGACTAGGAAGTGCCTAATGTCAGCTTAATGACCTGAACAAGGTGGCGGGGAGCTGAGAAAGAAGCAGTACTTTTATTTCCTTCTTCTGCACAGAGTATATAAATATATTATAAACAGTATACAGGACAAATGGAATAAAGTCAATACCTATTTCATTGCCATCCAGGTTAAAAAAAAAAAAAGTGGATTATTTTCTATACTTCAGAAGTTCCCCATGCATCCCTTTCAAAATTCCCTCAGTCCTCTAAGAAACAACCATCCTGACATTTGTAAAGATCATAAACACAGAAACTTGTTTTTTTTATAGTTTTAGCACTTATGTATGCATTCATAAGTAATACTCCTCAACTTCGCCTGTTTTTGAAGTTTCTATAAATGGAATGATACTCCGTTACATTTTGCTTCCCACTTACTTTGTTCAACTTGTGAGATATATCCAAGTTATTACACACAACTGTCTTTCTATTATTGCATAGTATTCATTGCATGAATATACCAGAATTTTTTTTTCATTCTACTGTTGGTAAATGTTTGAGTTGTTTTCAGTTTGGGTTGTTATAAACAATGTAGCCATGAACATTCTTGTACATGTTTCCCAACAGACAGATGTACAAGTTTTTCCAGGATATAGAACTAAGTCAAACTGTATATGCAGGTTCAATTTTATCAGATAGCACCAAATTGATTTCCAAAGTGGCTGTACAATCATACGAGAAGCAGAACATTCTCTCTCTCTCTCTTTTTTTTTTTTTTTTTGGTGAGATAGAGTCTTGCTCTTGTCACCCAAGCTGGAGTGCAATGGCACGATCTCAGCTCACTGCAACCTCCACCTCCCAGGTTCAAATGATTCTCCTGCCTCAGCCTCCTAAGTAGCTGGGATTACAGGCGCCCACCACCACGCCAGACTGATTTTTGTATTTTTACTAGAGACAGGGGTTTCATGATGTTGGCCAGGCTGGTCTCGAACTCCTGACCTCAGGTGATCTAACGGTAACCCTCTCGGCCTCCCAAAGTGCTGGGATTACAGGCATGAGCCACGTCGCCCAGCCAAGAAGCAGAACATTCTAACCAGGAACAGGCACAGGGCCAAGAAGACCCACACACTTTCTTGTGTAAACCCTCAGAAGTTTTCTCTTTTTATTTATCTTATTTATTTTTATTTTTTATTATTTATTTATTTATTTTGTAGACAGAATCTCACTTTGTCACCCAGGCTGATGTACAGAGGTGTGAACACAGTTTAGTGCAGCCTTGACCTTCCCAACTCAAGCGATCCTTTCAGTCCACAAAGTAGCTGAGACTACAAGAGTCCACCATCACAATTTTTTTTTTTTGAGATGAAGTTTCACTCTTGTTGCCTAGGCTGGAGTGCGATGCGCTATCTTGGCTCACTTCAACCTCTGCCTCCTGGGTTCAAGTGATTCTCCTGCCTCAGCCTCCTGAGTAGCCAGGATTACAGGCATGTGCCAACACACCTGGCTAATTCCGTATTTTTAGTAGAGACAGGGTTTCTCCGTGTTGGTCAGGCTGGTCTCAAACTCCCAACCTCAGGTGATCCATCCACCTTGGCCTCCCAAAGTGCTGGGATTACAGGGGTGAGCCACCATGCCCAGCCATAATTTTTTGTCTTTTTTGTGGAGATTGAGTTTTTGCCATGTTGCCCACGCTGGTTTTGAACTTCTGAGCTCAACCTATCTGCTCACCTTAGCCTCCCAAAGGACTAGGATTACAGGTGTAAGCCACAATGCCGGCTTTTATTTTTATTTTTTTATTTTTAATTTTTTTTTTTTTGAGACAGAGTCTTGATCTGTTGCCAGGCGCCAGGCTGGAGTGCAGTGGCGTGATCTCGGCTTACTGTAACCTCCACCTCCCGGGTTCAAGCAATTCTCCTGCCTCAGCCTCCCGAGTAGCTGGGACCACAGGTGCGCGCCACCACGCCCAGCTAATTTTTTTTTTTTTAGTAGAGACGGGATTTCACCATAGTCTCGATCTCTTGACCTCATGATCCGCCCACCTCGGCCTCCTGAAGTGCTGGGATTACAGGCGTGAGCCACCATGCCTAGCCTATTTTTATTTTTAATTATTATTATTATTTGAGACAGGGTCTTGCTCTGTGCTCTAGGCTGGAGTGCAGTGGTGTGATCTCAGCTCACTGCATCCTCTGCTTCCGGGGCTCAAGCGATCCTCTTGCTTTAGCCTGCCGAGTAGCTGGAATTACAGGCTCATGCTACCAAGTCAGATAATGTTTTTAATTTTCTGTAGAAAACTGGGTCTCACTGTACTGCCCAAGCTAGTCTTGAGCTTCTGGACTCAGGCAATCTTACCCTCTTGGCCTCCCAAAGTGCTGGGATTACAGGTGTGAGCCACCTGGCCCAGCTGGTTTTCCCTTTTTACTTGGAATAAGATCCAAGTCCCTGCCATGGTACACAAGGCCCTGCATGGTAGGACCCCTGCCTTAATCTCTGACCTGTGCCACTATGGCTTTCCCCTTTGCTCCTGGCACTTGCTGTCCCCACTCTCTGGAATGTTCTCCCACTAGATTTTTTTTCTTTCTTTTTTTGAGACGGAGTCTTACTCTATCACCCAGGCTGGAGTATAATGGCGCCATCTCAGCTCACTGCAACCTCTGCCGCCAAGGTTCAGGTGGTTCTCTTGCCTCAGCCTCCTGAGTAGCTGGGATTACAGGCATCCACCACCACGCCCAGCTAATTTTTGTATTTTTAGAAGAGACAGGGTTTCACCATCTTGGCCAGGCTGGTCTTGAACTCCTGACCTCATGATCCACCTCCCTTGGCGTCCCAAAGTGCTAGGATTGCAGGCGTGAGCCACCGCGTCCGGCCTCTCTCATTAGATATTTCCATGGCTTGCTCTCTCACTTCCTCATGTCTTTGCCTCAGTGACACCTTCTCTGACCACTGAATTTTAGATTAGCACCTCCAGCCTTCCTGATTCCTCTCTCAGCTTTATTTTTCTCCACAGTCCAGCCACTTGAATTCCATTCTCCCCAGTCAGCTCTGCCTCCTCTGCCAGGGCTTGACAGACTGCATCTCCCCCAGAGCCCTTAAGGATGGTCATACCTGACTAGGGGCTGTTCTAACTGCCACTTCTGATGGAGTCACCTGTCTGAGTCACTTTTTATCACATCACCCTGGGATAATAAGAGTAGCCTTTCTCATGCTCTGAAATAAACTTAGTTTTGTGTTTGTTTACCTGTTTGTTTTTTGTCCCCACCTCATCCCACCCCTTGCTTTTACCGGAACTCCGTAAGAGAGGAAACTTAGCTATCTTGTTCACTACCAAGGTCAGTGTCCGATGCATACTAGGCCTCAAATAATAGTTGGCCAGGCTGGTTGTCAGTCTCCCAGAGACAGCTGGGCACCCCCACACTCACACCGGGGACTTGCTTTCTCTGGAAATTCCTAGAACCCAGGCATCCCGCCTCCTCTGCCAGCTCCCAAGTACATCCTGGACTCTGTCTCCCAGAGCCCTCCTGTGGCCCCTGCTGTCGCCCACTGCTGCTTCCCCGAGTCCCCTGTGGGAGCTGTTTGGGAGTCCTGAAGCAGCAGCTCTGGAGGTCAGTGTTGGAGAGACTCTGACAGACAACAGGGGCCTAGAGCTCAAGAAATGCTTTTTGAGGCCAGGCGAGGTGGCTCACGCCTGTAATCCTAGTACTTTGGGAGGTGGAGGCGGGCAGACTGCCTGACCTCAGGAGTTTGAGACCAGCCTGAGCAACACGGTGAAACCCCATCTCTACTAAAATACGAAAAATTAAGCAGGTATGCCGGTGTGTGCCTGTAGTCCCAGCTACTCGGGAGGCTGACACAGGAGAATCCCTTGAACCCAGGAGGGAGGCGGAGATTGCAGTAAGCTGAGATTTCGCCACTGCACTCCAGCCTGGGTGACAGAGTGAGACTCCGTCTCCAATAAGAAAGAAAGAAAGAAAGAAGGAAGGAAGGAAGGAAGGAAGGAAGGAAGGAAGGAAGGAAGGAAAGAAAGAAATGCTTTTTGATTAAGTAAAGGAGAAGACTTCAGAGATGACAGGGCCTTGCCAGGTGGAGAAGAGAGCAGGGGCACTCGGAGCAGAAGGACCAGTGTGAACAAAGGACTGGAGGTCTGGGAGTACACGTCATATTTGAAGAACTCGTTCTGATCTGGTGCTGTTGGAGGATTTTCAGGGGACGGGGGTAGCAGGAGAGCTTTGGCGGCCTTGAAGGGGAGGGCTGGAAGAGGAGGGCTGGATGTGGAGGGCTGAGCTCCCTGAAGGATCAGCAAGGCTCAGCATGTCTTAGGTTTAATCCTGCCCCCCACTATCCTCCCCTCCTACTCCATCCCTGTCCTCCCCTTCACCCAGCCCCCAGCCTGGCCGCAACTGCAGCTGGATGGACTTCTCTCTGGGCCTACGCCTGGGGCCTCGGAATAAGAAGGCTGCCCACCAAGAGCCTCCTGCCCGCTCCAGGCATGGTCCACCTGCTGCCTCTCCTTGTCTGTCCTGTCCCCCCTCTGCCTGTGCCTTCCCCTGCCCTGGCTGTCCCCCACCCCCCTGCTCCTGCACTGCCTGTCCCTCTAATGTAGCTCCCTGCCCTGCTTGTCCCAGCCTCCCGGGCCCACCCTGTACCTGCTCTTGCCCCTACTGCCCTGCCTGTCCTCCCTTGACTTGTCCCCATAACTCCTGTATCTCATGCTCTGGTCCGCCCTTGACCTGCTGTCACTCCTCACCCTGCCCAGTTTACCCTTGCTCCAAGAGCCGAGCTGCCTGCTTGAGCTCCCGTTTAGGCTGCGGTGGCAGCTGTAGCTGTGGCCAAGGGGCTGCCTGGGGGCCTCCAGGCTCCACTGGCTGCTGTAACTGCTTCAGGGGACAATCACGCACTTCTCGGGGGCGCTGTCTGATAGTTTAGATGGACTGTTGTCCACCAGAAGACTGCCAGTCTCCTGGAGTACTTCTGTACAGCTGCCCTGGCAAGGAGGCAGGAGCTGCGTGGGGTGGGAGAGGGATCAGCTGGACCCCTCCCTTAAGGAGGAAGAGGCAGCCGGCTGCTCAGAACCCTCCTTCCCCCAGTCCTGGGGAGGCAGCAGGGGGAATCTGCTTTGAAGTTGTTAGTGTCTGGGTGTGCTCCTGCTGGTTCCAGAACCTCTTCCTCTGCAACCTCTGGAATGGAAAGTGTTCTTCTCAGAGCCTCCCCCACAACCCCTGAAGGTGAGCAAGTTTGTCATGTCTTCCCCTCCACTGAGCCTCCACTGGAGTCTCCTCTGCAGTTCACATGAATAAATGGACTCTTCCTCTAGAGGAGCTGGAGAATCCTGGTCCAGAGGCTGCTGCCTCTCCCTCGGACCTACACCCAAGATTGACCCGAGAGTCTCTGAACCCCTGACCTCTCACCTTGAGTCAGACAGAGAGGGTCAGTGGCTTTTGGACCAGAAGAGGAGGCTGAGTGGAAGACATCTGGTTCCTCCTTCCACTTGGAACTCCTTGGCATCCTTTGTGGTCCTTTGTTTCTATTTATTTATTTATTATTTTTATAGGGATGGGGTTTCACCATGTTGACCAGGCTGGTCTTAAACTCCTGACCTCAGGTGATCTGCCCGCCTTGGCCTCCCAAAGTGCTGGGATTACAGGCGTGAGCCCCTGCACCTGGCCGGTCATTTGTTTCTAGCCAGGAACCCTCTGCCTGGATGTCTGGTCTTTCAAATCTCTGAGAGCTCACTCAGCCTCATGACCTCAATTTTGTAGCAGTGTTCCCATCTGTGACATCCAGGCTCATCTGGCATGGGGATGAGGGAGGCTGGGAACCCCTGACCCAGGCTCCTAAGGGCCACATCCACACATAGCTAGTTGTAAGTCTGTCCCTGGGGGTTGGGGCTAAGAGATGGGACAAGCCACCAAGCGATAGCTGGGAGTGGGAGACTCCCATATCTGCCTGGGACGAGCTCCTAGGCTGAGAGTCCCTCAGCACTGCTCTGCGTCTCTCCGGTTTTCTGGCTCCTGCACTAATCTGCTTCAAGCTTCTTTTTCTTAGCTGCCTTCTCTAGGACTCCTTCCGTTCTTGTCTTTCTGTTTATCTTTCCTCCTGTCTTTCTACTTCACTCTCTCCATTTCTGTTTCCTCCTGTCACTGGGACATTTTGCCTTCACCTAATTGTATGCCACATCTGTCTTCCCCTCTCTCTATCCCTCCCTCTATTTCTCTATCTAATTTGAAATCAATTTAACATATGTCTTCAGCACCATGGGAAAGGTTAAAGAAATTAACATATGTCTTTTTCTTTCCCCTTCTCTGTCTCAATTGTCTTCATGTCTATTTTCTTCCTTGGTCTTTCCGTTGCCCTCATTATCTCTCTGCTTTTCTGTCCTATTCTGCTTCTAGGTGCGTTTCATTCTTTTCATTTTTTGTTTAGTTTTTTTGTTGCCGTTGTTTGTTTTTTTTTGAGACAAGGCTCGCTCTATCGCCCAGGCTGGAATCCAGGGGTGCAATCAGAGCTCACTGCCATTTCTAAGTCCTGGGCTAAAGTGATCCATCTCAACCTCCCAAGTAGCTGGGATTACAGGCATGCACCATCATTCCTGGATAATTTTTTAAAAAAATTTATTGGGGCCGGGCGCGGTGGCTCATGCCTATAATCCCAGCACTTTGGGAGGCCGAGGCAGGTGGATCACGAGGTCAAGAGATAGAGACCATCCTGGTCAACACGGTGAAACCCCGTCTCTACTAAAAATACAAAAATTAGCTGGGCATGGTGGCACGTGCCTGTAGTCCCAGCTACTCAGGAGGCTGAGGCAGGAGAATTGCCTGAACCCAGGAGGCGGAGGTTGCAGTGAGCCGAGATCACACCATTGCACTCCAGCCTGGGTAACAAGAGTGAAACTCTGTCTCAAAAAATAAAAATAAAAATAAAAATAAAAACAAAAAATTTATTGGGTCTGGGCACTGTGGCTTATGTCTGTAATCCCAGCACTTTGGGACACTGAAGCCGGCAGATCACCTGAGGTTGGGAGTTGGAGACCAGCCCGACCAACATGGAGGAACCCCATCTCTACTAAAAATACAAAATTAGCCGGGCGTGGTGGCTCATGCCTGTAATCCCAGCTGCTCCGGAGGCTGAGGCAGGAGAATTGCTTGAACCTGAGAGGCAGAGGTTGCATTGAGCCAAGATAGCGCCATTGCACTCCAACCTGGGCAGCAAGAGCAAAACTCCGTCTCAAAAAAAAGAAAAAAAAAAATGTATTGTAGAGACAGGGTCTCACTATGTTGCCCAGGCTAGTCTCAAACCCCCTGGCCTCAAGTGATCCTCCCACTTCAGCCTCCCAAAGTGCTAGGATCACAGGTGTGAGCCACTGCACCTGGCCACATTTCATTCTTGATCTCTTCTATTTCTATTTCTCTTTCTTTGTCTCTCTTTCTGTCTTCTATGTCTGGCTGCTTTTCCACTTCCTATCTCTCTTTCTGCCTCCCCATATCTGGTTTGCTGTTGTGCTACCCTGTCACTCATCTCCCTATCTCCCTGGGTCCTGCACAACAGGGCACACCATGCCTGTCTCATGTCTTTGTCATTGCTGGCCAAGGGCCAGAACACTGAGCTCTCCACCAGTGTCTGTCATGGACACACAGTCCTTGCCCTGGGGTGAGCCAGGGGTAGACATGTCTTCCAGAACAGCCCTTTCTTTCCCCATTCACTATCCAGGCCATTCATTTCTGCTCAGCTTTAAGCCCAAGCCTCTTTTCTTTCTTTCCTTCTTTTTTCTTTTTTAATGATGCTTCTCCCAAATTCTTATTCTGGAAGTTGGCAATTAAAAAATAAAAAGATGGCAGGGCGCAGTGGCTCACGCTTGTAATCCCAGCACTCTGGGAGGCCGAGGCAGGCGGATCATCTGAGGTCGGGAGTTCGAGACCAGCATGACCAACATGGAGAAACCCCATCTCTACTAAAAATACAAAATTAGCCAGGTGTGGTGGCACATGCCTGTAATCCCAGCTACTCAAGAGGCTGAGGCAGGAGAATCGCATGAATCAGGGAGGCAGAGGTTGCAGTGAGCCGAGATCATGCCATTGCACTCCAGCCTGTGCAACAAGAGAGAAACTCCATCTCAAAAAATAAAAAGAGGGGCCGGGCACAGTGGCTCACGCCTATAATCCCAGCACTTTGGGAGGCCGAGGCGGGTGGATCACGAGGTCAAGAGATTGAGACCATCCTTGTCAACAGGTGAAACCCCGTCTCTACTAAAAATACAAAAAATTAGCTGGGCACGGTGGCGCGTGCCTGTAATCCCAGCTACTCAGGAGGCTGAGGCAGGAAGAATTGCCTGAACCCAGGAGGCGGAGGTTGCAGTGAGCCGAGATCGCGCCATTGCACTCCAGCCTGGGTAACAAGAGCGAAACTCCGTCTCAAAAAAAATAATAATAAAAAGAAAAAGAAAAAGAAACAGCCGGATGCAGTGGCTCATGGCTTAATCCCAGAACTTTGGGAGGCTGAGGCGGGTGGATCACTTGAGGTCATGAGTTTGAGAGCAGCCTGGCCAACATGGTGAAACCCCATCTCTACTAAAAATACAAAAATTAGCCGGGCGTTGTGGTATGCACCTATAATTCCAGCTACTTGGGAAGCTGAGGCAGGTGAATCGCTTGGACCTGGGAGGCAGAGGCTACAGTGAGCTGAGATCCTGCCACTGCACTCCATCTGGGCAACAGTGAGACTCTGTCTCAAAAAAACAAAAAAGAATTAAGCTCTTATGCTGCTTGTATGTATAAACTATATTTCATGATAGCCAAATAGCTCTAATTGGTAAAGACAACTTCTTATTTACAGAATAGTTCCAGCTAATGTGGAAGGAATATGGAATTAGAAAAATCACCATTTTGTAACTCCTAATGAAGTAACTGATCAAACCAAGACTCATCTAACGGATGAAACCAAAGATGATGGGTGATGAAGAACTTTGCAATGGGAAATTGAGCTGCCACAACCTAACCCCACGGACGAATCTTAGCTTCACTAAAAGTGACACAGCCAGGCACTGCGTACCTCCTGATGTGATGCAATCTGAAGCACTCATCACCACCTATGAAGGAATCTTGCCAAACAAACAACAAAACTGAACATAAACCTAATCAAACCTCTAGTGCTGACTTCCACTTAACAGGAAATACAGGGAATGAAGGAACAAATAAAATGACACAATAAGGAAGCAGGTAAACACCTCCAGAATGTGGACATTCTAAAGGAAATCTGACCCCATTTCTTCAACTAGTGAATGGCTGGGGGTAAAAAATGAGAAGAGGCTTAAGAAGAGAACTACTACATGGAACAAGTGGACCTTGCTTGGTTCCTAATTTGGACAGCTCAACTGTAAAGACAATTGAGGACATGTAATTATGGACTGGGTATTTATGATAACAAGGAAGCAGTGCTAATTTCATTAGATATAAAAATGGCTCGGCCAGGTGTGGTGGCTCACACCTGTAATCCCAGCACTTTGGGAGCCCAAGGCAGGCAGATCACCTGAGGTCAGGAGTTCAAGACCAGCCTGGCCAAGATGGTGAAACCCCATCTTTATTTTCCCAATAGAATAAAAGAAAAAGAATAAAAGAAAAAAAATAAAAGAAAAAGAAAAAAATTAATAAAAATAAATAAATAAATAATAAAAATGGGTCTTGGGTTATAGAAGAGAAGGTCATTATTTCCTAGAGATGTATGCTGAAGAGTGAAGTGAAGTGACCTATTTAATTTTAAATATTTCAGCAGAGAGAAAACGACAGAAAGGGAAGAGTGACAATAATCAGTAATTGTTCAATTAAAAATATGGAAGTTCTGGCCAGGCACGGTGGCTCACGCCTGTAATCCCAGCACTTTGGGAGGCCAAGGTGGGTGGATCACCTGAGGTCAGGAGTTTTAGACCAGCCTGGCCAACACTGCAATATCCCATCTCTACTAAAAATGCAAAAAAAAATTAGCTGGGCATGGTTGCGGGCATCTGTAATCCCAGCTACTCGGGAGGCTGAGGCAGAAGAGTTGCTTGAACCCGGGAGGCGGAGGTTACTGTGAGCTGAGATAGCGCCATTGCACTCCAGCCTGGGTGACAGAGCAAGATTCTGTCTCAAAAAAAAAAAGAATATGGAAGTTCATAGAACTATGCTCTCTTCCTTTGTGTACATTTGAAGACTTCCATAGTAAGAGTTTTAAATGATGCTCCTCTAGTAAGCATGGTTTCTAGTAACTCCCAGAGCATGCTCCCCACTTGCCCTGAAAGCCAACACTTCCCCCTTTGGCTCCTCAGACACAGATCCCAGCCCTCTCTCCCCTCCACCGGGTCACCCTTTATCCCCTGTAGTTCTCTGCTGGCACAGTCCCCATATTTAGGACTTTTCCCAGCTGTCCTTCACAGCTCTGAGGGGCCAGACAGACCTTAAAGATTATGCATATTTTGAGTAGGTCCTACAATAAACAAAAATAATCCAAAATAATGTAATCTTGCTTTTGGTCTCTATTAGGTGCTTCTGAGCAAAATGTAATGCAGTAGAAAACTGGCTTCCATCCTGTGAAACAGAAGGCAAGGGATGTAAGGTCGTCCTGTCTCATCCACTGCCTTCAACCAGGATGACCTCCACCCCAAAGGAAATACCACTAAGAATTCAGAGACTCACTGTCATGAGTTCAAGGGGCTAAAGCCCAGGACTGGGATGGAGGGCATTTACTGAGTAACCTTGGGGAAATCATGATTTTTTTTTTTCTTTTTTTCTTTTCTTATCTTCTCATTTAATATATTGTCCTCGGATAGAAGACGTATCAGATATTAAACTGATAAGAACAGATACTACACTTGATCTTAGCCAAAAGGCAGAGAAGCGATTTTTTTTCTTTTTTTAAAGACAGGGCTTGCTCAGTCACCCAGGCTGGAGTCCAGTGGTACGATCAGAGCTCACTGGAGCTTCAAACTCCTAGGCTCAAGCAATCCTCCTGCCTCAGCCTCAGGAATAGCTGGAGTTACAGGCACCCACCACCATGCCCAGATGGGGATCTCCCTAGTTGCCCAGGCTGGCCACAAAGTCTTGGCCTCAAGAAATCCTCCTACCTCAACCTCCTAAAGTGCTAGGATTAGAGGTTATGAGCCACCAAGCCTGGCAAAAATCATGATTTTTTTTTTCAGACAGAGTCTCACTCCATCACTCAAGCTGGAGTGCAGAGGTACAATCTTGGCTCACTGCAACCTCCACCTCCCGAGTTCAAACGATTCTCGTGCCTCAGTCACCTGAGTAGCTGGAATTACAGGCGTGCAACATCATGGCCTGGCTATTTTTTGTATTTTTTGTAGTGGTGGGGTTTTGCTGTTGGCCAGGCTGATCTCGAACTTCTGGCTTCAAGCAATAAACCCGCCTAGGCCCCCTAAAGTGCTGGGATTACAGGTGTGAGCCACCACACCCAGCCAGATATCCTGAATTTTATCTTAGTGTTTCTAGATGAAAGCATGGAAACCATCACGCCTTTCTACCCTCCACTGGTTTGCCAGCTAAGGATGAAAGCACTTTGGAACTTGTAGGCTATAAATCAACTGTTTTATCATAAGAAAATATTTCTCCAGGTTGGACGCAGTGGCTCATGCCTGTAATCCCAGTGTTTTGGGAGGCCAAGGTGGGTGGATCCCTTGAGGCCAGGGAGTTCAAGACTTTTATGGGACAGGGTCTCACTCTGTTGCCCAGGCTGGAGTGCAGTGGCATGATCTCGGCGCACCACAACCTCTGCCTCCTGGGTTCAACTGATTCTCCTGCCTCAGCTTCCCAGGTAGCTGGAATTACAGGCGTGCACCACTACTGCCTGGCTAATTTTTGTATTTTTAGTAGAGACAGGGTTTCACCATGTTGGCCAGGCTGGTCTGGAACTCCTGACCTCAAATGATCCAACTGCCTTGGCCTCCCAAAGTGCTGGGATTACAGGCGTGAGCCACCGGGCCTGGCCAAAAGAAAGTATTTCTCCAGATGTAATCCCAAACTCTCCCACCCTATCTTTAGAATAAAAAAGATGCAATATTTACTGATCTGCTGTGCAGGTAGGTGAACTAGCATAATAGCAGAAACTATGTGAGCTTGGAACTGGAAAGATGGGGGTCCCAGTTCTGACTCTACCTTTTACTATATAACTCTAAACATGTTACCTAACCTTTCCACTCTGGTTAGTACCTCCTGTATGGGTTGTTGTGAAAGTCAGATGAGATGATTTCATCTATGCAGTTAGACTAAACCTTCCTAAAATTCCTTAGGTACATAATAACTGATAAGTGTTAACAATTAATATGGGTCAATACTTTTGATAGTAATTTACATGATTCATTCATTCATTTATTCATTTTTTTTTTTTTTTTCATTTTTAAAAATAAAGACAGGGTTTCACCATGTTGGTCAGGCTGGTCTTGAACTCCCGACCTCAGGTGATCTGCCCGCCTTGGCCTCCAAAGTGCTTGGATTACAGGCATGAGCCACCATGCCCAGCCCATATAATTTTTTTTTGAGACGAAGTCTCACTCTGTCGCCCAGGCTGGAGTGCAATGGTGTGGTCTTGGCTCACTGCAACCTCCACCTCCCAGGTTTAAACAATTCTCCTGCGTCAGCCTCCCACGTAGCTGGGATTACAGACACCCACCACCACGACTGGCTAATTTTTGTATTTTTAGTAGAGATGGGTTTTCACCATATTGGCCAGGCTGGTCTCGAACTCCTGACATCATGATCCACCTGCCTTTGGCCTCCCAAAGTGTTGGGATTACAGGCGTGAGCCACTTCGCCCGGCCTCTATTCATAGAATATTTATGGCATACTTATTATTAATACATATCAATGACTGTTTTAAGTATTGGGAATACAGGTCAACAAAACAGATAAAAGTCTGTAGGGAAAAGAGATAGTAAATATGTATTTATTTATTTACTTAGAGACAAAGTCTTGCTCTAACACCCAGGCTAGAGTGCAGTGGTGCAATCTTGGCTCACTACAGCCTCCGCCTTCCAGGTTCAAGCAATTCCCATGCCTCAGCCTCCCGAGTAGCTGGCATTACAGGCACGCACCACCAGGCCCAGCTAATTTTTTGTTTGTTTGTTTTGGATGGAGTCTCACTCTGTTGCCCAGGCTGGAGTCTAGTAGTGTGATCTCGGCTCACTGCAACCTCCACCTCCCAGGTTCAAGTGATTCTCCTGCCTCAGCCTCCTGAGTAGCTGGGATTACAGGTGTCCGCCACCACGCCCAGCTAATTGTATTTTTAGTAGAGATAGGGTTTCGCCATGTTTGCCAGGCTGGTCTTAAATTCCTGGCCTCAAGTGATTAGCCCACCTCAGCCTCCCAAAGTGCTGAGATTACAGGTGTGAGCCACTGCACCTGGCCTAAATAGTAAATAAATAAACAAGGAAAATACATAGTGTACTGTAGAGCAAAAGCAGCAGAGGAGAATAGAGAATTGGAAGGAAAGTAGATAGATTACTGTCCTGGAGGTGGTGGTGTTGCTATTTTAACCAGGAGGGCCAAGGAAAACCTCTCTGATCAGGTAACTTTTTTCATTTTTTAATTTTTTTGTGAGACAGAGACTCGCTCCGTCACCTAGGCTGGAGTGCAGTGGCACGATCTCAGCTCACTGCAACCTCCTCCTCCAAGGTTCAAGCAATTCTCTTGCCTCAGCCTCCCAAGTAGGTGGGATTACAGGTGCCCACCACCATGCCTGGCTAATTTTTATATTTTGTAATAGAGAAGGGGTTTCACCATGTTGGTCAGGATGATTTCAAGCCTGGCCCATGCCCCCTACCTCTATAACTCCTGCCCTCAAGTGATCCGCCCACCTCAGCCTCCCAAAGTGCTGGGATTATAGGCATGAGCCACCAGGCCCGGCCAAGATCAGGTGACATTTGAACAGAGAACTGGAGGAGGTGAGTGGGGGAATCACGTGGATATCTTGGAGAAAAACTGTACAGGGAACAGTGTGCAAAGGCCCTGGTGGTAGCCAATGTAGACAGAGTAGGAGGGAGATTAGTAGGGCATGAAGTCAGATGAGTGGCAGAGGGTCAGAGGACAGAGGGGCTTGTAGGCCATTATAAAGATTTCGGCTTTTACCCTTAGTGAGATGGGAAGTCACTGGAGGCTCTTGAGGAGATAATGCGGAAGCTTTTCCAAGGTAAAACAGCTTGTAAGTGGCAGAAGGTAAGGAGTTAAGCTCCAGGGCTGAAGTTGTTAACCCTATGCTGCCACTGAACTTTAGCCTTCTTTATTTGGGCATTGCTCTCCTGTGACTTCAAAGAAACTGGGACACCGGGAAGTTATGCGGCTTGCCCAAGGCCACACAGCTGGTAAGTGACAGGGGCAGGATTGCGCCTTAGTCTGTCTGCAGCCCGCAAGTTCTTTACACCACACCGCCTCCCTCAGGAGTCTGGACCATACTAACTTCTCTTGCACAGAGGTCACTACAGTGGGAGAGGAGGCAAACCGAGAAGACCGTCTCGGCTTCGGGCAGCGGTGCTATTCCTTAGGAAGCTCCAGCCCTTGGCTCTACCGGACTGCCGGCATCTTTCCCGAGCACTGCACGGAAGAAAAGAAAATGGCCCTTTATTTCGGGGTGGCCCCGCAAGCATCCAAGAGCCAGAGGAGCGGGTGTCACGGGAGGGCAGCGAGCGAGGCCAGACCAGGAGGAGCAACTGCAGCCGCCTCTGGTCGCCCCTTCCCCACCCACCCCAGGCGTCCGTAGTTCGGCGCCAGGGAAGGGAAAAGAAGGCGGGACGGGGCGGGGTTTGGGCGCAGTGCCCTCGTCACGTGACGAAGCCATCATGGCGGCGGCCAGAGGCCTGCCCGGCTCCCGGAAGCAGGCTGTGAGGGGCGGGAGCGCTGCTGGAACCCGAGCCGGAGCCGGAGCCGGAGCCAGAGCGGGGAGGGTGGCCGGGCGGCCTGGAGCCGGACGTGTCCGGGCGTCCCCGCAGACCGGGGCAGCAGGTGAGACGGAGTCTAGAGGCGCAAGCGGGTGTGGCGGCGCTGGGCAGGGGCTAGGGGGCGCAGGGGGTTGCCGGTGACCTGGAGGACTGGGAATCTGAGATGCACACGCATGACCCTGAAGCAACTCGAGAGGCCCGCACTGGTGGGAGGGATGCCCGGCACAGAGGATGAGACACTGAGGGCAAAAAGGGGCTCCCCAGCGAGGATGGGAGGTAATAGAAGGACGTGTGCGGGAGCTCCTGTGGGAAAGGGCTGTAGCCCCTTTAGAATTTGCGGGAGCGGGATTATTGGAAGGGACTCCCTCTTTATAGGCAAGGATGGGGTAAGTGCTCAGTCCTCTCCCCTGCCCTCTTGCCCCTCCCTGCTCCACAGCGTCCTAGGAGACAGCTCTGGCGGGGCCACTCCTCCCACCCACCCGACTGGTCCCTCCGGTCTGAGATCTTGGGGAGTGGAGTTGGCAGTGGGGTTGGGTGGAGCTGCCTTCTGCTTAAGACAGTCAGCCCCTTGACCGTGCTGCCTGAAAGATGGATATGACTCTGACCCCCACCTTTCTCCCCAGGTCGTCCGGGGGCCCACCATGCTGGTGACTGCCTACCTTGCTTTTGTAGGCCTCCTGGCCTCCTGCCTGGGGCTGGAACTGTCAAGATGTCGGGCTAAGCCCCCAGGAAGGGCCTGCAGCAACCCCTCCTTCCTTCGGTTTCAACTGGACTTCTATCAGGTCTACTTCCTGGCCCTGGCAGCTGACTGGCTCCAGGCCCCCTACCTCTATAAACTCTACCAGCATTACTACTTCCTGGAAGGTCAAATTGCCATCCTCTATGTCTGTGGCCTTGCCGCCACAGTCCTCTTTGGCCTAGTGGCCTCCTCCCTTGTGGATCGGCTGGGTCGCAAAAATTCTTGCGTCCTCTTCTCCCTCACTTACTCACTATGCTGCTTAACCAAACTCTCTCAAGACTACTTTGTGCTGCTAGTGGGCCGAGCGCTTGGTGGGCTGTCCACAGCCCTGCTCTTCTCAGCCTTCGAGGCCTGGTACATCCATGAGCACGTGGAACGGCATGACTTCCCTGCCGAGTGGATCCCAGCTACCTTTGCTCGAGCTGCTTTCTGGAATCATGTGCTGGCTGTAGTGGCAGGTGTGGCAGCCGAGGCTGTAGCCAGCTGGATAGGGCTGGGGCCTGTAGCACCCTTTGTGGCTGCCATCCCTCTCCTGGCTCTGGCAGGGGCCTTGGCCCTTCGAAACTGGGAGGAGAACTATGACCGGCAGCGTGCCTTCTCAAGGACCTGTGCTGGAGGGCTGCGCTGCCTCCTGTCGGACCGCCGCGTGCTGCTGTTGGGCACCATACAAGCTCTATTTGAGAGTGTCATCTTCATATTTGTCTTCCTCTGGACACCTGTGCTGGACCCACATGGGGCCCCTCTGGGCATTGTCTTCTCCAGCTTCATGGCAGCCAGCCTGCTTGGCTCCTCCCTGTATCGTATCGCCACCTCCAAGAGGTATCACCTTCAGCCCATGCACCTGCTCTCCCTTGCTGTGCTCATGGTTGTCTTCTCTCTCTTCATGTTGACTTTCTCTACCAGCCCAGGCCAGGAGAATCCAGTGGAGTCCTTCATAGCCTTTCTACTCATTGAGTTGGCCTGTGGACTATACTTTCCCAGCATGAGCTTCCTACGGAGAAAGGTGATCCCTGAGACAGAGCAGGCTGGTGTACTCAACTGGTTCCGAGTACCTCTGCACTTACTGGCTTGCCTAGGGCTCCTTGTCCTCCATGACAGTGATCGAAAAACAGGCACTCGGAACATGTTCAGCATTTGCTCTGCCGTCATGGTGATGGCTCTGCTGGCAGTGGTGGGACTCTTCACTGTGGTAAGGCATGATGCTGAGCTGCGGGTACCCTCACCTACTGAGGAGCCCTATGCCCCTGAGCTGTAACCCCACTCCAAGACAAGATAGCTAGGACAGACTCTTGAATCCCAACTATCCAGGATTGTACAGATGTCTCTGTGACTGATTTTGTGACTCTGACCTGTGGCTTCTCCTGCCACTGCTTTGTGTTTGGGAGGACATGATGGGGGTGATGGACTGGAAAGAAGGTGCCAAAACTTGCCTCCGTGTTACTCCCATTTAGAAAATAAATACTTTTAAATGATCTTTGATTTGATTTACTCATCCTTACCTGTAGCCTTCTCAGTAGTTTCTGGTGAGTGGGCAGCTAGAAGTTTTGTTTTTTGTTTTTTGTTTTTTGAGATGGAGTCTCACTCTGTCACCCAGGCTGGAGTGCAATGGTGTGATCTTGGCTTATTGCAACCTCTGTCTCCTGGGTTCAGGTGATTCTCCTGCATCAACCTCCTGAGTAGCTGGGATTACAGGTGCCCGCTACCACACCCAGGTAATTTTTGTTTTTTGTTTTGTTTTTTGAGGTGGAGTTGTACTCTTGTTGCTGTCCAGGCTGGAGTGCAATGGTGCAAGCTCAGCTCACCGCAGCCTCCACCTCCCGGGTTCAAGTGATTCTCCTGTCTCAGCCCCCTGAGTAGCTGGGATTACAGGCATGCGCCACCACATCTGGCTAATTTTTGTATTTTTAGTAGGGTTGGGATTTCTTCATGTTGGTCAAGCTGGTCTTGAACACGTGACTTCAGGTGATCTGTTCTCCTTGGCCTCCCAAAGTGCTGGGATTACAGGAGTGAGCCAACGCACCCAGCCATTTTTGTATTTTTAATAGAGATGGGATTTCACCATGTTGATCAGTCTGGTCTGAAACTCCTGACTTCAGGTGATCCACTCGCCTCAGCCTCCCAAAGTGTTGGGATTACAGGCATGAGCCACCATACCTGGGCCAGCTAAAGGTTTCGAGGTGGGATTATCAGCAAAAGGTTTCTATTTCTAACTTCTCCAAGACTGTCTCTAGCTCAAACTGAGAACTATGGAATTGCTGTCAGCAGAGCTGTGTGGGAAGGGCCTGAGGCTCCTAGGTCCTCCACATTCCTCTGCTGGGGGACAGGCACTCTCCCCAGTTGTCAAGCAAAACCCTTGCTCCACATCCAGGGTAAGATGATCTCAGGAGCACATGGAGTAGATGCCCAATGTGCCAGGTCACTGAGCAAAGATTCCAGGGGCTTGTGGGCTGCTGCTGTGATCACACCTTGGGCAAAGCCAGGCCCTTCCTACCAAAGTAAGCTTGCAGCTCAGCATAGGCCTACGGCCTGCCCTTTGCTTCTATGGCTATGAATGCACCATTTGTCCAGCATCATCTGGGTCTACCAGATCCTGTATCCCTGTGTGAAACTGAAGTGAAAGGCTGCCACAGGGGGAGTGGTGCATGGCTGAGGGACTAGGACATCTTGTCTGTACCTGACTCTCCCCCACCCAGCCTGAATGAGGGTGAGGGAGCCATCAGGGCAGGAAACAGTACTAGTAAGCCAGTTCTGTGGGTCCCTCCCTGCCTCGCCCCTGATTGTATCTGCCTTTCCTCCTCCCACCAAAACCTGGGCTTCTCAGGGAAAGCACAGCCAGCTTTAAGAAGGGTGGGGAGGGAAGGAAGGTAGTCTCAAGGGTGTATCCTGGAATTCACTTGAGATGGGCATGGGGGACACCTACCCCTTCTGAAAAGGGGTTGAAGACCTTTCCTTGGGTCTCAGACTACTTCTCAGACAGGAAGACGCAGGATGTTCTAAGACCTGCAGGTCCCAACCTGTGTGGAAAGATAGCATCAGCAGGTGCTGGTGGAATGCACGGTGGAAGGGCTTCTGCAGGGTGAGGCCAAGGGGAGGAAATAGGTGGTCTCAGATACCTACTCAGACCAGAAAAAACGTGTTCCCCCACCCAGGCTTCAGGGAATAGAGGTTAAGGTTAAGTAAGAAAAACAGGTATCAGCTGGGTGTGGTGGCTTACACCTGTAATCCCAGCACTTTGAGAGGGAAAGGCAGGCAGATCTCTTGAGCCCAGGAGTTTTAAACCAGCCTGGGCAACATGGCAAAACCCCATCTCTAAAAAAAAAAAAAATACAAAAATTAGCTGTGTGTAGTGGCGTGTACCCATAGTCCAAGCTACTTAGGAGGCTAAGGTGGGGACTATCAATTGAGCCTGGGAGATTGAGGCTGCAGAGAGTAATGATTGAGCCATGCCACTGCACTCCAGCCAGGGCAACAGAGTGAAACCCTGTCTCAAAAACAAAAACAACAAAAAAAGAAAAGGTATCTTTTTGATTTTTTTATTTCTTTTTATACCCGGATAGCCCAACAGAGTGGGTCTATCTGGGGACCAACAGCCTGAGAGTCTGCGGGGCTTGCAGCTCTCCAGGACTGAAGGCCAAAAAGGTATCTTTTACTTCCCTACCCCCGCCACCTGTCATCTCAAGACTAAAGACAGAGTCTTGCATTAACTCCACTTCCTCTTTCTGCCCTGTTGGGCTAGACCTAGATATACTTTATAGTTATTTGTAGACTTTCTGTCTCTTTCTATCATGCTATGATCTTGAGGGGAAGAGGAAACAATCTTACTCACCTTTATCTCCTGCATATATACACATAAGTGGATGCTTTCCCCATGGCTGTGCTCGGTGTGTAGCTGGAGAGGAGACAGGCTAGCTCACACCTGGCTTTTCACGAGACACTTCATTTGTTGTTTTGGATGACAATAATTGTCATTATTATTGGTTTTTCTTTTATTTTGTTTTTGAGATAGGGTCTCACTCTGTCACCTAGGCTGGAGTGTAGTGGCATGATCGTGGCTCACTGCAGCCTTGACCTCCTGGGCTCAGGCGATCCTCCCACCTTAGCCTTCCGAATAGCAGGGACTACAGGCAGCACCACCATACCCAGCTAATTTTTTTTTTTTTTTGGAGAGATAAGCGTCTCACTATGTTACCCAAGCTGGTCTGAAACTCCTGGGTTCAAGCAATCCTCCCTTCTTGGCCTCGCAAAGTGCTGGGATTACAGGTGTGAGCCACCACACTTGGCCTGACAGTAATTATTTAGGGGCCCTCACATTCCTAAGTGATATGGAAATAGAGGGGTAGGGGAGACAAACTGAGATTCCTTTAGCTTTGTCCCTGCTGAGCTTTCTTCAAAGGGGCTAGTGGCAAATAGAGTGGAGAGAGTTCTTTCCTGTCAGTCTCACAATGTGTTAAGAGTTGGAAGGCATCTTAGAGATTGTCCATTTGGCCTTAAACTTTTTTTGTTTTTTTGAGATGGAGTCTCACTCTGTCGCCCAGGCTGGAGTGCAATGGCAAAATGTCTGCTCACTGCAACCTCCACCTCCAGGTTTCAAGCAGTTGTCTGCCTCAGTCTCCTGAGTAGCTGGGATTACAAGCGCCTACCACCACGCCTAATTTTTGTATTTTTAGTAGAGATAGGGTTTCACCATCTTGGCCAGGTTGGTCTTGAACTCCTGACCTTGTGATCTACCCACCTTGGCCTCCCAAAGTGCTTGGATTACAGGCGTGAGCCACCGTGCCCAGCCAGACCTTAAACGGTTTTTATTGAGCACCTACTATATGCCATGTGTTTTATTGTTAGGTACTGGTGAATTTTATTTTATTTTTTTACCCAAGAGGAAAATCCACTTAAAGGAAGCAAATAACTTGCCTAAGGGCATGTAGCAAGTGAGTGATAAAACTAACTAAATCTTGCTTCTTATTGCCAACCCAGTGCCCCCTCTATGAACACATGCTGCCTCTGTCCCATGGGCTTTCACTTACCTGTTTTTTAGCCTCCAACCCTGCTTCCCCATCCCAAGCTCTGTCCCTGGAGAACAGCAAGAGAGTGGGAACATTTGGCTGTCTGATCCACTTAGGGGTAGCTATCCATAGGATTCAAATGAGGGATTGGTTCACCAGGTGAACACTCCCTGCATAATGCTGTCCGTGATATTCCACCAAGAAGTCCCATAGGGAAGTGATTAAGAATGTGGATCCAAGGCCGGGCGCGGTGGCTCACTCCTGTTATCCCAGCACTTTGGGAGGCCAAGGCGGGTGGATCACCTGAGGTCAGGAGTTCAAGACCAGCCTGGCCAACATGGTGAAACCCTGTCTCTACTAATAATATAAAAATTTGCTGGGTGTGGTGGCACATGCCTATAATCCCAGCTACTTGGGAGGCTGAGGCAGGAAAATTGCTTGAACTGAGGAGTCAGAGGTTGCAGTGAGCCAACGTCGTACCATTGCATTCCAGCCTGGGCAACAAGAGTGAAACTCCAACTCAAAAAAAAAAAGAAAAGAATGTGGATCCAGAGCCCAACTCTCTGGTTCAAATCTGGCTCCACAACTCTGTGCCTCAGTTTCCTCATCTGTGAAATGGGGAGGATAGTATAGTTTCAACCCCTAAGGTTTCTGGTGAGGATGAAATGCATCATTATACTTAAGTGCTTAGAATAGTATTTGGCCCACAGTATAAGCACTACATAAGTGTTTGCTTTTATATTTTATTTTTTAACTTCTCCAATCCAGCTGAGCCTATCTGGATTTGAGTGTGGGAATGAGTGGAGAGGGCTGTAATGGGGTGTAGAACTTTCCAATGCATCCCAGTGACTGGGGGATTCCCAGCAGTGTTTATCCTCGGTGCTGGCCCAGATGGACGTATCGACTATTTGAAAAGGCTTCTACTCTGGGGTATGTGAGCATCTGAGCTGGGTGTCAGCGTGTTCCACTTGAACTCATTTCCTCTTCCTCTAGTGGGAAGGTCAGCTTGGGGTTAGACTGGATACATACCACCATCTTTCACTAAGAGGCTCCTGATTTTCTGAATTTCCATCCAGCTGGAAACATGATTATTTGATCTGGAGCTTTTAAGTGATCCTGAGGAGAGAAGAGAAACATCCCAAAGACCCAGAAGCCAATGGACGAGGAGGCAGGAGGCCTGGGGCAGGAAGACAGTACAGGGTTCTGAGGCCTGGAGGATGACCTCTTCCTGGAAATTCAGTCCCTGCCCTGGGAGGGGAGTGGGCTGTTCCCAGCTAATGGTCAGCTGAGTCTAAGTCCACTCCTCATTGCTCTTCCCCTAACCCCAATCCTGTGGTTTTCCCTGTCCTTTTTATTATTTTCTGCCATCACCACCCCATAGAACCACAGAATAGAAATGTAGCACAAACAAATATGTCATGCTTGGGATCAGATCTGATGTTATAAAAATACCTCACATTAACTTTTTTTCATAAAGTTATATGGCCTCATTGTAAAATGGTCAAATGTAAATACAGAAATGCACATTTAATATGTATATGTGAAAATCAGTATGTGCTAATTATGTTATAGTAGCATGTTAAAATATATATATTTATATTGCTATATAAATATACAGTTGACCCTTGAACAACAGCAAGCCACTGACCCCTGGTGCAGTTCAAAATCTGTGCATGACTTTTTTTTTTTTTTTTTTTTGAGATAGGGCCTCCCTCTGTCTCCCAGGCCGGAGTGCAGTGGCATAATTTCGGCTCACTGCAGCCTCAACCTCTCAGATTCAAGCAATTCTCCCACCTCTGCTCCCCTGTACCTGGGACTACAGGCATGTGCCACCATGCCCAACTAGTTTTGTATTTTATTAGACATGGGATTTCACCATGTTGGCCAGGCTGGTCTCGAACTCCTGATCTCAAGTGATCCACCCACCTTGGCCTCCCAAAGTGCTGAGATTACAGGCATGAGCCATCCAGCCTGGCCTCTTTTCTTTTTCTTTCTTTTTTTTTTTTTAAGACAAGGTCTTGGGGCCGGGTGCGGTGGCTCACGCCTATAATCCCAGCACTTTGGGAGGCCAAGGTGGGTGGATCACGAGGTCGAGAGATCCAGACCATCCTGGTCAATAAGGTGAAACCCCGTCTCTACTAAAAAATGCAAAAATTAGCTGGGCACGGTGGCGCATGCCTGTAGTCCCAGCTACTCGGGAGGCTGAGGCAGGAGAATTGCTTGAACCCAGGAGGCGGAGGTTGCGGTGAGCCGAGATCGCGCCATTGCACTCCAGCCTGGGTAACAAGAGCAAAACTCCGTCTCAAAAAAAAAAAAAAAAAAAAAAAAGACAAGGTCTTACTAGGTTGTCCAGGCTAGAGTGCAGTGGCACAATCACAGTTCACTGCAGCCTCAACTTTCTGGGCTCAAGCGGTCCTCCCACCTCTGAGTGGTTGGGACTACAGGTGCACATCACCACACCTAGCTAATTTTCTTTATTGTTTTATAGAGAAGACGGTCTCATTACATGGCCCAGGCTAGTCTCAAACTCCTGAGCTCAAGCAGTCCTCTCACCTTAGCCTCCCATAGTGTTGGGATTACAGGTGTGAGCCACTGTACCTGGCCTGAAGATAATTCTTTAAACTTACTTTAATTTTTTAATTTTAAAAAAATTTTTCAATTTTTATTTATTTATTTTTTAAGACAAAGTCTCACTCTGTCACCAAGGCTGGAGTGCAATGGTGCGATCTCAGCTCACTACAACCTCCACCCCCTGGGTTCAGGCAATTCTCCTGCCTTATCTTCCTGAGTAACTGGAACTACAGGTGCACGCCACCACGCCCAGCAAAATTAGTATATTTTTGGAAGAGACGGGGTTTCACCATGTTAGTTAGGCTGGTCTCAAACTCCTGACCTCAGGTGATCTACCTGCCTCGGCCTCCTAAAGTGCTGGGATTACAGGTGGGAGCCACCTCACCCAGCCACTTTAATTTTTTTAGCGATAAGAGTCTCATTCTGTTGCCCAAACTGAAGCCTAATGGCAAGATCATACATCATGGCAGTCTTAAAACTCCTGGGCTCAAGCAGTTCTCCCACTTCAGCCTTCTGAGTAGCTGTGATGACAGGCATTGGAGCAAACATACCTGGCTAATTCTTAAACTTTTTATAAAGATGGAGTCTTGCTATGTTGCCTAGGTTGGTCTCAAACTCCTGGCCTCAAGTGATCCTCCTGCCTCTGCCTTCCAAGTAGTTGGGATTATAGATGCAAGCCACCATGCCCAGTGATTGCGTATAACTTTTTTTTTTTCTAAGACGGAGTCTCTCTCTGTCACCCAGGCTGGAGTGCAATAGTGTGATCCTGGCTCACTGCAACCTCCGCTTCCCAGGTTCAAGTGATTCTCCTGCCTCAGCATCCTGAGTAGCTGGGATTACAGGCATGAGCCATCACGCCCAGCTAATTTTTGTATTTTTAGTAGTAGTTTTAGTATTTCTGTATTTTTGCCAAGTTGGCCAGACTGGTCTCAAACTCCTGACCTCAAGTGATTGTGCCCGACCTTAGGCCTTTTTTTTTTTTTTTTTTTTTTTTGAGACGGAGTTTCACTCTGTCACCCTGGCTGGAGTGCAATGGCATGATCTTGGCTCATTGCAACCTCTGCCTCCGGATTCAAGCAATTCTCCTGCCTCAGCCTCCCAAGCCTCCCATGCACCACCACACCTGGCTATTTTTGTATTCTTATTTTATTTATTTATTTTTGAGACGGAGTCTCGCTCTGTTACCCAGGCTGGAATACAGTGGCGCAATCTCGGCTCACTGCAACCTCTGCCTCAGCCTCCTTAGTAGCTAGAATTACAGGCACCCACCACCACACCCAGCTAATTTTTGTATTTTTAGTAGAGATGGAGTTTCACCATCATGACCAGGCTGATCTTGAACTCCTGACCTCATGATCTACCTGCCTCGGCCTCCCAAAGTTCTGGGATTACAGGCGTGAGCCACCATGTACCCAGCTGCATATAACTTTTTACTCCCCAACAACCTAGCTACTAATAACCTACTGTTGACCTAAAGCCTTACCAATAAATAATATAAACAGCTGATTAACACATATTCTGTAATATATATTATATTCTACATCCTTACAATAAAGTAAGCTAGAGAAAACAATGTTATTTAAAAAATCACATGCCTGGCAATGTGGCTCACACCTGTAATCCCAGCACTTTGGGAGGCCAAGGTGAGCGGATCACTCAAGGGCAGGAGTTTGAGACCAGCCTGGCCAACATGGCAAAACTCCATCTCTACAAAAAATATTAGCTGGGCATGGTGGCTGATGCCTGTAATCCCAGCTACTTGGGAAGCTGAGGAAGCCGAATTGCTTGAGCCCAGGAGGTGGAGGTTGTAGTGTGCTGAGATCATGTGCGCCACTGCACTCCAGTCTGGAAAAAAGAGTAAGACTCTGTCTTTAAAAAAAAAAAAAAAAAAACCCAGAGAAAAGAAAATCAGGAGGACTCCTATCATAAGGAAAATATATTTACTACTCATTAAGTGGAAGTGGATCATTATCCTCATTGTCTTCATGTTGAGTAGAATGAGGAGGAGGAACAGGAAGGGTTGGTCTTGTTATCTCGGCAGTGGCAGAAGTGGAAGAAAATCCTCATATAAGTTCACCTCTGCAGTTAAAGCCTGTATTGTTCAAGAGTGAACTGTACTATATACATATATGCATGAAGAAATATAAAACGTAAAAAAAAGACAGGTTTCCTTAATCTTGCCCATCAGAGATTACTACTGTTAAATGTTTGGGGTCTAGACTAGCAGCAGATTTAATATCAGTCGTTTTGTTTTGTTTTGTTTTTTGAGATGGAGTTTTGCTCTTATTGCCCAGGCTGGAGTGCAATGGTTTGATCTCGGCTCATTGCAACCTCCACCTGCCGGGTTCAAGTGATTCTCCTGCCTCAGTTTCCCGAGTAACTGGGATTATAGGCATACACCACCACACCCAGTCTAATTTTGTATTTTTAGTAGAGACAGAGTTTCTCCATGTTGATCAGGCTGGTCTCAAACTCCTGACCTCAGGTGATCCGCCTGCCTTGTCCTCCCAAAGTGCTAGGATTACAGGTGTGAGCCACCACGCCCGGCCCCCTAGTCTTTTTTTTTTAAGACAGAGTCTCATTCTGCTCACTCTGTCACTCAGGCTGGAGTGCAGTAGTGTGTTCTTGGCTCACAGCAACTTTCGCCTCCCAGGTTGAATTAATTCTTGTGTCTTTTTTTTTTTTTTTTTGACACGGAGTCTTGCTTTGGCGCCAGGCGCCAGGCTGGAGTGCAGTGGCACGATCTCGGCTCACTGCAACCTCTGCCTCCCAGGTTCAGGCAATTCTCCTGCCTCAGCCTCCCAAGTAACTGGGACTACAGGCGTGCACCCCTACACCCAGCTAATTTTTGTATTTAATAGAGACAGGGTTTCTGGCTGGGCGTAGTGGCTCATGCCTGTAATCCAGGCACTTTGGAGGCCAAGGCGGGTGGATCACCTGAGGACGGGAGTTCAAGACCTGCCTGACCAACATGGTGAAACCCCGTTTTTATTAAAAAAAAAAAAAAAAAAAAAAGAGACAGGGTTTCACTATGTTGGCCAGGATGGTCTTGATCTCTTGACCTCGTGATCCATCCACCTCAGCCTCCCAAAGTGCTGGGATTGCAGGCGTGAGCCACCAGGACCGGCCCCCCAGTCTTTTTTTTTTTTAAGACAGAGTCTCATTCTGCTCACTCTGTCACTTAGGCTGGAGTGCAGTGGTGTATTCTCGGCTCACTGCAACTTTCGTCTCCCAGGTTGAATTAATTCTCATGCCTCAGCCTCCCAAGTATCCTGGGATTGCAGGTGTAAGCCACCACACCTGGTTAATTTTTATATATTTTTTTCTTTTTTTAATTTATAAAAAATTAAAAATATTTTAACTTTTAAAGACGGGGTTTCACCATGTTGGTCAGGCTGGTCTTGAACTCCCGACCTCAGGTGAGCCACCCGCCTTGGCCTCCAAAGTGCTTGGATTACAAGCGTGAGCCACTACACACCCGGCCAATTTTTATATTTTTAGTAGAGACAGGGTTTTGCCATGATGGCCAGGCTGGTCTTGAACTCCCGGCCTCAAGTGATCTGCCTGCCTCAGCTTCCCAAAGTCCTCAGATTACAGGTGCGAGCCACTATGCCTGGCTAGTCTTCTTTAAAAAAAAATTTAATAAAAATTGGATCATACTTTTCTGCAACTTGTTTTTTATGTATTTTTTTCTTTCCTTAAAAACAATTAAAGTCCACAGGAAGTCTGTAAGAGTCATGCATGCATCTCTGATATCTTTATATGATGATATGCTTGACATAGGACATGCTTCTTATTTATTTATTTATTTATTTATTTTTTGAGACAGAGTTTCGCTCTTGTTACCCAGGCTGGAGTGCAGTGGCTCGATCTCAGCTCACTGCAACCTCCGCCTCCCAGGTTAAAGCAATTCTCCTGCCTCAGCCTCCTGAGTAGCTGGGATTACAGGCTTGCGCCACCGTACCCAGCTAATTTTGTATTTTTAGTAGATACGGGGTTTCTCCATGTTGGTTAGGTTGATCTGGAATTCCCAACCTCATGATTCACTGGCCTCAGCCTCCCAAAGTGCTGGGATTACAGGTGTGATCCACTGTACCTAGCCTTTATTTTTTATTATACTTTAAGTTCTGGGATACATGTGCAGAACGTGCAGGTTTGTTACATAGGTATACAAACCTATGCCATGGTGGTTTGCTGCACCCATCGACACATCATCTACATTAGGTATTTCTCCTAATGGTATCCCTCCCCTAGTCCTCCAACCCCCCAACAGACCCCAGCGTGTGATGTCCCCCTCCCTATGTCCACGTGTTCTCATTGTTCAACTCCCACTTATGAATGAGAACATGTGGTGTTTGGTTTTCTCTTCCTGTGTTAGTTTGCTGAGAATGATGGTTCCACTTTCAACCATGTACCTGCAAAGGAAGTGATCTCATCCTTTTTTATGGTTGCATAGTATTCCATAGTATATATATACTATTATTATTATTACTTTTTTGAGATGGAGTCTTGCACTATTGCCAGGCTGTAGTGCAGTGGTGTGATCTCAGCTTACTGCAATCTCCGCCTCCTGGGTTCAAGCAATTCTCCTGCCTCAGCCTCCCGAGTAGCTACGACTACAGGTGTGGCCATCATGCCCAGCTAATTTTTGTATTTTTGGTAGAGACCGGGTTTCACTATGTTGACCAGGATGGTCTCGATCTCTTGACCTCATGATCCACCCACCTCGGCCTCCCAAAGTTCTGGGATTATAGGCGTGAGCCACCACGCCTGGCCGCCTCCTGCCTCAGCCTTCGAAGTAGCTGGGATTACAGGCACCCACCACCACGCCTGGCTAATTTTTGTATCTTTAGTGCAGACAGGGTTTCACCATGTTGGCCAGGCTTGTCTCAAACTCCTGACCTCAGGTGATCTGCCTGCCTCAACCTCCCAACGTGCTGGGATTACAGGTGTGAGCCAGCACACCTGGCCTTCATTTCTATATTTTAAAAAAAAGTAGGTATAATAAAATACATTGGGTAAAAGTCCTAGAATGCTTGCTAAACAACATGTAAATTAACACTGATACCTAAGGTATAAACAAGAGGAATTGAGTACTGTGATGAATAATTTTTTTTTTTCATAATTTTTTTTTTTTGAGACTGAGTCTTGCTCTGTCACCCAGGCTGGAGTGCAGTGGCAGGATCTCAGCTCGCTGCAACCTCAGCTTCCCAAGTTCAAGCAATCCTCCCAAGTAGCTGGGACTACAGGCCCCCGACACCATACCCGGCTAATTTTTGTATTTTTAGTAGATACAGTGTTTCACCATATTGGCCAGGCTGGTCTTGAACTCCTGGCCTCAAGTGATCCACCCACCTCAGCCTCCCAAAGTGCTGGGAT
Organism: Aotus nancymaae; assembly: GCF_030222135.1. Lineage (NCBI taxonomy): Eukaryota > Metazoa > Chordata > Mammalia > Primates > Aotidae > Aotus > Aotus nancymaae. The sequence goes on from NW_026988428.1 coordinate 37,038,539, forward strand.
TACAGGCATGAACCATTGTACCCAGACTTCTTTTTTCTTTTTTATTTTTTATAAAGATGGGGTTTCACCATGATGGCCAGGCTGGTCTTGAACTCCTGACCTCAGGTGATCCACCCACCTCGGCCTCCCAAAGTGCTGGATTACAGGCGTGAGCCACCGCGCCCAGCCTGTACCCAGCCTTCTTTTCTTTTTTTTACAAAAATAATCTTCCCAGTTAGATTCGCAACTCATAAAAGAGCTCTAAAATGATGGAGAAGGATGAGTTATCCAGTAGAGTTCATTAAGCTGATAACCAGTTTTGAGCTGAATTCTTTGGTAAAGGAAGGAAAGAGAAAAAGACAGCTTAATCTGTGTTTGGGGAAGTGGTTAGTACTTAGGAAACATAAGCCATTAAAGACTGTAAAATATCCCAAGGGATGAATTTCCATAGTTCTTCCTGCCACTCACAAGTCCCACCCCACCCACTACCCTCTATCCCCCATCAAAGAGCACCGGATCTTATCTTTCTCATACAACCAATGGAAGGAGTAAGGGGTAAGGCTGGAAGGCAGAGAGAGAGAGAGCTGGAGGTCGCCACGGGTATTCATTTTAGTTCCCCTAGAAAATTATCTTTAAAAAATTTTGTAGGAAGTTGGGCGTGGCGGTGCATGCTTGTAGTCTCAGCACTTTGGGAGGCCGAGGAGGGAGGATCACTTAAGCCTGGGAGTTCAAGGCTGCAGTGAGCTGTGATCCTGCCACTGCACTCCAGTCTGTGTGTCAGAGCGAGACCCTGTCAAAAGAAAAATAAATTCATAGAAGTCTACACCCTTTTCTTCTAGAAACCCGAACCGCGTGAGTTCCCAACTAAGTTCTTTTTGTTGTTATTTCTCTTATTTCGAAACTTAGGCCGGCGCGGTGGCTCACACCTGTAATCCCAGCACTTTGGGAGGCCGAGGCAGGCAGATCACAAGGTCAGTAGTTCGAGACCAGCCTGGCCAACATGGTGAAACCCCGTCTCTACTATAAATATAAAATAAAAAATTAGCCAAGCATGGTGGAGAGCGCCTGTAGTCCCAGCTACTCGGGAGGCTGAGGCAGGAAAATCGCTTGAACCAAGGAGGCGGAGGTTGCAGTGAGCAGAGATCGCGCCACTGCACTCCAGCCTGGCCGACAGAGCGAGACTCCATTTCAAAAAAAAAAAAAAGAAAAGAAACGTAAACTTTTGCCTAATCTCTGAACATAAAGAGAAGGAGGGAAAAGGCTGGTATTACCGATAGCGACTAAACGACGGGTAGCTGAGAAACTGAGCCTGAGCTCAGACTGGAAAAAAGGGAGAAATCCGCGCCCCCAAGAGGCCTTAACGCACAGAGCAACAGGAACCTCCAGAGCGCCGCGGGAGCGTGCCGCGCGGCGGGTAAACTACAACTCCCAGCGTACCGCGCGCCCGGCGTTACGCCGCGCCCGCTCATTGGCCGCTGGGCGTATTTGAAAGGAGGGGCTGGCGCGGAAAACGAAGGTTACGTTTTGGATCCTCGCGGAGTACTGTCTGGCGGCTAAGTCCTGGACCTGGGAAAGAGGGCGACTTTTGGGGCGGTGAGGCCAGAAGGGATTCGTGAGCGTGGGTACAAGCCGAGGTGAAGGGGATCCCCAGAGCTGACGCGAGGGGAGGCAGTGGTGGCTCCGGGAGGGAGTGTCAGGAGGCTTTGGGACGTCCCCGGGGCGCTGAAGGGCTGGGCCGAGGCCTCCGGGGTAGCGCAGCGAGTGGTGTGGTAGCGAAGGCGGGGATCTGCCCGGAGGAAGGAAGAGCGGAAACGTCAGTTTATAACGGGAGCCCGGCGTCCCGGTGTGGGTTTTTTCCCCGATGAAATTTCTGATGTGATTCTTTACCTCCTTCCACGGCCTTCAGGCCTCTTCCCTTCCTCCAGTGAGCTTCATTATCAATCTTCACTAATTGGTCTCTTTTTCCCTAGCTCTCCAGTGTCATGAGGAACTTCAAAGGAGCCAACTTTGGGACTCTGCTAAGCAGCCAGAAGGAGGCTGAAGAGTTGCTGCCCGACTTGAAGGTGGGGTTGCTGCCTGGCTCGGAATACACCTGGCTTTCCCAACTGAGCTGTTTTGTGTTTGCCTTTTGAAGAGATGCATAAGTAGGGGACCTTCTCTGAGCAACCCTATTTCTAATTACTTTCTCTACCTCTTTCCTGCCTTTGCTAGCCCCATTCATATCTTACTCTACTCCTAGGAGTTCCTGTCCAAGCCTCCAACTGGCTTTCCCAGCAGCCGGTCTGATGCTGAGAGGAGACAAGCTTGTGATGCCATCCTGAGGGCTTGCAACCAACAGCTGACTGCTAAACTAGCTTGCCCTAGGCATCTGGGGAGCCTGCTGGAGCTGGCAGAGCTGGCCTGTGATGGCTACTTGGTGTCTACCCCACAGCGTCCTCCCCTCTACCTGGAACGAATTATCTTCGTCTTGCTGCGGAATGCTGCTGCACAAGGAAGCCCAGAAGCCATGCTCCGCCTTGCTCAGCCCCTCCATGATTGCTTGGTGCAGTGCTCTCGCCAGGCTGCTCCCCAGGACTATGAGGCTGTGGCTCGGGGCAGCTTTTCTCTGCTTTGGAAGGGGGCAGAAGCCCTGTTGGAACGGAGAGATGCATTCTCAGCTCGGCTGAAGGCCTTGAGCTTCCTAGTACTCTTGGAGGATGAAAGTACCCCTTGTGAGATTCCTCACTTTGCTTCGCCAACAGCCTGTCGAATGGTAGCTGCCCATCAGCTATTCGATGCCAGTGGGCATGGTCTAAATGAAGCAGATGCTGATTTCCTAGATGACCTGCTCTCCAGGCACGTGATCAGAACCTTGGTTGGGGAGACAGAGAGCTCTTCTGGGCTTCTTTCTCCCCAGAGGGCCCTCTGCCTCTTGGAGCTCACCTTGGAACACTGCCGTCGCCTTTGCTGGAGCCGCCACCATGACAAAGCCATCGGCACAGTGGAGAAGGCTCATAGTTACCTACGGAACACCGATCTGGCCCCTAGCCTTCAGCTATGTCAGCTAGGGGTTGAACTGCTGCAGGTTGGGGAGGAAGGACCTCAGGCAGTGGCCCAGCTTCTGATGAAGGCATCAGCTGTCCTGAGCAATAGTATGGAGGCACCGTCGCCCCCGCTTCGTGCATTGTATGAGAGTTGCCAGTTCTTCCTTTCAGGCCTGGAGCGAGGCACCAAGAGGCGCTATGGACTTGATGCTGTTCTGAACCTCTTTGCTTTTCTTGGAGGGTACTGCTCTCTTATGCAGCAGCTGCAGGATGATGGTGTGAGTTAAGGACCTGGAGGCAGGGTGGGGACGTGGTCTGTGGACTCACTACCAGCCTAGGGTGTTGGGCAAGATCTAGAAGTCCTGGCTCCCTCCTTGTTAGGCTGCTCTCTGGACTGTGCCTAGCCAGCCAGCAAGCAGTCTAGTCTATCTTGAGAGAGCAGTGGCCCTTTTGGATGTCCTTCTTCCTGCTCTCTGGGCTCTGTCAGCTCTCCAGGAGTATGGATTAGTCTTCAGCTTGGAGCCCTCTTTATCTCTGCTCCTTATACCAACCTTCGGCCTCTTTCCTCAGGTGTGTGGCGGCTCCTCGAAGCAACAGCAGTCTTTTCTTCAGATGTACTTTCAGGGACTTCACCTCTACGCTGTGGTGGTGTATGACTTTGCACAAGGCTGTCAGGTACTGTCTGGGAATCAAGGAACCTGGATAAGGCTCATAGGGTCTGCGGTTGCTCCACTGCCCTCGAAGAGCTTTGGGGTTGCTTGGCTTTGGGTGTGGAGTGGGGTGGAGGTCATCTTGGACCCAGCATGACTCGTCACCCTCAAGCCCTTCTTGTCCCTTCAGGTAGCTGGTTTGGCTGACCTGGCCCAACTAGTGGAGAGTTGCAAATCTACCGTTGTCTGGATGCTGGAGGCCTTAGACGGCCTGTCAGGCCAGGAGCTGATGGACTACATGGGGATGACTGGTTAGTGCCCTGGGTCTTAGAGTTCATGGGAGGGTCATCACCCACTAGGCAGGTAAATAGTACTTGCTGCATGGTTCTGACCACTGTGAGGTTCCCTATGGTTCAAGGAGGCAGTGAAAGAAATTTATAAGTACCAGCTACTCTATATTTAACACCAGTAGAGAAGTGATGAGGCTAACTTTTTTTTTGAGATGGAGTCTCACCATGTTGTCCAGTTTGGAGTGCAGTGGTGTGATCTCAGCTCACTGCAACTCAGCCTCCCAGGTTCAAACAATTCTCATGCCTCAGTCTCCCAAGTAGCTGGGATTACAGGCACCCACCACCATGCCCAGCTAAATTTTTGTATTTTTAGTAGAGATGGGGTTTCACCATGTTGACCAGGCTGGTCTCAAACTCCTAACCTCAAGTGATCTGCCCGCCTCAGCCTCCGAAAGTGCTGGGATTATAGGCGTGAGCCACTGCACCTGGCCGAGGCTAATTTATAACAGTGGACACTGTTGCCTCGACTGGAATCTAACGACGTTTAACAGTTGTACCCGATATGCAACCTTAGGACCTTTCAATATCTTTTTAATTTTTTAAAATGTTTATTTTTTCTCTTTCTTTACTTACCAGAATCCAGAAGTCATTACAAATGACCTTTCTGTGTATTTAAGTGGTTTGGTTTTGGTTTTTTTTGAGACAAGGTCTTGCTCTGTCGCCTAGGCTAGAGTCCACTGGCACAATCACAGCTCAACACAGTCTTAACCTCCTGGACTCAAGCTGGGGTTACAGGTATGAGCCACCGCACCTGGCTGACCCTGTCTTTTAAAAAAAAAATTTATATATTTCCACTCACTGCCACCTCCACCTCCTGGGCTCAAGCGATTCTCCTGCCTCAGCCTCCTGAGTAGCTGGTATTACAGGCGCCCGCCACCGCACCTGGATAATTTTTGTATTTTTAGTAGAGACAGGGTTTCACCATGTTGGTCAGGTTGGTCTTGAACTCCTGACCTCAGGTGATCCGCACGCTCGGCCTCCCAAACCTGGGATTACAGGCGTGAGCTGCCGCGCCCGGCCCATAACCAATATTTAAGTCAAGTAACATACTTGTAGCCCAAAAAATCCTTCCTTGGGTCCCCTTTCAACCCCCACCAGCAATCACTATCCTAATAGCTTTTCCGGTTTTGTTGTTGTTAAGACAGAGTCTCTGTTGCCCAGGCTAGAGTGCAGTGGCATGATCTCAACTTACTGCAGCCTCCACCTCCTGGGCTCAAGCAATTCTGCTGCCTCAGCCTCCTGAGTAGTTAGGATTACAGGTGCACACTTCTCTGCTAATTATTGTGGGGTTTTTGTTTTTGTTTTTCTTTAGACCAAGTCTCCCTCTGTCACCCAGGCTGGAGTACAGTGGCACAATCTCGGCTCACTGCAACCTCTGCCTCAGCTTCCGAGTAGCTGGGATTACAGGTGTGAGCTACAATGCCCAGCCCCATCATTTTAAAAACAAGGCCTGTTAGTTTAAGCCTCATAATTCTAAGATTTTCAGTCATGGGAAGGTTCTAAAGAACTTTTTATATTCTTAGTGGTTGAACCTAGCCATAGAGATAAAAATATCATTAGAAGTAACAAAAATTATTAGTATGAAAATTCTGGCCAGGTGTGATGGCTCAGGCCTGTAATCCTAGCACTTCCGGAGGCTGAGGTGGGCGGATCACCTGAGGTCAGGAGTTTGAGACCAGCCTGGCCAACACAGTGAAACGCTGTCTCTACTAAAAATACAAAATTAGCCAGGCATGGTAGGGCAATCCTGTAATCCCAGCTGCTACTTGGGAGACTGAGGCAGGAGAATCGCTTGAACCTGCGAGGTGGAGGTTGCAGTGAGCTGAGATCGCATCATTGCACTCTGCACTCCAGCCTGGGCAACAAGAGTGAAACTCCATCTCAAAAAAAAAAAAAAAAAGAAAAAAAGAAAAAGAAAAATTCCTCCCACAGAGTACCGAAGACTGATTTTATTTTCTCTCAGTCATCTATGTTGATAGCCAAGAAGCTGCATAAATATTATCATTTATTCATTCAGCAAATGTTAGTTGAGTACTCACTATGTGCCATGCACTATTTTGAGTACTTGGATGTGTCAGTAAATAAAACAAAGATCCCTTCCCTCACAGAGCCACATTCTAGTTTGGGGGAAAAGATAAACTCAGTAAATAAGTGAATTATCAACATATTAGAAAGTGGTAAGAAATATGGGGGAAAAGGAAAAACAGAGCAGGATAAGATAGGGAATTGGGAGTCCAAGGTGCATGACATGGGGCAAGTTACCACCTTAAATCAGGTGCTCAGGGTAGACCTAATTGAGAGGGCGACGTCAGCAAAGCCTTGGAGGATGTGAGGGAGTTAGCCATGTGGGTACCAGGAAAAGAACATCCCTGGCAGAAGAAACACCCAGTGCCAGGGCCCTGAGGCAGGAGAGGTCTGGTTTGTAAAACAAGTGCAGATGGGCTGAGTGGTGTGGGTTCACCATACTAGAATGAAGGCATGGGCCTATTTGGAGCAGGAAGAGGAGAGCTGCCCCTTCCTCACTCCTAGCAGTAGGGGTTCCTGTCTGATTTGGAAGCTGCTGAGCTGACCACAGATTGAGCCTCTCTCTGGTGCCTCTCCAGGAGGAGAGCATGGTGGGAGCCATTCCTACGGTCAATTGTCCCTTTTCTCCCCTGCAGCTTCTTACACCAGTAACTTGGCCTATAGCTTCTACAGTCACAAGCTCTATGCTGAGGCCTGTGCCATCTCTGAGCCGCTCTGTCAGCACCTGGGTTTGGTGAAGCCAGGCACTTATCCTGAGGTGCCTCCTGAGAAGGTACAAGGGAATGAGAAGTACAGGAGGGGAGCTTATGTGGTGGGGGGCTTGGGTAGCAGGAAAGGGCCTAGCCAGCACCCTGCCTTGGAGTAGGGTGTTAGTAGCAGCATGTTGGCACCAGTATCTGGAGCAGTGTTTCCCAAACCTCACTGGACTGTTATTTAGTGTTTTTCCTTAGATTGACTCACTTTTTTTTTTTTTAAATGAGTCTCACTCTTTCCCCTAAGATGGAATGCAGTGGCTTGATCTTAGCTCACTGCAACCTCCACCTCCCGGGTTCAAGAAATTCTCCTGCCTCAGCCTCCCAAGTAGCAGCTGGGATTATAGGCTTGCCCTACCATGCCCAGCTAATTTTTGTAGTTTTTGTAGAGATGAGATTTCACCATGTTGGTTGGCCAGGCTAGTCTCAGACTCCTGACCTCAGGTGATCCGCCTGCCTCGGCCTCCCAAAGTGCTGGGATTACAGGTGTGAGCCACTGCATCCAGCCTGACTCACTTTTTATATTTAGCCTGGTCCTGAGCTACTGGTTTCCAGCTGAGCTGCATATTAGAATCACCTGAGTGACCTTTAAAGCAATTCTAATGCCCCTAGTTAATTGCATCAGAATCTCTAGTGCTTGCTGGGTGTGGTGGCTTATACCTGTAATCCCAGCACTTTGGGAGGCCAAGGTAGGTGGATCACCTGAGGTCCAGAGTTTGAGACCAGCCTGGCCAACATGGTGAAACCTTGTCTCTACTAAAAATACAAAAAGTGTCTGGGTATGGTGGCATGTGCCTGTAATCCCAGCTACTCAGGAAGCTTATGCAGGAGAATCGCTTGAACCCAGGAGGCGGAGGTTGCACTGAGCCGAGATCGTGCTACTGCACTCCAGCCTGGGCAACAGAGTGAAACTCCATCTGAAAAAAAACAAGACTCTAGTGCTGGAGCCCAGGCATCTGAATATTTTCAAAGATCCCCCCAGATGGTCCTTGGAGCAACCAGAGTGAGATCCAGTGTTCTTAAGCAAGAATACCTGTGAACTGATGCACTGGCAGGATTGGCAAGCAAGATGGGTCATAGAGAGGCTTGGGTTTCACCTTGACTGAGGTGATGAGCCTCCAAAGGATTTAAGTGGAGGCATGACAGCAGACAGACGTTTTGGATTTCCTTGACTTCGCTGTGATGAGTGGAGTGGAGGAGACAAGACTGGGTAATCAGGCTGCCCATAGCAGCCTAGACAGGGAAGGGTGGACTGAGCCGAAGCAGCTGCATGAGGGATGGAACGCAGTGGATGGGTGCAAGAAGCCAAGGATTAACCTGGTAGGTGACTGGCTGGGCGGGAAAGCCAGAGAAGGGAACATCAGAAATGGCCTCACATTTCTGACTCAGGAGAAGGCAGTGCCATTTTCCGAGGATTACAGGAGGAGAAGCGGGTTTTCAAGGGTGTGGATGATGAACATGGGGGTGGAGTGGATTGGAGCCTCTGAATTGAAGGCACTGAGTAATTCATTCTTAGGGATCTTCTGCCTTGGGGTGGGGGTGGCACAGGAGGCCCACCTGCTAACCCTGCCCCCCCATGTGGTTATGCGCCTATGCATGCACATCCCTTCCACCATACACACTCACTGGTTCCTCTCCAGTTTGGTCTGTTCTCTTTGTCTGGTCAGTTGCACAGGTGCTTCCGGCTGCAAGTAGAGAGTTTGAAGAAACTGGGTAAACAGGCCCAGGGCTGCAAGATGGTGACTTTGTGGCTGGCAGCCCTGCAACCCTGTAGCCCTGAACACATGGCTGAGCCAGTCACTTTCTGGGTTCGGGTCAAGATGGATGCAGCCAAGGCTGGAGACAAGGAGCTACAGCTAAAGTGAGTTGGGGGCTGGGTGCGGTGGCTCATGCCTGTACTCCCAGCACTTTGGGAAGCCAGGGTGGGTGGATCACTTGAGGTTAGGAGTTTGGGACCAGCCTGGCCAACATGGTGAAACCTGTCTATACTAAAAATACAAAAATTAGCCAGGTGTGGTGGCACACACCTGTAATCCCAGCTACTCAGGAGGCTGAGGCAGGAGAATCGCTTGAACCAGGAGGCGGAGGTTGCAGTGAGCCAAGATTGCACCACTGCACTCCAGCCTGGAGGCAGACTGTCTCAAAAGGGAGTTAGGGAGGGGGTCAACCATGTTTGGCCCATGAATGGGGTGGCTTTTGGTAATCATGGTCATGTCCTTTCATCTTTATGTCTGGCCAGTAAAGACAGTAATTCCTTCATTCATTAGTTATTCACTGAGTGCCTACTATATGCTAGCCACTGTGCTAGGTACTTGGTGGTATAGTCGTGACAATGTTCTTCCTTTCATGGAGCTTATATTCTACTTGGGGAGATATTTTTTACGAGTACATTTTATATCTGTTCTTTTGTTTGTTTGTTTTTTTTTTTGAGACGGAGTTTCGCTCTTGTTACCCAGGCTGGAGTGCAATGGCGCGATCTCGGCTCACCGCAACCTCCACCTCCTGGGTTCAGGCAATTCTCCTGCCTCAGCCTCCTGAGTAGCTGGGATTACAGGCACGCGCCACCATGCCCAGCTAATTTTTTGTTTTTTTAGTAGAGACGGGGTTTCACCATGTTGACCAGGATGGTCTCGATCTCTTGACCTCGTGATCCACCCGCCTCAGCCTCCCAAAATGCTGGGATTACAGGCTTGAGCCACCGCACCTGGAGCTATCTGTTCTTTTTTAAAAAAAATTTTTTTTATAGAGACAAGGTCTTACTATGTTGCCTAGGCTGATCTTGAACTCCTGAGCTCAAGTGATCCTCCTACTTTGGCCTCTCAAAGTGCTAGGATTACAGGCATGAGCCAACTTGCCCCGCCTTCATGTATGCTCTATGAAAACAGTTAAACAGAGTGATTTGCCAAAAGAGGGAACAAGTTTAGGTGGGTTATTTAGGAAAGCCCTCTTTGAAGAAGTGATAGATGAGACCTGAGGATGTGAAGGAATCTACTCTATAAAGATCTCAGGGAGCCTGGGCAACATAGCAAGACCTTGTCTCTACTTAAAAAAAAAAATTAGCCAAATGTGGTGGCGTGAACCTATAGTCTACTTATACCTAGTTAGGAGGCTGAAGTGGGAGGATCACTTGAGCCTGGAAGACCGATGCTGCAGTGAACCGTGATCACGCCATTGCACTCCATCTTGGGCAACAGAGTGAGACTGTCTCAAAAAAAAAGATTTCAGGAAAGGGAATCCTTGCAGAGGGAGTAGTAAATACAAAGACTGCAAGGTGGGAACGAGCTTGGGAACATGCTTGAGAAAGCCAGCATGCTGGGGGTAGTAGAACAGTGGTATAGAATGGGGAGCCATATGGAATGGAGGTGGTCAAGGTGGGAAGAGGCCAGGTCACACAGGGCCTTATAGGCCATGGTCAGGGCTTTGGAAATGATTCCTAGTGGGAGCCCACTGCAGTTTGTTAAACAGGGGAGCAATGCAATCTGATTTAGGCGTTGAAAGCCGTGACTGAAACTTACTGAGCTTTCAGCAAGCCAAAGCTGGGGCTCCTCACATGGGAGCAGCTTTGTGCCTCCTGGGCTCCATCCTGGTGCTGAGCATGCCCTCCCTCAGGACTCTGCGAGACAGCCTAAGTGGCTGGGACCCGGAGACCCTGGCCCTCCTGCTGAGGGAGGAGCTGCAGGCCTACAAGGCGGTGCGGGCCAACACTGGACAGGAACGCTTCAACGTCATCTGTGACCTCCTGGAGCTGAGCCCCGAGGAGACACCAGCTGGGGCCTGGGCACGAGCCACCCACCTGGTGGAACTGGCTCAGGTGCTCTGCTACCACAACTTTGCCCAGCAGGCCAACTGGTAAGGAGTAGTTGCTGGGGAGGCCCTTCTTGCTCCTTGCCCTAGGTCCTCTCGCCCTCTTCAGAACCAGTGTCCGTCTCCACATCCCTGAGTGCTCCCTTCATCTCGTGGCTGTGGGATCACATGCAAAGGGCGAGGCCAGCTGTTCTGTAGCCGGCCCTTCGCAGGGCGCCGTGGCAGGTACTTGTAGCAGGCCCAGCTTAAGCACATCCTCTCCCTACAGCTCTGCTCTGGATGCTATCCGGGAAGCCCTGCAGCTTCTGGAGTCTGTGAGGCCTGAGGCCCAGGCCAGAGATCAGCTTCTGGACGATAAAGCACAGGCCTTGCTGTGGCTTTACATCTGTACTCTGGAAGCCAAAATGCAGGAAGTGAGTGTGGCTGCTGTGGGGTTCAGCAGAACTGGGTGTAGGAATTATTGTCCCTGGGCCCCCAACAAGTTGGTTGGTACCAGCTCTGGTTTTTTTTGTTTTTGTTTTGTTGGTTTGTTTGTTTTTTGTGACTGAGTCTCACTCAGTCACCAGGCACCAGGCTGGAGTGCAGTGGCGTGACCTCGGCTCACTGCAACCTCTGCCTCCCGGGTTCAAGCAATTCTCCTGCCTCAGCCTCCTGAGTAGCTGGGGCTACAGGTGTGCGCCACCACGCCCAGCTAATTTTTTTTGTATTTTTAGTAGAGACGGGGTTCCACCATGTTGGCCAGGATGGTCTCGATCTCTTGACCTCGTGATCCACCCACCTCGGCCTCCCAAAGTGCTGAGATTACAGGCGTGAGCCACTGCACCCGGCCGTTTTTTGTTTTTATTTTTAGAGATGGGGTCTCTCTGTGGCCCAGGCTGGTCTTGAACTCCTGGTCTCAAACAATCCTCCCACCTCAGCCTGCTGAGTAGCCAGGACTATAGGCACACACCACTGTGCCCTGTTTTATAACCCAATCTTCCAATCCAGGGTATCGAGCGGGATCGGAGAGCCCAGGTCCCTGGTAACTTGGAGGAATTTGAAATCAATGACCTGAACTATGAAGATAAACTCCAGGAAGATCGTTTCCTATACAGTAACATTGCCTTCAACCTGGCTGCAGATGCTGGTGAGGGGTAAATGTAGTGTGGCATGGGCATCTCCATGACTTCCTGAGTGGAACGGGACCCCTGGTGAGGGAGAGCCTGACCTTGTAGGGTAGGAGTTTGTGGAAGCAGCAGGAGGTTGGCGTAAAGTGCAGAGGATGTTACAGAGAAAGGCAAGTTCTCTCCAGATGGCCCATGCTGAGAGAGTGAGTCATTTTCTTCTAACAGCTCAATCCAAATGCCTGGACCAAGCCCTGGCCCTGTGGAAGGAGCTGCTCACAAAGGGGGAATCCCCAGCTGTGCGATGTCTCCAGCAGACAGCAGCCTCACTGCAGATCCTAGCAGCCCTCTACCAACTGGTGGCAAAGGTAATGGGGCAGGGCATCGGGGGGGACCCATTTAAAAAAGGACTAAACTAGAAACAGCACCTTTGCCTTCTTTGGTCTGTGAGCCTGCTGAGAAGTCATGAAAGTCAATGGTCAAGCACAGGGCTGTATCACCAGTCTTATCTTTTTTTTTTTTTTGAGACAGAGTCTCACTCTCACCAGGCACCAGGCTGGAGTGCAGTGGCGTGATCTCGGCTCACTGCAACCTCCGCCTTCCGGGTTCAAGCAATTCTTCCTCAGCCTCCAGAGTAGCTGGGACTACAGGCGCGCGCCACCCCTCCCAGCTAATTTTTTGTATTTTTAGTAGAGATGGGTTTCGCCGTGTTGGCCAGGATGGTCTTGATCTCTTGACCTTGTGATCTGCCCGCCTCAGCCTCCCAAAGTGCTGGGATTACAGGCGTGAGCCACCATACCTGGCGACCAGTCTTATCTTAAATCCCAGCTCCCTCACTTATTAATGTATGGCCTCAGCCAAGTTGCTTAACCTTCTAAGCCCAAGTTTCTTTATCTCTAAAATAGGGTCCATACTACTGCCTATGGTGTTATTCGGTGCGGCAATGCATGGAAGATGTATTGTGTAAATGGTGTCCTCAAATGTTAGCTCTAGTCTGGACAACATGGTGAAACCCCATCTCTACAAGAAATTTAAAAAAATTAGGCCGGCACAGTGGCATGTGCCTGTAATCCCAGCTACTCTAAGGTGGCTGAGGCAGGAGAACCGCTGGAGCCAGCAGTGAGCCTAGATTGTGCCACTGTACTCTAGCCTGGGGGACAGAGCAAGATGCTGTTTCATTAAAAAAAAGAGTTAACTTCAATAATTAGATGTTTTGTTGCCTATCAGAAAATTACATAGATGGTTGGTTGGTTTGTTTTTGAGAGACAGAGTGTCGCTCTGTTGCCAGGCTGGAGTGCAATGGCGTGATCACAGCTCACTGCAACCTCTGCCTTCTGGGTTCAAGAGATTCTCCTGCCTCAGCCTCCCTAGTAGCTGGGATTACAGGCACATGCCACCACACCCAGCTAATTTTTGTATTTTTAGTAGAGACGGGGTTTCACCATGTTGGCCAGGATGGTCTTGATCTTCTGATCTCGTGATCCGCCCAGCTTGGCTTCCCAAAGTGCTGGGATTGCAGGTGTGAGCCACCGCGCCCAGGCCCATAGATGCCTTTGGACACAATTTTACATTCTTATGTGTACCTTTTTTTTTTTTTTTGAGATGGAGTCTTGCTCTGTTGCCCAGGCCAGAGTGCAGTGACACAGTCTTAGCTCACTGCAACCTCTGACTCCTGGGTTCAAGCGAGTCTCCTGCCTCAGCCTCCTGAGTAGCTGGGACTACAGGTGCATGACCACTCCTGGCTTTTTTGTATTTTTAGTATAGATGGGGTTTCACCATAGTGGCCAGGCTGGTCTTGAACTCCTGACCTCAGGTGATCCATGCACCTCAGCTTCCCAAAGTGCTGGGATTACAGGTGTGGGCCACTGTGCCTGGCCTTTTTTTTTTCTTCTTCTCCTTGAGACAGTTTTGCTCTGTCACCCAGGCTGGAGTGCAGTGGCGCAATGTCAGCTCACTGCAACCTCTACCTCCTGGGTTCAAGGGATTCTCCCGGTTCACTCAGCCTCCTGAGTAGCTGGGACTATAGGTATGCACAACCACGCTCTGCTAATTTTTGTATTATTGGTAGAGATGGGGTTTCACCATGTGGGCCAGGCTGGTATTGAATTCTTGACCTCAGGTGATCCGCCTGCTTCTGCCTCTCAAAGTGCTGTGATTACAGGTGTGAGCCACCTGCCTGGCCTTATGTGTATATTCTTATTTCAGGGACTTTCACAAATTTCCTGAAGCTCTTCCCTAAACCCCACATTAGGAAACTTAAAAAAAAAAAAGGCATTATACATGCTGTTAAGTGTGAGCCAATAGACCATATTTCTAGCAGGGGAAGCTACCTCAGCCCTAGATTTGAGTCTTGGTTCTGCCACATACCTGTTATGTGAACTTAGACAAGCAACTTTACCTATGTGAGTCTTAGCTTCCTGTACTGTAAAATTGGAATTAGAGTTTTTATGAAGGCTAAATGAATTGATGCATGTAAACCTTGGCACACTGCCTGGCACATAGTAAGTACTCAGAAAATCCTGGCTATTGGTGATGATTGGCATCTAGGCTTTAAAACAGCAGGGGCAGGGTGATGGTTGCTTCCTCTGGGTAACCACATTCCAACCAGGCCATGAGGTCAGACTACAGTCCAGGGTCCCAAAGGGCTGGGAAGCAGAGGGTAGAAATGGAGGCTTAAGCCAGGGGTGGAGTAAACTTGGCTGTTCCTGCTGATCAGCCCATGCAGGCTCTGGAGGTCCTCCTGCTTCTACGGACTGTCTCTGAGAAACTGAAGGACCACGCGAAGGCCGCTAGCTCCTCGTGCCACATCACCCAGCTCCTTCTGACCCTCGGCTGTCCCAGCTATGCCCAGGTAAGTGCCCACCCAGCCTAGTCTGGGGGCTGCAGGGGGCCTGTGGCTTTAGAGACTCACCTCTTTTCTGATAAGACAGGATATCAAAGGGGCAGCTTCTCGGCCTTCTACCACCACAATTGGCTGGAGAATTGTAGAATGTGGAGCAGTTAGAGGCAGCTGTAAGAAGGGGAGGCATCTTTGTCCTTCTTCCTGCAAAACCAGTTATTCATTAAGTCTGACATACAGACTCTGCTGCAGGAACACACTGCCAATCTTGTATTTCCTAACTGGTTCTGTTGCCCTAGTTGATGCTTCATTGCTCACATGGAAGTATCACAGTGTCTCCTGGTGGGGCTCCTTGCCTCCAGTTTCTCCCTTTTCGACTTCATCTTCTTAACGACCCCTGGTAGGCACAGGTGTGATCTTATTCCTTTCCTGCTTAACCCGTTTCCGTTTTGCCCCAAGAATACTTGCCGGCACTTGCAGTTACAGTTTTTACCCCTAGATAACTTTGCCACAAAATATCTCACTTTTACTATTATTTTCACATCACTCTAGTGTATTGACTTTAGAAACAGAAGACATCATTCTGTTTTTAGTGGTGTTATTTCCATTTACAAAATACAGTAATTCTTTTTTTTTTCCTGAGATGGAGTCTCTCTCTGTTGCCCAGGCTGGAGTGCAATGGCACAGTCTCGGCTCACTGCAACCTCTGTTTCCTGGGTTCAAGTGATTCTCCTGCCTCAGTCTCCCAAGTAGCTGGAATTACAGGCACCTGCCATCACACCCAACTAATTTTTGTATTTTTAGTAGAGATGGGGTTTCACCATGTTGGCCAGGCTGGTCTCAAACTCCTGACCTCATGATCTGCCCGCCTTGGCCTCCCAAAGTGCTGGGATTACAGGCGTGAGCTACTGTGCCCGACTAAAATACAGTAATTATTATTATTTTTTTGAGATGGAATCTTACTCTGTTGCCCAGGCTGGAGTCCAGTAGCACGATCTCGGCTCACTGCAACCTCTGCCTCCCAGGTTCAAGAAATCCTCCTGCCTCAGCCCCCCAACCCCAGTAGGTGGGATTACTGGCACACGCCACCATGCCTGGCTAATTTTTGTATTTTTAGTAGAGATAGAGTTTCACCATGTTGGCCAGGCTGGTCTCGAACTCCTGACCTCAGGTAATCCACCCACCTCGACCTCCTAAAGTGCCGGGATTACAGCACTTTGTAAGGTGAGCCACCGTGGCTGGCCTTATTTACTCCACTTTCATTTGAAGAGTCTGGCTGCCTTTCCTCATGCGCCTTCTGATTGCTTCCTTAGTTACACCTGGAAGAGGCAGCTTCAAGCCTGAAGCATCTTGATCAGACCACTGACACATACCTGCTCCTTTCCCTGACCTGTGATCTACTTCGAAGTCAACTCTACTGGACTCACCAGAAGGTATTTCTCACTTTCTTAACCTCCTGGGTATTAGAAAGATTTTAGGATTTTCTGGATGTTTGCCTGGCTTTCGAGATTTCCCTGGAGTTAGGCAGAATGTTCCTGATCCTGACAGGCAGGCATATTTTCTAACCTTGCTTTCCCCTGTGACTTGCTCACCAGTTCTCCTGTGGTAGAGATATGGTCCTTCTCCTTCTTCCCAGTTTCCTCAGGGGCAAGGGAGAAAGTCTGTCCTGAAGCTGAAACAGCAGTGATCCTGGGAAGGCATGGGGGCTCTGGACTAGAAATCCAGGGTGATCACAGAGACTTGAGTTTTCTCCCAGACTAGTTGTGTGACTTAGGCACATCTTCTACCCTCTCATGCTCTAGTTTCTTCTCTATGGTTTTATCATTCCTAAAATAGTGAACAAGTCACTGGCAAGGGTAAAGCTAGCAAATGTTACTGCTTCTCAGGGTTGGGAACATTCTGCCTACCTCCAGGGAGATCTCAAAAGCCAGGCAAATATTCAGAAAATTCTAAAATATTTCTAATACCCGGGGCCTTCAGGGATGGGGCCACATAATCTCCAGGGCATCTCAAGCTCCAAACTGCCTGTCTGACTTCACTTACTGCCTCCTCTGGCCCCTTCTCCCCTTCAGGTAACTGAGGGTGTCTCTCTGCTGCTGTCTGTGCTTCGGGATCCTGCCCTCCAGAAGTCCTCCAAGGCTTGGTATTTGCTGCGTGTCCAGGCCCTGCAGCTGGTGGCAGTCTACCTTAGCCTCCCATCAAACAGCCTCTCACACTCCCTGTGGGAGCAGCTCTGTGCCCAAGGTGAAAGAATAGGGTGGATGGCTTCCCTTGGATGACATGTATGGTTTGTCTGCTGTCAGCTCTTCTCAAACCTTGTCCCCTCTGCTGGCTAACTGTGTGGCCCAGCCTACCTAGAACCTGCACAGAGTAGGCCTGGGATAGCAGATGGGTTTCAGTTTGTCTGCTAACTCTAAACAATTAGTGACTGCCTTTAATACTAGGCTGAGGATTTTTTTTTTTTTTTTTGAGACAGTTTTGCTCTGTTGCCCGGGCTGGAGTGTTGTGGCACGATCTTGGCTCACTGCAACCTCTGCCTCACAGGTTCAAGTGATTCTCCTGCCTCAGCCTCCCGAGTAGCTGGGATTACAGGTGCCCGCCACCACACCTGCCTAATTTTTTGTATTTTTAGTAAAGACGAGGTTTCACCATGTTAGCCAGGATGGTTTCAATCTCCTGACCTCGTGATCTGCCCACGCTGGCCTCCCAAAGTGCTAGGATTACAGGCATGAGCCACTGTGCCTGGCCTTTTTTTTTTTTTTTTTTTTTTTTTTGAGACAGTTTTGCTTTTGTCATCCAGGCTGGAGTACAATGGCACAATCTCAGCTCACTACAACCTCTGCCTCCCAGGTTCAAGCGATTCTGACGCCTCAGCCTCCCAAGTAGCTGAGATTACAGGCATGCGCCACTATGCCCAGCTAATTTTTATATTATAGTAGAGATGGGATTTCACCATGTTGGCCAGGCTGGTCTTGAACTCCTAACCTCAGGTGATCCACCTGCCTTGGCCTCCCAAAATGCTGGGATTACAGGCATGGGCCACTGCTCCTGGCTGGCTGAAAGGATTCTGAGACCCCATGGGATCTCAGAGAGAGGGAGTTCTGAGATTGATTAGCTCTGTCGGCCTCAGTGCAGAAGGAAGCATGGGCAGTAGGCTTTGCTGCCTTAGTAACTGAAGGTGGTGAAGTTCTGGCTGCATCCTTTCCCTTCTTCGCCCCACCCACCACAGGCTGGCAGACACCTGAGATAGCTCTCGTAGACTCCCATAAGCTCCTCCGAAGCATCATCCTCCTGCTGATGGGCACTGATGTCCTCTCAACTCAGAAAGCAGCTGTGTCGACATCGTTTCTGGACTATGGTGAGTCTGGGGAGGACAGCAGGGCGCTGTTGGAATGGACGGGCTGTATGGGAGGTCTGCAGTTTTGTCTCCAGAGGATCCACACTGTGGCTGAGTGATGCTGGTCTTATCTCTCTCTTTTGCTACAGGTGAAAATCTGGTACAAAAATGGCAGGTTCTTTCAGAGGTGCTGAGCTGCTCAGAGAAACTGGTCTGCCACCTGGGCCGCCTGGGTAGTGTGAGTGAAGCCAAGGCCTTTTGCTTGGAGGCCCTAAAACTTACAACAAAACTGCAGATACCACGCCAGTGAGTATAGGGCCGCAGGATATTGATGATGGCACCAGAGTGCCATGCACCCTTGACCATGCATTCCAAACTGTTCCACACACAGGCTACATGCTATGTTTAGAGGCATTCGTGGAAAAAGGCATTCCATGGCTAAATAAGTGGGAAATGCTGGGTTAATCAAGGTTAGATGTTTTTATTTCCTGTAGGACATAAAATACTGTCCTTCAGTATTTGGATATGCTTTGCAAATCTCCAAAAGGGAGATCTAGTGTACAGTGTTTCCCTAAGTATGTTTTCCCACAGGATTTTTTTTTTTCATATACAGTCTTGCTCTGTTGCCCAGGCAGGAGTGCAGTGGCGCCATCTCAACTCACTGCAACCTCTGCCTCCTGGGTTCAAGCAATTCTCCTGCCTTAGCCTCCCAAGTAGCTGGTATTACAGGCATGTGCCACCATGCCTGGCTAATTTTTGTATTTTTAGTAGAGACGGGGGTTTTATCATGTTGGTCAAGCTGGTGTCAAACTCCTGACCTCGTGATTTGCCCACCTCAGCTGTGAGCCACTGCATCCGGCCACACAGGAAACCCCTTTTTTTTTTTTTGAGACAGTCTTGCTCTGTCGCCAGGCTAGAGTGCAGTGGTGCAATCTCGGCTCACTGCAACCTCCCCCTCCTGGGTTCAAGCAGTTCTTCCTTGGCCTCCCGAGTAGCTGGGATTACAGAGGTGTGCTACCACACCCAGCTAATTTGTATATTTTTAGTAGAGATGAGGTTTCGCCATGCTAGCAGGATGGTCTCAATCTCCTGACCTCGTGATCCGCCCGCCTCGGCCTCCCAAAGTGCTAGGATTACAGGCGTGTGCCACCGCATGCCTGGCCAGGATACTTTTATTGAGGAATGCAGTTTGGGAAATCCTGTTCCAATGCACAAAGAGCATTGAGATTAAAGAGAAGTGTTCAGGCTTTCCCCCAGGGAGCCTTTAAATCAGCTTAAGGGAGTGAATGCCTTTTGGAGGCAGGGAAGGACTGAGGTAGCTAGGCCTGGTAAAGAGACAAAGAGAGACTCTCCTGGGAAACAAAGGACTGCTCTGATTGGTTCTCCTCTCCTCTCTCAACAAGGTGTGCCCTGTTCCTGGTGCTGAAGGGCGATCTGGAGCTGGCCCGCAGTGACATTGACCTCTGTCGGTCAGACCTGCAGCAGGTTCTGTTCTTGCTCGAGTCTTGCACAGGTGAGCAGACATGTCCCCATGCCCATGGACAGTGCTGAAATGACACACACTACAGCACATCTTTCTGTGTAAAGGTTTTGTTCCCTTCCTTTTTTTTTATTTGAGACAGTCTCACTTCACCCAGGCTGAAGTGCAGTGGTGTGATCTCGGCTCACGGTAATCTCCACCTCCCAGGTTCAAGTGATTCTACTGCCTCAGCCTCCCGAGTAGCTGGGATTACAGGTGCACACCACCACACCCAGATAATTTTTTTTTATTATTTTTAGTAGAGATGGGGTTTCACCATATTGGCCAGGCTGGTTTTGAACTCCTAACCTCAGGTGATCCACCTACCTTGACTTCCCAAAGTGCTGGGATTATAGGCATGAGCCACCGCGCCAGGCCTTTCTTCCCTTTTTAATCAGATACTGACTTCTGGTCCCAGGGCAACATTCCCTTGACTTCAATCCAGCTATTGGTCTCCCTCCTTCAGAGAGCCTGCCCCAAACTTACCCTAGTTCTAGTTTTCAGTGCTTCCTAATACATTTTGGCTATTTAAATTTGATTTAGATAATATTTAGAACTCAGGTCCTCAGTCACACTGGCCACACTTCATGTGCTCAGTAGCCACATGGCTAGTGGCTACTGTATTGAGTAGCACAAACATATCCTCAGGAGGGCTGAAGCTAATAATAAAACACTGCATTTATGTCACATTTTGTCTCCTCACATATACTTTGTTTTAATTTGCCCCACACTAGACCCTGTAAAGCCGAGTAGAAGCATAAATTGTTTTCATCTGTTAAATGAGAAAGTTGAGAAAGTCCACAGCAGGATCACAGGGCAGGAGGCAGATTCAGGTGTGTGGGCCTCCTGGGGCCAGCCTGCTTTTCTCAGCCATGGGGGCCCTGAGCTGCAGGTATGGGAGCTTTGTGTTTGATCCACTGTTGGTTGGAAAGAAAACAGTCAAGATTTTATCTAAAAAATAATAAGCCATACTCCATCCTGGCTAACACAGTGAAACCCTTCCCTACTAAAAATACAAAAATTAGCCAGACGTGGTGGCAGGTGCCTGTAGTTCAACTACTCGGGAGGCTGAGGCAGGAGAATTGCTTGAACCCGGGAGGCGGAGATTGCAGTGAGCCGAGATCACACCACTGCACTCCAGCCTGGGTGACAGAGCGAGACTCGGTCTCAAAAAAAAAAGAAAAATAATAAGCCGTACTACTATTTGGTATGTTATACAGTAATTCATATATACACACACACGCATATATACGTACATATATATAAACATATATATGTACGCATATATAACGGGGAGTTGGGCCCTGAGGTAGCTCAGGAAGTACTTGATGCCATTTCTCCTGGTTTTGTAATTCTTGTTCTGCCTTCTCCCCAGAGTTTGGTGGGGTGACCCAGCACCTGGACTCTGTGAAGAAGGTCCACCTACAGAAGGGGAAGAAGCAGGCCCAGGTCCCCTGTCCTTCGCAGCTCCCAGAGGAGGAGCTCTTCCTAAGAGGCCCTGCTCTGGAGCTGGTGGCCACTGTGGCCAAGGAGCCTGGCCCCATAGCACCTTCTACAAACTCCTCCCCAGTCTTGAAAACCAAGCCCCAGCCCAGCCCCAAATTCCTGTCCCATTTACCCACCTGCGACTGCTCGCTCTGTGCCAGCCCTGTCCTTACAGCAGTCTGTCTGCGCTGGGTGTTGGTCACGGCAGGCGTGCAGCTGGCCATGGGCCACCAGGCCCAGGGCCTGGATCTGCTGCAGTTTGTGCTGAAGGGCTGCCCTGAAGCTGCAGAGCGCTTCACCCAAGCTCTCCAAGCTTCCCTGAATCATAAGACACCCCCCTCCTTGGTTCCAAGCCTCTTGGATGAGATCTTGGCTCAAGCATACACACAGCTGGCACTGGAGGGCCTGAGTCAGCCATCAAACAAGAGCCTGCAGAAGGTTTTAGAGTCAGGGCTGAAGTTTGTAGCAGCACGGTTACCCCACCTAGAGCCCTGGCGAGCCAGCCTGCTCTTGATTTGGGCCCTCACAAAGCTGGCTGGCCTCAACTGCTGTACTCTCCAACTTTTTGCAAGCTCCTGGGGCTGGCAGCCACCATTAATAAAAAGTATCCCCAGCTCAGAGCCCTCTAAGACTCGGAGCCAAAAACGTTCTGGACGAGGGCGCCAACAGGTAGCCTGTGCTCCCCTGCGCCTCCATAATACTTCTCAGAAAGGTCTGGAAGGTAAAGGACTGCCCTGCACACCTAGGCCTCCAGGCCGGGTCAGACAGGCTGGCCCTCATGTCCCCTTC
The DNA here is from genome assembly GCF_030222135.1 of Aotus nancymaae. Taxonomy (NCBI): domain Eukaryota; kingdom Metazoa; phylum Chordata; class Mammalia; order Primates; family Aotidae; genus Aotus; species Aotus nancymaae. Next base: position 37,060,194 of record NW_026988428.1, read on the forward strand.
ACGGTGTTTGAGGAAGTCTGTCCTACAAAGAGCAAGCCTGAAGTTCCCCAGGCCCCAAGGGTACAACAGAGAGTCCAGACACGCCTCAAGGTGAGTTGGGACTGTTGCTAGGTGGTGATGGTGGTGTTGGGTGGGGTTGGTCCTGGAGGAGAGAGTTCTATAGAGCAGGTATCCCTGTGGAATAACTCCCCAGGGCCTCGTGGAACCTTAATCTGCTGTCTACAGTACCCCAACATTTTTTTTTTTTGATATGAAGTCTTGCTCTGTCGCCCAGGCTGGAGTGCAGTGGCGCCATCTTGGATCACTGCAACCTCCACCTCCCAGGTTCAAACAATCCTGTCTCAGCCTCCTGAGTAGCTGGGATTACAGGTGTGTGCCACCATACCTGGCTAATTTTTGTATTTTTAGTAGACACGGGGTTTCACCATGTTGGCCAGGGTGGTCTCAAACTCCTGACCTCAGGTGATCTGCCCGCCTCAGCTTCCCAAAGTCCTGGGATTATGGAAGTGAGCCATCACACTTGGCCAACATCTTTCACAGCAAGACCTAGTTCCAAGTCTCCCTTTGTTTCAGACAGAGGCACTTTCCTTAACTCGAACGTTCCTTTTACCTTTTCATCCCACCTTCTGCTCCCTCCTTTTCTTCCTCCTTCCACATCCAAGAATCGCTGCCCCTGATCTAAAGTGTTGGGTGTTTTGTGGGAAGTTAGTTCTAAAATCTTCCAGGGTCCCATGTGATGGTGCCTGCTGGTGCCTCCACAGCGCCACCTGCTGTCACAAGGTGTCTTGTCACTGAAGACCCCTTGGCCCTTCACCCTTTCCCTCTGATCTCAGGTGAACTTCAGTGATGACAGTGACTTGGAAGACCCTGTCTCAGCCGAGATCTGGCTGGCAGAGGAGCCTAAGAGACGGGGCACTGCCTCCCGGGGCCGGGGGCGAGCAAGGAAGGGCCTGAGCCTAAAGACAGATGTGGTGGTTGCCCCAGGTAGTGCCCCTGGGAACCCTGGCCTGAGTGGCAGGAGCCGGAGGGCCAAGAAGGTGGCATCAAGACATTGTGAGGAGCAGTGTCCCCAGAGGGCCCTTTGTGACCAGGCCAGACCTGGCCCTGAGATCATGAGGACCATCCCTGAGGAGGAACTGACTGACAATTGGAGAGAAATGAGCTTTGAGAACCTCAGGGGCTCTGACGGGGAAGACTCTGCCTCAGGTAGGAAAGCAAGGGTGAGGAGGATGGTGCATATTTTTGGGGTGTGTCCTGGGGCAAAGCACAAGCAGTAAGTGCTGCCAAGGGAGTACAGAAAGAACGCTCTTTTGCTGGCTCTAAGGGAGTGGATTACAGAAGGAAGAATGATGAAGATGGCAGGGGGAGGGAGCACTGTGAAAAAGGCCTGCTCTCTCCCCAGGTGGGAAGGCTCCAGTGCCGGGCCCAGAGGCAGCCTCTGGAGAATGGGAGCTAATGAGACTGGATTCCAGCAAGAAGGAGCTGCCCAGCCCATGCCCAGACAAGGAGAGTGACAAGGATCTTGGTCCTCGGCTCCAGCCCCCTTCAGCTCCTGTAGCCATTGGTGAATATGCCACCCCTGACGCTGGTCACTTGGAGAGGGCTGAGCCTCTAGGGCTCTTGATCCCTCTGTCTTTCCAGGCTGGATTCTGATCTGGATCCAGTAGCCTCTGAACCTGTGTTTGAATCCCAGCACTCTCTCTATGAGCTGTGTACAAGTCACTTAAGCTCTCTGACCTTCCATTCCTTCTGTAAAATGGGGTTTAGGGGCATGGTGGAGTGAGCTGATGCCTGTGAGTTGCACAGCACCCCATTTGGCATATTGCCCTTCATAAATGGTAGCTGCTGTTTGCCATGTGGGAGATGAGACAGGGACTCTTCCTTCTTGGAAAGTTCCTGTCAACTATGAAATAAGGAATTAAGCTGTACCAAGTGTCCTGACATTCTTCTAGGTCTTTCTACCCTGGACTCCATCTGTGACTCCCTGAGTGTTGCTTTCAGGGGCATTAGTCACTGTCCTCCTAGTGGGCTCTATGCCCACCTCTGCCGCTTCCTGGCCTTGTGCCTGGGCCACTGGGATCCCTATGCCACTGCTTTCCTTGTCACCGAGTCCGTCTCCATCACCTGTCGCCACCAGCTGCTCACCCACCTCCACAGACAGCTCAGGTGGGTACCCAGCATCCCCAAGACTCCTGCTGGGCCAGACTGGAGGGAGGGTCCAGACTTTGAAGGAAGGGGACCTCACCCCTCCCTGTGTTGCTTGCAGCAAGGCCCAGAAGCACCGAGGATCACTTGAAATAGCAGACCAGCTGCAGGGGCTGAGCCTTCAGGAGACTCCTGGAGATGTCCCGCTGACCCGCATCCAGCGCCTCTTTTCCTTCAGGACTTCGGGATCTGGCCACTTCCCCCAGCCCGAGAAGGAGAGTTTCCAGGAGCGCCTGGCTCTGATTCCCAGTGGTATGCAGGCAGGCTTCTGGCCGGCTCCTCTGTCCTCTTCTGCATCTTCTTACTGAGGAGCTGGGTGAAGGAGTTTAGGCATTGGTTAGTTTACATAGATTTATGACCCTTATGTCATAACTTTTTACCTGTTAGCATCTTAAATCAGGAAGGTTTTTTAAAAAAAGAAAAACAGCCGGGCGCGGTGGCTCACGCCTGTAATCCCAGCACTTTGGGAGGCTGAGGCGGGTGGATCACGAGGTCAAGAGATCGAGACCATCCTGGTCAACATGGTGAAACCCCGTCTCTACTAAAAATACAAAAATTAGCTGGGCATGGTGGCGCGCGCCTGTAATCCCAGCTACTCGGGAGGCTGAGGCAGGAGAATTGCCTGAACTCAGGAGGCGGAGGTTGCGGTGAGCCGAGATCATGCCATTGCACTCCAGCCTGGGTGACAAGAGCGAAACTCCGTCTCAAAGAAAAAAAAAAAAAAATTCAACTTGGAATTACCAGCAAATTCAGTGTCTTGCTTCAGAGGTGGGTTCAAATGTCTGGGGTCTTCTATACTAACATGAAACATGATTTGAGTGCCTCTCTCTGTACACGACCTTTTGTTAGTTGCTGTGAGGGACACAAAGTACAGGACGTGGTCTCTGTGCACAGGGAATATTAGAGCAAAGGAGAGCACCTTGAACTCCAGTGACCGGGGCAGACTTCTTGACATTGTCTTGAGTGATAGATAGGGATTGAGTGCCAAGACAGGGAAGGGAATTCCTTTAACAGCTGAAATGATTCTGTCTGTATCCTGTGTGTCAGGGGTGACTGTGTGTGTATTGGCCCTGGTCACCCTCCAGCCCGGAACTGTGGGCAACACCCTCCTGCTGACCCGGCTGGAAAAGGACAGTCCCCCAGTCACTATGCAGATTCCCACTGCCCAAAACAAGGTAGGATTCCTGGGCCATGGAGCAAAGTTGGGCTGGGTTGGGCTTTGGGTCAAGCTGCTCACATTCTGTGTTACGGGAGGGAGAGATGGTGATCACGTGGATAAGCAGAGCTCTCACAGCCCTGTCTCCCAAAGCTTTCTCTGAGTTCAGCCCTGAGTGAGTTCGATGCCATCCAGAAGGCACAGAAAGAGAACAGCAGTTGTACTGACAAGCGCGAATGGTGGACGGGGCGGCTAGCACTGGACCACAGGATGGAGGTGTGTGCTGCTGGGGTGGGGTCAGGCTTGCCCTAGGAATGACCCAGGGAGGGGGGGTCCCAGTGTCTTCTCTGCCAGAGGTCTTGGGTCAGTGCTAAAGCCACTTCATATCCCTTCTGGAAGTGTAGATCTAAATTTAAAAATTGTGTCACCTGGGGGCACGCCCCTGAATGTCCCTGTCAGGGCTCTGGGAGGGGTGTGGGTGGGGAGTGTGACCCCAGTTAAAAAAAAAAAATTGTGTCACCTGGGAAGAACTTCAGAGCCCAGAAACTGAAGAATATATGGCGATGGATATTTAACGATACACAGAAAAACAAAGGGCTTAAACCCAACTATCAGCTTCCCAGTTTTAGCTTTCGTTGCCCACCTGTTCATATTTGTCACAACAGAGGGATAGATTATAGTCTAGACTCTCCCAGTCTCAGAAAATGAAGAAAGTTTCTAGATTCTTGCCTTCTATGACTAGCAGAAAGATATGTAAGACAAATAGGCACATCGGATAACACATTTTCTCCTCTCCAAAATGTCAGTGCCTGTGAGAAAGAAGCTCGGCTTCCTCTCTGACTGAAGGCTCTGCCCTCTGCATTCAGGTTCTCATCGCTTCCCTAGAGAAGTCTGTGTTGGGCTGCTGGAAGGGGCTGCTGCTACCGTCCAGTGAGGAGCCTGGCCCTGCCCAGGAGGCCTCCCGCCTACAGGAGCTGCTGCAGGAATGTGGCTGGAGATATCCTGACCCCACTCTGCTGAAAGTGAGTGAGGAAAGCAGGGAAGGGGGCCGGGCCCAGTGACTTGCACCTATAATCCCACCACTTTAGGAGACCAAGGCGGGTAGATTGCTTGAGCTCAGGAGCTTGAGACCAGCCTGGCCAACATAGCGAAGCCCTGTCTATAAAAATACAAAAATCAGATGGGCATGGTCGGGGTCATCTGTAATCCCAGCTACTCGGAGGCTGCAGCAGAAGAATTGCTTGAACCTGGGGAGCTGAGGTTGCAGTGGGCCGAGATCGCCACACTCCAGCCTGGGTGACAGAGCGAGACTCCATCTCAAAAAAAAAAAAAAGGGCCAGGTGCAGTGGCTTGTGCCTGTAATCCCAGCACTTTGGGAGGCCAAGGCAGGTGGACACGAGGTCAGGGGTTCGAGACCATCCTGACCAATATGGTAAAACCCTGTCTCGACCAGGTGTGGTTGGCTCCCGCCTGTAATCCCAGCACTTTGGGAGGCCGAGGCAGGCGGATCACGAGGTCAAGAGATCGAGACCATCCTGGCCAACATGGTGAAACCTCATCTCTACTTAAATACAAAAATTAGCTGGGCATGGTGGCGTGTGCCTGTAGTCCCAGCTACTTGGGAGGCTGAGGCAGGAGAATTGCTTGAACCCAGGAGGCAGAGGTTGCAGTGATCTGAGATTGCGCCACCGCGCTCCAGCCTGGCACCTGGCGACAGAGCGAAACTGTCTCAAAAAAAAAAAAAACCCTGTCTCTACTAAAAATACAAAAATTAGCTGGGCATGGTGGTGCATGCCTGTAGTCCCAGCTATTCAGGAGGCTGAGGCAGGATAATTGCTGGAACCTAAGGCAGAGGTTGCAGTGAGATGAGATTACGCCATTGCACTCCAGCCTGGCAACAGAGCGAGACTCAATCTCAAAAAAAAAAAAGAAAGCAGGGAAGGAGAAGAAACTTGACTCAATCCTTTCCCAGCAGCCATCATGAATGAATGAAGATGGTGCTCACCACCACTGTTCCCCTGTAGATCATGCTCAGTGGCGCCAGTGCCCTCACCCCTCAGGACATTCAGGCCCTGGCCTACGGGATGTGCCCAATCCAGCCAGAGAGAGCCCAAGAGCTCCTGAATGAGGCAGTAGAGCATCTACAGGGCCTGACAGTACCAAGCAATAGGCACCTTGTCTTGGTCCTAGACAAGGTAAGGAGCTGGGGCAGAGGGTAGTGTCTACTGGGCAGTGAGTACTACTCATCCCCATGCCTCTTCTGACTTCTGCATATACCTGGCTGGGGACGGTAATCTCTTAGTGCTTTTTGCCCAGGACTTGCAGAAGCTGCCGTGGGAAAGCATGCCCTGCCTCCAGGTACTGCCTGTCACCCGGCTGCCCTCCTTCCGCTTCCTACTCAGCTACTCCATCACCAAAGAGGTGAGGTTTAGGGAGTGGTGTCTGGGAATGACTGGCGATTGGGGAAGACCTGAAGAAAGAAGGGCAGAGAGACGTGGGAAGATAGGAGAGGGTCCTAGGAATTGCTCAGATGTGGAAAGGGGCTGAGATTGTTACGAGTTAGGGCCTCTTGGTGAGACCAGCATCCTAATCGCCAGTGTCTCCTCCTCAGTATGGGGCCTCGCCAGTGCTGAATCAAGGGGTGGATCCGCGAAGTACCTTCTATGTCCTGAACCCTCACAATAACCTATCAAGCACAGAGGAACAATTTCGAGCCAATTTCAGCAGGTCAGGGGAGTGAAGACAAGAAGGGGAGTGGGGAAGGGTAGAGACAACATACAGGGGCAACAAGCCTTTTCTCCAGAATAAACTGTCGCAGCCCACCTTCTGTCTGATGACCCCTGCCGTGCATTTCCCTATCTATTCTCACTCCCACCTTTTCCCTGCAGTGAAGCTGGCTGGAAAGGAGTGGTTGGGGAGGTGCCAAGACCCGAACAGGTGCAGGAAGCCCTGACAAAGCATGATTTGTATATGTGAGTGCTGAAGGCAGGGATGTGGGGAGAGGGGCAGTCCTAAGGATGGTGTCACCATGGGTTGCTTTGGGACTTCAGTGCCTCTGGAGACACAGGCAGAGGTCAGGTACTGTTAGGTCAAGACTCATCTCACCTCCTTCTGCCTTAGCTATGCAGGGCATGGGGCTGGTGCCCGCTTCCTTGATGGGCAGGCTGTCCTGCGGCTGAGCTGCCGGGCAGTGGCCCTGCTGTTTGGCTGCAGCAGTGCGGCCCTCGCTGTGCATGGAAACCTGGAGGGGGCTGGCATCGTGCTCAAGTACATCATGGCTGGCTGGTGAGTCTCCAAGGGCAAGATCCATCCTAGGGCATTAAGACTCCTGCCCTCACCCCAGGTTCTTTCTCAGGTCTGAATCCTGCCTCTCTTGTGCCCCACCTTCGTCCTATCCCAGTTCCCTGGCATGCCTGAACCATTAACCCTTAGCTCCCTTCTGTTCTTCTCTTGTAACTAAGGGCCAAAGGAGTTTCTCATTGGTTCAATCCTCTCTACTCACCCACCCCCACCACCAATGGTGTTTTCCTATGTATTCTGTTTTAGAGCCCTTACTTTGTATTTCTTCCTTCTCTTTTCCCAGCCCCTTGTTTCTGGGTAATCTCTGGGATGTGACTGACCGTGACATTGACCGCTACACGGAAGCTCTGCTGCAGGGCTGGCTTGGAGCAGGCCCAGGAGCCCCCCTTCTCTACTATGTAAACCGGGCCCGCCAAGCTCCCCGACTCAAGTATCTTATTGGGGCTGCACCTATAGCCTATGGTTTGCCTGTCTCTCTGCGGTAACCCCTTGGAGCTGTCTTATGGATGCTAGAAGCAACATGACAGTTCTACCTCCAAGCTTAGATTTAATCCTTAGGATAACTCTTTTAAAGTGATTTTCCTCAGTGTTTTATATGAAACATTTCCATTTGATTTAACCTCAATATAATAAAGATACATCATTCAAACCCTGTTTTGCATAGTTTATCTGAGAACATTTAAAAACACAGCATGGCCAGGCATGGTGGCTCACACTTGTAATCCCAGCACTTTGGGAGACCAAGGCAGGCAGATCATGAGGTCAGGAGTTAGAGACCAGCCTGGCCAATATAGTGAAACCTCGTTTCTACTAAAAAAAATATATCAGGCTCTTGCCTCCCATTCTGCCATGGCTCCTAAAGGCAGTGCCAAACAGCAGTCCGAGGAGGACCTGCTCCTGCAGGATTTCAGCCTCAACCTCTCAGCCAAGTCCTCTGCGCTCTTCTTTGGGAACATGTTCTTTGTGTCTGCCATCCCCATCTGGTTACACTGGAGAATATGGCATATGGATTTTTTTTTTTTTTTTTTTTTTTTGAGACAGAGTCTCGCTCCATCCCCAGGCGCCAGGCTGGAGTGCAGTGGCACGATCTTGGCTCTCTACAACCTCCGCCTCCCGGGTTCAAGCAATTCTCCTGCCTCAGCCTTCTGAGTAGCTGAGACTACAGGCGTGCGCCACCACGCCCAGCTAATTTTTGTATTTTTAGCAGAGGCGGGGTTTCACTATGTTGGCCAGGATGGTCTCGATCTCTTGACTTTGTGATCCGCCCACCTTGGCCTCCCAAAGTGCTGGGATTACAGGTGTGAGCCACTGTGCCCAGCCCCTGGATCTTCTTCAGTCTGCTGTTTTATATAGTGTGATGACCCTAGTAAGTACATATTTAGTAGCCTTTGCATATAAGAATGTGACATTTGTTCTCAAGCACAAAGTAGCACAGAAGAGGGAGGATGCTGTTTCCAAAGAAGTGACTCAAAAACTTTCTGAAGCTGATAATAGAAAGATGTCTTGGAAGGAGAAAGATGAAAGAATCTTGTGGAAGGGGAATGAAGTTGCTGATTATGAAGCTACATTTTCCATCTTCTGTAACAACACTCTGTTCCTGGTCTCGGTCATTGTTGCTTCCTTCTTCATATTGAAGAACTTCAACCCCACAGTGAATTACATTTTGTCCATAAGCGCTTCATTAGGACTCATCGCCCCTCCTGTCTACTGCCTCCAAGTAGACCACGTCAGCTTCACCCACGGCTTTGTGTCTGTGGGTGGCCTGTGGTATATGGAAAAATAGCAGGGTGGTCAGGGTGGGAGATATACAAGATGTTTTTGTAGTCTAGAGTCTTTAAAAAACTCAACAGAATGTAATTCAGCATTTGTTTTTTGGCTGTTTTTGACAGATTGTTGAAATTAAATGAAAGAGAAACTCAGAGTACCAGGACATTTATTAAAAGGAATAAATGTCGGCCGGGCGTGGTGGCTCACACCTGTAATCCAAGCACTTTGGAGGCCAAGGTGGGTGGATCACCTGAGGTCGGGAGTTCAAGACCAGCCTGACCAACATAGTGAAACCCTCTTTTTTTTTAAAAAAAGGAATAAATGTCTTGCAATGTGCTGTAATCACAAAGAGGAGAAAATAACTTGTTTCCTTGATCTGTCACAGGTCACAGTAACCTAGGCCAAGCTGTTATTATTTATTACATAATAGTAGCAGAAAGCTAATAACTGGTTCTCTGTGTTCCAAGCACAATGTAACTTTTTTTTGAAATATAAATATCAGAATGAATCCTCTTCCCAGGGGATTGAACAGAAGCTTAATGTTTAACAAGTGTTTGTGATTTGAAATAACACAAAATTTAAAATCATGATTTCTCCAACTTAAGGAAGAAAAAAAATTAGCCAGGTGTGGTGGTGCATGCCTGTAGTCCCAGCTACTCGAGAGGCTGAGGCAGGAGAATCGCTTGAACCCAGAGGCAGAGGTTACAGTGAGCTGAGATTGTGCCATTGCACTCCAGCCTGGGCAACAGAATGAGACTTCTCTTAAAAACAAAAAACAAAAAACAAAAAACAGCATAACTGCCCCCTTCCTGCTGTGGTACTGTAAACTGATGGGAACAGCTTACAGGAGATCAAGTTTGAGAGCCTGGGGAAGAAAGGCAAAGACATAGGACAAAGCCTGCCAGGCCTTGCTGGGCCTCAGCAGACAAATCTGGAGGAGAAAGGGGCATCAAAATGCTAAGTAGAGACAAGCCCAAGGAAGGGTAATCATTGACCCGTTGAGAGTATTTTGGGCAGGTACCACCCATCCATCCTGTCTTCCTGCCTCAGGTATCCTGGGAGTAGCACTAGTTTTAATGCCTCAGTTGCCCTGCCTGACTCCTAAGTAGATGTTAAAGGCTACTGCTGTCTGCTCATGTACAGCTGTCACACTTACCACTGTGTATACTTTAGCAATAGATTCTGTGGATCTGTGGAGTTATAATAGTGAAGTTTTTCTCTCCAATTGTTAAGCTCAAGGGAAGCAAATATCTTACACTCTCACGTATCCCTCACATATAGCACATGGTAAAACCTTTTTTATTTTTTCGAAGAGAGTCTGGCTCTGTTGCTGGAGTGCACAATCACGGCCCACTGCAGCCTCAAACTCTCCAGCTTAAGCTATCCTCCCACCTCAGCTTTCCAAGCAGCTGAGGCTACAGGCGTGCACCACCAGCCAGGCTAATTTTTGTATTTTTAGTAGAAACGGGGTGTCGCCGTGTTTCCCAGGCTGGTCTCATACTCCTGGGCTCAAGCGATCCACTCTCTTCAGCCTCCCAAAGTGCTGGGATTGCAGGCGTGAGCCACCGTGCCCGGCCAAAACATTTTATTGATTAATTTGTGCTCTACTTGGTTGACAATGGTGCTTCCTTGCTGTTCTCTCCATCTCCAGACTCTCTTCCACTTCATCTGCCCAAAGCACCATTTTCACGATGCTACTTCCTGGACCAAAGAACTTCACAGGCTTCCTACTGTGAAGATCTGTCAGTAGCTTATACCACCCATGTGGAGTAGCATACACTACTTTATAACATCGTGGTTGTGTCGTGAGGACTTTAAGATTTTGCAGTTCCTTGTAGGCAGGAGTCTTGTTTGCTGCAACTTTACTGTGCTAGGCTTAGGATGTTTTATGAAAAGAACGCACAACTCAGCCTCTGACAGGTTCAAGCCCCTCTTTCCCTTCCGGGACGGAGAATCATAGAGCTGCCTGGCGCAGCGAGGCCTCCTGGCGCCATAGAGACGCGCAGAGGACGGCTAGAGCGTTGCTCGCCGAGGGACTTCCTTTTCGTTAGTCCTCCTTCCCAACATGGCGCAGTCGATTAATATCACGGAGCTGAATCTGCCGCAGCTAGAAATGCTCAAAAACCAGCTGGACCAGGTGGGGACGGGCCCCAGAGGCACCTCTTTCCTGCTCTACATCCCCCCTGCCCACGCGTACTTCCTCACTCTCCGTTCCAAGTTGGGAGACTGCCTTTCCCAGGCGAAACCTCTATCCGGTCCCAGGATCTGCCCCCTCCCTGGCCGGGCTCTCTTCTCCCCGCAGCCCTTTCATTGATTCTATTCCCGTCCTCTGTAGGAAGTGGAGTTCTTGTCCACGTCCATTGCCCAGCTCAAAGTGGTACAGACCAAGTATGTGGAAGCCAAGGACTGTCTGAACGTGCTGAACAAGAGCAACGAGGGTATGGGGTAGGCGGGTGAGGGTAATCTAAAGTGGCGAGCCGGCTTCTCTCGTCCCACTTACTAATCCAGTTTTTCTTACCTGAAACGAGAAAATCCATTACATCTCGTATACCGCTTTATGAACCCTTTGCATGTTGCCTACCTAGAATTGAAATGTACAGGACATACCTCTACTCCTGTTGCCCCTGTTTCCGTTCTTTTCACACTGTCTGTGGGTGCTGTACCCCTTTGGAACTCTCTTTAATGTCTTATGTTGGAGCCGCTAACCTTCCCCAGGTGTTTGTCTTCATTGCTTTCACAGGGAAAGAATTACTCGTCCCACTGACGAGTTCTGTATCCTTTCCACAGGAACGGCTACCTGCTGCCTTCTCCCTTTCTCCCTCACTCTCCCCCAAAAAGCAGGGAGGGGGGTCGTTTTGATTACTTCAGATTCCCCTCCCCCCAATCATTTTGAGAATACTCTTACTATACACACTTTGTAGCTCTTTTATCTAACTTCACACCACATCCAACTAATGCCTTGTGAATACCAAGGAGTATGTCGAGTTGAGATGTAGTATTTCCCTTTGCTGTTTGAGTACATGAATATGGAGATAAAGCTGGTGGTTTACATTTTGCTAATAACTTAGAAGACACAGGCAATAGACAAAATAGGAGGATATAGAAACAGGTAGGTTGACTCTGTTAATTAATCTTCAATTTCAGCTTAATTGTGGCTCATTCTAAACTGCCACTAAGGAACCTGGATTGTGTCCACTTGCTGAACGTTTTACTTGAATGAGCGAGTTATGGCAATAGGGCACCTTTAATCTGTAGTCTGAGAACTGACAGGCTAAAAGGAACACAGGAATAGTAGTGTAGTATGGAATCGTTAAAAAAAAAAAAAATGGCTGGGTGCCATGGCTCACGCCTGTAATCCAAGCACTTTGGGAGGCTGAGGTGGGGAGATCACCTGAGGTCGGGAGTTCAAGACCAGCCTGACCAACATGGAAAAACCCCATCTCTACTAAAAATACAAAATTAGCCGGGCGTGGTGGCACATGCCTGTAATCTCACTTAGGAGGCTGAGGTGGGAGAATCGCTTGAACCCGGGAGGTGGAGGTTGCAGTGAGCTGAGAGTGTGCCACTACACTCCAGCCTCGGCAACAAGACCAAGACTCCATCTCAAAAAAAAAAAAAAAACATTAACTTCATCAAGAATTAGCTACTTCATGATTGAGGGGGTTAAGGGAAGTGAGGCTAGCTTTCCACTTATACTCTACAACAGTAGGAAAACATTATATCTGGTCTTTCTGGAGGGGCTAATGGGAAGAACTGCAAGAACTGTTTAGAGGGTGAGAGATGGGATGAGGCAGGACAAGAGAGAGTTCCAGCATACATCATTTTCTCCATAAAGAACCAACTTCTGTCTTCTTTCCATTTGTAGTTATAGGTATTGTTCTAAGGCCTCCAGATTATTGAGTCCTTATGCCTTGTAGCTTTTTGGAAAACGAGGGTCTTTGGAGGCCAAGCAGGCTGGGTGGCAGAATCACAGCTCATGCTGGGCTAGTTTTTCCCTTAATACTTGCTTCTCAGATGTATGTCCCTGGGAAGCTGCATGATGTGGAGCACGTGCTCATCGATGTGGGAACTGGGTACTATGTAGAGAAGGTGAGTGAGAGCATGTGGATGCCCCTCCAAACAGGGAAGGGAAATTTAGGGAAGACCTAGAGTGCAACATGGCCAGAGGGTATCTCCTTTTAGCCCCTCATTCACCTCTGATCTTGCAGACAGCTGAGGATGCCAAGGACTTCTTCAAGAGGAAGATAGATTTTCTAACCAAGCAGATGGAGAAAATCCAACCAGCTCTCCAGGAGAAGCACGCCATGAAACAGGGTAAGCTTTTCCTGGGGCACCTCTTGACCGTCTCTATCTCCATGATAAAAAACATGGATTGGAGTGTGAACCATGGGGGTGTCCCCTTTGCTGGATTAAAACTATGTCTTAGTTGCTCTTTGGCATCTTTAGAATCTGTGTACTGCATAATCACTATCTGTAGATTTCTGGGTTGAGTGTTTGAGAAATTGAGAGGAAAGAAATCCTGTGTGTGCTTTGGTGGAGCTCCTATTTAATGAGGATGGGATGGGGGATGAAATAAACACACACGAAGGAATCATGACCCAGACGAACTAATTACCAGCAAATACAACTCCAGCTGCACACTAGATTCACTCAGGAGGTTTAGAAAGAAAACCTGGGTTCATTCCAGATCGACTAAACCTGGAAGTCAAGGGAGGAGAAGTTATACCAAGGTCAGTGTTTTTTTAAAAAAAAAGCTCCCCTTGGCCAGGCACGTGGCACACACCTGTAATTTCAGCACTTTGGGAGGCCGAGGCAGGTGGATCACGAGGTCAGCAAATTGAGACTATCCTGGCCAACATGGTGAAACCTGTCTCTACTAAAAATATAAAAATTAGCTGAGCATGGTGGCACATGCCTGTAATCCCACCTGCTCAGGAGGCTGAGGTAGGAGAATGGCTTGAACCAGAAAGGCGTAGATTGCAGTGAGCCAAGATCGCACCATTGCACTCCAGCCTGGCAACGAAGTGAGACTCCATCCCAAAAAAAAAAAAGCTCCCCTCTGTTAAAATCAGGATTCAGAACCAGTGTTCTAAAGGTAAAAATCTTCCCACATTATAGTCTTCTGATTATGTGTGACTCATTTAATACCATATAGTGTTCGTTTTTATATCTGTGGTTAGCATCTTTTTTTTTCAAGACGGTCTTGTTCTCACCACACCCAGCTGTGGTTAGTATATTGACTGATGCATTGTAGACCCTAAATCTGTGTTAGTGACCCCACAGTGGATCACTGAGTTTTATTAATGCCGGGTGCAGTGGCTCATGCCTGTAATCCCAGCACTTTGGAAGGCCAGCGTGGGTGGATCACCTGAGGTCAGGAGTTCAAGACCAGCTTGGCCACCATGGTGAAACCTGGTCTCTACTAAAAATCAAAAATTAGCTGGGTGTGGTGGTACATGCCTGTAATCCCAGGTATTTGGGAGGATGAGGCAGGAGAATCGCTTGAACCTGGGAGGCAGAGGTTGCAGTGAGCCAAGATCATGCCACTGCACTCCAGCCTGGGTGACAAGAGTGAGACTGCATCTCAAAAAAAAAAAAAAGTTCTATTAATACACTGCAGTTAGTTGTATTCCCGTCCTTAAACTTGCCAGTCACTTCTCCTTAACTCCAGATTCTCCTTTTTGCTCCTCACCAAGATCTGACTCTTCTTTTTTTCCACAGCTGTCATGGAAATGATGAGCCAGAAGATTCAGCAGCTCACAGCTCTGGGGGCAGCTCAGGCTACTGCTAAGGCCTGAGAGTTTTTGCAGAAATGGGGCAGAGGGACACCGTTTGGGCGTGGCTTCCTGGTGCTGGAATTGGAAGGGTCTTGTGTTTAATGCCAATAAATGTGCCAGCTGGGCAGAATGTTGGTCTTTTCTTGGATTAAGCAAGGGATTGGTGATGAGATTGCGGGGGTGGCCGAGAGTGTGGGCCCCGCCCCAGAGCCTGATGCACAGGGGTGATGCGGTTCTCTTCTTGGAGGCTCCACCGCAGGGCCCTTTGACCAGCTGGAAGAAATCCTATGCTGGGAGTGTGCTGCTCACGCTGCAGAGCTGGTTGCCAAGGGAACGGTCGCTAGGCGGAAGTGGAGTTGCATTGGCGCTTCCTTTTCCGGGTCGGCGCTACCGCCTCCCTGCGGGGATGATCTGATGGGTCACCGCTTCCTGCGCGGCCTGTATACGCTGCTGCTGCCGCCGTCACCCTTCTATACCAGGCACCACATGTTCGGCCCAGAGTCCGTCCCGCCCTCAAAGCGACCCTGCAGCAAACTCATGGCACCACCCAGAATCGGGACGCACAATGGCACCTTCCACTGCGACGAGGCACTGGCATGCGCACTGCTTCGCCTGCTGCCGGAGTACCAGGTATGGTCCGCAAAAATGACCCTGAGACTGCGTGCATGCATGCCTCCAGGGTGGACGGCGTTCCGCTATCAGGGTCCCTCCGGTAGCGCCCAGCAGCCCAAGCACCCTTCCTACCCGCCCTGCATCCCTGAAGTCCAGCATTAATCCCCTACCTGGCAACCCCTGTCAGTCCATTTACCCACTATGTACCTCACAGGATGCAGAGATTGTGCGAACCCGGGATCCCGAAAAACTCGCTTCCTGTGATATCGTGGTGGACGTGGGGGGCGAGTACGACCCTCAGAGACACCGATATGACCATCACCAGAGGTAGGTTCCCAGATACCATTTATTTAACTTCCTTGACCTCAACTTTCCTCTGTGCTCCAATTCAGCCATCTACTGCCTTGGTCAGTGTCAGGGAAAAGAACTGCCTCATCATTGAAATCAAACTCCCACTAGGATACACCATCCTTCTGGCTCTGTCTGTTCTTCACCTATCTCCCTGGCCTGGGACCTCCCTTGGTTCCAAGGAGTCCCTTGGGCCCCTTCCTTATCTCATCTCCTTCCTTAGCTAAGGTTTTTTTTTTTTGTTCCCCCCCCCCGCCCCCGCCAACAGCAATTTCACCCCAACTAGATAAAGCCATCAGTTTTTATTAATCCATTCTGGTGCCCTTGCTGCTCCACCTAACCGCTGCGCCCACGATTGTGGCAGTTGGTGACAGTTCAAATGTGTGAAGTTTTCTACTTCATTTACACCCTTCCAAAGGGAAATCCTTCTTGCTCAAGGGTAGTCCATTCCAATCCTTTTCTTCCCCATCAGGCCTCTACGGCATCAAACTCAGCGTCCCTGCCTCTTCTCAAAAGAAATTGAGCATTTCCTCAGTATCCCACCCCAAACTATCCTCAGCTTCTCCTACCAATTCAGGGAAATTTGTTCCCTTCTGTCGGAGATTAATCCTCTGCCCCATTTCCAGTCTATTACTTTGTCCTCTTGGATTTTTTTTTTTTTTTTTTTGAGACAGTCTCACTCTGTTGCCCAGACTGGAGTGCAGTGGTGCGATCTCAGTTCACTGCAACCTCCACCTCCCAGGTTAAAGCGATTCTCCTGCCTCAGCCTCCTGAGTAGCTGGGACTACAGGCACGTGCCACCACACCCAGCTAATTTTTGTATTTTTAGTAGAGATGGAGTTTCACCATATTGGCCAGTCTGGTCTCAAACTCCTGGCTTTGTGATTCACTGGCCTTGGCCTCCCAAAGTGTTAGGATTTAGGCGTGAGCCACTACCAGCCTATCCTTTGAGATTTCATGTCACAGTTCCACTAGTGTCTTCACCTCACCTTCCCTACAGCCTAAAACCCTTCTCAAGTATCTTCCATCTTGAAAAGAAACAAAGATACAAAAACAAAACCCTCCCTCAATTATACCATACCATGAAAAGTAACTATCTTGGAGAGAGGGATTATGATGTTTTAAGTCTCTCTCTCTTTTTTTTTTTAGCATACATATTATAAATGATGTCAGGAGGAAACCCTCCCAATATTTATAGCCTAAGCTCTCACACTCACTCCTCAGCTGCCCTTCAAAAATCAGCTGACCGTGGCTTCACCTCTTCGTTTCCAGTTCATTCCCCTCGAGCCCATTCCCAGTCTCTCCACTGGAACTGCTCAACAGAAGGGCACCAGTGACCTCAGCACCAAACCAGGGAGCTGGCAAAGGGTCTCAACTGATCTCTTTAGCACTTGGCATTATTGACCACCTCCTTTTATCAAATTGTTTTGTTTATGTACACTTAAAATTACACATTTGAAACAAAGAATATAACATTTCTAAAATATCAAACAAAATGAAACAGTCTCCCAGCCTAAGAAACTAGAACATTGCCAGTACCTTTACATCTATACCTGTGTGCTTCTCTCTATCCCATCCCACGTCGACCCCCAGAAGTCAGCAGTGTCCTAATTTTGTGTTCTTCATACGCTTGTTCTTCTGTATAGTTTAGCAAATGTCTATTTGCATTAACAGTGTACTTAGTTTTGCTTCTTTTCGAACTTTTATCTGGGGGGGGTTACTGTATCATTTGTGTCATACCTGTGAATATTTTATATATTCTTTTGTATTTACTCAGCTTTTTGTTTTATTATTTTTAATACAGAGTCTCATCTGTCACCCAAGCTGGAGTACAGTGGTGTAATCTCAGCTCACTGCAACCTCTGCCTCCCAGGTTCAAGTGATTCTCCTACCTCTGCCTCCCGAGTAGCTGGGACTACAGCTGCCCACCGTCATGCCCGGCTAATTTTTGTATTAGAGACGGGGTTTCACTATGTTGGCCAGGCTGGTCTCAAACTCCTGACCTCAGGTGATCCACCCGCCTCAGCCTCCCAAAGTGCTAGGATTACAGGCGTGAGCCACAATGCCCAGCCTCAATTAGTTTGTTTTAGTTTTTTTGAGATGAAGTTTCACTCTTGTTGCCCAGGCTGGAGTGCCGTGGCACAATCTCAGCTCACTTCAACCTCCACTTCCCAGGTTCAAGCAATTCTCCTGCCTCAGCCTCCCAAATAGTTGGGATTAGAGGCATGCGCTACCATGCCCAGCTAATTTTTGTGTTCTTAGTAGAGATGGGGTTTCACCATGTAGGACAGGCTGGTCTTGAGCTCTTGACCTCAAATGATCGCCCACCTCGGCCTCCCAAAATGTTGGGATTACAGGTGTAAGCCACTGGGCCCAGCCTGTATTCAATATTTAATAATAAAAGTAAACAAATGGAGCTCCCTAGGTGATTCTGAGATGGACTGGTATTTAGAAATGGTTGTAGTTTCTACTTCCCTAACATCTGTTATATCTTTTTTCTATTTTCCACCCCACTGCTGTTCAATTCTTGCCTTCTTTATTCACCTGAACCATTGCAGGTAATCTTGTATCTGTTCTTCATGCTGGCTGGTGCAATGCTCTAACATGCACCTGCCTGCTTAAAATCTCCCAGTGACTTTCATTACCCAATGATAAAGTCCAGTGGTCTGGCCCTGCCTGCCCTTCCAGCTTTATCTTTTGCCACTCACTTCTCACACCTGAGCTGCCTTTCCTGAAGTCCCATCAAAACACTTGTCTTTCAGCCATCATTCATGTTGTTCCCTCTACTTGGAATGCTTTTTCTCTTTCACCCCTTGTCTCTCTGGTGGACATCACTAATTAATCTTTCAGAACTGACCTGAAGGCTGTCCTCTAAACCCTTTCCTCATCCCTTCCTTCCTTTTCCTTCTCATGTCTAGCGAGAGTACTCGGGGGGGTTGTGTTTGTTAGCCTCCGCAGATGAATCAGAAAACGAGGACAGCATCTTGGTTTTTTTATCCTTAATGTCATATAAAACATAAAATGTGGCAGTTAGGAAGCATTGAGTTAACCATTGAATGAATGCATGGAGACTAGCCAAGGTCCCTCACCTGAGCCCTACCTCCCTCTGCTTCTCAGGTCTTTCACAGAGACCATGAGCTCCCTGTCCCCTGGGAAGCCATGGCAGACCAAGCTGAGCAGTGCAGGACTCATCTATCTGCACTTCGGGCACAAGCTGCTGGCCCAGTTGCTGGGCACTAGTGAAGAGGACAGCGTGGTGGGCACCCTCTATGACAAGGTGGGAACCTGAGGACAGACATGCCCCCTACATGCATTTCCACCAGGCTGCCTGGGAGCAGTGCTCACACAGCACTCAGCACTGGGGCCTCGGGTCAGGGTTCCTGGCCTGTAGCTGGCCCAACACTCATCCTCTCCCTCAATCAGGCTCATGTCACAAGGAGATGGTGATACCGCCCCTACCTACATCCTGGGGTGGTTGTGAGAAGTGGATGCTGTAATATATTGGAAAGGGCTTTGAAAACCATAAAGCAGCATGGCCCCGTCTTTTTCTTGACACACAAAGAGCAATTGTTCAGCACCTTTGGGTAAACACAGGGGAGGCTGCTTATGTTTGGAAACATGGCTCAAGAGGTTCTGGCTGCTCTGAAGGTTGAGAGGAGCATATGTTAGGCACCACTGTAATTCACTAGTGGTACATAAATTGGGAAGCTCAGCTGGGAAGAGTTTTATTATGAAACTATCTTTGGATTCCACCAGTATCCCCTGCAAGCAGCTTCCTGCTGCTGGGGAAGGAACATGAAGTCGGGTCGCACAGTACCGAGGACACCTACTTGTTCGCAAGTCAAAGCGCAGATTCAGTCAGCTGGATTTCTGGCATGTGGACTGTTGAGTTCAGTTCTCAGTTTCAGCTTGCCCATCTTCTGCCCTCTGTTGACTATAGAGTTTTTGGAGTATCAAGATTTTAGACTGAGTCAGTTTTCCCTTCTACTGCTGAAGGATTTCTAAATGATTGACTAAATTTTTTTTTCTTTTCTTTTTTTGAGACAGGGTCTTGCTCTGTCACCCAGGCTGGAGTGCAGTGGCTCATTGCAACCTCCGCCTCCTGGGTTCTAGCAATTCTCGTGCCTCAGCCTCCAGAGTAGCTGGGATTATAGGCTCCTGCCAACATGCCTGGCTAATTTTTGTATTTTTATTAGAGACAGGGTTTTACCATGTTAGCCAGGCTGGTCTCGAACTCCTGACCTCAAGTAATCCACCCACCTCGGTCTTCCAAAGTGCTGGGATTGCAGCCACCACACCCGGCCCTAACAACAATTGACCAAACTTAACCCGTGTTTATTTTTTGAGAGACTGTTGCCGAGGCTAGAGTGCAGTGGTGCCATCATGGCTCACTGCTGCTTCAAACTCCTGGGCTCAAGCCATCTTCCCACCTCAGCCTCCCAAGTAGCTGAGACTACAGGTGCATGCCACCATGCCTGGCTAATTATATATCTTAACTTTTTGTAGGAGGGTCTTGCTATGTTGCCCAGGCTAGACTGAAACTCCTGGGCTCAAGTGATCCTCACGCCTCACCCTAAACTTATGTTTTAGCTGATCATCAGGTTGGGGTCCACACAAAGAGGTGCTGGGCATAGGAGTTACTTTCTCAGTGCTCTGCGAGTAGCACTTTTCTACATACCACAGATGTACTGCTATATAGGGAGGTCTGTTTTTTAGAGCATTTGGCATAAAGTGTCTGACCCAAAACTCTTGAGGCATTAGCCTACCATTTATTCAGACCCAGGAGATGTAGCAACTGCTGATGTCATGTGGCACATTATGGGCTTCCCCAAAACCATAACCCAGCATCCAGCTTTTAGAGTTTAGTCTCACACTTATTTTCTCCCGCTTGTGTTCTTGACCAGAGCCCCTCCTGCACCTCATTGACCATGTCACTAAATACCTACTCACCCCACCTGGAGATGTACCAGCCTTCAGCCATGGGGATTCACCCCCACAGATAGATAGATAGATACCCTCTAGCAGCAACTGGAGATCTTCCTTGTTCAAAAGTTAGCAGTCCCTTCCCCACATGTGTTGCCGTTGGCTTGAGCTTTGTGCACAATGAGCATTGGATTAGAAACCAGGTGATCTGAATTTCAGTCACAGCACAACGAGCCCTCTGAGTTTCAGCAGGCTGCTGAACTTGCCAATTCTCCTTTTCTCCTCCAGTTAATGTTGAGAGATCCTCACAGGGCTGACTGTGTGTATGAACATACTTTGAATCCTGTAAGACTTCACGAAACTAGTAGGTAGCCTCAATAACATTTCCCTTGCTGCTGCTTTAGATGTATGAGAACTTTGTGGAGGAGGTGGATGCAGTGGACAATGGGATCTCCCAGTGGGCAGAAGGGGAGCCTCGATATGCAGTGACCACTACCCTGAGTGCACGAGTTGCTCGACTTAATCCTACCTGGAGCCAGCCCGATCAAGACACTGAGGTAATGGGGCTTCTGGGACCTGTAAGAACTGTGGGCTGAGGGGAAATGGGAGCATTTCCTCCTAAGTCCTAGCAAATTCAAAGTTTGGGCCAGCACTGGTTCTGATTCTCATCATTCCCAGGCAGGCTTCAAGCGTGCAATGAATCTGGTTCAAGAGGAGTTTCTGCAGAGATTAGATTTCTACCAACACAGCTGGCTGCCAGCCCGGGCCTTGGTGGAAAAGGCCCTTGCCCAGCGATTTCAGGTACAGGCCTGGGAGGAGGCATTGTGGCTTGGGGATTACTGACTGCCAATAAATAGGAGCTCCTGCTTCTACTCTAAACCCTTTTTTTTCCTCTCTTGCCCAGGCTGGAGTACAGTGGAACACAATCTTGGCTTACTGCAGCCTCAACCTCCTAGGCTCAAGCAATCCTCCCACTTCAGCCTCCTGAGTAGCTGGGACTACTGACACATGCCACCTCACCCAGCCAATTTTTGTATTTTTTGTAGAGACAGGGTCTCACTTTGTTGCCTAGGCTGGTCTCAAACTCCTGGGCTCAATTGATCCTCCCACCTCAGCCTCCCAAAGCGTTGTGACTGCAAGCATGATCACCATGCCCAGCCTACCTTAAATCTTCTAGCTATGCTCTCCCTCTTCCAGGTGGACCCAAGTGGGGAGATTGTGGAACTGGCAAAAGGTGGATGTCCCTGGAAGGAGCATCTCTACCACCTGGAATCTGGGCTGTCCCCTCCAGTGGCCATCATCTTTGTTATCTACACTGACCAGGCTGGACAATGGCGAGTACAGTGTGTGCCCAAGGAGCTCCACTCATTCCAAAGCCGGTGAGGCCCTAGGGAACCACCCTGCACACCTTCAGGCCTGTCTCAGCCTTGTTAAGAGAATGCTGCCAACTCTGACCTCTGCTCTACTCCTTTCTGCCCATTCGTAGGCTGCCCCTGCCAGAGCCATGGCGGGGTCTTCGGGACAAGGCCTTGGACCAGGTCAGTGGGATTCCTGGCTGCATCTTCGTCCATGCCAGCGGCTTCATTGGCGGTCACTGTACCCGAGAGGGTGCCTTGAGCATGGCCCGTGCCACCTTGGCCCAGCGCTCACACCTCCCACGAATCTCCTAGTCTAATAAAACCTTCAGGCCGGGCACGGTGGCTCAAGCCTGTAATCCCAGCACTTTGGGAGGCCGAGGCGGGTGGATCACGAGGTCGAGAGATCGAGACCATCCTGGTCAACATGGTGAAACCCCGTCTCTACTAATACAAAAAAAATTAGCTGGGCATGGTGGCGCGTGCCTGTAATCCCAGCTACTCAGGAGGCTGAGGCAGGAGAATTGCCTGAACCCAGGAGGCGGAGGTTGCGGTGAGCCGAGATCGCGCCATTGCACTCCAGCCTGGGTAACAAGAGCGAGACTCTGTCTCAAAAAAAAAAAAAAAAAAAAAAAAAAAAAAAAACCTTCCATCTCTGGCTGGGCGCGGTGGCTCACGCCTGTAATCCCAGCACTTTGGTAGGCCGAGGTGGGCGGATCACCTGACGTCAGGAGTTTGAGACCAACCTGACCAACGTGGAGAAACCGTTTCTACTAAAAATACAAAATTAGCTGGGCATGTGGCAGGCACCTGTAATCTCAGCTACTCAGGAGGTTGAGGCAGGAGAATCGCTTGAACCTGGGAGGCGGAGGTTGCGGTGAGCCAAGATTACCCCATTGCACTCCAACCGGGGGAACGAGAGTGAAACTCCATTTCAAAAAACAACAACAAAACTTTCTGTCTCATACCCACTCCTTGACATTCTTGCTCTATACCATTCTGGAAAGTGAAAACAACTATTTGTGAGACCCTGTGCTAGATATTCTTTTCTTCACACTAACTTCTTAGCCTTGCTTCTTAGCCTTGCTTTCCAAATCATTTGAAACTATACAGTTTCTAGAGTTAAATAATTCAACCAAATTCACAAGTGGCTAAAAAGTGACAGAACAGGGTCTTAACCCAAAGTCCACGCTTTCTTCCCTGACTATACTCCAGTGCAACTCCCTGGAAGACAGTCTGGTAACAGATTGAAAAACAAAAGGAAAACTTTTATTATTAGAGGTGGGAATGTGGGGAGTGGGGCAGAACAGGTAGTGGCCCTGGGAGAGGGTCCCAAGGAGCAGAGGTTGGGGTTGTCTCAGTAAAGAGGGGCAGGTCACGAACAGAGCCTCCACCCCCAGCGGGGGGTTCTTGGGCCCGGCCAAGCACTGGGCTGAAACGTGGAAACTGGGCATTGACGAAGTACAGCGGGATGTGGGCAATTCGGCCTGTGGACCAGCCCTGCAGAGTGGGGAAAGAAAAGGATCAGCTTGGGCCCAAAGAAGGGCACCTGGCAGAGCCATATAGCAGCCAAGGCCCGGAAGCCCCAGCAGCCTGGCACACTCACCACACTGAGCAGGGCCCCTTTGTTGAAGGAAGGATGGAAAGCGATGAGCTGGGGCTGGGCTCCTGGCTCCCCCTGGATAACGCCACTAAAAGAAAAGGTGAGCAGGCAACTGGAGGCGGAAGGGAGCTGCATGTAGTGAGATATGGGTTTTGTGCAGGAAGTCTGGTGAGGAGTCCAGACCTAAGGGCCCACGTGGCACTTACCAGGGAAGGAGCTCAAACACAGGGCTGTTTCTAGTACAGAAGAGCAGGATGACTGGCTTACCATCCTGTACCCTTGGGTTTCCTGTAAGAAATGGATCCAGGGATGGGGAGGAACTCTGATGGCAGAGTCCCAGGATGGGGGCAGAGGAGAACTGCAGGCCAGGGCATGGCCTCACTACTTTAACTGGGAAGATGGCTGTGGGCTGAGCCCTTCATCCTTGCCTCTTACCTTTCATGAGCACAGCCAGACGCTCCCCACTGGGGTCCCAGACCATGGAGTGAGCCTCTCCCCCAAGCCTATGTGTGAGGACAGGTTGGGAGAGTTTCAGTGTGTCCCTCCCACCTGCTTTTCACTGCCGTTCTCTCAAACACTTAGCTCACCTCTCCTCACCATCTGGTGTCTGGATTGTTGTCTCAGACAGATCTGCCACAATTGTTGCTGACTTCGCACCTCCAACACGCCCCTTTCCCTCACCTGTGGATGGATAAGAGCAGAGGTTCTTGCAAGAAACAGGCCTCTCACTGGTCGGCCGCCAGCTCACCACAGGCATCAACACCTCTAAATCTCCTAATCTTCTATATTTCCCATTATCCCTCAGAGCTGCATCTTACCAAATGTTGCTGCCTCCCTCTGACCACCCCAAATACTGAAGTGTTGCCCTAACTCACCACAACGTTCTGGAAAAGACAGGGAGTAAATCAGTGGCTCTCCCAACACAGTGAACAGCAATCGGTTGCCATCTGGGCTCCAGCAGCCAGTCTGGGGTCAGGAAGCAAAAGGCAGGGGAGGAAGCTATGTCTATACTAGAATGCAGGATGGAAAGTAGAGGTGGCTGGGCTTGGGGGCATCAGGGACCCATTGGAATCCTCTCCTCCCCAGCATCTGTGAATCAGAGTCCCCTCTTACCTGACAGCGCCCTGATAGAGTAGGCCACCTCTCACAAGTCCACATCTGGGCCTCCCAGACTCTGAGCCAGACAGAAACAAATTACAGCTTAGGACCTCTTAAGTTCCAAAATTTGGACCTACCTCCCTTGACAGAGCTTCCAGGAGCTAAGTGCCTTTCTCTAGGTCCATGCCCCCCTCCATCCTTCTCCCACTCACCGAAAGACAGCCGAAGGAGTAGTAGCCAGGACTTTGCTGCCATCTGGGGACCAGAGCAGGTTGGTCACCCCACCTCCTCGAAACCAGGGAAGGGGGACACAGGTCTCTGTTGAGACATCCCATACCTAGGAGAGTGGGGCAGTAGAGAAAACTCAAGCACCCTATCATCTCATAGTGGGCTGCCCTCTCTAACATACAAAAGCCAGAAAGGAAAGGAACCAAGAGAGGGACTGTGAAACAGAAGGCACGGGTTCGTGCTGACAATTACAGAGGGTGGAGTTTTCATCCTAATGAGACTGATGGCAAAGCTCCTCCCTGGGTAAGTTTAAGACTAAATGGACCAGGGTCCCTCCTCCTTCCCCCATGATGTTTCTACCAGTGAGTGAGAAACACTTTCGCCAGGACGGAAAGGAGCATGCAGGACAGGGACCCACTCACCCGGATAGCAGCATCCACAGGTGAAGCTGAGAGCAGCCGCCCCCCACTGGGGGCCCAGGCCAAGCTGGTGACAGGTGTGTGCCCAGGGTGAGACAGCACTTGGGCACAGCCAGAAGAGGGTCTGAGGGGAACACAGAGGGTATAGAGTCAGAACATGACAAGAAGCTAGCCCCAAAATTCTATTTCTTTGCCTCCTTCTGCTAAAATCTCCCTATCCTGATGTCCTGCTCTGAGGTCAAATCCAGGTTAGGGAAAAGGAATAAGGATTGTGGAAGTTAAAAGAAAAAAACAGCGAAGGAAAAAAGGGCCAAGTCACCATGAGCAGGTCAACAGAGAAGAGGTGATCTGCAAGGTCTCAAGGCCCGGGTGAAAGGGAATGCTTTCACTACAGGCCATGAGGAGGTAAAACCTAACCAGTAACCTAGAAGGTGTGCCCTGGGGCGATGTCAGGCCCCACCCCAGAACACAGCTTCCCGCTGCAGGCTATCCAGCCTGGCCATCCATCCATCCAAGGATAATTTATGACATAAGGTTCCAACCTTTCCTCCCCAGAATAAGTTATCTAAGGCTCCTCAGAACACACCCCTCCTTTATCAGAGCTCCTCCCACATCTGCACTCCTGCATTGTTTGCTGCTCATCACAAAGATGCTGCCTGTGGCTTGGCCTCCATCACTGAAAGGGAACTACCTGAGGGCACCTGCCATGTGTCTGCAGCTGTGTATTTCCAGAGCCATGTGCCTGACCTGACAGATGAAGGCTACTACCTGAATAAATGCCACCTTCTCCTCTTTCCACCTAACTATAACCACTTTCAGCTCCAGTGAAGGCTTAGTTATGGATATACAACTTAATTCTCTTGAACTTTACAATAAATCACAGCTGCCTTTGCAGGTCAGTTCAGATTCATCTCATTCTTTTCAGTGGCTCCACTGTATACCACTCAATAGATGAACCATAGTTTATTCAGTCATGCCTCTACAAATGGACATTTGACTTGTTTGTAAGTTTTTATTATACATAATGCTATAAAAAATATTTCCTGGCTGGGCACGGCGGCTCACACCTGTAATCCCAGCACTTTGGGAAGCCGAGGGAGGTGGATCACAAGGTCAAGAGATCGACTATCCTGGCCAACATGGTGAAACCCAGTCTCTACTAAAAATACAAAAATTAGCTGGGCGTGGTGGCACGCACCTGTAGTCCCAGCTACTCGGGAGGCTGGGGAGGAGAACTGCTTGAACCCAGGAGGCGGAGGTCGTAGTGAGCCGAGATCACACCACTACACTCCAGCCTGGTGACAAAATAAGACTCTGTCTCCAAAAAAAAATAATAATAATAAATATAGCTCCTGCCTCAGCCTCAGCCTCTCAAGTAGCTAGGACTACAGGAGTACACCCCAACCCCAGCTAGTTTTTTAACTTTTTTTGTATAGACAGTGTCTGTGTTGCCCAAGCTAGTCTCAAACTCCTAGACTCAAGCGATCCATCTGCCTCAGCCTCCCAAAGTGCTGGGATTACAGTCATGAGCCATCACGCCTGGCCTTTTTTTTAAATTTTTTTGAAATTGAGTTTTGCTAGTCGCCCAGGCTAGAGCACAATGGCCCAATCTCTAATCTCAGGACTTTGGGAGGCTGAGGTGGGCGGATCACTTGAAGTCAGGAGTTCGAGACTAGCCTGGCCAACATGGTGAAACCCCGTCTCTACTAAAAATGCAAAAATTAGCTGGGCACAGTGGTGGGCACCTGTAATCCCAGCTACTAGAGAGGCTAAGGCAGGAGAATCACTTGAACCTGGGAGGTGGAGGATGCAGTGAGCCGAGATCATGCCACTACACTCCAGCCCAGGTGACAGAGAAAGACTCTGTCTCAAAAATAAATAAAAAACAAAACCTATTATCATGTATTTTTTTTCTTATAGTATCTATTGTCAAGGTTTAGGTATTAGGATTACATTAACTTTATAAAAATAAATCAGGAAGGATCCTGCAACAGAAAGAGGGAGGACATTAACAGGAAAACAGGTGAAATCTGAATAAAATTTGTAGTTAATGAACAAATATAACAAACATTGCCTTCTTAGTTTTGACAAATCTAATATGGTAATATAAGACGTTAACAATGGGGGAAACTGCATGAAGGGTATGCTGAAACTCTCTGTACTATCTTTGAAACTTTTCTATAAATCTAAAATTCTGCCAAAATAAAAAGTTTATTAAAGTTTTTTTAAAAAATTCAGAAGGCTGCCGGGTGCGGTGGCTCACGCCTGTAATCCCAGCACTTTGGGAGGCCGAGGCGGGTGGATCACGAGGTCAAGAGATTGAGACCATCCTGGTCAACATGGTGAAACCCCGTCTCTACTAAAAATACAAAAAATTAGCTGGGCATGGTGGCACGTGCCTGTAATCCCAGCTACTCAGGAGGCTGAGGCAGGAGAATTGCCTGAACCCAGGAGGTGGAGGTTGCGGTGAGCCGAGATCGCGCCATTGCACTCCAGCCTGGGCAACAAGAGTGAAACTCCGTCTCAAAAAAAAAAAAAAATCAGAAGGCTTTCCAAATTTCCTATAATCTGGAATAAGTAACATAGAGACTATACCTTTTTTTTTGAGACAAGGTCTCACTCTGTAGAGATCATGGCTCAATGAAGCCTTGACCTTCCAGGCTCAGGCAATCCTCCTGCCTCAGCCTCCTGCGGTGCTGGGACCACATGCTTGCACCACCACATCTGGCTAATTTTTAAAATTTTTTTTGACGGCCGGGCGCGGTGGCTCAAGCCTGTAATCCCAGCACTTTGGGAGGCCGAGGCGGGTGGATCACAAGGTCGAGAGATCGAGACCATCCTGGTCAACATTGTGAAACCCCGTCTCTATTAATACAAAAAAATTAGCTGGGCACGGTGGCGCGTGCCTGTAATCCCAGCTACTCAGGAGGCTGAGGCAGGAGAATTGCCTGAACCCAGGAGGCGGAGGTTGCGGTGAGCCGAGATCGCGCCATTGCACTCCAGCCTGGGTAACAAGAGCGAAACTCCGTCTCAAAAAAAAAAAAAAAAAATTTTTTTTAGAGATGGGGTCTAAGTTGCCAAGGCTTCTCTCAAACCCCTGGGCTCATGTGATCCTCCCACCTCAGCCTCCCAAAGTGATAAGATTACAGGCGTTAGCCACTGCACCCAACCTAAGACTATCCTTTTGAAAATTAGATACAACCCTCATAAAACCATCTCAGCCTGGTGTCTGTTTTAGTGGTAGAACTCATCATTTTCTTCTGCAATCCACTTTTGTAACTTATATTTTGCTAGAAAATCAAAGATTTCCTTCAGATTTTCAAATTTGTTGGCCTAAACATGTCCGTAATATTCTTTTATAATTCTTCTATTTTCTACCATATCTATGGTTATCTCTCTTTCCACTTCTGAAAATAGTATACTTTGGTTTTCTCTTTCTCCTTAATTAGGCTGGCCAAAAGGTTTTCTTTTTTATTCATATATACATATATATATATATATATATATATATATTTTTTTTTTTTTTTTTTTTTTTTTTTTTTTTTGACAGTCTTGCTCTGTTGCCCAGACTGGATCACAGTGGTGTGATCTCTGAATAAAATTTGTAGTTAATTATAATGAACAAATATAACAAACATTGCCTTCTTAGTTTTGACAAATCTAACATGGTAATATAAGATGTTAACATGCAACCCCCATGTTAACGTCTGCAACCCCCACCCCTACCTCCTGGGTTTCAAGTGATTCTCCTGCCTCAGCCTCCTGAGTAGCTGAGACTACAGGTGCATACCACCAATTGTTGGGTTTTTCGTTTTTTGTTTTTTTGAGACAGGGTCTTGCTCTGTCCCCCAGGCTGGAGTGCAGCTGCAGTAGCATGATGTCAACTCACTACAACCTCTGCCTCCTGGGTTCAAGTGATTCTCGGTCTCAGCTTCCCAAGTCCCTGGGATCACAGGCGTTACGCGGTATCACCATGTTGGCCAGGCTGGTCTTGAACTCCTGGCCTCAAGCAATCCACCCTCCTTGGCCTCCCAAAGTGCTGGGATTACAGGCATGAGCCACAGCACCCAGCTTATTCATAATTTAAACAACCAGTTTCTGGTTTTATTTTAGTTAGTGCTCACAGGTATTCCTAGTTTCTGATCTTATCTGTACTAATTTTCTTCATAGTTCCTTTAAGTCTCCTGATAGTCCTCTGAAGAACAGTCTTACCAGCTGGGCGAGATGGCTCACGCCTGTAATCTCAACACTTTGGGAGGCCAAGGTGGGCAGATCACGAGGTCAGGAGATCGAGACCATCCTGGCCAACATGAAACCCTGTCTCTACTAAAAATACAAAAAAATTAGCTGGGCATGGTGGCATGTGCCCAGCTATTCAGGAGGCTGAGGCAGGAGAAATGCTTGAACCCCAGAGGTGGAGATTGCAGTAAGCCGAGATCGCGCCACTGCACTATAGCCTGGGCAACAGTGTGAGACTCCGTCTCAAAAAAATAAAAGGAAAAGAAAAGAAAGTTGATCCAGCAATCCCATTACTGGGTATATATCCAAAGGATTATAAAATCGTTCTACTATAAGGACACATGCACACGAATGTTCACTGCAGCACAGTTTACAATAGCAAAGACCTGGAACCAACCCAAATGCCCATCGATGATAGACTGGACAGGAAAAATGTGGCACATATACACCATGGAATATTATGCAACCTTCAAAAACGATGAGTTCGCGTCCTTTGTAGGGACATGGATGAACCTGGAAACCATCATTCTCAGCAAACTGACACAAGAACAGAAAATCAAACACCGAATGTTCTCATTCATAGGCGGGTGTTGAACAATGAGAACACATGGACACAGGGAAGGGAGCACTACACACTGGGGTCTGTTGGGGGGAAATGTGGGGGGACAGTGGGGGGTGGGGAGTTGGGGAGAGATAGCATGGGGAGAAATGCCACATATAGGTGAAGGGGAGGAAGGCAGCAAATCACACTGCCACGTATGCACCTATGCAACAATCATGCATGTTCTTCACATGTACCCCAAAACCTAAAATGCAATAACAAAAAAAATAAAATAAAACAAAAAAAGAAAAGTCTTTCCACCCTGTAACCCACAGACACATTGTACCCACAATCCAAAACGCCCCTAGTTCTGTCTCTTTCTCCAGATTATTCTTAGCAACCAACCTTGATCTTAATCTGCTTTTCCTATAGCCCTGGGAAGTGCTGTGAGGACAAAGAATTTCTCCTTTCAGATCTCCTCATCACCCACCATGCCTAGCATTGCACAACTCTCAGGCCAAGGTAAGACAGGCTACTAGGACTCACCGGGTAGACAAGGAGGTAGGGTCCAGGGTCCAGATGAGAATGCAGCTCTGGCAGGCCACAGCCAAGACAGAGGCACTGAGGGGCTTCCAGGCCAGAGCTGCCACATTTCGCTGCAGCCGGTGCTTCAGGGAGGGGACTATGGTGCTAGGGTAAAGGGGTAGGGAATTGAGTCAAGGCAAGAACACTAAGGCTTCAGGGCCCAGAGTGCAGTTAAGGAGAGAAAGCCACAGAGAAGAAAGATGATCCATCCAGGGCCCAGGGGCATTATGGGGTAGGAGGGGATAAAGTTTAGGTCTAGAAAGAGCACACATTCAGTTATGGAGCTTCCCTGACCCCAGTTCTGGAAGGAGCCCTATGAATCAGGTTCAAGAACTACAGGACTCCCTGGGACCATGGGACCAAGGCTGGCAAGCAAAGGTGATATTGACAAGTCAGAGCCCACCTGGTATGCCCACACACACCTGCTGGCATTATACACACGGACTGAGTCATCTAGTAGGGCCACTGCAAACTTGTTGGTGTGAGGGTGCCATGCAAAGACACGCAAGCAGCAGCTGGACCTAAGGAAGGAGTTAACATAAAGAGTCCTGCACCTACCCCAGCCAAGCCCAGAAGCTCACATTCATTTCCAGTAAGGACTTGGTTTTTTTCTACTTTTTCTTTTATTCTTTTTCGGGGGAACAGGAGGAATGAGAATATGGGGAGTAATCAGGAAAGGAGTAGGAGTCTTTGCCTTCTCCCCAGAAGAAGTTTCAAGGTTCAGGACTTCCTTCCCACAGAGCTCCAGGGACTGTGCACTCACCAGTTTGTGACTTGGGCAAATTCAGCAATCAGATCTTCACTCCTGAGCTGTAAGAACAAAGCAGACAGAGGACACACTGGGGCAAAAGGAGCTCATCCCCTCACTATTCCTACTGGGGAGCTGGACCACTCCTACCCTCTAAAGTCATCACACCCAACCCTGATCTGCAGGGATAGGAATGGGGGCAGAGTGGGTTGAGGATGCAGCAACTGCAGAGGGCTGGGGAGGAAGCCAAACTTACAGACAGATGGGGGAACAGGGACCCATGGAGGGAGGAGGCCCATCGACAGAGTGCCAGGGCCCAGGCAGATGCCGTCTTCACCCACTCAAACACTGTGGGGTTGAGGAAGCAACTCTGATTAAAGCATTCACAGGGTTCTCACCAGATGCCCTCTAGGTGAAAGACAAGGAAGGACAGCCAGCCACTCCCCAGGTCCTTCTGCCCAGTAAGTGCTCCCAACACCTCACTCTGCACACCCACTCTGGGTTATTTGGGTAGGTAGGAGAGAAGAGAACAGGAAAAATAGGGCTAAAAGGAAAGAGTCTGGGCCAACAGGTGTTGGGGTGAGTTCAAGAATATGGAGGGGAAATAACTACAAAACTAGGGAAGGCTGGAGGGAAAAATACTTACCCTCTTCTTCTGAGTTTGCAATTTCATTTAGTACCCCAAAAAGGCCCACATCACACCTGATAAGGGAGGAAAATGTGAGTCAGATTACTCTGATCCCCTCTGTCCCCTCTACAAGTTTCATTCATTCATTCAATATACATGTATTAAAAATATGGGCATTCACATTTAATGAGTGCCAACTATGTACCAGGCACTCTATATGTTGTCCTTTCATTTAAGTATCTCACAAATCTGAATGACATTCTACCCATTTATCTATGAGGCAACCAAGGCTCTGAGGACTTTTGAGGCTTTGTGAGCAGGCCAAGGAGTTAGGACCTGATCTAAGACAATGAATGGAAAGCAATGGAAGCATTTTAAGGAAAAGAATAAACCGATCACACAGTAGCATTTTAGAAAGAGCAGTCTGGCTGCAGATTAGGGAGTGATAAGAATAAGGGCCTACACGAGGCTCATGCTAATCCCAGCACTTTAGGAGGCCAAGGCGGGCGGTTCACAAGGTCAGGAGATCAAGACCATCATGGCCAACATGGTGAAACCCCATCTCCACTAAAAATACAAAAATGAGCTGGGGGTGGTGGCATGCGCCTCTAGTTCCAGCTACTCGAGAGGCTGAGACAGGAGAATCACTTGAACCTGGGAGGCAGAGGTTGCAGTGAGCCGAGATCGCATCATTGCAATCCAGCCTGGACAAGAGTGAGACTCCATTTCTCTCTCTCTCTCTCTCTCTCTCACTCTCTCACACACACACACACACACACAGAACAGAAAAAGTCCAGGTGCAGTGGCTCACTTTGGGAGGCCAAGGCAGGTGGATTGCCTAAGCTCAGGAGCTCAAAGACCAGCCTAGGCAACATAAAGAAACCCCGTCTCTACAAAAAAAATACAAAATTAGCCAGGTGTGGTGGCACACGCCTGTGGTCCCAGCTACTTGGGAGGCTGAGGAGGGAGCATCGCTTGAGCCCCGGGGGCTGACGATGCAGTGAGCCGTGTTCCATGTTTGTGCCATTGCACTCCACGCTGGGTAACAGAGCAAGACCCTGCTTTAAAAAAAAAAAAAAAAAGGCTGGACACAGTGGCTCACACCTGTAATCCCAGCACTTTGAGAGGCTGAGTTGGGCAGATCATGAGGTCAAGAGATCGAGACCATCGTGGCCAACATGGTGAAACCCCGTCTCTACTAAAAAATACAAAAATTAGCTGGGCGTGATGGCGCATGCCTATAGTCCCAGCTACTCAGGAGGCTAAGGCAGGAGAATTGCCTGAACCCTGGAGGTGGAGGTTGCAGTGAGCCGAGATCATGCCACTGCACTCCAGCCTGGTGCCTGGCGACAGAGCAAGACTCTGTCTCAAAAAAAAAAAAAAAGAAAAGAAAAATAAATCAGTTAAGAATCTACTTCAGGAAAAATGTGAAAATGGCCTGAACTGGTGGGTATGAAGAAAAGAGACAGATTTGAGAGATTTAGGAAGTAGCATGAACAAGATGTGAAGACTAAACAGACATTAGTAAAGGAAAGAGCAATACAAGGGAAACGCCTAGGTAGTATCTATATCAGCTAATATGCTTACAGTGTGCCAGCTCCGGACTAGGTGCCTCACATGAACTAATCAAGCCATTTTCACAATCCTACAAGATAGGTATTGTTATCACTGCATGTATTTTTATTTTATTGAGACAGAGTCTTGCTCTGTCACCCAGGCTAAAGTGCAGTAGCATGATCACAGCTCGCTGCAGCCTCAACCTTCTGGGCTCAGGCATTCCTGCCCCAGCCTCCTAAGCAGCTGGGACTACAGGCACACGCCATCACGCCCAGCTAATTTGTAAATGTTTTGTAGAGGCAGGGTTTCACTATGCTTTTTTTTTTTTTTTTTTAAAGACTGAGTCTTACTATATCGCCCATGCTGGAGTGCCATGGTGTGAACTCAGCTCACTGCAACCTCCACCTCCCAAGTTCAAGCAATTCTTGTGCCTCAGCCTGAGTAATTAGGATTACAGGTGGGTATCACTATGCCAGGCTAATTTTTTTATTTTTAGCAGACACAGAGTTTTATCATGTTGGCCAGGCTGGTCTCGAACTCCTGACCTCAAGTGATCCACCCGCCTCAGCCTCCCAAAGTGCTGGGATTATAGGTATGAGCCTCTGTGCCCAGCCTATCACTGCATTTTTAGATGAGAGAAAAGGTGTGAAGAGGTTAATTAATATGAACAAGGTAATCTCAGTAGAAAGTAGCAGAGTCAGGAGTCAACCATCTATCTCCCGCAGAACCTACACTCAAACCACTTGTTCCTAAATGAGTAATATGATCATTGAGAAGTAGGTTTGGAGAGAGAAATAAAGACACTGGATTTGAGCATGCTGAATATATGAAGCCTGTGAAATATTCAAGCAGGATAATCTGGCAAACAAGTGAACACCCAGGTCTGATGCATCGACTGGAAATCTAGCCCCAGGAACACCAACATTTAAAGGACATCAGGAAGAGGAGCCACCAAAAAGCCTGACAAGCAGCAGCCGCAGAAGTAAGAGACAAGAAAGAGCCTGGGAATGAATGGCTTTTCAATAAACTGATGTTCAACTTCACTCACACAGGCATGCACATTCAACTATACTAAAGTACCAAAGATCAAAGTTTGACAGTACATGTGTTGGAAAACAGGCTCTCACACACTGCTGGTGGGACCATATACATGTACAATTTTGACAGAGGACTATTTGGAACACCTCATAAAATTACAGATGAACATAACCTCTGAGCCCAGCAACTTAATTTCTAGGAATTCATCCCTACTAACCCTTTTTTTTTTTTTGAGACAAGGTCTCACTCTATGCCACTGCACTGGTGCAATCTTGGCTCACTGCAACCTCCACCTCCCAGGCTCAAGCAATCCTCCTATACCTAAGCCTCCTGAGTTGGTGAGACTAGAGGCACACACCACCATACCTGGCTAATTTTTGCATTTTTCTTGTAGAGACGGGGTTTTACCATGTTCCCCAGGGTAGTCTGGAACTACTGAGCTCAAGCAATCTACCTGCCTCAGCCTACCAAAGTGCTGGGATTACAGGCATGAGTCACTGTGCCTGGCACAACTAATCCTTGAAGGGATTAATATGTGCCATTAATAGGGCCAGGCCCAGTGGCTCGCAGCTGTAATCCCAGCATTTTGGGAGGCCAAGGCGGGCAGATCAGGTGAGGTCAGGAGTTCAAGACCAGCCTGGCCAACATGATGAAACCCTATCTCTACTAAAAATACAAAAATTAGCGAGGCATGGTGGTGTGAGCCCATAGTCCCAGCTGCTCAGGTGGCCAAAGCAGGAGAATCACTTGAGCCCGGGAGGCAGAGGTTGCAGTGAGCCGAGATCACACCACTGCACTCTAGCCTGGGGGACAGAGCAAGACTCCGTCTCATAAAAAAAAAAAATGTGCCATTAATATGAAGCACCGTTCTCTCAGTACTTTATTAATTCACTTAATCATCACTAAAACCTTGTAAGATAAGTTCCATATACAGATGAAGAAACTGAAAAACAAGGTGATTAAGTAACTTGCTCAAGGTCACACAGCTAAAAAATGGCACAGCCAGAAAATGAACCCCGGCCGGGTACAGTGGCTCACGCCTGTAATCCCAGCACTTTGGGAAGCCAAGGTGGGCAGACCATGAGGTCAGGAGATCGAGACCATCTGGCCAACATGGTGAAACCCCATCTCTACTAAAATACAAAAAATTAGCCAGGCATGGTGGCACATGCCTGTAGTCCCAGCTACTTGTGAAGCTGAGGCAGGGGAATCACTTGAACCCAGGAGACAGAGGTTGCAGTGAGCTGAGATGCGCTCCAGCCTGGCAACAAAGCAAGACTCCATCTCAAAAAACAAAAGGACCCAGGGAGTGTGGCTCCACTCCTACATGTGCAAAGTGGATCACCTATGTATGAGACTATTCAATGCAACCTTATATCTAATCTCGCTGAGCTTCAAGTAAAAGCTCAGAAGTGGTAATGATATGGGGTAGGGGCAGAGAGCAGGTTCACCTAATCAAGCCAGAAAGCAAAGCAAGTAACTAGAGATGAAATGGAAGTATTTTTTCCATAGTGTTCATGGGAAGGACAAGGAAGGAAAACTGATATTTATTGAGCATTTGAGTTCTACAATAAGGACTAGTAATTTCATACGATTTAGCACATACAGCTCTCATGGAGAGCGAGCCTGAATAAAAGTCTTTTGATATAGCCGGGCGCGGTGGCTCACGCCTGTAATCCCAACACTTTGGGAGGCCAAGGCAGGTGGATTACGAGGTCAAGAGATCGAGACCATCCTAGTCAACATAGTGAAACCCCGTCTCTACTAAAAATACAAAAAATTAGCTGGGCATGGTGGTGCATGCCTGTAATCCCAGCTACTCAGGAGGCTGAGGCAGGAGAATTGCTTGAACCCAGGAGGCGGAGGTTGCGGTGAGCCGAAATCGCGCCATTGCACTCCAGCCTGGGTAACAAGAGCGAAACTCCGTCTCAAAAAAAAAAAAAAAAATCAGGCCGGGCGCAGTGGCTCACGCCTGTAATCCCAGCACTTTGGGAGGCCGAGGCGGGTGGATCACGAGGTCAAGAGATCGAGATCATCCTGGTCAACATGGTGAAACCCCGTCTCTACTAAAAATACAAAAAAAAATTAGCTGGGCATGGTGGCGCATGCCTGTAATCCCAGCTACTCAGGAGGCTGAGGCAGGAGAATTGCTTGAACCCAGGAGGCGGAGGTTGCGGTGAGCCGAAATCGCGCCATTGCACTCCAGACTGGGTAACAAGAGCGAGACTCCGTCTCAAAAAAAAAAAAAATCTTTTGAAGAACACCCCAAGGTAAAGGGGTGGTGACTCATTTTCCAGGATCTGCAGACTATGACCCAGGAAACCCTTTGCGATGCCTCACCAAATGTTGATGCATCTCTTCCACACTTGCTCCCGGTGATGGATGAAGGCAGTTCTTGTGCCATGGTCCAGCCTTCCAGGGGTCTTTAGGGGATCCTTGGTCAGGTGTAGGATCGGAAGATTGATCCACTATAGCACAGAAGTGAGGGGTGTGACAGTGAGTCAGTCTCCTCCCAAATCTTTAATTTCTTGCTATCTCCACCCACCGCTGGGCTAAGTATAAGAGATTCCAGAGGCCTGTTTCCCATTTCCACAAAGCTAACACTTGTGAGAATGGGAAACAAGTCTTAGCTCCCGTATCTGTACAATTAGAATAATATTTCATAGGGTTGCTGTAATTATGAAACTGTATAACACTTTTAGAAAGCACCTGACTCAGCCTCTTTCTTACAGGACAAACACTCAATGTCAGTTTCCCTTCCTTGTCCTTCCCAGAAACACCATGGAAAAAGTTCCAGGTTGTAACGTCCTGATCCTCCCAAGATACTGTCCCCAATTTTTAAAGAGTTCTCCTGCATCTTCACACTCCCTAGAATCTCTCTCATTCTCTCCATCCCCTCTAGGCCTCCTCCACAGCTCCTTAACCTCCCTCTTATACTCCAATCCCAGTCCAAACAGATTCCAGCCCTTCTATTCTCTGCAGGGGCCAGGCTGCTTGCAGTCGGCTAGACTCTGCGACCCTGCCCCTGTCATACTGCTTTCCTTCCCCAGTTCTCTCCGACTCCGCCCCCATGCCTGTAGGTCCCCTCCCTCCTCGCCCTGGCCACCTGGCCCCGGAAGTCGGGAGGCGGGCTCTCATAGCTACTGCCCGTCACCAGCTCGTTATTGTGCTCATATAGGGTGACTTGACCCCAAGGCGGTGGAGGAGGGAACAACCCCAGGGAGCACATCTTGCCGGTCCGCAGGACGTCTGGAGTCAGCAAACTCCCGGCCGGAACGGCACAGACCGCACTCCCGCGACTCAGTTCCCGGGCTAGATTCGTATGCGGACGGGTAGCCGCAAGGGACAAACGGCGAGGCGGAGCTCAACGGAAGTGAAGGAAAGACTAACGGGAAAGAAGGACGCGTGCGTGGTCCCGGGACAGACCTCCAAAGCTTCCTCCTCCGCCCCCTGGCGGCCGGAGGGGGAGCAGCGCGGATACGTGCGTCCTCTGGCCAACCCCTGGTTACCGTCGGAAGCGGAGTTTTCTTGTTTTCCATGAGACTGCTACTACTGTTCTTTCCAGCTCCGAATTCCCCTACACCTTCTGCCATTCACTCTCTTAGCGCTTAGAAAGCCCGAAATCAGCCACATTCATGGAAGTACCAAATTAACCCTCCCAGGCCTGTGGATCACCCAGAAGAAAATACAGGCATGTCACAGGAAGCAGGCTGGAAAGCTGAAGGAAAAGTCTTAAGAGAGGAGAAGCAGTGCTGCACCCACAAGGTTAGGCGTCCTGGAAAGGGAGGTGGGGACGGTTGGAAAACTAACATTTCCTGGCCAGACGCGGTGGCTTACGGCCAGGCCGAAGTGGGTGGGTCACCTGAAGGTCAGGAGTTCGAGACCAGCCTGGCCAACATGGTGAAACCCCCATCTCTACTAAAAATGCAACAATTACCCGGTGTGGTGGCGGGTGCCTGTAATCCCAGCTACTCAGGAGGCTGAGGCAGGAGAATAACTTGAACCCAGGAGGCAGAGGTTATAGTGAGCTGAGATAGCACCATTGCACTCCAGTCTGGGCAACAAGAGTGAAACTTCATCTCAAAAAAAAAGAAAGGAAGGAAGGAAAACTAACATTTCCCTTATTTTATTTTATTTTATTTTATTTTATTTTATTTTATTTTATTTTGAGACAGTGTCTCGCTCTATTGCCCAGGCTGAAGGCAGTGGCGGGATCTCGGCTAACTGCAACCTCTGCCTTCCAGGTTCAAGCGATTCTCCTGCCTCAACCTCCCAAGTAGCTGGGATTACAGGCATGCGCCACCACTCCCGGCTTATTTTATATTTTTAGTAGAGACCGGGTTTTACCATGTTGGCCAGGCTGGTCTCAAACTCCTGACCACAAGTGATCCACCCGCCTCAGCCTCCCAAAGTGCTGGGATTACAGGCCTGAGCCACCTCACCTGTCTGGAAATCTATTTCCTGAGCACTTATTACAATAAGTGCTTTTATAATCTTTATAACCCCATAAGGTATGTGCTTTTCTGTCACCACAAGGAAAGTAGTCACAGAGAGATTGGAACTAGATACACCCAAACCAGTTATTCTGACTTAAGAATAAAAGTGAGGCCTGGCATGGTGGCTCACGTCTGTAATCCCAGCACTTTGAGAGACAGAGGCTGATCTCTTGAGCCCAGGAGTTCAAGATCAGCTTGGGCAACATAGCAAGACCATGTATCTACAAAAAATCAAAAGTTAGCCAGCACAGTGCCAAGCATCTGTAGTCCCAGACACTTGGAAGGCTGAGATGGGAGAATCAAGACTACAATGATCCAAGATTGCGCCACTGCACTCCAGCCTGGTCCGAGAGCCAGACCTTGTCAAGCCAGCAAGCAAGAGAAAGAGAGAAAAAGAGGGAGGGAGGGGGAGAGAGAGAGAAGAAAGGGAGGGAGGGAAGAAAGAAGGCAGGAAGGGAGGGAGGGAGAGAGAGAGAAAGAAGAAAGGGAGGAAGGAAGGAGAGAGAAAAAAAGGGAGAAAGGGAGGAAGGAAGAAAAAGAGAATGGGGGCCCCTCTTACAGACTTTGTTAAAACCATTGAATTCTTTGAGTCTCCCTTCCCTCATTTGCAGTGTCCTAATTACTTCATATGGTTGTTTTCCATAAAAATCATGGAAGTGAAGCTGTCTAATAAATTTTGAAGTGCTAAACAAATGTCAGAGGTTAATTGCTATAACTGCCATCAGCTAGGTAACCTTGGTCAGAGTTCCTTAACAAATGTTAATAAGTGGTTTGAAGATGTATAAGGCAGTTCCCACTCCCAAGAGCTGCCAGTCTCATTGAATAACCTAGGGGGGCATTCCAATTCTAGTATTCTGGATTACGTGTCTGCCCTCTTTTCACCAGAAAAGTTCCCCCCAAGAGAGTTATTCCCAGGTCAAAAAACAAAGGGCTCCAGAGTCTCCTGAAAATGCACTTCACCTGAGAAGGCAGCTGGACCTCCTCTAATCTAGTACTTTTCAACTGTTAAGAGACATAAGAATCACCTGAGGCTGGGCACGGTGGCTCAAGCCTGTAATCCCAGCACTTTGGGAGGCCGAGGCGGGCAGAGCACGAGGTCAAGAGATCGAGACCATCCTGGCCAACATTGTGAAACCCCGTCTCTACTAAAAATACAAAAATTAGCTGGGTGTGGTGGAGTGTACCTGTAGTCCCAGCTACTCGGGAGGCTGAGGCAGGAGAATTGCTTGAACCTGGGAGGCGGAGGTTGCAGTGAGCCGAGATTGTGCCACTGCTCTCCAGCCTGGCAACAAAATGAGACTCTGTCTCAAAAAAATCACCTGAGCATCTTCTAGGGTGGCGCTCAGAGGCTATATTTCCAAAGAATCCCCAGCTGATACTGCACAGACCACATTTTAAGTAGCAAGTCTCTAACCTAGCGGTCCCCAACCAGAGACAGTTTTTCCACGGGGAGGTGGGGAGGGAGTGGTTTCGGTATAAAGCTGTTACACCTGAGATCAGTTTTTTTTTTTTTTTTTTTTTTTTTTGTCTTGCTCTGTGCCCAGGCTGGAGTGCAATGGCGGGAACTCAGCTCACTGCAACCTCAGCCTCCCAGGTTCAAGCAATTCTCCTGCATTCAGCTTGGATTACAGGCGCCTACCACCACGCCTGGCTAATTTCTGTATTTTTTTTTTTTTTTTTTAGTAGAGACGGGGTTTCATCATGCTGGCCAGGCTGGTCTAGAATTCCCAACCTCAGGCTCTCCGCCTGCCTCGGCCTCCCAAAGTGCTGGGATTACAGGCGTGAGCCACCGCGCCTGGCGGGTTC
Organism: Aotus nancymaae; assembly: GCF_030222135.1. NCBI lineage: Eukaryota > Metazoa > Chordata > Mammalia > Primates > Aotidae > Aotus > Aotus nancymaae. The sequence goes on from NW_026988428.1 coordinate 37,100,623, forward strand.
GCGTTTCTGAGAATCTAATGCCGCTGATCTGAGAGGCGGTGCTCAGCTTGCTTAGCTCATCCTGCAGTGCGGTTCCTTTACAGACCGAGGCGGGACCCCTGCTCTAACCCTTTCCCATAGCCCTATTGAAATGAGTTCACTTCACCTGGGAAGTCACAGAAAGCTTGAAGAGCCTAAGGTATACACTGGGGATGGTTTGGGGAACCTGGCTGGGAAAGCTGTCCCTGAGAAGGGGAAGTGGGCAGGTTGGAGGTAGAAGACGGAGTCGGTGACTGACTGATGAGTGGAGAGCACTGAGGACCCGCGATCAAGTTTCCGTTTGTACCTTAGTCGTAACACCATCCAGACCCAGATACTCCCAGGAAATCACCCCGACCTGCAACTTCCACCAGCCTTCCATGAAACCTCGATTTTCACCAACAGGTTATAATGATCGGTTAGGTGCCTGCATCTTACCCTGTAAGGTGAACTGGAGAGAAGGAACAGTGCTATTCCGCCCGCTGCCCCCGCCCTGGCCTGGCACAAGTACTGTTCCCTCCCCCATACTGCTTATTTAACGTTTGTGGAACGGTTTTCACAATTTGCGGGTTCTAGGGAAGTCCAAGTCCAGGCCCAGCTTGCTCACCCAATAACTTCACCAGGGGGCGCGGCGGCCCCGGCGACTCAGCGACTGTGGGGAACCCTACGGGCTCGGAGCGCTTAGCGGGCGGTCCCCGCCAGCCCCTCCCTACGACCTGGGCGGGAACCGAGGCCGCGCGCAGGCCGCTTCTAAAAGGGGCCCCCCACTTTGGGAGTCATCGCCGGAGCCTGGGTGCCTGGAGCTCCGCCCGCCACCCCTTCCTGGGCCCGCTGGAGCCCGGCGCCCCGACCCGGGGCCGGTAACCAGGCGCACATGGCCCGCCCGGCCCTTGTTTGTCCTGGCAGCGCGCCGCCGCTATTTGAAGCGGTTTTTATCTCCCAGAAACCAGCAAAACCCCATGCGGAGTCTAGGGAAGATGAAAGGGACCGAGGGGCTGGGGAGGGGAGGACCGCGAGGCTGCGGCAGGAGGGAGCTGGCACCGGACAGGCGGAGACCGGGAGGCGAAAGGGCCAGACTCTGGGGGGTCCGGAGGAGCCTGCCCGGCGGGGTTGGGACGGGATCCCGGGGGTCCACCCCAGGCCGCTGCCTCGCTCAGACCAGCTCCAAGGCGCCCCCCGCCCTTCCTCCGCCCCAGCCCCCTCTCCCGGGTCTCTTCCGTCACAGCCCCCAGCCGACTAAAGAAGTCTTCGGAACTCGATTTCTTCAAAGCGCCTTTGAAGCAGCGCTCCCAGCCAGAGGGCAGGAGATTTCGCACCTGGGCGGGGGCGGGAGTGGCGTCAGGGTGGGGAGAGGGGTCATAACCCGAGCCCGCCCAGGGTCGCCGGTCCCCTCCCAGCCGTAGCAGCGCCTCCTGCGGCCCGCGCGGTGGACCGTCCGACGCGCGGCGCAGCTGGGAGCCGGGCCCAGGTTGGGGGAAGAGGCCTGTGCGCCCCCTCGGCCCAGCGGGGTAACCTTGGGGGGCGGGGGCCGCACAAAGCCCTATTGTGGCTCGGGGATGGCTGCCACAGAGTGGCTTTTGTTCCTCTGCTAACTCCGTGGCGGGCACAACTGATTGCAGGCCCGGGGCAGGGGGCGGGTGACGTGCCAGGCCGCGTCCGCCCGCCGGGAGCCGCACCACCGCCGGACTGGGGCCGCGCAGCAGCCCGCACTGCAACCGCGGTGCCCGCGCTCGGGTCGCGTCACTGCACTGACCAGGGTCGGTGGGTAGAAACCAGTGGGTCTTCCCAACTCTGCAGAAAGCACTGCACGCCCAAAAACTGAACACGGCTGGAGGATTTGACCGATAAACAATTTTGTGTTTTGTTTTGAGACGGAGTCTCGCTCTGCCACCCACTCTAGAATGCAGTGGTGCGATCTCTGCTCACTGCAATCTCCGCCTCCTAGGTTCCAGCGATTCTCTTGTCTCAGCCTCCCAAGTAGCTGGGACTATGGGCGCCTGCCATTACGCCCGGCTAATGTTTGTATTTTTAGTAGAGATGGGGATTTCACCATGTTGGCCAGGATGGTCTCGAACTACTGACTCAAGTGATCTGCCCGTCTCGGCCTCCCAAAGTGTTGGGATTACAGGTGTGAGCCACCGCGCCCGCCGATAAACTAACCGCGAGCATAGTAAGCAAACATGCGCAATAGAATATTCGCCCATGGGTAGTCCCCAATTTGCCAAAGAAAAAAATCTTTGAACCACTCTTCCTCTTCTCCTTTTCTCACCAGGACAAAATTTCAAATCCAACTTTTATTTATTAAATTAAAAAAAAAAAAGAAAGGTTCCACAAAGGGCATGATCCCTTCCTTTCCACAATGTTCTCTCCCCAAGCTCCAGCGACTTTAACCCTTTAACTTGGGGCCTTGAGACAGCAGGGGACAGAAAAGGAGGATCCAAAGTTACAGGAAAGGCACTAAGCGGCTTTAAAAGTCACTGGAGGTGGAGGTGGGAGCATCGGAAGTACCAGCGTGGGGGCATGTGGGTGCACTCCCAGATCAGCTCGGGAGCCTCTGTCCTCCTAGCTCTGTAAGTTCTTCTTTCTCAGGGCTTCTAGGCACCAGGTCTAGCACAGTGCCTTGCACAGAGTAGGCACTCAATAAATACTTGATTTATTTGAATTTGATCCCAGAGAAAGCCTTCCCCACCCATTCTTCAGGAGGTGCACCTCCAAACCAATGTCCTCCTGTTAGATGGACTTCCCCAAAGAGCACGTCTAAGATGGCAGCTGCAAACCTCCATAACCATGGCAACAGGGGATTGACCTGATGGGGTCATGGTGTCTAAGGGGAGGGGCAGTGGAAGAACCTGCTCTGGGGTCAAGGGAGCTGGGATACATTCCAGTCCTTCTCCCCTCCATAGGACTTGAGGTTTCACAGCTTCTGGCTGGGGCTGGGGATATTAAGTATCCCCTAATCAAGAAATACCCCATCAACTCTTTAGCAGAGATCTAGCTAACCCAATGTGTAGAGACTTCATTAAAAGAGAAACCCCATCAACTGAGATCCTGATGATAGACATTCTATTAACAAGACCTTCTCCACTAACATTTTGTCTATACAGAGATGCATTTGGCTAGAATTTTCTGGCAGAAATGGATCCGCTTCCCTCCCCAGCTCACTCAACCTGACCCGTCATCATAACTTACATAAATAGAATTATTATTATTACTATTCATTACTCCTGGTACATAGGGGTTAAATATACAGGCCTGGGGGCAGCCTCCCTGACCCTGGGGTTACCCCGTCTTTGGGATCAGATCCCCACTGGTCTGCCCCCTTCTTGGCACCCTGCCTCTGGCCAGGTCACTAACCCCAATCCCCCTAACCATGATCCCTGATGAAGAGGCCACCAGGGGGCAATAAATTATCATCATTATCATTGTGATTGTAAAAAGGAAAAAAGGCTCTGGAGAATGGCAAGCAATGATGGGAGGTTGGGAAGACTGACTGGAGCCTGAAGGCTGAGGGACATCAGTAAATAAACTTGAGAAGCAGAAAGGGTACATACATGTCAAGGAGCTAGATGAAGAACTAGTATTGGGAGCCCAAATGGAAAGAAAATGAGTTGGCGTGGCAGGGCCAGAGTCTAGGAAGCTGGAGTGCAGGAATCAGGCACAAAGGGAGGGCATGAGATGAGAGTTTCCAGAAAGCCAGTCTCATGGTGAAGGGAGAAGGTGAGATGAGGAGGCATGCAAGGGGATACCCAGGCTCAGAATGGCCAGGAGGAAGACAGAGGGAGAGATCCCCAAAAGAGGCATGCGTCGGGTAAAGAGAGTGATTGTCAAGCAGTGGTCCAGAGAACCAAGAGAGACTGGCAGGCGAGCCCTGGGGTGGGAGGCCTTCCACCCAGCTCAGATCTCCAGCAAGTTGCTCTGCTCAGGGCTGCCTCCAGGGGCTTTCTCTGGGGTCGCTGGTGAGGCAGAAGGTCGGGGTGTCTGACTGGCCTCCTCTTCCCCAGTGTTGCGGCCCTCCCCTAGCTCCTTGGAGCCACTGGGAGGGGGACCTGGGCCTGGCTCGCCATGGGTGCGCTGGTGTTTGCTCAGGTGGTCGCTCCGGGTAAAGCGCTTGGAGCAGAGCAGGCAGGTGAATTTCTTCTCCCGGGTGTGAGTGCGCACGTGGCGCTCCAGCTCATCCGAACGAGTGAACCGCTTGCCACAGAAAAGCCAGTTGCAGACGAAGGGCCTCTCGCCTGTGTGCCAGCGCAAGTGGGCCTTCAGGTGTGAAGCCTTGCCATACACCTTGCCGCAGCCAGGGATGTGGCAACTGTGGATGGGCTTCTTCCGCAGCCCAGCCGCTGCTGCTCCCAGCCGCTCTAGCTCCTGGCAGTTGGGGCAGTCACAGGAGGAGCGCCCTGCCCCACTGCCCCCATATCCACCACTGCCCCCGGTGCTGGCGCCCCGTGGGGGTTTGGCTCCACCACTCCCCTCCAGCTGCCCGCTATTTCCCACTGCCTTGGGTTTATAGACGTCTTGGGGCAGGACATGCTGGGGCCCTGGTTGCAAGAGGTGGGGAGCTGGGTAGGGGGCTGGATTAAGGGGGGCAAAATCGGATGGGTAGGTGGGCAGCTGGGGATTCAGTGGAGGCTGAGCAGGGCCTGTGGGCAGTGTTCCTTGGAGCCCATCACCCTGGCCCTGCCCCCCACCTAGCCAGTTGCCTCCAGGGTGCATGTCCCACCAAGGAGTAGGAGCGTTGCCTGGGCCTGGTGAAATTCCTGCATGGATGCCTGCCTTGTACCAGGAACCATAGGGGTGTGTCATGTCCAGAGAGGTGTAGACACTGGGTAGGCAGTCAGAAGAGCTGTGCCCCTTGGGCACTAGTAGCCCGGGGTCCTGGGTGCCAGTGGGCCCAGGGAATGAATGGGAAAAGGGAGGGTAGTCATTGGCATAGCCTGAGGTGGGTGCTGGAGGACTGCCTGCAGGTGAGAGGAGCCCATTCGTGCTTGAAAAGGGGGCTGGATAAGCATCCCCCATGGTTTTGGGGGCTGAAAGGTCACTGCCCACAGAGTATGGCTTCTTTGTGCCTGCCTTGCCCAGTGTTGTTGAGTCCCGAAGAGGGCTGGAACCACCAAATTTGCTGCAGGCTGCCGTCAGCATGGCCAGGGGACTGGAGCCATAGTGAACTTCCTCCTGTGGAAAGAGGGATGCACTGCTTAGGGAGAGGGGAGGATAGGTGCAGAATGAAGGGCAGCATTTTAGGACTGAGACCTAGAGACATCCATAACAGAACAGAGGGGTCCGGGAAGAGTTGAAGAGGCTGGAGAATTACAGGTAAAAGAGGTTGGCCAGTAAAAACTGGACCTCAGGGCAGAGCTCACATGGAGTCATAGAAGGAGAACAGAGACTGAAGACTGCAGTCCAGTACCCGAACCTGGGAGGCAGTAGGCAGAGCTCATTCTGGAGTTACTAGGGGTGTCCAAGGGGCCTCCAAGGAACAGGAAGCTCTTTTCTTTTCTTTTTTGAGGTAGAGTCTTGTTGTTGTCGCCCACGCTGGAGTGCAATGGTGTGACGTTGGCTCACTGCAACCTCCACCTCCTGGGTTCAAGAGATTCTCCTGCCTCAGCCTCCTGAGTAGCCGGGACTACAGGCACATGCCACTGCGCCCAGCTAATTTTTTTGTATTTTTAGTAGAGACAGGGTTTCACCATGTTGGCCAGAATGGTCTCCGTCTTCTGATCTCATGCTCCACCTGCCTCGGCCTCCCAAAGTGCTGGGATTACAGGCGTGAGCCACCAAGCCCAGACTATTTTTTTTAATAAAAAGAAAAGAAGATCGGGCGTGGTGGCTCACACCTGTAATCCCAGCACTTTGAGAGGCTGAGGAGGGTGGCTCTCAAGGTCAGGAGTTCAAGACCAGCCTGACCAACATAGTGAAATCTCATCTCTACTGTAAATACAAAAAATTAGCCAGGTGTGGTGGCGGGTGCCTGTAATCTTGGCTACTCGGGAGGCTGAGGCAGGAGAATCACTTGAACCCTGGAATGCAGTGGCACAGTCTTGGCTTTGCCTCCCAGGTTCAAGTGATCCTCCTGCCTCAGCCTCCCACGTAGCTAGGATTACAGGTGCATGCCACCATGTTCAGCTATTTTGTATTTTTAGTAGAGACAGGGTTTTACCATGTTGGTCAGGCTGGTCTCAAACTCCTGACCTCAAGTGACCCACCTGCCTCGGCCTCCCAAAGTGCTAGGATTACAGGCATCAGCCACCATGCCCAGCCAAAAAACTTTTTTTTTTAGAGACAGAGTCTCACTCTGTCTCCCAAGCTGGAGTGCAGTAGCACCATCATAGCTCACTGTAGCCTCAAACTTCTTTCTGGGCTCAAGTGATCCTCCCACCTCAGCCTCCAGAGTAGTTAGGACTACAGGCACGTGCCAGGTGGCTCTTTTTATTTATTTTTATTTATTTATTTTTTTTTTTTGAGACAACGTCTTGCTCTGTCACCCAGACTGGAGTGCAGTAGCGCAATCTCGGCTCACTGCAACCTCCACCTCCCAGGTTCAAGCAAGTCTCCTGCCCCAGCCTCCCAAGTAGCTGGGATTACAGGCACCCGCCACCATTCCTGGCTAATTTTCATATTTTTAGTAGAGACAGGTTTTCACCATGTTGACCAGGCTGGTCTCGAACTCCTGACCTCGTGATCCGCCCACCTTTGCCTCCCAAAGTGCTGAGATTACAGGCCTGAGCCGATACATCAGTCCTTTTTTTTTTTTTTTTTTTTTTGAGAGAGAGTCTCGCTCTGTCTCCAAGCTGGAGTGCAGTGTCACGATCTCAACCCATTGCAACCTCCACTCCCGGGTTCACACAATTCTCCTGCCTCAGTCTCCTGAGTAGCAGGGACTACACGCACACACCACCACGCCCAGCTAATTTTTGTATTTTTAGTAGAGACAGGATTTCACCATGTTGACCAGGATGGTCTTGATCTATTGAGCTCATGATCCACCCCCTCCTCTGCCTCCCAAAGTGCTGGGATTACTGGCATGAACCACCGTGCCCAGCCTAACTCTTTTTAAATGGCTGTGGGAAGAACTGGTGAAAGAGACAGCAGCTAGCTGAGGTGAGAATTGGGGATCCTGACCCTTGGAAGTCAGTTTGGAGCAGAACGAGGCCATGGTCAGGGTCTTGAAGAGGAAAGATGGGGCTCAAAGAGCAGCATGGGGAGAAGGCCAAAGTATTAGAGGACTGTATTTGCTCCCATGCCTGATTTCCCAGCTTCATCCCATACCCCATATTTCATTTCCTGTCACTGCTTCAGCTCCTGACTAAGGCAGTGGCCTGGTCTCCCTGGGGTCCAATCCTCATGTCCTTGGTAAGGAATCTCTTGGCAGGGACTCAGGCTGGGGAGCAAGAGGAAGTGATGGTGGAGACACTGGGACATTGAGAGGGAACAGGGCTGCAGCCAAGCCAGAACTGTGGCTGAGACAAGAATGCCTTTCAAGCAGGCAGTGAGCACCTCCTGCTTTGTGGTGCCAGCTGGTACCCCTTTGAGAGGGCGAGAAGAACCCAAAGACATCATGCCCTTCCAAGGCAAGGAATTGGGGTGACTAACATACTGGCTCACAGCCACATTGCTCCATGCCTCAGCGTCCCCTAACACATAGTCCTTCTAGCACTGTGAATGAAGGAAGACGTGGCTGTAGTGCATGGGTGTCTTTTAGAAACGTAAAGTATCTTCTTAATGCCCACCGTGCTGCTGCTACTGGGCCAAATCACCCTCGGGAGCTCATGGTACCTCTCTTTGGGTGAGTCATCCAAGGAAGAAATGCTCTATAGCATCCCTGGCTGGCATAGACATTCATGTATTGCTGGGAATCCCACCAAAACAAATGCCCTCAAAATCTAACCCTATACAGTTATATGGGTTTCAAAGGGCTAGAAAAGCAGTTTTGAGGATTGGGGTCTTCATAAGCTGATATGCCTGTTGCTTTCCCAGTAAAGCGGAGAAGAGAACTCAAGAATCCAGGGTTCTCACACCTGCCTGGTAGCTCCTAGCATGTGGCATGTGTACAATGCCCATCCGAGAGGTGGGCCTGGGCCCTGGGGTTGCCATGAGGCGTGTGTGCAGCCCCTCCCGCGCTACACCCCCAAGTGCAAACCTGCTGCTCCTCCTGGGCAGTTACCTCTCTCTAAGGTCCTGTTGACTCCCAAACCGAGCCACCAAAAGCTTTCTCCAGTCTAACCACAGTGAACACCTATGGCTGCTTCTAGTCAGGGTTTCCCTGGAACCCCTGATCTTCCAAGCAGAGGGTGAGCTACAGCAGGGTAGCTGATGAGGAGGAGTCAAATCCTAGCAGAGAGAAGAGGTAGAAACATGAAGTTCAAAGGAGAGGGGCAGATACTCAGAGATATGGGGCACAAAGGACCTGTGTAGGGTGACAAATTGACATAAAATGCCCATAGCAACGGGGGAAGGAGGACTAGAGAGGAAAAATTGGCATTAAATGGCAGAAATAGGTGTAATTCCAGTGCTTTGGGAGGCCAAGTGGGGGAGGGTTGCTTGAGGCCAGGAGTTTGAGACCAGCCTGGGCAACATAATGAGATCCCCATCTCCATAACAAATGTAAAAATTAGCTGGGCTTGGTGGTGCACCCCTGTAGTCCAGGCTCCTCAGGAGGCTGAGATGGGAGGGTCACTTGAGCTCAGTAGTTAGAAGCTGCAGTGAGCTATGATTGCGCCACTGCACTCCAGCCTGGGCAACAGAGCAAGACCCTGTATCAAAAACAACAACAAAAAAGAGGCAGAAATAGGCAGGGACCTAAAAAAGCAGAAAGGTGAAAAGACACAAACTAAGAAGGAGGGATGCTGGAAAACAGACTGGGCTAGAAAAGCAAAGGAAAGCAGAGAGGAGAAGAAAAGGGGGAGGAGGAAGAAGAGAGGAGACTTCCTACCTAAGAGAAAACCACCATGGTGCTGGGCCCCAGAAAACCCCCAGACCAGGCCACTCCTCCCTCCTTCTCCCCCCTGACCGTCCCCTCTCCCTCTGCCCAGCCCGGCTCCGATGGTTTCCCTGCGGTCGGTTTATTTTTAAAAACGCCGACGCCGTCCCCCGCCCGGCCCTCACACTGTGGCCACAGGGGCCTCAGCCAAGCCCAGGGACCCCACCCAGCTGTGGGGAGGGAAGGAGGGGTGAAAGAAGGCAGCCAGCCCCAGGCCAACAGGAGACCCCAGCCCTGGGGAGTGGAGGCCCAGAGGGCCCTTAAGGGCAGGGAACGGGGAGGGAAGAACCAGACCCACTCAGAATGCTCTGGAGGCTATGGGCTGGGCACGTGGCTAAGTTTCACCACAGCCTCAGTTTCCTTCTCTTGCTGATTGGTCTCTCCTGGGAACTCAGGGAAAGAGTCCTGGTTAAGAGTTCTAAGTACGTGTCCCCATACCTGATCAAATGTGTTCCCTTTCCAGGGCCCAGCAGTCCCACCTTCCAGCTGTTCCCTCCTGACCTCCACCCACCACCCTTAAAAAAATAAAAACAAAACAAAAAAACAGACTTAAGGTATTGAAGTGGGACTGTTTGGAAAAAGAACAAGATAGGAGCTGTCCCAACTTTCCCACCCAGATGTGGAGTAGGGGAAGGGGACCCCTCCTCCCAGGGAACTGGTGGTGCAGTGCCCAGCCTGGCCTCCCAGTGGAAATCTCACTAGACATCTCAGGGCTGACTGGCCTTAGGTTCTGAGCAGCCAAGTTCCCATTTTCCAGTTCTCAACATTCTCAGCCTTCTCCCAAGTTCGTTAGTTCTCCCAGCTTCCCAGTTCTCCATTCCCACCTAGGGCTCCAACCAATTCTTCCTCCTTCCTGTTCTCCTGCATCTCACTTGGCCCAGGTGAGCCCCCTATCAAGCAGCAGCTGCTTCCCTCTCTGAACCCCAAGTTCTTCCCACTGCCAGAGAGCCTACCCATACCAGGCAGGGGGGTTCCTGGGGAGAGGGGGAGGAAGTTGAGGGCCCAGGTACCCAAAAACTAGGTGAGAGTGGTAGAGAGATGGGAAGGACTGGTGTGCCTGTGTCGTAGGCATCTCCAGCTCGCAGGAGTGAGGGGACGTGAGAGGCTAGCTTCCACGACACCCTCCTCTCACCATGCACTACCCCAATCCCATGTCTTTCCAGCAGGCCTCTGGGCCAGTCCCTCCCAAGCCACCAGCGCCACGTTGGCAATACTGGCATGATGCCCACGCCCACTGACACTGTCCCTGCCCTGGGTGGACCCAGGATTTCCATGCTTCTTATTCCTCAAGACCACAGTGTTTCAATGATGGCTCAAAATAGAGTCTGTTGGGGAGGTGGCAGGATGACAATCTGCCCCCATTGCAGCTGTGGGTAGAGTACAACATCCAGAGACCCCTGGCTGGATACAGAGTATGACAAGGGACATGGTGGCCATCTGGCTGGCTTGCATGCTACTCCCCAAACTCAGCCACAAACTCACTATCTCACAGCCTTCTGCACACGCCAATCCTCACCTGGACTCACAGCACTCAGATGGCCCAACTTTCTCTCTCTCTCTGTCTCTCTCTCTCTCTCACAGAGCCGGCAGCGGGCGGGCACACTCCACTGCACCCTAATGATTATACTCAGACCAATGAACACAGGTGTTAAAAGACTCCTGCCCCATCTCTCACACACACACTTCTCCTACAGGTTGAGTGAGTTGGCTTCCTGTTTGGCCCAGCACCCCTGGGCCTGAGTTAGGGCGCTGGGAAGAGAGATGTGGGACCCAAGAATAGGGAAGAGTCAAGGCTTTTGGGGAGGGCCCTCTGGCCCTAAGTTCCTGCAGAGAGACCCAGAAAGCAAGACAGAGATAGTGACAGAGGAACAGTGTCAGAGACCCAGAAGCAGGGAGGACTCTGGCCCTGAGTGGCTGTGAGCCCTCCCTTCCCAACTCCGTGGCTTGGGTCCCCCAGAAGCCCTGGTAGAGTCAGAAATTTCTCAAGACCCCAAACCCTGACCCCCACAGTACCCCAGTTCCCTTTGTCCCCACGCCAGAGGCAAGGGATGCAAGGGTCCCAGCCCAGAGGGGAAGTGGCCCAGTCCGCCCTGGAGCCTCCCACTCCCAAAATAGAGCTGAGTTTGTCTTTGGCTGAAAGCTAAATATTTGTGAGCCGGGCAAGCGGCCTCAGACCCCGTCCCTCCTCCTTGGTTCCCTCTCAGGCCTGGGCTCAGTTCCCCTGGTCAGCCCCCCACAGGCACAGGCTGGCCTCCTTTCTCTCACAGCCTTCCTCCTCGCCTCCACACACCAGCTCACGGGCCCAGCCCCCTCCCCACACAACAGGCAAGATCCTGCCTGGGCCACAAGTCCCAGGAGACAGGACCCCCAAAGAACTATACCCAGTTGCTGCTCTGTGCCCCCTCAGCCAGTCCTCTCTGCCTTCTATCTCTGCTGCCAGCTTATCTGTTCCCACCCCTCTCTCCTCAGTCCCCTCTCCCCCTCTTCCCCTCCTATCCCCATCCCTTTTCCACTCCTCACAGTCAGTGTGCTTAGCTGGGATACGTGTTCCTCCTTCTGACCTAATCCCCTCTCACCCTCTTTTCACTGCCCTCTGACCCCTGGCCCTCTTCTTCCCTCCCTTTTCTCCTGCCCCCTGCTTCCCCCTTCTTGGACCCCACTCCTCTCTCCACATCAGAAGGACCCCTGGAATTGACAGGCACCACAGCTACTATCTATGTGAGTTGCAGGAGGTGGGTGGGCAGGGACTAGGACTATTACGGTTGTGGCTGGTTTCCTGGGGGGAAGAGGGGACAGTTACCTCAAGCAGGGAGGACGCCATCCTGAGGCTGGGGAACGGGTCCCAAGGAGCCAGGCAGATGGAGAGAGCTGAGCCGTGGGGGGGGAGAGAGAGAGAAGGGAGAGGGAGGGAGAATGGGAGAATGAGAGAGAAGATATCTAAAGTTAGAAGGGACCGGGGTGGGGGGTGGGGGGCTGCTCTCTGTCTGTAGGGATCCACCCTCTAATTACAGCTTTCCCAGCGGAGAAGGCTCCGGATCCAATGAGGAGGGCGAGAGAGGGAGGCAGAGGGTCCAAATTTCCTGCTCCATTTGCTAAGCTCCCCAAAGAAGGGATCAGGGAGGGAGAGGAGAAAAAGGGGCGCCCATGGAAGGGGTGGGAGGCAGGAAAAGGGGAGAGCAACGACGGCCAGTTGTCAGGGCTTCGTCAGGGGCTGCAGAGGGGAGAGGTTAAAGGGATGGTGGACCCCGGTGTCCTACACGCGGCAGCAATCCCATAGGCATCTGTGGACACCCCTCCCAGCGCTCCCCAGTGTCATGTACCTGGGGGAACCTGGGGCTGGCTGTCCCGAGTCTTTCCTCTCTGGAGGTCTGGCAGGGAGACTGCAGGCAGCGGGTGGCCTGAGGGTGCTGGGAGGGATCGGCTGTCTCCCAGGCCAGCTCCACTCCCGTTCCCACTCAGGCTCCGGTCCTACGGTCCTACTCTGACTCCAGAGTCCTTGCTGCTGCTCGCTGGCTGCTGCTGCTGCTACTGCTGCTGCTGAGGCTGCTGCCGCCCGCCGCTGCTGAGGGAAGGAACAGGAGGGAAAAGGAACAAACCCCAAACCACTAATTAGAGATCCGGGGGGGGATGGGGGGTTGGGGACGACACTCACACAGAGAGACTGGAACGCACTGACACACACACTCGTGGCCAAACACAGGGGTGATGCGTGCACATGTACACACACAGTACCACTCACACGGGGCACAGCCACTATCATGAATGAACGCAGATGGACACACGCAAATGCACACGGTAACACGCTGGAGGCACACGCGCCACACCCGCCCCAGCTGACCGTGGAGAACTTGCTTCCCCAGTCACCCACCTGCCTCTAGATCAGGAGAGCAGTGTGTATGTGCCCAAGTGTGTGTGTTGTGTGAAGAGGGACGGGAGGTTCTGAGGTGGAGGCTTCTGCTGCCTAAACTTTTAGTGTCACTGAGGTAGGTTCCAGAGCAAGGCCTGGAGGAAGGGGTGAAGAGTTAGGGAAGGCTTGGTATTGGCTTGGGGGGGTCCCTCAGTTTTCCTCCCAGTGCCTCAGTTTCACTGTTTGGATACCTAGGCCTACCTCACCTTGTGGGGCAGAACCTGGATCTTCTGATGAAGAGAGAATTTAAGACAGGCAGGAGGCCAGGCACAGTGATTTATGCCTATAATCCCAGCACTTTGGGAGGCCAAGGCAGGTGGATCACCTGAGGTCAGGAGTTCGAGACCAGCCTGGCCAACATGGTGAAACACCATCTCTACTGAAAATACAAAAAAAAAATTATCCGGGTGTGGTGGTGTGTGCCTGTAATCCCAGCTACTCTGGAGGCTGAGGCAGGACAATCACGAACCTGGGAGGCAGAGGCTTCAGTAAGCCGAGATGGTGCCACTGCACCTAGCCTGGGTGACAGAGCAAGACTCCATCTCAAAAAAAAAAAAAGACAGGCAGGGGTGAGGGTGGCAGTGGAAGGTCATTGGGTCAACTCATTCATGCTGACACCTAGCCCCTTTGGATTATTTTCCCCAAAAAGAAATGCCCTAAACTTCATCATTCCTTGTCAGTTACCTGGGCCTCTCTTGGAGGCCATGAGTTTAATCTCCACCCTTTGGTGGACAGTTCTCCTGAGTGATCTGACTTTCCTGGGAACTCCCAGTTCCCTTTCTCATTGCCATGCATCAATTCCCTCTTCCAAAGAAAGATCTGAAGTTACAACTTAATAAGGACTTCCCAACTTTGACTTCCCATCAAAATAGGAAATAAGAGAAGAAAGGTCAGCCAGGTTGGGAGGGAAACCCAAAAAGTCTATTACCTGAAACCTGGGCCCTGGACCCCCAGGTGTTTATGGGAGAGAGAGGACTGGGCAGCCTAGTGGTGGAACTGACAGCTCTCCCACAGTGGGGCTTAGCCTGCCGGGGTTGTTTGGCAGCTTATTCCTTAACACACATCTCTCTCCCTCCCAGCTCTTCCTGTCAGAGGAATAAAGCCCTGTCCTTTCCACCCTCCTCACTCCTCAACACCATCCCCTCACTTTCTCGGAGTGCCCACTTCCTCGCTCCTTTAGCTCTCCCAGATCTCCAAAGAAAGGTCTGGGAGGTGACAGGAGCAGATGGAGGTCCAGGGAGGTTTGCACAGCAGTTTTGCCAACAGGCAGGCACGAATTTCAGGGTAGGACCCAGGAGTTCTGGATTCTAGCCCCACGATTTGATTTACCCCAAGGAACTCTGAGAACCCAAGGTTTAGGGGAAGGGTTAGGGAACCAGGTAGCTGACAAAGAGAAAGAAGCAAAAGAAGAAACAGAGCAAATGAAACAGTCCAAGAGAATCAGAAGAGATATCACTGGGTATAAGAAAGAGATAGGAAAGAGGAAAACAGAAGACCAGATGTGTGGCTTAAAAAAAAAAAAAAGAAAGATCAGGAAAAAAACTAAAAAGGTAAAGAAACAGGACCAGAGGAACAAAGATGGAGAGACAAAGGCTTGGGAAGGACAGGGAAAATAGCCTGAGGCATAGCCAGGTCCAGAGAAGGAGGAGGAGGAGGAGGAGGAGGAGGCTGCCAGGCAGGTGGGGAGGCGGGGATGGAATATAAATAGCGCATAATTGTGTCCGCTGATTACACGGGCCACCCCACCCGTCTGCCCGAGAGGAAGTGCCCGTGGTGGGGTGTCCCTGTGACCTCGCGGTCTCCCCCTGGTTGGGAGGAGTCTGAGACTGAGGTGCCAGTTGGATTTCTGGGGCCCCCAACTCAGATGTTGGGAAGGAGAAAATTTAGAGCAATTCCTGTATCACCAGCAGAAAAGCCTAAGACCAGTTTGATCAGGAAGGAAACTGAGGCAGAGGAGGACTCTAGAGAAGCTTCCCTTCTACCCTGTGACCCTCTAAAGAAGAGAGAGCAGGTGAGGAGGGGGTTGGGACTCAGATTAGATGAGAGAAGAAAGGAAGAGACCGAAGGGGAAAAGGAGGAAGGATGGAAAGATGAATGGACAGACAGGGTTGGGGAGAGGAGTTGGAAGGAAGGGTCACCTTCTCACTCCCCGTGTGGGCTTTAATCCCTAACCCTACCTGGGAAGGGGCAGACACATTCAAATCCTAAGAGTTCTAGGGAAAGAAAAAGGAGGAGCAGAGTCCCAGGAAGATGTGAGCCAGGGCCCCTGATGGATCAACAGAGGACAGCCCCTGGACACAGAGCCTGCCCCCCACCAGAGATCAGGGCCAAAGATAGGCAGAGGGGCTGCCTGAAGCCCCAGCTGCTGCCCTCAGGAGCCCCTGGGTTCTGACTTCTCCCACATCCTTTTTAAAGATAATCCTGCAGGCCAGCTGAGATGCTGGTGTTCCTGGGTCCAGCTCCCCAGTCTCCTTCCCAGTGCCCTGAGGGGCTGGGGGCAGCAATTAGAAATCTTAACCAAGGACTTACCTCCACCCTCTCAGTCCTCCCTCAGCCCAGCCTCCGAGGGGGTGGGGCAGCCCAAGCAGAGGCGCCATGTGGCAGGGGCGGGTAGAGGCTGCGGCTCTGGTCCTTCCAGTATAAACCCCCTAGGCATCTGGTTTCTATCCACCACCCCCCACCACCCTGGGGGCCCCTCAGCCTCCGCCCATGGCCACCCAGACACTGAACTCCAAGGGATGGATGCCCCAGAAGGAAGGGGTGGGATGATGCCTTTCTGATATCCCAATGCCAGGACTCGCTGAACCACAGGAACCACTCCCTTCTCGCCCTCCCCTAGGAGAATCAGGGTGGGCTTTCTAGGTTAGAGGGGGTTGAATCTGGAACTTGCCTCAGTTCTCCAAATGATTTTGGATCTTTTTGGAAAGATCAGTGGAGAGTGGGAGACCTGTACCCCCTACTCCCAAGGGATGCACCCTCTGTCATGCACACCATCGCCCTCTACCACTCTTCTAGGCTGGGCTGTCTCTAACAGCCTCATCCAAAGTGACTCCCAGCTCTTCATTGTCGCTGTTATAGAAGGTTTGACTACCCTAGAGAGAATCACCAGAGAATAGTGAGCAGAGCCCCTGAAATAGAGAGACTGACACACGCCCTAATGCATACCTGATGAGTGACACATTCAGATCTGCATACTTGCACACACACAAGGTGACACATAATTCATACACATTTGTACTATGCAGGCACCCATACTGACACACACTGATATATACATATACTCTACAGATAATGCTTACCCCAAGACACCCTAACCCCCAATCATAAAAATGCACACACCAGTATGTTTACATGCATACAGACTCATGGTCACCCAGAATACGTCCCACATGGACTCACAGATTCACATCAACACATGTATCTACACATGTGGCAAATGTCACACACATATACCCAGGGCTATTGTTACAACTCTACAGCTCTGGAGATCCCTGAGGTCTCCTAAAGGCCATTTGGGAACCCCTCTCCCTATAAGGATCTGGGGATAAGGGTGATATGGAGGCCACTGCCAGTCCTGCAAATTGCTGCCTCCAACTCCTACTAGTATAAGAAGCTCTGGTGTACCTTTAGGTCTGGTGCGTATGGGGAGTATTTGATCCAATACTCCCCACACACACCGGAATTCAGAGACCCAGATGGCCCCAGCAAACTCCCTGGCTCTGGGGAACCCCAGCATCCCTACCCCCACCCAGGCCCCTGCTGCTCTGCAGCCCCGCTGACTCATCTCTCCCTCTGTGGAGCTCCCCAACCACAGGGGCCTGGAAGAGAAGCTTGGAAAGTTGCGCTCATGTCCCGGGCCCCTGGTCTGGCCACTACCCCTGCATGCACCCAGCCCAGCCCTTGTCTCTAGTGGATACTCCAGCAACAGAGAACATAGAGGGGACAGGAAAGAAGAAGGCATCCAGAGACAGGGAAACAGAAAGACATGGGAGAGACAAAGCAGAAACAAATGGTGGGCCTACAGATAAGAGACCCTGAGGATCAGCTACCAGTCTGTTGGGTCCTCCAAGAATAATGGGGCTGATGACCAGGAAAGCTTGCTCCTTGGGTTGAAGGAACATCCACTCATGGCCTCAGGATTTACAGACTGCTGAGTGCCTTGACCCAGCATTTCTGACACGAGGCTCAGGGTACTTAGGGAAGAGGATCCAATTTTAGGAGGCAAAGCTGAGGACATGGGATAGAAGGGAAACTTTTAAGAGGCTAGCAACCTTTGTATAGGACAGCTTGGAAAAGGAGCTCCCCACCCCAACAAATATGTACACAAATTTGCAGGTACAGACAGACTGCAACTTCCCTCCCTCTCTCCTAGGTCTCCCCACCGCCTCTTCCAGCACTAGGGCTACAAGGGAGGACTTCTGGGACAGGCTCTGGCTCCCCTCTTCTCTGAACCTTAGGCTCCTTCATTGACATTTGAGCCCTGATATAATTTGGCAGCTTTAGGAGAGGCAGATCAGAATCAGAAACAAGTGCCATGATGGAAGCAGGAAGAAGAAATCTGGATGGCAGGGGACAAAGAGGAAAATGAAAGGAAGGGGAAGACTGAAGTCTGATTCTGAAAAAGGGGACCTGTCCTGGGTGGGCGTGTCTCACATGGGACAACACTGAATTAAGTAAGAACCTGGTCATCTCTAGAAAATGACCCTTTGGGCCAGGCGCAGTGGTTCATACCTGTAATCCCAGCACGTTGGGAGGCCGAGGCAGGTGGATCACGAGGTCAGGAGTTCAAGACCAGTCTGACCAATATGGGGAAACCCTGTCTCTACTAAAAATACAAAAATTAGCTGGGTGTGGTGGCTTGCACCTGTAATCCGAGCTACTTAGGAGGCTGAGGCAGAGAATCACTGGGACCCAAGAGGTGGAGGTTGCTAGGAGCCGAGATCGCTCCTTTGCATTCCAGCTCAGGGAAACAAGAGCAAAACTCTGTCTCAAAAAAAAAAAAAAAAAAAAAGGAAAATTACTCTTTGTAAAAATGATATCCTAGAATCTGATACATGAAATATTCTAATGTCTTTCACAGGAAGAATTTGGGGTGATGGAATTCTGATTACATCATCCCTAGGAGTAAGGCTGAGCAACCCAAGGGAATGGTCCTTCAAAATCCTACATACAGGCTGGGTGCGATGTCTCGGGCCTGTAATCCCAGCACTTTGGGAGGCCGAGGTAGGCATATCAGCTGAGGTCAGGAAGTTCGAGGCCAGCCTGGCCAACATGGCAAAACCCTCTCTCTACTAAAAATACAAAAATTAGCAGAGTGTGCTGGTACACGCCTGTAATCCCTGCTACTCGGGAGGATGAGGTAGGAGAATCACTTGAACCCGGGAAGCAGAGGTCGTGAGCTGAGAATGAGCCACTGCACTCCAGCGTGGGAGACAACAAGACTCCATCTCAAAAAAAAAAAATCCTAAATACACATCTCTCCCCATTTTCTCTGACCTGCTGTGTTCTTGGTAGCACAGATTTTTGAGATGTGGAATGAACCTAGAGAACATTCTTTCATTCAACAAATGTTCAGAAAGCACCTATTGTGTGCCAAGCACACTGGGCTAGACTTGGGCATGCAACAACAAACATCCCTTTACCTCACAAACTAACCAGCATCTAACAAAAGAGTAGGAAGTATTTTTTTATTTTGAGATGGGGTATTGCTCTGTCACCCAGGCTGGAGTGCAGTGGTTCAATCTCAGCTCACTGCAACCTCCACCACCCAGGTTCAAGTGATTACTGCCTCAGCCTCCTGAGTAGCTGAGATTACAGGCGTGCGCCACCACACCCAGCTAATTGTTTTGTTTTGTTTTGTTTTGTTTTTTGAGACAGAGTCTCGTTCTGTCACCAGGCTGGAGTGCAGTGGCACTATCTCGGCTCACTGCAACCTCCGTCTCCCGGGTTCAAGCAATTCTCCTGCCTCAGCCTCCCGAGTAGCTGGGACTACAGGCGCATGCCACCACGCCCAGCTAATTTTTCTATTTTTAGTAGAGACGGGGTTTCACCATGTTGGCCAGGATGGGCTCGATCTCTTGACCTTGTGATCCGCCCGCCTCGGCCTCCCAAAGTGCTGGGGTTATAGGTGTGAACCACCGCACCCAGCCTGTTTTGTATTTTTAGTACAGATGGAGTTTCACCTTGTTAACCAGGATGGTCTCCACTTCCTGACCTCATGATCCGCCCTCCTTGGCCTCCCAAAGTGCTGGGATTACAGGTATGAGCCACTGTGCCCAGCCTAGAAGTATCTTGATGGCATAAGGACAAAAGGGTAAATCTAAGCCAGTGTTGGGGGGAGTTGAAGAAGGCTTCCTGGAAGAAAGGATGACTAAATAAAGAAACCGAAGGACGAATAAGAGTTATCAAGTAAAAAAAGGAAGAGTGGACCCCGCAAAGTGGCTCATGCCTGTAATCCTAGCACTTTGGGAGGCTGAGATTGGTGGATCACTTGAGTCCAGTAGTTCAAGACCAGCCTGAGCGACATGGCAAAACCCTGTCTCTACAAAAAAATACAAAAAAATACAAAAAAAAAATTAGCCCAGGTGACAGAATGAGACCTCATCTAAAAAAAAAAAAAGGAAGGGAAGAGTATATGCAAAGACTCAGAGGTATGAGGGATTGACAACTTTTGAGATGCTGAAAATTGAGTATGAGTGCAACACAGAGTGGAGGCTGATGGAGAAGATCTAATCAGCTATGCAAGGGACCAGACTTGATCCAAAGGCAACATACGAGAATACCTGTGTATTAGAAAAACGACTGACTTCAGAGAGGAGAATGAAATACGGAGCCAGGCAGTTCTGGGTAAATCAGCCATTTACAATGGTGCAAGCATGGGTGAGCTATTTAACCTCTGATGCCTAAGATTCCTCTTCTGTTGAAAGGGGCAGCATAATTTGGTAATCTCCCACTGTTGTTAAGGATTAGCAATAATACATGTAGAGTTCTTAGCACAGGGTCTGGCACTTAGTAGTTGCTCCATAAATGGTGCCTATCAATATTGTCACAGTTGGGAGGTGGGTAAAATTGGAGGCAAGGAAACAATCCGTTGTAGCAGTCCAAGCAAGATGTGGGAAGGTGTGGCCTGCAGCAGCAGTAGGGATGAGCAGAAGTCAGTGGAGGGGGACCGTGGCTCACACCAGCACTTTGAGAGGCCAAGGAGAGCGGATCACTTGAGGTCAGGAGTTTGAGACCAGCCTGGCCAACATGGGTGAAACCCCTTCTCTACTAAAAATAAAAAATTGGCTGTGCATGTGACACATGCCTGTAATCCCAGCTACTTGGGAGGCTGAGACATGAGAATCGCTTGAGCCTGGGAGGCAGAGGTTGCAGTGAGCCAAGATCACGCCACTTCAGCCTGTCTCAAAAAAAAAAAAAAAAAAAAAGTCAATGGAGGGGTGATATTGAGGATGTGAAGTAGACAGGACTAGTGCCCAGTTGGATGTGAAGGGTGAGTAGTCATGCATGACTTCCCTTGATCTGTGTGTTGACGTGTGCACTTGCACACAGGACATGCAGGCATTTTAAAGGTATCTATTCAGTTCTGAGAATGGCTCTTGACAGTTGCTGGATCTGGCCAACAGAGTGAAGGGCCAGGGCAATATCTGAGGACCTGGCCCACAGCCTCCCAGAAGGACCCCTGCCTTGGCCCTCTGCCCCAATTCCTCCTGAACTATTTCCTTTCCCCCTTTTCACCCATTTCTGCCTCCCCACCTTCCATCACCTCCCCTACATAGGAACCCGCTGTAACTTCTAAGCCTATCTAGGCCTAGTCTTTCCCACCTGTTTTTCCACTGCCTCAGTTAATGAGGGTCCTTGGGACTCAGGTACCAACATTACCACCTCCTCCCCGCACAGCCTCAATGGGACGCACCCCTCTGGATTTCTTTTCTTTCTTTCTTTCTTTTTTTTTTTTTTTGAGACGGAGTTTTGCTCTTGTTGCCCAGCTGGAGTGCAATGGCATGATCTTGGCTGGCCGCAACCTCCGCCTCCCGGGTTCAAGCGATTCTCCGGCCTCAGCCTCCCGAGTACCTGGAATTACAGGCATGTGCCACCATGCCCAGCTAATTTTGTATTTTTAGTAGAAACAGGGTTTCTCCATGTTGGTCAGGCTGGTCTCGAACTCCTGACCTCAGGTGATCCACCCGTCTCGGCCTCCCAAAGTGCTGGGATTACAGCTGTGAGCCACTTCCCTGGCCCCTCCTCTAGATTTCAAAGCACTGTTCAACGCCCTCCATCCACCCGCACCCCGCGTGGTGGTGTGAGGCAAAAAGCACAGTTGACGCTGAGGCAGGATTGGGGGGGTCTCAGCCCCCACCTACAGCTGTTAGGGAGATAGGCACCCTCAGACGAACAGGGCAGGTCGTGAGCTGGAGGCTGCTGGGAGGTCTCGCGGCCTAGGCCGGGCTCAGGGCCGCCGGGGAATCTCGCCTCCCTCCCGTGCCTCAGTGTCCCCGCGCAGCCGAGGGGCGGGCGGCCGGGGGGCGGGGCGCGGGCGGGGCCGGCAGGGCCAGGCGCCCGGGCAGGAGGCAGCTGCATATCTGCGGTCCCGACCACAATTGCTGGGAGTCGCGTCCCGGAGACTGGCGGCGCTGACTCTGCCCGCTGCGGCCGCCGCGCCGATTAGAGCCCGAGAGGGAGCGCCAGCTCGGGGGAGGGGGCGGCGGCGGGGGAGCGCCGGATGCCCCTTCGCCTCCGCCCAGCCAGCGCCCCCCGCTGCCCAGCCCAGTCCTTTCTCAGCCGCCCGAACTTAGGACAGGAGTCCTGCCTCCTCGGCCGTAGCTTTCTCGAGGCTGCGACCCAGCTTCTTCCTCCAGATCCTGCAGTGTCCGAGGTCCCAACGGTGCTAACATCCCGTTGACCCCAGGCTGCCAGTCTCTCATGCCCTTCCTCTTCCCTATCACCCCAGAGTCGGGTCTCAGGGCTCGGGGTCTCAGGGCTCCACAGAGAGGAGTCGGGGTCTCAGGGCTCCACACTTATCCTCCGTTCCCCAACGCACTCTCTAGGCAAAAGCCGTTCCAAGCGAAGAAGGGGTCAGAGAGGCAGAGGACAGACTTTCCAGGGCCAGAGCACCCCCTGCTGGCTGGCCCGAAGCCTCTGCCCCTCCCCCTCCAGCTGTGACCTCCAGCTGTGGTGGCTGGGAAGAGCTGGCCTCTTTGATCTAGGAGCGTGGCAACCCCCTCCAGGCGCCCCATTAACCTCCATTATCCCAATTAGGCAGCCCTCCCAGTCCTGGATCCAGGCTTCAAAGCCCCCTCAGTTGGGAGAAAAAGGAGCTGAATCCTACACCCTCTACCTCCTCACCAAGCCACACCACTTTCAGACAAGACCCAGGTGCTCTGGTCTCCAGCTTGTGTACATGACAGCAGGGCCAGAAGAGGGACTCTCAGAGGCCATCCTCATCCCAATCCTGAAACTTTATTAAAAAGAGAAGCAGATAGGAAAGGGGACCCTCTTTTGCTGGCCTTCCATTTGCCTGCATTCAATTATTTTGGTAGCAGCATCCAGGTTCGTGGCTGACCTGAGCTTCCCATCAACTTATCCAGCTTTATCCTGTGGAGAGGGGAGCCAAGAGCCAACCCACTCCTCCCTTAGTCCTATCTCAACACTCCCTTCCTCCCTCCCTCCTAGAACAATTTCCGCTGGGGGAGCCAGAGCAGGGCCCAGCACAGTGGCTGCTTCCTGGAACATTTTCCTGTATCCGAAACCGCGGCTCCCTCCCCAGGGACCGGCTGATCAAGGCCAGATGGGAGCAGGAATGGGGGAGGAGGAGAGGGAGCCAGGCTCTCACCATCACCCCCTCCCAACACATATGCACACCACGGGAACCCCTGCCCTGACACACAGAGGCTGACACAGACACATAGCACATGCCACAGTCACACATCCATGGGCATCCATGGCGGCACATGAACCACAGAGGCCAGGTCTTAGAAAAAGATATACAAAGTTAACACACCCATGGATGATCACACTCTCTCTCCACCTGGCTCTTTAAAATATCCTTGGACCCTGGGCCTTCCTTGCCAGATAAGGAGACCTTAGGAATCCAAGAACACTAGCTCAGGACAGCACGAAGACCTCAGTTAACAGAAGAGACAGAGACATCTAAAGTGCCCTGCCAGACAACACCCACCATCCCATTCCACTTCTAGATGGTGCTCAGGCCTGCCTAGCCCATCTCTCCAGGATCCTGGGATCTGGGGTAGAGGAAGGCTGTGGGGGCGTCTTCTCAAGTATTACCTTCAGAACACTTTCTGGTTGCCTCCAGATTCTTGGAGAAGATGCATAGGATGTCTAGTGGGCTCACTCATGGCAGCCAAGGGACAAAGAAAGGGAAGAATGTGTGCAGCTGCAGGGAGCTCTGGGAGCCTGGAGGAGGAACACCAGAGTAACTCCTGGGGACAGAGAGGGAGCCTAGGGATTTTGTGGCCTTAATGGTGACATCCTGCCCCCACCACTGCTCCTCCTGATCTCTTCTATCTCAGCCCTGGTGATTGAGAAGAGAGCGGGGACTGCGCCCCCAGCTCAGCCTATTCTTCAACCAATTATCTTCTGCCCATCACATTGCCAGTACAAGACCCTAATTTTTTTTTTTTTTTTTTGAGACAAGGTCTTGCTCTGTCACTCAGGCTGGAGTGCAGTGGTGCGATCTCAGCTCACTGAAACCTTCGCCTCCTGGGTTCAAGCTCCTTAGTACCTGGGACTACAGGCATGCGGGACCACTCCTGGCTAATTTTTGTATTTTTAGTAGAGATGGGGTTTCACTATGTTGGCCAGGCTGATCTTGAACTCCTGAACTCAGGTGATCCACCCGCCTCAGCCTCCCAAAGTGCTGGGATTATAGGGATTAGCCACCACACCCAGCCCCAGTGACGTAATTTTTACATCCCACATTTGTCTTTTGCTGAATGGAAAGGGCACAGATTTGTGCATGAACACAATATGGGACAGAGCTATGGAAAAGCTGCGGATAGAGATACATAGTCTTCTGTTTCCTGGAACATATCACTGGTTTAGGGAAATATTTGAAATTGGAAAGTTCCAGAAAATCTGGGATGCAGGGTTACCATAAAGGGATGAGGGACTGACTACATAATCATAAGGGTCAAAAGTCCTGTGCTCTTTCTTTAGTTTTGTGGGCCAGTTAGAAAATATATCCTCCTTTCCCAAGCTCACCTGGGGAGGCAATATCTCAAGCCATCTTCACTCACATGTTTAATGATTTGCCTCTAACTATCCAGAAGTCATTTTATTTATTTATTTATTTATTTATTTATTTATATTTTTGTAGAGACAGGCCTCCCTATGTTCTCCAGCTGGTCTTGAACTCCTGGGCTCAAGCTATCCTCCCACCTCAGCCTCCCAAAGTGCTGAGATTGCAAGCATAACCCACCATGCCTTGCCCAGAAGTCCTTTATGTGGTATAACCATCATCTTCTATCTTCCTTTTAGCTTGTAACTTTTTGCTCTAGCTCCAGTACAAAAGACTAGTCATCAGTTTGGTAGTCAATGACATTTATTGAGTGGCCCCTTGGGTGAAATACTATAGAGAAAATGCTGCATACAACCCTTGGTCCTTGCTCTTTGGGAGTTTAGCAGTGTGGTCAGGGAAAAAAAGATGCAGGAAAAAACTAGGGGCCAGGAACGATGGCTCACAAGTGTAATCCTAGCACTTTGGAAGGCCGAGGCAGGCAGATTACCTGAGACCAGGAATTTGAGACCATCCTGGCCAACATGGTGAAACCCCGTCCCTACTAAAAATACAAAATAGCCAGGCGCGGTGGCTTACACCTGTAATCCCAGCACTTTGGGAGGCCAAGGCGGATGGATCACGAGGTCAGGAGTTCAAGACTCAGCCTGGCCAAGATGATGAAACCCCGTCTCTACTAAAAATACAGAAATTAGCTGGGCATGGTGGCACGTGCCTATAGTCCCAGCTACTCGGGAGACTGAGGCAGGAGAAATGCTTGAACCCAGGAGGCGGAGGTTGCAGTGAGCTGAGATCGCACCACTGCACTCCAGCCTGGCACCTGGCGACAGAGCAAGACTCTGTCTCAAAAAAAAAAAAAAATACAGAAATTAACCAGGCGTGGTGGTGGGCGCCTGTAATCCCAGATACTTGGAAGCCTGAGACAGACAATTGCTTGAACCCGAGAGGTGGAGGTTGCAGTGAGCGAGATTGCACCACTGTACTCCAGCCTGGGAGACAGAGCAAGACTCTGTCTCAAAAAAAATAAGAAGAAGAAGAAGAAAAGGCTGGGCGCATTGGCTCATGCCTATAATCCCAGCCCTTTTTGAGGCCGAGGCTGGAGGATCACCTGAGGTCAGGAGTTCGAGACCATCCTGACCAACATAGTGAAATACGTCTCTACTAAAAATACAAAAATTAGCTGGGCACACTGGTGGGTGCCTGTAATCCCAACTACTTGGGAGGCTGAGGCAGGAGAATCGCTTGAACCTGGGAGGCAGAGGTTGCTGTGAGCCGAGATCGCGCCATTGCACTCCAGCTTGGGTGACAGAGGGAGACTCCATCTCAGAAAAAGGAAAAAGAAGAAAGGAGGAAGAAGGAAGAAAAGAAAAAGAAAGAGGAGGAGGAGGAGAAGAGGAGGAAGAAGGAGAAGAAGAAATAATTGGCTAAAAAAAAAAAAAAGAAATAATTGGCTATGTCTAATTGAAAACCACTGGTCTCCGTGATCTCTAAGGTCCCTTTTGATTTGCATCAGGAATGAATGGGTCTTTAATGATGGAATTAGTTAATAAAGAACACATTAGGCCGAGCGTGGTAGCTCATGCCTGTAATTCCATCGCTTTAGGAGACTGAAGCTGGTGAATCACCTGAGGTCAGGAGTTCCAGACCAGCCTGGCCAGCATAGTGAAACTCTGTCTCTATTAAAAATATAAAAATTATCCAGGCATGGTAGCATGCACCTGTAGTCCCAGCTACTCAAGAGATTCAGGCAGGAAAATCACTTGAACCCAAGAGGTGAAGGTTGCAGTGAGCCAAGATTGCACCACTGCACACCACCCTGGGTGACAGAGCGAGACTCTGTCTTAAAAAATAAAAACAGGCTGGGCACAGTGGCTCACACCTGTAATCCCAACACTTTGAGAGGCCAAGGCAGGCAGATCACCTGAGGTCAGGAGTTCAAGACCAGCCTGGTCAACATGGCAAAATTCTGTCTCTACTAAAAATACAAAAATTAGCCGGGCATGGTAGCAGGCGCCTGTAATCTACTCAGCTACTCAAAAGGCTGAGGCAGAAGAATCTCTTGAACCCCAGAGGCAGAAGTTGCGGGCAGAGGCTCACACCACTGCACTCCAGACCGGGGGATAGAGCGAGACTCTGTTTCCAAAAACTAAAACTAAATAAATAAAAGAAATATCACATCATCAATTCAATGGATGCTAAGAAGACATCTGACAAAAGTCAAGATGGCTATTCTTAATGAAACTTATTTGAAAAAAACACTATTCAGCAAATGATAAGAGATTACCATTTTAGGATCCTTCTTTGGAGCTGAAATGTGTTCTCTTTTTTTTTTTTTATTTTTCTTTCTTTTTTTTTGATACGGAGTTTCCCTCTGTCACCCAGACTGGAGTGCAATGGTGTGATCTCAGCTCACAGCAACCTCCAGCATCCCCGGTTCAAGTGATTCTCCTGCCTCAGCCTCCTGAGTAGCTGGGATTATAAGCATGTGCCACCATACCCAGATAATTTTGTATTTTTAGTAGAAACGAGGTTTCTCTATTTTGGTCAGGCTGGTCTCAAACTCCCAACCTCAGGTGATTCACCTGCCTCGGCTTCCCAAAACACTGGGATTAGAGGTGTGAGTCACAGTGCCCAGCCTGAAATGTGTTTTCTTACAGTTGGTGGGAGCAAAGGATAAGAGGGTGGGTAGGGGCCTGATTCTTTTTTTTTTTTGAAACGGAGTCTCCCTCTGTCGCCCAAGATGGAATGCTGTGACACAATCACGGCTCACTGCAACCTCTGCCTCCCGAGTTCAAGTGATTGTCCTGCCTCAGCCTCCCAAGTAACTGGGGTTATAGGCATGAGCCACCATGCCAGGCTATGTGCCACCACGCCAGGCTAATTTTTGGATTTTCAGTAGAGACAGAGCTTCACCATGTTGACCAGGCTGGTCTCAAACTCCTGACCTCAAGTGATCCGCCCGCCTCGGCCTCCCAAAGCGCTGGGATTACAGGCGTGAGCCACCGCACCGGGACAGTTTTTCGTATTGTTTTTGTCTTGAACCCCTCATGGTAGAGACGTGCACCGCAATCTTTTTAGAGCTTAGGATCTTTAAGGGTCCTAACTCTATCCAATTCAGCATATTGGAATAACAGGAATGTCAAGGCGTGCGAAGGGATTCCAGAAAAAAGAAAACCCTCCCTCAGGGGAAAGGGCAGTGTGCAAAAGAGCTTCTACGCTTTTCTAGACGACAAGACCGTCCCTAGGATCCACTGCCCTGGAGAATAAGGAAAGCTTATTCCTACCACCAGGCGGCAGCAGTGAGCCTCCCAACACCACCTATCGCCGACTGCTTGGGGCTCATGGCTGGAAGCAGACTGTTGGCACCTTTTTTGCAGGGGAAAGTGGCAGAGTTGTCAGCGGTTGAGGCAAGGGCTGAGGTGGGAAAAAGTCTCAGAGTTATGATACTTATAATACTTATTCTATCGTTCCCTATAGTCTTGGCACGGAGAGGGCAAGCACAAGGTATCAGAGTTCTGCAAGTGCTGGTCTATTTTCTGCCCCACCAGCCTGTCTACCTGCCTTTCACAGACATTTCCTAAACATTTACTGTGTGCCAGGTATGTACTAGAAGTGTACAATGTAGCATTTAAGAAGAAGTGTCCGATCTCGTGGAAGAGACCTTGGTTAACACAACACTACACTTGTATGATGCTGAGAGGTAGTTTGAGTAGTGGTTAAGTACACTGCCTTGGAAGTCAGAGTAGGGTGTGAATTAAAGTACCAACACTTGCTAGCTGCACCATCTATCTGAGCCTCAGTCTCCTTGTGTATAAAATGGGGTAGACAACCTTCATGATACATAAAAATTCACTACCTGGCCAGGCGTGGTGGCTCACGCCTGTAATCCAAGCACTTTGGAGGCCAAGGCGGGCGGATCACCTGAGGTTGGGAGTTCAAGACCAGCCTGACCAACATGGTGAAACCACATCTTTAAAAAAAAAAAAAATTCACTGCCTAAGGAGAAATACATAAAAGTCATTCCCTGCCACATGGTAGTTACTATAAATGCTGATGCTGGGGGAGCAGTCCCCAGCTCCATCTTGAGGAGACTCCCCAGAGAAGGGAACCACTGTGTAGAACTGTGAAGGATGAGACCGGGCACAATGGCTCACGCCTGTAATCTCAGCACTTTGGGAGGCCGAGACAGCCAGATTACCTGAGGACAGGAGTTCGAGATCAGCCTGACCAACATAGTAAAACCCCATTTCTATGAAAAATATAAAATTAGCTGGGCGTGGTGGCACATGCCTGTAATCCCAGCTACTCGGGAGACTGAGGCAGGAGAATCGCTTGACTGGGAGGCAGAGGTTGCAGTGAGCTAAGATCGCGCCATTGCACTCCAACCTGGGCAACAAGAGCGAAACTCCGTCTCAAAAAAAAAAAAGAAGAATTGTGAAGGATGAATGGCAGATGTATATGGTATGCTGGGGAAAAGGCAGTGTGGTAGGGGAAGGTAGGCCAGGAGGAGTAAGACAGATGAACTATGGAAAACATAAATGTACACGCCCTGCTTCACCAGCACAGGAACAGGACAGGCCCAGCTTCTCACAGTGGAGGCTGGCTGGAATGGTCTGGATTCTCTCCACAGATCAACATGAATTTGGTGAGCACCTGTTAGGAACTTCTTTTTTTTTTTTTATTTTTTATTTTATTTCATTTATTTATTTATTTATTTATTTATTTATTTTGAGACGAAGTTTCGCTCTTGTTACCCAGGCTGGAGTGCAATGGCGCGATTTCGGCTCACTGCAACCTCTGCCTCCTGGGTTCAGGCAATTCTCCTGCCTCAGCCTCCTGAGTAGCTGGGATTACAGGCACGCGCCACCATGCCCAGCTAATTTTTTGTATTTTTAGTAGAGACGGGGTTTCACCATGTTGACCAGGATGGTCTCGATCTCTTGACCTTGTGATCCACCCGCCTCGGCCTCCCAAAGTGCTGGGATTATAGGCTTGAGCCACCGCGCCCGGCCAGGAACTTCTTTCAAGCATTATAAGAGTTGGTTGGCCGCTGTGGCTCATGCTTGTAGTTCCAGCATTTTTGGGAGGCTGAGGCAGGTGGATTACCTGTGGTCAGGAGTTTGAGACCAGCCTGGCCAAAATGGTGAAACCCCATCTTTACTAAAAATACAAAATTAGCCAGGTGTAGGGTCATGTGCCTGTAATCCCAGCTACTCAGGAGGCTAAGGCAGGAGAATTGCTTGAACCCAGGAGGCAGAGGTTGCAGTGAGCTGAGATCACACCACTGCACTCCAGCCTGGGGAACAGAGCAAGACTCTGTGTCAAAAAAGAAAAAAAAAAAAAGAGTTATAAGAGTTAATGATGATAAATAAAGAGCTGGGAGCTAAGCACAGTGGTGCACACCTATAGTCCCACCTACTTTGGAGGCAGAGGCAGGGGGATACCTTAAGCCCAGGAGTTCAAGGCTGCAGTGAGCTACTATCATGCCATTGCACTCCAGCCTGGGTGACAGAGCCAGATGGATGGAAGGGAGGGAGGGAGGGAGGGAGAGAGCAGAAAGGAAGGAAGGAGGAAAAGTAAGGAGGGAGGAGGAAAGGAAGGAAAAGAAAAGAAAGAAGGAGGCCAGGTGCTGTGGCTCACACCTGGAATCCCAACACTTTGGGAGGCCAAGGCGGGCATATCATGAGGTCAGGAGTTGGAGACCAGCCTGACCAATATGGAGAAACCCCATCTCTACTGAAAATACAAAAATTAGCCAGGTGCGGTAGCACACACATGCAATCCCATCTACTTGGGAGGCTGAGGCAGGAGAAACACTTGAACCTGGAAGGCAGAGGTTGCAGTGAACTGAGATCGAGCCACTGCACTCCAGCCTGGGTGATAGAGAGAGACTATGACTCAAAAAAAAAAAAGGGCTGTATATGCTGGCGCATGCCTACAGTGCTGCAGGAGGATAGCTGGGGTCCAGTTTGAGCCTAGTTCAAGATCAGCAACATGGTGACATGGTGAGGCTGAGACCCTTTTTTGTTTTATTTTTTTGACACAGAGTTTCACTCTTGTTGTCCAGGCTGCCTGGAGTGCAATGGTATGATCTCAGCTCACTGCAACTTCTGCCTCCTGGGTTCAAGTGATTCTCCTGCCTCAGCCTCCCAAGTAGCTGGAATTACAGGTGCATGCCACAACACCTGGCTAATTTTGTATTTTTAGTAAAGACCTGGTTTCTCCTTGTTGGTCAGGCTGGTCTTGAACTCCTGACCACCCATCTGGGCCTCCCAAAGTGCTGGGATTACAAGCGTGAGCCACCACCCCCTGCTGGAGACGCTTTTTTTTTTTTGAGATGGGGTCTCATTCTGTCACTGAGGGTGGAGTACAGTGGCACAATCTTGACTCATTGCAACCTCTGCCTTTCCAGGCTCAAACAGTCCTCTTACCTCAGCCTCTTGAGTAGCTGAGACCACAGGTACAAACCACCACATACAGCTAATTTTTTTTGGATTTTTGTTAGAGACGGGATTTCGCCATGTTATCCAGGCTGGTCTTGAACTCCTAAGCTCCAGGTGATCCACCCACTTCAGCCTCCCAAAGTGCTAAGATTACAGGCGTGAACCACTGCACCCGATGAGACCCTGTCTTAAGAAAAAATAAAAGAAGCTGGGCATGGTGGCTCATGCCCATAATCTCAGCACTTTGGAAGGCTGAGGCAGGTGGATTGCTTGAGTCCAGGAGTTCCAGACCAGCCATGGCCTCTGGAAGGCTTTGTGAAACCCCTCCTCTATTAAACACACACACACACACACACACACACACACAATTAGCCACGCGTAATGGTGTTTACCTGTAGTCCCAGCTACTTGGGAGGCTGAGGTGTCGCCTGAGCTTCAGGAGATTGAGGTTGTGGTAAGCTGAAGTCCTGCCACTGCACTCAAGGTCTGATCTTTGTTCTCAGAAAGTCCACAGAAACTTAGAAGAAGGAAAAGGAATGAAGAGTTATTGAAGGATGTGGAGCAGGGAGGTGAAATGACCACATTTTTATTTTAGAATCATCACCATGAGAAAGTATTGCACAGAACTGTAAGAGAATATGCTTGAGGATATTCATGGCAGCTTTCTGGTTCAAGAAGCTAGTTCTCAGCTTTGCTCAGTAGCAGTATCATAGCCAATGAGGTTTATCCGAGGTGCGATTATTGCTAATGGAAAACTTTACCCAATACCCCGCCATGACGACTTGAAATATAGTCGGCATTGGCAATTTTTGGCAGTCTCTACAGGGACTGAATTTTTAATAAAAAAATAAATAATAAATAAATAAAAATAAAGAAGTTAGTTCTCCATCTTGAAGGGAATACTATGCAAAAGTTAGAACTGATACACTAGACCAGGTGCAGTGGCTCACACCTGCAATTCAAGCATTCCAGCACTTTGGGAGGCTGAGGCAGGAGGATTGCTTGAAGCCAGTAGTTAAAGACCTGCCTGGTCAACAAAGTGAGACTCCATCTCTACAATAAAAAATAAAATAAGGCCAGGCATGGTGGCTCATGCCTGTAATCCCAGCACTTTGGGAGGCCAAGGCAGGCAGATCACCTAAGGTCAGGAGTTCAAGACCAGCCTGACCAACATGGAGAAACCCCATCTCTACTAAAAACACAAAAATTAATTGGGCTTGGTGGTGCATGCCTGTAATCCCAGCTACTCAGGAGGCTGAGGCAGGAGAATTGCTTGAACCCCAGAAGTGGAGGTTGTGGTGAGCCGAAATCATGCCATTGGACTCCAGCCTGGGCAACAAGAATGAAACTCTGTCTCCAAAAAAAAAAAAAAAAAAAAATTTAGCTGGGCAGGGTGTTGCCTGCTTGTAGTCCTAGCTAGTGGGGAGGCTGAGGCAGGAGAATCACTTAAGTCTGGGATGTTAGGCTGCAATGAGTCATGATTGCACCACTGCACTCCAGCCTGGGCAACACAGCAAGACCATCTCAAAAAAGAATCATTTAATAGGGACTTATGAACAGAAGCCATGTTTGTATGTCTGGCGGTGGTGAAAGAAGATGGTGTATCCCTGTGCCATGAATCTCCTGATCCAGAATTCATATACCATAGGGAAGGAATGTGCAGGACAATGTGTCCACCTCTAAGGGAAAGGCAAGAATGTTTGTGAATCTGCCTAAGGGCAGAATTCATGGTCAAGGTCTTGACCTAAGGGCAGGATTTATGATAAGTACATGCTCTTACCTAAAGATCTGTAGATAAAACAGTAATTTTAGAGGCATTCCTGGAGCTGGGGTTATTCAGAAGTCAACATAGCAGATTAGCATCCAAGATGGAGTTGCTTCAGCCTCCATCTGTAAAACTAGAAAAAAATAAATCTAATCTAGAGTGACAGAAAGCAGGACTGTGACTGCCTGGGACTAAGATATGTGTGGAGGGAGAGTGGTTAGCAGGGACTGCCTGGGAGGATGGGGCACAAAGGAACTTTTTAGGATAATGCGGTATATCTTGATCATTGTGATAATATAGACATTTGTCTAAACTCATCAAAATGTACGCTTTAACTCAGTGCATTTTATTGTGTAAAAATTAAACCTCAGCTGGGTGTGGTGGCTCACACCTGTAATCCCAGTGCTTTGGGAGGCCAAGGTGGGCGGATCACCTGAGGTCAGGAGTTTGAGATCAGCCTGGCCAACATGGTGAAACCCCGGCTTTAAAATAAAATAAAATAAACCTCACTAAAGCTGTATCTTTTAATCTCAAAAAACAAAATGAGCTGGGCACAGTGGCTCACACCTGTAATTCCAACACTTTGGGAGGCCGAGGCCGGCGAATCACCTGAGGCTGGGAATGCGAGACTAGCCTGACCAACATGGAGAAACGCTGTCTCTACTAAAAATATAAAATTAGCAGGGCGTGGTGGCACATGCCTGTAATCCCAGCTACTTACTTAGGAGGCTGACACAGGAGAATCACTTGAACCCGGGAGGCAGAGGTTACAGTGACCAAGATCGCATCATTGCACTCCAGCCTAGGCAACAAGAGGAAAACTCCAGCGGCTCACACCTGTAATCCCAGCACTTTGGGAGGCTGAGGCAGGCATATCATGAAGTCAGGAGTTCCAGACCAGCCTGGCCAACATGGTGAAACCCCGTCTCTACTAAAAATACAAAACTTAGCCAGGCGTGGTGGCGGGCAACAAGAACAAAACTCTGTGTCAACAAACAAACAAACAAAGACACCTGCAGCATGTGAATTTTTAAAAAGACAATCCATATGGAGAAAATATTTGTCATATTTTAAACAAATAATATATAACACACATAACAAACTTCTTTAAGTCAAACAATTGTGTGTGTGTGTGTGTGTGTGTGTGCGCGTGTGTGTGTGTGTCTGGGGGGGCGGTGCTTTCCGGTAAAAACTGGAAAGCCTGCTAGACAAATTCTAAAAGAGCTGTAACACTAAGTCAAACAATTCAATGCCAAAATGTAGGCTGAACACAGACCCCCATCTCTACAAAAAATAAAAATATCTGGCTGGGCACTCGTGGTGGCTCATACCTGTAATCTCCGCACTTTGCGAGGCCAAGGCAGGAGGATCACGTGTCCAGGAGTTTGAGACCAGCCTGGGCAACGTATTCGGACCTCATCTCTAGAAAAAGTTCTAAAAATTAGCTGGGTATGGTGGTCTCTGCTTGTAGTCCCAGCTACTTGGGAAGCTGCGACAGGAAGATCACTGAGCCCAGGAGGTTGAAGCTCCAGTGCACCATGCTTGTGCCACTGTATTCCAGCTTGGATGACACAGTAAGACTCTGTCTCAGAAACATGTTTTAAGGTTGGGCAAGGTCACTGATGTCTGTAATCCCAGCACTTTGGGAAGCTGAGACAGGAGAATCGCTTCAGCCCAGGAGTTCAAAACCAGCCTGGGCAACACAGTGAGACCTTGTCTCTACAAAAATAAAAAATAAAAAATTGGCCAGGTGCGGTGGCTCACGCCTGTATTCCCAGCACTTTGGGAGGCCGAGGCGGGTGGATCACGAGGTCAAGAGATCGAGACCATCCTGGTCAACATAGTGAAACCCTGTCTCTACTAAAAATACAAAAAATTAGCTGAGCATGGTGGTGCGTGCCTGTAATCCCAGCTACTCAGGAGGCTGAGGTAGGAGAATTGCCTGAACCCAGGAGGCAGAGGTTGCGGTGAGCGGAGATCGTGCCATTGCACTCCAGCCTGGGTAACAAGAGCGAAACTCCGTCTCAAAAAAGAAAAAAATAATAATAATAAAAAATAAATAAAAATAAAAAATTTAGCCAGGTGTGGTGACAGGCACCCATGGCCCCAGCTACTTGGGGAGGCTGAGGTAAGAGGGTTGCTTGAGCCCAGGAGGTGAAGGCTGCAATGAGCTGAGATCCCATGACTGCATTCCAGGCTGAGTGACACAGTGAGACCTTATCTCAAAAACAAAAACAAACTATTTCTTTATTTTTGTTTGTTTTTGTTTTTTTGAAACAGAAGCTCTGTCACCCACACTAAAGTACAGTGGCACAATCTGGTCTCACCGCAACCTCTGCCACCCAAACTCAAGCAACCCTCCTGCTTCAGCCTCTGGAGTGGCTTGGGACTTCAGGTGTGCACCACCATGCCCAGCTAAAAAAAAAAAAAAAAAATTTTTTTTAACTAAAATAAAAACACGGCTGGACTGAGTGGTTCATGTTTGTAAACCTAGCACTTTGGGAGGCTGAGACAGGAGGAATGCTTGAGCCTAGGAGTTCAAGACCAGGCTAGGCGACATGGCAAAACCTCTTCTCTACAAAAAATACCCATGATCGAGCCAGGACACGCCAGCCTGGGCGACAGAGTGATACACTGTCTCAAAAATAAATAAATAGGCTGGGCGCAGTGGCTCACGCCTGTAATCCCAGCACTTTGGGAGGCCAAGGTGGGCGGATCACGAGGTCAGGAGATTGAGACTATCCTGGCCATGGTGGAACCCCATTTCTACTAAAATACAAAAAATTAGCCAGGCGTGGTGATGTGCGCCTGTAGTCCCAGCTACTCAGGAGACTGAGGCAGGGGAATCGCTTAAACCCGGGAGACAGAGGTTGCAGTGAACCGAGATCGTGCCACTGCACTCCAGCCTGGTGAAAGAGCAAGACTCCGTCATAAATAAATAAATAAATAAATAGAGGCTGAGGCTTGCCATGGTGGCTCACACCTGTAATCTCTGTGCTTTGGAAGGCCCAGGCTGGCGGATCACCTGAGGTCGGGGGTTCGAGACCAGCCTGATGGAGAAACACCGTCTCCATTAAAAATACAAAAAAAAAAAAAAAAAAAATCCCAGCTACTTGGGAGGCTGAGGCATGAGAATCACTTCAACCTAGAAGGCAGAGGTTGCAGTGAGCTGAGATCGCGCCACTGCACTCCAGCCTGGGCAACAAGAGTGAAACTCTGTCTCAAAAAAAAAATTATAGGCCGGGCGCGGTGGCTCAAGCCTGTAATCCCAGCACTTTGGGAGGCCGAGGTGGGTGGATCACGAGGTCAAGAGATCGAGACCATCCTGGTCGACATGGTGAAACCCCGTCTCTACTAATACAAAAAATTAGCTGGGCACGGTGGCGCGTGCCTGTAATCCCAGCTACTCAGGAGGCTGAGGCAGGAGAATTGCCTGAACCCGGGAGGCGGAGGTTGCGGTGAGCCGAGATCGCGCCATTGCACTCCAGCCTGGGTATCAAGAGCGAAACTCCGTCTCAAAAAAAAAAAATTATAAAAATAAATAAATAAATAGACCAGGTGCAGTGGCTCATGCCTGTAATCCCAACACTTTGGAAGACTGAGGGGAGCTGATGACCTGAGGTCAGGAGTTTTGAGAACAGCCTGGCCAACATGGGGAAACCCTGTCTGTACTAAAATACAAAAATCAGCCAGGCATGGTGACAGGCACCAGTAATCCCAGCTACTCAGAAGGCTGAGGCAGGAGAATTGTTTGAACCTGGGAGGCGTGGTTGCAGTGAGCCAAAATCGCACCACTGTACTCCAGCCTGGGCGACAGAGCAAGACTTTGTCTCAAAAATATATATATAAATATAAAAATATAAATATGAATATATATATAAATATATATTTTATATATATATAAGCCTGGATGTGAACCTTGACCCGTGGCTTCACCAGCCAGATTTACTTCACTCCACTATGGGTTTTTTTTTTTTTTTTTGAGACCAAGTCTTGCTCTGTCACCCAGGCTGGAGTGCAGCGACGCAATCTGGGCTCACTGCAACCTCCAACTCCTGGGTTCAAGCGATTCTCCTGCCTCAGCCTCTGTAGTAGCTGGGATTACAGGCATGCACACCACACACAGCTAACTTTTGCATTTTTAGTAGAGACGGGGTTTCATCATGTTGGCCAGCCTGGTCTCCAACTCCTGACCTCAGGTGATCTGCCTGCCTCGGCCTCCCAAAGTGCTGGGATTACAGGCTTGAGCCACTGCACCCAGCCACTGTATGTTTTTTATTTTATTTTTATTTTATTTTATTTATTTATTTTTTGAGTTGGACTCTAGCTCTTTTTTGAGTTGGAGTGCAGTGGTGCAATCTCGGCTCACTGCAACCTCCGCCTCCCGGGTTCAAGTGATTCTTCTGCCTCACCCTCCCTTGTAGCTGGGATTACAGGCGCCCACCATGCCCAGCTAATTTTTGTATTTTTAGTAGAGATGGGGTTTCGCCATGTTGCCATGCTGGTCTCAAACTCCTGACCTCAGGTGATCTGCCTATCTCAGCCTCCCTAAGTGCTGGGATTACAGGCATGAGCCACTGTGCCTATAAATGTACAGACTAGTAAGTGCAACAAAGTGTTGACAGCTGCATGTTAGAAGACAGTAGAGGTTGCAATGCGGACTCCTCAAGTAGTGTGGCCAAGTCAAAGAGAAAAGGGATGTTTTTGGAAAGGATTCCAGAGCTGGAGCTTGATCTAAGACTTGAAAGGTGAGTTCCTGACCTATGGGAGAAGGGCATCCAGAATGGCACACCTGTGTGTGTATCAGTGCAGTGTCACAGAGGAAGGTACTTGGCCTATTTTGTGATTGATAAGTGGTTGAGTGAGCATGACTAAGAGCTCTACTTACACCTCTAGGTGACAGGTAGAGCCTGGAAATATATATATATATATATATATATATATTTTTTTTTTTTTTTTGAGACAGAGTCTGGTTCTATTCCCCAGAGTGTAGTGCAGTGGCGTGATCTCAGCTCACGGCAACCTTCACTTCCTGGGTTCAAGCGATTCTCCTGCCTCAGCCTCCCCAGTAGCTGGGATTATAGGCGCCTGCCACCAGGCCGGGCTAATTTTTTCACCATGTAGCTGGGCTGATCTCGAACTCCTGACCTGAAGTGATCTGCCCGCTTCAGCCTCATAAAGTGCTGGGATTACAGGTGTGAGCCACTGTGCCTGGTCTTGATTTCATTTATACAATATGATGAGGTCTGTGTTGAGGTGTTCAGTCCCTGAGGCCACAATGTGGTGCTTATTTTTAAGAAGACCAACCTAGAGACAAGGAATCTGTTTTTTCCTTCTTTCCTTTTTTTTTTTTTTTTTTTTTTGAGACAGAGTCTTGCACTGTCACCCAGGCTGTAGTGCAGTGGTGCAGTCTTGGCTCACTGCAATCTTCGCCTCCTGGGTTCAAGCAATTCTCCTCCTGAGTAGCTGGGACTACAGGAGTGCACCAACATGCCCAGCTAATTTTTTTGTATTTTTAGTAGAGACAGGGTTTCACCATGTTGGCCAGGATGGTCTCGATCTCCTGACCTCACGATCCGCCCACCTGGGCCTCCCAGAGTGCTGGGATTACAGGCATGAGCCATACAGTAGCAATGCAAGTAAGCAATGAGGGGGTTGGGCTTGTGCACAACTAAAGCAGTGACTGGGTGTATGGAGCAAGTGGAAGAGATGGGTCTGAAAGATATTTGTGGAATAAAATTGATGGGGCTTTCTTTTTCTTTCTTTCTTTTTTTTTTGTGTGTGCAGTATTTATTTCAAATGTTTGTTAAAACAGCATTGTTATTTCTCAGGACAAGAATAAAGATCACCCCCTGGAGAAGCTTAGGAACTTTGTACAGAACTTTACAGAACAGAGGCAATACTTTAGCTTAAACCTGTTTGCTGACCAGAGAATGGAATTCTGCGGGGACTCAAGGAACAAAAGGAAACTAGGCAGGGATAAGGAAAAGGAAAGTGCCCATCTGAATCAAACTTCAGCTGCCATCAGGGCACATCTTGTGATGGTCACAGATTGTAGGCTGTTTTTGGAAGTTCAGGTTCAGCACAGGATTCCATTTGTCTACTTGGCTACACTCCTGGCTGAGGTGCCATGAAGTCAATGTCACTGAAGTTTCTGGCCAGCCAAACTCCCTCAGCAAAAAGTCCCAAATTGAGGATCAAGTTCCTCTAGAAGTCATTCCTATCCGTGGCAAAGCAGTAGATGCCCCGAAGCCAATCTCCCATGTTGTCCAGTATTTCGGGGGTTTCATTAGCTGAGCTGGCGCACTCACCGGGACCCCGCTGGAAGCCATAATGGGAAGCTTCACACGAACCTCCTCTTTTTCTTTTTTATTTTTTTAAGAAAGTCTCACTCACCGTTGTCCAGGCTGGAGTGCAGAAGTACCATCTCAGCTCACTGCAACCTCCACCTCCCAGTTCAGTGAACCTCCTGCCTCAGCCTCTTGAGTAGCTGGGAGTATGGGCATGTGCCACCACACGCAGCTAATTTTTGTATTTTTATTAGAGACAGGGTTTCACCATGTTGCCCAGGCTGGTCTCCAACCCTTGGGCTCAAGTGATCTGCCTGCCTCAACCTCCCAAAGTGCTTGAATTACAGGCATTAGCCACCATGTTTGGCCTTATTTTATTTTATTTTATTTTATTTTAAATTGATGAGACTTGATGACTAATTACATATGCTGTGATGGGGGATGACGGAAGTTTGAGAATGAGAGAGTATAAGTTTTTTGGGGAGCAAACTAGACAGAAGGTCCCTGAAAAGGGGATAACTTGTGTGTGTATCTCCTACACTGCAAGTAAGGCAATGTATCATAATAACCTGTGCATGTATCTGCCTCCTCTAGTAGGCCAGGAGTCAGGGCCATGTCTCATCTCCCTCATCTGTTCCAGCGTCTAGCACACTGTCTTGCACACAGCATGATCAACATTGTTGAAAGAACACCAGTAAAGAGTGGCTTTTAGTCTGGGGTGGGAGTAAGGAGAGCAGAGAATGGTAGGGGTGTAAATAATCACACCAGCTGGAAGACAGGACATTCTCCAGCCTACTCTCTCCCTCTTTGGCGTCAGTCAAAAGTCTGACCCATGGAGGATTGCTCAATTTTCTGAGTCCTTTCCTTCTTTGGGCTAGCCATACAGTATGATAGATCCTGACTAGCTGGGACATGGATGTCTTCAATACAGGGAAGAGGGTCTCAGTCAAATTCTACTACTACTGCACAGAAAGCGACTCTTTTTTTTTTTTTTTGAGACGAAGTTTTGTTCTTATTGCCCACACTGGAGTGCAATGGCGCAATCTCGGCTCACTGCAACCTCCGCCTCCC
Source organism: Aotus nancymaae (assembly GCF_030222135.1). Classification (NCBI taxonomy): domain Eukaryota; kingdom Metazoa; phylum Chordata; class Mammalia; order Primates; family Aotidae; genus Aotus; species Aotus nancymaae. The sequence continues at coordinate 37,140,345 of NW_026988428.1, forward strand.
AGGCTCAAGTGATTCTCCTGCCTCAGCCTTCCAAGTAGCCAGGATTACAGATGCCCACCACCATGCTCAGCTAACTTTTTGTATTTTTAGTAGAGACACGGTGTCTCGAACTCCTGACCTCCAATGATCCACCCACCTTGGCCTCCCAAAGTGCTGGTGGGATTACAGGCTTGAGCCACCATGCCCAGCCCAGAAACTCATTCCAAAAAGGCACTCTAGGCCAGGTGCTGTGGCTCACATCTGTAATCCCAACACTTTGGGAGGTCAAGGTGGGTGGATTACTTGAGGTCAGGAGTTTGAGACCAGCTTAGTCAGCATGGTGAAACCCTATCTCTACTAAAAATACAAAAAAATTAGCCAGGCATGGTGGCACATGCCTGTAGTGCCAGCTACCTGGGAGGCTGAGGCAGGAGGATAGCTTGAACCCAGGAAGCAGAGATTGCAATGAGCCGAGATAGCACCATTGTACTCCAGCCTGGATGACAGAGCAAGACTCTGTCTCGAAAAAAGAAAAAAGAAAGAAGGAAAGAAAAAAGGCACTGTGGGAAAAGCCTCAGACTTCTACTTCCCTTCTCTAAACCACCAAGCCTTGAGATGTATGGCAAAAGGTGGCATGTCCTTGGCCCTATGCCACAGGCTGATTTGGCAAAGGGAAAAGAGAAGAGAGCAGCTGAGAAGGTGCTGAACTCCAGCAGAAAGGAAAAGAGGCCATAGGTCTGAGGCTTGTGATGTGAAAGGAGAAAGAAGCAGCCAGTGGGGATTTGTATTGCTATGATTATTATTATTTAATTTAAAAATTTTGGCAAGGCATGGTGGCTTACACCTATAATCCCAGCACTTTGGGAGGCCAAGGCAGAAGGATGGCTTGAACCCAGGAGTACATGGCTGCAGTGAGCTATGATCATGACACTGTACTCTGGCCTGAGTGACAGAGCAAGACTCTTTCTTAAAATTAAAAAAAAAAAGAGCTGGGCATAGTGGCTCATGCCTGTAATCCTAGCACTTTAGGAAGCCAAGGTGAGCAGATTGCCTGAGCTCAGAAGTTCAAGACCAGCCCGGGCAACACAGTGAAACCCTGTCTTTACTAAAATTCAAAAAAATTAGCCAGGCATGGTGGTGTGTGCATATAGTTCCAGCTATGAGGAAGCCTGAGGCACAAGAATCGTGTGAACCTGGGAGGCAGAGGTTGCAGTGAGCTGAAATTGCAGCACTGCACTCCAGCCTGGGTGACAGAGCAAGACTCCATCTCCAAAAAAAGATAAATAAATAAATTAAAAATGGCTGGTGGTGTGAAAGCTCACACCTGTAATCCCAGTACTTTGAGAGGCTGAGGCGGGCTGATCACCTGAGGTCAAGAGTTCAAGACCAGCCTGGTCAACATAGTCAAACCCCCCTCTCTACAAAAAATACAAAAACTTGCCCTTCGTGGTGGTAGGCACCTGCAGTCCTAGCTACCCAGGAAACTGAGGTAGGAGAATCGCTTGAACCTGTAAGATGGAGGTTGCAGTGAGTCAAGATGGTGCCACTGCACTCCAGCCTGGGTGACAGAGTGAGACTCCGTCTCAAAAAATAAAAATAGACTGGGCGTGGTGGCTCATGCCTATAATCCAAGCACTTTGGGAGGCTGAGATGGGTAGATCACAAGGTCAGGAGATCAAGACCAGCCTGGCCAACATGGTGAAACCCCATCTCTACTAAAAATACAAAAATTAGCTGGGCATGGTGGTGCATGCCTATAATCCCAGCTACTCAGGAGGCTAAGGCAGGAGAATCGCTTAAACCGGGGAGTCAGGGGTTGCCATGAGCCAAGATCACACCGCTGTGCTCCAGCCTGGTGACAGACCCAGACTCCATCTTAAAAATAAAATAAAATAAAGTAAAATAAATATAATTAAAAAATAATAATAAGGCTAGGTGTGGTGGCTCACACCTGTAATCCCAGCACTTTGGGAGGCTAAGGCAGGCATATCATGAGGTCAGGAGTTCAAGACCAGCCTGACCAACATGGTGAAACACCATCTCTACTAAATATACAAAAATTAGCCGGGCATGGTGGTGTGCACCTGTAATCCCAGCTACTCAGGAGGCTGAGCCAGGAGAATCACTTGAATCTGGGAGGCAGAGGTTGTAGTGAGCCAAGATGGCACCACTGCATTCCAGCCTGGGTGACAGAATGAGACTCCAGTCTCAAATAATAATAATAATAAATAAAACTATGGGGCCGGGCAAGGTGGCTCACACCTGTAATCCCAGCACTTTGGGAGGCTGAGGCAGGCAGATCATGAGGTCAGGAGTGCAAGACCAGCCTGGCCTAGAAAGTGAAACCCCCGTCTCTACTAAAAATACAAAAATTAGCCAGGCATAGTGGCCCATTCCTGTAATTCCAGCTACTTGGGAGCCTGAAGCAGAGAATTGCTTGAACCCAGGAGGTGGAGGTTGCAGTGAGCCAAGATCACACCACTGCACTCCAGCCTGGGTGATAGAGCAAGACTCCATCTCATAAATAAAATAAAATAAAACTAATACTGCTGGGGCCAGATATGGCAGTTCATGTCTCTTATTTTAGTACTTTGGGAGGCCAAGGTGGGAGGATCTCTTGAGGCCAGGAGTTGAAAACCAGCTGGTGCAACAGAGCCAGACCTCATCTCTACAAAACTTAGAAAAATTAGCAGAGTGAGAGGCAAGTGCCTGTAGTCCCAGCTAGTTAGGAGACTGAGGTAAGGAGGATCATTTGAGCCCAGGATTGGAGTCTGCAGTGAACTATAATCACTGTAGCCTCTAGCCTGGGTGACAGAGTGAGATAGTGTCACAAAAAAAAAAAAGAAAGAGGCCAGGCGCAGTGGCTCATGCCTATAATCCCAGCACTTTGGGAGGCCGAGGCGGGTGGATCACGAGGTCAAGAGATAGAGACCATCCTGGCCAACATGGTGAAACCTCATCTCTACTAAAAATACAAAAATTAGCTGGGTGTGGTGGCACATGTCTGTAGTCCCAGCTACTTGGGAGGCTGAGGCAGGAGAATCGCTTGAATCCAGGAGGTGAAGGTTGCAGTGAGCCCAGATTGTGCCACTGCACTCCAGCCTGGCGACAGAGCGAGACTCTGTCTCAGAAAAAAAAAAAAAACATTTAAATCAAAATAGAGAAGAAAATCAGCCTGGAATACTCATCATCTGAACGTAACAATTATTATTATTATTATTATTGAGATGGAGTTTCGCTCTTGTTGTCCAGGCTGGAGTGCAATGGCATGATCTTGGCTTACCACAAACTCTGCCTTCCGGGTTCAAGTGATTCTCCTGACTCAGCCTCCTGAGTAACTGGGATTACAGGCATGTGCCACTATGCCCAGCTAATTTTGTACTGTTAGTAGAGACGGGTTTCTCCATGTTGGCCAGGCTGGTCTTGAACTCCTGATCTCAGATGATCCACCTGCCTTAGCCTCCCAAAGTGCTGGATTACAGGCATGAGCCACCCTGCCCGGCTAACAACAATTATTATTATTGTTATTATTTTTGAGATGGTGCCTCACTCTGTCACCAGACTGGAGTGCAGTGGCAAGATCTCGGCTCACTGTAACCTCTACCTTTCAGGTTCAAGCGATTCTCCTGCCTCAGCCTCCTGAGTAGCTGGGACTACAGGCACATGCCACCACATCCAGCTAATTTATTTTAGTAGAGACGGAGTTTCTTTTTTTTTTTTTTCTTTTTTTTTTTAAGACAGGGTTTCACCATGTTGGTCAGGCTGTTCTTGAACTCACTACCTCAGGTGATCCGCCCACCTTGGCCTCCAAAGTGCTTGGATTACAGGAGTGAGCCACCACACCCAGCCTGAGATGGAGTTTCGACCTCATCAGAAGCCGTGGCTCACATCTGTAATCCCAGCACTTTGGGAGGTCTAGGTGGGTGGATCACTTGAGGTCAGGAGTTCAAGACTAGCCTGGCCAACATGGTGAAACCCCATCTCTATTAAAAATACAAAAGTTAGGGCCGGGCACGGTGGCTCACGCCTGTAATCCCAGCACTTTGGGAGGCCGAGGCGGGTGGATCACGAGGTCAAGAGATCGAGACCATCCTGGTCAACATGGTGAAACTCCGTCTCTACTAAAAATACAAAAAATTAGCTGGGCATGGTGGCGCGTGCCTGTAATCCCGGCTACTCAAGGGGCTGAGGCAGGAGAATTGCCTGAACCCAGGAGGCGGAGGTTGCGGTGAGCCAAGATCGCGCCATTGCACTCCAGCCTGGGTAACAAGAGCGAAACTCCGTCGCAAAAAAAAATAAAAAATAAAAAAATAAAAATACAAAATTTAGCCAGACATGGTGGTAGATGCTTGTAATCCCAGCTACTCCGGAGGCTGAGGCAGGAGAATCGCTTGAGGTAGCAAGGAGCTGAGATCGTGTCACTGCACTCCAGCCTGGGCAACAGAGCAAGACTCTGTCTCAAAATAAATAAATAAATAAAATTACACCAGTGGTCACTGCACACTTAGGGAGCTGAAGAAGTAGATTTGTAGTCAGGGAGTCCTGCCTGACCTGCCTTGAGACCTTTGGTCAGGCACACTTCTCAAGCTGTGTTTATTTTCTAACCTTTAGAAAGGGATAATATATCTACAGATGTTAGTTATGAGTTTGTGAGTGACTGGAGAAATTCTTCCTAGGACACTCCCAGGGACCTTTGCCCAAGCACGTCCGATCGCCTACAGCGGCGGGGGAGGGGAGGGGAGCGCAGCGCGCTGGCAGGCGGTGGTGAAGGTTAGCGCTTCTAAGTAGGGCATCTGGGGCGCATGCAGCGGTGCGAAAAACCCCTCTTGGAGACAGAAATCTGTGACGCTCCTGTCCTCTCCCTCCTTCCTTTCTCCACTATTTTCCTGACCATACCAAGAAGGAATTAACGTGGTGTTCCAGGGCCTTTCACCTACAGGAGCCACCCACTCGCCCAGTTTTTTTCCCTGGGGCAGTGAAGGCCTCCGGAAGAAGCGCTGAGAGGTCAGGCGTCAGGCCTCCACGAACCTAGGCTAGCTTCTCGGGCTCGAGGGAGGGAGGTCAAACCAGGAAGGAGGGGTTTGCGGCTGGGGAAAGCCAGAGGCCCCACCCCTAGCCGGAAACTGTGGGTGGAGAGGCCCCAGTCCAGCCCACGCGTCTTACAGCTCCGGGCGGGGCCGGAGAGGCCGGCAAGCCCCACCCCATTCCTCTGGGCACCTCGTGGCCCAGGCGGGTTTGTTTACGAATCCGGCTCCCTCCTCCTCCAGCCCAGCCTCCGCCCGCCCCCAGGGTGGCCCCAGTTCCGTGGGAGGGGGAAACAGAGCCAGCCCCTGGCCCGCTCTCGCCTCTCCTTCCCTTCCTTCCTCCAGCCTCTGCCGTGATTCCCGGGGAGCGCAGTTCCTTTTCCCACACCTGTCGGGGCCATGCTCCTTTTCTGGGAATGGGGTGGTGTCCCTTTCTCCTCAACTCTGGACTCTGGAGCGGACTCAGGGCTACTTGTCTCAGGAGAGGAAGGAGGAAAGGAAACTGCTTCACTTTGGTTAAAAGAGGAACTTTTTTTTTTTTTTTTTAACAGAGCTGGGCCAGGCCTGAAGGCTCACACCTGTAATCCCAGCACTTTGGGAGGCTGAGGCCGGCGGACCACTTAAGGTCAGGAGTTCGAGACCGGCCTGGCCAATATGGTGAAACCCTGTCTTTACTAAAAACACAAAAATTAGCCGGATGTGGTGGCACAAGCCTATAATCCCAGCTACTGGGAAGTGTGAGGGTGAAGAATTGCTTGAGCCAGGGAGGTGGAGGTAGCAAGGAGCCGAGATCATGCCACTACACTCCAGCCTGGGCAACAGATCCAGACTTAAAAAAAAAGCTAAATGTTTAGCCACCAGGCAGGACCCCATCACCCTTAGGGTGCAGGGGTCTGGGTATGTGTGGGTACCACAGTGAGGGGTTAGTTCACATTAAGCAGGCCTTCCTGGGGGTGGGGGGATGGCAAGCCTAGGTTCCCTGAGGAGCCTTAGGGGTTTGAGTATTTGGGGAAGGGAAGGGAAATGTTTTAATTATATGTTTATTCCAATCTGGAATTCCTAGGGGTCAGATTTAAATTTTCAGGAAAGCTGTATGTCTGATCTGTTTGGGGTCTAAGATAGTCTCTGACCCTCCTCAGTTCCCTGAGCCTGCCTTCTCCAGTTCTGAAGAAAGCACATGGATTGCCGGGCGTGGCGGCACGTGCCTGTAGTCCCAGCTACTCGGGAGGCTGAGGTGGGAGGATCGCATGAGCCCAGGAGTTCTGGGCTGTAGTGTGTTATGCCAATCGGGTGTCTGCACTAAATTCAGCATCAATATGGTGACCTCCTGGGAGCGGGGGACCACCAGGTTGCTTAAGGAGGGGTGAACCAGCCCAGATCGGAAACGGAGCAGGTCAAAACTCCCGTGCTGATCAGTAGTGGGATCGCGCCTGTGAATAGCCACTGCACTCCAACATAGCGAGACCCCGTCTCTTTACAAAAAAAAAAAAAAGGGCCGGGTCGGAAACGGAGCAGGTCAAAACTCCCGTGCTGATCAGTAGTGGGATCGCGCCTGTGAATAGCCACTGCACTCCAACATAGCGAGACCCCGTCTCTTTACAAAAAAAAAAAAAAAAGGGCCGGGTGTGGTGGCTCACGCCTATAATCTTAGCACTTTGGGAGGCCGAGGCGGGTGGATCACGAGGTCAAGAGATCGAGACCATCCTGGTCAACATGGTGAAACCCCGTCTCTACTAAACATACAAAAAATTAGCTGGGCATGGTGGCGCGTGCCTGTAATCTCAGCTACTCAGGAGGCTGAGGCAGGAGAATTGCCTGAACCCAGGAGGCGGAGGTTGCGGTGAGCCGAGATCGTGCCATTGCACTCCAGCCTGGGTAACAAGAGCGAGGTGGCTCATGCCTATAATCCCAGCACTTTGGGAGGCCGAGGCGGGTGGATCACGAGGTCAAGAGATCGAGACCATCCTGGTCAACAAGGTGAAACCCCGTCTCTACTAAAAAAAAAAATACAAAAATTAGCTGGGCATGGTGGCGGGCGCCTGTAGTCCCAGCTATTCGGGAGGCTGAGGCAGGAGAATTGCTTGAACCCAGGAGGCGGAGGTTGCGGTGAGCCGGGATCGCGCCATTGCACTCCAGCCTGGGTAACAAGAGCGAAACTCCGTCTCAAAAAAAAAAAAAAGAAAGCACATGGATTGTGAAACTTCCAGTCTCTCAGCAATTTCTCTTCCTCTTCCTCACCATGCCTCCAACTACTGTTGGTTTTATTTGGTAAAGGATCTTCCAGCTCCAGAGACCCTCAAATGGGCTTACTGACAGGGAATATTACAAAAGGTTGAGCCAGAGTTCAGCTCCAACATTAATTAAATTGTGTTCCTGACCATGCCTCCCAATCCTCACACAAAAACTCTCATTTTATCCCCAGCCTTTCTCATCCAGGGCCTTTAAGACCACCACAGCCACAGACTCTGCAGAACTGAATTAATGCCTTCCTAGTATTACTAGGTGCAGCCTAGGCACGGATGAATCATAATGCTTCTCAGATAAGGAAACAAAGACACAGCAAAGGTACAGAATGAGTCATTTTAAATCATGTTAATATAAAGAATATCAGCAGGGCGAGGTGGCTCACGCCTGTAATCCCAGCACTGGGTGGCCAAGGTAGGCAGATCACCTGAGGTCAGGAGTTGGAGACCAGCCTGACCAACATGGAAAAAACCCCTTCTATACTAAAAATACAAAATTAGCCAGGCATGGTGTCGTATGCGTCTAATCCCAGCTACTTGGGAGGCCGATGCAGGAGAATCACTTGAACTCAGGAAACGGGGGTCGCGGTGAGCCGAGATTGCACCATTGCACTCCAGCCTGGGCAACAAGAGCCAAACTCTGTCTCAAAAAAAAGAAAAGAAAAGCAAAAAGAATATTAGCAGCCAGTTAGCAGCAGCCAGACCTGAATTCCTCACAAGCTCTGGGTTTACCAACTAGAAAGAAGCCCGTCTTGTTTCAGTTTCTTTTTAGATCAATTTTTTGCCTTTCCAGGGCTCTTAAAGGACTTCGGGGGATGTATGTGATGTTCCATCCAGCTTCTATAGTCCTAATTGCACTGAGTGAGCTTAGCCTGCTTATCACAAACTTGTGATGTGGAAAGTCTAGGCTTGTTTTCTTGTTCAGAGAAGTGAAAAGTAAGAATTTAGAAGACTGCAGGACTTTACTATTTTGTCAAAAGACTTTTTTTCTAGCCTCTTTTATCCTAGAGTAGGCAGGAAATGTAAAAGAATTTCAGTTAGTCCACTTTGTACTTAGCTGTAGTTGAGAGTTTACTGCGAGGGAACGTTACAATGACCTTGTAAAAGGAGGGCTTTAACCACCTGTGTATTATATTTTCTAAAATGTTCTTTTATTTTTTTGAGATGGAGTCTCACTCTGTCACCAGACTGGAGTTCAGTGGCGTGATATCGGCTCACTGCAACCTCCACCTCCTGAGTTCAAGTGATTCTTCTGCCTCAGCCTCCCGAGTAGCTGGAATTACAGGCGCACGCCACCACACCCGGCTAATTTGTGTATTTTTAGTAGAGTCGGGGTTTCACTATGTTAGTCAGGATGGTCTCAATCTCCTGACCTCACAATCCGCCTGCCTGGGCCTCCCAAGTGCTGGGATTACAGGCGTGAGCCACAGTGCCTAGGTTTTTTTTTTTTTTTTTTTTTTTTTTTTAAGACAGAGTTTTGCTCTTGTTGCCTAGGCTGGAATGCAACAGCGCAGTCTTGACTCATCACAACCGCCGCCTTCCAGGTTCAAGTGATTTTCCTGCCACAGCCTCTGGAGTAGCTGGGATTACAGGCATGCGCCACCACGCCCAGGTAATTTTATATTTTTAGTAGAGATAGGGTTTCTACATGTTGTTCAGGATGGTCTCCAAAAGTGCAGGCATTATAGGCGTGAGGGCGTGAGCCACCGCGCAACCCGGCCATTTTTGTTTTTTGTTTTTTTGGGGATGGAGTTACACTTTTGTTCCCCAGGCTGGAGTGCAATGGCGCCATCTTGGCTCATCGAAACCTCTGCCCCCCGGGTTCAAGTGATTCTCCTGCCTCAGCCTCCCGAGTAGCTGGGATAACAGGTATGTGTCACCACACCCGGCTCATTTTGTATTTTTAGTAGAGACAGGGTTTCTTCACATTGGTCAAGCTGGTCTCGAACTCCCGACTTCAGGTGATCTGCCCACCTCGGCCTCCCAAAGCGCTGCGATTACAGATGTGAGCCACCAAGCCCAGCCTGTAAAATGTTCTTAATTATCAGTTTGCTAAGTGGGAGACTGATGAAAGCTGAGGATTGGCTTCAAATTCAGGAAGAGGCTTGGAGCAGTGGCTCACACCTGTAATCCCAGCGCTGTGGGAGGCCAAAGGAGGGCAGATCACTTGAAGTCAGGAGTTCAAGACCAGTCTGGCCAACTTGGTGAAACCCCGTCTCAACTAAAAATACAAAAAATAGCTGGGTGTGGTGGTGCACGTCTGTAATCCCAGCTACTCCAGAGGCTGAGGCAGGAGAATCACTTGAACTCAGGAAGCAGAGGTTGCAGTGAGCTGAGATCACACCACTGCACTCCAGCCTGGGCAACAAAGCAAAACTCCATCTAAAAAAAAAATTAGCCAGGCTTGGTGGTGTGTGCCTGTAGTCCCAGCTACTCGGGAGGCTGAGGTGGGAGAATCACTTGAACCTGGGAGAGGGAGGTTGCAGTGAGCTGAGATCGTGCCACTGCACTCTAGCCTGGGCGACAAGAGTAAGACTCCATCTAAAAAAAAAAAAAAAAAAATGGCTGGGTGCAGTGGCTCATGCCTGTAATCCCAGCATTTTGGGAGGCCAAGGACGGCACAGATCACAAGGTCAGGAGTTTGAGACTAGCCTGACCAACTAGTCTCAAACATGGTGAAACCCCGTCTCTACTAAAAATACAAAAAATTAGCCGGGCATGGTGGTACAGGCCTGTAATCTCATCTACTCAGGAGGCTGAGGGAGGAAAATCACTTGAAACTGGGAAGCGGAGGTTGCAGTGAGCACTCCAGCCTGGGTGACAGAGTGAGACTCTGTCTCAAAAAAACAAAAATCAGGAAGAGTGATTTAACTTTTTTTCTTCTTCTTTTTCTTTTTATTTTATTATTATTTTTTTAGAGATGGGGTTTCACCATGTTGGCCAGTCTGATCTTGAACTCCTGACCTCGTGATCCACCCACCTTTGCCTCCCAAAGTGCTGGGATTATAGGCGTGAGCCACTGCACCTGGCCTTTTTTTTTTTTTTTTTTTTCTGAGACAGAGTTCCACTCTTGTTGCCTAGGCTGGAGTCAATGGCACGTTAGTGGCTCACTGCAACCTCCTCCTCTTGAGTTCAATTGATTCTCCTGCCTCTCAGCCTCCCAAGTAGCTGGGATTGCAGGTGCCCACCATCACACCCAGCTAATTTCTTTTTTCTGTATTTTTAGTAGAGATAGGATTTTACCATATTGGCCAGGCTGGTCTCGAACTCCTGACCTCAAGTGATCCAGCAGCCTCAGCCTCCCAAAGTGCTGGGATTACAGGCATGAGCCACCATGCCCGGGTGAGTGATTTAACTTTTATAAGGCACCCAAATGAAAACTGAGAATCAATCTTAGTATTATCATACCTGGAGACCATTCAGAATGGTGGATTAGGCTTCCCCTCCCACTTAACAAAAGTGCTTACTGGGACTCAACTGTATTCCAGGCCCTGAGAATCCAAAGTGAAAAGGCATTATCCCTGCCCTCAAATAGCTTAATCTAGTTGGGGGAGACCAGATACTTAGATACCTCTAATGGAGGCAAATAAAAAGAACACAGTGGCCAGTGTATTCAACGACTGAGGGAGGTAAGAAAGGCTTCATATAAGTTATTATTATTATTTTTTTTTGAGACAGAGTTTCACTCTTGTTGCCCAGGCTGGAGTGCAGTGACTCGATCTCAGCTCACTGCAACCTCCGCCTCCCTGATTCAAGTGATTCTCCTGTCTCAGCCTCCCGAGTAGCTGGGATTAGAGGCATACACCACCATGCCCAGCTAATTTTGTATTTTTAGTAGAGACAGGGTTTCTCCATGTTGGTCAGGCTGGTCTGGAACTCCTGACCTCAGGTGATTCACTCGCCTTGGCCTCCCAAAGTGCTGGGATTATAGGTGTGAGCCACAGTGCCCAGCCAAATCATTCTTATAAAAGATAAGAATTTTAAGTGCGGTGTGGTGGTTTATGCCTGTAATCCCAGCACTTTAGGAGGCTGAGGTAGGAGGATCCCTTGAGCTCAAAAGTTCAGGATCAACTGGGCCACATAATGAGATCTTGTCTCAACAAAATATCAAAAAGTTAACCAGGCACAGTGGCTCACACCTGTAATCCCAGCAGTTTTGGAGGCTGAGGCGGGCAGATCACCTCAGGTCAGGAGTTCAAGATCAGCCTGGCCAATGTGGTGAAACTCCGTCTCTACTAAAAATACAAAAAACTGGCCGGGCATGGTGGTGGGCACCTGTAATCCCAGCTACTTGGGATGCTGAGGTAGGGATAATTGCTTGAATGGGAGAGGCAGAGGTTGTAGTGAGCCAAAATCACGCCACTGCATTCTGGCCTGGGCAACAGAGCAAGACTCCGTCTCAAAAAAAAGAAAAAATGGCAGGACTTGGTGGCTCATGCCTGTAATCCCAGCACTTTGGAGGCCTGGTTGGGTGGATCACCTGAGGTCAGGAGTTCGAGACCAGCCTGGCCAACATGGAGCAACCCCGTCACTACTAAAAATATAAAATTAACCAGGCATGGTGGCATATGCCTGTAAACCCAGCTACTTGGGAGGCTGAGGCAAGATAATCGCTTGAACAGGAGATGCAGTGATAGGTGGGGGATGTGATGAACCAAGATCACGCCATTTTACTCCAGCCTGGGCAATAAGAGTGAAACTCCATCCCAAAAAAGAAAAAATTAACCAGGTGGTGTGTGTGACTGTCACCCCAGCTACTCTGGAGGCTGAGGGGTGAGGATGCCCTTGAGTCAGGGAGGTCAAGGCTGCAGTGAGCTATGATCCCACCACTGCACTCCAGCCTGGGTGAGAGTGAGACCCTGTTTCAAAAAACAAACAAAAAACAAAAAAATGGCTGAGGAACAGTGGCTGAAACCTGTAATCCCAGCATTTGGGAGGCAGAGGCGGGCAGATCAGGAGGTTAAGAGATTGAGATCATCCTGGCCAACGTGGTGAAACCTTGTCTTTACTAAAAATACAAAAATTAGCTGGGCATGGTGGCCTGTGTCTGTAGTCCCAGCCACTCTGGAGACTGAGGCAGGAGAATCACTTAAATCCAAGAGGCAGAAATTGCAGTGAGTCCAGATTGCGCCACTGCACTCCAGCCTGGCGACAGAGTGAGACTCTGCCTTAAAATAAATAAATAAGCCAGGTGCGGTGGCTCACGCCTGTAATCCCAGCACTTTGGGAGGCCGAGGTGGGTGGATCACGAGGTCAAGAGATTGAAACCATCCTGGTCAACATGGTGAAACCCCGTCTCTACTAAAAATACAAAAAATTAGCTGGGCACGGTGGCGCGTGCCTGTAATCCCAGCTACTCAGGAGGCTGAGGCAGGAGAATTGCCTGAACCCAGGAGGCGGAGGTTGCGGTGAGCCGAGATCACGCCATTGCACTCCAGCCTGGGTAACGAGCGAAACTCCATCTCAAAAATAAATAAATAAATAAACAAACAAAAGAATTTGGTAGCCCAGGAGGACAGGCTGAGTGAACTTTGGTTATAAAGTTCTGGGTTTTAGCTGGGTGTGGTGGCTCACGGCTGTAATACCAGTACTTTTTTTTTTTTTTCCTGAGACTGAGTCTTGCTCTGTCCCCCAAGCTGCAGTGCAGTGGCACAATCTCAGCTCACTGCAACCTCCGCCTCCTGGATTCAAGCAGTTTGCCTGCCTCAGCCTCCTGAGTAGCTAGGATCACAGGCGTGCACCATCATGCCCAGCTAATTTTTGTATTTTTAGTAGAGACAGCGTTTTGTCCTGTTAGCCAGGGTGGTCTCCAACGTCTGACTTTGTGATCCACCTGCCTTGGCTTCCCAAAGTGCTGGGTTGGCAGGCATGAGCCACTGTGCCTGGCCTACTTTTTTTTTTTTTTTTTTGAGAAGAGTCTCTGTCACCCACTGGAACTCCTGAGCTCAAGCTATCCTCCCACCTCGGTTTCTGAAAGTTCTGTGATGTATCACTTTCAGTTTTCCTAGGAGACCCAAGAAAGCATGAATTTTAGGGGGGCACTTCAACAAAGAATAAAGTAAAGGGCAAGAGAATGCAGTGGACAGTAGTAATGGCTGATGAGCCCGAATATGTGCAGGGAAGATCACTAAAAGCATTGACAGCCATGCTGGAACATTTTACCACTTGGTACATATGAGGCTTGCCACATCATAGCCAAACATAAATCACATTCATATGAGTTGTTTTGAAGTCAAACAACCATCATATGATCGCATTTTTTTTTTTTTTAATAAAGATGGGTATTGGCCGGGCATAGTGGCTCACGCCTGTAATCCAAGCACTTTGGAGGCCAAGGCGGGTGGATCACCTGAGGTCCGGAGTTCAAGACCAGGCTGACCAACATGGTGAAACCCCGTCTTTTGATTAAAAAAAAAAAAAAACAAGATGGGTTTCACCATGTTGGTCAGGCTGGTCTTGAACTCCAGACCTCAGGTGATCCGCCCGCCTTGGCCTCCAAAGTGCTTGGATTACAGGCGTGAGCCACCACGCCCAGCCCATATGATTGCATTTAAAAAAAATTCTTTTTAGAAGTTCTTTTTCTCTTTTTTTTTGAGACAAAGTATTGCTCTGTCGCCAGGCTGGAATGCAGTGGTGGGATGTGGGCTCACTGCAACCTCAGCCTCCTGGGTTCAAGCGATTCTCCTGCTTCGGCCTCCCGATAGCTGGGACTAAACAGAGCAGTCATAATTTAACCAAAGTATTTGAGCCTCAGTTTTCTCATCTATAAAAGGGGACAACTATCTCTTAAATTGGTAGAAAGAACTAATTTAGACAAATATGTGAAATGTTTAGAATACTCCTCCACAGTGTTAGTTTCTCTCCCACCCCCAAGCAAGTTTAGGTGTGTATCCATAGTTGCTTAATGCAGTAAACAGCTATTAGAATCTCCAGAGCTTGGTTTACAAAGATGAGTAATGCAGATTCTTCATTCCAGGAAATTTCTCCCTTTCTGGAAGTTTCTTTTCTCTAGTTTCTTCTCTTGGTGTTGTTTTTTTAAATTTGCTTTTTGAGACCAAATCTTGCTCTTTCGCCCAGGCTGGAGTGCAGTAGTGTGATCTCTGCTCACTGCAACCTCCACCTCCTGGGTTGATGTGATTCTCCTGCCTCAGCCTTCTGAGTAGCTGGGACTACAAGCATGTACCACTATGCTGAGCTAATTTTTGTATTTTTAGTAGAGACAGGTTTTCACCATGTTGGCCAGGCTGGTCTCAAACTCCTGGCCTCAAGTGATCTGCCCACCTCAGCCTTCCAAAATGCTGGGATTACAGGCATGAGCCACTGTACCAGGCCTTCTTGGTGTGAGTTAAACTGGGTTTAAGGACTAATCATTTGAAAGAGCTACTCAAAAATAGGGTTAGGATGAAAGTCTAGGAATCTGCCTTTTTTGAAAAAGAACCCCAGAGGATTCTGAGAGTGTGTGACACTACGTTTTTTGTTTTTTGAGAAATGTTTTCGCTCTTGTTGCCCAGGCTGGAGTGCAAAGGCATGATCTCAGCTCACCTAACCTCAACCTGCGACTCCCAGGTTCAAGTAATTCTCCTGCCTCAGCCTCCCAAGTAGCTGAGCTGGGATTACAGGCATGCACCCCCATGCCTGGCTAATTTTGTACTTTAAGTAGAGATGGTGTTTCTCCATGTTGGTCAGGCTGGTCTGGAACTCCCGACCTCAGGTGATCTGCCCGCCTTAGGCTCTAAAAGTGCTGGGATTACAGGCGTGAGCCACCGCGCCCTGCCGGTGACATTATGTTTTGAGAAACCTTGATATAGGCCGGGCGCGGTGGCTCACGCCTGTAATCCCAGCACTTTGGGAGGCCGAGGCAGGTGGATCACGAGGTCAAGAGATCGAGACCATCCTGGTCAACATGGTGAAACCCCGTCTCTACTAAAAAATACAAAAAAATTAGCTGGGCACGGTGGTGCATGCCTGTAATCCCAGCTACTCAGGAGGCTGAGGCAGGAGAATTGCCTGAACCCGGGAGGTGGAGGTTGCGGTGAGCCGAGATCGCGCCATTGCACTCCAGCCTGGGTAACAAGAGCGAAACTGAGTCTCAAAAAAAAAAAAAAGAAAAGAAAAGAGAAACCTTGATATAGTGAGAGATGCAATTAATTGTCTTATAATCTGATAAATTTTTAAGAGGTATATAAGAGGATGATGCCTTATGAGCTGTCCTGGGAGTAGGGGCAGGATTTTTTTTTTTTTATGAGCTAGACGGTAGAAATCAAAAAGCATTTACTTATTTAAAGACAGTGTATCGCTCTGTCATCCAGGCTGGAGTGCAGTGGCACTACCTCAGCTCACTGCAGCCTCAACCTCCTGGGCTCAAGTGATCCTCCCACCCCAGCCTCCAGTGTAGCTGGGACTACTGGCGCACATCAGCAGGCCTGGCTAAGTTTTGTATTTTTTGTAGAGATGGGGTTTCACCATGTTGCTCAGCCTGGTCTTGAACTCCTGGACTCAAGCAATCAGCCCGCCTCGGCCTCCCATAGTGCTGGGACTATGGGCCTGAGCCACTGCACCCAGCAGCATTGTTTAATTGTTCTGAAGAAATTATAGAAAACTTTTTGTGGAACTATTCTGGGTTGGAAGGTAACACTACAACTCACTTGCTTTGTGACCTTGGGTAAGTTATTTTTCAGCCTAAATGTCTTCACTTATAAAAAAACATAATGTAGCTAATACTTAATAAAATCTTCCTTATAAGGATGACATGGAATACCAACTGCTTCCTTGACTTAGGCACCTAACACGGTAGGCAGTCAGCAATCGCTTCACCTTTTTCAGGTCCTGTCTAAAGCAGCAGAGGCCTTGGTTCCTACCTTCAAAGGGCTTAAAATAGGAGAATTCCGATTTTAAAACAGAAGAACATATAAACAAGTGACAACATAAAAGATTACTAAAGGACATGACCTCATCGTGTCATTGACAAGCTATCAAGGCGGGCTCCACCAAAACAAGGATTACAAGAGGAGGCCGGAAATCCAGGTGCCTGCAGTAAAGTTTCTTAACCTTCGTGATTGCAAAAACCAGGAGCTCAGCTATCTTGCTTTATGCACAGGCGGTATTTACCATTAAGGGGGAAAAATGGAAGTGACTTATTTGCACCTTAGCCTCAAAGCTCTTGAAAAGTTAACCAGCCGTAAGTGGTTACCGCCTTTGTCTGGGGGAACTTAATAAAATGGCGTTTTCTCGACTCTTACGGAGACTGCATATTGGTCAGCTCAGTATTAACTTATTTGGTGAGCGCTGTCCCCAGATCTCGTCCCGCCTGCACTAGCAAGGCTTGCGGCGAGATTGATGCATCTGCCTGCCTGTCCGCCCGCCCCGGGAGGGGGTAAGATTTGAGAGGTACTTTATTCATAGAGACAGTTAAATGAAGACATAAACAAGTCCTGATGTTGAGACAGAACTGCGCGCCGAACGCCTTGGCTCCAACACCTGTTGAGCCGCAGGACTCCGCTAAAGCATCCCACTAAATAACTGCAAAGACGTCCCCCGAAGAGGGCCAACATGGCGACGGTCTCCTCTTGGCACAACCCTCTTCCCTCCCTCATGATGGGCGGCTCCAGTAACTCCCATTGGCCAACTAGGAGGCGGTGCCAGGCTTACTTCGTCCCCTCATTGGATTGAATAACTGAGGGAGCCGCCAATTCTCCTCTGCCCACTCCGAGTTTCCGCCCTCAGAAATAATTCTGCGTTTAATTGGATTTTAGTTCACGTCAATATGTGTCCTTTCCTGTCTCTTTTTCAGTCTTAATCCAATCATAACTTCCCTGGCTGCCCGCCTGATTTCTGATTGGTTTTAATCAGCTTCATCCTATCCTAGTCCTGCCTATTTCTTACCTCTCCTCCCACTAGGATTTTGCCCAAGCACATCCCGGATTCTGGTTGGCCGTTGTTCTGTCATTCCTATCAAAGTTTTCCCTATCCCTACGTCTCAGGGAGCCCGCCTGCCGGTTGACTGGTTTTTTTTCACGCCAATCACTTCCAGTTCCCGCCCATCTTCACTTCCTGCATCTTTCATTGGCTTTTAACACTGAGAGGGCGGTCTTTTTGGGCGGACACCAGGCACGCAACTTAGTCATACACGCCTTAGAGAGCAAGCTTTTCTTGCCATTGGATTATCTCACCGTCTTTCTTCTGCAAGTCCCTCCTTTCCCCCTCCCTCATTGGGCGGGGCAGCAGCGAAGGGGCGGAGCCTAGGTTGGGCTTGTGGCGCGCTGCTCCCTCCTCCTTACCCCCCCCCTCCCTGTCCGGTCCGGGTTCGCTTGCCTCGTCAGCGTCCGCGTTTTTCCCGGCCCCCCCCAACCCCCCCGAACAGGACCCCCTTGAGCTTGTCCCTCAGCTGCCACCATGAGCGGTAAGGATGAGTCCACTCCAAGCTTAGGGGTGGGAGGGGAGTGAGGGGGCGCGCGCGAGGGCCGACCGGGCGATCCCCGCCGTGAGGGGGGGCGGGCGGGAGGCGGCGGCGGCGGCCTAGGTCCCGCCCGGGGCGGAGGGAAGGGAGGGAGACGGGGCAGTGACGGGGCCTCCGAGGAGGAGGGGGATGGGCCGCCCGCCCCGGGGGAGGGGGCAGCGTGGCCTCGCCCGCCCCCTGCCCGCCCCGGCCACGGGGGACGGGCTTTACCCCCCACTACTCGGCCGCCAGCCTGAGCTCCTCCCGCCGGGGGCTGGAGCCGCGGGGGCGGCCCGAGTAGTGAAGGCCCCGCCTGGGCCTACCGCCTGCCTGGTCCGCCCCTGATCCAAGGCCCTCCTCCCCCCACTTTCCGTAGATTTCCCTTCCCCCCCACCGTCCCGCCCTTTCCACGCCCCTCACCCCGAAACCGCCCTTTCCCTCAGGGCCCGCCCTCCGCCCCGAAACCTCCTGATTACTAACCCGTAGACCCCTTTAGTCCCTTATCAGTATTCACAAATGGTTTCCTACTCACATTTTTTATTTCTTTTTTCTCCCTTTCCCCTCTCCTCTTGTTATTTTTCTCACTTGGATTTTTCTTTCTCCGTCTCTTTTTTTTTTTTTTTTTGAGATAGAGTTTCGCTCTTGTTTCCCAGGCTGGAGTGCAATGGCGAGATCTGGGCTCACTGCAACCTCTGCCTCCCAGGTTCAAGTGATTCTCCTGCCTCAGCCTCCCGAGTAGCTGAGATTACAGGCCTGCGCCACCACGCCCGGCTAATTTGTATTTTTAGTAGAGACAGGGTTTCTCCATGTTGGTTAGGCTGGTCTTGAACTCTCGACCTCAGGTGATCTGCCTGCCTCGGCCTCCCAAAGCGCTGGGATTACAGGCGCGAGCCATTGCGCCCGGCCTCTCCATCTCTTTTAACCTTAATTTTAGCAAGCTTTCTATCCACCCACATGTTGTTTTTTGCCTTACCTATTCTTTTCTTTTGTTTCCCCCAGGATACTTTTTCTCATTTTGAAACTCTTTCAACATGCCTACCGTCCTTCACATTTCCTATCCCCAAAGCACTTTTTGAATGCTTTCTTAGTTTAATTTTGTGCAAGGGAGAATTGAGGCCCACTTTTGGCACCACTGAGCCTATTTCATGTCTTGCGTGCCCTGCAGCTCCCCTCTGTCCTCTAATCCATTTTCTTTATACTGGCGCCTTTCGCCTTCTGTTAGTCATTGCTGTTTCATCATAGCCTCCTTTTATCCTTGCTACTTCACTTCTTTTCTTCCCTCAAGTTTAAGTTGCTTGTTTTTTAATTCTTTCAGACCAAGATCACTCCATGGATGAAATGACAGCTGTGGTGAAGATTGAGAAAGGAGTTGGTGGCAATAATGGGGGCAATGGTAATGGTGGTGGTGCCTTTTCACAGGCTCGCAGCAGCAGCACAGGCAGTAGCAGCAGCAGTGGAGGAGGAGGAGGGCAGGTAAGTGATCATCACAGAGTGGGGAAGGTGTTGAGAGGATGTAAATATTATTAGATAGTTGCCTTACTCTTCACAGAAAGCTTTTTAGGGAGGGACTAAAACATTTTATAGGTGAGGAAGTAAGCACAGAGATTGGAGATCCCCAAAGACAGCAGTTTCAGCAATACAGATAGGTGTTTCTGTTTTTTGCTCCTTGTCTGCACTACGTTGCTGTTTATTTGTTGTATACTGCCCCCTAGGCTGGCAGCTGGGTGTCACTAACTCCTTTCCTCTCCCTTATTTTCGGCCAGGAGTCCCAGCCATCCCCTTTGGCTCTGCTGGCAGCAACTTGCAGCAGAATTGAGTCACCCAATGAGAACAGCAACAACTCCCAGGGCCCAAGTCAGTCAGGGGGAACAGGTGAGCTTGACCTCACAGCCACACAACTTTCACAGGGTGCCAATGGCTGGCAGATCATCTCTTCCTCCTCTGGGGCTACCCCTACCTCAAAGGAACAGAGTGGCAACAGTACCAATGGCAGCAGTGGCAATGAATCTTCCAAGAATCGCACAGTCTCTGGTGGGCAGTATGTTGTGGCTGCCACTCCCAACTTACAGAACCAGCAAGTTCTGACAGGACTACCTGGAGTGATGCCTAACATTCAGTATCAAGTAATCCCACAGTTCCAGACCGTTGATGGGCAGCAGCTGCAATTTGCTGCCACTGGGACCCAAGTGCAGCAGGACGGTTCTGGTCAAATACAGATCATACCAGGTGCAAACCAACAGATTATCACAAATCGAGGAAGTGGAGGCAACATTATTGCTGCTATGCCAAACCTACTCCAGCAGGCTGTCCCCCTCCAAGGCCTAGCTAATAATGTACTCTCAGGACAGACTCAGTATGTGACCAATGTACCAGTGGCCCTGAATGGGAACATCACCTTGCTACCTGTCAACAGCGTTTCTGCAGCTACCTTGACTCCCAGCTCTCAGGCAGTCACGATCAGCAGCTCTGGGTCCCAGGAGAGTGGCTCACAGCCTGTCACCTCAGGGACTACCATCAGTTCTGCCAGTTTGGTGTCATCACAAGCCAGTTCCAGCTCCTTTTTCACCAATGCCAATAGCTACTCAACTACTACTACCACCAGCAACATGGGAATTATGAACTTTGCTCCCAGTGGATCATCAGGGACCAACTCTCAAGGCCAGACACCCCAGAGGGTCAGTGGGCTGCAGGGGTCTGATGCTCTGAACATCCAGCAAAACCAGACATCTGGAGGCTCACTGCAAGCAGGTCAGCAAAAAGAAGGAGAGCAAAACCAGCAGACACAGCAGCAACAAATTCTTATCCAGCCTCAGCTAGTTCAAGGAGGACAGGCCCTCCAGGCCCTCCAAGCAGCACCATTATCAGGGCAGACCTTTACAACTCAAGCTATCTCGCAGGAAACCCTCCAGAACCTCCAGCTTCAGGCTGTTCCAAACTCTGGTCCCATCATCATCCGGGCACCAACAGTGGGGCCCAATGGACAGGTCAGTTGGCAGACTCTACAGCTGCAGAACCTCCAAGTTCAGAACCCACAAGCTCAGACAATCACCTTAGCCCCAATGCAGGGTGTTTCCTTGGGGCAGACCAGCAGCAGCAACACCACTCTCACACCCATTGCCTCAGCTGCTTCCATTCCTGCCGGCACAGTCACTGTGAATGCTGCTCAACTCTCCTCCATGCCAGGCCTCCAGACCATTAACCTCAGCGCGTTGGGTACTTCAGGAATCCATGTGCACCCGATTCAAAGCTTGCCGTTGGCTATAGCAAATGCCCCAGGTAAGGCTTCCAATCTTTTGCATTTATTGGGAAGTAACTCTAGCATCTTAGCTGAAACTTGAGTTTAAAGAAGGGAATAGAGCCTTTTGAGATAACACTTTGTTGAGGACTAGTCGTTTAGGCAAATAAATTAGAGAAATATAGATTCTGTTAAAGTAATTTGGAACTGAAGTAAAGGAAACTTCTCCAGTTAGTTTGATGAGAAAGGAGCACTTCTGAGCAATACTCTGGAGTCTGTGTACCACTCAGTGTTTTTGGTGCTGCAGAATAAGGGTTGACAAACTTTTTCTGTAAAGGGTGAGATAGTAAATTTTTTAGGCATTGTGGCCCAGATGTCACATTTTCTTTTTTTTTTTCCCCCCCACGCTTTATTTTTTTGGAGACAGTCTCACTCTGTCACCCAGGCTGGAGTGCAGTGGCTCTATCTCGGCTCACCACAACCTCCGTCTCCCGAGGTTCAAGCAAATTTCCTGCCTTAGCCTCCTGAGTAGCTGGGATTATAGGCACCCGCCACTATGCCCGCCTAATTTTTTGTATTTTTTACTAGAGATCAGGTTTCACCCTGTTGGCCAGGCTGGTCTTGAACTCCTAACCTCATGAGCTGCCTGCCTCAGCCTCCCAAAGGGCTGGGATTACAAGCATGAGCCACCCAGCCCAGCCTCTGCACCCCTTTAAAAATGTAAAACTGGCCGGGTGCGGTGGCTCACGCCTGTAATCCCAGCACTTTGGGAGGCCGAGGCAGGTGGATCACGAGGTCAAGAGATCAAGACCATCCTGGTCAACATGGTGAAACCCCGTCTCTACTAAAAATACAAAAAATTAGCTGGGCATGGTGGCATGTGCCTGTAATCCCAGCTACTCGGGAGACTGAGGCAGGAGAATTGCCTGAAACCAGGAGGTGGAGGTTGCAGTGAGCCGAGATTGCGCCATTGCACTCCAACCTGGGTAACAAGAGCGAAACTCCGTCTCAAAAAAAAAAAAAAATGTAAAACCGACAGGGAGCGGGGTGGGGGAGGTTGTAGTGAGCCTAGATTCCGCCATTGCACTCCGACCTGGGCAGCAAGAGCAGAACTCTGTCTCAGAAAAAAAATAGATAAATAAAAATGTAAAACCATTCTTAGCTCTAAGACCTTCTTTGGCCTGTGGGCCAACTCCTCGATAGGATAAAAATTGATTATGAGTGGGGTGTGGTGACTCACGCCTGTAATTCAAGCACTTTGAGAAGACAGGTGGGTGGCTTGAATTCAGGAGTTCAAGACCAGCTTGGGCAACATTTTGAAACCCCCGTCTCCAACAAAAATACAAAAATTGGCTGGGTATGGCACATGCCTATAGTCCCAGCTACTCTGGAGGCTGAGGCTACTTCGGAGGTTGCAGTGAGCCAAGATTGTGCCACGGTACTCTAGCCTGGGCGACAAAGCAAGATTGTTAAAAAAAAAAAAAATACAAAAATTAGTCAGGCAGCTGGGTGTGGTGGCTCATGCCTGTAATCCCAGTACTTTGGGAGGCAGAGGAGGGCAGATCACCTGAGGTCAGGAGTTCAAGATTAGCTTGGCCAACATGGTGAAACCCCTTCTCTACTAAAAATAGAAAAAATTAGCTGGGTGTGGTGGCACGCACCTGGTAGTCTTAGCTATATGGGAGTCTGAGGCCAAGAATTGCTTGAACCTGGGAGGCAGAGGTTGCAGTGGACTGAGATTGCCTCACTGCACTCCAGCCTGGTCAATAAAGCAAGACCTTGTCTCAAAAAATAAAAATAGTCCAGGCGTGGTGGCTCACGCCTGTAATCCCAGCACTTTGAGAGGCTGAGGCAGGTGGATCATGAGGTCAGGAGTTTGAGACCGGCCTGGCCAACATGAAACGCCATCTCTACTAAAAATACAAAAATTACCCAGATGTAGTGGTGGGCACCTGTAATCCCAGCTACTTGGGAGGCTGAGGCAGGAGAATTGCTTGATCCCAGTAAGCTGATATCCACCACTCCACCCCAGCCTGGGTGACACAGTGAGACTCCGTCTCTAAATAAATAAATAAAATAAAACTTGATTATAAACTTGACCTGTTTGTAGAACACAGATTAAATCATCAGATATTTCTTGTGAACTGTAACTCCTAATTGAAAGGAAAATGTTGTAACGGATTCCGGAATGATTTTTCAACAAAATAAGTTGCCTGGTTAATATTAACCAGAATATCTCACACTCTGAGTGTGCTAGTTAATCAGGGTTTAATTTTTTTTAACTCCTAGTTATCTTTTTTTATTTTTCTTTGGAGTCTTGCTCTGTTGCCCAGGCTGGAGTGCAGTGGTTTGATCTACGCTTACTGCAACCTCCACCTCCAGGGTTTAAGCAATTCTCTGCCTTAGCCTCCCTAGTAGCTGGGATTACTGAGGCCGCCACCACGCCCTGCTAAATTTTTTTTTTTTTTTGAGACGGAGTCTCGCTCTGTCACCCAGGCTGGAGTGCAGTGGCGCACTGTTGGGTCACCACAACCTCCGCCTCCTGGGTTCAAATGATTCTCCTGCCTCAGCCTCCCAAGTAGCTGGGATTACAGGTATGCGCCACCATGCCCGGCTATTTTTTGTATTTTTAAGTAGAGATGGGGTTTCACCATGTTAGTCAGGCTGGTCTTGAACTCCTGACCTCGTGATCCACCCACCTTAGCCTCCCAAAGTGCTGGGATTACAGGCGTGAGCCACTGTGCCCGGCTCTAAATTTTTGTATTTTTAGTAGATACAGGATTTCACCCTCTTGACCAGTCTGGTCTTGAACTCCTGACCTTGTGATCCACCCACCTTGGCCTCCTAAAAGTTCTGGGATTACAGGCATGAGCCCCCGCCCGGCCAGCTCCTAGTTATCTTAAAAACAAAATCTCATAGCTTCCCTTCACACTAACAAATGAGTGTCCTAGGTGATTCTGATACTTCCTAGGTAGAGAGTAAGTTTCTAGACTGCTTTGAAAGTACTATGTATGGTTAGGAAGGGAGGAAAAGGAAAGGGAATGAGATAAGTTGGGGACTGGAATGGAGTGGAGGAGGTAGGATTGAGAAGAGTTAAGAATGAGGAGAGCATCAAAGGAAATAAAAATCTGGGAAGAATGTTGAATTGGTTGACCATAATGTTCAGCCTCTTTCATTTTGAACTAATGTTTCATTATTGGTTAATTTGAAATTTAAAACAGAAAACAGTTCTATGTAGACCATATCTTTTTTTTTTTTGAGACGGAGTTTCGCTCTTGTTACCCAGGCTGGAGTGCAATGGCACGATCTCGGCTCACCGCAACCTCCGCCTCCTGGGTTCAGGCATTTCTCCTACCTCAGCCTCCGGTAGCTGGGATTACAGGCACGTGCCATCATGCCCAGCTAATTTTTTTGTATTTTTAGTAGAGATGGGGTTTCACCATGTTGACCAGGATGGTCTCGATCTCTTGACCTCGTGATCCACCCGCCTTGGCCTCCCAAAGTGCTGGGATTACAGGCGTGAGCCACCGCGCCCGGCCTTTTTTTTTTTTTCTTTTTTGAGATGGAGTCTTGCTCTGCTGCCCAGGCTGGAGTTCAGCGATGCAATCTCTGCTTACTGCAGCCTCCCTCTCCTGGTTCCAGTGATTCTTCTGCCTCGGCCTCCCAAGTAGCCGGGATTACAGGTGCATGCCACCATGCCCAGCTAATTTTTTTTGTATTAGTAAAGACGGGGTTTCACTGTGTTGACCAGGCTGGTCTCGAACTCCCAACCTCAAGTGATCTGCCTGCCTTGGCCTGACTGTATAATTTTAAGTTCCATCGTATGGAGCTAATCTTTAATAAAGCACAATAAAAAGATACACATACAGTTTTGTTTTTGTTTTTTTAATTTTTTTCTTTTTAAAGATGGGGTTTCACCATGTTGGTCAGGCTGGTCTTGAACTCCCGACCTCAGGTGATACTCCTGCCTTGGCCTCCAAAGTGCTTGGATTACAGCCATGAGCCACCACACCCAGCCTACACACACAGTTCTTACTTTTTTTTTTGAGACGGAGTCTGGCTCTGTCGCCCGGGCTGGAATGCAGCGGCATGATCTCAGCTTACACAACCTCTGCCTCCCAGGTTCAAGCTATACTCCTGCCTCAGCCTCCTGAGTAGCTGGGCCTACAGCGTGTGCCAGCATGCCTGGCTAATTTTTTTTTTTTTTTTTTTTTTTTATTTTAGTAGAGGCAGGGTTTCACTATGTTGGCCAGGATGGCCTCAATCTCCTGACCTCATGATCTGCCCTCTTCCGCCTCCCAAAGTGCTGGGATTACAGACTTGAGCCGCTGTGCCCCACCACACATACATTTTTATATTCTAGCATAGTTATACAAATATGGAAAATAGTTTAATATCACCAAACTTGCAGTTCTTTTGGCATATACATGCGGGTTTATAAATTGTTTTACTTTTGTTACCGAGTCCTCATTTTATTTAGACTGATTCTTACGTAAGTGAGGGAAACAAATAAGCAACCATATTTCCTGCCTCCTACAGTTTTGGTGAATTTGGAGGGAAAGTCTGCTTAAAGTCCCTGACTTTCTTTTTTTTTTTTTTTTTTTTTAAAGACGGGGTTTCACCATGTTGGTCAGGCTAGTGCTGAACTACCGACCTCAGATGATCTGCCTGCCTTGGCCTCCAAAGTGCCTGGATTACAGGCATGAGCCACCACGCCCGGCCAAGGTCCCTGACTTTCTTACAGTCCTGTGGTGTGTTTAGAGAGACTACATGATTGCAAAGTATTGATCCTGAGTAAGATAGAAAAAAAAAAAATACTACATGTTGAACTTTAACAAGACAGTAATTTTCTTAGTTAATTGAAATCTTAGAGCTGGAAGGAATAAAAGTTATCTAGTACAACTGCCTTATTTTCTAGATGAGGAA
Source organism: Aotus nancymaae (assembly GCF_030222135.1). Taxonomy (NCBI): domain Eukaryota; kingdom Metazoa; phylum Chordata; class Mammalia; order Primates; family Aotidae; genus Aotus; species Aotus nancymaae. Next base: position 37,166,187 of record NW_026988428.1, read on the forward strand.
ATTGAGGTAGAGAGAAGCACTTAAGTAATGAGACAACAGCCAGAGCTGGGGTTAGTTCTACAAGTCTAGGGTGTAACCTCTTTTACTAGGGACTTGAAAAATTATTTAGATTGTTAAAAACGTATTCGAAAAGGTGTTTTTGCTTTCAGATTTAATGCTCTAGAACTGACAGGTGTTTTTATAAATTAAAATTGATGGGAGTAGAAATGAGAAAAGTTTTATAAAAACTGAGGTCAAGGCTGGGCATGGTGACTCAAGCCTGTAATCCCAGCACTTTGAGAGGCCAAGGCAGGCAGATCACTTGAGGTCAGGAGTTCAAGACTAGCCTGGCCAACATAGTGAAACCCTGTCTCTACTAATAATACAAAAATTAGCCGGGTGTGGTGTCATGTGCCTGTAATCCCATCTGTGTGAGAGGCTGATGGAGGGTGAGGGGAGCGGAGGTGTGAGGTGAGCAGAGGTGTGAGGTGGAGGTTGCAGTGAGCTGAGATCATGCCACTGTACTCCAGCCTGGGTGACAGAGAGTCTGTCTCAAAAAAAAAAAAGAAAAAGAAAAGAAAAAACTGAGCTAGACAGCATAGAAAATTTGACACTTCTGGGTAATTAATCTACACCATCATGTTTGTTTTCTTTTTTTTTTTTGAGATGAAGTCTCACTCTGTCACCCAGGCTGGAGTGCACTGGCATGATCTTGGCTCACTGCAACCTCCATCTCCCAGGTTCAGGCAATTCTCCTGCCTCAGCCTCCTGAGTAGCTGGGACTACAGGTGTGCACCACCACGCCCAGCTAATTTTTGTATTTTTAGTAGAGACGGGGTTTCACCACGTTGGTCAAGCTGGTCTCAAACTCCTGACCTCATGATCCGCCCGTCTCGGCCTCCCAAACTGTTGGGATTACAGGTGTGAGCCACCTTGCCCGGCCCATCATGTTCGTTTTCCATTTGCTCTTTGATTGAAGTATCCAGTTTTGCTCTTCTTCAAAGCAGACTGTGGATTATTCCTTTTAATTATTTGGATCCTTGGAATTTCTAAAAGGCTATAACTTAGGCTCTAGAGAACAGTTATGAGGCATCTCATTGCTAAATCATGCTGTGGGGAAGTCTGCCAGGGCTACCTACTTGTTATTGATGGTCTCTGAGCTGAAGAAAATGCATGTGTTTCTGTAAGGTAACAGGAACTTAACATTCACTAATGAGAGAATGAGGCATTGACAAGCTGTTTTGTGAGAGATTGTTTGCTTCATTAATAGAGGTTTTTGAAAATCCAGGTTTCCTCCTTTCTGGCTAGTAATAATTGTGCAGCATTTTTCCTCTTTAATTGATCTTTTTCCTTAATGAAAGATAATAAAATCATTTCCTGGAAGCTTAGTGCTTTTCAGTTTTTGCCTTCCTGCTACAAAGTATCTTGTTTTAGCCAGGCATGGTGGCTCACACCTTCAATGCAGCGCTTTGGGAGGTCAAGGCACGCAGATCACTTGAGCTCAGGAGTTCAAGATCAGCCTGGGCAACATAGGGATCCCCTGTCTCTACACAAAAAATACAAAAATTAGCTGGGCATGGTAGCACATGCCTGTAGTCCCAGCTACTTGGGAGGCTGAGATGGGAGGATCGCCTGAGCCCAGGAGACTGAAGATGCAGTGAGCTGTGATAATGCCATAGCACTCCAGCCAGGGCAATAGGGTGAGTCCCTGTCTGGAAAAAAAAAAGAAAAAAAAAAAGGTGGCTCACACCGTAATCCCAGCACTTTGGGAGGCCAAGGTGGGTGGATCATGAGGTCAAGAGATGGAGACCATCCTGGCCAACATGGTGAAACCCCATCTCTACTAAAATTACAAAAAATTAGCTGAGCGTGTTGGTGAATGCCTGTATTCCCAGCTACTTGAGAGGCTGAGGCAGGAGAATGGATTGAACCTGGGAGGTGGAGGCTACAGTGAGCGGAGAATGCGCCATTGCACTCCAGCCTGGGCAACGAGCAAAACTCTGTCTCAAAAAAAAAAAAGTTATCTCATTTTACCACCCTTCTCTGATAGTTATTTTACTGTAAAATATAACCTTTTGGCAATATGTTCAACTTCTTGGTGGTATGATGTAGAAAGAACATTGGATATGAAAGCATGTTGTATGATGCATGTATATATCAATGTACAAAGTGAGATATATTACATGATTGTGGGAGACTGCAGCTTCCTTGATGTTCACTTAGTCTGTTTACATTTATTATTATTATTATTATTATTATTTTGAGATGGAGTTTCACTCTTGTTGCCCAGGTTGGAGTGCAATGGCACAATCTTGGCTCACTGCAACCTCCACCTCCCAGGTCCAAGTGATTCTTCTGCCTCAGCCTCCCAAGTAGCTGGGATTACAGGCACCCATGACCACACCCGGCCAATTTTTGTATTTTTACTAGAGATAGGGTTTCGCCATGTTGGCCAGGCTGGTCTAGAATTCCTGACCTCAGGTGATCCGCCTGCCTAGGCCTCCCAAAGTGCTGGGATTATAGGTGTGAGCCACCTTGCCCCGCCAAAATGATCTTTTTCTTTTTTTTTTTTTTGAGATAGTTTTGCTCTTGTCGCCCAGGCTGGAGTGCAGTGGCACGATCTCAACTCACTGCAACCTCTGTCTATGGGATCCAAGCTGTTCTCCTACCTCAGCCTCTCAAATAGCTGGATTACAGGCGCTTGCCACCATGCCTAGCTTATTTTTGTATTTTCAGTAGAAATGGTGGTTTCGCGATGTTGGCCAGGATGGTCTTGAACTCCTGGCCTCAACTGATTTGCCTGCCTTGGCCTCCCAAAGTGGTAAGAATACAGACATGAACCACTACGCGTAGGCTGAACCAGCCATCTTTGTGTTCCTGTGTTTTTCATGGCTCTGTCCCTTGTGGGTGATAGTGAGGAGGGACCACCCAGTAAACTGAGTTTAATTTCCAGACTATGAAATTATCTATGAACTCTTAGTTTTTTTAAAAGTCATCAATGAATTTTTTTTTTTTTTTTTTTTTTTTTTGAGATGGAGTCTAGCTCTGTTGCCAGGCTAGAGGAGTGCAGTGGTACAATTTCAGCTCACTGTCACCTCCGACTCCCTGGTTCAAGCCATTCTCCTGCCTCAGCCTTCCGAGTAGCTGGAATTACAGGCACACGCCACCACACCCAGCTAATTTTTGTATTTTTGTATTTTCACTATGTTGGCCAGGATGGTCTTGATCTCCTGGCCTCCCAAAGTGCTGGGATTATAAGCATGAGCTTTTTTTTTTGACACCCTTCCTCTTTATCAGCACCTTTTTCTTTCATTTTGTAGTCATATTTTCCCAGATCTTTACTTTATTTTATTTTTCATTTAAAGCCTCAGATTTTTTTCTTAGCCACTGCTGAGTCCTGAAACTCTTGCCCCAAGTTGAGGGGGAGCTGGCTTTTAAAGATTAAATTTGGATGATTTCTTGTGAGTTCTGTCTAATAAAGAGTACAGGGCTAGGCTTTGGCAGAAGAGTAGAATACATTTCCTTGATGGATATAATTCACTCACGAACCAAATTTCAGATACTAAAAATAAAAATTTCACATCTGCTGGGTTTTATTGGGGTCAGGAAAATGTCTTCTTAGAAGTTAAGTTGAATGTGATACCAGGTTTGGTTTGCCAAGGGTGTCACTAAACTTGAGGTCAGATTGCTGAGATCTAATTTGTTTAAAAGTTGTGTTTTAGTCTAGTACAACTGGACATTAATGAAAAGTAGGTTTAGATGATTTAAATGTCTTAGCAGTTATAATTTTCGTTCAAAAGGTCATGAGATAATTTTCTGTTTTAAGATACTTTGTCAAATACAATATCAAATGTTTCTGCATCTTTTGTCTTTACCTAGTATTGTACTTGTTTCTCTTTTTAATTTAAAAAGTTTGTTTTCTAGAGATATCAGCACAAGTATATATCAATATATATCAAACAAAGATATATACTTGTTTTTTAGGATGTTTAGTGCTTTTTTTAAAGGATTATTTCCGTTTAAGTAGGAAAGATGTCATCTGAAATCTTAAGTGCTTTGATTGATTTGAAAATCAGTGGGATATGAGAAGACAGTTTCAGACCTTTTCAATTGCTCCTATTTATTCATTCCAGTGGCTTTCTCTAAATGATGTCATTGTTAAATCACGTTGCCTTGTGTAATGTGGCCATTTTAGTTCTTAATTAAATAACAAGAGTACAAAAGTGCCTTCTGTTTCAGAAAAGTTTTCTATCTGTTCTATCTTCCTTTCCCTTTGTTTCATTTTGTAAAGTAGCATGTAAACGTGCAACTAATAATTTAGTTCTGCTCATTACTTGTTTCTAGTTTTTGTTTACCCACTTTGAAAATGTTTTAAAATGTAAGGTGAACATCTGTAGAAAAGCTTTATTACATAATGCTTTTTAAGTTACTTATTGAGTGTCTGTCAACATTAGTGGATAGTAGTTGAGTTTTTTCATTTTGCTATTTAATTGAAAAACAAGCACATTATTTTTCATATTTTTTATAGAAAATGTTACAATAGTATTCTTTAACATTTAGCAGTATACAGGGTCTGGTATGCTAAAAGATTACTTTAAAATATATTTGACCACACTATGATATGACTATATTGTTAATACTGTGCTAGATTTTAGATTCACCTTTGTTACATAATCCTGAGGTTTGGGATACAAACGATCTTGATACCCAGGTCGTGAGCATAGTACCCAGCAGTTAGTTTTTCCACCCTTACCCCTTACCCTCCCCTATCTAGTAGTCCCCAGTGTCTATTGTTGCCATCTTTATGTCCATGAGTACCCAATGTTTAGCTCCCACTTATAAGTGAGAACACGCAGTATTTTGTTTTCTGTTCCTGTGTTTATTCACTTAGGATAATGGCTTCCAGCTGCATCCCGACATGGATGCAAAAGATATGACTTCATTCTTTTTTATGGCTGTCCTGAAAAATGTTTCTGTAGAAAGTTTTTAAGTGTATCTTTGAGTTCGTTGCAAATCTGTGCTGTAATTTGGATTTGTTCTTTTGTTCCAGTGTTTTTTGGACTCTTGGGAAATTGGGCAGTATTACTTGTTTGACAGGTTTGGATGTGCATATCTAACTTATTGTGAATCCTCCTTCTCATCTATATACAAAATAATAATTTAACTACTTTGGAGGAGGAGTTTGTGTGTGTGTGTGTGTGTGTGTGTGTGTGTGTGTGTGTGTGTGTCTCACTCTTGTTGGAATGCAGTGGCATGATCTTGGCTCACTGCAACCTGTGCCTCCCAGGTTCAAGTTATTCTGCCTCAGCTTCCTGAGTAGCTGGGATTACAGGTACCCACCACCATGCCTGGCTAATATTTGTACTTTTAGTAGAGACAGGATTTTGCCATGTTAGCCAGGTTGGTCTTTAACTCCTGATCTCAGGTGATCTGCCCACCTCAGCCTCCCAAAGTGCTGGGGTTACAGGTGTGAGCCACCGTGCCTGGCCTTTCCCCCCACCCGCGAGTTGGAGTTTTGCTCTTGTCACTCAGGCTGGAGTGCAGTGGCATGATCTCTGCTCACTGCAACCTCCACCTCCCTAGTTCAGGTGATTCTCTTGCCTCAGCTTCCCAAGTACAGGCCCAGCTAATTTTTTTTTTTTTTTTTTTTTTTTTTTTTTGAGATAGGGTTTCGCTCTTGTTGCCCAGGCTGGAGTGCAGTGGCTTGATCTTGGCTCACCGCAACCTCCACCTTTTGGGTTCAAGCGATTCTCCTGCCTCAGCCAACCAAGTAGCTGGGATTATAGGCATGTGCCACCACGCCCAGGCTAATTTTGTATTTTTAGTAGAGACGGGGTTTCACCATGTTGGTCAGGTTGTTCTCGAACTCCCGACCTCAAGTAATCCACCTGCCTCAGCCTCCCAAAGTGCTGGGATTATAGGCGTGAGCCACCGCACCTGGACGAATTTTAAAATATTTTTAGTAGAGACTGAGTTTCACCACATTGGCCAGGCTGGTCTCCCTGACTTCAGGTGATCTGCCCACCTTGTCCTCCTAAAGTGCTAGGAATACAGGTGTGAGTGCCCCCACCCCCACCCCTTGCCTGGCTGTTTTGTTGATTATTTATTTATTTTGGTGACAAGTTCTCACTCTGTTGCCCAGGCTGCTCACTGCAGCCTTTATCTCCTGGGCTCAGGTGATCCTCCCACCTCAGCCTCCCAAGTATCTGGGATTAGAGGCACAAGCCACCACAGCTAATTTTTTTTTTTTTTTTTTTTTTTTTTTTGAGACAGTTTCCCTCTTGTTGCCCAGGCATGCAGGTGATTCACCCGCCTTGGTCTCCCAAAGTGCTGGGATTACAGGTGTGAGCTGCTGCACCTGGCCGATATTTAGTCTTTGAAATCAAGGTCAACCGTGTCACATCTGGTGTTTAGAGAGATTAACCCCACCCCCTGTTTTTTTTAAATTAGGGAGATGTGATCTGTTTTCCTGACTGTTCCTTGTTTTTTCCTTGATATGCTTGAGACATTGTTAGAGCAAAATTTATCTTCATAATTGTTGCCCACCTGCCCATCTGTTGTTTTTCATATTATGCTGGAAATTCCCTTCACTGCCTTCCTGTTCCCCTACCCACCATTTCGGACTTAAAAAAAATATGTATGTGCGTATATATATACATTTATATATCCTGATGTATTTTTAGGAGATATGGTTTAACAACTTTTTAAAAGATGATAAAGGGCCCAATATTTATTTATTTATTTATATGAGATGGCGTCTCACTCTGTTGCCCAGTCTGGAGTGCAATGGCACTATCTCGGCTCAGTGCAACCTCTGCCTCCCAGGTTCAAGTGATTCTCTTGCCTCGGCCTCCCAAGTAGCCAGGACTACAGGCGAATGCCACCACACCTGGCTAATTTTTGTATTTTTAGTTGAGATGGGGTTTCACCATGTTGGCCAGGATGGTCTCGATCTCTTGACTTTATGATCTGCCTGCCTTGGCCTCCCAAAGTGCTGGGATTACAGGTATGAGCCACCTCGCCTGGCCCCTTTTTCTTTTCTTTTTTTTTTTTTTTTTGAGACAGAGTCTTGCTCTGTCACCCAGGCTGGAGTGCAGTGGCATGATCTTGGCTCACTGCCTTACTGCAACCTCTGTCTCTCCAGTTCAAGTGATTCTCCTGTCTCAGCCTCCCAAGTAGCTGGGATTATAAGTGTCCACCACCACACCTAACTACTTTTTTGCATTTTTAGTAGAGATGAGGTTTTACCATGTTGGCTACGCTGGTTTTAAACCCCTGACCTCAAGTAATCCGCCTGCCTCGGCCTCTCAAAGTGCTAAGATTACAGGTGTGAGCTGCTGCGCCCTGACAGGGCCCAATATTTTTTTTTCTTTTCTTTTCTTTTTTTTTTTTAAGAGTGAATCGCATTCTGTTGCCCAGGTTGGAGTACAGTGGCATGATCTTGGCTTACTGCAACCTCTCCCTCCTGGATTCAAGCAATTCTCCTGCCTCAGCCTCCTGAGTAGCTGGAGTTACAGGCACATGCCACCACGCCCAGCTAATTTTTGTATTTTTAGTAGAGACAGGATTTCACCATGTTGGGGTCTCGAACTCCTAACCTTGCGATCTACCTGCCTTGGCCTCCCAAAGTTCTGGGATTAGAGGCACCCTGCCGGCCCAATATTTCTTATGACTACTGGCAGTATGATAATTTCTGAAAGTACTCTGCTTAGAGTTTCTTGCACTAATTAAAAAAAAAATAAATTTTATGTAGATCATTTGCCTTAAAGAAGATAAAAAGCCCTTAACTCTGAAAACTGTGTTTGGAAATTTTCCAAATCATCAAATTTCTTTTTTTTTGAGACGGAGAGACCGCCTCGCACTGTTGCCCAGGCTAGAGTGCAGTGGCGCAATCTCGGATCACTGCAACCTCTCCCCCTTCCAGGTTGAAGCGATTCTCCTGCCTCAGCCTCCTGAGTAGCTGGGACTACAGGCACCTGCCACCACACCTGGCTAATTTTTGTATTTTTAGTATAGACGGGGTTTCACTGTGTTGGCCATTTTTAAGAGAAATGGGGTCTCACTATGTTTGCTTGGCTGGTCTTGAACTCCTGACCTCAGGTGATCCACCGGTGTCGGCCTCCCAAAGTGCTAGAATTACAGATGTCAGACACCTGACCTGACCTGACTTTTTTTTTTTTAGACACTAGGTTTCTCCATGTTGGTCAGGGTGGTCTTGAACTCCCAACTTCAGGTGATCCACCCACCTCAGCCTCCCAAAGTGCTGGGATTACAGGCGTGAGCCACCGCACCCAGCTCTGACTTTTTTTTTTTTTTTGCAGTGTTAATTCACTTTATTTTTATTGTATAAAAACCGTATGTTGTAGCCACAGCTGGAGCTTGGGTCCTCTGCCTGGAGACTCTGGCGTGGGTCTTGACGAGGTGGTCAGTGAATTCCTGATAGTGAGACTTGGTGAATACAATCTCCTTCCAGAGGTCGGGGGTCAGGTAGCTGTAAGTCTTAGAGATGGCATCAAAGGTGGCCTTGGCGAAGTTGCCCAAGGTGACAGTGCATCCCCTGGCTGAGGTGTAGCAGTCATCGATACCAGCCATCATAAGCAGCTTCTTGGGCACAGGTGCTGAGATAATGCCAGTACCCCTGGGCACGGGGATGAGGCGCACCAGCACAGAGCCACAGCAGCCTGTCACCTTGCAAGGGACGGTGTGGGGCTTGCTGATCTTGTTCCCCGAGTAGCCTCTGTGCACGGGGACAATGGAGAGCTTGGCCAGGATCATGGCCCCACGGATGGCAGTGGCCACCTCCTTGGGACACTTAACACCCAGACCGACATGACTATTGTAGAGTCCCCAATAGCAACAAACACCTTGAACCTGGTGCTCTGGCCAGCACAGGTCTGCTTCTGCACCGGCATAATCTTCAAAACCTCATCCTTGAGAGAGGCCCCCAGGAAAAAGTCAATGATCTCAGATTCCTTGATGGGCAGAGAAAAGAGATAGATCTCCTCCAGACACTTGATCTTCATGCCTTTGACCAGGCGGCCCAACTTGGTGACAGGCATCCACTCCTTATCCTCGGCCTTGCCTCTGCGAGCTCCGCAGCCTTGACCCTGGCCCCGTCCACGGCCGCGACCCTGGTCCCAAATGCCACTGCCGAAACCTCTGCGGAAGCCACCAAGGTCCCCCATCCCAGGGCCTCCGGGCCCCCCTGCCGCAGCGGCGTCATCCGCCATTTGGTGTTTTATCAGAGAAGAAGCGACTTTTTTTTTTAAGAGATGGTGGTCTTGCTGTGTCATGCAGGCTAGGGTGGGTGCAGTGTCATGATTATAGGTTACTGCAGCCTCAAACACCTGGACTCAAGCAGTTCTCCTGCTGTGGCCTTCCAAAGTGCTAGAATTACGGATGTGAACCACTGTGCCTGGCCCCGGCTGACTCTCTTGTTAGGGGGTAATGCAGCTGGTGGCCTTAAAGCCAGTTCTCATTTAGCATTCTGAAAATTCTAGACCTCTTAAGCATTATGCCCTTCAGGCCGGACACTGTGGCTCACCCCTGTAATCCCAACACTTTGGAAGGCTGAGGTGGGTGGGTCACCCGAGGTCAGGAGTTCGAGACCAGCCTGGCCAACATGGCGAAACCCGCAACTCTACTAAAAATATAAAAATTAGCTGGGTGTCGTGGTATGTGCCTGTGATTCTCTGAGGCAGGAGAATCGCTGGAACCTGGGAGGCAGAGACTGCAGGGAACCAAGATTGTGCCACTGCACTCCAACCTTGGTGACAGAGCAAGGCACTGCTCCCCACCCCCGAAAAAAAGGGCCAGGTGCAGTGGCTCATGCCTGTAATCCCAGCACTTTAGGAGGCTGAGGCGGGCAAATCATGAGGTCAGGAGTTCGAGACCAGCCTGGTCAATATGGTGAAATCCCATCTTTACTAAGAAAAAAAAAAATTAGCCAGGCATGGTGGCGGACGCCTGTAATCCCAGCTACTCGGGAGGCTGAGGCAGGAGAATCACTTGAACCTGGTAGACAGAGGTTGCAGTGATCCAAGATTGTATTACTGTACTCCGACTCCATCTCAGAAAAAGAAGAATGAGAAGGAGAGCTTTATTAGGCATAGTAACTCAAAATTATGTTGAAGAGCTGAAAAGAGTAGGGATTAGGTACAGAAGTAAAATCAAGAGCCTGGATTTCTAGATGTTAAGTCTGTCCTACCTCATTTACTTATTATTTTCTTTCCTTTAAAATAGATAAAGCTGGCCGAGTTAACACCTTGCATTTATAGAAATCTTTTTTGGTTGTTTGTTTTTTTTTGAGATGGGCTCTCACACTGTCACCCAGACTGGAATGCAGTTTGTACAATCACAGCTTATTGCAGCCTCCACCTCCTGGGCTCAAGTGATTATCCTGCTTCATTCTCCCAAGTAGTTGGGACTCCAGGCACACGCCACCATGCCCAGCTAATTTTTTTTTTTTTTATAGAGATGAGGTCTTACTATGTTGCCCAGACTGGCCTCAAACTCCTCGGCTGAAGTCATCCTCCTGCCGTGCTCTCTCAAGGTGCTGGGATTATAGGTGTGAGCCACCACGCCTGCCCAGACATCTTAAATATGTGGATAGAGTTGCTAACTTATTTACAAGATGCCATGATAGACGAATACTTATTTATAGTAAATGCTTCAAAAATTTGAGAAAGGCCAGGCAGCTGTGGCTAACACTTGCAATGACAACACAACACTTTGGCGGGCTTGACTGGAGGATCACTTGAGCCAAGGAGTTCGAGAACAGCCTGGGCAACATGGCGAGACTTGGTCTCCTTAAAAATAAGAAAGAAGTCTTGAGAAGAATGTTATCTGTCACTTTATAAGGTACTACTTTTTACCAGTGGCCTAGAGCTATGTTTGAAAATGTCGGATATGACCAACTGAGTGATGATGAGAGTCTAAAAAATTTTAGCATAAATTATTTATTTTTTTGAATTGGAATCTGGTTCTGTTGACGGGGCTGGAGTGCAGTTGAGTGATCATAGCTCACTGCAACCTTAAACACTTTGGCTCAAGCAGTCCTCCTCCCATCTTAGCCACCTGAGTAGCTGGGACCATAGGCACCTGCCACCATGCCCAGCTAATTAATATTATTATTATTATTATTATTATTATTATTATTATTATTTTGGCAACGAAATCTTGCTCTGTTGCCCAGGCTGGAGTAAATGGCACAATCTCAGCTCACTGCAGCCTCTGCCTCCCAGATTCAGGCAATTCTCCTGTCTCAGCCTTTCGAGTAGCTGGGATTACAGGTGTGTGCCACGATGCCCAGCTGATTTTTTTTTTTTTTTTTTTAGTAGAGACAGTTTTACCATGTTGGCCAGGCTGGTATTGAACTCCTGACCTCAAGTGATCCAACCACCTTGGCCTCCCAGAGTACTGGGATTACAGGCGTGAGCTACCATGCTTGGCCTATTATTATTTTTTTATAGACAGAGTGTTTCTGTGTTGCCCAGGCTGGTCTTGAACTCCTAACCTCAAGCAGTTCTCTTGCCTCAACCTCCCAAAGTGCTGAGGTTATAGGCAGAACCATATATAAATATATTGTCATTGCTGGTTCAAAGTAGGTTATAAGCAGAACCATATGTAAATATACAGACATTGCTGGTTCAAAGTAAATGTACATTTAAATTTTTAATATTTTCAAATTGGCCTTCAAAAAGGTTGTACTAATTTATCACCATCTGTGTATGAAAATGCCTGTTTCTGATGAGGCGTGGTGGCTCATACCTGTAATCCCAGCGCTTTGGGAGGCCAAGGCAGGTGGATAACCTGAGGTCAGGAGTTCAAGAACAACCTGACCAACATGGTGAAACCCCGTCTCTACTAAAAAAAAGAAAAAGAAAAATTAGCTGGGCATGGTGGCGCATGCCTGTAGTCCCAGCTGCTCGGGAGGCTGAGGCAGGAGAATCACTTGAACCAAGGAGGCAGAGGTTGCAGTGAGCCCAGATCACACCACTGCACTCCAGACAGAACGAGTCTATCTCAAAAAATAAAAAACGAGAGACAGATAAGGAAGGAGGGAAGGAAGGAAGGAAGGAAATAAATGTCTGTTTCCCTGTACCCTTACCAATGCTGTATATTATTAGAGTTTGAATTTTTGGTAATCTGATTGGTGAAAACTTACAAATGCATTATAAGTGGAGTTGCATTTTAAAAATTATAACTGAGATTTGATCAGATTTTTACATATTTATTGGCTCTTGGTATTTTCTTTTCTTTTTGGAGGTTGGAGAGGGGACGGAGTTTTGCTCTTGTTGCCTAGGCTGGAGTTTGGTGGTACCATCTTGGCTCACTGCAACCTCTGCTTCCCAGGTTCAAGCCATTCTCCAGCCTCAGCCTCCCAAGTAGCTGGGATTACAGGCATGCGCCACCACACCCAGTTAGTTTTGTATTTTTAGTAGAGACGGGGTTTCTCCATGTTGGTCAGGCTGGTCTTGAACTCCCGACCTCAGGTGATCTGGCTGCCTCGGCCTCCCAAAGTGCTGGAATTTCAGGCATGAGCCTGTCCGGCTCTTGGTATTTTCAATGATGATTCTTGAGATTTCATTGAGTCTTCAGGTGTCATTGAATGGAATAGCTAAACATAAAAAAGGTTCAAAACTTGTGGTACTGTGAATCTGGGATGTCAATTCAAAAGAAATGATGCTGTGAATGTAGGGTATTGCTGAGATGCCTATGATAACCTGCACATGTCACATGTTGACCCTTTTCTCAATTTCAGGTGATCATGGAGCTCAGCTTGGTCTCCATGGGACTGGTGGTGATGGAATACATGATGACACAGCAGGTGGAGAAGAAGGAGAAAACAGCCCAGATGCCCAACCCCAAGCTGGTCGGAGGACCCGGCGGGAAGCATGCACCTGCCCCTACTGTAAAGACAGTGAAGGAAGGTGAGTTGACCTAGCCAATTTCTTAAAAATATAAAGAAAAATTGGCCGGGCATGGTGGCCCACGCCTGTAATCCAAGCACTTTGGAGGCCAAGGCCAAGGCGGGCGGATCAAGTTAATTTTTTTTAGGATTTGATACTCAGAGCTAGGTGCAATGGCTCATGCCTATAATCATAGCACTTTGGGAGGCCATGATAGAAGGATCACTTGAACCCAGGAGTTTGAGACCAGCCTGACCAACAAAGTGATAGCCCATCTCTACAAATTTTTTTTTTAAAAGACGGAGTCCTCCTCTGTTGCCCAAGTGTGAGTGCAGTGGCATGATCTTGGCTCACTGCAACCTCCGCCTCCCAGGTTCAAGCAATTCTCCTGCCTCAGCCTCCTGAGTAGCTGGGACTACAGACATGTGCCACCACACCTGGCTAATTTTTGTATTTTTAGGACAGATGGAGTTTCACCATGTTGGTCAGGATTGTCTTGAATCTCCTGACCTCAGGTGATCCGCCTGCCTCGGTCTCTCAAAGTGCTGCAATTACAGATGTGAGTCACTGCACCCGGCTCTACTACAAATTTTAGTGGGAATATTTTACTGACAATAAAAAGAGGAAATGAAATTTGAGACAAAGTCTTGCTTTGTTTCCCAGGCTGGAGTGCAGTGGTGCAATCTTGGCTCACTGCAGCCTCCACCGCAGGTTCAAGTGATTCTCCTGCCTCACCCTTCCGAGTAGCTGAGACTATAGGCTCGTGCCACCACGTGCAGCTTATGTTTTGTATTTTTAGTAGAGACGGGGTTTCAACATGTTAGCCAGGATGGTCTCAATCTCCTGACCTTGGGAGTTGCCGAACTCGAACTCCCAAAGTGCTGGGATTACAGGCATGAGCCCCCTTGCCTGGCCAAAAAAAAAATTTTTTTAGAGACAGAGTTTCACTCTTGTTGCCCAGGCTGGAGTGCAATGGCATGATCTTGGCTCACTGCAACCTCTATCTCCTGGGTGCAAGCAATTCTCCTGCCTCAGTCTCCCAAGCAGCTGGGATTACAGGCATGTGCCACCACGCCCAGCTAATTCTGTATTTTTAGTAGAGATGGGGTTTCACCATGTCTGTCAGGCTTGTCTCGAACTCCTGACCTCAGGTGATCCTTCCACCTTGGCCTCCCAAAGTGCTGGGATTACAGGTGTGAGCCACTGCATCCAGCCTTTTTTTTTTTGAGACGGAATCTCACCAAGCTAGAGTACAGTGGCAGGGTGATCTTGGCTCAGTGCAACCTTCACCCCTGGGTTCAAGTGATTCTCTTGTCTCAGACTCCTGAGTAGCTGGGACTACAGGTGCGTGCTGCCACGCCCAGCTAACTTTGATATTTTCAGTAGAGACAGGGTTTTACCATATTGGCCAGGATGGTCTCCATCTCTTGACCTTGTGATCTGCCCACCTCAGTGCTGAGATTGCAGGCTTGAGTCATCCTCAGCTGGCCTAACTTAAATTTCTTTATAGAGATGGGGTCTCCCTGTGTTGCCCAGGCTGGTCTCAAATTTCTGGGCTTAAGCAATCCTCCTGCCTCGGCCCCACAAAATGTTAGGATTACAGGTGTGAGCTACCTTGCTCAGCCTAGAAGACTTTTTTAAAAGAAGCATTGGCTGGGCATGGTGTGATCCCAGCACTTTGGGAGGCCAAGGCGGGCAGATCACCTGAGGTTGGGAGTTCAAGACCAGTCTGACCAACATGGAGAAACCCTGTCTCTACTAAAAATACAAAAGTAGCTGGGTGTGGTGTCGTGCGCCTGTAATCCCAGCTACTCAGGAGGCTGAGGCAGGAGAATCACTTCCCGGGAGGCGGAGGTTTTGGTGAGCTGAGATCGTGCCATTGCACTCCAGCCTGGGCAACTAAAGTGAAAGTTCATCTCAAAAAAAAAGCCTCTGGCCTGGCACAGTGGCTCACACTTGTAATCTCTGCACTTTGGGAGGCAGAGATGGGCGGATTCATCACCTGAGGTCAGGGGTTTGTGATCGGCCTGGCCAACATGGCTAACCCTGTTTCTACTAGAGATAGAAAAATTAGTTGGGCCTGGTGGCGTGCACTTGTAGTCCCAGCTACTTGAGAGGCTGAGGCCAGATAATCTCTTGAACCTGGGTAGGAGAGGGAGAGGTTGCAGTGAGCTGTGATCATGCTACTGCACTCCAGCTTGGACGACAGAGTGAGACTTCATCTCAAAAAAACAAAACAGAATGAACAACAACAAAATGAAGCCTTAGCTAGGCACGGTGGCTCACGCCTGTAATCCCAGCTGTTTGGGAGGCCCAGGCGGGTAGCTCACAAGATCAGGAGATCGAGACCATCCTGGCTAACACAGTGAAACCCCATCTCTATTAAAAATAAAAAAAATTAGCCGGCGTGGTGGCCCACGCCTGTAGTCCTAGCTACTTGAGAGGCTGAGGCAGGAGAATCACTTGAACACAGGAGGCAAATGTTGCAGTAAGCTGAGATTGTGCCACTGCATTTCAGCCTGGGTGACGGAGAGAGACTCAGTCTCAAAAACAAAAAAAAAGGAAGCCTTTTTCAAAAATAAAAGTTTGGTCACACCTGTAATCCCAGCACCTTGGGAGGCTGAGGCGGGCAGATCACAAGGTCAGGGGTTCGAGACCAGCCTGACCAACATGGTGAAACCCAGTCTCTACTTAAAAATACAAAAATTAGCCGAATGTGGTGGCGCGCCTGTAATCCCAGCTACTTGGGAGGCTGAGACAGGAGAATTGCTTGAACCCGGGAGGGGGAGTTTGCGGTGAGCCAAGAGCGCACCATTGCACTCTAGCCTGTGCGACAGAGCGAGACTCTGTCTCAAAAAAAAAAAAAGTTTGAGTAAGTTTGGTGTAGGTTGGGTAATTGCTGTTGATACTTTGTGGTTCTTTAGTTTCTGTCTCTAGAATGAATGATGAATAGTTGTATTCTCATTTTTAGGGGTTCAGGGGATCCTGGCAAAAAGAAACAGCATATTTGCCATATCCAAGGCTGTGGGAAAGTATATGGCAAGACCTCACACCTGCGGGCACACTTGCGCTGGCATACTGGCGAGAGACCATTTATGTGTACCTGGTCATACTGTGGGAAACGCTTTACACGTTCGGATGAGCTACAGAGGCACAAACGTACACACACAGGTGAGCAAGAGCCTGTGGGAGAGAAAAATGTAATAGATCAGAATGAAAAACACAAAATACACTTACAAAATAACTAAAATTTATTAGCAACTTAATTTGAAACTGAATTATATGGGCCACAAATGGAATTGGAGTTAATCTGGAAAACTTTTTAAGAAGGAAGGAGGGCCGGGTGTGGTGGCTCACGCCTGTAATCCCAAAACTTTGGGAGGCCAAGGCGGGTGGATCTCTTGAGGTCAGGAGTTCGATACCAGCCTGGCCAACATGGGGAAACCCCATCTCTACTAAAAATACAAAATAGCCAGACTTGGTGGCCGGCACCTGTAATCCCAGCTACTTGGGAAGCTGAAGCAGGAGAATCACTTGAACCCAGAAGGCAGAAGTTGCAGTGAGCTGAGATTGCCCCACTGCACTCCCACCTGGGTGACAGAGCAAGACTCTGTCTCAAAGAAAAAAAAGGAAGGAGCTAGATTTTGAGTGGGATTTTGAAGGCAAAGTATTGAAACCATTACTCTTAGTCCCTGCCTTGCCTTACTTTTCTGCTAAGTTCTGCCATCCTTACTGAGTACTCCCTAACCTTTATCTACTTTTCTTCCCTGTCCCCCCAACCAAAAGGAAAAGATACTTCAAGATTTTTCTTGTTTTTAATCATCTTGTCATACTGGCCTTATTCAGCCTAGTAGAGTTTGAAAGCAGTGAATTAGGTAAGGTAATCTCACTTCCTACCATGTCAGCTTCTTTTCTTCCTTTACCTAGGTGAGAAGAAATTTGCCTGCCCTGAGTGTCCTAAGCGCTTCATGAGGAGTGACCACCTGTCAAAACATATCAAGACCCACCAGAATAAGAAGGGAGGCCCAGGTGTAGCCCTGAGTGTGGGCACTTTGCCCCTGGACAGTGGGGCAGGTTCAGAAGGCAGCGGCACTGCCACTCCTTCAGCCCTTATTACCACCAATATGGTAGCCATGGAGGCCATCTGTCCAGAGGGCATTGCCCGTCTTGCCAACAGTGGCATCAACGTCATGCAGGTGGCGGATTTGCAGTCCATTAATATCAGTGGCAATGGCTTCTGAGATCAGGCACCTGGGGCCAGAGACATATGGGCCATACCCATCAACCCTGGGATGCAAGGTAGCATGGGTCCAAGAGACATGTGGGAAGAGAGAGCCATGAAGCATTAAAATGCATGGTGGTGGGAAGAATTGGGAGAGGGATACAAGAGAAGAGATGGGGTCCTGGCACCCATCTGTATCATCAGTGCCTCTTTGAAGGTGGGAAACAGTGAAAATTCTGTTGGCGCCACCCTTTGATGAGCATTTGTTTGACCCCAGTTTCTTCTTAAACTTCTTTCTCCAGCCTACCCTTCCTGTGTTTCTCTTCTCAGCTCTTCCATGATGGATCACCCCCCCCCATTTCCTAAAGCCATCATGCCTTGATAAATATATATGATCATTGAAATACTTTTTAACAAAAAACAGATTCTATATTATTATATATATATATATATATAAAGATATATAGAGATGCATTCACAGGGGTTGGCTGGGAGGAGGAAGAAGACCATTCTGTGACCAAAATACTTTGGTCATTTTTTTTTTAATATTGCCTTATTTCCCTATGGCTGAGCCTTGTTGTGACACATCAAGCTTTTCTGTAGATGTTGTCTTGGCTTCCCACCAGAGTAAGCATTCATATGCTCTGCTTTTAGTTTATATATACATACATAATGTTTTTCCTTTCATTATTTTGTCTTTTTATTTGGGATCAGCTTCTTGCACTCCTTTCCTGACTCAACTGTTGCCATCTCACATTCTCTCATCTGATCACTTCATGTTTTATTTTTGTTAGTGCCTGGATGAGGCACTTCTGTCAATTTTTTCAAGACCTTAGTTCCAGCAGCAGAATGGAAAAACCCTGAAGCCCAGGCTGATGCTTGAAGTAGCTGTGGAGGGAGTATTAAAAATACTACTGACGCAGGCACCTTCTTGGTGCTGGAGAGTCAAAGGCATCTCCCTTCATTAGCTGTTCTAAGCATTGAGAATTAGGAGTCTTTCAGTGGAATTGTACAAGAGACCCTTTGAAGATAATAATCTTGGCTAAGTTTGTATGAACTGTCAAAAAATGGTCCAGTAATAGGTAGGGGGCTTTCACTAGGAAAATCATGTGCTGAGAAGAGGAAATGACTCATGGTAGTCAGGTTCAGGAGCTAGTGGAGTATTTGGACTTTGATACCACTATCTTCCAAGGTAGCTCTAAGTTTTAATGTGGGCTTCTGAGTTTATATTCTGAAAGGAAATACACTTCTTCTTTTGAACATCCCCACTAGGTTCTTTTCCATTATTGAGAAGGAGCATCAGCCAATGAATCTGTTCCAGGTTTCCATTCTGCAGAACTCCTCCAGAGCATGTGCTAGTGGCAGGACAGTGGTTCTTACAATCTTTTCCCTTAACTTTTCATTGTATGTTCTTGGGTGCTTCCTAAGGGAAAAGGAAGCACATGATCATTAAGAATGATAGCCCAGAACAAAAAGAAATCTTGTCTTACCACTGTGGTTTATAGGAGAGATTGGGAGAAATCATCCTGTTTTCTCCATGACCTGATTGCAGAAGAGACTGATCCAAAAATTATAACGGCAGGGAACCCAGTGCATTTGGCACTGAGATTTAAATGCAACCAGAATTGTCCTCAAGGCCCAGCCATAAAAGCATTGTCTCTCTCAACCTTCTGGTACCTTGTTAGAGAGCTTTTCACTGTGAGGAAGTATGGAAAAATGGTTGTGTGTGTGTGTGTAATCTGTTAGGTTGGGGATAGGTTTTCTGCTAGCCAATATTAAAAGAGACCTGCAATAAAAAAAATTACCCTGATCCGATAGAAAGCAAGTGTTTTTGTATGACTGTGTGCGTGAATGTGTGTTTATGCCTGTATATGTCTACACACAGATGAGAAATTATATTTGAAATTGTTGGAAAATAAATTCAGATCAAAATGCCTTTCAGGCCCACTACCTAGAAATCTATCTTAAAACCTGGATATGTTCCTAAGGTCATTTCTTTGCTTATGCTAAATTAATTATAATTGTGAATGGAGGATGTTCTACTGTACTTTTTTAAAAAAGAAACTATTTTTGTGTTTGAAAATGAAACCAACATCCAGATCTATAGCAGAGTCCTTATTCTTTTCATAAATCTTTTTACTTTGGCTACAAATAGATGATGGTATGATTCTATTATATATTTTATATAAAATCCATCCAAATTAAGTTTTGGGTAAATGTGTTGTTGTTTAACCTGAAATACAATAATTTAATACTCTAAACAATAGTTCACTCCATTTGGTCCTTTCTCCACAGATGTAATTCTGTTTTAAGCTCAGGAACTATTGCAAGGAACTTTCCCCAGATCAAATTCTATTAACCCTGACATACAAGTCATCCATGCCCAGCCACTATCATACACTTTATTCTCACTGAAAGGCAGAATTCAGAACCTGTTATTTTATGTCTGTAATCATGTACTTAGGCATCTTTTGGAGGAAAGGGGCAGGGTAACTCACTGGAGTACACAGTATTTTGCTAGTGCATTTCAAGGAATGGAATCTTCTCCAGTATGAAATTATTAGATATAAACTAGTGTAATGATGCTGAGGATATAAGTTTTTAGAAGGTAATTTGATACTTCTCTTGAATGGAAAGCTGCTGGTTTACCCTCAACCCTCTTTATTAGCATTACCATGAGTGCATTTATATCTAATTATTTCCACTTGCCCTGTTCTCACCAAGGAAGCTCCAGATCCAGTATCTTGTTAGACCCCCAAACAGAATCAGCTTCTTTTGTCTCCTAGCAGTAGTGAGCCACTCAGTCTTTTCCACGGGAAGTTAGGAGCCTACATTCCTTGAGTTAGGAGCTCATTACAGAAAAACCTCCTTTCCCTGAACTTCTGGCCAATAGAAATTAATGTAACTGACAGGTAAATTGATTCTGAATTTTTTTTCAAGTTTTTTTCATTTTTTTGAATGAGTTTTTCAAATTTTTTTAGATGACCAAACCTTGCAGGGCAGGGGATGCCCAGAAGAGTGGTGAGATAGTAAAACACTCATTTCCTCATCCTTTCAGGTTGCTCATTCATATTCATTTGCTTGTCACTGACTGTCTCATTTTTTACCCAGAACAGTAACAACACACACCATCTTCCTTCAGGGACTCCCAACAGGCACTCTGTGAGTGCTACACAGAATGCAATTTAATGGATATTTCTCAGCCTGGTTCAGAATAAATTGAACCTTTGATCCCAGAAAGTATATATTAAAGTGTGGGGTAAAGATTATGATTAGGGGAGGGTTGGAGACAAAAGCTGTAAATTACTATGGCTGATTTATTTCTACTATATACATATATATTTTTTGCTTTTGTATATCCTATATAGGAAACTAAGCATTGTATTTTTTTTTAAATCTAAGAAAGCACTATGAACTGCAGGTGTTTGACTTTCAAAATATATTTTGTATTCTTAATATCTTCATGTCGTGTGAATACTGGAAGCTGCAGATCTTTGCTAGGATGCAATAAATTTATATACTTTTTGAGGGGTTCTTCTGGGGGTGCTAATCAGGCCCCTTTTATGCTTAGGGGGAGCCCTGGTGCTACTTGCTTGAAATTTTCAGTTGTAAGTACCCTGATGCCTTTTGGACCTTGGGATCAGATCAAGAATTTTGGAGATCAGGTACCAAGGAAATAAGGACAGTCTAGCTGCCTCAAGTGAGGGGTCCTTTGCAAAGCTCTCTTTCCCCCTCACTGAAGCTGGGTAGCTTCTTGGGGTTGAGAGGGAAAATGTGAAATCTCAGAATTTATCTCCCTTAGAAGAGAGCCAGTAACTTATGTACCAGGATGAAAGGTGGCAGCAGTAGCTTTGGGGAAAGGGAGGAGGATATGGCACTTCTCCAACCCCGGAAAACATTGCTTTTGAAAACTGCTGATAAAATATGAGCCGGTTATTACTTCTGTTTGGGAGACTGTGCTCTCTCTGGTGCCTCTCTTGGCTCTACTCCACAGATACCAGACCTCTTCTCAGAGGATGAGCAGACCAGCTTTGAGGTTGACCTGTTTCTCTTTGTCTGCCTTCCCAAAACACCAGCCCCCAGGAAGAGATTAAGCAGCCTTAAGCTTAAATTCCTACTCCCTCTTCCAAATTTGGCTCACTTGTCTTAGATCCAAGTCAGGGAAAGGAAAAGAAGGGGGGGTCCCTGACTTTATTACTTACTCCCCTAAGTCTTCTCCGCTCTGATTTCCCCAAACCCAGAAAAATTTTCTCCACAATGTTCATTTGAAAGAGGAGTATTTTGTTCCATTTTCCCTTTCCTCATTATCAAACAGCCTCAGTCTTCCTTGTCTCTGCTAAGGGAGTAGAGGTGTAATGATCTGCCCCTCAACTGCCCTAAGTCCTAGCTAAGTATCAGGGAAAAAAAAAAGAAAAAAAATGCCTAACAAATGGGATTAGACTAGGGCTGCAAGTAGTGAGGATTTTGTTGATACCTCTCCTGGGATGTGTGCTTTCCCATATCTTGCCTTCAGGAATTACACTGTGCCTTCTTCCCAGGGATACAGGCTGTCTTCCCAGTGTTCCAATTTCCCGTAACTGCCCTTGAACATTGTGGACAAGGGCAGGTCTTCATATTTCTGATCATCCCTTTCTCCCAGTGAAATCCCATAGCCCTTACCTAGAGTCTAGGGCACAAAGACTTTGGGGAAGATACGCTGAGATTGACCTGAGGAGACATCTACACACACCAGTGGCAGCTGCCCCAGGGCCTGCTTCCTCTTCCTGTCTGTCATCCTCTGTAAGGGAGGGGTGGTGCTCTGATCTCTGGTGCCTAAAAACCCAAGTTTATTTCTCTTTCTTAACACTGGCAATAACCAGTCCACACCACTGTTGCCTTTTAAAACCTCTTAATCTCATGCTGTGTTTGTTGTTGATTCCAATCCAATTATCACCAGGGCTGTGTGGGTAAATGCTTTTAAATGCTCTCTCATCTTGCTCTTCCCCATCACCACCCAACTCTTAGGTATGTATGATGCTAATCTTGTCCCTAAGTAAGTTTCTTCCTGCTCCTTTTGTATCTTCCTTCCTTGTCTTTCCTACCTTTTGTCTCTGGGTGTTTTGGGGCTTTTTTTTTTTTTTGGCCTTTTGTACAAAGATTAGTTTCAATGTAGTCTGTAGCCTCCTTTGTAAACCAATTAAAAAGTTTTTTAATAAAAAGCCATGTCTCTGGTGTATTGAGGAGGGTTGGGAATGGGGAGAGTATATGTTTAAAACTTCATACTCTGAACCTAACAAAGGTTTCCAGCTACACTGTGTTGTGCTCCCATAGTGCAATTGCCCTACACTTAACTCCCGGATAAATGGTTTTGTGATCAGATCAATGTGCCACAACTACATGGAAATGTGGAGGACTAAGTCAAACAGGCAGCACTTTTTTTTTCCCCCCATATGCTTTCTTATTTTTGAATAATTTTAGATTTACAGAAAAGTTGCAAAGCTAGAACAGAGTTTCCATATAATCCTTACCCAGTTTCCCTCATCGTTAACCATGACCATGGTACATTGTCAAAATTAAGAAACTGGCATTGAGCTGGGCATGGTAGCTCACGCCTGTAATCCAAGCACTTTGGAAGCCAAGGCGGGCGGATCACCTGAGGTCGGGAGTTCAAGACCAGCCTGACCAACGAGGTGAAACCCAGTCTTAAAAAAAAAAAAAGAAAGAAAGAAATGGGGATTGGTACATTACATTAAACCCCAGAGTATGGGTTTCACTAGTTTTTCCACTGATGTGTTCTTTCTGTTCCAGGATCCCTTCCGGGGTACCACATAGCATTTACTCATCATGTCTCACCAGTTGACTCTGAGAGAGTTTCTCAGTCTTTCCCTTTTTTTCATGACCTTGACAGTCTTTGGGAGTATTGGCCAGATATCCTGTAGGATATCCCCCAATCTGGGTTTGTCTGATGTTTTGTCCATTGTTTTTTTTTTTTTTTTTTTTTTTTGAGACGGAGTGTCGCTCTTGTTACCCAGGCTGGAGTGCAATGGCACAATCTTGGCTCACCGCAACCTCTGCCTCCTGGGTTCAGGCAATTCTTCTGCCTCAGCCTCCTGAGTAGCTGGGATTACAGGCACGCACCACCATGCCCAGCTAATTTTTTGTATTTTTAGTAGAGACGGGGTTTCACCATGTTGACCAGGATGGTCTCGATCTCTTGACCTCGTGATCCACCTGCCTTGGCCTCCCAAAGTGCTGGGATTACAGGCATGAGCCACCGCGCCCGGCCGTTTGCCTGTTGTTAACACTTAGTTTATGAGCTTACCTAGAGACTGAGATTATCTACATCTATTATCTGGAATTTTTTTTTCCCTCCCAGCTTCCCAAGCTTATGGTGGAATTCCGTAAGAAAGGGAGGTTTGAGGCTGGGCACAGTGGCTCACGCCTGTAATCCTAGTACTTTGGGAGGCAGAGATGGGTGGATCACAAGGTCAGGAGTTCAAGATCAGCCTGGCCAAGATGGTGAAACCCCATGTCTACTAAAAATACAAAAAAATTAGCTGGGTGTAGGCTGGGCATGGTAGCTCACGCCTGTAATCTCAGCACTTTGGGAGGCCGAGGCGGGTGGATCACAAGGTCAGGAGATTGAGACCATCCTGGCTAACATGGTGAAACCCCTGTCTCTAAAATAAATAAATAAATAAATAAATAAATAAATGAATAAATGAATGAATGAATGAATGAATGAATGAATGAATACAAATTAGCTGGGCTTTGTGACATGCACCTGTAGTCCCAGCTACTCAGGAAACTGAGTCAGCGGAATTGCTTGAACCTGGGAGGTGGAGGTTGCAGTGAGCCATGATCAAGCCACTACACTCCATCCTGGGCGACAGAGCGAGACTCGGTTTCAAAAAAAAAAGGGAGATTTGTCTCTTCTCCCTCATTTATTTAGTCAATTTATATTAGTATGTATTACTGTGTATTTTACATGTGGATTGTAATCCAATACTATTTTGTTGCTCAAATTTTTCCAGCTATGGCCATTGGGAGCTCTTTCATGTTGGCTCCTGTATCCCTTTGATATATCTATATTCTTTTGTTTTCTGATAACTTTTTTTTTTCTCTGTTGCCCAGGCTGGAGTGCAGTGGCGCTATCATGGCTCACTGCAGCCTCAACCTCCTGGGCTCAAGCAATCCTCCCACTGCAACCTCCCATGTTAGCTGGACTACAGGCACTCACTGCCACAACCAGCTAATTTTTGTGTTTTTGGTAGAGATGGGTTTCACCATGTTGGCCAGGCTGGTCTCAAACTCCTGACCTCAAGTGATATGCCTGCCTCAGCCTCCCAAAGTGCTGGGATTATAGGTGTGAGCCACTGCCAACATTCTCAATTACTTTATTCATTTGATTTCCCATTTCCTTTGTCAGTCCCTCAGCCACTGGTAAACTCAGCTGTTTTGATTCCTTATATAGCCATTAGCAATATAACGTTTTAATATTTGACTTTATTCGTGTTTTTTGTTCTGGGATGTGTTTTTGTTTCTACAGCCTTGAGTAAGCCCTTAATAGTTGCATCATGTATTCATTCAACAAACATTTATTGAGACTTTACTGTATGCTTAGTTTGAGGATTAAAAAGTTAAATAAGGCTGGGTGCCGTGGCTCATGCCTGTAATCCCAGTACTTTGGGGGACCAAGGTGGGTCGATCACTTGAGGTCAGTAGTTCAAGACCAGCCTGGCCAACATGGTGAAACCCCATCTCTACTAAAAGTACAAAAATTAGCCAGGCATGGTGCCAGATGCCTGTAATCCCAGCTACTCAGGAGGCTGAGGCAGGAGAAATCCTTGAACCCCGGAGGCAGTGGTTGCAGTGAGCCAAGCTCGCACCACTGCACTCCAGCCTGGGTGACAGACTCCCTCTCAAAAAAAGTCCTTTATATTGACAATGAAAAAGTTTGTTATTTATTTTTTTTAATTTATTTTTTATTTTTAAAGGCTAGTCAAGTGAAGCAGTGGGAGTGCAGAAGGAACAAAGAAATCTGTAACTGGTTGTGATCAATTAGTTGTAAACACCACTGCACTTGGACCAGCTGAAAAAGTTTTAAAAAGGCCCTGACACCAAGAACTTCATAGTTTCACAAGTAAGGCAGATACCATGAACTGTTAGTTTGCCAATCCTGACCGCATTTTCAGCAGATAATTTGCCTTTTAGTTCACGGAGAAAATGGAGGCTCAAATTTCCTCAAATTTCCCTCTCCATACAGACATCTATTTTTCACCAATTTACTCTTTTTTTTGAGATGAAGTCTTGCTCTATCACCCAGGCTGGAGTGCAGTGGCATGACCTTGGCTCACTGCAACCTCTGCTTCCAGGTTCAACCTATTCTCCTGCTCCATCTCCCGAGTAGCTGGGATTACAGGTGTGCGCCACCACACCTGGCTAATTTTTGTATTTGCAGTAGAGACAGGGTTTCACCATGTTGGCCAGGCTGGTCCCAAACTCCTGACCTCAAGTGATCCACCCACCTTGGCCTCCCAAAGTGCCGTGAGCCTCTGCACTCAGCCCCATCTTTCTTTTTAGTAGAGTAATATTTTTTTTCTTTGTAAGGCCAACCCTGCCACTTGTGCTCTCAACCTGTTTCTTAGACTTATTTTTGTTCTTTGTTGCAGTATCTTTTATCTTCAGTCTCTCCTTAGTTCCCTTTTGTCAACCTATAAGCATGTTCAGGCTGGGGGCAGTGGCTCGTGCCTGTAATCCCAGCACTTTGGGAGGCTGAGCTGGGTGGATCACCTGGGGTCAGGAGTTTGAGACCAGCCCAGACAACATGGTGAAACCCTGTCTCTACTAAAAGTACAAAAGTTAGCTGGGCATGGTGGTGGGCGCCTGTAATTCCAGCTACTTGGGAGGCTGAAGCAGGGAGAATTACTTGAACCTGGAGGTGGAGGTTTAGTGAACCAAGATCTTGCCATTGCACTCCAGCCTGGGTGACGGAGCAAGACTCTGTCTCAAAAAAAAAAAAAAGAATGTTCAAATATTCCCCCTTCCTCCATTTTGAAAAACCTCAGCTTCCTCTTCAAGCTACTGATTAGTTTTTTCCATTTCCAAAGTTAGTGAAAGTAGTTTACACTCATTTTTCTCTTCCTTTATTCAATCCTCAGGCTACTTTGTGGGTTTGTTTTTTGGTGTGATTTTTTTTTTTTTTCAAGACAAGATCTGGCTTTATTGCCCAGGTTGGAGTGCAGTGGCATCACTCTTATCTCAGCTCACTGTTACCTCCACCCACTAGGCTCAAGTCATCCTCCCACCTCAGCCTCTCAAGTAGTTGGGACTACAGGCGTACACCATTACACCTGGCTAATTTTTGTATTTTTTGTGAAGGCAGGTTTTTTTTGTTGTTGTTTGTTTGTTTGTTTGTTTGTTTGTTTTTGAGACGGAGTTTCGCTCTTGATACCCAGGCTGGAGCGCAATGGCGCGATCTCGGCTCACCGCAATCTCCGCCTCCTGGGTTCAGGCAATTCTCCTGCCTCAGCCTCCTGAGTAGCTGGGATTACAGGCACGCGCCACCGTGCCCAGCTAATTTTTTTGTATTAGTAGAGACGGGGTTTCACCATGTTGACCAGGATGGTCTCGATCTCTTGACCTCGTGATCCACCCGCCTCGGCCTCCCAAAGTGCTGGGATTACAGGCTTGAGCCACCGCGCCCGGCTGTTTGTTTGTTTTTTGAGGTGGAGTTTCGCTGTTGTTACCCAGACTGGAGTACAATGGCGCGATCTTGGCTCACCGCAACCTCCGCCTCCTGGGTTCAAGCCAATCTCCTGCCTCAGCCTCCCGAGTAGCTGGGATTACAGGCAGGCACCACCATGCCCAGCTAATTTTTGTATTTTTAGGAGAGACGGGGTTTCACCTTGTTGACCAGGATGGTCTTGATCTCTTGACCTGTGATCCACCCGTCTCGGCCTCCCAAAGTGCTGGGATTATAGGCGTGAGCCACCGCACCCGGCCTGTAAAGACAGGTTTTTTTGCCGTGTTGCCCAGGCTGGTCTTGAACTCATGATCTCAGGTGATCCACCTGCCTCAGCCTCTCAAAGTGCTGGGATTACAGGCATGAGCCACTGTGCCTGACCCAGGCTAGTTTGTTCAGCATCCATCATTTACCAGAAATTTTCCCATTAGCATCAGCCATTTGGTTGCCAGCTCCAGTGATCTTTCAGTCATTAACCTCTTAGATCTCACTGCTTCAATGTGCTGCCTTTGACTGCTATATCTTAGAGCTTTCTTCTTACAGAATGCAACACTGATACACTCTTGGTTCTCCTTCAACATTTCTCTATTTTTTAGTCTCCTTCATAGCCACTTATTCCTCTGTCTCTTAAGTATTTGTGCCCTGTCTTGTGTCCTTTTCTTTCTCTACCTTTTTCCCCCTTAAACAAGTCCCATCCACTCTAAGGATTATGTCCATGTTGGTGACTCCCAAATTGGGAGCCCTAACTTTTCTCTTGACCTGGAAGTCTGCTGGCTAGACATTTTCATCTGGATGTCCTCCAGATAAACTCAACATGGTAGAAGGGGAAATATTTCCTGTGTTTCACATCTCCCTTAATAATATCACCCACCACTCCTTGATCACTCAACCTCAGAATCATCTTTTAGTTCTCCCTTTCACCTACTAATACTCATTTGATTACCAATCCTGTCAATATTACCTATACAGTACATAGCAAATTTTTCCCCTTTTATTTTCATGTCCACTGTCCCAGTACTCACTTTGTTTACTGCTTAGGTCTTGCAACTGATCTCTTCAAACCCCAGTAGTCATCCATCTTCCACATTGCCACCAGGCCCCTGCCTAAAATTCTTTGCTTTTGGAAAAGTCTAAGCTCCGTGATACATAATTGAAAACCTTTCCAATTTGGTCCGTCTCTCTCTAAGGTGATTTTCTGCCTATCTCATACTGCTTGCTCCTCACTCCTTCCACCTCTAACACACAAGGCTTTGTGTTTATGTCTCTGTGCCTTTAATCTTGCCATTCCCTTTGCTTAGAACAGCTGCTCTCCTTTTACCATTGTGTTTACTTTTGAGACTATTTAAAAATCCCCTTATCTGTGAAACTCTCTGGGTAACTTTCTTCTCTTCTATGCCCTAGGCAGAATCTATTTGTATAGCCCTTTGCTCACACCTCTAGTAGGAAATAGTTTTCTGGTTGCTTATCTGATACATCTGCCTGTATTTCTACACTATGAGTTCTTGGAGGGCAGTAATCACATCTTTGTAGGCCCAGCACCTAATGAAATACGTTTTTTCAGCCATGCACAGTGGCTCATGCCTGTAATCCCATTACTTTGGAAGGCTAAAGCAGGTAGATCACCTGAGATCAGGAGTTCAAGACCAGCCTGGCCAACATGGTAAAACCACATCTCTATTGAAATACAAAAAATCTGGCCAGGCGCGGTGGCTTACACCTGTAATCCTAGCACTTTGGGAGGCCGAGGTGGGTGGATCACCTGAGGTCAGGAGTTCAAGACCAGCCTGGCCATCATGGTGAAACCCCATCTTTATTAAAAAAAAAAAAAAGAAAGAAAAAGAAAATACAAAAAATTAGCCAGGCATGGTGGCAGGCATCTGTAATCTCAGCTACTTGGGAAGCCGAGGTCAGGAAGCCAAGGTCAGGAGAATTGCTTGAACAGGAGACAGAGGTTGCAGTGAGCTGAGATCACACTACTTTACTCCAGCCTGGGCTACAGAGGAAGACTCTGTCTCAAAAAAAAATGGAAATACTTTTTAAAAAATTTAAATAATATATAAGTACACAGGTTTGAATAGCTTAGAAAAAAATAAATACATAAAAATTAAACAAATTTTTTTGTTTTTTTTTTTTTAGAGCCAGGGTTTCACCATGTTGGCCAGGCTGGTCTCAAACTCCTGACCTCAGGTGATCCTCCTGCCTCGGCCTCCCAAAGTGCTGGGATTACAGGCGTGAGCCACCGCGCCCGCCCAAAAATTTTTTAAAATAAAAAATTTTAAATAAATATGGGGGTCTCACTATGTACATTGTCCAGGCTAGTTTCAAACTCATGGCTTCCCAAAGTATTGGGATTACAGGCATGAGCCACAGTGCCCAGCCTCTAATACCATCTTAACTCTAAAACCTAACAGCCCAGAGCAGGTATAGTTCCTATAAACCTGACTGGAATGTTTCTATCGTGGAAAGAATTAGTTATTCAAAGCTCTGGGGGAGGAGACTGCCTTTCTGCCTGATCCTTAGCCTGCTCCCACTCTGGAGGAGATAGTCTCCTGAGACATTCCAGACATAAGAAGCTATTTCACCTTCAAACCTCCCCTCAACCCCCACCACACACAGCACCCCAGACTTATCTGATCTGGGAGCCAGTGAAGGAAAGCAGCTGGAAGTACAACATTCCACCTTACTGGCAAGGCCCTGCAGACTCCTGGAAGGGACCAAGAAAGGATGGGCGGCTGTCTCCAGCCCTGGTCATTCCTCTAGCTGTTGTTTCACAACTACTTTCTCTTCCTTTCATGTGCAGATGCCCAGAAGAAAGGCCCCAGAATCAAAAAGTCAGTCCTCAAGCCAGGTGCAGTGGCTCACACCTATAATCCCAGCACTTTGGGAGGCAGAGGCAGGCAGATCACCTGAGGTCAGGAGTTCAAGACCAGCATGGCCAGCATGGTGAAACCCTGTCTCTACTAAAAATACAAAAAAAATTATCTGGGCATGGTGATGTGCCCCTGTATCCCAGCTACTCAGGAGGCTGAGGTACAAGAATCATTTAAACTCGGGAGGCAGAGGTTGCAGTCAGCCGAGATTGTGCCACTGCACTCCAGCCTGGGTAACAGTGAGACTCCATCTCAAAAAAAAAAGAAAAAAGAAAAGAAAAAGAAAAAAAAAAAAAAAGAGAGAGAGAAAGAAAAAAGAAAAGAAAAAGTCAGTACTCAGACTATCATCCCTGGTCTAAGCCAGATCATTCCAAGAAAAGGGTTTCCAGGCAGCCACTAGGGGGACAGAAAGCTAGGGAAACATAAATCCCCACTGACTCAAATCTCAGGGAGCCAGATGCTCACAGGTGTGGAAGTGATTACGTATTTCTGCCGTTTCTTTTCTTTTTCTTCTTCTTCTTTTTTTTTTTTTTTTTTTTTTTTTTTTGAGACGGAGTTTCACTCTTGTTACCCAGGCTGGAGTGCAATGGCACGATCTCGGCTCACCGCAACCTCCGCCTCCTGGGTTCAGGCAATTCTCCTGCCTCAGCCTCCTGAGTAGCTGGTATTACAGGCATGCGCCACCATGCCCAGCTAATTTTTTGTATTTTTGGTAGAGACGTGGTTTCGCTATGTTGACCAGGATGGTCTCGATCTCTTGACCTCGTGATTCACCTGCCTCGGCCTCCCAAAGTGTTGGGATTACAGGCGTGAGCCACCGCGCCCGGCCTTTTTTTTTTTTTTTTTTTACACAGAGTTTCGCTCTCGTTGCCCAGGCTGGAGTGCACTGGCGCAATCTTGGCTCACCGCAACCTCTGCCTCCTGGGTTTGAGCAATTCTCCCGCCTCAGCCTCCTGAGTAGCTGGGATTACAGGCATGCGCCACCATGCCCAGCTAATTTTGTATTTTTAGTAGAGATGAGTTTCTCCATGTTGGCCAGGCTGGTCCGAACTCCGACCTCAGGTGATCCGCCACCTTGGCCTCCCAAAGTGCTGGAATTACAGTCATGAGCCACTGGAGTTTCCTGGAGTTTCTTTTCTTTTTCTTTCCTTCTTTTTTTTTTTTTTTTTTTTTTTTTTTTTTTTTTTTTGAGACAGACAGAGTCTCGCTCTTTCGCCAGGCTGGAGTGCAGTGGCTGGAGTGCAATCTCCGTTCACTGCAACCTACGCCTCCTGTGTTCAAGCGATTCTCCTGCCTCAGCCTCTCGAGTAGCTGGGGCTACAGGCGTGCACCACCACTCCCAGCTAATTTTTTGTATTCTTAGTAGAAACAGGGTTTCACCACGTTGGTCAGGATGGTCTCGATCTCTTGACCTCAGGTGACCTGCCCTCTTTGGCCTCCCAAAGTGCTGGTATTACAGGCATCAGCCACCGCGCCCGGCCTATTTCTGTTGTTTCTTTCTCTGGGAAAGAGTCTGGTGGAGTTGGACTCTTCGGTCTCTATTGCAGAACAAGCCATAGCCCTCTCCTCCCATCTCCATGCTGAAACTCTCCACATCCTGTGCCTGCCCTTCACATTTTATAGTCCCTGCAGCTTAGTAAATATACAAGGTGTACTATGTGTATTAGTCATCAGAGGAGGTGCTTTCTGCCCTCTCACCGCAGCTGGGAATTTCTCCTCTGCTGACCTCTGGTGGTGATAGTTTGAACTGTACCCTCCCTTTTTAGTTGGCCTGTTGGCCATCAATTAATGGTGCATATTTTCTCAACAATTTAAATTCAAATGTTGGCCGGGCGTAGTGGCTCACGCCTGTAATCCAAGCACTTTGGAGGCCAAGGCGGGCGGATCACCTGAGGTTGGGAGTTCAAGACCAGCCTGACCAACATGGTGAAACCCTGTCTTAAAAAAAAAAAAAAAAAATTCAAATGTCCAAGTATAGTATGGTTAAGTGGTAATTTTTTTTTTTTTTTTTTTTGAGACGGAATCTTGCTCTGTCGCCCAGGCTGGAGTGCAATGGTGCAATCTCAGCTTACTGCAACCTCTGCCTCATGAGCTGAAGCAATTCTCCTGCCTCAGTCTCCCGAATAGCTGGGATTACAGGCACGAACCTTTGCGCCCAGTTAATTTTTGTATTTTAGTAGAGACGGGGTTTCACCATATTGGCCAGGCTGGTTTTGAACTGGTGACCTCAGGTGATCCACCTACCTCAGCCTCCCAAACTGCTGGGATTACAGGTGTGAGCCACCACACCCGGCCCAGTAATTTTTTTTCATTGTTGAATTTTGTATGTGTTTCAGGCAGTATAGTGTAATGCAAACAACAGAGCCTGGACTTTGGAGTCAGACTTGCCTAGGTTCAAATCCCAGCTCTTTCCTAGCTGAATGACCTTGGGCAACTCACCTAAGCTCAATTTTCTTACCTATAAAGTGGAAATAATAATAATAATAAATATTTCAGGGAGAATTAGATGAGATTATTGTAAAATGTATAGCTCTAGCTGTACCCTAGCACATAGTAGGTGCTTGATAAGAAATCTGCTACCACCTCAATAGTGGTTATTTGTTCAGCCTATGAAGCAATGTGATTTTTTTTTTAGTAAAATCCACATAGCAAAATTTACCATTGTTACTGTTTTCAATGTGTTTTTAAGAAATTCTGATAAATTGGCCTGGGCGTGGTGGCTTATGCCTGTAATGCTAGCACTTTGGGAGGCCGAGACGGCAGATCACAAGGTCAGGGGTTCAAGGCCAGCCTGGCCGACATAGTGAAACTCCATCTCTACTAAAAATACAAAAATTAGCCAGACGTGGTGATGGGTGCCTGTAGTCCCAGCTACTTGGGAGGTTGATATAGGAGAATCGCTTGAGCCCAGGAGGCAGAGGTTGCAGTGAGCCGAGATTGTGCCACTGCACTCCAGCCTGGGTGATACAGCGAGACTCTGTCTATAAAAAAAAAAAAAAAAAAATCTGATATACTTTCTGATTCTTAAGTTTGGAAAACAAGGTAACCTCTAGTATGGGCTGTGAGGCATTCCTCTGCCCAAGCAGCTACAGATGTGAACCCTGAATATAAAGGGATCTTAGGCTAGAAAGGATCTTGGGCAGAGCTGAATGACTCTAAGCATTTGACCTCACTTTGGTTTCCTACTGAAAAGAGTCAACAGAGTCCGCATCTTCTTCCAAGGTCAGCAAAGGGCAGAGATTTGAAATTAGGCATCACTGGGTTCTCAGCTGGGCCTCCAAGGTCCCCTCCTCCCACTATGCAGAGCAAAGAGGAGGCTGCAGAAGAGAAGAGGATATAAGATTGGTTCTCTGCTCCTCCCTTTCTTTCCCTGCTTTCCCCACACTCACCCTCTCCCCCACAGCAGCCTTCTCCCCCACAGAGGCTGGGAAAGCATGAGGGGGGCGGAGTTGGGGACTGAGGGATCAGAAGTCCCACGATGCCCTGTATCTGAAGAAAGCTTTGGCCAGGGGCAGCTGTGCTGTCTCATAATCTCCTCCTCCTGCTGCTCCTGCCATCCTCCAGCAAGATGCTAGGGTCTCTGGGGCTTTGGGCATTACTTCCCACAGCTGTGGAAGGTAAGTGTTGACAGGGAGGGGCAGGGTCTTTCCATCCACCCAGCGAGGGAAAGGGGTGCTTGAAGCAACAGCCACCCCTTTGGAAGAGTGGTGAGTGGGCTGGGTGAGTGAAGATGCAGGATAGAGCCATGTGTCCCCATGGCAGGGCTCAGGTTCCAGGCCTCTGCTGACCCTGGTTCCTCCTGTGACTTTACCATACTGATGCTGGGATGTGAAACATGTTTTGTCTGTTCTTTTGGCCACTTTTCGGCCTCTACATTCACTCCCATCTTGAATACTTTCCTTTGCCCACCCTGGGCCTCAGCACCCCCAAACAGGCGAACCTGTGTGTTCTTTGAGTCCCCCGGAGTGCGGGGAAGCACAAAGACCTTGGGAGAGTTGCTAGATGCAGACCCAGAGCTCCCCAGAGCTATCCGCTGCCTCTACAGCCGCTGCTGCTTTGGGATCTGGAACCTGACCCAAGACCGGGCACAGGTGGAAATGCAAGGTGAATGGCAAAGTATATGGTAGGCAATAGCTAGGGTGGGACACAGACACATCCTGGGGTGTGGGTGGCAGCCAAGGGGGAAGGGGAGAAATAGAATATGTGGTGGGAAAGAAAAGCCCATGAGAGATGGAAGGGATGCCTCTGACAGAGAAGGGATTTATCCTGTTTCCACACCCCTTTGTGCTTTCTACCTGGCTCCTTCTTTCTCTCCTCTTCCCCTAATCCCACCCCATCAGGATGCCGAGACAGTGATGAGCCAGGCTGTGAGTCCCTCCACTGTGACCCAAGTCCCCGAGCCCACCCCAGCCCTGGCTCCACTCTCTTCACCTGCTCCTGTGGCACTGACTTCTGCAATGCCAATTACAGTCATCTGCCTCCTCCAGGGAGCCCTGGGACTCCTGACTCCCAGGGTCCCCAGGTCACCCCAGGTAGCCACCCAAGGGTACTGGAACCTGGTGGGGGCTGGGGCCCAGGTTAGGATGAGAGGTGGAACCAGTGCTAGTTCTCACCCTACTCCCACCCCATACTTTCCTCCTCCTGGCCTTGGGAAGTTGGTTGCCCTGGTGACTGGGAGATAAGGGGTCTTGTGACCAGGGTGGGGGTGGGTTGAGAAGCAAACTCTCAGGAGGGGAAGAGCAGAGAGCAGGTTTGGGTCAGGGTTCGCCAGTCTGCATTCTTGCCTTGATGTCCAGGTGAGTCCATCTGGATGGCACTGGTGCTGCTGGGGCTGTTCCTCCTCCTCCTGCTGCTGGTGGGCAGCATCATCTTGGGTACTAATCCACCCCATCCCTCCCTTGTGACCGCAGATTGCCCCAAAGCTCTGACCCCTCTCCAGGCACCCCTGACCGCATGGTCTTGGGATCTTTATAGCCTGATTCCCAGACTCCCATTACCTCTCACAAAGCTGCCTTTCCACAAAGTCCCCTTTCCTGTCCCCATGCATGCGCACCCTGACCCTAAGGCTATTCTCTGTTCCAGCCCTGCTACAGCGAAAGACTTACAGAGTGCGAGGTGAGCCAAAGCCAGAGCCAGGGCCAGACTCAGGCAGGGACTGGAGTGTGGAGCTGCAGGAGCTGCCCGAGCTGCGCTTCTCCCAGGTGCCCCAGGGAGGGAGAGAAGGGCTCCTCTGGGCACTCCTGGAGGTTGTGCTGGGGAGGAAGGCTTGCCCTGGTATAGCTCAGAGGCCCACACTCAGCACAGTGTCCCTACCAGGTAATCCGAGAAGGAGGTCATGCAGTGGTTTGGGCCGGGCAGCTGCAAGGCAAACTGGTTGCCATCAAGGCCTTCCCACCGAGGTCTGTGGCTCAGTTCCAAGCTGAGAGAGCATTGTACGAACTGCCAGGCCTACAGCACGACCACATTGTCCGATTTATCACCGCCAGCCGCAGGGGCCCTGACCCCCTGCTCTCTGGGCCCCTGCTAATACTGGAACTGCATCCCAAGGTGAGCATCAAGGAATGTATATGTGTGTGTGTGCCTGTGTGTATGTATGGAGGTGGGGGCTACACAGCAGCTGGGTCCTGTTCACGCTTCTGCTTTAGATTTTCTCTTTTCTAAAACATTAAAAATGGCCACGCGAGATAGCCCACACCTGTAATCCCAGGACTTTGGGAGGTAAAGGTGGATGGATCACTTAAACCCAGGAGCTCAAGACCAGCCTGGGCAACATGAGGAAACCCCATCACTGCAAAATTACAAAAATTAGCTCAGCATGGCGTTGCACACCTGTAGTCCCAGCTACTCAGGAGGCTGAGGTGGGAGGATTGCTTGAGCCTGAAAGGTTGAGGCTGCGTGAGCCGCGAGCATGCCACTGCACTCCAGCATGGAAGAGCAAGATTGTGCTCGCTTCAGCAGCACATATACTAAAATTGGAACGATACCGAGAAGATTAGCATGGCCCCTGTGCAAGGATGACACGCACATTTGTGAAGCGTTCCATATATAAATAAAAAAAAACAGAGCAAGACCATCTCAAAAAATAATAATAGGGACCAGGCGCTGTGGCTCACGCTGGTAATCCCAGCACTTTGGGAGGCCGAGGTAGGCGGTTCATGAAGTCAGGAGATCAGACCATCCTGGCCGTGGTGAAACCCCGTCTCTACTAAAATAAAAAAAATTAGCTGGGTGTGGGTACACGCCTGTAGTCTGAGCTACTCAGGAGGCTGAGGCAGGGGAATCACTTGAATCGGGGAGACTGAGGTTGCAGTGAGCCAAGATTGTGCCACTGCACTCCAGCTTGGTGAAAGAGCAAGACTCCATCTCAGAATAAAATAATAATAATAATAGGCTTGGTGTGGTGGCACATGCCTGTAATCCCAGCACTTTGGGAGGCTGAGGCGGGGGGATCACTTGTGGGCAGGACTTCGAGACCAGCCTGATCAACATGGTGAAAGATCATCTCTACTAAAAATACAAATATTAGCCAGGCATGGTAGCAAGTGCCTGTAATCCCAGCTACTCAAGAGTCTGAGACACAAGAATCAACCCAGGAGGCAGAGGTTGCAGTGAGTTGAGATTGTGCCACTGCACTGCAGCCTGGGTGACAGAGCAACACTCCATCTCAAAAAAAAATTAATAAAATAATAATAATAAACGTTAAAAATAATTAGGCTGGCTGGGCATGGTGGCTCATGCCTGTAATCCGAGCACTTTGGGAGGCTGAGGCAGACAGATCACAAAGTCAAGAGATCGAGACCATCCTGGCCAACATGGTGAAACCGCCATCTCTGCTTAAAAAAAATACAAAAATTAGCTGGGCATGGTGGTGCACACCTGTAACCCCAGCTACTTGGGAGGCTGAGGCAGGAGAATCACTTGAACTCTGGAGGCAGAGGCCACAGTGAACCAAGATTGCACCACTGCACTCCAGCCTGGTGACAGCAACACTCTGTCTCAATAAATAAATAATTCGGCTAGTTGTGGTGGCTCAAGCCTGTAATCTCAGCACTTTGGGAGGCCAAGGTGGGCAGATTGCTTGAACCCAGGAATGCAAGAACAGCCTAGGCAACACTGTGAAATCCCACCTATACAAAAAACAAAAAATTGTCACATGTGGGTGGTCCCAGCTATTCAGGAGGCCGAGATGGGAAGAGCACCTGAGCCTGGGGAGGTCAAGGCTGGCAGTAAGCTGAGATTGTGCCACTGCACCCCAGCCTAGGTGACAGAGTAAGACCCTATTGCAATAATAATGATATTTTTTATTATTTTTTCTTTTTTATTACATAAACAACACATGTTTTTTGTTGTTGTTGTTTTTTGTTTTTTTTTTGAGACGGAGTTTTTACTCGTTACCCAGGCTGGAGTGCAATGGCGCGATCTCGGCTCACCACAACCTCCGCCTCCTGGGTTCAAGCAATTCTTCTGCCTCAGCCCCCCGAGTAGCTGGGACTACAGGCGAACACCACCACACCCAGCTAATTTTTGCATTTTTAGTAAAGATGGGCTTTCACCATGTTGACCAGGATGGTCTCGATCTCTTGACCTCGTGATTCACCCGCCTCGGCCTCCCAAAGTGCTGGGATTACAGGCGTGAGCCACCGCGCCTGGCCTTTTTTTTTTCTTTTTTTTTGAGACAAAGTCTTGCTCTGTTGCCCAGGCTGGAGTGCAATGGCATGAGCTCAGCTCACTGCAACCTCTGCCTCCTGGGTTCAAGTGATTCTCCTGCCTCAGCCTCCCCAGTAGCTCGGGTTACAAGCATCCAACACCTTGCCTGGCTAATTTTTGAATTTTTACTAGAGACAGGGTTTCACCATGTTGCCCAAGCTGGTGTCAAACTCCTGACCTCAGGTGATCTGCGCTCCTTGACCTCCCAAAGTGCTGGGATTACAGGCATGAGCCACTGTGCCCAGTCAAAAAAACCCTAAAAAACAAACAAAAAACCCCAACGTTGTTAAAGAAATACCTCCAGGCACAGCCCTCCAAACTCATTCATATATTAATTCAACAAATAATTATGAACTATATGTCAGGCACTATGCTAGAGGCCAGGAAAAACACGGTCCCTGCCTTTACAAATCTTACAGACTAGCAGAGGAGACAGAAATGGATCAAGTAAACATAAGTGTCAAATGTCAAGTGTGCTAAGTGCTAGAAGACAGCACCACTGAACTATAAGAAAGAATAATAAGATGTGAGTTGACGGGGAGAGCAATGAACAATAAGAAGTAACGGTAGGCAGAGGCCAGCCACACCAGGCCCTATGGGCCTGCTAAAGATTTGGGACTTTTGGCCGGGCACAGTGACTCACGCCTGTAATCCCAGCACTTTGGGAGGCTCAGGCAGGTGGATCACCTGAGGTCAGGAGTTTGAGATCAGCCTGGCTAACACGTTGAAATCCCGTTTCCACTAAAAATACAAAAAAATTAGCCATGCGTGGTGACACGTGCCTGTAATCCCAGCTACTTGGGAGGCTGAGGCAGGAGAATCAGAGAGGCGGAGGTTGCAATGAGCCAAGATTGCACCATTACACTGCAGCTTGGGTAACAAGAGCAAAACACCATCTCGAAAAAAAAAAAAAAAGGCCTGGTGCAGCGGCTCACACCTGTAATCCCAGCACTTTGGGAGGCTGAGGTGGGTGGATCACCTGAAATCAGGCAGGAGTTCAAGACCAGCATGGCCAACATGGTGAAACCCCATCTCTACTAGAAATACAAAAATTAGCTGGACATGGTGGCCCGTGCCTGTAATCCCAGCTATTCGGGAGGCTGAGGCAGGAGAATCACTTCAGCCCACCAGGTGGAGGTTGCAGGGAGCTGAGATTGCACCATTGCACTCCAGCCTGGGCAACAGGGCGAGACTACGTCTCAAAAATAAATTTGGGACTATTTAAGCTTTTATATAATTTCCCATCTGCTTCCTGCTAGGTATTACACTACATACTCTTTTTCTTTTTGTTTTTGAGATGGAATCTCGCTTTGTCACCTAGACCAGATGGAGTGCAGTGGCATGATCTTCGCTCACTGCAACCTCTGCCTCCAGGTTCAAATGATTCTCCTGCCTCAGTCTCCCAAGTAGCTGGAATTACAGGAGTGTGCCACCATGCCCAGATAATTTTTGTATTTTTAGTAGAGATGGGGTTTCACCATGTTGGTCAGGCTGGTCTTCAACTCCTGACCTCTTCTTTTATTTTCTTTTTCTTTTTACTTAAGAGTGGACATGAGCCGGGTGCAGTGACTCACGCCTGTAATCCCAGCACTTTGGGAGGCTGAGGCAGGTGAATCATGAGGTCAAGAGATCGAGACCATCCTGGTCAACATGGTGAAACCCCATCTCTACTCAAAATACAGAAAATTAGCTGGGCATGGTGGTGCGTGCCTGTAATCCCAGCTGCTCAGGAGGCTGAGGCAGGAGAGCCTGAACCCAGGAGGCAGAGGTTGTGGTAAGCCGAGATAGCGCCATTGCACTCCAGCCTGGGTAACAAGAGCGAAACTCCATCTCAAAAAAAAAAAAAAAAGACGGAGTTTCACCATGTTGGTCAGGCTGGTCTTGAACTCCCGACCTCAGGTGATCTGCCCACCTTGGCCTCCAAAGTGCTTGGATTACAAGCGTGAGCCACCATGCCCGGCCTTCGATGTCTTCTGAATCAGTATAACTGTTGGTTATTAATAAGTAACCCTGAGTCAGAGTGTTTGGATTCAAGCTCCACTCCTGCCTAATCAACTGATTCAAGCGTGTTTCCTTAGCTCTCTAAGGAAAAGCTCTTCATCTGTTAAATGGGGGTGTGATAGGAGAACCTACCTCCTAGGGTTGTCACAAGGATTACAGGAGGCCATGTACACTGGGCCCGGACCACAGTAAGTGCTCAGTACCCTTGACCCAGAGTTACTATTTTTTCATGTCAATTGATGCACAGTCTTACTCCTTCCACCAATTGTCTCTGCCAGCATCCGTCAGTGTGTCTGTCTGCTGGGGAGATGCAGGGAGAAGACTGTCGATTGATGTCTGCTCCCTGGAATGGATCAGCTGCCTCCAGCTTTGTGTACCATCCTCTTCTCTCTGCTTTCCCCCAGGGCTCCCTGTGCCACTACTTGACCCAGCACACCAGTGACTGGGGAAGTTCCCTGCGGATGGCACTGTCCCTGGCCCAGGGCCTGGCATTTCTCCATGAGGAGCGCTGGCAGAATGGTGGGTGAGCTGGGCATAGGGAGTCAAGGGAGCCACACTGCTGTTTCTGATTCTCCCTTAGTTTGGAGGTGAATGATTGGGTCAAAAGAGAGAGGAAGAAGATCCATGGTCCTCCAACCTTGGAATTCCCCCACAGGCCAGTATAAACCAGGTATTGCCCATCGAGATCTGAGCAGCCAGAATGTACTCATTCGGGAAGATGGATCCTGTGCCATTGGAGACCTGGGCCTTGCCATGGTGCTTCCT
This sequence comes from Aotus nancymaae, assembly GCF_030222135.1. NCBI lineage: Eukaryota > Metazoa > Chordata > Mammalia > Primates > Aotidae > Aotus > Aotus nancymaae. The sequence continues at coordinate 37,206,366 of NW_026988428.1, forward strand.
GGCCTCACTCAACCCCCTGGCTGGACCCCTACTCAACCACAAGGCCCAGCTGCCATCATGGAAGTGAGTTCTCTGGATAACTGGTGAGGCCCAGGATGATGGTGGTGCTGCTGATGGCAGTGCCGCTGTTGTGTGTTAATAGTTATAGCAATACCTGTAGCATTTGAGACATTGCTGAGTCTGTGGTTGCGGGGATATTGCATGGACCATTGCTGCAATGAGGGTTGCCACAGAGATGATTCTTGGCCCTTTGTGCCTTGCTCTCCAGGCTGGCACCCAGAGATACATGGCACCAGAGCTCTTGGACAAGACTCTGGACCTACAGGATTGGGGCATGGCCCTCCGACGAGCTGATATTTACTCTTTGGCTCTGCTCCTGTGGGAGATCCTGAGCCGCTGCCCAGATTTGAGGCCTGGTAAGGATGGGTGGTACCGTTCCCCTCCCTGGGTACCCCCCTGCCCATTCTAGGTTCACCCCAGCATGACCTGGTCCCAAGAAAGCTCTGCTCTTCCCCCTCTTGGCCTTTCTACATGGTAGGCCCCCTAGGGCTAACTGACACCCATCCCCTCTACCTTCCTCCAGACAGCAGACCACCACCCTTCCAATTGGCCTATGAGGCAGAACTGGGCAGTACCCCCACCTCCGATGAGCTATGGGCCTTGGCAGTGCAGGAGAGGAGGCGTCCCTACATCCCATCCACGTGGTGCTGCTTTGCCATAGTAAGAGGCCCAGGCTGTTGGGCTGGGGACCTGGGGAGTTGGGGCTGGGCATGGGCTTCAAGAATGTCTCTGTCAGGGCCTGTCTGTCTATTCCTATCTCCTCTCATCTCCCATCACTCCTTGTTCAGGCTTAGCTGGAACTGGGCAAGCTTGCTCTCCCCCTCAGTTCATCCTCTTCCACTCTTAAGTCTCACACACTCCATTCCATCTACCTGAGACACACACCTTCTTCCTGCTCAGCCTTGCCCAACCTGCTCTCCTCTCTACCATCAGTTAGCTCTGTTCCTCAGTCCCCTCGTTCAGGAAGCCCTCTTTGGCTTTGTTCTTGCCTTGAGTTCTGCCCTGTCCACTCTCCTGATTACAGTAAAGCCCAAAAATCAATTCAATAAGTCCCCATTCTGTCATGCACTGATAATGTTTCTGCTGTGACCCAATAAAAGACAGTTGTGGGTATAAAGGGTGAAAGCAGTGGCCTCACAGTGAAAATTCAGGACTTTGCATCAATACTTTTTTTAACAGAATGTCTCTTCTCTTGCTATCTGATCTGAACTTTCCACTGCACAAGTCAGTTAGGTTAGCTAACAGAAACCAGGCATTACTTGCAGAAGACTCTAGTTCTCTGAGCAGAAAGAGAGTAATTTCCCAGTAGCATATTAAGCTGTCAACCTATATTAACTCCTCAGAGGAAATGGCGGGCTGTATGGAAGGCCCCCAGAGAGCCTGTTTCATAGGGAACAAGACTCAGAGGGCTGGAGTTCAGCAAGAGGGAGAAGATGGAGGCTCCAGGAAAAATCAGAAATGGAGTGTTGAAAACAGGAAAGTGATGGACATTGAAGATGCCTTTTAACCCTGGGGCCCACTCAAGATCCTAGGATCAACCCTCCCCCTATCATTCCTACCAGGACCCTGATGGGCTGAGAGAGCTCCTAGAAGACTGTTGGGATGCAGACCCAGAAGCACGGCTGACAGCTGAGTGTGTACAGCAGCGTCTGGCTGCCCTGGCCCATCCTCAGGAGAGCCATCCCTTCCCAGAGGGCTGTCCACATGGTTGCCCATATCTCTGCCCAGAAGACTATACTTCAACTCCTGCCCCTGCCATCCTCCCCTGTAGGTCTCAGCGGAGTGCCTGCCACTTCAGTGTTTAGCAAGGCCCTTGCTCCATGAATACCCAACCTGCCTGTACCCTTTCTCCCATGTAAATATGCAATTTATGTGTAGTCAATGTACATGCCAACATAAATATGGCAATTGTATAGCTGTCTTGTCTGTCTCACCACTGCCTTTCCCACCTGCCAAATCCTTGGATTCTTCCGCAGGCATCCAGTCCATGGCAGTTCTGACCAGTGACTAAGGGTAGGTATGCACAGGAAACAGAATAAAGTCAGCTTTCCTGACGCATATCCTTGGGCCTTTCTCTATTCCTGTAATCCAGGGACCCTCTTGTCTCTCTCCTCTTCCACCAACATTTATTTTTATTTATTTATTTTTTTTTTTGAGACAGAGTCTCACTCTGTCACCCAGGCTGGAGTGCAGTGGCATGATCTCGGCTCACTGCAACTTCCGCCTTCCAGGTTCAAGCGATTCTGCCTCAGCCTCCCGAGTAGCTGGGATTACAGGTGCATGCCACCATGCCCGGCTAATTTTTTGCATTTTTAGTAGAGATGGGGTTTCACTATGCTGGCCAGGCTGGTCTTGAATTCCTGATCTCATGATCCTCCTGCCTCGGCCTCCCAAAGTGGTAGGATTACAGGCGTGAGCCACCAAGCCCGGTTTATTTATTTATTTTTTGGAGCCAGATTATCTGTCCAGGCTGCAGTGCAATGACACAATCACGGCTCACTGCAACCTTGTCCTCCCTGGGCTCTTGTGTTCCTCCTGGCTCAGCCTCCTGAGTTGCTAGGGCCACAGGCATGCACCACTATACCCAGCCAATTTTTTATTTTTTGAAGAGATGAATTCTTGCTGTGTTGCCCAGGCTAGTCTCGAGCTCCTGAGCTCAAGCAGTCCTCCTACCTCAGCCTCCCAAAGTTTTGGGATTACAAGCATGAACCACTGCATTCGGCATTTTAAATTGTTTACTATTTTTATTTTTATTTTATTTTATTTTTTTATTTTTATTTTTTTTTGAGGCGGAGTTTCGCTCTTGTTACCCAGGCTGGAGTGCAATGGCGCGATCTCAGCTCACCGCAACCTCCGCCTCCTGGGTTCAGGCAATTCTCCTGCCTCAGCCTCCTGAGTAGCTGGGATTACAGGCACGCACCACCATGCCCAGCTAATTTTTTGTATTAGCAGAGACGGGGTTTCACCATGTTGACCAGGATGGTCTCGATCTCTTGACCTTGTGATCCACCCGCCTCGGCCTCCCAAAGTGCTGGGATTACAGGCTTGAGCCACCGTGCCCGGCCTACTATTTTTATTTTTGAGATAAGCTCTTGTTCCGTTAACCAGGCTGTGATCATCGCTCACAGCATCTTTGACCTCCTAGGCTCAAGCGATCCTCCCATCTCAGCCTCCCAAGTAGCTGGGACTACAGATGCACACCACCACACCCAGCTAATTTTTGTATTTTTTTCATAGAGACAGGGTTTTGCCATGTTGCCCAGGCTGGTCTTGAACTCCTGGGCTCAAGCAATTCACCTGCCAAGGATTCCCAAAGTGCTGGGATTACAAGTATGAGCCACCACACCCAGCCTCAAAATTTATTTTCAAAGGTAGTATCTCATGGTGGGCACTGGGGAAAGAAAGGCAAACACAACAAAATCACTGCCCTAAAGGTGCTCAAGGACCTACCTGCACGTCGCATTGTTGGGGTCCTGTACACTGTCCTGGGGTAACAGGAGAGACTTGAGCAGGAATGCTTCACAGAGCACAGGATGCTTGAACTGTGTCTTAACTGAGCAGGAGTTTCCCAGGAGCATGTTCTTGTCCCTTCCTGTGACCCAGCTCTTATCCACATCCAGTCAGTTCTCAAGTCCCACTGAGGCTGCCTAGGCAGGGCCTACTTCTTCTTTTTCTTTCTTTATATGTTTTTTGAGACAGAGTGTTGTTCTGGTGCCAGGCTGGAGTGCAGTGGCAGGATCTTAGCTCACTGCAAGCTCCGACTCCCTGGTTCATGCAGTTTTGTGCCTCAGCCTCCCGAGTAGCTGGGACTACAGGTGCGCGCCGCCACGCCCAGCTAATTTTTTTTTTTTTTTAGTAGAGATGGGGTTTCACCATGTTGGCCAGAATGGTTTTGATCTCCTGACCTCGTGATCTGCCCTCCTCAGCCTCCCAAAGTGCTAGGATTACAGGCATGAGCCACCAAGCCTGGCCTTTTTTTTTTTTTTTTTTGAGATGGAGTCTCGTTTTATTCCCCAGGCTGGAGTGCAGTGGCTCAATCTTGGCTCACTGCAACCTCCACCTCCCAGGTTCAAGCAATTCGTCTGCCTCAGCCTCTCGAATAGCTGGGATTACAGGTGCGCACCACCATGCCTCGCTAATTTTTGTATTTTTAGTAGAGACGGGGTGTCACTATATTGGTCAGGCTGGTCTCGAACTCCTGACCTAGTGATCCACCCACCTCGGCCTCCCAAAGTGCTGGGATTACAGGTGTGAGCCACCGTGTCCGGCCAATCCCAGCTCTTTGGGAGGCTGAGGTGGATGGATCACGAGATCAGGAGTTTGAGACCAGTCTGGTGAAGATGATGAAAACCCATCTCTACTAAAAATACAAAAATTAGCCGGGCATGGTGGCAGGCGCCTGTACTCCCAGCTACTCAGGAGGCTGAGGCAGAAGAATCACTTGAATCCAGGAGGCGGAGGTTGCAGTGAGCCGAGATCGCACCATTGTGCTCCACCACGGGTGACAAAGTGAGACTCTATCTCAGAAAAAAACAAAAAACAAAAAAAGAATATGTATATCCAAGTTGTCGTAGACCTTAGAAAACCTTCCAAATTATTTCAAGTATTTTGCAAAAAGCTAATATAAAAATACATCAAAACGTAGTCTTTTTTTGTTTTGTTTTGAGACCACAGCTCACTCTGTTATCCAGACTGGGTGCAGTGGCATGATCTTGGCTCACTGCAACTTCTGTCTCCCAAGCTCCAGTGATCCTCCCACCTCAGCCTCCTGAGTAGCTGAGATTATGGTGTACACAATCACACCCAGCTAATTTTTGTATTTTTTGTAGAGACAGGGTTTCGCCATGTTGCCCAGCCTGGTCTCGAACTCCTGAGCTCAAGGGATCCACCAGCCTCGGCCTCCTAAAGTGATGGGGTTACAGGCGTGAGCCACCTCGCCCGGCCAAAATGTAGTCTTATTATATAAGATACTAACGTTGGGAGAAGCTGGGCAAATGTTACAATTTCTTGTGTGTCTAAAACTATTTCAAAATAAAAGAATATCTAGGCAATACCACTCAGGACATACGCACAGGCAAAGATTTCATGATGAAATCACCAAAAGCAATTGCAACAAAAGCAAAAATTGACAAATGGGATCAAATTAAACTAAAGAGCTTCTGCACAGCAAAAGAAACTATCATCAGAGTGAACAGGCAACCTACAGAATGGGAGAAAATTTTTATCATCTGACAAAGTGTCTAATATCCAGAATCTACAAGAAACTCAAATTTACAAGAAAAAAAACAAACAACCCCGTTAAAAAGTGGGCAAAGGACATGAATAGACACTTCTCAAAAGAAGACATGCAGCCAACAAACATATGAGAAAAAGCTCAGCATCACTAACATTAGAGAAATGCAAATCAAAACCATAATGAGATACTATCTCATGCCAGTCAGAATGGTGATTATTAAAAAGTCAAGGCTGGGCACTGTTGGCTTACTCCTGTAATCCCAGCACTTTGGGAGACTGAGGTGGGCGGATTACCTGAGGTCAGGAGTTTGAGACCAGCCTGGCCAACATGGCGAAACCCTGTCTCTACTGAAAATACAAAAAATTAGCCAGATGTGGTGGTACGTGCCTGTAATCCCAGCTACTTGGGAGGCCGAGGCAGGAGAATCCTTGAACCCAGGAAGCAGAGGTTGCAGTGAGCCAAGATCACGCCACTGCACTCCAGCTTAGGCAACAAGACCAAAACTCCATCTCAAAAAAAAAACAAAAAAAAACAAAGGCCGGGTGTGGTGGCTTACGCCTGTAATCCCAGCACTTTGGGAGGCCGAGGCGGGTGGATCACAAGGTCAAGAGATCGAGACCATCCTGGTCAACATGGTGAAACCCCGTCTCTATTAAAAATACAAAAAATTAGCTGGACACGGTAGCGCGTGCCTGTAATCCCAGCTACTCAGGAGGCTGAGGCAGGAGAATTGCCTGAACCCAGGAGGCAGAGGTTGCAGTGAGCCGAGATCGCGCCATTGCACTCCAGCCTGGGTAACAAGAGCGAAACTCCATCTCAAAAAAAAAAAAAAAGTCAAGAAACAACAGGCCCGGCCTGGTGACTCACGCTGGTAATCCTAGCACTTTGGGAGGCCAAGGTGGGTGGATTGCTTGAGGTCAGGAGTTTGAAACCAGACTGGCCAACATGGTGAAACCCCGTTTCTACTAAAAATACAATAAACAAACAAACAAACAAACAAAATAACAGGTGTAGTGGCAGGCACCTATAATTCCAGCTACTCAGGAGGCCAAGGCAGGAGAATTGCTGGAACCTGGGAGGCAGAAGTTGCAGTGAGCCAAGATCTTGCCACTGCACTTCAGACTAGGCAACAGAGCAAGATTCCATCTTGAAACAAAAAAAAACAAAAACCAGATGCTGGCAAGGTTGTGGAGAAATAGGAACGTTTTTACACTATTGATGGGAATGTATATTAGTTCAACCATTGTGAAAGATGATGTGGCGATTCCTCAAAGATCTAGAGCCAGAAACACAATTTGACCCAGCAATTCCATTACTGGTATATACCCAAAGGAATATAAATAATTCTATTACAAAGATACATGCATGCATATGTTCATTGCTGCACTATTCACAATAGCAAAGAGATGGGATTAATCCAAATGCCCATCAAGGATAGACTGAATAAAGAAAATGTGGTACATATATACCATGGAATACTATGTAGCCATAAAAAGGAATGAGATCATGTCCTTTGCAGGGACATGGATGAAACTGGAAGCCATTATCCCCAGCAAACTAATGCAGGAACAGAAAACCAAACACCATATGTTCTCACTCATAAGTGGGAGCTAAACGGTAAGAACACATGGACACAAGGAGGGGAACAACACACACTGGGGCCTGTCGGAGGGAGGAGCGGGGGGAGGGAGAGTATTAGGAAAAGTAGCTAATACATGCTGGGCTTAATACCTAGGTGATGGGTTGATAGGTGCAGCAAACCAGCATGGCACACATTTAACTATGTAGCAAACCTGTACATCCTGCACATGTTCCCCAGAACTAAAAATAAAAATTAAGAGAAAAAAAGTTTAAAATATTTCAAAGGCTTTAGTTTAATATGACAAATTTGGCATAAAATTCTTTGTCTTTAAATTTTTTGTATCCCATTTTTTTTTTTTTTTTGGAGACAGAGTCCTGCTGTGTCGCCCAGGACACTATCTCGGCTCACTATAGCATCTTCCTCCCAGGTTCAAACGATTCTCGTGTCTCAGCCTCCCCAGTAGCTGGGATTACAGATGTGCGCCATCACGTCCAGCTCACATGTCCAGCTCATTTTTTGTATATTTAGTAGAGACCCGGTTTTGCTAGGCTGGCTGGGCTGGTCTCAAACTCTTGGCCTCATGTGATCCACCCGCCTTGAACTCCAAAAGTGCTGGGATTATAGGCATGAGCCACTATGCCAGGTCTACTTATTTCTAAGTATTTAATTTTCATCATGGTTTATTCTTTCTATGGTTATTTGAAAGGCAATTTATTTATTTATTTAGAGATGGAGTCTTGCTCTGTTGCCGAGGCTGGAGTGCAGTGGTGCAATTTGGGCTCACTGCAACCTCCATCTCCCAGGCTCAAGCAATCCTCCCATCTTGGCCTCCTGAGTAGCTGGGACTATAGGCGAGTGCCACAACCCTTGGCTAATATTTTATTTTTGTATAGATGGAGTCTCACTATGTTGCCCAGTCTGGTCCTGAACTCCTGGCCTTAAGTGATCCTCCAGCCATAGTCTCCCAAAGTGCTGGGATTACAGGCATAAACCACTGTGCCCAGACTGGATGACAGTTAAACAATCCTAGAACTTTGGGAGGTCAAGGTGGGTGGATCACTTGAGGTCAGGATTTCAAGACCAGTCTGACCAGCATGATAAAACCCATCTCTATAAAAATACAAAAATTAGCTGGGCGTGGTGGTGGGAGTTTATAATCCCAGCTACTCAGGAGGCTGAGGCAGAAGAATTGCTTGAACCTGGGAGGCGGAGGTTGCAGTGAGCTCAGATCACACCCCTGCACTCCAGCCTGAGTGACAGAGCGAGACTCTGTCTCAAAAAAAAAAACCTAGCTGTATGTTTGCTTGTATTTTACATTGTGGTCAGAGAATATATACATATTGAACAATTCTTTCGAAATTGAATTGTATCAGTTGAGACATGTTTAGCTTAGAACGTGACCAATTTTTAAAAATGCTGTAAGCATGCTTAAGAATAATTAGCAATCTTTAAGTTTTGAGCGCATGGTTCAATGTATGTTCATTAGGTGTTTTTTTTTTTTTTTTTTTTTTTTTTTTTTTTTTTTTAAGGAGGCCATTGTGTAATTCAGGCGAGAGATGAATCCAGACGAGAGATGATGGCAGGTTAGGAGCAGGGAAGACAAAGAGAAGTGGAGAAATTCCAGATGTATTTGAGAGACAAAACTGATAATTTGGGGCAAGGGAGGTGAAGGAGAGAGAGGCATCACAGATGACCTCCTTGGTTTCTGGCTTAGGCTACTCGACAGATGGTGGAGCTACACAATTGACAGAGAGAATCCTGGGAGAGACTATGAAATCTCTGCATTTTCCCCAAGAATGTTTCTTTGCTTCCCTTGAGAGTGTAAGAAGGAGCCGGCCACATCGAGGCTTGGGGCTGGGACTCGGCAGCTCCTCCGCCCTTGCCGAGAACTCTGTCTTTATCTGTATTACAACACTTAACCATAGTGTATTCACTTTACAAGTTATTGCACCCAATGAACCATGAGCTAAGAGAGCAAGGGCAGAGCTGCTTCTCGGTGTTTCTAGGACTTTGCCCAGCAGCTAGCCCCACCCCCTCTAGCGCTGTCCGCCTAGCCCCTCCCCCATGAGATTTCCGGCTTCTCTGTACCGGTCTAGCAGTATAGGACTCGGCTCCGCCCCTAGAATAACTGTTTCCTCCTCAGGCGAACTAGAGTAATTGATTAGTCTGTTGTCCAATCATCAGCCGAGTGGTCACATAATTACCAATTAGGCAGTAGCAGAGGCGGGTGCCGAAGCATGGGGTCTGTGTGACTAGGAAGTGAAAGCCAAGACTGGGAAGGAGAACGCGTCAAGCCCAGGCGGTGGTGGAAAGGTGAAGGGGTATCTGGATTTCCTAACTTTTTCCTTTTCCATTACTGGGTAAAGAGTCCCTTTACAGCTTGGGGCTAGGATCTTCATTTGCCTTTTTTCATTTTTGGAGGAAGAGGGCTGTGGCCACATATTTAAGGTTCTTGAGCAACTTCCCTCTTACTTTGCCTCGAGGCGTATCCTTTTCTTAGCCTAAGGTGGGGGTCCTCCCCAGCAGAGAAAGTTGTCTGAGATCCTTTCCTACTCTGTGGGTGGTTAAAGGCCTCCGGACTCAGTTCCAGGGAAAGGGAGATGAGTGATGGGGGGCCGAGACTCGCGGGCTCTGCTCTTCTTCTGAGGAGTTAGATGCTTCTACCTGGGGCCAGAGGCAGTGGAAGGTGGAGGGGCCCTGGGAACTAGACTCCTGTGTTAGGAATTAAGTAGGTATTGAGGGCGAAGGAACAAGTGGAAAGAGACTTTTTTTTTTTTTTGAGACGGAGTCTTGCTCTGTCACCCAGGCTGGAGTGCAGTGGCACAATCTCGGCTCACTGCAATCTCTGCCTCCCGGGTTCAAGCGATTCTCCCTGCCTTAACCTCCGGAGTAGCTGGGAGTACAGGCATCCGCCACTGTGCCCAGCTAATTTTTGCATTTTTAGTAGAGACGGGGTTTCACCATCTTGGCCAGGCTGGTCTCGAACTCCTGACTTCGTGATTTACCCGCCTTGGCCTCCCAAAGTGCTGGTATTACAGGCGGGAGCCACCGCGCCCGGCCAGAAAAAAGACATTTCTTATGTGGAAGTTGTGGTAGTTCTCCAGGTAGGAGAGCCCACTGTGGGGCGGAAGACGTTGGGGCTGGGCTCCGGTGCTAAGTCCACTTCCTACCTCTAGACCGTCATCTTTTTTTGCCTTATTTCTTTACCCTCAGGGTGGAGGACACACCTAAACATGTGGAACCCCAATGCTGGTAGGTATTTGGGGGTTCTGTTCCACCCCAACCCTTTTTCTGATGGGTCCTATAGCAGGAAGTTTCTGTATCAGCTCCCCCGCCTCCACCCGCCGCACCCGCCGTACCCGCCGCACCCGCCGCACCCGTACCCGCCGCACCCGCCGCACCCGCACCCGCCACACACGCTGTACCCGCTGCACCCGCTGTACCCGCCGCACCCGCACCTGCCGCACCCGCACCCGCCGTACCCGCCGCACCCGCCGTACCCGCCGCACCCGCCGCACCCGCTGTACCCGCCGCACCCGCCGCACCCGTACCCGCCGCACCCGCCGCACCCGTACCCGCACCCGCCACACCCGCTGTACCCGCCGCACCCGCTGTACCCGCCGCACCCGCACCTGCCGCACCCGCACCCGCCGTACCCGCCGCACCCGCCGCACCCGCCGCACCCGCTGTACCCGCCGCACCCGCACCCGCTGTACCCGCCGCACCCGCACCCGTCACACCCGCTGTACCCGCCGCACCCGCACCCGCTGTACCCGCCGCACCCGCCGCACCCGCTGAACCCGCTGTACCCACCCCACCCGCAAAAGCAAAGTCCTTGGTCTACAACTGATCAGTGCTTTTTAATTTAATTTAATTTTAGTTATTTTTGAGACGGAGTCTCTCTCACCCAGCTGACTGCCATGTCGGGTTCTCGGCTCACTGCAACCTCCATCTCCTGGGTCGAAGCGATTATTTTGTGAGATGGTGTTTCACTATGTTGGCCAGGCTGGTCTACAACTCCTGGCCTCATGTGATGTGCCCACCTCGGCCTCCCAAAGTGTTAGGATTACAGGCGTGAGTCACAGTGCCTGGCCGGATCAGTGCTTTTGTCTTCCTCAGAGTTCACTGTCTCCCTCTTCTCCCCAGCCTTCTAGGGACATTCCCCCTTTTCTCCCCAACTCTGGTTTTTTCTCCTACCCTCCATTCTCTTTTGTCACCTTTCCATTTCCCTTTAAGTATTGGGTGAGAAAGTGAATCTCTTTTTTTTTGTGGTTTGTTGTTGGAATTCTAATGCTTATTCTCTGCTTCTTCCACCAGGGCAGCCAGGGCCAAATCCATATCCCCCCAACATCGGGTGCCCTGGAAGTTCCAATCCTGCCCACCCACCACCTGTCAATCCATCCTTTCCCCCAGGCCCTTATCCTCCTCCCCCAGGAGCTCCCCACTACAATCCAGTTTCCCCCCCATGTGGGCCCCCTCTTCCTGTGCCACAGCCAGGGTATCCAGGATGCCAACCCTCTGGTCCCTACCCTCCTCCATACCCACCCCCTGCCCCTGGAATGCCTCCTGTGAATCCCTTGGCTCCTGGCATGGTTGGACCAACAGTGATAGTGGACAAGAAGATGCAGAAGAAAATGAAGAAAGCTCATAAAAAGATGCACAAGCACCACAAGCACCACAAGCATGGCAAGGTCAGTACCCTCTGGGGCCTGGTGAGGGAAGGGGTGCCCCCTCAGAAGGACCAGGTGGGCAGGGTTGGGGTGTGAAGGATTCACATTCTGTGAACATGGGTATGACGATTGTGTCAATCTGGTAGATGATTCTTCTTCCTTTTTATAAAAGATTGCTACTCGGAAGAATCCGATTATCTTGAAAAGAAACATCAGGCTTCTCTTATCTGGAGGGAGCTAGGGTGAGCCTTAGAATGGATTTTAGAATCAAAAGCCACATCTTGTCTGCCCTACTGTCTCCCAGAACTTTTGTTCCCCCCAGGTGCATATTCGAGCAAGTTGGACATACCCACTGACATTGTCAAAATAGCAAAGTCCTTTGACAAAGCAAAGTCTCATAATAATTGACAGAATAATAATCTGGCCCTAGTTCCTGGAGTTCTTTCTTTCGGTGTTCTTAAGGCGTTGTTTTAATTACATGGGCCCTTTGCCCTATCATCCAGCAGAAAAAATGGAGACATGAGCAGCAGTGACTCAGCCTCTAACAAAACATAGGACTCAGCCTCTAACAAAACATAGGACTAAAGAGGTTTTAAACTCAGCCCCAAGGCTAAGTATCTTTGTTTCCGAGGAGTGTTAAAAATTAGCAGGCCAGGTGCAGTGGCTCACGCCTGTAATCCCAGCACTTTGGGAGGCTGAGGCGGGCAGATCACGAGGTCAAGAGATCGAGACCATCCTGGCCAACATGGTGAAACCCCATCTCTACTAAAAATACAAAAAAATTAGCTGGGCGTGGTGGCGCATGCCTGTAGTCCCAGCTACTTGGGAGGCTGAGGCAGGAGAATTTCTTGAACCCGGGAGGTGGAGGTTGCAGTGAGCTGAGGTCGCTCGCGCCACTGCACTCCAGCCTGGTGCCTGATGACGGAGTAAGACTCTTGTCTCAAAAAAAAAAAAAAAAAAAAAAAATTAGCAAGTGTGGCCAGGCACGGTGGCTCACGCCTGTAATCCCAGCACTTTGGGAGGCTGAGGCAGGGGGATCACTTGAGGTCTGGAGTTCCAGACTAGCCTAGGCAACATGGTGAAACCCCATCTCTACTAAAAATACAAAAAAAAATTAGGCCGGGCGTGGTGGCTCACGCCTGTAATCCCAGCACTTTGGGAGGCTGAGGCGGGTGGATCACGAGGTCAAGAGATCAAGACCATCCTGGTCAACATGGTGAAAGCCCGTCCCTACTAAAAATACAAAAAATTAGCTGGGCATGGTGGCGCATGCCTGTAATCCCAGCTACTCAGGAGGCTGAGGCAGGAGAATTGCCTGAACCCAGGAGGCGGAGGTTGCGGTGAGCCGAGATCGCGCCATTGCACTCCAGCCTGGGTAACAAGAGCGAAACTCTGTCTCAAAAAAAAAAAAAAAAAAAATTAGCTTGGTGTGGTGGCGTGTGCCTGTAATCCCAGCCACTCAGGAGGCTGAGTCAGGCAAATTGCTTGAACCTGGGAGGTGGAGGTTTCAGTCAGCTGAGATTGCGCCACTGCACTCCAGCCTGGGGTGACAGACAAGACTCTATCTAAAAAATAAATAAAAATAAAAATAGCTGGCTCAGTCCTGTAATCCCACCACTTTGAGAGGCTGAGGCGGGTGGATCATGAGGTTAGGAGTTCAAGACCAGCCTGGCCAATATGGTGAAACCCTGTCTCTACTAAAAATACAAAAAGTACCCAGGCATGGTGGCGTGTGCCTGTAGTCCCAGCTACTCGGGAGGCTGAGACAGAAGAATCCCTTGAACTCAGGAGGCGGAGGTTGCAGTGCACCAAGATTGCGCCACTGCACTCCAGCCTGGGCAACAGTGAGACTCTGTCTCAAAAAAAAATAGATAAAATAAAAATAGCAAGGGTAAAAGCAACTCTGAGGACAACTCTGGAAGGATTAAGCCAATCTGCAACTTGATGAGGCCTTATTTACATTTAACTGCCCAGTATTTATTTGTCTTATGGATTCCAATTCCTGATTCTGGGTCTTTGAAGTCTGAAGAGAAGTGAGATTGAGTGGGGAAGAAGGGGAGAAATTACCTTGGAGAGACTGAAATTTTACTTTAGTTTTTTGAGACAGAATCTCAGTCTGTGGCCAGGCTAGAGTGCAGTGACATGATCTTGGCTCACTGCAACTTCCACCTCCTGGGTTCAAGCAATTTTCCTGCCTCAGCCTCTCAAGTAGCTGGGACTACAGGTGTGTGCCACCACATGCCTGGCTAATTTTTTTTTTTTTTGGGACGGAGGCTGGAGTGCAGTGGCATGATCTCGGCTCATGGTAACCTCTGCCACCCGGGTTCAAGCGATTCTCCTGCCTCAACCTCCCCAAGTAGCTGGGACTACAGGTGTGTGCTACCACACCTGGCTAATTTTTGTATTTTTAGTAGTGATGGGATTTCATTATGTTGGTCAGTTGACCTGGATCTCTTGACCTTGTGATCCGCCTGCCTCAGCCTCCGAAAGTGCTGGGATTACAGGCATGAGCCACCGCACCCGGTCAATTTCTGTATTTTTTTTGTTTTTCTTTTTTCTTTTTTTTTTTAGCCAAAAGGTGCCGTTCAGAATTTTTTTTTTTCTTAACTCCTTCCAGCATGTTTTTTTTTTTAATTTTTAAATTTTTTTCAAATTTCTGTATTTTTTTTTTTTAGTAGAGACTGGCTTTCACCATGTTGACCAGAATGGTCTGCATCTTTTGACCTCATGATCTGCCCACTTCGGCTTCCCAAAGTGCTGTGATTACAGGCGTGAGCCACCACGGCTGGCTGAAAACTGTTTTTATTTAATAACCGTAGCATTGCTGGGAGTATATGCATAAGGAGCCTTGAGTAGAACTCCCACCCTTTTCTTACGTCTTCCCCACTTTTTCCCATTATGCTTGGGAAAAAGTAGAGATACATGCACACACAGCTGCTGTTTCTACTCTCTTTTCTTAGTTTTAGAGAATCTAATTTCTTAAAATCATAGGACTTTGCATGCAGCTCATTGGCTCTTAAGCATTTATAAGGTGCGGCTGGTTTCCTAGTACTATACTATGCTTGTGCCTGTAATTTATTCCTTCCCTAGGCATCAACTCAGGTAAAGAAAGTTGGAAATTTCCTCCAAAGTCAATATGTTAAATTTGTTAAATTCTGTGTGACAATTTAGGATGGTTTAATCCTGTATGCTCACTGCTGAAGGGGAAACCCTTACTTTTGTTTAGGTACAGTCTGCTCAAGACTCTTGACCTTCTTAGGGAAGCAAGGGATACTTGGGTGGAGGGGTGGGGCCAAAGAATGGCCCATAGAGTGATGAAAGGTCATTTGGATCTGATGCTATCTCCTTTCCCCTTTCCCCTTTCCCCTTGCAGCATTCCTCCTCCTCTTCCAGCAGTGACTCTGACTGAATACAGGCCCTGGACCCTTCCCTCAAGTCTCACCAGTTCTGCTCTCCCATCAAGCTTCAGATGCCATGTTATACTGGGGGAAAGTAGCCCTTGTGCTCCCTTCCCCCACCCCCACCTGAACCTCACCCTGCTGTTCAGCCCTGAGTGCCTAGGGAAAATGGGAAGAGGATTGCCATGGCATGGCTGTCCTCTTGCTCCTGGGATAGATCATATAGCTAATGAGTTTATCAGGGGAGCTATTTTTTTGAAGATGATGAACTAAATGTTGATGACAAGTTTGAGATCTGTAAAATGTGATTTTTACTTCCTCTTATAATACTTGTGATTGAGGGGTTTGTGGAAATTTAATTATGATGAAGAACCTCTATCTTTTTTGTAATGTTGGCGTGCTTGGAGAATTTAGTGGCAAATACATTCCCCAGCAGGCCTTTTGTTGGTTGCACTAACTGCAAGGTTGCTGGGAAGTAGAGTCCGTTTGATCGATGAGCTTTGACTGCCATTTTGGAACCTCACCTCTCCTCCTTAGCCCAATATACTGTGTCAGGTCCTATTCTCATTCTCCAGCTCTCAGTCCAAATAAAATTATTTCTCCTGGTCTCTGTTCACCTGTGCCATCACCTTGCCTGGGCATGGCACATTCTACTACTTTTGCTAAACTTCCACAGACCCTTTAAAGTGTATCAGTTTTATAGAAGAGAACCAGAGCATCAGTGAGGAAGACACTGTATGATTCCTATGTTTGTTTGCTTTTTTTTTTTTTTGAGACGGAGTTTCACTCTTGTTGCCCAGGCTGGAGTGCAATGGCACAATCTCAGCTTAATACAACCTCCATCTCCCAGGTTCAAGCAATTCTCCTGCCTCAGCTTCCTGAGTAGCTGGGACTACAGGCATCCACCACCACGCCTGGCTAATTTTGTATTTTTAGTAAAGACTAAAAATAGTTTCTCCATGTTGGTCAGGCTGGTCTTGAACTCCCAACCTCAGGTGATCCACCCATCTCGGCCTCCCAAGCTGCTGGGATTACAGGCATGAGCCACTGCGCCTGGCCGATTCCTATGTTTCTTAAGTGGGAGGACTCTTCAAAATTGGTTCAGGCATAGTGGCATAGAAGACAATCTTTATTGTCTTCCCTTGGGTGAATGGATATACAGCTTTAGTTTATGTTTTCATATATGCTACAGAGGTTCTTAACCTTGATTGCCTACCAGCTATGAGACAGGAATTTGGGGCTCAGTATTTTTATTTAAAAAAAAATTTTCCTGAGACTTTTTATTTTTATTTATGTATTTATTTATTTTGAGATGGAGTTTTGCTCTTGTTGCCCAGGCTGGAATGCAATGGCACAATCTCGGCTCACTGTAACCTCTGCCTCTTGGGTTCAAGCGATTCTCCTGCCCCAGCTTCCCAAGTAGCTGGGACTACAGGCACCTGCCACCATGCCCAGTTAATTTAGTATTTTTAGTAGAGATGGGGTTTCACCATGTTGGTCAGTCAGGCTGGTCTTGAACTCCTGACCTCAGGTGATCCACCTGCCTTGGCCTCCCAAAGTGCTGGGATTACAGGCTTGAGCGACTGCACCCTGCTAAGACTTTCAATGTGTCCCTACAAATCAGTATATTTAAGAAACTGAGTAATTCTGATACACAGCTAAACTTGGAGTGCTGCTGATTTACCATATACCATGCACAGTACTATACATAGAGTTCTCCAAGATCTGTTGAGTGGAGGAAAAAGACATCTAAGAGAACTGATTAATAAAGATAGGCCCTATAAAATATAAGGGGGAGGCCGGGCACGGTGGTGCGTGCTTGTAATCCTGGCATTTTGGGAGGCTGAGGCTGGTGGATCACTTGAGGTCAGGAGTTTGAGACCAGCCTGGCCAACATAGTCAAACCCCATCTCTACTAAAAATATAAAAATTAGCTGGGCGTGGCGACAGGCACCTGTAATCCCAGCTATTTGGGAGGCTGAGGCAGGAGAATTACTTGAACCTAGGAGGTGGAGGTTGCAGTGAGCCAAGATTGCACCACTACACTCTAGCCTGGGTGACAGAGTAAGACTCTGTCTCAAAAAAAAATCAGAGGGAGAAAGAATTCTCATTGGGAGAGGAGGGAGGAGTGAAAGATGACTTCACAGAAGAAGTGACATTTGAACTACCTCTTGGCCTTCGGTGTGAAAAGTATGGGTAGAAAAAAATAGAAGAATGGATTTCCCAAGTGGATGGTAAAGAGCTGGGAAAGTCATGTGCTTACTTTGAAAGTCATAAAGCTGCACAGCATGTTTGGGAATCACAGGTATCCCAGTGTGGCTAGATTGGTTTTCTGGAAAATAGTTTGAGAAAAATGCCGTTTTCTAGGTGCAAAAGCCACAAAGATAAATAAGGCAGCTCCTACCCTCCATGACCTGCAAGATCTAATGAAGCAGACAAATGTGAATACAGTAAAAAGGACTAAAAATACGGTCAAAAGGACTACAGGAGAGATGTAGATCAAGCAATAGGGGAGCGGCAGTCTCGCTGGGAAAAAGCTAGGCGTGTGCTGGGACTTAGGATGAGTTTTCCCATGTGGTAAATAATATCGGCTAACACTGAGCATTTGTCATGTGTAGGCACTGAGCACTTCACATTCATAACTAATCTTCACAGCAACTCTGTGAAGTGGGCAATATCATTTCTTTTTTGTTTGTTTGGTTATTTGAGAGGGAGTCTCGTTCTGTCACCCAGTCTGGAGTGTAGTGGCACGATCTTGGCCCACTGAAATCTCCACCTCCTGGGGTCAAGTGATTCTCCTGCCTCGGCCTCCAGAGTAGCTGGGACTACAGGTGCGTGCCACCACGCCTGGCTGATTTTTGTATTTTTAGTAGAGACAGGGTTTCATCATGTTAGGCAGGATGCTCTCGATCTCCTGACCTCATGATCTGTCTGCCTTGCCTCACAGAGTGCTGGGATTACAGGCATGAGCCAGTGTGCCCGGTCATTTCTACCTCATAGATAAGGAAAATTGAAGTATTAAGAGGTTAAATAACTTGCCCAAGGTCACACAGTAGTAAATGGTTCAGTCAGAATTAGAGCTCAGATAGCCTGGCTCCTGAATCTGTGGTCTTAACCCAATGGATTCCAGACAGAAGCAGCAGTTTTACAAAGGCACCAAGTTGTAAAAAGTACATGTACAATGAGGCTGGGGCAGTGGCTCATGCCTGTAACTTCAGCACTTTGAGAAGCTGAGGTGGGCGGATCACCTGAAGTTGGGAGTTTGAGACCAACCCTACCAACATGGAGAAACCCCATCTCTACTAAAAATACACAAATTAGCCAGGTGTGGTGGTACATACCTGTAAGCATACTTGGGAGGCTGAAGCAGGAGAATCACTTGAACCTGGGAGGTGGAGGTTGTGGTGAGCCAAGATTGTGCCATTGCACTCCAGCCTGGGCAACAAAAGTAAAACTCCGTCTCAAAAAGAAAAAAAAACTGGACGATGGCCGGGCGCGGTGGCTCAAGCCTGTAATCCCAGCACTTTGGGAGGCTGAGGCGGGTGGATCACAAGGTCAAGAGATCGAGACCATCCTGGTCAACATGGTGAAACCCCGTCTCTACTAAAAATACAAAAAATTAGCTGGGCATGGTGGCGCATGCCTGTAATCCCAGCTACTCAGGAGGCTGAGGCAGGAGAATTGCCTGAACCCAGGAGGCGGAGGTTGCGGTGAGCCGAGATCGCGCCATTGCACTCCAGCCTGGGTAACAAGAGCGAAACTCTGTCTCAAAAAAAAAAAAAAAAAAAAAATACAAAAAAAAAACTAGCTGGGCATGGTAGCATGCACCTGTAGTCCCAGCTACTTGGGAGGCTGAGGCAGGAGGATTGCTTGAACCCAGGAGGCGGAGGTTGCAGTGAGCCGAGATTGTGCCACTGTACTCCAGCCTGGTGCCTGGCAACAGAGTGAGACTCTGTCAAAAAAAAAAAAAAAAAAAAAAGGTGGACGATGAAAGTTGGGAGCTTCTGAACCTGTATTCCTGAAAGCAGGAAATGAGGCTGCAGCTGGGGACATGGGGCTAGAGGAAGGAGTGGACTTAAGAGATGTTTCTGAGTTGGAACCAATGGGTTTGGGCATTGAGTGTAGGGCTTGAGGAGGAACAGGAAAGGAGTGTTTTGATTTGGCTATACGGCATCCATAACTTTCCCTGGAAAGAGTTCTATGAAAGAAATGCCTGAGGTCTTCCTATATTTTACAACTAGCTTCTAATTTTATTAGAAAATCCATGACTGGGTACAGTGGCTCATGCCTGTAATCCCAGCACTTTGGGAGGCCAAGGCAGGTGGATCACCTGAGATCAGGAGTTCAAGACCAGTCTGGCCAACATGGTGAATCCCCATCTCCACTAAAAATACAAAAAATTAGCCAGGCGTGGTGGTGCATGCCAGTAATCCCAGCTACTTGGGAGGCTGAGGCAGGAGAATCACTTTAACCTGGGAGGTGGAGTTTGTGAGCTGAGATCGCGCCATTGCACTCCAGCCTGGGCAATAGAGCCAGACTCCATCTCAAAAAAAGAAAAAAGAAATGCCAGGGCCCACTTTTCCAGTGTCTTGGATTTGGAGGCCATTCTAACTTTTTTCCGCCAGTCACTCTGTTTTCCTTTATCAGCTCTTCCTTTTTGGAGAGGAGAGGGAGATGGTGGGCATGGGACAGATCATGAGGTGAAGAGAAATAGATGGCAGCCAGGCACAGTGGCTCATACTTGTAATCCCAGTACTTTGGAAGGCGAAGGCAAGAGGATTTATTGAGCCCAGGAGTTCAAGACCAGCCTGGGCAACATAGCGAGACCTGTTTCTTCAAAAAAATTTAAATACTAGCTGGCTGTGGTGGCTTCAGCCTGTAATCCCAGCTACTTGGGAGACTGAGGCAGGAGAATTTGCTTGAACTTGGGAGGCTGAGGCTACAGTGAGCCGAGATTGTGACACTGTACTATAGCCTCAAGTGATCCACCTGCCTCAGCCTCCCAAAGTGTTGGGATTACAAGTCTGGGCCACCGTGCCTGGCCCCAGCATTCCAATTTACTCAACCAATCTTTTTTTTTTTTTTGTGAGATGGAGTTTCGCTCTTGTTGTCCAGGCTGGAGTGCAATGGCACAATCTCAGCTCACCGCAATCTCCGCCTCCTGGGTTCAAGTGATTCTCCTGCCTCAGCCTCCGAGTAGCTGGGACTATAGGTATGCGCCACCATACCCAGCTAATTTTGTATTTTTAGTAGAGATGGGGTTTCTCTATGTTGGTTAGGCTGGTCTCGAACTCACCTGGTCTCAGGTGATCCACCCACCTCAGACTCCCAAAGTGCTGGGATTAGT
Organism: Aotus nancymaae; assembly: GCF_030222135.1. Lineage (NCBI taxonomy): Eukaryota > Metazoa > Chordata > Mammalia > Primates > Aotidae > Aotus > Aotus nancymaae. The sequence continues at coordinate 37,226,659 of NW_026988428.1, forward strand.
GAGCCGCCGTGCCCAGCCTTGCCTCAATCTTTTATTACTATAATTTTATATTTGCTTCCAGTTTTGCTATATACCTAACTACTGTTATGAACATTTTGGTTCATACATCTTTGTCAGAGGTTGAAAAATTAGAAGCCCATGTTATACCTGGGTCTGAGACTTTTTTTGGAGGGATCCCTCTCTACGTTTTTCAATAAAGTTTCAGGTTTTAAACTGGCGAGTCTAGCAAGAGTGGGCCCACATTCCTGAAGGCAGAAATTTCTGACTCTGAGTAGTAATCATTACATGTAGATGGGTCTTCCCATAGTCCTTTCAATTCCCTGTTGTCTTTCTGTAGGCAGATTATATTACTGCTTGGCTCTTGAGAGCAGTGCATTTGTGTCTCTGCTTTATCCATCAGTATAAATCTACAAAGATGGTGGTTCACAAACGTTTTTGTCTACGCCTTCAGCATCTCATACAAGAACCTCTGGGATTCTGCCATTCTCTCTTTTTTTTTTCTTTTCTTATTTTGATACAGCGTCTTACTCTTGTCACCCAGGCTGTAGTATAGTGGTGTGATCTCAGCTCACTGCACCCTTAACCTGCCAGGCTCACGTGATTCTCCCACTTCAGCCTCCCGGGTAACTAGGACCACAGGCATGTCCCCCCATGCCTAGCTAGTTTTTTGTTTTTTTGAGGCAGAGTCTTGCTCTATCCCCCAGTCTGGAGTGCAGTGGTGTGATCTCGGCTCACTGAAACCTCTGCCTTATGGGTTCAAGTGATTCTCCTGCCTCAGCCTCCTAAGTAGCTGGGATTACAGGCATATGCCACCACGCCTGGCTAATTTTTGTATTTTTAGTAGAGACGAGGTTTTGCCATGTTGGCCAGGCTGGTCTCGAACTCTTGACCTCAGGTGATCTGCTCACCTTGGCCTCCCAAAGTGCTGGGATTACAGGCGTGAGCCACTGCGACTAGCCATTGTTTTGTAGAGACAAGGTCTCACTGTATTGCTCAGGCTGCTCTTGAACTCCTGGGCTCAAATGATCCTCTCACCTCATTTTCCCAAAGTGCTGGGATTACAGGCTATTCTCTTTTTACTAGGAACTAGGAAGATTTCCATTCAAATGAGAATGGGAAACATAGGAAATCCATGGGATCTAAAATACAAGTTGACATTTTAGTTTAGGTACTGTGAGTTAATGGGATGAATCTTCTAGTTTGCTGCCTCTTGGACTCGACTCCCTGTATCAGATTGCTCTGTGGCCCTAGGCAGATTCACTCACTTGAGTTAGTTTGGTTCCCCTTCTGGGGAAACAAATAATAAATTGATTCATAAAATTATCAGGTATTGCTATTATATACATCTCATCTTTTTCTTTCAAAGCTGGCTGCAACTGTTGGCCAGCTCCAATACAGACATTTGCTATTTGTTTTGCACCCCCCCACCCCCCGCTGCATTAGAGATAATTTTATGGATAGACACTCACTTTCACCCCAGCTCTCAGAGGTATAAATGTCCCAACTGCGAAATCTTAAGGTTAATGTGACCTTCAGCCATGGCTTCATGGTAAATACACTCATTAGTTTGCTTTTTTCTGGGTATCCTAACAGTTTTCTGCTTCATTTCCTCCCTTTTAATTACTTGGTCTGCCCCTTACCAGATGACAGACTTCTTTTTCCTTATTTTTTCAGAGACAGGGTCTCATTCTGTTGCCTACGTCAGAGTGCAGTGGCCTGCTCAAACTATGCTCTCACCTCAGCCTCCTGATTTGCTAGAGGTGGCGCTGGCTCATATTTAAAAATGTTTTTAAAAACAATGAGTTCGTGGGCGGGGTGCGGTGGCTCACGCCTGTAATCCCAGCACTTTGGGAGGCCGAGGCGGGTGGATCACGAGGTCAAGAGATCAAGACCATCCTGGTCAACATGGTGAAACACCATCTCTACTAAAAATACAAAAAATTGGCTGGGCACGGTGGTGCGTGCCTGTAATCCCAGCTACTCAGGAGGCTGAGGCAGGAGAATTGCCTGAACCCAGAAGGTGGAGGTTGCGGTGAGCTGAGATTGCGCCATTGCACTCCAGCCTGGGTAATAAGAGTGAAACTCCGTCTCAAAAAAAAAAACCAATGAGTTCGTGTCCTTTGTAGGGACATGGATGAACCTGGAAACCATCATTCTCAGCAAACTGACACAAGAACAGAAAATCAAACACCGAATGTTCTCACTCACAGGCAGGTGTTGAACAATGAGAACACATGGACACAGGGAGGCGAGCATCACACACTGGGGTCTGTTGAAGGGAAGTAGGGGAGGGACAGCGGGGGGTGGGGAGATGGGGAGAGGTAGTATGGGGAGAAATGCCACATATAGGTGAAGGGGAGGAAGGCAGCAAATCACACTGCCACGTGTGTACCTATGCAACAATCTTGCATGTTCTTCACATCTACCCCAAAACCCAAAATGCAATTAAAAAAAAAAGGAAAAAAAAATGTTTTTGTGGCGATGAGATTCTTGCTGGTCTCTACAACTTTTGGCCTGAAGCAAACTTCCTGCCTTGGCCTCCCAAAGCGCTAGGATTAACAGGCATGAGCCACCTTGCCTGGCCGTCTTTTTCTTTCTTTTTTTTGAGTCTCAGTCACCCAGGCTGCAGTGCAGTGGCATGATCTCAGCTCATTGCAGCCTCCACCTCCTGGGTTCAAGTGATTCTCCTGCCTCAGCCTCCTGATTCTCCTGCCTTAGCCTGTAGCTGAGATCTACAGGCACTGTAGCTGGGACTATAGGCATGTGCCACCATGCCCAGCTAATTTTTGTATTTTTAGTAGAGACAGGGTTTCACCATGTTGGCCAAGCTGGTCTAGAACTCCTGACCTCAGGTGATCCACCTGCCTCGGCCTCCTAAAATGCTGGGATTACAGGAGTGAAGCCACCGCTCATGGTCCTTTCTTTCTATTTCACATTGTTCCTAATACAATTTGGGGGATGTGAGGAAAGGCATTTTAGTCCTCAAGCCTAATTTTCCACTTAAGGAAGCTATATCTCTTTAGATGATTCCATCAATTTGGGGCTGTCCAATAAAACTTGACTGGGAGTCAAGGGGCTAGAGTATAGTGGCATGTTCAAGGCTTACTGCAGCCTTGATCTTCCTGGTTCATGTTCTCCTCCCACCTCAGCTTCCCAAGTAGTTAGTACTATGGGTGCACGCCACCGCACCTGACTAATTCTTTTTTTTTTTTTTTGTAGGGACAGGGTCTCACTATGTTGCCTAGGCTAGTCTCGAACTCCTGGCTTCAAGTGATCCTCCTACCTTGCTCTGCCTCTGACAGTGCTGAGATTACAGGCATGTACCACCATGCCTAGCCATCCCTTTGGTTGGTTGGTTGGTTTTTGTTTTTTGTTTTTTTTTTAGGCAAAGTCTTGCTCTGGGGGTTGGAGTATAGTAGGACACTCACAACTCACGGCAGCCTTGACCTCTCAGGCTCAACCGATCCTCCCACCTCAGCATGCCTAATAGCTGGGACTACAGGTGTATACCACCATACTTGGCTAACTTTTGTATTTTTTTTGTAGAGATGGGCTTTCGCCATGTTGTCTAGGCTGGTCTCAAACTCCTAGACTCAAGCACTCTACCTGTCTTGGCCTTCCAAAGTGCTGGGATTACAGGTGTGAGCCACTGTGCTCAGACCCCACTCTCTCTCTTTTTTTTTTTTAAGTGTTTTAATGTGGAAATGTACAGATATACACAACGGTAGAGAAAATCGTTATTTATTTATTTATTATTTTTTGGGACAGAGTTTCGCTCTTGTTGCTCAGGCTGGAGTGCAATGGTATGATCTCAGCTCACTGCAAGCTCTGTCTCCAGAGTTCAAGTGATTCTCCTGCCTCAGCCTCTGGAGTAGCTGGGATTATAAGTGCCCATCACTACGCCCAGCTAATTTTTGTAATTTTCGTAGAGACAGGGTTTCACCATGTTGGCCAGACTGGTCTCAGGTGATCCACTTGCCTCTGCCTTCCAAAGTGCTGGGATTACAGGCATGAGCCACCGCACCTGGCAAAGAAAATAGTTTAATTAATTCCTATACTCTCATCATCTAGCTTTAGTAATTATCTACATTTTGGAAATCTTTTTCCATTTATTCCATCATATTTTTTCCAACTTTTATTATGAAAATTAAGTTTAAATAATGGTACAATGATCATCCATACTCTTACTATGTACACTTACCATGTTGTTAATATTTTGTCCTATTTGCTTTATTAATATACCTGTGTGAACCATATGAAAGTCTGGTGCAAACATCATGACCCTCACCCTTAAATATTTCCTTCTTTTTTTGAGACGGAGTTTTGCTCTGTCGCCCAGGCTGGAGTGCAGTGGCATGATCTCAGCTCACTGGAACCTCCACCTCCCAGGTTCAAGTGATTCTCCTGCCTCAGCCTCCTGAGTAGCTGGGATTATGGGCGAGTGCCACCACACCCGGCTAATTTTTGTATTTTTATTAGAGACAAAGTTTCAGCATGTTGGTCAGGCTGGTCTGGAACTCCTGAGCTCGTAATCTGCCCTCCTCAGCCTCCCAAAGCACTGGGATTACAGGTGTGAGCCACTGCGCGCCACCCTTAAATATTTCATCATGTACACAGGAAAAACCATTTTCGCCGGGCGTGGTGGCTCACGCCTGTAATCTCAGCACTTTGGGAGGCCAAGGCGGGTGGATCATGAGGTCAGGAGTTTGAGACCAGCCTGGCCAACATGGTGACACCCCATCGCTACTAAAACTACAGTTGGCTGGGCATGGTGGCAGGTGCCTGTAATTCTAGCTTCTTGGGAGGCTGAGGCGGGAGAATTGCTTGAACTTGGGAGGTGGAGGTTATAGTGAGCATAGCACCACTGCACTCTGGCCTGGGCAACTGAGCAAGACCATGTGTCAAAAAAAAAACAAAACCCAAAAACGACAACAGCAAAAAAAAGCCCAGGATCCAAGCAAGAGGCACTCATATTTGGTTGTTACGACCTTAAACATTTTTAAATTCCTGCTCTTTTCTTTCCATTCATTCATTCATTATTTATTTATTTTAGACAGAGTCTCAGTAGCCCAGGCTGGAGTACAGTGACATGATCTGGGCTCACTGCAATCTCCACGTCCCAGGTTCAATTGATTCCCCTGCCTCAGCCTCCCGAGTAGCTGGGACTACAGGTGCATACCACCATGCCCAGCCAATTCTTTATATTTTAGTAGAGACAGGGTTTCACTATGTTGGCCAGGATGGTCTTGATCTCCTGACCTCATGATCTGCCTGCCTCAGCCTCCCAAAGTGCTGGGATTACAGGTGTGAGCCACTGCACCCAGCCTGTTTATTTATTAAGAGATTGGGTCTTGCTCTGTCGCCCAGGCTAGAGTGCAGTGGTGACATCATAACTCACTGCAGCCTTGAATTCCTGGGCTCAAGTGATCCTCTCACCTTAGCCTCTTGAGTAGCTGGGACTATAGATGCACACTACCATGTTCAACTAATTATTTTTTTATATTCCATTGCTTTTTTAACAAGACCGGCTAGTTGTCTTGTGGAATGTCTTACATTCTGGATTTGCAAAATATCTCCCTGTGTTGTATTGGTATTGAACTTGTTCCTTCATCCTCTTTAAATTTCCTATAAATTGCAAATCAGATATAATGGCTTGATTAAAGATTAAGCACTTTTGGCAAGAATATTTAATAGATGATGTGGTGTACTTCTTGTTGCATCTTTCCAAGGACCATTCAGTGTGAAAGATGTCCTACTATGAGTGATGTAGTTTGATCACTTATTTACTTGGGTAAGGTGGTAACTGCTAGATCTCTCCATTTGAAGTTTTTTTAAAAAAAATTTGTTTTTGAGACAGGCTGCAGTGCAGTGGCTGTCATTATGGCTCACTGCAGCCTTGACCAACAGGGCTTAAGTGATCCTTTCACCTCAGCCTCCTGAATAGCTAGGACCACAGGCATGTGCCACCACACCAGCTAATTTTTGTATTTTTTAGCAGAGATGGGATCTTACTATGTTGGCTGGTCTGGAACGCCTGAGCTCAGGCGATCTGCCTGTCTCAGCCTCCCAAAGTGCTGGGATTGCAGAGGTGAGCCAGCACCCCCAGTCCATTTGAAGTTACTTAAAAAAAGAAAAATAAAAGATGTTATTTGCAAATCTGTGTGGTGATATTTGGTGTCATGATAATATCCTGTTCCCTAACAACCTTTCTAAAAATTTTAATGATTGATAAACTTGCCTGAATCAATTATTTCATTCTGGGTTGCACAATGGTGACTTTTCAACTCTAATTTCTTCTATTTCTTTCATTCCTTCTACTTATTTATTTATTTTGAGGTAGAGTTTCCTCTTGTTGCCCAGACTGGAGTGCAATGGCGCGATCTCAGCACACTGCAACCTCCGCCTCATGGGTTCAAGCGATTCTCCTGCCTCAGCCTCCCGAGTAGGTGGTGCCCGCCACCACGCCAAGCTAACTTTTTGTATTTTTAGTTGAGAAGGGGTTTCACTATGTTGGCCAGGCTGGTCTCCAACTCCTGACCTAAGGAGATGCACCCGCCTCAGCCTCCCAAACTGATGGAATTACAAGCATAAGCCACTGCGCCCGGCTCCTTCTACATTTATTACATGGAATTCTTTTAAAAAGAGCTTTCCCTTATGGATTACAGATGAACTACAGTTCTTCCTAAAAGGAAAGTGAAATGTATCTTTCAAGACTAAGGAGTTGATGTAATGGTCACCTTTAACGTGACAAGTTAGTATTTTTCCCTTTCTTTTTTGAGTATCCCTGTAGATTACTGGGATTTCTTCATCCTTTCTCATTCTCTTTCCACCCATCCCTTTTTTCTCCTCTCCACTTCTTGATCCATGGCGACTGCTCCCTCTCCACACTAACGCCTGAACTTTCCAGCCAGTCCGCTAGGGGCCACTGGTTTCCTTCCCGCCCCCCCACGCTCCCTCTCTATAGCAGTTCGCCGTTTGCTAGCAGCCATTGTCTCGCTGGTGCTGACGCTATCCAAGGAGCCGCTCTAGGCTTTCGGGAGGCTGTCTGCATTGCGTGGGGAAGCTTTGGACGACGCAATCGCCTCGCCGGCCCCCGGGGCGGTTAGCGCTTCCGGGGTCGAAGGGTGCGCGGGGTTGAAAGCAGGCCGCTCCGCCCCGTCCCCCTCCCAGACCAGCAGAGGCAGCAGCCGGAGCAGCCGCAGCCTGCGCCCTCTCCCGCCCGCCCGCCCTCCGCCCGCCCGCCCGCCCGCCCTCCGCCGCCCTCCACCCGCCCCGGGGTCTCTTTCCCCCTTCCTCCTCCTCCTCCTCCACCCCCCCCTTCCTCCTCCGCCCGCCCGCGGGGCCCCCCTCGCCTTCCCGCCCGCCCCTATTGTTCCGCCCCCGGCCTCCCGCCCTTCCCCTTCCCGCCCGCTCCCCTTTTCCCCTCAGTCGCCTCGCGCCTGCAGGTAAGCCTAAAAATATCCCCTGCGTCCCCTGCTATGGTTACAATTTCCACTCCTGCCTTCTTTCTTAGCGGGCTCGGGTCCTGGTCACGAGCCCCGGTCTTGCGTAGTCCCGCGTGAGCGCCTACCACCTCACTGTGCCTGGCCGGTCATTCACGCGAGGCCCTGGCTCTGGCGCGGCCTAGTAGGCCTCGCGCAAGGCCTACCCCCTCCCCCCGCCTTTTCCCGGTGGCGGCTGCGCAGGAGTCAGGGAGGGCGCGCGCGCGGTAAGGGGGGGGCGACGGTGGATTTGTTGGTTGTGGGGGGTGGGGGAAGGCGATGGCCGGCTTGCTGGCCGGGCGGGTGAGCGCGGCTCCCCGCGGGGGTCAGGCGCTGGCGCAGCCACACGAGGAGGCGCTGCTAGTCCGGCCCCTCCCCCTGGATCGCAGCGCCCCCCCCCGACCGAACCGTTTAATTCCCCCCCCTTCTTTCTTGTCGAGGGAAGGGGGGGCTTTTTTTTCCTGAAGTGGAAAATGCTTGGATGACCGAGGGTAGAGGGGGCTGCGGAGTTAACGAAAGAGTAGATGGGCTCCCAGTTGCCGAGTTAATCGGGACGTTTTTCGTGGTAACGAATTTTTAAATTACAAAATGCTTTGCCGATGTAGACCCAGACCGAGCTATTTATAGAAGGGGTATTGGACAGCAGTATTAGCAGCTGGATTACTGGAATGGGATACATTTGTCTTGACCAAGTCGGGAGAGAAATTCGACAGATTTGTTGGATTACTAAGATGGTTTGGAGTTAGAAATGCATCTTTGTACTTTACCTAAAGAAATGGCTTCAAATAGGTTTCCTGGTTTTTTTTTTTTGCTTTTTCGAAGTTGCGTTATTGTGATATTTGTAAAAGGCTTCTTATTACATCTGAGAGAGGGGTAAGGAATTAAACTGCTAGATTTTTACCGTATCTTATTAAAAAAAGAAAGCCATTCTTATACACCTAATGCTTCTTTCCTCACCAAGCACTGGTTTTCCGTAAGTGAAAAGTGTTAAATTCTGGGATTTTGCCAGCAATTAATTGTCATCTGAAAATAGGGAAATGATGTGCTTTGGGGATGCACTTATATAATCACATTCTTGGAGTAGCCAGAGGACAGTTTGCCATATACAGAATGGTGTGACAGCCACTTAAGCACCTAAGATATTTAGGGTATGGGCTTTTGTGTTAGAGAAAAGTTAACACAGTGGCTGGTTTTGTGAAGGAGGAAATCTAGCTGTGGGAGTAGAGAGATGACATGTTGAGTTTTAAAAGGATGGATACTTAAAATGTCATTGGGGACATTCTACAACTTGGGAGAGAGGCCCTTTTTAAAGATAAAGGAGGTATTGAAAGCGAAGGCATATCCAAAAAACAAATTTTCTTTCTACACATAACTAGTTATTCCAAAGCAGAAATGTTAGAACAATGTTAGGAATTGTTTCATAGGTGGGAAAAAGGCCATCCTATATAGGAAAGGTACATTGCTGCTCTTCCTAAAAACAGAAATTTTAGCAATGCCAGTTTTACATTGATTGTTTTCTTGGGAGGAAATTTAAGATTTAATAGACTCGAAATAAAAACTGGATGGTAAACATAAAAGCAAGGAAAACGTCTCAAATCTGAGTTACTATCAAGATGGGTTGGAAGGAGGAATAGGAAAAAGGACTCAAGTGTACTCAGTGTATTGAGTTATTTTCCAGAAGGGAATATGGAACCCCACCCTGCATGGAAGGCGTCTCAGACAATGCCTTTTCAGTGAGGGTGTTGATCTAAATCTTCTAGAAACCATTTGGTGTTAGCCATCAACGTTTGAAATTGGTAATGTGGGATACATCTCAATTTCCTTATCTAGAAATTGCTTCTACTAAGAAAATTTACATGTGTTCTCTCTCGATTTCAACTTGAACAGCATGCTCCCCAGCAGGGAAACAAGAGGTTATTTGCCCTCACTGTAGTTAGAGGTTTGCTCTCATGATTTCCAGGTGTTTCTGAATTCTTTGAAGCTTTTTCTGCTGAAGCACAAGTGGTGCACGTTCAGCAGTTCCCTTAGAACCATTGCCAATTGAAGGAACCTTCCTTATCCCCAGAGTCAGCGGAAACCCTATCATTAATGAGAGGAACTGGAGAGTTACCTTCTATACTCTGTAACAGAACTTGAGCTGTAAATGTTGTCATGCAGTTGTATTTGGTATGTTTGTAAGTCTGACATACTGTCATTTAAGGAAAAGTGTAAAGTAGAAAATATTGATAAGGTGAAAATAACTTGGGAAGTAACCCTGTTGTTTTCCTCCTCTGATTTTGGTCATGTTTGCATTTTAGTTTTTGGCTTTCACCCCCCACCAGTGACCAAAGACTTGACCACTCCCCAGAGTCCAGCTCCCCAGAACACTGCTCGACATGGACACCGGTGTGATTGAAGGTGGATTAAATGTCACTCTCACCATCCGGCTACTTATGCATGGAAAGGTATGCTCCAGCTTGGGAAATTGGGTCATAGTAACTGCTAGGGGAGGGGCCAGGAAGAGCAGACATGCATCTTGGAGCTCATCAGATTAGCACTGTGGGGCATCTGGCTTTAGCATATTTCCCTAATGGAGTAGATGTGAGTGTAGTGGGAAAATGGACAGACTTTACTAGGAAGCTCCACTGAGCAGGAAAGGCTTAATTAGAGGCTGGAGCCAAAAACTGTCTCAACCTGGAAGGTAAGAATTTTCTCATGGAGATTGCTCATAGCAAGTCCCCTCCCCCCAAAAAATCTTCAAAACTCATTCTTTTGGGGTAATAATTAGCATAGATAGTTGGTTGGCTGGATAGTTAAAATTCCTTTTCATAATGAGTACTTCATTAGAATGTGGAGAAAAGGGAAAAATAAAATATATTTTTAAAAAGGAACAGTTGTGAGTTTCCTCTTAACTGACATTAGTTTTCTCCGTTGCAGGAAGTTGGCAGTATCATCGGAAAGGTAAGACAATTTCACTTCAACTCTAATTACCATTTAGTCATTCTGGATTGAAATAGCAGTCGGAGCTCATGCTTGACTTTTCCTTTTACAGAAAGGAGAATCAGTTAAGAAGATGCGCGAAGAGGTAAGTTATGGAAGACTTGAGATTGTTAACTTTGGGAAGTGAAAAACTGTTAAAACAAGTGAAAATTCTTTTTCAGAAGTTAGAAGAAGTTCTCAATAAGAGAAACCTGTATTTTTTTCGGCTTGGTTATTTGTAATGATAATCTGGGAAGTGTAGTTTTTTTGTTTGTTTTCTATTTGGGAAGTGTGGTTTTGACAAGTCATAGAATTCATTCAAGACTTAGGGCAGCTCCTGTAGGCTATATTTGAGGATAGACATGGAGGAGTGTTTGAAATGATGCTGACTTTGCCTTGCATCAGGATTGTGTACATTGGCAGCTCCTTGTCCTTCTTACAAGGGGCTATATATCCTGTACATACTCAGATCTTGTTTAACATCTTTTGGCTCTTGTTTCCTATCTAGAGTGGTGCACGTATCAACATCTCAGAAGGGAATTGTCCTGAGAGAATTATCACTTTGGCTGGACCCACTAATGCCATCTTCAAAGCCTTTGCTATGATCATTGACAAACTGGAAGAGGTTTGTTTTCTCCCCTTCCATCATCCTTCATTTTTAAGTACTTCCAGAGAGCTTGTTGGTTTTCTAAGCTTTTTAAATTCAGGGACAAACTGGACCAGAATACTCTGTAAATGGGTCCTTAGCTTCCTGCAGCCTCTTACAAAATTTGACCATTTATAGTTTAAAGAAGAGTCACTTGAGGCCGGGCACGGTGGCTCACGCCTGTAATCCCAGCACTTTGGGCGGCCGTGGCAGGTGGATCACGAGGCCAAAAGATCGAAACCATCTGGCCAACGTGGTGAAGCCCTGTCTCTACTAAAAAAAAATAACAAAAATTAGCTGGGCGTGGTGGTGTGCACCCGTAGTCCCAGCTACTTGGGAGGCTGAGGCAGGAGAATTGCTTGAACCCAGGAGGCGGAGGTTGCAGTGAGCCGAGATCGTGCCACTGCATTCCAGCCTAGTGACAGAGCAAGACTCTGTCTCAAAAAAAAAGTCACTTGAATCATCAAAACAGTTCAAATTTTGCCATGGCCTTGGTGTAAATAATTTGCTTGAAAATCATCTGTCGAAGGTATGCCATTGCTTTGGTAAAAGCCTTGCGTATACCAAACTAATATGGTTTACCTGACTGACACTATAAACACAAATAATCTTTCAATTTTGATGCTTTTAGGTTAAAAAGTCAATCTGCTAACATTGTGTCAAAATTATACTTGTTGGGAGAGACTTAGAAAATACTTACACCAGAGGTTTTTTCAAGAGGAAGTTGTTTTTCCCCCACCAACCTTCAGAGGCTAACCTATTGTCCTAGGTCTTGTATTCAGTCTCTCCCTTTCCCCCTTCTGCAGTAATGCAGCTAATTGTGCAATTGATACCACAGGCAGAGGAGTGCTGCTTCTTTAGTGGTTGGTACTTAATGGTGCCTGAAATCTTATCCTTGCCAAGATTAGAAATGTTATCTTTTGACCCCCAGGACTCTCTTAAGTCCAGAACTCATGGCTTAAAAAACATTTAGGAAACATAACATTTTAGTTTTTTTCTTTAACAAGAATGAACTTGAACTAGTTCTGTTCTTTTTTATACATCATAGTTTTTTTTGTTGTTGTTATTGTTGTTTTTTGAGGCAGGGTTGTGCTCTGTCACCCAGGCTAGAGTGCAGTGGTATACTCGTAGCTCACTGCATCCTCCCAGGCCCAAGTGATCTTCTGCCTTAGCTTCCTGAATAGCTGGGGCTATAGGTGCATGGTAATTTTTTAGAAACCTTTTTTGTTGTTGTTGATATGGGAGCTTGTTACATTTCCTGGGCTGGTCTCAAACTCCTCCCCTCAAGTGGTCCTCCTATCTCACCTCCCAAACTGTTGGGATTACAGGTGTGGGCCACTATTTTTTAAATTATTTTTTGAGCCAGGGTCTTGCTCTGTTAGCCAGGCTGGAGTACAGTTGTGTTATCATGGCTCACTGCAACCTTAATTGCCTGGGCTCAAGCAGTCATCCCAGTTAAGCCTCCTAAGAAGCTGGGACTACAGGCACGAACCACCATGTCTGGCCAATTTTTGCGGGTTTTGTGGAGACTGAGCCTTCCTGTGTTACCCAGGCTGGTCTTGAACTCCTGGGCTCAAGCAATCCTCCTGTCTCAGCCTCCCAACGTGCTGGGATTATAGGCATGAGGCACTGTGCCTGGTCTTTAATGAATTTTTTTAAAATTTTTGACAAATCTAGAAAGCTAGAGTATGAATTGTTTATTCCTTAACCAAGTAATAAACTTGTCCTTGACTTTAGGGGTCTTAACTGCTTAAGCAGTTTGTTTCCAGGTCTCTAGTTATTAAGTGATATGTAAACCACTTAATCTTCACAAGGCTAAATTTAACTAGGTTAAAACTGTGACTTTCTGGATACAACATATATTTATGGGAAAGACTTTAGGCTTTGAACCAATACAGTTTTTTCATTTCAAATCTATGGCCTTTTTTTTTTATTATTGAGATGGAGTCTTGCTCTGTCACCCAGGCTAGAGTGCAGTGGTGCAGTCTCAGCTCAATGCAACCTGTGCCTCCCAAGTTCAAGCAATTCTCCCATGGCATCCTCCCAAATAGCTGGGATCACAGGCATGACCCACCATGCTTGGCTGATTTTTGTGTTTTTAGTAGACATGGGGTCTCACTATGTTGGCCAGGCTGGTCTTTAACTCCTTGACCTGAAATGATCCACCTGCTTTGGTTACCCAAAATGTTGGGATTACAGCTGTGAGCCACTACTGCACCTGGCTTTTTTTTCTTTTCTTTTTTTTTTTTTTTTTTTGAGATGGAATCTCTCTCTGTTGCCCAGGCTGGAGTCCCGTGGCACGATCTCTGCTCACTGCAGCTCTGCCTCCTGGGTTCAAGCAGTTCTCCTGTGGCACCCTCCCGAGTAGCTGGGATTATAGGCATGAGCCACCATGCTCGGCTGATGTTTGTGTTTTTAGTAGAGATGGGGTCTCAGTATATTGGCCAGGCCAGTCTCAAACTCCTTGACCTGAAATGATCCACCTGCTTTGGCTACCCAAAGTGCTGGGATTACAAGCATGAGCTACTGTGCCTAGCTGTGTTTGATTTAATTTTGATGTCAAGTTTTTTTGCTCATTGCCTGGCTAAGTGTAATTGCAAAACAGATTATCATTTTTCTCTCTATCAAGTGCATTCCCCTGGGGTAAAGGAAAATAAATTTATGGCTAATTCTGAGGAGTTTTTCAAGAGTTTTTATTTTTACATCAAAAATAGTTTGAGAGTTTATCAAAAATAAAGATAAACTTTACATTTTTGATGTAAAGTTGTTATCTTTACATCAAAAATAATTTGAGCCTTTGTCTGTGGTGGGTTATGCCCTCTCACATGTCATTATAAGATCAAGGGTAAGTGGTTCCTTAATGGCAGTTACTCATTTCCAGGGATCTGCTTATCCTTCTGGTGTTCTTTCTTTCTGTAGGACATAAGCAGCTCTATGACCAATAGCACAGCTGCCAGTAGACCCCCGGTCACCCTGAGGCTGGTGGTTCCTGCTAGTCAGTGTGGCTCTCTCATTGGAAAAGGTGGTTGCAAGATCAAGGAAATACGAGAGGTTAGTGACTTATGCTCCTTTTAGAAATGTAAACTATTTGTTCCAAATTGGCTCTTTATATGGCTAGGAAAAGTTAGCAGTGAGATGAAGATTTTTGTTAAAATAACAGTTCCAGAGGATTACAATATGATTGTATTGAAAATAAAACTATCATGCAATAGAATTATTTTGCATAATTCATAAATTTTAATAAATCAGCATGAGAAACTTAATCGTAATTTTTGAGTATTACATATAACAAGTGTCCATTTTTTAATTTTTTTTGGCAATGTTTTCATGTCTCAAGAGATAACAGATACAGTAGCAACAGTTTCTTTTCTTTTCTTTTTTTTTTTTTGAGACGGAGTTTCGCTCTTGTTTCTCAGGCTGGAGTGCAATGGCGCAATCTCGGCTCACCGCAACCTCCGCCTCCTGGGTTCAGGCAATTCTCCTGCCTCAGCCTCCCGAATAGCTGGGACTACAGGCGCCCGCCACCATGCCCAGCTAATTTTTGTATTTTTTTTTTTAGTAGAGACGAGGTTTCACCTTGTTGACCAGGATGGTCTCGATCTCTTGACCTTGTGATTCACCCGCCTTGGCCTCCCAAAGTGCTGGGATTACAGGCTTGAGCCACTGCGCCCCGCTCTTTTTTTTTTAATTTTTAAAAACCAATTTTTTCTCCTCTGTCACCTCAGGCTGTAGTGCAGTGGCTCAGTCTTGGCTCATTATAGCAAAACATCAACCTTCCCAGGCTCAGGTGATCCTCTCATCTCAGCCTCTAGAGAAGCTAGGATTATAGGCTCACACTGCTACACCCAACTAATTTTTGTAATTTTTATAGAAATGGGGTTTTTCCTTGTTGGTCAGGCTGGTCTTGAACTTCGACCTCTGGTGATCCACCTGCCTTGGCCTCCCAAAGTGCTGGGAGTACAGGCGTGGGCCCCCGTGTTTTTTTTTTTTTTTTTTTTTTTTTTTTTTTTGAGACGGAGTTTCGCTCTTGTCACCCAGGCTGGAGTGCAATGGCGCGATCTCGGCTCACTGCAACCTCCGCCTCCTGGGTTCAGGCAATTCTCCTGCCTCAGCCTCCTGAGTAGCTGGGATTACAGGCACCTGCCACCGTGCCCAGCTAATTTTTTGTATTTTTAGTAGAGACGAGGTTTCACCATGTTGACCAGGATGGTCTCGATCTCTTGACCTTGTGATCCACCCGCCTCGGCCTCCCAAAGTGCTGGGATTACAGGCGTGAGCCACCGTGCCCGGCCTCCGCGTTTTCTTTGAGACAGGATCTCACTCTCACAGGCTGAAGTGCAAGGCATAATCATGATCATGGCTTACTGCAGCCTTGACTTCCTGGGCTCAGATGATCCTTCGACCTCAAGCCTCCTGAGTAGCTGGGACCATAGGCACGCTCCACGATGCCCAGCTGATTTTTATATTTTTGTTGTAGAGACAGGGGTCTCACTGTTTTGCTCAGACTGAGCTCCAGAGATTAGACTGTCTTGGTCTCCCAAAGTACTCAAATTACAGGTGTGAGCCACTGTGCCTGGCTCCTACTTCCTGTTTAACTATGGAAGTTAGAATTAGGAAGATCTTAATTGTGTCTAGAGGTTATTGAATTTGGTGTTGAAATGAAAGTCCATGGCTTCTCATTTGAGTTTTTGGGAGTCTGTTGTACATGGCATGACAACAGAGATCTTAATTTTGTTAATTGCTGTATTCTGAGCACTTGTCATGGTACCTGGCACATAGAATGGACTTGATGTAGAAGATACTTAGTAAGATAATGAAAGGTGGGTGATATTTGTGGAGCTTTTGCTTCGCCCAGAGAACTATCATTAGTTGAGAGGAAGCTGTCTAGAAGGACCTTTTGCTTGAGAGTAGGTTAAATTTAGGCTTTTATTCAGGCTTATTCTTGTCTTTCAGTGGCTAATTTATTTTTAACTCGTAATTCATTAAACAATTCTATCTGGAAGAAGGGAAGAGTGGGACAAAGAACAAAAAGGGAAAATGGGAAATGGGATAAATAGCTGCTAGAGTTTTAGACTCTGAAATTGCTGCTGGGAGGAATTGGAAGAGCATGAGCTGTTTTTCTCTGATTCTGAATTTCTTTTTACTCCAAAGAGTACAGGGGCTCAGGTCCAGGTGGCAGGGGATATGTTACCCAACTCAACTGAGCGGGCCATCACTATTGCTGGCATTCCGCAATCCATCATTGAGTGTGTCAAACAGATCTGCGTGGTCATGTTGGAGGTAAGCCCTCAGGCTCATGCTGAGAATGGGGGGAGGGCAATTCTGGGGACAGGAGGACTGTGCTCTATATTTAGTAAGACTAGAATTAAGTGAAGCTGTTAAGGCTTCCAGTGGGGGTGGGGGTAAAAGGTCCCCTGAGTTCATATTTTCCTTCCCCTAGCTTTGACTTTTCTTATGGTCTGTGAGCAAAAATAGAAACTGCTAAGCAGCAGTGATCTTTTGGTTCACAGCAGTTGTAGCAGAGTGGGAGGGGAAGATGCACTACATGGACTGAAGAGGCCAAAATGTATGTGGGTTCCTGAGTAGCTGAGTTAAATTACTTTTTGAATTACTGTATTTGGGTTACATGGAAATTTGACATGCTCTTTAACAACTTGTCACTTTGTAGCAGGGTATTCAAAATATTATGTAGAATAGAAAAATAATATGTATGATGATGTTTCCGAATGACTTATGAGGTCCTGATTATTTACTATTATTCTATTAAACGAATAGCAAAATTCAGGAAAATTAAGCCTTTTCAGATTTGTGATATGGAGTTGGTTTCATTGGTGAGAAACGAAACTGGAATTTTTTCTTTCTTTTTTGTATGTGTGTGTTTGTGTGTGACGGGTCGCTCTGTCACCCAGGCTGGAGCGCAGTGATGCGATGTCGGCTCAGTGCAACCTCTGCCTACCAGGCTTAAGTGATCCTTTCACCTGTCTCCTCAGTAGCTTGGTCTACAGGCATGTGCCACCACACCTGGCTTATTTTTGTTACTTTTTGTACAGACAGGATTTTGCCATGTTGCCCAGGCTGATCTTGAACTCCTGAGCTCAAGCCATCCATCTGCCTCGGCCTTCCAAAGTACTGGGATTCCCGGCATGAGCCACCGCCCCCAGCTAGAAACTGGAATTTTCAAGTAGAGATTAGCAAAACCTTGATTGAGCCTTTGAACTATTTATAGATAGTGTCTATATTATTCTAGACAAAACATTTGAGTATTACTTTATTTCCAGTTTTGACTTTATTTTCTATTCAGGCCAAAAAATGTAAACTGAAAACTACCAACTAAAATGTATATGTTTACACAGTTTTTCCATGTTTATTAAATTTACTTAAAACTTTGGAAATAATGCCAAAGATTATTACAAGCATATCTTCCTTGATGAGAATTAGTTTGAATTGTGTAGTCCTTGGAGTTACTGCATTAAAGGCAAATAACTTTTAGTAGATAATTTGATGTCAGGTCTAGCCAGAGACAATTTGGTGTAGGTAAGGGGATGGAAATACGTTTTAATTTAACTGACCTGTGTGAGCTAAAGCCACACAGCTGAAGCAGCTTTGAAACCTTATCTCTTTTTGTTTTTTTCCCCTCTGACTCTCTCCCAGTCCCCCCCGAAGGGCGTGACCATCCCGTACCGGCCCAAGCCGTCCAGCTCTCCGGTCATCTTTGCAGGTGGTCAGGTAAGAAAATTCTTATTGGCGGGCTAGAGTGAACAGAGATTATATTTGAAATGTCAACTTTGCCAGCATCACACCAAACCACTCTGCATGCTTGCTGAAACCTATACTCTGGCCATAGTTTGACCTGCTTTTAGTTTTATTTTTTGTACTGGAGAAAGCTGCGAATGCCTTAATTTTTAGCAGGCAATGGAAGTTTTGTAGGCACTCGGAAGAGGTAACTAACTTGGTTACTTAAGGCGGGTTGGGTTAGAATTGCCTCACTGTCACTACTGTCACTACTTCTCTCCCTATCCCCACCCCATCCATATTTTATATGTGTGGGGTGATATTTAGAGGTCTGAATAAAAGGTAGCAAAGAGTTGGACCTCTGAAGGAGATTCTGGATGGTGGTCTCAAAATTTGGGGGTCCTGAATTTGAGTGTCCTACAAACTTCCCCTTCCCTCCACCTCACCTCCCCTACTCCTACCCCTTCACTCCCGAACTCCAGTGTGTTGTCCCCTAGGCCCTTAACCTCATAAACACTGGTTCGAACCCACATGGCATAACTGAAATCAGCTGGGGTAAGAGTTCAGTATGTAAGAATAGAAGGGGGCTGAGCATGTTGGGCTGTGGTGCTGTGACCTTTGGTGGTAGAGTAAGAACACCAAAGCACCCCCTTGGCCTCTCTCTGCTCCTTCCTCACCAACCTAAACTCTTGATCTTTGGCACATGAACTATTCTGAAGTTAGATTATTATGACCAAAGCATTGATCAGGACCATGGTAGTCCTATACTCTGATTGTATTTGAGGAGTAGATAGGTCAGTTTTTAAAATACAATTGGCCCTTTGCGTTTGTGGGTTCCACCTTCAACCTATCTCAGATCAAAAATATTCAGGGAAAAAATGGGTGGTTGCATCTGTACTGAACATGTACAGGCTTTGTTTTGTCATTATCAAAGTATAAAAAGTATTTAGTATTTACATTGTATTAGGTATTATTAGTAATAAAGAGATGATTAAAGTAAATGGAAAGATATGCTTAGGTTATATGCAGGTACTATACCATTTTATGTAAAAGACCTGAGTATTGTCTGGGCGTGGTGGCTCACACCTGTAATCCCAGTACTTTGGTAGGCCAAGGCAGGCAGATCGTTTGAGGTTGGGAGTTCAAGACCAGCCTAGGCAACATGGTGAAACCCCATCTCTACTAAAAATACAAAAATTAGCTGGGTGTGGTGCATGCCTGTAATCCCAGCTTCTCGGCTGGCCAGAGGCAGGAGAATCACTTAAACCTGGGAGGCGGAGGCTGCAGTGAGCTGAGATCACGCCATTGTACTCCAACCTAGGCAACAAGAGTGAAACTCTGTCTCAAAAAAAAAAAAAAAAACAAAAAAAACAACTTGCATATTCATGGATACCTATTTCAGTGGGGGGGATCCTAGAACTAGTCCCCCACTGGTAACCTAGGGACAACCATATTGGGATTCAGGTTGAAATAGTGTCTGATTTTGGTAACTAAGCAAGTGCATTGCTCAAAATACCTTTTCCCACTTGGGGCTGGTCTGTTATAAGCATATTTAGTTAACTAGTTTCATCTTATTTGCATTTGATTTGGGAACCATTTAGAGGGCAAACATAAACTTGGGAGTCCATCTCATTCACATTCTGTTGAATTGTCATAAAAATGAACAAGTTTTTAGGGATTTAGTTTGTCGTGTAGTTATCATAGCTACTTTCACAGGAAGGTTAGTTACGTCACAGTATTACCTGGAGTTTAGTACCTTGTTTTTAGCACTAGCCTTGTACAAACTGGTTTGGCCAAAGGGCTCGCAGTTCCTAGACAGTCAGAATTGGGCAGGATAAGCAAAGGCCCAGAGTCAGTGTAGCCAGGAAGGGTTAGCCTTTGGAATTTTTCCTTCCCAGGAACTCCAGGTTCCTGCTCTTCTGGATTCTCCCACTCACCTTTGGAATATAGAGTCCCATACTGGGTGGCAGCAATCCTCTCTGCTTAAAATTCTTCCTTCATTTCCTTTTTTTCCCCTCCCCATCACACCTCCTCCTTCATACCTCTTTGCTTCCCTACCTTCCTCCCTCCCTCCCCTTTATTTAGTCGACCACCGTCTAAAAACTTGCAGTTTCTTCTATGAGTGGCCCTGTCATGGATCGTTCCCACAGGCCTTTTTAAATATACAATGTCCACAGATGGACCTGTGTCTTTTGTTCCTTTGTGGCAAAGTGGGCTCTGTAGGGGTTCAGCTTAATCCCACACTGACTAGGAGCTGGCATCAGCTCTGTTGCCCCACCCCTTCATTCTTACTGAAAATAGCCCAATTGTGCAGTGTGAAATCTGCCACTAGGTAACTTTTTTTTTTAACTCACTGATTACAGCTCGTTTCAAATTGTGTTTGAGCTCCTTTTTAAAGGAAAAAGGAAAAAAAATAAACTTTTTTTTGTGTGAATTTCATGCTGGTGACAAGGTGCCGGATTGACAGCCCTGGAGACTGAAATCCTCTATTTATCCACAGGACAGGTACAGCACAGGCAGCGACAGTGCGAGCTTTCCCCACACCACCCCGTCCATGTGCCTCAACCCTGACCTGGAGGGACCACCTCTAGAGGTGAGAGGGGATGTTCAGTCTCCAAGGCTCACTCAATCCTTCCGCCTCAGCCGAGACTGCCAACACGCGGGGGGCCAGTGGCGCTGGTGATTTTTGGTGCTGTGGACACCACCTGTCCATGGGGACCTGGACTGACCCCCCCAACCTCATTTCACCCAGGCCGCGTAGCCCACCAGATGGTAACACCAACTTTTTTTTTTTTTTTTTTTTAATTTTTTTTGTTCAACCCCTCTTCCCTTCTCCCACTCCTACCCCATTTTCACCTTCCTTCCACCCCCATCTGGGTATACTTTTGGGGGTACTGGCCACTGTGATGTGAGAAGCTTCACATCCTGTTAACCAGCCACTCCTTCCTTCCCTTCCCTCCCTGTTCCCTCTTCCTTTCCTCCTCGTTCCCCACCCCATTGCCCTGAAGACCCAGCTCCCTTTTTGGGAGGTTCCGTTGTGGGGGGAGGAGGGCATAGTGGGAGCTGCAAGTGCCTTTTGTGGAGGGGAGGTGGGAGAAGACAGGAATTAGAACACAGTGGTTTTTGTGTACCTATGTTCAATTCCCTAGTGTTAGGGACTCAGCATCCAGTGTTCTTAAGGTCTTTAGGCAGATAGAAAAATAAGTTGGGAAAAAAGGAAGTGTTTCAAAACGTGCCATGTAGGTTTGTGCAGATATAGATCTCCCACATCACCACAATTGGTGGAAGGGTTGGGGTGGTGAGGGAAGAGACCATTATTCCTCCTAGGCTATCTTGTATACAGGGAGGAAGAGTGGGGCTTGGTCAATCGAGGCATTGCCAATCTCACTTCCCACATTTTCATTAAGAAACGGTTATGTATATTTTGCCTTTAATTGCAGGGAACTTGACTACCTTTATAGGATCCCCGGAATAAAGTTATACTTAGGGTTCAAAGAAGGCCAATTTGGGTCTGACCATATTTGTGAGATTCCATCTATTGCCTCAGTCTCTGGCCTCCCCCATTCTGTAATTCAACTCTGGCTTCCTGGCTAGTTGATATGTCTTTTTCCCCCATTGGGTGGCTGTCCGTGATTGGTTTTTAATAGGAACTGTTTTCCTCCTTTTGTAGGCCTATACCATTCAAGGACAGTATGCCATTCCACAGCCAGATGTAAGTTTTGTTTTCACTTCTTGTTTTGAAAAGCTCCCTCTCCCATCCAAAATTGTCTCACTCCTTTCTCCCAAGTAGCCAGAAGTGAGTTGGGTCTTCAGCATTTGCAATATTGTTTTCTTCACAAGGTCAATCCCATATTTCAGCCCTTTAATCAGGGTAATACCTTGTTTGCCTTTTGACATATAACCCCTGAAATTTAATTCAACATATTAGCTTCTCCTTTCCCCTGTGTTTCAGATTACCCTGTCTAAAAGAGAAATGTTCCATGGTATACTGTGATTTGTTATCTCAGGGCACAGCTTAAATTGACATTTGGACTGTGCTTCCTTGCATGCTCTTTCCATGGGGTTATTGGGAGGTTGGGTTTGCCCTTGGGTACTCCTCACTCTGAGGTGACAATTTTAAAAGTATTTGGAGGGATGGGGAAGGGGCTTATTTACACAGGGATAGGAACCTGAACATTTCAGAATTAAACCTTTCTTGCTGCTAAAGCCTGCTATTTAAAAGTGCTGGTATTTAGACTTCAAGGGCATTTCTTTCTGCACTTTTCTTTTATCCTTACTAACCTTTTCAGGTACTGAGTATTAGACTTGGGAAGTTGAGTTTGGGTCTTGGTTAGTGGTAGGCCCCAGGAGAGAGGGAAGTAGACGTGAAGGATTATTTTATGACCAGACAGTTTATATAGATGAATAAAAATAGCTGTAGTAGTCAGTGGTGGCAGTGATCGGACTAAACCCAGTATGGTTTCTTAACTTCTCTCCTCCTTCCAGTCTCCCTGCCCACCTCATCTCCTTCCCTCTCCCCAGTACTGATGAAACCCTGCATGGTGTGTTTTCCCTAGCACCACTGCACAGTTTACCTAGCCTGTCTGTGCTTGTCCCTGTGGCAACTGTTGCAATGGCTGCAAACTACCTTCATTAAGTAGCCCACAAGGGGACGGTCGTGGGGCAAGTGCTGTTGCTTTTGTATTCACACACCCAAAATGCGTTCATTCTCTTACAGACACCCTTTCTATTTCTAACCCTTACCCTTCATATTCTGCCAATCCCCAGGATTGTGATGTAAACCCCATCCCTACCCTCTGTTGTAGTTTGAGTAGTAGAGTCAATTTTGGGGATCAGGACCTGCATTTTCTCATTTGAATGTGTTTGAGCCCTGGCTCTGTTAAATCTTCTAATGCCAACCTCCTGTTTCCTCCTTGCAGTTGACCAAGCTGCACCAGTTGGCAATGCAACAGTCTCATTTTCCCATGACGCATGGCAACACCGGATTCAGTGGTATGGATACCTCAGTGTTTATTTCTGTAAGGTGTAGTGCAAGAGAGAGGCCAGTCCCAAGGTCTCAGTTTGACATCTGTTTAAAACAAACTTCATTATCCAGCATCCTGCTGGTTTAAACTTGCCTGTCTACTATGGCTAAGCCCAAGGAGGTAATGTGTTTGTTAACGTGGTTTTCATTTGGGGTCAGTTATTCTAAAAGAAAAAAGCCCTGGAAGGTTTGGGGGTGAGGTTTGGGGATGCTTGTCAGGTAAAGGGTAGGCTGATATTTCTTTGAGCCCATCCTGACTGTTGCCCCCTTGATCTGATCAGCACCCCCTTTCTCTCCACCAGCAATTCACAGGCTTGGGTAGAGACCATCCATTTGTGCCAAATTGTGTAGTGTTTTTTTGTTTTTGTTTTTATTTTGTTCTGTTTTTGGGGCTTTTCTGTATAAGGAATAACTTGTCCGATAGGGTTAGGATGAGACCACCAAACTCATTTTCACTTGTATCTTAACAGGCATTGAATCCAGCTCTCCAGAGGTGAAAGGCTATTGGGGTAATGATTAAAAAAAAAAAATCTGTAGTATTCTACTGTTATATTAATAAACTGGTGGGAGTCTTGTTTCACTGCCCATGAACCATACCAGCAACATGCACATGGCAGAGAGGAGCTGAGAGAGCAAAGGGGTGGGCCTGGTGCCCCCGAGGGTCCCTTGATGGATCTGGCCAACCCCCTTCTAAAAATGTTGAGACCAGCAGCCATAGCTGAGATCAGGACTAAGCTTGAGTGTTAGCCAGCTGACCTGGTTCAGTCCAGGTGTTGTTAAAGATGGGTATGGGTATTTGCTGATGGGTTTTTTTTTTTCTTTTTCTTTGTAAAACGAAAGCCAGAACAAAATCATTGAGCAAAAGACAGGGAGTAAATCTGGAGAAATGAAGTCCCCTCACCTGACTGCCATTTCATTCTATCTGACCTTCCAGTCTAAGTTAGGAGGATAGCGGGTAGAGGGCGTTAATCTGATAAAGGTATATTTAAAGCAACTCTGCATGTGTGCCAAAAGTCCATGGTACCCATTAACAGGCATAATATTGGCACTGGTGCTAGTGAGCATCAGGTGAGATATAATATGGAACACAGCAGGAAAGGGGTAGAAGTACAGAAGGACTTGTTTAGATTTTGATCCTCTTTGAGGATACCACACTCCCTTGCCCTTGCTTCCATCCCCCATCCCTAATAGTCTGGGCTTTGCAGGAAATGGCATGAAATCAGCTCTTCTGAATGTACAGAAGAACCTTTCGAGCATTATTTCTACACCCTTCTCCCCCCCTCTTTCCTCTTTGGAGGCTTCCAAGTTAGTGATGAATCCCAACAGCCAATGCTGGGTTTCCAGTTTATTTCCTTCTGTTAGTTTAATGTGCAAGTCAGTGGGATTTTGAATGCTATGCATTGAATTTGCTTGCTCTCTTCTGTCTTTTAGCAGGTTTGGATGCCTCTGCTCAGACTACTTCTCATGAACTCACCATTCCAAACGATGTAAGTATAGTTAGGTTGCATGGGATGAAAATAAGAAAATTGGTTTTGAAGAAACAGACATCTTTTCAGCATTGTCCTGCTGTTATTTATTTATTTATTTATTTTTGAGATGGAGTTTTACTATTGTGGCCCAGGCTGGAGTGCGGTGGCGTGATCTCGACTCGCTCCAACCTCCACCTCCCGAGTTCAAGCGATTCTCGTGCCTTAGTCTCCCGAGTAGCTGGGATTATAGGCATGTGCCACCATGCCTGGCTCATTTTGCATTTTTAATGGAGACAGGGTTTCTCTTTGTTGATCAGGCTGGTCTTGAACTCCTGACCTCAGGTGAACCATCAGTTTTGGCCTCCTAAAGTTCTGGGATTATAGGAGTGACCCACCTTGAACTTCAGGCTTAAGAGATGCTCTCATCTCAGCCTTCTAAATAGCTGGGACCACAGGTGCCACCACTAAGCCTGGCTTAATTATTTTTGTATTTTTTTTTTTTGTAAAGACGGGATTTCACCATGTTGCTGAGGCTGGTCTCAAACCCCTGAGCGCAAATGTTTGGCCCACCTCAGCCTACAGGCCTGAGCCACTGCCCTCCTACCAGAGTGCAGTGATTCATGAACATTAGATCTGTGCTGTCCAAGGTTATATGATAGCCACTAACCACATTTGGGTATTTAACTTGAGAATAATAAAATGACTGTAGTTCCTCAGTCTCCCTTGCCACAGTTCAGGTGTTCAGTAACCACATATTACTGTTTACAGTATTGGACAGTGCAAATATAGACCAGTTTTCTTTTGTTTGTTGTTTTTACCTTTTACCAAGGCAAAAACATCTTAGGAATTGGCCAGAATTCTTGTCAGTATAGTAAGTTGGTGATCATGGCAGGATGACTGAATGTATTTCTACCTTTATTTTTAGCTTAAGTTTATTCTTGGATTGGCTCTGGTTTATTTTGTCTTTGGAATTAATACGTTGAGGATAGAAATAATGAAGAGGTAATACTTGGACCTAAGGGCGAGTTGGTTCAGAACTGGCTCTCACCATGGGTGGTTAGACTAAAGAAAGGGTCAAGAGTTAATTGAGTTTTTTGACCAAAAGTATATGGGTAAAGGGTGTAGGGTGAAGTTGGGCCTGGTGGTATGCACCTGTAATCCCAGGTACATGGAGCACAGAGGGACAGAAGCTGAGGTGTGAGGATGACTTCAGCTAAGGAGTTCGAGACTAGCCTGAGAAACATAGTAAGACCCTGTTTCAATTTTTTTTTTTTTTTTTTTTTATAAAGGGCCAGGCATGGTGGCTCACGCCCGTAATCCCAGCACTTTGGGAGGCCGAGGCGGGTAGATCACGAGGTCAAGGGATCGAGACCATCCTGGCTATCATGGTGAAACCCCATCTCTACTAAAAATATAAAAAGAAATTAGCTGGGAGTGGTGGTGCACGCCTATAGTCCCAGCTACTCTGGAGGCTGAGAGATGAGAATGGCTTGAACCCGGGATGTGGAGGTTGCGGTGAGCTGAGATCGCGCCACTGCACTCCATCCTGGCCACAGGGTGGGTGAGACTGTCTTTAAAAAAAGGATGTTTTAAAAAAGTAGTTTACATTGCCGCTTTCTGTGACCCACGTTGTCGGAACTAGAGGAGAGGGTGGGATTCTTGGACTTAGCCATGCAACTCTAATTCACTGTGCCTTGATTTTCTCCCTTAAGTTGATTGGCTGCATAATCGGGCGTCAGGGCGCCAAAATCAATGAGATCCGTCAGATGTCTGGGGCGCAGATCAAAATTGCGAACCCAGTGGAAGGATCTACTGATAGGCAGGTTACCATCACTGGATCTGCTGCCAGCATTAGCCTGGCTCAATATCTAATCAATGTCAGGTAAGATTGCCCTACCTTTTGTCTTATTCATACCAACACAGTAACATGTGTTGGGGAAAGCTGCAGTATATTATCAAATATAAGATTACATGGGGAATGGGTAGAGATGGCCAGAATTTGTTTGGTAGCCCTACTTTCTTTGAGTGTAGCAGAAAAAGTAAACAAATTGCAATAGGTTTGCAAGGGGTGGGGGAGGGAGGAACAGAGACTGCCTGCATTTAACTTGATGGTTCGGGAAGTGGAAAGAATGGCCCATGTCTTTAATGATAGGAGAATCTTCTGGCTATAGAGCACTCACTGACAAAATCAAATGTGGGTCTTTCTTGTTCAATATAGCTTATAGACTACCCTTTTCTTTGATTTGATTTGGGGTCCAGAGCACCCTTAGTTGAAATAATGACAGTGGGGTAATAGGACAGCAAGGCAGTTTCTTGGAGGCAGCAATTATCATTTATTCTGGAAACACCCATTTTTCTCAAATTGCACGTGTTATTCAAAGCTTGTGGGAATGTGGGAAGCACAGGTATTGGAATGTTTTAGAGAAGTGTGAAATACGTTTTTTATCTCACCCCTCCCCCAATTTCAACCCTTAATGACTTCCTGAGGGTTTTTTTCCCCTTATCCATAGCTAGCTAATGTTACTACACTCAGAATTTTAGGACGATGGTCACAGTCAAATGGGATCCTACAGTCATTTGTAGTACTTGCTTTCTCAACTCTTGAGCTTAAGTCGCACCCTTAATTGCTTTTTAACATTTTAAAACATTGTTAGCCCTGAGGCCCTTAGGTCCCTTTTAATGGAGAGTTGTCTAGTTGTCATTTACCTTTCTTATAAGTGTCTGGTCTCTTTGTCATAAAAGTTTTGCATGAGTTCCTGAAACTAGTATGGGGAAAGGAATTCATAAATATGAGGTCTGCATTGTCATGCTTGTACTGACCATGTATGTATGCCATGGTTATTTAGCCCTAGCAAAGAACTTACCAGTTCTCCAGTAGCAGTCTGACATTTGCCTTAGGTCTCTTCATATCTTGAGGTGCTGCTACTCTTGGTATAGAAAAGCTTTCCCATTCCTAGATTTGTTTTCTTGTCCATCCACTAAGCACACTGTAATGCTCAGAATGAAATGGTAGTACCAAACTTTTACATAGAGGTTGTTTGCAGAGGTGCTTTTAATAGAGACGGGGTTTCACCTTGTTGATCGTGCTTGTCTCAACAATTCCAGACCTCAAGTGATCTGCCTCCCAAAGTGCTGGGATTACAAGAATTATTTTTCTTATTTCTAAGAACAGTCATGTTTTTGAAAGCTGGAATTTGCTTTGTTCTTTTGATAGGCTTGCCCTTCATAAAATTTAAATGTGACCTGCTTGCCTAGCACCTGCAATAGGTCAGTGGCTACATTGTAAGGAAATAGAATTCTCTAGAGTCACTCTTCTCAGGATCATTCTTACTGAATGGCAGTTCAGGATCATCCTAACCATGGATTAGGGTCAGTACTTTTCAGAGCTTCATCTAACACCGAAGCAAGGACTATGCATGCACAAAGCTTATTCTTTCTCATCTTGGTCCAGTTTAAATGCAGAAGTCAGAAGGGTTTTTCGTTTTTTTGTTTTTTGTTTTTTTCATTTTTTTAAGGCAGAAAGGATTTTACTGGCTTCTGAGCGTTTTCTCCAGTGTAGATTTTTTGTGGTGGCAGTCTGAGTCCTTTTATATAGTTAGTGGAGTCTGTATCCCTCTGCTTTATGGATTGCAGCTGTCCTTGGACATAGGTAAACAAAATGAGGTTTTAAGGGGAGCCTTTCTGCTCTTGAAGACTTAGGTTTGTGGGCTCAATTGTCCAGGCAAACTTCTCAAATATATGTAGTTCTGACTTAGACACATACAGACATTTGGGAGAGACATATCCTTACTGTTCTGTGGAGGTTATTTTAGGAGTAGAAGCAGCAGCATTTTCAGTTTTTAAATTTGAATTTTTAGGTGATGCTTGAGTTTCTCTTTTCCACTTCTGAAAGGTCCACATTAGAAGTATGATCAGTCAGAAACAAAGAGCTTCTTATACCACCTCCCACCAGAAAAGCTTTCCTAGTTCTTATCTACACTTCTGTTCTCAGCATTTTTCTTTGAAAACGCTGCATTCTTTGAAATTTGAAATTAGTCAGTGACCTACTTTGGACTCTTGTCTCCTTCCACCCTAATATTGGTTTGTTTGTTTTGGAAATGTAAGCAGACTTTTAATACTACAGCTGGAAGGATTTTTAAAAATTGTGTTTATAAATACTTAAAGCTTCATAAGTAATTTCAGGTTAATTGATTTTCCATTAGAATAGGAAATTGACATTTGATTGGAGGAAACATTTCTTCTTTGTTGGGTGATTAATGAGTATCTTTCATTTTCTACCTGAAATCATTCCTTCAACATCTGGGTTGGGTCAGTGTGTTAGATATATGGAAGTACGTGCTCTGTGATTTGATTTCTCTGTCAGCTTTTTCTATGCCATAGCAGTTTTTAAGTAGCTTTGTGGAGTGGAAGGTGGAATGGAAGCATACATATTTAGAGGGTGGGACACAGGCTAAAAGAGAGCTTGTCACAAGTTGGTACCAGGTTTTCCTAATTGTCAACCAGAGGCACTTACTGATATAACTGAAGCAGTTTTTGTCCTGTACTTATTCCCTTTTGTGGTCTTCCCTTCCACCCACCCTTTTTTTTGTTCCTTTTTTCCTCTGTTACAGTTTAGAAAACGCTAAACCCTCCTCCCAGGCAGCCTCCGTCACGATCCCTGATCACCTCAGCATCAACCTCTCTCAACCCTCCACCCCTTCTTCTTCTTCCTCCTCCACCACCACCCCCTCGCTCGCCACAGCGGGGACCTCCGACGCACCCTCCAGCCTCCCCAACCCTCTTCCGACCGCCCCTTGTGTCTCCAGTCTGCTTGGCATGAAACCCATCCCTCTCCTGGCTCTAAATGTTGTGTCTGCTGCTAAGGGTACCGGGGCTTCAGCTACCACCACCACCACCTCTGCCGTGCCATGTGTAACTAACAAACTGAAAGGCGAGAAACAGAGATTCTCTCCCTACTGATTGCATATCTTGAGGCACCTCCTCCAGTATTACTTGGTTCATTTTGTTTTCCTTTGTTAACATTGGTGAGAATGAAACTATTGTGAGCTTGTTACCGTTTCCTTTTTGCTACTTTGGGGGATAACTGGGTGGGGGTGGGGGGAGTGGTAACCCTTGTTTAGGTTTAGGCCATTTCAGCTGAGTGCCTGTTTCAGGGTCTGACTTGAATTCTTTATCTAGAGCCACAGTTTACTCTTCTTTCTTGTTTGTTACCTTTTCTTTGTAGTTTTATTCTGCCTTGCAATATAACAATGTGTTAGGCTCTGTGTTAATGAATAAAAGCTTCTCCGTTAACCTTTTTTTTTTTAAAAAGAATTATTTAATGATTAAGCTATCAGCAGGCCTTCTTGGCCATATTTGTGTTTCTAGCTGTAATAAAGTTGGCGCAGTAAGAACCTTAGTTCACTGTGTGCTGTGAAGGGTAAAGGGTTGGGGGCTTGTGACTTGTGGCTCTTCAACCAGAAAGCCTGTATAACTGACATGGGCTTTTGGAATCCCAGGTTAATTTTATAGTCCTTTGTCAATATTCCCACAAAGAGATATGAGCCTATGGCAGTTTAGATCCTGAGGGTCCTCTGTAATTGGCAACAAGCTTCATTAGTGAGGAAGTTTATCTGACTTCTCAAATGGCCTTACCTTGCCAGCAGCAGCTAACAAGGTGTTCATCCCAGGTTTCCTCTGGTGAATGGTTACCATGAGGATCTCTTCCAAGTCATACATTCAAAGAACAAGTTTTTTTACCCAGAATGAAGAGGAGGGGCAAAGTGGGATAAGTCTAATAAAATTAGGCAGCTTCTGTCTGCTCTGCATTCCTCTGAATTAGTATTATCCCTCTTTGTGACATTAAGTATATCTCAGCCAACCTGTGACATTATCCACAATTTGACATGATGCCATCCACTCATCCTAAACCAACTCTGATAGTCAGCCAAGTCTCTTTGCACTTTTTTCTATTCCTTGCTGTACCCTTTCTCCTCCCCACCAACACTGTCACGAGTAGGAAGTGACATGCTTACATTTGGAAGGAACGTTAAGGAACAACTAATCTGTGATACATTGATCCCCTCATTTTGCAGATTAAAAAATAGAGGCCCTAAAGATAATTTAAATTCATAGATTATGAGTGGCTAGCCAGGACTAACAACTTAAGCTTTACTTTTACTCAATCATACTAACCTCCCTAAAACCTTATTCATTTTCTTTGGGCATGGATCTCTCATAAAACGGTAGAAATGCTTTAGAATAGTAGCATAAAGCCTCTGATAGCCTTCCATTCAACCAAAGTACACATTGCCACAGTGCTGAAAGTATAATGCTTTCCCAGGGCATTAGAGAACTCACTGTAGAGTTATTTTCCCTTTTCCAGCATCTCCATTGGTTGACATTTAAAAAAAAAAAAAACAAACTTAGTATTCATATATATATAATTTATTTATTTTTTTTAGAGATGGAGTTTCTTCATGTTGGTCAGGCTGGTCTCAAACTCCTGACCTCAGGTGATCCACCCACCTCAGCCTCCTGAAGTGGTGGGATTACAGGCGTGAGCCACCATGCCTGGCCATAGTATTCCAATATATTATCTCATTTTCTGATGTTATTGTGGCCCCTCCATCCCAGATTGGGCTTGTGAAGAAGTGTTACAGGGCCCAAGTCTGCATAAAGGATTAGATGGGCAAACCTGTCCAGTTAGGAGTTTTATTTAGTTGCTCCTTTATCATGTGGTCCAGTTCTCTCCCTTAGTAAGCTTGCTCCTTCTGTAGTTTGGACTTAATCATGCTGACACGATCTCCCCCGCCCCCTGAGGCACCTGGTTTTATTTTTTCTAGTTCTTGATTTGGAAGGCCTCTTAACCTAATGACTATTCCCAAGGAAGGATTGCTGGGAAAGATTCCAGATGTTTAAGGGGCTAGCTACTATCACTACCTCTAAAGGCCCTCAGTTTTAAATTTGTTTAAAGCATAGAGCTCCCCCATGTGGTTTTCTATTCTAGAGTGCCTGACTCAGTATTTCATAGTATTTCTTTTTCCCTCACCTCCCCCACCCCAGCAAATCCCCATTCGGGCTTGATATACGTTCAGGGCATTTCTTCTAGAACTCTGGTGGGGCCAGAGTGCTACCACCAATTTTCACAAACTTCAATTTTTAGGTCCTAGATCTAATGGTATCTAGCAGTTTCTTTTAAAATCGGCACAAATCTGCCCCCTTTATAAGAACTAAATATTCCCTAATGCTGAGGTGGAGAAACCATTTCTGACTAAAAATAAATACAGTTTGTAGTTGAAGGACTCTTCAGTTTTCTGGCCCTTGCTTTTCTACCCAGCTTTTGGCTTTGCATTGTGTGGAAGGGATACAGATGGTGAATTACCAGTCATGTTCTCATGACTACATATCACAAATATTTTATGCCAATCAATCTAAAATCTTTATGAAATAACTTCATGAACTGAAAAGAAGTCTTATACATTTGGTTCTATTCAAAATGAGAGCAAAGTCTTGGTGCCTGCCTACCTACCTACCAGTGAAGCGTACTGAGTACTTAAATACATTTTCCTGAAAGCCCTAAATTGGATTCCAGGACCTCAAATGATCTCTTTGAAACAGAAAGAAAGGCATTGTAGTCTGGTATGTTTAGATGGATATGGCTTGACAAGATCTAGGAGCTTTGTAGAGTGAGCTACATAGTTGAAACATTATTTTGTCTGCTACTTTTAAGTCCTGAAAACTTTTTTCAGAACTTAAGGCCAGGTGCAGTGGTTCATGCCTGTAATCTCAGCATTTTGGGAGGCTGAGGCAAGTGGATCACCTGAGGTCAGGAGTTTGAGACCAGCCTGACCAACATGGTGAAACCGTGTCTCTACTAAAATACAAAAAGCCGGGCATGATTAGCTGTAATCCCAGCTAATCCGGAGGTTGAGGCAGGACGATTGCTTGAGTCTGGGAGGCGGAAGTTGCAGTGATCCGAGATCATGCCACTGAACTGCAGCCTGGGTGAGAGAGCTAGACTCCGTCTCCCCCACTCCCCAAAGAAAACCCAAAAACCAATAAATGGGTATAATTCTTTACCCATAGTTAATCTTTTTATATCTCTTTTTAACATCTCTTAACCTTTAAAACTGTAGTACCTCATAATATCCTACACACTGATAGAAATCCAGGGCTTTAAAGTAAAGGCCTTGAGTTGTCTCAACATTAAACCCTTGAGGCTCTCAGATGAGTGTTTCTTTCCTAAACTGGTATTCTGCCAGCAGTTTGGGAGGAGCCAAAGTGAGCTCAGCAATAAAGAAACATTGCTTCTGTGTATTGTGAGCACTCTTTAGTGAGCAGCATGTTTTCAGAAAGTATTCTCCATGGTTAGCCCACTGTGGAACTAAAAGAAAACATAGTTTGAGGAACATTTGGTAACCAAGGGCTCTGTTTCCCTTAGTTCTGAGGGGATATACCTCCATGTGCTTGCATTGCAAGGATTAAAGGATTATGGTACTGGTAAATTTAAGAAACCTTTATGTCTCCCTTGATATTTCAGCACTGATTATTTACTCTTCACATTTCATGAACCAGGTAGAGATGAGGTGCAGCTGGCCACTGGGGAAACTAACTGAGTTCTTGTTTCTGTGTTACAGGCTTTCCTCGGAGACGGGTGGCATGGGGAGCAGCTAGAACAATGCAGATTCATCCATAATCCCTTTCTGCTGTTCACCACCACCCATGATCCATCTGTGTAGTTTCTGAACAGTCAGCGATTCCAGGTTTTAAATAGTTTGTAAATTTTCAGTTTCTACACACTTTATCATCCACTCGTGATTTTTTAATTAAAGCGTTTTAATTCCTTTCTCTGTTCAGCTGTTGATGCTGAGATCCATATTTAGTTTTATAAGCTTCTCCCTGGTTTTTGTTTTTTTTTGGGTTTTTTTTTTTTTTTGGTTTTTTTTTTTGGCTCATGAATTTTTCTGTTTGTCATGGAAATGTAAGAGTGGAATATTAATACATTTCAGTTTAGTTCTGTAATGTCGGGAATTTTTCAAAAAAATTAAAAGATGGACTGGAGCTTTTTCTTTGTGAATAGAAACTGGATGCCACAGTGATTCATGTGGGTTTTATTCTTCTTGTCTTGCTGTTATTTTTGTACCTTTTATCCCTCAAAGGACCCTCCTTGGGTTTTGAATAGAAGCCTTTATTCCAGTTAAGATGTTTTCTTCTCTTTTACCGCTTCCATCTTTTTTTGTGGCCCTTAATCAGATTTTTCTCTTACCTCGTACTTGGTTGGCCCTTATAAAACTTGTGCCTAAAAGATTGAGGATTAGACTTTCCTAGGACTTACCTGTCCTAGGAGTAGGCAAGCACTTCCACTGCGGGGTGGTAGAAAGGAATGACACATGACATACATGGCATACACAGGAAGCAGTTGGTTGTGTGTCTGTCTGACTGGGTTCCAGTTTCTTGGGAATGTTGGTCCTCTTGTTCAGGCTTGCATATTTTAAACTAAAAATTTCACTCTATTGCTCTTAGTAACTTCATTTATAGTCCTCCATAACAAGTTAGAAGGATGTACCTGCTATCATTTATTCCTGTAATTTTAGAAAGTTGGGGCTTGACATTATACTCATTTAGTGAGAATAGATGCATAAAAGTGGAGGGGCAGGAGAACTTGTTCAAACACCTCAGATAAAGTCCTGAGCCCAAGGCTTTATCTTAACCATGTATGGTACCCCATTCATTCATCAAGAAAACCCTCAACAGCTGGGCCTGCATGGAGTGGTTATATTTCAGAATTTTTCACAGGGGTTACAATATGACAGTCCCCACCCCAATCAGGCACCAGGATAAAAGCAAGGACTTAAACAGCACCCCAGTTCTTCAGCCTGAGCCATCACATGCTATCAGTCTCCTAACCTCCCACTGGGCCCTAAGGGCTTGGGCAGAGAAGATAAATGGAGGGACAAAAAAATGAGTTACATTGCCACCTGAGAAATTTCAGAGGGGAGGACCCAGCCTTAGTCTCCCTCCTCCCAAGTGCAAAATGTGTAAACAGAGTAAACGGAAAACAGAAAAGTGCAGTCTAAGTGTTTTCTCTCCTGCCCGTCCCACCCTCCCCATCCCCCCATCTCCCCAGTATTTGGGGATAAAGAATATAAAGACAAGCCTGGCTTTTCTATTGCCTTGTTGCTTGCCGAATGTAAGGAATGGAGTGGGGCAGGAAGGGGCCAGTTTGCCCTTATGCACAGCTATACAGCTATGCCTCATTCATTTCCACAGCTGCCAGAGTCCCTAGAGTTTATCAGGTGAATTGGTCAGGGGATCAGTCTCCCTCAAGCCTGACTTACGGCTGGGACAGCCCCATCTTTCTGTTGATTATGTGGCGCGCATATATATATATATTTATATATATATATATCATTTATATAAATATTTCTCTATGTACATGGAATATGAGTGGCTTTCATGGAGGGAGGGAAGCTGGGGGCCGCAAGGCATCAACGCTGTTGGAGTTGTCCAATTCAGTGCTGTCACAGTCTGAGTCCTCAGAATTGGGAGGGCCCTGTGAGGAAGAGTAGAAATGCAGTGAAATTCCTTAGGGTTCTTTGCTGGGATCATTTTAATAGCCAGTGGCTTACTGATTTTATTCCTTCCAGGTTTCAGTTGCTCAGGCCATTCTCCAAGGTGTCAGACTCCTACTTGTAGAATCCTTCCCTGGCTGCAATTTATAGCTACATACAAGCTACTGGTCAGGCACCACAATAGATGCTGTGTGCTAGAGGCTTCTGAAATTCCACCACATGGATATCTGCTCTTTACAGTACTTTCTGGCCTGTGCATCTGTCTTCCCAAAAGCTGTTAAGACAAGGCATCTGCTTATAGCTCTCCCCGTTCAATATCTGCTTATTGCTGTTCTACCACTCACCTGCTTTCCTCTGAGAAGTTCCTGGTGTGGAATGGGCAGGGAGCTGGGTTCAGGGCCAGGGATAACCTCTGAAGGAGGTGGGTCCAGTGGGATTTCTGAGCCTTGGGAGCACATGTCATCAGATCGCTCATCTGGCCGCTCATCAGTGTTGGTGCTGCCAACTTCAGGTGTGCCACTAGGGGAAGGTTCACTAGCTGTGCCTTCCTCCCCATCTGATGGATTCTCTGAGCTGAAGGTAGATAGTGACTGGCGCATGTTCAGGCTCTGGGGCCACCTACATGTTGGAGAGAGTGGGGATTACAGTTCTGCCCTTTGCAGGAGACAAGAATGCCATTATCTCCTGTACTCGTCACTTACCTCTGGCTTGATGTCAGCTCTACTTCACTGTCCACCTCTCCCTCCTCCTCTTCTGATGAGATGCCACGTTTCTGCAGGAGAGATGGGGGACTGTGGTCAGAAGTGGAAAGAGGCCACTAAGAATCCAGAAGGGAACATAGTTACAAAGGGTGAAGTGGGGAATGGCTTACAATTGAGCATAATTTGGGGGTTTAGACTTGGACCTCAGGAAGAATAAGGAAAAAGGGAAAGAGCTCAGGAGCCTTTGCATACTTTACCTGACTTCGGGTGACGGCAGCCCTGTACAGCAGTGCAGCTGGGGTCAAGTGCTGGGACCCAGCCCGGCTTCCTCCCCGGCCCGAGGTCCCTTCCCTTCCAGTTCCCAGAAGCCCCACACCTTCACCAGGCCCTACTGGTGGAGGTGGCTCCCCTTTGGCTCCCCCAGGTGAATCGGGGCTGGTGGAGCCAGGGGCTGAGCCCTCACTTGGTGGGGTGTCACCCCGGGCCGGAGGTGGTGAGCCAGGATCCCCAGCTCCCCCTGTGGCTCCCCGGCCCCGGGATCCCAGTGCTGCTGACAGCAGGTCTGGGGATGATGAAGACATTTTGCGGAGCAGGAGGTCATGATGAAGCCCACGGAGGGCGGGGGGGCAGGCCTCCCAGGCTGAGGGTCCCCCTCCTAGGCCCCCTGGGCTTGCTGAACCCCCAGGTTCATGGGGTGGCACAGCTGCACGAAGCCCAGGCAGATCCCCACAGCTGCCCTTGGCGCTGGCCTTGCGGTGACGGGTCTTGCCACGGCGACTCCGTCCTGGTGAGGGGGGGCCCTTAGGACACCCAGGAAGCCCAACCCCACTTAGGGCTGCATCTAGTTTAGGGAGCAAAGACTCCGTCTTGAGAATATCTGGTCTGGAAGCAGAGGAAAAGTAAAAAGTTGAGACTGCTGAATTTATGTACTCAAAGCACTCCTTAACTTTGGACACTAAAATACACATTGGCCAGGTGCAGTGGCTCACGCCTGTAATTCCAACACTTTGGGAGCCCGAGGTGGGTGGATCATGAGGTCAGGAGTTCAAGACCAACTTGGCCAAGATACTGAAACCCCGTCTACTAAAAATAGAAAATTAGCCGAGTGTGATGGCACATGCTTGTAGTTCTAGCTACTTGGAAGGCTGATGGGGGAGAGTTCGCTTTAACCTGGAAGGTGGAGGTTGCAGTGAACTGGGATTGTGCCAGTGCACTCCAGCCTGAGTGACAGTGAGACACCGTCTCAGAAAAAAAGCCCACATCTCCCTGCTAAGTACTGCTGCCACTTTGGCATCCCTCTTGCCATACTGGAACCACAGTGTTCGTGTCCCACCTTTTGCTATGGGGTGACAGCTTCTGTGGCACATTCCTCTTCTTGATGAGCTTCTCCATTGTGTTTCCATGCAGGAGGCCCCGGGAAGGGTGTGGCTTCAGCAGGCCTGGGCACCTCCGCTCTAAAGCTTGCTCTCGCCTAAAGATCCAGTCACCTTCTCAGCTGGGCAAATGACCAGGAAGGGGCACCCCAGTCTCCATAGGTAAGGCAGGCACAGCTCCAGGGCTTGGTGCATAAGGACAGGTAGGGTTACCTGAGCAGCTCCCTCTCCTTGAGTTCCAGCTGCAACATGAGGGCATTAAGTTCCATATACAGGTTGTTGGCTCTCTCCAGCTTCCTTTCATAGTGCTCCCTGATGTCCAGGGCATGTCTGCAATGGGCAGAAGGGTTCCCCAAGGTGAACTGGGTTCACCTAGTGCCATAATAGATCTCAGTCTCAGAATTCCTGTCCATATCCTTCCACCTGCCCTGGGGTTGGGTAGGAGCTGACTGGCATAGTCTTTGCTATTTGGTAAAGTCACGTCCCCAAGCACAGGAACTCACCTGAGCTCCTCCCTCCTCCTCATCACCAGTTCCTCTTCTAGGCGATGCAGACAGGTCCCTTCTGACTTGATCTTTTCAAAGTGCAGTTTTACTTCTTCCCGCCACTCTGCCTGGGGGTGGAGAGCAGATGAAGAGTGAGAGTCATCCCTTCACCCAATGAAAGGCTTTGCAGGTTGCCTATACCTGTCAATGTGTGCTGGAACAAAAAGGAGTGGATTGACTCAGCCCTCTAAGAGCCAATCTCTTCAGTCCCACTCAACCCATTTCCCAGCCTCTCTCTCAAAGGGCATCATCTCTGCAAAGAAGGGGAGTTAGGTATTCATTTTCCTACCCACAGCACACCTGGGACTTAAAGTAAGTCTCCTGGGGTGTGGAGAGTACATCAGCTGAGGCAATGTCCAGATGTAGCAGGATCTGTCGGAATGAGGGGCGATTTCGTGGTTTGCTGTTCCTGAAAGGAATGGAGTTAGGAGGAGAGAGGAGAATTTGAGGGAGGACCACGTAGGAATTAGAGCATCCTTTCCCAAAGTGTGTCCTGGAGAATCCAATCCTAGAATGTACTCTGGGACAAAAGAACTTATGGTCAGCTGTCTCTAGGGAATGTTACACAGTATCCATTGGCATGTCAAAGTCCTGCAGTAAGGAAACCTATTGAACCCAGTTATTTTCCAACTTGTCTGTCAAAAGCCTTTTCTGAGTAACTCCATTGAAGGAACTACTTTGGGAAATGCTCAGTGACAGATAAGGAATCTTCAAACCCTGGGTCTAGGTTCCAAATGAGGTTCTGGGGCCCTTTCCTTCTGTGTTCTATGGTTGTCTACTTGAGGTTCAACCAACCATGCTAGTGGTTATGCTGCTCCTTCCCTGTACTTGTATGCACTCACTGGCACTTCATAGCAACCCAGGAATGCAGATATTGTTAACTGTATTTTATAGATGAGGAAACAGGTTCAGAGTGATACCACTTGCCCCCGATGACTCAGCTCAGAAGGTAGCATGCGCCTGGTTCAGATGCAAGTCAAATCTCTGAATTAAATGTACCCCTCCCATTTATTGTTCAGTCCAACCCCTCTTAGTTCCAGATTCTAGTTCCCTGGATCACATCCTGAGTCCTCAGTACTTGGGGAGCCACATCTGGGAGCTCTTGACACCCTTTCTGTTAAGGATTCTATGCTTGGCCGCTTAGGGTTCTAGGTACTGGCTGTCCATCAGTACTGCCATGCTTCACAACTTCTCCAGGCCCAGTATCCCAGCCCAGACCATCCTTACCAGCACTGGCGAAGCAGGATCTTGAAACCATCTGGGCAACTGGAGGGCACGGGCAGATGGAGACTATTGCTTCCCACACCCCAGATGATGGCTGAGGAATCTACGTCTTTGTAGGGGATCTCACCAGTCAGCAGTTCCCACAGCACCACACCAAAGGACCTAGGGATGAGGGGACATCACTTGGGAAGGGCTTCCTCCAGAGGTCCTGGTTGCTACAGGCTCATCACTTGTGCTCAAGCCCTATAAGTTGTCAGCCATCCCCCAGTGCTGGCTACCCACTCTTCTCAGTTTTCAGCCTAGTCCTCACCAGATGTCGACCTTCTCGGACACAGGCTCATTGCGGATCACCTCAGGGGCCATCCAGGCTACTGTCCCTGCAAAGGACATCTTGGTGCTCTTGTCACTCAGCTCCTTGGAAGTGCCAAAATCTGAGATCTTCACCACATCGTCGTAGGTGATTAGCATGCTGGTAAAGAGTGTAGTCAGCTGGGATCCACGCCCCTCCACATACTTTATCTAACTCTGCAGGAACTCTCAGTTTTAAATCATTTGGGACACACAGAGGGGCTCACTACAGCATTCCCGAGGTGGGATTGTCACTTGGAAGAGGTTTCTGAGACGGCCACATGGACCTAGGACATGGTTTGGAAGCGGGGAGAAGGCCACACTGACTTGAGTGGGTCACCTGCATGCCCATCTGTTGCTCCCTGCTTGCTTACTCACTTGGGTGACTTGAGATCCCTGTGGATAATCTTGTGCAGGTGCAGGTAGTTCATGCCACCGGCGATGCCCATGGACCAGTCAACCAGTAAGGAGGGGGTAACAGGGCGGCCAGCCCGCAGTACCTCATACAGCTGGCCCTGGGCGCAGAACTCCATGAGAATGCAGTAGCAGGGAGCCTGGGTGCACACACCCCTGGGAGCCAAACAGTGGTATGAAGGCCTCAGCTGGCTCAACCTTCACCTGATTGATACCTGGAAACCCCATTCCCACCCGTTCCGCCTAAGGGTCTCCTCTGGGAAGGATGGGGTAGGTCCCACTGCCCAGGAGGGTACCAGGCCTTAGCATAGTATCCCCACCACCCAGCCCCTGCCTTGGACCTTACTTGAAGGTGATGATGTTGGGGTGCTTCAGCTTTCGCAAGTGCTTGATGTCGGTTTCTTTGAGGTCTCGCACCTTCTTCACAGCCACCTCCTCCCCGTGGAAACGCCCCAGGAAGACAGCACCCTGGGCCCCTGAGCCCACCCACTGCAGGTCCAGGATTTCCTCAAAGGGGACCTCCCAAAGGTCTGTGGGCAGGAGGCACAGTGCCACAAGCCTCAGAAAGAGCCGCACTCAAGGCCAGGAAAGGGGGATAGCATTGGGTCGGCTGAATTGACTTGAGGGTGAGGCAGAAAGGTAGCCAAAATAGGCAGAGAAGGTGGTTCGAGGGGACAGGGAAGGAATGAATGGGTGTCTTTAAAAAAAAGCTGGGAAGCTAGAGGCTGATGGATGGCTAAGGGACTAGGGCTGGGGCATGGGGAGGGAAGGGACCATTGGGTGACTTTAGTGGAGCTGACCAACCAAAAGATATTGGGCTCAGGGCAATGGGAGGTTCCCACAAGGATGTGACCTACCTTCCTGCTGCTGCTTGTGCTCAGTGGAGTAGGCTTTGCCAATCATGGTCCAGACAGGGCGCAGACAGCCAAAGAGGCCTTCAAGGAAGCCACTGCCACTCTGGCACTGCAGCCGTACCTCGTCAGCTCGAACTCTGGATGCCCGACTCTCAGGTGACCCAGCTGCTCCCCCTGGGCCCCCTGCATCCTGCTCATGTAGCTGCAGGACACTGTTGGCAAAAGGCTCAGGGGGCGGCTCTCCACCTGGGGAGGGGCTGGGCCCTCCCCCACCCTGCCCACCAAGGGGTACCACATCTCGAAGTACACACTGGGTAGGTGTCAGATCCTTCTCAGGAGTGCAGTCAGAAGTGTCTGGGTCCAGCTTGCGCATGGATGCCTCGCTTAGGGTAGACACAAAGCCCCCAAAGGAAGGAGAAGGTGTTCGGGTCTCATGGAGGCAAGCCATCACCTCTGCCCCCTGGTATGATGGTGAGCACTGGGCCCTGTGGGAACGAAGGAAAGAGGAGCTGTTAAAGCCCCAGTGTGTCCGCTCAGGACACTTACTTCAGAGGCACAGATTGGAGTGCTGGGCTCACAGTAGTCCTGCTGGAGGTAACACCTGTGGCTCACCCTCAGTTACCCTTCCCCCTCCAAGTTTCACCTTGACCCATCTTAG
This sequence comes from Aotus nancymaae, assembly GCF_030222135.1. Taxonomy (NCBI): domain Eukaryota; kingdom Metazoa; phylum Chordata; class Mammalia; order Primates; family Aotidae; genus Aotus; species Aotus nancymaae. Next base: position 37,267,638 of record NW_026988428.1, read on the forward strand.
GAAATCTGATACACCTGGGCTTCCTCTCAGGCATGTTAGTAAGGCAAGTAAGTAATAAGTATTCTGGTATTGTACCTACATATCATTCTCAGGTAGACACAAGTAACAGCCCCACCTCGTACACACTGGTAAAATATGTCTCAAATTCAAGTATAATCATAACAGATGAGTTCCCCTTCTCCCTGTAAGAGGACTAATTCATTGCTGCAGCACATTTTTTTCATCTGAGACTCAGGCACACACAACACGAGGGTCTCACATTTACACCTTTACCTCAGGGTCAACCTGAGGTACACAGTGGTAACACCTGGACCTCCCTCACATTGAAGCACACACAGGATGCTGGTAGTTCAGGCACCCTCAGACAGCATTCTTTTTTTTTTTTTTTTTTTTTTGAGATGGAGTTTCGCTCTTGTTACCCAGGCTGGAGTGCAATGGCGCGATCTCGGCTCACCACAACCTCCGCCTCCTGGGTTCAGGCAATTCTCCTGCCTCAGCCTCCTGAGTAGCTGGGATTACAGGCACACGCCACCATGCCTAGCTAATTTTTTGTATTTTTAAGTAGAGACCGGGTTTCACCATGTTGACCAGGATGGTCTCGATCTATTGACCTTGTAATCCACCCGCCTCGGCCTCCCAAAGTGCTGGGATTATAGACGTGAGCCACCGCGCCCGGCCCAGACAGCATTCTTGAGCTGCCTACATACAGATGATGCACCAGGCCTCCCACCCAGGCACTAACGTATGGTACTATTGAGGCCCTCTCAGGAGCATTCAACTCAGGTGAGAGCCTCATTCTAAGACACATTCCTGGGCCTCTCCAAGGTAAATGAAGGTTGTAACCACAGAGTTCCGTGTCTCCCCCACCCCTGCACAGGTGGGGAAAAAGGCAGAAACAGCCAATGGGGATGCAGACACTGTCACAGAAGGCCACTGCTTCATCCCCCTTAGCCCTCCCTTCAGTCCAGTGGCTCTCCCAGGGGTCAAACAAGGTCTTGTTTCCTCTTTCCTCTTCTCCATTGCCCCATCCCCTCTTCCCTAAACCATGACCTAGCTTTCCAGGCAATGGAGATTTGTCCAGTTCATAGCTGGGTGCTATTTAAAAAGCAACTATTAAAAAACCTGAATCTGGCACGGTGTGTTGGCTCATGCCTGTAATCTCAGCACTTTGAGAGGCTGAGGCAGGTAGATCACTTGAGCTCAGGAGTTCGAGACCAGCCTGGGCAACACAGCAAAACCCTGTCTCTACCAAAAGTTAAAAAAAAAAAAATTAGCCGGGCATGGTGATGCGTGACTGTTGTATCCCAGCTCCTCTGGAGGTTGAGGTGGGAGGATTGCTTGAGCCCAGGAGGCAGAGGTTGCAGTGAGCCACTGCACTCCAGCCTGGACAACAGAGCGAGACTCCGTCTCAAAAACAGTAATAAAAAAAAAAACCTGGATTCTGGACTTGCTTCTGCCACTTAATGGCTGTGTGACCTCAGGCAGGCTGTAGTTGAGCCTGTTTTTCCAGCTATACAAAGGAATAAACTGGCTGTCACTCGGGCACAGCAAACCCTTCATCCTCCACCAGACTTGTCCAGAACTTGACACCAGGAGCCATCCTGGTCTCCCAATCACTCCATACTTGTCAGTTACCAAGTCCTGAGATTTGAAGATTCCCGAGAAAAAAAACATCCCTCTAATTGTTCCTCATAGCTAGTAGGGCCCTTCCATGAGCCCCTGCGTTAGTCTGGAAATAAGTGCCATACATTCTGAATTACAATGTGGGAGGGGTGGCAGGAATCTCCACATGCAGAAGGGTTCAGTAGATAATGACACAAGCATACAGGGTGGCTAGGGAAACTCTGATAGTTCTTATAATACTTAATTTCCAGGACTTTCCATGGAAGACTTTTTCCTGGGGGGTGAGGGCAGTAGGCCTGGAATCTGCATATTTAATAAGCACCCTAGGTGATTCTTACAGCTGGCACATTTGTAAAGCTCTGACCCAATGCATGCTATTTAGTCCCAGTGTTATTGCCTTAGTTCAAGCCTCATTAGCTGTCCTCACCTGGCCCGGGAAGACTGGTCTCCAAGTGCCCTCCTTACCCCCAATTCTCCACCCAGCACCTTCAGAAGGATCTTTCTAAAACAGATTGGGGGCTGGATGCGGTGGCTCAAGCCTGTAATCCCAACACTTTGGGAGGTTGAGGCAAGGGGATAACCTGAGGTCAGGAGCTCGAGACCAGACTGGCCAACATGGTGAAACCGCATCTCTACTAATACAAAAAAAAAAAAATTAGCCTGGCATGTTGGCATGAACCTGTAGTCCCAGCTACTCAGGAGGCTGAGGCATGAGAATCACTTGAACCTGGGAGGCGGAGGTTGCAGTGAGCCAGGATCGTGTATTGCAGTCTAGCCTGGGTGAGAGAGCAAGACTTGTCTCAATTAAAAAACAACAACAAAAAATGGGCCAGGCATGGTGGTTCACACCTTTAATCCCAGCACTTTGAGGGGCCAAGGCAGGTGGATCACTGAAGCCTGGAAGTTCCAGACCAGCCTGGGCAACATGGGGAAAACCCATCTCTACAAAAAATACAAAAATTAGCCAATTGTGGTGATGTGGGCCTTTAGTCCCAGCTACTGAGGAGGCTGAGGTGGGAGGATAGCTTGAGCATGGGAGGCTGAAGCTGTAGTGAGTAGTGACTGCACTACTGCACTGCAGCCTGGGCGACAGAGCGAGACCCTGTCTCAAAAAACAACTGCCCCCACCAGCACCAGAAGAATCACTTGAACCCGGGAGGCAGAAGTTTCAGTGAGCTTCCACTGCACTCTAGCCTGGGCGACAGAGCAAGACTCCGTCTCAAAAAGAAAAAAAAAGATAAAGGTTTATTAAGTATGTTAGCTTCTGTTATAGGTGCATTAGCACTTTGCATATTTAATCCTCTAAACTGTAAGGCAGGCATTATTATCCCGTTTTACAGACTAAGGCATAGAGGTATTAACCTGCCCACAGTGCCATAGCTATTAAGAAGCTCAAGCTCGGCGGGGCGCGGTGGCTCATATCTGTAATCCCAGCACTTTGGGAGGCCGAGGTGGGCGTATCGTTTGAGCTTGGGAGTTTGAGACCAGCCTGGGCAATATGGGGAGAGGCTGCCTCTGCTAAAAATACAAAAAATTAGCCGGGTGTGGTGGCGCATATCTATGGTCCCAGCTACTTGGGAGGCTAAGATGGGAGAATCGCTTGAGCCCGGCAGGTGGAGGTTGCGAGCCGAGATTGTGCAGTGCATTTTAGCCTGGGTGACAGCAAGACTGTGTCTTAAAAAAAAAAAAAAAAGGCTCAAGCTTCACCCCCCAGCCTGGAAGGTGCTTCTCATCTCTTTATCCTGGTCTCATTTTATCCTGCACATCCTTCTTTCCTGATCCGCTCTAGGTTAATGCGTCTTCTAGGCTGGCACAGCCCGGCTATGCTTTCTCCATCATGGCTCCCATTATACTGGAGCCTGTACAGCCTTTAGAGTGACCACTTTGCATCACAAGGGAACCATGGCTTGCAACAGCACCTGGCGTGCAAAGGGTGCTCGGTAAGGTGGAACCAGGGCTCTACCCACCCGGAGGATTGCCTTAAGCACCGCACACTCTCTCTACGCCCGCACACACATTAGCTCCCTGAATCCTCAGAAGAACCAGGTGAAGGAAGTATTACTGGTCCCATTATATTCTTGAGAGAACTTAGGCCCAGAAAACACACCTCACAGTGAAGTTCAGCTTCCAAATCCCCAACATATTCCACGCGGTATTTGTGACTTCACGAGGTAAGGTGTAGATTGCAATGCAAATTACAGACAAACACAGACCAAGTAAAGTGCCAACATATGGGAGAATTTCGTTTGGAGGACCTAAGTGAGTTTGCCTGCCCCCCTCCACCTCCCACTCCGCCGCAGGCCGGGGCTTCGCTTCTGGACCACCCAGAACCAAGGTCCAGGACTCTGGAACGCTCTCGCCTGGCAGGCCAGGAGGGAGGGAAGGCAGTAGTGGAGAGCTCGGGGAGGAGCTGGGGCCGCCCTCTGGACCGCTTGCCCACCAGCAATGGAAGGCCGAAGTCAGAGCCGCTCAAAGTGGAGAGGAAGGGGTTACGGCCACAGCGCCCCCTCCCCCATTCCGACCTCCTTCCTGGCCGTCACGTGGCGCATGGCTGGGGCGAGGGCCGGGGCGGCGGAAGAGGGTGGTCCGGGTGGGGAACGGGAGGGGACATGGCCAGCTAGGGGAAGCGCTGGGCGCTGCGGCGTAACCATGACGACTGGGCCTGAGGCGGCGCGTGAAGTCACCAGGACAAGATTAGCCCAGGGTCACGTGAGCGCGACGCGGGGGTGGGGCTGCGCCTGGGCCCCGCCTCTGACCTGGGTTGGCCCTGGTGGCTGGTTGCGGGGATTGTAGATGCGGACCCCCACCCAGCGGTCTGCCCCATCTGTGTTCCCTTCCTTCCCGTACCTTCCCCTGCCCCCGCATGCAGAGAGATCTTCGGCTGAGGCGTCGGGTATTGGCAGTAGGGGACTTGTGGGGTTGGCATTGGGGGTGCAGTGCCACAGGGAAGGAAAGCAGGAAATGAGAGAAAGGGAGACAGGGCACAGAAAAGGCGAAAGGCACAGCTAGGGAAGGAGGAAGGAGCCGACGTATACAGACACCGGAACAGCGTGAAGCGGAGTCAGCCCCGAGAAGGATGGCTTGAAAAGCTGTTTGGAAAAGCAGAGGAGGACCCTGAGAAAATGGAGATGAAAGGGGAGTGAGAAACACGGAGAGCATCCACCTCCTTTTCTATCTAGAAGCTGAGCTTTGAGTAGGCACAACACCTGGCTTTTTAAAGGAATTTTTCAGCCGTCATCTGGTTGTTTGACGACTAGGTGGTTTAGTCATAGAAAGGGGGACATGCTCAGAGACACTTGCAGCCAGCCGAGCCTCCCTCCAGTTCACCAGGCTTCCCTAGAGGCCCGTCTGGTATCCAGGGCCAGCAGCTGGGGAGAGAAGGAGAGAAGCCATTTCACCTGTCTGTCTTTTAGGGTCGTGGGGATAAGAAGTAGGAGATGGGACCAAGGGAAAGATCTCAGGCTAATGACAGCTCTTCCAGATTGACCTGGAGTGGAGGGAAAACTGCTGCCCCTGGGAGCTATAGTTTTATAGAGGAACTGGAGATTACACACACACACACACACACACACACACACACACACACACACACGCTTTCTGTTTCCTTTATTCCTGACCTGCCAGCTGTGTCCCACTGCCCCCTGGCCGGGCCTTGGCGCCAGGACTTTGGAGGGGTGTCTAGGATGGCTGGGAGCCCCTGGCCCAGACGTTCAGTCACCCTGGAGGAGGGGAGCTGTCTCTCCGTTATCAATTATGCAGAACCTGGGGGAAGGGCAGCAATGTGACAGGAGGGTGGGTCTCTGTGTCACTCACTCTGTCAACCACATCTACCAAGTGTTGATGGTGCTTCTGCCTCACATTGGGTGAGGGGACAGAATGGTCTCTAAGCCACACATCTACCAGGGGAGGAGGCTCTCTGGCCACCCAAGAGGCCCTAATTCAGTGCTTTGCTGGTGGTTCCAAAGTGCTGCATAAGTCGGCAACAGGGTAGAGTGGGGTAGGAAATCACCCCCATTTATCCCACCTTCTAGGTTCTCTGACCTGAGATTTTGGAAGCCTGTGGCAGGTAAACTCTGACTTCTCTCTAGCTCCTTCTTGTCTAACAGTAGAATGTCAATACCAAGCTGTTTGGTGGTCTTAGGGGCTCAGTGCAGAGGCCAGGCCATCTGCCTTAATCTTGGGCTCTCACATTGAGTGCTCTCCACTGTCTGAGACCTCATTTTTTACTCAGGAAAAGGAGGACGATTCCCTTTCTCTCGTGAGTGGGGGTAGGGAGGGGAGTCTTCAAAGGGAAAGGAGACCCAAGGCTTTGGAGTCGTAGTTCCACCTCTGCAAGCTTTGAGACGCTGAGAGGATAAAGGATTCTGACCACTTGTGGCCATGCCTCCTGTCCCCTTGGCTTCAGCTTGTATTGTTTTTGAAACAGGGTCTCGCTTTGTTGCCTAGGCTGGAGTGCAGTGGCACGATCACGGCTCACTGCCTGCAGCCTCAACCTCCTGGGCTCAAGTGATCCTCCCCCTTCAGCCTCCTGAGTAGCTGGGACTACAGGCACTCACCACCATACCAGGCTAAACTAAAAAAAAAAAAAAATTGTGGAGACCATGTCTCACTCTGTTGACCAGACTGGTTTCAAACTCCTGGGCTCAAATGATCCACCAGCCTAGGTCTCCCAAAGAGTTGGTGTTACAGGTGTGAGCCACTGTACCCTGCCCTGCAGCTTGTTTTTATTTTCCTTTTTGACAGGATCCATGGTCCTGGCCCCAGGGTCCCAAGATGAAAAGAACTGTAGCTTTTCTTAGTGCCCTCATGAGAGGTTCCCCTGAGAACTTGGGGGAAAACGAGATCACCCCTAAATTCAGGTCCTCAGCCCTATACCAATCAAGCCCTGAAACACCTAGCTGCCATACTTCTTCCAGTAGGGTGGATGGTGAAGGGGTTTAGGGAAGGGAGGGACAGTACTGTTTAGCACAAAAGAATCTGCAGCTGGGCTCTGTGGCTCATGCCTGTAATCCCAGCTCTTAGGGAGGCAGAGGTGGGAGGATAGCTTGAGCGAGCCCAGGAGTTTGAGACCTGCCTGGGCAAAATAGCGAGACCCCATTCTCCACAAAAAGGAAAAAAAAAAAAAAAAACAAAACACAAAAAAAGAATCAGCTTCAGATTTGGAGAGATCAGAGCTAGAATCCCAGTTCTGCCACCAATTAGTTTAAGGACTATAATCTCTTTGTGGTGCCCAACCCTCCCTTCTGGGGTGGTGAGGTTAATTAAGTAAGATGGTAGAGGGGGTGCAGGGAGCAGCCTTCTTGCTTTGTCTTCCTGGTTGGCTGGACATCAGGTCTTTCCTTGTGGATCCTGGAGAGGCTGTCTCTTCTGTCTGACCAGAAAAAGGGAGGCTTGGTCTCCAACCTTCTGCTTTCCCAGAACAAATGGCGATTTCAGGTTCCAGTAGAACCAGGTCACAGTGCTCGTGATTGTGCTGGAGTTCCTGGTCATTCCTCTACCAGATCACCAGTCCCTCCTCTGTAAATCCTGCCATTCTGTCTCTTCTGGACTAAGGGGGAAGGCCTGCTTTTCTGCACCCCATCCTCACTCCCTGACCAGTTATCTCTGGAATCTGCTCTCTTAAGCAGCTACACTGCTCAGATCCTCCCTTTTGATCATGTGGCCCTGGATCACCCCTCAGCTTTACCCATAGAGGCCTCGGGGAAGGGAAGGGCAAGAGCAGGGCAGGATGGATCACAGGAGTCCCTCCTACCTAGGACCTCAGATGGACCTGGAAGAAGTTCAGCGGATGTTAACAAATAGTTCCTCAGCTGGATGGGCATTTTTAAAAATCTGGGGCTGAGTGTGGTGGCTCATGCCTGTAATCCCAGCACTTTGGGAGGCCGAGGTGGGCGGATCATGTAGTCAAGATTTTGAGACCAGCCTGGACAACATGGTGAAACTCCATCTCTACTATAAATACAAAAATTAGCCGGGCGTGGTGGCGCACACCTGTAATCCCAGCTACTCAGGAGGCTGAGGCAGGAGAATCACTTGAAACCGGAAGGTGGTGGTTGCAGTGAGCCAAGATTGTGCCACTGCACTCCAGCCTGGGCAACAAGAGCAAAACTCCGTCTCAAAATAAATAAATAAATAAATAAAATGAAAATCTGGAAGAAAAAATATCAAAGTATAACAACAGTTTCTAGTTAGGTGGAATGATGTGTGTTTTAATTTTCTCCTTTAGGTTTACCTATATTCTTAGTATTTCAGTAACAACTTTGAATTGCTTTTAATGTAAGATATAAAATTTAAAGTGTAAAAGAGAAAATAAGATTGATGGACTGCTCATGCATTCCTGTCACTTAGCTTATTAGGACAGTTGTGCTGTAGGGAGAGGGCAGGTGGTGGAGGAGAGAACACAGGCCTCAAAATCAGAGTGGCTTGCTGAGGACTTGTCTCTCTGCTCCTGGCCAGTTGGGTGACCTGGCCTGAGACTTCTTAACAAACCTCAGTTTTTTCATTGCTAAATGGGGACAGTGATACCTATGTCACACAGTGCCAATGCAGTATCTAATGTGGTGGTAAGAACACAGGTTCTGGCCGGGCGTGGTGGCTCACGCCTGTAATCCAAGCACTTTGGAGGCCAAAGCAGGCAGATCACCTGAGGTTGGGAGTTCAAGACCAGCCTGACCAACATGGTGAAACCCTGTCTTAAAAAAAAAAAAAAGAACACAGGTGGTTCTGGGTCACACAGACCTGGGTTCAAATCCTACGTCTTGCCACATATTAACTTTTTTACTTGGAACAAATTACTTAAGTTTGAGTTTCCTCCTCCATCAGAGATGACGATAACACTATCTCACTCAGTCTTGTTAAGGTCATTATTAAGACAATCAAAATAAAGTTCTTGGCCTGGGACCTGGCACACAGGAAGCTCTCTATAAGCATTAGACATATGGAAGGTACCTAACACACAGTTGTAAGTCTTTTATGAATGTGATTCCCTTCCTTTCTTTCCCTTGTTCTCTTTCTCAAAGCAAGTGCCAGTAGGGAGGGTACAGGTGGAAAGGGAGGTGGAGAAACAAGAGGGAAAAAAAGACCAAAGAATGAAGAAACCAAAGGGCAAGGGCTCTATCCTGAATGATCTTTAGCCTCCTCTGGAATCTGGTCACTGTCGCAGTCTCCTCACCTTCCCACACACACATATGACCCCAGTCCTTCTGGGAGCCAATGAACCAGACAGACTAGTTGTCTATGTGGCCAAGGCCCTCATGAAGCCCCTCTGTCTCCTGCTAGCATCATCTCAACAGTATCCTCCTTCTTCCTAGTATCACCTCAGTCAACAATGTGAGTGAATGGGTGAGTGGTGGGTGTGAGGGGGCAGACATTTTCACCTCCCTGGAAGAAGCATGGCAGCTGGGGGTCCCAGGGCTTGACTGGTACACAGTTGAGGACCTGAATATAGGGGTGATCTCCAGCTCACCCTAGTAAGGACTTCTTATGGGGCTGATTCTCTAATTCCTTCTTTATCTCCAGATTCAGGCAGGGGAGGGGGAGGACTGTGCCTGATGACAGTCTGGGCCATGAGTGGTAGAACTGAGGGTCCTCTTCCTAGCAAAGCCAGATCTTACCACATTGTCACCACCAGGGGAAGGCCTGGGGAACAGAAATTGGTTTTTAGAAGGGTTCCTTTCCTAGGTTTCCTTAACCTAGGAAATCCTGAGCCACGTCTAACTTTTTACCTCCTCGGTCCATAACGGGGTTTCATTAGGGATGGACATTTAGCTGGTGTCTCTATGTTGAGAGGTGGGGTTTTCCCAAAATTACCTCAGTTGACAATGGAAGTGAGTGGATGAATGGTATGCTTGAGGGGACACACTTTTTTTTTTTACCTGTGTGAGATAGGAGGGAGCGGGGCCCTAAAGCTCAGAGAAACATCAGTGTCAACAGGAGGGCTCGGGGGCACTTGAGTCCTTTCCTTCCTAAATCCTTTCTGCTAGCCTTAGCTTGGTATGACCCTCTGGCTGAAACTCAGAGCTCCTAGAACAATGGAGTCCACCCTGAGAACTGTAAGGGAAATGTGTTTAGAGGGATGCACTGACTGTAACTTGAGAGGACTCTGGGTGGGGTGAGGAGACCTCATGTGCGTTCCCTCCTGATTGGAGGCCACTCACCTACGCTCCTCTGAAAAAGGCAGCACATGAGGCATCTACAAGGTAGGACTCCTTCCTTAACTCTAAGGGACTTCTCACTATTTCCTCCCACTGTCTACAGAGCCTTGACTCTTCCCTCCTCTTAGTCAAGGCCTTGGTTACCAGCAAGTCTCAACTCTTGCTTATTTTTAAGCCAATGAGTATAAGGAGTGTTTGTGGGAAAGGGAGGAGGTTTTTGGAGGGCCTGACTGGGGGAGATGGGTTAGGGGAGCCAGAGGAGATGGAGAGAAAGAGGAGGGAGAAACCCATACGTGAATGGGGGAGGCGAGGATGCAACAGCTGGATGGAGGTGAATGCCACAGCTGGAGGGGATTATGAGGATCACAGCTGGAAGGGGAGGGGGACCAACGCCTGGGCATCCAGGAACAAGTGCTCTCTGACTAATCTTGAGGTCCAGCCTGCTAAGTGTGTGTGTGGAGGGAGATGGTGGGTACATCAGTCCTTGCCCTTCCTTTCCTTCCCTGGAGGGGGCCAAAACTCTCCCTCCTCCTTCCCTCTCTCCCTTCCTGAGGATGAGTGGGAGGAGATGTTCTCTTGCCCTCTGTCCTTTACGTCTGTCCCCCAATCACCCTCCACACCACCCCAATACGGTCCTTTCCAGCTCTGGAGGCCCTTCGTCTCCAAGCTGGGCCGCGGCATCCCTCGGCTCCATTCCCTTCCTTCCCAGCCCCACAGGCGTCGGGTCCAGGTCCCCAGTCCCTCCATCTACACAGCTTCAGCATCCCCACGCCACCACCCCGCACCAGGCCACATCTGCATCCCGACCCTCCCTCCACGCTCGGATCCCAGGACCCGGACCCATCCCTGCCCCCCACCACCCCCCCACAACTCGGCCAGGCTCTCACCTCGGGGGCTCCGCGGCCGCAGCACAAAAGGCGGCGCTGCTGCAGCTCAGCTCCGGATGCTGCTCCCGCCTCCTCCTCCTTCTCCTCCTCCTTCCCTCCTCCCCCCGCTGCCCTCCACCGGACCCGGGGCGCTGTCACAGGCGATGCTCGTGCGGAGTCCGCACGGGTGTCAGCCCCAGCTTTCTGCCCCCACCCCCCGACCCCTAGCCTCGTCCCAGCTCGGCTTGAACTCCCGCTCCTTCCAGGGCCCCCGCCCCTGGCCCCCCGGGACGGACACGCCCTGAGCGGGGGATGCTGCGATGGAGCCGCCGGCCTCTTAAAGGAGCCCGCTGTTGCCATCCGGCGCGCTCCAGGTTCGTCCCTGGCCCGCCTGGGCCCCGCGCCTCCCTGCTGGCGGTACCCTATGAAAGTCCCACCTCGGGCCTTAGGCTGATTCCGCAGGAACCCTCTATGACCCGTCCTTTAGACTCCTTTCTACACCGGAGAGAGCAGCCCCTCACATGGGATCCCTAGCACCCTGGCATTGCTCCCCCTATCATACCGATCTTGCCAGCTCTCCTTCCCTTGATTGTCACCGCTCACTCCAATTTCACCCACTTGGAATTCACTCAGCTCTAGGCCCCATCCTCCTCCACTGTTCCTGGATGACCCCTCATTATCATTCCAAGATTCCTCTGGATCTCCAACCCAACCCCGGCTCAGAGTAAGATATTTCTTGACCCGTTCTCAGAAGACTCATTAGAACCTTTTTTTTTTTTTTTTTTTAATGTGATCTCTCTCTCTCCAAGGTCACAAGATTTCCTTTAGCCCAGTGGTTGTGCGACTTTCGGGGAGGAGGCAATGGGGCTCTAGGACTAAGAAATAAGCATCTGCTCCTGTACACCCAGATCAGTTGATTAGTCTTAGGGCGGCCAAAATTCACTCCTGCTCTCTTCAGCTGAAAGACCCAAGACTCACGGCAGAGGGAAAGAGACCACCAGGTGCCTAGTCCTTCTAATCCCATCGTCCCACTATAACCTGATTATCAGGACCCAGAGGTGTCCTGGCCAGTGTGAGGGAGGTTCACTAGAGCCGCTCTAAAAAGGCTTACAAAAGCAGCAAAACCTGAAGGGAGGTGAAGGATAACCTAGAAAAAGGAAACAAGTTCTGCGTTACGGAGGCCCAGCAGCCAGGGGCTTAGGCTGAGGGTTGAGGGGACTGTCTGAGACGGACTTGGACCTGCACCAGCTCCAGCGCCCTGCGGAGGCAGAGATTGGTCCCCTCCGGTGTCTGGGTAAGGCCCACCCTGACTGCAATGAGCCAGGATCCGAAGGCAGCCTCCCCGGGCCAATCACAACCTTCCTTTAACAAGGAGGCGGGGTCAGGGGGGCTGACTTTTTCTTGTCCCCGCCCGTTTAGTCGAAGTAACCAATCTCAGTGCACCTAGAGGAAGTAAACGCAACGGGAGTAACCAATTACGCCGCTAAGCTTCTCGTGTGTGCTTGACCCTGCCCCTCCAGCTGCGACAAAGATGGCGCGCAGGCTACTGGGTTCTGTAGTTTTCTTGGACTCCAAAAGGCCCCGTGCCCGAGTTAGTCCTTACCGCCTCCTGGCTTTCACTCCGCTAGTACGCATGCCCACAGCCTCACTGCACGGGAGACCAGGGGCGCGGAAGGAAGGAGGCGGGACGATATTACAAACAAAAAAGTACGGCCTTCTCGGGAAGCGACGGCGAAGGGCCCGCCCCTCCCAGAAGGCGGCGCAGCCTGCCCAGGCCAGCCACGCGGAGGGTTGTGGGGCGGATAGCTCCCCTCCAGATGGAGGCTCATGAAGTAGGGTGGGCGGGGGACTCCATATCCCAGCGTGCCCCGCGGCGGGCCCTACCGGCCGCGACTCCGGGCTTGGCCCCGGCCCTAGCTCGTCGGCGGTGTATTGGGGCGCGCGGAGGCTACAGTCACGGTGGCGCCCGCGGGGACGGAGGAGGGAATGAGTGAAGAGGAGCAAGGCTCCGGCACTACCACGGGCTGCGGGCTGCCTAGGTGAGCCGCCTCGTACCGATCCCTTCAGGGCGAAAAGCGTGGGGCCGTGCGGAGCGGGTAGCAGCGCGGCCCCAGCATGCACCTGGCTTGAGGGTTGTTCCCGGCAAGCACTGGGGCAGTGGGCAGTGGTTCCCGGCGTGCACCGGGGCAGTGGTTGCTGCCTCCAGCTCTAAATAGTTTGGGGTTGGCCCGGTTCCCAGACTGAACTGGAACACTGGGCTTTATGCCCCCACATTCAGTGCATTTGGTGGGTACTGGGTTCCTGGCTTGCACTATGTCAGGGGGTATGCATTTTCAACCTGCACTGGGGCACAGAAACGTGCCTACCTTAACTGAGGCAGGAGCAGTGCATTCTTCCCCCCTTGCTTTGGGGTAGTGGACCCTACTTTTCCAGCCTGCACCTCCACTTGGAACCTAGCCAATGGATGCTAGACTGCTTGGGGTTCCCCTGGACCCTATGTCCCCCATAATATGCCTGGGTCTGGTATGGCAGTGCTTGGCCAGGTGGGTGCAGAGAGGGGAGGTGTGATGAGGGTCTGTGCCCCTTCCCCCAGTATAGAGCAAATGCTGGCCGCCAACCCAGGCAAGACCCCGATCAGCCTTCTGCAGGAGTATGGGACCAGAATAGGAAAGACGCCTGTGTACGACCTTCTCAAAGCCGAGGGCCAAGCCCACCAGCCTAATTTCACCTTCCGGGTCACCGTTGGCGACACCAGCTGCACTGGTGAGGAAGGCTTGGGCAGCCTGGCTGGGGTGCGCATTCGCAGTTCCCCATGGCTTTGTTTCTTGGAGTCTCTGTCTTCACAGTCCTCTTCAAGACTAGTGAGGGAAGGAGAGCTTTCAGGGGAAAAGCCACTGACTGGATTGGGAGAACAGGGTTGTGAGAAGGTAGGTAGGACGTGGGAGAGTTAAAAGGAGCGAGCAGGACTGCCACAGTGATCTGGCGGATCCTCATCATCCTAGAGGAAAAGTAAGAAGATAACTGAAATCCCAGTGGAATATTTGGGGGAGTGAGTCCCTGGCATGCTGGGCTCTGTTCCAGGTGCTTAACCAAATTCCCATTTAATTTTAAACCTCAGTCTAACCAGTGATGTAGGTGGCAGTATCCTCCCCACCCCGCCCGCCCAGGTTGAACATGAGGAAACTGAGTATTTGAGATAGTAAATGGCTGATGCACGGTCACGTGGGGCTTTTACTCCAGAGCCTACCCTCTCTTTTTCCAGCTATTTATTGAGGGAAAAGAAAGTGCTTTGCAAAGGAAATTAAGGCATTTGAACTCAGCAGTCCACCTAAGGCGTTTGAGCTCAGAAGTCCTGCTCGGCATGGCTTAATTCTGGAAGCTAATGGAAAGATAAGGGCTCTTCCTTCCAGCAATTAGTAAAACACTTCCAGTCTTCAGCAGGGGGAGGTTGGTCAGAGGGGGCTTGATTGATTCCCTCTGGCTGTGAGAAGAGAGGCTGTGGGATGCTGGTTTCTCTCCTGTCCTTCCAGTGACCTCCAGTATTGCCCATGCCCCCTCTCTCAGGTCAGGGCCCCAGCAAGAAGGCAGCCAAGCACAAGGCAGCTGAGGTGGCCCTCAAACACCTCAAAGGGGGGAGCATGCTGGAGCCGGCCCTGGAGGACAGCAGGTGAGGGAGGAACTGAGGCATCCCAGAAGCCCTTCGAGGAACCCAGGCCCTGCACCACCCCCTCTGCTCCCAGGCCTGGCCTGGTGACACTTAGTCACCCTGACCTGGCCTCTTCCTGAGAGTCCCTCTGGACCTGAATAGGGTCTTCCAGGGCCTCTGCTGCTATGAAGAATTCTTGGGGTGGAGGGGTTGGTTAGCTCCATAGAGGGGTTGTGGCAGTAGTTTGGGGCCTGGGTTAGGGAGGGAGAGGGGTAGAGGCTGAGACTAAAGGGAGTTGCTTCCCACCATGCCTCCTTGTTCTAGCAAGATGTTCTTCCTCCACACGCAGCTCGGAGTTTGTTGCTCCTTGGTTCTTGGGTACAAAGAGACCCTCTTCTCTGAGACCCGCTTTTCTCGGTCTTTTTGCCAGTGTTTGGCAGCACAGGATCCCAGAAGGAAGCTGTTGGTTGAGCCTCCCTGATCCTTTGGCTCAATTTGGAAGTTCTCTTAGGGGATGGGCAGGTCAGGAAGACCTGGGTCCCCTACCCCTCTCTTCCCCCTATACATGGGTGTGAATCAAAGGCCCCCTTCCCCTCGGGAAGTTCTTTTTCTCCCCTAGACTCTTCACTGCCTGAGGACGTTCCGGTTTTTACTGCTGCAGCAGCTGCTACCCCAGTTCCATCTGTTGTCCTAACCAGGTATCTTGTGTCCCCTGATTGCCTGAGGGGGGTGGAGGAAGGGATTCTGGTTTCTGGCCCCTCAGTCCTTGGACCCAGGCTGGTCAAGCATGAGGAAGTCTGAGAATAAACAGAATGGAATAGGTGGGAACCAGAACTTGAAGAAATCACACCTGCTGGTAAGCTCTTGGGACAGGAGGTCATTTATTTTCAAATAGCCTTATGGATGATGTTCCACCATGTTTAAGGGGCTTGCAGCCCCGTTTTCTTCTGGGTTGACCGCATGTCATTTCTGTGTTTGAGACCCATCAGGCACTTCTGGGACTGGAAGTACAGCCCTTCTCCCACTGTCCTGGCTTAGATGATACCCGTGTTCCAGAATGGAAATGGGCTGGGGCCTGGAGAAGGCCTTCCTTGAGTGGGAGGGGGAAGGAAGCCAGCTAGAGCAGGAAGGAGCAGCCTAGACGTGTGGACAGACAGCTGCCTGCCGGGTGGGAATTGGGAGATGGTAGTCGGGAATCTAAAGCAGTGGTTTGGCTGGAAGCTCATGGGCAGGCTTGGATGGAACCATTCAGCTCAACTTTGGCCCTGCGTCCTTTTTCCTTCAGGAGCCCCCCCATGGAAATGCAGCCCCCCGTCTCCCCTCAGCAGTCTGAATGCAACCCCGTTGGTGCTCTACAGGTGTGCCCCATCCCCATTTCCTGTGCATGCCTGTCTTCCCTTGAGCCAGGGGCCATGAGGGAGGGTGGTATGTGGTTGGGGGCGGGGGCGGTTCCCGGTACTGAGGCCCTTTCCACTCACCTCTCTCCTTCCTCTCACCTAGTCTGAGGCTCCTGCTTGGGGACCAGTATGGGTGTGAGAAGCGTTTTTTTCACTCAGCCTCATGCACCCTGTGTCTCCCTTCCAAGGAGCTGGTGGTGCAGAAAGGCTGGCGGTTGCCGGAGTACACAGTGACCCAGGAGTCCGGGCCGGCCCACCGCAAAGAATTCACCATGACCTGCCGAGTAGAGCGTTTCATTGAGATTGGTAACTGGGGTTCTCACAGCTCCTCTCTCGCAGCACTCTGGCCCCAGCCCCAAAGCAGCTCCCAGCCTCACTCTGGTACAGCCCTTGCTCTCTTTGCTTCACAGTCCCTGGTGCAGCCCCTTCCTTCTAGTTTCTTGGCACCCTGTCTGGCCCCTTCTCTCTGGCCGACCAGGTTCTCAGGTGCATGGGCAAGTCTTGAGTTCCCCTTTCCAGTTGACATTCTAGGGAGACCCTCAATCCAAGTATGACCTGGGTGGAAGCACTGGGTCTGTGGGGAATTAGAACCCAGCAGCCCTCTCTCCACATGCAGGGAGTGGCACGTCCAAAAAATTGGCAAAGCGGAATGCGGCGGCCAAAATGCTGCTTCGAGTGCATACAGTGCCTCTGGATGCCCGGGATGGCAATGAGGTGGAGCCTGATGATGACCACTTCTCCATTGTGAGTGGCCCATCCTCCATGCCAGGGCAGGGCTCCAGGGACTTGGGTCTGTGACTCAGCAGTGAGCCTCTCTGGGCCCTAGGCCTGCTTCTGCCAGTTTTCCTACCAGACCCAGGGTTCCTGGGGCCGACTCAGCTTTGACTGTAGGCCCGCTCTGTAGTTCTGTTACTGGGTTGAGGAGGGATGCCTGGCCATGTGGCCTGGGGCCTGGTAGTTAGAAGGGACCATGTGGGGATTGACTTGGGGGAGGCAGGCTGGAGGAAGCATTTTGTGCTTTTTTCTCCTTTGACGTCAAACGTCTGAATGCCTGGGTCCCACCGTCTCTTGCCTCATCTTTCTCACTGTCCCCATCTCGTCAGGGTGTGGGCTCCCGCCTGGATGGTCTTCGGAACCGGGGCCCAGGCTGCACCTGGGATTCTCTACGAAATTCAGTGGGAGAGAAGATCCTGTCCCTCCGCAGTTGCTCCCTGGGCTCCCTGGGTGCCCTGGGCCCTGCCTGCTGCCGTGTCCTCACTGAGCTCTCTGAGGAGCAGGCCTTCCATGTCAGCTACCTGGATATTGGTATGGCTGGCTGGGGAGCAAGCCAAGGGTGGTGGGGGCTGGACAGGAGCAAGTAGAAGGGGGTGACGATGATGTGAACGTACCCCTCCCCCTCAGGGCTGCCTCCCGCCCAACACTGCCTCCTTCCTCTCTCTTGCTCTCCAGAGGAGCTGAGCCTGAGTGGACTCTGCCAGTGCCTGGTGGAACTGTCCACCCAGCCGGCCACTGTATGTCATGGCTCTGCAACCACCAGGGAGGCAGCCCGTGGTGAGGCTGCCCGCCGTGCCCTGCAGTACCTCAAGATCATGGCGGGCAGCAAGTGAAGCCCCAGCTGGACTCATGGATGCGCACCCTTTGCTCCCTGCTCTTCCTGCCTCTGGGCTCATGTATCTGCGCAGCTCTGGTACCCTCTGTGGGTGCCATCTCTACCTCTGACACAGACTGCCTGCCTTGAGGCAAGAAGGCACAGGGCAAGGAGCCAAGGACCACAGGGCCTCAGCCAGCCCAGGATCCGTCCTCATTTTATTGGTGATGATGAGTGGGAATGAAATCAGGGGGCTGTCTACTAGAGCCTGGAATAAATATGCTGCTTTGTGGATTTTTAAGCCCTTCTCTTCTGTTTCCCTGAGCCGTATGGATGGCAGAGGAAGTCACCACCTTACTTTTGTGTGCCTTTCTTGAGCTCCTTTTCCAGCCATTCTCATGATTTCCCTTCTGTCAGCTGCCTTGCTGGAGGCTGAGTTTGGTGGAGGGGGAGGGGTAGTGGCTCTAGCCCTTGGGCTTCCACCCAGCCCTCTGAAGTCACACAGACACACATGGATTCAGAAATCAGACACCTTTATTTGGGGGGCACACATTGGCACTTTTGGATGTGGACATTGCATGCAAACACATCAAGGGATGCCGTCACTTCTTCCCAAAGCGTTGAGGGACAGCCAGGCTCCAGAACTGGGAATGCAGCCCCTCTCCAGCCCGAGGACTCAGCCGTTCATTGCTCCAGGATCCCCGGGTATTTCTGCCAAATCTTAGGAGAGATTAGTCCTCAGATCCCTTCAGTCTTCCTTCTCTGGCCCCCTTCCTTTTCCTCTTCCTCTGTCCCCTGCCCTTTCCACCCCCAGCCCCTGCCATGCCCGTGTCCCTTCCAAACTCCTCACCTCTGGGGCTGAAACAGGAAGGCTTGGCTCCGGCCAGGTCTCTCCATTGCCTGGAGCAGGGATCGCAAGAGTGACCCAGGGCGTGGTAGGCGGGGTCCACTGTCTTCCTCCTGTGCCAGGGGCTATCAGGGAAGGAAGATGGGCAAATACCCTGGACACATAAGTCACAAGGGGAAGGGACTGGCTTCCAGGGGCAAGTGGTAGGAGGTTGCAGAACCATTTCCTCAGATGTGAGGACCTAACGACAACCTTGGCAACCAGAGAAAGTATCATCAGAACCTAGAGCACAAGTCTCAACCAAGGAAGAGGCGACAAGGTATGGGTGATAAGGGGATGGGATGCTCACTTACCTGGGAGAGCTGGTCTTCCTGCCGGCCTCCTGGCCCTTCAGCACAGACAGGATCTATTAACAGCAGCAGCACCAGCAGCGCAGCAGCCTGCCTAGAATCCATGCTGCCATCTACCCTCCTACAGCCACCCCGGCCTCTTATACCTGCTGTCACCCCACCCCCAGCCTCACAGCAGCCTTAGGGGGAATCTAGAACAGGCAAATGGAAATGCAGGGCTCATTAGGAGCCACCTGGGATCCCTTCCCATGGTGCCCCCAGGACTTCCTGCTCTCAGCGTCCTGCCCCCGGCCCCTAAGCCTGGAGTGATAGACTTTATTAGATGCATAAATTCTGTCTCCAGAGCTCAAGAAGCATCATTAGTTGCAGATGCTTTGTCAGAGCCAGGCCCTGGGGGGCCTTACAAGAACCCCCAATCCCTCAACAGGTTGGAGAGCTGCAGTTGTTTATCACTTCCCCTCTTTCCTAACGGGTAGACTAAAGCACAAGAAACTCATGTCAGCTGGGCACAGTGGCTCACGCCTGTAATCTCAGCACTTTGGTTGGCTGAGGCAGGCGGATCACCTGAGGGCCGGAGTTTGAGACTAGGCTGGCCAACATTGGTGAGGCTCTGTCTCTATTAAAAATAAAAAATTAGCCGGGTGTAGTGGCACATGCCTGTTGTCCCAGCTACTTGGGAGGCTGAGGCAGGAGAATCACTTGAATCTGGGAGGGAGATGGAGGTTGCAGTGAGCCGAGATCACACCACTGCGCTCCAGCCTGGGTGACAGAGGAGTGAGACTCCATCCCCCTTGTCCCCCAAAAAAGAAACTCATGTCAGGAGGGGTTAAGTAGGCTACCCTGGAGTGGAAGAGGAGTGGGAAGAGCCAGGGTCTGAGTCCAGGATGATCAGGTCTGGTCTTCCCCGTCTGGGGCTGACAGGCCCACACAGCCCATCCTCTGCTTGTGTGCCTCTTGAGGGCTACTCAGATTTGCCTGTGGATAGATAAATTCAGCTTCATGATAGTGCAGAGGATTTAAATTTTTTTTTTTCTTTCCGAGATGGAGTTTCACTCTTTTTGCCCAGGCTGGAGTGCAGTGGCGTGATCTCGGCTCACTGCAACCTTTTCTTCCCTGGTTCAAGTGATTCTCCTGCCTCAGCTTCCCAAGTAGCTGGGCTTACAGGCGTGAGCCACTGTGCCTGGCCTGTATCTTATATTTTTTTGATTAAAAAAAATTTCTTTTTTGGCTGGGTGCAGTGGCTCACCCAAGATCGCACCACTGTACTTCAACCTGGGCAAAAAGAGCGAAACTCCATCTCAAAAAAAATTACTAAGATATAGAAGGCTAAAGGGTTTTGGAGCCCACTGAATGGGCGTGGCCTTAAATCTTTGCAGACAGACCACCACCTTCACTAGAGCATACTGCTTCCGACTCGCCTCATCGCCCTTCCTATGAAGTCGCCCTCCACAGGTGAAGCACTGCTGCCACCCTGTGGTCACAGCTCCTCACTGCCAGCTCCGGCCATTTCCTTTTCCTAGAATGTAGAGCTCTGCAAAGGAAGCGAGGAGGGTGAGGCTGAGTGGAGGTGCTAGGGTCTAGACTTCGGGGAGTCCCAGAAGGACAGGAGCAGGCTACTGTGGGGCTGGACTATCAATCTGCCTCCTCTCTCTTTGGTCACCACAGTCTCTGCCTGGCTCTGGCTCTGACATATTAGGGTAGCCTAGAATCCGTCTTCTTAGGACAAATCAGAATCACTAATCCTCTGGGAAAGGCCTTCAAAGCCTGTGGTGCAGGTTCCTTCTAATCCTTACAGTCTGTTTCTGAGCATCCCCACCGGTGTGGGTCTCTAGCCTGTGCTGAGGAAGAGCCATGACGTAAAGGCCTTGGACTCTGCTTTGGCAAGCTGTCTCTCGCTCTGAGCTTCAGTTTCCTTACCTAAAACATGGGCCCATTCTACAAGGAACTTCTTCCTAGGGTATGCATTATTTAACATACTTTTTGTAATCCATTCAGCAAAACAGCTGGCATAGAACAGGTATCCTCAAACATTAGCTGTGATTACCTCACACGCCCCAGCTGGGGAACTTACCATCTCCTGAGACGACAGTCTTCAGACATATTTATCCTTGTGCCAAGGGGGCTTTGGGCTTCCTGTGGCTTCTACTAGGGGTTCTTAGTTTGCTTCATTAAGTCTCACAGAACATCTCTCATCTCTTTCATGTGTAAAAGCTCTTCATATTTTTGAAGACAGTTCATTCTTCCACTCCAGCCTTTTTTTTTTTTTTTTGAGACAGAGTTTCACTCTTGTTACCCAGGCTGGAGTGCAATGGCACGATCTCGGCTCACTGCAACCTCCACCTCCTGGGTTCAGGCAATTCTCCTATCTCAGCCTCCTGAGTAGCTGGGATTACAGGCACGTGCCACCATGCCCAGCTATTTTTTTGTATTTTTAGTAGAGACGGGGTTTCACCATGTTGACCAGGATGGTCTCGATCTCTTGACCTCGTGATCCACCCGCCTCGGCCTCCCAAAGTGCTGGGATTACAGGCGTGAGCCACCGCACCCGGCCTTTTTTTTTTTTTTTTTTTTTTTTTTTTTGAGACTGCTCTTGAACTCCTGACATCAAACAATCCAACCACCTTGGCCTCCCAAAGTGCGGGGATTACAGGGGTGAGCCACCGTGCTCAGCCCACTCTGTAGACCTTTTTGCTCAAGGGGAAGCACCCCACTCTTTAAGGCAAGGGATCTAGGAACCAACGTCCCCTTTAGATATGTAGATTAGAGCAGGTTTGTATCTATTTGGATGCTCCAAATACCATATTTCTATTAATGTAGATGGAGCTAGGGTGAATCTTTTTGTAAGCTTTGTCTCGAGGTTGGTCCCAAGCATAGAACCTGACATTCATCATCATGACATCTTGTAGTTTACCACCTATTTTTTTTTTTTTTTGAGACAGAGTTTTGCACTTGTTACCCAGGCTGGAGTGCAATGGTGCAATCTCGGTTCACTGCAACCTTCACCTCCCAGGTTCAAGTGATTCTCCTGCCTCAGCTTCTCTAGTAGCTGGGATTATAGGCACCCACCACCACGCCCAGCTGATTTTGTATTTTTAGTAGAGATGAGGTTTCTCTATGTTGGTCAGGCTGGGTCTCGAACTCCCAACCTCATGTGATCTGCCTGCCCCTGCCTCCGCCTCCGCCTCCGCCTCCGCCTCCCAAAGTGCTGGGATTACAGGTGTGAGCCATCTTGCCCGGCCAGTTTACCACTTCTTGAAAGGGAGCATCAGTGGCTCTTCTGTGGGCAGTAGCTGCTGCATCCCATCATGATCCTTGTCTGCTCCTATCTGACAGAGGTCCAGAGGAGCAGCGGTGTCAGGGTGGATGGGACACTGCAGAGCTGGCTCTGGGCCAGACAGAACTCAGTTGTAATCCTAGCTCTTGCACTTCACTGTGTGACTTGGCTAAAAATTCATCATCAATAAAATGAAGCAACTATTCCTGTTATCACGAGGTGAAGAGTAAAGCATTCTACCATCCCATGTAGCATAGGGCAGCCACTCAATGTTTACCATCCTGCTGCTTCTACTATTTCTCTAAACATCAATTCCAAGTGGCTTTGAGCTGAGCTGCATTCAGAAAGAGGCTGGTCTAGCTGGCTTCCTGTGTCCAGGATGGAGGTGACTGGTCTCCTCTGAAGTTGGAATAGGTCGGTCCCTCTAACTTAGTAAACTGCCCAGTCTTCAGAGTTCATTCCCACCTCCAAAACCTCATAATGTGGGCTTTGGTATTTGGCTTTCAGCAATTTCCTTTCTTTACCCTTCTCTGGACCCCCATGTGCTCCTGGCCATAACACAGTGAAGACCACCACTGCTTTTCCCACTCTCCTCAGGAGGCACAGGCTATTTGTGTCATGTGTCTACTGAACACCAACCATATATAGCTTCTTAAATCATTTCTCTCCTACTGGGAAACTCCAGAGACTCCTACTATCTTTTGTCAAATTCTTCAGCCTGGCTCACTATTCTCACTTGTGATGTTAATTATAAAGGAAGAAACAGATGCAAGAAATTATCTGTGATTTCCCTACACCTCTTCCTGATTCCCACAGGCTCTGAGCATTACCTGTTTTTCTTGTGAACTCTTGACCTGCTTCATTTTTTTTTGAGACCGAGTTTCACTCTTGTTGCCCAGGCTGGAGTGCAATGGTGTGATCTCAGCTCACTACAACCTCTGCCTCCCAGGTTAAAGTGATTCTCCTGCCTCAGCCTCCCGAATAGCTGGGACTACAGGTGTGCGCCACCACATCCAGCTAATTTTTGCATTTTAAGTAGAGACGGGGTTTCACCGTGTTAGCCAGGATGGTCTCAATCTCCTGACCTTGTGATCCGCCCACCTCAGCCTCCCAAGTGCTGGGATTACAGGAATGAGCCAGTGCGCCCAGCCTAGGGCTGGTTTTTCTTTTTTTAATGGTTGGGTGGGGGTTGTCAACAAAACACTGAAAAGTAAAAGGCCATTTGCCATCAGCAACTCTCCCACCTGCCATCCACATAAAGCACATAGTAAGTTTCCTGGTGAGTGCTTGCCACCAGGATGCTAAGGGCCCTTGTCTCCAAGGCAGTCCACAGGAGCTCTGCCCTGGCCCTTCTGTCGTATTTCGTAAGCGACAGAAATCATCCACCTACTCTAGGCTGTGTCTCCCCTGTATAAAAACTAGGAACAAGAATCCCTGTTCCTTCTGTCCTAAGAAATGGGGGAGTAAGGAAGTTGACAGACCGAAAGCCCAGTGACCTCCCCGAAGAGCGGACAATGGGACCTGTAGAGAGAGTAGTGAAGCATCAGACATAACAGTGGTTCACTTGATAGTTTAATGTTATATTTGCAGCATAAATAAGGCACGATATATGCCAGGGCAAGGGAGGGAGGGAGAAGGCATGGCTGGAGGGATAACTGCTAAGTGGCAAGGGGGAAAGGAAGATGGTACAGTTAGGGAGAATAGAGCGAAGCCCCTGCCTCAGCCCCATCCCGGGAGATTGTGAGAACCAGCTCACAGGGATCATGCTGAATCAGGTGGAGGGGAAAAGGGAAAAGACAGTTTTGTAACAAAAAATAAAACAGCCTGTAGCACTGCATCCTCCTACCTGTCAAAGGTCACCACTGGGCACTGGGGAGACCCAGACCGAGTTGAGTTCCTTGATAAGATGGAGAGGTGTTGCCACATGTCAAAAATATATAGCTGAACAGAGATATAATCATAGATACACACTGCTTCCTCTTCAATAGGTACTATGTTAGGATGCGGCAGCCTCCACTCTTGGGGTTCGGGGTTCATCTCCTCCCTGCCTGACAGGTGTGTGTGTGCTGTGGGGGAGGAACGGGACAGCTGAAGCTCTGGCCAGTCCTTACTGTAACAGAGAGCACGGAGTGACCAGTCTGTAAGGAAACACGGGACAACTCCTGTCCAGACCAATGCATGGCTTTAAGGATATGACTAGAAAGAAGACAAATCTGGATTTTGAGATCACTGATATAATGGTGATTGTTTTAATGGGAATGGAGGAAGAGGCTGAAAGAAATGGAAGAATGTTAGTGCAAAGGCAAAAGATGTATTTGAAATACCCTCCACACCTGTAAGAATTTCCCAGCTTATCCCTAAGAAATGGTTCTTGGCCAGGCGTGGTGGCTCACGCCTTTGGAGGCCAAGATGGATCACCTGAGGTCAGGAGTTCAAGACCAGCCTGACCAACATGGTGAAACCCCGTTTTTTTTTTTTTTTTAATGGTTTTTAACGTTTAGTGTGCATTAGAATCACTTGGAGTGCTTTTAAATCCTGCCCCCAGAGTGTGTGATTCAATAGGTCTGAGATGGGGCATGAGAATGTGTATTTTTAACAAGTTCCCAGATGATTGTGGCACTGATGCTGCTGGTCCTGGACCATATTTTGGGACCACTGCCCTAAGGTCAAGTCAGTGAAACTATTGCTCATAGCCACTTCTTACAGATAAAACATCACTCACCAGTAGCTACTGCTGATGAGTGATCTCTGTGCTATTAGCCCCCCATTAAAAAGAATAAGCCCTAGTAGCTATGATACAAACCTGCATCTACAAAGGACATAAGCTGCTGTAACCTGCCATACTCTCCCCAGCCTTTTCTCATTCTGGGGTAGGACTTCACCCCAGAGAGAGACAACTCAATTGGTGCCGAGGGTGGTAACGGTGGCCAGCAGCCGCCTATGCTCATTCCTACTGGGTCATCACCTTGGTATAGGCTGGGGGAATTTATGTCTATATGCACATTTGTGGGTACAAACAGACACAGAGACAAATCAGTCCTGTACTATGAGAGGGATGACTAGAGGTGTGGGAGGCTGTAGTGGGGTGGAGGGGGTCCTTTAATCTAATTTAGAATACTCACCTTTCCTGTTCTTCCAGACGCCCCCACCCCCGTCAAATGTAAGTGTAAAGAAAGCAGAAAGAGCATATCAACAAGGCACATGTGATATAGTTAGGAGGGCTGGAATCTAAAGAGACTGGTTATGAAATTAAAAAAAAGAAATAACATTTCTTTCCTGTGTATACAATATACAGCATTAATGGAAAATTAATGATTTGGGGATGGGAAGGAGCTGATGAAGAAAGGAGAAAACTGGCGGGGACAGCTGTCTCGGGGACTAGCACCGTTAGGAGCCTCTCAGTATGGAGCAGGGGAGCCCCAGAAACCTCAGGAATAATCTTTTGGTGTCCGTTTGGTGGTTCAGGCTGTACATAGTGCACAGTTGGGGTCAAGACTCCATCTACCAGGATGGGTGGTGCCAGAAAGCAGTGAATCAAGGACGGACAGAACATGTGACAGAGGTCACATGTAAAACAGCAACAAAAGAGGAACAGAACAGATAGGGAGGAGTGAACGAGATGAGGTTCAGTTAGCCCAGTCCCTCACCACTACTGGAAGTACATGGTCTAAGCTTAGGGCCAAGGAGAGAGGTGAAGGCTTAGGAAGTCAGATTTGGGGTGCATAACCAGCAGCAGAAAGAGTAAGTAAAGGGGGTATGACTTTTTTTTGGCCTCTCTAGTAGTGTGGGAAGCTTTCTTAGACTTTTCAACTCTAAGCAAGCTTTCTGTTAGGGGAATGGGGCAGAGAGTGAGCAGACCAGAGGACCTGGTTCTGGCCCCTTCCTCTGTGGCCTTAGGTATGTGGCAGCTAGCTAGGGTGCTTACGTATCTAGCACTCACACTGGAGTGGGGTGGGAAGCTTGAGTCCTGTATTCACTGAATTTAGGACACCCACCATACACTCAGCTCCTTTCTGAACGTGTCCTCTCTTAGGCCTCTAGAAAGGCCATGGACCTTAGGAAGGGCCAAGTGACACCTTCCATGATGTTTGGTTCTGGTCCAGATGAGTCTGGAAGACAAAGATTGGGGGAGTGATCACATGGCTGGTGGCAATAACAAGGTAAATGACTTCACCTTTGACTATAAGGGAAGCTTCAGGGTAAGCAATTGTTCTGCCTCCTTAGTGAGACTGCGAACCAACTCAAGAGCTACCTTGGGGCTCTGACCTGCTGCTTCCTTATTTTAGTGCCATTTCGTTACTGTTTTGTTACTGTGGTTCTGACAGTGCTCCTCGTTTAGGTCCCATATACAAACTTCCCACTGATAAAAATGAAGTTAGGACTAGATAATTAGTCACGGGGGCTAAGAACTAAAAAAGACCCTCACATAAAGTAGCCAGTCAACACAGGGACAGACTGGCAGGGCATGTATGCAGTGACAAACTGATTCTTAACTTTAAAAACACTTGACTGAAGGGGGAAGAAAAGTAGTCAAGAGTCTTAGGAAAGCTCCTTAGGAGCCATAAACTCAGTCAAGCTGCAGGGCAAGGCTGCTACTGGGAAATCAAGACAATAAAAAGATGAAACAAAACTCTAAAGCAGGAGAAAATCCCAGGGAGCAGCCATCCAAAGAAGAAGTCCTGAGCACAAGTTATGGCTGTGAATTTTTAAAGGCAAAAGTGAAGTCCCTGGAGGTGGTAACCTGCAGCCTGACCATCTGTCGTAACATTTGCTAGTCTGAGTCACTTCAGGGGCTATTCCAGTTAGGTACCTGGTGGTAGAGGATGAGAAAACCATGTTTTCTCTCCTTTGTCTTTAGGGGTGTGGCCTGTTCAGCACCAGCCGTGAAAAGCAGGAGGGGAAATTTAAAACAAACGCAGCAGAACATGTTACCTGACTGGTTCACTAGGATAGGATATCACTTTAAGGATATGGGGATCTTGTAGCATAGAACGTTTTCTCATTCCCCTGTAACAGTCAATTTTGGAGACAAAATAAGAAAGGAAGCTGGCAGTTATTTTGTACGTACGTTTAAGATGGAGGTAGGAAAGATGGAGAGAAGAACATTCTTGGCTTGCACAGATGGCAGAAGGTGGCTCTGGGACAACTGGAAGGGTTTCACATGGAAAGGCTATTAAAGCTGACCTATCTATCCACAGGCCTCTGGCTCTGAATTGCTTCCTATGGTCCTAGTGGAAACTGCATAGTTAAGAGCCAAGGGGAGATGAGAAGCTTTCATGTGGAAGAAAGAGGGACAAGAGGGATGAACTGCTCCCCCTGCAACCCAACTCTTCAAAGTAAGAATGGTTGAAGCAATAGTCACCAATTTCCCAGGCCAGACTCTGGGGTCCTTTGCTGGGAACAGTTCTGGACTTTCCCTCTTCCCTTCGTCCCTCCTTTCAATCTTATACTCAAGTAAATCCACTCAGGACCTTGGCTATGATGCTTCAAGATCCTGGAGCACTGCAGGTAGGGGGAAGAGAGCAGAAATGGGTTGAAGAAACTCTAGAGGACCTGGAAGACCTAGTGGCTAAGCTAGGAACCTGGTGAAAGAGAAAGAAGGTAGTCCAGATGGTGATGGGCACTTGTGAACAGAAGACTCTAGCTCAGAAAAGAAGATAGACGTGTGAGGGGGAGACATGGGGTACAAGTCCCCTACATGACAGCCTCCAGGAGGGCTGTGTCTGAAGTAGTTACAGAAGAGAGGCAGAGGCGGTAATGCTGACGGGAATGAAGAGGCAGAGGCAGGGGCAGAAAGATGACCAAAGATGACAATATGTAAGCTTTGGCCAGCAAACTCTTATAAAACATAAAGGAATCAATTAATCTCTAACCTGATGGAACAAGCCTTGAACTACTTTGTTCCTGTCTGCCCTGATGATTAAAACTGAAGGGAGAGGGAGGGGAGGAGATAGAATCGGCCAGTCAGATCCTGGGCCCTTCCCTTTTCACTACCAAGCAATCTTTAATAATAAGGCCATAAAATGAGGTTGCCGAGGCCTAGTGGGGTGGTGGGAAAGACCCCTCCACTACACTAGATAAAGTCAAGTGACAAAATGAGGTACCCAAATAGCTCTGGAAATAGATGAAAAAGAATTAGAACTCTTGAGGGTTTCTTTCTTTTTGCCTTTTTTTTTTTTTTTTTTTGGTGGCAGGCAGGGAGAAGGAATAAAGCTTATGGAAGAACTGGAAAATACTGCTGCTTCATACATCAAAGGTAACCTCACATTCTTCATAAGTAAATGTTTTAACTAGAATTACGGAAAGGAAAAAGGAAATGGGTAAAGAAGCAGCAGTGGGAGACAGAGTCCTGAGTCCACTGGGTGGCTGGGGCTGGGTCAGCGGGTGATATGCCATCAAATCTAGCCTCCCTCTATGTGGCAGGAAGTGGCATGCTGGTAAGGAACAAAAAGGTAACAGCCACGGCTTAGTGGGAAGAGAAGGAGCTGAGAAACCCCAAACCTAGAAGTGCCAAGGGTTAGTGTTAAAAGAGACAGATACACGTGCATGGGGCAGGGGTGATTGTTCGGACCATGTGGAAAGGCCTTTGGCTGTGGGTGCATCAGAAACCCCACCCTTGAGGATGATCTATGAGGCTCTGGGGCTGGGAGGCCCCCAGTACAGCTGTCAAACGTACATGACCATGTGGCTAAAAAGCCTAAAAAGCCCCATATCTGTCCATTACTCACAACACACAACTCGCCCCCCATGTTGCCATGTCCAAGGCAGATGGGAGGGGTAAGATGACGTTTCTCTTGGCTCTCGGGTGGCGAGCTCTGGCTGGGAACCTCTTCACCGGAGGAGGCATCATCTGCCCGCAGACTGGGACTGTGGGGTCATGATCACATGCGATTGTATTGGCATGCTCAGTTCTGTCCTTTGGCTAGCCATCTGAGTGAGGACTGAGGTGGCCACAGCTTCAGCTGCAGAGCGAACACTGAGGCCATTGCTAGGGGCTGTTGCTGAGCTGTGCTGAATCACCGGGGCTGGAGAACCTGTTGGCTCTGAGCTTTCCTTTGGGCTTTCTGCCAGGAAGGAGGGCAAAGAGCAGAGAACAATTGGTTAGAAAACAGAATGGGGAAAGAGGCATGACTACCTTTTGCCATAGTTCTAAAGAAGCCCAAAAGGGAAATGAAACTTACCTTTTTTTGGGGGGAAACTTCCCAGAATCCTGGCTTCTAAGTCATAAATGGATTAGGAAATGGGAAGTTGTAAGAAGGGAAGAACTGGCCAAAATCAACCTATATATCCCAATAAAATGAACCTCCAACATGATCATTACACTGTCTGGTTTCTAGGTCTTTGTATAGTTCATTACCCATATTTAGAACACTCATGCAACAACTCTTCTTCTTAGTCATTACTTTCTTTCTTTTTTTTAAGAGATAGGGTCTCAAGCAATCCTCCTGCCTCTAAAAGTGCTGGGATTACAGCATGAGCCACCGCACCTAGCCTTCATTTCTTTAAAAGTGATTTAAAATAGATCTCTCTTAGGCTGGGCTTGGTGGCTCACGCCTGTAATCCCAGCACTTTGGGAGGCCGAGGCAGGTGGATCACGAGGTCAAGAGATCGAGACCATACTGGCCAACATGGTGAAACCCCATCTCTACTAAAAATACAAAAATTAGCCAGGTGTTTGGCACACGCCTGTGGTCCCGGCTACTCAGGAGGCTGAGATGGAAGAATCGCTTGAACCCAGGAAGCGGAGGTTGCAGTGAGCTGAGACTGTGCCACTGCGCTCCAGCCTGGCGACAGAGCAAGACTCCGTCTCAAAATAAAAAAAAAATAGATCTCTTTCTAACCATCCTCTTTGATTAATTCTCACAGGAATTGAATTATTTCATTATTTTATTTATTTTTTTCCCTGAGACCGAGTGTTGCTCTGTCACCCAGGCTGGAGTGCAGTGGTGTGATCTCAGCTCACTGCAACCTCTGCCATCCAGGTTCAAGCGATTCTCATGCTTCAGCCTCCCAAGTAGCTGGGACTACAGGTACACACTGCCACACCTGGCTAATTTCTGTATTTTTAGTAGAGACAGGGTTTCACCATGTTGGCCAGGCTGGTCTTGAACTCCTGATCTCAAGTGATCCATCTGCCTTGGCCTCCCAAAGTGCTGGGATTACAGGCGTGAGCCATCATGCCCGGCTTATTCCATTATTTTTATTTATTTTTTAAAACAGAGTCTTGCTCTGTTACCCATACTGGAGTACACTGGTGCCATCTCAGCTCACTGCAACCTCCACCTCCTGGATTCAAGCAATTCTTCTGCCTCAGCCTCCCGAGTAGCTGGGATTACAGGTGCATGCCACAATGCCCAGCTAATTTTTTTTTGAGACGGAGTTTTGCTCTTGTTACCCAGGCTGGAGCACAATGGCGCGATCTCGGCTCACCGCAACCTCCGCCTCCTGGGTTCAGGCAATTCTCTTGCCTCAGCCTTCCGAGTAGCTGGGACTACAGATGTGCGCCACCATACCCAGCTAATTTGTATTTTTAGTAGAGACGGGGTTTCACCTTGTTGACCAGGATGGTCTCGATCTCTTGACCTCGTGATCCATCCGCCTCGGCCTCCCAAAGTGCTGGAATTATAGGCGTTAAGCCACTGCGCCCAGCCCTAATTTTTTTTTTTTTTAAAGAGATGGGTCTCGCTATGTTGCCCAGGCTGGAGTGCAGTGGATATTTACAGGCGTGATCCCACTACTGATCAGCACGCAAGTTTTGACCTGCTCCGTTTCTGACCTGGGCTGCTTCACCCCTCCTTAGGCAACCTCATGGTCCCCTACTCCCAGGAGGCCACCATACTGATGCAGAACTTAGTGCAGACACCCGACTGGCATAGTGCACTACAGCCCAGAACTCCTGGACTCAAGAGATCCTCCAGCCTCAGCCTCCTGAGTAGCTGGGACTACAGGCATGCGCCACCACGCCTGGCAATTTTTTATATTTTTAGTAGAGACGGGGTTTCACCATGTTGGCCAGTCTGGTCTCGAACTCCTGACCTCATGATCCACCCACCTCAGCCTCCTAAAGTGCTGGGATTACAGTCGTGAGCCACCGTACCTGGCCTATTCCATTATTTTTAATGTGCCTTTTTCATGTAGTTGTACCACAGGTAAGTGTGGTAAATGTCAAGCTATAATCAAATGACATTATGAATGGCCAGTCCCTGACCCAGGTTCAGTTAACATGTAAAACTACAAAGAAATCTTTAGACCCTTCTGACTAAAAATTAGCTGGGCATTAACGATTATAAAACATTATGACCTATGCCACTCCACCTAAAGTGACACTAACATTTTACTACTAAACACAAGTACCTGAGCTACATACAGTGGTAACTCCATGTTTCTCATCAGTCAAATGTTTTTAAAATTTTTTTAGAGGGTCTTACTCTGTCACCCAGAATGGAGTGGCACAATCATAGCTCATGGCAGCCTTCAACTCCTGGCCTCAAGCCATCCTCCTGCTTCAGACTCCCAACTTGCTGGGATTATTACAGGTATGAGTCATCACACTCAGCAAGTTAAGGAGTTGTATTAAACATCAGATAGCTTCTATAGCTTCTTAAACAGAGATTATGTGGAAAAAAGCCAAACTTTCTTTTTTTTTTTTATTAAAAAAATATAGAGATGGGGTGTCACCATGTTGGCCAGGCTGGTCTCAAACTCATGACCTCAGCTGATCCACCCATCTCGGCCTCCCAAAGTGCTGGGATTGCAGGCGTGAGCCACTGCGCCCAGCCAAAAGGCAAACTTTCAATAGTCAGTTCTATTTCTGACTTCCTGATGAATGCCTGAGTCTTCTTTTAAGATTCAAATATTGCCTCCTCTGTGAAGCCGTCTTTGTTACTCTCAGTAAATTAACTGTTTTATTCTTTGTGTTTTCATAGCATATATTCATCAAATATTTACTGAGCATCATCCATGTACCAGGCACGGGTACACAGAGAAGAAAACAGGGATCCTGTCCTTAGGAAGCTCCCAGTTCAGGGAATCCTTGACTGGGATATTTGTCCTTAGCTTATTCACAGGTTTATATGACTCTATGAATCTCTCAGAGGTAGTGACAATGTCTTATTTATCATGTGTCAAGTACTTACACAATGTCTATACCACACAGCAGGAACTAAATACATCTTTGCTATAATGAATGTGTAAGGCCAGGCATGATGGCTCATGCCTGTAATCCCCGCACTTTGGGAGGCAGAGGTGGGTGGATCACATGAGGCCAGGAGTTCAAGAACAGCCTGGGCAACATGGCAAAACCCCGTCTCTATTAAAAATACAAAAATTAGCTGGGCATGATGGTGCCCAACAACTCAGGAGGCTGAGGCAGGAGAATCACTTGAACTTGGGAGACGGAGGCTGCAGTGAGCTGAGATCAAGCCACTGTACTCCAGCCTGGGTGACAGAAAGAGACTCTGTCTAAAAAAAAAAAAAAAGAATAAGTGGTTTAATGGACTGACTCTGACTACGTGTCAGAGTTCTTGCAGGGACTAAGTAGAAAACTGACTGTATGTAGATTATATACTGATAAACAGTCCCTATTCTCTTTAGCCCATCAACAAGATTTAAAATTACTGAACTTCTTGAAACACTTTCTTATTTTGATTTACAGAACACCACATTCACCCACGTAGCTGGTTTTCCTCCTCACTTCCTGGTTGTAGGTTCGTTCTCGTTTCTACGAACTGTAAATGCTGGAGTACTCCATGGTTCATTCCTGGGACTTCTCTTTTTCTGTCTATGCTGTCTCCCTTGGGAACTTCATCTAGTGTCAAGGCTTTAGAAACTAACTATGGCCAGGTGTGGTGGCTCACACATGTAATCCCAGCACTTTGGGCAGCCAAGGCAGGCAGATCCCTTGAGTCCAGGAGTTTGAGACCAGCCTGGCCAACATGGTAAAACGTCATCTCTTAAGAAAACAAAAGAGTTAACCAGGCATGGTGGTGCACGCCTGTGTTCCCAGTTACTAAGGCTGAGATGGGAGGATCACTTGAGAGTCTGGGAGACAGAGCTACCTCTGTCTCCAAAAAAATCCAAAAGCAAAACCAACAAAACCAAAACTAACTATATGCTGCTAACTCCCAAAGTTCTATCTTCAGCCTTTCCTCTGAATTACAAACCCATATAACCAACTGCCCGCTTGACATCTCCACCTGTAAGCCTAATATGCTCCTTAAACTTAGTTTGTCCAAAACTGAGTTCCTGATATACTTCCCAAACCATGTTCCCCTACACTTCACCCTATCTCAATTAATGACAACTTCATTCTTGCAGTTGCTCAAGCCAAAAACTTTGGTGCAATTTTTTATTCTTTTTCTCATATATACCACCCCATCTACTCTCATCACCCTAACTTCAAAATATATACTGAATTCAACCTGTTCTCACTGCTTTCACTACCATCATCCCTTGCTTGTATTACTGTAATAGCCTCCTAAGTGGACTGGCTGCTTCTGCCCTTGTACCCCGATATCTCTAACAGAGGAATCCTGTTCAAATGTAAGTCAGATCAATTATTATTATTATTATTATTATTATTATTACTATTTTGAGACAGAGTTTGGCTCTTGTGCCCAAACTGGAGTGCAATGGAACGATCTTGGCTAACTGCAACCTCCATCTCCCGAGTTTAAGCAATTCTCCTGCCTCTGTCTCCTGAGTAGCTGAGATTACAGGCATGCGCCACCACGCCCAGCTAACTTTTTGTGTTTTTAGTAGAAACAGGGTTTCACCATGTTAGCCAGGCTGGTCTCAACCTCAGGTGATCGCCTGCCTCGGCCTCCCAAAGTGTTGGGATTACAGGCGTGAGCCACGGCACCTGGCCTAGTCAGATCAATTATATCACTCTTCTGCTGAAAATGGCCTCTAATGGCCCCCAGTGTAGAAGCTGAGATCCTTACCATGACTGAAGAAAACCTACATGAAATGTTGCTGTTACCTCCCCGACTTCATCTCCAATTACTCTCCACTCCCAACTCCAGCCAAGCCTACTTGATGTTCCTAGAATGTACCAGGTACCTTGCCACTTTGCATCTTTGCACTTGCTGATCCTCCTCCCTATAGTACCTTTTCCCATATAAATGCATACAGCTCCCTCACTTCCTTCAGGTCTTTATTCAAAAGCCACCTAATCTAAAATTTCCATCCTGCTGCTAACATTTCATATTACCCTTTGCTGTTTTCATTTTCCTTCTAACATTTACTGTTATCTAACATGTCATATATTTTAGCTATTTATCTTGTTTACTGTCTTTCTCACCCACTAAAATATAAGCTCCTCGAGGGCAGGGATTTAATCTAATCTATTTGGTTCCCTATTATAAGCCCAGCATGTAAAACAGTGCCTGGCACAGAACAGACACTCCATCAATATCTACTTAATGAATGAATGCACCCTGAAGTACATATTAAAATTAAAATTTAGAGAGTTTAAAATTGGTGATATGGTTACTCCTTTTCTACGGGAACACATCTCTGAAATGATAAAGACAGTGGAAAAATAATTTAATACATCAAAATTTGATAGCAATAGTTCTATGAATTTAATTTGCAAAAAGAAAACTAGCATTTATTGCCCATAAGCAAATTATTCACAGTAATTTAAACTTCAGAATTGTGCATGTCCTAAGCACAACTCCATGGCCATTGCCTTCTAGCACTATTTTATGCATGCTCATAGATTATAAACTGAAACCAACATCAGCCTATCATTAGAAAGATAAAATGTACCCTAAATCCCAATGTATCATCTGTGGTTTATGTCTTTTCTAGGCCAAGACAGTGTCTTTGGAATAAGAAATACCTAGATATAAATCTTGGCTTCACCACTTTCCCAGCTTGGTAACTTCGGCTAAGTGACCTAATCTGAGTGCAGTTTTCTCACATATAGACATATCCATTTCATGAGAGACCTGGGAAGACTCTAGCGTGCCTAACACAAACTATGTACCCGGTAAGTATTGCTACCCCTTTAACCCCAACTGTAACAGATAATTAGGATAACTCTATATTGTTGTCAAAAACATTTTTTTTCTAGGTCTGGTTGCTCCACAAGGGCTGCTCACTCATCAGCATGAGGTCCCCAGAACATTCAGAATGCAGTTATAAAATTCTAAGCAGCTGAGACACTCAGTACATACAGTTTACTGACTGACTGACTGACTCAGCTTAGGTTGTGAGCCACTCACCTAAATAGCCTTGAGTCTTTTTCTGTAGTGCAGTGACCGGGCAGTCTTTATGAGCTAACAGTAGCTGTTTCAACTGAGCCACCTCGTTGCGTAGTAATGTAACTTCATTCTGAGGAGGGAGGGAAGAAAAGAGTATCAAGCAAATTCATCCTCTACTCTTGCACCCTCAGTGGCTGTTCCCAAAGTGAGGACGGAATACTGCCTCAATTTTCTCCCCTGAATTGAGACAAGACTCCTGATCCAGCAAGGCTTCAGATAGCCCAGGGACAGTATAGTCACGAATTAAATGACAGGAGTTGCTTACAGTGAAAAGTAGGGATTCATAATAGAAAAATTACTCCTGTTTAGGATAAATATGATTATACTGAAATTAATAATACACATGCTGTTTGACTAAGAAACCCTCCTTCTAGGAATCTATTTAACAGAACTGTTAAATAGGTGTATGCAATGTTCATTGTAACATTGTTGTTCTAGCAAAAAATCAGCCAATATCCATACCTTATAACATAACTACACTACAGAATATACTACTAAACAGCTATTAAAAAGAATGAGGTAGGCCAGGTGCCATGGCTCACACCTGTAATCCCAGCACTTTGGGAGGCCGAGGCAGGTGGATCACCAGGTCAAGAGACCGAGACCATCCTGGCCAACATGGTGAAACCCCATCTCTACTAAAATACAAAAACAAACAAACAAACAAACAAAAAAACAAATTAGCTGGGTGTGGTAGCACACGCCTGTAGTCCCAGCTACTTGGGAGGCTGAAGCAGGAGAATTGCTTGAACCCAGGAGGCGGAGGTCGCAATGAGCTGATATTGCGCCACTGTACTCCAGTCTGGCGCCTGGTGACAAAACCAGACTGTCTCAAAAAAAAAAAAGAATGAGGTAAATCTCCCATATCCATGGCTACATTTCCGATAAACACCATTAACCTATTTATGTTAAAACAAGCACACAACCCCTCCAGCCCTACACAAAAACTATAAATAAAAAATATTTAGGAATATGAATCTGTCTGTAAGGTACATGCCAAATCTATCTACAGGGAAGAGAACAGGACTAGAAAAGGTAGATTAAAGAGGGACTTTGTTTCTATTCTATACATTTGTGTGTGTATTTTATAATAGAAATATGTATTCTTTTAGTTAAATATTTTAATAATCAGAAGAAAGAAAAATAACATTCATTCAAGAGACTGTATGGTTTATAGATTATAATTAATCTATTTGTGCTTGTAGCACTTTTTTTCTTTCTCTCTTTTATTAAGCTGCATTATCTAGGGCAAAAACATATGACCCCAGTCAGATTCTACAGATGATTTAAAAGAGCACCCTGGGGTGCTTAATCTAATTTCTTCATCTAAATGCATTTATAGATAACTCTAGTAGCAGATTTGGAGGTAGATGGTGAGTGTCTTCACCAACCTATGAAAGAGATTTCAACTCTGTTAAGAGATTCTTCCTGGCACAGCTTCTAGATTTGTCCTAATTAGAGAATTTGCATCTTCTATCAAATTGTCCCACTTTTTTCTGATTCCATCCCACTTTCTAGATTTTCAACAATTTCAATTATCATCCAGGATCCACTCACACTCAGTTGAATGTTCTGAGAAGTGAGTTCTTCGGCCTTCTTCTCGAGGGAGGACACCCACAGCTTTCGCTTTTGGCGGCAGCGGGAGGCTGCAGCCCGGTTGCGCTCCAGAAAGCGCTGCCGCCGCTCATCTGGATCTTCATCTACTGTGCGCCGCCGTCGCCCCCCAGTACTAGGGGTGGGCTGGGCTGGTGAGACCTGGTGCCCAGAAAGGAAGAGAGGTTACTTGATGGGAACATGAGTCCCTTCCAAATCACACCTGATGTTAGGTAGAGTAGTAAGTTCTGGTAAAAAGATGTACCAGGCTCTGGTAACCACAGCAAGTCTCATGACTATGTCCTTGAGCTTCTCTTTTGTAGGAATTCTCAATTTTGCCTCCTCTTTCCTTCCAGTCTTCTCAGTCTCAGACTAACTACAGTTCATTTGGAAACTCTGATTATTTCTAAGACAGACAGACAAATGAAACTAGAGTTACTTTTTGTTTCTTAACAATAGGGAATCTTGCCAGTGCTCGCAGAACTTTGGAAGGCTGAGGCGGGTGGATCACATGAGGCCAGGAGTTCGAGACCAGCCTGGGCAACATAGAGAAACCCCGTCTCTACTAAAAATACAAAATTAGCCAGGCGTGGTGGTGCATGCCTGTAATCCCAGCTACTTTTTTTTTTCTTTTTTTTTTAGAGACGGGGTTTCACTATCTTGGCCAGGCTGGTCTTGAACTCCTGACCTTGTGATCCACCCACCTTGGTCTCCCAAAGTGCTGGGATTACAGTTGTGAGCCACTGTGCCTGACCCAATCCCAGCTACTAAGGAGGCTAAGCCAGGAGAATCGCTGAACCTGGGAGGCGGAGGTTGTGGTGAGCCAAGATCGCACCATTGCTCTCCAGCCTGGGCAACAAGAGTGAAACTCCATCTCAAAAAAAACAAACAAAAAAAAAGTTATACCAAGTGTGCCTGCTTCTCTGGATCCCCTTCCAACTTCTCCATTTCTTCTGCCTCTGCCACCCCTGGGACAGCAAGACCAAGCCTTCCTCTTCCTCCTCCTCAATGCGAAGATGATGATGAGGATGAACTTTTATGATGCTTCACTTCTATTTCATGAATAGTAAATATATTTTTTCTTCCTTATGATTTTCTAATATTTTCTTTTCTCTAGCTTCCTTTATTGTAGGAATATAGTAGATAATACATATAACATACAAAATGTGTGTTAAATCAACTGTATGTTATTGGTATGGCTTCTGGTCAACAGTAGACTATTAGTATAGTTTATGGGGAGCCAAAAGTTGTATGTGGCCAGGTGTGATGGTTCACACCTGTAATTCCAGTATTCTGGGAGGCCGAAGCAGGTGGATCACCTAAGGTCAGCAGTTCAAGACCAGCCGAGCCAACGTGGTGAAACCCTGTCTCTAGTAAAAATACAAAACTTAACTGGGCGTGGTGGCGCACGCTTGTAATCCCAGCTACTCACGAGGCTGAGGCAGGAGAATCGCCTGAACCCAGAAGGCAGAGGTTGCAGTGAGTTGAGATCACACCACTATACTCCAGCCTGGGTGACAAAGAGAGACTCCCTCTCAAACAGAAGAAAAAAAAAAAAAGAGAGAAAAGAAAAAAAAGCTGTATGTGAGGCCAGGCACAGTGACTTATGCCTGTAATCCCAACACTGTGGGAGGCCGAGGTTGGGAGGATCACTGGAGCCCAGGAGCTTGAGACCAGACTGGGCAACACAGTGAGACCCCGTTTCTACAAACAAACAAAATTAGCTGGGCATGGTGGTGTATTCCTGTCGTTTCAGCTACTAAGGAGGCTGAAGTGGGAGGATCACTTGAGCCCTGAATGTTGAGACTGCAAGTGAGCCAAGATTGTCCCACTGCACTCCAGCCTGGGCAACAGAGCAAGAGCCTGACTCAAAAAAAAAAAAAAGAGGCTGGGCATGGTGCTTCACACCTGTAATTCCAGCAATTTGGGAGGCCTAGGCAGGTGGATCACTTGAGGCCATGAGTTCAAGACTAACCTGGTCAACATAGTAAAATCCCACCTCTACTAAAAATGCAAAAATTAGCTGGGCATTATAGTGCACCTGTAATCCCAGCTACTTGGGAGGCTGAGGCATGCTTGGACCGAGGCATGCTTGGAAGCTGCAGTGAGCCGAGATAATGCCAAAGCACTCCAGCCTGGGCAACAGAAGGAGACTCTGTCTCAAAAAAAAAAAAAGAATCTTGTACTCTACTCTAGGCCCTACTGAAATATGTTCTCCATTAATATAGATAACAATTAAGAAATGATTTCTTAAAATTCAGACTAGTATTATCTCTCCCAAAATAAAAAAAATGGAGAAGAAATTTCCAACTCAATTTAATGATCTAGAGGTCTTGGGTCACTGCTTCTCATTGTATAAGAAATTTACTATAATTCTCCAGAGAATATCAGCCTCCTCTTTATCTTTAGCTGATTGGAGCACATGTAAAGATTAGTGCTTTAGGAGGATAGGGGAAAGGAAAGGTTCCTATTTTGCCAGAGGCAATTCAGTAACTCATGCAAGGAATGGAGGTGAAAGACTAGTCCAAGAGAAAGAGGGGAAGAATGACAAGAAAAGGAATCAGTGTTGATTAAAAAGGAAGCTGGGACCGGGCATGGTGGCTAGCATCTGTAATCCCAGCACTTTGGGAGGCTGAGGTGGGAGGACTGCTTGAATTTAGGAGTTTGAGACCAGCCTGGGCAACATGGAGAGACTCCGTCTCTTTTAAAATATATATATATATATTTTTTTTTGAGACTGAGTTTCGCTCTTGTTACCCAGGCTGGAGTGCAATGGCGCGATCTCGGCTCACCGCAACCTCCGCCTCCTGGGTTCAAGCAATTCTCCTGCCTCAGCCTCCTGAGTAGCTGGGACTACAGGCGTGCGCCACCATGCCCAGCTAATTTTTCTATTTTTTAGTAGAGACGGGGTTTCACCTTGTTGACCAGGATGGTCTCGATCTCTTGACCTCGTGATCCACCCACCTCGGCCTCCCAAAGTGCTGGGATTATAGGCGTGAGCCACTGCGCCCGGCTCTTTTAAAATTTTAAAATAAAAAACAGAGGAAGCTGGCCAGGTACAGTGGCTCATGACCAGCCTGGGCAACATAGTGAGATTCTGTCCCTACTATTATTTATAATAAAAATTCTAAAAATTAAAAAAAATAAAAATAAAAAGGAAGCTACATCATTTCCCCAAGAGAGAAGGCAGCACAACTCAGGCAAGGGGGCTGCTGCTTTACCATCTTCAGGAGTGGCTTTGGTGGGGTTACAGAAGGCTAGGCAGGCTTAGCTTCCAACAAGAAAACTCAAATGAAAGCTTTTGTTGTTGGCCAAGCTTTACTGTAGCATATGGCCATGAAATGTTTGGACATGTGGCAGTAGCTGATGAAGCAGGTGGTGACATCAGGAAAAGAGGGGCCAGGCAAAGGGTATAATTCTAGAAACCAATCTCAGGTGCTGTCACCTGTCCAGTGGAGATGATATGAAAACTGGGGACTATTCAGTTTCCAAAGAATCTTTTTAAAACTGAGACCTCCTTGAGAAGAGAAATGGGTAACTAAATGGGACCCCTCTGGCTTTTTTAGGATTTTAGTTTCTTTGTGATAAAAAAAAGGGATTTAATTGGTAGTGAGGTGTTTCTTGGTGTGTGTCTTGTTTTTTGTTTGTTTTTTCATTTTTTTTTTTGAGACAGAGTCTCACTCTATTGCCTAGACTGATCTTGGCTCACTGCAACCTCCGCCTCCTGAGTTCAAGTGATTCTCCTGCCTCATCCTGCCGAATAGCCGGGACTACAGGCATGCGCTACCATGCCTAATTTTTTGTATTTTTAGTAGAGACAGAGTTTTGCCATGTTGGCCAGGCTGGTCTCAAACTCCTGACTTCAGGAGATCCACCTGCTTCAGCTTCCCAAAGTGCTGGGATTACAGGTGTGAGCCATCTCGCCTAGTCTATTTTTTATTGAGGTATCTTTTTTTTTTTTTTTTTAGTGATGGGGTTTCACCATGTTGGTCAGGCTGGTCTCGAACTCCTGACCTCACGTGATCCACCCACCTCGGCCTCCCAAAATGCTGGGATTACAGGCGTTAGCCACCATGCCAGGCCTATTGAGGTATCTTAATACTGTAACATCACATTTCATTAATATATTACTGTTTTTGTTGTAAAATCTTATCAGGTAAGTTATTATTTTTTAAGACTTAATAGATGGGAAAGAGACTAGGGAAGCCTCTTTTGTTTAGTGTGTGGCTTGAAGTAAGGCTCTGTCACATTTTAGAGGATTCTGCAGATATACTAAACCATGCATGACTCACATGTGAAAAAAATGGGGACAGGCATGGTGGCTCATGCCTGGAATCCCAGCACTTTGGGAGGCTGAGTCGGGTGGATCACCTGAGGTCAGGAGTTCGAGACCAGCATGACCAACGTGGTGAAACCCTGTCTCTACTAAAAATACAAAAAATTAGCTGGGCATGGTGGTTGGCGCCTGTAATCCCGGCTATTTGGGAGGCTGAGACAAGAGAATTGCTTGAACCCTTGAGGCAGAGGTTGCAGTAAGCTGAGATTGTGTCACTGTACTCCAGCCTGGGCAACAAGAGTGAAGCTCCATCTCAAAAAAAAAAATAGGGAGGCTGTTGCAACAGTTCTGCATTACTTAGTCTGTTTGCATGAAAGTCTAACACAAGGGTGAATAAAGAATGGTGTGTTTTTGCTATTAAATAATGGTCTCAGTCAAAATAAAAATAAATAAATAAATAAATAATAAAAAGAATGGTACGTTTTGCTGTAGTCAAACTGCCAACAAGAACCAAAGTAAGCAGGAAGAAACCTAGAAAGTTGAAGTCCATTCTTGTCTAATTTTCTGCTCCTTGAAAAATAGGACATAAAGAGTAAGAGTAACATGTGGTTTCCCCATCTAACGGCCCAACTGACCTGTGGCTGGGCAGGGGATGGGGCATCAGGGTGTTGGATGAGGATCTGGCTCTGGTCTGGGCGGGCTGTCACCATGGTGCTGGCAGTTCCCACCACCATTCCACAACCACCATTGATTGAGGAGACTTGGTGAGTTAGGGTAGCTTTTAGTCTCTGTGGGCAAAGATTAGAAAAAAATGCTTGTTACGGATGAGATTCTATCAAGGATGAGGAGAGTGGCCTTAGATTTTATTATTGACCTTATAGATAGGTAAAATTTCCACTCTAATTCTCTCTTAACAGAGGAATTAAGAGAAAATGACAGGCAGAGAAAATGTGCACCTGGATCCTTAAAATGCCTACTCTGTTCCCTGGCTATCATCCTGGGCACAGTTGGGGGCTGGGGGTTGTTAAAGCAATAGTGTCCAGATGAAAGCTCTCTCCTGGAGCCTGGCCAGATGCTGGTTACGCAGCTATCCACCTCTTGGCCAGCTCCCCTACCCACTCACCCACCCTCCATCTGTCACCCTAAAACTAAAACGGCAAGTGTTCCATTCCAAACAATCTGTGCTGCCTCTTTTCACTGCCCATGGTCTATGTACCAGGCTCTAAAGGTGGGGAGAGGAGATGGGAGCTATGAATCAGAGTCTTTTCTTTTCCAGACCCCATGGCATGGAGTCCTTAGCTTTGCAAGCCCCAGAAGTTTCCTTTGTTTGGCTCACTTGAAAGACCTAGGCTGATACCACCTACTTCTTTCAGAAAGGCCAACATTGCCCCAGGTTGGGATATACTCACCATCTTGGCTTCTGATGGTATAGGGTGGCCAGAGGGAGAAATGGAGCCACTGCTGTTTACTGGTGGGCCAGGAATACCAGGAATGTTGGGCACCATGGACACAGGTCTGGCCAGCTGGATCAAGAGGAGGAAAAAAAACAGAAGGGAACATAATACTATTGGTGGGGCAATAGTTTCCCTAAAATGAGGATTGAGATTGGCATGTCAGGGCCTGTTCTGTGCAACGTGCCCATGGGGCATGCAGGGACAGCCTAGGAAATACCTTTCCCCATGGAGCACCACAGAGTAGGGAATCTAATCCTTCAGTGTTGGGGCAATTTCTGTGGGAAGGGTTGGGGCTGTATCTTGAGGAAAATGTTGGGCAATTTGGGAGGTGCTACGTGCCAAGTGAAAGCAACTAATCAGTAAGCTGGCAAGATCAATTCCTAGACCAGGAGCCAATTGTCCAGATGAGTCTTTATCTAGTGTTCCACAGTGCTGGATTGGCAGAGGTTAGTGAAGAGTTTAGGCAGGCTGCCATGCTCAACTAATACAGATCAGAGCCCACATTTCCCTGGGGCTCATGAGTGTTTTATGACCATTCAGGTGGAAGGGAAGGATTACCACGTTGGTAGGGTTGGCTGCCCCAGCTACAGAGCTCACCGATATAACAGACGGCATCTGTACTGGAGGCCCTGGCAGCACAGGCATGGTCTGTCCATTAGCAAGATGCATGACAAGAGGGAGGGAGCCAGTGGGAGACCTAGAGGAAACATGAAATGAAATGCTCGTAATACAGACCTTTTGTCCATGGATCTTTCTCCTATAATTACAGAAGATTTTCCAGTCTTCGTTAGTTAGGGAAGGTATAGGGCAGCATGGTAAAAATCTTGACACCCTCACGAAGGTGGGAAGGCAGAGAATCCTACTTAGCTTACCTTTTAGAGAAAAATGGCAAAATCTTTATACCTTGCAAATTAAGCAAATTTTAATAGGAAGCTAATCCTATTAAAGGGTTTAGAACAATTAAACATCCCTACCACTGGCTTGCCTTGGGAAAGGGGGAGTTGGATCAAAGTCATCATTTTGCAAAGCTGAATCAGGTCACATGATGGCCAAATCTGAATGTTTCTCTTGTTCCTTTCCATGGTTTGCTCTACCCTGCCCAAAAAAAGAAGCTGTCCCTTTTTATTTTTCCTAGTGGGTCCAGAGAACAATAAGCTCTAAGAATCTGCATCCTGACAACAGCCTCTTAACCCATGGGTACCATGCCAGGAGTGAAGACAGACAAATCAAATTAGAGATAGCAAACACCAAGAACCCTAACTGGGACTGAGGAGACCTAACGGGTTTCAGTGTTTCATTCAGTAGTGCCCCAACAGACTTTATAGGG
The DNA here is from genome assembly GCF_030222135.1 of Aotus nancymaae. Lineage (NCBI taxonomy): Eukaryota > Metazoa > Chordata > Mammalia > Primates > Aotidae > Aotus > Aotus nancymaae. Next base: position 37,311,300 of record NW_026988428.1, read on the forward strand.
TGTGGCTTCCACATTGTAATTAACTTCTAATGTTTTAAGGTTCCTCTTTTTAGACTGAAGAAGTTATTAAACCCTAAAATTAAGAAAGTATTACCCCCAAATAGATATTTGCTTGTCTATTAAAAAGGTAAAAAAGATTCTGTTTGTGGGGGAGAAATTTATTTTGAGAGATAATCTCAGTAACTTATTTTCCTTGGGTATTGAAAAACAGTCCCAGTTTTATCAAATAGTTTCGTGTAATGGAAAGAAATGTAGCCTTCACTATTTCTCCCTGCTCTCTGTACTTACCCCATTTGCCTGTTGGAGGGTGGAGCCTGTGTGATGACAGAGGTTGGGGAGGGAAGGGTTGGATGAAGTGGATCATAGCCCAAGTGGAGAGGCAGGGAGCCAGGACGTACAATGGTGGGCGTTGGGGTAGAGATTACAACAGGCTTTGGGGCAACCTCCTGGGGAGAAGAGACCAACAGATCACAAAATGCTTTAAGGTGTGCTTATAGAGAAATACATAGATGGTAAAATCTAGTACAAATTTATTGGAAAGAGCATTAGAGTCACTCATGTAAATTGTGACCTGATTCCATCAGGATCAGGGACCCATAACTCACTCACTCATTCAGGAGGAATGGTGCATTAAGATCTCTTGGCCATCTCCCCTTTCAGGGACAATGGCTTCATAAATAAGATCACAGTTGGAATCACTTGAAATCTTTGAAGCAGCACTGTAGTACCATATAAATTCTAGAGATTTATAATTTTTCACAACCTAGATACTCTCATTCTAAACTTGATGCCAACTGTCCTCTGAACTTCAATGGGAAAGGCAGGTATACTGGTGATAAGGCAACCCAATATCTCCGATACACCTCTTTAAAAAGGGCTATGGAAGTTTGGATAATGATCATACTGTAATAAAACAAACTGCTCTCATGTTAACTTCTTAAGATCTTAGACTGCCAGTGGTCATAATGACCTTGAGAACATCTCCAGACAGTCTCTAGGACTTTGTTGTGGATGAAAAGGGGAAGAGAGGCCAGGCGTGGTGGCTCATGCCTGTAATCCCAGCACTTTGGGAGGCCAAGGTGGGCGGATCAAGAGGTCAAGAGATTGACACCATCCTGGCCAACTTGGTGAAACCCCGTCTCTACTTAAAAATACAAAAATTAGCTGGGCGTGGTGGCGCGTGCCTGTAATCCCAGCTACTTAGGAGGCTGAGGCAGAATTGCTTGAACCCGGGAGGCAGAGGTTGCAGTGAGCCAAAACCGCGCCACTGCACTCCAGCCTGGCACCTGGGGAAAGAGTAAGACTCTGTCTCCAGAAAAAAAAAAGGTGGGGAGAAGAGAGAGGTGGAGATTATCAAGCCAAATTTGGAGAGAAGTAAGATGAGGTATAGATGCTCTCTATCCATAGTGGATGTTAAGATTAATAACCACTGGTAGAGCAGTAGAGACTGAAAGGAGGCCTGAGGTGGTTTCTGAGGTTCTAATAAAATGTTTTTGATCTAGGTGCTGGTTATACAGGCTATTAACTTCATAAAAATTCAGTAAGTTATGTAATTACCATTTATGCACTTTTCTGTACATGTACTATATTTCAATAAATGTATTAAAAATAGTACTTCATGAAAGGTTTCCTTTAAAAATAATAATCAGACTCCTAGTAGATACTTCCTTTAAATCACTTCCCTCTAGGATGACATTTTTTTCTAAACTGTTTGATGTCCAATTTATGAATTATGTGAATTTTTCTTTCTCACTTATTAATTGAAGTATAACATACAGTGATGTGCATTAAGGTCATGACAATAAAATGACTTTTAGGCTGGGTGCAGGGGCTCTCGTTTGTAATCCCAGCACTTTGGGAGGCTGAAGCATGAGAACTGCTTGAGCGTGGGAGGCAGAGGTTGCAGTGATCTGAGATTGCACCACTGCACTCCAGCCTGGGCATCAGAGTGAGACTCTGTCTCAAAAGAAAAAAACAAAAACAAAATGACTTGTCACAGATGTTAAATCAGGATACAGACCATTCCTCACACCCCAGAAAATTCTATGTTCCTTTCCAATCCACACCAGTCCTTCACAGGAGGTAAACGCTATCCTGAGTTCTCTCATCAGCAAATAGTTTTGCCTCTTGAATTACACAAGTATCTACTTTTGTGTCTGACTTTTTTGTTGTTGTTTAATATGTTTGTGGGATTCATTCACATTGCTGTGTAATTATCAGTTCACTTCTCTTTTTACTTTTTTTTTGGGACAGAGTCTCACTCTGTCACCCAGGCTGGAGTGCAGTGGCGTGATCTTGGCACACTGCAACCTCCGTCTCTTGGGTTCAAGCAATTCTCCTATCTCAGCCTCCTGAGTAGCTGGGATTACAGGCACACACCACCACACCTGGCTAATTTTTGTATTTTTTTTTTTTTTTTTTTTTTTTTTTTTTTGAGACGGAGTTTCACTCTTGATACCCAGGCTGGAGCGCAATGGCGCGATCTCGGCTCACCGCAATCTCCGCCTCCTGGGTTCAGGCAATTCTCCTGCCTCAGCCTCCGTTTTTTTTTTTTTTTGAGACGGAGTTTTGCTCTTGTTACCCGGGCTGGAGTGCAATGGCATGATCTCGGCTCACCACAACCTCTGCCTCCTGGGTTCAGGCAATTCTCCTGCCTCAGCCTCCTGAGTAGCTGGGATTACAGGCACGCGCCACCATGCCCAACTAATTTTTTTTGTATTAGTAGAGACGGGGTTTCATTGTGTTGACCAGGATGGTTTCGATCTCTTGACCTCGTGATCCACCTGCCTCAGCCTCCCAAAGTGCTGGGATTACAGGCTTGAGCCACCACGCTCGGCTAATTTTTGTATTTTTGGTAGAGACAGGGTTTCACCATGTTGGCCAGGCTGGTCTCGAACTCCTGGCCTCAAGTGATTTGACCACCTTGGCCTTCCAAAGTGCTGAGATTACTGGCCAGGTGTAGTGGCTCACTCCTGTAATCCCAGCACTTTGGGAGGCTGAGGCAGGAGATCATCTGAGGTCAGGAATTTGAGACCAGCCTGACAAACGTGATAAAACCCCATCTCTACTAAAAGTACGAAAATTAGCTGGGTGTGCCTGTAGTCCTAGCTACTCAGGAGGCTGAAGCAGGAGGATTGCTTGAACCCAGGAGGCAGAGGTCGCAGTGAGCCGAGATTGCACCATTGCACTCCAGTCTGGGTGACGGAGCGAGAGTCCAACTCAAAAAAAAAGAAAAAGAAAAGACTACAGTTGCTATGAACATTCTAACATACTTCTTTTGGTAGACATATGCACTAATTTCTCTTCCATATAGACTTAGAAGTGGAATTGCTCAGAAAGAGAATAGGTATAATTTATATAAATCTTCTAAATAATTAACATTCCTCTAAATACAATCAGTCCTCCTATACTTTACTGTTTTTATTTTTATTTATTTATTTTTTCTTTGCTGCCGCCTCCTTCCGCCTCTTTTTTTTTTTTTTTTTTTTTTGAGACAGGGTCTCATTCTGTCGCCCAAGCTGGGGTGCACTAGAGCAATCACAGCTCACTGCAGCCTTGAGCTCCGGGGGCTTAAGCAATCCTCCTACTTCAGCCTGTCGAGTAGCTGGAAGTACAGGCGTGCTCCACCATGTCCAGCTAATTTTTGTATTTTAAGTGGAGATGGGGTTTCTCCACATTGTCCAGGCTGGTCTCGAATTTCTGAGCTCAAGTGATTCTCCCATCTTGGCCTCCTGAGTAGTTAGGACACACTATTTATATAATTAATAAATCAAAACTTTATCAATTAACATTTGAGATGACCCTTAGAAGAGAATTTTACCTTCTCCTTCAGTGGTGGGGAACAGGGGCTAGAGGCAGGGCTATCAGGTGGGGATGAGTCTACCTCCACTGGCTCTTCTTCTTTGATTTTGATGTCTGGTGTAGAAGGTAGAGACATGTCAAGGGGCCCAGCAGCAGCCTGTTGTGAAAGAAAAATGAACAGAGTTTAACCCTATGATTCCTTTCAGGTTGAATCTATATCTTCCCAGTTCCAAGATAAGAGAATGTGCTTCTAAGAAGTTCAGCTCTTGGTCAAAGCACTGAACTGCATGTCAAAGAAATTTGGGCCCCTTATGTTTTATGTACAACTCTGGCCAAATCATTTTATCAGTAATTCTCAGGGCTTCTGTCCCTAACTATAAGATGAAGATAATACCTGCTTCACCAAAGGTAAACTAATATTTATAAAGACCTGAAAAAAAAAGATGTCACTTAAATCCATGCAAATATTATAGTATTTTTCAGGAAATCAAAATGATTCCTGAATCTACTGGCCACTGGAGAGCTGTGAACACTTTCTCTGCCAACAAGGATCACTAGATTACCCAATTACTAAAAGCAAACAAAGACAAACTGGCTATTCGAGTACTGCAAACAAGACAGGAAAGGTATTTCCTGGGGAACTCACCATGCTTGATGGTGATCTCACCCCAAAACCTGGTGCTGGAGGCTAGATACACCAGGTAGATAGGGTTTTGGGGTAACAAAGAAAAGAAAGGCTAATCATCTGATTGGTGAAATAAATGAGAACTTGGTCTTAGGAGCAAGACTGGAGAAACCCAGAAAGTAAAGAGAGCACTTTCCTGGCAATGATGCAACCATCTCACAGAACTGTGGAGCTGGTAATGGCCTTGCAGGGAACAATAAACCATCTGAGATAACGGCCTTGACACTGCACCAGGACAGGACAGGACAGGAGGGTTGGCATTGCAGTTCAGTTTCATGACAAAGTGGATCCTTTGTTCTATCCATCCCGTATCCCAGGCTTCTCGGTGAAGCAACTGCTTGTTTCTAGCTCTTCCCTTGCTACCTTAACCGTTAGAAACCTTCTTGATAGCTAGCTGAGGAAATTAAAGATAATCTGGTATTTACCACATTAGAGAAGGTAGTAATAGTTCTTTTTCCCCAATCTGATGAGGGTGAGCAACAGCAAAGGTGGCTTCATTTCTGCCTCATTTTTTCTACACTGCTAAGATGTCAGGTCCAATTTAGCTAATTCTGAGATCTCTTAAGTCAGAGATTAGTGGGAAGGAGAAGCCTCTACGTAAATACAACCATAGAATTGAAATCCTCTAGGGCATCTCCTAGAAGAGCTGTGGTTCAGGAAAGTTCCATGCTCATTAAACACTCCTGGAGACAATCTGTGCTTCTCATCAAGGAGAAGTAAAGACCACTCCTATACAGGCAGGAGGAAACACCAAGGCATGCCCAGTGAGGAAAGGGCTGACTAACTATGAACTAGTCTCCCAGAAGTGTCCACTGAGCTAAAATGGCAATGAAAAAGACTTGCTTTTTATGGGAGGCTAATTTTCTTGAATTTGCCAATAATTAATTGGGTATAAAATCCCACATAGGCCAAGTGTGGTTGGTGGCTCATGCCTGTAATTTCAACACTTTGGGAGGCCAAGGTGGGAGGATCACCTGAAGCCAGAAATTCTAGAGCAGCCTGGGCAACATAGCAAAACCTTTCTTGGCCAGGTGTGGTGGCTCACGCCTGTAATCTCAGCACTCTGGGAGGCTGAGGTGGGAGGATTGCTTGACCCCGGAGTTTGAGACCAGCTTGGGCAACAGAGTAAGACCCCATCTCTATGAAAATAAATTAGCCAGGCATGGTGGTATGTGCCTGTAGTCCCAGTTACTTGGGAGGCTGAGGTGGGAGAACTGCTTAAGCTCAGGAGGTGGAGACTGCAGTGAGCCATGATTCCACACTGCACTCTAGCCTGGGAGACAGAGCAAGACCCTGTCAACGAATGAATGAATAAAAATGAATGATGAGAAGACTGTGGCTAGTTCTGCCATTTGAAAGTGGAACTATAAGACCAGGTGTGGTGGCTCACGCTTGTAATCCCAGCACTTTGGGAAGCTGAGGCTGGTGGATCGCTTGAGCCCTGGAGTTAAGACCAGTGTGGGCAACATGGCAAAACCCCGTCTCTCTGAAAAAAAAACACAAAATTTAGCTGGGTGTGGTGGCTCATGCCTGTAATCCCAGCACTTTAGGGGGCTGAGGCAGGCAGATCATGAGGTCAGGAGTTCGAGACCAGCCTGGCCAGCATGATGAAACCCTGTTTCTACTAAAAATACAAAAATTAGCTGGAGAGTGGCATGCGCCTGTAGTCCCAGGTACTTGGGAGGCTGAGGCAGGAGAATTGCTTGAACTCAAGAGGCGGAGGTTGCAGTGAGCCGAGATCGTGCCACTGCACTTCACCCTTGGGCAACAGAGTGAGACTGCCTCAAAAAAAAAAAGGTAGAACTACAAATATATGCCACTGAATTTCCCCGCTTAATTAATTTATTTAAAGATAGGGTCTGGGCCAGGCACGGTAGCTCATGCCTGTAATTCCAGCACTTTGGGAGGCTGAGGTGGACAGATTGCTTGAGCTCAGGAGTTTGAGACCACCCTGGACAACATGGCAAAACTCCATCTCTACTAAAAATACAAAAAAATTAGCTGGGTGTGGTGGCGTGCACCTGCAATCCTGGGTACTCGGGAGGCTGGGACAGAAGAATTGCTTAAACCTGGGAGGTGGAGGTTGCAGCGAGCTAAGATTGTGCCACTGCACACCAGCCAGGGTGACAGAGCAAAATTCTGTCTCAAAAAAATGATAAAATAAAATAAAGACGGTATTGTTCCATTGCCCAGGCTGGAGTGAAGTGGTTTGATCATAGCTAACTGCAGCCTTGACCTCCTAGGCTCAAGTGATCCTCCTGCCTTGGCCTCCCGAGTAGCTGGGACCACAAGAGTGTGCTACCACACTCAGCTGATTTTTAAATTTTTTGTAGAGATAGGTCTCACCATGCTGCCCAGGCTGGTCTCAAACTCCTGAGTTCCAGCAATCCTCCTGTCGTGGCCTCCCTAAGCAATGGGATTACAGGTGTGAACCACCATGTCCGTGCAGCCCTCATTCTGTTAGTTTGAGGGAAACAGCATAAAAAGAAACTCATAGAAATCTATGGAACTTGGAAATAACTCCAGTGATAAAGATACTATCTTGCTTTCTTACCACTTAAACTGGATGGAAAAGTCATATATAACTATCTTGATTTACTGGCTACTCCCTCTTAGAAGGAAAGAGCTTCCATGGAAATTTTTTCTTAAATATAGGGAAAAACAGAAGCAGTTCCAGCTATTCTATATTCTGATAGGATCCCATGCCTCACTATACCATACAATTGAGAGGTTAATGTGTTAATATATATGTTTTGGGATAGAGATATTGGAATCTTTTATGATTCCAGAAAATCAGGAACACAGACTTGATTTTAAAAATAGTGACCAATAACCTAGAATTCTAATTCTAAAGTAAAATTTTATATTTGCATTTTTCTTTTTCCCCCAAGTCCCTTATCCATGGGAACTATCTTCCTTTGACTCTGCTTCTTCAGGTATTTCCTCTGGTCTTCCAAACTAAGGGATCCTCTAGGGATCCGGACTATATAAAGGCTCAGGATTAGAGAATCACAGCATCTCAGAATTAGAAGGGATTCCTCTACAATATCTCTACTAAGTGGCCTACATATAATTGAACGTATTTTGTATTCAATTATATGTAGGCCACTTAGTAGAGATATTATAGATCACCCAGTGATCCTACTTCTACCTTTGGGCCACATGGAATAAATGTAATCCCTCTTTTACTTGAATACTCTTGAAGACTGAGATTTATTTACACTAAATCTCTTTTCCAACCAAAATTTCCTCAATTTCTTTTTTTTTTTTTGAGACAAAGTCTCACTCTGTCACCCAGGCTGGAGTGCAGTGGTGCGATCTCAGCTCACTGCAACCTCTGCCTTCCAGGTTCAAGCAATTCTCCTGCCTCAGCCTCCTGAGTAGCTGGGATTACAGGTGCACGCCACCACACCCAGCTAATTTTTGTATTTTTAATAGAGACAGGGTTTCCCCATGTTGGTAAGGCTGGTCTTGAACTCCTGACCTCGTGATCCACCACGCCCAGCCTGGCCGCCCACCCCGACTTTTTTTTTTTTTTAAAGAGATAGGGTCTCACTCTGTCACCCAGGCTGGAGCACAGTGGTACGATCATAGGTCACTGCAGCCTTGAATTCCTGGGTTCAAGCAATCTTTCCACTTCAGCCTCCCGAGTAGCTAGGACTACAGGCATGCACCACCATGCCTGGCTAATTTTTAAAACTTTTTTTGTAGAGATGGGGGTCCTGTTATGTTGCCCAGGCTGGTCTTGAACTCCTGTAATCCTCCCACCTTGGCCTCCCAAAGTGCTGGGCTTACAGGCATGAGCCAATGTGCTTGGCCACTTGATTTCTTTAAAAGTCCCTGAAGTGACATAGTTTCTAGTTCTTTCACTGTCCTGTCTGATTTCCTTTGAAAGACAGTAAGAACATCCTTCTTTATCTTTAATGCTTTGAATAATAAAAGAAAGCTACTTAAAGGCAAAAACCACATATATTAAAACAAAGAAGAGTGGAAATTTGATAAATGTTTATTGACTTGCTGATTCAAAAAAACAGTGCAGCTGAGAAGTCTGATCAGCTCAGAAAAGAGTGGGATTTGGCAACAAATATGTTATCTAACAAAATCTGAGTAATTAATAACCTTTTAACATCTTCGACATATTTATAATATAAATAATTTTTTAAAAACAGATTATTAATCTAATACTCCCCTGGAAGAACAAGAGGACTAATTTTTGGTGAAGACAGACTTGTGCTGATCCATCATCTGGAACTCCTAAAGACCTGAATGGCTGACTGGGATTATTGACTGCTATCTGGCTTGACTGTACTAAGCCCATGATTTTGTGTTTTAACCAATTAAGCAAATTATCCCAAAGCACAAAAAAATAGCCTAGGTCTGAATACCACCAGTTTTTTGCCAACAGTCCTGCTTCTTGCCTTTTTCTCATCCTCATCTGCAGCTTTCTTGAATTCATGTTCAAAGGAGCTAGCTAGTTCATTGAAGAGTCCCACTTCCTCACAGTTCTTCAGGAATCTAGTTGGAGTAGGAGTTTGATCTGTAAACATGAAAGAAAAGGAAACTTTTAGTTTTGATCTGAAATTAAAACTTGATATTATGTAGTATATAGAGAATGCATCTGTACTTTTTGATTTGCAGATAGAGTCTCTATGTTAGGGCAAATTTGCTTTAATAGAGCTCTAGTAGGCAAAGGCTGGTGCTAGGCCACCAGAGGGTGTCTGTGTTGTGTTGCCTCAAAGCCAGCAAGGGGAAGACAGAACAGTATTTTGTTGTGTGACTATCCATGTACCCACTTTTCTCTCAGTGCTAGTTTTACCTCCTTTACCTCCAACCAAACCAAACCAAACCAAACCACCCATGCAGGTGGCACAGTTTTGTGAAACCCCTAGATCTGAAAACCAAGTATAGTTAAGCATTGTTTTCTTTTGTAAACTCACTCCCTGTTAAGTCTGAAGTGAGCAGAAAAAGCAGATGGATGTTAAAATCTGATGAGAAGAAACTGAGAATCAGATGGTTGAGTTTGCTGATTAAAGCTACCAAGTAAGAAATAGCGCCTTGTCTTTCAGTGGTCGCTGAGGTAATGGTCTGTTACCTTCTGAAGGATTCCAGGCAAATTTAAGGGGCTGAGGAGTAAGACAGCAAGATTATGAGCTAGAAATGGAAACTGCAAACAGTGGGGCTCATTTCACAGAGACCTAGGCCCAGAGCGAGTTCTGGAAACCGGAATATTTGAATTTTGCCAGCCAAAATATCCCCACAGGGGCTGCACGAATCTCTCAACATAGTGTCTCTGCCCTTGGGAAGAGAAAGGCTCTTGGTAACCCATGGGAACTTTTAAAGCAACTTGAATTTGAGATTTGAGCTTCTCCCTCCCAATGCTGCCTTTTTAGAGCTGAATCTTGTTCACAGATCCTAACTCTACTACGATGGCTTTCCTTGGCATGCTACTTCAGGGATTCATCTAATACCCTAATCCACTAGAATGAATGACAGAAATAGAGAACAATTTTTTTTCGGGGGGATGGATTCTTGCTCTGTCACCCAGGCTGGAGTGCAGTGGCGTGATCTCAGCTCACCACAACCTCCACCTCCTGGGTTCAAGCAATTCTCCTACCTCAGGCTCCCAAGTAGCTGGGATTACAGGTATGCACCATCACCTGTAATCCTGGCTAATTTTTGTATTTTTAGTAGAGACAGGGTTTCACCATATTGGTCAGGCTGGTCTTGAACGCCTGACCTCGTGATCTGCCCATCTCAGCCTCCCAAAGTGCTGGGATTACAGGCATGAGCCACTGCGCCCGGCTGAGAACAATGTTTAAATGATATTTTAAGGAGTGAGACTTGGGGTTAAAATCACGCCTTCCTGGCCAGGCACGGTGGCTCATGCCTATAATCCCAGCACTTTTGGAGGCTGAGATGGGAGTATCTCTTGAGGTCAGGAGTTTGAGACCAGCTTGGCCAACATGGTAAAACTCTGTCTCTACAGGTTGGGCGTGGTGGCTCACGCCTATAATCCCAGCACTTTGGGAGGCCGAGGCAGGTGGATCACGAGGTCAAGAGATCGAGACCATCCTGGTCAACAAGGTGAAACCCCGTCTCTGCTAAAAATACAAAAATTAGCTGGGCATGGTGGCGCGTGCCTGTAGTCCCAGCTACTCGGGAGGCTGGGGCAGAAGAATTGCTTGAACCCAGGAGGCAGAGGTTGTGGTGAGCTGAGATCGCGCCATTGCACTCCAGCCTGGGTAACAAGAGCGAAACTCCGTCTCAGAAAAAAAAAAAAAAAACAACTCTGTCTCTACAAAAAATACAAAAATTAGGTGGGCGTGGTGGCAGGCACCTGTAGTCCCTGCTACTTGGGAGAGTGAGGCAGGAGAATCCCTTGAAGCCAAGAGGCAGAGATTGCAGTGAGCAGAGATCATTGCCACTGCACTCCAGCCTGGGTGACAAAGTGAGACTCTGTTTCAAAAAAAAAAAAAAAAAAACACTTCTTCTAGCATGATCAATCGAAAATAGTCCAGTGGGATTTTCCAAGGAAACAGCACAATTTTTATAAAAAAACTTTAAACAAAACCTCTTCTGAATCAGAGTGTTTGGAAACGTTACCACTACTTCTCAAAATAGTTTTAAAAGGTTCTCTGGCAGCTTTGGTTGGCTAACGATAAAGCCACTTTCCCTCCATCCTTGGGTGAGTACAAGTAATATCATCCTTATGCTTAGAGAGTACTTTAGTAAGGGCATACACAGAATCACAACTCAAGTGGAACAGGAGGGGGCAGCTAAGGGCATGGCTATGGCAGAAGAGGGACTTTCAGGCCTCTGATATGAGGCTCAAACAAACCTCCCCTGCACCCTGCTGTTCAGGCTCATTTCTCATTTTTTAAAGGCTCCCCTGTGTTAAACCTAATTCCTCACTTTGCAAGCGGCCTCTAACCTTCAAATGGCTCTGGTTTGTGAACAAACAGACTGAAAATATATCAGAGAATCATGAATCTGCTCTAATGAATCCTAAAAAAAAAAAAAAAAAAAATCAGTAAATTTTTTTTTTTTTTTTTTTGAGACAGAATTTTACTTATCACCCAGGCTGGAGTGCAATGGCGTGATCTAGGCTCACCGCAATCTCCGCCTCCTGGGGTCAAGCAATTCTCCTGCCTTAGCCTTCTGAGTAGCTGGGATTACAGGCATGTGCCACCACGCCCAGCTAATTTTATAGTTTTAGTAGAGACGGGGTTTCACTGTGTTGCCCAAGCTGGTCTTGAACTTCTGAGCTCAAGGGATCCTCCTGCCTTGGCCTTGCAAAGTGCTGGGATTACAGGCCTTAGTCACTGCCCCCAGCCTAAGAGCCATGTCTTAAATCTGGGCTATACTCCTATATTCCTATCCCTTTCCTCCACCAAACATGTAAACAAGTGTATTCATGTAGCACCAAAACATATAGAAAGTATTCAGTAAAAACTTACTAATTTTTTTTGGCTAGGTGCTGTGGCTCATGCCTGTAATCCCAGCACTTTGGGAGGTCGAGGCGGGTGGATCACGAGGTCAAGAGATCGAGACCATCCTGGTCAACATGGTGAAACCCCGTCTCTACTAATACAAAAAATTAGCTGGGCATGGTGGTGCGTGCCTGTAATCCCAGCTACTCAGGAGGCTGAGGCAGGAGAATTGCCTGAACCCAGGAGGCGGAGGTTGCGGTGAGCCGAGATCGCGCCATTGCACTCCAGCCTGGGTAACAAGAGCGACACTCCGTCTCAAAAAAAAAGATATTTTTTCCCTTTTTTTTTGAGATGATGTCTCACTTTGTCACCCAGGCTGGAGTGCAATGGTGTGATCTTGGCTCAGTGCAACCTCTACCTCCCAGGTTCATGTGATTCTCCTGCCTCAGCCTCTCAAATAGCTGGGATTACAGGTGCACGCCACTGTGCCTGGCTAATTTTTTTGTATTTTTAGTAGAGACAGGGTTTCACCATGTTGGCCAGGCTGGTCTTGAACTCCTGACCTTGTGATCCACCGGCCTCGGCCTCCCAAAGTGCTGGGATTACAGGCGTGAGCCACTATGCCTGGCCTCTTTTTCTTTCTTTCTTTTTTTTTGAGACAGGGTCTCACTTTGTCACCCAGGCTGGAGTGCAGTGGCGCGATCTCGGCTCACTGCAGTCCCCTCCTCCCAGGCTCAAGTGATCCTCCCACCTCAGCCTCCCAAGTTGCTGGGACTACAGGTGTGCACCATCACACTAACTAATTTCCGTAGTCTTTGTAGAGATAGGGTTTCACTATGTTGCCCAGGCTGTTTTTTTGTTTTTGTTTTTGTTTTGGCACGGAGTCTTACTCTGTCACCCAGTCTGGATGCAGTGGTGCAATTTTGGCTCACTGCAACCTCCGACTCCCGGGTTCAAGCTATTCTCCTGCTTCAGCCTCCCTAATAGCTAGGATTACAGGTGCACACCACCCTGCCCGGTTAACTTTTGTATTTTTAGTAGAGATGGGATTTCATCATGTTGACCAGGATGGTCTTGAACTCCTGACCTCAAGTGATCTGCCCACCTCAGCCTCCCAAAGTGCTGGGATTACAGGTGTGAGCCACCACACTTGGCTGTTTTCATTTTTTCTTTTAAAAGACAGTCTTGCTCTGTCATCCAGGCTAGAGTGCAGTGGCATGATCATAGCTCACTGAAACCTTGAACTCCCAGGCTCAAGCAATCTTTGTCTCAGCCTCCCAAGTTGCTAGGACTACAGGTGTGTACCACCATGCTCGGCTAATTGTATGTATGAAGGATGCATTTATTTTTAGATACAAGGTCTCACTCTGTCACCCACACTGGAGTGCAGTGTTGTGATCATAGCTATATATGTATGTATGTATATATATATTTATTTTTAAATACAGGGTCTTACTCTGTAGTCACCCAGGCTGGAGGCAGTGGCATCATCATAGCTTACTGCAGCCTTGAACTCCTCAACACAAGTGATCTCCTACTTCAGCCTCCTGAGTGGCTGGAGTACAGGCAAGTGGCACCATGCCTAGCTAATTTTTTTTCGTAGTGAGGGGGGTGCCTCATCATGTTGCCCAGGCTGGTCTCGGACTCCTGGCCTCAAGCAATCCTCCTGCCTCTGCTTCCTCAAATGCTGGGATTGGAGGCATGAGTCATTGTGCCTGGCCTGAGGCTAATTTTTAAAAAATTTTGTTAAGATGGGTCTCATGTTGCCCAGAGGTGGCCTTGAACTCCTGGCCTCAAGTAGTCTTCCTGCCTGTGCCTCTCAAAGCACTGGGATTACAGGTGTGAGCCACTGTGTCACTAGGCCCCAGAGATGTTTTCTTTTTTCTTCTTTATTCTTTTTTAGAGACAAGGTCTTGCTTTGTCACCCAGGCTGGAATGCAGTGGCGTGATCATAGCTCACTGTAACTGTGAACTCCTGGGCTCAAGTGATTCTCCTGCCTCAGACTCCCAAGTAGCTGGGACTAAATGCATGTGCCACCACACCTGGTTGATTTTAAAATTTTTTGTAGAGATGGTATCTTGCTATGTTGCCCAGGCTGGCCTCTAACTCCTGGGCTCAAGTGATCCTTCCACCTTGACCTCTTGAGTACTGGGATTACAGGTGTCAGTCACAGTGCTCAGCTGATAATGCTTTCTAGTTGAGGAAATAAAACTAATATATGTAGAAAGCATCATAATGTACAAAAATAAGTACATGGCTGGGCATGGTGGCTCACACCTCCCAGAACTTTGGAAGGCTGAGGGGGGAGGGTTGCCTGAGGCCAGGAGTTCAAGACCCAACTTGGGGAACAAAGCTAGAACCCATCTTTACAAAAAATAAAATAATTAGCTGGGTGTGGTGGTACACATCTGTAGTCCCAGCTACTGGGGAGGGTGAGGTGGGAGGATGGCTTCAGCCTAAGAGTTTGAGGCTGCAGTTAGCTGCGATCATACCACTGCACTCCAGCCTGGGCAAGAGAGCAAGTCTCTGTCTCCAAAAAATACCTCCCCAAACAAGAAACAAATTAAAAATTGGGTGAATGCCATGGTGCTAGGTTATGAAGAGCCTGAAAATCCAGGCATAAATAACCTTTGTCTTTTTTTGTTTGTTCGTTTGTTTGTTTTGAGACAGAGTTTCTCTCTCTTTTTTTTTTTTTTTTTTTTTTTTTTGAGACAGAGTTTCGCTCGTTACCCAGGCTGGAGTGCAATGGCGCGATCTCGGCTCACCGCAACCTCCGCCTCCTGGGTTCAGGCAATTCTCCTGCCTCAGCCTCCTGAGTAGCTGGGATTACAGGCACGCGCCACCATGCCCAGCTAATTTTTTGTATTAGTAGAGACGGGGTTTCACCATGTTGACCAGGATGGTCTCGATCTCTTGACCTCGTGATCCACCCGCCTCGGCCTCCCAAAGTGCTGGGATTACAGGCTTGAGCCACCGCGCCCGGCCAGAGTTTCTCTCTTGTTGCCCAGACTGGAGGGCAATGGCATGATCTCAGCTCACTGCAACCTCTGCCTCCTGAGTTCAAGCAATTCTCCTGCCTCAACCTCCCAAGTATCTGAGGTTACAGGTGTGCACCACCATGCCTGGCTAATTTTGTATTTTTTTTTTTTTGAGATGGAGTCTTGCTCTGTTGCCCAGTCTGGAGTGCAGTGGTACACAATCTCAGCTCACTACAACCTCCGCCTCTCAGGTTTAAGTGATTCTCCTACCTCAGCCTCCCAAGGAGGCCAGGCTTGTCTTGAACTCCTTACCTCGTGATCCACCCGCCTCAACCTCCCAAGTGCTGGGATTACAGGCATGAGCCACTGAGCCTGGCTAATTTTGTATTTGTAGTAGAGATGGGGTTTCCCCATGTTGGTCAGGCTGGTCTTGAACTCCTGGCCTCTGGTGATCCACCTGCCTTGGCCTCTCAAAGTGCTGAGATTACAGGCGTGAGTCACTGCGCCTGGCCTTAAATAGTCTTAAAGTAAGAGAAAAGGGCCCGGTGTGGTGGCTCAGGCTTGTAATCCCAGCACTTTAGGAGGCCAAAGAGGGTGGATCATTTGAGGTCAGGAGTTCAAGACCAGCCTGGCCAACATGGTGAAACCCCGTCTCTATTAAAAATACAAAAACTAGCTGGGTGGTAGTGGTGTGCACCTGTAACCCTAGCTACTCGGGAGGCTGAGGCAGGAGAATCACTTGAGCCTGAGAGGTGGAAGTTGCATGAACCAAGATCATGCCACTGCACTCCAGTCTGGGCGACAGAGTGAGACCCTGTCTCAAAAAATAAATAAATAAAAATAAATAAAGAGATAACAGGAAGATAATGATAGATTTTGACTAGAAGAGAAGAATTTAAGGAAAACCGGCTTTTCAATAGTATGTATACAACATGGATTAGAATGAGAGACTAACCAAGGAGGCCAGCTAGGAGACTTTGGAGGAATCTAAGCATAAAGAATGTGATGGTAGGGACAATAGAAAGGAATAAAACAGAGAGAATCTGAAGAATAAAACAACGAAGATTTTAAGAATACTGATATTAATGAATAATAAAGGAGAAAGAGCTGGTTTAGAAGACAAGGAGGTAAGTCCAGTCATTGACATAAAGATTTGAATGACAGCCACGTAAAAATGTTCACATAAGGGGTTGGAATACATGACATACCAGGTCTTAATTGGAGATGTAAGAATTACCAGTGTAGATATATGATAGTTGAAGTCATGTGCAACAAGATGAGCATTCCAGAACTGAGAGCAAAGAGTAACAGAAGAACACGTTTTCTCCTTGGGAGTGTCCTAGAGCAACTTCCTTACCACCCCTGGAGACTTGGCGCAGACCCTTCCACCAATTTGGAATAATCTCTCCAACTTTATAACCTTGTCCCAAACGTACCTCTCAAATAAACTTCCTCTGATTAATTCTACTTAATATTAACTCGTTTAGTATTCATACAGTTTGTAGTATTCACTTATACTTGTCTGCAAATACTACGATTTTATGAATATATGTCCTGAATTAATTATGTCTTACTATATGTATACCCTATCCACTATTCCCTAAGATCTCCCCCAGCTTTTCCTTTTGTTTTTAGAGACAGGGTCTTGCTTTGTGGTCCAGACTGGAGTGCAACAGCACGATCATAGCACACTGTAACCTCATACTCCTGGACTCAAGCAATCTTCCTACCTCAGCCTCCCAAGTAGCTAAGACTATAGGCATGCAGCTAATTTTTAAACATTTTTGTAGAGGTCTCCCTATGTTGCTCAGGCTGGTCTTGAACTCGCAGCCTCAAGTGATCCTCCTGCCTCGGCCTCCCAGAACATTGGGATTGCAGGCATGAGCCACCACACCTGACCTTTCCCCAGGTTTTCTTAAGGATCACTAATGACAATGTTCCCATTTATGTCCTTTTCCCAAGGATTACAAATCTACAAGCTCCTAGCAAATGTGCCTGGTGTATATAGTAGATATGAAATAAATATTTGCTGAATTAATGAGGAATACGAGGTCTGTAAGGGCAAGTGGCAAGTCCCTTTCAACATGTATAGAAGTATGACGAGGAAGTTCTGTCTCTCCTTCTCCATGTCTATGGAAGCATTTTGGCTAGTAATACTTGCAGAAACTCCGTCTTATCTGAGTTATAAAGTAATAACCACCAACTAAATACCCTAGAAATTAAATATTGAGTTAAGTTTGCTTAAATTGAGCTAAATCAGAACCACTCATGGATCAAAAGCAAAAGCTCACTTTGGTTTGTATGTCTGTCTAGCTGAAAATGGTGCAGCAGAATTGCTGCCTGGTTTGAGAGCAGTTGCTAAGAGGGCTCCCTTGAGAACGGCATATGTAAGCAAGACAGTATCTACAACAACTGCTGAGAGGTTCCAGGTCACCCAAATTGGCTTAGAAAAGTCCCACTGACTAAATGTCTTGTTTGAGCTTTGGAAATGTTCCCTCAATGGTGTCTGGGTTCACAAGGGAAGTTGAATTTATGAACTGACAATCTGCCTGCTGGAGGAAAACTGACACCCAGTGGAAGAGAAGCAGTCAGGCTGGGTTGGCTTTTTTGCATTCTTTTGTTCACCCCTTCACTGTGGGTAGGGAAAAATGTCAAAGGCATCTTTTGTCTGTAAATCTTTCAAAGTCTTAATAAATAGAAAGTAAGAAGGTAATAGACCGAAAAAAGCTAAGACGAAACCTCAACACACCTACCCTCAAAAACCGCAGAACACAATCTTGTTATTAAAAACAGAGTAGAGGGTACAATAGAAACTTGGGAGCTTTTAGTGTTCCTTTTTCCTGATTAAATGCAGATCACATAAGGGCTCTTAATGGGAGAAGGGGAGTATAGCTCCCAGTACATCTGGTCTCTGGTATTAATCTTAACTGTCTGGTGATATCAAGGCACGTGGCTTTTGGGGCAGCAATACCTGCAATGATGACTGAATCAGTTCGAGCTGGGCCAAATTTCAATGTCATCTCATGCTTGTGTTTATGAACTGCCAGGTGGTCCTCGTTTGTAAATCTCTGAAATGAAACAGAAATGGAGATGTGAAAAAACAAAAACAAAAACCCAATTCAGTGCCCTTTTAAAATGTCCTACCAAACAATCTGCAATCGAGGTTGGTCCCTGGAAAGAACTGGAGAGGGAGAAAAAACTGGAAGAGGAGAAGACATGGAGAAAAAAAGGTGCTAGAAGGCAGGGAGAAGAGGAGAAGGGGAAGACCACACCACCAACTGCTCTGTAATATCAGGTCCAAACAACAGAAGTGGACAGATTGTTGGTGAAGTGGGGTCCAAGTAGGAGGCTCCAAATGAAAAAAACATTAAGGCATACTTGTATTGAACAAGGGGAAAACAATTTTTAATAATAATAATAAAGGGAGAAGGGAAGGGCTGGGCACTCGTTGCCCATCACAAAAATAGGAAATTGAGAATGAAGCTCTCCATGGTAGGGCTGAATTGGACTCTTTTATGAGGGGGCTAACAGGGAGATAAATTATGCAGGATTAGGAGAACCATTTAACTTCTTGGCCCCTACAGTGCTGCAGCAGGCGCCTGCATGGCTATTTGGCTCAGAGTTTTAATGAGCCAGGATGGAGCTGTAGAGGACCAAGGCCCAATGGCCAGCAATAATGGCACATACCAGCCCCATCGGCCAAATGCTGTCTCCCCTCATCGGGCAGCCCGCCTGGGCTCCATCAGCCATAAAAAGGCCAGTACAATACTGATGACTATATAATAGTAGAATAAAAATGCCAGCAAAAAATATTTTTTTAAGGGTAGGGAGGAGCCTGTAGGCAGGATGAGGGAAGAGAAAGGGAGATGTATGGAGATTTTATTTGTTTGGGATTTGGATGAAAGGACAATGAAGAAAAGTGGGCTAAGTCTATCCAGTTTATGTCTAAGTAAAATAGGGTTACTGGACAATAATTCATGCTCCCATCCCTTCTTAAAAGGGGTAGAGTGAAGGGAACAGATAAACAGCAGTAATACAAAATAGTAATATTCTCAAAATCCCTTTGAGGCTCCTGGCCATATTCCTTCATTAAAACATGCCTGCAACACAGTAATAGCCTGGATGCTGCAGTTTTCCACAGCTCCTTCACAGTGAGGCTCTGAAACATGATTCTATTTTTCTTTTTGCTTCTAAAAATGGTGATTGGTTAGTCCCCTCTTTTTACTTTCTTCACCACGTATATACCTCCCATCAAATCCTACACCTTTAGCCTTTTTTGCAACAGTTCTTGACTGCAAACCAAATACACAGGAGTTGGCCCCACGTCACTCCTACCCATCAGGAAAGCAACACTGAACTGTTTCCACTACTTTATTTTACCTGAAAGTAGCTATTCCCTGAATTTACAACTAAAGCCAGCTTAAGATCCAAAATCCTAGGCTGGGTGCAATGGCTCATGCCTGTAATTGCAGCACTTTGGGAGGCTGAGGTGGACAGATTGCTTGAGCCCAGGAGTTCAAGACAGACTGGGGATTGTCACAAAACCCCATTTTTATTAAAAAAAAAAAAAAATTATTTTTATTTATTTATTTATTTTATTTTTTAAGATGGGGTTTCACCATGATGGCCAGGCTGGTCTTGAACTCCTGACCTCAGGTGATCCACCCACCTCTGCCTCCCAAAGTGCTAGGATTACAGGCGTGAGCCACCGCACCCAGCCTTATTTATTTATTTATTTACTTTTCAGACAGAGTCTTGCTCTGTTGCCCAAGCTAGAGTGCAGTGGCGTGATCTCAGCTCACTGTAACCTCTGCCACCCAGGTTCAAACAATTCTCCTGTCTCAGTCTCCCGAGTAGCTGGGACTACAGGCGCATGCCACCAGGTCTGGCTAATTTTTGTTATTTTTAGAATAGAGACGGGGTTTCACCACATTGGTGAGGCTGGTCTTGAACTCTTGACCTCAGGTGATTCAGCTGCCTTGGCCTCCCAAAGTGCTGGGATTACAGGAGTGAGCCACTGCGCTCAGCCACAAAACATTTTTAAACTAGCTGGGTGTGGTGATGCTCACCTGTATTTCCAGATACAAAAGAGGCTAAGGTGGGGGGACCACTTGAGCCCAGGAGATCAAGGCTGCAGTGAGCTGTGATTACACCACTATAGACCAGTGAGACCCTTTCTCAAAAAAGAGGGTTGGGCGTGGTGGCTCATGCCTGTAATCTCAGCACTTTGGGAGGCCCAGGCGGGCGGATCACTTGAGGTAAGGAGTTCAAGACCAGCATGGCCAACAACATAGTGAAACCCCATCTCTACTAAACACACAAAAATTAGCTGGGTATGGTGGTGGGCGCCTGTAATCCCAGCTGCTTGGGAGACTGAAGCAAGGGAATTGCTTGAAACCGGGAAGTGGAGTTTGCAGTGAGCTGAGATCCCACTACTGAGCTCTAGCATGGGCGACAGAGCAAGACCTTGTCTCATAAAAAAATATATAGTCTCAGTGGTTTCTGATTGATCTAGGACAAAACTGAATAAAATGTGGGAAAATGTAGCCAAAAACATTAGTTTTCTCTATTACTGGTAAACTCCAGGCACCAAGTTTTTCAGTTACAGATGTTTCCATAAGAAAATTGGCTGGGCATGATGGCTCATGCTTGTAATCCCAGCACTTTGGGAGGCTGAGGCAGGTGGATCACCTGAGGTCAGGAGTTCGGGACCAGCCTGGACAACATGGTGAAACCCCTTCTCTACTAAAAATACAGAATTAGCAGGGCATGGTGGTGCATGCCTATACTCCTAGCTACTCGGGGGGCTGAGGCAGGAGAATCACTTGAACCTAGGAGGTGGAGGTTGCAATGAGCCAAGATCGCGCCATTGCACTCCAGCCTGTGCAACAAGAGTGAAACTCCGTCTCAAAAAAAATAAATAAATAAAAAGGAAAAGGAAAAAGAGTGAGGGTTGTGGGGAAGGAGGGAACTATTAACCAGGGGTACGATAAGTGTAGGCTAAACAAGTCACTGTAGAGGGTCTGGGATTGCCAGGTATTTGGTAAAAGGAAATAGGCAGAACCTAGTTTACAATGAAGAAAAAACTATATATATATATATTTTTGAGACAGAGTTTCGCTCTTGTCACCCAGGCTGGAGTGCAATGGTGCAATCTCAGCTCACTGCAACCTCCACCTCCAGGGTTCAAGAGAGTCTCCTGCCTCAGCCTCTTTCATAGCTGGAATTACAGGCACCCACTACCACACTCAGCTAATTCTTGTATTTTTAGTAGAGACGGAGTTTCACGGTGTTGGCCAGGCTAGTCTCAAACTACCAACCTCAGGTAATCTGCTCGCCTGCTTCAGCCTCCCAAAATGCTGGAATTATAGCATGAGGCACTGCACCTAGCCAAAAAAAATTTTTTTTTTTCGTGACGGAGTCTTGCTCTGTTGCCCAGGCTGGAGTGCAGCAGACAATCTTGACTCACTGCAACCTCCTCCTCCTGAGTTCAAGCAGTTCTCCTGCCTCAGCCTCCCAGGTAGCTGGGACTAGGGGCACACGCCACCATGCACGGCTAATTTTTGTATTTTTTTTTTTTTTTTAAAGTAGAGATGGGGTTTCACCATACTGGTCAGGCTGGTCTTGAACTCCTGACCTCGTGATCCACTGTGCCCGGCCTAAAAAATATAATTTTAAGCGGATATGATGAGTAGTAGATTATGCAGGGCTATAAGTTTTCAAAATGTGCTTGTAATGTTGGCTGGGAGCGGTGGCTCATGCCTGTAATCCCAGCACTTTGGTAGGCCAAGGCAGGTGGATCACCTGAGGTCAGGAGTTGGAGACCAGCCTAATCAACATGGTGAAACCCTGTCTCTACTAAGAATACAAAAATTAGCCAGGCATGGTGGTGTGTACCTATAATGCCAGCTACTCAAGAGGCTGAGGCAGGAGAATTGCTTGAACTCGGAGGCAGAGGTTGCAGTGAGCTGAGATCACGCCACTGCACTCTAGCCTGGGCGACAAGAGAGAAACTCTGTCTCAAAGAAAAAAAAAAGTACTGATGACCGGGCATGGTGGCTCACGCCTGTAATCCCAGCACTTTGGGAGGCCAAGGCAGGTGGATCACGAGGTCAGGAGATTCGGACCCACCTGGCCAACATGGTGAAACCCTGTCTCAAAAAAAAAAAAGTACTGGTAATGTTATAAACATCTTTGTCAAAAATACATTTATAGGTACTAAAAGGAAATTTCATAGAGGTAGCTTGAAAAAGTGCTAGAATCTAAAGAGTAATTTTTGGCTAGGTGCAGTGGCTCATGCCTGTAATATCAGCACTCTGGGAGGCCAAGTGGTTGGATCGCTTGAGGCCACTCCAGAGTCCAAGACCACCTGAACAACGTAGTGAGAGCCCATTTGTATTTAAAAAAAAAAAAAAAAGACTTTTAAGTAAGAAGGCCTCTTCAACTATCAGAAATCTAGTTTGCTCAAAAAGAGCTAGAAGAAAGATTTTAAATCTCTATCAGGTTTTGCTCTGGTTGTTCAATATGTTAACAAACAACTCCCCTCTTCTGCTGTAACTTTGCTACATAGTCCTGACTTATCTTATTGGTCCTCTAGTCTTGTTCTTTTTTGCTGCCTACCCCCGACCCCTAGCTTCCTTCATGCCACCCCTGAGCAATATTTTTTTTTTTTTGAGACAGAGTCTTGCTCTGTTGCCCAGGCTGGGGTACAATAGTGTGATCTCGGCACACTGCAACCTCTGCCTCCTGGGTTCAAGCAATTCTTCTGCCTCAGCCTCCTGAGTAGCTGGGGTTACAGGCATTTGTTATCATGTTCGGCTAATTTTTGTATTTTTAGTAGAGACAAGGTTTCACTACCATACCCAGGCTGGTCTCGAACTCCTGACCTCAAGTGATCTGCCCACCTCGGTCTCTCAAAGTCCTGGGATTACAGGTGTGAGCCACTGCGTCTGGACTACCTTTAAGCTATTTGTTTTTCCAAATCAAAAG
Organism: Aotus nancymaae; assembly: GCF_030222135.1. NCBI lineage: Eukaryota > Metazoa > Chordata > Mammalia > Primates > Aotidae > Aotus > Aotus nancymaae. The sequence continues at coordinate 37,334,184 of NW_026988428.1, forward strand.
CTGGGGCCCAAAGAGAACTGAAGGTGGTTGGAGGGATCTCTCCCACTCACCAGCATCTCAGAGGGTTTGATAATTGTGAACACAGGAAAAATATTTCATCTTTACTTTCAGTAAACTCCAACTAAAATTTAGCATTCCTAATTCATAATGGAAATCACATATATTCTCATATCACGTTGGAGTTATTATAAAATATCTCAAAATATTCTTTATACTCATCACTATGAAATTATGGTATTAATAGTTCCAGATCCACCACTAGAACTTATTTAATACATTAATAGAAAACCACATATATTATCAAATTTTTTTTTTGTGTGTGTATATATATATATATATACATAAACATATATACATTTTTTGAGATAGAGTCTCGCTCTGTCTCACCAGGCTGGAGTGCAGTGGCGCAGTATCAGCTTACTGCAACCTCTGCCTCCCAAGTTCAAGTGATTCTCCTGCCTCAGCCTCCCAAGCAGCTAGGACTACAGGTGCCTGCCACCGCAGCTAATTTTTGTATTTTTAGTAGATAAGGGGTTTCACCATGTTGGCCAGGCTGGTCTTGAACTCCTGACCTCAAGTGATCCGCCTGCCTCGGGCGCCCAAAGTGCTGGGATTACAGGCATGAGTCATTGTGCCCAGCCTTTTTTCCATGTGTTTTTGAAAATCAATTATAATGTCATTAATTTCCTTTGTAATCCTATATATTTAATGAATTTTAAAACATTAGGCTGGGCACAGTGGCGCATGCCTCACAGGAGTTTGAGACCAGCCAGGGCAACATGGCAAAACCTATTTCTAATACCATTCTTATATGCCTAGGGGCAGAATAAAAGCTTACTGAAGCTTTCTGTCAAAGTGATTGCCAGGTTGGGTGCAGTGGCTAATGCCTGTAATTCCAACACTTTGGGAGGCCGAGACAGGTGGATCATGAGGTCAGGAGTTCATGACCAGCCTGGCCAACACAGTGAAACCCTGTCTCTACTAAAAATACAAAAATTAGCCAGGCGTGGTGGCAGGTGCCTGTAATCCCAGCTACTCAGGAGGCCAAGGCAGGAGAATCATTGAACCTGGGAGGCAGAGATTGCTGTGAGCAGAGATCGTGCCATTGCACTCCAACCTGGGTGACAAGAGCAAGACTCTGTCTCAAAAACAAAAACAAAAACAAAAAAACCAAAAAACAAAGTGATTACGAATCCAGCTATTGCTTTGTGTAGTCCTTATATTTTCTCTCATTTATTAAGAGTTAACACTTCAGAAATGCTCTAGAATACTGAGTCCCAGTTGTCCTGTCCTTGACCACAGCTAGGGTGAGTGAGGCTGAGCCAGGGGCCTGTGGTAGCTTGGTGCACCCTCACTCATGGCAAGGGAAGGGTGGGATGGATACCCATAAGAAAAAAAGAAATTCTCTAGATTAGTAATTAACTTCATGCTTAGGAAACCATCCGTCTGAAAGCAATTTCTCAATTAAAATAGCTAAAATGATTATCAGGAGTAATTTTTAATAAGATGGGATATCACTATGTTACCCAGGCTGTTCTTGAACTCCTGGGCTCAAATGAGTCTCCTGCCTTAGCCTCCTGGGTAGTTGGAACTACAGGTGCACAACATTGTGCCTGACTAAAAATAGCTAAAATGTTATTAAATGATAGAAATTTTGAGCTGGGCTGGGCATGGTGCCTCATGCCTTAATCCCAGCATTTTGGGAGGCTGTGACAGGCGGATCACGAGGTCAGGAGTTCGAGACCAGCATGACCAACATGGTGAAACCCCATCTCTATTAAAAATACAAAAAATAGGCCGGGCACTGTGGCTCATGCCTATAATCCTAGCACTTTGGGAGGCCGAGGCGGGTGGATCACAAGGTCAAGAGATCGAGACCATCCTGGTCAACATGGTGAAACCCCATCTCTACCAAAAATACAAAAAAAAATTAGCTGGGCATGGTGGCACACAACTGTAGTCCCAGCTACTCAGAAGGCTGAGGCAGGAGAATTGCTTGAACCCAGGAGGCTGAGGTTGCGGCGAGCCAAGATTGCACTATTGCACTCCAGCCTGGGTAACAAGAGCGAAACTCCATCTCAAAAAAAAACAAAAAACAAAAAAAAGCTGGCTGTGATGGTGTGTGCCTATAATCCCAGCTACTAAGGAGGCTGAAGTCAAAGAATTGCTTGAATCTGGGAGGTGGAGGTTGCAGTGAGCTGAGATCACGCCACTGCACTCTAGCCTGGGCAACGGAGCGTGACTCTGTATAAAAAAAAAAAAAAAATTTCTTTGACCTAAGTAAAAATATGTTCTATTGAATTAAAATGGGTGAAGGGACTCCTCAAAATATTTTCTTAAGTTATTTCCCTTTAAAAAATCTAGTTCCCTCATTTGTTTGTTTTCTTGTTTGTTTGAGACAGGCTCTTGCTCTGTCATCCATGCTGGAGTGCAGTGGCACGATCTCGGCTCACTGCAACCTCTGCCTTCTAGACTTAAGCAATCCTCCCACCCCAACCTCCTGAGTAGCTGGGACTATAGGCATGCACCACTATGTTTGGGTAATTTTTGTATTTTTTGTACAGACGGGGTTTCACCATGTTGCCCAGGCTTGTCTTGAACTCTTGAGCTCAAGTGATCTGCCAGCCTCGTCTTCCCAAAGTGTGAGGATTACAGGCATGAGCCACCGTGCCCAGCCCCTCATTTGTTAATGCCCTTAAAGGATCTTCCTTTGTTCTTTGGCTTTACCTATGTCTAAGGTTTTGGCAAATAGCCACTCATTCAGGGAACACACTCACCCTCACTGTAGGGTAAATATAATAACCATCTCTAAGGCAGCAGAAGGCTTAATACAAAATCAGAACAGTTTCTCCCCCTCCTTTATGCCAAGATTAATTTACACACCCATCTGGAGACTAAGATCATCTAGATCTGCACTATCCACTATGGTAGCGACTAGCCACACACTGCTATTGAGTTCTTGCAGTGTGGCTAGTCTGAATTAAAATGTACTGAAAATCAACACACACACTGAATTTCAAAGACTTAGTACAAAAAAAAAATGTAAAATATCTTGTTAATAATTTTTATTTTGATTACATGTCAAAATGATATTATTTTGGATATATTGGGTTAAATAAAATATATTATTACAATTAGTTTCACATGTTTACTTTCACTTTTTAATGTAGCTACTAGAAAATTAAAACTTACGTATGTGGCTCACATTTGTGGTTTGCATTATATTTCTTTTGGACAGCTCTAATCTAGATAATATGCTCGCTCCAAGATCCCATGGGAATTTTAATCATGTGCCAATCTTAAATCTTTCTCCCTAAATCCATTTTCTTTAAATGCAGCTTATAGCATGTGGCAGTGGTTCTCAACCAGAGGCAACTCTGTCCCCCATGGGACATTTGACAATGTTTGGAGACGTTTTTGTTTGTCACAACTGGGAGGATGCTACTGGCCTCTAGAAGGTAGAGGCCTGAGATGCCAATAAATATTGTATGGTACACAACACAGCCTCCCAAAACAAAGAATTACATAACCCAAAATATCAGTTGTATTTGTTGAGAAATCCTGCTATAGAGTAACAGGGGAAGGGAAAAATAAATAAGAAAAAAGGCTGTTTTTTAGTTTCCTTTTCCAAACTGCCAACACATGTTTTTAGACCTGAAACTTGGAAGAAAAAAAGCAGGCAAAAAACTTCCAGCCTCATTTTATAAAATGGCTGATGTGCTCCAGATCTGCAAATACTTAGGATAGGGAACTTAGGAAGATGGAGACAGAAGGCACTGTAATTGGGAGAACAGATTGCATGGAATTCTCATGCACTGCCTTGTTAGTAACCAAGAGATAATACAGAAGAAGCTAATCAAAACAATTTTGGCTACTTTTGATTTGTACTCCCTTATGAAGAAAAAAAGTAGCGAGAAAGAAGATTCTTTTCTTTTAAGAAATATTAAGAGGCATAAAATAGAATGTCAGGACTACGAGGAAGTAATTTGAAAACTGATATTGCTTACAGAATGGACAGGCAAAGTATAGTTTCCAATTAACTTTCCATGGGACACCTTTGGTAAAAACTCTTTCTATTTCTAGGAAGTTTTACTCTTACCTATCCTTTTGTAATAGGAGAATCTAGAATCTGTCCTCCTCACAAACTTACTAAATGAACAGAGCTAAGTAAAGAGTTAGGATGGACTGGGTGCAGTGGCTCACACCTGTAATCCTAACACTCTGAGAGGCCGAGGTGGGAGGATGGCTTGAGCCCAAGAGTTCCAAGATCAGCCTGGGCAACAATATGAGACCTTGTTGCTATTTTTAAAAAAAAAGAATGGCTTGAAGAACAAAGATGGTGGAAACTGTAAATAAGAAATAAATCTCGGGAGGCCGAGGCGGGTGGATCACGAGGTCAAGAGATCGAGACCATCCTGGTCAACATGGTGAAACCCCGTCTCTACTAATACAAAAAAAAATTAGCTGGGCATGGTGGCGCGTGCCTGTAATCCCAGCTACTCAGGAGGCTGAGGCAGGAGAATTGCCTGAACCCAGGAGGCGGAGGTTGCAGTGAGCCGAGATCGCGCCATTGCACTCCAGCCTGGGTAACAAGAGCTAAACTCCGTCTCAAAAAAAAAAAAAAAAAAAGAAATAAATCTCAATGAATAAAGTCTTAAGATTTTTAAACTTTTTTCTTTTTCCTTCTTTTTTTTGAGATGGCATCCTATTATGTTGCCTAGGCTGGTCTCAAACTCCTGGGCTCAAGCGATCCTCCTGCCTCAGCCTCCCAAAGTGCTGGGATTACAGGTATGAGCCATCATGCTTGGTCCTTTTAAGACTGAGGTATAAAACCCAGAAAATGGGCTGGGCGCAGTGGCTTACACCCATAATTCCAGTACTTTGGGAGGCAGAGGTAGGCGGATCACTTGAGGTCAGGAGTTTGAGACCAGCCTGGTCAACACAGTGAAACCCTGTCTCTACAAGAAATACAAAAATAGCTGGACGTGGAGGTGCATGCCTGTAGTCCCAGCTACTCGGGAGGCTGAGGCAGGAGAAATGCTTGAACCTGGGAGGCAGAGGTTGCAGCGAACCAAGATCATGCCATTGCACTCCAGCCAGGGTGACACAGCAAGACTCCAACTCAAAAAAAAAAAAAAAAAAAAAAAAAAAAAGCAAAAATCCTTAGTGTACATCTCAATGAATTTTTAATTTTTATATTTGCATATACCTTTGTAATCACAACCTAGTTCAAGATATGAAACATTTCAGACATCGCAGAAGCCTCCCTTATATCCCTGTTTTCTTAAGCTTTTAAATGAAATAATTATATAAAACAGTACAGTACCTTGGACACAGCACATACTCAACTAGTTCTCTCCTCTTTACTTTTTTAAATTTCAAGAGAGACAGGTATTATAGTAGAAAAGTAACTTTTCTTTGCAGGATAATTCTAAACAAGTTAATGCCAAGAGAGGCTGCAGTTCTTTTCCTAATCTCATTTAACCTATTCTCTAGAACTATTTTGAAATAGCAGCACTGAACAGACCTGAAATGAAGGCTCAGGGCAAATGAGACATAAGGTCAAACTAAAACTAAATTTTTGCCTTTTGACTCTGAGCCAGGCACAAACATATAGGGATTAGGAATATAACAGTTCCAAGCTAAATCCTTGGTAAAGCATTGTGACCAATGAAATTTCTCTGCAATATGCACTCAACTCCTAGCCAGACACATTCCTGAAATGTTGCTTTTGGCCACCACAGCTCCAGTTTTCATGATGACTTGCCTCACATTTAAAAACATTCTTAATATCCTGACCCTTGATGAATTCATGTCCCTTTCCTTGTTTTAGAAGAGTAGACTGGGGGAAGGAGACAATTAGAACTCTTTAGTTATTAGAAAATGAGCCCCGAGTGCCTAAACTATCAAGAAATAATACAAGAAACTGAGTTTACATTTGTGATAGTCTGAAAAGTCATTTATGCTGAAACCTAACTACCCCTTTCCTCCAAAGTTTCTGGGTTTGGCAGCGCTTTATGGGCAGAATTGCTCTCTTTTAATTCAGTATCTATACTTGGGTTTTTTTTTTGTTTGTTTTTTTTAAGAAAGGGTCTCACTCTTTAGCTCAGGCTGGAGTGTAGTGATGTGATCATAGATCACTGGAACCTCATCTACGACCATACCACCCTGAACCCGCTCGACCTCATCAGATCATTGTAACTTTAAATTCTTGGGCTCAAGCAATCCTCCCACCTCAGCCTACCAAGTAGCTGGGACTACAGGCTTCGCACCACCACGGGCTATTTTTTTGTATACTTTAGAGATGGGGTGTTGCTATGTTGCCCAGGCTGCTCGAAAACTCTTGACCTCAAGTGATCTTCCCACCTCAGCCTTCCAAAGAGCTCGGTTTACCTGTGCCAGTATACTTGGCTGTATTTTGATGAAAAAAAATAGTATGAAAAAGTCATAGAAGATAGTACCACTGAACTCTAACCTGGGCAACAGAGTAAGACTCTGAAGACATAGAAACTTGAGAAAAACTATGAGAAGTAAGTTCTAGAAATATAGTGATATTGGTGCTGAGCAGGTAAAGGCAAAAATTTTTGAACACTAATTAATCACTTCAACTGATCACATATTCTGAAAGAAGAAACTGGAAGATCTGTAAAAGTCTTGACAAGGCTTCTCACCCTCACTGCAGTGCTTCTGTTCTCAATGAGTTTGGGAAAGCAGGGAAAGGGAGAAGGAAGGGATTAAATACATACTTCAAACCAAACATAACTTTCATTTTTACTTTGGTCAGTCCTAGGCTCCTGCTCTCTACTTCAAGATGTTTAGCCAATGATGGGTAACAAATAAATAAATAAATAAAAAGGAAAAAAAAAGATGCTGCTGTTTGCTAAGTGAGTCACACATCCTGCTTCGAATGCTTCATGGCTCTTCCAATGAATCATTTCAAAGTACAGGATTGTTCAACAAATAAATACAACCAGAGCAACAGTAGCTTATATGCTGCATGTGTGAGCGAGACAATTTATAGAGGACAAATAAGAACAGAAAACTTTTCCCCAAAATACTCAGAGATAAAATGTTGTCAGAGGAATGAAGAAGGACAAACTAAATAGAGGAGGGGGTACAATCCACCAAACTGTATCTAGGGTAGATTCATTTGTCAATGGATTGAGGAATTTTCTGTTTTGGGAAGGCTGTTGGAATATCTTAAAGATTCTGGCAGCTGAACAAATAAGTCCACTGTATAAAGAAAAAAAGGAATTTTGAAAGCAGAGACATTATTTGATAATTGGTCTAGTTGCCATGTTGCTGTTAGAATGTAAGCTCCTCAAGAACAAGGATCTCTCCTTTGCTTGTTCATGGACAAATCTCAAGTACCTAGACCAGTACCTGTATATAGTAGGTGCTTAATATTTGTTGAATAAATACCAACTAGCACGTCTCACTAAAGTGCTACAAAGCAACCTCAACCTACAAAACTTTTGCCCATGTGTGCAATGGTGGGACAGTTTTCATCGTCCAGATCCAAAAAGAGAGTTGGTATATATATATATATATTTATATATATATATTTTTTTTTTTTTTTTACTCCGAGACGGAGTTTCGCTCTTGTTACCCAGGCTGGAGTGCAATGGTGCAATCTCGGCTCACCGCAACCTCCGCCTCCTGGGTTCAGGCAATTCTCCTGCCTCAGCCTCCCGAGTAGCTGGGATTACAGGCACGCGCCACCATGCCCAGATAATTTTTTGTATTTTTAATAGAGACGGGGTTTCGCCATGTTGACCAGGATGGTCTCGATCTCTTGACCTCGTGATCCACCCGCCTCGGCCTCCCAAAGTGCTGGGATTACAGGCGTGAGCCACCGCGCCCGGCCCGAGTTGGTATCTATTTTAAACACCAACTTTTTCCTACGGAACCAGAGGCTGGGCCCAGTCAGGACTAAGAATACCCTAATGCAAGGATGCAAGAAGATCAGAGTAAGAAACAAACAGAATTTCAAAAATTGTTACAACAGGAAAAAAACAAAATAGCACCAGTGGGGATTTAAATCATTAAGAAGGATTTGACTCTGGGGTTGGGGTGGGTTTGAAATCATTCCCAAAGGAGATTTTAAAAGAATGTAAAATACATTACCTTTCTGTCCTCTTCTCCTTGTGTATGATTTTATTTTCTCCTATTCTACTAACAACTTCTACCCAGGTCAGTCTCTTACTGATCTACAAAGTCTACTTGATTTCAATTTTGTACCTCCATGCTCATTCCCATTCCTTGACATGTGTTCCTCTCTCCATCGTTTATTGGAATCCTACCATTTTTCAAGGCCCAGCTGAAATCCAATAGCTTTTTGAAAGCTTCTCTAATGACTTCAATCTTTAGTGATCTATCTTTCCTAAACCTGTATACTATTCAAATGGAAATTTATTTATATAATTTTATGTATAGAATTTTAGACTATATGGTTTCACAGTTTTATCTTTTTAAAGTAGACTGTATGGGCAGGCGTAGTGGCTCACACCTGTAATCCCAACACTCTGGGAGGCTGAGGAAGGAGAACTACTTCACCCCAAGGGTTTGAGACCAGTGTGGGCAACGAGGTGAAACCTCACCTCTACAAAAAAAAAAAAAAAAAAAAAAAGGAATTAGCCAGGAGTGTTGGTGTGTGCCTAGGAAGGCTGAGGTGGGAGGATCACTTGAATTGGGAATCAGAGGTTGCAGTGAGCCAAGATTGCTCCATTGCACTCCAGCCTGGGCAACAGAGCAAGGCTATCTCAATCAAAGTAAACTGTAAACTACTAGAGGGTTAAAAACATGTCTCACACTTATTTTTTATCCTTCTCACCTGCCCCACCTCTGGGCTTGCCCAGTTTGGTACTTGATAAATTTTTGCTTATGTGATTGGGTCAGGTTTTATATAGTGACATGAGAATAACTGTTGAAAAGCTTTATCACTCTTGGATTCACAGACCTTAACATGGCACACTTTCAAAAAGATCTGATGGCTTTCCAACTCCGTTTGCAATGTAAATTTCACTTTTCAAATCGGTGAGAATTAGCGCATGCTCTTCCCTACTTTGTTTGACACCAGATTCCCTTTATTACAGAAAGGCACCTAAGACAATTTCAGTATACTAGAGTTATACTGCTGTTGTATGAAAGGAAACTGGTGGTATGGTCTTTGTGGGTCAATTCACTTTCTTACGGCGTCTGATTCCAGCACTAAATTTTATTACCAACTAAAATGCCTGTGTGGCCAGATGGGGTGGCTCATGCCTGTAATCCCAACACTTTGGGAGGCCAAGGTGGGTGGATCACTTGAGGCCAGGAGTTTGAGACCAGCCTGGTCAATGTGTTGAAACCTCGTCGAAACCCTGTCTCTACTAAAAATATAAAAATTAGATGGGCGTGGTGGTGCACGCCTGAAATACCAGTTACTTGGGTGGTTGAAACACAAGAATCGCTTGAATCCAGGAGGTGGGGGTTGCAGGGAGCCGAGATTCCACAACTGCATTCCAGCCTAGGCGACAGAGCAAGACTCTGTTTTGAAAAATAAACTAAACTAAAATAAAATGCCCTGTGCAAAAAAATGTGAATTTACAAACTGTTCCCTTTTAAGTTCCTTCCTCACTCTCCAAACCACTAGTGGTAATTTTAACCACATCCTTTTGAGCATTTTCTTTTAGGATCCCAATTATTAGAATTTTATAGGCAGAATATGAGCATCTCATAGGTGTCAAACAGTGTCAAGAATTGGATTCCTCCTTTAAAAAACACTCTAGTATCTGACAAGAGGAAAATCAAATCAACATGCTAGCTAGAGGGGAAGAGAAAAATAATAATAAAGCCATAGTCAACACTGAGCTGTTGGGTCTTCATCATTATGATCTGGGTTTAATATCAATGTATTATTATTCCATATCAAGCTTATCCAATTTCAGGCCTGCAGACCACATGGAGCCCAGAATGGCTTTCACGTGGCCCAATACAAATTCTTAAGCTTTCTTAAAACTTTATCAGGCTGGGCATGGTGGCTTCTGCCTGTAATCCCAGCACTTTAGGAGGCCGAGGCTGGCAGATCACCTGAGGCCAGGAGTTCAAGACCAATCTGGCCAATATGGTGAAACCCTGTCTCTACTAAAAATACAAAAATTAGCCAGGCATGGTGGCGGTTGCCTGTAGTCCCAGCTACTTGGGAGGCTGAGGCAGGAGAATCACTGGAACCTGGGCAGTGGAGGTTGCAGTGAGCTGAGATCATGTCACTGCACTCTAGCCTGGGTGACAGAGTGAGACTCCATCTCAAAAAAAAAAAATTATCTGATTTTTTTTTGCAATTTTTTTTTTAGTTCATCAGCTATCGTTAGTGTTAGTATATTTTAACATGTGGCCCAAGACAATTCTTTTTCCAATGTGGCCCAGGGAAGCCAAAACATTGCACACCCCTGTTTTATATCATACAGACCAATGGTTTAACTATTCCTCTAAGTAGCCTAAGTTTTAAGTACTCAGCCATACCACAACACTTGTTTCTATTTTGGTTCCTTGTTCCTTCCTCCTGACAAATGTGAAAATTCACGAGCCCCATGGGTCAGGTCTTTTGTCAAGTAAGTTGCAGGTGCCCAATAAATCACAGCAAAAAGGAAACTGGGCTCCAAAGCTCATTTAGGCCAACTCCATCAGGGATCAGGCAATGTAGAAAAGAGTGTGGTAAATATAATTTCTTATCAGTTTGGGTTAGAAAAGATTAGTTTTTAAAAAAATGTTACTTATTATTTGATGTGATTGAGAAATATAACTTCATCATAGGTACAGATATACTTAACCAAAGTCCTGGTCATTTCAGCTTCTGTTATGTGATTCCTAAACATCATAGTCAAGCAGAAAGTATAATTCTTTGCTCTTTCTTCTCTCTCTCTATTTTTTCTTTCTTTTTTTTGTTTTTTTGTGGAACAAAATCTTATTTCATCATCCAGACTGGAATAGAGTGGCATGATCTTGGCTCACTGCAACTTCTACCTCCCAGGTTCAAGTGATTCTCATGCTTCAGCCTCCTGAGTAGCTGGGATTACAGACACCCGCCACCACGCCCAGCTAATTTTTATATTTTTAGTAGAGATAGGGTTTCACCACATTGGCCAGGCTGGTCTCGAACTCCTGACCACAAGTGAGCCACCCGCCTTGGCCTCTCAAAGTGATGGGATAATAGGCATGAGCCCCTGTAGCTGGCCCCCTTCTCTCTCTTTTTAATAGTACTCTCTCACGACTTTTTTCAATAAGGCTATTGTATTAGTCTGTTCTCATGTTGCTAATAATGACATACCCGAGACTAGGTAATTTATAAAGGAAGGAGGTTTAACAGACTCTCAGTTCCACATGGCTGGGGAGGCCTCACAATCATGGTGGAAGGCAAAGGAGAAGCAGAGTCACATCTTACATTGGAGGCAGGCAAGAAGAGCATGTGCAGGGGAACTCCCCTTTATAAAACCATCAGATTAAAAAAAAAAAAAAACCATCAGATTTAGTGAGACTTATTCACTATCATGAGAACAGCATGGGAAAAACCTGCCCTAATGATTCAATTACTTCCCACCAGGCCCCTCCCACAACACACGGGGATTATTACAATTCAAGGTGAGGTTAGGTGGGGATTCAGCCAAACTACATCAGCTGTAACTAAATTCTGTATCCATTGACTTTAAAACTGAAAATTTGTATGGGTTATCAGGCCTCTGGTCCTGAGAAGATCGTTACCAATTAACGCCTTATATAACTGGATTGCTGAGGAGAAGGGAGAGTAATGCAGTGAAAGGGAAGAGGCAATAGGTTTGAGGAAGACACCTGGTTTCTTAACCCAACCTCCATTTTTTCAACCATTTTCTCTTGCTTGCCTCTCACTTTTATAAAGGCTGAAAAGTGAGATATTCCTTTTTCCTATGCAGCTGGTATTAAACCTGTCACACAGTTCAGGCCAATAAGACAATGAAATTCACTGTGGGGTGGGTGAAGGATGGCACTTCTAAGTAAGGCTTTTGTCTCCTTATAAAAGGGAAAGCTAGAAGAAGAGAGTTCCTGATGCTACCTACCCCTTATTTCTTTCCCATCCTCTGATAGTGAGGCAACAGGCATGACAATCAAAAGGTAAAAGCTAAAAATGGTACAGCAGAGAGAAAGAACCTAGGTCCTTGATAAACTTGCTTAGCTGCTGAAACAGTCCTAATTCTGGACACCTTGCGTTATAAGTGTTCACACAGTTTTAAGCTATTGTTAGGTATTTGCAGCTGAAACCATACCTAACCAATATACAATTTTCAGTAGGTATAGATTCTGCTTCATTTTCGAAGGAACTTGGAAATGTAATATACAAGAAAGTATTTTATTCTTCATCTTCATGAATATTTATCAGTTGTATCCTAATGCAGAATTCTGTTTTCTTTTTCACATAGTATACCAAATAAATTCTATCTCATCATCACCTATTGTTTCAAGCTTCCTTAGAAACAATGGCTATACACTGGGCTTCTGGGAAGAATAAGATGGTAAGAGGGTGATACCTTATGATGCTGCTTTGGAAACTGAGGCAGTTAAATATCACTCCTCACTAAAGAATGGAGTTTTAGACTGGAGTAACGTCTTTTCTTATTCCTCGCTGCCCCTCTTCCTGAATGCCTAATGTTTGGCTTTTTATCAAACTCCAGGGCACTCTTGGGAACTATGCTTAAGAATTAACAAGGACAGATCCATTATCTTTCCTTAGATGGCAGCTACTTAACTTGGCTGGATTAAATGCTCAACAAACTTTAAAGGACCAGTGCCTAGGAGGCAGAGAAATCCCAGCAGCAATTCAGCCAGGCCTGGTCCTGTGTCACTTACATGGCTAATTGCTTTCTCCACAGCTCTTGCCTAATGGTAGACCTTTTAGTATTCTACTTTCCAGATGTAGCCACTTAGCTGGGGTACCATTAAAGTCCCCAAAGGGATAACTTTAGTTTTTAACAAAGCAAGGAAAAGTTCTTTTTAAAGCAAAATAATGATCACACAGCCCTATTACGTTCTTGTTGACATTACCCATTTCTATTTTTCAATCTCATCTCTCTCCACAAATTTTTATTAGGATGTTATGAGGTGCAAAATCCTTGAAAAACATATCACATACTTTTATCTTCTAATTTGCTACACATTAAGTGTTACAATCCCTGGATCTCATAAATGGGTGGGAGGACAAAGTTTCAGAGGGAAAAGTGTGAACCTTAACCATTAAAGTTAGGAAAATCTACTACATTGTGGTTTGGCTGGAGCTGCTGAAAGTTTCATTGTGGAAAAACAATACTGTAAATACTTCCTGATAATACAAGAGTTTTAAAATTTTGAATGCTGTGGCCAGGCACGATGGCTCACACCTGTAATCCAAGCACTTTGGGAGGCTGAGGCGGACGGATCACGAGGTCAAGAGATCGAGACCATCCTGGCCAACGTGGTGAAACCCTGTCTCTACTAAAAATACAAAAATTAGCTGGGCATGGTGGTGTGTACCTGTAATCCCAGCTACTTGGGAGGCTGAGGCAGGAGAATTGCTTGAACCTAAGAGGCGGAGGTTGCAGTGAGCTGAGGTCGCACCACTGCACTCCAGCCTGGCACTGGCGACAGAGCAAGACTCCGTCTCAAAAAAAAAAAATTTTTTTTTTTTTGAATGCTTACAGTGCATTCAGAGCAGATCATATACAAGTCAGTACTGGGTCTACAATAACGAAAACTCTGCCCTGATATTTAAGGCCTTATACAATTTAGTACTCTAACAGTCAAACCAAAAGAAAATATAAAACTGGAAGGTGAGGAGCGGGAGAGAGAGAGTGCGTGTGTACATGCACTCGTCTCTAAAACCAAGTGCTTAGATGGTTAGTGCAACTTTGCAAGGAGATTACACACACACACACACACACACACACACTTTCTCTCTCACTCCCTCAGTTTAAAATAAGTCTACAATGCAGTATTAAGCTTTTCTTTTAAACAAGCTATCAAAGCTTAAGGGCCCAGAGACTCAGAAACCACAGAAGAGGTTGCAGCCTGGTAAAGAAACAGGCAACGATAAAGCTCAAATAGTTTGGCAGGTCTTCTGTATAAACCAGAAACTGGTTGAGTGCTCGAATTCTGCCTTGCCATCTTAATTTAATGCAGCAAAAAATTCTTACCATAATTTGTTAACATATTCATCTGATTATCTTTGTGTCTAACCAGGAGTTCTGATAAGCTATCTTTATTTTTACAAAGTCAGACAAATGAAAAAACTTCAACTTTGCTTTTTAGACATAAGTGATATTTTTTAGAATGCTAAAAAATAGTGTAGACTAGAAGTCTACACTAAAAGAAGGCAGGCAGGCAGGCAGGCAGGCAGGCAGGGAAAAAGAATGAAAGTGCAGCTAAGCACTGTGGCTCACACTGGTAATCCCAGCTACTTGGGAGGCTGAGGCAGGAGGATCACCTGAGGAATTTGAGACAAGCCTGGGCAATATATATTGAAATCCTGTCTCTTAAAAAATTTAAAAATTAGCCAAGCATGGCAGCACATGCCTGTAGTCTCAGCTACTTGGGAAGCCAAGGCAGGAGGATCCCTTGAGCCCAAGTGTTTGAGGCTGCAGTAAGCTATGACCGTGCCACTGCACTCCGACCTGGGCGACAGAGCAGGACTCCATGTATCTAAAAATAAAAACAAATTAAAAAAAAAAAGGACTCTACACTGCCTAACAGTAATACTTATCCACATACTTCTTGACAATCACAGTGATCCAACACAGAACATCAGCAGTTGGCGAAATTGTCCTGTTCCTGTCTCATCTCCTGCTGCTCTCCATCACAGTATTAAACTACTTGCATTTTTTCTGAATATATCATACTGTTTCATTTTCTTGTATCTGCTATTCTCTTATGTATGGAATGTTCTTCTCTACTTTCTCTGTCTGGGAAACTTCTATTTACCTTTCAAAACCTGTTAAAGCATCATTTCCTCCAGGAAGCCTTCTCTGATGTCTACCAGAATTCTCAGTACTTGCAAATACTTACATTATTATATTTATCATATTAGAAAGTAATTATATTTTCATGTGTCTGACTCCCCTATAAGGTAGTGAATACTTTCATGTCTTATACGTCGCTCTGTCACTAGTACCTAGCATGGTGTTTGGCACATTGTAGATATTCAAATATTTTTTATTGAACTGAACCCACGAAGGTTTATGAGGGTCTGACTGAATTGAGAAAATTATTCATGGACTAATTTCTGGAAACCTGATCCCAGGCTTCCTCTAGGTTAGAGATACCAGGTAGAATATACGAAGAATAAAATCAAATGCCTTGATTTTATTTTTAAAAGGGATTTGTGTACACTAAGTCTCTCACCAGAGGTATTTGGGAAAACCCTTGTTCAATTTTTGATTATGGTCTAAAATGATAAAAAATTGTTCCAATTATATAGAACCTCCCACTCTACTATATTATAATGTAGACGAACCAGGAAGTGCTAACGGGATCCTATTAACCTTCATAGCACATTACAATGGCCTAGGGGAAGAAAGGAGAGCAAGGATAAACACAAAGGCCATTAAACATATCGATAGGTGTCAGGCAGGAGCTAAGAGGTTGGAACTTCCAGTCCTCACCTCTAATTAAGAAGTCACTACAGTAAAGCAATTGCAGATTTCAACCATAGTATGGGAGGCTGATAATGACTCCAGTATTAGTTTGCTAGACCTGTCCTACCAAAATACAACATACCAGGTGGCTTAAACAACAGAATTTTATTATCTCTCAGTTCTGGAGGCCAGAGGTGTTACCAGAGTTGGTCTCTTTGAAGGATGTCAGCAAGAATGTGTTTCATGCCTCTCCTAGATTCTGGTAGCTTGCTGGCAATCTTTGGTGTTCCTTAGATTGTGGCAGCATAAATCCAGTCTTCACATGGTGTTCTCCCTGTATGTGTGTGTCTGTGTTTAATTTCCTCTTTTTATAGGACACCAGTCATACTGGAGTAGGGGCCCACCTTACTTCAGTATGACCTCATATTAACTAATGCCATCTGCAATGACCCTATTTCCAAATAAGGTCACATTTTAAGGTACCTGGGGTTAAGACTTCACCATAAAAATTCAATCAATCCATAACAGCTCACAAAGATGTATCAATATCCTAATTCTTAGAAGCTGTGAATGTTACCTTATGTGGTGATTAAATTAAGAGCTCTGAGACTAGGAGATTTTCTAGATGGGCCCTCAATGCCATCACAAGTGTCCTTATAAGAGAGCAGCAAAGAGAGATTAGATACAAACAGAGAGGAGAACACAATGTGAAGAAAGAAGCAGAGATGGAAGTGATGTAACCACAAGCCAAAAAATGCCGGCAGCAACCTGAAGCTGGAAGAGGCAAGGAAATGATTCTCCTGGAGAGCCTTCTCAGGAGGATATGGTCGTCTTCAACACCTTGGTTGCAGGCTTTTGGCCTCCAAACTGTGTGAGACAATAAATTTCTTTTCTTTCAGGCCACCTAGTTTCTGGTAACATGTTATAGCACCTACAGGAAACTAATATACATATAATCTTCTCATAATTTAAACAAAATTATCTCCATTCTAAGAGCAGTAGAGAAGCAGCAGATAAAAGACAACAGGTGGCCGGGCGCGGTGGCTCAAGCCTGTAATCCCAGCACTTTGGGAGGCCGAGGCGGGTGGATCACGAGGTCAAGAGATCGAGACCATCCTGGTCAACATGGTGAAACCCCGTCTCTACTAATACAAAAAATTAGCTGGGCACGGTGGCGTGTGCCTGTAATCCCAGCTACTCAGGAGGCTGAGGCAGGAGAATTGCCTGAACCCAGGAGGCGGAGATTGCGGTGAGCCGAGATCGCACCATTGCGCTCCAGCCTGGGTATCAAGAGCGAAACTCCATCTCAAAAAAAAAAAAAAAAAAAAAGACAACAGGTGACAAATTCCAAACAATTATACCCGTAACCACAAACCCCTATAATTAGCATTTTTAAAAAAGGGAAAGCCAGGCACAGTGGTGTGCGCCTGTAGTCCAGCTACTCAAAGGCTGAGGAGGGAGGATCATTTGAGTCCAAAAGTTTGAGTCCAGCCTGGGCAACATAGTGAGACCCCATCTCTTTAAAAAAAAAAAAAAGGTGGGAGGCGAGGAGAAAAATCCATATTTGAAATACCACAACAAAAGAAACTACAAAGTACATCACATTAGGTAAGGGTGAATACTATTACATGGCTCTCTAATTTCTATTATATAAAAAATGTGTTTTGGCTGGACATGGTGGCTCAGGCCTGTAATCCCAGCATTTTGGGAGGCTGAGGCAGGCAGATCACCTAAGGTCAGGAGCTCAAAACCAGCCTGGCCAACATGGCGAAACCCCATCTCTACTAAAAATACAAAAATTAGCCAGGTGTGGTGGCACATGCCTATGATCCCAGCTACTTGGGAGGCTTAGGCAGGAGACTCGCTTGAACCCCGGAGATGGAGGTTGCAGTGAGCTGAGATCATGTCACTGCACTCCAGCCTGGGAGACAGAGTAAGAGTCCATCCCAAAAAAAAAAAAAAAAAAAGTGTTTTAAGTTGCAATGTAAAATATATTTCTTACTCTGATTTGTAAACCAAAAGGATTGAGACTTCTAGTTTTTAGCTTGGCATATAAAGAGCTTCGAATAGCAGTTGTCACTCCATCCTAACAACAAATAAAAAGCTGAACTGAAAAATCAAACAACTCTTTATAGATAAATCAGAAATGTGAGTTCACAGGGCAAACTGTTGTCCCCCAAATCGGCAGATATAGAGAATCACATATATACTCAGTATATCATGTCCACCTTTCAACAGGACATACTAAAAGGCAAAAACACACTTTGAAGAAACTGAATAAGCATCAGAACCAGTGAGATATGGCAGAACTATTAGAATTAACAGTCTAGAAATTCCAAAACACTATGATTAACATCAACAACATGTAAGAACAGATGGATAACATAAGAAGGGAGATGAAAATTCTAAGAAAGAATAAAAAAGAGAAACTTCTAGGCTCCTGAACACATGGAGGTGTGGGAGTGTGGCAGGCCCAGGAAGGGCATGGAAGCTCTGCACCCCTTCCCAACAATGCATCTCCTTATCTGGCTTTCATCCATATCCTTCATAATATCCTTTATAATAAACTGGTAAACATCAGCCATCCACAGGTATCCTCTCTCCGTGGACAGCAGGACAATGTCTTAGGACCCCAGAGAGCCAGGAGAGAGCAAGACTAAAGCCAGAAATCCATCTCTGTCCCTATTGCCCACTGGTCTTTTCCAGTCAACACTTCTTCAGCAAATACATGTTGCACAGCCATGCTGCTCAGAGGTCTCCAGGCTTATATGCAGAAGAGGATCTGTGGCCCAGGATCACAGTAGCAACAATATTCTCATCAAAGCAGCCACAGTGATACAGCAGAAGGTCAAGAGACAGAAAAAAGCACAAAACCCTGATTTAAAGCACAAAACCCTGATTTATAAGAGAGTGGCAGACTTTAAGGGTTGTCTTCTGAGACAAGTGAGCTCAAGGGGAAGCTTATAACCAGTAAGCTTCAGAGTGGTGAGAAAAGAGCCCAACCAGGCCCAAAGGGAAAATCCTAAAGAAACAGACAAATATTAAAAGAAATAGTAAATTCAAGTTGGGGAGCATTCATGTGTGCAGAGGGTGGGCAAGACTTTAGTCAGAAAATAAAGTTACTCTTTCTTGACACTGAGCTTAAGCCCCCCCCCAAAAAAAAAGAAAGAAAGAAAAGAAAGAGAGAGAAAGAAAGAAAGAAAAAAAAAAAGAAAAGAGAAGAGAGCTACCTAGCCAGGTGTGGTGGCTCATGCCTGTAATCCCAGCACTCTGAGAGGCCAAGGCAGATGGATAACCTGAGGTCAGGAGTTCAAGACCAGCCTGGCCAACCTAGTGAACCCCCGCCTCTACTAAAAATACAAAAAAGCAGGCTGGGAGTGGTGGCTCACACCTGTAATCCCAGCACTTGGGGGAGGCTGAGGCAGGTAGATCTCCTGAGGTCGGAAGTTAAAGACCAGCCTAACCAACATGGATAAGTCCCATATCTACTAAAAATACAAAATTAGCCGGGTGTGGTGGTGTATGCCTGTAATCCCAGCTCCTTGGGAGGCTGAAGCAGGAGAATCACTTGAACCCGGGGGGCAGAGGTTGTGGTGAAACAAGATCACGCCATTGCACTCCAGCCTGGGCAACAAGAACAAAACTCCATCTCAAAAACAAACAAACAAAAATTAGCTGTGTGTGGTGGTGCATGCCTGTAATCCCAGCTACTCGAGAGGCCAAGACAGGAGAATCATTTGAATCTGTGAGGTGGAGGTTGCAGTGAGCCAAGATGGCACCACTGCACTCCAGCCTGGGCAACAGGGCGAGACTCAGTCTCAAAAAAAGAAAAAAAAAAAAAAAAAAAAAAAAAAGAAAGCCACTCATACACAAATAAGCACACTCCAAGCATTAGTTTTTTATATGCAGGGAGTGACGAGTCAGCATTACTCTTGCACCAAAGTACACATGCAGGAGGGAAGTCCTATGTGTTCAGTAAGTGAGGGCAGGGCTTTAGAAATAAGTCACACTTCATCCCACACCAGAGGACACACTCAGGGAAGAAGGCTTTCTTGTGAAAGGAGTGTGGGCAAAGCCTCTTACAGAAGGCAATTCTCATTGCATATCAGAAAGCCCACTCAGGGGTGAAGCCTTTTGTATGCAAGGAGTGTGGGCAAGACTTTACCCAGAAGTCAACTGTGCATAAGAGAACATACTTGGCAGAAAAGCCTTATAGATGCCAGAAATGTGGACAAAGAATTAGGTATAAACCATCCTGTGATAAGCAATCGAAGGCACACTGAGGGGAGAAGGCTTTTTTGTGCAGGGAATATGGGTAAGACTTCAGCTTGAAGACATCTCTCACCAGACACCAGAGAATACACTCAGGGAAGTAACTCTACTTCTTTACAAAGCTGTAGCCAAGGCTGTGCACCTTGTTTATGGATATATCATGAAGGCAGAAGGGATCCAAAGGGCTAAGAGAACCTGAACTTGGCCCAAGTTATTCTCCGAGATTCTGAGAAAAGAGTTGTTTTGGGAAACAAAGATAGGAGGTAAGGAGATGGGATTACCTGACTCTTGAGGAAATGTGGTCTCTTTCCTACTGAGCTAATGTTCCAGTGTTGTATTTGTGCCAGACCATACTTCCCAAGGACTGTTCTTAGCCAGTGACTGTAGGTCTGGCATTGAGAGCCTCATCAATCTCCTTAGATGGCACAGCAGTCTAGGACACCTCCACCAAACTTTTCCTCCCTCTGTTTTTCCCTCTGGCAGCTCTCTCAACATTCCTTGGTGCTATGGTTTGAACAACGTTGTCCCTTACAAAATTCATGTTGAAACCTAATCACCAATGTAACATTATTAAGAGGACGTGATTAAGTCTTGAGGATGGAGTCTTCACGAATGGCATCAGGTGCCCTTATTAAAGGATTTGGCAAAGGGAGTTCATCACTTTACCCTTTCCTCTGACTGCTATGTGAGGACACAGAGTGCCTCTCCTCTGGTCAAGACACCATCTTGGAAGCAGAGAGCAGCCCTTGCCAGATAACCAAATCTGCTGGCACCTTGATGTTGAACTTCCTAGCTTCCAGAACTATGAGAAAATAAATTTCCATTCTTTTTTTTTTTTTTTGAGACTGAGTTTCGCTGTTGTTACCCAGACTGGAGTGCCATGGCGCGATCTTGGCTCACCGCAACCTCCGCCTCCTGGGTTCAAGCAATTCTCCTGCCTCAGCCTCCTGAGTAGCTGGGATTACAGGCGTGCACCACCATGCCCAGCTAATTTTTGTATTTTTAGTAGAGACAGGGTTTCACCTTATTGACCAGGATGGTCTCGATCTCTTGACCTCGTGATCCACCTGCCTCGCCCTCCCAAAGTGCTGGGATTACAGGTGTGAGCCACCACACCTGGCTCCATTCTTTATTTAAAAAAATAATAAAATAAATAAATAAGAAATGCTAGAGAAAAAAAGTACTGTAACAGAAATGAAGAATGCCAGCTGGGCGTGGTGGCTTATGCCTGTAATCTCAGCACTTTGGAAGGCTGAGGAGGGCAAATCACTTGAGGTCAGGAGTTCAAGACCATCCTGGCCAACATGGTGAAACCCTATCGCTACTAAAAATACAAAAGTTAGCTGGGCATGGTGGCACACGCCTATAGTCCCAGCTACTCAGGAGGCTGAGGTACGAGAATTACTCAAACCTGGGAGGTGGAGGTTGCAGGGAGCTGAGATTGTGCCACTGCACAGCCTGGGCGACTGAGCAAGACTATGTCTCAAAAAAAAAAAAAAAGGGAAATGAAGAATGCCTATGATGGGCTCAACAGTAGACTGGACATGGCTGAGCAAAGAATCTTTGAACTTGAGCTGGGCGTGGTAGTATATGCCTGTAGTTCTGGCTACTTGGGAGGCTGAGATTGGAGGATCACATGAGCACAGGAGTTTGAGACCAGCCTAGGCAACATAGTGACATAGTGAGACCCTGTCTCTAAAAAAAAAAAGAATCTCTGAACTTGAGGATATGACAATAGAAACTTCCAAAACTGAAAAGCAAAGAACTAAAACAACAACAACAATAACAAAAAAAAATCCAAGAACTGTGGGGCAAATATAAAAGGTATAATATGTGCATAATAGAAGAAAGACAGAAAGAAACAAATGCAGTATTTGATATTGCTAAATAACTAAAGCAATAACTAAAAATTTACCCCAAAATCAATGTCAGACACCACACTGTAAGAATGTCAGGCAAACTAAATGCCAAAAAAACTACACGTAGGTATATCACATCCAAACTTCAGAAAACCAAAGATGAAGAGAAACATCTTGAAAGAAGTCAGAGGAAAACTTACCTTACCTACTGAGGAGCAAACACAAGAATTACATCTAATCTCTCAGAAACCATGCAAGCACACAGTAGAGTGAAAGAGAAAAAACCCCATCAGCCTGGAATTGTGTATCCTGCAAAATTCTTCACATGCATTGTGTGGCTCACGCCTATAATCCCAGCACTTTGGGATGCTGAAGTGGCTGGATTGCTTGAGTCCACGAATTTGAGACTAGCCTGGGCAACATAGTGAGACCTCATCTCGACAAAAAATAAACAAAACTGGCCAAGTCTCATGGCATGTGCTTATAGTCCTAGCTGTTTGGGAGGTTGAGATGGAAGAACTGGTTAAGCCCAGGAGGTTGAGGCTGTAGTGAGCCAAGATCATGCCACTGCACTCTATCCTGGGCAACACAGTGAGAGATCCTGTCTCAAAAAAAAAAAAAAAAAAAAAAAAAAAAGTGAAGGAAAAATACTTCTCACGCAAACAAAAATACAGAGAAATTGTTGCCCACAGACTTGCTTTGCCAGAAATATTAAAAGAAGTTCTTTTTTTTTTTAAAGGAAGAAAGAAAGAAAGAAAAAAAAGAATGAAGAAGAGGAAGAAAAAGGAAGAGAAAGAGAGAGAGAGAATGGGAGTATTGCTTTCTTGCCCAGGCTAGAATGCAGTTTAGAAATGGATATTGAAAACCTCTTTTATACCGATAATTACACTTAATGAAGTAGACAGGAAGGAATAAGGGAAGAAAATCACAAACAAGCAGCCAACCAATATTTCATTTAAACCTATGAAATGCTATGCGATTACTGAGGAGTGATTTACTTCCAATTATGTAGTCACTTTTGGAATAGGTGTGAGGTGGTAATGTGTGTTTTGTGTATTTAAAGTGGAGAGTTCTATAAATGTTTATTAAGTTTACTTGTTCCGGGTCTGAGTTCAAGTCCTGGATGTCCTTGTTAATTTTCTGTCTTCTTGATCTATAGAGTCGTTAGCTCTTCTTGCTACATTGATCCTTTTGCCATTATGTAATGCCCTTCTTTGCCTCTTTTGATCTTTGTTGCTTTTATCAGAGGCAAGAATTGCATCTCCTACTTTTTATTTACTTGTTTATTTTTACTCTCTGTTTGGTTGGTAAATCTTCCTCCATCCCTTTGTTTTGAGTCTTTATGTATTGTTGCATGTGAGATGGGTCTGGATGCAGCATACCGATGGGTTTTTGCTTTTGTCCAATTTGAATATATATGAGTTTAATAGTGCCATTTGATGCTAGCTGGCTGTTTTGCCCATTAGTTGGTGTAAATTTTTCATTGTGTTGATGCTCTTTGCTTTTTGATATATTTTTGGAAAGGCTGATATTGGTTGTTCCTTTATATGTATAGTGCTTCTTTCAGAAGCTCTTGTAAAGCAGGCTTGGTGGTGGTGAAATCTCTAAGTACTTGCTTGTTCGCAAAAGATTTAATTTTTCCTTCGCTTGTAAAGCTTAGTTTGGCTGGATATGAAATTCTGGGTTGAAAGTTCTTTTCTTTAAGGATGTTAAATATTGGTCCCCACTCTTTTCTGGCTTGTAGGGTTTCTGCTGAGAGATCTGCTTTGTAAGTCTGATAGGTTTCCCTTTGTGGGTAACCTGACCTTTCTCTCTGGCTGCCCTCAGTATTTTCTCCTTCATTTCAACCCTAATAAATCTGGCGATTATGTGCCTTGGGGTTGGTCTTCTTGAAGAATATCTTTGTGGTGTTCTCTGTATTACCTGGAGTTGAATATTACCCTGCCTTGCTAGGTTGGGAAAGTTTTCCTGAATGATATCCTGAAGAGTATTTTCCAACTTGGATTCATTCTCTTCGTCACGTTCAGGTACACCTATCAAACGTAAATTAGGTCTTTTCACATAGTCCCATACTTCCTGGAGACTGTGCTCATTCCTTTTTATCCTTTTTTCTCCAATCTTGTCTTCTCGTTTCATTTCACTGAGCTGGTCCTCAACTTCTGATATCCTTTCTTCTGCTTGATCAATTCGACTGTTTAAACTTGTGCATACTTCATGAAGTTCTCGTGTTGTGTTTTTCAGCTCCATCAATTCACTTATATTCCTCTCTAAATTGTCCATTCTCGTTAGCATTTCGTCAAACCTTTGTTCAAGGTTCTTAGTTTCTTTGCATTGGATTAGAACAAGTTCTTTTAATTCACAGAAGTTTCTTATCACTCACCTTTTGAAACCTGCTTCTGATAATGGAACACACTCGTTCTCCATTAAGCCTTGTTCCGTTGCTGATGAGGAACTGCGATCCCCTGTAGAGGGAGAGGCATTCTGATTTTGAGTATTCTCTGCCTTTTTAGGCTGGTTTCTTCCCTTCATTATATATTTATCCCTCTGTCGTCTTTGTAATTACCGACTTTCTAACTAGGTCTCTGAGCGGACGTCCAACTTGTTGATTCCCAGCGCCGAAATCTGAGCAATCCACTGTGCCGGCCAAAACAGCAGTGTTAAGATTGATGGTGCTTTTCTGCCTGGGAATCTCCGGACTCTGCACCAAGAACTGCCACGCTGAGGCGCCAGCAAAACTGCCGCGCCGGCCACAAGAGTCATCCTGGTGACCCATGGGGCTCCTCCGCTGGGAATCTCTTGGTCCGTAAGCAACAAAAATTCGTCTGAAAGTGTGGCGTCCTCTTGTTCTCTGCACTTTCACTGGGAGCTACGATCCCGAGCTGCTAGTGATCAGCCATCTTGGATCTCTCTCTAAAAGAAGTTCTTTAGAGAGAAGGAAAAATGAGGTGGGCATGGTAGCTCATTCCTGCAATCTCAACACTCTGAGAGGCTGAGGTGGGAGGACTGTTTGAGTCCAGGAGTTTGAGACCAACTTGGACAATATCAGAAGACCCAATCTCTAATAAAAATAAAAATAAATTAGCTAGGCATGGTAGTGCTCATCTGCTGTTTCAGCTACTCCAGTAGCTGAGGTGGGAGAATTGCTGGAGCCTGGGATGTTGAGGCTGCAGTGAACTATAACCTTGCCACTGCACCCCAGCCTGAGTGACAGAGTGAGATGCTGTCTCAAAAAAAAAAAAAAAAAAAATCTGGGATTTGAATCAGCCCTCTCCAGCTCCAAACACACTGGGATCCTTGCTGCTAGAGGTTGCTGTTGGTTTCTGCCCATGCTGTGTGTTGGGATCTGCAGCCAACAGGCTCGGGAGCTTAGGAAGGCACCTGGTGGTTTCTTGGTAGGAAAATAGTGTGGATGCCGGACGTGGTGCCTCACGCCTGTAATCCCAGCACTTTGGGAGGCTGAGGCATGTGGATCACCTGAGGTCAGGTGAGGTCAGTAGTAGTCCTAGTTGGTCAGTAGTCCTAGTTACTCAGGAGGCTGAGGCAGAAGAATCACTTGAACCCAGGAGGCAGAGGTTGCAGTGAGCCAAGATTGTGCTTGAGGAAATGCTCAGAGGCACTTCTCTTGTTTGTGAAGCCTGCCAGCATGTGTGTATTGGTCAGCACTGAGATACACGTGATAAATTGTGCAAAATGCCTCAGTACAGCCCAATGGTTTTTTTTTCTGTTTACGATTAACTAGCTTTTGACAGCGAGAGGAAACCCTAAATATTTCCTTTTACTCTCACTAACTCTTTATCTTTTTTTTTTTTTGAGACAGAGTCTCGCTCTGTCGACCAGGCTGGAGTGGCACAATCTCAGCTCACTCCAACCTCCACCTCCTAGGTTCAAGCGATCCTCCTGCCTCAGCCTCCCAAGTAGCTGAGACTACAGGCACACACTGCCACGCCTGGCTAATTTTTGTATTTTTAGTAGAGACGAGGTTTCACCACATTGGCTGGGCTAGTCTTGAACTCCTGACCTCAGGTAATCCACCTGCCTCGGCCTCCCAAAGTGCTAGGGTTACAGGCATGACCCACCACGTCTGGCCTCACAAACCCTTTATCTAATAAAACAAAATTACTGCCAAGAAAAAAAAAAGACAATGTCAGAGTCGATCAAAAACCAAGACCTAACTATATGTTGTATATGAGAAACCCCCTTTAATACAGACACATATAGGTTAAAAGTAAAGGGATAGAGAAAGATATACCCTAATCCAAAAAAGGTGAGAGTAGCTATATTAATTTCAGAAAGAAAGATATTAGAAATAAAGAAGAGCATTGCATAATGATAAAATGGTCAATATACTCCAAGATGACATAAAAATTCTTAATGTAGGCCAGGTATGACGGCTCACACCTGCAATCCCAGCACTTTGGGAGGTCGAGGTAGGTAGATCACTTGAGGTCAGGAGTTCAGGACCAGCCTGGCCAACATGGTGAAACACTGCCTACTAAAAATACAAAACTTAGCCAGGAGTGGTGGTGCGTGCCTGTAATCCCAGCTATTCAGGAGGCTAAGGCATGAGAATCACTTTAACCTGGGAGGTGGAGCTTGAAGTGTGCCAAGATCACGCCACTGCACTCCAGCCTGGGGAACAGAGCAAGACTCCATCTCAAAAAATAAATAAATAAAAATTATCAATGTGTATGTAGCTAACAATGGAGCATCAAAATATGTGAAGCAAAAACTGACAGAACTGCAAGGAGACAGGCAGATGCATCTGCTCTTATATTAATAGTTGGATCCTTTAACACCCCGCTATCAAAAATGGACACATCCAACAGGCAGAAAATCGGTAAAGACATAGCTGAACTCAACAGCACCATCAATCAACTGGATATGATTAACATCTATAGATAAATTCATCCAACAACAACAGATTATACATTGTTCTTAACTCACATGGAACATTTACCAAGATAGACCACATTCTAGGCCATGTAACACACCTTAACAAGTTTAAAAGAAATCATACAATGTCTGCCCTCTAACTGCAATGGAATTAAAGTAGAAATCAGTAACAGAAAGATAGCTGGAAAACATTAAAAGACTTAGAGATTAAATCTCATACTTCTAAATATACATGAAGCAAAAAAGAAATCTCCAGAGAAATTAAAAACTATTTTGAACTAAATGAAAATACGACTTATGAAAATTTGTGGGATGCAGCAAAAACAGTGATTACTGGGAAACTGATAGCAGTGAATGAACATACCAGAAAAGAAAAAAGATCTAAAATCAATAATCTAAGCTTCTACCTTAGAAAACTAGGGGGAAAAAAGAGCAAATTAAATCCAAAGTAAGAAGAAGAAAAGAAATAATAAAAATTAGTGTAGGCCAGGGGTGGTGGCTCACGCCTGTAATCCCAGCACTTTGGGAGACTGAAGCAGGAGGATTGCTTGAAGCCAGGAATTTAAGACCAGCCTGAGCAACAGAGTAACCCCATGCCTCTATAAAAAATAAAAAAATTAGCTCGGTATGGTGGTGCTCAGGAGGCTGAGGAAGGAAGATCACTTGAGCCCGGGAGTTGGAGGCAACAGTGAGTTCTAAGATCACACCACTGCACTCTAGGCCTGGGTAACAAAGTGACACCCTGTCAAATGAATGAATGAACAAAAAAAGAAAAGAAAGAGTCTGGGCAGGATGACTCATGCCTGTATTCCCAGCATTTTGGGAGACCAAGGCAGATGGATCACACGAAGGAGTTTGAGACTAGCCTGGCCAATATGACAAAACCCTGTCTCTACTGAAAATACAAAAATTCTCCAGGTATGGTGGTGCATGTCTGTAATCCCAGCTACTTAGGAGGCTGAGGCATGAGAATCGCTGGAACCCAGGAGGCAGAGGTTGTAGTGAGCCAAGATCGTGCCACTGCACTCCAACCTGGATGACAAGTGAGATGCTTTTCAAAAAAAAAAGGAAGAGAAAAAGAAAGAAAGAAGGAAGGAGGGAAGGAAGAAAGAAAGGAAGGAAGGAAGGAAAGAAAAGCAAGAGAAGGAAAGAAAGAGGATATCAATGAAACTGAAAACAGAAAATCAATAGAGAACACCAAGAAAACCAAAAAGTAGTTATTTGAAAAGATTAATGAAATTGATAAGCCTCTACCTAGGATTAAGGAAAAAAGAGAAGACACAAATTACTAAAATGGAAAATGAAAGAGGAGACATCACTATAGATCCCATGGACATTAAAAGGATAAATATTGTGAACAACTTTATGCCCACGAATGTGAAAACCTAAATGAAATGAACTAATTCCTTGAAAGACATAATCTGCCAAACCTCACACAAGAAAAAATAGACAATCTGAAATTGAATAAATAATTAATAACGTTCCAAAATAGAAAGCACCAGGCCCAGAGATTCACTCATAAATTTTACCAAATATTTGAGGAAGAAATCATACTAATTCTTTTCTTTTTTTCTTTTTTTTTTTTTTACAGTCCAGAGGTCTTTTATTCTTTTTAACACCTATTATGCCATGAATTCATAGGGAATAGGTTCCAGCAGCTCAGGCTCCTTTCCATTGGTTCTCACAAAGTGTGCTTCTCTGGGTGGAGCAGGCTGGCGCTTCAGTTGGACCCAGGTACCTTTCCCTTTGGCTTCTTTCTTTTTCTGATCATTTTCCTTCACACGTTTTAGGAAGCTATCTTGGCTCTTAGAGTGCTTGATGTGCTTAATACGCACATTAATTCTCTTGGCAAGAATCTTGCCCTTAACTTGTTTGTTTACAACAATGCCAACAGCATGCTGGGTAACATTGTAGACTCTTCCAGTTTTGCCATAACATTTGTGGGGCATTCCTTTTTGAACAGTACCCATTCCCTTGATGTCTACAATATCACCTTTCTTATAGATTCGCATATACGTGGCCAAAGGAACAACTCTATGTTTCCTAAAAGGCCTAGAGAACATGTATCAAGGGCCTCTCCTCTTTCCCTTTGTGTTCATCATTTTGGTGAACTACTGGAAGATGGTGGTTCCCATACTAATTCTTTACAATCTCTTCCTGAAGATGAAAATGGAGATAATACTTTCTAACTCATTCCATAAGGCCAGAATTACTCCAATACTAAACTAGACAAAGACATTACAAGAAAACAAAACTATAAACCAGTATCTTTTATGAATACAGATGAAAAATCCTCCCATTAGCTAAATATTAGCAAGTTGAATCCAACAATGTATAAAAAGAATTACACACCATGACCAAGCAGGCTTTATCCCAGGTATGCAAACTGATTCAACATTTGAAAATTGATTGATACAATCCATCACACCAACAGGCTAAAGAAGAAAATTCATATGATCATATCAATATATGCAGAAAACTCATTTGACAAAAATCATGATGTATTTTAAAAAATCATTTATGATTTAAAAAGAAGCCTCTTAGGAAATTATGAATAGAAGGAAACTCCCTCACCTTGATAAAGAACAAAAAATGGAGTTTTGCTCTCATTACCCAGGCTGGAGTGCAATCATGGAATCTCGGCTCACTGCAACCTCTGCCTCCTGGGTTCAAGTGATTCTCCTGCCTCAACCTCCTGAGTAGCTGGTATTACAGATGCTTGTCACCACACTTGGCTAATTTTTTGTATTTTTAGTAGGGACGGGGTTTCACCATGTTGGCCAGATGGGTCGTGAACTCCTGACCTCAGGTGATCCACCTGCCTGGGTCTCCCAAAGTGCTGGGATTTCAGGTGTCAGCCACTGTGCCCAGCCGATAAAGAACATCTTTAAAAAAACCTACAACTAACTTCATACTTAATGTTGAGGGACTCAAAGTCTTCCTGATAAGATCAGGAACAAGGCAAGATGCCTCCATCACCATTGCCTTTCAGTATAATATTGGAATTCCTAGGTAATGCAATGAAAGACAATAGAAGCTATATATTGGGAAGGAAGAAATAAAATTGCCTTTGTTCACAGACGACATGATTTTCTACATACAAAATCCAAAAGAATCAACAACAAAAAACTGGAATAGGCAGTATAGAAAGATTGCAGAATACAAGATTAATGTATAAAAGTCAATCACTTTCCTATATGTCAGCAATGAACAAGTGGAATTTGAAATTCCATTTATTAGCACCCCAAAGTGAAATACTTAGGTATAAATCTAGCAATATACAAGAACCATATGAGGAAAACTGCAAAACTCTGATGAAAGATATCAAAGCCAAATGAAAAGATGTTCTATGTTCATGAACAGGAAGGCTCAATATCATCAAGATGTCAGTTCTTCCCAACTTGATCTATAGATTCAATGTAATCGAAATCAAAACCTCAGCAAATTATCTGTAGATATTGATAAACTGATTCTAAAGTTCATATGGAAAGGCAGAAGACCCAGAATCGCCAACTCAATATTAAAGAAGAAGAAAGTTGGAAGACTGACACTACTTGACTTTAAGACCTACTATAGGCCAGGCATGGTTGCTCACGCCGGTAATCCCAGCACTTTGGGAGGCCGAGGTGGGCAGATCACCTGAGGTCAGGAGTTTGAGACCAGCCGACCAACATGGAGAAAACTCATCTCTACTAAAAATACAAAATTAGCTGGGCGTGGTAGTGCACGCCTGTAATCCCAGCTACTCAGGAGGCTGAAACAGGAGAATCGCTTAAACCCAGGAGGCAGAGGTTGTGATGAGCGAGGATCACACCACTGCACTCCAGCCTGGGTAATAACAGTGAATCTGTTTTTTGTTTTTTTTTTTTTAAAAGAAAGATCTACTATAGGTTGGGTGCAGTGGCTCATGCCTGTAATCTCAGCACTTTGGGAGGCCAAGGCAGGAGGATCACGAGGTCAGGAGATCAAGACCATTTTGGCCAACATGGTGAAACCCCGTCTCTACTAAAATACAAAAACAAAACAAAACAAAAAAACAAAAAAAACACTAGAGAGGTGTAGTCCCAGCTACTCAGGAGGCTGAGGGGAATCACTTGAACCCAGGAGGTGGAGGTTGCAGTGAGCTGAGATTGTGCTACTGCACTCCAGCCTGGTGACAGAGCAAGACTCTCCATCACAAAAAAAAAAAAAAAAAAAGGAAGACCTACTATAGGCGGGGCATAGTGGCTCATACCTGTAATCCCAGCATTATGGGAGGTCAAAGTGGGAGGATCACTTGAGACTAGGAGTTTGAGACCAGCCTGGGGAACATAATGTGACCCTGTCTCTACTAACATCCCCCCTACAAAAAAAAAAGAAAAAAGCCTACTACAAAGCTACAGTAATAAACACAGTGTGGTACTAATAAAAAAAATGGACAAATCAATTACTGCATTTATGTGAATAAACAGAGGGCCCAGAAATAGACCCACATAAATATAGTCATTGATCTTTTACAAAGGAGCAAAGGCAATACAATGAAGCAAAGATAATCTTTTCAACAAATGGTGCTGAAACAACTGGATATCCACATGCAAAAAAATGAATCTAGACACATGCTTTATAGCCTTCACAAAACTTAACTCAAAATGGATCATAGACCTAAATGTAAAATGCAAAACTATAAAACTTTTAGAAGACAATATAGGGGAACACCTAGACCAGGGGCCACACAGCAGGAGGTGAGCAGTGGGCGAGTGAGTAAAACTTCATTTCTATTTACAGCCACTCCCCATTGATTGTATTACAGTCAGGGCTCTGCCTCCTGTCAGATCAATCACAGCATTAGATTCTCAAAGGAGTCCAAACCCTACTGTGAACTGTGTATGTGAGGGATCTAGGTTGCATGTCCCTTATGAGAATCTAATGCCCAATGATCTGTCACTGTCTCCCATCACCTCCAGATAGGACCATCTAGTTGCAGGAAAACCAGCTCTCACTGATTCTACAATATGGTGAGTTATATAATTATTTCACTATATATTACAATTTAATAATAATAGAAATAAAGTACAAAAAAAGTACACAATAAATGTAATGTGCTTGAATCTCCCCTAACCCCAGTTCATAAAAAAATTATCTTCCAGGAAACCAGTCCCTAGTGCCAAAAAGGTAGGGGACCACTGACCTAGATGACTTTGGGTATGGGGATGACCTTTTAGATATAACACCAAAGGCATGATCCATGAACTACGTAATTGATTAGCTGGACTTTGCTAAAATTAAAAACTTCTGCTCTGTGAAAGACAACGTCAAGAGAATGTAAAGACAAGCTACAAATGCAAATCAATAGGAAGGAAAAAAAAAAAAAAAAAGACAAGCTACATAATGGGAGAATATGTTTGTAAAACATACACCTCATAAAGGACTGTTATGCAAAATACACAAAGAACTCTTAAATCTGAACAGTAAGAAAATGAAAAACCTGATTAAAAAATGGGCAACAGACTTTAGTCAGACACCTTACCAAAGAAAAATACAGATGGCAAATAAGCATATGCAAAGGTGCTCAATATCATGCCACCAGGGAAATGAAAATTATTATTATTCTTATTTTTTGAGACAGAGTCTCACTCTGTCACCCAGGATGGAGTGCAGTGGTGTGATCTCAGCTCACTGCAACCTCTGCCTTCCGAGGTCAAGTGATTCTCCTGGCTTTAGCCTCCTGAGTAGCCAGGAATACAGGTGCCTGCCACCACACCCGGCTAATTTTTGTATTTTTAGTACAGACGGGGTTTCACCATGTTGGCCAGGCTGATCTCGAACTCCTGACCTCAGGTGATCTGCCTGCCTCGGCCTCCCAAAGTGCTGGGATTGCAGGTGTGAGCCACCATGCCTGGCAGGGAAATGTACATTAAAACAACAAAATCCCCTACACACCTATTAGAGTGGCCGAAATCCAAAACACTGACAACATTAAATGCTGGTAAGGATGTGGAGCAACAAGAACTCTCATTCATTTCTGGTCGAAATGCAAAATAATACGGCCACTTTGGAAGACAGTTTGACAGTTTCTTACAAAACTAAACGTAGTCTTACCATAATTAAACATAGTATTACCATATGACTCAGGATCACACACTCATCGATGTTTACCCAAATGAACGGAAAACTATGCCCATACAAAAGCCTGCACATGGATATTTATATAGCAGCTTTCTTTCCTCATAATTGCCAAATCTTGGAAGCAATAAAGATGTCCTTCAGCAGGTGAATGGATAGATTGTACATCCAGACAATGGAATATTACTCAGCACTAAAAAGAAATAAGGTATTAAGCCATGAAAAGATAAATAGGAAACTTAAATGCCTATTACTAAATGAAAACTAGTATGATATGGCCTTATATTGTATGATTCCAACTAAACGACATTCTGAAGACGGCAAAACTACAGAGACAGTAAAAAGATCAGTGCTCGGCCAGGCGCGGTGGCTCACGCCTGTAATCCCAGCACTTTGGGAGGCCGAGGTGGGTGGATCACAAGGTCAAGAGATCAAGACCATCCTGGTCAACATGGTGAAACCCCATCTTTACTAAAAATACAAAAAATTAGCTGGGCATGGTAGCATGTGCCTGTAATCCCAGCTACTCAGGAGGCTGAGGCAGGAGAATTGCCTGAACCCAGGAGGCGGAGGTTGCGGTGAGCCGAGATCGCGCCATTGCACTCCAGCCTGGGTAACAAGAGCGAAACTCCGTCTCAAAAAAAAAAAAAAAAGATCAGTGCTTGCCAGGGGTCAGTGGGAAGTGACGGATAAACAGGCAGAGCACAAAGGATGTTTAGGGCAGTGAAACTCTTCTGTATGATACTACAATGGTGGATACACGTCATTTTATATAGTGATTGATTGATTGACTGATTTGACAGGTGCTCACTCTGTTGCCCAGGCTGATGTACAGTGGCACAATCATGGCTCACTGCAGCCTTGACCTCCCGGGCTCAAGCAATCTTCCCACCTCAGGCTCCTAAATAGCTGGGACTATAGGTGCACACTACCATTCCTGGTTAATTTTTTGTTTTTGTTTTTGTAGAGACAGGGTCTTACTATGTTGCCTAGGCTGGTCTTGAACTCCTGGGCTCCAGCAATCCTCCTGCCTCGGCTTCCCAAAGTGCTGAGACTACAGGTATGAACCACTGTGTCTAGCCTCATTACGTATTTGTTAACATCTACAGAATGTGCAATACCAAGAAGTGAATCCTAATACAAAGTATGGACTTAGGTGATATGTCAATGCAGGTTCATCGAATGTAACAAAAGTACCATTGTGGTTCAGTATGTTGATAGTGGGGGAGGCTAGTGGGTGTTGGGACAGGAGGTATATAAGAACTGTCTGCACTTTTCACTCAATTTTGCTGTGAATCTAATACTGCTCTAAAAAAATGGTTTCTTAATTTAAAAAAAAGCAAAGGAAGAACATAAATGAAAAAAGACTGAAAACCCCACTAAGTAATTGTGAATAGCTTCTTGCATATGCATTCTTATAGAGTGCTCAGAAAACAAGCTCCAAGTAGAGTACCCATTGTTTCTTCTTCTTTTTTTTTTTTTTTTTTTTTGATACGGAATCTTGCTCTGTCACCAGGCTGGAGTGCAGTGGCACAATCTCGGCTCACTGCAACCTCCGCTTCCCAGGTTCAAGTGATTCTCCTGCCTCACCTACCGAGTAGCTGGGACTACAGGCATGTGCCATCATGCCCAGCTAATTTTTGTATTCTTAGTAGAGACAGGGTTTCACCATGTTGGTCATGATGGACTTGATCTCCTGACCTCACGATCCGCCTGCCTCAGCCTCCCAAAGTGCTGGGATTATAAGTGTGAGCCACCACATTCGGCTCATTGCTTATTATTCTAATGTTAAGACAGAAAACCAAAGCGTAGTACAAAGTCCAGCTTCCAAGCAGGAACTGTTGTCTCCTTGACGGAGCTCCAATCCAATTATGCCCTAGCCACTGATTTTTCTATCACCACCTCCCCTTTGTTTCAGAGACAGTATCCACAACCTTCTGTTCATGCGGTGGAGGAAGAAATTGCTTCCCAGAAAGGCTTAGCCCACTGCATTCTACTAGATAAAGGAAAAACAAAAAGCCATTCCACTGTGACAAGCCGATTACTGTCTATGGAGAACCAAAATGCCTCCCTTAGGACTAAGGGGAATAGCCAACAAGGTACAATATGTTAAAATCTTTAACCATTACTCTGCCAAGAGCTGTTATGTATGTGAATACAATCTTCTCATCTGGGCAGTCAAATATGCATAACTGAAAGTACAAGCCTCCGTAAGGCCCTGTCTAGTTATAATTTCAAAATGCATAGAAAGTGAAAGAAGGCTGAAATAGTTTCCCCCTTCCACTACTGCAATTATCTAGGTAAAGCCTAGAAGGAAAGAACAGGAAAGACTGAATAGGGAATAGCTAAAGTGTTGAATATAATACAGTATTTTATAAAATGTACACAGATATCTAGACCCCTGAAAATTTTAGAGTAACTACTTTTATTGTTCCCTCATAATATGTACAGCCTAAGGAGACTACAGTCTCCCTCTTAGTCCTAAAAAATACCTGAAACTGAAGTAAAATGACAAATGTCTGAAGTTATGAACATAATAAAAAAAATTAATGTGCATAGATTGCTATTATGGAAAAAAAAAAAGATGTTCCCCAAAGTGACAGATGTCTATGATACTATTTACCCATTCTGGTATTATACAAACTCCAGGTATATACTACAACTGAGATCTTTAAAACTATCTGAACACCTCTTTTCACTTGATTCAAATAACTATGCCAATGAAAGATTTGTTATTGTCAGTGAGCTTGAGAACAGAGACATAAAATGGAGGTAATCAAAGCTTAGCATTAAAATGTAGTTTTCATACACCCTATTAAACTGTCACTGTCTCTCTGATAACCTCTCAGTAGCCAAGCTTCTAGCTCTGTTCTATAGGCTGCTTCCCTGAACCACTTTTTCTTTTCTTTTACTTTTTTATAGGAACTCCTGGTATCACACACACAACACATATACACACACAGGCACACATATGCACGCTCACACACAACTAATCGGTCTATCAGAGGCACCCAGCAAAATAAACAAATGACATCTATGGACACCA
The DNA here is from genome assembly GCF_030222135.1 of Aotus nancymaae. NCBI lineage: Eukaryota > Metazoa > Chordata > Mammalia > Primates > Aotidae > Aotus > Aotus nancymaae. Next base: position 37,369,970 of record NW_026988428.1, read on the forward strand.
AGAATGATCATTTTGGTCAGTTACAACCTTACCCAGTGAGCCATTCTCAGTTCTGAAGCCAAGAACTTGACTTTGTGGTCAGAGGTGGAAAAGACAAGACTCTAGTCAGATACTTCCTGCAGTTGAAGGCACAGTTAATTTCACATGATTCACAGATAAATAGTGAATCATTATCAGAATCAAGAAGGAAAATGTGCCAGGTTCAGTGGCTCACACTTGTAATCCCAGCACTTTGGGAGGCCAAGGCAGGCGGATCACTTGAGGTGAAGAGTTTGAGACCAGCCTGGCCAGCATGGTGAAACCCTGTCTCTACTGAAAATAAAAAATTAGCTGGGTGTGGTGGTGCACGGCTGTAGTCCCAGCTACTTGGGAGGCTGAGGAGGAGAATCACTTGAACCTGGAAGGTGAAGGTTATAGTGAGCAAGGTTTGCACTACTGCGGTCCAGCCTGGGCAACAGAGTGAGACTCCGCCTCAAAAAAAAAAGGAAAATGTGGCTCATGCCTGTAATCCCAGCACTTTGGGAGGCTGGGGTGGGTGGATCATTTGAGGTCAGGAGTTGGAGACCAGCCTGGCCAATATGGCAAAACCCCCTCTCTACCAAAATAATACTATTAGATTTTCTGGTCTCTTTTGATCCTCTGTATACACGTCTACATATTTTTATCACTTAAATTATTTAATGTAAATATTTCCACTAATCTACATAGCCATATATTTTCACTTCTGATGATAAATTGTAAATGAAATGTCTATTGCATTAACATAACACAGTTTCTAAGGGAAAAGGAAAAAGCAGATACCTAGAGGTGCTATGAAGTCAAAGAAAGACAGGATGTGGGACCTGAGTGCGGGATTGTATTATTCAACAGGTAAGATCTTCTATGTAGCCATATGCCAAAAATGTCAGAGAATAAGCAAGTTAGCAATCACTGAGCAGATCATACATCTCACTATCCTGTTGTTCTAATCATACCCTAATTACGCCTTAGTCATATTTCCTCTTACCAATAAGTACGGCAGCCACCAGAACAAAAGCCCCAATTACTATATGGCACTAGTCAAAGCAAGATACCCATCCTTTGTATGTGGGAGCTTATGGGCATAAAACTAAGGCAAGAAAGAAGGAAATATGGATCAGAAAGTAACCTAGCCTAGAATGCACAAAGATGACAACCACAATGCTCTGGGCCTATTACTAGAGGTTGCTGAAGCCACGAAGGTCCCAGTTTTCTAGTTCTGTCTACATTTCTGATTGGGCAAAAATTAATTTTCTTTCCTCTTTAGAGTCATGCCCTTGCTGCAAAATGATGGTGGTTTACCTCAGAGAGTAGACACATTTCAGCAGCATTACCAGGCAAACAAAAAACACTGTACATCAAGGCTGAGGCAGCTGCAGAAAGATTTCTTCATTTTCGTAAGAATTTATATATATATATATATATATATATATATATATATATATATATATATATTTCCCCCCCCCCCCACAGGCAGAGCTCAGCTACAGATTTAGCTTAGCTCTCTTTGGTATGACAGCTAGATATATAGATCAGTAACAAACTATATCAAATACTTAGTTGACTGATTTGGACCATTATCCAAAAAAAAAATTACTCATTTTTTTCTAGGCTAGATGAGCATACTGAAATATAATAAGGAAGTAATTTAACAGAGTAGTTAAGAGTGCTGGTCTGGAGTCTAACCATCTGGGTTTGTGTTACAACTCCATCACAAAATACTGAGTAACTCTGTACAAGTCAGTTCTCTGAGCCTTAGTTTTCTCCTTGGTAATTCTCCCTCAGAGGTTGCTAGGATTAAATAAAACATCCCTGTAAAGTACTTTGGCATAGTACATGATAAAAGCTCAGTGAGCTATAATTATTGTTGCTGTTGCTGCTGTTTTATCAATAAAATCAAACAATTTTCATTGTATTTTATTCTCTCCCTTCCCTGTATGCTTTCTGGATGGAAAGATCATTTTCCCATACCTAATATAAACATATTTCCTCTAAATTGTGTATGTATGTATGCATACATTACCTGTTAATATGCACTAACTGATGTTAACCCTGACCATCATGCTAAGAACCTTCCCTAGGCTAATGTTCACTTTACCACAGAGTCAGTTCAGTCTGACAAGTTAAGAAAGTAACTGATCCAAGACTAGCATATTCTCATATTTAGTCAAATATAGAGGGTAAAGAGACATTATCTCTATGAAAAAAAAAGATACTACTCCATATCAAGAAGCTAGAATTCTAAGCAGACAGGAAGCATGAGTCCTAGAACTAAAGAAATCAGTACTTCTCCTTCCCCCATATTTTATCAATCGAAATTTTCCAGAGCGGGTAAAGGAGGAAATGGTTCTTTCTTTCCAAATTAAGTTGGTTCCAGTGTTTATCTGGGCTATTCTTAACATTTATACTTCTCAAGTAGCTTCATTTTTTATTTTTATTTTTATTTTTTGGTAGTGTCAGGGTCTCGCTTTGTTACCCAGGTTCATCTTGAACCCCTGGCTTCAAGCAACCCTCCTGCCTTGGCCTCCCAAGGTGCTGGGATTACAGGCATGAGCTTCTAGTAAAAGAAGCTGAGATAGCCCAAAATAAAATGCAAAAGTAAATCTATGTATCCTGTACATCTTCATAAACTTCAGTATCTTCTTTGCTAAGGGACCATTCTACCTATGCCAGTCTACATCTGTGATCCCCTAACCCCAAATAAAAACATCCATTTCTTTATGTAGCAATATCACAGTTGTCATTAAATCAATTCATACTGAAGTGTGAATGATAGCCCCCATAGAGTTCTCCATAGTTTTCCAAGAACTTCGTAATTTATATGAATCTTTAATTAGTGTAGAAGTACAAAAGTTTATTTCTGGATGGGGAATCTTTGCACTGATCTTCATTCATATATAAAGCTGCCCATGGGAAGAAGGGAGAGAAGGAGACGTTATTGTACTTAACCTAATCAAAGGAAAAAGAATCAAATGCTCTACTTCCTTTTGCTCAACCCGAATACCTTGATTCCCCAGATACAGCCCATTCAGTGTGCATCTTGTTCTTGCTCCTAATACCTAGAATCAATAAAATGTCACTAGGCAAGTTAATTCCTATAACATCAGAGAGACTCCCAGCAGAGAAGAAGAAAGGCTGGCCACCTACATCTCCCTGGATAAATGCTTGGAGTTTTAGACAGAACTTGGAGCTGTGGAACCTCCTACATCTAATTTTCTCTCCCTTTTTTTCCTAACAATTTCTAGTTACATGCTTATCTACTCACAATTTTAAAAAATTAGAGGGCTATATGATTCCTACTACATGACATTCTAGAAAAAGTGAAACTACAGAGATAGTAAAAAGATCAGTGATTACCAGGGGTTCAGGAGGGTGGGATGAATAGGTGGAGCACAAAAGATTTTTATGGCAGTGAGACTATTCCATATGGTATTATTATAGTAGATACACATGTGATACACATATGGTATATATATATGTGATACACATATAGTAGATACACTTGTGAAACCCCACAGAATGTACAGGCAGTGAACACTAATGAAAACTATGGCCTTTAGCTAATAATAATGTATCAATGTTGGCTCAACAACTGTAAAAAATATAGCACACTGATAAAAGATGTTAACAATAGGCCGGGCGTGGTGGCTCACGCCTGTAATCCCAGCACTTTGGGAGGCCAAGGTGGGTGGATCACGGGGTCAAGAGATCGAGACCATTCTGGTCAACATGGTGAAACCCCATCTCTACTAAAAATACAAAAAATTAGCTGGGGCATGGTGGCGCTTGCCTGTAATCCCAGCTACTCAGGAGGCTGAGGCAGGAGAATTGCCTGAATCTAGGAGGCGGAGGTTGCGGTGAGCCGAGATTGCGCCACTGCACTCCAGCCTGGGTACGAAGAGCGAAACTCCGTCTCAAAAAAAAAAAAAAAAAGATGTTAACAATAAACGAAACTGTGGGTGGGGGTGGAGTGAGGAGGTATATAGGAACTCTCTGTACTCTCCACTGAATTTTTTCTATACACTTACCACTGCCCTAAAAAATAAAGTCTATTAATTATTTTTAATAGAGGAAACACTGATTAATAATCCCCGCCAGGTACAAAGGCTAATAAGAGCCAAGATAAGCTGTATAAAAAGGATGTAAAAATGTAAAAAATTAAGACTGCAGGGCTTGATCTCAAACAGTAACTAAAGACAGGAAAGAAGCCTGAGGAAGTGAAGGAAGGAAAGACAACCACACAGTGGCATTTTATAGTGACTGGTGTGCAAACAACTAAAATAAATTTATTTCCCTCAGAGAAAGAGAACAGAAGCCAAGACACTTATAAGGGACACTGAATTTCTCAGCAGAAAAATCACCCCCATTAAGCCTCTGGCATACTTACGAGTATCACCCTGATTGCCTCTCCCTGTGGCTACGGAATCAGAGCTTGTCATTGTAACCAAGTCAGCAACCTGTGCTGGTGCCAATCTTTATAGTGGATTGAGCTATTTTTCAGGAAAAGCAAGGGATAATTGCCCAGTATCAAAAGAAGATCTGACCCTTGGGAGGAGAAAGGAGGTGTTCTTTTTGCCACAGGATGGTTCTCTCTGGAATAACATAAATGGCTCTTTGAGAGACCATGTCTTTGATAAGCAGCGCTGCAACTCTGACAGCCAATCTGCTGAATGCCGAACAGAGCACTCAGCTTTCTACAATGACTCAAAGGACACGGCAAGGCTGCAGATTTATTCTGCTGACTTTCCCTGCACAGCCACTCAAGTTTTTCAAAGACAAAAAGGAAGAACTCTTGCCTTTCAATCCAGGGAATTGCAAATTCCACTGGGATTTAAAGACAGAGCTATGTTTGCTCAAAATTTGACATCACTGATGTGAACAAGATTTAAAAGCTTGGAATTATGGCTGACAATTTTAGCAGTTAGAGCAGAAGTTGGTTCAGCACTTCAATCTGCCCGCAGAATCAGCAGCCACACAAGGGCACATGGTGTGCCAGACTGGGAATGAGCTAATTTCACAAAATTCATTCTCATTCTCTTTGTACTTTCACAGACAATTGCAAATAGTCCAGATTCTTACCAAAGCACAAACACAAAGGTAGCATATTTCACTGCACAAAGAAATTTCAAAGTAAAAACACAAAGGCACTGTTACAAAGAGATAAACCTCAAATCTTCCATCTTTTCTCCATGATGCTTTCCTTCTTGAAATCCTATTTTTAACATGATAATTTTGTGAGAGAAAACTTTAAAAAGCAACATATCCCTACAATAAACTATTAAAAGCATTTCTTCTTCACAACTTGTATGTCAATTCTTCAAGATGAAATTTTGAAACGGCAAAGGATTCTACACATTCTACCTCAAAAGAAAGAGCCATGTGCTATAATTTAAATGACAAGCTCTCTGTGGTTAAATAGATTAAACCCTCAACAGACAAAAAGAAAATTAGGCTTGAGAGTTAAGATACCCAATTTCTGTTTAAAACATTTTTTGTTATCTTATGATTAAGCAAACAAACAACCAAAAACCTCCTCAAATTTAGGGGTAATCAGTTCTATTGTGATTTTTAAAAATATGTATTATTGTACTAAGCACATTAATACAATAGGTACTGAAGCAAGGGGATTAGCAAAACAGCACAGAAAATCATAAGCAGAAAACCAGAATAAAAGTTTTCCCCAAACAAAATACATAATCTTTTCACAAAAATTAATGGAAAGAGGACAAAAATAAAGATGTTTTGCTTTATAAATAATATTGGCAAACACTATACTGTATGTATTCAGTTTTTAGACATAATCAAAGGCCTGACATTTAACCAAATGTCAAATAGCACTGTCACTCTTTCAGAAAGGTTTATCATTTGGTGATAAAGACTCTATTCAGATCAACTCTCAATGTGACTGTACTCCATAATTTTCTTAAAATATTATAAAGTCCAATTTAGAAGGGACTTTGGGTGAGGTGCAGTTGCTAACAACTGTAATCCCAACTATTTGGGAGCCTTAGGTGAGAGGATTGCTTTAGGCTAGGAGTTTGAGATCAGCCTGGACAGCACAGCAAGACCATGTCTTTAAAAATAAAAACATAAAATTAGCCAAGCATGGTGGTGTGCACCTGTAGTCCCAGCTACTTAGGAGGCTGAAGCAGGAGGACTGCCTGAGCCCAGGAGTAGGAGGCTTCAGTGAGTTATGATTGTACTATACTCCAGCCTGGGTGACGAACAAGACCTTATCTCTAAAAAGATAAATAAATAAAAGTGGTATTGTGTTTAAGTCACTGGCATATAGTTAAAAAGCTTAAGTTTGCCCAGTCACAACCCTTTGAGCAGAATGTTGAAATTGTTTTTCTCTTCAGAAAAATCTTCCAGAGAGCATCTCTTGTACCTTGTTCATAATGTACAATTTATTGGCATTTCTTTTCCTTTCTAAATGGCCAGGAGGGAAGAAGAGATCCACAGCCACTGTATGTGGTTAGTAATGGCGCTTTTACTTGTCATTGTACAAAGCCTGTTAAATATTTACAACACAGACAGCAATATCTAGTCCTAAACACCCAGTTGTGAGTTTGAATTTTTTTAGAAATAAATCTATGACAAGTTTTCCCCAGCAAAATGCCAGACGACTTTACTAACAGCTTCAAGAGACCCAGCGGGTCCAAAGGAGCAGTTATAGGCCATCTGGTGATTACTTATTATTATTTATACAGCACTGTAGATGTACACACAGATGTGTTATGAATCCACATACAGAGAGGCCCTAACAAGGGCTTCAGACAGAATGTGACTGCTGAGCAAGTCAATCTGCATTAAAGAAATACACTAACCAGAGAGAGGGAGTATGCTGGCTGCTTTTTAATCTGCTGCATTTGCTGGACGACTGTTCGATAAAAGAATGAAGAATTCTATACAATGACAATATTTTGTAAGTCAACAACCTAGCTATATGCTATATGTAGTTTTGCCAGGGTGGCAAAAGAAGGATAAATGAAAGGCTCTCAGATTCAGAAGGCACTTTGTAAACTCAGCAGTCTGTAAAAGAAGGGAGTAGGAAAGAGGCCTCTTAACTTAGGAAGAACTTAGCTACAAAGACAGGATTTTATTTTTTTTCTAACAGAAATACTCTGAGAACAGTGTCTGAGCTCCCATTTCAAATACTAACTTATATCTAAGAAAAACAAGAGTAAATAACTGAAAAATGTCACCTTAATTTATAATGGGTATATTGCCAATTAGATTCATACAGCCTTTTTTGGGAGGGGCAGACCGGAGCAAGGATGCTTTTAATCTACTGAGCTCTAGTAAACATACATGTATTTGTTTAAATATAACATGAAAAACAAAAATAACCAACTATATGTTTCTAAGGGCAAGTGTCAAGAGTATTAGATATGACATTAAGAAACCTGAGTTTAATTACATCTCTACATTTTAAAAATCCCAGTCCCAGGCCAGGTGCAGTGGCTCACACCTGTAATCAAAGCACTCTGGGAGGCCAAGGTGGGTGGATCACCTGAGGTCAGGAATTTCAGACCAGCCTGGCCAACATGGCAACACCCCCTTTCTACTAAAAAATACAAAAATTAGCTGGGCACGGTGGTGGGCACTTGTAGTCCCAGCTACTGGAGAGACTGAGGCAAGAGAATCACTTGAACCTGGGAGGTGGAGGTTGCAATGAGCCAAGATCGCACCACTGTGCTCCAGCCTGGGCAACAGAGCAAGACTCCATCTCAAAAAAAAAAAAAAAAAAGAAATCCAGTCCCAATTTTGTCTATACGATGCATAAGAGTGGTCTACTTCCACCACAGGTTACTGAAGCATCCAGAGAGTGAACTGAAAGTTATTACAAAGTCAACACATTACAAAAAGTAAGGTTAGCATTTGGCCTAATTTGTGTATAATGCCATGTATTTTCAGCTGCCTGACAGCATGCAGGCACTCTTACCAGATGGGAACTAGATGAATTATTGAATGAAATATGAATTATTAAATAAAAATTAGAATTTTAAAAAACTCTTGGCAGAAGATGGGGAAAAAAGGCTTATTTGTTTGCCTGAAATTGCTTTCACCTGTCGAAACATGTAAACATGGCATATACTACCACAAATGGCATTTACCTACCAGAGCCATTGCTTCTACTTGTAATTCTGCAATTCAAGATGCTTCCCTAACATAAAGAATCAGTAATCACCACCAACTCATTCTTTCCTGCTTTTCTTTTGTGCTTATGCAAGGTAATAGGGAAACTCTCCAAAGGGATAGAATTAAAGATCCAGAGTCCCACAGTACCAGTATGGCCCATTTAATGGGAGGGCTGGGATAACAGGAATAATCTCTATAGATTTGTGTTATATAGGCAATAAAACATATACCTTTGCAGCATGCCAGCCTTTAACCAATCATAGGAGCTATTTGTTGCCTCATATATTACAGAGCAATAGAGATTTAAGGGATAATGTTCATGGAGGCAGAGGATATGAAGCAATAAACAGCTTTGGAGGTTGGTTAAATGCCAAGTGAAGCCAGGACTACAACACTATAAACATTATTCCTATTATATGACAAGATAAGGAAGTACAAGAAGCTGCCCTCAATCCCATCGCAACTAGGCTCCATCACTATTGTTGGCCTTAGAAAGGAAAAGCAGGCCCCAGAGGTCTATGAGTTAGTTACATGTTTCCTGTCTCAGAAAGATATGAAGAGAATTTCAACCTGTACCTAAATGTCCTCTGGGAAAAGAAAAGAAGATCTGATAGTAGGTATTTTCAAGGAAAAAAAGAGTAATAGCCCCTCAGGGTCACACTGGACAGAGAAATAATCAAAGGATTTTTCCTTAAAAGGACAGAGGTAGGCTGGGCGTAGTGGCTCACGTCTGTAATTGCAGCACTTTGGGAGGCCAAGACCAGCCTGGCCAACATGGTCAAACCCCTTCTCTACTAAAAATACAAAAAAAATTAGCCAGGTGTGGTGGCGCCTGTAATCCCAGCTACTAGGGAGGCTGAGGCAGGAGAACTGCTAGAACCCAGGAGGCAGAGGTTGCGGTGAGGCAGAGTGCTAGAGTGCGAGATCGCACCACTGCACTCTAGCTTCAGTGATAAGAGCGAAACTCCTCTCAAAAAAAAATAAAAAATAAAAAAAAGGACAGGTGATAGAGAATATAGTTATGACATAAACCTTTCTCACTGGCTAAGAGCAGGATGATACTAACTCTCCATAAGTAATATCTCCTCAGAGGAAATGTGTTCCTGTTCTTAAGGAAATTGACATTCTAAGAAATAAGCTGATTATGACCAGCTTCTATTCAAACACTTGATTATGGTAACCAGAAGGACTACTTAAATTGCATAATTCATACTGCAAACCTGTGTCATGTACCTGAGAGGGAGGCATAGGAATAAAGAATTTGTTGATCCCCGAAATAAAAAACTGGGCATAAAGCATTCTAAAGGTAAGTTACCTAAGTGCATCCACATGAAATAACATCCAAAATTCAAGATTAGTGACAGAGACATAGTATGTATTCCTGCTTCCACATACAATGGAACAACTTTATAATCCATATTCAAGTAAAAGTGTCCTCCAAAAGTATTAAAAACTTATGACTTCCTATTAACAGATTCAGTACCAAACTATATTTCTATTATTTTAACAACAATACAAAGCTGTTTTATAGTCACAATGTCTTTAAATAGATGCTATCTTATAAACATTTCAAAAAACCATACAACTCAGATTCAACCAGTCCTCTGCCAAGAGGGTATCTGGGGCACTGTTGCCTTAACAACACTAACCCCATTCTCAGGAGGCAGCTCTATTAACTACTCCTGCTACCACATTCCACGGAGAGGTATTAGCAGGGATATTGCTTTCCCTGAGTTCCTCTTCATAAGGTTGATGAGGCCTTAAGAGAAACAAAAAAATCTCAACAGGAGAATAGGATTAACATGGCTAAAAACCCCTATCACCTGTCTTTTCCGGTAAGAATGCAGACAGCACAACCTTCAGCAGCTTTTTTTTTTGAGTACATGCAGCATATTTAGAACTCAGCTGTGTCACATCAGACTTACTGTTGGGAAGTGAATCATGAACAGAATCCAAAAATAACAGCCATTAAAGACCTAGCAACCAAAACATGTTTACGTATCCATTGAAAGCCTAGTGGTTTTGATTATATAGTGAAGAGCATAATCCACTAGTCTATTTTAGGTGAATTTTCCTTTCACTTTCCCTTAATATTAAGGCATAGGATGATTTCTGACTTTAGGAATGTATAGGGTAAAGTCTGGGCAATGAACAGATATTGAAATAATGCAAGATTCCTATAGTTTTGTTTGTTTTTTAAGAAACAGTATCCTGAATTATAATTGTTTTCATTCCTACTTCCTCTACCTGGTAGAAACCACTGCTTTTTGAGACTTCTATGGTAGCAAGTTCTAAACCATGTCTTGCAAAAATTATCTTGGTCCTTATTACCCATCCTGGGACTTATATAGCCTTTTTATTATTCTACCATTTCTGGAAGAAAGAACTTGAATCAATCACAAATGGATTATAAATAGCTTGAAAGGCTCAAGGTGGCTCCAGAATGAAACCATTCTCAAGGGATATTAAGGAAGTTGGATGACAGGCCAAAGGTAGTTCACTTTACCAAATTTATCTTCTCTGCCAGATTTTCACTATTTCATATCACATAAAGCAATCACAGTAAATCTTTCAGAGATCCCAATCTAGAGCTATTTGTTACCAGATAGTGGGAGAAACTTGGAAGAGACTAAATATAACTAAAGAACTATAATCTCACCTGACTATAAAGATCTGACTTGCAAAGGAGGTAAAGGGATGAATCATACTACCTTCAAAGCCTTAAGTTGTACTTTTGTATCCTTTTTCTATGAAACAAGTACCTTGAATCCAAAAGAAGAAGGTAGCAATGTTCCACACTCACCTTCCTACTGAGGGGAAAAAAGCTTTTAGAACCTAAGTCAGAGGTTATAATGAATCCTAATAATCAAAATACCAATGAGTAATTCAGAAACAGGAGGGAGATGTGGGGGAAGGAAATGGCTTCTGGTAAATGGAACCCAACCTTACCAAAAGGAACCAAAGTCAAAAGTCCCTACTATTTTCCTAACTCCAGTCCAAAACAGAGCAAAACAAAAACAAATTTCATAAATCCTAAAAAAAAAAAAATTTCATAAATCTGTGACATTTCACAAATTTCAGTGGATACTACTCTTTTCTGATGAGACAGCTTGAAGAGATGTTTGTATCTTTCTTCCTCAGAGAGCTTAAGAGACGCTTTTCTTGTGTATTCCTTATTTTTACCATCTATTTCTACTTCTTTGCAAAGTCCTTGTCGGTGGTTTTAAGCATATAACATATAAGGGGAGTTCAGGAGTTGAGTAGCTTAAATAATAAGTGAAGAAAAATAATGGTAAGTATGAGAAAAATAAATCTTTTCACCAAAAATGCATATTTTTCAAGTAAAAGTGTAAAAGCAAGAAGTAAAAAAGGTACCAGGTATTGGTTGTAAGCATCAGAGTAAATAGTATTATCTGATTCACATGTAAAAATTTGGAGAGATCATTTTTTAAAAAATTTATTTATTTATTTTTTTATTTTTTTGAGACGGAGTTTCGCTCTTGTTGCCCAGGCTGGAGTGCAATGGTGCGATCTCGGCTCACCGCAATCTTCGCCTCCTGGGTTCAGGCAATTCTCCTGCCTCAGCCTCCTGAGTAGCTGGGATTACAGGCACGCACCACCGTGCCCAGCTAATTTTTTGTATTTTTAGTAGAGACGAGGTTTCACCATGTTGACCAGGATGGTCTCGATCTCTTGACCTCGTGATCCACCCGCCTCGGCCTCCCAAAGTGCTGGGATTACAGGCGTGAGCCACCACGCCCGGCAAAAAAATTTATTTATTTTGAGACAGTATCTTGCCCTGTTGCCCAGGCTGGAGTGCAGTGGCATGATCATGGCTCACTGCAGCCTCAAACACCTGGACTCATGTGATCCTTCTGCATCAGCCTTCCAAGTAGCTGGGACTACAGGAATGTGCCAACATGCCTGGTTAATTTTTAATTTTTTTTTTTTATTATTTGCAGAGACAGGGTCTTGCTATGTTGTCCAGGCTGGTCTCAAACTCCTGAGCTCAAGCAATTGCCCTGCCTTGGACACTGAAAGTGCTGGAATTACAGGCATGAGCTACCACGCCGGGCTAGGAGAGATCATTTTTAGAAATGTATTTTAATAAAGCTGTCTGAAAAGTGAAACAAATGTATTCTATTTTCCCAACTGGCTTTTATGGAAAATATTTATATATATCCACATATATATGGAGATATATATATATATTTTAAAAAATGGGGAAACATGCAGTTAATAATAAAGTTGAAAACTTTGACATGAAAGGAAATCTGCTGAGTCAGGGAGGCCCGTTAGTCTTTCCCAAGGTATTGCTGCAAAAGCTCACTGCTAAAGCCATTGGGAAAAAAAAAAAAAATTAAAAAATTAAAAAGAAAGGAAATTCACCCTAGGATGCCAAATACCGCAGAATACAATGCCTTTATTGGTCTTTTTTGAAAATTTTAGCATTTACTGGAATTTGGAGTCTTCCTTTTGTTCATTCCTTGTCACCATCCCCATTTTATCTACCTCTCAAATTCATAGGAATCTCTGAAATTTAGCTCTTCTTTTTGTCCAGATATTTACAATGTTTAACATAACTAGTCTGTAATTTCATATACCGCCAGTGTCAGCGGACAGTCACATGACATATTCCTAAGTGAACAGAAACTCAACCCTTTAAGTTCTATAAAATGAATTAATGAAGCCAAATAAAACTTCCTTTTTATTCCTTTCTTCATCCTTTGTGGAACATGGCAATAGAGGAAGGTCTAGGAAGAACAGTTAAGAAGATGCAAAATGAAAAAAAGGCAATTTCAACAAAATTACTTTATTAAAAAGGCATATGATGAAAAATGACATACGATATACACATATGAATGTAATTATGTGACAGCTGACACACAGAACAATGCATTTATAGCATTACACAGAGAAAATGTTTTTATAATGCTGTGAGATCTCAAGTTCTATATTGGATTTGTCTTTCCTAGATAGATATCTGCCGTAGCTGCTAACAATGATTTTCTGGATCAACAGTCAAAAGAAACTTTTTTTTTCTTTATTTACAAAATTCAAATAGATTCTGGCAAACTGGGGTTCACAATGAATGTGTACATTCTCAGCTGGCTCTCCAAATATGTTAAACAGACTTTTACATCCATGCAGGTTGAAGAGAAAACACTTTTTTTTTTTGAGACGGAGTTTCACTCTTGTCATCCAGGCTGGAGTGCAGTGGCACAATCTTGGCTCACTACAACCTCCACCTCCTGGGTTCAAGCGATTCTCCTGCCTCAGCCTTCTGAGTAGTTGGGATTATAGGAATGTGCCACCACGCCTGACTAATTTTGTATTTTTAGTAGGGATGGGGTTTTGGCCAGTCTGGTCTCGACCTCCCGACCTCAGGTAATCTGCCTGTCTCGGCCTCCCAAAGTTCTGGGATTGCAGGCGTGATCCACTGCACCGCGCCTGAAGAGAAAACATTTCTAAACTTGCTTTGTATTTAGATGGATAGCTTTAGAAAGGAGGAGAGAGCAACATGTATTCTTCCACACTGTGTGGTGGGAAACAAACACCAGTAGAATAACAATATGGAAGAGAGCAAGGCAGATTTCATTACAGTAGAGTGCCTACACTTCCTCATAACTTGGATTTACACACTGCAAATCCTCTGATCTGATTACCTCCAGTGATCACGTAAAATACCGGCTTTAAACTCTTTGCCTTAGTGATAAAACAGCCACTTTGATTCACAACGAGACATTCACAATAAAGTATATTGTAAACGTACCTGTCCACAGCCCGGGGCATTACACACAAACGGTCTGTCGTCTCCCATATTTCATATAGCAGAGCGGAGCTGAGGAGGGGGAGGTGGGGGAAAAAGTTATGTTAAATATGCTGGAGGAAAAAAAAAGTGCTTCAAAAATATCAACCCTAGAAACAGGTGTTCCACGAATGCCATCTATCAAAGTTGTAAATACAGGCTACTTTGGGGAGACCCATTAGACAAGTGACATATGATCTACTGTGCCTCAATTGAATCTTTTAATTAGAAAGATTGAGATCTAAATAGTCGGGGAATTTCAAACCTTTGCTAGATTTTCCCTCTTTCTACCACAGTATATAACACATTTCTCCAATCTGCTGAATTACAACTAGTGCAGTTCCCTATGTCAATAAATTCACTGAACGCTCGATGCGGAAGCCATATTTCTGAACTAGAGAAGACCAAAATTTGTCATTTAATTAATTAAGGGATTATAGGAGGGGTGCTCCATTTTACAGGGCCATAATCTGGCTCCCTGGTGTATAAACTACGAGACTGTTGGCAAGGGCTGTTTATCCCATATTATTGCCAAAGAAAACAAAGCACCCATCCTATTGGGCTACACGGGAAATGGTTTTCATTAATAAAAAAATAAAAATAAAAACCAGCAGCCTCTTCCTCCCCCCACCAATCGTCTGTGGCAAATGGAGAAATATCGATGCCCTTCCCCCCTCTGATTCTATTTATGGCTAGATTTTTAAAAGCAGCAATAAAACAAATGTCGACTCTTTGGGGGTTTGCTGGGCGAATATGTTCCGGCTGTTTGTGCTGCTCTCGGCCAGTGTTCTTGGGTTGCTCTGCTGCAGCCAACAGATGTGTGCTGCTGCAGGGGATAAAAGAAATGGCACTAAAAGGCATCACCATCCATCCCTTCTATTTCTCTGAAGACTTTAACAGGGTTTATACTGTTTTTTAAATTATTGAAGCTAAACTCTCAAAGTGTTTATTGAAATTCTTTGTTGAAGAACAGTAATTCCAATCTGAATGTGTGGGAGAAATTTCTCATATCCCAACTAGGAATAAAAATAGAAGTGGAGATGGATAAAGATTAGAAATGCAAATCATGGTAAAAACAATTCTTAAAAAATAAACAGTATTTTGCAAAGGTGGAAGAGAAAAATGGAGTGGGGGATAAAAATAGTCTTATAAACTCCTAAATGACATTTTCAAACATCCTTCCATAAAAGAGAAAGGTATACAAAAGAATATGAACGAGGGAAGATGAGAGAGGAACTACAATTTGAATATGCCTGGAAATGACTTCAGAACTGCAACCAAATTTCAAATTTTTATCTTGGAAATAAATTGAAATGTCAGGACAATCTGTCAGGCTCACGTTGAAATAAAATGTTAACATGCTAGACTGAATCTGGTAATCGGAAAACCATGCTTAAAACTCAGAGGGTAGCTAGGTAACATCTCTCCTACTCTCTTAGGACGCACTCTGGGGTGAGAAACCAGTATTTCTGGTTGTCTAATCAGTAATTCCACAACTAATTGGTGTTTAAAATTGTGGGGTTCCCCATAAAATTGAAGGGGCTTCTTGGTCATCTTTCAGTTTGATAGAAACATGGTCTAACTAGGAAGGAAACTGACGCTACAGCACTGCTGTAATGGAACAGAGCCTGTACGTACATACGTGTACACAGATTTATATCACATTTAGCCAGGATAAATTGCTTCAATAAATTCTGTTCCTAGGAGAGGCCAGCTCAAGCTGATGATTGGGTACTGGGAAATGAGAGCTTCATTCTTCTTCAAACAGCCCCAGGATGAGGGGATTTTCTGGTTTGTTTGTTTGTTTTAAATACATGACGATTTTTTAGCACTTTCTGGAACTAAAACATGGTACAAAAAATAAATGCAAGTAAACAAAAGTAAATAAATGCAAAGACCAGGACCATTATGGCTGAAAACTTAGAGCATATCTGGAAAGCAATTTATCTCTGGAAAATTTCCTAACTCCTGTGCTAGAGATAATTTCACTACATGTCCCAGAATCTGCTTTCCTAACATAATCACAAAATGAAAATTTTATTTCAAAAAGGTCTTATATATTTTCAACCAGGAAGTAAACTACAAGGGCTAGAGGAGACATAACACAAGGATCAGGCAGGATTCCTTACTTTTATCTTGGTTCTATTATTTGATGCTAAATTTTCTCATTTTTCTACCTATTTAGAGGAGGGAAAGAGTTCTGGCTGAGAAGTGGGACGGTATTGGCATAGGAAGTGGTGAAATAAATTCTGGAATGGTTTTCCTCAAACCACAAAATTCAAAATGTAACTTGGCTTTACATAATCACATCACAATATATGGCTTCCAAATTTTATTTAGTGGCACACTTACTAGGAAATAGAGATGAAAAATCATGACTTTCTGAAAGAAAAAAAAAAGCAAAACCAAAAAAATTTTGGAGGAAAAAAGCATTAAAACCTAACAGAAGTATTTTCATTGCTCTTAAATATTCAACTGACAGCCACTAACTAGGATTTCCTGCGTCCTCCTAAATTTGCTGGCCTTTGTTTTACCATTTTCACCAAAGGGAGATCACAATGAGAGGAAGAAAGCTCTCTTCTTAAACACCCACAATTATTCTTAAATCATTCCTCAGTCTCTTGCCTCTTGTCATTTCCATTATTCTTTTTAAAAAATTGTTTCACACTGAAGTGATTTTTAAAATTTAAATATTTAATAAAAATAAGAATGATCTGTCTCCCCATTTAAAAAAAATTCAGCTAACATTTTTTTTTTTTAAATTACTCCTTCACTCCTAGTCTGCTACATGAATTGCTATATATAAAGAAGGCCATTTTGCTTATTTCTATCTGACACTTAAAACAAATTTCTAATTATCAGTGAAGTCTCACTGATGCTGTCTCAAAAACAAAAAGCAACACATTTCTGTAGTGTAAACAGACTAAGACATAAGGTGAAATCTTGAAAACCAAAGCTGCCACTCACTAGAATTTAACTCACAGCTCATTTGTAACTATACTGCTTGACAAACAGATCATGTGTCTGGGCAAGGCACTCACAATGTGTCATCTCCTTCCCAACCTATTCTTCAGGATGAAACATAAGCATTTTACAGAACTAAACAATAAATGACAGAAGAGGGATACACCCATTAAGAAGACTGCCAAGGGGAAGTGGGATGCTTTCAGCAAAGACTTAGAACAGGAAGACAAAGATGCAAAAAAAGGCTGTCCTAGAGGCCAACATCTGCAGAAAAGGCTCATATACTCAGTCACTAGAATTTTTTAAATGATTTTAAAAAATTAGTATTTACTCAAAAGAGAAAGTAATCTAAACGCTGGGAGAGAACTGAAGAAAACCCAAAGTTCAGAGGATGATTTTTAATAACTGAGATAATTTCATAAAATCTGTTAGTTTTGTTAGAGAAAGAGGCAGATCCTAAAATGGTCATTGTGCAAGAAAACAGATTCTCTCTTTATGTATATGTACATGTCTATCTACATCTGTATCTTTTAATAGACTAAGCATGGAGTCTATCACTGAGGACTACAAAGTAAATTCTCTAAACCTGGTGTGATATTACCATTATAATATAATAAGAAAAAATAATGCAGATACAGTGGGATGTGATCATTTCTCTAGCACCCAACTGATGTTAATAAGATGGCCCAACTCTAAGCAAGGAATAAAAGCCACATACAAGCACATCCAGGGGCCTATTGTCAGATTCCTAATGACAAACAACAGATACTGCTAGGTACAAAAAAACTAGAAGGATAACGCACTGTAAGTATCAAAGAGTCATAAAAACCTGGAAGACGTTAAGACTATCATTCATTCATTCAGAACCACTAATAAGGAACTATCAAGTGCTAGGCAAAGTGGATACAAAAATAAAAAGACAATAGGCCTTTACACAAAAATAATTTTTTACTCATCTGTCATAAAAGAAACCAACATCATTAAGAATGATGGCTTAATTTACAAGTTCAATTAGTCAGAGGTTGATCAGTATGCATATCATTTAGATTCTACTGTATACAGTCATTTACCAAATTATTTTGTTAGTAACTCCAGATTATAAAAAAGAGGAGTTGGCCAGGTGCAGTGGCTCACACCTGCAATCCTAGCACTTTGGGAGGCTGAGGCAGGTGGATCACTTGAGGTCAGGAATTTGAGACCACCCTGGCCAACATGGTGAAACCCTGTCTTTACTAAAAATACAAAATTAGCCGGGCGTGGTGTGCATCCAGCTACTCTAAGCAGGAGGTGGAGGTTGCAGTGAGCCGAGATCACGCCACTGCACTCCAGCCTGGGCAACAGAGGGAGACTGTCTCCAAAAAAAAAAGGGAGGAATTAACAGTCTTGGTAAAAGATTTACGAAGGAAGAAGTTTGAAATTAATAATCATAATTTGCTTTTTGGATTATACACATTTAGTTAGTTTTAAAATTCATTAATTCACCAAATATTTTACTCAGTATCTGTGTACAGCCCCATATGCCCTAGGCCCAAGTAATTCAAGAGTAAAGGAGATGGATAAGATTTCTGCCCTCATAGAGTTTACTTACATTCTACAAGGAAGAAACGAACAATAAGCAAGTAAGCAAAATAATTTCAGATTAACAGCAGATAACTGCTATTAAAGGAAAATGAAAGGCTGATGTGTGAGTGACTGGGTGAGGGCTATTTTAGTTTCCTGACTAAAAAGGGAATGGCTGTATTATCTGTAATCAAAAGGGGAATGGAGTAGAATATAGAGATCTAGGTTAAAACTGCAGGAAGCCTTTCTTCTCATAACATAGTAGATATTCAATAAATATTTATTGATTTAATATTTAATAAATATTTAAAGTCTATATTCAAGTTTGCACTTAACTTCAGGTTTCTGCAGAAAGCTGCTGGATTCACAAAATATTCGCTATGCAAGTATTTACGTATTTAAGGCTACACATATTTTAAATCCATATTTATGACTATGTTGTGTCTAAGGCACTTTATATGATCACAGCCAACTAAGTCTATGCTTTTATCACCCAAATAACATGAAGCTCTGTAGTTTTTGGTGACTGCTAAAAATGGGGAGGAGGGAGTAATTTGTCAAATTAACCCTTAATCAAACCTTAAAAACAAAACCTCACCTACAGCTGTTAAGACATATATTTAAGGCCAGGTGTGGTGGCTCATGCCTGTAATCCCAGCACTTTGGGAGGCCAAGCTGGATCAGCTGAGGTCAGGAGTTTAAGACCAGCCTGACCAACACGGAGAAACACCATCTCTACTAAAAACAGAAAATTAGCCAGGCATGGTGGCACATGTAATCCCAGATATTCAGGAGGCTGAGACAGGAGAATCGCTTGAACCCAGGAGGCAGAGGTTGTGGTGAGCCAAGATGGCACCATTGCACTCCAGCCTGGGCAACTCTCAAAAAAAAAAAAAAAGACATATATTCAAGTACAAGAGCATGCCAATAGCGTGTTCAGCAGAAAGGGCAGTTTTATATAGTACTTTTGGGAGTACACAGCTGGACAGTCTTTCTGGAAGTCAATTTGGCAACATTTACATTAAATGTCTTAAAATGTTTTATACCTTTTGAACAATTCATTCTTCTTTCAGACTCTCTAAGATAAAACCAGACATGTGGACCATTTTTGCATTAAAGTGTTTATCACAGTCATTTTTATGACCAAAAAAGGACAAGAAGTAAACATTTAAGAATGGATAAATATAAATTAAGGTACTGCCTTATAATAAACTATATTTAAGTTATAAAGAATAACATTTTGGGTCAGGTGCGGTGGCTCACACCTGTAATCCCAGCACTTTGGGAGGCTGAGGCAGGCGGATCACCTGAGGTTAGGAGTTCAAGATCAGCCTGACCAACATGGTGGAAACCCCGTCTCTACTAAAAACACAAAAATTAACGAGGCATGGTGGCACATGCCTGTAATCCCAGCTACTCAGGAGGCTGAGGCAGGAGAATCACTTGAACCCAGGAGGTGGAGGTGGAGGTTGTGGTTAGCCAAGATCACGCTATTGGACTCCATCCTGGGTAACAAGAGAGAAATTCTGTCTCCAAAAAAAAAAAAAAGAACATTTTGAAAATGATTTAAAAACATGAGAAAATGCTATGCATTAAATGGAAAAAAACCCATAATATAAAATTGTACATGCACCATAATTCTAAATCTATAAAAAAGCAAATGAAATAATAAGCATAGAAAAAATAAGAAAATTAACATCAAAATGTTAATAATGGTTATTTCTGGATAATGACAAGGTCATGAGTTCAAAGCCAGCCTGGGCAATATAAGAACCTGTCATTCATTAAAAAAAAAAAAAAAAAAAAATTAAAGGGCCGGGCGCGGTGGCTCACGCCTGTAATCCCAGCACTTTGGGAGGCCGAGGCAGGTGGATCACGAGGTCAAGAGATCGAGACCATCCTGGTCAAAATGGTGAAACCCCATCTCTACTAAACATACAAAAAAATTAGCCGAGCATGGTGGCGCGTGCCTGTAATCCCAGCTACTCGGGAGGCTGAGGCAGGAGAATTGCCTGAACCCAGGAGGCAGAGGTTGCGGTGAGCTGAGATCGTGCCATTGCACTCCAGCCTGGATAACAAGAGCGAAACTCCGTCTCAAAAACAAACAAACAAACAAAAAAAAATTAAAAACAAAATTATAAAATTATAAACCACTTCATATAGAAAACAAACATGGTAGAAACTTAAACTTATATCAGCACACAAGGTAAAACAGGCAATTCAAAATAGCTCCTCCTTTTGTTACCTTCCAGGACCCATTTTTGGAATCCCATAAATGCTCCCTCACAACAATTATGCTTATATTAAACAATTAGAAATTGCCCCAGCCACATATCACAAAGGGCATATAGAGTTGAAACCAAGTTTAGCAGGTAGTGAATACCTTTCAGCTCAGTACAAATAAACTGAAAAACTTAGGCACCCAAACAGAGCTCTATGGGTTCCATTTCTTTATGACAATAAAAAGACATATGCAAACAGCTCTCTTCTAAGCACACAACTTTGGTTACCACGTTTCAGACTCTAAAATAATTTAGCTGCTATTAAGCAAAGAGTACAAACACAAGCTCTTTGCCACAGCGGTCTCAACATTTTATATTCTCCGTAGGATACTCAGTGCTGCTCTGATTTGCTAGCAAACTGACTTAAGATTCAAGTTAACACATGAACTGTGAGACTATAATGCAGGTTATGGGAACCCCAGAAAACAAAGTAGACTACTCAAGTTTTACTAGGCAGATTATTTAGGTATTAAAATTTCTGTTCCTAGGCCAGGCGCCATGGCTCACACCCATAATCCCAAGCCTCCCAGGTTCAAGCGATTCTCCTGCCTCAGCCTCCTGAGCAGCTGGGATTACAGGCATGCACCACTACATCTAGCTAATTTTGTACTTTCAGTAGAAACAGGGTTTCTCTTCGTTGGTCAGGCTGGTCCTGAACTCCCAAACTCGGCTGATCCGCCTGCCTTGGCCTCCCAAAGTGCTGGGATTACAGGCATGAGCCGCCGCGTCCAGCCACAAGACCCTGTTTCTTTTTTTCTTTTCTTTTCTTTTTTCTTTCTTTTTTTTTTGAGACAGGAGTTTCGCTCTTGTCATCCAGGCCAGAGTGCAATGGCGCGATCTCGGCTCACTGCAACCTCCGCCTCCTGGGTTCAGGCAATTCTCCTGCCTCAGCCTCCTGAGTAGCTGGGATTACAGGCACGAGTCACCATGCCCAGCTAATTTTTTGTATTTTTAGTAGAGACGGGGTTTCACCATGTTGACCAGGATGGTCTCGATCTCTTGACCTCGTGATCAACCCGCCTCAGCCTCCCAAAGTGCTGGGATTACAGGTGTGAGCCACCACGCCCGGCCCAAGACCCTGTTTCTAAAAAAAAAAAAAAATTAGCCATGCATAGTGGTGCGTGCCTGTAGTCCCTGCTACTTCAGAGCTCAGGAGATTGAGATGGGAGGATCCCTTGAGCCCAGGAATTCAAGGTTGTAGTGAACTATGATCACACCACTGCACTCCAGCCTGGGACTATGTCTCAAAAAAAAGAAAAAGAAGTTCACCAATTCTGGATTAATTTTCCATTGAATTATTTAGCATAACAACAGCTTAGCATATATTATCTCATTATAAGTAAATTAAATGTTCCAAAAGGATATTTAGAAAGCATATATGTAACCCTCTATAATCTTAAACTAATTAGCCTTATTGTTTTAAATCTTATGCTTTCTTTTTTTAGGCAGGGTCTTGCTCTGTTGCCCAGGCTGGAGTGCAGTGATGTGATCTCAGATCACTGCAACTTTTGCCTCCTGGGTTCAAGAGATTCTCATGCCTCAGTCTCCTGAGTAGCTGGGACTACAGGCACGAGCCACCATGCCCAGGTAATTTTTGTATTTTTAGTAGAGATGGGGTTTCGCCCCGTTAGCCAGGCTGGTTTTGAACTCCTGACCTCAAGTGATCTGCCCGCCTCGGCCTCCCAAAGTGCTGGGTTTACAGGTGTGAGCCACCATGCCTGGCCTTAAGCCTTATTGTTTTATATCAATGTTTCTTAAAGCACTTGCTAAGAGACTGGAAAACTGAGGCAGAGAGTTACAAAAAAATATATAGGGAAAAAAAAATCAAGGGGTTAAGGTTGGTCTGATCCTAGTTACCTGTTCTCATACATTCCAAACAAGATACAAAAATGGGCCAGGTGCAGTGGCTCACACCTATAATCCCAGCACTTTGGGAGGCCGAGGCAGGGGGATCACTTGACGTCAGAAGTTGGAGACCAGTCCAGCTAACATGGTCAAACCCCATCTCTACTAAAAATACAAAAATTAGCTGGGTGTCATGGCGGGGGCCTGTAATCCCAGCTACTTGGGAGGCTCAGGTGGGAGAATCTCTTGAACCCAGAAGGCAGAGTTTGCAGTGAGCCGAGATCATGCCACTGCACTCCAGCCTCGGCAACAGAGTGAGACTCCGTCTCAAAAAAAAAAAAAAAAAGAAAGATACAAGAATGGAGACCACATCTTTTTATTATCCCTGAAAGTTGTCTAGTTACAACTGAATCATGTTTTACCAACACTTCAGAACATAACAGGTACTGTTATATATGCTAAATATATATAAACATGTTACATATGCTCATTATGTAAATGAATGTCCTGAAACATGAATTTGAGGGGCTACATGTTCTGGGGTATCATTTTATTTAGGAAAATTAAGTGACTTTCCCAGTTTGGTTTTTTGGTGGGTTTTTTTGTTTTGAGACGAGGTTTCATTGTTACCCAGGCTGGAGTACAGTGGCATGATCACAGTTCACTGCAGCCTCAACTTCCTGGGCTCTGCTGGGCGTGGTGGCTCACGCCTGTAATCCAAGTACTTTGGAGGCCAAGGTGGGCAGATCACCTGAGGTTGGGAGTTCAAGACCATCCTGACCAACATGGTGAAATACCGTCTTTAAAAACAACAACAACAACAACAACAAACTTCCTGGGCTCAGGCGATCCTCCTGCCTTGGCCTCCCAAAGTGCTGGGATTGCAGGGGTGAGCCATCATGCCCAGCTAATACTCATATTTTTAACATTAAGCATATTTTATTATAATTATTTTAAAATTCATAATCCTTTTATAGCATATACCAAGAGTTAGCAAACTTCAACTGATGGGCCACAAGCTAAGAAGAGGTTTTACATTTTTACATTTTTCTTTTTCTTTTCTTTTCTTTTCTTTTTTTTTTTTTGGGACAGAGTCTCACTCTGTTGTTGCCCAGGCTGGAGTACAGTGGCGTGATCTTAGCTCACTGCAACCCTCTGCCTCCCGGGTTCAAGCGATTATTACTCCTTAGCCTCCCAAGTAACTGGGACTACAGGCGTGTGCCACCACGTCCAGGTAATTTTTTTGATTTTTAGTAGAGACAAGTTTTCACTGTGTTGGCCAGGTTGGTTTCAAACTCCTGGCCTCAAGTGATCTGCCCACCTCAGCTTCCCAAAGTGCTGGGATTACAGGTATGGGCCACCATGTCCCGCCAGTTTTTACATTTTTCAATGGTTGAAAAAAAATCAGAAAGAATATATTGTGACAAGTGAAAATTATAGGAAAACAGCTACATTTCTTTTCTTTTTTATTTTTTTTGAGAAGGAGTCTCACTCTGTCACCCAGGCTGGAGTGCAGTGGCACCATCTTGGCTCACTGCAACCTCTGCCTCCTAGGTTCCAGCGATTCTCCCATCTTAGCCTCCCGACCAGCTGGGGCTACAGGCATGCACCACCACACCCAGCTAATTTTTCTATTTTTAGTAGAGATGGGGTTTCACCATAGTGGCCAGGCTGGTCTCGAACTCCTGACCTCAAGCAATCCTCCGTCCTCAGCCTCTCAAGTGCTGGAATTACAGGCGTGAGCCACTGTGCCTGACAGCTGGATTTTTCTTTTCTTTTCTTTTTTAAGACAGAGTCTCACTCTGCTGCCAGGCTGGAGTGCAGTGGTGCGATCTCAGCTCATTGCAACCTCCACCTCTTGGGTTCAAGTGATTCTCCTGTCTCAGTCTCCTGAGTAGCTGGGACTACAGGCGTGCGCCACAACGCCTGGCTAATTTTTATATTTTTGGTAGAGATGGAGTTTCAACATGTTGGCCAGGATGGTCTTGATCTCCTGACCTCGTGATCCACCTACCTCAGCCGCTCAAATTACAGGCGTGAGCCACTGTGCCTGATAGCTGCATTTTTCAAGGTTGGCACTATAAGACAATAGTTCTCAAAGTGGGCTCCAGGGATCCCTACAGATCTTTCAAGGGATTCAGGAAGGTTAAAATCATTTGTAAGTAAAAGATCTATTTAAAGAGCTAGCTAGGCTGGGCACAGTGGCTGGTTGGGTACAGGCATGAGATTACTCATGCCTGTAATCTCAGCACTTTGGGAAGCTGAGGTAGACAGATCACCTGCAGCCAGGAGTTCAGGACCATCTGGGCCATAATTGTGAAACCCTGTCTCTACTAAATCTACAAAAATTAGCAGGGCATAGTGGCTGTTTGTCCTGAGCCAATGCATTTTAATGTAACAGTACGAAAAAGTTCACAGATGTGGTTTCAAATTCTATACCACAGCCAACCTTTATGAAACTAACCCTTTTCAGATTTTGGTGTAATACCAAAGAAGACTATATACAATTACCCGAAAATAATCTTTTCTTTTCCCATTACATAATTTTCTTCATATACTTAAACCAAAATGACATATCTTAACAGATTGAATGCAGAAGCAGATATGAGAATCCAGCTGTTTCCTGTTTAGCCAGACATTAAAGAGATTTGAAGTTCTTTCCCCAAATTCTTTTTAAAACTATAGATATATTTATTTATGTTAACATGATATAGATTTGTTCTTATTTTAAAATAAATAAATATTTTTAAAATTTATCTCTTAATTGCTAATATACTAAATATCAACAGATATAATCCAGATAAACAAATGCTCTTTGGAGTCCTCAATACATTTTTTTTTTTTTTTTGGAGACAGGGTCTCACTCTGTTGCCCAAACTGGAGTGCAGCACACAATCTCAGCTCACCGCTGCCTCCCTGGCTTAGGTGATCCTCCTACCTATGCCTCCTGAGTAGCTGGGACTACAGGAGTGCACCAACAAGGTCAGCTAATTTTTAAAATTTTTGTAGACACACAGTCTCACTATATTACCTAGGCTAGTCTCAAACTCCTGGACTCAAGCAACCCTCCCACCCCCACCTAAGCCCCCAAAAGTGCTGGGATTACAGGTCTGAACCACTGTGCCTGGCCCTCAATAATTTTTAAGAGTATTATGGGGTGAGTTCTGAGATCAAAAAGTTTGAGATCCACTGCTTTAAGAAATACACAAACAGTAGAGGGCCCTAGTTTGATCAAACAAAGGCTGAAATTAATTTCTGGATTTCAAGCTCAGACACGCAGAAACAGGTTTCAAAGAGAGGAGCCAGCTTAAATGGACCAAATAGTTCTGCAGCAAATGACTGAAAACAGATGAGGGTGAGAATTAGGCTGAATCACAAGTTAGGCAACATATGGCCAAAGCTTAGAACCTATCTGGAAGCAGCTTTATACAGGCAACTACTTGAAGTTTTTTTTAACGCTCTCTAGGCTTTCAGAGGATTCAAGGACTATTTTGGGCTATTCCCCAGAAAGATTAATAAAGCAAAAAAAAAAAAAAAGCAACAACTTGCTAAACTGACAGCAGGAAGCAAAGTTAGAAATAACTAGAGAACATTGTATTTATCTATGTTTGGCCTCAATGTGCATTTTAGAAGTTGAAAAACCCCTGGAAACGGATAGGATGCTGAACAAAAAACAAACAAAAAATTTTGTTTTTTTCCGTTCATTTTCAGATTAAGTATGATCCTCAAAACAATAAGCCAAAAGTTATCAACCCCAAAACACCGATTTTTTAAAATTATCTTCTAATTTAAAGGACCAATTAAAAATCTTAAATAGGCTACAAACAACAAAAATCCTGACAGACTTTAATATTAAAATATAAGATTGGTTCTGAGTAGGAAATAGCTGCACTATCCCACAATGACAATCATTGAGACACTTAGAAGTTCTCAGGAAAAAATATTTATTTCCAGCTGGGTGTGGTGGCTCACATCTGTAATCCCAGCACTTTGAGAGGCCGAGATGGGCAGATCACTTGAGGTCAGGAGTTCGAGACCAGCCTAGTCAACATGGAGAAACCCCATCTCGACTTAAAAAAAATACAAAAAAATTAGCCAAGTGTTGTGGTGGTCACCTGTGATCCCAGTTACTTAGGAGGCTGAGGCCAGAGAATTGCTTAAACCCAGGAGTTGGAGGTTGCAGTGAGCTGAGATCGTGCCATTACACTCCGGCCTGGGTGACAGGGTGGGACTCCGTCTCAAAAACAAAACAAAAAAAAACATGTATTTCCTAAGTCTGTCCACATATTTGCAACAGTGATCTATTTGGGGGTATTCCAATGCTCACCGATTCACTCTCACCAGCCCCAAACATGTATGCAAACTACTGCTTGACCAAAACTTTAAAAAATAAGTTAAAGAAAATATTGCTAGCCGGGCTCCGTCTACTACAGCAAAAGGAAGCAATCTACCAAATCAGGAGAAAACAGTAAGCAATTCCACTCAAAGGAAGCAAGTTGCATTTTGTGAGAAGGTGGGGCTGTAGCAAAACACTGTTACTACAGATGTCCATGCCATAAGCTCATGAAATAACTTTCTAAGCTAAATCCTGGCTCCTGTTAGTTTGGTTCTGGGTTCTTCTGAGCCAGGATCTCACTCTGTCACCCAGGCTAGAGTGCAGTGGTGAGATCTCAGCTCACTGAAACCTCCACCTCCCAGGCTCAAGTAATCCTCCCACCTTGGGCTCCCAAGTAGCTGGGACTACAGGTGT
This sequence comes from Aotus nancymaae, assembly GCF_030222135.1. Taxonomy (NCBI): domain Eukaryota; kingdom Metazoa; phylum Chordata; class Mammalia; order Primates; family Aotidae; genus Aotus; species Aotus nancymaae. The sequence continues at coordinate 37,397,340 of NW_026988428.1, forward strand.
GCACCACCAAGCCCAGCTAATTTTAAATTTTTTGTAGAGACGGGGTCTCACTGTGTTGCTCAGGCTCGTCTCGAACTCCAAGCAATCTGCCCATCTCAGCCTCCCAAAGTGTTGAGATTACATGTGTGGGCCACTTCACCCAACCTACACTTTCATAAATAGACTTTCATGATATTTATTAAGAAGAGACGCAGTATTGAACCAAAAAAGAGAAACTTTATGCACATTCTGGTTTCAAATGTAGGGGAACATCAAGGATTAAAATTGCCAAAAGATGAGAAAAAGTATGGCCAGGCACAGAGGCTCACACCTGTAATCCCAGCAGTTTGGGAGGCTAAGCCGGGCGGATTGCCTGAGCTCAGGAGTTCAAGACCAGCCTGGGCAACACAGCGAAACTCCATCTCTACTAAAATACAAAAAATTGGCCAGGAGTGGTGGTGCGTGCCTGTAATCTCAGCTATTCAGGAGGCTGAGGCAGGAGAATCGCTTGAAACTGGGAGGCGGAGATTATAGTGAGCTAAGATTGTGCTACTGTATTCCAAGCCTGGGCAACAGAGTGAGAAAAAGCTAAGCTAACAACCTGAAATCAAGAGTCTGCAATGACTTTTGCTGCAAACTTACGTGTTCTTTCCTTCTTTGAGACAGGGTATCACTCTGTTGCCCAGCCTGGCGTCCAGTGGTGCGATCTCGGCTTGCTGCAACCTCTGCTTCCTGGGCTGAAGCAATCCTCCACTTCAGCCTCCCAAGTAGCTGGGGCTACAGATATGTGTTACCACAGTCGGCCAATTTTTGTAATTTTTGTAGAGACAGTGTTTCATTGCCCAGGCTGGCCTGGGCCCAAGCCTCCCAAAGTGCTAGGACAACAGGTGTGAGCTACTGTGTCTGGCCAACGCTTACGTATTCTTATGTCCTTAAAACTACTATACTAGGCCAGGCGCAGTGGCTCACACCTGTAATCCCAACACTTTGAGAGGTCAAGGTGGGTGGATCATTTCAGGTCAGGAGTTCGAGATCAGCCTGGCCAACATGGTTGAAACCCCATCTATACTAAAAACACAAAAATTAGCCAGGCATGGTGGCAGGCACCTGTAATCCCAGCTACTTGGGAGGCTGAGGCAGAAGAATTGCTTGTAACCAGGAGGCAGAGGGTGCAGTGAGCTGAGATCGTGCCACTGCACTCCAGCCTGGGTGACAGAGCAAGACCATGTCTCAAAAAAACATTTTTTTAAATTAAAAAAAAAAGAGCGAGAGATTACTATACTAACTTACCTTTGCTTTGGTTGGGAACCTTAAATGTTTGCCTACAAAGTTTTAAAAGCTTATCTTTTTATACAAGTTTATCTTTTCATACAACCTTTCCTGAATTGTAACATTCATCCTTCATTTCCAAGGATACAGCAAATACTTTCAAAATTGAATTGAATTTTGCTCCATTGTATACAGGCAGTCAGTACATTATACAGAAGACCAAAAAAAAAAAAACAAAACAAAGTTTTTAAACAAAAGGACAAAGGAGAAAGGAAGGAAACAAAATACTATGATTTAACAGGAACAAAACCCAACATTCTTTCAACACAAAGTGTCCACCAGGGAAATGTCGAAGAGAAAATGTCATGATAAAATATTTTTAAGATATAAAATGATCCCAATGCAAAATATTTGTTGTTGTTGATTTTTGTTTTGTTTTTAGCTCAAAGGAGTTATTATTTCTGGTCATTTATGCTCCTTACTTGTGTTTATCCATTCCCACTGGGTTAATAGAAACATTTCAATTTTATTTTCTTTACAGTCTATTTTTCTTCCTGATTCTTCAAGAGTAAGTTCCTTGATCTTAATTTCTATTTATGAATGTCTGGCCTGAAAAGGACCTTGAGGGGTCATCAAGTCCATCCTTCTGCTTTCCAGGAGAAATCATAACTAATACTATCAGATAGATGAGAAGGTATCAAAAGAAAATGCATTGTTTCCCTGACTAGTAGCATGCTAATTTAACGTGCACATTTATTTACAATTTGCAACTTTTTAAAAATGAAAGTAAAAACTAAAATGCCAAAAGAGGAAGGTACTTTAAAAATGCATTTATCAGCTAAAATTGCTCAAACATAAATTCAACTGTCAGGTCTAAAATTAACAAGCAGGAAACTTATTGGCTGCCAATGTAAAGTCTTTAATCCCTAGAGATGTCTTCTGAAGTTCTATTTCATTTGTAGCACCCTTCACCTACAGCACATAGGCTGGTAAACTTAGACCATCCTTGCCAATAAACTACAATTACAAATGACAATTGTGCGTGCGTGTGTGTGTGTGTTTGTGTGTTTACAGTTGGTATAGGGTTATATTCCAAACAGAAAATGAAAAGTTAGGGCCAGATGCAGTGGTTCTCACCTGTAATCCCAGCACTTTGGAAGGCCAAGGCAGGTGGATTGCCTGAGTTGCATGAGCTCAGGAGTTTGAGACCACCCTGGGCAACATGGTGAAACCCCACCTCTACTAAAACACATAAAGATAGCTGGGAGTGGTGGTGGGAGCCTGTAGTCCCAGCTACTCAGGAGGCTGAGGCATAAGAATTGCTTGATCCTGGGAGGTGGAGGTTGCAGTGAGCCAAGATTGCACCACTGCACTCCAGCCTGGGTGACACAGCAAGATTCTGTCTCCGAAAGAAAAAAAAAAAGGAAATGAAAAGTTACATCTAAATTGGAGATGTCAATATTATAGGAAAACTACAATACAATTGTTCTTTGGAGAGTAGTTTAACTTTTTCATTTCTAAGTTAAAATGTCCAGGGAATAAAATTTCCTTCTAAGAGTTTCCAGGACATGTGCAGTAGCTCATGCCTGTAATCCTAACACTTCAGGAAGCCAAGGCGGGCGCATCACTTGAGGCCAGGAGTTTGAGACCACCCTGTAACATGGTGAAACTGCGTCTCTACTAAAAATACAAAAATTAGCTGGACATGGTTGGCATATGCCTGTAGTCCCAGCTACTCGAGAGGCTGAGGCAGAGAAGTGTTTGAACCTGGGAGGCAGAGGTTGCAGAGAGCTGAGACTGTGCCACTGCACTGCAGCCTGGGAGACAGAGCAAGACTCCATCTCAAAGAAAAAAAAAAAAAAAAAAAAATTTCCAAAACAAGCTGGCACAGTGTCTCAGCCTGTAATCCCAGCACTCTGGGAGGCCAAAGCAGACAGACCACCTGAGCTGAGTTCAAGACTAGCCTAGGCAACGTGAGAAACCTGTCTCTACAAAAAATACAAAAATTAAACAGGCACAGTAGTGTGCACCTGTAGTCCTAGCTACTTAGGAGGCTGAGGCAGGAGAATCGCTTGAGCCCAGGCCAAGAATGCAGTGAGCCAAGATGGTGCCACTGCACTCCAGCCTGGGAGACAGAGGGAAACCCTGTCTCAAAATAAAGAAAGTTTCTGAAACAGAATTTCATCTAATGTCAAAAAATCTGGCCAGGCATAGTAGCTCACACTTGTAATCTCAGCACTTTGGGAGGCTTAAGGCAAGAGAATTGCTTGAGCCTAGGTGTTCGAGACCACCCTAGGAAACATGATGAGACCTCCACAAAAAATAAACAAAATTAGCCAGGCATGGTGGCATGAGCCTCTAGTCCCAGCTACTCAGGAGGCTGAGGCAGGAGGATTGCTTGAGCCTGGGAGATTGAGGCTGCAGTATGAGCCAAGATTGTGCCACTGTGTTCCAGTCTGGGCAACAGAGGAAGACCCTGTCTCAAAAAAAACCAACCATGGCTGGACACAGTGGCTCACGCCCGTAATCCCAGCACTTTGGGAGGCCGAGCTGGGTGGGTCACTTAAGGTCAACGTGGTGAAACCCTACCTCTATTAAAAAAAATACAAAAATTAGCCAAGTGTGGTGGCATATGCCTGTAATCCCAGCTACTTGGGAGGCTAAGGCCAGAGAATTGCTTAAACCTGGAGGACAGAGGTTGCAGTGTGCATGCCACTGCACTCCAGCCTGGGCAACAGAGTAAGACTCTTATCTCAAAAAAAAAGAAAAGAAAAGAAAAAACCACAACCAAAAGACAGACAATAACAAAATAACAACAAAAAAATCCCTGCAACTACAAAGAAATACAGTTAATTGTTCTATAATTATTTGAAAATAAAAAAAAACAGAACTAGAAGTCTTGGAAATGAGAAAATTGTAATTTTTAAAAAATGTAGGGTAAGGGAGGTCAAGTACAGAAACTGTAGACTGGTGAAATACTATTTCCCAGAAAGATTCTAAATGAATTATTAAACAGATCACTTATGAACCACTGACAAGGTATGCAGTAATCTATAAACAGTAGCCTAAGATACCCAAACAGCAACTGACACATAACTTCAAATTTCTTTTTCTTTTTTTCTTTTGAGACAGAGTTTCACTCTTGTTGCCCAGGCTAGAGTGCAATGGTGCGATCTTGGCTCATTGCAACCTCTGCCTCCTGGGTTCAAGCAATTCTCCTGCCTCAGCCTCCTGAGTATCTGGGATTACAGGCATGCACCATCACGCCTGGCTACTTTTCTATTTTTTGTAGAGATGAGGTTTCTCCATGTTGGTCAGGCTGGTCTCGAACTCCTGACCTCAAGTAATTCGCCCACCTCGGCCTCCCAAAGTGTTGGAATTACAGGCGTGAGCCACAGCGCCTAGCCACTTCATTTTCTTTTTTGACAGCGTCACTAGCCTAGGAGTTCAGAGATGTCAGAGGCAGAATATACTGTACTTGGATTTCAACAGGATACCCCTTGTTATTTCATAGAAAATAAAGGTTAGATGATATAAAACAGCAGGTGAGCTTCACAACTGAATTTTACCCAAAAGGCTAATTAATAGATTAATGTTAACATAATGATAGTCTACTCATGTTGTATAGCATTGTTCTATCCTTATACATGTTTACTAGTGACCTAAAACAAAAACATAGGCATCATGTTTATCAAATTTATCAATAATACAAACATTTGAGAAATGGTCAAGAGGTGAAATGACATTATCAAGCTAAAACAATAAACCAAATTAACAAGATGATAATTACAGGGATAAACGTAAAGTTGTCAATTACATTAAAAAATCAACTACACAGCCTGGCATGGTGGCTCATGCCTGTAATGCTAGCACTTTAGGAGGCAGAGGTGGGTGGATCACTTGGGGTCAGGAGTTCGAGACCAGCCTGGCCAACATGGTGAAACCCTGTCTCTACTAAAAATCCAAAAAAATTAGCTGGGCGTGGTAGCACAGGCCAGCAATCCCAGCTACTCAGGAGACTGAGGCAGGAGAACCGCTTGAACCTGGGAGGTGGAGGTTGCAGTGAACCAAGATGACAGAGCAAGATTTTGCCTCAAGGGAAAAAAAAAATCAACTACACAAACTAATGTGATCTTAGGCTTTAAGAAACAGAGGCATAGATTACAGTAAAATAGAAGCTGTGCTTCCCTCTGTAGTTTGTATTTATTAGATTATATCTGATATAATCTAATAAATTCAGACCTAGATAAGGAAACATAAACTCAGGTAACTAACTTGATGAAGAGCCTGAACTTTTATTAAAAATGTCACTTAAGAAATAGCTCAGGCTGGGCTCGGTGGCTCATGCCTATAATCCCAGAACTTTGGGAGGCCGAGGTAGGCGGATCACTTGAGGTCAAGAGTTCAAGACCAGCCTGGCCAACATGGTGAAACCCAATCTCTACAAAAAATATAAAAATTAGCTGGGTATGGATGGCGGGTGCCTGTACTCCCAACTACTCTGGAGGCTAAGGGACAAGAATCGCTTGAACGTGGAAGGCGGAGGTTGTAGTGAGCTGAGATCGTGCCACTGCACTCTAGCCTGGGCAACACAGCAAGACTCCGTCTCAAAAAAAAAAAAAAGAAAAAAGAAAGAAAGAAAGAAAGAAAGAGGCCAGGCTAGGTGGCTCACGCCTGTAATCCCAGCACTTTGGGAGGCTGAGGCAGGTGGATCACAAGGTCAGCAGTTCAAGACATCCGGGCCAACATGGTGAAACCCAGTCTCTACTAAAAATACAAAAATTAGCTGTGGTGGTGTGTGCCTGTAATCCCAGATACTCAGGAAGCTGAGGCAGGAGAATCGCTTGAACCCAAGAGGCAGAGGTTACAGTGAGTGGAGATCGCACCACTGTATTCCAGGCTAGGCGACACTTTGAGACTCCGGGGAAAAAAAAAGGAAAGAAAAAGAAAGAAAAGAAAGAAAGAGTTCAAAGTACTTGGGGTAATTACCCAGGAAGAGATGCCTCCTGTAATACCAGCACTTTGAAAGGCTAAGGTAGGGAGATGGCTTGAACCCAGGAGTTTGAGAAGAGCCTGGGCAATGTAGGGAGACCCCATCTCTACAAAAAACTTAAAAATTAGCCAGGTGTGGTGGCATGTGCCCATGGTGCCAGCTACTTGGAGGCTGGGAGGACTGCTTGAGACCAAGAGTCCTAGCTACTCAGGAGGCTAGAACTAGAGTATCACTTTAGCCCAGGAGTTTGAGGTTACAATGATCTATGATCTATGATCTATGATCACATCACTTGCACTCCAGCCTGGGCAACATAGTGAGACCCTGTCTCTAAAAGAATGAAAGAGATAAGTGTTATGAAATACTTGAAGACTACCATGTTAACAAGGAATTAAATTTATTTATTGTGGCTTCAGATAACAGAACTAAAGAGCTTCAGCACAATGTAAAAAATGTTCTAAAAGTAAAGCTTCAATAATGGAGCTTTACTTTATTGAGAGTAAAGCTTCAATAATGGAACAGGGCATCTATGAAGTGGAGACTTTCTCCTTAGAGCGTTCAGAAGTTAAAAGACCAACCATCAGGATACCAAATACGATATGTTTTCACTTATCATGGATTTATTTGATCCTTCCTAAAAAAAAAAAAAAAAAAAAAAAAAAAAGCCTCTTAGGGGAAGGCAACATGTCGAAATGAGTAAATGTCAGAGAAGCTCAAAATTTATTTTGACATGGTTTTAAAGAGACAGAAGACTTTTTCATAAACTTCAAAACTATAGGACCATTTTCTGAGAAACCAACAAAAGAAAAGAATGCTTTTTCTTTTTAAATGAATGCTGCATTTGTTTTTCTCAAAAAAAATCTGTACCTTAACTTTAGTACTTTTATCAAGGCATAAGGGACAATTACATGCCAGTATGCCAACTAGTCTCAAGAAGAGAGCTGGCTTTATTAGACATTTACATGGAGTTCTATTTGCCCCACCTAAAACTTCCTTGCAAGGAGAAGGCTCCTCCTTATCAGACGTGGATAGGAGGCTGCTGTAACACTAACTCCCTCTCCCTGTGGCCTAGGAAAAACTCAGTCTTGACATGCACAAAACAATAACTTCTGAGAACTTCAGAGCAGCTGTGTTCAGCCAGAACCAGCGACTTTACTCCAGGCAAAGAAGGAGTTTAAGAGTGGTTGAAAAAACAATTTTCATTTTGGGATGGAAATGAGGAGAGGAAAGAGAACAAGATACAGTAAGTGGAGCTATTAACATTTTTAAACCGTGGTAAACAAAGGTGTTTAAAAATTACAACACTGAAACTCAACTTCGATCCACAAGTTGAAAGATGAGCAGTGTTATCACTCTAGCTTTCTCCTAGATGGTAACACTAGTGGGAAAAAATAATCTTGGGTTTAATAGTGCCCTAGTCAAAGCCATCACAAATTCTAGGACAGAAGACCAAAACAAGGGACTCTGCTCTCTCACGGGGTATTTTTTTGTGCTGCTGCCAGCCAAACTGAAAAATGTTGTGAATGTCCAATAGCAATGCTCTTACCGTGAAATACTAGAACCCAGCTCAGTAGTTAATGCTACAGGGTCAGCATTGAATTGGTCTCAATGTGCTACAGGGGAAACTTCTTGGCCAAGGAGTAAAGCTTCAAATGGTTGCAGAAAACCAAAGGTTAATACAACTACATACTGTGGTTTCTCTTCATATAATAGCTTTACTGGTATTTCAGACATTATTTCACTTCTCAAAAGTAAAAGGAGAAGAGAAGGATCGTAAAAGCAAAATCTATGTAATACTAAAGAGGTTATTAATTAGCTATATTAGTCCAATTTGTTATTAAATGATACACAACTATCAAACAAAGGGCAAAGCCCTGTCCCTTTTCTGTACAGAATTAAGAACTGGTAAGACTACTTAGTAGAGCTGCCAAACTTTTCTTTAGCTTCTTTTCTTACAGACATGTTAACATTTCGCAATAGCCTCCACTTACCTTACATCTTCTATGTTTAAGTACAAATTGTGTTTGATTTCCCCAGCCCTTGGCCTAAGATATTATGGCCTATCTTTAGTTTTTGAGTGTGGACACAAAGCGAAAAAACTGAACGTTTTTCACTTTCCTGAAATAACATGTCTATTTTATTTACACCATTTAAAAACATATTATATAAACTAACTAAAACGAACTGCAACCACCCATTCGACAACTCTTCGAGAATGACCGGGGAAGCCACAATTAACAAAACAAACTTCATTTTGGTATATTTCTGCTTAGAATGCTCATAAAGACTGATATCTCTACAAGAATTAAATTACTGCAAAATTTTTAAACACAGGACTCGTGTGAGCTTCCTAAGAAAACGCTGCACACCCCCTACACACCTGTACTTAATATGACATGACCCTCAGAGATACTAAAATACCCTCTTTTAAGTAGAAAACAAACTTTTAAAGTTAGGAAAGTAGCAACGCGGGAATTTGGGTAGGAGGTGCCCTGGGTTGTAAACACCCCAGTCAGAGAACATAACAAGCAATTCAGAGCAACATATAAGTCCCCATGGGGCTCCAACTTGGACTGCTTAAGTTCCAAGCCCACATCCCAGTGTTTCAAGAGTTTGGGAAATGGAAGAGAGGGAGAAAGAAAATCAGAGAAATGATGAAAGTGCTATTTTTCTCCTTCTCAACCCCCATGCCAGCATCTTGGAGGCTGGTCACCAGTCTGGGTGCCATATCCACCAGAAGCCCTAAATCAATATCGCAACCACCTGATACCTAGGCTAAAGACATATATATACCAGTCATCTCCTTCCCAAACACCTCTCTCATCGCTCTCAAGGCTCATATCCTTCCAGAAGCCATGCCTTATGGAGACTCAGCTCATCCATACTGTCCTCTTAAACTCATTCACTTAATTTTCTCCAAATCCATACTTTCTCTCTGATATCATGTCCCTGATGTTCTTTTTATTAATTCAATTGAAATGCCATGACCCTCATTTCCAATAATCTATCCCTATCTATCTTTCCTGTCAAACCCAACGGGTGTTGTGTCACCAGACCAAGATCTTTGTTCTCATCTCCTCATTCCTACCTCCTACCTATTACCCTTTTCCAATTCCAAGCTCCTAATCCCAATCTTTGGGAAGCCCTGGGTTCCTAACCTAGTTTAGTATCCCTCCTCTTTCTCCCATTCCACCCCATCCTATGATCATTCCTTTAGGCTCCACTAGACTACCGTTCCCTCAGGATTCAATTCCCCTCTCCTTGCCACGCCCTGTGCCCCCCGGGGCTACTTACCCCAAGTTCTCCCCACACTTCAAGTCTCTGGCCCCGCCTTCCCCCCCAAAGGAAGGAGGCGGGAGTAGAGAGAGAAGAGGGGCGGCGCTCGGCAAGGAAAAAGCGATCTCCTATTAGCGCTCATCGCCGCCAATCGAGGCTTCCTTCTCCCCCATTGGTCGGCTTCGGCCAATGCCCCACCCTCTTCCTCAGACAGGGCCCGGCCACCGCCTCAGCGCCCCCGTCCAACACACACTGGGAGGGGAGACCCCAGCCCCGAACGCTGGGACTGGCCAGAGTTGAAAGGGAGACTCCCGTCAGATCATGAACTAGCTAATGTTAAAAGTACTTACCGGCTGGTAGCTCCGTTGCCTCCCGCCTGCCCGCACTCTGTCCTACAATCTATCTCCAGCTCCTTCTTTCCCCCCTCGGCGGAGCGGATACTTTCCTCCCGTCCGGCCAGGCGCGCTCAACTCTCGCGAGAAATCGTGCGGCCGGGGGGAAGGGCAAGATCCGTGGGGGCTAAGTTGGAAAGCGGCCGAGAGGCGGGGCTCCACGAAAAGAAGGGGCCGGGCTTACTGTGGGCAGGGCTAGGGAGGGAGACTGAGCGAGTGCTGTACACACAGGTCACACGTGTTCGGCTGCAGAGTCTAGCGGGGGAAAAAAAGGAAAAAGTAGAGGATCTTTACAGGTGTCTGTAGTGGTGGTTACTACTATCTTTCAGAGTCATCGCTTCCTTAACGGCAAAGTAATTTAAAATACCCTTAGCCCTAGAAATGAAGTCCATGTATGGACAAAGCAATCCACCTGCAGAGCAATTATAACACTACCATTTTCCTAGACCTATTGCCTTGGGTGAAAAGCTCCTCTGAGTCTCTGTACAATGAGACTAGCAATCTCATTTTATTCTTTTTTTTTTTTTTTTTAATAATTTGAGACTGGCCACCAGGATGGATGGTCTCGACCTCTTGATTTCGTGATCCGCCCGCCTCGGCCTCCCAAAGTGATGGGATTACAGGCGTGAGCCACCGCGCCCGGCCTCATTTTATTCAAATAGTTGTAATGATCAAATGAGATACATGAAACTGCTTGGGGATTTTTTTAAATCACTATATTATTCAGCAAATATTTTCACAAAACATAGGGCATACTACGCGCAAAGCATTGTTCTAAGCATGGAGTTAAGGAGTTATCAACCCAGGTAGAATTTATATTTGAATGGGGAAGGGGAGACAGTTAAAAAGCCAATAAACACAAATGTTTCAAACGGTGAAAAGTGCTTCAGGATAGTGAGACAGAAAGTGACTAGGAGTAGGGAAGAAGCTTAACAGTGTTTGAGAGAAGACCTCTTTGAGGAAGTAACACTTAAACGAGGAGTTGAATTATGACAAGATAGCCTTGGGAAGATTTTGGGGGAATTATCAAATGCAAAGTCTGTATTCAAAAATGTATATGTCTTGCTCAAGACAAACCAGGAAAAGAAAAAAAAAAAAGAAAAAACAGGCTGAGTGCAGTGACTCATGCCTGTAATCTCAACACTGAGCCCAGGAATTTGAGACCAGCCTGGGCAACATGGCGAACATGGCGAAACCTCAGCTCTACAAAAAATACAAAAGTAGCCAGGCATGATGGCCTGTACTTGTAGTACCAGCTATTTTGGGGGCTAAGTGGGAGGATCGCTTGAGCCCAGAAGGTTGAGGTTGCAGTGAGCCCAGATCAGGCCACCGCACTCCAGCCTGGGCAACAGAGTGAGACCTATCTTGATAAATAAATAAATAATCTTCTTAAAATTTGACAAATTGTAGTTGACTTAAAATATTTTTTTAATTTTAAAAAATTATATACTAACCAGCTTAGAGAAGAGACTTAAAATATTATCCATGAACTCTCTGATCTCTCCTTTTGCAGCTTTATGTTACTAAACTTTCTGAACTTTCTGTCTAGCATCTTATCTATCTTCACATCACCCTCTGAAAGGTAGGAAGAATCTACGTGATTTCTCCCTAGATAGCAAAGGTGAAACGGGTGTAGGTTCACTTTCTTGTGTAGTGAATTGAGAAAAGTTGAGAGGCATCTTGGTTTCCAAACTACTCTCCCCTAAAACAATTCCTACCTAAAAGAATACAATGGTGGAAACATACCTTAAATATGTAAGAAAAATTTGCATGTTGGCCAGGCGCGGTGGCTCACGCCTGTAATCCCAGCTACTTGGGAGACTGAGGCAGGACAATCTCTTGAACCTGGGAGGCAGAGGTTGCAGTGAACTGAGATCGAACCACTGCATTCCAGCCTGGGCGACAGAGCAAGACTCTGTCTAAAAAAATATAATAAAAATAAAAATAAATCAGAGGGAAAAGAATTCTACACATCGTGCTGGAACAATTGGCTATTACCGTATACATTCAATAGCTAATATTTATAGATTTTACTATGTTCCAGGTACTATTCTAAGTGGGGTTTTTGTTTTTTTCATTTTTGTTTTTGTTTTTGTTTTTGGCAGGGTCTCCCTCTGTTGTCCAGGTTGGAGTGCAGTGGCATGATCATTGCTCACTGCATCCTCAACCTCCCAGTCTCAAGCAATCCTCCCAACTCAGCGTCCCAAGTAGCTGGGACTACAGGTACATGCCACCACATCCAGATGATTTTTCAATTTTTTTTTGTAAAGACTAGTTTCAACTATGTTGCCCAGGCTGGTCTGGAACTCCTGGATTCAAGTGATCCTACCACCTCCGCCTCCCAAAGTGCTGGGATTACAAGGTATGAGCCTCTATGCCTGGTCTATTCTGTTTAATATGTATTAATTTTCCCTCCAATTTTACTATGAGCAGTATCTCCAACCCATCTCTCTTCCCTAAACTGCAGACTAATATCTCCAAAACAATTCCACTTAGATGTCTGTTAGGTATTTCTGAGTTACCATATCCAAAACAGAATTTCTCCTTTCTCCTTACATGTGTCCTTTTCCCAGTCTTCCCAACTTAGTAAATAAAAGATACCTCTATTGGGCTGGGCACGGTGATGGCTCACTCCTGTAATCCCAGCACTCTGGGAGGCAGAGGTGGGCAGATCACCTAAGGTCAGGAGTTTGAGACCAGCCTGGCCAACATGGTGAAACCCTGTCTCTACTAAAAATACAACAACTAGCCTGGCATGATGGTGAGTGCCTGTAATCCCAGCTACTGAAGAGGCTGGGGCAGAAGAATCACTTGAACTGGCGAGGTGGAGGTTGCAATGAACTGAGATGGTGCCACTGCACTCCAGCCTAGGTGACAGAGTGAGACTTTGTTTCAAAAAAAAGAAAGAAAAGATACCTCTGTTATTCCTGTTGTATTTTTTAAATTGAGATACAATTTATATACCATAAAACTCATCTTTTTAAAGTGTATAATTCCTGATTTTTACCATAGTTACAAAGTTATGTAACGAAACAATTACCACTCTCTAATTCTAGAATATATTAATTACCCAAAAAGAAACCTCATACTAACAGGCTCTCTTCATTTACCCCTGACCAACCCCTGGCAACCATGTCTACTTTCTCTCTATGGATTTGCCTACTGTGGACATTTTATATAAATGGAATCACATAATATGTTGCCTTTTGTGTTGCCCAGGTTGGAGTGCAGTGGCATGATCACTGCACTCGACCTCCCAGGCTCAATCAACCTCCCACCTCAACATCCCCAGTAGCTTGAATTACAGATACCTGCTTCCATGCTTAGCTGATTTTTAGTTAAAAAAAAAATTTTAACATTATTTAACAGTGTTTTCAAGGTTCTTGTTGTAGCATATATTAGTACTTCATTTCATTTATGGCAGAATGATAGTCCATTGAATGGATATACCACATTTTGATTATCTATTTGTCAGTTGATGGCCATTTGGGTTGTTTTCACTTTGGAGCTTGTATTAGTCCATTTTCACACTGCTGATACAGACATACCTGAGACTGGGCAATTTACAAAAGAAAGAGGTTTAACGGACTTACAGTTCCACATGGCTGGAGAGGCCTCACAATCATGGTGGAAGGCATGTTTCACATGACAGCAGATAAGAGGAGAGAGCTTGTGCAAGGAAACTTCCCCCCTTTTTTTTTTTTTTGAGATAGAGTTTTGTTCTTGTTGCCCAGGCTGGAGTGCAATGGCGCTGTCTCGGCTCACTGTAACCTCTACCTCCCAGGTTCAAGCAATTCTCCCGCCTCAGCCTCCCGAGTAGCTGGGATTACAGGCACCTGCCACAACACTGGCTAATTTTTTGTATTTTTATTAGAGACAGGGTTTTACCATGTTGGGCAGGCTGGTCTCGAACTCCTGACCTCAGGTGATCCAACCACTTTGGCCTCTCAAAGTGCTGGGATTATAGGCATGAGCCACTGCATCCAACTGGGAAACTCCTCTTTTTAAAACCATCGGATCATGTGAGACTTATTTACTATCACCAGAATAGCACAGGAAAGACCTGCCCTCATGATTCAGTTACCTCCTACTGGGTCCCTCCCACAATATGTGAGAATTCAAGATGAGATTTGGGTGGGGACACAGCCAAACTATATCAGAGCTATTATGAATAATATTGTCTTGAATGTCTATGTGCAAGTTTTTATGTTTGCTTTCAATCCTCATGGTACATATCTAGGAGTATATTGCTGGGTCATATGTTTAACTTTGTGCAAAACTGCCAAAGTTTTCCACAGCATTGCACCATTTTATATTCCTACCAGCAATGTGCAAAGGTTCTAATTTCTCCACATCATCACCAACAGTTTTATTGTTCATCGTTCAGATTTTAGCCATCCTAGTGAATGTGAAATTATATCTCATTGTGATTTTGATTTACATTTCCCTAATGACTAATAATGTTGAGCATTTTTTCATTTACCTATCGGTCATTTATGCATCTTTGGATAAATGGCTATTCAAATCATTTTTCTGAAATTTGTAATTGGGTTATTGTCTTTTTATTGTTTTGTTTTATTTGTTTGTTTTTTGAGACACAGTCTTGCTCTGTTACTCAGACTGGAGTGCAGTGGCGTGATCTTAGCTCACTGCAACCTCTGCCTCCCAGGCTCAAGTGATCCTCCCACCTCAGCCTCCCACGTAGCTGGGACTACAGGCATGCATCACCATGCCTGGCTAATTTTTGTATTTTTTTGTAGAGCTGTGTTTTTGCCATGTTGCTTGCCTAGGCTGGTCGTGAACTCCTGAGTCCAAGTGATCCACCCACCTCAGCCTCCCAAAGTGTTGGAATTACAGGCATGAGCCACTGTGCCCGGTCTTTTTATTGTTGAAATGTAAGAATTTTTTTTATATATTCTAGATACTAGATGCTTATCAGATACATGATTTGCAAATATTTTATCTCATCCTGCAGGTTAGTTGTCTTTTCACTTTCTAATAGTGTCCTTTGAAGCTCAAAAGTCTTAAATTTTGATAAAGTCCAATTTATCTTGTTTGTGCTGTTGGTGTCATATCTAACAAACCATTGCCTGATACAGTATCATGAAGATTTACACCTATGTTTTCTTCTAAGAATTTTGTTGTTTTTAGCTCCTACATTTAGGTCTTTGATTTTATGGGATGATTTTGTATATAGTATGAGATAGAGGTCCAAGTTCATTCTTTTCCATGCACAATTGTTGCAGCACCATTCATTGGGAAAAGTATTATTTCCCTCATTCAATCCTCTTGGCACCCTTGCCAAAACTCATTGGACCTTAAATATATCGATTTATTTCTGGACTTTCAATGTTATTTCATTCTTCTATATGTCTGTCCTTATGCCAGTATCAAAAGGCTTGATAATTTTAGCTTTGTAGTAAGTTTTGAAATTGGGAAGTATGATTCCTCCAATTTCATTCTCTTTTTTCAAGATTGCTTGGCATATACTGGGTCCCTTGCATTGCCACGTGAATTTTAGGGTCAGCTTGTCAATTTCCACAAAAAAGCCATCTAGAATTTCAACTGGAATTCCGTTGAATCTGTGGATCAAGGAGTATTGCCACCTTAACCACATTGTATTCCAATCCATGGATATCAAATGTCTTTCCATTTATTTAGAGCTTTTTAATGTCTTTCAACTGAATTTTTTTGTAGGTTTACTTTGTTTTATATTTTGTATTTTTCTTTAGTTTTTTATTTTTTAGAGATGGAGTTTCACCATGTTGCCCAGGCTAGTCTCGAACTCCTGGGCAACATGGTGAAACCCCATCTCTAATGGGGTTAGATCCACTCACCTTGACCTCCCAAAGGGCTGAGATTACAGGTGTGAGCCACCTTGCCTGGCCTTATTTTGTTTTTTAAATTAGAGACAGGGTCCCACTATGTTGCCCAGGTGGTGTTAAACTTTTGGTCTCAAGCAATCCTCCCACCTTGGCCTCAAAGTGTTAGGATTATAGGCATTAGCCACTGTGCCAAGCTGTGTTTTGTGGTTTTCATCGTACAAATCTTGCATTTCTCTTGTTAAACTTACTCATAAGTTTTTTTTTTAAGTTTTTGAGACAGGGTCTTACTTTGTCACTTAGGCTGGAGTGGTACAATCATAGCTCACTGTAACCTCCAACTCCTAGGCTCAAATGATCCTCCCACCTCAGCCTCCTGAATAGCTAGAACTACAGGTGTATGCCACCATGCCTGGCTAATTTTTTCTCTCCTGCCTTGATCTCCCAAAGTGCTAGGATTCCAGGTATAAACCACCATGCCTGGCCTCTTTCTTTTTTCTTTCTTTTTTTTTTTTTTTGAGACGGAGTTTCCCTCTTGTTACCCAGGCTGGAGTGCAATGGCGTGATCTCGGTTCACTGCAACCTCCGCCTCCTGGGTTCAGGCAATTCTCCTGCCTCAGCCTCCTGAGTAGCTGGGATTACAGGCATGCGCCACCATGCCCAGCTAATTTTTTGTATTTTTAATAGAGACGGGGTTTCACCACGTTGACCAGGATGGTCTCGATCTCTTGACCTCGTGATCCACCCGCCTTGGCCTCCCAAAGTGCTGGGATTACAGGCGTGAGCCACCGCGCCCGGCCTCTCTTTCTTTTTTCAGTTAGAAATGGGCTCTTGCTATGTTGACCAGGCTGGTCTCAAACTCCTGGCCTCAATGGATCCTCACTCCCAAAGTGCTGGGTTTACAGGTATGAGCCACGACACCTGTTAAGTCTTTCATCATTAAGTATGTTGTTAGCTTTTGTATTTTGGTAGATGTACTTTAATCACAGTGAGGAAGTTACCTTCTATTCCTAGATTGTTGAGTGTTTTTTAAATCATGAAAGAGTGTTTGATTTCATCAAATATTTTGCCTATTGAGATGATCAGGCGGTTTTTGTCTCCTATTCTGTTAATATGGTGTATAACATTGATTGATTTTCATTTGTTAAACCAATCGTGCATTTCTGGGATAAATCCCAGTTGGTCATAGAACATATTTTTTTTTACATGTTGCTGGATTTAAGTTTGCTAGTGCTTTGTTGAAGATTTTTGTGTCTATATTTATAAGAGCTATCAGTCTGTAGTCTTTTTCTTATGATTTGTTTATCTGGTTAGATTATCAATCAGGGTTATACTGAGCTCACAGAATGAACTGAGATATATTGCCTCCTCCTCTTCTTCTTCATTTTCTTTTTTGGAGACAGGGTCTCACTCCTATTACCCAGGCTGGAGTGCAGTGGTGTGACCTCAGCTCACTGCAGCAGCCTTGACTTCCTGGGCTCAGATGATTCTTCCACCTCAGCCTCCCAAGTAGCTGGAACTACAGGTGTGTGCCACCATGCTGGCTAATATTGTGTATTTTTAATAGAGACAGGGTCTTGCCGTGTTGCCCAGGCTCATCTCTAAATCCTGGGCTCAAGTGATCCTCACACCTTGGTCTCCCAAAGTGCTGGGATTACAGGCATGAGCCACCATACCCAACCTCCTCTTCTATTTTTTTGGAAGAGTTTGTGAAGAATTGGTGGTATGGCCAGGTGCGATGGCTCATGTCTGTAATCCCAGCAATTTGAGAGGCTGAGGTGGGAGGATTGCTTGAGGTTAAGAGTTCAAGACCAACCTGGACAACATATTGAGATCCCATCTCTACAAAAAATACAAAAAAAAAAAAATACATAGCCAGGCATCATGGTGGCATGTGCCTGTAGTCTTAGCTACCTTAGGAGGCTGAGGCAGGAGGATTGCTTGAGCCCAAGAGTTAGAAGTTGCAGTGAGGTATGATCATGCTACTGCACTCGCCTGGGCAACAGAGCAAGACCCTGTCTCAAAAAAAAAAGAAAAAAAGGGAAAGAAAGAAAATAATTGGTGTTAAGTCTTCTTTAAATATTAGACAGAATTCACCAGTGAAACTATATGGTTGTGGAATTTTCTTTGTGGATATTTTTGACTTTTAATGAGTAATTCAGTCTTTTTTCTTGTTATAGGTTAATTTAATTTTTTTATTTCCTCTTGAGTCAGTTTCAGTAGCTTGTGTTGTTTTAGGAATTTTTTTTTTTTTTTAGACAGAGTTTTGCTCTTGTTGCCCAGGCTGGAGTACAATGGCTCGATCTCAGCATACCAAAACCTCAGCCTCCCGGGTTCAGGTGATTCTCCTGCCTCAGCCTTCTGAGTAGCTGGGATTACAGTCATGCACCACCACGCCCGGCTAATTGTTACATTTTTAGTAGAGATGGGGTTTCACCATGTTGGTCAGGCTGGTCTCGAAATCCTGACCTCAGGTGATCCACCTGCCCTATCCTTCCAAAGTGCTGGGATTACAGGCATGAGCCACCACGCCCAGCACCTGAACCCAGGAGGTTAAGGCTGCAGTGAGCTATGATCGCACCACTGCACTCCAGCCTGGGCAACAGAGTGAGACCCTGTCTAAAAAAAGAAAACAAAAACAAAAACAAACAAAAAATCCCAATGCACCGAGAATTGCAGCAAATAAAGAGTTTAATTCAGCAGGTTCAGCCAAGAAGATGGATGTCAGAAATTTCTCAAATTCACCTCTCCAAGAATTCAGAGGCTAGGGTTCTTTTGTTGTTGTTTTGTTTTGTTTTAGAGACTGAGACTCGCTCTGTTGCTCCAGCTGGAGTGCAGTGGCGTGATCTTGGCTTACTGTAACCTCTGCCTCCCGGGTTCAAGCAGTTCTCTGCCTCAGCCTCCCAAGTGGCTGGGATTACAGGCACCTACCACCATGCTTGGCTAATTTTTGTATTTTTCATGAAGATGGGGTTTCACCATCTTGGCCAGGCTGGTCTTGAACTCCTGACCTTATGATCCAGAGGCTAGGGTTTTTAAGGGTGCTTTGACAGAGGCCTGGGTAACTGAAACAATTGATTGGCTGGAGGTAAAATCACAGGGGTATCTAATAAAGACCACCAGAAACAGTTTGCTTTTAGCTGGTAAGGCCAGCAATACACCTTCACTGTGCTATCTCAGAGCTATATCAACACTCTAGTCCACTGTCATAATTTAGTTCACAAGAATCTTGATTGCTTTTTTCTTCCACGAGATATTATGCTGGTCCATTACATTGATGTTATTATTATTATTATTATTTTTATTTATTTAGAGACACAGTCTCACTCTGTTGTCAGGCTGGAGTGCAGTGGTGCTATCTCAGTTCACTGCAACCTCTGTTTCCCAGGTTCAAGTGATTCTCCTGCCCCAGCCTCCCAAGTAGCTGGGACTACAGGTGCACACCAGCACGTCCAGCTAATTTTTTTATTTTTAGTGGAGACAGGGTTTCACCATGTTGACCAGGATGGTCTTGATCTCCAACCTTGGTATCTGCCTGCCTTGGCCTCCCAAAGTGCTGGGATTACAGGGGTGAGCCATTGCGACCGGCCACATTGATATTATTATTATTATTTTATTATTTTAGAGACAGGATCTCACTCTGTCACCCAGGCTGGAATGCAGGGGTGCGATCATAGCGCACTACAACCTCAAACTCCTTGGATCAATATATTCCCCATTTGGGTATGTTACTCCTGCCCATTTACCAAATGACCTGAGAAGTTTCCAGTTTTGAGTAGGGCCCAGAACAGAAGTCTCTGTAACAGGTCCAGGTTCTGTGCAAGCAGTTCTGCCGCTTGAGCCATGTGATCAGCAGATCCGGTGGCACCTAAAGTGTCAGGATCAAGGTGGCTTATACCTGTAATCACAACACTTTGGGAGGCTGAGGTGGGCAGATCAGGAGGTCAGGAGTTCAAGACTAGCCTGGCCAACATGGTGAAACTCCGTCTCTACTAAAAATACAAAAATTAGCTGGGTGTGGTGACAAAAATTACGGGCACCTATAATCCCAGCTACTCGGGAGGCTGAGACAGGAGAATTGCTTGAGCCCGGGAAGTAGAGGTTGCAGTGAGCTGAGACCACACCATTGCACTCCAGCCTGGGCAATAGAGCAAAACTCTGTCTCAAAAAAAAAAAGAAAGAGACTGAATACTTAACCTTGGGTCACCTAGTTATAATGAAACCTGAGCTGCTCATCATGAATTTGGTGTTATCTGCCCCACCAAGTCACAACATTCGGTGTGCACAACAGCATTCCATCATCAAATGGAAGTAGTATGTACATGACTGGGTTTGAATAGTCCCTGAAGGTACAGGTAAGTTACATGAAGAAGTGATCCAAATACCTCTAGCCCCCATTCCTGTCACACTGCCTTCTGTCTCCCAGCCTGCACCTATGGCCTCATGGAGCGTTGTCTATGATCAGTTGACAGAGAGGAAAAAAGGACTCAGGTCGTATTTACAGATGGTTCTGTACACTTTGCAGGCACCACCCAAAAGTGGACAGCTGCAGCACAAGAGTCCCTTTCTGGGACATCCCTGAGGGACAGTGGTGAAGGGGAATCCTGCCAGTGGGGCAGAACTTCAAGGATTATACCAGGTTGTTCATTTTGCTTGGAAGGAGAAATGGTCAAACATGCAATTTTTATTTTTTTTTGAGACGGAGTTTCACTCTTATTACCCAGGCTGGAGTGCAATGGCACGATCTCAGCTCACCACAACCTCCGCCTCCCGGGTTCAGGCAATTCTCCTGCCTCAGCCTCCTGAGTAGCTGGGATTACAGGCACGCATCACCGTGCCCAGCTAATTTTTTGTATTTTTAGTAGAGACGGGGTTTCACCATGTTGACCAGGATGGTCTCGATCTCTTGACCTCGTGATCCGCCCGCCTCGGCCTCCCAAAATGCTGGGATTACAGGCGTGAGCCACCGCGCCCGGCCCCAAACATGCAATTATATATGGATTCATGGGCTGTAGTCAATAGTTTGGCTGGATAGTCATGGTCTTGGAATGAACATGATTAGAAAATTGGTGACAAAGAAATTTAGAGAAGAGTATGGGGATAGACCTCTTTGGGCAAAAAATGAAAAGATATTTGTGTCCCATATGAATGCTCACCAAAGCATGACCTCAGTAGAGAAAAATTTTAATAGTTGAGTGGATATGATGACCCATTTTATGGGTGCCAGTCTGCCCTTGTTCCCAGCCACCCCTGTCATTGTCCAATGGGCTAATAAACAAAATGGCCATGGTGGCAGGAATGGAACCTATGCATGGGGTCTTTAAGGTGGACTTCCACTCACCAAGGACAACCTGGCTACCACCACTGCTGAGTGCCCAATCTGCCAGCAGCAGGGACCAACACTAAGTCCCACTATGGCCAATTTCCTAGGGTGATCAGCCAGCTCCCTGGAGGAATACTGATTACATTGGATAGTTTCCATCATGGAAGGAGTAGCATTTTGTTCTTACTGGAACAGGCACTCTAGATACAGATTTGCCTTCCCTGCATTTAATGCTTCTGCCAAAACTACCATCAGTAGACTTGTAGAATGCCTTATCCACCATCCTGGTATTTCACACAGCATTGCATTTGATCAAGGAACTAACCTCACAGCAAAATAAGCACACTAATGGATCTGTGTTCATAGAATTCACTAGTTTTACCATATTCCCCACCATCCTACAACAACTGATTTGACAGAATGGTGGAATGACCTTTTGGAAACTCAGTTACAGCTCCAGCCAGGTGGTAATATATAATTAAGAGCTGGGGCAAGGTTCTCCAGAAGGATACATGAGTTGAATCAGTGTCCAATATATGATGTTATTTCTTCCACAGACAAGTTTCACAGGTCCAAGAGTCCAGGGGTAGAAATGGGAGTGGCACCACTCACTGTTACCCCTAGTAACCCCCTAGCCAGAAAAAACATTTTTTTGACAGTGTCTTGCTCTGTCACCCAGGCTGGAGTGCAGTGGTGCAATCTCAGCTCACTGAAACTTCTGCCTCCTGGGTTCAAGTGATTCTCCTGGCTCAGCCTCCTGAGTAGCTGGGATTACAGGTGGGCACCACCACACCTGGCTAATTTTGTATTTTCAGTAGAGATGGGGTTTGATCATGGTCTTGAACTCCTGACCTCAAGTGATCTACCCGTCTTGGCCTCCCAAAGTGCTGGGATTACTGGTGTAAGCCACCGCACCCGGCCACCCAAGCAAAATTTTGCTTTCAATTCCTGCAATCTTATGTTTTGCTGGCCTAGAGATCTTATTGCCAAAGGAAAGACTGCTTTTGCTAGAAGCCACAACAATGATTCTACTGAAATAGAAGTTAAGACTGCTACCTGTTCACAGGACACCTACCACATGGAGTCCTCATGCCTCTGAATCAACAAAGGGAGTCACTCACTGTTCTTGTTGGGGTGACTGATCCCGACTACCAAGGGGAAATTGGACTGTTACTGAACATTGGCGGTAAGGAAGAGTATTATCTGGAATACAGGAGCTCCTCAGGGTGTCTCTTAGTATTACAATGCCTCGTAATTAAGGTCAATGGCAAACTACAACAACCCAATCCAGTCAGGACTATTAATGGTCCAGACCATCCAGGTATACAGGTTTGGGTCACTCTACCAGGTAAAGAACCATGACCAGCTAAGGTGCTTTCTGAAGTCAAAAGGAATGGGTAGTTGAATAAACTGTTATAAATAACAGCTACAACCACATAACCAGTTACAGAAATGAGGATTGTAATATTGTTGTGTGTATCCCTCTTTATTTTGTTATAAATATGCTTGTGTATGTATACACACATACACACACAAACACACACACACACATCTCTCAATATATATATGTATATGTTATTATATTAGTCAAGGTTCTTCAGAGGGATAGAACCAATAAGCCATATGTATATATAAAAGAAGTGTGTTGGCCAGGTGCAGTGGCTCACACCTGTAATCCTAGCATTTTGGGAGGCCGAAGTGTGTGGATCACTTGAGGTTAGGAGTTTGAAACCAGCCTGGGCAACACGGTGAAACCCCATCTTTACTAAAACTACAAAAAATTAGATGAGTGTGGTGGTGGGTGCCTGTCATCCCAGCTACTTAGGAGGCTGAGGCAGGAGAATTTGCTTGAACTTGGGAGGCAGAGGTTGCAGCGAGCTGAGATCTGGGGGGCAGAGGTTGCAGTAAGCTGAGATCGTGCCACTGCACTCCAGTCTGGGTAACAGAGTGAGATTCGGTCTCAAAAAAAAAAATGTGGCTGGATGCGGTGGCTCACGCCTGTAATCCCAGCACTTTGGGATCTACTAAAAAATACAAAAATTAGTCGGGCATGGTGGCACATGCCTATAATCCCAGCTACTAGGGGGGCTGAGGCAGGAGGATTGCTTAAACCTGGGAGGCAGAGGGTGCAGTGAGCCAAGATCATGCCACTGCACTCACTCCAGCCTGGGCAACAGAGTGAGACTGTCTCAAAAAAAAAAAAAAAGAATGAAGAAGAAGTTTATTAGAGAGAATTGGCTCACATGATTACAAGGCAAAGTCCCACAGTGGGCCATCTGCCAGCTGGGGAAAGAAAAGCCAGTAGTGTGTCTCAGTCCAAGTCTGAAAGCCTCAAAACCAGGGAAGCCAAAAGTGTAGCCCTCAGTCTGAGGCCAAAGGCCCAAAAGCCCCTGGGAGGCCACTGATGCAAGTCCCAGAGTTCAAAAGCCAAATAACCTGGAGTCTGATGTCCAAGGGCAGGAGGAGAGGAAGCAAGTGTCCAACTTGGGAAGAGAGAGAGAGAGCCAGCTGGGCTCAAGTGATCCTCCTGCCTCAGCCTTCCAAATAATTGAGACTACAGGTACATATCACCATACCCAGCATATTAAAAAAAAAAAATTCCTGGCCAAGTGAGGTGGCTTACACATGTAAATCCAGCACTTTGGGAGGCTGAGGCAGGTGGATCACCTGGGGTCAGGAGTTCAAGACCAGCCTGGCCAACGTGGAGAAACCTTGTCTCTACTAAAAATTAAAAAATTAGGCCAGGCATGGCGGCTCACACCTGTAATCCCAGCACTTTGAGAGGCCAAGGTAGGTGGATTGCCTGAGTTCAGGAATTCAAGACCAACTTGGGCAACACAGTGAAACTCTGTCTCCACTAAAATACAAAACAATTAGCCAGGCATGGTGGCGTACTCCTGTAGTCCCAGCTACTCGGGAGGCTGAGGCAGAAGAATTGCTTGAACCCAGGAGGTGGAGGTTGCAATGAGCCGAGATTGCATCACTGCACTCCAGCCTGGGCAACAGAGTGAGATTACATCTCAAAAAAAAAAAAAAAAAAAAAATTAGCCAGGTGTGGTGGCAGGCACCTGTAATCCCAGTTACTCAGGAGGCTGAGGCAGGAGAATCACTTGAACCTGGGAGGTGGAGGTTGCAGTGAGCTGAGATCGTTCCACTGTGCTCCAGCCTAAGTGATAGAGTGAAGATTCTGTCAATAAATAAATACATGAAATAAAAATTATTTTTGTAGTAATGGGCTCTCACTATGTTGCCCAGGCTGGTCTCAAACTCTTGGCCTCAAGTGATTCTCCTGCCTCAGCCTCCCAAAGTGCTGGGATTATCAGCATGGGCCACTATACCCTATGTAAATCTATTTCTTGGCTCTATTCTATTCAATTGGTCTATTTACCTAGATTTATTTCAATACCACACTGCCTTAACTCATGTAACTTTATATGTCTTCAAATTGGGTAGTCAGTCCTCCAACTTTGTTCTTTTTCTTTTTTTTAGAACAGAGTTTTACTCTTGTTGCCCTAACTGGAGTGCAGTGGCATGATCTCGGGTCACTGCAACCATTGCCTCCCAGGTTCGAGCAATTCTCCTGCCTCAGCCTCCCAAGTAGCTGAGATTACAGGTGCCTGTCACCATGTCTGGCTAATTTTTGTATTTTTAGTAGAGATGGGGTTTCACCCTGTTGGCCAGGCTGGTCTCGAACTCCTGACCTCAGGTGATCCACTCACCTTGGCCCCCCAAAGTGCTGGGATTACAGGCATAAGCCACTGCACTTGGCCTACTTTGTTCTTTTTCAGAGTTGTTCTGGTTATCCTGGATTCTTTGCATTTCCATATACATTTTATAATCAGCTTGTCATTTTCCTTTCTTTTTTTCTTAGAGACGAGGTCTTGCTATGTTGCCCAGGCTGGGCTCAAACCCCAGGGCTTAAGCTATCCTCCTGCCTCAGCCTTCCAAAGTGCTTGGATAACAGGTGTGAGCCACTGTGCCCAGCCTTGTCATATTCTAAAAAACACCATGGTGTTCTAGTTGCATACTGTAAGGCTACACATAAGTTTGATTTGTCTCATTTCTGGTAATGTTAACATTGATCTCTGGATTATGGCAATGTTTGCCACACCATTATAAAATTATTCTTTTCCCCCTTTTAATTAATATTTTATGAGAAAGTACTTTGAGACTATGGAAATACCTTATTCCTCATCAAATTACCCACTAGGTTTAGGAATTATTGATGTTTTATGGCTTAATTATTACTATGATGGTTACTAAATAATATACAGGTATTCTAATTCCATCATTCTTTCTATGTTTACTGTCATTTTAGACAGACAAGTGCAATGACTCATGGATTACTATTTTATTCAATGGATTTTAATATTTTACTGTCACCGGGCGCGGTGGCACATGCCTGTAATCCCGGCACTTTGGGAGGCCGAGGCGGGTGGATCACCTGAAGTCAGGTGACCAACATGGTGAAACCCCGTCTCTACTAAATACAAAAAATTAGCCAGGTGTGGTGGCGTATGCCTGTAATCTCAGCTACTTGGGAGGCTGAAGCAGGAGAATTGCTTGAACCCATGAGGTGGAAGATTGCAGCGAGCCAAGATTGCACCATGGCATTCCAGCCTGGGCAACAAGAGCGAAACTCCATCTCAAAAAAAAAAAAAAAAGGCAAAAAAAAAAAAAAGAACATTTTACTATCGTGATTTAGTTTGATGTTCAAATTGTTCCAGATTTGGCCAATGGGAGTCCCTTCAAGCTGGCTTCCACAGCCTTTGATATGTCTCCATCATTCTTTGAGCACTTTCATACCTTCTGACACAACCAGATATTTCAGATTCATCTTGTACTTTCCCTCCCCAGCCCTAGAATCAGGCCTTTCTTCAAGGAGTAATCGTTCTTTTAAATTTGGAAGCCAATACCAGGTGTGATCAATGCTACTGGGGTACTATGATTCCTTCAGTGAACAGAATTTGTGGAAATATCAATGTTATTGTGGTGTCACGATTCCCTCTCAGTGAACACAACTGGGAGGTAATATATAATTAATATATAAATATAATATATAATTCATGTGTATTTCACTTTGGTTATTTCCAATTCTAACCTAATGTAACAGGGTTAATTCTAATTTTTTCTTGTTCTACAGTTAAGACCCTTGTCTGGCAGCAAGAAATCTGGGTTCCTTTATCCTCAATATATTTATTGACTTAACCAGTCCCCCCTAATATGTAACCAATCTCTGTTGCTATTAATGCCTGCCCCCCCCATCATGGATGCCCTTCCTAACCCTACTTGAGCTCTACCCACAGAACTTCTCCCACTGAAGCTGCCCCCACATAGAATCAGAACCGTCTTCATCCTCCTCAGGTTCCAACACCCTGAAATAAGCCACTGTTGCTACTCATCTCACTGGACTCCTATATTCCCCATCTAATAGCCTTTCGACCAAATTTTTCAGGAAGGATGGAAGGAAGAAACAGAAAAAGACTGGCAAGCAGGCTCATAATAATTATTATTATTTTAATTTTATTTTGAGATGGAGTCTCATTCTGTCACCTAGACAGGAGTGCAGTGGCATGACCTCGGCTCACTGCAACCTCTGCCTCCTGAATTCAAGTGATTCTCCTGCCTCAGCCTCTCGAGTAGCTGGGATTACAGGCGCCTGCCACCATGCCTGGCTAATTTTTGTATTTTTAGTAGAGATGGGTTTTTCACCATATTGGTCAGGCTGGTCTCAAATTCCTGACCTCAGGCAGTCTGCCCGCCTCAGCCTCCCAAAATTCTGGGATTACAGGCATGAGCCACCACACATGGGCTCATAATTATTTTTTAATTAAGGAAAAAAGTCTCCAATCATTTTGATTGCTGATTGTCATTTATAGGAATATTGCTGGCTATTCCTTTACTTGTGGCAGAAAGTAAATCAGGTTTCATTATTAGACGAGGTGTGGCTAATCTATGTCCATGATAGTATTTCTAATAGCTTACATAGATACATCAAAAGTAACCATATTTGAGGTTACTAGCTATGCACATTTGAGAGACAACAGAATACCTATGTCTATGAGAGCAACCCAAAACCAAGTATTATTCTTTTAATTTTCGACTAAACTCTGAAGAAGTACATACCTCTAGCTAGAGAATATGCTCCAGGTACTTATAGAAAGTCATGCCTGGTCTGGGTGCGGTAGCTTATGCCTGTAATCCCAGCACTTTGGGAGGCTGAGGAGGGCAGATCACTGGAGGTCAGGAGTTCAAGACCATCCTGGTTGACATGGTGAAACCCTGTTTCTACTAAAAATACAAAAAAAAAATTAGCGGGACGTGGTGGCACACACCTGTAATTCTAGCTATTCAGGAGGCTGAGGCAGGAGAACAGCTTTAACCCAGGAGGTGGAGGTTGCAGTGAGCCGAGATCATGCCACCGCACTCCAGCCTAAGCAACAGTGAGACTATGCCTCAAAAAAAAAAAAAAAAAAAAAAAAAAAGGATCACTAGCAGCTTGAGATTGTAGCTCTCAGTGAAAGTGCAGAGAACGAGAGGATGCCACACTTTCAGATGAATTTTTGTTGCTCATGGACCAGGAGATTCCCAGTGGAGGAGCCCCACGGGTCGCCAGCACAACTCTTGTGGCTGGCACGGCGGTTTTGCCAGCACCTCAGCGTGGCAGTTCTTGGTGCAGAGTGAGCAGGACTGGGTCCCCTTTTGGCCGATGTTGTTTGGAACTCCGGGAAGACAGAGTTGTCTATTCAGCTGATTGAAGGACAGACTCAAGAAGGGAGCTAGACCGGAGATTCCCGGGCAGAAAAGCACCATCAATCTTAACACCGCTATTTTGGCCGGCGCAGTGGATTGCTCAGATTTCGGCGCTGGGAATCAGCAAGTTGGACGTCCACTCAGAGACCTAATTTGAAAGTCGGTAATCACAAAGACAACAGGTGGATAAATTTACAATGATGGGAAGAAACCAGCATAAAAAGGCTGAGAATACCCAAAATCAGAATGCCTCTCCCTCTACAGGGGATCACAGTTCCTCATCAGCAACGGAACAAGGCCTGATGGAGAACGAGTGCATTCCATTAACAGAAGTAGGCTTCAGAAGGTGGATGATAAGAAACTTCTGTGAATTAAAAGAACTTGTTCTAACCCAATGCAAAGAAACTAAGAACTTTGAAAAAAGGTTTGACGAAATGCTAACGAGAATAGACAATTTAGAGAGGAATATAAGTGAATTGATGGAGCTGAAAAACACAACACGAGAATTTCGTGAAGTATGCACAAGTTTTAACAGTTGAATTGATCAAGCAGAAGAAAGGATATCAGAGGTCGAAGACCAACTTAATGAAATAAAACGAGAAGTCAAGATTAGAGAAAAAAGGATAAAAAGGAATGAGCAAAGTCTCCAGGAAATATGGGACTATGTGAAAAGACCTATCTACATTTGATAGATGTACCTGAATGTGACGAAGAAAATGAATCCAAGTTGGAAAATACTCTTCAGGATATTATTCAGGAAAACTTTCCCAACATAGTAAGGCAGGACAATATTCAACTCCAGGTAATACAGAGAACACCACAAAGATATTCCTCAAGAAGACCAACCCCAAGGCACATAATTGTCAGATTCATTAGGGTTGAAATGAAGGAGAAAATACTAAGGGCAGCCAGAGAGAAAGATCAGGTTACCCACAAAGGGAAACCTATCAGACTTACAGCAGATCTCTCAGCAGAAACCCTACAAGCCAGAAAAGAGTGGGGGCCAATATTCAACATCCTTAAAGAAAAGAACTTTCAACCCAGAATTTCATATCCAGCCAAACTAAGCTTTACAAGCGCAGGAAAAATTAAATCTTTTGTGAACAAGCAAGTACTTAGAGATTTCACCATCACCAGACCTGCTTTACAAGAGCTTCTGAAAGAAGCACTACATATATAAAGGAACAAGCAGTATCAGCCTTTCCAAAAATATTCCAAAAATATATCAAAAAGTAAACATCATTAACATAATGAAGAACTTACATCGACTAATGGGCAAAACAGCCAGCTAGCATCAAATGGCAGTATTAAACTCATATATATTATTAACTGGATAAAAAGCCAAAACCCATCGGTATGCTGTATCCAGACCGATCTCACATGCAACGACACACAAAGACTCAAAACAAAGGGACGGAGGAAGATTTACCAACCAAATGGAGAGCAAAAATAAATAAATAAATAAATAAATAAAAAGCAGGAGTTGCAATTCTCACCTCTGAAAAAATAGACTTTAAAGCAACAAAGATCAAAAGAGGCAAAGAAGGACATTACATAATGGTAAAAGGATCAATGCAACAAGAGCTGACGATCCTAAATATACATGCACCAAATACAGGAGCACCCAGATACATAAGACAAGTTCTTAATGACTTATAAAGAGACTTAGTCTCCCACACAATAATAGTGGGAGACTGTAACATCACATTGTCAATATTAGACTGATTAACAAGATAGAAAATTAACAAGGATATCCAGGATTTGAACTCAGATCCGGAACAAGTAAACTTAATAAACATTTATAGAATTCTCCACTTCAAATACACAAAACATACATTCTTAGCAGTACCATATCACACCTATTCCAAAAGTGACTACATAATTGGAAGTAAATCACTCCTCAATAATTGCATAGCATTTCATAGGTTTAAATGAAATATTGGTTAGCTGCTTGTTATTTTCTTCCCTTATTCCTTCCTGTCTCCACTGTTAAGCACAATTATTGGCATAAAAAAGGTTTTCAATTCCCATTTTTAGACTGCATTCTAGCCTGGGCAATAAAGCAATACTCCCATTCTCTTTCCCTCTTTCTCTTCCTTTTTCTTCCCTTCTTCATTCTTTTTTTTCTCTCTTTCTTTCTTCTTTTTCTTCTTTAAAAATAAAATAAAATAAAATAAGCCATGCCTTGCAGCTTTTGCCATAAGATGTAAAAGATATATTGGATGGGCCAGGTGCAGTGGCTCACACCTGTAATCTCAGCACTTTGGGAGGCTGAGGTGGGTGGATCACGAGGTCAGGAGTTCAAGACCAGCCTGGTCAACCTGGTGAAACCCCATTCTACTAAAAACAACAAAAATTAGCCGGGCATGGTGGCAGGCGCCTGTAATCCCAGCTACTCAGGAGGCTGAGGCAGGAGAATCGCTTGAACCTGGGTGGCAGAGATTGCGGTGAGTCGAGATCGCGCTACTGCACTCTAGCCTGGGTGACAGAGTGAGACTCCATCTCCAAAAAAAAAAAAAATTATTAAAAAAAAAAAAAGATATATTGAGGAGAATGCCAGACCTGGACTTATGACGGATGATAAATGTTTCACACAGATTCAGGGAGACAGCAGTGCTTAAAAGCACAAACTCTGAAGCCAGACATCCTGGGTTCCCTTCTTCCCTGTTGTACTTAGAAGCAGGACCTTATGAAAACTCGTCAGCTTCTTTGTGCCTCATATTTTCATGTGTAAAATGAGATTCTACCTCATAGAGTTGGTGAAAATATACCCTTAGAACAGTGCTTGGCACTAGAGGTGGATTTGCATTGAAACTAAAGACACATGTTTCAAGGGCTCTCACTTGCACAGGCCTCAGCCTCCCAAGTAGCTGGGATTATAGGTGCGCACTACCACACCCAGCTAATTTTTGTATTTTTAGTAGAGACAGAGTTTTGCCATGTTGGCCAGTCTGGACTCAAACTCCTGACTTCAAGTGATATGCCCGCCTCGGCCTCCCAAAGTGCTGAGATTTGAGTGAGGACAGCCTGGGCAAGATGGCGAAACGCTATCTCTGTCAAAAATACAAAAATTTAGCCAGGCATGGTGGTGTGTGCCTATGGTCCCAGCTACTCAGGAGGCTGAGGTGGGAGGATCACTTGAGTGTGGGAGGTGGAGGTTACAGTGAGCTGAGATTGTGCGACTGCACTCCAGCCTGGGTGACAGAGTGAGACCCATCTCAAAAATAATAAATAAATAAACAAACAAACTACAATGAGATACCACCATATAGCCACAAGAAAGTCTAAAATTAAAAATATAGGCCAGCTGGGCACAGTGGCTCACATCTGTAATCCCAGCACTTTGGGAGGCTGAGATGGGTGGATCAACTGAGGTCGGAGTTCAAGACCAGCCTGACCAACATGGAGAAACCCTGTCTTTACTAAAAATACAAAATTAGCCAGGTGCAGTGGCTCATGACTGTAATCCCAGCTACCCAGGAGGTTGA
This sequence comes from Aotus nancymaae, assembly GCF_030222135.1. Lineage (NCBI taxonomy): Eukaryota > Metazoa > Chordata > Mammalia > Primates > Aotidae > Aotus > Aotus nancymaae. The sequence goes on from NW_026988428.1 coordinate 37,428,635, forward strand.
GGCAGGAAAATTGCTTGAGCCTGGGAGGCAGAGGTTGTGGTGAGCTGAGATCTTGCCATTGGACTCCAGCCTGGGCAACAAGAGTGAAACTCCATCTCTCTGTCTCTCTGTCTCTATCTCTGTCTCTGTCTCTCTCTCTCTCTCTCTCTCAATATATATATGTATATATGCCGGGCACAGTGGCTCATGCCTGTATTCCCAACACTTTGGGAGTCCAAGGCAGGCAGATCACAATCAGGAGATCGAGACCATCCTAGCTAACACAGTGAAACCCCGTCTCTACTAAAAATACAAAAAATTAGGCCAGGCACAGTGGCTCGGCTAGGTGCAGTGGCTCAGCTGGGCGCGGTGGCTCACGACTGTAATACCAACACTTTGGGTGGCTGAGGTGGGAGGATCACTTGAGCCCAGGAATTTGAGACCAGCCTGGGCAACATAGAGAGACCTCTTCCTATGTTTTCTGTTTTTATATATAAAAATTTTTTAAAAGACATTTTAAAAAGAGTACTTGGGAGGGTGAAGTGGGAGGATCACTTGAGCCTTGGAGGTTGAGGCTGCAATGAGCTGTGATCATGCTATGACACTCCAGCCTGGGCCTCAGTGTGAGATCCTGTCTTAAAAAACAAAAACAAAAAAAAAAGAAAAGAAATAAAAAACAAAACATGGCCGGTCGCAGTGGCTCACGCCTATACTCCCAGCACTTTGGGAGGCCAAGTTGGTTGGTCATGAGGTCAAGAGATCGAGACCATCCTGGCCAGCATGGTGAAATCCCATCTCTACTAAAAATACAAAAATAGCCCGGCATGGTGGCATGCACCTGTAGTCCCAACTACTCAGAAAGCTGAGGAAGGAGAATCACTTGAAACTGGGAGGCAGAGAGTGCAGTGAGCAGAGATCACGCCATTGCACTCCAGCCTCGCTACAGAGCGAGACTCTGCCTAAAAAAAAATTAAATTAAAAACAAAGATTTTGGAAACTTAGAAACAGGTTATTATAAATAAATAAAAATTACAGACAGTACACAGTGCTGGGGAGGACAAGGAGCAACTGGAACTCTCATACATTGCTGGTGGAACACAAAATGAGGTACTACTACTGGAAAACAGTTTGGCAGTTTCTTATAAAGTCACACCTACACTAATGCAGGAATCCCACTCCTACATGTTTACACAGGTGAAAGAAACACGTATGTTCATGCAAAGAACTGTACAGAAATGCTCAGCAGCAGCAGGATGCGGTGTCTCAGCTTGTAATCCCAGCACTTTGGGAGGTCAAGGTGGGTGGATCACTTAGGGTCGGGAGTTTAAGACCAGCCTGCCCAACATGAAGAAACCCCATCTCTACTAAAAATACAAAATTAGCTGGGTGTGGTGGCACATGCCTATAATCCCAGCTACTTGAGAGGCTGAGGCAAGAGAATTGCTTGAACCCAGCAGGCGGAGGTTGTGGTAAGCCTAGATCATGCCATTGCACTCCAGCTGGGACAAAAGAGCAAAACTCCATCTCAAAAAAAAAAAAAAAAAAAAGCTCAGCAGCTTTATTGTAATAGCCCCCAACTGGAAACCACTTAAATGTATATAATCTGGTGAATGGATAAAAAATTATAGCACAGAATATAGTCAAATACTATCTATCAATAAAAAGGAATAGTACATGTAACTACATGGATGAATCTCAAAACCATTGATATGGTTTGGCTGTGTCCTCACCCAAATCTCAGTACCTCCCAGAAATCCCACTTTGTGGGAGTGATCCAGGGGTTGGTAATTGAATCATGGGGGTTGGTCTTTCCTGTACTATTCTCATGATAGTGAATAAGCCTCATGAGATCTGATGGTTTTATCGGGGTATCTGCTTTTGCTTCTTCTTTGTTTTTCTCTGGTGGCTGCCATGTATGAAGTGCCTTTCACCTCCAGCCATGATTCTGAGGCTTCCCCAGCTATGTGGAAGTGTAAGTCCAATTAAACCTTTTTGTTCGCAGTTTTGGGTATGTCTTTATCAGCAGTGTGAAAATGAACTAATACAAGTATCATGCTAAATGAAAGAAGCTAGATAGAAAGGCCTATACATTTCATGATACCATTTAATGACATTCTGGAAAAAGGCAAAACGATTGGGACAACAATCAGATCAGTGGTTGCTAGGGGCTGTGCTGGTAGTGGGGAGGGGACTGACTACAAATGGGCGTAAGATAATTTATTTTGGGTGATAAAAATGTCCTGTATATGGCCGGGCATGGTGGCTCACACCTGGAATTCCAACAATCGGGAGGCCAAAGTGGGTGAATTTCTTGAGCCCAGGATTTCAAGATCAGCTTGGGCAACATAAGGAGACTCCCACTATACAAAAAATATGAAAATTAGCCAGGCCTAGTGGCCTGTGCCTGTAGTCCCATCTATTTGGGAGGATCACTTGAGCCAGGGAGGTCGAGGCTGCAATGAGCCAAGATCGCACCAGTGCACTCCAGCCTAGGTGACAGAGGGAGACCTGTTTCAAAAAAAAAGGAGTAATAAATGTCCTGTATCTCAGTTGTGATAGTTACGTGTTGCATATATCTGTCAAAACTCACCAATTGTACACTTAAAAATAGTGAATTTTTTTTTTCTTTGAGATGGAGTCTCGCTTTGTTGCCCAGGCTAGAGTGCAGTGGCGCCATCTTGGCTCACTGAAACCTCCCCCTCCCTAGTTCAATCTATTCTCCTACCTCAGCCTCGTGAGTAGCTGAGATTACAGGCGTATGCCACCATACTTGGCTAATTTTTATATTTTTAGCAGAGAGGAGGTTTCACCATGTTGGTCAGGCTGGTCTCAAACTCCTGACCTCAAGTGATCTGCCCACTTAGGCCTCCCAAAATGCTAGGATTACAGGCGTGAGCCACTGCACCCAGCATGAATCTGATTTTTTAAAAAATAGTGAATGTTGATCAATATGGTGATGTCCTGCTCTGCAGGGCTGGGCCTAAACCATGCAAGGGAAGGAGATTCATGGCGATTGGGACCACTCTTCTCATGCTACCTGTTGGTCCCTTGCCTTTCCCCATCTGTGGGTAGTGTATTAGTTAACAAATGAATTTTACTTTATGTAAATTATTCCCCACTAAATTTGAATTTTAAAAGATCTACCAACTAGTAATGAGTTTTTGTTTTTGTTTTTTTAGCCAACAAGAATGAGCTTGAAGTTTTGGTTTTTTTTTTGAGATGGAGTCTTGCTCTGTCGCCCAGGCTGGAGTGCAGTGGAACAATCTTGGCTCACTGCGACCTCCACCTCCTGGTTTTAAGCGATTCTCCTGCCTCAGCCTCCCGAGTAGCTGGGATTACAGGCATGTGCCACCATGCCTGGCAAAGAGTATAGTATTTATTTTTTATTGAATTTTATTTTATTTATTTATTTATTATTTTTTGAGATGGAGTTTTGCTCTTGTTACCCAGGCTGGAGTACAATGGCGTGATCTCAGCTCACTGCAACCTCCGCCTCCCGGGTTCAGGCAATTCTCCTGCCTCAGCCTTCTGAGTGGCTGGGATTACAAGCATGCACCACCATGCCCAGCTAATTTTTTGTATTTGTAGTAGAGACGGGGTTTCACCATGTTGACCAGGATGGTCTCGATCTCTTGACCTCGTGATCCACCCGCCTCGGCCTCCCAAAGTGCTGGGATTACAGGCGTGAGCCACCACGCCCGGCTAATTTTATTTTTTGAGACAGAGTCTCGCTCTGTCACCCAGGGAGTGCAGTGACTTAATCTTGGTTCACTGCAGCCTCCGCCTCCTGGGTTCAAGCGATTCTCCTGCCTCAGCCTCCCAAGTAGTTGGGATTACAGGCACATGCCACCATGCCTGGCTAATTTTTGGATTTTTAGTAGAGACGGGGTTTCTCCACGTTGGCCAGGCTGGTTTTGAATTCCTGATCTCGGGTGACCCACCCACCTCGCACTCCCAAAGTGCTGAGATTACAGGTGTAAGCCACCATACCCAGCCAGAGTATGGTTTTTTTTAAATGTGTCTTCAAATTCTCTTTTCCCTCACCAAGACAGGATCTCGCTCTGTCACCCAGGCTGGAGTGCAGTGGCTCAACCTTGGCTCACTTTAAACTCTACCTCCCAGGTTGGAGTGGTTCTCATGCCTCGGCCTCCTGAGTAGTTGAGACCACAGCACAGGCCATCATGCCTGGCTAAGTTTTGTGTTTTTGGTAGAGATGGGGTTTCCCCATGCTGCCCAGGCTGGTTTCAAACTCCTGGATTGAAGCAATCCACCAGACTCAGCCTCCTGAAGTGCTAAGACTACAGGTGTGCGTCACCATGCCTGGTCCAGTCCACACATTCTATTTTTTTTTTTTTTTTTTTTTTTTGAGATGGAGTCTTGCTCTGTCACCAGGCTAGAGTGCAGGCACAATCTTGGCTCACTGCAACCTCCACCTCCCAGGTTCAAGCCATTCTCCTGCCTCAGTCTCTCGAGGAGCTGGGACTACAGGCCCGTGCCACTACGCCCAGCTAATTTTTGTATTTTTCAGTAGAGATGGGGTTTCACTATGTTGGCCAGGATGGTCTTGATCTCTTGACCTCATGATCCGCCCATCTTGGTCTCCTGGGATTATACATGCCTATAGTCCTGGGATTATAGGCATGAGCCACCGCACCTGGCTCCACAAATTCTTTACGCTCCTTTCTTCAACAGGTGGAACCTAATTGCATTCCTCTCCTCTTGAGTATGGGCTGTTCTTATGTAGTGATATGCTTCTAACAAACAGAATTCAGCAGAAGTGATGTGTTTGAGTTCCAACACTAGCTTTCCCTGTTCCCTGTTTGGCATCACACATTTTGGGGGAAGCCAGGTCCCACTGTGAAGATACTCACCTAGCCTTATGAAGCCCATGTGTTAAGGTACAAGCCTCTTGCCAACAATGATGAATGACACATCTTGAAACTGGATTCTTGAGGCCCATTCCTTGAGTCAGGTGGAGCTGCTGCTCTGGGTGACATCTTACCTGCAACCTCTTGAGATATCTTGAGCCCAAACCAACTACCTAAGACATTCCTGAGTTCCTGACCCACAGAAACTGTGACATAAGTATTTGTTGTTTTAAGCCACTAAGTCTGGGGTAATGTTATATAATGATAGATAACGCAATTATATGTATATATGTAGGTGTTGTGAAGACTTCAGATTTGATTCTAAGTCCAATGGGAAGTCATTGAGGGTTTCATTCAGAAGAATAACAGTCATAATTTTACTTTATTACTTTACTAGGGAGTGAGCAAGAATGGAAGCAGAGAGATCAGTTAGAGGCGGTTACAGCAGTACAGGTGAGAGATTATGGTGGCTGAGAGTAGGGTGGTGACAGTGGAGGTATATGTGTAAAGTCAAGGAAGTAGAGCAATCCAGGATGAGCCTTGGGTTTTTAAAAATTTTTTTTTATTTTTTGAGACAGGGTCTCTAAAATAAAGGCTGGAGTGTAGTAGCATGACCATTGGTCACTGCAGCCTCAAACTGCCAGGCGCAAGCCATCCTCTTGCCTCAGCCTCTCAAGTAGTTGGGACTACAGGTACATGCCCCTACTCCTGGCTAATTTTTAAATTTTTTTTGTAGAGACAAGGTCTCTGTTGCCCAGGCTGGTCTTGAACCCTGGGCTCAAGTGATCCTCCTGCCTCAGCCTCTCGAGTAGTTGGGACTATAGGCACAGGTCACCTCACCCAGCTCAGCCCTGGGTTGTTATGAATAGTTAAAATGAGGATAACTGTAAAAGGAAGAGATTGAGAGAAGAGATTGAGAGAAGGCCTGAAGGAGTATGTAAGCATAATGTGTTTGAGAAACTGCAAATAGGCCAGTATGCTTGGAGTTTATGGTGACTGGATGGGAGGAAAGAGTGCAAGTAGGCCGAAATACAGATATGAAAGAAAGGCTTTGTTTGCCACCACAAGATGTCTGGACTTTATTCAAAGTCTACGTAGCCACTGGAAGTCACTAAAAGATTTTAAGAGGGAGGGTGACTGATGAAACTCCTGTGTGAGAAAGATAACTCCCAGCAGCAGAGTTTGGATTGAAGAAGGAAGGTATTGGAAACTAGAAGACATTTTGAATAACTTCCTGATTTTTAGGAGGCAGCATAGTGTACTGGAAAGAGCATTAAATGGCTTTGGAGTCAGATGGATCCAAGATGAATTCAAACATCTGTTATGGGGTTGAATTGTGTCCCCCTCAAATATATATGTTGAAGTCCTAACTCCTTGTACTTTGGAATGGGACCTTATTTGGAAATAGGATCATTACAATGTCATTAGTTAAAATGAGGTCATACTCAGTAGGGTAGGCCCTTAAGTCAATATGACTGGTGTCTTTATAAAAAGCAGAGGTCTGGTGCGGTGGCTCACACCTGTAATCCCAGCACTTTGGGAGGCAAAGGCAGCTGGATCACTTGAGGTCAGACGTTCGAGACTAGTCTAGACAACATGGTGAAACCTTGTCTCTATTTAAAAAATACAAAAATTAGCCGGGCATGGTGGTGCATGCCTGTAGTCCCAGCTACTTGGGAGGCTAAGGCAGGAGAACTGCTTGAACCCGGGGGTGGAGGTTGCAGTGAGCTGAGATTGTGCCACTGTACTCCAGCCTGGGTAACAGAGCAAAACTTGTTTAAAAAAAAAAAAAGCGGAAATTTGGACACAGATATGCACACAGGGACAACGCCATGTGAAGATGAAAGCATAGATTTATAGGCCAAAAAAATGCTAAAGATTGTCAGCAAACCACTAGAAACTAGGGGAGAAACATGGAACATATTTTTCCTCACAGCCCTTAGAAGAAACCAAACCTGCCAACACCTTTATCTTGAACTTCTGGCCTCCAGAACTGTGAGACAGTAACTTTCTATTATTTTTATTTATTTATTTACAGAGGCAAGATCTGACTCTGCTGCCCAGGCTGGAGTGTAGTGGCACAATCATAGCTTACTGCAGCATAAAACTACTGGGCTGAGTGCACAAGACCATACCAGCTAATTTTAGTAACTTTCTAATGTTTATTGTTTGTTTTTGAGATGGAATTTCACTTTTGTGCAATGATGAGATCTCGGCTCACTGCAACCTCTGTCCCCTGGGTTCAAGCAATTTTCCTGCCTCAGCCTCCCGAGTAGCCAGGGTTACAGGCATGTGCCACCATGCCTGGCTAATTTTGTATTTTTAGTAAAGACGAGGTTTCTCCATGTTGGTCAGGCTGGTCTCAAACTCCTGACCTCAGGTGATCTGCCCATCTCGGCCTCCCAAAGTGCTGGGATTACAGGTGTAAGCCACTGGGCTTGGCAACTTTCTATTGTTAAAGGCACTCAGTTTGTGGTACTTTGTTATAGCAGTCTTTGCAAACTAGTATATCATCTATGTGACCTTGGACAAATTATTTCATCTTGCTAATCCCTAGTATCCTAATCTGTACAATGGGGGTCATTATATCTACCTTAGAGGGTAGTCTTGAGGATTAAATAAAATGGCATTTGTAGAGCACTGGCATAAGCAGCACTACATAAATATTACCTTGCATTTGTGAGACACGAATGTTATCCCAGAAAAGTCGTACATCTCCGGAGATTTTTGAAAAGATTGACTACAATTGTCAGGGTCATGTGCAATACCACCTAAAGTCACAGGATGGATAAGATGATGTCAGAATTCCCTTCTTCCTGTTGGGTTCCTTAGACAGGAGCTCTGGCATTGTCTTGCTCTCTGTGAAAATGTAGTTTCTTTTGATAGAACACTGGTACAAGAACCAAAAGCACCCTTAAAGGCAGGAGGACTGAGGCCAATTAAACTAACAACTGTAATGATGTGAATGTAGGAAGAGAAGGAGGCAAACCAAGGTAGAGAAGTATAAGCCAGACGCCTCAGGCCCCCTGAGTCCCCAGCTCACTTCCTTAGGTAAAAGATTTAGGCTGGGAGTTGTCCTCTCTTCAGCTCCATAAGGGAAACCCAACAGAGGCCTCACCAGTCTCTGGAACGCCTAGCCCTTTCAGGCAGGGAGTCTTTTGCCAAAGCAAACAATCCCAGTTCTACGATTGTGCTCTGGCTGGGGTAGGAGAGAACAAAGATCCCTTTCTTTGCTTCCCCAACCCTATGGCTCCAGCCAAAGGCGCTGTTTACACAATCTTCCCTGGTGAAGAATTTGTTCCTTTTCTCTCTAGGTTGCAGCTGGAAAAGATTGATTCCCTCCTTGCCTATTCGGTTTTCCCATGTCCCTGGGCAGGAAAAGTGCCCAATACCCAAACCACCCACCTCCAGAGATGTCAGCATACTTAAGAGTAACTCCAGGCCCTTTTGTGATGTGACAGAGAACCTCAATTTTAGTGGCAGAACGCCTATCTGGCCAGGAAAGGGAGGTTGGAAATATCAGGAGCTTAGTTTCCCTACATTCCAATTCCATTTATTCCACTCTCTCATTCCCTAGGCTTTCTCAGGCACATTTCCAAAAGTGAATCAAATAATCAAAATCCAGGGCAGATTTGGGCTCCTTCTTTTAAAGGATGGTCAGGTGGGTAGGATGAAAATAGTATTTTCTAGTGGGAGAAGTTGTTCTTTAGTCTTCAGTTTATTATTAACTCCAGCAGCACAGATGTTCCCCCCCACACACCCTGAAAACAAAAGCAAGAGAGAGAAAAGGAAAGCCCAGAGTGGAAGAGTCTAATTTTAGTGCTGGCAGAGAATCCTAGTGTTAAGTTACTTCTGGTAAACTGGTAACTAAGAAACAACAGAGATAAAGATAATTTTCACAATGTGGGTTTCCAACTAGTTTTAAGACCTAATTTTGCTTATTTCCATGACATCTCAGGGAGGCAGATAAGGTGTTACCCATTTCACACAAGAGAAGCAATTGAAGCACAGGAAAAATTAACCAAAAGCCATTCATGAGTGACTTGAATCCAGGATTCTGGGACTTTCAGTTTGGTCAACTTCACAGGGCCAAGCTGCTTTCTGAAAAACTTATGGGTCTATCTTTTGTACTGCACACATTTTCCCTGAGCTACATTTTCTATCTTAAATCCCTACTGACTATTCTCCTGTTGCTAAGGGAGCTATGGGCTAGCTGTTTGCTACCCTTTGCAGCTATGTTTTGGAAACCTGAAGTCCCTGCTCCAGATGTTGGGAGATGGAAGTGGAAGAGCCATAAGGGTACAGAGGGGCTGCATGTCTCTTTGGGCTCAGACACCGTCCTGACACACACATACACCCCAACCATCCCCCCGGCAAGATATGCAGAGTTCATTTCTGTAAAAGCAGCCACACAGTTCCTGGAAGACTGTACTCCACCATGGTTAAAAATATCTATCTTGGGGACAGAGCTGAGCCAACCAAACAGCCTATCCATAAACTCAGAAAATAAGCAGTGGGGTAAAATGAACCCAGTGGTAGGCAAAATGCTACATATCTGCAACATAACAGCAGGGATCAGAACAGATAAATCAATTTTTGGAGATTCAACTCAAGATCCAGATGAAACTTCATTCCTTCTACTGCAGATTGGAATATTGCACTTGTATTAGCTTTTTATTACTAGATAACAAACCACAAACTTAGTGGTTTAAAACATTCATTACCCTACTGTTCTGTAGGTCAAAAATCCAGTGGGCTTGACTGGATTTTTTGCTTAGGGTCTCAGAAAGCCAAAGTTGTTTGGGCTGGGTTCTTATCTGAAGGTTCTGGGGAAGAATCCACTTCCAAACACATTCAGGTTGTTGGTAGAATTCAGTTCCTTGCAGTTGTAGGAATGAGGTCCCCATGTCCTTGCTGGCAAGGGGGTCACTCTCAGCTCTTAGATGCTACTTTCTGGTCCTTGCATGGTCCTCTCTATCTTCAAAGCCAGCAAGGGTGCCTTAGAAGGTGCTTTTCAGGGCTCATGTGACTAGATAAGACCCTCCCCCACCAGATCATCTTTCTTAAAGTCAACAGTGCCATATAATATAACTAGGGGAGGGATATCCAATTCAGATTCTGGGGATTAGGGTAGGACATTCTAAAGGGTGTCATTTAAAAAATTCTGTCCACCACAGCACTTATTCAAAGGATGAGAGGAAATTCTCTGGTGGTTGGGGGAAGCAGCAGGAATAAATTACCTCTAACTAACCATTTACACTAATAAGAGAAGCCAAGCATTTGGAATGAGAGGACTGACCTCATGCCTGGTATTTTGTCCCTGTCTTTGCCATGTCTAAAGTGGCTACTTTGGTTACAATGTGCTAATATTTACAGTGCCTTGAGATAAATGCTTAAAAGTAATTTTTGTTTTCCTTTGAGATAGTCTCACTCTGCTGACCAGGCTGGAGTACAGTGGTGTGATCTTGGCTCACTGCAACCTCTGCCTCTCAGGTTCAAGCAACTCTCCCACCTCAGCCTCCTGAGTAGCTGGGACTATAGGCGTACGCCACCACTCCCGGTTAATTTTTGTATTTTTAGTAGAAATGGGGTTTCACCATGTTGGCCAAGATGGTCTTGATCTCCTGACCTCATGATCCACCTGCCTCAGCCTCCCAAAGTCCTGGGATTACAGGTGTGAGCCACCGCACCTGGCCAAAAGTAAATTTTAAGGATGCCTGGGGACAAAAAGATCTTCCTGTTTTACTTTTTTCTCATCAAATGGTTAAGAACACCAAGATATCAGGAATGTCTCCCAAGAATACATGTTACAAAATGCACGCTGTTTTGACATATGGCCCAATAAAGACAAAGTTTTGGCTGGGCACAGTGGGTCACGCCTGTAATCCCAGCACTTTGGGAGGCTGAGGCAGGCAAATCACCCAAGGCCAGGAGTTCAAGACTAGCCTGGCCAATGTGGCAAAACCCTCTCTCTAAAAATACAAAAAATAAGCTGAGTGTGGTGACAGGTGCCTGTAATCCCAGTTACTCAGGAGGCTGAGGCAGGAGAATTGCTTGAACCCGGGAGGTGGAAGTTGCAGTGAGGTGAGATTGCGTCACTGCACTCCAGCCTGGGCAAGAGTGCAACTCTGCCTCAATTAAAAAAAAAAAAAAAAAAAAAAAGAAGGGTAAAGTTTCATTGCTTAGAACTTGAGGGACTAGGACAATATTCTCTACTCACCACTGTGATACTACTGCCTTTACTTTTCCTATTCCTGAGTTCTACATGAACATTCCTTCATCTCATCCGTGTGAAGGAGACACAGCGTTGCCCTAGGTTCCTGGACACCAACTCAAGCCAAACTACCAGTTTTGTCCCTGGTCAGCTTTCTCATCCTGATGCCCTTACAGTCTCAAATCCACCTTGAAAGGGAGGCTGGAGCATGGATCCTCATTACTGTTTAGCATTGAGGTGATTTTCAAAGGGCATAATTTACTTCTAATTAGGATGGCACAAACCTACTGACACTTCTGTGGTGCTGAAGAAACACAACTGACTCATGGAAGAAACTGGGAAGAGGGAAGCAGGTCTTGTCTTCAGCATCCCTGGGTTCTCTCCCTAGATGCCTTCTGGCCAGACTTTTTTTTTTGAGATGGAGTTTCACTCCTGTTGCCCAGGCTGGAGTGCAATGGCACAATCTCAGCTCCCTGTAACCTCCATCTCCCGAGTTCAAGCGATTCTCCTGCCTCAGCCTCCTGAGTAGCTGGGATTAGAGGCATGCGCCACCACACCCAGCTAATTTTGTACTTGTACTAGAGACAGGATTTCTCCATGTTGGTCAGGCTGGTCTCCAACTCCTGACCTCAGGTGATCTGCCCACCTCGGCCTCCCAAAGTGCTGGGATTACAGGCATGAGCCACTGCGCCTGGCCCAGACTTTTTAAAATTTTGATTCCAAGCCAGGTGTGGTAGCTCACGCCTGTAATCCCAGCACTTTAGGGGGCTGAGGCAGGCGGATCACTTGAGGCCAGGAGTTCAAGACCAGCCTGGCCAACACGGCGAAACCCCATCTTTACTAAAAATATATTAAAAATCACATGGTAGTGCATGCCTGTAATCCCAGCTACTTGGGAGGCTGAGGCAGGAGAATCGCTTGAACCCAGGAGGCTGAGTTTGCAGTGAACTGAGATCGTGCCACTGCACTCCAGCCTGCTGACAGAGCAAGACTCCGTCTCAAAAAAAAAAAAAGAAAAAAGAAAAGAGGAAAATGAGCAAAGATTCAGGGAAAGAAAGCAGAATTGGGCAGAGAAAGGAAAAGGCAGGAAGATACGGTAAAGACAGGAAAACATCTGAAAAATGACAATCACATTAGGTCGTGTACAGGACTAATAAAAGATAAAGCAGAGAAGCTGAGGTGAGACTTTTTGAACCAGTAATGGATAAAACTAGTCTTATGTTTAAGGAGGATTCACCAGGCAGTGGTAGGGAGAAGTAAATGCTGGAGGGAAGAGACTGGAGGCAGAGGGTCAGTTAAGACATTATTGCAATAGACGAGGTGGATGACAATGAGGGCCTGAGCCAGGATAGTGACAATGGAACCAGAAAGCCTATTAGCCAACATTTGAAGCCAGAACTCTAAGTCGCTACTGACCCCAATGTTCCCAGTCAAGTAGCAGGCCATGCCAGGTGGAAATTATTTAAAATGTTGTGCTATTTTGAATTAAGCTTTCCTGAAACAGAATTAAGAGGGCCCAGCCAAATGCATGTTGAGTTTAGCACCATCACCACCGTTCAGGCCTTGTACTCTCACTAAGGCACTCAGCCAACTGTGGAAAATAAATATACACAGGAGACTCAAGAAACATCTTATTAATACAGTATTTATTTGTCTTTTCTCTGTCAAACCCTGAGCCAACCACGTTCCCCAGGATACCTGGGGAGGTACAGGAAAAGGAACACACAGGGCTGACCATACATGGGAGAAAGAACTATGGGATATGGAGACAGCTCCTTCACATGGCGAAGAGGATGAGAAAGGCCACCATCAGGCAAAAGAGCCCCATGGCCTCCGAGAGGGCAAAGCCCAGAATGGCGTAGGAGAAGAGCTGTTGCTTCAGAGAAGGGTTCCTGGGAGAAGGGGAGGAGAAAAGACTGAATTTCTAGTTCATACAAAGAAAAGCATAAATATCTAAGATGGGCTCAGGGAGAATTCCCCACTTCAAGATTATCTTATGTAAAGAGCCTTTCAGGGTAACACCATCATGCCCGAAATCTTGCCCCAATTCCCCAAGGCTCTGTAAGAACTGAACGAAGGAAGAAAGAGGACAATCTAAAATCCTGTAACATGGCCCAGGTATAATCATGACCTTCTCTAATGGGTCATCCATCTCATTACCACAAATTAAGACCTTTTGGCCTAGACACTTAATATCCAAGGCCCCAACAGGACAGAAGAGGCATCCAGAATGGCAGGGTCTATCTAGACCAGTGTTTTCAAACTTTAAGCAGCAGAACTCCAAAATAATAAACATATAAAAGCCAAATTGCAATGGTACAAAAGTAGTGGGAAATTTTAACGGCTTGGTCTCCCCTTTATTCTCTAAGATAGTCTCTAGGAGAGATCCTCAGAATCCTAGGGATTAATGGAACACAATTAGAACACCACTCTTTTAGAAGACAAGAGAGTAAGGGGTGCTGGGCGTGGTGGCTCACATCTGTAATCCCAGAACTTTGGGAGGCCAAGGTGGGCAGATCACCTGAGGTCGGGAGTTCAAGACCAGCCTGACCAACATGGAGAAACCCTGTTTCTACTTAAAATTCAAAATTAGCCAGGTGTGGTGGTGTATGCCTGTAATCTCAACTACTTGGGAGGCTGAGGCAGGAGAATCACTTGAACCTGGGAGGCAGAGGTTGCGGTGAGCTGAGATTACACCATTGCACTCCAGGCTGGGCAACAAGTGTGAAACTCTATCTCAAAAAAAAATAAAAAAAGAGAGAGTAAGAGGGACAGATTATGTTCTCTCATTTCAAACAGTCAAAAGATTTGGGGCTTTAAGAAGCTACAAATGGGCTGGGTGCGGTGGCTCACGCCTGTAATCCCAACACTTTGGGAGGCAGAAGCAGGTGGATCACTTGAGGCCAAAAGTTGGGAGACCAGCCTGGCCAACCTGGTGAAACCCTGTCTCTACTAAAAATACAAAAATTAGCTGGGCGTTACAAACCACAGTGCTTCAAAAGAAAAAAAAAATTAGGTGGGTATGGTGGCACACGTCTGTAATCCTAGCTACTTGGGAGGCTGCGGCAGGAGAATTGCTTGAACTTGGGAGGCAGAGACTGCAGTGAGCAGAGAGTGTGCCAATGCACTCCAGCCTGGGCTACAGTGAGACTATGTTTCAAAAAAAAAAAAAAAGTTACAAATGGTCTGTGGGGTTTATGATATGAGTTGTAGTAGTATGCATAAAGGACTCCCGACATTGAAAGCCAATATATAATCTGTATTTCCCTTACTCTGATACCTCCAGAGGTCTTGATGAGTTAGGTATATCAACACCAGCATTTAACAGAATAGTGAATAAAGTGGCAGTTAGACTTCTTGTTTAATACAAATTTTTAAAAAGAACTCTATTTCCCAAAAGACATTAAGAGAACTTACTGGTCTCTAGAAGATTAATTTGGTTTTAACAGTGAGTTTTCCAGAGTTAGCGGGACTAAACAGTCCAGGGCTGGCTGCAGTGTCAGTTTTCCCAGGAGCGACAGAGAGAAATCCCCAGAGATGGGAAAAAACAGCAGTAAAGCCACTATGTTCACTGAGTCTCTAGACCAGAGAAGGTAAACTTTTTCTGTAAAGGGCCACATGGTAAATATTTTAGGTTTTGTGGGCCGCATATAGTCTTTTTTGCTTTATTCTCTTTTTTTTTTTTTTTTTTGAGATGGAGTCTTGCTTTGTCTCCCAGGCTGGAGTGCAGTGGCACGATCTCGGCTCACTGCAACCTCTGCCTCCCAGGTTCAAGTGATTCTCCTGCCTCAGCCTCCTGAGTGGGATTACAGGTATGTGCCACCATGCCTGGCTAATTTTTGTATTTTTAGTAGAGACGGGGTTTCACCATGTTGGTCAGGCTGGTCTTGAACGCCTGACCTCGTGATCCGCCCACCTTGGCCTCCCAAAGTGTTGGGATTACAGGCATGAGCCACTGCACCTGGCCATCTCTTTTGCTTTAAAAAAAAAAAATGAAACATTTTAAAAATGGAAAACTATTTTTAGCTCAACCATACAAAACCAGACTACGGCCCAGATTTGGCCCTTGAGCCTTAGTTTGCCTATACCTGCTCTAGACCAAAGCTGTTCATAAAACTTTCTTCAATGACACAATGATATAAACATTCTATCCATCCATCCATCTATATTTTTTGAGGTGGACTCTCACTCTGTTGCCCAGGCTGGAGTGTAGTGGCGCCATCTTGACTCACTGCAACTTCTACCTCCCAGGTTCAAGCAGTTCTCCTCTCTCAGCTTCCCAAGTAGCTGGGAGGCTGCCCACCACAACACCCAGCTAATTTTTGTATTTTTAGTAGAGACGGGGTTTCACCATATTGACCAGGCTGATCTTGAATCCTGACCTTAGGTGATCCACTCACCTTGGCCTCTCAAAGTGCAAGATTACAGGCGTGAGCCACCTTGTCTAGACTAGTATTTGTTTTCCTTTTCTTTTTTTCCCATAAAGTCTCTCTCTGTTGCCCAGGCTGGAGTGCAGTGACATGATCTTGGCTCACTGTAACCTCCACCTTCTGGGTTCAAGCGATTTTCCTGCCTCAGCTTCCTGAGTAGGTTGGATTACAGGCGCATGTCCCCATGCCCAGCACAACAATCACTTGAATCCAGAGGCAGAAGTGGCAGCGAGCTGAGATTGGGCCACTGCACTCCAGCCTGTGTGACAGAGCGAGACTGTCTCAAAACAAACAAAAAACATGTAGCTAGTGGCTACCGTATGGGACAGTGTAGTTCTAGACCCCCAAATAACTTCACACCTTTGGAAAGCATATCAGAAAACCAGTGGAGGGCCCAACTTATCTTACCTGGCATAACCAATGATGAGGCTCCCAAACACAGTCCCAATCCCAGCCCCAGAGCCGGCCACCCCAACTGTGGCAGCCCCAGCCCCAATGAACTTGGCTGCTGTGTCGATGTCCCTTGAAATGGTGCTGGTTTGGAAGCTGCGGCTAGAGACAAATGAGGTAAGGGGACATGAGACTGCCAAGCTGCTGGGGCTCTGTGAAGAAAAGGCAGGTAGAAGGTCAAGATTTTTGGAAACTCTTTTGCTTTGGTAACTTTTGTACCATTTAAAGCCTTTATGCTGCTAAATCCCATGGTTTATCCCTCAAACACAAAATTGTTTAAGCCCCTAAAATGCTGGTTAAGTAGAACCTTTTAATGTAGGATGTAGACTTCAAATGCCTTTAAGACTCAGGTGTGGTCAAGAAGTGTAAGACTGAGGCCTTAGTCTATTCTTGCTGCCCCAAAGACATCATCTTCCTAGACTAGATGTCCCCAACGGCAATCACTCGACTAGGCCAAATAATAGCAGTTAGTAGCAGTGCACATGGGCAGGTGCTGCCAGTGGCAAAAGCTGGAGCACTATAGTATATAGTGTATTAACTGGCCTCCATCTCCACCTAAAGCCCAAGGCCTGTGATGACTGTCCTCAACACTCTACACCTCCTGGTTCTGGCAGGTAACCCTCCCACTCATCACCCCCAAAACCACAGTCCCAACTCTATGGGTAAGGTACCTCATCTGTCAGTGTCTCCGGTCGTTTCAGCAAAACTGCAGATAGCGGACGGCTCAGCAGCTGTGAGGTGCTCTTTACCTAGCAGGAATGACATACAGGGGCAGGAAGGTCAAGGAAGACTGGAGAGAAGTTTCAGAACTATGCCACACTGTTACATCATCAGATAAAATCTTCTGTCCTCTGATGGCCTTTCCATCCTCACACTTAAATTTGAATTTTGAATCATTCTTCCTTTTAGCAAAGCCGAAATTAAAGAACCACACCGTTTCTCTTGCTTCTCGGGTTTTGCTTTAAGGAAAGAAAGTCTACTTCCTTTTGGGCAACAAGGGAGCATCCACTCTTGCTGTATCCTTTTATAGCTTTTGAGAAGAAGAAATCTAAGCCTCAGAAGCATCTGCCTCACTCAACAAGGGAGATATATACAGATGCTCCTCAACTTAGCATAGGGTTATGTTCAAATAAATCCACCATACATTGAAAAAGCATTTAATACTGCTAACCTACTAAACACTATAGTTTAGCTTAGCCTAGCCTTAAATGTCCTCAAAACACCTACATTAGCATACAGTGAGGTGAAACCACCTAGTAACACAGTACCCTGTAGAGTACTGGTTGTTTACCCTGATGATTGGGTGGGTGACTGGCAGCTGTGGCTTGCTGCTGAGTATTCCAACAGAGTATTGTACCAGACATCATTAGCTTGGGAAAAGATAAAGATTCATAATTCGAAGTATGGTTTCTAACGAATGCATAACATTTTTGTATCATCATCATCATAAAAAAAATCTTAAGTCAAATCATCTAAAGTTGGGAGCCATCTGTATGGGTAATGGTCAGCCCATAAGAAAAAAGTTAGTGACTTGCCCTGAATAAAGGATCCAAAAGGATGCTTTTGGAAAATAAGAACAAAGATTCATGCTTTTACCTCATTCCAGTAGTCTTTTCTGACTAACCCCAAGCCAGTGACGCCAAAACAGATACATGGTGATTAACAGCCAGGGCTTAGACATCAGATAAAGTGAGATTCAAATCTTAACTATATTGCCACCAGTGTGCTCTCAGGTTAAGTCACTTAAATCTTTCTAAGTCTATATTCTCATTTATCAACTCAAAATATCATCTCTCAGTTGATTTGAAGAGTAAATGAGATTATGTATACCAATTAGTAAACTCAGTGCTAAGGCACGTGGTAAGTGCTCAATAAATGATACTCCTTTTTATTTGTGAATGAACCAACTGCCTCCTCTACCTACAATTTAACATTTTTTTCCATATTGTTGTTTCTGAGTTAAATACTTTTCCAATGTGTATTTATGTAAAGTTTAGCTTCCCATTCAAATTTTAGTCCCAGAATGAACTCCTAGCTATGAACATTCAGGACAAGATCCTACACATAGTACATACTCAGTCCAAGTTATGTAATCTAACTACTTGTTTACCACTCCGGATGGCCAGTTTACAGGACATATAGTTTCAGGAATAGGAATAACTTGGTCTAGATTCTCATCTCCACTCTTAAGATGGTTAGATAAGAATTAACTGGCCACAGGCAGGTGCAGTGGCTCATGCCTGTAATTCCAGCACTTTGGGAGGCCAAGACGGGTCAATCACCTGAGCATGGGAGCTCGAGACCAGCCTGACCAACATGGAGAAACCCCGTCTCTACTAAAAACACAAACTTAGCTGGGCGTGGTGGCACATGCCTGTAATCCCAGCTACTTGGGAAGCTGAGGCAGGAGAATCACTTGAACCTGGGAGGTGGAGGTTATGGTGGATCATGCCATTGCAGTCTAATAGGAGCAAAACTCCGCCTCAAAAAAAAAAAAATAAAAAAATTAACTGGCCACTAAGTGATACGGGGCAAGAGAATGTCTAGCAAGCATTCACTCTCTCCTGTTAGGCAATGACAGCAAAGGGCCTTCCCTCCCCAAGAATCTTGTTTATTTATTTTTTGAGACAGAGTCTTCCTCTTTCGCCCAGGCAGGAGTGCAGTGGTACGATCTTGGCTCACTGCAACCTCCACCTCCTGGGTTCAAGCTATTCTCCTGCCTCAGCCTCCCAAGGAGCTGGGATTATAGGCGCCTGCCACCATGCCCAACTCTAGAAATGAGGTTTTTTTTAGTAGAAATCAGGTTTCACCATGTTGGCCAGGCTGGTTTCAAACTCCTGGACTCAAGTGATCTGTCTGCCTGGACCTCCCAAAGTGTTGGGATTGCAGGCATGAGCCACTGCACCCAGCCCCAAGAATCTTATTCACCTTCACCCAGCTGTGCTGTGAAGAACAAGGTCTGATGGAAAGAGAGAGACAAGATGTCTCTCCTTTAAAACTCTCCCAGAAAATCAGGTACTCACCAAGGAGGAAGTGGAGACGAGCTTGGAGCAGGCAAACATTTTCAGGGGGTGAGAGGCTGTGGCAGGAGAGCTGGAATTACAGAAGCAGTATTGTCAACACTCTCCTTATTCACTAAACTACATCCTTATTAGCAGAAGTGGGACCCTAGAAAGCTTAACTGGCCCAGAGAACAATGACTGACCTTAAGTCATGGGCAGAAGTAGAATTAGAACCTGAAGTCATGACTTCTTCCAGAAACCCCACACAGTTCCCAGGATTTCCTTGTAATCAAGTGACTTCTCCTGGTCTGAACAAGGGATCATTTGGGCTCAGCTTTAACACCTGTTACCCATTTCCATAGCCTCATGGATTTGCAGTTGCCAGAGGAATATTCCCAGTGTCTTTTGCCTAAAGTTTCCTCAGTTTTTATTCAAAAGGAACCCTTCTCAAGACTTCATTGTCTGGGCCTTGAAAAGTTGCCCTTCAAAGATTAGAGTCTTCGTAGTTTTGGGAGATATTTGTTGACGGCCAAGACACGGGAAGGTCTCCAACAATCTCTTTGCTGATCCCTGGAAGTACCTGATTCCTCAAAATACTTCAATTTCTTGTATTAATTAATAGGATGGGAAGATCAAGGAGGAACTCTGCAGTTACTCTATCTAAAAAGTATTAAATTGTGTCTCCCCAAGATAAAGAAGTCCTGACACCCTACAGGTGTCTAAGTTGGTAGAGGTGAACTTACCTGAGAAGAGAAGATGAGTTAAAAAGCTAAAGGCAGGGTTTCTCCAAGTGAAGTAAGAAGCCCATCTGAAGCAGAATTATCTGGGTGGTGCATGTATTTAAAAAAAAAATGCATATTCTTGGGCCCAACTTGGACCTTCCTGGTCAAGATCTCTTGGGGGAGCTAGGCTCAGTGGTTCACTCCTGTAATCTCAACACTTGAGAAGCTGGGGTGGAAGGATAACTTGAAGCCAGGAGTTTGACATCAGCCTGGGCAAACAGCAAGACCTTGTCTCTACAAAAAATAAAATTAGCTGGGTGAGGTAGCTGTGCACCTGTAGTCCCAGCTACTCCAGAAGCTGAGGCAGGAGGATAACTTGAACCTGGGAGTTGGAGGCTTCAGTGAGCTATGATCATGCCACTCTACTCTAGTCTGGGTGACAACATGAAACCCCATCTATAAACAAACAAAAAAGATCTCTGGGAATAAGGCTCAAGTGCCCTGTATTTCAAACAAGTTTCCCAGATGATTATTAGATATACTTAACGCAAGAGCATGACCTTAAACCCAGTCTTGAAACTACGGTAGTGGTAGAGGCTAGATTTGAACTAGCATCTTTTAAGTTACATGCTTTTTTTTTTCTTTCTGAGACAGTCTTGCTCTGTCGCAAGGCTGGAGTGCAGTGGCACGATCTCGGCTCACTGCAACCTCCACCTCCCGGGTTCAAGCAATTCTTCTGCCTCAGCCTCCTGAGTAGCTGGGACTACAGGCATGCACCACCACGCCCAGCTAATTTTTCTATTTTTTAGTAGACACAGGGTTTCACCATGTTGGTCAGGATGGTCTTGATCTCTTGACCTCATGATCCGCCCACCTTGGCTTCCCAAAGTGCTTGGATTACAGGTGTAAGCCACTGCGCCTGGCTGGTTACATGCTTTCTAATGTCACAGGCTGAGATACTCAGTGAATGCTTAGTGAATGCCAATTCCTTAAATGAAATGAACTCAAATTGTCCCAGGTTATAACACTTCTGAATCCAAGATCTTAATTGCTTACTTTATTGTTAATTTTTTGTAGTGACCCTGTCTGGAACTTCTGGCCGCAAGCGATCTTCTCACCTTGGCTCCCAGTGTTGGGATTACTGGTGTGAGCCACCACACCCAGCCTTAATTACTTTTAGATTAATGGATGTTCTCAGTCTTGTCCTATCTAGAACTCTGATTTTTGCCCATATGTAACTCTAACCCAGTTTTGCTGCTATACTATTCAGGTTTTCTTGGGTCAAAATCCAATAGTTCTTTAAGGCTTTTAGAAAAGGAAGGCATGGTTTTTTCCGAAGGCAATTATACCTCAATATCATCATTTGTAAAATGCAGTTCTTAGGGGGATTAAATATCTTCATTTACCAATTAACATACAGAGTTTAATGTGGTACTGGCATGTAATAAACCCATAACAAAGGGTGGCAATTAAGTGATCCCACCATCGGCTACCTAACCAAGGCAAGTTTGCAATCGTTAGCCTACAACTTGGGCGAAGGCACTATCCAGAATCAGGACTCCTAAATCATCATGGGCTTTTTCCTTAGTGTAGAAGAGTCACAGGGGTGCGGACTTAACCATTCCTTTCCTGAAACTTTCTTTTCCTCCTAACGGCAGTATCTGGGGAGGTTAACTGATCCTTGACAGAAAAACTGGCAGGCAGGGACTCATGCTGCCCCACTAGCTTGGCCTTACCCCACCTTTCCGGGCCTGCTGCCCCGAACAGAAACCCTGATCTCTAGCCCACCACTGTGACTTTTCCAACTTCACCAGTGTGCCAGGCTGCGAGAAAGGTACTGGTAAATAACTCCTAGTGATTCCAAAGTAACAGGCCTCTCATTTCTGCTTTAGCTATCCCAAGCCACAACCTGTCGGGAGGCGATGTTTGGGTTTTTTTTTTTTTTCCACTTCTACCATGTTCAAGGTTTACTTTTTAAATTGAGAGATGCTGACTAGAGGGACTGGTGACTTTAGACGATCCACTATCTCCATTGCTCGGAGCACCTGAGGTCCTGGGGCCGAAAGTCTGGAGATTTCAGAATAAGAAGGCGTAAATCAGGATGAGAAGAGAAAGCAGAGATAGGAAGGGAGGGACTGGGGGTTGTGACAATCTGATAGGGCCAGAGGGCGAGAAAAGCGTGTCTATAAGGGCTGGGTGGAACAGGTGAAAAGCAGCACTCCAGGATCTAACTTTGGCCAGCTCCAAGGCACCCTCCCCCTACGAGACGTCCAAGATGGCGCCGGGCCCGCGCGGTTGGAGGTCACCGGCATGCGGAAGAGCCAGCTCTAAAACTCAGGGATAGCGGGAGCCGGGGAGGGCCCGAGGACCAGTGTGGGAGCAAGCAAGGTAAGAACCTCAAAGCATCCGCGCGAGGTAGGGTGTCCCGCGCGCCTGCGCGGCGCACAGAGGGAACGACATCCCAAAGCCTTACCTGCTCCCAGTGCAGAGAAGACAGAGGAGGGGCAGAGCGGCGGGAATAGCGAAAGGAAGGCTCAGCGCATGCGTGGCCCGGGCCAACGAGTCGCTCCGCCACAGATAGAGCGATTGCAACGTGGAGAATCGGCCCAGGCACCACAGCGCCGCCTGCCAGGGCTGTGGCGGTATCCGGCCGGTTGCTCCACCTGGCGTTCGAGAGGAGAAACTACAGGGAAAGCCGACAGTGTGCAGAGAAATGAGGCCAACTGCACAGAGTAGTAAGCCCATCCGTAACGTGGCGTGCGGTTTGGTCTGTACAGCGTTTGGGATCTCGGACTTGCGTCCCCTTTCCGAGCATGCGCAGTCAGACTGCCAAAACAAAACTACTACTCAGAATTCAGTGTTAACAAAAAGTCGGGATTGGGGTTCAGTGCCTAAAATGCAGCAGGAGGAAGATCCTGGGAGTCCTGCTTTATGTCGCTTCGAGAACCTGGCATCACTGGATGGCAAGCCGGTCCAACTGGCGAATAGTCAGCAAAATACCACAGCTGCTTCTGGTGGCTTCACCCTTTCCCCCCTCCCGTTTCCTCCTTTCCATTCCTGTGATAAACCGTGAGAAAAGCAGCATCAGCGAGCCAGAAGATAGGGCTAAATATGATCCGAAGCTCTTTTTCCTGACTCCTGGGACAGTCTAGGAATAACAGGCACCTGCGACCCGCTGTAAGGTTGCGAGGTCACTCCAGGCTTGCCCGAGCCTCTGCTCAGGTTTTACCTACGCAAGTTGGAATAAGCAGCACCCTCCTCCCCCAGATGCTCTCCTGAACGCCCGTCTTCTCTCCCCTTCGCTCGTCCTTCCCCTGATGGAAGGAGGTGGAGGGCTTTCTGGCCCTCATCTTTTCTCGGCCGCCTTGTCTCCCAGACAGGACCTGCCCTGCCCTTTGGAACAGAGCGACAAGGCCTACCCAGTTCCAAATCCCTGCCGTCCCTGCGTCGTGCTTGAACGCAGCACGAGAAAGACGGGAAAAACTCAACCAAACCCCATAAAAAACAAAAAATAAAAAGAAAGCCGCGGCTGTAAATAAAGGCAAATCCGCCACCCTCTGAGGGGCCGTTTGTCCTCCCCTCCTTGGCCCCGTCCTTCCCGCCGCCCCCTCCCGGCTCCCAGGCCCCGCGGCGCCCCGGCCCCGAGCTCCTCCATTTAATCGGATTTGGGAGAAGGGGAGGATAAATCACGGCAGCAGCTTTACGGTCCCGGAGGAGAGGCGAGCCGCAGCCAGGCACACCCTGGCCGGCGATAAAAACCGCCGCTGAAAGCCCACGGAGCAATTTCCCGGGACCCCGAGCGACGCCATTACAGGAATGTAATTTTGCCCGGATGAGGCCCCGAGTTTAATTATCCTCGCGGAGGAATTTCAATGCGGCCAATCCATCTTGCAGGCGGGCGGCAGAGGGATTTATATGGGCCCGTTATTTCACACCGATCCTCCATCTGCATTTTTATGGCCCTGAGCTCCTGAAAGGGAGGGGAAGGAGTGGGGAGAAATAGGAGAAGCGGGCGAGAAGAGGAGGGTGGGGGACTGCTCGTCTTTCCTAAATTCACGTTTCCAGCTCAGTTAGGATTCTCACAGGTTCCTCTGAAATCCCCAAATCTCCAGTTCTAGTTGTTGATTGTGCCCCGAGCGGGCACGTAGGTGGGAACTGGGATCCTTGGGAATCAATCAACAGGTATTTATCAAGTACCAAGTGATGCTGGGCACTGTGGAGATGCTGTTAGGAGAAAGGCAGGCTGGCAAAGACACGAATTTATCCCCTGAGGTCTCCAGATATCTCCACTCCCACCAAAACTGAATTCTTTTTAGCTCTCAGCTTCACGTCCTCAGTAGCAGAGAAAGTCCACGGTTCTTAGGAGCCACCACGTCCAAGTGGCTGTTGCAGCTGTTGTGATAATTCAGACACTCAGATATGGCTAACAATCCCAGAGGAGGATCAGAGAAGGGGCCTGGGAGGAAGCTAAAGCTGGCTCTTTCCAAAAGTTGTGACAGCGTGCAATGTTTAACACTCTCTTACCCTCATAGAATAATGGGCTCTGCGTTCAGACAAATCAGTTCCCAAATTGCTGTGTGACCTGGAGCTAGCTATTTAACCCCCTCTAAATCGATTTCCTCCTATGTGAATTGGGAAGAATAATGGTATTTACCACACAGCCAGTATTGGGATAATAGATATGAAACTTTTAGCAAGGTACTTGGTACCCAATAAGAGTTCAGTAATTGCTAGCATCAAAATGCTCATCGACACCACCACCACCACCACCATCATCACTGTTTCTATAGTTAAGGGCATTGCAACTCAGTTCTGCGCTGCTCCCTTTAGACTGTTTATTGCAAGGTCCTTGAGATAGTATCTCCTGAAAGAGGCTCAGCTACACTTTAAAAACATTTTCACCTGCTTAAATCATACAAAACAAGTTATTTTAAGTGCTGTCGAATGGAGATC
The DNA here is from genome assembly GCF_030222135.1 of Aotus nancymaae. NCBI lineage: Eukaryota > Metazoa > Chordata > Mammalia > Primates > Aotidae > Aotus > Aotus nancymaae. The sequence continues at coordinate 37,453,253 of NW_026988428.1, forward strand.
TGTGGGGAGGCTGAGAATCCTGGGACTATTACTACCAGGTTTGAAGCAAGAAATCAGATCCTCAAGGGAGCAGTGAGGCTACAAAAAGGAGGTTTGTAAGGGGGGTGAATTTGAAGACAACAAAAGATCCAAGAGAAGCTTAGCTGAGGGTCGGGGGATCTTAACTATGGGCTTGGGAAGGATCCTTCTTTGACTTCACAAAGGGAAAACTGGGGTCCAGGAAGGAAAGGGTGTGGAGACACAACTATCCTTTCCAATCAGTCCCTTTCTTTTCCTACCAGACCATATAACAAGGTTGGGCTGATTGGCCAGTTTTTCTAATGACTGCGAGTGGCAGATTCTCATTGGTTGGCAGCCTCCCTGCACAGTGGTGACGAAGAAATGAGATTGATCTTTTCTTTCTTAGGATTGGTTAACAACCCTCAGGGGGGCCAGAGACTCATTTTAATTGACTGGATAGGCTAGGAGAGAGGTTCAGCTTCTCTCACATCGAAATTCCAAGTATTATTTTCTACAAAGGTCACCAAGGAAGGGTTTTGATTGGTTTATACATGTTTCTTTGGACAAGAAACCATAGCTTAGAGCAGAAAAATCAAGACAATCATGCAGGCATGCCACAATGAGAAAGAACCACAGAAAGAAATAGGAGTAGAGGAGTGATTTTAAAAAAGAGAGAGAGAGAGAGAGAGAGAGAGACCAGGACACAGAGAAATGCAAAGAAAAAAAAAGACACTGCTAGAGAGAAGAGGAAAAGTTTAAATGGTTTGATTTCCATTCCTGATGGCTTAAGATGAGCCACTACTTTATAATATGCTTTGCTAGATGCACATCCCCAGCAAGTGGCATGGATAAAACAGCTGTCTTCGAGGCAGGAGACTGGGCGTCTAGTCCCAGCCCTGCTACTAACTAGTTGAATAACTCTGCAAGTTATTTTATCTCTCAAAGCATCAGTTTCCTCATTTGGAAAAATCAGAGAGAGAAGTAGGTGATCTCTAAGATTCCATCCAGTGTTAACTTTCCAGGATTCTCTTTCTGCTACACAGGCACTTTTCTACAAGTTAAAGAGGAACTTTTGCACTACCAATAATTCTCAGATATTGAGCTGCTCTATTTATTTGTGATTGTTAATTTCAAGCTCCTGGGCTGTGATGGGCTGGTGGGAAATGACTGATAGATTTTCTACTTTCCCTTGCTAAATTAGTTCCCTAAGAAAACAGGACTGTGAGTCGTCGGTAAACCTCCCTACTTCTAGAGAAAGAAAATAGTAAATGAAGGAAGGGAAAGGAACACTGGTATCCAGGCTTCTGAGGGAGGAATCAGTGGGAGAGTTGGTGGCAGAGGGATGGCCAAAAAAGTTTTTGCAGGGGAAGAACTTCAAGTTCCTTTGAATTTGTTTATTTTTTATTTATTTATTTTTATTTTATTTTATTTTTTTGGAGACAGGGTCTTGTTCTGCTGCCCATGCTGGGGTGCAGTGACATGATCATGGCTCACCGCAGCCTTGAGCTCCTGGGCTCAGTTGATCCCCCTGCCTCAGCCTCCCAAGTGGCTGGGACTATAGGCATATGCCACCATGACCGGCTAATTTTTGTATTTTTTATAGAGATGGGGTTTCACTATGTTGCCCAGGCTGGCCTTGAACCCCTGAGCTCAAGCAATCTGCCTACTTCAGCCTCCCAAAATGTTGGGGTTACAGGTGTGAGCCACTATGCCCTGCCACAACCAATATTTACTGAGCATCTACTATGCGAGAAGTATTGTGCTACATATTGTCAATGGGTATAAAAAAAGAGAAAACACACTCCCTTGTTTACATAAATTTAAAATCAGTAAGAAAGACATGTACACATATAACTATAATATTAGCAGTATTTAATAGGCTATATGAGTAAAAGGAATTGAGGAAGCAGTATAACTTCCAGCTAGAATAATCAAGGGGGAAACATAATTAAAGTAGGTTTTTTTCCTTCTTTTAAGAAAAACTACTAGGCATGTGGCTCATGCCTGTAAGCCCAGCACTTTGGCAAGCTGAGGCAGGCAGATTGCATTAGCCTAAGAGTTTGAGACTAGCCTGGGCAACATAGCAAGACCCCGTCTCTACAAAAAATAAAAACCAAAACGTTTGAAAAAAGAAAATTATGAAACATTTGAATCATATAAAATAATGCAAATAATGTATATCCATTTATTCAACACATAGTTTTTGAGCATCTACTATGTACTAGGCACTGTTCTTGGTGTTAAGGAAACAGGCATGAACAAAGCAAGACAACGTTTCCAGAATTGACATTTTATGTAAACTAGGAAGCATATAATAAAATGGGCACCCATTAAACCACTCCCTAATTTTTTTTTTTTGAGATGAAGTTTCACTCTCGTCACCCATACCGGAGTGCAATGGCATGATCTCAGCTCACAGCAACCTCCACCTCCTGGGTTCAAGCAATTCTCCTGCCTCAGGCTTCCACATAGCTGGGATTACAGGTGTGCACCACTATGCCAGGCTAATTTTGTATTTTTAGTAAAGACAGAGTTTCACCATGTTGATCAGGCCGGTCTTGAACTCCTGACCTCAGGTGATCCACCAGCGTTGGCCTCCCAAAGTGCTGGGATAACAGGCATGAACCACCACACCCAGCAGCATGCCCTAATTTAAGAAAACAAAAACGAAACCTAAAAATAAAAAACCAAGGCCAGGTGTGATGGCTCATGTCTGTAATCCTAGCACTTTGGGAGGCTGAGTCAGGTGGATCATTTGAGGTCAGGAGTTTGAAACCAGCCTGGCCAACATGGTGAAAACCCATCTCTACTAAATATACAAAAATTAGCCAGGCATGGTGGTGGGCACCTGTAATCCCAGCTACTCGGGTGGCTGAGGCAGGAGAATCATTTGAGCCCAGGAAGTGGAGGTTGCAGTGAATACAGATCAGGCCATTGCATTCCAGCCTGGGCGACAGAGTGAGACTCCATCTCAAATAAATAATAAATAAACAAAATAATTACCAATACTACTGAAGGGTCCCATGTGCTTCTTTTCTGTGCTAATCCCTGAATCTTCTATTTACCATTTCCTGGCTTTTCTTCATATTTAAAACAATTTTTAAAATTTTTTTAGAGACAGAGTCTCACTATGTTGCCCAGGCTGGAGTGCAGTGGCTGTTCACAGGCGCGATCCCGCTACTAATCAGCACAGGAGTTTTGACCTGCTCTGTTTCCAACCTGGGCCAGTTCAGCCCTCCTTAGGCAACCTGATGGTCCCCCACTCCCGGGAGGTCACCATATTGATGCCGAACTTAGTGCGGACACCCGATCGGCATAGTGCACTGCAGCCCAGAACTCCTGGACTCAAGTGATCCTCCAGCCTCAGCCTCCCGAGTAGCTGGGACTGCAGGCACATGCTACTGCATCCAGCCTTCATATTTTTTTTTAACATATATTATTTATTTTGTCCTTCCTCCTTTTTAAAAAACCATTCTACGAGTGATATAATACTGTTTGTAGACATCTTTGGCTTGCCCTTTTCATTCAACATTATGTTTCATTCAACATTATTCAACATTATGTTTCATCTATGTTGTTGTATGTAGCTGTAGTTTATTCATTTTCATTGATGTATAGCAACCCACCAATTTATTGACTAATTCTCCTGTTAATGAAAATTTGGGTTTGTTTTAATCTTTTTGCTATTTCAGACAATACTGCTTTGAACATTTCTGAACATGTCTCTATACATGGGCAAGAATTTCTTCAGAGTATATGTATAAAAGGGAATTGCTTCAGGTGAGACAGGATATTTAAAAAAAATTAAAAAAGGAAATTGCCAGGTTGTAAGATACGAATATCTTCAACTTTTCTAGAAAATCTCAGTTCATTTTCTAATACATATGCACACCAAAGTGTATAAGAGTTTTAGTTGGTACCCTATCCTTGCCAACACTTGGTATTTGGTCAGTCTATTGGGTATAAAATGGAATTTCATGGCCGGGCGCATGGCTCATGCCTGTAATCCCAGCACTCTGGGAGGCCAAGGTGGGTGGATTACAGGTCAGGTGATCGAGACCATCCTGGCCAACATGGTGAAACCTCGTCTCTACTAAAAATACAAAAATTAGCTGGTCGTGTTGGCTCATGCCTGTAATCCCAGCTACTTGAGAGGCTGAGGCAGGAGAGTACCTTGAACCCGGGAGGCAGAGATTGCATTGAGCTAAGATCATGCTACTGCACTCCAGTCTGGCAACAGAGTGGGATTCTGTCATCAAAAAAAAAAAAAAAAAAGGAATTTCATGGTGGTTTGAATTTATATTTCCCTTATTGTCAATGAGGTTGAGTATCTTTTCATATATTTATTAGCCATTAATGCTCTGTCCTCTGTGAAATGCCCAGTCATGTATATCTTTTGCTCATTTTCCTATTGGGTTATTTGTTAACTTCCTATTGATTTTTAGGAATTAACTAATATATGTCCTAGTACTGATCCTTTGTTAATGGCAGTTTGTGGAGGGGTTGGTATTTTAGTAGAGGCTCTAAGGATGGATGATTTCAGTTCTAGCTCGGTCTTTATTGAGTTGGATTAATTCTCAATTCATTCATCAAATATTTATTGAATGTCTAGGCAGACATCATGCTAAACACTGAGAGTACAAATATCTCCCACATTTGCCTATTCCTCACCACTTCCAAAATCTAATTTGGTCTAAACCACTGACATCTCTTGCTGGGCCACGACAATACTTCCTAGCTGATCTTCTTGATTCTAATTTGGTCTGGCCACAGTCTACACTCCACACAGTGAGTAGCTAAACTGATCTTTTAAAATGTATATCAGCTCGAGCCCATGAGTTTGAGGCTGCAGTGAGCTGTGATTGCACTACTGCACTCCAGCCTGCGTAACAAAGCAAGACTCTGTCTCTAAAAAATAAAAGCTAAAGAAAAAAAGGAAAATGTAGATCAGATCTTGCCACTTAAACCCTTCTAATAGATCAGGCGCGGTGGCTCACCCCTTTAATCCTAGCATTTTGGGAGGCTGAGGTAAGCGGATCATGAGGTCAGGAGATCGAGACCATCCTGGCTAACATGGTGAAACCCCGTCTCTACTGAAATACAAAAATTGGCTGGGCATGGTGGCACATGCCTGTAGTCCCAGCTACTCAGGAGACTGAGGCAGAAGAATTGCTTGAACCCAGGAGGTAGAGGTTGCAGTGAGCGGAGATCGCGCCATTGCACTCCAGCCTGGGGACAGAGCGAGACTCTGCATCTCAAAGAACAAAAACAAAACAAAACAAAACAAAAAACCCTTCTAATAGTTTTATAGTACTTGTAGAAAAAAGTCAAGGGTCCAGCTACAATAGGCTCCTACTGAACACAGCAAAGGTTTTCCCACTCAGGACCCTTGCCATTCCCTCTGCCTGGAACATTCTTCCCCCATATTCTGCCTTAGCTGGCTCTCTCATTTCATTTAGGCCTCATCTCTGATATCGCCTCCTCAGCGACATTTCTGAGATGCCTAAAAAAACTTTATAGGGAGGGAATGGAAGGATGGTTCATGGAGTAGGGACAATAAGTACAAAGGCTGGGAAGTGAGGGATTAAGTGATCTCTTCAACAGAGGGCAAGTAATTCAATGTGGCCAGAATGAACAGTTGTGGTGTGACAAGATGCAGAGGGATGAGACTAGCTGTTGGTAGCTAGATCCTGAAGGATCTTGAGCATCAAGCTAAGCCATTTGGATTTTATCCAGAAAGCAACCAGGACAGTGAGAAAGCTCATTCTAACTCTAGTGTGAAAGACTGATGAGAAAAGGCAGGGCTGGCAGCACAGAGAACAAAAAGGAGGCTGTTGTCAAAATCCAGGTGGGAGTCAGTGGTAGCTTGAGCTTGGGGGTGATAGTGGGGGTGGTGAGAAGTAGGCGGAGCTCAGAGAGCTTTCGAAGGAAGACCCGACAGGCCTCAGTGATTGGTGTAGGAGATAAAGGAGAAGGGAGGGGTGAAGATGACGCTCACTTTTCTGGCCTGGGTCACCGAGTGGTGCTATTCTGTGACTCTCTCTCAAGCCTAGTCCATCTCCACAGCCTTCCTAACCTATGAGCCTACCGTTAAGGCTAACTTTCCTATAAACTTGGTCCTGTACCCAGTCACCCTGCATTTGTCTAACCTTTTCTTTGGGCTCTATTCCATTTATTTTCTTTCCACTAAGTGAAATGGAAACTTCTCTCTAGACAACCCTGGTTCTGTTCTAATTTTTCCAACCTTTCCTGTGTCACTAGGCCCTGGTATATTTGATTGGAAGCTCATCAAAGAGCAAGAATCTTCCACAATATCTCTCCATAGACGCTAAAACAAGGTTGTAGCTCAAGGGAGCCACTGTTGAGTACTATAAGCAGCCTGAAGACTCCTAAACATATAGGACAGAAGAGTGGCAGGAAAGACAGTAAAATGACTACAGGTGGCCGGGTGCAGTGGCTCACACCTGTAATCCCAGCACCTTGAGGGGCCGAGGTGGGTGAATCACTAGAGACCAGGAGTTCGAAACCAGCCTGGCCAACATGGTGAAACCCTGTCTCTACTAAAAACACAAAAATGAGCTGGGGGTGGTGGCAGGGGCCTGTAATTCCAGCTACTCAGGAGGCTGAGGCAGGAGAATTGCTTGAACCCAGGAGGCAGAGGTTGTAGTAAGCCAAGATCATGCCACTGTACTCCAGCCTGGGTGACAGAGTGAGACCCTGTCTCAACAAGAAAAAAAAAGGAAATGACTACAAGTACGCACTGTGAGTATTACATTCTCTTTAGGTGGGGAACAGCAGGAGAAGTCATGGCAACCATGCAAGGCCGAGGGTGAGAAATCAGCACCCCCTTTTGTAATAAGCTGAAAAGTTTCCAATGAAAATGTAGATTTGGCAAGCTGTGAGAATGAAGAGGGGAATTGCAGGTGGGCAAGTCTGGGGGCTTTCTAGCCATGAAGAACAGAATGGGAAGGGCAGAAGGAAGAATCAGAGTGCTGTAGTGAGATGAGCGAGACTACCTCTAATATATGTGGGGGCTCACGGCAAGAGAAAAATTTAGGCCCTGGTACCAAATGTCTAAATATGTAAAAGTTATAAATCAAAGCTAATAAACCATCAAATAAACATGTTCTACCCTCTTATCTTGACAAATATATCAATATCAACTGGAAGGTTTATATCTAGAATTCTGGGATTCCTTCAAGCCCCTGTCAGCCTCAAGTTCTCTTCCATTCATGGCTTTGTCCCACTGCCGAAGAGGCCTCACACAAAGGTGTGTGCTCAATAAGGCCATACATCTAAACCCCATCTGTACTACAGGCTAACAGGACTAGGGCTGTGCCCCTAGCAGCTCAGTCTGCTCTCAGGAGATCAGCCCTCAGGAAGAGGGTGTGAGCTATGGCCTTGGAAGGGACTGCTCTGCTCAACAGGGGATTCTGGTAACTGCAGCATGGTCTAGGAGGGGAGAGAAATGAGCTCTGGGTAGACACATCCACTTGGCCTTAAGTTATCCTCCTTCTGGAGGAGGATGAGACCCTCTTTGAAAAAACAGGTATCAGGCTGGGTGTGGTGGCTCACGCCTGTAATCCCAGCACTTTGGGAGGCTGAGGCGGGCAGATCACAAGGTCAGGAGATCAAGACCATTCTGGCTAACATGGTGAAACCCTGTCTCTACTAAAAATACAAAAAAATTTAGCCAGATATGGTGGTACATGCCTGTAGTCCCCCAGCTACTCAGGAGGCTGAGGCAGGATAATTGCTTGAACCTGGGAGGCGGAGGTTGCAATGAGCCGAGATAGCGCCATTACACCGCAGCCTGGGAGACAGAGTGAGACTCCATCACAAAAAAAAAAAAAAAGTCCCTCTGGCTAAGTCTAAAGGCATGGACTCTGAAATCATATAGAGCTAGTTCAAATCTCTATTGTTGTGATATTTATTTATTCTTCTTTGAACCTGAGCAGGCTCTGTGAGTTTCCATTTCCATAAAATGGGGATAATAATAACTACCTTACAGGGTTATTGTGATAATTAAGCCATTGTGCACAAAGCACCTGGTATTTAATAACAACCACTCAGTTCACATTGTTTTCTTCCTGCTCACTACCATGCTTCCCTTAAAGTAACCATGGAGGCTGGGGAAAAAATATGATTTTTTTAAAAATATAAGGTTATCCGGCAGACGCGAGTCTAAGAAAAAGGAATTTATATAGAAGACAATAGTAATCTAGGCAGTAATAATCCCAGCTCAGCCTGGAACCATGTGGGAGAAAGAGGGAGAGTAAGTTATTTTGTATGCAGATAAATGAGAAGTGGTAATGGCGTAATTGCTTTTACAATCTGTTTGTTTTGCTGAGGGTAGCAGCTGGTTACTGTTCTGATTCTTGATTTTCATGTTAAGACAGAGGGAGAAAAGGTGTGAATAATCCAAAATAAAAGAAAATCCAAACATCCTTCCTTGGTGACTAGAACACAATCAGAGAAATACATGGTTGCAAACATGTATGTTTCTTTCTTTCTTTCTTTTTTTTTTGAGATGGAGTTTGGCTCTTGTTGCCCAAGCTCGAGTGCAAAGGCACAATCTTGGCTCATTGCAACCTCTGCCTCCCGGGTTCAAGTGATTCTCCTGCCTCAGTCTCCTGAGTAGCTGGGATTACAGGCACACACTACCACGCCTGGTTTATTTTTTGTATTTTCAGTAGAAACAGGCTTTCATCATGTTAGCCAGACTGGTCTCGAACTCCTGACTTCGGGTGATCCACCTTGGCCTCCCAAAGTACTGGGATTACAGGGGTGAGCCACCGTGCCTGGCCCTTTTATTTAATTTAACTTTATTTATTTATTTATTTGTTTTTGAGATGGATTCTCATTCTGTCACCCAGGCTGGAGTGCAGTGGCATGATTTTGGCTCACTGCAACCTCTGCCTTCTGGGTTCAAGCAATTCTCCTGTCTCAGTCTCCCAGGTAGCTGGGATTACAGGCACATGCCGCCATGCCCGGCTAATTTTTGTATTTTTAGTAGAGATGGGGTTTCACCATGTTGGTCAGGCTAATCTTGAACTCCTGGCCTTGGGTGATCCACCTGCCTCGGCCTTCCAAAATGTTGGAATTACAGGCATGAACTACCGCACCTGGCCCTTGTTTGTTTGTTTATTTATTTATTTATTTATTTATTTTTCAGAGTCCATGAGGCATTTTATTTGTAAATATATGTATTACATCCCTAGAAAAAGAATCCCAGGATTTTCCCTCCTGTGTGTTTTCGTCTTGCTTCGTCATGGTCCATGATGCCAGCTGAGGTTGTCAGTACAATGGAATCAAACTAGCAGGATGGAAGCAGATTATTCTGCCATTTTTCTAGGTCTTTGAGTTGCACATCAAATCTGGGGCTGATCACTCCACACTTGTTTAGCTTGTGTGTGAGGTTCACAACAATTTTCTCAGCTCTGTGATTATCAGTGATTTCAAATTCACCAATGTAACCTTGCTTCATCATCACAGTGAGAAACCGGACGATGACTTTGGAGCATGGCCTAATAAGCATCTGGCGTTTGTCTTTCTTTTCAGCATTGTTGATGTTCTTGAGAGCATCAGCCAAGACATTCATGTGCACCATTGTGGCAGTGCGGAAAGATGGCAGAAAGAGCTATTTATTTATTTTAAGACAGGGTCTCACTCTGTCATCCTGGCTGGAGTATATTGCACAATCTCAGCTCACTGTAGCCTCTGCCTCCTGGGCTCAATCGATCCTCCCACCTCAGCCTTCCAAGTAGCTGCACCACCATGCTGGCTAATTTTTAAATGTTTTTGTAGAGACAGGGTTTCACCATGTTGCCCAGGCTGGTTTTGAACTCCTGGGCTCAAGTGATTGGCCTGCCTTTGCCTCCTAAAGTGCTGAGATTACAGGCGTGAGCCACTGTGTCCAGCCTGTATTCTCTTTTAAACACAGGCACTGAACCTCTGATTGAGTTAGTTTAGTCACTGTCCCTGAACATGTTTAGATTCTTACCACAGCCTGTCACTCTTGCTCAGCTTGCAGCTAGATGTCTTCTCTCTCCTCAGCCATTCCAAATTCTATTCTTGTTGTCATTGTTTTGAGATGAAGTCTTGCTCTATTGCCCAGGCTGGAGTGCAGTGGCTCGATCTCTGTTCACTGCAACGTCTACCTCCTGGGTTCAAGCAATTCTCATGCCTCAGCCTCACTAGTAGCTGGGATTACAGGTGCCTGCCATAACGCCCGGCTAATTTTTGTATTTTTAGTAGAGATGGGGTTTCGCCATGTTGGCCAGGCTGGTCTCAAACTCTTGACCTCAGGTAACCTACCCACCTCAGCCTCCGAAAGTGCTGGGGTTACAGGCATGAGCCACCATGCCCAATCCCAAATTCTACTCTTTATTTTAGGCCCACTCCTTCCATATTAGCATCCTTGCCTGCTGCCCTCCACCCTTACCTTGAGCTCTTCCTTGTCTGTGTCACCTAGAACTTACGTATGTCTTAATATGTTGACTGTCTTATATTGTTCTCTTTCTCTTACATGTGTGCAAATCTTACGTCACTAACTAGAATTTTAGCTTATCAAGGGCAGGAACTATATTTCTTATTCTCTAAAATTTCCCATGGTGTCTGTGTATTCATTCAACATACATTTATGAAGTTCTCATGTGCAGCCAGGTGTGGTGGCTCATGCCTGTAATCCTAGCACTTTGGGAGGCTGAGGCAAGAGGATCACTTGAAGCCAGGAGTTTGAGACTAGCCCATGCAACATAGCAAGCTCCTGTCTCTATTATATTAAAAAAAATTTTATGTGCCTGAACTGTTCTAGGTGCTAGGGATACAAAGGTTTTAATGGGGGAGGGTGTGGTGGCTCACACCTGTAATCCAAGGACTTTGGGAGGCTGAGATGGAAGGATCACTTGAGGTGAGGAGTTTGACACCAACCTGGACAACGTAGTGAGACCTTGTCTCTTTTTAAAAAATAATTTAGGCTGGATGTGGTGGCTCACGCCTGTAATCCCAGCATTTTGGGAGGCTGAGGCAGGTGGATCATGAGGTCAGGAGTTCAAGACCAGCCTGGCCAACATGGTGAAACCCCAACTCTATTAAAAATACAAAAATTAGCCAGTCATGGTGGTGCGTGCCTGTAATCTCAGCTACTCAGGAGACTGAGGCAGGGAATTGCTTGAACCCGGGAGGCAGAAGTTGCAGTGAGCCAAGATCACGCCACTGCACTCCAGCCTGGGCGACAGAGCAAGACTCTGTCTCAAAAGAAAATAATAATTTAAATTAAAAGTTTAAAAAAGATTATATATATGTCACTGGAGTAGCTAATAATGTAATGGACTCATGGTTTGATAACTGCCTATAAAACTGTTGAGCACATAATGGGACTTCACTACAGGTTTGATGGATTGACAAATCACGCTGCTTTTCCAATAAGCATTTAATAAATGGAAATTAATTAATGAGACAACTGAATAACAAGCTACTGATATGGCTGTTCCAGGTGTACCTCTCCTGTATGAACCTAGATCTAGCTGTCTTAACGGCATAAGAATGATTTGAGAGTAGAAGTGGTCTTTAGTCACCAAAGCAGAGAGCCTACTGTCTTTTCAAGGCAGTGCCCACTCCTTTCCTTAGAGCCTTGTGATTAAATCAGAAGCATTGTACAGGCATGGCGAATACCTTTTGCCAATTGTGTCATTCATATTGGTCGATTATGAGAACTATGTCTATTATCATAATGAAAACAACTATAATTGAACACTTATTCTGTGTTAGACATTGTGCTGATTTCTTTTTTCTTTAACAGATGGAGTCTCACTCTATCTTCCAGGCTAGAGTCCAGTGGCACGATCTCAGCTCACTGCAACCTCCACCTCCCAGGTTCAAGTGATTCTTCTACCTCAGCCTCCTGAGGAGCTGGGATTACAGGTGTGTGCCACCATGCCTGGCTAATTGTTGTATTTTTAGTAGAGATGGGGTTTCACCACATTGGCCAGGTTGGTCTCAAACTCCTGACCTCAGGTAATCCACCTGCCTTGGCCTCCCAAAGTGCAGGAATTACAGACGTGAGCCACTGTGCACGGCCTGATTTCTTTGCATTAGTATGTAAATCCTAATGATAACCCTGTGAGTGGGTACTATTATTATCCCTACTTTACTGAAGAGGGAACTAAGACACATCTAGTAAGTAGGAGAAGCTGTATTTGAACCCAGGAAGTCTGATTCTATACTGTGCTGTCTAAACAAGAAGCTAGGAGAATGGAGAACTGAGTTTTTGAGGTGGCCCTGCCATTCACTCACTGTGTGAGCTGTAGAAGTCATTTTGGCTCTCAGGTCTTCAGCCCCTTCTGGTCACGTAAGGACAGCTGCAGACTTGAATTCTTCTGAATTCAAGGCCCGTGCTCTTTCCAGCAGCCTCAGCTACCTAAATCTGGTGGTGGTGATCCTTTAAATATCTTTCTGAGCCGGGTGCAGTGGCTCATTTCTGTAATCCCAGTACTTTGGGAGGCTTAGGCGGATGGATCACCTGAGGTCAGGAGTTCAAGACCAGCCTGACCAACATTGTGAAACTCCATCTCTACTAAAAATACAAAAATTAGCTGGACATGGTGGTGGGTGCCTGTAATCCCTGTTACTTAGGAGGCTAAGGCAGGAGAATCACTAGAACACGGGATGCGGAAGTTGCAGTGAGCTGAGATTGTGCCATTGCACTCCAGCCTGGGGGACAGAGGGAGACTCCATCTCAAAAAAAAAAGAAAGAAAAAAATCTCATCTTTCTTTTCTCTTTTCTTTTCTTTCTTTTTTTTAACATGAACAATTATACTGCAGAAAAATCTTATCTTTCATGTCCCTTTGGTATCAGGGGCAGCCTGTAGTATTGTCATTTACAAGATGGGTGTCCTTTTTTTTTTTTTTCTGAGATGGAGTCTCATTTTGTCACCCAGTCTGGAGTGCAGTGGTGAAATGTTGGTTTACTGCAACCTCCACCTCCCAGGTTCAAGCAGTTCTTCTGTCTCAGCCTGTTGAGTAGCTAGGACTATAGGCATGTACCACTATGTCTGGCTAATTTTTATATATTTAGTGGGGAAGGGGTTTCACTATGTTGGCCAGGCTGGTCTTGAACTTCTGACCTTAAGTGAATGGCCCACCTCGACCCCCCAAAGTGCTGGGATTACAGGTGTGAGCCACCGTGCCCAGCCAGGTGTCATTTTTTGAGATTTTGTGTGAAGACTTTGATGGCTTCATGAAAGGCTTGGCTGATGGGGAGTATAGAGAGAGCTGCAAAAGAAGGACCTCTGATGGTAATTTCTTCCTCAGTCCTAGGTTTATTAATTAATTATTATTATTGTTATAGAGTCAGGGTCTTGCTCTGTTGCCTAGGCTGGAGTGAGTGGTGCCATCATAACTCACTGCAGCCTCTACCTCCTGAGCTTGAGCCGTCCTCCCACCTCAGCTTTCCGAGTAGCTGGGAATACAGGCGTGCACCACTGATACGGTTCGACTCTGTGTCGCCACCCAAATATCGTTTCCAATTGTAATCCCCATGGAGGGACCTGGTGGAAGGTGATTGCTTTCCCCCATGCTGTTCTTGTGATAGTGATTTCTCACAGGATCTGATGGTTTAAAAGTGTGTGGCAGGCTGGGTGCTGTGGCTCATGCCTGTAATTCTAGCACTTTGGGAGGCCAAGGCGGGTGGATCATAAGGTCAGGAGTTTGAGACCAGCCTGACCTACATGGTGAAACCCTGTCTCTACTAAAAATACAAAAATTAGCTGGGTGTGGTGGTGGGCACCTGTAATCCTAGCTACTTAGGAGACTGAGGCAGGAGAATTGCTTAAACTCGGGAGGCAGAGGCTGCAGTGAGCCGAGATTGTGCCATGACACTCCAGCCCTGGCAACAGTGCGAGACTCTGTCTTAAAGAAAAAAAAGAAAAAAGTGTGTGGCTTTCTTTGCTTTCTGTCTCTCCTGCTGCCATGTAAGACATGCCTTGCTTCCCCTTCACCTTCCACCATGATTGCAAGTTTCCTGAGGCCTCGCCAGCTATGCAGAACTGTGAGTCAAATAAACCTCTTTTGTTTATAAATTACCCAGTCTCAGGTACTTCTTTACAGCAGTATGAAAATGGACTAATACAAACACTATGCCTGGATAATTTTTTATTTTAGTAGAGACAGGGTCTTTCTTGCTGTTTTGTCCAGGCTTGTCTCAAACTCCTCGGCTCAAATGATCCTCCTGCTGGAATTACAGGCAGGAGCCACTGCACCTGTCCCATTTCTGGGTTTTTATATATATATATATATATACTTTCACTGTTCTAAAGGTATATTGGCACAATTTCTAGGTTTAAATGAGAACATTTCCCAGTATACTGAATGCTTGCTATCAAGAGTTAATTCACAGAGCACATAACCAAAACCAGGCTATGACTAAAAGGGGGTGGGTCCATTTGTTTTTTTTTTTTTTTAAGAGACAAGGTCTTACTCTGTTGCCCAGGTTGGAGTGTAGTGGCACAATCATAGCTCACTGCAACCTTGAACTCCTGGGCTCAAGTGAGCCTCCCACCTCAGCCCCCTAGTATCTAGAACTACTAGAGATGAGGGTCTCACTGTGTTGCCCAGGCTGGTCTCAAACTCATGACCTCAAATGATCCTCTGGACTTGGCCTCCCAAAGTGCTGGGATTATAGGTGTGAGCCACTGTGCCTGCCTGGCCTTTCTTTTTTATTATTTTTGTTTTTATTTTGAGGGGTCTGCCATCCACAGGCCCCTTCCTCCACACACACCCTTCCCAGCTCTCCCTCTATCATCTCCTCTATAGGTCTCTTTCTGTTGCCCGGGCTAGAGTACAGTGGCGCAATCATGACTCACTGCAGCCTCGACCTACTGGGCTCAAGTGGTCCTTCCACCTTAGCATTCCAAGCAGCTAGGACTACAGGTATGTGCCACCATGCCCAGCTAATTTTTTTATTTTATAGAGACAGGCTTTTGCTATGTTGCCCAGGCTGGTCTTGAACTCCTGGCCTCAAGTGATCCTCTTTCCTTGTCTTCCCAAAGTACTGGGATTACAGGCGTGAGCCACCACGCCCAGTCCCTAATTCCTTTTTGAGTGGATAGTTGGATCAATATAATTATCAGACTGAGACCAAGTAACAAGAAAGAGCAGGCAAAGGCTGACTTCTTTGAGGAAGAAACCACATAGAAACCAAAGCTGCTTAAATCCTCCACTGTGTCCCTTCATAGATGGAATTTTGCCTCCTACATATGGAGACAAAGGATGATAATTATCTGAACATGAACATGTTTGGCTTGCTTCAGTTAGTGTTTTAAATTGTTTTGCTTAGGGCAGGCACGGTGGCTCACACCTGTAATCCCAACACTTTGGGAGGCCAAGGTGGGCGGATCACCTGAAGGTCAGGAGTTTGAGACCAGCGTGCCCAACATGGTGAAACCTCTTCTCTACCAAAAATACGAAAATTAGCCGAGTGTGGTGGCAGGTGCCTGTAATTCCAGCTACTTGGGAGGCCGAGGCAGGAGAATCATTTGAACCTGGGAGGCAGAGATTGCAGTGAGCCGAGATCCCACGACAGCACTCCAGCCTGGGTGACCAAGTGAGACTCCATCTCAAAAAAATACAATTAAAAAAAAATAGTTGGGCTAAAATAAAAATTGGTTTGCTGTACTCCTCATGTTGTTATTTGACTCAGCTCTCCCTCCTTAGTTTCCCTTGCCTGTGTGTCAAGGGTAGCTGTGTGTGTCAAGGGTAGCAGGTATTTAAGGAAAATACCTTTACAAATATATTACATACACACGCACACTGACCCCAAAGTGCTGGTTCCCAGGCCCTCAGCTGCAGCTTGACATAGAAGTAGATGCTTCAGAATTTCGGCCCAGGGACTGGCTGCAGCCTCCACTGGGCCTGCTGTTGTCTTTCTGTAGGGCTGCTTTTCCACCAGGCAGCCTGGCAGGATGTCCTTTTGTCTCTGCCCTCATCACCTTCCCTGGCTTCCAAGTGCATCTTGTCATTTTTCAGAATTATTTACATGGTTCTCCCTGTATGTTTTTTTTTTTTTGAGACAGAGTTTCACTCTTGTTCCCTACGCTGGAGTGCAATGGTGGGATATGGTCTCACCGCAATCTCCACCTCTTGAGTTCAAGGGATTCTCCTGCCTCAGCCTCCTGAGTAGCTGGGATTACAGGTGTGCACCACCATGCCTGGCTAATTTTTGTATTTTTTACAAATAGAGACAGGGTTTCTCCATGTTGGTCAGGCTGGTCTTAAACTCCTGACCTCAGGTGATCCACCTGCCTTGGCCTCCCAAAGTGTTGGGATTACAGGAGTGAGCCACCATGCCTGGCCGTGCTTTTTTTTTTCCTCCTTCTTCTTTTTTTCACCTTCTCCATTCCTGTGTAAAATTCTATAAAGATCAGGGAGGGAAACCTACCATCTCTCTCTCTCTCCGCCCCCAGCCCTTTTCTCTCTGACACACACACACACACACACACACACACACACACACACACACACACACACACAGTGGCAGGCAGACTTCATCTCTCCCCTGACTTTGCCATGCCCCCAAATAGTAAATCAGGATCACTCCCCTTTTAGGAGATGGGTCCGTCCTTTTGGTGGATTCACCCTTGCTGAAGGGCGGAAATTCTGAAGCATCTACTTCTATGTCAGGCTGCAGCTGAGGGCCTGGGGACCAAATGTTTGGGGTCAGTGTGCGTGTGTGTGTCATGTCTTTGTAAAGGTATTTTCCTTAAGCAGAAGGTAGCTGTGATTGTAGGTTAGAATTCTAAATGTGAGTGTGGCGGGGGAGTTGGGGAGTGAGGAAAAAAAGTCCTGTTGTGACCTTTGGGGACGGGGAGTCCAAGAGAAGTCTTGGTCCTTGCCTTTCTGGGAACACTCAGTCTTTGTGGGGAAAACTCCAGGTCAGATGAGGTGAACCAGAAGGAACAATGCACTTCTTCACAAACCAACATATAAATACTTGCAAGTGAATTCACGCAGGGACACTGGTCAGCTTCAAAAGGAGAGCGGAATTGGGAAAGGAGTCGGCAGAATTGAGAGAGGAGAATTTGGGAAAGCTTTTCGGTGAGAGCGGTGCCTGGAGAGGTGGGCTGGGAACCGTCGCTGAGAATAAGGCACAGGTCAGCCGCCTTTCCCGGCGTCTCCTCCTCGTAAACCCCCAGCCGAGGCGAGCTGGATGAAGCGCTCCCTGGGCAGGCCTGGCTCTCCGTGTCCCTCCAGCACCTGACCCCGCCGGCTCTCACAGACCCCTTCCTCTACACCCACTCCTCCCGGCTCTCCCTCTATAATCTCCTGGCATCTCTTCAAATCCAATTATCGAATTAATTGACGTGCGAACCGAGAGGCAAACAGAAAGGGGCGGCAAACACCGGGCGGCTCAGATTTATCCTCCGGCCTCCGCAGGGCCCAGCCGAACGAGATTTACTGGGCCTCGAACACGGCGACAGTTCAAACATTTGATTAATCATGTTTTTCTGCCGGCCCCATAATTTAGTTGCTCTTTTTCTCTCCCTGCCTTTTTTTATCAGTGGAAACAGAGACGGAGTCCTCATCAGCTTCAATTACAAATATTAAGGCCCCGGACAGCACTTTGACAGAGAGGCGGCCAGCATCCCCCTTCGTCCCGCCCCCCTAAATCATCCCCGAATTAACATCACAATCGGCGGCTGGCGCGAGTTCAGATTTAAATGGTGGCATATTGTTCGCGGACGGTCTAGCTCAGACCAGCGCGCTCGCAGCTCCCGCGGCAGGCCCCGCCTCTGCCCTCGCCGACACCTGCGGCCTCCCGGGAGGCTGTGACTCAGGAGCCGCGGGAGGCTCCGGGCCCTGTCTCCAGCAGGGGGATGCAGGCGAGGGCGCGCTGGGGCGGGGGCGGGCGGGCTGCAGAGAGGGGTCGGGTATGGGGCGAATCAGGCGGAGCGAGAGGAACCGCAGATGCCGGGTGGCGGGAGAGGGGCTGGGGCTGCGAGGAGACAGGTGCGTTTGGTCAGGTTTGGGAGTTAGGAGGGGGGAACCCCCTTTCTGCAAATTAGGTGCAAACGAAGGCTCAGAATGAGTGGGTTTGGGAATGCCACTACACAGACCTTTGGGTCTGGTATTTTGACCGCTCGCTGGCTCTGCAGGAGGTAGGGAGATCTCTTGCTCCTTGAGTCATGCGATATGAAGGAAGAGTGGAGTGAGATTTCTCCATTTCCAGATCATATTAGAGAAAATTGGTCTTAAACTACAGCCAGAGGGCTTGAAGACAGTCTTCTGGAAGACCTGGGGTGAGGTTGAAGTACCTCCCCTCCCCACCCCCGGGAGGCTTTCGGACTAGAAGAACCTCGAGACAGCCTTCTCCGAAGGCTTTTGGGGGGACATATATAGAAAAGTGAGAGTCATTCTCCTGACCCCATCAATCCTTTGAGAATGAAGGAGCTCAGGAAGAAACGTGTCAATCCAGGAGTCTAGGTTTCCAGCTATTTTCCTATTCACCTGTCTCTTCCCTCTTGACCGCATCAATCTCCAGACCCGATTTCTGCCTAGCAACATTACAACCAATCAAGATGCAATTAAACCTGTCAGTTCGGCTCATCCTTAACTGGGATTGGCTGCTCGCAGTATGCACATCCCAAGTTTTCATTGGCTGACGGCCACCTGTATGGAAATGAGAATTACCCGGGACTCAGGCCCTTCTCAGCAGTGCGGACCTGTGGCTTACTGCGCTGAAACCTGCAAGGTCGGAGCCGAGACTCCTGGGCTTGCTTCTTGTCCTGCCTTTCTTCTCTTCCTCAAAGGAGATCTCTCGAACATTCCCTTTTCCCTCTGCGCCCCTGCCTAGG
This sequence comes from Aotus nancymaae, assembly GCF_030222135.1. Classification (NCBI taxonomy): domain Eukaryota; kingdom Metazoa; phylum Chordata; class Mammalia; order Primates; family Aotidae; genus Aotus; species Aotus nancymaae. The sequence continues at coordinate 37,472,104 of NW_026988428.1, forward strand.
GCCTAGTTTGAAAGGAATGCGACCAAAAAACCAGAAATAATGCGGATCTGCACATTTTCTGCATCTTCTTTGCATTCTCTAGGTTCAAGGTCAAGATTTTGCCCCTTCCCTCCAGTGCTGCCACTGTTCTAGCCCCTTCCACGTCCATCGAAAGGGCGACTTCTCATCGTGTGAAGTTCCTCCGTCCCTGCCCCCGGTTTGCCAAAACCCTCCCTTCCGGCTCAGCTTCCTCAATTCCTGACCGCCCCCTCTCCCATTTCAAGATCCAGGCATCTCGCACAACAATCCAGTTTAGGAGTGAGTTAGAGGGGGAGAGGACCCCCCCCCCCAAAAAAAAACCCCTCCATCCTCTTTCCCCATCCATTTTCTCCGAGGGAGCCGAGTTTGACAGCGAATTCATTCCGAGCGGGGAGGGTGATTTATTCTTCAAATATACCGACAAGTGCGGGCATGATGGAGCCCATTAAAATGTTGGGAGATTGTTTTTATGATTGAAGTCTGTATTACTCCAACCATAAAGAAAGAGAGCAAGGAGTCATTAGCATTTTCATGATGGTGTATTTCTGCTTGTCTCCGCGCCATCACTCATCTTTACTGCCCGTCCCTTTGCTCTCGCGCTGCTACAACGAGGAGAGACTGCAGCCTGAGTTGGGGCTGGGGGTGGGGGGAGACGGGGGCCAGAGATCCGCCCCCCTCCCCACCCTCGCCGCTCTGCCCTTCACGCCAAATCCTCACCCTCCCTGGGACGCAAATCGGGGGTGAGAGGCTGGACACAGAGGTAGTGCCTCAGCTTCCTTCTGCTGTTCCCCCTGCCCCTGAAGGGTAGGAGCAGGGGGTCCTGCCCAAATGGTACTTGGAGATCTGAGCAGGGTGGGGCTGGCGGAGGGATTACACCCCTTTCTTTCTCTGGTTCTTCTCTTCCTGATCTACACTCAGAGCTCTTCAGGATTATCCACATAGGAATAAATACAGGAATTCCTGGCCGAGTGCCTTGGGCTGCAGACATCAGAGTAGGAGAGGACAAAAAGGAGGAGACCTCAAATCCTTGGGTTTGGAAAACTAGGTTGGCAGGAAGTTGGGAGCCTGGACATTTGGTTTCTGTCTCTGCTATCTCCTAAAGAGCCCTTTGACCTTGCTCGGGGATAAGTTCAAGCCTCCAGTCTCCACCTGGATTCCCCAGCTCCTGCTCCCTCCTAATTCCTAAATCCTTGACTCGTTCTACACAGTCATTTACAGCCAGACCCTTCGGTATCCCAAGGAATTAATTTATACCCTCCATGCAAATAATGGAGATCAAAATAGTTACTGCCAAGGAATGAGCTTGGAGACAGTTGGTTATGGGTAAAACACTGCCTCCAGATGCCCGAGGATTGTTGGAGTCACCTGTCCTTATCTCTGTCTTCTTTTTTTGAGATGGAGTCTCACTCTGTCTCCCAGGCTGGAGTGCAGTGGCACAATCTCGGCTCAATGCAACCTCTGCCTCCCGAGTTCAAGTGATTCTCCTGCCTCAGCCCCTGGAGTAGCTGGGATTACAGGTGCATGGTGCCACACCTGGCTAATTGTGTGTGTGTGTGTGTGTGTGTGTGTGTATTTTTAGTAGAGATGTGGCTTCAGCACGTTGGCCAGGCTGGTCTTGAACTTCTGACCTCAAGTGATCCACCCACCTTGGCCTCCCAAAGTGCTGGGATTACAAGCATGAGTCACCGCACCTGGCTTCATCTCTGTCTTCTGATAACATAAAGAAGCATTCACTCCAGGTTGGGCACAGCCTGCCTGCATATCCTATTGCCCCCTATTTGAGTGGAGGTTGGTTGGCATGTAGGCTAGGTTAAAGGGTGATGGGGAAGAGGAGATAGAAGTAGTGGTGGTGAAGTGGAAGTGGTAGATAGGAAGACATTAATAGCGATAATAACAATTAGTGGAGCCCTCTCCTGTTGGTCTAGTGCTTTCCCAATTATTTTAATTTATTTGAGATAGAATCTCACTCTGTTGCCCAGGCTGGATCAGGACTCACTGCAGCCTCGACCTTCTGGGCTCAAGCAATCCTTCAGCCTTAGCCCCCAGAGTAGCTGGGTCCACAGGTGCATGCCACCACACCTGACTAATTGTGCTTTCCCAATGATGCCTCACAACAACCTGAGAGGTAGGTTTCATGTTCTCTATTTCATGGAAGAAGAAACCAAAGCTCAGGTTGGGAGATACCCAAGGACACTTAGGTGGTAAACTGAAGAATCAAAATCTGAACCTGGACTGTCTTCATCATCTGAAGCTACCTGAGAAGGAGTTCAGGGTCTCTAAAGTGGAAGCCAGGATGACTGATAGCTCCGTATAGTTCATCTGGGTTCATAAGAAAGTGAGGAAGTCTGTCTGGTAAGAGCATAAGAATTTTGAGAGAAATTTTAGTAGAAATTTTTATCTCATGGTGATTGGGGCTAGGTAGTTTGGTAGTTATTACCATTGCTGAGATCTACCTCTCACTCTCTCTTTCTCTCTTTTTTTTTTAAGAGATGGGGTATCTCTATGTTGCCCAGGTTGGAGTGCAGTGGCTATTCACAGGCACGATCCCACTACTGATTAGCATGAGTTTTGACCTGCTCTGTTTCTGACTTGGGTTGGTTCACCCCTCCTTAGGCAACCTGGTGGTCCCCCGCTCCAGGTTGATGCTGAACTGGATGCTAAACATGTGGCGGACACCCGATCGGCATAGCGCACAACAGCCCAGAACTCCTGGACTCGAGCAATCCTTCAGTCTCAGCCTCCTGAGTAGCTGGGACTACAGGCACGTGCCACTACGCGCCCGGGTGATCTACCTCTCTTTAACCATTTAGTGAACATTTATTAAGCATCTACTATGTGTCTTTCGATTGACCACACCCGGCCCTTTCCCCACTTCCCCTACTGAGATGGGTTCCTAATAGTGCTCTCAGGTCCTGGGCAGGGGTAGAGGCCTAGGAGAAAAGGGAAGTATGGAGGTGAGAGCCCCCCTATAGCCTGCACAGTGCCCAGAGGCGGCTGCAGCGGCAGCTCCAGATTTATAGCTGCCCCGGCACTGATGTAATAAAAGCAAACGATCCTTTTCTGTACTAATTTCTGTGTAATTAGATCTCTCCTGGCATGGAAAGTGGGGAGTGGGGGTGGCCAGGAGGGGAGGGTGCCAAGGACTCTTCACAGAGTCCTCCTTGGGAGGAGGGACTGCTGGACACACATGGCTTCACATGGGGCAGGTTGGACAGATGGATCTGCATGCACTGTGATGCACACAGGAAAGCAAGGAGGTGGAGGAGTCTTGATATGTCAACACACTTGTGCCCAGGATGGGGACAGACAAACCTGGGATCCTGCACAAAGATCCTGGAGCCAGAGAATAACTCCTGGGTAGTCTGTACACGTGGAAGATATTGAAATCCTCAGAGGAGCTGCATGCAAATTTCCCTGTGTTAAGCTAGATATCAAGACCCCAGACCCCTGTTCAGAGAGGTGCGAACAGCAGAGAATTCCTTCAGATTCATCCACATTTACATCCATAGATACAAAACAATATATACATACACTTGCATCAATACATATACATATATACACTTACTTGCATGAAAGCGCATACACACTTCTCTTAACCAAATACAAAAATTATAAAGGAACTCAGCAAATGTTTGTTCTCTCTTCCCATCCTCATTGCTTGCCTACCTCCTATAGGCAGGAAACTAAAGAATGAAAAAAAGATCTTTCCTTCAGTAAGGCTTTCTTTAAAATACTTGTAGATGGGCCGGGCACAGTGGCTCACACCTGTAATCCCAGCACTTTGTGAGGCTGAGGTGGGCGGATCACCTGAGGTTGGGGGTTCAAGACCAGCCTGACCAACATGGAGAAACCCTGTCTCCATGCACTAAAAATACAAAAAATTAGCCAGGCATGGTGGCACATACCTGTAATCCCAGCTACTTGGGAGGCTGAGGCAGGAGAATCACTTGAACCCAGGAGGCGGAGGTTGCAGTGAGCCGAGATCGTGCCATTGCACTCCAGCCTGGGCAACAAAAGCGAAACTCCGTCTCAAACAACAACAACAACAACAACAAAAACCCCAAAAAACTTGAAGATGGATTGAAGTCAAGAAAAAGATGAAGATTGAAGAAGAAATCAAGAAAAAATGTGGGGATGGTTAGAGGAGGAATGATTCTGGACTCTCCTCTCTTTTGAGAGAACAAAATCTCAGAGAGGAAAAGAACACCATTGTTATTACTACTCCTTTACCCCGATCTCATGGTGACAAACAATTACTATGGGTATGGCAGTAATGCCATTTGGAGCAACACTTCTACCGAGCTAAGTATTCATCATACACTTGAGTGTGTTTGTGGAGGAAGCTCAGAGGGCCTCTTATCCAATCTCCCTCTGCAGCCCGAATCTCTTTCACAGTAAACCTGCTGGGGAGCCAGCCAGCTTCTGCTTCAGTACTCCTGCTAAAATGGAGCTCTTAATAACCAGTCCGCCCCTGTCGATGGACAGTTGTTGGGATCAGAATATTCTTTGGTGCAATTGAAAGCTGTTTTCTCTTTAAATTCAGAATATACTATTTCTAACTACCTGTCATATCTCCTTGAGTTATTCTAATGTTTTAATACCAGTTCAATCTAAGCATTAATTGTCCCCCTACAATAGCAATAACAATTAGATACTCATTGGAAAATCAGGAGATTTTGATCTCCACGGATGACTGTCATGTACTTATCTTAAACCCTTGTTCTAATGGGTAATTCCTGATTAACCTGAGTAATGAAAATGTATCACAATAAAGAAAGATTTGTCATGCCTTGTTATCACTTCATAAGGCCATCCTTCTAGATACCTGCCATAACATCAGGATATTTCCATCCCAATAAAACACGATCATGATGTGCTTGGCTAATAAAAAGAAAAAAAACCATGTATTAAAAATATGTTTAAAATGATTTGCATGAGTGGTGTAAATATAAACCACCACCATCATCATTGTCAACATCATCCCCAGTTTATTTGCCTTTTGAAATCCCTGCCTGACCTTGAGGGTGGGAGGTCGATAAAAGAAGGGGGAGGCAGAAAATTAGCATCTATTAAATGCTTACCATTGCTAGGCACTGTGCTAACCCTCTGAGATAGGTATTATTATGCTCTTACAGGTGAGGAAATTGGGCTCAAAGAAGTTCAGGAGCTTGCTCTAGGTCATACAGCTAGTAATCACAAGATCAAGATTTCAGCCCAGGTAAGTGTGATTCCAAAGTCTGCACTCTTTCCCCTCCACCTGGACTGGTTACATCGATTTTGCCCTCAACAGCGTCTCACTGAATGGATCTACTGGTAAAGAGACATGCTGGGCTCAATGATCCTTCTTAGACACCCAGAATCCCAGAGGAGAGCCAGAAGCTCTAAGCCCGACCTTTGGGGCTTCTGTGTTCAGTCACATTACTGCCTTCACCCAGGAGTGCCCACACATAATTGTGGGCACCGTCACTGTTGTATGCAGTGTCACAACCAATACGCATTTGGACTCACACGGGCTGGCTGCACCTTCCCATCTCCCAGGCGGTGGTGTGTGCAGCCAGCAGGGGTCGCCGGCACACCAGGAATTACCACTTTCTGGGTTTGTCTCCTGGCCCAACAGGATGGAAACGTTCCTTCTCCTGTGTTCTAAAATCTTACATTAATCCCTTGCCTTCCCTGCCTTCCCCTCCTATCCCCCCAGACCCGGTAGGTTTCTTACAACAAACTGGGTAGTAGTAGCTCAGTAAGTAGCACTCTAAGCTGCTGAACCCCAACCTAGACCAGAGACCAGGGATTCTGGCAGTCAGTTCTGCTTTAGGGATGGCCAGGGAGCTGATAAGAAGCCTGCAGCACCCAAGCTTCTGGTTCAGCCTTGTCAGGTGAGGACTCTCCCTCCTCTCAGTGCTTCCCCCAAACCTGTCTCAGCACCTGCCACTATACCCTGCCTCGATGTCCATGTAAGCATCTGTCTCAGGCATCCTCAGACCCTGGAGGCCCTTTAGCTCCCTCATCTTGGGAGGGCCCAAGAATGCAAGAGGAGGCAAATCTCTACTGATCTGTGGCCAGGGAGTTTTGGACGAGAAATCGTGGTTTGGGTAATACAGGGGAGGGACCCAGGTGCCCTGTCTCACAATAGTAATTGGGTCCCAGGTGTCTGCTATCTGTAGGAAAGAAGTCCAGACACCGTCTGTGGAGGTGGCTGTGTCTGCCTTTTGGGAAGGACCTCTCTTTTGTGCATCTCTTCCCACCCCTGCTATAGCAACAGTGCCCCAGCTTTTCCATCCCCCATCTCTCTGTTGACCCCCTCCCCTCAACTCCTGGAGCCCAGTGATTGGCGGCTGCCTGCTGCAGGGCTAGCTAGGTTTATGGCTTTGCGGCAGCTGGGGAGAAAATGAGGCCAGAGACAGAAAAATGGAAACCTCCCAAGAAATCAAGGATGGTGAGAGAAAGAGAGAGGGAGTCAGAGATAGAAGCAGAAAGACTCTAAGAATAATAGAAACAAAAAATCAAAATGACGAGAGGCACAGACTGAAGCAGAGACAGATACAAAGGAAATTATAGAGATACTGATAAAAGGTGATGAAAAGGTGATGGGGATGGGGAGAAGAGGGAGAGGAAAGCACAGGCAAAAACATTAGGATAAATCCTGGGAGTAGGGATGTGCATGGTTTTCTAGGGGGACAGGAATTGCTGATAGTAGGGAAAGGCTGAGGTGGTCATTTAGGGACTCCTAGAAATCATTCTGTGATACAGAAGAGGCTGGAGGATGTTGCAGCTAATCCCAGTTCTCCCCGCACCCGTTCCATGTCCATCCATCCACACCCTCCTCCTGGAGTTGTTTTTGTTTGTTTGTTTGTTTTTAGACAGAATCTTTCTCTTTCAGGCTAGAGTGCAGTGGCATGATCAGGGCTCACCGCAGCCTTGACCTTCCAGGCTCAAGTGATCCTCCTGCCTCAGCCTCCTGAGAGGGTGAGACTACAGGGGTGCGCCACCATGCCTGGCTAATTTTTATATTTGTGGTAGAGACAGGGTTTCGCCATGTTGCCTAGGCTGGTCTCGAACTCATAACTCCAAGTGAAACAACTTCCTTGGCCTCCCAAAGTGCTGGGATTACAAGTGTGAGCCATCACGCCCTGCCTCCCTCCTGGAGTTTTAAGGCAAGAATGTCCTTCTTAAAGATGACCCATGACCTAGTATGGAAACATCATGTTCCATGTTCCATGAAATGCATGGGAAAACTGAGGTCTGAGATTTGGGAGGAATTTTAATATTAGAGCTACCCTTTGTTGAGCATGAATTAACTTGCAAGGTTGTTAGTTCTCTGTCATGGCATCTCATTTGGCACATACTGCTCTTACCTTATATTATGGCTATTTCTCTGTATGTCTTCTTGCTAATATATAAGCTCCTTAACAGCAAGATCTGTGTCAGCCCTTCTTTGTGGCTCCCACAGTGCCTTGTTCTTGTTTATTGAGTGAACCAATGAATGGCCCCTGGAGATGTTTAAGCAGAGATTGGATGACTACCAATGAGAGATGTGGTCCAGGGAATTTCTGCACTGAATGAGTAGCTGGAAATATATCTCTAAGAGCTCTTTTGGTTTTGAGATTCTGTGAGTCCATACATATGAACTGGACTTTACTGGTTCTTTCCCTACTTCTCCAAATATGCAGAGGTAAGAGGAAAAGTGAGAAACTCAAGATTACAACATACCTACTGTGTGCCAGGCTTTGCACAAGGCATTTTACCTTTTTGATCTCATTCAATCTTCTCAATAACAGGCGGGTGTTAGCCACAGTTTGCAAAAAGGGCTTAAGAGAGATGAAATGTCTATAGGGACCTAAAACCTGGATGATTTCCACAATACCATCTTTTTTTTTGAGACGGAGTTTCACTCTTGTTGCCCAGGCTGGAGTACAATGGTGTGATCTTGACTCACTGCAACCTCTGCCTCCCGGGTTCAAGTGATTCTCCTGCCACAGCCTCTCAAGTAGCTGGGATTACGGGCATGCACTACCATGCCTGGCTAATTTTGTATTTTTAGTAGAGATGGGGTTTCTTCATGTTGATCAGCTGGTCTCGAATTCCCAACCTCAGATGATCTACCCACCTCAGCCTCCAAAAGTGCTGGGATTACAGGCGTGAGCTACCACACCTGGCACCATGTTTCTTAGAGTTTGACAGATTTACATAGTTTTAGAAAGGAGGAAAGGCAAAGAGGGAGTTGAGAAATGAAGGAAACGGAGAAGATATGGCTTCTAAATTCAGGGTTGGGAGAGAGATTCTGGACTCTAAGCCAGGGGAAAAAAAATCTACTTTTGTAAGTTAGAATAGGACATCTCTGCTCTCACCTGAGTATCAACAGACTTGAAAGAAAAAGTGTGAAGGACCACAATAGGGGAATCCTGAAGGTGGGCTATTGAGGACTGTAATCTTTTTTAAAATTTCACTAATAGAGGTCTCACTATGTTGCCCAGGTTGGTCTCAAACTTCTGGCCTCAAACGATCTTCTTGCCTCAGCCTCCCAAAGTGCTGAGATTACTGGTATGAGCTGCTGTGCCTGGCCTTGAGGACCGAAATCTTTGGCTCTGGGTTATAGGATTGGCAGTATGGGGTATAGAGGTGCAACAAAAATGCAGTCTTGGGAATTTCAGGCATTTGTTTTCCAGCTAGGAGGGATATTGAGAGTTTGAGGTGATTAAAGAACATTCGGGGGTCTAGGCATGTCCAGGCTGTGGAGGTCCTACTCTGTGGCAGGGCTTAGACCAGTGCTGTGCAGTAGGCATGTAATATGAATCAAACACGTAATTTAAAATTTTCTAGTAGTCACATTAAAAAAAGGTAAAAAGAGGCCGGGTGCGGTGGCTCACGCCTGTAATCCCAGCACTTTGGGAGGCCGAGGCGGGTGGATCACGAGGTCAAGAGATCGAGACCATCCTGGTCAACATGGCGAAACCCCGTCTCTACTAAAGATACAAAAAATTAGCTGGGCACGGTGGTGCGTGCCTGTAATCCCAGCTACTCAGGAGGCTGAGGCAGGAGAATTGCCTGAACCCAGGAGGCGGAGGTTGCGGTGAGCCGAGATTGCGCCATTGCACTCCAGCCTGGATAACAAGAGCGAAACTCCGTCTCAAAAAAAAAAAAAAAAAAAAAAAAGTAAAAAGAACCAGGTGAAACTAAATGTTAATATATTTTATTTAAGCCATATATCCAAAATGTTATCATTTCAATCTGTAATCAATGTAAACTTGAGATATTTTAAATTTTGTTGGTACTAGTTCCTTTATATCTATTATATAATTTACACTCATATCATCTCAATTTTGACTAGCCACATTTCAAGTGTGGGTGGTGTGGCTGGCCGCTGCCCTAGTGGACAGCACAGGCTTCAGCTTTACATTACTTCAGAGTGTGCCTCACATCTGGCTAGCCAGAGGCAGCAAGATCTTTGATGGGGTAGTCCTAGACATCTCAGTTCCTACCCTTGATTTTTCTTACACTTTGGTTCAGAAGCCCTTGTGGCTTTTTTAAAAAATTTATTTTTTATTTTTATCGGCTCCTCGCTCTGTTGTCCAGGCTTGAATGCAGTGGCATGATCTTGGCTCACTGCAACCTCTGCCTCCTGGGTTCAAGCGATTCTCCTGCCTCAGCCTCCCAAGTAGCTGGAATTGCAGGCATGCGCCACTGTGCCTGGCTGATTTTGTATTTTTAGTAGAGACGGAGTTTCTCCATGTTGGTCAGGCTGGTCTTGAACTCCCGACCTCAGGTGATCTGCTCACCTTGGCCTCTGAAAGTGCTGGGATTACAGGCGTGAGCCACTGCACCCAGCCTGTTTTTTTTTGTTTTTTTGAGACACAGTCTTGCTCTGTTGTCCAGGCTAGAGTGCAATGGCATGATCTCGATTCACTGCAACCTCTGTCTCCTGACTTCAAGCGATTCTTTTGCCTCAGCCTCCAAGTAGCTGGGATTACAGATGTGTGCCACTATGCCCGGCTAATTTTTGTATTTTTAGTAGAGACGAAATATTACCATGTTGGTCAGGCAGGTCTCAAATTCCTGACTTCAAGTGATACGTCCGCCTCAGCCTCCCAAAGTGCTGGGATTACAGGCACGAGCCACTGTGCGTGGCCTTGTTTTTTTTAAATAGAGACGATGTCTCACTTTGTTGCCCAGGTTGGTCTTGAACTCCTGGGCTCATGATCCTCCCACCTCAGCCTCCCAAAGTGCTGGGATTACAAGCATGAGGCACTGCACCACCCCGAAGCCCTTGTTTTTATGTGAATCTGAACTCCCAATTCTCACAGATCAGAAGAATTGTGTCTCTATTGCAGGTTCTGTGAAGTCCAGCTGTGCAGTAACTTCCACCTCCAACATTTTCCTCCAGCTCCCCTTGCTGAGCTACCAATGACTGCTAGTCCAGTGGATTCCAGGAATTATTTGCCAGGCCTCCCTGCTGCACCTGCCACTACTGGCTTCTCTCTTTGGCTCATTTCTCCTGAGTTTCTTCCTACCTCTTTGACTGATCCCTCTGTCTGCATTCTTCATATTTCCCTTCCATGCTGTTCTCCTGGGTTCTGTCCTTCCTTGGCCCTTTTACCTTCTCTCTGTATATGCAGGGAGACCTCTCTCTCTCTCTCTCTCTCTCTCTTTCTTTCTTTCCTCTTTCTCTCTTTTGAGTTTCGATCTGTTGCCAGGCTGGAGTGCAGTGGCACGATCTTGGCTCACTGCAACCTCTGCCTCCTGGGTTCAAGCGATTCCCCTGCCTAAGCCTCCCAAGTAGCTTGGACTACAGGTGCACGCCACCACACCCAGCTAATTTTTGTATTTTTAGTAGAGATGGGGTTTCACTACGTTGGCCAGGATGGTCTCGATCTCTTGACCTTGTGATCCACCTGCCTTGGCCTCCCAAAGAACTGGGATTATAGGTGTGAACCACAGTGCCCGGCCAGATTTTTCTTTACTCTCATCACCTTTGCTTTCAGGCACCTTAAATCTCGATCTCCAGCTTCACACTCTCTTGATCTCTTGACTTAAATATCTATCCAACTGCCCATTGGACCTCCTCTCTCCTTGGGAAGATCCCAAAGTCACTGAGAATTCCACAAGTCAAAATTGCACCAGTTGTCTTCCCCTTCAAATGTATTTCTCCACTTGTTTGCTACTCAGTATCCCTGAGGATACCAAAATTTGCAGATGCTCAAGTTCCTTGTATAAAATGGTACATTTGCATATAACCTACCATATCCTCCTGTATATTTTAAATTATCTCTAGATTACTTATAATACTGAATACAATGTAAATTCTATGTAAACAGTTGTTATACTGTATTATTATTTTTAATTTGTTTCTTTTTGAGGCAGAGCTTTGCTCTCCTTGCCCAGGCTGGAGTGCAATGGCGCAATCTCAGCTCACTGCAACCTCCACCTCCCGGGTTCAAGTGATTTTCCTGCCTCAGCCTCCTGAGTAGCTGGGATTACAGGCATGCACCATGATGCCCAACTAATTTTTGTATTTTTAGTATAGATGGAGTTTCATCTTGTCGGCCAGGCTGGTCTCGAACTCCTGACCTCAGATGATCCGCCCGCCTTGGCCCAACAAACTGTTGGGATTACAGGTGTGAGCCACTGTGCCTGGCCAATTGTTGTACTGTTATTTTGTATTTTTTTTCCTAGATACTTTTGACCCATGGTTGGTTGAATCAGCAGATGAAGAACCCACAGAAATAGAGGACCAACTGTATTTATTTAGTAAATGGCTTCATCAATTATCTGGTCACTGAAACAAGAAACTTGGGATAAACCTGACTCCTTCTGCTCACTTCCCATATCTAGTTATCACCAAGTTCCATTACTTCAGTATCCTAAATAATTCTGCTTCTTTTCCCCTTGACACTAAGTTTGACGATCACCATTTTTACCTGGATTATTACAAGATTCCTAACTGGTTTATCTAGACTTTCATGATCTGGCAATAGCGTATAAGTTCCATGAGGGCAGGAATTCCTGTTTTGTTTTTGTTTTTTTTTTAGGGACAGGATCTTTCTCTGTCATCCAAGGCTGCAGGGTACTATCATAGCTCACTGCAGCCTTGAACTCTCAGGCTCAACCCAACCTCCCACCTCAGCCTCCTGAGTAGCTGGGACTACAGGTGCATGCCACCATGCCAGGTTTATTAAAAAAATTTTTTTTGGCTGGGTATGGTGGCTCATACCTGTAATCCCAGCACTTTGGGAGGCTGAGGCAGGTGGATCATGAGGTCAGGAGTTTGAGACCACCCTGACCAACATGGTGAAACCCTGTCTCTACTAAAAATACAAAAAATTAGCCAGGCATGGTGGCACACACCTGTAATCCCAGCTACTCAAGAGGCTGAGACAGGAGAATCCCTTCAATCTGGGAGGCGGAGGTTGCAGTGAGCTGAGATCGTGCCACTGCACTCCAGCCTGGGAGACAGCGAGACTCCGTCTCAAAAAAAAAATTTTTTTTTTTCTTTTTCTTTCTTTCTCTTTCTCTTTCTTTTTCTTTCTTCCTTCCTTCCTTTCTTTCTCTTTCTTTCTTTCACTTTCTTTCTTTCTTTTTCTTTTTTAAAGAGAAGGGATTTTGCTATGTTGCCCAGGCTGGTCTTGAACTCCTGGGCCCAAGCAATCCTCCTGCCTTGGCATCCCAAGTTGCTGGGATTACAGGCATGAGGCACTGCACCCAGCTGATTCCTATTTTGTTCATGCTGTTTCTCTTAGTATCTAGAACAGCACCTGACACATAGTGGGCACTCAGTTAATACTCGTTAAGTGAATGTATGAATAAATGTCAGCAGTTCACCTTTCCAGCCTCATTCCCACATTGGGTATGACCCTCACTTGGCAGCCCTACCTAAGTGTATAGACTTCTGAGTAAGTTGTCTTTGCATATTTTGTTCTTTCTGCCTGCACATGCTTGGCTCACGTCTACTCATTCTTTAAGACTTATCCCCACATTATCACCTGTGGGAAGCTCTGCCTTCCCCAGTCTTGGTAAAGTGTCCGCCTCTCTGTGGTCCCACAGCATGCTGTGCATACCTCTAAAGTAGCGTTTTATCTTGTTTCCTTGTATCTGGTGATTTATGTCAACTATGAGCTCTCTGAGGGTGGGGTTTTTGACTTTTCCATCTCCATTCCCCGGCACATGACCCATACCAAGCACTTTGTAAAAGTATCCAGAATAGAAACATCTCTATACCCCCACCTGACCAACATGGTGAAACCCCGTCTCTACTAAAAATATAAAAATTAGCCAGGCGTGGTGGCAGGCACCTGTAATCTCAGCTACTCAGGAGGCTGAGACAGGAGAATTGCTTGAACCCGGGAGGTGGAGGTTGCAGTGAGATGAGATCACGCCACCGTACTCCAGCCTGGGCGACAAGGCGAGTCTCTGTCTCAAAAAACAGAAAAGAAAAGAAAAGGCCGGGCTCGGTGAGCCCCCAGCACTTTGGGAGGCCGAGGCATGCAGATCATGAGGTTGGGAGTTTGAGACCAGCCTGGCCCACATGGTGAAACCCCATCTCTATTAAAAATACAAAAATTAGCTGGGCATGGTGGTGGGCGCCCGTAATCCCAGCTACTCAGGAGGCTGAGGCAGAAGAATTGCTTGAACCCAGGAGGCAGAGGTTGCAGTGAGCCAAGATCATGCCATTGCACTCCAGCCTGGGCAACAGAGCAAGACCCCATCTAAAAAAAATAAGAAATGTCTCTATCCCAACTGACATCACATTTTGTTCTTTCAAGCCACACATGACACTTCATTTAATGGTATTGGTAATGTTTATTTGAAGCTGGTTAGTGAGCTCAATGATGTTCACTTTATTATTCATTACATACATTATTTTGTATGTATAAAACACTAAAAGAATTTAAAGATTATTTTTGAAGGACTGGTCCTATGTTGTAGTCTCTATGCTAGATTTTAGGAACACAGTGATGTATAAGCACAGAACCTGCCCTCAAGTTGTTTATAGTCTATGGAGAAGAAAAAGTTGTAAACACATGTAGCATCTTTTTATAAAGTGCTTTATGTGTTATGTCAAAAGATAACTGAGGGGAGTCAAGTAAGGCTTCATGGAGGTGGTGGTATCCTTTCAGCTGGGAGGAAAGTAGGGCATGTTTTGTGGAATGGCTCTAATACACTGGAGTACAGAGTTCCCTAGGGTAGATGGGAAATGGAAGGGCAAGTTGGGACCAGATGGTGAAGACCCTGACTGGCACACTGAGCAATCTATACTTCATGTTCCTGTAGGTAACAGGCAGCCACTGAGGTTCGGTAACTGGGGAGTGATGTGTTTGGATTCATTCTTCCACCCCCAAATACTGACCCCTGAGTTCCTATTTGCTGCTACTTGACTGGCTTCTCCTTTCATATTAGGGTCTCAAGCCCATTCTGGTCTATCAGCTTCTGCATGGATGCTGGGGAGCAGGGAGGAAAGGGATGATTCATTACAGAAGGGAAATAAGTAGAAAGGCTGAGTTGCCAAATACCACTCAGTTAGTAGGAGACAGAACTGGAACCCAGCTGCCCCTGGGATCCCCCCTGCCCATGCAGTCAATTACCCTTCCTTGAGCTCCCTCTGCATCGGGGGCCATGCTTTGGATACTGGGATGGGCAAACCATAAGTAAGGGACAGAAATGGCCCCACACTTTTGTGGCACCACCAGTCTGAAATTGCAGATTGCACACCAGAAAGGCACACAAAGGACAGATATAGGAGCAGCTAGAAACTCTAGATATCCATGTTGAGGAGCGTGGTGAGGGGCTGGGGGCTTTATGGAGGAGGGGAGTATGAAGCGGATTTGGGACAATGAAGCAGAACAGGACTGGAGAGAAAGGAAGGAGGTGAGAAGGACCCACGTGAAGTTTTGAAGGTGGGAAGGAACAAAACCTATACCGCAGTCCTCTTCGGTGCTTTCAGTCTCACGGTGTCTGTATCAGTGGCCTTGTGCAGCTAGCCGTGTGGCTCCTGTGGGTGTGTGTGTGGCTTGGCAGGGGCTGTGGCATGGGACCACAGGGCCTGGGTCCCTGTTTGTCTACTTTTCTCCTTTTTTGCACTACGCAGCCACTCTTCTGGAAGCCAGGATGTGTGGGTCCCAGATTCTTCTCTCCCCAACCTCCCCCAGAAAATAAATCACACATGATTTCATTAAATGCACCTCCTGCTGAGGATGTTGGCTCATAATTCCTCTCTGATTAACCCCCACTACCCCGGCAAGTTTATAGGCCAAGAGAGGGAGGGGGAGAGGGGGAAGGTAAAAGGAGGGATGGAGGGAATCCCAGGCGGGTGATGGATGCCTCTGTCAGCCCAGCTCGTATTTATTAATAGTCTTAATACGGGAAGCAATAAAGGAAGAGAGGGATTCTATTAATTAAATCATTGTTATAATTAACTTTCATTAAAGGAGGATCAATAAAGAGAGGTTGAGATGGAGAGGGGAGAGATCCATTATCTCTAATTTCCTTGGAAGGGATTCAGGGAATGAGATGGGGTTGCTAGGAGACAGAGACGTGAGGGAAGAAGGAAGGATGTAAGATGTCATCCAGGTGGGGCTGGAAAGGGGGTGGACAGGAGCATTTCAGGTGAATGGAGGCAGAGAATGGTGGGGGTGGTCCACACAGAGGCCCTGAAGGGAGTGGAGGGCGGCTGAGAAGGGAGTTTTTGGGATGGAGAAGGGGGCTGTAGGCATGTGCTTGTGCAGGGCATTGCTGAGAGCCTTGGTGGGCGTGCAGGTCCTTAACTAATGCTTTATGATGCTGTGTATGTGTCTGTCTAGCCTGTGAAGCTGGTTAGAGTGGATGAATGTGTTTTTGTGACTGCTGAATCAGTGTGCATACAGGTATGAGGGGATGGCAACAGAGAAAGAAACAGGAAGAATATAAAATCGCCGTTAGAGGCTTAGGGCATGTTTTACTAAGTAGATACTCAAAGGTGCACCCTCTTGACAGGAATAAAGCCTGTCCTTTGGCATAAGGTACAGTGATGGCTGGTGTGAAAGGTGAAGGTCTGGGCAGTGGAAAACCTGTCTCGCTTTTCCATGGCATGCACCCGCCCTGAGACTAAACCCTGAGCAGAACTGACAGGTTTTCTCCTTCCCACTGCTGCACACTCCAAGCCAGACTCCCACTTGAGACAAGCCACTGGTTGCCAGCACACCAGGACAGTAACTGCCCAGTATCCCCCGCCATGAGGCAGGGGTGCGTCCCTTCTTTCCCTCCTCCCTCCATCAGGGTCTAAGGGCTGGCAGTCTGGGCCCTGTACTCCAGTCATACCTCATAATAAGAACACATTTGTGACAACAGTTATACATATCATATAAATATATTTGTTCAAACTACAGATCAAAGGGAAGGATATTAGGGGGAAGCTTTTATTGCTGTGGGGGACCTGGAGAGGGAGGAGGGGCTGGGAAACAGGGATACCTGGGACCATTTCTTCCCCCCATCCCTCACAGAAGGCACAAATACATTATTTCTTTCTGTGTGAGGAGATGTGGGAACAGGATACAGAGTACAGGAATCCTCAAAAATACAAAAACCCTCCAAACTGAATACCTAAGGCTATGGAAAAGGCTGGGGTGGGGCGCAGAAGGCAACGGGGGAACAGGAGGAACCAACGAAGCTGGGAACCAAAAGGGACCTGAGAGGCCGTGACGCCCATGCTGCTCCCTCTATGCAGGCCCCAGAGAAAACTCAGGTAAACAAACGGAAACCCCAAATAAGAGAGGGTGGGGTGCCCCAGGAATTGGCTTTGGGGCATCAGACATGGGAGTGTGTGTGAGTGTGAGTGTGTGTGTGCAGTGGCTGTGTATCAGCAGCAACCAGGGCTATTCCCACAGGGGAAGGCCTCCTCCATCCCGGTTCCTCCAAAACCGCTTTCAGGGGGTAAATTCAGCCACTGCTTCTGAACACGACCCCTTCCTGGGACAAAAGAGCCAGGCAGGAGAGGATAAAGTGAGAAATCCTGGGATGAAAGCAGGGCACACAGAAGCAGTTCTTAGGGAACAGAATCTCATGGAGCCTGGTGTGGTAGAAAATGGGCATAAGTATATGCATGTGTGTGAGTGAGTGTGTGTGTGTGTGTTTATTTGTGCATGTATGAGGGAGTAAGATCACTCAAAGGTGAAGGGGTCCTGTGTGCTGAAAAAGAAGTGTCGATCCATGTGGTCCTCCAGGGCATCCTTGTCACTCTCAGCAGGGAAGCGCTCCTTACAGATAGGACACTCCTTCCATGTGGGGGTGGCAGGGCCCCCAGTGCCGGCTTCTGACAGGGGCCCCACTGTAAAGCCACTAAGAGAGACAGAGGGGACGGCGAGAGGGTTGGCGCGCTCTGTTCCCTTTTTGACTTGCAGAGTTCAGGGAGCAGGACCCACGCGCCTGGTCCCAGGTTATCCTGTGCCTAATGCAGCATCCCAGCCTCTCCCACAGCGTCTTTCTCCCCACAATCCCGGAAGCCTTGTTTTTCCAGTTCCCCACGTCCTCTCTTCTTTAGTCCCTGCTAGTCTCTGCAGTGCAGAGCCCATCCCCCAACCTCCTGCTCTCCTCCCTCCATCTCCCTCTGCTGCCTAATGAGGCTGAAAATGAGTCTGACATCGTCCTTCATCTTCCCGCTCCAGCTGAGAAGGATGACAGCATCACCCCCTCCCTGCCCTGAGCCCATCTCACATCTAGGCAAAACTGGGACTAGATGATCAAATCTCTCCTCTGTGCCTGCCCCCTTGACCCTGGGAATAACAGGGAAGAAGGTGACAATCTGGTACCTGAAACCCCCACCCCTGTAGGTTCCCTTCCCTAAGGGTCCCCCAGGGAAGTCAGGGAAGAGGGACAGCATTTTCGGTGTAGCCAGACGGATGCTGGACCCCAGTCTTCTCTCTGCTCCTATCCCTGGGGGCTGTGGTCACCTCCCTTCCTCCCCGGAGGATCCTAGGTACCTACCTAGTGGCTGGGGAAGGGGTAGGGGCAGGAGAGAGGGGAAGCAAGGCAATTTGGGCTCTGCGGAAGATGGTGCTAGAACAAAATAGAAGCCAGTTAAAGGCAAGACCTCTGAATGCATTGATAAGATAGGGGGAGGGATTACCTGAAGGCATCTAGGATTTGGAGCAGTGAGTCAGTTTCCTCGTTAACCATACCTGTATTTCCTTTTCTTGGCCAAGGCCAAGAAGGGTGGGGGTTGGGAGCAGGGCCTGGTGACTGTCCACACAGATGCCCCTTTCCTCTGACCTCCTCCCACTTCCCTCCTGGCCTCGCTGGTTGAACTCACCTGGCCATGTCATAGAAGGCACTGCCCAGTTCAGGAAGAAGCAAGTTGGCCTCCTCGCCCCCACTCTGCACAGCTGCCATCAGGACTGACTTCTCATCTTCAGCCTCCTGGACGCCAAAGAGACAGGGTTGGATTTTGGAGTGGTGTCCCAAGATAGGGGAGCAGCACATTGGGACAGGTATGAGAGGAGCAGCCAAGGTTAAGACAGTGACCTGGGGGGCTTAGGAAGAGTGAGGCAGGAGAGGCGTTTTGAGGGGCTGGTGGATAACAAGAGAATGAGGAGTGTGGGGGAGGGGAGAAGCAGTGAGGCTACTGGGCTGGTCTGGGTTTTGGGATGGTATCTGTTGATGTGGCCTTGAAGAGAGGCTGGGCCTGCCTTCTCTGCCCTGGGAAAAAAAGAGAGCCCCATATGGCTAAGATTCCTGCTCTAATTAGCTGGGGGCACATGCCTGTGGTCCCAGCTACTCTCGGAAGACTAAGGTGGGAGGATCACTTCAGCCCACGAGGCAGAGGCTGCAGTGAGCCAAGACCATGCTGTACTCCAGCCTGGGCGACAGTGAGACCCCGTCTGAGAGACTCCTGCTGTAGAGCCGGGGAGACCCCGTCTGAGAAACTCCTGCTGTAGAGCTGGGGATACTTGGGTTTGGCGCTACCCCTCCTTACTGCCTCTCACAGTCTCCTCCACTGCTCACCGAGTCAGAGCTACTGTCCTCAGCTGGCCCAGAGAGGTGAGAAGAAATGGGAGCCGGCTGGCTGATGACAACGAGGGGAGAAGCCTCTCGAGGCCCAGCAGGAGAGGAGCCTGGGTCTCCATGCTCACAAGGGCCATAGGGTGGGAGCCTCATGTCTTCTGGGGACTCGTCCTCTGAGTCTGTCAGAGCTGCTGGGCAGCCTGTAGGAGACAGAGCAGGCAGAGAAGAAAGAAGGATGTGTTGTGAGAAGGTTGGACCAGCTGTCTCCTCTGGATGAGGGGTATCATTAGACTAAACAGGGGACAGGGTCTGGGAAATAAAAGGCAAAACACATAGAAGGCAGAGGCAGCTCCCAGCAAGGTTACATGGAGCCTTCCTCAACAGCGGGAGGTAGAGTGGGGAAGAGGTGTTACAAGACTGGGGCTGTACGGACTCAGCCCTGCAGCAGCCTCCTCATCCTCTGTGGCACCATCCTCATTCCACTTCTCATCTGCTACCTTCTCCAGGCGGGCCTCCAGCTTTCTCATGTACTCTAGCAATTCCTGGAATTGGGAAGAAAGAGGCAGGTGCTAGAGACTGGGAAGGTGCCAACCTTGCTCTATACCCAGGAGGAACTCTTAGCTCCTCAGGATTAGAAGCCTTCAGCAAACACTAGAGCAACTTCAGGTAGATACCCCCCCAGCACCCCTCCTTCACCACTTACATCCCTCCCTTCTCCCAGAGATCATCCCCTGTCCTGCCAAGTCCACTAATAAGAGAAACCAGGGTACGGGTCCTCTTGGAGAGAACAGTTTCTAAGTCAAGGGATGACAGGAATTTACAAAGTTTCTAGCCCTCTAGTCCGCACCTGTGGCATCCATGGGGCCTGGGTTACGGGTGCTCACCTGCTTCTCCTCTTGTAACTGCTCCTTTTCCTTCTGGAGCACACGCAGGGCTGATCGCAGCTCTGTCAGCTCCCGCTTACTTTCTGACAACTGGACCTGAGGGAAGAGAGTCAGATGGAATCTGGAGCCTAGAATGTACCTCCAAGAACCTGGGCTCTGGGAGCAGGGCCAACAATCTAGAACCAGGTCTCCCCATATCTCTGCTGCTTTCTTGTGCTGACACACCCACAGAATTCCCAACACTCTTTCTCCATGAGTCCTTTTTCTTGGGCCACAGGGATTCAGTGATCTAAGTCCTAGTCTCTGCCTCTCGAGTGGGGACCTCAATGACTGCCTCTAGGCTGGGGTGCAGAGGCTTTGGTCGTACCAAGGGGCCACTCTATAATTCTCCTAAGACACCCCTACTGGGCCCAGATGTGTGCCCTGAGAGCAGAAAGAATGCACATTTCAAACCAACGAGGGCTTGTGTGTGCAAGTGAAATGCCACCCAACATGTAAGTGGATACCTCGCACTTCTGAGCCCATATCCAAGACAGAAAAGGGGTATGGATGCCTCAGGAGGCCAGAGGACAGGACTGTTGGTGGCTGGGTGCCTCACCAGGCTAGAATCCTTTTCCCGGGCCAGCTCAGTCTTCAACACTTGGTTTTGGGTCCTCTCCTCCTGAACTGCCTTCTCTAGTCGAAGTATCTCTGCACTCAGCTTCAGGATCTTGTCCTTCTCTGCCTGGAAGATAGCCAAGAAGAAAAATAGGAAAGTGGAGGGGGAAGAAAAAGGAGCGCCACTGTCAACAGCACCTTCCCTTACTGTGTCCTTTCCTTTCTTTCAAGAATCATTTTTGGAGCATTTTCCCCTTTCATTTCCTAACGAAGGATAGGACATGAATGACAGCAGGTGCTGCACTATCAGGAATGGGCATCATGGCAGGGCCTGGGGCCTAGGACAGAAAATGTTTCTGTTCCAAGGAAGGTGCTCTGGTGATCAGAATTGGGATACCTTGGTTAGAGATGGGTCATGCTTGGAAAGTAAAGTGTACCTCCCTCAAAGTCCCTCTCCACCCCAAGTCCTCTAAGGTTCTTAACCCCTCTTCTCTCCTCCCAGAGGGTCTGACCACATGTAGGAGTCCCCACAGAGGTGGGGGCGGTGGCCATCATTCTGCCAGGTGCCCCTATCCCTCTACCTCCACACTCTGCAGCAGTCCTGATTGCTCCTTGCTCCATTGGGATTTTTCTTCTTTCAAGTGCAAACTGAGTTCAGCCAGCCTGCTGTTGACTTCAGCCACTTCCAGGCGGCTGCGGTGTAGTTCGGCTATGGTGCGGTCCCTGGATGCCGCTGCGCTGGCCAACTCCTCCCCAAGAAGGATGGCTTTCTGCTGGCTTGAGGCTGCAAGCTCCTGGGCCCCTCGAAGCTGCTCCTTCAGGGGCTCCAGCTCAGCCTGAGGCGAAAGGAAGAGATGGAGATCAGAGTTCCCTGTGAATCATCTGTCAGCCGGGGAGGTAACCAGGCTCCCTCCACTCCACTGCATTAGGACTCAGGGTTGTGTTGTTTCGTCTTTAGCCATGTCTTTCCCCTTCTCTTTAGGCACTCAGGCTTTTCTACAACTTGCCCTTGGAACTTTCCCTGTTTTCTGTTGCCTCGGGGCCTTCACTCACCACTCGCTGCTGTGCCTGGCCTAGGGTGTCCTTCATCTGGGCCACCTTGTCTTTCAGTCGCTGGGCCTGAGCACTCTGCTCCTCTTGCCAGCTCTTGGCCTCCTGCAGCTCTAAATTTAAGCGACGGTTCTCCTGTTGTGCTGCTTGGAGCTCAGCCTGATGGAAGTGGAAAGCAGGTAAGGAAAGGGGTATGTGTGTTGGGGTGGTGCGGCAGGTGAACCATGGTGATGAGAGAAGTCAAGCCTCCACTTCTGAGACTTAACACACATTCAAGCCTTCAGCTATTGCCAGCCCTTCTTGGGTTCTCAGCTCAAAGGACTCAATCCTGCATATCTAGTCTCCAGCTTCCAAAATGAGGTATCCAGCATCACAGCCTCAGGTCTTACATGTAGGCATTCCATGTACTATTTCTGCTACTCCATTCTTTCTCTTAAATCAAAACTCAGTCTCCACACCCTACAGGCCCCTCAAACTCAACAGTCTACCTCCCACCCCATCCCAGTCTTTCCTCATCTTATTTCTGTCCATGGTACCAACTAGCTCCCAGGTCACTCAGGATGGTTCCCTTGGTGCCATGCTTGACTCTGTCCTCCCCCTAGCGGTCCACAGAAAAGCCTATTGCTTCTCATCCTCGTCACAGCCATTTCCTCTTCTCTATTACCACCACAACATTATCTCAGACTCTGGTCATTTCCTGCTTGGACTACTGAATAACTTCATAACTAGCTCATCCTCCACAAGGCAATCGGATTCTTCTTCTTTAGGTACAGTTCTGATTCTTTAAGTACAGTTATTTTCTTTTTTAGATTTAGGGTCTGGCTCTGTCGCCACGACTGGAGTGAAGTAGCATGGTCATAGCTCACTGCAGCCTCCAACTCCTGGGCTCAAACAATTGTCTCACCCCAGCCTCCTGAGTAGCTGGGATTATAGGTGTGCGCCACCATGCCTGCCTAATTTTTGTATTTTTTGTCGAGACAGGGTCTCACTACGTTGCCTAGGCTTGTCTCGAACTCCTGAGCTCAAGGGATTCTTCTGCCTTGGCCTCTCAAAATGTTGGGATTACAGGCGTGAGCTACTGCACCTGGCCATAAGTACATGTCACCCCTGCTTGAAAAATCATCAAAGCCTTTCACTGCTTGTGGAATAAAAATGAAGCTTAGGATCCTCCACAGTCTGACCTTGGCCTTATCTCAAACACTTTAGTCACGCATTCAAATGCCCTGAGTGTTCTGGCCTCTAAGCCTGTGCTCACGTCTTTTTCTGTTCCTAGAATAGCTTCATTCTCATCTCTGTCTACTCAAATTCTACCTATTCTCACTGCTGCGCAAAGGGTTTTTAAATGATCTTCCACACAAACCCAGGGTTCTGAGGAAGCAATTTAGGAGTTCTGTAGATATTTGATTTGAATTTCTTCTACGTTATTAACAATTATGTTAAAAAAAACAAAAACAAAAACACAAGGCCAGCCGCAGTGGCTCACAGTTATAATCTCAGCGTGATTTGGGAGGCCGAGGCGGGTGGATCAGCTGAGGTCAGAAGTTCACGACCAGCCTGGCCAACATGGTGAAACCCCATCTCTACTAAAAACACAAAAACTTAGCCAGGTGTGATAGCTGGTGCCTGTAATCCCAGCTAGTCAGGAGGCTGAGGCAGGAGAATCACTTGAACTCGGAAGGTGGATGTTGCAGTGAGCCAAGATCATGACACTGCACTCCAGCCTGGGCAACAAGAGTGAAACTCCATCTCGGAAAAAAAAAAAAGGGCCAGATGCGGTGGCTCATGCCTATAATCCCAGCACTTTGAGACCGACGTGGGCGGATCACGAGGTCAGGAGATTGAGACCATTCTGGCTAACATGGTGAAACCCTGTCTGTACTAAATATACAGAAAAAAAAAAAAAATTAGCCAGGCATGGTAGCATGCACCCGTAGTCCCAGCTACTACTTGGGAGGCTGAGGCAGGAGAATCGCTTGGACCTGGGAGGTGGAGGTTGCAATGAGCCAAGATTGTGCCACTGCACTACATCCTGGGTGACAGAGCAAGACTCTTGTCTAAAAAACAAAACAAAACAAAAAAACAAACCAAAAAAACCCCATAAAATCACAAGTTAACACATTGGAGATCACCAATGGATATGTGTTTCCAGGTTAATTCATTTTTTTGCAAAGCTCAGAACAGTTTCTGTTGTATTTTCTATTGAATTGAAGAGTAAACTGAGCTGCAAGGTGGAAAGTTTAAAAATGGTTATCATTTGCACCTACTTGTGTGTGACTCAACATGTTCCCAATATTGCACAACCAAAATAAAATACAGAAATACATTAGTTGCTGAGGCTGACAGAAAGTCATCCATAACCTCTAATTTCAAAGTCTGGTGTGTCTCAAAATTACCTAATTGCTTTCATTAACTTTTAAGTAAATGTTATACATTCAAATTTATAAAAATAAAGTTATAGTACTAAAATATTGTTTTTGTTTATTCAGTGAGATTCCACACAAGATGAAAAACTTTATTGGTGGGAGGAAAAGAAACGGTTCTGCCAAAAAGGTTTGGAAGTACTAGGCTACTACATGCTCCACACCCCACCCCTTTTTTTTTCTGAGACAGAATCTCACAATCTTATTCTGTCACCCAGGCTGGAGTGCAGGGGTGTGATTATAGCCCACTGCAGCCTCGACCCCCTGGGCTTAAGCAATTCTTCCACCTCAGCTTCCTGAGTAGCTAGGACTACAGGTGCATGCCACCATGCCTGGCTGTTTTAAAATTTTTTGTAGAGATGGGGTCTTATTGCCCAGGCTGGTTTTGAACTCCTGGGCTTGAACGATCCTCCTACTTCAGCCTCCCAAAGTGCTACAATCACAGTCATGAACTACCACGCCTAGCCATGAACCTCCCCTGCTTTTTCTTTTTTTTTCTTTTGAGACAGAGTCTTACTCTGTCACCCAGGCTGGAGTGCAGTAGTGTGATCTATGCTCACTGCAGCTTCTGCCTCCTGGTTCAAGCAATTCTCCTACCTCAGCCTCCCGAGTAGCTGGGATTACTGGCACCCACCACCATGCCTGGCTAATTGTATTTTTAGTAGAGATGGGGTTTCACCATGTTGGCCAGGCTGGTCTTGAACTCCTGACCTAAGGTGATCCACCTGCTTCGGCTTCCCAAAGTGCTGGGATTACAGGTGTGAGTCACCGTGCCCGGCCTTCACACCCCTTTTAAAAAGACTTTTCTAATGTCTCTAACAAGATGTGCTCTCATATACCTCCCTAGAGCCCTACAATACTTCATTAGATTTCTCTCGAGGCCAGGCGCAGTGGCTCACACCTGTAACCTTAGCACTTTGGGAGGCTGAGTTGGGTGGATCACTTGAGATCAGGAGTTCGAGACCAGCCTGCCCAACATGGTGAAATCCTGTCTCTACTAAAAATACAAAAATTAGTTGGATGTGGTGGTGTGCGCCTGTAATCCCAGCTCCTCGGGTAGCTGAGACATGAGAATCGCTGGAACCTGGGAGGTGGAGGTTGCAGTGAGCTGAGACAGTACCACTGCACTCCAGCCTGGGAGACAAAGTGAAACTCTGTCTCCAGAAAACAAAACAAAAAAAAGATTTCTCTTGTGACACTTCTTATATTCCACTTTTCCACTTTGACTAATTCTGATTTGGATATATGTCTTATGTTCCCTAGTAGAGCACACACAATGTCTTCTTTACATTTTTATTCCCTTTGGTGTCTGGCTCTCAGAAAGGAATCAAACACTGACTGAACAATGGAGAAAGTAAACCAACTCTGAGCCCCTTACCTCACTTTGCTCCTTGTCTGCTTGTACTTCTTTCAGTTGCCCAAGGAGCTTCTCTTGTTCCCGGGTCAGGGCCTTCACTGTGTCTCTAACCCTGGGATTGGTAGGATGACATGTCAGACAATCTGCTCCACCCAGAGAAGGAACGGACTCAGGCCTCTGTCTTGTGCCCTTCTACTGCTGCTCTAGGCCCAGAACTCCATTTCACTCTGGGATGCATAAATCCCCAAGCCAGCAGATCCAGTTCTAAGCCCCAAGATTCCAGGTTCTAGAGCACCATTTAGAAATAAATAGTTTTTCTTATTTTTTGATGTAATATTTTAAGGAATGTTCTGCTCATGGTTCCTATTGTTTTCACTCAATCAAGAGACTAGAATCTAGTCTTTTCAAGACAAGGACAGTCATTATTGATTATAAACTTTTGATCTAGACCAGAAGTTGGCAGACTCTTTCTGTAAAGAGCCTGATAGTAAAGACTGTATGCTTTGCAGGCCATGTGGTCTCTGTGGCATCTACTCAACTCTGCCATTGTAGTGCAGAAGTATCCATTGACAATATGCAAGTGAAAGACCGTGATGTTCCAATAAAACTTGAACAAAGACTTGAAGTTCATACAACTTTCATATGTCACAAAATATTCTTCTTTTAATTTGTTCTTAACCATTAAAGGATGTAAAAATCATTCTTACCTGTGGGCTATACAACAGGTGGCAGGCTAAATATGGCTTGTGGGCCATAGTTGTTGACCCCTGGTCTAGGCACTCCCTAATCTTTTCCAGATGCTCAATCTGACTCCTGCTTTTCTAACCTATGACTTAGAATGTAGACAGCTAATATCTCCCTACGGCGAGACTAACATATCCTGAAGAAGCCTCTCAGATGAACTCACTTATTATTTTGGGCCTTGGACAGAATGCCTTTCTTTTAAACAGTTTTAAAAAATATCACATCCACCAGTAGTAAATGAAACATAATTATGTCATTTAATGAAATAAAGGACGAGAGTGTTTAAACTGGTGAAAATTTGAAAGACGGACATGGGAGGTGGTGGTCACTATTTATGCTACTTGGTAGAGGTAACAGTTTTCTGGAAGAAGAGAAAAATGTATTCTATGTGTCTCCAGAGGTCTCAGGACCTCCTGGTAAGTTATAAGAGGGTAGAGTTTGGCTTAATACAAGAGATACAAAAATGAAAGAGGCTGCCTCCTGAGGGTGACCTCTTACATACCCTCATACATACCTTACATTCCCAATGCTAAGAGTCTATGATTTGTATCTTTTTTTCAGGGGAGAGATTCCATAATATTCCTGGATCACCAGTTCTAATGTTTCTTAATAGTAGCTTTCCTGTGGTCAAATCTGAAATCCATCCTCTCTCTCTTTTTTTTTTTTTGAGATGGAGTTTCACTCTTGTTTTCCAGGCTGGAGTGCAATGGTGCAATCTCAGCTCACCGCAACCTCTGCCTCCCAGGTTCAAGCAATTCTCCTGCTTCAGCCTCCTGAGTAGCTGGGATTACAGGTATGCACCACCACACCCAGCTAATTTTGTATTTTTAGTAGAGACAGCATTTTTCCATGTTGGTCAGGCTGGTCTCGAGCTCCTGACCTCAGGTGATCTGCCTGCCTCGGCCTCCCTAAGTGCTGGGATTACAGGCATCAGCCATCTCGCCCAGCCATATCCATCTTCTCCTATCTTGCACTGACTTCTATCCATTCTCTTTTTCCAAATCCTCCAATCCTAGCTCTGGCTCAGCTTTTGCTGCACAATAAGTGACAACTATGATTATTTCTGAAGAGGAGGAGTATAGACTAGTGTTTGGAAAGATGGGAGAGAGCTCAGCAGAAAAGGGTATCCCCAGTAATTGGACTAGCCTGAGTGAGGGTGAGATGGAAAGAGGAAGCATGTGGGGCAGACAGCAGGTCTGCCTGCCTGAGAGAGGAGGTTGGAGTGAGGGGGTCACGGAAGGGAGAGGAAGTGACGGGGTCAGTGGACTCCCCTCACCTGTCCAGCTCCACCTCTTTCATCAGCACTTTCTCACTGATGGTCTGGATGTCGTCCTCCAGCTCCAAGATGCGTGCCACATGGTCACCCTGTTGCCGGCTCAGGATGTCCCTTTCTTCTGTGATCTCCCCATGGGACCTCGAAATTCCCTGTAATTAAGTTTCCCCCCAGAAGAAAAAGGAGGTTGGGATTCATCTCTCAAGTGGTGGAACAAAGACTTAGGAAGAGCACTCCAGGGTCTGACTGCTCTCACCCGGCTATCACATCACCTTCCTTGAAAAAGAAACTGTAAGGGAACATTCCCTTACCTATCAGTGTAGCTACCTCCACCTTAGCCCAGCATTCCTATGTTCAAAGAACTGAGTCTCATTACAAGTTTGGAACATGTCTTTTGTCATATCAAGTTTAATCCCACCCATTACCCCTTAAATCTATTTCCTTGATTCCAAAACCATCATAAAAGCCAATTAACATCTCTCCTCCACCCTCTTCACTGGGTTCAGATTTTAGACATTGGGTGAGCAGCCAGGCCCTGTCCCCTACCTGGCCCAGCTCCCACCTTGTACTGTTCTGTCAGCTCTGCGTGCTCCTCCCTGGCAGTTGCCAGAACCCTCTCGAGCTCCTGCACTCGGCTCCTCAGCTCTGTCACCTGTGCCTCCAGCTGCAGCTTCAGCTGCATCAGGTCATTCCGTTCTTGCTGGCTCTCATCGAGCTGGTTCTATAGATGGCAGGATGAGAAGGGGGTATGCTGGTGGAGTACCCCTTTTAAGGGCCCATCCTCACTCAGAATGCACCAGGTACATTTTGGGGTTGGGGAGTTATGTAGCTTTAGGCTCTAAAGAGGTGAGAAAGGGGATGCTCAGTGTGCTACGGAATCCCATCCATCACCCAGTCAAACGCACCAGCTCATGGCACCCTGAACTGCCCATCCCTCTTTTTCCTTTCCCTGCCCTAGGCCTGGCCCTTTCTTCACCCAGCAATTGCAGGAATCCCTCGTGTGGCACAAGTCAATGAACATAGACACAAGGGATGACTCCCCTAATTTTACCCTATCTGCTCTGGAGTTGGATACACTTGGGTTCAAATCTTCAATGCAATTTTTACTAGCTATGTGATTTTTTTTAAAGATAGGGTCTCACTATGTTGCCCAGGCTGGAGTGCAGTGGCTATCCACAGGTCCAACCACAGCATACCATAGCCTCAAATTCCCGGCCTCAAGCAATCCTTCCATCTCAGTGTCTCCCAAGTAGCTGAGACTACAGGCACACGCCACTACACCCGGCTAGCTATGTGATTTTGAACAAGCTTCTTAACTTCTCTAAGTCTCTGTGTCTTCATCTGTAACATGATTCTGGATTGTTTTAGGGCTCAAATGAGAATCATGATTGTGAAAACACAACAGAGTAGGAGCTCACATATCTTTCACTTATGTGACATAAATATCTTGCTATTACTGTGGTGAGCCATGTATTTATTAGACTTGGAGTTGAAGAGGACAGGGTTTGTCTGAATCACAGGAAATCTACTCATTCTCACCTTCTCAGCCTTCCCCAGTCCCTTCCTTATCTGGGGAATATATTTCCTCTCCACCTGGCCCTGTCTCTTGTCTTCCTTCAGGAAGTCTTTCATGCTAATATCTGCCTTTACTCCTTAATTCTTCTCTATTTGGCTCAACAGAAATATAATACAAGCCACATATATACTTTAAAATGTTCTAGCAGGCACTTAAAAATTAATGAGAAACATTTGAAATTAATTTCTAGAATACACACACACACATACACACACACATACACACACACACACACACACACACAAACACACAGATGGAGTCTCATTCTGTCACCCAGGCTGGAGTGTAGTGGTGCGATCTTGGCTCACTGCAACCTCTTCCTCCCAGGTTCAAGCAATTCTCCCATCTCAGCCTCCCAAGTAGCTGGGATTACAGGCACCCGCCAGCATGCGCAGCTAATTTTTGTATTTTTAGTAGAGACAGGACACCATGTTGGCCAGGCCAGGCTGGTCTTGACTCCTGAACTCAAGTGATCTGCCTGCCTTGACTTCCCAAAGTGCTGGGATTACAGGTTTGAGCCACTGTGCCTGGCCAGGAATATTTAGTCTAACACAGTCTATCTAAAATAGCATTATTTTGGCCAGGTGCAGTGGCATATACCTGTAGTCCCAGCTACTCAGGAGGTTGAGCTGGGAGGATTCCTTGAGCCCAGGAGTTCAAGATCAGCCTGGGCAACATAGCAAGACCCCATCTCTTAAAAAAAAAAAAAAAAAAAGAGGTTTAAAAAGACCAAAATGGCCGGATACGGTGGCTCATACCTGTAATCCTCAGCCGAGGCAAGTGGATCATGAGGTCAGGAGACTGAGACCATCCTGGCCAACATGGTGAAATCCCATTTCTACTAAAAATACAAAAATTAGCTGGGTGTGGTGACAGGTGCCTGTAGTCCCAGCTACTTGGGAGGCTGAGGCAGAAGAATTGCTTGAACCCAGGAGGCAGAGGTTGCAGTGAGCCAAGATTGCACCACCACACTCAGCCTGGGTGACAGAGCGAGACTGTCTCAAAAAAAAAAAACAAAACCAAAAAACCAAAAAAACAACCAAAACAGTATCATTTCAATATGTAGTCAAAATAAAAATTATTCAAGTCTTTTACATTCTCTTTAAAAAATACTAAGTCTTCAAAATCTGGAGTGTATTTTACCCATACAGTCCATCTCAATTTGGATTAATTGCATTTGAAGTGCTCAAAAGCCATATATAGTTAAGAGCCTTTGGCGTTGGACAGTACAGGTCTGGGGTCTTGCCTATCTGCTCTCACTCCCCACTTGTCCTGGAAGCAGGTCTTGTGCTGCCTTTTCTCTGAACGTCCCCTGGAGTAGCCCGCCCCTACCCTTTAGATCTTCCTCTAGGGCATAGGGCAGGATGTGGCGCGTGGAGAAGGAAGGCTCCGAAAGTTCTTATGAAATCCTGAGTTACACTGGCCTGTGGGTGGTCTGCTTTCCTGCCTTATATGTTCATGTATGTCTATGTTAGACTGAGACATTCCTGGAGGCAGAACTTTGTCTAACTCTCAGTCAGGTCTTCAGTTGAGGCCACAGATGAGGGGAGGGTAAGGTGGGAAGGGTCCTCTTGCAATGCTGCCTCCCACTTCTTGCCTGGGAGTAACTCTGTCGCTCTTTTCTCACCTGTAGCACAGTTGCCTTGGGGACAACCAGCAGGATGTCAGAACCCCCATCAGCCTCCTCCATGGTCACCAGTTCATCCATGGGCCTTGGCTCTCGGAACTGGAAAGGGGGGCTCTGCCCACACACCCGGCCCTGGCGGTTCACATATCGGAACTGGTAGAGCTGAGCTCCTGGTTTGGGCAGGTAGCTGGCTGTGGGAAGAATGGACCCAGGACCCCAAATGATCCACTGTGCTTGGCTCCAGTCCCTTGCTCAGTGTTCCATACACTGTTTCTTCTCTTCTCCACTTCCTACAAGCCATTTCTTTTCCCAGGTACTCTTCTCCCTCCTTTCGGCCTATCCTTCTTCTTTCTTTCTTTCCCAAACCCACTCTCCTTCTATCACAATCATAATAATGCCAGTTACCATGTAGTGAGTGCCTATCATGTACCAGACACTGCAGTAACAGCTTTTATTTTATTTTATTTTGAGACCAAGTCGTGCTCAGTTGCCTAGGCTGGAGTGCAGTGGCGCAATCTCGGCTCATTGCAACCTCTGCCTCCCGGGTTCAAGCGATACTCTTGCCTCAGCCTCCTGAGTAGCTGGGACTACTGGCATGCACCACCACATATGGCTAATTTTTTTGTATTTTTAGTAGAAACAGGGTTTTGCCATGTTGGCCGGGCTGGTCTTGAACTCTTGACCTCAAGTGATCCATCCACCTTGGCCTCCCAAAGTGCTGGGATCACCATGCCCTCTAGCTTTCATTTTAAATCCTCATAATGTCCCCATAAGCCAGGCATCCCCTTTTACTGTTAAGATGACAGACACAGGGAGGTTATGTAATTTGCCCAAGGCCAGACAGCTTGTAAGTGTTAGAGGTGAGATTTGAACCCAGGTCTTTCCCTCTTCTCAACACATAACGCTACCCTTCCCTCTTTCTTACTCCCTTGTTCTTCCTTCTTTGGGTAGGATATGGGACTAGATGCCCTCTGAAGTTCCTTCCATTTTGAAGTCTCTGATTCTGCGATAATCCCATGATTTTCTATCTATGAAGCCCTGTTGGATATATTCTCATTATATTTATTTTCATTTATTTTTCCTCGTCCTTTGTGCCTAACTTTTATGTTTCTGAGCCCATTGCCTTCTTCTAAACCTCTACTCCCTCGGCTCCTCTCTCCCAATTTTCCATCTTCCCTTGTACCTTGGAACTGGACACTGGTGTGGATGGGGGAACCATCAGTTGTACTTTCAGGCACAGAAGACCACACAAATGTGTGGTAATCCCGAACACAGGCAGCCTCCACCTATGAAAGCCCAAGGTTGAAGAAAGGCATGGTGATGGAACTACCTTCTATGGACGGAAGAACAGGATGAGGGATTGAATGGAGGGGGGGATGGGCAGGATGGAGCTACAGTGACAACAATGACAAGAGGAAGAGAAAGTGGAGGGACACTAATGTGTCAGTAGAGAACAAGGCATAGATGAAGAAAAGATGAGCTTTGCTTATACAGTGGCCTCTGTCATCTGTGACATCTTTCTCCCTTCTTCTCTATCAACCTGAGGTTGAGAATCCAAGAACGCAATAATTCCCCTTATTCCAACCAACCCACGGCCCATAAACCTAAGCCAAAAGGGGTTCCAGGGATACCTTGAAGATGCCAATCCAGTCGCTGGCACTGGGCATGGTGCCTGGGGGAAGGGTGTAGTGACATTCCACCTTGGTGTTGGGGATGTAGGTCCGGGCTACATTCAGAAAGTTGACTCCACCACGGGATGGTACCCGGCTTAGTGGTGATTCTTCCATCCTGTCCTTGAGATATCTGTCCTCCTATGAAAGAAAGGGTTGATATCCTAAAGTCTCTCCAGTCCACCTCCTCCCCCTGACAGCTCCAGCACCACACATTCACAGCCCCTGCCACTACACCTGGGGATAAAGCCTACCTGATTCCAGTCCCTGAGGGTTATGGGACCTTGTAGAGGTATCACTCTTAATCTCATCTACATCTAGGATGTAGACCTGGCCTTCCAAGTCAGTCCCCATCTGGTCTCACACTGTACCTTCTCTGGCTCACAGACCTTTCTGAGGGTTCAGGCTTCTCTAATTTTTGCTTCCAAAAGGGCACTGAGAGAGACAGAGCCTGAGGCTTGGTCGACAGCCTCCATTTCTCCATTCCATTTCCCACACCTGGCTCTTGAATTCAAAATCCAACTGAGGTGTGGGGCCCTCTCATTGAGAGGTGTCCTTACCTACTCCTAAGCTTGTTGACCCAGCTGTACCCAGGAATGAGTTATGACATAAGAAAGCAGCAACTAATCTCTGAATGGTTCAGTTTTCAGAGCTAGAATATGGCTGGGGGTCGGGGAGGAACTGACAACCCAAATCCTTAGGCTCCTCAGCTCTCAGCTATTTTCATGCCTCTGAGCTGTCTACCCCCATGAACTCTGGGGAAGCAGAAGGCTTCTGCTGGCATCCAAGAGACAAAGGGAAGGGGAGGATATAAGGAAAGACAGGTCCTGTCCCTCGAATTATTATTCCAGGAAGTCAAGAATTCTGGAGGCGGCAGCTTCAAGGGTGGAGTGAGGCACTTAGCAGGAACGTGGAGTAGGGGTGGGAGATGGAATGTGGGGGCCTGGAGCCAGGAAAGCCCCACCCCGGGACAGGGAACAGACTAGAAAGTGGGAAGTAAGGGGCCTCAAGAAGTGGAAATGGATTATTTAATGTTGAGGAAAGGGAAGATATATCGTTTAAAAATAATGTAAGATTCTTCTCTCCAGACTGTGCCTGCAGCAGGACTAGAAACCTACTAGTTTCACTTTAGTATTTCTTTTCTCATTTTCTCTCTGCTCCCCTCAGCCTCGATCCTTCCATCTGTTTGTATTGGTAGCTGGAGACACACTATAGGATGGGGTTGGGAGGAAGGGGTGTTCCAAGTTAGCTGGGGAGAGTTAATTGGAAAATATGAGGGTGGGGCAAGGACAGATAACAATCAAGAGATGCCTCAGTCCAGGGCTGTGAGATGGCCCTCTTATTCATCATTCCTCTCCAGCCCACTAATCTGCTTCCTGTGTCACTCACAGCCGTCCAGCCGACGTGTCCAACCAGACATTGCCACTAGTCATATGCACGCCCCCAAACATCACAAACCCACACAGGCTGAAGTCCAGGGTACAGGAAGCTTTAAAAGAAAACAGAAACTCAGTGGATAAAGGTGAGCCAGCAACACAAAAAGGAGCAACTTCTGCCCCCTAAATAGGTAGGACAAGAAGTTTTTTTGGATGTTTATCTCTCTGAAAAATTCCTAGTTAAATCGAGCCCATGTTTTCTCCAAATGCAATTCTTCCAGCTTTCTAAGGGTGGGGGTAAACTGTCCCCAAAGAGCTATACCTGGAAAACCCTAAAAGACACCCCACAAAGAAAATCCGTAACAGCTGTAAATGTTCTTCATGTCCGAAAGAAAGTTCTGAGCACCTAAGGTGTAGGTGTGTAGCGTGATTCAGATGTTCACATGGAGGGCGGGGAGCGGGGTGTCCTACCCCCTACTCTATAGGGCTCTAGAGTTCCTTGACATTCTACAACTTGGAAATTCCCCCTTCCCCCAGGGATTCAGCGTCGTAAAGGCCTTTGGATTTGCCTAAGGGAGAGCAGGAAGACGTGTGGGGAATAATCTTACCTGGGAGAGAATAAGCAGATTTCAGCTCCCCTAAAGGGATCAAGCTTTATAGACGCGTACTGAGAAGAAGGCGAGGACGACGAGGGGGCGCCCCCTCTAATCAGGGTCCCCTTGAAACCAAGAACTCCCCAAACAGCGGGGGTGGCTTCTCCAGTACGGAAAGTGTTAAAACCCAAACGCTCCTGCATCCGCCTTCGACAGTTCCCTTACGTTATTCTTCCCCAAGCTGGAAAGTGGGGTGACCCTCCCCTCCCATAAGATCGCCCCCAATTAGGCCAAGTTTCTTACCCAACAGACGGATCAGCTGTTCCCCTCACCTTTCACCAACAACAAAAACAGCACTCCGACTTCTGGAGGGGAGGGAGACGAGTGGGCGCGAGGGCTTCTGGGGTTTGTGGTTCTCCCGCACCTTTTTGCAGCCGCGCTGGATCGGATCTAGGACCACACATCCCAGAAGGCCGCGCACAAGGAGGGCGGGGAAGAGGGCGGGGAAGAGGGCGCCCGCGGCGGCGGCCTCTCTGCGGCGTCCTGGGAGGCGTAGTTCTCACTCCTATGGCAGAAAACGAGGGTGTGGCCACGAAAGGACTTCATGGCCCATGATCCCTTAGGAGGGGGCCGGCTGTATTAGTGGTGGCTGCTGGTTTGTAACGTGCATTGTTGGGGGCTGGGGAAGATTTACGGCTCTAACGCCTTTTGTATAACGCTTTAACGGTGGGCAGAACGCTTTCTGTTGCGCCATCTCATGCACTTTTCACACCCACCTGTGAGATAGGCGTTCGCGTTAGGCACACTTAACAGATGAAGAACCTCATGCCCAGTACGGTTAAAGAGCCGGTGTGAAGTGTCAAAGCTGTGAAATGTAGAACTGCACTAGCCTTGGCTGACTCCACGTCATGTGTTCTTGCCAGTACACCACAGCTACCCACCATTTTGGGGATGGGAAACTGATAGCTGGGGTAGCAGTTTCTTCTTTGCTTCAACCTCAGGGACAGACCTTGTAAGAATGATGCGTTCTTCACAGCTGACCATTTTCTTCCAACTTGAGGATTTCAGTGCTAAGGGGCCGGACAATACACATCTGGACTGGGCTCCCTTAGAGTGGCTTCTGGGTTTAGGAAGAGGATATAATTGCCTGAGGTGGTGGTAGGAGCGGTGGAATGAGAAGAATGAAATTGAAAAGGGAGCCTGGCATAATTCAGGACCAGTCACAATTCACAAACAAGCCACTTACAGGGGCCTGTTTGCCCAAGCCTTTTAAGTGGCTTAAATTAATTGGGATAACAATACATGTTGACCTTCCGGTTTTTATTTAGGAGAGGTGAAATATTGACACGTCTCCCACACCCCAAATCACTTTATAGACGTGGGCATCCCGGCCCCTCTCTCGCCATTCTCCACCCCTCTAGTCGGAGGCATTCGGAACTACCTCTTTCCCTGGCTCTGTATTAAGGGATTAGTCTTAAGGATTGATTTCCTCTTCCTAGGTGCCTGCTTTAATTCTCTACTGCACTAAGTTACGGAGCTTCTGCCTTCTCCAAGTTTTTTGGTAGTGTTTTGCTTTTATGACTGAATGCGGTGTCTGCCCTGAATGTCTTTCATCCGAAGATTTCCAGGCACTTGACAATTAGTTACTGGGCTGCACAAACATTAAGGTGATTTGTCTGTGTCATTAGTCAGGATTTATGAGTTAGGGAACCAGCTTCTGGATTAGGAGGCAGGTCAAGGTCTGGAGTGGGTTAGGAGTGAGGCCTGTTCAAGGACCCAAGTCTCAAGTTTCTTGGCTCTTGTCTTCCACCAAAAATAAAGGTCTATAAGAAAGCAGTCTCAGACGGAGCTAAAAATGATAACTTCCATTTATTGGGTGCTTATGATCTGTTCAAACTATACTAAGAATTTTCCCATTTAATACAACAGGGTTATGTAATAGGCCTTGTTATTATCTCCACTTTACACACAATGAGATTGAGGCACAATTAATGACTTGCCTGGAGTCATCCAGCTAGTAAGTGGTAGAATCAGGATTTAAGCACAAGCAGTCACCATACTCCCAGTTCAGAAACTCTGGCATGTGATACTAACTCCCATTGTTCTAAGGAACAGTGCTGTTCATTAACAGGAGACAAATGTTCACTGAGCATTTATGTGCTCAGTGCAAGACACAGGTAATGTGAAACAGATTCATTCAACAAATATGTGTGTCAGGTACTATGCTAGGTATTCAGTTAATTTTATTGAAAGAATGAATAGAAAATATTCATTATTTTAATTATAGTCATTACTTTCAAATATTCAAATATTTGAAGAATACATTAAATTCGGATAGTTTGGCAAGATGGGGACTGGGGAGGGTAAGCTTCTTCTAGGCCAAAGCAAAGATTTGGAGGTGGGAATGGATAATGAGCCTAGAGTCACATAATAGCACATCCATTTCAACCTTTATTTATTTATTTAGGCGAACTCAGATTATTGATAATGTCTTCCTGAAATGTTGCGTTGAGGATTCTGAGGAAAGAGTGCCGGGTAGTAGTGTCTGCCATGTACTCCAGATGGAAAATGGCAGTTGTAGTGGAGAGACTAATTGTTTGAAATTATTTCCTCTCTTTCCTGCCCACTGCCATGTGACTTGCAGTAACGCCTGTAGAAGGAATATATGTCTCATGTCGTTGACTTTGGGCTTTGTCATGTTTCATAATTTGGCTGAAGAGATGTGAACAGACGTGACTCATGCCATGTTTAAGCACATGAGTTTCCATTTTCTTGTTCTTCTCTGCCACTAGAATGGGCATATTCCATGTGAGCGTTGCCTTCTGGCTGGGCCCTGCAATGAGAAGACTTACGGAGCAGAGCTGCCGCCTACTCACAACCTGCATGTACATGAAGCAGAAGCCAACACTGGTTGTTGTAAGTCCCTTAGATTTTGGGGTTGGTTGTGATTGCAGCAAAGCTGAATAAAAGCTACAGTTGGAGGCCAGGTGAGGTTGCTCACTCCTGTAATCCCAGCATTTTGGGAGGCCGAGGTGGGCGGATCACTTGAGGTCAGGAGTTCAAGACCAGCCTGGCCAACTGGGGAAAAATACAAAAATTAGCCAGGCATGGTGGTGTGTGCCTGTAGTCCCAGCTACTCGGGAGGCTGAGGCAGGAGAATCGCTTGAACCCCGGAGGCAGAGGTTGCAGTGAGCCAGGATCGTGGCACTGCACCTCAGCCTGTGACAGAGGGAGACTCTGTCTCAAAAAAACAAAAACAAACAAACAAAAAAAGCTACCATTGGATAGTTGAATAATGGAAGATAAAATTGGAAAGACAGACTTAAGCCACAGTATAGAGAGTTTTGAATGCCAGGTGAGCCAGAGCCTGCTATGTGTTTATCAGAACCTGTTTCTTTTTCTTGGACACACAGCTGGACCACATTTTTAAGCTTCTCTTTTAATTATTGAGTTCCATTTCCAAGTCTGACCCATGATTCCCTCCAAAAAAGATCCTCTATATTTTCTTTCCTGTCTAGCTTGATGAAGATGACCTTAGGCACAGCGACCCTGAAGGCCACATGTTAAAGATAATGGAGCCACAGAATGGAAGGAAGCTGGTTCCCTGAATCATCACTTGGCAGAGAGCTGACCACTAATCAGGATCATGTGTTTTAGATTTCATTTGACCAATAAATCAATTTCTATTTTGTTACACTGCTAAAATGTGGAGTTTATTTTTTATAGTAGCTAGTGTTTTCCTAATCAATACATCATGTGCAAAGGTTTGGACTTCATTCAGGAATGGGAAGTTAGTTACTGAAGATTTTTTGAAAAAGGGGAATAATACTGTGAAGACAGGTGAAAGTTATAATTATTGGGATCAAAGAATATTTCTGAGTGAGGGTGAGAGATCTGAGGACCGTTGGTTTTTTTCAGGCCGTAGGCTAACTCTTGTCGGGGGGGAGGGAGATGACGGTCATGATTGTCAAAGGGCTCCATAGAGCTGGGGAAGGAGCTGTTGAAAAATGAATCCCATTTCCCTAAAATGTTAAGTCTCTTTTCTCTTTTGTAAAAGTCCTAATTCTGGGCCAGGTGCCGTGGCTCATGCCTGTAATTCCAGCACTTTGGGAGGCCAAGATGGGTGGATCACGAGGTCAGGAGATTGAGACCATCCTGGTCAACATGGTGAAATCCCATCTCTACTAAAAATACAAAAATTAGCCGGGTGTGGTGGCACACTTGTAGTCCCAGTTCCTCAGGAGGCTGAGGCAAGAGAATTGCTTGAACCTGGGAAGTGGAGGTTGCAGTGAGCAGAGATCACACCATTGCACTCCAGCCTGGCAACAGAGTGGGACTCCATCTAAGAAAAAAAAAAGTCCTAATTCTAGTATTGCCTCATCTAGCTTGGTGCCCACCACGTAATAAATGTTTAATGGAAGGTGGCCCTGGACTCTGGGAATGCTTTGAGGAGCTACCACTAGTTGACTGCCTACTATGTGAGAGGTGCTCTTTCACCCATTGAAGCATCACAATAACTGTGCAAGTTGCTATCCAGATTTTACAGATGAAGAGACAGACTTTAAGAGTAACCTGCTGGCTGGGCGCGGGCGGTGGCCCATGTCTGTAATCTCAGCATTTTGGGAGGCCAAGGCTGGCAGACTGCTTGAGCCCGGGAGTTGGAGACCAATGACAAAACGCTGTTTCTACTAAAAATACAAAAATTAGCCAGGTGAGGTGGTGCGCATCTGTAGTCCCAGCTGCTAGAGAGGCTGAGGTGGGAGAATCACCTGAGCCTGGAAAATCAAAGCTGCAGTGAGCCGTGAATGCACCACTGCACTCTAGCCTAGGTGACAAGAGTGTGACCTGCCTCAAAAAAACAAAAAAACAAAAAAACAGAGTAACTTGCTCAAGGTCTCTAAGAACAACCTTATTCTGAAACCTGTACCTTTTCAATATAACAAGATGCTTTCTGAGAAAATAGTAATGGCCAGTGTTATTAATAGTGCTGAGTGTCTGCCATGTGCCAGGCACTCTGCTGGGTGCTTTACAAACACACAGAAGCAGCTCTATCAGATATTGTAGGTTGTTATGAATGTTTCCAAACTGTGGACTCTGTGGGAAGTAGGAAAAACATTGATGTAATTTTAGCGCAAAGTTTGATTATTTGAGGCTTTTCTTTAAGTTCTCTGGCCCATTTTTTTTTTTTTTTGTCTTCTTAGTTCCTTGGCTGACCTAGGGCTGGGTTGAAGAATGGTTTAGAGTTTTCAACAATACTCTGCAGACCCATTGACCCACCCTACTATGAAAGTGTTCAGATCACCTGTCTATTATCAAAGTGTTCAGGTCATATTATTATTATGTAATTTTTATCAATGAAAAAACCAAAGTTCAGAAAGATTAAATGACTTGACCAAGTCACATAGCTAGTATCAAATTTATTTATTTTTGAGACAGACTCTGGCTCTGTCGCCCAGGCTGGAGTGCAATGGCATGATCTCGGCTCACTGCAACCTCTGCCTCCAGGGTTCAGGCAATTCTCCTGCCTCAGCCTCCCGAGTAGCTGGGATTACAGGAGCCTGCCACCATGCCTCGCTGATTTTTGTATTTTTAGTAGAGACAGGGTTTCACTGTGTTGGCCAGGCTGGTCTCGAACTCCTGACCTCAGGTGATCCGCCCGCCTCGGCCTCCCAAAGTGCT
Source organism: Aotus nancymaae (assembly GCF_030222135.1). NCBI lineage: Eukaryota > Metazoa > Chordata > Mammalia > Primates > Aotidae > Aotus > Aotus nancymaae. The sequence goes on from NW_026988428.1 coordinate 37,511,934, forward strand.
GGGATTACAGGTGTGAGCCACCATGCCTGGCCCCTAGTATGAGATTTAAATCAAGAATTCCTGACTCTAGAATGCTCTCCTGTGCCCTCTGCATTCATCACAGTCCAAATGCGACAGTGCTACAAATCTGATTTCTTGCCATTTTGGCCTCATTACCTTGATTCATGTATTAGAGTAGATATAACAGCTGCAACAGAAAACCCCCAGATCTCAGCGCCTTAACATGATAAAGATTTATGTATCACATAAGTCCAATGTGGACATTTGTGGTCAGGTGACTCAAGAATCCAGATCTGTTCATGCTGTGGAACTGCCATCCGAAATATGTGGCTTCAGATTGCCCAGGTGTCACCGCCAGCAGATGGGGATGAGCAAGCATGTGGAGAAGGCACAGCCACTCTAAACTTTCACAGCTTGGAAGTAACACATTACTTCCACTTATATCCTATTGGTGAGAACCAGTCATATGGCCTCAAGTAATAGGGGCTGGAGATAGAATCTAGCCATGTGCCCATTCCATGCTCTATCAACATGGGTTGAATCAACATTCTAGAACCAGTAGACTTGTCCTGGGAGAAGTGATACCTCTGATGAGAAGACTTTTGATTTTAATCTGGCCACATGCTCTATTAGTCTCACATTTATTCCACTGAAATTTATAGAGCACCAACTTGGTGAACCACACATAAGCAAAGATCCCCTTCAGAAGAAAGACTGGAATTCAGTCAACCAAAATGTTGGTGAGGCATCAGGCCACAGGCTGATTGGTCATGAACGCCTGGCTTAATCATGTTAAGACACTGAGATCTGGTGTTCTATTTCCCTCAAGATAGTGTTATTCATATAGTTATAGAGTTTATTTATTTTTATTATTCTATTGATAAAAAGTCTGAAAATTTTTACCCTGTCACAAAATAAATAGCTGCGTGTTGTGGTCACAATTTGAGTAGCTGATTTCATGTACTTTGCAATTCTATCACCTTTCTGGCAGTTTCAAAATACTTCTCTCGGGGAAACTCTGTGGCTTGTCCTGTCCCCTATGCTTCTCTGGCCTTCCCAGTGCTATGGGAATGGGGGGACGGGTAGGTTAACCCAGGAGCCCGAGGACTCAACAAGGAGGCAGCTCAGTTATCTTGCTAAGACCTGTCTCTTCTGCCAGAGAGAGTGCAGCAAATTGGATAGACAGAGATGTTTAGGAAGTAGCATTCAGGATGTGGGCAATGAAGGAGAGGGAAACAGGACACTTTGATTTTTGAAGTAATGATTTTGATGTCTGAAGACATGTGACGCTAAAAAAGTTAAACTTTTAGCTTAGAATAAGCACTTAAGGGGGTCAGGCATGGTGGCTCATGCCTGTAATCCCAGGACTTTGGGAGGCTGAGGTGGGAGAATTTCTTGAGCTCAGGAGTTCGAGACCAGCCTGGACAACATGAGAAAACCTTATCTCTACAAAACATAAAAAAAATTAGCTGAGCATGGTGGCGTATGCCTGTAGTCCCAGCTACTTGGGGGCTGAGGTGGGAGGATGGCTTGAGCCCAGGAGGTTGAGGCTGCAGTGAGCTGTGCTAGCATCACTGAACTCCAGCCTGGGTAACAAGGTGAGACCCTGTCTCAAAAAGGAAAAAAAAGTCACTAAGTCACTTAATACATGCAACAGGCTCCCATGTCCCATCCTAACCTGAAGGAAGGGTCATGGCTGATCCCAGGGTACTGGCTTGGGCATTTGAGTGGATGTAGTTCTTCCCTGAGAGGGGACATTGGCAGAAGGAGTAGGTTTATTTATTTTCATTTTTATTTTTTTGAGATGGAGTCTCACTGTCACCCAGGCTGGAGTGCAGTGATCTTGGCTCACTGAAACTTCTATCTCCTGGGTCCAAGTGATTCTCCTGCTTCAGCCTCCCCCAGTAGCTGGGATTACAAGTATGTACCACCACACCCAGCTGGTTTGTTATTTTTAGTAGAGACAGGGTGTCATCATGATGGCCAGGCTGGTCTCGAACTTCTGACTTCAAATGATCCACTCGCCTCGGCCTCCCAAAGTGCTGGTATTACAGGTGTAAGCTACCATGCCTGGCCAGGAGCAGGTTTAGAGGTGGTTATAGGTAAGGCTGGCAAGGGGGAGGTCGTTCTATTTCTGGGCAAATAGGATTTGCGGTACATCTGAGTCTCCAGAAAGCCATTCCTTGTATTGTGGAGCCCCAACCTTCCTGGCCATCTTTGTACAGTTCCAAATTTGCTCTTAAGGGATAAGATGGAGGATGATTTAGAAACCTATGTGCTGGGAAAAACAGGCAAGCCAATCATAAAGACTGTGTGTGTGTGTGTGTGTGTGTGTGTGCGCGCGCGCGCGCGCGCGCGCTCACGTGCGTGCATGTATTAGTACCAAGAGGAGCAGGTTCCGAAATTGCAAAGGCAATAGATGTTCATCTGTATTGTACACAACATTTGTATATTAATTGGCTCACATAAAAATGCATGGAGACCTCCCAAGTCTCCGCCCCTCTGCTAATAGAGGAATCATTCTTATCATTGTTTCTGATTGCACCCCCACAATCTCTAGTTTTCCTGTTGGTGAGGTTGGGCTAAAATAACTGGTTGTCCTCTCTCTTGTTTGTGGTGACTTCCTTTGTGCCTGGGTCAGAGTTGTAGGTGTGGGAGTGGCTGTTGAGGGGCCAGAGATGGGCTCAGTCTGGTCTCAGGGGGTGTCGTCATCTGAATCTATCTGAGTCCCTCTTTCTGTCTCTCTCTACTCACAGATTGTGTGGCATTTTGGAAGGTGGAGTGCCTGGGCACCTAGCCCACCACTTCCCGCCCCAATCTGGCCCTGAGCACAAGCCACATGGTGCTGGCCATCAGCCTGGCCTCTTGCCCATCTATTACAGCCTCAGCTGCCAGGCTGGCACAGGTGCCAAAAGAACTAGGCCCTGCCCTCCCCCAGTGCTGTTCCTGGGGCCTAAGCAGCAGAGAGTTAGATGGAGGAGAGCACACTCTGGAGTGGGAAGCCAAGTCCAACATCCCTTGATGGTGACAGGGAGGTGTCTGTGCCTTAAGGAGTGCTGCTGAGGTACTACGCTGCAGTCATGGAAGAAGTCATGGGTTGAAGACATGGGTTGACAGCTGCTTAACGTGTATATGGGCGGGGGCTGTGTTGGGAGGAGACAGGAGCGGTTGCTATGGTGTGAAGGAAGACTCCCACTAGGTCCTAGGAGATGTTTGCTCTCCTCCTTCCACGTCTATGACTATACAAAGCTTGAGAGACTTGCGTATGTTTCATACTTGTGGGCATATTCCCAGGTGGGAGGGTGGGCAGGGATTCCGGCACTGTGGGGAGGGACCTTTAGCTATGCCCAGGTAGCACTGACGTGGACCTGTACCTCAGGACTGTGTCCCAGGTGACAGCGTTGTCTGTGAGACTGCTGATGGGGTACAATATGGATGTGCACGCATGGGCTAAGGCATGGGACCTTTCACCTGTTGATATGGGACGAGAATCTGCTATATGGGGCACATGAGCACCGTCTATGTGGACCCACCCTGGTTGTGGAAGACAGACAGGCACCCTCATTTCTGATGACAGTGGCTGGGTCTGCGTGTAGACCGGATTTATGCATGGGCAGTGAGGGATGGGGCGAACGCTGTCTTGGTGATTGGTGTGTCCACGGGGAGTGCTGGTCATGCCTTGCCTTTACACCCATGTGAATGGCATGTTCAAATATGTGAATACCCTGGAGAGATGTTGGGTGGGGAGGGGACAGAAGCCTGAAAAAGATGGAGAATTTATGAGCTGCTTTTGTCGGGAGACAGTCGTAATGAAGAAAATTCAATTTTCTGCAGCTCGGAGAGTCAATATGTTAAATCTCGGAGAAGCTGTGGAGTGACAGCAGAATGGCAAAGTCAATGGGACGTGTGTGGGAGGGAGGCCGTCTATCTGTGTCTGCAGTGGGGCCGCCTCCTCTCTGTACCCTTGAACTGCAGCTGAGGGACAGGATGGCATCAGATACCTGAGTTCCTGGAACTTCCCCGCTCTCCCTTCCTCTTCCACCTCACAGGACATCTTCCCTTGGCTGCTTCTTGTAGGAAGAAAGACTGTCCTTTGTCAGGTCCAAGTCTACCCTAGCAATGGCCTCATCAGGAAGTCCTTCTTGTAGTCTAACCAGCACTCCCTCTTGCTGCAGTCATTAATTCTATAGTGGCTGTTTACAGCCCAAAGTGATTTGTAGGGGAATTCTTTTTTCTTTCTAACTTTTCATTCCGACTCTCTCCTCAGCTACTCCGTGGCTGGCCTCCTGTTTCCCAGCGTTTCAACTTTACCCCACCCAGACTTCACCTCCTCCCTTCCAGCCACCTGTTCCCAGAGGCAGGATTGTAGGGGGAGGTGCGGGGAGGGAAGTGGGGATTCCTCTGTAAGCCACAGTGTCACCAGGAGCCGTGATTAGCTGAGCTGCTAGCTGTGTAATTGGCGTGTGCCCGCGTCCCAGGGGTCTGGTATGTTAACAGCGGGTCCCTGTGGTGAGTAACGAGATCGTGCCCATGGCTGGTTGCACACGCTAATTAATTAGTGCTCCTCTGGTGTTGAGGAATGAGGAGGAGCTGGGGGAGTTTGTGGTGAGGGTGTCTCAAAGCCTGAGAGGCCAGCTCTGCGGAGCCCAGAGGTCACCTAAAGTCCTGTTGGAATGGGAGTGTTCAGGCTGCAGTGCAGGGTTAGGGGTCAGAGTGAAGGTCAGACATCTAGGGGCCCTGGCTGAAGACAGCAGCCTCTTGGTTGTGGGTGTCCGGTGTCCTGGGCTGGATGGAGGCGGAGGGAGGGGAGGACACCCCCCGACTCCCGTGCAGCTTAGGGAGGTCTCCAGGGTCAGGGCCTATCTTACAGCATCCTTTCCCCAGGTGACCCAGAAAGGAAGGGAGTGGAAGGGGAAGAAGGCATGTCAGATGCCTCCAGTCTCATTCCTGTCCCCTCTGCCTTCCCTCTCCTCACGAAGGCCAGCTTCTCAGTCAGCCATTGCATACTTATTACATGCTCACTGCGTGGACAGAGCTCCAAAGGGCTTTGGGGCTTCTCTCACCTTAACAATCACTGCTTTCCTCTTGCTGGCCATGCAGGCACCCAGGTTCCTTAGCCGCTGGGTTAACTTTGGAGTCCAGCCTATTCTGAAACCCGGGATCTGGAACCCAGATATTTGGGGAAAACACCATGGAAAGCCTGAAGAAGGGGCGGTAGGGGAGAAGGTTGAGAACCCCACAGCTTTCCAGTACAGTATGGTCACTTACAGCAGCATGAAGGCTGAAGGTGAGAGGGGGAAGGAAGGACGCCCAGTGAGCAAACAGGCTGTACCTCGTGTTTTCGGAGGCAGAAAACCTAGGCCTGATATCGAGACGGGTCAGGATGAAAAGGGACCCAGAGCAGGAGGGACTCCGAGCAGGAGATCCCCTCCACCTGAGTTTTGGGGTTTAGCGAGGTGTGGCGGGGGAAGGGGAGACAAAATAGAGAAAGCAGGCAGCAAACGAGATGAGACTGCGGCGGGGACTCTTTGGCTTCCATGTGGAGGCGCGAGTCCCGTTCCCGCACACGGTAATTGCTAAATTACCCGCCATCTGCTCCGCTCTCAGCCATAAATTACCTGCGAGGAGGAAAGACGCAGAGGCGGCACACTTTCCTTCCTCTCCCCCAGACCCGCGCAAGGCGCTCAGGGGGTCCTCCCTCCTGCGGGGGCGGCGGGACGGCCTGACAGGGACAGGGTGCACTTGCCTCTGTCCTCCCCTGAGGGACAGTGGCCTGGGGTGAGCGAGAAAGCTGGCTCTCCCGAGGTCCCCGGGCTGCCGAGCTCAGGACCCTTCGGCCCCGGGGCGGGGCCGAGCTGCGGGCCGGGCGGGGCCTCCCAGGCCGCTCAGGGGAGGCGGGGCTCGCCGTGGTGGGCGGGGCTTCCCCCAGGTGGGACTCCTCGCCTGGGCAGGGTTTCCCCGGACACCCTCTTCCTTCCCCCCACCCCCCGGCTCCCTGGACCCCACCACTCTGCTGGTGGGGAGGTGTCTCCAGCTCTCGTTCACTCCCGTCCCAGTATCCCAGAAAGAAGAGAGGAGGGCAGGCAGAGGGCAGGAGGAGAGAGAAAAGGGGCACACTTTCCTTTCACTCTGCTCTGAACCTTGTCCCTCCCCGGCTAGATTCTGCAGGGTGAGCGAGGTGTGCAAGCAGATGTAGGAGAGATGACTTGAAATGGGGCAAAGTGTAGGCAGGTTGGAGCGAGGGAGGGAATGGGAAAGCGATGCCCACTGCCAGGCGGGGTTGTCTGGGGAGGCAGGCAGGCAACCTGGGTAGGGTGGAAGGTGGTCAGGGCTGGGGAAGTGAGCAGAGAGTGGGAGGTGGGCAGGAAGACGGGGGCGGAGGGATGGAGGCGGGGCAGGATCGGGAGGTGGGAGTACCAGGATGGAGACTCAGAAACGGGCGGGTAGTGAGTCGTCTGGGCGATGAGCTAGAAGAGGATGAGAGTCGGAGAGAGGGGAGACAGCAAGACGTTCAGAAGCAGTTCAGGCCCTGGAAGGAATGCAGGGAGCAAAGGCTGTGGCGGGGAAGGCAAGGGTGTTTGTGGGTCCTTGCAGGGTCCCAGGAAGGTGAGGACGAGAGCCCCAGAGCCACTTCTTGCTCTTAGGCCAAGGCCTGACTCCGGAGGGGAGCTGAGGAGGCCATCTATGCAGCAGGGATGGACGCCAGCCCTCCTCCCCCAGCCCCAGGCACCTGCAGGGGTGTGCCCATCAGGGTGGGGGGCAGGCTAAGCCAAGTCCCAGCTCTGAGCGCAGGAGCTGGTGGGGTTTCTTCGGAGCGATTGTTTAGTATTCATGGGGCGACGCAATCTCTCCCACATCTGCTTAGCACAGCAAGTCCTGTCATATAACTGTCTCCCGCACTGTCTGTCCATAAAGAATGTCTCGGAATTGGTGTAATTCAGAGAAATTAATGACGACTTTCCGCGGGACGGCTCCCTGGGGGATGATTAACACTTCATCGTCCATCTGATGCGCGGGGCCCAGCGCTCCATCGCGAACATTTGGGCCGTGGCCAGCCGCATTAAAGGTTATTACGGAAAACGCGACCTGCAAACGGGCGAGAGGCATGATGGACCAGGAGGGGCGGGGGCCGAGGGCGAGGGCGGGGGAGTCAGATCCGAGCGGCCCAAGTCCGAGATTAAGTTTCCCGAGGTGTGCGCACCTGTAGGGTCCGAGGCTGAAGGAGACTGGGTTTCTGTTTCAGCGAGCGGCAGGACAGGGAGGGTGTTGGGGAGCCGCTCTGCCCCGACCTCCGCCGCAGGGGCTAGGGAAGAGAATGGAGTCCCTTTTCATGGGTGGGCACATTGCTGTTGGAGGTTTTCCCTGCCTTTTAATCCTCACAGCATTACTGGGTGAGTTTTATTAACCTCATCTTACAGGTGATGAAACTGAGTCTCAGAGAGGTTATGTAATGTGCCCACAGCAACAGCTTGTTGAGACAAAGACAGGATTTGAACTCAGGTCCTTGTCTCATGAGCTCTTGCTCTTTCCACTACCCTAGGGGGCAGAAGGCCTTATGCTTTTATGTGTCTGCCTCAGCTTCCTGCACATAGGTGGCAGGTGTTCAAAGACGTTTGCTGATGACCAAATGAGTTATTTTTGCAGGCTCCATTTCCATGATGGGGACTAGAGTCCTAGAGAGTCTGGAGGCAGGGAAAAGGAAATGGTAAAGAAGTTCCAGTTTGGGCTATTTCCTGTGGGTTTACATGCATTCCGCTGGGCATTCTAAATCTCTAGAATCTAGAAGCCTGAGCTCTTTATCCTTAGTCAGCAGAAAGGAATAGAGGTGGTGTGCGCATGAGTGTGAACAAGTGTGTTTGATGAGTGAGCATGTGCAAGTTTGCATGTGATGTGTGTCTGTAAATGTGGGTGAGTTTATGAGTATGTGTATGAGTGCAAGTGATGTGGGGGTGTGTGCATATGCGTGCATTTTGAGGGTATGCGTGTGCATGTATGATGCATGTATGAGTATGCATCTGTGTGTATCTGCATGTGTGCAGGCAAATGTGTGCATATGTGTATGTGTGCATGTGGTGTGCCTTGGGGAGCTGGAAGACTCAGCTGAAGATGTCTTTGATTTACACAAATCTTTAGCAGGTTCCAGGATGTGGTATGTGGTGGTGCTGAGGTGGGAGGCCAGGAGAAGGCTGTTTCTACTTGGGTGTGGGGGGTTGGGGAGCCTGAGCAGTGGGTGCTTTTACCCTTCCAGGAACAGGGGATAGCATTACGGTCCCGGGTCTGAGATGGAGACTAGGACCTGAAGCCTTCACTCGGGGCTTGAAATTGGAAGTGGTCAGAGGCTCTGGTGTGACCTGGGAGGGTGATGAAGAGGTGGGGCCAGGAAGGGAGGGTGCCCAGACTGTGCAGAATTCAGGCCTACTTACTTCTCTCCCCTGCCTCCCACTACAGGTTTTGGCGATTAGCTTCTAACCAGCCTGCAATTCCTAACTCTAGATTTACCCCACTCCACTTCAGGGTGGTAGAATTCCCAGAAGTCTTTACGTGCACCCTTCTAACTAGGAGGACCGTAACCACAGTCAAAACTTCTCTCTCTCATTGGCACTATTCAGAGGTCCAAAACAGATTCCTGGTCTCTTGAAGGCCACTGATACATATTCTTACTGCATTTCACCTAAGCTGAGGTTTTCAGGCCACTTGTGCTGGGAAGTTCTTTCTTGAGTCTAACTTCAGATCCTCTTGTCATGTTTGATACCCAATAGGCCCAGGCTAGGTTTGTGAAACTGGGGCCTTGCACCTCCATCCCCCCACCACAGCAGTGGAGTAATTTCTTCCAGATGAGGGAGTGTGTCTGGAGTATAGGGACACTGAGAGAAGGAAGACTAAAGCCTGGCAGGTCACAGATGAGTCAGACCAGTCTTTGAGAGGAAGGCAGTCATCAACAGGACAATCTCAGAAAGGGAGTTCAGAGAGCATCAGTTCCAGCCTGTACAGACAGCAGCCAGAGTCCTGAGAGGTGGGAAGACTCATCCAGTGTCTCCTGCTCTGCAGTGGCTGCTTCTGAAAAGCCCAGGCCCCTGACTCCTGGTCTAGGAGTCCTTCTTGTGCCCTATTTGGAGGATCCTAGATTCTGTTCCTATTCTCCTGGCTATATGGGGGTGGAGAGGGAGGAATATTCAGCTAGGCCCAGGTGCTGCCAGCCATGCCAGCTGGGTCTTGAGGCCTCATTGCCTCACACGAACCATGCCTGTTCCTTCAACTCCCCATTCTCCCGCTGCAGGGTGGCGTGGTCTCTAAGCAACACCTGAGCAGCCATCCAGGTATTTAGTTATCTCCTGACCCCTGACCCCAAACAGTTTGTCTTCATACACTCTGTCTACACACTGTCTGTCTTCAGCCTGAACCATCTTCTCTCTTCGTTTTCTTTTTCCAGACCAGCCTCTCAGCCTTTTACAAGATCGCCCCATACTCTCCTCCTCTGGGAAGCCCTCCTTGACTGATCCTCCTGGTTCAGGATCCCAAACTTTTTCTTCCAAAACCACTGCCCAGGTGCTTGCAGGCCTCTTCCTATTCTTCTCTTTCCTGGTCCCCATGTACCGGCGCCTCCCTGTGAGCAGGGCTGTGTCTTCTCTTCTCTAGGGATCTACCTCCTTCTTTCCTGTCTCCCAAGACCCCTCTTCATGAACCAGGAGAATCAGTACTGCAGGGGAGGTGGCCAGAACCCTTCCCTGTTTGATGTTTTCTGGGAATGGCAGGGGTAATGGAGTCCTGTTGTGTCTCAAGGTCTCATACTGAGGAGTGGGAGGTGGTGCAGACCCTTTCCCTGACCAGATCTTGGTGGCTTACTCTGGTGTAGCCACCCCCCGCCAACTCCTCCTGCTGTGGTTGCCCCTGCCATGTTAACAGCTCTAGGCTGCTGTGCTGGAGCCCCTGGGATGCTGGGTGTGGTGGGGCAGTGGCCGGCGGCCCCTCTGTGATTCTCAGAGTCTCATCTTGGGGTTCTCACCACACCTGACTGCCCGCTCCCCGACGGAAGCCCTCCACGTTAGTGTTCGTCAGGTTTCCCTTCCACGTTCCCTTTCCTTCTCCCACCCAGTCCTCACCCAGCCCATTTACCTGAAGAGCTTGAGTCCTTCCAGAAAGTTTCGCCTTTCCTGGGACCCTCGGGGTGGGCAGCCCCCAGGTGGGGAGGGGGTGAGTGGAGACTGGGTGGAGGCCAGGGTCCTGGCTCTAGTGAGGCGCCAAGTTTAGCTCTGGATCAATCGATGCTTTGGCCGCCACCTTGTGGCAGATACGGAGAACTGCAGGCTTGGCGTCCCAGCGCTGAGAGTGGGACCTTCTGGAAAGGGAGGAGATGATCGCAGGGGTGTACGTTATGAGGGGAGCAAACCTCAGATTTCCAAACTGCCATTAGGGTCTTCCTATTCCTGCCTGACAGGGAAGTAGAAACCTGCCAATTAGCAAGGACACTTATGGATGGAGACAGAATTGAAACTCTGGCCTTAAGTCCCAAACCTATTGTTCTAATCCCCCTTTCCTAAAACAGAAACAAAACGAAAACAAAAACCAAAACCCTAAAAGGGAAACAGTCTGAAGCCGAAGCAGGAGGAGCTGAGGTCTGATCTGCGGAAGTTCCAGTAAGTCCCAAAGTGTATTTGGATGCTACTGCCTGTGACTCCTGCACGACTTTCTTGCAGCTGCTCTCCATCCCCAGTCAGCGAGTGTCCCACCTTAATCCCATCATGCTAAATTCATCGGTCCTATTCAGAAAATCCCAGGTTCCTTGGCCTTTCTACCCCATCCTGGCTTGTTCCTATAACCAAGGTGCTGATCTGGAAAGTCCTTTCTCTGGTCTAACTCCAATCCTTCCGATAGCACTGGAAATGCAGAGAACCACCATATAGCTATCAGAGCTGCAGATGGGAAGCTGGCATCCTAAGAAAGTGGGGAAGAGAAGGCAGCTCTGCCTCAGTTTCTCCTGCCATCTTCCTTGCCCCTGCCCCCTTGGATCCTTGGAGAAGAAGGGGATACAACAGAGTGGTCTACCTCCCTGGAGAATTCTCTCTGCTTGGGCTCCAGGATTCACAGGTGCTGGGGGAAGGGAACCTCTGAGTTCCAACCATGAGCCTTGTTATCCTCCTCTGTAGCATGGGCACTGTGGAGAGTGAAGACGGGGGTGATTGTCTCTATCAGCCTTCTTGTCTCACTTAGAGTCCCTCTGAAGCCTTTTTCTTTCTTTCCACTTAAATCCCAGGCCCCCAGAAGCTCTTATAATGATTCTTGGAGCTCCTATATCACTCCCTCTCGGTCCAGCTCCCTTCTCCGGTGAGCCAAGGGTCACCGAATCCTCCCTCTGCTTCCCTTGGCACTTCTTGGAGATCTTGGCCAGGAGCCCCGGCTCTGCAGGCCCCGGTGCCCTCCCTCTGAGGTGCCATTCCTCCCCTGCCTCATTTGCTGCCGCTGACCTTACTGAGTTAAATTAAAAAGCAATGTTCTGTGTGCAGCTCCAGCCCTGTGGAGCTTGACTCTGGGAAGACGAAGACAATTACTGGCCCCTCCGTCTCCCTCTCGTTTGGCTGCCTTATAATTTTTCCCCCCGCTGCCTGGTATGCAACATTTATGTTTTTAATAACACCAGAATGGTTTTGACCTTGGGAATTCATAGCAGAATGGGCACTGTGAGAGGCCCCGACGTGATTGGCGTTTGTCTCAGTCCTTTGCAGGGAGGAGGCTCCAGTGCCTCCTGGATTCTGGGGAAGGGGTGTAGGGCTTGCACCCCACAGGGTTTAAGTAGAAATCTCAAAAACCAGAGTGGACAAGGACATGGGGAGGGGGGAAAGAGAGGGGGAGGGTGTTGTCTTTTTAGGTTTCCCCGGAGGATGAAAGTTAGAATAAGGTGTTTGAGAGGTTGGGATGTTTTTCTCCCCTTGTTTTATAGGAGGAATCCTAGATTGGGGATGGCATGGAGTACGTGTGTCGGGGGGGAATGGGGAAGGGATGGTGTGTGACGCAAGTGTATACACTCACTCAGCCCATCAGCCCACAAGCTTGCGCATATACCCCCGACACAATCGGTTCCATTTCTTGTCATTTACTCTCAGCTCCTCTAGCTCTCAAGCTTCAAGGAGAGTAGATAAAGTGAAGACTAGCCAGAGGACTAAGGTCAGACTCAAAGTAGAACTTACCAGCTGAGAGTAAAGTGGGCAGGGGCAGAGTCCTCTTCTGGCTGTAGATAGATTTTCTTCCCAATCCCGCCTAACTTTCTTCCTTTCTCTTTTCTATGCCCACCTCCCTGGGTGGCTCAGCTTTTGAGATGAAAGGAGAACCAGTGGCAGCAAGAATCTGGAGGAGGCATAGGTTGGTCCGCAGAGGGACGGGAGAGGTGAGAAGCAGTGAAGGGACCAGGTGAGGGGATGCCTGGGAAGAGAGGGCTGAGGGTCATGTCCAGGCCTGTCCTCCAGCTGTAAAGGGCTGTGGTAGGATGGACCAAGGCTAGAGCTGGGAAAACGCTTCTGTGTCTACAGCTTTGAGGAGCTTCTGGAACTACCATGAAAAGCCCAAATTATAAAGAAGAGAAGCTTCTTTTGCAGTTCAGAAAGTAGGAAGAGAAGGGACAGAAGGCCAAGTACCTGAGGATGAGGGGTGTACAGCCAGGCGGCTACAGCACACGTCTGTGTCCTGAGTTAACAGTCTTGTATGCGCCAGTTACACACGTAAACATGCGGAACAGTGTAGCTTTGGCATGGATTGTTTAAGCCACGGATTTGAGATGATGTCTGGTTGTGGCCTGTTGGGCATGGTTCTATTTCAGGAGCTGCAGCTGACAGAATGGGAAGACCCCTGTGCTGAGAACCAAGAAGTCATGGATTCTAGTTCTGGCTCCAGTTATCAGCTGGGACCCTAGGGAATGTCACAGAGGAGAGTGGGTGTCATCTGCTATACCATGAAGGAAAAGCTACAGGCTCCTTCTGTGCCAGCAGCCCCAGTGCTAGGAGAATGAGAAATTGAAGGGAGGCTGGGGAGGGTGATGGCATTTCAGGGACTAGAGAGCTTGAGAAGGGTTGCAAGTATTCCTGAGTTCAGAAATTCATGGGTTCTTGCTCAGCTGAAGATGCCCCCAGCCTAGGGCAGCCCAGCTTGGCCTTGCCTGGATTCCAGACAGCATCCAGGGTCCACGTCTGGATCTGCAGGGAACTCTGTTCTCTGCCGCCCTCCTGTGGCCGCTGAGCCCTTCGCAGGTCGCTGCTAAGATTCTGCTCCTCCGCAGAGCCGCGTTCCTTGCCCCCTGGTGGAAATAGCGTATATTACAAGTAGCGATTTTGGGTTTCTTTCTTTTTTTTTTTTTTTTTTTGAGACGGAGTTTCGCTCTTGTTACCCAGGCTGGAGTGCAATGGTGTGATCTCGGCTCACCGCAACCTCCGCCTCCTGGGTTCAGGCAATTCTCCTGCCTCAGCCTCCCGAGTAGCTGGGATTACAGGCACGCGCCACCATGCCCAGCTAATTTTTTGTATTTTTAGTAGAGACGGGGTTTCACCATGTTGACCAGGATGGTCTCGATCTCTTGACCTCGTGATCCACCTGCCTCGGCCTCCCAAAGTGCTGGGATTACAGGCGTGAGCCACCGCGCCCGGCCGATCTTGGGTTTCTAACCGCAGCTTTCCCCCATCTGTTTCCCTAGTGTTGGAGGCATCTATAGCCTCTTCAAAGCAGGGAAGGTCTTCTGGAGATTTAACACTCTACACCTTTGCCTGGAGTTTTAACTTCTGGCTTTGGAACAAGGGGTTGAAATTGGACAGAGGGCAATTTCTCTTCTTCCTCTTTGGGTTTCATCTACAACCCTATATTCCTAGGGTGGCTGTTTTAAAATCACGGTCTGGTGACATTCCTGGAGAAAATGGGTCTGGAGCAGACCAGGCATTGTGCGTCTGGGCTTCTTGGCAGTTGCACCTGAGCGCAGTCCGTCAGTGTCGGCAGGGAGATGAATTGGCAGGAACCAGGAGGCAGGAGGCAGGGATGATGGAGGGAGATGGCATATTTGACAGATGCTGACACGGCTCGTTATTTGCTAGCTCTGGAATCCCCTCCCACCCACCAGGCTGCCCTTGGCCCTTCCCTCCCTGCACTCAGTGCTCATTAGTGATTGCCTGACTTTGGGGGAGAAACCCAGTGGGCCAAGCTGCATGGGGATGGGCAAGGGAGGGAGAGGAAGAGGAAGAGGAAGGGGCAGGGACAGAAGGCAGATACTGGAGGAGCCTTGGCTGGAATGACTGGGATTTGGAGCTGAGATCTGATGATCACTGAGGTGCTTGGAAGGTGTGGCCGGGATATTGTCCAGGGGCCAGATACTGAGTTGCTGCTGCTGGTGGGTCAGGAGGCATATTTAAAAGATTTGAGTTCCCTGATTTAGGCACTGATTTTGGGAGAACTGATAAAACAGGAGCTGACAATTTTTCTGAGGACTTACTATGTACAGCGCAGGTCTGTAGGTGCTACGAGGGGATAAAAGAGGCATGCCACGTATTTCCTGCCCCTTCCTGTGTGTTGAGACCTGCACATCTCCTCCCTGCACTTGTTGCTCCGTGTGCGGCTGAGGGGTCAAGGTGCTGCTGGGCTGGGAATGCAGACACGACGCCCCCAAGCAGTTTCTCACCTTCCCACACCCTCTTCCAGTAAAGCTCCTCCAGTCGGCTTCCCACCTCTCCTCATTCCTTCTCTCAGAATATACAAGACTTGGAGGTAACTGGGTGGGAGAGGGGGCCCTCGGGTGCCCTCCCAGAATTTCCGGTGGCTCCCAGCAGGGGAACTGGGTTGGGGGCAGGGGTAAGCCATACTATCCTGAGAGGCCAGCGGAGCAGGCAGGGAGGGGACCTCAATTTGGAGTGTGGAGAATGTTCGGTGAGGAGGAGAATGCTGCAGTCGGAGCCCGAGCTGCATCCTAATCAGCGCTGCGGAGGCTGCGCCGCGCGGCCGTCAATCTTCCACACAAAGGGCCGCCCGCCTCCTTCCCTCTCCAAGCCCTCCGCGCCAGCTCCCCCACTCCATCCCCATCCCTGCGGAGCAGGCGAAGAGGCAGAGAAGTGAGGAGATGGACATACAGACAGGGACAGAAAGACCCAGTAAATTAAAGCCAAGGCGGACAGAGTGGGACCAATGAGGCAGAGTGGGTCCCAGCGCTCTGGAGATGAAGAGAGACAGAGTGAGCAGAGACACTGCCACATGGAAAGGGGACGACAGAGGAGAGACAGATCTAGAGACCAGAGAGAGCCAATACACAGGAGCATCCAAGAGCAGACAGAAAGATTGGAAATTCACACAGGGACAGAGCCATCCAGAAACCAGCCACAGACACTGACTGAGAGGGACCCAGGCCCAGGGAGAAACTGAAAGCCATGTATCCCGAGCCAAAGATACACTGACCTAGGGCCCGGGCTGAGAATATACCAGAAGTGTATCAGTAGACTGATGGAGGCAGAGAAGGGGAGGGAGAAGATGGGTTTCCAAGGAAAGAGGAAACCAGAGTGAAGGTGGGGAGGGGAGACAGTAAGGAGGGTCAGGTGGAGGTTGCAGAGGGTGAGATGGGGACTCTGGGTTCAGGGCTCTGCTGGCCTTCCAGGGCCTGGGACTCAGGTGAGAGGGGAGGCCCATACGTGTGTGTTGCATGTGGGTGAGCAGGAACACGGCAATCCCAAGCTCTTCAAAATGCCAGAGTTGCCTAGTGCTGAACCACACAGCCACACACCTCCCTCTGCAGGGACCGCTTGCAGCAACTATGGTGGGGTGTGGAGGAGAGAACAGAAGAAAGATGGAAGTTAGAGAAAGACCGAGAAAGAAAAAGAATGGCAGAGGCCCAGCAGAGATCAGAGGGAGAGGAAACGATATTGAAAAAGGGAGTAGAGAAATTGGCGGAGGACAGTCAGAGAAAGACAGAGAGAGAAATATGAGGCAAGAAATAAGATGGAGGCAAGAAGTGTGTGTGTGGGTGTGTATAAAGGACAGGGAGCAGTGCCTGTAACTGCAGGAAGGTGAGAGGGGCATGGAGAGAGAGGGGGCTGTTGAGAGGCAGGTGGACTAAGGGGAGACGGGGAGAGAAAGCAGGCAGGGCACCTATCTACCCAGAGTTGCTGGGCTGGAATCCACCCAGCATCATGTTTACCTGATGAAACAACCCTGCAGTGAGCTGGGGAGGCAGTCAGTCAATGAGTTTTTCTTTTTCTTTTTTTTTAAGGATGTCCTTGTTATTTTCTTTAAGTACAAAGAACCTATTCTGATGCTGGCCGTCTCCTTCAACATAGCAGGTTTCAGCTGCTGCTGTAGTTGCCTGGGTCATTCCTGCAATTTCTCTTTGGGGATCACCTTTAGAGCTTGCAGTACAGCTCTGAGCAACTGCACCTGAGGCAAATTTGTATCCTTTAGGGGTAGATCTAATTCCTGAAAACAGCTAGGTGTTAGGAATCAAGGCTGGAGAATCAGGTAATTCCCCAGCTGGGGAGCAGTATTTCCAGTTAAAAGGAAGGTGGAAATGGGAAGACACAGAGGAAGTGTGCCCTCCCCCAAAGTGGCTCTGAAAGGCCACCCTGAAGGGGAAACTTGCAGGATATGACAGAAGGAAATCTTCTACTGGAGGATCTTTTTGCTGGAGGAAAACAGCAAAACGGCAAACAGCTACGGTGGGAGAAACAGGAACATTGCACGCCCGGCGCAGACTCCCCCTGCTTGAGGGCCAATTTCATTTTTGCGTCTGTCAAAACTGGGCAGTTGTGCTCCCAGGAGCGTTTGCAGCCTGGCACTGGAGGGATGAGGCCTGGCATCTGACGGAAATATTTGGTCACAGTGGTCCTGCCCTTGGGGATCTTACAGTCCTCCTCCCTGCCAACGTTATGTTTACAGGTGCAAAGTTACCTCTGACATTCACCACAGCAAAGATCAACAAGTGCAAATGACTAGGGCAAATTCAGAATCCAAGCCAGGTAGTTCATCAGGGAAGGCTGCTGGGAGGAGGGGCGTGGAAACAGAAACCCAACAGGGCATGGACTAGATTAGGAGAAGAGCAGGAGTGCCTCTGGCTAATGGTGCTGAGGCAGGTAAGCAAACCATAAGTGAGGCTGGGGACAGCTTTGCTGGCCTGGAGTGACGAGCTGGATTCAGGAACCAGCCCGAAGGGGAATGGAAGGGGGCAGGTTTTGAAGGCAGGCTGTATGATCTGAATTTGCTATGAGAGAAACTGGGGCCCACTGAGGATGCACTGGCATGTGTCAGGTAGAGGGTGTGAGTGTGTGTGCACACTTGACTGGGTAGGTGTGTACTCAAGTTTGCATGTGTTTTCTGTGTGTGTGTGTAGCGCATGTGCATCCAGGTGGCTTTGTGCCATGTGGCTTTGAGCCCCAGGCCCTTGTCTTCCCATCTGTGTGTGACTGGCATGTGGCTCTGCCTGAGTGCGTTTGTTCATTTGTGTGTTTCCATGTGGTCATGTGCGATGGTAGCTCAGTTGCTTTTTGTGTATTTTATTTGGCTAAGTGCGGCGAAGGGCAGTGTGTGTGTTTTGTGTGTGTGTGTGTGCTTCTGTCTGCAGGAGGAGTGGGGCCGGTAGGGAGCCCTGGCTACCCAAGCATTGCCGTCTGTCTCTCTCCCTCCACTGACTCCATCTGCCCTCGCTGAGGTCGTGACAAGGAGGAAAACAGCAAAACGGCAAACAGCTACGGTGGGAGAAACAAGAACATTCTACGCCCCGCGCAGACTCCCCCTGCGGGGGGCAGACGGACCGACGGGGACACACACGTGTACACACACCCTCCGGCGCACACAGGCTGCTCCGCAGACACGCTGCACGGAGCAGGTGCGCCCACTCGCAATACCCTCCTGGCCCACAGGCCTCCGCACGCACAGGACACACACAGACACTCCCTGCTGACCTCCCTCTCGCCGCCCCTCCTCTGAGCCCTGCTGCTCGGCCCTCCGCACCTCCCAGTGTCTGCAGGGGTTGGGGGCGCTGGGGCTGGGGGCGCTCATTCGGACCTCGGGGCCAATCGCCGGATATCTAATGGCTCCTTTGGCCATGGAAGGGGGTGTGCGTGGGTGTCCTCTCCTTCACTCCTTCTCCAGCTCCGTCGCCTCCCACCCCACTTCCGGCCCGCGGCAGTTTCCGAAATCGCCCGGCGGCCGAGAATTCATTAGCGGGGGGCGGATGTAAACGCAGCGCGGTGGAACGTTTTAATTAGGCCTGAACAATAAACAAGCTAAACGAGGCGCGCAGGGCTCCCTGGCGGGCCCTCAGCCTCCTCCGCGCGGCGCGGACTCATTACGGCTGCAGCCAATTTCATGCCAGCGCCGAGCACGGGCTGGGCCGGGAGTGGGGTTGGGGTTGGGGTTGGGGGTGGGGGTGCGCTCCGGGCCTGCAGGGTGCGGAGCCGGCGCGTCCAGGGGCGAGGGCAGCGGGCCGGTGCCCGCCCGCCCGGGGCCGTGGCGCCCGCATTTCTGCACCATCCATCTGCCTTCTTCAGTGTCCTTGAGATGAAGCTCCCTCCCCACACCAGAGCGGCCGGCTGGAGCGTCTAGCTTGCTTTTTAGGGTCTTTCTCCCGCCTCTTTTCCTCCCCTGCTCCCTCTCCTTGCGGCTGACTCCAGCTCTCCCTCGGTGCCTGTAACCCTCCTTTCCACTTTTTGCCGCAGTCTCCATCTCTCTTCCACAGGGGCTCGCCCTCCCCCGCTTCCCACGGTTGTCATACTTTCTCCTGGACTTTCTCCGCCCGGTGCCGCCCGCCTCGGATGCCGAGCGTGGTAGACTCTGCAACCGGGCTCCTCGCTGCCCGCCGGCGCTGCCTACACCCACCTTGGGCTCCCCTCCCAGGTCCCCCGTGCTCGCCCCGCTCTGCCCGCTGCCGCCGCTGCCTTCCAGGCCCCTACCCGCCCTATGTCTCTTCCTGCCTGGGTTCTTCCTTTGGGCCTTCTACCTTTGGGTTTCAGGTGCGACCCTGAGCATTGCTCTCGCACCCTACTCATTGGGGCTCTTCTGGACCGACTCAGCCGGCGAAGTCGAGTTTGTCTTGTTTCCTTCTCTCCCTTTTTGCGAAGCTGTAGACACTGCTTGCTGCCCTTCCCACCCCCGCCAACACCACCTGCCACCGGTCTCTGCCAGGACTTCCCTGGTTGTACCTAGTTGTGGGTGGCAGTCGGTCTGTGGCTGAGTTTGAATCCCAGCCCTGGGCCTCAGCATGTAGCCTCTTAACCTGAGCTTGCTCAGCTGTAAAATGTGGGAAATCAGTTTAGGGGCTTCATGTTGTGAGAATTAGCACCGTGATAATGTAACATGCTTGGTACATGGGACATAGGACATACTCAGTCAATATTAGCTCTTCCCTTCTGCCTTGCCTCAATCTGCTTCTCTCCCTACCCTGGAGTTTTCTTTAAATGTTTTGAGGAAAGAAGAACCACAGTTACAGATTTCATAGGCCCCAAACAACTGAATGTCAGAAATTGCAAAGGGTTCAACCTAGTACATTCGGTAGGCTCTGATTGCAGGAAGTACTGCTGAGTGGGTACAAGGGGGAGGACCGGGATTGGACTGAACCGCAGAACAAAGGAAGCCATGTGGATTGGCACACTGGACTCAGCGAATTCAAACCTACAGGGTCTCCCACCTGCATGAGTCCTGCCTCGGCAGCATGGCTGCCCTCTTAGGGCTACATCATCACGGCGCTGTGTCCTCTTGGTGGCTGCAGTGGATCTGGGAGTCCAGCTGCCCCAGGACTCCTGCATCAAGGCAGGAACCAGACTCCTAGAACCTCATACTGCCATAGTCCTCTCCCCTGTATACGTCACACACACACACACACACACACACACAGGTCCTTTGAGGTTTCTAAAGGAAAGGTGAAAAGTGTGGGCCTGGAATTCTATCCCTGCTTGAGTTTCTTTCCCTGGTTCCCTCCTGACTCCTAAGGAGCAGAATTGGTGAGTCGCACACCTTCCCCTGTGTGTGCTGCCCATGGTGCTGGGTACTGAGGGAAGATCCAGAGGGAGAGCACAGGTCCTGCCCTGCGGGAGCTCCTAGGCTACTGATAAGATGAGGCTGGTCCTCAAGACCAACCAAGAGGCATGGAGCTCTGGGCATGCCCTCGACAAAGGCTTATGAGTTGAGTTGGTCAGGAGCAACTGGACCAAGCCCTGTGGTCTGGCACTGGGGAAACTGGGAATGACCAAATAAGAAAGGATGGAGGGAGATCTGAAGGAAGTCTAGGAGGGTCCCTAGAGGATAGGGAGAATAGTATTCATTTGGTTAGCAGGGAGCAGCAAAACAGAAAGGAGAAGACTAGCAAGTTAAGAGCTCAGTGAAGTGCACTATCTTAGGGCAAGGGGTGGCCAGTGTGAACCTCAGAGGCAGATGGGGAAGGAATGCATAGGTGTGCACGTGTGTGTGTGTGTGTGTGTGTGTGTGTTGGGGAATGTGTATTGAGGAGGCAGAGGGGTGGAGGAAGCAGGGCTTTGGGGGACAGGTTTGCTGGACTGTAGCAGAGAGCCTGGGCTGAGGTGTCCTTAAGACACCTGTGATACGGTAGCAGTGGTGATAGAGGTATCGGATAGCAACGTAAAATATCCCACTATTGTAGCTCTACGGTGACCCTGGGCTGGGTAGGCAAGATGCTGGGAAGCCAGGCTGACTTCCTGGGCTCTGATATGTCCTCGCGGGGTGTGAGGATGAATGAGTCTGGATTTCATGGGCTAGTGAACCATGGCTAGGTGGAGACAGCTGCTCAGGCTATGAAATGTGGGGAAGAGGCCTCCTGAGGTTCCCAAATAGAAAGAGAGAGGAGATGTAGGTGGGGAGGGGGATGGGTAATGGGAGGATGGAAAGCTTGAGACTTCTTTCCTGACTATCTCCTTTATTCACTCCTTTCATGGATTGAATTATTCATTTTAAAGCTAAACAATCTTCAATAAATTATCTAGTCTAGACTCTCACCTTCAAAGGGTTCAATAGTACTTCCCCATTTCACAGATGAGGCCTACACAAGATAACCAGCTTGATCGAGATCTCCTGAGCAGAACAGGCCTAAAAGGGCATGAGGAAGCAGGTCTTTTGCCCTGGGTAGGGGAGATAGGGGTTAATCTCTCCCTAGGCAATCAGGTTCTGAAACTGGCTGCTTCCCAGAGCAGAACCTGCAGGAGTTGGCATCAGAATGCAGCAACTTGATTCCTGGCTACTTACCAGCTCTGTGACCTGAGGCAAGTTACTTAACCTCTCTGTGTCTTAATTTTATTATCTATAAAATGACAACACTAATACTTGCTCCTGTGGCTTGTTATTGAGAATAAAATGAAATTTATGCAAAAAGAACTGTGTACAGTTGAGTCTAAGTTTATTAGGCTTTAAAAATCCTCCTCCTCTTTGATATCTTCCCAGCTTATTCTCTTCATACCTGCTACGGACATCGGCCTCCTTCCTCCCAACCCCTTTGCACTCTCTCCAAGCTGGCATTTACTTCTCTCTGATCTTGCTTCATACTTTCACTCTTCTTTGCCTATGTTTCAGCACTAAAAGGATCTGTTTACACTCTACTGTCACATATGCCAATTTTTTTTCTCTGCTTCGGTTTCTTGTCTTTTATGTCTTCCTTATCACATCCCAGAGAGCAGAACCCTGTCCTCTCCTGCCTTTGCACTTCTTCCCTCTCTCCAGGACTGGGTTCATAGGCTGGGTCCAAAGAATGGGACCTGAGGTGCAGAGAGGTTAAGGTAAAACAGCAGAGGGAGGACTTAGGGGAGAAGCCACCAGGCTGTGTGCAGGGCTCTTACCCACAGGCTGTGCGATCCCTGAGCAGGGCCTTTGCCAAGCTCTGTGGAGGGAAATAATCATCTTCCTCCTGGAGAGAAGGGTGGGATGGGAGTTATTTTCCTAATGTTTAGAGAGACTGTTTTCCCCATGATGTGGGACACATCACCTTGAGGTCAATCCCCCAGAAAAAGAATAGCAGTCTAGAGAGGGCCTTCTTTTCTTGTTTGAGGTGTGTGTGTGTGTATGTGTGTTAGGAAATGTGTTATTGAAGATTCTATATCATTTCATTTGCTCTAGAATTTACCCACTCTAACTCGAAGGAAATCCTTTCTAAAGTCTATTCTACATTTCTTTTGCTGACAGTAAGCCCACCTCTTTAGTGGAGGTATTATCTAAAGTCCAGGATCTGGTTCATGTCTTTTGTAAAAGATGCGTGTCTGTCGGGGAGGGGAAGGCAAAGGATGGACCTTGAAGAAATGGAATGACCCAGCTCCTGGCTTTAATTACACGTAAGCCCTGAACATTCTGAACTTTATTAACCTCCTAAGTGTCCACAGGGGTGGGACGGACCTGGTGGGTTTTGCTCCCTGGTCCTCTCTGCAGGGCGTCTCTGGAGGGTCCCCTCTGCAGGCTCCCTGCCCATCCCCACCTTTGGCTGCACACCATTTCTCCTGGCTACAGGTGGCGCTATAAATCACCTCTCCCAGAAATGAGGCTACCACCTACCTATCCAGTCCACGTCTCACAGGCCGTCTTTATCTTGCCCAAGACCCTCTGGTTGTTCCTTCTCTCCAAACCCCATAGGCTTTCCCCAGCATCACTTTTTTGGATAACCTGATTAGCTGTTTTGGTGAGACCGGCTCTTTTTGCAGGGACGCCCCCGCCACCTCCTGAGTGTCTTACTAATTACAAACAGAGAAAGCCTGGTCTGTGAAGTTAGCCTGCCCCCAGCTCCCTGGCTTGGTGGAGGGAGCCAGGAGCTAGGAGATTTAAAGTGCAATTTCCTGTACCCTTTTCATTTCCTGCTGGGGGTTGTGGAGAGCAATAAGCAAGGTGGGTGGCAAGGGCCAGGAGAACGGGCCAGAGGGGGGTTGGGCTGGGGAGCCTTCCCTCCATACACTCTTCTATCATCCCCTTTTCTGGCTGTCGAGGTGAGTTCTTTGGGGATGGAGCACCTGATAAGTGAGAACCCGGCAGTCCTTACAATCTCCCTCTTACCTCCCCAAAGTAAAGGAAAGGAGTAGAGAGGTGTTTGAAATAATTCAGGTTCAATTATTGTAATAACAGATGATGCCACAGGAAGGAACCTTGGAAATCAGTTGGATCCCTTGAGGTTTTATTTTATTTTAAATAGAGATGAGGGTCTTGCTATGTTGCCCAGGCTGGGTCTCGAACTCCTGGGCTCAAACGAACCTCCTGCCTCTGCCTCCCAAAGTGCTGGGATCACAGACGTGAGCCACCATACCTGGCCTCCTTCAGGTTTCAGATGAGGAAATGGAGGCCTTGGAGAGGGCAGATTACCTGGCCAAAGTTATGTATGTAAGTGGTGGGCTGGTGTGGTGGGATTTAGCTAACTCTCATGGCTCACTGTTTAGTGCTCCTTCCTCAGAGTGGGCTGTGGGTCAGAGTGTGTGTGTGTGTGTGTGTGTGTGTATTGGGGAGGGGGGATTCGATGGGAGGAAGTGAGGTAGGGAGCAGGAGATCCGGGGAGGTACCTGGATAGCAGGGGACTCCAGGTCCTGAAATATTCACTTTTTGGTAGGTCCTGTGGAAGAGCGCAGGCAAGTCCTGACTTAGGGAAGCTTTTGTGAGCTGGCTCAGGAAACAGATGTGTGGGAAAAAAAGAAGAGGAGAGGGAGGCATTGTGGCCCTTGGAAACTATTAGCCCCACATCTTTTCTTCCCCTCTCCACAGTCAGAGGTGGATGAGGTGGGGGAGGGGGCATGGCAGAGGACAAAGGAGCCAATTATTGAGTGAGTGGATTAATTGATTAATTGTCCAGAAGCTTCCAGTGCTCCCCCAACAATGACATCCCCTCCTCCGACCCCAGTCAGGCATGGCCTCGGTTGGCCTGGATTATTAATTAGGGCTTGAAGTCATTTAACGATGATTTCATTATCGACGTGCTGTCTGTCTCGGGCTCAGCCCGGTTGCCAGGGCGACTCAGATCGATTGCCTTCCGGTCTTTTCGGCTCGGCCGGCTCCTGCCTTTCTGGAGCCTGGCTGTTGGCGAGCACTCCCTAGCGGCCCCCTCTGGTATTGCAGCGCTTCCTGGTTGCCGGCTTGAGAGACCCAGTCGAGGAGCAGATCTACAGCTGCCTTGCGGGGGTCTTTTAGCTACTGACTAACCTAGGTGTTGCCTGGGAGCCGGGGTTGGGTCCTCCTTTTCTCTTGGGTTGTGAAGTCCTTCTGAGCCTGTCCCCTGGCCTTCTACCCATACCCCTTTAGGATGGGTGTAGGAAGAGGTAGGTGATCTCAGTCTTTGAATTTACATCTGGGAGGCCTGAATAAGCTGTTACATAGTCCCTCCTGCTGCTAAGCAGACTCCTTAGGCTCTGCCTATCCTGGGACATCTGGCCTCTTGGACCTTGCATGAGGCTGGCAGGGAAGCAGTGGGGATAATTTCCCTTCAGATGACCTGAGTTAATGTTCTTAGGGTCTTCCTCGGCCCTGAGAAGAGCTGGGAAGCTGGTCTTTGCAGAGCTCAGCTACTTCCTCAACCTCAGGAAAGCCTTGGGAAGAAAGGCAGGTCCAGGTTGCCATGTTAAGTCTTAGGTCTTCAGAAACTTGTCTGGTTACTACATCTCTGGTGCCTGAAAACCTAGCTTCATGCACATACACTGGTCTCAGGATCTCTATGCCTCGGTTTCTCCTTTCATGGGTTTTATGTATGTATTTGTGGGGTCTGTTAGTAGAGAGTTGCTTGAAGGCATCTGCCATGGCTTCTCAGAAGGTGTCTAAATTGTTGACCCCAAAGTAACGGGCAGTCACTGGTGTCTCATCTCCCTTATCCTTTGCGTGCTGCTGATTTCCTTCTCAAATGCAGACCTCTCCTCAGTACGTACCTCTCTTTACGCTTCTCCCCATGACCTCTGACCAAAGACCGTCCCCAGCACTGTCCCCAGAACTTGCCTCCCTTGCCTGCCAGCCTCTATTTCTCTTCCTCCCCTGGGTCACTTCCCCGTGTACTGGTTGTGCCAGGCTGCATTAGCTCTGAAAAATTTGGAGCTGGGCTTTGGGCCTCTCTGGACTGCAGCATTTTGGGGACAGGAAGGCAGGTTGGGTTGTCGTGTCCCTGTAGGAGTCTCTGTGAGCCCCCCAGGTTGGCTCTGGGAGAGAGCCCAGGGGCTATGGCAGCAGCCTCACCCTATCAGCTTTCTGGGCACATCCGCCACCGAGCAGCACCTGAGAGGGGAAGCAGCTCAGCAGTGAGCTGAGTGAGATTGAAGAGGATCATAAAGAAAATATATATCCCCCTCCCTGGCCTCACTCCCTCCGCCTGCTCTACACTCGCCTCCTCTCTCTCTTTGTCTCGCTCCCTCCCCCCTCTTCACTGCAACCCTGTTTTCTTTGTTCCTTCTTTGCCTCTGTCACCCTCATCTCTGTCGGGCCTGTCTGTCCGTCTGTCTGTTGGCCGTTCCGTCTATCGCCTTGACTCCACATATTTTTTGGTCTGAGTTTTTCTAGGACTGCATCTGCCATCAGCCCTTCTCTCTCCCTCCCTGCTTCTCTCCCTCAGCCTCGGAGAGTCTCTCATACCATCACGTCTTTATGAGTTCCACTGTGTGTGCCTTTTAGGCTCTCCATCCACCTCCCCTCCCATCTGTCTCATTTGGCTGCCTCCCCATCGCCGTTCCCATCTCTTGCCCTCCCTTCCATCTCTCCTTTTTGCTTCTCTTCTCCCTGTCTCTTTCAGCGTCTTCTCCTCTCTCTGGTTCACACCCCTACCTGCTTCTCATCTTCCGCCTCCCACCCCTCAAGGTTCAGATACTTCATGTGAAATCACCTGGATGGGGTCCAACTGTCAGGGCCCCCCATTCTGTATCCCCTTCTCCCTGGGAGATTTACAGCCCCAACTCGGCATCCTCTGCATTCCCCCCAGCCCTGGGCCAGTTCTTTTCATTACCTGATGATTATCTGGGGGCCCTGGCATTTCCCCCAGCCTCCCACCCTCTACCCAGCAGGCAGTGAACAGCAGAGGGAGAAAGGAGAAGGGATTGCTCTTGGGACCAGATGCAAGGACATGGAGACCCTCCCCCTGTGCCGCCCTTCTTTCCCTCAAGCAGATGCACATCTGGGAAAATCCCAGCTTGAGGCAGGGGAAGACAGCATAGGACTGTTGGAACAGACATAAATCAAACACCCAGATGCCCCCGCCCCCCCACTGTTCTGTCATGACAGCCATCCTTCTAATTCCTGCCTGTCTCCTTTGCCTCTAGACATTCTGGCTCTGTAGTCTTGACTGGGGCCACTCATCCACTACCCAGCATCATGCCAGGCACAAAGGAGATGCTCAGTTAATGCCCTTGGCCCATGTCTAATAGAGAAGCACTAGAGCAAGGTCAATGTGATGTTTAGGTTTTTCTCAGTAGGCAGTTCTTTCTGAGATCTGGAGCAATTCTCTCTGCTCTGATTCCAATATTCTGTCTTAGTATATAATTAGTATAGACTCTACTTCCCGTGGTCTTGCTTCTACCCTTCTCCTCCCCTCTCTCGCCTCCACCCCAGTCTTTCTTTCATCTCGTTTAGTGTCTAGAGGATTAGCAGCACCATCGAGAAAAGGCAGCAGTGCCCTTTCCCTGGAGACCAGTGGCTTCTTGAGTGGATTGCTTGGCCATTTAGCCCTCAGTCTCTACGCGGACCCCACCTGTTCCATCTCTGGCAGTCCTGTCTTGTCTATTTGAAGATTGACATCAGGAAAGGAGGAGATACCTTCCTTGGGTCTTGGAAGCCCTTCTTTTTGAATATCTCCATTCCCGAGAGCAGGAAACTCTGTAGGCAGGGACTGTATCTTTTTCATCTTTATTTCTTCCATCACAATAATCAATGAGTATTCAGTTAACATATGCTGTGAATGCTGAATGACTCTCTTAGGAGATCTCCCACAGTGAAGTCTAAACCAGCTCCCTTTTAATTCTATCTCCGGGGTGAGGGAAAATGTGGGTGAGGGGGTGAGAATTGGGGGACGGTGGTAGAGGAACCCAGTAGGGGTGTTTCGAGAGAGGTTGGGGGCCTGGTGCTTCTCTTCTTGTTGAAATGGCTTCTTAGTGGTGGTTCTTTATCTGGACCTGGGACTGACCCTCATATTTTATTTTTTAAATTTTTTGAGACAGAATCTCCCCCTGTTGCCCAGGCTAGAGTGTGGTGGTGCAATCTCGGCTCACTGCAACCTCCGCTTCCCAGGTTCAAGCGATTCTCATGTTTCAGCCTCCCTAGTAGCTGGGATTATAGGCATAATCCACACCTGGCTAATTTTTGTATTTTTAGTAGAGACCAGGGTTTGCCATGTTGGCCAGGCTGGTCTTGAACTCCTGACCTCAAGTGATTTGCCCACCTTGGCCTCCCAAAGTGCTGAGATTACAGGTATGAGCTACCACACCCGGCCCCAGCCCTCATATTTTCACTGGCAAGGCATCAACCCCTTCCCAGCCTCTCCTTTAACCAATCAGGGCCTCTTCCATGCCCAGTACTCCCTTGGCACACATGCTTACTTCAACATCCATTTCCTGCATGGGTCCGGTAACTAACTAATGCCTATAATCCCAGCACTTTAGGAGACTGAGGCAGGCGGATCTCCTGAGGTCAGGAGTTTGAGACCAGCCTGGCCAACATGGAGAAACCCCATCTCTACTAAAGATAGAAAAATTAGTCAGGTGTGGTGGCGTACCCCATAGTCCCAGCTACTTGGGAGGCTGAGGGAGGAGAATCTATTGAGCCCAGGAGGCAGAGGTTGTAGTAAGCCAAGATCGTGCCACTGCACTCCAGCCTGGGCAACAGAGCGAGACTCCATCTCAAAAAAAAAAAAAAAATCCATTTCCTGTTGTCCAGTCTCCAACCAAGCTCCATTAACTGGGCACCTTGCCTTCTCCCATTGCTTGCCTCCAGCTTTCTTTCTGGATTCTGGGCTATGCCACCTCCTTCACACTGTTTGTCCCATTTCCTAACTCCCCTTCAAAAGTTCCCCTACTTCCAGCCTCCCTGGGGCCCCACTTCCTGCCCTCTCCCCTAGGCCAGAAAAAGATAATGGATAAGTGATTCCTCATGGTTACGGAGTTGGTAAGATAACTGAGACAGCCAGAAAGGAAGAAGGCTGAGCAGACTGGGCCTGGAGTGGTGCCAGTGTAGAACCCTTGAGGGCTTTGAGCAGAGAGCATTCCCTGGTGCCAGGGCAGAGCTCTGGACTGGGGAGTGCAGACCAGAGGCCTTGTGGGCCTGAGAAGGGTGGGTAAGTTTACAGGGTGGAGTGATTTGGGGGCCTACATTCCATTCTACTCCAAGCCAGAAAACTTCAGTAGAGCTGGTCCTAGGAACAGATGAGTTAAGGGAGGTTATTTCTTAGCCTTCCTCCTCCATCATCCTTCTCTCCTTTTTGCATGCCTCCATTCCCAGCCTTTCCCTTCTGGCCTGGTGTAGGGCTTGCTTTATTTATCTTTGTCTTTCCCACAGGGCCCAGACCTGTATGTGTACAGACATGCTTGAATGAATGAAGATTTTCCCCCTGGGTCTGCTGCCTCCTTCATGTTTTACCACCCGGTGTCACGTCAGCTTCTGAAACTATCTGTGGTTCATCTACTAAGGGAGGACACTGATGTGGGCTTTGCCAAATATCAGCTCTAGTTTGATCAGGTGGTGCACAATAATGAGAGGACTTTGAGGGTTTTCTTCCTTTCCTAGGTGCTCAACTAGCTAGGAAAAAAAATGTATATAAGAAACAAGCAGAGGTGGGAATTGCAGGTTAGCTATAGGAGGAAAGATGACCAAATTATGTTGGGGGGTGTGGCCGCTAGTGGTCTTTAAAACACTGAAGGAAGGCTTGTCTCAGGTCCCAAGTATATTGCAAATGAGCCAGCGCTAAATAAACCTTGAAACCTGATGACTCTGTTCTCTCTCTTGGAATCTATCAATTTTACGTACATGATAGGCATATTTATTGATTGATAAAGGCTTAGTGGAGAAGCCTGAAATAGGACTGGCTTGGTCTCCAAGAGGCAGTTTCCTTCTATCACAAAACATGTTTAAAGCTCTTTAATTTCGAAGGTTTTTGAAGACTGAAATTGTTCTCCACCCCCACACAAATACGCTTTCAGCAATACCCCTAACACTGGAAACCCAGATGACACCTATCCGTGTAGGACACCTGCGGTATTGACTAGATGTGGCAAAGGTTTAATTCTAGGTTTACTTTCTCTTGCCATCCAGTGCTCTCTATTATCAGTTAAGATGTGAGTCTCCAGAAGGCAGACTCATTACAATCTCAGTTTAAGCAAAATCACGTGGAAAACCCAATTTCCCTTAAAAAGTATATTCCAAGTTAATGAAAATAATTTTTGATTATATTCTTTTGGTTTATCTTTGTCGTTTTTTTCTTTTTTTTCTGAGATAGGATCTCACTCTCTTGTTGGAGCTGGAGTGCAGTGGTGTGATCACGGCTCACTGCAGCCTCTAACTCCTGGGCTTAAGCGATTTTTCTGCCTTAGCCTCCTGAGTAGCTGGGATCACAAGTGCATGCCACCATGACTGGCTGATTTTTTGGAGGGGTATTTTTTGTAGCTATGGGGTCTTGCTATGTTGCCCAGGCTGCTCTTAAACTCCTGGCCTTAAGCAATCTCCTGCCTTGTCCTCTCAAAGTGCTGGGATTGCAGGTGTGAGCCACGGTGCCTGGTCTTTTTTCTTTTATTATCACAGAAATCACAAGGCAGATGAGGGAATAGAAAGAACCAGGGAAGGAGGATAAGGAATGTACCCTAAAAAGCATGGTGTCGGAGGCTCTTTGTGGTAGATTATGACATATGAGCAAGAGTGAGGCAGGTGGGTCCCGATTGGAGAAGTCGTATTGCTCCATATGGATAAAAACTCAGGACTTTGAGATATGATACAGCCCTCATTTAACTCAGATGATCTAATATCTTTGCTACAACAAAATAAAACAAATTAACTTTCTAAGGATGATGGTAGGGGTATGGACCATCAGCCTAAGGCTAAGAGAGGAATTCAGCAGAGCCTTGTAAGAGAGGATAGAGAGACAGACAGCCATTTACAGGAGAGGACAGAATTTGAGACATGAAGGCATGAAGGAAGATAACCAGAGAGAAGCTGGCATTTCCTAAGCTACTTGGTATGCAGCACATTATGGTGGGTGTTGGGAGGAAGGAGATATGTGGAAGAAGGGGCCATTCACAATGACCATTCACAATGGCTGGTCTAAGAGTACAGACAAGAAAGACCGATAGATGGGACCACGGGGTGGATGTCTACAGTCTATGCTTACAAGTAAATGAAGGATTTTGGGAAAGAAACAACCGTTTGGTTAGCAAGGCTTCTTGGAAAAAACGAGTGTGGATCAGGGTTCATTGTAGACAAAGGCCATCCTATGTCACAGTTGCAGATTGGAAAGTGAGGTGGACAGGCAGATGGATCTCCAACTACTATTCTCTTGTGAGGACTTTGCTGAGGAGTGCTGAGTTGATACAATGGTGGGTTGACAAAAGGGGAGTAGAGATCAAAGGGGAAGAAGGGAGAGAAGAAATCTATTTCTGCTGTTGACATCAATGTATCACATCACTTTTTTTTTTTTTTGAGATGGAGTCTTGCTATGTCACCCAGGCTAAAGTGCAATGGTGTGATCTTGGCTCACTGCAATCTCTGCCTCACGGGTTCAAGTGATTCTCTTGTCTCAGCCTCCCAAGTAGCTGAGATTACAGGTGACCACAACTATGCCTAGCTAATTTTTGTATTTTTCTTAGAGACAGTGTTTCACCATGTTCATCAGGCTGGTCTCGAACTCCTGATCTCAGGTGATCCAGCCCCCTTGGCCTCCCAAAGTGCTGGGATTATAGGCGTGAGCCACCGTGCCCAACTGCACATCACTTTTTAAATTTAATCTTTTATACCCTCCCTGGCTTTTCCCAGTTCCTGTTCTAATTCTGTTTGAAAAATCTAATTCTGATTCATTCTGGTACCCCACCTAGCTTCTGAAGAGTTCTACAAGCAGAAGCCCAGGCTTTTCTGATTTGTCAAGTTGATCATCTTTTTTTGGTGTGAAAGAAATGTTAAGAATTTCCAAAATTGGATTCTGACTAAAACTAAACCTGTGAATGTGTCAAATCTTGATTAAAGAGACTTGGATTTGACTCTGTTGTCTCTGACGTTGTCTCAGAGAGACTCAGAAAAGCCACCTTATTCACAACCATCCCGAAGTGGCAGCAGATAATAGGAAGCATACATAGCCTCTAGAGAAAGCTTTTGCTGTCTGATTATTTACCCAAATCATAGCACAATGGTGCTGGTGTAGTATCTGTATGTAGCAGGACTGCACAAATATGGAGGGAAGAAAGCAAAAATGTTTTGGTTTGTATCTAGATGGATTTTGTCTGCATCTGGACTTTAGTGTACATTTGGTCTGCAGTGTTTTGGTCGACATTGGAATGCGTTTTCTTGGAATTGAGCCTCTGCCCAGCTAGAATGAGATTTGAGAGAGGTAGTGCTGATGTAGGGCAGTAGAGGAATTGGAGGAGGTGGCTGTGTTTCCCCTTGGTCTACTGAACAGTTTGGGGGCTGTCGTAGTTTTCAAGTTCAGGGCTTGGTTGAGCTAGTAATATTTATTGCAGAATTATAATTTCTAACCCAGTGAGAGAACATAAAACAGTTTTTACCCCAAGGAGTTTTTATTTTAGATAGGGAGACAAAGTACTCTCCCAAGTATCGTTCAGACGGAGTGCAGGACACAGAAAGTTCACAGGTATGGGGAAGATGCCTGGTAAGCAGTCAGTCTGGTGGGGTCATTCCAGAAGCCTCCTGGGAGATCAACTTGGATACTTATTCTCTTTAGTATGAGCTAGATTTAGTTACTTCAGCTTTCTTTCCAACCTTTTAGGGAAGCCATCTTAGCTTTACTTCTCTTTCCCTGTGGAGAAGTAACGCATTACTACCGGAATTGTTTTTCTATTTTCCTTTTTAGCACAGACCAAGACTGAGAATTATTATTATTATATTTTGGTATTTAGATTTGTATTAGAATATGTAGTAAATATTTAGCTGTATCTGTACAGTTGAGTAAACTGGATTTACTGGTTCAAAGCATATGTAGCTTTTATTTACTTTTATTTTTTGTTTTTGGTGGGAGGCACGGAAGGAAGGCCTAGGTGAGGTTTGATTTATTGGCTCATAGCCCAAGCTTCTCACCACCATGAAGATGTAGATTGAACTGATGTTTTCCAGGGAAACCAGCAAAATGCCCATATGAAGCAATGACTCCCTTCTTCCACGAAGCTTCCTCAGACTGACCTGAGGTGCAAGGAAGATACTCTCTAATCTTGACAACACTGGAAAATGAAACCCTTCCCGCTCACATCTTCTGTAATGATGATGTCATCTGGGATCTTGGAATGTCCTTGCCGCTGATAGAAACACTTTACTGTGCATTTCTGATTTAGGATTATCCTTTGTAGACCATGGTTACTTATCTTTTACTTATTTTGAGGAGTTGAGGAAGTAGCCACAAAATCTCACTCTTTTTTTTTTTCGAGATGGAGTTTTGCTCTGTCACCAGGCTGGAGTGCAGTGGCACAATCTCTGCCTCCCGGGTTCAAGGGATTCTCCTGCCTCAGCCTCTTGAGTAGCTGGGACTACAGGCATGTGCCACCATGCCCAGCTAATTTTTTGTGTTTTAGTGAAGACGGGGTTTCACCATGTTGGCCGGGATGGTCTTGATCTCCTGACCCTGTGATCCACCTGCCGCAGCCTCCCAAGTGGGGATTACAGGTGTGAGCCACCACTCTCGGCCCACAGAATCTCTTAACTTTAAGCTCCTAAAGAGGGGAATTCTTTATTTGCCACCATTTTTCTTGCATCGTGTGTGAATGTGTGGTGATTTGGTGGTCATGGTGGTGGTGGTAATAATTTAGGGGAAAAAAGACACTGCTTTTGCTTGAATTCCTTTGCAAAAGGAATCATGTTGGTGCTTGAATTTTCTAATTTGGAATTTGTCTTTGAATTCACTTACACTTAGTTGAAATCTAATTTTTAGTAGTTTGAATCCAACCTTTGTCACTTAGAAACTTTTAGTGGTATCCATTTGAGGGAAACACCAAATCGTATAGAGGTCATCCAATTTCTTATCATAGACCCAACCCAAACCAAACAGAATCTATCTGTGAACTTAGTTATAGACAGTACAGGACAAATGGTAGAAAACAGAGAAAATTCTCTTTCCTGGGAGCTTACAATATAAGAGCACTTCATGGACACTTCCCCATCCTCCCAAAACAAACGAAAATCCTATTCTAAACAATATTCAACCATTTGATTATTGGACCACTCCTCCTTTCTGCAGTCTAAGCTGAAATTTAATTATTGCAGTTTGAGTATCACACCAGGTTACCTAATGCCAAAGTATTAGGTGACTTATTTTCCCAATTAAGTAAAGCAGTATTGTTGGTCAATTCAGTCATTGGGCATCAAGGAGATGACACTGGAGCCAATAGTAAGTGTCACAGATAACGTACTTAGCCCCAGCCAGTTTGGGCTACTTCCTTTGCATTTTCACTTTGTGGTGGTGAAAGAGACTTGGACCTGGATTCTTGTTTCATAATCTCTGACGTTACCACATTAGGTTGTGGGGTGCTTCCTTGGCTGTGGGCAGTTAACTCTGTACCTCCGGGTTCAGCTGAAGAAGGAAAGGCAAGCTGAAAGCATCGTCAGGCAGGAGCTGTGCTACTTTGCCGCGCCTCACCATCTACCACTGCTACCCTCTTCCCTAACCAGGTGTTTTACCAGTGCAAAGTTCTAGGCCAGTGAGTTATGCCATTCTGTCCTAAAAACCTCCTGTGCAAGAGGCTCATATTCACTGCCGACTAATCCAAAGGAAGGGGGAGGACAGGAGGTCAGTCTGATGGAGGAGGCTGGACACATATTCAAGGCACAGACACCAGTAGTGCAGCAAGGAAAGAAGTTAGGAGGAAATTAACAGAACTCTGGACAGTAATGAGGGGACAAAGAGGGCATGCCAGAGAGGTCAGATATCTGTAGGTGTGGTTAGAGATGCTTCCTGAAGGAGGGGCATGTTGAACAGTTTAGAAAAAGGGTGTTCTAGGCAGAGAGGGACTGTCCCATGTGATGGTTGAGGCAATGATAGCAAGATGTTCATATATGGGGAAAGATTTGTCCTGTTCAAGCAAAGAGCCACAGAAAAGGTTAATAATAAGAGTAAGGGTTAGAGGCACAATGAAAAGAAAGATCTGGAAATACAGTCTTAGAAGTTTGGATTTAACAGAGAGCAGGAAACTGCAGGTCTGGTAGGGAGAAGGTGTAGGGGTGTGTGTGTGTGTGTGTGTGTGTGTGTGTGTGTGTGTGTGTGTGTTGCTTTTCAATCCTTGAAGAAAGTGTTATTTTCCAGAAGGAGGGTAGAGGGCACTCACACTTCAGTTATCTGCTGCAATGCAGCAATCATGGTGAATGTGATTTAGGGCTGTAGCCTGCTTCAAAGAAGGGCAGCACTCTCTGATGGTCGTTGGGGTGAATCTGAGTGAGATCTGTGAGGATCTCATTGTTTAGAGTTATCAATGTTAGAGGCCAGGAGTGTGGATCAGTGAGGACAGCGGGAGGCTGGGATGCAGTCTTTGCAAACTGTAGGAATCTACTAGATAGAGTTCTGGTGGGAAAAAGGTGCTAAGTATCAGAGTGACTTCATGTCAGCTGGGTTGAATTCAGGCCTAGGATAATGATCCACAAATATCTGAAACCAGTGATTTCAGCTGGGATTCCTTAGGTTTAATCTAAATTTTCATGCAATGCCCCTGAATAAAGTCAGAATCCTTTGAAGCTGCTTTGTCAATCCCCTTGTCTTTGGCCATATCTGGGGCTTCCTTCCCTTGGAAACTGAAATGGAAAGGTGATTTATGTTCTTTGTGGATATTCCTATACTAATAGCCTGTTGAGAAAACCCATCATTTCTTATCTCAAGTTCATATTTTTTAATAACATTAAAAAAATGAGGCAATCTAAAAATATAAAGGCTAAGAGACCAGTGTTGGTGCCTGATATCCATTGGTCTTTATGCTTATTTACATGAATGGTTAATAAATATTAGAAATGCTCTAGTTGTCATGAGCTCAGAGCTAGACATGGACATGGGGCATATTAATACCTGTTTTTGATATTCTGCTAAGTAAGGTCTCTGGCTGTCAAGAACAACCAAACCACACCGAGCAACCTCACATAGCTCAAGTCCTTCTCCCCAGTATCACCATGAGTTGTTAGCTCTGGAATGGGGTTAATCATGTTTTAGAATGACTGACAAGCTGATATTTTTCTGGTACTGGGTTTTCCTGGGTTAAGGATCAGGGATTGCCATTCTCTGGCAATCATTTTCTCCCCTCCCACCCCCACCTAGTCTGCTCCTGATTGGCAGCCAAGTCTGGGGAGCAAATGGCCAAGTGAATTAGAAAGCTTAAAAGATGTTTTGTTAAACCATCCTCATTAAACTGGCACCGTCTGCCTTCCTACACTCCTTTGTCCCAGTTGGGGCTGTTCTTTGTGACAGATGTTTCCTAACGGTGTGTGCCGGTAGCATCTGGAAGCCTTAGGTGACTGCTGAGGTTTGGGAAGGCCAAATCTGGAGGTAGTTAGGTTGTCAGGGAAATTGCAACCATTTTCCTGCCATTGGGCTACCATTTAAAAAAATACCCGCTTCCCTTCCCACCACCCCATTTTCCTTTGGCCAGTGAAAACCAAGGTTCCATTTCCTTCTCTAGCACTTCCTAACCTGCACTGAAGATGGTTTTCCTCTTCTTAAGAATGAGGTAGTGAGTAGACAAGATTTGGAATATGATGAAAGAGCAGCGTGATTGTAGAAGTCTCAGAGGGGTCACTTATATTTGGCATCTAGAGATCTTTTATCCTGTATTTTCCACCAAAAACCAAGCAAAAGGTGATGGGTTAAAGTTGTGGGAGTAGAAATTACAATTAGATGTAAAATTGTGTCTATGAACTATTGGAATAGTTACAGGGATGCTTTGGAAACTCCTTTCTTGGCATCTAAAAAGATCATCTGTGCCAGGCATGGTGGCTCACGCCTGTAATCCCAGCACTTTGGGAGGCCAAGGCAGGCAGATCGCCTGAGGTCAGGAGTTCAAGACCAGCCTGGCCAACATGGTGAAACTCCGTCTCTACTAAAAATACAAAAATTAGCTGGGCATGGTGGCGGGCATCTGTAATCCCACATACTCGGGAAGCTGAGGCAGGAGAATTGCTTAAACCTGGGAGGAGAAGGTTGCAGTGAGCTGAGATCCCACCCTTGCAGTCCAGCCTGGGCTACAAAAGTGAGACTTCATCTCAAAAGAAAGGAAAAAAAAAAAAAAAGATTGCCTGGAGACATTTTTGTACCTGATTGGATTAGCATTTTAGCAGGAAATGGTTTAGATGGAACTTTCAGATTTAATGATTTCTCTGCTTCCATCTCTGGCCCATCAGTGTCTATTTGGGAGGAAAGAGAAGGAGGAAAGAGAAGGCATTGGCAGGGGATGATCTGGGCATGAGGGCAAGGACTGGTTCAAATCCTCTTTTAATAGACATGCCCTTTGACTCCTTGTTCTTTGTGGAGATTGGGTGCTGCAGTAGGAAGAACATGGGCTTTGAATACATGAAGAACCATGTTCAAATTCCAGCTCTTCTTTTTACTGCCTATATGATCTTGAAAAAGTTATTTAACCTCTCCGAATCTTCAAAATTAAATAATACTTACCTCATTGGGTATATAGGGGTTAAATGAAATAGTGTATGAACCTTGCTTTCAGCCCAACACATTCTGGTGCTTTTTCATCCCTCTTTCCACGTAACCCTAACACTTGCACATAATTCTATACCTGGTGTGCCATTTGCCAGATATTTTGCTCTCCCACCAGCCTCTGCACATCTTCCCCAGTGCTTCTTAGCATTCAGGCCTAGAGCTCTGATTTATTAATTTGTGTTAGTCCCACAAAATGGCCATAACAGTATGTACTTTTTATAAGCATACTAATGTGAGGCAAGGTTGTGGTTTCTTTCCAGGCATTTTTACTTGCTGACAATTTTGGTTGTAAATCAAAAACAAAGGAGTTCTACCGGCCCACCCACCTCTCTGATCTGAAGTTCTTGATTCAGGGCTACATCATTCTGGGTGGAATTTCCTTCCAATCAAAATATGATGGCAAGTTTGTTTATAAAGATCTTTAAGAGAAGAAAAATCCATAACTTTTACCATTGGGACATTCTTGTTTTCCTCTCAATCTTTTTTTTTTTTTTTGAGATGGAGTCTTGCTCTGTCACCCAGGTTGGAGTGCAATTGTGCAATCTCGGCTCAGTGCAACCTCCGCCTCCCAGGTTTGAGTGATTCTCCTGCCTCAGCCACCTGAGTAGCTGGGATTATAGCTGCACACCACCACACCCAGCTAATTTTTGTATTTTTAGTAGAGATGGGGTTTCACCATGTTGGTCAGATTGGTCTTGAACTCCTGACCTTGTGATCCGCTAGCCTCGGCCTCCCAAAGTGCTGGGATTACAGGCATGAGCCACTGCGCCTGGCCCTCCCAACCTTTTAATGTGAAAAATATTAACCTATAGAAAAATTGTAAAATAATATAATTAATACCCATTAATCTTTCACCAAGATTGACCAGTTGCTAATATTTTGCCACATTTGTGTGCTCTCGCCTTCTCTCTCATTTATACATGTATGTATATATATACACACACATAAAACAGTCCCTATTAAAATTTTGCTAATTGTCCTATAATTTTTTTTTTTGAGACAGGGTCTCACTCTATTGCCCAGGCTGGAGTGCAGTGGCATGATCACAGCTCACTGCAGCCTCTACTTCCTGGGCTCTGGTGAACCTCTTGCCTCAGCCTCCCAAGTAACTGGGACTACAGGCACATGCCACCATGCCTGACTAAAAATTTTTTTTTTTGCACAGGCAGGGTTTCACCATCTTGCCTAGGCTGGTCTCAGACTCCTGGGCTCAAATGATCTGCCTGCCTTGGCCTCCCAAAGTGCTAGGATTACAGGTGTGAGCCACTGCGCCCGGCCGAATAATTTTTTTTTTAGTAAAATATTTCTCCCTAGCCCTGATCCAATTCAAGTTTATGCATTGCATTTTGTTATCATGTCTCTTTATTCTCTTTTCATCTGGAATCATACCTTAGCCTGTTGTTGATAATATTCACAGTTTTGAAGAGTACTGGTTAGTTCTTTTATAGAAAGTCACTTGTCTGAATTTGACTGATTGTTTCCATCATTAGATTCAGATTAGGCATTTCTGGTACCTTTGGATAAGAACATTTATTAAAGACAGTGCTAGCTGAGCACTGTGGCTCATACCTGTAATCCCAGCACTTTGGGAGGCCAAGGCAGATGGATCACCTGAGGTCAGGAGTTCAAGACCAGCCTGACCAACACGGAGAAACCCCGTCTCTACTAAAAATGCAAAAAAATCCCAGCTACTTGGGAGGCTGAGGCAGGAGAAACGCTTGAATCCAGGAGACAGAGGTTGTGGTGAGCCAAGGTCATGCCACCATTGCACTCCAGCCTGGGCAACAAGAGTGAAATTCCATTTCAAAAAAGAAAAAAAAAAAGACAGTGCCATGTAGACAGGGAACAGATTTTCCCCTCCCTGTTGTGTTCTTAGCACCTGGCACAGCAATGGGCATACAGTAGGTGCTTAATACTTATTGAATGAATGAATGAATGAATGACCTAAAACTTTCACTGACATTTAGGTCCATTATTTTTCTACCTGAAGAGAGAGAGAAGAGCAACCTTTGCCTGCACCCAGTCCCATTTTTATTATACATCTTTGGGCTGAAAAGGGTAACCCAAGTCTTCTTTAATGAGACCACAGAGAAGGGACTATGAGGGAGGGACCATGGCATGAGGGGAGCTGTGGAGTTTCTCTTTACCCTGAGCGGGTGGTGGTGGTGTTCACACTGCCTAGAGACAGAAGGCTGAACAAAGTGGTCCTCAGATGGAAGGAAAAATAGCACACAGAATCCTAGAGCACCTGGCCTGTTTTCTTGCTGAGAGAAATTCGTCATTTAGGTTTCCACATTTTACCATACTTCCCTCTCCTAGCCCCCATTTGAATCCTAAGAATGCCATAGTGAAAATTGATTTCTGGCCCTCCTCCTCTCCCAGAGGGGACAACTCCATAATTCTCTCTTTCTCCGCTCTCCGTCCCCCTGCCCTCACCACACACAAGTGTGTATTTTCTAACATTTATAAACGGTGGTTGGGCGGCCATTCTCTCCAGATTATTTATTGTTGAGAAAATCTATAACTCCTTGGACTTCTCATTTTGATGTAGAAGCTTTCATCCCTGTCGCCTGGGGGAAGTGAGGTTATGAGAGGTACTCTCTGCCTCTCAAAAATGTGTTTTCAGGCTTCCCTTTGGGGCCCTTTCTCTCCCTAGCTCTGATCATCTCAGACATCTCTGACAATCCTTGCTGAGGCATCCGGGGCTTGGGACTGAATTCATCTATTTAATTTTGCAAGGCTGGTGAGTGCCTGATTCACATTGCTCCTGCCCCTTTTCTGAGAGTCTACCTGCCCTTGTCTTTTCAGTCCTTAATTTCACCAGTTTCTGGGGAAAAATACCTTTCATCCCCGTATCAGCTCTTGGTTACCAAGAAAAATGGAGGATATAGTCCAAAATAGTGAATGAGACAAAGATTATTGGTTTTTAAAGTGATTGAATCCTGGCTAAAGATAATCCATAAAGTGAGCAACCTGGATGAAAGTAATCCATCATGTTAATCTCCCATGAGTGGGTACGTGGCATCTGGAGAGGGAGGCCGGGGCGAGAGGGCCTCAGCTTGTTTAGCTCTCACTTTGTTGTTAGAACCATGAGACGTCTGTGAGGAGCTCTGTAGAACCCATCTCTATGCTGTGTTTTCAAACTCTGGAGGAGGCCTATTCCACAGTTTGAGAACCAAACACTTAGTTCAAAGAACGTGAAAATCATCACTCAATATGCAAAACTGCACTTCATCTAGGGTTTCCATGATACCCAGTGTGAAGGTCAGAGTCCTCACAGTGACTATGGCCCTCCATGAATGATCTGGCCTCCTGATTTCTCTCTGACCTCATCCCCTATCACTCCTTCCTGTCTCACTCTGTGCCAGCCCCAGATAGTCAGGTGCCATTCCACACCCATCAGGATGGCTATTATTAAGAAACCAGAAAACAACAAGTGTTGACAAGAATGTGGAGAAATTGGAACCTTTGTGTACCGCTGGTTGGAAGGTAAAATGGTGCAGCCACCTTGGAAAATGATAAATTGGTGATTCCTAAAAAAAAACAAACAAACAAAAAAACAAACAAACTTAGAATTACCATATGTACCAGAAATTCCACCTCTGGGAATATGTTCAAAATAAATGAAAGCAGGGACTCAAATAGATATATGTACACCCACGTTCATAGTAACATTATTCACAATAGCCAAGAGGTGATGGAAGCAATTCACGTGTCTGTTGATAGACAAATGGATAAACAAATGTGGTATATACGTAGAGTGACGTATTAGTCACACTGAAAAAGGAAGAAAATTCTAATATGTGCTACAACATGGATACCCTTGAAGACATTATGCTAAAGAAAATAAGCCAGATGCAAAAAGACAAATATTGTATGGTTCTGCTTATATGAGGTACCCAGAATAGTCAAATTCATAGAGACAGAAAGTAAAATGGTGGTTTCTGAGGCATGGAAGGAGGAGGGAATGGGAGTAGGAGGGAATAGGAGTTTACTGGATACAAAGTTTTTGTTGGGGAAGATGGCAAAGGTCTGGAGGTGGGTGGTGATGATGGTTGACCCCCATGTGAATGTACTTAATGCCTCGTTTATTTATTTTTATTTTTTTAGAGACAAGGTCTTGCTTTGTCACCAGGCCGGAGTGTGGTGGCATGATCACAGCTCACTGCAGCTTTGATCTCCCAAGGTTTAGGTGATTCTCCCACCTCAGCCTCCTGAGTAGCTGCTTGCCACCACGTCTTGCTAATTTTTCTATTTTTTGTAGAGATGGGGTCTTGCCATGTTTGCCCAGGCTTGACCTCCCAAAATGCTAGGATTACAGGTCTTGAACTCCTGGGCTCAAAAGATCTGCCCGCGTTGGCCTCCCAAAATGCTGGGATTACAGGCCTGAGCCACCATGCCTGGCCTAATGCCACATTTAAAAACAGTTAAAAATGCGCTGGGCGTGGTGGCTCATACCTACAATCCCAGCACTTGGGAGGCCGAGGCATGTGGATCACAAGGTCAGGAGATTGAGACCATCCTGGCTAACACAGTGAAACCCCATCTCTCCTAAAAATACAAAAATTTAGCCAGACATGGTGGCACACGCCTGTAGTCCCAGCTACCTGGGAGGCTGAGGCAGAAGAGTCGCTTGAACCTGGGTGGAGGAGGTTGCAGTGAGCTGAGATCACATCACTGCACTCCAACCTGGGTGACAGAGTGAGACTCCATCTTAAAACAACAACAACAACAAACAACAAAACAAGAAAACAACAACAACAACAACAAAAAAACCCCAGTTAAAATGGTAAATTTTATGTTATGTACATTTTACCACAATAAACAATGGCCAGAGTCTTTATATTTGCACTTCTCAGAGATCTGCACCATTGCTTTTTCCTGCACCTGCTCCTGGCTGCTGGCGAAGTGTCATCTCAGCAAGGCCTTTTGGACCACTCATTTTAAAATCGCAATTCTCATCCTGAGCGCATCTTAACCTTTATTTGCTTTACTTTCTCTACAGCACAAACCACAATCTAACACAATATATATTCTCACTACTTGTTTATCGTTTGCTTCTTCTTGCTGGAATGTAAGTGACTTGAGTGGAGGGATTTTTTTTTTGTGTGTGTGTGTGTGTGTGTGTTTAATTGTTGTATCCCCAGTGCTAAGTAGGTTGGGACCAGTAAATATTTGTTAAATAAATGAATGACCATGACTAGACACAGACTTCTAGAGAAGGCACACCCAGAAAGAGGATATGAGAAGATTCTGTTTTTCGTTTAACCTTCACTAATTTCTTCTAGACCTTGGACATATAACTCAGACCCAGTGTTCATGATGGCTTTTGTACAGTTTACCTTTTCTTAGGTGTTTTGAACTGTTTCCAATTTAGAACTGTTGGTGAACTGCATATGCCACGGTTATTATTATTTAAAGCTGTCACCTTGAACACAAAGCCTCTACTCTTGTGTGTCTGACTGCCTCCAACTGTAGCTGCAGAGGTGCTTGCGTCAGGGCTTTGGGAACTCTGGGGAAGCTTAGATATCCAGAAAACTTTACTTTTTTTTTTAGATATTGGTTTGGTTGGCTCCAGAGT
The DNA here is from genome assembly GCF_030222135.1 of Aotus nancymaae. Taxonomy (NCBI): domain Eukaryota; kingdom Metazoa; phylum Chordata; class Mammalia; order Primates; family Aotidae; genus Aotus; species Aotus nancymaae. The sequence goes on from NW_026988428.1 coordinate 37,554,284, forward strand.
TTTCATTCTCTGGAATGTTTAAGGAGGAGCAAACATATAATTTGGGATCAGGAAAGGAGTTGTATTTACATGCAGAGACTGATATAATCTCTAGGAGATGTTGCATTTTAAAGTCCATTTCTTTGAAACTTTGAGACCTGAAATAATTATGTAGCAGCTCCGTAGCTTTTCTCTGGTGTATGTTTATCAAGCTTCTAGGAGAGCACCTTGTGTCCACGCTGTATGTGAAGCTGTGCAGCAGGAGCCATGAGGCCAAACTTCCGGATTGGCAGAATTGTTAGTACCCGAGCACGGGAACCAGTGACACTTACTTCCTTGGAAAAATGTTTTGGAAAGGAAAGGTCCTGAGTGAGGGCAGTGCCCTTCTTAGAGACAGAGGAATGAACACAATGACCTCCAGGATGAAGGAGAGTGGGTGGGGTTGGCTGGGAAAACAAGACAGCCTTCAATTTAGTGGGTGGATTGTTGGATTTGACATGAGTTCTTTTTGGCTACTTGGGATGGAACTTTTGTTCTGGAGTTTGGAAAGAGCTCAGAGAATGACAGAAACATAGGGAGGAGGAAGGAGCGAAGGAGGGAGCCGGGGGCATGATGGAATTCATACAAGCTGGCTTCGTGTTCTCTGGCCTTTCTCTGTATTTCTTTAAGCACCTCCTCTGGGCCAAGCACCGCCTTTGGGAGAGACTGTTTCCTAATTAAACTGAGATCCACAGACCCAGGGCCCTCATCAGGAAAAGTCCTTAGGAAATGCTCTTTAAATAGAAGATTGTGCGTGTTCTAGTCTCCTGTTCCCCCCTCTGTCTGGCCCTTTCTGTCTTTCAAAAAAAAAAAAATCCTACTTCTAGGAATCCTAAGACATAGTCGTTAATCAATAAATCTATGTATTTATTTTCTCTGTCCTAAAAGTGTCACTTTTGCTTGCTCAGTACAATTGAGTAGATCCTTGTCCTGGGTAGCAAGGGTTGGTGGTGGGAGCATGGAATTCAAGAAGGAGCAGGTACCAGGTACATAGATCCTGGCCCTGCCCTCTGGTAGCTTTTAGACTATAAAGGAATTTAAGGGACTTACCCAGGACACCATCAGACAGAAAGGGAAAACTAATTTCCACCGAGCATCAGGGCTAGCTGTCAGTGCTGATGGAATGGGGAAGAAGGTTGGAGATGGGGAAGTTAGTCAGGATGTCATAGGGAAGGCTTCTAGAAGTGAGGGGAAAGGTTGTAGAATAGGAATGAGAAGAGCTGGAGGGTCAAGACTGGATAGAAAGGAGTGAGGTGGGCACCCCTTGGCCAGGCCAGTAACTGACACAGGGCAAAGGCTTGCTACACGCAGGGTAAGTTAGGATGTGAGGAGCTGAGTTAGGAGTGAGGTGATAGGCTTGAGGATAGAGGTGGGCATGATTAGGAAGAATCTCTGACAGCTGGTTTGAAGAACCCAAACTGAATATAAACCATTAGAATAATTGCAGATGATTGCACAGGGAAAGATATTTCTGAGAATTGCATTAGAGGAAGATGTTTCTCTTTACTGTTAGACACTGGGCTGCAGTTAGGCTTTCTCAGGATTCCCAATCATGTGTTTGCTTTTTCTTCTGTCAGTCTGGTTGTTTATTTGTTTATTCTGCATGCTTCTGTTTGAGTCATGAGTTATGACTGTTTAATTCCCACGTTTTGTTCTTTAAGCTGCTCCCCTTGCATCTTCATAGTTTGTACATCCAGTTTTATCTTCAGCAAAAGTGGGAAGGGTCCAGGGACCACCCTGTGGGATAAAGTTGAGGGAGTCAGAAGTGTCCTCTGACAACATTATCTCATGCAATTCCTTTGTGGAAGCTCAACTGCAGGGAACTGAGTTAATCACCACGCCTCGTTCACGGCGCACCAGCATCATCGGTTCATGTAATGCCCCCTTTTGCTTCCTTCTATTTTTCCCTTTCACCCCTCACCTCTATTCTAATTTCCTTTCCTTCTGGAAGCCATCTGCTTTCATGTATTTAGTCAGTGCTCTTCCAATCCATACTCTGTGTGTTTATTTAGAGACATTCAGCCATTCACTAAATATGAAGTGCCTGCTGTGTGTTGGACAGAGTGCAGGTGCTGAGAAGTTGTAGGTGTTCACAGCAGTGAACAAACAATCAAAATCTGCACTTGGTCACTTACGTTCTAGAGGGGTGAGATGATCATGAACAAATAAACGAGAGGATACATTACTTAGTGATAAGTGCCATGGAAACAAAAAATCAGGGCAGGGGATAAGTTGTGTTGTGGGTGGTCAGGAGCAGATTGCTGCTTTCTACAGGGTGATGTAAGAAAGCCTTACTGAAAAGGTGCAGTGTGCCAAATGCACATAAAGGATCAGCCATGTGGACATCTAGGGTAGGATGTGTGGACAGCAAGTACAAAGGCCCTGAGGCAGGTTTTGCCTGGTGTGTTAGGAGGCTAGAAGGGTCAGTATAGGCCAATGGCCAGAGCAAAATGAGTGAGAAAAGAGAGAGAAACAGAAGCCTGAGAGGTAGCTGGGTCAGTGGCAAATCATGTAAGACCTTGTGGACCACTGTAAGCACAGATGTTGACTTATACTCTGAGTAAGGAGGGAAACCAGAGGAGGGCTCTGAGCAGAGGAATTACAGGATCTGATTTACATTTTTGAATAAATCTGTCTGTATCCTTAAAAAATGTAGCGTCATTTTGACTGCTTTTTAATGTACATAAATGACGTGGCGCTATATGCTTTATCTTGCTTCTACTTTTTCCTCTTAACATTCTTTCTGAGCTTTTTTGCTGTATGTAAATCTACTTCGTTATTTCTGAGTGCTGTGCTCACACAGTAGATTTTATTATATGTTCACCTAGTAATAGGTACTTGGGTTGCCTCTAACTTCTTATTACTACAAACACTGCTGTGATCAGTATGCTTATGTGGGCCTCTTTATGGACCCAGAGAGTTTTCCTGTGGTGTATACCTAGGAGTGGGATTGCCGGGTTAGAGAGTGTGTGCACATTTAATTCCATGTAGACTGCACCAGGATCTTGGCCCTCACCACAGTGTGTAATAGTTTGTATCTTCTCATTTAATTCTCATTTGACACTTTCCATTTTGTGGATAAGAAAACAGAGGCTTAGAGAGATTAAGCAAGTTATCCAAATTCATATAGTTAAGTAGAAGAGCTGTGGCTCAACTCCAGAAAATTACTCAATATTCTTTGCTCTTACTAGTGTGGTAGTACCCAGTACTGCCTCTTCCAGAAATAACGTGAAGCAAATATATTATTATTGCTGTTCTTGCTGTGTTCCTCTTTTAATCATTTCGTACCTTTAGGGCAGGCTGGACAGAAGACAGAATTCTTGAGGCTCAAGGAGCCACTAACGGGAGACTGTGGCCTCCCTCTCAATCTCTGTCAATTTTAGGAATTGGGGTGTTGAAGGAAATGTGTGCACAATCCCAACAGAGCTGTAGGGAAGGAGGGCAGCGTGACATAGAGTTCACCTGAGTTTTGGCGTCAGACAGTCTGTTCAAATCCTGGCTCAATCGTTTGTTCTCTGTGTGACTTTGCACAAGTTCTTATCTCAATCTCAATTTCCTGATATGTAAAATGAAGACATAGGACTTGTCTCTTAGAGTTTTTGTGAGGAAGCACAGGCAATCCTCAATATAGCGCCCATAGTAAATGTTCAGTAAATGTCAGTTGTTATTGTTTTTATTATAATAGTTGAGCCTTGCCCTTTTCAATGCCTGGTCTAATTAATTCAGTGAAGTCTGGGACGCTCCAAAGTGTTTACCTACTTTGGAGGCAGATGAACAAAGCAGGCCTGAGGGTATCTGATTAGAGTTCTCAGAGATTCAAGGTAAATTGTACGGAATAAAACAGTTTTCATTTTCTCATGCGGGCCAGCCAACTGGCTGAAGTTTCGGTGGGTGATTTTGAGGCTAGACATTTAAAAAGATGAATTCATTTTCAAAGTTGGAGGACTTTGGATCAGATTTTAATATTAAATAGGTAGATTGTATTAAGTACATGTTGTTTTGCTCAGTACTGAGCTAAGTACTTTCCAAGCGTTACTGCATTTGAGCTTCATAACAATCCTATGAAGTTCATTTACTCCCATTTTTCAGTTGTGGAAGCTAAAGCACATAGAGGGTAAAGAATCTGTCCAGAGACAAAATTAGCTGGGCATGGTGGCGGGCACCTTTAATCCCAGCTACTTGGGAGGCTGAGGCAGGAGAATCACTTGAACCCTGGAGGCAGAGGTTGCAGTGAGCTGAGACTGCGCTACTGCACTCCAGCCTGGGCGACAGAGTGAGACTCCATCTCAAATAAATAAATAAAATAAAAAATGAAAATAAAGTTAAGAATCTGTCTAGAGTCACGTAGCTATGAAATGTTTGAGCTGAGATTTGACCCCAGCAGTCTGTCTCCAGAGCTCTTACTCTTATCTACTAAGCTACACTGCCTTCTTGTGAAGGAAAGCTTTAGTCTCTTCCCTTTTATTTTGTTTTTTGAGACGGAGTTTTGCTCTTGTTGCCCAGACTGGAGTGCAATGGCACAATCTCGGCTCACCACAACCTCCGCCTCCTGCCTCAGCCTCCCAAGTAGCTGGAATTACAGGCATGCGCCACCACACCCAGCTAATTTTGTATTTTTAGTAGAGATGGGATTTCTCCATGTTGGTCAGGCTGGTCTTGAACTCCCAACCTCAGGTGATCCGCTCACCTCGGCCTCCCAAAGTGCTGGGATTACAGGCGTGAGCCACCGTTCCCGGCCGTCTCTTCCCTTTTAAATCTAGGACAGGTTCTTGTCATTTGGGATGGTTTAGAGCAGTCACAAGAAGTAAGGGGCTAGTTGTAAAAGAATCTCCAGAGGGTAAGGATATGAAGTTTGAAAATATTCCAGGTATCTTAATTATGTCCCCTCAAGTGACAACCTCTGGCTTGGGGGATGTCCTACAGAGAGCTGAGCATGATGCCTTCAGATAAGTAGGGATGCACTAACTGAGGGTGAGATGGTTCCCTGTAACCCAAGGCAGGCTGATATTTCTAAAACAAGTATCCACAATGGCAAACAATTCTTTATCACCTATGTGTGGCTTATACATGTCGTGAATTATCTGCGGTCAAGGTTTTATCACAGTTGGTTTTCCCTTCACACTTTTCATTTTGATTGCCTTCTACAAGGAATGTAACACCATTTATATATTTACCTGAGTCAGATTTATAAATGTTGCTTGGCTACAAAGTATGTATCTCAAAGTCAAGCAGATAGGAATTCTGGATTATCTGCTCTTTCAGGTTTTCTCTTCTCTGTTTGTACATTTGTTCAACAAATATTTATTAGCCTCTAACTCAGAGTCTAGTGGAGGAGACAGGCAGCTGAACTGGAATCTTGATAATTTATGCCAAATGGGGTAAGCACAGATGTTATGAGAGGATATAGGAAGGGCACCTAATTCAGAGAAAAAGCCAAGGGAGGCTTCCCGGGGAAGCAATTTCTAAACTGGGAATTGAAAAATAAGTAGGAATCAGCTGAGTGAAGGGGCTGAGGGGAGATTAGAGGCAGGGGAGCAGGGTGAGCCTGGAACTGCATGGGAAGAGGATGGTGCTAGAGGAATAAACAGAATGAATTTTTTTTTTTTTTTTTGGAGATGAAGTTTTGCTCTTGTTGCCCAGGCTGGAGTGCAGTGGCACAGTCTTGGCTCACTGCAACCTCCGCCTCCTGGGTTCAAGCAATTCTCCTGCCTCAGCCTCCTGAGTAGTTGGGATTACAGGTGTCTGCCACCATGCCCGGCTAATTTTTGTAGTTTTAGTAGAGACGTGGTTTCACCATGTTGGCCAGGCTGGTCTTGAACTCCTGACCTGGTGATCCACCTGCCTCAGCCTCCCAAAATGCTGGGATTACAGGCGTGAGCTATCGTGCCCAGCCCCAGAGTGAAATTATGAAGAAATTGGGAAGGGCTAGGCTAAGGAGTTTAGACTTTATTCTGAGGGCAGAGGGGAACCACAGAAGGGTTTTAAGTGGGGAAACAACTCAATCAGATTTGTAGTTTAGAAAGAGAGTCCACAAGTTAAAAATTGGCTATGTATCTATCCCCCTTACTTACAAGGAAATCATAATATTGGGACTGGTAATATTACGGCAAATAAAGGAGTCTATACGGATTTGTAGAGGGATGATTTGATCCAATAACCTGAGGATCCCTGTGGGTAATATGTAGAGAAGAGTTTTCAGTTTTAACTTGATCTTTCTGTTTTTAAAAACCTGTCAACATCTCCTGAAATTCCTGAAATTCTCTCAAAACCAAAGCCTGAATAGGGAGGAAGGTGTGGGCCTTGTGTCTTGGTTTTCTCTGTTCCCTGCTACTCATTTCCGGGGCATTGCTGTGAGCAGTTCATCCAAGCCCTGCGCCCCATGAGGAAGGGACCATCTGAATAGCAGCAGGAGAGTACGGGAAGGAGGAACCACACGCCGGGCTCGTTCATTAAGAAAATATATTTGGCGTATTCAGACAATGGTTTGAGAGAGTTAAAAATAACTCCTCGTGAAAAATTAATAGGGAGTTATAAGTGAGTGTTTTAATACAAGCTCCCAGAGCAGGGCAGATTCTCCAGGCGACTGGCGGCTGACATCACAGATGGTGCAGGGTGTTTATGGAGCACCGTGTGGCCAGTGAGCAGAGTCAGTCTGTAGAAGTGAGCTCACCTTCTCTCCCAGAACCCTAGGGAGAGAGGAGACAGAAGGAATTGTTTTTAGTTGTGAGTTAGTGAGTCAGGTGACTTATTTCTTCTCTCCCTACCCATCACGCTCTCCTAACTGTGGACATAAAAATTGCAGTGAATTTTGCCTGGTTGCTTTGGTTAAGGTTTATTGCATGTCGCAATTCATAAAAGTCTTTTCTGGCCCTTCTCCTTTCTTAGTAATAGAACCTTAGTTGGCTGCAGGATCCATCTCTCCAGTGTTTCCTTACCCAAGGACCCGTCCTCTCTCTCTTGCAGATAGTTATAAAGTCTCTGCCCCATTCTCCCTCTTCCTCTCTTTTCTCAGTGCCCCTGTGATTCTAGGGAAGTAAAATGAAGGATTGGACTGTACGTTCTTTGCCATCAGGACAGCTAAGTTAATAACGCAGAATGAGGAGAAAGGAGGCTAGCTGCGTTTTGGGGCTAAGGGTTTTAAGACTGGGGAGACCAATATTTGTATTTTAAACCCAGATGATATTTAAAAAATGGTTCTGTAATTGCAATGAGGCCCTCTAGGCCGTGAATTAATGTGTCATAACTCACGCCCAAGCACTGCGCAAACATCCCGTGTGTGAATTATTGCACAATAAATTCATGCCCTGTTGTGTCTTACAGCTTAATTAGTACATGAAGCTACATGAGTTAGACGAACCCAAATGGGATTATGTCATGTGGTGCGTAAAAAAGCAAAATGTTGGGAGGTATTTGGAGCTTTTTCTGGGGGGAAAGCAGGGTTGATTTTTCTATGACGTCCTTTAGTGTCAGTTTCTGTGATGTTTGGGCTGCAACAGGTGACATGTTCCCCGACACGTGACTTCTGAGCTTTGGCTGGTTGGTTAAATAATGGATTTAGTAAACATTTATTGTATACCATGGCCTAGGCATTACGAAATGATAGCACATGTAATGAAGTATGGCCCCTGCCCTTAAGGAGCTTATATTCTAATAGAAAAATTAAGGCATAGCCGCAACACAAAGTAGAAAGTGGTTAAGTGCCGTAAGTAACATACGAATAAATAAAGTGTCTTGGGAATTCAGAATGGAGGATGATCATTTTGGGTTGGCACAGTGGTGAGGGTTGACTGGTGAAATCAGAGACATTTTGTGGAGGAATGGCATTTGAGTTGGCTCTCTTAAAGGACAGATAGGATTTCACCTCCTGGCCAGGGTTGGTGGGGGATGCTGGGCTGGGCAGTGGATTCTAGGCAGAGGGAGTAACACTAGGGAAGGCACGGGAAAGTGAAGCAGTGTTCTGAGCACACCGAGCAGGCTGTGATGCTTGAGGCTTGGCTGTGCGAAGGGGAGACACGGACAGGAGGATTGGAGCCAGAGCTTTCCCGTGACAAAGCACTTGGGGTTGAAGCCCTCTAACCCCTGGGGTTGGTTCTTCTACTTGGTGATCTCTGTATTCTTGGACTTGAATGTTTCTCTACTATTATCTTCTTTGGTCTGCCCGCTCAGAGAAAATGCGCAGCTGAGGGCCAGGTGTGCTGGGTTCTAGTCTTGTTTCTGCTGCTAAATAGCGACATGACCTTGAGCAAACCACTCAAATCCCTTAGTGCTTTGCTTATCTTTAACACGAGAGGTGAGAATGGATGCTTTCTAAGGTTCCATGTAGTTAAAACAGTCTAGGATTTCCTCTGGCTCTTCCGCTCTCTTACTCCCTCAACTACGTCTTTCTGCTGCAAGTAGTCTGAACCCACATCCTGCCAGCTCTGCACTTAGACCCAGGAGTTGGTGAGAGCCTGGCTCTGAAAACAAAATCAACAACAAAAACCCAATTTCCCCCCTCCTATATTCGGTACCAATTGATAATCAAGACCTAGGAGACATGCGGATATTTAAACCATCAGCTTAAATCTGCAGCTGGGTTGGCTTGCTAATACTGCACCACCAAATTAGACAGGCTTACTCTGCTGAATGCCCACCTGCCTCCCACTACAGGCCTAGAGCCTACTTTTGTTAGATTTTTGCTGTGTATGAATAGGTCGGAATACATGTGTATTATGGGCGGGATGGCTCTGAAAACAAAAGCAACAACAACAAGAAGAACAAAAACAAAAAATCAGGTGGGGGAGTGGTGGCTCACGCCTGTAATCCCAACCCTTTGGGAGACTGAGGCAGGTGGATTGCTTGAGGTCAGGTGTTCGAGACCAGCCTGATCAACATGGCAAAAACCCATCTTTACTAAAAATACAAAAATTAACTGGGCGTAGCGGCGGGCGCCTGTAATCTCAGAGGCTTGGGAGGCTGAGACAGGAGAATTGCTTGAACCCGGGAGGCAGAGGTTGCAGTGAGCCGAGATCGTGCCACTGCACTCCAGCCTGGGCAACAGAGCGAGACTCTGTCTCAAAAAAAAAAAAAAATTGGAAGGGGATTGGGCTGGGTACTCTCAGTGCCATCTCTTCAACTCATTAATCAAAGAAGTCACAGAAAGTGAGAGAGTGGAGAGAGGCTAGGGATATCACTCTGTTCAGTGGTTCTCAAACTTTAGCACATGTCAGCATTACCTGGAAGACTGGTTAAAACAGAGATAGCTGGGCCTTACCACCAGCGTTTCAACTTCAGCAGGCCGGGGCGGGGCAGGAGAGGGGGGGCGAGGGTGTATGTGCCCAGAATTTGCATTTCTAACAAGTTCCCAAGTGATGCTGATGCTATTGGTCCAGGGACCACACTTTGAAAAATGAAGCTCCAGCTGAAGCCTCTCCACATATAAAGATGAAATGAGGGAAATGAAGACTCCCTTCTGACAGTGGCCTTCATTTGATAGCACACCTATATTAAAATAGCACAGTTTTCTGTGTGTCTTTATTTTCTTTATTTTTTCCCTAGATTGTAGCTCATAGATAAGGAGCATCTCTTGTTCACTCCTGCACAGCACCCACTAGATGCCAGGCATGTAATGAGCATCTTAATTTAATTGAGTCTTATACATTTCCTTGCTACGAAAGCTTCTCCTCCTTTTTAGACCAGCATTGTCTCACTCCTTTAAAACTATCTTCTGGGAGACTTCTTTGCCGAACAACCTTCCTCCCCATTTTTCTAGCATCTAGAACTGTACCCAGCTCCTGCTTCTAATTTTGCCTTTGTTTGCCTCTGCCTGAGTCCTGGTGACTATCCTGTCTGTTCCATCGTACTGGAATCTTATTCAGGGCAAGCACTAGGTTCTCTCCTTCCTTTAGACCTCCTCCCCCAACAGTAAGAACAGTGTCGTTCATTCAAAGAGCAACAAGGGATTATACAACCCTGGGGCAGGAGAATGCCTGGAACAACCTCCCTTGGGCCCTCTCCATCTATTCCCATGGAATTTGGGGAGGAGAAGGAGGTGGTGAAATTGATAGAGGGCCCAACCCACTCTACCTGGCTCCATGGAATCCCTGAAGACTAGACTGGCTCCAGCGTGGGCACAACAGGCATCTTTCCTGAAGCAGTCAGAGATTTATGCTTTGGCATAGAAGAAGGGTCAGAGTTTTCCTTCTGTGTTTATACACAGGACCTGCCCTGGGAAGGAAGAATGGAAGGCTACTCTCTTACTTGTGGGATTTCTGAAATATTCCCAGCAGAGAGTAGGTGACACCATGGTAATCTTCTAGAGGCAGAGTTACCCATATATGTGCACACTCTTTTAGGTGCTTTTTTTTTTTTTTGAGATGTGTGCAAAAATTTGTGAGAGCATCTAATATTCTTTGTGGTAAGCATTCACACCCAAAATGGAGAGAAAGACTGTGGCTAAAATAAGAGAAAGTAGTAAGGAGATAGGGATTGAAATGTCATTACTTTGGAAAGGGAAGGTGTGAGTAGAATGAGAAAGATATTTGTGAAGAGATGCTTCCTGAAAGAGGATGTCTATGGAGTAATTTTGGAAATTAAAGAGGGATAGGCAGATTGGAAAAGAAATGTGAAGTAATCTGAGGCTACATGGATCTTTGGAGTCATGAAAGAATGAGACTCTTGTGAGGATTGCATTTTTTCACATTTGAAGTGAAATTTATAAACCAGATTTGTATTGTGTATTGTGCCATGGAGGGATATTTCTGAAACAGGAAGGCCTGAGATATGGTTCCAATTACTATCTGGAGGATAAGCAGACAGATGGAATTGGATAGATGGACGCTTCCTGGGAGATACTTGTAGAAATTGCTATAGTCATTCAGATCCCTGCTTTTCGAAGTATAGTCCATGGGCCAAGTATCATGGGCATCACTTGGGAACTTGTTAGAAATGCAGAATCTTAGGCCCTAACTCAGACCTAATAAATTGGAACCTGAATTTTTAACACATTCCCCGAGTGATCTGCACGCTCTTTAAAGTCCGAGAGGCACAGGTCTAGATGATTGGTGAGAGGTGTCTGGCTTGGGGTGGGTACTGTGGAAAGGAATAGATAGGGGCTGAGGAACTTTGCAATTGGGAGTGCTAGTGGAGAGGCTCAGGCTGGAGAAACTGAATCTGGGGAGGAGGGGAGAGTGTGGGCCCTGGCTCACCTCCCTGTCTCCAGGCCTCCCACACCAGTCACCATGCCAGGCTTTGGCACTCGGCCCACTCTGGGAAAATGCCTGCTGTGCCCACGCTGGAGTCTGCCTGGTGCTCAGGGGCTCCCCTCAGGCAAGCATTGCATGGGTCGGGACTGCTGTCAGTTTTGCTTTCCCTACTTCATATGGATGGACTGAAAGGGACTGGGAGGTCATATCAGTCATGCCCCTGCCTCAGGGTTGTACTGTCCCTTAATCAAATGAGTGACAATTTGATGATACTAATTGAGGAGACTATGGGGGTGGAGGGATTGAAGTAGGAGTTCTGAACTATCTGTAATGGAAATTAAGATGTTTTTGTCTTTCAAAGGCTTAAAGGAGAGACCAGATGAATGGGTAAGGGTTATATCCTTGGAGGGGCCAAATTAATGCTTTTTAAAGGATCTTGTGATGGTATTTAATGGACTAATCACAAAATATACAAGACATAGAGTTCCAGAGACCTGAAGTCATAGTCAATGCAAAAAACTTATCAAGTGGCATTTGAGAACTTTTCTTAAGCTTTTGAAGAGTTTGTGTACTTTATCTGCAATAAGAATAAATAAAAAGGAAAGGTCAATATTGAAGGGACATGGATTGAAACTGAACATAAAGAATTTTCTGGAGTTAAAGGGAGGATTGAAGGGGCTGGGGAGGTTTTTCTGGCCATGCATGTGTGTTTCTCGGTTTGGTTTGGAGTGCCTAGGAAGGGCTCCTGCCCTGAAAGGGGGAAATGCATAAAATAAGCTCACAAAATCTTTTCTATCCCAAGGATTCTCTATTCAACTCCTTAAATGAAAGGCTATGTGGATATGTGGTGAATTTAAGGTGCTGGGGCATGGGGATGATGAATGGTAGAAGAAAACAGTAATTTCATCAGAGCTTTAAAACCCTTTCTAAAAATTTCAAAATAGGGCTAAAATTTAGGAGAATAATTCGCATTTTAGGGCTCAAATAACAGTTTTAAGTTTCCAGGTCCTTTCTCTCTCCATATATCTATCTTGTCTTACCAATGAGATTTCTAAAACTCTCAAGGAAAAAGAATATCTGTTTTACACACACACACACACACACACACACACACACATATATATATTTTGAGACAGGATCATGCTTTGTCACTCAGGTTGGAGTGCAGTGGTGAGATCATGACTCACTGCAGCCTCCACCTCCTGGGTGCAAGTGATCCTCCTGTCTCAGCCTCCCAAGTGGCTGGGACTACAGGTGTGGACCATCACCTGGCCAATTACAAAAATATTTTTTTTTGTAGAGTCAGGGTTTTGCCATGTTGCCCAGGCTGGTCTCAAACTCAAGATGGGCTCAAGGTGGGCTGGTCTCAAACTTGAAGTGGGCTCAAGGAATCCACCCGCTGGGGCCTCCCAAAGTGTTGGGATTACAGACATGAGCCACCATGCCTGGCTTACTCATATGTATATATATATATATATATATATATCCTTTGTAGATCTTCAGCATCTAATACAATGATGGTGATAATAGCTACCATTTGTTGAATACTGTCCCCTATACATTGTTATAAGTGCTTTGCATAATTATCTAATGTAATACAACAGTTCCATGAAGTAAGTGTTGTTACTCCCATTTTGAAACTAAGGCCCAGAGAGGTTAAATAATTTGTGCAAGGTAAGTAGTGAAGCTAGCATTTGCACAAAGTTTGAGCGAAACTTGTGCTGCTAACCCCTGAGCTATATTCTGCACAGAGTAGTGGCTTAGTAGGGGATAGATGATCATTGAAATTTCATGGTGTATTTAGAGATAATCAGAAACAGTGGATAATCCAAACTGAATAATAAAAAACCAATTTCTATTTGCTTTTTGGAATATAGTCAGAGCCACACTTAGTGCATGTAAGCTTATGCTCAGACATTCCCTCATTCACCTTCACTGTGCCCCACCCTGCAGTCAGTAGCTTGGGAACGGGGAGAGGCTGGGTGTAGAACAACTCATTGAAAGTCATGTGTGTATACATGCTATATGGATATGTGTTTGTATTGGACTGGAAATGGGCACTGAAGAGTAAGGTATACTTATCTCCATAGGTCTATAAACATGAATATATTTGTTAGACTTTTTGTGTATGTTGTATGTGTGTATGTACAAATCCTGAATGAGTTAAATCAGCTATAGGGAACTGGCTGCCTTCCACCCCTGGTCTTGGCTGATGTGTTTGTACCAAACCCTGATATTTATTTTTCATCACCTCTCAAGGGAACCTCAATGAGTTTTCTTTCTGGGAAGTTTATGGCTAAGATGCTGGGCTGCTCTGGGGCCCCTATAAATCTGCTATAATCAGAGGAGGTTTGCAGAGAAAGAGAAACAGCAGCCACAAGGCAATCCTCTCCTGTCCTTTACTTTCCAGCCTAAGACACAGCCGCCCTTGTAGGAGTACCAACCACATCTACCATCATTCTCCTAGAACCCCCTGATAGAAGGTGCTCAGAGAACTCATTTTATTTATTTCTTTGCTTTTAAGTGAGATTCTATACTTTGGTCAGAAAGAGGAGAATTAAAAAATGTACTAATACATCTAGAGTTGAGATTGTGAGAAACTGGTGGTTCTTTACACAGTGGTTCTGTGTTATTAAAAAAACAGAATGAAAATAAACTTTTGCTGAAGCAAGGGTGGTAAGAGGAGTTGAATGCCTCTACCTGCTTTGGTAGAAAACTTTAGGAAAAGATTGTGATGCTCCTGGAAGCAAGAAGCTGGATAACCTGAACACTATTAGGAGACAAACAATGTAGGAATTCCCCTCCATCTTTCAGTGCTGGTAGTTGGGAGATTTTTTTTATGAGGGATTTTTATGACAAACTTTACTTTACATTTGACATTTAACAGCATCTCCTGTCCAGGGCATGAGGAAATATAGATATTTATTGACATATGGTGTCAGAAGATCGAGGAAAATTGACTCTAGAGAAGGAAGCGGGAGGGGTTTCTCTTGTTCCCTAGGTATGCAAATTACCCAACTTAATTTGTGTAGCATATGCTTTTCTGTGCTTTGTGCTTTTCTCAGTAATGAGATTAAGAAATCATTTCATTGTTAATAAAGAACTCAGTGGGGGGAGAGGGAAGATGAGAGACATATAGAAGGAAGCACAATGGACGCCCTGTCCTGTTGGAACCTTGTACGCATCCATTAAATAACACTGGATGCCACAGAAGTGGGACAAATGGAAACTGACCTGGGACCCAGGTCCTGGTTCTTGTCACTCTTTTTTAAAACCTCAAGCTTCTTCCATTTTATCTTGAATTTCACTGTTTTTTGCATTTCTAGTAATAAAGAGCACGTTCGTATCAAATGATTCCCAAAGTCAAAGAATTCCTTCCCATTAGCTATGTCTTTCACCTGAAATTCCTTCCTCCCAATTTCTGACTACTGAAATCCTACACAATCATCATGGCTTAGCTTAGATGTTAGCTCCTGCCCAAGCCTTCCTGGGTAGCCCTAGCCAGAAGTAATTTCTTTCCTTTGAACTCCTATCCTCCTTTGACTGGTTGTCAGCTATAGTTGTGCATCTTCTGTTTCTCCCTGACTCAAGAATAAGCTTTCGGAGCAGAGGGACTGTGTCCTGTATATTTTTATATTCTCTACACAATATTTAACATAGAGCAAACAATTGTTAAATAAATTTAATGAGTGATATACAGTTGTAAACAAGAGGTCATGGGTAGGGATGTGGAAGTAAGGGCATTATGGATATTTGTTAAAGATATTATTGTGAATACATGATGATCTCACTCCAACTTGAACTCTAATATGTTGTCATAAAAAGGTTATTTACGTGAGTTTATAATAGCGTAAAATGTATATGATGGTGTGTTTTTCTTTTTAAGTGTATATTATTTTTATTTTAATTGTATATTATTTAAGCAATGTAAAAAATTGTTCATAGCAAAATCTGGAAATACACATCAAAATGCTAAGAAAAAAAGATACTATTGTTAAGATCTGGACATGCTACTTCCAGGTATATATCATATTATAGGGAAGTTTTTAATCTCTCTGGTAGGTTTATTCCATTATAACTGATTTAGTCATCACCCATTCTTTTTTTTAATTCACATATAGAGCTGTTTCTAGTGGGGAACAGGAAATAATCAAGAAAACAAGCAATTAAATGATTACAGATTATGATAAATACCAGAAGGACATAAACAGGTTCTTGCTATAGAGACTACCAGGGTATCTTCCTTCTTTAGATAAGGAGATTGTGAAAGGCTTTTCTTGTCACTGTAATATATTTACCCTACTATAATTGTGAGTTAATTCAATGTATACCTGAATAACAGTAATAATAAAATCAATAATTGAATAAGAATGACAGCCTTCCCACCAGGGGGCGTTGTTTCAACTCAGCCTTAGGTTTGGCTCCTACCTTGGGCCAGCCTTGCGCCTTCCCCTCTGCCTTGGGAAGAGAGCAGTCAGGGCCCTCCCCTTGCCTCAGGATGGACCCTGCCCCCTCTTCTCTAGCCTAGGAGCCAGCAAGCAAAACAGGTGTTAAGAGCTTTGATCTTGCAGGAGACTTGGAGACAGATCAAGGTAGAGGCCTCTGAAATAATGCCTGCGGATGTGAGAAGCTGGGGAAGAGATGGAGACAGAGGCAGACAAAGGGAGACACAAATTGCTGTCACAGAGACTCCCTTTTACCCTCCCATCTCAGTCTCAGTAGGTTCTGGACTCTGTACTTCTTGGGGGAGCGGGTCAGGGCCTTTAGGGTTTTGCAGAGGGAACAGATGTCCCCTGGGTGATTTTAGAGACCCTCTTGGTCATTCCTGGATCCTGATAGAAGGCTGAAGCAACCAGGGCTGTGAGAAGCACGTGGTCTGCCAATCCCCAGCAGCCTTTCACTGTCAGGGTCTTGCTTTGACCACGTTCCTGCCCTTCTCCTCCTGGTACAAGTTGGTGGCATGAGTTCACGTCTCTTGTAGCATACTGATCACTTTCCCAACCCCTGCTTCCTGTTGGGATAACACTCTTTGGTTGTTAGCTCAGGAATAATGGTTCCCCTTCTCACAAAGGACTTGGCCTCCTTGGTCATGCTGAGGAATACCTCAGACTGCTGAGAAAGTCTTCCTTTGGTTAATGCAAATTTCTCTAATTAAAGTTGTATCCTTTACCTCTCTTCAGCCTCCTCCCACCCCACTGGGACCAGCCTCTCTGCAAGCAACATCCTGAACGAGGATGGAGATTGTACTTCTGCTTCAAGATAAACCCTAACTCTTTGCTCCACAGACTTAGAAGACTCATATTGTTGGCTTTGTAGAGGTACTTAGAAGAGAAAGAACTGAAATCCCTACTAGCTGCTGAGGTTGTGCATAAGACAGACTTCTGATCATCAGAGATGGACTTTAGGCACTTTGGAATAGTGGAACTTCCATAGCCTTTCAAATCAAACCCCTAAATTCTTGTCGAAGCTGGAATACTTGCTGCCCCTAAAGTAGGAAGCATGCAAAAGTAGTTACACGCCTTCCTCCATCTGCACTTGGGCCAGAACCTGGGATTAGACACTGAAGTTGGCTTTAGGTCTGGTCAGGGACTTTATGCTGTGGGTGCAAAGTAAATGAGGTGGAAGAGAAAGTAACATTACTTGAAAGAGGAAAGGAAGAATGAAGCAAGAACATATATGGAGGCAGTGGAATAGTTAAGCTAACTTCTGAATCCAGGGAGCCCAGATTTAGATAGGGCACAGAGTTAATAATCTCTTAGATTATTATTATGTTACTATTTTAGTACTTAGCTGGAAGTCCTTTGGAGTCTGTCCCTCAGTGGGTGGCACTGTTATTGGTTCCCTTCTTAGGCAGATGGAATAGGGTCAGCACAGGCCAGTATGGATTCGGGTGCCAGGGTTGACATTAGTGCAGACAAATATGACAGATTTTCCCGAGGAACTATGTTTAAAAGACAGTAGGGGAGGAGGAAAGGATGGGAGTTAGAGGAAGAAAGAGGGTCCGATTATCCTCTCTGGGTTCCTTGAATGAGGGCATGAAATAGAGGATGAGATTTTAGTCAAAATCATGGTATCAACTACTTTACTCTCATGCTTTATCCTTTTTCAACCACTTTCCAAAAGACCAGATTGCTAATATTTCCCTAATCCTTTACTCCACATCACTTGAATTTATCTTGTCAAGTTACCCCTGAGCAGGCACTCCTATGGCCCACATCAGTCAGTGGAACGTCTTGAAGTCCCAAGTCTCCTCTGCAACAGGCTCTGCAACACAAGGCGACATCTGTATTGGGGATTTCTCTCTTAGACCCAAACTCATTTCCCTTTCCTGTGAAAAGCTGCCTGCCTATCTCCCCATTAGTCTCTCCTCTTCTTTTCTCCCCGCTCCTCACCAGGCCTATTTCTTTTTATAACCACTGAGCAGAGTTGGGGAGACTGTTCTGTACGTGTCATTCACTCTACTCCATTCTTCCCCTGCAATCCCACTCATCCCTGTCTCTAACCCTCCTAACTTCCTCCATCCATCACCTGGCCAGTCCTTCTCACTTGCTTTCTTTCTCATTTCCATTCCTTTTCTTCCCCACCCAACTTTTCTTCATCTATGATTCTAACCTTGAGGAGGTGACAAAGCACTCCTCAAGCTTATAAGTTATAGGGCAGCGTACGTGAGGGAGTGGGCTTTCGGCACAGCAGAAGTCATGATGGTTAGGCATCGGGAAGGACCAGCAGGAAGAACCTGTTAGACATTGACATGGGTGGCCTTAGTCCTATAGAGTCCCTATAAAGGGAACTCCTTAGTCCTATAGTGAAGAGAATGCCCTTAGTCCTATAGAGCAGCGTTTTCCTACCCATTCTTTCTTCTCAATTTCTTAATTCAGAGTTTGTTTTGTGGGCTTATAATGTAAGTGGTGATCCTTCAGGAGGTGGTAGGGGTCATGGTTATACCCTGGACTCTTGTTCTATCCCAGCCTCAGTGTAGGTTACCCTTCTTTGGACATGTTATTGCTTAGACATACCTCAGCCTTTGCCTTCATTTAGTTGATAATAGCTCAGTTTTGGAAGTGGGTGGCTACAGAAACATGGTGGCTACAGATTCTTTGGTGAGTGGGCTTCCTATTTTTATTTGTTTGTTTATCCTATTACGAGTAGGCCAGGGATAATAATGATGTTGATAATAACAGCAGAAACTATTTATTGAGCACTTAAAGTACATTAATACTGGGTACATACTCCATCTTATTTAATTCTATGAGGAGTCTGTGAAATAGGCAGCATTATTCCTGTTTTAAAGATGAGAGTCTCAAGTTCCTTGCTCATGAAATTATGCCTATATGACTCTAAAACCTTGCTCTTCACTACCACTGTGCTATATTGGACAACTACCTTTTGGAGATCTTTAGGTAAAAATAATTCTTCTTATCCTTAGTGCACCTGTTTGGTTTGAAGCAGCATCTGGAAAGTTTAAGAGGTATTGACTCTCAGCCCTGGAAAACTGGTAGATTTTGAAGAAGATGGTGGAACTGCTTCTTCTCAGTAATGGTAGGAGGATGGCTGAGAGACGCTTTTGACCAAAGACAGAAATGCTTTTTGGCTGTACCTAGAACAATGTGTGGCAGATGATAGGAACTGTGGGTTTAGTGAAGAGAATGCCCTTAGTCAGTTCAGAAATAGGGAACCTTGTAAGAGTCCAGAGTAATCTGCGATCGTCACCTAATCTCCTCTACACTTGCCTCTGAGGGATGGTGATTCTGGGGTTGTCTGGGGTTGTTGGCAGAAGAACGATCATCTGCTTTCTGGATTATTTGTGGCAGAGTTTGAATTCTAGACTAGTTTAACTCAACGACAGTCTCCCTGCCCAAACCAGTTCTTCCTGCTCTGGTAGCCCTACCATAGAACTTCTAATATTTATTTGACTTAAATGGAATTAATAAGGCAAGTTTTAAATAAAATATTACGTAGTACTTTCTAGAGTCTCTGCATCAATTGAGGGGACAGTCATGGATAAACCTAATTAATAATAAAAGAAACTTCTTTTTTTGAGATGGAGTCTTGCTCTATCACCAGGCTGGAGTGCAATGGCATGATCTCGGCTCACTGCAACCTCTGTCTCCCGGGTTCAAGCGATTTCCCTGCTCAGCCTCCTGAATAGCTGAGATTACAGGCACACACCACCATGCCTGGCTAACTTTTTGTATTTTAGTAGAGAGAGGGTTTCACCATGTTGGCCAGGCTGGTCTCGATCTCCTGACCGTTTGATCTGCCCACCTCGGCCTCCCAAAATGATGGGATTACAGGTGTGAGCCACCGTGACCAGCCTAATAATCAAATTTTAAAGTAACCAAAACACCATTTTAGTTTAGTATTGATCCTGAAACAGGACATATTTTGTGTTCTTAGAATTCACAAAATTTCAGATGGAGTAGTGAGGCTTCCCTGAGGAGGTTCAAATTGTCTCAGGGAGACAGACACTGTCTGGGTCTCCACTTGCCCCCTGTGCCCACCCTCTGAACAGGCTACCACAAATATCCTGCCTATGCAGACAGGACCTTTCTTTTTGTTAATCGAATTAAATCTTGTCATCATTTATTTTTAATGGTGGCATAAAGACAGAAGGGTGCCCGTGATGACCAGCTCAGGTCTAGGAATGTGAGATTATCAGACACTGGATTCTGCAGCCCTGCGCCTCAAGGGCTGGGGAAAAAGCTTTGCAGCTGGTGAAGGTGACAGAATCAAGCTGCTTTATAGACCTGAGAGAACTTAAGTGAGGGAGGATGTGGAAGGGGGGTAGGTTGGAATAAGCAGGCAGCTTGGGATGCTCCTTGGTACTGGTTCCTTGGCAACAGTTACTTAGCAACCCTCATTCACCTCTCTTGGCTGCGTTCTCCCGCCACCGCCTCCCCCCAATCTCCCTCCCTTAGCTGCTGCAAGGAGCTAGAGAGCTTGGAGTGAATGACAATTTGGAGAAACAGCCGCAGCCTGAAGATCTAAGAGGCTCTAAAGAAGATGGATAAGAAAATCGATGCATAATAAAAACTGCAGGCAAAGCCACCTTGACGGAGGGCGGGTGGCTCTCTCTTCCCACCCTCGTTAGTCTCTCCAGGCTCAAGGCCTCTACCTTGTCCCAGTGTCCTCTCTTTCTTTCCATCTACCTTTTTATGGTTTAGGGAGGGCTGTTTGCCTTTGGCGTGGTAAAGGAAGCAAGGACCATAGGGGAGAAGAAAACAAAGTCTATGCGGGATGTATGTAGGTGCTGGGGTAAGGCAGGGAAGCTTGCTAAGGAAGGGATTTTAAGAGAGATGCTTTGAATGGAAAGGGATTTAAACTGCACCATCAACTAACGCCCTTACTCAAAAGGAAAGCCTCAATAATGGAGGTGGGAAGGCACACGTGAAATGTGTGAAGTTACCCTCTTACTTACCCTCTGTAAGATATTAAAGAAAAGGGTATAAGCAACCCTTCTGGAAGGGCTGGGCTGGAGTATGGCCTGGATAAATGAGGTGCTGTATGTATAAGTACCTATGACAAGCACCTAGTAGGGATATTGTATGACTTTCTTTTCTTTCTCAGAAGCTAAGGCTAGAGGAAAAGACATTTTGGAGGTACCATGTTGGCCTGAGAAGTTGCAGACAAATTCTGTGACTATCATTGGTTCTGGCTCTTCATAGATTTCCATTCACAAAGTCAGGAAGTCCTTTATGATCTTAAATTTCATCCCATTTTGTTGAAATTAGACATTTGATCAATTAATCAACCCTTTGTTCCTTGGCATTTCATGAGCACTAGCTAGGTACCAGAAACTGGGAAATAGGTGCTAGGAGCCTCATATCTGTTTGTGATACAAGGTTTCAGTATTTTTTTTTTTTTTTAGACAGAGTTTTGCTCCTGTTGCCCAGGCTGTAGTGCAATGGCACGATCTCAGTTCACCACAACCTCCGCCTCCTGGGTTCAAGTGATTCTCCTGCCTCAGCTTTCTGATTACTGGGATTACAGGCATGTGCCACTATGCTGGGCTAATTTTGTATTTTTAATAGAGATGGGGTTTCTGCATGTTGGTCAGGCTGGTCTCGAACTCCCAACCTCAGGTGATCTACCTGCCTCGGCCTCCCAAAGTGCTGGGATTACAGGCGTGAGCCACCACACCCAGTCAGGGTTTCAGTATTATGCATGGAGAGTGGAATGAGATTCAGTAGGGAGTGGGATCCTCACGTGAGATTGCACATATGAGTGTGCTTTGAGAATTGTAAAAGATGATATCGTTGTAAGTGGTATTGATGAGGGGATTTATTTCAGGGTTTGAAGTCCTGCCCTCTAGGAGGGAGTAGAAGGGATTTTGGGGTGTGGGTGGGTAGAACTCTTTCCAGCCAGTCTAGTCCTGTTGGGAACATGCTCTGTTCTGGGGAGCGCTCGTGCTAGGATTGCAGTGCTGAGTGGTGAAGGACTGGGACTGAAGCAAAATCCTGCTGCTCCTGGCTCAGGCATATCTGCCGTGCTCCCCTTCTGCTTGTTTATGTTTCACTTTCTTTCAAAGAGGGGCTAGGGTCTTAGTAAGTCATCTGTTTCCTGTCATTCAAGGCATTCAAAAAGTGCCTTCATTTCCAGGATGCTTCCCTGGACTAGAGGAGAGCTGGTGACTTCCTTGGGCTGCCTATACCCGGACTTGGGATACACCCCATTCCCTACCCCTCTCCCACCTCAGATTTCAAACTCCGTCTTCCCCTTTCATTTTGCACACATCTTGGTCCTTATTCTCAATGACACTGACTTCTGTGGGATATTATAATTTCATATTTCAGCCTGTTATCTTTTGATTTTTTCTTTTTTGGGGTCATTTGTCCTTTATTATATCATTGTGACTATATTACGAGAACTTAAAGTGCAAAAGGCTATCTATGTAATTTCTCTGTATAGCACCCAGCCCAGAAGTATGTGCAGATGAACAATGAAGAAAAACTTAATGATGGTATCCTTGTGTCCTAGTGCCTCCTATATCAAATATACATCCCACATTCCCACCTTTGTGATCTTCCACCCATCACTGCCCACCTCCTCCTCCTCAGGTTGCCCACTCCGTTTTTTATAACTCTGTAACTTGGATTCTTTTTATGCTTGATTCTGAACATAAAACTCAAAATATTATTGAGGGGGAGGAGGAGCTCTTAGTTTAAGAAGGAGTCAGGCTACACAAGGCAGAGCCAGAGATGCAGACAAATAAAATTGTACATTGGAAACCAGATACTAAGAGTACCCAGTATAAAAGTGGGGTTGGAGTTGGCTTACTCAGGGAAGGCTTCCTGGAGGAGAAATTTGGCTTACTCAGGGAAGGCTTCCTGGAGGAGAATACCAAGCAGGCTTTGAAAGAAAGAAATAGACCTTTTGAAAGAAAGGAATGGATAGATTAAAAAAAACAAAAGATTGTGTCAGAGGTCTATGTCTTTGGAGGCAAAGAGAATAGAAGCAGATTTGCTTTGCTTGAAAGCAAAGAGTGAGCATCGTGGAATCACAGCATCAAGTTAAGCTCTGATACTGAAGCTGAGGAATAATGATTTGAAATTAGGGATAATTGTCAGCCACTGCTGGCCTCCCACAAGGGGATAAGTCAGGATGATGGTGAAAGCTAAGGTTGTTGAGTAGAGAATGGCTAGATGGAAACCAGAGGCTCTTTGAAGGCTGCTTCTGTTGTCTTAATTCTGACCAAAGACTTGGTCAGTGACCCGACTGGAATGTGGGGAGAATAGGGTGGTGAAGACCTGATGGGTGGGGAGGGGTGAAGAAACAGGGAACACGTTGTTGCCCTAGAGCTTGCATCACAGACTTCTCTTTGAACAAAACCCTCTGTTTTCCACCTGTGCTGACTCATCCCTCCCCTTTCCCCCTTCTCTACCAGAGGCGCTCTTGCAGCCCTAGTAGACACCTGTTGCCACTGCTGGTTGTGGGAGAGGATGACTCCACTGGCCAGAACTCCTGGGTTTTAACCCTTTGTGTTTCTGTTTTGTCTGTTGTTTTAGATCTTTACCTGGGTCCAAAGAAAAATGAAAAGAAAATTTAACACTTACTCTTCTGGGTTGTATGACCCTGGACTTATTTCAGACTTCATGGGGAGGTGCTAGACTTTCCTGGGCCTTCCTTGGCCACTATGTTGCTCAGGTCACTGTCCCCAAGCTTTTCCACAATATCTGTGAGGGGCTGAGAGAGATGGTGGTTAAGGTTGAGGAGGAGAATGGGCTTCTTGCTGGGATGTTGAGATCCTTAGACCTAATACCCTAGAAGGGTTAAGCATCTTCAGAAAACATAAATAAGATGATGCCAGGCCTAGGAATGGTGGGATGAGAAAATAATTTCTCCAGACTTGGAGTTCTAGGACTACTGGGATAAACTAGAGTGGGAAGCTTCTTAGAGAAAGGGAGTTGAGATCTAACAAATGTGATAAATAAAGCAGGCTAAATGCTGAGGGTTTCAAGAATAAAGATGGAGAGAAAGTCAGCAGTGATTGAGTAGGCTAGTGTTTCTCTCTCAGTTGTGTTCCTGTGGGCCTACACACGCTGAGGTAGGAAGGCTCCTGTGTTAGTCCTTTGTGTTGCTATAAAAGAACTTTAGAAAGAAAAGGAGTTTATTTGGCTCAAGCTACTGATACATTCAAGCTGTATAAGGAGCTCGATGGCAGCATCTGCTTCTGGTGAGGGCCTCAGCCTACTTCCACTCACGGTAGAAAGTGAAGTGGAGCTGGTTTGCGCAGAGATCACATGGCAAGAAAGGAAGCAAGAGAGAGGGGAGGGAAGTGCCAGGCTCTTTTTAACAGCCAGCTCTTGTGGGAACTAATAGGAATGAGCTCATTTACCACTCGTACTCAGAAGGACATGCATCCATTAATAAGGGATCCACCACTATGACCCAAACACCTCCCATTAGGTGCCACTCCGACACTGGGGATCAGATTTCAACATGAGGTTTGGGGAAGTAAACATGGAAGCTGTAGCAGCCCCCAAAGCAGGTTGTCCCACCCAACCTGCCTCACTAGAATCAAACTGAAATGAAGGAAGTGAATATGTATTGAGCATTTACTAGGTTCTAGGCACTAGTCTATTCTTTCCATATGTTTTCTCATTAAGTTAAATTCTCATTAAAAAACCCATATATGACCAGGTGTGGTGGCTCACGCCTGTAATCCCAGCACTTCGGGAGGCCGAGGCGGGCGGATTACCTGAGGTCAGGAGTTCAAGACCAGCCGGGCCAACATGGTGAAACCCTGTCTCTACTAAAAATACAAAAACTAGCTGGGCATGATGGCAGGCACCTGTAGTCCCAGCTACTCAGGAGGCTGAGGCAGGAGAATTGCTCGAACCTGGGAGGTGGAGGTTGCAGTGAGCCAAGATCGTGCCATTGCACTCCAGCCTGGGTGACAGAGCGAGATTCCATTTCAAAAAACAAAAACCAAAAACCAAAAAACACTTCCCCCCCAAAAAAACCCATATACTAAGCACAGAATTTAAGGTCTCAGCTAGTAGCTAGTGGAGCAGGAAGGCAAACTCACTTTTTCTGACGTCAGAATCATTGCTTTTTCCATGACACTGTACTGCATGTCTATTTCAGAAATGCCCTTCTTCAGTTGGCCACTATGGTGTCTTCAATCATATTACATGCATAATCATATGTGTAAGGCACTACATTAAATGCCATAGGTACAAAGAAAGGCAGTCCGTATTCTCCAGATGCTTGAAATCATTTGGGGACACACACACACTCACACACACACACACACACACACACACACACAGTATTTTTAAGTATGGCATTGGAAAACTATAGGTCAAGGCAATGAGACAATGCTCTGTGTGTGGTAACCACAATTAGGTGCTATTGGAACTCTGGGAAGGGAGGGAGAATTGTGATGGAATGGCTAGAGGAAGCTTCATGGAAGTGGTAGGATTTTAAGGGAAAATTTGAGAATAGATAGAACATTCTAAATTAATGAAGCAAGAAAGCAAACTGTATTCTACAGATGCTAAACAGAGCTTTCTCTAAACTTTTTGAGGTCCAGCATGATATATATTCACATTTGATTTCTTAACATACCAAATATATATAGTAGCTAGATGTTGAATGTGTATTTGTGCAATGAATGAAACCATGAATGACCCATTTATCTGGCACAGAGGGTTCATGTAAGGGCATTTTGAAAGAGATACAAATAGGACTGCAAGCTCTAGAAGAGGGGCTGAAAAGACATGTAAAAACTGCTTAAATAAGATCTTTCTTGAGGCAGTAGGCAGATAACTTAGAAAAGAGATGAGAGGAAGGGAGAGCTGTTAGGATGCTAATATCGAAGCTTAGATGATAAATGCTAAAAGACTAAACTAGGATCATGGCATGCAAATAGAAATGAATGGATGGAAGTACCAACATTGTGAGAATGTGATGAACAGAACTTGGTTACTAATGGACTTTGGTGAGATAGTGATGGGGAAGATGGGAGAAAAGGGAAAATAAAGAGGAGTCAAAGATGATGGTAGAATTTCTCAGCTTTGATTATTAGTAGAATAGTGTTATTGGTAACAGAAAAAGAGGATGTTAGAAGAAGAACCTTTTTTTTTTTTTTTTGGAGACAGAGTCTTGCTCTTGTTACCCAGGCTGGAGTGCAGTGGTGTGATCTCGGCTCACTATAGCCTCCACTTCCTGGGTTCAAGTGATTCTCTTGTTTCAACCTCATGAGTAGCTGGGATTACAGGTGCCCGCCACCACACCCAGCTAATTTTTGTATTTTTAGTAGAGACAGGGTTTCACCATGTTGGCCAGGGTAGTCTCGAACTCCTGATCTTGTGATCTGCCTGCCTTGGCCTCCCAAAATTCTGGGATTACAGGCGTGACCCACCGCACCTGGCCCAAGAGCCTGGTTTTGAAGGGAGTGTAAATTACATTTTAGATTAAGTTGGTTTATGGTGCTGCTGGAGCCCGCATTCATCATACACTGGAACGGGGAGACTAGAGGGAATGTGGCCAGCTCTGGAAGAACAGATTCAGAATTCACCTACATAGAAGTAATGATTGAAGCCATGAAATGCATGAGATAATTGAGGGAGAACAGTGTGGAGAGGGAAAACTGGAGAGTTGAAGATAACTTTGGTAAGGCGAGAGTATGCAATAGGGCCACTTTTACATTTCTGGTGTTGTTACCAGCTCTTTATTGTCTTGTTCTTGAAAGACAAGATTAAAGAATTCTCTAGAAACATTAACGGATCTTATTCTCAGTCCTCTGTAAGTCTTGTTTTCTCCACAGAAGTCCAGATCTTGACCAGAACAGTAATAGGCTGGACTTACATGAAAAAAATTTAGTTCATCTGGCTGGAACAGATGGAGGCTATCTTAGGCACATGTTTGTCTTCTCAATTTTAAGCTCTCTACAGAAGAAGCAAAGGCTTGGGCAGTTCTGCACAGGATAGCTTAAAGTGCTCATGCTTCAGTGCAAATCTGTTTTGCACACTTATGAAAGACTAAGAACTTCAGTCTGGGAAGTGGGTGGGTGGGGTGGACAGTGATTTGCTCCTGAGCCCCAGACGCTTCACCTGACTTGTTCACAACTCCCCACCCTTTTTACGTTTCATCCAGAGATCTCAAAGCTCTAAACAAGCCTTGATCCTCCCTGACCCCCTGAGTCATCCTCCATTTCCATTTTCCCAGATGGGAGTGGGCAGTGGAATACCATGTTTTGGGATGGGTGCTTGATGGGTGGGAAGGGGAGATGGGGGGGCAGCCATAGGGATCCAGGGGCCCCTTCTCAATCACGGGGTGGGGCGAGGGGCAGGCATCAAGGTGGTTCTAGGTAGTTAGGTTTCAGCTTGTCCTTTTGAGGTTGTTTTATGACTGAAGAGACTCGGATAAAGAGTCCGAGCTGCAGAAATTGAGGAACAAACAAAGCCGTAAAAGACGCCGATAAAATTTCTCCCAGCGCAGAATGGTCTTTGGAGCCTCCCTCAAGAATCTTAGAGTAATCTGGGAAGGCTAATTAAGTCTCACAGCCCCCACTGGGCACTGGGGCAGGACGAGGGAAAGGAGAAGAGAGCACAGAGAGAGATTTCCCTTTTCCCTCTCTTTTCTCAAGGGGGCACAGGTGTTCAAACATTCAATATGGAGATTGAATTAAGACTTGGTGAGAGGGGGTGAGAATGGGAATGAATGATTGGAAATATCAATATTTTAAAAGACTCCTTTTAATAAGGGAGAGGTTGAGAAAATGCAGAACGATAGGGGATGAGGAGCCTGATTTGGAGAACATTAAGAATGGGGAGTGCCTGGGTGGGAATTCGAGGCTCTGTGCATGTGGTAGGTCTGCACAGAGGTGGCATGAAGAATGGGTCTAGATGGGGATGAAGGCAGCTGGATTCAGAGCATGGCAGTCTGAGACTGAGGGGGGTTCTGAACTGGAGGCTTTCGAAGCTAAAGGACGCACATTAATGACCAATAAATAGGACAGGAGTTCTGTCTGGGAAGAACTATGTGACAATAGGGAGAAGGCATCAGAGGGATGGTGAGACGGGGCGGTGGTGGGGTCTGTGTGAATGAAGAAGAGATATGATGATCTGGGAGGGAAGCTCAGCCCTAGGGGAGTGGTTCCAAAGCCAGGGGTCAGCCTATTTTCTCCAAACTAGCTATTTTTTCTGTTCTTTGTTCCAAATGAATTGGTGGATTGGCCACAAAGAGCAATCTTATGAGCTTATATGACTTAGAGGTGGGAGGGAAGGAGTTGATGGGGAGTGTGCATGAGGGGAAGCCATAGAGATTGCCAGTTTCCATGGTGATAGCTGAAATCTTCATTTCTATTTCCTGATCTCTGCAGCATGTCAGAAGACGCTGTAAGGGAGAAATGCTACCTTTTCATCTCCTCTAAAGAATCATGATCTGAGGTGGGTTGAGGAGGTTGGCGAGGGTGTGGGTTTTTAGCAGGGTAGTGTCTCTAGCTTCCAAGGTTAATTGAGCGACCTCCTCCAGTATCTCTAGGATCCTTAGGTACATGCAAGAAGTTTGTGGATACAGAGTGGCAGCAGGAACCAGAGACACTTCTTATCAGTGGGGTGGGCTGAAGCTTCAGGAAGCACCTTTACAGCAGTGCCATCCTAATTAGAGTATAGACGGATGGGCCTCTCTGAAACCGGAGACTAAGTTTGGGTCTCTGTGGTCCAGTAAACTTCCTTGAAATTCCCCCTGGAGCAATAGGAACCTATTTCCTACATGCTAAATTTCTCCAGCTCTTCAAGGAGTCTCAACACAGTGTGCCTGCTATTGGGCACTGGGGACTGAATCAGGAAGGAGAGGTTGATAATGGTGGGTAAGTAAGAAAGGCCAATGAAAAAGATATTATCAAACGTGCCAGTGTCAGACCTATAGGACTTGGATATTGTAAAAATCCAAGTTAGAATTAGCTGTCCAATTCTATCCACTTTCTCTGTGAGGGCCAGAAAGCTTGAGTGACTCACCAAAAAACACACAGCACATCCAGGATTCAAACTTGCTTCCTGTCCGAGAGTACCCTGACTTTTGCCCCAGTTATACCTGTTTTGTAATTGGCTCCGACTTGAGGTGGGTACCCAGATGCCCAGCAGAGTGAGATCATGTCTTAGGCACAGTAGCTCCTATGTGCTCCCCAAATTCCTTCCACCTGCTCAACTTGTCTAGTGACTTCAGAGTGAAGCAGCTGCCAAAGCTGGCTCCTCCATCCTTGGAGAATAGGCTATAAGATGTTTGCTGAGTAAATACCTGTCTCCTGCTTGTCTGTCCTGTGCATAGTTCTTCTCGGCCATCATGTCCTTAGCACCGGACTTAGCCCCTGGCTTAAGGATCCCGGAGAAGGGACTGCCACCAACAGGAGGCACCAACTGCTGCAGCCATAAGGGAATGTTTCTTGCCCAGACATTCCCCTACACCCTTCTGTTTTTCTTTGTGACCTCCCTCCATTCTGTTTTCACTGGTGTCCTGGCAGTCCCTAATTCTCTTGCTCCTGTGTCCTGCCAATGCCTGCCTTTTTTTCTCCTCCTGTTTACTGTAGCTCCTGTGTCATTCCTGGGTCCCTTTAGCTCTCATCTCCTTCCCCTAGTTTCTTCTCAGCCTTTGCTCACCCCCTCTTCAGCCTTTCCTACCTTCCTTTTCTCTTTTCTCCCTTCCCCATTCCTTCATCACATATTTATTGAGTACTTGTTTAGCGTCAGGCCCTCTGGTTAGCTTTGAGGCTGTAACAATGAACCGCCGCAGACTCCGAGCTCTCTGTGGAAGCTTAGGATCTAGCAGGGGAGACACGCAAGGACTAGGGCAATTCGGATGCGATGTGACAAGTGAAGCCCCCTGGCCTTCTTTTTCCAAAGCCCTCTTTCAGCTATGGCGAGTGGGATTGACTCACATTCTCTTAGTAGGGAATTCCAGTGTTTGACAATTCCTACAGATGGCAAGTTCTTCTCAGTGCCTAGCCTTAGTTACTCCTGAAATCAAGGTCATTCCCTGCTTTAATTTACTCTACTATACTTTTTATTTTTAAAATGAGTATCATAATAATGCCCACTTTCCTCATATCCTGGGGTGTTTGTGAAGATGGGTTGAAATGATAGGTGTCAAAGTCCTCTGAAATCTTTGTGAATCTTAGATAGAATTCCCTCTAAACTTCTCGTTGGGAATGGAGGAGAGCTTTTTCTCCTACAAGTCAAACACCTCAAAAGATAATTTTAAATAACTCTGAATTGCTTCAAACTTTAGTCTCTTTTCTATTTACTTATTATTTATAGAAGACAATTCTTTGATCTTTATAGCCAATGAGATCCATGCCCCTTTTAAGCAATTTTCTTGAAGAAAACAAATGCCTCTTATTGCAGTATTCGAGATTGAGGAAGGACTTCAGAAAGGAGCCCTTAACCACTTAGGTATGAACACATAAGTCAGGGGACAAATCCCCCCATCACAACGCGGCTCCTTTGCATTATTATTGGAGTTAAGGGATTTGCCGTGATGATCCGGAAGGAGCCTGAGGATTACATGGGAGAGCGATAGTGATGCTTGATCCTAGATGATGTATTTCCAAGAGGGATGAAGAGTCTGACTAGGTTGCCTGAGTCAGAAAATATCATCAAGCTCTTCTCCTGTTAATGACTTAAAAGCAGCAGACTCGATTCACTCCATTACCTTCCGAGGGAGGAGGCACAGAGCAGGGGCAGAGAAGCTGCTCAGGGGCAGAGAACTCTTCTGGATTCCAGGGTAGGAAGGCCAGTCTCTTCCCAGCTCACTGGAGTCCTTGTTCTGGGCCAACTTTGATGGATGGGT
The DNA here is from genome assembly GCF_030222135.1 of Aotus nancymaae. NCBI lineage: Eukaryota > Metazoa > Chordata > Mammalia > Primates > Aotidae > Aotus > Aotus nancymaae. The sequence goes on from NW_026988428.1 coordinate 37,584,778, forward strand.
GGCAATGGGTTAACAGTCTGTTGCTTCTCCATTCGATGGATCCCCATAATGGGTTTCAGGACAATGGCCTGACTTTCCAGGGTTTCCTTTCTCTTCTGCCTGCCTCCAGACTGACCCAAGCAAATGCTTCTGGATTGCTTCAAGTTGTCCAGCTTGAGGCTTCCTCCTTTACTTTAGGGAAATCCCATTTCTTCACAGCCTGGGCCTGGTAGAAACTTTTATATATTGTGCTGGTATCCTGTTGTTTTTTGCTCCTTCTCTCTAAAGAGAAAGGATATACTTTCTCTTTTTTCCTGCTCTTTCTTTTTTCCTGTGTCTCCCATGCCTCCTTCTTTAGGCAGAGCTGCTACTTTGCTGCCTTGGCCTCTAGGGTAGCCACTCTTCTCTTCTTGGGAATGTTTCCAACTTGGATGGCCGGTAGGTTGTTTTCACAGTTTGTTGTCATTTTCTACCAGTTCAGCTCATCCCTCTTCTCCCTAATGTACTTGTGGAGCCAGAAAGCAGCAGCATGTTCCCAAGGACTCTGAGCCCAGGCATTTTAAGAGCCTACCTTCCCTCATTCCAGTTCTTTCATCTGCAGGCTGCAGTGAGCAGACGCATGCATGGTAGCTGCAGAGTGGCTCCAAATGACTCAAGATGAACAGATCGAGCTCAAAGGCACAACAGAAACTCATTTGTAATGGAGTTGTTTTTCTTTCAAATCCTTAAGAACATAAGCAACCTATCTTATGACAGAAGAGTGAAGGGGGAGGGGAGGGATTGAGTCAGAGTTTATTTTCATTTCAGGAGGCCCGTCTTTCAGCATGTTCTCAGCCTAGGGTGGGCTTGGATTTTAGTCATGTTTAGATAGCAATGCCTATGCCTTCACTATGATTTTAAATTGTGGTAAAATATACATAGCATAGGATGTACCATTTTAACTATTTTTAGGTATGCAGTTTGGTGACATTAAATACATTCACACTGTTACACAACCCTCAACACCATCTATCTCCAGAGTTTTCTCATCTTCCCAAACAGAAACTTCATATCCATTAAATATGAGTTCCCCATACCGCCTTCCTCCTAGCCCATGAGTATGGGCTTCCACTATGATTTGACTTGGCTTCTTAAAGCACCATTCTGACCACAGAGTCTCTCTTTCTTTCTTTCTTCTTTCTTTTTTCTTTCTTCCTTTCTTTCCTTTCTTCCTTTCTTTCTTCTTTCTTTTTGATGGAGTCTCGCTCTGTCACCCAGCCTGGAGTGCAGTGGCACAATCTTGGCTCACTGCAGCCTCTACCTCCTGGGTTCAAGCAATTCTCCTGCCTCAGCCTCTTGAGCAGCTGGGACTACAGGCATGCGCCACCATGCCTGGCTAATTTTTGTATTTTTTTTTTCTTTTTTTCTCTTTCCTCCAGTTTCATGCTGGATAATTTTTATATTTTTAGTAGAGATGGGGTTTCATCATGTTGGCCAGGATGGTCTTGATCTCCTGACTTCATGATCTGCCCACCTTGGCCTCCCCAAGTGCTGCAATTACAGGCATGAACCACCGTGCCTGGCCTTCATCTTCTTTTAAATCTCAGCTCCTCGGACTGAATTTTAAGACCTTCTCTATTGGCACCTGCAGACTCATTCCAGTGAGTTTCTGTCACTTCTTGGCTCAGAGTCCCTCTCTGAGAGGCAATTCTGGGTCCTAGTCCTCAGGCAAGTGACCTCTTCCCTGCCTGATCCTGTGTGTATCGCCCCTCCCCATTCTTCCCTTCAGTCCAGTTTGGCCCTTACTTTAGACTCCTGCTTTAGAACATCCTGATGTTCTAATATGCCCCACCCACTTCCCAACTTCTATCTAGTATTCTGCCTGGTTGCTCTTATCCTGTTCTTGCTTCTTTGCCTGTGTTTTATTGCCCTCTCAGACTGGAGACAACCTTAAGGCATGAACTTCTTGCTGAAATCTGTGCTAGGATTAGTGTATCTATTCTATGTCCTTGCTACTCAGAATGTGGTCTGGGGTCTAGTGGCATTGGCATCACTCAGGAGCTTGTTAGAAATGCATCTCAGGCTCCACCCCTGACCTATTGAATAAGAATCTGCATTTTAACAAGATCTCCAGATTATTGGCATGCACATTAAAGTTTGAGAAGCACTGCTGAAGGATGGGTGATAAATAATTTATATTGCAGGTGTGCATAACTAGAAATTACCTAGGTAATACCTCTAGACTACATTCAAACTGTATGGATATTTTTGAGGAAGGGAAGAAGGATATTTTGTGTCCTTCAAACTTATGAGTCTCTAACAGAATTGCCTAGAAAGCCAGGAGCTGACTCTCCAAAGCTGAGAGGGTACAGGAGTCAGTGTTCTCAAGGGGGAGGCAGGAGGCTTACATAATGAAAAGTCCCCAGCTGTCTGTCTCATAGTTAGGCAGACAGGGGCAAAATTTTCTAAAGTTCACTTTGAGGTTGGCTGATAGTATTTCCCCAGAATTAAACACTTGTCCCCAAGCACACATTTGTCACCAAAGTCCTGGGGGAAGGAAGCAGGGCTCCAGGTCTCAAAATAACCTTCTGGTTTCTGTCTTCATGTCTGGGGCTGATTCATATTTTGTAGGAGGTTTGATTGTAGCTGGGAATGGCTGAGGAGCTGGTATAATTCTCTCCTCCTTCCTCATCCCACTGAGAGGGAGTGAGGAGGTGCATGAAGAGTGGAGACAGGGTGTGGGAGTTAAACCTGTTCTTCACATAGCAATCGTCTCATCTCATTCTTTGCTCTCACTCCGAGAAGTTAAGTCCGAGGCTGGGAAAACTTGGAGCCAGTCTCTGAGTCTGCTTGGCTCATATCCAGCTTCCCTCTTTTTTTGTTCCTTTTCCCCTTGGGAACATCTTTCCTTCCTCTCCCACTTTGGGGTACAAGAGAGCTGTGATGTACTGGAGCAAAGGCTGTGAGGTGGGAGGGGCTTGGAATTCTTTAGGTTAGAGCCTTCCTCTTCTTGGTTATGTCCAGGAGAACATGCCGGGCTCCACTGCCTCATTGCTTTTTAGGGCATGAAGGGATTAGAAAGCAACTGGAGGGCAAAGTAGTTTGGGGTAAACTAGGGAGGAGGAGGCCTGTTAAGTGGAAAAATAATGTAAATAAGAGGTGTTTCCCAGAATCATGGGAAAAAATTACTCTGAGTCTTTCTTATGTTTTTCTGAGCCCCTGGGTGTCTGGGTTTTGCTCTGTTGGTGGAGGGATGTGTTTCTTGTTCTTCTCCTGGTGGAGGTTTCTAGAGCAGAGGCCTTCAGATATTATAGCTTGAGCAGAAGACCTCACGTGTGTCTTTTGTCATCTCCAAAAGTGTGTATCCTTCGAAGCAGTACCCTTTGAATTTTACCACATGCTATTATCTAATCCTTGAGTGTCATTGCATGACCAGAAGTGGCAGGATGAGGCACTGTGGCCTGGTGGTGAGGATGAGGAGAGGGGAGAGGACGCAGTTCAGGGCTTTCAGAATACATGTCCAGCATGTCAGTCATTCTGAGTAAATGCTAATACTCTTCACTGCTCTCTTCTCTTGGGGTGGCATGGAGTTGATCACTTCATCTATCATCATGTGATTTTACTCTTGTATTTTGTACCAGCTCTGAGACTTAACTCTTAGAACCATTGCTGTAGCATTTGGCTCAGTATTTCTGTTTTCTAAACAGTCAATTTTCCCCATGAGGCTGAGGGCTCCCCAAGGGCAAGGACAGCGCCTCCTTTCTCCATATCTCACTTCTTACTGATGTCAGTACAGACTGGCTGATGAAGAGAGAATTTAAGAAAACACCACCTTTCTGGTTCAAAAAGTATCTAAGATATGGACTCATTTGCATATAGTTCCTTTACAAGGGAAGGAATTGGCATTTAAAAAAAAAACTCCTCAATTTCTAGGTCAGTTTGTGTTGGTTCAGCTGAGCAAAACTTCTGACACGGCTGTAGCTTTGATCTATAGTCTGTCTTGGGATTCTTCTAAGGAAGACTCAATGTTTTGGTCACTTGGAGGTAGAAAGATACTGGTAATGACTGGGATATGGAGAAAACATGAAATCTTAGCCAAGAAAAGCTATCTCAGGAATCTATAATGAGTGAATAAGTGTGTGTTATTTCTTTTCCAACAGGCTGCATAATTTTTATGACCAATTATTCCATTTGTAATGACGCTGAGATAACAGAGATCCCATCTCATGCTCCATGGCACACGCCAGGCACTCATGGGAACTAGACGACACTATCCTTTATACAAGAATTGGATGGGCAGAGTGTTTCCACCAAGATTTAGTTCTAGCAGGAGAGACAGACATAAGTGCTAAGAAAAAAATTTGTCAACAGCAAAGGTTATAAGGAACCGGAAGGGGCATGTGGAAAAGATTGAAGCTTTAAAATGAAGGAGAGATTTATTAGGGATAGATAAAAGACCTGTCTTCTAGCCTGAGAATTTTGTGGTCCAGTGTTGCTTTTGATGATGTTATTTACATGTAGCAAATGATTAGGTGTCTTTGGTTGTGAGATAGTGTCGTCCCAAGCCACAAGGAACCAGCCTTTTCCCACAAAGATTTTGAGAGCTCAGTTGGAAAGGATTGGCTTTGGGAGGTTTAGAAAAAGACTAGGTCCAGATTGTGGAGCATGATGCTCTTCCGGGGACCAGTGGTCCTCTTTTCCCTCATGCCCAACTTTGGAGTCAGGAGAGTGCTTATGATCTCAACAGATCTGGTAATTAGTTCATAATGTCCGAATACAGGCAAGCTAAGGGTTACATCTAGTTGTTCCCACTGATTGGTCTCAAACATTTACCTGCTCCTGCCTCCACAGTTTTCTCCAGGAACTGCCCCATCTATTTGCCTTTTTACCATTTTTCTCTCTGGCATTTGTTATCCATTAATTGATAAGGGTGGGATATTTGAATCCAGGCAGGCCTGGGTTTGCATCCCAGCTCTGTCACTTAGTATCATATCACTTAGACTCTTTGATCTTGGTTTCCCATCTGTAAAATGGGAATAAAACCCACTGCTCAGATTAGTTGTAAGGGTTAAATAAGAGAATGTTTAAGTGAGGGCTTGGCACTTAGCATGTGCTTATAATAAAAGGTAGTTGACAATTTTCTTTAGAATTCCCTTTCTCTGCTTCTTGGCTACTTTTCATTAGAGTAGAGAGAATCAGGGAGAGAAAGAGTGATGCCCAAATAGATGAACGTAATAGAGTGATTTTAAGGAAAATGGAAGGATAACAAGAGAGACAGATACCATGGAGACAGATACACAAACATGGTTATAGTTAGAGGAACAGAGAGTTAAAACCAGGCAGAAGAAAGATTAGCTAAAAGATACAAAGATGGACAAAGGAGAGAGGAGCAGTGAGAGGTAAGTGAAGGAATGAAGAGGCGGAAAGTCAAATGGAAAGGCAGAGACATGAGTTGAGAGCCAGACAAAGACTGCCAGAGGACAGAAATGAAGAGTTAATTTGTGGAACTTGGTTTAAAACCCCCGGAATAAGAGCTGTCCTGCCTTCTTGCCCCTTGTTATTGTGTGACTTGAGTTCTAAGTCTCTGGTCCCCTCAACCTGGTTCCTCCCTGCTTATCCCACTCCCAACCCACTTATACAGATCTGCCTCTACCCTGAAGCTTGAGCGGCCCTGCCCCCCTTCTCTTCTACACTCTTCCTCCCACACCATCTTAGTTACCTAAGTCTGTAGGGATTTTTCATTTCAAAAAAACTGTTTGGAGTACAAAAGCGTCATGGTGTCAGCCAGTCAGTGCAATAACCAGGTGTAGTTTTACAGTCGCTCCCCCCAACTGTAACTGCACTTTCATATATCTCTGGCTGCGACAGGCAATTTTCTTTCAAAGATTGTTTTTTCTGGAGCCTGTGATTTCTACTCTCGCCTCCAACCTCTGGGATATTAAAACGGGGTCAGTGGCTCTTGGCAGGCTGACCGATTTGTGGTCACTCCCCAGCTCCTCTGTTCACCCTCCCTGTTGCCATCTCCAATCTTGTCATCCCTCTGCCTCTGCACCCCATCTAGTCAGGTTGGAGGAAACAGCTCTGGTGGTTAAAGCTCTCTAGAGAGATGTCTCAGCCTTCTGGGAGGTTACTGTCCTCCACACTGAGAGGTTTTGTCATGTGTCTAGCCTTAAGAGTTGAGGTTAAATGGGGTGGGGAAGGGGATCCAGGAGTGCATTCACCTTCTAAGCCTTTCCCCTGTTCTTCTCCCCAACCGTGCCCTGCCCCGCCCCATTGTGTTCTGGATAGAGCTATCAGTTCCATTCAATGAGAATATTGTAGCTTTTCTTTCTTTCTTCTTTCTTTTTTTGTAGAGACAAAGTCTGGCTCTGTCATCCAGGCTGGAGAGCATGGCAGGATCATAGCTCAATGCAGCCTCAAACTCCTGGGCTCACGCTGTCCTCCTGCCTCAACCTCTCAAGTAGCTGGAATTGCAAGCATGTACCATTGCTCTGGGCTTATTATTATTATTATTTTTAGGGATGGGGTCTTGCTCTGTTGCTCAGGCTGGTCTCAAATTCCTGGCCTCCAGTGATCCTCCTGCCTCAGCCTCCCAAAGTGTTGGAATTACAGGCATGAGACACTGTACCCCCTCAGTAGCTTATTTTCTAAGAGAAACATTTTGAAGAACTAGGGGAATAGATGTAGGGTTTCACATTAGGGAGCTTTTCTTTGCTAGAAACTGAGAGTGAGATGAGGTGGGAAGCTAGGACCGTCTGTTTTTCTGGGGAATTTGGAGAATAGGAGAAATTCCCATATAGGTGAAGGGCTGAGTTAGTGGAGATCTGGCACATGGGGAAGGGATGTGGCAATGTTTTGATCCCTGCCTCCCTGAAGAGAGATTGTGATTCTGCTCTTGCTGCTAAAAGCCGTCTTGTCTCACCAAAAGCAGTCTCCTCCATTTCTTGCTGGTGTGGTATTTGCTGGCCAGCAAAATGCCTTCTTTCTCACACCCAGGCAGGTTTTTTTTTTTTTTTTTTTTTTTTTTTTTTTTTCCCATTGGAAGAAAGACGTGTATCTGCCTTTGGGGTTGTCCATTTGGGGATTTTTCTATTCCCTTCCTTGGCCCATGTCCTGATGCAAAATACTTCCTGTGGTCTAACTCTTGTTCCTCTTGCTTTACTAACAGATTGAATCCTCTTAAAAAACAACATGATACAGCACACTCCCCCTCCTCACTCATATCATCCCTTGTTTTTATTAAATAAAAGTAAGTGGAGCTATAAGATGTGACTGGCCTGGATCCCAGCTTCATAAAACAAAACTAACACCCTCTTTATCAAGGGGCTGAGGCATCCAGAGAAGATTTCTTAGGCCATTTTGCTGTCACGTAAATGGGAATCAATATTCAATAAGCCCTTGATGCACTACACTAGCAGTTCACTTAATACTGGCTTCCAGTACAGTAAGTGGCGTTGATATAGGGAGGGCTTGTTTGTAAAATAACACTGCAGCCTTCGCCTCCTGGATATTGGATCTGACTTCTCCTAAGCAAGAAGATTCAAAACTGTGAGGAAGCAGGAGAGTCATTTTACCAACCCCATTGCCGCAGGACAGATTCACCTATAATCTGGCTTGCACAGGAGAACAGATTCTGGGCTTGTATTAAAACCAATCAGTCTAAGAGATCCCGGAGGTTAATAGGCCCACATTCCTATCAGGAAGATTTCCACTGTGTCTGCCCTGATTGCCTCCTTCTTCAATAAATGAGTCAAATTGAAAACAGATTTAAGGATGGAATTGATTCCACTACTACTAACGTTATGAGGATAGACCCTCCTGTGTCCTGAAAGCTGCAGTGGCTGGAAATAATACCTAATTTCTCTCAGCCCCTGTGTTAGCTATCGGGAAGGACTGCTGGCTGCCTGGCCCCCTGGTGGATGGTGGCAGGTCCGGGTCTCTCCATGAATAGTCATTGTGAGAATCTGATAGGAAATGGGCTTTTTCAACATGGTCGATTATTTCTTTTCCATTCTGTGACATCTTTGCTGGGGATTTGTAACCTTAAGCTTGCTTTTCCTCCACAGCTCTAAGCAAGCATGTGTTAAGGAAAAGCAATGAGATGTCTGCCTAAATATAACAGGTGAATATTGTACCAAAGCTCCGTATAATACGTTTCAGAACCAAGTTGATTTTAGCCATTCTTTTTCAGACCCAGCGTTCACAGAGTTTAGGAATTAACCATTTGGGGAGGAAGTAGGAATGTACAGAGAGATTTATTCTGCATTACGGTTGTGACAATTTCTTATCCCATTTTAAGGAGTTTGATGGTTGGGAGGAAGCTGAGGGTAGAGGACTTTTTAGCACTACTGTTTGGGGATGTGCTGGAGCAGGTCAGTCCTACACTTTCTAGTGACTCTAACTGTCCCTCCAGGAGAGGTGTCCTTACTTAAGTGTCCCAGAGCCACTTTATTTATTTTTATTAAATTAATTAATTAATTAATGAGATGGAGTCTTGCTCTGTCACCCAGGCTGGAGAGCAGAGGCATGACCTTGGCTCACTGCAACCTTCACCTCCCGAGTTCAAGTGATCCTCCTGCTTCAGCCTCATGAGTAACTGGAATTACAGGTGTGCGCCACCAAGGCTGGCTAAGTTTTTATATTTTTAGTAGAGATAGGCTTTTACCATGTTAGCCAGCCTGGTCTTGAACTCCTGACCTCTGGCGATCCGCCCACCTTGGCCTCTCAAAGTGTTGGGATTACAGGCACGAGCCACTGCAGCCAGCCTCCTAGAGCCACTTTAGATGAAAGCTTTCAGTCCATCCTGTCACAGATAGGTTTAGTGAGCCTGAAGCAAGAAGATGGTATTTGGCCTCTCTGCTTGGGCATGGATTACAGGGGAGATCAGCCCGCAGTATTTGCCCATGTTAAGTCATTTTTGTAGGGTGAACCCTCCAAAGATATTGAGTAATGGGTACATGTTTTTTGTTCTGTTTTGTTTCAGACAGGATCTTGCTCTGTTGCCCAGGCTGGGGTTCAGTGGGATGATCTCCACTCACTGTAGCCTCTTCTTCCTGGGCTCAAGTGATTCTCCCACCTCAGCCTCCTGAATAGCTGGGACTACAGGCATGTGCCACCATGCCTAGCTAATTTTTGTATTTTTTGTAGAGTGTTTTGCTATGTGGGTAGGCTTGCTAATTTTTTTGTATTTTTAGTAGAGATAGGGTTTCATCATGTTGTCTAAGCTGGCCTCGAACTCCTGGCCTCAAGCAATCCTCCTGCCTCGGCCTTCTGAAGTGCTGGGATTACAGGCATGAGCCACCATGCCCAGCCTTAGGATGTTTCTTGTCTTCAGAATTCTTCATGTAGCCCAGCCTGGTAGCCTTGAGAAGAGTGCAGCAAGGATACTGAAGAGGGCTGAGTTCAGAGGGGGCTGAGGGGCTTGATAACCTAGCTTGGGGTTCCTGGGTTCCCAAATGAAGGAGAATGTTAGTTGGTAGTCTCTTCTTCCAAATAAGAGAAAAAGAGATAAGTTAAAGCTGGAGGTGCTGAAGTTAAGCTTAGCAAAGGACTTCTTCTTTATTTTTCTTTATTTTTGAGACAGGGTCTGGCTCTGTCTGGGGTGCAGTGGTGTGATCATAGCTCACTGCTGCTTTTTTCTTTCTTTCTTTGAGACAGTCTTACTCTGTCATCCAGGCTGGGGTACAGTGGTGTGATCATAGCTCACTGTAACTTTTTTTTTCTTTTTTTGAGACAGAGTCTTCCTCTGTCACCCAGGCTGGGATATAGTAGTATGATCATAGCTCACTGCAGCCTCTATCTCCTGGCTCAAGTGAGTCTCCTACCTTAGCCTCCCAAGTAGTGGGACTACAGGTGTGTGCCACCACAGTCAGCTAAATTTTTCATTTTTTTGTAGAGGCAGGTCTTACTATACTCCCAAGACTGGTCTCAAACTCCTGGGCTCGAGCAATCCTCCTGCCTTGGCCTCCCAAAGTGATTGGATTACAGAGCTGAGCCACTGTGCATGCCTAGCAAAGGACTTCTTGACAGTTGGCACACAACCAACTCATTTAGTTTGGAGTCTACTCTGTCTTCCTCCTGGGCCTTGTTTTCTGCTGTTCCATGTTGGGGCAAGGGCCAAGTGTGGTTCTGGCATCTCTCACTTCATCAATTTTCAGGCTGACCTGGCTGATCAGATGGGAGTCTCTATTTTCCTCTCCCTTTCATGGTATATTCTTCTTCAAGCTACATACTTAAAAAAAACAATAGAGAAACACTTTTCTTTGGTTAGATACAAGGTTCTGTCCTTCTTGCTAAACTGTCAAACAAGCTCCCTGTGTTAGTGAGGTCTGTACATAGGATGAGGCCAGAACAAGAAGCTGGATGACAGAGCAGATTCCAGCGGCTGGAACTCCTAGGGGATAGTGAGCTCTCAAATTACTTTCCTAGGGAAAGAGGTCATGAGTGAGACTTAAAGCTCTCACCACTCTCTCCGATGGTTGGGCTTCTCCCATACATGGCCAAATGTTGTCTTGAAGAGTCCCGCCATGCCATACTCTGACCTTTTTCTTTTGCAGTCTGCTTTATACTGGGAATGAACCAGTTATAATAGAGCAGTAGCATCTCAACATAGGGTATTACTGATGACCAAGCCCCTCTTCCCCTCTGGCTAAACTCCCATTCAATCATTCGCTACCTCTGGCAGTTCATTTCTTGCCACAACTTGCGTTCTGGCATCATTGTTCCCCCCACGCAACAGCTGATGACATCTCTTGGCCTCCCCCATCCATTCAGTAATACCTCTCCCCCCAACCCGCCTCCTCTGCCTGCTGTCCCAGCCTGTAACCCTGATCTCATTTCCTCCTACCTCTCACACCATTTTGAGACCTCTTGCCTCAGCCTGTGCCTGGACTCCTTTCTTTGGTGCTCCCCTCATTCCTTTGTGGAGCCCACTATGCTCTGATCTAGGATTGCACCTGCACATTTGTACCTTCCCAAGACTCCAGGAACCAGAGGACTCCCCAGAGAAAAGGGTGACTCCTATCCCCAGGTTGCCCCCAGCTCCTCAGTGGGGTGGATTTCATGGCTGAGTTGTGTGTTGTTTGTCTGTCTCAGACTTTGCAGCCCCTGAGGCAATGGCTCTGTCTTTGCAGGCTCAGGAAAACCTTGGCAGCCAACAAATAATAAATAACACCCTGGTAACACCACCTGCAACTTGCTAATGAGTGTCTTTTCCCCTGCCTTCGCCGCCTCTTGGAGGCTGGGGGTGGGGACCCCCAATTTCTTGGAAAATGGATGCCTTCCCCTTGTTCATGTCTAGAAGAGTTGATGTTGGAGGTTGGTGGGTGAGGAGAGGCAGAGGGACACCAAGGTGACTTTTAGGAGTACACTAATCTTCCGGTTTTAGAGTTTTGGAGAGACAGTAATCTTCAAGAGTAGGGTTGTCCTGCTGGGGGGTCTTTGGGTTTCTTGAGGGCTCCTGGGGTTTGGTTTCCAGAGGCAAGCCAGGGAGCTATCACCCAACCCCATCTCTTCCCACAAACAATGTTTCTCTTAGTCATTGGTTGGTTTTCTAAATTTGCTACTCAAGGAGTCATCTTCTTCTAAGCTCACAGTTTAGGTCACTATAACTCTACTGTCTTCTTTTAGGTTTGAGGTATTAGCTAAGGTTAGTGTCTAAGATAGAGAGGAGAGATTGGTGCTTGGTGCAGTTTTCCTGAAGGCATCTGTGTTTGAAATTTCAGCAATTGCCAACAAGTGAATCTATGTTTTGTCTTTGGGTCATCCAAAGAGAGTGGAACAAGTATGCATTCTTGTTCACTTATGCATTTTCATAATGTTACCAAAAATGCCATTATTTTAAAGTATATCTTCTGATGCAGGCTTGACCCTATTCTAAAACACATATGTCATCTGGCAAAAGCCTTTTAGACTTTTGTTTCATTGTAGCAGCAAAAAGGAGTGAGTGGAGGATATGCTTCTCTGAGACAGTCTCTCTAGTGCCCCGTTGGAGTGGTCCATGGAGTTAGCCTGTGGTCGTTTTTCAAAGGCAGGAAAATGAAGACCAGCTCCTCCATACCTTGCCAAGAAGTGTCAGTCCTAAGGTTTGAATTTCCTAGAATCATCATCTTCCAATCCCCCTCTTGATTCAGGGAGTTTTTCCTCAGCTACTGTCCATCTCCTTTAAGAGGAGAGGCTTCCCCAATCTCTGCTTCTGTCTTCCAAAATTACCACCTCCCACCAAATTGCCCATTCCCTCACACTTCGCGCCAGTTCTTGGGGTGTAAACAGTCCTGTCTGGTGTTGGGGTAAATGAGCTCCGTGTTTGATTAACTCTACATGATCCTGCTTGTAGACGCTGAGGGAGGAGCTAGCCTCTTTTCCATCCCCCTGGAGTCAGAACCCAGATCTGGGCCAAGGAGGTTCATTTTCCCACGTGTAGGAAGCTGATGGGCCCCCATTCCCTGCAACATTTGGCTCCTTAGGTTCTCTGAGTCACCCCCTGACCCTGACCGTCTGCAGCAAGGGCTCAGACCCGTCGGGCCAACCTCACCCAAGAGGGCTTAATGAGCACCTGGCGGCTAAGTGCTTTGAGATCTTTCAGATGAAAAGGGCTGTCAGTGGTTCTGGGGTTATTATTGCCAGGGTAGTGGCGGCAGCAATTACTCTAGATGATCAGGACATCCAGCTCCCTTTGTCCTTGAAGGGAGTGCCTGGTTATTGGAGGAATGGCTAACTGCCTTGCCTTATCTGCCTTGGGTGCTGATGGAATCCTAGCAAGGTTCTTTTTACCGTTTGCCATCCTCCCTCTGCAGCTGGGCTGGTAACACTGCAGAAGCTCAATAAATTCTAAAATCCTCAGTCTCTAGGGGGTGAAGTGGTCTGAAGAGTGTAGAATGACAGAAACCAAAAGCCAGGGCTAGAGGATAGCCACCTTGTTTGTGTCTTCTGTGTCTACAATTGAAAGGAGAGAGGAGTGCTTGGTGCAGGAGAGCTTGAGAAAACCAGTTTTCTCAAGGCATGAGAATAAAAGGAAAGCAGTTCTAACCATAGCTGCTCAGAAATAATATTAAATTTGTAGAAGAGACAGGAAGCAAGAAAAACCAAGGAAGTGGTAGAGACGCCATCTCTGCAGAGTAGTAAATGAAGGGAGAGGATGAGCATTGCAGAGGCAGAAGGATCATCCAGGATAACCTTAAAGACTACGAGCTCCTGAGTGAACAAATCCGCAGGGGACAACCATGTTCCACTTTTCTACCTGAACGGGGTGAGGTTTATGTTCTGGGCTTTAGTCCCTAATAACAGTGGACGGTAGCGGTGTATTTTGAGGGGGTAACAATGGGCTGGCTGCTCCATTGCTCCTGCAAGCACTGGGGTGGGGTGGGTGGCAGGAGGACCACAGGCGGAAAGAACGGGGCCTCAAGTGCTTATTTCCCATCTTGTCCTTGTCCTGAGCACCTTTACTGTGGGAACGAACACCATTCCTTTGCCATCTCCACAAACACAATCGTCTTCCTTGGAAAGGAGGAAAAGTCACAGATTTTTGTTGAGAAGTCATTTTTGTCTTGTTCTCCTGGGAAGTTACGTTTACTTCCTGAAAAATCTTCTAACCCCATCTTGCTAAAGATGGGGCATCCAAGAGAGATGCTCTTTTGTGTTTAAAGCCTGAAATGAAGATGTCGCATACTCTAGCGTTAATATTCTTCCCTTAACCACACAGATTGTCCTCTTTTCCCTTGCTTTTAAAACCACAAATTTTGGCTGGACAAGGTGGCTTACACCTGTAATCCCAGAACTTTGGGAGGTTGAGGCAGGTGGATCACCTGAGATCGGGAGTTTGAGACCAGCCTGACCAACACGGTGAAACCCCATCTCTACTAAAAATACAAAATTAGCTGGGCATGGTGGTGCATGCCTGTAGTCCCAGCTACTAGGGAGGCTGAGGCAGGAGAATTGCTTGAATCTGGGAGGCGGAGGCTGCGGTGAGCAGAGATGAGATCCCACAATTTCACTCTAGCCTGGGCAACAAGAGCGAAACTCCGCCTCAAAAAAAGTAAAGAAACCCCACAAATTTGGACAGTGCCATCTTCACTCACATCTACACTGGGTCAGTTGTTACCCTCCCAGTCTCCAGGTCCCTGGGGTTTGGTCTATATCTCTGCATTGTTTGCTACCAAAAGTGCCGTTATTTAGATAATATATTTTACCCACTCTGAATTATGTGATATTTATTACCATTATTGGAGGTCTAGAAAGTGTTTTTAAAAAGTCACATGGCTTTGCAAAAAGGATATCAGTGAGAAAGTTGTGATTTATATGGAGAAGAGAAAGGTCAGGAACAGAGGAGGAAGAGAGAGGAAAACAGGGAGAAAATAAACTGCTGATCAATGAATTTAAAGTATTGCAAGCTCAAGAACAGGAGAATAGTGGCCTTTCTGGACGCCAGAGCAGAAACAACTGGGACTGTAGACATGGAGGATTAGGATTGGACTAAAGGAAGCAGTGTCTTACTGGGGAGTCAAATGAGGCTACTCTTGAAAAGGACTGGAATCTACTGTTCTTGGAAATGCTAGGCAAAGAAACAGTGAAAGTGTAGGGGGATCCAGGGCAGAGAGGACTGACTACAATAATCCCTTGCCACTCTCCTCCCTGGATGCTTCCTGCCCTCCCTTCTCTGTCAGGATTGTCCAATCCTGCTCTCTGAATCAGATTTGATGACTCAACACTGACCAATTAGGCGTTAACACATCTATCTCCTGGGCTATCTAGCCATCTTTATGGAGAACAGGATCTTAAATCTCTGCTCATCGGGACAGCCAGAGGCTTTGCCTAAATGGTGGAAAGAGCTGTAGACATTTTTCATAATTATAATGACTTTTTACAGGGAGAGCCATAACTCCTGCTCCATAACTCCGGGGCGAGAGAAGAGCCCATTGCGGATGCTGTGATGCGGGGAATGGAGCCATCTGATGGCTGTCTTCTTCAGGCAGTCTGTGCTTTCCTAATATGACAATTTCTGGGAGCAAAATTCACAAAGGAGGATATGATGGTTTCTATTCTAGGAGCCCTTCCATTGAGATAAGGCAGGCTGTAGTCTCCAGAGGCAGACAGTGAGTGACAAAAGGTCAAGGGATCAATGAGTAGTACATAGCCTGGCTAAGCTCTAAATATCTGTGTGTGGGGAAGGACATTTTAGTTATGGAAGGCTTCCTGGAGGAGGCAAATAAGGAGCTGAAAAGGAGAAGGTCATTTTTAGATAGAGGAAATGACTTTTTTTTTTTTTCTTTTTAGAGACGGGGTCTCACTCTGTCACTCAGGCTGAAGTGTAGTGACGTGATCATGGCTCACTGCAGCCTCCAGCTCCTGGGCTAAGGCAATGAAAATGGCCTTTGGGTAGAGGTAGGTGATTCTGAGATTTGGACCACCTTAGGAGCATAGATTTCATTATGGATCATCGAGCGTTTTGCCATTTTAGTTTTCTAGTTGATTAATTAGCTCATACTCCTGTCAGTCTCTCCTAATGATCCCCCACAGTACACCTCCAGCTTTTATAAGAACTTCATGACACCCTACAAATCAGGCCTGAGATCTCCTGTTTTACCACTGCTCTACTTGGTCCACCCCTGTTCAATAACTTTTTGGTTTATTTCCTCTTCCCCTATAAGGCTGAACATTGTTCCAAACTGCACTTCAGACCCTGATTTCAACTACTAAATCCTCCAACTACTAGATCCTCAAACTACTAGATTGTCTTTTTCTCATCCTTCCAGCAATGTACTCTTTCCTTATTATACCTAAGCAACTCCCATGGGCCAATAAGTGTGTAAAAATGTGAATGATCAGCAAACTCTGTTCATTTCCCAAGCCAAGGACCTCTGAGCCTTACCTTATCTGATGCCTTTCTTTGGCTAATGGTATACCATTAATGGTCTTCAACTTTCTTGTGTTAATCTTACTGATGTGTGTTTCTGTCCAGGAGTTCCTGACATCAGGGCCTGTGTTTGCACTTTTTGCTTCATTCCATACCTCTCACAGCATACTTTAGACCCAGAATTCATATTTTCCAAGGTGCTAGAGATGGACAATTACCTAGATAATTTGATCTGTGTAGATAACTTTTGTTTTTCTGAAGCATGTTTGAAGAGTTAAAATATACTTATTATTTTTTCTATAACACTCTTCTTTTATCTCTTGTTCTTCTTTCTTCTTCTCTTTCTCCTCTTCTTCCTCCTCCTCCTTCTTCTTTTTTGAGACAGGGTCTCACTCTATCACCCAGACTGGAGTGCAGTGGTGTGATCATAGCTCATGGCAACCTCGACTCCTGGGTTCAAGTGATCCTCCTACCTTAGCCTCCCAAGTAGCTGGAACTATGGGTGCACACCACAATACTTGGAATTTTTTTTTTTTTTTTTGAGACTGAATCTCACTGTGTTGCCTAGGCTGGAGTGCAATGGCGGGATATCAGCTCACTGCAAACTCCAACTCCCAGGTTCAAGTGATTCTCCTGCCTCAGCCTCCCGAGTAGCTGGGATTACAGGTGCACGCCACCACACCTGGCTAATTTTTGTATTTTTAGTAGAGATGGAGTTTTGCCATGTTGGCCAGGCTGGTCTCTAACTCCTGACCTCAGCTGATCTGCCTGCTTCAGCCTCCCAAAGTGCTGGAATTACAGCTGCGAGCCACTGAGCCTAGCCTCCTGGATAATTAAAAAAAATTTCTTTTTAGTAGAGACAAGGTCTTGCTGTGTTACCCAGGCTGGTGTCAAACTCCTTGGCTCAAGTGATCTTCCAGCTTCGGTCTCCCAAGTTCTGGGATTAGAGGCATAAGCCACTGCACTCAGCCTGTAATCCTCCTTGGTCAAGCAGACACAATGTTATGAGGATATGTATATCATAGAAATTGACCTTTGATATTGTTCTGAAAGTCTTTCCTTGTTCAAAACACCGAAAGGATGACTTATTGTGTTTTATTGATTTATTCAACAAAATTCCCTTGTTTTTTATTGCTACTATTCTGGAGAAGGGATGCAAAAATGAATAAGATGAGGTCTTTACCTTTTAGGTGCTTTCAGGTTGATGAGAAGATAAACAAGTAAACCAGAATTTACAATAGAGCATGAGAAGAGCTGTGACAGAGGAGTGCCTAGGGTACTGGGATGAGGCGGTAGACACCTAACTCTGGTGCAGGGAGGAGTCCGTTATGGGCCCAACCAGCAGCAGGGGAGAGTGGCTGTGGCAGCATCAGACTAAGGCTAGCCACTAGGAAGACCTTCTCAATTAGATTATGATTTCTCAATATATGCATTTGTGCACAGAAGGATCATTTGCTGAGTACCAACTATGTGCCAGTTACTATGCTGACTCACTCTTATTTAGAGTGGTGGACAGAAAAATTAAACATGAAAATACAATATGCTAAAGGCTGGGGCAGAAGCTGATACTACCTCAGTTAAAGCCAGTTAAAATGTTATGCTGCTCAGAATGTGGAAGAGGAAAAGGAGCGTTATTGCAATGGCTTACCCTCTTACTCCTTTCAAGTCTGTGAATAGGTTGTTTCAAATTCCACTGCGAAGTTTATTTATCATCTGGAATCCCAGTAGTTGAAGGATCCGGAATATATCAAACTTCCTAGGTCTCTGTCTGGACACCCTTCCTAGTTCAGGAAGCAATTAGTCTGAGAGAGACAGAAGTGAGAGTGTAGGAGCAGAATATATATCCTTTTAAAATAATTTAGTAACAACCCTAGGTAAGTGACCAATAATTTATAGAGTCTATTCTTTTTATAGAGATATTTCCTTGCTGCTTAACCAGGGAGCTTGCCGGGTTTAGAGGATTAATCTTTGACGTAGTAAATATGCTCAAGTTGTAATTCAGTCGCAGGGATAAAGGGAACTTAGACTTGTCTTGTATAAGGGAAAAAATATTAAATGGATTTGTTGAGGACCCGCTGTGGTAGTCCTTATTGTCTCTCGTACCTCAGCATTGCAAGGGACCTTATTAATCTTCTCATACAATGTCCTTATTTTACAGATGAGGAGACTGAGATTTATGGTACATGAGGTGGTGGCAAATCCAGGACTGGAACCTTTGTCTCTTGCCTCACACTTTTGATACTGCACTGTGCTACTGTGCATCACACACTCTAGCTTCACTTGCAAGGCTCCCCTTAACCGCCTTCCCCTCGGTTCTTTTCTGTCCCTTCCTGTTGTCTGCTTTAGGCAGACTGAGCTCCTCCCTGACCTCCTGTCCATGCCACATGTTTTCTGCCTCTGAAACCTCCTGTAAGCACTCCCCCTCCTCAGGCTAGGATGGCTTTACTTTTCTCTCCTTTCTGCTCTTTTCTTTTCCCTTTCTCTTCCCTTTCCTTTCCTTTTATTTTTTCTTTTCTGAGATGGATTCTCTCTCTGTTGCCAGTCTGGAATGCAATGGTGCGATCTTGGCTCATTGCAACCTCCGCCTCCTGGGTTCAAGTGATTCTTCTGCCTTAGCCTCCCAAGTAGCTGGGACTACAGGAATGCGCCACCACGCCCAGCTAACATTTTTAGCTGGTTCTCTATTTAGACAGGTTCTCTATTTTTTGTATGTTTAATAGAGACGAGGTGTCACCATATTGGCCAGGCTGGTCTCGAATTCCTGACCTGGTGATCCACCCCCCTCAGCCTCCCAAAGTGCTGGGATTATGAATGTGAGCCACCATGCCCAGCCCCTTCTGCTCCTTTCTTCCTCTCCAACCCAGTTCCATACTCCCTCTTGTAGGAAGCCTTCCCCAAATAACCCCTTCTTACTTGGAATATTTCTTGGCTCTGCAAGAAACATATATTTGTGTTCTGTCCATTTACTTAGATGAGGATCTTCTTAAGGTGAAGGCCCCCCAGAACACACAAAGGGAGCTTATACTGCTGCCTGACTAGAGCTAGATGTGGGATAGTCCGAGAAAGTTCAAATGACCTCTGTATTTGGGGATAGAAAAGAAGACTGTCTGGCTTAGGGGTAGTGAGAATGCTGATTCCATTTAGAGGCAGTGGGTACCTATTTGAAATTCCTTCTTTTTATTTCCAATCCTGGGATTCTGTAACCCTATGAACCTACTTGGATATGCCATTACCTTATCTTCATGCTATTACCAATTTTGTGGCCTGTATTAAATACTAAGACATCCGATAACTAGTAGATGGCAGATTGGTATGTCCTCTGCAGGTTATAAAGAAAAAAATGAGCTTGGTGGAGGGACCTTCCTATGTGGAATGCATTGTTAGGTGGAGCACCTGGCTGCCCAATGCATGACCTCAGTTGCTGCCTGGAGGCCTTTACTTCAGGGAAGGGAGGCCTTGAGAGCCATTTTGACCCAGGTTCAAGTTCTCTAGAATAAACAAGCCAATCTCTTGCTCCAAGCTCCAGTCAAAGAGGCTCCAGTGTGTTTATTGACTCTTGCATGTCTCTGCCCTGGAGAACAAACAAACAACTCAACCTGACTCATTCCCTCCACCAGCTATACTCAGGTCCATTGCTAGGTTTTACCAGAAAAATCCTTCAGGCCCTGTGGAAAATTAGAGAGCCAAAAGTTAGGGCTCTCTGGTCATATTCCTACTCTTTCTTCCCATAGAACGTTAATACTTCCCGGAGGTGCAGAAGATTAGCAAAGACTTCCAATTCACTTGGCTTGGGCTCTCTCCACTGCTTGAGGCAAATCAGCTTGCTTCACTGATTCATTCATTTGACAAATATTTATTGAACACCTGCTCTATGTGAGGCTCTCCTCTCTTAGGATGGGGGCTTACTGATTTTTGCTATGGAGAATGCTGATGCTTTCATCTTTCTGTTTTTTGAGGCAGAGTCTCACTCTTTCTACCAGGCTGGAGTGCAATGGTATGATCTCGGCTCACTGCAACCTCCACCTCCTGAGTTCAAGTGATTCTCTTGCCTCAGCCCAATAGGCAAGACTACAGATGTGCACCACCATGCCTGGTTAGTTTTTATGTTTTTAGTAGAGATAGGGCTTTGCCATGTTGGCCAGGCTGGTCTCGAACTCCTGACCTCAGGTGATTGCCCACCTTGGCCTCCTCAAGCGCTGGGAATACAGGTGTGAGGCACCATGCCCAACCCAATGCTTCCATCTTTTAAGTAAAAGTTTTGAAGTGCCCTTTTCCTGACATCTTGTAATAATAACAATACCTGTTCTCTCCTTTCCCACCATTGGAAGAACTTAGTTCTGAACCCACACCGTCTCCTTTCATTAAGCCTTTGGTGGATCATTTTTACCTCTTGGGATTTCATCAAACCCTGCTTCCCATTTTCTTCCACAGAAGAGGAGGCAGCCTCATGCTCGTGTATTTGTGCTCAGCTTATTCCTTCTCACTGTTTTTAAAAAGAAGCAACCCAACTCAGCCCCTCCCCATTGTTGTGTTTAAAGGAGTCTTGTTTCCTAAACTGTGAAATCCTCAAAGCACTGAGGTTTCACATGATGTTAATAGGGATTTCTTGAAAAAACATTGCATCAGGTCATTTTGGTTTTTTTTTTTTTTTTTTTTTTTTGGTGAGACAGAGTCTCGCTCTGTCACCCAGGCTGGAATGCAATGGCATGGTCTTGGCTCACTGCAACCTCTACTTCCTGGGTTCAAGTGATTCTCCTACTTCAGCCTCCCAAGTAGCTGGGATTACAGGTGCCCACTACCACACCTGGCTAATTTTTGTATTTTTAGTAGAGACTGGGCTTCATCACTTTGGCCAGGCTGGTCTCGAACTCCTGACTTCATGATCCGCCTGCCTGGATGGTGCAGGGCTACAGGCATGAGCCACTGTACCTGGCCTGCATCAGGTCATTTTAGGAGACAATGGATGAGGTAAAACTAAAATCGTAAGCAGCAGGGCTTCTCAGAACCTTTAACATATTAATATTCATTTCAAATCTCAAGAGGGAGACATAATTTGCAATATTTTCCAAATTATTAGACCATGGAAGCCCCTTTTAAAGAAAAACCTCTTATTCGTTCTTGGGACATTAGTGTTCCATTAAATTCAATTTGAGAAACACTGATATAGTAGCAGGAATAGTGAATTAAGAGACAGGAACCTGAACTTGCATCCCTCTTTGCCACTCAGTTTTGTGACTCTGGACAAATAACTTCTCCTCTATGGACCTCCCTTCCTTTACCTGGAAAATGAGGGGTCTGAATTAAATTATCCTTCAGTCCTCTTCTAGTTCTGTACAAAGGCATCCACAGGTAGATCCAATCTCCTAAGGACCAGAAGCAAAATCTTAAGTGGATATCTTGACATACTAATAGAGAATATACAAATAATACAATAAAACATTAAACCAATCTGTGACTAAAAAGAGATGGAGTAAATGCATTTTACAAGAAGGGAAAGATATTTGTGGAAAGAAAACATGTTCATATGCAGCTGAGTGTCTTAAGGGAAAGATATGAGAAGTCTCCTTGGAAGAGGAGCATTGGTGTCGAAAGAGGAAAGAGAGGATACTCTCTGCTGACAGGAGTGGGTGTGGAGAGGTGGGGTATCCCTGGTTTATGGGGCAAACTACTTGGTTGATAATTCAAAGGGAGTCAAAAAAAGTTCATCTGGGAATAATGATGGAATGACCCAGATCTGGGAGTCAATAAAGGTAAAGGAGCTTGACCTGGAGCACCTGGGAAGTTGGGTCAGTGTGTATTTCACTCCCAGTGATCTGTGGTGAGGTCAAGGCTTCAGGCTGCTTGGACAAGACATGTGGGTATGTGGATGGCCTTGGAGACAGACAGGTTCTCTAGTGGGTGGCCCAAACCTCTTGCTTCTTCTTGCATTAGGTGTGAAGGACTAGCGCTCTAGATTAAGTCCATGCCTGTGGGTACTGTCACTAAGAGAAGATAAAAACTATGAGCAGAGATGCTTATCTTTATAGCTGTTCTGGTTTGATTTATATTATATGCGTGTGTGTGTGTTGGGTCTATATGCACCTATATGTATGAATGTGTTTTTATATAAGTGTGCACTTGCACATATATGTGGAAATGTGACCACGTTTTATATATATATATATATATATATATATATGGGTTTGCAAAGTGCTTTTATGTCTACCTATGCTATGCCTATTGTAAAAAAAAGTGAGGTTTAATTTTATGTATGTGTGTAAAATGTGTGTATACTACATGTTCATGTGGCTAGTGGTCTAGTTTATGTATTTGAAGCATGTATTAATATTATATTCACATTCATATTTATGTGTGAATATGTATTTCTATGTCTGTATCTTAAATTGTATCTATTTGAACTACTTGTTTTTATGTTTCTTTGTATTTAGGGGTTTCCTGAATTCAGTACGTGTTTATTGAGAGCCTACTGTGTGCAGGGTATATTCCTACGTATGTATATGGGGTGTGCCTAAGTCTATAAACATGCTTGGAAGGCATACCTGCCCTTATGTATACACCACCAAGTTCATGAAATGCTCAAGTGTATACTGATATCCTCACCTATCTAATTTTTAATCATCCATTAAATGTCATCACTGTCATCTCTTCCTAATTATTTTTTGGAAAAAGCAGGAGATAGCTAAAAAGATTGAGTATGAGGACGTGTATGCATCCAGTGCAGGTATGTCTATGTGACGTAAGACCGTGCCTTCTTTATTATCCATGTTCGAGCTCCTCCTAGATCTTTGTGCCATTTCACTGTAAGCACTTCTTGCTCCCATACAGCTTGGAAAAATACCTAAGACATCCATTCACTGCTATGAATGAATACCTTGTTTTCCCTTCCTGGTCTGTCCAACCCAGGAAGAAAGGATGAGAGAGTCAATAACAGGATATTAAGTTCTAGCTGCCTGAGAAAATGTTTCTTTTTGCCTCTCCCTGGTCCCATCTTTTCTATCCTTCAACCAGTTCTGCTACTCCCTCGAGAGAGAGACACAGGTTTTCTTTTCCCCAGAGAAACCAGAGGGAGAGCAAGATAAATTTTTTACTCTGAGGGAATCTGCTCCCAGTTTATGGGGTTTGTCAATAATGTTTCTTCATTAAGATAACATCTCAGAATGAAAGAGACCTCTGCTCTTCGTGAAAAGAGTTGTTTTTTTCTTAAGGGGGGAATGTAGGGGGCATTAAATAAATCTGTTTGTTAAAAAAGTACCTTTGCAGCAAGGAAATGTGTTATTATTGTAATTGTCTAATGCTAATTATACTTATTACTATAATAACCATTTTGTTGTAACAAATGATGTAATCCTCTTCATTTCTGTCACTGCCAGAGGCAGAGGCGAGTGGAGTGTCTATAGCAAGAGGGGGGACTGCGGAGTGTTCTTGGCAGAGAGGTGCAGTCAGGCCTAGTAAAACTGGGAACTTGTGCTGGTGGCTGGCTTTGCTGCTGAGGAGGTGGGGGATGCAGGGCAGAAAATACAGGACTATCTCACTCCCCAACCCTGCTTCTCTCTGGAACTCCCATTCTAGGCCCTTTCCTGAAAGCATCTAATCATTCAGTCAGACCTCCATTTATTCACTCAACAAACACTCATTTAGTACCTGCTGTGTTCCATATGTTAGAGTCAGTCCTGGTGATATAGAGTAAATCAGATAGGATCTTTACTGCTGAGATGTTCACAGTCTAGTGGTGGAGAGTGTTTGTAAGCATGCAAACAGTATTTTCAGTGCACTGGAATAAGTGTGGTATAGAATATTTAGAGTGCTATGAGTACATGCACAGAAGAGGTGACTTATTCTGGGTACGGAAGCCTGAAAAGCTGAATCTTTTGAGGAACGCTAGGAGTTTGCAGCACAGAGAAGGGAGTTAGCATTTCCAGGGAGAAGGAACTACATTACTAAAGGTATGGAGGCATGATAAAGCCTGTTTGTTTTTGTTAATATTAATAATAATTTTTAAAAAGAATAAAAACAGCTCATATTCATATCATACTGTTCTAGGCCCTCACATGTGTTGATTTGCTTGATCTTCACAAATAGTTTGGGGTTAGAGTGTAAATGGCC
Organism: Aotus nancymaae; assembly: GCF_030222135.1. Taxonomy (NCBI): domain Eukaryota; kingdom Metazoa; phylum Chordata; class Mammalia; order Primates; family Aotidae; genus Aotus; species Aotus nancymaae. The sequence goes on from NW_026988428.1 coordinate 37,608,689, forward strand.
TTGTATACCATTTTAAGTTTTTTTTGAGTTGGAGTCTCCCTCTGTCACCAGGCTAGAGTGCAGTGGTGCAATCTCAGCTTACTGCAACCTCCAACTCCCTGGTTCAAGCGATTCTCCTGCCTTAGCCTCTCGAGTAGCTGGGATTACAGGTGCACACCACCACGCCCAGCGAATTTTTGTATTTTTTTTTTTAGTAGAGATGGGGTTTCACCATGTTGACCAGGATGGTCTTGATCTCCTGACCTCGTGATCCACCTGCCTCGGCCTTCAAAGTGCTGGGATTACAGGTGTGAGCCACCGTGCCCAGCCCCATTAGAAGTTTCTAAACAGAGGAGTAACAAGATAAGATCTGCATTTTAGAAAGACAATTCCCAAAAACTAGGACTGTGTGAACAACTGGTGTACTGGATCTTCCCATCTCAAAGTGAAGCTGAGAGTTCAGCTTCTAAGCCAGCTCTTAATCATACCACATTCAGCTCCACAGTTGATCCAGAGCTGCAGAGCTGCAGAGCTGCCCTAGCTGGCTGCCTATGAGACATGGAAGGAAAGAGAATTGGAGCAACTATCGGGTTAATAAACTCTGTGGAGAGAGCCAAACCAAATTTCCAAGGCCCCATGATCAGTTTGTCTAAATGCAGCACAGTCAGGCTGATAGGCCTGACTTCCTTTAGTGTTAATGGACATTACAGATCTTCTCTACCTTCTGGGCTGAGGGCTTGTCTGTCTTGTTTACCATTATATCTCTAGTACCAACAGAGGGCCTGCCAATGGTATATGTTAATAAATCTATGATATGAATGACCAATCACTTGTCCTGGAGTTCTGGGTACCCCAAACTTTTCATTATTAATTAAAGAAGTAGGCCGGGCATGGTGGCTCACACTTGTAATCCCAGCATTTTGGGAGGCTGAGGCAGGTGGATTATGAAGTCAAGAGATTGAGACCATCCTGCCCAACATGGTGAAACCCCATCTCTATTAAAAATATAAAAAATTAGCTGGGCATGGTGGAGCACCTGTAGTCCCAGCTACTCAGGAGGCTGAGGCAGGAGAATCACTTGAACTCCCAAGGCGGAGGTTGCAGTGAGCTGAGATCACACCACTGCACTCCAGCTGGTGACAGAGCGAGACTCCACCTCAAAAAAAAAAAAAAAAAAGAAGTAATTCCTACTGTTATCAGTGCCCTTCTCTCCACTCCACCACACACACAAACATGTATTTCCCTGCTTCTCCCACTTATCACTTTGAGGTCTGTCTTTTCACCACAGAGGAGTGCATCAAAGATAATAGTGATAATGGCTAGTAGTCACTGAATGCCTTCCAGTGCCAGGCATTGTTCTAAGCCTTTCGTGTATTAACTAAGCTCTTACAACGTTTGGATGAGGAGATACTATTATCATTCCCACTTTATAGATCAGGAAACTGGGCTATGAAGAAGTCAAATAACTTGCTCAAGGTCACACGGCTGTTAAGTAGTAAACTCTTATCCTCTTCATTAGTGCATTGAAACATTAATATGCATGCAAATCAGCTGAAGCCTTGTTAAAGTGCACATTGTGATTCAGTGACTGTATGGTGGGGTCTGAAATTCTGCATGTTTAGTAAGCCCCCAAGTGATGCCGATGCTGTTGTCCACGAGCACATCTTGCGCAGTGAGGCTCTGTAGTGTGTTTCCTACCTCTCTATACCATTTTCTGACTCCTGATGTCATGAGCTATCAGAGTTATTTCCTAACTTGAAATGACGTTTGTTTAAAAGAAGAAACCGAAACCTACGGTCAGTTTCTTTCTGGGAGAAAAGAGGGAGTTCCAACTGGCCCAATTGTTTTGAGTGTCTTTGAGATCCTTGTGCAAAGAACTGATACTAAGCAAAGGGAGGGCAACTCTAGACTCACTGGGTATGAGCCCAGTTCATACTGCAGGTTTTGATCATGTCTACTGGTTGACGGCCACTGAAGGAGCCTCCTCTACTTTTATCCCATTGAGGCCACTAATTGAATTAGCCTAGGTATTTAGGGTGAAAATGTCCATGCTTCAAGGCTTCTGCTGTAGACTATTGATTAACTGTGCCTCTGGAATTCCCAAGCTCAAATGTCTAGAATACTTTGCTTCTTCTCAATGCAAAGTTAACAAGAGAAGGTAGGAAGACATATGAGGGCAAAGCTCCATGAAGAGAGTAGATTAATAGATTGATTAACAAGTATTTTTGAGGCCCTGATATTGAAACGAAATGACTTTATCTTAACCCCCAGGTCTCAGGTGAGCTGCAGGAATAATGGAGTCAACTCTCATTCAATGTCTTTTCCTAATCAAGAGTGACTTCTCCTTTATTCCCTAGCAAGATATACTTACGAGACATCATTTCTAAGACAATTCTGAAGGCAGACACACATTTTTGGAACATTTTAAAAAAGGTTACATTAAAAAGTCTGAAATAAATAATTTTCATTTTTTAAAAACAGACTTGGCAAGAGCTGTGTCACAGCACTCCCATGTTAGCCCATAAAACTTGGAGTTGACCATAGCCATCCTGATGGGAAGCTCAATCTCTAAGGTCCATTCTCACGTTAAGATTCTGATTCCATTTCAATCAGGTCCAGGGCTCTGATACTCAAGTGAAGCTGTTAGGACCCCTGGGGGCAATTATAGCTCCTAGACAGCTTGGGTTTTCTCTTGAAAAAACTTTAGGCTGTTCATCTCTTGGAGAGAAGGAACTCCCAGTGGATGAAGCACAGAGCTTGGTATTGTGGGGTTTCTCTCCTCCTTCCCATTTCTTCTTGTCCCGTGGCTACTGTTACAGTCCAGAGCAGCGTCATTACCTGCCCAGCTGGCACCAGCCACCTGAGTGAGTGTTTAATCTTCAGACCCATCCTCATTTCTCCCATTGCAGTTAAAAACAAAACAAAACAACTAGGTTTTTAATTTTAAAGTATCTATTATGAATAATACATTGGGCTAGTTGCTATGGAATATGCAAAGATGAATGAGATGTAATTTTTTTTAAGACAGGGAGAATGGCATGTGAAGATGAAAGCAAGGGCCCAGGTAATGCGTCTGCAAGCTGAGGAACACAAAGACTGCCAGCAGAGCACCAGAAGCTAGGGGAGAGGCATGGGATGGGTTTTCCCTCACAGCCCTCAGAAGGAATCAACACTGCTGATACCGTGATTTTGGACTTCCAGCCTCCAGAATGGAGAGACAGTAAATTTCTGTCATTTAAGCCACTTAATTTGTGGTACTTTGTTACAGTAATTCTAGCAGATTAGTAAAGATGCTAACAGTATAAAGGCAAAAAGAACAAAAAAAGAATAGCCTAGTAGAGTAATAGGTTATGAACTGGAATATATACTATGAGAGAGGTACAGATAAAGTCCTATTGAAAGAAGCAAGAACAAGTAAAATAATGTATAAGAAAGAAATTTTTTAAAGCTGTAAATACTCTGTAAATATAAATTTTTAACTTCTTTAAGCAAGGGAAAGAGAACAAGATTGGGAATCAGGAGTCCAGACGCTAGCTAGACCAGGGATTGGCAAACTAAAGCCCAACATTGTTTTTATACAACCCTCAAGCTAAGAATAGTTGTAGCATTTTAAAAAGGGTTGTATTAAACAATAACAGCAACAGCAAAGATAAATATGCAACAGAGACTGAATGCTGCTTGCAAAGCCTAAAATCTTTACTGTCTGATCCTTTACAGAGAAAGTTTGCCAACCTCCTGGTCTAGACAAGATTTTGCCATAACTGTGTGACTACCGACAAATCTGGCTGGAGAATTGGACCTTATCCAGTAAGTAATGGTGTTCATCAAGTGGATAAGATGGCTAGATCTGTTGGTAGTAGGAGAATGAATTGGAATGGAAATCATACATAGAAATGTTTAGGAGGCAATTTAAATTTCTAATCTAGAAAGAGATGTAGATTTGGGAATCATTAGCACATATTCAGGGCTTGAAAATGGAATGGATAAAAGCACCCAAGGAGAAAACCAGTGGAAACTTGGGTATGGCCACTTTAAGGGAAGGAGAATAGAACAAGAGAAGAGTTAAAGAGACTGAGAAAAAGTGATCCAGGAAGTAGGAGAACAAGAGATGAACAGCCACACAGATAGAGTAGGTTGTCAACAACGTTAAATGCTAAAGAGAGGGAAAGTGGAATGAAGAATGAAAAGAAGCCTCGGATATGTCACTGGTGACCTTGTGACAACAGTCAGGACAGCGGTAGAGTTGGGAGTAGGGACAGGGTAGTGCATTTGAGGATATTGGTAGTCAGGGGAAGAATGGAGACCAGTTCATAGGCTGAGTGGAAGCAGAGTCAACTGAGGCAGAAAGTGTCCATTTTGCTTACCATGCAGGGTACCTGAGTCTCCAATTAAATAATGAATGTTAAAGTGTTTTTCAAACTATAAGGTACTATGCTAATAAAAGGCATGGTGTTATAAAGTAATTCTAAATTCTGTGATCATATGAAATCGTGATTGTTCTCTTCCCCAAGTTTACACTTTAAAATCAAAGCGTTTCTATTGCCCATCAAGTCTACACTGTCCATTCTGGAAGATCTTTCTAGTCCCTGACTATGGCCAACTTCATCTTCCAATATTTTTTTCTTTTTTTTCTTTTTGAGACAGAGTCTGGCTCTGTTGCCTAGGCTGGAGTGCAGTGGTGCGATCTTGACTCACTGTAACCTCTGCCTCCTGGGTTCAAGTGATTCTTCTGCCTCAGCCTCCCAAGTAACTGGATTTACAGACATGTGCCGCCACACCCAGCTAATTTTTGTACTTTTAGTAGAGACCGGGTTTCACCATGTTGGCCAGGCTGGTCTCGAACTCCTGACCTCAAGTGATCTGCCCATCTCGGCCTCCCAAAGTGCTGGATTCCAGGCGTGACCCATCGTGCTCAGCCCATCTTCCTATGTTTCAACTTCCCACTCTGGAACTATCTGCACCAACCAGGTAAACATACATTTCATCCTCCCCACAAGCCTTATTTTCCTATTCTTTTGAGCTTTGACCCAGGCCATTTGCCTTGCTTTAAGGCTTAAGAGTTGCTTGCTTTAAGAGCTACAGATTTAGGAAATAAGAATACAGGATGCTAGTTAAATTTGAATTTCATATAAAGAAGTTAAGTTTTAGTATATGTTCCATGAAATATTTGGGCATGGGTGTCCTGTGTTTTATTTGGCAAACCATACTTCCCCTCTTCTCTTAGTTTATCCATATGTGTCTCTTTCTTTGTAACTCAACTCAAAGCTCATCTCTGCTCCTTGACATGATGATTTAATAAAATAATATAGCTTTTTGTCAACAAAAAGACCTAGAGTCAAACCCTGGCCCTCTACTTACATGCGTGCAGTCTTGATTAAATCTTTTAGTTTCTTTGAATCTGTAAATTACCTTTCAAGGCTCCTATTAGGATTGAATTTAATGTTTGGTTTATTTGCTTAAGATTTACATTGTTTTTGGTTTTGAGACAGGGTCTGGCTCTGTTGCCCAGGCTGGAGTGCAGTGGTATGATCTCCTGCAGCCTTGATTTGAGGATCAAGCAATCCTCTCACCTCAACCTCCTGAGGAGCTGAGGAAACAGGCTTGAGCCACCACATCCAGCTAATTTTATAACTTTCTGGGCCTGGCGCCTATAATCCCAGCACTTTGGGAGGCTGAGGCAGGCGGATCACGAGGTCAAGAATTTGAGACCAGCCTGACCAACATGGTGAAACCTCATCTCTACTAAAAATACAAAAATTAGCCGGGTGTGGTGGCATGTGCATATAATCCCAGCTACTCAGGAGGCTGAGACAGGAGAATCGCTTGAACCCAGGAAGCGCAGATTGTGGTGAGCCGAGATTGCACCACTGCACTCCAGCCTGGGCCACAAAGCGAGATTCCATCTTAAAAAAAAAAAAAAAATTATTGTAGAGACAAGGTCTCCCTATGTTGCCTAGGCTGGTCTTGAATTCCTAGATTCAAGTGATCCCAAAGTACTGGGATTAAAGGTGTAAGCCCCCACACCTGACTCAACTTACATGTTTATTTAACTCTTCCCTATCCAACAGATAATTTATTTGCTCTGGGTGCTCTCTCTGCTTAGACACTCAGTTTGTACTTCTTCATTTATATTGCTGCTTAGAGTCCTGAAGAGTGGGTTTTGACTTTCCCATCAACCATGATATGACCTATCTGGGTCATTCCTTCTAGCATCTATGGCTGGCATTTACCCACAGGAAGCTTCAGGATAGGGATGGACTGATGGGCTCCCATTCCCTTCTCTCAGAATCACTGGAGGGTTGTATTCCATAGGGGCCTCAAAAGCAGGTCTTCCAGCCCATGTATTCTCACCACTGCTGTGCTAGCTATGCATGGGTTTTCTGAGTGGGTTGATGGTGAAAAGGTGTGGTAAGCCCTTTGGGGTGAGGGGTGGGGAATGGAGGGAAGCTGGAGTAATCATCATTATTAATGTTCTTCTCTGTGACTCAGATTAATTATAAATACTGAAATTCATAAGAGAGAATTATAGTGATGGGATATAGGTAGGAAGGTGAAGGCCTCTAGTGGATTTTCTTTTGAACTCCCGAATGCCCAGTCAGAGGACATAACTTTATTTGCCCAGTTGGGCTTCTGTGTCTGCCCCAAATACTCCTAAGTGGCAGGAGGGAAGTAGAATCTGATGCCCTGTTTCCTCTTGCCTGAAGCTGACATGGAACCATCCTTACTGTAATACCAATTCACTTCCTCTCCCCTAGCTGCTGGGGATATGGGTAAGCAGCCAGGTTATCTACAGCTCCCAGCTCTGATTTTTATCTCAAGCCCAGTAAAAAAAAAAAAAAAAAAGAAAAAAAGAAAACACCCTACACCTGACCAAACTCAGTAATAGAAAGTAGTTTTCTTTTTCCCCTTTCCCTTCCCTGGTCCCCTGGAGCTTATTTCACTGGAAGGGAACGCAGGTTGATGTATTTTTAAATGGCTTTGATTTTATCACCTTGCTTAATGATTTGGCACGTTATTTATTAGATGGGGAGCTTCCCAGAGGGGCCTGGCCCATTAACGTATAAATAATGTGGCAAATAGTTCAATAGAGCCATAAAAAAAGTGATTTAGAAATAAATTGACCTCTGTTTGTTACATGTAAACGAAGGCCCAGGGTCATAATGTATTTCGTGCCCTTAAGTTGGGATGGTAGGATTGGGGTGGAGAGGGATGAGCAGGGGGCTAGTGCAGACACTGGGGGGATTTTTCATCGCAGTCCTTTTTTCTCTATCATGGTTAAGGGTGTGGCAGGTGTGATTTGTGCTGCGTGGGGTGTGTGTGCAGCTGGGTGAATACACTTATGGTCTGGGGCAGCCATGTGGTTGGTAAGAAATGGAGCAGGGGTTGGGGTGGGAGTTTCCTTCTGGATGGAAATCCTGGTTTAGGATTTTGTCATTTTTGAGAAGTTAACATTTAACCCAGGTATGTGGAAAGAGATGGTTTGGATGGCTCCTTGTGTCTAAGGAGAAGCAGGAGCTGTCTTGGTACATTCAGATCACTGTGATGAGCTCCTCTAAGGGAACGCTGTCCAGTTCATCTCCTTCTAGCACAGTGTATAGCACATTGTGGGGCATCAGTAAGTGTCTATTAGAAATAAGAAACACATGTCCACATATATACCATGATTGGTGGAGGGAAGGAACGGTACAGATACTTTCTGAATGAGCAGCGAATGAATGATGGATATAATAGGTAACTTTTACTGAGATCTTAGTATGTAGTAGGCATTTTGTTATGCACTTTACATAGATAACCTAATTAAGTGCTTTGTATGTTTAGATGATAAAATATGGCACATATTCATAAGAGTACATAAAGAATATATGTGCATTTTAATGAATAATGTGGCAAATAGAAGCAATCATGTAATCACCACTCAGATTAAAAATATTTTTTTGGCCAGCACCTTAGAAGCCCCCTGTATGTCTCTTTCTGATCACACCCTTCCCAATATTCTATATTTTGTGATAGTAATTCTGTGGGTTTTCATCGTCATTTTATTACCTCAAACAATGTAGTTTGGCTATTTTTGAATTTTATATGAATGAACTCAAACTGTGTATATTCTTTTGCGCCTCGCATTTCTTTTCTTTTCTTTTTTTTTTGAGACGGAGTTTCGCTCTTGTTGCCTAGGCTGGAGTGCAATGGTGTGATCTCGGCTCATCGCAACCTCCGCCTCCTGGGTTCAGGCAATTCTCCTGCCTCAGCCTCCTGAGTAGCTGGGATTACAGGCACGCGCCACCATGCCCAGCTAATTTTTTGTATTTTTAGTAGAGACGGGGTTTCACCATGTTGACCAGGATGGTCTCGATCTCTTGACCTCGTGATCCACCCGCCTCGGCCTCCCTAAGTGCTGGGATTACAGGCGTGAGTCGCATTTCTTACTCCACGTTTTGTGACGTTCATCCATGTTGTTGCATGTAGTTGCGATTTGTTCATTTTCATTGCTGTATGTACTTTATTGTATGAACGCATCATAACTTATCCTTTCTACTGGTGATAGACATCTGCATCCTTTCCAGTTTTTAACAATTGAAAACAGCACTGCTCTGAACATTCTTAAATCCTTATCTTAGTGCATATGTGCCCACATTTTATAGGTATATATCCATCAGTGGGATTTACAGATTATGGGATATGTGAACATTCATGTTTACTTGGTAAGACCAAATTGTTTCCCAAAGTAGTTGTATCACTTCTCACTCTGGCCAGAGTATCTGAATGTTTCTGTTGTTCCACCATTTTTGCCAACTCTTGGTAGTATCAGAGTTTTTCAATTTAATTTTTACAGTATCATATGATGTTTGAATTATTATTACTCCTATTTTTTAGATGATTAAATTGAGGCCCAAGTAAATGTCTATTAGTAAATATCTATTAGAAATAAGAAACACATGATTGGTGGAGGGAAGGAATGGTACAGATACTTTCTGAATGAGTGGTGAATGAATGATGGATATAATAGGTAACATTTACTGAGATCTTAGTATGTAGTAGGCATTTTGTTATGCACTTTACATAGATAACCTAATTAAATGCTTTATATGTTTAGATTATAAAATATGCAATTCAGCAACCTGCTAGAAGTTATATAACTGGTAAATGGCAGAGCCAGTATTTGAACTTCAGCCTGACTCCATAAACCCAGTTTTAATATTTATACTTTGTCTTGATAATGAATACTTGATAGATTTTAGATAAATTACATAACAAAAATTTAAGTACATTTAATTTCGTTAAATAATTGTTTGAAAATTGTGTTAAATATTTGAATAGACTGTCCTTCTTTATGCTTACTGCCATCTTGTGCCGTGGGGGAAGTGGCTTGATTTGTGCTGCTGGTGGGGGAAAACTGCTTAAGGATAAAATATTTGTGGGAGGGTACCTAACATGGAGTTGATTGTAAGATTTCCAAAAGGAGCTTCTGCAATGATCCGGAGCCCCCTCTCCATAGGCAGTGAAAGATCTGTAAACAACTCCAGAGAAGAGACTCCACCCAGGAGCCAGAAAGTCCTTTTTTCAGGCTACCTTAATTCCTGCTGCTGTTTTAACTCATTCCCTCTAGTTCATTCTTCCAAAGACAACCCTTAATATATGATCAAAGGCCCCCTTTCTGGTTTCAGGGTATCTTGTTGGCTGGGCAGAGTTTCCAATAGAGTCAGGGCTTTAGAGTGTCTTTCATCCCAAGAGCTCAAAGCCTCCCACGGACATTAACCCATTAATCACCAAGCTGCTCTTGAAGTTGAGAACCAGTCAGTGGGAGCCTCCCCCGCTTCCCAGGTAGAGAAACTGAGTCCGTGACTTGTCCAGAACTGCCCAAGGAGTCAGGGTGGAGCCAGGCAAGGAACCTAGGTGTCCAGGGAGATTACCTCCTCTATTGCCAGTGATTCAGGGCTCCAGTTTTCTGCGACTCAGCAGAAAAAATAACTCACTGGGGAATGGTGAAAGTTGAGGCTAGTGGTACAGGAGATCAGGATTCTTTTGGGATTGCTGGGGAAAATAGCCTTGCCCAAGGAGATGTATATTCCTCAAGACCAGGGCTAGGGTCATTCCTTTTCATATCTTCAGTTCCTAGACTGTGCTTCGTACATAGAAGGCCCTTAATAACTGTTTGCTGAATTAATGTGTGAGTGAATGAATCAATGAACAAATGGCAAGTTGCCTGAATTTGTCTTATGGATCTGGGCCTTTTCCCCAGTCCCAACTTTTCCTTCCAACACTAACATCTTTGGGAAGGGGAATGGGGATGAGAAATTGAACTGCCAGTTGACCTTCTCTGGATGGGATGTGAGCCTGCGGGGAGGAGTGAGAAGAGATGTGTGGGTGGATGGGCCGGGGATGGAAGAGGGTGAGGGCGGAAGGACTTCCTGAGACTCACCGTCAGTTTTCCTGTGAAGCTCTACACATAAATTTAAAATTTATTCCAGGAATTCTGTGAGTTCCTGTCCCTCACTTGCTGGAGTAATCGTCTGGGACAAGCGACGTCACCCATTGTAGCCTTCATCCGTCCCACTGCAAGCAGCAGAGCTCTAAGTCGTGTGGCCAGATAAGAACATGATTTTATTTTCACCACGTGTCCATCATCTTGCTGACATTCGCAATGCGCCTGTTTTGATAAAGCAGTAACCATGTATCACTTTAAAATGCTCTCAGTGTGTGCAGAGATCTCAAAACCAGAGGTTTTTTAAAGGGCTACAGGAAATCCCTAAGGTCATGGCTTACAAATTCCTGGGTTTGAGTAGAAGACATCTAACTCAGTTATGAGATGAGTTGGAGGAGGACTACCCTGTTTAGAATGTTTGTGTATAGGAGACTCTGTGTGTGTATCTCTACATAGGACTATGGATATAAATGCACAGCAGTTTAACTATTATATGTAAGAATCTTTATGAGGGGATGCACCAGGATTCACTCCTATGGGGAGTGGCTGTGGGGGCTGTGGGGAGGTCCACATTTGTGAGGGTCCCCTTGCTTCCTTTGGGCCTGGTGGAACTTTTCTCCATCTTCAAACCCTCCTTCCTCTCACCCCTCACTTGTTGCTGGGGAACGCTCCTGAGTAATCTTGAGGCTGAGGATGCTCACTCCCAACTTTTCTCCTGGCGTGTCTTTATTTCTGCCACCCATCTGATCCATCCCCATCCCTGGGCGGGCTCCCTGCCGCCTGCGTTTATCTCCCTGTTTTATGATGTCATTTAATTAGCTCGCACATGGTGGTTTTATGGGACAAACACGGCCTTGTTTGCCTTATAACTGGATTTCATGGCTCTGTGGGGACAGGTCAGGAAATCTCAGTCTAGCAGTGTTTGAAGTTTGGGGATGCTGGATCTTTAGGAACCTAGATACTTTGGGAGTGGCCTTAGAGCTCTATCTTCCACAAACTGGAAAAGAGTCGCCTCTCACTTCTCTAGTTCCCCATCCCACAGCATGTGATAACCCCTCTGGGAAAGTAGGAAGACTTTGCCAGCCATTAGGGGCCAAGGAGTATCTGTTTTGAATCTCTGTGGCTCGTGTGACTGTCATACATACTACTTTTAGCCCCTAGATAGGGTGGCTATTATTATAGGATAGTTATAAGCCTCCTGAACATCAACTCTAGGGGAATAAGATACTGTATGGTAGAACGTACATTAAAATAGGACTTGTGAGAAAAATAGAGACAATTTCATTCCTTTGACAGAGGGATTTGTGGGTCAAGAGAGACAATTGGGGTGTTGAACCAAACAGGATTCATCCAGATGCTAACTAGGGAAATGGGGGTTACCGTGTATGATTTAGGAATACTTGGTTTATATTAGGAATACAATGTATTTTGGGGTTTTGTTTTGGGTTTTTTTGTTTTGTTTTGTTTGTTGGTGTTGTTTCATTAGTTAGGTCAGCAAATTCTGGGATGATATAAGAATGAATTATTGGGCCAGGCATGGTAGCTCATGCTCATAATCTCAGCACTCTGGGAGGCTAAGGCAGGAGAACTGCTTGAGGCTAGGAGTTTGAGACTAGTTGGACAACATAGCAAGACCTCATCACTACCAAAAAAATTAAAAATTAGCCAGGCGTGATGGTACATGCCTGTGGTCCCAGCTACACGGGAGGCTGAGGCAGGAGGATCGCTTGTGGTTAGGAGTTTGAGGTTACAGTGAGCTATGATCACACCACTGTACTGAAGCCTGGGCAACAGAGTGGGATCTTGTCTCGATAATAATAATAATGATGATGAATTAGCTAGAGCCATACTGGAAAGATGAGTTGCATCTGGTTTTCTAACATCTCTGGTGACTGAGACTCTGCCCGGCTGCCATATGTGGAAACCTTTTGCCGTGGCACCTTTCCTTCTCCCCTTGCCCACAAGGTAACTAGTATATACCTACACAGGCATACATTAGAAATGCCTGCAAGCAATTTCTTGATAAATACATGATTCTTTTCTCAGCTTTAGACAACATATTTCTTTGGCTTGGTGCTGTGAGTAACCAAGCCTGTGAAATCAGCCCTGAGCCAAGGGATGGGCTAAAGGAGCCATGAGAAATTTCTGCTGCTCCTCCTCTCCCCGCACCCTCCTTCGGGGTTGAGAGCCTAAACCTTAGGCCCTGGTTCCTGTGCTCTGCCTGTTCTTCTCCCCACCTCACTCTGGCTCCCCATCTTTCACATCTCCTTCCTTGGCCTGTCCCTCTGTTCCGTATACTTTTGGGGTCCTGAAACTCATCACTCTGATTTCTCTAAAACCTTGGCTGAAAGATGTGAAAGCAAAGTGGCTTGCAAAGAGGTGAGCAGTACTTCTAGGAAAACTACTTCACTGAGGCAAGTGTAAGTCTGAGATTGGGCAAAATGTTAGAGCATGTCGGAACTGGGGGAGGAGCACCCTGAATTATAATTAGAACTAAGAAGAAACATAGTAACCCAAATCTCAGAGGCAGGGTCTTATTTCAATAGATTAATATATTATAAAGTTAAAATGTGGCCTTTAGGCCGGGCATGGTGGCTCACACCTGTAATCCCAGCACTTTGGGAGGCTGAGGCGTGTGGATCACCTGAGGTCAGGAGTTCCAGACCATCCTGGCTAACACGGTGAAACCCTGTCTCTACTAAAAATACAAAAATATTAGCCAGGCATGGTGGTTCATGCCTATAATCCCAGCTACTTGGGAGGCTGAGGCAGGAGAATCATTTGAACCTGGGAGGTGGAGGTTGCAGTGAGCTGAGATTGCTCCACTGCACTCCAGCCTGGGCAACAGAGCGAGACTCTGTCTCAAGAAAAAAAAAAAAAAAAGGATCTTTAAAACATCGTTCTCCCCACTTTCTGGAATAGTCTATCTGGGGACAGAAGGTAAGACTGAACCTCTCAACGGAGAGGACTCAATCTCTCTGGGGCCCCTGTCTCCAGAATCTACTTGGTCAGGATGTCCTAAGAAAATTCAGCCTAAATCCCTCCTGCTGCTCCTTGCAACATCTTTCAAGACTGGTGATGCATACAATTCATCTTGAATGTCCCCTCCTCCCTGGGAGCTTGTGACAACACATCTCACCTGAAAAACCATTAGACTCTGAAAGTGTTGGGACTGGCCCCGGCACGCCTTTGCCCTTCTGTGCTGTCCTCTCTCCGGATGACTTCAGAGGAGGCGAGGGTGGTGTTCGATGGATGCTGCAGCCTCCCCCTCCTCTTTCACTGAATTGCCAATATATTTTCTCTGACAGTTTGCACAGATAGTTAAGATACCGTGTAATTACTGTTGCATTTGAAAGCCAAACATGATTTATTTCTGACAAGCTCAGTCATCTTGGGATGACATGTGTGTGTGTGTGTGTGTGTATGTGTGTGTGTTTGTACATGTGTGTACATTGGTTATGTCTTTTTATAGAAGGAAAGCAGGTATCAGCTATTATGTCTCTCTCTCACTCAGTTACCTTCCTTTACTGAATCAGGAAACATTGGAGTATACAGAGCACTGGAGGAGGAGACCGAGTCCCTACCCCCAGGAGACTCCCGGTGTGATGGGAACGATGTGACACACAACAAACGCAGACATGAAGACAAGGGCAGAGATCCGGGCAGGGATGGAGGATGGAGAGGGACTACTGAAGGCAATGCGGTGGCTTGTCAACAGAAGACTTCCTTCAGGAGGCTTGTCAGGGAGTGTTTGGAAGAGAAGGTTTAGGGCCAAAGAGAAGGGAAAGGAGGGTGTCTTTGATGAGAGAGAAGAGTGAGCTTTAAGAAAGAGGGAAATTTGCATGGAAGGAAGCCATTTTTTCTAGTTGAGGCAGAATGTCTGAATGATGGAGTCACAGGAAAGTGGAAACCGGGGAAGCGGAATGTCCCAGTGGGCAGAGGGGTCAGAGTGCTTGGTGGTGGTGTTTTGTCATACAGCTATTGCGAGACATTTAGGTAGTGCCTTTGAAAAACCAGGTCCACAGAGGGAAGGCTCCTGCCTGTTGCAAGGGATTGGACCTGGCAAGAATGGAGAGATGAGAGCAGCTAGGAGGGGAGAGGATACAAAGACTGGAGAAGGCACTGCAGGGCCCTTCTGACTACTCGGAGCTCATGGGCTGGAAAGAGCAGTTGGTTTTTCCCAGTTCCCTTCTAATTCCAGTAGGAGAGTTTAAGGTTGGACGAAAGAAAGGATTATAGGATTGCCCAAAGCAAATGCACCATTGCATTGTCTTCTGTGCCCTAATATACGTGTGGGCTGTGAGGAGGGCACCTGCTCTAAGGCAGAAAGATGCATAGGGATGGAGCTCATCTTTGGCCCCTGCGGTGGATAGGAAGTGGGGGTAGTTGGTGCTCTTAAGTGTTGCTCTCGGCGTCTCTGGCTTAGGCTTCTGTCAGTACAGACCTGCATCTGAGCCCCGCCCCAACTGTTGATTATACCCTTTGGGATGCATCATTGCTAAGAAAGCAGATGTGCCAGATGTGACATGTTTGAAGGAAAAAAAAATCCCTCGCCTCTGAGCCTTGGGGAGAGCAGCTCATCACCATCTTGCTGCTGCTCATGGGGAGGGCAGCTGAGGTTGGGCTTTGCCAGCTTCGTACCCTTGTAGTCCCTCCACAGAAGGGTCTCCAAGCACTAAAGGAGCCAGATGTGGGAAAGGAAAGTGAGGAAAGATGGAAGAGACACTGAGGCCCCATTTCAAATGGAAGAGATTTTGGTCACACAGTAGTGGGTGGGCTGCCAGCTAGTTTACCTTACTGGGTTGGACTCCTCATGTAAGGAGGTGCTGGGGTGTGTGTGTGTGTGTGTGTGTGTGTTTGTGTGTGTGTGAATGTTCTCTAAGTATGGGTTTCTAGGAATTCAACCCCATAGTACTACTATGGTTCATCTTCCAACTTCTCCTGGATGCCTCCCATGACTTCCTGGGAAGTCTTCTGCTCCATACCTCCCTGCTTCCCTTGCAGTTTTCCTAGTTTTATTTTCTTCCTGGACTCAGAAATTGAGCTCAGAACTTGCTATACATCTTGTCCTTTGCCTGAGGGAGAACCTCTTGAGCCGTGCTGACAGATGTCTCAGTCTGGGAAGCCCCAGCATGCTTTGCTGAGTACCTCTCCGCCAAGGTGGCGCCCAAGGTACCCAAAGCTCAGGGCCTTGGTTCTTCAGTTACTCCCCCAGTCATTTCTCAATGCTGACGGGATAAAGGAACAGTTCATTCAGTAAGACAAGGAAAGGATTAGGGAAAGAAATCCAAGACTCTTGAGTATACTAGAACATTCTATGACTGAGGTCAAGGTAAAGTCACAAAATACTGCACAATGCCTGGGGGATGGATATAATGGTTCTATAGTATCAACAACCCTTAGAAATGTCGTTGATTCCAGAAAGCCTCTGCTTAGATTCCTAGAGGTGATTCTTGATTACATCTTTAAGTGTTGACATTTCCTATTTTCTAAATTAGATTCTAACCCTTCTAATCTGAGCCCAAGAAGAGTGGACCTGTCACCAAGACATCTTGGAGGCTAACCCTAGGACTTGAATACTTGTAAGTTAGTAGAGTTCTACTGTTTCTACCAGCTAAAAGTCCACTAACTAAACAAAATCCTAAAGTAGCTCTATCCCTATCCCTATCCTTAATTCTGATCCTGAAATTAACCCTAACCCAAATCCCAATTCTAACCCTGCTTACCTCTCCCCTCCCCCATACCCACTACCTAGAATGTTTTGACGGTGGGAGGGGCTAGGGAGGAGAGGGCAAAATGAAGAATGCCTCTGGGAAAACGGAGGAGGAGGAGATCCAGCCAGAGCGACCTGGAGGAGCCAGTGTGGTATCTGGGAGCCTGGGGCATAATCTTGGTACTTGCCAAGCCATGAGTCACAACATCGTTCTCCATGGCATTTTGTTGGAGGGTGTCTGGGCTGGCAGCTGGTAAACAAGCTTGCTTAGAATAAGGCATGCCCCCCTGACTCTCTCCCTAATTTAGGGGAGAAGGGAAAAAGTCTTCTGTCCTAAAGGTCCTTCTTTCCTCTGTTATTTTAGATTTCACAAGACTTAATCAAAGCAAGAGGAAATACTTGGTCCTTAGAAATTCTTTGTCACTAGTTGCAAGGAAATTATGGAGAGACTAAATCATTGAGAATGCAGAGTCTCGAAACTTCCAAATGTGAGAGGTGCCCTAGTCCAGCCCACTAAGCGTCATCCCCCTGAGGGACGCCGGGTTGCCCCATTCTGCCCTGTGCCCTCTCATGGTAGTGCCCATGCTACTCCACCTCCCTCCCACTGCAGCCACTGCCAAAATCCAGATAGGCATCCACTGCGGCTGGATAGAGATCTTTATGGGGGTAAACCTGTGCTTGTGGATAAAATAGCAACTGGAAACACCCGGAACTTTTCCTGAACTTGGTACCTATCCCAGCTAACATCAGTCATGATGTGTCAGTTTTCTATCTACAAAATGGAACCAACTCTGAGCCGTACTCCTGGGGAAGGTATAGAAGGAGCAGGGCACTAATGACTATTTTCTGACTTTGAGGGATGATGATTAGGGTTATTATTGTTTATTCCTTGAAGATGCAAGACAGCCATCAGCCTGACTCTAAACACATGTAGTGCATTGCAATTGCTGTCTTTGGGGCTCAGGGAAGGTCTGCTCCTTGTCCCCCATCCTTAGCTCATATCTGCCAATCCTACAATAATTATTTATATTATAAATAGGACTTTGGGGAGGGAGGATGCTTATTTGCTTGATGTCTTCCCTGTAGGCTGCATTTTCACACCCTGGAGCAGAATTTACACACCTCTCCCATCACAGATTTAGCTCCTGTCCCATCATCCTCTGCTGGGTTTGGCGATTAAAAGTTCTTTAAAGTCAGCTAGGAGCCGACAGCTGCAAGACCTAACCTGCAGTATGTCATGAGAGACCCCCAGTGCTTCATCCTTTGAATGACACACAATAGTCACTTCAACGAAGCCTTCTGAACTCCCAGGTGCTACCCACTTGGCAAACACCAGTGTTTCAGTTTGTTGAGAATTTCAAAAATACTGTTTGATTTAGAAAAAACTCAAATGTGTAAATCAAGCTATGTAAATCAAAAGAGGTTTGGTGTCAGAATTCCTGCCAGCTGCCTCCTTTTCCCTCTCCCTCCATAATACTGAAACAGCGGAGTAATAATTATAACTAACATTTAAAAAGCATTTTACAGTTCCAAAGTGTTTTCATTTATCATCATTCAATGATAACCCTGTGTGCTTGGAATTCTTGCCCACATTTCACAGATGAGAAAACTGAGGAACAGAGTGTTTAGTGAGTTCCTCAAGGTTACAACACCAGTAAGTGACACACAGTTGGCATTTGATCAAAATGCAGTGACTATTGCAAGGAGGCTGAAGGTCTTTTTATTGTCCAACTATGGAAGAAGGAGTTAGGGAGACCCTTTCTGAAGAACTTTTCAGGACGGGGAATACAGAGTTTCTAATTCACAGAAGTGTTCCTAACTCATAGGCTTAGGATAAGATGATAAGATGGCCTGGGACCCAAAAGATATTAGGTATAAAATATAAAATAAATCTAATAGCAAAGTCAGATAAGTATTAAGAAAACTGAGAAAAAAATGCCGTCATTTACGTGCAGATAATATTGCTGAAGTTTTGAACATTCTAAGCAGTCTTATTTAGAAGGAATCCCCAGAGGCTAATCTGTCCAGGATCCCATCTCTAGGCCATATGGTTAACATGTTAGATGCCCTGTTCTTTGATTTACTTATTATTCTTTTTAAATTTCCACTTTTAGTTTAGGTTCAAGGGGCACACGTGAAAGTTTGTTGCATGAGTGAAGTGTGTGATGCTGAGGTTGGGGGTAGGAATGATCCCATTACCCAGGTAGTAAGGATAGTGCCCAATAGGTAGTTTTTCTTTCTCTTTTTTTTTTTTTTTGAGATGGAGTCTCACTCTTTTCCCCCAGGCTGGAGTGCAGTGGTGCGATCTTGGCTCACTGCAACCTCTGCCTCCCGGGTTCAAGTGATTCTCCTGCCTCAGGCTCCCGAGTAGCTGGGATTACAGGCACCCCCACCACACCCGGCTAATTTTTATATTTTTAGTAGAGACAGAGTTTCACCATGTTGGCCAGGCTGGTCTCAAACTCCTGACCTCAAGTGATCTGCTCACCTCAGCCTCCCAAAGTGCTGGGATTACAGGCATGAGCCACTGTGCCCGGCCCAATAGGTAGTTTTCCAACCTTCATTCCTGCCTTCCCTCCCCCTTTAGTATCCCCAGTGTCTATTGTTCCCATCTTTATGTCCATGTGTACTCAGTGTTTAGCTCCCACTTGTATGTGAGAACATGTGGTATTTGGTTTTCTTCCCCTGTGTTAATTTGCTTAAGATAATGGCCTCCAGCTGCATCCAT
Source organism: Aotus nancymaae (assembly GCF_030222135.1). Lineage (NCBI taxonomy): Eukaryota > Metazoa > Chordata > Mammalia > Primates > Aotidae > Aotus > Aotus nancymaae. The sequence goes on from NW_026988428.1 coordinate 37,627,529, forward strand.
GTTGCTGCAAAGGACATAATTTCATTCCTTTTTTCTTTTTTAATGGGACGCTCAGTTCTTAAAGATGTCAGGGGAACAAGAGCTCATGTAATATTTGATCCATCTATTATTAACTTTATCTTAGACCTAATCTGCATCTCTTTTGCTGTTATCCCACCAATTCTGTGTTAGAGGGAGTAGAGTAAGGCTTACCAATCTTCACCTCTCTCTCTTTCTCTCTGCCACTTTTCTGCTTAGAAACTTTTGCTGGTTTCCCACAGCCACCTTATTGTTTGCTTACTATGTGTCAGGCACTGAGAGGACAGGAAGAAAATCTTCAAGGCCACAGAGCAGCATAACTGAAACAAGAACCAAATGAATCCACCTGAATGTCTCAGCCTCACAGGGTGCGGGTAGAGAGGAGGCGCCATTTCTGTCAGAATGACCCGGTGCTCCAATCGCCCAATTGTGCCTCCTCTCACTCCACCACCCGTGCTTTGCTTAAGCACCCTGCCTTGAAGCAAGAGCTGAGATGTTAGTTTTGGGGGAAAGTGAGATGCAGTGTTGTCTAACAAATGGGTGGGTCCCCACCCCTCCACTCCCCAACCCAGTTTATGAGCCTAGGGTGGCTCCTCCCTTCTAACACCCTCCCTCTCTTTATGACTCTGTGCAATCTTTGATGTCTTCTTCTTGTGAAGGGGTCGGGGGCGGGAGAAAGAAGCCAACCTCAGCCAAAGAGGCCCTGCCCATGATAGTTCTCGGGTGAGGGAAGGGGCTCCAGAGAGTAGAGCAGGGATTTTGCACAGGGAGCAGTAACTTGGACAAGCTGACACACTGACCCTCCTTCCAGATCTCTATCTACTTGGGAAATGTCAGCACTACGTTTGGTCTCTTTCATGGCATTAGTAAGAACATGCTTAGGCTTTGAGCAAGCCAGCCCTGGTTCAAATCCTAGAACTTCAACGTTCTAGCTTTCTGACCTTGGGCAAGTTGCTTAACCTCTTGAGCTTCAGTTTCCTCATCTAAATTGAGTAATATACTATTAATTTCACAGGACGTCATGAAAAACTAAGTAAAACACACTTACATAAAGTACCAACATCCATCAAGTGTCTTGCATCCAAACTTGTCCCTCTAATTAAAACATACATTTCTTGACAGCAGGGATGTCAATGGCTTGCTGCCTTCCACACCCCTCCACTTTTTCTAATATCACAGATCTCGTTGCCTGTCTGTTTTATGTAGCATTTACTGACGCATGCTCTGTTTTCTTTACAAATTCACAAATCCCAGGATTTGTGCCAATCTTTTCTGTCTTCTGCAGGCCCCCATCTCAAAATCCACAAAAAGAAAAGGTAGTCACGGAGCTTCTCCTATCCTGGAGAATCCTGTAAGCAACTCCTTCTTCACACTTGGCACTTTTCCCTCTTCTCTGCCATGTTCCCTCTCTCCTCCATTAAAATGATTTTATTTGCTTTGCTCCTATTCTTATCCATCTATAATTTTTTATTTTATAGCCACTCTATAATGGTCTGGGGCTATCCCTCCTGAATCACCAACTGGGCTTACTTTAGGATTTAATTTGGTTTTATTAAAATTACCAAAATTCTCCCTGGGCAGGTGTAGACCTGGGTAGGGCGAAGCTCTTTGGGCTGTTGACTGTGAGGCCCCTCCCCACCGGTAGATTTCCAGGCCTCTTCAGTTTTGCATTCAGCTACAGCAGGTGAGTGTTTCTGGCACATGTGGGGTGTGTGTGTGTGTGTGTGTGTGTGTGTCCTTACTCTATTTTGTCTTATAAAATCTCGGAAAATGAGTTTCCCACTCCCACTACCTTTACTTATTCATGTCTACATTCTCGTTGGGAGCAAGGGAGCAAATGCTTGCCTACATTATTTTTGCCTTTTCTAAATTCATAAGTAGGAACTTAGAGGAATCCCAGGTAGCTGGTGTAAGTGCATCTGAGACCAGTGAATGCACCATAGGTGTGTGATATGTATATAGAGATGGGTGTGTGTGCGGTTATGTGCATGTGTGTTTGTCTAAATGTAGCTTGAAGTATAAATGTTTCCCCAAGTGGCTATGAGAACACAGATTTATACTGCCTAGGGAAAGGCTGTAACGTATCTTAAGAGGTGAAGGAAGCTGCCTACAAGTAGCCACAATACCTACTCTGGGGGTGTATAGACACAACCTAATATGTAGATTCTATCAGAGATCATTTTTGGTATAAAGTAAACTATAATACTAGGTTTTAGGCTGCTTTGTATCTTTACTCTTTCTTTTCAGAAAAGTAGTGTAGGAAAAGCTTGGCGGAGGCGGGGCAGATTTCCATTTAAATTTTCCAATATATTAGTTTTTCCCTTGAATAAAGATATCTTCATTAGGTTTCAGAAATTTTCGCTTTAGGGGGGCTGCACCCAGAAGCAGTAGAAGAGGAAACAGGAATCAAGGAAAATGAGAATGGCAAAATTGAAAAGAAACCTCCTGAATTGGATTTCTCATATTTATCTTGGTGGTTGATCATTGACTGTCCCCTCAAGGCCACCAAGCCACACAGATCCCATTGAGAGGTAGAACCCAGGTGAAACTTCTCCCCTGCTTCTGTCTTAGTTTAGTTTTCCTGCCTGAAGAGAGACATTTTCAATTCATCAGAGCTTGTGTGCCTCCCTCCACCTTCCCCTCCCTCCATTTTCCTAAGATCTAGATGAGTGTTTTCCCATCTCTGTCTGTCTACTCACATCCCAAGTATCTCCTAAGAAACTGGGGAAGAGCTCTCTAATGGGGAATATGAGAATCCCACAAAATTAGGTCAAAGAGCTGTTGAACCAGGAGTCTCTGTTTCTCAGTGCCCTGACTTTTGCTTCCTCCTTACTTGAAGCAATTGGCTGGAACCTGCCTGTTGCATTTAAGAGAAGTGGGAGTAGAGATAGGGTTTTTAAAAAGTTAGCTTTGTATTAGGAATAATGCAAGGACTCAAGTGCCTCCCTAACGATCTAATGTTGAATCTACAGGGTTGAATGAGAAATGAGTCCGTTTGAGGCAGCCTAGCACGGGGCACTTGAAAACTGACATTTTCTCACCATCTGTCCTTTCTTTTAAACAAATAATGTAACTTGGAAGAATATGATTATCCTAAAACATTTTATTTTTTAATTAAGGAGGGTTGATTATGCTACCCGTCTCATCTCGTCCCAGAGGAGGGAAACCCTGTGTTCAGCAACTTTGCTAAGAAATAATTATAGGTTCAGATCTTCCCCAGGCCCCGAAATTCAATTAAAATTTTTTTGCTTTAAGTTGCTAGCAGTCACATGGTGTGTGTGTGTGGTGTGTATGTGTGCGTGTATGCCCCAATTTTCCTTGTAACTATTCTGGGAATGGGTTCTCAAATGTGACAATCGTCTTCACATTCCCAGCCCAATTTCTTTGGCTGTGTGAGCAGATATCAACATAGTAAAAATCTTCTGCAAAAGGAAGCTCACTTTGATTTTTGTTTGTTGGCTTAATTTTTGGCCAGAATCACCCCAATTGTCTACCAGTCCCCAGTTGCTGGGATACTTCTCTACCTTATACTGAATTAGGTCAGTGTAAATTAGTGGCTCTCAATCTTCACTGTGGATCTGAATCACCTGGGGAACTTTTAAACTATAGAGATGCCCGGGTCCCACTTCTAGATGTATAGAGTCAACTGGTGTGCCAGGGGACCCAGGCATCCGTATTTTTTAAAAGCTTCTTGGGTGATTCTAATGTGCAGCTGGGGATGAGAACTACTGGAGAGATGGCAGTTGTGTTTGGATCACACAGATGATGTGAGATTTGGGTGATTAGTGAAGATACCCAAACAGGGTCATGAGGCTCAGTTTGACTCTGCATTGCTCAGCTCACTGTGTAGTTATTTTAGATAATGTAAGCATAGGGGCAGAGCGTTACCTGTTTATTCAGACTCCAAGTTATATTTAAACATAGGTGGAAACAGGATTCCATAATTTTCCCCTACCACCTCTTTCCCCTTTCCAGGAGAGGTGACAGTTCTGTTGAAGCTCTATCTCTGTTTACATACAGAAGGACATAAAGATTATTTAGGGAGGACAGTGAACCCTCCATAGGTGACAAGTACGATATGGGTAGGCTGGCACACCTAGGACATTCCAGGACATGGGAATGTATTTATGAGTTCATTTAAGCCATGGCTGACCTCTCCCACAGTTTAAAGAAAAAAGTAAAAAAAAAAACAAAAAAACAAAAAAAAACCCCCAGGCTTTAGGGCACAAGCCCTCCTGGCAGTCAGAACTATGAAAAGAGGGTGGGTAGGGCTGTGTGGGGCCAGATTCTTACCACATAATAAACCAAAATAGACATGTTTAATAGAAATCTAATAAATGATTTAATAAAACAAATAACACAAATGTGCCTGTGAATCCCCATATATCTCAGCATATAAACATATAGGTTTATATATATTAGTGGCTTATATAATGTGTATGCATGTGTGTAGATTTAAATAGACTGGTATATAATTTATTTATATAATGACAATAGCCTTATGGAGTATGGAAGTAATTGTGAAGCTATTTCAGGCATTTTTTTTTGAGAACTGTAGCCATTTTAATATTTTGACTGGAAATTTCATCAGTATTCTGATGCTTCCAAGTAATTTAGATTTATAAAGTATGTATGTATTTTCTATTTTGTATACAGATGTTTGTTGTTATCTATCTTAGCTTTTTCAAAGAGAGGGTACTGAATCTGTGTAGATAGCCAAGGTGGGCAATTCAGACTCAAATCATCTACTTTGGGGCTTAGATAATCTGAGTTTACTAATTGAATGAATCCGGTTCTAAACTCTTCACTTATTTGGTGCTATATAGACATGGCCCCTAATAATTTGAACCAGATGAATGCACTTCACTTTATTTTTGAGGATGCTTGTGTGTGAATAGCTAGTAGGACTTTTGGGCCAACTTTTACTTATCTGCACTCTTGGAGGGAGGGAGTAGAAAACTATCCAAGAAATAGCTAAGAAAAATAATTTTAACTTGGCTTTGCAATGAAGTCACAATCTGAATCTCTCTCTCTTTAGCCTCCTCTCACATACAGGTGCCAAATAAATGAATACGCACACGCACACGCACACACACTCACTCGCTCTTTTGTCAAACTGACCCTAATATCTTTCTGGGCTTGAATGACTGCATCTTGATGGCCCATGAAGGGGAGGAAGTGAACCTAATGATCTCTAGAGACTGCAGTAGACTAGCACACAGTATCCACATGTCAATGTGTGCTAACATATGTAGAACTACGCTTTTGTTCCCAGAGGGCTTAAGAAATTGTCTACAAACCACTATAAAATCCTTATCTGATTTCTATGCCATTTCTGCTTATCTGGTAACATAGTTTGACTCTTCATCCAAAATGGAACAGATATTGGAATTATGTCTCCCCAAAACACCTCCCAGAGCTGGGGCTCAGGGTCACATGGTGGACAGTGGAGGGTGGGAAGGAAGCCATCCACTACCATCTTCCTGTCCCTCTGTGGGTAGTTGGAACTCAGCCAACTACAGAGACTCCTGAGACTCTGCCTAACAGGTCCATTTATGGTGATATTTTATGAAAAAGAATATAGATGAGTTTTAATAAGACTCTTCACTCTCTGAGCTGGCTCTGCAACAACTTAGCTTTAAATATGCATCTCATTTTCCTAACTGCTTCTCTTAACTTGTTGGCAAAACTGAAATGAGGCATATGGGGAGACAAAAACAAACCTGGCCTTGGAAAAAGACAACCCTGTCCAAAGCCAAGATTGGCTACCCATGAATGAACTAAAAAGGGAGTTTTCTAGATTGTTCAGTCTTAGATTTCATTAAATATGTACAACATGAAATCAACTCTGTTGTTTTCTTGAATCCAAACCTCCTCTTTGGCAGGGCTGTGTAGGAAAAGGGAGTAGAACTGCTCTGTGAGTTTCATAGAGTTGCTGTTTCACCCACACTACTGGTGATTCCACTAGTCACAGTGTGGACATTTCAGCTTTCCAGTTTTCACCTGGGAGGTATATGGTCACATATTATGTGGGTTTGTGCCAGCAGAATGAAGTGGGGCCAGGAGGATTGGACCAGCTCCTCATTTACTAATTCAGTGAAGGTTTATTAAGCCTCTACAATGTACCAGGTGCTGTGCTAGGTTCTGGGATGGCAAAGAAGAAGACCCTTGCCTACAAGGTACTCACTGAATTAGCAGAAGAAATCAACCTATCAATAGATAATTATAATGTTTTACGTGTAGTGATAGAAATAATGCACAAGGTTTTATGAAAGCACAAAGGAACAGAATCTAATCCACTCTTTGGGGTGGGGGCTGTACAGAGGGTGGCCTCTTGAGAATCAGATGGTGAGCACTGGAACTTTATTTATTCAACTTTGTATCTCCTAGTCCTAATGATGGTGCCCTGTTTGTTCCATGAATTGACCAAGGATTTAAGACTCTTGAAATGCAGTGGCAAAAGCACCGTGATAGGAGTCAGGAGGTCTGGGTTCTGGTCTAGGCTCTGCTATTGCAGTTTGTGGCTTGGCCGTGTCACTGCTTGTCAAGATGGAATTATGGGAAGATGCTGGACCAATACCAGGATACCACTTCCCTATTTAACTAAAATATGCTGCCCTTCCTTCCAGTATGTCTATAATATAGAAGAAATAAAATCAAAGTTTTCTTTCTGTAATCCTTTCATAAAGTAGTTGTCAGCTCTCTATAACTTTGTCCGTTTCTAATTTTCTGTGACACTGTTAAAAGTTAGGGCAGGATGACTAGTACTGAGGAGGCTGGAACCTGGGAGAAAGTGAGATCATATTAAAAAGCCCATTTGGCCTAGTTCTGCCAGTGCTGAAAAACGGTTTAAACCCAGCCCACACTTAGGGCAGTGCGGCAGCCGACAGAGCATGGGGACTGCATTGTGTCCTCCTCCACAGAACCGCTGTGAGAGAGCTGGAGTGGTGGCCAAACTGTGCTGACCTGGTTGGAACAGGAGGGCTTGCATCCCTCGTGATCGTGTTTCCACCTCCTTTTTCTTGAAGGAAGAGAAATAAAACCCAAATGTTGTACATCTAATCAAACAACTCAGTGTTAAAGCTGGAGTGCCTGATCCTTCTCATAGTATCCTTTGCTCTTTGCCTCTAGAACACTAAAACTCTTGTTCACCTCAGCCTTCTTTTCTGTAATATGGTTACAACAATTCCTGCCCCACTTACTATTTAATGTGCATTTCTTTTCTTTTTCTTTTTTTTTGAGACGGAATCTTGCTTTGTTGCCCGGCTGGAGTGCAATGGCGCGATCTTGGCTCACTGCAACCTCCACCTCCTGGGTTCAAGCAATTCTCCTGCCTCAGCCTCCCGAGTAGCCGAGACTACAGGTGTGCGCTACCATGCCCAGCTAATTTTTGTACCTTTAGTAGAGATGGGGTTTCACCATGTTGGCCAGGATGGTCTCAATCTCTTGACCTTGTGATCTGCCTGCCTTGGCCTCCCAAAGTGCTGGGATTATAGGCATGAGCCACCATGCCCAGCCTAATGTGCATTTCTTTTATAGTACTTATTAAAATTTATACTTTATATTTGATTAATATGTCTTCCTAAATAGATGGTAAGATGAAGGCAGGGATTATATTTGTTTTATTCTCCATTTAATTCCCAGCATCTAGTATGGTGCTTCCACATAGTAGTCACTCAATAAATACTTTATTTTTTATTTTTTTAGACATGGGATCATGCTCTGTCACCCAGGCTAGAGTGAAGTTGCATGATCATAGCTCACTGTAACCTCAAACTCCTGGGCATAAATGATCCTCCCGCCTCAGCCTCCCACGTAACTGGGACTGTAGGGGTACACATCGATGCTGGGCTAATTTTTTATTTTTCATAGAGTTGAGGGAGGTCTCACCATGTTGCCCAGGCTGGTCTTAAACTCCTGGCCTCAAGCAATTCTTCTGCCTTGGCCTCCCAAAGTGCTGGAATTACAGGCGTGAGCCACTGTGTCCAGCCTCATAGATACTTTTGAGTAAATGGATGAATGGTGTTGTCAAAGTCGAGTATTATGAAGTATTTGAAATCACTTCAAAATTTGTAAAGGAGAAGCGTGTAAGGCATTGTTTTTTCTTAACTGGATTGTAAGTTTCTTCATTTTTGGAACTGAGTCTTATACTCTTTATTTACCATCGGTCTAGCATTTTCACTTAGTAGGTACTCTAAATAATTATGCTTATCACTATAGTATTTAAAGGAAAATCATAATACTTACAACAAACAACCTAAAAATGAATTTAAGAAAAAAAATCCCATTTACAATACCATCAAAAATAATAAAATTCTTAGGGATGGAGTTAACAAAAAAGCACAAAACTTATACTCTAAAAATTACAAAACACTGCTAGAAGAAGTTAGAGAAGACCTAAATAAATGTAAAAACATTCTATGTTCCTGGCAGTATTTTCCAAGTAATCAAAAGATTAAACACAATCACTGTCAAATCCCAACTGGCTTCTTTGCAGAAATTGACAAACAGATCCCAGGATTTATATAGAAACCCAAGGGACCCAAAATACCCAAAACAATCTTGAAAAAGAAGAGCAAGATTGGAGAACTCACATTTCCTTATTTTAAAACTTATTACAAAGCTACAGTAATCAAGACAGCATACCTTATGGCATAAGGATAGACATATACTTATCCAATGGAATAGAGGTAAGAGTCCAAGAACAAATGCTCACATTTTCAGTTGATTGCTTTTTGATGTAAGTGTTAAGACAATTCAATGGGGAGAAATAGTCTTTTTGACTGGGTGCGGTTGCTCACGCCTATAATCCCAGCACTTTGGGAGGCCTAGGTAGGAAGATCACGAAGTCAAGAGATCAAGACCATCTAGGCCAACATGGTGAAACACAATTTCTACTAAAAATACAAAAATTAGATGGACGTGGTGGCGTGCACCTGTAGTGCCAGCTATCCAGGAGGCTGAGGCAGGAGAATCGCTTGAACTCAGGAGGTGGAGGTTGCAGTGAGCCGAGATTATGCCACTGCACTCCAGCCTGGCAACAGAGTGAGACTCTGTCTCAAAAAAAAAAAAAAAAAAAAAAAAAAAAAAAAAAGTCTTTTCAAGTAGTGCTGGGACAACTGCATAGCCATATGCAAAAGAATTAAGTTGGATTTCTATTTCATACTACATACAAAAATTAACTCAAAATGGGTCAAAGACCTAAATCCAAGAGTTAATTAAAACTATAAAACTCTTAGAAGGAAACATAGGTGTAGATCCTTGTGACCTTGGATAATGCAATGATTTCTTAAAGGCACAATTTAAAAACTAGATCAAGTGGACTTTATCAAAATTAAGAACTTTTGCTTCAAAGCACACCATTGAGGAAGTGAAAAAACAACTCACAGAGAGAAAATATTTGCAATTTATATACTTGATAAAAGACTTGTATCTTGAATATATAAAGAATTCTAACTCAAAAAAATAAAGACAAATAGCCCAATTAAAAATGGACAAAGGATCTGAATAGAATTTTCTTCAAAGAAGATATACAAATGGCCAGTGAGCACAGGAAAATGTTTCCTACATATTCCTAACATTATTAGCTATCAAGAAAATACAAATCAAAACCACTATGAGATACCACTAGAATGGCTACAACAATAATAACAACAAGATAACAGTAAGTGTTGGTGAAGATGTGGAAAAATTGGAGTCCTCATACATTGCTGGTGGGAATATAAAATGATGCAGCCACCTTGGAAAACAGTTCAGTATTTCCTCAAAGTGCTAGAGTTACCATATGACCCAGTAGTTCCACTTCTAGGTATATACCTAAGAGAAATAAAAACATGTGGCTATATAAAAATTGTATATGAATGTTCATGGCAGCATTGTTCATAATAGCAGAAAACCCAAATGTCCATCAACTGATAACAGATAAATAAAATACGGGACATCCATATAATGAAGTATTATTTGGCAATAAAAAAGAAATGAAGTATTGATACATGCTACAACATGGATGAACCTTGAAAACATGCCAACTGAAAGTAGCCAGTCATAAAAGACTACATATTGTATGATTTCATTTATATGAAGTATTCGGTGTATAGGTATACCCTGCACTTGGGGTATAGGTATTCAGGTTATAGGTAAAGGTATAGGTATATGCTATATTCAGGGTGTAAGTTCAGGGTATAGGTAAAGCTATAGAGATAGTAGATTAGTGGTTGCCCAAAACTAGGGGTGTTGCGGGGAATAGGGAGTGACTGCTAATAGTTATAGTTCTCTCTTCGGGGTGTGGAAATATTCTAATATTGATTGTGATGATGACTGTACAATTCAGTGAATATACTAGAAACCGTTAAATTGCACACTTCATTTTTTTCCCCCAAACACCAATTCAAACTGGAAAATTGTACAGTTTAAATAGGTAAATCATATGGTATATGAATTATGTCTCAATAAAACTTTCCTTGTAAAAAAAGGAAGGGGGAAATTATAATGTAGTGCCGACCCTTAGGGAAACTACAAGGTAATTGGAAATATTTTGGTCTCCATCATAAGATCTTCGTTACTCCATTTTGAAAGTCTACTTCTTCATTTTTTTTCCTTTTTCTTTTTTTTGAGAGGGAGTCTTGCTTTTTTGCCCAAGTGCAGTGGTGGATCTCAGCTCACTGCAACCTCCCCCTCCCAGGTTCATGCAATTCTCTTGCCTCAGCCTCCTGAGTAGCTGCAATTACAGGCACTCACCACCACGCCTGGCTAATTTTTGTATTTTTAGTAGAGACAGTGTTTCCCCATTTTGGCCAGGCTGGTCTCAAACTCCTGACCTCAAATAATCTGTCCACTTCAGACTCCCAAAGTGCTGGGATTACAGGCATAAGCCCCTGCACCTGGCCTATTTCTTCATTTTTCTATCAGCTCAGTGCTTTGGAGCATAGAATGAAAGTTGTAGGGAGATTTTTCTTTCCTTTTTTTGAGACAGGGTCTCGCTCTGTGGCCCAGGCTGGAGTGCAGTGGCATGATCTTAGCTTACTGCGACCTCTGTCTCCTGAGTTCAAATTATTCTCCTGCTTCAGCCTCCTGAGTACCTGGGATTACAGATGTGTGCCATCATGCCCAGCTAATTTTTGTATTTTTAGTAGAAACTGGGTTTTACCATCCAGCCTCCCAAAGTGCTAGGATTACACGTGTGAGCCAGCGTGCCCAGCCAGTAGGGTAGATCTTAAAGGAGAAGCAAGAGGTGGAACAAGGATGAAAGGGAAGTCAAGTTGCTGAGTTTTTTGGGAAAAGCTGAAAAGTGTGTTCACTTTCCTAGCCAATGTGCTTAGGTAACTTTTGTGTCAAGACTCCAAATACAAATGTTTTTTATTGAGATTTCTAGTTTTGGTTGTGGTGTTTGAACTGAGTTGACCCAGCCACCTTCTTTGGGTCCAGAGACATTAAAAATATGAAACATTGATCTCTTGTCCTTAGTCTCCTGCATCTTTCTGAAGATCTGGATAATTGGTGGGTGGGGAAGAAAGCCAGGGAGAACCTTGTGTCTGTCTTGAGAACGGAAGGGTGACAGGAAACCAGGGAATGACTCAAGAAGACTGGAGTCTAGAAACGCAATGCTCTGAAGACTTCTCTAGGTGTATAATGGGAAGGAACTTGGATATCTTGATGAATGCTTGGACTCATACTATGCTACAGTTTCAGTTCTAATCTTCATTTCTGTCATTTCTCCAGGATCCAAACTTCAGTGACCTGAGTACTTGTCACACCTATTTGTTCTGAATTGCCCCTTTAAACAGAGCCTTTCTTGACAGAGAAAAGGAGTATTGGCAGTTGTGGAAGGCAGGGAGATCTAGCAAAAAATAAAATAAAGAATAACCAGATTTACAAACTAAGAATAAAAAAATATAAAGACTTTCTTCATTAAAACAAAATCTTCCTTGATGAAAAGGATTTTGAGCTAGATTTTAAAGGACCTTTAGAATGCATATTGTGGCAAAGGAGAAGAAACTCTACCCAAGGCAGCCAGCATAAGCATGATGGAGGAAGCATTTCCACAGGAATAGGCACTGCCCAGAGCTGGTTAGCTGTGACCCTGTTCCTGCATATCCTGAATGATTTGATGTGACTAGCTGAAGTCCAGTTAAGGGTCAACTAAGGGAGCAAGTAAGGGGATACTATGAAGTAACAGTTTGGTTTGGGTCTTGACTGGAGAATTCAGTGCATTTAAGGTTGCCTTTAAGAGGAGCAGAATTAAGAGCATTAGGAGGCCTTGCTGCCATGTGGATTGCCTACACCAAAACAGACCTGTGTTCTGCTCTCTGGCCAGCCCTACTCTCTGCTCTTCTTATCCCAACTTGCCTAATTGATACCTTGGCCGATGGTGTCATTAACAATGCTCGAATAATAGCCTGACTGGCTGATTTCAAAATGAGAGACATGATTAATATGTCAGAAATCCAGCTGGGGGGAACAGGAAAGGGGATGTCCCAAGAAACAGAAAATGGGGGAGGGGTCCTTCACCCCCTTACTGCCAGTCCACTGTCTTCGGCAGAAGGGAAGAACTTGGGGATAAGAGTCTGACCTCCAGCTCCTTCTTGGTTTGCTGATCTCTCTCCATTTTCCCTCCCCTGCCTCCCCCAACAGCACACGTTCTGACACCTACAAGCTCGTTACATGATGATGACCTATATTTTTATCTTTTTTATGAGCATCAAACACACATCGTCTTGCAAGCACATGTGTTTCTTCCCTGTTGACGTGTGAGTGCCTTTGATGGTAATTTATTGTAGGGTTGAGCAGCCAGGTCTTAATTGTACCCTAAAATTGCTTACCATTTTGATGCCTCCAAACCATCTCAAAATGTACCTTTTTCCTACAGAAGGGTGTGGGGCAATCTCTTTTTTACTATGTTCTATGGTGGAATGTGAAGCTTAGAGAGAACATGGGGGAAAGATTCCCTAGCTGGGTTTCAGGGATGCCTTGGTCCCAGCTTCTAATTGCAGTTGGGCTGTATGAAAGTTCTGCTCTACTCAGCAAAATTAGACTCAGTTTTTCCCTCATGGTATAGGGTCAACATGACTTCACTGGTTGCTCAGAATGGTTAGTGGGCAGTTTCTACTCCAGCATTGAGACTTTTGGGGAAATTTCCATTGTGGCCACTTGTATCTGTGACTCTAGATGGGATTAGAAATGGGAATGTTGGCATTGACCTAGGGAGCCTGGGCTATGCGAGGCAGCATATCAGGCCTTCTGCAGTCTCCTGTAATAACCTCTACTTCTACCTCTGACCACTTCCTCCCTTGGCTTAGGTAGAATTCAACATTCCTGTGTACAGGAGAATAGAGGAATACCAAAAAATACCAAACCCCAACAGAACTTAGTGGTTTGGTTTTGTTTTTGAGAAAGGGTCTCACTCTGTTACCCAGGCCAGAGTGCAGTAGCACAGTCTCAGCTCGCTGAAAAGGTCTCACCCTGCCAGGCTCAAGTGATCCTCCCATCTCAGCCTCCTGAGTAGCTGGGACTATTAGCATGTACCACCATGTCTGGCTAATTATTTTTTTGGTGGAGACAGAGTCTTACTATGTTGCCCAGGCTGATCTTGAACTCCTGGGCTCAAGCAATCCTCCCACCTCGGCCTCTCAAAGTGCTGGGATTATAGGTGTGAGCCACCACACCCAGCCAGAGCTTAGTTTTTAATTATAATTTGAGTTTGGGCCTAATAGTCTCCTTTGCCGTGACCTCACTTTGTCCCTTAGTACAATAGACAGCATCATACTCTAGGACACTCACATTCATTACGGAAGGATGAGTTGATGTTCCAGAACAACTAGAAATGTAACCCATGTCTCATGAAAATATAAGGAGAAAAGAAAGACTGAAATTCCTATCACTCCCTCTGGAGAGGCCAGGTATAGTGTCCAATGTTGACCCAGGCTGCTGTGCTGGAAACCCATCTACTTGTAGACAGTATCCATGTTAGCTCTTGCTACAGACTCTCCATTGCAGCTGAGTTCATTCTGCCTCTCACACATGATGCCCATTGCATCTGCTTGCTCATACTTACCTCCTCTCCTACTCCAAGTACTGTTTCTCTGTCCTCCCTGACCAGAATTATCCATTTTCTTTATAGATACCTAGTCATAAGCTCACTTCCACCAGAAAACTTCCTTAATTGGCCTTACCTGACTCTGAGGAGCTACTATTCTATGTTAGTATTCTACTAGTTTGTCAATATTATATTATTTGCATTTATTTCTATGACCTACTGTCTGCCTGTGTCCATGGAGGGATGTTGTGTATCTGTCTTAATAAGCCTCCTGACTGAGAGCAGAGCTATTACCATCACCTTCTTCAGTGGATTAAAACCTCTTCCCTTAAAGGCCTCTCTCTTCTGAGAGACTTTACACCCTTCCTTGGTGTCCACAGCAGTGGAGTTGAATAGAAGCAGATGGCTTTGAGAAAGACAGCAGCTTCTATGCTGAAGTCCATGTGAAATCCCATTTTCCTGTAATAACTAGGACATGTGTTCTCAAACTTCAGAAAATGAGTCGGTTGTCTGGAAATTTCAAAGAAATATGGTGCATCTATCTTAATTACCTGGTTCTCTAATACACAGATAATAAAATTAGAATTCTGTCGCTTGATCTTCAGAGCCCTCCATGGTGGCAATAATATTGACATCAACATTCCTTTACATAACCTAGACTACAATCTCATGGGTCTATTTGAGTTTCTTCAACTTGTTCTATGCCTCGAGACCTTGGCACATGCTATTCTTCCTGTCTGGGATGCCATCCTTTCCTCATCAACTTGCCACAATCTGATCCTTCATTTAAAGCCTAGCTTAAAATCTCCAAGATTACGTCCTAGGTCTCTCTAGTGGGAATGATTTCTGACCCTCCTGCAACTATAGTGTCACATTGTTTGAGTCTCTATTATACTGGCTCTGTCGCCAGCCTGGAGTGCAGTGGTACAATCTCAGCTCACTGGAACCTCTGCCCTCCGGGTTCAAGTGATTCTCCTGTGTCAGCCTCCCGAGTAGCTGGAACTATAGGCATGAGCCACTGCACCCAGCTAATTTTTGTATTTTTAGTAGAGACAGGGTTTCACCATGTTAACCAGGATGGTCTCAATCTCTTGACCTCATGATCTGCCCACCTCAGCCTCCCAAAGTGCTGGGATTGCAGGCGTGAGCCACTACACCCGGCCAATTTCATTCTTTTATGGCTGCATAGTATTCCATGGTGTATATATACCACATTTTCTTTATCCAGCCCACTATTGATGGGCACCTGGGTTGCTCCCCATGTCTTTGCTATTGTGAACAGTGCTGCAATGAACATAGGGGTGCATGTGTCTTTTTGGTAGAACAATTTACTTTCCTTTGAGTATATACCCAGTAATGGGATTGCTGAGTCCAGTGGTAGTTCAACTCTTACTTCTTTGAGAAGTCTCCAAACTACAGAGCCAAGTTTTTATGTTTATTTTGTTCTTACAATTGCTTCTCTAACTATGTCACCATTTTGCTCTGTCTTAGGATATTCTCCAGCTCTATTCATTGTAAGATCCAAGAGCATCTAAAATAAGACTGCAGGTGGAACTGACAGGTTGGAGAATCAATTCAACAAAATTGAACACAGATTCATCCTTGGGAACTTTTTGGACTGGTTTGAGATTAGCTTTCCTGCTTTGCAAAGGGCATTTGAAGGGTTGTCTATGCAGGCCCACTCAGGGACAAACCAGGATCAAGGAAGAGGCAGTTGAAGATGAAAAGAAACTGATTTCTGGGAACAAGATCAGTTTGAGGATTTTGTATGTCAGCAAAAAAGGGCGATGTATTTGCATAAAGGTATTCATTTCGCTTTTGGCACCAAGCTGATTGTTTTATGCTACAATAATGTCACTGACAGCACTTTTCTTGTCAGTTGCCTGAGGAAGGGCTCACAGCTCTGCTCCCATTTGCTTGTTAAAATGTGAAGAAGGGAATGTTTTTTGAGCACTTATGTTTCACATGCTTAAGAAAAGACAAATCTAAAGCTCCTAGGTCTCTTACCAATTTCTCCCATTAACTACTCACTCCCCCACCATCTCAGTTCTCCTGACTTTCAACAAAGCCTTTTCATGATAAGATAAACTGTTCAACTGTTTCCCCTTCCATAGTTACCCTGTCTCATTTCTGACGGTCTACACAGCTGTTCTGTTCAGTCCTACTCCTGTGTGCTCAATCCTGTGGCTTCCTTCTTGCCAAATTCTTGTCTATTATCCCCTCTTCCTCCTCTGGAAAGTCTTCTCTGACTGGCTTCCAGAAATGTCCTTACCCCTCATTCTCTTAGCTTTCAGAGCGATGATGGTACTCCAGCATTGACTCTCTGTTTATCTCTATCTTGTTTTCCATTGTACGGGAAGCTTTCCCATACTGATATTCCTTTTCCTATTAACCAGAGTTCATATTCATCCCCATGGTTTCCAGTTCCTGTAGTCAGAGAAATCATTGACTGGCTTTCTCTTGCTGGGAAAATCAACCAACTTTAGCAAGTGACAATAAAGAGAGATTTAGAGCCTATTGACCCTCTCAATCCCTTCCTTCCCCTCTCAGGCCCTCCTTTCAACCCTTCCTTCCTTCCACAAATGCTGGCTGAGCCTCTGTTATGTGTGAGGTGCTGCTGTAGGTTACCATGCTTCTTCCCTGTATAAAGCTTATACTTGATGCTCTTTCTGAATGCGAGTTTAGATATTGGTCTGATACTAGAAATTACTTAATCAAATGCTCCCAAACAATGTCATAAGTGTGAATTCCGATGGAGTACAGCATTAGGATATCTCTTCTCTGTAAACCATTCTTGAAGTTGCTATTCATCATTGGCCCATCTCTCAGAACTTGATACAGAAGAGTGTTTGTGTCTCATTCTGTCATGAGCAGTTAGTCCATCTCAAAAATAATTTTAGCATTTACTGAAGAACCCCAAGGAATGGAGTGGGGAAACTAGATAGTTCAATCTCCCACTGTCCCATAGAAACACACACATATACACATGTGCGCTCACCTACAGGCTTATGTAATTACATGTTACTGAAACTAAACGGCTAAGTTAAACTGGAGTAAAGAAGTAATCTCAATTAGTTGCAGTTAATAAGGGAAGACTCAGCAAGAAAAGGATTTGAGCTGGGTTTTGATGGGAGATTGTGGGAAGTAGTCTGTGAAGACAACACTCTAGGTGATGGGAGACATTCATTGTTCAATCTGAGGCTTCAATGTGAGAATAAGTCAGGCTGTGGGAGTTGGTGAAAGGGTTATCTTGGTTGAAGCATAGCTCTAAGTAGGAAAAGTCCAAAGAAATGGGTTTAGTGAGAAATTAGAATGAAATTGGTAGAGGACCTAAATGACCAACCTAGGAGGTGTCTTCCTAGCTGAAGGCAGGGCCATAAATAAAATAATTTCAGGTGGGCTAAAATGTTTATTCTTCCCCTTAGCTTTTGAGAACAAGAGACTAAGGTTTCTGGGACTCTGACTTCTATATGACTAAGGTGCTCCTCTCACATGAAGTAAAGCATAAAGACCAAATACAATGTAAACCTAATGTCTAAATTTTTCTATAATATTGCTTAAATTTCAGCTGCAATTATCTGTCCAAATGGACTCCATGCTTTGTTTTGCTTGGTTCTATTCTGGAATCATAGAGTAACCTGTGGAATTTAATTTAACCAGCCACATGCTTCTTGCATCATTCAGTCTACTCATTTTTTCTGTATGAAAAGGTTTCACAGTAAAGCAAAGAAGCTTTAACACCTGGCATCTGTCCATTGACCTTTAACTTTCTGGAGTGACCATACGTGAGAGAAGGAAATACCACCTAGAAACTACCCCTGGATTTTCCCAGCCTGCTGCACAGAGATCTTCCAAACCTGGGTTATGCTAGCTGATGGCAGAGGAGAAGAGTCCCAGCCCAAGCTTCCCAAATTTTTATATTTCCACCTTGAACCCCTGCTGGAATTTTCTCTGAAGCAGAAGGAAGAGGTGGTCACTTTTCAGGCTTTTTATGCAAGGATGAGGGGGGCAATATTATAATATATCTACCTCTTCCCCTGGGCATGCTTAGATTTAAAAGACAAAGTATCAAGAAAGAAATTAATTTTGTAGAGAAAGAATGAATAGAATTACCAAAGAACTTTCTAACAGCATGGTTTACTGAAGGAAACTGGGCAGTCCCTCTGTCTGAGGAGCTAGAAAAATGGGGTCAATTAGTGTTTGCAGATTTTGGAGGCAGTGAAATGAAGGAGAAGACTCCCCAAAGCTCTGTCTGCAGGCCGAAGACTCAGTGATTTCAGAATGGGACATAGAGAGAGGAAGCAAGGGTGACTCGAACCCATCTTTTTAGGTCTCTCTTCCCTGTGGTTGAGTGCACCTCTATTTCTCAAAAAAAAAATTTTTTTTTTGGCTCTTCTGCTACAGAGATGGATGGCTTTCAGGAATTGAAGATGAAATTTATTCAACCTAGATGTGTAAATAGAATTTGTGACCAATTTTGATATGACTTCTATAGCTAGACTTATAGACAGGGGTGAATTTTCATACTGGCATAGGGTCAACTCTTTATTCCTGATTTGTTCATTATCCACTTTGTGGATTTTTGCAGACTCCATATTTCCACTGCCTTGGGTTTGACAGAAACACTGAGTCAGAGCAAGCATCAGGAATAGACTCAAAGGGCGTGTTTGTATGTGTGTTTATGAGTGCAGGTATCCAAAGGTAAAGCAATGAGGATTTATTTCACTTCCCTTTTTTCTTTGTAACACTAATTACATTTGTGAACCTGTTTAATGGTGGCCTGTACCACTAGACAGTAAGCTACATGCAAGGCTTATGCACCATTGCATACTTACCACTTAGCATAGGACGTGACACATGGCAGACACTCAGCAAATGAAAAAATCATGTGTGCCTCTGCTCTCATCCACTAACTTAGGTAATAAGAAGTGTCTCCTTCTCGGGGGCCAGGAGCATGCTCTGCTATTGCAAGTGGAGGAATCAGAGATGAGCCATGGAGCCTGTGATCTGATCTCCCCAGCAAGGCTGTCGGCTCTAGGGTAGATTCCTTGTTGACTATCCTCTTCTCATCACTGGCAGCATCTTATCATAATACTTGGTGCACGGGCCAGGTAGTTACCCATGGCTGAGGATGGGAGGAGGAGAGTCCTGGCTATCAGAATAGACATCTTATTCCAGCTGCAGTTGTCCTAGATGTGGCCTGATTCCCAGCCCATTGACCTTTAGGGCACGATTGGGGGTTGGGAGCATGAGTCAGAGAGGAATGTGGGACTGGTTGTTTGGAGGTTTCACTCTGTGGGGAGAAGCTGGTTCCCCATGCCTATCAGTTTTCTAATGGCATCTCCAGAGGCAGAGCCTAGAAACAATTACTTGAAAGAGTCAGACGAAGCACCCACATTCTTTTGAACCCCTAGGATGTTGGCAGGAAGAGAATTTAAATAGACTTTCACAGGCACAGGATGGAAAAGTATTGTAGAGTATTTCAATAGAAATTTGAGCCTGGGTACAATGGCTCATGCATGTAATCCCAGCACTTTGAGAGGCCAAAGTGGAAGGATCATTTGAGCCCAGGATTTCAAGACCAGCCAGGGCCATATAGTAAGACCCTATATTTATATATATATAAAAAGTTAGCCAAGTGTGGGAGCATGCACCTGTAGTCCTAGCTATTTAGGAGACTGAGGTGAGAGGATTGCTTGAGCCTAGGACATTGAAGCTTCAGTGAGCCCTGTTTATGCCACTGCACTCCAGCCTGGGTGACAGAGTGAGACCCTGTCTCAAAAAAGCAAAACAAAACATACACACACACACAAAGAAAGGAAAATTTAAAATCTTCTCATTCATACCTCTACCTCTATCCCTGAAAAATACAAAATCTCTCTTTGAAGATTTTCTAAAGTGAGGGCATTCCACTATTAGGTGACCGTTGTAACCACGACACCACAGCACACTTCTGAGAGCATTTCACTGTTAAATCTAGCCAAATCTAGCCTGCAACATGGAAGCCATGACCAGGACAGTGGAAGTGCTGTGTGAATTATCCAAGCCATCATTACCTCATTCTTTGGGTGGGAGTGGGCCGACACGCCTGGGAGACCCTCACCCTGCCTCCCATGATGCCCTGCTTCTGCATACAGTACACACAGTGGTGGGAGATGGCAGCAGGAGCAGAGAGGCCCTCATTCTGGAGAGGGGACCTTTGAACCTTTGAATCATGTAAATATGATGACATCGGCAATGACAGACTCTTCAGCCGCCTGGTAGTCTGTAATTGAAGCCAGGAATTCAACACACGCTCAGACACACCCAGCCTTCACCATGGGTTCCCAGAAGCAAGTTCCTGCATAGCCACTAGGCTGGGAGGACCCTCACTTAACCAACCCTCCCTGACAAGCTCCAAGGCCTCAGAGTTGAATCCTAAATTTCCAACTTAGCAATAATTTTTTAAAAATTGCATGATGCTGAGGCTTGGGGTGTGGATGATCCTGTCACCTAGGTAGTGAGCATAGTGCCCAGTAGATAGTCTTTCAGTCCTTGCCCCTCTCCTCCCTCCCGTCTCTAGTAATCCCCAGTAAAGGTTGTTGCCATCTTTATGTCCATGTGTGCTCAATGGTTAGCTCTCACTTATAAGTGAGAACATGCAGTATTTCATTTTCTATTCCTGTGTTAGTTCACTTAGGATAATGGCCTCCAGCTACATCCATGTTGCTGCAGAGGACATGATTTCATTCTTTTTTATGGCTGCATCCAACTTAGCAATAATTTTTATCCCTCTTTTTCTTTTTCTTTTTTTTTTGAGACAGCGTTTCACTCTTGTTGCCCAGGCTGGAGTGCAACGGTACAATCTCGGCTCACTGCAACCTCCACCTCCAGGGTTCAAGCAATTTTCCTGCCTCAGCCTCCCAAGTAGCTAGAATTACAGGTACCTGCCACCACACTCAGCTAATTTTTTGTATTTTTAGTAGAGACCAGGTTTCACCATGTTGGCTAGGCTGGTCTTGAACTGCTGACCTTAGGTGATCCGCCTGCCTCGGCCTCCCAAAGTGTTGGGATTGCAGGTGTGAGCTACCGCGCCTAGCCCCGTCCCTCTTTTATCATTCTCAGCAGTGCCTAAGTTGTTTGTGCTGGTTGTTCTCAGAAGCTAAGCTCCCTAATGAGTGAGATCCATGCTTCATGGCAGTATCATGGGAAATTCTTTCATTTTGGTTTAAATGAAATCTGTTTTTGTTATAACCAGAGTCTAAAATTCATCAAGCCAGAAAACTTTTACACTGCTCTGAAGTCCCAGGCAAATAGGCTAGAGATTTTTCCTGCTGTTCTCCACCTCTCTCCATAATGAGATGCTTTGTTTCCATGAATTGGCCCTGATCCAGACTTCTAGACTCTATTACAGGACATTTCATCCCTCCCTCTGCCTCCAGGCAGGACTGAACTTAACTCATCCCAGGCTGAAGGGTGTCTCCTGTAGACCTTCCTTCAAGATTTCCTGACTCTTTGGCCTCTTTCAGTTAAAAGTGCACAGCTGATTGCCCCTGATGCCCAATCTTAATTTCCTAATTGCAATTCTAGTTCATTTCTGTTCATTGTGGAAAGGAAGATCCACATCCCCCTTATACCTTCCCAGCTAAAATTAACTCAGTTCTTTTATATGCTTCTCAAATATTAATTTGATCCCATACCTTACTTGTGCTAGAGTAGGAAAATTACTATTATTTGAAATGTGCCCCGTTATCTGAGTATTGTTGGCCTGAGCTAGGTTCTGTATTTTTATCACCTTTGTTATTGTGCTCCTCTCCCAACATATCTCATCCTTTCTTTGGACTGAGACTTCAAATATGAGTTTTATCTACTTGGAATACCTTCCCTCCCTCATCAGTCCGGACCTTCATTACTTCCAAACCCTGTCACATTCTCCCTCTCTAGATGATGTTTCCTAACTCTGAGTTCTCTCTGTAGTCCCAATTCATCTGAATTCCACTAGCAGCAATGTGAAAAACTTCATTCAGCCGGCCTCAAGATCTGCCCTTGCCTCACTCTCTCCGTATATGAAGCATGGATGAGAAGAGCTCTGAGAGCTTGTGGGGAACCAGCAGCACAGTGTAGTGGGATGTGTAGAGCAAGTCAAGAACACGGGAGTTCTAGTGTGAGTCTATCACCTTGGGCACCTCATAACCTCTCTGCCTTCCTGCTTAATTATAGATGGACAAGGAAACCTTAAATTAGGCCATCTTGAAGATTTCTTTAACTTTAAAAATGTTATGAATTTGTGCTTTCCTCTCTTTCTTGGTCTTTTTCAATATCTTGGACAGAACTCTACAAGCAGGGAAATCACAGGTCAGGAGAATATGACCTAAAAGGCATACTTGATAGGGAAGAAACTTCATTTTAATATGGAGGCAGTACTGGTCGTAATAACTCGAAATTTGTAGTGAGAATGGGAGCATACTACTGCACCTTCTTATCCTCTTGCAATCTTACAAACATTGCTCCTTAAAGGGTAAGGAGGCCAGGTGCAGTGGCTCACACCTGTGATCCCAGCATTTTGGGAGGCCAAGGTGGGCGGCTCACTTGAAGTCAGGAGTTTGAGAACAGCCTGGCCAACTTGGAAAAACTCCATCTCTACTAAAAGTACAAAAGTTAGCTGTGCATGGTGGTACACGCCTGTAGTCCCAGCTACTCGGGAGGCTGAGACAGGAGAATTACTTGAACTGAGTAGGTGGAGGTTGCAGTGTGCCAAGATTGTGCCACTGAACTCCAGCTTGGGCAACAGAGTGAGACTCACTCTCAAAAAAAAAAAAAAAAAAAAAAGATAAGGATGTGGCTCTGGCCTGATTTCTACATCTTCAGCACAGTGGCCATCAGTATCCTAGTAAAATGCTTGTTCTAATGTAAAAAGGTTGCTCCATCCTCATTCAAGTCCTTGAAGGAAGATCTTATATTAAGATCTTACATTAAAAAAACCCAAAAACCAACCAACCAACCAACCAACCAACCAACAAAACACCAAGAAGTTAACCTACTCCCTTTGCCACATCTCCGAGGAAGGACTATAAGAAAATTTCCTTGGCACTGAGCAGAGCAGAAGGTAAAAGTCCAAGCCAGCCTGATTTGCAGCCCAAATTTATATCACTAGGTAGTCAAAACCTCAAAATTTGAATTTAGTTTAAAATGATTCCAGATTAGTATTTCCTTTGGGCACCTGGCAAGAGCAAAGACAAATCCTTCCTCAGTGAAGACCTCTTCATCCTAACCCTCAAAAATCTCCACAAGTAATTTTTCAAAGGCAACAAGCAAATAAGCACATAGGAAGAGAAGGTGCCGTGAGTGAGAATCAGCGAAAACAACAGACAGCAGAAACAGATGCACAGACTTCAGAGATTGAAACTGTCAGGCACATGTTAAACAATAAGCCTGAAAATTGTTTCAGGGAATGTAAAAAGTGATTTAGTGGATTTAAAACAGAGCCAAGTAGAATGATTGTTAACAGCAGACTGGACCCAGCTGAAGAGATAATTAGTAAACTAGAAGACAGGTCAACAGAAATCCAGAATGAAGCACGATGTGGTGAAAATATGAAAATATCAGAGAGTTAAGATATATGGAAAATAGACTGAGAAGGCCTGTATCAAACAATAATTAAAACTCAAAAATTGGGCTGGGCGTAGTGGCTCACGCCTATAATCCCAGCACTTTGGGAGGCCGAGGCAGGTGGATCACGAGGTCAAGAGATCGAGACCATCCTGGTCAACATGGTGAAACCCAGTCTCTACTAAAAATACAAAAAATTAGCTGGGCATGGTGGCGCGTGCCTGTAATCCCAGCTACTCAGGAGGCTGAGGCAGGAGAATTGCCTGAACCCAGGAGGCGGAGGTTGCGGTGAGCCGAGATCACACCATTGCACACCAGCCTGGGTAACAAGAGCGAAACTCTGTCTCAAAAAAAACCTCAAAAATTAAACAAGAGAAGGAATAGAGCAGAGGCAATGTTTGAAGAAATAATGACAGAATTTTTCTTTCTTTTTTTCTGTGCAAGAACAAAATTATTTCTTGATCACAGAATTTTCTTAAATTGATTAAAGTCACTAAGAAGCCCAGTGAATTCCAAGCAAGATAAATTTTAAAAAATAAATCCAAACTTATGTTAGCAAAACTATGGAATATGAAATATGAAGAGAAAAATAAGGAGCCAGGTAAGAAATTTCTGCTTCTGATCACAAAGAAGTAACTTATATGGAACTTGTTCTTCCACCATGAACAAGTACAAAAACAAATAAACACACACACACATATATATAATATGTGTGTGTATATATATGTGTGTGTGTATATATATACATATATATGTGGGTGTGTGAAAACATATATGTATATATGTGTGTGTATATATATGTTTACTGGATGGGTTTAATATTAATAACAGATTTGACACTACAGAAGAAAAGACAAACAAGCTTGAAGACATAGAAAGAAACCATACAAACTGAAGCATAGACAGAAAAAAATACTGAAAAACAAAATGAAGGGATTAATGACTAACGGGACAATATCAAGTAGCTTAACATTTATGTAACAGGATTAAGAAAATTTTGATGGAATAATGGATGGTTTTCCCTCAATTTAGTAAAAATTATAAACTTATAAATTTAAGAAGTTCAGTGACCCTAAGTTGGATAAATATAAAGATGACTACATCAAGGCACATCATAATCAAATTGCTGAAAAATTTTAAAGTAGCTAGGGAAGATAAATTAAATGTAAGGGAACAAAGATAAGAATTATTAGAGATGCCTTGTCAGAATCAATGTAAGCCAGTAGACATTGGAGGAACATTTTTAAAGTACTGAATGAAAAATATGTTCCAATCTGAAATTTTCTGTCCAGCTAAAATGTTTTTCAAAATAAAGGTTAATAAAGACTGGTTTCCACACTAACAGAATCTGAATGAATACTAAGTGTTAAAGGAAGATTTTTAGATTGAATGAAAATGATATTGAATAGAAACTTGGACTTACAAGAGTTCCAGAAATGGTAAGTATGTGGGCAAATGTTAAAACTTTTTATTGTTTTTAAATTTTCTTCAAAAGAGAACAGGCGCTGGGCGCAGTGGCTCACGCCTGTAATCCCAGCACTTTGAGAGGCTGACGTGGGTGGATCATGAGGTCAGGAGTTTGAGACCAGCCTGGCTAACATAGTGAAACCCCGTCTCTACTAAAAATACAAAAAATTAGCTGGACGTGGTGGCAGGCACCTGTAATCCCAGCGACTTGGGAGGCTAAGGCAGGAGAATCGCTTGAATCCGGGAGGTGGAGGCTGCAGTGAGCTGAGATTGAACCATTACACTCCGGCCTAGGTGACAGAGTGGGACTCTGTCTCAAAAAAAAAAGGAAAGAAAAAAACAATAACAGGCTATTTAGGAGTTCGAGACCAGCCTGGGCAACATGGCAAAGCTTTGTTTCTGCAAAAAAACACAAAAATTAGCCAGATGTGGTGACACATGCCTATAGTCCCAGCTACTCAGGAGAATGAGGTGGGAGAATTGCTTGAACCTGGGAGGCAGAGTTTGCAGTGAGCTGAGATGATGCCACTGCACTCCAGCCTGGGTGACAGAGCGAGACGCTGTCTCGAGCAAGCAAGCAATCAATTTTAAATGGAAAAAAAAAAGTTTTATAAAAGGATAACAGGCTACTTAAAGCAAAAGAGAAAACAACCTATTTTGGGGTTTATAACATACATAGCAGTAAAATGTATGACAATAATAGCACAAAGGAAATGGAAGCAAACTATTGTCCTTACTTTGTATGTGAAAGAGTATATTGTTTGAATAGACACTTTGATAGTTAAAGTTGCATACTAGAAATCCCATAAAATAATCAATAAAATAACCAAATGAAAAAGTATAGCTATCCTAAAACTTACTCAGTACAAAAGAGGAATCCTAAAACTTAATTAATCCAAGAGGAAAGAGGAAACAAAGAACAGATGGGATGAATAGACTTAATGTCAACTATATTGATAATTACATTAAATATAAATGGTCTAAACCTTCCAATTGAAAGCTAGAAATTGTCAAATAAAATAAATAAGCATGATCAAACAATATGCTGTCTACGGAAGGTGCATTTTAAATATAGAGACAGTTTAAAAGTAAAGGATGGGAAAAGATATAGCATGCAAACACAAATAATAAGAAAGCTGAAGGTGCTAGATTAATCTCGGGCAAAGAGACTTTAGTACATGCAATAGTAAGACAGATAAAGAGGGATATCTTATAATGAAAAAAGGTTCAGATGATCAAAAGGAAATAACAACAATAATAATAAATAGTTGGCAAATTACAGAACATCAAAATATATGAAGCAAAAAGTGTCATAACTATAAAGAGAAATAGACAAACCCAAAATTAGAATACATTTTAAACTCTGTTCTCTCAGGAATTGATAGAACAAGTGGTCAGAATATCACTAAGGATATAGAAGGCTTGAACAACATAACTAATCAACTTGACTGAGTTGTCCTTCATAGAACATTACTCTGGGTGATTGCAGAATACATGTTATTTTCAAGTACATATGGAATGGTCACCAAGGTAAACCATTTTGCTGGACCATAAAACAAGCATTACTAAATTTAAAAGAATTGAAATAATGTAGAGTATACTCTGACCACATCAGAATTAGTTAAAAACCTAACCAAAAGTATATCTGAAAAATTCCCATATTTTAGAAAATTAAATATAATATTCCTAAATAGTCTATGAGACAGAAACTACAAGGTAAAATAGAAAATACTTGACTATTAAAAAATGAAGCACAATATATTAAAATTTGTGAATGTTGCTACAGAATTATCTAAAAGGAGACCTATATCTGTAAATGTTTCTATTTGAAAAGAAGAAAGCTCTCAAATCAATTTTCTACGATTTCATTTTAAAGACCTATAAAAAGAAGCAAAAAATGAAGCAAAAGTAGAACAATGAAATAATAAAAATTAGAGTGGAAATCATTGAAATAAAGAACAGAAAAATAATAAAGTCAGTGATATCAAAAGCAACATCATTGAATAAATAAGCATAATTGATAAACCTCTAGCTAGATAGATTATGAAAAACAAAGAAGATACAGCTTACAGGCTGGGCGTGGTGGCTCAAGCCTGTAATCCCAGCACTTTGGGAGGCCGAGGCGGGTGGATCACGAGGTCGAGAGATCGAGACCATCCTGGTCAACATTGTGAAACCCCGTCTCTATTAATACAAAAAAAATTAGCTGGGCACGGTGGCGCGTGCCTGTAATCCCAGCTACTCAGGAGGCTGAGGCAGGAGAATTGCCTGAACCCAGGAGGCGGAGGTTGCGGTGAGCCGAGATCGCGCCATTGCACTCCAGCCTGGGTAACAAGAGCGAGACTCCGTCTCAAAAAAAAAAAAAAAAAAGAAGATACAGCTTACAAATATCAGGAATGAAAATGTAGATACCATAGATCGACAGGCTTTATTTTATTTTTATTTATTTTCATTTGTTTTGAGACAGAGTCTTGCTCTGTCATCCAGGCTGGAGTGCAGTGGTGAAATTTCTGCTCACTGCAACCTTCCCCTCCCAGATTCAAGCAATTCTTATGCCTCAGGCTCCTGAACAACTCGGATTACAGGTGTGTGCCACCACGCCCAGCTAGTTTTTTGTATTTTTAGTAGTGATGGGGTTTCACTACGTTGGCCACGCTGGTCTCAAACTTCTGGCTTCAAGTGATCCCCCCACATTTGCCTCCCAAAGTGCTGGGATTACAGGCGTGAGCCACCATGCCCGGCCAATTCAACAGACTTTAAAGGCTAATAAGGGAATATTATTAACAACCTTATGTTAAAAAAAAATTTGTCAACTTAGATGAAATAGACAAATTTCTGAAAAGCACAAGTTACCAAAACTGGCACCTAAGTTGAAAATGTGAACAGCTCTAGCTCTATTGAAGAAACTGAATTTATAATTTTACAACCTTCCTTGGAAGAAAAACACCAAGTCCAGATGGCTTCACTGGTGAATTCTATCAGACACTGAATGAAGAAATAATACCAATACTGCAAATTTCATAAAATAGGAAGGAGGAAGTACTTTATAACCCATTTGATGGTGCCAAAATTACCTTGACATCAAAACCATACAAAAACATCATAAGAAAATAAATCTATAGTTTAATATCTCTCATAAACACAGATATAAGAATTTTTAATAAAATATTAACAAATTGAATCCAGCAAAGTCAGTTTAACATTTGACTATCAATCAATATATTTCACAACGTAAACAAAAAAACAGAGACAACATGTGATCACCTCAGCAGATTCAGAATAAGTACTTGACAACATTCAACACTAATAATTCTCCAGGCTAGAAATAGAAAAAAATTTTCTCAGTCTTTTAAAGAGCATCTACAGAAGACCTACAGTTAATATCATATTTAATGGTGAAAACTTTCCCCCTAAGATCAAGAACAAGGCAAATATGATCATTCCTACCAGTTCTGTTCGTGTTGTTCTGGAGATCCTAGCCTGTACACTAAGGCAAGAAAAAGAAATATAAAGCATACACACTGAAAAGAAAAAAGTACTGTTTTCATTTGCAGGTAACATGATTATATATATATACATAAAATCCAAAAAAATCTAGAAAAAAATATGTTAGAACTAAAAAATTTAGGTATGTTGAAGGATATAAAGTCAGCATGTTAAAAAAATCAATTGTATTCTCATATGTTAGCTATGAACAATTAGAAAATAAGAAGTTTAAAACCGTTATCTATAATAGCATCCAAAAGTCCATGAAATATTTAAGGATTAATTTGACAAAATATATGTAGGACCTGAACACTGAAAACAACAAAACCCTGCTGAAGAAATTAAAGAAGACTTAAATAAAGAGAGATATACCATGTTTGTAAATTGGAAGATAAAATATTGTTAAAATGTTAATTTTCCTTAATTTGGTTATTAAAGAAACTAAATTTAGAAAGAGTCAGTGCAGGCCGGGCACGGTGGCTCATGCCTGTAATCCCAGCACTTTGGGAGGCCTAGGCAGGTGGATCATGAGGTCAAGGGATCGAGACCATCATGGCCAACATGGTGAAACCCCGTCTCTACTAAAAAATACATAAATTAGCTGGTCATGGTGGCGTGCACCTGTAGTCCCAGCAACTTGGGAGGCTGAGGCAAGAGAATTGCTTGAACCCAGGAGGCGGAGATTGCAGTGAGCCGAGATTGCGTCACTGCACTCCAGCCTTGCACCTGGTGACAGAGCAAGACTCTGTCTCAAAAAAAGAAAAGAAAAGAAAAGAAAGAGTCTGTGCAATTTCAATCAAAATCCCACCAGATATTTTTGTAGATATCTACAAATTGGTTCTAAAATTTATAGGGAAATGTAAATGACTTAGAATAGCCAAAACAATTTTGAAAAAGAATAGTTGGAGGATTTACTTGAATTCAAGATTTACTATACAGCTGTGATAATCAAAACACTGTGATATTAACATAAAGATAGGTTGGGATAGAATAGCCCAAAAGTAGAGCCATACATTTGGTCAAAATTATTTTCCAATTTTTTATTGTGTAAAATATATATAACATAGAATTTACCATTATAACTGTTTTAAATGTACAACTCATTGGTATTAGATAAATTCATAATGTTTGTTGTACGACCATCTTTGTCATCCATCTCCATAACTGTTTTCATCTTGTAAAACTGCAACTCTATACCCATTAAACAATAACTTCCCATTTTTCTTCTTCTCCACCCCCTAGCAACTACTATTCTGTTCTCTGTTTCTATTATTTTATTGGTCAATCCATTTTGGATAAAGGTGCCAAGGTAATTCAATGTAGGAAATGATACTATCATAACAAATTATGCTAGAACAACTTGATAGCCATCACAACAACAACTTTGACCCTTACCTCACATCATAGACAGAAATTAGTTTGAGATGGAGCCAAGGCTTTTCTAGAATAAAACATAAGAAGGAATCTTCACAACATTGGAATAGGTAAAAATTTCTTAGGGCACTAAAAGCAGGATCCATAAAATTTTTAAAGTATGAATTTGATTTTCAAATTAAGAACGTCTACTCTTTGAAAGGGACTTTTATGCAAATGAAAAGAAAACAAGACCATGAGAAGAGATCCATATATATATACATAAAATATGCAATTCTCCTGCTCAGCCTCCTGAGTAGCTGGAATTACAGGCACCGGCTGTGCCCAGCTATATATACATATGTCTTTGACAAGGGACATGCATAGTCCTTTGTACAGACCAAGAACTCTTCTTACAAGTCAATAATAAGGCAAACTAATTTAAAAATGGACAGAGGTTGTGAACAGGCTTCACAAAAAAAAGATATACAAATGCTAAATAAATGCATAAAAAGTTGCTCACTATCTTTAGCCGTCAGGGAAATGCAAATTAAAATCACAGCAAGATACCACTACACTCAACTAGAATGGCTCAAAATAAAAAGACTGACTATACCACATGTTGATGAAAATATGGAGCAACTGGCACTCTCATATACTACTGATGGGAATGGAAAATATTACGACCACTTCGGAAAATAGTTCAACCACTTTGGAAAATAGTTTAGCAGTTTCTTTTTAAGTTACACATACATTTATTGTAAAAATCCAGCAACTGCCTTCCTAGGTATTTACCCAAGAGAGATGAACACATATATTCCCACAAAGACTTGTACACAAAATGTTTATGGCAACTTTATTCGTAATAGCTAAAAACTGGAGACAACCCAAATGTCCATCAGCTGGTGAATGATTATGCAAATGGTGGTAGGTACATATAAAGGAATACTTTTGAGTAATATAAATAATAAATTACCAATACATGCAACTTTAGAATACTGGAGAGCATATATTCATATTTGAGTTTCCTCACATCCTTGATATGTTAGTCTATTAGGGTTATCATCCTTTTCTTATTTATTAACATGAGAATAAATAGAACGAATAGAATAGAATAACAGAAGTAATAGGATAATAGAAAATAGATATTTTATATTCAGAGAATGGTTCATGACCAGCAATATTGGTAGTACCTGGAGCTTATAAGACATGTATAATCTTGGATCTTGTCCCGGACCTACTGTTTCAGGATCCACTTTTAAACAAGATCCCCAGGTGTTTCATATGTACACTAAAGTTTGCAAAGTATTGGTCTAGGTAAAGTCTTTTATCAAATTTAAATATTACAACTGTTTTTTCAAATTTACCATCTTTCTGTTAATTTTATTTATGTGTTCTTCATGTTCTTTATTGGGAAAATATTCTTATTTGATGAAATAATATTTATCAAAACCTTTCTATTTTTTTCACCTTTTCTGCTTATTTGATAGATGGCATTTTCAGAAGTTCCTATAGTTTTTCCCTTGACTTGATAGCCATATTCATGTTATTTACTCCTTTACTATTTCTTAAATATGTCATAATCTCAGACCCTAACTGGACAAGTTCTTTAGCATTCTGTTGGATCTCTTATTTTCCATAACTCGTTCCTCTATCATGTTGATATCGTCTGGATTTTTAGTTTGTAGTTTCACAGGTATGCCTTTTCTTCTTTGGTTTAATCTTAGCTTTTTAAAAAATAATAAACTTTACCAAAATATTTAATCACCTTTCCTTTCCATTTCTCCTTACAAGTTTACTTTATTTGCCCCTCCCCCTCCTGTTTTCTTTCTTTCTCTTTCTTTCTTCTTTCTTTCTTTCTCTTTCTTTCATTCTTTCTTTCTTCCTTTCTTTCTTTCTTTCTTCTTTTTTTTGTTGTTGTATTTGGGCTCTGGGGTACATGTGCACGTCCTGCATCCTGCAGGATTGTTGCATAGGAACATACATGCCATGGTGGTTTGCTGTCTCCATCCCCCCACCCCCATTGCCTATATCAGGCATTTCTCCCAGTGTTATCCCTCCCCCTCCTCCCTGCTGTCCCCCTCTCCCCTCCCCTTCACCCCCACCCCACCTAGCCCTGTGAGTGTTGTTCCCTTCCCTGTGACCAAGTGTTCTCATTGTTTATCACCCACCTATGAGTGAAAACATGAGGTGTTTGGTTTTTCTGTTCTTGTGTCAGTTTGCTGAGAATGATGGTTTCTAGGTTCATCCATGTATCTACAAAGGACACGAACTCATTGTTTTTTATGGCTGCATAGTATTCCATGGAGTATATGTGCCACACTTTTTTTGTCCAGTCTATCATTGATGGGCATATAGGTTGGTTCCAGGTCTTTGCTATCGTAAACAGCACCACAATGAACATACGTGTGCATGTGTCTTCATGATAGAACGATTTATAATCCTTTGGGTATATACACAGTAATGGGATTGCTGGGTCAAATGGAATTTCTATTTCTAGATCCTTGAGGAATCGCCACACTGTCTTCCACAATGGTTGAACTAATTTACACTCCCACCAACAGTGTAAAAGTGTTCCTTTTTCTCCACATCCTTTCCAGCATCTGTTGTCACCAGATTTTTTAATGATCGCCATTCTAACTGGTGTGAGATGCTATCTCAATGTGGTTTTGATTTGAATTTCTCTAATGGCCAATGATGATGAGCATTTTTTCATATACTTGTTGGCCGCATATTTGTCTTCCTTTGTAAAGTGTCTGTTCATGTCCTTTGCCCACTTTTGAATGGGTTTGTTTGTTTGTTTCCTGTAAATCTGCTTTAGTTCTTTGTAGATTCTGGATATAAGCCCTTTGTCTGTTGGGTAGATTGCAAAAATTGTTTCCCATTCTGTTGGTTGCTGGTTTAGTCTAATGATTGTTTCTTTTGCTGTGCATAAGCTCTTAATTTTTTTCTTTTTTTTTTTTTTGAGATGGGGTCTCCCTCTGTGGCCCATGCTGGATTGCAGTGGCATGATCCCAGCTCACTGCAACCTCTGCCTCCCTGGGCTCAAGCGATTCTCCTGCTTCAGCCTTTCAAGTAGCTGGGATTATAGGCACCCACCATGCCTTGCTAATTTTTGTATTTTAGTAGAGGCAGAGTTTCACCACATTGGCCAGGCTGGTCTTGGACTACTGATCCTAAGTAATCCACCCACCTCGGCCTCTCAAACTGCTGGGATTACAGTGATGAGCCTTTTTCCTCTAAAGGCATGGCCTTTTTCCTCTACGTCTTTAAAGATTCTACTCCATTGTTTCTTTCATCCTATGTTCTGTTGACATCTGATGTCAGCTTGATGCTTATTCCTTAATTAGTAATCTACTCTTTCTCTCAAAATTCTTTGTCTTTGATGTTCTTAAAATTCAGTATAATGTATTTAATTGTGAATTTCTGCTATCTGTTTTATTTGACCCTGTATGAGCCCTTCCAATCTAAGGTCTTTCATCTTTAATTCTGGAAGATGTTTCTTCTTTGTTTCTTTAAATATTTTCTCCTCCACTTTTCTCTCCTTCTGGGGCTTCTGTTGTTAGATTGTTGGGCCTGCTATTTCTAACCTTTATAGCCTTTAGATTTTCTTTACATTAAAAAAAAAACCTCTTTATTCTTTCCTGCTACCTACTGTGGAAGTCTGTTTTTTATAACTACTCATCTTTGAATGAGATAAGTTTTCCCTGTATCACTATTTGTAGGAAGACTGAGTGGTTGAGAGTTCAGAGTTCCAGGCTAAGAAGATTTTTTCTTATATCTGAGGTTTATGTTTGAATTTTATCCTTTATATTTCCCCAGCCAATTGAATATAAGTTGCTGTAGGACTAGTCAGGAGGCAAGGTTTATCTTCTCCCTCCATCACACTGCTTTCTGAAAATAGGCTTGTTTGTGTAATTTCTTCAGCCCCACTTCTTTTGTTTCTCTGAAGCAAAGTAGGTCTAGGAAAGCTCTTGCTGCCAGCCTGTGCATCCGGCTCTAAGAGATTTTGGTTTTGTACTGAAGGTGTGCTCCTAGAAGCAGCGTACATACTGATTCTTTACATCTGCAGCTGGGTGCATCCTCTCTTCTCCCCAGTCCTGTTCATGGCTGTTCCTGTTGATGCCCTTTCTATATATTTCTTGGTTTATCTTTCTTGTAGCTTCATGAAAGATTTCTCCTTCTCCTTGTCATTTTTTTATTTTTGGTGATTTACAATAGGAGAAAAGGATTGTCATTTTTATACTGCCATCTTCACACTGCCATCTCGAACAGGAAGTCTGTCTAAGCCATCTTAGAAATTCTTGTATTTTCAGCTTGTAGCAATTCTTTTAGGATAATGAGTTCTATTAGTCTGCTAACTGAATGTAAAACAGTTTATTCTTTTGTTTCAAAATGTACCTCTCTTGTTCATTATTTCAGGATTGGCAAATATTATATTTATTCACAGGATAGGCTTCTTTAATTTAAATATTTTCACTATATTCTACCCTCCAAATTTTATCTTTTTAGATAAAGATCACTATTGTCATAAGCCAGCCCCTCATCCTCTTCCATGGGCCATCTCTAACTTCATTATGTGTCTTAAGGAGAAGAATCTAAAAGTGAGTTCATTATCCTACATGTGGCCATACCATTGTTTTATACAAAGTCACCTCTGAATATTGGTTTGTGAGCATCCTAGTGTTCCTATGCTCCCAGTGCCAAAGAGCAGAGCCCTGCCCTCCAATGACAGATGACAGTGATATTTTAAAAATAAACAAATGAAAGTCATTTCTTGCCTTCTGTGATCTCCCATTCTAGAGTCTGGTTTGGGAAAATTTTCTCTCTCTCTCTCTCTCTCTCTCTGTCTCTCACTCACACACACACACACGCACACACACACACTACCACCACCAACAACAATAAAAGACTTAAGAACACTTAATAATGTGAAACAAGTGGCAAAGTAGCAAAATGAAACTGTACTTGTAACTGCTGTGCAGTCACAAAGCAGTAGCATTGTCATTGTTGGGTTAAGTGAAGTCTTCCTGCCAATAGGAAGTTTTATGTGGAGTTTAGATAAACGATAGTTTAAGTCATTGCTGAGCAATTTATTAGCTATGTAATATTGAGCAAAATGACTGATCTTTCCAAAAACCAGTTAACTCTTTCATAGAATAGTATTTGCCTCAAAAAGATTTTTTAAGTTAACTGAGATGATACATACAAAACCCTTCACACAATGCATGGCACATAATAAGTATTCAGGAAATCTCAGCTACAATAATTTTTATAAGGAGAGAAATTTGAGTTGCTGCAGAGGAGGTGAACATTTTTGGCATGAAGGCCTGAAGTTTTGCATGAGGATGTCGTATATGAAAGAGAGGAAGTAGAGTACTTAAACCAGAGAAGAGATTCCATTTAGAAAGCCATTAGATGGAGGGGTGGGCGGTATGGTGGAGGGTGGGAGTGATGAGGAGGGGGAGCTGTATGAAGGATGAATTAAGGCCGAGTGGAAGAGCTTTAATTTGATATGATGAACAACAGTGGTTACTGCATAACAAGGGGATCCCATGGAAACAGCTTTCATGGATTTTTGATTTCTTGCCAGTGACTGGTAAATTAAAAGAGGAGGAAGATTGGAGGTGTGAAAGCATGAAAGTTGGTTAGGAGTCTGTTAAGATAATCTAGACATAACCAATTTGGTTCTAGACCAGGTTTAGGCTATAAAAATGGTAAAGTAAGTATACAGTTGATGGGCCATGCCAGGCCAGAGCCATGTCTTGCCTTGCTTCCTAGCTGGTCAGGAGGTGGTGGAGCCTAGTTACAATAGAGCAAGTTCTCTCATGGTGCTTGTGGGCATGTACAGCTGTGGCCTCATGTCACACCTATGTTGTGCTTTTTTTTTTTTTTTGAGACAGAGTCTTGCTCTGTCATCCAGTTTGGAGTGCTGGAGTGCAGTGGCATGATTTCAGTTTACTGCAACCACTTCTTGGGTTCAAGCGATTCTCCTGCTTCAACCTCCCGAGAAGCTGGGACTACAGGTACGTCAGGCTAATTTTTGTATTTTTTGTAGAGAGGGGGATCTTGCCATATTACCCAGGCTGGTCTTGAACTCTTGGGCCCAAGTGATCTTCCCTCCTCGGCCTCCCAAAGTGTTGGGATTACAGGCATGAGCCACTGTGCCCGGCCTGCTGTGCATCTTTTGCTCCTACTCTGGGGCTTCCCTGTTGTCACTCATGCTTAAAAAGGTTGTGCACAGCAGGCCAGGAGTGGTGGTTCATGCCTGTAATCCCAGAACTTTGAGAGGCGGAGGCAGGTGGATCACCTGAGGTGGACAGATCACCTGAGGTGGGGAGTTCGAGACCAGCCTGACCAACATGGAGAAACGCCATTTCTACTAAAAATATAAAATTAGCCGGGTGTGATGGTGCATGCCTGTAATCCTAGTTGCTTGGGAGGCTGAGGAAGGAGAATCCCTTGGACTTGGGAGGCAGAGGTTGCAGGATTGTGCCATTGCACTCCAGCCTGGGCAACAAGAGTGAAACTCTGTCTCAAAAAAAAAAAAAAAAGAAGAAGAAGAAGGTTGACAGCACTTATGCATATAAGACCCAGAAGTGCAGGGTGGTTAACACCTCAAGTGACAGAACTTGAATAATGGGAGGTAGTAAGTAAATTCTTTTCCCTTCCTTCCCCTAGACAGACTGTTTGGGGATGTTGCTTCACATGGTGAAGACATCCTTCCATATGAAGTAAGCAGCTTTTCATGGAGCTATGGCCAGCTGTATATAGCATTCCTTTTTATTTGCTGTGTCTTTTTTTCTGCTTTGTTCTCTTTATCTTTCATTCTTGCTTCCCTGGGACTGTGTTTCTCAATAAAGTATTATCACATAAATTTTTACTTCTGGCTCTAAATTTTAGGGAAACTGGGCCAAGAAAGAAGAATAAACTCCAAGAGATAGTACAATGGAGGAATGAGGACTTGGTGATGGTGTAACTGTATGGCAAAGATTAGGGGGAAATTTAAAGATTAGCTCCAAGTTTGCGGGCCTCTGGATGGAGGTGGAGTGAAGGTACTTTCATAGTGGTGAGGA
Source organism: Aotus nancymaae (assembly GCF_030222135.1). Lineage (NCBI taxonomy): Eukaryota > Metazoa > Chordata > Mammalia > Primates > Aotidae > Aotus > Aotus nancymaae. The sequence continues at coordinate 37,664,549 of NW_026988428.1, forward strand.
AAGGGGGAAGTTAAGAATCAACCCTAGTGCTGCTTATGGTTTGAGAAGAGCTTGTCTATATCCCATATACATGGTTTAAAAGTCTCTGGATCTCCTGGGTCAGAGTCCTGTCCCTTTATCAGTGTAAGTTCCAATATAAGTGCCATGTTTTCTGAAGTGGATAGCAGCTGCATACTCAGTCTGTACTGGACTGGATGGATCTGTGTAAGCAGTGTAGGCTAACATTATTCCAGCTTAGATATCAGTATAACAGCAGTGTAGGCTAACACTATTCCAGCTTACGTATCAGTATAACAGCAGTGTAGGCTAACACTATTCCAGCTTAGATATCTGCGAGGAGGAATCTCATTAGACTCACATTTCTTTTCTAAGTGAGTGAAATGAAGAGCCTTTCAAACCTAACAAATAAAACCAAGAACTTGTCTGCACCCTTCCATCTATGGGAAATTGACACGGGCTCCTAAAGATTGCTGTGTATATCAAACCAAATGGAAGATAGAAAGGGTGGTTGATACATTGGGGCCTGTTGCGGGGTGAGGGGAAAGAGGACGGAGAACATTAAGACCAATACCTAATGCATGCAGGGCTTCGAACCTAGATGATGGGTTGATAGGTGCAACAAACCACCATGGCACATGTATACCTATGTAACAAGCCTGCACGTTCTGCACATGTATCTCAGAACTTAAAATAAAATGAAATAAAATAAAATGTGGTTGAGGACCCAGAGGACCCTACACAATGTCAACACAAACATATTTTATTGGAAATTCTTAAGTCCTCCCATGACTTGGTACTGTGTGTGCTGATCTTGGGATAGTCAGCTGCCAGAACTTTGGGAAGCAGAAAATTGGATAGATGAGCTTGATTATTCAAATAAATGATTTGACACCTAAATTATCTGGATAATTGCCTCCTTGCGGTCTAGGGCAACCTGACCCCTCATATTCCTGGAGCCACAGGAAATCTGAGAGTCATAATTGCCTGTGAGAAACTGAGTAGAGTGGCTGAGGGGGCGTCTACAGAGTAGGAAATGAAAACAGACTGTTCAAATTGGCAAATGAATAGCGTTTTCATTGCGTCAGTTAGAAAATCAGCCCAGGCTGGGAGTAAGTCAGGAGAGTAAATTTTGGTTGGTGTCTGACAGTTTTCTCATCCTGTCTATTTTTTAAACTTTGGTTGATTGATTCCCAAGTAACCCTCACCCAATGTTAGTTTCTTGTTTATTCTATGCTCACACAGTACCAGGGGACTCAGTCTGCACCACATATTTGCACTTATTTATATGCTACTTTGTAAATGTTTTAAAGCCAGTTTTCTGTAAGTGTGCCATGTTTTCTGAAGTGGGTTTAGGTTCTTTGATGTAGTCTCTTCAATAGTCATTTCCCACTTTCCTCTCATTTGCATTTTACATCTCTGTTCATTTGATGTTGTCTCATGAAAACCTCCATGTAACTTCTTAATACCTTTATCTACACATTGCCTTCCTTCTGCTATTGACTGAAAGTATGAAAGTGATGCTGCACTTGCTGTCAAGATCTAGCACACATGCTCTTAGGTTTCTGCTTTACAATGATCTGCTTTAAGACAACATCTTGAGCAACTCTGCAACTAAAAGCCCGGGTTCCTTGTGCACACTTTGTGTCATTGTCCATGATGCACAACAAGCTGAGCCCTTCCTGTTCCCACACAGCATCATGGACTTTGCCCTATTCTGCTTGGAAACCACTTTCCTCTTCTGCACTTGGGAAGTCAGCAAGAAACTCATGCTTCAAACGCTAGCTCAGAGGGTTGAGAACCTATCTCCTCTCCCAGGCAAATATTCACTCATCTCATCTGCTCCCAGAATACTTTTTACAAACATTTTCTGAGGTCAATGCCCATTTTATATATTTTTTTTTGTTTTCATGTTGGTCTTCACCAAAATGCATACTTCAAGACCACAACTTATTCATTTTTATAACCACATCACCAAATACAGCAGCTGTCACACAATGGACACTCATAAAATGTTGGAGAATAAATATTCAATGTATAAGTTCTTGTGTGGAATGTTGATAGTTCTCTGTTCTATATTCCCATCTGTCCAAGGAGTCTACCAGGGTGAATTCTTCCAGCTTCATTCTTCGTACGCCTTCTCTGCCTCAAGAATCAGTATCCTGCTGGTCCCAGTCTGTCCCTGCTGTTATCCCAACTCTTCCATTAATTGGCAGAGGCAGAATGGGGCCCCGAGATAGCTTAAATAAACCATTTGTTCACTTTGTCAGATATTTATTCCAATATTTGTCTCAATATTTATCTCACATCTACCCTGTGCCAGGTGAAATTTGCATTACATGCTGTTGATATACCAGCTAACAAGATAGTCAAAGTCCCCATCCTCCTGATGCTTATGTTTTAATGATTTAGTTGTGCATCATGGGCAGTGACACAAAGTGTGCACAAGGAACCTGGGCTTTTAGTTGCAGAGTTGCTCAAGGTGTTGTCTTAAAGCCGATCATTGCAAAGCAGAAACCTAATAGCACGTATGCTATATCATGACAGCACGTGCAGCATCGCCTTCATACTTTTAGTATGATGCTTATATTTTAATGGCTTCGTTGGAGAGCGAGTTGATGGGTAGATTAAAAATGGAAAACAAAGCTTTTTGCCTACGTTATTGATCAATTCAAAGCTATATAAATCTTCATTTTTCCACTTGAGTTTGGTAATTGAGTCCTATCTGCATGTGTCATATTTCTGTTATCGTATTTCTCAGAAAAAAACACAAAAAACATATACCATGGCCACACGCGTCCCTAGCACCTATGCCATGCTATAAACACTTACACCTATACATATATACACTACATTCAACAGCTATACTATGTATACACTCACTGATAATCCATTCACCCAAATATCAAACCTCCCAAGGTATAAGGTACACCACCTTCCCCTCCACTAATAATTTCCATTCTGATGCATTTTCTTTCTCTCTCTTCCCTCCCTCCCTTCCTCCCTTCTTCCCTTCCTCCCTTCCTTCTCTCCTTCTTCTCTCTGTCTCCCTTTCTTTCTCTATCCTTCCTTCCTTCCTTTCTCTCTTCCTCCTTCCCTCACTCCCATCCTCCATCCTTCCTTGCTTCCTTCCTTTCTCCCTCCCTCCCACTTCCTCCCTTTCTTGCTTGCTTTCTTCTTACTTTGTTGCCCAGGCTACAGTGCAGTGGCACAAACATGGCTCACTGCAGCCTCGCCTGGGCCCAAGTGAGCCTCTGTCTTCAGCCTCCTGAGTAGCTGGGACCACAGGTTTGTGCCACCACACTTGGCTAATTTTTTAATTTTTGTAGAGACAGGATCTGGCCATTTTGCTCAGGCTGGTCTTGAATTCCTGACCTCAAGCCATCCTCCTGCCTGGGCCTCCTAAAGTGCTAGAATTACAGGCATGAGCCACCGCACCTGGCCTGGATGCATTTTTAATGCATGTGCATGTAGATGCACATAGAACAAACACTACCATGCGCACGCGCACATATATTGGCAGTTAGTAAAATACTTTCACAGAGGGCCTAATGATAACTTTTATTTCTTTGTGTGTGGCAATTTGCAGGTTCTAAATGTTTTCCCATCCAATGAATTCCTTTGATCTTCCTACAAATTCTCTAAGGCAGTCTATACCCATTTTCTATTTAAGGAAACTGAAGATGAGCAAGGAAAAAAAAATAGAGAAAAATCTGTATTTACTGAGGAAATGACTACGGTGCATGCACACACACACACACACACACACACACACACACACCCTACCAGGGCCTGCTTATGAGGCTATGCATTTTTGCACATATCATCTCTGTGAAACGTTATAATTTTACCCGTCTTACAGATGAGGTAGCATTTGAACTATATCGTGAAACACTGCATGGACCTCTATTTCCTCACAAGTTCAGCAAATTGGCATTGAAGTCATCCCAGATGGGTGGGTATGATAAAGTCTGTCCTAAAGTGTACCAAAAAGAAGAGTCATTTCCATCAGGAATTTTTTTCCTCTAACTCAGTCCCAGCTTCTGTAGCCTCTGTAGCTCCATTCTATTTCCTTATGGTTTTTAGTTCATCAGAAAAAAATGAAGCACGGCTGCAAGTTGTCCTCTGAATGATAACTGAAGAGTTATTATATTAGCATATATTAGCATACGTTTTAGTTATGCTGTTGAAGACAATTTCCCAGTTCCCATCACTTCATATTAGAGTGGACTTAATAGTTACATGCTCCTCAGTAGAGGCTCAAAGCCATAATGTAAAGAACACCCCTCTTTTTCATTACCTGGACCCAAAGACATGTTTCACACAGGTCAGATAACTTTGCAAAAAGCTACTGGCCTGCCCACCAATAGTGAGTGTGGATCTGTATAAATAGTCATGGAGGACAGACGGCTTGGCACCCAGTTTTCAGCATCCTTTACAGCACACCTCCCCGCCTTTCACATCCGAGCCTTCTCTCCTAGACTTTCCTTGCTTCTCTCCACAGATCTAAGTTTACTCCTTTTCCCCAGTCTTTTCTGCCTTTCCTTGCAAAGTACACACACAGAGGCACACACATGGAATCTTGTCCATGGCCCTTCTTCACTTTGGTCCTTTACTCCCTGATTGGTTTTTCCCTATTTAGTTTCTTCACATCTTTCCAGCACTTAACCTCTGGAGCTCAGCAAACTGCCTCCTGGTTCTGTCCTTGTCTCTCTTTGCCACGGTCTCTGCTTCATGAGTGCTTTTCAGTATCTCCCCACTACACTGCCATGGTACTGAGTTCTCCCAGTGGGAAGGGACTAAATCTCCTCCCTCTTTTGAATTTTCTCCCTGATCCCTGAACACCTGGTGGCCATCTCAGAAGTGACTGACCTACACATCATGTGATGATCCTCCAAGTCAATGGATTATATTCATTTATTTATTTATTTTTGAGATGGAGTCTCACTCTGTCACCCAGGCTGGAATGCAATGGCATGATTTTGGCTCACTACAACCTCTGTCTCCCAGGTTCAAGCAATTCTCCTGTCTCAGCCTCCCCAGTAGCTAGGATAACAGGCTCATGCCATCATGCCTGGGTAGTTTTTTGTATTTTAGTAGAGATGGAGTTTTCACAGTATTACCCAGGCTGGTCTCAAAATCCTGAGCTCAGGCAATCCACCAGCCTCAGCCTCCCAAAGTGCTAGGATTACAGGCGTGAGTCACTGCACCCAGCCTGGATTTTTTTTTTTACAAGTTTTATTTTGTTTTTAATTGACACATAATTGTACATATTCATGGGGTACAGTGTGATGTTTCAATGCATGCACACATCATGTCATAACCAAATCAGGGTAATTAGCATATCTTTCACCTCAAACGTGTATCATGTCTTTGTGGTGAAGACATCCAAAATCCTCTCTTCTACATATTTTGGAGTTATTTCTTAAATTCCTATTTAAGGTCTTGCTCTAATTTTGGGTATGAATTCAGTTTTAGTCAAGAATAATTTTTCGTGCTTATGACATTAGCTCAGGATGACAGGGAAAGTGTAAGAGATGAAAAAATATGATTCTGAGGATGAACACAATTTCCTGGACCAATTAACTGAGACAGTTCACATGTTTATTATGTTTAAACTATCTGGTGATTAATTTAGGGAATTTTATAGACAGTTTAATACTCTCCCAGCATAAGGAATAACCCAGTTTATATAAAAGAAGAGAGAAAGAACCCTGAGCTACATCTACCTCTGATGATGAATATGACAAATGAAAGGTGGAGATATTAGAAATTTTTCCTTAAATTGTATAGTTCAGAATGAAGGTACAAATACTCAACCCCCAAATGTTGGGGCATGCATATTACCTCCAGGAAATTTTAAATCCTGATTTGACCATTCCTTGCCCTTCAGTGTACACCTTGGCTTCCCTACCCTAGTCATTCCCAAGTTGACATTGCAAACCCTTCCCAATGAATGCTTATGTAAATCATAATTGCTAAGGCAACTCCTTGGGCAAAACCAAATTTAAAACGTAGTCTCGTGATCTCTATTTTTTTTATCATCCACTTTCATTTTATTGGCCAGGATCAATAGTTGCCTGGGTTTAAACCATGACTATTTTATTGAGTGCCTGGGAGAGGTATGGTAGAGGTAGCAAGGTAAGGTCAACTCAAGATATTAAAAGAACTGATCGTGCTACTTGGAGTGGATGTGGCTGTCTGGACCATCTCTTCACTTTCTGTTTACTGCCTGAAATGCCCATTCAGTCTCTTCTTCTCTTTTGTGTAGCTGATTTAAGCTTTTTTACTTCACCTCTTCTATTTCCCACCTCTATCTTTTCAGGACTGCTATACATACACATACAGGAAAAAAGTAACCAAGCAGCAACCCTTCTTTCCTCTTTCCCTTCCTTTTTCCCTCTCTTTTGGTCACTTTGCAATTGGTTATTTTAGTAGAGAGTCAGGTGGGGAGCGCTTCCATGAAAGGGCCACTTAATTAGGTAGCCCAGCAGAGACATACCATCAGCTTGTTCTCTCTGCATACATTTGCTCCGATTATTCTGTCTCTCTGTAATCATTCATCTATTCAACAAATATCTGTTATATTCCTACTATGTGCCAAGAATTATACTATACCTGTGTTTTAATAATGATATGATGGCAGGGCACGGTGGCTCATTCCTGTAATCCTAGCACTTTGGGAGGCCGAGGTGTATGGATCATGAGGTCAGGAGATCGAGACCATCCTGGCTAACATGGTGAAACCCCGTCTTTACTAAAAATACAAAAAATTAGCTGGGCATGGTGGCTTGTGCCTGTAATCCCAGCTACTCAGGAGGCTGAGGCAGGAGAATTGCTTGAACCAGGGAGTCAGAGGTTGCAGTGAGCCAAGATTGCGCCACTGCATTCCAGCCTGGTGACAGAGCGAGACTCTGTCTCAAAAAAAAAAAAAAAAAAAAAAAGTGACTGATATTGCTATTTCTTTCTGATTAACATATTTTCAAAGCTGGATGAAGAAACCTGTATTAGGAAAACAGCTATAAGATGAAGTTGATTTTTTTTCTTCTCTCCGAAGCCTTCTATTAGTGTGAGGGGGGGCAGGAAAGGAGGAACAATATGGCTATTAAGAGATCCCTTTCTCACACCAGCTCCTGCCCTGGATGGCAGAGCAGTGGGTGGGAGGTGGGGGATTGCCTACAGTCATAGTACCCCCCAACACACACTAACCTTCTTACCCTCATTTTCTTTCCCCAGGGCCCCCCAACCAAAAGGGAGTCTGTCACTGTAATTAAGCAGTCTGTAATCAACAAAGTCCCATTAAGAAGTAATGAGGCCAGTAATGCAGTGGGTACCATTGGTGGGGGAATTAGTGAAACTCATGTGGTTTCTTGCAAGTCTCCCACTTTCTGAGGAAGTGTTGTGGGGGTGGGTGGATAAACTGTTGACTCAGCACTATTAGCATTAGTCCCTGCACTCTGCCCCATACTGTCAAGTTAAGCATCTTGCTGAAGTTGGTTGGATGTGTTGGGCGGGACATGGCTCCAGCTCTGATAAAGGCATGTATGTGAGTTCCTTGCTGGCAGGCTTATATCATACTCATCTCTGCATTCCCAGTGCCTGGAACATCATAAATGCCCAGTAAATGTTCCATGAATGCCAGGAGAGGGTGAGTTAGAAGTACACATTGAGCCTAAGACCCAAATGTCCCACCTTCTTGCTTAAGACTTTCTCAAAAAGATTGTGGCTCCGTGAGCATCTGGGTAAATATTGACCAAAGAGGATCCTGGTACTAAGGACTATAAGCTCTGTTCGCACTCTTCACATATTGAATCTTACCTTTGTTGTAATTATCCACACATAAGGGCATAAGTTCTTGGAGGGCTACGACCATTTTATGTAGTTTTATACTCTACAGGGTGTATGTTGTGTATGTTGGGTGTAAAGCTCTAATGTATATTTTGCAGGAGCAAGGATTGAAACTAGACATATGGAAAAGTTGTCATGCCAGAAAGTTAATGCCAAAGGTCCCCAGAATACTCTTTTCTATTAATTTTAGAGTCTAGTAAAATAGTAAAAGCTAAATTGGGAGGAACTAATCAATCTGGAGATTCCCAAAATGTATTATATGATCTGTGTCAGGGGAGTTTGCTCTGTATGAAAATGTAGTTCATTCACCTTCCTAACGTGAATCCCATGGAGTCTAAAGTCTTCAATGTGGAAGCAGCAGAATGACCTCTCCAAGTATGTTTCAGCCCAAGGCCCCTGGGAGCTTGTGCAACCTTAGCATCTCTTGAGCTTGTGGTTTTTATTGTTTTCCTCAGCCTAGAACTAGACGGCCCAGTCAGGAAACTGAAGGATAGCCGTTCATATCATTCATTCCTTTACTTTCACAACACCATCTCTAAGTTGTACAAACTCTTCTCAAGCAAAGACAGTTCATAACTTCTTTCAACGTAGAAAGTTTTTCTGGAGAAGGAGGCAATATGCAGTGGGGGTTATGGGTACCTACTTCAAGTCACATAGATTTGGGTTTTAACCCAGAACAGTTTCAATTAATTCTCCTGTTTACTTAAACAAGTTACTTAATCTTATGTCTGAAATAATGCTAATAATACCTATCACGCAGTTTGTGAGGATTAAAAGAAAAGAAGGTGGCCGGGTGCAGTGGCTCACGCCTGTAATCCCAGCACTTTGGGAGGCCAAGGCAGGTGGATCACCTGAGGTCAGTAGTTCGAGACCAGCCTGACCAACATGGAGAAAATCTGTCTCTACTAAAAATACAGAATTAGCTGGGCATGGTAGCACATGCCTGTAATCCCAGCTACTCAGGAGGCTGAGGCAGGAGAATTGCTTGAACTCAGGAGGTGGAGGTTACAGTGAGCCAAGATTGTGCTATTGCACTCCAGCCTGGGCAACAAGAGCAAAACCCTGTCTCAAAAAAAAAAAAAAAAAAAAAAGTAAAGAAAGTATATAGAGCACCTCCTAGCACTGTGCCTGGCTCACAGTGAGTGAATGATCAAAATGGTAGGTAAGGAGAATAGAGCTAAATCCAGCCTCCATCTGTCCTTTTTCAGTATGTGCTGCATAATTTTGCCTAGGTTTATGTGAGCTCTGCGATTGTTCCTCGTGTGTCTTTATGTTTTGTTTCTCTACTTAGACTGTAAGCACCTCTTACCAGGACCTGATATTCTTTCACATTATTGAATTCCACAGAAGCCTTTAGGGCAGGACCCCTGCTCAGGCATCAGATAATTATAATTGGTCTATCTGCCATTTCAAGTTCATGAAATGTGTTATTTAATCTTCTACATCAGGGGAGCTTGCTTTGCGTTAAGGTGCAGTTTATCTACTTTCCTTAAGTGCATCCAGTGGAGGCTAAAAAGCCTTATATGTGGTTTGAAGAAAAGAGATGGTCAGGAACATTAGGGTACCTTGAAGGTGGTAAAAGAGAAGAGAGAACCTTAAAGCCTTGGTGAGAAAATTGGGCCTGTTAGGCTTAACTGAATCCACACATTGAATGGAGTCTTCTCTTCCAAGTCTACAGGCATGAGCTTTGCAAGTTTGAGCACACACACTCTTGGCCTGAAACCACAGCTTCAGAATGAGCCTGGCACTAGGAGTTATCTCCTTAATCTCCTTCCCTTCTCCAAACTAGAGTTATTTTTCCCGTGTTTCTTCTGATGATGAGGTTATAATCCTGGCAAGAGTTGACCATTTCCCCAATATCCTCTGTTCATTTTTGCCATTATTTGGTGTGTTATTCATTTTTGGAGTGATTTGCAGCTAATGTTTCATCTTGGCCCCGCATGCTCCTGTTGTCCTGCATCCTTGGGCACAGCCATCTCTTCACTCATCATTTGGTGAGGTCTAGAATGAAACAAACCTTCCGAATATTTCTTCCTCTTACAGAAACCCTTCTCGCTTGGTCAGACCCCTCAGGGAGCACCTTCTTGTGTTGTATCTGAAATCTCCTGTTTTGGTTCTCAGTGTCATAGTTTGCTACCAGAAGTATGGATAATTGAGACCACAGAGAACCCTCCCTAAAACAGTGAAAAACCTCAGAAACCTTTCGTTTATAAAGGAGTGAGGGCCCCGCTCTCTATGGCCCCGGCCATGGCCTCAGCACTTACAAGCTTTCCTGATACCTGGAACTGTGAACCTGGCACCAAGCAGAAAATAAACTCCAAGCAGCCGGTAAAAAAAGAAAAGAAAAGAAAGCCTTTAGTTTAAAAGATATAGAGATGAATTCTTGAGAGTTTAGATGCTTCTCCCACCCCTCCTCCTTCTGGCCTCATGATGTCCTGCCATTCGTACATTTGAGACATGTGCTAAAGTGTATCTACCCATCCTGCTCATCTTCACCTGGAAGAATGCTGGATGATTCCATGTGTCCCACAGGGGGATGTGTTGGTTCAGCAGCAGAAAGCCTTTGCCATTCAGAATATGGAAATAAGAGAAATGGAGCCAGAAAATGTTTACAGAACGGTGAGAGAAGAAAAGGAAAAATACCCAAGGTACAGCTGACCTATTTAAATGCAGAATATACTTAAAAGACCCCAAAGACTGAGGCTTTTGTAACATGAATGAGGAATATTAAAGGTAAAAGATTCTTGTTTTCCAACAGAGATATTCCTAAACCTACCAAGCAGAAGAGAATCCACAATATCTGTTGTGGTAGGAAGTTCTTCTGCAGTCTAACCTTAATCCCTCCAATGCTAGTTTACTTGCCTATATTAATGTGTTGCTTTGTAAATGTTCTTAAGTTGCTTTTATTGTGTGTATGTTTGCCTTCACAGGTAAACTCCTCCTGGGCAGGACCTGACTCTTCAGAGGAATTTTTTAACCCCCCTCCCCAGAAGTGCCCACATCAAGGCCATGATAGAGAAGAAGCTCAAGAGCAATCCCTAAGCAACCACACTTGGAAGCATCCTGCATCAGAGGGATTTGTTCCAGGCTCAGATTTAATCCCACTATTTCCTTTTCATAAGACAAGTATTGTCTGAAGGAGTCTGTGTGTGATTTTGAGAAGAAAGGATTGCAGAACTCAGCTCCCAGGTTGTCTCGTACCTGCTTCTTTGACGGGGGAAAAGAAGTGGACTCTTCTGCACAATAGCTGAGCAGACAGGAGAGAAAAAGCTTGAAGATTCACAGTGGAGTGAGGCTAATTGGAGCCTTCCTCAGAGCAGCTCAACTTTCCCAGTTTTACCTATCTCATTCCTTGCCATTCCCACCTGTAATTCTGTCTTGGCAAGAACCCCACACTGAATGTTCTCAAAGTACTTTGTAGACTTTAATTAGTTCTGTGGGAAGTCAGGCAAAGCTCATCCTTTATTCTGCCAACAGAGATGACAGTGGTGGGTGTAGAAGGAAGGCAAGAAGATGGACACCCAGAACAGTTGTGCAACTTACTGAAGGCCATGTGGATAGAAGGAACTGGGTTTAAAGCCCCTGAGTCTTAATAAAAGTGTCTTAGCCTTCCAGATTCCTAAACAGGTAGTGGGCTCATCCTACTAACCTACTTTGCTAGGGTGTTGTTGATGAATGCTTATAAACCCTGTCCCAGATGATAGGTTTGGAAGATTGTTAAGGAAAGCATGTCATTAAGTCCCTACTCACCCCCTCCTTGACAAATAGCCCTAGAGGGAAATGAATGTTAGCCAGAATCGGAGGGCCTCCACTTCAATGGTATGGACTGAGATTCAGCAACAGGAGAAATTTTCTAGCAGTGAGGGAAATCGAGGACGTGCTGAGGGTGGAGGGTAGGGTTTGGGAAGACCTAAAACAGGTGACCCACGGCCAGACAGCCTGGACAAGATCATGATGGAATAACTGATTCCCATTAGTCGCTGGGGATGGTCATTTTCTTAAAATTCAAGACACTATTTTTGTAGTAGTTTCCCTTCCTCTTTTTGTAAGAGCAGAAGACCTCTCTGGGGCCTATTGCAAATGAGGGACATGGTTTGAGCCTGGAACTGCTCTGTGCTTCTCTAAAAGACATGGTTAAGGGTTTGGGCTCTGATGTTAGAGACCTAGATTAAAATCCTTCCTTGCCACTTCCATCTGTATCAACTTGGGTAAGTTTCTTAACTTCTCCAAGCCTTGATTTTTCTCACCTATAAAATGGGCCTAACCATAGTGCCTAACTTAGAGGTTTGTTGTGAAGGTTAAATGCAATCGTTCAGGTAAAGCCTTAATGGAGCCTGGCATGTAGTAAGCACTTAATCCATTTTAGCTACTGACTCCTTTCTCTGTGTGGGTTACCCACTTTGGATATTATCCCCAGTAATTTCTTTGGCCAATTCCTGCTCTCACCGGCCCCTTGGCTATCTTCTCCCACCATAATTAATGACAAGTTGGGGAACACTAATACCAAATTCTTTTTCATGTTAATTAGGAGAAAGCAGAATTACAAAGGTCAACCTACTGGTGTAAAAAACATTAATAGATTAGCCCTGCTCTACATATATGTTCTCAAAATCTCTAAGTGACCACTTGTATGTTGGGTAAACCTTAAATGACTTAATTTGCAAGTCTGAGTAATATTCTCATAGAAACAAGAAACACAGTTAAGGAGAGAGAAACTAATATTTGAGCTTGAGACACTTTCCATATCCAAGTCTAACTGAATCTTTGCAGTCACCCAATGAAGAGGTCTTATTCCTATTTTATGGGTTAAACAACCAAAACTCGGAGAGATTAAATAATACACTCAAAATCACTCTTCTAGGTGGAACCTAAGTTTGAATGCAGCTCTGGCTCCCAAACCTGTCCATTTTGTACTATGTCATGCTCAAAGGCATATTCTGCTTTTGTAACGGTCAGACTATGTGCATTTAAGTTTCCCACACAAATTCCAGAAGAATTTTATCAATCAATTCACATGACCTTGAGTATTAATTTAGTTTAAAAATCTTTCCCCTTATGATTTAAAAAATATCCACTTTAAGAAATTATCTGGGGTACATGCACAGATCATGCAGGTTTGTTTCATAGGTATTCACGTGCCATGGTGGTGGTTTGCTGCATCCATTGCCCTGTCACCTACGTTAGTTATTTCTTCTAATGCTATCCCTCCCCAGAACTTAAAGCATAATAAATAAATTTTTTAAAAAAATAAAGTGTTAATTACGTTAAAAAAGAAATTTAATTTAAAAAAAGAAAAAGAAATTATTTACCATATGCAGGATTATCATAAGATTTTTTTTAAAAAGATATAAAAAAGAAATTAGCAGCAGGTTGTGGTGGCTTATGCCTGTAATCCCAGCACTTTGGGAGGCTGAGGTGGGAGAATTGCTTGAAGCCAGGAGTTCAAAACCAGCTTGGGTAGCATAGTGAGACTCTGCCTCTACAAAAGATTAAAAATTAGCCAAGCATGGTGGCACACACCTGTAGTCCCAGATACTCAGGAGGCTGAGACAGGATGATTACTTGAGCTCAGAAGGTCAAGGCTGCAGTGAGCTATGACCACTGCATTCCAATCAGAGTGAGGGGCGAGACTCAAAAAAGAAAGAAGGAAAGAAGGAAGGAGAGAAAGAAAGAAGGGAAAGAGAAAGAAGGAAAAGAAAGAAGGGAGGGGAGGGAGGAAAGGAAGAAAGGCAGAAAGGAAGGAAGGGAAGGGAAAGATGGGAAGGAAGGAAAAAAGGAAAGAAGGAAGGAAAGAAGAAAAGGAAGGAAGGAGGGAGGGAGGAAAGAAGGAAGGAGGGAAGAAAGGAAAGAAGGAAGGAGGGAAGAAAGGAAAGAGGGAAGGAAGGAGGGAAGGAAAGAGAAAGGGAAGGAAGGAAGGAAGGAGGGAAGGAGGGAAGGGAAAATTATCCACATTTCTTTCCATCACCATGGTCTGTCAAAAGCTGACTGTTGAGCCAGGTGCAGTGGTTCACGACTGTAAAGACAACACTTTGGGAGGCTGGGATGGGAGGATCACTTGAACCCAGGAGTTTGATCTCGTCCTGCAAAATATAGATAAAAATTAGCCAGGCACGGTGATGTATTCCTGTAGTCCCAGCTACTTGGGAGGCTGCTGTTGGAAGATCTCTTAAATCTAGGAGTTTGAGGCTGCAGCTAGCAATGATCATGCCACTGCACTTCAGCCTGGGTGATGGAGTGAGACCATGTCTCACAAAAGAAGAAAAAAAGCTGACTGTTGCCAAATAATAGAGAACATACTATATGATTCCATCTATATAAACTCTAGAAAATACAAGCTATTCCATTGTGACAGAAATCAGATCAGTGGTTGCCTGGGCAGGGGTGAGGGCTGGAGGGGAAGATGGGAAAGAAACTTCTGAGGATGACGGATATATTTATTATCTTGAATATAATGATGGTTTTACAAATGTACACTTATGTCAAAATTTATTAAAACTTTTAAAAGCTGACTGAATATTAATCATCTACACATAGAAGAAGTAATGCTGCATTAAAAGTAAAAACAGAGCACTGACTTCCCCGCAGCTCATTGTATATAAGCATACTGCCTTCTACCTACCAAGAGGGAAGCTGCTCCCCTAGACCGTGAGCTTTCTAAGGGGAGAGGTTGTGTTTGGCTTGTCCTTGTGTCTCTAGCATCTAGTGTAGTTCCTGGTACACAGGTTCTCAATAAACGTTGAATTGAACTAGATGTTTCTTTGAGAGTTTACACTGATTCCATAGAATTCAAATGTTTAAGCGGCTTACTAAATATTAAGCAGATTTCCTGAACTGGCCAGAAGCTTTTGTAGATGTTTCAGTTCTCAGGGGTTCTAATTTTGCATACAACCATAAAAATGGAAAGAAATGACACTTACTTGCTAAATTGAGTTGTTTTGCTATCAACCAACTTTGTGAGTCTCCAGGTCTACTTGCAAGAAAGAGGTTCTGAGAGACCTGATGACAGATAAGAAGAATATCTAGAGAACAGAAAGTGTTTTAAGATGAGCAGTTGTAGATTTTAAGTGTGGCTTGAAACTGGAATCTTGTTAATATATGTAAGTGAGAAAGTCCACGTACTCGGGGATTCTCACACCTCACCTCTCCTGTTCACCCTCAGTAGGTCAGCTTCTCTCTCTCAGCTTCCCCTAAATTACAGCCATCTGATCTAACTCCCTAATTTATCTTCCTTTGGCCTCTAAACTCTAAACATCCTTCCCTCTATATCTCTTACATTAATTAGAGAAAGACATAGCCTTATTACTTTCAGATCAACCTCTCCACTTCTGTTCTAACAACATATTCTTTTTTCTCCTGTTCTTAACCCATATTCTCATTTCCTCACCCAAAATAAGTTTTCCTTGAGTCTCTTTTCTCCAAAACTTCAATTCCATCTTACTCTTCAATCCTTCATCTTTCCAGAGCATTCCTCATCTCAGTTTCAGACTCACCATTTGCCCAGTCTGTCAGGCTAAAAATTTGCAGTTATCCTCAACTCCCTGTCTTCCTTATCAAGTTAATCACTCAGGCCAATTGAATTGCATTTCAGAAATATCTCTTATTTTTTAAATTTTTTTTTTTTTTTGGAGACAGGGTTTCACCATGTTGATCAGGCTGGTCTTGAACTCCTGACCTCGTGATCCTCCTGCCTCAGCCTCCCAAAGTCCTGGGATTACAGGCATGAGCCACCACACCTGGCCAGAAATATCTCTTGAATACATTTCTCCTTTGTCTCCCCTTTGCCTTGCTTTGGCTCAGATTTTGATAATCTTTGCCCTGAACTATTGCATAGCCACCATATACTTCTTTCTACTAGGTGTCTTTTCTTTTCCAGGCCAACTTGACATCACCACCACTACCTGAATTATCTGTCAAAAAATGAATCTGGTTGGTTCACTTCTCTGCTCAAACCTTGGCTCTGCATTGCTGATCAAATAGAGACCAAGCTCTTGGGTATGACACTAACTAACTGCCCATCAATCCTACTTTGCCTTGCTTCCCCTAGGCTCCTGCCACAATGAGCTTCCTGCTGTCCCATGCCCTGTGATGCCACAAGCCTCTTCATATGTCAGTACTTCGGTCTGGAATGCCCTTCTCATTCTCCTCTTAAAAAATTCCTACCTAGTCTTCAGTGCTGCCTAAACAGCACCACTTCGAGAAGGCAACATTGATGTATTCCTCTCTGGAGTTAGATGCCCCCATTCTGTGTGCCAATAGCAACATGTTTTTGATTTCCATTTTTAACACTTACATTGTTTTAAAGATTTTTGAAAAACCTCTTTCTTTACCACTACTCGACAAACTAAGCTCCCTGAGGACAGGAATCAAATTTTATTTGTCTTTGTATCCCCTATGCCCAGGGGCATACAATATGATTCCATTTATATAAACTACTGGTGATGGACATCTAGTAGAGACAGTGAGTGAGTGAGTGACTGAAGCAGCAGCAGTTTTCTACTGAGCAGTCCAGGCAGTGGGTGTGAAGTTACCAACACGTCTTTTTAAAACATGCAAGAGAAAGTACATTAAGTGAATGTGCTGCACCAGCAGGGTAAGATATCCCAAAGACAAGTGCAAATGATATTCGCTTTTTTCTCATTATTTGGATTAACTGATATTGCAGATTACTATTTGGATGAACTCTGCCTCTTCTTCCTTCCTGTGATATTGATCTAATTGAGTATATAAGTCCTTATCTTAGATTACCCACACCATTGTGCCCCTTGCCCAGCATAAATAATTGGGAGTTACCTATAATTGCTGTCTCATTCTGGGATAACTGATTTGGGTGCTATATCCTGGACAATTGGTGGGTCATACATAACAGAACTTGGTATGGGTTTTCCAAAATATTCTGTGGCCGACATATTTATTTTTAGTGTTTGCTGTTTTCACCTTCAAACTCCAGAAAGTTTTTTCTTTCTGTTTTGCTCACTCCTATATCTCAAGCAATTGCAACAGTGACTGATACATAGTCAGTACTGATAAATGGTTGTTGAATGAGTGAAAGCATTTTCATTATCTTCAGATATTTCATACATATAAAAGAATATATAGAACTTAAATGTAAGATTAAATAATTAGGACAGATACTCATGTCCTACCACATAAGAGATAGATTATTGGTGGGTTTTTGTTGTTGTTTTGTTTTGTTTTGTTTTTTTTGACATGGAGTTTGCTCTGTCGCCAGGCTGGAGTGCAGCAGTGCGATACCTGCTCACTGCAACCTCCGCCTCCCCGGTTCAAGCAATTCTCCTACCTCAGCCTCCCAAGTAGCTGCGACTACAGACATGGGCCACCACGCCCAGTTAATTTTTGTATTTTTAGAAGAGACGGGTTTTTGTCATGTTGGCCAGGCTGGTCTTGAACTCCTGAAATCAGGTAATCTGCCCGCCTCAGCCTCCCAACGTGCTGGGATTACTGGCATGAGACACTGAGCCTGGCCAGATTATTGTTAATATTGATGAAGCCTGTTTGGTGTGCCTATCTGATTATCTCTTTTCATTTCCTTGGAAGGAAACCTCCACTCTCAATTTTGCATTTATCATTCATCACATTTCATTATGTTTTGGCTACATATAGATCCCTTAACAATATATTATTTAGTTTTTAATGTGTTTTCCCTCTCTAAGGTATGAATTCTTTGGCAACCTGCTTTTTTCTCTCAACATTATGTTATGACACTCATCCCTATTGCTGGCTATAGTTTTAGTTCATCGTTACTGCTGTATTATAGTTAAATAGATAAACATAACACAATTTATTTGGCCATTCTCCTGTCAATAGTTAGTCCAGTTGTTTTCAAGTCTTTGTTTTTATAAATGATACTGTTATAAATATTGTTGTGCATGTCTCTAGAAATATATGTACAAAATTTTCTCCAGGATGTATATTTAAGAACTGATGGACACAGATAACATTATATTCAGGAGTGAAACATTGAAAGCTTTCCCTCTAAGAACAAGAACAAAGCAAGGATGCCTGCTCTTGCCACTTCTATTCAACGTAGCACTGGAATTCCTGGCCAGAGCAATCAAGCTAAGAAAAAGAAATAAAAGGTCAAATGATCTTTGACAAAAGTGCCAAGACACATAATGGTGAAAAGATTATCTTTTCAACAAATGGAGTTGACAAAACTGAATGAGAAGGTGAAACTGGACCATTATCTAATGCCATCAACTTACAAAAATCAACTCAAAATGTGTTAGAGACCCAAACATAAGACCTGAAACTAAAAAAAAAAAAAAAAAAAAAAATAGGGGAAAAGCTTCATGACACTAGATCTGACAATGATTTCTTGGATATGACATAAAAGCACAGGCAACAGAAGCAAAAATAGACATTAAAACTACATCAAACTTAAAAACTGCACAGCAAAAGAAACAATCAATGGAGCAAAAAAGCAACCTATGGAATGGGAGAAAATATGTTCAAGCCATATGCCTGATGAGGGGTTAATCTCCAGAATGCATAAAAAACTACAACTCACAAACAATACAAAATATAATTTATTAGAAAATGGGCAAATGACTTAAATAGATATTTCTCCAAAGAAGATACATAAGTGGTCAAAAAGCATATGAAGGGAGGCTTTACATCAGTAATCATTGGGGAAATGCAAATCAAAACCACAGGAGATCCTGGACAATTGTGAGTCATACATAACAGAACATGGTATGGGTTTTCTAAAATTTTCCCTGGCTGAAATATTTAAGTGTTTGCTGTTTTCATCTTCAAACTCCAAAAACTTTTTTTCTGTTTTGTTTACTTCTCTTTCCTGTTCTGTTCACCACCTCACATCTGTTGGGATGGTCATTATTTTAAAAATTATAACAAGTATTGGCAACGGTGTGGAGAACTGTAACCCTTGTGTACTGTTGGCAGGTGTGTAAAATGGTGCAGCAGCCATGGAAAACAGGATTAAGTTTCTCAAAAAATCAAAAATATAATGGCCATGTGATCTAGCAGTCCCACTTTTAGGTACTTATCCACAAGAATTGAAAATGGGGTCTCAGAGATATTTGCAGTTGTGTTCATTGCAGCATTACTCACAATAACAAAGAGGTAAAAGCAACCTAAATGTCCACCAACTGATAAGTGGATTTTTAAAAATGTGCTATATTATCCAGCCTTTTAAAAAAAGAAAAAGGAAGTCTTGTCATATGCTACAATATGGATGAATCTTGAAGACATTATGTTAAGTGAAATAAGGCAGTCACAAAAAGAAAAATCCTGTGTAATTCCACTTTTATAAGATATCTAAAATAGCCAAACTCTTAGAAACAGAAAGTAGAATTGCAGTTGCCAGGGGCTGTGGGGAGGGGAAAAAGGATTGCTCGTTCAATGGATATAGAGTTTCAGCTTTGCAAGATGAAAAGTTCTAGAGATCTGCAGCACAACAATGTACATATAGTTAACACTACTGTACTGTGTACTTAAATAACGTTAAAATGGTAAATTTTAAGTTATGTGGCTTTTGACCACAATTCAAAAAAAAGAACTATCAGGTGATGGGGTATGCATATCTTCAACTGTGGAAGATAAACTTAAATTGTTTCCAAAGTGTTTGTGCCAATGTACACACTCTCACTAGCAGTGTGTAAGACTTGCAGTTGCTCCACATCCTCACCAGTATTTGGTATTATGATACATTTTTCCCTAAACACTAGACAGCCGGGTATATACTTCTTAAATTTTACCAATTTGATGGATTATTTTAATTTCTATTTTATTGATTACTAGAGTATGAGCATTTTGGCTATTTATTGGCTACTTGGATTTTCACTTAAGTGACTGGCCTATTCATGTCTTTTGCACATTATTCTAGTGTTCTGGTTGTCTTATTACTGCTTTAAAAAATCAATTCTTTATATATTTTGAGTACAAATTCTTTATAAGTCATTGAGTAGCGTATATCTTCCAGTTTGTGACTTTTCACTTTGTAAATGGAGGCTTTAAAGAAAACAAGTTTTTAGGGGAGGGACAACTGGGGTTAGGGAGGTTGGGGAGGGATAACATGGGGAGAAATGCCAGATATAGGTGATGGGGGATGGAGGCAGCAGACCACATTGCCATGTATGTACCTATGCAACAATCCTGCATGATCTGCACATGTACCCCAGAACCTGAAGAACAATTTAAAAAAACAGTAAAAAATATATATATTTCCCATTCACAATTGCTACAAAGAGAATAAAATACCTAGGAATACAACCAATAAAGGATGTAAAGGACCTCTTCAAGGAGAACTACAAACCACTGCTCAACGAATTAAGAGAGGACACAAACAGATGGAGAAACATTCCGTGCTCATGGTTAGGAAGAATCAATATCGTGAAAATGGCCATACTGCCCAAAGTAATCTATAGATTCAATGCTATCCCCATCAAGCTACCAATGACCTTCTTTACAGAACTGGAAAAAACCACTTAAGCTTCATATGGAATCACAAGAAACCCCGCATAGCCAAGACAATCCTAAGCAAAAAGAACAAAGCCGGAGGCATCACACTGCCAGACTTCAAACTATACTACAAGGCTACAGTAATCAAAACAGCATGGTACTGGTACCAAAACAGAGACACAGACCAATGGAACAGAACAGAGACCCCAGAAGAAACACCACACATCTACAACCATCTGATCTTTGACAAACCCAGCAAAAACAAGCAATGGGGAAAGGACTCCATGTTTAATAAATGGTGTTGGGAAAACTGGCTAGCAATGTGCAGAAAGCAGAAACTGGACCCCTACCTGTCACCTTACACTAAAATTAACTCCAGATGGATTAAAGATTTATACATAAAACCTAACATCATAAAAACACTAGAAGAAAACGTAGGCAAAACCATCCAGGACATAGGCATAGGCAAGGACTTCATGACTAAAACACCAAAAGTGATGGCAATAAAAGCCAGGATAGACAAATGGGATCTAATTAAACTCCAGAGCTTCTGTACAGCAAAAGAAACCATCATTAGAGTGAATCGGCATCCAACAGAATGGGAAACAATTTTTGCAATCTACCCATCTGACAAAGGGCTGATATCCAGAATCTACAAAGAACTAAAACAAGAAAAAAACAAACAACCCCATTCAAAAGTGGGCAAAGGATATGAACAGACACTTTTCAAAAGAGGACATATATGAGGCCAATACAAGAAAAAAACAACCCCATTCAAAAGTGGGCAAAGGATATGAACAGAAACTTTTCAAAAAGGACATATATGAGGCCAACAAACATATGAAAAAATGCTCATCATCACTGGTCGTTAGAGAAATGCAAATCAAAACCACACTGAGATATCATCTTACGCCAGTTAGAATGGCGATCATTAAAAAATCAGGAGACAACAGATGCTGGAGAGGACGTGGAGAAATAGGAACACTCCTACACAGTTGGTGGGAGTGTAAATTAGTTCAACCATTGTGGAAGACAGTATGGCAATTTCTCAAGGATCTAGAAATAGAAATTCCATTTGACCCAGCAATCCCACTATTGGGTATATACCCAAAGAACTATAAATCATTCTACTATAAAGACACATGCACACGTATG
Source organism: Aotus nancymaae (assembly GCF_030222135.1). Taxonomy (NCBI): domain Eukaryota; kingdom Metazoa; phylum Chordata; class Mammalia; order Primates; family Aotidae; genus Aotus; species Aotus nancymaae. The sequence continues at coordinate 37,685,990 of NW_026988428.1, forward strand.
TTCACTGCAGCCCTGTGTACAATAGCAAAGACCTGGAACCAACCCAAATGCCCATCAATGATAGACTGGACAAAGAAAATGTGGTACATATACACCATGGAATACTACACAGCTATAAAAAAGATGAGTTCGTGTCCTTTGTAGGGACTTGGATGAATCTGGAAACCATCATTTTCAGCAAACTGACTCAAGAACAGGAAGCCAAGCACCGTATGTTCTCACTCATAGATGGGTGTTGAACAACAAGAACACATGGACTCAGGGAGAGGAGCATCACACACAGGGGACAGTTGGGGGGCGTAAGGGAGAGACAACGGGGGGTGGGGAGGGATAACATGGGGAGAAATGCCAGATATAGTATGCACCTAAAGTAAAATAAATAAATAAATAAATAAATATATATATATATATATATATATATATATATATATATATATTTAAAAATGCAAAGAGCCAATCCAAACAAATATAACTTGGAAAAGGAAAAAAAAAAAAGAAAACAAGTTTTTAATGTAGTCTAATTTATTCATCTCTTCCATTATGATTTGCTCTTTTAATATCTTATTCTAAGAAATCTGGCCGGTATGGTGGCTCACACCTGTAATCCCAGCATTTTTGGAGGCCGAGGCAGGCAGATCACGAGGTCAGGAGTTTGAGACCAGCCTAGTCAACATAGTAAAACCCTGTCTCTACTGAAAATACAAAAATTTAGCTGGGCGTGGTGTTGGGTGCCTGTAATCCCAGCTACTTGGGAGGCTGAGGCAGGAGAATCGCTTTTACCCAGGAGGCAGAGGTTGCAGTGAGCTGAGATCATGCCACTGCACTCCAGCCCTGATGACAGTGCAAGAGACTCTGTCTCAAAAAAAAAAAAAAAAAAAAAGAGAAAAAGGAAAAAAAGAGAGAGAAATCCTCCCCTACCCTGAGATCATAAAGACATTCTGTGTTTTCTCCTAAAAAAATTAAAGTTGTGCTGGAATTGATTTTTGAAGAGGTATGAGAATTGGCAATAGAAATCAATAGAGGCTTTCCTTTTTTACACAGAAGTCAGATGCCAGTGGTAGTCTATCTGCATAGAATTAGAGCTGCTGCAGAGAAAGTTGATTTAACCTCAGGAAGTGTTGTCTATTTATGAGGGTTTGCAAAGTTTCGGTCACTCACTGAAGCAATGGAATCCATTTCATTTTGTTAGGTGGCAGGAATTCGGTTCTTAGAGGTTATTAACGCTAGAGAGATTATAGTTCAACCCAGAGGGGAGAGGTGAAGAGGCAAGAAACAGACAAAGTGACTCTCTGGTTTTCTGTAATCCCAGCACTTTACTTGAAGCTAGGAATTCAAGACCAGCCTGGCCAAATGGTGAAACCCCATCTCTACCAAAAAATACAAAAATTAGCCAGGTGTGGTGGCATGCCCTTGTAGTCCCAGCTACTCAGGAGGCTGAGGCAGGAGAATTGGTTGAACCTAGGAGGTGGAGGTTGCAGTGAGCCGAGATAGTGCCACTGCACTCCAGCCTGGTGACAGGGTGAGAATCTGTTTCAAAAAAAAAACAGTTGTGTACTACTCTATCCAGCATTCTCTGTCCCTGCCTTCCTACTTCCCTTATCCTTTGCCCAAAACTTCCTATTTAGTGGAAACAAAATAGTCTCAATAGAATATGGCCAAAAACATGGTGGGAAGGATAAAAGAGAGTTACAAATACTCTACTTGAGGATCAACAGCAGAGTGGACTCACTTTCCCTAGAGCCTTTCAAAGTCAGACTATGATGGCTTTGAGTGGAGGAAAGAGAAGACCTCTATTTGGATCTCCATGGAGGGTATTTTCTGAGTCTTATGGTTGGGTTAACTGAAAATCTTTCTTGTGCTTCTTAACCTAGGGTGGCTACTCCACAGGGAAGTTTCAGAAGGAATCAGTGGAGAAGGTCTGGAGGAAAAAAGGAGGAAGTTTGTCCTCTGGAGCAGAGCAGGAGTGGAGTGAGGAGGAAAGCTAAGAGGGACAGATGACAAGGTGGGATGGATGACACTCCTGGCTCCTCCAAAGGATATCACCATCAATTTTCAGCTTTTCATCCTATGCAAGTGAAGGGGAGCAAGAGAGGAAATTATTACATGGCCCTTGGTTTTCTGAATACTGCCAATAAAAGAAATTTATGGAGTGAAACTTAGGGCATAGAGTTCTAGAAAATGCTCACATAGCCTTCAGGCACACTTACCAACTAGATTTGTGCATGTGTGCACTCATACACCACTCCCCACCCTATGTGAATACACATATATTCGCCCCCATAGAAACAGCATGTATGCAACAGTGAGCAACACAATTTCACTATACCTTTCAGAAGTAACCCTGTCTATTCTTCTGTTTCCACACAGACTGTAAGCTAGGTCCCATCACTGTTGCAGATTTTGTTCAAGTTGACATGGTGTGATGCTGTTAAAGTGATGAGTTGCAAAAGTCTACACTGAAGATTTTGGATTGAAAGTGGTAAATAATTGTTCTTGAGGAAGGACATGAGGAAATTAGTGTTAATACATAAAAGAGAGTTAGCTTTGATTCACTAGAGACAGGGGGACTCGGAAGGAGACTATGCTGTGAAACAGATGCAAAAGGTGACTCCTGGAAACTTGAGCTAAGAAGTCAGGACTTAACTGCAAAGACCAGACAGACTGAACCTGGGGGAATGTGTATCTGTCTCCTGTCTCCTCTCTATTTTCAATTTCTTGGAAGTTGGTATACAGCCAGGGCTGAGGGAAAGAGACCTTTGATCTCATGCTGGGGGGTGTTCTAATGAGGAAGCCTACTGTCCTGTCTGGGCTTCTCTGGAGTTTTCTCAGAGGCCTGCAAACAAGGACTTCTGAGCCAAACCCATGGCTAAGTCCTGGCTGGTTTGAAGCAGCCTCGTAGACAAACTGAGAGAGAGAAAGGGAAAGGGAGATTTGAGCTGTTGAGGGAGCAACTCAGCCATCTTCCAGCCCACTGTTGGGGCTTTTAAGTCACATCACACTGATCATCACCACTCTTTTTTCTTAAAAGCCTTCCTTTCTTTCCTTGGTTTCAGTGTTAATGGTTGGGAAGTTACTTTTGGTGTTTAACTTCACTCCCTTGTGCTCCACTGGTAACAACATTTAGGACATGCATGCAGAAGACTTTGGTAAGTTTTGAATTAATTACAGAGTCATCATAGAACCTAATTTGTTTTTATTTGCCATTTATTAAGTTTTTATTTTTATTTTTAAAATAGTTTTATTTTTATTTTATTTGCCATTCATTAAGTTGAACCATATGTAATTGCTGGCATATTTGACCACTTGGCCTACAAAAATTACAATCTTTAAGTTTCTTTCTTCTTTTTCAGACAGGGTTTTTCTCTGTCACCCATGCTGGAGTGCAGTGGCACCATCTCTGCTCATTGCAACCTCCACTTCCTGGGCTTAAGCAATCCTCCCACCTCAGCCTCCTGAGTAGCTGGGACTACAGGTGCATGCCACAGGCCTGGCTAATTTGTTTATTTTTTGTAGAAATGGAGTTTCCCCATGTTGCCCAGGCTGGTTTCAAATTCCTGGGCTCAAGCGATCCTCTCACTTAGGCCTCCTGAACTGTTGGGATTACAGGTGTGAGCCACAGTACCAGGCCTTGAAGTTTCGACTGAATATTTACAACCTATTGTGTGCTCAATAAGACTATGAGGGAATTTGCTTTTTTTTTTCCTTCCAGCTCAGCTCCACCATCTAGTTTTGAGTAAGTTACTTAACTTTTCTGTCTCTGTTTCCTCATCCTTAGGATGAAGATAATAATAGGACTTAACCTCACAGGGTTATTGTGAGAATTTAGATGAGCTGTTATACATAAAACACTTAGAAAAGTGCCTAACTCAAAGCAAGCTCTATATAAATATTGACTATTATGATGCACCAATCACTGTTATGTCACTTAGTTTTATTATTAAATATTCCAAACATACACAAATATATAGATAACAAGAAAATTAACACCTGTCTGCTCACCTTCCAGCTTAGACATAAAACATTCAAAATATAATGGAAAGCCAATGGGTGGTCTTTCTCTCTCACATTACTGTCCCTTTATTCTTGGAGATAATCTCTGTTCTGAATTTGGTGCTTACCTTTGCCGTTGACGTTTCTCTATTTTAGTACGTAAGATGTGCCAGATGCAGTATTGTTTATGTTTTTTAATTTTTATAAGTGGTGTCATACCATACTTATCCTTTTCATCTTGCTTTTGTTGTTTAATATTGTTTTTGATACTTATCTATGTGACTACATGCAGCTTTACTTGTATTCATTTTAACTGCTGTATAGCATTCCAGTGTACAGAATGTGCTATAGTTTACTTGGCTATTCTCCTTTGGGAGAACATTGAGATTGCTTTCAAATGTTTGCTGTTACCACCTATTTAATTTAGTCAACGAATTTTTCTTGAGTGCCTATTACATCCAGGTACTCTTTTAGTCACTGGGATTCAGCAGGGAAAACAAGGCATAAATCTGTGTTCTCATGGAACTTACAGAGTAGAGGGGGTAAACAATTATAAACTTAATAAATACTTAAATTATGTAATATGTTGGACATGCTATAAGGAAAGAAGCAAGATAAAGGGAACAGAGGAGTACTGAGGCGGTTTGCAAATTCAACAGAGTGTTCAAGAAAGGCCTTGTTGCAAAAGTAACATCTGGGCTGGGCATGGTGGCTTATGCCTGTAATCCCAGCACTTTGGGAAGTTAAGGTGGGCAGATCACCTGAGGCTAGGAGTTCGAGACCAGCCTGGCCAACGTGGTGAAACCCTGTCTCTACTTAAAAATACAAAAAAAAATTAGCCAGGTGTGGTGACACACGCTTGTAATCCCAGCTACTCAGGAGGCTGAGGCAGGAGAATTGCTTGAACCTGGGAGGTGAGGTTGCAGTGAGCCAAGATATGGAATAGAGTAAATTTGAAAGTCGTTAGCATAATGTTTCTTGCCTTGTATTCTCATATATTTTCCCCTAAAGGTGTTGTGCTTTGTCTTTCTTTTTTCTTTTTTCTTTTTCTTTTTGAGATGGAATGATCTGGGCTCACTGCAACCTCCACCTCCCAGGCTCAAGCGATTCTCTTGCCTCAGCCTCCTGAGCAGCTGGGATTACAGGTGCCCACAACCATGCTTAGCTAATTTTTGTATTTTTATTACAGACAGGGTTTTACCATGTTGATCAGGCAAGTCTTGAACTCCTGACCTCCGGTGATCCACCCACCGCAGCCTCCCAAAGTTCTGGGATTATAGGCATGAGCCACTGTGCCCAGCCTGCTTTTGCTTTTTCATATTTAGGTCTTTAATCCAGTTGGAATTAATTTTTTTATATAGTGAGAGAAAAGGATTTAACTCCCCCTTCCCTGTCCCCATGAGAAGGCTTTCTCCATATTTGACTGGTTTGAAATGTCAGATAGCTGATTTAAACAGCACAGATCTGTTTTCTGTGTTCTCTCTTCTTTTACATTGGCCAATTTCACTATCAAAGGTTCATTATCACTGCTATCATAATATCCAGGAGGCAATGATGGAAGCAAGAAGACTGACTGATTAAGAGTTTATTGCTATAGTCTAAATGAGAAGTGATGGCTTAGACCAGCGTCTGTGCAAATACTACACTGTCTTAATCATTATACAATTCAGTCAGGGCTTAGTACAAGAACAGGAACAACTCTAGATATTTCAAGCAGGAAGGAATTTACTACAGGGAGTTTGATGCTTACAGAGTCAGTGGAAAGGCTAAAAAGAAGAGTCGTCAAATATGGATCACCCACTCAGTCTTGAAAGACAGCCCCCAGCTCCACAAAGTGTTGTCTCTCAGCTGGCTCTGTAACCCTCTTCATTAGGCCATTCTACTATTCCATAGTGTCAACTGGGATTACAGGCATGAGCCACCGCACTTGGCCCTCTAGAGTCTTGCTCTGTTGCCCAGGCTAGAGTGCAGTGGCATGATCTCGGCTCACTGCAACCTTATCTCTCAGGTTCAAGCAATTCTCCTGCCTCAGCCTCCCGAGTAGCTGGGATTACAGGCTCCTGCCACCATGCCCAGCTAATTTTATGTATTTTTAGTAGAGATGGGGTTTCACCATGTTGGCCAGGCTGGTTTGGAGCTCCTGACCTCGTCATCTGCCCGCTTGGCCTCCCAAAGTGCTGGAATTACAGGCCTGAGCCACTGCGTCTGACCCCCTCTAGGTATCTTAAAGTCAATTTTGTCTCATATTGTAGCATCTATTCTGGCCCGGTGTGGTGGCTCAAGCCTGTAATCCCAGCACTTTGGGAGGCCGAGGCGGGCTGATCACTTGAGGTCAGGAGTTTGAGACCAGCCTGTCCCACATGGTGAAACCCCATCTCTACTAAAAATACAAAAAAATTAGCCAGGTGTGGTGGCACGTGCCTGTGATCTCAGCTACTTGGGAGGCTGAGGCAGGAGAATCGCTTCAACCTGGGAGGCAGAGGTTGCAGTGAGCCCAGACGGGCACCACTGCACTCTAGCCTGGGAAATAGAGTGAGGTTCTGCCTCAAAAAAAAAAAAGCATCTATTCCAGTGAAGGCAAAACACTGCCTTCTGCATGATGGGAGGGGTCCACTATAATCAACTCGCCTTGGCTGGTCCCCTTAGTTAGAACACCATATGGCTTGTTATTGGTCTCTGCTGTTGGCAGATTATCTCTTAGGAGACATAGTAGCTAGATCTGCCTTGGTGAGAGAAAATCTCTTGTTGAGCACAGGCATAATTTCCAACTTGCCATCACAGCTACTGTGCTAATGCATCCTTTTAGCAATCCCTGGGTGGCTTGATAAAGAGGCTGACTGACATTTGCAGAACCGGGTCATCTCGTCCACCTGATTACCAAGACCTGTCAGTGCCCCTTGGTGAGTGAACATTCACCAGTTTGTAGTTTCGTTGATTCTCCCTCATATATTTTTGTTTCCTAATTTTCACTCTTACATTTACTATTTCTTTCCACTTGCTTTGGTGGCAGGAGGGAGGTTGCTGTGACATTCTTTTTGTAATTTCTTGAATTGGGGTTTTAGCTCTGTTTTTTCTTTCTTCTTTTCTGATGTATTAAAGCTATAAATCTACTTTGAATGCTACTTTAGCTGTATTCCACATTTTTTAAAGATAATTTTTAAAGGCAGTTTTAGGTTCACAGCAAAACTGAGAGGAAGGTAGAGAGATTAACCATATGCCCTCTGCCCCACACATGTATCATTATGAATATCCCCCACCAGAGCGGTAGATTTGCTGCAATTGGTAAATCTAGGTCAACACATCGGAATCACCCAAAGTCCATAGTTTGCATTAGGGTTTGTTCTTGGTGCTGTTTCCATCCATCTTCATTGTGTATTTTCTTTGTTGTTTGGTCTACATTTTATCTGCTTCCCGTTATTAATTATGCTTTGAAATCTGTTCTTAAATTTTCAAGCATTGGGAATTTTTATCTTTCTGTTACTGATATCTAAATTAATTGATTGTGTTTGGAGGTATGTGACCTGTATAATACTGATTCTTTTTATTTGTCGAGATTTGTTTTGTGGTCCATTCATGGTAAATTTTTGAAATGTTCTCTATGTTCTTTAAACAAATGTATATTCTCTAATTGCTGCATAAAGGATTCTATGTACAGCTATCAGAACATGCTTGTTAATTGTGTTATTCAAATCTCCTATGTCTCTACTAAGTTTTGTCTGCCAATTTATCCATATACTAGAGAGTTATGACTTTAAATCTTCAACTATTATGGTGAATTTCGCAATTGCTTCTTACAGTTTTGTTTCATGTATCTGAAGTGATTACATCAAGGTAGATAATTGCTATATCTTCCTGGTTAACTGTTACTTTTATGATTATATAGTAACTACGTTTTTTTAAATCTCAAAGTCTTATTTTTTCATTGTGGTACAATATATATAAACTGTAATGTGCCACTTTACCCGTGTTTAAGTGTGCAGTTCAGTGACATTAACACATGCGTTTTGTTGTGCAGCCATCACACTGTCCACGTCCAGAACATGTTCTTACTTCAAACTGAAACTCTCTACCCATTAAACACTAACTCCCCATTATACTCTCCTCCTAGCCCCTAGTAATCACTAATCTATGTGTCTTAAAATAAACATGTTTTTGTAAAAGTAAGAGTCTCACTATATTGCCCAGGCTGTCCTCAAATTCCTGGCCTCAAGTGATCCTCCTGCCTTGGCCTCCCAAAGTGCTGGGATTACAGGTGTGAGGCACCACACTTGGCCCTCTATGTATCTTAAAGTCAATTTCTTCTCATATTAATATAGCAATACTATCTGTTTTGTTATATTTTTCCATTTTTTTTTACTCTCAGCCATTCTGTGTCATTATGACTTATAACAGCACATAACTAAAAATTTTTATCCCGTCTGACAATTCCAATATTTTAACTGGTGAGTTTAATTCATTTACACTTGTTGAGTTTACTGACAAATTTTGTTTTACATCTACCATCTTATTTTGTGCTTATATTTTCCATGTGTCTCTCTTGCTGCTTTATACTAAAATGAAGTTTTTAAAATTCATTTTCTCCTTTATTGACTCAAAAGTTATATATATTCTATTTCTTTCATGATTTGCTTTAATTTTAAATTCAAAATAATCATAATGGCTTAATCAATACTTCTACTATCCTTATAAAAAATTCAAGAGCCTTGGAATACTTTAACTCTGATTATATGTCTCTCATTATATATGTTATTGTCATTCAGTATTATAATACCATCTTATTTTCATGTTCCCAAATTAATCACTTTGTATAGTCAGTGCTTGTTTAGATATACTCACATGTTTTCCAATTTCTTTACTCACCATAACTACTCTCCAAACTCCTATTTTTATCTCATTTCTTTCTTATGGGTGGAAATTTTTATCAGCAAATTTCCTGAAGAAAATTCCTTCAGTGAAAGCTTTATTTGTGATAAGAAATCTGTTCTTGTTTGTCTGGAATTTTATTTATTTTATTTCTACTCTTGAATGATAGTATAGCTGAATGAAGAATTCTTGATAGGTTTTTCACTCAGCACTTTGAATAAATTATTAATTGTCAGCTGTTCTGTATTGTTGATTTTGAAAAGTCTATTGTGAATATAATTGTTGTTATATCGAATGTATTTTTCTCTCTGAGCTTAAAATTCTTTTGTTCATGGCAATATATATGGGTGTAAATTTAGTTTAATTGATCCTGCTGAGGACTTGTGTTATCTAAATTTGAGGATTCATGTCTTCTATTAATTCTGGTACATTCTAAGCCATAATCTCTTTGAATGTTGCACCCTCCCCAGTTTTCCTTATTCTCTCTCCGAAGAACTTGTAATATGTGTATGTTGTACCTTCTTATTCTCCAACGTGTTTTTTTTTTTTTTTTAGCCTCTAATATTTCCTACCTCTTTATCTCCTTGTACAATCTACTGGAAAATTTCATCATAGCTCTCTTCCAACCATAATTCTCTTGTCACCTATGCCTAGATCTCTTTTTAGTCATCGATTTAGGGTTTTTCTTCTTTTCTTTTCTTTTCTTTTTTTGAGACACAGTCTGGCTCTGTCACCCTGTTTGGAGTGCAGTGGCACAATATCAGCTCACTGCAACCACTGCCTACTCTGTTCAAGCGATTCTTGTGCCTCAGCCTCTCCAGTAGCTGGGGGTATAGGTGTGCGGCACCATGCCTGGCTAATATTTTTTTCTTTCTTGAGACGAAGTCTTGCACTGTTGCCCAGGCTGGAGTGCAATTAGCACCATCTTGGCTCACTGCAACCTCCGCCTCCCAGGTTCAAGTAATTCTCCTGTCTCAGTCTCCCAAGTAGCTGGGACTACAGGCGCATGCCACCATGTCTGGCTAATTTTCTGTATTTTTAGTAGAGACAGGGTTTCACCATGTTAGCCAGGTTGGTCTCAAGCTCCTGACCTCGTGATCCTCCCGCCTCTGCCTCCCAAAGTGCTGAGATTATAGGTGTGAGCCACCGCGCCCGGCCACTTTTTGTATTTTTAGTAAAGATGGTAGTTTTGCCATGTTTGCCAGGCTGGTCTCAAACTCCTGGCCTCAAGTGATCTGCCCACCTTGGACTCCGTTAAGTTTCTTTTTTAAATTTAAAACAAATTTGAAGTGTAACACACATATATAAAAGCACATAAGATGTAAATGAATTGTTGAATTAATTACTGTAGCTGAGTTACAGATCAAGAAATAAAATGTTGCCAGACTCCAAGTGCCCTCCATGCACCCCTTGCTGATCACAGCTCTCTTCCTTTCCACTAAAGGTAACCATAACCCTGACTTTTATGGCAATCAAGTCTTTGTTTAAAAAAAAAGTTCTACCACATTTTTAACAATTAGTATGCATTCTTAAACAATATAGTTTATTTTCATCTTTTCTGAACTTTTTTTGTTTTTTGAGACAGGGTCTCGCTCTGTTGCCCAGGCCGGAGTGCAGTGGTGCAATCACGGCTCACTGCAGCCTCAGCCTCCTGGGCTCAAGCAGTCTTCCCACCTCAGCCTTCCAAGTAGCTGAGATTACAGGCACACTCCACAACTCCTAGCTAATTTTTGTATTTTTTGTACAAAATACATTTTTTGTACAAAAAAGCCATGTTGCCCAGGCTGGTCCTGAACTCCTGAGCTTAAGCAATCTGCCAGCTTCTGCCTCCCAAAGTGCTGGGATTGTAGGTATGAGCCACCACACCCAGCCTTCTTTTCTGAACTTTTAAAAATATTAAAAACTGTATTAAGTTTTCGTGTCCTGATATTTTGACAAATATTATATATTAATTATTCACCTCCATGATTGTGTTTTGCAGATGCTCATTCATTTTTGTGTGTTTATAAAATATTTCATTGTCTAATATACTAAATATTTAGCTATTCTACTGCTATAAACATTTTTTGTTTCCAGTTTGGAGCTGTTACGAACAATGCTGCTGTGAACATTATGGTATCTGCTTAGTCCATTTTGTGCTGCTATAACAGAATCCATGAGACTGGGTAATTTATAAATAACAGAGATTTATTTCCTATAATTCTGGAGGCCGGGAAGCCCAAGGTCAAGGGGCCTACATCTAGTGAGGGTCTTGCTGAATCATCTCATGGCAAGAGATAGAAGGGCAAGAGAGTAGGGGTACTGAACTCATCCTTTTACAGAAACTGGCTCCAGAGATAACTAACCCACTCCCACGATAAGATCATTAATCCACTCATGAGGGCAGAGCCCTCATGACCCAATCATCTCTTAAAGGCCCCACCTCTCAACACGGTTGCATTGTTCCTTCCAATACATGAACTTTGGATGACACATTCAAACCATAGCAACACCTATACACTAGTGCATACAGGTGTGCATTTTTATAGGTTACATACTTAGAAAATACAATTGTTGGGTCTCAAGGTACACATACCTTCAATCTTATCAGATAATGCCAAACTGTTTTTCAAAGTTGTACTAAATTATACTCCTCAACAGTATATAAGCAACCCCATTTCTCAACAATCTTATCAATGCTTGATGTTATTATTTATCTGATCTTTTAATTTGACCCAATCTGGTGGATACACAACAGTATCTCATGTAGCTTTACTTTCTAATGAGTAATTTCATAAATTGACAATTAAAGGATATACTTCTATCATTCGATTTTTATCCTTACTGACTCTCCTGGCTATAGAGTGCAGAAGCAAGGTGGGGGCCACCTTTCTGAGGCATCACTTTTAGTGCTGCATCTATCTTTGCTAATGTGAAAGGTAGGTGAGATAATGACAGTAAGGGGACCTGAACTTGCTCTCCTCTAGCCTGTTTGATGATTTGTAAGCCCCTAATTCCCTGCTGTTTAAAATATGTAGAGAAATTTCTTTCCAATCTGGACCCTGACTGATACAATGACAATTGTACTTCACATAATTTAAGATACTCTCAAAGGTAAGAAGCACCATTATTTCACTGACACTAAGAAAGCCATCGCTGCAATGAAACTAAGACAAGCGCTTTCTTGACACTTGGAATTTTCCCCTATTTAAAGAGTATTTTATTTTACTTTACTTAGAGACGTATTTTGCTCTGTCACCCCGGCTGGAGTGCAGTGGCACAATCATACCACCACACTACCAGTTGTAGCCTCGAACTCCTGGACTCCAGCAATCCTCCCATGTCAGCCTCCCAAAGTGCTGGGATTATAGGCATGAGCCACTGTGCCCAGCCTAAAGAGTCATTTTAGACTTAGACATAGGTTTTATAATTTATAATCTCTCCCTTTACCAGTGGACAGGTATTTTTTCCTACCCTTTATTTGGGCTGAACTTTGATTCTTATTTGTACATGACCGTTGACACCCTTTGGTTACCAAGATCACCAACCATCTCTAAACACACTCCAGGGAAGCTCTAGGATCAGCTCCCACATTTGCCATCCAGGTTTTTAGTTCTTTTCTTATTTTTGGTTCCTTGGAGGATTTTTCTTTCTTTCTTTCTTTTTTTTTCTATCAAGCTCAACTGTGCATTTAAAAGAAAATTTTGTATTTTATCCATTATTTCTAGGTGCTTTATAGTATTCTAGTTTGTTATAATGCTAGAAACACAAGTCCATCTCATTACTATGTACTATAACATTTCCATTTAACAAATGAGAAAATTAAGACTTATAGAAGTTAAATAATTTCTCCAAATTCACACAGATAAAAAGTTGTGGGACCAAGATTTAAACTGAGATCTTTTGTCTCTAAAACTCATTCTTTTAGCATTGAACCACAGCTAGGAAGCCTTGCTTTAAATTTTCTGATGCTACAGTGATCATTTGCATGCTTCCAGCTAATTGAATGATTACATTTTTATCTTTTATATCAGATTTGAGTTAATTTGTACTTTACCAAAATGCCACAATGTAACTTTGATGAATTTCTGAATGTGTTATTTTTTACATAGACTTCTGGTCTTCGAAGCCACTTTAAAAGGGTGTGTTGTCATCCCCTTGCTTCAGACAGAGCCAACCTCCAGCCATTATTCACCGTCTTTGATAGATGATCATTTCCTTGGGATCTCAGGTATAACAGAAGACAAACTATAAATTTTTAAAATCAAACTCTTGGGCTTAGTGAGTCTCACTGGCAGGGGTTTTCTTCCTTAATTCTGAACTTATTGTCTCTTTCTGCACCTTCAACTGCTCTGTCCACAGGAGAGGGACAAAAGAGCTTTCCATGTTCTCTTTATATCACATATCTGCCCCTCCCCATTACTGAGTAACCACCCTATGGGATTACTCAGATTCTTTGAGCTTTCTCTTCTTTCCTCCTTTTTGGTCATGAATTTTGTTCTTGGCTGTAACTCCTGGTGAGTTATTTCCCATTAATGATGCTGACATACAGGACCCAGATAAAGTGCTATATAAATGCTAAGTAATCACAGCCAGGCTCGACTTTGTGATACAGGTTATCTCAGGCTGCTGTGTTATGGGATCAGCCCCCTGTTGACATTCAAGATGAAGTTTACCAGCTGCAAAGCTTTTTTTTTTTTTTTTTTTTGCAATGGAATATTGTGACAAGTGCTAATGCTCTACCAGGGACCTTGAAAAGAAAGCATGTGGGCCTGTCAGAGAGTTGGGGGCAAGGGGAGGCAGAGCATTAGGAAAAATACCTAATGTATGCAGGACTTAAAACCTTTATGACGGGTTGATAGGTATAGCAAACCACCATGGCATGTGTATACCTGTGTAACAAACCTGCATGTTCTGCACATGTATCCCAGGACTTAGAGCAAAATAAAATAAAATAACAAGAAAAGAAAGCACGCTATTATTTGATGGTCTGTCTGTTATTCAACATACACATACATGTAGAATATTAAGGTATATTGGTATATTCTATAGGTTTTCAGAATGTGGCCATTCCAGGAGCCCTAAGCAAATTCTCTTGCTGCGTATTGGGGGTGAGGGTGAGAGAGATCCAGAGAGAAAAGGGCCCAAGCCTCTCTTATAGTGGAAGTGGGCGCACCCATAACAGACAAAGACTGGATCTGCTAACGTTTTGAGCATCCAATGTCAAATGGCCAACATACCTAATTTTTTTCACTGACTTAATTAAATCATCTCATTATTGTGACATTGTGTAACTACAGTCATAATCAAAGCACTTATTTCCAAGATTTGCGTAAAACAGGTAGCTACCGACCTGTTCATTCTCAGCTTTTAAAGATAATCTTTTCTGTCATTAAATCCTTAGTCCTCACAATGTCAAAACTTGTATTTGGAGTTTTGTCATTAGAAAACAGAACTGAAAAGTTGTTTGGACATTTTGTAGACAATTGTGGTCATCTTCTAATTTTCTAGGCACTTGGATAATATGTGTGAAAGAGAGAGACAGAGATCTTGTGTGTGTGTGTGTGTGTCAGATAGATGACTTACTGAAGGGTATTTTGCTACTAGGAGACAGATATGGACTAATAATCCATTATCTTTTGACTCCAGCAGGATTCGGTGCACTTTCCTCCACAGTACACATGCTAGTAGGGGCTAGAGACTGGGACTAATCTCAATAGTTCTTTCAGAAAACAAGGCATATGTTGCTTGAAGGAATTGGTAAACTGGCATTCTTTCTTATAGACAAAAGAATTTTAAAAAACAAGATAAGATGATTTAAATGCCATTTCAAATCTAGTTTTCTCTTAGTCTTTCTTACAGCATACCTATGAAGTGGATAGCAGTTATTCAATAGCATTTGCGTCTTTTTCCATATTTAAAATGATATGTCTTTGTATATGTGCATTTCTAATATTTATATGAATGTTATTCAACATCTGCCTATGTGTATGTGCATATGGCGTAGAGGGCTTTGTATTGTTTTCTTCCATGGGTGTATATTACTCAAACCCTATAATGAGTCTACCTACTAATTGAATGTATTAGTTTACTGGTTACATCATTCACATACTTTTCTAAAGTGCTTCAGATGCAGCCCAATCAGAACATATAAACACACGTGCAGGCAGCCTTAAACTCCCATGTACATGTACACAAGGAGACATATATAAACGTGCTACCACACATTCCCTAGATCTTCCTTGCATACCCCTGCTATAGCTGACCAGATATTATTGTCACTTAAGGCTGGAGCAAGTGAAGAGCCTGCTTTTCCTGTTTATGCTGTACAGCTGACAACAGATAACTGCATCACCCTTATCTGCTTGGACGCTACCTGTTTTCTAAAGGGTGGTCAGAACAAAAGCTTCTTTCTATCAGCATTTTTGTCAGAAACACCTTTTCCCGGCAATTCCTATTTGGTTCATCCTATCCTGCCATATTTACAGTTCCTCAGCTTCCCAGCCTCTTCTCCCTGACTCCCTAATATAGAATTTCTGCTTAGCCAGATGAGTGCCTTCTCTCCACCAACACATGCCTTGTCCTCTCCATGCTGTAAACTGCACGAGCCCTTGCCCGACCTGGGACACAAGTCTTTTCCTACTTCTCCCCTGGGCCCCATTTCTGCTCTCCTCCCCAAGTATCTCTCCCCTCTGAGGAGATCACTACCTTGTCTATTTCCTCTTGCTTCTGCTGCAGCTCCCGCTCCTCCTCCTCCCTGCATTGATGTCCCTCATCTGTCTTGTCACTCAGTCTTCTCACCTTTCTACCTGGGTCCTGAGTATATGCTCCATCTCCCTGCACAGATGGGGTACGGCTCCCCACGTGCAGGAACTGGCTTTGTCTCTGGTTTCCTGGTGCTCCCCTCCCCCAGCCTAGGCAATACCTTATTCCTGACCGAGTGTTGACTGACAGACTGGCTGGAGTAGAAGCTCAGCCTTAATACTTCTCCCATCTCTTTTCTTAATTAATTTGATGTGTTTGGCATCACCTCTGCTGCTGGAGGGATATTTTCTAGGAGGCAGAGGAGTGTCGGAGGCCTTGCTCCTTTTCCTTCCCATCCCAAATAGACTTGTATTTCAACCTGACAGCTCCCAGCCGGTCCTCTGGCTATGGAGCATTGAGTGTTTATTTTCCTGATGTTTTTATTCCAAAGTCTTCGCCAGGGTCATGTTGTTGAAGTCTGCCAAGTGACAGCAGCCCCTGACCCTGCTACTGAATCCGACACATTTTACAGGTACAGCTGTTGTCAGAAAATTATAGAAGCCAAAGGCAAAAAAAGAGGCCTTGAGAGGTCATCTTGGACATGCCCCTGTCTCCAGTGTAGTTTCTGCTCAGGTAAATTAGAAAAGATCTAGTATGGAAAGTACTACACAAGGGAAATAGGAGTCCCACTCTTCAATCCCATTCCATTATCTAGCAATTCCCACTGTCAGAAAGAGTTTCATTATATGGACCTACAATCTCTTCTTTGAATGCCAGGCACTTTCCACTTCCATTGTTGCCAGAAAGTGGATGATGATGAATATAATCCACTATATACTTGAATAGAAGATTAGAAATAATCCAGAGAAAGTGTACCAAGTGGTCATCCATGATGGATAATTCAATCTTCAACACAATCTACATTCTTTCCAAGGACCAGAGTAATTCCCAGACTGATTTAGCTGTTAACCATAACATCCAAAATTCTCCCCGGGCTCACAGTGGTAAGTAAGTCTCCAAGTTTGGATTAGTCCTACTCCTACATTTCAGTTTTTTTATCTGCCCACATCCCACTGTATGGCTTTACCCCCAGCCCAGGCTGGGATAGTGCTGGTGCCACTCAATGGTGTACACACATAATAAGGGTCTGTGTAATGCCAAGCAACGGGTTGTAAGCAAGAGAAAAATGTTCTCTGGCTAACTCATCCACTTGCTACCATATATCTGGATATTTGGAAGTAATCCAGTGAAGGACTGAAGTTTTCCTTTGTCAGCATGAAGACAGTCCTAAAAATCTCATAGTCAAACAGTGTCCATAGACAAAGTTAACTGCATCATTAACACTTCTATTTTTTCATTTGGCATGCTATATGACAGGCTTTCTCCCCACCTGGTGACCCAAGGCTGGCCTGAGTGGCTTGGCACTCATTATAAAGAGAGATGTCATGTCTCCAAAGTGCCAGAGAGTCTGGCAGGCAGCCTAACTATAAGGCAGCTGCTGTTATTTCCATGAGAGAATAAACAGAATGCAAAACAAAACTCCAAGAAGGAGGCTGCCCAGTTCTTGGTGTTGGCGGGGGCCAAAAAACCAGGAACTCATTTCCTCATCTCCTGGGACTGGGTCTAGTCTACATATCCAGGGAATAGGAGGAGAAATTTGAGTGAACCAATGCAAAAGAATGTATTCTCATCACCTCTGGAAAAAAAAAAATGCTTTTGCACCAGCTGTTTTTCCAAGGGACCAACTGGAGCTATTACCATACAATCTAGTGAAATGAATAGTGGTTCTTTATTTAGATTTGGAAATAAATAAAACTGAATAATTCAGGAAATCTACTGTTTTGTAATGAATTGCCGAAATTCTCTGCTTTATTTGGTGCTATGTAGTTTCCACTATAGTGGCCCTGATCTAGTTGGCTTATCTCTACAACTCGAACCACTAGAAAATTCTCTGAGCCAGTCCTTCATCCCTTGATGCCCTAGTGGGTCTGAAACAGCAGATTAGGATGGGGGAAGAAGAGAAACACAAGATTAAGAAATAAAAAAGCAAAAACTACCCCTTTCCTTCTACATGCATCTAGGCTAAAGCAATCCTGAGTGAGGGAAGGGAGAAAATATCACATTAAACCAAGCTCAGAGTCTTGAAGCTACATTGCACTGGACATTCTCCCTAAGATTTGAAATTGTGTATATGACTTGAAGTTGTTATAGGGTTATTACCTAAAAGCAGGCAGAAGAGTCTTGGGGCCCCCTGGAGTTTTAATCCAAGAGCCAAGAAGTGTTAGCTAACATCCATTGACACTGATAAAGGGTGATAGAAGACAAAAATGAAATTGCATTTTGCCCTTTAAAGAGGATGTGTTAGTAAAGGATGGACTGGGATACGATAGTAAATAAACTCCAAAACCTACAGTCACTTAAACACAATGGAGGTTATTCCTCCCTCAGGTAAAGTCCTAGGCAGACAATTCTTGACAGTGGGTGGCTGTCCTCTCCATGAGGGGCGTGGATCCAGGGATCCAGGATCTTCCTATCGTGTGTCTGAACTATTCCCTAGGGCATCATGGTGGGGATCCTGACAGAGGAAGAGGACAGAGAGCATGGAGGAGGATGGAAACACACCCACTTGTTAAAAGCTTTGGCCAGGAAATGGCACATGCATTCCATTAATTAGAACTTAGTCACACAGCCATATGAAACTGCAAAAAAAAGCTGGAGGTGTAGTCTAGCTGTGGGCCCAGGATTTGGAGGGAGCAGTTAGTATATATTTATAATGGTTGAAATTTTACTGGCTTTTGTGTCCAGGGGCAAATTTGGACACAGAAGGTCCTCCTGGAGTACTAGAGGTTCAACCATCATAGGGAGCAACCTTATGAGAGTATTTCTTTCACCAAAAGGAAGATCATCATTCCCCAAAGGGACTTTTCTCTGAATGGTGTAGGTTGATGGATGGCGGGTGAAAAAAGGGACTGGGAGAGAAAAGAACTTCTGTGAAAGACCAGAGCAAAGGAAGCCATACTCAGTTGCCTCGTGAAGATAAGGAAGCTTCCTATAGCTTGACTACTGAGACCATCTTGCAGGAGACTGGTTCCTTCTCACAGTGGAACTTCTCATCTCTTGTGTAATGAATATGAACCTGAAACTCCTAGGTCTCAGGGAGTCTGGAAGAGAACATGACCCTAAAAAAATCATTGCTATCAAAGACAATCCAGTAAAATTTGCCACTGGACACAGAAGCCAGTAAAATCCATGAAGGCAGAAGAATTGCCTGGCCCTTCAACCCCAAATAGAATAAACATATTTTACATCTTATTAATTCCAAAACTCGATTCAATTTTTTAAAGTGCGGCGTTCTGGTGAGATCAGAAGACACATCTGGCAGGGATGAGGTCATTACAAGAAGAGTTTGACTATTTATTATTAAAAAAAAAAAAAAAAAAAAGACACCCGCCGCCCTTGGATTCTCACTCGGGGTGGGGAGCGAAGAACTTCGCAGGACCCATCAAGGAAAGCAAAGATTCCAGCAACACAATTCCCCCTGTTATCTATATTCCGGGCCCCTACGTCGCTATTTAAAATAAAAGGGGGTCTCCGTTCTCCCCCAGAGGTACCGTTCTGTAGCGACACTCACTACTTTGTCCATGCCTGTGTGCAGTGAACATTTTTCTGTTCTTGTACTTTCACTGGAGTTTTATTTTGTGCACCCTCCCCTGCCCCATTTCTTGAGAACAGCAGGACCGCATGCTGGAAAAACAAAACAGGGGAGAGAGGAAGGTCCCTCAGATTCCAAAGCAGAACACAACCAAAAGGCTTTCTAAGTAAAAGGACTTGGAGAAGACATAACTCTTCAGTGTAGACATTTCAATTGAAATTTCTGCCCTGTCCTTCCAATGCCATGATGAAGAAGGGTTCCCATAACCGCTTTTGGCGTGTGCAGCTCTGAGCGTTACAGCCATGCAAAGAGCGGTCTTTGGAGGTTGCGGGAGACAGTAACCCCTCAATTCACTCTTGCCATTCCTTCTCTGCAGTCGGCTTCGAAGGTCTGGGGGACCGAGCTGCGCCCCAGTGGCGGGAGGAGAGCGGGCTCAGCTGGTGGGGTCGCGTCCCCTGGCCACCGCCCGCCCGCAGCTCCGGCCTCCGGAGAAGACTGGAGAGGGGGCTGCGCCTCTTGAAAAATGGCTTTTGGGGTCGGTGGGTCTCCGGAGGGCTATTGGGGGACAGTGACTCGCCGCAGCTTCGAGTAGAGACGTTGGAGGGGGACCCAGCTCCTGGGGAAGGCGGGGAGCGCTGGGCGGATGCCTGGCCCTAGCGCAGGAGCCAACACATACAAGTTCCGCTATGAATGTTTGAAAATGCAAGTTTCTCCCCTATTGATTTTTTCCCCCCTTTAAATGTATCCCCTTCAAAAAAACAAAGACGTGGACAGGCAGGCGCCACCCGGTCTGGGAGCTGAAGTTCGTGACTGCTGCAGATTTCGTTTGGTTCAAGTTGAGAAAATAAGGGTCGCCCTGTTCCAGGCTGGGAGCGTGGGGACTTCCATCTCTGGACTGTGCAAACCGTGTGGGACTGCCTCCTAGACTGGTACGCTCTCCCCGCCGCCTGAAGCCTGGAGAAGGTTCCCTGGAGGCTTTGGACTCCAGACCCCTGCAGGGCGGGACGGAGAAAAAGCCCTGAAGCCCACTGCACACACCCCTCCAAGGCGGGAGCCCCCAAGCGCCAGTCGAGCTTGCGCAGCTGTGGGGTGGGAAGAAGACAAGTCCTCCGCCAAGAACTCCCCACGCAGCTCCTGCCATTCCCTCCGCCTGATTTCTGCTAGAGGAGGTCGTCAGTTTGCAGGGGCAGGAATATGAAACTTCCGGGGAATTAGACAAGACAATATTCCTGAGCTCTCTGAACAGCCCAGGTAGAGAAGAAAATTAAACAATGTAACTAATCTCTCTGCAAGTAAAGATCTAGAGCGGGATTATGAACCGCCCCCCCAGCTCTGGCTTTTCCACTGTGGCTCCCCTGGAATAAGCCTGCAGTTATAGCTGGCTAGGTCGGGGAGTGCTAGAAGAGGTGCTTTTTCTGCCTAGAGAAGGAGTATTCTCCCCCACAGCTTTTGATACTTGATGCTGAAGCTACCAAGGTTGAAGAAATGGTTGAGAGGGAGGTGCGGGGTTGGGGATGTTCCTCACTGTCCTAGGTATTTGTAACCAAGGGAGATTTTGAAGTTATTACAAATACCTTCCCTGCTCAAATAGCATAGACCCCATTCTCCAGGCTCCACTGTGTGAGCTGAGGCGGGTTCACAGCCTCAAGCTTCCCCCTGAGGTTGGGGATAGGGAATGCTAATCCTGCATTCTAAAATTAATAAATAAAATAAAAATCCTGAAATCTTAATTGTCGAATAATTCAGATAAGTCCTCCTCCCATCACTCACCTTTTGATCATTTGAATAATTCAGGAAAAGGCAAATTCTGATCGTTTGTGGAGACTCACCATCGCTGGACAGCATAAAGAGAGAGAAACAGGAAAATCTGATAGAGAACAGCGCTCCAAGATGGTGAAATGGGTCTTCTGTACATTTTTCCTGGTGTAGAAGGACAGAGTCTGCCTTTCCAGAAATTCTTTCCTGGAGGATATTGTATCTGTTGTGATAAAATCTATAGAGTTAGATCAAGTCATCAAAATGCATATATGTGTGTGTATGTGTATATATGTGTGTGTATATATGAGAGAGAAGAGAGAACAAACAAGGATTTTCTACTTATGTCTATGAAAAATTTTATTTCTTGGAAGAAAGAATATTTGGGCTCCAGGTTTTTTTGTTTGTTTTTTGGCTTTTTCGAAGATGATCGTAGCTGGGTAGGATCCGTTCCTCCACATAGTTCTTAAGCTGAATATGCACTTGCAAAGTGAAGTTGGGGCATCACCCACACAGCCTTCAGGTGAAAACTGGCTTGAAACTGCAGATTCAGATTTGTCTTCCATGTGCACGGGGCAGAGCATCTGAGATGCTGTTGGCTTCACAGCCTAAGGAGTGAGCCCGGAGAAGCCAGGAGACCACAGTGGGTGTTTCTGGACCTTGCAAAGAACCCACCTCCCTAAAGGCTGAACTCACAGAGCTAGTCACCCTGAAGGATCAAGTCAGCAGGGATCAAGGAGCAGTCACGTTTGAAGGGGAGAGGGTCAGTTGGGCTTTCTTCTTTCCAGGATGAACCACATTTGGGAAACTTTTTTCAAGGGTGAGGATGAGGCTAAAGTTTGAAAGGTAGTCAATCTGCTTTTCTTAATATTTTTGTAACGTTTGGAAGGAAAAATTTACCGGTTTGTGATCTTGCCCCTACTACTTAAAAGTACAAAGCATTTTAAAGATAAGACTTAAAACATGAAATTTGCAGACCCAAATACACCAAGTTTAGAAATAGATTTGAAACATGACCAACTGTAAGTACATATTATCATTGTAGGCTTCTGTATAAGACATAACCATGCCATTTCATATGTATTATATTCAGCAAATGACAACAAATAGCCACACCAAAATTAATAATAAGATTTCTGATAGCTGAATAATTTACTTTCTTCCTTTGACATTATTCCAGCTAAGATTTATCCAGCTTTTCAGAAGTCTATTATCATGGTTTCCCTCCCTCTTGTTCCCAGTCCTTCCCCATCACCTCCTACCCGACCCATTTCTTTTTGAGCCTGAGATTCATTCAACCTTCTTCGACAAATCTTTATAGGTGTATGATTATTTTTTAACCACGTCCCTACCCCAAAACTGGGCATAAGCAACAGAAAATAGTCTTTTTCTTGGTTTGTTTCCCCATTTGGGAGGACCCCTTTCCACAGGGCCCGGCGCCGGGGAGAAGAGAGGGAAGGCTGATTCTTGGTCTTGGTACTGGATGCGTCGAAGAGAAATTGGCAGTCAAGATGTGTCCCTCTGGAGGCACAGGGACCTAGCTACCCACCCCTGCGTCTGTTCACACAAGCATGCTCATGAATGCCCAGGCCCTAGGGTAAGTCCGCCGTCCACCCACGCGGCCAGAGCTCTCCAGGAGCCCACTTGAGTCTGTCCTACGCCCACAAATAAGTGTACTCACCTGTGTGCTCAGCAAAAGGTGCACAGAGCGTGCACACAGAGCATCAGTCAGGGTTGCGTGTGTGACTGTGCCTGTCCCGCTGGACCTGCTCTAGCGCCGGGCAGTGGAGCCGGCGCTTCCTAGTGCGGGCACTCATCCTGCCGCGCTCGGGTCGGCCATTTATTGTCTTGCGGGGGAAGCGGCTGTCGCCAAGAAGCTTGGTCTGGGTTAGTGAAATAAAATACTAAATAATTGCCATATGTAAAATTTAAAAACCAGCATATTAAAATATACTAAGGAACTCTCTGACTTGGGAGCAATCCAGAGGAAAAGGAAGAGAAAGAGTTAGATGCTGGCGCCAAGTTCCTGGCGGAGCCAGGCGGCGGTGACTCCTCGGGCTCAGCGGAATCGGCATCCAGGCTCCAGAAGTGACCCGAATCCCAAAATCCGTGGAAGAAAATTACGCCGAAAGAACAGCGCCAACGCCACAGTCCTGCCAAGTTTGGCAAGATGGAAAGTTGGCTTCAGGAGCTCAGTGCCGCTGAATGATGCCTAAGGGAAAAATTGATCTGAGAATTGTTCAGATTCTCTCAGATAATTGTCTGAGAGCAACTTTGCTGTTATCCTTAGACATGGCATTTTTATTCTCTATTAGAACTATAACTTTAAAAAGCATCTCTTCACTTACATATACCTAAATACCATTTCCATTTATGGCTGACTGCATTAGAAAACAACGTAAATGGAAATGCATTAACAAACGCATCTGTACCAATACCTATCTTTATCCACAGAACTATACATCGGTGAAGCCTCCCCCCACCTCAGTATTGGCATATAGACAATTAAAGCCTTTAGAAATTTTAAACATAACTATGTTGTCATATTCAAAAGAAATATATTTTTTTTAAAAAAACTAAGATTATATGGATAATAAGGTAATCCTAATTATATGAATATGGGTATCTGCGGACACATTTCTTATGTTAATATTTATCTGAAGTTCCCTTAACACTGAACAAAACATATATTACATACTTTCTTGTCTAGAAACAAGTCTATAATAGATTAGAGGAATAAATCTATATTTCTTCTTTGGAGGGAAATTCATTAACAAGCCAAGCACTAGAAAGAGAGCTACAAGTGTTTTAAATCACAGATACAGACTCTAGCAGACTATATTCCCAAGGCCTTGGAGTAGAAGAATCGCACAAAGTCCCTTCTTTTTGTGCTTTAAGAATTGCCATCTCTGCAAACTTGATTTATTTGCTTATACTGGCCAAGCCTAAGGAGAGATGACTGCCTTTGGATGGAGCAGTTGGGTC
Organism: Aotus nancymaae; assembly: GCF_030222135.1. Taxonomy (NCBI): domain Eukaryota; kingdom Metazoa; phylum Chordata; class Mammalia; order Primates; family Aotidae; genus Aotus; species Aotus nancymaae. Next base: position 37,709,958 of record NW_026988428.1, read on the forward strand.
TTTCCCAAGCTCACAGTCTAACCATGTTTTCTTCCTTTTCAAGCCCACCTCATCAGCCTTCCCCAACCAGCACCCTTGTTATAACACCCACAAATATCTCCATGCTACACAAGCACAAGGCATACTTGTAACACATGTTCCCCAGCATGTGCACCGTTCAATATGCAGGACTCAACAATCATGTTTCCCAGAAATGCTAAAGACTATCAAATCTGAGGAGCTTGGGATGGTCTCTTTGCCTTGAAAGGTATTTCCTCTGATCTGAGTTAAACTTTTTCTGACTATGCAAGTGAATGTACAATCCTAATCTTTAGGAAAAGGAAAAATGGATGTCCTCATTCTCTTTTCTAGCTCTTTAGATTTCATCAGCTTTGCTGCATGTGCAAGGCAACACCACAGTTAAGATTTAAAAGGTACCTCTAAGTACTCCCTGAAGAGGGGGAAATTTGGATGAGAAAGAGGAGACAGTGAGGGAGGGAGAGTTTAACAGCCCCCAACCCCAAGGATATCAAAGTGATAGTTTCCCTACAGTCACTACAACTCTATACCAAATTATATATATTTAGGAAGATTTAATTAATTGCTACCAGCAGGAATCTTGTCCCAGATATCCAGATATACACGCTCCCTTCCACCTTTTTGTTCCATAGATCCCAGTCAAGGTTGGTCATTTTAGCAAAAAGGGGTTTCTTTCCCCCTTTAGTTGAGCCTTGGGTCTCTCTTCCCTCTCTTTTGGAGGTGGAGGGATTGAATTTTCTTTCTTTTGATGAGGCGTCTTCTGAAGGTCCTTTAATTTCTTGTGTTCTATTTAGGGATTTTCGCATTAGAATGTGCTTTTGCTGCAACTGCTGAAGGTGTCTGATCGTGGAGAGAGCTAGGCTGTGACCCATGTAGGATATAATTTTTCCTTTTCCCTGTGATGAAATATATATACTCCCTCCACCATCTGCCTTTTAGGACCCCACCAAAGTCCAGTTCCCACACCATGGTGGGATTAAGGAGGCCCCTAACCTCATAAGAAGTAAAATGCTCAGCCCTTCAGCTATGCCTTTTATATTTGGTCATTCTTTGGGACAGGTTAACCAGTCCACTTTGACCCAGAAGAATGCTATATTGAGGCCCATCCCCTCCCTGCCCTAAGAAAAATGTTATTTTCCATATCTGCTTTTAAAGTAACTAGAAATCTTTTAAAAGAAGAGAAGAAAAAGAAGATTGGCTGGTCTGCCTCCCTTCTAGGAGCCTCAAACCTAAACTTTAAAAGATGAAGGAAATGATCGAAAGTGATAAATACCTTTTCCAGGCATTCAGTTTGTTGGCCTTCTGACCAAAAGGGGCTTTTGTTAGGTCTCTGTGAGGAAGCCAAATTCAGCCCCCAGCAAATACTCCTCCACCTCTTCCCCATCCCCCCTCAGCTCTCTTGTCTAACTTGAAAATGAACTTGGACTTCCCTCTCAGACAGGCCCTAAAACCAGGAGAGATTTTATTTGTCTGTTTCTGAAGGGCTTCCTAAAAGGGGGAGGGCATTTAGGGGGAGGAGAAGAGGACAGGGGGCCTTTTCCCCCAGTAGAGGACAGGGCGGGGGTAGGGGCTCTGGTGAATCCAGAAGGCGGGAGGAGATACTTTGTTAATTTCTTAACTCTGTGTTTATTCCCTGAACTTCTTTTTTTCAATGAAGGGTAAGAGTAGGGAGGGGGCCAAGTGACAGACTGAGATATTGCCCAAAAAGAAAAGGGGATGGGTGGGGTGAGGGGTAGAAAAGGGCTGGGGAAGGAGAGGATGGGGAGGGTTGGGGAAGGGGCTCTGTGATGAGCTTGGCAGGGTTAGGAGGACGGAGAAGCTGTGAAAGAAAGAGGACTGGGGTTGGGGACTCCAGAGGGCACTGGAAGAGGCTTCCTAATAGTTCTCCATGGAAGGGGCCACTTGACTTCCCCCGACCAAACCCAGTACACCACCAAGCAGAATCTGCAGCTGGGGGCATGCTGGAAGAGAATCCAGGAGAAGATTTGTGATAGCCTAAACTCGGACCCCTGTATGGATCCCTGCAGAGCCAAAGAGGAAAAGGGGTGATCCCAAACCTCGGCCAGCACTGCAAGTCCTCACTGGACAGCAGAGAGGAATGGATTTCCCTGATATCTACCACTGGGAAATCAGTGGGGCCTGGAGGAAGGCAAGTTTGGGCTTAAGAGCGGGAAAACTCTCAGACAAGGAGTAAAGTGATGCCTCAGCTACCCTGGTCCCATCTTCCCTCAAGCTGTTGGCCTAGGGAGGGAGAACACTAACGTTGGAAGATGCCAGGAGGGCAGCTGCAGTCCAGGAGGTGAGTTCCCAAGCTGGTACAAGAGGCCTAGTGGCCCTCTTCAGAGGTTGGGCTGTGGGAGTGGAGAAATCAAAGTAGAGCAGGCTCCAGAGGGATGCAGGAGCCTGGGAGGTGGCATCCATGTCTGCAGGCTCCATGGCTGCAGGGACTAAGGGACCTTCCGGAGCCCAGAAAGGTGGAAGGACTGGAAAAAAGAGGGGAGGAGATTGGGCAGGTCCTGGGAGCTCCAGGCTCAGCCAGTTTTCTTTCCTTCTCTACCAGTATCACCCTCTGCAGCCCATTAGGAATTTTCTCCAAGCGTGTGGGAGGGTCTTCCCACACAGACACACCCTCAAGGGTATCCCCCCTCATGCCCTTTCTGAACCCCTAATCCCTTCCTATAAGTGGTCTCTCTCAAGCATCCCTTTCTTGGATAGCTGAGGCCCTGTCCTCCTCTATCCTCTACAAATCTCCTCCTCCATCGGCAGCCTGAACTTGGACAGGAAAGGGCTCCCAAACTCTCTAACTGCCCTATAAGGCCCCAAGTCTGGGCCAGAATCCAGACACCGTGGTGGTGAGGCTCTTTGTTCTCCTACAGCCTCGACCCACCCCCTCCTTTTTTAAAACTGGAATTTCTCCCATAAAAAGGTGGGGTGGGGGGAGCAGGAGCTTCTGCGCTTTAAGCTCCCCACCAGTATGGAGAAAACAGAGAAAAGGACTGCAGGGAGAGAAATCAACTGTTACCTAATTTTCAGAGGAGAAAATCTGGGCATTCAATAAGGGACATAGCAACGCCATTTCTTTCATCCTTTTCCCTAGCCTAGCATCGAAGCTACACCCAGCCCTCAAGTGTGTGCATCAGGCTTGCACCCTCCCATGCAAACTTTGCTAAGTTACACCTCTCACTTTGTCTGAGATACAGTGGGCCATGAATTCCACTCCTCAACTTCAGAAAGACACAGACATCTGCTTCTTCATTTTTCTATTTTCCTGGGGGATGTCTTTGTAAGTAGAGTAAGAAGAATATGTAAATTAAAAGTGCATACAGACCGACAAGCAGAGATCTTTATTTGCATACAGAGGATTTAGGCAGAGAGCTGGGTGTCTTCAGGAACGCATTTGGGTTGTGTCCACAAGGCCGTGTGCTGAAACAGTGCAGGCAGCCTGCACCCATCCCAAACCTACAGGCACGCACGCGCGCGCGCTCGCGCGCGAACACACACACACACACACACACACACGTTTCCTGTGAAAAGACACATTAAATATCTCCTTTCTGTGTTGGAGCATTTACAAGAAAAAAATTCGGAATTGAACTTAGCTGAGAGCTCAGTTCATGGGCAGTAGCTGAGGGCAGAGTGGTTCCCGCCGCTCCGCCGTTGCAGAAGTCCTTTTGAAAAAGCAGCCCGGAGCAGAGCCAGGGCTTACCGACGAGGCTGAGGGGCCGTTTTCCATTTTCCTTCCTTATAATTAAATGCTCCACCTTTTTCCCCTTACCAGTAGCTGGATTTTGTTTAAACTTCATCCACAGTCAAATCCCACCGTCTCGTCCCCGAAGCCCAGCCGGGCGAGCCCGAGTGAGCGCCGCAGCCGAGGGTTTCAGCGCCAGGCCCCAGAAAGGCTTTCTAGGGCGAAACTGCCTTAGAGATGTAATTACTACGTTTCCAGTGGTGCATATTCTCCTGGAGTGTTTAATTTGACTTTATTTGTGTCTCAGCGAGATCCACATTTTTTTTTCGGGGGAGGAGTGAGAAGCGACCCTAGGCTTAAAGTTAATTAACCAACAAGGTTTTACTTTCCACCGCCCGCCTGCAGGCTCTGGCATCGACGCCTCCCTCCCTGATCCCGGCGCGCCCCAGACTTGGAGATGGCGTTTGCAGGCGCGAAAGGTCTTGGGGAACCAAGTGAAAGAAGGGGGAATTGTTCAGAGCACGCGGACTTCCCCAGCCGCTTTTAGCGCCCTGAGCCCGAACTTCCCCTCCAGCCTTCCCACTCCTCCAAATCGCTTTGGGGGCCTACATCTTCGGCTGGTCTTCTCGAGGAAGAGGACTATGTTTCCCTTTCTTTCTTCTCGCCACTAAATTTTGGCCGCATAGTGCTCCTAATAAATGGAATTGTAAAGTTGCCGGGTTAATTAAATCTATATCTCATTGCAATAGGAATAGTTAATGCCCTTATATAAACCTGGAAAAGAACATACTATTAATTTTATTTATTGCTTGGCCGCCCTGCACCCAGATCCTTCATGCCGCTCTGGTTCCTTTTCTCGCCGCTCTGGTTCCTACTCCCAAAGGCTGGGGACCTGTCTTTGAGTCCTGGCCCGTGGCAGAGCGGTCTATCGGGAAGGGAGCCCCAAGAATGGGGTGGGCGTTTCAGGCCCTTTGTTTCTCCTGGCAGCCCCGCAGAACCCTGTCCACAGCGCCCCAGTTCTTCCACTTCGCAGAAGGGGAGTCCAGGATCTGGGTACCACCTCTCCTACCCGCGGCTGGAAAAAGGCAGGCCTCCCTACCCACCCACCCTCACCAGCCAGGCCTTAGGCAAGAGGGCCAAGGTCACACGACCAGTCTAGACTTGGCCAGGCCCTGTTTGCTCTCCTTGTTTTACCTTGACCTTGGACTCCAGCAGCAGGATAAGCAGTTTTCTAGCAGAGCCGGCTCCTAGCAAGACCCTGTTTTCCACTGGGCTCATCTCTCCTCACCCCTCCGTCATTGCCCTCAATACACACTGGAGCTGGTCTTCTTATGTCTCAACCCTCTTTCTGTTGTATTTTAATTCCTACTGCCAGCCCAGCCTGCAGCCTGCTTTCTGAACTCTGAGCTGACCTTTCTGGATGAAGATCACAAAGATAAGAATTACTCTCCTAACTCACCGATGTCCGGGTGCTCTCAACTGTCAAACACCACCTTCTCCCCAGAAAGAGGAGGGAGGTGGCCCAAAGGGGTCTCTGCAGACCTGTCCATTTGCTCTCGGGTTTGAAGGTGCAGTAGGTCCAGCTGAGCGAGGAGCTACTGTGTGGCCATGGCCTGTGCGTTGGCTGCACCCGAGCACTCAGCATTTAAAACCTGTGGCAGAGGCAGGCAACAGGGAAATGCTGCAGCCGCAGCCCCTTTCCCCTCTTATTTTTCCTCTCTTCGTTGCGATTTCTCAGGAAGGTGCTGTGCTGAAAGGGAATTTGGCTCAATTCCACGGAGATGGTAGCCCAGAATGGGGCGACTCTGTTGAGGTTCCTGACAAGTTGGGAGATTGGGAGTAAAGAAGGTAGAGCTTTTGAAGAATCAGTAAGTTGGTGTTAATTTTCTGTTTGAAATAGGGGGCAGTTTTAGATCATGAAACTACTCCTCACTAAAAGAGAGAGTGACCTAAGAAAGCCATGGGAGCTGCAGTAAGGATATTCAACAGGGGACTGTGCCGCGGTGGCTCAACTCAGGCCACTGAGGGCAGAGGTGGGCTTTGCAGGGTCCGCCAGAGTAACGCCAGAGAGAGGTCCCTCCAAAGGGGTAGCGCTGAATCTCCCCGATTTTCCATGTTTTCTTTTGTATACCTATACAAGAGAGCACCCTCTCCTTCGCATCCAGGGTTTTTAGCTTTCCCAGGCTGAATCTTGCAGCCCCCCACGTCCCTGAATTTCTTTGAAAAATCTCACTCTGAGATTTTTATTTCTATTGCATATTGAAATATCAGTCTATTCTATGGCTTTTATTTCCCTCCTTTTATTCTTTCTCCATTTATTGCTGAGTGTATTCCATCGCTTCACGATCCCTGCCCCAGGTGATGAATTCTGTATTTGGGGGCTGTCACACCCCTCTCCGCTCGAGGAAAATCCAGCGAAGTAAATGAGAGAGTCCTTTTAAGACATCTGGGATTTTGGGTAAAGTGGCTGAAGGTAGGAACTCGAAACACAATCCCGGCATCAAAGGCTCGCTACACGGCATCGGGTTCTTTCCATCCGCGAGCTGAGGGGAGCTGCCAGGGCCGGAGCGCTCCTGCCTGTTTTCTATTATCTTCATTTATTATTTTTTAAAATCTGGTTTCTTTCCCACCCATAGCTTCAAGCCCCAATCCAGAGACTTGGGCAGTCATAGTGATCGGTTTCGGGGTAGGGGTCTGTCTCCCCCGTGCACATCCTTTGCCTAGGGGGAGGCGCCCAGTTACAGCCCTCTCCTCCCCGACCCCTTTGCGTCGGCCAAATTCAGCATCGCCCCCCTCCTCCTTCTCTCTCTCGGGGGCCTGCTGGGGGGCGTCTCCCTGTCCCTTTAAATTTCCCTGCTCACGCCTCCTTTGGCTCAATCATCAGAGACCTGATCCAATCATCAGAGACCTTTTTCTTTTCGCCCCGCCCCACCTCGAGGGGAGGGAACCCCATGAGACCTGGCAGGGGCATCACGTGCGCAGAGCGCGTCACGTGGGCGCGGGAGGGGTGCTGAGGGGTGGAGGGCGGGAGTCGGCGGATTTCTTAATGAAGTATCTCCGCATGCGTAGATGGAATGTAGGGAGGGAGGTGGAAGCACCAGGAGGAGGGGAGGGGTGGAGAGAAAAGGGGGGAGGGATGGGGGAGGGGAAACGGGAGCGAGGTGTCTCCCTAGCTCGCTGCCTCTGGCAAGTGGAGTTTTTAAAAAGCTCCAGCAGATCATGTCATGACGACTTCGCTGCTCCTGCATCCACGCTGGCCGGAGAGCCTTATGTACGTCTATGAGGACAGCGCGGCGGAGAGCGGCAGCGGCGGCGGCGGAGGAGGAGGCGGCGGCGCGGGCGGAGCGGGGGGCGGCTGCAGCGGAGCGAGCCCCGGCAAAGCCCCGAGCATGGATGGTCTGGGCAGCAGCTGCCCGGCCAGCCACTGCCGCGATCTGCTTTCGCACCCCGTGCTGGGCCGCCCACCGGCTCCCCTGGGCGCCCCTCAGGGCGCCGTCTACACGGACATCCCGGCCCCGGAGGCGGCGCGCCAGTGTGCCCCGCCGCCCGCGCCCCCCACCTCGTCCAGCGCCACCCTGGGCTACGGCTACCCCTTCGGGGGCAGCTACTACGGCTGCCGCCTGTCGCACAACGTGAACCTGCAGCAGAAGCCTTGCGCCTACCACCCGGGTGATAAATACCCGGAGCCGTCGGGCGCCCTGCCCGGTGACGACCTGTCCTCCAGGGCCAAGGAGTTCGCCTTCTACCCCAGCTTCGCCAGCTCGTACCAGGCGATGCCCGGCTACCTGGACGTGTCGGTGGTGCCCGGGATCAGCGGGCACCCGGAGCCGCGTCACGACGCGCTCATTCCCGTCGAAGGCTACCAGCACTGGGCTCTCTCCAATGGCTGGGACAGTCAGGTGTACTGCTCCAAGGAGCAGTCGCAGTCCGCCCACCTCTGGAAGTCTCCCTTCCCAGGTAAGGAAGGGACCCGAGCGCCGCCGCCGCCGGGGACTCCTCCCCGCCCTGCCTGCCCCGGGGTTCCGCGCCCCAGCCACCCCCGCCGTCTGGCCCCGGCGCGCCCGCTCGGCTGGGCTGCCTAAGGAGCCGGCCGGGCGAGCTGCACTGAGGAATGCGCTGGGGAAGAAATCTGCTCCGACACGTTCTCTGTAGCTGCCCGGCAGAGAATGAAGCAATCACAGGCGCCCAAACGCCGGGCCGCGGGCTCTGCTCCGTTCAGTAGCTCGCCTCCGCCTCCCTTCGCCGGCTCCAGCCTCCCGCCGGGCTCCTGGCCCCTAATCCCGCTTCCGGCCAGGGATGGGGGCGGGGTGGGCCTATAGTGCCTTAGAATTCAGGACAAAACCCCCAACCCACCGAATAACTGGGGGGGGCGGGGGATAAGAACCCCCACTTTCTTTGACTGAATTTGCAGGATAGTTCAGGCACTAGACAGTATTTTTAAAATAGGGGACTAATTTGCTGGGATCTACAGAAACGTGGAATTTCTTTTTTTCCTTTCTTGACTTATTTAAAAAATCTGGCCATGAATTTCATGATTGTTGAGAGAACAGAAAATCCAAAATCTCTGGAGAGGGAGTGGAGAGGAGGCTCGAATCCCTCCCCAGCGATGTAAAATTTTCCTTGCCTCTCTGGTATATTGAGCTCAAACCTATAGACATTTCCACTGCCAACTCCCCCAAATGTGGTTGAGAGAGTTAGTTATTGGTGCCCCAAACACAGAAAGAGGGGTGTGGGGATGAGATATGGAAGAGGAAGACCTGTTCAGGGGCATCTGGGGTCCAGGCCCAGGCTGGGGACCCGCTGGTCTTGTCTGGCTAAGTATGGGAAGGGAGAATTCATTCCCCTCTTTTTCCATCTCCGATTGAAGAGAGAAAGGATCCTGCGAGTCCCACCACTCTCCGTGAGGGAAAGACCAGTCCCAGGTTTCCCAAAACCACATCAAGAGCTTTGGATCCTGCCTTGTGCTGAGAAATCAGGATTCGGTCTAGGGAGTCCAGCATTTGAGTCTGTTCTCCCTGTAAGCAGAGCTCAGTGGGAGAGCGTTCTCCCTTCTGATGCCTACAGAGGTGTTTGGGGGTGGGGGTCCTAGGCAGCCACAGATGTCTTCGACACTGCCCATCTTCCCTGCCAGTTCCACATGCCAAGCTCAGGGATGTTTTCCTTGGAAAGCATAGACCCGAAGACCTCCTAAGGGCGGGCCTGAAATTCCTCTGCATCCGGGATTGGAAGTAGAGGTAGGTGGTAAAAAAAATTACTGAATGATGTTAGAGAGTGTAGCAAATAACATTCTTGTGAATATTATGAAATATTATTAAATACTTAGTATGACACACTCAGTACCAGGGTATGACCTACACTAGGCACCCTGACTTCTGATTACCAGAATTAAGGATGGTACAATTTTAGTACATGGTATTATGCATCATCTACCCTGTATTGGCTATAATATTTTTATATAATATGATTTATTTTATTAACTACCTAATATGTAATATACAATAATGCATTTCTAGAAGATAGACAATTCACATGTTCATGATACAGCAATGTATTTTTAGGGAGATGGCCCTTTAATTCTTTATCTCACCAAAACACAAAGCTTCTTAGGATATTTGGGTCCAGCAGGAATTCCTGGGGCAGGGGAGCCAAGGGGTGAAGGGATAAGGGAGCAGGTGCCCACCAAACCCACTGTGGCTGGGGGCACAGACCCAGAGCAACGGGCAATGGGTTTACAGAGAAGAGGGAGAAGAGAAGGAGCTGTTCTGCGTATGCATGGTGTGGAGTAGGGGTGAAGGACTGGAGAGAAGCTGAGAAATCTTCGAACAAAATAAACATCTCAAAGATTCCCAGGAAAAAAAAAAAATACCTCCACTAAAAATAAATACTTTTTTGATCACAGCCTCCTAGAGAAAAATATCTTTGAAATAAAAAATACAGCCCAATTGAGATTTAATACACTTGCAAATTATGGCACGGAAATGGATATAAAACCCAGCATGCCTCAGCAGCTATGTGCTTCCACAATCCCCGTGTGGAAATAGAATTGGGCTGATATATCTCAGTGAGTGCAGAGGTACAGGCAAGAGGCAGACGAATAAGAAATTATCTTCAGACACCTTCCATCTTTCTACCCACTCAGAGATCTTTTAGAAGTAGTGAGATTTCAAGATAACTCTGTCTATGCAATTGTGGTTTGTTCGGCAACATGTAGGTATAAACACCGCTGTCTCTCTTCAGTGCCTCTGGCTCTGAGAAACCTCATCTGTGGCAGTCTGGGCTGGTGTGGGAGATGGAGGCAATTGTTCAGCAAGATCCAGATAATTAGGGCCAAGATGTGTTGTGGCTTCTTCCTTCTCCCAATTATACAGACCCTTGCTTTATTGCTCTGTTTTTTTTCCTTCCTCCCTATGGTGAGCATAGACTTTTTTTTTTTTTTTGAGAGGCAGATATTCCAGGAGAGAATCAGAAAGGGAGAAAAAGAGAGATGGGTTTCAGGAGAGAGAAAGAGGGAGAAAGAAACAGTGGGCTCTTTGAGCCATACTAGAAGTCCGTACTGGCACGCCTTTGGATTTGGGTTGGGAAGAGTAGCAAGCTAGATTTCTAGCTGGACAAGGTACTCTTCAGAGCCCAGAGCTCGCTCATAAGGGGCGGGTGGTCAAGAGTGGGTGGGCTGTGGGAAGCTGTACACAGGGCTCCCCAAGCCCAAAGAGAAAGCCATAGCTGAGCATTGATATGATTTTTATTTGCTCCTCCAAGGTGTCTGTTAGGTTCCCAGGTATGAAGTCTTTTGTGTATGTGATCTGGAGGGAGACTAGGGAAGGGCTGATTGTAAAACTGATAACTAAGTCCCCACTCACTTTAGGCAGTGTACATACATCTCGAGGTCTAAGCTACCAGATGTTTCTACATCTCTACATACCACTTCCTTTCCACATAAGGCAGCAGACAAAGAAAGGGGGCTTATTTGAGAAGGCAAGACTGGAGTTATTTCCCCAGGAGGCCGAAACAACCTACAGTTGGTCTGATCCAGGACAAATTGGCTAAGTCAATCCTGTTATCCTATAGAGAAAAATAACCAGTTTAAACCAGTTGTCTACTTTTTAAACATTTTTTTTTAGGGTTGATTAAATCTCACTGGAAATTTAGAGCTAGAGTTTAGGAAACCAAAATTGGATAGGTCATTGTGAGAGTTTAAAGAAAGTGAAGTAAAAAATTAAGGACAATTATCTGGGTAATTCAGAAAGGAAACTCTACCTTTACCCTACTTTGCTCTCCAGGGGAAAGGAGGTGTTTTAAAGCTGGATTGTACCAGATGGCCTATTTCCATTTTAAAAACTTACTGTATCATTTTAAGAGTCAGAAAGTCTGGCTTTAAAATCTGGTTCTGCCATTTAAGTTATTTTCCCCACTCTGAGCCTCAGATTCCTGATCTTATAAAATGGATTTAACAAAGTAAGCCTGAAAAAATGTTCTGAGGACTAAAAACAACCAACACAAATTCATGGTATCACTACTTACCCTCTTCATTTTATTCTTGTCCACAAATCATCAATTTCCCAAATCATGGTTACATCTATAAGAGTAAAACAAATTTAATAACTGAGAGATTTAAAAACAAAGGTCTTGTTCAAAAACAAATCCTTTTTAACCTAAAGGATCCATACTATTTAAATAAAGTTATTTTGTTTTCCAGATTTTTTTTTTAAATCTTGGTTTATTCACACAGAGGCAGAGAAAAATGCCAGGTCCAGGAGTTTTCCTGAGAAATTGTCACCAGAAGACAGTCAAATGAGGCCATTGAACCCCCTGTCTCTCATTTTCTTCCTGAGCATTTTTTCTTCCCCTGCATCTCACTGTGACCACTACTTTCCCATTGTGTGTAGATACTCTGAAAGAAAGCAGACCCAATGGGGATGGGTGCAGGAAAAGTGTTTTGGGAGGGTGGGATGGGAACAAACATTTCAGGAAGAACTTTGTGTCCTCCCTCTGGGCTGTGTCTATAGTTTCGAAAGGCTGTAAGAATGAAGGGGAAACCCCAAATATTCAGTCCTCCCCATTAGCTTTCACTTGAAGAAGTCTAATAATTACATGGAAAAAAAAATGAGGGCTGAGCTATCCAGATAATCTCCCTAGTTCCCCCACTTCCCCTTGAAAGTGTTGCTGTGACCTTTATTAACAGGGATGAGGGTGGAGTAGAAAAATGAAGTTCTAAGTGGTATATATTAGTTGCAGTTTCTGTGAAATTCTCAGAGCCTGAAGAAACTGAACTGGTGGTAGTGGCTTGGATGACAGGTATTGGTTAAGGTTTAGGGTTATAGTTGGCACTTGGGATGTAGACAGTTTCCTTCAGCTGTGAAGGAATGGAGAGGGAAGGGGGTTGGAATAGAATTTGCCCCAATTTGGTGGCACTGCGGTGTGGAACCCCTACTTCCAGGGACACCTGATTCCCTGTATCTCAGGATCAGCACCTCCCACCTTGGGTGTTGTTAAGTGGTTCACAACATTGGACCTCAATTCCTAGAATGGACCCCAATTCCTAGAGTGTGGACCTCCAAGCAGGCTGACTTCACCTGAACACTTCTCTTCTATCTATGCTTCACATCCCTAGCGCAGGGCCAGTGTCTAAAGGCAGGAAAACCCATCTGGTAGTCTGGGCCCACTGAAGCTGACCCCCTGCCTGCTGCACCCTCCCTGAAACATATAACAGAACGCCTTCCTCTGACAACGGGGCAGAATATAAACTAATAAGCACCCAAACGATCTAACTGCAGGAAGGAGGGATTTTTCTGAATATCTGAAATTCTGCAAGCATGGCAGTCCAGGCTGGAATTTGGAGGGCCCCTTCTAATCAGACAAAGATCCTAATATTGAGTGCTATGCAGAGCCATATTGGGGCCTGAAACGAAAGAGAAAATCGGTAATACTGATCCCATGTTTATTTTTTTAATTGATATTTTGTTCATCATGAATGTTTTTGTATTGTTTTGCTTTTTTAAACATTGCTTTCAAATATTGTCTTAATGACTGAGTTTTTGGCGCCCCCTCCCTTAAACTTCGAGCCCAGTGGCCTCACCCTAGTTGTGGTCTTGCTAAAATAACAGAAATGAAAAGCATTAAGGGGCTTCACTATGCAGAGCAATCCTCTGGCCCCAGTGAGCCCCTGCCAGAACTCTGTGCCTAGGCAGCCTCGGATCTCCTAGCCCAGCCCAGCCGCGCGCCTCACTTCTTCCCGCTTGCCTTATCTTCCCGCAGACGTGGTTCCCCTGCAGCCCGAGGTGAGCAGCTACCGGCGCGGGCGCAAGAAACGCGTGCCCTACACTAAGGTACAGCTGAAGGAGCTAGAGAAGGAATACGCGGCTAGCAAGTTCATCACCAAAGAGAAGCGCCGGCGCATCTCCGCCACCACGAACCTCTCTGAGCGCCAGGTAACCATCTGGTTCCAGAACCGGCGGGTCAAAGAGAAGAAAGTGGTCAGCAAATCGAAAGCGCCTCATCTCCACTCCACCTGACCACCCACCCGCTGCTTGCCCCCTCTATTTATGTCACCGCTTTGTACCATAACCGAACCCACGGAAAGACGCTGCGCGGGTGCAGAAGAGTATTTAATGTTAACGAAAGAAGAACCGCGCTGCCCGGAGGCAGAGAGGCTCCAAGGCCGAGCTGGGCCGTCCCCAACTCCCTATCCCATCCCCAGCCTCCACCCCCAGCCAGACGAAGCTCACCCGGCTTCAGCGGCTTTGGAAATGGGTTCGGGTGGGCCGTGGGAGGAAGGCTGGTGGCCTGTACTCCTCCTTGTGCTCACCCTGCCAGAAAGTCCAGTGGCAGCGGAGAGCCCAATCATACCAACCAAAGCAGGGTTGGGGAATCCCGAATGGCCCCAATTCTTGCCTCATCCTAGGACCAGGCTGGTAGAGGACCCTCCCTAAGGGTGCAGCTTCGGTGCAGGATCTGGCCAGCTCATACTTTCCTTCCCTGTCCCTCCCTCTCGCACTCCTTAGGCAAGATTTCCCAGTAAAGATTTTCTGTGCATATTAAAAGTCGTGTTAATATTCATAATAATTATTAGGGATCTGGCAGCGTGATTGGAGTATGGATGTTTCAGTAAAAGCTGGAATCAGCACAGCCCCTTACCTCCCATCCCAACTAAGAAACTGCATTTTTCGGAGCCGGATGGGGGCTGCCGTTGCCCCACTGGCTCCCCTGTTCTGCTCTCTCAGTCAACATGTGGAAATCAAAGGAGGACAAAGACTCCAGCCACGCTGCTAAATAGGGCTTCTCTCTCCTCTCACTTTCTCTCTCTAGGTGGTAAGGTTGGGGATTAGGCCAGGCACAGAAGCAGAACTTTTTTCTGAGGATAAATATCTCTTCCAAGGGGATGGAGAGTGGGTTCCTCAACAAAGTCCCTTTCCTCAAGGCACTAGTCCAGGAGGGAATCCTCACACTCACTTTTACTGACTTCCAGAGGAAAGCTAGAGGATCTAGTGCAGAAGGCAAGAATATCTGGCCCTCAATTAGCTAAATGTAGATGCTGCCTAACATTACCCTCCTCCAAGGCCACCTTGGTGCTGTGGGGGGCCCCTTGCCTCTTTCCTTCCCACTGGTGCATTACAAAACAGTGTTCTTTTGAAATGTTCATCAGAAATAGGCTCTTTTTTTTAATGTTATGTATCTGTATATAGTATTGTGATGTCTGAATGACAATGTACTGAATGCAAAAAGAAAAAAAACACAAACATGTTTTTAAAATAAAATATCTTTTTTTTTTTGCGCCTTGATTTTATTGCTCAGATTCTTTCTGAAGTCTTTTCTGTCCACTGGCTCCTCAGGACAGTCTACTATGCCCTGACTCAGCCAGAATATATCAGGTGGAAGAGTATACACGTCACTCCCAGCTGAGTAGATTCCAAACCCTTGTTTTGCTCCACTTAAGTCTTTGAGCTATCTGTACCATCTAGATAGGAGAAAACTTCCCATCCTGATGCCCAACTCGATGAGTGTACGTTGAGGAAGGAAAGATGTAATCAGCGCCTGAAAGACCTGGAAGCAGGTGAGTGAGAAAACACACCAATGGCCACTTCAGTTAATAATTAGGGCTCAGATCTGGTTCTGGGTACTGAGAAAGTGGCATCCCCACTGGGAACTGGGTGAGGTAAATGTGGTGGCTGGTGGCAGTGGGAAACTAACCTTCAGCTCCCAGTGCCGTATTGCCCCCAGAGGGCCCCAAACACATTCAGCCAGTTTAGGACTGGAGGTGGGGCTGGGATGGGGTCAGCACAGCCTGCCAGGGGAGCTTCAAGCTCAGCTTTTCCTGGCTGCACTCTCTTCTTTCCCCTACTTAACCTGTGCAGACAGGCTGAGCTGCTAGGACCCCTTTGGCTGCCAGTTTGCTAAACCAACCCTACTTTTCCTCTCTAGCATTCCTGGGACCCTCAGTCTTCCAGGCAATGAGGAGCCTGTGTAGATGCTGCCACTAATTTGTTTTCCTTGTCGTGTCAGTGCCTATCTCCCTATCTGGCAGAGTTAATGAGATCGTTAAGTTGTCAGGTTAAGAGACTTTTCAAAAGCAATATAGCCTAAAACAATGTTATCTCAGATTAAATCTTTACTGCAGCAATTTTTATTTATATATAATATTTTTCCTCTCCTGAGACGCAGAAACACTGGAGATGTCTGGTTGGAAATCGGAGTTCTTCGTTCTCCCTTTACTTGATGGGGCTGACACTTTAAAATTTTCATTTAAATAAATGTTCCTGGGGATTAAACCCATGTGAGCATGCATGCATGCATGCGCGCGTGTGCGTGCACACACACACACACACACACACACACACACACACGGAGTCTGAGAAACAAAGAACTTGAAGAATTTGCCCTCTGTGGAGGTTCTGCTACTGATGTGGCTTCCAGTGCTGTTCTTCTGGGTCTCAACTCTGCGTTAACTACCAGAGAGCCGCACGCAGGGCAGTGGAGATTTGAGGGAGAATAGGTGAATTTCCAGGAATAAGGTTCATTCTTAATTCCATCTCTCCTTTTTCTCCCCACCCACCGCCCCAACCTCTCTTCCAAAATTTCTGGGTTTCCCCTGAGATGAAAGGAGTTGGAGACTGAGTGTGTGTGTTTGGTCAGAAACAAACACACAAAAAACTGAGTGGACAAGAGGCCTAGGGCTCCCTTACTATGACCCCATTCTTCCTGACTGCTTTGGGTAGTCCCAAGTACAGCTGTAGGCAAACTGGAAATTGGGGACTCTATGATTAAAGAGAAGTCTAGAGTTCTATGAGGAATCCCTCTGCTTCTGCACACAAACCCACACATAATCATATGAGGTAGTTATCCCACACTGAGGGAACCACCCTAAGGCCCCAGAAGGGAATAACGAAGAAAAGAAGAGGAGCCAGGCTTGGTGGCTCATACCTGTAATTGCAACACTTTGGGAGGCTGAGGCAGGTGGATCGCTTGAGCTCAAGAATTCAAGACCAGCCTGGACAACAAGGCGAAACCCTGTCTCTACCAAAAATAGAAAAACTTAGCCTGGCATGGTGGTAAGTGTCTGTAAGGGCTGAGGTAGGAGGATCTCTTGAGCCCCAGTAGTGGGTGGGGGGTGGAGGTTGCAAGGAGCTGATCTCACCAGAGAAGAGAAAGGTCTGTGCAGGCTCTCACTACTGCTGCATCCGGACACTGGTAAGCCTGACAAGGACTGTAGCTCCTCTGAGCACCTGTGAGCCCTCGTGCGGTGCATTAAATACACCCAGATTTATTTTGGAGGAGTATCATGCCTGAATTTATTTGAAGGTGACTTTCCCATAAGAGTAAGCAAACACCGTGAGTGTATGTGAGCATGTGTTTTGAGGAGGCACATTGGGAAAATGTATTATTCTTTCCCTGAATAAGGATTTCTTCTTCAACACAACTCTGATTGTGTTGATTTCTTACCTTTCCTTCTCCCAAGAATTGGCATAGCCTTTGGGGACTCTAAGAGGTAGTTCACCTCTTACTCGCATTTCTGATATGTCTTTCTCTCCAAGGCCAGTCTCCTAGTGTTTGTGTTAAAAGTAAGACAGAATGTGAAAGCAAATATGAGGTACCAGGGGTACAGGGTGATCTGAAGAGCTGGGGAAACCTCTGTGTGGAAACACAGACACACAGAGGGACTGAGATTCCTGCTATCTTTCTCATAATCTGATGGCACTCCCCACTCCCCCTATCTCCCTAGGCCAGAGCTGGGAGGCCCAGACGGCCTAGGGCCTCACAGGACTCTCCATCTGGTGGTCACTCTCTGGGGCTGCCAGAGAGGGCTTAGCGAGGTCCTTGCTGAGCTTGGGGGAAAAACCCTTCCCCACCCACATCTTAGTCTCCAGACCTAAGCCCACCAGAACGGGCCTTTAAGCCAGCAGCCCTACAGCCCAAACCCACCTGAGAGAACAAGCACAGCAGTTCTTTCGGCAGATCCCTCCATGACAGTCTGCTCCTGAAACCATCTGCTCCTGGGGTTGATCCACAGGCGGCTGGGTCAGCAGCGTGGGGACAGCAGGCCAGTGTGGGTGCCAGGCAGGGGCAGGCCCCTAGGGCAGCCGCTAGCTCTCTGAACACCTTCCCATTGGAGCTGGGGTCCATGCAGCAGGCAGCCCCCTCAGTGGCTCCATCTGTTCAAAAGAGAACTCCCCACCCTAGGATCTGCCTGGATCAGTCTTGGATGGTACTAGAGCCCACCCCCAAGAAAACTCCAAGAGTGGTTCAGGCAGATGTGTATCTAGACCTGCACTGGTGGAGAATTGCGGGGCCCTGGGGAGCCAGGGGCTTCTGGGAGGAGGAGGAGGGGGCCAGAGCCTTTTCACAACCAACCAGGCTCTTCCTCTTTTAGCCTTGACCGTGACTAGGTCTTTCTGACCTTGACATCACAGGGAGCACAGAGAAGGGGGGAGGGTGGAAAAGGCCTTGATCTTCCGGTGGCCAGCGAAGGGGAGGGCTGCTTGCCCCCTTGACGCGCCGTCCCCCTTCCCGCCGGAGCCCGCCGCCTCTGTTTACACACAGAGGAGGTGTCGTCTCCAGTCTAGACAAGGGCGCTAATAACGCCCATAAAAGGCGGCCTCTCCAGAGATGCTCTGGCAACTCCGCTCCCGCGCGCCTGCCGCTGGCCGCTTTCTCCACCTCCCCCCGCCCCGCCCTCCTCTGATACCTTGGCGAGGCCGGCGAGGCCTTGGGGTGGGGGAATCCAGAAGGCTTCTAGAGGCTGAGAACTCCTGTCTTTCACCCTTCTGAACCTCTTCTGTCTCCAAAGGTAAGTGGACCCTCGGTCCCGTCCTCGCTCACCCGGCGCAGCGAGCCCCGAGCCCCAGGGTTGATAGTCCATTCCCCACCCCCACCCGCCTCCCGGGCCGGTTGCTCCCACCCCAATCTGCTCGGGGGGCCCCCCTCCTCTGCCCGGACCTGCGGTCCCGGGTTTGGAAAGCAGTTGTGTATCGGTGCTGAGCAGACCCTAAGCAGATCTCAGCTCCTCCTCAGAACTAGGCCTGGCCAGTGGACAGTGTCAGAGCCAGAAAAGGAGGCCGAGGGGCGAGGGCACATGGGGTAGTCCTCACCCCGACCCAGCTTAGATAGAGGTCGGTGGAGACGTCTCTCCGTTGCGTTGCAAGCGGCTGTGGGTGTGGCATTGGATGCGATTTTTTTTTTAACTTGGTTCCCACACCTTGCCTGACACTCAGTAATTCACTAGGTGGAGGAGATCCTCTGCTGGTGGAGGGGGAAAATGTCAGAGCTGCGGCCCTAGTTAACTGTTAGCGCGCCACCAAAGGAACAGACAAAACGGGGGAAGGTGGTCCATTTAGGGATGCTCAGATTGGGGTGGAGATATGGTTTCCTAGATGTCCTTGCCTGGGGGCTCTCACCTCCCCCGCATTTTCTGAGAGGTGATCGGGCTGGGATCTTCTGGTAACAGAGGACTAGAGGAGCCGCAGGAGAATTGGAGGAGGTAGGGGCTCCGTTGGCCCCAGGCTATTTGCCTGAGCCTAAAAGCCTGACTGGGCTCCATCACCTAGCCTTCCTACAAGTCCCTCTTCTCCAGGCTGCAAATCCCTAGAAGGCAGTACCTGGAAAAGGGATTTCCCAATCTGCTCCTTACCTCCCGGGCACCAGCAGGGAGGGCTGGGAGCCAGGTGGGCTCCAATCCCTGAAGGAGCCTGGAGGCCACGAACTGATCTCCCTCCTCAACCTCCCAGCCTTGTTTGAACTTGGCCAAAATCAGGTCCCAAGCCCAAGTTGCCCCAAAAGGGCAAGATAGGGAGGTTGCAGGGTTGGGCGGGGGCCCAGGCCCTCCCACTCAGCCCCCCTTTCGTCTTCCCTTCTCTCCGCCGTCCAAACCTCAGCTCACACCCCTTCTAGGGCTGAGGCCCGGCCTAATTTGCATACGAGGCAGAACCGCTTTCTGCACACTAGACAGTGACCTTGAACTGGGCCGCTGCGGTCTCTGGACAGACCAGGGGGAAGGCAGCACTGCGCGGAATCATCACCGACCCTGGGTCGGCGGAGGAGCCAGAATACAGTAGCTCACAGCCGATTCCCCGCGGCCTAAGCCGTCAGCAGCCGCGTTGCCTCTGTCACCAGAATCGGCGTAGATTTTATAATTAAGTCCTTTCGCCGGGCTCAGCCGCAGTGGAGGCCGCTAAGATGCAGGAGGGATGGAGGCACAGAGAAGGTGTGAGAGAGGCAGCGGGGCATCCAGCTGGCGGACGAGCAGGCTGCCTTGGTCTTCAAGGAAAGCCTTGGACCGCAACCTTGCCTTCAGCTTTAATTAACCCCCGAGTTAATGAGCGAGGCTTAGTTGAGCCCGGCCAGCTGCGGCGGGAACCAGTGGCTCAGGGGCCAGAAGGCAGGCCACCTCTCTGGCCTTGTGATTTGATAAATGTGTGGGAGAGTGCGCACCGATCGCTCCGCGGTTCGGCTGCCTCGGCCCGACCACCTATAGTTTTGTGTGTGGTCAGCGAAGTGCCGGCGGGTTAAGCCCGGCTATACACGGCTGCCCAACGCCTTGGGCTGCGAGTTCCTCCCAGTCTTCTAACCTAGCCCCAGCCTGCTCCCGGCGAGCAGTTCTCGCTGAGACTGGATTTAGATTTGAAGCGTTTCACCCGAGCCTCCCGCCGGCCCCGGGGACCCAGGTTGGGAGCGGCGTTTTTGTCCGAGCCCGGTTAAAAAACGGGTGCCTGAGCTGCGTGTGTCGCGGGGTTCCTCAACCGCAAACAGAGCCTCGGTGGTGCACCGGAATCCTGCACGCTTAGATTGCCTGGGTCCTTGCCAGGGGCCTGAAAATCCCTAGGTTCACAGTGGGTCTCGAGGAGCAGGACACTAGGGATGCGAATTTTGCTACTGGTTGTCGGCAGCTCTCCCTGAGAGGAATCAGGGTCAGCTGCACGGAAGGAAGAGGGGTTTGTGCGTGCCTCTTTGAATCCAAAACCTGGGGAAAATGGCCCGCTTTGGTGGGGCTAAATCAGGCTAGGAGAAATGCGTGTCTGGAAGAAGGAAGTCTTCACCCAATCTTCATTTCTCCTGCGTTGCATCCGCCGCCCTGTGGCCGCTGCTCCTCGAGCTCAGCGGCCTGGCCCTGGAGGGCAGCGAGCAGAGTTCCAGGCCTGGGATTTGCCTGCTGGGGTGGAGGGAATGGGGAGAGGCTGAGACCTTCCTCCTGGGGTCCCCCTTCTAGGAGATTGGAGTTATCTGGAAAGGGAAAAGAGAATAGGGAGAATACTCCACCCCACAAAGGCTAGTGATTATTTGGCATAGCCCAGCTCGGCATCCCTCACACCAACAATAGCGTCTGAGCGCAGAGGCCTGGAGAGCCTGGGCAGAAACCTCGCTGCCGGCACAGTGTTCTGATTGAAATCAGCAGCAATATTAAAGTCACACCCTGTTTATCTTTATGACCAAAAATAACCACCAAATAAAATGTTTTTTAAAAAACTAAAATTTCAGTGGCACTCATCAATGCTGCTTGAAAAGGGAAAATAAGATGTTAGAGATGCTGTTAGGAATTTGCAGCGGAGGGATGCTTCTCTCCGCAGCCTCGCAGCCCCTTGTCAATTAGGCACAAAAAGGCCAATCCAGGCTGAATCTCCTGCTCATTCTTTGGCGCCACCGGCTGTAACTGAAGGCGACCGCTTCGGATTTGCAGCCCACCGCTTGTCCTAGGTACCAGCCTAACGCGGGGCTGGCTCCTGGGGGCAGGAGGGGCCGGGCCAGGCCGGGCAGCTAGGAGAGCAGGGGCGGAGAATGGGAACCGGCCAAGCAGGGCGAGGGGCAGGCGCCGAGTTGCGAGCTTCGTACTGCTTCGGGCAGGGCGGCGCCCGCGGGGACACATTTCTGTCGGAGTGAGCAGCTACGTTTGGGATAAGAAATCGCCCGGGGAGCAGTGGAATTCAAAGAATCTGCGTTTCTCTTTGCCGCGTCCTGCAAAGGAGAGAGGGGAGGGAGAGGGAAAAAAAGAGAATCTTCTCTGCTTCGGTCTGCTTTGTAGCTTAGGCTTATTTTCAAGCTTTCTCTGATATTTAACTTTCACCTAAATGGGTTTCTTTCGCATTCTTTCTGGCTCTCTGTCTCCAATTTTCTTTCAATCTTCTGGTATTTTTTCGTATTTAGACTTTCACTGAACTATTTATCCAACCCTGTATTACTTAAGGCGTGCATTGGTTAGAAGCTCGAAACAATCACATGGAAATTCGAGTGTTTTCTCTATTAGACCCCAAAAGGATACATCTGGTTTTGGGGAGTTTTATTTTGCCTTCCTTTTTAATCCGCTTGGCTGTGTTCTGTGGACCTAGTTGAGATCTGATTGTGGTTTCGCAGATGTTGATTATCTCACCAATGGCCAGCGTTGGCTTCTGGCCTTCTCTGGGGGGAGCTTCTGAGTTTGCACCATAAATATAATTTCACCCCCCAACAAGATAATTCTTCAAGGATTTTTTTCCCTTGAAGAATTATCCTTCAGGAGGCAACCTACTGCTGGCTTCTGCACTGCTATCTGATGGTCCCGGGGCAGGCTGGGCGGGTTATGGGGTGCGGGTGTCTCCTCCGCAGTGAGAATTAGCCCCTCTCAGGCCAGCCAAGCCCTGTTAGGTGTCCAAAGCTTCCCGCTGCAAAGACTCCAGGAGGCCCCCAGAAGCTCCTCAGTGTCCCGGAAATGACAGCAGAAGAGTAGTTCGAGCCCTCAGATTTTCAGGAGCAGGCAGACAGGTCCATGCGGGGCTAGGCACCTCCTTTTGCTGCATTCTCTGCCTCCCTTCTGCATCTTTCCTCTAACCGTGAGTGGAGGTGTGAGGCTGGATGGCTCCCGGCTCCGGCGGAAAACCAGGCATTATCAATTATCCTTGAGTATTTCTTGGGGAAGAGGACTCCAAATGTCTCTCCAAATTCCTGAGGATAAAGAGATGATAAAGAAGCGTGTGGCAGCAGCTGGGGCTGGGAGAGATAATGGCAGGGAAACCTGTCCTTACCCCCTCTTCGCCTCTACTGTAAATAAACCCCGAGCCAAAGGGCTCATCCGTCTCCTTAAACAGCCAGTAAACTTTATATGACACAATATCTAATAGTAATTTATTGGGGAGATATTGTAAATTCCAACGGTTTTAGTTAATAAAGAAGCTAATTAAAGAGGGACGGGCTGTGCTTGGCCAGCTGTTGGCGATAAGATAATACTGGGGGGGGATGCAGGTTATAGGGGTGTGTATATGCGGGCGTTTTTTGGCGTGTTTTTTTCCGTCTTGCCCCGTGTTGGGCAATTGCTTTACTCTCTGCGTTAGGATATATATATGTATATTTTAAATCAGAATTCGGCAAATAAACCTGCCCCCGCCATTTGTTCCCCCTACCCCAGGATTGGGGAAGGGGGAAGTTGGAGTTGGTGCGGGATGGTGGTGGGGGCGGGAGGGGGGGAGTCGGTAGTCCCCACCCCTCCCCCTGGCGGCGGCGCCCACGTGAGCGGGGCGGCCAATGGGTGGCCGGTGCAGGTTTAACTATGTTTAATGTCAGATAGCAATAAAGTAGAAGCTGCCGGTCGGGCCCCGCGGAAATGGGCGAGCATAATCTCCTGAATCCCGGGTTTGTGGGGCCGCTGGTAAACATCCACACGGGAGACACCTTCTACTTCCCCAACTTCCGCGCGTCCGGGGCGCAGCTTCCCGGGCTGCCTTCGCTGTCCTACCCACGCCGCGACAACGTGTGCTCCCTGCCCTGGCCGTCGGCGGAGCCGTGCAATGGCTACCCGCAGCCCTACCTCGGCAGCCCAGTATCTCTCAACCCTCCCTTCGGCCGCACGTGCGAGCTGGCGCGCGTGGAGGACAGCAAGGGTTACTACCGGGAGCCGTGCGCCGAGGGTGGCGGCGGGGGCCTGAAGCGTGAGGAGCGCGGGCGCGACCCGGGAGCCGGGCCCGGGGCAGCGCTGCTCCCGCTGGAGCCGTCGGGGCCGCCTGCGCTCGGCTTCAAGTACGACTACACGGCGGGCGGCGGCGGTGGGGACGGTGGCGCGGGACCTCCGCACGACCCGCCCTCCTGCCAGTCGCTGGAATCCGACTCCAGTTCGTCCCTTCTCAACGAGGGTAACAAGGGCGCCGGCGCGGGCGACCCTGGCAGCTTGGTATCGCCGTTGAACCCCGGCGGCGGGCTCTCGGCCAGCGGTAAGGACCCCGGCCACTCGCGCGGTGGACTCAAACCAGACATCTTACCAGGGCGGGAAGAGCAGGACTGAGATAGGGCCGCCTGGGGTGACAGAATGTGTGGTGAGGAAGAGCTTCTTTTAAAATGAAGTGCGGGTGGGGGGAGCCTATAAACATGTAAATATCCCCATAAAGGAACTAGAGAAATTTTCTTTTTTGTCCGCTTGCGGCCGGAGGCGGCGGGGAATCGGGAGTTGGGGGATCCTGACCAGGACTCCCCAGGCCTGGGGGTGAGAAGGTGGGGACAGAGAGCCCGGCCCTAGTTCTCCCAGGCGCCTGTCCCTCCACCTTCCCACAGGCCCCCATTACCTACATTTCAAAAGAAATGCCAGTGGACACGTTTACTCTTTGCCACTCGCCCATGTCTGTTGTGACTGATCCGGGACGCAGTCCTGAAGGATGTGAGAGGAAGGGACCAGGAAATAGGGAAGGAGAAAATTGGAAAGAGGTTTGGGGAGAAAGGAAGGGACACGGACATAGAAGGGTCATGAATTCTGCAGCAGGAGGTAGGGTTGAGGAGGTAAGGACAAGGAATGAAAGGAAAAAAAGAGCAATGAAGGTGGGGGAGTGGGTGGGGACGGGGTCTGGGTAGGAAAGGCTATTCAGATGACTGGCGGCAAGAAGGGAGAGGAAGAGCCTGGAGTCCAGGCATGAGGCCAAGGTGAAAGGGTCTGGGGAAGGGCCTAGGGCACTGGACTGGTCACCCTTTGATCCTCTGGCCAACCCCTGCCATTCATCTCCACCCAGGCGCGCCCTGGTACCCGATCCACAGCCGCTCTCGGAAGAAGCGCAAGCCCTATTCGAAGTTGCAACTGGCAGAGCTGGAGGGCGAGTTTCTGGTCAACGAGTTCATCACACGCCAGCGCCGGAGGGAACTCTCAGACCGCTTGAATCTTAGTGACCAGCAGGTCAAGATCTGGTTTCAGAACCGGAGAATGAAAAAGAAAAGACTTCTGTTGAGGGAGCAAGCTCTCTCCTTCTTTTAAGGGGCAGGACATGAGCGCCAGCCCCAGACTGAGCCTGTCCCTGGCAGAGAGCAAAAGAGGGCGCCGCCTAGAACACAGTCCCCGCTTAGAACGCCAGGCGTCTCTGGCAGGCCCTCTTTGGACACCCTCTTGTCTGTTTCGTTCGTGGTTCCCTCCCATACACCCCCAAAAGACCCTGCCAGGTCCCAGAGAGAAGGGAAGAAACCTAGCCAGGGAGAGCAGAAGCCCGCAACTGCCCGAGGGTGGCAGGGACAGGAAGGCTGAGGTGGTCCAGGCTAGTTTAAGGCGGGACTGGGGCACTGCGCCTCCGCGGAGGATCTGGAGAAGCCTCAGCCCAGATGTCCCCTTCCTCTACTTACCTTCCGTGGTCTTAAGTCTCTGCCTGCAGGAGCAGAGAGCAGGGCCAGTGGAACCAAGGCGCCCTGAACTTGGTGGGATTAGAAGAGGCTGGGAGGAGAGAGGAAGGGTGGAGAGTCAGCTGAGAGAGCTGAGGGGGTCAGGTGGCTCTGGCAGGACTGGAGGAAGTGGGGAACCAAGGAGGAAGTGTGGTTTGTGAGAAAATGATCAGCAAGACCCAGAGTTCGCTTGGGTCTGTGTCTCCCAGGACATCCAATGGGCCAAAGCTTGGGTGTTTGGCTGGCTGGGCTGTGGACAAGGACCATCAGCCTTGTGTTCCCTCTAGGATGGGTGGCCAGAACAGTCTCCTGGTCCTCAGCCCTCTCCCGAGTCCCTTGCCTTCCCCAGGTGAACGTCCATTCACAGATGTGCTGCCATCCACTCTTCCGCCGCCTAGGCAGCTGTGAGCCTGGTGCAGCAAGCAGGGACCTGAAAGCCCAGCCGACACAGCCTCAGGTTCGGTAGCCACCCCAGAGGTTCCCACCTGGCTCTCCAGAAAGAAAGTCTAAGAGGCTATAGATGGGGCTACGGAGCACCACACTGATTGGCCGGGAGAGTTTCTGGCAGCCACAGCTGAGGCCTCTGATTCTTCCTTCCCCGCTGGCGTTCATGGTCATGGCCGGCCAGAGGCTGGACCAGCGTAATTTACGAGGCAGGAGGAGAATTCGCCCTTAAAGGGGCTACCAGCCATTGAGGCCCCACTCAGCCCCAGTTTCCCAGGCTGGTGACAATGAAGGAGGGGGGGCGCTGCAGCCCCCCACCCAACTCCCTTCTCTCTTTTCCCTGCCCGCCCCCCAACATTGCCTTTTGTCTCCAGACTGGCTGCCTCCGCCTACCGTCCAGCACAGGGACCAGAGCAGAGGGAGGGGCACAGTCCTAGAACCCACTGGAGGTCTGAGAATGGCTTCTCTGAGCGGGAAGGCCTTTCATCCAGACTTCTTCAGACCCTAGCCCCAGCCCAGCAGACCCTGGGCTGACTTTGGAGAGAAGCAGTGAGAGAACCCATCAACCTTTCTGCACTTCATTTTTATCCTTCTCCCCAAGAGTCCCGCAACCTCCCATCTGCTGTCCCGCCCTTTCCAGGAACAAGAAGGGTGAGAAGCAGGGCACTGATAGGAGTTAACTGCAGCCTGGACAGTGTGAAACTGGTCTGCTGACTTGGAGTGTTTCCCACATGGGGAGATTCTCCTCTAACAAGCTCTCCAAAGGCCATCCACAGAACTCTTTACTCTCCCACCAGCACACAGCTTCAAGTTTCTGTACAGGCAGAGGCACAGGCAAACACATACACACAGCTGGACACAGCACAGCACTGGGCCCACCCCAGTCTCCCTGGTGCACTTGCAATCAGGGAAGTGTCTATAGTCCCCATAGAGCCCAGCACAGTGGAGATACAATCACATGCCTCCATCCCCTACTGGGTATCTGACACCTGACACTTCCCCATCCACAC
Organism: Aotus nancymaae; assembly: GCF_030222135.1. Classification (NCBI taxonomy): domain Eukaryota; kingdom Metazoa; phylum Chordata; class Mammalia; order Primates; family Aotidae; genus Aotus; species Aotus nancymaae. Next base: position 37,736,196 of record NW_026988428.1, read on the forward strand.
ATGCTTGTTTCACCCATGTACAAGTTCTCCCAAATTACCACCATTCCAGCTGTCTGCAGTCTCCTGTGGGCTTGTCCTGGACATGTAGCACTCCCCACCTTGCCTAGTCACCCACTGTACCCCCTTTATGCAGCCCTTCTTGTGATCTCTGGGCTCTAGGGTGCTGGATTTGAGCTCCACCACTCCTAACTAACCTGATTCCCAGCCTAATAGAGAAGAGAGACCAGAACACTCCAAAAGGAGTGAGGGGACAAAGATATGCAATATTCTCTTTCCATTTGCTTTAAACTTGACTTCTGTGAGCTTCTCTGTCAATCTGTGTCTTGTTCTCTGTGTCTGTCGCTGGTACCTAGTGTAGTCCCCGTGGATAGTTGACCTTCCCCTACCTGCCTCCCCAGCTCTCTGTAGTGTACCCTCCTATTCAAACGTCTGTCTTTAGCACGTTTTCCCTTTATATAGTCCTTGTACAGAGTTGCTTCATCATATTAATATTGATAATAATAATAATTAAAACATGAATTATGACTGTGATTTTTTGAAAACAAAAATTCTACCCCAGAAGAATGGGAGTCCCAGCCTCCTAGCTGTTCTCCGCTTTTTTTTTTCTCCAGCTCAGGTGAATAATAAAAATAATAAATGTGTAATAATAATAAAGGAAGAGTGGTTGCAGGGGCAACAAAAATATACAAGCAACCAAGATCTGTTGATGAGCTACCATCTGCAGTACAAAGCAATTATAGCAGAGAGAAAATTGGGGGGTGGTAGACTTGGGGGAGGAGAGGGAGATTTGAGGAGTCATGGGGCCATAAAAATAATGTGGGCAGACTAAACGAGGTTGAAACCAGCTTCAGAATAGGAGGTCTGTGCTGCAGGAACTTGACAAATAGAAGCTGGGAGAGGGGCACTGGTGGTCTGTACTGGGATACTGGGGCAGTAAGAGTAACCAGTAAGCCAGGGGCTGAGATGGAGCAGGGTTGGTGGGCCTAGAGCTTCAACCCTGTGATCTTAATGCTGTGGCTTCACTCTGAGATGACACTTGTGTATTGCAAGATGTTGAGAGGGGGCCAAAGACCCCTTGGAACTGGCAAAATAGGCTCCATCTTTTGAAGCCAGCGACCCCCTACAGGCCAAGCCAGAGGTAAACTCACGCCCAGGCCAGTGGTAGAGTCCAGATGTGCCCATGAGCCCTCTGCACATCCAACTACCCCTTCCTTCTCTAAGAAATGCCCTCTCTCTTTCTCTCCCTTTTGCCTCTTCCCTCCCCTCTCCTGTTACCTTTTCTACCTGTTTGGCTCCCGTCAAAGGAGTCTCCTCCAAATTCCTCTTCCACCCTCAGGAATACTAGGGTCTCCCACCAAGTCCAGGCTCTGAGCCACACCTCCTGCCCTGAAATCTTCCTTTCTCTCTTTCCCTCCCTTTCTTTATTCCTATAATTAGAGAAAGTAGCAAATTTAGATCAAATACCATTTTTTAAAACCCTAGTCCCCAGCTGCTTTGTGAAGCTGAGGCGTATGGACAGGAAGGAGACCCAAAGTCTTAGGGGGCTCGTATAAATGCCCCACAGAGTGCAGCATCGATCGAAGACGGGCAGCTTGGGCAGCCATGAGCTGGGGGAGGGGCTTAGTGGTTGAGCCTGGGTCTGAATAAAGGAGGGTAGGAGGAGTCTGAGTTCCAGGGAACCCAGGCAAAAGACTATCTGATTCTCATGACGTGTCTTCACGGGAAGGGTCAACAATAGGGACATCTCTGGCAAAAGAAAAAGAGGGATTTAGGAAGGCTGCAAATAACTGGCCTTTAAATTTATTCCCAGAGACTCTCCCAATTTGAGAGAGAAGGCACCTAGTTGGGCGGTGAGATCCAAAGACTCAACGCAAACACTGGGGATGTTGCCAGAGAAGGAAAGACATTAGCCTCCTCCTTATGACTGAAAAACAAATCGCTGGGTCTCCCGGCCAAAGAGGAGGTCATGGCTGGAACCGCGATCCAAATACTTAGGGCGCAGCTGAGCTCTGGATCTGGGTGAGGATTTCCTCTATATTGCAACTATTTGTCCAGTTTAAGCCCCCAAACTACAATTGACGCTACTAACTTTAAGACAAAGCACTCCGTGTCTCTAGCCGAGTTTTGAGGAGCAAGAAAAGGTAGACAACAATTCTGCTGTTGTGCGTATATAATCTTATATCGCCGAATGAGTTCCGTATTTGGACCTGGTTATTCTCGCAGTTACTCTGCTCCACTCTGACGTGCACAGATGAAACTGGGTATTTAAAGCTACTAAGCCGCTATCGAGCGGGCAGGAGATGGGTTTGGCAGTCTGGGTTCTGTGGATGCTAATGCAGCCGGAAATCCGGCGCGATCGATGGCTCAGACCCAGAGCGGAGCAGGGACCGCTGGCCCCGATCCGCGAACAAAGCAAACCCCGGGGACTTGGGGTTCCGGCCAGGCCGGAGCCCCTACCCATCCTCCCCGCTATATCCAGGAAAGCAGGAGAAGTGTTTTCGGCCCCAGGCCGCGCGGGAAACGCACTCCGGAGCCGCCAATCCTCTCCGCACGGCACCTGGAGGCGCGGAAAGTTCCGGTGCAATTCAGAGGGAGTTGGAAGGCAGGCCCGATCCCACAGCGCGCCTATGCCGAGCCTTCGGTCCGAGCGGCCGCCTTTCTGCGTGTGCCTCGGTCGAGACGGCGCTGCCGGTTTAGCGCGGAGAGGCCGTGGCCCGCGCCCGCCGCTGCAGGACTCCCCAGCTTCGCCCTCTGCTCCGCGCTGCAGCCCTGCGCGGTGCTCGCCGTTGCCACTTTAGGAGAGGCCCCGAAACAAAGACGCGCCGGCCACTGGTGGACGACGCGGGCGCCCGGGCCACTCCCTGACTCGCGCCTGGAGTCCACAGCGCCCCGGCCCTGGTAGCGAGGGCTGTGAGACCTTGGTCCAATTCCCCAGCCGTCGCGGTCCCGGCTGCGGTCATCTCCAGGGTTCAGGGAGAGGAAACCCTGCGCGCCCGCAGCCCCGGCTGACCCAAGCAGCTCCCGCGCCCGACAGCGCCGGCAGCTCTGATCTCCTCCCGAGGGCTGCTGGGCCCCCGCGAAGGACGAGATGACCCCTGCTGGCCGGAGCTGTGGAGGCTGCCTCGCCGAGATCCGGACCTGTCCAGTCGCTTGTCCCTGAGCACCCTAGGCCTGGAGGGGACGCCCTGTGAGTGTAATAGACCTCCAAGAGCCGCCGGAGTCTGAGGCACTGCCCGGGCTGCGGTAACCAGACCTTTCTCCTAAGAGCCTTCCCTCTGCTGGGCACGCAGTGTCCCCACGGCGGCGGCGGCCCGCTCTCCTGTCTGACTTCTCATCGCTAGAGGCTCTGCCCTGGAGGCTCCTAAGACCTATGTCGCCCGCTGGAGCCTGGCATAGGAGCCAAGAAACTGGGCCTCGACAAGACCAAACACAGCTGGACCTTTAGCCAATCTAAACCAGCCCGTTGCCAGCAGGTGATTTCTCCTGTTCCAGCCAGAGCCGCTTAGGAGGCAAGTCTTCACTTTGTCAGTTTGCCTGGCCCAGAGTGGAAAGGTTCCTTCAAAGACAGGTCTGTGAGGATGGAACCCACCAGCAGCCCTTGCTTGGGAAGCTCTCTGTGAAAGGTGCATAGTCCACATGCAGAGCATGGAAACGATTTTCCATAAAGCACACACTTGGTCATAGTGCTGCTAATAAATTGAAACACAGTCTAAAATGCACAGATATCTATATTACAGGTACACTCTAGGCATAGAAAATATTTTCTCTATAAAATATACACACAGAGGCACTTTTATCTACTGTATGTGAAAGCAACCTACTAGGAAAGGATTACATACAGCACATATATTCACCACATGTAAAACTTTATTTACACATATAACCACTACACACACACATCCTACACAAAGAATGTGCAGTCCTGAGTCTATTTAGCTACATGTGAGTATATACTCCATAAGGCATATAAAACCAATAGATAGAAAATGCACCTAGATATTAATATGTCTAGATTTTAAAACTGCATGGGAAATATATTATTATATATACACAAAGTGCATATCTACCCAATGTATGGAAAATACATTCTGAGTTATGTTTATAAATATGCTGTGTGTGTACTAAATACATTGAAAGTGCATTCCTCTGGGTTTGTGAACTGTTTAAGACACATTTCTCTAGCAATCTTACTAGCAGGAGGAAGTTCAGGCATTGGCAATGGTAATCTCCATCTGCTGGGTCTTTTTTTTCTGTTCTTCTGTACTTCTATTATTTGTCTTTTAAGTCCCCCTTCTATGTCTACATGCATTACTTATATAAATGTTCTCCTATGTCTATTTCTCTGTTGCAACTTTTATCCCAAGCTGGGGTCTATATTTAGACTGCAAAGTCCCATTTGCAGCAGGGTCCCACTGCATAATCATGCCTGTATGGAATAAGCATTATATAATTAGGTTACCCATGTGTCTCAAGATGCATTTTTCTAGACCTAATATAAGTATATTATAGTTTCTCTGCACTGCCTGTTAGAAAAGGGGTGCCACCGTGGCTTGGCAAGGCATGTAACAGGCAGGTGGATTCCTGAGTGGGTGCTGAGCCTTCAAGGGCTTCCAAAGGCTAGGGCTAGTTTCATTTTTATTTTTTATTTATTTTATTTTTCATTGTTTTCTGAGACAGAGTCTCACTCTGTCGCCAGGCTGGGGTGCAGTAGCGCGATCTCAGCTCACTACAACCTTTGCCTCCCAGGTTCTAGCTATTCTCCTTCCTCAGCCTCCCCAGCAGCTGGGACTATAGGCGCGCACCACGCCCAGCTAATTTTTGTATTTTCAGTTTTTGTATTTTTAGTAGAGACGGGGCTTCACCATGTTGGCCAGGATGGTCTCGATCTCTTGATGTCGTGATCCGCCCTCTTGGCCTCCCAAAGTGCTGGTATTACAGGCGTGAGCCACCGCACCCTGCCTAGTTTCACTTTTAAAAAATTATTTTTGAATCTTGAGTCTAGGAAGCAGCATGAAGCAAAGGCTGGACCTCTGCTTCTATGTCCCTCTCACATCCCAGACGGAGCAGCTCAAGTCCCCCGCATCCAGCTGGGACAGAGAGGTTTCTGGGTTACCCAGCCCCTTAGCTTCCTTGTAATTATTAAACTGGGCTGGGTCTACACAAGTAGCAGGGAAGGCTTTCCTATAACCCAAGCTTTTTTCCAACAAAACACATTCCCAACCCCTTTGAGGAAGCGTTTTCTGACACTGAACGGACTGTTTTGGCCCCCTAAAATTAGTCCCATTTGGGTCTTTCCTTAGCAACTAAAAATCCGGAACCCTCTGACACATGCTTATGGAAAAATTCTTTGAGAGACAGTGCACTCACGCCCAACAGAGATATTGTTTATGAGTCCTTGGGTTCGGTGTAGACGCCGCCATATTTTACAGTCCAAAGGAATCAATTAATTAGCGCCTCCCAGTCCCCCCGCCGGCCCGCTGCTCAGCTGAGCGGGCGCGGCTGAGATAGATGTGCGTGGCCAGCTCGCTGGTCTTGTTAACAAGCCTCGTCATAAAGATGGAGATGATAAGAAGACCAAGGAAGCCCGGGTGGCCGCGAGGGGGGGCTTCGTGGGCCCTGCCCGGCAGCGTATGGGGCAGCGGCTGACCGGAGCCGGGTGCTGTCCCGGCACCCGCTCAGGTTTTTCCAGCGTTCCCTCCTTCTGGGTGTTCATGTGGTGAGCTAGGACCCGGATAATTCCCTCTGTATTCCCGTTCCCGAGATTTTCCCTTTTTCTCATAGAACACCAAATCAGATTTTTTAAAAAGTAAAAATACATAAACCTCTGTCTGTGAGTGCCTGTGTTGCCCTCTGCCACGTTTGTTCGGGGAACTGCCGCCTTGCTCCCTTGCCTGCATTTCTCTGCGTGGTTCACTTTCACCTCCGTCTGGCGCTCTCTTCCCTCCTCTGGCTCTCTCTCTAGCTTCGCTGTTGCTTTCTCTACCATGTCGGCGCTGGCTCAGGCCCCAACGAGCTTGTAAAAAAATACAAATACCCCCTGGTTATCTCTTGCCAAAGTGAACACCCCCAGATAAGCCAGACCCAATGAAAATAAAATTTGAAAAAAAAAAAAACCTTGGGTGTAATTGCTGGTTTGGGTTGCAGCACTTAATTCTGTTTATTCTCGCTTATGTGCATACTTAACGGAGAGATATTGATATTAAAGGGCAGGGGGGAATTAATTTTTCTTTTATAGTCATCTATTGAGAGCAGAAGATGATCTGAATCTCCTTTAAAGGGACTCAAAAAAGGGGGATGGGGAAGAGAAAGAAAGGGAGGGGGAAGGGAGAAATATGACTGAAGGCGAACAAAGATCTTTGCCTGAAGAAACAATGTAACACTAGACAGAACTATAAAGTCTGGGAATGTAAGAACGCAGGACTCTCTCAGCTTCCCCCATTTGGAATTCTGTCCCCTGCACTTCCTGCTGAAATCCTGACCCTGACTACACAGTGGTATTCCAGGAAGAATTCATGCAATTATTTGGATAATTGTAGGGGGAGAGAGAGAAAGCATTTCTCTTTTATTGTCTGACCCTCTCTGATGTCTGTGCAGAGGAGGAGGGGCCAGGGGTGTATGGGATGTAGAGGAAAAGGAGATGGTAGGGTCTCCCAATATCACCCTAAACCCTACAAAATGGCTACTCCTAAATCCAGCAGGCCCTAGGCAGGAGCTTACAGATTTTGGAACATACTTAAGAACACACAAGAGATCGCATTTGAATGCCCCGATCCAGTTTCATTTTCCAGGATATTTGCTTGGCTTTACTTTGTCGGCATAGACCTGCCTCCCCTAGTATTATAATCATTACAAGTAAGGGAATAATAGATAATTATAGGGGTGTCAATAATATTATTTTATAGCCACACAAGATATGATTAGAGTTAATGTCGGAGAGAGCTCTGCTGGAGCCTGGGAGGCAGCAAGAGACAAGGTAGAGGGCCCTCATAGTCTTTCTCTATCCTATTTTTACATGTGTGTGAATCTCTGTAAATCCCTAATTCTCTAAATCTCCTCCCCAGATGTCTTAAGGGAAAGCTCTAGGATTTTAGGGGCTGAAAGCCAGAGAAGGGTGAGCCACAATTTGGTATTTGAACTCCACTCCCCTCCCCATAGTTTCAGGAGCTGTGGGATCTGCTCTCCCCCTGCCCCCACAGCCTGAGGCTTTGCTCTCAGTCCAAGCCCACTAGGGTCACAGAGACTTTGCAGGTGGGGCCAATGTGAGGAAGACAGGGTCTTATCATCCCCAAGTGGGCCCTGGGCCCAAAGTGAAACCTCTTTTGATCCCCTTTTGGCCTTCCCCCTCTCCCCCAGGAAAACCTGGGTGGGGCAAAAGCCAGGCTGGGGCTGTGAAGGTCAGTTCAGAGTGGGGATGAAGGAAGGACTGAAAATATTTTTGTTGTTGTTGTTTCTGGGATTTGAGACCAGAAGGGACCAGAAGGTTGTGGAAGAGAGAGAAAGATTAAGGAAGTGCCCGAGAGCAAGGCAAGAGAGAACTCAGGGAAGCTATGAAACCGCCGGGCACGGGTAAAAGGAATGAGTGAAAGAAAGGGAGCGGGAAGAACAGCAGGAGAAAAAGAAGAAAAGAAAATGAAAAGGGAAAGACAGAAAAAAGAGGAAGAAAAAGACAGAAGGAAGGAAATGAAAGTAAGAAAAAAGAGAGAGAAAGATTGAAAGAGAAAAAGGCGGGAGGGAGGCAGAAGCAAGGGTCGGCGGTTGCTCTCCCTCGCCCGGTCGCCTGCAGCAGTCTGGGTGGGCGGGGGCGCCATGACAAAGTGAAGGTCAAGTTAGCATCGTACCTTATAAGGAAGGAGCCGGTCCTCCATTTCAGCCTTTTCTCTGCCAGGACGCGGCGGTGGCATTTCTAGTCTTGTAAACATCGGGCTCTTTGGGGCCTTAAAAAAATAAAGACCCACTCTTCTTTCTTTACTGGGGATGAACCGGCCGGGGAAAGCTGTGGACAGAGAAATCAACTAATGAAGACTGGGAAACTTTTCTCTCTTTTTCTCTCTCTGGCTCCGCTCCTCGCCAGCTGGGGACCCCTCCCTCCCTCCTTCCTCCCCCACCCTCCCCTCCCCCCGCCTCTCTTTTTCTCAGTATCTCCCGGTCTTCCGTACCTCTCGCGGCTGTCTGTAACTCTGGGCTCCCTCTCTCCACTCTCTCCTCCCCTACTGCAGGCTTCTAAATCCGTTCCATTCCACTGCGAAGCGGAGCAGGACCTAAGAACTGGAGAGAAAATTAAACGTCATAAAGAAAAGTTCATTTACAGCTTAAATGTCTGAATGTTACGGTTCCTTCAGAAAACAAGGCGGTACACTCGGTAAGGAGCAGAAGTGAGGCAGCAGGGGTGGGGAGGGCTGGTGCGGTAGGAGACTTGGTTTTATTTATTTCTCAGATCCAGAGGCGGAAAGAAAGGGGGAGAGGCAGCAAAGTGCGACAGAAGCGATTTACCCGGGCAGCTAGCAAAGAAGGAGGCTGCAGTCGGTGGGATTGGAAGCAGAACGCTTAAGGACCCTGTGCGGGGGCAGCGACTCCCGAGCGCCGAGCGGGCTGCGCGGAGGCCCGGGGTGCGGAGAAACAAGCATTTTGGATATTTGTTGGTCTAGGGGGAGGGAGAAGGCAAGAATGGAGGGACCCAGGGAGACCGGGAGCGTAGGGCAGCGCCGCAGCCAGCCGGCAAGACGGAAAGAGCTCCGGATCTGCACGGACAGGCTTAGCTCAAAGGCTCTGGGAGGAAGGATCCTGAACTGAGATCTTTGATCCTTTTCCTCCAAGGTAGCGCCGGGGATGTACAGAGAGAAAGAAGGAGAGAAAATTAATTGGTGTGGGATATCTGCGGAGGACTTACCTTTTCCCTGGACCTCACAGCTCGCTTTCGCCTCCTCTAGGCTCTTGGAACCATTTTAAGGCCTTTTTAAATTGGAATTATAATTGCAAGGAAGGGAAGAATGCACAGAAAACAATGATGGGAAATTCTAGTTCAATCCGATGCTTCCAAAGGCTCTAATTTTTGTCACCTCTACCCTCCCCAACCGGAAAACTGGCCTCTGGGATCTGCCCCCTCCCACTTTACCTTTCTGGTTGAGAGCACCTCATGGATATTAGGGACATGAGGGTCTAGGTCCCGGATGGGAGCCCACAGGAGCAGGGGGGTTGGTTGGTGGAACTCCCAGGCCTCAGTGCCTGGTGCTCTCCTACCCTTGTATTCTCATCACCCAAACACAAAGGGGGAGGATTTGATTATTTCTGGTGCTGTTAAATGATCCTGGCTTTCAAAGCAGCTCTGCCCCCAAGATCTAAGGTGATAAGTGTCCCTGTGCCATAGATGTTTAATCTGGGCAAAGTGCCACTTATGTTACAAAATGCCTGGGCTCAAGGGACTGAAGGAGTAGCCAGGAAGCCCCAGGGAGGGAACAGCAGGCTCTCTTTGGCAGTATCTAGAACTCCGTGGATAGTATTTTAAACAGTTGAAATGGACTGGGGGGGCCCTTTCTTATGTTCCCTCAGCCTGGGAAGGGGAGTCCCAGTTAGTGAGGTGGCTTATGAGCTGGACCCTTCCCCCTAGTGTGGGAAAGATAGAGATAGCCAGACCTCACCCTGCAAAAATGTGCTTCATGTCTGTGACATAAAATTGGCAGGCACTTTGGAGATTTAGGGACTTGCAGAGAGTAGGGCAGGGCCAGACACCCTGGTGAAGGCAGAGGCTGAGGTGTGACTCAGGGTGGGTGGGGGAATCTGAGGGAGTAAGCTTGGGAAGGTATCACCCAAAACCATTTCCTCAGAGAAGCCAGATACACACAATGCACTCCAATATTGAAAAACACCAGATGATCTGCTTGGAAGGGACATAAACAGGCCAAGCGGATGCAAGTTAATAAAACCCGAAAAAGCCCAGGCAGGAACACTTAAAATGCCCCAGAAACAAAGCACACCGTGACAAATTCTCACCCAACACACAAGTACACGCGCCGGAATGATCCCAGACACAGAGAAAAAGCGACTTCCCTACCTTGGGCCTCCACTCGAGAACACTCAGGCGTACCTGCCCAGCTCCAAGAGCGTACACAAATTTGTGCACTCTCATAAACTGACCCAAAGAAACCCTTGGGGCCTGGGGCAGGCACTGGCTTCATGCACACCCCACAGAGCCAGCCCCATGTCTCCTGAGCCTCGCTAATGCATGATCCATACCCGGAGATAAAAGTCTAGACAATAGACGGCTGTTTATGACAACCAGGCTCTCCAAGTTTGGGGCCAGGCGATAAATCTCTGGCGAATCTTCCTGTAACTCAACTTCTGGCTGTAGTGAGGAGAAAACCACTGAGCCCGCAGAGAGGAAAGCAGCAAAATGGGGGAGACTTGTAAATCCTGAGCAGAAGGCACCTTCCCTGCTGGGGCAAGGAGACATAGGCCACCACACTCACCCCACGCAGCAGTCCTCACTGTGGAAGCTTTTGGAGCAAGCTTCAGAGCTCAGGCGAGTCAGAGTTCCCCACTGCCCGCCCAGGCTTCCAGGTTCCGGAAATCAGGGCAGAATGTGCAGGCAGAAGGCAGGGCCTGGAGGCTGGAACAGATCCACAAACAGACGATTCTTGCTGGAGCCAAATAATCTTTTTTTGTTTTTGGTGACAGGACACTTTTTGCTCTGTGTCACCTGAATTTTTTCACCCCATGCCTCCTCACCCCCCTCTTTTTTTTTCCTTTTCCTTTTTGGATTGATTAGCTGTTTGTTCCCTTTTGCATTTTCAACCCAGGCATCTGATTACTAGTAAAGAGCCACTGAAGTTGATCTCATAAAAATGCCGCGAGCTCACTTTGATCAGCTCAGACTAGGTCCGAGCCTTAAAGTAGGAGCTAAAGCCAGAGAATCAGGGCTCTGGCCAACTGGCCTCTGCTCTGCGGTGAGGCGGGAGATCTGGGTGGCCCAACAGAGCAATCCCACCCAGAAAAGGTATTTTCTGTGCCACGGCAACTGGCTTAGGAAACTAAAGCCCAATAGCAGCGACTCCATTTCCAGACTGCTTTTAAGACATTTCCTTCATTTTGGAGCATTTGGTGAGGGGGCCAGTGAAACGGGCTCGTAAAATGGGGCTTTTATGGGAAGAAATAGGGTCGGGTTGCTAGCCTCCTGGGACAATCTCTCCACAGAGGAAGCTGGGTGGGGCCTGTGGGGGCAAGGGAGCTGCCCTTCTCCCTCCCCACTACCTCCTCCATAGGTCCCAGGAAGCTCTGAGCAGCGTCCACCAGCTTAGGTGGCCTGACTTGGGGACTCAGGCTTGGGGCGATGGCCAAGTCTGAGAAGAGGTGGAAGCCAGGAACCAGCAGTCCCACCCCTTTCTTGTTCCCTGGCTGGGGCTGGGGTATCCCAGGTGCATGATAAACTGCTGACCTGAAAATCCCAAAGCATACTAAAGGGATTATTGCAGGCAGTGGTATTACTCTACGGGAGAGAAATACAGGCAAAAAGGTGAAAGCCAATTTCTAATGAGTGCTCCTTGCTGGCCCAGCCTGTGAACAAATGAAGGTGTCCATCCATGGGACTCTCTCTGCTTATCTTATTATTTACTCCGCACAGGCTGATTTTACAATCCAAGCCCACTGGAGCTCATGCAGGCCCCATTTCTCCTTTCAGCATTTTCCTCCCCAGCTCATGGTCTGTGGGATGGGTTCCTTTCCCTACCATGATCTGCTCTCTAGAACCCAGAGCAGCTGGAGGAAGTAGACAAGCTACCAGGAGGCTCCAACACTATGCGCGGGAGTTTGCTCTAGGAGCCACCCAGGCCAGAATTTGGGAGACACTGCTGCCCCCTTCTAAAGCCGCCCCTGTTGTCCGTGTGTGGGAGGGAAGGGTGCTGGAGTCTGCCTTAGCCAGGGTCAGGCTACCGGGACAGCCGCCCAAACCGCAGCCGCCTGCTAGCGGCCAGGCTGGCTGGTGGCGCTGACTGAGGACACTAACATCCAGTGGGGAGGGCGGGATGGCCCTGCTGCAGAGAATTTCAGGTGAATTTTGGAATTTCAGGACTCAAAGCAGTTGGAGAGGCCACAGGTACCCACCAGATAAGGTACAAATAAGCGACCTGGAGCAGGCTTGACAAGGAAGGGATTGGGGGCCAGGGATGGGTCCTGTGTGGAAAGGCATGAGGCTTTGGCCAGAATCAGCAGGCTGAGAGGGTGTAGCCTGGAACAAGCAGCTCAGCTGAAGCTTCCAGGTAGCCTGGACCCAAGGATGGGCAGGGAGGCTATTTCACACCGTGGGCATTTTTGCCCACAAATGTCTAGCTGACCTCAGTGGCCAGGGCCTTCTTTCCTTGACCCTAGCAGCAACTTCCAGTTGCTAGGGTTTTTTTGAGTTGTTGAAAAACTAAGTCTTATCGACACTAGAGAACATTTTAAACTTCATGCCTTCCTTTTAAGGGGAGGAATATTATTTTCCGGATGTCTCTGTTGGGAGACCCCAGAGTTTCCTAGACATCAACTCTTTGACATTCTTTTTTGCCTTTCTTTTTTGTTTCAAGGAAATAGGGCCGCCAGCAGCTCCTTGTTGCCGCCTGGCTCACTTTTATGGTGGCCCGGGAATAAACTTTGGTGGTCAAATTCAAGTGCTCAGGCCAGCAGCTGTCTCCTCACAGGAAGCAGCCCCTACCCCCACTGCAGCCCAGGCTGTGCTGAATCTGCCTTGGGGGATTGGGCCCCACTTCACCCTGGAGGGCCAGGAACGGGAAGGAAGTAGAGCCTTGGGTGGAAGTGGAGAAAGGAGGAGCTGAGACTTGAGCCCTCATTCACACCTCTGCAAGGATAGGGGTACCTCTCCCTTCCCTTTTGCTGGTTCCTATCATTGGGGAGCATTTTGCCTCCAATAAACTCGAGTTTAATGAGGTCAGTGCAAACCCCATTAAAAGCCACAGTCCATAGTTCTCCACCATTATAATTAAAAATGCTGGCCCAGCTCACCCTATAAAAAGGGCTAGAGGAAAAAGGAAACAACAGATTTTCTTTTTGTGGTTCCTTCCCGTCAGAGAAGCCTCACACTTTAGCAAAGCCCCAATCTAGTTCTTCTTTGCTTTGGTTTAAGATCTGACCAGATCTAAAGAAGCAGCGCCCAGCATTGAGTAGGTAGGCGGGCGCTTGAGTCCTATCCCTGAATATTCCAGAACCACCCCAAGAATGGGACCCATGGTGGAGGCAGACTCCATCCAGGTGTGGCTGTAAATGCTGGGGAGGCAGGAGGGCTGAGGAGGAATGGATTTTAGAGGTTACATATGGAGACAAGCTACAATTTTTTGTGTACTTACTATCTGGTTTGGGAGCCGCAGCACTTGATCATGTTCCATCAAAACAAATCCAATCTAATTTTTATAAGTGGAAACTAATTTTAAGTAAGGGTTATGGGGGTAAAGAGAGTTTGGGCTATTTTTTGTTTTCCCTGAGTGTGCATTGGGCTGAGCCCTTGGGGGCTTCGGTTCTTCCCCTCCTTCCCAAACAAATCGTGCCCTGGCAGCTCCTCTTTGGGTCTAAGGTTGCTTTCAGCTCATGCCGGTTGCTTTTGGCCCCCTGGACCCAGTCCAGAACCTTTCAATAAAGTGATTTTCAGCCAGATGTGTCCTGTGGCGCTCGGAGGGATGGAAGGCAAGGGGTTGGGGATGCAGAATCTGGAACTTACTTCTTGGGCTACAGCTACCAAGGAGGATGACAGGCTTGAAGGAGGGCAGGGAAGGACTGAGAAATAGGAAGGAGGCACTAAGATCTGGCCACAGCCCCAGGGACAGCAGCTGGGGGCTTTGACTAGGGAGTGGCCCCTGGCCCTGCCTTGATGCCATAGCATCCACCGCTCCTTTCCACTGTCCTGCTAGTCTCTTCTGGAGACCCATACCTGGCCCCATCGCCCACCTTACATTCCCTGCAATCATCCAAGGATAAGAATCCCAAACCTAGTTCCCCCACCATATTCTTCCTGGACCCCAACACTAGGCTTCTTTTCAACCCACTAGCTGAAGCTGAGTCGCTAAGCCAAAAGGCCCTGACATAGAAGATACACGGCTCTCATTCCAATCCTTTTCTTTGGGGTTTGGGATTTGAAAATCCACAGTGGATGTAGCTTTCTTCACATTGATTGACAATAAAGGCAGGCATGAAATATTCACCCAGGGCCACTCTCTCATACTAAATATTTAACACAACATTAGAGAAGGTTTTTCCCAGACTTCGCCAGGCACCGGCTGGGCGGCTGGCGCACTGCTCACCACTCGTTTATGACTAATCCGACTCCCTAGCCAACGGCAGCACAGCAAGCCAGACAAAGTTGGGACACTGGCTTGCAGCTGGGCTGCCTCACCTTTGGGAAACTTCAGATACTCTTCCAGGAGTCTCTCTAAGGACTCCAAAAAGGTAGTCTTGACGCCCAGCTCTGGCCAAAAAAGAGCGGACTTCTTCAAACTCTTGTGAACAGGCGATGATTCTGCAGGTTGGAGGGGTAAGAGTCCCCGAGATTTAAGGGGAAGGATTCACTTCTCTGGGGAAATCAGGCAGTGGGGAAAGAAGTCCTCACTCCCACCCTTCTGGTGCTGATCACAGGGAGGAGGCAAGACCCCCATACGTGAGAGCCCTCCTCCTTCCCCCAATCCTGGGGGGAAAAAGAGCAGCAGCTAGAAAAAAATACAATTACCCCCTCCCAGCCACCACCCTCGCCCATCCCACCGCCCACCCCACCCCAACCCTTTCTCTCCTCCTTTGCTCGGGCTGTGGTATGGAGAGAAGGGGAGTGACGAGAGAAAAACGAATACAAATCTGCAATTGATTTTCATAATGTTTCTGCGGTGTTTGCAAACCAATCGCCTGAACGTCCCCGATCTTACCTAAGAGAGAACCCCTCCTACGTCTGCGAAGTGCTCCGAACTGATATATGACAATATCTACTTTGGATCACGTGCTTGGGGAGAGAGACTAAGACGGATAACGCGTCATCTCGCCTTCCCAAATTTTCCCCCCTCGCTAGACCGGGTCCAAAACCTCCATCCGGAGCCGGCAGGAGAGGAGAACGATGTTTAACTCGGTCAACCTGGGCAACTTCTGCTCGCCGTCGCGCAAGGAGAGGGGCGCTGATTTCGGCGAGCGAGGGAGCTGCGCCTCCAACCTCTATCTGCCCAGTTGCACTTACTACATGCCCGAGTTCTCCACGGTCTCCTCCTTCCTGCCCCAGGCCCCCTCTCGTCAGATCTCCTATCCCTACTCGGCCCAAGTGCCCCCGGTCCGGGAAGTCTCCTACGGCCTGGAGCCATCCGGCAAGTGGCACCATCGGAACAGCTACTCCTCCTGCTATGCGGCGGCCGACGAGCTTATGCACCGGGAGTGCCTGCCTCCTTCCACCGTCACCGAGATCCTCATGAAAAACGAAGGCTCCTACGGCGGCCACCACCACCCCAGCGCCCCGCACGCAGCCCCCGCCGGCTTCTACTCCTCAGTCAACAAGAACAGCGTCCTGCCTCAAGCCTTCGACCGTTTCTTCGACAACGCCTACTGCGGTGGCGGCGACGCGCCCGCCGAGCCCCCCTGCTCCGGCAAGGGCGAGGCCAAGGGGGAGCCCGAGGCTCCCCCGGCCTCGGGACTAGCGTCCCGGGCTGAGGCGGGTGCCGAGGCGGAGGCTGAGGAGGAGAACACAAATCCCAGCTCGTCCGGTTCATCCCACTCTGCGGCCAAGGAGCCGGCCAAAGGAGCCGCCCCCAGTAGGTAGCAGCGGCCGGGGAACGGGCGGGCGGGCAGCGAGGGAGGGAGCGAGGGAGGGAGGGCGAGAGCAGGGGGGAGGCCAGGGGAGCAGGAACGGCCTCGTGTTTTGGGTCAGTCCGATTTTATGTGGAGTTTTATAAGCATTCAAAGGATTTTATTATAACCTACAAAGCCCTCTCTCCCAACGACTCGACTTTTTACGATGGAGAAGGGGTGGGGAGGGAGGGAAAAGGGCTCTTTGGAAAAGCCGGGTGAACCCCCCTCCCCCGTTATCTCCCTCGGTCTGTGAAATTTTTAAAAGCGCCACCATTGCGGGCGATATTAACTTTGATCGTGAACTTAGAGGAGCATTTAAGGAAGGATGGGGAGCCGGGCTGCCGGGGAGTGGAGGGAGGGGAG
Organism: Aotus nancymaae; assembly: GCF_030222135.1. NCBI lineage: Eukaryota > Metazoa > Chordata > Mammalia > Primates > Aotidae > Aotus > Aotus nancymaae. Next base: position 37,752,354 of record NW_026988428.1, read on the forward strand.
GGGTGGAGGGGGAGAAAGGGGAGGGCGAGGGAAAGACAGGGAGAAATCCACAGAGGGGGAGAGGTGGGGGAGAGGAGCAATGGAGCAGAACCTGAGACCGGGGAGGCAAGCCAGGGCCCCTCCGATCCTTTTAAAAACTATTTTTGAAAATGCTCAAACTATGTGTTTGCGGGTCCTCGAGCAGAAACCCAAGCAACCTTGGGGTCAGCGGCGACAGGAGAACGGGGAGAGGCGGCTCAGGGCTCCGCTGCACTCCAGGCGGGGGTCTAGGCGTTTCTCCTGGGTCCGCGGCCTCCGTGCGGGCCTAGAACTGCGGCGTGGAAGGCGCGGCCCCGCGGGCGTCCCGGGGCGCTAGGGCCCCGGAAGCGGCTCTCTGGAGTCCCGGTGCCTGCTGTCCGGCTTCTTCCCCGCCTCCCCACTGCTCTCGCCAGATCTCACCGCTTCGCGCCGGTTCTCGGCTTTCCCCCACAGATTTCTGAAGGAGGGGGTGGTGGGCTTTCCGAACCTCTAGAAGGGCGGCGGAGGAAGGGCCTGAGGGCAGTGGGGAGCAGGCAGGGGGTCCCCGAGGGGACGCACGTGGCCCCGGCGGCTTTCCTCCGGTTCTATACCCTGTCAGCGGCGGCTCTGGCCTGAGGACGGGGGACGCTGTGGCGCAGTGGCCTGGGGTCGGGACCCGCTAGACCTGGCAGGGGGTCGAGGCTTGCCCGGGCGCTGGGGCCGCAGGAGAGGCGGCCGCCTGGCGGGAGGGCTGCCAGCGGTGGGCTGGGAGAAGGGCCGCGGAGCGCTCAGCGGGCTTGGGTCGCCCGGGTCTCACGTGTCTCTCTCCCCCCTCTCCTCGCACTTGCCCCCTCCCCTCCCTCCAGACGCCCCCCGCTCCCGCAAGAAGCGCTGCCCTTATTCGAAATTCCAGATCCGGGAACTGGAGCGAGAGTTTTTCTTCAACGTGTATATCAACAAAGAGAAGCGGCTGCAGCTGTCCCGGATGCTGAACCTGACGGACCGACAAGTGAAAATTTGGTTTCAGAACAGAAGGATGAAAGAAAAAAAACTGAGCAGAGACCGGCTGCAGTATTTCTCGGGAAATCCGCTGCTGTAACCTGCAGACCGGGCCCTTTTGGGGGCGGGGGGAGGGGAAAATTATTTTATTTTATTTTTATTTTTTATTTTCTAAGTCGTCTTCTTTCCGCTGGTGGAAAACTGGACTGGGCCAGGGCTGGCCCCCACCGCCGTGGCCGGCACTCCGTTCCGGAACCTCCTGGACCCTCGGCCTGACTCGCGCTGTGGGACAGGGACCGGGCCTGGAAAGGGGGTGAAGGGAAGTGTCTGATGCACGGCGAGTGAACACCGTTGGCGCCGAGGCCAAGACTTTTATTTAAAAGAAAACACACCTCGGCGACAAGGTCTTGCTGCTCGGATTGGGTGGGGGAGGGGCGACAGTAGTAAGCGCCTGAGCCGAACAATCCTCAAACTAAAAAGCCTTCCCTTGCCCAAGTGAAAAGATCCGCTAAGACAGCCTGTCTGCCAGCGGTAACTTCTCGGGCTCCCCACTCCCACCCCACCTTGCCCCACTCCTTAGGGGGCAGCTAAATGTGATCCTGCCTTGCTGTGAAATTTCCGTACCTTCGACCTGGTGTTAGGTGTGCAAAGTCCATGTCCTACCTCCGTCTTCGCCAAGGCCCCGCCCGAGCCTAGTTGTTCTCCCCGGGAATGTGTAGACCCTTCCTTTGAAATTTCTTAATTGGTGCATTGAGGTTTCCAAACCTTTTTCCAATCAGTGCCCCACTTCATGGATTTATAGCTATAGTCTATGCAGTTGTTACCGCTTTTTTTTCTTTTTTAAGAAAAAAGATTGGGGTGGTGGAGGCAGTAGGGAGATGGGATTGGGCACCTCCCCCGTGCTGGGGCCTGGATTTTTGTAAATAAATTTCCCAAGCGTTTCTTTCCATCTGGAGGGGAAGGAGGGATGCCCCAATGAGATTCGAATCACCCATCTCTCTCCCTGTGCGTGAGTGCATGTGTAATGTGCACTCCCCACCCTGCTCCCATCCCAGAGGGATTGCTGTGAACATTTTTTTTGGTGGCAAATAAAGATAAATTTCATTCTGTTCAATATTATGATTTTATTTAACCCTTTTATTAACCCCTCTCCTCTTAAAATCCTCCATGCTCCCAAGGCGGCGGCGGAGGAGGAGGCAGGCGGGCAGAGCTCAGCGGGTGAGGACAGGCACATTGAGGTGAGGTAGGCCGGTGCTGGCCGCATGGGCCTGGAGCTCCTATCTGCTGGCAGGTCCAAGAGTATGGCCATAGTTTCCTCAAGCTCTCAAGCTGAGGACATTCCACAGCTACTCTTAAGCTTTCCTTTCTCACGTGCAGCTCGAGCTGTGTCCAAACGCCCAGCAACGGCTTTCTGTTTAAGTACACGTTTGTTGTGGAGTTAATTGTAACCATCATCGAATTTAAATTTATAGGAATTTTTTTGGCTCCACCACCCTTCTGCCAGATGTCTCCGTCTGTCGCAGTTAAATGTGTAGTGTTGAGGGTAGGGCTTTTTTTTTTTTTTCTCTATGAGAAGTCTGTATTGGAATTTTTATATACTGTTTTTAAGGAAGGAGGGGACAGAAGGAGAAACCAGCCCCCTCCCTCTCCTCTCCACAGCTCCTGGGGGTGGGAAGGTGGGGCCTGGCTGCTTTCCCTCTGGCACAAATGGCCAGGCTCTCCCAGACAAAACAAGACGCCTAGGCTGGGGCCACCCTGATGTTTATACATGGGGTATCCCACAGTAGAAAGCCCCAGAGATTTGTTTTGTAGGGGTTGGCACTGGGGATGGAAATGACCTGTGGGGACGGTCACCATACCCATCTATATTTGTGCATGTTTCTTCTGTGTAAAGATAATCATGGCCCTTGTAATGCTTTCAGTGAGGACACTTCATTGGTCTCTGTTTCAAATTCGTTATTTGGGGGCAGAAGTTCGGGACCAATTATCTCATCTTTCCCCCCTCTTTCTGTCTTTGTATAATTCAAAGAAAATGTTTTTGTTGATACAATTCTGTTGGATGAAAGGAAAAAGCATCATGACTATCAAATCTAGGTTCTGTCATTTTTGATGGTAGAAATCCCTGCAGCTTAGTTATCTGAATCTTAATTTGTAAACTTGGGTCGTGAGACAAAATTTGCAAACTAGGATGTATGTGCAGCCCACAGTTCCCTCATGTGCTCATACACACACATTTTGTTTAACTCGGTGTGCCTATAGGTGCAGATGAGAAGGAATATTATTGGTATGCTTTGTCTGTTTTATGGAGTAAACCTGACCACATGCACATCTAGAGCTTGTGTCTCTGTGGTGTGTGACCACTGGGAGTCTTTGTTGAGTGTGGGCACGAATGCAACTGAGGGGCCTCTGTACGTTTGTGTGTGTGTGACACTTCTTAGGATGATGTTTATCCACTAGCCACATTAGGAAATATTAGCCTGCCGGTCATGTTTCCTGTAAAATTAGGATAGAAGAACCTATTTATAAAGCAAAATATTAATCTCCAAATGCCTCCTGATTCTGGAGAAAAATATTTAAAATCCGCAGGTACCATTTTCTCTGCAATGTGCAGTCCAGAAAATGTCCTCAACTCCAGAAGAGATTTCTGGCAGATGAGAGAAGGTCATCATGAAAGAAAAACAAAGGCTTCTGTGACCCAAGCCAGGAACCTGCCAGTCCTTGGTGACCCTCTAAAAAGGGGGGAAATGGGGTTTTTGGCCCCCAAACAAACCCACCTTCGGACTCCCAAGATGTCCCACCCCCCTTGCAGGTCAGGGGCACTCTGGGCGCAACCTCTTGGAGTAATCCCCTCCAGCCACAGCACTGCCCAGGAACAAAAGATCCTCGTCTAGACGCAGCCATAAAGCACCCCCCTCCCACCGCCCGCGTCTCTAAACCCAGTTTCATTTCGACCTTAACGACCCAGTCTGGCCTGTATTAGAAACCGCTTCCGCCCTAAATAGTAAACAAACCTGTAGTGGAGGGTCTTGGCTCTCCCAACACACCCCAGATCCCCACCTCCTCAGCTGCTTGCCCCACATTTTTCCTCTTTTCTCCAGCCTTTCTCAGTTCCCAACTCCCCAGCTCCTTTCCTCCCCGCACCCCCCCTCCACAGTAAATAAACCTGAGGCCGAGTTCAAAGTTTCCCGGGGCCAAGAAGGAATGTTGGTTGTAAAAATCCAAGTTTATAGCGCACGTGGGAGTTTACAAGGGTATTAAGTGGTGTGGGCTGAGAGCACTCTGGGCCCCTCCCCCTCCCATCATGGGCTTTAGGGGTGCAGGAGGAATCAAGGGCACTCAAAATGAGAAATGGGTTTGGGAGTAGCCTTGAGTTTGGGATTTCTTTGTCACTCAGACTCTTAGGTTGCTGAGCAATGGCGATGGAAGGGCCCTTTGTAAGAAGGCTCAAAATCCCTGCCAAGCACCTCTGAGAGAAAGCCCCCTGGCTCTAGGTGTCCCAGATGGAAAGATTGGGCAGCCCTGTTGGGGGAGAGCAAAAAGGTGCAAACCAGGTATCTGAAAGGTGAACAGAGTTGGGGATACCTAGAGCCAGGTCTTAACCAGAGCGGGGAGAAACTACCTTGGGCTAATTTCTTGAGTGGGCTGAGAGCAGAGAGGGCTCTTCTCTTAAGGGCAAAGAAGAACTTTGAACTTCAAGGGAGTCAAGGGCACCACCCCTTCGCTTTCCCCGCCTCTCTCAGGAATCCGTAGGGCAATTGTTTCTGGGCCAGTATTCCCTGAAGGGGGCAGCCACTGGGGTTTTCTGGTGCCCCAGGGTTGGATAATGCTGTTTGCTAACCCCTCCCTACTCACAGCCCGCCAGAACCAGTGCACGCGACTACGCTCTTTATTATTCGTATAAACCTTTGGAAAAGGCAACGCCCGGGAAGTTTTTATAACTTTGTTTGGCATAAAAATTTTACAAGATTCCCCATCCCTTTAAAAAAAAATACTTAAAAGTTTTGGTCTTGCCATAAGATGAAATCTCAAGTCTTTGAGAGGCAGGGGAGAGAGGGGCTGAGGGGGGTGACAGTGCAGGGAAGAGAGTGGATGGAGCTGTCTTTCTCTGTCTAAGACAAAAAGCCTTGAAGGTCTGAGTCGGTCCTTCCTGAGGCCAATCTTGGACTCAGCTTTGGGGCATCTTTGTACAGAGTCCTGTCCACTCTGCTCTTGAGTCACACTCTTACAGACTCCAAAAGTTGGGACAATATCAGCATGGCAAGATCTTCCCTCATTACACCCTCTTGTTCTCCTGCAGGCACTTCTCTCTCTCTCTCTCTCTCTCTCTCTCTCTCCACACACACACACACACACACACACACACACACACACACACACACACACACATCTCTACACGCTCCCCCTTCTAACCCACTGCACAAAGCAGAGACCCATAACCTTGACTCAGACTGCTGATTGGGGAGGGTCCCTGCACACACAGCCCTGCATGCCTGCCTGCCGCCTGTGAAGTCAACAATGGGTTTGAAGAAAGAATCCAAAACACCAAGAAACTCCTGCCAGAGGTTGCAGTGGTCGCAGGACCAAAGGAGACAGAGGGCCCGCAGGGCTGCAGTCCAGGAGCAGAGAACAAAGGCAGCCATGTGGGAGATGGCCTTGCCCATGGATGACCCCCGGATCTGCCCCTCAACCTAGGACTGACAGAATCCCACTCGCTCATTTCCCCTGACTCCAGCCTTGGGAGCACCAACTGGGCTCAACTTTGGAGTCATTTTAATGTTTCAGCTCCGGAGGTCAGGACAAAGATGGGACGACTTCTCCAAAGGTAGGCCTGGTAGACAAGGCTCCTTTGGGGTGATGGAAGTGAAGATATATGATCCCTGAATCCTGGCACTTCAAGAAGCCATCAGCATTAGTGTGAATGTGCCCCAGAATCTGATTTTTCCTCCCCTAATGACGACTGCTGGGGCCTGGCTGCTGGCGGCTGGCAGCCCTATACTTCGCCTTGTGAGGTGGAGCTGAGCTAAGGCTGTAGGCGGGAGAAGGTCAACTCCAAGCCTTAGCAGCTAGGCTGGGGAGGCATACGACTGAGCCTGGTGCTGTCCCCTTCACTAAGCCCAGCACACCAGAGAAAAATAAGAAAGCTTAGGAACGAAAGTCAAGGGGAAGAAAATAATTGGTGAGAAAAAAAGAGCAAAGATTGAATTGTATAATAGAGAAGGAAACGAGGAAATGTGGGAAGTAAGGAAGACAATTGAGAAAGGATTGGAAAAAGAAGGAAATAATGAATTACAGGGAGAAAGGAAGAAAAAGAAAAACAGAAAGAAGAGGAAAAAGGACAAAACAAGAAGGAAAGAAAGAAGAAAAGAAAGACAGAAAAGGGGAAAAAAAAGGAAAGGAAGACAAACAGAGATCTTTGAAAAGGAAATTAACTGGTAAGAAAGGATCGGTATTTTTCTCCGGAGCAAGCCAGCCTAACCACAGCCCTGACTCGTTAGAAACCTGACATACTGGGGCAACTTAGAAGCAAATCATTAAAGTGGGGAGCAGGGCCTGCCCCCTAAGTCATCTTTCCACCTGTCTCCTTCCCCCAAAGCTTCTCTCGGAGGTGTCTGCGGTCTGGTTTCAATTCAGGGGACAAAAACTAAATAACTGGCTAGCTTCGGCAGGGCCAGGAAGCAGTCAGGTTGGCGCGGGGTATCAGACTTTGGGATTCGGAGATCTCAGACAGCGCTTTGGGTAAAAGTGAATATTTGTGGCTGTGTACACACATTTAAGTGCAAGTTAGACACGTGTATAGATGCTGAACTCCGTAGTATCTGTGTGCAAGTGTATACAATGTCAAGATTTGAGAGATTCTGTTGGTCGAGCTGCCCCGGAGGCTGTGAGGTCCAGAGCAGACCAGAGGCCCCGCTAAGCGTCCTCAGCCTCCTACCTCCCTCTAGTACCTGTTTGTAAATATTTTACTTTTCTGGGTCTCTAGGCATTCAGAATTTTGCCTGGAATTTCCCTGCTTTCAATTCAGCTGGGGCAGAGCCTGGTGCTAGTGAAGAAGAAAAGCAAATCTTTTCCTCAAGTTTTTGGAAGAGAAGGATTTATCTCGGCCTCCAAAGCGAGAGGAAGAATCCTGCAATCTCTGGTGTGATTCTGTTTTCTCCGCTTAAAAAGATTTCAATACACACGCTTTATTTTTATTTTATTATTTAATCCCAAAGGGAAAGACCTTTTTCCTTTTTCACTTCATCCTCAGAATTTCCCAGGTGACTTTCTTAACCTCTTGGGGAAATTCTGATCATTTTTGCTGGATAATCCAGGGTGCTCCTGGGGTGTGTTGAGGGCTACAGCCAGGAAAGTAACCAAAGTCCCTTTTTGTTCATTGAACATATTTTCCTTCTACTTTCATGTGGGGACCCCTAGCGCCTCAGCCCTTGGGCTGCCCTGTGGAACCCGCTGGATCCTCCCGGAGTATTCACGGAGCTCCTGAACCCTCCTCCTCTGCATTGCTCACAGCCCCAGAGGAGGAAGGAGGCCCAGCCCCGTCCTTGCTGCCTTTCCAGGATCTGGGTACCCAGGAAGGGTGAAAGGGGCCAAGGCACTGGGGTGGGTGGGATTTGTCAGGAGGAACGCAAAGTCTGAGCCCCATTGTGGCCTGCAGCCCTGAATTTTCATGTTCCCAAGTTGAGGTAAGAAGGGGGAGCCCCAGACTTAGGCGTAGGCACAGGTCTCTCGGCACTCTGGGAAAGTTGGGGAAATGGATTAATAACAGTCCATGTGATTCTAGCAACACAGACTTCCCCTCGATCCCAATTCAGTTGCCAAGGGCACAGGCCAAAGGGTCTTGGCCCTATGGGGCAGGGAGGTGGGTGCCTGGCAGTGGCGGCAGGCGGGGTGGCTGTGGCGGCCCGCATGCCTTTGAACGCCAGGCCCGGACAATAGGACGGGAACAGCCTTTGCTCGTGGCCTCGGGAAAGACCGAGCCCAAGGGGGCAGGGCTGGGGCCCAGACCCGCACAAATGCTCCCTTCGCCAGGTTCCAACACTCACTTTTTCCTTCCTTTTACCTCCACTGAAGCAGAATCCCAAAGTCTGTGAAAACCCAACAAGTTATTCAGGTCTGCGTCCGAGCGGGCTCTAATTTAACAGCTCCGGGTTTTCGTTTATCTTGCGTAATTAGAGGCAAACATTTGTCCCACCGGGGGTCCCACTTAGGCTGATGAATTTGATTTCTTTTTTCATTAATGGGTCGTGTTCATCATACTTCTAATTATTTCAACTTTAAACACTATTCGTTCTTGTGAGGAGGTGGGAGTCGAGGCGGGAGGCTCCTTCTCCCGGGAGTATTATTTTCATTAATAATGGCAAGGATTCCGAAGCGACTCCGTCCTCTCCCTTGGCTAAGGTGAGAGGTGGGCTTGGAGGGAAGTTGGGCTGGTGGGGCCCCTGAGGCCGACGGCTCTGCTCCCTTTCTGCTGGTTCCCCGGGCTACTTCTTGGGGCTTGTCTGAAGTTTATCTCCTTCACCCCCTCCCTAGGCTTGGCTCAAACCCTTTGACTCTCTTCCTTGCAAACCTTTCTCTGATCGCAGCCTGGCCTGGCTGGTCTGGGCAGAGGCTCGTGTAGCGCTGCCCTGGCCCCCAGCTACTAACATTCAGAGAAAAAACAGGAAAGGCTGAGGTGGCCGAGGGGCACTTGGCCGTGGGGAAAAGGTCCCACCAGACTCCAAAATGGGGGGTAAGGGTGGAGAACAGGGACACTAAACTCCTGGGAAAAGCACACCAGGCAGGAAAATAAAGGAGCCGTGAAAGGGGGGGAGGGAACCCCCAAAGCCATATAATTCTCAATTGCTTTGGTATTTAATTTCATCGTCCCATAAATGAGGAAATATCAGTTCCCATACTAAATTTTTATCCCTGGCTGATAAATATGACGGGAAATTTTCGTTGGGTCCTCGTAAAAGGGAACGGTTTCGATCAAACTGGTGGGGAAAGACTTATGCAGATAACACAAACAGAGTGGCCATAAAGTCTCGCCCGTTTCCCGCGGGATGGGCGGTGGGACAAATGGCTCCCTGGACTCACTGCTGCCCGGACTGTCCCAAGTCTCGTCTGGGGCCTAAACAGCCTAACCTTGCCCTGGATAACCCCCATGCTGAGGCCACGGTGACCCTGCAAATGAAAATACAAAACCATTTCAAATCTCCTCTGGCCGGTCCTGCAAGCAAATCACACACTCCACATTTCCTTCCTGTTTTCCCGAGGTTCAGGAACCCCTGCGTCTTCTCTCTCCACCCCTGGATGGGGGAATTCCGCGGATTTCTTTCCGCAGTCTTTTAGCAGCAGCGGGCTTGGGCCTCCCTGGAAGCTGTCTAGCCTCCTCACTCCTCCATGCCAGGGCGCTGGGCTCCAGTCCTTTCCCCGCCAACCTTCAGCGCTTCGGAAAGTCTGAACCCCAGGCTCTGTCCAGGGAAAAATGTGGGGCGACCGGAAAGACAAGTTGTTTTTCAGATTCCGTTTCCTGAGGAAGGGGTGGAGAGTTTAGTTCGCTTTGGAAGAAGGCGATGGAGAAACGGAAAGAACCATTTGGAACATACGGTTCCCCTGATTTCTTCCTTTTATTTAAAAACAAGCACAAAAATAAACTGGTCTGTCTTCTTTCAAACATGCTCCCAGCCCATTCGCTCTGTAAAAGACACTTCTCTGGGTCGGGTTTTGTTGGGTCTTGTATGCTGGTTTCCCGTGTGATACGTGACTCCTCCAAACTGGCCGAGGCTCCGCGGGTTCCCTCTTTCTTTCCCGGAAGATTCCCTGTTTTAGTGGGGGCAAGGTCAAGCGGAAAGCGAGGGCCGCCAGGGCCTGAAGTAAAGCAGCCGAACCGACTCCAAGGCCAAAGCCTTGCAGGCCCCTGAGATGATGACCCAGGAGCCGCCACCCTGCCAGGCCCAGGCCGCAGCTCCCGGGTCGGGGATCGGGTGCCTCTGGTCTCTGGCTTCCTCCTCCCCCTATCCCGCGTCCATTCGGAACCTCCTTTCCCTAGCAGCCGTGAAGTGACCGTGACCCCCTCCCTGGCCCTCCCCGTCAACCCCCGTAGGGAACTTGCAACTCCACCAACCTCCAGCGACGCGGCCCCCAAGCTTCCAGCCCCGAGGGCCAAGCCCGAGGAACGAGGAGGCGGGAGAGCAGAAACTTTAGTCCTGTTTGGGATTCCTTAACTTTTTTCCCCTTTCTCTGCTCATCAGATCCCCCACCGGCCCCCAAAAAACCTCACCCCACTCCCACCCCCAAGGGAAGAAGCGGGGGCAGGGGCCGGGGAAATGAAAAAGGGAGATGAAGAGGGGGGAGAAGTACCTGATACGTGTCTCGACCTTTTAATTTGAATTTGACTGTTTTGAGCCCGGTTGTCTCGCTCTCTCCCTCTCTCCCGCATTTTCCCCCTCTCCGCCCCCTTCTCCCCAGGAGTTACAGGCTGGTTCCCGGGTAAACAAACCCCACTCTCCCCAGAACCCCCACCCCAACGCTTTCCACCCCCCTACCGCCCCTGCCGCCCGGGGGGCGCTTCCTTTGTTCGCGGGGAAGGGCTCTGGTGCCCCTACCCCGAGGCAGCTGCTAGGTGGCGCTGTTACTCCACTCTGCGCGGTCCGCCTGCCGACAACTTGACCCCGCTGACGTCACGGCCGTCTGAATCATCAAGGCCATTTTCAAATCCCATTGGTCTAGCCGTCACATGGTGAGAACCGAATGCACGGATAATTATGGAGCTGATATTTCCCCCCCTCCCCTTCTTTTTCCTCCCTCCCCTCCAACCGCGCCCCCCCACCTCCCGGATGGGGGAAAAAAAAGATGTCAGCTCCTCCGCTGTAGTATTGCTCCTTAAAAACCCCTCTCTCTGAAAATGACATGCCCTCGCAATGTAACTCCGAACTCGTACGCGGAGCCCTTGGCTGCGCCCGGCGGAGGAGAGCGCTATAGCCGGAGCGCAGGCATGTATATGCAATCTGGGAGTGACTTCAACTGCGGGGTGATGAGGGGCTGCGGGCTCGCGCCCTCGCTCTCCAAGAGGGACGAGGGCGGCAGCCCCAGCCTCACCCTCAACACCTATCCGTCCTACCTCTCGCAGCTGGACTCCTGGGGCGACCCCAAAGCCGCCTATCGCCTGGAACAACCTGTTGGCAGGCCGCTGTCCTCCTGCTCCTACCCACCTAGTGTCAAGGAGGAGAATGTCTGCTGCATGTACAGCGCAGAGAAGCGGGCGAAAAGTGGCCCCGAGGCAGCTCTCTACTCCCACCCCCTGCCGGAGTCCTGCCTCGGGGAGCACGAGGTACCCGTGCCTAGCTACTATCGCGCCAGCCCGAGCTACTCGGCGCTGGACAAGACGCCCCACTGTGCCGGGGCCAACGACTTCGAAGCCCCTTTCGAGCAGCGGGCCAGTCTCAACCCGCGCGCCGAACATCTGGAATCGCCTCAGCTGGGGGGCAAAGTGAGTTTCCCTGAGACCCCCAAGTCCGACAGCCAGACTCCCAGCCCCAATGAGATCAAGACGGAGCAGAGCCTGGCGGGCCCAAAAGGGAGCCCCTCGGAGAGCGAAAAGGAGAGGGCCAAAACTGCCGACTCCAGCCCAGACACCTCAGATAACGAAGCGAAAGGTAAGGCCGCCTGGGCCGCGGGCGCCACTGAAACGTTCAGGCACTTGGTCTTCGAGACCGGGGAGGGGGGCAGGGGAGAGGGTTGGGCCCAGGAGGCCCCTGACGATTTCGGGAATGCGACCCCGGCTTGAGACTAGTGTCTGCTGAGCTCCAGGCTGGTGGCGCGTCACTTAGCTGGGGAAGGTAAGCGGCGACGTGAAGGTGCCGGCCCGGCCCCTGCCGGGGGTGCTAAGGCGCGGGCGGTGCGCACCGCGGGCAGCCTGCAGTCGCAGTGTGCTGCCCGGGACGGGTGGCTGCTCCTGGGCGCGTGCTGACTGTGCTTTGCTTTCTCAATGCTGGTGTCCTGGGGAGCTGATGTCCCCCAGCTCAGGTCAGAGGCTTGCAAAAACCTTAAAATGGCGATCTTGGGCCAGGGACTAGAGAAGGCTGAGGAGATGAAGGGTTTCTCTTTACTGCGTTTTCCCAGTTGAAAATTGTTTCCTGCGAAACGCGATTTGTTGTTTGTGGGTCTGAATTGTGCATGCGGTTTGGGCTCCTGCGGCTTTTGGCTCGGCCGGGGGCCTTGGGCAGCCAGGCTGGGGCCGGAAGAGGTGGAGGTGAAGGGCTGCCCGCCACGTCCCTCCCTCCTCCAGATGCCTGGCTTGGATGGCGTTGGAACAGGGCATTTGGAATGTTGTTAAGTTTTCTGTTTCCTTTTTAAATTTTTTTCCTTTCCATTTTTTTCTAGTTAAATTATCTTTTTCATTGGTTTCCAAAAACAGCTTACAAATGAGTGGTTGGGAGATTTCTGTGTGCGTGGCAAGAGGTTTTCTCCTCAAAGAGAATGTGGCTTTGGTTGGATTTCATTGTAATTTTGGTTGGAGAGAAAGCCCAGCCAGAGTTCAAGCTCAGGGTTCAAGATTCATTTCTGCTGTAGGAGCTGGGGGCCTTCAGGATCTTTCTCTGACACTTGGGGAAAGAATGTGGAGGAAACGGGGGCAGGGGAGGGAAGCCGAGGGGAAACGACTTTTCCTGAAAAGTTGGAGCAAAGAGCATCAGAAAAAGGCCCAACCAACGGGGAAGAATAAACCTGCGCCCCACAACACTGGCTACTGGCGACAGTATATGAGGGGCTCGTTGGGTGTAAAGGTAGATGAAATATGGAGAGCGGAGCAGGCTGGGGGCGGCCTGGATCTCCTGGTGCTTTGTATATGGATGCGACGCACACGCATGCCTACAGGCGACCTGTGTCACACTCACACACACCCATATTGCATGCTCCTTGCACACTCACACATGCCCGCTCACACACACACAAGCACTCTTTTGGCGGGCAAGGGCAGAGCCTCATCCTCTTGAGTCTGCAAAAGTGGCCTTGGCAAATCAGCCCCGTAGAGACACTGACTGAAGATGAGCACGGGTGTGTTCCTGAGGATGAGGGGGAGAGTGAGGTGCCCACAGCCTCAAAGACTTTCCTGTGGCACGTGTACAGTGTGAAGGTTTTAATCTTATACCCTCTCTACAGACCCTGAGCTTGGTTAGGGAGCAGATTTGGGGCAGGAAAAGCTGCATTCTAGCCCTACCAAAAGCAAAGTCAAGGTTAACAAGTTCACCTCTTAACTCGACCTGCACCCATTCCCACATGTTCTCCTTTTCCTCTAGCTGTCCCCACAACAACCTAATCCCTCCCACCCCAAGGAATCCCTCTTATCCTGTACCCTGTCTGTACCCTTCTTTCCCCTCCTCATGTTTTGGTGTCTCCATCAGGCCAAAGGCAAGAGAGCTTTTGGTTAAACTTCCCCATTTATAATTTCTCTTGCCCCCCCACCTCCAAACCTAACAACCCCATTAAGAAATTAAACAGGACATAGTTAGATGTGGAGAGCCTGTAAACAATCTGGCAAGAAGCTGCAGGTGCAGAGGCAGGAGAGAAAATTAAGGACATTCAGATTCTTTAGACTGCAGCCTCAAGTTTGCATTTTTTGTGTGTTTTCTGGTTCCTCTTAGGCCACTGCCCCAACCTACCCCCATCAAGATAAGATCCAGGAACCTGACAGCCTCATTTGGCATAGGGAGGAGAGAGAGCTCAGAGCCATCAGCAGGGTCCTTTGCTGGGTGCCCTCTTGGGTCTTTGGACTCTGTGTTTTACCCTTAAAAAGATGATCAGGTTCCCTTCTGCTGCTTGAGAAGCAAGGCTGGTCCATTTCAGCAAGAATGTGTGTCAGGGAGAGGGGCTGTCAAGATCATGGGAAATACACAATATTCTATAGTATCTCCTTATATAAATAGACATGTGTACATATCTATGGGTGTGTATTTACGTGTATAGGTGTGTGTATCTCCGCAGGTACACATGTGTACTTGCAGGCATACACATCTACGGTTGCACAGACTGGGCAGGGGGTTTCTAGGAGGCTGCATTTCCTCAGGATATGTCTCTCCCTTGACCTTAGGTCCTTTGGCCAGGAAAGTTGTTTGAGAACCCCTCAGGATGCCCCAGCTCTGTTGCCCCTGACCTCTGCTGCTCTCACAAGCTCCCCTGCCTCAACTACACATACCTAGGGGAAATGATTAAGAGAGGAAGAGATGGCAGTGAGAGACTTAAGGAAGCAGAGTCACTCTGTGGCAGCTCATGTTGGGGTTAGAGCTGGGGGCCCAGTGCAGGGACCACTGCAGTGGCCTCTGGCCACAGATCCTGGAACAAAGTCCCTCCACTGAGTTGAAATAGGTCAAAGCTCTCTGGGAATTTCTCTGTGCTGTGGATGGACTCTGCTCTGGTCTGGGGCCTGGAGAATGCTTTTCCATCTGGTTGGATTTTTCCAGACCTGGAATAGAGCAGAGAGAAGAGGGGACCTGGCAAGATTTAGGGAATTCGCCAGGGTCAGCCAGCTGGGGGAAAATGAGGGTATTCAGGATCTTTTAGGTTAAGGTGAACTTGGGTAATTTAAATATAATAAACACTTGGAGGCAAGAACTTCCTCCCTTTATCTCCCTAAGTCTATACCCCAAAGCAATTGTAAGAACCCTGAGCCTAAGAGGACCCCACAGCCAGGCCCCTGGGGCAAGAGCAGCTCCCCTGTGCTCCCTCAGCCACCCCACAGCAGGCTGGCAAAGGCTGCAGCACTAAGAGGGTTTTCGTCTTCGAGGGATACTTATGTAAATAATGTTATTTTTAACAGAGGAGATAAAGGCAGAAAACACCACAGGAAATTGGCTGACAGCAAAGAGCGGAAGGAAGAAGAGGTGCCCCTATACTAAACACCAGACGCTGGAATTGGAGAAAGAATTTCTGTTCAATATGTATTTGACGCGAGAGCGCCGCCTGGAGATTAGCAAGACCATTAACCTTACAGACAGACAAGTCAAAATCTGGTTTCAAAATCGCAGAATGAAACTCAAGAAAATGAACCGAGAGAATCGGATCCGGGAACTGACCTCCAATTTTAATTTCACCTGAGCGCGCGGCCTCTCCTCCTCCCTTCCCCCTCCTTCCTTTCCCCGCCCCTCCTCCCTTTGTGCCTGGTGATATTTTTTTTCCTCCCTGAGTATAAATGCAACGCGCCTGCAAAAAAGGCAAAGACCTCAGACTCTCCTTCCAAGGGACCTATGGTTCGTGCTTCGAAGATGCTTCCACTTAAAGCATGAGAAATGGGGTGCCGGGGTGTGGGGTGTGGTGTGTGCCCTCATAGATGGGGGTGGGAGTGTGGCTGGTGTGTGTGTCAAACCCTCACTCACCCACGCACTCACACACAGCATTCTGTTCTCCATGCAAAGTTAAGATCGAATCCACCCGCTTGAGGGGAAAAGACAAAAAAAATTAACCAGAGAGGGTCTGTAATCTCGCAGAGCACAGGCAGAATTGTTCCTTCCTTGCTGCATTTCCTCCTTAGAATAATAGACGTTTTGGAAAGTTCGGCTAGTGTTCCTGTGTTTGTCGTAGCACCCAGAGCCTCCACCAAACCCTCTCCGTATCTTTACCTCCCAGTCGCTCTGAGAATCTGCTTGAAGTCTCGTATTTGTACTGCTTTCTGCTTTTCTCCCACCCCTCCCAGCACCCCCACGTCCTCCAACTACTAACATCTCAGAAATTTCATCCAGAGGAACAAAAAAATTAAAAATAGAACATAGCAAAGCAAAGACAGAATGCCCCCCCCCCCCAATATTGCCCCGTCCCTGTCTGGGAGTTGTGTTATTTAAAGATATTCTGTATGTTGTATCTTTTGCATGTAGCTTCCTTAATGGAGAAAAAAAATCCTAATAAATTTCCAGAATCATAATCCTCAAATGGGTGGTTTTTTGTTTTTAGTGTTTTTAGCGACACCCCCCTCCCCCGAAGAGGCTGAGTGTGTGGATGTGTGTGTTTTGTGTTTGACTCATCTCCTAGAGCCTTTCTAGAACGTCTCTTGGCGGGTTTAATGTAAGTGAGAGACCATAACGTTGATTTAAATATTATCCAGGTGACCACAATAAGTCAAGGTCATAAAACAGTAATGTCAGGACGGTCTTGGTGCGCGCGAGAGGTGGATTTTATGATCTGCAAATATAATGTGGTGCTGCAGTAAAAGATGCATTTAAAGGTGACTGGAGGAGGGAAAGAGGCAGAGAGCAAACTGCAATCTTGAGGAGCAGACGGATCTGATTGCCCGGGGTGCTGTGCTGGGCGCACCCCACTGCTGCTGGGGGGCACCCCAAGAGCCCCCACCCATCCAAGGAGAGGAATAAACTTAACCGCTGGAGGGGCAGGAGGAGCTCAGCCCCCCCAACCTCGACAGCAGCTAACAGAAACGCCAGCAGCAGCAAGAGGAGGAAGCAGCGACAAGGTAAGAGAAGCGGTTTCTTGTTCTTCTCTTAGCGGCGGAGTGGGGACGAGCGGTGTCCCCAGGTGCCCGGCGTGCAGCGGACAGAGCCTTGAGGAAGGTGTTTAGGGCATCCGTGCTTGCCGAGAGCCCAGGCTTTCCTTGTGGCTGCTGGCAGAGGAGGGCAGCGACTGGGAGCTCCCTCTCCTCCCCTCCCTGGCCCATTGCCGTGGGGGTTCCACAGTTAAAGGGATAAATTGATGGTTTTTGGCTTCTTTATCTTTTCGGGCATTTTGGGTCTCCTCGAGGTCGACATTCCGGTCTAGGTGTTGCTCAGTCTGGTCGTCTGTTGGTGGGGGAGGGGGAGTACAGAGGATTGAAGCTTGAAGCTTAGGTTTTCCTGCTTTTTTGCTGGTTTGGGTGTGAGCCTCGTCCAGGCTCTTGTTTCCTGTGCTCCCTGGCTGTAGGGCTTTGCCAGGCAAGTGGCCTGATTGGAAGTGGCTCCAGAGCACAGGGCTGTGATTCAGTCGCCCATATTCGCTGAGAAGCCTAAACCGAGCTGAGAGGGAGCGGATCAGAGGAGTCTAGGAGGGAAGCGCAGGAGAGCCAGATGGAGAAGACAGAGGACACAGCTCCAGAGTGGAAGGAAGATCCAGCTTCCCCCAGGGCCAGGGCCAGATGCAGGGGAATAACTCCACTGCGGTGCTGGGGGTGGGGCAGGGATTTGGCGGCTATCAGTCCCATTTCGCCAGATTTTTCCTGAGCGATTTGCTTAGACCAGAAACTAATGAAGGCAGTCAGACCCCCTACCCACCCAGCAACCCAAAGTCTACTCTCGAGTCCTTAGGGAGGTTGTGGGGGCGGAAAGGGGGACGGGGCTGAATTTCTTCCTTCCCCAACCCCCTTCCCTTCTCCTCCGGATAGATGCAAAGCTGAATCTCCCGCCCTGCTTGCTCAGCTGATCTGTGGCTTAGGTAGTTTCATG
Source organism: Aotus nancymaae (assembly GCF_030222135.1). Taxonomy (NCBI): domain Eukaryota; kingdom Metazoa; phylum Chordata; class Mammalia; order Primates; family Aotidae; genus Aotus; species Aotus nancymaae. Next base: position 37,769,744 of record NW_026988428.1, read on the forward strand.
TTGTTGGGATTGAGTTTTGAACTCGGCAACAAGAAACTGCCTGAGTTACATCAGTCGGTTTTCGTCGAGGGCCCCAACCCACCTCTCCCGCTCCTACCCTCCCCAGTGGGACTGCCCCACTGCCCCTCCCAGGTAGGGCAAAGTGGGTGCAGACCAAGGAGGGCAAGCTGAGTGGGGCCAGAGAACAAGTCTGGAGAACCTGCTTTATTCGATCCTCTCCTCAACCTGTCCCAATCCCTGTGACTAAGGGAGAGGAGTTTTCCTGCACCTATTGTCTCCTGGGCCCTGCTGATGGAGACAGACAAAGAGGGTCCAGCCAATTCCAAGGAAATTCAGGAGTTTGAGTAAGGGTGGCCTGGTGGGCCAGCTCAGTTAGGCAGCAGGGTGGGGCAGAGTCATTAGCAGAGAGAGGAGCACAGAAAGAGAAGAGGGTCTCTGGCATGGCTGGCTTCTCCCACCTACCACCTCCAGGTGACTGGGGCTCAAGATTCCCCTTAGAAAAGTGGGGTACCTGGAGGTCCCAAGAATTTAGGAACTCTGAGCGCCAGCCCAGCCATTTTTCCTTCCCCTTCTATAGCTCCATCTCCAGGGGAAAGATATATTTGGGGTGTTAGTAGGTTAGAGGAAAGCCATCAAGTCCAAATAGAACCCCTCACACATGCACATGCAACTGGGAAACATCAGGGCAAAAACCTGACTCTGGTCTCTGTTGAGTCATCTGTGGCCCGTAGGCCTCAGTCTCTGTGTCTGTGACTGTCAGGCAGTTGCCTGTCTTTGCGCTCTGTGGAAATGTCCGGGTGAACAGAGGCTGCCCATGCCCACCATTGCTATGTTGGTGGAAAGGTTGTTGGCTGATGCCAGGGCGAGGAGGGGAGGAGAATGGGGTAGAGGAAAATCTGAGCAGTGTGAAACTTTGCAAAGCTTCTTCTAGTCCTTTCCGCCTTTGGTTCTTCAATTCTGGCCCTGTTTGCTACAGAGAAAGTTCTCAAAAGAGGTTTCTTTGCCTTCAGGGGAGGGGGGAATAAATGAGGGAGGGGTTAGGGAGACTGAGGAGATACACCCCTGTTCTCAGAGATACTGAGGAAAAGAAGCCAAAAGAAAGAGGTCAGGTTCTTGGTTCTATTATTTTGAAATTATTATGATTATTAAAACATTATAAACTTCTAAACAGGGAAACAAAATTATGTCCCTGTAACAAAATATATACATGGAGTTCTATATTCTCACAGTCATCTGTTGGGAGGGATATACGTGACCTTGTATTAGTGTAGGGCTCTGTGCCTATCTGTCTGCCCTAGGCTCTCTTAAATACCCTGTATATTTTTATATGTGTACACATTTATTTTTTCTCTCTCTCTTATGCAAACATTTATTTTGACTCTCAAAGAAGCTGGAGGAGAAAATGGGAATAGAACTTCTCAGTCTCCCTAGCTGAATTGTTGGTCTGTCTGTCCCCCATCCCTTTGTGGGAGAAAAAATTTCTTCTCTTGGAGAGAAGTATTCAAACCTCTTTATGGCTCCCAGGGAAATGGGGAAATTTCCAGAGTCAGGCCAGCCAGTGGGAGGCAAGCAAGGGGCTCCCCTGGTTTGGGAGCTCCTAGCAGCCTCTGAGTCTTCAGGCTGCCCCAGGCACACAGTCAGTCGGGGTGAAGGGTGGCCCAGGCAGGGAGTGGGTGCTGAGGAGCATTTGGCTTGGAGATAGTGTCCCTGATGGGCCGAAATTCACCAATGAACGACTTCTGTGCTTTGGGTCTCTGTGCCCCCATTTCGGTTTCAGAGCTGTTGGGCTTATGGGTAGGAGGTTATAGAGCCAGGGGTTGAGGTGTCTCCTCCCCAAATCCGGAGAAATGGAGCAAGGTCTCATAGGGCCAAGGTGAGGGCCAGTCTGGTGGTCAGAGTCCACCTCCGGCCGGAGGCCGTGGATCATGGCTAAGGCGATGGTAATTATTTATTCGCTTCGCTGGAAGGGAGTCTTCAGAAGGAACAGCGTGAAGAGAAGAGAAAAAATTATCTCTCTCGTCTGCGGATATTAAGATGGATTTTTATTTCTTAAAGGACCCTCCCCGCCGAGAGCGCATACGCGTAAACTTAATATATGCTCCGCAGCCCAACTCCAGAAATCGCAATAAAAGTTAAAACCTCCCCTACTGGTTTTTTTTAATTATGATATGGGAAAGAGGAGCAGGATTTATAGAGCTGAACTCTCGGTGTGTGAGTGTTTCAGACTTGCGGGAGAAGGAGGAAAAGGCAAGAGCTCGCCAAGGCGAGCCTTGGTCTCTGAGATCTCTCGTCGGCTGCTGGGGCTCCGGCTTAGCCCGGAAGATCCGCTGTGGCCTCTGTGGGACCTGGCCCCGGCCCATCGCCTAGCTCCGGCTCGGAGATGCAGCCCTTCCCGAGAACAGGTGAAGGAGGCGGCGGCGGCAGGGACTGGGGGCTGCGGGTGGGAAAGCCAGGGCTCAGGGCTTTGTGTGGGTCGTGCAAGGGGCGAGGTTCGAAGTCCTGGGCCGGGCCACAGCCCGCGTGTGGCCCGGAGGGCGGCGTGGCCAGGAGGGGTGTCGGGGCCGGGCGCGAGAGCACCGGCAAGGTGGATTGTGTATGGACTTTAGCCGCAGAGCAGAGCGGGCTCCGGGCTGTGGCCGGCAGCGAGGCGAGCAACCGGATGTTGAGTCTGTAGGAAGGACCTTGAGGTCTGCTGGGTATTTGGGCTGTCCTGGGGGGCGGCGGCCCAGAGTGTGGAGCACGCGGCGCGTGGGGCGCGGCGGTCAGCGTGGGCGAGGCGGCAGGCCCCGCGCACCTCTGCAACTGCTGGGCCTTGTCCGGGACGTCTGAATTGAGGCCGACCAATGGTCAGAATATGAAAAATAAATGCCATAGAAGGTCTTTCTTTCTTTTCTTTTCCACGTAAGAGGTCCTTTCTTTTTTCTACCTTTCGGAGATACCTGGACTTGGTCCAGAGCAGGTTGCCCGCGGGAGGGCCCCGCGAGCGGCAGTGCGCGAGGGAGGGAGAGAGAGGGAGGGCGAGAAGGAGGGAGGGAGGGAGGGAAGGAGGGCGGGCGGCGGCGGCCGTGGTGGCCGGGGCTTCCCTCCCCAGGCGGGAGGCGGCTGCCCTGCAACTGTGGCCGTGGGGAGCGGAGGAGCAGGTAACGAAGGAGCTTCCGAAGCGGGATTGGACCAAGCCAGAGGGACCGAGTCTTCTGGGTCTCTCTGCCTGAGGCCTTGGAGGGAGAGAAGGTAGGGAGATCGGCGCCCGCCGGGCCTGGCAAAGAGGCCTCGGGAAATAATTGAACCTGTCTGTGATCTCAGGCTCACACTCATGTTGTGGGTCTGTCTGCCTCAGGAGATGCGGTTTGCCTCTCTGTCTGAGACGCCCCAAACCCTGGGCTCTCCTTCCCAAGGCTGGAAAAAATCGGAAAATACGGCGGAATTTGCACTTTCATTCATTGGGTTCTCTGCAACTCAGTAGGGCTGGTTAAGTCGCCCCCAAGTTGGAAGGGCGCTTTGCTTCTGTTTTCTGGATGCAGAGTCCTCTGACTCCCTCCGCCACGGGCTGAGTTTCCGGCTCCAGGTTCGCGTGTCGCCCAGAGGTTTGAGGCCAGACAGCTCGCAGTCGGGCAGGGAGGGCGGGGGAGAGACGAGAGGCTCTGGCCCCTTAATTGTACTTCGGACCCGTATTGTCTCTCCTTTCGCCACCTCCGCTTCCTCAGTCTGGGCTCCAAAGTCACTGCAAATTTCCTTGCGACACATACATCACACAAAAGATCAGGTAACAAGGCGCTCAGAGCCATTGGGGGCTCCGGGCAGGGCAGGGAGCGGCTCTAGCTCTGGGGCGGCTCCCCCTCCAGCCACTCCCCAGGCTGCAAAGCCAGATCGTGTAGGGGGAGCCGGAAATAGCCCCGTTTGCTGCGGAGTGGCAGGGCGGGGGCGCCGGCGGGAATGCAGGGCCGGCAGGCCGTGGCGTTGAGAGGGCCACGTTCACAGGCCCTAGGGATTTCACTCCTGCTGGGCTTGGGGACCTGACTCCTGGTGTGTAGGGATCCCGGATACCCACCTGGGGTGGGGGCAGGACGCGGGTCTCCTCGCCGCGGGCCAGGAGAACTCAGTTTCTGCTTCCAGCGCAGGCCTTAGCTAGGAGGAGTTGTGTGTGGGTGTGTTTTCCCCAACAAAGAGGGATCAGGAGAGAGAAGGGGGGAAAGTAGAGGGGAACCGGGGAGGGGGCGGGGAGGGGGAGAGGGCAGTGGAGAGGTGAAATGAGCCTATTTCAGGGGAAGAAGGAAAATGAAAGCAAATGGAGTACGGCCTTCTCCGCGCAGGGCGGGTGCTGACGAGCCGGGAGCGGGCTCCCTGCCTGAGGCAGCCGGGATGGCCCGCTGGGGGCACCGGGAAAAGCCTGTTTTAAATTTAATCCGAACTTGACGGTGTGGATTGAACCGGAGGGAATTTAAATCACTAAAAGGAAGGCGCGGGGCAGGGGGAGGGGACGACTCTAACCTGTCTGTCTTTCTGTCTGTCCTTCCCACGGTGCTAGTTTGGTTGTGGCCGCAGCTGCCCAGGTTTCAGGTGATGGAGTAAGGGTGCCCCTCCCTCTCAAGGGTCTCTCCGGTGCCCAGTGAAGTCTTCTGGGGGTGGGAGGGAACTCTAGGAACCAGAGTGACTGCACAGCTGCGAGCTAAAGCTGGGGTTTCCCCCTCCCCAACAAGAACTCCCAGGGGCCTTCAGTTTCTCGGTTTACCCCAGCGGCGCTGAGGAAAATTGAAGTGAGTGGTGTGGGTGAGGGGGAGTCTGGAGTGTGGCAGAAGATTCAGAAGGAGTAACTGAACCCCAGGAAGACAGACCTTCCTTCTTGGTACCCCAATATCCTTTGTGCCCCGCCCCCCTACCTACAAACCTGGATTTGAGGGAAATCTGCAGGTCCGCTTCAAAGCCCTGGTCTGCCACCCCTCTCCAAATGTGGAGAATGGGGGCTACAGGCCACATACAGTTGTGGACCTGCGAGACCTCCGCCCAGTGGGCTCCGGGACTCCCAGCCTCTTCTAGCCCCCCTTCTCAAGGCCGCCTCTCTCTGCAAGGCACAGGGAAAATGAGGCATTGGCTGGGAGGGGGCTGTGGGCGAGGCCTGCTTCCTGATCCATAGCCGTGCCTGCCTCTGAGTGGGAAGGGTTCGGAGTTCCTGCTCTCGGGGAAAAAAAAGAAAAAAGAAAGCGACAATCTCCTCCTTGGTTTCACAGGGGATTTGATGGCAGCAGGGATCCTCACTGCCCGCTGCTGCCGCCTCCGCAGAGTGGGCAGGCAGGGTGCGCAGGCAGCTCAAGAGTTGAAAAGAAGGCGGTGTTCGAAGGGGTAGGAGAGAAGGGGGCATCTCTTTACGGCCCCAATGTCTACTTGAGGGACTCTCCCAAATAGCAGAGGCCCTTAGGAGAGGCTCCTTAAGGACTGTTTCCTCCAGGAAAGCTGAGGCTGGGGCAGCTGGCCCTGTCGCCTGGAGAAGACGTGAAGGAGGAGCAGGCATGAAACCTCTTTCCTCTTCTTCTGTTTCTTCACTCCTTGACTAGAGCATGGCTCAGCCCCCAGCCGCCTGGGTGGCTGTCTGGGCCAACACGGGGTTCTATATCCCGCAGGCTTAGTGTACCCACCAGAGCAGGTCTCCTGGGAGGGGCCGGAGAGGAGGCCTCTTCAGCCTTTGTGTCCAGACAGAAGTGGCCGCCGCGCCCGGAGCCGGTCCCGCGGCAAAGGCCCGGCAAGCCAGCGGACTGCACAATGCCACGGCTGCTCCGCCAGCTCGCCCCCTGCCCCGTCCTGCCTGCGTACGGCCGCCCTTCCTCCGCCTCCCTGTCTGCTCGCCTGCCTTTCTGGGCTCTCCTATTTCTTTTCATCTTGCCTTCCTTCTTTTCCTTAATTCGCTCCCCTTTTTCTTTCTATTCTGATGCTCCGTTTCCTTCTTTCCTCTCTTGGGCCTGCCTCCGCGTTTCAGTTGGTCTGTCTCAGGCTGTCTCGGGTTCAGTCTCTCTTAGGCTCTGTCCCTTGATGTCCTCTTGGTCGCAGTCTGGCCCCGGGCCCCGCTGAGGGCTAAACGTCTCTGCTCAACGCTGCCAGCAGCCGCCCAAGAGCCGGCTGGGTCCTCAGCTGCCCTGGGCTGGGGGAGGTGCTGGCTGCACTGGGGATTTGGAGAAAGCCTCGGCAGGGGGACTGGAACCTCCTGTCTTTTCCTTGAACTAGTGAGGGAGATTTTTTGATTGACAGCTAACCCAACTCCATCAAGGCCAAAGAGATATTCTGTTTCTTGTTGTAAGTTGGGTTTCCCAGCTCGGTCCAGCTCAAGGGAGGGGAAGACAGTGGCGCCAAGGAGCTGAACCCCCAAGTCGCCTCTCCCCAACCAAACACATCCCTCATCCTCCTCCATGCGTTGAAATCCCAGCCCCGTTAAACCACCCCGTTAGACCGAAAAGGAAAAGGAAAACGGGTGAGGGGGAGGAGCAGGGACTTGGGAGGGGGCCTATGGAGCTGAGGTCGGTGCTGCCAGCTGCAGCTGTCTCCCCCCAACTTTCCTCCCCCAAACACATATACTATGCACACTCTCCCCAGCCCTTCTCCACCCCAGAGGAGAAAGATCCACAGAGATGCAGGAGAAAACTAGCCCGCACCCCCACCCCTGGCATTTGGTCCCCTCCTGGGGACAGGAGGGGGAAACAAGGGCAGGCATGGCCGGGTCTGGGAAGCCTCCTACCCTGCTGCCTCCAGAGCCTGCATCTCAGTCTCAGCCTATTTTCCCTTGCCACAGACTGGGACTCTTCCTTTCTGACCCTGAAATTGCACTCCTCCTTCAAACTCACTCTGCCCTGCCTAAATGCACCATACCTCTGGGGACATCACCTGTTCCCTCCCCCCCGCCCCCCGCCAACCTCCCATGCCCCTCTTCTGCACCCACACTGAGAATTTCCTGCTTGGCTAAAGCCCCCCTTTACTACACCACTATGGGACAGTCTGATGGAAAGCAGAGGGCTGGGCACAAACCCCCAGTTGAAGGAGGAGGGTAGCAACCAACTTATTGGGGGGAGGAATCCAAGTTGTCTGATATTCCTCTACCATCACACTGCCCCCTCTGGAATTCCTGCATCCGACCCCAAAGAAATTGCTTTCTCCCATCCCTCCGTTGCTTTTTTCCCGTTCCAAAAACAGCCTACAATTTTATTTAATGAAAGACACATTTATGAACAATCAAATGATCCTCATAAAAATTTTATTGAAGGACGTAAAAACAAGCTACTTGCCCACGACCGAGGTCGCTCTCTCGCCTTGCCCGCTCTCACCCTGGCTCTCTGTAGACAGAGCCCGGGAGTGACTTCTTTTTTGGGGAGTGGGGGTGGGGGAAGTATCGCAGAGATGGAGCTGGGGGCAAAGGAGGCTGAGCAGGAAGATGGGATGGGGACACCCCACTCAAGTTGTGTAGATCTCTCCTCCACTTCTTCAAGCTGGCAAAGAAAGATAAATAGATACAGACAATAAATTTAAAATACAGGCGCCTGTATATCTGTGCCAAAGCAAAGAGAAGACTTCTGAGGCTGCTGTAAAGGTGTATGAGATCCTGAGGTTCTACCCCTCCCACCCAGGAACCACCTTCCCCAGGCTTCCCCTACCCCAGATTTGGGGGGCTGAGTTGGCCAGTGGCAGAAGAACGCTCCCCTTCCCTCCTTCCCTCCCTCCATCCCAGCTTCCCCAGTCCCCTCCCACCCTCCCTCCCTCACCGCTGCTGCTGCTCCTGAAAGAAATACATACATACACACTATTTAAAAACGCATTTTTAAAAGCCACGTTCCGAACTGACAATCGCTGATCTCTGCTCGCGCAGAGACTGCGGGAGCGTCGGGGCCGACAGAGACGGATTACGTCAAGAAATAGTTCCTCCACCTACCTCGGTCGGCCTCCCCGCCCCTGCGGGGCTCCAGCGCCCAGCTCGGCCCTGGGGGTCCGGGAACCCTGGCTTCGGGGACTGGCATTTTCACCCCATTAAAAAATCCTCATGGTTGGGGGGAGGCCAACTGCTTATGGGTGGGCATGGGCACAGGGGCTTCCCAGATGAGCTACGAGCCGTCCTGAGGGGATGACCGGTGCCTTGGGTCCAGAGTTCCGGACCCCCAGGAAATCGCAGGTCGCGGGGAGCAGCGGAGAGAAGGGGGTGGGAGAGGGGGAAAAAAACCAAGGAAAAAAAAGCCCCTGCGCATTGATCCGCGCCGTATTTTTGGGTAAATACGATCACGTGGGGGCCGGGGAGCCAATGAGCTGCGGGGAAAAGGCTGGAAAAATAATTACCTGCCTTGATTGTTCTGTGAGCAGATAAAAAGTACATATACAGTTCATACAATAATCTTATGTATGTAAAACCCCGTTACGATGTCGGCGACGGGGCCCATCAGTAACTATTACGTGGACTCGCTCATCTCTCACGACAATGAAGACCTCCTAGCGTCCAGGTTTCCGGCCACGGGGGCTCACCCCGCCGCCGCCAGACCCAGCGGTTTGGTGCCGGACTGTAGCGATTTTCCGTCCTGTAGCTTCGCGCCCAAGCCGGCAGTGTTCAGCACGTCGTGGGCGCCCGTGCCCTCGCAGTCGTCCGTGGTATATCACCCGTACGGCCCCCAGCCCCACCTCGGCGCCGACACGCGCTACATGCGGACTTGGCTCGAGCCGCTGTCCGGCGCCGTCTCCTTCCCCAGCTTCCCGGCCGGGGGCCGTCACTACGCCCTGAAGCCGGACGCCTACCCCGGGCGCCGCGCGGACTGCGGCCCGGGCGACGGCCGCAGCTACCCGGACTACATGTACGGCTCGCCCGGGGAGCTGCGCGACCGCGCCCCGCAGACACTGCCCTCGCCCGAGGCGGACGCGCTCGCCGGCAGCAAGCACAAAGAGGAGAAGGCCGACCTGGACCCCAGTAAGTTGGGAGCAATTTTCCTTTACAACCGGCGCGGGAGGGGAGGGGAGGACGGACGGGGGCAGCCGGATTACAGCCCTCCCGAAACGTGCAGGGAGCGCGGGAGAGGGGCGAGGGCGAGGGGGCGAGGACTCAATAAAAGCGAATTACCTTGGGGAGCTTTCAGGAGCAGGAAGGTCTGAGAAGGGGGCCCAGGGAGACAGGTTAGGAGAGGGCCGAGGGGAGCTCCTCTCTCAGGAGCTGGCTTTGATGAGAGACCCCAGCCCCCTCCTCCCAGCCCAGGCTTTTTGGCTCAGTCACCACTTTCGAAGAAATGCAGGCAGGGCCAGGGAATGGAGCTGGGGGCGAGGTTCAGTTTCTGATTTGAGATGGGATGGGGAAGAGGTGAGGAGGACACTGGGGGCACAGAGGAGATACCCCCAGTGAAAAGAAGTACCCCTGCTTCCCAGTCAGCATGGAGGTCCTCACCCCACTAGAGAGTCATGAAACAGAAGGTCCATGGACTTCTCCCCCAGGAGCACTGGGTGAGGGGTCTGGGGCATTTCGAAGCCTGGGGACTTGGAGAGATCAGGACTTTCAGAGAGAAGTGGGGACAAAAGTGGGGTCTGAGTCTCCTTAAACTTGAGAACCCTCTTCTGAGGGTCTTGGAGGGGAAGGGTTGAGAATGGGGGTCAGGGATGAGGGTGGGCATCTCCCCAGATTGGAAAATTCTTCACACACACACACACTCCAATCAGGGAGACAGGCGCCTTCTGAGGGTTGTACAGGAGGGCTAGGGTTGGGGGCAGGTGGGAGCTGCAGGGCCAGAAAAAGGGGAAAGAAGGAGAAACAGCAGGAGAGGGGGTGCAGCCCCCTGGGTGTGAGGAAGTGTCTGGGGGAGTCCCAGGAGGGGGCTGCAGGAAATCTTTTCCTCCAGCCCCATAAGGGGCCAGGGCCTAATTATACCCCTCTGAAGGCTTCCCTGCCTGCCCTCAGCAACTCCCATAAACCTGAAATTGGAGGCTTGGCTCCTGCAGAGCCTGTCCTGGGGCTGGCAGGAGGGGGCACTGGAGGCCAAACAGGAAAACTAAGATATAAGGGAGCCTGTCCCCAAGGCCAGCAGCTCTCTGGGGAGAGGAGAAAGACTTTTCCCTTGTCAGCATCACCCTGAGAATTCGCCTCAGCAGGGTTGAACTCCGAGCGGGAGGAGGGTGCTGCAGAGGGTGGTGAGGGGCTTAGGGACTCTCAGCGTCAGGAAGCAGAACTGCTAAAATTTCAGGACTTGGTCGTGGGCTGGGAAGATGGGAGGGGGCAGAGGAGGAGGGAGGTGGGGAGGAGAGAGACCTTGCTATAAAAATAAAAAACAAGAGAGAAGCGTTTATGGGCCTATGAAACGGTTGGGAATTTGGACTTTTTATGAGGATATTCTCAAATTACTACTCTTGAAGCTGAGGACCAGACTGGAGGGGCTTTGATAGCTTCGGATTTCCTACAGTTTTAGGTGCTGGAAACTGAAAAGGGGGAAGCTGGGGAGGGGACAGAATGCAAAACGAGGAAGGAGGAAAATTCCTAAAGCAAAATGTGTCCAAATTCAGGTTCAGTTGTTGCGTTTGGGGAGCCTGGTTAAGTCTGGGGGTAGAGCAACAGAAGTCCTGGGCTGGAAAGGGGCCCCACTGACCCCTGCTTGTGTTTGGCCCTCCAGGCAACCCCGTGGCCAACTGGATTCACGCCCGCTCCACGAGGAAGAAGCGCTGCCCCTATACCAAGTACCAGACGCTGGAACTGGAGAAGGAGTTTCTCTTCAATATGTATTTAACCAGGGACCGTCGGTATGAGGTGGCCCGGGTTCTCAATCTCACTGAGCGGCAGGTCAAAATCTGGTTTCAGAACCGAAGGATGAAGATGAAAAAGATGAATAAAGAGAAAACCGACAAGGAGCAGTCCTAAACCCTGCCCAGCCTGCTGCCTCAGCACAGCCAAGGGAAAAACAAAAACCCCACAAAATACCCCAACCCAGGCGGGAGAGAGACGAAAAGGAAAAGGAAAGAGCAAGATAGAGAAAAGCCAATCAGCTTAAAAAGGAAAAAAAAAAAAAAAAAAAAAAAAAGGAAGGGGAAAAGAAAACTCTTGCGATTTGGGAGGGTTCAGTGTTGAGATATTGGTGTTTTAGAGTTAGTTCTACCCAGCGAGGAGGAGGCAGGGAGAGAAACTGCGTTCTCTTTCCCCAGCGCAACCGAAATAAATGACACACACAAATGTGATTTTTTTTCTCCTTTCTTCAGAGAAGCCAGTACTTGAATCGCTATATTTCTATTTTTTCCCCCTGTATCGTGTTTGGTCCAGGCCATCCCTCCATGGGCCTGGGGTGCTCTGCGTGCAGATTTTGTACAAAAAAAAAAAAAAAAGACACACACACATACATAATAATGATTCTCAGCCCAGGAGCTGAGGGGCAGGGCTGGGGACCGTGCCGCGGGCTGGGTCGGTCGTGCAGGCCGGCGCCTTGGGCTGTACATAGCAGTGTTTCCTCTCACCCTCAGCGTTCGTCTGCAGCGTGCGTCCTGTAAAGTGCTTCTGTTTGTTATGGTAGAACAGCCCTGTGTTAATATATCGAAGTCACTTAAAAAACCAGAAACCCAACTGTATCCAGTTCTCGTTATTTCTCTTCCCTGTGGTTCCCAGTCTGCTGCTGTGGAGGAGGCAAGTGTTCAGGTCGTCTGTCGGAGGCTGGAGCCAGAGAATGGGCTCCTTCTACCTTGGAAGGGCAAATGCCTGCTGCTTCTCTCCAGTCAGGGAGGGGTGGGGGGGTTCTGGGGGCGGGGTGGAGGCTGCTGAGGCCCAGGCCCAGCTAGTGCTTGCCCCGGCTGGCTGCCTACAAGTTTCCTGGTGGCTAGATGGAGTGCGGGGGAGAGGCACGGCATGAATGGCTTTCCCTGGCTGTAATTAATTGTAATAATTTATGAGTACATGAGATCGGAGGGAAGAGATAGGTGAAGATGAAAGTTGGGTGCTGGGTGAGGGCCCAGGCTGGCTTCTTGCCTGGCTGCATTGGTGCTTTGGTGCTTCCAGGGATGGCTGGGAATGAAGGCTGGGAGGGGGTGTGGGACTAGGAGGAAGGCCAGGCAGGCCTCAGGGAGCAGGACAGGCACTGGGGACTGCGGTGGGAGAAGAAAAACAGAGTGAGCGAGAAGAGAAGGGACATGGAAGGAGACAGGAAAGAATAGTATGAAAGGAAAGAAGGAAGGAAGGGAGGAAGGAGAAAGATGGCAAAACCAATACAATCAGAATTAGATGTAGTTTCTCCTTCTCCATGCAGTCTCAGCTCCTCTCTCTCCTTCTCCTAGTTCTTTTCTTCCCAATCTATCTCCCCTACTCTGGTATTTAGTTTGAATGTTTGTCTGGGGGTGACTGGGTCACACTGTGCAGTTACGCATTTCTGGGGGATGGTGCGCCTAAGGCCCAAGAAAACTGGCTAGAGATTAGCCAGGAGTGGGGTGCTCCCCGGTGACTTTGGGACCTGAAGCACAAAGGTGTGGGGATGTGTGTGTAACAGCCCGGTGGGGCTGATCGGCTGCACTGCACCCCAGAGCGCCTTTCTAGAACCAGCAGTTTTCATCTGCTAATCAGAAGCAGACACAAGCTGCCGGGTATGCCTCGGCCCGGCGCCCCCTTTCTCGGAAATTCCCCCAATCTGGAAACTATTAAAATCAGACTGCTTGAAATATAGTCCTTTAATATCTCAAGCTGCCCATTCTGCCAAGGGTGCAGGGTGTCGCTCTAAATATTTGGGGGATACCTCCGTGAAAGAAAATAATTGGGGATCCCAGCTGATCCCCCATAGCATCACCTTACACGACGGTGAGACACTTGTAGGGACCAGCCCCTTCCCCATCATTTGAATCTCCTACCCTCTACTTCTATTAAACACTCCAATTTAGGGGGGTGGAGGAAGGTAGGAAGGGGTGAAAATTTTGTTTCGATAATATTGGGGGGCAGTCAAGTCGAAACAAGGGACTTCACAGTCGCTGAAGCACCAGCTCCTCTTTCGAGCTTTGGAGACCTCTTCCCCATTTCCAGAAGCATTGTTTTTTTGATCCATTTGAAAGGTGCTTTGCTTCTAGTTTTATCTCCTTCCTCACACCTCTCTTTGGCTATTTTGCTGTTCTGGAACCCTGACTCCTGTTTCCCACCCAGTGGAGGCCAAGATACCCCTCTCTCCTCTGGTCCGGAGCGCCGGGATGCGGGCTTCTTTCCCAGCCCCAGAGCGGCGTTTCCGGGCTTCCACCCCGCCCCTGCTCCCAGGCCCTGTCGCCTCCCCTCAGCGTCCATCAGCGCGGCCTGCTTCCTGCAGCCAGCCTGAGCCGGCCTCACTGCGGGCAGGAAGGAGGGCCGCGGGCTTGGAGGACCCTGAGGAGAGCATGGGATGCAGAGCAGGCCCACCCAGCCCGGCCCACTGTTCAATCCCAGCCCAGCCTGCAGGTCAGGATTGGAACCAATTTTTATTCGCTATCATTTACGAATTAAAACAACACAACACCCATCTGGGGAAAGAAATGAAAGCTAGGGGTACAGAGGGGCTAGCAAACGCCCTCCTACCCTAATCTTCCCCTCCCACCTCTCCTTTGCTCCTTTGTCAGAATCACAAAACCCTAAAGGTTGTTCCACTTGGGAAGGCAGCGGATAGGTACATTTCCGCAGCCCCGAAATGCCACTTTTATGGCGCTGTTTGTCTCCCTGTTCTGGGTTCTGAATGGGGCCGAACAAAACAGCAGCGCGGAGCTGGCTAGACGTCTGGGCTTAATTGTTTTATGGTTTAAATAAGGTGGACACTCTTTCCTTTGAAATCGGATTATAGGAATGTTTTGTCTATGGCCCACGGAGAACAGGACCTCACTGGCTGAGAGGGAGAGGTGGAGAGCGCGCGCGCGCGAGGGATGGGCTACAAACCAGGGGTCAAACAGCCTGGAGAAGTCAGAGTCCCACCCCAAAGTCCTGCAGACGGCGGCGGAGTAGGCGGTGCGGGGCCAGCATCAGGGTAAGAGGAGCGAGGACTTTAGGGTGCGCGCCGCGGGCAGGCGGTCGTGGGAGCCTCGGAGCTTGCATCCGCTTTCGCGGAGATGTTTTCAAGCCCAGAAATGCTCCCGAATGGGGGGAGGAGATCGCGGCAGATGCTTTGCTTAGTGTCTCTTAATTGGAGAAGGGAGGGTAACAAAAAAAAAAAACAGTGTGGAACCTTTCACAAGGCTTTATTTCAAAGAACTTAGAAAACAAAAGAACAGCAGTCCTGGGGCAACTCCCTTCCGGGGAATCTCTCTCCTGCGCACCCCTTTGGAGGCTCCTTCCTCCCACTTCCCACCTTTGGGCCAGGCCTGGGACCTCTCTGTTAGCTTTTTCCCAGCCGGACTGCATTGGAGCAAATGGACGCGAGGTGGCGCTGTTGCTCAATGTTAGAGGCAGCGGTTCCCCGGGCCGCCCTGGCCGCACTGACATTTGAGGCCCGGCCCGCAGCGGCTGCGAGAAGGCCCCACGCCTCGGCCGGCCCGGCCCCACTGGCTCTGAGCAAATCAATTCTCTCACCTGCGAGGTGTAAATAATTCGCGAGTGGCAGCGGGAGATGGGCCCTCGCTCTGGCAGCGGACTCGGAAGGCTCAGGAGGGCAGGCGTCAAAAATAATCGCTTTGTGGAGGAGATAAGTGCGAAGCAGGCAGCGCGTAATTAACACAAAAAGGCAGAATGACCCGGACAAACGAACATAAATCCGTGGTACCTATGAGGGCGGTGCAGGCCCCGGGGAGAGGGACAGAGACGGCCTCGGCGAGGATGGCTGCTTTCGGTTCCTTTATTTCCAGGCTCAGGGAGCGAAATAAACCAGATAACGTGTAAAAGAAAACAAACAAACAAACAAATGAAAGAAGGGCGAGCGACCCCCCAAAGAGGAAACCAAGTCCGGCCTGGGTTGCGGGACTGGTGGGCTTTCCGGGCAGGCGGTGGTGGCAGCACACTCGGGACAGTCGCATTCCAAGACACAAAGGCCCGGAAGAATAGCTCTGTGGCAGGGTTTTCGCTGGACTATAAAATGTCTAAATATCCCCCCCACCCCACCCCCTAAATGATAAGGCGCAGGCCCCACAGCGGATCCAGCCCTCTGGGCCTCCTCTTTCCAGGCTGAGAAGAGAAAGTATTTATGACAGTCCCCAGTGACCCAGATGCTGGGAGCCCAGAGTCCACTCTGCTCACCGCGGCACCCGAAGAGCAGGCTCAGAAAAGGCAGGACTGGAGCCAAGGCTGAAGCAAGCTGTGGTAGGGGTACAGACACCCTGTCCTGACCCCCACTATTCTGGACCCTAGGGAGGCCTGCAGCCCTGGCACAGCCCTCTTCTGACCCTTCCCTCCTGCTGCTCCAGTGCCAGAGTTCTGGATGTCTAAGTGTTTGGGCAGCTCCTGAGATGAGGGTGAGATTCCCCAAATGCAGGGGATCCTGGAAGGAGCTCTTGCTGCCTGCACCAGTGAATCTCCTTTGGGAATTTGACAGAAAGTGGCCATTTCCCCGGCAATTATTTAGATAATAGAGGGACTGGGAGTGTGGGGGAGGTGTTCATTCTCTCAACCATCCTTCCCTCAACCGCCGTTCCTTCTTCCATCTCCAGAGCTGGGATCCGGATGGGGAAGGAAAAGATCTGGTTGTCTAACCACCTCCTTCCTCCTCCAACCCTGAAATCCCCAGGATGTGGAAGAAAAACAGGTAGCATTTTTTTTCATAATGCAAGACCTAAAGACGCGTCTGTGTTTGTCAGACATCATGTGCCTGTGTGCCTGGGTGTGCACATGGACAAAAGTGTGTGTGAGGGGGCAGGATGCTTCCAGGCATGTGTGCACTAGTTCACACTGAGCATGGACTTGATGGGTCTCAGGGTGAGAAGTAGCAGGCACAGTGTGTATGTGTCCTGATGTGCGCCAGGATTGCCTGGGTGTAACAACCTGACACCCTGGTGAGGGAGAGGACTGGAAAAATCATTCTTACTCCTCTTTTTCATTCGTATGCATACCGCACGCATGTACTCTCACTTTCTCCCTTTTCTCTCTGTCTGTGTTAATCACTGTACACACTTATGGCCAGAGAAGGGTGCTGATGGACTAAGGTTCTTTAACTCATTAGGATTAACTTGAATGTATTCAGTCTTGGGGATAGGGGGAACCCCCCAGAGAAAATGTGGATAAATATTTAAAGAGTGTCTGTTGACAGTTTTCATCCACATCCTGGCCTGGGCAGCCTGCCTGGGGAAGAGAGGGCTGCAGTGAAGCCAGGAACCCCACCAGGCTGAGCTGGCATTTCCTATGGGATGGGGGTATGTGGGGACAAGTAAGAGGTCTGCTCCAGTCCCTTCCAAGTCAGATGCAAATAGTCTCCTAAGAAGAAATGTCCTGAATCAGCCCAGCCAGAAGCGAGGCACACACAGCTGCCCTTTCCCTTTAGTCTCCATAAGCAGCTTTGCTCTTAGAGCCCCTAGCCAAGCTTGTGGCCATTGCCTGGGTTTCCTGCTCCATGCAGGGGTTGGTGTATGAAGGGGCAGTGTGGCCCTGACTGGGTGCCTGGAGTTTTCCCCAGCCCCACCACCTCTGACCCTCTCCTCTCCCCATAGCAGGCAGCAAGCCAGTCTCCAGATCTAAGGAAGACAGGACAGCTTTGGACCCTGGGGAGGGGCCAGGGGATGGAGGGTCTGATGCCTGAAGTGTTTGGGGATAGGTATACTTGTTCCTCTTCAAAGTCTCCAGACTTAGGGACCCCCTAGGGAGCCCATCTTTTGGGTTGGGGGCCCTGCCCTGCCTTGCAGGCATTCATCCCCTTGGAGGTCTTATACCTGTTGAGGTAACCTGGGTTGACCTGCTGGCTCAGGTGTCTCTCTCTCTCTCTGAGAGGAAGGAAAAGATAAGCAAGGTTGGGGGCGAGAGGCACCTTCACATCTAAATTCCTACCCTGGAAAAGCTGGTCCCAGCCATTAGCTGGGGCTGGCTCACCACCCCCTACACACAGCACACACCCCCATCCCTCCCCCTCTCCTCCCCTCCCTTTCCTCCAGGTCCCCCCAGCCCTGTACCCCTCAACCCCCGCCATCTCCCACTCTCTCTCTCTCTCTCTCTCTCTCTCTCTCTCTCTCTCTCTCTCTCTCTCTCTCTCTCTCTCTCTCGCCTGTCTTCATGTCGTGGATTGATGAACGCGAATCGCGTGTAAGCGCCGCCACCGCCGGGAGTCTGAGGAATTCGCCTGGGCTGTTAAAGGAAAGAGCTAAGTGAGAGAGCGCGAGCTCTACCTACCGACAGTGAGGAGCGCCGCCGCCGCCCGCCGCCGCCCGCGCCTCAGCCCCGGGAGCTCTGCTGAGCCGGCCGAGCTCAGCACCGAGGCGCCCCCCAACCTGCCCAGGCCCCAGCCCACCAGCCCAGCCCAGTCCCGGGGAGCCAGCCGGCCTGGGGTTCGGTCCCGGGGGGAGGGGAGTTTCGGGGGTACCGGGCGGGGGAGTCGTGAGCCAGAGGGGAGGGGGCCGCGGGTTTTCATGTACCCAGCATGAGCTCCTACTTCGTCAACCCCCTGTTCTCCAAATACAAAGGCGGCGAGTCCCTGGAACCGGCCTATTACGACTGCCGGTTCCCTCAGAGCGTGGGCAGGAGCCATGCGCTGGTGTACGGGCCCGGCGGCTCGGCGCCCGGCTTCCAGCACGCTTCGCACCACGTCCAAGACTTCTTCCACCACGGCACCTCCGGCATCTCCAACTCAGGCTACCAGCAGAACCCGTGCTCGCTTAGCTGCCACGGAGACGCCTCCAAATTCTATGGCTACGAGGCGCTCCCCAGACAGTCCCTTTATGGGGCTCAGCAAGAGGCGAGCGTGGTGCAATATCCCGACTGTAAATCCTCCGCCAACACTAACAGTAGCGAAGGACAAGGCCACTTAAATCAAAACTCGTCTCCCAGCCTCATGTTTCCATGGATGAGACCCCACGGTGAGAAGCCTTTTCTCTTTCCCCCTTGGTCTCCCGCGCTCCGGGGTCTTTCCCCCCCTCCCTCGCCTCCTTTTTGTCTGCCCTCGCTTTTTCTCCCGGCTTTGGGGTCTCTCCCGCCCCACCCCCCGTGCCTGGGTGGGTTTCTCGAGGTTGGGAAGGCTCCGCTGGGGCGGGGCGGGGAGGGGGTGCCTAGAACATTTAGGGAATTGGGGTGAAGGTGGGGGAAAGCTGCTGTGTGGCTGCAAAGGGTTAAAGATCATTTTCTCCATCTCTGTCTGTCTGTCTCTCTCTGACTCTCCCACTCCCCATCTCTAAAGTCAAAGTTGGGGAGGTGGCTGGGAATGGTATCCTGAGTACCCTGAGGTTGTCAGCCTTTGGAACAAACCAGTTTCTGCAGAGGCAGGGAGCCTGGGGTCCAGGACAGTGGCCAGGCTGTCTTGAGGCGAGGGGAGACCCCTGTTTCTCTGCGCTAGCCAGAGAGTGGTGAGACTCTAAGGGCAGGCTCCCTGGCTTTCTAGGGCACCCACAGCCTCCTCTCAGAGAACCAGCCTGAGGGCCACTACCCCAACTTTTCTGTACTTCCCCCAGTTGGGAGAAGACAGGGGAGCCTGAGAGGAGGGGGAAAAGAGTGCTCAAAAGGAGAGGGGCCATGCAGATTAGGGGTCTCTGAGGTCCAGAAGACCCTAGCCAGCTCCCCCAATGGAGGACTTGTGGGGTCTCCCTGAGACCTGCAGAGTAGGTCAGGTCATGATCCCCTCCAAGGGTGGCCCCTCATGGCCCAATTTCGAAGTACAGGGGGAAGCGATAAAGCGACAAGTTCCGGCAGGGATGGCCCATGATTTATTTGCTGGTCTCCAGTTAGCAATCAGGCGGAGCGGTGGTACATTCCAGCAGATCAATTATTTTTCTTATTGGAAAAGCATTAGGCAGAGAGACGCAAGGAAGGGGCAGTGGGCAGAGCCCCTCTTCTTTGCCCCCAGCTTTTTTTCCTTTCTTTTGGAGACAGACTCTGTCCCCAGCCTTGCTCACTAAATGCCAAGCTGCACTTGTAAACAAAGCTGCAAAGGCCAGTTCCTAGGATTACAGGCCTGGTTGCGGGGCGGCGGGGGGGGGGGGTTCTACAGGGCTCCCCCAGCCCCTGAAGGGCCCCAGTTTCCAAATAGACCCCAGCCTCCACCCCCACTCCATCTCTCAAGGTGAAGCCAAACCAAAATAGTCCCCCAACTTTCCTGCCCCTGTCTGCCTTCAGCTCTTGCCTTTTCCATAGAAGGGAGGGGAACTGAGGAGATCAGAGAGGGGACTTTAGAGGAGGAAGAGTGGCAAGGGAAAACCAGCCCCCACCCAAACATAACCAGACTGGGGTTTTCTTCTGTCCAGCTCCGGGGAGGCGCAGTGGACGGCAAACTTACAGCCGGTATCAGACCTTGGAACTAGAAAAGGAGTTTCTCTTTAATCCTTATTTGACACGAAAGCGTCGGATTGAAGTCTCTCATGCCCTGGGACTGACCGAGAGACAAGTGAAGATCTGGTTCCAGAACCGAAGAATGAAGTGGAAAAAGGAGAACAACAAGGATAAACTGCCCGGAGCGCGAGATGAGGAGAAGGTGGAAGAAGAAGGAAATGAGGAAGAGGAGAAAGAAGAGGAGGAAAAGGAAGAAAACAAGGACTAAGCAAAAAAGAGAGCCCCCCCCTTTTAGCGACTCCCTTGAAGTTTCGTTTTATGGTAGCAGATAAATTGAGAAGTTTACGACTGTCATTTGCTTTTATAGAGAATAGAATGACACTCACAACTCTAACTACCTGTCAGATACTTGCAGCTCTGGTTTTATTACCTTTGGACTTCCCCCGCTCTTTATTTGTTTGAGGGCTGGAGGGGGAGACCGAGACACAGCGAAAAGTTCGGACTCTCCGTCTCATTCCTTGCCCCAACACACGCTTGTCCCTGCCCCCACCCTTCTGTGTTCCTCCTGGATTTTAAGGTCTGAGACTGGCCTCCGTGCTCCTCGGTCTGTCTCTTGCCACACTCCCACCTCCCTACTTCTCTGGTATTTATTTTAGAGGGGAGCCCCCTCGAAATGCAGAAGAGGACTTGTGGTTTTGTTGTTATGCTGAGACTAGTGGACTAGATGTACTTTTGTTTTAAAAGGAAAGGACAGAAAAAAATGAAGAAAGGAAAGGAAGGGAAGGAAGACAAATTTAAAGAAATAAGGGGAAAAAAGCAAGGAATGTCTCCTCCTCTCCTCCTCCCCCACCCCGGGGCTCCCTGCTTAGAAAATCCCCCTTGACTTTCTCTAGGAACCTGATGGAAACCTGAAGGAGATGTGGGTCTCTCCCCTCCCCCACCTCCATAAGGGTAGATAGGAGCCTGCAGACGCCTCTAAAATCCTACCTAGCCAACCCATGGTCACTCGGGCCCATGCCTTCCTCCCCTTCGCTATTTGATTTCTGTTCTGTTTGGCCCGGGATCCTCTGAGCTGCATCAGTGTTCGTGCTCAGAAATTACCATAATCATGAAAATAATAATAATACTGATAATAAATCTTTAACATACTACCTAAAGGGAACCTGCAATAATCTTGAAAAAGAAAAAGAGAAAAAAATGTAAAATCCTGCTATAGGAGAAAAAAAGCGAAAAAAATTAAAAATCAAAAAAAGAAAAAAGGAAACCTCCAGCGTATTTTATCACTACCTATAGAGAGAAATCCTGCTTTGAGAGTATTCGTAATGCGGTTTTGTTGTCGTTTGTTGCTGCTTATTTCACTAAGAAAACCCAACAACTGAGACTGCCTAGCCCGCCGGTCCTGTGCGCTTTTATTGTGCTTCTAACCCCAGTAGAGTAGAACTAAATTGCACTGAATGTATAGTTAACTCTGTCTTGAATTCTCTGTTTATGCAACGTGCTCGAAAGAAAAAAAATGTTAAAAATATATCTATAATAATAATTTTTGGTCATTTGTCTTTATGTCCATCTATGAATGTAGATTTTGTGTCCCTACAGCCCTGTTCCTGGTCCAAGTACTTTGTATTGTATACGTGAGTCATAATAAAAAAAAAGAAGAAGAAAAATAATTGAAGCTGGAATGATTTGCTTTTCTCCACAGCTCTTCCCCATTCTCTACCCTCTCCCTTCTTATCCCCTTGTCCAACTCTCTGGAAAATGTCTGCTCCACTGGTCTGGCTTTGGGGTGGAGAAACTCACATGGAGATAAGCCTGGGAGTTGAGAAAGCAGGCTGGCCTGGGAAGGCAGGTGAAGGAGTTGAGGGGTTGAGAGGAGGAAGAAGAGGAACAGTCCATTGGTTAAGAGAGGAAGGAGTGTATAGGTATGCCCTTGGGGGAATCTTGGCTCCAAACAAAGTTGGTTTCTAGATGCCAGGATCCCAATGGGAAGAAAGATTTCCTCACTCATCCACCCTTTTCCTCCTCAGCCCTGGGCTGGGCCCAGACAAAGAATCTGCCCTGTGTCCCCCCGCCCCCACCTTCCTCCCGGAAACTGTGACTTTTTCTTCCAGGGGGATCTGAGGATGAGATAGTGGGGTTCCTTCTGATCTCCACATGCCCCTTGTGGCTAAACCTTGGCCCCCAGCACTCAGCATCCAGCACTAGAATAATGAACTGGGTGGGGACGTGTGAGGCTTGAGGCAGCTGGCTGGCCTGTCTGCAGGGCTTGCCTGAAGATGCCTAAGGATGGCGGATGCTAAAAATGAAGGATGAGGAAGCTTAAGCCTGAAGGAAAGGAGAAGGGAAGGGAAAGTAAGTGAGCTCATAGGTGGCCAGCCTGAGCCCACATCCTGAAATTCAAATTCAATCCTCTGCACAGGAGGATTGTCATCACTGTCACTCAGCCCGCTTGCATCCACTCCAACTTGTGTTCAGGCTGTTTAAAGTCTGCTCCCCACTTCACCTTGGCAATTGGGCAGCTTACCCAGCCCCCACAGTGTGGGCCGTGGGCCCAGGGAATGGGCCTACTGAGTGGACAGCCTGCCACCCCAGCCAAGGAGGGTTGAGAGGATTGTATTGGCATCTTCATTCCCCAAAATGAAGAATTCTTCAGTTCAAGGCTCAGGGACCCAGGGGTAAAGAGGTCTCTCACTACTCTCTGGAGAGTCCTGGACTAAAAAATCCATTTATGCCAATAAGATTCTGGTCAAATAATCCCAAATTCCAGAGATACAAGTCTTCTGACTCAGTCAGGAGAAGGGAAAGGGGAGGGGAAGGATCTTCTGGTCTTAAAAACCAGACCCCCAAAGGCTGAAATATTTTTGAGGCCAGATTTTCTTTTTTCTTTCTTTCTTTTTTCTTTCTTTCTTTTTTCTTCTCTCTCTCTTTCTCTCTCTCTCTTCCTCCCTACTCCTCATCTATCTATCTCCTGGTCATTGATTTCCCCAGACGTAGGCCCAGGCCAAATCTTGTTTTGTGTAATTTCACCTGTGTCCCAGTCACTCACTGGCCCCCCACGCAAAACGGGCCTGAAAATCGGGCCTGAGTACAGAATTGAGTCGGGCTTCCTAGGGATCTCCTGCAGCCCGAGAAAGGCTGCCGATTGGAAGTGCAGGCAGCTGGGACAGCTTTGAGCAGAAGCTCCAGGAAATCTACCCGAAACTGGGGTCCCTGCTGTGAGCAGGGGTACCAGCCAGGTAACCCTGTTCTCAGTGGGAGACACCGGCTACCCTCCAGGGAGGCCAGAAAAGAGAGCATTTCGCTCTGACCTCGGGCCTTCCCACAGGCATGTCCTCCATACTCCAAGGGACGGCCGAGGTCGCCGAGGTCCGTTTCATTTTTAAACGTGGAATTATGATTGCTATTAATAAAAATATCTAGCCCAGTAGCCTAGCGGGATGAACCCGAAATAAATGGCTCCGAAGGGCCTCACCGCCTTTTCCCCACACCAAATGTCCCATTCATCCCTGGTCCTGCTCAGCAACGTCCGTGGCCCCAAGCCCGGCGCGTCGGAGGGCGGGGTGCGTCTGGCGCCCAGCTTTACTCGAGATGCCAGGCATGGGGAGGGCTAAACCGAGGGAGTCCCAGCCACCCCTTCGTGCAGTGCCCGCTCCCCCACCCCTTCTGCCCACCGCCTCTGTTTTCTCGTTTGGAAAGAAAAGGAGGTAAAAACTCGTTTTATGGGGGAACGTAATTGCGAGCGGGATGCGCTGCTTTAGAATCGCGTCCTCCCAAATGCTCCCGCCGTCCCATTACCGGAATGGGGACCA
This sequence comes from Aotus nancymaae, assembly GCF_030222135.1. Classification (NCBI taxonomy): domain Eukaryota; kingdom Metazoa; phylum Chordata; class Mammalia; order Primates; family Aotidae; genus Aotus; species Aotus nancymaae. The sequence goes on from NW_026988428.1 coordinate 37,792,850, forward strand.
TTCGGCTGCTGCAGATAGGACTTTCTCTCCCATTCTTTACTTTTTTATTAGCCAATCAAAGTGGCTTCCGAAAGCTATTTGTGATTTGTGAAAAATAGTATCTTTCAAAATGCTGAGTTGAAGCATCTCGCTCATTGCGCCTAGAATTTATTATTCTAATCTCAACCGTAGAGATGGAATAATGCGGCTATTAAGTTGGGGGGCAAATTCGTTTCTCTGGATTAATTTTTTTTCCCTCTCCACTCCCTCATTGCATAAGCCTAGGAAGGTACCGACCTGCACGAGATCTGGGGTGGGGGGTAGGTGAGAGAGGTGATGAGCGTCCTGAAGGGCTCCTTGGGGGACTCTGGGATAGGGGAGTGTGTTTGGTCTCCCCAATCTTATCTTCCCCAGATGAGATGCCCCAGTGACTGCCTGCTGGCTGGGAAAGTTACCCCTCCCCAATTAAAAAGAACAGGATAGGTTGTGCCACAGTCTAGAAGTAAAATTTCCGGTGAGCTGCCCGCAGCGCCGTCCCATTCTCCCTGCTGCCCATTGTGAAAAGCTGGGCCAGCGCTTCCTCGTCGTAATTTTTAACTACCTGTTATAAAATTTATGGGTGGGTTTGTAAAAGAAACGAGGTCCCTGCATCTGGCCTAGGGAACTGCTTTGCTTACTGCGGAGGAAGTTTGGAGAAGGCATGAGGTATCCCCGCTTGGTCAGGGTTGAGGCACCCAGTTATTGAGATTCCCATGCCAGCTTGATTCGGGACCAAGTGGAGAGCTGCCGGCCTTCAAATCTCTGGCCCGCGGGGAGAGTGACCTGGCTGCAACCCCCTCCCCCTGCAAATAGTCTCTATAGGGGAATTTACTCTGGACTCACCTTCAAAATTAGGGGTCTGGAAAAACAGGCTGCTAGAAATTTTAGCACAAAAGGTGGAATTCGGGGCAGTAAAATGTTATTTTTTCAGGCCTCAGTAGTACATCCCAGCTGCACAGACATTGAATCAGAAAATTTTTCTGAGAAAGGCAGGTGGGTGTGGGCAACCTGACAGGATCCAAAAGGCTTCCTGCCTTGCACTCCTCCCCCAGAATATGAAGTAGAGACCAAGATCTTGGGCTTTAATTTTATTTTTAATTGTAAAAAGATTTCAAGGAAGCCACTATTTGAACTAGAAAGTGAGAAGACCTGATACTAGGGATGGTCTTGGGGGAAAATGTCATTGTCTCTAAGAAAGGGACCCCGGGGATGAGGGTCGTTTTGAGGGTCCTAGAAGTTGCCCCCAATTCTCACCTCTCCTGCTGCACTGCAGGATTGCTCAGGGAGGGTCTAGTCCCCTAGGTTCTTCAGACCACTCCAGGTCAGGTTTGGCTGGATGGTTGCCAGTGGTCTTCGAGTACTGTTCCTGTCTAGGGTGGAGTGGAGGTTTTCAGGGGTACCCCATAGAGAGGATGTTGCTCTCTTCCTTAAAAAAAAAAAAAAAGTAGGCGTAGGGAAGCACCCCTTTCAATCCCTGCAACTCACCAGCCATCACTGCCCCAAGGCCACAAATCTTTGCAAAGCTTTGAATTCCCCCTGATGCAACCTTAATGCCCCCATTTATTAAAGACAATATTTAAAACTCGGCAAGCCAGGAGAGGCAGCCGACCCTCGGTGCTTGAAGCTTTCTTTCCTCTGGGTGTCCGCCCTCAGCTCTATCCGCGCTCCGGCAGCAGCCCGGCCCTTGGGGAGTAGGCGGTGGGTGGGGGTAGGGGTGGGGTGGGGGTCCGGGGATGCTCCCTCTATGAGAGAATTGGGTAAACATGGCGACCGCGGCGCCCATTTGCACACGCTACACAAATGCATCGCATTCCCGGTTGTTTGCAGAAAATTTACAGCTGAGTAATAAAAGTTTACGATCGACTCACAAGTTGGATTGGCCACAAGAAGTCATGTGGATTCCATCCATGAACGTGAACTTTTTATTGTGGTTTGTCCGTTCCGAGCGCTCCGCAGAACAGTCCTCCCTGTAAGAGCCTAACCATTGCCAGGGAAACCTGCGCTGGGCGCTCCCATCATTAGCAGTATTTTTTTAATTAATCTGATTAATAATTATTTTACCCCCGTTTAATTTTTTTTCCTCCCAGGTGGAGTTGCCGAAGCTGGGGGCAGCTAGGGAGGGTGAGGATGGGAGGGGAGAGACAGAAGTTGAGAGCATCTCCCTCTCTCCCTTCCCGACCCTCTGGCCCCCAAGGGGCAGGAGGAATGCAGGAGCTGGAGTTGAGCTAGGGAGCTGCAGAAGCCTCCGCCCCTCCCCTCTCCCAGGCTTTTCCTCCTGTCCCCTTCTTGCAACTCTCCTTAATTTTATTTGGCTTTTTGATGATTATCATCATTTTTATTTTTGAATTTATATAAAGTATATGTGTGTGTGTGGAGCTAAGACAGGCTCGGCAGCGGCACAGAATGAGGGAAGACGAGAAAGAGTGGGAGAGAGAGGCAGAGAGAGAGGGAGAGAGGGAGAGTGACAGCAGCGCTCGGTAAGTGTTTCCTTATTGGTTCAAATATGTAACTAATGGTCCGTAGCTGGGTGGCGGTTTCAAGATAAGGACAGCAGCGGCTTGTCTTGGTTAGAGAGGAGAGGGGGCTGGCAAGAGGGTGGGCGCGTGGGTAATTATGGGGAGGAAAAGTGTGGGGGGCAGAAATGGGGTTAAACTGAAATACTGGTAGCTGGTACTGGGGCGATTGTGTTGTTCTGATGTCACTGTGTGCCAAAGTTGGGGGTGGGGGGCAAGGGGACAGCACCTGTGGTGCTCAAGCCGGCGGTCGAGGGCGCCAGCTCTCTGATGCCCACTGTGTCAGTACCTGTTTATTATAGATCTTCGGCCTCTTGGCTAATGGAACTGGGTCGGAGGGGAACTGGAAGCTCAGGCTCCAGGCAGGAGAGAGAACCTAGAGGCTGTGCCCATTACCCCCTAAGCAAAGTCAGCCCCCCAACCCCCAAACAAACTTTTCAGCGCCCCCTCCCTGTCTGGCATCCCCCTCCCTCCCAGAGAGCGCGACTGCTAGAGCTCACACATGCGCACTGTGGGCCCAGGGCCGGGCCGCCGAGCAGGAAGCGGGCGCAGCTAGGCGGGCGGCGGGGCCTGTTAATTGGCAATTAGGGGGGAGGCTGGTGGCTGGTGCGCGTCAGTCGAGAGGAGAGCGTCTGCCCACCCTCTGCTCCCGCCCCCACTCGGGCGGATGGAAGGGTGGGAGGTGCCCTGCGTTGGGTGGAGGGTGGAGGGTGGGGGTGGGGGATGCAGTACTCAAAAGCCATCTTGTGCTCGGAGAAAAGAGGCCTATCGGCTTTTCCTTCCCGGGTCCTGCGCCCCTTACCCCCAACCGCGGCCATCCCAATCGGGATGCCCAATGGACCGGGATGCCCACCCGCCACGCCTGGCTGCTCTGGGCTAGGACCTGCCTCGCCTGGGGCGGAGATGGGAATGGGGAAGGCTCTAGGCTGGGCGGGGACAGGCCCAGTCCTCCTGGCAGGGTCTCCTAGGTGCTGGGAGGCAGTGAGGATTCCGGGGACTGCTGGCCCAAGGGGTAGGGGCGTCAGCCTCGGGCGGCGGGAGGGTCCTGGGGACTCGATATCTCTCTAATAATTGGTGCTAATGGCCTGTTGTATAGTCTTAACCCGACGCATATGGTTTCATAACACAGTGGCTTAATTTCTTCCAAATGTACGTGTCCCTGAATGTGTTGCAGTTTGATATATGACCCCGCCCTGCTGCCCGGCCTGGGTCCGAGCCTCCGAGGCGGCCCCTATAAGTGTGAATTTCTGTTTATAAAGGGCGACGCACACACAAACGCCTACATACCCAGGCAGACACACCCGGAGGCGGGGAGGGGGACGCATATTCCAGGCGAGGTCCGAGAGAGTCTGGAGGCCAGACTCACCTTCAGTCTAAGCCAAGACACCCCCCTACCCCCACCCTCTCCCAGAGGCGCGACTGGGATTCTGCGCCAAGCCCCAGTGGGGGAGGGGATCGCTCCACGATTTCCTGTTTAAACCCTGACCCGTCGCCTGGAGCGGGGGGCGGTGGATGGGGAAGAAACCCGTTTTTATCAAATTCTTAAAAATACAGTTTGCATTCAGATCAAACCGCTTGAGCCCGAGCTGACGGTGAATTTTATCTCCCCTCCCCCCACAATCCCCTTCCCTTCCTTTTCTGCCCCCGCAAAATTCCCCTTTCGCAGCCAACATAAAGGCCTCTGAGGTATTCTCCCGGGGGAAGAAATGGCATTTTCTCTCCCCCTCCCCCACCCCCCCAGTAGGACTTGTGTGTCGGCAGAGGCGTCTGACGAGGGGCTAATTTCGCGTTCCTTGTTTACGATCGAGAAAAGCGCTTGGCTCTCCCCAAATGGGCCCAGCCCGTCGCCTGCTCCGGCTGCCGCGCGCTCTCCCGCCGCTCGGGCACGGCCCGGGGGCTGACGCCCCGGGGATCCAGCCTGCGGCAGGCCGGGACCCGGAGTCTGTGGGACCTGAAAAGGGCAAAGGGAGTGCGGAGGGACACTGGAGGGGCCCGGGAGGCCCGAAAATGGGAGCCTTTCTCCTCGCGTAATGTGGGAACCGCCGACCCGGTGAGGCCTCTATTTCTCTCTTTCGCCTGTATTTTGTCCGCCCCCGCCCCTGTGGATGGCCGCTGATGGGGGGAACACAAGTGTCCTTTGTTCGCCCCCGAAAGAACACCTTTTCCAGAGAAGGCCATTCAGGCCAGTGGAGATTCACCTGGAATATTAGAAGGGCCCCCTCCCACCCGAGGGGCGGGCCTGGGCGAGGCTGGGGTATTTCTCCTAATCCTAGAATGACTGCATTGAGGGTGCGGACAGTGAGATTTGGGGGTGCTAGAGTTCGAGGTTTGCCGCTTAACAGCATCATCCTGAGGTGTCTTAATTATATAATATTTTAATTGACTTTTTTGTCCGTTCCTAGCTAGAGTCCTGCAGTCCCCCCCACCTTATCCTGTGCCCTTCACCCCTAGACCCATCCTCACAAGACAGAGGCAAGCAGAGAAAGCATGGCAGCAGTGACTGGCCCTCCGTTTTCATTTTCCACTCCGGTCAGGGGGTAAACTAGACCACAGTGGACTCCAACACCAACTCTCTGCTTCCCAGTTACTTTCGATTTTCTTTCCCTTCTCCTTCTTTCTCTCCCTCTCTGGCATTCAAACAGAAGCACGAGAGGAGCCACCAGTGGCAACCCTCAGTTTCCTTGCAGGCCACATTCCCTGCTGATGCGGTCCTTACTGCAGGAGAGCCCTTCTGTGATTATCTAATAATAGCCAGAGTGGCTGAGAATAGAATCTGGCTCAAGGACTCCACACACCCGTGGCAGAGACACTGAATCTGTGGGTCAGAGCCTGGCAACATTCCTTGGAGCCTCCCCCTCTGAGCCCACTCTTTGGGTACCCTTAGGCCTGCCTGCCCCCCTTACAGGGGGCTTTGTCAGCCCTGCCATCCGCTGTATTTCATGTGCCAATTCCTAAGGAGAAATGCACAGAGCAAACCCTTTCTCTCCCTGGTCATACAGTTTTGATTCCGACAGAGAAGTCGACCTTGTTTGGAGAAGGCGACCTTGTTGGGTTGGCTGTTGTGTTCTGAAACTAGGCTTGGGAGTGTTATTATTTATTATATACAGGCTCAAATGTACAGACTCAGGCTTATGCATGAATATATACAGACTCATATTTCCTTGGTGGTTAATTGTATGTTACCATGCCTATATTCGCTCAAACACCGTTTTATGTGCATGCAAAATTTTGTTAGCTCTCACTAGAGGAGAGGGGGCTCATGGAGGCACCGGACCAAGCAGGCCCTCTGTGCATGCTCTGCTGGAAATATGTGTGCACTGGAATCGGAGTATGCGGGTTCCAGTAACCAATGGATGCCATAAAGGCTTTCTCAGACCTCATTGCTTCCGTTGCTCGAGCAGCTGGACTAGGGAAATACTAAATCCCTTCTGCTTTCTCTCCACACCTCCTGGCAAACTCTCCCAACTTAGAAAGTATTTTACAAGGGGGAACCCAGTTGTCTTGAAATTGAGTTCTGTGGGACTCTTCACGGCGTGGTGGGCCTGCGAATAGTTCTGAGTCGTCAGGGCCCTGGTGCTGGAAGCCTCACTGGGGCGATGAAGGGATCAGCGTGGTTAACAAGGTGGCCTCTGGACCTTAATAAGGTGGCTGCTGGCCAGGGTGCTTGGAGAAGCTGGTGGAAAAGGCAAGCCAGAAAGGGTAGGGGTGCAGTGAATATCTGTTTCTCCCGCTGCTTGCCCGGGCCAGCTGCTCACCCTGCCCCAGCCGTATTTGCCTGCATCTGTGGCAGCAGATCGGGAGTTCTCTAAGGTCCCCCAAATACCCAGATCTGGTTACTGGCTGAACTGTGTTTTAATCCTCGCTGCTATCTGAGCCAGGGCAAGACCTGGTCAGGGAGAAGGCTAGTTCAGGTAGCACAGGAGAGGATGCTAGGCCTGTGGGCCTGGATCACTGAGTATGGGCGACCGAGGCTGAGAATTAATGGGCCTCCTTTGCCAGCCTTTCTCCCTTCCAGAGGCATAAAAAGACAGAGCAGAGGGGAAATATCAATGTCGGTGGAAAACCCCATGAAAGAAAACAGGGACCAGAGTGGGGCTGGAGGGGTTTTCCGCCACTCTCTAGGTGATCGGGTTTCTCCCAAGACTCTTGTCCAGACAGGCTGCACCAAGAGGTGTGCAGCTTTCTTCCACCTTCCTTCCACCCTTCACGGAGGGCAGCCTCAGGCTTTCTGGGCCTTGGTCACCCCAGGCGCTGCGGTGACATTACCCAGGACTGTGCCCCTTGCCCAGCCCACGGCCTCTGCCACGGCACTGCGGCCGCTCCTGTTTATTGTGTCTGTGAGTTGTTTACTTGTTTTGTCTGCTGCCACCCTGCGTCAGAAACCCGCCAAACCAGCAAACTCGCCCAGGAGAACAAAGTGCAGCGCAATCCCCGAACTCCCTCCCCTTTCCAGCAACCCCCTCCTGCCCTCACAAGCTCCTGCATTCTCTGTTTCTGAGGGGAGGAAGCAGAAATCGTCTTAAACCAGGGCAGCTGTTTCTAGGGTCAGGGGAATTATGGGGACACCATAAACCTCCGGGTGTCCCTGTGGTGGAGAGACTTCCCAGCAGCCCTCCCCTTGCCTAGGCTTTTCTTCCTTCCCCTGGTAACCACTTGGTTAAGGGGGCCACACTCACTGAGAAAATTGAGCCCACCCCCCTCAACCCAGTCTCCCACTACCCCACTCCTTTCTGCAGGAGTTTCCCTGAGACACAAGTTGTTGGATTTAAATCAGGGTAATGCTGATGGATTCATAAAGCCAGATATAGCATGTCATTCTCCTCCCACACTCCCCTCTCCTCAGCCCCCCAAACTTGCAGTGAATTTAAGCAAATCCTACAAAATGAAATTGCCCCTTTGCTAAAGATCCTGTATGTCTCCAATCCCGCCCCCTGCCAGGTGTAGAGTCGGATAGGCAGCTGTTTGCCTTTAAATTTGCTCCTGGCTATCAAATTTAAAAGAGTATCATTGAAGTAAGTAATATTCTCATTTCTGAAATTAATTTTCCCCTCCCAGTCTCTCTCTCTCTTTTTGCCAGCACAGATTAAATGGTTCTTTCAGATCTGCAAACAATAAAGGATAAAATTATTTATAGGGAAATGAGGATGCTGTTTTATTGTTGGCTTATTGTTCCAGAACATAACAACATTTTATTTTCAAGCAGGAGAAGTTAGACCATGGAGAGAAAAGGGGGGTGGGGGAAGGAACAAAAATGTGAAGGGAGGGCAGGAACCCACACACAAAACTCCTGCCATGTATAACTGGTAGGACATTTACAATTTCTGTATGACAACTCACTGTGACGTCATAAATACCGAGTTCGTAAATTTTATAATTCTCATGAACTTCCCAAATGGGTCCAAGCAATATGCTTCATGTGGAGGGGTATAAAAGAAGCCAGAAGGCTGGAGGTCCTTTGACCCAGCACAGAGCCCCACACACCCTATTGCAGCTTCTTCCTCATGTGACATCCTCTTGAGGCCCTATTCAGGGGACTGAAAATATTCTGGATATTCTGGATTTTAATCTTTCTCCTAGGCCAAACAGTGTCACTTGCTTTGCCCCCCTCAAGTGTCCTTAGGCATCTAAGCTCTCTCCCCATTCCCAGCTCACAGAGAGCTGTGTCCCCAGGTTCTCCCTAAGCCCCCTCCTCAGCTGATACTCAGCTGCTTGGAATAGAGGTGGGAGGCTTGGGTGCCAGCTCCCAAAAAGCCAGAAATGATTTTTTCCAGATGGAGCCGGAAGGGGGCTCAGGGCTGAGCGTGTTGGGGTAGAGATGTTTGGGACCTATTTTACGTTTTAACCTCAAGTCAGAGAAGTGAATTGAGAAGCCAAACAAATGCCGATGTGAGAGTTTGTGTCTGCTGATGGTACAGCAATAAGTGAAGTGCTGGTAAGGAAAGGTCAGGCAGAAATCTGGAAAGAAAGAGGACGGAGAGGAAATGTGACATCAGTTAGCAGAGCCCCTCCGTATATACCTTTCTTCTCTGTTTAATTGCAATAAAGCAAGAGCAGCACGGGTAGGCTCTCAGCCTCTCCTTAGCTCAAAAGAGGAGTCACCAGTGCAGGCCTCCTAGGTGTTTGGGGGCAGTTCTCCACAGCTTGACATGCCCCATCTGGCCTCTTCCTCCTTTTCCCCTCTCTGCTGACCCCCAGCTCCCTTCAACTGGCCAGCCTGGGCCCTGTCCCCAAAATATTAGCACCCCCAAATGGGATCCATTTTCGTGTTAGGTGTGTCAAATTTCACTTTTCTCCATGCCTAAACTTTGAAAGGAGGAGTGTTCCTTTTAGGAATGTGGTGTGTGTGGGGGGCGGGGGCAGGTATGTGCTCAGACAGCTTCCCCCATCATATCTATGGGAAACTGGAAGCCCCTTAGGTGAGCCATGCTTTGGTGTTTCCAAGCAGCATTCCCTGCATTCAGGGTCTCTGGCAGACCAGGAGGCTCTCTTTGCGATCTGATCCTTTGACTAGGAGTTCCATGGAGATCAAAGGAGCTTATTTACACACAAAACACCAGGCATTTGGAGTAGAATTTATTATTTTTTTTAATTTCTAAATTAAAAATTCTAATCCTAGACCAGTCGGGTCAACTGAGCAGTCGCTCTAGAACAGCAAAGCCTTAACCAAATAGTGTGATTGTGAGGGGAGCTGAGTAATTATTGAAACTCGGCTTTCTCCGTAAGAGGGATTTTAGCCCTCGCCCAGTGGCACAAAAGGGGCCAGCGGGGCAACCGCTCTTCTCTCGCTCGGGAAGGTGAGAATTGGGGGTGGTGGGGGCAGGGTCGGGCAGCTGCGGTCGCGTCCAGGCAGCTGAGCACCCAGGCCAAGCGCTGAGGCCGAGGACTGAGTCCTGCGGCTCCAGTGCGTGGGTCCCTGAGCAGCCTCCGGAGGCACGGAGCTGTAGTTGCGGCGCGTCAGCCAGGAATGGAGTATGTGTATCTGTGTGCGAGGCTGGGTGAGTCACAAACATCCGCGCAGAGTTGAGGGATCTGGGGAGAGAGAGGAGACCCAGAGGACACAACTAAGGAGGACCTCTGGAAAATATTGTCCCCAAATAAAAATTCCAGATCTCATCCCACTCACTTCAAATATCCCTCCCCAAGACATTAATATATTTCCCAGAGCTGAGTGGAAAGCAAAAGCCAGCAAGGTGAGGCCTGCCCACGAACCTCTCCAGGCTGGGTCCAGTCCCACCCACCCTTTCCCCAGTTCAGAGCTCACAGGCCCCCCAGCCTTTCCCTGGCCTAAAGTGAGGCTGAAATGGGAGCTTTCAACTTGCTCAGGGAAATCCCCAAGTGCCCAGGCTGCAATGCCACCCTTATCCTTGGGGACTCCAGGCCAGTGACTCTACCCCACTCAGGTCCAAGGCGCAGGCAGTAAATTTCTCTCCTATAATTAGCGCTATCAAAAGCATGTGTTTTGCATTGGGGAGGACTGGAGAAGCAAGTGGCAACTTTCCCCTTATATTCTTTTTCTGTGTTTTTAAAATTCTGTTTTTGAATCCACTAATTAAAGCTCCTCCGAAAGTGAAAATCTGTTGACACCAAGCCCCTTCCGAATGCCTGATTCGGGAGGCCAAGGGGCTAGAGCAGGAGCAAGGAGATCTGCCAGCCTGATGGGATTGGGGGGTAGTGTTTTCTGATTTCTCTAGGCTCGTTTTATAGAAACAAAGAACAAATTCTCCCCCCTCCTTCCCAAGACTTGTGCATATTTACAGAGCACAACTGCAGTTTTAATAAAACATCTGTTCTTGCTTCTGCTGATGAGTTTCCATAATTGTTTTCAGACAAATTTAACAGGAAAATATAAATATATTTAGAAAAATCTAAGTCCCAGCTTTCTCCCTATAGACAGCCCTTCTTTTGCCAAAAAAATAAAATTAGCATGAAATGGGAAAAGGAAAATATAATCCAATGTAGGGAAGATCGGGTTCATCTGACCTGCTCTCCCCCCTTGGAGCGAATCCTTTCAGCAAATTTCAGCTGCATAATTAAAGGTCTAACTGAAAGAAGAGGGCTTCTTTCCTCAGGAACGAAAGGTAACGTGGGGGGAGTGTGCTGAAAATTAATTTTGCCAAAAGTCTTTAAGCAGTGGAAGAATTTATTTGTATTTGTTTCCCCTTCTCTCCCCCTTCCAGCATTTCTGCCTTTTTCACCCAGCAGCTGGTTTCTGTTCATTATAAATCGGCGAGACCTTTCAGTCTCTGCCCTCTGTTTAGGGACGTCATAAAACACTTAACTTTCCGGGACTGAGGCTCACATTCTGCCTCTCAGGTCGCCAGCCCCCCTGAGCCCACTGCCTTTAGGCCCCAATAGAGAATCTCCCCAACTTTGGGGCCCCTTTTCTCTCTAGACATGGTAGAGGAGGGGCTCAAGGAAACCTAGGCATCCTCGCTCGGGGGCTGTAGTCCATACTGCCCCAGAAGCCCCTTCTTCCTTCCAAGGTCCTTCCCTCCCCCACCTAGCCATAAAAGAGATTTTTAAATACATAGAAAATCAACACTCATTGAAAGCGAAACTTCATTAAGACATCCTATCTTCCATCATTCAATTTGTTGTACATTGCAACAATTTAATATCTTGAAGGAAATATCACTGACATGATTTATCCCTCTAGCAATCTCTCTCTCTCTCTCTCTATCTCTCTCTCTCTCTGAAATGGGGGGCAAGGATTTACTCTCTCTTCCCACCTCTTCTACTTGTTACACCACTACCCTCAGGGCAGAAAGGAGGCTGGGAACTCTGAGAGAGGCTACTTGTGTCCAAGGGTGCACTGACTTGTTCCCTAGCTCATCCCCCAGAGTACTCCCGCTGCTGTCTCTCCCCCACCTCTTGCCCTCCAGGGGGCCTGAAGCCTCAGCCAGCTGTTGGAAACCTCTGCTCAGGCATGCCATGAATTTGAGGACAGCTGGATTCTAGGGCAAAAAGCAACTCACATTGGTGTCTATGTTTGTGTACCTGCCAAGTCACCCCAAAATGAGATAACTCATCTCAAAAATTTTTTCTTCATTTAAAAATCCTCTACCCTTTCCCCTTCATTTCCTTGGGGAGAAGAAAGTGTGGTCTTCGAAGAGGAACCTTTATAATTATTGGAGGATTGGGGCTGTATTTCTAAAAACCAACACAAATTGTCTGGCAGGAAGACTCTTCAACCCCCTAACGAGGCTCATGTATTAACTAACATGTTGTCTCCACCAGCTCCTGCACACTGTCTGCTTTTGGGTTCGAAACTTTATTTTTCCCCCCTAGTGACACTCCAGGGAAACCTTAACGTTACAGAAGATGAATAAACGAGTTTTTTCCCAGCGTAGTCCCGTTTATGGCTTTATTGCTACCCATTGATTACTCCGCTTTGTTACACAGAAGGAAAAGATCATAAAATCCGGCGACATCCGGGTTCTTGTTATGGCCAGTTTCCCCCCCCACCCAAAAATGGTGGGGGGAAATATGAGCTTTCACTGTTCCCTGCGCACTCCCCATCACCCCTCTTTGTCAACTCAAAGCATTTTCAGCCTATATCACGATATCAAATTAAGTTTGGACTAATCAGGAGAAAACCCCCATCTGCACACTCCGCTGTTTCAGTTAGCTACTGCGGCTCCCTCACAAGCCTCGGATTTAGCTGCCTTTTCGTAACAGTCGCTTCCTTTTTTCGCCCCCCCCCACCAAGGTGGGAAAAAAATGGGGATTGAGGCTGTTGGGAGGCCCATCCCCACTAGGGGTAACTGGCACTTGGGCTAGCTAGAGCTCCCTAGAACCCCTTTCTGAAGTCTCCAAGCCACATAGCTCAGGTCCAGGGGCGCCTCCACTGGCGGTGCCCTGAGTCTGGAGGGGGCAGGGGGCTTCTGACCCTTGGCAGGGGCTTGAGCCTGCAGGAAGCTAACTGTCCATCAGAGCCCCAGCAGCCTTCTCTTTCTGGCTGGATCCTATGTGAATTAACCCACCGGCCCTCACTGGCTCCAAATCATAAATTCTCACCAACATAAACAGGAGTTGATGTCTCTAGAAAGATTCTCAGAGTTTTCGTTCTTCTTCCTTTCTCTCTCTCTCTTTCTCTCTGTCTCTCTCCATTCCGGTTCCACCTCCCTACATTTTGCTTCTTTTTCTCCTTTTTTCTATTGGATTTTTATACATTTTCCCTTTTAGGTAAAAATGCTGGAAGAGTTTTCCCAAAAGAGGGGTGCTGAGGAGGAGGCAGAAGGGGGCCAGAAGGCAGGGGAGAGCAGATGCATGGCCCCTTTGCCCACTTAATCTCTGCCACTGTACCCTGAAGTCTTGCCCCTTTAGACCTAGCGGTTCCCCACATCCCTCCTGCATTCAAGACTCTCAGCCACACTCTACTTACTCAGGGGAACAGGTTTAAGGAAATTTCTTTCTACTTTTGATTTTTTAAAATTATTAGAGAAAAAAATACTAGTTTAGTGATGGGACTCACTCCATGAAGCATCAAACCACGATTTCCTGCAGGATTTCTGGGGACCTCCTACTGAGCTGGGAGGGAGTTCCTCCCATGGAGAAATCAGGATGTAATTTTAGAAGGGGGCAGATATAAAAGATGAAACCAGATTGAAAATACAGGGATTTCTCTAGCCCTGGCTCTGGCCACAACACAGCAAAGTTAGCTGGGGCTGAGAGCTTTCCCGGGAGCACAGCTCTCCTTCCCTGAGTCCCAAGGCCCTGCTCAGGGACATGCACCCCTCCTTCACCACCAAACCAGTTCATATATATATATATATGTATATATATATATAAAAGAAATCCAAGTCTTACTTTCAAAGCACACACTTAGTCTCAACTAGGGAATCAACAGAAGCAGAAGCGATTTTTTTCCCCCTTCTTGACATCTGGCTTGCGATTGGCTGGGAGGGGGTCAGCTGACTTTGTCATTTTGTCTGTCCTGGATTGGAGCCGTCCCTATAACCATCTAGTTCCGAGTACAAACTGGAGACAGAAATAAATATTAAAGAAATCATAGCCCGACCAGGTAAAGGCAAAGGGATGAATTCCTACTTCACTAACCCTTCCTTATCCTGCCACCTCGCCGGGGGCCAGGACGTCCTCCCCAACGTCGCCCTCAATTCCACCGCCTATGATCCAGTGAGGCATTTCTCGACCTATGGAGCGGCCGTTGCCCAGAACCGGATCTACTCGACTCCCTTTTATTCGCCACAGGAGAATGTCGTGTTCAGTTCCAGCCGGGGGCCGTATGACTATGGATCTAATTCCTTTTACCAGGAGAAAGACATGCTCTCAAACTGCAGACAAAACACCTTAGGACATAACACACAGACCTCAATCGCTCAGGATTTTAGTTCTGAGCAGGGCAGGACTGCGCCCCAGGACCAGAAAGCCAGTATCCAGATTTACCCCTGGATGCAGCGAATGAATTCGCACAGTGGTGAGTTTTACAGCTCCGAGATATAAATTAAATAAACTGAACTGGCTTTATGACCGGCTTCCCTAGAAGAACGGGCGGAGAGAGTTTTTTATGGCCCCATAAAAACAATCACGCTCGTCTCCTCGCCGAGACAGGGCCCCCTCTTCTGCCCTCTCAGCTAGCCTCCCGCTCGCTTGCAGGGGCCTGGCCCCCTTGGCCCCTGACGGATTGGAGGGCTCCCAGGCGAGCTGAGGGGGCAGGAACAGGGCAGGGGATAAGGGAGGGAGCAGAAGATGGGGGAGCCCCCCAAAGTGGAGTCAGGCTGAGGAGAAGGGAGGGGGAGAGGAGAGGCAGAAAAGTGGGGAGAAGTTTCCAAGGCGCTAGGATGCTTGGGGAGATGGGAGAGCCCAGTCCTTGAGAAAGGGGGCCCTCATCCCCATTATTTGGGATTTTTCAAAAATCAGCTTTTAGACTTGCAGCTTTCTGTTTGCCTTTTGCCCCGCCCCCCACCCCACCCCACACACCTTTCTTTGGGACACACACTTCCCACCTTATGGGAGGTCTGAATGAAGTTGGGGTCCTGGCGGTACCCCCCAGTGGGGGTGGGGCAAGCCAAAAGGGAGAAGGCTAGAGCCCTAGGGGTCTGTGAGCTGCTGGCCAGGTTGAGAGGGTGAGGACTTTGCTAGGGAAAATAGTCTGCGGAGGACGCCTTGCTGATTGTTTTTAGTGTGTTTTGTGCCCGGATCTTTAGGGGTCGGCTACGGAGCGGACCGGAGGCGCGGCCGCCAGATCTACTCGCGGTACCAGACCCTGGAACTGGAGAAGGAATTTCACTTCAATCGCTACCTAACGCGGCGCCGGCGCATCGAGATCGCCAACGCGCTCTGCCTGACCGAGCGACAGATCAAAATCTGGTTCCAGAACCGCCGTATGAAGTGGAAAAAAGAATCTAATCTCACGTCCACTCTCTCGGGGGGCGGCGGAGGGGCCACCGCCGACAGCCTGGGCGGAAAAGAGGAAAAGCGGGAAGAAACAGAAGAGGAGAAGCAGAAAGAGTGACCAGGACTGTTCCTGCCACCACTCCCCCTTTCTCCCTCGCTCCCCACCCCAAATCTCCCCTAATCACACACTCTGTATTTATCACTGGCACAATTGATGTGTTTTGAGTCCCTAAAACAAAATTAGGGAGTCAAACGTGGACCTGAAAGTCAGCTCTGGACCCCCTCCCTCACCGCACAACTCTCCTTCACCACGCGCCTCCTCCTCCTCGATCCCTTGCTAGCTCGTTCTCGGCTTGTCTGCAGGCCCCTTTCCCCGCCCAGGCCTTGGGGACTCGGTCCCTGAACTCAGACTCTACAGATTGCCCTCCAAGTGAGGACTTGGCTCCCCCCACTCCCTCGACGCCCCCACCCCCGACCCCCGTGCAGAGGGCCGGCTCCCGGGCCTGGGGCCTCCGCTCCGGGGCCTCAGGGCCCAGCCTGGCAGCCGGGGAGGGCCGGAGGCCCAAGGAGGGCACGCCTTGGCCCCACACCGACCCCCAGGGCCTCCCCGCAGTCCCTGCCCAGCCACTCTGCCCCAGCAAATGCCCAGCCCAGGCAAATTGTATTTAAAGAATCCTGGGGGTCATTATGGCATTTTACAAACTGTGACCGTTTCTGTGTGAATACTTTTAGCTGTATTTGTGGTCTGTATTTATATTTATGTTTAGCACCGTCAGTGTTCCTATTCCATTTCAAAAAGGAAAAAAAAAAAGAGGGAAAACTACAAAAAGAGAGAAAAAAAGTGAATGACGTTTGTTTAGCCAGTAGGAGAAAATAAATAAATAAATAAATCCCCTCGTGTTACCCTCCTGTATAAATCCAACCTCTGGATCCGTTCTCGAATATTTAATAAAACTGATATTATTTTTAAAAGTTTATACCGGGAATTCTGTTCATTTGCTCGCCCGCCGGCCTCGGGGTGAGAGCTGGAACAGGCTCCAAGCGCTCCCGCGCCTCCTCGCCGCCTGCAAGCCCCCAGCCCTCAGCACTCGCCATCCCCGGAGCCAGGCGCCTGGCCCCGGCCTCCTGTTCGTTCTCGCGATCGCACTGACGGGCTGGGAGGCCTCTCTGCGCTCCCTGCGCGGAGCAACAAACACACCCTGCGAAAAAAAGGCCGCGTAGGATTTTGTTGCGGGGGGAAACGGGAGCAGTCGGCTCGGGCACGAGCCCCACGCGGGCCTTTCTTCCTGCCTGTGGCAGCCGGGGTCCTCAGCGTCCGAACCCCGAGGCGCCCCGAAAGACCAGTAAAGAAGCACTATCCAGGCACCAGGGTCGCCTCTGTCCACTCCCAGGAGTTGGAGGCGGGGGGCGCCGTGAGAGCAAGCCCCAGGCCCGCGCCAGGCTGGCTGTTGCGAAACGTGGCGGAGGCGGAGAGCGGAGGGAAAGAGAAGACCGAGGGACTGGAGCCCTGTCGGCAGAGATTGAGCGATTCAAGGACATCTCGAAAGAGAAAGCCTGGAAACTGAGCTCCCGCCTGATCTGGGAGTCCTGACGTGGCCGGGACAAAATTCCTCCTTCATTACAGCTCCAGCCGACCTGGTTCCTGACTCTTCTCTCCTCTAACCGGCAAAGAGACGGGTGAGGAGCGCAGCCGGACCCTAACTATTTATCAGCCCTGGCCTTCTCTCCCCAAGCCTGGCCAGAGAAACCTGAGTGGGCCTACGGGGAGAGGTGTTGAGGGGGGTCTCCGGAGGGGAAAAAAATCCACCAGAGTTTTCCAGGCCTTTCAATTCACTCCAGCGCCCCCCACCTCTCTCCTCTAGTGCCTCCACCAGTGAGGAGGGGGCCTTCTCCTGGCAGGGGCGGAGATTTCCTGGGAAGAAGCAGGCAAGAAAGTCTGAGACCTGGGGCTACAGGGGCCGAATGGCTGCAGACACCCTGCGAAGTCTGCCCAGGCGCCTGCCCTGCCCACCTCCAGGTCCGCCTCATTCCTCCTAGTAGCTCAGAAATTGCTCTCCTGGAACTTACGGATTCAGGTCCCTGGAAAGGCTGGCCCAGAGACCTTTTCCCTAAAGGGCACAAAACAGGCCTTTTCCTCTGCCCTTTTCCTCTGCCGTGCTCACGTAATATTTGTGGAGATTTGAATCTTGTTTCTCCATGCCCTCAATTTAGACATCTATTTTCTGTCTAAAACCTCTGGCATAGGTACCACATAAGGATCCCACGCAAGGAGACAGAGCAGTCCTCTAGACCATTGTCTGGCTCTGTCCGTGTACACACACACACTTGAAAATTGTCTTGTTGCCACTCTGGGGACCCTAGCATGGTGAAATCTAGCCAACTCCACCTGGCTCCTCACCTCCAGATCCATCCCTGACGGCCCGCAGCACCCTCAGCCTCATGACCCCCCATCTTGTTCTAACCACTCAGGATCCCTCCTCCTGGGCGTCTTGTCTACCTCTCTAGAGGCGAATTCTACTTTCTCATGATGGGCACCTCTTCAGCAGTGGTGGGACCTTAGGGCCTGCGAGGCAAGGGACTTCTACCTTTGGTTTAGGGAACCTAAGTTAAACCCCATTGGTTCTCCAGTCTGGGCATGGGCCGCCCTACCTAATTAAATCCCTTTTCCTCAGCCACTTTTGAAGATTGGAAGACCATGGAGGTTGGGAGAATGGGGCTATCCATTACAAAAAGCACTCTGTGCACAATAAGTGGCGCTTCATCTTTCCCAATTTAAATGGAATTTTAAAAGCTAGCTCAGGGGTTGCCCCAACAGCCAGCTTCTCCTTACAGGGTAGGAAATCCAGCCACCGGAAAGCAAGCTGGCGCTCCAGGATGCAATTCCCCGATATAGGCACCAGGTGTCGCTGTGGGCTTGTTGTCCCGGCTACCCCCAATTCCAAGGACCATTTTTTTTCCTCCCCCTTCTCTCTCTCTCTCTCACTCCCTCTCCCCCTTGGTTGAGCTTTGCTAACATATCGAGATGCGTTTCGCCGGCTTCCATCACTAACCTCCCGGAGGTCATCAAGCCAAATTTATGAGTGGCCGCTTGAGTCACGTGACTCTATTTAAGGCTCCCTTATTTGGGAAGAGCGCATAGGATAAAGAAAGAGATATCTCCACCTATAAATTGTGCACTTTGGAGAACAAAAAACCCCTCAACTTCAAAGAGTCACAAATCACCCTTAATCAAAAAGGGTGCAGAAATTTTTTTGGGCCCTCCCCGCCATGAGCTCCTACGTAGCCAATTCATTCTATAAGCAGAGCCCCAATATCCCTGCCTATAACATGCAAACTTGTGGGAACTATGGATCGGCCTCAGAGGTGCAGGCATCCAGGTACTGCTACGGCGGATTGGACTTAAGCATCACTTTCCCACCGCCTGCGCCTTCCAACTCTCTCCACGGGGTAGACATGGCTGCCAACCCCCGGGCTCACCCCGACCGCCCCGCCTGCAGCGCCACGGCCGCTCCGGGACACGCTCTGGGCAGAGACGAAGCGGCTCCTCTGAACCCCGGGATGTACAGTCAGAAGGCGGCTCGCCCAGCGCTGGAGGAGCGAGCTAAGAGCAGTGGGGAGATCAAAGAGGAGCAGGCGCAGACAGGGCAGCCCGCCGGACTGAGCCAGCCACCGGCCCCGCCACAGATTTACCCGTGGATGACCAAACTGCACATGAGCCACGGTAAACTTTAGGACTTCATTTTGCGCGCTCGGGTCCGCCTGGGTTTTATAGGCCATGCGGGGCAAATAAAGAAAAAAAACCTGCGGCCATAAATTTTACGATCCAGGCATCAATGGCTCGTAAAACTGTCCACTAAAAGGCTTAGAGGCTGTGTGCGCCCAAATTTACGACGACATAATTGGATCATAGGAACAAAACGTGTATAAAAGGCAATATTCAATTTTTGGGGGAGAGGGAGGGAGTTAAAAAAATAGAGGGATCTGAAGGGTGAGGAGCGCGGGGCTCCAGAGCGGGGATCCCCCCGCGGCTCCCTCCCTCCCTCCCCTGCGGAGCCGGCTCTGCCGGTGCTCGCAGCTCCGGAGGATTCCAGCGACTCGGGAGGGGCGGGAGGGGGGTCCCCGGTGCTCGGATCTCGAGGGTGCTTATTGTTCGGTCCGAGCCTGGGTCTCCCTCTTCCCCCCAACCCCCCCTCAGCCCCTCCGGCTGCAGAGTGAAGGCTGCGGTGGAAAGTTTCCTGCCTGGGCGGAGGCGCCTCTCCCGGGGTTGGGCTGGGCTGGGCCGGCCCGCCTGCGGCCCGCGGGGCCTGTCTTGCGGCTCTCGCCTTCTTTTCCTCCGGCCGCGGGTGGGGGCCTGGGGCTGGAGTGGGAACGGGGGAAACGCTGCACGCTATTCACCCCTTCCTGGCTTGGGGTGGGGTTTATGTTCCAGAGACGGACGGCAAGCGGTCCCGAACCAGTTACACGCGCTACCAGACTCTGGAACTCGAGAAAGAATTCCACTTTAACCGCTACCTCACTCGCCGCAGGCGCATAGAGATCGCCAACAACTTGTGTCTCAATGAGAGACAGATCAAGATCTGGTTCCAGAACCGCAGGATGAAGTGGAAGAAAGATTCCAAAATGAAAAGCAAAGAGGCTCTTTAGAGGCAGCGGGGGAGGCCCGCAGAGAGCGCCCCTAGCCGGCTCCGGTCCCTGCGCCTTTCCTTTTCGCCTTTCCTCTCTCTATATTTCGGGGCGGAGGCAGGTGCTGGAGCACTGGGCTCCCGGGCCTCACAGACAAAAGCGCTTTTCCTTGGCATTCCGCATCCCCACCGACCCAGGGTCCCCGCGGGGCTGCCCGCGCTGCCCCGTCTCCCCTCAGCTCGGCTCAGCTCGGTACCCGGGGCCCAGGGCAAGCTCCGCAGGGCTTCCCCGGAGGGCTGCGGCGTACAGGCTGGCGCTGAACGAACCTTGGCCTGGGCCATCTCTCCCAGCTCCCAGTCCCAGCGCGGCCCTCCCGAGTTAAGGTGGGCCCGGCCGGCGCCACAGGATCCTCGCCCGACCCTCCAGCTTCGCCCTCTCCTTTGTTCCCGGCTGGGCGGGTTAGGCAACCGCAGGCTGACGAGAGTCTGGCCCTAGACTCGGGGTGCTTCCTTGTAGCAACTAAACTAGATTTTCACTTATTAGTGATTTGCATATGAAAGAAGAACTGAACATCGGCCTAGGGCCCCCTCGGTTGCTCTATGTGTTCCAAACCTTATCCCCGCAACCGCACCCTCCCAAAACCCGGGAACCTCCCCAGCCTGCGCCTGCTGCATGCCCTCTCAGGCCGGCAGCCCCAGCCTGCTAGCTAGCTCAACTTTTGGGGTTTCCTAACACTGGGCCCCAGCAAGTGGTCCTAGAGGCCCTTTGCTGTCCCATAGTCCCTGCCACGGCTTTCTGTGCCCTCCTGACCCATTGCTGTTATCCAACTATTTATTGACTCTGGGTCCTTCTTGAAACTATATTTTGTCATATCAAATAAAGACGAAGAGAGAACAGGATTAAAGATGCAGTGGCTCCTGTCTGTTTGGGGCATGTATTGGGTAAAATTGTCTAAATGGGCTGTGAGGTGTAGAAGGAGACCTACAGCCTTTAAGCCTCCCCTTTAAAAATGTTTTTAGCTTCTAGAGGCAGTGAGTAGAGAGAGGTGAAATTGAGTTCTTTCCCTGACCCTTGGCTCCAATAAGAGCCTCTGGGGGAAGAGGAGGGCACCTAGACCTCGGGGACTGGCTTTTCTGGTGCTATGGCTGTCCAAGGCTTCAGGCCTCTGCACTCCATGAAGCCTCTGGACTGGCGGCAGCCCCCACTGTATGCCAAAGCTCTTCTGCAGGGACCAGTGGCTCCGCCGCCGTGCTCAGCCTCAGGCCCTTCTGGGCCTCTGAAGATCTTTTCTGGGCGTAAGTGGTCCCTGAGAGGCCTCGCTGGACATAGAGGGAGAGGGACCCATTTGGTCCCAGAAGGGCCTCTAGAAAGAGTTGGCATTACTTGGTAAGGGGATGTTGGAAAAGTTGGAGGGGCTGTGTCTCAGTATCTAAGAATCTGGGGATGAGGGAGCAGGGAGGACAATCTGCAGTGAGTATCAGTCTGGCAGGAAATGTTCAGACTGTTGCCTCCACCTTCTAGGGCCTAGGGCTATGCAGCACAATTAATTGAGAAAGGAGCTGCATAGACCAGTGCTGGAGTCACGTCTGTTTGCCATCATTTATCTCAGTCTCTGGGATTTTGTGTGGAGGGGAGGATGGGTTAAAGGTGGGGGTGTGGGGAGGCAGATTATTCAGGTAGTGTCGGAGGCTCAGGTCCTTCTCCAGGCTCCTGGGATGGGCTGGGGGAGGGAGCACTTTGCAGTAGAAACAAATGTGGGAAGGGTCCATAAAACTTTACTGCATTTCCTCTCCCACCTCCCACAATGGGGTGATTTCCTGGAGCCAAGCCTAGGCCCCCCACACTGGTGGGGTGGGGGTCTAGAGCTGGGCTAGAAGATTGCACCAGCAGCCAAGAAAAGTGGAGCAGAGAGGCTCTGGGGGAGGGCAGGGGAATATTTATGATTATTAATACTGATGCTCCTTGGATTTATTATAAGGACTAACTTCGCTGCATCCCACTGCCTAAGCTACCCGTCTGTCCATCATTTTTTAAAAGACCCAAGAGTCTTTCCTCACCCCATGCCTGGCACGTAGGAGGTCTCAGCAAATGTTTATTGAGCAGTGCCCACAACTACTACCCTTTCCCTTCGCACTGCACTCGGCCAGGCTAGGGCGCCTGTTGTCTCCTCAGCTTGCACACCGCAGTCAGCCCAGACCAGCACTCGTTCTCTTCCCTTTTCTCCCTCTGAAATAAAATGTGTAATTTTCTTCAGGGAGTTATTTTAATTTTTTCTCCATGCTGAGTAAAACTATTGGGCGAGCAGTGAAGCGCGGAGAAGCACTGGCGTCTCTGGTGGGTAACAGTTAACTAAGAAAGAGGCTGTGGCGCCCACACTCACCCGCTCCAGCATCCCAGGCTGCCCAGGCCCTCTGCTTCCTCTCCAGGGGACTGGTGCACCACTGTAGGAGGAAAACCCAGGGCTTTGCCATGAATAGGGGCTACGTTGGTTAGGGTTGCCAGGCAGGGCACACCAGCCCCACTGTGCACTGACTGCCTCCTCCCGGCAGGGTTTGGGCCTCTCCTTCCCTGGAGGAGCTGAAGGTCTGACTCATTTTGGCCAGCCTTGGGTAGACACAGCGTGCCTGCCTGCTCTCCCCGTTCCTGTCACAATCTGCAGGTCTCTCCAGGCCCCAGCCTCGGCTTCTGCGGCGACAGCAGGCAGCAACCAAGCCAGAGGCCTCAGACCTACTCCCCTGCTCTGGTGGTGCGTCAGGCCCAGATCCCTGCTTTCTCCCTGAACAGGGGCTTCTGCTATGTGGCCTGGGGTAGTTTCCCCACCAGCCAGCCTCCTAGAACAATCTCCGGGTACCAGGGGCTGGCGTTGCTCTGGGAGAGTTCATGGAGGGGGGCTTCTGGGTTCCAAGCGGAGACCATGGAACCTGCTTCTCCACTTTGCCCTGGAACCCACCCCCTCTGGCAGCGAGAAAGAAGGGGAAGAAGCGTGACTTACCTTCCCGGGGGAGTGGGAAGAGGGGGACACGGCCCACTCTGAGCAATTAGAGGAGAGAGGAGGAAAAAATAAGAGGACAAAAATATCAACACGACCTCGAAGGCGACAGGTCCTTATGGAAATAAGTAAGTAAGTAAATAAATAAATAAGGATCCACCCTCTCCCCCCCTCCACCCTGCAATGGGGGTGTGGGGGTGGGGCAAAGGAACAGCACGAGGGCTTTTTAGTGTAACTGAGCATTAGAGAAATAGGCATGGCTTCTATGTGAATTTAGGAGTTTGAAACTTTTGGAGGTTATTTATGTGAATGGCCCGAAGGCAAGCCCGTGAGTGGCTCTTGGGGGACCACGTGATGTCATTAAACCAAGTTTTATGGTGTAGGGAGAGCTGACAAACCCACAATATATTTACATCATATATAATCTTAACTGTCCAGCCACGCAGCTGCTGGTGAGGTTTAATGCTAGGACAGAGGGCCTGGCAGTTAGAGGGGATTACGGCGCTGGGAACGATGGTGAGAGAGGTTACATCTTCGCAATTGAATCCCAGGCTAACGCTGTGAGTTAATTCTCTCTTTCTCTCTCTCAGACCCTTTCTCCCATTTACCTAACCACCTCCTCCCCCTCCTCCCCCATCACTTGATAGAAGGCAGCTCCCACTCATTAAGGGGAGGGAGAAAAAGGCCTTCCCAGGCTGGGGTGGGAGAAGAGAAGAAGCCGAAGAAGCCGCTGGGAAGTAGGAAGATGGGGGAGCTTGTCTACCCAGAGCAGCCCTCCCCTCCCCACTCCTTATTCTCTCCGACTGCAAGTCAACTGGGGTAGAGAGGCCTTGGTTGTTCAGAGTTTTCCCAGGTCTTCCTGACCCCTTTCAGTTGAGAAGAAAGCAAGCGGCAGTTCAAGGGTGCTTGGTGTCTGTGCGGGTATGTAAACTCTAGAAACAAACGCAAAATGCCTCCAGGGCCTCCTGTTGCAGGGAGGGGTGACTTCAGCCCTTGGCCAGTGGCCCAGAGTCCAGGCAGGGTGGGAAGCTGGGGAGAAAGGGAGGGATGAAGGGTTTTGTGGCTTCTGAGCCCACAGGCTACTGCTGCCTGAACTGGCAGAAGCATCTCAAAGGTGGCTGTTTGAACCCAGAGGTCCCAGAGTGCCCCCTCCCTCCCTCAACACCAGGCTTGGATGCACAGCTGTCTCAGCCTCCGTAGTCTGGCGTCTTAGTCCGTCTGGAGCCAGTGTGGTTTCATGCTTCCTCCTCTCCCTCTAGCTGCTTCGGTCTTCTGGCGTTCCCAGCCCTTGCCTCAGATAAAACTAGGCCCTAAGAGGCCTAGAGGTTCCTGCTGTGAGTAGAGTGTAATTGTGTGTTGAATGGGTGAGGGAGCAGAGGCAATGTCTTTGCTAGGCTGGGAAAGTAAGTCCCCCAACCTTAAGGAGAGAGTTGCCCTCTCCCTCCATGGAGCTAGGAGGGCCCAATTTGAGCACTGCACCCTGGGGTCAATCATCAGGCTAGGGCACCCTTCAGGTTTCTAGGAGGGAGCAGCAGAAGCGTTGGGCATGGGAGGCACGTGTCTTCCACACCTGCGAGTTCTACCCCTCCCTGTGCGTCACTGGGAGCTAAGCCAGGAAAGTGACAACATGTGAATTCAGGCTCCTCTACCGGCCAGCCACGAATAGCCAGGGGTTTGGAAGCAGGGCTGAAGGCCAGTGGACGCATAAGGGCAACTCCTCCAGGCTGGGAGAAAGGGGTGGGGAGCAGAGTGAGTGAGCCAGGTCTGCACCTTCCAGAAGAGGGGTATGCCTGGGGAGCAGGGGTGTCTGGGCACCTGCTTTGTGGAGAGGTGCTGTTGGGGATGGGGAGGGAATGCTGTTAGCCTCACTTCTGCTGTCCAAGGGACTGAGGAAGAAGCGAGAAGCAGACAGGGAAGGATAACCCAGGCAGACTCTGGGAGAATAAAGGGGGCACAGAGGCCCCCCAAAATGGGGAATTTTAGCTGAACCTCATCCTTCCGTCTAGCTGTTTCACTTGCAGGAGGAGCTTGGGCACCCGACATGGAGGATTCCCTTGAGGCCATCCCTCAGGGCCTCCATCTCGGGCTAAGATTCAGCCTCCCCCACCCTCCTCCCTGACACCTTTATTTCCCTAGGATCCCAGGAAATTCTCTCCAGCAGCGCATTGGAAAAGCTAATTATCAATTTCCCCCTTCCTCATTACTCGTCCTTCTTGGCTCTTTCCTTCCCTCAAGTCTGTGATTTTGAAGGTTTCTGGAAACTTTCCGATCCAAGCAGCAGGGAGATGGGAGTTTCTCTTGGTCTATAACTTGACTCTTCCCCTCCCTCTAGCCTCCCCAGGGCACTAGGGATCGAGTGCAGTGGTCTTTAACCGGGAATTTAGCCAGAGGCGAAAACCCACACCCAGGCAAGATTCTACCGCCTGCCCTGATTTCTGGCCAAATCTCAGTCCCATTCCCTTCTTCTCTGTGTAGACAGGCACTCGAGGGTGTTTACAGATTTTACACAGCGTCTCTTGAACCCTTTGACGACTTCACCCCCTCTTCTGTTCTTTAGGCTCAGAAGTTCCATTTAAATATCACCTCTCTTCCTGTGATAATTGATCTTCCTTCCCCTCAAACAGTTTGCCTTAGTTTTTTCCTACTGTGTAAAAACAGTTTCTAGTTCCACCTGGAAACAGGGCAGACACAAAAGGGGCCTGAAATTCTTGGTCCCCCACCCCCCACTTCCCCAACCCGAATTTGGAGTCTCCCTGGAGTGAAGGATGGGCAGGCAATCAGGTGCCAAGCTTTCCAGCCAACGCGGAAAGCTTGTAATCTTGTTCCTAGGTCTTTAACCCTAGGAGAGGTCAAGCAACCAATCCGAAATGCACTAAGCAGAGTCACATGGTCCCCACCAACCAATCAGCAAAAAATACTTCTGTCTCTGTCTCACTCTTCCCATCTGGCCCTCCTCCTCACTCCCTTCCCAGCGCCACCTTAGCTACTGGGTCTACCCTATCTCAGATTTGGAAGGCTGGAGTGATACTGAGCATATTCTAGCCTCCTCTCTCAGTCCCTGAACCAGCTCTGTGGAGTCTTTGGCTTGTCTCCTCAGTTTCTAACAAAGTTGTATCTGGGAGTCAATGTCACAATTTCTAACAAAGTTGTATCTGGGAGTCAATTGCACAAGGATGTGAAGCTGTGGGGGTATCCTCTGGATTATTTCCACGTTCGCCAGCATGATTCTACCCAATTTTCTGGGTGTTGCAGATGTAGGCTCTAAATTAGCAGATATGAACTTCAGCCCTGAATTCAAATTCTGGCTGTGATAATTCCCCATATACTTATTTTTACAAGTTTTCATTCTCTTCTGATTTTCATCAGGGCAAGTGGGGTGATTAGAGGAGAGCCCTTTTGATTTATCTTTCTGGAAATGCTCCAACAGCCATTAGCTTTATCAGACAACCTCAGGCATGGTTAGGGAAGGGAGCAAAAGTGGAGATTTTTTTTAAAGTTGTGTTTGGTACCTTTCGTTTGTCAAATAAGTTTGAGCTAGTTAAGGGTTCCAGAAAGGAATGAGCACAGAGAATTGCGACTTTCCTCACTCTCTGTGTTAAATAGTTGATGAATTTGTTAAAACCCCTTCACCTTCCATTCTTTTAACAGGATAAAATAATAGTAATAATTATAATAGACTAAGTGATGATCCTGTGTCCTGGCCAATAGCCATCAAAAAGTACAGCTACTGAAGGTGTGGATTTCAGTGTGTGAGTTTACATGGATTAGGCCAAGAACAAGCAATAGGCAAGAAACTATTTCTGAGTAAGAGCATCTGATGGCACAGGGTGTGCACATGTGTGACAGCAACACTTCTGTTTCCTGAATACTTGTGCTTGGCTCTGAGCCAGTTCACTGCTGGGTCCAGACCCAGGCATTCTCCCCCAGCTCCTTCTCCAGAGTTTTGTTTCAGGATGAATTTTCTGGTTGAATTCTCCTCTCCTTCTTTTCCTGATTTCTTGCCCTCTTTGAGCTAAGGGGCAGGAGTTCTGATGGACTGTGCCACCTGGACCTCTAAGCCCTCCCCTGGGAGCATTAAGAGTGCAAGAATGGGAAGCATAGCCCAGACTGAGCTAGGCTTTGTCAACCCTCCCCCCCCGCACCCGCCCACCACTGCTTGTTTGTCTTCTGGGTGGAGCTGGTTTGGGGACAATGCCACAAGTCAGGTGGGAAGAAGAATAAGAAGCCAGAAAGAGCAGCTCTTCTCAGAAACCATTGAGCCCTCCTTCCCAAGTTACCTTCAACCACACTGCTCCATTTGCCTCTTTTATGAGTTAGAATTAAAGGACACACTCATTTTTCCCTAGTGAATGGTGTGGCAGCCTTGTTGGAGAGCAACTTTCACCCTCAATGTGGGCTTCTCACACTGGGGTGCCAGATCCCATGAAGGGTTAGGAAATAAAGATGGGGAAATTGGTACTATCCACACAGGCACTGGGAAAAGAGATTTTATCAGTGTGCCTCAGTCCCTCCTAATATCCAAGTAAACTTTCTCTTTTTTACTATTCCCCTCTGTCTCTAACTGCTTTGGGCTGAGTTTTTGAGACGGGGAATGCTGAAACATCATTGTTCTAGGATTTAATTGGGTCCTTTTTGCGGAGAAGACAAACACCACCACTCTGAGCCTCTTCTTTAGTGAGACTAGAGTCCCTTTAGCCCTTTGAGGTGAAGAAGAAAGAAAATCTGAAATCAGGACGTCAAGCTAGGGTTTTGAGGTGAGGGATTCAATTTAAGGAGAAGACTAGACTGAGAGCCAAGAAAGTCACATCCTTTCCCATCCCTCCCCACTTTTATTGGCTCCTTGTGACCCATAGTGGTGTGTCTGTTCTGATAATATCTCAGCTGCTTTGATGGGGCCACAGGAGCCCAGGGAATTAATTGCCAGACAAGGTCTGGGCTGAGGAACTTGGGTGATAGAGATCTCTTTGTTTTTGAGCCCTACACAACCCTTGTAATCATCTCCCTCTCCCAATCCTAAGGCTCACTCAGGGGGAAAGGGGGAACAGAGATACCGCAGAGGAAGGGGTATGGGTATGCCACATGGGACTTGAGAAAGTTGAATTCAGTTATGCAGGACCTTGTTCAGCCTCTAAGGACCACATTTTAGAAGCTACGACAAGAGGCTCTGGGCATGCTGGGGAGCCAGTACAGGGAGAAGACTGCTTCTCTACACCTGCACACATGTGCAGAGAAAGTTCTACAGTGATGTGAACCCCATACGGGCTGGGTGGAATGTGTAGGCTGGTCAACTAGGATCATTTCAGTGCTGCACCACAGGTCTCAGAGAGGTGGTTCAAGCTTGGTTCTGCCCTCTAAAGATCCTCATTTCCCCCAGGCCCTGGCCCTGGCCCTGAACACCAGAGTACCTGAACACACAGAATTACATATATGTGCCCAAGGATGGTATGGTAGAGGTCAGAAGCCTGGGCTGGATATAGTAACCAGCATGGAACCAACTTCCCACTCTTCCCTCCCACCCCACCCTTCTCGAGTCAGCCCAGCTTGAAAACCATTTGTCCTCCCCAACCCCCCCCACCCCCACCCCTTAAGCCCTGAGCACCTGTGGAGTTTCCTTCCTTCTGCCTTTCTGGAAAACCCAAACCCTAGAGCTGCCTCCAGGGATGGTGGCAGCCAGGCTTTCTGTGGTCTTCAGTGTGGTGTTGGCCCAGATTGAGTTGTTGGGGGTTGGAGAGACATGGAAGGTCTAAAAGGCCAGAATCTTATCTGATCTAATCCTCCTTTCCTGCTGTTCTAAGCTCAAACTCCAAACTCCTTAGGGCTCCCTTGCTCAGAAATTAGAGAGAAATCTCTTGTCTAGTAAATACTGCTTTAAAAAGTTAACTTTCTGGCTGGAAAATGCAGGGTGTGTGTGTGTGTGTGTGTGTGTGTGTGTGTGTGTGTGTGTGTGTGTGTAGGGAGTAATAAGGGTCAGGTCTTTCATTTTATGTTGTGTCTCTCTCCATCCCCTGGGTGGAGGATGGGAGCATGGGCTGAGGTTTTATTGAGGGTGCTTTTCCTGTTGGGAGTAAAGACAGGGTCATAAACGCCTAGAGGAGGGTGTTTTGATCTGTTGACTTCTCAGGAAGTAGCATCTGAGGTTTTGCTTTGTAAATCACTCTCCCCCAAAGCTGGCTTGGTAGATTGGATTGCACTTCCCCAAGCCCACCTGAGGCCCTTCCTTGCCTCCCTTCCCCAGTAAACTAAAGGGGGAATAAAAGAGCACCTAGAGTCTTTAAAACCCTCTGCCTCCAATTTCTTTTAAAAAAGGCTGAACACCAGAAATTTTTCCCCTCAAAGTTTTCCCCTAAAAAAATCATGCAACATTTCATTACATTTTCCCCATGCAGTCCCTGGTCCCCCAACCCCTCAATCACAAAGGAACTAACATTGAAGGCAAATAGCTTCAGAGCCTGGCTCTATCAGGGCTCTTCTGTTCTTGGGCTGATCGCTCCCTGTCACTCTTTCCCCAAGCCCCAAAACCCCTTTGACAAGGTGGAACTTCAGATGTTTAAGAGACAGAGTTCAAGGGAGCTAGGAAAAAGAAGAGATGGGAGGCAGGCCTGGGGGACCCCATCGAGTACAGCATGAATAGAGAAAACTCTGCAGTCTGTGACTGGGTTTTTTGTAATTAAGATGGGTGCAAGGGTGTGTGTGTGTGTGTGTGTGTGTGTGAACCCCCAGCCTTCTCACATTTCTGTCTACCAAACGAAATATTTTACGTAAATAGCTTCATTTCCTAATGATAATGACTCTTCCCCTCCTAAGGATCCCCCACCCCTCCCTGGCAAGTCCCTCCCTTGAGCCTTGGAGCTGAAGGAAAAAGAAGTTAAGAGCTCTCTAACTCAGACTTAGTTCAGGCCAGATCAGGTCAGGAGGCTTTCAGGCCCAGGCATCAGGGCTTATATTCATTGTCAGTAAAATGCCCCTGTATGCTAGAAATATGTCATAGATTTTATGAGTTCCTGGGCCCTCTTAGTACTTGCGAAGGCTCCAGTCCACCCTCATTTCTTTTTCAGAGAAGGCTGGGCTGGGATATCCCAAACCCACAAGCACTAGAGATTCCTCTTCATTCCTAGGACTCCATGCAAATAATCTTCACAGAGAGCTGAGCACTCCTATGGTTATATATGTGAAAATGTATTTATCAATGGTTCGATGTTTATTTCAGGATGTATATTTTATACTCCTTTCTGCTCCACATTTAAATGCAGATTTATAGGTCTTTAGATTTATAGATCTATAGTGAACATAACAGTCCTTGGTCGAATTCCTGTGTGCACTTTACCAATCTTTCTATAGTGGTTAGATGTATATGCTAGGATGTATTGGTACAGCTGTCTCAAAACACCTAGTTGAATATTTGGGAATTTTTCTTCTTAGTTGGAAAGAACTATGTATGTGCTCAATGTCTGTTTTGAAAATTTTATCTAGATTTATGCAAGGGTCCTAAGCCATAAAATAGCTACATATTTAGAGATTTTTAGTCTTTGTATTTTTGCTGAAAAAGTTACATGTTTGAGCGTATGTTTAGAGATGGCTCCATAATGCATGTATCTGTGCATAGGGGCATAGATCTCCCTTCTAGGAGGACTTAAAGTTACTGCATCTCTCTGTCTCCCTAAGATATCAGGTGAGTGGGAGTAGGGAACAAATATATTTTGGATATTTGGCTTATTGAAGCAAGTAATTCTGTCTCGATTTCCAAGGCCATATCCAAATCTAGTCCCACTGAGTTGTCTGTCCCCTGAAAACCTACTCTAGGGGTCACAGCCTGCCTCCAGGCTGCCTCTGTGACCTGAGATCCAAGCCAAGGCTTCCTGCCTCTCAAGGCAGCCACTAAAAAGAGGGAGAGAAGCCCAGCTCCTCTTGGCTCCCCAGGGCAAGAGGCTGACAGGGGCTTATAGGTCTCCCTACACCCCCAACTGGGTCTTTAAAATGTGGGGGGAAAGGGGTTCACGTCCCCAACTATTTTTGTAGAGTGCCCAAATAATGCCAGGGTTACTGCCCAACCCATAGGTTCCTCCGTTCCAGCTGTTCTTGGTGCCCAGGGCCCAATTAAGTGGCCGCCTTGCTCCCAGCAGCCCCGCTCTTATCGGCTGGGATTGATGCCTCAGCGGCTCCTGTATATCATTTCCAAGATTTTTTCTGTCCAACTCCTCCGCTCCTTTGGCTTCTGCGGCTTTGACTAATGATTGCTACAGATGCCAACGTCTCCAGAATCCTAATAGCCAGGCGGGCGGACTCTTATTTACCCCGAAACATTGCTATAGGAGAGGGGGCCTGCGGGGCAAGTATAGGGGCGTCGTAGGTCAGGGGACAGGGTGAAGGTTGTGACCAACTCAAGTTTCACTGAACTTCTTCCCAGTCAGAAAGACATTCCCAATCTCCTTCTCTCCTTGAGGGAAAATATGTGTGTGTGTGTGTGTGTGTGTGTCTGTGTGTCTGTGTGTAATCGTAAAATACTGCTAATAGTAACTCATTGCTGCCTCGTTAGAAAATATCAAAGAATGAACACAACGTGGGAGAATAAGCAGAGCAATGTTTATTTGTTGTAAATAAATGAGAGATTAAGCGGAAAACCAGCAGTTTGGGGAGGGAAAAGAGAAAGGGAAAGAAGTCAGCCACGGTGGAAGAAGGGGCTCCTTTTCTTCATTTCTTGACTTCCCCTTTCTCTCCCCACCCTAATCTACTCTTTCATCAGTTTCTCCCCTCTTTCCCTTCCTTCGCCTCACCTTCAATCCCTCGGGTGGAGGGGGCTGAACAGCGTGTTCCCGGGCGGAGGTGCGCGCAGCCATCCCAGGCTGCTGCTGGGTGCCCGCTGGGGCTGCCAGGGCGAGGGGGCCTCTGGGCTGTGGAGCGAAAGTCAGATCCACCGCCTGCTGCGGGGTAGGGGCCGCAGCGGGGACCGCCAGCCCTGGGGTCCCTCTTGCGCTGAGTAGCGTAAAGCTGTGGCCGAATTCGCGTCTCGTGTTGTGCTTCTCGCCCGCCAGCGCAGGGCCCAGGTGTTTGGGGCGAAGGGGCTGGAGCTCCCCGCAAACCTGGAGCCAGGCGTCGCGCTTCCTCTGGGCTCAATCAGACCTTCCAACACACACCTCATTCGGGGGAGGAGAAAAGCGCAGGACCGCAGAGAGCCCAGCTCCGAGGCCAGGCCTGAAGGGATAACCCACACAGGGAACGTTTTCCTATCAGAGAAAAATGGAGCACAAAATAATTCAGAAAGCGAATGGGCAGGACCACAGTCCGAGAGTCCCGTGCCGAGGGGCCGCTGCAGAGCCGGTCGCCCGAGCCCCGCGGCAGGACCATTTCGTTGGAGTGTAGGGCAAGGCCGCAGCCTGCCCCGGACCCAGACTGCGCGGTGCGCGCCGGCCCCTCAACGGGCCGCCTCTAAATTACAGCCCGCCTGGAGGATTCGGAAATACAAAAAGGGAGCCGAAAGATTTAAACAGTCGGAGGCAGAGGCGTCCCAAGGCGGCCAAAGCGGAAATCAATCACGTAATTAAAACAGGGAGGGGCCGAGGCCCGAGGCTGGGGGTCCTGGGTTCGGTGGAGGCGGCCAAGGTGCGGGCCGAGGCTGGCGAGCAGCTTGGGGACGTGGCTCGCCCGCCAGGACCAGAGCGCGCGGAGGGGCTATGGGGAAGTTTATAACAGATCGCCATTGATTACCGCTTGGCTGGGAAGAGCAGACTCTGGTGCCCTCTCCCAGGCCAGATCCTGAAGCCGCCGATGGCCTCTTCTCCGACTTTTCCATTTTTGTGGTGTTGAGACGCGCAGTTGCAGTCGAAGGCCGCTCCCCAGATCCCAGTGGTGCCACGATTTTGCCAAGGCAAGTTTGCGAACCCAAATGGCATCAAATGCTGCCTCTGGGTTTGAGGGGATGGAGGGAGGTGGCACCCCAGTTTCAGGCCCTTAGAAATATTTCTCGGCCTTAATTCCCCTAACCCAGGATTCAAGGCATGCCTGGAAAGACTCCGATCTATGGGCCGAGGCTTGAAGGGGTGCCCGAGGCGGATGGGCTTATTAAAGGGGGAGCTTGAGGCTGAACAAACTGGACTCCTTTGGGCAGGAAAGGAGAAAGAACAGTTCCTGGAAGAGAAAAAATGCACCCGAGGAGCTGTGTTTTGTGAGGGGAAGATGTTCTTATTGAAGTTAATCATGGTAAAGATCTGGTATGGCTGGGTCAGCCCAAGAGACCGCGTTCTCCAAAGTTCTTTCTCACAGAGGCTTCTCTGGAGGAGTCAAGGGTTCCCCAACTTGACTGTGGTTGGGAAAAATAAAATAAAGACCTCCAATCCCTTCCTCTACCTTTTCCTCTCCCTCCCTTAAAAACTCCAGAAAAAAAGGGAAACCTTATTAAACCTCCATCACCCCGCTTCATTTTCCTCCGCTCTCTCCAGTTTGCTAAAATGCACTGTCTTTGGGAAATGAGCTTTTCTGGAGTACCCTTCTTGTGAAGCAACAGAGGTAACCCGACCAAGTCCCCATGAATTCTGACGCTGACTCTGGAGAGGACCCAGGATTCCCTTGCCTACTGTAGAAATCTCTCTCTATCCCTAGCCTTTCCCAGTCTCTGCCTTCTTTGGTCTTGGGTGCCTAACCTCATGGGTCTCTGGCAGTTCAGAGGCCAAGAACAGATTAGGGGACTTTGAGATACCCTCATCAACTCTTAAAAGTGTTTCCAGCTTCCTGTCATCTCTTTAATACTGGGAGTACCAGGCCAGGGAGCCCTCCATAAACTAATCTAAGGCCAGCCTGATTTCTAGATCTTTACAAGCCACATTTAGGTTCCTTTAAAAATCAAAGTCCTCCTCCCCAGCAAGAAAGTTCAGGTTGCAAACCTGCAACAGAGCAAGCTTCCTGCATCCACACTTCAGAATTCTCAATAACAACAATTTTCGTAATAAGAATTAAAGCTTGCATCAAAGAGCAAGGGACACCCCAAAGCAAGTTTTAATGGGGATATAATCCAGCAGTCTCTAGTGGGATGGGGGCCAATGAGGCTGGGATGAGGGAGGAAGGTGGTGGGGAGCCTAACCTCTAACTAACAATCTCTCCAGCATAAAAATGAAACATCAGATTCGTTAGCCCAGGGCCTTCATTTTTCCCCTTCCACATTATAACTAGTTATTGAACTCGCTGGAAGATCTAAAGGCCATTTGCGAAGAGACAAATTTCAATGGAGTTTCCCCATCAATAACCCCATGGCAGTGACCTATTGGAACAAGTCAAACACCCGAGGTGAAATGCAGGTCACTCTGTCTAACCAATATTAAAATGCGGCCACTTTTTAAAAAGCCACTTTAAACGAGATTTGAGGAAAATTGAATTCCAAGGAAGGCAAGGCAAGGCGGGGGAAATCCATGAGAGAACCTTGCCTATGGTCTCCGAACAAACAAGAGAAATTCATCTTTAATATTTTAAAGGGGGGCAAATTAACATTCCAAGATTGCTTTTTTTTTTTTTTTTTTCTGAGACTATAAGCGATTCCAGGAGAAAAAAAGGTTGAGTATTTTCTGGTGACACATCCGGGTTATTAAAATCATTTTAGACCAATTCATTACTTTTACTGACAAGAGATTTAAGAAAAAATCAATTAAGTATTTGCATATTCTTTTGCATACATTAGCCCTGGCTGTTGGCATTAGAAAGGGACAAACACACACACACACACACACACACACACACACACACACACACACAAAGGGATATGAGCCTTGATTTAGTTTGGGGTTTTCGCGTTGCCCAGATGAAAAAAAATATCAAAGTGAAATGAATTGCCTGATTGCATACCATCTAAAAGTCAATTTATATGAGTGAAAGGAAACAAACATGTTGCAACTTTTAATCCCTAAAACAACAACAACACTCACACACACAAACCCTGCATTTCGAAGAAGAGGGGAAAGAATGACCCTCATTTTCCTTCCCTTTGCTCTCCAAATCCTGAATTGGTTCTCCCATTTATTTTTCTCCCTTGGAAAAACCAGAGAGGGGTGAAATTTTAATGCAGCAGAAAATCTGTGGAGCCGCTGAGCTCTCTCAGCCGGCAGCTTGTTACTGGGGAGGGGAGGAATATGGGTTATCCAACGGTCAGTATGGTAATCCAGGCACAATAAGGCCTCACACACAATGAACACATATTTTTCTTCAGCGATGTCAGAAGGGAAGCGCTTTGTACTGAAACATGTTTCCGAAAGAAAAACCAAATCAAGATTTAGAAAGGAGATGGGCTGGAGGGATGATGTGCAGAGAGCATTTGGATGCTGGCAAAAGGTAGTCAGAAAAAAATAAAAATAAATAAAACTGGGGCAAAGCAAGGTGGAGGGCAGGGCAGAGGTGCGAGTCCCTGGGCTAGCAAGGCGGGAGGCGGGAGGGTGAAGCACAAAAGAAGACAGGACCAGTTACAAGGATTCATCACAGATGAGAGCTGCTTTAGTACCCCCACCCCCTCCCAATTAAGCCATTGCTAAGTGCAAAAGCCCTTCGAAAGGATTTTGTTTCTCTGCTTGTAGTAATAGGCAGGTGAAAATGTTTTTATGTATGTGTGTGGTATTTTACCCATGTGATAGGCGACTTCCTTGCTATTAAGCTATAGGAGCCCAAAGGGAGTGGCTGTTGTTTTGTAAATGATGTAGATGGATGTGGGCACATTTGGGGGAATCTTGGAGATTTCACTTTCTGGATGTGCATGTTGATTGAATTAGCTGCACAAACCTGGAATGAGAACTCTACATATTTATAGCTGCATAAAGAGGCATTTAATACATTAATAAATATTAATAGTGTGCATGCATATATGTTAACCATAATAACCAAAGACAGATTTGACATTCAGCTGGAGGCATCTGAACCCTCTGTGTCTACTACTTATACTGGCCCAAAGTCAGTCTCCTTGACCCACCTGCAGAAGCTCAGAAACCTGGCAGGGGTGGGGGTGACAGGCAACATATGGGAGAGGACTCCTTAACAAGTCCAGGGGGGTGAAGATTGAAGAAAAGAGGTTTAGGGTCAGGGCAGGGGTGGTAGAAGGTGAGTGTGAGGGCTGTGAGAGGGAGAGCCAGGCTGACAGCTGGACTTTCCAGGTGAGGCAGACATATCCAGGTACAGGCCTAGAAGGGGACTGGGAGTGGGGCCTGGAAGGTTTCCTCCCTCTTCATCAACCCTCTCCAAACCCTCCCAAAGTTCGCTAAGTTTTAGACCTCCCCATGGAGCCATCTGGGACTACAGTTCAGACTTAGTTACAGGATTCAGCACTGGTTTCCCTTTGCCCTCTTCCAGCAATTTATAATTAACCCACCCCCACCACCAATGATTAAAATAAGAAAACCCTCACACAACCCAATCCACTATTCACCAAGTGGCAGCCTCCCTCCACCCCCTCACTCATACTCTCAAGTTCCTCTTCCAACTAAACCAGCCGGTCCTCACATGCAGAGGGTTACGGACAAGAGTGGACAAGGGTTCTCATCCAACTCAGAATTTGGCAATCTCCATAAGAGGTGGTCAGCCTCTGGGGAACTCCTGTTCCTTCACCTGGCCTGGTGACAGTGGGGGTAGGCACTGTCCTCTTGGAGAGAGTGTTCAGGGATCCCTGCGCAGCAGCTCCTCCGGAGCTAAGCCCTGGCCCTGCAGAGCCTGGGATGGGAGTGGGCGTGTAAGCATCGGAAGAGGGAAGGCAGCCAGGGCCCAGGCGGGAATCCGCATCCTTTGGGCATGGCCTGTGGTCCAGCTTCCCTCTCATTCCAGCCCTCTGGGGAAGCCCTAATTTGGAAGTGGGGACCCTCTCCAACATCCCGAAGGTGATGAGAAAAGGATGGGAATCTCTTGCCTTCGGTCTCCCTCTCACAAGGGCTTTATTATTTTTTTCCGTTTCCCCTCCTCATTCCCTTAATTGCAGATGTTCTAATTAAACCCTCAAATAGTTGTTATGCCGTTTTAAAAGGTACTTATTCAAGTGTCAACCAGGCTGGGCTGGGAGGAGGCAGCGTAGGGCGGCGAATTAAAGGTAGATTGACTAATCACGGCGACGATCATAATAATAAAATCAGAGGGAAAAAAATCACATTACGACTTTTCGTGGAAAGGAGGGAGCAGGCAGCCAGCGGCCGCCAGCCCCGCGCCGCCGCCGACACAAAGAGTGCGGGCGATTCCGCGAGACTGATTTATGACGTTTTACAGCCCTATAAAAGCTGTAGCGACGAGGCAAGCGCTCCTACCACCGCTGGCAGATTTAGTCTAATAAATAAAACATAAACAGTTAACTTTATGTGTCACTTTTATTGTTATCAAGTAAAATATAGCCGAGCCCCGGCAAGCTATGATTTTAAACTATAATTGTTATCAAGTACAACAGGGGGACCCGGCTCCCTCCCTGGGCTCTCCCCTCCGCTACCCCCCCAACTCTGAGTTATGAGCGATCAGTTAATTGGAATCAGTGGCATGACAGGGCCACCCCTAGCTGGTGGGGGGGCGGGTAGGAAAGCAGCTCTTCCTGGCCCCCTCCCTCCTCTACGGCACTGCCACCCCCCCATCAGAGTGTTACTGTGAGTGGGTGGCAGAGAGAGGGGAGGGGGTGTGAACCGGCTGGAGACCCCCAAGGCTGGCCCTGCCTCCCCAGCTTGGTGAGCTTAGTCTTCCGTTTTTGGAAAGCAGCCTGGAGCTTGCCCTTAGGAATTCGTGTTTACATGTAAACACACGTGTTACATGGATACAGCTCCTAGCCAGAAGTAAGCAGGCTCTACCCACACAGGCCTCCCTCTTAGCTAGGTCTGCCCTCTGTGGGGATAGAGAAAAAATTCTCAGGGCCCTGGCTGGGCACCATCACAGGGCACTGATTCCTGGCAGAAAGCTCTCCTCCTTGCCCCAGCTCCTTGGGAGCCAGCCTTGGAGATAATTGTCAGAAAACAGCAGGCCCGGCTGAATGGGGAGTGTAAACAGGAACCATCAGTAGAAGAGACCCTCTGCTCTGGGGCTGGGGCAGGGAGGGTCAGTGGGTAGCAGGGGAGGGTGAGACTTCTGAACTCTGCTTTTGCCAACCACTTCCTGTCTCTCTTCAGCGGGGGCTCAACCCCCAGACCTCCAGAAATGACGTCAGAATCATTTGCATCCCGCTGCCTCTACCTGCCTGGTCCAGCTGGGACCCTGCCTCGCCGGCCCCATGGCCAGAGGGTTGGGTGAGTGTGTATGGGGAAGGGGGGCTGGACTCTGGTATCCTTGGATGGGGGGCACTCTAGGCTCTCCAGCCTCCTCGGCTCAGCCTGGGCCCCTCCCCATCCAACCTCCACTCCAGTCCTCATTCAACTTCCTCTTCCTGCGAAAGAGGGGCGCTGCCCGGTGACCTACACAGACTGAGACACGATCGCCATGAATGGAGACCTCTGGAAAAGCTCAGGAGCCGAGGC
Source organism: Aotus nancymaae (assembly GCF_030222135.1). NCBI lineage: Eukaryota > Metazoa > Chordata > Mammalia > Primates > Aotidae > Aotus > Aotus nancymaae. The sequence continues at coordinate 37,830,787 of NW_026988428.1, forward strand.
CCACGGGGCCCAGCAGAGGCCTGAGGGGAGACCCTGGGCGAGGGCTGAATCGCTGCCTCCAGACAGCCCCCCAATGCCCCGGCTTTGGAGGGGAGCCGGGAGCTTTCCATCTCTTTTTGCAGGGGAGGGTTGTCAGTCTGACGGGATGTGCACTGGGGGCACCCCAGCCCCTGCCAGCTAACCCCACATCACCACCCACCCCCCAGCACCACCACCACTACACACACAAAAAAATTGGATACATTTTGAATAAAGCGATTCGGTTCCTTATCCGGGGACTGGGTTGCTCCGTGTGATTGGCCGGCGGAGTCACATGGTGAAAGTAACTTTACAGGGTCGCTAGCTAGTAGGAGGGCTTTATGGAGCAGAAAAACGACAAAGCGAGAAAAATTATTTTCCACTCCAGAAATTAATGATCATGAGCTCGTATTTGATGGACTCTAACTACATCGATCCGAAATTTCCTCCATGCGAAGAATATTCGCAAAATAGCTACATCCCTGAACACAGTCCGGAATATTACGGCCGGACCAGGGAATCGGGATTCCAGCATCACCACCAGGAGCTGTACCCACCACCGCCTCCGCGCCCTAGCTACCCTGAGCGCCAGTATAGCTGCACCAGTCTCCAGGGGCCGGGCAATTCGCGAGGCCACGGGCCGGCCCAGGCGGGCCACCACCACCCCGAGAAATCACAGTCGCTCTGCGAGCCGGCGCCTCTCTCAGGCGCCTCCGCTTCCCCGTCCCCAGCCCCGCCAGCCTGCAGCCAGCCAGCCCCCGACCATCCCTCCAGCGCCGCCAGCAAGCAACCCATAGTCTACCCATGGATGAAAAAAATTCACGTTAGCACGGGTAGGCAACTTTGCTTTTTGCTCCCCCCTCCCTCCCTTCTTTCCCAGCGCTCCCCACCCTCCTCGGCCCCCTCTGGCCCCGTCCTCCTTTCTCGCCTTCCCCCTCTCTCTCCAGGAGCGACTCTGGGTTAGCACAATTGAACTGGATTTACGAGCGAGAATGGGTAATTACATCCCCCATAAATTTTATGGCTTAGCTACTCTGGGCAGTCCGAGCCATGTGCTACGATCTGTTATGTATGTGTGAAAACTATGCTCGCTTTCTAAGGGCGCATAAATAATTCAGTGTCGTTACAATGAGGATTCCCCTCTTATTACACTACAAAGTCTTCAGCTTCCTTCAACTTCTTTATAACCTATTTAAGCTTGATGACTTTATTTCCACCACTCCCTCCTCCTGTTCCTCAGAGCTGAGGATGGGGTGAGGGTGGGGGGCGGGGAGCCTGCTGCCTCTGAACCCCACTATTTGCTTTTCCCCTCCCCCTCCCTCCCAGTGAACCCCAATTATAACGGAGGGGAACCCAAGCGCTCGAGGACAGCCTACACTCGGCAGCAAGTCCTGGAATTAGAGAAAGAGTTTCATTACAACCGCTACCTGACCCGAAGGAGAAGGATCGAGATCGCCCACTCGCTGTGCCTCTCTGAGAGGCAGATCAAAATCTGGTTCCAAAACCGTCGCATGAAATGGAAGAAGGACCACCGACTCCCCAACACCAAAGTCAGGTCAGCGCCCCCGGCCGGCGCTGCGCCCAGCACCCTCTCGGCAGCTACCCCGGGCACTTCTGAAGACCACTCCCAGAGCGCCACGCCGCCGGAGCAGCAACGGGCAGAGGACATTACCAGGTTATAAAACATAACTCACACCCCTGCCCCCACCCCGTGCCCCCACCCTCCCCTCACACACAAATTGACTCTTATTTATAGAATTTAATATATATATATATATATATAGGTTCTTTTCTCTCTTCCTCTCACCTTGTCCCTTGTCAGTTCCAAACAGACAAAACAGATAAACAAACAAGCCCCCTGCCCTCTTCTCCCTTCCACTGTTAAGGACCCTTTTAAGCATGTGATGTTGTCTTAGCATGGTACCTGCTGGGTGTTTTTTTTTTTTTTTAAGGCCATTTGGGGGGGTTATTTATTTTTTAAGGAAAAAAAGCTGCAAAAATTATATATTGCAAGGTGTGATGGTCTGTTTTGGGTGAATTTCAGGGGAAATGAGGAAAAGAAAAAAGGGAAGAGATTTTAAAGCCAATTCTCCTTCTCCTCCTCCTCCTTCCCCTCTCTTTCCTTAGGCCTTTTGCATTGAAAATGCACCAGGGGAGGTTAGTGAGGGGGAAGTCATTTTAAGGAGAACAAAGCTATGAAGTTCTTTTGTATTATTGTTGGGGGGGGAGGAGAGGGGGCGAAGACAGCAGACAAAGCTAAATGCATCTGGAGAGCCTCTCAGAGCTGTTCAGTTTGAGGAGCCAAAAGAAAATCAAAATGAACTTTCAGTTCAGAGAGGCAGTCTATAGGTAGAATCTCTCCCCACCCCCATCGTGGTTATTGTGTTGTTGGACTGAATTTACTTGATTATTGTAAAACTTGCAATAAAGAATTTTAGTGTCGATGTGAAATGCCCCGTGATCAATAATAAACCAGTGGATGTGAATTAGTTTTACGTCAATGTCTGATGGTTTCTTTTTGTCCCCCTCCTCTCTCTGGCCTGGTAACATCCCGTCTTCTCTATAGTTGCCTAAGTTTACTTTAAACAAACACACAAATCTTAGCTCTCCGTTAGTCTTCCAATGTCCTTAGAAGAACTAGCAAGGGGGTTGGGGCATGGGATCTTCAGTGGGGCATGTGGAAGATTAAGGCTGATTTCTCCAGTCCCCTTTCTTCCCCCTGAGTCTGCAGAGTCCAGACTCCTCTGGGGGTACTTCAGTGGAGCTGAGGGTTGGGGGGTGTCTCACTTTTCTATAGTTAGGTACAGTTTCTTCTTTTTGTCTGTTCTCTCTCTTCCCTTCTCCCTCCTCTGTGCTGGGTAGGCCTGCCTAATTTGTAGACAGGAAGGCAAGTTTAGGGAGTGGGAAGGAGAAGAGTTTTCTCTCATCTTTTAGGGCTCTTTTGGGATGAGGGATTAAGGAAGACATCCCCTCAACATTTGAGTTCTTAAAAGAAGAAAGATTTTGAGCTGGTGATTCTGAAGCAGCAAAGTGACCTGTCAGGATGCCTTCTCTGTTTGTTTAGGCTTGGAAAAAAGGGTAAGGTGGAGGCCAGAGGCCTGGGAGGTGCCCTTGTTATGCGTAGGCCTCAAAGGCTGATGCCTGGAGATAATAAAAGACTCTTACCTTTTTATTCTCTAACTTTTATTATGGACCTGCCAGGTGTTGAGAAGAGACTCAGGGAGAGTCAAGGACCACACTCTCTTCCTGTAACCTCCCAGGTCCTGGCAGAGCCTGGGGATAGCCTGAACAAGCCTCTCTGGCTGTAAAGAAATAAATTAATTAAACAAAATTGTTTCCTTGGGGCTAAAAAAGAAACAAAAAATCTTGCCTGGATTACCTGAATAATACATTCAAGCCAAAGGCTCCCAAATAATTCTGGTCCTGAGAACCAGGCCCTAGCAAAGCCTGCTTAATTTTTCACTTGTTTGTTAGGAGGTGGAAGGAGGGCTGTTGGTGAGATTCTCTGGCGATTTATCCATATTTCAGGAAGAAAGGCAATTAGAAGTAGAAGAGAGGGAGAAAGAGATCTAGGGTATGCAGGGAAGCCAGGGATACCCCTTCCCTCGATCCCCAAACTCTGGAGTGAAAGGCAACAGCAGGACTAAGTTGTGAAAATCACTTTGGTGTGCTTTGAATTTATTGCCTTTTGAACCACTTGCTGGATGTTACTTGGAGTGTGTGTGTGTGTGTGTGTGTGTGTGTGTCCCCTCACATGTGTGTGTGTATTGGGGGAATCTCTTAGTCCTTTTGGTCTACTTTTCCTCCCTTAATGGTACCCTGGAGACAACAAAACATGCTGCTACAGTGTTAGGAAGCAGGCCAACAATTATCACGAGTTATTTTATGTAATCAAGTGAATTAGGGGCCACATCTGACTGCAGCCCCTATCGTCTTGAGGCAATTGCCCTTGGAACAGGAAAAGGGGGTTTGAGCTCTGCTTGGGAAAAGGGAAGGAAGGTCTAAGGGCACCAGGGTGTCTTTTCAAGCCTGTAAAGAAGCTAAGATGGAAAGCAGGGAAGGGGTAAATCGAGATCCATGGTTCTTTCCTAAGTTTGCTCGTGTGGCTGAGAGGGAGTTTATCCCTCTCCTCCCAAAAGTGGAAGGGATGAGAGTGAGGAAGGGGAAAATCACTACATTTTATTTCCTAAGTTTATCCCTGAAATTGCTGAAGGGACACTCTTTAGTTCAGGAAAAGCAGCATAAAAGGGTCGGAACACTTATTTTATTTCCTCTTGATTACGTCTCTGGTTTCTTCTCCTTCCTCTTCCCTCATATACATAGTCATTCTCTGTGTGTCTCCTTCTTCCTTTCTGGTCTGAACAGAGGAAACATCAGAAATCCATAATTCTTGACAAATGAACCCAAACTAAAATCCCTTACATTGGAGTTTGAAGATTTTGGCCTCTGGCCTTCCCTCCAGTGGGCTCCATTTTCTCCCCTTTCCCAAAAGCTCTCCTTTGCCTTGGACCTGGCCACCCAGAATGGCAGGGCGGGTTGGGGTGTGGGGGGCCACTCTGGGCAGAGGGCCCCAAGTTTCAGCAGTCTTGGTCCCTGCTGCTCTGCCCGATGCTGCAACAGCCTCATTGGGAAGCTGAGGGCCGGGCTTTTATTTAAGTTGGGTTGAGCAGTGGGGAAAGGCTTGGGGGAGGACACAGCCCAGGTTCACGGGAAGGGCACAGCATTTTCTCTCCCATTGCCTTTATATTCGGCAGCGCCTCTGACCTCTCCCCCACCCCCATCTCTGACCCTCCCAAGCCAGCCCTTGCTCGGCCCTGGTCTCCAGATAGGATGCCACTGCTTTTGTAGGACTGGAGATTTCTTGCCCAGAGTAATGGGAGAGGCAAGGCGCATGAATGCCTGTTAGTGCATTGTATCCCTCTCTCTTCAATGGCTAAGTAAAAAGAAGACGGGTGAAACGGCGACACCAATCTTCCAGGGTTCCTTCTCTCCAACCGCCAGGAGATCCCCACAGGCCAAAAATCCCTTTGACATGTAAGTAGTTAGCACTCGATCTGTTCTGGGGGTGAGGAGCACAAAATTATTAAACTATCTCTATTTGCCACTCAATTTTTGTCTCAACTCCCGGTCTTAGGGAGGGAAGGCGGGAAATCCAGCTGTGAGCGGAGGGGTTCTGCTTGGGGAAAAAGACATTTCTGTGCCGAATCTGTGTACCTGGGGAGTAAAGAAATTTGACTCAAAAAACAGAGAGAGAGTCTGAGAAAGTGGGACTGAGGGAACAGGACTAGGACATTTTGCTTTTCCGAGGGTCTCTTGCTGCTGTTTGTGCGAAGTTTCCTACAAAGTTTTCTCTGCAATCTGTGCTTCAGTTTTCTTTCTGCGTGGTCTTGGCAGATTGAAATCCAGGGACAGCTTTCCACAGCTAGGAGAGAGAGTGTGTGTGTGTGTGTGTGTGTGTGTGTGTGTGTATGTGTGTGTGTTGGGGGGAGTGGTAGGGAGATGAAAACAATTAAAAGGTTTGCTGGGAGCTTGGAGCCAGGGTGCCCTTCTGTGCTTTTCTAGGATTAGGGAGACTAATTCTGAAAGGGGCCCTTAAGATCAAGGGTGCTATGGCGGAGAGGAGCAGTGCACTGGGCAACTGTACTATCTTTTTCTCTGCTTTTTGCCCATCCTGGGGGAGCCTGCTAGTGCACTCACAAGAGCACCGCTCCGGGTTTTCCACAGCTTCTATCTGGCACCGCACCTATGGAGAGCTAATTTTAATTTAAATGTTCGCCTTCCAAGAGACCCCTCTCAGGCTTGGAACAAGAGATGGAAGATCCCGAACACCAGAACTCCAGTGGCCACCAGAGCACAGGGAATATTTATTACCTCTCTGGATGTCATTACCTAAGAATACAATTTTATGAACTTCCTAATCTGTTAGCTTGATTTATCTGGATGGGCAGGAGCCCAAAATAAACATTTGGGGGACTGGTGAAAAAAAAAAGTCTTTGCCTCTTACCAATCTTTTTGATAGAGTTGACAACCCCTCTCAGCCTGCTTTTTCTGCATTTTGATTTTTCTCCTGCAGCATGTGGCTGCTCCGGGTGTTGGAGTTTTAGCTGCCTCTTGAGAATTAAAAATGGGGAGGGGGCTGAACTCTGAGCCAGAGGCCTGAGAGGAGCCCTTGGACATTTTAAAACCTTCGCAGCTCAAGGAGCTCAGACCCCTTTCGACCTTGGGGAGCAGACAGAAACTAAAGCTGATCCAGAGGTTTGCTCATCAACCCTCCAAGGTCTGGAGCCCCTGGCTCTCCCTCCACTCCATGATGCTTTTCTTCTCTTCTCTCTGGTGTCAGTTCTGTAGCTCTTTGAACCCAGGGCCAGTCCAGCAGAACCCACGTCCAGGCAGGCAGGGATAAGGGCCTCTGCAGCCCCATCTTCTTGCCTTCCTGTGTCTGCCAGGCCTAGTGTATAAATCAGGAAGAAGGGAAGACAAGGATGGGTAGGGAATATCTCAGAGTATGTTTGAGGGTGAATAGGGTTACAGAGCCTAATAAAGATGAAGGGACTATTTAAAATTTTCAGTCTACATCCACAAATTTTCAGATTCCTGAATAGGCAGCATCCTCTAGGGTCAGCTCCGCCAGCCTTGATGCGGTATGAGTGAAACCAAAATAGTGTCGCGTCTACTCACTCCTTTCTGACTCCCTCTCTTCCCAGCATCAAAAATTGGAAGAGGAAAGTCTACAGTATTTTAATTTCTAGGCAGAAAAAAGCCTAGAACCGAGTGTGCAGGAGGCACTGCTAGATAGCCAAACCCTAGGTTCCACTCGGGGCTCTGGCTTCCCAGGAAGCCTGGCTGCGAGAGAATGGGGCAAAATGTGACTATCTTCATGGGGTGGGGGTGTCCCGGTTCCCTTCTCACAGAGGCTGGGGTCTTGAGAATCGCGAAATGGGGCCAAGCCGGGCAAAGGCGAGGTTCCAGGGGCCGGCGGCAGCCCGGCTCCTCCTCCGGGTTCCACGCCGCGTCAGCCCCGGACGCGATGTCGCCTTCAGCTGGGTCACGACCCCGGGCTTGGGAGGACAATAAGGCGCGGGGCGGGGAGCGCGGGCTGCGTGGCCGGCTGAGCGGGTTCACTGCGCGGTGAACTCCGCTCGGCCTGGGAGTCTCGCCCTTTAGATCTCAACCTCTCCTTTCTTCCCCCATCTCATCTTCCACTTTTTCGTGGAAAATCGAGGGGACTCTCAATCGCTGATTGACCAATACCCTACCGCTACCACCTCCAAATAATAAGATTGCATTTTCTTTAGAAATCAAAGAGTAGTTTTCTCCGAGTTACCAGAGCAGGAAATGGGACCCTCTCAGGATCTTCGTGGGGATGGAGAGGGGAGATCTAGTTATCAGTAAAAGCGTTCCCCACCGACCCGGGACTCAGGAAGGCCCTGAAGGATCCCAGGCCACCAAACCAACAATCCCCTCCGCCAGAGGAATTCCAGGCCAGGAGCGTTCCCTTCTCGCCCAGTTGTAGGGAGAATGGCCCTCTTCGGTTCCCTGACCTTTGTCTCTGGATGTCAGGTTAGGCTGAGGGCTTTTGTAAAAGGGGAAACACCACTTCTCAAATCCGGCAGGCAGGGACAGGGCTGGGCTGAGTCATTGGGAGAAGTACTCCAAACTGGTCTGTTCTTGCTGGGGCGATCTCTCCCCAACACAGTGATAGCCTGGCTCTTGTTTGAGCCTCTGCCCCGTTGGTGGTACCGTTGTGTTTATAACTTTGTACATGTGGAGTCTTTCCGTTCAGCTGGAATAGATTTTGGAAAATAAGATTACCAAATGGGGCTTGACTTTTAGCTGGAGGAACAAAAAGGCAGCCAGGTTAGAGAGAAGAAAAAACAGGGTAGGGAGGTGAGGAATACTCATAAAGCACACTTGCTTGGGCCTCCCCACCTCATCCCCATCCTACCTGACTAGGCTCAGGTGTGATGGGGAGATGTGGGCCTCCCAGCTGGAAACCTCCCCTCACAGATTCAATCTCTGATAGTTTCAAACCTCTCTGGAATGTGGCTGTCTCCAGCTCTGTCTGCCTTTTCTTGGCCATTTCAGATCCTCTGCCTAGCATTTCTGCTGCTTTCTGAGTTCCATATTTCCTCCTGTCCTGGTTTTTCTTCCCCTGCCATCCTGCAGTAATCCTCTGGGACAATCCCTAGACCTGGTTCCAATCCTTGGACTCCCTTCCAACTTTAAAAGCAGGGGAAGAACCAAAAGGTGGTGGGTGGCAGTCTGGGAGGGACAGCTGAGGTTCAAAAGTTCCTGGCTGAGCCTCCAGTCCGGGCCACCTCAGGGGCTGATCTGACCTCTCCAGAGTGCCCCCTGGACCAGCAGCAAATAGAACAAAATTTTATAGCCTGAGGCAGATGTTGGCTCAGCCATCTCACCCAGATTCCCCTTTATCTCTTTTCCACTGAGGAGGCTCCAATCTCCGCTATACCTTTGTTCTCTTTCCTTTTCCCCCCTCCTCTCCCTCCTCTTCCTCTGTTTGATCCTGCCCACCCCCCAAATTGTTTCTTTAGATCTGAAAGCATCTGTTCCTGTCTGACCCTCCCCCCACACCCTCCTCTTTTTCCCTCCCTCCACCTCAAGCAGTCAAAAAGCCCCCAAATGGAGGGCCTCTGGCCTCTGACCTATTCTGATACACCAACATCCAGATACCTTTGAGGCCGAACCTTTTCTTTCATTCTACCAGCTGGAGAGGGTCCTGGGATTGAACAATTTGAGTCTTGGCCCCTAGGGATCCGTCTCTTCTCTGACTGGGACAATTATCCACTTTTCATGTAAAAGCAAGGAGTCCAAGGTTGAAGAGTTTGGAGTATTTAGCTGACTGCCCCAGTCCTCTGCTGGGCTTTTGGGGGCTCTAGATTTTGAACATATCCATATTCTGACCATAGACAGGAGGTGTCCTTTTCTAACCTCTACCTGGCCATTTCTTTTATCACCTTCTCTGACCCTTCTCTTAATTCCAAAGTCATTTGCTGAGCAATAAGAAAGCCCCTCCAAGCCCTCCCAGAATTCGATAATCTAAACTAGGAAGATCAAGGCAGTTTCCATACTGTGCACACTGCAGGGCCTCTTTTCTCTGTTTTTCAAAAAATAAAAAAGAACCAAAAAGATTACTCCCTCACATCCTCCTTCCCTCCACTCGTGTGGAATATAGAGAGAGGGTTGTAAATTCAATCAAGGTAGACAGTAGCCTGTCTTTTCCCCCTTTTAGTCAATCCACTTGGGTCCAAGTTCAGATAATTCAGCCCCAAGGCTTTTGAACTCTGCTTGGTAGACCTGTCTCTAGCAAAAATCCACTTTATATCTCCAGGACATCAGACTGGAATAATCCCAAGGTCCTTGTCCTGGTGCCCACAGTTGAGAACTGGTAGGTAAGAATAAACCTTCCTCATTCCCTTCCTGCCAGCTCCATCCTGAGATCCAGCCACTGCCTGGGATCCTGCCTCCTCTTCTATCCTGGAAGAGCAGCAGTTGGCCAAGAGCCTCAGATTCATGCTCCCAGTGGCTTTGTCACCCAGTTTCCATGATGATGAGAGGCAAATGAACTACCTACCACTCCCTGCTCTCTCTCTCTCTCTCACACACACACACACACACACACACAGGTTGTGCAGACCTGGACCAGCCTAGGATGTTGTTGTTGACTGGGGGAACCTTGCCTAAGGAAGTTACAGAGGGTAGGAGCCTGTATTTTGTGATAGCATCTTTGCTAATTAGCCAGGAAAGAAGACTGGATTGAATTCTTCTCTCCAGTCTATAATTTCACACATTTACCTAGAGGCATATCCTCAAAACATACATGGCACGTACATTCAAGGAGCTCAACATACTTATTTTTTACTTTTTCTGTTCACATGCGCATGGGTAGGTGACTTTGCTGAAGGTGATGGTGAGAGAGAGAGTGTGTGTGTGTAGAGATGATGAGTGACAGAAAATGACATCCCAACCACAGCATCTGTGAAGTGGGTTCTTTGACTTATCACTTATGTCACTGGTGCTAGAGTGTTTTGCTGTCCCCTCTTGCCCTTAAACTGCTCTACAAGGCCTGCCTCTTTGCTGAGACCATGTGGCCTAAGGTCTCACTTTTGATCCCATAACTTGGTTCCTTAGGCCTGGGGTGGCTAAAGAGGAATGAGGCAGGAGTCAGAAGACTCTCTGGAAGATCAGATCTCTCACTTAACACTCTCACTTCTATGTCAAGGTTAATCAAAACCACTAACATTTATCTAACGCTCCAATCTATCCTATTCTGCCCATAGGACCTAGAAAACAACCACTCCACAATGGCAGCAACTGCCGAGTAACTGTCTCCCAGGGTTGTTAACTGCCTTACAGCGGTATTAGAGGATTAAATGGATTAATGCATGATGAGCACTTAGATTCTTGCTTGGAATAGAATAAGCTTTCAGTGAGTGCAATCTGTTATCATTAGTAACATCATCAGGCGTTTTCTTAAATGCTTGCTATATACCAGGCACTGGACTAGATACATTGTCTCATTCAAGCCTTATAATAGCACTGTGAGGAAGTTATTATATTCCTATTTGACACAAAAGGAAGCTGAATGAGCCTTGGGAGGATAAGGACATGCTCCACTGGCAAAGCCCAGCTCCAGTCAGATTTGCCTGGCCCCAGAGTGGGTGCTCTGAACCTATCCAATTCTCATGAGAGGCAGGGAGCACTGGTGAGGACATGGGGCAGTGTCAGCCCGAGGGCAAGCAGGACCTAGATTCGCTTGGGCTTTGCTACCTGGCTTGGTCTCACCTAGGCAGATTCTTGTTCTCAACACCAGCCTCCAACCCAGTGGTTCTCAAACTTTTTGGTCTCAGGACTCTTCACACTCTTAAAATTTATTAGAGTTTTGGGCCAGGTGCAGTGGCTCATACCTGTAATCCCAGCACTTTGGGAGGCTGAGGCGGGTGGATCACTTGAGGTCCAGCGTTCGAAACCTGCCTGTCCAACATGGCGAAACCACGTCTTTTAAAAAAAAAATTATTAGAGTTTCAAGGAATTTTTGTTTATTTCTATGGGTTATACCTATCAATATCTACCTTATTAAAAATTAAAAATTAAATAGTTTAAAAAGTAATAAATATTACCAGTTAAAATAATTTTTATGACAAAACTACATTTTCCCAAGCAAAAACAATTTAGTGTGAAGAATGTCATTATTACCCTCCCCCTTTTTTTTTTTTGAGACAGAGTCTGGCTCTGTTGCCCAGGCTGGAGTGCAGTGGTATGAATGATCTCAGCTCACTGCAACCTCTGCCTCTTGGGTTCAAGCAATTCTCCAGCTTCAACTTCCCAAGTAGCTGGGATTACAGGCGTGTGCCACCACACCCAGCTAAGTTTTGTATTTTTATTAGAGATGGATTTTCACCATATTGGCCAAGCTGGTCTCAAAGTCCTGGACTCAAGTGATCTGCCCACCTCGGTCTCCCAAAATGCTGGGATTACAGGTATGAACCACTGTGACCGGCCTATTCCATATTTTTGCAAATCTCTTTAATGTCTAGCTTAATAGATGATGAATTCTCCTGTTTCTGCATTCAGCTTATTTTGATGTGCTGTTTTGGTTGAAGTATCTAAAGTACGTAGCCTCACGTGCAGACATGTAACCAAGGAAGGAAGGACCTGCAGAGCTCCTCAAAGTGTCTCTGGGACCCCCAGGGACCTTAGACTACAGTTTAAGAACCACTGAGCTAACCAACTATGATAACCAGTAGAAGCCACTATGATAATATTATTGGACACCCTTTTAGCTCTTTAGTGGTGCTTCTGACTAGAAAACCCATCATCATTTCACTGTTTCATGCTGTATTTGAATTGTGTTACCTTAGGTAAGTTACTCAATATTTCTATCTCATAGATAGATAGATGATAGGTAGATACAGATGGATATGCTATGTGTGTCATAGGTGCATTATTCATTATTTTTTAGCTTGAGTGTAAGAGTGAAATATAAATTTATAGATAAAATAGCTTTCACATGTTTAGCATTGTTAGAGGTGGGCAGTTTGACTATTAATATCAATCTTTTTTTTTTTCAGAAGGGAAAAATGAGCCAAAGAGAGTTGATGTGACTTGCTGAGGATGACACAATCAGCAACTGATGGGCAGTAGGCTAGAACGCCTGTCCTCTGACTCCTAGACCTATGCTCATCCTCTCAGAATCCCTATCTATACAGACATGCAGCATAACATGCATGTGGAGGGTGTGTACGCCAGGCACAAACCATTTATGAGGCACATATAATGTTTGTACTTATCTGAACATATTTCTATCCGACAGAAAAAATGTCTTGTACTCCTGCATGCAAGTTACAACTTTGCTTGGCACAAGGCATCAGCCTGCCAGTGTTTTTCCCTCCTCATCAAATTATCCATGTGTCTGTAGTTCTGGGCAGGATATGTTCATTGTTAGGGATATTCCTTCCTTCCAGGTCTCCTGCTGGCACATTCCCAGTGAGAGCAGGTAGACTGCCCAGCTTGTCACATGAGCACACAGAACAGGCACACCTGCGGGCAACAGTCTCATCCCCTTCTTTTTCTTTTTACTGTGCATCATTTCTCACATACCTTTTCAAAATTAGTGGTCTGTAAGTGTACAACCAAAGAGAGCATTGTTGTATGAACTGAGGTGTAGATGTCTCTCTGCAGATGCAAATGTAGAACCTTGGGCGCCCATATACCTGTCTAGGTGAGCCCCATGTAAATGTATGAGCAACTGGAGTCTCAATTCTTTCATTAATCTGATAGGTATTTACTCACAAATTCTATATTTTGTGGTTGTATGAGGCTCATGTTTATGCAGGATCCAATGAGAAGAAGCCTCAGTGGGAAGTCAGTCTGACTGAATTTAGCCAAGCCTTCTGCTCCTAGTTGCCTTAAGGAAATCACTTACCCAGTGAGAGACTCCACTTCTTCATCCACATAATGGGGGGAAATAATGATAGTCTCAGCTATACCTCGGGATGAAGAGTCTGGTAGGGAAATAGTAGGAGATGTCTGAGTATGATTCTTTCTTTCTTTCTTTCTCTTTCTTTCTTTCTTTTTGTCTTTCTTTCTTTCCTTTCTTTCTTTTTATTGAGAGGTGGAGTCTCACTATGTTGCTCAGGCTGGCCTTAAACTCCTGGGCTCAAGAAATCCTCTAGCCTCAGCCTCCTGAGTAGCTGGGACTGCAGGCACTATGCCCAGCTTTAGGATTCTTTTCTTTTATGGAAAAGTCCAAACAAAATAGTAGAGAGAATAATATAATCAAACACTAATAATATGATCATCATTTCACTTCAACAATGATCAGCCCACAGCCAGTCTAATTTCATCTATTTCCTACCTAACAATACCTATTACATTTTGGAGCAAATTCCAGACATATCTTTTTTTTTTTTTTTTTTTTTTTTTTTTTTTTTTTTTTGAGGCAGAGTCTCACTCTGTAGCCCAGGCTGGAGTGCAGTGGCTTGATCTCAGCTCACTGCAACCTCTGCCTCCTGGGTCCTGGTTCAAGCAATTCTCCCGCCTCAGCCTCCCATGTAGCTGGGATTACAGGCACGCACCACCCTGCCCAGCTAATTTTTGTGTTTTTGGTAGAGATGGGGTTTCACCATGTTGGCCAGGTTGGTCTCGAACTCCTGACCTCGTGATTCAACTGCCTTGGCCTCCCAAAGTGCTGGGATTACAGGCATGAGCCACCATACCCGGCCAACATATCATTTCTTATGTAGTAAACACTTCGATGGATATCTTTAAAAATTAAAGTTTATTAATAACATAACCACAATATGATTATAATACCTACCTAAAATTTTGTAGCAAAATTCTTTAGTTTTTAAAAAGTAAAAGAGATCTAAGAAGGGTTAAGCAGCTAACTCCCCTGTGTCTCATGCTCAGGGCTGATGAATGTCAATAAGAGAATGTGAGAATGGGGAGAAAAGGATGAACTTTCCTTTTTTATTTTTATCTTAAAATCCCAGGCCACCCCCAGCTCCTCCCCTCTACTCATTAGGTCCATTAATAATGGGCTCAGAGGGGACCCTGGAGGTTGAATGTGGTGGAGGCAGCCAGAAGGCAGCCTTGGAAGACACTGCAGACCTCATCTTGGATGAAAATCGGAGGAGTGAACCAGAAGGAATCTGAGCTGAGGGCCTGCCCAGCCATTCTCCGGCATCAGATTTCTTCTTCGGCTTTCCAGGCATTTGAAAGATATCTGAAGTCTCTTTGGAGTTACTGAGCTTCAAGACATGCAGATACATGTAATAGCATCCTCATACAGAAACCCAAAAGGAGAGTGCATGGAGACACAAGTAAACCCACCTGCCCATACACCAGCTATGTACAAACATATGCAAACACTCAGGGGCATATGCAAATATATACGTACACATCAGCAAACTTGGGCATGCAGGAAAACAGAGATACAAACCCAAACACTCAAACATACACGAACATGCAGGGATACAAACACGCAGGTTCTGGAACCAAATACAAAAACCCAGAGGTGGGAAAATTCTTAACTACTGACCAGTTAACATGGCCAAGCTCCAAGTCTGGCGACTCCTTCCCTCACATACCATCAAATAGGCCAAATATTGACCAAAACGACAATCTGAGTCACATTCACGCAAATGTATACCTGGGATAAGTCATCTCATGGCCTGCCCCCTGCTCTGGTGAGCACAAGTTCTCTATCATTAGTGCTGTGTCTCCCCAAAAGGCAGGAATAAGAGTGGTGTGGTGTTGTACCGTGCATAGGTGTGCCTGTGTCCATGCGAAGACACATTTCTTCATTCTGCTAAATCAACTTGGTGAAAAGGGAAAAGAACACTAGCCATGCACAGACTTCAAGTCACTGCAGGCTGGCGAGGGAACATTGCTTTGCTTACCCTGTGCTATAGCTGTAGGTTGAACTGATTTTTCCCCAAATTGATTGACCCACATGGGTGTTTTGGCATCTTATAGACATGACCTAAGGGTGCTTTCTCTGGGCCTGAGTGAGGCTGTGTCAATTGTCTGGCATTGTTTCTTCTGAGGGAACTTACCAATCAAAAGAATAAAGGTGATGGAGCTGTCTGGATCAGGTTGTTGGCTGGGCATTACATGGCCACGGAGTGATACTGAGTCAAAAAGGATGGGCAGAATCTTGACAGTTTTAAAACAAGATTCAGCAATAGATGGAGATAAACCAGTGGGGCTATTTAGCATTGTGTTCAGGAAAACCAGTCAACCGACTAAAATGTTCTTATTTAACCAATTTTTGTGAGATGCAGCAGAAGCAACAGCATCTGAGAGTCAAGGTACCCGAGTGTGTTTGCACTGAAAGCTGGATCTACACTGGCGTTTAGAGGCAGGGAAGGGTTGTGTAAATGACTGTAGATTTGGAAGGCTAAAATGTGAGTATGTATCAGGAAATTAAAACTATTATCATTGGCAAGAAAGTAAAAGTTGTATAGTTAATTAAGCCTTTTTCTTTATATGGAATCACAGAATGTTAGAATTGAAGGGATCCTAGAGTTCATGTGGAAACTGAGGCTTGGAGACTTTTAAACGACTTGTCCAAGTCACATGGCGAGTAAATGACTGAGACACATTTAGACACCTGAGTTTGCTCAGGCTACCATAACAAGTACCACAGCATGGACGGCTTAAACAACAGAAATTTATTTTCTCACAGTTCTGGAGCCTAGAAGTCCAAGATCAAGGTGTTGACAGGGCTGGTTTCTTCTGAGGCCTCTCTCCTTGGCTTATAGATGGCTGTCATCTCCCTCTGCCTTGTCTTCTGTGTCCTAATCTTCTTTTTTGAGATGGAGTTTTGCTCTTGTTGCCCAGGCTAGAGTGCAATGACACAATCTTGGTTCACTGCAACCTCCACCTCCCAGGTTCAAGCGATTTTCCTGCCTCAGCCTCCTGAGTAGCTGGGATTACAGGCATGTGCCACCATGCCCGGCTACTTTTTGTATTTTTAGTAGAGATGGCGTTTCACCATGCTGGCCAGGCTGGTCTTGAACTCCTGACCTCAGGTGATCCACCCGCCTCAGCCTCCCAAAGTGCTTGGATTACAGGTGTGAGCCACTGCACCCCACCTGCTAATCTCTTCTAATAAGGACACCAGTTATATTCAATTAGAGCCTACCCATACAATCTTGTTTTAACTTAATTACCTCTTTAAAGGCCCCATCTCTAAATACAGTCACATTCTGAGTTACTGAGGGTTAGGACTTCAAGAAATGGAATTTGCAGAGATGCAATTCAGCTCTTAACTGACGCCATGGCTCTAGATTCCTAGTCCACTGCCAATGTGCCCATGTCAGACTAAGTCGTCTGGTGGCACCTATTCTTGAGTTGGCTCAGTTTTGTTTTGTTTCTTAGGGATGGGGAAGCTGTTTGGAGCCAATATGAGACTGAAAACTGTTTCCCGGAGCCAAGGCCTGTTAGGAAACTGAGTGAGCATGGGCAGGGAAATCCGGGATTAGGCTGACCACCAAGCACCGGGAAAAGGAAGTTTCTAACCAGAATCTTGGAACTGGAAAGAACCCAGTGAGGTTAACTTGGCTATCTCAGAAGGAGGAGGATTTACCTGGTATATACTTAGGGAACCCAAGTGTCTCAGAGCTCCCATGGCTGATACGTTCTTTCTTATGTGTGTGTATTCAGATTCTTCAGGCCAAGCTCAAACCCCTGTCCCTTGCCTCCAGTCCTCAGAGTTGGACAGTAAGATAAAACTCATCCGATAAGAGAAGTTTTCTCCCTTGTAGCTTGAAGAAGGCTTGACAGGATCTTAAGGAATTTTTTTTATTCAAGAGAGCCTCTTTGTCACCTCATCTGAGGCTGGAAGCAGGGAATTTAGAGGCAAAAAACTTCCCTTACCCCATTGTTGTCTGCCCTGAGACCTTCAGCCCCTTCTTCGGGCCCTGGCCAGCTCTAGAAAATGGATTGAGGTGAGTTAATATGTAATGTGGTACAGAAACAGGGAGAGGGGAGAGGCCCTCTAATATCACAGAGATCACAGATGGCTCCAGTGGAATCACAGAGCACGGTGTAGATGAGGCTTGTGCCAAAAAGTGGCCACAACTGGGAAGAAGAGCCCATCTTATTATGATGGTTGGTGACTCTCCCTGCCATGGAGAACAAGCTTGGGTTCTGGGGTTTTGGAGGAAGCAATTCCAAACATATCCAGCGGAAACACACAGAGCCAGAGTCAGCATAGTGCTGGGAAAAGTACTGGTTCAGGGATCAGAACACCTGGGTTCTGATCTCTGTCTGAGCCTCAGTTTCCCTTCCTTCACAATGAAGTGTTTGATTAGGTTATCACTAAGATCCTTCCAGCCCTGAGGCTCTAAGCAAAATCTGAAGGATGCTGGGGGGCGGGGAGAAGGAATACTCTTTGTAGCAAATCAAATGATGGACTATGTGTCTCTGTGAACCAAACCAGGCACAGAAAACTCTCCATCTTCATTCCAGAGTTGGTGGGGGGTGGGGGAGTAGGGGTGTTAGCTCTGGTGTCTCCTTATTTGACAACTCAACCTTTTCCACAGGGCCCCTGCAGACGACACACCATGGGGAGCTGTTTCCCTTAAGGACCCTGCCCCTGAGGGAAGAGAGGCAGAAACAAGATGGGGCAGGAAGTTGCAATGGGTGTCTGCATGATGCCAATAGCCAGGTGAAAACAGAGAAATCAGCCCACTATCTGCTTAGTTTCAAATAGAATAAAGGGATCCAATTTTGTAGCTTTCGTCTGATGTAATGGATAATGAGATGCAGGATCAGCCTTTTGCAGTGATTCAGTTTAAAGCCCCTGGGAAGGATCTGTTTCCCCCTCCCCAATTATCCTGCCACAGAAATGCCTTAAGTCCCACCATTAAAGCACATGGTGTTAAGTACAGTCCTCTGCAGATCACATCCTTTAAAATACAAAAGCACCACTGGGATACTTCATCAAACAAGGATAGAGCCAGAAAAGTTGTGCTTAGGGGGGAAGCTCAGGGAGATGAGGGGCTCTGAAGATTAATCTCTAGATACTTCTCAGCTTTGCATTACCTGACCCTTGTGGGAAAGCTAGATTCTGCCTGAGGAAGTGGGAACTCAAGGACTCCCCTAGAAACCAGATGCCTGCAATTATGAGTGTATTTCTAGTCTTGGAAAATGAGTGGACTCTAAGTGGTGAGGGTAGTTATCACACTGAAAACTCACAGAGGCTGCCAGTAAAACTGAGATCAGGGAGATGGAAATTCTGATAATATACATGCATTTGGGTCAGCCACTATAGAAGCCAGTGTAGAAGTGCCTCACAGAGCCCCCTGTATGTCCAGAGGATATAAAACTACTCCAGAGGGGGGAAAATCCATTTCATTTATATGATTATCTACTGTATATCTAACCCATAAGTCATGATTTGAAAGTATTAAAACCTAGCAGATAGAGAAACACACTTCCAGGGTTCAAATCTGGTTATGTGACCTTGAGCAGGTGACTTAACCTTCCTGAGAATACATTTCCTCATCAAATTCAGTATAAAGCAACTGGCATGTAGTAATCTTCTACAAATGGAAACTATTATAGTTATGAGTACCGAGGGAGCTTCAGGACACCATTCATGAATTGGCACTAGGCCATAGAATCAATGGCCACCATGGTCAGAGCAGATCAGAAGTCCAGACCCTGAAAAATGTATGCATAATCTTTTTCTTACCTGGGTGGATCTTGTTTCTTCCCAACTTAATCTTACCTTTCAGGATCTGCCAGTAAAAGAAGCAGAAAGAGTCCTGTACCCCTCCTAGCAGCCTGGAAACTTTACGTTTGGGGCAAGGTTGGCCTTACCCACAGACAGGATGGGTGGCTGCCTTCATGACAGGATTTAAGAAAAATCATAAATCACTCGCTGGGCGCGGTGGCTCACGCCTATAATCCCAGCACTTTGGGAGGCCGAGGTAGGTGGATCACGAGGTCAAGAGATCGAGACCATCCTGGTCAACATGGTGAAACCCCGTCTCTACTAAAAAATACAAAAATTAGCTGGGCATGGTGGTGCGCGCCTGTAGTCCCAGCTACTCGGGAGGCTGAGGCAGGAGAATTGCTTGAACCCAGGAGGCGGAGGTTGCGGTGAGCCGAGATCGCGCCATTGCACTCCAGCCTGGGTAACAAGAGCGAAACTCCACCTCAAAAAAAAAAAATCATAAATCACTCTCACCCAAATTTGTATTATGCCACCTGCCATATGGGTCTAAAACTCCATTATTATAGATATTTCCCTCCATCTGGGCAATGGCTTCTGAAGACCCCTACCAAAAAGCACACAGTTGCCTGGGAGAATGTGCAGGTCAATACATTGATGAAAGTTTCCTAACCTGCAATCTAGCTTCTTCTTCAATAAAGAAGAATTGTCTGGTACTCAGGACAAGTAAGTTTTGATAGGACTGGAGATCTTAAAGGCCCAGAACACAGGCCTCTTCCTTTCAGGAGGCATACAGTAGGAATGTATGGGCAGCAGAAAGACACCAAATGGGCATGGGACCTACTAAGAATGTCAGCTGGGCCATCTGTGATTTAGGGAGCTAAGACACGGAGTCAATCCTGACTTTCGGTTCACCTTGACATTGACTCTACCTGGCTCTTATACCTTCCAGTGCAGACTTGCTTCCTCCCAAGAGCAATGATGTACTTGGGGAAGAGGTAGAGAGGCAATCCCAGTGTCTGGGTACTCTGAACAGCAATGCCCAGGATCTCAATGATTGAGACCAAGCAGCTCTGTCTCTGACCAACACTATCATGACAGCAGCTAAAAATCAGTAACTCAGAGTGTGCTCTGCAGATCACTGGGACTCTAGAGGGTCTTTTAGTTGGTCCAAAAGTCCACCCAGAATTCATCATCCAAACACATGTGACTGGTTTGTGTGTGTGTATGTGTTTTTTTAATGGATGAGAGGTGTTTTTTTTTTTTTTTAATGTTGCCCAGGCTGGCCTCGAACGCATAGCTTCACCTCCTCAAGCACCAGGGAAACAGACCTGAGCCACCGCAGCTCCCTGGTTTGTGTTTTAATTGTAATCTCTGAGAATATATAAATATATATTTGAAAGTGCAAAGAAATGAATATTTGAAAAAGTATAACCGTTGTCATGGTTATTTACTAAGGAAAAAAATGTGTGTGTGAATATTGAATATGTATTTATGTGTGCACAGACACACACACACTCACACCACACACGCACATATTCTTCCCTCCGTCCCTCCTTTCCTTCCTTCCTTTCTTTCGTTGCCAAAAGAGGCCAACAAGATGTGCGAGAACTGGCTTCTCTGAGATCTAACCAGAACAGGCTGAGGGCCACCAGCGTGGATGCTACATCTGCGGGATTGGACACTTTCCTACCGGTGTTTTTCGACTCAGGATGTTTTGGCATCATGGCAGCACAAATTCTCTCTCTAATCCAGTCTGTACCTAAACCCTGTGTAGGCAGATTCTGCCCTAAAAAGAGCAGCCAGAGAAGTGAGAACCTGGTTCCTCCTACGTTACCCTAAATATTGCTGTGATATCAGGGAAATAATATTAATACTTACAACAACTACAACCAAGTGGGTCTCTCTGGGCCTTAACTAAACTTTCCTCCTCTGAATTATGGGGAAACTTCCTTAACAAGGTTGGAAAAACTGGGAATGAGAGAGAGGAGAATTGGGAAGGGGGAGAATGTGTTAAGCAGGTGTAAAACACAGGAAGGGGTCTGTAAACGCTCCATCTTGAGAGGAGGGCTTTGTGGATGGGAGGAGGAGAAGGAAATGAAGGGTGGTAATTAGCTTATTATTGTTTCCCCTGGGTGTTGTGAAAATTCCTTAGGAGACACTTGTAAAAAAGCAGAGGGAAGACAGTAAATACACATCTAATGATATGCTAAATAAATTATTATTGTTATTATTATGACTATAATAGCAATTGCAACTTGCTTCCTGCTCCGAGTTTCCACTAAAGATGGGAAGTGACCCCCTTATAGCCAGGCCTCTGCAGCTGCCAACAACCCCCAGCGCCACCCCCCACCACTGCCCGGAATCAGTCAAGTAATTGGGCAATATAGACCAGGCTTCAGTTAACAGCCATTCTCCTGGTTTCGGCAGAAGGAGAACCGAACGACTCAACAGAAGCACGCAAGGTCTCTGCCAGGTACCTGCTCTAGCAAAGAAAAGGAGAAAAGGAGCTCTGCCCAGAATCATGGGGGTTATACTTAGGGAATAACTTCTTGATTTCCAAGCAAGGGAAATTAGGGAGGGCAAAAGCGAAGGCAGACAATTAGGGAGAGGTTGGGTCACGGAAACAAAGGGGAAATATATAAAATAGGGATACTCAATCTAGATAGCATAGGTTTCTAGGACTCCTGCAATTGTCAAGGGCACTTCCAGCATTTTGCTAGGAAGTGAGCCAATTGTTTTTGTCAGCTTCTCAAAAGGGTCTGGGACCCAGAAACAGCTAAGAGCCATTCCAGCCCAGGTAAAAGGGACCCAGGACTCTTTGGGCTGAGGACAAACCAATAGACTCTGGCCACTATTGTAATCTGCTGTTTACAGCAACTGCCCCTCCACCCCCCTACTTCTAGCCAGTGCCCAGGCACCTGCCCTGAACCCTTCTTAGGCAAATATATGTAAATGTAGGACCATCAGTTTTCCCTTCCTGCATTTCTTTAGGGAAAGCAACAACCGTGCCTGTAGGCCATAGGTATTCATGAGGAGAAAGGAGAGGGCTAGCTGTCTGAGAGAGAAACTGCCAAAGGCTACAGACTAGGAAATGGGATTCCAGGTTTAAAATAGCTCCTCTCTGGACCTCAGTCCTTCACCTAGTCACCTCGTCACATGGTGCATTGCCTCTAAGGATTCTTAGGGTAAAAGGAACCACATTCGGGAGGGTCCTCCTTGCTTAAGCCTTGATGGGAGAGGGGGAGACCAACCCTTCTCTGCAGACCGGGGTCCACACTAGGCAGAGGAATTCCAAACCTGCCCCATTCACCAACGGTGCCTGGCCTAGCTCCAAACTCCTGAAAGGAACTATTTCACAGGAACCAAAAAGGGTACACTGGTGATACCAAAAAAAAAAAAAAATGAAAAGAAAAAGAAATAATCTGATTAGAGGCATTACTGGATCAGAAAATTTGTGACCTTTTTAACGTTAAATTTTAAAAATATTTTACTATTGGCCGGGCGCAGTGGCTCACGCTTGTAATCCCAGCACTTTGGGAGGCCGAGGCAGGTGGATCACGAGGTCAGGAGTTCGAGACCAGCCTGGCCAACATGGTGAAACCCCATCTCTACTAAAAATACAAAAAATTAGCTGAGTATGATGGCACATGCCTGTAATTCCAGCTACTCGGGAGGCTGAGGCAGGAGAATCGCTTGAACCCAGGAGGCAGAGGTTGCAGTGAACCAAGACAACGCTACCGAGACAGACTCCGTCTAATATATATATATGTGTGTGTGTCTGTGTAGATATATATATATATATATAACTATTAAATTAAACATTTTAAATATTAAGCCTGATCTGTTTCGTAGCCCTGGAGCAGGGCTGAGTCATAGAGAGAAAGCTTTCCTTTAGCCAGGCTGGCTGTCTTTTACTGATTTATTTTTGTTTTATTTGTGGATTTCTTAATGGACCCAGTGGTGGTTCCTCTTTGCACCCCTCGGGTTGACAGGCAATTCCTTCCTAGCCCAGGTCTCAGCTCTGGTTTAGTTTTCATAGTCTGGGGATCCAGGGAGCCAGGAGACTAGAGATAGAAAGCAGAAGTACACTGGGGAGGTCACATTTCCAGACTCCAGGTGCCTCACTCCAGCCTCCGCCCCATCCTAGGCCCAGGCTGGTCTCCCACCCTACTACCCACGGGCCCCATCAGAGCCCAAGCTGCTGCCAGCCTCCATGTTATCCCCCAGCCTAGCTAGGGTCCCTGCAGCCTGGGTACCTGGGTGCCTGCTAGCCATGGTGGTGTGCAGAGTGAGGGTGAGTTTTCATGTTGATTGCCCTTCCGTTTACTTCAACAAGTATGTTTGGGCAACCACACTGTGCCAGGCAGCAGACAGAGTCCCTGTGCTGCAGGACTTCCTAGTCCTGTGGGCAGAGGTGTGTGGACGGTGGCACGTGGTGGTTAGCCCCAGTCCAAGGGTCTCCACTGCCTTCCCAGCATCCTAGAGATAGTAGAGGGGAGCAGGCTGGCCACTGAGACTGAGTTCAGGACAACTCCGCACATTCAACAAAGTTATCTGTGACTCCCTGATTAAAAAACAAAAACAAATACCGGCAGTGGTGGGAGGTATTTCCCCCCTGGGTTGGTTGGTAGCAGGGGGAGAATTGGGGAGCCTTGGCCCAGTGGTGCCTGGAAGGGGGCTGGTGCAAGAGTATTTGGTGTAGCTGTGAGTGGAGAAGTAAGATCTAGTGGGGTAAGTCCATGTGCCCTGTTCCTAAAGTCAAATTCCCCCCCGAAAAGGTTCAGGGCAGCACTGTTAGAGAGCTGGAGGAGTCCCTCTGTACCCAGAGAGAATTAGGCTACTCAGGCCTCAGAGAAGGAGGGCAGGTGGTGAGGACAAGCTCCCCAAGCCCCCATCAGAGCGGGCCCAGCTCTTGCAAATTCATTCCTCAGTCCGCCAGGTCTCCGGTCCCATCCTACATCCCCGCCAGGGCACAGGAGGCCCAGATAAAAACAGGCTTTATTTGGCCAAATGAACTCACTCTCCTGGATTACCTCACTTATCAGAAAGCAAAAGTGCACTCCATGCTCCCCGCCCTGTCCCTGCCTAAACCTGTTTATCTCTGAAGCCCACTCTTTGAGACCTAAAAATTAGGGCTTAAGAGAAACGAGCTAGGATTGCAG
Organism: Aotus nancymaae; assembly: GCF_030222135.1. Lineage (NCBI taxonomy): Eukaryota > Metazoa > Chordata > Mammalia > Primates > Aotidae > Aotus > Aotus nancymaae. The sequence continues at coordinate 37,854,676 of NW_026988428.1, forward strand.
GAGGGGCACGACAGTCCCTATCCTTCAGTGCACTAAACGCCCAGCTGAAGGCTGCTTCCTCGGTGGACCACGTCTCGGGGTGGGGAGGCTGGAGTTTTCGCAGCTTCCCCTTTCCCAAGCTCCTCGACCACAGCCGTCTGCGCCAGCCCCTCACAAAACCGGTTCTCACCTTTTGGTGGGTGCTAGTGTTTACCCCTTTCCTCCCGCGATCTGTTCAACCGAGCCCACCCACCCTCCATTTACCTCCCTTCCTGGAGGCTCCCTGAGCTCTATTTACCGTTTTGCAACTCCATCCCTCCGTAAGTACAGAACTCTGCTAGCTGCTTTCCTAGAGGGCAGATACAGCGTTTCCAGCTGGCCCTCGGCAGATCTCTGTAAACAAGTCTCTCCTAGCCCCTACAGATAAATATGTCTGTTCTGAGATAGACTGGCCTAAGTCCCAACGTGCACACATCACAAGATAGTTATACCTTATATACATACAAATCTCACTATAAAGTTATATTTGAAAGTGTCTATAACTCTAGAGAGAGATTGCAGCATGTACATATAGGACTATAATGACTTATGTCTATTTTTATAACTATGTAGTTATAAATAGATATGCCTATATATAGCGATAATAATATAGAAATATCTCCATCGCCATATATGGCTCTAAGTGAATGCTCTAACTACTCTATATCACAATCAATAAGTATATATCTCCTGATACATAATTCTAACAATATACATTTTTATCTATATAGCTGTTCAGAGATATAAATCTGTCAGGAGATCAAGCGTACATAAAGCAGGATGGCTGTAAGAGAGTCGTATATTTTCCCATATATAAATCTGCTCCTATAACTACTGTATATGCACAAATACAATGGAAATAATTATATTTTCCTCAAACATAAATCTGTAAATACAACCACAGCACATTTAGGTATGGTTAGAGATACAGCAATATTTTCTAGACATCGGTCTGTCAATAGAGCCACCAGTGCCTCCAAACAGAGAGTTATAGATGGAGTTATAAATAAACTCTCCAGATGTGAACGGATCAGTAGAACTAGATGTAAACACGACTCCAAGCCGTTCTTTCTTCTTCTTCTTTGTAAGATATTCCTGAAGCAAGCCCAGTCATCTAACAGGGTGCAGAGGTGTCTGGGTGCTGGTATTTTCCCTCCAAGGAGCGTCGGAGGTCGCTGGACTTTGGGAAACCGAGCAGGAGTGGGTGGGGGACAGTGCCCGCTCCCAACGCAGCTCAGAAGCCCCTTCCGTCAGTCTCCTGGTGGCTGAGAGCTCCGGCCAGCGGAGAGGCCTAAGGGAGAAAAATGAAAAAGCATAGTCTGGCTTGAGTCGTTCGGCCCTTCTCCGGCCCAAAATCCTCTCACCAGGGAAGCCCCGACCAGGCGTCGGAGCCGAGAGGGCCCGCGAGGCTCAGAGGCCGGGGGCCCGGGGCTGCAGGCCGGGCTGCGGAGGCCGAGCGGAGTCGCCAGCCGGTGTCTGACTGCCCGCGCCCCATCGCCCCGGGCCGCTGCATCGTCGGCGGCCTGGAACACAAAACCTGGGCCCTCGCCCCGCGCCCTGCGCTCAGCGCGTCCACTGGTCTTATTTTATTGCTGTTTTGTCCGATTAGGTATCGCAGCGTCCTTAACCCGGTGTTGTTCTCAAATGCGAAGACATCCAGAGCTTTCTCGAATGAGTATGTGTGTTGGCTTTAAATAAGTGACTCAGTGGGTAGTGTATTTCTCTTTTCAGACCAAATGGGTCACCGGCTTCTGAAAAAGAATCCAAACCTCTGAAAGGGTTTCTGACAAATCTTTTAGAAGTTCTCACCCTTATTTGTTACGATGATTTTCTTTTCTTGTCTTTTAAAAAAAAGTTGGCTAATTTGTGTTTCTATATTCCTCTTTGATTTTATTTTTCTTGGTACAATTGTTTTTAAAGGAGGGATTTCGTTAGACCCGAAACTGTGGGGCGGCTTCCTCTCCAGCAAACTTAGTATCTCCACGCCTCTGACTCCCGTCTCCCCGAATAAACAAACTCATTAAATGACCAGAAAACTGTACCTGGAGACAATGCGGTGGATGTTGCAGGATCCGGGACCGTGGTCTTTGCTTCCTTCATGAAAAATCGGCTAGGCTCCAAGCTCGCGAAGGAAAATTCAAGGCGCCTTAGCTCCTCCTTTTAAATTTTTAAATAAAGACCCTAGAAAGGGAACTTGACCTGGGCCTACTGGAGCCCCATTCTGGCTCTCCCCACTCCCTGGCGGCCATAAATGTTTTTCTGCTTCCGTCCGGGCCCTGGGGGCTCGTCCTCCCGGGCATTTCTGCGCTCTTGCCGGATCAAGTCTGTGGTCATCGTCTCATTCATCTCTGCGCCTTGGCCTGACCCTGCACATTTGGCCTCCTCCGTAAAACAGGGGCTCCCAGAGAGTCCCAAAAACCATTAACCACCCCCATATGTGGGATCCCTTCCCTGATCACAAGCAAAAGGCCGAGAAAAAAAGCAATAAAGAGTGGCCTCCTGGCTCTCCTTCTCCTCTTTTGTCCCTTGTTTGGGAAAGGGGTTCCCAACCTCAGCTCCCCAAGAGCGTGTTAAGAAGCTTTCTTCCTCCCGTCCTTTCCTATCTCCCCCTCAGATGCTGTGATCCTGACTTCTTCCTCTGTCCCCTCCTCAAAATATTTCCTCTTGCATTTTATTGTTATCCTGTTATGCAGGGACTGTTAACTACTGTTTTATTATTATTATTCGTTATTTATTGTTATTATGATTGTTGTTAGAGATTTGTTCACCAGGTTCAGGGGACAGCAGCCTGGCCCAGAGGGAAGCCTGCCTGTCTCTCTCTCTCTCTCACACACACACACACACACACCCTAACACCGTGCACACACTCACGCATATATGCTCACAAATGCCTGCTATGTTCAGGCCCTGCACAGCAATCCAAAGAGGCAGGCATCCTACCCTAGCATGCAAAGAACACACTGCCCACGCACGCCAGCATTCAGGCAGAACACCACCCCCAGACCAACGCCAAAACCCACACGCACCGAGCTTGCAAGGAAAGGAAAATACGTAAAGAATCCCTTCTCTGCCACAACCTGGAGGGGCGAGTCAGGCCTCTGTCTCTTCCCCCCAGTCTCTTTCGCTTTCTCTTTTTTTTTTTTCCCTTCTTGTTTACAGCTTCAAAGAGCTCAAGGCCCATAAATCTTGAGGGGCCTACAGAGCGCAGAGCACATTTGTATGCATCGTTAGGACTCGCTAATACCTAAGCCCATTAAGGAGCGTGTATGCGCGTGGTTTCCGGTGTGTATTAACTTATAGTTAAATTCTGGAGGAAAGGGTATTGTGAATTAACATATACCAAATCCATCACGGGGTTTTGTCATATCAGATTAGTCAGTCATGGGTTTTGGGGGTAGCAACTTGCCTGGGTCGGGGTGTACCCACCCTCCAAACTTTGCGGAACAGGCCCGGGGGTCTGGGGAAACACGAAGACATTCCTATCCAGCCCCAGTCATTCGGATCCCCCAGGCCAAGCGGCTGCACACCTGCGGGATGGCGGAGGGACTGCAGACCCGGGTCCGGGAGGCCAGCGCCGGTGGAGGGAAGCGGGCGAGGGAGGCCCCTCCAGCGTCCTGCTGGGGTTGAGCTGGGGCGGCTGGGCCCGTGACTGCTGGGTCGTCTGGTTTCCGCTTTTCGAAAGAAATGAGAGGAGAGGCAAGTGGAGTCGCTGAACTTTAATTAAATCGTAGAGAAGACAGTGGGGGGAGGAAAAAAAAAACGATCGGAGAAGGAGGAGGAGGCGGGGGCCGAGAGGCCGAGGAAAGGAAGTCCCGGCTGGGGGAACTTGGGGATAACTCCAAGGAGCTGAAAGCTGGACTTCGTACGAAGGTGCCCCTGTCCCCCACCCCAGCCACTCCGCCCCAGTCGAGGAAGCTAATTCCAGCCCTCTTAGTGAAAAAAAATATATTTTTTTAAAGAACGGAAAGAAAAGGTAAAGAAAAAGAAAATCTAATTATGTGGCATGTTTCAGCCAGGTGTTCCTGGTTCCTATGACTCAGACCCTACTGGAGCCCCAAGGATCTGGATAATTGGGCCTGCATAGACAGAGATGAAGGATGCCAGTTCTAAAAGGAGGAAGGGGAGAGAAAAGTCCATCTCTTGGGGTCTTGTAGAAAATGCCAAAGACCAAACAAGCTAAATTATTGTGTCCGTGTAGATCTATTTGCCTATTTACATACAGCAGGCTGTGGGGATGAGGGGTGAGGGGAGGCAGGGAATAAACGACCCGGATGGAGCGGGTTGGCGGGAGAGAAAATGCGCCCCCCGCCCTTTGCGGGAACAGCCAAGGGGCCTCCTCCGTGCGCAGCTCCGGCTGCCGCGCGGCGGGCCGGGCCGGGGGCCGGAGCCGGGGCCGGGGCCGGACTGGGGGAGGGGAGGCGGGGGCGGGCCCTCCCCGGGCGCTGTGAACTTTAGCTGGGCCGCCGCCTGTCAGCCCCAGAAAGCGTTAAAGGTGCAGCAGCCCGCGCCAGCCTCCGCAGCCGCCTTTGTACGCGTGATTTATGACTTCAATCTTGGTTCACCGAGAGTTCACACGGCTTTCGCTGCTGTTGAAGGTTAAAAGATGGTCTTTGCTTGACAAGTGGGACTATTGAAAATTCCTTCTTCTTCGTTTTTTTTTTTTTTTTTTTTTTTTTTTTTTTTTTTTTTTTTTTTTAAAGAATCGAAGAGTAGAGGCTCAGGAGAGAAAAAAATGCGGGGCGGGGGGGGCCGGGGGACAGGGGTTGCAGGTGGGCCAAAATGGTAGGTCATGAAGGTTTGTCCTATATTTAGGAGTTTTTGTTGCTAGGATTTGCTTGCGTGTTGGGGAGAGGGTAGAGAATAGGAGGGAGCTAGGGAAGAGATGTAAAGATCTCTCATATTTAGAGGCCAAAGGAATGGCATTAAAAAAAAAAAACAACCATCTCGTGCTTCCACAGTTAATGATCTGGGTAACTTGGGTCATCCGTCTAACTGATCCTCCTCTTGAGACCGGAAATGGTCCAGGTAAGGGAGAGAGTTTGGTGACATCCACCTTACCTGGGTAACTACTTTTTTTTTTTTTTGAAGGGGGTCCAGCTCTGTTGCCCTGGTTGGAGTGTTATGGCACCATCATAGTTCACTGAAGCCTCAATCAAACTCCTGGGCTCAAGTAGTTCTCCCACTTCAGCCTCCCAAATATGTGACACTGCCGGCATGTGCCACACTGCGAGGCTGAGTAGCTACTTTTCAGTGTGCTCCTTCTTTTTTTTTTTTTTTTTTTTTTTTTTTGAGACAGAGTTTTGCTCTTGTTACCCAGGCTGGAGTGCAATGGCGCGATCCTGGCTCACCGCAACCTCCGCCTCCTGGGTTCAGGCAATTCTCCTGCCTCAGCCTCCTGAGTAGCTGGGATTACAGGCACGCGCCACCGTGCCCAGCTAATTTTTTGTATTTTTAGTAGAGACGGGGTTTCACCATGTTGGCCAGGATGGTCTCGATCTCTTGACCTCGTGATTCACCCGCCTCGGCCTCCCAAAGTGATGGGATTATAGGCGTGAGCCACCGCGCCCGGCCAGTGTGCTCCTTTACCCACAGATTTGGACAAGTGTATTTTTAGGTCCCCGTCCTTCAACTCTCTTCATCTGGTAGGTTTAGCCTGCCATTTACTTTTGATGCACATGCAGAGGCTGATGGGAAGGAAGTTTGTAGAACTGGAATTGGAAGTCCTTTCTAATTCCAAATCCCCTTGGTCCAGGAGCCAGTCCTTCTTCCTTCTAGCATTTTGAAGAAGGCCGTGCCACAGCAGAGATGGTGCTCAAGGACCTGCTAGAGACGAGGAGATAAGGCCCCTTTGTGGTCTAAGGCTCTGAGTACTTGGAGAAACAAAACTCACTCCTTCTTTTTAAATTTCCCGAGAGAGAGAGAAGAGGAGATACCTTGAAGCTGAGGGTCTGCTTGGGTCTTTTAGTACTTTTTAAGATATATTTTTAAAAATTTCCTGGAGTGGAATTTGGGATTGTGTGCACTGGGAAGGGGAAGAGCAGAGAGCTGGGTCTGGAATTGGGTGTGCCTCCCTAGCCCTATTTAGGCCCCATCTCCGTTGTCGATGTTAGGTAGATGTCTTCTTAAGAGATAGAGCCATCCCCTCAAATCCAGATCCGGGAACCAAAGGCATCCACACTAGAAGGGGCACTCCCTGCTTCTCTTCCTACGTAGATTCAGAGCGGTGTTCTACAATGTGGGGACTTAGGTAAGGGAGAGGGAGAAGAGACAGAAAGATGTTATCTCCCTGGGACACCTAGCACCAGGCCCTCCTTCAGGGGACCTCATATGTAAATAGCAGAATGCAGAACAGAGAGACCCCAGAAATCCAGAGAGACCCCAGAAATCCAGAGTCCAGGCTCTAAGGTCATTTTGGCAGGGATGGTCCTCTGGCCTTTGGAAGAGCAGAGGGGCAATATGGCCCTGTTTAGAAGCTCAGGGGGTGGTAGGAGGAATCAACCAAGGAAGGTAATGAATCTCTTCCAGGTTCTGGTTGGGAAGCAGAGGAAGGAATTTAACGACCTCTGGAAGTAATGTCTGACCTGAGGTCCCCTTCCCACCACTTCTGACTGTGTTCCTCACTGGGAAATAATCTCAGTGGGCTTGTGCTTATCTGCAAGTCTGGAGTAATTATGAATTATTAATTCATAATAAAGACTTGATTGTGACCATTGCTTTCCAGTGGACCCATTTATCTCCTTCTTTGTGAGGCAGAGGGCAGCCTCTGTTAGCCCTCAGCTTCTGTAACAGGCAAACTGAGGCCAGCCCCTCCTGAAGGCAGTCCTTGAACTCAGCCCTATGTGAGACAATTGCCTCATTACCAGTCAAGTCATGTGGCACCTCAGAGTATTTGTGCAATACAGCCACCTCCCACTAACTTCAGATTTCCAAGTGCTTTGTAGGCTCCTGGAAAGATAGAGTAGGGGATTGATTGGGAGTGAGACTCCAACAGGGGAAGAAACTTGGCCAAGCTGTGTGTGGAGACAGGAGTGAAGGCCAGGTGGGAGGACTCCCAGGCACACTACCTAAGCAATATTAGGATCAGGAATAGGCATTTCGCCTTTCTTACCCTAAGGAGATGCTAGCCTCCCTCAACTCTCTGGGGACCCCTGAACACACATCTGGCCCCTTCTCCCAACCTCTTTCCCCCACCGGCCTCCCAAAAAGAGGCACAGGTTCAAGACACATCATGTCCTTGAATGGCTGGGGGAGGAGAGTGGGACCTCAGATGGTTGGCAGGGGGAAAGTGGGACCTTGGATGGTTGTGGAGGGAGATTGGGAACTTGGATGGTTGGTGGAGGGAAAGTGGGACCTTGGATGGTTGGTGGGGGAATGGGACCTCGGATGGTTAGGGGTGGGGGAGTGGGACCTTGGATGGTTAGGAGTGGGAGAGTGGGACCTCAGATGGTTGAGGGGGAGAGAGGGATCTGCCAGTTGTTTCACATCTGTGAGAGGCCTAGAGAGGGAGAAAATTGCTCCTATCCCATGAGGTAATTTCCATCTAAATCCCTGATACAAGCTCACCTCCACCAGCACTGAGATCATTCTCTTCATCCTTATTTCCCCCTCTTCTTCCCTCTGAACCACAGGCAGGGAGTTTGAGGGCAGGAGAGGCAGCTCCCAACAGCTGTACCCAGAGGAAGAGACAGAAGTAGGAAATGAGGGGAGAGTGGCTTAAGCCTGTTATTTCCCACAAGTTTTATCTCCATTCTTCAAACCCAGGTCAACAACCTGAAATCAGGGCCATGGGAAGCCCTCCCTCCTTGTTCTCCCAACTCACTCTCTCACAGAGAAGGAGCCCCTGCCTTCCTCCCTGAGGCCCGGGCTGCTCTAAAAACTTCGTTCTTAGAACACTATCGCTTTCTACAGGACATCTGGGTTCCCAACCACCATGTCTCTCTTAGTGCCTTTCTGGTCCAGAGGGAGCCAGTGGCTCTGCCAGCACATCACCATTTTGTGCCCCACCAGGGGGTGGTCCATGGAGTCATCTCAACTTTCAACCCAGACCTCACTCATTCTTTCCCCACGCCACACCAGCATTCCTTGGACTCTCCCAAGCCAGGAGGCAGGTAGGAAGCTCATCCAGAGGGTCCCCTGGAACTGGCTAATATAGTCTCATTTACTGTTTGATGGTAAATAAAGAGAACTTGGGAAAAAAGGGAAGGAGCAACTGCGCCTGGCATCCTCCTCACCCACCCCTCCCTGGACATTGGCTTTCTCCACGAAACAGTGCACTGTTGTTCTTGGACAACCATTCGCCGCCATCTTCATTGGAAAGGTTTGAGTTTCACCCTCCGTTCACCCCCATTAATCACCCCAGCAGCTAAACATCACCCAGCCCCCTCTGGCCCTTTCTCTTCTTCTTGCCCTTAGTATTCATGGTGGAGCATTCCTCACTGCTGCACGCTCACAAAGACCCCTCCTCTAACACAAGGTCCCTCCCACTCCCCAACCACCCAGTCCATGATGGGCACTGCTCACTTCTGGATGTTCCGACTGCTGGTGCCCACTCCCAGACCCCGTTCCCCCACTCCCCAGCCATCTCCACAACCACTGCCCCCTTCCCATGCACACGTCTGCTCACCACATCCTCCTTCAGGTCCCTCCTCTCAGCCCCACAAACCCTCTTCAGTCTTTCCCAACCACCATTCCACCCTCCATGCCCCATCCATGTGTAGACCCTGTCTGCTTTCCTATACTTCTTGCTTCTCTCTTCTTTCCCGCCCCAGGACATTCCCTAGGGACTTGAGATGGTGAACCTGAAACCCTTTCCTTGCAGCCTTGAGAAACTGAGAGGCAGCATACCACACTGGTTAAAAGCATGGGTTTGGGATTCAAGTCCCGGATCTGACACTTGCTAGTTGTACAAACTTGGGCAAATTACTTAACCTCTCTGAACCATCCATAAAATAGACATACCCACTGACCTTATAGAGTTGTTCTATAGATCAGATTAAATTTTATTTGCATAGATCCAAGCATTCAGCAGGGTCTTGATAAATGGTAGTTATTGTGTTACAAGTTTCTCGTGAAGAAAGAAAGAGATGTTCTTCAGATTCCAATAAAAGTGAAGGAATTGCCTCCTCCAGCACCAGAGAGGGAGGGATAAAAATTACAATCTTGCAGAATAAGCAGGGTCCATTTACCAGGCAGTGATATACTCTTCTATTAGAGGGTCTCAAATTTGGCTCCATATTGGAACCCCTGGTGAGTGTGTTGTGGTTTTTGTTGTTGTTGTTGTTGTTTGAGATGGAGTCTGGCTCTGTCACCCAGGCTGGAGTGCAATGGCACCGTCTCAGCTCACTGCAACCTCCTGCCTCCTGGGTTCAAGTGATGCTCCTGCCTCAGCCTTCCGCATAGCTGGGATTACAGGCGCCTGCCACCATGTTTGGCTAATTTATTTTTTTGTCAATGTGTTGCTCTGTCGCCCAGGCTGGGGTGCAGTAGCTTGGTGTCGGCTCACTGCAACCTCCACCTCCTGAGTTCAAGCTATTTTCCTGCCTCAGCCTCCCGAGTTGCTGGGATTACAGGCGCCCACCACCACGCCTGGCTAATTTTTGTATTTTTTAGTAGAGACGGGGTTTCACCATGTTGGCCTGGCTGGTCTTGAACTCCTGACCTCATGATATGCCCACCTCGGCCTCCCAAAGTGCTGGGACTACAGTCTTGAGTCACCGGGCCAAGCCAATTTTTGTATTTTTAATAGAGATGAGGTTTTGCCATGTTGGCCAGACTGTTCTCGATCTCCTGACCTCAGGTGATCCGCCTGCCTCGGCCTCGCAAAGTGCTGAGATTACAGGCATGAGCCACCGCGCCCAGCCAGTTGTTTTGTTTTTGAAACAGAGTCTCGCTCTGTCGCCCAGTCCAGAGTGCAATGGCATGTCTCGGCTAACTACAACCTCTGCCTCCTGGGTTCCAGCAATTCTCCCTGCCTCAGCCTCCTGAGTAGCTGGGATTACAGGTACCCACCACCACATTCGGCTAATTTTTGTATTTTTAATAGAGATGGGTTTCTGCTATGTTGGCCAGGCTGGTCTTGAACTTCTGACCTCAGGTAATCCGCCTTCCTCGGCCTCCCAAAGTGCTGGGATTACAGGCGTGAGCTACCTCGCCTGGCTGTGAGTTTTTAAAAATACTGATGCCTGGGTCCCACCTCCCGAGATTCTAATTTGGTTAGTCTGTAATAGGGCCTGGGCATCTGGATTTTTAAAAACTCCCCAGGTTGCTAATGTGTAGCCAGAGGTTGAGATGCAGGCCCTAGGAAATGATACAAGAGATCAGGGGAGGGCTGACACTTCTGCCAGAGCAAGGGAGGGGAAGGATACTCAGCTGAGAGCTGCTTCTCAACCTGGGACACCCCTTCACCAGTGGCACTACTTCAGTTGGGGAGATTGTCACTTAGAATTAGCTTCTTTTGGGCTGAGCACGGTAGCTCATGCCTATAATTCCAGCACTTTGGGAGGCCTAGGCAGGCGGATCACAAGGTCAAGAGATCGAGACCATCCTGGCCAACATGGTGAAACTCCATCTCTACTAAAAATACAAAAATTAGCTGTGTGTGGTGGTGGGCACCTGTAGTCTCAGGTGCTCAGAAGGCTGAGACAGGAGAATCACTTGAACCCAGGAGGCAGAGGTTGTAGTGAGCTGAGATCGTGCCACTGCACTCCAGCCTGGCAACAGAGCGAGACTCCATCTCAAAAAAAATAAATAAATAAAGAATGAGCTTCTCTTGAGATCCCAGAATTTCAGAGACTGTCACTCTTTTCATTTCCTATAGTTATTAGAATTTAGAAAGGGACCACCCCAAGAAGAGACAGAAGAATGGACAAATTGACCTCTGAGAGGCTCATATCTTATCAGAAAAGAATATGGTCCCCAGACCACCAGTGATAGAAGCAGAGGCAGATACCTCCAGTAGTGGGAAAATTTGTAGTTACATAGTAAATGAAGTTTCTACCTGGTTGCTACAATAATAGGCCAAGCAATTAGGATACAAGTTTCCAGGATCTTTTCCTATATTTCCAAAAAGATAAATCACTGCTAGGAACAGAATCTGCATATTGTAATTAACTGATAAATATTTCATGCCTGGTTCAAACTTTCTCCTCTTCTATTTAATGGCCACAAACTTGAGCACAGGAGAAACGAGAGTGAGGAGAGTGGGGGTTGGGCGTAGGGGGAGGTGCTACCTTGGCTTCAGGAGGGAGAAACATCTTAGTTACTTATTTACTGTCCTGTTCTTTTAAGAAAACATTGCTCACCTGGAGAAAATCAGGTCCCAGGTGGTAGAGTGTGGACTTGGGCTTGTTGGCCTCAGCCCTGACCTCCCCCAGGAGAGGCCAGTTTTTGGTGACCCTGGGGGTGCTGGGAGCCACAGGCTTTGGAGTCAGGGGCCCAGTGTTTGAACACAAACTCTGTTCTGCCACTTATTAACTGGATGGCTTTAGGTAATTGACCTACTTTATCTGAAACTCAGTTTCTTCATCTGTAAAACAGACATAATTTTTACCTTGTAGGGTGACCTGTGCTCAGTTGGCTCTCAATGCATGATAACTTTTTTTTTTTTGAGACAGTCTCACTCTGTCATCCAGGCTGGAGTGCAGTGGCGCGATCTCAGCTCACTGCAGCCTCCCCCTCCCGGGTTCAAGCAATTCTCCCTACCTCAATCTCCCTAGTAGCTGGGATTACAGGTGCCCACCACCACGCCTAGCTAATTTTTGTATTTTTAATAGAGACGGAGTTTTGCCACGTTAGCCAGGCCAGTCTCGAACTCCTGACCTCAGGTGATCCGCCTGCCTCAGCCTCCCAAATTGCTGGGATCACAGGCGTGAGCCGCTGCACCCAGCGCATGATAACTAGTAATGTCAACAGTAACAATGAATAATTAACAGTCAGCCCATTGCATTGTGCCCCTTCCCTTCCTCCACCTGCCCCAATGTGCAGGCCCCTAAACTACTGCATGCTTACCGTAAATATGGTGAATGCCTTATCTCAATTAATCAACATAATTTTTTCAAGGATATATCTTGTTATCCCTACTTATCTGTGTTTTGCAAATGAGGGAACAGGGCATGTAGAAGTTAAATATCTTGCCAGGAGTCACACAACTAAGTGGTTAAGAGCACAGGCACTGCTCTTCTCAAAGTCAGATTGCGAAGTTTCAAATTTGGGCTCTGCCATTTCACAATAGACTCTCCATGACTTATGAGGTTATGTCCCAGTGAAGCTGTAATAAGTTGAAAACACTGTAAGGTGGATATGCATTTCAAACACCTAACTCACCAAATGTCATAACCTAGCCTCACCTACCTTGAAGTGCACAGAACACTTTCATCAGCCTACAGTTGGGCAAGATCATCTAGCACAAAGCCTATTTTATAATAAAGTGTTGAACCTCTCATTTATTCAACATGAGATATTTATTCATCTATGTATTCAACATGAGAGTCAACAAGCTGTAATATACCATACTGAAAGTGAAAAACAGAATGGTTGTATGAATATTAAAAGTATGGCATCTAATGAATGCATATCGCTTTGGCACCATCATAAAGTTTAAAAATTGTAAGTGAAACCATCTTAAGTTGAGGACCGTCTGTAATGACTGTAGGATGGAACATAAATGACTTAACCTCGCTAAGCCTCAGTTTCTTCATCTGTAAATTGGGGATATGAATGGTACCTACCTGAAAGGTAGTTGTGAGAATAAGTGAGAAATGCATGTATAGTGCCTGTCTCAGTCCTGGCATGTGGTAAGTGCCCAGTAAATGCGAGTTGTCATCACCGTCATCACACTACTCAGCAACTCAGGGCCATGGCATCTCCTGCTCTTTGGTGGCATTTGGGAGGTGAGTGAGTGTGAGGGTCCTCCAGAGGTCACAGCTGCTCTTTTAAACCCCCCTGACAGACACACACACTTCAGTATCTAGGACTTGGGAAAAAGGACACTAAACAGATTATGACTCCATTTCGGGAATTAAATCAAAACTCAAGACTAACTCAATTTGGCTTCTGACGAGAGGGAAAGGTTAAAAGGGAGTGAGGAGGCGGCTGGGTGTGCGTTCAGAATTGTAATTGGTTCCGGGTCCCACCTCCCAGCCCCTCCACAGGGCCAGGCCCAGGGAGTATCCTCTGGGGATGGAGAAGTGAAGGAGTCTTAGACCCCTGTGTTATTTGTATGTAGGGGAAGTGGGGAGAACTTGAGTAAGGAGTTGGGAAATTATCCAGAAACACTTCCCAAAGGGAGATCTTCCCTCATACCACCTCAGCCTGGCCCTGGATTGTAGGGGAGCCCCAGAACGGATGGGGTATGGGGGCTTAGACAAGTAGATGGCCTCAGGAGAGGGGAGAAAAAGCCCTGCTGGAGACAGTCGCCTCAGTGGAGAAGTGCCTGGGCTGGTGTCCTCTTTAAAGACGTCTAAGCCTTGCTGATACTGCCATCTCTTATATTCGGGTATGCTAAAATCATTGTGTGTATGTGTATAAACGTATCTTCTGTGTGTGAGTAGCCACTCAGCTCTTATTCAGCTTCACACGTTCAGCCCAGATTAGCATTACAAACTAAAAGTGAAAATCGGTTTCTGCTTAAGAGAGAGTGGCGTTTTCCTCAGTGTTATCTCTTGTGCTCCCAACACCCCACCCAGGCTTTCAAGGCCCCTTACAGAAGGGGGAACTGAGGCTCAGGAGATGGGTGGCTTGTTCAGAATCACAGAAGCAGTGTGGATCCAAGGAGGGTTCCCAAACAGAAACCAGTGTCTTGGGGGAGAGAGAGCAAGGGAAGCCCACACCTCTGCCCTAACCTGAGGCTTTGAGCCTCCCGCAAAGCTGCGTGAGTTGAGAGCGCCTGGAAGGCAGACGCCGCGGAGGGAGGGACTCCCGGGCTCGCCAAACAGCGGGGCCTCGGGCGAGAGCGTCGCCAGCGCGTCCTCATTCTGCGATTACTGTCAGGGGACCATCCATCAGCGCCGCCCGGGACGCTGGGCCAGACTGCCCGCCGCCCGCCGGGGTCTCTCCAGATCGCATTAGCGTGGGGCGAGGGCGCAGTGCGGCACCGGCTGCTGAGGGAGAGGCGTGGCGCGGAGTGGTGGCGGGGGGAGGGGGGACGACGAGGACTTCGCGGTGGGGCCACTGTAGGGGCAGGGGAGAGGCTGCTTTAGGACCCCCCTCCTTTTCTTCCAATCTCCCGCCTCTGGGATTTAAGGTGGATGAAGGGGAACTAGAATGGGCGGCTTTTGGGGGGCCGGAGGCGCAGAACACAGAAGGCATCAGGAAAGGGTAATGGTGGGGGGTAGTTACCAGAAGCAGAGAGGGAGAAATACGTGTAAAGGGGAAAGCAAGAGAAGATTGTCTGGGGAGGGGAGAGACTGAAAAGTGGGGTGCAGAGATTGGGGGTTAGTGGAAGAAAAGGACTTAAAGGGAAAGAAAAAGAGAAGCTGTAGAGGAAAAAAGAATTGGAAGGAATTAACAAGACAGCAGGGAAGACCAGGTGCGGTGGCTCACGCCTGTAATCCAAGCACTTTGGAGGCCAAGGCGGGTGGATCACCTGAGGTCGGGAGTTCAAGACCAGTCTGACTAACATGGGGAAACTCCGTCTTTATTTTAAAAAAATAAAAATAAAAAAGAGAGCAGGGAAATAGGAAACCACAGATTGTTAGGGGCAGACAAAACCTTAGAGACAATCTACTGCAGCCCCTCATTCTACAGATGAAGAAATGGAGGCCCAGAGAGGAAAATCCCTTCTCCAAACACCCACTCCAGCTGCTGGCTGGGCAGGCTCTTGACCTCAGGCTCATTCATTCAACCCATGTGTTTTGAGCCTCTGCTCTGTTTTGGGCATGGGCTGCTGAGATGATGCAGGATCTGCTCCTGCCCTCCAGAAGCTGCAGTCTTTCCTCAGAGGGTGGAGGGGCTGAGCACCCAGGAAGCTCCCTCACCCCCAGCCAGGAGGGATTCCCTGAGCCCCACCGCTCCTGGCTACTGAACCCACCTTGCCCTCTGTTGTTCCTCTATCTCCTCATGGAGGGTGGCAGTTCCCTGGAAGATCATCCCTCCACCCTTTCCAAGGGACTCCCCAGGCATGGAGACAGGTACTTGATAGTTTGGCCAACTTGTTCCACCTCCTACAGCCAACAGGGTAGGCTGGAAAGCAAAGCCCTTATTCCTTTCTGGGTTTCTCCTCTGGGCATGGACAAATCCCACAGATTGCACTGAGATCCAATCAAGCTGTGGTAAGTAGGATTGAGGTTGGACATGAAGAAGTACTTCCAGGTCCCACAGTCTGGGACCATTCTCTTGCCGAGGCTGTGAAGTAGCTGTCCTTCCCTGAGCACAGGGTTGGCACCATCTTCCAGGGAAGGACCTGCCTTCCTCAGCCTCCAGTTGGCCCTGTGTGAAGCATTGTGCTGGGAATGTTGAGTTTCCAGATAGCTGGTCTTTGTCCCCCATGGGGTTTCTGCTCTAGATACCAATGAACTGACATCTCCCTGGCATCCTCCCAGTTGCTGCCAGCTCTGCAGCATCATTGGGACCCCTGAGTCCTTTGCAACTCCCAGATCACCTCATCCTTCCTCCTTGCTCTGGGAAGACCATGTCTGAGTAGTTCCAACTAACTTCTCACCTTAAACCCGTTTCCTGACAACCAGAGGTACCTCCTTGTGTCTAGACTTGACCTTCCTTGCTGCCCTGGTCCAGCAGCAATGACCAGGGCTGAAGCAGCACGTCTTTTCTACAAAGACCCTTCCCTCCCAGTGATGTTCACCCAATCCTCGGTGGTCAGGCAGAGAGTGGGGACAGCCTCCTGCCAAGAGCTCTGGAAGGTAGTTCTGCCTCCTGTGTCTGAAGCAAGCTTCTGTATACTCTGAGATGGTGGTGTTCATTTTAAAGAAGGGACCATCTTTCCTCCACAGCCCAGTTTACATTTGGAGGGAGACGAAAGTGAGTTTCCAATCCCAGAATCTTAGCCACTGTACCAGCCCCCATGGAGGCATGGGAGTCAGGAAAGCAGAGAAATGAGCAGACTGGGGGCATGAACAAATTCCATTTCATACCCCTTGTTCCAGCCCAACTCCCAGGGAAAGGCCCACAGAGGGCAAGAGAGGTGGACACTCCTAAAATTCCAGACTAAATACCCATAGACAGATTTCAGCATTATTCCTTCTTGTAGGCAAAGTGGTGCCTAAGGAGCTAACCAAATGAAAAAGCCTGGGAAATAGGCTATTTCTGCAGCCTCCGATCCTTCACTCAGAGCAGGATATCGGCTTCACCCAG
Source organism: Aotus nancymaae (assembly GCF_030222135.1). Taxonomy (NCBI): domain Eukaryota; kingdom Metazoa; phylum Chordata; class Mammalia; order Primates; family Aotidae; genus Aotus; species Aotus nancymaae. The sequence continues at coordinate 37,870,999 of NW_026988428.1, forward strand.
GAGCAATGCTAGAAGTTGAGAGGTTTGGAGTACACTGTGAAGCAGTTCCTCCAAGGGCAAGCCAGATTAGGGGGTTGGAGCACCCAGCCCAGAAAAGCATCCAAGGAAGGAGGCCTTGGCAGTAATTCTGTGTCTCTATATTAACTTCACATACATTGTCTCGTGTGACCTGCAGTGCCAAGTTCAGCACCAGGCACAGAATTCATGCTTGCTGTACAAATGGATAAGTGAAGAGCCATGGGAGGAAGGTAGAGATCCTCAATTATAGATGAAGAAACAGACGCACAGAAAGGTTAAATGACTTGCTCAAGGTCACATATCTCATCAGAGACAGGGCCAAGTTTCAGTGGAGAGCCACTTTAGTGGTAGAGGGTGGTGGGGAGGAGGGAGACAGGAAGGGAGGGAATGAACCATCAGATACCACACCAGGGGGACAGAGGAGAGCTGTCATCTTTTTATGAAAAGAGATCACTTCCTGGGAAAGGTGGCATTTAAGACCACACAGTTTTAAAAATAGCCCATTGAAGGTTGATTTGTAGCATATACAAAGTTCTGCCAAAAACATGGAGAGTCAGTGAGTAGACCGGGCCAGTGAAGATGAGAAGAGAAAGCCAACACTGAGAATCTAGGCACCTAAGCCCCAGAATTTTGCTAGTCTTAAATGCTGTGTGACATCAGGCCAGCTACACCCCTCTCTGAGCCTCTAGAGAGTGGAGATGCCAGATGAGGAGGAGTGTACACATGGGCAAGAAGGGCCAGGTCATTGCCTTCATGGTAGCAATTGGAGGCATCAAGATCCCACTTCCCTAGACCTATGCTTTTTTGCTATTATTGTTGTTGCTTTCATCTGTTTTTAATTGTTTTATATTTTCTGAATAGGAAATACATGTACATGGTTCAAAACTCAAAAGGAACCAAAAGTTATACAGTGACAAGTAAGTCTCCCCCCAACCTCAGAACTCCCAGGCCACCCATGTCCTCACTCCATTATAACTGCAGTAACCACTGAATTTTGGCTTGTACCCTAAAGCCACCACAAAGCTGAGTTGAGCACTGGTGTTCTAGGGAGAGGTGGCACACATGCTTTGGCCCCTGGACCGGTGGGGTCTTGGAATACTAAATATTCTCAGTTTCTCCTTCCCACCCTGAGAAGATGCCAAAACTTGAGGGCAGGAGAGAGGGCATATCTGCATGCTTAGGAGCTAAGAAGCCTTGCAGGTGAGAGGATGGAGTTGGGAGCCAGGCAGAGGCAGGAACCCTCTCTGGGGCTCTAGTACCACACTCTCCACCTCCCAAGAGCCTCACAGACCACAGTCCCCTCTGGGTTAGCCGGGCTGAGGTGTGCACCCAGTTAGGTCCTGCTCAAGTTTTCCAGAGAACAAGGCCCAGTGCTTTCCCTCCAGCACCTGTCACATTGTTGGGAGGCCTTTCTTGATGTCTCCCTCCAGTTCCTTCGACTTTAGGTGCAGCCATAGGTTTTGATTCTGCCCTCAATGGAGATGGAACATGTTCTTGGAGATGATAGCCTCCAGTGACCAGGGCTCTTCCTCCCGTTTGCATGCACAACTCTCCTTCAGGCCCTCTAATTCCACCTCGATCTTTTTTCCAGACTTAGAAGACACATGCCTGCTATTTCAGCTGCCCTCCCCCACCTGAATTCCCAGTCTACCTCCATTCCCAACTGCCTCATTCTTGCCCCGCACATCCCTTTGGTATTCTTTGGTCATGAAGATGGTAAAATCCCAACCAGAAGCCAAGTCCTCCACCAGATTCGGGAGTAAATCCAGCCAGTCTCTTTGTTAACTGAATCTCTGCCTTTTGGGTGACGCCCTAGCCCAGCGCTTGAATTTGTGCTCAACACTCTGACTCTCAGATCCCCACACATAGGCTGTTGTGAGATAAGGCACAAGTTCACCCCAAGCCTGGGATGGCCCCCCTTCTTTCTCTTCTCGAAACCCTGCCCTGACAAGTAAGTCTCTCCGCAACCTCAGAACTCCCAGGCCACCCATGTCCTCACTCCATTATGAGTGCAGTAACCACTGGATTGTACAACCCTCCAAAGGTATACAATACTTGCCCAGGCTGGAGTGCAGTGGCACAGTCTTGGCTCACTGCAACCTCTGCCTCCTGGGTTCAAGTGGTTCTTCTGCCTCAGCCTCTCAAGTACCTGGGACTACAGGCCTGTACCACCATGCCTACCTAATTTTTATAGTTTCATTAGAGATGGGGTTTCACCATCTTGGCCAGGTTGGTCTTGAACTCCTGACCTCGTGATCTACCTGCCTCAGCTTCCCAAAGTGTTGGGAATGCAGGTGTGAGCCACCACACCTGGCCTGGACTTCAGTTTTTAAATAATAATAAGCAATTATTATTGAGCACTATTCCAGCTTCTTAGAATACACTGGTGATCAAAAGAGAGAAAGACCCCTGCCTGTGTGGAGTTTACATTCTAGTAGGGAGAGACAGATAATGAATAATATACTTACTAAATAATTATATCATATATTAGAAAATGATAATTGTTACAGGGAAGGAATAGATCAAGTACAGAGGGATTAGGATGAAGGGGAACTCAGGTTTTCAATATAGTAGTCAAGGAGATCTCATTGAGAATATGGTATTTGAACAAAGACTTAGAGGTGAGAGAGGAAGTAAGCCCCATAGACATCTTGGCAAGAGTATTCCAAGTAGAGGGAATGGCTGGTGCTAAGGCCCTGAGTCAGGAACGTGCTTGGCAAGTCTGTGGGGGTGAGCGAGAGTGGGAGGAGATGGCATCAGAGAGGCAGAAGGGAACAGACAATGTTTGGCCTCGTAAGTCAATTTAAGGACTTTGCTTTTCACTCTGAGTGAAATAGAGAGGAAAGACATGATTGGACTTCAGTTTTCCTTTTTTTTTTTTTTTTTTTTTTTGTTTGTTTGTTTTTTGAGACACAGTCTCGCTCTGTCGCCCAGGCTGGAGTGCAGTGGCGTGACCTCAGCTCACTGCAACCTCTGCTGCTCAGGTTCAAGTGATTCTCCTGTCTCAGCCTCCTGAGCAGCTGGCATCTTCTGCCAACACACCCAGCTAATTTTTTTTTTTTTTTTTGAGACAGAGTCTTGCTCTGTCGCCCAGGCTGGAGTGCAGCGGCACAGTCTTGGCTCACTGCAACCTCTGCCTCCTGGGTTCAAGTGATTCTTCTGCCTCAGCCTCTCGAGTACCTGGGACTACAGGCCCGCACCACCACACCTAGCTGATTTTTGTAATTTTATTAGAGACAGGGTTTCACCATCTTGGCCAGGCTGTTCTTGAACTCCTGACCTCGTGATCTACCTGCCTTGGCCTCCCAAAGTGTTGGGATTACAAGCGTGAGCCACCGTGCCTGGCCTGGACTTCAATTTTTAAGTAGTCCTTCTGTCTTTTGTGTTGAGAATAGATTACAGGGAGCCAAGGGAAGATGCAGGGAGACCTGCTGAAAGGTCATTGCACTAATCCAAGTGAGAAATGAGTGGCTTGGACCAGGATGGCAGCAGTGCTTGTGGTGAGAAAGGCCCAAATTCTGGATTTGGTGACAGTTTCCTCTTCCTTGACTTCCATCCTTTTACTCTCTTTACTTCCTCTTTTCTTTTCTAGGTTGTATATTTTCTTTTGTTTTTGTTTTTGTTTTTTTTCTTTTTTGAGATGGAGTTTTGCTCTTGTTGCCCAGGCTGGAGTGCAATGGCGCTGTCTCAGCTCACTGCAACCTCCACCTCCCGGGTTCAAGCGATTCTCCTGCCTCAGCCTCCCGAGTACCTGGGATTACAGGCAGGCATCACCACGCCTGGCTAATTTTTCCTATTTTTAGTGGAGATGGGGTTTCTCCATGTTGGTCAGGCTGGTCTCAAACTCCCAACCTCAGATGATCCACCCGCCTCGGCCTCCCAAAGTGCTGGAATTACAGGTGTGAGCCACCATGCTCGGCAGGTTGTGTGTTTTCTCTTTTCTTGGAGGCTGAGAGCTCGCCAAGGGTGGGGCTCAATCTCTGTTCCTGGGATCTGCCCTGGCATCCGAGGCAGGACCCCAGGCAAAGGGCAGACAGGCCCCTCATTGCCTGGGAACAGGCTGACAAGCCACATAGCTTCACAGCCCTCCCCAGTTACAGGCTCCCTGAGTCAAGAGGAAGAAGCTGCTGTCTCTAAAGAAGATGTGATGGACAGTTATTGAAGGCACTCAGCTGGGGGCTCCACTCTAGTCTTAATCTGAGCCGCCCTCAAGGAAATCATAACCAGCTCTTAAAAACATGTTAAGACGAAAGCTGGTGCGTGTGTTTGAGTGGAGCTTCAGACAGCTACTTAACACTGAGGGCCTCTGGGCCTTTGATTCCTCTACTCCTCGCCTGCCCTCTCCCCCCAGCTGGCTGGTGTTTATCGGCCAAGACGTTGTTTAAATCACACTCATTTCCTATAAACATTTCACTTGAAATGCCATCCACTGCTCCAGAAATTCATCTATCACCAGCCTAGGGGTGTAGTTGAGGAGCCTTAGGGTGATCGCTCCCTGTCTCTCCCCCTGTCCCCAGTCACCCCTCCTCCCATGACCCATATTCTCAGGTTTCACGCGGTAAGAACTACTTACCCTTGGTGTAACAGGGCACTTAGTGCCAGAATTATTTATAACATCGAGATGGCAAAGGGGCAGTGGGGAGCAGCCCAGCCCATGGACACTTTCTCTTTCAAAGCTCGATCAATGGACCTAGATCACTGTTTGCTACATGATGTCTCAGCCTCTGCTGTGTTTCCTGCTGGCTTTGGGGGAGGGGAGAACAGGGGTCTGGACCAGGCCAAGGCTGTACTCAGAGTTTAAGGTGCCTATAAGCCAGGCCTCCAGTAAAGTCACCCCTTCACTGTACAGAGCCCCATTCCTTGGCCAGACACTTCCCTGCCTCAGGTGAGCTCTCTTCTTGAAATCAACCATTCTTGGGGCTTTTTCTTAAACAGGAGCCCTCTGCCTTCCCCAGGAAAGCTGGCATTATGGCCCTACCGCAGTGGCAGAGCTAGGACTTGAGCTGAGGAAGTCATCCGACATGGATCACAATGGGGATGTAGGAGATTCTGGGGGTTCTTCCAAGGAAGGGATTGAATTGGAAGTGAATCTCCACTACCCAGTCTGGAGTGGAGATGGAGGGATGGATGAATTCACTTCCTAAGGACTGAAAACCTTTTTACCATTCTCCCCCTCCTCACCATCCAGCCAGTTACTCTGTTGTCCTAATCTGAAGGTTCTGTTGGTGTCTGGACTGAAGGATTTTTACCCATTTTCCAGCTTCTCTTCCAGTCTCATTTATTTGGGCAGTGTCACATTAAGGAAAGGCATTGCCAGACTTCCCAGTCCTTCCCGAAGGCCTGACCCAACTCCTTCCCAGATGCTGAGGCACCTCTGCCTCCTTTCCTCTATACCTGTGCAACTGCCACACTGGGGAACTCCTACGTGAGTTCCAGAGAAAGCCCCGGTGACAGACTATGAGCCAGCTGGGAGGGATCAGGGTAGAACCGAAGGTGGGACAGGCAGGGGAGGCAGTCCCAGTCTTTCGGGGGTCAAGTAATTCCCCTTTAAAAGCCAAATGAAGAAAAAAGTTCTAAGGGGAGCCTATGACTCCATAAAATAAAGGGACATAATTGGGAGCGATATCTAATTTATCTATTGAATGCCTCCTACGTACTCTTTTATCACTTAGATGGACAGAATATAATTGGTGTGCTGAACGCCATCAATCTCAGGGCCTGGGCTTCCTGTGCTGGCTACACCTATTACTGTCAGATTATGACACTGTAATACCAAGATCAATGACATTTTAAATGTGCTCCAGTTATGGGCAATTGCTGACAATAAAAACAGTGACAAATTGATGAAACTTGGGCAGCGATGATCTGGTGTCAAAAATAAACCATAAATAATCTGATTTCCAAACTGAGAGAGATGCCTGGGACACCAGCTTTAGGGGAAAAGGCCCAATGAGAAGAGAACCCATCCCACCCACATGATCTTGGCCACTCAGGAAGCCCACTTGCTCTGGAAGACTCCCTCTAGGCTGACCTGCAAGGCCCCAGCAGGAAGATGGAGAGGTGTTCTTTGGTTAAGGCCTGGGTTTCCTTTAGAAAGAATCGTCATCACTGAGACTCTGGGAAGTGTGTGTGTGTGGCTGCCAAGGTGGGGGCCACACACGTTCACTGAGATACTGGTGGGTGGTCTTTCAGGTCCTGCCCACACTGAGGAGGTAGGGCAGAATGCTTGAGTCGTAGAATCACACTTGGCCAATGTTAAAGCTAAGAGAGACCTTGAGAGTCTCTCTTCATGGAGGGTCAGGCTCTGTCCTCCAAACCGGCTCAGCAGAGGGACCTGGATCTTCCCTGACTCTGTCTCAACCTGCCCCAGGCATTATTTCCCCAGGCTAATCCCCTTCCCCACCCATTGCAGGGAACTCCAGGCCTTCAACCAGCAGAACTATTTTGGCGTACGTTAAGGTGGGCCTTCTTAGCTCCTTATTTTTAAGGGATTACCTTAATTTTGTACTATTCTTCTCATACATTTCTCTCACCCTAATAATCACAATTTTAAAATAAGGGTATTTGGCTTAGTAGCTCACACCTGTAGTCTCAGCAGTTTGGAAAGTCGAGGCGGGTGGGTCACCTGAGAAACCGCGTCTCTACTAAAAATACAAAAAATTAGTTGGGCGTGGTGGTGGGCACCTGTAATCCCAGCTACTAGGGAGGCTGAGGCGGGAGAATCGCTTGAACCCGGGAGGCAGAGGTTATAGTGAGCCAAGATCTCGCCATTGCACTCCAGCCTAGGAAACAAGAGCAAAACTCTGTCTCAAAAAACAAAAAAGATATAATGTGGAGCAGTGGCAGCTAGTTTAACAAACCACCACACTCTGTAGCCTCTCTCACCTGGGTGGAAGTGCCTCAGGCCCCCCTGCAGAGCTGCACGCTGAGGGTGTCCCGGATATGTAAGAAGCCTCTCTGAGGACCACAGAGGTTTTTTGATGGCACATGGTTTAAAACATCATTTTTATATTATGATGCATAAAATATACTATGTAATAAAATGCAAAATTGCATCATTTTAGAGCTAAAAGTTAAGGCCACAAAAGAATCTGCTCCCATTTTCTTATTTTAAAAATCCTATTTTTATATAATGCAAATCATGAATATGAAGCAACCTATTCTTTAATTAAACAAGTCTTTTTTTAAAAAAAGAAATAATTGGTCCTTGTTAATGGCCCTTCAGGGCAAGCCCCCAGATGGCTGGGGTCCAAGTTTACTCTCCTACCTCTAATATCAAAGGGACTTTGGCAGAAAAGTTTGAGAAACGCTGCCAGGGACAGAGCCTACATAAGAACCAGGAAGTTCTTCATTCTTCAGAAGAACAAAACAGTTAACACCGCGGCTGTTTCTACCTTCTTACTGTTTAACCTTCAAGTTTAGCATTAAGAACATGAAATGTTTAAATTTATGATTCTTATTTCTGATTCCTTTCTGTTTAATAATTACCAGCTGAATCATTAATTATCAACCAAGTGAATGGTCACACTTTATAGAAGGCTACAAGGCGGAACACAAGATTAGTTGGATTCTGTTTTTGAGATGGAGTCTTGCTCTGTCACCCAGGCTGGAGTGTAGCGGCCTGATCTTGGCTCATTGCAACCTCTGCCTCCCAGGTTCAATTGATTCTCCTGCCTCAGCCTGCCAAGTAGCTGGGACTACAGGTGCCACCATGCCTGGCTAATTTTTTTTGTACTTTTTGTAGAGCCAGGGTTTTACCTTGTTAGCAGGTGGTCTCAATCTGCTGACCTCGTGATCCACCCATCTTGGCCTCTCAAAGTGCTGGGATTACAGGCGTGAGCCACCGTGCCTGGCCAATTAGTTGGATTCTTAAGAAAGAATGTAAAGGCGGATTGTGGCTTAGACACTCTTAGGTTTTATGACTGTGCCAGGAATTTGAGCATCCAGGCCTTGCTTCTGATGGTCCTCTCTTTCCAGTGCCCCAGTTCTAATCCTCTGTGGGTGCCCTCAGTAGGTGCAGCCTTGGGGTTGCCCAGGGCTCAAGGCTTTCATGTTTGTAAAGTGCCCAACAATGGCCTTTGATTCATCAGATACTCCATGGGACACTCACCTGACTGGGGCTCTGTTACCTAATTCAGCAGCGTCCACCACCAAGGTTCCAAAGTTATCTTCCTGACTCCTGGTCTTACTTTTATTTTCTTTTTCATAGTACATGCAATATACGTTGATGATAAATAAAGGTAATAGTTCAGGTAGGTGAAAAGGAGAAAGAAAAAAGGTCCCAGTAGTTTCTCCACTGAGGAAGAACCCCTGGTTAGCTGGGCAAGTCACATGACTTTGGGGATCGTGTAGAGTCTACACCCAAGGGGTGGATGTCTATATGGCCTGATTCTTTGATGGTTTAGATTTCTGCTCAGTGTAGAGTTCAGGGAGGTGGCATTCTACAGGGTGTACTGCTCTGTTAAAAATTAGCAGCCTGCCCAAGTTCAAGATATGAGTGGACTGATCACAGATTGGTTTCAGAATCATTATGTTGGCCCTTTGGTAACTCTAGGGATTGGATCCAGAAGACAAGGGGCCCACACTTTCAAGGGATCTCAGCACACCTTCAAAGAGCAGGCTCACGGAAAGGAGATTCCAAGACTCTCCCCCTCTAACTACACCATTGCTTTACAATATTTAAAATTCCTTGAATAGGCGGGGAGCAGTGGCTCACGCCTGTAATCCCAGCACTTTGGGAGGCCAAGGTGGGCAGATCACCTGAGGTAGGGAGTTGGAGAACAGCGTGACCAACTTGGAGAAACCTCATCTCTACTAAAAATACAAAATTAACCTGGTATGGTGGCACATGCCTGTAAGCCCAACTACTCAGGAGACCGAGGCAGGAGAATCGCTTGAACCTGGGAGGCAGAGGTTGCAGTAACTCAAGATCATGTCATTGCACTACAGCCTGGGCAACAAGAGCAAAACTCTGTCTCAAAAAAATAGTAATAATAATTTTTTTAAAATTCCTTGAATAAAGAGAAAGTATAAATTGCAAGTACTCCTAGGACAGGGAGCCAAGTGACTTAGATCCATGACAGCTCCCTTTCTGAGAGAAAGGCATTCATTACTCTGCCAGGCCAAACAAAACTAAAGTGACCTCTCTGCTCCCCCCAGAGAGGGGCACTGGGGATAGTAAAAGCATTTCTGCCCCTGAACCCAGGGATGAAGTAGAGAAATGCCACTTAACCATAGCCAGGACCCAAAGAACTGTGAGACCAAGTTACCAAAGGCTCAAGTGAGGAGCTGGAAAGAGTGACAAAGACGGAGGACAGAGCCGTGAGCCACCAGACTTCATTCAGGAAGTCGGTGCCAGGGAGACAGGAAGGATCGGGCAGGCTTTCAGGGGAGTGGAACGTGTTAGAGAAAGGAGAACAAGACTGAGTGCAGATACAAGGCAGGAGACTGTTTATAGGTGAATTAGCAGCAGAGGGTGGGTGGTGGCTATGCCTGGGACAGGAGCGGTGGGGTGGGGAGTGGGGAGTGGCAATGCCTTTGAGGGAGCTCTTGCAGAGGGCAGCCTTTTGAGGTGAAGAACTAGAGCTCTGGGTCTTAAGAGTTGGAAAGCAGGTTATATTTCACATCCTTCCCTGAACAGAGAGATTGAATTTGGTCAAGAATAAGTCCTAAGAAGCAATTGTGAGCACCCCACTTGTCCATCTTGTTGATGAATATGGAGAGCAAAGTTGAGTGTGGGCATCTGACAAGGTCTTTATGATCCTAGATGCACTTACTACGCCTGCTTCCTCCTCCTCTGCCTTGGCTAATGGGTTGTGGGTACCCACCGCACAGAGGGCTGCAAGACGCTCGTGGCTGATGCAAAAGCTGGGCCCCGCCCTCCTGGCCTTCTGAAGAAAGTGGTTATTGTTTTTGGCTTGTTTTTCAACTATCCCTTTGCCCTCAGCAGGACTGAACCTTTCCCCTCTTACCACCTCTGAGTCCCTTCAGATCTTTCATAGCCTTCAACAACTACCTTCTACAAGACTATTTTCTGTCCTAAGAATGGAAGTCGGGTCTGCTTCCTAACTTCAGTCCCTTCCACACAGCACAGCCTCGTTTCGTCTGGACCAGAGAGATGGCTTCTGGATTCATCTTTCCCTGCAATCCAACTTCTCCTCCTGGGACCCTCATACTGGAAACTGGGACCATCATCCAGGCTGTTGCTCTGGGCCAGGAATTTGGGAGTCATCCTGGATCCCTCTGCCCCTGTCAACAGATACTTATTGGGCATCTTCAACAACCAGGCCCTGTTCATGGTGATGAAGAACAGCATGTATGAGACAACCCCTGCCCTCATAGGGCAGCCACCAGTGACCTGTGGTGTGGATTCTGCTTCTGGACATCTGTCTCCTCTTCCCCACTGCACCATCCTTGGTCCTCGTCTGTCACCTGGAATCCTCCTCTTGGAACCAGCGTGATCTTATAAACCTAGTTCTATCCTTATCAGCACTTTGCCAAAAACCTCAAATAAAGACATTTTTTAAAAATGTGGGATGGAAAAATAAAGTTATAAATTATATCATAACCATTGGACCTCTTTTTAAAATGCACTGAAGCCTTATAATGTTATTCACGGATATATAAAAACCGAAAAAAATGTATGGTGGTGGTGCCTCTGAAAGTGGGGAAATGGTACTGGGGAAGGGACAAAGGGAACTTCTACTTTATCTGTAATGACCTGATCCTCCTGCCTTGGCCTCTTGAAGTCTGAGACCAGCTTGGGCAACATAGTGAGACCGTCTCTACAAAAACAAAAAAATATTAAGAGCAATTCAGGAGGCTGAGGATTGCTTGAGCACAGGAGGTCAAGGCTGCAGTGAGCTATGATTGAGCCAATTCACTCCAACCTGGAAGAGGAAGCAAGACTCTGTCTCAAAAAAAAAGTGTCGCCTGTCATCCCAGCACTTTGGGAGGCTGAGGCAGGCGGATCACTTGAGCTCAGGAGTTCGAGACCAGCCTGGCCAACACGGTGAAACCCTGTCTCTACCAAAAATACAAAAAATTAGCCAGGCATGGTGGTGCTCGTCTATAGTGTCAGCTACTTGGGAGGCTGAGTCAGGAGAATCGCTTGAACTCGGGAGGCACAGGTTGTAGTAAGAAGAGATCATACCACTAAACTCCAGTCTGGGCAACAGAGTGAGACTCCATCCCAAAAAAAGGTGTGTGTGTGTGTGTGTTACATTAATTGCCTATATTATGGATACACTTGTCAAAATTTAAGCCATACAACCCTCAGGTGTCCCTCACTGTTCCCACCCCCGTAGCCTGGCATACTGGGTCTTTCACAAGCTTGTACCAACCTCCTCTACAGGCTCATCTTTTCTGCGCCGAGAGACTTGCAGTTTCCAAGCGCTCTGGCCTTGGGGCCTTTGCCCATGCTGTTCTCTCCTGAGTGCCCTTTCCTGCTTTGCTACTTTGTTCTTGCCCTTCTGGATTCAGCTCCTGGGATCTCACATGGATGGAGGTCGGATGGCTCAAGTAGGCAGCTGGTTAGGACCCAGGAGGTAGAAATGTGTCTGGGGAGGATAATAGTTTCTTGTGTCCTGGTTTCTATTTAGCTGCAACCAGAGCAACCGATCACCTGTTTCTTGTTCAAAACTATGATCAGTGAGAGGAGGGTGGAAAGAGTAAGCCCCTCAACAGTGCCCTCCCACCTCCCAGCCTCCCCAGATAGCCTAGCCCCGAGGCAGAAACTTGCCAGCAGAAAAAGGAAAACTGATAACCCCATTCCCTGGTCTGGAGCTGTTAGGATTATCATCTGGTTTCCCTGCTGCTGTTGGAGCAGCTGTGCCAGTGCAGGCCAGTGCCATCCTGATTTGGCCACAAGCTCCTGTAAGATGCTGAACAGGAACACAAACTCTAGGCCTGGAACACCCTCCCCATGCCATTCCACACCTGACTTCTGCACACCTTGTGAGCAGAACAGATTTGGTGTTGCTTCTTCCACATCATCCTCGCATCCCCTTTCACAGACTCGGATAGATGCCCCTATGGGGATCTATGGATCTATGGTGTATCTATGGATACGCCACCCCATGGCAACTGTCCTTTCCCCTTCCCAGCATACATTGTCATGATTTATAGCTGCCTGTGTATGTACGTGTCTTCTGCATCAGGCAGTACTCTCTGATTGGGCAGGGATTGGGTCTGTCTTGTTCACAGTTGCATCTCCAGCACCTGCAACTCTGCCTGGCTTAAAGTGCTCAATACGCTTTTGTTTTTGATCGAATGATAGAATGACGAGTGAACTGTATCCCCCACTAGACTGTGAGCACCATGTTGACAGGGACCATGCCCTGATCATCTCTGGCTCCTTAGTGTCTATACAGTGCTTGCCACATAGGAGGGGCTCAATAGACACGGATTTGAGTGAATGGACCTCAGTTTCTCCACTTACAATCTGGGTAAGAGGAAGATAATCTTTGCCCTCTCTCCCTCCTTCAGCCATATCGGGGGTTGGTGGTTAATGCTGTGGGGTTCTTCCTGCCTTATTCAACTTCACATCCAAATCTTCTAATGGCCAAGCACAACGTGGTGGCCAAGTCTCAGAGTCCAGGCATCCTTCCCATAGCCCACAGCCAAGTGTGGGAGAAGGGTGCTTCAGGGTCTCTCTCCATTCACTTTAGTCCCCAGCATTAGTCAAGATCCCATTGTCTACCCTGAATTCTTCCCGCTATTGCACAAGTCTTGTTTCATCTTACTGTATAGTCAGGGAAGATATGCTATAGCCAAGAGTATCTGCTCCTCAACCTGAAGTAACATATAGATTCTGCCTAAATTTTAGAACCTGTGTTAGCCAGGCATGGTGGCCCACCCCTTTAAAACCAGCACTTTGGGAGGCCAAAGCAGAGGGGGACCACCTGAGTCCAGGAGTTCATGACCAGCCTGAGCAACATGGCAAAACCCCGTCTCTACAAAAAACACAAAAAATTAGCCAGGTATGGTGGCACGCGCCTGTAATCCCAGCTACTCAGGAGGCTGAGGCCTCCCGAGATCACTTGAACTCGGGAGGTGTAGGTTGCAATGAATCAAGATTATGCCATTGCACTCCAACCTGGGTGACAGAGTAAGATCCTGTCTCAAAATAAAAATAAAAAAATAGAACCAGTGTTGCCACATCTGGAACTTTCTTTATATCACCATTCTACTTCCAAACCTGGTCTCCCCTCCTCCAGGAAGTACTCCTTGATTAAGCCAAAAATGTTTTAATTTTCAACACTTGTCCTATTACTCTGCATCCCCACAGTACTTGTCGTTTGTACTTATTACCTATCCTGTTGAAGTGTGTGTTCATCATCCTACCCACACTGCATAAGCAGGTACTACTTTAAGAAGGCTTGATAGATTATCACAAATAACACATCGATTTGAGTGAAGAAATCTACACCAAGAAGAAAGTAGAAGACGATTTTTCTTTTCTTTTGGCTTTATCATAGAATTTGTTGCTGCTTGCAAACTGTGTAGCACAATGAGAAGAGAATTTGATTTCTGCAAAATGTTTCCGGAAGCATAAAGTATCTGTAAATACCCAGGAATAATGACCATGTCTTTCATTTGTATTAGTTTTCTAATTCCTCCACTCTATAGGGTTTGGCAAAAGTTCTTGGTTTAAGCCATGAGTGTTGGTTGGCTGATTTAGCTTTGGATTATCGTCCACTGAGAACGCTGGATTCTTTTAAGCTTAAAAGTTATGCCCTGCCATGTGGATGCAGGTGGAGGAAGTACTTCTTAGTGTGACCCGCGAGAGTAGTGGTTCTCCTGGGCCCCAGGCCCCAGTCTGCATGTCTATGGGAGCGGGGAGGAGAAGCACGGAAAGGAGGAGAGACCGAAGTAAATACTGGGCTGATGGTTGGGGGAAGGGTTGGCGGGTGGGGAGAGGGGAAGAGAGGAGTCTGGGCCAAGGCCAGAGGTGTCTCCCTGGGGAGTCCTCAGAGCGGGCAGCCGGACGTCGCTCCATCCTTCCCGCCTGACGGATGGGTCTGCTGCGCAGGCACAAGCTGTCGGGCGAGGCCCTGCCAAGGCAGAACAGTGGCGCTTCTGTGCGCGCTGCTCCGCTCCGCTCCGGAGGATGGGGCCAGCCCGGGAAGCCAGGGAGTGATGGAGAAAGCAGACGTCCCGGAACAGGAGCCGTGGGGTCACAGAAGCACGCCTGCCTCCCTAAACAAGGGGCCACAGGATGAGGTGGGGGGGGGCCGGGAATCAACGCGGGGGGCGTTTGAGGGAACTGCTGACCCAAAGAAGAGAAGCGAAGGACTGGCGAGAGAAGGAGCTTGGGGATGAAGAGCTCCTGGTTTGCCCACAAGCACCCTCCCCTTTAAGAACAAAGCTGTCTGCGTTCAGTGACACGAGTTTGGTTTCCCGATCAGATACTCAGAAACCTTCCAACCTGTACCCCACCCCTCCGCCTTGCCCATCTCCATGGGCATCTTCCGCGGCCTCGCCAGGGACTCGGGGCCCACCACGCTCCGCCTCCGCCTGGCCCGGTCCGCGAGATCCCTGCCGCTCCCGCTCGGAATCTGGGATCCGCAGGCTCCCAGATCCATCTCTGGCCCTGCTCCGACCCGCCCATCAGCAGCCTCCCCCTCAGCGTTAATTAAAACCTGCGAGATGGAGAGGCTGGCGCGGGCGGCTCCGTTTTATTTGCAGCATCTTTCATACTGCTGACGATCGTAAAGGGCTTTAATATTGAAATATGGGCCATTTTCCCAGCTCCAGCCCTCGCCACGCGATCCCCACACCCCCACACCCAGCCACCCCGCGCTTGATGAAAGAGCCCCTGCAAATCCATTAAGGAGAGATAATTGAAAACTCCGGGGTAATATTTAAGACCGCGTGCCGACGCGGGGCGGAGGGCCCGACTGCGCCCGCTTTGCCCGTCAGTGGCGGTGCGTGCCAGTCCCCAGGGCTCTAGGCCCACCAAGCCCTGCCGACGCCCAGCCAAGGCCCGCCTTCTTAGCGGGTCCTCCTCACTCCCTGCTCTGCAAGAGCTGGCTCTGCGCTGACCTGGCTCTGCAGAAGACTTGCCTGGAGACCCGAGTTCCAAAAGAAGCCACTGGGCACGCTGTGTGACAGATGGCTCAGAGCCAACGTGCACAGGGGCCGAAGCATCTTGTCCCACTCCTCCAGCTTCGATTTGGTGCACCAGCATCAGGCACTGTTCATGCTCCTGAGCACAGCATCCCCTCTGCCTGCAAGCTTTTCCCTTCAGCACTTTCTACTTGGGGAATTGCTGTTCCTCCTTCAAAACCAACCCAGCTCCACTCCAAGTAATGGTGCAGTGGGGTATGGAGCGTCGGTGGGAGTAGAGACACACTCAGACTGATCCTGGGGTGTCCATTGTTGCAGCTGCATGATAAGGACACTGTACTGTACTGCTCTGTCTGTTTTCATGTGTTTTTAATGTTCCACAACAAAAATGTTTAGAAACCAGCTCAAGCATCTTTTATGCCTTCCTGTCCCATAAATACGGACTACCCGTTACCTTGTACATTGGTGTTCATTAGCACATCGTATTGCCATTGTCTATTTAAAGTCTTTCTACCTACTCAGCTGTGACATCTTGAGGACAGGGATCAGGTCTAATTCACTCCTTAGCCCTTGCTCCAGGCCCAGTGCCAGGCACTTAACATGCCCTCAGTAAACGTCAATGAATAGGCTGCTCTCTGGGTACTTAGAGGTCTCTAGGGCTTAAGGTTAAGATACAAGCACACGGAAGGAGGGTAGGGCAAAGCATGGAAGGAGTGGGGTCTGTGAGGCTGGATTGGGGTCATGTCTGTCTCCCACAGTGACTGGGAAAGGGTGGAGGACCCTGTTCTGCACGGTGATTTAGGAATCCTTAGGTCTCTACCTGGTGTTTTGGGGATGTTTCTCTACTCCGCTCCACTTGGCTTACTCTCCCAATCTCTCTCTCTCTCTCTCTCACACACACACACACACACACACACACACACACACACACACACACATCTTAGGGAAAGAGTAGGAAAGAGGGAAGCAGAAGAGATTATTTGAAGACCTACTTGTGCAAAAGGTGTGAGTAGTTCAGGCATTTCCATGGATGCCCCCAGCTAACCCCCTACCAAAGGCCCTTTCCTACTTACCCCTCTTGCCCCAGTCTTCCCCAACACTGTGTCCAGCACCCATACAGGGGTTGTATTCACAGGATGGCACTATCGAGGAAGAGGGTGCTGTTATGACTCAGCCCCCTACCACACATTGGCCCTGAAGCCACAGTTGCAATGATGCCCTCTCTATGGCCAGAATGAGATCCATACCCTTCCAAAATTCCATGTCCAAACAAGGACTCCTCATTAGAATGACGAATCATCAGAGCTGGAGCTGACCAAAAGAGCATTGCATTGTTTGGCCCCCTCCTGGTATCTGTGGGGCAATGGAGATCTAGAAAGGGTCTGTGATGTGCCCCAGGTCACAAAACCATTGGTAACTAGCTGGGTGCAGTGGCTCACGCCTGCAATCCCAGCACTTTGGGAGGACGAGGCGGGTGGATTATTTGAGGTCAAGAGTTCAAGACCAGCCTGGCCAATATGGCAAAACCCCGTCTCTACTAAAAATACAAAAATTAGCTGGGTGGTAGTAGTGCGTGCCTGTAATCTTGCTACTTGGGAGGCTGAAGCAGGAGAATCACTAGAGCCTGGGAGGCGGAGGTTGCAGTGAGCTGAGATCGCACCACTGCACTCCAGTCTGTGCAACAGAGTACAACCCTGTTAGAAAAACAACAACAAAAAGTCATTGGTAACAAAACCAGTGCTAGAATCCCAGCAAGTTAGTGGTGGAGCTGGAATTAGAATCCCAGTCTCTTGATTGCTTAAATATATTCAATTGGTATTCTAAGTGCTTTTCACAAACATTGTCTCATTCAATTCTCTCTCTCTCTCTCTCTCTCTTTCTCTCTCTCTCTCTCTCTCTCAATAGGATCTCACTCTGTCACCCAGGCTGGAGTGCAGTGACATGATCATGGCTCACTGCAGTCTCAAGCTCCTGGGCTCAAGCAATGCTCTCACATCAGCTTTTTGAGTAGCTGGAACTGCAGGCACATGCCACCACACCTGGCTAATTTTTGTATTTTTGTAGAGATGGGGTTTCGCCATATTGCCTAGGCTGGTCTTGAACTCTTGGGCTAAAGAAATGTTCCTGCCTTGTCCTCCCAGAGTGCTGGGATTACACGCATGAGCCACTGCGCCTGGCCTCATTTAATTCTCACAAACCTGTGTGATAGCATCAAAGTTCCCACCTATAAATGAGAAAAATGAAGGTCAGGGAGAGCCATGATTTGTCCAGTGTCATACACAGTGGAAAACAGATCCAGGATTTGAACCCGTTTCACTGACTCCAATTCCAGTGGCCTCTCCACTCACTTCTCCAGTGTTTCCCCCTACTCTCCACCCAGCCAAATCAGGCCAGTTTCCCACTCACCCTTCATCCCTGGACATCTCCAGCCAGAGGTCTTTTTTTCTCCTCAGCCCACCTTCTCCCACCCAGTGCAATGTTCTTTGCCCCAAATTCGGAGGCAGGGGTGTGGTAGCCCTTGCCGTGGTTCTGGGTACAGGCCTCCATGAACTGAAGCCATGCACAGCCTGGTATCCTGTGCACAGCCCTGCTCCTGTTCATGGCCACGGAGGCCTCAGCCATAAATCCCCAGGTCTCAGCTCATAACCATTAGCAAGCGATTGGGCTCATCAGGACGCCTTTATGAGACTCAGGTCAAATAAATGGATTGCCGGAGGTCAGAAACAAGGGATCTCCCTGCCTTGCCTTGCTTCCGAGATGCTCCAGAGGCTGGCAGATTCTGTTTGACTCACATCTGTAGGTGGAAGTGGGGGCGTTGTCACAGTGGGGTAAAGATGTACAATATCCCCTGGTATTCCACACCTACGGAAGGAAAAGGGCCTGGAGATGCACATCCTCAGATAGCCGGCAGTCATTAGGGCTGGAGGAACATACAACAGAAGCACATATACACACTCAGATCTCATCTCTGATTCTAATCCATACCTCAGCAACCAACCCTCCAACCCCATCCACCTCACATCCTCTGATGTCCGCACACTCGGTTCCCCCATTGAGGTGTTTCCTGAAACACTGCTTCTCAAACACCACTGTGTGGCCGGGCGCAGGGGCTCACACCTGTAACCGCAGCACTTTGGGAGGCCGAGGTGGGTGGATCATGAGGTCATGAGTTAGAGACCAGCCTGACTAACATGGTGAAACCTCATCTCTACTAAAAATATAAAAATTAGCCAGGCATGGTAGCACTTGCCTGTAATCGCATTGCAGGAGGCTCAGGAGGCTGAGGCAGGAGAATCGCTTGAACCTGGGAGGCAGAGGTTATGGTGAGCTGACATCAAGCCACTGCACTCCAGCCTGGGTGACAGAGCGAGACTGCATCTCAAAAAACAAAGCAAACAAACAAACAAAAAAAACCCAAGCAAACAAACAAAAAAACCCACTGTGCATACAAATGACCCTGGACCTGGTTAAAATCCAGACTCTGATTCAGTGGATCTGGGGTGGCGCCTGAGCTCTGTTTTCTAACCAGCTCCCAGGTAAGGCCAGGGCTGCTTCTCCAAGGATTTTAAGCAATGGTGGTCCTCCTACGTTGGAGGGGTGGGGTTCAAAAGGTAAAAGAGATAGGAGTGTGCAGCACGGGAAACCACCTCTCCCACCCCCATCTGCCAAATGCTGCTGTGCACACCCAGGTGACTGAGCTGTTTCTAGAATGCCTTTGCCTCACTATTTACATGGCTCCTTCTCGATCTTCAAACCTCAGCCCAAGTGTCACTTCCTCAGAGAAACTTTCTCCAACCACCCAATTTAAAGGGCCCCTGCTCCACCCTGTCTGTGATTACCCTCTTCTTAACAGGTCTCACAATTGCCTGTATGTATTTGCTAATTTGCTTACTTGTATTTTTGTCTGTCTCACTCTCTGAAATGTATAGTCCTTGAGTTCAGGGATCATGCCTGTCCTGTTTATTCATGAATTCTTGGCAACCAGTGCCTAGCACATGGTAGATACTCAGTAAATATTGCTGAATAAGCCAGGTCCACAGTGGCTCATACCTGTAATCCCAGCACTTTGGGAGGCTGAGGCGGGCAGATCATTTGAGGTCAGGAGGTCGAGACTAGCCAATGTGGGGAAACCTCGTATCTATTAAAATATAAAAATTAGCTTGGTGTGATTGCACACTTCAGCTACTCTGGAGGCTGAGGCAGGAGAATCACTTGAACCCAGGAGACAGAGGTTGCAGTGAGCCGAGATTGTGACACTGCACTCCTGCCTGGGTGACAGAGGGGGACTCTGTCTTAAAAAAACAAAAAACAAACAAACAAAAAAAAGATTATCTGAAAGAGTATCTGAATCAGGAACTGAGGCCATAGGCAATCTCAGAAAGTATCCTGGAGGAAGGAGACTGGGAGGAAAAGAACATTGTGTGAAGGACTTGAGAGGTGACTCAAGGAAAGTGAGGAGGCAAGCGTATCCAGATAGGATTGGCCCCACTGGTCCTGGGTTGATATGACAGGGGCAAGGAGGGGTCCTGGAGGGAGAGATCCTGGGGGTGGCAGCAGATGCTGCAGGATCTTGAAAACCACAGCAGGCAATAAGAAGACACATGGGCTTCCCTCCACCTCATGGAAAAGGACCTTCGAAACCACAGCAGGCAATAAGAAGACACATGGGCTTCCCTCCACCTCATGGACAAGGACCTTCATTTATTCATTCTTTCCTACACTTGACAAATCATTACTGAGCTCTTATTAGGTGCTAGGCACTGTGCTGGGTGCTGAATATTCAGGAATGAGCACAATGGGCCTGATTCCTGCCCTCCTAGAGATCACAGTCCAATGGGAGAGACTGACATTAACCATATTAACATGTTACAGTTGGCCAAGTCTACAAAGGATAGTGTATGATAACGGGTGTGATGGGTGGTTCCCAAGGGAGAAGTTTCCCTAGGGAGTGACAGTCACCCAGAGTCCTGATGGGTGGAGGTCTTCCGTGCCAGCCCCCTGCCAGCTTTCATCCTGGTCATCCCTGCATTCCTCTGCACTGTCCCTTTAAGAGGAGCATCTCTTCCCTGAGCAAAGGAGGTTCGGGCACACAGCCTGAGCCTGCCAACGTTGTGGGCTATAAATCAATGCTGGCACTCCCTTGGCAGTGGGCTCTCCTCTGAGCTGCCCAGATGGCAGGCAAGCCTGGGGCTCCAGGGGCAGCCAGGCACTCAGGAGGGGGGAGGTGTGCAAGGTGGGGACACAGCTGGGCTCCAGGCCCCTGATGGCAGCTGCCCACCTCTGTCTAAGGGCCCTGGACCAGGGAAAATACCAAAGTCCTTCTCTTCTAGTCCCAGGGAGCTTCTGACTCCCAAGTTAGGTTGGCATGGGACTGTGGGGTTATCGTCCCCACCCCAGCCAAGGACCAGGGCCTCATAGGCATCCTCTGAGACCAAGGGTCATGGATGACCTCTTGGGGTCACAGTCTGCTCCAGTATTCAAGCTGAAAGTTCTGCCTGTGGTTTGACCTTCTTTCCTCTTGCTGTAGCTAAGGTGTCTTCTTTTACACTGCATGAAAGATGAAAGACAGTAGCTCCCCATTTAGCGGGGCTTTGGGACTGTGGTGAGATCTCCTTCTGCCTTCATTTTAAGCCTCCCAGAAAAGCAGGATACAAAGATTCTTCAAGGTCAGCTGAAGAGGTAGATCTCTGCCCTCTTGGGGGTTGCCATCCCTCTGCCACCCTCACAGGTGTTGTGACAGAGGGAACATATGTTGCTCCCACCCCAGAGAAGAGAGACAACATCTTAGCAGTCACAGCCCCACAGAGCCAGGCTCAGCAGGCCTTGACAGAACTGGAAAGGCAGGCTCTCTCCTGGGCCTGGCCTGGACCTGGGCTGTGGGTGGAGGGGTGGAAGCAAAGCGTGTAGACCCCTCCCAGAAAGGAATCAACAGGCTTGACTGCTCTCCCCACCCTCACCCCCAAACAGTAGAATAGTGTAGACTGTGGAAAATTCACGGGTTCTAGAAGAATAAAGATTTCCTGGGATGTCCTTGTCCTCAGATTCTCTGTGAGAAGTCAGAGCTTACAAGTCCTTAGAGATTCTTTCTCACACACTCATCGTACTGATGAGAAAACTGAGACACAGAAGTTCACCCAGGTCTGGTTCAGGTTGTTTTTACTACACCACATTTGCCACCTGAACAGAAACTCCCAGAGCTACCACTAAGCAGAAGTATTAGGCTTTAAAGGTAGTAGCATAGATGAAGGTTAGATAACAAATAGAACTTTCTCAGAATAGTAGGTCACAGAAGAAGATGAGAAGCAAAGTGAAGAAAGTGCATTCTCTAAAACAGTGGGGTGGGGGTGCGGAGGGATGGAGCCAAAGAATCAGGTTAGAATTTTGCAAAAAGATAGAAATATAGAGAACACAGGAGAGGGAGTTGTCAGAGAGCCCAGAGCAAGGGCAACTGGGGTGTGGAGCTTCTGGGGTTCTTCCTTCAGGACTCCCAGAATTCATCTGTTCCGGTCTTCTGGGTATCGCCAGTAGTTTAAATTCAGGCCTTATCTAGGCTGATTTTCTTGGCTTTCTCCTTGTTCTCCCGGGATGGCTTATCCTGTTGCCAGAGTCATTTGCCATCTCTAATTTGTGTTTAAATTAAAGTTCCCACAAACAGAGGCTTAATGTGGTGTTACCAAGAACTCCAGGGCCCCCTGCAGCTCTGGGAAGTTGAGGGGGCTGCAGAGAGAAGCAGCCAGTCTGTGCGCAACCCATCAAGGCTGCTCCCTGGATTGGACCTGGAGTGGATGGCCCAACTAAGCGTCTCCATCCTTAGTGCTCCGTCCAGAATGGTGATGGCAGGGGGCGGGGCAGGGCAAAGCATGCTCACAAAGGGCCTGGGATCCACATGCCTGTTCAGAGGCTCCTGGGTGGCCGTTCACCCTTTTTCGGGATGATGAGGAGAAGGCAGAGGAGGTGGGCAATGAGAAGAGGGCAGGGGGTGGAAAATGAGAGAGGAGGAGGCTCCTTTTTTAATACTTGTGTATGGCGCTCATTGTGTGCCAGCCCTGCTCCTGGGCACCTCATAACTACGAATTCAACCTTCTCCACAACCTGCAAGACAGATGTTCTTATCATTAGCCCCATTTTTATAGACCAGGAAACAGAGGCACAGGGAGTTGGGGAAACAGAGGTATGCCCAAGGTCACACAGCTAGTGAGAGCCAGATCCGAGGAGTCAAGCCAGTGCCATCTCGCTCCAGATTCCCAGTGCTACTCTGGCACTTAAGCCAAGATTTATCTGTCACCCTCCCAATCCCCTGATCACAAGGTGTGAGGCTTCTCTTTGCCAGAGCAACTGAGACAGAGAGAAGCTCCCATCCTGCTCCCCGGATCTTTACCCCTCTGGGCCACAATCTTCCATCTGTAAAATGAGGCTAAGATAGTAGGAGGGGTTGAGGGTCTCAGCTTGGCAGTGACCAGCACGGGGGGGTCCCAGCAGTAGCTGCTTCCTCCCCTGTAGTCTAATCATGAGACTTCCTGCCGAGCCTTCCTGCACTGCCTCTTAATTCTGCTTTCAAAGGAGCTACTGGCAGTGATCCTCAACCCTTAATGAAAACCCTCAGGAGAGGGCTGTCCTTCTTCATTTGTCCAAATTCTCTCTCTCCCTCTGGAAAACCCTGAAAAAGAGGAATAATAAAGCTAACCTGGAGTCCAGACCTGCTCTGTCCCCACCTCCTCTGCACCCAGGTGAGCCAGTCAGGGCAGCAACAGAGAGCAAATAACACATTTGAAAGGGTTTCACCAAAGGGTTTAATGATGTGACAATTTCTAAAGGCATAGACTAGATGAAGAAAACTAATAAGAGTAGTGTGGCACCAGGTTAGAAATAGCACTACCAAATGGGTAGCACTGCCGATGCCAGCTGGGCTCACAGGACACAGGAGAGAGCCCGCTCAGCAGATCTGTGGCCATGGAGGAACCACAACCACCACCAGAACTTCCGGCAGGCAAAGAGGGAGGCTGGCAGGGAATGGGGAAACAAACACCCTGACTCCCCTCTCCCCCTTCCCTGCCAGGACCTCTGTTGGCCGAGAGATCGGGGGTCCAGGTGACACAGTCTGCAGAGGTCAGCCTCTCTGGGCGTAGCAGCACAGAGAACAAAGTGGGGCAAACAGAAAACCATCCCATCCCACCCATGAGTCCCTGCTCCGACACCAAAGCCTTCTCTCTGCTGCTTTTTGCTGCCCTTCTTTATTCCTTTTTTTTTTTTTTTGGAGCTGGAGTTTTGCTCTTGTTGCCCAGGTTGGAGTGCAATGGTGTGATCTTGGCTCACCGCAAACTCTGCCTCCCAGGTTCAAGCGATTCTCCTCCCTCAGCCTCCAGAGTAGCTGGGATTACAGGCATGTGACACCACGCCCAGCTAATTTTGTATTTTTAGTAGAGACCGGGTTTCTCCATGTTGGTTAGGCTGGTCTCGAACTCCCGACCTCAGGTGATCCACCCACCTCGGCCTTCCAAAGTGTTAGGATTACAGGTGTGAGCCACTGCTCCCAGATCTCTGCTACTTTTATTGCCACCTCTGTCACTGCCTACAGCCAAACAGCAACTGACAGGGAACGAGAGTCAAGACTCCTTCTTCAACACAAATGGTCCAGCTCATAAGGAAGGTGGGATCCAGGCAGAGGACAGCTTGAGGGAAGAGGTCTGTGTCTGAAGGGCAGCTGGCCAGGGGCTGCTCACTCCCAGCATGGAGAGACAAAGAGAAGAGCCGCACTGGGGGGTGAGGACGTCAAATGGCGATAGTAAATGACTCTCTTTCCTCAGCAGATGATACAAATCACTGTGGGTCTTCCTTCCACCGCCCCTCTCTAGAGCGTGAGCCCCTGTGGGGCAGGGATTTTGTCTTGTTCATCCTTGACATCTAGCACAGTGCCTCTTAGGGCATAATCAGAATTTATTGAATAAATAAGCAAATAGATAGGTAAACGAATGAACAAACCCATTTGCAGCTCATGTGCACAGCCCTGGGCCCTGGTCAGGGAGCATTGCTGAATGAATGACACGCAGTACTCCTGCAGAAATTTTATTTCAATCAATTCAATCATCTACCATCTCAGATTTCCTTGCAGCCACTCAGCCATGGGCCACACAGCCCACGTTTGTCTCCATGCTGGCCAGAGGCTATGCTTTGATAGCAACCACTCGAATGTGCGGTGACTTCATCCTCCTGATGGAGGAATAAGGGGAGTAGCAAGTGACTTCATTTCTCACTGCAGCCTTCCTGTGAGCTCTTTCTCGGGAGAAATCTTGATCCATGGCAAACCGTCTGTGGAATTCCCAGCTGCAGCCCTTGGCAAGAGATGGGAGGAGAGAATGACGGTGCCAAGGAGGCAGCTGAAGGATCGTCACCCTGGGAGCCACAGCCCTGGCTTGCTTTTTCCAATGGGCCATAAAGTCTGAGGGAGGCAGGTGGAAGGGGCAGGGGGCACTGGACAAACAAACTAGAGTCTCAAATGTAGTCATCATGTGCCCACCTGGTGAAGTGGTTATACACAGACGCTGGGGCTGGGCTTACGATTCCTGCTCTACCACCTGCCGGCTGCACAACCTTGGGCAAGATACTTGATTACTATGCCTCAGTTTCCTCTTCTTAAAAATGTGAATAACAGGCTGGGCGCGGTGGCTCATGCCTCTAATCCCAGTGCTTTGGGAGGATGAGGAGGGCAGATCACGAGGTCAGGAGATCGAGACTATCCTGGCCAATACAGTGAAACTCTGTCTCTACTAAAAATACAAAAATCAGCTGGGCATGGTAGAGGGTGCCTGTAGTCTCAGCTACTTGGGAGGCTGAGGCAGGAGAATCGCTTAAACCCAGGAGACAGAGGTTGCAGTGAGCTGAGATTGTGCCACTGCACTCCAGCCTGGCAACAGAGCAAGACTCTGTTTCAAAAAAAAAAAAAAAAAAATAGTGAATAACAGTAACTCCTACTTCATATAGTGGTGAAAAAGAGTAGATGAGTTAATAGTTATGAGATAGAGCCGGGCCTGGTGGCATGGGCCTATAGTCCTAGCTACTTGGAAGGCTGAGGTGGAAGGATTGCTTGAACCCAGGAGTTCAAGACCCGCCTGGATAACATAGCAAGTTCCCTATCTCTTTTTTTTTTTAGACAGAGTTTCGCTCTTGTTGCCCAGGCTAGAGTGCAATGGCATGATCTCAGCTCCCTGCAACCTCTGCCTCCCAGGTTCAAGCGATAATCCTGCCTAAGCCACTGGAATAGCTGGGATTACAGGCATGCACCGCCACACTAGGCTAATTTTTGTATTTTTAATAGAGATGGGGTTTTACCATGTTGGTCAGACTGGTCTCGAACTCCTGACCTCAGGTGATCCATCCACTTCGGCCCCTCAAAGTGCTGGTATTACAGGTGTGAGCCACCGCGCCCAGCTGCAAGACCCCCATCACTCTAAAAAAGAAAGTTATGAACTATTTAGGAGAGTATGTGATCCATGGTAAGCGCTATATAAAGTTCATTACATAAAATTAAGGTTCTAGTCCCATAAACTTTTTTTCTGTAATAAGCTCAGCCTTGGATACCTCTCATATTTTCTGTGAGAAGTGAACAAAGGCATGTGAAAATCACAATGTATTTATAATGTTTGTTATTTGTCATCAAGATCATGTAAGAGGCCTGATGTAGCAGGGGGTGAAGGGATGCGAAAGGGGCTGTCAGTCATCAACTTTTGATTATCTGCCTTGTTAAGGTCCCCTTCATGTCAACATCATCAGCTCTTTGGCTTGTTCAAGTCTTTTGCTGACAATATCCAGGCCTCTCATGGTCCCTCCCACACATAACAGGCGGCACAGCAAGGGCTGGAAGGAAGAAGCCTGTGAAAGCAAAAGGGGTCCTTCTCTTCCTTAGCCGTAAAGCAGGAATAGCCACTAGACAGGAGGCTGTGAGAGGACCTTGGCACCTCCATCTTGGTCACTTTGCCTTTGGGCAGGTGGGGAAAGTGATCAGCTCCCTCTGTGCTAGGTCTGTGGGAAGAGATGTTGGCATTTGTTATGAGGTGCTAGGAATAAAAACACATACATATCCCAGTGTCCCAAGCAAATGTTCTGCCACTTACTGTATGGATGTAATTTCACATAGCTACTTAGACCCTGAGTCTCAGTTTTTCTCATCTTCAAAATGGAAATGTTGATGCCTAATTCAAAGGGCGAAAATCAATGAGATCTATAAACCCCTTTGGTGGACATCTGGTCCAATAAGTGGTAGCTCTTACTAGCTAACATTTGGTAATATCTGCCCACTATCTCCAAGGGGTGGAAAGGTAATGCTGACTTCCAGACTAGCAAAGGCGGTGGTAGCAGAAAGTGATTTATGATCGATGTTTTTCATATTTTCGTTCCAGAGCACATAGTAAGTAGTTGTTGGTTCATTCATACACCGAACAGCGTTTACGAACTTGAACAACTTGCCATTGTTTTGTTCACTTGTATTCATCTTACTCTCACCACTAGAACTGCAAGGTCCATGAGGGCAAAGGCAGTGTCTGTTGCTTGATGAGTGACTGGATTGAGCTCAAAGCATGTCTGAAGACTGAAATGGGCCAGGCAAGGACATGGAAACTGGAGACCTGGATTCTGGGCTCAGTCATATCTCCAAGAACATCACTTTCCCTTGACTCTGGAGTCTTCACAGACCTTCCTTCCACTGTGAGATACTGGAAAATCACTTGAGACCAGACTCAGGGAACATTTTCCTGGTGGGAAGACATTGATTCATATACTCTGTGTCTCTGAAGTCCCAAGAGAAGAGTCTAAATCCCCTAGTCTGAAGAGTCCACAAGTGATCAACATAGCAATCATGATAAAAAGGAAGAATTAATAAAGGAGGGAGTAGATCTACCTCAGTAACAACAGAGGGAGGAAAATTCCAGCTAGTACATGTACTTAACATGAAAGAAGACATGTGCCAAGACCCTGCTTTCATGGATATTAGGTGTTCCCAAGTATAAGAAATACACATTCTTGCCCACAGACCTCATTTGATACTATCCAGGATGTTTAGAGAATAAGAGGAAAGGAAGAACCGTAACATCCAAAAGGTGAAAACAACCCAAATGTTCATCAATGGATGAATGAATAAACAAAATGTGGTATATCCATACAATGGAATATTATTCAGCCATGAAAAGGAACGAAGTACTGATTAATGTTACAACATGAATGAACCTTGAAAACACTATGCTCAATGAAAAGCTAGTCACAGAAGGCCTCTTATTATATGATGCCATTCATACAAAAGTCCAGAATAGGGAAATCTACAGAGACAGAAAGTACGTTAGTGTTGCTAAGGGCAAGAAGGAATATGCGGGGATAGAGAGGTGCTAGCTAAAGGTTACAAGATTTATATTTGAGGCAATGAAAATGTTCTAAAATTAACTATGGTGATGGTTTGACATATCTGTGAATATACGAAAACCGTTGAATTGTACATTTCAAATGGTGAATTGTATGATATGTGAATTATACCTCAAGAAAGTTGTTTTTAAAAAAGAGAGTGTAAGGAGTAGGGGGAGGTTGAGATGAAGCAGGAAAACAGTGATCAGAGACAAAGCTCAGGCACTGTCTGTCCTGGCTGCCCCAAGTCAAAGCCTGTATTTCATACAGGCAATGTTAGGGTAGCCCCTAAGCCACGATTCAGGAAGATAAATTGACCCCAGAAGGTATGGGGCTGGGTCCCTTCTCCTCTGACAGCTCCCTTTCTGTGTTTTTTCTGGCACAAGAAACTCTGTCTTCTTGTATAAATAGGAGAAATTTATGGCAGTTTTCCCTCTTCTTCTCCCTGGTGGGCTACTAGGAAAGCCTAGGGGGAGGAGAGAGCCTGAGATTCCAAAAATATAAATGTGGAAAGACTGGAGGGGGTCAAGGAGTCTCTTTGCCTGCCTTGGCTCTGGCCCCAGCTCTCCTTTCCTTTTGCATGTTTGACCATCTGGGTGATGAGGAAGGTAGAAAACTGATGCGGCCCATTCTTTCCTTATGCCCGAAAGAGACGGGTCCCAAGGCTGATATCCGACAGGAAGGACACAAGGGAAATCAAGGAAATGGGTTTGGCTGTCCCATGGCTTTATTGGAGGAGACACAGACCACTGCCCTCCTTCCTGGATTTGGTTATTTTTGTACCTCCCTGTTTGTTGAGGCAGCCTGATACAGTGGGAAGATAACTTGTCCTAGATTTAGAAAGATTGACAGAGAAACTAAGTGTGTGACCTTAAGCAAGTCATGTCTTCTCTCTGGGCCTCACCTGTAAAAAGAGGGCAGGCACTGAATTTATCAGGGGTTTTCAAATCGATTTAAACTCTGGGGTCCTTTCCTCAAATAAAACCACGTGTAGTGACCTAACATGAACACAAGTAGCCTGCTGAGCTTCTTGAAGGAAGGAATGGTAGTCCCAGGCCCCTGTGGTGACTGGAGAGGGGCTTATTCAAGAACAAGATGGTCTCCATGGCTTTTCCAGCTCTGTCCTCAGGAGGAATTTTCACCCCCATGGTGAAAAGGCTCAGCTCTGCACACCCAGTGGGCTTGAAATCCAGCTCTACCCTCTCCTGTATATCCCTCGGCACATAACTTATCTTCCTTCAACCTCAGCTTTCTCATGTGTGAATTGGAATAATACTAACACATACCCCAGAGGATTGTCACGTGGATTATACTAAATAATGTACATAGAGTCCTTCACATACTATCTGGCTCAATAAATATTATTACATTACAGTTATTCCATGATCTGATGTAATCCTTTTTCTTTTTTTTTCTTTCCTTCTTTTTATTTTTTTTTGAGACAGAGTCTCATTTTGTAGCCCAGGTTGGTATACAGTGGCATGATCTCGGCTCACTGCAACCTCCGCCTCCTAGGTTCGAGCAATTCTCCTGCCTCAGCCTCCCGAGTAGCTGGGATTACAGGAGTGCACTACCATGCCCAGCTTATTTTTGTATTTTTTAGTAGAGATGGAGTTTTACCATGTTGGCCAGGCTGGTCTCGAACTCCTGGCCTCAAGTGATCCACCCACCTTGGCCTCCCACAGTGCTGGGATTACAGGCACGAGCCATCGCACCTGGCCTGATGTAATCTTTTGAATTTTAAATGATATATCTGGTGTGAGAAGGTGAATTAGGAAGGACGACAGCAAAACTGCTGTAACATAAAGGCCCAAAACACAGTAGCATATGGGAAAAAGAAGTTTATTTCTCACTTAGTCTGGGAGGACACAGTTCCAGACAGCAGGCAGCTGTTCCACCTGGTCAGAGCTGGGATGCACATTCCTTTCACACCTGAGCTTTGTCTTCTCTCAGGGATGTCTTTTCAGTTGCCAGGTCAAACCTGTCTCAGGCACATCTGCCCAGCACATGAAAGACAGAACACAAAGGAGAATTTACCCGATGTCCTCAGGCTTTAGGACATACTCACCTCACATTCCCCTGTGTCTACACCTGGCAACAAGAGCAGCTGGGAAATGGAGTGTCCAGCTGGGTGTCTCTACCCTCGTGCAGCAAGGAAAGAAGAGATTTTAGTGGACAAAGGGCAGTCTTCATCCAGGGCTCAAACCCACACCTGAGCTGTCCTCTTCCCAGAGGAAGGGAAATAAAGTCCACAGCCCAGAAAACAATGTGAACACCCCCCAACACACACACCCAATCAGGTCTCTGCCATTCATCCAAAGATCGGCAGTCTTGGGAAAGTGGCTTAGAAGACTCCTTCCAGAGAGATCACTCTTTTATCCATCTTCTTCACATGGGTGGATGTGAGAAGAGTTTCTGTCCCCACTGCCTGCCTGCCACTCTCTCTCTCAGTTTCAGCTCACGCTCTAACCCCTTGTTCCCAGTCACCAGGAGTGACTACAAACGTGGGGGAACAGGAGGACCAGAACCACACTGAAGCCGTGCTCAGAGGCAGCCTAGGCATGGGTTCCGGTGCCAGGAAACCCAACTACCACTGTGTAACCTAAAGCAGGGATTAAGTTCTCTGAACTTCACAATGAACTCTTTTGGAAATAGGGATAAGAAACCCACTTGTCAGGGCTGTTGTGAGCATCACATGTGATCATGTATGTACCTGGTATATACTATGCCCTCAATAAATAGTGCCAGCAAGGCAAACCCAAGACAAATCAAATTCATGTCCATTGCTCTGACCCAGCCTTTGCATGAATCCTTTTTTCCTCTCCTTCTTTGCCAATGCATGGCTCCCTTCCTCATCTTTACTCCTCCTCATTCCCACACCATCTGAACCCTGATCTAGAATCTCTTTTTTCCAGAAGTCTTCCATGATTGAAAAATTCCTACTTGGCCACCTCCCACTCCAACTCTCTATCCGCGCCCATCTTCCATCTACCCCATGGTCCTGGCCCAAATTTACATGTGTCCCATCCCTCCCTTCAAAAAACATGCAGCAATGGAAGGGCTTCAAGTTTGTCATTGGCAGATCAGAGTTCAGATTCTAACTCCACTGAGTTCTAGCTTTAGGACTGTGTCAGATCACTTCATCTCTTCGAATCTCTGTCTCCCCCACCCTCTCGTGAGGTCAAGTGTGTGTGGACTGGTACATAGAGGATATTTAGTCTCCTCTGCTCTACCCAACCTCCTGCAACTCACACTCCCAGGACTAACTGTCTACCAAAGGGAGTTATTAGACCAAGAAAGTAATTCTCCCATTACCAGCCCTTCCCCTCCCCCCACCCAGGGGAAAAGAAGTGACTTCAAATCTATGGGTCTTAGAGGTACCACCAACTCAAGAGCTACAGCAGAGGAAGAACCTGGACATCCCAGCTTCCAGGGTAATGGGATCTCTCCCTAAGCCCTCTTACGCAGCCCCGGTTGTAGGACTAGCTTCAGGGATAGGAGTGAAAGGGTTTATCGGATTCCAGTCTTAGCCTATTAGTAATAGCTCAGCTGTGCCTCTGTTTCTGACCTTCCTAGATCAGAAGAGCAATAATATCAATGATAACTACCGCTTATATAGTGTTTCCTATGGGATGGGTGTTGTTCCAGGCTCTTTGTACACATGACTCAGCAGACTTTGAACTAGATATTATTAACCCCATTTTACAGACAAGGAAACTAAAACACAAGGGGTGAAGTCACTTGTCTGGGTCATACAACTAATATAAGGGATGACAGAAATTCGAAACCAGACCATCTCGCTGTGGAATCCACCCTGTTAACCACTGTGCCACAAAAAGAGCTAATATTTATTGGCAGTTTCTATGTGCCAAGCACTGTGGAAAACACAGGACATGTATTTCATCTGATTCTGAATAACCCCCTGAGATAAGTTCTATTATTATTATTTTTGAGATGGAGTTTCGCACTGTTGCCTGGGCTGTAGTGCAATGGTGCGATCTCAGCTCACTGCAACCTCCACCTTCTGGGTTCAAGCGATTCTCTTGCCTCAGCCTCACAAGTAGCTGGTATTAAAGGTGCCTGCCACCACACTCTGCTAATTTTTTGTATTTTTAGTAGAGACGGGGTTTCACTATGTTGGCCAAGCTGGTCTCGAACTCCTGACCTCAGGTGATCTGCCTGCCTTGGCCTCCCAAAGTGCTGGGATTACAGGCATGAGCCACCGGATCCAGCCAAGTTCTATTATTATTATCCCTGTTTTACAGGTCAAGAAATGAAGGCAGAGAGAAAAGTTAAGCAACTTGCCCCAAGTCATACAGCTAAATATGAATAGTTTCAGAATGCTGTCAGGCGCAATGGCTCACGCTTGTAATTCCAGTACTTTGGGAGGCTGAGGCGGGTGGATCACCTGAGATCAGGAGTTCAAGACCAGCCTGGTCAACATGGAGAAACCTTGTCTCTACTAAAAATACAAAAATTAGCCGGGTTTGGTGGCAGGTGCCTGTAACTCCAGCTACTCGGGAGGCTGACGCAGGAGAATCACTTGAACCAGGGAGGTGGAGGTTTTGGTGAGCCAAAATTGTCCCATTGCACTCCAGCCTGGGCAAGAAGAGCGAAACTCCGTCTCAGAAAAAAAAAAAAAAAAAGGTTTCAGAACCCCTAGCTGTTTTGCCTCAAATACCCACTCCCCACCTAATCCCCGAAGTCCCTTCCTTTCTAGATGAGTTGTTTAGTTCCTAGCACCAGTTCTTCACAAATCTGCCTTACCCCCACAGCCTACCACCTTTGTTCTCCAAAACCGTTATTGACCTCTGTGTCTTTCCCTTCCCACTTTCTCCCTAGTCCCTCCACTCCCCACAAAGTCCCCCAAGCCATTCTGTCCCTCTCCCTCAGCTCCCCTCCCACCCTCCCCCACAACTCCTGCTGAAACCAATGAATTTCACCCAAAAAGACCGTCAGACTTTCCCCAATCAGGCCCCCACTGTGCCTGTGCCTGACACCCCCAGGGGAGGCACCACGGTGGCTAAGCTGGAGAGCCAGAAATAAAATCCTCATTCTACTTCCCTGCCCTCTCTTCCCATCACTCATCTGGGAATCCAGGGCGAAGAAGGGAGCTAAAGTGCAGAGCATTCATTTAATATTAACAAATTGAAATGAATTCTTTTAATGCCAATTAACTTGGAGAGGCCCCTTATTAATAGTAATTTAGATTCATACTTGGGAGAAACAGGGACGGGGGCTGGGCCAAATGTGCCCAGAATGTCAATGTGACTGGGGAGCTGAGAGGGGAGGGGCGGCAGTTTTACTTCTGCCCAGTTGGGTTCTGTTTCCCTAAGAGAAATGGACAGTCACTGGAGGCAGATCTTGTGGAAATATGAATTACTCTTGTAATTTTATTTTTGTTA
This sequence comes from Aotus nancymaae, assembly GCF_030222135.1. Lineage (NCBI taxonomy): Eukaryota > Metazoa > Chordata > Mammalia > Primates > Aotidae > Aotus > Aotus nancymaae. The sequence continues at coordinate 37,903,875 of NW_026988428.1, forward strand.
TTTCAATGAATCTGAATAGTTTGAAACCATGTCACACCATTTTAATGGTTTATCTTCACAGTAATGTGAAAAAGGATTTCCTCAGAGCTGGGATTTACTCCAAACTCCCTCTTAAGCCAAATCTTACTGACCAAAGGGACGAGTCCCCAGGCCAGCTCTCTACCCTTCTTTGTTCAAAGCCAGAGCCAGAGATCAATATGGGGTTCCCCGATCCCTGCCCCTTCTACCTTAACCAAAACTAAAAGGAAGAATGAACACTGTGTGTCTCTCTGGGAAGTCTCCCCTAGGAGGTAAGACACCCAAAAGGCTGACTGCTAAGCTAACAGCTTACATTTAAGGAAGAAAAACAATCTGTTTGCATTTTCTTAGAATTTAGGGAAAAGATGAGGATTTAAAATTCAGTTTCATGTATCAGAGAGTTGTCCAGAATACAGCCAAGTGGGAAGAACTCAGTCCCAAATGAAAAAGTTGAACAGAAATTCTGCTCTCACTGGTTTTGCCAGCTTGGAGGTCGGACTGGAGGTGTCCTGAACTAGAACCAGAGCACAGGTTCTGACCCAAGAAGGACAGTGTCTGCTTCCCGGGCATCTCTCCTTGGCTGGGAGGAGAGGGGAGGATGAGTCAGTTGGAACTGAGATTGTGGAAGTTGGGGATGAGGTTTTGAGATGGAGGAGGCAGGTGTGGGAAGGAGGTCAGAGAAAAGTAAATCTACTAACAGTTGAAGTTTATAAAAGAAAAACCTTAACAATGGTTAACATGCAAAAGATTACATTTTTTAAAAAGTCAGGTTTAAAAGAAGGTAAAATACTTCAAATTTAAACATAATAAAAATGAGGAAAATATATAAAATATTTCAAGCAGATTGTTCTTCAAAAGAGGAGAGGTTGGAATTAATCAAGAGACCTTTTTTACCACTCCCCCAGAGTTTCCCACACAATAAATTCATTTACAAAACAAAAAGAGGAATCAACACAAAACCTCATCCACACACAGAAAAAAAAAATTGTGGTGATTCTGCAACAGCTGAAAAAACTAGGAGAAAAATGAATAAACTCAGTCTATTAGGTGATATTTATAAATAGCAAAATTGGAGGATGATGTGGAGAAAGGAGTTAACTCATCACTGAAGAAGTAACACATGTGAAAACATAAAGTGTAACATCCCCAAGGAAAAGTAAACTCTCCATAAAGCAGCAAGTATAAAAATTGATTGAAAAAGAGGAAAGTACCACTCACCCCCCAATAAAAGTATTAATTTGTATTAATTTGAATTAAAATTTTCTCCAAGTCCAAGATAAGTTACACAAAAGAATAAAAAAAAAAATTTTTTCTTTCAACTAAGAGGAAAAACAAAATCCGATTTAAATTGACTAATGGGACAGGAAGGGAGGCTGTGGTTGGCAGGTGCTAGTAAAGGGGGTGGAGGTAGTGAAGAGTTTGAGGGGTAGAGGACGAGCTTACCTCGCTTTGGAGCCGCCGTGGCCAACAGGAGTGGGCAAAGGACCCTGCCAGTGCCTGGGTGATAGGGGAAATAAGAAACAGGGGATCCGGATGCCCCTAGACGAATGAGGAGGATGGAAGGACTAGGGGTGCCCATCTCCCCTCCTCTACCCGCCTCCCTCCTTCCGGTACCCAGGCCTAGAGAGCTACTGAAAGTTACAAATTGCTTCCATTATTAGCTCATCCCGGGCGGCCTGGTCATTGGCCAGCCCCTGACCACGTGGTCCCTCGTACCAATCGATCGAATTTCTAGTCGCAATTCTCTGTCTGTCCCTCGGCTCTGGGGAGAAAGGGGGGGGCTGTGGCGTGGGGGCTGAGGAGGGGCTAAGGCGGGAGGGGCTCCTCATCCCCTCACCCTCCCTTTTCGCCTTGTGGGGGCCCTGAGCGCCGCCCCAGAAGGGATCGAGGGAATGTTGTGGGCTGGGGCACAACGGCGGGGCAGAAACTGGAGGAAGCGAGAGACGTCGCCAGGGACCCAGGGACCTCTCCCTCCAGCTCCCCCGCCCGCCCGGGCCCGCTCGCCACTCCCGCTATAGCGCCCACTGTGTCCCGGGCCGTCCCGCGCCAGCAGCGTAGCCCCAGCCCGGGCGCCCGAACGCTCTCCCTCCGCATCACTGCTCGGGTCCCCACTTTGGCGACTGTGCCCCCGAGTCCCGCTTTCTCCGGGCCTGCTCTGGATCGGGCGCCTGCGCCTTCAAGGGTACCTGGCTCACTTGCCCTCCTCAAGGGCCGAGTTTGCGCCCCTCCAGGAATCGTTTGCGAGAAGGACAAACTTTTGAGCGGATGGAAATCTAGTCTAGAGGAGCTGGTTCGGAGCAGGTAAGCTTGGCCCGGGACGGTTGCTCTTCAGCCCGAAAACAGCGTGTCTCCCCGTCCCGGTCTCTCCCTCTCCTTACCCCACCCTGTTTCCCCTGCAGGCTGATGCTCATCTGCCTTTCCCCGGAGAAATGTGGGCTAGGGCTGGGCTTCTGTCAGGTGCATTTTTTGCTCTCCGAGTTTAGGGACTAAGGTGGCAGCTGGCAGGGGACGGGGGGGGTTGCTTCTGAAACTGGGGGTTGAGGGGAGGGTTAGGAGCCGAGAAACCCAGAGTCTGAGAGAGACGACTTCTTTCCTCAAACGCAACTTGTGGGAACTTCGGAAAAGTTTTTTGAGGGGAGATGGAGAAGGGAGCGGAGTTGGGGTTTTTAGGGTAAAAGTGGGAGAGAGGGTGCTCCGCTTCCCGTTCTCAAGGAAGGTCATGTGTGCTCGTTCCCCAGTCGGGACCCTTTACCAGCCTAGAAAAACCCAGCTGCGTCCCAAACCCGCCTGCCCCAGCAGGCCCTTAGGGACAGACGCTTGGAGATCCCCAGGCGCGCCCCGCAAAAAGGGAAGGCAGCGCCAGCCCCAGTTTCCAACACTGCCGGACGGGCGGGGGATCCGCCCAGAGCCTTAGTCAGGGACTGCCCAGGTCCCTGCTGTCCAGGGACCTTACATTGATTCGAAGTTAGGAGTGACCCGAAAGAAAGAACAACTCCCAAAAAATCTATTTTTTTTTTTTCCATGAATCCAGTTTGAGTCAGAGACCCATTTCCCTAAGATGGAACCCAGAGAGTGCCCCCTCCCACCTCTAGCACAACCTCCAGGTCTTCTACAGCTCCCAAAGGAGGGCAAGGAAAAGAGGCCCCTACTCCCCTCCCAGGGCTGAGATTTCCTCCCCCACCCAAGAGATGCCCCAGGAGGAAGGGATGGAGAGGCTCTTCAAAGGGCAGTCAAGAGCAGAGGGCAGGTTCAGAGGACACAGCTGAACTTGGGGCCCAGGACAAGCGGGAGGGGCAGGCCCAGGAAGGTGTAGAAGCTCTTGGGTGGCTTGGGCAAGTGAAGGAGGGCAGAGGCCGCTGCAGGTGGAGGGGGTGTGGAGTACCCTGGAGCCTGTGGTGTCCCTGGGCAGGGAGGTCCAGCCAGGCCAGCCAGGCGGGGAGGGTCTGTACTGTGCCTTTAGTTTCTAGGTTAGGCCCCTCTTGGGGAGCCCCAGGCTGGAGGAGCCAGGCAGGTGGCAGAGAACACATTTGGACTCCTTGGAAAGAGCCAGGAAGGGATGTGGATCCCAGGAGAGAAAATTCCCATGGGAACACATGGTGTTCTGGCCCTTCCTGGGCCCACACTTGCAGAGACTTGGCCATTCTGGGTCAGAAGCCGAGAATCTGTCCAGGCCTTTGTTTTCACTCTGCCTGAAGTTTTTCTGCTGGTGGCCCAGCGGCTAGCCTGGCACCTGCTCGGCATCTGCTCACTGGCAAGCCCCGGACAGAATTGGACGGCCTAGCTGAGCAGTTTAGGAGGGCTTCAGCTGGCACTGCCTACAAGGAGTTTGGCTTGGTCTCCCAAAAAAAGGGTCTTTGAGACCACTGATACTCAAAATGAATGTAAGCCCTTTTCTCTGTCCTCACATCCGGTGGCCCTTCACACCTCTGCAACCCAGAGGATTTAGATGGGAGGCCTCATCCATCTCCAGTCCCAAAGCAAATGTGGGAGCCGGCTTGGGTGTCTTCTTGCAGGCTGCTGGGGCTCTGTGTGCTCTGAGAGGTGTGTCTGGTCCTCTGCCTACCCGACTCCCCCTTTGATGAATGTGGTCCTTTTTGTCCTGCCTCTCCAATACTACCCCCCCACCCCACCCCCCAACCCAGTCCCACAGATCTGTGGGAATATCTCTCTTTTCCTCTTTCCTTCCTCCTCTTCCCCTTTCTTCTTAGGATTGATGGAGTGACAGCAGTTTGGCAAGGCTTCCCTAAGCCTGTAGTGGGGAACTATGGACCCAATCCTGACTTCAAGTAGGGGAAAACAGGGAAACAGCTCTATTCCCAGGCCCTTGAGATTGAGTCTCAAGTTGAGAGGAGTTGAGAAATAAATGCATGAAGGGTGACTGGGCTGACACAGGACAAAAACCTCGACTGGGGAGGGGCCAGTGTTATGCCATGTGCCTATTGCCGAGAGGGAATTTAGGAACAAAGGAAGATAGGAAGATGGTCTAGGAAAACAGCACAAAGGACTGGAAAAAATCAGAACAACAAAGAGAAAAGACTGCGAGGGAGGAAAAGCTATGAAAAGGCCCTAATGCTGGAGACAGAAAGGTACTCTGCAGGGGTGGAGGGTGGCTGGGATAGAGGCAACATGAAAGGAACATTGATAAAAGGCAGAAGGAAGAAGCAGGACTAGGTTTGTTTGGATTTTTAAGATTAGAGATAGTCTGCGCCCTGTTAAAATAGAAAAAAGATTAGAGATAAAGGCAGAAAGGAAGAGAAAAGAGAAAAATAGGGAAAGAAACAGCAAATGAAAGGAGAGAGCTAGAGAGTAAAAGAAAAAGGAAGGGAAAGAAAGGGAGGTAAAAGGGAGAAAAAAGAAACGGAAGGGAGACAGAAAGAAAGAAAGAAAGGTGGAAAAGGAGGAAAGGTAGGGACAAGGGCAAGAAGGATGGGAAAGCGAAAGGAATGGAGGCAAAAGAGAAAGTGAGGGTAGGGCAGAAATGAAGCAAAAGAAGAAAGGGAAAAATGAGAAATGAAGATACAGTGAGATAAAGAAGGAAGAAGGGGCGTGAGGAGAAGAGGGGCAGAGAGAAAGAGAAACACGAACTCAACTAAGGTTAACAGTTAACAAAAAGGGGTCCGATTCCTCAGGAGCATGAGGAGGGAAGAGGAGATGAAGGGTGAGCAGAAAGAGGCCAGTTGGGGCCTCTCCCAGCTTCGCCTTGGGCTGCCGGGGTCCTGACCTACCACCACCGCTCCACCATCTCCAGGAAACCAGCCCTGAGTGATGGCGGCCTGTGAAACGTGGGAGGTAGAGGCAGGGGCCGGTCGCCTGCTTACGGGCTTCTCGAAGCAGCTAAGCTACCTGGAGTTGTTCCTGTAGCCCTACCTGCCCCCGGCACAGCCCGCCAAGCTGAACGCGTGGCCTTGAGCCTGTGACATGCAGGTCAAGATCTGGTTCTAAAAGCTGCGCATGAAGTAGAAGAGGCCAGCGAGGCAGGGATTGGTTGCGGATTCCCACCCTGGCGGCCCCTTCTCCCGGGCTCAATCCCCTCACCCACGGTCCCAAGCGCCTCCATTCTGACCCTGCTGGCAGAAGCCGTCTGGAGACTGGGCAGCTTTGTTCTGGGCTCGGAGGTGCCCTCGTTCTGTGACCTTGGGCCTCAGTTTGATCATTTGTTAAATGAGCCCGTTGCACTAGAGGGTTTTTCTCTAGTTTGGGTGAGCCTGCCTGTGTATGTGCACACGAGAGAGGGATGAAGATAAGGCCTGGTCCACTTTGCAAAGGTAGGGGCTGGGAGTGAGATCTTCATTTTCTTCCATTGGTCAGAAGAAAAGTCTGCCTCCTTTGCTATCCTTATCTTCACCCCTGCCCCAGAAAACCACCTTCCAGGTCAAGGAGTTTCTCCATGCCAGGAGGGGTTGGATTCATCTACCAAGAGTTTGGCAGGAGGTTTGCAAATCCTGGAAGAGCCAGAGAAAGGATCTCATACGTGAAAGGGAAGGAAGACATTCCCTACCAGGGCAAGTGGACCTTAGGTCTGCAGTAGATTTCACTGAATTCACACACACAAAGAGATTAATTGGTAAGGGGACGTTAGATTCAGCTGCAGAGGGGATCACTTGGGGCTGCTGGGTATCTTTAGCCTGTTGGGCCTGCACTCTCCACGCCCTGCTCATGTGCTCTGGTTGATTCACAAGGTTTCTTAGAGCCAATTCCTTTGTCTCCCAAAAGTGGGATGGGGCAGGTCACTGAGGTCAGCCAGTTCTTCCAAGGGCAGTGTAAGCCTTGAGGATGGGCTGGGGCACCCCCAAACCACTGGCTAGAAAGGCGTGTTCATAGTAAACCTTGCAGTGCCCTCTCAGGGAGGCCTCTGACCAGTGCCGTCTAGCACTGCTCTTTAAGCTTTTCCTCCCCTCTTTGCTCTAGCTTCTTCCTTCCTTTATTTCTCTTTCTGTCTTCCTTCCAACCTTTCTGATTTCTCTGTCTCCCTTTTCATCCAGTCCAAGTTGGGGATCTTGTACTATCTTTGTACCCCAAACGGCTCTACTCTGAGCCCTTTAGGCTGGTTAACATGCACCCTACCCTCAAGAGTTCATTATGCAGATGCAATAGCAGGCTAAGAAGATGAGGAGGGGACGGCTGGGCTCAGTGGCTCACACTTGTAATCCCAGCACTTTGGGAGGCCAGGGTGGAAGGTCTGCTTGAGCCCAGGAGTTCAAGACCAGCCTGGGCAACATGGCAAAACCCTGTCTCTATTAAAAATACAAAATTAGCCAGGCATGGTAATGTGCACTTGTAGTCCCAGCTACTCAGGAGGCTGAGGTGGGAGGATTGCTTGAGCCCAGGAGGCACAGGCTGTAGTGAGCTGAGATTGTGCCACTACACTCCAGCCTGGGTGACAGAGTAAAACCCCTTCTCAAAAAAAAAAAAAAGATGGGGGGGAAATGGGGAGTAAGCTTTGCTAACCAGATGTGGGATGAATCAGTTGGCTTTATGTATTAATCATGATTATGACCTTCACATCCCCTTGGCTTACCCCTAGACAATTCTTCTGCACTCCCAGCCATCTGCAAGCCACCGTCAGCCTGTCCCTGCTCCTGAAAATGGAATTGCTGATGCCCCCAAGGCTGTTACTCTCCCAGAGTGAGTGAGAATGAGGTCAATGATGCCAGGTCGGAACCTCAAACTCCTCAATAAGCAAAGCATATTTCCCTATTCCTGATGTATTTAGGGGTCATCGATCCCTTGGAATGGAGAGGCTGGCAATTCTGGCTCTTGGCTATCTTTCCACGGAACACCCCTGATTAGCCAGACCCACCACCATCCACATCTGCTCCACAAAGGACAGCAGCTTGTTCCAGAGGTTGATGAGCGGCTGCAGACTGCCTGCCTAGAACAGCCTCCTTACTCCAGCCTGGCAGGGAAGGAAGGAACCTGACTCGCTTCGCAGGATACGGAATCTCAGCAGGCAGAGCTGAGAGCCACAGCTGCGTCCTGGAGCCTGATGGCTAGAAGCAGCTTCCGTCTTTGGGTTCTCCCTGCTGCCTCGGCCTCTGCTCTGTTCAGTTTGCTGTTGTGTTTTTCTCCCTCGTGTTGGGGTGGTGGGGTACAGGGAAATGAAATGTTTTCTCCCAAGCCCCTGATGCTTCCCCATGCCTCCGCCAGCCTCACAGCTGCTGACAGTAATGAACTGCAGCTTCCAGCCCTGCCCATAAGCTACTCACAGCAAATTCAAATTCTCTTCTGGGCAGGAGGAAGGGCAGATGCTCCCTCCTTCTCAAGCCTCCCTGGCTCATAGATCCATTTTGAGAGCATTCGAGGGTCAAAATTGAGACCAGATTGCTTCAGTTGATATAAAATTAGCATTTCTTATCACACCAAAGGGTACCCCTGTTCTCTGGCCTCACAAACCAGTGAGGATGTAAAGGTTGGTTGAGGTGGAGGAATAGAAGCAAAATGAACAATCTGCTCCATTTAGAAGTCAGTCACTTCAGCGGTTCATTCCACTAATATTTATCTATTACCTACTCTGTGCCAAGCATTGCCTCTACCTCAGTTTGCCCCAACTATCAAAAAAAAAATCCTTGCCACTGTGAGGCTTCACTGTGTTGTGGACCAATATACAAATAAACCAATGGAAAAGAAAGTGTGGTTCAGAGTCAGCTGATTTTCATTCAGCTTTCCACGTGCAGGGTTTCAGAGCCCCCGACTTCTCAGCTCCAGCTACCCAGCCCCAGCTGGTTGACAAGCAGGACTTCCCTGGGGCCCATTTGTTTTCCCCACTGGAAAAAGGTTAGAATAAGAGCAAGAGGCGTGTGCTGGGACCTGCCACCATGAAAGCCTGAAATAAAGGGTTTGGGATGGTGGGCAGTGGGGCCCTCCAAAACTGCTCAGTCGGCCATGCAGGAGGGTAGAGGTGATATGATATGTTTCTCCAGGCTGAAGAGCAGGTCTGTGAGTTTGCCTTGATGTAATCACGTGTCTGAAGGTGATAGCAAGGGTGTGAGTGTGCGTGTACGTGAGCTGAAGGTGGGCAGATAAGCATGCCTATGCCAGGCTTGTGTATACCGGGCCCAGACCCCTGCACAGGTGCTGGGGTGTGTGTGTGGAGGGGGGAGGGGGCGCATGCAAATCTGAACATACCTCTCCATACATGACCCTCAGTGTATGTGAGAGTGTGTGTACCCGCTGAATTATTATAAAATTACACTGACCCTTACAGAAAATCCATACCAGCCTCAGCCTTTCTCCCCTGACCTCTCAACCTCTGGGGTGCCTGAGGAAAGAGCTGACCCGGTCACTGCCTCCCCCTAGTCAATGAGTCCCCCTCCATTAGCATAAAACATGAATCTGCTGGCAGCTTGACAAATTATAACTAGCAGCCAGAGTTTTGCCAACTGGCTGGCTTGGGCGCTGTCTATTTATCATTGAAAATGGTAAATCATAAGAATCCAGATGACTTAATTATTCAAATCCACCCAGGACCCAGAGAAGCTGCAGGCCCGTCAATCTCAGCCCTGGGCTCTCAGAGAAGAGCGGGGGAAATGCTAGCTGAAGCAGGTTCAATTGCTGCCTCTCCCATGCCCGGAGAGCAGGATTTTTCTTTTCAGCCCCTTCCTCTCCCTGCCATCCTGCCCACCTTTCCAGCCATGAGCCTGGCCAATTGTTTTGGCTGCTGGCCTCCCGAGGCTCTCCCTCACCCGCCTCCTGCTGCCCACCACCCGCTCCTCAGGCTCAGGCGGGGTTTCCCAGCCTCTCTTTGTGTGGATCTGTTAGCTCTCCCTTTCTGTTTCAGTGCCTTCATTTTTATTTCTTCTCTTTCTCCTATTTCTTTCAACATTTCTCTTCATCTCTCCTCTCCCCACAGATAAACACCGAGCCCTGCATGACCTCTCTGGAGGAGTTTTGCCTGCTCTCCTGGCCCCTTTGTCCTCACTGTCCCAGAGGTGCCAACCTCAGGATCTCCACGCATACACACCCCAGCCTTAGCCCAGTGCTCCAAGTGCTGGAAGGCCTGAATTCACGTCTCTCCACTGTGGGGCCATATGGCAGCACACATGTCAGTGGGTAATACTGGGCCTGGTCCCCACACCCCATACACACAGCCTTTCTGTCCCTTTCTTCTGTGGATTTCTAAATCCAATTATGCATAACTTGGGAGGGAGTGGTCAGGCTGTTAGAGATGTGCCCCCTACCACTGAGGCAGGGCTTCATCTCAAGGAGGCTTATCCCTCACTCCCAGCGTGGAACCACCTCAAGCCCCAGCAGAGGGATTGCTCAACCGTGAGCTTTCCCAGGAGAAGACACCCTGTTTACAGAACAAATCCTAGATCCAGAGGTCTGTGTGCCGAGCTTCTGGGGGTCCTTTGATGTTTGGGTCCTTTCATCTCTGTGTCCCTCACAGTCCGGTATAAATACGTCCTACTTTTTCTTGCCGTCCTGGGCCCCATGAGAAATGTATGCCCTTCCAGACCCACAATGGCAGGCGGGGAGCACACATTCACCAATGCTGATATTGCTTTGACCCCAGAGGAGAATGCAAGGAACAAGGAGGCCGCCAGAGCCCCTCTGCTTGAATGGCATCCTGGTCTATTCTTTTGGAGAGCTTGTTTTACCTGCAAGAGCCCTGGAGGCTCCTCAGAGCCACTTCTGTGTCTGCGGATGCTTGTCATCTTGGTTCTGGGATTCGGTTTGGTTTTGTCGGGGTGTGTGTGTGTGTGAGCAGGTGATCTGTGGATCACCTGGAGTCCTGGCATACTGACGGGTCATGCCTGGTGGCGGGCGTGCCTGCACAAGTGCACCAGTGCCCCTGGTATGTATGTGGGTGGGTGCGTATGAGTGCATGAACACACACTTCCAGAAAGAGCCCTTGTACTGAAACAACGAGTGACAATGTCCCCACCAACAGGACACCTGAGGAAACAGCCCTCTCCATTCCATTTTAAGGCCTCTGAGCAATGGTGCTCTCAGTGAAATACTGGACTTGGCATAGTATAAAACTCTAAAGAAGGAGCTACTTGTTTCTGCTACTGAAAGTAAGTTCTTCCTAGAGTCTAGCCTTCTCTTCTTTCAGGGCGGAATATGAGTACAATCAGAAATCTTGAGAGGGGGCTCCCTACTCCTCTGAGAGAACACACGTGGCATATAGGGGGCCTTTCCACAGCCAGGCTCATCCCCACTGCTGCTAAAACACTGCATCCTCTCCCTCTTTCCTTCCTCCCCACCTTTCTAAGCCAGAGTGATATTTGACAAGGGCAGTGGTGAGGGGTGAAGCTTGGGGCGGGTGGTAGGGGGAAGGATCAAGATTCAAAAGCAGGCCAAGCTGCTGGAAGGCAGGAGATCAATAAGGGGAGACAGATTGGAGACAGGTTTTTCTCACTGCTCCCCCACCCCTCGCTGGCTCAGCGCCCCCGCCCCAGCTCCTGAAAGCAGGTGGAGGACAGAGCCAAGCACTGGCCTCTCCCTGCCCTTATAACTCAAACAGGTTCCTAATCCCTGGGTAGAGGGTAAACAGCCTCCAAGCAGGGCCAGGATTAACCACAGAAATGCCGCTAATGTATTTCGGGGCACTGCTCCCTGCCCCCACCCCCACCCTGTGTTACTAATTAGCCCAACAGCAGGGAGAAGCTTCGGAGGAGCAGCTCAGAATGCCTTTGTGCAGGCTCTGAGAGCCCACGTCTGGGCTCTGGACAGTGTCTCTTGTGTTAGACAAGCTGGGGTGGTAGAGGATTCCCGCCCCCTCCCCACCACTCCTAAATCAGCTCAAAGGCAGACAGCGTTTTTTTTCTTTGCGCTCTCCCTGATTCCCCCTGTCTCTCCTTTGCTGTTCACAGCTGGGAGGCAGGTGGGGGACAAGAGGGAGAGTGGAATCGGCTCTGGAAATCAAACGATGCAATAAAAAATTAATTGTCTAATTAAAACCATGAGGAAGCCCCTTGCCAGAGTTTGGCTCTGAGTCGTCAGGGCTATAAAGGGTGGGAAAATGAGTCTCAGCTCCTAATAAATTCCTGATTTGCAGCTTGGTCTATCAGCAAAGGAGCACTGAGCGTTCCACTGGCTAGGCCTCCTGGAGGTCATTCACCCTCCCTCTGCCCCCAGACCCGGCCATCACACCCAAAATCCCACGCAGGCCCACGGTCAGGGTTTTCCCAAAAGGAGAGAAAGGGAAGATCCTCTGTCTCCCTGATCTGATGCTTACACATTTCTTCCTGGTCTTTCCTCAGGAAAGGAAAGTTCTAGAAACTTCCTCAACCAAAGAGTTCTTCATTTAGGTTAACTAATAACTGTATGAACAAGTTTGCTATGTAGGTTCATTTTGACCTCACTTCCTCCACTTTTGTGAAAAGTATAATTTACGAACTGATTTATGATTCTCTCTCTTAGATCTTAGTGCTGATTTTTGCAGGTGAATGACAGAGAACTAAGCTAAGAAATTCATCTCCCCTCAGCTGGGCGTGGTGGCTCATGCCTGTAATCCTAGCACTTTGGGAGGCCGAGGTGGGTAGATCACCTGAGGTCAGGAGTTCAAGACCAGCTTGGCCATCATGGTGAAACCCCATCTTAAAAAAAAAAAAAAGAAATTCATCTCCCCTCTAAAAGAGGGCTGTACACCCCACCCAGTTGACCACATCCTCTGGAAGAATGAAGACAGAGCTAGCCCAGAAAGGAGTGCAGAGTTAGGCAACTCTCACATGCAGGTGGAGCCCAACCTTCTCCCTGAATCACTGCACCATTTCTTCACTTGGGTCTGCCCGTGTAGACACAGCCTCCATGCCTCTATTCCCTCCCTTCCTTGGCAAAAGCAAATGCATTATTAGAGGTATTAGTTCATAATAGCAGGAGGAGGAGGTAGTTAGCATACTGCCTTCAACATCATATTACATTATTTTATTATACAGAATACAATATGGACTCTATATCTATGATTAGCTTCTTTGAACAAACTTCAAAACAGTCACCTGCAGAGAACATACACTCATTCCATATGTGCCTCTATTGATTAAAACATTTCTGCAAAGTCTCCTTTTGAAACTGACTTCAGAACCAGCTTACAAAGTATTCAAGGCAACCATTATTAACTGATATATGTATTTTTGGCTGATTGATTCCAAAAAAGCAAAGGATAAAAATCTACCACCAATAAGGACGATAAAAAAACTGAGTCACACACCCTGAACACAATTCCAAAACAAGAGCTGCAAAACATTGTCTGTGTCACCACAACCTTTTTGAAATAAGGGGGTCTCTCCACAAGGTGACTACTCGGAGGCAGCGGTGCCAATCCAGACCCAGATCTCCACAGCCACATCTGGAGCACATTATTCATCACTCCTGATGATCTTTCCTTCATCTGGTTGTTATTTTTCATCCTAAACAATGGACTAAGCTTTCCCTAAGAAGGAGAAAAGAGAAAATAACAAATTCCTGACCTCCATCTAGGTCAGGTTCCCATTTCTGATTTCAGCGAGTTCCCATGCACAAGTGGAGGCATGGTGGCTAGGCCATTCTGCCTCTAAGACCCGCACACCTGGAGACTGGAATGTAGATTCTGGTTCTGACTCACCACATTGTTGTTATTGTTGTTTATTTTTTGTTTGCTTTTTCGTGGAAGTTTTCTTTGAGGCAGGGTCTTGTTCTGCCACCCAGGCTAGAGAGCAGTGGCAGGCATGATCATGGCTCACTTCAGCCTTGACCTTCTGGGTTCAAGCAATCCTCCACCTCAGCCTCCCAAGTAGCTGGGACTACAGGCACACACCACCATGCCTGGCTAATTTATTTTTTATTTTTTGTAGAGATGGGGTCTCCCTATGTTGCCCAGGCTGGTCTCCAACTCCTGGCCTCAAGCAATCATCCCACCTCAGCCTCCCAAAGTATTGAGATTATAGGCATGAGCTAGTGCCTCGCCTCATATTAACTGCCTATGTATTAAGTGCCAGGCCCCACTAGGTGCTTACATATGGGTTATCCTTTCCAATCTGGGGATTTTAAGACTGTTTTTCTTCCCTGATAATGGACTTTTGTCATTTCTAATCCAGCCTAAGCCCACACACTGCTCCATGGTCCTGTTGTTCCAGAAGACAGCTCCCATTCCTGGACTTAACTTCAGAAATCATTTTGTCCATCTCTACATCTCTGGGCAAAGCCTTATTTGAATATTGCTAGTTCTCATGTTGACCAGCTGGGGCTCCCAAACAGAACCCTGACCCAAAAAGGGCATCAGGGTGACCCATAGTTGCACCACTCCTCCAGGGGAGAGGGGGACATCTTACCCATTGAATTCTATGTGAATGGCACCACCTAGAGTTGTGCTCCAGGAATGCAGTGAATGGTGCTCTCTGGAGCTCAGCAATGCTGCCACACCCTACCACCCAGCGATGCCTCCCCGGTGATCAAGTCAGCCTCATGCAGCATTCAAGGATGAAAAACCTAAGTTTTAACGACTAAGTTGTCAATATCTCAGCCCCCTCCAAAAGGGAGTGGAGATCCTCTCCACCTCATTGACTGCTGAGAGATCCTGCTTAGCACACACCTCACCAATCTTCTGTCCATCAACTTCCAAGTCCCCTGCAGCCTCAGGGAGGCCCCCAAGGGTAGGAAGCAAAGCTGGTTTGACCTGAGCTTGGTGTTGGGTGGTGTTGCCCGAGCACAGGTCAGGCCAGGCCTAGAAATCACAGTGAGACCGAAGACCCCATCAGGCATAGAGTCTGGGAAGGGAGGGGAGTGGGACTGGAGGGGTGGGTACAATCTTCAGAACATAGTATATTGCTTACAATCTCCCAGGTCCCTCCTAGACATAAGGCCTGACAGGCTCACACTCAGGTCCTCCTTAGCAGGCGAAGCTGTTTTGCCTCCTCACCCTCTGTCAAGTTTATCCCACATGGTCATCCTCCTTCAGCCTCTCCTAGCCCTTCCTTCCTCTCCTCTCAGCATCTTTCCTATTTTCCTCTCCCAGAGACTCTGAATAAAACCCTCTGACCTCTGTAATCTCTACACCATTCCTCTTGAGCACTGATTCTCTCAGCTGACAGAGCCATTCGGGCCCTGTGTCACTAGGACAGGAGCTTCTTGATGTGGCCTATTCACCCCCTTATGTCAGAATATCCCTGACTCAACAGTTCATGTAAGCTCAGCCCTCAGAGCCCCAGACAAAGCCACCACATGGAAGACTGAGGCACCAGCACTCACAGAGAGGGTCAGCTGGTCCACAGCCAACCTATCTTGACTGAACTCTTCCTTCATGCGAGGCACTGTGGGCCAGAGAAACAGTAGGGGTAGTCTGGCCCCAAAGAGCATTTGGTCTCATGTGACAAAAAGGAGACACAACAAGGCCGGGCGCAGTGGCTCACACCCGTAAATCCCAGCACTTTGGGAGGCCAAGGTGGATCACTTGAGGTTAGGAGTTTGAGACCAGCCTTGCCAACATGGTGAAACCCCATCTCTACTAAAAATAAGAAAATTCGCCAGGCATGGTGGCACATGCCTGTAATCCCAGCTACTCAGGAAGCTGAGGCAGGAGAATCACTTGAACCCAGGAGGTGGAGGTTGTGGTCAGCCAAGATTGTGTCATTGCACTCCAGCCTGGGCAGCAAGAGTGAAACTCCATCTCAAAAAGAAAAGAAAAATAAACCATGGATCTTTACAAAGCAGGATGAAAAGAACCAACACTAGAGGTACACCCAGGGCACACGGGAGCACCACACACACACCTAAACCTCCGTGGGAGTGGAAAGGAAAGGATCATGGAAGGCTCCCTGAAGGGGAGGAGTATGGACACCATGAGCAAAATTATATGCAAAGCGTGCCCCTTCTTTCTGCCCACACTCCTCCCAACTGAAGGTCACCTTCCACCCAACAATAAATCCTTGGCTTCTTAAACCAGGGTTACAGTGGGGTGTCAACACCCCAGCCACCTCTCTCACTCATCCTCAAACGATCCAAATCTGAACTGAAATTCCAGCCAGATCTGGGGTGCCTCCCTAACCCATGGGCCCACAGTCCACCCCACGCAGCCAGCATCATGACCAGACACTCTCTGATTCCTGAGACCAGACAGAGCCTGGGGAACAGGAAGAGGAGCGCCTACTGTCTCCTGGAATTCACATACCCTACAGCCTTCCTCTTTTACGCCTGTGTGGAAGATGCCCCTGTTCCCCACCGTTCTCAATCTGCGATCCAGCTCTTGCCCTCCCCCTGCTACAGCTGCTCCTCCTCCCCCCCTTGGAAGAATGCACCCTCCCCTCAGCTTTCCCTCCACTGCGGGCAGAGCAGGAGGGAGGCTGCAGATGGCCCCACTTCCCTTGGCCTGGGTTGGCTATTTTCGAAGCGAGAAACCCCCTTGCCCTTTCCTCCCCTCTGGGGAGCACCCTCCCTCCCCTCTCCACATTCCCCAGAAGTTCTCAGACTGAGATCTGCCCTACGTGCAGTTATGTGGTGAAATCACTGCTTTCCTCCCCCCGGAGGCGCCAAAGCTGGGAAGGGAGGGTACTCAAACCTTTGATGTAGGCACGTTTCAGAAGGCCCACCTGTCCCCTCTCTCCCCAGCCCCCAGCCTGAACGGCTGGAGCCCCTCATCACAGCTTTCCTGCCTGGATCAGGTGGGGGTAAGATCAGGTCACACAGTCTCTCCTGCTGGGGGCAATCAGGCCCAACCACACTCGGGGACATCTGTCTCCAGCAAATAGGGGGCAATCCCAAACTCAGGGGTTCTGTGACACTTAAAAGCTTCAAGCAGGAAGGTCTGTAATTTCTCTTGGACCAGGGCCTGTTGGGAGGGTCGCTCAGAAACCCTCGTTTGATGTTGCGCTTTCATGGCTGTGGTTTGATCCAGATGTTCCCCAATTGTGGGATTTTCTCTTTGGCAGGGAGGGGCCCTTGGCTGTGAAGACATTTCCAGCATGCGCACATTTGGATCCCGGCCTGCTGAGCAGGGGAGCTCTTCTAGCTCTCAACAACCCTGCCCTTCCCCCTAGGATCACATCCTGTCCCTTCACATCCAGAGAAGAGAAGAGGATCCATAAGGGGGCATTCCCAGCTCCTTGATGGTTTGCTGTGTCACTGTCCAAAAATGTCTCCACATCTCTGTTCTTCTGCAACCATAAGCTGAAGTTGGTTCCCAAAGATGGTTCCCAGGTCATGGGAAAAATAGGCGAGGGTGCTCAAGAACCAAATTTCTGTCCAAGAAAGAAGCAATTATCTAAGAAATTGTGAGTGGAATGGGACTGAAAGTGGATGAGTCAGGGCTCTTGAAAAAGAAAATGGCCATCCCTCTTTTGAGTCAGTTCTGCAAGAGTGGACAGAAACCTTTCCAGACTCCCAGGCCTCTCTGCTCCCTCAGAGCCTGAAAAGATTCAAGTCATTCCTCCTCAAGGTCTTCACTGAAACCCTGGAAATCTTTTCTTCAATTTTAAGAGATTCCAGTTCTTCCCATTGTCCAGCCTCAGTCCCTACTTGCTGCAGCATGAGGTGGCTTCCCTGAGGGAAAGTGCGCCAGGCCCACTGATTGGTCCTCTAAGGCCTCCCAGCATCCCTAAGACACTTCTGCCTCATGACGTCAGAAAAAGGGCTGTCAAATAGATTTAAAAACCTCAGGCTCCTGGAGTCGTGCTGGTGCCTGTGTAAACACTTGGCTGCTCACCTGTATTGTGGGAATCGCAGGTGAGGAGTTGAACATGTGGATGTTGAGCAGCAGAGGACAGACAAACAAAGGAATCTCCAAACCCTGCGGACCAAGGCAGCAGCCCACGAGTGGATCCAAAAGGACTTCTACCAGCCGCAAGTCCGGGTAAGTGGGCTCTTTTTAGGGGGAGGGACAAAGCAGCCTGGGATGCTTTTTGCAGGAAGAGGAGTTTCAGAGGAGACAAGAGAGGTTAGAAGCCACTGAGTGGGTGAGGAGGGCCCAGCCCAAGAGGCTGGGGACAACCATAAGAGACCAGTGGGAGAAGAGAGCACTGTTCCCTCAGAGGACGAGGCAGAAGGAGGGGTGGAGAGAGGCGTGCAAGGAAGGAAGGAGGAGGATGGGAAGCTCCCCGTGGCTGCCCCACCTGGAGAATTTGAGCAGCTGTTCCCAGCTCCTTTCGCTCTGTGAAACATCAGGCAAATGCACGTTGAGAAATCAGCTTTTCCTCTGAAGACCTGCAGGCCAGTTCTCAGGCCTTCCCATCCCTGTGGACTTTAATCCAGTCCGACACAGATGGATCAGGTCGTGGTGGTGATGGGGGTGGTAGCATGGGGTCTCCCTGGCTTGAATGTTTTCTTATTCCCCCATGGCCTCTCCTTCTTAGGCAATAATTCCTCCTTTTGCATGGTCTTACACACCCCACATGTGTGTAGCTCAGAGAACTAAGAAGCACTCCGTCATTGCCACCTGCAGGCCCCTCCCCTTCCACACATACCTTCACACCACTGGGGCAAGTGGTTAGCTTCCCCATGGCCCCTCCAGCCCCTCTCCCTTCTTATCTTTCTGACTACAATCAGAGCCTCCTCTCCCTGTAGCGGGGTGGGAGGGACAAGGTCAAGGATCCTCACAACTGGGTAACAGCTGTAGAGCCTCACCTACCCTGTGCACTCACAGTGACTCCATGCAGGGGACCAGCAACAAGGGGAAAGGAGCTGGGAATTCGTGTGGGGACGGGAGAATCCTGAACTGGGATTCCCTGCCTGGTCTAGTCTGGTTTGGGACCAGGGCAGATGCTCAAAAAGGTATCCCAGGTCTTGGGGAGGGGCTGGCAGTGGTGAGGCACCAGCTTGCTCAGGGCATATGGAAGTTCATGTTTCCCGGGGGAGGGGGGCGGCAGGAGGGATAGCATTAAAGTATAACAAAATAAAATTTTAGCCGGGCGCAGTGGCTCACACTTGTAATCTCAGCACTTTGGGAGGCCGAGGTGGGCATATCACCTGAGGTCAAGAGTTCAAGACCAGCCTGGCCAATATAGTGAAACCCGTATCTACTAAAAATACAAAAATTAGCTGGGCGTGGTGGTGGACACCTATAACCCCAGCTACTCGGGAGGCTGAGGCAGGAGAATCGCTTGAACCTGGGAGGTGGAGGTTGCGGTGAGCCGAGATCACATCGTTGCACTCCAGCCTGGGCAACAAGAGCGAAACTCTGTAAAAATAAAATAAGATAAAATAAAAAAATTTTAAAGATGATATATAAATCAAAAAAAAGAAAAGGAAGTTCACATTTCGCCTCCATCTCCTCTCCCCCTCCCACTCTCCATGACTGTGGAATCCAGGTAAGGACGCAGTTGTCACAAGTACTGCCGTCATCTCTCCCTGTGACTCTACCTCCACCCCCCATGCCCACTTGATCCCTCTGCAGGGTTACTAGAGCCTGAGCCAGGTTTGCTACTCCAGAGACAGACAGACCTGTTCCTCAGCTCCCAGAGGTGCTGCACGTGGAGACACTGAGATGGGACCCAGAGACCTGCTCCCGTCTTCTCTCCTGAGGCGCTTGCAGAAGCCCCCTTCTCAGAACCGCACCTCCCAGGCTGAGGTGAAGAGGCTGAGAAGGGAAGTGCCATAATGCTAAGGCTGAGGCTGGGGACAGTGGCGCCCTCCATGTGCTCTTCTGATGAGTGCAGGTAACATAAGGGTTTCCCCCAAATGTGAGGGTTCTGCTTCGGTGCCATGGAAGGCCCTACCAGCACCTGCTGCCCCTCTTGCTCCTCCTCCCCCTTTTCAGCCCCACAATTACCAAGACCGAGTTGTTGAGGCAAGCTGTACCCCCAGGCCTATGTTAAGAAGGCTGGGTGGGAGAAGAGAAGTAAGAGACACTTCCTTAGTGTTTCCTGCAAACCCTGCCAGGCTAGAGGTGCCATGATCTGCCCTGTATCAGATCCACAGAGTCATCCCACCAAACCCCCCTGGGATGTATGTGAGACCACTGGACTCATGGCAGTGGCAAATAAGAAGATGGCCAGTAAACAGTCAACACTGAGCACCCACTCCGTGCTTGGCACTGGGCCAAACTCTGCTGGGGGAGACTGGGGGAAAGGCTCATTTCACTGGTCTTGCACTCCACACACCAGTCAAGGCAGAGAGGCACATATTACAAATACTGGACTCTCGTGCTTGAATATAATCCTATATCCTTATACCAACTGCCATGCAGACATGTGGTCATATGTGAAGGTCAAGCACACAAGCTAGACAGAAGAAAAGACTTCCCTAGGTTGTCAGTGCTGCAGAGAAGAATCATCAGACTTGAAGGCCTCATTCTTGGAAGGTGATGAACCGGGAGAGCCCGCGACATGCTGGGCCAGGGGTAAAGTAAGGCTCCTGTCTGAAGGCAGGGGGATGGCTGAGATGACCCCTCAAGATGCCACCCGGGACAAGGCAGAGAGGTAGAGGTTCCAGTAGAGGGGCATGAGCAGGAGGGACAGATGGATGGAGGGCTGGAGAAGTGTGGCAAGCAGTGCTGGAGAGATGAACGCTCTTGGCTGGACTGATGGGCGAGGTCAGGATGGATGGATGGCGGCTGAGGTTTGTTTACTGGCAGCCCCCAGCCCGCCATCGCCCCGGGGAGAGGAATGGTGGCTGGCACATCAGAGGGCTCTTAGGGAAGCTCATGGAGATGATTTAGATGAGAATGAATCAGCTCCATATGGATTAAGTGTCCCTGCAAATCCCAGGATCTTACAGATGAGGGGACGGGGCAAGGGCACTGAGGGGAGGGGAGACAGTGGGGAAGCAGCGTGAAGCCGGTGCAGGGAAACACGGTCCTGGAGCCACGGGAAGGGCACCCTCAGAGGGCACGGGGCAGGTCAGCCTGGCACAGACACAGCCCTGCCTGGGTCTGTCCACACTACTGTTCCTCTTGCGTGGTACCAAGCTTAAGGAAAAGGCCTCCTTCTCCACACAAACCGTCTGTTGGAGTGTCCTTCTGAGTCACTCCTCTGGTCTGTCTCCTCTTGCCTCTGTCTCTTGTTCTCTCTGCATCTTCATGTGTCTTTCATCTTTGTTTTTCCGTCCCTCTCACTACCCAGCCTTCGCTCTGTCTCTCCCTTCCATGCTCCCCTCACGTCTCTCCGTCTCTTTCTCTAGAGGTGTAAGTGGTACAGGGACACTGCCAGCTTCTCTGAACTTCAGCCTTGGCCCTGCCTTCCTCCCCAGAGCTCAGGTTTAACACCTCCATCCCTCTGTGCTGTTCTCTCACGCAGCCCTCAAGTTTGGAGGTGGTCAACGGAACGGGGAAGGTAGTCGGAAAAGTGACTCTTTGGCTACAGAAAGTTATTTATGGTCCTCTCTGCCACCCTGTCCTCATGCCTTCAGCTGCCCTTCTCCCAGTGCCAGAGGAGGCTTGGATTGGGCACCCATGCTCTACAGACAACAGCGAGTTGAGTAGACCTTACCATCATTCCCGGGGAGGCAACAGGTCATCTGCTGGCTGGGGCTATCAAAGGCCCCATCTCCCACCCCCTCCCATGACCCAAAGTGAAGGCCCCAGAGCCGGCTGTGGTTATGAAGCCGGCTGCCATGTGGGCGACCTGGAGTCGGAGCACAGGGCAGTCACATATGACAATTGGTTGAAATATCACAGCCACTCTCCCCCCACCCCCACTAGTGATCTATGAGCTGCGTGCCCTGTAAAAATTATTTATCGGGGCCTCAGAGTGTCCTGATTTAGTGCCGCTGCCTCTGGGGCCTTGGGGCCTGCCTGTCCGCCAGAGTCTAAGCGTTAAACGACGCTAAAAAGTTAAACAGCCAACGTTGGGGGCTCACTCGAGGAGGCGCCATAAAGCTGTCGGAGCTGCTTAAATCAGGAGCGAGGATTCCCCGGGACATCTTCTCTCCATATGCCGCAAGCCAAGAAGGCTCTCCTTACCCCTCTGCCACTCACCCATACCCAGCAGCCCTCAGAGGGCAGGGGACACGTGGGCCGGGGGCCTGGGACAGAGCCCGAGAGGAGGCCCCGGATGACCCCCTCTGCAGGGCTTTCTCCAGCAGGACGGGGTCGTGGCTCAAGAGCGCAGGGGTCATGTTGTCCAGCTCACCAGCTCTGGGCAGGGGTCTTCTTGTTCAGATCCAGTTTTTAAAGACTTCCAGCAAAGGCACTGCCAAAGTCTCTCCCATGGGCCCCTGGGGAGCTCTTTCCCAAGTCTGTCTCACTTCAATCCATGCTTCTGTGTTTCGAATCCACTGGGACTCAGTGTCTTCCCACTCAGTTTTGGAGAGAGTGCTGTGACTTCTGGCCTCCTTCTACCCCTCCGTACCCATTTGCATGGCTCTCTGAGGAACAGAACCCTACCCTTCCATCACCACCCTCCGCCAATGCACCCCTGGGTGCTGGCATGACGCGCAAGCTTCACAGATGCTTTTTCTCAGCTGAAGCCAGGTCCCTGCTGCCACCACCCGGCCGCTGAGCAAGAGGGAAGGTGGGTCTACGCATGCTGCTTATCACACCTTCTTTCAGCAGCAATAAAACTCACTCTTAAAACCTCCGTGTGGGTCCCTAATATTTGCCTGGCTATATATCTCCGATGATATATGGAAGAAATTGCTCATAAACGGCTATAAAACCTTAGTCAAGCTGGGGAGGAGGCGCATGAGGGTGGGCACGGCCCAGGCTTCAGGAGGATTGGGGGCTGAGCCACTCTGCTGAGCACCCTAAACTCCACTCTGCATTCCAGGGGCCAGTGACTGGGTGGCGGGCCTTGGCAAGGGTGGAGGAAGAAGACCCAGAGGAGGATCTTCAAGCCTCGCATGTGGTATCATGGGGCTGTCTCACCCGGCTGCTCCAGCAATGCGCTGTGTGGCCTTGGGCAAGTCACTCAGCCATTCTGTGCCATGGTTTCCATCACTAACATGAGGATAATGACACCGACCCAGGCTCCCTCATTAAGTTGTCATGACAATCAAATGAGAAAACATACAAAGAATTCATCAATGCTTTGTAAAGTGGAGAGGTTGCATCTAGCAGGTGCTACCTCCAGATGGGCAAGGTGCATCTTGAAGGCATACTACGTGCTGGATACTTTCCCTAATTATCTCTAATCCTGACAACACCTGCCACGTAGATATTACTGTCATCATGCTGCAGACAAAAACCTTGAGGTTCAGAGAGATGTTCTCAGGTAGTCAGTGCCAAAGACGGAATTCAAACCCAGGCCTGACTCCAAAGCATCAGAATGAAATCCCCACAACAGGAGGGATAACAGGTAAGTCACTGGGGGGACTTCCCAACAGGGCAGGCAGATGGCTGAAGGAGGCCTCTGTCCCTGCTCTCCCCTCCCCAGAGTGCAGACCTGTCTCAGAGTCAAGTGGTTCCCCTCAGCCTGTTCCCCGTCACTACACCTGATCACTGGAGGAAACAGCTCCCAGGGTGGAAGGCAAAAGCCTGGGGCTTTGTGGGAGGCCAGAGCCCTCCAACCAGGACACCAGGAGACACAGTTGGGCCAGGGGAGGAGACGCTTTTGTAGGAGCAGGCCGTATAGACCGAGGTAGTCCCAGAGTTCCTGGTTCAACCCCCCACCAGCCCTAGTCCCTGGCTATCCTATCTGGTTCCCCCTCCTTTCCCTCTGCCAGCCCCGATGACTCTTCACTCCACGAGGCCCACCCTCTTCTTCCCCCACCCCATATCCCCTCTGCTTACCCCCATTCTCCCTCTGCCACAGTATCCCCCGGAGAGACTGGCTGCCCTCTCTGGCTGTTCCACAACCCCCTTGCCCACCCACAGTCCCTGCAACACCTGGCTGCTCCCTCCCTCCAGCACCCAAGCAGCTGCTGGCTCTCTTCTCTCCCCAGGTCCCTTCAACCCCCAGCTGTCCCTTCTGCCTGTCCACCCTTTCCCTCCCTCCAAGCATCCCCCAGCTCCTGGGTGCCCCCTCCTTTCCTGACCTTGAAGCCCCCAACCTCCCCCTAATGTGTCTCTGGTCTTTTTTCACCTGCCCTCCAGGACCCCAGCCCCTGGCCTGCCCTTTGTCCCCTTCTTGTGACAAACCAGACAAACAGTAGGAAGGCCATCCTTGTGCCCCACACCTCCCCTTCCCCAGTGGCTCCCACCCCCAACCCCACTTTTCTTTAAGTTTCCAAATCAACCTTCCTCCAATAATAATGATAAAGCAGGAAGCCGGGCCGGAGGACAGTGCAGATTTTTCTTCTTGACATGGAGTTTCCGATTAAAGGCAAAGGGACATAAATCCTTCCGCGTAATTGCTGTGCTCCAGCTCGGAGCCACTTGGAAGGGAGGCTCCCACCCTCTCTGCCCCTGCCCCTGGGAGCCCCACCCCCAATCTGAGCAGGGCTTGGTCCCCAGAGTCTGGGGGGTGGGTTGGGAAGGAGAAGCAGAATGTTGCTGGCGTGGGCACAGCTCTGGGACGCGGGTGGGATAAACTTGAGCAGGGCTCCTGCATTTTCCTTCCAGGGGTCCAAGCCTAAGAGAGCCTGCAGGCCATGGCCCAGCTCAAAGCACCTTTCTCTGCAGCCGGGGAGCCCTTCAGCCTCTCACATTGAGAGCTCGCTTTATACTTGGACAAAGCTTGTTGACATTTATTATCTCCTTTGTAAGAACCTTGAAAATTATTAAACAGATACCAGATGGGGGAGGGGCCCCAAGAAATGAACAAGTGCAACTTCCCTTGTTTTACAGATGGGGAAACTGAGGCCTGAAAAAAGGACTGTCTGGTGGCAGAGCTGGGAACTAAGAACTTGACATCTCATGCACCACAGAGGGGCTGGCACCGTTTACATCTACTAAATCGTGGGCCAAATAGCTTCCTCCCAAGTAGTTTTCTCACCTGCTAGAGAAGCTTTTTAAAAAATCAGGAATGCTTGCTGTTGTTACTCCCTCTCTACAGACTGGAGAAAGATGACACTAGAAGTGGGAGGGAATTACCCAAGGTCAAGGGCCAAGGGCAGAGTCTGCCATCCCTTGGCTTCTGACTCCACGTTCACCCTCTTCCCTTCTCACATTTTTACACCCAGAGACATCAATGTCTGGTGACTCCACAGGTTGAACTCAGCCTGGCCTGGAACTAGGCCAACCCTTTGAGAGCCACAGAGTCCCCCCCAGGGACCTCCCCAACTCTGTGCCTCCCTTCTTTTATTTTTTTATTTGCATTTGTATTTATTTATTTTTGAGACAGAGTTTCACTCTTGTTGCCCAGGCTGGAGTACAATGGTGCGATCTCAGCTCACTGCAACCTCCGCCTGCCAGGTTCTGCGATTCTCCTGCCTCTGCCTCCTGAGTAGCTGGAATTACAGGCATGAGCCACCACTCCCGGCTAAGTTTGTACTTTCAGTAGGGATGGGGTTTCTCCATGTTGGTCAGGCTGGTCTCGAACTCCCGACCTCAGGTGATCCACCCATCTCAGCCTCCCAAAGTGCTGGGATTACAGGCGTGAGCCACCGTGCTTGGCTCGTCTTTTCCAGCCTCTTGCCCATGCTTATCCTCCATGAGGCCCTCCTGATTTGAAACCCTTGGTTCCCCTTGGTTTCTCCCTGTACTCAACAAGCCCCTCCAGCAATTCCTAGGTGTGACTGCCTTCTCTCTCATCAGACCAGGGGAATGGGCCTGTGTCTGCTCCCTCTGAACCACCATCTACTAACCCCACCATACCCATTGCCTCCGCACCACCTCCCAAGCCCCCCAGACTCAGACCCAAAACAGATATGTAAGGTATGTGTGTGTGACCATGGGAACCTGGGAGTCCTGTCTCCTCTTCATCCACAGAAATTTCCATAGACGCCCCACGGATTCCCATTTCAGGACCATCTGGCTTGTCCTCCCAGCCGTCTTCCCTCAGCACCTCAGGGGAGAGGAAACCTTCATGTTCATGCTCTGGGCATCCACCTGTCCCTCTACCACAGCAAGTGCTTAGTGGAGAGTGAGGTCCAATAGTGAATGTGCTTAGAAGGCTTAGCTGCTCCTAAAGGGGCCTGTGTTCAGCTTCCTGGGCCACGTCTGGGGTGGCTCTGTGGCACTGCCCAGGCTGGGTAGTTCTGGATGTTACTATAGGGAATTAGGGGTGTTGTTATAGATTTTGGAGGCTGCTGTAGAGTTTGGAGCACAACTGTGGAGTTGCCCTGGAGATTATGGTGGGTTTTCTGGGCTTCACACTAGGCTTGCTTTGGGGTTTTTATAGGGTTGTTCCAAAAGGCCACAGCCCTGTGCTACTACCTGGCCCAGAGGAAGGGAGGGAGCTAAGGCTGTAAAAGAAAGCTAGAGAGTTTGGAGGGGAAGGAAAGAGGTGACCCAGCTTCCTAGAGAAGGGCATAACTTGAACTTGCAGGGCAGCAAGGCTCTGCTCTAGCCCATCTTGGTATTCAAGTCCCAAACCCTGGCCAACAGCCTCTTTTGTTGGCAATGAGGGTCTGGGAATGGAGAAGGCTCCTTGCTTCCCTGGAGTGATGGCAGGCCAGATGCTGTGCACGCTCCCAGCCTTCTGTAAGGAGGAAGGACCAGGCCTGGTCCTGGGCAGCAGTATGGTCCTCCTGGGTATGTGTTCCCAGCAATAACTGAGCCCAGAGCTCCTACCTGATTTTTAGAGCCCTGCCCTGGGTGTTGCTGAGGCGGGGCAGAATCCGGAGGAAAGTGACATAGACCCTTCTCCCTAGGGACCTTGAATTTACAGGGATGACAGACGCTAATCTTGGACCGAAGTGAATAGAGAACTCTTCTTGCAGGCTTATCATGAAAAACTCCCAAGAGACAGAAGTGTAGAGCCAGGACTGGACTGAGTCTGAGAAGGGAGAGGATTCCACGTAGGAGCAGCTGAGGGGAGGTGCAGAGGTAAGCAAGGATGAGGGTAGTTTAACCCCAGGGACTTGGCGTAAGGAAAGAAGAGTCATTCACTCTTGTATCCATCATTCATTTAGCAAACAGTCACAAACAGTCGTGAGAGCAGCTATGCATCAACATGGTACCAGGAAACAGAGATGAATTACACAGGCAGGGACAGCAACTGGAGGGGCTCCCAAAAACTCAGTCCTCCTCCAGAATCCTAGCACTAGCTTCAGAGTTCTCTGGGTCCATGCTAGCTGAACTTCTACCTCCCTGCCTCTCCAATCCAAAAGACATCCATTCTCCAGCACTTCACTTCTTCCCCAGAGTCCCACCCCTGCCTCAGTCCTTGCCCCAGTCCCTGCCACTCAAATATGCCATGCTCCTCCCCTCTGGGCAGACCTTGGAGCACCTTCTGGACCACAGCTACAGCAGGAGGGATTGGGGCTAGACATTATGAGCACCTTCCCAGTGGCAGAGAGGAGTGGTGCTGAGGAACTGAGCAGGGAGCCAAGGAAGGGATGTGAGCTTGAGTACAGGCCGGAGATCCTCAGCCCGACTTTGCATCTTGCTGGGAGAGGCATCATTCATCCACCCAGGGGTGGAGATGGGGCAGGGGGAAGGGAATGAAAAACACCCACAGCCCATTAACCTACTTTTGCAACTTCATTAAACCAGAGTCTTCGACATGTTGCCATAAATTGTCTTCTGAGGAGGAAGCCAGATCCAACATCAAGTTCCAGCAGTGAAGCTTCAGAGAAGAGGCTGGAATAGCCAGGGTAGAAGGGACGGTGTGTGTGGGGGTGTGTGTGTGTGTTGTCACTGAAAGATTCTGTAGGCTGGGCCAGTCTGGCTGCCTGTTGCAGGGTTTTCTAGGTGGGCAGGCCATTGGGTGAGGGGCAGGGAGGGAATTTTATACACTGTTGTATCATTGTTGCCCTGATCAAGAACATTCACAGCTTCCTGGAGTCCCAAAGATGCTCTTCTCAGCCTTTGAGGCCTCCTTCAAAAAGCCCTTTTCTTTGAAGCTCAGGAAACTCATAGACAAAAAAGAAGTCCTGTTCTGCCCTGAAGCCCCCTTCTAGAAGGTGTGTACTGACCATTAGGTTTCCCAGCCCTGAGTACAGCAGACCCCGGCAGCCTCTAGAGAACCTGAGGCCAGCACCACCCTAGCTGGGCAGGTGGCCTGGTGCAGTGGAAGGAGCACTGGCCCACAGGTCTGCAGGGATGGGTACCAGTCCCCTTATATAAGTAGCAACTGAGGGCCCAAGTCCTGGAGAGGGGCTCGTAGGGTTCAAATTCTGCCTTTGCCATTTAAGGACCTCAGCCAAGTTATTTAACCTCTCTGTGCCTTAGTTTCCTCATGGGAATAATGATATGTCATAAAATTGTTGAGTCTTAAATGGGATGGCCTATGGAAAATGTATAGTGACCAGGCACAGTGGCTCCTGCCTGTAATCCCAACACTTTGGGAGGCCAAGGTGGGTGGATTACTTGAGGCCAGGAGTTCGAGACCAGTCTGGCCAACATAGCGAAATCCTGTCTCTACTGAAACTATAAAAATTAGCTGGGCATGGTGACACACACCTGTATTCCCTGCTACTTGGGAGGCTGAGGCATGAGAATCGCTTGAACCTGGGAGGCAAAGGTTGCAGTGAGCCGAGATCACACCACTTCACTCCAGACTGGGCAACAGAGCAAGACTCCATCTCAAAGAAAAAAAAAAAGAAAAGAAAATGCATAGCACTTAGGACCTGGTGCATCATCCCTGGGGTCAAAAAACGTAAGTTACTGTTGTCATTATTAGGTACTTATTTACCTAGGGTTTCACAGGCCTGAAAAGGACCTTTAGAGTTCAGGGAATCTGCTCATCTGGTTTGACGCAGGGGAAAACTGAGGGCCAGAGAAGTGAAGTGACTTGGGTCAGAATCAGAGCTGCTTTTCCCAGGCTTCCTTTCATCCAACCAAGGGTCTTCCCCCAAGAGGTCCCCTCTGAGCCTTGGTTTCTTCAATTATGCAATGAAGGGATTAGAGGAGATCAGGAGTTTCCTTTTCTGTCATCATCATCATTATTGCTACTATTATTATTATTGCCTTAGAACCTCTTTTCAAACCATCCTCACTCAGAATCCCAATATGCAAAAGTGGACTAGGTCTGGAGAAAAGCATAAGAGCAGGGGGTGGGGTGGTCTAGAGCCTGAGTGGTGGCCCCTCTACCCAGCAACAACCCTGGAGGCCTGTCGGAGAAACTGCGAGGTCACAGACCCCAGGTCAAGACCCAGGCGGGGATGATGTCGGGGCTTCCACCACTGGCACTTTAGGAGGCTGGTTCCCCCAGAAGACCAAGAACTCCCCAAAGCCACACTGGGAGAAGAGAGAGGCCTTAAGAAAGGCCTCCTGGGGACAGGATTACCTTGACACCCTCTCTATAGAGAAAGGGGGTGGAAGAGGCAGGGACGCAAGGAAATGGTCCAGAGGGCCGCTGTGGAGCACCTTGTTCTCCCTGTCCAGGGACCCCACCCCTGACGTGCCTCCACCTTCTCTCTGCTTCCCAGTTCTGAGCCGCCTGCACTCCCACCATAGTTGCAGCCCATGAAAACATGGCCATAAAACAGACATTTGCTTTAATTTTCACTTGAAGGGGCAATTTAGCACAGGCTATTTGCAAGCTGTTGGAGTTCTTTACGAGGCTTTCTCATGTTTTCCCAAAGTGCTCCCCTCAAAGCGAATTCCCAGGTCAAAGTTCACATATAACTATTTAGAGGGAAGAGGGAGCATGGGAGATTGTAGGGACTGGAGAATACATGTATTTTTTAGGTCAGGTCAAGAGTGGCTGAGAAAATAAGAGCAAGAGAAAGCCAGGCTGGCCTCTGATTGAGGGAAGTGCTGTGTGATCTCGTCCAAATATTTTCCCTCTCTGGGCCTCCTGCAAGCAAAGGCCAATCGCAGGCATAAAAATGAAACATGTGACTCGGCCCCAGCCTCTAGGGCCCTCACCCTTGCAATGACCTGGATGCTGTGTATTTGCAGCCAAATCACACTCCATGAGTCTTGACTTGCACTCTCTGGTTTTGATCTCAAAATCTCTTCCCTCCTGCCCACTTCAGCCCCCAGCAAACTGCTGATCCTTCCTGCCCTCAATTTCCCCCTCTTGGTTTCTTCACTTGATTTCTAGGGTCCTTCTTCCCTAGGAGAAAGGGCTAAATATTGCTAGGCCTCCCAGCTGCTCCAAGGAGGGGAAAAGTCACCAACTCCACCTCCTTCCAAAGCTCACGTGGTTCCTCCCTCGATTTTCCCACAGTCCTTCCCCTCTTCCCTCCAGGGCTCTCGGCTCAGCCGCATCAGTGGGAACAAATCTCTCACACTGTAAACAGAGCGGCTGCTCCTGAGGTTGGACGCACCCAAGGTCCTTGGAGATGGCAGAGTGGGCAGTGGCTGGGAAGCTGGGACCCCCAGGGTACCTTGAACATAAGCCAGTTCCCCTTCAGCTCCCTGCAAAGAAAATTTCCCACATCTAAGGCCTTTTGGAGACTGGGATACGGGTTTGGGGGTATACTCTGGGGCCTCCATCCAATGCTCTCCCAAGGGTGACTTGGGAAGTGGGGTAAGCCAGAGGTCATAATGTAGAACAGGGGTCTCTGGCTTCCACGGACAATTCCAGCCTCATTATTCCTAGGGAAGGGAAATGAGGCAAGGCGGACATTTCTCCGGCTGGGAGAGACCCCCGATGTCAGGGTCAGATAGAAGGCAGGATGTGTGGGAGGCAGAGTCAGGAATATGGGAATCTAGGGTGGTGGGAAACCCGTGGTTCCTGCAGCAACAACGTGTGCAAATGAGACTCCACCAGAGCAGCTGACTGGAGGCTACGGAGGCGTCTGCGGCCAGGCCCTCTGCAGGCGGCCAGTCAGGGACTCCACCGGGGCTGATGCGAAGGGAGGTAAGTACAGGCTCTCCCAGGTAGTTATCAAGAGGAAAAGAAACAGACCAGAGACCACGAGGAAAGAAGTGAGAAGGGGCAGTGGCCCCAGACACAATTCTCCAAATAAGTTCTTCTGTGTCCTGTGTGTAAATTAAGCTTCTGTCTACCTAAAGTCCAAAGGAATCCTGTAACGTCAATCCCATTTTTCACATAAATAAATGGAAGGTGCAAGAGGCAAAGGAAGTGGCCCGGATCACATGGATCTGCCTGGCCATATGTCTAGTACCAACCCCCAGCGGGTGACCCTCTGTGTCGTTAAGGGGCTACCTATGCATGTTTATGTCTGGCTGTTTGTCGCCATTCTCACCACCATGGAAACAGAATCTTAGAGTAGAGAGGTCCAACCTTCCTATGGTGCAATGAGGGAACTGATGCCCAGAGAAGGGAAGCTGCTTGCTCGGGATCACAGAGCCAGAAGAACCAGGGCAGGGACTTCATCCAGTTCAGAAGGCTGCTCTTTCCTGGAGCCAGGTTCTCAGCTATTTATAGCTACAGACGCCAGACACCATATTAGGCACCACGGAAATAAACATGAGTGAGTACAGGCCCTGCCTTGAGAGGCTCAGAAGTGAGGGACAGGGCTCCCCCAACCCAACCTGTAGAAAGACATCCTCCAAATGCCAAGGACCACATGCTAAGAAAGAAGCTGCTATAAGCTGGAGAAGTCACAAAGGCCACCTGGAGGGGTGGCCTAAAACATGATTAGAGATGTGAGTGGGAAGAGGGCACTTGCTCTGGTGATCCAGGTGGGAGGAAATGTGAGTGCACAGGACAGTCTTCTTGCGAAGATACTCGTGTTGGAGGATTATGGGAGACAAAGCTGGAAAGGCAGGTTGAGAATGGACCAGAGAAGGCCCTGAGTGAAGCTAGAGGGTCTGAGCTGCACCCCACGGGCTCTGGGGAGTTATGAAAGGTTTCTGTCAGGGGTGATGGGGGGATCCATGCAAAGGGATTTATCAGGAAATTTACCCTAATAAATTAGAGTAATAAATTAGGGAGCAGCTTACAGGGCAGACTGCCTGGGAAAAAACCTGAGGCATCAAGCATTTCGGTGCGTCTGTGCGTTGTCTCTTGGGGTGACTGTGGTGTGTGTGTGTGCGCATGCACGCACACAAATGTGGTGCTAACACCAGGAAAGCCTGGTTTCACAAAACTGCTCCAGCCTGCCCTGGTGGGGAGATGATGGATCACCAGTTCCCCACCCTTCTGTCTCCCTTTCATAACCACCCTGAGTGTGGGCAAGAGCGTAGCTGCCTCCCCCAGACCTTCTGTGTACCCTGCACCCCCAGCATGCACATGAAGAATGCATCCTAGAAGCAGACACACACACACACACGCCTGGGAGCACAATGAGCAACTTCCTACCTAACCTCTTCCCCCAAGACTCACGCCAAAAGAGAAGGGCACCCAGGGCACTATAAAAGACAGGGGCGAGGGAGGGTCCACCCCACAGCCTGATGAGCTTAGGAGGACAGTAAGGAGCCAGGTGGGGGAAATGAGGGGGGCACTGCTGCTGAGGACAGCCCAACCATTTGCAACCCACAGAAACCCAGAGATGGGAGTGATTGGGAAAAATGCCCTGGGGAGACAAATACAGATTGGCAGAGGACCATTCAGAAAAAGACACTGGGGCCTGGTGCGGTGGCTCACGTCTGTAATCCCAGTACTTTGGGAGGCTGAGGCGAGTGGATCACCTGAGGTCAGGAGTTTGAGACCAGCCTGGCCAACATGGTGAAACCCCATCTCTACTAAAAATACAAAAATTAGCCGGGCATGGTGGTGGGTGCCTATAATCCCAGCTACTCAGGAAGCTGAGGCAGGAGAATCGCTTGAATCCAGGAGACAGAAGTTGCAGTGAGCCAAGATTGGGCCACTGCACTCCAGCCTGGGCAACACAGTGAGATTCTGTCTCAAAAAAAAAAAAAAAAAAAAAAAGAGGACGCACTGGAACATGAGGAACCTACCTGCACCCTGCCTGCCCACTGCCTTCCAAACTGACTGACCTCAGGGTCTGCCTACCTGGACAACTGGTTTATTTTGTCCTTCTTTTGGGAACAGGGGTACAAAGGGACTCAGGGTCCCCTTCCCCCTCTTCCTTAGCCAAGAGATCTCCCAAAATGGGAGGACTATGAGCAATGAAACCTGGTGGAGTTGTCATTACTGTGACCTGCAGTATCATTTAATAAGGATAGCAATTATCAAAGCCACATCATCATAACTACTGCCACCAGGAGAAGGGGACTGGCAGCCAAGATGCCTGGTGCTACTCACCAGCTCTGTGCTCAACCCTTCCCCACTTTCCCTTCTTGAAACCTGCAGAATCCTAATTTTGGGATTCCTAGGATCTCAGAGTCAGAAGAAATCTTGTAGCGCTCCCATTCCCAACCACCTGTTTGCCTGCCTCCAGCCAGGGCACTCACACCCACCAGGCACCCCATTGCCCTGGGGTGTTGTTGAATCCATACCTCTGCTCCTAAGACCTTGGTGCCCCTGGGGAGAAGTCTGGAGGAATTCCATCATCTTTACAGTCCTGGGGTCTTCCCCATCCCTCCCCAAGCCAGGCCATACACGGAGCCTCCCACACTGACATGTCACAACCTCCTCAAGCCTCCAGTTCAGTGTCACCCACCCCACCACTCCAACAAATCATCCTCAGTTCTACCTCCAGCCCTCCTACTCTAACTCCAGCCTACTTCTGCAGCTGTTTGCCATGAGCCACCCACCAGACAGCAAAATGATGATCTGAGTCATCTTCTAAGAAGATTTCCAAACCTCTATCTCCACCTTTCTGTCTTTTGCTCAAGTGCACTTATCCCTGACTGCCAGGAAGTTTGCTTTGATATTTAACCTGAATCTTGTCCTCTGTGGGAAGGCCTTGGAGAAAGGTCATTCATTGACTATCCTATCTCAGTCTCCTAAGTCACTATGATGCACTTCCCCTCCTCTATCAACCTTACAGAAGCACTCCCCGCACTCCACACCCCAGGTTAGTGCCCTCACACGCCCCTCACCCTAGGGTAGTTCAGGGAATGCCTGCCTGCCTCCAGGCCTGGCTGTAGCTCAGGTTGTCAGCCCCAGCCCCAGCGGAGGAGAGGGGTCTCCTGCAGCCCGGTGCCAAGCCCCCAGCCCTCAGCCCTCACTGAAGGAGGAGGTAATTAGGAGCGTGCAGTCCCTGTCCCCCAACAGGTACAGCTGAGCAGTTGCATCCATCATCGAGGCAGCTGCCACAGAGCGGGAGGGTCACGTGGCTCCGCCGGACCAACAGGAGAGTGGGGGGAGGCCTTGGGCCCGGGGATTGGCTGGTCTGCAGTAGGAGAGTCAAGGCTGCCTGGGATAACCTGAGAATGACCTTGTGGGGGCTTCAGAACCCCTGGCGCTGCTCCTCCCCAGAAATCTCTCCACCTGCCCCCAGTTCCCAACCTGAGCTCCTGCTTGCCACCCTGGCCCTGGCATTTTCTCTTCCCCTTCAGCGTCATTTATCTAGGTGTAAGGGCCCCTCATACTCTTTTTAAAAGGAAAATGGCCTCTTGTGTGCTTCATAGGTCTATATGGAATGGGGGAGGTCGTTTTCTGGCCTGAATAAGGACTGATGACTCCATGAGGGAGAAGGGGAAGGAGGGAGGGAGGGGGCCCTATGTGGATGGAGGAAGTGTTGGTGCAGGTGCATTTTTCTCTAATTGCCTGCACTAGTGCCAGGATGTGAGTGTGAAGGAGCGTGTGCTGGCAGCCGTGTGCACTGCGCATCGGAGCACCAGCCAGGGTGCAGCCTGGGACGTGTTTTGCATACTTGCACTGACCAGGGTACATTACCACGCTGCAGTGCACTTGGGCACAGATGGGCGTGTTGACCTTGTGCCTTCTTTGTGTGTGCACAGGCTCACGTGCACACGTGTACACGTTGCTGCGCCTGTCCGTGCACACTGACACAATGGGCTTTCACCTTGACTGTTTCTGACCCAAAGAGGGGAGCCCCTGAAACTCACCTGTGCCTGGAAGGTCCTTCAGCACAGCACATCTCCCAGCTGAATGGGCAGGGAGCCCCCCACCCCCCACCCTAAGAGCTACAGGTCAGGGTTGGCAGCTGGCAGGAAAGAAGAAAAGGAAAAGAGGAGGGGTGGCTCCGCCAACACCTGCGAAGGTTCTTCGTTATATATGCAAATGCCCTCATTAGAGATGCACAGCACTTCCCAGAGCTAATTGCTGCTGCTGCCACCGCTGCGGGTTCTGTGTGGTGGGCTAAGGGAGAGAGGAGGCAGGACCACAGCTCTGTGGCTGGTCGGTGCCAGGGTTCCCATTCCTCAAGACCGGCCTATGCTGGGCAGTCCTGAGGAGGGGTTGGGAAGAGCCCGGGCTAGGGGGAAGGTCTGCTCTAGGTAGGCATGGCGTAGTCACAGGCACAGCACCAGCCCCTGGC
This sequence comes from Aotus nancymaae, assembly GCF_030222135.1. NCBI lineage: Eukaryota > Metazoa > Chordata > Mammalia > Primates > Aotidae > Aotus > Aotus nancymaae. Next base: position 37,938,489 of record NW_026988428.1, read on the forward strand.
TCTGCCCGGGCAGGCCGACCTGCACGGAGCCCCCACTCTCACTCTGGGTCAGGACTTGCCAGGAGGGTCCTAGGAGGAGTGCGTTTGCCAACCACATACCCCACCCGTCTCTCTATCCACCACTTCTTCCACCAAGCCCAAAAGTGAACATCTCTCTGGATTCTGGAGCAGGTGGCCCTGGTTCCTGCCCCCTTAGTCCTCATTTCTTCCTTTTGTCACCTCGGCCATCGAATACCCAGAAAAGCAGTCTCATTGTGACCTTTTCTGTTACCCCAACCTCAGAGAAAGAATCCCGACTCTAGTCAAGCCCCGCCTCCCACTCCTGTCTTTCAGCCCCGCTGGACATCCGTTTCCAGACCAGCCATCGCTGGAGGCTGCCTTGTGTTTATTCAACCTCACCGCCAACGTGGCACCAGAGACAAACACAAACAGTAACACACCGTCAACTCATGCATGCCCTCAGAAACAGGCAAACACTCCCTCTCCCCTCGCAGGGTACACACTGTCCTGTTATATTAACTTGTCCTTAGACACACACCCACGCAGAAAGAGTCCTGCCAGCCTCCACTGTCCTTGTGCACATCGTCACCCCATTTTGGGGACACAGTCTACGGAGTCCTCCCCTGCCCTACCCCCAACCTCTCCTTTCTTTGCTTCTCCCTCCCACTCCCGCCCTCCTCCCTGGGCACCCGTTTGCCAGGGTTATTTATAGAAGCAAGCGATAAATTCAGTGTGTTTCTCGGCGCGCAAAGCTATAAATAATGGCACAGATCATTAAACCCCGAGAGCAGGCCCAGCCGCCCCGCAAACAAGATGAAGTACAAACCACCACGTGAGGAAGAGAGAGGGAGGTGCAAGGCAGAGCCCCAGACCCAGGGCCAGGAGGACCCAGCCTGCACCCCTCAGCTGAGTCCCAGTAAACCTGGACCTCCAAAGGGAACTCCCTAGGAACCAGGGTAGAGGAGAGGGTAGGGCTGGTCCTGGGCTCGCAGGCTGCTGAACAGAACTTGCCCACCTAATTCCCACACCCTCCTCTTGCACTCTTTCCCATCTCTCCACTTCTCCCAGTGTTCTTCCATCTTTTCCTGTATTTGCTTCTAATTCTGTTCCTCTCTCCCTTTCTCTCTCCATATTCCCACCTCTCTCCTTTACTTTTGCCTTCATCTCTCCCTCTACATCCACCTGTTCTTCTTTCCAGCCCTCCCTTTGCCCCACCCCAAATCCCTGAGCCTCAGGAGGGACCCTGATCCCACCAAGGAGCCCTCAGAGGCAGAAAGTCCCCTGTCAGCAGAACTCAGGAGCTGGCTGCTGATTCAGTGACTGTAATCTCCCAGGCGGAGGCGGCAGTGGCGGGGGGAGGGGGACAGGAAAGATAAATGAGGAGCAGAAGAACAAAATGGCATGGACACTGGGGACAGGCTCCAGGCTGAGCGAGGTTCTGGGGAGCAGAACCAGAGCCCTGAGCTTCAGCCCATCCTGCTCAGTCGAGTGCAGGAAGTGCTTTCTGGCTATCAGCGAGCCAGAGCACCATAGGGGAGAACAGGCGAAGAGAAGGGAGCAGGGAGTGGCAGGGAGAAGCCACTGAAGAGGTCAGAGAAAGAGGGGTCAGGAGGAAGCCAGAGAAGCAAGGAGCACTGGTAGAACAATGACCCCTCCAGTCTCACCGCACCCCCAGATCCAGTGTGGACCCCCACAGTCATATCATGTTCCCGAGACAGGGCCACACATGGAAGGTTTGAGGGTTCCAGCCACGGCTTCAACACGTCTCACTTTTAGGGAGTACCTCTATCCTTTGGGGTTCTTCCACCCTGACTCTGGCCTACTTTTTGGAGGTTTCTCTCAGCCCCTGCTCTAGGTCACCTACCTTCTAGGTCTTTCATTCCTTCCCACTGAGAAGTTCTTAATTCCTGCTTCAATCTGAGCCTCTCTCAGGAGGGCAGAAACTACCTACATCCCATATGTGCAGAACGGGTTCCCAGAAAACCAGCCAATGCTCAGCTCCTGGAAGGGAGATGAAAGCCAGGATGGTAGTTCTCTTCTTCTCTAGCGATGTCGGGCAAAGAGACTTCCAATGCAGTGGCAGGGATAAGACCCAACATCAACCAGAACCTGCTGGCACTCAGTGTCAGGAAATGCCAGGATGGGGCAGTCAAATCCCCTGAAAGTTGGGTGGGAATCCCAAGGGCATGAACAAGGTGCAGCCTGGCTCTGTGGACAGGGGTGGACAAGAAAGCCCGGGAACCTTCCCCAACTGCCCCTGCCCTCCCCACCCCATGGCCCAAGCGACCATCTGCTCCTGCTCACTCCCCTGTTGGCAGCTTTGATGCAGAGCTTGGTTATTTGCCTGGGGATTTATAGTAGGAGCCAGGCCAGCAGCTAAATCCCCCAACCAGAGAGGTAAATCAGCTGCTGCGATGGGCCGGAACGAGGGAGCTGTCGGGCTAGGAGGCTGCACAGCAGAGCTGGAGAGGAAAACACTTGTCCCCACTCCCTGAGGGCAGTCACCAATAAATCCCCTCAGGCACCAATTAGGGCCAGTGGCCTGACCAGATTTTGAGAGCTGTCAGTGCTGGTGGAGACTTCACACCACAGCAGGCAGTGCCCAGAGAAATGGGCTTGAGGATGGACCACAACCACTGCTCAAGGCACCTGGGCCTTAGCAATGGGTGAGGGACCAAAACCTGTTTTCCCAGGACCTGTGTGAAGCGGTGTGGCTGTTAGGGCAGGTTCCCTGAAGCCAAAGCGCCTGGGCTCAATCCTGGCTCTGCCACTTACTAACTGTGCAACCACTGACAAGTTATTTGACTCCCCTGTGCCTCTGTTTCTTCATCTGTAAAATGGGGGTGAGAATAGTAGCTACTTCCCACAGTTACTGGGATGATTAAATAAAATAATATGCTTAAAGTGCTTAGATCAGTGCCAGGCAATGTATCGTTAGTAGCACTGTCATATAAAATAAAGTCTTGGAGGCTGCGTTGAATCTGGATTTGTGCAGAGAAGAGAGAAGGGACCAAATGACCTTTGGAGGAAGCTGGGGGAGCCAAGATGATATTTAAAGAAAGGAGGAGGTGGTGCGGTGGCTCACACATGAAATCCCACCACTTTGGAAGACTGAGGTGGATGGATCACCTGAGGTTGGGAGTTCAAGACCAACCTGACCAACATGGAGACACCTCGTCTCTACTAAAAATACAAAATTAGCCAGATGCGGTGGTGCATGCCTGTAATCCCAGCCACTCGCTACTCAGGATGCTGAGGCAAGAGAATCGCTTGCACCCAGGAGGCAGAGGTTGTTGTGAGCCGAGATCACACCATTGCACTCCAGCCTGGGCAACAAGAGTGACATTCTGTCCAAAAAAAATGGAAAAGAAAGGAGAGGAAAGGAAGAGAGAGAGAAACAAAGGAAGAAAGGAAGGAAGGGAGAGAGAGAGGGAAGGAGGGAGGGAGGGAGGAAGGAAGGAAGGAAAGAAGGGAGAGAGAGAAGGAGGGAGGGAGGGAGGGAGGGAGGCTATGTTAGTCTCACTGGGAAAGAAAGTGAGATCAGCTTCTTCCAGAGCTGGACTTGACCCCTGTGGTTAAGAGCACAGGCTCCTTAGGCAAGCAGACCTGCAGTCAAGCCCCAACTCTGATTAGCTGTGAGACCTTCGGCAAGTTATTTAATTTCTCAACCTGACTTTCCTCATCTGTAAAATGGGGTTAATGATATTCATCTCATAGCATTATTGAGAGAATTACATGAGATCATACACCAATAAAGCATTTACTGGTGCCTTGTCCATAGTAAGTGCTCACTAAATTTTAGTCTTGTTATTACAATTATTTCATAAAATAAATAAAGGGAGGGTTTCACAGCGGGCCCTGAATCTAGAGGCTAAGCGCCCTGAATCCAAGCAGTACAACTGACAGGAAAGTGCTATTGCCAGAGAGGGACGGCAACAGAAGGGGAGGAAGGCAGGAGGTGAAGCCTGGCCCGGGAGGCAGACGGGGTCAGTACGAAGAAGGAGAGCCAGGAATGCAAGAGCAAGGCAGAAGCAGGAAGGAAGAGAAAGATGGGGAACTTACAACGAGAAAGAGAGTAAAGGGGATGGCACAGAGAGGAGGAGAAGGGAGACGTGGGGGTAGGGACAGAGGGGAACCCACTGGGGCAGAAATGGATGGCAGAGAAGGGGAACACACGAGGGAGCCAGGGATGGGGGAAACACGTGTATAAACAAGCAGAGCCTCGGAGCACAAGTCAGGCAAGTGGAAGGGGAAGGCGGGAGTCCGGGTGGCTGCAGGGAGTACTGAGGGGCAAAGGAAACAGGGGCCCTGGCCAGGAGAGAAAAAAGAAGGAAAGAGACCAGAGCACGGGCTGAGAGACAAAGGAGGGAGAGCCCTGTCTGGAAAAACAACGAGCCAGAGCCGGCACAGCTCGTTATGCAAACATGATTCCAGGCGCGCTCCGCTGCCCCCTCCCCAGCTTTCATTTTCAGCTTGGCTTCCCCCGGCCTCCCTCCTGCGCCCCTCCTGCCAGCCTCTACTTTCTCTCCACCGTGCCTGAGGGCACACAAGCCAGCGGGGAGGGTGAGGGCTTGGATTCTGTTCACCAGGGGGTGAGGAGGGGAGGAAGAAACTGTCCCCAAAGCAGAACAGAACCCAGGGGTCCACACCTCCTTCTGGCAGCTCCCCCTTCATCCACATGGAGACAGGACAGTGGCTGAAAGAAGTGCAAGAGTGGAATAATAATAGTAGCAGTGAAAACATTAGCATTTTGCAGGCTGCAAAGTGTTTTATAAGCCCCAGTCTCATCACAACCCTTGTAAGGAGGCAGTATTTACTCTATTATCATCAAACAATTATATGATGCTTACTACCTGCTAAGCATGTCACATGTATTAACTGTCTTAGTCATGACAACAACCCTATTATCCCCGTTTTACAGATGACAAGCTGAGGCCTAGAACGGTAAGTACCTTCCACCCCATGCCCCTCGCTCTGTGCTCCTCTGATCTCTCCTCCTGTCTTCCCTTGTCAAGCTTTCTATTGTCTCATCTTCTCATGTCCTCCCTCAATTCCCCTTCCAATCTTGCTGCCTCACTAAACTTCAAGCTGGCTTTCTGCTCACTCTCAAGGCAACCCCTCCAACCACCAACAGGACCTGGTGTGATTGCACATGATCAGCAGCCCCTTCATTTTGGGGCCAGTTGTTAGCAACTCCCCAAAAAATCATACAGCATCTGAAGTGAAATATGACAATGTCTTTGGAGCTGCTGTTTTCACCCATGTTCTTTCCAAAAAGGTCTGAAATGACCTACCATATAAGACACAGATCACCAGGTGCAGTGGCCCATGCCTGTAATTCCAACATTTTGGGAGGCCAAAGCAAGAGGATGGCTTCAGTTTGGGAGTTCCAGACCAGCCTGGGGAGGTAGTGAGACACCATCTTTACAAAAAATTTAAAAATTAGCCAGGCATGCTGGCACGGGCCTGTAGTCACAGCTACTGGGAGGGCTAAGGTGGGAAGACCCCTTGAACCCAGGAGTTTGAGGCTGCAGTGAGCTATGATCATGCCACTATAGTCTAGCCTGTGCAACAGAGTGAGACACTGTCTCTAAATAAATAAGTAAAATTAAAAAGACACAGATATAACAGAACCATCAAAATACTCATGAAAGAACAAGAACGGATAAAGCAGTGAGGATTTTAAAATGTCCTGGGAAAAGAAACCTAAGAATGGACACTTACTGCAAAGGAGCCCAAAACTTGGCCCTCAGCTTCCTAGATGAAACCAGGTAGTAGCTAAAAAGCCTCCTTACCTACCACCAGAAATAAACAGAGCACCTACTATGTGTCATGCATCAAAGACGTGATCAACAACACTGAGGACCTGGAATTTTCTTTTTCTTTTTTTTTTTTTTTTTGTGGGGAGTATGAAGTCTCGCTTTGTCGCCCAGGCTGAAGTGCAGTGGCGTGATCTCGGCTCACTGCAAACTCCAGTTCCAGGTTCAAGTGATTCTCCTCCCTCAGCCTCTCGTGTAGCTGGGACAACAGGCGTACCCCACTACACCCGGCTAATTTTCGTATCTTTAGTAGATACGGGGTTTCACCACATTAGTCAGGCTGGTCTCGAACTCCTTACCTTAGGTGATCCACTCACCTCAGCCTCCCAAAGTGTTGGGATTACAGGTGTGAGCTACCATTTCCGGCCAGGACCTGGAATTTTTTATTCACTCTACAAGTTTGAGATATTGACCGAAATGTACTGGCACATTTGCCACAGAAAATGTGAAAGGATTCTGGGCTAAAAGAGCTTAAGAGCAGTGAGGAATATAAAAGTTGGGGCCCAGCCCAGCACGGTGGCTCACGCCTATAATCTTAGCCCTTTGGGAGGCCAAGGTGGGCGGATCATGAGGTCAGGAGTTCGAGACCAGCCTGATGAACATGGTAAAACCCCGTCTCTACTAAAAATAAAAAAATTAGCTGGACATGGTGCCACATGCCTGTAATCCCAGCTACTCGGAAGGTTAAGGCAGGAGAATTGCTTGAACCTGGGAGGCGAAGGTTGCGGTGAGCCTGGATCACGCCATTGCACTCCAGCCTGGGTGACAGAGCAAGACTCCATCTCAAAAATGAATAAATAAATAAATAAATAAATAAATAAATAAATGTCAGAGAGCATGGGACCTAGGGAGAAGAAGGGCCCACACAAAGTTGTCCCAATGCTAGACCCCCTCCCAGAACTGAGAAAGTGAGTCTGAGGTGTGATAGCTCTTCCCCCAAGCCCTTTCAGCCCCTTTCCATTCCCAAATTGCTATTTGGGACCAAGTCCCTGCCAGCCAGTTGGTGGCATGTGGTGCTATGAGGGCTGCTCCTGGCTTCTCCTGCTTGTTAGCACATCGGCATGGGGATCATCAGGCACTATAATAAATCAAATGAAAATAATCTCCCACACTCTCGCACAGAAACAAAATCCGCCCTCTCTGTTGGCACAATTTCTGGCCTGCAGGAGGAATGAGTACAAGAGAGTGACCTCAGGCACAGGGGACAGGAGACACACAGGGAGGAAAGAGATGGATCCTGACCAGGGAAAACCCCAAACTGGGAGGAGCAAGCCAGGCTCCTCCCACAAATAATCACAAAATGCTGCCCCTTCCCAGCAGCCAGCAAAAAATAGTCCCCACCCTTACATGCCTGTGTGTGAAATGCATAGGTATTAAACTTAAGTTAGTTCTTAGGAAGGCTGACACCCAGTCTGGCAAGTGCTGGAGGTCTCTAAACAGGAAAAGCCTCGAGGCATCTGGCATTGGCAATAGGCCCTGGGGCCCCCACTCAAGGTCAGGAGACACTGGCATTGGCCGGAGGGTGAGGGGGTTGAGTGGGTGGTGGAAATCAGACTGAAGCACATTCCTGGGCAGGTAGGTCCCAGTGTTTACCAGCATGGACAAGTGATAATGTTACCTGCTCACTCACCATGAAAAATGACCTCCTGACAGGTGCAGTGGCTCACACCTGTAATCTCAACATTTTGGGAGGCTGAGGCCGGCGGATCACAAGGTCAGGAGTTCGAGACCAGCCTGGCCAATATGGTGAAACTCTGTCTCTATTAAAAATACAAAAATTATCCGAATGTGGTGGTGTGCACCTGTAGTCTCAGCTACTCAGGAGGCTGAGGCAGAAGAATCGCTTGAACCTGGGAGGCGGAGGTTGCAGTGAGCCCAGATCGAACCACTGCACTCCAGCCTGAGTGTGACAACAGCGAGACTCCTCAAAAAAAAAAAAAGAAAAAGAAAAAAGAAAAATGACCTCCTTATTTCCCCCTTCCTCTCCCTTGCCTGAGGCATAGTTTGTTATCAGAGGCTTCTAGGCAAAAACAAAACAAAATAAAAACCCTGGAGTTAGAGCAGAAGCTCATAAAATTTTCCACACAACAAAATTACTCTAGCTCTTTCCCAGAGGGAAAACAAAAAACAAACGGAAAAACCTCATTGTAGCTCCCTGGCAACCCAGGGGCCATTCTTTCACTTTCGAAGCCTGACCAAGCCTCCAGTGAATACAGACAGACCACAAGAAGGGTCCCACCCCATAAGCAGGTAAACCAGAAGATGGTAAACCCTTCCCCAGAAGCACCTCTCCCAGATACATGTATCTCCTCATGGAACGCCCAGTCTTGGTGCCCAAATGCATTCAGAACAAACGGCATTCACACTGAAGTACTGATTCCTCAAACTGGCATGCAAAGCCCTCCTTCAGGCAGAACCACACTGAGCTCCTACAGCTTTTCCCTCTCCGTCCCTCCCCCTCTCACCAGCTACTGGTACCTTTATAGTTCAAGGAATATGCCCTGAACCATCCTGCTTCCGGCTCACTTTGCCTGTAATGACCTCTCTGCCACTTTCCAAGGCCCCCATGTGCTCATCAAAGCTCTCTCCATCCTCCTCCAAAGCCAGATTTAATCCCAACTTCTTTTACTCACGCAAGCTGTCTGCCTCCACTAGACAGGCCTCCTGTTCACCTGTGTGCTGGGAGGTGGTCTGGATCATGTTCATGGAATTGAATGAAAACTCCAAATCTGTTCTCTGCCACGAGTTAGCGGATATCTCCAGAGCCTCGCTTCCCCAAGTCAGGGGTGGGACTCTGAGGGAGATGCTGCTGTGAGCGATGCTGCAGGTGCTTCTAGGCTTCCTGAGACCACTGAGCTGGGTACCACTAAGGGGCTTTGAGGGCCTTTAAACTAGTGACCTTGGACCTCCTCTCTTTCTTTGGTTCCTCTCTCCCTATCTCTCAGTCTCCCTCAATCTTCATCATTCTCTTTTTCAGATTTAGGCTGAGGACACCATCTGCCTGACAGACCCCTCCTCTTGGAGTCTTGTTCCTCAAAATGTGACCTAAGAACCAGCAGCATCAGCATCCCTGGAAGCGTGCTGGCAATGTACTCTCCAGCCTCAACTCAGACCTATTCAATCCAACTCTCTGGTTTAACAAGGTCCCCAGGTGATTTTTATACAAATTAAATTTGAAAGCAATAATCTAAAGAACCAAAAATGCCAGACCAAGGGAAACTGAATGCCTAAGACATTCATTCATTCATTTACCCATTCAATAAATACTTAATAAGCACCTACTGGGTGCAAAGAGTTGTGCTAGGCATTGGGGATATAATAGTGAACGACTCAGATTAGGTGCTCAGGCTGCAGAGGATGAGATGAATGTTCCCCACCTGGCCTGTTTCAGCCCAGCTCCCAGGGTGGGAGGGAGGCTTGAGCAGGGGTACATTTGACTGAAGAACCTCTCCAGACCCTGAAGCTGATGAGGGATGCTTGCCCTCCCCAGTCCAAAACAAGAGAATCAGTCAGTGAGAGAGAGAAGGGAAGGAACAGTGAGAACAAGGAAGAATGCTGAACAAAAAGAACAGGGAAGATGGAAATGAGAAAAAGTGAGTCTAAGACAGTCCCTGCAAATACCCACTGGCCATTTCAGAAGCAAATTCAACCATGCTCAGCTCACCAACTCCCTCTAGGCTAGCATACGGCCTCTACCCTAACTCCCGGTCAGATTGCCTCCCATGACATGGGAGCACCCTCCACCCCAGGGTCTGAGAGGGGAGCAGACAGGTCACATGTGGGGGAGATGACCAAAAGGCAGGGAGACTGGTTTAAAGGACATGGGAATAGCAAGAAACACACAGAGCCAGGGTGACAGCACTGAGGGCTTTGGGGGAACATGACTGCTATGTGGAGAATGGACTGTGGGGACATGCAGGGAAGACCACTTAGGGAGCTGTAGTGGTCAGCAGCAGTGGCAAGATAAACAGTGCCTGGCTAGGACTGTACAAGTGGAGAGTGTGAGATGCTGTGTGGTCAGAGTTAGGATATATTTGGATGATAAGGTCAAGATAATTTGCATATGAATCAGGGATGTGGGAGAGAGGAAAAGAGGATACTGACAGGTTTGGGGCCTGAGCTACTTGGTGAATTAGGGCAATAAAAGGTGATCTGTCTATCAGCCTTGGGTCAGGCTTAAAAAAAAAAAGTCATCTGGGGAGGGGTTCTGGAAGAATGAGTCAGGGTAAGGAAAAACCTAGGGCATAGAATGGGAAAGAGAGTCCATGTGGGAAGTCATAAGAAAGGAAAGCAGAGATAGAGGGAAATGATGAGGAAATCATTCAAGGATTCTTAGTTCAAGTGTTTTGAGGGCAAAAGTTGCATCTTCTGTTTCCGCTGGGCACCTTAGAGTCCTCCACTGCTATTCTGCATGCACTGAGTATAATCAGGTACTCAGGAAAATCAGGTACTGGAACATCTGTGGCTTGTTGAGAAGTGATTCAAAAGGCAGGATGGGCTGGTATAAACAGCACTGAGCTGTGTTTAGGAGCCCTGGCCACCTAATGGCAGAGGGACTTAGAGAAGCTCACTGTTGGGCCGGGCACGGTGGCTCATGCCTGTAATCCCAGCACTTTGGGAGGCTAAGCCAGGAGAATCGCTTGAACCCTGGAGAGTGAGGTTGCAGTGAGCCAAGATTGCATCATTGGACTTCAGCCTGGGCAAGAAGAGCAAAACTCCGTCTCAAAAAAAAAAGAGAGAGAGAGAGAAGCTCACTGTTTCCCAGTTTCCCTAGTGGCAAAGCAGTAAAGGTGAACTAAGAGTTTCAGGTCCCATCTAGCCTCAGTTCTCTTTCCCTGGTTCTAGGACCATAATGCTGAGCTTCCAGAGACCCTGCAGGTTCTTAAGTAAGTGTGGCATGAGGTGGTCAGTCCGGCTGCTGTGTGGCGTTTGGAGGGGAATGAAGCAGTGGCCCAGACAGTGGACTGGGACTATCTAGATATGGGCCAATGAGGGCCTGGCCACCAGGGCAGCTGAGAATGAAAAGAATGATCAAGCCAAGAGCCCCCACACCTCTTCCCTAAGTCCTCCTACCTGAGATGTCTCAGCATTTTTTTTTTTTTTGGTACCTCCACAACTTGTTTTTGTTTCTTTTTACTTGTTTTTCTTTTTTTGAGAAAAGGTCTCACTCTGTCACTTAGGCTGGCATGCAGTGGCACAATCATGGCTCACTGCAGCCTCAACCTCCCAGGCACAAGCGGTCCTCCCATCTCGGCCTCCTGAGTAGAGTAGCTGGGACGACAGGTGCAGGCCACCACACCCAGCTAACTTTTTATTTTTTGTAATGACAGGTGTCTCACTATATTGCCCAGGCTGGTCTTGAAGTCCTGGGCTCAAGTGATCCTCCCACTTCAGCCTCCTAAAGTGCTGGGATTATAGGCGGGAGCCACTGCACCTGGCCCCTTTTGTGTCTTAATCCTATGACAGATGAATGTACCTCTACAACTTCTAAATATTGCAGTGCCTGGACTCTGTCACTGGATGCCCTTCACTTTTCTTTTCGCTTTTTGAGACAGAGTGTCACTCTGTCACCCATGCTGGGGTGCAGTGTCGTGATCTTGGCTCACTGCTGCAACCTCTGCCTCCCGGGTTCAAACATTTCTCCCTGCCTCAGCCTCCCAATTAGCTGGGATCACAGGCCCCCGCCACCAGGTCTGGCTAATTTTTGTATTTTTTTAGTAGAGACAGGGTTTTACCAGGTTGGCCAGGATGGTCTTAAACTCCTGACCTCAGGTGATCCACTCACCTTGGCCTCCCAAAGTGCTGGGATTACAGGCGTGAGCCACCGTGCCCAGCCACCTTCACTTTCTATCTGCATTCACTCTTTAGGGGATCTCATCCAGTGTCACTGATTACTCCCAAATTTCTATCTCCAGCCTGGACTTCACCTTTAAACTATAGACTTGTGCTGGGCGCAGTGGCTCATGCCTGTAATCCCAACACTTTGGGAGGCTGAGGCGGGCGGATCACAAGGTCAGGAGATGGAGACCATCTTCCCAACATGGTGAAACCCTGTCTCTACTAAAAATACAAAAATTAGTCGGGTGTGGTGGTGCATGCCTGTAATCCAAGCTACTCGGGAGGCTGAGGCAGGAGAATCACTTGAACTCAGGAGGCAAAGGTTCCAGTGAGCCAAGATCGCACCACTGCACTCCAGCCTGGCAACAGGGTGAGACTCCATCTCAAAAACAAACCCTATAGACTTGTGTATCTATTTACCGACTAGCCCCCTCTACTTGGATGCTTAACAGGCATCTAACATTTCCACAATTAATACTGCTGCCAAAGCCAGCTCCTCCTGTGGTATTCTCCCATATCGGTTAATGGCAAATCCATTGCTCTGGCCACTGGGCCAAAAAGTCCTGGTCTTCTCTACTCCTCTTTCTTTCGTACCCTCTCTCTAACCCATCAGCAAATCCCTTGGCTCTCCCTGCAAAATCTATCCAAACTTTGGCCACTCCTCACCACCTCCGCTGCCATCTCCCTGGTCCAGGCCCTCAACCCCCTCTTACCTGACACTGCAATCAGCTCCTGACTGGTCTCCCTGCTTCTGCCCTTGTTTTCTCCATCTGTTCTCAATACAGCAGCAAGAATTTTCTGTAGAAAGACAGGAGAGATCATGTCACTCCCTTGCTTGAAACCCTGCAGTGACTTCCCACATTACTCGGATTGTGAGCTTTAGTAACTTATTAGTCTCCAGTGATGTGGCTCCCCATCACCTCTTAGATCTCATCACTTATTCTCTTCCCTGATTTCTTCGGCACCAGCCATATCGGCCTCATTGCTGTTCTTCCAACACACCAGACATGCTCACATAAGGGCCTTTGCCCTTGCTGTTCTCTTAGCTGGGAAACTCTTCCCCAGAAATCTGCATGGCATTTAGCATCTGCTACACGGCAGCTCCATATGTTGGGGCGCCTGAGCACGGATAAGAAAGGGAGTGAGCTGAAGAGGAAACAATGCAGTCAGGTCCTGCACAAGAAACAAATTGCCCGCCTTGTTTCCTCTGTCTTCCTCAGGCACCTGGCTTCAGGAGCGCAGGAGGGTCTCCTGCCGGGGGGACTTGCCCCACTCCAGTTCTTAATAAAATGCCCGTCTCCATCCTAACCTCAAAAGAGCCTGAAGCCCTGAAGGAATCACATATCTCTGGTGCTCCTGCAAACCTCCCAAAAAGGAACCCCCGCGCTCCCCACCCTGAATGTAGCGGTCCTCTCTGCTCTGCTCCTAAAGGATGTAGGGAAGAATGGGTCTCTTCCAGTCATCCATTCACCATATATAATTTATTTCTCCTGTCTCCCGCTGGGCCTGGGCCCAGCCAGGGTAAGCCCACCATCCTCTCCCCACACTTCTTCTTCTTCTTTTTTTTTTCTTTTTGAGATGGAGTCTCACTCTTGTTGCCCAGGCTGGAGTGCAATGGCACGATCTCAGCTCACTGCAACCTCCGCCTCCTGGGTTCAAGCAATTCTCCTGCCTCAGTCTCCTGAGTAGCTAGGATTACAGGCTTATGCCACCACCCCTGGCTAATTTTTGTATTTTTAGTAGAGATGGGGTTTCACCATGTTGGCCAGGCTGGTCTCGAACTCCTGACCTCAGGTGATCGGCCTGCCTCGGCCTCCCAAAGTGCTGGGATTACAGGCCTGAGCCACGGGGCTCAGCCTTCCCACTCTTCTTAACCTACGCTTCCCTTTCTTTCCTCCCCGGCCCTTTCTCACTGTTCCCAGTCTGCAGGCCTTCCCTTCAGGCACACAGGTGGAGGGAAGCTGAAGACTGAGCAGGGAGCCTGGTGGGGTGAGGTCTCTGAGTAACGAGTAACGGGGAGAAGGCAAGGCGGCTTGAAGGGAAGGGTTTTGGGGGTAGGATGCAGAAGGCCAGAGACAAGGAGACCGGAGCAGACAGCCAGAAGCTGTGATGACACCGTGATCCAGAGAGAAGTGGAGGCCGCATCCGCCAGAACAAGGGGTCAAAGTCAGAGACGGAAACAGCATCAAGAAAAGCAAAAGCTGACAGATGGCAGGAGCCACAGACAGGCAGCGCAAGGGAGAGGCGGACACCCAGAAAGAGACGCGGGAGCAGCCGGAGAGGGAGGGAGGCCGAGGTGCAGGCACCCCAAGAGATGGAGAGACAGAGACCAGAGCGAGAGACACGCACGCGGACAGACCAGAAGGCTGCAGGGAGGGCGAGGGAGAAAAAAGTGTCGAGGCAGGGAGTGGCGGGAAGCGGCCGGGAGCGGGGCGGGCGCAGCAGAGCGGGCGCGGCGCCGGGAGCGGGCTCGTAAAAGCCGCGTCGAGCGGGGAAATTGCCGCCAGAATCGCTGAGCTCCACAAAACGCCGCCCGCGCGGCCCGCCGCCGAGCCCGCTCCAATCTCCAGCCTCATCGCCGCGCGTGCTGGTTATGCATTTAAATGTTATTTAATTGGATTGCGGAGGAGCTGGGGGCCAGAGCGGCCCCCTGCCCCCGCCCCGCACGCTCCGCACGCCCGGGCTGCTCGCCTCCTCTGCAAATCTGTTTTCCAAGTCACAGATTGCAGCACGCCCCCTCCCAACACGCTCCCCCCACCCAGACGGCTCCCCTTCGAGTCTGGGCTCCTTCTTCTGTTCCCCCGCCCAAACAGAGCCAGAGGACACTCAGAAAGACACCACAAGCCCCCGAAGATGCCCCAAACACAGAGGTTCCACAAAAATACCACACACAAAGACAAGAGCAGCAAAAATGGGTCACACTCAATTACGCAAGTGTCCATCTGGAAGACCGAAAACTGCAGAGACAAAATAGATCCCATGGATCACAGGAGGACACAAATGCATGTAAAACGCTGGACTTCCACTCCAAGGAAACACACTACCCTACTTCTTAAAACGGTACTTGCAAAGCGACACTATCAAACACAGGAACAAACTGGTGCTAACTCAGTGATTCACAGATCTTCCTTAAAGCCAGGTAAGGAGGGAAACACACATCCATACTCATATTTAGAGCAAAGCCATCACACCCCAACCACTCAACCGCGTGGCCTTCCGGGGTTCCAGGTAAGAAGCAAAACACACATTCACACTCACGTTCAGAGCAAAGCCATCACACCCCAACCACTCAACCGCATGGCCTTCCAGGGTTGAAGGCAAACCCCTTCCTTCAAAGACATTTTGTTCTTCTCCCAGGCCACAGAAGAAAGTATCATCACATGAGGTTCTGAGAGGCAACTATCATCAGTCAGCAGGTTTCTAAAAACTGAACAAAGGCCGGGCATGGTGGCTTATGCCTGTAATCCCAGCCCTTTGGGAGGCCGAGGCAGGTGGATCACAAAGTCAGAAGTTCAAGATCAGCCTGGCCAAGATGGCAAAACCCCGTCTCTACTAAAAATACAAAAAATTAGCCGGGCATGGTGGCACCGGCCTGTAATCCCAGCTACTTGGGAGGCTGAGGCAGAGAATTGCTTGAACCCAGGAGGCGGAGGTTGCAGTGAACCCAGATTACACCACTGCACTCCAGCCTGAGTGACAGAGCGAGACTCCGTCTCAGAAAAAAAAAAACCCAGCCAAAATGTCAGCGGGTAGACTGGAGAGTAAACACCAGAAAGGCCTTCTGAAGAAAACAAAGTGTGAGATCCCCAGAGGAGAGGCTGGGCATTTGTGTGAGGTTGGGCTTCTCTCAATCAACTGTAACAGGAAACCCTTTTTTGCTGCCTGAATGAGGTGTTAGGACCATCCAGGTAGATGGAAGGACAGAATGGCCAGCAAGGACACGTCCTCCACACACTCCTAACCAGCAGACAGGAAATTGCTGGTCTAAAATGATCAGGGTCAAGCTGCTTCAATTAACGAAAATGGAAATGGCAACCTGGCTTGGCACAGGCCACCATGGAGGACTGTTCTGGGCTCTCAGCCATCCCTGCTGCAAGCCAGGACCAGAGACAGACATCAGGCTGAGGGTCCTTGAATGAGATGTAGGGGCAGAAGAATGGACAAGAAGATACACAGGAAAATTCCTTTGCAGTTGTTTTGTTCGTTCTGTTTTGTACTTGAGAGAGTGAGGGCCAAAACAAGGAGCGAGAGAAAAAGAGAAAGTTTCCCCAAATACATTATAATTCAACCTTGACTGGTAAGCGTAGGCTCAAGCCAGCCTGGCATTAAGGTCTCTGAAGAAGAAAGCAATTCATCTTCCCCCGAAGTAATTTATTTCTATATCACCTGATGGTCATAGCTGGGAAGTTTATCCATGTGTCTAACCTCAATGTCTTATGCTCTAGTTGAAGTTCTTTACTTCTTTAGGACACTAGGGAAGAAGAGGAAACAGCTGCCCTATATCCTCCTAAATAAGAATATTTAGAGTTGGCCGGGCGCGGTGGCTCACGCCTGTAATCCCAGCACTTTGGGAGGCCGAGGCGGGTGGATCACGAGGTCAAGAGATCAAGACCATCCTGGTCAACATGGTGAAACCCCGTCTCTACTAAAAATACAAAAAATTAGCTGGACATGGTGGCGCGTGCCTGTAATCCCAGCTACTCAGGAGGCTGAGGCAGGAGAATTGCCTGAACCCAGGAGGCGGAGGTTGCGGTGAGCCGAGATCGCGCCATTGCACTCCAGCCTGGGTAACAAGAGCAAAACTCCGTCTCAAAGAAAAAAAAAAGAATATTTAGAGTCAAGACTTAGTCTGATGGCTGGGTGTGGTGGCTCACACCTGTAATCCCAGCACTTTGGGAGGCCGAGGCGGGCAGATCACCTAAGATTGGGAGTTCCAGACCAGCCTGACCAACATGGAGAAACCCCCTCTCTACTAAAAACACAAAATTAGCCGGGTGTGGTGGCACATGCCTGTAATTCCACCCACTCGGGAGGCTGAGGCAGGAGAATTGCTTGAACCTGGGAGGCGGAGGTTGCCGTGAGCCAGGATCGTGCCATTGCACTCCAGCCTGGGCAACAAGAGTGAAACTCCATCTCAAAAAAAAAAAAAAAAGACTTAGTCTGGGCTAGGCTTCAATCTCTATTCCCTTCTTCCATTCCATCACTAGCTTCTCTACCCCAGCTGTGGCCAGGCTGCACTTCCAGTCTTTTTTGACCTGCTACCTGGACATTTCCTGCCACCATCTGCTGCAGTTTTCCATCCCCGAAGTTAACAGATGTGTTCTGAAAGGAAGCTCCATTTCTCATCTTCCATAGGGCCACCCCCAACCCTTGGACCCTTGGCTCTTGCCTAATTCCTGGCCTCTGAGCCCCTCCCCTCATCCTGTTTCCTAGCCCCTTGCAGTTGAGGCTGAGAAATTCTTGGACATATCAGACATAGTGATCCCCTTTTTCAAATATCCACTCCATAGAGATGGTAAGATTTAGCAAGCAATGAGATAAGAAATTTCTAATCACCGCCCTCTCTCACAGGCACACACACCTCCTCCCCAGACTCTGAGGGCTAATCGCTTCCTCTTTCAGTGTGCCCAGAGTGCTGTGTTTATAACTTGTTCACAACATGCTTTCAGCTTGATTTATACTATAATTATATGCCTGTATCTCCCAGCACTAGACAGTGAACAACGTGAGGGCAAAGAATCATCTAATTCACCTCTGTCACTCCCTACAGTGCCTAGCACAAGGAATGACACACACACGGCAGACATCAATAAACGTTTATTGAATTGAAAAAGGAAAGTGAGACCATGCAGTGGCCAAATTCAAGACCCAATCCTCCTTTAAGCCTTCCTGTTTCAGTAAGGAAAGGGAAAAAAAGCAATAAAAGGCCGGGGCCGGGCACGGTGGCTCATGCCTGTAATCTCAGCACTTTGGGAGGCCAAGGTAGGCGGATCACCTGAGGTCGGGAGTTTAAGACCAGCCTGACCAACATGGAGAAACCCCAGCTCTACTAAAAATACAAAATTAACCGGGCATGGTGGCTCATGCCTGTAATCCCAGCACTTTAGGGAGGCTAAGGGGGGAGGATCGATTGAGTCCAGGAGATAGAGTCCAGGAGATAGAAACCAGCCTGGGCAACATGGTGAAACCCTGTCTCTACAAAAAATTAGCCAGGTGTGATGGTGTGTGCCTGTAGTTCCAGCTACTCAGGAGGCTGAGGTGGGAGGATCACCTGAGCCCAGGGAAGTCAAGGCTTCAGTGAGCCATGATCGTGCCACTGCACTCCAGCCTGGGAAACAGAAGACCCTATCTTTTTTTAAAAAAAAAAAGGTGGGGGGTAAGAAAATTCTCTTTCTTCACCAACGCAATCCACCCCTCAGAATCTCTGAGGCATCCTCACCCCAAGCACAGCCTTGGTCTCTACCAAGTTGAGTTCGTGTGTTTTGGAGTGGGACCTCCATCATTACTCTGAATCAGAACTTGGAATCACCGTCACTAGGCAAAAACAACAAACTCTAGAGAAACTAGTATTTCTGGATGGCACACGGGTGGCTCTCCCAGACCAGATTCATGCATTACTTCCATGTCTGCTCTGAATACCTACTTTGTGCCAGGTGTGGGATTACATACTGGGGAAAGAAAAAGGAGACCCTGGCCTTGCCTTCAAGACACTCAGGGCAATCCTGCCTTAACCTTGGCTGCAGGGCTCCATATTGGTAGCATGGAGAGATTCTGCTGAAGACATAGCAGGATGCCCCTCGCACCTCACAAATCAAAATATCTTGAAGTGTAGCTGAGACACTTGTGCTTGTTTAAACCTCCACAGGTTAATTCTGATTCATAGGCAGGGCTGTAAGCCACTGATCTCTAGATCAGTGCTGCCCAACAGAACATTCTGAGATAATGGAAGTATTCAATTTCTGTCATTCAATCGGTAGTCACTAGCCACGTGTGGCTATTGAGCACTTGAAATGTGAAGTGAGGAACTGAATTTTTTTTCCTTAATTTTAATTACTTTGCACTAAAACACCACATATGGCTAGTGGCTACTGCATTGGTCTACAAAACTCTAGAGGACACCAAAGTATTTCAGTTTGGCTTTAGAATAATTCTCACAATGCTGTTTTGTAGCAGCTAAAATCTCCATTCTCTTACACTCAGAAAAAAAAAATCAATGGCCAGGCGCAGCGGCTCACGCCTGTAATCCCAGCATTTTGGGAGGCCAAGGTGGGCAGATCACGAGGTTAGGAGATCGAGACCATCCTGGCCAACATGGTGAAACCCCGTCTCTAATAAAAATACAAAAATTAGCTGGGTGTGGTGGCAAGCACCTGTAATCCCAGCTACTTGGGAGGCTGAAGCAGGAGAATCACTTGAACCTGGGAGTTGGAGGTTGCAGTGAGCCGAGATCATGCCACTACACTACAGCCTAGCAACAGAGCAAGACTCTGTATTTAAAAAAATAATAATAAACTTCCTTTCCCTAAGAACACTCTCATTTGCACTGAAGAAACTGCTCTAGAATGAACTGAGGGGTAAGGGCCAGTCTGGTGAGACTAAGTCTGATCAGCTACTTAAGCCCCTAGACCAGCTTCCAATCCTCCAGACTGGAAAAAACGTACTCCTAAGTACCCTATTTTGATTGCAGTTGACGTCGGTTGGGGATAAAAACAGCAGTGACATGACTTTGTGTGCCTGTTATAGACTGAATTATGCACCCCCCTCCAAATTTGTTGAAGTCCCAGTATGACTAGGGCCTTTAAAGAGGCACTTAAGGTTAAATCAGGTAATCAGAGGCTGGGCGCGGTGGCTCATGACTGTAATCTCAGTACTTTGGGAGGCTGAGGCAGGTGGATCACAAGGTAAGGAGTTCAAGACCAGCCTGGCCAACATAGTAAAACCCTGTCTCTACTAAAAATACAAATAAATTAGTTGGATGTGGTGGCAGGCGCCTATAATCCCAGCTACTTGGGAGGCTGAGGCAAGGAGAATCCCTTGAACCCAGGAGGCTGAGGTTGCAGTAAGCCAAGATTGTGCCACTCTACTCCAGCTCAGGTGACAGTGCAAGACTCCATCTCAAAAAAAAAAAATCCGGTAATAAGGGTGGGGCCCTAATCCAGTATGGCTGGTGTCCTTCTAAGAAGAGAGACACCAGAGAGGTGCATGCTCAGAAAAGGCTATGGGAGGACACAGCAAGAAGGCAGCTATCTGCAAGCTAAGGAGAGGCCTCAGGAAAGATCAAATGGTCTTGATCCTGGACTTATGGGCTCCAGAACTGTAAAAAAAGAAATTTCTGTTGTATTCAGCCACCCAGTCTGTGGTAGTTTTGTTATGGCCGCCCTAGCAGCCTAATATAGTGCCCTCAGGAAGGCCCAGGAGCTTAATCAGTCTCTCTGACAAGATGCACCCCAGGAACTGAGAGCAAAAGCCCCACTAGGACCCAGACTCAGCAGCCACTCTGCCATACGCAGACCTTCAAGTCATCCTGGTCACTACTGTTCAGGTGTCCCTGTGTACTCCCCAATCCTATCCCACTATCTCATCACCTAGAGACCACAACTCTAGGCTTTCACCCAGACCTGCCATGCCCCTAGATGTCCTCCCTATAGACTCATCCACTCTCGTCCCCTCCCTTTCCCCACTGCACCCACGCTGCCTCCTACATGGTTTGCTCCTTCATCTCCTTCTATGGGTTTTCACCTATTGTTGAGTAGTTTCAGTGTGTGTGTTCTGTGCATCTCACTTCCCCCACTACACTTTAAATTCCCTTTTTTCTTTCTTTTTTTTTTTTTCTTTTTAAAGATGGGGTTTCACCATGATGGCCAGGCTGGTCTTGAACTGACCTCAGGTGATCCACCCACCTCAGCCTCCCAAAGTGCTAGGATTACAGGCATGAGCCACTGCGTCCGGCTACACTTTAAATCCTCAAAGATTATTCTAGCATTCAAGGCCCTTCACAAGCTAGGTTCAATCTACCTCTTCATCTTTTTCTCCCACCTGGGCCGAGCTACTTGTGTGTTGGTTAATATTGAGTATCAACTTGATTAAATTAAATGATGCAAAGTTATTATTTCTGGGTGTTTCCAGAAAAGATGAACATTTGAGTCAGTAGACTGGGAGAGAAAGACCCACCTGCAGGAAGACCCACCCACAATGTGGATGGGCACCATCCAATCGGCTGCTAGGGCGGCTAGAAAAGGCAGGCAGAAAAAGGTGGAAGCAGCTGACTTGCTGAGTCTTCCAGCCCTTATCTTTCTCCCGTGCTGGATGCTTCCTGTCCACCACGCTTCAGCTTTTGGACTCTTGGACTTACACCAGTAGTTTGCCAGGGGCTCTCGGGCCTTAGGACACAGAGAGAAGGCTGCACCGTCGGCTTCCCTACTTTTGAGGATTTGGGACTCGGACTAAGCCACTACTGGCTTCCTTGCTCCTCAGCCTGCAGAGGGCCTATCATGGGACTTCACCCTGTGATCATGTGAGTCAATTCTCCTTAGTAAACCCCCTTTCATATATACATGTATCCTATTAGTTCTGTCTCTCTAGACCCTGATACAACTTGTCACTCCTTGAACATAACAATGCTGTTCTCTAAGCTACCCAAAACTCTCCCAGTCTTAAGGCCACCTGAAATGCCACCTCCTCCAGAGAGCTTTCCTTGACTACCTCAGCTAAATATATAATGAAATGATGGCTTCTATCTCTGTGCAGGTATTCTGCAGTGCCTAATCCAGTGCTCTGCAACATGGGGCACTCACTATGCAGCACTGACAGCAAAAGGGGAAGACATCTACGGCCTGTGAAGGTTCAAAACAGTAATGCAATTCTGATGCTAACTACAGGGAGTTAGTGCATACCCCACGGGTTTAAGGCCATAGTCCCTAGCAATACTGCCCTCACTTCAGATGTCAGTTGCAAGCTCAAGGATCCCTAAACCACCTGCACTTCTGACCAGCTGGCTATAAATTCAAGAGTTCCCACAAGCCCCACCCCCCACCGCTAGGCCCCGAGGTTGGAGAATTTGCTAGAATGGCTCACAGAATTCAGGAAAACTCTATACTATGATTAAATTTCTATTACAAAAGATGCAAATCAGAACCAGCCAAAGGAAAACAAATATATGGTGTGGTCCAGGAGTGTCCCACACACAGACGTGTGCCCTCTGCTCAGAGAAACAGGACACCCCTGCACATTCCTCAGCACATTCATGTGGTCACTAGCCAGGAAGCTGACCAATACCTCAGTGTCAGAAGTTTTTATGAGGGTTTTACCATAGGCATAGTTGATTAAAATCATGGGCATGTGGCTGAACTCAGTCTCTAGCCCCTCTCCCCTCCCTGGGGATCAAGCTGATATCATCCAGCTTAGAGTCCCAGCCCTGTAACTATATGGTTGGTCATTCTGGCATGGTCAGCCTCCATCCTCAGTCAAATCTTCCCATAAACTTGGGTGCAGTCTGAGATCAAATTTCAATATAAAATAAGACGTGGCCTAAGGTCAAATCTCAGGTGCAGTTTCAGGGACCCTCCACAAAAACCAAAGATACTCCTATCACTTGGGAAATTCCAAGGATTAAGAGTCCCCTTCGGAACTGAAGACAAAGGCCAAATTCTTTACTATACAATGAAGTAGGAGAAGATTTATACTAAAAATCTTACTAATTTTGGAAGCTGGAAATAACCTGTGTCCCAGGAGACAGGAAGTAGACCATGTGCCCTCATGAAGGTGGTCTCAGGACCTGCTCTGCTCCCAACTTGGTTCACTTTCCCAAGCCTTACCAAAGGGGCACGCAATCAACCATTCAGCACATAAAAAATGAATTGGATACCAGGTTCCCATCTGCCCCGTCACCTGTTTCTCACAGCACCCAGAGTATCATATAAGACCCCTAACACAGACCCTGCAGGTTTGGCAAGGCAGTTAAGAGATCTACTACATCCGGCCAGGCACCAGCACTTTGGGAGCCAAGGCAGGTGGATCACTTGAAGTCAGGAGTTTGAGACCAGCCTGGTCAACGTGGTGAAACCCTATCTTTACTAAAAATACAAAAATTAGCCAGGCGTGGTGGCACATGCCTATAACCTCAGCTACTTGGGAGGCTGAGGCAGGAGAATCGCTTGAACTCGGAAGGCAGATGTTGCAGTGAGCTGAGATCACACAACTGCACTGTAGCCTGGGCAACAGAATGAGACTCCATCTCAGGAAAAAAGAAAAAGAAAAAGAAAAGAGAGAGATAGAGATCTACTACATCCTTCCCCCAGCTAGCTAAGCGAACCCTTTGCCAACAATGAAGAGGTAAGACGGAGGAAATCTAAACAACTACCTTCCACCTCTAGCATCCAAGGTGGGAAAAAAGTAATAAGACAAAAGTCTTTAGGAGCTTTTAATGCTTAGAGTGAAAAAAAACACAGGCTAGGTTTTTGAGTCATTGATCCATCTCTGACAAGGTGAGAATTTTCCCCACACCCTGGCCACAGGTAGAAGCTCAGACTCTCCCCTAGCAAGGTATCCAGAATGGAGAGGGGCTACCATTGTAGTGCAGTGCAGTGAATCCCCAACCCAGAGGCAAGAAAGAAGAGTATTGTAATAAGCACCCACAAGCTAGGCCCATGCAAGGCACCTTCAAGTGTTATCTCAATTAATCCTCACACCAACCCCAAAAGGTAGGCATCCCCATTTTACAGATGAGGAGCCTGAGGCATGGAGAGGTTTCTCAATTTGTCCATCAAAAAGTTCACAAGTCTCAAAGCTGGGATGAAAATCCAGGTCTTCTGACTTTCACTCTGCCACACCGGATTTTTCCTCTGATCCAGCTGCAGCCTCCCATAAGAAGTTCACTCTTAATTTCATGTCTCATGCTTTGTCTTGGTCCCTGTGAGGAAAGGGGTCAACCGAAGCCAGCTGTTCTATAAGGATGGGTAGGTATCCTGGCAAGATATTTCCTCTGAAATAGTAAATGTGACCTTAAAAATTACTGTCTAGGGCACTCTCAGCTGAATAGTCTCCCAAGGAAACAATGAGGTAGAGCAGTCTGCAAGTGCAAACATACACCTTCTGTAGATTCTCTACAAAGTGGGGTCCCATGAAAGAGACAATGTTCAAAGGTAAAGAAAGCAGGAATCAGCTGGGCGCAGTGGCTCACGCCTGTAATCCCAGCACTTTGGGAGGCCAAGGCGGGTGGATCACAAGGTTAGAAGTTCAAGACCAGCCTGGCGAAGATGGTGAAACCCCATCTCTACTAAAAATACAAAAATTAGCAGGGCATGGTGGTGGGCACCTGTAATCCCAACTACTCGGGAGGCTGAAGCAGGAGAATCGCTTGAACCCGGGAGGCAGAGGTTGCAGTGAGCCAAGATCGAGCCACTGCACTCCAGCCTGGGTGACAGAGCAAAACTCTGTCAAAAAAAGAAAGCAGGAATCAGGAGGGCAAATCGGAGTAGTATCAAAACTGCCACGGCAGGTTGGAAGACAGTTCAACATATCAAAGAATACGTTTCCCAGCGACCAGGGAGCACAGGAGGACCTTTTGCTCCAGTCCAGGAGATGTGTTGTCATCTGTTTGCCCAAGAATGACTTCGAGGTCTTGAATGTGTCCCATGCCAGGCCCCAGGGGCACTCATTTCGACAGCAGTGGCAGCAGCCCCAACTCATTCAGTCTTTCCTTGGCCACTGCCTCCCAGCCCTTGTTGGCCTGTGGGTTACGGGGAGAGGGATGCAGGAGCCCTTCCACCTGGACCTCTGGCGTCAGGCCTGCCAGAGCCCGTCGTGCCCGCTGCTCTGCGAGTCGCCCAACTCCCACCACCAGCCGCACCCCCAGCAGCTGCACCTGCCGGCAGAGGGCTGCATCACAGATCCCAAGAAGCTGTTCTCGCTGCTTGGCAGGCAGCTCAGCAGGGGTGAGATTGCGCCCACTGGGAGCCAGGAAAAGCAGAGGGCATAGATTGTGGACAAAGCAGTGATGGAAGAAGATGTCAGGCTGTCCACAGAGGTTCTGGAAAAAGCTCCAGAATCGGGCACCACTCACTTCTGACTGTGGGCACTCCAGTCCCAGCACTGGTCGCTTAGGGTGCTCTTGGGGAGGGGTCAGCACAGTCCCCGCAATGCCCAACCAGTCCCGGACCATGCTCACTTCCCCAAAGGGCACCTGTGAGGAAGGAAAGACACATGAAGGGCTTCAAACTGGAGACCTGATGCCTGGGCTCTGGACCAACTGACTTCTTTATACCTTCCATGAGGATCCAGCCTGCACCTCCAACCCCCACCTTCACCCAAAGGCCTGAGACAAGGATTCTTGACCCTATGGTTTGAGCCTGTTTTTCCATCTTTTTCCAGTTTTTCTTTGTGGACTATGGTCCAGAAGAATCTGTTTGCATCTACCCCAACTAGCCTTTGGAATCAAGTACAGGGAGTACTTTCAGATAGCTAGCCCTAGGTTTGATGGTTAGTACTGGGGACAGACAGATGGTCTGAGACAAAAAGGCAGCCAGGGTTAAAGGAGGCACAAGGACAGGCTGACCACTGCTCTCTGGGTGCCCTCCCAGCCCCAAGCCTCAGGCCGTCATTTCCATCGATCATCATCGATCACCTTTCATCACCCAGCTGGAGTCAATAAAAGCGATTGAGCCTCCTGCCCTGAAGCCTCTTCCCCTCCCCCACCTGCCAAGCACCCCCACTGAGGGGCAGTCACTCATCCTGAGCTCTGAAAGGAAAGCAGGCAGGCACTGAAGCCTGGCTCCATTTTGAACCTCACCTTAGCTAAGAAACAGAACCCAGGTTCCCAGAATGCCCTGCGTCTCTTACATACCCACCCCTGTCAACCAGTCTCTTCTGAGGACCCCGCAGTCCTAGTCCCTCTTCTGACCCCAACCACACTTCAGGGGCAGGGGAGATCCGATAAAGTAGGGATGGGCTGGCAGAAGGAAGGGCTCTCAGAGGCAATTAGTGGATAGCTTATAGGGAAAACAAAACTACCATTAATGTGCTTGGTTAATTATAGGCAGAGACACTGGGAGAGGGCCTGAGACCACAGGAGCCAGTATGTGTGTTGAGAAAGAATGGGGCGGGGGGACCAATACGTGTCTACACCCATGCACATGCTCCTTCTCCACAGCATACCCAGCCAAGCAGCCACCTAGAGCCTCCCACTCCACCCACTGGGGAAGCCAAACCCTTTACCCCAGTCTGGGCCATGCCAAAAGGTCCAGGGTTCATGCCTAGGAAGAGCACTTCCTTGGGGCCCCGGCAGTAGCGAGTCACATAGTTGCGATGCGGCTCCCATGCATACTCCACAGGATTGTAGATGATGCCCACAGGCTCCGAAAACTGCAGTTGACTCAGTTCAGCATTGAGCCGAAGCTCCTCCTCCAGGAAGCTCTCAGCCAAGCTTCCAGGGCTGGGCTGGGGCTCCATCAGGGCACCTATAGGCTCATGGGTGGACCCCAGCAGGAAAGCGTGGGGCATATGGCCATGCCACTGTCACCTGGGAAAAGAGATGGACAGAGGCCTCATCATCCCTCAGCCACAGAGTGGGAGGAGGGATCCATGCTGGCCAGGGCCCCCACTACCATTTCCTAGGCTCAGAAAGGACCCTAAGAGACCACGTCAGTCATCTACCAACCACCAAGTAGGACTAAGCACACCTCAATTCTTGGTAATGAAGGGCCCTTTCCCTCCCCACTTCCAATATACTTCCTCTTCATATGGCACCTGGTGAGGATAAGCCACAGCCACCAAACATCTCCCACGCCAAACCAAGTCTACTTTCCATCAGGCATAGGTCTGAGTCACTAGTTCCTGGACTGTGCCAAGTACATAGTAGGTTTCCTTTTCTTTTTTTTTTAGATGGAGTTTCGCTCTTGTTGCCCAGACTGGAGTGCCGTGGTGCCATCTCAGCTCACCACAATCTCCACTTCCCAGGTTCAAACGATTCTCCTGCCTCAGCCTCCTGAGTAGCTGGGATTGCAGGCATGTGCCACCACGCTAGTTTTGTATTTTTTAATAGAGATGGGGTTTCTCCATGTTGGTCAGGCTAGTCTCAAACTCCCAACCTCAAGTGATCCGCCCTCCTTGGCCTCCCAAAGTGCTGGGATTACAGGCATGAGCCACCGTGCCCAGCCACTGTAGGTTTTCAGTAAACATTTACTGGTGGCATCCTTTCAGCACTTTTAATGTCTCCTAAAAAAGAAAAGCCCAGCCAGAATGGACTGTGTCCTGGAAAGCACGGTGCTGAAGAATGAAATGTAAGTGCACAGTCACAGCCCAGAGACCTGGGAAGGCTAATTACAATAGCTTCCAGGTGGTGAGCGACTACTCTGCGCCAGGTACACCTCATTGATCCTCACAACAACCCCATGAGGTGGGTATTACTGCTCCCATGTTATAAGTGAGGACACTGAGGCTTAGCAAGATTAAGCAACTTGTCCAAGGTCTTGCAGTTAGTAAATAATAAAGCTGGGATTTGATTGAACCATCTCTCTGGCTCAAGGCTATGCTTTAACCACCCACACCATCTTCCCTTAAATGGTTTGATCAGTCACCCTGCTAATTCCACAACCCCCTAACCCCAGCCTAGCTTCTTTTCCACACTCAGGAATAGTGAGGAGGATGATTACAGACTCTTAATAGAATCTTACAAGCTACACACATGGCCAGAGCCTCAGGTTTCCTCTTTCAAATACAAAGAATAATAATAGCCACTTAATAATGTTGACATAAGGATGGAATGAGATGTTTAGGTGAAGGGAGAAAAGGAAGAAATGGGAGAGGAAGAAGAAAGGCAAGAGAGAAGGGAGGTGGGAGAAAGGAGAGGGGAGGGAATGGTTGGGGAGGGAGAGGAACATGACAGCAAGCTTTGTAAACTTCAAAGGCCATCCCTTCACTCCACTCCCATTCGAACCCAGTGTTCCAACCTGACCATTCTACTCACATTTTCAAAATGCCTTTCCTACCTCAACTCCCAAAACTTTGCACATACCGTTTCTACAATCCAACCAAATACACTCCTCAAGTCAACTAGGACATCATCCAACAGTCATCTAGTCAACCAGGACTGTGATCCCCCACCTGTCCCCACATCCAAATCACTCCCATCTTTCAAAATGCAGCTCAAACTATCCCTTTGATAAAGTCTTCCCTCCTCAGAACACTACAGCATTTGCCATAGTGTCCCAAGCCCACACCCAACACATGTAGGTCTGGTGTGATGCCTGGGAATCTGTATTTTAAACAAGCTTCCCAGGGTGATTGTGATGGTTGGTGAAGGCTGAGAACCACTGTGTGTCACCATAGTTAGCGTCGTCTTGATGAATTCATTTCGCCTCCCCAGCTAAACTTGGGCAGATCAAGAGCCAGGCTCTGATCAATCTCCCTCCATAAGCCCAAGGTCTTGGCCCTTATTAGGTAGGTACACAACAAACACCTGCTCAGCAATGTCCATTTCTTTTTCACTTTTGTTTAAAAGTACCTTCTGGGCCAGGCACAGTGGCTCATGCCTATAATCCCAGCACTTTGGGAGGCCGAGGCAGAAGAACTGCTTGAGGCCAGGAGTTCAAGACCAGCCTGGCTGACATAGTGAGACCCCATCTCTAAAATATAAAGATAAAAAAACCACCTTTTACCAAAAGGTGGTAAAAGAGCCACTTCTGATGGATCCCTCTACACTTCTATTTCCTGAGTTCACTAAAAGCTCAGCTGCCTACTTTGCACTCTGCTTGTTTTCCAGGCTCTGGTGTGGCCATCACATCTGGGTCTCCCATGTGACTAGTACCACTGTCATTCCTTCCTCTCAACTTCCTGCCTGGGTCAGGAGTGACCTCTTCCCCCAGATGAGAACTGAAGGTTGACACAACAGCTTGATCAACCTATTTTTCTCACCCTAGCCTCGGGGAAGTGGGAGAGAAAAAAATCAGAGGCCAAACTTAGGAAGTCCTTCCCTAACTGATCTCAGTAGTCTTAACTGATCTGTCCAGGTGGCTACCCAGGACAAACTGGGCTCACACAAAAGCTGAGAAAGGAGCTGTGGAGAACACCAGTGTTTCAGGGGACCTTGCTTTGCATCTCCCATGCAGCACCAACATTGGCAGATTGGCTGTTCCAACTCTAGAATCTCAAGAGAAGTCTTGAGCCTACCTTTGGCATTTACAGACCTGTGTTGGAGACAGCAAGGCCAGGGGTACACAAAAGAGTGACAAAACCTTATTTTCATTGTCCCATAATTTCAAAGTCTGATCTCATAGCAAGAGCCACAGGCTAGAAGTCAACTGACTTGAATTCCACTCTTATTTCATCTCTAAGAAGATTCTCTTGGGCAACTCATTTAACTCTCTCCTCTATGAAAATCACATATTCCATCCAACCTACCACCAGCTGTTAACTCATTTATTTTTTTCAATACTTATGAATCTCTTACATGACAGGCACTGCAGCAGTCTCTTGGTGAGGAAGAAATCCAAAATGACTAAAATGTAGACCAGGCTTTCGTAAGCTCATAAACTGCTGTGAGAGGGCAGATAAACTAACTATAATACAGTGTGATGTGAGCTTTAATACAACACTAGGAGAACCCAAAGGAGGAACATATCAGTTCTACCCAAAGTCGCCCCAAGAGCCAGAGGCTTAAGAAATGTAGATATTGCCGGGCGCAGTGGCTCACGCCTGTAATCCCAGCACTTTGGGAGGCCGAGGCGGGCGGATCACTTGAGGTCAGGAGTTCAAGACCAGCCTGGCCAACTTGGTGAAACCCTGTCTCTACTAAAAATACAAAAATTTTCCGGGCCTGGTGGCGCGCGCCTGTAATCCCAGCTACTCGGGAGGCTGAGACAAGAGAATCGCTGAACTCGGGGGGTGGGGAAACCCGGGAACCGAGATCGCACCATTGCAATCCAGCCCGGGCGACAGAACGAGACTCCATCTCAAAAATAAATAAATAATAATAATAATAAAGCATAAACTCAAAAAGACCATTTCATCTGGTTCCGAAGGGGCCGACGACTACTAAGGCACCATACAAAATCTCCACCGGCGCCCGCTGTCACCAGCCAACTGGAAAGCCTCGATCCTGCAGACCTCCCACGCAGTTTCATAGGCTGGGCTCTCCCTGCACTGAGTCTAACCCCACACGGAGAGAAGGACCCCAAAACCCAGACATTCTGACTACTCTCTCGGCTCAGTCTCGACCACCCTGGGAGCCCAGAACCTGCCCCCACAAACCCAGGTTCCCAGCCTCCTACTTCCTCACCTGGTCGAGCTCCCCATCCTGTTTCCGGTTCCTTTCCCCCTAACCCAACCCCGGCGCTAAGGACAGTGGGAGTTGTAGTCTACATTGTTTAGGGAAGGAGATTGGCGTACCCGCAGCCACTTCCGCCGGAAATGCTCAAATCCCGGAAGGCGCCCTAAGTTAGCCCTAAATATCGCTGGGAATTGTAGTTTATTCTTTCCATCAGAGTTAAATCAAGAAGTCTTGAGAAGTGAGAGGCCAGAGTCTATAAGGACCTGGAAAATCCTGGGGTCTATTCCTAAAGGGCATCGCCCTTCCAAAAGTTCATTCATATTTTTCCCAAAGAGATTGCAAATCAGGAAGTTTCAACCTTCCCCAATCCCTCACCCACCTGAGTGTGTTAACAATAGCTAAAGACCATTTGGAGGCCCCCTGCTGCCCTGGTTATAAGAGACCTCTCCTTTGCAGCCCGCCATTACTGTATATAGAACATCCACGAAGGCATTTCTGCTAGCTCCTAACAACTCTTTAGCAAGGAGCATCCCCCATTACTGTCCAAGCCCATCTCCAGAGCGTCACTGTTTTGACTTCTTCCTCTGCCTTGCTATCTGCCCAGCCCTATAACCTCAGTATTAGAGTTTTCCCGAGAAACAGAACAGGATATATATCTATCAACATGAGGAGATTTATTGCAAAAATTGGCTCACAGGATTGCGGAGGCCTAGAAGTCTCACAGTCTCCTGCTCTGCTGTCTATAAACTGGAGAACCAGGAAGACAAGTGGTATAATTCAGGCAAGTCCAAAGCAGGGGAGGGGGCTCACTGCTAAGTCCCAGAGCCTGAAGGACCAAGAACCAGGAACTCCAATAATGTCCAAAGGCAGGTATGTCTCAGCTCACAAAGAAAGAGAATTTGCCTTCCTCCACTCTTTTGTTCTATTGGGACCCCAAGGGGTTGGATGGTGCACACCCACATTGATGAGGGTGATCTTCTTAACTCAGTCTACCAATTCAAATGTGAATCTCTTCCAGAAACACTCTCACAGACATATCCAGAAATAATGTTTTACCAACTATCTGGGTGTCCCTTAGCCCACTCAAATAGACACATGAAGTTAGCCACCACTCATCCTTCCAAATCTTCTTCCTCAAATAGTTTGTCCAGGAACCCTTCCCTGATCAATCCTAATCCCATGGTTGCACCTAACAGTCCATTTCCCCCAACTCCCAGATCCCAATATCTATGTCCAAAGCTGTCCTATTCCTAGTTTTGTTCTTGTCTATCTGGATCTGGTTCTGTGTTCTGACTCTAAAACTTTCATTAGACTGGGAACCCCCCAAGGCTAGTTATCTTCTATATTCCTCCCACCCCACCTGAGCACAGCCAAAGCTCTAATCACAGAAGCAAGGTCTCCCTGTCAGTGGTAGAGAAGGAGACCTGTAAACCCCAGAACAGGAAGAAGTGAGAGAACAAGGATGCAACCCCCTTCCCAGGAGTTCTCTGATCTCCTATCAACAAAAACTTAATGGGTGCAGTAGGAGCTTCAGGGAGCTGTGAGCAGTGACCTTCTGACATCAAGAGTGAGAAACTACCCTGACCCTTGCAAGACTTTGGAAATGGAATTAATCATCTACCTCATGAAGCCCATAATTTCCTGAGCTTTAATTTTTACCAGATCCTCTCCCTCTCTGTGTCTCTCTCTGCCTAATTTGCCCCTCTCTGCTTATGTAAATTTATCTCTATCTCTAGTCTCTTGTGTAGCTTTCTCTCTGTATCTGCGAGTCTCTGTCTCCCTCTGTGTACATCTCCCTGTTTCTGCTTCTTGCCCTAGAATGACTGGAATAAGAGGATCTGGGCTTCTAGAACAAGTTCCCCCATCTCTGTGTATTATGCGTTTCTGTGTTTCTGATCAAAAATAAGGTGGGGTGAACTCATTGTGGTTTCATCTCAGTGCTTAAAAATTCTAGGATCTCCACCATCCCTTGGACAACCCTCCTGCCCACCTCCAACCCCTCTG
Organism: Aotus nancymaae; assembly: GCF_030222135.1. Lineage (NCBI taxonomy): Eukaryota > Metazoa > Chordata > Mammalia > Primates > Aotidae > Aotus > Aotus nancymaae. Next base: position 37,970,412 of record NW_026988428.1, read on the forward strand.
TCACTTGCCTGCCCAGCACTTCTAGTTCTAGTTTTCCATTTTGGCAGCCCCTCCACATTCAAAGTTGGCTTCTGGAAGAACAGTAATGAGTGAAATGAGTAACAGGCAAGCAGAGATCCCCCAGGACCTCCACCTCCCTACCCCTGATTTCATCTTCCTAGAAGATGAAATTATTTCATTCTTAATTAAATAACTGTTTCTGTCCCTATAAGCCCATCCATCCTAGGGAACCCAGAGATAGAAAGTCCAGATATAAGGAGAAACTGAGGCTTAGGCAGCCACAGTGAGTCCCTACAGCTGATGCCAGAGGGGCGTAGGGCCTTCTCTGTCTGTAGTCCGTGCTATTCCTCCCCACCCAGAGAGTCACTCCCAGGAAAGATGGAGGTGAGGAGCTCTCCAGAATCAGGGGTGCTTAGAAACAGAGACTCTGAGTCTTTCAAGAGATAGAGCCCAAGAGATGGAACATGGGCTTGGGTGCAGCCCTCCCACCCAGTCTCATCCACCTCTTAGTCTTCTTGTCTTCTGGGAAGTCGTCGAGAGGCTGCTGACTGTGATTTATGGGTAGAGCCTTGTAGGGCAGGAACAGAAGTTGACCCAGGTTATGGCCTGGGTAAGAACCTAGAGAATTGAGTCACCTGGCCTGGGGCAGGGGCCCCGGCTACCCACCAGCCAGCTCCTCTGCCCTGAGCCCAGGTGGGAAGGGGTTAACCTGCTCACTTGTTTTCCTTTGGTTTCCTTGGGATGCTGGAGCTGTGTTGGGCCATGAGCGCCATCTATCGGCCTCTTCAGGTCCTAGCTCTGACTCTCAGCTCACTTGGGCTTCTAGGCAGATCTTTCAGCCTTCCCCTTGCCTCCACACTTGTCACAGGGAAGGGCTGTCTAGCTGCAGGGCCTCCCACTGCAGAAAACAAAGGTCGGGAATTGGAGAGGGTGAGGGCCATGTTTCCCCTCTTCTAGATACCAAATGTCATGCTGCTCAGCTCCCACTCACTGCCTCTGGCCTGGGGAGCCCCAAAGGGGTTTCTGGTGTTTAACTTTCAGTGTAGCCACCTTCCCCACTTCCACTGTACTGGGCCCTGTCTCGGTTAGCCCAACAAACATGAAAAGAGCACAGGAGAGTAAAGGCAGCAGAGCAGAGGCCTCAGGACTGTGAGCTCTGGAATTAGACTGCTGGATTTGAATCCAAGCTCAGCCACTTACTAGTGGTGACCTTAGGCATGCTATTTAATTTCTCTGTGCCTCAGTTATCTCAGCTGTAAAATGGGATCATCATTGTAATCTGTATCTTCTTTTTTTTTTTTTTTATAGAGACAAGATTTTGCCATGTTGGCCAGGCTGATCTCGAACTCCTGACCTCAGGTGATCGACCCATCTCAACCCCCAAAAGTGCTATGATTACAGGCGTGAGCCGCCGCACCCGGCCTGTAATCTGTATTTTCTTTTGTGATAATTAAGTGACTTAATTACTTAAGGTGCTTAATACAGACTTTGGGCTCCACAAAAGGTAGTTGTTGCTGTTGAGGTTTTGGCCATGGCCAGGGTCTCAGGCAGATGCTAGTCTGAGTACTCAAGATCCAGGCCATGAAGCCACATCAGACACACAGGCATGGGGGACAAGACTGGGGAGCTCACCCTGTAGATTTCCACAAAGACAGTGACCTGCATGCAAGGTTAGGTTTGGGGATTGGAAGTTCAGGATTGCAAGGAAAGTAATTCTTCAGGTCTCCAAGGTCAGCAGGAGATGGAATAAGGAGGTCACTGAAAGAGCCTGAAGTAAAGATGTAGGAAGGAAATGCATTAAGGAAGAAGCATTAACAGGCCCTTTAAAGTGCCCTGATTTGGGGAAGGGGAATGGGCTCCTTGATGTGTGAGTTAAGCAAGAGCATCTGCATCCCAAGGACAAGTCCTTGGCACAGGCACAAAAGTCTCAAGACAATCAGATTCCCCAAGCCTCCCCATCCCATCTGTGGGGACTTAACACTCCACCTCTTTTCCTCAGCCTGGCAAGGAAGGGGACTCACGAGTAAAGAAAGCTATCTGCGATCTCACTCTGGAGTGCAGTGGCGTGATCATGGCTCACTGCACTCTCGACCTCCCCAGGCTCAAGCAATCCTCCCCACTCAGCCTCTCCAGTAGCTGGGACTACAGGTGCGCACCACCACACCCAGCTAGTTTTTAAAGTTTTTTGTAGAGACAAGATCTCACTGTGTTGTTCAGGCTGGTCTGGAACTGCTGGGCTCAAGTGATCGTCCCACCTCGGCCTCCCAAAATGTTGGGATGACAGATGTGAGCCACTGCATCTGTCTGATTGGTTTCTCAACAGGTTCAGCCATCTCTCTGTCTCTGTATCTTCTGTATCTCTGCCTTTATCTACCTTACAGGGAAATGAGATTATTCTCCAAGGGGTGAGAATAAGGTGACAAAGTGACACCCTCTCAGTTAAGACAGAAATGCAGAGCCATTGGGGTCCCTGGCTCAGCCTCGCCACCCTGCCACCCACACCTTGGCCCCAAGGCAGCACAACCTAGCCTTATGGATTATGCCCACTTAACTGGAAGCAGATGACAGCATCTAGGTCTCCTCAACTCTGGTGTCCTCCATCTCCTGGGGCCTGGACACCTGGGTCCCCAAGAGAAGAGCAGGAGTAGGCTGGATGGGCTGATTTGCATCACTTACTTGGGAAGCAATTATCGGAGGAGCTGTCAGCTCAGTGCAGCTCTCTCCTCGCTAATCGGATTTCACCAGAGCCCGGGGCTGGGGGGGGCTGAGTAATTTGGCTTGATGCAGTGGTGGGAGATGTCGGGGCCAGGAGGCCGGACAATCTGTCTGAGTGGTGTTAGAGTTGTCCAGAGCAATTATCCTGAGGGACCACACAGACATCAGACAGACAGACAGCCAAGGGAACAGGTCAGATCCCTAAGTCCTTTAGCAGGAAGGATGGAAGTGAAACTTGGAGAACCGGAGGAGCATCTCTCACAAGTTGAGTCAAATTAAGCAACTGGAAAGAGGAGTCTGGGAGTGGCCATGGAGCCAAGTGGGAGGAGGACCCAAGAATCCCAGCTTCCAGGCTACTCAACACCTAGCCCCAGCCCTGCCTTGCCCTGCATTCCCAGGGAACCAGTCACAGAGCAGGAACTTCAACCTAGGGTGATTCTTCTGAGCCCTGCTCCTCCCACTGCAATGCTCCCAAAAGACACTTTCCTTGCCCCTGGCTCTGGCTCTGTCGCTTGCCTTCTCTTGCCCCTGCAGCCCTCTTGAACCTCTCCTTTCCTTCCCACCCATACTGCCCCTCTCATCTCTCTGCTGACCCCTCTCCCTGTCTCTGTCCTCCACTCTACACCTTTCAGAATAGTGATTAGGGTAATAACAACAATAACTAACCGTCCACACCAGAAACCACCCTGAGTGCTTTATGTGGAGTATTTCCTTTCATCCTCACTTTGAGAGACATACCTTTTTTTTTTTTTTTTTTTTGAGTTGGAGTTTTGCTCTGTTGCCCAGGCTGGGGTGTGGTGGTGCAATCTCGGCTCACTGCAACCTCTGCCTCCTGGGTTCAAGCAATTCTCCGGCCTCAGCCTCCTGAGTAGCTGGGATTACAGGAACCCACCACTGCACCCTGCTAATTTTTGTATTTTTAGAACAGATGGGTTTCACTCTGTTGGCCAGGCTGGTCTTGAAATCCTGATGTCAGGTGATACACCTGCCTTGGCCTCCCAAAGTGCTGGGATTACAGGTGTGAGCTCCCACGCCCAGCCGAACATACTTTTATAGTCCCATTCTAGTGATGAGGACACTGCCACTGACAGCTTCCTGAAGAGACAGACCACACCTGATTTTTACATCCCAAGCTACAAGAATAGCCCCGGCACAGGGTTGGTGTACAATAAACATTGATTGAATCAATGATTGACTGAATGATTGGCCCTTTTTCCTGCTCCCAGCTGGCCTCCAGTCAACTTCCACATCCCTGCCTGGCCTTCCAGCCCTCTCAAGTTCTGCTTACCACCTCACCATTGCAGCCTGACCTCCCTCACATGTCCCCACACACCCCACATTCCAGCACAGCAGAAAGCTTGGCTTATCCTCTCCTGCCTTTGTTCAATGGCCCCTGTTGTCCCTTGGCCTGGAACATTCTTCTCACCCTATCTCTGCCATTGAATATATTCTACCCACTTCCCAAGGCCCAAGTCAAATGCCACCTCCCTTGGAAGCATTTCCTCATTGTCCCTTTGCTTGTACCTCCCTGGCGACTCTGGTCACCAACTATTAAGTGGTTCATTTATTGCTAAAATACCTTATGGCCCTACTAGCCTGTGTGTCCTGGGAGGTCAACACTCAGGCTTCTCTCTTGTGAACACAGGCCTGCTGCCTATTAGGTGCTCAATAATTACCTGTGGAAAATGCAAATATCTGCTCCCTAATTTTGTTTTATCTCATTCAAGGATTTTTTTTTTCCCTTTGGACAGAGTTTCCCTCTTACTGCCCGGGCTGGAGTGCAATGGTGTGATCTTGGCTCACTGCAGCCTCCCTCCCAGATTCAAGCGATTTTCCTATCTCAGCCTCCCAAGTAGCTGGGATTACAGGCTCCTGCCACCACCCCCACCTAATTTAGTATTTTAATAGAGACAGGGTTTCACCATGTTGGTCAGGCTGGTCTCAAACTCCTTGACCTCAGGTGATCCGTCTGCCTAGACCTCCCAAAGTGCTGGGATTACAGGTGTGAGCCACTGCACCTGGCCTTTTTTTGTGTTGTTTTTTTTCCGAGACAGAGTTTTGCTCTTGTTGCCCAGGCTGGAATGCAATGGCACAATCTCAGCTCACTGCAACCTCCCCCTCCCGGATTCAAGCGATTCTCCTGCCTCAGCCTCTGGAGTAACTGGGATTACAGGCACCTACCACCACACCCGGCTACTTTTGTATTTTTAGCAGAGTTTAGGGGTTTCTGTATGTTGTTCAGGCTGGTCTCGAACTCGTGACCTCAGATGATCTACCCGCCTAGGCCTCCCAAAGTGCTGAGATTACAGGCGTAAGCCACTGCATCCAGTCTTTTTTTTTTTTTTTTTTTTTTTGAAACGGAGTTTTGCTCTTGTTACCCAGGCTGGAGTGCAATGGCGCGATCTCGGCTCACCGCAACCTCCGCCTCCTGGGTTCAGGCAATTCTCCTGCCTCAGCCTCCTGAGTAGCTGGGATTACAGGCACGCGCCACCATGCCCAGCTAATTTTTTGTATTTTTAGTAGAGACGGGGTTTCACCATGTTGACCAGGATGGTCTCGATCTCTTGACCTCGTGATCCACCCGCCTCGGCCTCCCAAAGTGCTGGGATTACAGGCGTGAGCCACCGCGCCCGGCCCTTTTTTATTATTATTATAATTTGAGTACATGTGCAGAACGTGCAGGTTTTTTACATAAGTATACACGTGCCATGTTGGTTTGCTGTGCCCATCAACCATCATCTACATTAGGTATTTCTCCTAATGCTATTTCTCCTCTAGCCCCCCACCCCCGACAGGCTTCAATGTGTGATGTTCCCTTCCCTGTGTCCATGTGTTCTCATTGTTCAACTCCAACTTTTTTTTTTTTTTTTGAGACAAAGTCTAACTCTGTTGCCCTGGCTGGAGGGCAGTGGCACAATCTTAGCTCACTGCAACCTTCACCTCCCAAACTCAAGCAATCCTCCCACCTCAACCTCCCAAGTAGCTGGAACTATAGATGTGCACCACCACATTCAGCTAATTTTTACATTTTTTTGTAGAGATGGGGTCTCACTCTATTGCCTGGACTGGTCTTGAATTCCTGAGCTCAAGTGATCCTCCCACCTCAGCTTCCCAAAGTGCTGGGATTACAGGTGTGAGCCACCACACCCCATTCCAGGATGCTCTTATAGTAGTTTGAAAGGAGCACTGAACTTTCAAGGAAATTTGGAGCTGGAGGTCTGGTACTTGCCAGCAAGTACTTACCAGCTTAGGAAGCTGATGACCTCTGTGAACCTTGGGGTAATCATTTTCTATCCTCACCTGGAAGAGAGGATGACAATTCCTACTTCACAGAACACATGACGCATTCTTGTCTTATCTGCTGTATCAGATAAGCTATGGGGATGTCTGTTCTCTCCACCTCTCTACCTTAAGGTTGAGCCTCTGCCTCTTTGACCCCCATTAATTCAGGTATGTAGCCCAGGAGTCCTACCACTCAGCTTCCTCACTGTCACTCAAGCATGTCGATTTTCCCTTTTCCAGGAAGTCCAGGGGACCAGCTCACCTTGGCCCCACCACTCCTTAACAAGTGAGATTTGAGTTCTCCCTCTGAAAATATGAATAATAAAGAAACAAGGCGCTGGGCCCAGAACTGAATGCAAATGGGCCCCAATGCTCAATCCAAGAAAGAGAATGCTTGAGCTGTGGACCCAGAGAAATCCTATGCTCGTTTGCATGTCATTTGCATTATATTTACATGTGATCAATTTCATGTTCAAATGCACAATCCTCCCTCCCCAGTTTTCCTCCCCTAGAGTCCTGTCTGCCTGCCCCCATCATTCCCCACAGCCCCTGACCCTCCTCTCCTAGCCCCTGCTGCAACCCTCCTCATCCTTCTTTCTTCCTGCCAGGGTCCTCAGCCCCCGGCTTCCCACCTCTACAGGCAAGGACCCACTTGCCCAACACCCAGAATGGTGTCCTGGGGTCTCACCCCTTGGTTCAGGAGGGACATCCCTGCCTGCCCCCTCCCACCCTGAGCCGAGCAGGCGCAGCAGACAGCAAGCGCGCCTCTCAGCAAATCCCAGCCCCATTCAGCCTGGTGATTAATGGCGCTGCCCTCCCCATGAACCTGCCTTTAATACTGAGGAAGTTATGAAACCGCTATACATCAGCAGCTCCGGCCCCACTGCCCCCGCCCGCCTCCTCCTCCCCTCTAGCCCCCACCCTCCAGCTCCCTCTTCAAAATCTCATTTGGGCTCCTGCCTCCTGGGCCCACCCCTCCTCTGGCCTCTGCTGGGGAGAGGAGGGTGTCTGTCCCTGCTGCCATCCCTGCTAAGGACCACATCTCATTTTCCCTTCCTCTCTCCCCCCTGCTCCGCCCTCTCTCCCTCTCCCCCCCACGGCTGCATCTCCGGACCCATTTAGAATTGCTGACATTTTATCTGCATTACATACATCACTCCGTCCCCAGCAGCCATCTCTCACGGATTGTAGGGGGTGGGGGGCGAGGGCGGGGTGGTCCTCAGCTTGGGAAGGTGACGGGAAACAGGCTGGAGGTGCGGAGACAGCACTTCCTCCACACCCTTTTTCCCTCAGGTCCCAATCCCCAGCCACCTGAGCGGCTGTGCAGGTGGGAGCCTGGGGTGGGGGGTGGCACGGGTTGTGCCATCCTTGCAAGTCACTACTACCTTGCAACATCAAAAGCATTTTTCTCAGACCACACAAACTAAGGAGGGTCATGTTGCGGATCTTCTGCCATGGGACTCCTCCTCAGGGGGTTATGAAAGGGATTGTTTAACCTCTTAGTGGGCCTGCTCTAATATTTTCCACACCACCCTCCTAGGAAGTCCCTGTGAATATCTAACCACTGTGCTCCATGCTGCAGTCGTGATTGTCTTCTTGCTTTGTCCTTTGAAGGTTGAAGAGCAATATTGTTCCTCAAATGCGTTAAACCCTTTGTTAGGATGTTGAGCAACCATAAATATAGTCACTCTTCTTATGAGCCTGAGGCTCATAAACGTGACAGGAGGAAGAAGGTGGGGTCACCTTAGAGAGGAGGAAATTGAGACCCAAAATCAGGAGAAGGAAAAGAGGGAACCCGTCCAAGACCAGGAGGCAAGGACACAGGGGCCCCACGATCCCAGTGGCCAGTTTGCTCTCCAGAGAGAGAGTGGACAGGCAGAGGGCAGTGACAGCCAGAGAGGTCTGGACCGACAGACAGACAGCAGAGGGGAAAGAAAGGGGGAACCAGGAGGGAGACAGGCAAACAAAGAGACAAACAAACAAAGAGCTAGACAGACAAAGGGACCGTCAGCCAGGGACAGGCAGACAGGCGAGAGAACGCTGACAGAGTCCCGGGCTGCACACATGGGAAGGGCTCTCTCCGTCTGTCTCTGTCACTCAGGGTCTCTGCTGGAATGTGTCTCTCGGGGTCTCTGGGGCACTTTTTGCTCGCTTGGTTTGCGTCTCCCCACTTCCCTGGATATCTCTGTTTTTCTCGGGCTTCTCAACACACTGTCCCTTACCCTCTGGTGTCCCCTGTCTCTGACCCCATCCCAGTGACTCCCTCTGTCTCAGGTCATGCTCTTCACTGTCCCTGTCAGAGAAATTCAGACGCTTCCTGCAGGCTTTGGGAAGCTTCCACATGAACCGAGCAAGTTCTCCAGGGATGAACTGGAGGATCGAGGGCTCCAGCAGGAGAGGCGTGGGGGAAGAATCGCTCTTGGGCCTGGAGAAGGGAAAGAGCTGATGGTGCTGTGTCCCCAAAATCTTGTAGGCTTAGCCAGTAAGGCAAGAGGAGCCCGGGCAGGGAAGGTGAAGGGTGCAGGACCCTCTGTCCTGTGGCTCAGACCCCCACAAAACAGCCTTCAGACGGCAGCACGGGAGGGTGTGATTCACCTGCTGTTTGTATCTCATTTGCATGTTTCTGATTCCCAGTCATCCCCGCAGACCCTATGTCTCCAGTTCCAGGCTCCCAATTCAGTCTGATCCCAAGAGGTGCAGGGGGCAGGGAGCAGATCCTGTGCTGATACCCCTGACTCTCACGCACCTCCTGACAGCACAAGGCATGTCCTCTCCTCTCCTGCCTTAGAGCCAGCTGGGCACGAGTGCTCCACACATGCCCTGTACCGTCCTGTCTCCGGCCCTGTCCGCATGGCCCCCACCGGTCTTCCCCACTCCTCTCAATTTCACTCAATATTAGCCATCTTTTAAAGCCAGATACCAAATCCTCCACTTCCATGAAGACTTCCCTGGTCACACAAACCCCAAGTGATCACAAACCTATACAGCTCTCAAGGCTGAAAGGCACCTGAAGAAGCCCGGTCTGTCTGACCCATCTTCAGGAGATAAGGCTTCACCATCCCCGTTTTATAGGTGAGGCAAGCCAGGATCAGTTACTGTAGGTTTTCCAGAGCAGAATAGCCAGCAAGTAGGGAGGAGATGAGGGTCCAGGGCACACTTCTCCACATCCCCAGCTCCCACCACTCCTCATCATTCATTTAGCAGGGAGCACTGCCCTGTTCTGGACCCATCTCACATGGCTGGTGAGCTGACCATTGGGCATCATTGCTCCCATTCTGGATTGGGATTTCAGCCTCCCGCAAGCTCCCTGGCAGTTCCCTAATTCTCCTCGCCCTTTCTTAGCAACATGTCTTTGCCTATGGTGGTCCCTCTGACAGGAATGCCTTTCTCTCCACCCACTCCTGCAGCTGGCAAACTCCAGCTCATCCCTCAAAACCCGTCTCAACTATCACCTCCTCTGTGAAACCTTTCCTGATATCCTTCCTCAGATCCCAGTACCATATTTATTTTTATTTATTTATTTATTCTGAGACGGAGTATCACTCTGTCACCCAGGCTGGAGTGCAGTGGCACGATCTCGGCTCACTGCAACCTCTGCCTCCCGGGTTCAGGCAATTCCTCTGCCTCAGCAGGCGAATCAGACTACAGGTGTATGCCACCATGCCAAGCTAATTTTTTGTATTTTTAGTAGAGACAGAGTTTTACCATATTGACCAGGCTGGTCTCGAACTCCTGACCTCGTGATCTGCCTGCCTCAGCCTCCCAAAGTGCTGGAATTACAGGCATGAGCCGCTGTGCCCAGCCCCCAGCATCATATTTAAACGTCTGAGGCAGCACTTGTCACGCTGCTGCTGACAGCCCAGCCTCCCTCCCTGGCCACAAGTCCTTCAAGGGCAGGGACCACCATGTGCTGTTCAGCTCTCTCCCCAGGATACACACAAATACAGGCACACATTTAATTGAACCGGATTTTATTACCACCTTCCTTCCCATCCCAGGCCCACAGAACAGAAGCATCAGCCTAGTGGGGAGGCCAGAAAGAAAGACTGAGAAGAAAACGCCTCTGGAGATGATGTGGGAACAGCAGGGAGGGGCGTTACTTAATGCCTCAGATCATCTCTTTCACCCAACTTAATGCTTAGTGAAGGAAGGAAGGAAGGGAGGGAGGGAGGGAGGGAGGGAGAGAGGGAAGTAAAGTAACAGAGGAAATAGAAAATAAAGCTGAAGGGGAAAGGGGGAGAAAGAAGGATGGGAGAACCAAAAAACAAAAAAAAGGAAGAAAGCAGGTGGGTGCAGAGTAGAAAGAAGAGCCAGAGAACGACCTTGTGAGAAGAGGGAGGGGAGGAACCGGGAGGAGCCAGGGAGAGGTGGAGGCCAAACCTTTGACTCTGGAGCACGTCCAGCAGAGATCTGGCCTTGGCCTTAGTATTGTTCCTGCCTCCTCATTCCAATCTGGGAAATGGACACATCTCCCTTCTCCAGCAACAAAGGAGGCTGGGCAAGGAGCACCTGCTGTACTGTGCCCGCCAAGGCCCTTTCACATCCGCCATCTCCTGAAGCTCACCACAGCCCTGGGAAGCAGGAGTTCTTATTCTACCCTGCCCTTCAGATGCAGGGACTGAGACAGAGCAGTCCACCATGCAGCTCCATGAGGTAGGGTCTGACTCCAAAGGCCTGCTCTTCCCTCAACCCCAGGGTCCCCTCAGCTTTGAAGACAGCCAGGAAAGAGACAGATGACATTTCACGTCCCATTTGGAAAGTCAAGGTGCAGAAAATGGAGGGGACCAGACACCCTCACACCCTGCACAGGGTCATCTCCTGCGGCAGGAAGTGCCCCACCTACATGACTCAGTCTTTGCCCAGGAGGTTGATGATAACCCGAGAATCTGAAGCCCTCACAGGGGCTCCAAAAGCCCATTGAAGCAGATGCAGAAAACTGTTCCATCGTGTCATCCTTCCCTCTGCCGGGGTTCGCCAGCCAAGGGAGGGAGTGGTTCAGGGAGTTTCTTGTCCACCCCTTTGAGAGACCCCACGCAGATCTCCTCCCCATCCCAGAAGCCCGAGGAGCCAGCAATATCCGTGGTTCCCTGAGGTTCGGAGACACAAAGCAAACCACTGTACCTCGGCCCCACTACCCACTCCAGGGATGTATAGCTGCAGGTGTGGAGCACAGAGGACTTTTCCCAGAGCCTCACCCCGGATGAATGAACAGGCAACTTTCCTTTGTTCACCTCCCTCAGATACCCAAACCCAGCAGCCCATGGCCTTCTCTGTCAGGAAGTCCTTCCTGAAGTCTAACTTACATCTTTCCTGATGCTGCTGTCTATCCAGCCCTTAGCAGTAACAGGAGAGCAGTCTGAGCGCTAATGCTCAGGGAATGGGGATGAGAACAAGTACTTCCCTTCCAGCATGGGGTAGGGGAGTGGTAATGCAAAGAAAGAAGAGTGGCTCACTCAGCCCCATCTCTTCCTGCCAGTAGCAATAGAAATGGAGCGTAGACCACTGGAAGGACTTCCTAGCCAAGAGAAGGGAGGTACTTCTGGAATAGGATTAGAAAGTGCAAAGGCTGAGCCCTTTCTGGTAGCCTCCCAGCCTGGCAGAGACCCTTCAGTGGCAGCTTCAGGAGGATAACCAGCACTTCCAGAAAAGCTCAGGGTGCTGGGATTGCTGGGAATCCTTGCAGCTCCAGCAAAAAGAAAAACCTGGTCCCGGAGCCCCCTTGTGGCCACATGGAGGCAGGACAGGCAGTTCCGCCTCCCACCACCACACCCGTGGTCAGAGCTGGGGCCCAGGGTTGCTGATGCAGAGGACAGGCAACCCAGGGGCCCACCTTCTGTGAGAGACCCAATAGGCAGCTCCAGCCCCAAGGGCACCTGGTCAGGAGGGAGCAGGGCCCAGAAGGAGCACTGGAAGAGAAGACAGGCTAGCCCCATTCAGTTCCTAACCTGCCACTCTCCAGCTAGTGACCCTGGGCACACCTCCCCGCAGAGCCTTGGTGACCTCATTCACTAAAAGGAAGAAAAGACCAGGCGGGCGCGGTGGCTCATGTCTGTAATCCCAGCACTTTGGGAGGCTGAGGCAGGTGGATCACCAGGTCAGGAGATTGAGACCATCCTGGCTAACTTGGTGAAACTCTGTCTGTACTAAAATTACAAAAAAATTAGCTGGGTGTGATGGCAGGCACCTGTATTCCCAGCTGCTCAGGAGGCTGAGGCAAGAGAATTGCTTGAACCTGGGAGGAGGAGGTTGCCGTGAGCCAAGATCGCACCACTGCACTCCAGCCTGGGAGACAGAGCGAGATTCCATCTCAAAAAAAAAAAAAAAAAAAAGGAAGAAAAACTTCCCTTGACCCACCATTACCTTAAAGGAGTGTGGAGAGAACCAAGTGCAATGATAATGTTCTGTACGTGAACTTGAACCATTTTTAAAACTTCTTCAGGTCAGGCGTGGTGGCTCACACCTGTAATTCCAGCACTTTAGGAGGCTGAGGTGGGAAGATCACTTGAGGTCAGGAGTTTGAGACCAGGCTGGCCAACATGGTGAAACCCCGTCTCTACTAAAAATACAAAAATTAGTCTGGCGCGGTGGCACACGCCTGTAATCTCAGCTACTTGGGAGGTTGAGGCAGGAGAGTTGCTTCAACCCAGGAGGCAGAGGTTGCAGTGAGCCGAGACTGTGCCACTACACTCCAGCTTGGGCAATAGAGCAAGACTCCATCTCAAAAACAAACAAACTCTTCTTCAAATATGTGGGGAAAGTTGGGCACAGTGACTCTCACCTATAATCTCTGCACTTTGGGAGACTGAAGCCAGAAGATCACTAGAGGCCAGGAGTTTAAGACAAGCCTGGGCAACAGATCAAGACCTCCATCTCTACAAAAAATCAGAAATTAGCCAGGCATGATGGCAAACACATGTCTGTAGTTCCAGCTACTTGGGAGGTTGAGGCCTAAGGATCACTTGAAACCAGAAGTTTGAGGCTACAATGAGCCATGATTATACCACTGCACTCCAGCCTGGGCGGCAGAGTGAGACCTCATCTTAAAAAAAAATAAAGTCTAGGCACCATGGCTAACGTCTGTAATCCCCACACTTTGGGAGGCCAGGGTGGGAAGATCACTTGAGCCTCAGAGTTCAAGACCAGCTTGGGCAACAAGGTGAAACCTCATCTCCACCAAAAAAAAAAATAAAAAAAAAATAATAATAATAATAATAAGCTAGGCATGGTGGGTGCACCTGTGGTCCCAGCTACATGGGAGGCCAAGGTAGGAGGATCACTTGAGTCTAGGTTGAGGCTGCCGTGAGTCATAATCAAGCCACTGCACTCCAGTCTGATTGACAGAGCAAGACTATATGTCTCAAAAAATTAAATTAAAATAAAAACAAAGATGTGGCGAGGGGTCGGTAGCTGACCCAGTACAGGGTAATTCTGGACCTGCCATGGAGGGTGCAGCTGGGACAGATGGGTTCTGCCCATCTCTAAACCCACCACTCCAGAGCTCCCGGTGGGAGGCAGACCAGGAGCCCTTAGAAAGAAGAGCCAAAATGTCCCCAACACAGCCCTTCCATCCTCCACCAGTGCCTACTTTCAGAAAGGTAGGCCTGGTTGGTAAGGGCCCATTTAGCCAAATGGTGGGCAGCAGAGCTGGCCTGGGGCCCCAGGGTGCTCAGTGTAACCTCAGGGAAGCCTCAGGTGTCAGTGTTCCCACTTCATAGGGTCAGTGACTCTCTCAGGCTTGTGCACTCACAATTCATCACACCTAGCAGCTGACCCCAGAGCCAGAGGCAGGACAGAGACCAGACGGGACTTCTGGAGCTCTGGGGCATGGACTGAGGCAAAGGCACCCAGAGACCCCCAGGCATGCCTTCACCCCATGCACAGCCACAGGCACAGCTGGCTGCACAGATGTGCACGGCTCATCCTCAGATCTCCCGCACACAGACCCGGCTCCCCTCAGACCCTCCAAGAGTCCCATCCTGAGAAGATGAGAGATAGCTAGAGTGGGTGAGGGCCCAGGACAGGGACAATGGGTAAGGCCAGGGTGGGAGGGTGCCCCAGTCCATCCTTCAGCATCAGTGGGACCCCGAGTAGCCCATGACCTCTGACTCCCTGGCAGCATTCATGAAGAGGTCAGGGGATGGGCACCAAGTCACTCTAGCAGGGGTTTGGGGGCATATGAAAAGGGGGGACTGGGGATTAGAAGAAGGTTGTAAGCCTGGAGAGAGATCAGCCTTTCCCCTTGGATCCACACCCTTTTTTTTTTTTTTTTTTTTTTTGAGATGGGAGTTTCGCTTTTGTTGCCCAGGCTGGAGTGCAATGGTGTGATCTCGGCTCACTGCAACCTCTGCCTCCCGGGTTCAAGAGATTATCCTGCCTCAGCCTCCCAAGTATCTGGGATTACAGGCATTTGCCACCATGCCTGGCTAATTTTATATTTTTAGTAGAGATAGAACTTCTCCATGTTGGTCAGGCTAGTCTTGAACTCCTGACCTCAGGTGATCCGCCTGCCTCAGCCTACCAAAGTGCTGGGATTACAGGCATGAGCCACCGCACCCGGCTGGATCCACACCCTTATTCAGAACTACTCTCTTTGGCTATTTGGAAGTTTTTTCAGACATCTAGCCTCAATCTTTCCTGCTGGGATTGGAGAGGATTTCTCTCTGGGAATTAATTACTCTAGCATTTTACCTCTGTTGTAAACCAAATAAAGAATTCTGAAATCCTGAAGAGGAAGGAAGGGCAAAAACTGTTGATGGATGAGAAGGAGGGAACAGGAGGCCAGGGGAGCCAGGAACAACAATGACAGTCAGAGGTGATGTCTGTGGCCCTCTCTACCCCCATTCATGCGGTGAGACCAGGGAATATGGACTCTCCTTGGAGAAAAAACTTGGCAGATGACAGGGAGGACTTCTCAGAAAAGAGTTGATGAGGCCGGGTGTGGTGGCTCACGCCTGTAATCCCAGCACTTTAGGAGGCCAAAGCAGTGGCTCATGAGGTCAGGAGATCAAAACCATCCTGGTTAATATGGTGAAACCCGTCTCTATGAAAACTACAAAACAATTAGCCAGACATGGTGGCATGTGCCTATAGTCCTAGCTACTTAGGAGGCTAAGGAATGAGAATCGCTTAAACCCAGGAGGCAGAGGTTGCAGTGAGCCAAGATCCCGCCACTGCACTCCAGCCTGGGCAACAGAGCAAGATTCTGTCAAAAAAGAAAAAAAAACAGTTGATGAGCAGCTTCTCTGGAGATTAGAGGAAGAGATAGGTAAGAAGGAAGGAGATGGAAAAAGAAAGTGTCTTGTCTGTCAAAAGAAGAGAAACCAATGCAGAGAAAGTGGAGCAAAAAGCTATAGACCTGCAGTGGTGGGGACCTAAGATTTAAAAAGCTCAGGATTGGCCGGGCGCGGTGGCTTGTGACTGTAATCCCAGCACTTTGGGAGGCTGAGGAGGGTGGATCACCTGAGGTCAGGAGTTCAAGATCAGCCTGGCCAACATGGGGAAACCCTGTCTCTACCAAAAATACAAAAATTAGCCGGGCATGGTGGCGCATGCCTGTAATCTCAGCTACTCGGGAGGCTGAGGTAGGAGAATCGCTTCAACCTGGGAGGCAGAGATTGCAGTGAGCTGAGATCAAGCCATTGCACTCCAGGCTAGGCGACAAGCATGAAACTCCGTCTCAAATAAATAAACAAACAAATAAAAAATTTAAAAATTAACTAAATAAAAAGCTCAGGGTTGTTCCACTTACCTTTCAGGGCTTCAGTTTCCTTCCCACGATTCAACATGGTGAAACCTCGCCTCTACTAAAACTACAAAAATTAGCTGGGCATGGTGCGGGATGCCTGTAATCCCAGCTACTCAGGAGGCTGAGGCAGAGGTTGCAGTTAGCCGAGATCGTGCCACTGCACTCCAGCCTGGGTGACAGAGCGAGACTCCATCTCAAAAAAATAAAAAGTAAAAAATAATAATAAGCACCTGTCTGGGTGTAAATGAATGCCACTCAGTGCCTGGTAAAAACTAAGCACAGTGGCTTTCCCCAAACTGCAGCCTGGCAGAGCAGGAAGGGCCCTGAGTGCCCCCTTAGCCTTCAAGAGGGGTTGCAGGAGGTCCTCCAGCCTTCTGCCTCTACTACCCATCACCTGGCTGCCCAGAAGAATCAAGCAGGGCATAGGGGAACAAATGCTAGGTCCTGACCCCAGGTCCTCAGAGCACTTCGATCAGAATTGTAATTACAGATCAGGAAACAGAATTGTAATGCCCCTGGGTGCTTCTAAGTCATCTTCCCAGAACTCTTGGCTTAGCCTCGTGCTGTCAAAGTAGAGAAATGAGGCCAGGAGAGGCAGAGAGAGCAACCTGCCCAGCTCACCATCCAAGGACCAGACGCCCCATGTGCAGAAGGGGTTAGTTAGAGAGGGCAGGGAGGTATCTCACTCCTGCTCCATGCTGCCTCAGCTCCTGACTCCAGGAAAGGTCTCTCTGCTGCTGGGACCTCCCTCACACCCTCTGGCCCATGTAGAGAGCTCTCCTCCTTCAGTTACCAAGACCTGAGTTGCGCTCAAGCTCTGATGGCTGATGGTCATCAGACTACCTCACACATGGGCAATGCTCAGTAGGTATATGTGGGATGAATAACTATCAGGCCTCCACCCAGGGGGTAGAAAAAGGCCAGGAAGAGAGCTGCTGGCTCCTGCTTTCACCAGTCTGCGTCCTGCAGGGAGCTGAGAGCTGGGATACCTTCATTCCCAGTTTTCCTCAGCCACCTGAGTCCCCCCACCTGGAGCCAGGTGAGCCGCGGGACCCAGCTCTGCGCGCTGGCTCTGTGGTGTCGTTACCCTGGAAAGCCACTTGATGTGCAGCTCATTCTCCAGGTAAATGTGAGGCCAGCAGACCTCGCAGGAGGACAAGCAGTGTCAGTGGCATGAAAAGATCAAGGGTTGTGAACTCTCCACCGCACTCCCAGCTGAAGCAGGAGAGAGATGGATCTGAATGCAGGGGGAAGGTTCTAGAGACCCCGACCCAGTCCGGCTCCTGCAGGAGGTCCATCCCCACAGCCTGGATGAGACCCACTTTCCTGCTCTAGGACCTCTCAGACAGGGAGGTCCCCTCTGTCAGCCTCTGGGCATTGTCTGTCCTAAAGGTCTCCTGCTGCAGAAAGCCAGGCACAGGTCATAGGAAGGTCGGATTGAGCTGGAGAAAGGGAGAGTGGAGCCGGCCATGCAAATTGCTCAATGACCATTCAAAGTCACACCTGTGATTCTGAGTCCTGAGGGGCTGGGAACAGAGTCAACCAGAGAACAGAGATGAGATGCAATGCCAGGGCTGGGAGAGTAGAGACAGCAGGAAGCAGAGGAGGTAGGGAAGAAGGAGGGAGAACCCAGACAAACAGGATGAGGCCAGTGAAAGGAGTGCAGCCTGCCCCTATGTGCCTCAATTTCCCCTTTGAAGCTATTGCCCACGACAATGGTTTGTCATCCAGCCTCTCATGGGAGCCCCCAGGCCTCCCACTTCCCAGCATCTGCACCTCCCTGTGGATACCTGGAGCACCCAAGGAGGAGTGCAGACCCTGACTGGGAGTCAGCAATCTGGGTTCCAGTTCTATACCTACTAATGAGCTTTGTGACTTTGAAAAAGGACCCACTCCCACCAGGGCCTTGGTTTTTCCATCTGTTAGAAATTGGGAGCACACTTCAAAGTCTTTAAAATCACGTCCGCCCCTCTACTCTAAGAGAACGTAATGCCAAGTGCTTGGAGATGGTCCAAAGTTGTTGGCGAGGGAACAGAGGGGATGGAACGAGGCTAAACTGAGAATCTGGGCTCCTGGGATCCTCTTGTTTTGCAGATGGGGACACCAAAGTCCAGAGAAAGCTCATTGTATGAGGACCAGAAGAAGCTATCCACTTGTAGTGCTCAAAGCACAATCCGGGCACCAGCAGCATCAGCACCTCCTGGAGGAGCTTACAGAAATGCAGTGTCTCCAGTGGCTCACGCCTGTAATCCCAGCACTTTGGGAGGCTGAGGCGGGTGGATCACAAGGTCAGGAGTTCAAGACCAGTCTGGCCAAGATGGTGAAACCCCGTCTCTACTAAAAATGCAAAAATTAGCTGGTCGTGGTGGTGCGTGCCTGTAATCCCAGCTCCTTGGGAGGCTGAGGCAGGAGAAGCACTTGATCACCCAGGAGGTGGGGGTTGCAGTGAGCTGAGATCACACCACTGCACTACAGCCTGAGTGGCAAGAGTGAGACTCCATCTCAAAAAAAACAAAAGATAGATAGAAAAAAAGAAATGCAGCATCTCAGGCCCTGCCCCAGACCTACTGAGTCAGAATCTGCATTTTGACAAATCCCAAGGTGATGTAAAGTTTGAGAACACCAGACCAGTGGATGATTAAGTGCATGGGTTTAACATAGAGCCCCTGCCCAGAGCTCAGATGGAAGCCTGGTCCTTCTGCTTACAAACTGAGCTTCTGTTCATTCATCTGCAAAGGGGAGATCAAACATATGCCACAGGGTTATTGTGAGCAGCCAAGATCAAATGAGAAGTGCTGGGTGCGTGCTGAGCATTCCACAAGCAGCCAGAGGGGGTTACTGGGGCTGTAGCTAGAACCATTGCTTAGGATCCATCCTGCTTAGTACTTGTCGCTGGGTTGGGAGAACCTGGTTGCCTGCTGGCTGTGCAGTATTGGGCAAGGCCCTCAACCTTTCTGTGCCTCAATTTCCTCATGTGTAGAATGAGAATAGCCAGAGTGCCTCCCTGGAAAGATTGATGTGGGATTTTTTTTTTTTTTTTTTTTGAGACGGAGTTTCACTCTTGTTACCCAGGCTGGAGTGCAATGGCGTGATCTCGGCTCACCGCAACCTCCGCCTCCTGGGTTCAGGCAATTCTCCTGCCTCAGCCTCCTGAGTAACTGGGATTACAGGCATGCGCCACCATGCCCAGCTAATTTTTTGTATTTTTAGTAGAGACAGGGTTTCACCTTGTTGACCAGGATGGTCTCGATCTCTTGACCTCGTGATCCACCCGCCTCGGCCTCCCAAAGTGCTGGGATTACAGGCGTGAGCCACCGCGCCCGGCTGATGTGGGATTAAGTAATGAAATGATCTGATGTGTGGCAATGGTCCTCTACAAAGGTTGGCCACGATAGTCATCACAGCAGCTTTCACTGTCCTTACAAGAGCCCCGACCTCCAGACACCTAGATTCTAGGGAGAGAGGTGAATATCCTTCATTCAGCTTGTCAGTTGGGCCATGAGGAAGAGGCTGGTGCAGAGAAAGGGAAGCCAGAGAAGGGGTGGACAAGACCTCTTCCGGGAGTTAGCCCCGGCGGTGGGGGTGGGGAAAGCAGGTCTGGGTTTCTGTAAGGCACAGCTGACACACCTACTTCTCACCAACCCCCAGATGCACACCAGTAAGCGTGGTGCAGGAAGCATCTGAAAGCTCGGCCACAAGCTCACCATGCAAGCCTGAACAAGCATGTTGCCCTCCCTGGGCCTCGGCCTCCCCAGCGGAAGACAAGAGGATCAGCCCATTAGATAATCTCTGAGTCCTTTTGGGCCACAGGACGCTGATTTGGTGGTTCTGGTACATTCTAAAACACACAACTGACCCTGAACATGTCACAACATGGATAATAAGGCAAGACACCCCTTCCCACCTCATCCTCACATACTGAGGCACAGGGGCAGAAGCGAGGCACCTGGAAATTAACCTAGCCTTGCCACAGACACACAACCACTGGGCCCTCCCCGTCGCCCTCCTCGGCCCTCAGCAGGGCCAGGTGAGCACACACCCCTTCCAGGAGGTCACAGTCCGGGCATCTGCTGCCCTCTGCTGGTCAGAGAAGGGATGGCAGCCTGGTCTGCAGAGCTAGACTTGGGGGTCTGGCCTGGTGGGAGGTGGGATGTCCAGCATTCATCTTGTCCTTAGAGTCTCGAGGCCACCCACCACCTCCTGGACCCAAGTGAAGGCTGTGAGACGGAATAAGTAGAGAAAAAGCCCACTGGCTGACCCAGATCCCTCTGCAGGGAAGAGAAACCAGAATAAACAGACACTGATATTTATTACATTAACAGACGATTCGGCCGTATTTAATATGAGGCAGGCACTGTCCTAAATGCTTTACGGATCTTACCTCATCTAGCCTCTGAGATAGGTGCCAGCATTATTCCCCATTTTACAGATGGGGGAAATGAGGCAGAGGAGTCCCAAAGTCACACAGCCAACAGATTCAAGTGGGTGCCACGCCACCTCCCAGAGAGGAAGGGGTCGAGAGAGACCAAGTAGAGGTGGAGACACCTAGATACAGCTACGGAAACATGACAGAAGTCTCTAGAAGAGAGGAGGAGATGGGGGGAGAAGTGGGAGTGGAGGGGGCAGTGGGGGAAGGAGAAACGAGAGGGCAGCAGGATGGCTGGGAAGAGGGAGGGAAGGGAGGTGGGCTCCCTTTTGACCCCAGGCCCCAAAGATGCTATCAGGCCAGACCCACCGGAAAATCCTTCCTGGATCCCTCTACATTCCAGCTCTGCTGGGCTGGTTTTACAGCCTTATGGTGCAGCCGGACACTGTTTATGGCAGCCCCATTCTCTGGCCCTTGTCTCCAGGCCCCAAAGGCATCTGGCCAGGCTGGGGGAGGCTTGTGGAGGCAGGGGTCCCCCCGCCCAGCTTCCCAGCCACTCCTTTGAACCCTGCTGGGTGCCGGAAGGAAGGGGCTTTGTGGGCGCCACCAGGGCCCCTTCCAGGCTCCTCACATCGAGCCTGGGAGGGAGGGAGCTGACTCCCCCAGGCATGGGCCACCTCGCAAGGACCACTGAATCCCACCTCTGCCAGTTCCTGGCTGTGTGATCTTAAGCACATGATTTAGCATAATTTGACCTTCCTCAGCCTCGGTTTACCCTTCTGTAAAATGGACATAATAGTTCCTCGTGGTTATTTTGAGAATTTAACTTTTGTTTTGTTTTGTTTTAATTTTAACTTTATTTATAAAGATGGGGTTTCACCATGATGGCCAGGCTGATTTTGAATTCCTGACCTCAGGTGATCCACCTACCTCGGCCTCCCAAAGTGCTAGGGTTACAGGCATGAGCCACCATGCCCAGCCTGTTTTGTTTTTTAAGACAGGGTCTTGCTCTGTCACCCAGGCTGGAGTGCAGTGACTCGATCTCGGCTCACTGCAACCTCCGCCGCCTGGGTTCAAGGGATTCTCCTGTCTCAGCCTCCTGAGTAGCTAGGATTATGGCGCACACCACCACGCCGGCTAATTTTTGTATTTTTAGTAGAGACAGAGTTTCACCATGTTGGCCAGGCTGGTCTCGAACGCCTGACCTCGTGATCCACCCGCCTCAGCCTTCGAAACTGCTGGGATTATAGGCATGAGCCACCTCGTCTGGCCAAAAATTTGACATATTATATATAAAGTGTCTGCCTCAAATTGTAGCTGGTATTATTAGCTATTACAGAGTTTGTAAATAAGGCAAAGAACTAGAGATTCCCACCCCCACTTAATGATCCTAGAAATTTTTCGCTAATCCTGCTCCCAAGGCAGTCCCTAGGCTACAAGTGTCCTCTGTCCCACCACTCAATAGGGTGACCCCACCCCAGACCCGTCGACCTCCCACCCTTCTGCCTGGGTTTGTGTGTGTTGCCCTCTGCTGGCAATGGAAAGAACTGCACACACTTCTCCCCTCAGTAGCCTGGAAAGCTGAGGCTTTGTGGGGAGTGGAGAAGAGGTACCACTGTGAAATCCATAAAAGAACCATAGACAATAGGCCCCAGAGAGGTTTTGGAGTAAGAGTCAGGAACTAGAGTACCTTTGTCTTGTTGTTGTTGCTGTTTTGGAGGCGTAGTCTCACTCTGTCGCCAGCCTGGAGTGCAGTGGCAGGATCTCGGCTCACTACAACCTCTGCCTCCCGGGTTCAAGCAATTCTCCTGCTTCAGCCTCCGAGTAGCTGGGGTTACAGGAGCGCGCTGCCATGCCAGGCTTATTTTTGTATTTTTAGTAGAGACGGGGTTTCGCCATGTTGGCCAGCCTAGTCTCGAATCCTGACCTCAAGTGATCTGCCAGCCTTGGCCTCCCAAAGTGCTGGGATTACAGGTGTGAGCCGCCGCACCTGGCCATGGAGTGCCTGTGCTCTAAGGAAAGGGTGAATGGAAGAGGAGAGATGAAGGCTCTAGGAGGGCTTGGCAGGGATCACGGCAGGGTTAGCTCAGGGGAAAGGAGCAAGAGAAAATAGAAGACACCTCCTTTCCAGAGGTGTCCTAGACTGAGAAGTAATGGGCAGGGGGAGGACATGGAGATGCAGGAATATCTGTGAGCCTCCGAGAGACATACGGGAAGGAGACCCACCAGGGATGGGAGGAAGATGCCCCTCACAGGCGCTGAGGGCGAGAAGAGGTTAATTGAGTGTCTGCAGGCAAGATAAGGCCGGGGCAGAGCTGGAGCTAGCTCCCTGGTGTGTCTTCTAGATAACGCTCAGAACCTGGCTGAAGATGAACAACTCCCAGGGAGACTTTGGAGGGAAAAGCAAGAAACCTGGGCCTCCTCCCCTCCCGCTCCACCCTCCCTACTCCCTGATCCCTTACAGAGGGAGGTGGAGGTCTGAGGAGGGTAAGAGCTTGTGAGTGTGGCTGCGCCCCCTGCTAAGGTGCTGAGAATCCACAGCTCTTTCCATCCTCCGCTCCTCCCTCCCCAATGCCCATCAGGTGCTCACTCAGAGGTGGTGCCGGGCGATTTCATAAGAAGGTAAGTCCATCTCAAGGGACTTTGTATGCTAGCCCTTTCCTCAGAGCCATTGGCAACAAGTCCCTGAGCGACGCCAAGGGCTGCAGGGCTCTGGTCTCCTCTTTGAGCACCCACGGACCCTCCATGAGGTCTGCTTTCCTCCCTCCACTCATTTTCCCACCAACCGCTCCCTCCCCACACCACCACCCTCCCCAACTACCAAGAATTCCAAACAAGACACTGGGTTCCAGGCCCCATGTTTATCTCACTGCAGGCTGTGTCATGTCAGGAGCTGGCCCTGAGTCTGACCCCCTGCCCTGCCCCCAGAGCTCTGCTGAGAGGACACACTGAACAGGGATGCCCAGTGGACAGGCCCTCCAAGGACTGGGGCCTGAGGAGCATGGAGGTTCCATATTCTCACAGCAGCCTGGGCCCCAGACAGGTGGGACTGGGCATGAGAGGGCCTCTTCCTTGGCCAATTTCTGAAAGTGCTTCTCAGGACCCTGGAACCACCTCCAGTTCCTTCCTCTTCCTAGTATCTTTCTATTTCTCCAGCCTCAACTTGACTGGTCATTTGATATAAGACCCAGGAGATGGGGCTTCCCGGCCACCCCTCAGCCCCCTCCTTAGCCCAACCGTCTCCTGAGCTGCAGGACCCAGGTTCTCAAATCCAGCCCTTCCCCTTCCCCTCCAGTGGGGTCTTGGGGAGGAGCCTGCAAAGGGGCACCAAGAGGAGGCATAAACAAACGGTGCATGGAGAGGAACTGGAGATCCAAAAGTAAAACTGACCTCGAGCAGGTCATAAACAAAGCAGGACCCACTGTAAATAAAGGGTGAAATTTACCATAAACAGAAAGTAAAAGGGGCTATGAGCAGAGGGCCTGGGGCGAGAAAGCATGATCACTGGCCCCTCCCCAAGTGAGCAGTGGAAGGAAGGGGATCTGGGAGCACCTGGCCCAGGGAAAAGGAGGCCTGGGGAAAGGGCACCGTGAGAGACAAGAGCTGACTGCTATCCAAAAGGATACCACATAGGTTATGAGCTGATGGGATCTCTAAACAGCAGGGGGCATGGCGGTGAGACCTGCGGAATGATTTCCGGGTGTCAAGGGCAAGTGTGTCCTGCCATCACTTCACCATCTCTTTCTATCCTCACATCTCCCCTCCTTCCAACCCTACAGGGCAGCAGACAGAGTCTCGGGGAATAGTCCAAGGAGAAAGATTCTGAAGCTGGAGCCCACTCCAAATCTCAGGAGAGAGAAGGTCCTGAGTGGGACGGGGAGTGTGGAAAAGAAGGCCCAGAAGGAAATACCACCCATCCCAGGAAGACAAAAACATGAAGTTTTAGAACTGGCAGGCTCCGAATTCAAAGGTAAACAGCCCATTCTATCTTTCTTCTTCTTCCTTCTCTCCTTCCTTCTTCTCCTTTCCTGTCTCACCTTGCACTTCCCCTGTCTCTGTTCTCAGCCTCCTCTATTTTTCCTTGCTTCTGGTGGCATCTATACCTCCCAGAACATCAGATTCAAAGGCAAAATTGTTAGTGACTCCCAGCATTGCTCTCATATCAAATGACCAGGCAAATTGAGGCTGTTGAGACATCTGGCACATTTAGGAATTGCTTGTGTCTCAGTCTCACTCTGGTACACACACTCACACTCACACTCAGACACTAACTCACACACAGTCACACACTCAGACACTAACTCACATACACTCACACACTCACATACACACATTCACATACACTCACACGCACACACACTCACACTCACACTCAGACACTCACACACACAGTCACACACTCTCACACACTCACACACTCAGACGCTAACTCATACACTCACATACACACATTCACATACACTCACACGCACGCACACACACATTCTCACACACAGTCACACACAGTCACACACTCACACACACTCATATGCACGAGTGCAAGCTCTCTTCACTCTCATCTCCATGTACATGCCCCCGCCTCCATGTCCTCCATCCTTCTGAACTCTGGAAGTCGAGAGGGGAGGGATGACATTGGTGTCTGCCTTTGCAAAAGGATCCAGGTAGCTCCCATTCTGTTCCGAATCTCTAAGCATGGGTGTGACCGTGAGGGGAGAGATGGAGCCCACAATTCCTCTCAAATCTTCCTAGGACCAAGAGAAGGTCCACACATTGCCAGACCTGAAAACCATGACTTGCTCCACCACTGTCGTCCCCACTTTCCCACCACCACATAATTACTATTCATAGTGCACAACTGGGTGATGAATGACCTGATTAATAATTACTTAGGCTAATAAAATAATTAATTAATTTGGCAAGTCATTATTTATCTGTTCATCTTCAGCCTGAAACTCTACAACTAGGAGTTTGGGAATCTCCCCTCCAGGCTCTTTCAGAAATATGATCATTAACGTGGGCTGGGAATAGGTGGGGGCTGAACTTCTCCATCCTGAGACCCTTCCAGAAACCTTGAGGGCTTTCTGAGAATATAGATTGGAAAAAATGAGACAAAATCACCAGGCAACCTCAAGCCCAGGAAAAGAGCTGACCAGGGAAGCCAGGGACCTTGGGGTGGAGGAGCATAACACGGAGCTTGAGGGGATGCATCTGAGCTCCCAGGTTTGGAGAATTCTTGGATGTATTCTCTCCAGCAAATGATTGATGACACCATTTTCAACAAATGATCTTTATCTCACCTCTTGTCTCCCAAATTTATGATTTTGCCCCCAAGCCCCAGGCTAGACAAGCGTAGACTAGGTAAATTCTGGAGTAGGGAGGCTGACTTGGGGGTGGGGTTCAAGAATCAGTGAGGAATCTTCGGGACTCTGCAGAGGGGAGAAGCCTCCCCTAGCATTGGTTTCTGAGCTCTTAAGAAATAAACCTCTGGATCGGACTTAAATGTTGGTCCCCAGAACCCAGAGGGGCTGGAGTACCTGTCCCCTAGCAGGGTAGGGAGCAAACAGCAAGGAGAAAGAGGGGATGGCTGATTTCCTGGGAAGTGAGGAGAGAAGCAGAGGCTCACCCCAGGAGTGAGGGAATGAGATAACTGGCTCGCCCAGTCAGTTTTTGAACAGGCAGAGGCATCTCTGCCATGTTCTAGGCCCAGGGGCAGACATAAGACACCACCTTTCCCAGTCTGGGGCTGAGATGCCAGTGGGTCCTTGGCTGAGCAGCCCTAGACTGGATTCTCAGTATGTACCAGGATGGACAGAATCAGACTCGGACCTAGAGATGCTCAAGTTCTAGTGGGGGAAACAGATTTGTGAATAGATAAAGCCCCAGGATAAATGCCATAAAAAAAGAGGTGGGTACAACGTCATGGGAGCACAGAAACATACTTCCTGGGGGTGTCAGAGAAAAGAATTCCCAGCCAGGGGACATTTGAACTAGGCCTTGAGGAATGAGTAGAAATTTACCAAATGAAGACCAAAATCCAAGATGTGATTAGATGGGCACAGTGGCACGCGTCTGTAGTCCCAGCTACGGGGAAGGTCATCTAATCACATCCTGGATGTTGGTCTTCATTTGGTAAATTTCTGAATTTAAAGGTATTTCTGGATATAAAGATATCTTAAGCGTGACGCTGCTGAGGATTCTTCTCCTCACCCTTCCCCGTCCAGCCTGAGTGTGGAGCTGGGCAGGAAACCTGGTACTTGGATTCACCTTCTGAAGGATGTAGAGGAGCTCCCTTGTCCACAGGGAGTTGAAGGGTGGAGGAGGTAGAGCCAGTTCTGGCTGGGGGTTCGGTCGTCCAGGATGCTTGAGGCTTCAGCAGGACAGGCGTGGCCAAGAGACGCCGAATAAGCAGAAGCCCGCCCATTTGGTGGCCACAGAGGACAGGCAGCGCGGCAGTGTCCCTGTTGGCCAGCAGAGGGCGCAACAGGAGGCGGGCCGCACCCAAAGAGGGCTGTAGCGCTGTGCCCGCGCCAGCCTGGGCGCCCTCTGCCGGGCAGCCCGACTCAGGACTCCCACAGCGGGGTCTCCGGTCCCGTGTTTCTGCGCCAGGGTCCCAGGCCCACTGGGCTGCACCCAGAATCCTCCAGGGAACTGGGATCCCACCCTGGAGAATGTAATGCTGCGTCTAGGATAGCCAGTTCTGGAGACCACCCGTCGCAGTCTTGGGTTTCCTCTCTGGCATCTGACAGCTAGCTCTCCAGCTTTTGCTTGATTGCCTCCGGAGACGCGAACCTAGCGTCTCCAAGAGACTCAACCTATGTGAATGCGGGTGTACCCACCCCTGTGCACATGGGTGTCTGCCTGGCTTGGACTCCCACAGCCTATATTTGCATAAAACAAAATGCTTTCCCTTTCGTTACTTCAGGCACACAGTCCTTTCAGTAGCCTAAGAAGGTCAGGCACGGTGGCTCACGCCTGTAATCCCAGCACTTTGGGATCCGGAGGTGAGCAGATCACCTGAGGTCAGGAGTTCGAGACCAGCT
The DNA here is from genome assembly GCF_030222135.1 of Aotus nancymaae. Taxonomy (NCBI): domain Eukaryota; kingdom Metazoa; phylum Chordata; class Mammalia; order Primates; family Aotidae; genus Aotus; species Aotus nancymaae. The sequence goes on from NW_026988428.1 coordinate 37,997,560, forward strand.
TGGCCAATATGGTGAAACCCCGTCTCTACTAAAAATAAAAAAAAAATAGCCAGGCGTGGTGGCAGACGCCTGTAATCCCAGCTACTTGAGAGGCTGAGGAAGGAGGATCACTTGAACCCGGGAGGCAGAGGTTGCAGTGAGCCGAGATCACACCACTGCACTCCAGTCTGGGTGACAGTGACAGTCTCAAAGAAAAAAAAAAAAAAAGCTTTGGGTGGAGGCCTGGATTTAAATCTTTCAGTATCCCAGCCACGCGACCTTGGTGTGAAACCCCATGTCCTGATCTGTAAAACTGGTATCACTTCTTAGACTTCTTTTTTTGACAGAGTTTTGGTCAGGCTGCTCTCGAACTCCTGACCTTGTGATCCGCCCGTCTCGGCCTCCCAAAGTGCTGGGATTGCAGGCGTGAGCCACTGAGCCGGGCCCAAAGCTTTATCTGGTGTCCTTACTATGTGCTATTCAAGATGTGGTTCCTGCTCACCCAGGTCACCCAGAGAAAGTAGAGGAGCCATAGCATTTCCGGCCAGGCTGGCGAGAGCAGGGCAAGCTTCCCAGAGGAGGCTTTTCTAGGGTTGCAGGGAGGACATTTCTGGAGCGGCCCTAAATGCGCCAAAGCTAGGGGATGGGACTGGCGAGTTGCCACAGGAGCCCGTGTGAGGGTTTTCGAGGAGGTCTGCACCACCTGGGTGCGGCCCGAGGCTACGATTCATCCAAACACACTTCGCCCCATCCGGCTGGGAAAGGACTTCCTGCAAGCCCTGGGTGGGGGCAGGTGGCGGGGCCACCCAGGTGTCCGTCTAAGTGGGCATTGAGAGTGAGAGCACCTGGTCAGGAACCTCGCACCTCTCCGGCCCTGCAGCCACTTCCGTGGGGGAAGGGCAGCCAACTTCACCTAAGCTTCCACCCACTGCGTCTAACCGTAACTGTATCTCCCTCCCCCATCACCCCTGATGGGTTCCCATTATAACCGGTTTCAGGTAACTCACCTTCCACCGCCCCGGGAACGACGTCATCACCCTTTCACCCTCTGTCCCCAAGTCTAACTCCAACGGGGAAGTCCTTCCTGGTGTCTGACCGCCATTCCTCCTGCTGCAGCTTCAGCTAAACCTAACAAATTATGTCCCACAGGAGAAAGAGGTTGCCTTAACTTCCCTTCCTGAGCTAAACTATCCAAATCTCCAGCCCCTTTTCCACGCTCACATCCCATTTTCCCATCCTAACAAGGCTTCCCTTTAGGGGTCTGGATCTTCCATTTATCCCGCCTTCTGACATCAGAGCAATCCAGGACTGCTTCCTGATTGGCAAACCCCTCCCTTCTAATTGCCCCTGTCAATTCAGGACTTCCCCCGCTGCATCAATAAGTAAGTCCCACAGATGGCCTCAGTTTCCCTGGTAGGGAGTTGAGCCGCCTCTTGCTTTGGGAGGAGGGGTGTCCTGCTCACCTCACCCAAGTCATCTCGTCCCTCCCCACGCCTGATCAGGACACCGCCACATTGTCATTCAGCGGAAAAGCATTTATTGGGCGCCTACTATATTTCAGGCCCGAATTCTCTCTTGGCTCACAGCCCTCCGGTTGCTCCATAGGCTTGGCGGAAGAAGCAGGAGATCTCGAAATGCCAATCTCGTCTGGAGCGTGGGGGTAAGAAAGCTGAAGTCGTCTGCGACTGAGTGAAGTCACAGAGGAAGGGCGGGGAGGTGGGACGCCTGCAGGTCTGGGCACTCGGGGACCGTAGAGAGGAAGCCTAGCTAGGCGCCTCAGCCTCCCAGCCCTCAAACCTAACGCCGGATTTCCCATTCTTAGCGCAAGGAAGACCCCTCGTGGCCATTGGGAGAAGAGTCGGCGAGGGAAAAAAAAAAAAAAAAAAAGCCAGAGCCAGGAGATGACAACCCCCACCCCCCGCGCAGACTCCCTTCCAGTTCTTGCCTAGGATGGGGACTTAGTCCTTGGTCCTGGGGAGGAGGGGGATGGGAGTTGATGCCCAGACCCCACTCCCACACCCTCAGAACCCAACATTTGGGACTTTGGGAATAGAGTCTGCTCACTAAACCACCCGGAAAAATCAAACACAAACAATAGCAAGTGTGACTGTGGTTAGACTTCTGGAGGGACTTCTCAAGAAGCGGATGGGAGGCAGGAGGACGGGTCACAAGGCAGAGATGAAAGAAGTCAGGTCTTCCGATCCACCCCTTCCCTGGCTCTGGGGATGGGGAATTCTGAGACCGGGGCGGGTGTGGGATCATCTACCCCACCATGCGGCTCTTTTCCGCTCGCAGTGAAGGAAGGACGCTCAGATCACAGGGGCTTAGGTATTCTGGAAGCCAGGACCCTTCCCCCTGCAAGCATCTTACGTAGGGTGGGGCTGAGGGCGCGGGGGCACAAGGTCATTGGGGACATGAAGGGAACCCACGTTTGTCCCGATGGTCACGGTCCTGAGGCGGGACGGTCAGGGCGGGGAAGATGTACTTCCTCCCCCAACATCCTCTCCTGCACCGCGTCTGAACTCCTCTGGGAGCGGAAGGGTAGTAACAAAGCTGCGCCCCTTCCCCCATCCTTTTACTCCGCTCGCAACCTAGCCCAGGCCGGGAGGCGCGGATTTGCATATATTTGCATACCCAGCTGCGCACAGCTGCATTCGGTTTTGGGCCATAAATTCGTGGCGGGCGGCTCCAGGCGAGCAGGCCCCACGCGGGGCCGGCGTTCTCCCTGCGCGCCTCCGCCGCGGCTGTTCACGCCCTGGGTGCCAGCGCGTTCTCACGCCTCCCTGACTAACCGCGGGAGCAGTCCTGCCCCGACCCGCCTCCCGGGCTCGCGCCACCTTCTGGGCATGTCTGTCTCGCATTGGGCGCAGGCCAAGCCTGCAACCCCAGATTCTGGTTTCTCCATTCTCTTGGACTCGACTTGGTCAATATCTCCTGAATGTGCTCATCTTTTCCTGACGCCTTGGCCCAGGGGCTTCTGGTGGAATTTTCCTCTCGGGACTGATGCATGACCTCCTAGGTGGTAGTCCTGCCTCCGGGGTTACCTTGCTAAAAAAAAACTGGTCTAATGGGGGTCAACAGCTGAAAACTCTGGACTCCCAGGCTTGCAGAATAAAACTTATATTGTTCACCCTTGCCAAAGAAAGCCCCTCACATTCTGTCAGCATCCCCCTTCTCTCGCCTTATCTTGTGCATCATGGCCAGACTCAGGCACACAACCACCAGCGCTTCAGTGTCACAAAACTGCAAGGGTCCCCAAGCTCCTCATGAGCTCTCTCACTCTGCCTGGACTTACTTGCACCTTCCTTCCACCTGGACTTCTCTTCTGCCCTCTTATCTGCTTGACAGACACGTTCTTTGAAAATCAGTGCTCAGATGTTCTTTCCTTTGGAAAGACCTCCCCCGATTCCCCTCACGGGCCTGTGGCAATTGATAAAGACATCTATTAGCACTTACTGAAAAACATTTGGTCAGTTGCACTTAACCAAATTGTGAGCTCCCTCACTTAAGATACAGAACAGGTCTGTTCTTTGCTGTATCCTACTTATGGGCACAAAGTCTGAAGCCCAGGAGATACTCAAATACTGAATAAATGAGCAAGACCTTGATTATTTCAGGCACACATAGATACCCAGGGCTCTGCTGGTCCCTAGCAGCCTTTATCTGGATGGCATCTGTGAGCCCATGGGGAGACTCTCCTCTTGATACTTTTTGGGTCCTTACGCATCTTGCCCAAGACTGAAAGGGGTGAGAAACTAGGGGGATTATGAGTGGAGAGCTGATGCCGTGGAAGAGCACTGGACTCCAAGCCAAGAGGCACGGCATGACCTTGAAGTAACCCCCCTCAAAGGCTGTTTCCTCACTGTAAAATGGGAATAGTAGTGACTACTGAAATAATACATAAAATGCATACTACATGTTTTGAGATTCCAGACAGACGACATGAGTTTCTATCTCACTTCCTCACTCCACAGGAAGGAGGGCACCTGCACTAACAGTCCAGGCCAAGAAGCTTAAGGAATTTCACCAGTATGCACTCTGCAAGAAGGTATGAGGCAGCAAGAATTCATCCTGTAGGATGGGGTTCATATCGGTTGATCAGCTCAGCATGGTCCTCAGTGCTATTCCCACAGTGGCTACCAGGGGGCAGCACAAACCCCCCAAATCACCTCAGGCTGCCTAAAGGGGCTAGAAGCAAGGACGTTTCTGTACTTAAATACTGAGTATTGAGCCCTAGTCTGAACATCCCTCCCCTGTCTCCAGCATCTTCTCCCAAACAGATCTTGATGTGCAAACCACCCCTCCCCCAGTGCTTCCTATCTTCTGTGGTTTTGTGTTCCATTGGCCAATTCATAACAAACGTCCAGCAGGGCACAGTGGCTCATGCCTGTAATTCCAGCACTTTGGGAGGCCAAGGCAGGTGGATCGCTTGAGGTCAGGCGTTTGAGATCAGCCTGTCCAACATGGTGAAACCCTGTCTCTACTAAAAATACAAACATTAATTGGGCATAGTTGTACACATCTGTAATCCCAGCTACTGGGGAGGCTGAGGCAGGAGAATCACTTGAACCCAGGAGGCAGAGGTTGCAGTGAGGCAAGATTGCACCACTGCATTCCAGCCTGGGCAACAGAGCGAGACTCAATCTCAACACACACACACACACACACACACACACACACACACACACACGTCCAGGCCTCCTAACTGTCCAGCCTGCTCTTAATTGTGGTCAATTATGCCCTAAGTGGGCATCCCAGGATTGGGAGGGGCACAGCCAAAGCTGCTGAGAACAGAACACAGACAGGGGTTCTCAGGAAGACAGACCTGGGTTCTAGGCCTAGGGACAACTGTGACGTCTTGGGCTGGTCAGAGCCTTCTCCTGGGCTCCATCTCCTCTCAGAGTTGTGAGATATACACGCATTCATTGCATGGAAAGCTCCACTTTGCTCTCTGCTTGTTTGATCCAATGTTGTTCCCTCTTGCTCCACCCAGGTTTCACCCTGTCCCTGCTCAGGCCAGAGACTCCCTCATGCTAGCCCTATTTCCAGTCTCTTCTTAAATCCTTGAACTATGACAAAGATCAATCACCCTTAACTCTAACTCCCCTTGCCTACATGCACCAAGTCCTACCACACCAAGAGATCCAGAGTAGATCCCGCTTCAAATCAGTCATGAGTGTGCCCAACACTGAGGGAACTGATATTAATATAAGGCTCCCACTCCCACCATGCATCTTTTCTGAGTGAAACAACCGAAAACTCAATTACCTTATAGGAGGCTAGTGTGTGGGTGACATCCAAGACGCTGAGCACCTTTGGAATCCCCAGCCTTCTCACTTCCTATCCCACAGACAGGAGGGCTTGGTGAATTTCCCTGCTGAGACTCTTATCTCACCTTTCCTTCACACTGTGCTGCCCAGGAGATGCCTGGACACACACAGGTGGCTCCTCCTCACATAGCGCCTTTTCTGTCACTGCTTCCCATACCTGCCTTTGTACTGCCTTTTCTTTTCCTCTCCTTTTATGCACCCACCCTTTCTACTTACATTTTCTTTTCATTTATTTATTTATTTTTATTTTATTATTACTTTTTTAAAGACAGGGTTTCACCACGTTGGTCAGGCTGGTCTTGAACTCCTGACCACAGGTGATCCACCTGCCTTGGCCTCCAAAGTGCTTGGATTACAGGCATGAGCCACCACGCCCGGCTCTACTTACATTTTCTCTCCCCATTTTCCTCTGGGGCTTGGTTTCTTCCCATCCTTCTCACCCTCTAGAAATCCTGTCCTCTCATCCAAAAACTGGGATGAGAACAAGAGCTGAGTTATAGAGGTGTAACTACCACCACGAGCAACAGCTCTCCATCACCTCTCTCCAATTCCTCCCTCTGTCATCTGCACTTCCCCTCCCAGGCCTGAGGCACCACGAGGGCATAAGTGATTTACGAACCACCTTTTGGAGATTCCAAACTCAGAAACCAAAAACTTCTGGTGCTTCAAGGAGCATATTGTGCAATCTTACTGCTGCAATCAGACTCACTGATAAGGATATCTAGACTAAGACAGTCCCATGGAAAAGCAGGAAGGCAGAAGGGAAGACTGTGGAGCTGGGGCTGGGGCTGGGACTGGCCAGAAAGTCTGGGCAGTAAGGTCTTACTAACCATTATTAGTGTTTTTGGTGAGTTTCACACTGTTGATAATGATGGAGACAGGTCCAAGTGGGAAGTGAGAGGGCTGTGGATTCCATGGTGTCTCTCTAAATGTCACATCATGTCTGTCTTTTTTGGTGGAGCAGGAGGGCAGACGGACACCCAGTCTGGAGTGCAGTGGTGTGATCTGGGCTCACTACAGCCTCGACCTTTTGAGCTCAAGTGATCCTCTCGCCTCATTCTCCCAAGTAGCTAGGACTATAGGTATGCACCACCACGACTGGCTAATTTTTAAATTTTTTGTAAAGATGTCTTGCTATGTTGCCCAGACTGGTCTCAAACTCCTGGCCTCAAGCAGTCTTCCCACCCAGCCTCCCAAATTGCTGAGATGACAGGCAGGAGCCACCATACCTGGCCTCATGTCATTTTTTACATAATTTTTACTTTCTTGTTCACTGTTCATCCTTCCGAAAGTCTAGAATGACCATTTCCCAGCACAAACTATGTCTTAGACTATGAGCTCCGGAAGGTGGGATGACATATAACTGCATCAGAAGCTCTTGGCATACTATCCTCTGGGAACAGATGTTTAATAAAGGTTTTGTTTTTGGTTGCTGATGAGATGGTGTGGTCAATGGAGTGTATAATAGTGGCCATGAAGGGAATGGGACCATGACCAAGTTAATGGTGATAACAGGAAGGGTACTGATCAGTGGTGACAAAGACAGCATTGGTGAAAATGAAGCAAGTAGGCACCATGACTTGACCATTGAGTCATCCTACAAATATTTCATAAGCATCTTCTATGTGCTACACACTGAGCCAGGAATTGGAGATCCAGAGATGAAGAAGAAATGGACTCTGTCCACAGGAATTCACAGTTTATTTTCTAATACAGATGAGGCATAAGAGGTTGTGAAGGCACCAAAGAGGGAATGAGTAATTTTGCTTGGAGGAACCCATGAAGGCATCAGGGAGGAAAAAGCCAAAATATGCAGAGTGGACTGTGGGGGGCAGAGGCATTGAAATCCAAGAGACCAGCTTGTTGGGGCTTGGAGCATAGTTCTGTGAAATGCTGGGAGGGATAAGAATAGAAGTGGAGGAAAATGCAGTAAAGGCAGGCCTGGGGCAGACTTTGAAGGGTCTGCATTTGAGGAGTTTCCAGGATTCTCAGGAGGTGGATAGAGAAAGAACAGCAATACAGTCGAGGCCCAGAGATGCCGGTTGGGGTTTCATAAGTCCATAAGTAATGGTTGAAATAATGAAAGTAGCCAGGCGCAGTGGCGCGTGCCTGTAGTCCCAGCTACTCGGGAGGCTGAGGTGGGAGGATCACTCGAGCCCAGGAGTTCTGGGCTGTAGTGCGCTATGCCAATCAGGTGTCCGCACTAAGTTCGGCATCAATATGGTGACCTTCCGGGAGTGGGGGACAACCAGGTTGCCTAAGGAGGGGTGAACTGGCCCAGGTCGGAAATGGAGCAGGTCAAAACTCCCGTGCTGATCAGTAGTGGGATCGCGCCTGTGAATAGCCACTGCACTCCAGCCTGGGCAACATAGCGAGACCCTGTCTCTAAAAAAAAAAAAAAGGAAGAAATAATGAAAGTATATAAGCTATTCTAGAAGAAGGAAACAAAGTGGGATGAGAACGGGATACTGGAACCACCTTTTTTTTTTTTGAGACGGAGTTTCGCTCTTGTTACCCAGGCTGGAGTGCAATGGCGCGATCTCGGCTCACCGCAACCTCCGCCTCCTGGGTTCAGGCAATTCTCCTGCCTCAGCCTCCTGAGTAGCTGGGATTACAGGCACGCGCCACCATGCCCAGCTAATTTTTTTGTATTAGTAGAGACGGGGTTTCACCACGTTGACCAGGATGGTCTCGATCTCTTGACCTCGTGATCCACCCGCCTCGGCCTCCCAAAGTGCTGGGATTACAGGCTTGAGCCACCGCGCCCGGCGGAACCACCATTTCAAAGGTGTGAGACTAACATGAAGTGGTTAGGGGGCCCTCCAGACCATGGATCCTGGTAGAATCCATACACAGTACATTGATTTTTTTTTTTTTTGAGAGAGAGAGAGGGTCTCACTCTGTTCCCCAAATTAGAGTGCAGTGGTATGACCAATGCTTAGTACAGTGGTACCCAAACCTCCTGCGTTCAAGCGATTCTCCCACCTCAGCCCGCTGAGTAGCTGGGACTACAGGCATGTGCCACTATATTCGGGTAAATTTTGTGTTCTTTGTAGAGACGGGGTCTCGCTCTGTTACCCAGGCTGGTCTCAAACTCCTGGGCTCAAATGATCCTCCTGCCTCAGCCTCCCAAAGCGTTGGGATTACAGGCATGAGGCACTGTGCCCGACCCAGAACTGTTTTTTTATGTTAAGTGAAAATAAATACAAAATGGGGATGGGTACGGTGGCTCCTGCCTGTGATCCCAACACTTTGGCCCAGGCAGGAGGATCTCTTGAGCTCAGGAGTTCCAGGCCAGCCTGGGCAACACAGGGAGGCCCCATCTCTTTGGGGGAAGAAAAAAAAAAAGCCAGGCCTGGTGGCTCAAGTCTGTAATCTCAGCACTTTGAGAGGCCGAGGCAGGTGATCATGAGGTCAGGAGTTCGAGACCAGCCTGACCAACATGGTGAAACCCTGTCTCTACTTAAAAAAAAACACAAAAATTAGCCGGCAATGGTGGAGCACACCTGTAATCCCAGCTACTTGGGAGGCTGAGGCAGGAGAATCACCTGAACTAGGGAGGAGGAGGTTGCAGTGAGTTGAGATCACACCACTGCACTCTACCCTGGGCAACAGAGCGAGACTCTGGACCAAAAAAAAAAAAAAAGCAGGTCATGGTGGTACGTGGTCTGTAGTCCCAGCTACTTGGGAGGGAGAGGGAGGCTTAGCCCAGGGTGTGGAAAGATCGCTCAAGTCTGGGAGGTTGAGGCTGCAATGAGTTGTGATCATGCCACTGCACTCCAGCCTGAGAGACAGAGACCCTCTCTCAGAAAATAATAATACAAAATGGTACACACACTATGTAAAATTGGGATTTTGTTTCATATGGACAAAAATCTGGTCAAGCACACAAATGTAAAAGCATGTTATAGTAACATGATAGGATTATAGTTTTTCCAGTGTTCGTTTTATGAAGTTTTTTGCTATGATTACAATAAAAAGATAAAACACTTTGTGAAAAATAAAATCATTATCCCATATTTGAACGGAGTCCCTTTGGGAAACTGATACCCAGAGAGGGGAATTAATGTAGCCAATATTACTCAGCCTGTGAATAACAAAGCCAGACTTAAATTCTTACCTGCAGATTTTGCCCAGTGCCTGGGCCATTCCAAGCTGGTATATTGGTTGCTTCGGGAGTGATGCCAGTTGTGAGCTTGTTTCCCGGCTTCTCTCAGTCCATACATAACTGCTGCTCTCTTTGGGCCCTCAGACTTCCAAGCTGCTTGTTACTCTTTGAATAGCATGGGGTCTGTACAGCTATTCTGGTACAGGTCTAAAAGTAGCTTTTCATTTGCCTCCATTAATTTCTTCCTTTTGGCCCAGGGAAGTCCACAAAGCACCTTCCAAAGCCCCTTCCAAGCACCTTTCAATCATATTCATAAATGATTTGCGGATTATCTACTGCCTTGAATTATTTAGGCCATTACTTCCCCTCCATCAAAGTGACTCAACTTGGACTCAGTGAAATTTAATATATTCAAATGATGACAAAAATGTATTCAGAGAGTTATATTCAAACAAATGTAGCCTTCCAACTCATATACACACAGACCTGCCATTTCTTTGTGGAGTAAAGGGAGTTGTTTGTCCCGTCTCTTCTTTGAAGACGGCAACATTAATTCAATTGAGATCTCTAACGAGGATTGGGGTATCCTTACTTGCAGCTACCTGCACTGCCAACCCCTCAACTTCCCTCCTTTATACACACTCGCTTCTCATTCCCTTCCTGGGAACTCCCCATACTAGGTAAAAATTGAAGTCATTCAGGATGCAGAAAGAATCCAAATATTTTTCAGATTTTCAGGAAGTTGATACAGTCCAGAGCAAAAATTGTTCTAACTCAGAACTCATGAGAGTGGATGCTAAGTTGATTTATCACCCAGAGCTCTTCAGAAGTGAAGCTCCAGTCATCTGTTTGTCTGAGTGAAGAAGATGCTGCCTGGAGGCAGAGGACACACAGCCTCAGAGGGCCTCACTTGCCCCTTTCATGAGCTTCTACATTCGTAGCATCTGTGTTTTGGGGCATACATCTCCCCTGTACAACGTCTATTTTTCCAACTCCTTCATCTCCACTCTTTTTTTTTTTGGAGACAGGGTCTTGTTTTTGTCGCCCAGGCCGAGGGTAGTGGTGCCATCATAGCTCAGTGTACTCCCGAACTCCTGGACACAAGCGATCCTCTTGCCTCCACTTCCCAAAGTTCTGGGATTACAGGCTTGAGCCACCATCCCTGGCTATTCTTCTTCATTTTACTCCGCAGTCTCCTAGTTTTTCACAGGGATGACCTTGTGCCTCTCTCTCTTCCACTTCCTCTATCCACGCTTATAGGTTGGGTCTCCAACCACCCCTCTTCTCTGTTTTGAGTGAAAGAAATATGGGGAAACGCAAAGGGTGGGGATGAGAGATCCAAACTCTGAGTCCAGGCACTGTTCATCACCTCCCTCTACAGGCAGGCTGGGCCTGTCTTTTGCAGGGTTGGGCAGAGGGTGGTGGGGTTGGTGGGGAGAGGAATCGGGGAAATGGTTTCTACCTGCCCCATGATCCTTTAGGCTGATGAATGAGACAATAGGAGATCCCCAAAGAAAGTTCTCATTCCCATGCTAAATAAGGCAGCAAAAATTTCAGACAGAAATAAGGACCCAACTGGTTTAGTGAGACACTAGAGATCAGTAATTTCCAGTCTCGTTGCAACATCCAGATGCTCCAATCATGTCAAGGAGGGTTATAAAATTCTCAAAAGTGATTATCTTTAAATTTTTAACAGAAATATACCACACAGATAACTGTGTTCTCTCTCACAAATATGTAATCACACACACACACACAAAAGAATTGAAACTATTTTTCAAGGTAATGAATCCCTGGTTTTAGACATCATTACTGAGACAATCGGGAGTGCTGGGGATGGCGAGATGCTCCAGTCCTCAGGAAGAGAAAGACGGTAGTTCCCCCCTTCCCCACATTTCCAAAGGAAATGAGGAAAAACCATCTACACCTTTCTTTCTCTCTCAAACCTTTCTCTCAATCCCCCTTATTAGCTCTCTACTCTCTGAAACACGAAAATAAAAAATGGGAGCCAGGTGCAGTGGCTCACGCCTGTAATCCCAGCACTTTGGGAGGCTGAGGTGGGCGGATCACAAGGTCAGGACTTCGAGACCAGCCTGGTCAACATGGTGAGAACCCATCTCTACTAAAAATACAAAAATTAGCTGGGCCTGGTGGCATGTGCCTGTAATCCCAGCTGCTTGGGAGGCTGAGGCAGGAGAATCGCTTGAACCTAGAAGGCAGAGGTTGCAGTGAACCCATATGGCACCAGTGCACTCCAGCTGGGGGCGACAAGAGCGAGACTCCGTCTCAAAAAAACAGGGAGAGGAAAACGGGGAAAGAACTGAGAAGATGATAAAAAGGAAAATACAGTAACTAGAAAGGACAAGGAACCATGAAAAGGTCAGGGAGAGGAAAATTAAAAGGACAGAAAAAACACGGAGGGAGGAAGCATCCTGTGACCTGCTCTAGAAGCAAAACATGTGGCTGCACCACACCCTTGAGCAGCAGGGAGCCCCAGGCCTGCTTTCTCCTGGAAGCACTGTGGCAGCCTCATTCTCTCTGTCTCCAGCTCCATGTGCAGACAGGACTAGAAGGGTAAGGCAGGAACTAGAGCAAGGGGGGATGTGACAGACGACAGGCCCAGGTCTCTAGGAGCTGGGCTGTCCTGGCTCCTGCCAGGAATAGCTGAAACATACAGAAGCAGAGGATTTGAGTGTAGAGTGGAGTAGGGAGAAGCAAAGGGGAAACAGGCTGCATAAGCACGTGCTGCATGGTGTGGGAAACAGGCTGAAGGAATGGCCCATCCCATTCATTCCTACACAGCAAAGCAAGAGCCCTAGTTTACCTGCCCTCCTACCCTATCCCCATCTCCACCCCCTATTCCTACCCCTACCCTTGCTGCAGATGTAGAAGCAGAATTTCTTTCTTTTTTCTTTTCTTTTTTTTTTTTGAGATAGAGTTTCACTCTCGTTGCCCAGGCTGGAGGGCAATAGCGTGATCTCGGCTCACTGCAACCTCTGCCTCCCAGGTTCAAGCAATTCTCCTGCCTCAGCCTCCCGAGTAGCTAGGATTACAGGTATGCACCACCTCACCCAGCTAATTTTGTAAGAAGCAGAATTTCATAAGCTGCAGCAGCTGTGGTCAATACCTCAGCTCCCCACCAGCTCCCTTCTCCAGAAGACAGCAGCAGCATAAAGAGGAATGAAAAGGAAAGGGTACCGTAATAACCCTAAACCTTTTCATCTCAGCAGCCCCCAAATATATCAGCAAGCTCAGTTCTTAGCATCTCCTGCTCCCTCCTTGGCTCATAACCAAATGATCAAACAAGGCTTTGCTGAGAGGAGACATAAGGCTATTGAGCCAGCATCACCTCTCCCAGTGTGGGAGGGGGTATCACATTATACACATAAACAGAAGCACCTGTTTCCAGAGGCGGCATGGGGCAGAAAGAGCTCATAAAGAGTCCCAGATTGTTGTAAGAAAAATAATAATTTGATGGGGTTAAAATTAAATGTCCAAATTGAGGTTGCTTATGGAATTTAAAGGGGATGTTGAGAACATGAGGTGGAGAGACTAGGAAGAGAAGAAAAGAAGACAAAGAGAAAAATACACACAATATAGTAGACAAAGGGGAAAAACCATAAAAAATACAGCCTTACAAATAACGGCAGAAGCTAAGAGAGAGGAGGAAGCCAGCACCTGGAAAGCAAGATGTTACAGCTGGGGAGGGGGAGGGGAAAGCAGGAGAGCAGCAGGAAGAGGAAAAAAGGCCAAGGAGCCAAAGAGCCAAGAATCAGATCCTTCCCTTCATCTGTCTTCATCTTGTCTGTGACTTCAAGCAGGTGAGTTGTTGGGGTATTCTCACAGTGGCTACTGCCTCATCTTGGCCTGAACAACGGAACCCCACAATGCCTGTGTGGCATGCCCACACACACCATTTAGCCCCTAGCTTTCACTTTGTCTTCCTGTTCTCCAGCACACATGCACAGGTCACTCTCAAGGCTTGGGAAGCGCCTTAGTGTGTCCACAGGATAGAATGGGCTCTCACCCCCAGCTCACACTTAATTCCAAAGAGCAGAGGCAGAGAGCTGCTGACTCTAACAGAGCGATTTAGAACTGTGTGCTCAGGCCACGTGCTGTGGCTAACGCCTGTAATCCCAGCATTTTGGGAGGCCAAGGCGGGCCAATCGCTTGAGGTCAGGAATTCCAGACCAGCCTGGCCAACATGGTGAAACCCCATCTCTACTAAAAATTTAAAAATAAGGCCAGGCGCGGTGGCTCATGCCTGTAATCCCAGCACTTTGGGAGGCCAAGGCAGGCATAAAAATATAAAAATTAGCTAGGTGTGGTGACAGGCGCCTGTATTCCTAGCTACTCGGGAAGCTGAGGCAGGAGAATCAAGTGAACCTGGGAGGAGGAGGTTGCAGAGAGCAGAGATCGTGACATTGCACTCCAGACTGGGAGACAAGAGCAAGACTCCGTCTCAAAACAAAACATTAGCCAGGTGTGGTGGTGCGCGCCTATAGTCCCAGCTGCTCGGGAGGCGGAGGCAAGGAGAATCGCTTGAACCTGGGAGGCGGAGGTTGCAGTGAGTCCAGATCACACCACTGCGTTCCAGCCTGGGTCACAGAGCTAGACTCTTGTCTCGAAAAAAAACAAATACACACAAAAAAACAGAACTGTGTGCTCAGTGATCCAGTGAAGGGGATTCCCATACAGTGTCCATTTTCCCCAGGCTGCCAGTGCTGCATTGACTTCACAAGCTCTGATGCCCTTTATTTATTTATTTTTTTTTTGAGACAGAGTTTCACTCTTGTTACCCAGGCTGGAGTGCAATGGCTCAATCTCAGCTCACCGCAACCTCCACCTCCTGGGTTCAAGCAATTCTCCTGCCTTAGCCTCCCGAGTAGCTGGGAGACTACAGGCGTGCGCCACCATGCCCAGCTAATTTTTGTATTTTTAGTAGAGAGGGGGTTTCACCACGTTGACCAGGATGGTCTCGATCTCTTGACCTCGTGATCCACCCGCCTCGGCCTCCCAAAGTCCTGGGATTACAGGCGTGAGCCACCGCGCCCGGCTTTCTGATGCCCTTTAATGAAAACAAAAGGAGAGGCAAAACTGCCCAGTTCCTGACTTCTCCAGCACACCGAGGTAAGATTCCTGGGAGGAAAGTTATGAGCGATGATGCCATGCAGACACAGCCTCTCACTGAAGGGAAACAAAACCAAGACATAGTTGCTTAGGAAAAGGAGCATGGGTGTCAAAACCCAGGAGTTGTGCTTTCCAGTGGGCCTGAGACAGACAAAGTGACATGATGTTTAGAGAGCAAGAATGAGATGGAAAGGGAAGAGGCAAGCAGTCTCAGGCTTCCATGGTAGGAAATAAATAATGTCCAGAAGGGTTGGCTCTGAAGTGGACCAAATGGCTCTCCTGTCCCATGTTTATGAGGTCATGGACCATTAAGCCAGCCAACCTACAGATGTCTTCATAAGACTTTACGAGATTAGACTAGGGAGACCCTATAACTCAGCAAGAAAGGAAAACAAGAGGAGAGAATTGCAGATAAGAGACGGTAGAAACAAGTACTCAGCTCCAGAGGCGTCACATGTCAGAGGGAGGATGTCTGGTTTGGGGACCCTTTCATCTTCCTCACTTCTCTCTTCTGTGAGTTTCTGCCTATCTCCATTAGATTCAGGACTACATCAGGCTTATATTACTCAATAGATTATTGATTATCCACATACTTTTCCCCCCTAATCTAACTTCCAACTGACCTCACACCATGTTCCTGACCTGCAATCATTTGGTTCTCAGAGAAGTTTCTTTGGTATTTGCAAAGTAAATCAGAAAGATAAAATACATTACATTTACAAATGCACATATTTTCAAACCTGATTTAGATTGTATTTACTTGATGTGATGTTCCATCAGTTCTAATAGCCATGAGATGACTCTTCTAGGGATCCCTGGGTTGCTGAAGGCTAATATTTATTCTCTGAACCATTAGGAGCAGAGAGGAGCATGAAAACTGGGAAAGGTACACACTGAACCAGTTAAGGAAGTAAGAGTAGGAAATACACTTTGCATTATCTTATTTCCTCAGGCTTGCGCCACCCTGTGGTTATTTGTAGAAAGTCAGAGACCAGTAATCCTCAAAAAAGAAGCCCGTGTTCTCCAAGTCTCCATGCTCTTTCAGAAATTGAGCTGACACTCCAGGGCCCCAATTAAGGACGGGGTGTAAGACCGAGATCTTTGGGTTTTTTTTGTTTGTTTTTGAGACGGAGTTTTGCTCTTGTTGCCCAGTCTGGACTGCAATGGGGCAATCGCTCACTGCAACCTCTGCCTCCCGGGTTCAAGCAATTCTCCTGCCTCAGCCTTCCCAAGTAGCTGGGATTACAGGCATGCACCACCTCGCCCAGATAATTTTGTATTTTTAGTAGAGATGGGGTTTCTCTGTGTTGGTCAGGCTGGTCTCAAACTCCTGACCTCAGGTGATCTGCCCACCCAAAGTGCTGGGATTACAGGCGTGAGCCACCACACCCAGCTAGACCCAGTTCTTTATTTAAACCACCACTCAGAATCCATATTTGAAAAGCAACCATTTATTAGAACCAATACAAGAGTATGAAAAGGGGGAAAAGAGGAGGGTAGAAGAGGGGGAGAGAATGAGGTCTGCATCAGATGTCAGTTATAGAAACACATAAATGCCTACTTTTAAACATTTACATTTAAAAGGTGAACATATATATAGACCACTTATACTTTTTTAAAAAAAATCAAAAGCAGACATGTTTGGCTGAAATAAAACCAAAAAACACAACCAAAACTCCCCCATAAACCTAAAAGTCCATAGAGAATTCAATTTCTCATTTTCATTCAGAAATCTGGCTACAAAGTGATGTTTGCTACTCAGGACGGTACAGAGTGCTGAAAGAAACCCAGCTCTTGAGTCTCTTAGATTCCATCCTGTAGGAAGTGGTGGGAAAGCCAGCGGGCCATGGGCAAGTCAACTCCTGGCTGCTTGGCAGGGCGTCAGACTGTGCTCTCTCCATTTTCCACAGAACTGTTTGGTACTGCCAGTGCTGGGTGAACAGTGAGAGCAGAGTCCACAAAACACAGAGAACCAGAATGTGACTGCAAGGAGCCAGGACCTTGTGCTTTTTCATGGATTACAAATCTAGGGCCAAGGAGAGGGAAAGAAGAAAGAGCTCTATTGGGAAGAGGAGCTGGCTGCCCCCCTAAACTGAGATGGAAAGAGTAAGGCTCTTGAGCCCACACCTGGGCAAGCAGAAATAGTGTCCAAAGTTTTCTCAAACCAGAGGGAAAAAAGGTCAAGTTCAGACTGCAGACACTGAGAAAGAGATGACAGATGCTGAATACAGTGAATTGGATAAAGCTTTAAGGATCAATGCCCAATTCTGAGTGTCAAACATATTTCTAGGAAAAATAATTCCAATGAAGCTTTTTTGTGGGGTGGAAACAAGGTGGTCACATTTATTGAATCAGCTGATCCCTATGAGAAAGGAGAGGCCCAGGCACAGATACCACAAAGGGGTGCAGTGACCCAGCTATCTTGGGATCAGTTTGGGGAGTGGTAAGCAATGATATAATCAAAACCACTGAGGGTTGCCTCGATCCTGAGACAGTCTGAGTCTGCTTCAAACCCATGGGGAATGGAACTTTAATCCCCAACCTACAGAGAGAAATAAGCAGTAGCATCCCTGCCTCACGATTCCCTAATCCAATGCTCTTGAATCTGAAATGGCCTCCCTCTGTGAATGCAAGACAGAGAAAATCCTAAGTGCCTTCCCCCACAACATCCTAAGTAAGTCTGGACTAGTAAGATTCCAACATTCATGAAAACACTGTCAACATCTGAACTAGCAGCTTTGATGAGGGGTGGGGGGCAGAGAATTTGCCGAGTCACTAAGTAGTTCTAGCCTTGGAGACAGCTCAGTGAGGACTAAAGCGTGTGTGTCAGGCTTAAACTCCGGCTCAAGGCATCCTCCACAGAGGACCCTGAAGTATTCTATTAACGTTGATTTGCAATGCCTCACAACACCCCTGTGAGGTAGGTCAGTATTATTACCCCCATTTGACAGATGGGGAACTGAGGCATTGAAATAAGTGACTTGCCCAAGGTCAGCCATTATGAATCAGTTGAGGAGGTGGGCACACAAGAGTCAGCATCCACTCAATTCTTGTTCCATTTCCCAGAGCATTTTACTTCTCGGACTGCACTTGGGAGCAGAGGGAAGTTGGCAGGTACACCTCACTCTGCAAACTAGATTAATCCAATCGACCCAAGAGTATTAACCGAGGGCCTATTATTTATCTAGTATAATGTGAGGAATCTTGGAAAAATGAACTGCTTCTCAAAGTCATGTTACGGATGTTTTGAAAATAAAATTACATCTTTAACATAAGGACATGAATTCTTTTGTAAAGAAATATTCACTTTATCTTAGGAGGTAAAATAAAGTCACACTGATTTCTCAAAGTTATATACTGAGTAACCTGAATTCCTAAAATCCAGAAAGCAAGTTCACATTCCAACAGAAACAATGAATAAGAACCACTTCCCCAGTGGTGGTTCTTGGTAGTGCTCTTACAGAGCTGCAAGGTTGGTAGTGTGGGACTCCTAGCACCACAAAACACCCTCCTACCACATCACTTCCCTCAATACCCAGAGGGCAGCATCTTCCCAACCTTTCTGCCTCAACTCAACTTCAAGAGTTGCAGCATCTTCAAAAACACCTCAAGGGTAAGGATACAAATGGTGACCCCTGCTTTTCTATTCAGGGAGAGGGGATGAAATATTCTCTGTAACTAATCATATAGACTCTTGTATTCTTTCCTCCTGCCAGACGTTAACTCTTTAACAACAAAAAAAAAAGATAAAAGAAGAAACAGTTGATGTCTTTTGTCCTCCTTTGGATTTCCTTTGGATTCTGGTAGAAATCATTATGTCTCTTATCTTAAAACTAAGGAGGTGGGGGGTGAGGGGGACACAAAACAGATACCAAACCCACCACCAGTCCTGGTTTAGAATGCAATCCTAAAGCTACTGGAAACCAGAAAACACTGACTTGAGCTTTAAGAGTGTTGTAACATGATTAAACTGCTTTTTCAGGTGTTCTCAAAGAACTTCTAGGCAGAAGCCTCTCCTTTCTTCCACACCTCTTCACAGCAGCCATTGTAGCAGGTCCCCACTACAACAGAAACTCAAAAGATGACTTATCAACTCACACAGTAAAATGTTCACTAGGGGCCGGGTGCGGTAGCTCACGTCTATAATCCCAGCACTTTGGGAGGCTGAGGTGGGTGATCACTTGAGCCCAGGAGTTGGAGACCAGACTGGGCAACACAGGGAGACTCTGTCTCTACAAGACCCCCATCTCAAAAAAAAGAAAAAGAAAAAAAGAAAAAGGTTCACTAAGGATATTCTAGGTACAGGAACCATTCCAAGACCTAAATAGATTTTTTTTTTTCCTTACTGATAGCCAATCACATTAAACAGTACAGGTGCTAAGAAAGTTCAAGACTGATCTTTTGGCAATGACAGTTTAGGTTAAGTCTGTTTGGAATTCCTAAAAATAAAAAGAAATCCCTTTAAAAAAAGTTTGACAAACTGGCCACTTGGCCTTGAATTGACTGTTAGGGTCACACCTGCCAATGCCAGGGGACATCACAAAAAAAAATAGAGAATGGCAAGATAAAAAGTTCATTGCATTCAATTTGGCCTAATTTCTTGATAATAGTTTCCTATTAGATTTTCCGATTAATACTGATGGCTCTTACCTAGGCTGTGATAATTAGGTTTTGATCTATTGTGACATTAATGATCACAATCAGTTGACTTTGAAATTGTCTTAATTAATGGCTCTTTCCTTGTCAGCTTTTGCCTCCAGTGCAGGATTCATCCCTTCCCCCACTGCCTTGTTTTAACTCCTTCTCTTACTGACCACAGCGACAAATAGCATTGGAAGATCACTTTCTTCCCATAACACAAGACTTTAAACTATTTTAAAACATTTCTGACAGAGGAGCAATATGAGATGATGTTAGATGAAATGAGGATCAGAATGAAAAGGCAAGAGAACAAGCTGTCAATGAACAGGAAAAATTCCATCTTAGAAAACAACCAAAGTCAAGCCCAATGTTAAAGTGACAGGGTGAAGGAATCCTAAAAAGACAAAATGAGGTAGATTAAAATCCAAGAAATTCAGCACAAGCAAAAATAAACCAGAATTGTTTTTATGAAACTATCTAAAAAACCTCATGCTTTAGCTTTCCAGAACAGTTACTCTAATTCCTGGGAAATCTGACTTCCAAAGTTAGTCAACTTTCAATTATCCAGGCAGAACTCAGTATCTTTTTCTTGTGGTCACATGGGTCAGAATCGAGAACATACTTATGATCAGACCATTTCTTAACCTAGGTAGGCTTTAATAATTAAATCTGAGATTCAGATTTAATACACAAGGTACATGTATTTCTGGGAAAGGTTTCCACATAAGTGACACAATTCTCTGCTTAGAAATCACCCTCTCTTGCAGTATTGAATAAAACTGCACTGCTCAGAGTAGATGCTCAGGTATTCACAGATGTGCTCCAAGCCTTCTTTTTAGCAAATCTCTTGTCATTGGAAAGCATGTCCCTGGTTTCAGGCTTAAAGGCAGCCTCATGTTCATTCCTCCAAAATGAGAAATTGAAAAAGGTGTAAGCAACTCTGGTAAAATGTCCATGAGGAATATGTTGTCATAGAACCCACAATAATGTAACACAACTGAATCTGGAATATAGCTAATGCTTTCCACAACCTAAGATTAACTCTACCACTACTTTGGCCAAGAGTCTAAACCAGGGATGAAAATCAGGAGTTCTCAATCCCAACTCACCTGTTTTTTCTCTATCAGTAATAACAGTATTTCCAACCCTCAGCTATATTTATTTCCTGGAGTAAAACAAGCCCTTATGTTCTATGGCCAGCTGGCTCACTTCACCCAAGGTTACAGGTCTTTTCCACATAAAAACCAAAATTAATGTCAACTTCTTACTCTAGGGCTACAAACAATACATCAGCCAGTCAGTCTCTGCCCCCAAGTCAGAAATGTGTATTGATTTGTAGCACTTATTAAGCCAAGCTATTTTTATTTTATTTTTTTGAGATGGAGTTTCATTCTTGTTACCCAGGCTGGAGTGCAATGGCGCGATCTCGGCTCACCGCAACCTCCACCTCCTGGGTTCAAGCAATTCTCCGGCCTCAGCCTCCCAAGTAGCTGGGACTACAGGTGCGCGCCACCATGCCCAGCTAATTTTTGTATTTTTAGTAGAGACAGGGTTTCACCTTGTTGACCAGGATGGTCTTGATCGCTTGACCTCGTGATCCACCTGCCTCGGCCTCCCAAAATGCTGGGATTATAGGCAAGAGCCACCACGCCCGGCTAAGCCAAGCTATTTTTTTAAGCAGAAACATAGCTTGTAAGCACTTAACTATTAATGGTCAGTTCATCACACACCAGTACCAAAGTTGAGGGCAGGGATGGCCTCTTTTTGAACTTTGTATCCTCAGGCCAAAAAATGTCTGTTGAATAAAACCAATGTTGATGTACAGCAATGTGGCTGAAATTTAGAAAGCTTAATAAAAATTGGGTAAGAGGGCATCTAATTCAGAGCATGTTTTTGGGTGTAAGGCTAGTAACACCTGTTTTTGAAAACATAATTTTTATTAGTAGGTAAAGGTAGCATGAAACTGTGATACACTGGCTCCAGACCTTTCCTCTCTCTGCCTCGCCACAGGCATCTTGGTGGTCTGATTATAAAAGTACAGATCTCAACCAAAAGGATGGGATCATTAGGTGCAAAGGGAGTTTTTCCTTTATGAGGAAATGAGGAAACTGTGAGAAACTATTTCTTCATTTTAGATCTAATGGGGTTCTCATGACATTGCAGAGTAGCATTTTATGCCCTCAAAATTGAACCTTTAAGGTAGAGACAATTGCTCCCCAGGCCTAACACAGATCCCTCTAACTCTTCACTGTACCTTAGGAAAGCTGGGGTAAACTACAGATTCAATAAAATATCAATATGAAAATCCCAAAAACCTTCCCCAATGCCCTGTGATTTGGCCTGAACATAGGGAAAATGGACTGCAGGGTGGCTACATAACAGGAACAAAGAGTTAAGAATAATAACTGCCTAAGTTACCAGGATAGGACCGACCCTTCATTAATGACACAAAGTAAAATGCACAAAGCAGTATACAGTGTGGCTGGGGGACAGTCAAGGACCATCTAGACTTTTAAGTGTTAGGAGCACCACAGGTCCAAATGCTCCCCAGAGCAGACTAAAACTGGATTGTTGTTCATGGCAACACTGTTCTCCACTATTCTGTCTATAATGAGAATATATCAATAGCAGGAAAAGTGCTTTCAGACATGGCAAACCTCAAAGAAAAACAAGGATAACCTCAGACCACTGTTACTTGCTCTAAGTGGGGAAAACAAAACAGCAAATGGATTTTTAGTAAAGAGAAAAGCAAATATAAATGCAGTTGATAAACTAGAAAGCAATCATCAACTAATTGCAGACTATAAAGAAGAAAAGCTACCCCAAAATCCTTCTCCAAATAGCAACTCAGTGGATGGGAATTAATCAAGCTTTCCAGCAACCAGTTATTGATGATTCATGGCCTACTCAAATGAAGACTTAGATTTTTATACCAACGATGTCCCCAAACCAAGCTTACCAGAGCTAATGACTGCTTCTCAGCAATTCAGGAAAAATTTAGAAGCAAATATGGCATTGTGAGAACAAAAAACAGAACCTCGTTTTGAGGACAGGAATTCTGATAGTGTGAAGATATGGTTGAAAGCCTTCTCAAACATACAAGTCCAAGGCTTTTCTCATCCCGCCTTTCCATCACCTGACCCTCTTCTGAAACCATCCCTCACGTATTTAGCAATGTCTGGTCTTACAAAGGAGGAAGCAACAAAGCTGGCAACTGGAATAAAAAAAATTTTATTACTGAAAGTGCTCCATGACAGCAAACAAATTATGACAATTTTATTTGTGCCCCAAAATTAATAGAGGTGGCCAGGTGCGGTGGGTCACACCTGTAATCCCATCACTTTGGGAGGCTGAGGCGGGTGGATCACGAGGTCAGGAGATCGAGACCATCCTGGCCAACATGGTGAAACCCCATCTCTACCAAAAATACAAAAATTAGCTGGGTGTGGTGGTAACGCACCTGTAGTCCCAGCTACTTGGGAGGCTAAGGCAGGAAAATCACTTCAACCTGGGAGGCAGAGGGTGCAGTGACCTGAGATTGGACCACTGTACTCCAGCCTGGTGACAGAGCGAGACTATCTCAAAAAAAAAAAAAATTAATAGAGGTGATGTCTGCATTAGGATCAAGACGAGAGGAAGATAGAGAATCACCTTGGGATTCTCAGAGTACCTCCAAGAATCAACCACAGAAAGATGTCAGCCATTTAACTGGGGCTATAGATAAAAAAGAAAAAAATACAGTAAATGGACAAGTCCAAGAGTCTCCTGAGAAATATCCTTATCTGAAGAGGCAGCAGGAGTTGATAGAAAACATAACTAAAAAAGTAGAAGACAACACTGTTACATTTGAATCTGGATCCCATATAGCTTCTCCTGTAGGATCTACTGAGGAGTGAAATATAAATCAAGATTTAGCTTAGAAAGCATGAAGATAAGGCTGGGTGCTGTGGCTCACACCTGTAATCCCAGAACTTTGGGAGATCAAGGCGGGCAGATCACAAGGTCAGGAGTTTGAGACCAGTCTGACCAACATGGTGAAACACCCTTTCTACTAAAAATAGAAAAATTAGCCAGGTGTGGTGGTATGCATCTGTAATCCCAGCTATTCAGGAGGCTGAGGCAGGAGAATTGCTTGAACCCCTGGGAGGGCACTCCAGCCTGGGCAACAGAGTGAGACTCCGTCTCCAAAAAAAAAAAAAAAAAAAAAGGCATGAAGATAGTATGTTCCAATTTTAAAGAAAAATTATATTGTCTGAAAGAAAATAAAATTTTATTACTGGGCAGGAAACTGAATTGTTATCTAAAGAAGAAAACATATGGTTCTCTCCAGGTTTAAAATGGGTGCTCCTATCTAGGCTGATTTTCCCAGCATTTGATCTTAACTTGAAGGCAATCTGCCCAGCCCAGGGATCAAAGAGCTGCTAAGCTGTTCGTTGGTAGACTCTACTGGGCAAAGCTATGCTATAAACTGAAGAAAGGGAGATCTTTTAATGTTGATTACTGAAAGAATTAGAAAGATGTCTTGAAAGAGGACTAAACACAGGAAAATTATACTTTTAGCATGTGAGACCTAGGTGTTTGAGTGCTTAGCTCTTAACTCTTCTGAGAGGAGAAAGTTTCACAAAACAGGTTTCTGTTTGAGGCTGTAATTCTCCTAGGGCAAAAATATCTACTAAACACTAAGAAATGCTGGAAGCAGACATCTGACTTCCTTTGTGCTAAGGACTGAAATCAGTATTGGCCTCTGGCTCCCTACATTCCTATAGAACCAGCTGCAGGTAGGCAGGAAGAGGTTGTTTTGGCTGCACTCAGTACATAAACCAAAGACAAAAAGAGTGAAGTCTATTAAAGAGATAAGTAGTAGATGATACTGGGGACATTTTGGTAAAAGAGTATCAGATTTGTATGAATGTCTTAAATATTACCTTTAACCGCAGCAGCCATGTGCCCCACGTTTCTCAGAATCAATCTCAGCACCAAATACTGTCAAGTTCTTTGTCCACATACTAGATTTTTGGTTTTAAAAACATAGTTGCTGCAGTTTACATGCCCACTGCTCCTGCGAGGCATACACTGGGCCACTTGGATAGGCTGTCATTTTCTGCAAATCGAGAGACTCAAATCACCTCCTCAGAAGCTCTAGCCTATTTTTGTCCTATTCCTGTCTACCCTAATGGATATCCTTGGCTACATTTACGATAAATCTGTTTCCTGACCATCCTTTCCTTCTTTCAGATGCTGATGAAATTAAGTACAAACAATTG
Organism: Aotus nancymaae; assembly: GCF_030222135.1. Lineage (NCBI taxonomy): Eukaryota > Metazoa > Chordata > Mammalia > Primates > Aotidae > Aotus > Aotus nancymaae. The sequence continues at coordinate 38,022,012 of NW_026988428.1, forward strand.
TCAATCATCCAGCACTTGATCTAGGCCTTTAATTCCTTCAGAGAGTGAAGGAATATAGAGCTAAAACTCCCACCCACTTGAGGTATGGTTTATGAGCTCTTGCCCAATCACATTACCATTCAGAAGGATTTTCCTGGCTGACTTAAACCAAAAGCTTCATTGTTCCAGTCTGTCATGTCACTGCAGCAACAGCTGTCATCTCGATTGTGCAGTATAATTTTTGACATAATTTATATAAGCACACAGAATTCAATCAGCAGCTGAGCAGGAAAGCAATGTTAACAAATGCCATGAATGGGTATATGATTTGCATATTATTTGGTTCATCTGTGGACTGAAGCTATCCATCCATTCCCCTCATTACTCTTAATAATCCAGAAATGGTGGATGCTCCTGGCCAGACAGCTGTATGTTTTAAAAATCAAAAGCAAAAAGAAAAGCAGCCTCATGGCTGGTGAACTCTAGAATTAAGGCTATTTTAAGCATTTATTCTTATTTCCTCAGCTTTGGGGCTGGGACAAGGATCCTCAAAACCCTGCCATTTCCCTACTTTTACTTGTGATTCTCTAGCCCTCCTCAACTATAAGAAGAAAAGGATAAAGTAGGGCATTTCTTGGGGGATAAAGGCAGAAGAATATGATCAGAAAAATTTCTCAATATAATAGCAACACAGGAAGAAACCAAAGGGAAATATTTCGCTGAGTAAGAAGAGAAGGTTGCGTCAACATGCTAATGCCAGGGCCTGTCACTTTCCAAGGTGATAGTCTTTCATGAACATGCCATTATTTTTATTTATTTATATTTTTTAGAGACAGGGATCTCACTACATTGCCCAGGCTGGTCTCAAACTCCTGCTTCAAGCAATTCTCCTGCCTCAGCCTCCCAAAGTGCTGGGATTACAGGTGGGAGCCACTGTGCCTGGACATGAAAATGCATTAAAAAAAATAAGATACAACTATAAGTTTGAGAAAAAGGGAAGAGCATTAACATTTTGGGGACTCTTGGTGGTAAATCCAGCAGCCAAGAAAGCAGGAGACTTATAACTGCTATGAATATTTAAAACTGATATTGTAGCCAACAGCTCACCTCCAAAACTTCCCCACTGAAAATAATGGCATAGAAGGAAAACTCAGGTCCACTGAGAAGTGAGGGTCAGGTCTGAAGCCTCTTTGGTAACGGGAATGCTTTGGGAGGCCACAAAAGTTGGCATGGTTGGAGGGTGCCTAGCACCTTGGCACAAGCAAGCACCAGGCAATCACTCACACCTACATAAATATACAGTCTAAATATGAGGAATGGAAAGAAATAATACATACATACCATATGTGATAATGAAGACAATTGTACCCTACCCCATCATCCTCATGTACTATAGCTAAAAATCTCCACAGTTAATAATCTTGTCATTTTTTTCACAAATTGACATCACCTTACAGAAGCAGAAGCAGGGAGTGCTAAAAGAAGACCGAAAGTCCTGGGGTTAAAAAGAGTGCCTTGACAAATTTCAGTGTAAAATTTCAAATCTTTCAAAGGATGGAATAATTCTGGGTAAGTGAGGATGAACAACAGAGGGTGGCCCAGAAGACCACACCAGAAACCCTGTATTCTCCTGGGTAGAGCTGAACAAGGTTGGGAAAGCCCCAACAAGTAGGCAGTTGCTATTGGCTTTTTAAAAGATGGGCAACATCCTTTCCATCTCAACATGTCAAAACAAAGGCCAGCTAGTCAGCAACATGTTCTAAGAACCAAAGCAAGAAAGAAACCAAAATTCAACATTATGGTAACAAAATCCCCCAATCTAAAAAGCGACCAACCCTGAAAAGATCAAGACTCTAAGGTGATAAAAAGTTAAAACTCATCTTGAGGTCATAGGGGAGCAGAAGGAAGAGATCAGGGCAAAGGAAAAATAAATTGTGGGTATTACACACAGTATGTAAATGCCTGGTCTTCACAGAGAGACACTTATCATTAATCAGACCATCAGTTATGTTACAAGAAAACCAATACCAACATTTCTCCTGTGGAGCACAGTGATAAGCACATTTTTTATGGATGTGTTTAGGAGAGAAAGGGGTGGGTAGAAGGGAGAGGAGGCAGGGAGGTGAATGTATTATGTACAAAGAGAAATGACAGAGACCACCCCCTCCTTTAGCTCTTTGCCGTTTCTTTCTCTTTGTTTTCCGCATCCTCAGGATATGCATGCCATGTCAGTCTCTCTTCATAAAAGGCTATCACAATTTGTGGACATTTCACATTAGCTTCTTTTGCAAGAACCAGGTCAGCTTCATCTGTGTCCTTCCTGGAAAGAAAGAATATGCTAGTTAAAAGGAGAGGAAGTAAGAATGAAAGAATCTGTCCGAACATAAGTTTATGTCATTATATGGATTTAGTTGTCTTGATTTCCTCCTCACTTTGATTTCAAAGTGAAAAGGACCCTTTCAATATTTTCAAGAAGAAATTTATGTAAATGGATTAATATAGTAATCCTGTTATAAAGAAACAGATGCCTGCAGGTAGAATTTAGATGTAAAACATGGTAGGCTGTTTAAAAAGCTCAATAATAAATGATATTAATCTGTTTCCATAATTTTTATTTGTGAATAGGAGCATGTGAGTGAACCCAATCAAATCTACATTCAGCTGTATTGATTACACTTCAGTCAATTATGCACAGGTTGGTCAATCCAGTTTCCAGATCATCTAAGTGAAGAGGTCTTAACCCTCCTCACTTTGTGGCCGTTTAAATACTCATTATGCCTCTGGTCAGAACCATAGATTGGACAACAAGCAAATAAAACTTTAGCTACAAATTTCAATTATCTCAGTTACAGCCTCTACTACAAAGTATAACAAAAAAAATCTAGCCACATGGTTCCTTAGGCATGATTACAAATCAAGAAAAAAATTAAATTATCCTGAGAAGGCCAGGTGCAGTAGCTCATGCCTGTAATCCCAGCACTTTGGGAGGCTGAGGCAAGTGGATCGCTTGAGCCCAGGAGTTCAAGACAAGCCTGGGCAACATGGCGAAACCCATCTCTACAAAAAATACAAAAATCAGCTAGGCATGGTAGTGCATGCTTGTGGTCCCAGCTGCTTGGGAGGCTGAAGTGGGAGGATCACTTGGGCTTGGGAAGTGGAGGTTGCAGTGAGCTGAGACTGAACCACTGAACTCCAACCTGGGCAACAGAGCAAGACCCAGTCTCAAAATAAATAAATAAATAATAATAAACAAAATTAAATTATCCTGATATGAGGACAAGGGAAATTACCACCTTGTTGGAGCAGATACTCAAATTTGGACTATGGTGGAAAAAGCCAGTTAATGATATGTAAATCATAAGTAACACACATGGCTGAGTAAGAAAAAGCAGTCCAGCCTAGACACAGTGCCTCATACCTATAATTCCAGCACTTTGGGAGGCTGAGGTGGGAGAAACACTTGAGCCCAGGGCAACAAAGGAAGACCTGGTGTCTTCAAAAATTTTTTCAAAAAATTAGCAGGCCATGGTGGCATGCACCTGTAGTCCCAGCTACTCAGGAGACTGGAGTAGGAGGATAACTTGAATTCCAGAAGTCAAGGGTGCAGTGAGTGTGATCACACCACTGTACTCCAGCCTGGGTGACAGAGTGAGACCCTGTCTAAAATAAAGTTTTTAAAAAGCAGTCCAGGGCCAGCCGCGGTGGCTCACGCCTGTAATCCCAGCACTTTGGGAGGCCGAGGTGGGTGGATCACGAGGTCAAGAGATCGAGACCATCCTGGTCAACATGGTGAAACCCCGTCTCTACTAAAAATACAAAAAATTAGCTGGGCATGGTGGCGCGTGCCTGTAATCCCAGCTACTCAGGAGGCTGAGGCAGGAGAATTGCCTGAACCCAGGAGGCGGAGGTTGCGGTGAGCCGAGATCATGCCATTGCACTTCAGCCTGGGTAAGAAGAGAAAAACTCCGTCTCAAAAAAAAAAAAACAAAAATAAAAAGCAGTCCAGGCCTGTAATCCTAGCACTTTGGGATGCTGAGGCAGGAGGACTGCTTAAGGTCAGGAGTTCGAGACCAGCCTGGCCAATATGGTAAAACCCCGTCTCTACTAAAAATAGAAAAATTAGCCAGATGTGGCACATGCCTATAATCCCAGCTACTTGGGTGGCTAAGGGATGAGAACCACTTGAACCTGGGAGGCGAAGGCTGTAGTGAGCCGAGATGGTGCCACTGCACTCCAGCCTAGGTCATAAAGCAAGACTCTGTCTCAAAAACAAAACAAAACAAGCAGTCCATGCAGCTCCTTATTTCTGACAGAATATAGCAATTCTTCAAACATAGGCTTCTGGGTAATTTACCAGCAGCACTCTCATCAGATAAAATAATAAACCTTTGATTATACAGCCTTTTTTTTTTTTTAAGTGCAGTGGCGCCATCTCGGCTCACTGCAATCCTCGCCTTCTGGGTTCAAGCAATTCTCCTGTCTCAGCCTCCCGAGTAGCTGGAACTGCAAGCACCCACCACCACGCCAGGCTAATTTTTGTATTTTTAGTAGAGACAGGGTTTCACCATATTTGTAAGCCTGGTCTAGAACTCCTGACCTCAGGTGATCTGCCTGCCTCGGCTTCCCAAAGTGCTGGGATTACAGGCGTGAGCCACTGCACCCAGCCGATTATACAACTTTGAAGGTAACATGTTTCTTTAGTGGCAATGCAGCACAAACCCTCTATGTATCACAAACCTAGAATACTTGGAAACAGTGAAGGCCACACCATAAATCACTCTGTTTTTAAGAAATCAAATTGAGCATCTTTAAGTAATCAAATTGAGGGCTGGGTGCAGTGGCTCACGCCTGTAATCCTAGCACTTTGGGAGGCCGAGGCAGGCAGACTGCTTGAGGTCAGGAGTTCGAGAGCAGCCTGACCAACATGGCAAAACCCCATCTCTACTAAAAATATAAAAATTAGCCAGGTGTGGTGGCAGGCACCTGTAATCCCAGCTACTTGGGAGGCTGAGGCAGGACAATCACTTGAACCCAGAAGGAGGAAGCTGCAGTGAGCCAACATCATGCCACTGCACTCCAGGCAATAGAGTGAGATTCCATCTCAAAAAAAAAAAAAAAAAAAAGAAAAGAAAAAAAAAAAAATCAAATTGAGAGGAACTACTTCCCTTTCATCTAAGAGCCATTCGGTCTCTACTGGATGAAATAACTTGTGCTTTGGCTAGTATTAGCCTTAAAGCTTTCTGTTGAGATTATTTTTCTCTTTTAGATATTATTCAGCAGGTTTGGCCCTCAGTGATGGCAGGAAGTCTTATTTGATTCCTAGTCCAGGGTCACAGGCCCATGGTCTTACAGTAAATAATTCAGAACTGTGTAAACAAATGGTTATGTCATGTTTATGTTTTCTTTTTTTTGAGACGGAGTCTCACTCTGCGCCCATGTGGGAGTGTAATGGCTCAATCTCAGCTCACTGCAACCTCTGCCTCCCAGGTTCAAGCAATTCTCCTTCCTCAGCCTCCCAAGTAGCTGTGGGACTACAGGCATGCGCCACCACGCCCAGCTAATTTTTGTATTTTTATTAGAAATGGGGGTTCACCATGTTGGCCAGGCTGGCCTTAAATTTCTGACCTCAAGTGATCTGCCAGCCTTGGCCCCCAAAGTGTTGGGATTACAGGCATAAGCCACTTTGCCCGGCCTTTATATATTTTCTACCTCAAATTTACCTTTTTTCTGATATGTAGGCTACTATAATTTGGCTTAATAACAAAGCTTGAGAACGTCTTAAATCCATTCTGAACCATTAATTCCCATTTAATAGCAATAATTGGTATCAGTTAAGGATCTCTGACACTCAAAATTCATGGTCTGGGAATACGCAGTCTTGCCACTTTATCTTCCACACAAATTCAAGTGACTGGCAAAGAAACACAATTGTAAAGTGAAGCCAAATCTTTCTCACCATTTCATTAGGAACATTAAATCACCACAGGAATCTGTCGCCCCAATGATCTTTTCTGGTTCCAGTCCTCTCTCAAAGCCCCGAGCAATATCATTGCTCTGCTATAAATAGAAGATGAAGAAAGGTTACAGCTTGTGGAAAGAGTAAAGAAACTCCCTATTTCTAGGCTCAACAAAACACAATATAAGTTAATATTACCTGATACCATTTCTGTCACCAATTCGGAAAAATTTTTAGAACTTAATAACAGTACTAAGTACTGACAGTGAAAATGAAATGACAGTGATGCCAAGAGATATTTTTGTAAGATGTTACCTTTCCTGGAATTCCTTCAGAAGATTGGAGGTGAACCCTAAAAGTCTCTAATGTTCTGTAAGATACTCTGAAGTCAACATCTAGGAATTCCTCTAATCCCACTCACTTGGAATATCCTTAATATTGTTAAATAAGCTCTTGAAATGATAAAGACTATGTTTACCCTAACTAAACCATTTCATTTTACAAACTTTAAATATTCCACCTCTCTCAATCTTTATTTTTTTAGAGTTTTAGTTTACCTTAACACTAACCAATAATTTTAATACATTTCACAGTCACCTATATTTATGAAAGAACAGAGGTAAGAATTATGCAAAGCCAATACTATTAAATGGCAAATTTCAGAGATCACAAACACTAATACCTATGTGCTTGGTTAGAGAGAAGGCCCTGGTCAGTGCCTATCCCCTCTGGATGTAGATGATTGTTAGCATTAGAGGGCAGAACTCGACTGTAATTGAAAACAAAAACAAACAAAAAAGAAAACAAAAACAAAAAACTGCCCTGGTGCAGTGCCTCAGGCCTGTAATCCCAGCACTCTGGGAGGCTGAGGTAGGAGGATTGCTTGAGACTAGGAGTTGGAGACCAGCATGGACAACTGTCTCTACAAAAAAAATTGTAAAAATTAGCTGGGCACAGTGGTGCACACCTGAAGTGTGCTACCTCTACTCCAGAGGCTGAAGTGGGAGGATCCCCTGAGTCCAGGAGTTCAAGGCTGCAGTGAGCTACATCATGTCACTATGCTTCATGGTGGGCAACATAGTGAGAACCTGTCTCTTAAAGTAAGAAAGAAAAAAAATACATATATATATTTTTGAGACAGAGTCTCACTCTGTCGCCAAGGCTGGAGTACAATGGTGCAATCTTAGCTCACAGCAACCTCTGCCTCCTGGGTTCAAATGGTTCTCTTGCCTCAGCCTCCCAAGTAGCTGGGATTACAAGCATGCGCCACCACACCCAGCTAATTTTTGTAGTTTTAGCAGAGACAGGGTTTCACCATGTTAGGCAGGATGGTCTTCATCTCTTGACCTCGTGATCCACCTGCCTTGGCCTCCCAAAGTGCTGGGATTATAAGCATGAGCCACGGTGCCCAGCCAGAAAAAAAAAATCTGATAATTCATGAGATGAGTATTGAAACTTGGTCTAAATTCAGTAATACAATCTAGACAAGGAGCACAGCTTTTAATCCAGGTGCAGTAACACTGATGAGAGCTAAAAAGCAAAATTTTATGCAAGCCAGGTAATTTTTTTTTTTTTGAGACAGAGTCTCCCTCTGTTGCCCAGGCTGGAATGCAATGGCACAATCACAGCTCACTGCAACCTCTGCCTTCTAGATTCAAGTGATTCTCCCTCCTCAGCCTCCCAAGTAGCTGGAATTACAGGCATGCGCTACTGCGCCTGGCTAGTTATTGCATCTTTAGTAGAGACGGGGGGTTTCACCATGTTGGTCAGGCTGGTCTCGAACTCCTGGCCTCAGGTGATCTGCCTGCCTTGGCCTCCTAAAGTGCTGAAATGACAGGTGTGAGCCACTGCACCTGGTCATGCCTGGATAATTTTTGTATTTTTAGTAGAGACAGGGTTTCACCATGTTGACTAGGCTAGTCTCAAACTCCTGGTCTCAAATGATCCACCCGCCTTTGCCTCCCACAGTGCTGGGATTACAGGTGTTAGCCACCATACCCAGTCCAAGCTAGGTAATTTTTAAAAACTTTATTATGGAAGATAATGTTAGCCTCTCCAGTGGCAACACAAAAAAAGATTTAGAGATGCCCAAATGAGCTAAATCTCTACTGATGATTCTTATAGTAAAATCTTTTTGATCTGATGATGTTCACCTTGCTTTCCTCTGAGACACAGAAAGCGTTTGGGGTCTGGGTGGTCCCCAAAGATACCAAAATCCACAATAGGAAGGAAATTCCATGCATGAATCATTGAAAGATACTGACTTTTAAAAACATAGCCTCTTTGGGGGGTGCTTAAGGGGAAGAAGTTCCCAGATGTGCACACAGCTGCTCACAGCTGGAATGCTGGCACATGGACTAAGTTGTAAATCATAGCTGACAGCTGAAAACAGTTTGCTATATAGGGAGGGAAGGGGAGGCAAATGGAAGAAAAATGTTCAAGCTGCTGAAAAGGAGCCGCAGCAAAGAAAATGCTAAAATCATCATACAGGCAGTAATCTTAAATCAGGCATAATGCAGACTAACAAATTTCTTCTGCAGTGGTCTTAAGAAAGAAACGCAATCCCCTCCTGTACCTTTAAAACATACAATCACCTATCTTCCCAACTGTCTACCTGACAGCAACCTGATAGCAACTGCTAGAATGCTATCAGGGGCCCCAGATGAACATTATGATCTAAGGGACATGTGGGGTTGTTTTCAAGGTCAGCAGCTTCAGAACCTGGCCTAGGAACAAAACTCTATGCACTGGCCAGTGACTCTAAGCCAGATAATTCAGGCTGCTCATTTTTAAAAAGGACAGAGGTTGGTCACGATGGCTTACGCCTGTAATCCCAGCACTCTGGGAGGTCAAGGCAGGCGGATCACCAGGTCAGGAGATCAAGACCATCCTGGCTAACATGGGAAAATCCCATCTCTATTAAGAATACAAAAAATTAGCCGGGCATGGTGGCACATGCCTGTAGTCTCCGCTACTTGGGAGGCTGAGGCAGGAGAATCGCTTGAATCCGGGAGGTGGAGGCTGCAGTGAGCCGAGATCACACCACTGCACTCCAGCCTGGGCGAAAGAGGAAGACGCTGTCTCAAAATAAATAAATCAATTAATTAAATTAATTTAATTGTAATTTTACTGGTCTGGGGTGCATCTTAGACACTGGATAATTTTTTTTTTTTTAAAAGCACCGACCAGGTGAGTATAATGTGTAGCCAGGGTTGAGAACTAATGCTCTAGAAAGTTAGATATCTAAGTAGAATGAAGATAAATAGGGATGCTTGTGGCAGAGATGCTGAAAGATTCAGAAGTAGACTTATGCTTTTATTAATCGTAAAGTGTATGATACAGCCTTCACCACAAAATGCTTCATAACCTTGAAATAAATGAAAGGAATAGAAGCTGGGGGAGGGGGCAGGAGGAGGTGGTAGAGTGTGTATATTTATGCACCCACACACAGTTGAAAATAGAGACAGACAATAACAGTGCTTATAATGCTAGTTGCTTTAGAGCTAAAGAGCAGAAGGATTAAAGCAACTAAATCAAACCAAAATGTCATAAATATACTTCCCAAACTGAAGAAGGTTCAAAAGACAAAAATTAATTTTATACTCCAAGTATGTAGAAATAATAGATCAAGAGAATATAAATGCTATTGAACTGTACACTTCAAAATTATTAATTGAGCCAGGTGCACTGGCTCAAACCTGTAATCCCAGCACTTTGGGAGGCTCAGGTGGGAGGATCACCTGAGGTCGGGAGTTTGAGATCACCCTGACCAAAATGGAGAAACCCCATCTCTACCAAAAATACAAAATTAGCCAGGCATGATGGGACATGCCTATAATCCCAGCTACTCAGGAAGGCTGAGGCAGGAGAATTGCTTAAAGCTGGGAGGTGGAGGTTGTGGTGAGCTGAGATCGTGCCATTGCACCCCAGCCTGGGCAACAAGAGTGAAATCCCATCTCAAATAAATAAATAAATAATAAAAATACAAATACAAAAATTAGCTGGGTGTGGTGGCACACGCCTGTAATCTCAACTACTCAGAAGGTTGAGACTAGAGAATCATTTGAACCCAGGAGGCGGAGGTTGCAGTAAGCCATGATTGCGCCACTGCACTCCAGCCTGAATGACAGACTCCATCTGAAAAAATAAATAAATAAAAATAAATAAATAAAATCAGCAGGTGTGGTGGCTCACTCCTGTAATCCCAGCACTTTGGGAGGCTGAGGCAGGAGATCAAGACCATCCTGGCTGAGATGATAAAACCCTGTCTCTATTAAAAATACAAATAAAGGGCAGGCACGGTGGCTCAAGCCTGTAATCCCAGTACTTTGGGAGGCCGAGGCAGGCAGATCACGAGGTCAAGAGATCGAGACCATCATGGCCAACATGGTGAAACCCCGTCTCTACTAAAAATACAAAAAAAAATTAGCTGACCATGGTGGCGTGTGCCTGTAGTCCCAGCTACCTGGGAGGCTGAGGCAGGAGGATTGCTTGAACCCGGGAGGTGGAGGCTGCAGTGAGTCGAGATCACACCACTGCACTCTAGCCTGGGTGACAGACTGAGACTATGTCTCAAAATAAATAAATAAAATTGTTAATAGTACATTATGATTTTCACTGCAAAAAAAGATTATCAAGGATTAGAAACAAGGACTATTATTGGAACAAAAAAAAGAAAGTAGCAAACATTTCAAAGCCCCTTTCTATTCTTAAAAAATTCACCAATGATACTTCTTCTCTAAGATGACTAAGTCTTCTATTTATGGAGAAGGCAGAAGAGTGATTTAATGTTTTGCAAATATTTAATTTTGCCACCTTAATACAATTCAGTGGCCACAAATTACATTTCTCACTCAGCCAGGAGAGGGAGCTATAATCAACATACCTCCCTGGAAGCTCTTTTGTTCAACAATTTACCTTACAGGTCCATCCTTACAACAGAAATAACCAAAATATGATACTTTTATTTATTATTATTATTTTGGTGACAAAAGGATAGTTTGTGGGGGAAAAACAGAAAGGAAGCTTACCTCTCTCTTTTTTTTAGATTTGATATCATCAGCACTGTTTGAGAAATTGGATTTCCTTTTGTTACCTTCTGACTTCTCCCTGGGTTTGTTATTTTCACCCTCCTTCATCTTCTTATACTTTTTCATAAACTCAGAAATTAGCTCAGGGCAATCCAAGTTTTTCTCAGGTTCCCAGGTATTGTGCTCCCTGGGCAAGAAAAATGGAAAAATAAAAAAAGGGGTAAAGAATGAGGAAAAAAACCCAATGCCTTATTTCAAAGAGGACATTCAGACCAAAAGGACAGAGAAACCTTATGCTTTCAAGAAGATAACAAATTTGATCCTAGATTTCTAGAAAAATGAAAAAAAAATGCCCACAGAAAGACTTATACACAATTGTTTACAGCAGCTTTTTAATAGCCAAAAACAGAAAACAAATTCAAATATTCAGCAACAGATGGTGACATGGAAAGACAAAATGTGGTATATATCCATACAAAGGAATATTATTCAAGAAAAAAACAAAATACTTAAAACATGCTATAACTTGGAAGAACCCCAAAAACATTACACTAAGTGAAAGAAACAAGACACAGACACTATAGATTGGCTAATTCCATTTATATGAAATGTCTGGGAAAGAAATTTAGAGAGATAGAAAGCAGATTAGCCAAGCGTGGTGGCTCATGCCTATAATCCCAACACTCTGAGGCCGAGGCAGGCAGATCACTTGAGGTCAGGAGTTCGAGACCAGCCTGGTCAACACAGAGAAACCTCATCTGTACTAAAAATACAAAATTAGCTGGGTGTGGCGGTGCACAGCTGTAGTCCTAGCTACTCAGGATCCTGAGGCAGGAGAATCGCTTGAGCCTGGGAAGGGGAGGTTGCAGTGAACCGAGACTGTGCCACTGCACTCCAGCCTGGGCGAAAAAGCCGGGCTCTGCTTAAAAAAAAAAAAAAAAATAGCAGATCAGTGATTGCCCGGAGCTGAGGGTGGGAGTTGTAATTCCCAAAAAACAGGAATCAATAGAATTTTGAGGGACATGAGAATGTTCTAAAACTGGATCACAGTGATGGCTGCACAGCTCTATAAATTTACTAAAAATTATTTAATTGGGGCCAGGCACAGGGCCTAATGCCTGTAATCCCAGCACTTTGGGAGGCGCTCGGGAGTTTGAGACCAGCCTGGCCAATAAGGGAAAACCTTGTCTCCACTAAAAATACAAAAACTAGCTGGGCTTGGTGGCACACATCTGCAGTCTGAGCTACTTGGGAGCCTAAGGCATGAAAACTGCTTGAATCTGGGAGGCTGAAGTTGGTTGCAGTGAGCCAAGACTGCACCACTGCATTCCAGTCTGGGCAACAGGTGAGACTCCACCTCAAAAAATAATAATAATAATTTAATTGGGCTGGGCACAGTGGCTCACACCTGTAATCTCAGCACTTTGGGAGGCCAAGGTAAACAGATCATTTCAGTCTACAAGTTCAAGACCAGCCTAAGCAAGATAGTAAGACTCCGTCTCCACAAAAAAATTTTAAAATTACCCAGGCGTGGTGGCTTGCACCTGTAGTCCCAGATACTTGGGAGGCTAAAATGAGAAAATCTCTTGAGCCCAGGAGGTTGAGGCTGCAGTGAACCGTGATTGTACCACTGCACTCCTGGTAACAGAGCAAGACATTGCCTCAAACAAAAAAAAAACTGAATTGTACATTTTTTTTGTTTTTGAGACAGAGTCTCACTCTGTCGCCAGGCTGGAGTGCAGTGGCGTGATATCGGCTCACTGCAACCTCCGTCTCCAGGGTTCAAGTGATTCTTCGGCTTCGGCCTCCCCGGTAATTGGGATTACAGGTATGTGCCACCAATTTTTGTATTTTTAGTAGAGACGAGGTTTTACCACATTGGCCAGGCTGGTCTCGAACTCCTGACCTCAAGTGATCTGCCTGCCTCAGCCACCCAACATGCTGGGATTATAGGTGTGAGCCAATACACCCAGCTTGAATTATACAATTTCAGTGGGTGAATTTTATGGTATTTAAATTAAACCTCAAATAAGCTGTTTAAAAACCCAAATTTCAGCTGGGCACAGTGGCTCATGCCTGTAATCCCAGCACTTTGGGAGGCTGAAGCATGTGAATCACCTGAGGTCATGAGTTCCAGACCAGCCTGGCCAAAGTGATGAACCCTGTCTCTACTAAAAATACCAAAATTATCTAGATGTGGTGGCGCACGCCTGTAATCCCAGCTACCAGAGAGGCTGAGGCAGGGGAATCGCTTGAACCTGGGAGGCAGAGGATGTAGTGAACTGAGATTGCACCACTGCACTCCAGTCTAGGTGACAGAGCAAGACTTTGTCTCAAAACAAACCAAAACAAAACAAATTTGCTGGCTAGGCAAGGTGGCTCACGCCTGTAATCCCAGCACTTTGGGAGACCAAGATGGGCAGATCACCTGAGGTCAGGAGTTTGAGACCAGCCTGGCCAACATAATGAAACCCCATTTCTACTAAAAATACAAAAATTAGCCAGGACTGGTGGTGTGCACCTGTAGTTCCAGCTATTCAGGAGGCTGAGGCAGGAGACTCACTTGAACCCAAGAGGCAGAGGTTGTAGTGAGCTAAGATCACACCAGCACTCCATCCTGGGCGACAAAGCAAGACTCCATCTCAAAAAATTAAAAAAGGGCAGGCATGGTGGCTCACGCCTGTAATCCCAGCACTTTGGGAGGCCAAGATGGGCAGATCGCGAGATCAGGAAATGGAGACCATCCTGGCTAACATGGTGAAACCCCATCTCTACTAAAAAAATAAAAAATTAGCAGGGAGTGGTGGCGTGTGCCTACAGTCCCAGCTGCTTGGAAGGCTGAGGCAGGAGAATCACTTGCTCGGGAGGCAGAGGTTGCAGCGAGCAGAGATTGTACCACTGCACTCCAGCCTGGGCAACAGAGCAAGACTCCGTCTCAAAAAAATAAATAAGTAAAAAATAAAAAATACCAAAAAAATTTTTTTTTAAATAACCCAAATTTTGGCCAGGCGAGGTGGCTCACGCCTGTAATCCCAGGACTTTGGGAGCCTGAGGCAGGCAGATCACAAGGTCAGGAGTTTGAGACCAGCCTGGCCAATATGGTGAAACCCAATCTCTACTAAAAATACAAAAGTTAGCCAGATGTTGTGGTGGGCATCTGTAGTCCCGGCTACTCAGGAGGCTGAGGCAGGAGAACTGCTTGAACCCGGGAGGCAGAGGTTGCAGTGAGCCAAGATCTCGCCACTGTACTCTAACCTGGGCAACAGAGCAAGACTCCATCTCATTAAAAAAAAAAAAAAAAAAAAAAATTGAATTCTGGTTTCGAAGTGGCAAAAACAGCATGATTTTACACATAAAATCATCTGTGCAACTCCTGAAAAGAACAATAACAAATCATGGACCCCCAGTTTATATTATCTTAAATGTTACTTTTTTGTTTTTTTTTTTGAAACAAGGTCTCACCTTGTCACCCAGTCTGGAATGCAGTGGCATGATCATGACTCACTGCAGCCTTGACCTCCCAGGCTCAAGTGATCCTCCTGCCTCAGCCTCCCAAGTAGCTGGGACTACAGGAGTGCACTACCACACCTGGCTACCTTTTTTTTTTTTTTGTAGAGATGGATCTCACTATGTTGCCTAGGCTGATCTCAAACTCCTGGGCTCAGGTGATCCTCCTGCCTTGGCCTTCCAAAGTGCTGGTATTACAGAAATGAACTACCACACCCATCCCGTCTTGGGAATTTTGTTTTATTTATTTATTTATTTATTTGGAGACAGAGCTTTGCACTTGCTGCCCAGGCTTGAGTGCAATGGCGTGATTTTGGCTTACTGCAACCTCCAGCCCCTGGGTTCAAGTGATTCTCCTGCCTCAGCCTCCTGCGTAGCTGGGATTACAGGCACCTGCCACCACCGCCCAGCTGATTTTTGCACTTTTACTAGAGATGGGGTTTCGCCATGTTAGCCAGGCTGGTCTTGAACTCCTGACCTCAAGTGATCTGCCCACCTTAGCCTTCTGAATTGCTGGGATTACAGGTATGAGCCACCGCGCCCAGCCTTTGTTTGTTTTAAATTAGGTTTCTTTAGATGGAAATGATCTGAACACACCCCATAATAACCTGACTCAAACAGGAAGCAGAATAATGGAAAAATCTGAGCTATTTACTCTTGACCTAAACAACTTTCTACAAAAGGAATATTGAGACAAAATTTATTTCTAAATTATTTGAGCTAATATTCCTTTATATCCCTTCTCTCAGCAGAAAAAAAAAAATTCCTCATCTTACTCCTCTCATCCCAGCACTTTGGGAGGTGGAGGCAGTTGATCACCTGAGGTCACGAGTTCAAGACCAGCCTGGCCAACACGGTGAAACCCCGCCTCTACTAAAAATACAAAAATTAGACAGGTGTGGTGGCGGGCATCTGTAATCCCATCTACTCTGGAGGCTGAGGTAGGAGAATCGTTTGAACCCAGAAGGAGGGAGGTTGCAGTGAGCCGAGATCTTGCCACTGCACACCAACCTGGCAGACAAGAGCAAAACCCTTGTCTCAAAAAAAGAAAAAGAGTCCAGGAACAGTGGCTCATGCCTGTAATCCCAGCACTTTGGGAGGCCGAGGTGGGCGGATCACGAGGTCAGGAGTTCAAGACCAGCCTGACCAGTATGGTGAAATCCCGTCTCTAAAAAAAAGCTTTTTTTTGTCCGACATCTTAGTGCAGTTGTAGTGTTCGCTGTTGCTCTCCGAGCTTCGCAATGCCGCCCAAGGACGACAAGAAGAAGAAAGACGCCGGAAAATCGGCCAAGAAAGACAAAGACCCAGTGAACAAATCCGGGGGCAAGGCCAAAAAGAAGAAGTGGTCCAAAGGCAAAGTTCGGGACAAGTTCAATAACTTAGTCTTGTTTGACAAAGCTACCTATGACAAACTCTGTAAGGAAGTTCCCAACTATAAACTTATAACTCCAGCTGTGGTCTCTGAGAGACTGAAGATTCGAGGCTCCCTTGCCAGGGCAGACCTTCAGGAGCTCCATAGCAAAGGACTTATCAAACTGGTTTCAAAGCACAGAGCTCAAGTAATTTACACCAGAAATACCAAGGGTGGAGATGCTCCAGCTGCTGGTGAAGATGCATGAATAGGTCCAACCAACTGTACATTCGGAAAAATAAAACTTTATTAAATAAAAAAAAAAAAAAGAATAAAAAAATAAATAAAAAGAATCGGCTGGGCATGGTGGCTCACGCCTGTAATCCCAGCACTTTGGGAGACCACGATGGGCTGATCATGAGGTCAGGAGTTCAAGATCAGCCTGGCCAAGATGGTGAAACTCCATCTCTACTAAAAATCACAAAAAAATTAGTTGGGTACAGTAGCAGACATCTATAATCCCAGCTACTTGGGAGGCTGAGGCAAGAGAATTGCTTAAACCCAAGAGGCGGAAGTTGCAGTGAGCCGAGATCACACTACTGCACTCTAGCCTGGGCAACAAGCAAGACTTCGACTCAAAAAAAAAAAAAGGAAAAAAAAAAGAGAAAAAATTCTTGACACAGTAATCTTCCCCAAAACCCACAGACCATATAGTTTACCATCCCAGAGGAAATTAACATAGCAGTATCAAAAGATGTACCAACACCATTACACAAGCCAAACAGACTTCGGGGTTGCGAAGAGTCTGTTTTTTACAGTATATATAGGAGACTGGAGAGACCAATGGGTTAAACAGGAGGATTTTATTAAGGTGGCTACCAGATTAGAAGATTAGCATTTTAAGTTTGAGCCCCAGAGAAAGAAAATGGGATATTTTTATACATTTAGGATGACGTAGCAGCTAACAGATTTACAGAAGTTAGAACAAAGAACAGTTAATTAATTTGCAACATGTTTTGTGATGTACGTTATATTTGAAAACAGCATTTTGAGAAACTCACTGTACATTTTTGGGGTTATTTTGCCCTGTGACCTTGCAGCTGGCCAGCAGAAGAAACAGGAGTTTTGGGATGCCTGGGAACTTTGCTGAGAATGTGGGGAGAATAGACAAGGTAGCTTTCACAGAGTTAGTTAATTTTAAGCAGAGCTGGGGTTGGGTTTTATATTAAACAGCACACAACACAGCAAAATTTATTATAGGGCAATTACAAATTATAAGGTTTTGTTTCTACTATTATTGCTATTATTTAATTTCCTTTTTTATGTTGATAGCAAGGAAAGCCAGTTCTATAATGGGATTATCCCTTTTCCTAACACTTTGGTACTGCTGCTTCTACTTCAACCAGTTTCACCCAGAAGACAACATGGTATGATTTAAAAAGGGCCTGGGTTGGTCAGTCAAAATGATTCATGCCTATAATCCCAGTACTTCGAGAGGCTGAGGCAGGCAGATCACTTGAGCCCAAGAGTCCGAGACCAGCCTGGGTAATACAGTGAGACCCCATCTCTATTTTAAAAATAAAAATGTGTGATAAATTTAAAAAATTACAGTTTTTGAAGAGGCAAGGTCTTGCTATGTTAACCAGGCTGGAGTGCAGTGGCTATTCACAGGCATGATCCCACTAATGGTCAGGAGTTTTGACCTGCTCTGGTTCATTCCTCCTTAGGCAACCTTGTGGTCCCTCACTCCTGGGAGGTCACCATATTGATGCCAAACTTAATGCAGACACCTGATCAATTTAGTGCACCACAGCCCAGAACTCCTGGACTCAAGCAATCCTCCCACCTCAACCTCCCTAGTAGCTGGGACTACAGGTATACATCACCATGCCTGGACTCTGAATGCTTTTATGAGAATCAAAGAGAGCACAAGAGGTAGAATCATCACTGTCTAGCACATTTAGCTATAGACAATGCTGATCTGTTCCAGTCTTTTATGAAATCCAGGGCATTTCTGAAAAAGTAAAGACCAATGTTAACTTGTCTACTCCAAACCTTGTCTTTCCCCGTTTTATCTATGGTAAGGTACCAGTAGCTCAATGGCAGAGAAAGCGTTTCAAGTATCTTTCAAACATCCAGGTATTTCCAGTGGTGATTCAATAGGCCCAATAAACATCTTCAAAATCTTCAGGTGTTACTTTAGTTCCTATCTGTTAGTGCTCTAGAGGTCTCTCAAACTCAACAGTGCTCATCTCTAGTGGAAGCTGTGATACCACTCCTCTCTAGAAACAAGGAGGGCATCTTCTGATTGTTGGGCTACCCATACTTGCATTCTAGGTGCTAGAGACGCTAAGGATCCTGCAATACATGAATGATCTCACCTACAATACCATTAATTCTCCAGATAAGAAGCCTTGATTCATGCAATAAAATAACCTCCAGTGTGTTTCAAAGGTTCCTGACAAATAACCTTTATCCAAAAGCATTGGTAAACCACTGTATCTTTTAGTATATTTTGTTCCTATACTGCAGAGCTGTGCCATCCAATATGGTAACCACTAGCCACATGTGCCTATTTGAAATGCAGCTAGTTTGAATGGAGATGCACTATAAAGTGTAAAATATATCCCAGATTTTCAAGTGTTAGCACACGCACACACACACACACACATCTCATTAATAACTTTTGTATTAATGTTGAAATAGTATTTTCACGGCTGGGCGCGGCGGCTCACACCTGTAATCTCAGCACTTTGGGAGGACGAGAGGCAGGTGGCTCGCTTGAGCCTGGAAGTTCAAGACCAGCCTGGACAACATGGCGACACCCTGCCTCTACTAAAAACAGTCACCCAGGCCGGAGTGCAGTGGTACAATCTTGGCTCACTGGAACCTCTACCTCCTGGGTTCAAGCCATTCTCCTGCCTCAGCCTAGCTCGTTTTTTGTATTTTTAGTTAGATGGGGTTTTGCTATGTTGGCCAAGCTGTTCTCAAACTCCTGACCTCAGGTGATCCCCTGGCTCGACCTCCCAAAGTGCTGGGATTAGAGCGTGAGCCACCGCATCTGGCCTTATAAGCATTACTACTTGTCCTTACTTCACTGAGGAGATAAAATGATTAAGGAAATTAGCCAAGGCTATCCAGTTTTTATCATAAGTGGTGGAGTTAGAATCTAGACCCAGGCAATCTGGCTCCCAAATCTGTGCTCCTAACCAATTCATTATACTACCTTTCAAAAGCAGTATCATTAGAACAGAAGCTCCACAAGGGGGGAGATTTTGTTTTGTTTATTGCTGTGTCTTCTAACTCAGGAAGAGTGCAGGAGGGGGAAGAAAAAAACAAAGATGGTTGTGATTCCTAAGGAAGTAAACCAAAAGGTGTCTGTGTCTTTTTTTTCCCAAAGCCTGGGGAAAAAAAGGAACTTACTCAGAAAAGCCTTTCCACTTCAGTAGATATTCCACTTGTCCCTTAACCACGCGTCTGTCTAGCACCTTCTCCACAACATACTCCTCCTCATCCTCTGAAGAAGAACTGTCAGCTGTCCGCTTGGTTTTCTTTCCCATGTCGCACACCGTTCCACCTGAAAGACTAAGGCCACTGGGCTCCTGCAAAGGCAAAGGGCGAAATGGTTAGAATCCATGTGAGGAGTTAAAAACTTTGTCTCTTCTTGATGGGATGAAAAGGGAATAACATCAAGTTGCCATGTGCCCAGCTCTTGAGTCTCAAATCATTCTACAGATGAGTCCTAAGAATTTAATTTAGAAATCAATCAGTCTTCACTTCCTCAACGACTAAAGAGACCAAAATTATTAGAAGGTATAACTGTTTAACTCTTTTATTTCAGATTCCAAAAGACAAGTAGTGTGGTATGTTATTCCTGGCCAGGAACTCAAACAGAAATGTGGAAAATCTTCACTTAAATTAACCAAGATAGAACTAAACCTTTCCCTCCAAGATGAATAAGGGTCTTTATAAAAGTGAAAAAAACGAAAGCCACTAAAATATAAGTTTTCTGTGCTCTGAGCATCTTGCCCAGTCTCTTAAAAGCACAAAAAAAGGCTTCCTCAGGCATCTTTCACCACATTTTCAGTGACTCGGTACATTTCCCTTAAACAAATTGAGCTTGTCCCTTCAGAGCATCCATCAGCTCATAAAAGCAAGGCTGACATCTCAAACACACTAAGCTTCCTTTTTAGCAAGCTAGTTTGGTGGATGGGAGGGAGGCAGGGAGGAGAGAAAAATTTTTAGTCCTAAAATTCAAAATTACTCATTAGATTGTTCAGTAATTCCCAAGATGCAACTAACCCAAATAGTTAAGAAGGTACCTCTCCTCTTAACTGAAGTTGACTCAGGGCCAAAGAAGAGGAGGAGGAAAAAGAAGTCTGGCCCCAGACTCAGCATCAACATGAAGCCTCCTCAAAATACAGAGGAACCATTCATAGGCCCAAGGAAAGCTGAAGCAAGAAAACACAAATGGAAATTGAGTTAAGCTCAGAAATATGCACACCAGGGGGTATTCAACAGAGAATCTAGTTTTTAAAATTCTCACGTTGTTGTTCCATAATCATTTTTAAGAATTTTACTTTAACCATGTTAAATGGTGCCTACAGTCTGGATTATAGAGTAGCAGAAACTGTTTTCTTAGCTGAACTCCATTATTATTTTGCTGTAATCTTTAAAGATGTTTTTCAGCACCCTCTAAATATTTCCACCCTGACCAGAAAACCACTTCTAGAAATAGGGAGGGCCCACTACTCATCTCAGAATTATGCTCAAGTCACATAAAAAGTGGCAATTATCAATTCACTTCAAATTATTAAAAATTATTACAAGAATATATAGTTGGAAACCCTATTTCCAGAACTTATTAGCAATAGGTCTGCCCACCTAAAAACTGCCTATACCCATTACTGCCCTATCATTGAACTAAGTTTTTATTAAAATATTCTATTTGAAAGAGGAAGTAGTAGGAAAATGTAGGTGGGGGAGTAAAATAATTTTTCCATGAATTTAGAAGAATCCTAAGCTTCAAGAAAATATCTGATTTGGTTTATTTAAAATAAAACAGCCTCCGACCTCACCAGAGACAGGAAATGTCATATTCCAGGGAGAGTACCCCACCCCCACCCCCACTCACCTTGGAATTTCCGGGAGCTGAGCAGTTTAGGTCAGAGCGCTGGGGTTAAAACCAGCCCCATGTTAGATGCATGCAGTTAAGCATTGTGGCTATGGCCTCCCCTGCCTCACCAGGAAAAACAAGGATTTACATGTGTTCTTCATTTTGAGGGAGAAAAGGAAAATCTCCCTTTATACCTTCATGCAGAACAGGAACCCCAAAGGTAGAAGATGAATGGGGGTTCCCTCCTTTACCTACCGGATCGCCCCAGTTCTTTCTTTCCCTCTGGGCTAACAGGAGGGGCCTCCCCTCCCAGGTCTGGGTCTTGGCGGGCTGGCAGCTCCCCCGCCCCCACCCAGCTGCCTGGGCGCCACTGCGCAGCTGTCCCAGTCCGTTGCCATAGCAACTGGCAGCAGTACTACACTAAGAGGGAGAGGCAAATGGAAAAGTTAAAAGGCTTAACTTTCCTTTTCAGTGAAGACTGGGTGGAGAAGTTGGAAGGTACCTCCCTTGGCCTCAAGGATAAGGCATTCAGAACTCAAGGGAATTACTTCTTAGCTTTTAAACACAGAATTTATGTTTATTTCTCTAAGAGCACTGTAAATTAATCAATAGCATTTTAAGATCATCTAACAAGATTACAGCTCAACTGAAGGGGGGAGGGGAAAGGCTGGATCCTTCTACAACAGAACAGTACAAACCACCCATCCCCTAATCCAGCCCACCAGAAGCACTTTGGGCAATACCATTTTACCATCTGTCACTGAACAGTTAATTAAAATTGCTTGAGGGGAAAAATAACAGGAAACGGGGGAGGGGAAGTATTTTAAAGACACTATAATAACTTTCCTTCTTTGGGAGGATTACTAGAGACACAATCCAAAGACTTGAAACACTAAAAAAAAAAAAAACCCTTTTAACTAAAATTACAGGTGGAGGGCTGGGCACAGTGGCTCCTGCCTGTAAATCCCAGAACTTTGGGAGGCTGAGGCAGGCAGATCATTTGAGATCAGGAGTCCGAAACCAGCCTGATAAATACGGTGAAATCCCGTTTCTACTAAAAATACAAAAAAATTAGCCAGGCATGGTGGCAGGCGCACACAGTCCCACCTACTCTGGAGGCTGAGGCAGGAGAATCGTTTGAAACTGGGAGGCAGAAGCTGCAGTGAGCCGAGGTCGTGCCACTGCACTCCAGCCTGGACGACAGAGTGAGACTCTGTCTCAAAAAAATAAAATAAATAACAGGTGAGAAAAAAATTCCTAAGAAGTTGAAAAAAAAAAAGAGGCGAGCAGTTCTACCAACCTAATGGTTGTTAAATTAAAACCACTTCTAGGTTGTTCTATAATGTTATGAAACAGATTTGTTAATAACTATTCATCACCTGATACATTATTAATGTGCAACTCTGTACCAGTATGTCCCAATACTTGAGGAGTACCAGGATAAATAAAAAAGATATTTAGAGACTTGAAATTCCATAAGTTTTCCATTCTTCTGGCTCTAAAGAACATTTTAGAGAGCTCCAAACTCTACTCTGCTTTATAGATATGGGAACTTCAAAGCTGGAAGTGGCTGCCATAGGAGAGTAAGAAAAAGGGACGATCAGAAGCAAAGAACTCAGTTGAGAAGAAGCAGAGAATGGTGACTATTTTGGCTGTCAAACAGAAGAAACCATAGGGTGTAAGAGCAAAGCAGAAAATTTTTAATTACAAAAGATTCTATCAAATTTGAAAGGCTCACCAGCAAACCTCCAATTAAAAACTGCATTTTTCAATTCTTCTTACCCTTTTTTTAAGCCTTTCATAATTAAGGGATATGAAAACAATGCCAAACATTTAAATAGGATCCTGACTCTCATTAACTTGCCATGTATTGATCTTGAGTAAATAAATTTCCCATCTAACCCCAACATCATTTAAATGAGTCAAATAAATCCCCACAACCCACCTCCTAGGGAAAAAGTGAGTTTATGTTGAAACCAAAGATGTATTAAGTCCCCCAAAGAGAACCTTACGTAAAAATATGTCAGGGCTGAATACAACAGCAGAAGAAAACATGTGACCTTCCAAATTAACCTAAGCTAGTAAACCCTATCACATGTGGTAACTCCTGCAGCTCAACACGTTAGTAGATAGCAAGAAAAAGAGAACAGTGTGTTTGTTAACTAGGCACTAGACAACAAATAAACCTTCAGAGAACAGGGTAGGTATGTTCTCTCTCAAAAGGGTAAAATACATATTCCTTAAAATTCAGAAAAATGCCAGGTGTGGTGGCTCATGCCTGTAATCCAGCACTTTAGGAGGCCAAGGCAGGCAGATCACGAGGTCAAGAGATCGAGATCATCTTGGCCAACATGGAGAAACCCTGTCTCTACTAAAAATAAAATAATTAGCTGGATGTGGTGGCCCATGCCTGTAGTCCCAGCTACTCAGGAGGTTGAGGCAGGAGAATCGCTTCAACCTGGGAGGCGGAGGTTGCGGAGAGCCGAGACCGTGCCACTGCACTGCAGCTTGGGTGACAGCGAGACTCTGTCTCAAAAAAAAAAAAAAAAAAACTTTGAAGATGGCAGAATGAAGACTAATAGTAATTCTGTAAAGGAATAAGGAACAGGAAAGAATGACAGCAATACTAACATTTTGGTGAAACCTTTAAGAGAAAGAAAAGTGAATTTAATGAAGAAAGAGACAAAAAAATTCTGGTGTCCACCCCTCCCCACAAAACATCAGGAAATTAAGATTGAGATCAATTCCCTCCTTTCCACCCTTAAGAAGTACTCAAAGGGCACATGGGCTGAGGTCCCTTTCTTCTAGGGAAATGGGTTTTGTAACCGCTGACAAATCGAATCGGGCTTGATGCCAAGAGTCAGAGTCCAACCATAATATTCTTTAAAGAATGGCATGCAATTGTCTTGTAAATCTCCTGGACAGTCA
Source organism: Aotus nancymaae (assembly GCF_030222135.1). Classification (NCBI taxonomy): domain Eukaryota; kingdom Metazoa; phylum Chordata; class Mammalia; order Primates; family Aotidae; genus Aotus; species Aotus nancymaae. Next base: position 38,045,879 of record NW_026988428.1, read on the forward strand.
CAGATCAGAAGCTGGCAAGGATGACGACATAGTTCTGATGGAATGTGTCTTGTCTTAACCTTGAAGTTACAGATCTGCTCAGGAGCAGCAGTAAGAAATGAGAAATGCACTCAGACATCGGAGGGGACATAATTCTCTTTTAGACAGTGCGACCCAGAGTATTAGGGTCAAATGAAACACAAAGCCACTTGAACAATTTAAGGGCTAGAGCCTGGACCAGATAAAGCATCAAGACTGGTGGTTCACAGTGAGCTTAGGAAGAGGGAGCTTTCCAGCATGAGAAATGAGACATGGCAGGCAGGATGATGGAGTGATTAAGGTAGAATCCCAATACCATGACAGAGGAAAAGACGATGAGCCTCTGAACACAACCTTATCCTTGTGAAAATCTCCAAGGGAAAGGGTGAGCAGCTTCTCAAATTTCCAGAGTCTTTCAGGCATAACAGCTCTCAGCCCTCTCTCTCAAATATAGAGGAACTCTCTGGTAAAGCTACCAATAACTATAGATAGATTAAAGCAACTAAGGTCCATAAAGAGATGAGAAAAGAGCAGACTCTAGCAACCCTCCATATCAACAACACAAGGCAAATTTATCATATAGGCCTCTGATTGCTGGGGGGAGGCACCCAAACCAGGGATCTGGTGAGAAGTCAGCCTTGGAAAACCATCAAAGAACTTTATAGTCGCTCTTGTTGCCCAGGCTAGAGTGCAACAATGGTACAATCTCGGCTCACCGCAACCTCCACCTCCTGGGTTCAAATGATTCTACTGCCTCAGCCTCCTGAGTAGCTGGGATTATAAGCATGCGCCACCATGCCCAGCTAATTTTGTATTTTAGCCACTGTGCCTAGCCAGGAGACTCTTCTTTTTTGGAAGATCCATATCTTCCAAAAAGTGGGTACAGGGGAAGAGATGAGGAGGTAAAGCAGAAAGAAGGGGATGGGATTAAAAAAAAAATAAAAAGAGGAGAAAAAATCCTTACATTAAAAGTTTAAAAAGTATCAGTCCCCAGCAATTACAGAGAGAGCATCACAACTAAGCTAGGGCTGCCCAGAAAAACAAGATGTAGGCCAGGCCTGGTGGCTCACGCCTGTAATTCCAGCACTTGGGAGGCTGAGGCAGGCAGATCATGAGGTCAGGAGTTTGAGATCAGCCTGGCCAACATAGTAAAACCCCGTCTCTACTAAAAATACCAAAAAAAAAAAACAAAAAATTAGTCTGGTGTGGTGACGCATGCCTGTAATCCCAGCTACACAGGAGGCTGAGGCAGGAGAATCACTAGAACCCGGAAGGCAGAGACTTCAGTCAGCCCAGATGGCACCATTGCAGTCCAGCCTGGGCGACAGGGCGAGACTCCATCTCAAAAACAAAAACAAAATAAGAGGTAATGGTTAGCCCTTAGCATTGACCATTTAATCCTGGAACAACCCACATAGGGTCCCTGTTATCTGTCTGCTTTGTCCAGTTCAGGCTCTACTCTCGTACCTCCAGTCATTACTTTTCTTTTGAGACAGAGTCTTGTTCTCTTGCTCAGGCTGTGGTGCAGTGGCGCAATGACAGTTCACTGCAGCCTCAAACTCCTGGGCTCAAGGTCTCCTCCCACCTCAGCTTCCTGAGTAGCTGGGACCACAGGGGCACAACACCATGCCTAGCTACATTTTTTTATTTTTTGGTGAGATGCAGTCTCACTGTGTTGCCCAAGCTGGTCTCAAACTCCTGGCCTGAAGGAATCCTCCTGCCTCAACCCCACAAAGCAGTCACTACTTCTCAATGCCAACCATTCTGGTGGCTTTTCTTAGATCTTGGTATAGCCATTTTATTTTCATCACCACTTATGAGCAAAAGTACACATAATTCTAGATATTTCCCTAAGCTTTCTTTTTATTAAGAATGAAAGCCAGCCAGGCGCAGTGGCTCACGCCTGTAATCCCAGCACTTTGGGAGGCTGAGGCGGGTGGATCACGAGGTCAAGAGATCGAGACCATCCTGGTCAACATGGTGAAACCCCGTCTCTACTAAAAATACAAAAAATTACTGGGCATGGTGGCGCGTGCCTGTAATCCCAGCTACTCAGGAGGCTGAGGCAGGAGAATTGCCTGAACTCAGGAGGCAGAGGTTGCAGTGAGCCGAGATCGCGCCATTGCACTCCAGCCTGGGTAACAAGAGCGAAACTCCGTCTCAAAAAATAAAAATAAAAAAGAATGAAAGTCAATTGGTAAGCTGCCTCACTGAACTACCTACTGAATTATTTAAAGATGGTAATCAGACGAAATGTCAAGATGCATAATCAATGAGCTCTCTATTTTAGAGTTTCAGAATAAATTTTTTTTTTTTTGAAACGGAGTTTCGCTCTTGTTACCCAGGCTGGAGTGCAATGGCGCGATCTCGGCTCATTGCAACCTCCGCCTCCTGGGTTCAGGCAATTCTCCTGCCTCAGCCTCCTGAGTAGCTGGGATTACAGGCACGCACCACCACGCCTAGCCAATTTTTTGTATTTTTAGTAGAGACGGGGGTTTCACCATGTTGACCAGGATGGTCTCGATCTCTTGACCTCGTGATCCACCCGCCTCGGCCTCCCAAAGTGCTGGGATTACAAGCGTAAGCCACCGCGCCCGGCCCAGAATAAATTCTATAAACCCCCTAACTAGGCAAAATCCTTTAGGAAGTAAGCCAGGGTTAAAGAGCAGAAGAGAGTGCATATGCAAAGCTCCCTATCACATGGATTAATTAAACATGCCACTCATGAGTGGTTGCAGTTGGCCCAGACTTGCAAAATTCCCATTTTTCCTTAAGGCCCTTAGGGAGAGATAGTGGCTTACATGAAGATTAAATTGTCAGCTACAGCACTGTCTTCAAGGCATCCTCTATATAGCCTTATTGCAGCAAATAAAACAGAGGAAAACAAACCAAACTTACAGAAACATTTTAATCTGTTCTATGTTCCTTGCTCTTTATGGAGCTTGAAGTACTGATGGTCTTAGGTATGTAACACAAACAGCATAAAACTAAAATATCCTCTATAAAGATGTTTTCTTGCAGTGGATTTATGATTTCTAAAGTATTAGCCATGTGGCATTTTAACAAAAACCCAGCATAGAGATGCACATTACAGCTGTCCTGGCTGTCTCAGGTTTTGTTAAATGGGCTGATAACTATCACTCCACCTCCACCAAAAGCCCATGAGCACGGAATTCAAGAGGAGTTAAAAGGTTTTTAAATGTCTGTTTAAGAGACTAGATTAGGAAAGAGTTGAAGAGGAAGATTAACTGTGGTCGTTAACACCCCTATCATTAATAAGCCACATATAGACAACACAAACTTTATTAATAGAAGAGAGTGTGGAAGAAAGAAATGTTCTCCCATTGGCTAGCACAGCTCTAGTTCACGATCCTTTAAAAATCAGGCCAAGAGGCTGGGCACGACGGCTCACAGCTGTAATCCCAGCACTTTGGGAGGCTGAGGCAGGCAGATCACATGAGGTCAGGAGTTCGAGACCAACGTGGCCAACATTGTGAAACCGCATCTCTACTAAAAATACAAAAATTACCCAGATATGGCGATGCAAACTAGTAATCCCAGCTACTAGGGAGGCTTAGGCAGGAGAATCGCTTGAACCTGGGAGGTGGAGGTTGCAGTGAGCCAAGATGGTGCCACTGCACTCCAGCCTGGGCAACACAGACAGACTCTGTCTTGAAACACACACACACACACACACACACACACACACACACACACACAGACACACACAGAATCAGGCCAACCCTCCTGCTTTCAGATAAACACGGCCGGCCCGGTGGCTCACACTTGTAATACCAACACTTTGGGAGGCAGAGGCAGGTGGATCACCTGAGGTCAGGAGTTCAAGACCAGCCTGGCCAAAATGGCAAAACCACGTCTCTACTAAAAATACAAAAATTAGCCAGGCATGGTAGCGGGCACCTGTAATCCCAGCTTCTCAGGAGGCTGAGGCAAGAGAATGACTTCGACCTGGGAGGCAGAGGTTGCAGCGAGCCAGTATCGCACCACTGCACACCAGCCTGGGCAACAGAGCGAGACTCCATCTCAAAAATAAAAAAAGATAAAAACATACTTGGCTGGGTGCCATGGCTCATGCCTATAATCCCAACAATTTGGGCAGGAATATGGCTAAAGCCCAGAGTTCAAGACCAGCACGAACAAACATAGTGAGACCTCATCTATATTTAAAATAATAATTACATTCCATTTGGTATGTGTCCCCCAAGCTCTGACTACCATTATATTATAAATGAATGTGGGCTACCAGACTCAATTTTCTTGAAGGTATCAGTCTGGTAAACTGGTGTATTCAGCAGTAACACAAAAATTCTTGCTTTATATCTTGTTTTATATTGGATTTTCTTTTTTTTCACCCTCATTAAAATCTACTGAATTTCTTCTCTCAACTATCAGTTTTCGGAAACACTCATTCTATGTTGCTCAATTAAAAAAAAAAAGTATCTGTTTTCTTTAAATTTATTTAGGGTACACCTAAACCCACCACTGGGTAAGAGGTTAAATATCCAATTGTTTCAAGATTTATGAGAAAGCAGAACTTGGCACCACCATGGGAAAATGCCTTCCAGATGGTGTTTTCCAACAACTCTATGCTTGGAAATGTACTGAACTCATCTCAAGGCACTACACTCTCAGGTGGGTGTTAATCTCACATCCACTCCTCTCGAGTGTAATGAAACATGAATTTGTAGACCTTGTCACCTTTCACAAAGAACCTGGAAATTCCATCATGAATAAATCTTAAGAAAAATGGATAACAGCAACATTTGAGTAGATTACCATGAATCTTAGATTTATACATACCACTTTGGCAGATCATGTTCACAAAATACAGACGGATTAAAAGAGAACTGAAAATGTTCATTCTCCACCCCCCAAATAAAATTATGGTCATAAAGCATTTTCCAAACATCAGACATAAAATTAAGATTCAGTCCTTATCATGGCATCATCTAGCTTGCATATTTTAGACACCAGTAGCTTAAGGGTTACAAAGGCTCCTTCAGGTCATTTCATCAAATCATCCATTTTAACAAAGATCCTCTGCTAAGTCAGACAATTTAGGTTTTCTTAGTGTCAGTTTAAAGAAGACATTTGGCCAGGCATGATGCCTCAGGCCTGTAATCCCAGCACTTTGGGAGGCCAACGTGGGCGGATCACCTGAGGTGTCATGACTTTGGCGTACAGTCATGTGATCTGGGTTCACTGCAACCTCTGCCTCCCAGGTTCAAGCAATTCTCCTGCCTCAGCCTCCCGAGTAGCTGGGATCACAGGCATGTGCCACCACGCTTAGTAATTTTTGTATTTTTAGTAGAGATGGGGTTTCACCATGTTGGCCAGGTTCATTTCAAACTCCTGACTTCAAGCGATCCGCCTGCCTCGGCCTCCCAAAGTACTGGGATCACACTCGTGAGCCATCGCCCTCAGCCAAAAATACAAATCAGTATACTAAAATCTGATTAATACATGCTGACAAAAAAGAAATTTTTATATAATTGTAATAAGAAATACCTTTGACTGAAAACTTCATGGAGCAAAAGAAATTCCTTCAACATATGGTATAATTTTGTGCTCTACTTCTGCCTGATATATACGCAACATGAATTATATGGAAGTCGTAGTCTATAATTTAGATAAATTTTAAAAAAATAAACTTTTATATAATTGTAATAAGAAATATCTTAGACTGAAAACTTCATGGAGCAAAAGAAATTCCTTCAACATATGGTATAATTTTGTGCTCTGACTCTGCCTGATATATATGCAACATGAATTATATGTAAGTCACAGTCTATAATTTAGATAAATAAAATCAAGTCAGTATTGAACTTTTTCCATCCCATACAATACGAGAATATTGCTGGGTGCAGTGGCTCACGCCTGTAATCCCAACACTTTGGGAGGGCAAGGTGGGCAGATGGCTTAAGGCCAGGAGTTTGAGACCAGCCTGGCCAACATGGCAAAACCCTATCTCTACTAAAAATACAAAAATTAGCCAGCCATGGTGGTGGGAGCTTATAATGCCAACTATTCAGCAGGCTGAGGCAGAATGGCTTGAACCAGGGAGGCGGAGGTTGCAGAGAGCCAAGATGGTGCTATTGCACTCCAGCCTGGGCAACAGAGTGAGACTTTGTCTCAAAAAAAAAAAAAAAAAATACAACTGTATCCTTGGCAGCTCCTGGGCCATGTATTATGATCTTGACCAATTTCTCTCTGTGGCAATTTAAAAGCTGTAGAAAAAAGTACATAATAGGTGATGACAGGAGAAACAAACCCACACCAGAAGTTATTGAACCTTGCAGGTCTTTTCAAGTGTCTCTATTGACATTTAAGTTGAGTTACTATGCCACAGTATCATAAAAGTGTGCTCTACACTTCAGCTATATTGAGTTAAATGCAAAGAAAGGCATCAGATAAATGGCTAAAGGGATGAGCAATCTCAGACCACCCAGCTCTTCAAGTGAGTGTTTTGATGTGTTACGTAAAATTTTTCTGACTCTCTTTTTGTCCAGTTTCGTACATTCGCAATTCAAATCCTATGCCAAATACATGATTAATAATAGTAATTCTGATCCTTATTCTAAAATTGGTTGATTATGGGATATTTATTGAGGGCCTAAAAAGTGTCAAGCAATACTTGGGCACAGAGTCTATTCCAGTTTTCAATTTTAAGGCTGAAGATTTTTGAAGTTTCTCCTTGGTCAAGTTAGCGCCTTCTCCAAAGGTTGTTATAAAAAAGCTAAAACTTGTCAATAGTGGAAAGATCAGGACAGGAATAAGTACATGTGGGTCCTAACCCAACTAGATCGTTAAAAGGTCAAATTGGAAAAGCTGACTCTCATGGGTGTTAGTTATTAGCCCTACTTAAACATCTCCTGTGGGAAAAACAATACTCTGAAAAATATAAAGCAAACAGAAGTTAAATGTGACAGTAGATGAAGTTAAAATAACTGTTTTGATAAGTGTTCCTGCTTCTGTTTTCTGGAAGAGTTTGTATAAAATTGGTATCTCTTCCTAAAAGGTTTGGTAAAATTCTTCAGTGAAGCCATCTGGGCTTGGAGTTTTTTTTTCTTTTGAGACAGTCTCACTCTGCTGCCCAGGCTGGAGTGCAGTGGTGCAATCTCAGCTCACTGCACCCTCTGCCTCCCAGTTCAAGTGCTTCTCCTGCCTCAGCCTCCTGAGTAGCTAGGACTACAGAAGCCCGCCACCAAGAGGGCCAGGCTGGTCTCAAACTCCTGACCTCGTGATGCACCCGCCTCAGCCTCCCAAAGTGCTGAGATTATAGGCATGAGCCACTGCGCCATGCCTAGGCCTGGAGTTTTCTTTGTGGGATGATTTCTAACTACAAATTCCTTTTCCTTAATAGAGATAGGGCAAGTAAGGTTCAGAGGTTTTGTTCTTGTTTTTGTCTGTAGAGAAGTCTCATGTTTCCTAGACTAATCTGGAAATTGTGGCCTCCCAAAATGTTGACATTACAGGTGTAAGCCTCCATGCCCACCCAAGGTTCTATATTTAAGCAAGTTTTGGTAGTCTTTGCTTTTTTTCCCACCTAGATTTCAGAGGTAGTCTGTCTTTCAAGGAAGTCACTAACTTCAACTAAGACATGGAATGTATTCATGTTTTCCGTAATATCCCTTATTACTTTTCTCGTATATGTAGGATCAGTAGTGATATCCCTTATTTCCTAATACGGGTAATTGGTGTATTTTTTTCCTGTTTTATCAGTTATTGATCTTTTCAAAGAACTGTTTTATTGATTTTCTCTATTGTTCTATATCCCATTAATTACTGCTCTTATCATTACTATTTTCTTCTGTTTATTTTGGATTTAATTTGTTCTTTTTCTAGGTTCACAGGGGCAAACCTGTCACTGACCTGCTTTTGTTTAAGTATTTACTGCTATAAATTTCCCTTTAAGCATTTTCTTAACTGCATCCCACAAGTTTTTGTTTTGTTTTGTTGAGATAGGATCTCTGTCACTCAGGCTCAAGTGCAGTGGCAGGATCACGGCTCACTGCAGCCTTGATCTCCCAGGTTCCAGTGAGCTTCCCACCTCAGCCTCCCAAGTAGCTGGGACTACTCTGGCGAGCCACCACTCCTGGATACTTTTTTCTAGAGACTAGGTCTATGTTGCCCAGTCTGGTCTTGAACTCCTGGGCTCAAGTGATCCTCTCACCTCAGTTTCCCAAAGTGTTGGGTTTACATGAATCAGTCACAGCACCCAGCCTCATCCTAGAAGGTTTGATTTATCATGTTTTCATTTTCATTCAGTTCCAAGTATTTTTAAATTTTCTTTGCAATTTTCCTCTTTGTAGGTAGCTTACTTTGAATTTGAAGTGTGTTGTGTAGTTTAAAAATATTTAGGGATTTTTCTTGATGGCTTTGTTACTGATTTTTTATTAAGTGCACTATGGCCAGGAAATAAACATATCTTGGCCAAGCACAGTGTCTCATGTCTGTAATCCCAGTACTTTGGGAAGCTGAGATGAGAGGATCACTTGAGCCCAGGAGTTTGAGACCAACCTGGGCAACATAATGAGACCCTGTCTCTACAAAAAAAAAAAAAAAAAAAAAAAAGGAAGGTGGTCTGAGCATTGTGGCACATGCCAGTAGTCCCAGCTTTTCAGAAGGCTGAGGCAGGAGGATCACTTAAGCCTAGGAGTTGGAGGCTGCATTGAGTTATGATTGTGCCACTGTACTCTGGCTTAGATGACAGAGCAAGACCCCGTTTAAATTAAAAAAAACAAAAAAACAAAAAAACTTTATGATTGAATCCTTTTGAATTTGAGACTTATTGACCCCAAAGATAAACTGTCTGTGCAAATGTTCCATGTGCACTTGAAAAGCATGTGTATTCCGTTGTTGCTTGTACTACTCTATAAATGTCAATCATATCTGGTAGTGTTGTTCAAGTCTTGTTTCCTTACTGATTTCATCTACCTGTTTTATCCATTACTGAGGGGCACTGAAATTTAAATATAATTGCAGATTTATATATTTAAATATAATACAAATATAATTGCTGATGTCTGTTATTTCATTTTTCCTTTCTTTTTTTTTGGAGACAGTCTTGCTCTGTCACCCAGGCTGGAGTGCAGTGGCACGATCTCGGCTCACTACAACCTCCGCCTCCTGGGTTCAAGTGATTCTCCTGCCTTAGTCTCCCAAGTAGCTGGGATTACAGGCGCACGCCACCACGCCCAGCTAATTTTTGTATTTTCAGTAGAGACAGGGTTTTGCCATGTTGACCAGGCTGGTCTCGAACTCCTGACCTCAGGTGATCCACCAGCCTCAGCTTCCCAAAGTGCTGGGATTACAGGTGTGAGCCACCGCACCCGGCCTGGTATTTAATTTCTGTTTTCCTTTGTATATATTCAAGCTTTATTAGCTTTTAGGACATTTAGGATTATTACATCCATTTCATAGATTTATTCATTACATAACCTGGTGTTATTTGCCCTACCTATCTCATAAGTCTATTATGGAAAAATAACAGCAAAATACTTTGAAAAATATATAGGAAACAGAAGGTAAAATGATAATCTAAGGAAGTAAAAAAAACTTTAATGAATTTTCTTTATTATCTGTAAGTTTCATCTACACGTCTCTACTCACATAAATGAGGTTTGCTATGTTTTTATCAGATCTTAAGCATAATTCATTGTTGTGAAATACTGAACAAATTGGCAGTATATTACCCTCCACAACTCCTTGTGAAGTAAGTGAGTTGTACAGATTTAGGGATGAGAAACAAGGCACACAGAGTTCAAGGATTTGCCTTAGAAACAAAACTTAAGATTTCCCAGCCTGTTAGTTGACCTCTTGAGTACAGGGCATTTTATTCCGACATAATTATATTTTATTCTGACATAATTATACCCTCTGGCTCAGATATGAACTTGCTTTATTCTAAGAAACATAGATTACAATCAGAAAAATACTTGAATTCAATTTGGTTGCTCCTCTCCACAGAAGAAATAAATAACGAGTATGTTATAAAACTTGATCTTGAAACAGTCCTTTCAAGTACACCATCTTAAGCTCATGGCTTTATCTAGTGTCCCTCCTAGCAACGAAGCAGGCTAGAATAGGCATTCAGTGAATTTGAAGAATAAGACTGCATGCGAAAATTTTCACTCTGTCCATGACCTAGTTTCAGGTAGAAAAAAATCTGTCAGTGTTTAATTTTGATGAACTACTACTACTGGAAAGTAAATCCAGGCTACACAGTTTATAGCCTCACTAGAAATACAGTGAAAATGTCCCAGCTAGTCTATTACATCCCTTGTAGAAAATATTTTCTTCTTGGACTATATCAAGGTCTGTACCTAGTGAAAAAAAAAAAAAAAAGAAAAAAGAAAATCTTTTCTTCAAAAAGGTTTAAGCACACAGCTAACAAATGCAGGTCAGTTATCCTGTGTTAATACCTCAAGGAGTTGACAGCCAAGAGCTCAGTCTTCCATCCTTCAAGTCCTAGGCAAGAACAGGACTACACTCGATGTTAGAATTTGTAATGTTTGATTCACATTTAAAATTATTGACTTAAAAAACAAACTCCAAGATGACTTCGGAGTCAGTTCATAAAGTCTTACGGCTAGGCGGCTTGTTAAATACGACTTATCTAACTCCTTCCCTATAAGATGAAGAAACTAAGGGCAAATGGTTCACCTATGGCTACACCACTAGATAATGGCAGACGCAGGACAAGGACCCAGGTTTCTGGCCTTTTATTTTTCACTTGCCTCTCTTTCTTTAAAAATAACCTTTTCTTTTCTGAATTAGGTCACATCTATTTGCATAGGGGTTAGGAAACCAATGTGTAATGGTCTGAATGGTGGCCTTTCCCCAAAGAGATTCACATCTTAATCGCTTTAACCTGTAAATGTTACCTTATATAGCAAAAGATGTGATTAAAAGATGAATCTGGGCTGGGTGCGGTGGCTCACACCTGTAATCCCAGCACTCTGGGAGGCCAAGGTAGGCAGATCACGAGGTCAAGAGATCAAGACCATCCTGGCCAACACAGTAAAACCCCCTCTCTACTTAAAAACCCAAAAATTAGCTGGGCGTGGTGGCACGTGCCTGTAGTCCCAGCTACTCAGGAGGCTGAGGCAGGAGAACTGCTTGAACCCAGGAGGCGGAGACTGCAGTGAGCCAAGATTGCACCACTGCACTCCAGCCTGGTGCCTAGCAACAGAAGAGACTCTGTCTCAAAAAAAAAAAAAAAAAGAAGAAGAAGAATCTGGCCTGGCACAGTGACTCATGCCTATAATCCCAGGGTTTTGGGAGGCTGAGGTGGGTGGATCACCTGAGGTCAGGAGTTTGAGACCAGCCTGGCCAAAATGGTGAAATTCCATCTCTACTAAAAACATAAAACTTAGCTGGGCATGGTGGCGAGCACCTGTAATCCCAGCTACTCGGGAAGCTGAGGCAGGAGAATAGCTTGAACCTAAGAGGCAGAGGTTGCAGTGAGCCAAGACCTCACCAATGCACTGCAGTCTGGGCAAGAAAGATTCTGCTCCCCCACCCAAAAAAAGGGGGATGAGGGTCCTGCCACTTTAGGACTATATTTTAAATCTGCTGTCAGGTTGAATTAAAAGATATGAGATAAATGTATCTGGGTTCATCCAAGTGGATCTTAATGGCAATCATATGTATCCTGATAATACAGAGGCAGAGGGAGAGTTCTGAGACAAATACTCAAAATAGAAGACAATGTGAAAACAGAGCAGAGAGATATTGCCAAGGACTGCTGACCACCATCAGAAGCTAGAAGAGGCAAAGAACGGTCTCTCTCTCTCCTAGAGCCTCCAGAGGGGGCTCAATATCTTGATTGCAGACTTCCGGGCTCCAGAATTGTGAGAAGAATAAATTCCTCTTGTTTTAAACCACCAAGTCTGTGGTAATTTGTTATAGCAGCCACAGGAAACTAATACACAAGGGAAATAAAAGTTTAAAAATCATAAAGTGGACATATATAAACATTACTGATCCAAAAAGAATTGTGCTTCAAGTAACCCAAAGAATGTCTAAAACCTTTAATCCCTCATTTCAAAGGGTAAAGTGAGGCAACTGCAGGATACAATTTGCCCAAAAGAAACTGGCAGATCTGAGAAGACAAACTCAGAAAGATCTAATATTTACATAGCTGCTAACAAGAACAGTGTAGGTTTTTTTGCAAACATGCTAGTTGGTAGAGCTCCTGGACAGACTAAACATAGGCAGCAGTTGTCACTGTGGGTGTTCTTCCAGCACAAGTGTAAAGCTGTCATCAGAAATGAATATGTGGCTTCAAGTGGCTTACAGAAATCCAACAAATCTGCATCTTGGACTCTGGACAAGCGAACTCTTCTCAGGATGACCTGGACTCCTTCCTATTAGTACAATGATCAGTTAAAATCATTCTCTATAAGCAAGGAAGAAAAATAAAAGTTTATGTCAGGAGAAAAAGATGATTGCCCAGAGTCCAAGTTCACAAACAATAGATATGTAAACAGCCATACTGAGTCAAGTGGTATCTTGCATTGTAATTTATTACTTTTACAATCAATATCCATAACACAGCTTTAGGCCCAGTTTCATGTAATGTGAATGGAAATAAAAATAATCTAAGTAAAAGGACAAAATAAAGGCTAGAAAGGCTTAACCAGGAGAGTTACTAATTAAATGAGCTATACCAGTAAGATAGAAATCATGCTATGTGGTTACATAAAAGACCTCAACAGAAGCAAAAAAAGACTTGGTCTTCCTCAAAAATCGTTGTACCCTGATACCAAACCTTTCTCTTTTCCAGACTATAGTTAAGGTCTCTGACAATCTCCAGAATTTCCTTAGCCATATACAAATCCATCTGCTTCAAATGTATGCTCACTCTTTCACTCTTTCTTTCCCCAACTATCATCCTCCTTAGCTACTACCCAAATAGAAGCTTTCCACTTATTATTTTCACTTCCACTGAAGTTTTCAGACAGACCAGTGAACATTTATTTTCCCCTTTAGTAAACACCCCTTTTAAATTCGGTTACAAAATACGTATGTCTCTAAGTTCTGAGCACAAGCGCTATAACTTTTATAATTGAAGGCCCAACATGTATCACATTGGAAGTTAGGATTTCCAATGTGATAGCCCTAGAATTTCAACGAAAAATTACACACTAAAATTTCCCCACCAGAGAGAAAGTCCATCATATCTATTAACTATCACATTGGAGGCCGGGTGCAGTGGCTCACACCCAGCACTTTGGGAGGCCGAGGCCAGCGGATCACCTGAGGTCAGGAGTTTGAGACCAGCCTTGCCAACATGGAGAAACCCCATTGCTACTAAAAATACAAAATTAGCCGGGCGTGGTGGTGAATGCCTGTAATCCCAGCTACTCGGTAGGCTGAGGCAGGAGAATTGCTTGAACTCGGGAGGCGGAGGTTGTGGTGAGCTGAGATCATGCACACCATTGCACTCCAGACTGGGCAACAAGAGCGAAACTCCCATCTCAAAAAAACAAACAAACAAAAAAAAAACACTATCACGTTGGGAGGGACTTCTTCACAATATTTTTATTGTTTTCCCTCTATAAGCATTGAGAGACTTCACAATAAAACGAGCAATTTTTACTTGCACACCACAGTAAACTAGAAAGTCTCAGTTTAGTTCCTATAATCTTTCGAAGTAAAACACAGGAGTAAAAACACAAAATAAATGGTTACTGCTTAATCTGTTTACACAGATACTCCTTGACTTATGATGGGGTTATGTCCAAACCCATTGTAGGCTGAAAATCCATTTCCTACACCTAATCTACTAAACATCATAATTTAGCCTAGCCTACCTTAAATGTGTTCAGAACACTTACATTAGCCTACAGTTGAACAAAATCACCTAACACAAAGCCTATTTTATAATAAAGTGTTGAATATCTCATGTAATTAGTTTATTACTGTACCAAAGTGAAAAACAGAATAGTGATGTGGATACTTGAAGTACAGTTTCTACTGAATGCAAATTGCTTTCTACATCATTGTAAAGGTGAAGAATCTTAAGTTGAAATATCACAAGTCAAAGACCATCTACAAGAGGCTGGGGCTGGAGATGGAAGGAACTGACTCAGAGAGTAATCAAAGGTGGCATGATCTGGGGACCTATCGTTCAGATCAGAAGTCTTTTTATCCCCTCAAAACTTTGGGTCTATGAACAGCTGTGAAATCAGTTCAGTGGAAATTGATCTGCTTTCTTGAGACAATGAAACAGTACACTGCAGATGAGAAAATAGAGTACTCTGCACATTTGTTTGTTTAGTGCAATCTGTTTCAATGTGTGTACAGGGTTAGTGTAAAATATATTTCTTATTGAGGTCAAAAAGTCTTGAGACATGGATCCAAGAGAATACCAGGAAAGAGGCTAGAATCAAGTGAAAAAGAAGCATGTGAGGCAAAGTCTACCTTCTTCAAACACATATTTGCCATTACTTTAGGAAGCCAAAGAAGCACAAGATACAATCAATCATATGTTTAAATTGCAAGAAGTTCTAAAAATTTTCATTTTTTTTTTTGAGACAAGGTCTCACTCTGTCACCCAGGCTGGAATGCAGTAGCACCATCTCGGCTCACTGTAATCTCTGCCTCCCAGGTTCAAGCCATTCTCCCGTCTCAGCCTCCCGAGTAGCTGGGATTACAGGCACTCACCACCAAGCCTAATTTGTATATTTTTAGTAGAGATAGGTTTCACCATGTTGTCCAGGTTGGTCTCAAACTCCTGGCCTCAAATGATCCACCCACCTCAGCCTCCCAAAGTGGCAGGATTACAGATGTGAGCCACTGGAGCCAGGCCAAGAAGTGGTAAAAATTTGAAAGAAATTTTCCTTTTATCAAATGGAACAATGATCAATTCTATGTCCTAAGGAGATAAACATCAGGATTTAGTCATCCATTTACCAAAGGCCACTCCCTAAACACTTCAACCATCCACAGGGCATGGTGGTTCACGTCTATAATCCCAGAACTTTGGGAGGCTGAGGTGGGGGTACCACCTGAGGTCAGGAGTTCGAAACCAGCCTGACCAACATGGAGAAACCCCATCTCTATTAAAAATACAAAATTAGCCAGGCATGGTAGTGCATCCCTGTAGTCCCAGCTACTCGGGAGGCTGAGGCAGGAGAATCACTTGAACCTGTGAGGTGGAAGTTGCAGTGAGCTGAGATCATGACATTGCACTGCAGCCTGGGCAACAAGAGCAAAACTTAGTCTTAAAAAAAAAAAAATTTCAACCATCTTCTCCCACCTTTACCTACTTTCCAATTGCTAAAATAATGGATTTTGAAAAGATGATAAACTCTAGCATTATATTTTTATGTTTTAGCAATAGGGTGTTGCTGTTCTGCCCAGACTGGAGTGTAGCGGCTATTCACAGGCATAATCATCTCACACTGCAGCCTTGAATTCCTGAGCTCAAGCCTCCTGCCTCAGCGTCAGCTTCCAGAGTAGCTGGGACTACAGGAACACAAAACTGTGCCCCGCATAATCCAGTATGTTAGATCAATGGTTTTAAACTGAGGGAGATTTTACCCTCGCCCCTACGTCCCCGGACATTTGGCAATGTCTGGAGACATTCTGACTGTCACAAATGGGGATATGGCGAGAGGGGTGATGCTACTAGAATACAGTGGGTAGAGGCCAGGGATGCTGCTAAATATTTCACTATGCACAGGACACCTTGAGTCTCCTCAACAAATAACTGTCTGCCTCAAAATATCAACAGTGCTAAGGCTGAGAAACCTTGCTATAAGTCAAGACTGTATTACTTTCAAACCTAAATAAATCCAGGACAGATACCCTTAACCTGTTATCACTTTAGTTAGTTCTCAGCTAAGTAACTCCATTACTAGCATACCTACAAACAGGTTTAAAGCCAGATATAAATTATAAATACGTCCTTTTGTTAGTGCCAGAGAAGATGGAAATCTCTCCAATGTTCATAAACTTCACTAAAATTGTTTGTCTTTGGTAAAGTCAGAAAGGTCTCTAATTGTAAGTGTACTTCATAGGTAGTTGATTTTCAGTATTTAAATATTTTCCCTTGATCCTGAATAAATCAGTGAATAAAACAGTAAGACTCTGATACAGCGAATGTTATAAAAATTTATTTATTTCTCCAAAAGATCCTGGAATAAGCAGAGTGGGTATAACCAAAAGGAGATAGCTCGCATGCAAAATATACTTGAAAGGAAATCTAATAAAAAGACAAGGAATAATCCAGATGATGGATGAGTCTTCTTTCCCTAGAACCCTAAATATTATCCTCTTTAAGCAGTTTCCTTTTTTTTTTCAAAGTCAGATATTCTCAAAGGAACAGCAAAAACAGGGGCTTTAGGATATCTTTAATGGTGTAAAGAAAGGGGAAACATATGAGCGGGAAAGTTCCCGGGAGAAAGAGACTAAAATAAAAGCACTGGGCACATGGATTATATAAAACAGAAAAGGGGTGGTAAGTATGTGATTATGACTAGAAACACAAAACAATTGACTTCATTTTTTATTTAATTTTAATCACAAATCATTAACCCTGCAAAGTTTTAAACATTAAAGATCCAACATGCCTCGACCCTGTGTCCCTAGGATTGACATACTTTAGTGTGTAGCTTTCCGAAACTTTTTTATGGACCTACAACATATTTGTTCGGAAATATGCACTATTACGAAGGAAATATTTCTCGAACGCCTTTCCATGACAGTATGTTGAGAGTTTTCCTATTCGTTCTAACATTTTAACAGTCTTCCTGAAGAAGTGACTTCTCAAAGTATTATTTAACAACAACAAAACCCTCCCCTGTTCTCCAAACCTCAAGTGGTGAGGAGGTGGGGGGGGGGAAATGCCAAGTCGAGGCAGACAGGAGCAAACTTACGCTTTCAAGGAGGTTTATGGGACTGAGGCCTAAAGGCTTCGTTAGAGAAGTCATTGTGGATAATACATTCACCCTCACACGCCATTACAGGCACCGACTCCCCTTCCTCACAACCCCAAATCGAAGACCTCCCTCTTTTGGAGAGCCGATTGGACGACTGGTACGAGCACTTTCCTTAGGCTGTCCGTCTACTGGCTCCAGATTCGGTCCATCAGTTTAACCGCCCGACTCCCGCATTCCCCATTGGAGTCAAACCGCTGCCTCCTGGAGAAGCCCAACCTACCGCGCGCTTCGCGCTCACTGGCTCAGTTAGACGCAGCTCAGGAGGGGAAACCCGTCTCCCACATTCCGATGGCCCAAGGGCCCATCAGTCGGCAGCTCAAGGCAGACCCAACTGGCCTATACGCAAGCCAGTCAAAGTCTTCGGCTGCACCGCTCCAAAGAACCTACAGGGATTAAGACATCCCGCCCCCTGTTCTTCTATTGGTTGGCCCGACCCACCGCTGCCCCTTCACTATCCCCCACCCCGCGGTCCATTCATTTCACACAATAACGGGCCCAAATGTAGTCAGTTCAAGATCTACTATGGGTAGAGAAGACTGTCTGCCACTTACCCGGGATTGAGAGTGATCACTCACGTTAACGTCTGCCCTGTTCCTGTATGGTGAAGCCGCAACGCAAGCCACCACCGCCGCCACCTTCTGCGCAACGCCAACCGCCCGCCAAAACGGATCCTTCCCTGCGCCTGCGCAACCAATCCGGGAACGGACCCTTTCTCCGCCCACCACGCATGCGCAGAGCTAGAACCAATTCCCGCCAATACGCAGGCGCCGTACGTTCACGGCTTAGTACTGCCCGCCATTTCACGTGTTCCCAGAGGCAGATGGAAGTTCTTAATGCGCCTGCGCAAAACTCGCCATTTTACTACACGTGCGGTCAACAAGCAGTTAAAATTGTGACCTGCTGGCTGCTTTTCTAATACATAGTGTCAATCATGCTTTGCCAAGCGTAGTATTTGCGCGGGGAAGATTAAAAAGGCGTTAAACACCCAAGGTAGATTCAAATATGAATGATTGATCGGCTGGCCAATCAGACTGGTTAAGAATAATATTACTCGGGAACCAATGAACTCCAAGGGGTGGAGACGGCGTAGAACGCCCAAAGGGATGACGTTACACAGCAGTGTGGCCTCACAGGCCAATAGTAGGGGGAAGCGATTTCACATATCCAATCAGAACTGTTCAAGGGCGGAGTGTACCAATGCCGAAAGGGAGGAGGCGGGGTAAAAAAGAAAGGCCGAAGGTAGGCTGGCAGATACGTTCGTCAGTTTGCTCCTTTCTGCCCGTGGACGCCGCCGAAGCAGCATCGTTAAAGTCTCTCTTCTCCCTGCGATCATGTCTAAGTCAGAGGTGAGTTAGGTGCTCTTTCTAACTTGAATTTCTTCCTCTTCCTTTCCTGAATTGGTAAGATGCGGCTTGGTTTCGTTCCTTGCACCAGCCCATTCTACGGTTCTTTCGGTCGCTGCCACGGCCTACCCCTCCCAAAGTTCAAGTCGCCATTTTGTCCTGTTGATCGCCATGAGGCTGCTCACGCCAATCATGAGTTATTATGCAGGCCTCGGTAGTCTTAGCAAAATTCTTAGGCATATAAATCTTTTACCTTTTCTAAACCTCGCTTTGGTGAGCGAGTTTTTAAAAGAGCGATTAGTCCCATTTTGGCGATGCACCCCTCCCGCCTAAGCCTTTGTTGCGCGTGCGTTGGAAGGCGACTAGGGACGCATGCGCTTTGGATTTCCCAGCACTCCCAACCCCCAACATACCTTCTCCCCTGTTAGGGAGAAGCACGTGGCTTGTTGCAATCTGAACGAACAATAAGTGCTACATACACAGTTGTCTAGTTTTTCTTTTCCTCAGTGGAAATTGTTTGGTGTTACAGCTCGTTTAACACTTCCGCCTCCCCCACTCTAGTCTCCTAAAGAGCCGGAACAGCTGAGGAAGCTCTTCATTGGAGGGTTGAGCTTTGAAACAACCGATGAGAGCCTGAGGAGCCATTTTGAGCAATGGGGAACGCTCACAGACTGTGTGGTAAGAATTGGAAGAGACCAAACAGAAAAATAGTGCATTTCCTTGGCTTACCTTGGTGCAGTTCTCTCTGAATGCTTATGAAGGTTGTTAGTAGCATTATAGTTAGAGATTTGTTGACAAAGGAAAGTCCTGCTTTTTAAGAGTTACCTCTTAAACCTAGGATAGTGGGAAACTGGAGGGGTTTTTACAAAGGGCTGGTATAAAGTTTCCTATTCCCCTATCAGAGTTAAAATGACAAAAGTTTTTGGGGTCAGACTTTGTTACATGAATTAACACTGTTCTCAGGTAATGAGAGATCCAAACACCAAGCGATCCAGGGGCTTTGGGTTCGTCACGTATGCAACTGTGGAGGAGGTGGATGCAGCCATGAATGCAAGGCCACACAAAGTGGATGGAAGAGTTGTGGAACCAAAGAGAGCGGTCTCAAGAGAAGTGAGTGGTTTTTTTACCATTCCCTTCAACTCATTTGGCGATGTGCTGCTAGTGGATTTGGATTCAGGAGTTTGCTACTTAAAAATTTTTTTTATTTGGGTGTAGGTTTTGCTAATCTAAACCTGTGGTTTTCCTCCTATTAGGATTCTCAAAGACCAGGTGCCCACCTAACTGTGAAAAAAATATTCGTTGGTGGCATTAAAGAAGACACTGAAGAACATCACCTAAGAGATTATTTTGAACAGTATGGAAAAATTGAAGTGATTGAAATCATGACTGACAGAGGCAGTGGCAAGAAAAGGGGCTTTGCCTTTGTAACCTTTGACGACCATGACTCTGTGGATAAGATTGTCAGTAAGTATTAAATAGTTAGTGGTATTTAGTAATGGTTCCACAATCCATGTGGCATTCCAAACCCTGAGACCATGTTGTATCTGTCTTCATTTTTTTTTTTTAGTTCAGAAATACCATACTGTGAATGGCCACAACTGTGAAGTTAGGAAAGCCCTGTCAAAGCAAGAGATGGCTAGTGCTTCATCCAGCCAAAGAGGTATGCTTATTGCTTCATTAAACCTTAAAGGCAACTTTCGGTTACTCCAATATGAATGATTTATATTCAGTGATTTAAACTTCATCTCTTTAGGTCGAAGTGGTTCTGGAAACTTTGGTGGTGGTCGTGGAGGTGGTTTCGGTGGGAACGACAACTTTGGTCGTGGAGGAAACTTCAGTGGTCGTGGTATGTATGGTTTATTTACATGTAGTTCTGACTTCTTACTATCTTTGCTATGCAGATTTTACAGTACGGGAAGTGCATCCAGAATGTCACTTGATGTGCAGATCATGCTTAAAACTTGAAACTTTGTTTTCTTCCAGGTGGCTTTGGTGGCAGCCGTGGTGGTGGTGGATATGGTGGCAGTGGGGATGGCTATAATGGATTTGGTAATGATGGTAAGTTTTTTAGGAATAAGTAGATAAAAATTCCTGGCAACCTGTATCTTTAGAATAGGTTAGTAGAGACTAAAATTCTAGTGCATGACAAGCTCAACTTTTCCCATAACACGCATGCTGTGAGCAGGCCTTCAGCCATTACACTTGCACAAGTTTTCATTGTCAAATACTTTTGTCTTATTGAGAAGAATTGTATTCTTGTAGGTGGTTATGGAGGAGGCGGCCCTGGTTACTCTGGAGGAAGCAGAGGCTATGGAAGTGGTGGACAGGGTTATGGAAACCAGGGCAGTGGCTATGGCGGGAGTGGCAGCTATGACAGCTATAACAACGGAGGCGGAGGCGGCTTTGGCGGTGGTAGTGGTAGGTATCCAGTGATCCAAGTACTTGGTGTGACAGCTAGATTAGCCTTTTAGAGCTTGGGTTCTGGTGCTGTTGAAGCATTGTGTGGTACACTGCATGGTATATTAAAAACAAACGGGCTTGCTATGCTACCTCCTCCTAGCTTTAAGCTGGGGCCGCCTCACTCCCAATTAGTAGAGATAAGTGGATAATGGTGTCTTTGAGTTAGATTAGTGTCATAGAAGGATTTAGTATCTTAACTGCTTTGGGACCTTAGGCACTTAGTTGATGTATCCAAGAAACTTCTGATTGCCTGTGGCCCTAGATCTCCATGAAGGCCTTCAGGGCTAGAGGGTGTGTTTGTGCCACTATGGAAATCTCTTTTTATGTCATGGAGAGTTAGGCCAATTTTCTTATTACTGGATTATTCAACTGAATGCCTTTCCCAGAGAATAAAATACAAAGATGGAGTCACCATAGTTTGGGAGGAAGGAAGGCAGATAACTCAATCTTATTTTATTCTGACCACTAAACAGAATTGGAGACTAGCATTATCCTCAAGTAACAGACAAAGGCCCTCTTTCCCATTCCTAGGAGGCAATTTTGGAGGTGGTGGAAGCTACAATGATTTTGGCAGTTACAACAATCAGTCTTCAAATTTTGGACCCATGAAGGGAGGAAACTTTGGAGGCAGAAGCTCTGGCCCCTATGGTGGTGGCGGCCAATACTTTGCCAAACCACGAAACCAAGGTATGGTATCTATGTAATTTGGGATAATATCGAAAGAGTTGTGTGTCTGTAGCTACTGCTGGGAAGGAAGCCCTTTAACTGCTGTCTGTGCAGTAATACACTGACAGTTTACAACCTTCAGAAAGTGATAATTTGATCACAAATTAGAAAAATCATGAGTCCTTTACCACCTCTGTAGCAGGGGCCATTTTTAAGTGGTCAAACACTTGATTTTATTATTTACAGTGAATGTGAAAACATTACTATTACTGTTTGCACTTTGAAACCTTAAAAGAAAAATTGTACTCCTCAGGTGGCTATGGCGGTTCCAGTAGCAGCAGTAGCTATGGCAGTGGCAGAAGATTTTAATTAGGTAAGTAAGCACCTTTTTGTGTGTTAACATAATTTTTTAAATTGCTGATGAACCCAGTAACCCTAATGTAGCTGAGCAGTGCAACATAGTTAACATTATAATTGCAGTAAATTGTGGATATAAAGTTAATATTCAGATCAGCAAAATTTGTGGGAAACAAACTTGATATTGGATTGTAGCCTTGAGTCTTAATATGTTTAGATTAACAACTTTATTCCATATTGTTCAACAGGAAACAAAGCTTAGCAGGAGAGGAGAGCCAGAGAAGTGACAGGGAAGCTACAGGTTACAACAGATTTGTGAACTCAGCCAAGCACAGTGGTGGCAGGGCCTAGCTGCTACAAAGAAGACATGATTTAGACAAATACTCATGTGTATGGGCAAAAAACTCGAGGACTGTATTTGTGACTAATTGTATAACAGGTTATTTTAGTTTCTGTTCTGTGGAAAGTGTAAAGCATTCCAACAAAGGGTTTTAATGTAGATTTTTTCTTTTTCTTTTTCTTTTTTTTTTTTTTGCACCCATGCTGTTGATTGCTAAATGTAATAGTCTGATCGTGACGCTGAATAAATGTCTTTTTTTTTAATGTGCTGTGTAAAGTTAGTCTACTCTGAAGCCATCTTGGTAAACTTTCCCAACAGTGTGAAGTTAGAATTCCTTCAGGGTGATGCCAGGTTCTATTTGGAATTTATATACAACCTGCTTGGGTGAAGAAGCCATTGTCTTCAGAAACCTTGGTGTAGTTGAACTAATAGTTACTGTTGTGACCTAAAGTTCACGATTAAAAGGGATTACCCAAGCAAAATCATGGAATTACTGGTTATAAAGATGATTGTTGGCACATCCTATGCAATATATCTAAATTGAATAATGGTACCAGATAAAATTATAGATGGGAATGAAGCTTGTGTATCATCCATTATCATGTGTAATCAATAAACGATTTAATTCTCTTGAATGAAATGACAACTGTATGGATTTGGGACTGGCAGAGATTTGGACTTTTCCCTACCCACTGCCCCTGATAATGTTGAATGCCTCTTATCATAATTCAAGTTCAAAGCTCTGCCAGGGAATAGAAACTAGCTGCTGGCTAATGCCGCTCCATAAATCCACAGATTTGAAGTGTTTGGGAGGCCTTTTAAAAATGACCAGTATCAGAAATCATTTTAATGAACTTAAAGATAGGCTTACATTAAAGGAAAACTGCAGTTTGACCGGGTTCTGGTTGGGTGGGCCTTCAGAGGTTTTATAGGTCAACTACGTTAATTTGAAGATTAAAACCATAGCAGTAGAAACTAAATATTTCTACATAATTTCATGTTAACTGCAGTTTCCCTTTATATGGCACAAGATCACACAACCTTCCTAAAATGTTAATTGTATAGAAAATGGTTTCTCAACCTTAACAGTTAATATCCAATAATGTG
The DNA here is from genome assembly GCF_030222135.1 of Aotus nancymaae. Lineage (NCBI taxonomy): Eukaryota > Metazoa > Chordata > Mammalia > Primates > Aotidae > Aotus > Aotus nancymaae. Next base: position 38,069,143 of record NW_026988428.1, read on the forward strand.
TTATTTGTATATAGATTATTTTGAGCCTTCAGTGCTCTAAATTTCAGTGCTATTGTATCTAGTAGCATAGAGATTTGTTTATCAATAGGACTGTATATTCCATCCCATGGGTGTGTTGGAAATTTGGGGGAGGAGGGTGGAGGGAGGTGGATGGAAGGTGGCGGTGGGTGGGAAAGCATGGGTGATAGTTCCATGATACTGGCTGAGTTTGCAATAGCAGGTGGAACCCTAACAATTGAGGGAGTTTGCAGATACCTCAGGATTCGTGACAATGCCTTTAAAGATCCAGGAGAGATGTTCAGCTACTAGGAACTGCTAGCAAGTATAGCGCGAATGGCTCCGAGCTCAGACACTCTACAGCTGAGAGTAGACACTTGTGGTATGTGGAGTACAGATAAGCCAGGGGCAGGCCACGGCACGCTCCATGAAAGCTAGGAGGGAGTGAAATTTCAGTGATCATCGCAAGGAAGGAGGCAGACAAGAGTAAGGCACACCTGACTCTTAGGACTAGCAGTCAGAACCAGGAGGAAAGGTTTTATTGCTATGCTGGTAGGTAAGAACAGATTTTACTTACATCCATATAGTTACTTAAAGTCCAGTTTTCTGTTAAATATTTTCCTTAATATATTGAGCCAAAACTAGTCCAGTTAAGCTGAACTAGGTTTTTCTGGAGATGAATTGTTTTAAATTGACACCCTACCATTGGTGGCTCCTAGTTGAAGGAAGTGAGCACATTATTTCTACTGTGAATATAAATTTTTGCCCTTTTATTTATCTTCCTTTGACCCATTTCCTTAAAATAATGGCTCAAAGTAATAGACTCTTCCCCAAATGGTGGGAGGATGGGTGGGCTATTAATGGGAGGTATGGGGGGGTTAGCTTGAGCTGGGACTTGGTCTTAGAGCTAGTTCTAAAGGTTGTTTACTTTTCTAGGGGAGGAGTCTGCTACTAGTCTTATCTGCTCTTAAAAACAGAAACTCATCTGTCCAAGTTCATGGCAGAAAGGTAAGTTTTTACAAATTAGTGGTCAGCAGAAGAATGCCCTGCCTTCCCAATAGTAAAAAGGCAGAAGGACAAGCTGTGCCTCAAACCAAAATATTTCATAATCTCTTCCAGTTGCAAAAATAGTTATTAGCACAACCAGGTATTCCTAGTAGTTACTGTGTAGTCATTCACCTCTGTTTACATAAATACTTTATAACTTCTTTTGCCTTTTGCAGGAACGTCCTGGTGAAGACCTTTATCTGAGCCACTGTACTTCATTATCACTGCCATGCAGTTAACATGAGCTGTTCTGCAGCTCAAATTCCATTTTGTGAATGGGTTGGTTTTTGTTTTTGTTTTTTTTAAATAAATTGTATTTAACTTAGTTCTGCTGCTTTTGTCCTCCATGATATGTATGGTAAACGACATGTTAAAATTCAGGTTAGAGAGGATTCGGTTGTATATGCTTGGTTTTAATGTGAATTGCTATATTTAAATTCATTCCATTCAGCTTCATGGTTTAATGAAAATAGCAAAGGGTTCTCATTGCAGGAGTAATTATTGGCTCAGTGTAAGTAAACTTTACTATTGATCCAATTGAGCATGTCCTTTTTCTAGCTCCCCTGGCAAGGGAAAATGAAGTTGTAGCACTGCCATTGAGCTCAGTAGGTCTCTATTGGGACCTATGCTCACCATCTGCTCTAGACAGGCATAATGGATTTCATCTTTGGCAAACAAGTTGCATTCATTGGCCAGCTATCTCACACTTCAGTGGAATTCTCAAGCCAGGAGTAAGAAAGTGAACTGAATGGGAGACAAGCCTTAGCCTTTCAAAGATAGCCTAAAAATATATGGGCAGCCAGGTGTGGTGGCTCACACCTGTAATTCCAGCACTTTGGGAGGCTGAGTGAGGTGGGCAGATCACGAGGTCAGGAGTTCAACACCATCCCAGGTACCACTGAAACCACATCTCTTTTATTTTTTAATTCTTTTTACTATTGTGGAAAGTTATAACCACATCTCTTAAAATACAAAGAATTAGCCAGGCATGGTGGTGGATACATATAATCCCAATTACTCAGGAGCTAAGGCAGGAGAATTGCTTCAACCTGGGAGGCAGAAGTTGCAGTGAGCCAAGATTGTGCCACTACACTCCAGCCTGGGTGACAAAGACTCCGTCTCCAAAAAAAAAATGTATGGGCTATTTGGAAGCAATAATTATACCCTCTAGCAAATGGTTAGGTTTTGTGTGTGTGTGTGTGTTTGGTTTGTTGTGAGAGGAAGTCTCCCTGTCACCCAGACTGGAGTGCAGTGGTACTCTGCTCACTGCAACCTCTGCCTTGCCTCCCACGTAGGTGGGACTACAGGTGCACGTGGCTAATTGTATTTTTAATAGAGACTTGGGATTTCACCATGTTAGCACTATTGACCTCAACTGATCTGCCCACCTTGGGTTCCCAAAGTGCTGGATTATAGGCATGACCCACTGTACTTGGCCACTTAAATTTTTCTATGCTATTTTCAAGGAAATTTGATCCAGCCTCAGTTTTGAACCTAGCTAAAGTGGGGGTAGAATTCTTAGGGAAATTTTGCCTCAACACCCATGCTGTTTTGAAATAACTGTGGAACTAAGTTCCATCAGCCTTGTGATACTTGGGGAAAGCAATGTCAGGGGTCTTAGTTTGTGACTTGGCATTTGCTAGAGGTTTCATTTTGGACAGTCACATTTCCTTAGAGGGGAAGGACAGCTGAGGATAGTAGTTTCCTAAAAGTATTCCTATTGAAGAGAAACATTGTTTCGTTCCATGTACTTTGCTACATACTTTATTACACAGGATTGTGAAAAGTAAATTCCATGTTTCCTAAATGAAGAAATAGGCTCAAGATAAAATCCTGTCCCAAATTTCTGCAGCCAGTGGATCATATAACCCCAGATTGCTCTATTTCCAAAACTGTTCCACCTTGTTGAGGTCAGTACACCAAACGTGTGTATGTATAGGATGGTCTTCCTCACTAGTGATTCTCATGAGAGTGGGAGATTCTATCTGACATCCCTTAGGTGAACTAATAAAATTTCTGAACAGCTAGCTCAAGCCCCTGCCCTTCGCAACTTGAAATGTGGAAACATTGCCAGGCGTGGTGGCTCATGCCTATAATTCCAGCACTTTGGGAGGCCGAGGTGGGAGGGTCACTAGAGGTCAGGAGTTTGAAATCAGCCTGGCCAACGTGGTGAAATCCTGACTCTACTAAAAATGCAAAAATTAGCCTGGCGTGGTGGCAGGTGCCTGTAATCCCAGCTACTCAGGAGGCTGAGGCAAGAGAATCACTTGAACCCGGGAGGCAGAGGTTGCAGTAAGCTGAGATCGTGGTGCTGCACTCCAGCCTGGGTGACGGAGCAAAAGACACTGTCTCAAAAAAAAAAAAAATGTGGAAATACTGGATGGCTCATGCCTGTAATCCTAGCACTTTGTAAGGCTGAGGTGTGCAGATTGCTTGAGCCCAGGAGTTCAAGGCCAGCCTGACTAATATGATGAAACCCTGTCCCTGTTAAAAATACAAATGTGGCTGGGCACAATGGCTCACTCCTGTAATCCCAACACTTTGGGAGGCTAAGGCAGGCGGATCACCTGAGGTCAGGAGTTCGAGACTAGCCTGATTAACGTGGAGAAACCCCCTCTCTGCTAAAAATACAAAATTAGCCCAGTGTGGTGGCCCATGCCTGTAATCCCAGCTACTCGGGAAGCTAAAGCAGGAGACTTGCTTAAACCCAGAAGGTAGAGGTTGCAGTGAGCTAAGATCACACCATTGCACTCCAGCCTGGGCAACGAGCAAAACTGCATCTTAAAAAATATATATTAGCCAGGCATGGTGGCAGGTACCTTTAGTCCCAGCCACTCAGGAGGCTGAGGTGGGAGGATTGATTGAGCCTGGGAGGTTAAGGTTACAGTGGGCCGAGATTACCCCACTGCACTCCAGCCTCGGAGACAGGGGTCTTTTTTTTTTTTTTAGACAGTCTCGCCTTGTCACCTAGGCTGGAGTTGCAGGGGCAGTGGCTCAGATCTCGGCTCACTGCAACCTCCTGGGTTCAAGCAATTCTGCTTCAGCCTCCCAAGTAGCTGGGACTACAGGCACAAGAAACCATGCCTGGGTAATTTTTGTATTTTTAGTAGAGATAGGGTTTCACCATATTGGCCAGGGTGGTCTTGAACTCCTGACCTCAGGTGATCCACCTGCCTCAGCCTCCCAAAGTGCTGGGATTAGAGGCGTGAGCCACTGCACCCGGCCCCATCTCTATTTTTTAAATGTGGAAACACTTCAACATTTTTTGTGAGAACATAAATTGACAAATTGGACATTTTCAAATATGTTAGGAATAGGAAGCTTACACTGGGTGTGGTGGCTCACGCCTGTAATCCCAGCACTTTGGGAGGCAGCGATGGGCAGATCACCTGAGGTCAGGAGTTCAAGACCAACCTGACCAATATGGAGAAACCCCATCTCTACTAAAAATACAAAAAAAAAAAAAAAAAAAAAATAGCCAGGCGTGGTGATGCATGCCTGTAATCTCAGCTATTTGGGAGGCTGAGGCAAGAGAATCACTTGAACCCGGGAGGCAGAGGTTGTGGTGAGCCCAGATTGAGCCATTGCACTCCAGCCTGGGCAGCAAAAGCGAAACTCCATCTCAAAAAAAAAAAAAAAGAGTAATAGGAAGCTTACTCCGGAGGCTGGAGTGGGAGGATCACTTGAGCCCAGGACTTCAAGGTTGCAGTGAGCCATGATTGTGCCACTGCACTTAAGACAGTGCAATAGAACAAGACCCTATCTTTTTTTGTTGTTGGTGGTTTTTTTTTTTTTTGAGACGAGTCTTGCACTGTCACCCAGTGCAGTGGTGCAATCTCAGCTCACTAAAGTCTCCACCTCCTGGATTCAAGCAATTCTCCTGCCTCAGCCTCCCAAGTAGCTGGGACTACAGGCATGCGCCACCACGCCCAGATAATTTTTTTGTATTTTTAGTAGAGACGGGGTTTCAACATGTTGGCCAGGATGGTCTCAATCTACTGACCTCATGATCCACCCACGTCGGACTTCCAAAGTGCTGGGATTACAGGCATGAGCCATCACTCTCAGCCAAGACCCTGTCTTTTTAAAATAAGCTTCGGGTCGGGCACAGTGAATCACGCCTGTAATCCCAGCACTTTGGGAGGCTGAGGCAGGCAGATCATGAGGTCAGGAGATCAAGACCATCCTAGCTAACACGGAGAAACCCTGTTTCTACTGAAAAATAAGAAAATAGCCGGGCGTGGTGGCATGCACCTGTAGTCCCAGCTACTCAGGAGGCTGAAGCAGGAAAATTGCTTGAACCCAGGAGGTGGAGGTTTCAGTGAGCCGAGACTGCGCCATTGTACTCCAGCCTGGGCGACAGAGCGAGACTCCATCTCAAAAAAAAAAAAGGAAGCTTCAAGTTGCTTTCATTCCTAAACTCAGGCTAGAGACCATGCTCTTTATCTCCCTATCACTCTGCTGCTTTTAGGTCTCAGTATCTGTGTTGTCTGTTTTTGTTTGTTTGCTTGCTTGTTTGAGATAGTCTAGCTCTGCCGCTCAGGCTGGAGTACAGTGGCATGATCATGGCCCACTGCAGCCTCGAACTCCCAGGCTCAAGCAGTCCTGTCACCTCAGCTTCCAACATAGCTGGGACCACAGGCATGTGCCACTGCACCCACCCACTATTTTTTTTTTTTTTTTAGAGACAGGGTCTCCCTATGTTGTCCAGGCTGGTCTTGAGCTCCTGGGCTCAAGCCTGTGGTGTCTCTATCAGAACTTGGATATAAGTTTTTTTGTCTTTTTATTTTTTCCAGGCCCTGGATGTAAGGTTTTAATGTTGGAATGGACATAGTAGAGCTAGTAAAATTGAACAAAAGGTGAAGGTAAAATATTCTGAAGAGGGAAGCTGTGTAACTCAGTGACTGGGAATATTGGAGACCACACAACTCCAAGCAAGGGGATTGGGTGGTGTCAGGGAGGTTTGACTGGATTTTAACTGATATGGCTAAGAAATCTGAAACTTAGTCAATTGTATTCTGTTTCAAGAAGAAAAAAAATTAATAATCTAGGCCACACAGGGTGGCTTGCACCTGTAATCCCAGCACTTTGGGAGGCCAAGGCAGGCAGATCATTTGAGATCAGGAGTTCGAGACTAGCCTGGTCAACATGGTGAAACCCTGTCTCTACTAAAAATATAAAAATTAGCCAGGTGTGGTGGCAGGTGCCTGTAATCCCAGCTACTCAGGAGGCTGAGGCAGGAGAATTGCTTGAACCCAGAAGGCAGAGGTTACAGTGAGCCAGGATCATGCCACTGCACTCCAACCTGGGTGATAGAGTGAGACTCCATCAAAAAAAAAAAAAAAAAAAGGCCCAGCACTTTGGGAGGCTGAGCCGGGCAGATCACGAGGTTTGAGACCAGCCTGGCCAAAATAGTGAAACCCCATCTCTACTAAAAATTCAAAAATTAGCTGGTTGTGGTGACACGCACCTGTAGTCCCAGCTACTCAGGAGGCTGAGGCAGAAGAATCGCTTGAACCCGGGAGGTGGAGGTTGCAGTGAACCGAGACCAGGCCATTGCACTGCAGCCTGGGGGACAGAGTGAGACTGTCTCAAACAGACAAAAAGATCTTTAAAGCTGGGTGCAGTGGCTCATGCCTGTAATCCTAGCACTTTGTGAGGCCAAGGCGGCCAGATCACGAGGTTAAGAGATCGAGACCATCCTGGCCAACATGGTGAAACCCCGTCTCTACTAAAAAATAACAAAAATTAGCTGGGCGTGGTGGCATGTGCCTGTAGTTGCAGCTACTCGGGAGGCTGAGGCAGGAGAATTGCTTGAACCTGGGAGGCAGAGGTTGCAGTGAGCCCAGATTGCGCCACTACACTCCAGCCTGGCACCTGGTGACAGAACAAGACTCTGTCTCAAAAAAAAAAAAAAAAAAAAGATCTTTAAGGATCTAGAAAAGGCAGTTCCCAAAACAAGAATTGGGTAGTGTTGGCTCATGCCTGTAATCCCAGCACTTTGGGCTGAGGCAGGCAGATCACTTGAGGTCAGGAGTTTAAGAGCAGCCTGACCAACATGGAGAAAACCCGTCTCTACTAAAAATTCAAAATTAGTCGAGTGTGGTGGTGCATGCCTGTAATCCCAGCTACTTGGGAGGCTGAGGCAGAAGAATCGCTTGAACCCGGGAGGTAGAGGTTACAGTGAGTCGAGATAGCACCATTGCACTCCAGCCTGGGCAACAAGAGCAAAACTCCGTCTCAAAAAAAAGAATTGGGTAGTGTTTATGTAACATAACCAGAGGAAAAATGTTTCACAGGAATGAATATTTTACTCCACTGTGCAGCGGGTTTTATTTACCAAAGCTTGGATGTGAAATCTGAAATTTTGGTGTATAAATTCCAGTCAAGAACAGCCCGCTCAGCCTTCTGAGAGAACTCTGGAACATTAGGACCCAGGCTGAGAGGTAAGCAGGAGGGGAAGAAAAAAAGAAAGGCCTGTGGGCATTCTGACCTTTTTTGTGCTGGGAGCACTGAGAGAAGAGATCTAAATATCAGGAACGCTTGCCTACCGGGTCTAGCCAGTTTTGGCAGCTCTCCAAGCTCTACTAATAGAGCACCACCAGGGAGTGCGGGGTTCTCCGATCATCCATGGCCCCTCACTCTGAAAAGGGGATGAAGGTGGTAGATCCCCAAACTGCTCAAGCCCAAATGTTATGTGTATGACCTCCCAGAGCTCTGTATGAGTAATGAAATGAACTTGGTAAGATTCCCTCCCTACCCCAAACAGATAGTGATCTCAGCTTCATCACCCTCCCTCAAGAAGGAAGACACAGTGAAAGGCTATCTCTGTAGCGCACTTTATAGACCAAAGCTTGGACAAGAGGTGGAGGCTGAAGACCTGAGAAGCTGAGTCAAGGAAGACAGATTCCAGCCCTTCCTCGAGGCAAGCCTCTTTGAACACACCTTGAAACTTCTAAACACCCATTCCCATTGTTATCCTCTCCTGGTCTAGAGAACTCAGCTCTTTCTGAGTCTCAAGGTTGGGGAGTACCTTTATCAGAAGGGAATGAAGGAAATCCCATCACCAGTTCCACCCCTCTGGGCCAGCTCAGTCTGTGGCCTCCATCTTGGTCCCCCGGGGCACCAGGAAGATGGTCCCATCGGCAGCCTGTTGCAGCGCATACTCTTCAGGAGAGTAGCTGTTGCCTGATTCATCCCGAAGGTGCTGGAAAATGTCACGGTATAGCTCTGTCAGCTGTTGGCGCATGGCCTCCAGGGTCCGGTCGGTCTCCCCGCGGGCCCTGAGAAGCCGCTCCCGCTCATTGCTCAGCCGCTCCAGCTCCCGCTCCAGCTGCACTATGGTTTCCAGCTTTCTCTTGCGGCAGTTCTGGGCTGCCACCTTGTTTTTGCCCCGTCGTCGGATGTCCCGGACTAGCGCCAGCTGGCTCTCTGTCAGCGGGTACCTCGCCAATAGCTCATTAAAGTCATCTACCGGCAAGTTGACAATCTTGTCTGTAGGAAAAGGAATCTTCATGGCCAAGGCCCGACGTTCATCCCGACTGCCTGCCTCCCCCCGTGCAGTGGGCTTAGCCCGCACAGGGCCTGAGGAGGGCTCTAAGGCCGAGGGGGTCTCAGCAGCTGGCAAGGTATAGTTGGAGTGGGCCAAGGAGTTGGGCATGAGTGAGTAGGGGTACTCCACTGGGTACATCTCTACATATTCGCTGCGCCGCCGACCAGCCTCTGTCCCCTCCAGCTCAAGGGATTCAGCATCGCTATAGTTGAGGGATAATCCTGAGTCGGATTCTGGGTCTTCTTGGGGCTTAGGTGGCCCCGCTGGCAGCCCAATGTCCAGGAGGGCTAAGGGGTCTTGGAGTGGCTCACTGAGCAGGCCTGAGAGGGTCAGTGGCTTGGAGACTGGTATGGCCATGTTGCCATAGGAGTATGGGGGATCTGGGACATGGGATGTGGATGCTGGGAGCTCATAAGGTGGTGGGGGAAGTGGGAAGCCAGCGTCTGGGTGGATTGAGCAGGGGCAGTAAGCTGTGGGTGGTGGAGGTCCAAGGTATGGGGCTGGGGCTTGGGGCTCAAACGATGGCTCACTTGGAGCATTTAGACCCTGTAAAGAAAGACACAAAGAGATTTGGAGATAGACTAAGGAAGAGAAACCAACACTCTCTCAGGACCAAACTGAATTCTTCTAAAAGACCCAGTGAGACAGTAACAAGGAAACAGAGTTGCCACAAATCTTTGGAAGCTTCTTGCAAAGTTGTGATACAGTTGTTCCAAGAAAAATGCAGTTTAAGATGGGGTGCAGCGGCTCACACCTGTAATCCCAGCACTATGGGAGGCCAATGCAGCAGATCACCTGAGGTCAGGAGTTCAAGACCAACCTGGCCAACATGGTGAAACCCCGTCTCTGCTAAAAATACAAAAATTAGCTGGCTGTGGTGGTGAACGCCTGTAATCCCATCTACTTAGGAGGCTGAGGAAGGAGAACTGCTTGAACTCGGGAGGCGGAGATTGAAGTGAGCCAAGATGGTGCCACTGTACTCCAGCCTGGGCAACAGAGCAAGACTCCATCTCAAAAAAAAAAAAAAAAAGAAAAAAATGCAGCTTTAGCAAGAATGGAAGTCACTGAGGTTGGACTGCAGAAAAGACTATCTAACATTGGAACAATTATGAACACTCCTTCCTGGAGAAGTTCTTACTGGGTTGAAATGGCTCATGTTCCTTTATTTCCTTCAGGAAGTCAAAGCCTTGTTCTCCAAGATGACCCCTCAGAACCCTTTCCTGCTGCAGTTATCTAGGGTCAAAGGGTCAAGTTCAGATTCTGGCCATGCCCCGGATGCCCAGCAGAGGGAGCTGCTGTGTGGGAAGAGTACCTAGGGCAGATCCTGAGGGTGCCAGGCATGGTGGCAGGGCAGAAAAAGGGGTCAGGTGGGGGTCTAAGAAACTCCTTGGGGAGCAGCACAACTCTGCCCTCTCCTCTTCAGTCCCTCTGTCCCTGTGCAGGTGCAGTGAGAAGAAGAGAACATGCTGGAAACAAGGCCCCCAACCCACATCGAGGAGCCACCCTGCTCCAGCCCAGCTGGGGACAAAGGCATCATTGTTAGGCCAACAGACACCCCTTTGTCCAAGTAGCAGGAGGAGAGGACCCTGGCATAGTCCGACTCCCCTTCCAGAGGCCCCTGAACTACTGCTCTGCTACCTGGGGGAAAGGGGCCCAGTTGCTAAGGGCAGGGGGAGGAAATGAGGGAAGAAGATGGCAGGATCAGAGAGGGAGGTCAGAAGAGAAGGTGAGCAAGGGAGGGAGAGCAGGAGGTGTAGGTGTAGAGAGATATGTGACTGCTGAGAGAGCCTACACTCTCAATCAGACCCTTCCCTCCCCACCACTGCTCCTCCACTTCTCCTGAATGTTTGTCAGTGCCTTCCAACCAGAACTTTCCCAGCCCTTCCTTTTCCAGTGCCTGGAGCATTACCAGCCTGATCCCTGCTTGCTCCCAGCCTCAGAGCCTTGCTTGCTCCCGGCCTCAGTGCAGGCCAACTCCCTGCTTCTCTCTTCTCTAACACACCCCTCCCCTGCCTCCCCCTCCTTACTCACCTGCAGCTCGGTGATGGACATGATCTCCTGCCAAGTCAGTTCCATCTCTCCTAGTTCTGAAGTAGACAGCTGTATCACTCTGTTTCTGCTCTGTTGGGGAGGACACGGGGACATCCTACTGGGCCAGAGTGTGGTCCAGGTTCCCCCAAAGCCCAGATGGCTCTAGAAACCTGTGTCAAAGAAAAGACATGTTAGAATGACACCTGCTAGGGTCAGCAAGTTAGCACTACCTCCTTGAAGGGGATCCCTCTCCCTGGGAGAAGGAGAGACCTCCTCCTCCCCACCCTCACTCATGCTGGACTCATCAACCAATCCCTTAAAATGGGGTGTGATCTCCACTTCGCTGACTATGGCCACAGTCGGTTCCTTTGGCAGCACAGGAGGTCTTTACCTTTTTTCCAGGCAAAATGCCCACCCTTTCTCCTACTTTGTAGCCCCTAAAACTGTTTTCCTGGCTAGGGGCAGAGTCAGGTCTTCTGCTTTTCTGTTTTGCTATGTTTTCTTTTCCATTTTCTAGGGCAGCATCAGGGGCGCCCTGCTTTCCTCCTCTGTCCTCAGTGTTAGGTTCTCACCCTTTTCTTTCCACGATGATGACAATATATGCTTGGGGATCCCCAAGAGCATGTTGTGGAAAGAGTCAAGCAGACAGCCCCTCCCCCTCTCCAAGATACGGCCCGGGCCTGGTGGCTGATAGCAGCTCTGCCCTCTACTATCCTGGCCCTGGGCTCCCCTGCCTAGGCCAGATAAGAGGTTTATCAGCTGCAGGCAGCAGAGGCACAGAAGGAATGGGCTCTGGAGACACTGGACCTCTGTCCTGTGTCCTCACAGGGTCATTTGGGCCACACCCGAACCCATACAACCACAAGTCTTTCCTCTTCTGAGGTAATATAACAACCTTAGTAAAGACTTAGTAAGCACTTGTTAAGAACTGCGCTGGGGTGTTGCAAGCTTAGTTTATAAGATTGGTTTTCATAAAGATTCTAAAGGTACATCAGACACCGAGACTGAAGCTGATAAATAAGAGCAGGATGAGGTCTAGAACCTGACTGTACTTGACTATAATGTCTTCTAGGCATCTTCCCATCCTGCCCTTGTATCTCCATACTCCAAACCTCTATTGGAAATCTACATTCGTCAGTTCTTTCTGTGGAGTGTCAGTCTCTCTCCTTCTTGTCAATATCGCTTTAGAGCCTTGAATACACACTCCCCTCCAGTCCCTTGTCTTTTGACCTGGGTTCTAGTTGCAGCTCTGCCACAAGGCAGCAGTGTGATGTTGGGCAAGCCATCTCACTTCTCTGGGCCTCTGTTTCCTCATTTGTATAACCAGGGAGTTGGACGAGTTGACCTTGGAGGTCCCTTTCTGCTTGGATAGCTTCGAATTCTCAGCAAACCTTCTCCCCGCCTTTATCTTCTTCTCTGTCAGTCCCTCTCCTCATGCTACCTCCCTATTCCCTAACACCACTTTCCTTGCATCTGTTTTCCCTGCCTTCAGCAAGAGATTCCAAGTAGATTTGGCAGAGCCTTCCTGATCTCTTAGGGTCAGACACTGTGTGTATATGCACAAACACAGACATACCCTAACATATAAGTAAAGGGAAGCAGGCTAGGGTGAAGGAAACATAGGAGAGAGGAAGCATTTTGGGAGGCTGAGGTGGGAGGATTGCTTGAGCCCGGGAGTTTGAGATCAGCCTGGCGAACATGGTGAAAACCCATCTCCACTAAAAATGCAAAAATTAGCCAGGCATGGTGGCACACGTCTGTGGTCCCAGCTACTCAGGAGGTTGAAGTGGAAGGATCACTTGAACCTGAAAGATCAAGGCTGCTGTGAGCCATGGTTGTGCCACCACATTCGAGCCTGGGTGACAGAGCAAGACCCTGTCTCAGGGAAAAAAAAAAAAAAAAAAAGAGACCAGGCAGCGCAGTGGATCACACCTGTAATGCCAACACTTTGGGAGGCTGAGGCGGGTGATCACCTGAGGTCAGGAGTTTTAGACCAGCCTGGCTAACATGGTGAAACCTCCAACTCTACTAAAAATACAAATATTAGCCAGGCATAGTGGTGGGCTCCTGTAATCCCTGCTATTCGGGAGGCTGAGGCAGGAGAATTGCTTGAACCTGGGAGGCGGAGACTGCAGTGAGCCGAGATCGTGCCACTGCACTCCAGCCTGGGAGACAGAGCGAGACTCTGTCTCAAAAATAAAAAGGACAGAGAATAGGACTGTACGACCTCAAATTGCATGACCTTAGACCACTCACCACAAGGATGGCCCATCACAGAAATTTAATATGGAATCTGCTCTTTGACTTAACACAAAATTAGTAGGTACTACGAATGATCTTTTTGAAAGAGTGTCCCCTAGCCCTTGCCTCCATCCCCTTGTTATATTGCATCCCCATAGATGGGAGTTAGTGTAGGCAACTCTGCCAGTGGGCAGAGTGGGTGGGGTGTTTATGTCTGTCCAGGATGCCATTTCAACACCGGAACTCCACCCTCCTCCACCCAGGTTCTGGCGGAAATTGCCCAAAGGCAAAGTGAATGGAGAAGGGGTTTAGGGGGCAGAGACAATGACTCTTGCTTCATAGTTCTTTACTCACCCCAACCCCCCATTGTCTCTCCTTTTATCTTCCTGGATCTGACACTAAGGTGCATTACACAGATCCTGCCCTAGGAGGCAGGAGACCTAGGTTTTCTGGCACTTAAGATACATGACTGGCCGGGCGTGGTGGCTCACGCCTGTAATCCAAGCACTTTGGAGGCCAAGGCAGGCGGATCACCTGAGGTCAGGAGTTCAACACCAGCCTGGCCAACATGGCAAAACCTCATCTCTACCGAAAATACAAAAATTAGCCGGGTATGGTGGCAGGAAGCTTAGGAGGCTGAGGCATGAAATTGCTTGAACCAAGGAGGTGGAGGTTGTGGAGAGCCGAGATAATGCCACTACACTCCAGCCTGGGTGACAGAGTGCAAAAAAAAAAGAAGAGGAGCAAGAGACTGGGGGAGAGGGAGTGGAGAAGAACCTCTGGATCCAATCCAACCAGCAAGCTCTTGGGTGCAGTAGCAAGTTTGTACCAGGTGGCAGGTGGGGCAGGATGCTTTTCTCTAGACACTCAAGGATGGGTGGTATTCTATACACCAGGCATAGGTCCCTCTGGGTCTCCAGAGCCTTCCTTTCAGAGGACAGGAGAGCTGGCAGGCAGTGGGACAGATCAGGGAGGTAGAATTGGATGAAACAGAACACCATAGAGGGTATAGAAACTGGAGAGATACAGGGAAAGTGAAGTGGGCTTCCCTGTGTTCCTTTGCTTTTACAATAAGAAGCTCCCACTTTACAGTTTAGCTTGCATTTTGAGGCCACATGACCATCTTCCACTGGGTTGTCTGTTCCTTCTCCTACTCCCCAACATTGTGGATCAGGTAGAAATGAGGTTGTCACTCCCCCTTACTCTTATCCTGGTGGTCCTACCCAGAAAAATTTTTATCATAATTCCTAAGTACTAACAGAACGATATGGAGCTTCATACTTAGGAATACAGAGTAGGGCCAGGTGCAATGGCTCAAGCCTGTAATCCCAGCACTCTTGGGAGGCTGAGGCGGGTGGATCATGAGGTCAGAAGTTCAAGACCAACCTGACCAACATGATGAAACACCGTCTCTACTAAAAATACAAAAATTAGCCAGGTGTGGTGGTGAATGCCTGTAATCCCAGCTACTCAGGAGGCTGAGGCAGAAAAATAGCTTGAACCTGGGAGACGGAGGTTGCGGTGAGCTGAGATCGTGCCATTGCACTCCAGCCTGGGCAACAAGAGCGAAACTCCATCTCAAAAAAAAAGGAATACAGAGTGGGGACCATTTGGAGAGGATGATGGAGAGAGGAGGGCATTTGGCCTTGGCTGCTGCCCCAGAGCTCTTAACTTCCTTGACAAGAGGGAATGATGAGAGGAGGCTTGCCTCAGGATCCCTTTTCTAAGACTTATTTGACTACCTCACCTCTCCAGGTGTCAATAGGTGCACTGAAAGAATAGGGAGGGATTATTAAAACTTGGAGTCTGGGTTGGCAGGTGAGCAACCTGTTTAGAAAGATTGGGGAGAACTCCCAAAGAGACAGCGACACACAGAGATGAGATAGAGAATGATGGGGAAAAAAAGGAGGGAGAGAGATTTGAGTATCATGAGCTCAGTGCTCTGGGAACATGCATGGCTCAAAGACATGTGTGAGAACAAGGGAGATGGGGACAAGTTTCTGCTATCCTGTCACTCCATCCCTGGACCCCAAACTCCAGTCCTTTGGTACCAATATCTAGAGAATTCCAGCCCCAGCAGTTCTGATATCTCCTCTCTTCTCTTCCACTGCTTCCCAAGCCCCTATTTCCCAAACAGCCAAGAGTTTCAGTTAGAAGCAACTATGCTGGGGTTGGGATGCCTTCCATCCCCGTCTAGGTCCAGCTGACCTCTACTGCTCCTGGGCACAGAGAAGAGAAAGAGCAACGAGAGGCAAGAACTCAGGGGCAACCCATCCAACCACCTGAACCTTGCAACACTTCTCAGAGGTCCAGATATCCAGTGTTTCCAACTCCTCAGCTTTCCCCAAACCTTCTCAATTGGCTAGACAGGGCAGAGGAATGGAATGGGGTCGGGGAAAGGATGACATGATACACCTGGAAATCTGTTGGTTCCCCCAGGGCGGCCCACCAGTTGAAGGATTCCTCCTGGCTACTCCCCAGCTCCTCAGTGCTGCCTTGCCTCGGGAGACCACTCTCTGGTCCGCATTCACAGCCTTCCACCCCAAGGATCCCAGAGCACCCAGGAAACCATTTAGGTCTTCTCCTACAGGAGTTCCCAAAGATGTCAAATTCCTAAACCAGGGCCAATCTAGACAGGTCTGACTGAGGTCTCCTGGGAACATACCGAAAGTTGGTTATTTTCCTTCCTCATCTCCTTCACCCTCCAGCTTGCCCCTAGAATCCCACTGGAATCCCCCCACCCACCCCACCTTTTAGGCACCTGTGGCGGAGTCCCAGCAGGGTGAGGAGAGAGATGAGGCTCCTGGTGTTGTCTCTGGGGAGGCTGAACCTGAGCTGACACTGCTGGACGAGGATCCCGGCTACCTTTGAGAATCTGCAAGGGCCGCGCCCCGCCCCCGGGCCATTGCTGAGCGCTGAGTGTGGAGGCTCAGGCTTAGGCTGAGCGCAGGGAGCCCCAAGCAGGGGCACCAGCCTTCTCTCTGAAGCCCTCGGCCTGAGTTCTCAGTCCTGCCTCCAACCCTCCCCTTTCCCCGTGGCTCTCCTCTCCTCCTGCCCCTTTCGGCCAAGAGAGGAAACTTGAGCCCGATGTGGTTTCTGCCCACACCCCGCCCCCACCTTGCTGCTGGCCAGCGGGGGCACACATGGCTCCAGGCCTCTCCCAGGAGTCCCGCCAGGTCTGCATTTCTCCCATGCATATGATGAATTCTAACCTGACGGTCCACTCGAACATGACCTTTAAATTTTATACAGGTTGTTGTCGTCTGCTGTCCCCATGGCTTTCTTAGGGATCGGGAAACTGAGTCATATCAAGGTGGAAGGCAGCTGAAGGTAAGGACCAGGTGTCTAGCTTCCCAGCTGTCTAAGCAGGTGAGCATTTAGGGCATAGCCTTCATTTAAGGAAAACCTGGGCTCTGGGAACAAGGGCAGGGGAACTATTTGAAGGAGGAGGGGCCGCTGGCTGCTTTGATGTGTCCTTTCACCTGTAGCCTTCTCCCCTCCCCCCCCAGCCTCAGATGTCCTAGGACAAAGGCCTCTTTCTTGGCCAGGTTTTTGTTAGTGTGTGAGGGGAGTTAGGTAGGGGGCCGTCCAGCAGGGAGATTATTCACCTCCCTTAAAGGGGACCCCAGGTGCCCTTTGTCCTCCTTTCTTCCAGGCAAAGCACCCCAGCCACATGGCACCCAACTCTTGTTAGGCCAGTAAGTACCCTTATTCATCTTTTTTTCTCTTTTTTTTTTCCAGAGGCTCACTCTGTTGCCCAGGCTGGAGTGCAGTGGCATGAACATGTTTCACTACAATTTCAACCTCCTAGGCTTAAGCAGTCCTCCCTCCTCAGCCTCCCAAGTAGCTGGAACTGTAGGTCAGCACCATCATGCCCAGCAAAATTTTTATTTTTTTTGGTAGAAGTGGTGTCTCACTATGTTCCCTTGGCTGGTGTTGAATTCCTGGGCTCAAGCAATCCTCCTGCCTTAGCCTCCCAAAGTGCAGGGATTACAGGCATGAGCCACCTCACCCAGCCCACTTATTCATCCTTTTGCCTCCAAGCTACACAACCAAAGCAGCACAACCAAAGGTCAAACAGCTCTTTCTCCAGATACTATGAGAAAAGAGTCTTTCTTCTTCCTAGTTTTTAATGGCTTTCAGCTCTATATGTCTAGCTTCAGTTCTGACATCTGCAGCTTACATTTTTTCTTCTTACGGTGTTCAAGTTAAATTAGAAACATCTGAAGACTGGGGAAGCAGATAGGTGCCACTCTGGGGCAGGACTGGCATTCAACCAGCATGCTCTGATAGGATTGTATTTGCTGTTAAAATAATGAAAATGGCTGGGCGCGGTGGCTCAAGCCTTTAATCCCAGCACTTTGGGAGGCCGAGGCGGGTGGATCACGAGGTCAAGAGATCAAGACCATCCTGGTCAACATGATGAAACCCTGTCTCTACTAAAAATACAAAAATTAGGGCCGGGCGCGGTGGCTCAAGCCTGTAATCCCAGCACTTTGGGAAGCCGAGGTGGGTGGATCACGAGGTCAAGAGATCGAGACCATCCCGGTCAACATGGTGAAACCCCGTCTCTACTAAAAATACAAAAAACTAGCTGGGCATGGTGGCACGTGCCTGTAATCCCAGCTACTCAGGAGGCTGAGGCAGGAGAATTGCCTGAACCCAGGAGGCGGAGGTTGCGGTGAGCTGAGATTGCGCCATTGCACTCCAGCCTGGGTAACAAGAGCGAAACTCCATCTCAAAAAAAAAAAAAAAAAAAAATACAAAAAACTAGCTGGGCATGGTGGCGCGTGCCTGTAATCCCAGCTACTCAGGAGGCTGAGGCAGGAGAATTGCCTGAACTCAGGAGGTGGAGGTTGCGGTGAGCCGAGATAGCGCTATTGCACTCCAGCCTGGGTAACAAGAGCGAAACTCTGTCTCAAAAAAAAAAAATGAAAATGTTCTGTCCTAGGTGATAAAAGGTAGCTGCTGTGAACCCTCTAAGTGTCCCCCATGACTACGCCAGTAGCCCAGTTCTCCTCCAAGATTCCCAGCAACCCAGCAACACAACCATGCAAGTGAAGAGGCAATGCTGGTACCATAAGGAGCCTCCTATGCTGCCTGCTCATGATGGAATTGGCCAATGCCCATGCCAAACCTATGGCTTTTTGTTGTAGTTGTTTTGAGATGGAGTCTCGCTCTGTCACCCAGACTGGAGTGCAGTAGTGAAATCTCAGCTCACTGCAACCTCCACTTCCCGGGTTCAAGTGATTCTCCTGTCTCAGCCTTCTGAATAGCTGGGATTACAGGCATGCACCACGACACCTGGCTAATTTTTTTCTTTCTTCTTTTTTTTTTTTGAGATGGAGTTTCACTTTGTCACTAATGCTGGAGTGCAATGGCACGATCTTGGCTCACTGCAACCTTCACATCCTGGGTTCAAGCGATTCTCCTGCCTCAGTTTCCCAAGTAGCTGGGATTACAGGATTGCACCACCACGCCAGGCTAATTTTTTGTATTTTTTTTTTTTTTGAGATAGAGTCTTGCTCTGTTGCCAGGCACCAGGCTGGAGTGCAGTGGTGTGATCTTGGCTCACTGCAACCTCTGCCTCCCGGGTTCAAGCAATTCTCCTGCCTCAGCCTCCTGAGTAGCTGGGACTACAGGTGCACGCCACCATGCCCAGCTAATTTTTGTATATTTAGTAGAGACGAGGTTTCACCATGTTGGCCAGGATGGTCTTGATCTCTTGACCTCATGATCCGCCTGCCTCGGCCTCCCAAAGTGCTGGGATTACAGGTGTGAGCCACTGCACCCAGCCAATTTTTTGTATTTTTAGTAGAGATGGGGTTTCACCATGTTGGCCAGGATGGTCTTGACCTCCTGATCTTGTGATCTGCCGGCCACGGGCTCCCAAAGTGCTGGGATTACAGGCGTGAGCTGCCACGCCCAGCCAAACCTATGGTTAAATGCTTTGAATTCCATCCCTATTCCAGTAAATCATGACTGCACATGCATGATCAAGGTAGGACAGAAGGCAATGCAATGACTTCATTGCATGTTACATGTGGGTTCAGTATCTCTTGAGACTTGGGCATGAATCTGGGTCACATATGTAGGCTCTCAGATACAATTCTCTCATTTGCATACTTATTTGGGCCACTCAGAGGGGATGAAGAATGGTAACAGTCACACTTGTGGCTGACTATATAATGATATCAGGTTACAGATAGTCAACATTTATTGAATAAGAATTATCAGTTCAGGATACTGGTGTTGCATATACAATTATGGATAACACAAGGCTCATCATTCATTCATTCAACAAATATTTATTGAGTGTCTACTATGTTATACATCCTAGGAACACAAAGATGAGCCAGTCTGTATCTTCAGTCAAGTCTAGTCAGGGGATTACATTAATAAATGTGTTATATATATACATATGCCAGGCACAATGGCTCATGCCTGTAATACCAGTACTTTGGGAGGCCAAGACAGGTGGATCATGAGGTCAGGAGTTTGAGACCAGCCTCACCAACATGGTAAAACCTCCTCTCTACTAAAAATACAAAAATTAGCCAGGCATGGTGGCATGCACCTGTAATTCCAGCTACTCAGGAGGCTGAGGCTGGAGAATTGCTTGAACCCAGGTAGCAGAGGTTGCAGTGAGCCAAGATCACGCCACTGCACTCCAGCCTGGGTGACAGAGTGAGACTCCATCTAAATAATAATAGTAATAATAAAGGTGTATATAAAGTGCTGTGGAGCAGAAGAGGAAATAAATTCTGCCTGGTGAAATTCAAGGAAGGCTTTACAGAGGAGGTGTAAATTAAGCTAGGTTGTGGAGAAAAACTAGGAATTTCCCAGGCAGAGAAGGGGAAGAGAGTATTCCAAGTAAATACACGAAGGCATGGAGGCATAAAATACAGAGAAATACTTTGGGTTTACTAGGTTGGGGTATGGGATGGGAAGTAGGAGAAGATAATCCTGGAAAATTTGACAGGGGCTAAATTATACAGTATCTTGAGAATCAACGTAGGGAGAGTATACTTTATCCTATAAACAATAGGGATTGATAGAAGTGTTTGAAGTCATCTCTACTTATTTGAGGGAACAGACATCGTCAAGTAGGGTGACCTAAGTGAAGAGACAGCCTTCCTTCACTAAGGTGACTGGCTAGGTGGAGGTGTCTCTCCCATCTCACCCTCACTCCTCTCCTACAGAAAAAGAGGACTTCACTGTGGTTCTCAGGCTGTGTCCTGGCTCCAGAACACCCTTTATAGCCCTCAGAGGAAGGGGTGGTTCCTTTAACCCCTTATTCTGAGATTCCTGAAATCCAGGCTAAACACCCTTCTACCTTAAGTGTCTTTTGTTTGATTTACAAATTGCAAAGCATTAGGAGCCAGCCTGAATGGGTTGGATAGGTCCTATGACTTGGTAAAGCAGGTATGTCTAAGATTTTCCTATCCTCAAGATTCTCTCACTTCATCAAAGGTAGTGGAGACAGAATACCATATGGAGAAGAACATGGCCACATATCTTTACTATTTTATCATTCTCCACCTATGCTGCTAACTCACCCCGTAAAAGATTGACTTCTTGTCACACCTGGTCAACCCACCCCACCCTCACCCCCATAACGTGTGTGTACACCACCACCAGCAGCAGGTCAAGCCACAAGCAATGTTGCCAAACACCCCGCTGAGTTATGCAACCAGCTTCCCGAGAAGGGCGGGGTGGGTAGAGGTGGAACCAGGGGAGGGCTATGGGTCCCAGAGGGAGCTGGCTGCCTTGCCTGCTTGCCTTCTGGTCTGACCGCAGTGGCCCCAGAGGGCGGGGGCAGGGCTGGCCCTTTATCAGTGCCCTGCAGGGTTGCACCCACCACCCCCTGGCTTCCTCTCTCAACAGACGGAAGGGGAGGCAGCCACAGGGGGCAAGGGGAGGGCTGGGCGTTATCCTAGGCAGCAGAGCCAGGCGGTTACCCCGATGGTTGGGGGAGGTGGTGGAGGGGTCTGGGACCAAGGAATAGTGAGGCCCCTCTTACTAAAGAAGGGGCTGGCACTGGTCTAAACCGAGGCTCAGATGGCGGACCAGATTTCCTGAGGCGTCTACTCATTGTTCCTTGTGTTCCAGTTTGGGTAAGGATAGGATTAAGGAAAGTCTTTCAGGAGGTTTCTTTCCTCAGATAAAAATTTTTAGAGGATTGACTCAGGAGTTAGGGGGAGACTTAACCCCATTATCAGGTCAAAAGGGTTTGGGGCTTTCAAGGGGTTTGGATATGACTGAGGTTCCCAGACCCTGGCATCTAAGAGTTATGCCCTTTAGCAGAGCCTAGTACTGACACCAAAATGGATGAAGGCTGATAGATAAGTCTAGAAGCCCAGAAGAAATAATCCCTGGGGCTTAATTCTACTTTATTTATTATTTTATTTTATTTTTGAGGTGGAGTCTTGCTCTGTCGCCAGGCTGGAGTGCAGTGGCCTGATCTTGGCTCACTGCAACTTCCGCCTCCCGGGTTCAAGCGATTCTCCTACTTCAGCTTCCCAAGTAGTTGGGATTACAGGCACAAGCCACCACACCCAGCTAATTTTCGTATTTTTATTAGAGATGGAGTTGCACCATGTTGGCCAGGATGGTCTTGATCTCCTGACCTTGTGATCCACCTGCCTCGGCCTCCCAAAGTGCTGTGATTACAGGCGTGAGCCACCGCGCACGGCCTTAAGAGACGTGAGACGGGGTTTCACCATGTTGGTGTGGGGCTTAATTCTAAATCTAGAAAGAGAAGTAGTTTCACGGTGCATAGAAGATCTGACTCTTAACACTTGGGCTTGGGCTTGAGCCTCGGTGCCGTGACTCACACCTCTAATCCCAGCACTTTAGGAGGCTGAGGCAGGAGAATCACTTGAGCCTAGGAGTTCCAGACCAGCCTGGGCAACATAATAGAACCCTGTTTCTACAAAAAAGTAAAAAAAATTAGCCGGGCATGGTGGCATGCACCTGTAGTCCTAGCTACTCAGGAGGCTGAGGTAAAAGGATGGCTTGAGCCCAGGAGGTTGAGGTCATAGTGAGCTGTGATTGTGCCAATGCACTCCAGCCAGGGTGACAGAGCAAAACCCTGTCTCAAAAAAATAAAATAGTCTGGGCACAGTGGCTCATGCCTAGAATCCCAGAACTTTGGAAGGCTGAGGTGGGAGAATCACTTGGGGTCAGGAGTTCGAGACCAGCCTGGCTAACGTGGTAAAACCCGATCTCTACTAAAAACACAAAAGTTAGCCAGGTGTAGTGGCATAAGCCTGTAATCCCAGCTACTCGGGAAGCTGAGGCAGGAGAATCGCTTGAACCTGTGAGACAGCAGTTGTAGGGAGCCGAGATCTTGCCGCTGTACTCCAGCCTTGGTGACAGAGCAAGACTCTGTCTCAAAAATAAATAAATAAATAAAATAATAAAATAAAAAGACTTGGCCAGGTGTGGTGGTTCACGCCTGTAATCCCAGCACTTTGGGAGGCTGAAGTGGGAGAATCACCTGAGGTCAGGAGTTCGAGACCAGCCTGGCCACCATGGTAAAACCCCATCTCTACTAAAAATACAAAAATTAGCCAGGTGTGGTGGTGCATGCCTGTAATTCTAGCTACTCAGGAGGCTGAGGCAGGAGAATCGCTTGAACCTGGGAGGCAGAGGTTGCAGTGAGCCAAGATAGCGCCATTGCACTCCAGCCTGGGCAACAAGAGCAAAACTCATGCCTATAAACCCAGCACTTTGGGAGGCTGAGGCGGGCGGATCATGAGGGCAGATCAAGACCATCCTGGCCAACATGGGGAAACCCCGTCTCTACTAAAAACACAAAAAAATTAGCTGGGCGTGGTGGCACATGCCTGTAGTTCCAGCTACTCCAGAGACTGAGGCACAAGAATTGCTTGAACCCAGGAAGTGGAGATTGCAGTGAGCCGAGATCGCACCACTGCACTACAGCCTAGGCGACAGTGCGAGACTCATCTCAAAAAAAAAATAAAAAATTAGCTGTGTGTGGTGGTGCATGCCTGTAATCCCAGCTACTTGGGAGGCTGAAGCAGGGGAATCACTTGAACTCGGGAGGTGTAGGTTGCAGTGAGCTGAGATAGCGCCGTTGCATTCCAGCCTGGGCAATAAGAGTGAAATTCTTTTTTTAAATTTTTTTTTTTAAAGATGGGGTTTCACCATGATGGCCAGGCTGGTTTTGAACTCCTGACCTCAGGTGATCCACCCACCTCGGCCTCCCAAAGTGCTAGAATTACAGGCGTGAGCCACCACGCCCGGCCCAAGAGTGAAATTCTGTATCAAAAAAAAAAAAAAAAAAAAGTTGGCTGGGTGTGGTGGCACATACCTTTGGTCAGTCCCACACGCCTATGGTCCCAGCTACTTGTGAGGCTGAGGCAGGAGAACCATTTGAACCCAGGAGGCGGAGGTTGTGCCACTGGGTAACGGAGTGAGTCTCAAAAAAAAAAAAGACTTGGGCTTGGTGTCCAGTGTGGTGGCTTGAACCTGTAGTGCCAGGTCCCAGCTACTTGTGCGGCTAAAGCAGGAGGATCACTTGAGCCCAGGAGTTTGACGTTACACAGAGCTATACTCTAACTACTGTACTCTAGCCTAGTGACAAAGCAAGACCCCATTTCTAAAAAAAAAATGAAAAAACATGGGCTTGGGTCTGGGCATTTACTGGCTATGTAGCCTTGGGTAACACAGCCTTTCTTTTTTTCTTTTTCTTTGTTTTTGAGATTGGGTTTTGCTCTTGTTGCCAAGTCTGGTGTGTAGTGGCACAATCTCAGCTCACTGCAACCTCCGCCTCCCAGGTTCAAGCAACTCTCCTGCCTCAACCTCCTGAGTAGCTAGGATTACAGGCATGCACCACCACACCCAGCTAATTTTTTCTATTTTTGTTAATAGAGACAGGGTTTCATCATGTTGGCCAGGCTGTTTTTGAACCCCTGAACTCAGGCGATCCACCCATCTCGGCCTCCCAAAGTGTAGGAATTACAGGCGTGAGCCACCTCGCCTGGCCAATCCAACCTTTCTGAGCTTTATTTCCTCACCTGAAAAATGGAGACAATGATGAGAATGCTCACTTAGTGAAGTTATTAGGAAGATAAAATGGGATCAATATGGCCGAGCACAGTGGCTCATGCCTGTAATCCCAGCACTTTGGGAGGCCAAGGCGGGTGGATCACGAGGTCAGGCGTTCGAGACCAGCTTGGCCAATGTGGTGAAACCCTGTCTCTACTAAAAAATGACCCGGGCATGGTAGCTGTAATTCCAGCTACTCGGGAAGCAGGAGAATCACTTGAACCCGGGAGACAGAGGTTGCAGTGAGTTAAGATTGTGCCATTGCATTCCAGCCTGGGTAACAGGGCAAGACTCAGTCTCAAAAAAAAAAAAAAAAAGGGATCAATACAAAAATGAGTCTGTTTCTTATAGATGAAAGCTTGGATACCTGGAGGCCAGAGTGACCCAAGGCCTTGAGGAACTGAGAATGCCCTAATGCCCTATCTGGAGGCCAGACTCTGGTAGAGAGATGCTTGGGACCAACTGAAGCCAGTAAAGAGCCTGATTCTGGAGGAGAGCCAGGGCTAGGCTGCACCAGTGTTGGTGGGGAGGGGCGGTGGCTAGACTTCCAGGAACTAGCCTGCAGGCCATGGCTCTCCCATCCCAGCACTAGGGGGCGGGGCTAGTTCCAGCCACGCCTTGGGCTCAGTGCCAAGCTTATGGACTTCAGTCACCTTCCAGCAACCCCAGAACATCTGCCCCACCCCACACTGTTGCAACCCTGTAAAGTGAGTGGAGCTGCCTAGGAAGTCCTACCCTCTGCTCCTCCTTAGAGGATGGAAGGCCAGATGCCTGGCCATTTACTAACTTCCCAGGCATCCTTCTCATTCCAGACCTACATCTTTGCTCCTGCTGCTCCCCTCTACCTGGAATGCCTTTCTTGGCCCTCCTACCAATCTGAGGCAGTATGGAGTAGATGAGAGATCTGGGTTTGAGTCTCAGCTCAGTATCTAGCAGTGTGGACTTGGGCAAATTATCTAACCTCCTTGAACCTCAGTTTACCCTTGGTAATTAGGGAGAACAGAGCTTCCATCACAGGCTGTGTAAGGGATCAAATGAAGCAGTGCACATGCAGTGCTTATACAGGAAATATATTGATGTTGGTTCTCTTCTTTTTTTTTTTTTCTGGACAGCATTTCTCTCTTGTCTCCCAGGCTGGAGTGCAATGGCGTGATCTCAGCTCACTGCAACCTCCACCTCCCGGGTTCAAGCGATTCTCTTGCCTCAGCCTCCTGAGTAGCTGGAATTACAGGAGCCTGCCACCATGCCTGGCTAATTTTGTATTTTTAGTAGAGATGGGGTTTCTCCATGTTGTCTAGGCTAGTCTCCAACTCCTGACCTCTGGTGATCTGCCTGGCTCAGCTTCCCAAAGTGCTAGGATTCCAGGCGTGAGCCACTGCACCTGGCCATATTCCTCTTTTCTAACTTATTTTGCAATTATATGTATCAGAGAATTAATAACCTCATTTAAATATTTTTCTATTTGGACCACATGATTTTGTGTTTTATTATCTCATTCTATAATAGTGATGGTAAAAAGAGAATTGAACAAAATTTGTTTCAGGTACCATAGTACGATGGCTAAGAGCATTAGTTTCAGAGTCAGAAAAGCCTGCACTCAGACCTTGGCTCTGAAGATGGGAACAATAGACACTGAGGACTACTGATGACGGGGAGGGCTGAAAAACTATCTACTGGGTACTATGCTCACTACCTGAGTGACAGGATCATTCATACCCCAAACTTCAGTGTCATCCAATATACCCATATAACAAACCTGCACGTGTACCCTCTGAATTTAACATAAAAGTTGAGGCCAGGTGGGGCGGCTCATGCCTGTAATCCCAGAACTTTGAGAAGTTAAGGCAGGAGGATCTCTTGAGCTCAGGAGTTTCTAGGCATGGCTGCATGCACCTGTAGTCCTAGCTACTCAGAAGGCTGTGGTGGGAGGATTGTTTGAACCAAGGATGTAGTAAGCTGTGATCATGCCACTGCACTCCAGACTGGGCGACAGAGACTCTGTCTAAAAAAAAAAAATAAATTAGATTAAATTTGAAATTATTTTTAAAAGGCCAGGTGTAATGCTCTAGTTTCTCTTCATAACGAATAAATCTTTTGCCTCTTACTAAAGATTTCACTGGAGAGGAACAATTATGAGTTTATAACTGAATTTTTTGACGTCCCGCTTAGGCAGGGCTCATGAAAAAAAAAAATAAGGCCAGGTGTCGTGGCTCAGGCCTGCAATCCCAACACTTTGGGAAGCTAAGGGAGGAGAATCATTTGAGGCCAGAACAATTAGCCAAGTAAAAAATATATCAATTATGCCAACTCAGAAGCTATAAATAAAGTTCATGGCCGGGTGCGGTGGCTCACGCCTGTAATCCCAGCACTTTGGGAGGCTGAGATGGGTGGAGCACTTGAGGTCAGGAGTTCAAAACCAGCCTGTCCAACATGGCAAAACCCCGTCTCTACTAAAAACACAAAATTAGCCGGGCATGGTGGTGCATGCCTGTAATCCCAGCTACTCGGGAGACTGAGGCAGAAGAATTGCTTGAAGCTGGGAGGAGGAGGTTGTAGTGAGCCGAGATCGTGCCACTGCACTCCAGCCTGGGCAACAAGAGCAAAACTCCATCTCAAAAAAAAAAAAAAACAACGTTAATTACAGTACTCCATCCCCCCGACCAAAAAACAAGAACAAAAGAACACCTTGGCTCTGACATTTACTTTGCGATATCAGGGAAATTGTTTATTTATTTATTTAATTTAGAGACAGGGTCTAGCTACATTGTCCAGGTTGGTATTGAACCTCTGTCCTCAAGCAATCTTCCTGCCTCAGCCTCCTAAAGTGTTGAGATTACAGGAATGAGCCATTGTGCCCAGCTAATCTTTTTATTGTTTCTTATTTATTTATTTTAGTTTTTAATTTTTTTAGAGTCAGGGTTTGACTCCCAGGCTGGAGTGAAGTGGTGCCATCACAGCTCACTGCAGCCTCAAACTCTTGAGCTCAAGTGATCTTCCCACCTCAGCCTCCCAAGTAGCTGAGACTACAAGTCTGTGCTACCACATCAGGCTAATTTTTAAATTTTTTATAGAGACAAGGCTTCACTGTGATGCCCAGGCTGGCCTCAGACTCCCAGACTCAAACAATCCCCCAACCCTGGTCTTCCAAAGTGTCGGGATAACAGGTGTGAGTCACTGTACCCAGCCTTTTAATTTTTAAATAATCTTGGAGTCAAGATTATTTGGGAAAAAAAAAGAAAAATTAATTTTTTTTTGTAGTTAGCTGTGTAAAAATTTTTTTTAACTTTTCTTTTTTTTTTAAAGATGGGGTTTCACCATGTTGGCCAGGCTGGTTTCGAACTCCTGACCTCAAGTGATCCACCAACCTCGGCCTCCCAAAGTGCTGGGATGACAGGCGTGAGCCACCACCCCCGGCAAAAAAAAAATTTTTTAAATAATCCATTCACTCCCCTTCACATCCAGAACTATAAACTTGCAGACATTGTTAATTTCCTCATCCCTCTTTCCCTCCATAGAACTTTCCTGGAAAAAAATCCAGTTCTAGTTAAATCCAACAATTCAGCTTCTCCATATCTATACCTGGGTAGCTAAATACTGATGGAGACAGTATCAGAATCTAGCTAACTAGCATCACTTTAAATTTATGCCCCTAAACTGGGCGAGATGGTTCACACCTGTAATCCCAGCACTTTTAGAGGCTGAGGTGGGCAGATCACCTGAGGTTGGGAGTTCAAGACCAGCCTGACCAACAAGGAGAAACCCCATCTCTACTAAAAATACGAAATTAGCCAAACATGGTGGCATGTGCCTGTAATCCCAGCTACTCAGGAGTTTGAAGCAGGAGAACTGCTTGAACTCAGGAGGCAGAGGTTTCCGTGAACTGAGATAGCACCATTGGACTTCCGCCTGGGCAACAAGAGCGAAACTCTGCCTTAAAAACAAAAAACAGGCCGGGCGCAGTGGCTCACGCCTATAATCCCAGCACTTTGGGAGGCCGAGGCAGGTGGATCATGAGGTCAAGAGATCAAGACCATCCTGGTCAACATGGTGAAACCTCATCTCTACTAAAAATACAAAAATTAGCTGGGCATGGTGGCGTGTGCCTGTAATCCCAGCTACTTGGGAGGCTGAGGCAGGAAAATTGCTTGAACCCAGAAGGTGGAGGTTGCGGTGAGCCGAGATCGCGCCATTGCACTCCAGCCTGGGTAACGAGCGAAACTCTGTCTCAAAAAAAACAAAAACAAAAACAAAAAACACAAAAAGCGAAAAAACGAAATGTCTCTCTTCCTAACAAAAGTCATCCCCTCACAGCTCTGTGAAGGATGAAAAGAATTGGATCCCTCTGAGTGCATAGCTAACATTCAATTCTGCCCCCTAGCAACGTTTTTCTCTATACAGGTTACTATGTGTGACATAGTCCTGAGGAAGGCTGACAAAGTAACTTAGAGGTGGGGTGGATCTTAAGGGAGCAGTCCAAAGAATTCATCCAGGTAGCACTCCAACCTACTGGATGAAAGCTGCAACTACATAACCCCAGGAATCTTCCTTTTTGTGGTCTTAATTTTCATTATAGTCATATGTTGGGGAGACACCTCCTACACCTCAGAGACAAAGCCAGACTGTTGTTAGGTTACATGCCACAGCGGGTGCAGTGGCTCATGCTTGTAAGCCTACCACTTTGGGAGGTCGAGGCAGGAGAATTGCTTGAGGCCAAGAGTTTGAGACAGACCTGGGAAACATAGTGAGACTCTATCTGTACAAAAAATTAAAAAATTAGCCAGCTGTGGTGGTGCACACCTGTAGTCCCAGATACTTGGAGGTTAAGGTGCAAGGATCACTTGAGCCCAGGAGGTCGAGGCCGCAGTGAGGCCACTGCACTCCAACCTAGACAACAGAATTATTTTTGTCTTACCAAACCCAAAAGAAAACAAAAAAAATGCCACCCTTCTGTTGTCTCCCCAAGATCTGATTCACTGCCAGAGAATGCCCCACTGACAATCTAAGACTCAGCGGGACCTCAACCAGTCGTTTTGTGGAGGGGACTCGCCCGCATCGCCAGGTCAACAGCTGTGGCTGCCCCAGCTCCACTGTGGTGACCACGGTACTGTTTCCTATCCCGCAGTGGCTGGAGTAGAAGCTATGATTGTTACAGCAAGAGTCAAAGCAAGCCCTGGGATGGGAGTTAGTGTCTTGAGCCTCATCTAATTGAACTGTGTGGCCCCGGGCAATACGAATTGCTTTTCTGGGTCTGCTTCCACTCTAGAATGGAAAAACAAAACAAAAAATCTATCTCACTGTCTCTCCTGAGATATGAAATAAGGCTCCTTCCACACCTGGGTTGATTAGAGTATCAAGGATAGAAATATTGCTGATTTTTTTTTTCTAAGAACATCCAAAAAAAGATTAAAATAAATAAATAAAAATTAAAAAAGATAAAAACAAACACAAAAAATAAACAGAACATCTAGGCTGGGCACAGTGGCTCACACCTGTAATCCCAGCACCTTGGGAGGCCCAGGTGGGCGGATCACCTGAGGTCAGGAGTTTTGAGACCAGCCTGGCCAACTTGGTAAAACCCCATCTCTACCAAAAAATACAAAAATTGGCCAAGCATGGGTGTGTGTGCCTACCATCCCAGCTACTAGGGAGGCTGAGGTGGGAGAATTGCTTGAACCCAGGAAGTGGAGGTTGTAGTGAACCGAGATTGCACCACTGTACTCCAGCCTGGGCGACAGAGTAAGACTAAAACCTGTCTCCAAAAAAAAAAAAAAGAACATTTAAGGTTCGGCTTGAATGCCTGCCCATGTCAATTTTGGTTAATTAATTCATCCTGGGAGAACTCACTTATGCTGACGAACCTTAGAAGACTATAATATATAAGCCACATGGTTGATTTATACATTTCTAAATAAAACTTCCAGTGGCCTGCGGGCACAGTGGCTCATGCCTGTAATCCCAGCACTTTGGGAGGCCAAGGCAGGCAGATCACTTGAGGCCAGGGGTTTGAGACCAGCCTGGACAACATAGTAAAACCCTGTCTCTACTAAAAATACAAAAATTAGCCAGGTGTGCTGGTGCACACCTGTAGTCCTAGCTACTCAGGAAATATTTATCTATTTTCAAGTTGAAAATAACTTGAACCTGGGAGGCTGAGGTTGCAGTGACCTGTGATCGCACAACTGCACTCCAGCCTGGGTGACAGACAAGAGACTCTGTCTCAAGAAAGAAGGAAGAAAGTAAGAAAGAAAGAAGGCCGGGTGCGGTGGCTCATGTCTGTAATCCCAGCACTTTGGGAGGCTAAGGCGGGCGGATCACCTAAGGTCAGGAGTTTGAGACTAGCCTGACCAACATGAAGAAACCCCATCGCTACTAAAAATACAAAATTTGCCAGACGTGGTGGTGCATCCTATAATCCCAGCTACTCAGGAGGCTGAGGCAGGAGAATCCCTTGAAGAAAGAAAGGAAGGAAGGAAGAAAAGAAGGAAGGACTTAACCTCTCTGTACCACTTTTAAATTTTATTAAAAAAAAAAAAAGAAAGCGGTCGGGTGCGGTGACTCACACCTGTAATTCCAGCACTTTGGGAGGTCGAATCACGAGGTCAGGAGATCGAGACCATCCTAACTAACACAGTGAAACCCTGGCTCTACTAAAAACACAAAAATTAGCTGGGTGTGGTGGCTGGTGCCTGTAGTCCTAGCTACTCGGGAGACTGAGGCAGGAGAATTGCTTGAACCTGAGAAGCAGAAGCTGCAGTGAGCCTAGATCATGCCACTGCACTTCATCGTGGGTGACAGAGTGAGACTCTGTCTCAAAAAAAGAAAAAAAAGAAAAAAAAAGAAAACTTCCAGTAGCCTACACAATCTTATTGGCTAATCAAAACAGTTGAGTACTTTGGAAGACAAATTTGATCATTAAAAGCTTGCTTAGTGAACAATTAATTAGATACTTTTATTTTTTTGAGACAAAGTTTCATTGTTGCCCAGGCTGGAGTGCAGTGGTGCCATTTTGGTACACTGCAACCTCTGCCTCTAGGGTTCAAGCGATTCTTCTGCCTCAGCTTTCCAAGTAGCTGGGATTATAGGCGCCTACCACCACACCTGGCTAATTTTTGTATTTTTAGTAGCGATGAGGTTTCACCATGTTGGCCAGGCTGGTCTCGAACTCCTGACCTCTGGTGATCCACCCGCCTTGGCCTCCCAAAGTGCTGGGATTACAGGTGTGAGCCACTGCGCCTGGCCTAGTTGGCTAATTTTAATGACTAATAGAACAGCATACATCTCCTTTATACAGATATGATATTCTTTTATGTTGGACAAATAGGTAATCTTTCCTAAATGTCGCTGCAGAAATACTGACAATCTAGGGGGAGGGGATTCTTTGCAGACTACTTCCTTACTCCCCCTTCTTTATCTTTTTTGTTTTTGAGACAAGAGTCTTGCTGTGTCGCCCAGGCTGGAGTACAATGGTGCGATCTCAGCTCATTGCAACCTCTGCCTCCTGGGTTCAAGCGATGTTCCTGTCTCAGCCTCCGAAGGAGCTGGGACTACAGGCGCCTGCCACCACGCCCGGCTGATTTATTATGTATTTTTAGCAGAGATGGTGTTTCACTATGTTGGCCAGGCTGGTCTCGAACTCCTGACTTTGTGATCCACCCACCTTGGCCTCCCAAAGTGCGGGGCCTCCTTACTCCCCTTCTATGAAGACAAGGTACAATCCAGTTGATTGGGTTTCAGCTCTAGCTGAGTTAATATAATTAATTCTGTTTATATTCCCTTCAGCCATTTTATTGTAATTGATTGGGTTAGAATTTGATTGTGTTAGGCCTCTAGCCATTTTACTTTGAGTGATTAGTTTGCTAGAACTTTAGATATGTTGATAGAATTATGCTTTCCTGAAACTACACCAGATCATTTGCTACTTCTACAAATGGCTGATCTCATCTATTATACTTTGACTTTTCCTAATTTTGTTTTTTTGGGTTTTTTGACACAGGACCTCACTCTGTTGCCCAGGCTGTAGTGCAGTGTCATGATCATGGCTCACTGCAGCCTCTAACTCCTGGGCTCAAGTGATCCTTCTGCTTCAGCCTCCCAAGTAGCTGGGACTGCGGCACATACCACCACACTCAGCTGACTTTCCTAATTTCACTTGTGGTGCACAATCATTTGGGGGACATTTTCTTACTGTTACTTTTTCTGTCTGTTGTTAACTGCAGATCTGCAATGGATTCCTAGTTGGTCTTTCTGCTTTCTGTCTCTTTGAATCCTTTCTGCACACACAGCTGTCAAATTAATCATTTAAAAATTGCTTCCATAAACCTACAGAATAGAAGAAAATAATTGCAATTTATGTACCTGATAAGGTTCCAGTGTCAGAATATATGAAGAACTCTTTTTTTTCTTATTTATTTATTTATTTATTTATACTCCCCTACTCCCAAAAAGAACTCTTTTTTTTTTGTTTTTTTTTTTAGACGGAGTCTTGCTCTTGTTACCCAGGCTGGAGTGCAATGGCACGATCTCGGCTCACCGCAACCTCCGCCTCCTGGGTTCAGGCAATTCTCCTGCCTCAGCCTCCTGAGTAGCAGGGATTACAGGCGCGCGCCACCATGCCCAGCTAATTTTTTGTAGTTTTAGTAGAGATGGGGTTTCACCATGTTGACCAGGATGGTCTCGATCTCTTGACCTCGTGATCCACCCGCCTCGGCCTCCCAAAGTGCTGGGATTACAGGCATGAGCCACCGCGCTCGGCCTAAAAAGAACTCTTAAAACTACAACAGAAACAAACAATCCAACTTAAAAATGAATAAAGGACTTGAATAGACATCTCTCAAAAAAAGATTATGCAGGGCCGGGCGCAGTGGCTCACGCCTGTAATCCCAGCACTTTGGGAGGCCGAGGAGGGTGGATCACGAAGTCAAGAGATTGAGACCATCCTGGTCAACATGGTGAAACCCCGTCTCTACTAAAAATACAAAAAATTAGCTGGGCATGGTGGTGCGCGCCTGTAATCTTAGCTACTCAGGAGGCTGAGGCAGGAGAATTGCCTGAACCCAGGAGAGGGAGGTTGCGGTGAGCCGAGATCGCGCCCTTGCACTCCAGCCTGAGTAACAAGAGCAAGACTCTGTCTCAAAAAAAAAAAAAAAAGATTATGCAAATAGACAAGCATATGAAAGATGCTCAAATCATTAGTCATTAGGGAAATGCAAATCAAAACCATGAGACACCACTTCATACCCACTAGGATGGTTGTGAAGAAAATACAAAACCAAAAAACTCAGAAAATACCATGTGTTGGTGAGGATGTGGAGAACTCAGAACCCTCAAACGTTGTTGTTGGGAATGTAAAATGATGTAGTCACTGTGGAAAATAATTTGGCAGTTCCTCAAGAAGTTAAACACAGGGCCTGGTGCAGTGGCTCACACTGTGTTCCCAATGGTTGGAAGGGCAAGGAGGGAAGATTGCTAGAGACCAGAATTTCAAGATCATCTTAGGCAACAAAACAAGAGGCCATCTCTACAGATTTTTTTTTTTTTTTGAGATGGAGTTTTGCTCTGTTCCCCAGGCTGGAGTGCAATGGCTCGATCTTGGCTCACTGCAACCTCTGCTTCCCGGGTTCAAGAGGTTCTCCTACCTCAGCCTCCCAAGTAGCTGGAATTACAGTCACTTGTCATCATGTCCAGCTAATTTTTGTAGATACGGGATTTCACCTTGTTGGCCAGGCTGGTCCTGAACTCCTGACCTCAGGTGATCCACCTGCCTCGGCCTCCCAAAGTTGGGGGATTACAGGCGTGAGCCATTGTGCCCTGACTACAAAAAAGAAATTTTAAAAAAATCAGCCAAGTGTGCTAGCTACATGGGAGGCTGAGGATTGCTTGAGACCATGAGGTTGAGGCTGCAGTGAGCCGTGTCTGTGCCACTGCACTCCAGCCTGGAAAACAAAAACCAAAAAAGCAAAAACAAAACAAAAACAAAAAGCCAAAACCCCAGAAAAGAAGTAAAACAGGCCAGGAGTGGTGGTTCACACGTGTAATCCCAGAACTTTGGGAGGCCAAGGTGGGTGGATCACCTGAGGTCAGGAGTTCCAGACCAGCCTGGCCAACATGGTAAAACCTGTCTCTGCTAAAAATACAAAAATCAGCCAGGAATGGTGACGTGCGCCTATGATCCCAGTTCTCAGGAGGCTGAGGCAGGAAAATCACTGGAACCCTGGAGGCAGAAGTTGCAATGAACCAAGATCCCACCACTGCACTCCAACATGAGTAGCAGAGTGAGACTCTGTCTCAAAAAAAAAAAAGAAGTAAAACATAGCTACCATATAACCCAGCAATTCCACTCCTAGATACATACCCATAATACTTGAAAATATCTGTGGCCGGGAGCGGTGGCTCACTCCTATAATCCCAGAACTTTGGAAAGTTGAGGTGGGTGGATCACATGAGGTTAGGAATTCCAGACCAGCCTGGTCAAAGAAAGAAATAAAGAAAATATTTGTTGGCCAGGCACAGTGGCTCATACCTATAATCCTAGCACTTTGGGAGGCCAAGGTGGGTGGATCATGAGTTCAGGAGATCAAGACCATCTTGGCTAACACGGTGAAAACCCATCTCTACTAAAAATACAAAAAATTAGCTGGGCATGGTGGCACACGCCTATAGTCTCAGCTACTCAGGAGGCTGAGGCAGGAGAACTGCTTGAACCTGGGAGGCAGAAGGTGCAGTGAGCCAAGATTGCACCAGTGCACTCCAGTCTGGGTGAGAGAATGACACTCCATCTCAAAAAAAAGAAAAAAGAAAAAAGAAATAAAAGAAAAAGAAAAATATTTGTTACAAATACATGCTGAAAAATAGATGGACCTTGAAAACATTATGCTAAGTGAAATAAGCCCAACACAAAAGGCCACATATTGTGATTCCATTTATTTGAAATATCCATAGGGACAAAAGTAGATTGGTGGTTGCCAGAGCTGGGGGATGAGGAGATAGGAGGTAAGTAACTGCTTTATGGGTACCAGGTTTTATTTGGAAATGATAAAAATGTTTTGGAACTAGATAAAGGTGGCAATTGCACAGCACTGTGAATGGCCAGGCATGGTAGCTCACACTTGTAATCCCAGCTTTTGGGAGGCTGAGGCAGGAGGATGACTTGAAGCCAGGAATTTAAGACCAGCCCGAGGAACATAGTGAGACCCTGTCTCTACACAAAATAAAAAATAAAAAATTAGCTTGGTGTTCTAGCAAGTGTCTGTAGTCAGTGTTCAGTGATGTTCAATTATTTATAAGATGATAAATAACAATAGTAGAGGATTTAACAGTTCACATATATTTTCACACATATTATCTCATTTAATCCTCACATAACCCCATTTTGATATTCACTTTTTTCTTTTCTTTTGTTTTCTTTTTTTTGGAGATGGAGTCTCACTGTGTCACCCAGGCTGGAGTGCAGTGGCTCGATCTTGGCTCACTGTAACCTCTGCCTTCTGGGTTCAAGTGATTCTACTGCCTCAGCCTCCCGAGTAGATGAGATTACAGGCATGCTTCACCATACTTAGCTTTTTTTTTTTTTTTTACCTAGCTAACTTTTGTATTTTTAGTAGAGACAGGGTTTCATAATGTTGGCCAGGCTGGTCTTGAACTCCTGATCTCAAGTGATCTGCCCACCTCGGCCTCCCAAAGTGCTGGGATTACAAGCGTGAGCCACCATGCCTGATTTTTTTTTTTTTTTTTGAGACGGAGTCTCACTCTGTTGCCCAGGCTGGAGGGCAGTGGTGCAATCTTGGCTCACTGCAACCTCCGCCTCCCAGGTTCAAGTGATTCACCTGCCTCAGCCTCTTGAGTAGCTGGAACTACAGGCACCCACCACCACACCTGGCTAATTTTTTTTTTTTTTTTGAGACAGAGTTTTGCTCCTGACCTCAGGTAATCCACCTGGCTCGGCCTCCCAAAGTGCTGGGATTGTAAGTGTGAGCCTGAAAATAATGTATTTAGAGATTTAGCACCGTGCCTGGCACATAATAGGTGGTGAGTAAATGTTAGTATTCTCATTAAGCTGCCAAGCCAAAGACAACCCACTGACTGTGATGCCAGGCATAGTAAATGTTTGAACAACTCTCCTTAAGGAATAAAGAGACAAGCCTTCACTTCTTCCAGATATAAGGCTTAACATCTGGGATTCCACCAAAAAGTCACCTTCCTTCATAGTACACAGTAGCTCTATAATTCATATTGTATTGTTTTTAATTTTATTTTTATATATAGACTGCGTCTTGCTGTGTCATACAGGCTGGAATGCAGTGGCTATTGACAGGCACCATCGCTGCTCACTACAGCCTCGATCTCCTGGGCTCAAGCATCCTCCTGCCTCAGCCCCTGTTGTAACTGGTACTACAGGCACATGTCACAGCGCCCTTGTATTGTTTTACATGTTTCTCTGATTCTACGCTATTAGAAAAATTCCTGAGTGGCCGGGGGTGCAGTGGCTCACACCTGTAATCCCAACACTTCTGGAGGCCGAGGCGGGCAAATAACCTGATATCAGGAGTTTGAGACCAGCCTTGCCAACATGGCAAAACCTCGTCTCTACTAAAAGTACAAAAATTAGCTGGCTGTGGTGGTGGGTGCCTGTAATCCCGGCTATTCGGGAGGCTGAGGCAGGAGAGTCGCTTGAAATTGGGAGGCGGAGGTTGTTGCATTGAGCTGAGATCGCGCCATTGCACTCCGGCCTGGGTGATAGGGCGAGACTCCATCTCAAAATAAATAAATAAATAAATAAATAAGAAAAAAAGAAAAATTCCTGGGTAAGTTTGGAATCTCTTCTTGGAGAGCTCCTAAGGACATAATTTTCAGAGATGGTGGCGGGGCTGGGTGGGGTGGGGAATCCTTTTAGGATAATTAAGGCAATAGGGGTCCCCCTGCCCTAAGAGGAGTCAGGGACCAGAGAATCGGAGAATAGGAGAAAGCCAAGCTTCATCAAAACCATTCCCTATTGTGACATCTTTGCATTCAGTAAACTTCTCTTTTCTTATTTTGCAACGGCTTTTTTCTTTTCTTTTCTTTTTTTGAGAAGGAGTTTCCCTCTTGTTGCACAGACTGGAGTGCAATGGCACTATCTTGGCTCACTGCAACCTCTGCCTCCTGGGTTCAAGCAATTCTCCTGCCTCAGCCTCCTGAGTAGCTGGGATTACAGGTATATGCCATCACAAACGTTTTTTATTTTTTTATTTTGAGACGGAGTTTCGCTCTTGTTACCCAGGCTGGAGTGCAATGGTGCGATCTCGGCTCACCGCAATCTCCACCTCCTGAGTTCAAGCAATTCTCCTGCCTCAGCCTCCTGAGTAGCTGGGACTACAGGCGTGTGCCACCATGCCCAGCTAATTTTTGTATTTTTTAGTAGAGACGGGGTTTCACCTTGTTGACCAGGATGGTCTCGCTCTTTCGACCTCGTGATCCACCCGCCTTGGCCTCCCAAAGTGCTGGGATTATAGGCGTGAGCCACCGCGCCCGGCCCCCAATTTTGTATTTTTTTTTTTTAGTAGAGACAGGGCTTCTCCATGTTGGTCAGGCTGGTCTTCAACTCCCGACGGCAGATGATCCGCCTAACCCCGCCTCCCAAAGTCATGAGATTATAGGCATGAACCACCGCACCTGGCCACAAGTGCTTGTTTCTACTTGAAAATCGCAGACCCGGCCGGGCGTGGTGTAATCCAAGCACTTTGGAGGCCAAGGAGGGCGGATCACCTGAGGTCGGTAGTTCAAGACCAGCCTGACCAACGTGGTGAAACCCCATCTTTATAAAAAAAAAAAAAGGGCCGGGCGCGGTGGCTCAAGCCTGTAATCCCAGCACTTTGGGAGGCCGAGGCGGGTGGATCACGAGGTCAAGAGATTGAGACCATCCTGGTCAACATTGTGAAACCCCGTCTCTACTAATACAAAAAAATTAGCTGGGCATGGTGGCGCGTGCCTGTAATCCCAGCTACTCAGGAGGCTGAGGCAGGAGAATTGCCTGAACCCAGGAGGCGGAGGTTGCGGTGAGCCGAGATCGCGCCATTGCACTCCAGCCTGGGTAACAAGAGCGACACTCCGTCTCAAAAAAAAAAAAAAAAAAAAAAAAAAAAGAAAAGAAAATCGCAGACCCTACTCCCATACTCTCCCTTATTCTTTTTATTTATTTATTTTTATTTTTTTTAGGCGGAGTCTTGCTCTGTCGCCAGGCTGGAGGGCAGTGGCTTGATCTCAGCTCACCGCAACCTCCGCCTCCCAGTTCAAGCGATTCCCCTGCCTCAGCCTCCGGAGTAGCTAGGACTACAGGAGCACGCCACCACGCCCAGCTAATTTTAATTTAATTTAATTTAAATTTTTTTTTTTTTTTTTTTTTAGTAGAGACGAGGTTTCCCCATGTTGGCCAGGATGATCTCCATCTCCTGACCTCGTGATCCACCCGCCTTGGCCTCCCAAAGTGCTGGGATTACAGGCGTGAGCCACCGTGCCTGACCTTTTTTTTTTTTTTAAGACGGAGTCTCGGCCGGGCGCGGTGGCTCACGCCTATAATCCCAGCACTTTGGGAGGCTGAGGCGGGTGGATCACGAGGTCAAGAGATCGAGACCATCCTGGTCAACATGATGAAACCCCGTCCCTACAAAAAAAAAAAAAAAGGAAAAAAAAAAAAAAAAGACGGAGCCTCGCCCCACCTACCCTCCCTTATTCTAATCCCGTTCCCCCTTTGCCCCCAAACCCCATCTCCAAAGGTGTAACATCCGATTTCACGTTGAGCCAAAGTTGGCTTTTACAAACTCTGACTTCTCATGTTCCTCAGGCCCAGCAAAGCCTGGAATTCCACAGCTTGTCATTGCGCCTATCAACTCCTGACAGCCTTGGTTTATGTAGATAACATGTTGGGCCTTTCTTGGCTGTATTCTATGGTTGTGCAGACTCTGAGCATGCTGAAGTGATCTGAGCGAGCCTGAGGGAAAGGCTAGCCACACAGATCATGCACCTAATGGGGGCGCTGAAAATAGGGATTAGGGCAAGATTCCAGTTAGGAAGTGCCAGTGTTAAAGGCTAAGGAGACACAGCGCCCTCTAAAGAGAGTGCGATTAAAAGTCGCTAAATCAGGCCGACAATATCACGTGTCCTCGGCCTTACCAATTGAAAATTAACAATCGCTTCCTCTGTTCCCCATGGAAACAACCCCGCCCCACTGACCCTCCCGCCCCAATCAGTCGTGAGGTTTTGGCGTTTTATTGAGTATTGAAGGTGACAATCAAATATCTGCGCCTTCTGGTTGGACAATTTGCTTCCGCTAAGCAAGCTATTATATAATTGGTCAATAGAGCGATGGCTGGCTTAGCTTTACCCAATGATCCTTGTTCTAGGCGGGGCCTAATGGGGATGTATGGCCAATCAACGGCGGCGTTACTTTTGCGGCTCCACGTCGGCACCAGCTGCGGGGCAAGATGGAGGCGCTGATTTTGGTAGGAGCTGGAGGGGCAGCAGAGATGCTGTGGTGTCCACAGGGACCGGGAGTCAGGGTTCAGCCCGAGTGGGAGAGGGGGAAGGAGAGTTCCGGGTAATTCTTGGGGACTGAAGGTTCTGCCGGCCCCTGGAATAAGTGTGTGGCCTAGTGTAGGAGCTAAAGCCTTAGTTTAGAGTAGGAAGCCCTGCCGGGGAGAGGGTATAGAGTCGGTGGAAAGTTAAAGGCAGCACATGGACTCCTTAGGATACATAGGCTATAAGCGTACCAGATTAGGACCCTTCAGGTTGCCCCTTATTTTTAGCATTGTGGATGATATCCTGATTTGAATTTACCCAAACCACCAAACTCGCACCATGTTGTAAGAAAAGAATACAGATGTTTTGTCATTACAGGCTCCTCCTGATGGTTTTCCAAGTTTGACTGTGCATACTCTCCATTGCTGATTCCCTGCCACATTCCTTCAGGAAACTTCTTTTCGGTTTCCTGTTAATCCTTACTATATAGGTTTGTCATGATAAGGAATCAGTATTCCATCAAAGCTCTGGGATACCTGATAAAGTTAGTATGGATTAGTATAGATTGTGGAATATTTATTCTAGACTCCTTATTCTGTTCTCCTTTTCTCTCCTCATTTAGACCTTAGGAATTCTTTTTTTTTTTTTTTTTTTTTTTTTGAGACTGAGTCTTGCTCTGTCTCCCAGGCTTGAAGGCAGTGGCGCTATCTCAGCTCACTGCAACCTCCACTTCCTGGTTTCAAGCAGTTCTCCTGCCTCAGCCTCCCGAGTAGCTGGGACTAGAGGCGCGTACCTCCACGCCCAGCTAATTTTTTTGTATTTTAGTAGAGGCGGGGTTTCACCGTGTTGCCCAGGCTGGTCTCGAACTCCTGAGCTCAGGCAGACAGTCTGCCTTGGCCTCCAGAGTGTTAGGATTACAGGCGTGAGCTACTGCCAGGCTGGAGTGCAGTGGCCCAGTCTCAGCTCACTGCAATCTCTGCATCCTGGGTTCAAGCAATTCCCTTGCCTCAGCCTCCCGTGTAGATGGGACTACAGGCAGGTACCACCACACCTGGATAATTTTTTGTATTTTAGTAGAGACGGGGTTTTACCATGTTGGCCAGGATGGTCTCGATCTTCTGATGTCATAATTTGCCCGCCTCGGCCTCCCAAAGTGCGGGGATTACAGGCGTGAGCCACCACACCTGGCCAGCAAGTATTTTTAATCAAGTACTAGGTTGAGTGTGGTGGCTCACGCCTGTAATCCCAGCACTATGAGAGGCTGAGGCAAGAGAATCGCTTGAGCCTAGGAGTTTGAGGCTGCAGTGAGCTATGGTTGTGCCACTGCACTCCAGCCTGGTGTGACAGAGCCAGACCCTGTCTCTAAAAAAATAAAAATAAAAAGCGTTCCCCTAAACCCAATTAACAGACTAGGATAGATTCTAGGGAATTGGTTTCTTTAGAAGCTTTTTAGACTTACCTATACATGTTTAGAAGGGAACCTGCTTAAAAGTAACAGAATGAGGAAGATAATACTTGGGGAGCCCTTTTAACAATGGGTCTGTGTGTAGTGGGTGTAATATGTGAAAGTCTGTTGGGCCGGGCACAGTGTAATTCCATGCCTGTAATTCCAGGACTTTGGGAGGCCGAGGTGGGCAGATCATGAGGTCAAGAGATCGAGATCATGTGGTCAACATGGTGAAACCCTGTCTTTACTAAAAGTACAAAAATTAGCTGGCCGTGGTGGCGGGTGCCTGTAATCCCACCTACTCAAGAGGCTGAGGCAGGAGAATCACTTGAACGTGGGAGTGTAGTGAGGTTGCAGTGAGCCGAGATCTTGCCACTGCACTCCAGCCTGGCAACAGCCAGACTCCGTCTCAAAAAAGAAAGTCTCTCTGTCACATTTCTCTCCCTTAGTTCTTTGTCTCTGCTTCCTCAGTGAAGTCTGTTTCAGGCTGCTTTTTTCTTATTCTTCTACTTTAATCTGTGCCTAATATGCTGCATTCACAGATCCCGTTAACTTGGTCAGGTAACCCTGGACTTTGCTTTTAAAACCACACTGATTCTTTGTTATGGGAAACCAGTGTAATGAGGTTAGGAGCAATCTGTTCAAAGCATATTCTTCATTCACAGATTCCTGCTAACTTGGTCAGGTAACCCTGGACTTTGCTTTTAAAACTACACTGAATTCTTTTTTATAGGAAACTCTACATAATGAGGTTAGGGGCATTCTGTTCAAAGCATATTCTTCTGTCCTTACCTCCTCTACAAGTACATACATAGCTGCAGGATGTTGAGAAAAAGGAAAGGGTAAGCTACAGGGGGTCAAGAAGAACTGTTGATCAAAGTTTGCATTGTTTGGAATTTTAAATAACAGTAAATTACCTTCATTTAGGTACTTTACAGTGGGTTCCATTTCTTTCTTGAATTAAGTAATCCAGCTCTAGCTTTCAAGCAGATTTGTCTAATCTCTCTTAGGTCTCCTTAGTCTCTAAGGAAAGAGACCTTTTCATCTCCTTTAGTTCCCAATGCTTAATAATAGTGATCTCAGCCTGCATCTTGGGACTAGGCTTCTTCTTTCTTGCTGTTTCTGCTTGTTCTCCCTTTTTGAGTTGTGAATGGAGAGGATCTCTGCAGGTCCCCACTCTCCATTAATAACCTATGGAATCTTAAAGATAAGGATTTACCCTTCCTTTTTCACTTTTTTCCTCCTTTCCTTTTTACTTTAAAGCTGAATTACTTGGCTAGGCGCAGTGGCTCAGGTCTGTAATCCCAGCACTTTGGGTGGGCAGATCACCTAACGTTAGGAGTTCAAGGCCAGCCTGACCAACATGGTGAAACACCGTCTCTACTAAAAATACAAAATACAAAATTAGCTGGGCCTGGTCGGACGCGCTTGTAATGCCAGCTCCACAGGAGGTTGAGGCAGGAGAATCACTTGAACCTGAGGTGGAGGTTGCAGTGAGCTGAGATTTCGCCATAGCACTCCAGCATGGGCAACAAGAGCAAAACTCCGTCTCAAAAAAAAAAAAAACCTGAGTTACTCTATCGGTTTAGATCTTTAAATCTTTGTTCATAGGTTTTATTTTTCCTAATCCTCTCTGGATTCACCTTCAGAGAACTTCTCCAGTGCTTTACAGACTAGACTTCTAGTTCTGTACCATCTCTTACCTTAATATTTTAAAACCATGACCAAATCCCAAATTCTAAGCCTCATTCAAAAATGCACAAGGATATGAGTATATATGGAGGAGGAAGCTATGCAGAATACGTCAATGCCTTTAGAGGTTGATATTGCTCCTTGGCCTTCGCTTCCTGAATCATCTTAATGGGGCTTTTGTTAAATTCCTTTGGCACTAACAGTAGAGGTACTTGGCCTAAATGCCCCCTCCCCCTGCTCTGGGCAAAGGTATCAATTACATTAAGCCCCTAAAGCACTCCCATCTCGTTCCTGGCAGTCCCCCGTGCCCCTCTCCCAGCTGCGTCCTTGCCGGTGCCTGGCCCCTCCATTTCGTTAGGAGAAGCAATCTCCTTGTTCCTGCACTGTGGAGATATATTTCTCAGCTAGGGCGAGAGCAGTGCCAGCACTGCCCCCGGTGAGGTCCCTGGCAGCAATAAAAATTTTTATTGTGATTATGTTGGTGTCGGGGTGTCCATCTGGGTTATTGCACACCTAGTTTAATTGATTGAAGTTTAATTTATTGACACTTCAAATTAAATGATCAGAATAAACTGTGCTGTTACTCTGGCCGGCTTGTTTTAATGGTTGATTGCTGGAAGCAGACCTCGGCTTGAACTAAAACCCCCAAAGAGCAATTGACGCTGCTTCTAACTCTCCCTATGTCTTGCCCTCCAAGAAGACCTTGTTATAGATTTCCGACGTATTTATATATATTTTTTCCCTCTACTTCACAGTGGTGGGAAAGAGTTGGTCCCTGGCAAGGTATAAATTATATCAAAGATCTAGGGGAGCTGTCACATGGTCAGAAGAGGAGGAGGGGGCCTCCATGTGAAGAAAACCAGACCCTTGAGAAGCCAGGTCTGCCTTGGGAGGCAGAGGATGTATGCAATTATCCAGGTATTTGAGGGAGCTAGTGGCAGGTTTAGGGTCTTTTTTATCTGGATACTTGCTACTGTTTCTTTACTCCATTGACATGACTTGGTTAGAGTTTGGATATTGACAAGAAAACAGGTTGTGGAAAGGGAAACTAGAGGAGCAAATCAGATGGAGCAGGGATAAAGAATCAGTACCTGTGTGCCCACTTGTGCTGGAGTAATTAGGAAGAGGAAAGGCAGAGTGCCTAGGGGACAACTGATGAAGATGGATTGGGAGACCGAGTCCATGCACTTGTAAGATGCTTGTGTTGGCAAGGGCCCTCTCACATTCTGTCCCTCCTGTTTCTGGGCAGAATAGGTTTCCTTACATCAGATTATTTAAGATTCCCTAGCCTTCTGGTGTTTGATCACCCCCATCTCTTCAGGAAGTCCTTTCCTGTTCTGTAACCTAAGTCATATATACTGCAGATGAAGCCTGTTTTTTTTATTTGGCATTTTGTTTTCTCACTCTTAATGCAGATATCCCATCTACACCCAATTGCCCTGGATAGCTCGGTCAGCTAATTATCTGCAATTCCTTTTCTGTTGTGTAGTTTTAGAGGGAGACTAAAACCAGAGGAGAATAGAGCAGTTCTGCCTCAGGGGTTGATTTGGGGGCATAAATAGACTGAAAGATAACACATAACACAGAGGCTGTCAATTCAGTCTTTCAGAGACTAGCTTTTTGTTTTCATGAGTGAAAGCAGGGGGCTGGGATGGGGAGTAGAGGGATAAATCATGACCAAGGACTCTTCAGGAATGGATCTAGCCCCCCGTTTGATTTTTTCCTTTTCTAAGTGATATTTAAGTGAGGACTCCTGAATTACCAAACTGAGAAGGCAGGATGTTCTAATGGTGCCCTCAGGCATCAGGTCTGAAGTACAGTCTGATTTCTCCTTATTCATCTCTCTTCCCAGCAGTACTGTTTTGTCCCTCATTTCTGTGATTCTTTCACTTCAATGATAGTTGAAGAATTAGGGACTATGTGACCCCTGGGTAAAAAATTCTCCAGCAGACAGGCTTTCTGACTTTGAGAAAGGGCCTGAGACTTTGCATTCCTAAAGAGCTTGGGGTTTGGTTATCTTTGTCCTGCCGATTTCATAGTCACCGAATTCAGCCATTGAAAGCTAGAG
Organism: Aotus nancymaae; assembly: GCF_030222135.1. NCBI lineage: Eukaryota > Metazoa > Chordata > Mammalia > Primates > Aotidae > Aotus > Aotus nancymaae. The sequence goes on from NW_026988428.1 coordinate 38,113,783, forward strand.
GTGGCGGGGCATGGTGGCTCACTCTTGTAATCCCAGTACTTTGGGTGGCTGAGGTGGGTGGATCACCTGAGATCAGGAGTTTAAGACCAGCCTGACCAACATGGAGAAACCCTGTCTACTAAAAATACAAAATTAGCCGGGTGTAGTGGCAGGCACCTGTAATCCCAGCTATTTGGAAGGCTTAGGCGGAGAATTGCTTGAACCCAGGAGGCAGAGGTTGCAGTGAGCTGAGATCGCGCCATTGCACTCCAGCCTGGGTGACAAGAACGAAACTCGGTCTGAAAAAAAAAAAGAAAGAAAGATGGAGGGGTGTGGTGATGACCTTTATTCCCCCTGCTGGCTGTTAGTTTTCTCAATCATATTTACTAATTTATGATGGCCACATACACATTTATGAAGTCATTACTGGGTGCCAGGCAGAGTAGAGGGGGTGATTTACAAAAGGATCATTCATTTCCCCTCTTTTTCCTGCCCCTTCCACACTATCTTATTATCTTTAGAGAAAATCTCATTGAATTCTAAACTTGACTCTATGAACTCTTTGAAATAATAAAAAAATTATTTCTATTTCTATATATATATTTTTGAGACAGAGTCTTGCTATGTCACCCAGGCTGGAGTGCAGTGGTATGATGATCTTGGCTCACTGCAACCTCTGCCTCCTGGGTTTAAGCAGTTCTCATGCCTTAGCCTCCTGAATAGCTGGGATTACAGGGATGCACCACCATGCCCAGCTAATTTTTTGTATTTTTAATAGAGACAGGGTTTCGCCATGTTGCCCAGGCTGGTCTCAAACGCCTGAGCTCAAGCGATTTGCCCCTGCATTGGCCTCCCAAAGTGCTCAGATTACAGGTGTGAGCCACCACGCCTGGCCATGAAATCATAAAAAAAATTTGTGAATATGTATTTTGCTGGAAATAAGGTCCATAGATTTAATTGGTTTATCAGAGGGGTGTGCTGTAACTCAAAAAAGACATTAACCTTAACTTATCTAGGTCAAGCCTCTCATTTCTCTGATGAAGAAGCTGAATCTCAGAGAAAGGGAAAACGTGAGTTAATGGCTGATCCTGATTATAATACAAGTATTGTAGCCAGGCACAGTGGTGCATGGCTGTAGTCCTAGCTATTTGGAAGGCTAAGGCAGGACACCTTGAGCCAAGGAGTTCAGGTCCAGCCTGGGCAACATAGCAAGACCCTGTCTCTGTTTAAGAGATGGATTGTAGGAGTTTAGAGACATTTTCTCCTGTAACATCAGAACTCTTGGTGACTGTGCTTTACATATTTTGTGTCTGTGTCAGATAGGAAGATTCTAGGTATCTCTTCTTACCATCAGGTCTTCCTAAGTCATGTGTTCAGTTTTTTCTTTATAACCAATATTTGGTCTCATGTCAGCTGGGTAATATTCTGTAGTACCAGTGGCTCCTTCTCTCCTGAGCTGCGCTTTTTGAATCTAATCTTGTTTGTATACAGAAAAAATTAGCAGGGTATGGTGGCATCTACCTGTAGTCCCAGCTACTTGGGAGGCTGAAGGTGGAGGATCGCTTGAGCCTGGGAGGTGGAGGTTGCAGTGACCTGTGATGGCACTACTGCACTCCATCCTGGGCAACAGAGTGAGACTCTTGTCTCAAAAAATAATAATAATAAACATTATTATTATTGTTTTGAGGCAGAGTCTTGCTCTTGCACCTAGGCTGGAGTGCAGTGGTGCCATCACAGGTCACTGCAGCCTCCACCTCCCAGGCTCAAGCAATTCTCCTGCCTCATCCTCCTGAGTATCTGGGATTACAGGCACCTGTCACCACACCTGGCTAATTTTTGTATTTTTAGTAGAGATGGGGTTTCACCATGTTGGCCAGGCTGGTCTCAAACTCCTGACCTCAAGTAATCCACCCACCTCAGCCTCCCAAAGTGCTGGAATTACAGGCATGAGCCACCACACCCAGCCAATAATAATAATAGTAACGATAATATACCTGGTTGATCCTGCCAGTAGCATTAAAAAATAATAATAACAGCAATAATATTAATAAATCTGATATGTAAAAACTGCTCTTCTCTGTCAAAGACTTTAGCTACTTCTTCTTTTCTTTTAATCTGAAGTCCATATGATTGTGGCTGGCAAATTGGAGCCCTTAACCCTAGAGGAGCTTTTAATTTTAAAAAAGTTGGCATGGCCAGGCACAGTGGCTCACACCTGTAATCCCAGCACTTTGGGAGGCTGAGGCTGGCAGATCATGAAGTCAGGAGCTCGATACCAGCCTGGCCAATAAGGTGAAACCTGTCTCTTCTGAAAGTACAAAAATTAGCTGAGCATGGTGGCGTGCACCTGTAGTCCCAGTTACTCGGGAGGCTGAGGCAGAAGAATCCCTTGAACTTGGGAGGCAGAGGTTGCAGTGAGCTGAGATCATGTCATTGCACTCCAGCCTGGGCAACAAAGTGAGACTTCATTTCAAAAAAACAAAAAAAGTTGGCACAGAGGCTGGATGTGGTATCTCAACTCTGTAATCCTAGCACTTTGGGAGGCCAGGACAGGTGGATTGCCTGAGCTCAGGAGTTCGAGACCAGCCTGGGCAAGATGGTGAAACCTCGTCTCTACTAAAATACAGAAAATCAGCTGGGTGTGGTGGTGGGCACCGGTAAACCCAGCTACTCAGGAGGCTGAGGCAGGAGAATTGCTTGAAACTGGGAGGCAGAGGTTGCAGTGAGTCAAGATCAAGCCACTACACCCCAGCCTAGACAACAAAGTGAAACTTTGTCTCCCAAAAAATAAAGTTGGCACAGAGTCAGGGAGTATACCTACTTAGCCATGTGGTATCTAGGCATTTTTCCTTCTAGTTTTTACTGTCTTAGTTTTACTTTATAAACAGGATTGAGAGAAGAGAATCTTGTTACAGTTTTTAATTGATCAAGAGTCATTGCCACATCAGGGTAACCCCTTTTGGTACGGCTTTAAGGATATATATATATATACACTTTTTTTTTTTGAGACAGAGTCTTGCTCTGTCGCCCAGGCTGGAGTGCACTCGCACCATCTCAGCTTACTGCAACCTCTGCTTCCCAGGTTCAAGTGATTCTCCTGCCTCAGCCTCCCAAGTAGCTAGGATTACAGGCATGCGCCACCACACCCAGCTAATTTTATTTTTAGTAGAGATGGGGTTTCATGTTAGTCAGGCTGATCTTGAACTCCTGACCTCATGATGCCCACCTCAGCCTCCCAAAGTGCTGGGATTACAGGCGTGATCCACTGTGCCCGGTTGGATTTTTGTTTATTGTTTTTGAGATGGAGGTTTGTTCTGTCGTCCCAGCTGGAGTGCAGTGGTGTGATCTTGGCTCAGTGCAACCTCCACCTCCGAGTTACAAGCGATTCTCCTGCCTCAGCCTCCTGAGTAGCTGGGATTACAGGCATCTGCCACCATGTCCCACTAAGTTTTGTGTTTTTGGTAGAGACAGGGCACCATGTTGGCCAAGCTAGAAGGATTTATTTTTAAGTAGAGAATGAAGAACTTTTTAGTGATCTCAATCTGCTTCCTTTTTTTTTTTTTTTTTTTTGAGATGGAGTATCACTTTGTCCCCAGGCTGGAGTGCAGTGGCACGATCTTAGCTCACTGCAACCTCCATCTCTTGGGTTTAAGTGATTCTTCTCCCTCAGCCTCCCAAGTAGCTGGGACCATAGGCGCGTGCCACCACACCCAGCTAATTTTTGTATTTTTAGTACAGACAGGGTTTCACCATGTTGGCCAGGATGGTCTCCATCTCTTGACCTTGAGATCCGCCTGCCTCGGCCACCCAAAGTGCTGGGATTACAGGTGTGAGCCACCATGCTTAGCCAGCTTTTTTTTTTTTTTTGAGATGTTCTTACTGTGTTGTGTAGGGTGGAATGCAGTAGTGCAATTGTGGCTTAATACAGCCTTGAAGCCCCCAGCTTAAGCAGTCCTCCTGCTCAGCCTCTTGAGTAGCTGAGACTACAGGTGCTTGCTGCCATTATTGGCTAATTTTTTTTTAAGTCCTTACAGAGACAGGGTCTCACTATGTTGCTCGGGTTGGTCTTGAACTTCTGGCTCAAGTGATCTTGCTGCCTCAGCCTCCGAAAGTGCTAGGATTACAGGGATGAACCACTTGTGCCTGGCCTCCAGATTCTTATTTGTGCTCTTTCAGCTCTGTAGATAGCATCCTGTGACTCCCTCCATAAAGGCTTCTGGGTTTTTCCCCCCTAAATGAATCAAATAATTAATCATAGTTTCCAAGTATCCTGTCTACCTTCTCCAAACACTATTCCCCCAGTCTTTTGGTGGCTTACCAAGATCTTACCCCAAAGTGTTCTCTTACTATATACATTGTGAACAGACTTAATTCAGTTATTTTTCAGGGCCCAGCTCTACTAATTTGTCCTGTAAAACACACAAATAGAGAGCTTTTATCCAGAGCTGCCTTTGAAAAATATTTTTGCTTTCATTCCATGTGGTTTGGGGGAAAAAAAAAGAGAAAGGAAAAAAAAACGAAAAATATTTTTGCTAATGGCTATAATCCTGTGGAAGCTGCAGGTCACTCAGAAGGCCCACAGGGGGCAGCACTAGGAATGACTCTTCCCCTTTAGTCTTCTGTGTGCTAGGGGAGAGAGTGCTTAGAGATATTGATGCTTTTCACCAGGCTTTAGAAGCCCCTGACTGAGGCTGGTCCTGGTGGCTCAGGCCTGTAATCCCATTTGGGAGGCTGAGGCTGGCAGATCACAAGGTCAGGGGTTTGAGACCAGCCTGACCAATATGGCAAAACCCCATCTCTACTAAAAATACAAAAATTAGCTGGGTGTGGTGGTGCGTGCTTCTAGTCCCAGCTACCCGAGAGGCTGAGGCAGGAGAATCGCTTGAACCAGGGAGGCAGAGGTTGCAGTGAACCGAGATCACAGCACTGCATTCCAGCCTGGGCAACAGAGCAAGACTCCATCTCAAAAAAAAAAAAAAAAGCCCCTGACCGAGATCAAAGACTCATTTGCAGCAGCCTAGTTGCTTGTTCACTGGTGTTTCACCTGTCTTGAGGAGACCATTCTTGTTTTCTTCATAATAAAAACATAAATACATGAAAATCTGTCTGAGTTACCCAGCCTCCCACAAATCTCCCAATACATCATTTCCAAGCACAATTAGCATTTGAGGTGAAGTTCTGTTATACACTCAGGCTGTGGCTCTCTGAAAGTCAGTGCATCACAGAACTTTGTCTCGAAAGCTTTCTAGCAGCTACCCATTTTGGGAGTGGGAGGGAAGAATAGACCTTTTAAATTCTTTCAATGTGGCTCTAAACTTATAAGGTCTTTCTCAACAGTCAGCATTTAATGTGTTACAAGGTCAAGCCTAGTCCATTGTCCTGGAAGCCCATTTCTTAGTAGCTGGGAGTTATTTATAAACTTGCCCTTTGCAAAAACTTAAAATGAAATTACATTATCAGTAATGACTTCTGGGGCCTTTAAACTGACTGGTTTTATGGCATAATCCTCCCCACTCCTGAGAGGTAAAAAGCCCCAGGCTGAAGTGGAACCAGCTGCAGTCAGGAGGTGGCAGGAGAAGTAAAGAAGCTGCCGGCTCCAGCTGTAGCAGAATGGAGAATTAAAGCAGCATTTAAGCTCCTGCCTAAATTCTCAGCTTTATTTAGTGTGGTTCCTCCTTTGGAAGTTTGAAATGACCAGCCTTTTCTGTAATGCCTTCTTTCCTTTTTTAGAACTCCAGTAAGCTCTATGTCAAATCTAGTCTTTATCCTTGTCCTCCTTAGCCTGTCTTTTATTCTTCCCAGGAAAATCCAATGTTTCTATTTTTGGGGTTTCTTTGATAATGTCTTCTAGGAAGCCAGTGAAAAGAGCCAGGAGCGGAACCCAGGGATATATTCTCTCTTTGCCGATGTGGCTCTTGGAGGCACTCACACCCTGTTGGCCACAAAGGACATTGTCCAACTCTCCCAGTTGGCTGGTGGCTGTTAGGCTTTTCTTTTCTTTGGGTTCTAGGGATGCCAAACTCTATGGCTGCAAGAACCAGTTTCCAACACCAGGTTAATGCCCAGCTTAAACTAATGGGCAGCTCTCTAAAGTTGCTGTGAATGTGGATAGAGGAACAGAGCCAAAGCTTTCCAGGAAAAGGTTGAGGGAAAAAATGATTTCTTCTAAATTTCCTTCCTTTTGGACTTCTCTTCCATTAAGGAAACTCATTCCCATTGTTGTCTCCCTTTATTGAGGACCCAAGTTATTATAGAACTGAGCTTGCTTTTTTTTTTTTTTTGAGACGGAGTTTCGCTCTTGTTACCCAGGCTGGAGTGCAATGGCACGATCTCAGCTCACCGCAACCTCCGCCTCCCGGGTTCAGGCAATTCTCCTGCCTCAGCCTCCTGAGTAGCTGGGATTACAGGCACGGGCCACCGTGCCCAGCTAATTTTTTGTATTTTTAATAGAGACGGGGTTTCACCATGTTGACCAGGATGGTCTCGATCTCTTGACCTCGTGATCCACCCGCCTCGGCCTCTCAAAGTGCTGGGATTACAGGCGTGAGCCACCGCGCCTGGCCTGAGCTTGCTTTATGGGAAGATCTTTCTGTGAGGAATCAGGAGTTAGGAGGGCTGCTTCTATTTGTGACCTTTTAAGACTAGACTCTAGAGGACTTCCCTCCACTAGGCAACAAAGTTCTTTAGTTTGAGAGAGGAGTTACTGATGCCTTGTTTATTACAGCGTGTTATGTATACAGGATGGGCATCTCTACGGAGTGTTTATCAGAGGAGGGATAAAGTTGGTAGTAATATTACCCAAAATGACCACATCAGAAAATCCACTTATATATGGAAGTCTAATTATAAGTAGTCCCCTAGATGCACACTGCGTCAAGGTATTTTAACTTTATTCTCAAGCTTCGTTTATTCTCTCAATTATTCAGCAAATATTGGGAGTTTAGTATATGTCAGGCATTGTTCTGGACAAATGGGATAAACCAGTGAACAAAACAAAAATTGCACTCCTCAGGAATTCAAGTAGGGAAAGCTTATGTTCCTCATCACTTTGTTGTCAAAAGACTGGGTTCCTTTTACTCCCATGCTGTCTGTCCTCCCCGCCTCCCCCAAACAGGGTTGGTTCTTTGCATGGAACCATAAACCTCTTGAAGCCTCATGGGACAATTTATGTTTGTAGAGGCCGCAGGTCCTGGGTTCTTGGCAATGATTCTTTCCTCCTCACTCTTGGATCTCTGTCAAACACATACTTTTGTGTTTGGCTCCTGTGAGGACTGTGGATTTCTTAAGGCCAGGAAAGAGGTAGCAAAGCAACAGCCTTGTCTCACAACATAGGGATATCAATGGTAAGTAATGTTGATTAGAAAGTCAAGGAATGTCGACTGGGTGCAGTGGCTCACACCTGTAATCCCAGCACTTTGGGAGGCCGAGGTGGGAGGATTGTTTGAGCCTAGGAATTTGAGACCAGTCTGGGCAATATAGTGAGACCTTTTCTCTTAAAAAAAAAAAAAAAAAAAAAAAAAAAAAAGATAAGATGGATTAAAGAGAGAGAGAAAAAAAAGGAATGTGAGGCTGCGGATACCTTTCATATGCATATCACTCTCTCCCCGCACTTTTGGTTTTTCTATTCAATCAATTAGAGATGGGGTCTCACTCTGTCACCCAGCCTGGATTGCAGTGGTGCAGTCATAGCTCAGTGTGGTCTTAAACTCCTGGGCTCAAGAGATCCTCACCTCAGCTTCCCGGGTAGCTGGGACTATGGATGCATGCTAATTTTTTTTAATTTTTGTAGAGATGGAGGTCTCCCTGTGTTTCATAGGCTGGTGTTGAACTGGGCTCAAGCAGTTCTCCTGCCTCAGCCTCTTGCGATTTTTCTTCTCCTAGTTAGCTGACTCCCTCGAGGTTGCAGGGGTAGAGGAGACACCAGACCACCACAGCTTTTGCAAGTGATATACTTGCAGTTGAAGAAACATTAAGACTGAGGCTGTGATTCATTACAATAGTCAATATCCTGTTTGATTCTTGGAGGTGAAAAACTCCCCTTTTGCTCACTCTCTCTAGCCCCATAGTGTTTCTCAGATAGATCAGCTCACTGCTTCTTAACTCCCCCAAAATTGAGGTTGGCTTTTGTCCTTGCAAGTTAAGTGGTCATGGTTAAGGTATAGTGGAAGAATTGGAGAATATGGGAGAGTTTGGGGAGATGGCTCTTTTACTAGGCTGCATTGAGAACTAGTGTGCCTCTGTGTGTGTGTGTGTGTTTGTGTATAAATGCTCTTTTCCCTCTGCCCAGTGTGGTGGTTTAGGGAAGGCTTGCTTTATGCTTCTGCATTGCTACTGCATTTGGACTGCAGAAACTTCCAAGTATACTAGGACATTCAACCCTATTTTGAAATGTCCTTGTTCAGTGCCTTTTAATTAATCTGGCCACATTCTGTAGCCACCTGTGAATGGGAGAGCAGGAAGGGAGAGGGTAATTTGGAAAATAACTGTACTATAATATTTGGAAATAACAGCATGACCTCTCTTGATTAAGCCCCCTGTGAGTCAGAGAAACTGTTTCTCTGATGATACTTTGGAATCCTTTGCTGAAATGTTTTCTCTGTCAATTCAGTTTACTTACTCTGGGTCTTTCTCAATGGGAAATATCAAAATCTGACCATATTGAGGTAAGGGACTTAGAGGTACCTCTGTATCCCCTTGCAGCCCCAGTGGGACTAGGGGAAGGTATCTGGTTTACCAGTGGTGGTGGGAGCCTTCAGGACTGAAGGTATGTTCATATCTCTTCAGGAACCTTCCCTGTATACTGTCAAAGCCATCCTGATTCTGGACAATGATGGAGATCGACTTTTTGCCAAGGTGAGATTCCCTTTCGAATTAGTTTAGGAACAGCACAAAGGCTTATTCTGAGATTTGAATCTTCGGACTGATCCCCTATTAACTTATATTCCTCAGTAGTATAATTTTAAGAATTCTTCCTTTTTTTTTTTTGAGACAGAGTCTTGCTTTGTCACCCAGACTGGAGTGCAGTAGTACGATCTTGACTCACTGTAACCTCTGCCTTCAGGGTTCAAGTGATTCTCCCGCCTCAGCCTCCTGAGTAGCTGGGATTGATAGGTGAGTGCCACCATGCCTGGCTAATTTTTTTGTATTTTTAGTAGAGATGGGGTTTCACAGTGTTGGTCAGGCTGGTCTTGAACTCCTGACCTTGTGGTCTGCCCCCCTCAGCCTCCCAAAGTGCTGGGATTACAGGCATGAGCCACGGTGCCGGCCTTTTTTTTTTTTCCGAGATGGAGTTTTGCTCTTGTTGCCCAGGCTGGAGCGCAGTGGCATGATCTCAGCTTACTGCAACCTCTGCCTCCCAGGTTCAAGTGATTCTCCTGCCTTAGCTTCCTGAGTAGCTGAGATTACAGGTGCCTGCCACCATGCCCAGCTAATTTTTCTATTTTTAATAGAGACAGGGTTTCACCATGTTGGCCAGGGTAGTTTTGAACTCCTGACCTCAGGCGATCCCGCCCACCTCGGCCTCTCAAAGTGCTGGGATTACAGGCTTGAGCCACTGGGCCTGGCCTGAATTCTTCCATCCTGTCTTGCCTACTCCAGATAAAACCCAAGTTTTCTTTTGTCCCTTAGTTGTACTGCTCCCCTGCTTGCTGTCCTCAGACTTTGACCTCCATTGTTGTCAGCATCAAATTAGGGAGAAGCTTTGAAACCTTGGTTCCTAACAAAGCAGTATGTAGATGCTAAGAGGCAGCCTGCTCATGTCCATCATTCCTGTCCCCTTCCCTTCTACCTTGTCACCCTGCCTGGGTTTTTCCAGAGAACTCTCTCGCAGTCCCAAGGTTCCAGTCCTAGGTCTATAGTCACCATCAAGCTTGTTACCTCCTGACTTTCCCAGAGTGATGTTTCCAACTTTGGATCTGTTGGAAGGAAGAAGAAAGGACACCCCTCTCCTTTCCCTCCATATTCTCCCCCTCCTGTAGACATTTCTTCTGTCCCTGGTGTATTAACTCCGGGCAAGCATAGCATAAATCAATCAGCAGGTAGAGATTAGTTTAGAATTCACCAGCTGTTCCTCCCTGTAATTGGATGTAACTATGCAGGACACCTTTTGAAACAGTTATCCAGTTACTAAATGCCAGACCTGTCATAGGTCTTCAGCTGACTGCGACGGATTAGCCCCTAAAGAGCTAGCGATTTAGCAGCCTAGATCTCCGCCCCCTTGCCAGGGAGAGCCTGGGAATGGGCTCTGTTGTATGCTGGATGGTTCTTTCAGCTTGCAGAAAAGAAAGCTAAGATAGACCATAAGGCAAGGTTTGCCTTTCTTTGGAGGAGGTTTTTGTAGCCTTTCCCCATTCCTCAGCTTCATACAGTGAGTGAGGGTCTAAGGAAGTGTTGTGTGCTTCTAGTGTTTTTTGTGTTCTCTGGCACTGCTCCCTGCCTTGCAGTAGCTCCTAGGAAAAACTTGATGAGAATGCTCTTAGGAGAGCTCTAGATTGCAGACAGGTGCAGAACCTCACCATAGGGCTGGTATGCTTCTGCCCTCAGACAGTCTTAAACATGTGAGGAGGGGTTGCTTATGGCAGGGTCTTTTATGTATTTTCTTAGATTACTCACTACCCATTCTCTGCCTCTATAGTCCTTCCTTTTCCATGTCAGTGTTTCTCCCTTGCCCTATGCCTTGAAGGAGAGAAATCCAAGATCCCAGGGCAAAACATAGTCACTAATCATTCTGGGCTTCCAGCTCTAGTGACCCAACCCTGTCTCCTTTCCCTCTGACCAGTACTATGACGACACCTACCCCAGTGTCAAGGAGCAAAAGGCCTTTGAGAAGAACATTTTCAACAAGACCCATCGGACTGACAGTAGGTCATTTTCCTTTCAGTTCTCCCCGTGTTGGGGGGAACCATAGTGGGAAGGGGGTGGTAGCAGGGCTGCGGAGAAAGGATGAAATGACTCTGCCTCCTTTTTCTTTTTTTTTCTTCCTCCCCTTGTATAATAAACTCTTCAGAAATGTAATGGGGAGGTGAGTGTACCTCACGCGGGAATACCGTGCTGGAAGGTTGGCTGTTAGCTACCTGTCTAGTTCCTGGATTTATGAGCCTCACTTGACAAATTTAACTGCAGCTCTGCTTATTGTACCGCATCCATTAGGGCAGGTAAATGGAAGTCTGTAAAGGTGACCGCTCTGCATTTTCACCTCCGAAGGATCGACTGGTATCCTGTCTCATATACAACAGGAGGGAAATAGGTATAGTGGGCAGGAGCAGAGGGTGGTGGTTAGAGAAGCTACATTAGACTCCCCCAAGTTTATACTTCTCTTCTCCTGCCATCACCCAAAAAGTGCAGATCATCTGTCTTTGGAGGTCATTAAGTCGATTACAGTCAGCCTCACCTTAGCCCAAAACAGCTGGATACTAGGCATTCATGGGAACTCTTTTTTTTTTTTTTTTTGAGACGGAGTCTCTCTCTTTCTGTCACCCAGGCTGGAGTGCAGTGGCTCACTGCAACCTCTGCCTCCCAAGTTCAGTCGATTCTCCCATGTCAGCCTCTTGAGTAGCAGGGATTACAGGTACCTGTCACCACGCCGGCTAATTTTTGTGTTTTTAGTAGAGACGGGGTTTCACCATATTGCCCAGTCTGGTCTCGAACTCCTGACCTCAGGTGATCCACCCACCTCAACCTCCCAAAGTGTTGGGATTACAGGCATGTGCCACCATGCCTGGCTGGTAACTCCTTCTTTCCTACTTGCTAATCTCAGGCCACCCACTCTTTCTACCTTTTTTCCCCCACCAGGTGAAATTGCGCTCTTGGAAGGCCTGACAGTGGTATACAAAAGCAGTATAGATCTCTATTTCTATGTGATTGGCAGCTCCTATGAAAATGAGGTGAGAATCCCCACCCCTCTTTGCTATCTCTGATCCTACTTCCTAAACCACAGGCAGTACATAGCACCCTAGTAGAGCCGTGTTCCTCTGGCTTCTGGCCAAGCCAATGAAGTTGTCAGAGATCTCACCAACCTCACAAACATGGCCCAGCAAATGAATTGCCTAGAAAGGAAGTTTTCCTAGATCTTTTATATCCATTAGGAAACGTCATATATTTTTTAATATCCTTCCCTGAGTAGTGTTTTTTAAGATGGATTTCTGAGGTATGGTCAAGACTGCAGGGGGATACTTGCTCCTCCTATGAAGGGTCCATACCTGACTGAGTTTGAGCCAATTAGCTAACAACCTGGGTCATGTTGAAACTATACATTCTGAATGGGTCACTTGAGAAGACCTTGGGTATAGTTCTAACCTGCTTCCTATATGCAGGAAAAGCTATTTGCCTCAGCAATTTGTAGGAGAATAGATAAGTAAAAATAAACCTCCAGATAATTTGAGGCAAAAGTAAGTTTGAGAAAGTCAGCTCTTACTGAGCTCTTATTATTGGCATAAGTGCTTTGTAAAGTACATTGTTAGTTAAAATTATAGCACTTCTATGAGTTGTAGGCATTAGTGCCTTTGTTTTACAAATGAGGAAACCAAACCATGAAGAACCATATGAAATGACTTGTATGTGACCATTGTCAGACTATAAAAGTGGCAGTTTGATGTGGTTCAACCTAATAACTTTCTCAGGGTCACATGTAGAAAATGGCTCAGCTTGGCCGGGCGCGGTGGCTCACACCTGTAATCCCAGCACTTTGGGAGGCCGAGGCGGGTGGATCACAAGGTTAAGAGATCGAGACCATCCTGGTCAACATGGTGAAACCCCGTCTCTACTAAAGATACAAAAAATTAGCTGGGCGTGGTGGCGCGTGCCTGTAATCCCAGCTACTCAGGAGGCTGAGGCAGGAGAATTGCCTGAACCCGGGAGGCGGAGGTTGCGGTGAGCCGAGATCGTGCCATTGCACTCCAGCCTGGGTAACAAGAGCGAAACTCCGTCTCAAAAAAGAGAAAAGAAAATGGCTCAGCTTGGATTCAAACCCGTATCTGTCTGACTTAAAGTCCATGCTTTTTAAAAAATTTTAAGACAGGCCCGGTGAGGTGGCTCACACCTATAATCCCAGCACTTTGGGAGGCTGAGGTGACCAGATCCCTTGAGGTGAGGTGTTCGAGACCAGCCTGGCCAACATGGTGAAATCCCATCTCTACTAAAAATACAAAAATTTTTAGTAGAGATGGGATTTCACCATGTTGGTGAATACAAAAATTTTTAGTAGAGATAGGATTTCACCATGTTGAAATCCTAGCTGGGGGTGGGCACCTATAATCCCAGCTACTTGGGAGGCAGAGGCAGGAGAATTGCTTGAACCTGGGAGGTGGAGGTTGCAGTGAGCTGATGTTGTGCTACTGCACTCCAGCCTGGGTGACAGAGCAAGACTCTCAAAAAAAAAAAAAAATTGAGACCGAGTCTTGCTCTGTCTTTCAAGCTGGAGGACAGTGGCACAATCTTGGCTTACTGCAACCTCTGCCTCCCAGGCTCAAGTGATTCTCCCACCTTTAGCCTCCTAAGTAGCTGAGACTGCAGGTGCCCACCATCATGCCTGGCTAATTTTTTTTTGTATTTTTTGTAGAGATGGGGTTTTGCCATGTTGGCCAGGCTAGTTTTGAACTCCTGACCTTGTGATCTACCCGCCTTGGCCTCCCAAAGTGCTGGGATGGAGACAGGGTTTAGACAGGGTCTAGCTGTTACAGGTATGAGCCACTGTGCCCAGCCAATTAAAGTCCATGCTTTTTACACTAACTTTGCAGCCTTCCTCTGACCTCAGCTATTGCTTGGTTAATGATTTCTCTATACATCAGGTAACACATATACAGTTGGTAAAGACATTGTAGAGGACTATGACAGGAAAGTTCTGTTTAAACTTTTGGCCAAAAAAGATGTTGAATTGTGAGAATTTATTTCTGTGAGAAACCTCTTCCTATTGTGCTCTCACTTCCACCTTATGTTTTTGGTCCTTTGTGAAAGCCTGTGTCTTTTGATGTTTAATGAATTAGGAGGTTTTGTTTTTAGGTAGCAGCTTTCAAGGCCTTGAACCTTACCCATCTGCCCCCTTTGTCTCCTAACAGCTGATGCTTATGGCTGTTCTGAACTGCCTCTTCGACTCATTGAGCCAGATGCTGAGGTGAGCAGGGCTTCTTTTTTCCCCCCACCCCAAGTATTGATGGAAAGAGCAGGGCATTGTTGATTTCTGTTTGGGAGATAAAGTATTCATCAGGCCCAGGGATTGCAGGGGATTGGCAAAGGCTCCAGGAGTTGATTTAGTTTAAGAAGTTGGCCTTATTAATTCGTAGTAATTCATGCTACTGGGGAGGACTGGATGGAGGGTACATCCTTCCCATGGAATAATTCTCTTACTAAGGAAGGGGACTAGGAGGGAGTAGATTCTTTACCTCTATGTTTACTCTTGTAATCCCCTGTGGCCCTGTCAGAGTTCTGAGCATCCTCAAGGGGCTTTCCTGGGCCTCATTCTTGACATTAGAAGTGGGGAAAGGCCAAGCCTAAGGAAGTGTCCCAGATGAAACATCAGTCAGTACTGTGGGAATGGAGGGCAACAGTCCCAATTTTTTTTTTTTTTTTTGAGATGGAGTCTTGCTCTGTTGCCCAGGCTGGAGTACAGTGGCATGATCTTGGCTCACTGCAACCTCTGCCCGGGTTCAAGTGATTTTCCTGCCTCAGCCTCCTCAGTAGAGTAACTGGGACTACAGGAGTGCACCACCATGCTCGGCTAATTTTTGTATTTTTAGTAAAGATGGGATTTTACCATGTTGGCCCAGCTGGTCTTGAACTCCTGACCTCAAGTGATCTCCCCACCTTGGCCTTCCAAAGTGCTGGGATTATGGGCATGAGCCACCTAGCCTGACCCCCAGTTTTGTCTTTTTTTATTTCTAGTTTACTTCTAGTTCTTGTTTTTTCCCTTCTATAGATTAGGAAGCACTCAGGCAGGAGGATTACATGAGTTGAATTCAAGACAAGCCTGGGCAACATAGTGAGACCCTGTCCCTGCAAAAGATAAAAAAAATAGCCAGGTGTGGTGGCGCATACCTGTAGTCCCAGCTACTTGGGAGGCTGAGGTAGGAAGATTCCTTGAGCCCAGGAGGTTGAGGCTCCAGTGATCTGTGATCGCACCACTGCATTCCAGCCTAGGCAACATAGCAAAACTCTGTCTCAAAAAACAAACAAAAAACAGGAAGCTTATGCCATATACCTTCTCCTCCCTTTCCACCTCCCCACTAGCCCTATGTTCTTTATTACCCATGTAGATGGGTAATAGAAGAGATATAAGTTGCTTTTCCTGAAAACATCCAGGGCTCTGAACTTCATTCCCCCAGCAGCTCCCAAGTGAACCCAGTATAGACAGCCATCCAGACTAGAACAGCAGGCGCTCTCAGCCCTGCAAAGTCAGCAGGGTGAATGGCTCAGATTTCCTCAGGAAGGGGATGATTTATTTCTTAGCCAGGTGAACGAATAGACTTCATTTCGGGTAATCTAGTGAAAGACTCAAACTGACGGATATGACAGGCCACATGTACCAACCACCGGATCTGAGGCTGGTGCATGCAGACCCTGCCCCCTCCTTGGGCTTTTCAGGGCCTGAGCAGAGCTGGTAAGGGATAGAGAGAAGGGGGAACAGAGAATGTCTCAGGAGTTTTGTCAGAGCTTGAGTGCAAATCAGGTTTGTATTAAACCCCTTCTACCTCCCGCCACCTCCAGATTGAGTCTTAGCTCTGTTTATGTCGGTTTTTTTCCACCCACTGATGTCAGTGTTTATGAGCAGTGTTATGAGCAGCATCATGGCAGGTAGGAAAGAAATAATAGCTGTGGATAATGAACCCGTGAATAGTTAGAAATTGATTGTATTATTTGAATCTCTTTGCAGACATTCCTTATTCAGCACATAAGAGTAGAAAGGGGTTTTGAGTGAACTAGCTAAAAAGTTTTTCACCTTATTTACATCTTTGTGTGGTTGGTGGAGATGTTTATTGGTCTAGTTTAGGTTCCTCAATGCAGACAAGGTCCTAGGATTTCTTTCACACACAGGTTGGTTTTTCTCTTCTTTTGGGGACTCAGGAAAAATGTAGAAAAGCGAGCACTACTGGAGAACATGGAGGGGCTGTTCTTGGCTGTGGATGAAATTGTAGATGGAGGGTAAGTTCTGTGATCTGCCTTGATCTTGGGTGAGGTGGTGGGATAAATGCCCCTATCCTAAATCAAGCAGGCTTAGTGGCCAGAGGTCCTGTCCTCCCACAGTGAATTGGGCCTTTGGGACAGAGTGAACAATGATCTCTTCTTTGTTTTTGCAGGGTGATCCTAGAGAGTGATCCCCAGCAGGTGGTACACCGGGTGGCATTAAGGGTAAGCAGGAATGAGTTTCTCTGCATCCCCAAGTCTATTCACAGACACCCTCCAAAGCCAGACCTGCTGAATGTATCCAATAGTTGGGGCTCATAGGATACATACAACCTTCTCTTTTCCTTTCAAATACATTCAGCCTTTCTCTTTCCTTCCCTTCTTATTGTCCCAAAGAAGGAAGCAGAAAGAATTTATTTCTGCCCTTAATATGGTGCCTAACATCTCATACAGTCTTTGCACATAGTGAACATTTAATACATATTTATTTAATAAATGATGAAATAAAAGAAACTTTAATATTTATGGTTTTGAAATTATAAAGTAACTTGAAGTTGGCTTATTCCCTTCTTGGAGCTGGATCCAATCATCTGAGGTAGAGGAGTGTCTTTCCTGTCTTTTAAAGTCTTATATGACTGAGGATGGTACCTCTCCATCAGGAAGTGCTTATTTGCCAGAACCTCAGTCCTCTTTGGTGCTAGTGATATCAGAAAGGGGCCTCTGAGTTTAACCACAGAAGGCCCCAAGTCAGCTGGGGAGATAATGGTGCATGCAGAGAGAGCCCACCAGCAAATTGTAGGGGTACAGAGATGTCTGAGCAAAGCAAATCCCCCCATTCACAGAATGTCCTGGCTCTGACCTCCACAGAGTGAAGGCTGACAGTGCTTGGTAATGGGAAATCTTCTCCCTTAACTGCTGTGGGCTCCATTTGCATAGCTTAATCTTCTCCTCTAACATATGTCTCTATGTGGCAAGAGAGAGGGTCCCCCCCACCAACTCCCCCCTTTCTCTTCTCAGGCTGCTGTTGCAGCAGTTTATTTCTTCAAATTAACATGCTGTCGTTACCCATCAGGCTTTGCGGGATCCATTAAACTACTCCTGGCTCCCCCTCATCCTTTCCCTAGCAGTATTGATATTCAGAGAAGGCCTTTTCTGACTAGGGAATCAGGTCCTCCACCCCCAAGTTAAGGGAGTTGAGGATCAGATAACCTGCTGGTTACTCGGAATGGAGTAAATCTTTTAAGAAGTCCTGCCTTAAAATGGAAGCTGGATTAAATGACCCTTTTTTGTTCATAGTCCCTCTGGTCAAGTAAAATTGTAGCTGTGCTAGTCCCTAGAAGGGACCGAGAAGTTCAGTGCATCTGCCCTTTGTTTCAGTTTAAAGGATCACTTTTTTCTTCTCTAATTCCAGACTCCAATCAGGTCTTACTCCAGCTTTCTCCCACACTAAATGCTTATATCTCTGTGCCATAGGGTGAAGATGTCCCCCTTACGGAGCAGACCGTGTCTCAGGTATGACTTTCTCCCTCTTCCTTTCCAGATGGACTGGGTCACTAAAGAAGCTAGAATAGTATTCCACCCATACCTCCCAAGTCTGAGTGTGACTAGAGACTCAAGACACATCTTCCTTGGCTCCCTCTTACTCCAGAGAACTGGGATTCGTGCAGCTAACCACTTCCTACCCCTACTTCCAACTCCTTTCTCAGTTTCCTGTGAGCAGTGGCTGTCAGCCTTGCTCTGTACCCTTCAAACCCTCCCTGCCTGATGCCTCATTCAGTGATTTATTCCCCAGCAGAGGCTTGCCTTAAGCAGATGGTCTGTGTGCATTTGTACACACACTCTCTCTCTTTCTCTTATTATTCAAATGAGGGCTAAGCTGGAAATGCATATTCTAGAATATGCAGGTTTTGCAGATCCATCTTGCTACCTTGACTGCAGATAGATTGTCTACCTGATGTAGGGGGAAGGGAGGGATTCTGTTTTCTACCCACTTGGAATTCTCACCAAGAAGTCCATCTGGATTTGTTACCCACCCCATGCCCGCCACCCCTTTTAACATATGTCCAGTAACTCCCAGTTTTGTTTTTTTTTTCTTTTATACCAGATATACCTCTTCTCTCTTCATCTCCCCCCAGTGGATATGAATTTTTTTGGAATTTTCCAAACAATCTGTTAGGGCCTTAGAGAGCTTCTTCCCATCTCTTTACCCTTGGGGATTTTCTATTCTCCATTCTTCTAAGGACAGGGAAGGAGATCCCCAGCCCTCATCCTTACCCTGCTCTGTCAGCAAGCTTTCCTCAATGCTGCTCTTATCTCTGCAGGTGCTGCAGTCAGCCAAAGAACAGATCAAGTGGTCGCTCCTTCGGTGAAGACCCCACTGTTCCTGGTTCTTCATCCTCTTCGAAAAATTCGCATGTCTGCTGTGAATTTTCATCTAGTTCCCCAACTGATGCTCTCAGGGTCATCTTGGGGATCGTAGGGATCCTTAAATCTCCATCCTGTTTGTGGTTGCCCCCCCAGCCTCCCCTACACCCTTCCTGTTCCTTTTCATTCTTTTTGCAGTTCTGGGAGTAAAGTTCCCAGCATATTTAGATACAGGGCAGGGGAAGCACCCTCTTTCTTTCTAGACTGGATTATGCTCACATGCTCCCCTGCCCTGACATTTTTGTAAATTCTGTGCCCTTTGCTGTAGCTACACTTCAGATTAAAGTAGGAGAAAGAATGTGCTGAGTGTTTTCCTCCCTTTGCCTTTACCTGGCCTTCATTCCGACAGCCCAGAAAGGGGAGGGAGAAAGAATTCTTTTCTATAGAATGAGCGGGGGTGGGGATGGGTAGGGATGTATCCAATGCAAGCCCTAGCCCCACTTACTGACCTCAGTATTTTCTTTCGTTCCTTCTTACTGCCCTGTCCTCTGCCTTGGAAATGGCATTAGGAATAGCTCATAGGGAAGGGACAACATGGAAGAAACAGTGATTTAAATTGTATTGAATAGGTCATATAAAATGCATTCTCTACTCTGATCCTGGCATATAGCTTCAAAACTGCCATGATAAGTGTCCACCTCTTAGCTACCATAACTCTCCACCCTTACTACCTGTGGGATCTTTGCCTGTTTTGTCTTCTCTGTGTCCTGGAGCAAAGCCACTTCCTAAAACTAAAATTCCATTCTAGTCTTGGGAAGAAGAGTTTCTGCTCAGAACTGGGGAAGGAGTGGAGCTTATGACTTGGTCCTCTAGGCTATCTCTGTCCCCTCAGCTCCCCTATGTGTGTTTGCTCCTCTGCCTTGGGTTTGCAGTCACTGCTTAACCCTATCCTCTCTCTGTCTCAGCCTTACACCCAAGCAGTAGGTTTGTGCTCTCCCTGTCTCTAGGTCGGTGAGAGAGGTACTCTCATGAAACTTTTGACATTTGGATTTCCCCAGGAAGATGGAGAATGGAATACTCACTCTTGTGTCTAATCTTTCCCCTTGACCCAGAACTTCCTCCCCACAAAAATGTATTAAAAACCTTCCTGAGAGTTAAGCATTCTGCCCCACCAGTTCTCCAACGCTGAAGTGGGGCAGATAGCTGGGCATATTTGAGGGGGCATTTCTGTGTAAAAGATGCATGGAGTCAGGAGATAGCCACCTTCATAAACTGCTCTGTGCAAAGAGGAATAAAACATTTTTTCCAAACTGCCTTTGTGTGATGTTTCTGTTTCTCTTCCTCTCTTTTTGGCAGCTACTCCTATTCCTCTAGCCCCCCTCCCACTCCCCATCTTAAAATATTTCTTCCCTCCTACCTCAGAGACTCTCTAGCAGTGCCCCTCCATCCCTAATTTACGGGGCTGTTTGCTTCCTTGGCATCTCTCCGTCCCCTCGCCTGGAAATTGGCGCCAGGGGTGGGGTGGGGATGGTATTTTCTCAGTGGGAGTCCCAGGGAACTGAGTTCTTCCCCCACCACCCCCAAAGCCAGCTGCCTGCTCCCGCCTCAACCATTAGTAACCCAGAGACACGCACCTGCGTGGGGGCTCTCCTCTAGCCCTTGCTCCCTTCCTGTACCTCCCACTCCTGCTCTGAAACGGCGCTGAGCGGGTTATTTATCGGAGCCAGCGCTGCTCCAGAAGGTCAGGACGGTGGTGTAAATAACCTCTTCTCGCCATTTCCCCGTCCCTCCAGAGCCTGCTCCCCTCCCCCTCCTCCACCTTTATTCGCACAAATGAATGTGGCTGGGCTGGCGCAGCGCCTGGCCCTGCATCTTAATGGGGCGGTGAGCTCACAAGATGGATTTAGCTGGGGGTTTTATGGTTGCCGCGGCGACAGAATGCTTTGGTTTTCTTTCCCCCTTCCTCTGCAGGATTTTTTAAGGAGGGGGGAGTGTGGGGAGCCTCTTCTCCACTGCAGTTTGAAGGGTCTCCTTCTCAGTCACCTCTGCTGCTCATAAAATGGGCCTGCAATTCCAGGATTAAGCAAGGGAGACCAAATTAGTATCTCAGATGGGAAAGGATGAGGGAAGGAAGGTAACAGGAATGGGGAGAGTCTCTCCAGCATCAGAACATGAAACCCAGAGTTTTCCAGTCTTGCCTGCTCTTCTGTGAAAACCTGACAATTAAGCTCAACAACTATGGGGCACCTGTGCCTGGATACTCCTCAGGAGGTAGGAAAGAAAAGAAAAATACTTGGTGTACCAGGTCTGCCTACAGTCCTGCACTGAAAGTTGGAATGCAAGAGTTTGGATAAAGACTAGGTACTTTTGTCTTTGCCTGTTGGAGCTGGGGAAAAGCAATACTCAGCCTTATCATTCTAATCTTCCTACTCACCACCCAGCATTGACCTGGGGGAGGGGCAATGTCAGTGCCAGAGTTAGGTGGTGGTGATCTGTCATGGTGTGGAGCATGGAGTTCTATCCAGTTGTCAAACTTGGAGTTCTCTGAGCTTCAGTTTCCCCAGCCTGGCCTGGGTTGAACTGCCTTCTGTTTTCCAACATGAATGGAACTTTGGTGCCCTGGGCT
Source organism: Aotus nancymaae (assembly GCF_030222135.1). Lineage (NCBI taxonomy): Eukaryota > Metazoa > Chordata > Mammalia > Primates > Aotidae > Aotus > Aotus nancymaae. The sequence goes on from NW_026988428.1 coordinate 38,134,865, forward strand.
ACCCAGTCTTTTGGCCAGCACCTTTTCTTCAGGGCTATGAGTAAACATCCCCACGCACTGACCGAAGCAGAGCCTGGGAGCAGGGTCTGATTATTTCTCTTCCTTGGTTTCTTTCTGTCTGTAAGTCTCTGTCTTTCTGTTTGTGAGCCTTTCCCTCTTTCCCAGGGGACACTGGGAGGCCCCTCCTCCCATCTCCTGTCTTCCTCCCCTTTGGCTGGGAAAGTGACTACAGCCTGAACAGTGCCAGACACCTGCCTGCCAGATGTGGCGATTCCCCATTCCTCCCCCCACCCCCCTATGTCTATTCTTTCCCTATCCCACTGAGCTCAGGCAGAGGGAGCCCCCCACAGGGTGATTTACTGCTGCTGCCTCTCTTCCTCAAGTGCCCCCATCCACTCGTCTCCCTCCTCCTCCCCATGATGCCCATGCCCCCTCTTTTCCCACAATGTTCGGCAGCTACCTTCTTGATACAGCCTCCTCCCACTCCTACTCCAGACTGCTAGGCTATGTAAACCCCAGCTCCTGGACTAGAGAGTGAATGCGTGGGGCAAAGGTGATTAGCCTTCTGTTTCACCCATGGGAGAGTACATCAGCAACAGGGCTGAGGACAGGGGCAGCCAGAGCTGATGTCATTCTCACTGGGGGAGGAAGGGAGGTGACAGAGTGGAGGAGGTGAATGGGGAGGGAAACAACACTCCAAGACTGTCTGGAGAGGAAAAAATGGTCTCTGAGAACTTCCTAGGTAGGTGACAGAGAGTCCAGAATTGTGGCTGCCTGGTGGACATCACATCTTTCTGGATGAGCCTCCAGACCTTGTCTCTAAATCTGTATCTCAGTATGACTTAGGAGATGTCCCTCAGCTCCTCCCCTTCACATTGACCCAAAACACACACTTAGAGAGAACTTTAAGTCTTTACCCTTCTCTCTCTAGTGTTCATCCTTCTGTGTCTTCTTTTTCTCTTTTGTTTTTTTTTGAGACAGGATCTCACTCTGTCACCCAGGCTGGAGTGCAATGGCATGATTGTAGCTCACTGCAGCCTCGACCTCCCTGGGCTCAGGCGATCCCTCACCTCAGCCTCCTGAGTAGCTGAGACTACAGGCGTGTGCTACCATACCTGACTAACTTTTTGTATTTTTTGTAGAGATGAGGTTTTGCCATATTCCCCAGGCTGGTCTTGAACTACTGGGCTCAAGTGATCTACTTGCCTTGGCCTCCCAAAGTGGTGGGATTACAGGAATGAGCCAGTGCACCTGGCCTGGTTTTTTGTTTGTTTGTTTGTTTTTTGAGACAGAGTCTTGCTCTGTTGCCTAGGCTGGAGTGCAGTGGCACAATCTTGGTTCACCGCAACCTCCGCCTCCTGGGCTCAAGCGATTCTCCTGCCTCAGCCTCTTGAGTAGCTGGGATCATAGGCATGTGCCACCATGCCCAGCTATTTTTTTTGTATTTTTAGTAGAGACAGGATTTCACCATGTTGGCAAGGCTGGTCTCCAACTTCTGACCTCAGGTGATCCGCTCGCCTCAGCCTCCCAGAGTGCTGGGATTACAGGTATGAGCCACTGTGCCCAGCCTGTGTCTTTTCTTTATCAGTCTCATCCCTCTCATTTCACCCCACCTCCCTTAGTTGTGCTTTTCTTTCTGGTCACCTGTCCACCCCACCCTTCCATGCCATATCATAACCTAATATGATTCCCAGACCTCCCACTAAAGCAGGGACTCATTCAAAGCCTCTTTTCTCCTTCCCATCCATTCTTGGAATCTAACTGGTTCTAGTGGGGGACCGAGGTAGGAGGGATGGCTGGGCTGAAAAGTGGCAGAAGCAGGACAGATGGAGCAGCGTCCAAGGAATTAGGGGAAGGGGGAAGAGGGAGACAAGAAGATGGAAAGAAACAAAATGAGAGAGAAAAAGTGATTGAGAGACTGAGGCAGAAGCTGAGAGATGGTGAGAATAACAAACTGGGAGAATGAGATACAAAGAAGGAGAGCAAGACTGGGAGCAGAGAGAAAGAACAGAGTTGGAAACAGGAAAGTCATAGCAAGAGAAGGCCACTAGGGAGGGGCCCGGCAAGGGGCAGCCTGGCTCTCCTGGGCTCCCTCAAGCCGTAAGTTGTGTGCATGTGAGTGTGTGTGTGTGTGCATGGCACATTTGCATAGGGGTCTGTGGTAGGGATAGGATGATTTCCACAATATTTTTCCATTTCTTTCAGCAGCCTCTTTCCTTGAGGCACCCCATACTAACCCCCCATCTCCCAGTATTCCGGATGCTCGAGGGACCATTCCGAAAGTATTTCCACCACTCAGCAATCCTGGCTTTCTCACTTGGAATGCAGGCCTGCTGGAATGTCCAGGATCTGTAGAATCGAGAGGCCCTATCCCCTCACTGCCCACCCCCCATGCCTGCCCACCAGCTGCTCCTGTCCATCTTTTCCTCCCATTCTCCTTGTATCTCCCTGTCCTCCACACTGACCCCTCCCCCAGCTCTGACCCCCAGCCTGCCTGGGGCCTGGGTCAGAGGGGAGACAAAGACAGGATTTATCACCAGAATTGAGAAGCAGCCAGAGATCAGGGCTGAGGGCAATGGCTGACCTCCCTGGGATAGGAGGGAGCACTAGGCTGGATGCCGGGAGGCTGGAAGCCTGGGTTCCAGTGGCTGCTGCTTACAACCCCCAACTTTTCCCACTCCAGCTTTCCTCTCTCCCTTGTCTCTGAAGACTTAGAAGACAGAGAATAATATGACCCTGAGGTGATTTTAGGCCTCTGAAGGAAAACCTGGGAGGAGGGAAGAGATGAGATTGATGTCTTAAGGTTATTCTCTTAAGGATATTGAAGATTTGGAAACTAGAGGCAATCAGGCACCAACTGTTTCCAGGACTAAGAAAGAGTTCAGGTCTAATACTGCAATAGATAGACTGCAACAGATGAGAGAGACTGTCCTCTAATACAGAGAGGGACTTCTCAAGAACAGGCCCTGGTTGCCAGTAAGAAAGGAAATAAAAGTGATTATGGGTCCTGAAAGGTGGGAGACACAGTCTCACCTGAAAGTGAAGAAAGAAATGAAATTTATCAAGGGCTATTTCTAACTCTAGCCCCTCTGAGAAAGTGTTCTTAGCCCTAAGATCCCCAACTCCCTCCTGAGAGGTACAAGGAGCAGCTGGTCCTTTACAGTAAATAGACTATTGGCCTGAAATTGTCTCTACTCAGCAGACAGGGTGTGTGCTTGAGGAGAGAGAACGGTATGATCCAGGAGTTTCCGAGAAACCAGACTGTATATCTTTCAGTGGACAGCTCCCGCAGCTTCCCTAGGCCCTTGGAAGCCCACCACCAGCCCCCCTAGAATCTCAGTGTGTCAGAAGTCTCCACAAACCCAGCTCAGAAGCTTTCGTGCCCTTTCCAGCCCCTGGCACCCAAATTCCTGCTTCTTGCCTTCACCCTATTGTTCTGGAAGACAGCTGCTACAGTTACCTCCAAGTAAGAAGAGGGTGGAAGGATGAGGAACTGAGGGAACTGGGAGTTTACCAATCTCTCAGTTTCTCACCACAGTCCCACCAACCATTCCTACCCGGGTCTGGTGAGGGAAAACTTGTGCTCTCCTCTCTTAAACTCCTCTGCAAGCTGAAACCATTCTGTCAATTTCTGATGGAAAGTCAAAAATGGGAAATATGTTAGCGGGAAGGGGTCGTAGATTGCGAGAGAAAGGGAGAGGACAAAAGAATTGGGTTGAGGGGGTTGGTGTGGGCACACCAAGTGAGGAAGAAATAGGAAAGCGGAGAAGAGAGCATGTCTTTTTTCCTCAGTCCCCCTTCCCCCAATTGAAGCGGCAGATTTACAGCCTTGGTTTGGAGAAGGAGGGTGAGCATAAGGAAGACAGATCTGCAGTTCTGCCCTCTGAGTGTCTGGGTACTTAGCTTTAACTCCCCCATTAGCATCAATCCCCATCTTGCTGCCCATCCGTCTTCTGACATCAGCTCCTTCCCCTCTCTGTAGCCCAGGCTTTCTGACCCTAAGTGGCTCTTAAAGGGCCAGTCTAGACCCTTCCCTCCCTCCTCCCACTCCAGGCAGCAGTCTGGTGTATATGTGCGCATGTGCACTGTGGCCATCCTTGCTAAGGCCATGGTGGTTGGAGGGCATGGGGGATGGGGGCAATGTGTGACTCCTCCCTAGCTCTGTTTTCCTTATGCCTCTCTTATATTATGGACCTCCATCTTTTTTTGATATCTGCCCAAACTCAAAACAAGCCCTTTCACCGGGCTGGGGGTCACAGACACATGGCTCCTAAAGTGGAGGGCTGGAGAAGGCATGTGGATCCACAGGTAGATCCACCACCCCTTCTCTAACTCCTGGAGGCCCAGGGCAAGGGATATCAAGAACTACTGGCTGTTTTAATTCTCAGCCAGCAGTGGGGGTGGGCAGGTTGGGGGCCAAGACTCCTAGGAGATGCCCTGAGTCCCACATTCCTAGCCTCCTTTCCCAGGGATCCAGGCTGTGGTCTGTGGAGGTGGGGGATTTCAAATCTTCCTTTCCTGTGAGGACGGTGACAGGCCAGAGAAATCTGCCTCTGAATTTTCTGGCTTCTCTCTCCTATTCCTCAGCAACTGAGCTTAAGGGGACAGGGGGAACTGGGCTTCTCCCCATCTTCTGCAAAAAATGTAGTAACTGCACCCTAGGGGCTATAAGAATACCAGGATGCTTGGAAAGTTCCTCCCCTATCTGCCTTCAATCCTTTCTGCTGCAAAGCTCTGCGATCCTCTGAGGGGCTCTGCAGGACAGTCAGCCCCGCTTCCTGATACCTCAAACCCACTCCTCACCTCCCTCTGTGCTTCCTTCTCTGGCTCAGGAGGAGAGGGAATGTGTGGGTGGGGGCCTTGGGAAAATGGCCATGTTAAAGATAGGAGCCCCCAGCTGCACCCCCCAGTGGACCCTTATTTATCACCTTCCAAACCTCACTCTAAAAGAAGCATAAATATTCCTAATTCCTGAAGGCCACCCTGGACTCATAAATTTAAGTGGGGAGGTGGGCAAGGGGAGGAGTGAGGTGCATGGAATGGGGAGCTTACTGCAGCCTTGAGGAAGCAGACTGATTATCTCCTGGGGGAGGCGCCTGACTTGTCTGTCCCCTTGCAGACGCCAATGGGTCTTCTTAGGGAGGAGGAGGAGGAGCCTTTCTCTCAATATTTCCTTTGGGGAGTAGTCTTCTCTCACTGCACCTTTCCTTCCTCCCCTAAAAACAAACAAAACAAACAAAAAACAAAAACTACCTTTCTTCTGGTCTTCCCCATTAGTTCTCCGTGGCTCTCCCTCCCTCTTTTCTTTGCTATTACCTTTCAGCTGTCCTTTCCTGCTTCTCCCTCTCTCTCACCTCCCTATTGCGCCCTTCTCTTTGCTTCTCTAATGCTTTCCCTTTTCAGAGCCATTGTGTGAAAAGGAAATGTCCGTCTCTTATTCAGTCTGGATAGTGGGGTTTGAAAAGTCCCCCTCTCGGTGCGGATCTCCCTGCTTCAGCCCGTGTGGCCCCTCAAATGCGTTCTTTCTCCTCGGATCTTGGACAAATTACCCACCCCCCCATTTATCTCCCCAACCTTCTCTCTCACCCCCTGCCTTCCTTCTCTCCTCAGCCTTCCTTTCTCTCTGTCACCCTTTTGCCCCCTCAGTTTCCCCTTCGCTCCTCAGCTCGGAATCCTCTCTCCCTCTTCAGTCTCCTCTGCTCTGTCGGTCCCCACCCGCACCCCCCGCAGACCACTCCTCCGCCCACGTGTACCCCTCAGACCCCATCATCCCTCCAGTGCCCACCGCCACCACACCCCAGTTCCCCCTCCCACTGGACGAAGGAGAAGAGAGGAGGGGGCCTGAGGAACAAGTAGAGGGAGCGCCATTCCCTGAGGGGAGGGAAAGAGGAGAAAAAGCAGGGGCGAGGAAGAGGGACGCGGCGGCGAGGGGAGGGGCCTCCTCACTCCCCGGCAGCTGCACCCCCCTCCCCGCCGTCGCTGAGCCGTAAATCAGGGCCAAGGCGGTTTGGCCAATGGTAGAGTGACTCGTAAATCGGCCTGTCAAGCTCAGCCAATCAGAGGCGGCGTTAAATCAAGTTCTGTCAGCGCTTGGCCAATGAAAGGCCCTGGGCTGACCATAAATCTGCCTGTAAGAGACAGCGAAAGAGAGAGAGCGTGCGAATGAGCAAGAACGGCCGGGGCGGGCGACTGGGGAGGGGGCGAGGGGAGCGGGGGAACGCGGGAGCCGGGGAGTGGGGAGACGAGCTTAGGAGAAAAAAGGCGATAACAGAGGTACAGGAGATGAAGACAGCCTACAGGAGAGACGGACAGATGGAAAGAGACAAAGAGAGGCCGTGAGAGATAGCGTCAGAAAGTCAGAGATAGAGCTCGGACTCGGGTGGGAGACTGACAGAGATAAAGAGACAAAGGGAGACAGACGGTGACTTACACTCGTGAGCGTACAGGGCGTCCACACACACACACTTCCCGAGACACGCATGAGCAACGCACCACTAGGGACCCGGTGCATGGGCACACGCGCCAGGCACGCCCGCAAGAGAGAGAACGCCTCAAGAAAGCCTGGCTTTTCTTCCATTTCTTTCCCCACATTCAGCCCTTATTGAAGTTAGGAGCAGGAGTGGCTGTGTGAGCCGTGGAGGGTGGTTGCTTTCTTGCTAAGATCTGCCCTCTATGGTCTTAGACCCCAGGATTTCCTTCTGTGTCTCCTGATTTACCTTTTTTTCCCCCCCAACGACTGATAATTGGGAAGTCCTTTCTGAGGTCTAACCTCAGTCCCTATTGCTGTACCTTTCTACTTGACACCTTTGTGAATTGCCTTCTATGAACATGTAAAGTAAATCCTTTTACAACTCTTCAGAGAGTTGTCAACTTTCCGAATCTTAGAAGTTCTGAATAGGAAGGACTGTTAGGGATCATCTGGGCACTCATCGTAGTTTTAGAAAGGCAGATTTGACGGCCCGGCGCGGTGGCTCACGCCTGTAATCCCAGCACTTTGCGAGGCCGAGGCGGGTGGATCACGAGGTCAAGAAATCGAGACCATCCTATCCTGGTCAACATGGTGAAACCCCGTCTCTACTGAAAATACAAAAAATTAGCTGGGCATGGTGGTGCATGCCTGTAATCCCAGCTACTCAGGAGGCTGAGGCAGGAGAATTGCCTAAATCCAGGAGGCGGAGGTTGCGGTGAGCTGAGATCACGCCATTGCACTCCAGCCTGGGTAACAAAAGTGAAACTCCGTCTCAAAAAAAAAAAAAAAAAAAAAAAAAAGGCAGATTTGAGACTCTGCCCTCAAATCATGGTCATATAACTTACTAGTCCTTCGGCCTTGGACAAATTACTTAACCTATTTGTGCTTCAGTTTTCTCATTTGTAAGAAAGAAATTATAATAGATACCTCATGATAATTTTGTGAGGATTACATGAAACAATATATTTAAAGGGAACTCCACCGGGCACATGTCAGGAGTGTACTCTGCACCCTGCTTTGTACAGATGATAAAATCTGAGCCCCACTGTGGTCCAGAGATCTACTCAAGTTCCCATAGCTAATTATCGGAGAGCCTTGACTGAAACCTTTGTCTCTACACCCCTCAGCTGTTGTTCCTCATTCGTCCCACAGTTTACCTGTCTGGACCCCTGCCTTAGTACCCCCATCTTGATTTGGTTTAGCTGCTGTGACTTTTATGGAAGGAGGACACCCAGAAGTGTGTGTGCCAGATTAGGAGTCAGGATTCCTGGACCCTAGAAGTGTGTTGCGTGTGACAGTATCATCTTCCCACCCCAACTGTAGTTCTTTCTGCCCTTAATATTTTCAGACTTTGTTCTCTCAAACCTTGGTCCTGAGGTATGGAGGGGCCGACAGCTACTCCCCCTAGCCCCACCCTAAGTAGACAATCATATTTCATGAATAATAAATGTCTCATTCTTCACTTTTCTTCCTAAGCTTTGGGGAAAAGTGAGGGTGCAGATCCATGGGTCTCTATTCCCTGGTCAGGAGTCTCTGGATTCCCAGTCCTGTCTTCTGGCTTCAGCTGGGAAGCCAGAAAAGAAACGCAGACAACCAGCGTCACCTGGTGGCCACAGGTGCTTCAAGGATGTGTGTAAGTATACACATTGTGACGGGAGTTGGTCGCGCTGAAGGGAAGGAATTACGGTATGGTTTCCTCCTAGCCTGGCCCCTGAACCCTTTTAACTAGAGTCTTTGTTCTCTCTTTCTTCCTTCTCCTTTTCCTTTCCTCTCCTTTCCTTCTCCTTTCCTCAGACTCTTGCTTACTTGCCCAGCCTGGAGTGCAGTGGCGTGATCTCGGCCCATTGTAACCATTGTCTCCTGGGTTGAAGTGATTCTCCTATCTCAGCCTCCTGAGTAGCTGGGATTACAGGCACCTGCCATCATGCCTGGCTAATTTTTGTACTTTATTTTATTTGTTTATTTGTTTTGAGATGGAGTTTCGCTCTCATTGACCAGGCTAGAGTGCAATGGTGCGATCTCGGCTCACTGCAACCTCTGCCTCCCGGATTCAAGTGATTCTTCTGTCTCAGCCTCCCAGGTAGCTGGGATTACAGGCGTGCACCACCACACCCGGCTAATTTTTGCATTTTTAGTAGAGACAGGGTTACTCCATGTTGGTCAGGCTAGTCTCGAACTCCTGACCTCAAGAAATCCACCCATCTTGGCCTCCCAAAGTGTTGGGATTACAGGTGTGAGCCACCGTGTCTGGCCCATAATTTTTGTATTTTAGTAGAGACAGGGTTTCACCATGTTGACCAGGCTGGTCTTGAACTCCCAACCTCAGGTGATCTTCCTGCTTCAGCCTCCCAAAGTACTAGGATTACAGGCATGAGCCACTGCACCCAGCCTGTTCTCCTGCTTTTATAAGCCAGGATGACAAGTGCAAGGGAACTGAGGGCCTGGGACTCAGGTGAATTAGCCCCATGGGCAAGACCCTGCCAGGGCAGCTGGAACCTTTTCCTGCCTTTGCCTCAGTTAAATTCAGTTCCTTTTCTTTCTTTCTTTCTTTCTTTTTCTCTTTCTTTCTTTCTTTCTTTTTCTCTTTCTTTCTTCTTTCCTTCTTTCTTTTTCTCTTTCTTTCTTCTCTCTCTTTCTCTTTCTTTCTTTTCTCTCTCTCTCTCTCTTTCTTTCCTTCCTTCTTTTCTTTTCTTTTCTTTTCTTTCTGGAGTTTTGCTCTTTGTCCCCCAGGCTGGAGTGCAGTGACCAATCTTAGCTCACTGCAACCTCTACCTCCCAGGTTCAAGCAATTCTCCAGTCTCAGCCTCCCAAGTAGCTGGGATTACAGGTGCCCACCACCATGTCCAGCTATCTTTTTTTTTTATTTTTAGTAGAGACAGGGTTTCACCATGTTGGCCCGGCTGGTCTCAAACTCCTGACCTCAGGTAATCCACCTGCTTCGGCCTCCCAGAGTGCTGGGATTACAGGCGTGAGCCACCCGTGCCCAGCCAGTTCAGTTCCATTTCTACAGAGCAAGGAGTCTTCCTCCATGACCATTACCTTTGCACAGAGCAAGGGCTGGGGGGCTGGACCCACTGGAATAGATATCAAAGCTGGATTATAAAACTTTTTTGAGCTGAATAAACTTGTTTGGAGGGGTAGTGGATTCTGGCAGCAGTGGTTAGGGGCAGAGGCCATTTCTGGGAAGTTAAACAAAAAGGCAGGCGAATCCTTTTAAATCACCTCCCATGTTTTATTACCTAGAAACTCCTCTTCTAAAGGCTATGTTCCAGGCCAGCTGCTTCCTGCTCCTGCTTTGACCTAGGTACCCCTGATTCCTTAGCTATTAGGTTCCAGCTCCTGGTGACCACAGGTGCTTTAGGGATATGTGTGAGCATGCACATGGTGACAGGATTTGGTCATGCAGGAGGGATGGGATGGGATGGTCTCCTCTTAGCCTGGGCCCTTAGCCTAACTGTGACCTGTGTCCTCCTTCCCCAGAGACCACACCTGAGCATTACAAGCACAGAATTTATTTATTAATAATTAATAATACTCCTTGAGCAGTCTAGGGCTGAAACATTGATCAAGTGATGGAGAAACTTGATTTGGGAGGCTGGGGAGAGGTTGCTGTGAAAATGCCCACAGGTGTTATTTCACCTATTCTCCTATCAGCTAGCCACTTTGCTTCTGGAGGAGACAGTCCTGAATTCTGGTGACTGGGGTCACAGTTCTAATGGAGCCTACGGAAACTCCCGGGCCCTCGTTTTAAAAGGGAGCCATATGCTTGGCGGAATTGGCGGTTCATGGCTGCATAGAGCACAGGGTTGATGCAACCGTTGAGCCAGGTGAGGTTGGCAGCAAGCATGTGGACCACCCGGGGAGCCTGGACTCTGGCATCCAGAATGTTGAGCAGCAAGAAGGGGATGTAGCTCAGGGCAAAGCAGAGGAACACGGCAAAACACATTCGAGTCACCTTCCCAAATTCCGATGAAGAATCTGGAGCTCTTCGGGCTCCTTTAGTTGGCTGGGCTTTGACAGATGCTTCTGGGGGGCTTTTCTCTGCCATTGGCTTAGCTATCTTGCTGTTGATCTGGTCTCCCACTTCTGATGAGTCTCCTTCCAGGGTCTGAGTGGTGGCAGCACTGACTGGCTCAGACGAAATCCCCTCACTGGGTCCTCCTGATGCTAACTTGCTGTCCAGCTCCTGGAAATGACCAGGCGTGGCCTCATCAGTCCCAGCCACGTGGTTGGAACGGATGCTTGCCTGTCGCAGCTTGTATTGGTCCAGTGCCTGTGCTGCTCGTTTCACCTGGCGGTGGATGAGGCAATAGAAGATGCCGACACTGCTGAGCCCAAGCACAAAGTAGATGCCCATGAGGATGGTGGTGTAAGGCCGGCCTCGGATGCGGTCAAAGCTGCAGGTGCAGACTACAGGTACCAGGATATAAATAGGCCAGAGTGGGGCAAAGCTGGCCACGCCTATAACCCAGGTGCCCACCAGTGCCAGCACTATCCTCTTGGCACTGAACACTTGGGGAAAAAGCTTAGGGTGGGCAATGAGGAGGTAGCGTCCCAGTGCGATGAGGCAGAGGGTCAGGATGGAGACAGAATTGGAGGCAAAAAGGAGGAGCCCAAATACCCTGCAGAAGGTGGCACCGGTGCGCCAGTGCAGGTGGAGGTAGGTGTCCACAGAGAAGGGCTGAAGGAGCGTGCAGTAGAGGAGATCAGCCAGTGTGAGGTTGGCTATGAGCAGGTTGAATCGGGTACGGAGCTTGGGCTGGATAGCCAAGGCCAGTAAGGTGAGCACATTGCCCACGGTGCCTGTCACAGCCACCACCACCCCCCAGCTAACTGCAACATAACGATAACCCAGCACAGACTCATGGTAGCAGGAGAAGTTGGCATCAGAGGTGTTCCACATGATAGAGGCTAAAAGAGGCAGAAGGTGGAAGAGGAAGAAGGAATCAGAAGCTAGCATTCAACTTGGATCTCTTTTTTTTTTTGAGACAGTCTTGCTCTGGAGTGCAGTGGCACGATCTCGGCTCACTGCAACCTCCACCTCCCAGGATCAGGCGATTTTCCTGCCTCAGCCTCCCAAGTAACTGGGATTACAGGCGTTTGCCACCACACACAGCTAAGTTTTTGTATTTTTAGTAGAGATGGGGTTTCACCATCTTGGCCAGTATGGTCTCGATCTCTTGACCTCGTGATCCCCCGCCTCGGCCTCCCAAAGTGCTGGGATTACAGGCATGAGCCACTGCGCCTGGCCTCAACTTGGATCTCTTGAACAGCTCTGGGACCCTGGGCATCTGAACTGCTCCTGGACCTCACTGTAATTCACTATCCTGCTGAGCCATTCCCAGGCCTCTTCATCTCAAGATCCCTAACTCTCTCCTTCTCAAGATCCCTAACTCTCTCCTTAGGTTCTTAGTCCTTACCATTCTCAAATATTTCCCCAGGTTTTTATATAATTATCTCTTGCCTAAATATCATAGTCTTATTCTGCTTCAAACCTCAGTCCTCTTCAATATCTATCCTGTTGCTCTCAGTAAACCCAGTGTCCTCCAACTTTACTAATTCCTTCTCCATCCCCAAAGACCCCTAGAAGTCCCGTCTCTCTATTCAGCATCCTGTATTCAGGATCCTCTCTGTATTCAGTTCCCTCTGCTCCTCTCCACTATACACACATATAGGCTTTAGTGTTTTTATTTGTTACCACCTGGGAGGTGAGGAGACCAAGAAGGTAAAAGTATACTCACCACAAAGTACTTACCTGAGTTTCTCAGCTTTCAATTCTTTCTCCGATGGAAGAAGTTCAACTCACCCAAACAGCAGTCCTTTCTGGTGGACAGTCAGGCTTCAAACAAGAAATATCCTGCTCTCATGTGTCCTATTATACTCCGTTGAAAGAATAAGAAACTCCCCAGTTACTCAATCCCAGCCACTTCTTTCACTACCTCCGGTCCTACTCATTTTGCTTTGGCTAGTGAAATCTAGGCTTCTCTTTTGAAATTCCCCTGCTACTTACCTCAGAGTCATCTCACTCTTTCCTTTCTCCTTCCTGAAACCCGAGCTCTGTTTTCTTCCCCTTTTTGTGTGGCAGATCTCACCTGTAAGAAAGAGATCATTGCTGAGAATTGCTAGGGCGTGGAGTCAGAGCATCAGAACATTTGGGCCACTCCTCAAAGGGCCAAAAGGTAAGACCAAGTTCCAGTAGCAGCTTTAGGTACCCCCAGAAGTCTTGAGTTTGTTTCAGAGGAGCACTACCTTTCTTCTCTGCAGGGCTTGGACATGGTTCAGGTCAGAGGGACCCATGTGACACCGTAGCACATCTGAGAAACAGAGTTAGATGAAGAAAAGTGGGAAATGAGGCATTCAGGATTCTGGTTTTATTCCCCTCAAGAGATCAAGGTCCTGTTCAATCATTCATTTATCCATTCACTGAACAACTTTGTATTGAGCGCCTACTATACATCAAACTCTGAGCTAGACACTGGGGATACAGGAACGTCTGATACATGGCCTTGTGCATGGTCTACTAGGGGAGACAGATACAAAAATATGCAAGCGCTTAATCAGTTCCCCAGAGCAAGGGTGAATAAACCTCACCCTATGGGCCAAATCCAGCCTGCTATCTGTTTTCATATAGCCTGTGACCCAATAATTTTTTTTTTTTTTCATTTAAAAATGATTATATTTTAGGTCGGGTGCTGTGGCTCATGCCCATAATCCCAGGACTTTGGGAGGCCAAGGAAGGCAGATCACTTGAGGTCAAGAGTTTGAGACCAGCCTGGCCAACATGATGAAACCCTGTATCTACTAAAAATACAAAAATTAGCCAGGCATGGTGAGCAGGCCTGTAACCCTAGCTACTACAGAGGCTGAGGCAAGAGAATTGCTTGAATCCGGGAGGTGGACGTTGCAGTGAGCTGAGATCAGATTGAGCCATGGAATTTCAGCCTGGACAACAGAGCAACACTCTGTCTCAAAACATAAATAAATAAGTAAATAAAATCAAATGGTTATATTTTAAATATTTGTGTAAGTACCTATGTAATATCCTCAGTTTTATCTCTTGATCAACACAGTTTAAAATATTTGTAATCAGGCCCTTTGAGAAAAAGTTTGCTAAGGCTTGCTTTAGAATACTATATAGGCGCTGGGCACAGTGGCTCATGCCTGCAATCCCAGCACTTTGGGAGGCCCAGGTGGGCAGATCATGAGGTCAGGAGATCGAGACCATCCTGGCTAACACAGTGAAATCCCATCTCTACTAAAAATACAAAAATTAGCTGGGCGTGGTGGCATGCACCTGTAGTCCTGGCTACTTGGGAGGCTGAGGCAGGAGAATCACTTGAACCCAGGAGGCGGAGGTTGTAGTGAGCCAAGATAGCGCCATTACACTCCAGCCTGGGCTACAGAGAGAGACTCCATCTCAAAAAAAACAAAAAACAAAAAAAAACAAAAAACAACCTGTATAATAAAGACCTGGCTCGGAGGCTCATGCCTGTAATCTCAACATTTGGGAGGCTGAGATGGGAGGATGGCTTGAGGCCAGGAGTTTAAGACCAGCCTGGGCAACATAGTAAGACCCTGTCTTTACAATAGTAATAATTAAAAAAATCAGCTAGGTGTGATGATGTGTACCTGTAGTCCCAGCTACTCGGGAGGCTGAGGCAGGAGGATCGTTTGAGCCTGGGAAGTCAAGTCTGCAGTGAGCTAAGATCGTGCCACTACACTCCAGCCTGGGTGACACAGCAGGGCGTTGTGTCTAAAAAATTTACAGGCTCAATCCCAGAACTTTGGGAGGCTGAGGTGGGCAGATCACTTGAGATCAGGAGTTTGAGACCAGCCTGGCCAACATGGAGAAAACCCTCTACTAAAAATACAAACATTAGCCGGGCACAGTGGCGCATGCTTGTTAATTCCAGCTACTCGGGAGGCTGAGGCAGGAGAATCGCTTGAACTCAGGAGGTGGAGGTTGCCGTGAGCTGAGATCGCACCACTGCACTCCAGCCTGGGCCAGAGAGCAAAAACTCCTTCTCAAACAACAAACAACAAACAAACAAACAAACACTCAGAACTGTGTATCAGGGCTTAGAGAAAAGGAGCATACTACCGAGGAGGTGAGGAAAGGGTTCACAGAGAGGTACCTGAGCTGCATTTTGAATGACGAACAGGTGAGTTTTGTGGGATATGAGTAGAAGGACATTCTAGACAAAGAGAACAGTATGTGCAGAGGTGCAGAAGTTTAGGTAGACGCCAACAAGGGGAATGGGGTAGACAGCAACAGAGAAGAGCCTGGAGAAATGAGCCGGCAGGGTCAAGAGGGACCTTGTGTATGGTGCTAAGGAGCTGGGGTTTTATGCTGAAGGAGTTGGTGAGATTTGCACTCAGACTGCTGTGAGTAAGGGATGAAGGTATGCAGGCTGGGAGTGAGCAAGGTCGGTAAAGAGGCACTAGTGGCCGGGCGCGGTGGCTCATGCCTTTAATCACAGCACTTTGGGTGGCTGAGGCAGGTGGATCACGAGGTCAGGAGATTGAGACTAGCCTAGCCAACATAGTGAAACCCTGTCTCTACTAGAAATACAAAAATTAGTCTGGCATGGTGGCTGGTGCCTGTAATCCCAGCTACTCGGGAGACTGAGGCAGGAGAATCACTTGAACCTGGGAGGCGGAGGTTGCAGTGAGCTGAGACCGTGCCATTGCACTCCAGCCTGGGTGACAAAGCCAGATTCCATCTCCAAAAAAAAAAAAAAAAAAAAGAGGCACTAGTTCAAACGAGAGATAGATAGAAAGGGCCTAAGTTAGGGCCAGATCACCTGTGTAGGGCCCTGGTGTCAATGCTTTTCAATCACTACCTTTTTTTTTCTTTTGAGACAAAGTTTCACTCTTGTTGTTCAAGCTGGAGTGCAATGGTGTGATCTTGGCTCACTATATAACCTCTGCCTCCTGGGTTCAAGCAATTATCCTGCCTCAGCCTCCCGAGTAGCTGGGATTACAGGCGTGTGCAACCACGCCTAGCTAATTTTTTGTATTTTTAGTAGAAATGGGGTTCCACCATGTTAGCCAGGCTGGGCTTGAATTCCTGACCTCAGGTGATCCGTCCGCCTTGGCCTCCCAAAGTGCTGGGATTACAGGCATGAGCCATTGCACCCAGCCCACTGTCTTTAAATTCTTAATACTTTTTGAATAAGGGACCCTGGTTTTTCATTTTGCACTGGGCCCCACAAATTATGGAGCCAGTCCTGGTTATGGCAGTGGTTGTGGGAATGGAAGAATGATAAGGATCCATAGGTTCTTAGGAGGTCAAATAGGACTTATTTAGTGATTCATTGGATAAAGAGTTAGGAAGAAGGAGGAACTAGGATGACTGTTTTCCAGAGGGATGGTGGTGCTCTTAACAAGATAGGGAATGTAGGAGGAGGAGGCTGGTTAAAATTGAATAATGAATTCAGCTTTAAACCAGCAGACTTGAGGCACTTGTGGGGTGCGCTAGTATCCCAGACTGTCTAACCCCAATTTCTTCCAGTCCTTATCTCCCTCCCTTGAGACCCAGCCCCTGCTTTTCTCTACCCACTCTTCTATAGGACTTGTCCCTCATTCTTCTGGATCCTCCCACGCCGTTTAAAGCTAGATTTACCTGAAAACGAACAAGCAAACAAACACCAAAGCACTCCTTGTTGGGTTCCAATTCTGAACCCACAGTCAACACCCACGTTTCAACTTCACAGTTGACAAACCCAGGAGGCCCCCATTCCCCTCTCCTTCCTGTTTATCAGTCACCATCCCAACTTCCCTCCTCCTTTCTCTGCAAGACTGGGAAGTGGGTAGAGAGGGGGAAGTGAGCAAAGATGAAAGTCGGGAGGACCTCACGTAGATTCTGCGTTTTGGTTTGATCTCTTTTGTTTGAATTTCCTGCCATTCAGTAGGGCTAGAGAGACGGGGTCAGGAGTATTGGCTGCTCTTGGTAGTGTATGGTTGAACCAGATTTTGGGGATAACGGAGAGACCATTTCCCCCACACACCATTCGAGAGACAGCTGAGCAGTATTCCCCTGTCCCACAGACCATTTAGGGGGCCCGCTGAGAACGTATTCTACTATATCTGTAAATGGCACAGTCCCAGTTCTTCAGTCTTGGATACATGAGATCTCAATGAACCTGTAAAAGACTCAAGTCTCCTCATTTTGAAGCCTGCGACACTGAGGTCCAGAGAGGGAAAGGACTAATTCAAGGTCACTATTTATGTGGAACAAGAGCCTAGAGCTCAGATCCCCAGTCTCTGCCCCCATTTCTTCCTGTGCCTTGAGTCTCGCTGGCGTGGGTTTCCCACCAGACGCACAAAAGCCTGGATTCTTTCCTTTGTCTGAGACTGAGTCTTAGACCCATCTGCGTGGAATCTCGAGACACATCACAGGAGCGGCTTAGCCTCGGGGAGACTCCTTTTCCGGGTCGTTAGCGCCGCCTTGTGGAGTTGCGGCAAATTCTCAACAGCTGCCGTTGCAGTCCCAGACCTGGACTCGAAATGATCCCCCAGGCCAAGTTTACCCGAGCTGGACGAGAATGGGGGTGGGTGGGCTGGGGAGTCTGTGCTCACTTTGCACAAGCCTCATATCTCGCCTTCCCCTACCCCCGATTTCCCTTTCCCTCCTCCTTCGCTCCCTTTCCTCTCTCTGTGCCGGT
Source organism: Aotus nancymaae (assembly GCF_030222135.1). Taxonomy (NCBI): domain Eukaryota; kingdom Metazoa; phylum Chordata; class Mammalia; order Primates; family Aotidae; genus Aotus; species Aotus nancymaae. Next base: position 38,152,001 of record NW_026988428.1, read on the forward strand.
CCCATACAGATACATTTCCCGATAGAATTGCTCCCAAAACAGCGGGCAAAGACAGAGTCTGCGGAGGGCAGAACGAATTCAGACTTTATTGTCAGGGAGAGAAAAAAGGGGAGGACCGTGGGTGGGGGGCCGGGGTTGCTACATTGTCAAGCAGAAAGAGTTGATGGGAAGGGGAAGACCAGTGTTGGCCGGACCCTTCCCGGGTCGGCGGCTGAAGGGCTGACGATACGGAAACCACGGAGGCGGGGGGGGAGTGTCACGCCCCCGCCCGATTTGTGCAGTGGAGGTGACTGGTGGGAGGGGACAGCCATGAGGTCTAGGAACTGGGATGGGGAGGCTACAGACTCGGCGAATCCTGCGGAAAGGGGAGGGGCGGGGGCGAGGCTTCTATTGCTTTTTGCTCACAGTTTTGCGGAAGGCGAGGCGGGGGTGGGCTTGGACTGGACACCCCTTGCCCCCCTCGGTACCCCTTGGGCGATGGGTGCTGGTGAAAAGAATGGAACCCGGACTAGGGAGGAAGAAGGCGAGGGAAAGGTCTATGGTGGCATCTCCTTGGTCCCACCCAAGTGCCAGAGATGCCCCCAAGTGCTGTCCCCTGCGATGGGCCCGGCTAGACCTGGGGCTGGGGCATGGCGCGGGGCGGGCACAGTGAGGTTGCAGGCGGTAAAACCAAAGTGCTTATGAGGGACCCAGGATCCCGCCTGCTCCCCTCCCCCTACGGAGGACGGGGGTGTTCACGGAAGCGCTTCAGTTTGGGGTAGGGGGCCGGAGTCCCAGAGTCCGCTTATTGCCAAGAAAATCCATTTCTGCCCCCCCGGACCCCCACCATGGCTTGTGAACCCCGTTTTGTGCTAGGTTTGGGGGGAAGGGCTGGATGGACATGGCTTTTGGGAGGGGGGGGTGTCTCCAAGGGGGCTAGGGGGTGAGACGGCCCCCCCTTTTCTAGGGGAGAGGGAAAGGCAGGGGGCGGGGTTCCCTGAGATCTGGGGTGTTCCCCCCCTTCTGAAGCCCCCCTCCCCCGCTACCCCTCCCCTTTCCTGGAACCCCGTACCTCGGGGTGGGGGGAAGGAGAGATCATTTAGGGAGTGCCGGGAGGAGGGGTGGACTGGGAGCCCGGAGGCCTGGGTCCCGGCTGGAGGTGGGGAGTTGAATAGGAGGGGTTCGGGGTTGAGGTCAGTAGGGGGAGAAGAGGATGGGTCCGTGCGCAGTTCGGATGGGTCCGGGGGCCGGGTGAAGCAGAGGGTGCGTGATCGGCGGTCCCTGGAGAAGAGGTGCGGCTGGAGCCGGGCGCAGGGACAGCGGCGAGCCTGCTGCCGCTGCCATCACTGCAGCCACCGCCAGGGGGCTGGGGAGCAGGCCGCCCGCCAGGGACTTGGGCAGCTCCTTGGAGAAAGTCAGCGTGCCCTGAAGCGGGGCGAAAGACGGAGGAAGAAAGAGAAGTCACCCCGCGGTCTTGCAAACCCCACTTCTCCAGGGCTAAAGTCGCGTGCCTCTCTCCTCCCCGCCCGCACTCTCCCACTGCCAGATTCCCCAGCATCCAGGCCTCACCGCCAGCTCCCCGGCGCCCCTAGACTTCTTGTGACGACTCAGTAGTGGGTTGGGCTTCCCGGCCACGCCGTCTCGGTGCCGCCGGCTGGAGATGTGCTGGGGGGGCCAGTGGGTAGGGGGCTGTGAGGTCCCCGAAAGGAGCAACAGCGAGGGGGTATAATCAAGCTCCAAGCACCGGGCCCCTCCCCATCTGGCCCCCTGGGGAAAACCCTGAAGAACGGCCTTAAGTTCCTTGCTCTCCTTCCCCACTGTTGGAGCGTCCCAGAACTCCTGGGAAGGGCCTCAGACCCACCTGTTTCAGTTGGACCTCCGAGTTGACTTTGACATTGCAGATCTCACAGTGGAAAGTTCGGTCCTGGGCAGGAGCCTCTGGTTCCCCGGGGGTGGGAGGCCCCAGGCGAGGGTAAGCTTTGATGGGCCCCAGCCCACTTCGGGCCTCCAGAATTGTCTTGTGCTTAGTACCTGGAGCCCACAGAGGGCAGGAGGTGAGGGGTGGAAGAAAAATTCTCCAGGCCTACTAGGCCTGAAATATGCACATTCCCAGTTACAAAATGAAGGGGAAGGGGGTGGGCACAGTCTGGGTTTTTTCCAAGCTCCTTGAGACCCTCCCACTAGGTGGATCAGGAGAGCATCACAGATAAAGGAGTAAGGTGGAAGGGGGAGCTGAGGAAGTACAGGGCTGAGGCACAGGGGAGATGCCTGGAGAAGGACACAGGCAGATAAGCCGAAAGGTCTTAGATGGTCTAGGGATGTTGGGAGCCAGGGGCATTAGGATGTAGAGGCAGGGGTGGCCTGAGGACAGGAGAGTCTGGTGAGGACAGGAGAGTCTGGTGGGGGCAGGGGAGTCCATACCTTTGTTATGTGCCTCAAGCTGGGACAGGGAGTTCACAGCCACCTTGCACAGAGCACAGTAGAGCAGCCGCTTGGCTTTCTCCTCCTCTTCCTTGCTACCCCCAGGCAAGGCAGCTGGGGCTGGAGTCCCCCCTTCACCCTTGGTTACACCCTGACCAGTCTCCGGAATGCTGGGAGGGGATGGGGAGCCAGGCTGTTTCTCTGGGGATCCTGGGGCTGGCCCCAGTCCATTCTCCATGGAAACTGTTGTTGGGGAAGAAACATGGGGATCACCCTAGACGGCTCTTGGAGAAGACTCTTCATGTGGAAGAGACTCCCCCATTTCCTGGAAGGCAAGGGACCAGGAGTCCCCACCCTGTTACAACATGCATGCGCTCATGCCCTGGTCCAGAGCCAGATGTGGTCCAGCTGCCGCAGGCTGGGTGTGAAACTTCAATGCTTGGCTCATTCTCCATTAGCTGGGAATGGCCAAAGGGTCCAGCCACACCAGCCTATCTTCAGGGTGAAGCCGACAGCCAGCCCAGTCAGGGGGAGAGGCATGGAACAAGGATATACCCCTCAGTGGCCTGCCAGTCAGTTTGGGCTTCCTGCCAGCACAGCCCCTTCCCAGAGTCCTGCCCAGCCCCAAGGAAGTACATGAAAGAGCCTTAGGAAGGGGCAGAGGCAGGGTGAAGAAAGGTCTGGAGAGATAAACACAGGCATGGCAAAAGGGAAATAAAAACAGCAGAACCGGAGAGGGAAGAAACAGGGATGCAGGCTGCTCTATAATTCATGGCTCGATTAAAGATGCACAGGCCCTAGGCCTCAGTGCTGGGTTCTGGCCTCTGTACAGGGGAAACTCTAGCGCTCCCATTCTTGCTCCAGCAGCCGATCCAGTTTCCGGGTCATGGCGAGGCTGGCAGTGGGGGTGGGGAGCTTGTGGGAGGGGAACTCCTCACCCCTGCAGGTACCCATTTGCTTGTGCACGCTATGTCCTTCCCCTTATTTCGCTTACTCATTTCTGACATTCTTCACCTCCATCCCAATCCAGACAGCACATCTGCATCTCAGTCTGGACAGGACTTCATGGTTTATAAAGCAGGGCAGGTATAGTTATTCTGCCTATATCCCCAGAGATACCGTAGGAACTAAATTAGGTAATATGTGAAAAGCACTTAGAATCGTGCTATTCAAGCCCAGTGCAGTGGCTCACACTTGTAATCCCAGCACTTTGGGAGGCTAAGTCAGGCAGATCATGAGGTCAGGAGTTCGGGACCAGCCTGGCCAATATGGTGAAACCCTGTCTCTACTAAAAATACAAAAATTAGCCGGGTGTAGTGGCGTGCGACTGTAGTCCCAGCTACTCAGGAGGGTGAGGCAGAAGAATCGCTTGAACCCAGGAGGCAGAGGTTGCAGTAAGCCAAGATTGCACCATGGCACTGGAGCCTAGGCGACAGAGCGAGACTCTGTCTCAAAAAAACAAAAAAACAGTGCTATTCAAGAAATGTTAGCTATCACCATCATTAATATCATCATCATCATCTCCATTTTACAGAGATGTTAACAAACTAACCCCAGATGATCGGGCTAAGTAGCAGCCAGAGTACAACAGAACTCAGCTTCCTGTGGTCGGGCGCAGTGGCTCACACCTGTGGTCCTAGCACTTTTGGAGGCTGAAGTGGGTGGATCACTTGAGGTCAGGAGTTTGAGACCAGCCTGGGAAACATGGTGAAACCCTTTCTATACTAAAAATACAAAAATTACCCAGGCATGGTGGCAAGTGCCTGTAATCCCAGCTACTCGGGAGACTGAGGCAGGAGAATCACTTGAACCCAGGAGGCGGAGGTTGCAGTGAGCTGAGATCGCGCCACTGCACTCCAGCCTGGGCAACAGAGTGAGACTCCATCTCAAAAAACAAAAAACAGAACTCAGTTCCCCCACCTGCCCACTCACTCTGTCTGTGCATCCCTGAGGGGGTGTGTGTGTGTGTGTAGAGAATGGGGGCCTAGTTTCCAAGCTGGTAGTACAGATGTTTATTTCTCATTCTTCTTAGGGTGGGGCAGGAAGGACAGACAAGGATAAGGATGGAGATGTTAGGTCTCTCTGGAATTGGCCATGATTGACGTCTGATGTGGTAATCCCAGGATGCGGGTGGCTCCTATCTTCCTGTCTCAATATTCCTGCTTTCCAGTTTCTTGGCTGGAAGTATGGCTGAGGATGGTCACCAGCCATCAGGAAAAAGGAATCTTGTAAACTTGGAAAAGACCTCAAAGATTTAGTCTCACTCCCCTGTTTCCCAGAAAAAAATACTGACTAGGGAGGTCAAAAGGTCTACTATCCAACATCATCCAGGGAATTTCCTGGTTTCTTGCACTCGCTGTCTTCCCTGAGGGGAGTCCCAGTAGGGCAGGAACTCAGTTATTCTGATTTCCTCCCCTGCCCCTCTCCCCAAGATGAAAAGGCCTCTCTCTGGATTTGACGGTTCTCTTTTTCTTGGGGATGTTTGCCAGGTGGCCTCACCCTAGCCCCCTCTGAGTCACAGTGCTGTGGGGAGGACAGACAGTGGGGACTCTGTTGAGAGGAGCTGTGGTGGGGGTGAGGATGACAGGATGGAAATTTGACATCACTGTGCTTGGCTCCAGGACTCACCTTGGGTAGGGGTGGAGGTATAGGGACAGAAGAAGAGAGAGATGGAAGCAGAGGAGAGTTCTGGGAAACGGAGAGAGAACAGAGAAGACAGAGATGAGCTGAAGAACATGGGGGGTTCAGACACACCTGGACGGGGTGCTACACCATCTCCATTTGTCGGGGTGCTGCCTGGGGGAGCTGGGTCTCCAGGTTCCCGGACGCCAGGCTCCCTGCCTCTGGTCTTGGCAGCCTCAATGCCTTTGACTCGTCGGGCATGGCGATTACCCTTGTAGTGCGCCTCAGCCTGGCTCTTTAGGGATGGAGGAAGAAAATGGAATCTGAGATCACCTTTCGTCTGACCGATCTCCCCACAGAGCTCCCTCAAGTCCCGGGGTGATCTCAGCAGGCTGCAGTGAATTTTTCCTTACACCAATGAGATGTAAAACCCCATGCTAATAAGTCCTGGTTATTCCTGGGGCTCAGACTAGCTTCTCAAGCTTGAGTCTCTGGGAACCTAGGTCCCCACCTAGCCCCGACTCCACCTTGCCACCACGCCCAGGGCCTGGCTGCTGACTCAGACCCCCACCTAGTCCTGGTGTGGCGAGAGGGGGGCCACAAACCTTCGGAAGAGTTCTCAGTTGGGAGAGGCCTAGCAATCCAGTCCGCCAGCATCCTGTTAGACCCCAAGGCTTATGTGCCCGAGTCCTCTGCCCCTAGGATCCAGCCTTGGCTGCTTTCACCTGAGGCTGGACATCCCAGGATCTCTGATGTCTGGCCTCTGTCCTGACTACTCCCCCTGGGTCTCATTTTCCCTGAAGTCTCTGTGGACACCCTGGAGGACCCTGGCCCCAAGCCCAGCTCTGGGGACAGAGACGGCAGTGGAGACAGCTGTCAAAACAGAGCCACTTGATGGGGGAGGGTAGGGTAGGGCAAAAAGAGGGAAGGGCAATCCGCTATTGGCTCCCTGCCCTTCCAGTCTTCCACCATCCACCAGTGAGCGGAGCCAGGGTTGATAGGCAGTTTGCCTGGGGTCCAAACAGATCGGGAGGCCTAATGCTGGGTTAGTCCTGGCTTCTCCTCTCCACCCTGCTCCACTCCCATGTATACCCCCGCTAAGAATGTACAATCCTGGAGGCACAGGGTCACCCAGACAAGGGCAGAAATAAAAGGTGTGGACAGGCAGGAAAATAAGATTGACAGCTCAGAGGTAAGGTAGTGGCATGCAGAGCCCAGTAGCATGGAGAGTGTGTGTGCGTGTGTGTCTCTGTGTACTGGGTAGAGAAACAGAACATGCTTTTATTTTCCCCTACTCAGCAGAATGAGGCTCTGCTGTTTTTCTCCAAAAGCTCTTAGAGCCTGCACCCCACACAGTCCCCTCTAGACCCACACACAGTCCACAGAGTCCCAGTGGAGCCTCAGAGGGAGGAAATCTGGGAGGCTGGACATCTGGGTTCTGGGTTTGGGGTAGCTTCTCCCCAGGGGAAGGTCTCATGGGATAAGAGTAGGGGCCAGGCCTTGTGTGTGATTTGGAAGGAGGAGAGTGGAAATGGGGCGGAGAGAGAAGGAAGGCAGAAGGTTAGAGGGAAGTGGGTGGGCCAGGGGAGGAGTTTAGCAGAGGCCAAAGAGGACAGAGGCTCTGTGGGGGAGCCAATGACCTAATTAAGCCCCGTGCCCAAGGACCAGTGGGCCACAGGCCACACTCCTGCTCAGATACTGATGGCCACCTATGTTCCAAGAAGCTCTGAACCAGGGATGCCCAAGTCTCAAGGGAGGGAGGGGTCAATTTTAGAGGATTGATCTACTTCATGTCAAAATACACAGCAACTTCTTGTCCCTCTCTAGTGCCTTCCACAAGCCCCTGTCCCTCCTGCGGTATCCCCATTCCCTGCTCTTTGTCTAATATCCCCTTAATCCCTGCCCTTCACCCAGAGTAAGCCCTCTTACCCAGCCTCTGCCCTCCCTCAGTGTCCCCTGCGGCCCCTGCCCCACCCACTGGGTAGATGAGCAGCTTGGCTTCTTACCTGAGAATTGAAGCGGATTTGACAGACATTACAGGAAATGACGGGCCGCTTGGTCTTGAGCAAGGGTCCCCCAAAAGTGTGGGAGAGCACAGCCTTCTGTACAGGGTCCATCTGTGGAGGTAGGCTGGGGTGAGCCGGGAACCCCAGCACAAGCTCATGTCCATCATTCCCCCAGTGGCAGTGTCTGTGTTGAACCAAGGTCCTCAGACCCCTTCTATCCCTTAATATGCCTGAGGGCTCTGAGCTTCAGTCTCTGATTCTTTCTCAGCCCAATCTTCATAGCACCGAAAGGGACCTGATCAATAACTGGCCCAATGTCCCATTTTACAGAAGGCAGAAGTGGTTTGCCCAAGGTCACACCATGAGTTAACAGCACATCTGGTATCTGAACCTGGACTTGGTCCATCGTACCGTGAACATCCAACTCTGGCGCCTTGACTTATCTCCTGCAGTGAAGCCAGTCCACCAGAAGCCTCTGACATGACGTCCCAAAGCACCCTAGATCCTAGGGCCTTCAGCAGAAGCTTCTGAACCCTTTGGGCGTCCACTCTGGGGTAGGACTATCTGCCAAGCCCAGCCTCTGGCCCCAGGAGACAGATGTTCCCAGCCTCCCATCTCTGGGCCCCAGGTCATCCTAACACACTCACTCTCTGGACCTCTTAAAGACAGCAACTTCTACAGGGAGTAAAAGAACTCAGGAGAGAGTAGGGGCTCTACCGAATCATGGGGACTAAGTCGGGGGACCTAAGCAGCTGGGCTGGCCTGAGGTAGCCCAGGGATCTTCTGAACCTTCTCTCCCTGATCAACAGGGTTTCTAGGGCAGAGCTGTGGGGCTGGGCGGGATTAGGAGCCATCTCTGTCCCCACCCTGGGTCAGCAGATGTCTTTGCATTCTCCTGCCAAGAGTTCACATGAGGAAGGGAGAGGATGGGAGTTTCTCTGAGGCTTTCTGCTATCAGGGGATGAAACCAGGGACCCAGAGGCATGACAACTGCCTCCCTGAACAGCTCTCCTCCCTTTTGGCCTCTAGGCAGCCAGGGAGAGGCAAGACTGGAATGCAGCTGAGACTGAAGATGCGGGAATGGCTGGGCTGTCTCCTAAGAATGGGACTGAATTAGGACTGAAACTTTATCTTCCGGGTGGAGGAATCAAGTGAAAAATAGTTGCTGGGGACTTGGGGTCCTTAGCTCCTCAGCCGAGCCCGTCTCTGTGACAGGTCTTTAGGGTTCCCAATGAGACACTGGTGAGAGAACAAGAAGTGGGGAAAGTGGTAAGAGTCTGGAAAGCCCTGCCCTCTGCACTCTCCGTTGCCTCTCCCTAGTAGTCTCACTGGCTGGGTGGGGTTAATGTCAGGAAATGGGCTTTAGTGTCCCTGTGAACTGGATGGTGGCCTCATCCGCTCTGCTCCATTTGGGTAGTGCTGAAGGCAGGGGCCGTGACTGGGTTCGGATAATTGGTCTGATGTTGTCAGACACTTGTCAATCTCTTGACCTACTCTTGGTTGGAAAGAAACCCCTCTAAGGGGCTCACTTTTTACCTCCCATCAGCTTCCCAGAAGACCCAGTCAAATCCAAGGAAAAGCCAAACAGGAGAGCGGGTGTGTCTGTGTGTGTTAGGCAGGCTGTGATCAATCTGTGCATGGGTGGAGTGTGAATAAGTGTCATGTACTGTGTGTACATCATTTATATATCAACATTTCTGTGTCGGGGGCTTTGCTGACACCACGAATGGTCAGGTGGTGTAATCTTCAGCTGTGTGTTTATCTGTGTGAATAAATGATGTGTTTGGCAGAAAGAAAGACGGACCAGGTTGGAGACAGGCTTTAATCAGAAAGGGGAGACAGACTGCTGCTCTCAGCTCCCAGTCTCCAGGCCTCAGCCCTTCCTATTTAGAGACCCCCCAACTCTGCTCCAGGGTACTCCTCAGCCCTGGGCTTCCTTACATGCTGGGTGGGGAATGGGAATTCAAACAGAAACCCAATCTGGGCCAGGAAACCCAAGTCGGATGAAAACAGTAGGGAGAGAGGAGTGGGATGGAAAGGGGAGAGCAGAGTCTCCTGGTTCTGTCTGTGCTCCGCCCCATCATCCCAGCCTGCTCTCCAGAGGGGCTGAGGACCCAGTACTCCGAGGATGACTTGTGGACTGGCCATCCCAACATCGATACCCTGAGAATGGTTCCTGCCCTACCTGGGTCCTTCCTCCAGGGTGAGAACCTTAGCTCTTGTACAACCCCCTCCCCTGGTTTAAGTCCGTAAATAATACCAACTAGGAGTTGGGGTGGGGAGTGGGGAAGAGGGCAGCAGTGGAGTCAGTGGGTGCTTCCCACCCTCCTTGAGGAGACAAGGCTGAAGGTGAGGACTCCTGGGCCCAATCCCTACGCAGGTGGAATGTGAGCCACTGAAGTGCTGCTCCAGGCCAAGGTCAGGAGGCCCCGGTGACCTAGATGAGGGCTCCCTGGGGAGGGGTGAAGCCCAGCACCTCCCAGAGCCCATCTCACTCCAGAGCCTCTTCTCTGGGATGCTGGCTTGGACACTGCCTGGAAAGGTCCACAAAACATCCCCTCCCACCTGCCCTCCAACAGTAGACATGAAGGGGAACCGCTCCCTGAAGCTGGGGCAAAATGAATCAGGAAGGGCAAGGGAGAGGGAGGGGAAACCAGATCAGAAGCACGAGGAGTGCTATGATTATATTTCCTTCCATTGCCCTTTATCTGATGAAACCCTCTGCCCCTTGTCTGACCACCCCACTTCCCCACCCACCAAAATTCAGATGAAAAGGGAAAGGTGGTGGAATCTCAGGGATGGTGAGACCTGAGGAAAGACTGAGATAGAAAAGAGAGGGAGCTAGCGGGTGTCTAGAGAGCAGGTGGAAGCTGGTGGGGGAGGGACGCTGGGAAGGGGCCCGGGCTGGAAAGGAGGGATCTGATTAGTGTGGTTGGTATTGGAGGGCAGGTGTAGGACCTGACAGGAAGTCTGAAGATTTGGGGGACTCCAAAAATGTGGGAAGCAGAGGTGAGGGTATCCAGTATGGTGGCAGTAGTTTGGGGGCACCAGCTGGGATCCCGAGATTGGTTAGGGCCGCGCCGGTGTGGGGGATGGGCCGGACAACCCGAGGACCAGGCGGAGGGAGAGGTAGCCAGCCCCGCAGGGGCGGGCGGCGACGGGGTGGGGGGGCGCTGCGGCAGCCGCGGGAGTCAGGGAGAGAGGAGGGGCTGGGTGGCTTACCCTGCGAGACCCTGGGGGCCGCGGCTCCATGGCCCGGGGTGGCGGACCCGGGCTGGGGGGCCGAGCCTGGCCGGGCCGGGCAGGCCAGGGACGCGGCGCTCGTTGCCCGGGCGGCTCAGGGCTGTGCGGCCCGGCCGGCGGGGAGAAGGGGAGGCGGCGCTGGCCCGGGCCGGAGCCCGCCCCGGAGGCGGGGCCGAGGACGGGGGCGGGGACAGGGACTGGGAGCTGGAGAGGAATGAAAGGGGACTAGGGCGGAAAGAGGGGGATGTCCATTATCCAGACACTCCAGGGAAAGACCTTGTTCTGGAGAGAAGGGGCCACTTGGCCCCGCAGCAGGGCAATTGACCAGATGACCTCGGTTGCCTCCACTGGGGCTCCTTCTTGAGTCCAGGGTCCCCATCAATTCAAACATTTCTCCTTTCTCTCACGCATTCTGTCCCGACCTTCCCTAGCTCCCCTGCTGATAGCCTGTCTTGATCCCCCAGACGACCCTTCCCCAGCTTCCTCTGCAAACGGCAGCCCCTGTGCTCCTACTTTTTCACAAGCACTTTCCTCCCTAGGGAGGGGAAACCGAGCCCAGGTAACCAGGTGTCAGGCACTGCTGTCTCTGAGACTCCTCCAAATTGTGGAACTGAGGGCACCGGGGGCAAAAGCGACCTCAGACTGGGGATGTTCCCAACTTCTTCCCACCTCCTACCCGCGCCCGCCACCTGCCGGAGAACCAGTCTCCCTGAGAGCCTACGCTTCGTGCACCTGCTGCCCTCTGGCGGTTCAGTGGGGGCAGCACTGGGGGACGAGCGGCTATAGTGACAGCGGCCCACTCCCCGCGCCAGACACCTGGTTCTGTCTAGACAGGTCCTGGGATTCCTAGTCTTTCATCTCTAGGTTTCATCTTCTCCCATTCCACATAGGGCAGAGAGATTAGTGAATCTAGACAGAGGGTGGCTTTGAGAAACAGTAAGGGACGTCCAAGGGCAGAGGGAAGCAGTGGAGGGAGTGGGAGGAGAATGAGGGGAGACAGTAATTCCAGAAGAGGTCTTAGGAGTAGAAACTGCCCAAGTTGGAGAGAGCACTGGAGGTGCCAGTGCACTGGGAAGGAGAGACTCTGTCTTGAATAATAATATCACCACCACCATCTCATGTTGATTGAGCCCTTGGAATGTGCCAGCTTCTTGTACTGAGCTCTTTGCATGGATTATCTAATTTAATCTTCACAACCACTATTTGAAGTAAGTACTATTATTATCTTCATTTTATAGATGAGGGAACTGAGGTTTAGAGAGGTTAAATAATTTGCCCAAGGTCATAAGCTAGTAAGTGGCTGAACTGGGATTTGAATTTAAACCTGGGCAGCCTGACTCCAAAGCCACGTACTTAACTGCTGCACAATTCCTCCAAAGGCCTGTCTGCAGCTTTTCTGCAGTCCTCTTTCCCCTGCAGAATTTGACAGTATTGATGCAGCCCGCCACACTCTCTCCCCTGGCTTTTCCAACTCTACAGGAACGTATTTCCCTCCCCACCCCCTCCAGTGGCTCTTCCATTCCCTTTGCTGAAGCCTCCTCCTGTTCCCACTGCCTAATTGCATGTTCCTGACAGCTGAAGCCTTGACCATCCTATATTTCTCTCTCTATTCCTCTCAAATAAAAATAATAGCAATAGCATAATAATCATAGCAGCTAACACTGAGCACTTACTTTGTGCTGGGCATTATGATTATGTAATATGATTCTCACAACCTTGTGAGTTGGTGTTGATATATCCCATTCTTAGCCTGGACAACAAGGCGAAACTCCGTCTCTACTAAAAATACAAAAACTGGCCAGGCGTGGTGGCTCCCGCCTGTAATCCCAGCACTTTGGGAGGCCAAGGTGAACGGATCACAAGGTCAAGAGATCAAGACCATCCTGGCCAATATGGTGAAACCCCGTTTCTACTAAAAATATAAAACTTAGCTGAGCATAATGGCGTGCTCCTGTAGTCTCAGCTACTTGGGAGGCTGAGGCAGGAGAATTGCTTGAACCCAGGAGGCGGAGGTTGCAGTGAGCCAAGATTGTGCCACTGCACCCCAGCCTGCTGACAGAATGAGACTCCATCACAAACAAACAAACAAACCAAACAAAACCCCACAAAAAGTAGCCTGGTGTGGTGGCGCATGCCTGTAATCCCAGCTGTTTGGAAGGCTGGCGCAGGAGAATTGCTTGAACCCAGGAGGCGGAGGTTGCAGTGAGTGGAGATTGTGCCATTGCATTTCAGCCTGTGTGACAGAGCAAGACTCTGCCTCAAAAAAATAAAAGAAAAAAACGATCCCATTCTACAGTTGGTAAAAGTGAGGTTCAGAATGATTAAGTAACTTGCCTAAGGTCACACAGCCAGTACTTTGGAACATTAATTTAAATCCTGCCAGTCAGATGCAGGATGCAGTCCAACACCCTGCTGAACTCTTCAAGCTTATCCATGCTCATCACTTTAAATACCTCTGCTAGAGGCAGTGGAGCCATGAACTCTGCAGGAGTCGAAACCCTGGTTTATCCAATCAACTAAGTAGCTTTGTGACCTTGGACAAGTCACTTAACCGCTCTGGGTCTGTGTTTCCTCATCTATACAAAGGGACAATGATGGGGTTGCTGAGATCTCAGGTCAAGTGAAAGTCAGGTATTTAGATGGGGGAAAGTATTCTCCCCATCTTATGACCTAGTCACATCCAATCTTGCACTTTCTCAAATGATTTGAACCCATTGCATCTGACTCCAAATAGAGTTATCTTTATACCAGAGCTGCTCCTCACCAAACTCCTCCCAAAGAACCCAAACACACATTTGCATTGCACTTTGAAGTTTTCAGAGTGCTTTTTCATATCTCAGCCATTGAAGAAACCTTGTTAATACTATTTACTTCAGTAAATAGCTATTCTTGTTCATGCTATTTACTCCAGTCTGGGATGTTCCCTAAGGCTACTTGAAAAATTTTGTCAATAATTCTTCAAAGCCCAAATCATATGTCACCTGCTCCAGGTTAAATCCCTTTTTCCTCTGCTCTCTGTTTTTCTGCCTAACTCTGGTTGGTCCCTTAGGCACCACCACACCCAGGAAGTCTTTCTTGACACTTGGGCATCCGTGCAAGTGAAATGCCTCTGACGCAGCTCTTCTCACACTGTACAGGGTAACTGTTAAGTTGTTATCCTTCCTACTAAACTATGAGCTCCCCAAGTGTGGTAACTGAGTCCTGTGTCTCTGACACCAGGCACAGTACCCAACACATAGGTGGTCAAACAATTTTTTTCTTTTGTTAAATTGAATTTTTGTTAGAGTCTCTGTCACAATATTTATAATCTTCTCCCTGTTTTTCTATGTACTTGTCTATCTTTCTCCCCTGAATATAAGGTCCTTTAATATAGGGCTGTCTCTTATTTACTTTCATGTCTCGATTGTGTCTAGAACAATGCCTTGCTTATAGTTAGTAATCAATTTTCTCATCTGTAAAATGAGGACAATAACAGCTACCCTACAGGGTTTCTTTAATGGTTAAGATATGAAAAAACACTCTGAAAACCTCAAAGTGCAATGCAAACCTGTGTTTGGGTTCTTTGGGAGGATTTTGAGGGTAGCAGCTCTGGTATAAAGATAACTCTATTTGGAGTCCGATGCAGTGGGTTCAAATCACATCTTAGGCACATACTGTGTCAACTTATACAGATCACTAAACCCTTCTGAGCCTTACTTAGTCTTCGCTTTCTTGTTTGTTAAATGGAATAATAATGTCTGCCTTGTTGGGCTGTTGTGAAGATGAAATGAGATTGTATATAGAAACATCTGCTACAGTGCCTGGTGTGTAATCAATGCTCAATACATGTTTATGGCTAAATATGGTTTGATGTGGATTATTTAAGTTGAATAAGGCTGACTTCCCCCAAACCTTTAGCTCTAGCCCACCTTCCAGGCTTCAAATTCTAACTATCTATAGGACATTTTGGACTCAATGCACTACTGGTACACCAAATAACCATAGCCTTTTTAAAAAAAATTTATTATTATTTTTTAAAACAAGACAAATAAACCTTTAGCTTCAGCACCACATGCTAGAGGGAATTCATCACTCTCACCGGAGACCAGCTTCCTCTTCTAACCCCCTGCCTCTGTCAGTGGTGATTTCCATCCAGTCACGAAAGCCTGAATGCTGGAGTCATCCTTGACTCATGCCTTCTCTTGTCCTCCACCCCCAAACACCAGTTGGTCACCATGACCCATCAATATTTCCTTGGAATCACCTCATCCATTCTCCCTTTCTCTCCACTCATACTGCCACTGCCACCAGCCCAGTCTGGTTCTTGAGGCTTCCCTTGGGCCTGCATTGCTAGGACAGCCTTCTAACTGGCCACCTTCCTCCAGCCTCTGTTTCTGTTCATCTACTTGCCCCACTCACCTTCCTCAAACACTGCTCTTACCAAGTCACTCTCCTACTCAAAGATAGACAGTGGTGGCCGGGTGTGGTGGCTCACGCCTGTAATCCCAGCCCTTTGGGAGGCCGAGGCAGGTGTATCACCTGGGGTCAGGAGTTTGAGACCAGCCTGGCCAAGATGGCGAAACCCTATTTCTACTAAAAATACAAAAATTAGCCCGGTGTGATGGGACACACCTGTAATCCCAACTACTTGGGAGGATGAGGCAGGAGAATTGCTCGAATCCGGGAGGCAGAGGTTGCAGTGAGCTGAGATTGCACCACTGCACTTCAGCCTGGGCGAAAGAGCAAGACTCCGTCTCATAAAACAAAACAAACAAACAAAAGTGCCTTCCTATTTCATGTTATATTAAATCTAGACCACCTTGCCGGTCCTCCCAGCCCTTTCATTGTTCCTACCCACCCAGCCGTGGACTCCAGAGAGGTGGAACTTACAAACAGGCATGCTTATTTTCCTGCTTATTCCCTCTTTCTGGATTCAGCACCTACACCCCTCCTACCTCCCGACTGTTACTACCACCCATTTAAGTCTTGTTATTTCTTTAGGTGGTAGGGCGATTCACTGTAGGGCTAAATGAGATAATTCATATAAAACACTTAGCACAGTGTCTGGCCTGTAGCAAGATCTCAGCAAATATTAGCTATTATTACTGTTGTTAATAGTATACCAGGCGGCCTGCAATACTCAAAATTAACTAGAATGAAGGCAGATGGGGTCATAAGAGGAGACAAGGAATTAGAAACAGGAGAAGAGGGCAGAGGTGAGTCTGAGAGAGAAAGGCCAGGTCACAAGAGGATGGAGAAGGCAGGCAGGCTGCTACTTACGGTGCTGTAGTTGCTGAAGAGGCCAAGGGTAGGGGCCGGCTCGAGCGGGAAGGGCAGGATCTGCTTGAGGTCCAGTGGGGGTTGCATGATGGGGGGCTGCCGTAGCAGAGGCAGGGGCCCTGCCCGGCTCAGGCTGCCTGAAGGACAGAGAAAACATTCTGTGGGGTACGAAGGTTAAAGCTTGGGAACCCCACCCAAGCCTGCCAGTCCTGCTCCCTAGCCGGGGACCTCACACTCAGAAGTGTGACCCCCAGTGCACACAGTGTACACACTTCCCCTGCTGGCTCCAGAGCAATGGAGCACAGTGCCCTGTGGGCCTGGGGGAGGAGGGTGTAGACCAGTCCTTCCCTGCTGGGTGGTTTTCACTTCCCCCTTTTCCAGCCTCCCTCCCCCAAAGCTTTTAGGCACTTTACAGACCCAGAAAGAGCCCAGATCTTTTCTGCAGGCTGCCTGATGAACCAGTGGGACTCTCAGCCTCAAGCCCCCGGCCACACTCTTTTTCTGGTTTTGCATTCCCCCAGGGGATTCTAAAGCATAGTATCACTCTGGGAAGAAGAGAGTCAAGTGGGTGGTGATTCATCCCACTGACCAGAGGGGGATACTGAGACTTAGATTTGGAGGGGGCTGCTGAATCTCAGACTCCCTAGAATTATGACTTTGCTCTAATGATAATTCTTAATTAACTGTTGACATTGGTAGGGGTAGGGAGTGGGTTGGGTGGCTTTTGCTCTGGGAGATGAACAGGCCATTCTCAAAGCACCCTTCTCCCAACCTTCCTTAGTCTTCCCCCGCGCCCTGGAGTGCTCAGCACCAGGTCCAGTTCTGCAGGAGGAACACCTCGACCTGGCCTCTGGGTGGGGAATGCCTGGGTCTTACCCCAAGGGGAAATGAAAGTCCAGGCCAGCCATTCAACTACCCTGCCCTGAAACCTCCTCCTCCTCCTCTCAGAGTCATGGGAGGAACTCCACCAGACTCCAGAGGGGCAGCCCAAAGGTCCTCAGAGCCCTTCTGGGCTTCCACTGGCCCAGCTCCCTTCTGCGACCCTGCTGTGCACCAGTTGGGGAGTTCAGGCTACCCTTCACTGCTCCAGTAACCCCCTGACAGCAACAGGGGTTCCCAGGAACAAAGGCAAACCGAGGAGGCTGCAGGCTTGGCCCCGTCCTCGTCCTCTCTTGACCTTACTAGGGCAGAAGGTCCCCAGGATCCTTTCCTGTTCCCTCCTTAGAGCCCACCCCCTTTCATACCTTTAGTTTCTGGTGCCTGCTGCCCCCAGGCAGTGGCCTGGCCCTGGCCCCCCAGGGGCCTGGGCCTGACGGTGTCCCCTTCCCTTGGTTCTGCCCTCTGCCCCCTCCCTTGCCAGCCCCCTCCCCCTCAGCCCAGTCAGTAGAATCAGCCAATCAGAATCCTGGAAAAGTGGGGCAGAGGGGAGGGCAGGGGAGCAGGGATTAGGGGAATCTGAGGCGAGAGGGAGGGGGTGGGGAGGGCTCAGGCACAGCTGGGGGCAGGGAGCTGGTCCAGGAAGGTCTGGAGGGGTCTGTCTCTTCCACCCCATGCCAGGACTGGGTGGTCAGGGTGACTGAGACAGAGGGGGGTCAAGGTTACTGGGAGCTTGGGCTTCAGAATTCTCAGGGCTAAAGGAGAGGGTAAGATCCTTGGCTTTGACCCTTAAGTAGCTGGAGTCTGTATGCTTTGTGTCTATTCCCTCCTCTGTCACCTTCAAGGTTGGGATGGGGTGGAGAGAGGGGACACACACACACACACACACATAGACAGAAAGATGGACAGATGAAAGTGAATGAGAGGATGGGAACGAGGTAGCAGCAGGAATAGGCGACTGAGGAAACGGACAGTGACACTGAGAGAGAAAAGCATCGAGAACAATGGGGAGATGTGAGAGAACGACATCAGACATACGAGCAGAGAGACACTGCTGAAAAGCTGGACACAGAGCTAGAGACTAGGGTAGACAGGCCAAAAGACAGGGAACAGAGACAGCGAGAAAGATAAAAGAGAAGAGAGAGGGACAGCTTGACCATCTCCCCTTCCTGGCCTGTCCCCTCATGGCATCTCCCCTCTGTGCCCCACCCTCCCTTACTGCTTGTTACCCAAGGCCAGGGCAGCCTTAATGAGCCCCAGGCGGCATCAGGAATGGTGAGAGAAACCTGAGTGCTCCCAGAGTCCCCTGCACCCAGCATCCACCCCCAGCAGCTGGTCTTGGGCTGGCACTTGCCCTGCCCCAGAGCACCAGAGGCTGAAGCTTGGCTTGACCCTTTCCCTGGTTCTAGATTTCTCTAGGCTCCCACTCCTCAAAGTCATCTTAAGAGTTCCAGAAAAAGCCACAGAAAAAAACCTGAGGAGCTACTATGTGGCAGATAATGAATTCCAAGTATCATCACATTTAACCTCGGAAGTAGCTCAGTCTGTGAATTAGCCACGAGTCGATGAAGTAGCTGATCGTAGTTTTTCTACTTGATGTACGAGGAAATGCAGACTCTGAGACGTTAGGAAATTTGGCTGATGTCACACAGCCTGTGAGTATCAGAGCTGAGATATAGATCAAGATCTGTGGCACTCTATAGCAAATTCTTCCTCTGCTACATCACTCCCAAAGGGCTTGAATTTAACTGAAGCATCGATCTGAGCACAGGCTTCCATCTTGTTCAAGGAGAGGAAGGGGAGAGCAAGTCCCATGCACCTGCACAGGTCAGAGTCCTCATTTTTCCTTCAGAGGAGGGATAGAGGAAAACAGGTAGCAACCACTCAGTTATCTATGGCTGGCAACTCATCTCTTCCACAGGCGTGAGCCCTGGGTGAGCGGGGGAGGGGAGGGGAGTGGGAGAGAGAGGTCACATGAGGGTACAGCGAGGGAAGGGAGCAGGGCCCGCAACTGGAGACAAACTGTCTCCTTCCCAGATTCCTGGGTCCACACCATTCTGAGGTGGTGGGAGAGGCAGATGGCAGCTTATGGGTCAGGTGGGCAGAAACAGGACCCTTGGTTTCAGGTAGCCCAGGGCCTCAGGCCCCTCCCCCTCTTTTTCTGAGACTAACAATAGTTGCCGCTTTTTGAGGCTTTACTGTAGGCCAGGCACTTTACATACACAGTCTCCTAGTAGACGGTCCCACCACTCACTAGCTGGGTGAGCAGCTCGGTTCTCTGACTCTCAGTCTCATTTCTCGTCTGTCAAATGGAAACAGCAGTACTTGCCTCACCAAGTCGTTGAGAGGAGTGAACAAATCCATGTAAAATGCTGGCATGTCACAGTGAGAACTCAATACATGTTTGCTGAATAAATGAATCCTCATCTTATAGATGATGACAATTGGCTCAGAAGGGGAGGTGTTTGGCCAAGGTCACACAGTTAGTGAGGGATTTGAACCTGTCTGTCTGGTTCCAGAGACAGGGCTTTCAAGCACTACACTTTTCTGGGTAGATCTGGGAAGGGAGCGGGGAAAGGCAGGAATGTGGGAAAGGCTGGGGAGGCAGGCAGGAACTGAGTAGGGAAGGCAGGGCTTTTGACTTCTAGCGAGGTAAAATCTCCAGGCAGGTTTGGCGGAAGAGGTGGAGGGCAAATTGAAGTGTGAGAGAGTGTGTGTGTGTGTGTGTGTGTGTGTGTGTGTGTGTGTGATCCTGTCAGGCAAGGCAGGGAGGAGCTGGGGCCAGGCTGGGGCAGGCCACTCTGGAGGGAAGCTCATTAGCGTAATTACCTCCAGCAGATAGAGCCCCACCCAACTTCATGGGGAATTGCTAAATGCTTTATTAAAGAAGGCTCCCAAACACTTTAGAGGGGGTGAATTCCCAGACCCTTGGATGGAGGTCCATCTGTCCATTTCCACACCCTACTTAGCCCTAGGCACTTTGATCCTGCTCATGTTTTCCTGTTGGCACTAACCCATAACCAGGCCACATCTGGCTTCCTCTATCCCACGGAAGTCTGGTCTTTTCCTTTCCCTCTTCCCCAGAAATTTGGGCCAGGTCTGGAGTGCCAGCCCCTTGGCTATTTTAGGTGGGGCCCCATGCCTCAAGCCCTGTTGGTAAAGAATGCTTAGGGAGTGGCTGCATCTGGGTAGGAATAGGAGCCTGGAAAGGTGTTAGCTTAGTATTGGTTGGAAGACTGGGCCAGAATGAGATGAAGATCGGAGAGAGATATTGTAGTTAGGGTGGCAAGTAGTTACGGCCCAACGTGGTAAAAAGCACAGGGTCGGTACTGGGTTAAAATGAGAATTAGATTTGGGCCAGGGGAGAAACTGAGATCTCTTCTCTAATTCATCTCTTTTCCCTTCAGGCCTTTTGGCCTCGTCTCCCTCCCTAGAAGGGCCTAAAATTGAGGGCAGGGGTGAGAGGAAAGCTTTGAACCCCTGGGTCTTTTTCACCTAGTTCCATGTAGGTGTCTCCTTCTGCCTCAATTCCCCCATCTTGGCAGGAGGCAGGCTGAGGACTGGAGAGGCTTTGAAGTCAAAGATGAAAAAGACAAGGGGATGATTATGAACAACTACTCAAAACACCATCCCTAATAACCCCAGGGTGGATGTGGGTGGAGACTGGGCCGAGAGGGAGGAGTTGACTGGGAAAGAGAGCAGGGAGGCCCCTAGGAAATCTTTCCCAACTTGATTGGAAAGGGCCTCCTTCAATGCGTCCCTACCCTTACTGCACCAGGGGACTCAGTTGGAAAGGATGGTACAGA
Source organism: Aotus nancymaae (assembly GCF_030222135.1). Classification (NCBI taxonomy): domain Eukaryota; kingdom Metazoa; phylum Chordata; class Mammalia; order Primates; family Aotidae; genus Aotus; species Aotus nancymaae. Next base: position 38,172,213 of record NW_026988428.1, read on the forward strand.
AAGGCTCAGAACAGGGAAACTGAGCCCAGATCTGCCCTCTTAAACCTGAGGCCCAGACTCTAGATCTTAAGCAGGCTGACTGGGTGTCACATGCTGAGCAGGGAGGTTTTAGGGTCCCTCCAGGGCTACTGTGCACACAGATTCAGAGGACCTAAGCATTCAGAACTGAAAACCTTTGTAGGGTCCCTGAGGGTGGGGCCTGAGCCCTGGCTGGCAACTTCCTCCCTCTCTCCTTCCTTCCTCAAAGAGGCCTAAGGTGTGTGGGCTTTGCCAGACTTCCCGCCGTCTGTGGACTTGGCATAAAGACGGAATTAATCACAGTGTCCTCCAGGAGGATGTGAGGGTCCCACTGGTGGCTGTGGTCCAGTTTCAGAGAATGTGGACCCAGGAATTATTCCTGTGGCTGGGGTCTTGGTTAGGCTCCAGCAAGCAAGTCCATGTGTCCTCTTCAGGGCCTGCTGACCAGGGAAAGCACGGCTTATGCCAGCCTATTCTGGAGAAGCACAATGCTGCCTCTCAGGCTGGGCCCAGGATGCAGCCAGGGTGCAGGGATCACACAGGTTGGAGGAATGTGGATCCTGTGCTCTGGGGGACTGAATGCAATGAGTGTTGGTGGGGGTCACTCTAGCGTGGGGGTGGTATTCATAGAAAGGTGGGTAGTACCTTCCCCTGCTAGAGATACTCTTGAGAAGGAGGCAGGCAACCAGCCATTCATGCCTTCGTTCAGTCATCCATTCAATGGATAGGTGGAGTGCCAGGTGGAGAGGGGTGAGACATACAGCAGAGAGAGACTGAGGACACACAGGAGGAGGAGAGAAAAGGAGATGGAGGAAGGGCAGAAGGACAATAGGTAGTCAATAGGCGGTTAAATGAAAGAAGGAAAGAAAGGAAGACAAATAGCAGAGGGACTCAGAAGAGGGATGAGCGCAGGAGCCAGTCAAGCCCTCCGGGTACCAGCATGGAGCCAGGTGTCCTCAGTCAGGGGCAGGGAGACCACAGGTGTCTGGGCCTGGTTAGGGGGCTCCCACCATAAACAGGTCCCAGAAACCGGCCTAGCCAGGGTGGAGGGCAGAGGTCAGAGCAGGCCTGCGGACTATTGTGGAGGAAGGGTGGAGGGCAGGGGCCTGCAACCAGAGCTGATGCAGAGTCCACAGCACAGCTAGGCCCCTTCCTCCCCCACCCCTGGGGCTCCCTTCCTGATGTAGGTCATGAGGATGGGGTGGCTGTGGCTGACGGGCTGTCAGAGCCCAGCGGGAGTTCCCATCCCCCATCCTTCCCCTCTCCATTGCCCCTCCCTCTCCTGGTGCCCCCGGCCCAGGGCAGGGGTGGAGGGGAAGAAGGAAGACAGGAAGGAGGGACTCAGGCAGCTAGAGCACGGAGAGAGAGGGGCAGGTCCCGGCGTGTTGGGGCAGGATGGCTGTGGAGACAGGATCTGAGCCGCAGGAGCCCTGGATGGACAGTTTCCCACCCCCTCTTCTCCCCAGCTCTCTTATCTCCGGCCCTCAGTTCCCACCTCCCACCACACTCACCTCGAAGCTACACCCACCATCTTCTCCTTCCACCCCCCACTTCCTCCTTTCCCCCTTATCCTGGGCCCAGAAGGATGCCGGAGTGTCTAAGCTAAGGGTAGGGGAAGACGCTGGGGCGGGAGACGGGTCCGAATCTTTCCCCTAACTCCACCAGGCCAGGACCAGCCCCCTCCCCCAGGCTCTCGTAGACTGGCATATAATATTCATGAGCCTCATGAATACGCAATGTTCTAATTATGGGGCGGGGGTCTCACTCCGCTCTGCCTCCCGCTTTACCACTCCCTAGATTCCCCCGAGCAGCAGCAGCCTGGGGAAGAGGGGAAGAGGGGACCCCAGATGTGGAGCCAGATGAAGGGGGAGGGGGAACCGGTCGCTGACGGGCGGCCGCAGTCACCGCGGTGCCGGGAGATGGGGGGGCGGTGGGTGACCCACAGAGAGGAACCCAGGAGCCGGGAGCCTGGAGTCGCAGAGACCACTCACCGAGGATCATGCTGAGGACCCAGGCGCCCGGGGTTCCGCGTCGCTCTGTCCCGGGGGCCGTTCTGGCCGGGCTGGGGGTACGGGGGGAGGAGCCGGGGAGGAGCGGAGGCCGGCTGAGGCGGAGCGGGGGCGGGGCCCGCAGCAGGTGAAGACGGGAGGAGGGGACCCGGGCACTCAGGGCTCCGCGAGGGGGCGTCCTGGCCCCTCCGGCTTCCTCCCGCCCTCTTCTCGCTGCCTGCGGGCCTCCAGGGTTTACTGTGTCACTGCGGCCAGGGCTGGGGGAACAGGACGTCTAGAAGACGGTGTGAGGTGATGGACAAAGCTGGAAACTAGGATGCCTGGGTTCCCGGGAAGGGCTGAGTCTGAGGGCGGGAAGTCTGGTTCTGGGCTGATGTGGGGTGGAAGGAAGGTGGGGGGAGGGGGCGGGGGTGCCTAAGCGATGGGACTTGGGTTGGGTGGGACACCTAGGTTGGTTCCCTCCAGAGTGATGGGCTGAGCAGGGGGCAGGGCAAGTGCAGCAGAAATCGTTTGGGTCCCAGTTTGTTGTTCTGGCTTTGGAGCAGGATGCCTGAGTGCTGGGCCTCTGAGGTGAAATGGGATGTTGAAGATGGATCCCAGGTTGAGTTCTGGCTGGGGTCTGAATGCCTGGGTGCTCAGGGACGGTCTCAGCGAAGAGACTGCAATCAGTGGACCTGGGGAGGTGGAAATGGAAGCTTGTAACCGAGATCATCTCCCAGGAAACTGGGAGATGACAGAAGATCCAGAACTGAGGCACCTTATAGAGATGACCTGGATTTGGGGTAGCATGGGGGAGCATCTCTCCAGGGCCTAAATCCAGGCATTGCCCACTAAGGCGAGCTTCCATTGAGGAGGACTGATGCCGGGGGAACACGTTTGGTGAAGTGGAGGGGAAGATGGAGGGTAGGGCAAAATGTAGGAGCTGGGGAGAATGTCAGGAGGGAGAGGAAGCACAGGCCACTGGGAGGCATTCTTAAGGGACCCCTGTACAAGGCTGGAGTCTGGGAGACTGCAGATGTCTGGGGAAGATGGAGCCTGGACCTGTCTGTACCTGCCTCAAGAGGGAGGGGGGCAGGAGGATTTCCCAGAATGCCACACAGCCAGCTTCAGGCCAACCCCAACCAGAGGAAAAGTGGGTGGGAACTGGAACGTTTGGAGTTTAGGGAGGTAGAAGCCGAGGGGAAGAAGTCGGTGAAAGGGTGGTGGGACTGAAGTTTTGGAACGGCTTAAGAAGGGGAAAGAGACCGACATTCCTGGGTTCTGGAGGGAAATTGGGACTGAATGGTCAATTAAGGTGCAGGAAGTTTGAGTTTCTGTTTCTGGGCTCCAGCAATCTCTTGCCCTCACCCCAGTAATCTGGTTTGAAGAAGAGACCTGTTTCTGTACCTGCCAGGACACTCCAGCTCAAGGGCAAGAGAATGCTGGGAGTGCCATTGCCTTAGGCTCGTTCTGATTCAGAGGGGCAGAGATCTCAGACACCAAGTCTGGCCTTGGGAGAGGATATAGGGTTTCTGGGTCCAGCAGAGGAGGTCCTCCTGCTCTGGGTCTGACCTACCACCATGCTGGTCAACTCCAGTATGAAAAAGCCTTGCTTCTCCTTAGACCCTGTACCTCCTTTCCTCTTCCTATTCTTTCTTCTCCTGGGTGGACTCAGAGACCAAACAAGAGTCATCATCAGGCATGGTCGATTGGTTTTAGAGACACCTCTGCCCTCAGCTGCTGTCCACCCCACCACACTGCCCCAGGGACCCTGGGTTAGGAAGCTCTCAGAAGAGGGGTTGCTTAAGCTTACTAAGGGGAGGCAGCTGGCTAGAGGACGGGGTGACCTTGCAGGCAGCTGGGGTGGGGGGGAAGGTGTGTGGGGTGAATTCATTATTGATGAGCCCTGCACCCTGGGCTACTAATGAGCCCAGGCCGGCTGCTCTAATTGATGTCAAGAAACTTGAGACCCCCAGATCAGCTTCCCGCCTGCCAGCTGCCTCTCCTGAGCCCCTCCCCTTCCCTGCACCCCCAGCTGCTCTGTTCACTTCCTAAGGCCTCCTTTCCTTCTTCTTTTCATCTCCACCAACGCAGACAAGGATAGGGCTCAGGCCTTCTAGCCCCCCTACCCTTAAGTTCCTCTGGATTATTCAAGTCTCAAAGTGGGAGGCACACTTCCTTCGGAGCATTGGGAGATTTGGGAGATGAAACTTAGACCAAGAGTCTGAGAATTACAGCTCAGGGAAAGAGAGGTTCATACTAGATTACATCTGTGGCATTTCTGAGCTCAAGGAATTCCTTCCTTGTATTGTCCATCCATGGGTGAGAACTTGTCACTCTCTCAAAAGTACAGGCACTACACAGTGACACACCCATGACACCAGCCCAATTTTCACAGCCCACTTCCCCTCCTTATTTCCTCCTCACAACACTGGAAGACATTTTAGGTCTGGTCCCTGGAGTTTGGTTGCTTCTGCCCCTACCCCTCTCCCAAGAGGGGAACTCCTTTTTTTTTTTTAAGACGGAGTTTCGCTCTTGTTACCCAGGCTGGAGTGCAATGGCACGATCTCGGCTCACTGCAACCTCTGCCTCCTGGGTTCAGGCAATTCTCCTCCCTCAGCCTCCTGAGTAGCTGGGATTACAGGCACGCGCCACCATGCTCAGCTAATTTTTTGTATTTTTAGTAGAGACGGGGTTTCACCATGTTGACCAGGATGGTCTCGATCTCTTGACCTCGTGATCCACCCACCTCGGCCTCCCAAAGTGCTGGGATTACAGGTGTGAGCCAACGCGCCCGGCCCTTTTTTTTTTTTTTTTTGAGACAGAGTCTCACTCTGTTGCCCAGGCTGGAGTGCAGTGGCGGGATCTCTGGTCCCTGCAACCTCTACCTCCGGAGTTAAAGCGATTTTTGTGCCTTAGCTTCCTGAGTAGCTGGGACTACAGGCTTATGCCACCACGCCCAGCTAATTTTTTGTATTTTTAGTAGAGACAGAATTTCACCATGTTGGCCAGGATGGTCTCAATCTCCTGACCTCATGATCTACTGGCCTTAGCCTCCCAAAGTACTGGTATTACAGGCATGAGCCACCACGCCCGGCTCCTAAGGGAATTCCTCTTAATGTACCAAGTATGGGATTTCCTCCCTTTAGAATTTCTGGTGCCATGTTATGCCATGGCTGCCATTCTTAGGAATGCTAGGGGGTTCTTTGTCTCATCCTGTCTCTTCTACCCCATCAGTCCCTTTTCATTTATGGGTTCTGTGAAGACATTTCTGACTCAGAGCATTCTAATATGTCGCAGATTGGAGTGTGGTCCAGGCTTGGTCTCCTAGGAGGGATGTTTTTAGGTGATGTAGGCCCTGCTAGGTAGGAGCCTGAGTTAGTGAGAATAGTCCTGGTGATGGGGGAAGAGGGTGAGGTGGACCTCATACCCCACCTTCCCAAATTTCCCATGAATTTGTGGCTATGCTGCCCTCTGGTGGCTGCATTTTCGCCTATCCTGACAGGGACATCTTTGTCTCCAACAACCCCATTCCTATCCCTCTTGCTGCAAGTTAGGACAGGCCTTGAGGAGAAAAGAGGACCCGAGGACACAGAGGGGGTCCCTGACTTTGCATGATTCATCTTCAAAGATCTGAACCCTGTGGCATGTTTGTTAAGAATTCAGGCCTTCCCTGTCAGATAAGCTGAGTTTCACTCTGTTCTGTCACTCACTGTGTGACCTTGCACAAGTTATGTAACCTCTCTGGGTCTCAGTTTCTCTCTGTGTAAATGGGATTTATAGTACCAACTTCACAGGATTGATAGAAATTAAGTGTGATAATGTATGCAAACTAACACCCCTACCAGCATACAGTAGCAATGAAAACAAAGCAATACAAAATCATAACTGGACTTTCTTCTAATTTAGTTCCATGGCTTTTTCCTCTCATTTCATTATTCTGATTTAGGGGAGACTGGTAAATGTTCTGAACCATCCTCCCCCACCTCCACCTTGGGCCTCCCCTTTGCATTCTTTTCTAATCCTCAAACCCAAAGAGAAGAGATTCCTTTCCCTTCTCCCTTGGGAGTGTTGGAGACCGGATCTGATGGGGGATGAGGGAGAGGCAGAGGAGTCAAGCCCTGCTTTCTCTCCTTCCATCATCTCTTTCACCTAAGAAGGGAGCCCAGAACTAGTTTCACAGTTTCTGGGGGTCATAATTCTTGCTCCCAGTGGAAAGAAGCCATGAGAAAAACAGGCATCTGCTTTCCACCAAGCCGCTTGGTTCCAGGATGCGTTTGGAAAGAGTGAGGTATGAGATCACAGATTCTACTTCTGGTCAGTGGGGGCACTGGGTCAGATTTATTGCACTTGCAACAGAGTTTAAATAAGTCCTGGGTGTCTGGCGCCAAGGTGAGGGAAAGGTTGGGCAGAGAGAGGAGGGGCAGCATCAGTGCAGCTGGCAGGCAGAACCCAAATTCTGCAGGCCCAGGACAGTGGGCTCCGCTTTCTCTGGGGAACAGGGAGGGCCTGTGTCTGGCCAGGCTGAGGTTCCAGATCTGTTGCCATCATGGCCCCTTCAGGGTCCTGGGCAATTCCTGGCTTCTTCTAAATCAGGGTGAACTGGGCCTCCAGGATCAGGTCTGGGGCAGGCCCAAATACAGTCCTGGATCTGCCGGGGTTAGGTTGCCAATGTCTGAGTCTGGGTTCCAGATCAACTCCAGACCCCAGGCTGGATCTGGCCCCATTTGAGTTCGGATTCCCCTTGGAGCTGGGTTCTGGGCCAGCATCTATCCTTGTGTGGCATCTGTCCTGAGCTGGTCCTGGGGCACCATCCATAGTTAGTGTTCCTTGTTGGCCCACCAGGGTGGGGCTGTCCAGAGCTGCCAGGTCTTACTCCCCAAGTTCCAGATTCTTAGCTGGGGACTTCTTTCGGATCTCTGGCAAGGCTGAGGACAGATCTTTGCAGGTTGGAGCTGGACAGGAAGTCCTTGTGGCATGTCTGGCCCAAAGAACTGCGAATGGATTCCTAGTTATCTTTCCAAGTTGTTTCAGGAAATTCTCTCCAAGATGCAAAGGCTTCAGGGAGGCTGGGGCCTCTGTCCCTGGATGATCTGAGTTCCCCCATCCATGAAGAGGGTATGTGTAAACAAGGGTCCTTCACAGTGCATGGCGGGGAGGGATCCCCAGATCCTCACCCCCCTGGCTCTGGCCCTTCAAGTATGTCTCTGGGCTGGGGAGAGAAGCTTCTCCCTGGCCCTCAGCACCTTCAGAAAGTTCCCAGTCCCCTCCCTTTCAGTAGAATGAGGGTCGGGGGACTGGTCTTCAGGATTGGGAGTCTGAGATTAGAAGGACTCAGGCATCAGAGGTGGCTGGAGGCTTGAGCTGAGCTTTTTCCATGGCAGTGCCGTACGGGAGGGAGCGTTTGAAGAATCCGAGCTGATAAAGATGAAAAGAGGGAGAGTTTAGGTACTGTGGTTGCCGTTTCTCCACAGCTCTTATCCCAAGAAATAATAGGGAGGACTTTAGTGTCTCCACCCTCTACATCCTGCAAAAGAAGCCTCTGAATTCAGGCTAGGACTACCCCTCCAAGTTGTGCAATGGACTCAGGAGGACTAGGGGTGGTTTTGTATGGGGGGTGTCTTTTGCCAGTGCCTTTAAAATTCCCCAGTTAAGCCAGAAATGGCAAATAGGTTTGAACTCAAGTGCCAAGTCTGATTGCCTAGTAGTGGCTGCTTTTGTTTGTTTGCTTTTGAGACAGGGTTCACTCTGTTGACCAACCTGGAGTGCAGTGGCATGATCATGGCTCACTGTAGCCTCAAACTCCTGGGCTCAAGCCATCCTCCCACCTCAGCCTCCAGAGTAGCTGGGATTATACGCATGCACCACCACACTTGGATAACCTTTGTGTTTGTTTGTAGAGACAAGGTCTTACTGTGTTACCCAGGCTGGTCTTGAATTCTTGGGCTCAAGCTGTCTTCCTACCTTGGCCTCCCAAAATGTTGGGATTGCAGGTGTGAGCCACCATGCCTGGCCATGGCTGCCTCCTGAGAGGGAGATTCTGAAGCCCCTTCTTGGAGATGATCACTAGCCATTTCTAGGTTGGTGATGGCTGCCATGGATTTTTGGAGAAACTGACAGCACAAATGCTATATATTTGCCACTGATTTTGTGAGTACAGGCAAACTTACCATCTTAAGTCAAGAGGACCCTTTCTAAGCTGGGGGCTATAGAAGGAAGGGAGGGATCCTATAGGAAGGGTTAGAATGGGATGCATGTAGCCAGGACAGAGGTGGGGGCATACCGCTGGTGAACTGCTCTAGAGGTAGCTACTGTGCACTGTGCTAGGTCAAGGGCAGAGCCTGATGAGAGGGTGGCCAAGTCATGAGCAGGTTGTAGCTGACCTTGTAGAGGATGTAGATGAGTAGACCCAGGAGCAGGAGGCCAAAGAGGATGGCTAGGATAATGATCCACAGTGGGACGCCATAGCTGCCTTCTGCCTTAGTCCACTGCACAGCTGTGGCCACCTGGGGAGCAAATTGGGTGAAGTCAGTGAGAGCTCAGAAGTTCTTTCTACCCTATACTTGGCCCCCACTTGTCATTGGATCTAGAGCCACTTCCCAGCTTATTTTGAACTAACAGCATTCTGAACTTAAAAATTTAAGTTCCTAAAATATACAATATTGTCTCTTGCTTTTGGGCTTGCATATCATATCCATTTTTTTAAGACGGTCTCACTCTGTCATCCAGGCTGGAGTGCAGTGGCGTGATCTCAGCTCACTACAACCTCCACCTCCTGGTCTTAAGCAATCCTCCTGCCTCAGCCTCCTGAGTAGCTGGGACCACAGATGTACGCTACCACATCTGGCTAATTTTTGTATTTTTTGTAGAGATGGGGTCTCACTATGTTGCTCAGGTTGGTCTCAAACTTTTTTTTTTTTGAGACAGAGTCTTTCTCTGTCGCCCAGGCTGGATTGCAGTGGTGTGATCTTGGCTCACTGCAACATCTGGCTCCCGGGTTCAAGCGATTCCCCTGCCTCAGCCTCTTGAGTAGCTAGGACTACAGGCACACGCTACCACGCCCAGCTAATTTTTTGTATTTTAGTAGAGACAGAGTTTCACCATGGTGGCCAGGATGGTCTTGATCTCCTGACCTCGTGATTCACCTGCCTCAGCCTCCCAAAGTGCTGGGATTACAGGTGTGAGCCACTGCACTCGGCCTCATATCTGTTATTCACTTCTCCCCAAGATATCCTTTTCCTGAATGGCTAGGCTGGTTAGTTCCTACTTATTCTTCAGGTCTCAGCTTGAACATCATTTCTTCCAAGAAGCCTTCCCTGGCCCAGCTAGACTGGGTTCGGGTGTTCCTATTGTGTTTTCATAAATATCATAAATATCACCACACTTGGAACACTGTGTTGTTCCACGAGACTGTGAACTCCAGGAGCAAAGATAGCATGTTGATCTTGCTTACCACTCTGTCTCTGGCATCTGCACAGTGCTTGGCACATAGATTTTCAACAGTTGTTAACAATAATAAGGCCAGCCCACACCAATGTCCCAGCCCTAGTTCCGGCACTCTGAGCCCTGTATTCCTTCATCAAGTCCTCTGGCCCTAGACTCACCTGACGCTCCTTTTGGGGCAGCTGCCGAGGCAGGATTCGGTAGGGCATCTTCAGGGCCTTGTACACAGCCTCACACTGCAGGCTGAATGGCTGGTGCTTCCTCTGTTGGTGGGGAAAGTTGGTCAGCACATGCTGTCTTGGAATCCAGAGGACATAAGGTTCCCCATGGTCTGGCTGGGGTTGTGATCTTTCCCTATTTTGACTCATTCTTCCTGAGTCTCTCTCTTTCCCTTTTTTTTTTTTTTGAGACAAGGTCTTACTCTGTCTCCCCGGATGAAGTGCAGTGGTGTGGTCTTAGGTCACTGCAACCTCCACTTCTTGGGCTCAAGCAATCCTCTTGCCTCAGCCTCCTGAGTAGCTGGGACTACAGGCATGTGCCACCACGCTCAGCTAATTTTGTTTTGTTTTTGTAGAGATGGAGTTTCGCCAGGTTGCCCAGGCTGGTCTCAAACTTCTGGCTGAACCTCGGCCTCCCAGAGTGCTGGGATTACTGGTGTGAGCCACTGTGCCCGGCCCCTGAGCCTCTCTTGATATTCCTTATATGAGATAATAAATGTGTAACTGAATAATAATATATAATTAGATGAGTACATATTCAATAAAAAATACATTTTTTGAATCATTAATGTGCCTTTTTTTTTTTGAGATGGAGTCTCATTCTGTCGCCCAGGCTGGAGTGAAGTGGCGTGATCTCAGCTCACTGCAACCTCTGCCTCCCGGGTTCAAGCGATTCTTTTGCCACGGCCTCCCGAATAGCTGGGACTACGAGTGTGTGCCACCACACTTGGCTTATTTTTTTGTATTTTTAGTAGAGACAGGGTTTCACCGTGTTAGCCAGGATGGTCTTGATCTCCTGACTTCATGATCCGCCCGCCTTGGCCTCCCAAAGTGCTGGGATTACAGGCGTGAGCCACGGTGCCCAGCCTATTAATGTGCTTTGACACCAAGACAGTGCCTGGCTTGCAGTGTGTGCTCAAGCAATGACTGCTCTTTACTATTCCTGCATCTGCTTACCTCTCCACTATGGGTTCATCTTCCATTTCACTGTTTTTCTATCATTCTTTGCACACTGGTCTCCCTTCAGCCCGCCCTCCTCTGAATGGGTCAGGAAAGGGAAGCTGCTGCTCCCACTTTGGCCACTAGGTGGCGCTAAGGACATACAGCCTGGTCTAGACGAGGGCAAGGAAGGGGAGGGAGCTGGAGTGCTGAGTACCATTCACCAAAGGACACGTGGCTACTGCAGTGGAGAAAGGGGTGGGTCAGTCTAAGCAGCCCCAAAGGTCAAGGGTTAGGGCTGAGGTAAGGCTCCCTCACCTGCAAGAAGGTCTTGGCCCAGACTCGGAAATGCAGCTGCAGACTTTTGCTCTCTTGTTGGTGGAGGGGCCCGAGCTCACAGCGCAGCCTGAGACACTCAGCCTCCGGACATTTCTAGGAAGAAAGAAGCTTGGACCGGGTGTTCTGGCCTTGTGATGTCTCTGAGAACCCAAACAAACACTCAACACTTTGGTCCACACCTCATTTCCCGCCTGACTTACCAGGATCTGAGGTCCCGAGGAAGCAGAGCTGCGGCTTGGAGCTTCCCGTTTCTGCTGGTGGTGCAGGGAACCCTCGGGAACCAACTATAAGAGAAAGAGACTGTTGGGCCCCCTTTTCCATCTCATTACAGCTTCTAAGTCAGCCTGCACCTGGGTTCCGGAGCAGCTTCAACCTATTCTTTCATCTATCTCTTTATTCATCCATCCAACTGTCCGGCTCCTATGTGCAAGGCACCGAGCTCAGTGTTAAAATATGGAAATGAAGAAAATTTGGTTCTTGGAGTTCACATTGGAGGAGACGCTTAAATCAATAATTAGGTCCTTGTTCCTGTTTTTGCACTGGCTATTCCCTCGGTTTGGATTATTCATCCCTGAGTCTTGTAGGTAGGTTCACCCTTATCTTTCAGGCCTCAATTCAGCTGGTCTTCAAGAGGTTTTCCGATGATTCAATTTAAATCGTCTCCCCACAGCTTATTAACACTTCACTTTCATCACCTTTCAATCCCTGTTCATTTTTCTCCTTCTCTTTTTATTTTTCTTTCTTTCTTTCTTTTTTGAGAGGGAGTCTTGCTCTGTTGCCAGGCTGGAGTGCAGTGGCGCGATCTCGACTCACTACAACCTCCAACTCCCGGGTTCAAGCTATTCTCCTGCCTCAGCCTCCTGAGTAGCTGGGATTACAGGTGCGCACCACCATGCCTGGCTAATTTTTGTATTTTTAGTAGAGACGGGGTTTCACTATGTTGGCCAGGATGGTCTTGATCTCTTGACCTCTTGATCCGCCTGCCTCGGCTTCCCAAAGTGCTGGGATTACAGGCGTGAGCCACCATACCCGGTCCTCTTTTTATTCTCTATGTCTATCACCCTTCCCTAGAATGTTAAGTTCCATGAATGTGAGGACTGTCAGTTTTGTTTGGTGCAATATTTCCTGGGCTTAACAGTGTTCAGTACAGCACTCATTCAACTAAATGTTAATGAGTAAATGAACTATAAAACAGGCATTGGGACCGAGGAAAAGGTTTGAAGAAGGTTTCCTAGAGGAGGTGGCACACAACACGGCCCTAGGGGTATGCCAGGAAACAAAGAAGGGATAGTTCAGGCAGAAACAAACACAGTGGATGAAAGTCGTTTTTCCTCCAGAGGCTTTTGAGGTACCTCTGGGCCTTGTGACCCTCAGCCCTATCTATAAGCATGTCCTCATTGCCTCTTGCAGGCCTCCAGCAACCTTCCCCAACCCCTCAGCCTTGGTCCTCTGAACCTGCTTCCCTTCCCCATGCCAGTGTTCAGGCCCTCACCTCCAGGTCCTTTGGGTTAATGGGGTGACTGGGGGTGCAGTTGAGTCCCGTAAATTTGGTCACATACAGGAGCTGCTGACCTTCCAGAGCCTGGGGACAGCTGAGCTCCAGCACGCCCTGGCTAATGGAGCTGGGGCCCTGGTTGATGAGCTGAGGAGGGAAGAGCACAATCATCATGGGAAGGAAGGGAATGCTTCTGCCCCTGGAGGCCCTGGGTCACCATGGCTCCACTGTACCCTGCTGTTGGGCTCCTATCTCAGAGATGAAATAGGGAACCAGCGGGCAGAGATGAAATCCTCTCTAACCAACACTTTTGGAGGGGGCTTCATCTTTCTTTCCAAGTCACTCAACTGGCCTGTTTCTCTGGCTGTTTCTCACAGGACACTGCCTCATGCCTTTGCATATATATCACTTACCCCTCCCTCCTCTCTTCCTCTCAGTCCCTGATGTTGGTTCCAGCCATCTGTCACTCATACTAGCTCCTCCTTTCCCATCATTCATTCTGGTCCTGCCCCTTTCCTCCCTCTAGCCTGGCCTGCCTGGGGCCCAGTCCTCCCTGCCTCCTATCCCTCTTTACCTCGTAGACATGGTGGACAGCGGGTCCCACGTCTTCCTCCTTCTGCGGCTGGTCTCGGGGGTGCCACTCGCTTACTGGGAATAGCACTGCCTCAGGCTTGGAGACGCTGAGGAGGAGGGTATTTTAGAGGAAGGTGGAAGGGACCCCATATGCATTCTTCCCTAGAAGTCTGTCTCCCCTCTCAAAAAGACCCCATTCTGCCTGGCACTGACCCGTTCAGGGTGACCTGGGCCTTAGCCTCCACGGAGAGCCGGAAGGAAACCACGTCGCTTTGTGAGTTGTTGAGATTCTTGCTGTGGGATCGAGGCAAGAGTGAGGTCCTGGAGCACAGCCACTGAGAACTGTGCCCAGCCCTCCCCTCTATCCCCAGCTCAGCCCCAGCCTAGACACACTCACTCCCTACCTGAGGATCTGGAAGTCAAACTGGATAGTTTTCTTAGTGTCCCGGAGATGAGGGACTGTAAACCGAAGTCCACCCCACAGCTGGGGACAGAAAAAGAGGAAAATAGGGCAGTTAGACTGTGTATTTCAGCCCTCCCTCCCCACAGCTGCCCTCAGGTCTGCTCTCCCTCTGCCTCATCCTTTTTTTTTTTTGAGATGGAGTCTCTCTCTCTCTGTTGCCAGGCTGGAGTACAGTGGCACTGTCTTGGCTCACTGCAACCTCTGCCTCCTGGGTTCAAGCAATTCTCCTGCCTCAGCCTCCTGAGTAGCTGGGATTACAGGCATGTGCCACCATGCCCAACTAATTTTTGTATTTTAAGTAGAGACAGGCTGGTTAGCCAGGATGGTCTTGATCTCCTGACCTCGTGATCTGCCCGCCTTGGCCTCCCAAGTGTTGGGATTACAGGTGTGAGCCACTGTGCCCGGACCCCATCCTCTTATCCTAAACTTACACTGGCTCCTGCCTTCATGGGGTTGCCCAGGTCACACACCAACTGGCGGCTCTCGTTCACAGCAAAGTAGTCACAGCTCAGGCTGGAGAAGTTCTGGAGGTGGGGTGGGTGCTGGTCAGGTTTTGGTGTCCACTCTGGAGGGGTATCCTCCCAACCCCACTCAAGAGTCTCATCTCACCCCTGGGTGTCTGACGAGTCCTGAGTACTCAGCCTCTGGAGGGGCCGTGACCCGAAGCTCAGCCTCATAGGCGCCACCCTCACCCACATTCTGGGCGTGGAAAGTGAGGTTCAGGGCGTTCTTGTCACCCAGGTACACGTGGCGCTGCTCCCTGGAGGGGACACAGAGGGTAAGGGACACTGGGGAATTGATCCTCAAACCAGGACAAAGGACCATTATAAGAGTAATAACAGTAATAACACACACTGTTTAGTGGGTTCTAACTCTATGGCAGGCACAGGCTAGATTTTTTATGTAGATTATTTCATTTAATCTTTCCAAAAAGTCAGAGAAATAAATGCTACTATTCTCATTATGCAAATAAGTTAAAGCTCAGAGAAGCTCAGCAACTTCCTAAGGCGACACAGCTAGTATGTCCCTACTTGGCTGTTTCAGGTGCCAGGTGCACCTGAACTCCCTAGCTTACTGTCAGCCGCTACTTACCCAAATACTTCCAGCTGCAGGTCAGGCACACAGATGTTGTCTTCTCCACAGTCCAGCAGGATCTGGGCCTGGGGAGCAGGACAGCCTTGAGAGGGGAAGTTTAGACCCATTCTTGGGCTGCAGGCTCTTCTCTTTCCAGGGCCCTGCCCCCCAGTCCCCAGGCCTCTGTCTTCCCAGGTCCCTTCTTCCTGCCTTGTCCTCACCTTGTCCTCTATCCGGCTCTTGCTCTGGTAATGTAGAGCTGGCCTGAGGCCGTGGCTGTCCACTGGAGCTTGGGGGTCCAAGGAGAAGTTGAGAGCGATGTGAATTGGGGAGAGTTTGTCTCGAAATTCTGATTCGTTCTAGGGCCAGAGGAGAGAGTTCACAGAGTCAGGGGACTCTGGGGACTTGGTGGCCCTGCTCCTCAGCCTCTCTCATCTCCCTTTGTCTGCTTAGGGCCCAATTCTGACCATCTTCATTGTTTCAGAGGCCCTGGCAGCCTGCTTCCCAGCTCCTCTGACAGAAGGTCTCCTTTTCTCAGTTCCCCAAGAGTCCCAATCCCTTCATTGGAATCTCCTAGTCTTTCCCTTCAGGAAGGGCCCTCAGTTCAATGTGACCACCCTCCCTGGCCAGTCCATACCCTGCCCTCTGGGCCATACCCTGAGGTAGATCTTCATCTCTCTGCAATCTTCTCGAGCCCCGTTCTGGATAAGCAGTGTCTGGGTCAGGGTTGCCTGCCTGGAGGCCAGGAACAGTGCCCGCCGTACCCCTCCCTTCTGCTTCTGCCAGTCCAGCTGAAGTTCCACTGTGAAGCCTGCAGCCAGGGACATAGAAGGGGAATTTGATCGTCTCTCCTCATCTTTTCAGAGAGAAGAAATGTCCCCAGTCTCTTTGTCCCCTGTCCCAGGGCCTGAGATCTCCAGGCAGTCTCCCTCACCAATGGAGTCAGGGACGTGTTTTCCAGAAGCATTGAGGCAGAAGCTAAGGTTGATGCTGGAGAAAGACCAAGAAGAAAGCTGGTGAATCCAACTGGAACAGACATCCCATCCTCTATCTATCTCCCAGACCCAGACTAGGACACCCCCATTTCCCCCTTCCTAAGGCATACTTGGCACCCCTGCCCACTCCCAGGCTCAGGTCTCTGCAATTTCCTGGGTGCCAGCTCACCAGGACACAGGGTTCCCCTCTAAGCTGCAGCTGCGCTCCTCCGGGTTGAACATGGCAGGGAAGATGGTGAGGGAGGCACTGGCAGACACGATGGGGCGGCCCCTGCCAAGAGTGAATGTGGGGTCAATAGAATTAGGATCCTTTGTAGCCTGGACACAGGAAACTGATGCCCAAGCCCCAGAATGCACGTCCTCTGCGTTGATTTTCCCCACTTCAGCTCTGTTGAGAAATTCCCAGTTCCAGTCCCCCCAGGTTGTCCCCTCAACTTCCCTTGGAGTTCATACCTGTATACCACGGCCTTGTCTACACCAAAGGACCCCACAATCAGATCTGCAAGAAGTCAAGAAATCACCTCTTACAGCAAGCCCCAAATCAGGATTCTTTCTCTCTAACCCCTTCTGGTTTCAATGCTCAAGGAGGCTGAAGTGAGAAGACAGCGCCCTCTGGTGGAATTAGCCTAGAACTGCACCCAGGAACTTAGGAAAGGTGCAGAAGAGGGTAGAGGTCAGTCACCAGGGAATTTTAAGGTGCAAAGGGGCCTTAGGCACAACTCACCAGGATATCCGTTGCCATCCAGGTCTCGACCTCCTCGAAGGGCAGAGCCAAAGAAGTCTGGGGTGTGGCTGGCTGCCCACAGGGGCTGCAGAACCTGGGAAGGCTTAGAGCCCAGCCCTCCTGGGCCCCCAGGGAATACAAACACTACTCCCTGCTGAGTCTCCCCACCAAAAGGAGCCCCGATGGCCACATCTGGAAGACACAGAACACGCACTAGTCAGCAGGCCAGGAATCCAGGGGCTCAAATCTCTACTACCAGACCTCAGGACCTAGGATCCCATTTTTTCCCATCTGTCAATTCCTATGTTCCAATCTCTTCAAATCCCAAGACCCAGACAGTGGGATTTTAACCCCTTGGGAAGTCATGGAGGTCTGGGTATCTTAGCTGACAGATGCCCTCTCCCCAAATCCCTTCTGACTTGGGCCCCTGCCTCCTTTTTCACTCTCTGAGTCCATGGTACTCACCATTGTAGCCATCCTGGTCCAGGTCCCCCAGGGGGGTCAAGGAGCTGCCAAATCGGCCAAACTCATCATGGCCAGTGAGGGTAAGGGTGGGCATGGGCTCTATGCCAGCTGGGTGCTGCAGGTAGACGTAGACCCTGCCCACCTCCTGAGGCCGCCCATCAGGGGTCCGCTCCATGAGCAGGGGTGCCCCCACCAGCAAGTCATCCAGCCTGAGGGGAAGGGCAAACCCAGGTAACTCTTTACCCTGTCTTGCCACCCCTACCCCAGTCCTAGTGCCAGAAATCCCAGGCAGTATGGATCCCATCAAATCAGAAGACCTGAGGTTTCTGATCATTAGCGCTCAGCTCTCTCCTTGTCCCTGAGCAAGGGGAATGCAGGTATGAGTGAGAGTCTAGAGGAAAAGACCTGGAGAAACTCTCCTTGCATTTTCTGTCCCGTTCCCACTCTTCCCTCTTGATCTGGGAGAGGTGTCACATGTGCTCATTTCCCACTGCTCACCCGTCCCCATTGATGTCTGTGGCAGCCACTGCATAGCCGAAGTAGGAGGCCATCTGGAGAGGACAAAGGGGCAGCCCTGGGTCAGAACTCGAAGGTTCAATAAACAGGATCAAGAGGGGCTGGGAAGTTGGGCTGACATTATTAGGTCAGGGCTGGGGCTTTGTTGGCAGTGGGTCAAGCTGGGGTGGGGTTGAAGGGTATCCTTACCTGTTCCCCTGAGAAGTTGTAGAGGGATCGGATGTCTGAGCCATTAAGGATGGTGACCTGGGGGATAAAGAGATAGGCCCATTGGTCCTGGACTCCCAGAGTATCACGTGGTTAAAGAACAGATGTGTACAGGACACTCAGGGGCAGGTATTCCTTAGAGACACACACCACTGTCCCTAACTTCCTCCTCAGCTTTGCCCTCATATTCCTACCTGTATGCCAGGTAGGTACACCCTATGTTTGTTTCACTATTCGTCTCCATATCAATCACCAGCTACTGACAGATTTTGTATTTATGTGTTTGTTATCTATCTCTACTCACTAGAATGTAAGATCAATAGGGTCAGGAACTTGATTTTGTTCTTTGCTTTCTCCTCAGAGCCTAAAATAGTGCTTGGTGAGTAGTAAGCACTCAATAATTCTGACTAGATGTGCACTGGTGCCTCAAACCCATCATGTTTAAAACCCAAGTCATCCTCATCCTCCATTCCCCCCAGACCACAAACACCGTGTCTCCCCTGTTTCCTTAGTGACCCACCCCACCAGGTCTCTTGAATCCTTGCTCTCTTCACTCTCACTGCTGTGACCTGGTGTGAGCCCTTTCCCAGGACTGCTGGGCAGATGTCTTGACAATGTCCCCGCCTCCAGCTCTCCCTTCCTATAGGCACTCTCCCCCAACCCCCACTGCAGCCAGACTGGCTGATTGCCCTAGAGCAGATCTGGGAGGCTACCTCTGGCTTGGAAATCCAGTGGCTCCCTGTAGCTGCTGCTTAAAGTCTCAACTTCTTGGCTGGTCCTCCAAGGCTCTGCAGAATCTGGGCCTAACCTATCTGTTTTTGCTTGATCTTTCCATATTCTACTTACCCTCAATCAGCTCATGAGTCTGCTAAGCTGGGCTGTAATTGTTTCCTTTTCTTTTTTCTTTTTTTTGAGATGGAGTCTTGCTCTTGTTGCCCAGGCTGGAGTGCAGTGGCACAATCTCAGCTCACAGCAACCTCTGCCTCCTGGGTTCAAGCGATTCTCCTGCCTCACCCTCCCGAGTAGCTGGAATTATAGGCGGCTGCCACCAGGCCCAGCTAATTTTTGTACTTTTAGTAGTTACGAGGTTTCACCATGTTGGCCAGGCTGGTCTTGAACTCCCGACTTTGTGATCCTCCTGCCTCAGCCTCCCAAAGTGTTGGGATTACAGGTGTGAGCCACCGCGCCCCGCCTGTTTTTTTCTTTCATCTCTTTCATGCTCCTGCATAGGGATGCCCTCTTGCCTCATCTCTGATGAACCTTCATAGAACCTTCTCTGATCTGTCCTCTTCCTTTTAGAAAAATTT
This sequence comes from Aotus nancymaae, assembly GCF_030222135.1. NCBI lineage: Eukaryota > Metazoa > Chordata > Mammalia > Primates > Aotidae > Aotus > Aotus nancymaae. Next base: position 38,190,977 of record NW_026988428.1, read on the forward strand.
AACTTTTTATTTCCTGACTCCCCAAACTTGTTACCATCCTTATACTAGAAAGGAGATTATTCCTTCCCCTAAACTGCTATGTCACTGTATTTACTTTTCTGAAGTTTATCAAAGTGCAGAAAGAATCCTGATTTTGGATTAAAATAGACCTGATTTTAAACCTACTGACTAACTGGGTGATCTTAAGCAACTTATTTGGTCTCTTAGAACCTCACTGTTCTCACATGTAAAATACAGATGGTAATATCTACCCCACGAGCTTGTTGTGAAGAATAGAAATCATGAACAGATAGTGCCTGATGCACTGAGAAGAGAATGAATCGACGCTCCGATTTAGATCATAATTGTATGTGTGTCTTATCTATCATATTTGATTAGAAGCATCTTATAAGATGGGGTAGGATACCTTATTCATCTTCTTATCTCTTGCCTTGCCTTAATAAATGTTGTTAATTGAACAAACTCCTATGGCACTCTTACCTGTATCTTTTTAAAAGCACTTGTCCTGATCTAATAATAACATCTGCCAGTTGTACATTGCCTAACAATTCATCGAGCACTTTCACATACATTTTCTCATTTTGTCCTTGCAAGAGGCTTGTGAGGTAAGAATGATTGTTATCTCATTATACAGAGAAGAAGGAGGCTCAGAGAGGTTCAGCAGGAAGCAGAGTATGAATAAAGAGCAGAATGGGCCGGGCGTGGTGGCTCACGCCTGCAATCCCAGTACTTTGGGAGGCCAAGGCAGGAGGATCTTGAGGTCAGGAGATTGAGACCATCCTGGCCAACATGGTGAAACCCTGTCTCTACTCAAAATACAAAAATTAGCTGGGTGTGGTGGCGCAGCCTGTAATCTCAGTTACTCGGGAGGCTGAGGCAGGAGAATCACTTGTACCCAGGAAGGGGGGTGGAGGGTGCAGTGAACCAAGATCACGCCACTGCACTCCAGCCTGGCGACAGAGCAAGACTCTGTCTCACAAAAAACAAAAAACAAAAAACAAAAAAAACAACCCTCGCAAACTGCCATGCATGGTTCTTTGTGATTAGCCAGGGGAGGAGAGGAAGTGAGGGGTCAGGCTGGGTCTTACATAGCCGTAAGTGAGGTTTCCTTTGGGCACACCAGCAACAAAGTCTGCAAAGAGAAGAGAAAGTTGTAACCTAAGGGTGGGGAAAGGGAAGTGGATAATGGTGAGCATCCAAGTACATGGGCTCTCAGGCCCTGGGCCTCTAACCACCCCCTCCTTTGGCCCCAGCCTAGGGACACACTCACCTTCAGTGTCATCACCACTGAATTCACCCACAGCCACAGAATATCCTGGGAGACATGGTGGATGGATGTTAGGATTCCTGCTTTGGGAACCCCTCCACCCTGGCCTATCCCCAATCCCTTCCCCACCCCTACTGGGTCTTCATAATCAGCATGCACATGACAAGTATAGCTAGGGATGGCCGAGTAGGGGAGGGGAGACAAGGGGATGAGTGGGAACAGGAACACTTGAGATTCTCCCTCTGCCATCCCTTCCCCACTTGCTGGCTCACCTAGGTAGCTGTCGTCATAGATGGAACTGGCCTGGCGAGTCTGCAGCTGCCCTTGAACCAGGTTGATCAGGTACTCGGGGTAATACGATTCTGCAATCTGCTCCTGAGTGGCAGACAGGATCTGGCCTGGAGAGAGGAGGAGGAGGGAGTAGATGGAGGGGAGCTGGCAGAGGGGCTTGGGGCTCTGGAGGCTGACTGGGTGGTAGTTCAGAAGTCTGGTTCAAGAAAGGGAAGCATGGGGAGGGTGGTAGTATGGAAATTTCAGGAAGCAAAGGGGAGAATTGGGAGTAGGGTGGGAGGCTATGTGCCCGGGGACTTAAAGAATAGCAGAGACAGGACTTACCTTGCCAGAAATAGCTTCCTGGTCCACCTAAAACCACACGGCCAGTCTGTGGGTGAAAGGAGGGGAGTCTGATATCTGGTCCCGAGCCCCCTGCCTCCACTACCCACGCCCCTTCTCTCCCAGACCCCTCTCTTACCTTGGTGAACTCGGCACTGAAGCCTCCTTGGCAGTAACCCTGTCCTGCTGCCCAGCTGAAATCTGTGAGAGGAGAAGGTGGTGAAAATGAGCCCTGCACAGATGGGTCATTCAGGAAAGAACAGAGGGCAGAGGGAAGGAGGTGGGAGAGAGAACCAGAGAAAGGGTCTTCCTGGGCCAGACAGTAAGCATAAAGGCTAACTAACTGGCTTAGCCTTTATCTTAAGCAACATACTTGGTCTCTTAGAACCTCACAGGGGAATACGGGGGCGTGAGTCAGCCCTAAGTATATGAGACACTCCATGGAGAGGGCAGACATGGGCGCAGGCCCCCTCTTGTCCCTACCTGAGCGGCAAGGTGCATACTCCAGAATTCGGGTGAAGTTATCTGTGGAGAGGTAGCAGGTGCCCACGGGGTCGCTCAGTGGCTCCTTCTCTGTGCGCCAGCTGTACAGTGGAGCGCATGCCTGGGAGGGCGCAGGAGGAGGGGCCTTCAGATTTAGTCCAGTAAGGCCCTTCCTCCCTCCCTCCAGGCTCGGCCTTACCCAAACACTGCCCATCCCCTGGCTACCACACCACTGAGCCTGCTGGGCCCTCACCAAGATGGAGGAGCCATGGGCTCGAACTGTTGCCCCGAACCACTGCAAGGACTTGTACTCCACAGGCTCCTCTCCCTCTGAGCTGGACAGTGAGGACTCCAGGAGCCGAGAGCCTTGTGGGAGTGAGAAGGGGGAGTCTCGCTGAGCCATGGACAGTTGAGCACTAGGGCAGCCCCTACCCTCAGCCTGGGGATACCCAACGAACGCTTCCCAGCCCTGAGACTCCATGACTCACTGGGAGTGCGGAGTAGGGAAGGAGCTTAATTCTGTTTTGTGTAGCCTGACTCACCTCTCCTCTACACACATACACATACACACATGCACACACACGCACACAGAACCTGGGCATTCTAGAGTTGCCTCCCCATGGTTCCCGCTTTCTCCCCCAACTGAAACAAGGATGCCCGCTGTGGAGTGGAGGCAGGAGGAGGGTGGTGAGGAACAGTGGCTATTCACCAAGCGGGGAACTCTTTGGCTGTACTTTTTTATCTGTACTTGGGCTGTGTCTTTAACAGCATCTTGTCACACCTCCTTTTTTTTTCTTCTTTTTTTGAGATAGGGTCTCACTCTGTCGCCCAGGCTGGAGTGCAGTGGCACGACCTCAGTTCACTACAATCTCTACCTCATGGGTTCAAGTGACTCTCCTGCCTCAGCCTCCCAAGTAGCTGGGATTACAGGTGTGTGCTACCACACCCAGCTACTTTTTGCATTTTTAGTAAAGACAGGATTTCATCATGTTGGTCAGGATGATCTCAAACTCCTGACCTTGTGATCCACCTGCCTTGGCCTCTTAAAGTGCTGGGATTACAGGCATGAGTCATCGTGCCTGGCCTTTTTTTTTTAAACATGGTCTTGCTCTGTCACTCAGGCTACAGGGCAGTGGGGCAATCACTGCTCACTGCAGCCTTGACCTCCCCACTCAGGTGATCCTCCCATCTCAACCTCCAGAGTAGCTGGGACTACAAGTGTTCATCACTAGGCCTGGCTAATTTTTTTTTTTTTTTTTGAGAAGGGTCTTTCTCTGTCACCCAGGCTGGAGTGTAGTGGCGTGATCTCGGCTCACTGAAACCTCTGCCTCCTGGGCTCAAGCGATTCTTGTGCCTCAACCTCTCATACCTGAGAGGGTGTATTTGTATTTTTAGCAGAGACAGCATTTTGCCATGATGGCCAGTCTGGTCTTAAACCCCTGGCCTCAAATGATCCACCTGTCTTGGCCTCCCAAAGTGCTGGGATTACAGGTGTGAGCCACTGCGCCTGGCCTCTCTAGTCTCTAATTCTGGAGACTGATGGCCCTAGTTCATATCCTCGCTCCAGTGTTTGCCAGCAGTACAATCTTGGATAACCTCTGTCTCCTCACTTATAAAATGGGGATAATAATACCTTATACAGTTGTTAAAAGGATTCGATGAACTAATATATGTAAAGTGTTCACAACTGGCCTGGCACAGAGCGAGTGATAGCTGTTAGTCTCCGTCTTCCTCCCATCCGTTTGTGTCTACTCAGACCTGGAGCTCCTTGAGGGCAGTGGCTTAGTCATCTTGCAATCCCGGCAGCTCCAGCACAGTGCCTGTCATGCACTGTCACTTAGTCAGTGCTTAGTTAAAGGAACTGAATGGTTTGTGCAACTCTCCCCGTCTTTGTCTGTGTTACGGCCCTGGCCTCCCAGAGTTGTGGGTGATTCAGGGGAAATGAGAGCCACATGTTTCTGAATCATGCCCGCCCTCCTTGGGCTGGGCTGGACTGGGATCGTGGAGTGAGTGCCATGGGGATCCACTGTAAGTGGTTGGAGCACCAGAGCTGGTGCTGAGAGGTCACGTGACTGGGGTCTGAGTAGGCTCCACCCTCTGCCCCAGGCCCCACCCAGGCCTCGCCCCCAAGGCTGCACCATCCCCCAGTTCCTCCCTGAATTTCACAGGCCTACCTTTGCGGTCAAATTCAATGGGGGTGCACTGTGTGCGTCTGGCGTCCCAAGGACAGAGGTAGACAGCACCACCCTGCAGCACTCCTGGCTGGCTGGTGTTAGCCTTGGGAGCTCCCACCAGCACGCTGACCCTGTGGAGGGGAAAGGAGAGGCAGTTCAGAATGGCTCCTAGCTCTTCATCGGTGTCTGGAGGCGGGAAGGACCCAGGCCTCTAGGCTGGGGCTGGCTGAGGGTGGAGTAGATGCCCCCCTGGGTTGTATTAATATCTCAGAAGATGCCACAGATGCCAGAGGCACAGGCTGGAGTCAGGCGGTCCCCATGTGCCGCTGTCACTAATACAACCCTCCCCTCCTCCCGCCATTGTCTCTCCTCTCCTACCTTCCCCTGTTCATAAAGAGAGGAGGAACCAGAGTCAATTCCCAGGAGGAGAAGAGGGGCCAGATCCTGGACCCCCGCTTCTCCCTCTCCTCTAGGTACCCGCCGAGATTAGATGTGCAGCCTCTGGAACCCCAAGGTCCTCTGGAGCCTCAAATCTCTCATCTAGCCTATATACTCCTCTCACAAGCCAAATCTCCTCCCTGGGCCAAGACCCAGGCATCCGGCTGCCTAGCCACCCAGCCTTGGGGTGTGTAGGAGGAAAATGTGAGTGTTGGAAATCAGGCAGCAGGAGTGGAGAGAGGAGCTGGAGGACAGTGAACACAGATTGTTCCACTGGGCCTGCCTCACCCCGGCCCTGGTGTGGACCTCCCCTTCCTGGCTGGGTCTCTGTCTCAGCCCTTGAACCCCTTTCTCATAGACCATCCCCAGCTGACTGAATTCGAAGTCTGCTCTACTGGGGTCCTAGTTCTGGACACAGTGCCTCAGTTCCCCCTGAGACGAGGAGAAGTTTTGCCTCTGCTGGGGGCCCTATGTAATGGGTGGTCATAGCTCAGGGCCTGGGCAGTCTCCCTGCCCTCAGTTCTGCCTCATTCATCCCCAGGTCTCTTGCCTCCCAGACCTCCACACAGCTCTTGGCTCTCCTGGCTCTCCCCTAAGGGTCTCCTGCCAGGACAGTATCTGGCAGCCTGGGCAACTCAACCCAGTGCCCTTGCCAGCCTCGGCCTCTGCTCTGTTCCATGTCTGCCTCTGGCACTGCTTCTGAATCTCTCTGTCTCTCTGCCCCTGTGACTGCCTGCTCTGTTGGTTTTGGTTTTTGGATCCTGTCTCTCTATCTTAGATTTTAGGTTTCGTCATCTCTATTGGTTTCTGTCCACTTTCGGCTTTCAGCCTGTTCAATACCTAGCCCTTCCCTGATAGTTGACTACCTTCCTCAGCTTTCTCACTAGGCAAGAAGGCCCAAATGAAGGATTATGGTAGAGGCCACAAGGACTGGGGATATTTTCCAAGTATACTGAGGTGGGGAGGAGTGGTCCAGGAGGTACAGGGGATGGAGGCAATAGAGAGAACAGTTCCGAGGGGACAGAAACGGGGAGTGAGGAGGAGTCTGTGAGGGCCAGTGGGAGAATGGAGGGGAGAGAAGGCAGGGTCCAGAGGAACAGGAGACGGGTAGGCTGAAGAGGGACAGCTCCTAAAGTTGGGGGGGTGGGGAGGGGAGGTGCCAGTCTCATTACTCTGGGGACAGGAAATGTTGACTGCCTGTGGCTTCCTGTCTGTTTCCAACCTCTCACTTCTCCGTTTGTCTCCCACACACCCAGCTCCCCGCCAGGCCCCACCCCTCTCACTCAGGCATTATATCCAACTGGGGGTTATGGCTGCTGATGGTGAGAGATTGCACAGCCCCCAGGGCTGGGTGAGGTGAGAGGAGTATACCCCCTCTCCCTCAGCAGGGGCAGCCCCCAGGGAACTCGGTTGCTGCGTTCAGGCTCTAGAAAGCAGAAAGGGCCACCAAGCTGAACTAGACCAGAATAGCTGAGGTACAGGAAGCAGTGAAAGGAGCACTGGACCAGGAGCCAAGAGTTCAGGTTCAGGCACTAACTGTGGACTTGGGCAATACCCTCTTCCTCTTTATGTGGCTGAAGAAGAGGTTATCTCAAAGTTTCCTGGAACACAGGGTTAAGGCCAAGGGACCCCATTCCTACTCCCAATTTCCTCAACACCCACTGCTCTTGGAGAGTTGCTGAGCCTGACACTCCTGGGATGGCCTGAAGAAGTCACTTGGAGTTTAGCAGGGTTGCAAGACAGAGTTTATGAGGCTTGTAAAGCCCCGCGCGGGCAGATCCATTCTGACTGTGTGATGGTTCAGGATACCTGGCATGCAGGCAAGTGGCACAGACCCGGGCCTCCCTCCCTCCCGCCACACTACCCATGGCTCATACCTGGAGAGGCAGTGGCCCTTCCATCCCAGCAACCCTAGGTCAATCCAATAAGTAGTGCCTCCCCCCGCCAACTTGCCAAGTGAGGTGACTGGTGCCAGGATGGCATGCAAGCCAGTTTGTCCTTGTTTTCCCATATCTTCTTCCTGCTTCCTAAATCCTGCAGCAGTTGGGCACTTTTAGGGGTCTAAGAAGGTAACAATGGAGGGTCCGTGGGCTATTTTCAATATTTCAGAGAGCCTAGTGGAAATCATGCATTTACCAGATAAGGTGGCCTAGGCTAATTAAAACCTCAAGTGTATTTGCTTTTGGCTGGAATTCTATCAACTCATGTGGGAACCTGGTTATCTCATGCTGGTCAGAAACTCTGATTGGCAGCTATAGATGTTTTTGGTTAATAAAAAATGAGGAAAGGAATTAATTATTTCTTACTAAATGCAGTTTGGCAGGTACACTTTTCCGAAATAGAGTCTGAGAGAAGAAATAATTGCCATAATTTATTCCGAAGCTCAGCAATGGAAGGGTTGGTCCTTGGAGACACAGACTACCACAGCGAGAAGGCACTGCAGAGAGCATCCACTGGGTTTAAGACTTTTCTGTAGGCACCTCAGGCCACATGGCATAAAGGCAGGCTGGCCTCGTTCTGAACACTCCCTAAGAAAAAGCTCAAAGTTGCTCACCTCGTCCCATGTTCTCATTTTGCAGATGGGAAAACTATCCCAGAGGAGTTAAGTAATATGCTTAGGTCACTCAGCTTTCCTCCCAGAATCAGAGGCAGAAGTCAGGAATCCTGATTCCTAGGACAGCATTCTGGTCTACCCTATTGCCAATTTATTCCCTCCATTCATCTCTACTATCTCCCCAGCCAGGCTTCTGATTAACCAAGTCCCAGTTCAATACTGGGTTACTGTTTGACTCTGTTGGCCTGACAAGGTCGGCGGTGGAGAGCAGCAAGTGGACCAGTGGCCAGCTCCTACAGGTCCTACAGCAGCATGGGCCAGGCCAGAGGAGGACACCTGGTTCAGGGTCCCCCAGTGCATTCACAAGGGATATGTATGACTGGCTGGGGAAGAACAGCTGTCTCCACTGTGGCAGTTGCAGAAGGGAACAAGGAGCTGAGCTGAGACTGGCCTACCTTTCAAGCTTTCAAGTGCTTTGGGCTGTCACTTCCTCTCCTCAATCTTTGGATTCTCCAGCATAAAATGATGGATTTCCCTTGAATATTTACTCAACTAACTTCTAGTTCAAAATTTCTATGACTCCTGAAACCTTAGGTTTTCTTTTTTTTTTTTAGACGGAGTCTCGCTGTGTCACCCAGTCTGGAGTACAGTGTCATGATCTTGGCTCACTGCGGTCTCAGCTCACTGAAATCTCTGCCTCCCAGGTTCAAGTGATTCTCCTGCCTCAGCTTCCTGAGTAGCTGGGATTACAGGCGTGTGCCAGCATGCTGGCTAATTTTTATATTTTTAGTAGAGACAGGGTTTTACCATGTTGCTCAGGCTGGTCTCGAACTTCTGACCTCAGGTGATCCACCCACTTAGACCTCCCAAAGTGCTGGGATTACAGGTGTGAACCACTGCAGCTGGCCAGCCTCAGTTTTTATATCTCTAAAAATGGGGCAATAATGGCTTCCTTTGCTTTAATACAAGGATTTTTGTTACAATCCAATGGAAAAAATCAATATGAAAGTGCTAAAGGAATATGAGAGACTATTGTTACTATCACTAGGATAAGCAAATACTCAAAGCAAGTAAGAAATGGGGGAAAACTTAAACAAAGAACTAGGCGGTAGCCAGGAAGGAGAGAGCCAGAAACAAAACAGCTGCCCAGTGAGACCCATGCCGCCCAGGTGCTGATCACCCTCTGTGGACCAGGTCCCTTTTGTATATGTTTTCTCATTTAGTCCTAAGAACTCCGTTAGGTGTCTGATTTTCATGGGAAGACCAGGCTCCAAGAGCTTAAGTACCTCACCCTAGGTGCTAGGGTCCCACACAAAAAACTAGTAAGTAGTGAGGACTCACACCTACCTCTGTCTGAGTTAAAGCTCTACCCTTTCCTACCATGTAACCGCTTTGGTGCTCACTCTGTCCTTCAATGCTGTTTTGGTGTTCACCACGAGAGGTGATGCAGGAAGACCAGGAACACTGAGGCAATGGCTGTAGGTGAGGCACTATGTTTGTCTCGTGTTGAGGGGAGGGGGCTGAAGGCCTAGCTGTGGTGGGAGGAGGTCACTGGGGAGGTAGAATGTTCTGAGCCCTACTGTAAGAGGGTATTGTAAATCGGAAATGAGAGGGAAGGAGAGCAAGCTGGACACCTGGGCTCTCTCGGGAGGGGAGATGAGCAGAAGGGGAGGGGAAAGGGATGAGAGAGCTGGTCCTGTTTTAGAAGAGGACTTTAGGGACTATAGGATCAGGCCAGGGGCCAGAGAGACACCTAGTGGACCAGGAATGTGTGAAGTCCAGATGTTTTAGAGGAGTGTTTTAAAGGGAAATAACATTCTCCTTTAGGGGAGGAGGGAGTAAAGAGAAGGTTAAATGGGGGACAACTAGATACTCTGACCTGCGGGAGGAGAACTCTTCCCCTTCCTCCCTCTTTCTTTTCCAGTCCATTAGGGCTGTGATAAGAAGTTTGGGGGAACCTGGGGGAGACCAGGCCTGGCAGAGGCTCCAGGCCAGGGTGATGCAATGGGGTTTGGGCAAAAGGCCAGGGGGTGGGGTGGGGGTTGGGTGGGGACCTTGAATAGCCCAGAACCAACAGCTGGGGCCTAATCATCTTTCCTTTCCCCCATCCCCAGGTCCTCGAGACAAAGGAGAATTTGCTTTTTTCCCCAATTGTATTGGCTAGATTAACCCCTTTTCTCCAAAACTCTATAGAGAATGAATAGCGATCAGTCAACTGTCTCTTGTGTAAAAATAGGTCACTTCTGACTGAATTCCCCTCAAACCCTGAGATCCTGGGGGTGAGTGGGGGTGAGAAGTGGGAAGCTCCCAGCTCAGAGATGTAGAAGGAAAAGGATTACCCCAGTCATTGTGGAGGACCAGGAATCTGGCATCTAAGGGTCCCTGGCCTAGTCCAGGAGCCACCACCTCCCTCTCTTGCTTCCCAATCTCCCCTCATCCCACATTTAAACAGACACCCTTGGTTCTAATGTTGCTTCCGCTCTAACTCCGGTTTCCCAAGCCTGTCAGCATCCCATTTTCTAGGCAGTCGGGGTCCGGGTCTGCTTCTCACTCTGCTGAGTTGGGAATAAGGATCCTTCTTTGAGACTTCCAGGGTCTTGAGTCCTTAATTCTGACGCTCCAGGCCCCACGGAGCCCGCGTCTCCCCAGCTTCCGACCCCAGCCCCAGAAGTCCCAGTCTCAGCATAGCTCCAGCCGACCAGCTACAGGAAACCAGCTTTTCTCTTCCTCCCAAGAGCTAAAGGAAGAGGGAAACCGCCCACCCCCCTTCACGCGCATACACACCCCTCCCGACACATCCGAGCACCCGCCCTTGGCTGAGTTCGCTTCCAGTCCCAGCGCCCCCAGTGCCAGGGTCCCCGCATTCGCCCCAGTTCTGGGATCCCCTCTCGTGAACAGAGATTGGGGGTGGAGGGCAGAATAGGAGACAGAGGAGAAAGGAGAGGGAGCCGCCGTCCCTCTCCCGGGTCTTTCCCCAGTCTGAGTTGAGGGGGGAGGGGAGGATGAGTCTGGCCCCCAGTTAACCTTCCGACCCCCTCAGTCAGTCGTAGCTCAATCGGCTCCGACCCGTTCCCTCGCCGCACAATGGTCCCTACGGATCCCGAGGTTCTCTAGCGCCCCCAAAAGCCCTTCCTGGCCTCCGCGCCCCTTCTGTGCCCCCACCCGCCTCAGGTCCCGGCGGCCCACAGACTTCAGCCTGAGACCCTCAGCTCTCTGTTTACGCACTCTCCTCTCCCCTGGCCCGGAGACCCCTGCCCAGACTTCTCCAGCTCCATGTCCTCTCCTCACGCGACCCATGAATCCCCACCGATCTCTCTCAAACTCCAGGGCCCCTCCTCACCAGCCACGGTGCCCTCCCTACTCCAGCGCGGGCCCCCAGTTCTAGCGCGGGCCCCCAACTGCAGCTCTACTGCCTCCAAACTCCACCCTCAAACTCAAGCCCTGGTCCCCTCCAGACCCCAGCCGCGCCCCCGGTCTCCAGGCGGCTCCCCCACCCCCATCCCTTTGCCAGCCCTCCTCACTCACCCCTCTGTTCCCGGCCGGTAAAACTCCACTGAGAATCCGAAGAAGGAGCCCGGGGGCCCCGAGAGCACTGCTGGGGCCTCAGCTTCCAAGTTGAAGCCCCCGACCCTGGATGGCGGCGGCAGCAGCAGCAGCAGCAGCGGCAGCAGCGGGGGTCGGCGCCGGGGGCCCCAGCGCCGCTGCACGGCGTGGAGAGGGGACGCTGGCGTCCGGCTCCCCATAGCGCCCGCTCTTCCCTGTCCTGGGGCCACCGACCCGGAGCCGCTTCCTAAACCTCCCAGAGGCGAATGACTCAACGCGGGGAGGAGTTTGCCAAACTCCCGGCTGAGCCCTCCCCCCGCCTGCCGAGGGGGCTGGCGGGGGGGCATTCCTGGGTCCCTGAAACTCTAAGCCCGCGCCCCCCACCCCTAAGGGGCGTGGGGGGGGGCGCACCTCTCCACCCCCTTTCCCCAGCCCCAGCTGGAAGCCGGTTGTCTGGACTGGGTTAGACTGGACGGGTTTGGGTTCTTCCCCCTCCTCTCTGCTTCCCCCTCCTTCCTCCCCACTCCTTTCCAGATGTACAACGTAAACGCTCGGAAAAGCAGTCGGAAAAAGGGAGAGGAGAATTTCCTAATGAGGAAAGGAATCACCTCTGGTGGGCGGAGGAAGCCTGTATATGTGTGTGGGGTCTCCCTCAGTGCTTTAGGGAGGAGACTTTGGGGTCTAAAGACACAGGAGACTCCTCTGGCGTCCGGCCAACTGGGATTTCCCCTTGCCTTCCGGGGCCATCGGGTGCCTGGGTTCTGGCCAGCTGGATTTGGGACACAAGAGTTGAGGTACAGAGACAGCGCTCGCAGTCAGCTTGGTAGAGGACCTACACCGGCTCCTCAAGTTCCGCTGCCTCCTCCTTCAAGCTGCTAATATTGAAAACCCAGGAGTCTGGGGTCATTCACCAGCAGGAGTTTGCTCCAATTTGCCCCCTTCTTGGTCCTAGGGTATGTAAACCTCTGTTGAGCCCTTTCCTTGGATCTGACAGTTGACCAAAACCTGCGAGTGGTTGGCCCCTTAGTACCTTCTTGATTAAACTGGCCTGATTCCTACAAACCCGGAGAAAGTGAGGGGTGGTGGTGGTGGTGGTGGTGGTGGAGGAAAGTCTTGCGAAGGGACCCAACCTTCAGCTCCCATTGGCTGTAAACATTGGGAGCTCTGGCCAGGCACAGTGGCTCACACCTGTAATTCCAGTCCTTTGAGAGGCCAAGGTGGGCAGATCACCTGAGGCCAGGAGTTCAAGACCAGTCTGGCCAACATGGCAAAACCCATCTCCACTAAAAATACAAAAATTAGCCAGATGTCGTGGTGTGCACCTGTAATCCCAGCTACTTGGAAAGCTGAGGCAGGAGATTGCTTGAACCCAGGAGGCAGAGGCTGCAGTGAGCTAAGATTGTATCCCTGCACTCTAGTCTAGGCGACAGAGCAAGACTATCTCAAAAAAAAAAAAAAAAAAAAAAAATCCAAAAACCAAAAAACACTGGGAGCTGGAACCCAGGACCCCATTCTTCCCAGATCCCCCATGGAAGTAGAGGAGGGGACTCTAGTAAGGGAAGTCAGTGACCCCCTGCCCACCTCTTTCCCCAGCTCCAGCTCTGTGTGATGAGATCACTTTTCAGGATTCTAGCCTTTATCTTAGCCTGGGGGAGGGGGACTCTGGGCCTTTCAGTCCCTTTCCTCCAGGACTCCTCCCTTTTCAGAATAATACCCCCAAGTCAAACCCTGTCCCCTCTGTTCCCCAGTCCTCGGCCCCACTCTGGGCTGAAAAGCTCAGAATAAGAGTGTCCAGAGTCAATGTTTTTTGTTTCCCCCCTGGCCATGACTCTCTCCCTCACTCTGCTACTCTACTTCCTGTCCCAAATCACCCATCTGCTTTTTTAAAACCCCCTCTCCAGAGCCAGCTGCAGCCCAAGGGAGAGGCTGGCTGGCCAGACTGTGGGGCAATGCTGGCCCTCATCCCATTCTCACATTTGCAAGTCCTGACCCTTTCTTAGGTAAGGAACCCAAGGAATATCTGGGTCAGGATCTTTAAGCCAGCATTGCCAAAAAGGTAACCTTTAGGTGAAAGCTACTCAAGCCATGGGCTGAGAACCTCCTTTGGGAGGAAGAGCTGAGGCCTGATTGCTCTTTAGCCCAGCAAAGCACATGTATGTGAATCAAACACTGTCCTTTCTCAGTCTAGGCAAACTCTTTAGATTTTCCCAGGATTTGGGAGATTGGGGGTGTGGGTGGGGAGGGGTGTAGGGAAGGAGGTATGTGACTCAGCTCCTCCCAGGAGCCTTGGTGGGGGACAGGGGACATAGCGTCCTGCCCCAGTCCTCCTCCCCACTCCACCCCCAGTCTTGGCCAACTCAAACAGGCCCCCTCCCTGTCCATTCCCTGCTCCTGTTTACACCGGGAGCCCCTTAGTCATTCTTTGGCTGGCCTTTCTACTCTCCCCAATATCCCTCCTCTTTTGGCTCTTTCTGCCCTTATAAGTCCTCTCCCAGTGGCCCTAACACCTCCTGCCTTTTCTTTCACCACGTCTGCCTTTGCCTGACCTTCTCTTCCTCTGCTCTGGTTGGGTGAACTTGGGGTTCCCTCCTAATTGGAGCTACTTCAGCACAGGCCTCCAGGCCTGGAAGCTGACCTAGAAAGGCCAGTGAGCGGGGGGTTCCTAGAAGCCATCAGTCCAACCTTCTCCTCTAGAAGAGGAAATGGGTGTAGAGAGATGAAGTGACTTGTCCAAGGTCATATGGCTAGCCAGTTAGCCTGAGTGTTTAGACTCCAAACCCAATCCTTCTTCTCTAACCCCACCGCCCCTCTAAATGCTTCATCTCCTCTCAGCTTTTTCTTTCCATCTTGTGTATCTTTCAGTCTTTCTCTGGCCAAGCCTGTGTGTCTCCAAGTGCCTCTGTGTTTTTTCTCTTAAACTTGACCTCTTTGGTACCCTCTGTCCCTTCATTGCTCAGTGGGAATGATTTGCTGTGATGACTGACTATTATTAATCATGGTCTGCTTGATGGAGGGGCCGAAGGGTGAAGCGCAAGGCCAGGACACTCACCAGGCTCCTGCTGTCGCCAGCCTGCTTGCCCTGAAGGCTGGAGTTTTAGAACCAGAAGAGTGAGTGTCTACAGAGGAGTTCAGGATACAGGTCTAAGTTGTAATGCCAGGAGTCATGCTGATTCAGTAGCGTGGGAGAGGGGTGAGTAGTACTGATAATGGTTTATTTAGCACATACTGTATTCCTGGTCCTAGGCTTGACCTTAAATCTGTCTCTATCCCATTTAATCTTTCCAACTATCCAGAACTGAAGGTATCATGATCCTCATTTTACTGTTAGGAAACTGAGGCCTAAAGAAGAGACGTGACTAAGCGAAGACCAACAGAAAGAAAGCGGCAGAGGTGAAATACAAACCCAATCCCAGTAGATTCCAAAGTCATTGCTTTTCCCGCTGCAATCAATGTCAGCCCTGTAAACCGGGCTGGGTTCTACAGGGATATAGGGGAAAATTCTAGAGTAGGAATCATAACCTAGATCTGTTGTCCTTGGGGTGGGGTGGGGTGGGGGAATACTGGGTATACAATCCATTAATCCTCCAAAACTGGATGGAAGTTTTTGTCCGCATGTATGTGATTTCTCTGGGGTGAGACTCAGTGGCTTCTTTAAGATTCTCAAGTGCCTGGAAATTCTGAGAACACTGAGGCTGGATGCCTTGATTTCAAGAAACAGGCTCAGGTCTTATTGGTCTGTCAAAAGCCTGGTTGGGTAGGGGTGGTGGAGGCTGAGGTGTCTGTGAAATAAAACTTCCTAGGCTGGGTGCGGTGGCTCATGCCTGTAATCCCAGCACTTTGGGAGGCTGAGGCGGGTGGATCATGATGTCAGGAGTTCGAGACCAGCCTGGCTAATATGGTGAAACCCATCTCTACTAAAAATACAAAAATTATCCATGACATTAATACATGAAAACAACAACAACAACAAAAATTAGCCAGGTGTGGTGGCGGGCGTCTGTAATCCCAGCTACTTGGGAGGCTGAGGCAGGAAAATCGCTTGAACCTGGGAGGCAGAGGTTGCAGTGAGCTGAGATCGCGCCATTGCATTCCAGCCTGGGTGACAGAATGAGACTCTGTCTCAAAAACAAAATAAAATAGAACAAAACAAAAACAAAAACAAACAAGGAAGTTGGATTTCACAGAGGGAAGGGAGGCAGGATATTTAGGAAAATCATGAAGCTGAAGGCGGGTGTGGGGGGATTTCCAGAAGTAGAATAGGAGCCCAGTTATACCAGGATCCAGAGCCTGCTGAAGCTGAGGAGTTGTTCTGTGTGTGTGTGTGTGTGAGTGTGTGTGTTTCTGTCTGTCTGTCTAAGAGAGGGAAATTGGAAAGTACAGGAGTAGACCATCTACACCCTCAGGCTCTGTTGCTGCTCTGACTAAGGTCTCTGCCTAGAGGAACTGAGAGCTCTATCATCTGTGAGTCACCTCCACCATCCCCACCCCCTGTCTGACCCAGGAGAAACCCCTCCCCCATGTCCTATGCCTAAAATAAACCCAGACTCCTCTCACCTTTCTATCCCCAATTGGTACAGAGCACAGGAGGGTTGGATGAAACATGTTTCCAAGGGTGACAAATGCAGACCTGAGAGATAAGATGCTTGGGTTTTTTTTGTTGCTCCAGGACTATGAACCCAGTGATTAAGACTGTGACTAAAGTCAGATGCAGTGGCTCATGCCTGTATCTTTGGGAGGCTGAGGCGGGCGAATCACCTGAGGTCAAGAGTTTGAGACCAGTCTGGCCAACATGGTGAAATCCCATCTTACTAAAAATACAAAAAATTAGCTGGGTGTGGTGTCGGGCACCTGTAATCCCAACTATCAGGAGGCTGAGGCAGGAGAATTGCTTGAATCTGAGAGGTGGAGGTCGCATTGAGCCGAGATCACACCATTGCACTCCAGCCTGGGCTACAGATAGAGACTCAGACTCAAAAAAAAAAAAAAAAAAAAAAAAAAAAAAAGACTGACTAGATACCTTTGTGGGGACCAAACTGGGAGTTTTTTCCAGGCTACATACAAGACCCAGGAATCCAGATCAAGCAGATCAACGGGAAGGAATTTTCCCCACTCCTGCTAATGTCTTCTCTTCCAAAAGTTCTTGAGTTTTTCTTTGTTTTTTTTTTGAGACGGAGTCTTGCTCTGTCACCAGGCTGGAGTGCAGTGGCGCAATCTCAGCTCACTGCAACCTCCACCTCCTGAGTTCAAGTGATTCTTCTGCCTTAGCCTCCCTAGTAGCTGGGACTACAGGCGCCCGCCACCATGCCCAGCTAATTTTTGTATTTTTAGTAGAGACGGGGTTTCACCATGTTGGCCAGGATGGTCTCGATCTCTTGACCTCGTGATCCGCCCACCTTGGCCTCCCAAAGTGCTGGGATTACAGGCGTGAGCCACTGCGCCTGGCCAGTTTTTCTTTCTTTCTTTCTTTTTTTTTTTTTTTGGCGTTTTTGGAGGCACCAGAATGCTACAGCAAAATATAACAACCCCAGGTAGGAAGTTAAAAGGAAAATAAGATCCTCTGGGTGTCCTAAACGTTGACCTCATTTTATTTGTTCACTCATGCCACCCCCATGACTTCCCTTTCTCTCCCCTTTGCTGCCTTGTACCTACCTCTGGAGAGGAAAGAGGTGCCTGAAGCTTCTCAGCTCAGGGCCTGGAAGTTAGAGGAGAATACCATCCGGGGTGGGAGGTGTGGGTGGGAGTGTCAGCTTCCTGGGATGACCTTCCCAGATGTAAGCACATCTGGAGCCCATCAGCAAGGGACCTGGAGCACCAGGATTCCCAGTGCACATCTGATTGGGGCTGTGAGGGGTTGAGGATGAGCCAGGCGTTCCATCCCACCTCCACAAGTCTGCCTGCCATTTCCAGCCCTCTCTTGGGAAAGATTATCAATCTCAGACAGAAAGGGCAGTAGAAGAGGCTGGGGAGGAAGGCAGGAAGGTCACAGATTGCACCCCAAACCCAGACATGTTATGTTACTAGCTTCAGTTCTTTCTGGCTTTATAGAGATAATAGCATCTCTGATCAGGTAGGAATCGGTGTGTGTGTGTGTCTGTGTGTGTGTGTGTGTGTGTGTGTAGCATAGTATGCCATTAGTCCTTAACACAATGGCGCAAAGTTGGGTATGGGGCCCCACATGTCCCTCTCCTTGCTTTTCATAAGGCTTCCTCATGAGTTCTCTGGACCTCTGGCACTCCTCATCTCTCTACCCCCAAACAAACACACACACTCCTTCCTTGTCTGCAAATTCCACCCTGTCCATCATCACCTCACAATGAACACATTTGTTTTCCAGGGATCATGTACAGGGCTAAGAATAGGTCCATCCCCTTGCCTTTCCCTTCAGGGAGATCTAACCTGTTGGGGTACTGAACTAGGGGATAAGTGGGGTTTGCAGCAATTCCTGCAAATGTACCAGGTGTCCCCAGCAGCCAGTGCATGAAAGTAAAATGGAGAGTCTCTGGGGCTGATTTATGAGCCCAGTGATATGGAGCACTCCTGGGAAGCAGAGCCCCCTCCATTTCTTCCAGAACTATAGCTTGAGGAGGTGCAAAGCCTTAGAAGATTCTTAACCCCTGGGCTGCAAAGTTGAGGCTTACTAAATTGAGATAATAGTATAAAAGTAGGTAATGTATACAGTTTATATATTCACAATTCACAAGTGGTTACTTCTGGGTCTCATGTACAAAAATATGTTGGACTTCCTGCCTTACCTGCAGTAAAGGTTGAATTGCATTTTGTCCTTTGAACACCCACATTCCCACTTCTGACCTCAGTCCTTGATTGGACTTCAAAGCCCTAAGGGAGAAGCCAAGAGGGGGAGCTTTCTGACCCTTTGGTTTATCATCCTTTCAACAGATGTCCAGCAGTTGGGAGGTTGGGTACCCTCTTCAGTCTCTAATCTACATGTGGCTAGAAGGTGACAGAATTGTGCAACTGTGAGGTAGGGCTAGGGCTTCCAGGTCTCTAAGATAGAAAAGGGGTGCGTGATGAGATTGACCTGGAAAGAAGAGAAGTTTGGGGTTTGATTAAAGAGCGGGATGTCTGGGGACAGGAAAGGTGGAATGGCACTCCAAGCTTTCACCTCTAGGGAGAGCGGCCCTCCCTTTAGGCCACACCCTTCCACCCAGTCTGCCACGCTGGCCACACCCCCACAGCTGGCTGGGAAATCTCAACCCTACCCCTCTCTACAAGCCGATTGCTTACAGATGTTCTAGGAAGTGGGGGTTGTTGAGAGGAGGAAGGGATAGGCGTATAGGGAAGGAAAACTCAAGGAAGGAGGGAAGACTCATGGAAGGGAGAGAGGAAGTTATAGTCAGGTGGAGAAGCCTGTCAGATGGTGAAGAAGTCAGTGAGAAAGAAACAGTTGAAGAGAGACAGAGATAAAATGAAAACAAGGATCTCATTTTCCCCTGAAATCCACCCTACTCCTTGCAGGCAAATTAATCTTCCTAAACCAAGGCTCTGATGATGTTACTTTTCAGCTCAAAACCTTTCCGGGCGCCAACATTTTTTTTTGTTTGTTTGTTTTTGAGATGGAGTCTTGCTCTTGTGCCCAGGTTGGAGTGCAATGGCACAATCTTTGCTCACTGTAACCTCCGCCTCCCGGGTTCAAGTGCTTTTCCTGTCTCAGCCTCCTGAGTAGCTGAGATTACAGGCATGTGCCACCACACCCGGCTAATTTTTATATTTTCAGTAGAGATGGGGTTTCGCTGTGTTGGCCAGTCTGGTCTCAAATTCCTGACCTCAAGTGATCCACCCACCTTGGCTGTGAGCCACCATGCCCAGCTTTTTTTTTTTTTTTTGAGACAGAGTCTTGCTTTGTTGCCCAGGCTGGAGTGCAATAACACAGTCTCAGCTCACTGCAACCTCCGCCTCCCAGGTTCAAGTGATTCTCCTGCCTCAACCTCCCTAGTAGCTGGGATTACAGGCACCCCACCACACCTGGCTAATTTTGTATTTTTAGTAGAGATGGGGTTTCACCATGTTGGCCAGGCTGGTCTTGAACTCCTGACCTAAAGTGATCCACCCGCCTTGGCCTCCCAAAGGGCTGGGATTACAGGTGTGAGCCTGTAATCTGCGCCAGGCCGGCTCCAACATTTTAACTAATAAAGATCTCAGTCTGCTCTAAGGTTCCTAGAATTGTGCAAGGGACATTAATTAATAAGTGCCATTGATCTAAGCAGTATACATTTTTGAGTGCTTACTATGTATAAAGCTCTGTGGACTATGCTAGGGAGAATAAGGAGGGAGAAGGAGGGGGAAGTGGGCTAGGTCGGAGACATAAATCAGAGCGAAGAGGTAGACAGGGTTCAGAGAGAGGAGAAGACAGAGTGACTAGGGATTGCTGAAAGATAAGGGGGTGGAGGAACCAGGAAGGAGGATCCTAGAAAGATGGTAAGAGAGAGGAAAGGAGATAGGAAAGGGGAAGCAAATAATAGAGAAGGTGGGGTGGGGGTGGGGAATAGAGGGAAAGGAATGTGCGGAGAGGGAGGGCAGGGGTGCAGAGTCACAGAGAATGGGAAATTGACTTTGGAAGACTGGATGAAGAGACTAATCCTTTCCTTCTGCCAGGTCAGGAACTCTTCCTTGGACAATGACAGGCAGTGTGGAATACTAGTCTGCTCCTTCCCCTGCCACTCCCAGCTTCCCATTTAGGACCCAGCTTTCTATGTCCTTTGTCATTTTGGGGTCCTTGAGTTGAATCTATTCTTTCTTGAGTTCCCGCCCTTGCACTCCCACCCCTGGGCACAGATTTCTGAAGTCAGCTCCCCCTACTCATTACACTCGTTACACTGCAAGCTGGTCTCCCTTATCTTTTTTGGTCCCTCTTTGGCTTTATTTCCCTGAAGTGGGTGGGCAGGAATGAAGCAGTGTAGAGGTGCTTCCAGATCTGTTCTGCCCTTCATCAGTGACCCCCCGTTCCCCTCTGAACCAGTCCAAGACTGAGACATTTGTGTCAGAAGTCCCTTTGGCCCCTTTCCTGCTCCTGAATCCCTGGGGTGGTATTTGTGGTTGGGAGGAGGGGTAAGGTCCGAAGTGGAAAGTCTGACGCTGAGTCCAGACCCCCAGCCCCACTCAGACTGGCTGAGCTCATCTCTCCAAGAAACCGCAGCTGGACATTTTCCATGTGATCACCTCAGGGAGGGGGGCTGGGTTCCAGAAACCCAGACAGAGCTGACAGTGTCATAGCTAAGGGACAGAGCACCCTCAGGTGCCTCCTCTCCGCCTTCTCCAGTATTCTGCCTGGGAAAGGCCTGGGGGAGGAGCAAGAAAAGGAGAAACAGGCCTGGAGAAGAGCCAGAGCTGGAATAGATTTTGGGCCCAAGTTGGCCCAGGTTTCTTCATCTCTCCCATGTTCACCATTTGTGCTGGCCAGGCTGGGGAAAGATCCTGTGTGATGTGAATGAGCCTGTGAGGTGAAAACCTGTGTGTGTACGGTCTGAAAACCTGAACATGCTTGTGTTGGTGCATATGCATGGGTGGGGTATCTGTATCCTGAGCTGTCAGTGGCTAAAGTTGGGGTGTGTGTGTGTGAGGTGTGATTGCCCCTGTTCTCTGCCCAGTGCAGTGGGAGGTGAGATAGCAGTTTGGGGAAGAGGGCTGCCTGTTCTTACAACTCTCCCAACCCTCCCCACCACCATGTCCCTTCCCTAACTCATGGCTTTCTCTTTCAACTGCAGATAATGGGAGGGCCAGACAGAGCAAGCTTGAAACAGACAGGAATGGGTCACTTTGGTGGAGGAAACTGGGGCAAGGGGGCTTCTGGACCTGGCTGGCCTGGGAGTGATCATCTAGCTATTGATGCAGGGGATGCTGTGAGATTAGCCCCTGGCCCCTGCCATGAAGGCTGCTGAGCTGGAAGCTTTAGAGGGTGTTTCGTGTGGGTCTCTGCACTCCTTTCCTCCCTCGCCCCTGGCTCTGAGATCTGGGCCTGAGATGTCTGGACAGGCTGCAGGAGGTTGGTAGGGAGGCAGGGGAGGGGATGGGCAGGACGCACTTGGCTGTTTGTTCCCTCTCTTTCCTGACTCCTTTGTGGCAGCAGACTGGCTTCCTTCCTCCTCTCAGCATCTTGGCTCCCAGCTCATTTCCGCTCTTATGCCCGTAGTCTAGCTCTCAGCCTTGCGCAGGGGAGTTTTTCCAAGCCAGGTCTTCTGGGCACAGGAACTCCTAGCCGAGTGGGGCAGGGGCTGAGGAATGCAAATGAGAAGTCAGTGTGTCCTTCCCTCAGCCCATTCAAAGTCAGTAGCCCTGAATTGAATGAAGAAGCTTATCTGCCAGGGTTTGGGAAGCAGAAACCCAGGTGTTTGGTTACCTGGGGCCTGTCTCTCCTTCGGCCTGAGATGTGGAGAGAGTTGGGCTGGAAAGACACCCCACCCCCACCTCAGCCTAGCTTCCCTCTCTGTGTCCCTACTTGGCTGTCCTTGCTTCGGTCTGCCCCTGCCCCACCTCCCACCTCCATCCACTGCCCTACAAGTCAAGGAATGTAAGTTTTCTTTCTCACCCTCTCATTGATTAGTCATGGGCACCCCAATCCCCACGGGAACCGTTACTCACCCTTGGGCCCCCCTCCCCAGCAGTCTCCCCAGAACTGGCTGGATTCCTGTAGGAGGAGCTCACAACCAGCCGTTGGACTTCGGGGGAGGTAGTGGGGGTTGCGAGTGGTGGGCAGTGTCCTAGAGACAGCCACTTTTGGAGCAGTGGTTTGATCTTATTATGGTCCAGAAGCATGAGTCTCTCCCTCCTCCCAACACACATATGTATACACAGAGAGGTTGCACTCTGGTTCTAGCTACTTTAATCATCGTGGGTATTTTGTCAGAAGAGGTGAGGTTGGGGTAGGGAAGTCTGGAGAAGGGCCCAAAGCAACTGAACATTTAGTCTCTTCACTGGTGCTGGCTTTGGGGGCCAGGACTAGGGCCTGGGGCCTGCTCTTTGGACTTGGCTGAGTGCCCAGGCCTGGCCTCTGTCTCCCAGAATCAGACAGGGGCCTTTCCCAATAAGGAGTCTCCCAACTCTGGGTCCTCTTCCCTGTTGCCCCCGCCCCTCTCCCCTCTAACAGCTCTTCTGCCCTAAAATGGCCACGTTTTCCTTTCTTCTTTCTTCCCTCCCCTACACCCAGGTTTGGGCCCCCTGGTAGAGTTGGGGGTTGGATAAGGGTAAGACTCCACAGGAGCCAGATTGTCAGGTTTGGAGAAGGGTAATGAGATCCTAGGAAGAGAGGGGAACTGTGCCACATGGCTCAGGTATGTATGGGGTGGTGAAGGCACAGCTTCCTGGAGTTATTGTCTCTCTTATAATAATAATAGCTTATGCTTTATGCTACATTGTTACATAGTATGTATTCACAGTATACTACAGAGTATGTATTCTAAGAGCTTTATATGTATTAACTTATTTAATTGGCACTGCTCCTCTATGAGGGAGGTACTATTGACCTATTCCATAAGATAAGGAAACTGAGGCACACAGTGGTTAATTAACTTGCCCAAGGTAAGTGGAAGAGCTAGGATTCAAACCCAAGCAATCTGGCTTTACTTTAGGAAAGACCAGCCCACTAGGTTTGTCTTTAGAATGCTTGAGCCTCACTGGCAAGAGCTTATGGGGTGATGATGCTCACAGAAGCTGCTGGTCAAGTGTACCCTACTTTGGACCTAGGTGTTGGATTCAGACTAAATACTTTCAAAGACAGCCATTGACCCATTCTTCTTTTTCTTTTCTTTTCTTTTTTTTTTTTTGAGAAGGAGTTTTGCTCTTGTTGCCCAGGCTGGAGTGCAATGGCCTGATATTGGATGGATGCAAACTCCGCCTACTGTGTTCAAGCGATTCTCTTGCCTCAGCCTCCTGAGTAGCTGGGATTACAGGCATGCGCCACCACGCCCAGCAAATTTTGTATTTTTGGTAGAGACAGGGTTTCTCCATGTTGATCAGACTGGTCTTGAACTCCCAACCTCAGGTGATCCGCCCGCCTTGGCCTCCCAAAGTGCTGAGATTACAGGTGTGAGCCACCGAGCCCAGCTCTTTTCCTTTTTTTAAACAAATTCTTTGTTTGTTTGTAGAAACGGGGTCTCACTATCTTTGCCCAGGCTGGTCTCAAACTCCTCGGCTCAAGTGGTCTTCCTGCCTTGGCCTCCCAAAGTGCTGGGATTACAGGCATGAGTGACTGCACTCAGCAACAAACTCTTTTTTTTTTTTTTTGAGATGGAGTCTTGCTCTGTTGCTCAGGTTGGAGTGCAATGGCATGACCTTGGCTCACTGCAACCTCTGCCTCCTGGGTTCAAGCGATTTTCCTGCCTTAGCCTCACGAGTAGCTGCAAATGATATACAGATTAGCACAAAGCCATCTAAATGTGACCAGAGGTGGAGGAAGGGAGGAATGCAAGAAGAAGCAGAAATAATAATTAGAGTGGCCGGGTGCGGTGGCTCACGCCTGTAATTCCAGCACTTTGGGAGGCCGAGGTGGGAGGATCACGAGGTCAAGAGATCGAGACTATCCTGGCCAACATGGTGAAACCCCGTCTCTACTAAAAATACAAAAATCAAATCAGCTAGGCGTGGTGGCGCGTGCCTGTAGTCCCAGCTACTTGGGAGGCCGAGGCAGGAAAATTGCTTGAACGTGGGAGGCGGAGGTTGCAGTGAGCCAAGATTGCACCACTGCACACACACACAAAAAGAAGATTTAGAGAAGACCCAGGAAGAGGCTGGTAAGCTTGTATGTAGAGGGACTTCCTTGAGCCTTTCTCTAGCTTTTGCTTATGTTTTAGGCAGTTAAAAATAGTCATTTATTTTACTCACTAAGAGAGAGAAAGGAAGAAGGGAATGAGAATTCTTTTAGCCTTGAAAGCACACAGGGACCCTCTGGGCTGGATCCAGGTACTTGACTTGGAAGTTCCAACTTAAGCAAATCTGCTCTTTCTTGGCTCTCAGTTATGTCTTTCCCAAATCAAAGGAATTGGACTAGGTGATCTTTGAGGTTCCATCTTACTCCAACACATTCAGATTCTCATACAGGAACTCAGGGGAAAACCAGAGTTGGGGCTGGAGTCCTTGTGTGGGGGCCAGGAATAAACAAATAATTGGTAACCAGGATGAGCTCAGCGATCTAGGGGAAAAGCTCTGTAGGGGGTGATGGGAGGGAAGCCAGGGAAGGAGAGGCCAGACCCCAGAAAACTGAATGGAGCATGGACTCATTCATTCATTCAACCATGTACCTTCAGAAACTAAAACCTAGGAATCTGAGCTTCCCATCCAAGAAGGTTATAATGAGCCCATGGGCTCTAGATGTGTAGGAAGGGCAAACTCCCAGATGCCTCCCTATTTTTTGAAGTATTACAGAAGAAAACAGCTAATAGTTATCAAGTACCAGATATAGATTGAAGCATTTTACATATACTACCTCATTTAAACTCAAAATAATCCTATGAAGCAGCATTTTTTACCTTTCAAATTTATTTCCTCATTTAATCTTCCTCAACAGCCCTCTAAAGTTAACAAGGCCATTTGACTGATGAGGAATCTTTAAAAGTGGGAAAAGATGAAGCTGGATTTCTAGTAGGATTTTCTAAGTGGTAAAGGTGGGAGCCCCTCCAAGGAGTTAGAGGACTGTCACTTTCTAGCAAGGTCTTTTCTGACTCTAGGCTTCCAGATTGTGGGGGGTGGAGTGTGGTTTCCAGCTCTTGACAAATGGCAGATAAAGATATGAACCAAATCACTGATCAAGAGCAAGAAAATGGCACTGTGATGTCTTTGAGAACGTTTCTAAGAAGTCTCTAGAGGTAGAGACCGTCACAGGATTGAGGATTACCTTAAATCTCTCAAGAGACCTTGAGAGGCCAGAGGCAGAATTCTGAGCGAGTTAGCTCCCCTTTGTTTCTACCAACAGCAGGAGAGAAGGAAATTAGATATATGGAGGGACTTACCTATTGTTAGGAGCTGATAGGAGAATCCTGCCTCCTGTGGGTAATAGTGAAGTTAATTCTTCTATCACTGTAATCAGCAGGAGGTAGAGGTGTGAGTGGTAGTGTTAGTGGAGGTGGGGCTGGTAGTGAGGATGGGGTTGCCTGGAAGACCTCTGACCAGCTAGAAGAGCCTGAGATTTTGAGGGGGAGGAGAGAATTTGCCAGATGGGTACTTGCAGGGAGGGTCCAAGTGTTTGGGCTCCAGCCTGGGGTGAAGTCAGAGACATAAATCACACCTCCCAACTGCCTGTTTCCGCTTTGAGCTCAGTTCCCAGCCAAAAGCCCAGCTAGCCTGCCAGAGGAGTAAGCGTGTGATGGGGGAGGGGCCAAAGAGCTGGAAGCTGGTGTTTGGGAATGGGAGTCATCAGCTGGGAATCTGGTCTCATCAGGGTCATGAAATGGGACTCAGGGTCAGTGCTGGTAGAGCAGGGAGCCCAGGGATCTCAACGGAACTGCTCTGTAGACGCCTCATCCCACGTGAGACACACCCACAACCGCACCCTGTTTGTTGACTTCTCTCCGACACAGAAAAACCACTGGGAGGAGCCTAGAGGCACAGACACCTGCATAGACACACCCACGCCATTCCCCATCCAGCTGTTGCTCACTTCTGCCAGAAAACTCTATGTCTTTTGGGTAGGTAGAACTAGGAGAAATGAGTGAGTGTTGAGAGATAAGGAGGATCCTGGATCTTCATTAAGATCTGGAAACACTTTCCTCTAGTAATCTTAAAGGCCTGCTCTGTGTCATCTCTTTGCCCTTCCCCACTGAGGCTGGGTCTGGGTGATTTCCCTTCTCGCCTTAGGAGAACCTCAGTGGTCTGTTGTCCTCTTGGTAGGCAATGCCTCTTAATCACAGTGATGGCAGAGCAAGAGGCAAGAGACTGAGTGTGCATGTTGGGTGGGGTAGGTGTTAGAGGGCAGGAAACCAGAAAGCCACTCAGACAATGAATGGCCTTTCCCGTACATTTGGGTCCAGGCTGCCGGATCCTGTCTGACTCTAACAGCACCTCCTACTTTTCCTTCTGGTTAGCTTCCCACTCGATGCTCATTTCGGGGCATATAGGAGAGGCAGGATTCCTTTGGAGGAAAGGTATCCTGTCCATCAGCCCTTTTCCAGGTGTGACTGTTCTGGGTTGATCACAAGGATTTGGGGGTATAAGTAACCAACCTTAGCAAGCCTGGGACCACCCCACCCATGCCTAGTGTCCTCTTAAATGTAGCATTTGTTATGGCCCCTTACATGGTATAGCTGTAAGCACTTTGACATCTTAAGGGAATCATAATGCTTTTATTTTGGGCTAAGCCCCATTCTGATCTCTGAATTGTCTGTTTGTATCCCATTAGACTGGAAACTTTATTTTAAAATTAAATTAAATTTTATTTATTTATTTTTTTGAGACGGAGCCTCACTCTGTTGGAGCTGGAGTGCAGTGGCGCGATCTTGGCTCACTGCAGGCTCCGCCTCCAGGTT
Organism: Aotus nancymaae; assembly: GCF_030222135.1. Classification (NCBI taxonomy): domain Eukaryota; kingdom Metazoa; phylum Chordata; class Mammalia; order Primates; family Aotidae; genus Aotus; species Aotus nancymaae. The sequence goes on from NW_026988428.1 coordinate 38,217,518, forward strand.
CAAGTGATTCTCCTGCCTCAACTTCCAGAGTAGCTGGGATTACAGGTGCATGCCGCCATTCCAGGCTAATTTTTATATTTTTAGTAGAGACAGGATTTCACCATGCTGGCCAGGTTGGTCTCAAACACCCGACCTCAGGTGATCTGCCCATCTTGGCCTACCAAATTGCTGGGATTACGGGCGTGAGCCACCACGTCTGGCCTAGACTGGAAACTTTAATGAAGCAAAGATTGTGTCTGTCAGTTGGTATAGCCCCAGACCAGCATTAGGAAAATAATATATGCCTTTTGATAGTCAAGGTGACAATATGATTACACTGAGGAGAGGAGATCTTGGGAAGGCTAGAATATATTTTTTCCTAGAAAAGGAGAGGTAGGTCACAGCTACCAGGGCCACTTAAACCAGGGTAAACTGGCCCTGAAGTTTCCAATATCTCCCTTCCCCTGCCTTGTACCTGGAAGAACCAGAAAGCTTCTTTCTAATACACCTTCTACTTCAGTCATTTTGGTCTCAGTGTCTCAGTATTGTCTCCCTAACATGCCCAGTTTGTCTTCAGCTTTGCTCCAGTGATTCCAGTGTCTGGAATGCACTGTCCTCTGTATTGGCCATCAAAGCCCATCCAAGCCATGCATAAGCTTCCCCATCTCATTCTTTATTTTATTATAAAAATATTTATTTATTTGTCTTTTTGGGATGAATTCTTGCTCTGTTACCCAGGTTGGAGTGCAGTGATGTCATCTTGGCTCACTGCAACCTCTGCCTCCCAGGTTCAAGTGATCTCCTGCCTCAGACTCCTGAGTAGCTGGGACTACAGGCGCTCGCACTATGCTCGGCTAATTTTGTATTTTTAGTGGAGATGGAGTTTTACCATGTTGGCCAGGCTGGTCTTGAACTCCTGACTTCAGTGATCTGCCCACCTCAGCCTCCCAAAGGGTTGGGATTACAGGCGTGAGCCACTGCACCTGGCCTTCCCCAGCTCATTTTAACTCACAGCAATGTGCCACTCTTCTGAAGTCCTAGGCTTATAGTCTGGAGTACATGGTCTAGCGCTTAATTATCCAGGGTATTAATAAAGTCCTTGTATAATTTAGGAATTGAATACATTTGGATGTACCTATGATAGAAGCAACTATAAATATCTTATGAAAACATATTCCATAGAATTTTTAATGCTAATGTTTGCTTTTTGTTAATGAGCTTTTATTTTGCACAGGGAAGTAATCTGTTATACTGAAAAGACTTGAGTTTGAATGTTGCCTCCCTTACTTAATAGATATGTAACCTTGGCAAATTACTTAACCTCCTTGGGTCTCAATATCTTCATCTGTAAAATGGCAGTTATATATATCTATATATTTATTTATTATTTTTGAGACAGTCTCACTCACTCAGGCTAGAGTGCAGTGGTGGGATCTCTTAAAAAAAGTATACGTATGTATTTTTAAAATATATATATGTATTTTTATATATATATATATATATATATTTTTTTTTTTTTTTTTGAGACTGAGTCTTACTCTGTGACCCAGGCTGGAGTGCAGTGGAGCTCACTGCAACCTCCACCTCCCGGATTCAAGCGATTCTCCTGCCTCAGTCTCCTGAGTAACTGGGATTACAGGTGCACGCCACCACGCACAGCTACATTTTGTGTTTTTCATAGAGATGGGGTTTCACCATGTTGGTCAGGCTGGTCTTGAACTCCTGACCTTGTGATCTGTCTGCCTTGGCCTCCCAAAGTGCTGGGATTACACCTGTAATCCCAGGTGTAATCCCAGGTGTAATTCCAGCACTTTGGCCGGCAGTAATATCTTTCTCATAGATTTGTTGGGATAGTTAAACTAATATACTATATAGTATGGTTACAATAATTGGTTGTAAATATTAAAGCCTCATTCAGTCTGTCTGATAAATCTGATAAATCTGAAATCTATTTAAACTCTGATGTGCTCTCTGAATTTTTTTTTTTTTTTTGAGATGGAGTCTTACTCTGTCACCCAGGCTGGAGTACAGTGGCGTGATCTTGACTCACTGCAACTTCTGCCTCCTGGGGTTCAAGTGATTCTCGTGCCTCAGCCTCCCGAGTAGCTGGGATTGAATGTAATTTATTTTATAGGTCAAATCTCAGCACAAACATTACTTTCTCCGAGAAGCCTTCATTAATTCCCCACCCAGTACTCCTCTCCTGATTTCTCTCGTCATAGCACCTACCGCACTATACTGTGTCTTCCTGTTTGTCTCTTTTTTTTTAGACTAAATTATGTGAGGTAAGGATCTTGTTTAATTCTGTTTTTCCATTGCCAAGATCAACAAATATTTGAATAAATTGAGCCTCTTTTTAAAGCAATGATAAACATAACACAGCAACATTACAAAACTAATTTCTGAATTGAATGACAATTTTTTTTTACAAGGTAGTCTTCAAGCAAGCTAGCACTTCTTACTATCATGTCTTTTATGTGCACCTAATTATTAAATTGGATCCAGAGATGTGGTCCAATTACTTTTTAACTTTTGTCACCTGACCCATCTCCACAAATTATATTTTGTACGTGTGGCGGAGACCACTAATTCTCGTCATCCAGTCTCTTCTTCCTTTTAATAATATGACTCTGCTACCTTGCTACCCACACAGTGAATCTTAGCAGGATGCATGGCTGCAGGCTAGATACTACACTGCCCAGCATCTCTTGCAATTAGAGGTGGTCTTATAATGATACTCCGGTTAATGAAATGTGAGTGAAGCAATGTGTGTAACTTCTGGATCATGTCCTTAAAAAGGAAAGGTAAGGCCGGGCATGGTGGCTCACGCCTGTAATCCCAGCACTTTGGGAGGCTTAGGTGGGTGGATCATGAGGTCAGGAGATCGAGATCATCCTGGTCAACATGGTGAAACCTCATCTCAAAAGAAAAAAAAAAAAAAAGGGAAAGGTAGTTGCTCTCTCAATCTTTCATTCTTCAGCTTGCCATGACATGGTGACATATTAAGCAGCCACCATGGACCCAGAGATGCAAGCCTTTTCTACCAAAGACTATTTACTCCATATATCTCTGTGCTATTACTTTCTTTGAAGTAAGAAGCTCACTATATTTGTGGGTTTCTTTGTCATAGCAGCATGGCTGACATCCTGTGAATGAAAATTAAGGTAACCATACAATTCATGAAATCCTTTGGTGTACTCTGAAGAATGTTTTCAAGGAGTGCAAAATAAAAACCAAGTTTCAATGAAAATAGAGTTTGCCAAAGTCACTTATTCAATAGCATTTTGTGAAAAACTATGAAATGTATTCTATCATGAGCATATTCAAAGTTCTTATAGGTTTATAAACGTACTAGCTCTTCTATTTGGTGTTACTTTTTATCATAACCTTGAAATCCCAGATAGATTATGTGGTAGTCAGCCTCCAAGATGGCCCCATTTACCCTCCTCTCTTGGTATTCATGCCCTTTCTGTTTTCCCTTCCTACACTGAATGATGGCTGGCCCACTTAACCAACAAAATACTGTGGAAGTGACACATGTAACTTGTAACGTTAAATCATAAGAGACATTGCAGTTTCCACCAGGGTCTGTCTCTTGGATCTCTTGCCAGCCACCAAGCAGCCACTCAGGCAGCCCTATGGAGAGGCCAACGTGGAGAGAAACTGAGGCCTTCCACCAAAAGCCAGCACCAATGTGCCAGCCACGTGAGTGAGCCACCTTGCAGTACAGGGTGGCCAACCCCAGTCAAGCTTTCAGATCCTACAGCCCTAGTTGACATCTTGGTTACAACTTAAAGAGAGACATCAAGGCAGAACGGCTTCACTAAACTGCTCTTGAATTCCTGACCCACAGAGACTGAGAGAATAAATGTTTATTGTTCTTTCAAGTAACTACAGTCTGGGGGCAACTTCTTATGTATAGATAATATATACTATAAATTTCCTAAAGTAAGATTCATATCTTATACTTCTTTTACCTCAAGTTAATGTATCAACTACCCTCCTACCCCTAACCTATGTGATTAGAGCACACTATAACATCTGATACATGAGAGGTGAAATGACATCCTCTTTGAAATTCAGCATAAGGCAACTCAATGAGACAAAACAAGATATTAATCAGTCTGACTACCTTTTCTTCCCTGAGGGCATTTAAAATTTCTCAGAGTGGAAGTGAGGACAAGTGGTAGAACTCAGGTCTCAGATGAGTATCGTTACTTGTCATACTGGAATCTCCCAAAATTCTCTGTTCTTAATACTTAAGTTGAATATTTTCTTCAGCCTGGGTGTCTGTGAAAGCTCTAGTAAACGGAATGTGTCCAGTATCCTGTGGAAACTCACCTGGGCAAAGGAAGTGGATCAATGTCTGGAGGGAAAGTACAGGCATTCCTCTCTTCACAGGAGAAATTCAGGCACAGGTACTTTACCAGGGACCAGGTGAACACTGAACAGGCAGGCAGAACTAACAGAGTGAGCCCACTGTGAGTAGAAAGGGGCAAGAAGAGACTTGAGTGACAAAGGGCAGCTGCTCCTGGTGGTAGTGGTGGGATTGGGAGGGCAGTGGAACAGAGATCAGAGACGGATTGGCCTTAGACCCTATATATATATATATATTAAAGATGGGATCTTATTCTGTTACTCAGACTGAGGTGCAGTGACCTGATCATAGCTCACAGCAATCTCGAACTCCTGGGCTCATGCCATCCTCTCACTTCGGCCTCCTGAGTAGGTGGGACTACAGGTATGTGCCACCATGCCTGGCTAATTTTACTTTTTTTTTCCTGAGATGGAGTTTTGCTCTTGTTGCCCAGGCTGGAGTGCAATGGCACCATCTCGGCTCACTGCAACCTCTGCCTCCCGGGTTCAAGCCATTCTCCTCCCTCAGCCTCCCTAGTAGCTGAGATTACAGGCGCATGGCAGCAAGCCTGGCTAATTTTTGTTTTTTTTTTTAGTATAGATGAGGTTTCACCATGTTGGTCAGGCTGGTCTTGAACTCCTGACCTCAGGTGATCTACTCGCCTTGGCCTCTCAAAATGCTAGGATTACAAGCGTGAGCCACCACACCTGGCCTAATTTTACTTTTGGTAGAGACAGGGCTCATGCGACGTTGCCCCAGCTGGTCTCAATCTCCCAGCCTCAAGCAATCCTTCTGTCTTGGCTTCCCAAAGTGCTGGGATTAGAGTTGTGAACCACTGTGCCTGGCTTTGATATATATTGGTATAATGAATATTACCCAGATGAGCATCACTTCCTTTTTGAAATAGTAGTTTTAGATTCTTTTGGTTACAAGGCTGACTGGAGCCTCCAGCCTTCTCACTACACAGAAGACGAAGAGATCTGGATCTCTGATATTCAAATCCCTGTAGTGGGTCCCAGTGTGAGAAACAGACAGCAGGAAAGGGACACTGGGACTCAGAACTTTCATTTCCCCCACTCCGTTAGTACTCGGCTCCCTTAGCTCAGACAGAGCTTATGTCTGGGGTCACATAGGGTTCTGCGGGTCACCTTCAACAAGGCAAAGTCAATTACTTCTCAGCTGAACAGTAGATGTTGGAAGAGGAAGATTGTAGATGTCATCTCGCCCAGTGTCCTCATTTTAAGCAAGGCTCAGAGAAAGGAAATGACCTGCCCAAGGTCATACAGCTAATGTGGGATAGAATTCAGGTGTCTTGGCCGGGCGTGGTGGCACATGCCTGTAATCCCAGCATTTTGGGAGGCTGAGGCAGGTGGATCACAAGGTCAAGAGATAGAGACAATCCTGGCCAACATGGTGAAACCCCGTCTCTTAAAATAAAAAAAAGAATTCAGGTGTCTTTATCCCAAATCAGCTCTTTCCATCATGCCACATTTGCTTTCACTCAGCTTCTATCATATATTCCATTTAATCCTACTGGCTCCCAACTTCCAAGTTCTGGGTTGGGAAGGGTCAATTTCCAGACTTTTCTTGTCCAAGGATAGGACGAAGAGACTTTGCTACTATTTTTAGGCAAAATAGAGCATTGCCCCCTTTCCCTGCTTCTCTTTCCCCTGTTGTTTTCAATGAGGAAGTGAGTCTATTTCTCCACAGGTAGGAGGTCTTTCCGGTTCTGAGCTCCATTCAGTTTGTGGCAGGGAAGCTGATGGGCACAATGCTGCAGGATGCCCTTCACCTTGGCAGGCTGATTGTACCCAACTGGTGGTCATGGCCTAGTGCCCATTGGCAGGCAGGGTGTCCACTCATGCATTAACTTGATGTCTGCTGTCCATGGATGCCAGATGGCTGGCTGAATACCTATACTGCATCTTGTCTGGCCTGCTGTTCCTGGTTTGTGTCACTTTTAGATTTGTATATGTGTGAGAATTTTAGGAGGGTGGTCCCTCCAAGGATTTAAGATACTGGATTTCCAGATTGGCAGAAGGAAGGACACCTTATTGGCCACCTAGATTCTGTGCTGAATAGCACAGGACCTGGACTTCAGGAAAGTTCTTCAAATGTCTCTGTAATCTCTCTCTTCCCAACTTTTCCGCACTGTAGAGTGCTTGGTGTCACTCCTCCCCAGTCTAACACCAGAAACTGACAGGTCACACATGGTATGTACCTCAGTCTCAGGCCAAAGTGTCTAAGAAAGGGAAGGCAGAGAAGGGAGGTATGTGTAGGTTAGGATGAGTGGACTGGGAAGCCAAAAGGCTCCCTGCTTCCTCTTTCCCACAGACTTCAGAAGACTCTGGAAGCTACCTAGTGCCCTAAAATTTCCACTGCAGTCCCAGACAACCTTAGACTATATCTCCACCTACTGGACACCAAGGAGATTGACAACACTGTCTCAGCTTTTCTTTAGAACTAGCATGGAGTCTAAAACCTCATCAATACTCCACCTTTATCCCAAAGTTAAATCCTTCCTTCTCAGAATCTGTTGAGGCTATGGGGGCAGATTGACTGGCTCTTCAGGGAGACTGGGTACCTAGGGAGACTTGGGTACAATTTGCCCCATACACTGCTTTCTCTATCAAAAAAATCTCTCAGGGGTTGGATAGAGAGCCTCACTTCCTTGCTTCAGTTGCCTTGGGCATAGGGTGGTTAAACTCTATTCATTTCCTATGCCCATAGACAGAAAACAGCAGGTAGGTGGGGTTAGATCATAGGGACCTTGTTGGCCTTAGGGAAAAGGGAAATAAATCTTAAAGAATCGCCTTTTACTCATCTCTCTGTCTGCCACCTGACTCAAATATGGGAGAGACTGGGGGTGTCCTTTACTGTTCTTTTCACATCCACCAGCAATTCTCTTCCCATGCTCACTAGTAAAGACAATTCCATTAGAACTCATTAACAATCATTTGTCTATGCTGAAACCATAGGCTAGCTATTCACCAAAGTCCCTGGGCCATATCTTCAGAAGTGAAGGTCACGTATAAGTAATGACAGCTCTCAAATGAATCCTTTATTGGTGAAATGGGGACCATGTCAATACATATCCTCAAATTGATCAGGCTGCACAATAATATCAATTCATGGAGATTACAGCACTAGGAAAACAATTTACATCAGATCCAGAAATTTACTCTCCTTTTCCAGCTGATCATTTAACTAGGTTAAGTAAGAAGCAGTCATTTCTTTTTTATTTTTTGGATGTCTGATTTTCACTTAAAATGTGCCCTTTAAATGCCTTTCAAATTTTTATTTTAAAGGGAAGGAATCAATAAGGAATTAAGGCAATGTTGGGGATCATCTTATACTACATACAGTTCATGTCATTTTTTTATTTTAATTTTTTCGAGACAGAGTTTTGCTCTTGTTGTCCAGGCTGGAGTGCAATGGCACAATCTCAGCTCACCTCAACCTCTGCCTCGCAGGTTCAAGCGATTCTCTTGCCTCAGCCTCCCGAGTAGCTGAGATTACAGGCATGCACCACCACGCCTGGCTAATTTTGTATTTTTAGTAGAGATGGAGTTTCTCCACATTGATCAGCCTGGTCTTGAACCGACCTTAGGTGATCTGCCTGCCTCAGCCTCCCAAAGTGCTGGGATTACAGGTATGAGCCACCAGGCCCGGCCAGTTTATGTCATTTTTGTCTTATGTATCTTCAGTTTATTCATTACAGCTAAAATGTACTGAGTGTTTACCGTTAAAACTTTTAAAAACATTAATGCATTTCCCCCACTTATATCTTAAATGATCTTATGACATAAATACTATACTTTTATTATCTTCATGTTCTTTTGTTTTTGTTTTTCTGCTTTCCCCAGGCCATGTTAGGCCTAGGAAATTCTTTTTTTTTTGAGACAGAGTCTTGCTCTCTCACCCAGGCTGGAGTGCAGTGGTGCGATCTCGGCTCACTGCAACCTCCGCCTCCCGGGTTCAAGCGATTCTTCTGCCTCAGCCTCCTGAGTAGCTGGGATTATAGGTGCCTGACACTGTGCCTGGCTAATTTTTGTATTTTTAGTAGAGATGGGATTTCACCATCTTGGCTAGGCTGGTCTTGAACTCCTGATCTTGTGATCCACCCGCCTCAGCCTCCCAAAGTGCTGGGATTACAGGCATGAGCCACTGTGCCCGGCCTTATCTTCATGTTCTTAATCACTACTATGCTTTTATTTTTTATTTTTATTTTGAGACAGAGTCTTGCTTTGACACCCAGACTGGAGTGCAGTGGCGTGATTTCAGCTCACTGAAACTTCCTCTTCCTGGGCTCAAGCAATTCTCATGCCTCAGCCTCCTGAGTAGCTGGAATTTCAGGCGGGTGCCACCATGCCTGGCTAATTTTTGTATTTTTAGTAGAGATAGGGTTTCACCATGTTGGCTGGTCTTGGACTTCTGACCTCAAGTGATAGGCCTGCCTGGGCCTCCCAAAGTGCTGAGATTACAGGAATGAGCCACTGCACCTATATTCTTTGCTTTGTGATTTGTGTGTAGATTTTTAAAGAACCTGGGTCCTTAAAAATTCAAATAGTATAATTATCTTCTTTGTATTTTCCTAAAAGCCTTCATTCAATAATATGTGGTTTCAGAAACTATTGTGCATACAGAATAATATAAGAGGTATTGCTAAAAATAGATTCCTGTGTATTGCTTCCAGATATTCTGATTCAGGAAATTTGGACCAAAGCCTAGGAATCTGCATTTTAAAACAAGCCTCTAAAATAATTGTGATGTAGGTGACAGTTGAATTATGCTTAGGGAAACACTGCCTTTGATTATGAATGGTATCAGGGTAGGGCTGTAACAAAAATAAATCTTCATGTGTTCATCTCATTTAATTGGCTCCATGTAGCAACGCATGTAACATTGGGGTTTGTATCATCCTTGGCTAAGAACTAAAGGCTGCTCATTCACTCTTTTATTTATTTATTTATTTAATTTCTGCATCAAGGAGAGGTAGCCCTGGGGTCTGTCTGTTAAAAACCCTTAGACAAGAGATTGTTATATTTTAAACATTTCCCCCCCACCCAATCTGAAACATCTCTGTGGAAAGGTTTGGTGAAGGCTGTACAATTTGACATGTTAGCCCTGGTGATTCTGCAGTTCTTCAAAGGAGAGGGCTGAGAAGCAGCTGTTATTTTTTTATACCTTTTGAAATGCACAATGCAGGGGGCAGGGTGAAGGGAGGAGCGTCGAGGGACTAAGCTGGAGTTAGTAAACAAGCTTTGAAGCAAAATAGGAAAGCATATTAGCAGGGGAGAAATGAAGGGCTATACATGGCTCCTGTAATACCACAGCACCCTCTTTAGACAGCACCAGTCGCTGCTGGGTCGCCTCTATTTCTGGGGAAGTAACAACAACATAACGGTACTGGGAAACTGTCCCTCGGCTAACATCTGAAGGTTTGTCTGAAAATGTTCTGAAAAGCAGTTCATATTGGAGAGGCAAGAGAATGAAGGGCAAGTCTTGAAGGAAAAAAAGAAATTAGGGCAAAAAACACAGCAAGCACCTCAAATAGCCCAGAGGAGGTTACAGGGACTTAGCAGAAAGCTCCATTTAATCCCTGGCCTAGCTAACATAGCCTACAGGACACCTTCAATGTACTTTTTTTTTTTTTTTTTTTGGTAACAATCCTAGCTTTTGAGGTTGTGATGAGCCCTTCCAGCTCCTAGAATCAGTGATGGTTCTTTGAAGAATTTTTTTCCCCCTTAACTCCTGGGGACAGATTAACTAAAACCCCCAATTGGGAAATTAGGGAACTCCAAAGCTGCTCCATGCGTTTAAAAGAACTGTATTTTATTCAATATGGTGAGGGCAAAAACCCTTCCTTTTCTAGGTTACTTTCTCCTCCTACTGCTTCTCTCACCTCATCTGGATGGCCTCAGAGAATATTTTAAGGTTGACAGGAAAATTTTATAGAATGATCAAAAGTAAAGCAAGCCCTAGAAATGGTTGCATAATTTTCCTTTCCATTATAAAATGATTTTTTCAATTGAATAACTAAAAAACATGAAATTTTATTGTTGGACTGAACCTTGGAGGTCATCTAGTTCAATTTGTTCAGCTTATAGAAGAGAGGACTACGGCTCGGAATGTTTAACTGACATTTCCAAGGTCACAGGGCTCATCTTAGACTCCATGTTTGTCTGACTCCTAGTTCAATGTTACCTCTCAACTGCTTTCATAATCACTTTTTTTGAGACAGGATCTCATTTTGTTGGCCAGGCTGGAGTGCAATAGTGCAATTATAGCTCACTGCAGCCTGAAACTCCTGGGCTCAAGGGATCCTCCTGCCTCAGTCTGTAGCTGGGACTACAGGCACATGCCGCCATGCCTGGCTAATTTTTTTTTTTTTGAGACAGAGTCGTGCTCTGTAGCCAGGCTGGAGTGCAGTGGCATGATTGTGGCTCATTGCAAACTCTGCCTCCTGGGTTCAAGTGATTCTCCTGCCTCAGCCTCTCGAGTAGCTGGGACTACAGGCGCACACCACCACCCCCAGCTAATTTTTGTATTTTTAGTAGAGACAGGGTTTCACCATGTTGGCCAGGATGAGACTTGATCTTATGATCTGCCCACGTCAGCCTCCCAAAGTGCTGGGATTACAGGTGTGAGCCACCGTGCCCAGCCACCTGGCTAATTTTTAAATAAATATATATATATAATCTTGGGGAGACAGTCTCGCTATGTTGCCAAGACTGGTCTTGAACTCCTGGTCTCAAGTGATCCTCCCACCTCGGCCACCCAAAGGGTTTGATTACAGGCTTCAGCCACTGGGCCTGGGTATAACCATTTTTGTCAAGTAGTTTTTGCCTATTTAGTACTCAAATACTAAAGTGACAGTTCTGTGTGTGCGTATGTGTGTGTGGGGGGGATGGTTTGGCATATGGTGCATATTCCTCTGAGCTTTGAAAATAACTGATTTCCAAAAAAAAAAAAAAAAAAAAGACTGGCCTCAATCTTATTATGAAAGTAAACATTCAAAAACCCCAGCACACCCTAGAGCAAACTCTCAATGCTCCAGGTACTGATTATCCAGTTTCCTTTATTCTCTTTTCTGTGGACCATGTACTTGGATGTTTACACTAGTCAGTGGCTCTATAAAAAGTCTGATATTACATATGTTGTCGGACTGCGTGGCAGTTTCCTAAAATCTAGAGTGTAGCTGTGGTGCTCTCTTCTCAGATGTAGTATTCCAGTGGTCATCAGAGGCTGCAGCTCCTTTGGTGAATTAGTTCAGCAGTGTTATGAGAGTCATTCCTAGAGGTCCCACCTACAGCCTGCTCCTGTAGCTATTAAAATGATTTTGTAAGCACATAATTTTCTGTATTAAATTCCCTTTCTTCTTAAAATATCAAGAGTAGTTTGTTTCCTTCTAAACCCTGAAAGATTCAGGCATTCAGAAGCTAATTATAACACAACTCAGTATTATTAAAAAAAAGTATGAAAGGGGAAAAGCAGGAGCATAGAATAGGGAACTTAGAAAAATCACCCCAGAGGTAACATTTAAGTTGGAATTGAAGGTGGAATAGGAATATGCTAAGCAGAAAGGCACTGGGAAGGGAGGGAACAAGTGCATTTCAGGAAACAAGATGTGCTGAGCTGTGGTTATTTAAGAGCACAATGTATGGCCGGGCGCGGTGGCTCACGCCTGTAATCCCAGCACTTTGGGAGGCCGAGGTGGGTGGATCACGAGGTCAATAGATTGAGACCATCCTGGTGAACATGGTGAAACCCCGTCTCTACTAAAAATACAAAAAATTAGCTGGGAACAGTGGCGTGTGCCTGTAATCCCAGCTACTCAGGAGGCTGAGGCAGGAGAATTGCCTGAACCCAGGAGGATTGCCTGAACCCAGGAGGCGGAGGTTGCGGTGAGCCGAGATCGCGCCATTACACTCCAGCCTGGGTAACGAGCGAAACTCCGTCTCAAAAAAAAAAAAAAAAAAGAGCACAATGTATTAGAGAGATGGTGAGTTTGCCATGGCTGAACTATGAACAGGATGGGGGGAGGTGAGGCTGTGGTAATCATAAAATACAGTGGGCTTAAGAGTGCTGCCTTTAGGAGTAGCAGAGATGACTCCAATTCTGGTTTCCCCATATAGTAACTAAGCAACTCTGGTCAAATCTTGTAAGTTTGAGGGCCTTCAGTTTCTTATTTATCAAGTAAGGACTTGTATCTTTACTTGTAAGCACAGTATCCACTTTATTATGTGGCATTAAATGTGACATGCATATGAAGTACAGTACACTGTATAGTACTTGGTGCAGGCCGAGTGTTCATAAAGCCTTTGCTATTACTTTTTTTGTGTGTGTGTGTGCCAGGGCCTCACTCTGTTACCCAGGCTGGAGTACAGTGGTGTGAACACAGCCCACTGTAGTTTTGAACTCCTGGGGTCAAGCGATCCTCCCACCTCAGCCTTCCAAGTAGCCAGGACTACAGGTACTTGCCACTATGCTTGGCTAATTTGTATTTTATTTTATGTAGAGACAAGATCTCTTTATGTTGCCCAGGTTGGTCTTGAATTCCTGGGCTCAAGTGATCCTCCTGCCTCAGCCTCTCAAAGTGTTGGGATTACCAACATGAGTCACCATGCCCGGCCTGCTATTTACTATTACTGCGTAAATTAAGAACAATTAAATATCATGAGAGTTGTGCTATGGCAGGTGGAAGATAAACTGAATGAGGAAAACCTAGTGGCTAAAAGACTAGGTGCTGCAATAGTTCGGGCAAAGGTGATGATCTGAAAGAGAGTAGTGGCAATGGAGAGGCAAAGAATTGGTCGGCTTTGGAAGTCATCTCTGGTATTTAAATGCCAGGATTTGGTGGCTAATTGAATGTGAGGGAATTCTGGAAAGACTAGGTGAACAGTAACATCATTAATCTGGATTAGTCACGTACAAGCAAGGGCAAGCCTAGGTGACAGCTGAAGCTCTAAGTGCCTTCAAGTCCAAGGCCCCTTTGAGGAAAATGGCTCCAAGTAATTTTTTTTTTTGAGACCAATCTCCTGACTCTGTCGCCCTGGCTGGAGTGCAGTTGTGTTATCTCAGCTCACTGCAACTTCTCCCTCCTGGGTTCAAGTGATTTTCCTGTCTCAGCTTCTGAGCTGGGATTATAGGCGGACACTATCACGCCTGGCTAATTTTTGTTCTTTTTAGTAAAGACGGGGTTTCACCATATTGGTCAGGCTAGTCTGGAATTCCTGACCTCAAGTGATCTGCCTGCTTTGGCCTCCCAAAGTGCTGAGACTATAGGCATGGACTACCATGCCCAGTACTCCAAGTAATTCTTTCATGCATAACATTGATGTGACTCCTATCACAAGTATCACAAGAAACAACCTGCTACTCCTTGAATGCTTCAGGGAGCAGGACTAAACCAGACCACTGGTCCTGCGAATAGGGGATCGTGTGGTGACGATGGTAACAGTGGCCACATTGCAATGGATTAAGGAGTGAGTGGGAATTTAAGTATACACAACTCTTTCAGAAAAACTTGGCACTGAAGTAGTAATTTCTTCAGTGGGAGTGTGAAGGATTTTATGTATTTGTTTGGTCAGCATGCACACTCTCCTAGTGTGCAGAAGTCGGAAAGCTAAAGACTAAATGGCCTACATTCTCTTCTAGCTAGCCATCTTAATCACATCTGAATTAAGTTCTGCTAATCAGATGCACTAGTGTATCACTTGGATTCTGAAGCCAGCAGGGCTTAAGACAGGTGCAGGGCACCCATTTAGGGATGCTGACAGTGGCAGAGGTGGTATACCTCTTGGACCAGCAGCTGCAATGGCAGCTTCTTATTGTAGAAGCTTCCTGAATGTAGTAGAAGCTTCCTAAATATAGTAGAAGTGGTAGCAGCTCCCTTAGCAGTCTTTTTTTTTTTTTTTTTTTTTTTTTTGAGATGGAGTTTCGCTCTGTTGCCCAGGCTTGAGTGCAGTGGCATGATCTCGGCTCACTGCAACCTCCACATCCTGATTTCAAGTGATTCTCATGTCTCAGCCTCCTGAGTAGCTGGGATTACAGGTGCCTGCCATCATGCCCAGATAATTTTTGTGTATTTTTAGTAGAGAAGGAGCTTTGCTGTGTTGGCCAGGCTGGTCTTGAACTCCTGAACTCAGGTGATACACTGGCTCAGCCTCCCAAAGTGCTGGGATTGCAGGCGTGAGCCACTGCACCTGGCCTGCTTAGCCGTCTTTTTTTTTGAGACACGGTCTACCTCTCTCGCCCAGGCTGGAGTGCAGTAGTGTGATCTCAGCTTACTGCAACCTGTCTCCTGAGCTCAAGCAATCCTTCCACCTCAGCCTCTTGAGTAGCTGGGACTGCAGGCACGTGCCACCATTCCCCAGCTAATTTTTGTATTTTTTACAAGACAGGGTTTCACCATGTTGCCTAGGCTCGTCTCCAACTCCTGGGCTCAAGAAATCTACTTACCTTGGCCTCCCAAGGTGCTGGCATTACAGGTGTGAGCCACCACAACTGGTCTCCCTTAGCAGTCTTTAGGAATCATTTCTGGAAGTCCAGTCTAGAGTTTGTTTCTTCAGCCTTCCCCAGAATTATGTGATCCATCCATTTAATGCCCCAGTAATAAGTCCCTTACTGCTTAATCTAGCTAGAATGGATTCTGTTCTCTGAAACCAATCCCTATTAATATGGAGAATAGAGTATATATTTTAAAAATAAAATATTTTCATAGCTGAAAGAGTTAAGAGTAAATTAAAGAGAAGAGGGCTGGGTATGGTGGCTCATGCCTGTAATCCCAACACTCTGGGAGGCTGAGATGGGAGGATCACTTGAGGCCAGGAGTTTGAGACCAGCCTGAGCAACATAGTGAGATCCCATCTCTACCAAAAACAAACAAAACAAAACAAAACACCAGTCAGGGAGTCTAAGTAGGGTGGGAAGATTGCTTGAGCCCACAAGTTTGAGGTGGCAGTGAAGTATAATTGCACCCCTTCACTCCAGCCTGGGTGACAGAGTGTGGACCTATGTCAAAGAACTATGTAACTATGCTTGATAACCTAGAGGAATTGACTTATGGAAGATACTGGAGGATAGGAGAAGCTGAGTGCAGTAGACTGCCTTCAAGACAGCTCCCATTGATTCCTGCCTCCTGGTATTCATATTCCTGTGAAGTCCTTCCCACAATGAAAAGGGGTTACCAGTGTAATCAAAAGCATATTGTGGAAATGATGTAGTGTGACTTCTGAAGTTAGGTCATAAAATAATTTACAGCTTTGACCTTGCTCTTAAATTGCCCACCATGGGGGAAGTCAGTTGGCATGTTGTAAGGGTACTCACAGGCTTTGTAGAGTCCCACGTGGGGAGGAACTGAGGCCTTGAATTGCCAGGCATGTAAGTGAACCACCTAAGAAGCAAATCATCTCACCTTGGTCAAATCTTCATAAATGGCAGCCCTGGCTGACTCTGTTTTCTTAGTCTCGCTCTGTCGCCCAGGCTGGACTGCAGTGGTGTGATCTCAGCTCACTGCAAACTCCACCTCCTGAGTTCAAGCAATTCTTCTGCCTTAGCCTCCCAAGTGGTTGGGATTACAGGTGCATGCCACCACCCCGGCCAGTTTTTGTATTTTTAGTAGATGGGGTTTCACTGTGTTGGTCAGGCTAGTCTCAAACTCCTGATCTCAAGTGATCTGCCCACCTTGGCCTCCCAAAGTGCTGGGATGTGAGATTACAGGTGTGAGACAGTGTCCAGCCCTGGCTGACTCTTGACTGTATCTACATTAAAGACCTCAAGCCAGGATTACTCAGCTAAGTAACTACCAAACTCCTTACCCACAGATATTCTAAAAGTAATAAATGTTTATTGTTGTTTTAATACACCATGTTTTGGGAAAATTTGTTATGTAGCAATAGATAATACAGTATGATGTAGTACAAGGTACACAGATAAAGTTAGCCTTATAGAGGAAGTATATATATATTTTTGAGACGGAGTCTCACTCCGTTGCCCAGGCTTGAGTGCAGTGGCACGATCTTGGCTCACTGCAACCTCTACCAACTGTGTTCAAGTGATTCTCCTGCCTCAGCCTCCTGAGTAGCTGGGATTAGAGGTGTGCACCACCATGTCTGGCTATTTTGTATTTTTAGCAGACAAGGTTTCACCATGTTGGCCAGGCTGGTCTTGAACTCCTGACCTCAGGTGATCCGCCTGCCTTAGTCTCCCAAAGTTCTGGGATTACAGGCATGAGCCATCACGCCTGGCCAGAAGTATACTTCTGAGATAAAGGAAAAAGATGCTGTAAGAGTTAAAGAGTAAGTTAAGTTTAATGACCAGTACTTTCTCAAGGAAGTCAACACCAGGTGTGGTGGCTCATGCCTGTAATCCCAGCTACTCAGGAGGCTGAGGCAGAAGAACCACTTGAAACCGGGAGGCAGAGGTTGCAGTGAGCCGAGATTGCGCTACTGCACTCCAGCCTGGGCAGCAGAGCGAGACTCCGTCTCAAAACACACATACCCAACATGATTTTCTGTAACTACGCTTGATAACCTAGAAGGAATAGAGTAAAAGATGGTGCGCTTCACCCAACTTGGGAATTGGTAAAGCAGAGACAGTAGAACAATGGGTGGTGGGGGGAGGGTCAAGGGGATTCAGGATGCTGGTCTGAGGCAATAGAACCAAAACAGACAAACTTGAAACAACATACTTTATTTTAATAAAGTGTTTTAATAAAAATTTTTAATAAAAGTATTTTAATAAAAAGAGGCATGTTGGGTCATAAGCAGTAGTTTTCTTTTCTTTTTTTTTTTTTGAGACAGAGTCTCACTGTGTCACCCAGGCTAGAGTGCAGTGGCGTGATCTTGGCTCACTGCAACCTCTGTCTCCTGGGTTCAAGTGCTTCTCCTGCCTCAGCCTCCCAAGTAGCTGGGACTACAGGCACCCGCCAAATTTTTGTATTTTTAGTAGAGATGGGGTTTCACCATCTTGGCCAGGCTGGTCTCGAACTCCTGACCTTGTGATCCACCCGCGTCGGCCTCTCAAAGCGCTGAGATTGCAGGCGTGAGCCACCGTACCTGGCTTATAAGCAGTGGCTTTCAAACCTGATTTCCTCCTTACATATATAAAACAACTAAACTTGTCAACTTGTGTTCTACAGGTTTCCTCAAAGTCTCTTACACTATTTTAGTTTCATATAAAACAGTCTTTAAGCTGGGCGCAGTGGCTCATGTCTGTAAACCCAGCACTTTGGGAGGCTGAGGCAGGGGGGATCACCTGAGGTCACGAGTTCGAGACCAGCCTGACCAACATGGAGAAACACCATCTCCACTAAAAATACAAAATTAGCTGGGCGTGGTGGCGCATACCTGTAAGCTACTCAGGAAGCTGAGGCAGGAGAATCACTTGAACCCTGGGAGGCGGAGGTTATGGTGAGCTGAGGTTGTGCCATTGCACTCCAGCCTGGGCGACAGAGCAAAACTCTGTCTCAAAAACAAACAAACAAACAAACAAACAGTCTTTAAGTAAGGTAAATACAAATGCAAATCTGTTAACCAATAACTGTTCTTTGGATTACTGTTTTGTCTAGGATGCTGTTCTTTTTAGCTAATAAGCAATCTTACATTTCATTTTTATCTGACCTGTTAACAAGTTTATGAGTTAAATTAGTTGGATCAGGCAGTGAATTGCTGTGTAAAAGGCAAATGCCCTGTTCATACACAGGTTTGCACTTATCAGACCTTAGTGGGGCTGGAATGGAAGGTCAGCTGAGGGTTAGTATGAAGTAACAGGTTAGTGTGTTTTCAGTGGTCTCTGAAGAGGCTAACACTGTAAAGGAGGATGTAAATATGTTCTGAACCTTAACAGTATCAGGAAGACAATGGTCAAAAGAATAAGCAGTTGTTATAGTATTTCCTCATGAAATTTAGGTAGTTTTTCCTTATTCTACCCATTGAACTAGCACATGAAAATGCATGTTTTCTTAGATGTCTCTTCTTCCTAAGGCCAGTCTAGCTTTAATCATTTAAAATACAGTATATGAATTGCTTTAATTTTTACAACCTGCCTCTTTTAAAATGGTAAAAAATAAGTATAATGTTATCTCTTCAAGTCTTTGCCTATGCCAGTACAGTATATACTGTATACACATTTTGTCTGAGAGACAAACACAAGCAGCTACTGTTTTGCCTCGCCAATGAAAGGCATTATTTGAAATTAAGTCCAGATAGGCTCCTTGTTTAGCTCAGGTGCAACTACCAGAAGAGCTAAGCATCACTTACCACCTATATTTGTTTTTTCCTGGTGAGAGCATTTGCAAATCACAATGGCACTTGTGGAACCTCTATGGAGAAAGACAATCTTCCAAAAAGCAAATCCTCTCCATGGCGTAGAGTATGGAAACCCTGGAGGAGACTAAAACGCAGGACTCAAATCTCTGTGCTAACCTTTTGAGACACCTCTGCATTGTAACACTTGACTTTACCTGAAACTAAGACAGAATATTCAACTGTTTACCTTGCATTGCTCACATTCCAAAGGAAGGATATCCTCTGAAAAAGGTCCCAAAGATAAGCAAGCTTCCTCTCCCAACTTCTCATAGAAATAGTAGAGATAAAGAACCATTTCTTTTCTTTTTTTGAGATGGAGTCTCACTTTGTCGCCCAGGCTGGAGTGCAGTGGCGCAATCTCAGCTCACTGCAATCTCCACCTCTGGGTTCAAGTAATTCTCCTGCCTTAGCCTGGCTGGTCTCAAACTCCTGGCCTCAAGTGATCTGCCTGCTTTGGCCTCCCAAAGTGCTGGGATTACAGGTATGAGCCACTGAGCCTCAAGAATAAATTAATTTCTATTTAATTCCTTTGTTGAGTTGTATTCAAGTAGCTAATTCTTTGCAATGAAACTCACACTACTTGTTTTTCCTAAACTAGGTAGGAGTTCTAGGTTCTAAGTGCAGTATAGACAGTTTTGTTTTGTCATCACCAAAATAAAATCAAAGTGTTTTGCATTTTTCAGTAATATGACTTCTTTAAAGTTGTTGTGAGGTGCTGATTGATATACAAACATAAATGATAACCAGAATTGGGTATATTTTTTCCTCCTTAATATACTACTACCTTTTCCAGGAGAAACAGCCTATTTATGAAGATCGCATAGCTGGAAGCAGAAATACTATTGTGCTGGGTCTTATCTTGAACCTGTTTTTAAAGATTGGAACTAAATAAATAGTTCTGCTTCATTAGGGGGAGAATCCTGTTTTGTGTAAAACTCTTGGAAGAAGGTATTCCACAGGAGTCCACTTCCCCTTTTTATCGGTCATATTCAAACCATGCCAGAGAAATCTTTTTCTGAAATGTTTGTCAGTATACTTTGTCCAAGTCCCTATCTATACCAGATCCCAAATCCCTCCCTCTATACTAGACACTTTTGAAACCAAACCTAACATGATAAAAACCACACAAAACCCCAAAATAACCCAAACAAACAAAAACTGGTCTGAGGAAATTATAAAGTCTCCTTTTAAGGGCCCACAAGATGCTAGGATAGCCAGAGCTTTGGGTGTTTCAGAAATTTAAGTCGTTACACACATATCCCAGGGTAGTCAGCAAGGCCTTTACATATTTAAGCTCTGAAGCTTAATCAAATTTCACATACAGGTGGAAAGCCCATCTCTTCTCCACAGACTTCCTCCCCTCCCTTCCAATCTTAATTCCGACATAATCCACACTTAGACTGACAGCTAGTACAATTTCTAGCTGGAATGTGGGAAGATAAATAAAACAAAACTACCCTAGGTTGGAAATAGGCAGTAAGATGTCCTGAAGGTCATAAACAAGAATGGAGTATTTTGCTAGGTAAATGTTACCAATATCTCACAGACTGGATAAACAGATGCACTGATCAGAAGATGTCCATTGCTCTAAACACTAAAAAGAATTTGGTTCATGTGTATCAGAGAACACAAACACACAGTTACTTTTTCTAACCCAAGTTTCCTGTCTATTTTAGTTGGATCCTATAAGAAAACTTTAAATCATTATGGTTCATTAATGTGGAATTGGACATGATCTCTGATCTTGGGGCTGCAGGTACTTGACTAAACTATTAAGCTATCTATATCAAAGGTTTATTTGAAAGCTTCTGAGTATGAGGGTTCTTGTATCAAATGAGGATTCAAGAGGGAGATGAAAAAAAACTGTACTTGTCAGTTTAGAAAGTCACAGAGAGTTTATAATTAGATGGAGGAAAATGAAGAACCCACTGGAGCAGGAAGAAGCAAGAGTCTTCTAAGGTCTGGCATCTGCAAGTAAATGGAGAAAAAAAAGTTCTCAGTTCCTTTCAATGAAAAAAGCACCAGCTACATCTGACAATGGGCCACACAACTATAACCAATTAAATTATCTTGGTCTGCTGGAGGAATCTGCTGTCATTAATGGCAGAACACCAACTACCTTCTGACCCTTAGCTCTTTAGTGTCATTGAGCACAGAGAAACTTGTTAACGGAATTAAAAACATTCTATACAGAAATCAATGTACACTCCTGTGTCAAGAGTTTCGCAAGTGAGGAGAACAGCAGGCAGTTGACTCATTCAGACAATTGATTAACTCCAATTAACTTATCTTGATCTTTTTCTCACATACTGTATTTACTCATAGTTCAAAAATAGTTTTTGAGCTTTTACAATGTACACTGGGGACAAAAATTAGTATAGTATTACCTGCTTCTGAGGTACTTGCCTAGTAAAAAGTGGAGTTGTTGATAAAAACATAAATAGGATAAAGCACATTAAGTGCTAAGTGAACAGACCCTTGTCATGTATGTACATTCAAAAACATTTCACCCACACTTAAGTTCCTTAAGGGCATAGTCATATCTTTTCTTTTGTATCCTTCCAAAGAAACTAGAGAATTCTGCAACAACAGGCATTGAAAATAATACTTCATGGCTGAGTGTGGTGGCTCACGCCTGTAATCTTAGCACTTTGGGAGGCCAAGGTGGATCACCTGAGGTCAGGAATTCAAGACCAGCCTAGCCAACGTGGCGAAACATCGTCTCTACTAAAAATACAAACATTAGCTGGGTGTGGTGGCGCATGCTTGTAATCCCAATTACTTGGGAGGCTGAGGAAGGAGAATCGCTTAAACCTGGGAGGTGGAGGTTGTAGTGAGCCGAGATGGTGCCACTGCACTCCAGCCTGAGCGATGAGAGTGAGATTCCATCTCAAACAAAACAACAACAAAAAAAAACCCTTAATTTTTATTAAGATCATAAGGTCTGTGGCTGCTTAAGGATTCTTATCTAACCTATTTTTCTGATTCCTCAGGAGTTACACAGAAAAATAAATTTCTTGTAAGGAGTTGAACCGCAAAGAGTTAAGTTCTAAAGGCGAAATGGGTCTGGTCTTAAGTTACAGACACAGAAATTTCTCCTAGGTTTTCATCTTAGAGTAGCCATTTTTACTAGACAGCTATTTATATTGTTTGATCGCTAGACACCTCGTATAGCATATCAGAGAGGAACTGAAAGTTCACCATTTATCCAGGTCTATTCGATGTATGCTTCTCTTTCAATCCCCCCTTGTTTTTAGAGACAGTCACTATGTTGCTCAGGCTGGTCTTACATTCCTGGGCTCAAGCAACCCTCTACCTTGGTCTCCCTAAGTGTTGGGATTACAGGTGTGAGTCACTGTGGCCAGCCCTCCCTGCTTTTGTTTTTTTAAGATACAAGGTCTCACTATGTTGCTGAGGCTGGAGTACAGTGGCTTTTCACAGGCACAGTCATGGTGTACTATATCGTTGATCTCCTGGGCTCAAGTGATCCTCCTGTCTCAGCCTCTCAAGTAGCTGGAATGACAGGTGCATACCACCATACTCAATGTTTGCTTTTCTGATGCACCCCAGTGCTGTTGTATCTCTTTTCCTTTGGGGACTAAATCCCATTTTCTGGCTTTCAAATGTATTTAACAATCTGACGTCAGAATCTACTAGGAAAAATGACTGGTACCTAGATAAGTATTATTGTCTATAGCTAAGGGATGTTAACTTTTAGCATCTCTTTTCTTCTTCTTACCAGAAGAAACATCAGTCTTACCACAAAATGAAACTAACTCAAAGATTTATCTACTTCACTGTTCAGAGACAGTGAACAGACTGGAATGCAAGAGGCCAATTATTCATTAATTCAATAAATATTCACTGAGGGCCTACTAACTGCAGAACAGTTGGGATATAATCTCATTCTCAGCCTTTGCAACATTCCCTTTGCCAAAAGCAATGTGGCTGGGCAACCTCAGCCAAGACGACATGTAAAGACTCAAACTTGGCTCTGCCATAGGCACATGGGTAACTTAAAGGAAAGGCTTTATCTGTAAAGTGAGAGAGATTTTGGTCTCTTCATACAGATTTTGTGAGGTTCTGCCAAATCAAATACTCAGGTATTTTGATCAACAGTGTAAAACTCTTAGAAACTCAACACTTTTATTTTTTAAAATTTATTTTATTTTTGAGACGTAGTCTCACTCTGTGGCCTAGACTGGAGTGCAGTGGCATGATCTCAGCTCACTGCAGCCTCTGCCTCCTGGTTCAAGTGATTCTCCTACCTCAGCCTCCCGAGTAGCTGGGATTACAGGCACTTACCACCATGCCCAGCTAATTTTTGTATTTTTAGTAGAGACAGGGTTTCACCATGTTGGCCAGGCTGGTCTCGAACTCCTGACCTCAAGTGACCTGCCCGCCTCGGCCTCCCAAAGTGCTGAGATTACAGGCATGAGCCACCACACCCAGCCAGAAACACAAAACTTTCAAGTGCTCATTAAAAAGAGTATGAATTTTTTGATGAGTATTAAACTGTACTGCACAGGGAATGAATTGCAGAGCAGTGAAGCACAGCTGTCTGATTAATCTCAGTCCATTAAAAGAGGCGTGATAGATCTAGAATGCAACTTTGATTAAAAAAAAAGAAGGCAATGTGTACTAATGTTAGAGAAAACAACTTGGCATGTTAACAGAATTCTAATTTAACCAGTAGATGCCTATTCATTAGCGTGTAAAGCCATAACAGAGGCTATATATTTAAAAAACACATGCACACACAAAGCTTTAATTTGGTACCATAATCTGAAAGAAAATTGGACCCAAATTGCTTTATGTCCAGTTAAATCTTGCTACCATATGAAGAGATAGTGAAATAAAACTGAAACACTTACTTGATGAGATAGGCATTCAGTTACTGTGCATTTCCATCTACAAGTAGAAATATTTCAAAATAAATACAGCATGCCAGTTGAAATTTACTCCATCCCCTATTCTTACTAAACAAATGAATTATTCCTAGGTATACTGAATTATAATATAAAAGTAGAAGAATTTAATATTAGTAATCAGATTTCATTCAAGAGCATGGGAAAAGAAAATAGACCTTCACCTATCAAGCTATTTGGCATATAATTTGATGACTTCGGTTTTTGGGAAATGGAAGTATCCAAAGAGAAATGTTTTAAAGTGAATCCTCTAGCCACCTAAAAATTAGCTCAAGCAGTAGCAAAGACTGAAATGAAGAGAATCTGAATCTACAGGCAACACTGGAAAAGAAAAGTTTGTATTAAGTAAAAATGACAGTATCTTGGGTGTTCCCTATGTGGAAATTTCATTATGAGGGTAATATGATACAAATGTAGTCCTTGTTTACCCAGCATGACCTCTGAAGTCTAGGGAGGACAGCTGAATACCATTCTTTATGCTGGTTCCTGTGACTTATGACTTTCATTTTCTCTCTATACTCATTTTGTTTTCGGCCCTCACAATCCAATTTCTGATCCCAATTCCCTACTAGTATTATGCCTTGAAAAAATCAGGGATGGCTTCCTCCTAGTCCAAATCATCAGCCTTTTTATTGGTTCCCAATTTTTCTCGTGGCATTTGATGTCAGTGGTCATCCCATCTTGAAAATATTCTTTTGGCTTCTGTGATCTTATACATTCCAGTCCATAATTTCTTGCTGATTTCCTAATCTAGTATTTCCTAACCAGGATCAGTACAGTGAACTGAGTAAAGTGCTTAGGGAATACAATTTAAGGAGGCATTCACTTTAAGGGTCATGGAAGTACAAGGTCTTCAGACTGAACACATCTGAATAATCAAGATCAATTGTATTTAGCACAATAGGAAGAGTAAAACTATTTTGCCTCCATTTCACTTACTGTTTTTCCATGGCAGAACATACGGCAGAGATTTGGGAACTCGCATGCCTGAAGCCAGATTATTCTTATGTTCCATAACTATGTTGTTTGCAGGGCTGCAAAAAGATGAATTTAGCTATGTTGGCAGATCAGTATCATTCAAGCAGGCACACGTAAAATAATCAAGATGTGTTTTTTGTAATTTGGTGAAAAACAACAACCTACATTCAGCTGAAATGTAAACACATTTCCATCAAAACGTTCCAGCAATTAGAATGATTACCACTTACTTCTCTGGAAAGCTCCCTGTTCTGTACAGGCATTAAGATGGGTCTAACCATTTTCATTTTCTAGAAATTGAGATAAACCGCAATGCCATCTACTGTTCAGCTGTATGACAGGCTCATCAACTCACTCAATAAACGTAAGAGATAAAATAATGTGCTAAGACAACCAAACCAAAGCAGCAAATCTTCAACTGAGGTAAAATTAAAAGTTGTAGCCAACTGAATTCACTTTAAGTTTTTCTATCTTGGTGCACATAAAATAGTATACACTTAAAATTATTTATTGACCTCAATAGTTAAAAAATTAAAACTTGATAAGCATTCTATTTGGGGAAAAAAGTGAAGTCTAGCCTCTTATTCCTTTATTTCCTAAACCAGAAATAATCTCATTTAGGTTTGAAATTTGATCTTCCAAGGTTGCAGTAATGGTGGTAATGAGAAATAGTTTTATTCTTTCTTATTTATTTATTTACAAGGACTCTTTATGTAACCCAGGCTGGAGTGCAGTGGCACAATCACGGCTCACTGCAACCTCGACCTCCTGGGCTTAAGTGATCCTCTGGTCTCAGCCTTCCAAGCAGCTGGGACTATATATAGGCATCTACCACCATGCTCAGCTTATTTTGTTTAAAAAATTTTTTTTTTGTAGAGACAGGATCTCACTGTGTTGCTCATGTTGATTTTGAACTCCTGGCCTCAGCGATCCTCCTGCCTTGGCCTCCAGGTATGAGCTACTCTGTGCCTGGCCAGAAATCTTATAGTTTTAGAGCTGGGCATGATGGCTCAGGCCTGTAATCCCAATACTTTGGGAGGCCAAGGAGGGTAAGATTAATTGAGGCCAGGATTTTGAGACTAGCCTAGGCAACATAGTGAGATCTTGTCTCTACTATTAATAAAGAATTAGCTAGGTGTGGTGGTGGGTCCCTATAGTCCCAGCTATTTGAGAGGCCCAGGGGAGGAGGATCGCTTGAGCCCGGAAGGTAGAGCCTGCAGTGAGCCATGATCATGCCATTACACTCCAGGCTGGTTGACAGATTCCCTGTCCCTCTGAAAAAAAAATTAGATACAAAATCAGTGGGAAGAAGAGATGCCTATTCTTTCCTAATAGGTACTCTGGATTTTCCAATCTCAAATAAAGAATTTTTAGCTGGGTGCAGTGGCTCACGCCTGTAATCCCAGCACTTTGGGAGGCTGAGGTGGGCGGCTCATCTGAGGTCGGGAGTTTGCAACCAGTCTTACCAACATGGAGAAACCCCATTTCTACTAAAAATACAAAAATATCTTGGCATGGTGGCACATGTCTGTAATCCTAGTTACTCGGGAGGCTGAGGCAGAAGAATCGCTTGAACCCGGGAGGTAGAGGTTGCAATGAGTTGAGATCGTGCCATTGTACTCCAGCCTGGGCAAAAATTGTGAAACTCCGTCTCAGGGAAAAAAAAAAAAAAAAAAAAAAAAAGAATTCTTAAGACGACTTTTTCCTTAACACTAGTTACCTAAAGTAAAAAGGATCCAAGTGGTATAGTGGGAGAATTTTTTCAAAGCATTAAAATAATGTAAACCTGCTGGGTGCAGTGGCTCACGCCTGTAATCCCAACATTTTGATAGGCTGAGGCAGGCAGACCATCTGAGGTTGGGAGTTCGAGACCAGCCTGACTGACATGGAGGTACCCCGTTCCTACTAAAAATACAAAAAATTAGTTAGGTGTGATGGTGCATGCCTGTAATCCCAGCTACTTGGGAGGCTGAGGCAGAAGAATCGCTTGAACCTGGGAGGCGGAGGTTGCAGTGAGCTGAGATAACGTCATTGCACTCCAGCCTGGGCTACAAGAGCAAAACTCTCTCTCAAAAAAAAAAAAAAAAAAGTAAACCTAGCAAAATACATAACTAAGACACATGAATGTCTGGGACCACTGATTCCCTTGCTAAACTGTAATGTATTTTTTGTATCCCTAACGATTAGCACAAAGCACACGACCTTTTTATGAATCAAGAACTAATATGAAAAAAATGCCAAAATAATATCTAAACTACCATCAAGGAACATCATTAAAGAAAGTGGTCAATTCACACTCCAGCGGCTTCTCTTGATAACAAGCACACTCTGATTTTGGGAAGCAGTGCTGGGATGAGACCGTTTCATTTCATTTACCTGCTGTTGTCACAGTAGTAACTTGTGCCCCAGACAAATGGGGTGCTGGTCTGTTCCCACAAATCTGTCAAAAGAAGCAAAACATAGTTTGTAGTACTACTAGCTAAGACACCAGTTCATGTTAGTTGAAATTATAAGATGGGAAATAATATACCTAAGTTTTGGAGAAGCAAGTAAAAATTGATCAAGTACCCTGCCTAAGTGACACAGTAGCAAGAATTTAATTGAAGGATATAAACACAAGCGACATAAATAATAATAAACGTGCCTAGTAACAATCAAACACAGATGGTACAACACAATTTATGGAAAAAAACAGATGCAAAGAAGTGCTTTTTCCAATCAAGAGGGATCGGCTGTTCCACGTGTCTGCACAGTGATACAAATGTGCTCGTTTTGGGCCCCAATAAAAATAATAAGGCATTCTGAACAGCGTGGTATGTTCATAAAAAAGGAAAATCTCCCTTCTGTCTTAAGCAAATGACTTGAGATTTAGACATTGTGAAGAAAAAGATGTAGAGGCAGCTCACCTTTATCCCAGTCTTCATCGCAAGGAGGGCACTGCCATGTGCTCTCAGCCAGAGTCTCTTGTCTAAGGCTCCTGGTTTGGTTGACTGCAAGACAATAAAGATTGGACATAAGAAGGGGATACTGCCAAGTTATTGTGTTCAAAGGGACTAGGAGCTTAAAAGTTTGCACGGTAGCCTGTCGGGTCTTTATTTCTGAAAAATGGATAGCATAAAAGCTAAACAGAGGGATTATCTCTTTGCTAACAGAAGAAAGAAAAGCAGAAACAAATATGTTTACCATATTTATGGCAATAAAATATTTATTTTTAGATGAATTATTAGTAAAATGAACCAGACTGTTGAGAAAACAGTCTGACACATACAATCTGACAACCTACTGCTGCTATGATACAAATCTCAAAGGTGGAAAAGGATTGTTCTTCTGAAACAATAAAAGCCAAAAATCAAGCTGACAATGTAGCATAATACAAATCTGAAGGAGATAACCTCCAGTGCTGAAACATTTTAGATAGTGACTCTTACCAACATCTTGCTCAATACAACTTCTGTCATCACAGCTTGAGATATGATGACTAATTTCAGCTCGAGGAACCTGATGGCGAGCATTGAAGGGACAAGTAGCCAATTTGCTTGCAATATCAGGATGATTCTGTGGAACCAAAATTAAGGGATCTGTCAGTTCTCTGGATCTCTTAAAGTCAAAGGGGAGTAGTTAAGCCTTGTTCTATAAATGCCTCCTCTAAAATTCCTCAATAAACTCCTGGCTTAACTACAAGAAAACTCATAGTATAAAACTAAGAGGGAATTATTTATTGTTCATATAGACAATTACTTTAAAATCATCAAAACATAAGTCTTTTTGTTATGACTGTAGAGACTGACAACACAGATACTGGGGTTTAAGTGCTTTATGTAGAGTTAAGACATCTTTCCTCCCTGTTCATTTCTCAGAGTCACAAGATTCAGGCAGCACAGCCTGTAATGAGAGAGCTCTCTGGATGTCTTTGAAAGCCGATATTCAGGATGAATAGTAACACTAAAACACACTCTTAGTCTGCATTGCAGTTGTGCCCCTGCTATTGCAATACAATAGTGCTGGAAAATAGCTGTTGTAAGGGAGCCGCAGAAGAGGCAAACCAATGATTTTTCAGATTAACACGGTGACGCTTATTTAAAGTAATGATGCCTGAAATGAAGCTCCGAACAATTTGACCTTTATTTCAGCTATTTCACTAAGGAAAAACCCAAATGCTAGAGTCTACTTTGCTGACCAAGTTCCTTATTTTAAAACAAAAGAAAGGGTTTAGTATCACCCATATCCTATGGCAAATATACAAGCAATTAAGAAATTTATTATAAAGAAGAAGATAGGTCATAAATGAAACTCGAAAATGTAAAAATAATATGAAGTAGGGAGAAGGCTGGAAAAATATATGGGAGTGAGAAACTTGCAGGCATCTGCGTCATTTTCCTAAGTAATATCAGGCATTCAATACAAAAGTTTTGTGGCCAAAGATTAAGAACATTAGAAGAGGGGAGTTATGATAGTGTCTTTTTCACCACTTGGCTCCACCTGGGAAATGTTTGAGAGCCTAGAGGGGACAATGTTGTAGTGGTATCTGCTGTTCCATATTACCCAGGTTTGATGTTAAGGGATCCTTGCTCTAGAGATTAAAAGGAGCTGGAGAAATAACAAAGACATATTATATTTCTAGGATCATACAAGAAATACTTTTTAAAGGATGTTAAACCTGAATTATATGCAGTTTGGATTAAATACATCAATTATTTTCCAAGAATAAATTCTGGCAGAATTTTGGCTTCTGTATCAGCATTCTAACAACAGTGTCAAAGTGTCTCAATTAATGCATCATTAAAGTAGTTTATATCAGCTAAATTTATAAAAGAGTGACCAGAAAGAAAATCCTTATTTTTTTTAAAAAAGATGTTTATTGTTGAAACTTGGAGATAAAGTTATTAAAAAAAAATTTTTTTTTGAGACAGAGTCTTACTCTGTTGCCTAGGCTGGAGTGCAGTGGCATGATCTCAGCTCACTGCAACCTCCGCCTCCCAGGTTCAAGTAATTCTTTGCCTCAGCCTCCCGAATAGCTGAGATTACAGGTGCCTGCCACCATGCCTAGCTAATTTTTGTATTTAGGTCAAGATGAGGTTTCACCATCATGACCAGGCTGGTCTTGAACTCCTGACCTCGTGATCCACCCACCTCGGCCTCCCAAAGTGCTAGGATTACAGGCGTGAGCCACCATGCCCGACTGAGATACAATTATTTTTAGAAATAATTTTTCTTGGGCTAACTTCTAGCTGTTCAAGCTCTAAAATTTCTAAACAAAATAATCAGAAAAAGTGAATTATAGGACCCAATCCTTATTAGGCCGATGAATACATCAAATTTACAAGATAGGCGGGATTTCTCATTGTTAGCAAAAATTAGCCTTTTTACAAAGGGTGAGAAGACTCTAGAGATACCATTTATAAAGGGTCACTAGTTAGTGAAAATGAAAGCCAAAACAAGAAAAAAATTATCCTAAGGAATGAACAAATGCCTTTCTATAAATGTTGGTATTTAACAGAGGTGGATTCCCAAAACAATTCTGGCAACTGATTAAAACATTTATGATACAATCATTTGATGTTTATAAAATACGGCCTTTTAAAAGAACTCAGAAGGCATTAGAGAGCAAATTATACAGTAACACCCTACCTTTCTGCACTTGATAAGATGATAAGGAAACCTGCAAGCTCTGATTTGATGGTTTTTATCATAGGGGCATTGCAATAGCTTCTCAGGGTCCAGGGAGTCGGCTGAAAGGGAGAAGTATTTCAGTAAGTAAAACAATAACAGGCCCTTATAAAACTACAGCATTCCAGGCACACTGGATTTTTTTCAAGAGATTCTGTAATAATAGAACAATATGGTCTAAAGAAAACTTGGATTAAAAAAAAGAGTGACTACACATTTAAAATATTTCTGAATCTTAGTAAGTTCAGCAGAACCAGAAAACTCAGGTGCTAAGTCTCAGTTTCATATTGAATTGAACATAAATATTGTTTTCATAGTTACTCTTACTATAAAACAAAGTTAAATAAAATGTCATCCTCTTTTCTAAAAGCTCTAATTCAGGGTTATTCCTGTTCTCTAGCTAGTCTATTCAGAGCCTCCCAACCAGTATGCTGAAGTTGAAATGGATAGCTGGTGTGCTAATACACTGATCTGGGGGCCCACTGCAAGTTCCAGACATCCCCATCCCCCATCTCCACAGGCAAGTTGAGAGTAGTTAATCCCCTTCACCGGCATCTTCATCTATCACTTGTATTCCATGACATGAAAAAAGTTGGTAAGCACTGCTCTGTATCAGTTATATGTTCTATGGAAGCTTGAAAAATATTAGTGGATAGATGATTTCTTTTTCATCTGCCTGCTTTAACTTACTCCTATAAGTAGTTCCTGATCTTGGTTATTCTAGTTACCTCTCAAATGAAACCAATACTGTTATCGGACAGGTAGTTTTTACTTTTCATATTTTGGAACACAGGTGAGAACAAAATAGAGAATTCTTTAATCTAGTGACTATTACATTTGCCAGCTAAAAAAAATAGAACAATCTACAAAAACAGAACCTCCTGAGGTTAAGACAACTGCAGACATATGGAACTGCTGTGTGAAAGAAAGCCCCTAACCTATAAAATGCTATTTAAAACCACCCTTGGGCTATACAAGATGCCCGGGCTGAGCCCCAAATTTTAACAAGTCTGGTTAAGGAAGAGAAATTAAATGGTTAAGCACATTCTGGTATATTATGAGACAAGAGGCAACCTAATAAATTGCTCTTGCCACCCCTGAAGGCAATGATAAAAGTGAAATAAAATAAACAATTCACATTTGATAAGAAGCTTATAAACCAGGAGACTGCTATGAAAATCAGAAGTCAGTGGGGAATTAAAACAGACAGTTTCACTGGAAGAGTGGTAAACATGGAATAAATTGCAAACCATGATCGCGATGCAAATGAGCCAGAAAGGTGACTTGAAGGACGGAATGAATAGGAAGGAAAAGTCTTAAAGGATAGGCAGGCTTATTATGCCAACCAGGCTCTTCTTGACCAGAAATGTTTTCATATTTCTGAAGCTTCAGGACAAACAGGGAGAGTTTACAGATAAAATTCTTGTTAGTTTCCCTTCATTTAATCCATTCCCATCACTAGCAAATGTTAGGCCATGTCAGCAGCTGACAGACTGGATGGTACCTTATGATTCATACACATTATACTGCCCATATAGTAGCATATGTTGGAGTTGATAATGAGAGCTTCTCATTGTAATGCTTTACTTTTTGGTCTCCAACAATTTAGGTCAACTTTAACCTGGCTTTCTATATTAAAAAAAAATTCTTTTTGATTTAAAAATTTTTTTTTTTTTTTTTTTTGAGACAGAGTCTTGTTCTGTTGCCCAGGCTGGAGTGAAGTGGTATGATCTCGGTTCACTGCAACCTTTGTCTCCTGGGTTCGAGTGATTCTTGTGCCTCAGTCCCCAGAGTAGCTGGGACAAAAATCTTTAATTGTGATAAAAACACATATAAGATTTACCATGTTAATCATTTTTAAGTATACAGTGTATACAGTGTTAAGTATTAATATATTCCCACTGTTGTGCAACTAACCTCCAAAAGTTTTTCATTTTACTAAACTGAAACTCTATACCCATTAAATATCAACTCTCCATTCCCCACGCCCTCCAGCTCCTGGCAGCCACCATTCTACTTTTTGTTTTGGTGAGTCTGACTAGATACATCATATACATGAAATCAGTCTTTTTTATTGTACTTTAAGTTCTGGGGTACATGTGCAGAACATGCATGTTTGTTATATAGGTATACACATGCCATGGTGGTTTACTGCATCCATCACCCCATCACCTACATTAGGTGTTTCTCTTAATGCTATGCCTCTCCAATCCCCCAACCTCCGTCTTTTTCTTTTTGTGACTAGCTTATTTCACTTAGCCTAAGGTCCTCAAGGTTTATCCATGCTATAGCATGTGACAGTATTTCCTGTATCTTCTATCTTGCATTTTGCTTTCTTCTCTTTTTGCTTAATGTATCTTGGAGTTCCTTCCATATCAGTATATATAAGGAATACTTCATTGCTTCATATGGATGTACCAAATTTTTTATTATTTTTCTTTTTTCTGGTTCACGTTCTCTCATGAGGTTGCAGGATGTACCAAATTTTTAATTGATTTTCTTATTAATGGACATTTAGGTTGTTTCCAGTTTTTACTATTTGTTTTGACAGAGTTTTGTTCTTGTTGTCCAGGCTGGGGTGCAATGACACAATCTCGAGGCTCACTGCAACCTCCGCTTCCCAGGTTCAAGCGATTCTTTTGCCTCAGCCTCCCAAGTAGGCAAGATTACAGGTGCCCACCACCATGCCTGGCTAATTTTTTTGTATTTTTAGTAGAGAATGGCCAGGCTGGTCTTGAACTCCTGACCTCAGGTGATCCACCAGCCTCAGCCTCCCAAAGTGCTAGGATTACAGGCGTGAGCCACCATGCCCAGCCCAGTTTTTACTATAATATACAATGCTGTGACTAACAATCTGGTTTATTCTTCTTTGTGCATGTATGAGTATTTTTCTTTTTGAGACAGGGTCTCACTCTGTTGCCCAGGCTAGAGAGTGTAGTGGTGTGATCCTGGCTCACTGCAACCTCTACTTCCCAGGTTTAAGTGATTCTTGTGCCTTTGCCCCTCAAGTAGCTGGGATTACAGGTGTGCCTGGCTAACTTTTTGTATTTTTAGTAGAGACAGGGTTTCACCATCTTGGTCAGACTGGTCTCGAACTCCTGGCCTCCTGTGATCTACCCGCCTTGGCCTCCCAAAGTGCTGGGATTACAGGCATAAGCCACCATGCCTGGCGAATGTATGAGTATTTCTCTTGGATAAACACCTAAGAGCATTGCATTGAAATGTCTGTGCATTAAAAGTTGTAATAAATACTAACAAAATGCTCTAAAATTTTCTGTCTGGCTTCCTGGGAATATAATGTACTTTGGAAAACAAAGTAGGTCTATTTGACAATCTTCCTCTAAAAGCACAGACTCAGCTGTTCCTCAGATTTGGGTAGGGCCCAGAACCCATGGTGAGAAATGGAGGAAACTTCATAGAAATAAGGAACTAGGCCTGACAGAAGTATCATCAGCTACGACGGAGAGCCCAAAGAGAGAAGACAGAGATCTTCAGGAATCTACAAGATAAACTTGGAAAGCCAGGTCAATTTGGGAAAAAGGTCAAGTATAGTCTTAAGGCAGTGTTTCTCAAAGTTTAGCTTACTCTCCAGGTGTTACATCACTTAGGGACTGTGTTAAAGTGCAGATTCTGATTCAGAAGGTCTAGGATAAGGCCTGAGATTGTTCATTTCCAACACACTCCCAGGGATATGTAAGAAAAAAAATGTGGCTGAAAAAAGTAACAAAGAACTGAGAGACAGAAAGGGGAGATGTTTTCTAATAGTAGTATGCTTCCAAGAATAAGTATATACATATACCGTAAAGGGACTTCACATTCTTATTTTTCCTTTTGAGACAAAGTCTTGCTCTGTTGCCAGGCAGTGCTGCAATCTCAGCTCACTGAGTGCTGTGATCTCAGCTCACTGTAACCTTTGCCTCCTGGGTTCAAGCGGTTCTCCTGACTCAGCCTCCTGAGTAGCTGGGATTACAGGTGTGTGCCACCACGCCCAGCTAATTTTTTGTATTTTTAATAGAGAGATGGGGTTTTACCATGTTGGCCACTGATGGCCTCAATCTCTTGACCTCGTAATCCGCACGCTTTGGCCTCCCAAAGTGCTTGGATTACAGGCGTGAGCCATCGTACCCGACCTTCTTTTTTTCTTAATAAGAGACAGGGTTGACCAGGCACAGTGGCTCATGCCTGTAATCCCAGCATGTTGGGAGGCTGAAGTGGGTGGATCACTTGAGGCCAGGAGTTCAAGACCAGCCTGGCCAACATGGTGAAACCCCATCTCTACTAAAAATACAAAAATTAGCCGGCAGCCTGACCAACATGGTGAAATCCCGTCTTTACTAAAAATACAAAATTAGCCAGGTGTGGTGGCACATGCCTGTAATCCCAGCTACTCAGGAGGCTGTGGCAGAAGAATCACTTGAACCCGTGAGGCAGAGGTTGCAGTGAGCCGAGATCGCGCCACTGTACTCCAGCCTGGGCAACAAGAGCGAAACTCCGTCTCAAAAAAAAAAAAAAATAAATTAGCTGGGTGTTGTGGCATGTGCCTACAGTCCCAGCTACTTGGGAGGCTGAGGCAGAAGAAACACTTAAACCTGGAAGGAAGCAGTTGTAGTGAGCTGAGATCATCATTGTGCTCTAGCCTGGGTGACAGAGTGAGCCACCTTCTCAAAAAAAAAAAAAAAAAAAAGACAGGGTCTTGCTCTGTCACCCAGCTTGGAGTGCAGTGGTGTGATCACAGCTCACTGTAACTTCTGACTCCTGGGCTCAAGTGATCCTCCTGCCTCAGCTACCTGAGCAGCTGGGATTACAGGCATGAGCCCCATCGCACCTGGCTCAGGAATTTCACATCTTAAGTAAAAATACTTTAAGAAGGCTGGGTGCAGTGGCCCACACCTGTAATCCCAGCACTTTGGGAGGCCGAGGTGAGTGGATCACAGGGTCAGGAGTTCAAGACCAGCCTGCCCAATATGGTGAACTCTGTCTCTACTTAAAAAAAAAAAAAAAATTAGCTAGGTGTGGTGGCATGCGCCTGTAGTCCCAGCTACTTGGGAGGCTGGGGCAGAAGAATCATTTGAACCCAGGAGGTGGAGGTTGCAGTGAGCCAAGATTGCACCACTGTACTCCAGCCTGGGTGACAGAGTGAGACTCCATCACACACACACACACACACACACACACACACACACACACACACAAAATAAATAAGAACCAAAACTTAAAATTAAAGGGCAGGGGATCCCTATAAGAGATTAATGATTCTCAAAGTGTGGTCCTCAGATCAACATCAGCTGGTAACTTGTTAGAAATGCAAATTCACAGATACCAGACCTTTTGAATCAGAAATTCTGGGGGTGGGACCCAGCAATCTGTTTCAACAAGCTTTCCAGGTGATTCTACTGCATACTAAAGTTTGAGAATGATTGTGTTCTAGATATTTAATAAAGATTATTTCTATGTAGTTTCTGTATTTTGGAGATAAGCTCTCCACTGGACTCTTCCTAGAGAGAATAATGGGACTGAAATATCCTTTAGTTGGAATTTTTAATTATAATGAGATTCTGAACAAGACTGCAAAGTAGGAAGAAAAAGTAGATACTGCTGACAAGTTGTATCCACAGGCATAAACTCAATATTCCTCAAATTGAGTCAGAGGCTAAAAAATCATAGAGTCTGTGGTATCATGTAGGGTACTAGATATAAACAAGATAGAGGACTCTGGTTCTGATTCTGTCCCTAACTATGTAAACTTGGGCAAAATTAATCAATCTAGGTTCTATTTTCTCTGTTGTAATACATGATTTTTCAAGTCCCTTTTGTATAATTCAGGTGCTGGCTCCCTTTTGATTTCCTGGGCCATCTAAGGTTCCTGGATCACTTGAGAATAAGAATCCTTCCCAGATTTCTTATCCTAAAAACCCAATGTACGTCACCACTATTATTTAAGTATACTATATTACTACTCACAGTAAAAAGTAGAGGTTACTATCCCTGTGTCATACATACAAGGAGAAGTTGAAGTCCTGCCTCGTTTAATATAGTTTAACAAAGGTGTCCTAACCGTGGGCTTTTCAAACCTTTATGACTTCTCATACCTCTTTTCTTAATTTTCAAGTATCTCATTTCAAATTTGGGCAATACCATACAGACTTTTCCTCCTCAGCAGTTGGGGAGAAGTCCGACTTTTTCCCCAGTACACTGAAAGTCTTGTCAGATATAAAACTATATGCAAATGATTTAACTTATTTTCTAAAAACAACAAGGAGTACATACTGTAAGTTTCTTCCATGTTGGAACTGAAGGAGCTGAATCCAAGTGCTGGAAAAAACAAAAGTGTAGTTCAGGGAATCAGAAATAAAAATGTAACAAAAGGTAACCCTAACAGGTGGAGTCACTTCTGGAACAGAAACTACCCAAGTTCAATAAAAGAAACCCTTACTCTCCCCACTCCCTCCATTATTTTCTTTTCTTTAAAGCATTCTTCTTGGAATCATTTTAACATCATGGCCTAATTCACATTCTTGGAAAAGATTCTAGGGCCTACCAAATAGTTAAGGAAAACCAAGTATGACTCTTATAGTTCAAATTTAAGCTCTATTTGGGTGACAAAGTGTCTATCTTAAGTGCTATTACTTAAGTGTCTGTCATTGTTTAGCATCTGTTAGGGCTTGATATTATTAATATAATATTAGTGATTATAACGTAAATATTAATATTTAACATTAGAAGGGGCAAGTCAAGACCATGAGAATACTGTTATTTAAACTTATGCATAAGGACTGGGAGTGGTCACTCTCACGCCTGTAATCCCAGGACTTTGGGAGGCTGAGGCTGGAGGATCACTTGAAGCCAGGAGTTTGAGACTAGCTTGGGAACAAAGCCAGTGTCTCTACAAACAAAAACCAAACTTAGCCATGCCAGGACTATGTGCCTGTAGTCCCAGCTACTCAGGAGGCAAAGGCAGGAGGATCACTTGAGCCTAGGAGCTTTGAGGTTCACACCATTGCACTCTGGCCTGCACAACGAAGTGAGATACTGTCTTTAAAAAAACAAAACAAAAAAACCCCTATACATAAACACAGAAACTGTTTTATTATAAAGCTTTCCTCTCGGGTTCTTAAAAATACAGATAGGCAGGTTACCAGTCTTGCTCCTCTCTAGGACGTGGAAATGCTGGAAGCCTTTGACAGACAGAATACACTTAACCCTTCCAATATGCTCAGAAACATGGGTTGACTATTTTCATGACTTTTCTTAAACATGACCAGGAAGGGCCACACTGACATTGTCCCCTTTTGTAGTGATGCTTCACCTCCTCTCCCCACAGTCTTCATTGCTAAAGTGGCAGTATTTTAAGCTTCTCCAATTAATACTCATTCCCTCTATGCACTGAGGGAAAAATTCTCGTTAAGACTTAAGAACTGTCCATATTATGTATAACAGAGTCACAAGCAAACAAATCTGTAACAGGAATGTGAAAGATTAAAAGAGAAATCGTTTCATAGTTTGAATCCTCTTCTATTAGAAATCTCTTCTACTGAGCACTGAGACTAAATAAATTTATTATTGTGGGAAAAACCTAATGTATATAAAACCGTCCCCATAGGAGACTTCTGAAAAGGGTCTTACTGTCTCTAGAGCATGCTCTCCTGTGGCCCCTCATACAATTCTACACTCCTCACCCCCCGCCATTCTATGACATAAGCAGCGGTGGAACCTATAATAGGAAATACAAGTAATCAGCCAGAACTCT
Organism: Aotus nancymaae; assembly: GCF_030222135.1. Taxonomy (NCBI): domain Eukaryota; kingdom Metazoa; phylum Chordata; class Mammalia; order Primates; family Aotidae; genus Aotus; species Aotus nancymaae. The sequence continues at coordinate 38,255,486 of NW_026988428.1, forward strand.
AGTTTTTTGCTGTAGAGCCCATTTGTTAATGACACTCATTAGTGAATTCGTCTTAAAAATATTTTTCATGTTTATGTTTTGGATCAAGAAATCCCCACGTCTTTTTGTTTCACTTATATGTAGTTACTTCATACTTTTTCATTAAAAATAAGAGTTTGGAAGTATGTTTCTTGATTTTAAGTGAGTGATGAGTACCAGATTCAGCAGGTTGTAGGAAGCCAACCTATTCTTCCCAGACAAAAGGACGAATTACAGGACACTAGGGGAACTGGAATTCACAGTTAACATCACTTATCCATGTCCGTTTTAAGTATCTTCCGCATCAAACTGTTAACAGGGGATTCTTTACCTTTTCCCTAGATCACGGTGAAACGGGCAAACTACGCGGAAGCAATCAGGTGTAGGGGATGGATATAGTCGGCGGCTATTGGTTTAACGCTTAACAGAATTCCGGGCCTTAGTAAAAGAACCATTTTTCTTCCGAGCCTTGGTAAAAGAATCATTTTGCTTGCTTTAAACAACAACAGCAACAACAATCACAGTAGATTTAATCAATGAGACTAAATAAGAGGAGGTGGGGTAGATGGTTAACTTAAAAAAAACGTAGAAAAGGCGCCAAGGAGGCCCTCGAGCGGATGATGCCGTGGAACCGGTTGGTAGCCAAAACAGCTGCACTGAGAGTCCACAAGGCTGAAGGCCACCGGCAGAAAACTGAAAACGGGATATCAGAAGGTGAAGGTAACCCAGTACGCAAAAGAGGAATTGTTCAGGGGTGCTCTGGGATGCCTTTCCTTACCTTGGTCCACACAGGCTGCACTCACCGCCGAGTTCGTTCCTCGCGCGCCCCGGCAACGGCCACTTCCGGTGCATAACGTTGGGGGTGGGGCGGTGGCCCACACTTCCTGTGACCGGCAGTCTCTGCTGTGGCCTGGTGTGGGGCTGGGGTTTCAGCTGTGGAGCTGAGCTGTGGGCCCCTAGGGTCCGCTCTCTGGTGGCCCTTCCCCGTGAGGATCTCCTCCTTGGACTCCCCCTCCTTGGCCCATCCTACCCTGGCCCCCAGAACAGTGGCCTTCAGTGGGTGGAACTCGCATTTCTTTCCCCGGGGTTTATGGCAGCCATCTTAGAAAATGGGCACCTAAGATCACCTGAGGTCAGGAGTTTGAGACCAGCCTGGCCAATATGGTGAAACTTCGTCTCTACTAAAAATACAGAAATTAGCCGGGCGTGGTGGACGGTCACCTGCAATCCCAGCTACTTGGGAGGCTGAGGCAGGAGAATCACTTGAACCCGGGAGGTGGAGGTTGTGATGACCCGAGATTGAGCCACTGCCCTCCAGCCTGGGCGACAGAGTGAGACTCCGTCTCAAAACAAACAAACAAACAAACAAAAAAGAAATGGGTACCTGAGGGAATGGGACTGGTTAGAGGTGGGGAGCTGTCTAAAAAGAAGCCTTGTTTGTGGAAGCTGTCTTAATAGAAAAGTAATTTAGGTTTTGAGGGACGAGAAGAGGAATTATAAAGGAGATAGGCAGTACTGCCACAAAACAATGACCAAGGACAGGAATTTTATGTCTGGCTGTTTTTGTTTAGCATGTGTTATAAAATCCCAAAATCAAAAGCCAGTAACTGTCTGAGAATGCTTGGTAGGATGATGGTTGTCCCAGTCTGATTAAAGTGAGTTTTAGAGTGGGGGAGAGAGCTTAATGAAGAGTTGGAGAGGACAAGAGGCCCGGAAGATTACAACTTGATAATGGAAAACCAAACGTCATGGGTGGCTTTGTTCTGGGAAAAAAAAGTATAAGCTGCAGTTCTTGTCACCAAAGTGCTTAGAAAAACAAGTCCCAAAGTGGATGAAAGGTTTAATGGCAGTACAAAAAAATGCAAAAAAAAAAAAAAAAAAAAAAAAAGTGGTAGAGACTGTAAATTCCTCTAAGGAAAAAATTAATGGAGCCTGAAATGACCTGGGAAGGCACTATAGAGAAAAGGGACTTGTGGCCTTTGAAGGTTAGACAAAAAAAGGAAGGTGTTGACACTACAGGTAGATCTGGTGGTAATAGTTTTCAAAACCAAGAAGTAAAAGATGTGACAAAACATTCTGTGTTGTCCAAGGTGTAGGAGGCTGTCTGGGTGATTAGTCTGGGTGCTGAAACACTGGGATTTCTACATTTCAGTGGTATAGAGCCCAAATATGACTTGAGAGGACTGTCCTGACAAAAACTGAATGTAGCTTTAGTAAAAAGGATCAGTGGGGCATTTTCTTTTTCTTCTTCTTCTTCTTCTTTTTTTTTTTTTGAGACAGAGTCTCACTCTGTTGCCCATGCTGGAGTGTAATGGCACGATCTCTGCTCACTACAACCTCTGTCTCCTGGGTTTAAGTGATTCTCCTGCCTCAGCCTCCTGAGAAGCTGGAACTACAGGCAGGCACTACCACGCCTGACCATTTTTTTGGTGTGTGTGTATTTTTAGTAGAGACAGGGTTTCACCATGTTGGCCAGGCTGGTCTCGAACTCCTGACCTCAGGTATCTGCCTGCCTTGGCCTCCCAGAGTGCTGGAATTACAGGCGTGATCCACCGCACTGGGCAAGGGATATTTTCATTTTACATGATTAATTTGTGGATGTCTATTGTTACTCCCTCTGTCCTCGTCCCTTCTTTTCCAACTAGAAGAAGAGTTTGCTTCACGACCATTAGTTCAGATTAAGACACTAAAAAGAACCAAGTGTTGATGGAAGCCAGGCTCAAGCCATTCTTGTAGGCTAGTGGTTCTTAATCTTGTCTGGACCTTAGAATCATCTGGGGAGCTTTTAAGACATACCATGCTAACTTCCCATCCCAGACCAATTAATGTGAAAGAACCTGGCACAGTCATTTTTAAAACCTATCCAGATGATTTTAATATGTAGCTAGGGCTGAGAACAACAGACCTAGGCACTGTTTTGAATTTATAAAAGCTATTCTTTCACCGGATGGCCTGGTGATTCATATGAAGGAGGAGCAAACTGTTAAAGTGCTTTGTGAAAGAATTGCAATGAAGGAAAGCTTTATTGTGAACTTAGCACTAAACATTTTTAGAAAAAGTTGCTTTGGAAAATCAGTTTTAGATTGTTAGGAAATATTTTTAAATGATTTTCATGAAATCCTAAACCTCTTATCACAATATCATTAATGCAGATTGGTAGGGCCAGTGTGATTTGAACTGAAATATGTTTTCAGGCTTTAAATTGCAGTAACCTGGTGAAATTGTTGACACTGCTGCTGTGACCCATAACTACTTTTTATTCAGATGCCTGCAGATTGAAATTTCTGAGGAAGAAAGCGCTAAGGGCTTAGGAGGATAGGGGAATGGGTACCAAACCAGAATCCAAAGTCAGGCTTCACTGCATTCATAGTAATGCCTTGTCAGGATGACAGGATCCTCAACTGATAATGCTGTTTCATTTAGCACCTGTGAATAAGCCCAACTTTCAAACAAGCAAAAACCAAACCTGTCTTTCAATGGTGATTTTGAAATAAAAATGCACCACACATTCTTTCTATTCTTAAGTGCTTTGTTCATTCTTTTCCAACCCATAAATTTTCTGCTTTGTCTGACGTCCCTGCTGTGCTTTCTTTCAGACTGGTTTTCCAGCCAGGTTGATTGTATTTGAAAAGGAAAAAACAATAAGACAAGGCATTTTATACAAGGGTCATTCTAGAAGCTGGTGGGAATTAATACCCTAAACTGAATCTGATCCATGATGGTTCTATCTGTGTGTATATTAGCATTTACCTCTAAATGGTGTGTGTGTGTGTGTGTGTGTGTGTGTGTGTGTGTGTGTGTGTATTTACATTTTTTGGTAGAGATGGGGGCAGGCTCATTATATTGTTCAGGCTGGTATCGAACTGCTGGCCTCAAGTGATTCTCCCACCTCAGCCTCCAGAGTTGCCAAGATTACAGGTATGAGCTACCACCCCCAGCCTCCTATAGATTATATTCTTTTTTTTTTTTTTTTGCAAAACCACAGCTTTATTGAGATAAAATTCACATACCATACAATTTACTAATTTAAAGTGTATAATTCACCACGGTGTGTGGCTCAAGCCTGTGATCCCAGCCCTCTGGGAGGCTAGTTGTTTCTTAGAATTAAAAACAGTTGACTGGGTGTGATGGCACACACCTATAACCTCAGCACTTTAGGAGGCTGAGGTGGGTGGATCGATAGAGCTCAGGAGTTTGAGACCAGCCTGGGCAAAATGATTAGACTCTGTCTCTCTAAATACAAAAATTAGCCAGGCCTGGTGGTGGGCTCCTGTAGTCACAGCTACTTGGGAGGCTGAGGTGGGAGGATTCCTTGAGCTCAGAAGTCGAGACTGCAGTGATCTGAGTTTGCAGTTCACTGTGGAGTGTGGCACTGTACTCCAGACTGGGCAACAGAGTGAGATTCTGTTCCAAAGAAGAAACATTTAAAACAACAGAATTAACAATAGTAAAAATAAGATATCTGGACTAATGAGTAAATAGATCTCTTCTCTTAATTATTGGAAAAAGCCCTTTGTTAGAAAAACAGTTTTCTCAGATTTTAGGATTGAAGGAATTCCAGTAGTCCTTGAGATTCCTTGGAAACTTTCAGTTTTCAGACAACCTAATACAACTTAAACTTTTGCCAATCAAAAGACCAAAATATATATTTTTTTGTTTCTGGCTTTGGTTTTATTAACCAAGTACTGGTTCTCTCATCTAATTATTAATTAATTAATTATTTTCTCATCTAATTATGATTTCTGATTGGCAGTTGAGTGTATAATTAAAAATGGAAAAACTATTCAATAAATTTAGCTGCAAATTCTTTCAAAATGGGGGCTTCAATGGGCATGGTGGGTCATATCTATAATCCTAGCACTTTGGGAGGCTGAGGTGGGCAGATCACCTGAGGTTGGGAGTTTGAGGCCAGTCTGGTCAACATAATGAAACTCCATCTCTACTAAAAATACAAAAAAAAAAAAAAAAAAAAAAAATTAGCCAGCTGTGGTGGTGTCTACCTGTAGTTCCAGCTTCTCAGGAGGCTGAGGCAGGAGAATCACTTGAACCTGTGAGGCGGAGGTTGCAGTGAGCTGGGATTGTGCCACTGCACTCCAGGCTGGGTGACAGAGTGAGACTCTGTCTCAAAAAGAAAGAGGGGCTCTATGGGGTAACATAATAGATACTCTTCTTGATGAGAATATGTGAGAATAGATTGGGGAATATTGCTTTATCAGAGGGTAAAGATGGGGTTGGTTACAATTGTTCAGGAAAAGTAGCAGGGAGAGGTAGTGAGAGCCAATGAAAATAAATTTATGTTTAAAGAAGAGTGGCTGATGAGGACTTGCCAAGAATAGACAACATTCAGCTCTAGAAAGCTGAAGTAAAATACAGAATGAGTAAAAAAAAAACTGGTAGTGTTATTTTGTTTACCTACACTTTAGAGTCATTCTGTGTTCTAATATGTAAATGTTACATATTTCTGTAATCCACATTGCCTGTAATAATTACCAATATAACTGAGAAATCTATTGTTTATGTTTTTCCTTTACATAAACAGTTCTTTCCCCAGGACTCAGCAACAAATATTTCCTTGCATTCTTTTTGGTGCTGGCACCTCAGATGTAAATTGTAAGCCAAAGTCCATAAGCATCACTTTGGTAACTTCTTAAAAGACTGTTGAAAAGATGGTAAAAGGTGTGAACCTGTGGATTATATTGAAAAAAAAAAAAAAAGATGGTAGAAGGGCAGAATTATACTAAAGAAACCTTACTAAAAGTTGTGTAAAGGACTGGTCTTCCACAGAACAATTCTAAAATTCCAACAGTGCTTTTTTCGGATCTGTTATTTTAAGGCATATAAAATGTTTAAATCCAAGGTTTATTTTCTCTGTGAAGCCTTCTTGTAACCTCTACCTGGGATTAAGTCCTTACATTCTCCCTCCCTCCCTCCCTCGCTCTCTTCCTTCCTTCCTCCCTCCCTCCCTCTCCTTCCTTCCTCCCCTTCCCTCCCCTCCCCTCCTTTTCCCTTCCTCTTTCTTTCCCTGTCTTTTTTTCTTCTTCCCACAGGGTTTTGCCATGTTGCCCAAGCTGGTCCCGAACTCCTGAGCTCAAGCCATTCTCCTGTCTTGGCCTCCTGAAGTGCTGACATTAAAAGCAGAAGCCACCGTGCCCAGCCCCAAGTCCTTGTATTTTCTTTTAATCTTCCTCCACCCTTCTATCTTCCCAGCACTGAAACTGTCCCTGATACCAGTGGCTCTCAAAGTGTGGTGCATAGACCAGCAGCATCAGTATCACCTGGGATTTGAGAAAATGCACATTTTTGGGTCCTATTACAGACCTACTGAATCAGAAACTCTGGGGCCTAGGTACCCTACAGTCTGTGTTTTAATAAGCCCTCCAAAGAATTATAATATCCAATAAAGTTTGAGAACCATTGCTCTATACTGTAGTTGTCAACATTGTTCCCCCATAATGGACTATGGCCACTACAGTTTTTTTTTTAAATTGAGGTATGATTGGCAAATAAATTGTATATATTTAAGGTGTACAACATGGTTTTTTGATACAAGTATAACTTGTGTAATGACTTCCACAATTGAGCTAATTAACAAATCTATTATCTGACATCGTTCTCTTTTTGTGTGTGTGTGGTGAGAATACTTAATGATCTATTCCCTTAGCAAATTTCAAGTATGTAATACGTCATTATTAACTATAGTTGCCAGGCAATACATTAGATCTCCAGAATTTATTCATCTTAAACTGAATATTTGTACCTTTTCACTAACATCTATCTCCCCATTCCCCCAGTACATTACAGTTCTTGAGTAGTAACATAGCAGATACTTGATTATTTGACCTGAGAACACAAGTATATTTTGTTAGGTGCTGCAGCAACTGTATGACATCATCTATCTTGTAAAGAGCATGTGGGAAAAAGAGACTAAAATATTTAGGTTTTTGAACTTGTTTTGTACTCCAGCTGCTTGGAAAGGCGGAGCAAAAAGGCCTATAAAGTATGGACCAACCACAGGATAGATAAAGATGTGGAACCAATAGGATATGTTTTGCTGCATATCTAGGACACGAATTATAGGTCTTAGCAGTTTTATCCCTCATAGTTCATACTATGAATGTAAGGGTTTAAACCTTTAAACCTGATTTTAGGGAAGAAACTTTATAGCTGGAAATTCTTTACTATTCCATAAATATAACTTAAATCACCAGTTTTTTTTGAGACAGAGTCTCACTGTGCTGCCCAGCAGTGGCACAATCTCGGCTCACTGTAGCCTCAACTTTCTGGGTTCAGTCGATCCTCCCACCTCAGCCTCTTGTGTAGCCGAGACCACAGGCACTCACCACCATACCTGGCTAATTTTAAAATTTTTTGTAGAGATGGGGTCTTGCCATGTTGCCCAGACTGGTCTTGAAATCCTGGGCTCAAGCAATACTCATGCCTTGGCCTCCCAAAGTGCTGTGATTACACTTATGAGCCATCATGCCTGGCTTTAAATTGCCTTAATAGAACTTTTAATTTTGTTTTATTTTGAGACAGGGTCTTGCTCTGTCCTAGAGGCTGCTAGAGTGCAGCAGAGTTAACACAGTTCACTGCAGTCTTGAGTTCCTGGGTTCAAGTGATCCTCCTGCTTCAGCCTCCTGAGTAGGTAGGAACATACGTATGTGCTACCATACGTATGTGCTACCATGCTTAGCTAATAGAACTTTTTAGAGAAGAGAACCTGGTTACCAAAGTTTTTGAAAGGTTGATTTAATCTGATAGAAATATTTAGCCCAGGTCGGGTGGTGGTGGCTCACACCTGTAATCCCAATGCTTAGGGAAGCAGAGGTGGGAGGATAGCTTCTGCCCAGGAGTTTGAAATGTGCCTGGACAACATAGCAAGACCTTGTGGTATTCTCCACAAGAAGTATATTAAAAAGACAAAAAAGAGAGAAATATTTAGCCCAGACTACCGAGTCTTTTTTTTTCCCATTGATAAAATATAGATTCTCCACATTCAGCAACCTTGATTGTAGGTACAGGACGACTACATAGCCAAGATCATACCTATCTTAAAGCATCTTATAGCTTAACAATAATAAAGGGGATTGAAAGGTTAGTTGCAGACATAAGCCTGCTGTTACGGGAGCATGGTGGAATAGTTTAGACTTCGGGAACTCTAGGAAGGCTTTGAGGCAATTACTTTTAACTCTACTTAGAAAAATGTATGTGCTTTTTGCCCCCATAAATTTATCTGGTCTTTCTTGAAGCTTTGACCAAATGTGTTGTTAGAAATCACAAAGTAATGTTTTAACTTCTATTGTGCTTTCTTCCAAAGGCCTCAACATTTCTTAAAGATTTCAGTAGGTCTGGAACCCATATTTCGAATGACATAGTTGTCTAATAAGTGATGTTTTTACTCTTAAGACTAGGGTGGCCAACCTGATTAGTCTGGTTGTCCAAGGATCATTATTTTTATTTTTTTGAGATAGAGTCTTGCTCTGTTACCCAGGCTGGAGTGCAGTGGTGCGATCTTGGCTCACTGCAACCTCTGCCTCCAGGGTTCAAGCAATTCTCCTGCCTTAGCCTCTCGAGTAGCTGGGATTACAGGCACATGCCACCACATCTGGCTAATTTCTTAATTTTTTTGTAGAGACAGGGTTTTGCCATGTTGGCCAGGCTGGTCTCAAACTCTTGACCTCAGGTGATCTGCCCTCCTTGGCCTCCCAAAGTGCTGGGATTACAACCAGGATAATTATTGATAGTGACCCCTTTCATACTTAACAGTATCCTTGTTTGTAAAAAAAAAAAAAAAAAAATCATGTGATCACATCAAATAAGACTGTATGGCCTGTTAAGGGAGGATTCTCTACATGTAAAATGTGATAAAGAAAGACTTTGATGACATTGGGTCATTTTCCTTAGGGAACTTTTTTTTTTTTTAAATAATGTGATGTCTATATACCAAAGGATAATTTAAAAAATTGAAAATATGTGGCTGGGCATGGTGGCTCATGCCTGTAATCTCAGCACTTTGGGAGGTGGAGGCGGGCAGATCACCTGCTGAGGTTGGGAGTTTGAGACCAGCCTGACCAGCATGGAGAAACTCTGTTTCTTCTAAAACTACAAAATGAGCTGGGTGTGGTGGTGTATGCCTGTAATCGCAGCTACTCAGTAGGCTGAAGCAGAAGAATCTCTTGAACCCAGGAGGTGGAGATTGCAATGAGCCAGGATCGCGCCATTGCACTCCAGCCTGGGCAACAAGACTGAAACTCTGTCTAAAAAAAAAAAAAAAAAAAAGAAAGGAAAAGAAAAAAGAAAATATGTGTAAGGCTTTGGTCAAGAGATTGAAAGTAGGCCAGGTACAGTGGCTTGTGCCTATAATCCCAGACTTTTGGAGACCAAAGAGGGTGGATTGCTTGAGCCCAGCAGTTTGAGCCAGCCTGGGCAACATGGTGAAACCCTGTCTCTACAAAAAATTAAAAAAGATTTAAAAATTAGCTCGGTGTGGTGGTGTGTGCCTGCAGTCCCAGCCACTCAGGAGACTGAAGTGGAGGGATTACTTGAGCCCAGGAGGTGGAGGTTGAAGGGAGCCGAGATCGCCCCATTGCACTCTAGCCTAGGTGACAGGTAAAGTTCGGTCTCAAAAAAAAAAAAAAAAGATAAAGAAGATTATTCTAGAAAATAAGTAAGGATTTATTCAGTTGACTATAACATCTTTTAATTGTAAATCTAAATACACCTGAAACAATCATAAACTAAGCAAAAAAAAAATCATTATTTTAAAAGGCTTAGCTAGCTGCAATAAAAAACAATTATGGCTTCAGAGATTTTGGCCTGTCATAAATTGGGTCTTGGTTCAGTTTAAGCACAAAGTATTTCAATATGTATTAGATGCACAGCAGCAGACTAGTGGTGTAACAAGTACAACGCAACACCTGATTCTGACTTCTCGCGTGAGGGTTTGTGGTATAGTTGAGGTTGGAGAAAACTGTCTAAATTTAACTGCCATGATAGAAATCACTAAAGAAGATAGGGAAGGTTTAAATGAGGTGAGGAATAAGAGTTGGATTAAAAAAAGCTATAACAGGAATTTAAATGATTGAAGGGCAAAGGGTGACATTTAAAAATGAGCAGAGTGAAAAATAATAAGGCATATTTAAGATGGGAGTAAGTTGCCTGTTAACAGTTAGGAAGGTACATTTGGAGCCATGTTCCAGACTCAGCTTTCCATAAATCACTATTCTTGAAGCATGAAAAGTTTTGTGTAGATAAATGATTGAAGAATAATCTGATGATCATATAGTGAGTGACTTGAAGAAAAAGCAACTGGAGGAAGAATAACCTCATTATGGAACAGCATTATAGCCCACATGACAAGCTTTCCCCTACTAATAACAAAATAGGCAAATAAGTCCTCCAGCCTTCTGGCTGAGAAATGAAAACATAAAAACAAGGAAGAATACAAAAATCAAATGAAGCTTGTCATAGAAATAATTTTTTTTTTAACTTTTGACTTTTTTTTTTCTGAGACAGAGTCTTGCTCTGTTGCCCAGGCTGAAGTGCAGTGGCATGATCTCAGTTTACTGCAACCTCTGTCTCCCAGGTTCAAGCAATTCTCCTGCCTCAGCCTCCCGAGTAGCTGGGATTACAGGCACATGTCACCATACCCAGATAATTTTTGTATTCTTAGTAGAGATGGGGTTTCACCATGTTGGTAAGACTGGTCTTGAACTCTTGACCTCATGATCTGTCTACCTCAGCCTCCCAAAGTACTGGAATTACAGGCATGAACCACTGCGCCCAGCTAAACTTTTTGTAGAGGCAGGGTCTCTGTCTGTTGCCTAGACTGGAGTACAGTGTCACTGCAGCCTTGAACTCCTGGACTAAAGTGATCCTCCCACTTCAGCCTCTGGAGTAGCTGGGACTACAGGTGTGTGCCACCTTGCCTGGCTAATTTTTAAATTATTTTTATTTTTGTAGAGACAGGGTCTTGCTATGTTGTCCAGGTTGGTCTTGAACTCCTGCCCTCAAGTGATCCTCCCACTTTGGCCTCCCAGAGTGCTGGGATTACAGGCGTGAGACATGGCACCTGGCCAGGAAAAATATTATTTACTTAAATAAATAAAATCGTGTTAAGATGCCAACAATACCAAGAATTGTTACCTGAAACTTGCCAGTTAAGATTTCTCCAAAGTTAAAAAAAAAACAAACTTAAAAATAAATTTCTGTCTGCTGGCTATTTAATCTACAACTTCTCCATCTCTTTTTCTGACCTGTGAGGAGAAAGAGAAGATTGAGGTGGTATCATTTTGATGGCAAGTGTTTTTGTTGTGTGTTTTTTTCTGAAATGAGGTTTTACTCTGTTACTCAGGCTGGAGTACAGTTGCATGAACACAGTTCACTGCAGCCTTAACCTTCTGGGCTCAAGCGACCCTCCTGCCTCACCCTCTTGTGGGACCACAGACCTGGCTATTACCCTGCCTGGCTAATTTTTTGATTTTTTGTATAAACAGAGGCCTTGCTTTGTTGCCCAGACTGATTTTGAACTCTTGGGCTCAAGCAATCCTCCTGCCTTGACCTCCCAAAGTGCTGGGATTACAGGTGTGAGCCACTGTGCCCAGCTGCAAGTGTTTTTGTGGAAGAGCTAAGCTTGATTTGTGTTAGTTAGTAGCATTTCAAATAGATCCCTAGACATGCCTTTCTCCTAAGTCTAATTTAAAGCCATCAGGACTTTCCCTACTTCTGTTGTGGGTGAAATAGGAACCTGAAATAGAAAATATGGTTTACTTTTTTTTAAGAAGAAAAGTTTGTCTAAGAATCTTTAAAGGCAGGCTGGTCGTGGTGGCTCACGCCTGTAATCTCAGCACCTTGGGAGGCCGAGGTGGGCAGATCACAAGGTCAGGAGTTCAAAACCAGTCTGGCCAACATAATGAAATCCTATCTCTATTTAAGAAAAAAAAAAAAAGCTAAAAATTAGCTGGGTGTGGTGGCATGCACCTGTAATCCCAGCTACTCGGGAGGCTGAGGCAGGAGAATCGTGTCAGCCTGGAAGGTAGGGGTTGCAGTGAGCCGAGATGGCACCATTGCACTCCAGAGCATGGGCAATAGTGGAGACTCAGTCTCAAAAAAAAAACAAAAAAAAAACAAAAGAATCTTTGAAGGCTTGGGATACATTAGTGATACTAGTTAAAATATAAGTTTTTTTTAAAAAAAGTTATTTTATCTTTTCTCCAGGACTTGTTTTTGGGATGTTTATCATCCACAGCCTCTTTTATTTATTTATTTTAGGTCTCCTGAGTCACTGTAGGTGATGATTATAAGAGGACAGTTAGTTGGAATCTGGTCCTGCAGAATTAATCTAGATAATCAATTAGAAGAGATGAAAGTTACTCTGTCAAATGTAGTTGATATTACCAAGTGTCAGAGTAGAAATCATAGGCACAAGCCACTGTACCTGGCCTCCTTTCAATCTCTTGACCAAGGCCTTACACATTTTTTTTTTGAGACAGTTTCAAAATGGTTGCTTACTTCTGTTTTGTATAATTCTTTTGCACTTTTCCGTTTTCCTGTGTGTGTGGCAGGAAACTTCATTAGTGACTCCTGGAATTCTTGCATGTGCCCTTCCAGCTCGTTTAGTTGGCAGTCCTGACCTCCCTCATGTGCAATATGCTTATTCGTTCCCCTTCACTGTTTAGAAATTGGTCTTTTATTCTTTGAAAATCTTACACAGAATTAAGAATGTTATGTATGCAAGTCCTTGATGGAATACAGTCTGAAGCGGGGCCCTTGAGAAGGAATGGGAAGTACTTAGGACCCACCAGCACAGATCTTTTACATTTGTAATTGAAGCTTAGGCATCTGCCATGCCTTTGACCTGATGGCTGTCTCACTTTAAGAATCCAGGTTTAAAGGTATTCTGCTCCCTCTTCCAACAATGAAAAGATGGTTTACCTTACCTTTCACAAACCAGCATTTTTGGAACAAAAGTCTTAAGAAAAAAAAATGGAGTATGATGCATATTATCTAAAAAGAAGGAAGAAGTAACACAAGTACTTAGTTTTTTTTTTGTGTGTGTGAGGGAGTCTCGCTCTGTTGCTTAGGCTGGAGTGCAGTGGTGTGATCTTGGCTCACTGCAATCTCCGCCTCCCAGGTTCAAGCGATTTTCCTGCCTCAGCCTCCTGAGTAGCTGGGATTACAAAGCTGTGCACCACTACACCCAGCTAATTTTTTGCATTTTTAGTAGGGATGGGGTTTTACCATGTTGGCTATTCTGGTCTTGAACTCCTGACCTCATGATCTGCCTGCCTCGACCTCCCAAAGTGCTGGGATTACAGATGTGAGCCAACGTGCCTGGCTAGTATTTTTATATGTTTGTAGAGAAGGGTAGCTGGTAGCAGAGATTTGAGTCTTCCTTTCATAGTTGTTGCTGAGGAGTGGGTGCTTTGCCAGGCACTACATTCCCACCTCCCTTACATTTAGGTGTGGTCACATGACTAGTTTTGCCAATGGGAATATGAATGAAAGTGTTCTTTTCCAGGCTGAGGTGGTTGAAAGGCAGTTGCACCTTCTCCATTCTCTTTTTGTGGCAGCTTTGGATGCCAAGTGTGGAAGATGACAGTCACAAGATGGAAAGAGCCTGTGTTCTTGAATCACCATCACCCACTGAATACTTGTGTGGGATTTATACAAGAAAACTTCTGTTGTGTTAAGCCATGATATTAACACAATTTGGAGTTGATATATAGAAGCTAGCATTGCTCTAACACACACATGCATCTGTATTTAATATTAGTCACCTTGTGAGGTTGATTGTGAGGCAGCCTTGTACAGATGAAGAAGATGTGTTTAAGAAGTAACTTCCCTACTATGCAGCCACAAAAAAGAATAAAATCATGTCCTTTGCAGCAACATGTATGCAGCTGGAGGCTATCATTCTAAGAGAATTAACACAGGAACAGAAAGCCAAATACCACATGTTCTCATGTATAAGTGGGAGGTAAATACTGAGTACACATGGACGCAAAGATGAGAACAATAGACATTGGGAACTAATAGAGGGGTAGGATGGAAGGGAGGTGAGGGTTGAAAAACTATTGGGTACTGTGCTCATCTCCTGAGTGAGGGGATCGATCATTTGTACATCAAATACCAGTGACACAAAATTCATCCATGTAACAGACCTGCACACTGAACCTAAACTCTGAACCTAAAATAAAAGTCAAAAGAAAAAAAAAACAGGTAACTTCCATTCAGGTCAGAGCAGATAGTCAAACCTAGATTGGACTGAAGGCTAGCGAGGTCTCCATGATAACATGCTGCATCTTGGAGAAAGAGATCACCTGAGATAAGACAAATCCCACCCTTTCAGATTATAAGTTTCAGTTTATACCAGTAATGTTTTTTATGGATAGGAAAGTGACCAGATATTGGTACGATAAGAAGAATCTTTTAAGTGTTGTAAGTGATTTTAGATTTTAGTTAGATTCCTTTTTACTGGGTTGCCTCTCCAGAGACAGGTGATATTATTAGATTTACTCTTTTGATTGTTCTTGTGAAGAATTTTGTGGGAAGAGTATTAAGACTCAAGTCTTCAGGGCTTTAGTACTTATTACTATGAAGGGGTTAGGGTCCAGGCCTTAATTCATGAGTATATTGACTGTTTCACCTTTGTTCACCTACATTCCAGACATCAGGGTCAGGAATCTGGCAGCATTAGAAAGTTTTTCATTTAGTCCCAAACTTGGAGAAATAACCTTTGGAAGATTAAATGACTGAAATAAAGCAGACCACAAGTTATAGAAATAGAGTAGAAACTTCTTTTTGTTTTTTGTCTTCCTCTTCTTTGTAAGTCTTCCATAGCTGTGAGATACTGGAGTGGGGGAGGAAGTGATAGAATTTTTTGCCATTTATCTGCTCCCAAAATGAAAAACTTACCATTATCTACAGCAGTTCTGTTGGCACAGTTGGCCTCATGTTCCTTGAACCTTTTTATTGGGACCACCTGACTAGCATTACTTTTGCAGTTAGCCATCTTTTTAACTATCTTTGGATTTTTCTAGAAAGAAAATGTTCTAGGTTTTTCCTGTATTCCATCCTCCACCCCTTTCTGGAAATGCTGAAGAGATATCATGTTCCAACATTAAGAACTGCCAGGTGCGCTCTTTCCATCGCGGAGGGCATTTGCTGGCAGCCATTGCGAAGACTCCCCTAGGGCCGCTGCGTCCGCGTGGCGGTGGTGTGGGGATGCCCTGAAAGCAAAGCGGCTGGGCGCCTGGAAGTCATCCTCCTCGGCTAATCCATGCCGGGTTGGAGGCTGCTGACGCAGGTCGGCACCCAGGTGTTGGATCGAGTCGGGGACGGCCTGGGTGCTGCTCTGGTCCCAGGGAACAGAACACACCTCTGGCTTTTTGTTAGAAGACTTCATGGAAAGAGTGTTACTTGGTGGGATGAGCATCTTTCTGAAGAAAATGTCCCATTCATTAAGCAGTTGGTCTCTGATGAAGATAAAGCCCAGTTAGCAAGTAAACTATGTCCTCTGAAAGATGAACTGTGGCCTATACATCCTTGGGAACCAGGTTCCTCCAGAGTTGGCCTTGTTGCTGTGAAGCTGGGCATGATGCCTTTGTGGACTAAGGATGGTCGGAGGCACGTGGTCACATTACTTCAGGTACAAGACTGTCATGTCCTAAAATATATTTCGAAGGAAAACCATGATGGAAAAATGGCAGCCTTGTCTGTCAGAGGAAAAACTGTATCACGTTTTCATAAACCTACACACATATTGGAATTTTACCGAGAACTTCGATTGCTGCCAAAACAGAAAGTTAAAATCTTTTGTATAACAGATAATGCTGCATTTAAACCAGGCACTCCTCTCTATGCTGCTCATTTTCGTCCTGGACGCTGTGGACATCACAGCCAAAACCATTGGTAAAGGTTTTCAAGGTGTCATGAAAAGATGGGGATTTAAAGGCCAGCCTGCTACACATGGTCAGATGAAAACCCACAGGAGACCTGGAGCTATTTCAACTGGTGATGTTGCCAGAGTCTGGCCTGGAACTAAATTGCCTGGACAAATGGGAAACATAGATAGGACAGTATGTGGACTAACAGTGTGGAGAATAAACACAAAGCACAACATAATCTATGTAAATGGCTCTGTACCTGGACATAAAAATTGCTTAGTAAAGGTCAGAGATTCTAAACTGCCTGCCTATAAGGAACTCTGTAAAAATCTACCATTCCCTACATATTTTCCTGATGCAGACGAAGAGGAACTACCGGAAGATTTGTATGATGAAAACGTGTATCAGCCCAGTGAACCTTCTATTACATTCGCCTTAAATCATTGGATATGGCAGAACCTTACATATTCTGTGGGCTTTGATGAGCTGGAGTGATATAATAACCACCAGAAATCATACTCTCCTTTCTTAGTCATGACAAAATCACACTTGTCATCTTTGTCAAGGGCATAAATGTATCCTTCATACCCCCATTACATTTTGTTAAAAAAATTACCATATTAAACATATGAATTAAGTTGGAAAAAAAAAAAACTGCCAGGTGCTACATATAGTCGGAGGCTTGTTTCTTTTTAGAGATGGGTCTTGCCATGTTGCCCAGGCTGGTCTTAAACTCCTGGCTTCAAGCATTCCTCCCACCTCAGCCTTCCAAGGTGCTAGGATTACAGGTGTGACCCACTGTGCACAGCCTGATTTTTTTTTTAAATATTAACTTTTTATTTCTGAGCTTATTTTCTCCCTCTAGTGATTTACAGTTCTTATCAGGAAAACTTACCCTCCTGCATGATAGATGGTGCTGTAACCTGATGGCTGGCATCCTGTGGTTTGGGTCATAAGGACATATTTCTAAGGCTTCTGGCTCCATGAGGACTAAATGGCAGGAACCACAGATTGTCAAAGAAGAAGACTGACATTTAAGATCAGGTAGTCTTGGCATAGACCTACTTTCTATTGTCAAAAGAAAACTAATATGAAAGATATGAGTATCTCAAGTCTTACCCATGAAAGTTTTGAGTAACTAAAGCAATAGCCTAGCCAGTTAGACAATAGGGGAAACTCACTGCTTCCATGCCTTGGAAGGCAAAGAATTAACATTTGTATATATTTTTAGTCTTATAAGTTGTTTTAAATAGAGTGCTTGTCTCTCAAAGTATTAAACAGACAAAGATTTTTGGAAAACTCACAGTCTGGGGTAAGATGAAATTTAGTACTGTAAGCTTGTACTGGAGAAAGCAAGGCTGGGGCAGATAATTCCTTTACTGTTCAATGTTGGTCCCTCCCTCCCGTCTCCAACTTACTAAATTAAGCTCTTTGCCAGAGAAGGATGCTAATTGTCAGAAAGGTCAGAATAGCCAGTTTTGGAGAAAAGGAATCTGAGTACAATGTTTAAGTTCAGGCTACTTTATAATAATTATTTTTTAGAGATGGGGCCTTGATGTTGCCCAGGCTGGAGTGCAGTGGCTATTCACAGGTGTGATCATGGCACATGACAGCCTGAAACTCCTGGGCTCAAGCAATCCTTCTACCTCAGCCTCCCAAGTGGTTGGGACTACAGGTACATGCCACCATGCCCAGCTTGGGCTACTTTATAATTACCTGAGAATGCCAGTCTCAAATTTCTAAAGTTGTAGGTATGAATGTATGAAGACTCCTAGAAGTGATCCAAGAATATACCATCTCAAATCTGCTGCATTTTACTGCCAATAGAAGGCCTCCTTTCTTCCACGGCTAGCTGTCTTTAGCTATCCTAGCAGACATACGTATTAAAGACTCTCAAGTTTCCAGGCAACAGCTACACTGAGATTTCTGCAAAGCAAGGACAGTGTAGTTTGATGGGGGAGAAATAAGATCAAGGCGGACTGGCATAAGCAGTAGGGATAGAAAAGTGCCTTAGAATAGCCCATTTCAATTCTGCTTTGCATCATGCCTAGGGCATAGATAAAGGGCACAGAGCTAGATTATCAAATGTCAGATCTTCCTGAAGGTATTTTGGTGACTAAATCCAGGGATTTAGGCTCAGGTACCTTTCAGGAACACAAACCAGGGTAGTTCTTTAAAGCTTTCACTGTATATTAATGATTACATTAGAGCCATGAACCGTTATTATAAAGTGAATTGGCTGTCTGGAAAATGAAGGCTGCAGTATAACTCAACATTGTATACAGTTATCTTTAGATTCTTAAAGATAATGGAAAAAGAGCTTCAGTAACCCAAATATAGTCTTTAGACAACACCAAACCCTCATTTTGGCCAGGAGACTACAAAAGTATGAAGTTTGACCAGACTGATAAGGCTGGTCTTAATAGATGAAGACTGCTTCAGAATAGATGGGGAGAATTGGTGATGTTGGATTATTCACCTAATTATGGATAGCTGAATGGAGGCTAAGACCATTTGGTTTTATATATGTTAGACATGGCAAAAGTATTCCCAACCTTGGTGCCACCTTGACACTTAAATCTAGCCTAAACGATCTTGAGACCTACCTTATTCTTGAAGCAGTGTCTGTCAAGAATCTGAAGGCAAGTGTGACTTGAAGGGGAAGACAATCCTTTGGTAAGACAAAATAAGACAAATAACTGAAGTCTGAGGAGAGGGAAAGCACAGTACCTTTTAGTCCAGTGATGTGAATCAACTTTCTATTCAAGCTACTCAATTCCTCTCTTCCCACCATATGTTCTATGATTTCTCAGAGGTTCGGAAATTTTTGATGTCATAGTTAATTCTTAGATAAATCGCTCTCAATCCTGATTGTGCATGAGGATCACTGAGTAGTTTTAAAGTGACAGGTCCTTTGGTTCCACTCCAAAACTACTGGATCAGAATCTTCAAGAATGGGCTCTGGCTAACTGTGGCTTTAAAAGAGTTCCACAGGCCTGTCACAGTGGCTCACTCCTGTAATTCTAGCACTTTGGGAGGGCGAGATAGATGGATTGCTTGAGGCCAGGATTTTGAAACCAGCCTGGGTAACATAGTGAGACTCCCATCTCTACAAAAAAATTTAAAAAATTATCCTGGTGTGGTGGTGTGTGCCTGTAATCCCAGCTACATGGGAGGCTAATGTAGGAAGATTACTTGAGCCCAGGAGTTCAGGCTGCAGTGAGCTATCATGACACAATTGTACCCCATCCTGAGCATCAGAGCAAGACCCTGTCTCTATTAAAAAAAAAAAAAAAAGAGTTCTACAGGGGATTCTGATTTGCACCTAGGGCTACCAGGCTGTACTTTGGTAGTAATTAAATACCTCTGGAAGAGTTCCTCCAGTTTATGGGAGAAACTGCTGAATGATCTTTCCAATAAGGTTTCTCTAAAGACTACCAGTTGGCATAGTTAGTTCCATTAAAAAAATTTTTTTTGAGACAGGGTTTTGCTCTGTCTCTCAGGTTGGAGTGCAATGGAGCGATCACAGGTCACTGTAGGTCTCAACCTCCTGGGCTCAAGCAATCCTCCTGCCACAGCATCCTGAGTAGCTGGGACTACAAGTGTGTGCCACCATGCCCAGCTAATTTTTGTATTTTTTGTAGGGATGGAGATTCACCATGTTGCCTAGGTTGGTCTTGAACTCCTGGGCTCAAGCCATCTGCCTGCCTCAGCCTCCCAAAGTGCTGGGGTTACAGGTGTGAGCCACCGTGCCCGGCCTAGTTCCATTTTTAAATCTGGAGTTTTTCTTGATGACTGTCAAATAGAATCCACAGAAAGTGACATAATAAACTCACTACATACTCAAAGATCAAAATCTTACTTTACTGTTGACATTTGTAATCCAATGTACCAGGTCTTGAACCAAACGTTTACATATGCCATGTTATTTAATCAGTTCCACAGTTGTATGAGGGATTACCACCATTTTATAGATTAGGAAACAACTCAGTGGTGATAGCTAAAGTTACAAAGCTACTAAGTGTTCAAATAGCATTATTAATATTATTTGAGGTAATACATGTAAGCTTGAGTGCTTATAGTACTTTCAATGCTTTACATATACAGAGTAAATAACTAGGTTATAACTTTTAAAATACACACAATAGCTCCATGAAATAGGAAGTATTGTTGATATCATCTTTATTTTACAGACAGGATAACTGGGAGCTGCTCCCAGTTATCCTGTCTGTAAAATAAAGGATGTGAATTCAAGATACCTGGTTCCAGAACCTGGGCTCTTGGTTACTAAATCATAAGGCTCAGCCCACTGTACTCAACTACACTTGAGCCAAATTCTGTCTGATAACAAAGTGTAGGCTTTTCCCATATACCAAGTACAGGAGAATAAGTGTTTCCAGGCTTCAACAATCTTTTGGTTCAGCTGGCTAGGCAGTATTATATGAAAGTTAGGGACAGAACCTGATTTAGATGTAAAGTATGTGGTATAGACCAAGTGTTTTGGGAGTTTGGTAAAACCTAGACTTGGGACTATTGACCTAGATCTTGAAGATTGAATAGGATTTGGGTAAGCGAGAGGGAAGGCAGGCATAAGTGAGGTTGGAGAGGCAGACATGAACATAGCACATTCACAGTAGGCTGAGAAGATGGTCCCCACCAAGCTGGGGAGTATCTATTAAGGAGCAGAAAACAAGATTGGCTTATTATGGAGAGTCTTCAACCACATTTTTCAGGATAAAGACAAGAAATTCAAGTGAGGGCCAGGCGAGGTGGCTCACAAAAAATGCCAAAATTAGCCAGATGTGGTGGCCTACACTTGAAATTCCCAGCTACTCAGGAGGCTGAAGTGAGAGGCTCTCTTGAGCCTGGGAGGTCAAGGCTGCAATGAGCCATGACAGTGCTGCTGCACTCCAGCCTGGGCAACAGAGCAAGAGCTTGTCTCAAAAAAAAAAAAAAAAAGTAATGCAAGTGAGAAAGAGCAGATATAGTTATACGAACCCCATGAAAACTGGTGCTATGCTGCTGCTAAGCTTCCTAGATGTTGTTCTCTTACTGCCTACTCCTTATTTTCCTTGTTAAAGCTGAAAGACCAGTAGAAATCCTACAAATTGCTTTAGTAAAACCTGGGTTTCTTTGAAAACAGCAGGTGATTCAAATCTTCATGACCAATATCACATTACCTCGAGCCCACAGCTTTCTAGGGACCCAATCTGGTAAATAAAATGGAAGGCAGATTCTATATTACTTAAATGCAAAGTCTACCTTAGAGATGTTTGAAATTTCATGCATTAAGTGTTGCCTCTTGCTGCTTCTTTTAAAAATACATTCTCTTTGGAGCATGGATGTTAAGTTTCTTTTTAAAATTAAAAAATAATTTAGATCCAGGGGATACACATGCAGGTTTGTTACATGGGTATATTGTGTAATGCTGAGGATTGGGCTTCTAATGATCCCATCACCTATGCCCAAGTAGTGAACATAGTACTCAATTTTTTTTTCTTGCTTTTTTGTTTTTTTAAGAGCCAGAGTCTTGCTCTATCAACCAGGCTGGAGTGCAGTGTTGAGCTCTTGGGCTCAAGTGACCCACCCACCTCAGCCTCCTGGGGAGCTGAAACTACAGCCTTGTACCACCACACTAGGCTAATATATTTTATTTTATCTGTAGAGGGGTCGGGGAGGGTCTCGCTATGTTGCCCAGGCTGGTCTTGAACTCCTGGCTTCAAGCAATCCTTCTACCTTTGGCTCCCAAAGTGCTGGGATTATAAGCATGAACTATTTCACCTGGCCCCAACCTCTTAAGTAATAATGCGGATCAGCCTTGTCTCTCTTCTCCCACTGTCTAGGATTTATTGGGACAATGGGAACTCTGGATATGGAAAATGGGAATGATTGAAAACCCGAGAAAAGGAATGGCAAGGTGGTGGAAATGAAGAGAACTTTTTGATTTAGAATTTTTCCTAGGACCTTTTGCTTTGTGTCCTGAAAGAAAGTTGAAATAGAGTTGAAAATTTTCTTGAGTTAGAGGGTTAAGGCCTCGTTGGAATGGCAAGAATATTTTAATGCTAAAATTCATTTAAGTCTCTAAGATTTAAGGGTGATTACTAATTTCCTCTTTTTAATCTTGACTAATTTGGTTCTTATTCATATTCTTAATAATTCAACAAATAAACCAGCGTATTTATTGAGTGACTACTGTGTCTAAGAGGGTGTTCTAGATCAGTGTTTTGTAGCATGGAATATTTGTAACAAAACCTCCTACAACAGTGCTTATGTAAGTACAGACTTCTAGGTCCCACAACAAACTCGCTTGCCTACCTATCCTGAATCTCAGAGGACAGGGATTGATCTGTTTCTCAAGCACCCATAAATACATAGTACTAGAGCACTGATTCTCAAACTTCAGTGTGCATTGGAATCACCTGGAGGGTTTGTTAAAACACAGAGTGCCTGGACCCACCCCAGAATTTTGGATTCAGTGGTCTGGGGCGGGTCCTAAGAATCTGCATCTCTAACAAGTTTCCAGGTGATGCTGATGCTGCTGTATCACATTTTGAAAATTACTTTGAGAATTACTATGTACTGTATAAGTACGATGCACTGTGGTAGAGCATTGTGAAGAATATAAAGAAGTATTAGATACAATTCCTGTCATTAAGGAGCTTATGCTGTAGTTGGGGGAGATAAAGCATCCACTATAAAAATATAACAAGGCAGCTGGCCAACATGGTGAAACCCCCTCTGTACTAAAAATACAAAAATTAGCTGGGCATGGTGGCCTGCACTTGTAATCCCAGCTACTCGGGAGGCTGAGGCAGGAGAATCACTTGAACCTGGGAGATGGAGGTTACAGTGAGCCGAGACCATGCCACTCCTGCCTGGGTGACAGAGTGAGATTCCATCTCTCTCTCTCTCTCTCTCTCTCTCTCTCTCTATATATATATATATATATATATACACACACACACACATATATATATACACACACACACACACACATATATATATACACACATATATATATTTGACAATATAAAATATAATGCAATATTAATATTTGACATTGAATGGGGTCTTTAGGAGGAGATGGGATTCGATCTGGGTACTAAAAGATGATGAGGCCTAAGGTTCATAGGCATTCTTGGACATAAAAAAGGGAAATATAGAGGTGTACAGGGTGGGGTGGTAGATACTTGTTTGTCTAGCATAGAGCTTTGTTTGTTTGTTTATTTATTTATTTGAAACAGTTTCTCTCTTGTTGCCCATGCTGGAGTACAATGGTGCGATTTCAGCTTGCTGCAACCTCTGTCTCCCAGGTTCAAGTGATTCTCCTGCCTCAGTCTCCTGAGTAGCTGGGATTACAGGCATGCGCCAGCACATCTGGCTAGTTTTGTATTTTTAGTAGAGATGGGGTTTCTCCCTGTTGGTCAGGTTGGTCTTGAACTCCTGACCTCAGGTTATCTGCGCCTCAGCCTCCCAAAGTGCTGGGATTACAGGTGTGAGATACCACGCCTGGCCTTTTATTTTTATTTTTTATAGAGATGGGGTCTTGCTATGTTGCCCAGGCTAGTCTGGAACTCCTGAGCTCAAAGGATCCTCCCACCTTGGCCTCCCAAAGTGCTGGGATTACAGGTGTGAGCCACCATGCTCAGCCTGGTGTAGCGCTTTGTCTAGGACACTTATGGGGGAATAAGACCCAAAAGTTAGTGCCAGTCTGTGAAGAGCCTTGAAAGCCTGTCCTTCTCCTCAGCTCCACCCACTTCACAGCCTAACCAAAAGTGCTGTACAGCCAGAAAGAGGAAGTCTCCCCTGCTGAGTGTGCAAGAGGAAGCACAAGAAGGCTCTAAGGGCCTGTGAGCCATCATGACTGATTTCACCCATTAGCCAATTGCAGAGGCAACAGAAGACCAGCGCACCAACCAGGCTGGGTCCCTCTGCCCAGAGGGTGTCACCACCCAAGCTGAAAGAGTTTGGGGAGATTGGCATTGCCGTCTGGTGCTCCTCTCTCTCAGTGGCCATCATGTCTTTGACATCTGCTTACCAGCATAAATTGGCAGAGAAGCTCACTATCCTGAATGATCGAGGTCAGGGGGTTCTCATCCGCATGTATAACATCAAGAAGGTAAGCATGAGCGGTGAAACCAGAACTGATTATTCCAGCAATAATAGGGCAGGGAACCCTGAGGTGGCAGGTGCAGCAGTTAGACTCCCCGCTTTTTTCCACTGCTTTTCCACTGACTGTAATCTACATAGTCACTCAGATTATATAGGCCAGCCAGTTCAGGAAGGCAGAAGCAGAGGCTTCTTTTCAAGGCTTCC
Organism: Aotus nancymaae; assembly: GCF_030222135.1. NCBI lineage: Eukaryota > Metazoa > Chordata > Mammalia > Primates > Aotidae > Aotus > Aotus nancymaae. The sequence goes on from NW_026988428.1 coordinate 38,279,707, forward strand.
CCTTTCTAGGTATGAGTCTCACTCCAATGAGGGCATCTGCTTTCCTCTGGGGATGGGGGTAGGGGTGAGGGTGGGGAAGCAACAGTTGTGTTCCGAGCGACTTGGATAAAGGTCTGGGGTCTAACATTTTGGGTTTTATTATTTTTTGTGGATCCTCTACTCTGAAGAGACCTCAGGCTGGGTCTCCGGCAAAAACTTTTCTTCCTTTTTTTTTGAGATGAAGTTTTGCTCTTGTTGTCTAGGCTGGAGTGCAGTGGCATGATCTTGGCTCACCACACCCTCCGTCTCCTGGGTTCAAGTGATTCTCCTGCCTCAGTCTCCTGAGTAGCTGGGATTACAGGCTTGTACCACCACACCCAGCTAATTTTTGCGTTATTAGTAGAGATGGGGTTTCTCCATGTTAGTCAGGCTGGTCTCCAACTCCCGATCTCAGGTGATCCGCCAACCTTAGCCTCCCAAAGTGCTGGGATTACAGGTGTGAGCCACCACACCCAGCATGGCAAAAACTTTTCTATGGTAGTACTTCCCTAAAAGGAAAAAAATTTAGTTAATTAGCTATTTAGATTAAAAAGGGTCGGTGTCTTCTGAGGTACTCCTGGGGTGGTTCATGCTGTGGTGGTTGTGTGTGTGTGAGACAGTGGTTTTTTTTTTTTTTTTTTTCAGAATAGGAATCAAGGAATTGAAAGAAGCTGCTTACAAGAGGTGGGGCAGGGTCTGGGCAAACCATAAGAACTAAAGAGATAAAGCCAGGGGTTTTTATGGGAGTTCCTGACAGAGAAAATAGGGGACTTTATGGAGGGAGCTTTTGTGTCTTTTGTAATAAAACAAATCACCAGGAACATGGTTTCTCTGTTGCCATGAATCATGTAAATGCCCTTTGGGATAAGACACTTACATAGTAAACAAAACTGTGACACTGAATCTTGCACAAAATCTAACTCCTGAGCAGCTGCTTTTCTTGTTCCTTCCGGCTTCAGTTGAGGGGTGGGGAAACAGCTTCCTCTTTGTGCTGGGGCCAAGCAGGCATTAAGCTCTACCCATCAAGACAAAACGCCCAGGTTGTTATTTAGTTCTAAGATACTTGGCTTAACATCTTGGAATTTTTTCTTGACCTACTCTCATGCTTTTTAAATTTATTCCCAGGTTGCCTTTTCTTAAGACAGATTATGAGAATGAATGTTGCAAGAAGAGGTATGTTTCTGAGGAGGAGAAAGGATTGCATTATAGTGTGGTTTCTCTCTGCAGACTTGTTCAGACCCCAAATCCAAGCCACCTTTCCTACTGGAAAAGTCCATGGAATCATCTGTCAAGTATATCAACAAGAAATTTCCCAACATAGATGTCCGAAACAGCACGGTGAGAACTTGGTCCTTCTCTCCTTTCTCTGATGTAACTCTCTGCTTGAATGGCTGAGATTCTCCTCTTTTGATGCCTGTCTTCAAACTTGGCAGGGGAGGAGTAGCCTTTTTTATATAGTTTCCCAAGTTTCAACCACAGGGCTTCAGGTTGTTGTAGAGCTTTAAGTATTGAAAATTCTGAGATAAGATGGGATTCTTCCAGGATAAGCTGGAGTGAAGCATCTCCCCGTTTCCATTGCAAGATTCACGAGAAAACATCGTTTTTGTACAAGACAGCGCTGTCAACCCAGCAGGGCGCATGTATTTTATCGTTGTCTCTGTTTCCCACTCATTGTTTCCTTGCTGTTTGTCTTAGATTTATGCATCTAATGGGGTATCTCTACTTTTCCTTTATTAAATGTTAACCCTGGAGTTTTCACCCATATTTGTAGCATCTTTGCATTATGTTTCTTTCAATTTTGATATAAATAGTATTATCTGTTCATCTGAAAGGGTCCTTAAAATTTCCTCTCGTTTAGCTCTCTATATCTAGTCACGATCACATGCAACCATTCTACCTAGATAGATAATCTCCTTTGTTTAAAGGCCTTCAGAGCATTGGAGAGTTTCTAACTTCCTCTGTCAGTATATTTCAACCCTCTTTCTTTCTTTTTTCTTTTTTTTTTTTTTTGAGATAGAGTCTTGCTCTGTTACCCAGGCTGGAGTGCAGTAGTGCAATCTTGGCTCACTGCAACCTCTGCTTCCCAGGTTCAAGTGATTCTTCTGCCTAAGCCTCCTGAGTAGCTGGGACTACAGGCGGCCGCTGCCATACCTAGCTAATTTTTGTATTTTTAGTAGAGATGGGGTTTCACCATGTTGGCCAGGCTGTTCTCAAACTCCTGACCTCAGGTGATCTGCCCGCCTTGGCATCCCAAAGTGCTGGGATTGCAGGTGTGAGCCACCACACCTGGCCGCAACCCTCTTTAAGAATGTTTTAGGTATAACCACTGTTCTTCTTGAGTTACTTGGATCAACTGTCTTCTAATTTTGCCTTTGTTTTTTGTTTTTGTTTGTCTTATATTGTTTTGTTTTGTGTTTCTCTCAGCAACATTTGGGACCAGTACATCGTGAAAAAGCTGAGATAATTCGATTCCTCACCAATTACTACCAGTCATTCGTGGATGTCATGGAATTTCGGGTGAGCTCTCTTGAGCCCTTTCCAATGTAGGCAAGGTCTTTCAGAGGCTATTTGTTCTTTAGATGTTCATTTATTTGCTTAATACAAGTTCTTGAAATAATGAGAGAGATATACTGCTCTGGAAAGATATCTAAGTTGTATTGTTAAATGAAAGCAAATTTCAAAATTGTATTTGATACATCACAGTTCTATTTTAAAAGATTGTATATATGTATATTATATATATATATATATTATATATATATATATATATATATATATATATATTTAGTAAATACCTAGGGAAGATCTGGAATATTTTACATTAAACTGTTAAAAATAACTACCTTTGGGGATTGATTATGACTGGCTTCAATTTACTAAGCTATGCATGTTTTTTCTATTTTAAAAATTGTGGTAAAATACACATAACATAAAATTTATCATCTTAATCATTTTTAAGTGTAGAGTCCAGTGGTATTAAGTATATTCATAATGTTGTGCAACCATCTGAAACTCTATACCCTTTTTACCTTAATTCCCCATTTCCCTTTCTCTCCAGCCCCTTGCCACCACAATTCTACTTTGTTTCTGTGGTTTTGACTATTCTAAGTACCTTATGTAAGTAGAATCATAAAGCATTTGTCTTTTTGTGGCTTGTTTTATCAGCATAATGTCCTTAAGGTTCATACCTGTTGTAGCATATTGTAGAATTTCCTTTTTAAGCTGAATGATATTGCATTATATGAATACACTACATTTTGCTTATCTGATCATATGTTGATGGACACTTTGGTTGCTTCCAAGTTTTAGCTATTGTAAATGATGCTGCTATAAACATGGGTATACAAATATATCTTTAGAACCCTACTTTCAATTCTTTTGGTTTTACACACAGAATTGGAAATGCTGGAATATGATAATTCTATTATTAACTTTTTTTTTTTGAGACAGGATCTCACTTTGTTGTCCAGGCTGGAGTGTAGTGGTGCAATCACAGCTCACTGCTGCCTCGACCTCCTGGGCTCAGGTGATCCTCCTATCTCAGCATCTTGAGCAGCTGGGGCTACAGGTACATGCTACCACATCTGGCTAATTTTTTGTATTTTTTATAGAGATGGGGTATCGCCATGTTGGCCAGGGTGGTCTCAAACTCCTGGGCTCAAGCCGTCCACCCACCTCGGCCTCCCAAAGTGCCGGACTGTGCCAGGCCTATTTTTGGCTTTTTGAGGAACTGCTGTGCTGTTTTCCACAGCAGCTGCACTGTTTTACATTCTAACCAACAAGGTATAAGGGCCATAATTCCTCCACATCCTTGCCAACAATTGTTATTTTGTTTTTGAGAGTAGCCATCCTAATGGATATGAGGTGTTATCTCATTTAAGTTTTAATTTGCATTTTTGCTAATGATTAGTGATAATGAGCATTTTTCATGGATTTTTGGCCATTTATATATCTTCTTTGGAGAAATGTCTGTTTCATTCTTTGACCATTTTTGAATTGGATTTTGTGTGTGTGTTGAGATTTAGGAGTTCTCTATACAGGTTGAGTATTCCTTATTTTCAGGTTAGGAAAGCGCAACCTATATAAGTGATATATGTTGGCATTATTTGAGTTTTTAACATTTCAAGTATTTTTTCACAATATTTTATTACAAACCTACTGTAAAATTTCTAGACTAGTACAATGAATATTGTTTTACTCCTGGATCTCCTAATTGTTAGTATTTTGCCACATTTTCTCATCCTTCTCTATTTTTTTTTGAGATGGAGTCTCACTCTGTCACCCAGGATGGGGTGCAATGGCGTGATCTTGGCTCACTGCAACCTCCGCCTCCTGGGTTCAAGCTATTCTCCTGCCTCAACCTCCCAAGTAGCTGGGACTACAGGTGTACACCACCATGCCCAGCTACTTTTTGTTTTTTTAGTGGAGACGGGGTTTCACCATGTTGGCCAGGCTGGTCTTGATCTCTTGTCCTTGTGATTTGCCCACCTCGGCCTCCCAAAGTGCTGGGATTACAGGTGTGAGCCACCGCGCCCGGCCATTTCTCTCTATTTTTTAATGAACTATTTGAAGCTACCTATTAGGTGATCTACATTTTACAAGCTTTTTAAAAATTATTTATTATTTTATGGAGTCTCACTCTGTCACCCAAGCTGGAGTGCAGTGGTGCAATCTCGGCTCACTGTGACCTCCGCCTCCCGAGTTCTAGCAATTCTCCTGCCTCAGCCTCCCAAGTAGCTGGGATTACAGGCAAGTACCACCACGCTTGGCTAATTTTTTTTGTATCTTAGTAGAGACGAGATTTCGCCATGTTTCCCAGGCTGGTCTTGAACTCCTGAGCTCAGGCAATCCACCCACCTTGGCCTCCCAAAGTGCTAGGATTATAGACGTGAGGCACTGCGCCTGGCCTACAACCATTTTTGATTTCGAGGAATGGGACACAGGGATGATAACATCAGGAAGAGTGTGTATAATATAATAGAGACTTGTGCCTATGGAAATGTAGGCATTTGGCAGTGTAGCTGACAGGGGCCCACTGGTGGCTTACTAAGGAGGAACTTCCTCCCTCTTTTGACAGTGACTTTCTTCTGTTACTTGGCTTTCTAAGACCTCTAAGGGAGAGGTCCCTTCCTAGTTCTGGTAGTACATCACCTTCTCTTTGTTCTTTATTCATTTTTGTCTTCACTTCCACCTCCAGGATCATGTATATGAACTTCTCAACACCATTGATGCCTGCCAATGCCATTTCGATATCGTAAGATCCTTTGCAATTCTCTTCTATGGTAGAGTCAAAGAAAAGCCCAGGTATAGGTTGGGAGGTCTACGTCTAGTCACAGGATGGGGTGGGAAGGGACTGGAAGAATGGCTATTTCATTTATTACTTCTCAGGACTATAATTGTTTTGTAAAAAGTGCTGAAGTGAAAATGTATTTATATGTTAAGCAGATCACCAATGTGATTTAATTAATTAAAAATTACATAAAAATCTTCTTCACCTTTTCCATCTCCTAAATGTTACCTTATTTCCTGGCCCCTTTGTATCTTGAGCTCAGTTTTAGTCCCTGACTTTTGTTCCAATTTTCTTGTTCTTTTGAATCCTGTCAGTTTCTACTTCTAAATAGATTCACTCAATCTATTGAGCACTGTCTCAAGTGGTTGGGGAAATAAGGAAATCCAGGTTAATTAGCCATGCTGTCCTTGGATTCCTATGTATTTTCCTTATAGAATCTCAACTTTGATTTCACTCGGAGTTACCTGGACTTGATTGTGACTTACACCTCAGTCATTTTACTTTTGTCACGGATTGAGGATCGGCGGATACTCATTGGCATGTACAATTGTGCCCATGAGATGCTGCATGGGCATGGGTGAGTTAAAGGGATAGTATCACATGAATAGTCTCATACATGGTGCTATGATATAGAGAGTCCCTCATACAAAGGAAATCGATGCCATGATTTCTTATATGAGAACCTATAATCTACATTGACCCAGGTAAAATAAGATATACTTTTATGTATTCAGTTAACTCTGAAACAACACGGCTGTGAACTGTGCAGGTCCACCTTATACATGGATTTTTTTCAACCAAACATGGATTGAAAATGTAGTGTTTGTGGGATGTGAAATCCACCTATACAGAGGACTGACTCTTCAAATGGTGTGGGTTCCTCAGGACTGTCTGTGGGACTTCAGTATGCATGGGATATTGGCATACGTGGGAGTCTTAGAACCAATCTCCGTGCCTACACTGAGAGGGAGCTGTAGTTAACTCTTGAATATCTGCTAGTGGATTATCCAATTTGCATCATCTCTGATCAATTTTTAATCCTGGACTGGCTTCTGTCTGATTTTCAGGTTATTACAAAAGGCAAAGAAAATTCTTTTTAGTGTCAAATAATATTAGTAGGAATAATATTAGTAAGGTAAATCCATTAGAGGTAACTAATGCATGGTAATACATTTGAAGCCGAATATAAATGGATTTTGAATTATCTGAGGTTCTGTCCCCCTCCATTATTGCAAATATAAGAATTTCAGGGCTGAAAAATGAAGGCTAGAGGGATCAGAGTGGGTGGTGTGGCACATCGTCTATGCATGATGGGTGTTCCCATGTGCCTACATGGATACCTAGACACATGCCTTACCCATTAGCTTTGAATATTTATATACCCTTTTGGGTTGTATACTAATTTGGATCTAGGCATGTTACTTAGTTTCGAATTAACACAGATTTATAGAGTACCTATCATGTGTCCAACCCTATTTTTGGTGCTTATAAGAAAGAAAATTTCATGGACCTGCCTAAAATGGAATGATTCTATGCAGCCATAGCTTAGTATACCTGAGCCGGGAATGGGGTATCTTTATATGTAATTTACAGTTTAGTATGTATACCTTTGGAGGTAGTGGAGAGTGCCAGCCTATACACATATCTTTATAATATATGCAAATGTAAGAGTTCATGTCATGGGTAAGGGAGGGCTGGAAACCCTCTCCTCTGGTTTCTTCTAGTGACCCCAGTTTTGCCCGTCTGGGTCAGATGGTCTTGGAGTATGACCATCCTCTGAAGAAGCTGACAGAAGAGTTTGGGCCTCACACAAAGGTAAGTTCCCTGAGAGTGGAGAATTCCTCAGGTGGAAGTACATTGTCCTCATCATTGCTGCTAAGGTTTCATTTGCTTTTCCCCACAGGCTGTGAGTGGAGCCCTCCTCTCTTTGCACTTCCTCTTTGTCCGAAGGAACCAGGGGGCTGAGCAGTGGCGCAGTGCCCAACTTCTAAGCCTCATCAGCACGCCCCCAGCCATGATTAACCCTGCTAATTCAGATACAGTGAGTGCCCTTTTCCTTTTGTTAGTGGAAGCATTCTCTTTGCCAAGGCCATCGTCTCTGTAGAAGGTGCTTCTTTCAGGAAATATCAGGACTAAAGAATGTTTTAGTCTTCTTCTAGGATATGCCTCTAAGTTGATCACTTCTTGTAGCTAAAAAATCATGGTTGGTTTGGGGCTTTTGTTTGGATCAGAGTTAGTGGTTTAACAAAAGTGATCTATAAGCAGTTGGCCTGCGTATAGAAGGAATTTAGTAAATATTCACTGAATGAATGAATGAATGAAACAGAGTCATGAAGCAACTATTAAGCCTAGCAGCAACTTGATTTTAGGAATCAATTAACCTATTTTTATTTTTTTTAGACAGTGTCTTACTGTATCACCCAGGCTGGAGTATACTGGCATGATCACTGCTTACTGCAGCCTCCACCTCCTGGGCTCAAGTGATCCTCCCACCTCAGTCTACTGAGTAGCTAAGATTACAGGCATGTGTCACCATGCTTGGTTAAATTTTGTTTATTTTATTTTTATTTTTATTTTTGAGACTGAGTCTCATTCTGTTGCCCAGGCTGGAGTGCAATCTTGGCTCACTGCAATCTCCCTATCCTGGTTCAAGCGATTCTCCTGCCTCAGCTTCACAAGAAGCTAGGACTATAGGCATGAGCCACCATGCCCGGGTAATTTTTTTTTTTAATCTTTAGTAGAGATAGGGGTTTCACCATGTTGGGCAGGCTGGTCTTGAACTCCCAACCTCAAGGGATCTGCCTGCCTTGGCTTCCCAAAGTGTTGGGATTACAGGTGTGAGCCACCATGCCCGGCCTATTTATTTATTTTTTTATAGAGATGAGGTATCACTATGTTGCCCAGGCTGGTCTTAAACTCCTGGGCTCAAGTGATCCTCTTGCCTCAGCCTCCCAAAGTGCTGGGATTACAGGTGTGAGCCACTGTGCCTGGCCAGGAATCAATTAATTAATAAATGTTTTTGTTCAATGAATATGAGCTCAAATTCCTTCCCTCAAAGAACTTATAGTCTGGTAGGGAATATATGCCATGTAGTCATAAAAATACAACTGATGGTACATGATTAGTGACAAGTGCCAAATAAGTGATTTACACTTTAACCGGTAGAAGAATCCAAAGGATTAACCATCAGAGGGAGAAATGATGAGAAGGTTTTGAGTCTTGCTCTCCTCATTTTATTGTTATTAAAAATATTTGAACTGTTGAAGAGAAGTTAAGTTAAACCTTTGCTTGTTTCGACTTCCAGCCCAAGTTCCTCTTTTTTTTCTCAACAGTATTGTTTTTTCCTCACTCCACTTCCAGTGCCTCATCACCTCCATTAGTGGCAGGTTTCCCTGCTGTTGGTTTATCAACGTGCCCTAATCTAGTCTGGTAAAATAAAAGTTAGTTTAAAAAAATTTTAGAGACAGGGGTTTGCTCTGTTGCTTAGACTGAAGTGCAGTGGTGCAATCACAGCTCACTGCAGCCTTCACCTTCTGGGTTCAAGAGATCCTCCTATCTCCACCTCCTGAGTAGCTAGGACTACAGGTACACACCACCATGTCTGGCTAATTTTTACATTTTTTGTAGAGACAAGATCACACTGTTTTGCCCAGGCTGGTCTCGAACTCCTGGCCTCAAGCTATCCTCCTGCCTCTGCCTCCCAAAGTGTTGGGATTAAAGGCGTTAGCCACCACTGTGGCCAAAAGTTAGTTTTGATACTCAGATTCTAGCTTGTCCTTTCTCCATTAGAGGAAGGCTAAGTTAAACAAGTGATCATCTTTGCTTCTCTTCTCACAGATGGCCTGTGAGTATCTGTCTGTGGAAGTAATGGAACGCTGGATTATCAGTAAGTTTAGCGGGATTAGGTGGGAATGGATGACGCAGCATGTGACATGAAGAACAAGTCCTAAAAGTGTTCCTCTGCACTGTTTTCCCACCTACAGTTGGGTTTCTTCTTTGTCATGGGTGCCTCAACTCCAATAGCCAGTGCCAGAAGCTGTGGAAGCTGTGTCTGCAGGGCTCCCTGTACATCACCCTCATCCGCGAGGACGTGCTGCAGGTGCACAAAGTCACAGAGGACCTGTTTAGCAGTTTGAAAGGGTGAGGAACATGAGAGCCAAACTGATCTTCCTTGAATATTTTTTAGCCCCTCCCAACATCCTTTTTCAGTCTCCATGAATGTTCCCAGATACAGGTGGTTAAAATTCATTCTAACTATTGAAGAGGTAGAGATTGAATACCTACTATTAGCTAAGTGCTTCACTGGGTTTTAGGGATACAATAATGAATAAGATAATATGGAGGTTAAGAGCATAGACTCTGAAACCAGACTGCTTGGGTCTATGCACTAGTTGTGTGGCCTTGGACAAATTGCTCAAATTTTCCATGCCATTGCCCCAATTTCCTTATCTCTAAAATGTGGATAATGGTAGTAGCTCCGCATCACCTACCTCATAGGGTTGTTGTGAAGAATGAAAGGGTTATTATTTGTAAAGCAGGTAGAAAAGTTCCTGGTGCATTGTAAGTGCTATGTGCTTGTTAAAGGAAAAAAAAAAGACAGTTTCTCCTCTCGAGGAATTTATAAATTGGGGGGAAATAGACAAATTGTTTGATAGAGCAAGAGATTATATGTGTAAACACAAAATACTGTGGACACATTTAGGACACTTAAACTGGCCTCGCAGCATCTGGAGAAACCTGGAGACAGGTAGATCTGAAGGGCTAAATAAAGAGTGTGTGTGTGTGTGTGTGTGTGTGTGTGTGTGTGTGAAATTGTGTGTGTGTGTGTGAAATTGTGTGTGTGTATGTGCCTGTGCATCGGGTAGAAAGGTAGGAGAGTTGCTTGAGGCAAAGAAAGATATTCCAGGCAGAGTAACTATCAAGACTTTTGAGGCAACGAAGAGCATGGCAAGTTCTGAGAAGTTCATGTAGTTCAATGCATGGGCAGCTGGGTTATAAAAATGAAGATGTTGAGAGTTGAATTTGGAGAGGTAAATTGGGATGTTGTATGCTTTGCCGTGGAGTTCGAATCCATCCCAAAGAGGATGGGAGCTGCTGAGTGATTTCAGACAGGGGAGTGACATGATCATATTTACATTTTAGAAAAGATCATTCTATCTGCATGAAAGAAAAGAAATTAGATGGGCAAAACTAGAGGGAGAGATTAATTAAGTAAATGAGGAGGAATTGAGGATGATATCGAGGTTTCTGGCATGGATATCTGGCATTCCTTAAAATAAGAGAACATGTGTTAAAAGCAAGTTTATGGGGGAAAGATTGTGTATTTAGTTTTAAACAGTTCAACTTTGAAACATCTGTGAGACTCTGAAGATAGATGTGTTAGGCCTTCCACTTTATGGTTCTGGAACTTGGAAGTGATGTCAGGAGTCAGATAAAGATTGGTGAATTGTTAATAAAAGCCAGGACAGTAGTTGAGATTACTCAGGAGCAAATGTGGAGTGAGAACAGAATGGGATAAACCTCTGTGTACATTGATATTTAAGGGCCAGAGAAATCAGTGGGAGATACTGAAAAGAAAAGGGAAAAGAGAAGCCAACAAAGAAAGCATTCCTATACGGAAGGACCAGTGACCTATGTTAGATGATGTTGAGAGATCAAATAAAATAAGAATTGAAAAAATGTTCATTGGATTTGGCTATAAAGTCGGTTTTAGTGCCCTTCTTGTGAACAACTTGAGTGGTGAAGTTGAAAGCTGGGTTGCAATGAGTTTAAGAGCAGATGAGGGATACGGAATTTAATAAACAACTCTTTTAAAGTTTGACTATAAAGGGGAAAATAGAGAGAGCTAAAATGAGAAGGAGAAATGGGATTAAGGAAAGGGTCAAAATACCTATATTGTTTTTTTCTGGTTGCAAATAAAACATCCAGAATATATAAAAAATGCAAAGTGGAAGTTAGCTATACTATCACCTCCCAGAATAGTTTGATGTGCATCCTCCAGATGTGTGTCTGTGTGTGTGTGTCTGTGTGTGTGTACAAACACATAAAGGTGGCATGTATTTTCAACCTTATGGAAGTAATTTTTAAAAGCAATGGATCCACACTCTACATTATGTTTTATGGTTTGCTTAAAAAAACTTACTATGTTTTGGATATCTTTGAATATTAGTCTATAAAGACTTACTATTTTTGAGATGGAATTTTGCTCTTGTTGCCCAGTCTGAAGTGCAATGGCGCGATCTCCGCTCACTGTAACCTCTGCCTCCCAGGTTCAAGTGATTCTCCTACCTCAGTCTCCTGAGTAGCTGGGATTATAGGCATGTGCCACCACACCCGGCTAATTTTGTATTTTTAGTAGAGACAGGGTTTCTCCATGTTGGTCAGGCTCGTCTTGAACTCCTGACCTTAGGTGATCCACCTGCCTCTGCCTCCCAAAGTGCTGGGATTACAGGCGTGAGCCACCACTCCCAGCCTTGAGACTTTTATTTTTAACAGTTGAATAATATTACATTATGTGGTTGTAACATAATTATTTACCCAATCCTCTGTTGATGGATAAACTGTTTCCATTTTTTAAAGTCAATATAAACAATGCTATAATGAAGGTTCTTAGACACATATTTTTGTGAATCTGTGAATATTTCTTTTCTTGTTTTTTTTTTTTTTTTGAGAGGGAGTTTTGCTCTTGTTGCCCAGACTGGAGTGCAATGGTGTAATCTCAGTTCACTGCAACCTCCACTTTCTGGGTTCAAGCAATTCTCCTGCCTCAGCCTCCCAAGTAGCTGGGATTACAGGCATGTGCCACCATGCCCAGCTAATTTTTTGTGTTTTAAGTAGAGACAGAGTTTTACCATGTTGACCAGGCTGGTCTTGAACTCCTGATCTCAGGTGATTCACCTACCTTGGCCTCCCAAAGTGCTGAGATTACAAGCGTGACCCACTGTGCCCAGCCTTGATGTGTGAATACTTCTGTAGGGTAAATTCTTAGAAGTGAAATTGCTGAAGGGTATGCACATTTCAAATTTTAATAGCTCTAACCAATAACTGTTTACCGTCTAAACGGTTATTATCAAGAGTGTATGAGAATACTGATTTCTCACACTCTCAACAACTGAGTATCATCATTAAAAAACATTGCCAGAGCTAGCTGGGCATGGTGGCTCATACCTGTAATCCCAGCACTTTGGGAGGCTGAGGCTGGCGGATCATGAGGTCAGGAGATCGAGACCATCCTGGCCAACATGGTGAAACCCTATCTCTACTAAAATACAAAAAAATTAGCTGGGTGTGGCGGCATGTGCCTGTAGTCCCAGATAGTTGGGAGGCTGAGGCAGGGGAATCACTTGAACTGGGAGGCAGAGGTTGCAGTGAGCCGAGATCACGCCACAGCACTCCAGCCTGGGCGACAGAGCAAGACTCCATCTCAAAACCAAAACCAAAACCAAAACCAAAAACAATCCCACAACAAACAAACAAAATTGCCAGAGTTAAGAAAGAATAAACCTAAGATTAATAATTAGAAGTTGCAGGAGGTGGATTTGGGCATATGTATGAGAAACTTTCTCATGATTACTGCTTCTAAGGAATGGAAGGGAGGTTTAAGGGTGTTCTGTTCTCCATCACTAAGAACTGCAACTAACTTGCATGATTTATAGTTTAGGGAGCTCTTTGACATAAATGATCTAATTTATCTTCATGCTAATTCAAGAATAAGTATTAATATCTTTTTTTATAAATGAGAAAATGGAGGCTCAATCTCAGTGTCACTCAGTTAATAAGAGGTGAAATTAGGACACAATTCCAGGTTTTTGGACTCTGAATCTTTTCTCTTTCCACTGTACTATGCAGAGATTGAAATAATTATCCAACAGGATTGCGGTGGAGTTGAATCCTGACTTAATTAAGATACTTTCCAACTCCAAACGTCTTTGATTTTGTGCTAGTTCAATAAAAGAGTGGTTTGGAGAAGGGAAATGAAGGGTGATGAAGCCCCATTAATGTGGCGGCAATAGTGACACAGGACAAGAGAAGACAGATATAAGGAACATGGAGAGGAAAGAGTCGAAGATAATGCTGGGATTCTGAGCATGGGTCACTAGGAGAAAAGAAGAGATGTGGTTAGGAGAGTCAAATACTGCAGAAAATTAAAAGCAATGAAAAGTCCTTCTAATTTGGTGATTCAGAAGTTCACATTGACCTTAGAGATAGCAGTTTGCTTAGTGCTGAAGGCTTTGTGGGATTCAAAGGTCAGTGAGAGGTGAGGAAGTAAAGAGAGTTTAGGTGTCTCTTTGGAGAAGTTTGGTGGTATGGGAAAATAAGCAAAGTTCAGTGGATTGTCAGGGTCAAGCAAGGGTCTTCGTAGAATAAGGGAGGCTTTGAACTTATTTGTTGGGAGAGGAGTTTAAGCCAGTGGAGAAGGAGAGATGAAGTATCGAAAAGATAACCAACAAAGGGAAATTCTAAAAGGAAGTTGGTGGGAGTGGGAGCCAAGGTAGAGCTTGAATAACTACTTTTACTTGAGATCAGGGCCTGTGTTATATTTAGACACTGCTCCATTTATCTCCCTCAAACCTGGAAGAGTTCAGGAGCACAGGAAGAGAAGTCTAGCCCCAGCTTTGCCATTAAAGCCCCATGTGACCTTGACAAGTCATTTCCCTTCCTTGGGTTTTGGGTATTATTTTCTGTATCTGTAAAATTAGGAGTAGAGTTGACTGATCTCTAAGCTGTGAATCTTTTACTAATAGGCCAGGGTGAGAAACAGGGTTTGAAAAGACCCTGCTGGTGAGCACTGCCCATGCTCCCATCAGGCTGTAGACTGGACGCTCGGGACTGGGAGGGTGAGGCAAGGGCCCTAATGGGTAGTATGGTCAACCCTACTGTGCTTGTGTCAATCCTCAGGTATGGCAAGCGAGTGGCAGACATAAAGGAGAGCAAGGAACATGTAATTGCAAACAGGTAAAGGGTGGTGAATGCACTCTCTGAGAAGGGATGGAATAGGAATCTCTTCTCACTTTTGTTCTCCCCTAAGCCATCCTTAGTTTCTGTACAGCTTTATTGCCTCATCCCAACTTGCTGCTGTCCCACCAATTCTTTTTTCTTTTCTTTTCCTTTCCCTCTCTCCCTCCCTCCCTCCCTTCCTTCCTTCCTCTCTCTCTCCCTTTCTCCCTTTCTCTCTTTCTTTCCTTTCTTTCTTTCGAGTCTCACTGTTGCCCAGGCTGGAGCACTGTGGTGCGATCTTGGCTCACTGCAACCTCCACCTCCCGGGTTTAAGTGATTCTCATGCCTCAGCCTTCCGAGTAGCTGGGATTACAGCACCTGCCACTATGCTTGGCTAATTTTTCTATTTTTACTGGAGACGGGGTTTTGCTATGTTGGCCAGGGTGGCCTCGAACTCTGGACCTCAGATGATCTGCCTGCCTCAGCCTCCCAAAGTTCTGGGATTGCAGGCATGAGCCACCACTCCCGGCCCTTTTTTCTTTTTAAACTAAGTCTAACTTGAGCATTTAGCCTTCCTTCTGCCTGATGCCCCTTTCTAAATATAGCTTTCTTCTGCGCTGCCTGTGGAGGGTTTCTAAGGGTGGGAGAGGTGATAGTTATGTTCCCCTTTTCTTCCTTAGTGGCCAGTTTCACTGTCAACGGCGGCAGTTTCTGCGGATGGCAGTGAAGGAGCTGGAGAGTGTGTTGGCTGATGAACCGGGACTACTGGGTCCCAAGGCAAGAGGAAGAAATGTTGGGAGGGGATGATGGCCGGTGATAAGAGACTGATAGCCACATGGCATTCATGAGATTTTGCCTTTCTGAGTCTTCTGTGATCCATTTGTATGTATATGTGCTGATTCCCTTGAATCTTCTTGGAGTACCCCAAAACTTTTTATATCTCTTTTTTTGGCACCATACAGAGTATGTCCTGTGTTATAGCTACTTATATACTTGTCTTTTCCTCTATTTGAGTGTGAACTAATTGGAGACAGAACTTGGTTTTTTTTGTTTGTTTGTTTTAAACCACATAAATGCCCAGTAGATATTTCTAGAACTTAATTTGATAGGGAGAGAAGGGTACTCATTGTGAGCCGGTGTCAACCGTGTACCTGTCTGATTCTGTGTCATATAGCTGAGGTTTTTTGGTGAGTCTGAATGTTTGTTACTGGACACTGTGGTGGCTACACAATGACATCCATATGTATATTGTCATGCTAGTTTTCTCTGTGCTTTGAGATCTGTTTCTAAAGTTGAAAATTCTAATAGTCTCTGTCCTCTCCATAGGCTCTTTTTGCTTTCATGGCCCTGTCCTTCATTCGTGATGAGGTCACCTGGCTGGTTCGCCACACAGAGAATGTCACCAAGACAAAGACACCTGAGGACTACGCTGACTCGTTAGTACTTGACATGGCTAAGAACCTTGTCCTTAGATGGACTGGGGACAGGGAGGGATCAAATAACCTCAGGAGGTCTCAATTTCTGCCCTGTTCTCACTGTGTTTGTCTCAATTGACATTTCTAGTCTCATTCATCTCTGTTCTCAACCTCAACTTTATAGGAGCATTGCAGAACTACTTTTCTTGTTGGAGGAGATCAGGTCTCTGGTCCGAAGACACATCAGAGTGATACAGCAATACCACCTTCAGTACTTGGCAAGATTTGATGCTCTTGTGCTCAGTGACATCATTCAGGTATGATGTTTAATTGATTATACTTTGGAAATTTCAGGGTGATCTCTGCTGATTTTCCTGTTGAAACCACTCTGGCTGAATGTCATGCTCTGTAAGTTGGGTGTCAGAAAGTCCAATCTGCCCCTTTTTATTTGTTAAAAGAAAAATAAAAGACTAAAAATCTCGGCAGTCTTTTCATTTTTCCTATTAACTGAAACCACATAGAAATAGGAGAGAAAAATAAGGGGAAACTGGGTGTTAGAATGGCAGGGAACCGGCCGGGCGCAGTGGCTCACGCCTGTAATCCCAGCACTTTGGGAGGCCGAGGTGGGTGGATCACGAGGTCAAGAGATCGAGACTATCCTGGTCAACATGGTGAAACCCCGTCTCTACTAAAAATACAAAAAATTAGCTGGGCATGGTGGCGCATGCCTGTAATCCCAGCTACTCAGGAGGCTGAGGCAGGAGAATTGCCTGAACCCAGGAGGCAGAGATTGCGGTGAGCCGAGATCGCGCCATTGCACTCCAGCCTGGGTAACAAGAGTGAAACTCCATCTCAAAAAAAAAAAAAAAAAAGAATGGCAGGGAACCTAGGAAGTTTCCTCCATCTCTTGCTTGGCCTTTTCTCTGTTTTTAGCACTTGGCAATTCTTTCCACCTTCATATGCTGACTCAGCCTCATGGTCCTAGCTTCTGTCCTGGGGAACCTATGCCCACTTGACGGTAACTGCAGCTCCTCTTTCAGAACTTGTCTGTGTGTCCAGAGGAGGAGTCCATCATCATGTCCTCGTTCGTCAGTACCCTCTCCTCTCTGAATCTCAAACAAGGTAACTGGAGAGAGGTTTGGGGGCAGGGCGTATGTGAGGATGAACATCTTTTATCTGGAAATATTGATCTTTGAGCCAGGAAGTAGGACAAGATGTCTTTGAAGAAGATCTACCAGTTGGATATTGGTGTGTATGGTTTCCTTTCATGCTTGCTTCTGTTGTCTTGCAGTTGATAATGGAGAGAAGTTTGAATTCTCAGGATTGAGGCTGGACTGGTTCCGCCTACAGGTAATGATCTATTCCTGTTAATGATTCCTGTCCTCAGACTCTTCCTGCCCCACAATCCCTTCTCTTTTTATCTCCTAAATTTGCTTTATGGAGTGAGTCAATTTTGAAAACTACTGAGTGGGGAAGACATACCCAGGCCAAACTGTAATTCCAAGGCTGGGGGCCCTTTTCATTCATCTTGTTTTTCTCCACCCTTTCCCAACTCCAACTGCAGGCGTACACCAGCGTGGCTAAGGCCCCCCTGCACCTGCACGAGAACCCTGACTTAGCCAAGGTGATGAACCTCATTGTCTTTCACTCCCGAATGCTGGACTCAGTAGAAAAACTGCTGGTGGAGACTTCTGATCTGTCTACTTTCTGGTATGTCTTGGTTCAGAGCTCTTTTTAAAAAGTTTTATTGTTCTCTGTTTTTTCTCCATTATGCCACTTACTTCAAGGAATTTTTTTTTTTTTTTAAGAGACAGGTCTCACTATGTTGCCCAGGCTGGTCTTGAACTCCTGGCCTCAAGCAATCCTCCCATCTCAGCCTCTTGAGTAGCTGGGATTACATGCGAGAGCCACCAAGCTCTGAACTAGAGCTCTTTATCAATTCACTTGCTCTCCTGCCTGGCCTCTGTGGAGGCCTGTAATTCCCCTAGACAATCGGAAAGTGTTATTTTCTTTGGGATCCCCTTAAGATGCTCAAACTCCACAGCTCACTTGTGTCAGCTTTTTGCCAATAATCCTAAGTGATAGGAATTTGAAGCTGATTCCCCTTTGTTCTGTATTCCTGTTTGTTCTTTTATGGAAAACTGTTCAGATTTTATACAGCCTTCCCTTCTCTAGGTTAATTAACCCATATGTCTAGTTTCAATCTCCTCTCTTTGGAAATGTCTTCAGTTTTTTTTTTTTTTTTTTAACTCTAGGAACATTGTAATTTAAAAGAGACATGAAAAACTGCGTTTTAGTGGACAGAAGTGAAAATAATTGAGAGGGCTACAGAATAGGCCCATAGTGAAACTCTGAATAGCCCATAAAATCTAGAAACAAGCTATCTGTGCAAATGTTTTATGATGTGTGGATTCATCTCACAGAGTTAAACCTTTATTTGGATTCAGCAGGTTGGAAACACTCTTTTTGTAGAATCTACGAATGGACAATCGTAGGAATGGACAATTTGGAGAATGAGCATTAGTTTGTCTTCCTTAGACAGCACTTGACGTTTTTAGGTGACCCCTGTTGTACATAACTCCACCCTTTGAAGGATCAAACAAACAAGTGAAAACACAGTGTGTTGTCTCTGCTTTCTGCAAGCAATATAGGTGGGGAGATATAATACCCATATGTGAAAAGGACATCAACATAATACTTGCCAATGTAAGAAAGTGTGAAAGAGTACATGAAGTTGCGAGGATGTGGGTTAAGGAAAGACCCGTCTGAGGGGATTAATTTGAGAAGATCTTCTGGAGCCTGAGTGTTAAATTTTGGGAGGAATGTGAATTAGCACTACTGAAGGACTTCTAAATGAGGGGGAATGGCCCAAATCATGCCAAGGTTCTAAGGGAGGAATAGTACATTTTGTGCAAGGAAAGGGAAGAAGAATATCATTAAACTTGCCTGGGGTCCTTTATAAAAGCCTGGAAGGGTTAAGTTTCTTGGGTTCCCTTCTATCTTAAGGGACTAGCGCTTACACTCTATTTTTCTTTTTCTTTTTTTTTCTTCACTCACCACTTTACTAACAAGGACTAAACTCTGATTTAAAGTTTCCTTCCCATTGCTCTGCAGCTTTCATCTCCGTATCTTTGAGAAGATGTTTGCTATGACCTTGGAGGAACCTACCATGTTGCGTTATGCCATTGCTTTCCCCCTGATTTGTGCTCACTTTGTCCACTGCACTCATGAGATGTGCCCAGAGGAGGTAGGCGTCCTGAACTCCAGACCCCGTCATCTGTCTAGCCATGTCTCATCCTTGTCACCCAAAGCACAATTCCAAGGATTGATTTTGGTCCCAAAAAGGGTATGAACATAATGTATGATATGGGTCCCTGAATATCTCAGCTCGATGTAGAATGTATCCTCTCTCTGGGCCTCAGTTTCTTCTTCTGTAGGAATGGGTAGGAATCTTCTGTAAGCTTCAGGCAAGGGATGAGGGCAGTATTGTGAGGAAGAAGTGGCCGTCCTGGTGATGGCGATCTCTTCTTTGGCCCCTCTTTCCCATAGTACACCCACCTGAAGAACCATGGTCTTCACCACTGCAACTCCTTCCTGGAAGAGTTGGCCAAGCAGACCAGCAACTGCGTCCTGGAGATCTGTGCTGAGCAGCGAAACCTAAGCGAGCAGGTAGGCTCAGCCCTCTCTGTTTCACCCTCCCCTCTGCCAGCCCTCAGTGCCTTCCCTTCTATCTAACTTTATTTCCCTCTCAGAGGCCAAGCTCAGTAGCTCCTTCTCGCAAGTAGGGCTAGGGCCTTTGTGTACTTGAGTTTATGGCAGAATTCTTTGCTTAGTTTAGTCCCTTCAGTCTTTACTCCCTTAGGACTGGATAGAGGTGTCTAAAAATACTCTTATTTGAACAGCTGCACTCCAACAAAATCTGTGCTCTCACTTGAAGGGTTCTGAGAGTGAGTTAACTTTCTAATTTACTTCTCCTCCTGTCTTTGCCCTGTGTACACATACTAAGGACAGTGGCCCCCAGGTCACCTGTCTTGTCTCATCTTTCTGTCTATCTGTATCCTAATCTGTGGCTATCTAGACATTTTGGGGCATCTCTTCTGTGTTTATCCTCAAGGCTGCTTTCTTGCCTTCTTCTTATTTTTCCCCTCTCCTCCTTTGACTGACTTTTAGCACCCATCATAATTAGTTCAACCTAAATTTCAGAAAATTTGAAAATAAGAAACTTGTTTTGCTGTTGCCCTGGAATCTTTTGGGTTTCCCAGACTACCTACCTTTCCTGGGTTTGAGTCAGGCTTGGTAAAGGGGAGTGTGTGTATGTGTGTGTGTGTGTGTGTGTGTACAGATGCACAGTTACATTATTATTTTTATTTTTCATATGCAAATTACACACAATGGGGATAAAAATACTTTCTTCATAGAAGTGTCATAAGGATTAAATAGAGTTCATTTAATATTTGATATATAGCACTTAAGAAATGTTACCTGTTATATTCGTTGTTACTTACTGGGCACAAAGCCCTGTGCTGGGTTTTTGGGTTGGGACCCAGAAGGAAGGTACACAATTCCTGCCCTTGGGTAATGTCCTAGTTTAATAGAGAAAGGAATATACCCATATTTAAAATAAATTTAAATAATTAATGCAAGGAAGATATGCAAATGAGTACAATTGCAGGTATATTCATCACTCGGTATGCTTCATCTTAGCTAAAAGGCTGAGAAATCCAAGAAGAGATCATCAGTCAATATGAGTAACTACTACATGCAAGAACGCTGGTGCAGAGATTTGCTCAGTGCTGTCTCGGGGATGACTAAAACATGATGTGAATAATTTTCACACATGCTAGAACTTTTGCGACTAAATGAGTATTGGCTTTCCAAAGTTAACATTCTGAGTAAATAATTAGTGTTGCTGCCATTACAAATGGAATTACATATTTTAGAACTGCTTTCAGAATCTACTACAGACGCATAAGCTTTTACATAATCTCAGGGTTGACACATCCTTTTCCATCGAGGTGGACTTGATTTTTTTTGAAACAGCCAAGAGTTTGGATTTAAAAAAAGAAGGTGTGACTATAAAGTAACAAAACTGGTTTTTTTGTGTGGCTCTTATGCTGCTCTCAGAATAATTTCAACTGAGGAGTTTCCAGACATGGCCTGCTCATGCTCAGCAGCTCTGGAGTAAATGGAAAGAATTCCAGTTACCTTGAAGGAGGGGGCTGACTGGGATGCCGGGTTGATGTTTAAGCTAATTAGCAAGAAATATGATAATTTAAAAAAGTGGAAAGACAGTTCTGGCAACACTGTGAACTCCGAATCTTTGGAGGACTGTGGTGGTGTGGGTAATTGTCTCATCAGATAGAATAGGAAAGGATGTAGCACGTGAGATGATTGTTCCATCTAGAAAAAAAGTAACTGTTTTCCTATCTTGGAGGACCCTGCAAAGCACAATTGAATGGGACTTTCAGATCTTATTCTTTATACTTGAGTTTTTCCATGAAGAAAGGCTCTCTCAGGATGTGGGCATGGGAGTGAGGCTCCGATCCCTGAAAGACACTGCTATCTTGAGACTCTGAGCCTATACATGCAGAGATATTTTTGAAAACTGAAAGAGGTGAGCACATTCTGAATAGGACCCCATTAGAGAAAGAGATGCACAGAAGGAAAGAGAGAGGAAGGCAGAAAGATAAAATAACAGACAACAATGTACAACAACCTTTTTTTGACTGTCAGATGCAGTTTTAGCCACAAATCTCATTTGTCCATTTACTTGTGTTTGTTTCTGAAGCTTCTCCCTAAGCACTGTGCCACTACAATTAGCAAGGCCAAGAACAAGAAAACCATGAAGCAGAGGCAGACTCCCAGAAAAGGAGAGCCTGAGAGGGACAAGCCAGGAGCTGAGAGTCACCGGAAGAACCGCAGCATTGTCACCAAGTGAGGATCTATCTGGGCCCTCGATGGCCAACTGGGTACTGCATCAAAGAAGGCAGAAAAGGAAAGAGGGAGGGTGACACAGAAAAAACAAGTGCACAAGTCGTGGTGGGGAATGAGGGGGATGGAAAAGCACTTACATGTGAATTTTCTACTTTGCCTTTGAAGTCTGCATCAGCGTATACTCTTCTAGGCTGAGTATACCTAGAAGACGGGTCATGGGCCCAAAACATCCTTCCTAGACATTAGCAGACACTGCCAGACCTGTAATCCAGGCTCATTTTACTTTCTAGCATGGACAAGCTACACCTAAACTTGACAGAATTGGCACTGACGATGAATCACGTGTTCAGTTTCTCTGTGTTTGGACATACTGTCTTCCCTGCTGAGTACCTCAGCAGCCACCTGGAGGCCAGGCTCAACAGGTATCACTCTTGCCTTGTCCTGTTTGGATGGTAGTCCTCATACCGTAGCATATACCTCTGTGTATAGTATGGTAGCCCTCAAAGTTGGGTCCAGTTACATTCGTCCTGGTGGTCATGCCACAGTGGAGATTCCGATGCAGTCAGTCTGGCATAGGTCCCAAGCATCTCTGTTAAAGGCAAACAGAAGGAATCCCAAACCTCTGTAAGTGGTTTTGATGAACACCTAAAATTGAAACCACTGGTTTAGTAGAATGAGCAGGGCCTTTGCAGTGAGCAGACCTGTGTTGACAACCTGGTCCTTAGCTAAGACATTGGAGCAGATCATTCAACTTATTTGAGCCAGTTTCCTTCCTTGTAAAGTAAGAATAATGGCATTTACCTTACTTATGGATAATTGAGAATTGCTCATAATTGAGAATTGGTAGAGAATTAGTACTGAGTGCAAAGCTCCTGACATATATCAGACTTTAATAAAATACATCCCTTTCCTCCACTTTGCCTCTCACTCCATTGCCCTGTAAAGTAGGAGGCACACCCCTTACATTGGAATTGGACATTACAGTCAGCAAGTAGGCGAATGGGAGGAAGAATTTTTATGAATAATCCTCAACTCCTCTGTGTTTTGTCTTGGAGTATGTAGCTTATTCATTCGTTCAACAAATATTTATTGAACACCTGCTGTGTGTCAGGAGTATTCTAAAAACTATTTATACAGCAATATATGAAACAAATAAAAACCTCTGCCTTCATGCTTACTTCTAGTGGGGAAGATAGATAAACAAAATAAGAAAGTAGAATACGTAGTAGATTCGATGGTGATAAGGGCTAAGCAGAAAAATAAAGCAGGAAAGGGAGACAGGAAGTTTGTGTGGTGGTAGTCGGGGGGCGGTGGCGGAAGTGGGTGTTGCAGTTTTAGATATCGTGGCCAAGAAAGGCCTCCTTGACAAAGTAACATTTGAGTAAACCCGTGAGGAAACTGAGAAAGCCAGGCATGTGACTGTTGGGAAAGAGCATTCTAGGCAGAGGAAATAGCAAGTGCAAAGGCTCTGAGGCTCGAACGTGCCTTCTAGGTTCACGGGACACAGAGGAAGACAGTGTGGCTGCAGCCCTGTGAGCCTGGAAGAGACTGGGAGGATGTGAGGTTAGGGAGGTCAGAAAAGTGGCAGATTGTGTATGTGCTTATATGTCATTGTAAAGACTTTGGCTTTTATTTTGAGTGAGATGGGAGATGGGGAACCTTGGTAGGTTTTGTGCAAAGGTGTAACAATTAGACTTGACTCAATATTGCACTCTGGCTACTTTAGCGGGGACAAGGACAGAAGTCGGGAAACCAGTTATGATTATAGGAGAGGCAAATTTATTTTTCAACTAGGTTTTTGCTTGGGTGAAATTAGTCTGTTTTCATTACATATACATGAACTATATGGAAGAAAGTGTCTCAGTTGCATACATGATGTCAGAAAGAATGACAGTGTGATAATGGCCCATGTGCAAGCCTTCAGACGCTGCTGGTGGGTTCCAGGTCCTGAAGCAGCATGAGTGTGATGTTCAAGTTTTACCCAAATCATCTCTGATACTTGTTTCACTACATCATTGCTCCCAAAGACCTAAAGTTGGCCTAGAGATTTGGCCACTGTGTTAACTCTAAATTAGATTAGTCTTGCCCTTAGTCTGTCCCTTCTGTATTATTTTCCCTCAAGTGGTACTTGAGAGTCCTTTTTCCTTTCATCTGTGAAGGAGACCAGCTTCCTCTTTCCCATCCTCTCCCCTGCCATAAGCATTTTGCCAAAAACACAAAACAAACAAAAAACTCAAACATCTGTGGCTTTAGGAAGACTGGGATCAACTCATTCATATTGAGGTGCAAATAACTAACAAAGTCTATCTCTTTCCTCTGTGGTTTACATTTTAACAAGGAAAAAAGTCCTTAGTCAGAAGACTAACTCTAATTGTGAAATCTCAGATATCTGGGGAAGGTATTTTGAAAGGGGTTGGGGGTCCAGTGGTGAGGGATCTTACTGGTATGCCCCTACAATAATATAGTGTGGATAGTTATTCTACCCTTTCTTTTTTTAAATTAAATTTAATTTTTTTTATTTTAAAAAAACTTTTTTTTTTTTTTTTTAAAGACAGGGTTTCACTATGTTGGCCAGGGTGGTCTTGATCTCTTGACCTCGTGATCCGCCCGCCTCGGCCTCCCAAAGTGCTGGGATTACAGGCATGAGCCACCATGCCCGGCCTATTCTACCCTTTCTAAAGTTGGCTATAGCTGCATGCTAGCCACGCACAATCTCCATTCAGCCCTGGCATGCTGTGGTTACTCGGGATTATAATATACTTCCAAGGATTCCTTCCTTCCTTCCTTCTCTTTCTCTCTTTCTCTTTCCTTCTTTCTTTCCAAAGTCTCACTCTGTCACCCAGGCTGGAGTGCGGTAGCATGCTCTCAGATCACTGCGAGCTCCACCTCCAGGTTCAAGCGATTCTCCTGCCTCAGCCTCCTGAGTAACTGGGACTACAGGTGCCCGCCACCATGCCCAGCTAATTTTTGTATTTTTAGTAGAGACGGGGTTTCACCATATTGGCCAGGCTGGTCTCGAACTCCTAATCTTGTGATACGCCCACCTTGGCCTCTCAAAGTCCTGGAATCACAAGCATAAGCCACTGAGCCCGGCCATGTGCAAGGATTTCTAACCATGGTTTTCAATTTCTGACAGTGATTGGAACTAATTTTTTTCAAGGAGAAAAGATAAATACTGGCACTGAGAATGCAGAGGGTGTTAACTCTCAGGTAGAGTTAGATGGAATTAGAGAGCCCAGGTCTTCTACTACCTGACCTAATTTCTCCAGAGGAGGAAGAAAAGTTTAGTAATTAGGGATCAAATGCTATTGGTATCAAGTCCCAGCACTGTCACTTCCAGCTGTGTCTTCATTGTGGTTTTCTAATGATTTATTATTTCTGTGTCTCAGTTGCCTCATCCATAAAAATGAGGATAATAACTGTCCCTAGCTTATAAGGTTGCTATGAGGTTTAAATGAGATTATATGTGTAGTAAAATCCTAGCACAGCACCTGGAACACAATATACACTCAACAGTAGTTACCGTATTTATCATTATGATTGTAATTCTAATTTTTTTAATCACCTAGAGCCATTGTGTGGCTGGCTGGCTACAATGCCACGACCCAGGAGATTGTACGCCCTTCTGAGCTGTTGGCAGGAGTGAAAGCATACATTGGTTTCATACAGTCACTGGCCCAGTTTTTGGGTGCAGATGCTTCCAGAGTCATCCGCAATGCCCTCCTGCAGCAGACACAACCACTGGATTCCTGTGGGGAACAGACGATCACCACTCTCTACACAAACTGGTCAGTGTTGCTTATGCTTTCCCACTGCCTGACTTTGTGTTGGCACTTTTCCCTTTACACAGTAGGACCTCAGGGCCCAAGCATTTTCGCTCCCAGGGTCACAGACCCCCAAATGGAGGGTTACTGCTTCTTGAGGAATGGAGCAATAACCTGGGACAAACACAGATCCCCTGCTGTCCACCACGAAGTTTCCTTCTCACCTTCACTGGAGCATCTTTTGGCCTGCCCTGCAGTTATTTCACCTTTTTCCTCCAATATCCAGTTCTTAACCTTTCTTTTTTGGATTCTTACTGTTTCAATTTCAAAAGATCTCTCTTCCTCGTTCCAAAGTTCTCTTATTTATCTTTTTGCCCTCACTTCTCCTTTTGAAAACCATTCTGCCTACTACCATCTCTCTGGAACGTCTCTTCATCCCCAGACGTGACTATTGTTCTTAATAGAGAAGGGGGCCTTCTTCCCCAAACTAAGAAGATGGGAATCAGCACTGTTTCCTTTGAGACGTTAAGGAATGGAAAGGATATGGAGTCCTACCTCCCCAAGCCACTGGGTGGCGCTCTTAATCCAAAATCAGCTCAGTGGGAGCCGGGCTGCAAAGAAGAACCCCTCAGAGCAGGGGAGACAAAGTTTGCAAACACAAATGCCAACTGGGGCTGGGCGGGGAAGGTAAATGGATGCGCCACGTGGGGCAGACAGAGACTTTGAGGAGTTGGAGAGGGAATACCCCTCTAAAGGGAACAGTCACCACTTAGCTCCACCTGATTGCGGCCCTACTAAATTCTTATTTTTTTTATTTAAAAATCTGTTTCAAAATTTTAACTAAGAATTTTCCGTAGGTTCCAGAGAAGGCAATTCAGCCCTTTTTCCCCTGTAAGTCATTTCAGCATAAATTCAAAGGAAAAGAAAAGGCCAGGAGCAGTGGCTCACACCTATAATCCCAGCACTTTGGGAGGCTGAGGTGGGCAGATCACGAGGTCAGGAGTTCAAGACCAGCCTGACCAATATGGTGAAACCCTGACTCTACTAAAAATACAAAAATTAGCCGGGTGTCGTGGCACATGCCTGTAATCCCAGCTACTTGGGAGGCTGAGGCAGGAGACTCGCTTGAACCTGGGAGGCAGAGGTTGTAGTGAGCTGAGATCACACCACTGCAATCCAGCCTGGGTGACAGAGTGAGACGCCATCTCAAAAAAAAAAAAAAGTTTGACTGGGTTTGACTTATAGTTGGTTTGTAATGTCTATTAGATACAGACCTGGAGCAAGTGCCTGGGAGAGGTGGGTTGGTCAAGCTCTCCTCTACCCACATTGGCTAGAGCCCAGCTCCTTTAAGTTTGCCCAGAGGTCAGGAGGAAATATTTGGAGACTGATGACCTGTGTTCACAGGGTATCTCTTTGCCCAGGAGGTTTGAGAGTATATTTCAAAGGAGCCTGGTTAGGTAGTGACTTTTTTCTTGCCAGGTTGAGCCTGTCTTACCTGCTGGAGGGTAAGGTTGAGGGAATACAACTGTTGGAAAAAAGCAGTGGCTGAGGGCGGGGAGTGCGTGCTATTGCATTTGACAGTGTAGCAAAATACCCTGCAGGTTAGAGACAACGTGTAATTACAGTCCTGCCAGTTGTTTTTGATCCAACAGCTTGGGGTGTTAATTAGAAGATGGTACTATCTTCTTTGAGCTTCTTCTCCCTACCCCAGTCTTTCGCAGAGTTTTTCTTTCTGAGCTCAGTGGTAGTAGTAGGGAGTGGTGGGAGGGAGAAGGAATTGGACCCTAATCTGTGCTTTCTTTACCAACCCTGTAGGTACCTGGAAAGTCTGCTTAGACAGGCAAGCAGTGGGACCATCATCCTCTCCCCAGCCATGCAGGCCTTTGTTAGCCTGCCCAGAGAAGGGGAGCAGAACTTCAGTGCAGAGGAGTTCTCTGACATCTCTGGTGAGCTCAGGGCCTGGTCTTCTTGTCAAGGAGCTGAGCCCTTCCTTCAATGCACAGAGAATAAAAAACTAGGACATATATTTAGGTTGGTGCAAAAGTAACTGCAGGTTTTGCAATGAAAAGTAATTGCAAAAACTGGAATTACTTTTGCAACAACCTAATAGTAAAGGGTAAGGGATAAAGTGTAAGGAGGACATTCTCCTGTTTGGAATTATTAAACAGTGGTCTACTGTCATGGCATCTTCTTCTTTAGGGATACATTTTAGAGTCTTAGCCAGTGTTTGGATTGCTGATGTTTAATAATAATTATGATGAGATGATACATGCCATTTATTGTGGGCTAAGTTCTAAGTGTTTATACATATTAACTCACTTAATCCTCACAACAGCCTTGAGGTATGATAGATACACTCGTTCCCATTTTTCAGATGAGGACACTGGGACACAGAGAGTTTAAGGAACTTACCTAAGGTCACACATTCATAAATGGTAGGACTGGGAGTTCAACTCCAGGCAGTCAAACTCCAGGACCTGGGGGCTCAAGCACTATTCAGTGCTGCCTTCCAGTGTCTAGAAGGGGGAGGCAGGTAAGGAATGTATAGTGAATGAGTTGGGAAACCGTTCCCTTTCAAAAGAGGGTTTGAAACCATACAGATCCTTTTTAATAGATTTGTTTTTACCAACTAATTCATGAACGATCCTACTTCTTTCTCCTTCCTCTCACCTCCATATAAAGCAGGGATGCTGCATAGTATTTGGGACAGGTAGAAGATGTTCCAGTGACCCTGTCCTCTCCAGTCCTCTTCTTTGGGGGTGCTAAGAAAGCCAGAGTACACAGTTCTGTTTTCCAGTTCTGCCTCCTTAGCATCATCCTGCCTCCATCAGCAGGCTGACCCTATGCTTTACCTGCTGCAGGTTTCAGATGTCCCCTTCTCATCAACTCTACCCACAAACTGTAGGCAGCCTCTAAAATCAGCTTTAGGTCTTGCTGACAAATGACAAGCAGCAGGAGGTGATGCTGATTCCCCTTCTACCACCCCCACCCCAATTTCCCTGGGTTGCCATAGTGATGGGGCAATGCTACTACAAAAATAGATAGATGGAAAGAGAAGGATGCCCTAGGGTTGCTAGCTGGGGGTAGAGAAGACTAGAGTAAGGAGCTTTGGCAGATCCAAACTGGTAGATCAGTGTTTCTCCTGTCTGTCAGCTCCAGAGAGGGCGATTCGGCTCCTCTTCCTCTCTGTCAGCCATTGTGGCATTATTCAAGTTGATAGGTCAGGAAATACTTTCATAGCTTTCAGCTCCATTCTTTCTATTAAAACAGGTTGACTCAGGCCGGGCGCGGTGGCTCACGCATGTAATCTCAGCACTTTGGGAGGCCAAAGCGGGTGGATCACAGGGTCAAAGGATCAAGACCATCCTGGCCAATATGGTGAAACCCCATCTCTACTAAAAATACAAAAAATTAGCTGGGCGTGGTGGCGCGCACCTGTAGTCCCAGCTACTTGGGAGTCTGAGGCAGGAAAATTGCTTGAACCCAGGAGGCGGAGGTTGCAGTGAGCCAAGATCGTGCCATTGCACTCCAGAGTGAGACTCTGTCTCAGAAAAACAAAAAACAAAAAAACCAAAACGAAACAAAAAACAGGTTGACTCTAAAAATGTTTAATATCTACTGTGGACAAGGCTGTGTGTCAGTGGCTGTGACCAGTTCCACTTCCGCTGTCATTGATGGAGGTGGAGATCACTGGTCCTGCCTTCAAAGACTTGAGTGTGGAGCCTTGACTTCCGTTTCTCTCTGAACTCTTATTAGCAGTATTAAACTTGCCTTTCTTTACTGGTCTCTTGTTGTTGTTACTTCTGGTCTTTCACGGTTTTCCCTGCTGGGATGGCCCATAGCCAGAGATCACAGCTAGAGCTTCTTCCTGTCTAGATTAGTCACTAGTGTTTACAACATGGGATTTCCCCAGGCAGGTTTTATTTAATTCACAAAGGGCTAGAGCAGGCTAGGTGGCAAGGGATAAAGCACTGGGACTGACTAGCAAAAAGAAGGATTTAGAGGAATAAAGAACTGAAACTCTGGGGATGTGTGTTGATTATGAAAAAAGAAAAGGTAGCTCAAGGGGAGGAAAATGTGGACAGTGAGACACTTAGTAAGGGAAGTAAAGGGGAAACACACAAAAAGTCAGACCTTAGATGAGGAATTAGTTGTATCTGCTGAGATGCAGTAAGGAGCAGTTAGATATTGCACTAGGCTTCCAGTACCAGCCCCTGATGTGATTAAGTGGCTTAGACAAGCACTTAACCCCCTCGTCTGTAAAACCATGATGACTGTTCCTATGACACATACTTCAGAGGGCTCATAACATCATCATAATAATCCCTTATCCGTATATATCTTTATAATTTTCCAAAGTTTTTAAAATGTATCTTATGTGCTCTCACATCAATTCTGTGAGTGTTCATGGCAGATATTCATGTCTTCATTTTACAGAGAAGTAAACTCAGGCTCAGAGAGGTTCGGTGACTTAAGGTCTTACATCTGATAAAATTAGTGTAGCTAGTACAGTAAGAATAAAACCCAAGTATCATGTAAAGGAACATGGGAACTGTAGATCTTATAGGAAAGTAAGGTAATTAGTTATCATTTGTGGTAAGTCTTGGTATGAGTACCAGTAGAGAGAGGGCAAATGTCCCATGGGCTGGCCAGACTTGTCACTTGAATGTAGGATTTTAGGCCACTTTTGCTCCTTGACTTCTCATTTTTTTTCCTTGCTGGAAAACATTTTAAATGTTCAAATTACCCTATAGCTGTTGTGCGAATACTCTAGTGCCTTCTGAGTCCCATGTGGGGCTTCTGTAACTCTGTTCCAGAGATGCGGGCCTTGGCTGAACTCCTGGGCCCCTATGGCATGAAGTTCCTGAGTGAAAACCTGATGTGGCATGTGACCTCTCAGATTGTGGAGCTGAAGGTACTGTGGCAACAAGCCCCTGGGAAAAAGGTCCTGCCTTAGGGGAAGAGGGTGGGTATGGAAGACTTGGGGGGAAGATGTAACATTGGTCTCTTCTTTTCCTGCTTAATGTCTCTGTGTTCCTGGGCTGCAGAAACTGGTGGTGGAAAACATGGACATACTTGTTCAGATCAGATCCAACTTTAGCAAGCCAGAGTTGATGGCTTCTCTGCTACCCCAGCTGACAGGTAAACATCCTCTTCCCCTACAGTGAAAAGGAACTGTGGAATCACATTGCAGATGATGGGGATTTTCAGGAATCTGGAGGCTAGGCTGGGTCTTTAGAATCAAAACCATCACTCATTTCCTAAATTCTCTTTTCTAACACCCTTCTTTCTCCTCAGGGGCTGAAAATGTGCTAAAGCGTATGACCATCATTGGGGTTATCCTCAGTTTTAGGGCCATGGCCCAAGAGGGACTTCGGGAGGTAAGTTGGTGGGGAGGGGCCTGTCACAGAGTCACAGATACCTGTGACTCTGGGTTTGTATGAGAAGTTGTGGAAGGGGTTGGTGGGCATTGAGAAGAGGGAGCGTAATTTGGCAGAGATCCTAGAAGGACCCTAGGAATAAATGGGCTTAGGAAACCTAGAGGTATAAGGAGAGGGGTAGCTTGGAAAACTGGCTAGGTTCATCAGATCTATCTACGTACAGTGATCCCCCCTTTTATTTCCACCTATTTTTGAAGGCACTGGTCATAGTCTTGTGGACTCATTTATCTTCTCTTTCCTCCAGGTTTTCTCCTCCCACTGCCCATTTCTTATGGGTCCCATTGAGTGCTTGAAGGAGTTTGTCACTCCAGACACAGACATCAAGGTATGGGGGGAGTGCAAAGTAGAATCTAATTAGGAGACTTTTGTTGTTGAAAAGGAGGTAGCTAGGATCTTGTAAGAGAGAGCAGGTTCTGAATAATACCATAGGGATAAGGGCGAGGGTTTGAACAGGAAAACTGGTCAGATGAATATTCTGGGAGAGAAAGAGCAGAGCTGGTGAGATGTGGGGGGATGGAGAGGAGCGGGAGGCTGGGAGACACTGTGTGGTTGAGGAGACATTACTGGAGGAGGAGGGGTAAGACCTAGGATAATATCTGCGGGTTTTCACCTGACGTGAGCACTGTGCATATTAGATAAACTATGTGCAAACAAGTCCACTCTTTAGTCTTGAGGTTAGGTACAGTAGGAAGATTTGTTCCTTTCATTCCCACCCACCTGCCTACCCTCAGTCTTTTCTTTTCTTAGCCTTTTCTTCCTTCCTTCCTTAAGCTTTCTGGTTCCTCTATGTCTCAGACCCCCATTTACTACAGGAGATGGAGAGAGGAAGAAGGGCTTCTGCAGACAATATAAGTTAAACCATTTTCCACCCATCTCCCACCTTTGAGTCATCTTGTCTATTGCATCATTTGGAACTAAGAAGTATGCTATGCAGGAAATACAGCTAAAGACTGGGAATAGATCCTTCAAATGCATAGGGCAGGCACCTTCTCTTATAATTGATTCTTTTAATGAAGAGTGGTCTGTGATAAGAGGAAACTGGTTAGCAGGAAGAATTAAAGTTGTATGTTAAGAAAAACTTCCTTACTTTGAGATCAAAAGAGTTGTGAAACTTCCCCCTCTATCTGCCTAAAATCATGAGGGTCAAGTGACTGTGGGGGCAATGAGGGGGCAGTGTTTCACTGGGATAGCTGCCTGTCTTGAAAAATCTTTGATTTCAAGCTGAGCCTGGGGTTCTAGCAGCTGCTGATGTTGGTCCAAATTCTCTAGGCTGTCAGGAGCTTGTCTAGCTGATATTTCCTGGGTAGCTCCAATCTTTAGGCTCCGCCTGTCTGTGCAAATAAGCAGGTAGGGACAGAAAGGGAGGATGGCCTGTCCATCAGAGATGCTGTTACTGCCTCAGAGGAGCTAGAATATTAGAAGAAGAAAAAATAAAATCCCTTCAGCCCTCCCTTTCTTCCTCCAGAAAACCTCATGAACCAGGTTCCTATCTCCTAGGTGATGGTTCCACAAACAGGGTCATTTAGGTAGTAGGGGACTTAAATAAGGGCAGAGCAGAAGGTGGCAAAGATTTGGCTTCTGTGTCAGTACCATAGGCAAAGTGTGTGTATGTTGTTATGTCTGTGGGATTCTTTTGTTTTTTTTTTCTTGAGGCAGAGTCTCACTATGTCTCTCAGGCTGGAATGCAATGGTGCGATCTCAGCTCACTGCAACCTCTGTCTCCTGGGTTCAGGCAATTCTCATGCATCAGCCTCCAGAGTAGCTGGAACTATAGGTGCATGCCACCACACCTGGCTAATTTTTGTTAAGGCGGGGTTTCAACATGTTGGCCAGGCTTGTCTCCAACTCCTGGCCTCAAGTGATCCGCCCACCTTGGCCTCCATCCCAATCTGTGGGATTACTTGCATAAGATACTTAGTTGTCCAGTATTATAACAATTATCCTTGTTCTTTCAAAAAGCTTTCTTTTTTTTTTTTTGATCTAAAATGAGGTCTAGGTACTTAGTATGAGAGTGGGGGCTTAGGGCTATGTCCTGGGAACCTGATTGCAGGTACAAAAACAGATTCGAGTATCAATCAATCAATATTTATTGAATGCCTTCTATGTGCTCAGCATTATGTTGAACACTAGAGACGATGAAGAGAAATGCAAAACTCCTGGCTTTAAGATAAAGGGAGAGGATGGAAAGGCATCACATTTTCTCTATTAGTCACTAGGGTTGATCACATATGTGGTCTAATTTAATCTTCACAACATCTATATGAGGTAAATGCTATTATGCCAGCTTTATAGATGGGAAAATGAGGGATCAAAGACGTTAAGTAACTTTTAGCCAAGGTCACACACTTAAAAAGTGGTGTTGCTAGGACTTGAACCCAGATCTGTCTTACTTCAAAGCTTTTTTCTCCCTTCACTGTGCCATGAGGTTTTAAAAAGCTATCCATTTGGTGAGATGAGGAGATGAGTCTCGCATTCTGTCTAAAAAGATAACTAACACCAGATGCTGTGTGTGATCAATGCTGTCAGCAGTACCAACGTGAGGAGGGAAGGCTGGGTTTGGGCTGAAGTAATCAGGTAGGGCTTCACAGAGATGAGATCTAAGGGATGGGTGTGACATAGATATAAATAAAAAAGAGGGAAGGACCTGAACTAGAGTATGGGAGAGGAAGTTGTAGTACGGGGACAGTGAATACGTTATCCTGGCAGCACCGAAAGAAGGAAGTATTTAGGAAAACGAAGCTGAAAAAGTAAATTTATATGATGGAGTGTCCTAAAGGGTTTTTTTCCCTGTAGGATAGGGAGAGCTATGAAGGGAATATGTAGAAAAGATGATAATAAACCAGAAGTTTAAAATCTGTGATTAGCTGGGCACTGTGGCTCGTGCTTGTAATCCCAGCACTTTGGGAGGCTGAGGTAGGAGGATTTCTTGAGCTCGGGAGTTTGAGACCAGCCTGGACATAATAGTGAGACTCTCTCTCTCTTTCTCTCTCTCTCTATAAAAGTATCTTTAAAAAAAATCAAATCTGTGATCCAGGAGTCCTGGCTCCGCATTCCTTCTGTCAAGCCCTATACCTGTGAATCCTCCCTAGAATGTTGCTTTCTTCTCTCCAGGTGACCCTGAGTATCTTTGAGCTGGCATCTGCTGCAGGGGTGGGCTGTGACATTGACCCAGCCTTGGTGGCTGCCATTGCTAATCTGAAAGCTGGTAAGATTGGGGAAAGGGAGCAAGATTTCGGAAAGGAGGGCTTGGGCCTTATTTTGGGTGGAAGAATGTCAAAGTCAAAGAAGCCTTTATTTGAGATTATGGATTCAGAGGAGATAAGCTGGGAGCGAAGGAAGGACCCTAACCTCCAGATAATACTTACATAGGCAATGTAGATTTATCCTCAGGTTCCAACTAGTGGATCTGCCAATCAGCTAAAAAGCACTAAGTGAGAGTCTATTTGGTGCTCAGCAAGCATTTACAATCTGGTTGGGAAAATAAGATTAATGCAAATGAAACGGTGAAAGAACAATACAAAATAGTGAGTTGTGTGGTATAGCACCGAAGTTCCCTATAGTGGTTTTGTGCTTTCTCCCTCCACATAATCGCCTTGACACTGTTTATTTCTTCCCATCTCACATTTGACTCTTATATTTTCCATTACACATTTCCTCTGATTACATTCATACTTTTACACACTCAGAACAGAATGAACCAAGGGGCTAGGATTAAGTCCTTTCAGAATGGCCAGACTTACAGAATGACCAGACTTACCCCTCTTCTTCTGTCGTGGTGGGTGAGAATCTTTCCTCTTCATCCTGCCTCTCCACCCCATCAGGCAGCAGACAGGCATCCTAGGGTTGCACTGTGTGTCAGCAGAGTCCGTGGCTGAAAGTTCTGCCCTGTCACCAGGGAGGCCTCCAGGACTCAGGCCTCTCACTATAGGTGGATGCTAGTCCTGTTTCTTCAGGAAAATTAAGTAACAACTCGCCCATAGGGATTTGTAAAGTGTTTTCATAGATATTTTCTCATCTGATCCTCACAGTTCTGTGAAGTAGGACCCCTGTAACAGATAACTCCTGTTTGCTGACCTTATTCACTTTTCCTCTTTTCCTTTTTCCCTCTCACCAGATACTTCATCTCCTGAGGAGGAATATAAAGTGGCCTGCCTGCTCTTGATCTTTCTGGCGGTTTCCCTCCCACTTCTTGCCACTGATCCTTCTTCCTTTTATAGTATTGAGAAGGATGGTAAGTAAGGGGTAGGTTTGAGAGACCAGTGCTATTCAAGTTAGTGTCTTGGGGTAGAGACAGGAGACATTGGAATATATAGACAGAGACACTGGAATATATAGACTTCTGATTCAGGTATAAAGTTCTATTTCAAAAAGCACTTGAAGGCTGGGCATGGTGGCTCACGCCTGTAATCCTAGCACTTTGGGAGGCCAAGGTGAGGTGGGTAGATCACTTCCGTGAGTTCAAGACTAGCTTAGGCAATGTGGTGAAACCCTGTCTTTGCAAAAGATAAACTAGCCAGGCATGGTGGCCTGTATGTAGTCCCAGCTACTTGGGAGGCTGAGATGGGAGGATGGCTTGAGCCCAAGAGGTCAAGGCTGCTGTGAGCCATGATTGTGCCACTGCACTCCAGCATGGTGACAGAGCAAGAACTTGTCTAAAAAAAAAAAGAAGAAAACACCCCCTATCTGAACACACACACACACACACACACACACACACACACACACCCCTGAAAATGAACTATGCATAAAATTCGATTTCAGTAAGATTTCATAGGAATATCCTGCCTCTAATCCCAAAATGCCTTCTCATCCTTTTAGTGTCAAATACTGGTGGCTTAGCTTGAAAACGTGAAAATTTACCAGTTTGGGTCATCCTGGAGTGGCTTACTTTGTCATGTCCTTTGTTTCTCTCCACCTATATCAATAACAACCTAGGTTACAACAACAATATTCATTGCTTGACCAAAGCCATCATCCAGGTGTCTGCTGCCCTCTTCACGCTCTACAACAAGAACATTGAAACTCACCTCAAGGAATTTCTGGTGGTGAGTGGGTCTTGGTTATAAAAATTGGAAGATTGCAAAGGGCTGGAATTGGTTTGACTCAACTCTGTAGACAATTATTGTTGAACGGGCTTTTGAGTCTAACTTCTCACCTAATTCATTCAGTAAAGAGTGAGAAGCTACTATACGAAAGGCAAGAGTTTCTTCTAGATTTCCTAACAGCTGGTGTTTCAGCCTCTGCTTGAATATTTGGAAAGATCATTGGACAAAGAGTCAGAAAATCTGAGTTCTAGTTTTGGATCTGCCATTAGGTAGTTCTATGACCTCTGAAGTACCAAGCTTTTGGGGCCTTGGTTTTCTCATATATAAAACAAGGAGATTAAACTGAATCTATGAATTCAGATTAAACCGAATCCATGCACCTTGGTGTGCATCAGAATATCCTGGGGTGCTTGTTAAAATACCGACTCCTGATCTTTACATCAGACCTACTGGGTTAGAATATTGTAGGGTGAGTCTAGGCCTCTGTTTTAAGGCCTCTGGGAGATCAGATGCTCATTAAAGTTGTAGAGACACTGAGTTTTATCATCTCTAAGGCCCTTTCTAACTCTGTGTGGACAACTAGTCAATGACTACTTCTCAAACTTTAAAGTAAATCAGAATCACCTGGAGAATTTCTAACTTAATAGATTGAAGTGGGGCTGAATATGTGCATTTCTGTTTCCAGGTAATCTTGACGGTGCTTGTCTTGGGATCTCACTAGAACCAATAGTCTAGATTTCTAGGGACTGGAACTTAGAAGTAGGCAGCAGATTCCACTGTAGGTCATGTCCAATTTCTTTGAAAAATATTGCCAAAAATTTTAGCCAACATTTGACTCCCTATAACTTTCACCATGGATCTTAGTTTTGCCGCTGGGAAAACTCAGAAAAAATAGAACAGGCCCTAAAATGTTCCATTCTAAATCCTCCATGGTGGTGTTTTGTTCATATACTTCTGATACATGGTTCATTCCCCTCCGCCTGCTTGAGCCTTCTCAGTAACCGAGAGCTTATTTCTTTGCAAAGTATGGTCCTGATGTAAGAACCAGGGCCTCATCTGTCTCCTTCCAGGAGGAAACACAGTGGATCACATTGTTCTCTCAGAAATTATACCCTCGTCCTGAGAAGTACATGTCATGGATCATAAGCTTTGTTGGAGTTTCTCTGTTTAAGCTGAGGCACCCAACCAGATAGACCTGGCTCTGAGCATCTTAAATGCAAAGAGGATTCACACCAGATCTCTAAGAAGGGGTGAGAAGGGAATCTCCCCACCCTTGCTTTCCCGTTTATCCTCTTTGTTTGCTAAATGCAGGTCACCTGGGCCTGGAATACAATGAATCATATTTCTTCTTTTTTGATCTGTGGGGCATTGGGGGTGATGGAGTTGACAGCCATTTGGGAGTTGACTGGAAAATACCAAGAGCACTGTGTCTGAATCACAGGCCCAGCTCTGCCTCTAGTCAGATGGGGAGTCAGCTGTAAACAGCCTGATGACAGTGGTGTCTGGAGGCTGCCTAGGAAAAGAGAGGCTAATCTCCTGGCATACGTCACCTGCCTTTGCTCTAGGTTGTTTCCCTGCCCCTTGCAATCTCTCCCCTAGCACTCCCTGGCAACCTGTTGTCTGCACTGAGAGTTCAATGAGATCCAGGCTGGTTCACAGGCAACGTGTTTCTGACACGGAGGAGATTTGCTACTTTCCACCCTGAGTCTTCAGGAATGTTCTAGCACTTCTTAACTCTCCTCCTTGATCTTTTCTTAACTTCCTGCAGCCTGAGGCTGTCTTATTCTGACCTCTATAAAAATCTGCTTTACAAATTCTTCCCTTACAGGTGGCCTCTGTCAGCATCTTGCAGCTGGGCCAGGAGACTGACAAGCTTAAAACCAGAAATCGAGAATCCATTTCTCTGCTCATGCGCTTGGTATGTATCTTGTTTAAGTTGGTCTGAGAACAGGGAGCAGAAGGGCCAGAGGGAGACTCCTCTTAAGGGTCTTTGCATCCTTGTCATTGTCCTCACCCAAAAGCATCTGGTTAGCATTCTAAACTCGTCTATAATCCCAGAGTAGAGTCTTCAAGGACTTCTGCAAGGCAGGGCCTTCCTGGCCCCTAAGCTGGCTGGGCCCGTGTCCTGCAATGTTCCGAGGCTGACCTGGTAGGGCAGCTGTGCCCCTTATTGGTAATTACCTGTCCAGTACATGTTTGGTTTCACTTGACAATTTCCTACCACTGTATTTCTTGTCTTTAAGAGTCCTATAAAAAGAGTGCTGGATAACACAGAGCTGAACTTAGATGTTGAGGGGTGGGGGCTCAGAGGAAGGAAAGGATTTTAGCTAAAAAGCTGTAAGGCAGGGAGTCTGGTGGGCCATGAATCAGGCAGCTCCTGCTGTCTCTTCTCCTTGCTTCCCAAGCTGTGGGCTTCTCTCTACTCTAGCAGAAAGTTTTGGGAACTCTGACTCAGTTAACTTTAAAAGTTTTTTTCCTCATGACCCTGTTTCCCTCTTCAGCACTCTTACTCACTCTTTTGCTCTGATTCTCCAGGTTAGTAATGCACTTAGATATGGACAGGAACGGCTCCTGCCCTGGGTCCAGAGTTTAAAAGGACCTCCTTGGGCCCTCCTCTATTAGAGTGTTCTGGGGCCCTCCTCTGGACAATGGGAACGGGGAGAGCCCATGCCCTACCTTGAGGCCCACACCAGAGATATCTGGGGCCCCAGAATAATTTGCTAAGCAGCTTCAGCCCACTTGTAGGGCCTGTGTTAAACTTCTTCGTACTGAGGTGGACCGCGCTGCTGGTGGACATACTTCTAGTGCCCAAGGGACGTATGGCTGGAGTCTAGATATGCAGATACGGAAGTCTACGTGTGCACACAAAATCCCTCTAACTGAGGGTGGGAGGAGCAGGGGGGCTGGGCTGGAAGCTTGTTTCTTCCTTTACCTTGTTCTGGTGCAGAACTTGGAGGAGTCCAGAAATTTTTAATTCAAACCTGGGCTTCCAAAGCACTACAAAGTTACATTGTGAAGGTTGAAAGATAGAATATACTAGTTTGTTAGCTTGATTTCATTAGTCATATGGTATGTGGACCTCCATTTATATTCTTGTCCCAGACCCAGAAATGCTCGGGGCCAGGGATTCCTGGGACTCCCTCCAGGTCTCCTTCTTGAAATACACAGGCATTGAGTGGTAGTTATGCCTTAGTTTCTCCAGCTAGAAGAAGGCCTAGGCTGGGCTGGTTAAGGGTTATAATAGAGAGGAGAATGGACCTGGAGGTGGATGTATTTGTGTGGGATGTGTGTGGTGAGGCAAGAGGGCAGAGGATGTGGATGAGGGCAGAGGGAGGGCAGATGCCAGTGGTGGGCTATGTGGGGCACAGTACATAGGGCAGCAGCATGGCCTTGGCAAGGCAATGAACCCTTCTGAGACTTTGGCTCTCTATCCATAAAAGTGGGTAATAATCCTTAATGAGCTATTATATGTGAAAGTGACTAGCACATAGTAGATAGCCAGTGAATGTTAGTTCCTGCTCTCTGCTGTTCATTTTAGGTTCTGGATGATTTGGGCATGACTTCATTTCCTTAGGTAGTTTTCACCCATCAGGTTGGAGGCGATTCTGTATTACTCCCCCACCCCACCCAAGACTTTCCTCCTTCTGTTTAGACCCCTTCCAACACCCCAAAATGTGGAAAGTGTTTGCCCCTTGTGGCCTTCCAATGAGGCCAAGAGAGTGACAGGAACAGAGCTAGGATCAGGCACTTTTTGTTGGAGGGGAAACTGGAAGGATTCGCTGTTGCAAAGCAATTTAAATGCAAATGTTTCCACAGAGAAACTGGAAATGACTGAAGGCGGAGGAGCTGTATTCTGAGTTAACAGGCTACTCTTGTAGCCTCAAATTCTGGCCGGCACTTCGGTCCCTGGGGTCTTTCTGTTTTGGCTGTCAAGCCTGGGCCATGCCCACCCCTCAGTGTTGCCAGTCTGTTCCTGGCAGAGGTTTCCTGGGGAAAGACATGGCTCTTACAGAATCATGGAATCCTAGATGCCAGAAGCAGACCAGATCCTGGCAACTAGTCCAGTACTTACAAGTCATAGATGAGGAAACTGAGGAATAGGGAGGGAAATCAAGGTCTCCCATAAATATATGGAGATTTGGGATGAGAACCCAAGTTTCTTGGCCATCACTCTAGGGCTTTTTTTCACTCTTGTAAACTTCTGCCATTTGGGAGCCCTGTTATTTTCTTGTGCTTCATGGAGAAGAGAAAGTTCTCTTGAAGGCATTATTAATTTCCCTGTACCTGAAGGTAGCATCTTGGAGAAGACAGCTCATCTCCTTCCTGGCTTAGGGTTTGAAAGTCTTGCCTAGCAAGAATTTTTCTGTTATTTAGCCTGTGATCAGGGCTCCAGTTTGCCAGCAGATTTCCCTTCCTTCAGCCTGCACTTTCTGCTCTTTTGCAGCTGTTGCATGTGCATGTGTTTGAGGATGGGAAGATCTTACACATTTTAAAACTTTAAAGGACTTCAGAGAGAGGGAGAGAGACATGTTAGAGTAGATATGGTAGATTCTCTTTCCTTAGTGAATTTTCAGGACTTGGAGTACCAGATATATTGTGGAGAACCCATCTGTGTGAATTGCCAGAGGATATGGGACACCTCTCCGGAGTGTGTTTTTTAGCCTCATTACCTCCTGGATAAGGAAAGCACTGAAGGAAATGCACCCTGCTCCTTCCTCAGGGATGGGGACCCTCCAGTCCAGCACTAGGCTAATGCTGCTCTTCATGAACATGCCCTGTCCACCCCCTTCCCCCTCTTCACCCTCACCCCCACTCTCATTCTTATCCAGGCATCTCGATCTGTCTTCCTGCTTGGCTGTGGTGGCTGCTGGGATTACCACAGCACGCAGGCTTCTAATTAAACTAATTAATCATGCCTGCTCCTTTATGCAACATCCTTACTGTTCCCCAAGCACTGTACTGAGAGAGGGAGGAGACTGAGGCCCAACACAAGAGGACTCCTGCGAATTCCAGGCCCCTCTTCCTTGGCCTGTAGTGGTGTGTGTTTCTCTCGCTGCAAAGCACTGTAATTAGCACTTTTATACGTCTTTACCTGCATCTCTGTGCTGCCCACCCACATGTGATTTGGTATCCCGAATGGGAGAGAATGGGGTTTACTGCCACTAGGGAAGAGGTTCTCTCCTGCCTTCTGCTTCTGTGCCCTTCACATAGTCCTGATAAGGGGGTCAGGGTCAATTATAATGGAGCTGAAGATACCACATTGCCTTATTGGAGCCAAACCAGGTGAGGGAGGAAGAGGGGGTTGTGATTTGAAACGCTGTTCACTTGTAACTCTCAGGGCCTCAGAGGGCCTGGGAATAATGCAAAAAGGAACAGCATATCAGAGACAAATGCTCTACTTAAGGTTCTCATCTCTTGGCCCTATCTCTTCCAGGTGGTGGAGGAGTCATCTTTTCTTACCCTGGACATGCTGGAGTCCTGTTTCCCTTATGTCCTGCTTCGAAATGCCTATCGGGAGGTGTCCCGGGCCTTCCACCTAAACCGAGTGCCTGCCAGTACCCACTGAAGAGCCCTTTGGACCTTCCTCATCCCTTGCCATAGTGGAAGCTGTGGTCACTCTCTCAAGGGGTGGGGTCACTAAGGAGAGGGTCAGGAGCCAGAGCTGATGAACAGATCTGTGGAAGAATGATCCAGGGCTGAAAAATCATAGAGCAGTGAGGCAGGCTGGAGGCATGGAGGATAGTTTATGGAAAAAGTTAGGGTGTGGGGCCACATGTGTGAATTTTACAATGAAAAAGGAGTAATGTACAAGTATATTTTCTATCTTCTGGTGACTTGAGCTTGAGCTCTGACAGGCATGGGCCTCTCTGACCTTCATCACTATTCTTAGGATAATGCTGGCGGGCAGAGATGATCAATCATCATATTAAACCATAATGAGCTTATAATCCTCCCACTGGAGCTGCTATTGTCTCCTGCACATTCATTAGGACCATTATCTTCTCTCTTCCTTTTTCAAATGTGTTCAGCAAACATTCAGCCTGCTCCTACTGCAGAGTACCAGCAAAGGAGCCCCTCTTTTCCTTTGTGGGGCTCTTTGAGGAGTCATTGGGTCTCTTCCTTTGCCCCCAGCTTGACTGCATTTCCACTGGGACAAGGAGGACATGCCCTTCAGAGATTTTCCCTGCCCACCTGCTCTACCACATTGCGTGTAACAAGCTCTCTCATGCTCGAACCCCTCCTGCTTTGATATCTCCACAACCCACAGCAGAAGGTCAGTTAGTCTGGGCCAATTCTAGGTCACATGACAGCTTATTGGACCAGACTCAGTTGGGTTTTCCTCCCATACCATTTGGGAGTACTCTGTCTTCTATTGGGAGGATTCATTTAACCCCAAATCGTCTTGTCAGCCTGGGTACTTATGTTGCTCCAGGCAGGGATTTCTCTTCTGGATCTTAAATTTCACAGACCTCATTAGGTTGTACAGCCCTGAGAGTGGGTATCCTTGAGGGAGTACAAGCTGTTTCAACTTAGCCCTTTTCTACGCTAATTAGAATTTCAAGTGTCACAGAGCCTGGGGCATTCAAGATAGCACTGAACTAGGTTTAGTTAACTTGTTGGCGGGAAATAGTGGCCGCCATGCATCACTTCTGTGTACCCAGTGCCAGGGGGAACTGAAGAAACAGATCATATATGTCACGGGTCTAGAGTGGTTGGAATTGACAAATATAATTAGCTAGTTGATTAATTAGGGTCATGTCCATACTTTCATGATGAAAGGAAAACAACTGTTGGTGTTCAGCAAAAATCATTCAGCCTTCATTAAATCTATTTGATAGCTGTTTTGGGGTCTTGTACGTGTGTTTGCTTTTTATTTCTTGAGACCCAGGCTTAGTCAATACTTTCTTAACTTGGCACCCATAATCAACATACAAATATTTCTTAGCAACAATTGTCTGCTCTTTAGGATGGAAGCGATAGAGAATCCCGCTTCGTGCATCAGCTAATCCTCCTTCCTTGCTATGGGAAGGACCTTATATACTAAGGAATGATTCAGTGTCAGGCTTATGAGACTGAGAGTAAAGTTGATGAGGAAGAGAAGGCTCAGAAGTACCTGAACAACTACTCTATATGCTTATATTTTTCTGCTTGAGGGGATAGAGACCCCTCCTCCATCTGCATGTAGAACTGCTTAAGAGGAGCCTCCCAGAGGAGAGCAAGACAAGTTGCTGCAGGGTAGACAGAATGCTTTTTTTTTTTTTTAATGAAAAATTTTATTGAGATAGTAATCCATCTTCACTTGTAACAAATAATACAGATAGGGCTGGATGAGGTGGCTCATGCCTGTAATCCCATCACTTTGTGAAGCTGAGGTGGGTGGATCATGAGGTCAAGAGATCGAGACCCTCCTGGCCAACATGGTGAAACCGGTCTCTACTAAAAATGCAAAAATTAGCTGGGTGTGGTGGCGGGTGCCTGTAGTCCCAGCTACTCAGGAGGCTGAGGCAGGAGAATTGCTTGAATCCGGGAGGCAGAGGTTG
Source organism: Aotus nancymaae (assembly GCF_030222135.1). Lineage (NCBI taxonomy): Eukaryota > Metazoa > Chordata > Mammalia > Primates > Aotidae > Aotus > Aotus nancymaae. Next base: position 38,323,092 of record NW_026988428.1, read on the forward strand.
CATTGAGCCGAGATTGCACCACTGCACTCCAGCCTGGGCAACAGAGCAAGACTCTGTCTCAAAAATTAACAATTAAAAAAAAAAAGATACGGAACAGTTCCATCACCACAGGGATCCCTCATATTGATCTTTTACAACCAAGCCCGCTTCCCCTCCTGAAACCCCCTTCCCCATCCCTAGCCCCTGGTAACACAGATATATTCTCTATTTCTAAAATTTTGTCATTTGATATATCTTTTCGTAAACCATATAATTATACACACATGTTTCTCTACCACTTACACTTTTTCAAAGGCTTTTGCATCCTTATAGCAATTCTGCAAAGTAGCCAGGGAAGGCTTTCCTATTTCAGGTCAGAAAACATATTTAGAAATATTAAATGACTTAATGAAGGTCACATGTTTAGCAGTAGAACTAGAACTGGGACCCAAGTCTGATGTTCAGTCCCAGACCTTTCTACCTACCTGGTCTGACTCTTCACAAGGGAAGGCTTGGGTTTTAGAATCCAGAGACCTCAGAAGGAGCAAATTGGAGAAGGTGAGGACATGATGGCCTTTACCACCTGAAGCAAAAAGTGAATGTCTAGGGGCGAACAGCATTTCAGGCATTTTGCTTCCTTTATCAGGAGGGTCTCTGTCCCCTTACAACCTGGGACACAGTAAATGGTGAAATGCACTCACACGGTTGGTGGAAGAGTGTTCTTCCAGTCCTCCTCCCCACAGGGCCTCCTGCTTCTCCTAAGTACCTGTCATCAAAGGAAATGAAGATGAATCCTCCTTCAGCTCCCACACCTCAATGAGTTGTCAATAAGTTGTGTTCCAGGTTGTAAGTTTGCTTTACTTAGGCTCAAAGGAAATAAAGAATGGATGTCAGAAATTCTTACCCCAATTGTTTTGTCTTACAGGCACAGAGTAGCTTCTAGCCTCAGCATTTTCATTAATGCAGTGTTTTCATTAAAATCTCCATTAGCTTATTTGCAGCAGTGAGGTGGAATTATCCCTCCCACAAGGCCTGGGGCAAGATACTTGCAGAGGTGTTCCCTTTTGTTTGGACAGTGGAAACACTGCCTCCCCTGCCATGGTGTTCAATCAAGTTGGCAGGTGGGCCAACTTCAAAGTGCAGAAGGGGCTGTGAGCCAGCTGTGTAGCTCACCCCTGTAATCTCAGCACTTTGGGAGGCAGGCGGATCGCTTGAACTCAGGAGTTTGAGACCAGCCTGGGCAACGAGATGCAACCCTGTCTCTGCAAAAATACAGAAAATTAGCTGGGTGTGGTGCCTGTTGCCTGTAAACTCAGCACTTTGGGAGACGGAGGCCAGTAGGTCCCTTGAGTTCAGGAGTTTGAGACCAGCCTGGCCAACATTGCGAAACTCCATCTCTACAAAAAAAATACAAAAATTAGCTGGGCATAGTGGCTCTTGCCTGTAGTCCCAGCTACTTGGAAGGCTGAGGTGGGATGATTGCTTGCACCCAGGAGGCAGCGGTTGCAGTGAGCCAAGATGGTGCCATTGCATTCCAGTCTGGGTGACAGAGTGAGACCCTGTCTCCAAAAAAAAAAAAAAAGGGCAGAAGGTCCAGGGCCTGGCCAACAGGATGTTGCCCTGTAGCACTTTGCTTTGCAGGAAGGGAACAACTGTGGGGTGAGCACCAGGATCCAGGAGGGAAGCAGGTCTGAGCTAGGGACAAGGCTTCCTTAACCTTAGGTCCTCATGCTTATATCAATTCTTCTCCAACAAAGTTTGACTTTGAGAAGAAGCTGGCACATGGCTGAAATGCACTCACGCGGTTGGGGGAAGCGTGTTCTTCCAGTCCTCCTCCCCACAGGGCCTCCTGCTTCTCCTAAGTACCTGTCATCAAAGGAGATGAAGCTGAATCCCCCTTCAGCCCCCACACCTCAATGAGTTGTCAAGTACTCTCCCTCCCACTTGAATAGGAAGCAGGAGCAGCGGGCCACGTTGCAGGTTGAGGAAGTCAGAAGTTAACTTGAGCTGAGTTTGCAGCTCTGGAGAGATTGAGGAGCAGACTTTTCTCTTGTCACTTTGGAAGGAGAGGATTGTGAGGCTGCCCCTTTAAATAGCATTCCTGTAGGAGGCAGATCACATCCATCCGTCACCTGCTGCCAAAGCATCATTTTTGGTCTCTATCAAACTCAAAGCTTGTTGGAAAGAATTGTGGGGTTAGGGGAGTGAGGAGGCAGAGCCTCCTAGGGGTAGGGGGCAGTTTAGAAGCTGAAAAGGAGAGGAATGAGAAGGAGCCTGGGAAAGGTGGGGGTTGGGGACAAGAGGAAAAGACAGGGAGAGAATAGTTGTCTTTTGAGCCTCTGAATGGAACAAGTATATCCTATTCTTATCTCTTTAAAGATGCAGCAAGGTAGAAATGGGATTGTATTGCAACAAGAGGAATGAGGTTGAGACTAAACACCAGGACTGGTGATTAAAGAAAGTGAAAGAGAGCCACAGAGTGGAAAAGGCTGGTAGACTTGGCTCTGGTTTTATCACTTACTCTCCGTGGGACCGTGTAATTTTTCTGGGTTAGTTTAGTTAGTTCTCATTTATTTTTATTTGTACTTTTTTCATCACACTGTGTTGTCTGTGAAGTTTTCCCATTTATTAAATGAAGGGGATTAGAGTAGATGAACTCTATTTACGTATCTTTCATGAATAACTTCTCTCTCTCTCTCTTTTTTTTTTTGTGAATTACCCTTAAAATGAGTCAGGAGCAGGGGGTCTTGGGAGATCAGGATGTGCCACTGTGTTAACAAGAAATGTTGACGGATCCCTCTGGATGTACCTCTTGCCTCTTTCCTACCTATTCTAGTTTAAAGATCTGCCTAAATTTGGAAACTCCTTAGCTCTAATCCTAATTTACTAATTAGAACTCTTTAGCACAATCCTAATTTGCAATTCTTTTGTAGTTTCCAGCCCATTTCATTTTCAGTTGATGAGGAGATTGCTCCCAAATTTTCAGAAACGGACTGTGTAGGAGTGTGACTAGGGTCACAGTGGCAGCTGTTTCTTGGCTGGATCTGTTCTTCTACTTATGTTCATTTATCTGTGTGTGTGCTAAAGGTAGATGGATAGAGGTTGGGAAGTCCCATTATTCTTTCTGCTTCTTTCTCCATCTCTGACTCTGCCATCTCTTTCTGCCTCTGCACTTTCTGGGAGCTGGTTCTGCTGATAATTCTGCTGGATCTAAATGTGCACCTAACTTGGAGATTCTTTCATGTTAGGAGTCTTAGCTGCGACAGTCCATCCTTTTCTTCACCTTTCCATTTCACTTGTTTTCTCCCTCCTTTGACTAGGAATGGGGAGCCTCCACTCAGTATTTAGAACAGAGTAAATACCTTCTCCGGATCACTCCTCCTTCCAACCTCCAGAATTTTTTGAAATTAAAATTCACATTCTGGGATCCTGGATTAGTGGCCTGTTTTGGATTCAGCAGTTAGTGATATATCTCCTCTTTCTGTTGACATAGGAGTTTCCCCAATGCCAAAGCACGTGGTCATTAAGGGGGAGAACAATACTGAGAAGAGAGGTGGTTCCTGCAAGAGTCCCAGGTAGGACTCAGTTGGATGGAGGAAGCTTTACCCTTTTACAAGGTGTTGAGTTCAAATTCCAATTCACTCCTTCCACAAATGTTTCTTAACCAGCCATGCTGTTTTGTGCTGGGCCTTTAGCTCCAGATTTCTTTCTCTGAAGACAGAACAGAAGAAACGAGCTGGAAGTGCTTCAGGAGGGGTTTTGACATCAGGAATGCTTTCCCGGCCGTGTAGAGTTATTACCTAGTCAAAGAAGAAGATGTGGTGCTGCCTGCTCTGGAGAGCTTTAAACTTGGAAGAGATTCCTATCTGCTAGGCAGGCAGGCAGAGGCACCATGGAGAAGGCCACGGTCTTGAGATAGGTGGGGAAGATCAACCGAGGGACCTGAGGCCAAGTGTGTGATGCCATCACAGCTCAGAGCACACCCTGAACTTTTCCAAGACAGGCGCACAGGTGGGGTCTGCTCTGACTGGGTTCCGAGTCCAGGTCTAGCAGGGAAAGATGCGTGCTTATCCCCTACCCCCCACTCACACATGGGACACGCAGGCAGCTAGGCACACGTGGATACACGGAACCACACGCTCAAACACAGAAACTCAAAACACACGGAGAGAACCCACACAGCCACCCACACCGAAGTCCTGCCCGCCGCCTGCGCTGCGCTCTGTAAACACGCACTCACATCCGCCCGCACAGGGCACACGCAGTCTCTCGTCCCCGGCGCCTGTGTGCGTGCGCTCGCCCTTGGGCGCTTCTGTCTGTGTGTGCCCCCGGCTTCCAATCGTTCCTTTGGGAGGGGGAGGAGTGGCTGTGAGGAGTGAGAGACTGGCGGGCAAGCTGAGGAGAAGGGAGGGAGAGCAGAGGGAGGGGGGAACCCGGCCGGGGGAGGAGGAGAGAGGCGAGGAGGCGGCTCTGGCAGCGCGCGGCGGCGGCGGCGGCGGCGGTAGCGGCAGCGGCAGCAGCAGCGGCGGCGCGGAGAGCTTGGACTGGGAGCCCAAAGCTCGGCTGGGCAGCGGGAGAGGAGGAGCCGCAGGAACTGCAGCTCTGCCAGCTTGGGCCGAGCCCAGAGACACCGGCCTGGCTGGTCCACGCCAGCCGCAGGTGGGAAGGGCCTGGGATGGGGGGTGAGGGTCTCGGCTGGGGGCTGAAAGCTGAGCCGAGGTGCTGTCTCCTCCCTCTGTTCCGTAGACCGTGGCTGAGCATGGAGCTGTCCCCCCGCAGTCCTCCAGAGATGCTGGAGGAGTCGGATTGCCCGTCACCCCTGGAGCTGAAGTCGGCCCCCAGCAAGAAGATGTGGATTAAGCTTCGGTCTCTGTAAGTCCCCGGCCCGGGAATGGGGGGAAGGGACCTTAGGGAGCCTGAGCGGGAGGAGGAGCGGGGATAACTGGAGCTGGGCTGTGGGCTGGTTCTCTCCAGCACACATGTTGGCAGGTGCGAGGAAACACGGCCCTGACATGCGTGGCCAGGCCACATGTGCAAGGCATGTGCGGAGCAAGCCGGCCAGTTGGAGCGGGCTTAGGAGTTGCAAAGGTAACGATGTGCCTGTGCCTGTGGACCCCTGGCTGACACACGCAGCGCTTAGAGGGGGCACAGTATATGCAGTGTGTCAGGGCTGCAGGAGGGCAGCAGAAGTGCCAGGCTGACTCACACGTATCCATGTGCAGAGTTGTGCAGATGTGGGCCACATGACATGTGTGTGCATGAGTGACCGCAGGTCGCAGAGGTATGTAGCGTGATTGCACACAGCTTTAGATCTACTGCATGGGAATACTTGTGCCAACCTGTGGGTCACATGTATCTCAGTTGGGATTGGTAGTTTCTGCCTCCTGCACAGGGAGTGGGGGTGGGGGACACCCTATGCCTGAGCTGCTCATCTCTTGGGGCCTGGAAACTTACTCTATATATTAATGATGAGGGTACCCACCTGGAATCTGGAGCGGGGGTTGGAGCCCCCATCTGGAAGCTGAAGGAGATGATGATGGTGAAGAAAGATTAATTGACAAAGGCAAGGTAACTGGCTTAATCAAAGCCTTTTTGTTTATATAGGGTCTTCCAGGATCTCCAAGCACATTTGGGCATCTTTTCCTATTGTTTCAGTACCACGGCATTGGGGAGGTATAAATGGGGGAAGGACGAACTCAGGTATCTCATACTCCAGTTCCAGGGGAGGAACGGAACTTTCCTCCCGCTCCTTAGAAAAAAAGAGGATTGGGTCAAAGACAAGCCAGGCACCATGTTTGTCTCCCAGTCAGCTGCTGCCGTCGGGAAATCTCCACAGTCTGTTGATTCTTAATCAGGGAACAAGAGAAGATGTCCCTCTCTCCGAGATGAATCCATGGCCCCAGGAACGAGGAAATAGATAGGAGACTATGGATGTTTAGAGAGGAAACACAGTAAACATAGCCCGAACCCATTTCCTCCCCAGTATCCTCCATAGTGACCACTGAAGCTTTCTATTTCTGGGTCTGGTAGAGGGAGCGATGAGGGTAGGGGATGGATAGATGCTTATGTTATATTGTTCTTTCAATACTTAACTGTGGTGATAAGATGACACCTTTCTATGGCAGGTGGGTCCGATTTATACACTAGCTACTTGGAGAGGCCTTAGGGAGAACTGAGGCATAGTGAGCAACAAGGCTTGGAATCCAAATGTGCTTCTCAGTCCCCCTCCTTGGCTGCCTCTGGCCAATCCAATTTGCTGGGCTCTATGAAGCGCAGCCTTGGAATGACTTCTGGGATGAAAAAATGGAAAACCGGATTGAATTGATTTTTGTTGGGAGGAGCACTGTGTGATTTTTTTTTGGGAGGAGCGCTGTGTGATTTTGATAGAATATGATGCTCTGTTAATGTTAAATGAGCTGGGGAAAGGGGCAGATAAGGAAATAGTTGAATAAGGGCCCCAGGTCCATAAATGGGAGAATTCAACACGTCTCAGGATGGCTCTCCTGGCACTAGTGGCTCATGATACTGACCCTGCCTCTATTCCAGGTAACAGGGCCCTGCAAAAGAGTGGACATCACTAGCTTCACTATCTCCCACACATTTCTAACCAAAAGCCTTTCCCAAAAATGAATTGCTTTTTCTTCCTTTAGTGTGAGAAGTGCTCAATGGTGAGAGAAGAGGATTTCCAGCAGGAGGAGGCAGGAAACCTGGGAAGAGAAGGGAATAGAGGCAGCTTCCCTCCAGAGGGCCTTAGCTGAGATGTCCTTACATGAGATTAGGGTGGACGAGGAATCCTATTCTTATTGATTAGATCATTCTGGTCTTCACTCACTTCAGCAGTCTGGTCCTTAAGAATGCTAGCTTTGTACAATTAAGTTAGCAAGGAAAAAATAAAGCTAGATACATGGAATGTAACTTGCCCAAAAAAGTATAATCTCCTGATTATTAATGGGCAGGAATAGATTCGCAGTCGCACGTCCTCAAAGCAGAGAAAGATGTTGATATCAAGGTAGATCCCAACTTGATCGATGTTGATGGCTCACTGGATTTTGCCTTTTTGAATATTGGGGAGGCTCTGACAATTAGATAAAGGGAAATAAAAGGATTTAGGGCTTTGCTGGGTAAGAGGTGGGAGTTTCCCAACTCTCTCAATGGAGTGGTTTCTGAAGAGGTGAGAAAGGAGATGTTCCCCCTTTTAAGTGGAAATAAAGGTTCCCCCCCTTTGGCCAAGGTAGGAAAGGGTTGCTAAGTCTGGAAATAGGAAATAGATATGATTATCTTAGGATTGGGTACTGCATGGAAATGGAAACATGGAATATATCCGTGTATGTATTTACCTAACTATCTATCTAGATCCTTCTACTCAACACATGCTATTTCCCCCTCTCTACCTTTTAAATTTCTCATTAGGACATCCAAACTTTCTTCTGGGAGACTAGGCCTGGTGTTTCTGACTCTGGATAAAAAGCCCACAATAATATAATCGTGCAGGGCAATTTTTTTTATTGGGAAGAGCATCCAGGAATTCTGTTTCCCACACTAAGACATTGTCAAAAATAAATTCAGAATCTAATCTGGATCATATGAGCTGAAGAGGGTCTCTTAACTGTGTGATTTTACCTCTATCTTCAGGACAATTTCCCTAATTAAGCAGACGCATAAACCGAGGCATGAGTGAGGGTGAAAGAGGCATCTGGAGGTGATGAGTTGGCCAGGATGACTTTAAGCATCTTTGACCCTCAGAGGAAGTATTTGACTTGGCTGTCTACCCTTCTCTGAGATCAGAGGGCTTTAGGGAATGGGAGGAAGACCAGAAGAGGTAGACATAATTTTCTATGTCTTTTGTGAATCAAGAAAAATGATAAGCAGACATTGATTTGCCATCCTCAGCTCATTTATTTATTCATCCAATAGCTATTTCTCGAGTACCTTCTATGGGCCAGGTGGCATGCTGGATGCTGAGGATACAGTCAGTGGTGGACGAAACAGACATAGTCCCTCTTCCTACAGAGCTTGTAATCTGTTTCAACTCCATCAAGTGGTGTGGAGAGTGGGGGAGGCTCCCTATTCCTTGTTTTGCTACACCCACCCAGTGATGAAATTCTACCACTCTGGGTTTCTGCCTCATTTTTTCTTTAGGGGGCTTATATACATAGGAAAAGCATAAATATGCGTTCTCTTTCTCTCAGGATGGTATGAGCATCGCTCTTTTTTCTCTGCTCCAGTTTCTCTTGGAATTTTACATTTTACAGATAGAACTTCCCCCTTCCTTTGTGACAGTATAGATATAGTTCCTTTCTCTTCTTTCCCCACATGGTACATACTCAGGACCCTGAAAGTCTAGGCTTAACATTTTATGCTGTGGTTCAAGGTCATTATAGATGAGCTGGAGCAGGAAACCCATTTGGGATTATTTTTGCTTATCTTAGTTTCATCAGAGTCTAGTGTGATACCTTGAACATAACAGGTACTCAATAAATGCTGTTAAATGAAGGAATGAACAAATGAAATAGTGAATATATGTACATATGTCACGAGGTCCAGTTCTGTCTCTAATTCTGTGGTGCGTGTATCCCTTCATGTTTGTTGAGTGGTGGGGGGAGGAGTAGGAAATGGAGATGGAGGAAAGGGAGATGATGATGATGTGGTTGTTTTGAGAGGGTGATGCTTAAAAGGTGTGGGGTTTGGGGACCTCAAGACAGAGCCTGGAACTGAAGGAGTTACAGAGAAGATCTAGAAACTGGTGTTTGGACTGTGTGAATGAGATATGTTAGGAAGAAATTGTGAATGCCTGCCTGACACGTATACATATGTGTTTGGGTAAAGGTTGGTATGTGTGCTGGGGACAGAGCTCCATGAAGATGTGTCTGTTTTTATAAGTGGCACGTGTGATAATAAATGTGTTGGGAAGGTGTGCACTTACCTGAATACCTGAAATTGTCCTAGTTATGAGATGATGCATATGTGCATGTAGATAATGGGATAATATCTATGTGTGAGATTGTGTATGTATTTGTGACACTCAGATTTTTTGACATTCCTGGGAAGTTCCAGTGGATGAGAAGAAGAAGCTGAGGGACTGGGTGCCTCGTTGATTTAACCCTGCCTTTTGCTGTCTTTTTGTATATGCCCCTTGGAGTGATCTTCTGTGGCTCTTACCAGTTTTGAAAATCATGCTGCCATTCTCCTTTTCCTGCCTATGGATGTGGAGCTGCTGTGAATATTGCAGCATAAACTATGGTTCCCTGGACCTCTGGAGAAAAAGGAGTGTCATTTTTCTCATACCTTGGTGGGGATGATTTTTTGGTGCTGTCTTCACTGGATTAGTCCTTCCTCCTCTTCCAGCTGTGGCAAAGGGAATCTCTCCTCCCTGGGTTTCATACCCCACTTTTCCATCAGATGTCTCCTGTCTCTATTTCTTCCATCAGCTTTGTCTTGAATGAGGACTGTGTGGTATCTCTGAGAAGGTAGAGGGTAGAAAATTCCTGCATTAAGTTGAAGGTAAGGTACAGAGATAGGGGATCAAATTCAGCCCCAAGGAAGAACTTCACAAACCTCTGGTCAGGATAGGTGGCTGGAGGGAGGAAAGCAGGGAGGCAGGGTGGTTGTAGTGGAAGAACATGGGGAATATTGGGAGACTTGAGTTGGAGTTCACATTCCTGCTCAAACAATTACAGCTGTGTAATGTTTAAGTCACATAATCTCTCTGAGTTCTTTTTTTTTTTCTTTTGAGATGGAGTCTTGCTCTGTCACCCAGGCTAGAGTGAAGTGGTTTGATCTCAGCTCACTGCAACTTCCGCCTCCCAGGTTCAAGCAATTCTCCTCCCTCAGCCTCCCGATTAGCTGGGATTACAGGTGTGCCACCATGCCCGGCTTTTTGTATTTTTAGCAGAGATGGGGTTTCACCATGTTGGCCAGCCTGGTCTCGAACCCCTTACCTTGCGATCTGCCCACCTCAGCCTTGCAAAGTGCCAGGATTGGGCTATATTATGAAGGATGTGGGCCACTGAGGTCAAAAGAAAGGAGAGGAACTTACTCCTTACCGTCTTTTCCCAATGGTCAAACTGGAAATGGATGGAGCAGTTGCAGTTCTGAGACAAGGTGAGTGTAGGGAGCCGAGGGGCTGCCATAGGTGGGTTCTATGAACATTGGAGAATTCCCTTCTGACATTTATTTCAAGCCCCTAGGCCTGAGGGTAACATCAGGTATACCACGTCGTATTTTAGAAAATCACTAAAGTCTCTTAGAATCCAAACATCACTCTGCTTGTCCAGGAGCCTCAGGAGGTGGTTTGAAAAAAGACAGAGAGGAGATTTCACATTTGAGGTTGCATTTGCCACTTTTGCCCAGAGGCAGGTGAAGAAGGTTGGGGATGAATGGACCTAGAAGACCAGGTGAGATACTCAGTAGGAAAAAAGCCTGGACATTTATAACTGCACCCTGCCAGGCAGTTCCTGAAATCAAAGGAATGGTAGCCTCCCCATCTCCCAGACACCCCCCCTCCCCGACCTCTTAAAAAAAAATCCTTTTGCCACCTTCAGACTGGGATGGAAGAGCAGAAAACCTTGAAAACAGGTCTTCCCTCTCTTTTGAGTCTTTAAAGGAATCCTTGGGGATTTGTCTCCAACTCCTCTGCTCTCTCTCATTTTGTCTTCTTTGATTCTTCCTCTGTTTTCTCCTTTGCCCCCTCTTTCTCTGGGTTCGCTTTTGCTGTAAGGCTCCCTTTTGCTCTTCTCAGTTGTCCCATTTCCTCTCTCTGTCCCCATTCCCTTTGACTGACCCTTTCGCTCTTGCTGTCAGTACTTCTGCCTCACCTTGGCCAGGAGTCAGAAACTCCGTGTGGCTCCCTCCCTTCACCGAGGGGTTGCTGTGGTGATGGTGCAGGATAAGCTTGCTATGGGTACCCTGTGGGGCCTTCGGAGTCCAGCCTCAACTCCTGTCTTCTGTAAGACATATCTTTTGCCTTCTCAGTGACCTCATCCTACCAGCCACTCTGGGGAGGAAACCAAGTAATTGCCTTTGAATCTCTGGGGACTGATTTTTCTCAGGTAAGGAAGTCGAATAGCTATTTTCCAACTCTCTTCAGGATAGCGGCAGAGAAAGAGGGACAAAACCAGGGCAGAAGGTGGGGTGGAGGTGAGACAACTGGGGAGACTGGAAGTTGTTAGATAATGAGATTGTCCCCTAAGGGAGCAAGACCATATGGTCTAAGAGAACTGGGGACCATTCCTCCCTTCCTTTGGGAAGGGGCATAGATGGGAATTGAGCAGGGAAGAAAGGGTTTCTGAGAAGGGAAAAGGATGTTATCCATGCAATGCAGGGACGTCCCTAGTACCCGTGCTCTTGCCCCTCTGCCCTGGTAACCCCCAGTCCTGCAACTGCTCCTACCCTCCAGCTGGAGATGCGTCTATGGAGCTTATTCCTGTCTGAGAAGAAATCGCCGGGTTCAGATTTCACTTCAGCACTCAGACCTGGCAAAGCTGCACTGAGGAAACTGTGTTGGGGTTTTGGTAGAGAGGAAGGCTTGGTGGGAAAAAGACAAGGGTGTTTTTGGGGTGTGGCCTGGGGGCACAGGGCATGGAGAAGAGCTAGAAAGGGGGTGCTTCAGGTGGTGCTGTTGGATAGAGCCAGACTTCCAGGTCAGTTGATTCCACAGCTGCAGTGAGAAGTCAGATTGGCAAATAATTATGGTGGCTGCAGTGGGGTGATTAGGCGGCCAGCTGGTGTTGGCATCATTTAGGTTGGGAAGGGAGCTTGGCTGGCTGGGGATTGAGGGCTAGGGCTGGGGGCTGGCTGCGGGAAGAGGCTTAGTGATTCTCTGGCAGGCAGGACCTGGGGACTGGGGAAGTTTTTCCTTTTACTCCTATTCCTTGGCTTCCCTGCTCCCCTGTCTATCAGCTCTTGCATATCTACTTGGCACCATGTCCCTAGTTCTTTCCTCTGTGCCCACCTTGTTTGGAAACTTCTTGGGGCCTGGACTGATTGAACACACATGCCAACAGTGTTGCCAAGCTCCCTAAACCATGAGCATGTCTCTACCAAGCAATTGCTTTAGAAATTCCAATCTGGAAGATAAATGAAATTGCACGAGACACCTCGAAGACTTCTTGGTCCCTCCTGTTCCCTCCCCTTCTGCTCTTCTTTGAAATGCCAAGAAAATTAGCTGTTGTTTTTATTGCAGTGAAATAAGTCGAAGACAGATTTGCAGGAGAACTTCCTGGAAAGTTCATGGAACTTTTCTTTGATAAAGAGAAAAGCTACTCTTCTTTTTTAAGCACTGGGTTAGAGCTGATTTGGGGAAGCAGTGATCCGGTCAGAAAGGATGAACTCTGGAACTGGGAAATTGAGGCCCAAGCATCCTACTTCCCTAGTGCCTCCAACCCAGGCCCTAAATCTGAGAACCATAAAGGCTACCGAGGAAGAAACGGATGCCCAGAGATAGCTGGTAAATTAGGGGCACTGCTGGGACCAGACCCAAATCCTGCTGATCCAGAATCTCATGCTGCCCTCATCACACCTGCAGTCAGACTCTTGCCAAGCTTTTAATTTGCTTTCCCATCCCAGACTACCTTCAACATCTGTTGAAGGCCCCCTGGAAGCAGGACATCTGCTGGGAACAGATGTTGGGATGTGGTTTGGAGGGCTAGTGTGGTGGTCCTTGTGGAGGCGGCTAATGAGCAGAATCAAATGGTGCAGGGAGGGAGAAGAGGGGTGGACACATGAACCGGAGAAAGCGTTCTTCTGGACTGGGTACTGGGAGCCTCCTCTTCAGTTTGCCTTTCTCTGACCTTCTCACTCACCCCTCCCAATTCTTCCCTCTCTCAAGGGCTGAAGTCTGACGGAGAGGTGACTCACTTGTGTTCTGGGCTGGGAGCTAGGACACCTGGGTTCTTATTAGTCTGAGCTAAGGCTCAAGCTGCTTAGATTATTCCCTTCCTCATGTGATCTGAGTTGTGCTGGGCTGTTGCTAGGAACACCTGTTAGGAACGGCTTCTGGTCAGAAGGCAGGGGGGAGTTGTCTTTAGACACAGGCACAGGAGGAGTCTGAAAGCAGACTCCCCCACTTCTTCAGTGTGTTCCCAGACTCTCTAATGTAGCACCTTTCAAATCTCCTTTCATTTCCTCCCTGTCCCCTTAATACCTCCTACCCCTCTTCCTCATCTCCCTCCACGGTCCTGGTTTCCGTCCTTCCCCCAATATCTTCCAGTCTTCCCCAGGCTCTGCCCCATTCCCTTCCCTTATCCCACCCCCACCCATAGCTCTTCTGTCCAGTGCTGAGGGCTCTCTCACCACTGCTGCCATGTCAACAGTGCTTCCCAGGATGGCACCCTAGCTATGCCACCAGGGGGGCTATTTTTATCTATGGAGCCACCCCCGCCACAATGCCCAGCCAGCTGCCAGAACTGGGGCTGTCTGTATAGCAATGGAAGCCAGGGGAGTGGGGGGTTGGGGGTGGGAATGCTTGGGTGAGGTGGAGAGCTGGTTGTTCTTGGTTTCTGGAGCTTCATGCTCTGCATACTCTGCAGCCTCTGCCTCCACTGCCTCCCCGGAGCCTCTGGAATAAGAAGACAGAGAGAAGTCCTAAACGTCTGGAGTGGTGGTGTCAGGGAGACTAGAGGTTTCCCGCAAATATCCAGGTGCCATTTGAGGCCTGGATGGAAAGTCAGGGGTCCTGGCTGCAAGAGTGGGCATATGGGACTTTGTTTATAAATGACTCAATGAATATTTGCTAAACTAACGATTTGGACTAAATAATTGTCATTTGCATTCATGTATCACTTTAGAGTTCCCAAGGTGTTCTCATACCATATCTGATTAGGTCCTCATGAAAATTCTGTGAAGCATGTATTATTTACCCATTTTACACATCAGGAAACTGAAGCTCAGAGCGACTTTCCCAAGGTCACACACAGTAATAAAATCTAGGCAAAAGTTTCCCGATTTCTTTTAAAATTTAGTTTTTTCTTTTCAACTGAGCTAGCCAGACAAGTCTCCTGATTTTAAAGTCACACTCTCTTTCTATTGGAATTAGATGATTTCCTTGGTTCTTTCAATTTCTGAAATATTGGAGCCTCGATGTCAGCCAGTGAATCCCTTCCCAAACGCCCACCCCTTTACCTGCACAGATCCCCTCTTCTCTTACCAGAGTCAGTCTCCCATCCTTTGTTTCCTTTCTCAACTCTTATTCTTCAGTGCAGGCTGGGCAGGCAGTAGAGTTGGGTTCCTTTCTATTTTTAAACTACATTTAAGGGCTAAAGGAAAATCCATACTGGACCCTTTGTTAAGGTCATCACATTTATGTCCCGCCTGCCAGCCAGGTGACAGTCTCCTTAGAGGTAGAGTGTGGGGTGTGTGTATATGTGTGGGTAGTATATGTGTGAAATTTTTCCCCAGGAAGGGATGATGGTTGACCATTATCCCTCCTTATTAGGAACAGTAAGTAATGATAACAGGCTAGGGCAAATGATGCGGCATACATATGTGGGCTGAAGTGGTGAGCAGTCATTCGTCCAACCGGCTTTGGTTCTAATGGGTAAGAGAGCAGAGGAAAGGACAACAGATCCTCTTAGAGGCTTTTCTAGTCTAAGACACCTTTTCTTTTCATTGACCGAGTCTTGCTCTGTCACCCAGCTGGAGGACAGTGGCACCATCTTGGCTCACTGCAATCTCCGCTGCTTGGAAGTTCAAGCGATTCCTCTGCCTCAGCCTCACGAGTAGCTGGGACTACAGGTGCACAACACCACGCCCGGCTAATTTTTTGTATTTTAGTAGAGATGAGGTTTCACCATGTTGGCCAGGAAGGTCTTGATCTTCTGATCTTGTGATCTGCCTGCCTCGGCCTCTTAAAGTGCTGGGATTACAAGTGTTAGCCACCATGCCTTGCCAGAAACCTTTACTTTTCATTAGGAGAGTTGAGGTTAGCACTTACTTGGGTAGAGTAGCAGGGTCTGGAGTGAGGGTACAAGATGAGGCAGGGAAGCTGGGCTGGGTTCGAAGTTGTTGTGTTCCAGGCTGTGTGCTGCCATCTGCCCTCCCAGCCCCATCCTGCCACGCAAGCAAGTCCACAGAACATGCCAAATGACTTGTCCTCATCTCCTGGGTGGCATTCAGGGTCTCTGACACTGGGTCTAGTGTGGTGGCTGACGCTTGTAATCCCAGCACTTTAAGAGGCCGAGTAGCTGGGACTACAGGTGGGCACCACCACGCCCAGCTAATGTTTTGTAGTTTAGTAGAGTTGGGGTTTCCCTGTCTGAGAAGAAAGCACCAGGTTCAGATTCCACTTCAGCACTCAGATCTGACAAAGGTGCACTGAGGGAGCTGTGTTGGGGTTTTGGTAGAGAGGAAGGCTTGGTGGGAAAAGGGCCAGGGTGTTTTTGGGGTGCGGCCTAGGGGTATAGGGCATGGAGAAGAGCTAGAAAAGGGGTGCTTCAGGTGGTGCTGTTGGATAGAGCCAGACTTCCAGGTCAGTTGATTCCACAGCTGCAGTGAGAAGTCAGATTGGCAAATAATTATGGTGGCTGCAGTGGGGTGATTAGGCGGCCAGCTGGTGTGGTCATTGTGGGGAGGGTGGTGGTGGGACACAGAGAAAGAGATGGATACAGAGAGAGTGACTTTCTTTTCTTCCGAGATCTGCAGCAGCCCTGCTTCATGGCTACCAGGTGTTCACTAGAGAACAGCCTTAAGATATTTGACTTCCACTTCGCTTGTTGGGATTGAAGCCCACTTCCACTTGTCCCAGTACTCAGTGGAGCTGAGAAACAGCAGACTCCCAAACTTCATTTGTTTCTAATTCTTCAAGGCTTTGGCATAATGACAAGGTATTTTAATTTCTTCCTGCTTTTGACGGGTAGGGGTAAAGGGAAACCTTCCTGTCATAAAATCCTAGCTCTTGGCCTGTGTCTTCTCTTTTCCCTTTCTACTGACGTACTCAACCCCATTAGTTCCTTATCCTCTTTACCACATCACCCCCAGCCACAGACCTAGATCTAAGAGATTGCAGATCCCCGAACTCTTTTCCCCAGTGCGTTGGGCTTCACCCGCCGGCTGTCCTTCTTAGCCCCGCCCAACTCCTCAGCTGACCAATCACGGCCCCAGTGTACATGTATTGGTGATGTCATCTCGCAGCCAATCAGGAGGCAGGCTGGGACTGTGTGCGCACATCCACTTGGAGCTGCAGAGGCTGGGTTCTTCCCTCCCCAACCTTGGCGAAAGCAAAGTCTGAAGGCGAGAGAGGGGTTCCTGGTCCTCAGACCCCTTCTGGGTGCCTCTTTTGGCCCTTCCTGGACTATTGCATCGCTTCTCCCTACCTCTGAGTTGGATTGACCTCTCTCTGGTTAATTCATGTTTATTCCCCAATTTCCATTTTATAAATGAGAAAACTGGGACTGGGGGTGTTAATTTGCCCAACCCCTTGGTTTCTGTGAATGACTTCTCTTGACTTTCATTCGCTGCTTGGGGGCGGAGGGCCCTTCCCTCCTTGTTGAGCCGGTCTCTGGGTAAGGATCCCCTGACACCTAGCTTCAGGAAGCCCTCCCTACTGTTTTTCTTCCTCTGTGGGAAGTTCATTCCCAGGTCTTGCTTCCATTCTGTTAGGTGGGTTAAAGCTCGTTTTGAAGAATGGCCCCAGAAAAAGACCCTGAGAGGGAGCTGAATCTGCTGAGCTCCTTTTGGGGGGTCTTGAAGGACCCCTTCCCCTTCCTCTACAGACATCCTGTCCGTGACAGATTCAGGATGGTTCCCTGTCCCTGCACTCTTAAGCCTTTTGCTAACCCCCTTTTTCCAAAGAGGAGCCCCACCTCCTCAGAGCAAGGGGCTGGCCTGTGCTATTTCTGGCCTTTCTGGGATTCTTCTGAGAACAGATTCTTGTTTTCCGTCTGATTCAGATGTGAAACTTTTCCCGCAATCTCCCCTCTCACCCAGTTCCGGTAGGCTGGGCCTCTGCCTCCCCACTCTCTTCTTCAGGCAGCCAGGCCCCTCCCCAAAGTTCTCCCTGGTCAGTTGCTCAGTTCTACTGGGACTGGAGGAGGAAGGCAGGGGCCAAAGAGGAAGCTGTCCCCCCTTAGGGGCCTTGGGGCCCGCGGGGTCAGCATTTCGATACTCTGAAGCAGGAAACTTTGATTCCCATGGCAAACCCTGTTCCTGTTCAGAGGAGCCACCTCCAGGGCCCCATCCTCAGGTAGGTGCCAGGGATGAGGAGAGGAAGGGGGAGGAGGAAAAGGACAGGTTGCTCATAGATCCATCAGTTGTAGTTTGGTGAAGTGGAGAGATCAAGACCTGACAGTCCCCCGTGTGTGTGTGTGTGTGTGTGTGTGTGTGTGTGCACACCAACTTCACCTTTTACTCTGTCCATCTTGCCCTTCACCTTATTCTCCTCCCATTTCCATCTTCCTCACCCTTTTTAAAATCGCTTCTTCTTGACTATGGCAGATGATTTATCGGTGTTTCTTCCTTTTCTCTCCTTCCTGACTCCCAACATCCTTAAGACCTCACATCCCTTTGAAATTTCATCTTGTCTTAAGAATGCAAACTGGAAATAGACTTTTTCTCCTGACTCCCAGCCCCTCTCTTATTCTAAAGTCCTTCAGAGTTAGGAGCTCCCCAGACCCACTCAAAGTCCTCACTTCACTGTTCTTCTGCAGGAAGTCCTTCTCTGGCTTCCCTGTCCTAAGCCCCCTACTTATGATGATCTTTTTGGGAATGTGGATGCTGGAAGCAGAGGCAGAGGGCTTTAGAAATCCCCAGAACACCAGCCATGGTGATCCAAAGAAATGAACTGTAGGAGCTGGAGAAGCTGAGCTCTTCTGAGGTGTTGGGGTTATCACTGCCAGAGTCTATTCCTGCCAATGGCTGCCTAGAGCTGGAACTCCTGGAAGACTGTGGCCTTCCAGGAGTCAGGATCTGAGGCTTTTCCCATCATGCAGGGACTGAAGGTAACTCACAAAGAAGTGCTGGTGGTGAAACAGGCAGGGATGGAGGTCAAACGAAAGTTGGGGGAAGCTGTCAGTTTTCCTCAGGGCGGGATGAGGACTGGACAAGGTTGAGTGTGCTCTTCTACAGGGAAAGGTACCGTTACTGTGCCAGATTCTATGTGGCTGAAACAGAGGGCTTGCATTAAAACTGATGTTGGTAGGAGAGAAGGACTTCCTGCAGAAGAACAGTGAGGTGAGGACTTTGAGCGGTCTGGGGAGATCCTAACTTTAGAATAAGAGAGGGTCCTGCCAGGCCAGAAAGTAAGGAGTGTGTAGGGGGTTATTTGACTTCAGGAGGGTACAGTCCAGCACCTGGATCCTTTCAGCCACTTGAGTCCAGATCCTCTTCTTAGACTTCTCATTTGTCAAATTTATTCTTTAATTTTTTTTTCCCTCCCTCCCGCCTCCTTCTGGTGTCTGGATCATGTTTGGTTCAGATTTCAACAGAAGCTAGACAAGAGCTCCTGGACAAGATCTGTAAATGAGGGAAGGAGAAACTCGAAGGGAAGCATGTGCTGGAAGTCAACCTACAACCTTACTCTTCGGGCTTACCATTAGTTTCAGAAACCCTGGCTCAGAAATCTCCATTGTGAGCTCTGGGAGACAGCCTCACACCTGATTAATTTTCCCCTTTCCCTTTTATTTATTTAATAAACTTTTACTGAGCACATTTTGTGTGCTCTGAGGATGTAGGCCAAGGTAAACAAGTCACTGTCAGCGTCATCAAGACACTCACAGTCCCCTGTGGGCCAACCAACAGAATTAATTAACGTTGGATGGGCTGAGACTGCAGAAGCTATGGTGAAATGGGTTCCAGCCTCTCTCCAAGCTAATTGCATGATTAGGCTTGTTCTGCCTTAACAGCTTCATTGTTTGGGGATATGGTTAGGTTCCATTAGCTTGAGTTGTAGGCCTTGACAACCTGATTGAGATGGATGAGTTGTGTGACCTTAGATAAGTCCCTTAACCTCCCTAATGAAGTTTGTAATTGTAAAGGAAAGATCATGACTATTCTTTCTCCCATTTCCTCTGTTAGGGGACTTTCTAATTACCAGCTTCTATCCAAACCAACTCAGTCTTCTCCATCTGGACTTGGGAGAGAGAAGGTACTTGGATTTGAAGGGAGTGTGGTGTGAGCTGGGTAGGACCACCATGATGTTGGTCAGTCAATTCCTATTCAAATTACATTTATGGAGACCTTTTGTATGTGCCAGGACTTTTAATATATTATATCACTTAATCCTTTTATTAATCGCCCTGTGAAATGTTTGTTATCATCCTTACCATTTTATAGATGAACAAGTTGAGGCTCTAAGATAAACATTCTCAAAGTTTAATATATATTAGAATAATCCGGGGTGTTTTTTAAAAATGCAGATTGGGCTAGGAACTGTGGCTCACATCTGTAATCCTAACACTTTGGGAGACCTCAAGCTGAGGATTGCTTAAACCCAGGAGCTTGAAGTTACAGTGCGCTATGATCGCACCACTTCCTGTCCAGGAGCTCTTGTCTAGCTTCTGTCGAAATCTGTTGAACCAAACATGATCCAGACACCAGAAGGAGGTGGGGAGGGACCAAAAGGAAGATTAAAGAATAAATTTGACAAATAAGAAGTCTAAGAAGAGAAACTGGACTCAAGTGGCTGGAAGGATCTGTGCTGAACTGTACCCTCCTGAAGTCAAATAACTGCTCCCCACACCCATACTTTCTGGCCTGGCAGGACTTTCTCTTATTTTAAAGTCCTTTAGAGTTAGAATCTCCCCAGATCCACTCAAAATCCTTACCTCACTGTTTTTCTGCAGGAAGTCCAGAGCTATGATCTGGGTGACCTTGACTGGACAGCAAGACTTTGACAGCAAGACCTTGTCTCTTAAAAAAAAGCAGGCCGGGTGCAGTGGCTCATGCCTTTAATCCCAGCACTTTGGGAGGATGAGGTGGGAGGATCAATTGAGGCCAGAAGTTTGAGAACAACCTGGGCAACAGCAGGATCCCATCTCTACAAAAAAAAAAAAAAAAAAAAAAAAAAAAAATTAGCGGGGCATGGTAGTACATGCCTGTAGTCCTAGCTACTCAGGAGGCTGAGGCAGGAGGATTGATTAAGCCTGGGAGGTGGAGGCTGCAGTGAGCTGTGATTGTGTCACTGCGCTCCAGCCTAGGCGACAAAGTGAGATCCTATCTCAAAATTTGAATAAAAACAAACAGATCCCTGGACTGTACCCCCAGAAATGCTGATTCAGCAGCTGTGGAGTGAGACCTAGAACCTGTATTTTTTACATGTATCCAAGGTGATTCTAAAGACCAGTACTTTAATGAGTACTGATTCTAAAGATCAGTACTTTAATGAGTACTGATTAAGAGTTAGTGACTTGCTCAAAGGCTCACAGCAGGAAGTTAATGCTTTGAATCCAGGATTCCGGCCTCCCAGACCCGTGCTGCTGCTGGATACATCTCACCAAAGCTGCCTCCTGGGCCTTGGTTTCTGCATTGTAAATGGGAATGGCAATTCCTTCTCCGCCTCCCTCCCTCATAGGCCCATTGTGAGGATAAAATGAGATAATGTAGGAGAAAGTGCTTTTAAAAATGTAGAGCTGGCAGCATTGTTAGCGATTATGCAAATACATGCAAATGAGTGGCCGTGGGTGTGGCTGTTCACTTTCGGAGCTTGTGCTGGGATGTGGGTTTCAAAAGGTGGGTCGAGAAAGAAGAACTTTGGTGATGGGCATTGACCCCTGGGGAAAGTTTCTATAAAAAGGGCCGGACGAGGTAGAAGGCTGGGGTGGGAATCGGGGGGGAGAGAGAGAACTACAGGCAGTAGAAGAGGCCTGCCTTCCTTTTTGGGTTTTATGTCCCCAGATTTGAGGGCCCCTGGCTATGGGGACTGATCGGCAGAGGGAAGCCCCTGCTTGTGCCTGGGCACCAAAGGCAAAGCATTCCTCTTTGTTCTGTGATCTCTGGGTGGGGTACTCTGGGAGATACTGGCTCATAGCCCCTTTCTAGCTCATTTAGCTGGGAAAGCCTTTTATGATGTCTCGCCTCTATTCCTCCTCCCTAAAGAAGCTGGAGCTGGGGCTGAGCTTTACTAAAATCATCCTCTTTCTTGTTAAACAACCTGCTGTTTCCACATGGAGACAGTGCAGCAGGAAGGCTGAAAGTGAGATGTGAGGATAGCCCACCAAGGAGGTTGCAGTGCCATCCTCCAACATCTCTGCCACTTTCCCTTCTGCCCCGTTTGCTCTCAGACATGTCGTCCAGGACTGCTAGGCCCTGAGGTGAGAACTGGCCTGTGATGCTTCCTGGGGCTGGCTATTTTGGGCACCCCTATTCCAAAGCTGCCGAGACCCTGGGATTCTAGAGCTACTTCTGTTCAGGAACGCCATTGTTCTCCCTCCCCCGGCATCCCTGGGAATTGATGCTAATTTCAGCCTCTGGTCCCTGACTCATTCTCTTCTCCTCCCTGAGTCATAGGGTGACCTTGGGTTTTTGAAGCCCCTTTCAGTGGGGAATTATGGTGGCCACCATTTCAGCCCTGGGCTGGTTTTAGGTGAGTGGGGCAGGGTGAGGAAAAGGAGTGAGAGAAAGGAGTGTTTAACTGCTTTCATTAAAATCACCATCTGAAGAGCTTTGTTTGTTTTGTGACTACCTGGGCTGGACTCATCAGACTTCTAAGAAATCTCCCAGTTAATCATCAAACCCCAGCATTCATAAGTTTAAAACATGAGGGGATTGTCCCTTCAGGCAAAGCATCCAGTGAGTGAGATTCCTGGCCCCACCCCAGCACTTTTATTCTGGAGGAAGCTTCGACAGGACAGAGGCATGGAGTGGGGACAGTAACTGTCAGAAGTTCTCTCTGGTGTAAGACCGGAAAGGCAGGGGTTAACCTGGCTTTGTCCTGGTTGATGGATTCTGGAATCATAATCCATTAGCTTTGTCTGCATGGAGAGAGGCCAGGCGAAAGCATTCAGATTTGTCTTTGTTCTGTGCTTTTGCCATCCCTGCCAGGCACAGAGGGACTGTGGACATGTAACCCCCACCCCCACGCCATGACCAAGAGACAATGAAATATTCTTGGGGGCTATCTTGATTGCTATTGATCCCAAAGCCCTCTTCCATGGGGAGAAATAAGCAGTTTCAACTCTTGGTTATTCAGGCTATAAAACAGATCATCCTAAAAACATTGCTCCAGGGGCTTGTACCTGCCCAATTCTGCTGGGCCCTGGCAGTTTAAACAAGACTAAGCACTGATTAAAGAGGGGCTACTGAGAGGTCAGATGGTGGGGGGGATGGTGGAGTCAGGAAAGCTTGGCATTAAACTTTGGGTATAGATAAACTTAATACAGGCAGTGGCAATAGCTTGAGATTAAAAAAGAAACATTAGCTGCTATTATGATTAATGTTAGAATTATTAACTATTTATGAAAGACTGAGGATGTTTCTGTAAAATGTACCTTATTAGGGGGTATCCTCTTCTCGTGATAAGGTAGCTGTGCCTAAGTGGCGTCTCTGTGTCTGCTCCCCGCAGGCTGCGCTACATGGTGAAGCAGTTGGAAAATGGGGAGGTAAACATCGAGGAGCTGAAGAAAAACCTGGAGTACACCGCTTCTCTGCTGGAGGCTGTCTACATAGATGAGACACGGTGAGAGAGAACGACAGAATGAGAGGGGGCAGGTGTGGCATGGACAGAGACCGGAAGAGAGAGGGTGGACCAGATATAAAGAGCTCTAGGTAGTGGCCGGGCACGGTGGCTCACGCCTGTAATCCCAGCACTTTGGAGGCCAAGATGGGTAGATTCTTTGAGCCCAGGAGTTTGAGATCACCCTGTCTCTACAAAAAATGTAAAAAAATTAGCCAGGCATGGTGGCAGCTCCTATAGTTCTAGCTACTCGGGAGGCTGAGGTGGAAGGATGGCTTGAGCCCAGGAGGCAGAGTTTTTGCCGTGAATTGAAATCGCGCTGCTGCACTGCAGCTCCAGCCTGGGTGACAGAACAAGACCCTGTCTCAAAACAAAAACAAAAACAGAGCTCCAGGTATCCAGGCAGAAACAGTGGTAGAGATAAAGAGGCAGAGGCAGACATAGAGGTGCAGAGATAGAGACAGACACAGATATAGAGAAGGACAGATTACTGCTTCAGAGTTGGAAGGGACCTTCACGCTCATCTGCTCCAGTGCGGAATACCTCTAGACATGTGCTGCTCAGAATGGGAGCCACCATTCTGGGTGGCTATTGAGCACCTGAGATGTGGCAAGCATGAATTGAAATGTGTATGCAAAATATACGCTGGATTTCAAATATTTAGAAAAAAGAATGTAAGATATCTCATTAACATATTTTATAAGGCTGGGCATAGCAGCTCATGCCTGTAATCCTAGAACTTTGGGAGGCTGAGGCAGGCTGATTGCTTGAGCCCAGGAGTTCGAGACCAGCCTGGGCAACATGATGAAACCCTGTCTCTAGAAAAAATTAAAAAATTAGCTGGGTACGGTGGTGTACACCTGTAGTCCCAGCTACTTTGGAGGCTGAGGGGGAGATTGAGGTTGCAGTGAGCTGTGATCACACCACTGTACTCCAGCCTGGGCAATAAAGTGAGACCCTGTCTAAAAATACACACACACACACACACACACACACACAAACACAAATGGTTTAATGTTGAAATGATATATTGGAGGTATTAGGTAAAATAAAATTTATCATTGGGCACAGCGGCTCATGCCTATAAATTACCAGCATTTTGGGAGGCTGAGGCAGCTGGATCACCTGAGGTCAGGAGCTCAAGACCAGCCTGACCAACATGGTGAAACCCCATCTCTACTAAAAATACAAAAAGTAGCCAGGCGTGGTGGTGGCTTCTGTAATCCGCTACTTGGGAGGCTGAGGTAGGAGAATTGCTTGAACCCAGGAGGCGAAGGTTGCAGTGAGCCGAAATGGCACCACTGCACTCCAGCCTGGGCAACAGAGTGAGACTCCATCTCAAAACATATATAAATAAAGTAAAATTTATCATTGAAACAAATTTCACCTGTTTCTCTTTACCTTTTTAATGTGGCCTACTAGACAATTTAAAATTTCATATATGTGACTTGCGTTTTATTTCTGTTGGACGATGCTGCTCTATAGCATCCCTGAAACACGCATTCTGTTTCCTGCTTGAACACTTCCAGAGTTGGGATGCTCACTACCTCACATAGAGACCTGTTTCATTACAGGAGATGTTAGATAGAGAAATACAAAGATAGAGAAAAAGAAAGGAAAGAGGAGGGTTGAAGACAGAGAATGAGCTGGCATGAGAGTTACTAAATGTGGGGTGTGGCTGGGTACAGGGTCTCTAGGCTGTGGAAACCTGCTGTCTTTCCTCTGTGACTCCCCTTCTGGGGTCTCAGGCAAATCCTGGACACGGAGGACGAGCTGCAGGAGCTGCGGTCAGATGCCGTGCCTTCGGAGGTGCGGGACTGGCTGGCCTCCACCTTCACCCAGCAGGCCCGGGCCAAAGGCCGCCGAGCAGAGGAGAAGCCCAAGTTCCGAAGCATCGTGCATGCCGTGCAGGCAGGGATCTTCGTGGAACGGTGAGGCTCGCCCATACTCGGCCTCCCTCTGCCTCTAGCTATGGCCCTCTTTCCCAGCCACCCCAGTCTTCCATGACCACCAGCCATATGATCCCATGGCTCATCCCCGTATCCCCAGCTGGCCAGACCTTTACTCCCAGACCTTCATATGTGGGCTTCTTTCCATTGTTCTCTCTTAGGATGTTCCGGAGAACATACACCTCTGTGGGCCCCACTTATTCTACTGCTGTCCTCAACTGTTTCAAGGTGACTCTGGGTTTTCGGGAAAGAGGAGAAAGTTGGTGGATGGAATAGCCATTGGGACTTCCAGACCCTGTTTATGGCACGATTTTTGCCTTCCCACCCGCCCGCCCCCCCGCCTTGTTTTTATTTGAGATGGAATCTCTCTCTTGTCTTCCAGGCTGGAGTGCAGTGGCGCAATCTCAGCTCACTGCAACCTCCGCCTCCCGGGTTCAAGCGATTCTCCTGCCTCAGCCTCCCAAGTAGCTGGGATTACAGGCACCTGCCACCATGCCCAGCTAGTTTTTGTATTTTTAGTAGAGATGGGGTTTTACCATGTGGGCCAGGCTGGTCTTGAACCCCTGACCTCAAGTGATTCACCTATCTTGGCCTCCCAAAGTGCTGGGATTACAGGTGTGAGCCACCGCACCCAGCCTGCCGTCCCTTTTAACTGTTGTTCCCACATTCATCAAAACAGCTTTTGCCCACTCTAGGAGCAAATTCCTACCTTCCTGTCTCTCCCACGCTGAGAGATACATGGGAAGAAAGAGGCACATTTCATCATCTCTTTTCTTTCCTATTTACCAAGACTTTGTACTCATGGGAAGTCCTTTTTGAAGTCTAACTTCAACCCTTGCTGCTGCTGGAAAGCAACATAGTCTATTGTTTCTCCACAGAACCTGGATCTATGGTGCTTTGATGTCTTTTCCTTGAACCGGGCAGCAGATGACCATGCCCTGAGGACCATTGTTTTTGAGTTGCTGACTCGGCATAACCTCATCAGTCGCTTCAAGGTTGGGCAGCATCCTACCTCTACCTCCAGGCGGGATTCTCCATTCCTCTCATGCCTGTTTTAAAAGCCTCCTAACAAACAGATTTCAGATTCCTCAGTCTCAACATCAGGGAAGTCTCCCCACACTCATGCCCAGTCTAGCCTATTTTTTTTTTTTTTGAGATGGAGTCTCGCTCTGTTGCCCAGGCTAGAGTGCAATGGCGCGATCTCGGCTCACCGTAGCCTCCGCCTCCTGGGTTTAAGCGATTCTCCTGCCTCAGCCTCCCAAGTAGCTGGAATACAGGTGTGTGCCACCATGCCTGGCTAATTTTTTTTTTGTATTTTTAAGTAGAGACGTGGTTTCCCCATGTTGGTCAGGCTGGTCTCGAACCCCTGACCTCATGATCTGCCAGCCTCAGCCTCCCAAAGTGCTGGGATTACAGGCATGAGCCACCGCACCCAGCTCCAGTTTAGCCTTTCTTTTACTTGCTGCACTCTTAGTTCCAGACTTCATTAATTGCTTTCTAGGGGGAGAGTCTAGGTCTGCATCCATCTAGCCTGGGATTCTGCCCTCTCCCTCTTTGCTTTTTTCCCCCAACTTGTCCTCTCTAGGCTGACTTGCAGTGTGGACACTGGAGGCCTGGAGTTCAGATGCTGTCAGCCAGTGCCCTTTGGGACTAGAATCCATGTGTTTCCTGGATAAAATTGGCCAATCCCTCCCCTGTCCCCCAGTTCTGGTCTCTGTGCAAGGAATTACATGGAGAAGGTCAGCTCTTGACAGGGCTGGGGTGGGGCTGTATGACAGCGGGAGGGTGTGTGAACCTTATTTGCTCCTCAGCTTGTCTGGATGGGAAGAATTATATGAGATTAAAGTCCTTCCTAGATCCTACACCAGGAGGCAGTATCTTTTGGGAGGGAAAAAGTGCCAGGAAAAAAAACACTTTCACGTGGAAAAACCACATTTGGGAGAAGAGGGTGAGGGATGTTGAAGAGTCATGATGGGGATATTGGGTCAGCACTCTGGGGAGCAGTAGATATTAAAGACGAAGGGAAACGTGGGTGCTCTGAAGGGCCATAGAGAGGGGCAGTCAAAGGAGTACAGGTGGAGAGTCCCCTCCCAGGCCGGCTTCTGGAGGTCCTTCCATCCATCCTCTGCCTTCACTTCACTAGAACAAATTATTTGTGCATGTGAGCCTTTCCTCCACCCTTGACTCCCCCTTTTACAGCAACTCCCTAGGGAATTTTCAAAACTTTCCTGCAATGCTCAGTTGAAATTTTCTTCAGTGCTTCTAGAAGCCTGTTCTGCAGTTTTACTTTCTTCTTTCCAATCCTGCCCTCTCCAGGACAGAGAATAGCAGGGCTCTCTTTTCCCTAAGACTTTTCCCAGCTCATGTTTCTCCAAACTGGCTCTAGACTTCAGTCACTAGCTTCTCCTAAACTCTGCCTCCTTACCTGGAAGGACTGGGTTTGGGGGACCCAACAGTAGCTGTGTTGGGTTGGGTTTGGCCTAGGCCCAGTCTGCTTTGCTCCAAGGCAGTTAGAGGAAGGAGGAGTGCTTACTGTTTTAGTTTTCTCTGATGGTAGAGCCAGGAGGAGCTGCCCTTCTCAAACTCCACCTTCTCTTCCTGGGTACCTAGCCCCTCCCCTGCTCCTCCCTTTTTCTTCCTTTTCCTCCAGGGACGCCATGGCAACGCAAAAGCAAGGGCAGTTGTCATGGAAACAGTCCTTTAAAATTTCCTGAATTTGGGGCACAGCCCTCCAGGGGTGCGGGTGGGGAATGTTAGGGTCTGACTGACTAGTGGTGCTCCTCTGTGTCTCTGTTACTGTATTGCTCATCTCTACAGAAGCCTCCCGAGTCCTGAACCTTGGTCCCCTCCTAGCCTCAAGAGATCCAGGGACAGATCACCAGCCCTGTCCTCTGGGAGCTTTGAGCCTTTTGAAGTGGGCAGACATACCGTAAGGGCATACACAGAGACAGGGACAGAATTCAGAGTAGCTGGACAGAGCTCTGGCTCTGGGTGCTTTTACGTGTGTATTGTGGGACTGAGGGTGTGGACACTGCTGCATGTGGAAGGTAGGGGTCAGGGAGGGCTTCTCAAAGGAGAGGGCGATCCACATCTGGCTAGAAGAGTCCTCTCTAGGTCATCTTATTCTTTCCCTTGCTTCCCACCCCTTCTTCATGGTTTTGGATTTGGGGATGGAGTGGGGTGGTTGGAAGGTAGGAGGGAAGGTTTCTTTCCTTTTCTTGGAAATCTCCAGGGAAATAATAATAATTATAGCTATTCTTTAGAGAGCATTTACTAAAGGCCTTGTACTTATCTCATTAAATTCCAGGTGGGTGGTATTATCTTCATTCTGCAATTAAGTATCTGAGGCACAGAGAGGCATGTGGCTTGCCCAAGGTCGCACAGCCAGCAGGTGGTAGAGGCAGGCTATGAGCCCAGGCTCACGTGACTAGGTCCTGCGACCCCTCCCTATGCCACGCTGCCTTCTAAAGAAAGGTGGGGTTGTTGATCTTGGTCCATAGTCAACATGATTCCTGTGGATCCATCATGTATCTCCATTCCCCTCGCCCCCTGCAGATTCCCACTGTGTTTTTGATGAGTTTCCTGGATGCCTTGGAGACAGGCTATGGGAAGTACAAGAATCCTTACCACAATCAGATCCACGCAGCTGATGTTACCCAGACAGTCCATTGCTTCCTGCTCCGCACGGGGATGGTGGTAGGTGCCCTGGAGATCATTCTTCTGTGATTCAGGGCCTATGGCTACAAAACTGGGAAGTCTAGACTGTAGTCCCATTTCTGCTTCTTCTCTTTGGTTCTTTTTGGGCACTCCAAAGCCTTTACAGAGTCAAATTGGATGAATTCACTCTAGAGAATTTGCAGGTAGACTAAAACTTCTTGGACAGTGCTAGGGACGTGTGCTGGGATGCAGTGGGAATGCTGCAGGTTCGGCTGGAGGAAGGTCCTTGGCCATTCCAGGAGCTGAGAAACCTGGCTGCATTAACGAGAGCTGGCCTTGAGGCACGGGAGGGATGGGGTGAGTGGTCTAGCCTGTGTGTGGAGGTTCTTGGGCAGTGGCCAGCAGGGGTCAGCCTGTCCCTTTCCTCCTGTAGCACTGCCTGTCGGAGATTGAGGTCCTGGCCATCGTCTTTGCTGCAGCCATCCATGATTATGAGCACACAGGCACTACCAACAGCTTCCACATCCAGACCAAGTGAGGCATGGGGATGTGGCGGGGGCAGGAGGGGCCAAGCAGAGGTGGGGGAGGTTGCCAGAGCCCCTTCTTACATGGGGCGGGCATGATGACCTTTGGCTTCGTAGGTCAGAATGTGCCATCCTGTACAATGATCGTTCAGTGCTGGAGAATCACCACATCAGCTCTGTTTTCCGACTGATGCAGGATGACGAGATGAACATTTTCATCAACCTCACCAAGGATGAGTTTGTGTGAGCATAAGCCAGTACTTGGCATCCCTAAGACTCCCTTACCACAAACCCCATTTTCCACTCCCTGGACCTCCTGCCCTGCAGCGCTGAGGGGGCTGATCACTTCTTTTTCTGTCCACTCAGAGAGCTCCGAGCCCTGGTCATTGAGATGGTGTTGGCCACAGACATGTCCTGCCATTTCCAGCAAGTGAAGACCATGAAGACGGCCTTGCAGCAGCTGGAGAGGTGGTGTCTGGTGGGGTGTGGCTGGGGCCAGGCCAGAGGGAGGGGTGTGTGAACTGGAAGGTGTACACATTGGTAGTTGGTGTGCCAGGTCTTTACCTGGATGCAGAGACTCCACTGGCTCCAGGTATCTGACTGCGTGTGTGTGTGTGTGTGTGTGTGTGTGTGTGTGTCTTACGTTTATGTACAGTCTAGGCAGCTGATCCACTGGAGAGTGCTTTGAGCTGGGAATCTGAGATGGGGGGTTCTCATCACAGCTCTGGGACAGGCTTACTCTTGAATGTTGGAAAATTCATTCAACCCTTGTGGACCCCAGTTTTATTACCTCTGAAATGGTGAAAATGATATGCCTCCCCCTACGACAGCTTGCCCCTGGTTCCCAGTCTCATAGGGCTATAGGGAGAGTCATGTGAGGTTAAAAAAATGCACTGAACAAATGCATAATTACATCTAATGCTGCTTAAAAGTGGGTGGCAGCGTATAAATGTGTGTGTGTGTGTGTGTGTGTTAATCTCTGTGTATGGTGTTTGTGTGTGGGAGAGCATGCAGTGTCACAGCAGGTCATTGTTGAGGGTATAATAATTATTATTATTCTAAATAATATCTAGTGAGCACTTACGTGCTAGACACACTCCTGAATACTTGTTTGTTGTCACTTAAGTCTCAGAACTACTCAATATGTGGTAGAGTTGTTATTTCCATTTTAGAGTTGAAGAAAATGAAATATGGAAATTTTAAGTAACTTGCTCAATGTCACACAGCTAACATGTACCGTGGGTATAGATCTGAGCCCAGGCCCTTTGATTCTAAGAGCCTGGGCTCTCAGCTACTAACCTGTGCTGCTACCTAAACATATATAAGTGTGTGTCTGTCTGTGTGTCAGTGTGGTGTGTGTGTGTGTCTGTAGCTTTGGAGGGTATTTGAAGTTACGTGAGGCTGGGCATGGTGGCTCATGCCTGTAATCCCAGCACTTTGGGAGGCTGAGGCAGGTGGATCACTTGAGGTCAGGTTTTGAGACTAGCCTGGCCAACATGGCAAAACCCTGTCTCTACCAAAAAAATACAAATTCAGCTGGGTGTGGTGGATGCGCGCCTGTAATCCCAGCTACTTGGGAGGCTGAGGTGGGAGAATCACTTGAACCCAGGTGATGGAGGTTGCAGTGAGCTGAGACTGTGTCACTGCGCTCCAGCCTGGGCAACAGAGTGAGACTCTGTCTCAAAAAAAAAAAAAAAAAAGAAGTTATGTGAAAGGGTGTGCCTGGGAAGTTAGGGAGTGGTCCAGGTTTCCTTTTCCTAAAAGATCAGTCTCCCTTCCCTTGCCACCTGCCCCAACCAGGATTGACAAACCCAAGGCCCTGTCTCTACTGCTCCATGCTGCCGACATCAGCCACCCAACCAAGCAGTGGTTGGTCCACAGCCGCTGGACCAAGGCCCTCATGGAGGAATTCTTCCGCCAGGTAATGTGGCATCTTCGCCTCCCCTGTGCCATGGGGGCCTTCTCTCCCCGTTTGCCCTCCAAGTTCCCCACTCCTGTTCCATATCCTTCTTTCCCTACCTGTAGCCACTGACCTGATCCCAAATCCCTGGGGTAAAATCCTGTTATCCTAAAAGCCTGACAATACTTGCATTTCATTTGCATGTACTTCATTTGCATATCGCTCATTTCCAGGTCAAGGGTGCAGACGGTTCGCACAACAACCCCCTGCCCCCAACCTGTACCCCAGATCTGGTGGGTCTGAGGTATCCTCTCCAGCTTTCCTGCCCTGTTGTCTCCTCTAGGGCGACAAGGAGGCAGAGTTGGGCCTGCCCTTTTCTCCGCTCTGTGACCGCACTTCCACCCTGGTGGCACAGTCTCAGATAGGTGAGTATTGTCTCCTGCAGGGAGGGAGGACTGGGAAGGGGAAAAGATGCTGGCTGGGCCAGGATTGTTCCAAGTCCTCAACCCTCACACCATTCTTCCTGTAGAGGAAAACCTGCTGTGCTAGAGTGTGGGGTCCTGGGATGGGAAGCTGGGGGCTGCAATGGCAGGGAGGAGCTCTCTGGGGCACCAAGACATCATCCCAAAGCCTGCCCCACATTGGGAAGTTTCCAGCCCCAGGTTACCTCTCCACCCTCTTTTATAAGCAGCCAGGGGTCCAGGCCATGCCAGCCGGATCCTCTGCCTAGCCCTCCAGATAATAGTAAGACATCTCTACGGCATCGCTCCTCCACTGCAGGGTTCATCGACTTCATCGTGGAGCCCACGTTCTCTGTGCTGACTGATGTGGCAGAGAAGAGTGTTCAGCCCCTGTCGGATGAGGACTCCAAGTCTAAAAACCAGCCCAGGTGAGGGTGGCTGGCGTAGCCAGATATCCTGGTTTGGGAAGGCAGAGGCAGGGAGGGATTTGGACTCACAGAGAAGACTGACTCACAGCTATGGTGGGGTGGTGGGGAGGCAGGCTGCTTCAAGCTTGGGAGTCCCTCTGTAGTCAGGGGCAGGAGGATGGGAGCAGAAGGGCGTGACCTGCACCTGTCCTCCCCTTCACCATATTTTTGTTTCTTCCATTAGCTCTGTCTTTACTGCCTTCTGGATAATCTTATTTTGATTCTTCTTCTACCAGGAGGGAAGATGTGGAGAGGGAGGAGTGAAATTAGTGGGAGAGGTACAGGGACTTTGGGGAGTATCTAGTAGAGGGAAAAAGAACCTTCTCCTGGTCTTCCATGTCCTCTAATCCCAGGGCTAAGGTGGCTCTGGAGTGGGCTAGGTCTTACCTCTTGGGGCTGTTGGGGGGTTCTGCTTCTAGCTTTCAGTGGCGCCAGCCCTCTCTCGATGTGGAAGTGGGAGACCCCAACCCTGATGTGGTCAGCTTTCGTTCCACCTGGCTCAAGCACATTCAGGAGAACAAGCAGAAATGGAAGGAACGGGCAGCGAGTGGTGGGTACCATGGCAGAGGGTGGGGGTGAGAACTTGTGTGGATGGCTCTTGGGGCACTAGGAGGTCCATTTTTCTTAAGCCCCTGGGGAAACCCTTCACTGGACTCCCTGAGTTGGGAATGGAGCTGATCAGACCATTTAGATCACAGCAAAGACTGACTGAATGGCCTGGACTGTTCTAAGAATGGGGGTGGAGAGATGACAGAGAGGCAGCCGGACATTCCACAACCCCAGGGTCCCTGTGCACACTGTGGTCCCTGTAAATGGTGTCTCCGTCGATTTGGCTAATTTGATGGCCCTGGCTGGGAAATCTCTTCCTTTATGCGGGGGCGGGGTGGTAGAGTGGTGTTGAAGGTTTTGAGTTTTGGCAAGGCTAGAGAGGCCTTAAGTGGGGATGGGTTGAATGCGGTTCAGCTTGAAGATAGGGTGATGGAGGTGGATCCCTCACTTTTCTCCACATACTCCTTGGGTTCTGGGGAAGAATACTTCTTGGGCTAAGCTCAGCTTCCTTTATGCTTCTATGCAGGCATCACCAACCAGATGTCCATTGACGAGCTGTCCCCCTGTGAAGAAGAGGCCCCACCCTCCCCTGCCGAAGATGAACACAACCAGAATGGGAATCTGGATTAGCCCTGGGGCTGGCCCAGGTGAGCCTGTGGTGGTGGAGGGATATAGCTGGGTGTCTACCCTAGCATCTTGATGGGTCATCTCTGGGCTCCAATGGATGTCAGATTCTCCCTCCCTCTTTTGAGCAGTAAAATGGAGGGAGTAAAGACACAGAATGGAGCCAAAGTGTGGGTGGAGCAGGGAAATCCTCCCACCTCTTCTGTCCCCTGGTCCCTGTAGGAAGGAAGGAGGGAGTTCCTCAGAACAGCAGCAGAACAGGGCGGGCTGTGCCAGGCGACAGCTAACCTGCTCTGCTCCTTAGGGAGGGTTAGGGAAAAGGAGCCCAGCCACGGCTCAGTGAGGGCAGCTGAACGTGACTTCGCCCCTACTCACCCCCTTTTTTGCACAACTCTACTCGGGTCTGAGTGGGGATCAGGACTTGGAGAAGGAAGGTCAGGCTGGAGGCAAAGGCAAAGCTCAGGACACTGAAGCTTCTCCCTCTTTTCCCAGGTCTTCACTGAGTCCAAAGTGTTTGATGTCATCAGCACCATCCATCAGGACTGGCTCCCCCATCTGCTCCAAGGGAGCGTGGTCGTGGAAGAAACAACCCACCCGAAGGCCAAATGCCAGAGATTTGGGGTTGGGGAAAGGGCCCCTCCCCACCTGACACCCACTGGGGCACACTTTCATGTCCCGGCAGCAAGACTGGGGAACTTCAGGCTCCCAATGGTCACTGTGCCCATCCCTCAGCCTCTGGATTCTCTTCATTGCCAAGTGGCTGCCTGGGAACGGGGAGCTTCCTGGAGGCTTCCCAGGGCCTTGGGGGAGGGTAAGAGATGCCAGCCCCCTGTGCCCTCCCCCATCCTTTTTGCCTCCAAGTTTCTAAGCAATACATTTTGGGGGTTCCCTCAGCCCCCCACCCCAGATCTTAGCTGGCAGGTCTGGGTCCCCCTTTTCCTTCCCTGGGAAGGGCTGGAATAGAATAGAAAGCTGGGGGTTTTCAGAGCCCTGTGTGTGGGGAGGGGAGTGGGTTCCTTCAGGGCATGGTACCTTTCTAGGACCTGGGAATGGGGTGGGTAGGACATCCTCTTCACCCCACAATTGCACTGCTTCAGCCCATCTCCAGCCTGATCCTCTGCAAGCTTCCTTCTCTTCCATTCTGATCCAGTGACTGGGGAAAAAGGAGCCATTGTGACCAGGGGTTGCGGGAGCCCTTTCCTGGGACCTTCCTTGGGCCTGGTCTGGGCCCCAGGGCTTGCCACCTGCCCTGGCTGAGTCCCGAGCCCTTTGCCTCCTTCCTCTCGCATAGGGCTGGGAGGCTCCCATCCGACCAATGTCTGTAAAGTGCTTTGAGATCTCCCCAGCAAAGCACCTTCAGGATGTATCTTATTAGCACAGGCAGGAGACACCAGCTTGGTTAGGGTCAAGGGTACCTGGGGAGGGTGAGGTATAATCCAGTAACCTGTGTTGCTAAAAGAGAGGGTCTGTCCTTTCCTATCCACTTCTCAGAACTGGTCCAGCTGCAGACCCTAAGAAGCTCCTCCCCCGGGACAAGTTGCGGGTAGCGGGTGAAAGGCAGATGGAGGAGGGCTCAGGGCTGCTGCCTTCCTATCCTCTGGAGAGAACCCAGCCAGGCGTGGTGCCCCTTCCTCTCCTCAGGCTCCTCCTTGCCCCCACCTCACCCCAGGAAAGGCCAAAGTCCAGGTGACTGCCCTCCTTCTTTCTTGTAAATACCAACCATGCATTTGTACAGTGGGCCCTGTTCATGCGAAATCCGTATCCATGGTCTCCTAGACCTGCTACCCCAATACTTCCACCCTACCCCACCTCGAGTAGGGCAGAGACGCATGTGACTCACCCCTGCCCTTGGTCTCCCAGACCCCTGTTGTAGCCAGAGAACAATAAAGAAGGGAGACCAGGCCTGACTGTGTGTGTTCACTGGGTGCAAGTGGACCGAGCGTCTTCATGTACATACACTTTTTTCAGCATGATAAAACCTGGGTGAAGTGTTCTCCCTTATATATATATATAGCGGTATCTATCTGGGCAAGCTGAGGCCCAGACAGGAGGCCATGCCCGAGGGCTCACAGTAGGTGCGTGGCAGAAGTGGGGCCTGACGCTTCTCAGGCTCTGCTCTTTCCTCTGGCACATGCTCCAGCAGGGAGGGGGAAAGTCTGGCCTTCCCCACTTTCCTCTCTCCCACTACCTGGGAAAGTCAAAAACAGCAGCAGGAGAGGCCAGGCTGTGAGATCTGAGACAGTTTCGTCTCTTATGTTTGTTTTGTGTCTCATCTGGGCTCCTCAGTGTCTAGGACAAGGGGACCCTTCCAGTCTCCAGTGTGGCCTCTTCATTATGAGCCACTGTGTTGTCTATCCATTGTTGCTAACGGGTTGAAATAAGGGACAGCAGTCCCACAGCTGGAAGAGGGAACACATCCTGAGGCTTGGGAATCCAAAAGGAAGGCAACTGAGGCTCGGATAGGCGAGGAGGTATCCGCACACCACCACACCCTCTTTCCCATGGGCTAAGTGCCATGGCGCAGTTCCCCTTTTGTCCAGCAGATGGAGCCCACAGCACAGTCACAGCTGGACACGGTACAGGCCTTAGAGCGCCAAGTCTTCCAGCTGCAGGGCAGGCCTGCGAGGTGGTCTGATCATTCCTCAAAAGAAAAGAGAACCTGTGCCTTTTCTTCCTGCGTGGCACCCTGGAAGTTAGTCCTCCCACCTATCTGACCCTCATCTCTCTTCCCACAGCAAGTAAAGTCAGGGCTAGTGGAAGAACTCTTCCCTGCTCAAGGCTTCTGCCCCGCTCCTCTATTTCTTCCTTCCCAGAGGCAGCTCGGCAGGAGGGTGGGGGCTGCAGCCAGCGCAGCACAAGAAGGCGGGAGAAAGGATTCTCCGAGTTGGGAAAGAAGGAAAGTGCCACGGACCTAACACCAAATTTATCACTTTTTAAAAACAAGAGATTTTCCCCAAAAGTGAAGAAATAAGAAACAAATCCGGTGTCCATGCATTCCCAGACTGCAGTCCTGATTCCAGGATACCTGCTCCTCTCTCAGACCTGTTATGGAGCAAGGGGGCAGAAAGAGAAGGTGAGAGGCCAGAGGGTCATTTTGTCCCTTCCCCTGCTGGCCATCCCATGTGTCAACATCTAACGTCTTAGGAAGCTTGTTCTCTTGCCTGAGCAGTCTCTCCTCTGTACAGTCTGTGCGGGGGGGGCGGGAGATTGTGAAGTCAAAGCTCAGGAATTCACCTCATCAATGCATCCTCCAGGCAGGGAGAGTCACCGCCCACCTCACCTGGGCAGGTGTGGGTCTCCCTTTGGGTTCCAAATCCCCTTTATCAAAACATCCACGGCCTACTGCTATCACCCATTCCAGGAGCCAGAAGTCCCACACAAGGTCTAATCTCAATCCTTCTTGCTGCAGCTATCCATTCCTTTTTGTCTGTCAGAGGAGATGCAAGTCCTTTTACCACAAAGGATAACACTTCAGGGACTGAAGCTGGTTGTTTCCCTTTTCCTAGACTCCAAATACTAGCCCCTTGCCTTTGTCCACATAGCCTCCTCTCCTGCGACCTGGCAGCCCAGCCCTGGGGTCTTACCGAGTTGGCTCACTTGGAATCCAACGGTGGTATATGGGTTGAGGGTTCCTTTGTGCTGGGTTCCTTACTGCCTCTCTCCTGAGTTTTAGGGATGGATTCTGCAGGCTCTGAGGAGGGAAAATAGGTGGTGGGAGGAAGAGGTAGCATTCATAAACACATTGGGGAGGGAACTGCTTCTCCTCACTGCATCCGGTGCCTCAGTGGCCCCGAGAGGGCCCCAAGACCAAGTTGGGTGCAATCAGGCAAGACCAGCAGGGTGTTCTTTGACCACAATTACTACTATAGGTTCACTTTTTAAAAATCTTCAATAAAATTGGAAAGAATAAACCCTCTAAAAACAGTTTAAAAAACAAAACTCAGTATGTGTCTAAACCCGACATGAACTCATAGGAGACTATTTTTAGTCTTTATTCTGCTTAGTGAGACCATTCATTGGATTGCAGAAATGTTATGTGTTTGATTATAGGGTTCTCTGCCGGGAACACATGTGATACACAGTTTACATACTGTATCTTCATAACATTGGAAGCGTTCTGAGTTCTGGAATAGATCTGGGATAAGGGACCGTGGCCACAGCCCAGTGCTACCAGCTTCCACGTCCTGCATGCCCGGCATGTGTCAGCTGCTGTGCTAAGAGCCAGTCTCATTGAATAGCCACACACAACCACTGCGACAGGCATCCTCATTATCATTTTATACCCTGAGGTTAAGGTGTTAAGGCCTCTCGGCTGGTAAAGCAGCAAGTGGCAGAGCCAGGATTCTAGCCTGTGAGTGCTGTTCCCACGAAGTGGGTTTCCCTCATGTAGCCACAGGGATCTCTCAGGTTCATGGAAGGGTTTGGTGTCACTCAGTAAGGGAGGGTGAAGATTTAACTATAAGCAGAATATGCAAATCGATTCATATCCTTGAGACAGTTTTTACCTACCACTAAGCCTCTCCCAGCTCCAACTCTTTCCCCTCCCCCCAGTGGGTAAAGCTTGCCTCCTTCTGGGCTGGGAAATAGGATGCCTGGGGCCCTTCCCAGCCTGAACATACTTTTTGCTGTCCCAGAGGTGCCCAGCCTTGACTCCACTTCTGTGTCTGGGATCCCAGGTGGGCGGGACTCCTGGGTCCCTGTGCTCTCAGTGGCTCCCTCAGGCTCCTCTCCTTGCTCCTGTTGCCCCAGGTGATGTTCAACCATCATCTGGAGCTCTGGGGACACAGAGAAAGGGAGGGAACGCTGGACATGACTGCCTGGAATCTGCCTGGAGTCTCCCCTGTGTACCCCCAGATTCAGCAGCCTCACTGAAGGGGCAGCAGGCATTGCTGGGTGTTTGACTTTCCCAACCACTGAGATCTAAGCAAGGAGGGGACGTTAGCTGGCAATAAGGAGGGATGAAAGCTAGACCATAAAAAGTACTCTTTTCCGCTAGGCATGGTGGCTCACGCCTGTAACCCCAGCACTTTGGGAGGCTGAGGCAGGCGGATAACTTGAGGTTGGGAGTTCAAGACCAGCCTGACCAACATGGAGAAACCCTGTCTCTATTAAAAATACAAAAAAATTATCCAGGCATGGTGGTGCATGCCTGTAATCCCAGCTATTTGGGAGGCTGAGGCAGGAGAATCACTTGAACCCGGGAGGCAGAGGTTGCGGTGAGCCGAGATCGCACCACTGCACTCCAGCCCCGGCAATAAGAGCGAAACTCCGTCTCAAAAAAAAAAAAAAAGTACTCTTTTTCACAGATGAGGGAGGTGTAGGAGGAGAGCCTTTAAGAACAAGGGCTACTCCTATCTTGCTGGGATACATGGTCTTCCCTGGGGGAAGGTGGAAAGGCTCAATTTAGATTCAAGAAAAATTTGAGTACCTTATACGTGTTGTGCACTGTGCCGGTGAGTTCACATAGATTATTTCATCTGTTATAATGAGGTAGTATTCAACGCTCAGTAAGTTAAGCAGTTTTTCCAAGACCACCCAGCTAGTCAGTGGCAAAACTGGGATTCCAGCCTCAGTTCGTCTAGCAACAGCTCTACCATAATCAAGGCAGATTTAATGACCTCCCTTCCAAAGGGCAGTAGGTGTGCTCCCCAGCTTCAGGCGTAGAGGAGAAAAAAGGGATGAGAGGGGTCTTGCGAACCTTTCATTGTGGGTGTGATTCTTGTCATCTTCTTCCGTTGTCGTGGAGACATTGCCACAGTGGACTGTGAAGGACACAGAGCACAGATGGGTGCCAGCCCCCCTTGCCCTCCTCCTTGGCCTTGCCAGGCTTTTGGATTGGAGCTTGGGGTAGGTGTGAGCTTCAAAAAGTGGGGGAAAAAACTCCTGCTTCCCCAACCACCTTGACAATGGTGAGCAAGGAGACTGTGAGAGAGAGAGAGAGAGAGAGAGAGAGTGTGTGTGTGTCTGTGTGTGTGTCTGTATGTGTGTGTGGTGCATGTGTATATGTTCACTCATGCACATTGGGGGGTAGGGAAGTGGGAGTCAAAAATATCCTAGAGATGGGTGGCAGGGTTTTAAGGAATAATCCCCTAATGAACGTGGGGGTTCTCTGGCTGGGTGAGTGGGATGGGCCAGCTCACCTTGAGATGTGGGTTGGGGATCCGGTCTTCATCTATCTCTGAAGAGAACAGGGAAAGGAGAGGGTGATGAGGACAGGAAACCAGGGATTCCCATAGAGCTGACTTCTCAGGGGAGGGGATTCTGCAGCCACGCTCCTCCTGGGCTGTTCCTCACATCTGTCCCCAGGCTCTTGGCCCTCATGGCTGCCCCAGACCTTTTCACCGGAGCTCCTCTCCTGCGCTGCCACTGCCTCCACCCCCTGCATCTAGTCCTGTCCTTGACTCTGTGGTCAATCTGTGCCTGCATCCTTGCCTCAGACCCGGAGATCCCCGAAGGCAGGATCTGTGGTCTTTGTGCTTTTTTCTTCCTCTGAAGTATCCATGTCTCTTTCTCTTTCAATCATTCCTCCGTCCCAGGGTCAGCCAGAACTAAGCCCTTCGCAGGAGGGAACAGTGGTACAGAACAGTACATTTACTCTGCACAGGGTCTGGAAAGTATAGCTGGAGGCAAGCCGGAGACCCCGGCATCCTGAACTCCAGCCTCGTGTCTTAGCCTGACACCTTTTCTTCCACACCTCTGTCAAGCTCCCCTGCCATTCTTGGAGACCTTGTTTTCTCCCCAGACCTTGATGGGGATGCTGGTGACCAGAATCTCACCTGCTCTCTGAACTGCTTCTAACCTCCCCCTCCCACTCTGGGGGCTGTGAAGAGCTAGTGGAGGCGATCCCTCCCCCTGACAGCTGACGCTGCCTCTGGGGGTGGGGGTAGCAGCATCTCAGTTGCTGGAGAAACCTGGAAGGCTGTTGCCACAGCAACCAGAACTCAGTTGACCACCCCAAATCCTGGGGGGCTTAGGAGCCAGGTGGTTTCCCCACCTCCTAGCACTGCTCCATCTTTCCAAAAGCAAAGGAAATCTTCTGCAATCCCGCCACCACTTTCCTGCCCTCAGGACTGAGGACATCCCTGCCTCCTCAGAGCTGTTCTTCTTCCATCTAGCATCTGTCTCTCCCACTGGGACCCACTGCTGCAGTGGCCCCCACTCCCTTCAGCAACCTGTCCCTGGCTTACCTGGGGATGACTGGTCACTGGTCAGCACGAGGGTGGCAGGGGTGGGGCGGCGTCTCCGAATCTGAGGGAAGGTGGGAAATGGGGAAGAGGTCAAGTGGAAGCATCAAAGCCCCACCCAAAACCACTCAGTAACATAAGCCAGGCTAGCCTACTTAACACACCTCAAAAAATGCCATGTTGATGCAGCTGGAGGCCATTATCCTATGCAAACTTATGCAGAAACAGAAAACCAAATACCGCACGTTCTCACTTATAAGTGGGAGCTAAACACTGAGTACACATGGACATAAAGACAGGAACAATAGACACTGGGGAATACACCGGGGGAGGGAGGAGGGCAAGGGCTGGGAAGCTACCTATTGGGTACTATGCTCACTATCTGGATCAATCGTACCCCAAACCTCAGCACCACACTATAAACCTTTGTAACAAACCTGCACATGTACCACCCCCCGAATCTAAAATAAAAGTTGAAAAAAATGCCATGTTACACTGGACTGACTGTTCCAGGGTGAACATCCCTGGATTCCTCC
Source organism: Aotus nancymaae (assembly GCF_030222135.1). Classification (NCBI taxonomy): domain Eukaryota; kingdom Metazoa; phylum Chordata; class Mammalia; order Primates; family Aotidae; genus Aotus; species Aotus nancymaae. The sequence goes on from NW_026988428.1 coordinate 38,363,522, forward strand.
TCCCCTGGGGAGAGCTAACCCTAAGGACCCAGAAGACCACCTCCCCCTCCCCCTCCCTGCATGCTCCCATCCACCCCGTTCTGTCTCTCTACTTCACCCTGGTCCCAGCCCCAGCTCTCCATCTCAGCAGCTATATCTGCTCTGATGCATTGATCTCTGGCCTGCTGTCCTTCCGCCCATCCTGGATCAATGGTCAGAAATAACTTAAGAGGGCACAGGGCTTTCTCTCAGTCTTCTAACCCACTCCCCAAGCAGACGTTAACATTTGGTGTGACAGCACCCGCAGAGAGCATCCTTTTCAAGCGCCCCCCAGCCTGGGGGGACAGCACAGAGAAGGATCTGAATGTGCATCTCCTCTGGCCTGTGCCCCTCACTCCCGAATGTCCTCTCTATCCTTGGATACATTGCCTTTCTGATTTGTTAGGAAATGGGGTTGGGGAAATATAATATCAATACAAGGAGGAGCCCTAGGCAGGACCCTGGTCAGGGCCTAAAGCTTAGCTGAAAAATCTTATCCTAGGCTCCACGTCCCAGCCTAAGAAATTAACATATAAAGCTGACTGACTACCCTGCCTCTGAGCCCCCTTACCCCCACCGTTGTTCTTTTGTCACACAGCCAATAAAGTTGATTGTTGTTGAAGTCAGTCCAAGGACTCCTGGGAGGTGTAGTTTTTCCCCTTTCTCTGGAGGCTTTAGAGGCTTGGAAGCGAGGGGAAGGATGGGGGTTAGAGAATGACCCTCTAGGTTAGCAATGGGGAGGAAAGTCTAATGGGGCTGGAAAAAGGGCTAAAATTATCCTGGGCTGAGAGGAGTAGGGTGAGGACACTGAATGATCAAACCCTTATCTTTCCTTGTCCGTTATTTAGAATCATCACCACTGGCTGTGGGAGATGTGGGAGGTAAACACTGCCACCCTCTATGCCCAGAAAAGTGGGGGGCACTGGCTACGGCAAGATGGGCTGTTTAAACCTGAGGGGGGACTCTTTCTAAAGAAGAAACAGGATGCCCAGAATGGGGGTGTATAGGGGTAGGGCATCATCTTCCCAGGAGAATTCAGCAGCATCTGTTTTGGGTGGCATTTCAAGGTCCCGCAGTCCAGTCTTTTGTGTATGCGTGTAAGTGTGTACATGTATGAACTGCACGAACATGAACTGTGATGCACATGGGCAGGGGACCATCTGTTTCTTGTATAGGGGGTGGGGGCCATCCTTCAACTAGAAGACTCCTCTACTTCTTTCCATCCCTGAGGGGCCGGGTGTGGTGGTGGTAGAAGACAGGAAGAGACAGGGAGAGGGTGGAGTGGAGATTAGTGGGTTGAGATAACATCAGAGTGAGGAGCCCAAGAAGGAGACTGCAAGTATGACAGAGGGCAGCAGGGCTGTGTGGTCTTGGACAGGTCCCTTCTTGCTATCCTTACAGCAGAAAGGAGGAAAGTCGGACTTCCTGAGGCACCTCCCAGGCACCCAAACTAGTAGGAGATCAGTAGACGGTCTCTTTTCTTTATGTTATACCTATCCCAAATCCTAGCTCTCAAGAGCACGTGGTACCATCGCTTCGGATTTATTTCCAAACCAGTCATGTCAAGGATCTGGAAGCTGTGGGCACCCCTTCACCCCTGCCACTCTGTGCTCTGTAACTTACAGCTTCCAACTCCTTTTGCCCTCCCATGTTGGGCTGGGTTAGGAGCACCTGCCAAGCCTGGAGCTTTTTGCCTAACAAGCAGGAGGGGCTGAGGTTAGACCGCAGAAAGAATTTCAGGCCTAAGAGACACAGATTCTGAAGATTAGAGAAAGTAGGCCCAAGTTCCGGTTCTCTTTTTCCCTCCGGCTCCTCAGCATTGCCTTGTGCCACTCCCTTGTCCCCTAGATCCCTGAACCAGCTGGCCTACCCCCTCCTCCTCCCCACACACCTACTACACCTGCCTCCTCCAACACCAAACAGATGCAGGTGCCAGGCCCTGACTGTGCCAGTGGGAGGCAGTTCTCTTCGGAACCGCATCCCCAACCTCCACCGCCCAGCCTCTTGAGCCCCTTTCCTGGGTCTGAGGTTATCCTGACCGATGCCCTGCCTCCAGGCATAGCAGCCCTTCCCCTGACTCCCAGGGAACACGCCCCATGCTGGTGGCTCTGCGTCCTCCTCATTCTCTACAGATTTGTGAGGCTTCACCACAATCTTTCCCGTAGTCATATCTTAGAGCTCTGAGGCAGGGGTTCACCCCAGGCTAGAGAGAGGATGGAGACGCAGGTACCTAACCCCACGTCCACAATGGGAAGCTAAAGTGATAGGGAGAGAGTGTGTACCCACTCCTCCCTTCACATCAGACCTTATTCTACCAAACAGCTGGAGTAACAAAAATGACAAAAAACACTCTCTCTACCTTATCCCAAGAGGTCACAAAGTTTTTTTTGTTTTTTGTTTTTTTTTCTGTGGGGCGGGAGGAGGGGGTGGGGGTGACCAGCCAGAGCCTGGCAGCTCGTTGGGAGAAACAGAGAACTGACCTTGTGGGAAATTGATATTCTTTAGGAATGGGATTGTCTAGGCAAATGGACAGAGATTACAAAGAGATGGAGCAATAGGCAAATAAGCAAATATTTGGCGAACGAGCAGTAGTAAGGACCACGGTAGTCACCTGCTCCACACACACGCTCACTCTCCCCGAGGCATACACTTGCTCACACACTCTCACACACTGCCCCCTCTGCCAGGCTGCTCTGAGCTAAAAATAGACCAGGCGAGGAGGCTGGGCCAGGGCCCTGGACTCCCACCCCTTGAGCCAAGGCTGTCACAGTGCTTCTCCCTTGCATATGGTTCATCTTGAACCCCAGCCCCTGGAAAGTCTCCACCTCTGGCTTCCCAGTGCCGCCAGCTCAGTCGCACCCGGCCTCCCCACTCCAAAGGGCAGGAGTTGGGAATACGGACCCTGTGCCCAGACTTGAAGAAGGGAGCCTCAGCCTACGACCACCCCTCTCCCCTCTCCCATCTCCCCGGAGCCCCAGCCCTCTCAGTTGTCCTCAGTCCCTTCCTGTTATCACTTTGGGAGCCCAGCAAGGTGGCCCCCAGTTAGGAGGGGACAGGGAGAGCTGTTTCTCCTCTTCCAACTCCCACCCTTCCAGGCCCCCCCTCCATTACCGACCCCTCCCCAGACCCCTCCCGCACTGCTGCTGTTCCCTTCAGCGCCACCACCAAGCTCAGAAACTCTGGTGGAGGTTCACTGGGTGAGCGATGCAGGGTTGTTTAAGGAGGGAGGGGTCGTGTCCTCAAGCAGGCCCCCTCCCCCAGGGCTGGGGAGGAAGAGAGCGACTCTCGCGGGGACAGGCATGGAGAGGAGGCGCTTTTCCTTCGCTGTCTCATAGAAGCACAGATCCGAGATGTGGCTCCGACGGTGGGGGAGGGGACAGAAGACCCCCCTCCCCAAAATGAGCGTTCGTCCTCAAAAGGGCGCGCTGCTAAGGGAGGACCAGGGAGGGATCCCGGGTTCCACCAGTCCCGGGGTCCCTTGTCCTTGGCTGGGCGAGTACCCTGCCGCCCCGCCCTGCTCCGCACCTGCTCCGCCGCCTCGGGGTCAAGGTGCGGCTCCAGCAGCGGAACCGTGAACTGGATCTTTCGGGGGCTGCTGTCTTGCTCCATGGCTGGGGCGGCGGCCGCTGGGCCCGCGCTGCGGCGGGAGGGAAGGCGGCGGGACTCGGGGCTGGGGCGGGCGCGCTCCCTCTCCGCTCCGCTCCGGCCCCGGCCCCAGCCCGGCGCGCTCGGCTCCCGGCTCCCGGCACAGCGCTCCCAGCTCGCGGCTCCCGGGACTCTGCAGCCGCCGATTGGCTCCGCAGCCGCCCCTCCCGGACCCCTCCCCCTCCCCCAGCCCGGAGCCTTAACCCCGTCGTGGCTGCGCCGGCGGCTGCGGGGGTCACCGCCCCGCGGGCCGGCGAGTCCGGGCGTGGCCCGGGAGCCGTGGTAGCCGACAGCTCAGGCAGAGACCTCAGTGTCCTCGGAGTTTTGGGCAGGGAGTTGGGGTGGGGAGCGGCTAGGAAGAACTTCTCCTGGCCGGGGCGGGTTCTAGGGGCTGGGAAAGTAGAGGGGCGCTGCAGGAGAGGAGGCTGCAAACGCGAGAGGAAGATTGCGTTTATGATTTTGAAGGGGGTGGTATTATAGAGAAAAGATGGAAAGGGGATTTAGGCATGCAGCAGGAGGGATTAAGGTTAGACTTCGAGAGGGACTTTCCCTTGAAAGGAAAACACTAGGCGGAGGTAAAAACTTGGAGGGAAATACGAAGTCTGCACATCCGTCCTGTGTTCCCTCTGTGCCAGGGAGAGGAAATGGAAGACCTCGGATGGTCTCCGGAGGGCGCGTTTCTCCTGAAGTGCCTGTGGGAGTGGGAGGAGGGCTTGGGGAGAGAGGACCATCTGGGACTCGGCAAAAGGAATAATGAGGCTGGGGAGCCAATCGTGCTTGTGAAATCGAGTTCCCTTTCTGCTTGCTAAATTAGGGGATGGTAAAGTAGGTGAAAGGCCTGCAAGGGGAACATGCCTGGGGATGGGGAGAGGAACTCCTTTGGTGGGGTGGCTTGTTTACACAGATAGGGTTGGTTTCCAATTTCACTGTTGGCAGGATACTGAAAAGGAGCTGCTGTAATTGAAGGGATGGAGGTTAGACTATGGGAAGAACTTACTAGTTTGGTGGAAGACTGAGATGCCAATCAATACGAGCCAGTGAGGGAGATAGGATATTCACAGGAGCTGGTGTGCATGGTGCTAAGGGCTGGGGATCACTAGACAGGGGAAGGGGAGGTGCTGGGCACCTGGGGAGGGGTAGGGCTGGGTGCATCCTTGCGGGGGAGAGGGTGGAGAGAACTGGGGATGGGGAGGCCAGCACAGGGAGTGCTGGAAGAGGGGAAAGGGTCTGCCTCTTAAATCATGCAACCGGCAAGTTCCATACAGATTTACGCCTGGTTCTGGGGGACCCTATGATCATCCTCTCCTCTAAGGGGTCAGCCTCAGCTCTCAGTTGCCTCCTCTCCTGCGCAGCCCTTCCCGGACCTTGATTTCACAAGGCCCCTTCCCCTCTAAACTCCCAAAATAACTTGTCCTGCCCTCCCCCCAGCCATATCTTTTTACCTATGTCAGGCTCAGTTTTCTCAGGGTAAGGCTGGGGTTATGGGGACCCAGTGGGCCAGCTGGATCTCTGTCTGCATGCTAACTGGCCCCTGTTTTGCTGTCGTTTGGACTCCAGGATGGACTCTCCACACCCAGCCTGCACCTGCAGGGCCCCTTTGCTCTCTGGGTAGCAGGGCCAGATGGAAAACAGCTGGTTGGGCTTCCCTGCCTCCCTTCATTCCCAACCTTTGCGCAGATCCCTCCACGAGAAGTGACAGTGGAGAAAGAGATCACAAGGGCCCCGAAGCAGAGAGGATAAGGGTTGGGGCTAGGGAGATACCTGGCCCATTAGGGCCCAGTTGCTTGCTCTGGCTTCCTCCCTACTCACTCCACCTCCCAACCACACATACACAGACCAGGATCCAAAATATCCTCTAAATAGGTGACTTGTCTATTCCCCATCCCATTCTACCAGGACTGTGGGATGTGAAGCCAGGATTCCAGCATCCCTGTGTCTGGGGATTCAGCCTTCCCTCATGAGCCTCAATCTCATTTGTAAAACAGAGGATCCTGCCTCCTAGGGTTGAGTATCATATAGGTAGAGTACCTGGTGCATAGAAGGTCTCAGTTAATTGTAGCTGCTGGTTTCATTGTTATCTCCTAGCAGGATGGCAGAGTTGGGGAGTGGTCACCTCTCCACCCCCAGCCTAGTCATCCAGCTTGCCTGGTCCTCTTTCGTATTCCCTGCTCTCCCTCAAACTTTGGTCTGGTCGTGGAAATTCCTCCCCAAGTCTCTCACCCACCCTATGTTGCCTTCTCAAGTCCCAGATTCTCAGAGTCCTTTGTCCTGAAAGCCATAGGTAAGGAGAGAGACCAAGAGAGCTGGAGCTCTGGAGAGATGGCTGATGAGGGGCTGCGTGGGAAGAGGGGTCCTGCAGCAGCCGGTGCTGGGGTGGAGGCAGAGGAGGAGAGAGGAGGGAGAGGGAAGAGCGATAGCTCCCAGTACTGGCTTTGGGAGGAGGAGACTGGGGAAAGTGGGCGAAGCGTTTATGGGTAGCAGGGAGGTGGAGTGTGGCTGGGTGCAGCCTTTAGTGCTGGGTAAGCTGGAATGAGTCTGTCTGTGAAGGTGTGTGTTTATTGTCATTTTGACTTTTATTTGTGTCCATAGCTATGTGAGTGCCTGTTGGGCTGGTGGGTGTACGAAGGTGTGGGTTGCTCACACACAGGCCCCGGGCACTGCAGAGGGCCTGATGCCTGCTCTTGGAACCTTTCCTAGAGTGAGCAAGAGTCAGAGCCTGCCTCATCCCAACTCCTTCCCTCAGCTTGCATGTTTCTATGTTAGGCGCGTGTGTTCACAGCCCTGCTGCAGTCACAGCCGGGGCTGGAGGAGCAGCAGCTGTATGTGGTGCACTGCTGGCTCCATGAAATATTTAAAGTTACGGGGATGTGACTGGGTCATGCAGTCACTTAATGACGCTCACCCTCCCCTATTCTCGGCACTGGACTGTAAGTTAATGGGGCTGCTCTTTGTCGCTCTCAGCACTTTCTGCTTTTATCTGTGCACCCTTCTCACCCCCACGAACCTCCTCATGCATTAATCCACTAATCCTCACAACCACCCAGGAGGGAGGGCAGGTATTAGGGTGTTTATTTTACTTCTCGAGGGGAGGGTAGTGTAGCGAGGTGTTGCTAAGATGGGCCCCTAGGACAGGATATGAAAGGTCGGGGTTCAGTTTCTCCATCTGCTGCCAACTCTCTGGGTGACTTGGGGTTGCTTGCCCTACCCCCAACTGGATTCAGTTTCCTTCTCTTCAAAATGAAGGGGACCAGGTGACTGTGCAGTTTCTTCTGTTCTAATATTCTGTTGTTCTGACTTGAGGGTGCTCCTGTCACACAGCTGGGAAGTCTCAGAAACCGGGTTAGAACCCAGGAGGCCCAGGACCTCCCCTGTATCTTTGCCTTTCTCCCTGCCTGGCCAGTGTGGCAGAGGCACGCTCCTGCTTGTTGAAAGCGTGATGCACATGCACTTTTTATCTATACAGTTCAGAGGAGATGAGGCCAGAGATGGCTCTCATACACCCAAAGGAGCAGCGACCCCATCCAAGTGGTCCCCCAGGAAGCTATACGCTCATGCCAATGTGCTGCAGTTTCTCAAATGTTTCTGGAAACTCTTGGAATCGTCTCAGAGCTTGAGGCATATGCTCTGATAATCCTCATGCGGGGTGAATCATTGTCTTTTAGGGTGGCTTTGCTCCTTTGGAAATGACTGAGAGCCTTTAGGGGCCAACCCTTGTGAAGACAGAGGGAGGCCAGGTGGGGGTAAGCCTTGATCTGGAAGAGAGATGTGGGTCCTTCGCAGTGAGACTGTGTGTTCTGTGGGGGTTTGAGCCCATCTAGAAGGCTTCCCTGCAAGAAGTTTCCAGAGCTTCTTGTGAGCCCCGGAAGCAGCATTGGAGTAGATATGTGGCCTCCACGGGGACGACTTGGAAGCCCAGCCTCCTCTGACTGTCCTGGTTTGCCTGTGAAAAAGCCCAGAGTTGCAATTCTGCCAGGCTTGAGTCCACACCCCCCTGCAGCTGGCAGTCTTGGGAATGGGGCCAGAGCTGGTGATTCAAACAGAGGGGATGCTCATTTTCAAAGTGCTTTGCCTCTTCATGAACCCCCAAATCCACTGGTAGGGTGAAAGAGACTTCAAGAACAGCCACTTGAACCCTTCAGGCTAGAGAGGAGAAATCAAGGCAATAGGGAGGAACAGCTTTTCCAAGGACCAGAAGCCAGGCCAGCACTTTCCCCAGTAAACCAGATTTGGTGGCTGCGGCAGGGTAATCGCTGAACCTGAAGCAGGGTCATAGACTAGATGACTTCTTGAGATGCATTTGAACACTATGATTATCAACAATCCGGAAGGCCCAATACCTACCTGGCCTCTAGCTAGCCCCTTCTATCCCCAACCTGCTAAAAGGTTAAATTTATTCTTTTGGCTGAGCGCGGTGGTTCACGCCTGTAATCCCAGCACTTTGGGAGTCTGAGCTGGCTGGATCATGAGGTCAGGAGTTCGAGACCAGCCTGGCTAACATGGTGAAACCCCGTCTCTACGAAAAATAGAAATAATCAGTCAGGCATGGTGGTGGGCGCCTGTAATCCCAGCGACTTGGGAGGCTGAGGTAGGAGAATAGCTTGAACCTGGGAGGCGGAAGCTGCAGAGAGCCTAGATCACACCATTGCACTCCAGCCTGGGAGACGGTGCGAGACTCCATCTCAAAAAAAAAAAATATATTCTTTTAACAAATATTTATTGGCTATTCCTATGTGTCAGATATTATGCTAAGTGCTGGGGACACAGCAGAGCATAAAAGAGACACACTCTGTCCATTGACACATGGCTTATGGCCTAACAGGAGCCAGGGCAGTGGGTGAGTCATGATCAGCCAAAAGTTACAAAATCGGAAGCGCAATGAGCTGCAGGATAAGGGGCATCAGAAAGGAGGTCAGCGTGACCTCCGACTGCAAAGACCCTCTTCTGCCCCTCCACACTAGCTCCTGTCAGCCTGGTGGTTAAACGCCCAGCCTCCGGAGAAGTCTGCCTAAGGTCAAATCCTAGCTCTGCCACCTAGCAGCTTTGTGACTTTGGGCAAGGTGCTTAACCTCTCTGAGCGTCAATGTCCGCACCCTTAAAACTCGATTAATAAAGGTGTCCCTATTATAATAATATATAGTGAGGGTAGGATGAGATACTGTCCGTAACGTGCTGAGCACCTCTTAAACACTTGCTGGTTTCTCCTTTGATTCTTGGAAAAAAAAAAAAAGGGACGAAGAATGGGGATTTCAGTGCTTTCAGAATTTGGAGGAAGTTGTCTACAGAAGCACAGCCCCTGCCTCTTTTCAGCCAGGTCCTGCTTTCCACAGCCTTGTTGGATCAGCTATTCTTGATGTCCAGCTGTGTCCTCATCAGCATGGACAATCACCCTGTTCTGCTAATTAACACCCGCCCGGTTAATGATTAAATCTAATGACTTTGACTTGAGGGTGGGAGGATGGAAAATTCCCCAGCCACAGGACGGGATGAGGGTAGGTTTCCAGGAATGGGAGGGCAAGGGCCCCTAGGGCTCTGGAAGGTGACCGGGGAGCAGATGCCTGCTTTTCTCTTGGGGGTGCTCAGCAGGGGAATGTGTATGGGGGGGTCATTTGAAAGTTACAGCCCAGTCCTCCTTCCCCGGTCCTCCCAGGCTTGGCAAAGGGCACTGGGCCCCAGCCCCAGCCCCAGCCCCAGCCCCAGCCCCAGCCCCAGCCCTAGCCTTGCATCCCTCTTGCCAAGGATTAGCCGTTGCCTGTTGCTGTGCTGGAGCATGGGGCGAGAAGTGTGTCAGTTCCTTAGGACTGCTGTGACACTCTGTGCCTCTTTTGGCTTCTAGCAACTCCGGGTGTTCCTTGGCTTATGGCAGCATGACTCTGATTTCCTGATTTCTGCCTCTTTCTTCACATGGTCTTCTTCCCTCATTTTCTTTCTTTCTTTCTTTTTCTTTTTGAGACAGGGTCTTGCTCTGTGACCCAGGCTAGAGGGCAGTGATGTGATCTGGGCTCTCTGCAATCTCTGCCTCCCTGGTTCACACGATGCTCCCCCATCAGCCTCCCGAGTAGCTGAGACCACAGACGTGCGCCACCATGCCTGTCTACATTTTGTATTTTTAGTAGAGACGGGGTTTCACCATGTTGGTCAGGCTGGTCTTGAACTCCTGACCCCAGATGTCCGCCCACCTCGGCCTCCCAGAGTGCTGGGATGACAGGCGTGAGCCACCTCGCCCGGCCCTTCCTCCCTCTAGTGTTCTGTGTCCTCTCCTCTTCTAACAAGGACACCAGTCATTGGATTTAAGGCCCACCCCAAATCAGTATTATTTCCTCTTGAAATTGTAATTAATTACATTAGCAAAGACCTTATTTCTGTATTCTGAGGTTTTGGGTGGACATGAACTTTTGGGAGACACTATTCCACCTGCTACAGATGGTGACAGTGCCTGATGGGGCAGGGAGATGGTGCGTGCTCTAAGATTAGGATGATGGGGGGTCCTGCCAGAACAGGCACAGGAGGCCAGTGGCCCCCTGTCTCTCTCCCCTCCCCAGGAAGAGAAGGATGTGTTCAGAACCCCTGGTTGGGGTTGGCCTGGTCTCAGGAGGCCTTAAAGAGGAGGCTACTAGTGGTGAAGAGGGGGAAGAGATGGGAGCAGGGGTGTTCTAGGCTGCAGAAAAGAAGGTGGAGAGGAGGACTTGGAAAATCTTGGGTCCCTGTAATTCAGTCCCAGTGGACGGGGAGCCTGTAACCTGTGTGAGGAACCATCACAACTTGTCGTATGATGAGAAAATGAAGTGGGTTTTGTTTACACAGTCCAAGATGCATTTTGGTTTCATGACACTTGTTGTCTCTAGCCTTCCTTTATACTTCATTGGGGGGTGAACCCGGGTAAAGTTTTCTTTGCTTCTGGGTGAAAACCCAGGAAAGCCTCTGAACCTCGCTGCTCACTCTCAGGTGAGGGGTAGTCTCTATTCAGAAATTAGAACGACCAGGCAAATATATTAATCAAAACCTGAAGCCATTTAGTGTCCCTTCTCCAGGATGCTGGGCCTGCTTTAGTTGGAAGCTTGTGTGGAAAAGCAGGGAGCGGCTGGCTCTGCTCTGCTTCTCCGTCACGTTCTCCCTCCTGCTCTGCCCCAAGCCTGGCTCTTCCCTGGCTCTCACTAGATGCTGTTTCAGAGTGAGGTGTGCTGGTGAGCGGTGGGGTGGTGCAGAGCCGACTGGCCAGGGTAGATCAGTTTTGAGATCAGTTCTTGCTCAGCCTCCTCCATCAGTGAGTACCATCCTCAGACTCTGTGTTCTCTGGTGATTATCCTCTCATGGGGGTTTTCCAGGGTCCTCAGGGTTCACCTCACCTGTGTCCCAGGAGTTGAACTCCTTCCTCAGCTGCTGGGATCCTTTTGTTCCTTGAGGTAGCCCTATTGCCCAGGATCCAGGATGGACCCAGGGGAAGGCACCGGTCTCTGTCTCCAGGGGTCCGTAGCTGGTTCTTTCCTGGTTAGGCAAACCCTGTGATAGGCTGTCTCAGCAGCAGCTCTGCCGGAATGCCCACATGCCCTCAGTCCTCTCTCACCTTCTAACTTCTGGGCAGCACTCAGACTCCAGAACACTCTGTTCCCAGTGCTAGGGGCCATATTCTCAGCTCTTGGGGTAACCCGTGCGGGCATCTCACTGGGTTTGCTGTAAGGGGCTAGGCGCCTCTCTCCTTCCTTGGGAGGGAGGGGGTGGGGCTGACAGCACAGTTTTCTCCATACGTTTCCTCCTCACAGACTCCTCCCTCCTGTCTGTACTGTGACCCTCTTTTGTATCCTTGATCTGGCTGAGGGGGTCAGAAACTAGTTTTTAAAATTTTTCATATGATGATTTGGTGCCTCTGTTTGAAATTCCCTTCGTCATATCTTGGTGCCTGGGAATTATACTTTTATATCCTTTTAGAAAAGAAACTGGGTTTAAGACTGCATCAGGAGGGAAGGGTGTCAGGCTCTAAGTCTATACCAGCAGCTTCGCTTCTCTTAGGGAAAGCCAGGCACAAAACAAACGGCCTGGCGGTGGAATGGCCACCAGAGGGCAGCAGATCCTGCTTCAAACCCTGGGTCCCTCCTTGGACTCATGGGTGCTAGATTATTTCATTCAATCTCCAGAGGCCAGGTGCCCCCCAGGTGCTGGGGGTTCAGCTGTCATGGCATTTCAGTCAGTTCCCTGGCATTAGCCCCGCTTCCTGGCTTTCTGAAGTGTAACTACCATTCTTCCTTTTTGAAGTATCAAAAATGAATCAGTCTGTGTCTGATGCTAACTGCCGTGTGCTAAGCACCTGCGTTGCGATGGGTGCAGAGATCAAAGCCATACTCTCTGCCCTGGAGAAGCCCAGCTGGCGAGGGAGACTTGTGAACAGACACTAGGAGCTGCAAAATAGTAACTGGTGTTGTGGAGGCGGAATTAAGGACTTCGGGAGCATTGAGGAAGGGGCAGCCTGAAGGAACTAGAGAAGGCTTTGCAGAAGAGGGAAAATTGGAGTTAGGCTTTTTTTTTTTTTTTTTTAAAGGTTGAGTAGGACTTCAGGGAAGAAGAATGTGAGAATAAGGAGGAAGCAGATTGACAAATTTCTGGTGGACAAGGGAGGTGAAATTAGCAAGGGAGGCGGAGACAGGGTAGCAAAGAGTGGAGGCAAGGGCTGTGTTTGGAGACTGAGGGGAGACTGGGGTCTTGGGGGAACTTTGGGGAGACCCCTTAGCGGAAGAAGAGCTTCCTTTTCCTTTCCCAGTTTCCAGGAAGAGGGTCTGAGGCTCTAAATCCTCTCCAGGATTTTATTGAACTGAGAGGTTATTGGAGGAAATGGAGGAGGATGGGAGCCCTGAACTCTTCAGAGAAGAAACACTTGAAGGATCTGATGTTGTTTAGCTGGGAGAAAAGAAGATTCGATGTTGTCTAGCTGGGTAGGTGAGCTTGGCGTAAGAGAGTGAGTGAGAGCATGGGCTTTGAGTGGAATCAGTCCGGCCTTGGAACAAATCCTGACTCTTCCAACACTCCAGTGACCCTGGGCTCATTGCTTTGCTTCTCTGATCTCATTTCTTTATCTAAGAAATAGGAATAATAATACAAGTATTGAATGGGATAATATACACAAAACTCTTAGCACAGTTCCTGGTTAGTTCTCATTAAGTGGTATTATTTATTATTAGAATTGCCTTTAAATGTTTTAAAGGTTGTCATGTGGAAGTAAGAACCAACTTACCTGTGCTGCTCCACCAGGCTGAACAAGTTAGAGGGAGATGGATTCGACTGGCGGGGAGGCAGAATGCCCACGTGAGCCCCTAGAGCCTGGAGGGAGCTGCCTTATGGAGAAGGAGATCTCTGCTGATGAAGGCATCCAAGTAGAAGCTGTCCAGGGGCTCTTTCCAAATCAATGCTTTGGGATCCTGGGTTGTTCTGACATTTTGCACCAGTCTATGAGTGAAAGATTCTGTGATTCCACTTAAAGGAAAAGGGCCCCTGGGACAGGAGAGAAGGAGCTGGCAGTAGAGAGAATCAGTGCTTTGCTAGTCTAGGGCCAGATAATCTGAGGCCTCTGCTCTTCTGTCTCCTTGGGTGAGGGAGGACTTGCGATGGGCTCTGTGGAGGCTGTCCTGGCCCTCTTCCTATCTCCCTGTGATGGAACTCCATATTCAGTGCAGGAAGTTTGGGAGTGAGGGGGGACATTCTTTTTTTAAATAAGATCCTTCCCCACCCCCAATAAGAGAAAATCCCTATTTCAGAGTCCCCCTACCTGAACATGTGTTGAGAAGCCCTTTCTGTGATGTAACTTCAGGCTTCCTCACTCCAGGCTTCCTCGGGTGCTGGGTTAGATTCTGTGGGCAGGTGACCTTGTCTTCACCTCTGCAGGAATTCTGTAGTGAAGGGAGGAGAGCAATGGGCTTTTGAGAGGAAGGCTTCTCAGCCCCTCCCAGCATCCTTTTCTTCTAACTCTGGGAAAGGGAGACCCTTGTCTGCTGCCCCTTCCCTGTGCCCATTTCCGTTAGAGGGGAGGGCTTTGCTTCCTTCCTCCCACGAGGGTGGGTGTCAGAGTGAACCCTTCTAGCCTCTCTCTGTTCCTTAATGACTTGCTGTTTTCTAGAAAAAAAAAAAGCAGCTAATTTTACTGATCACTCATTCATTTATTTATTTAATTCATTCATGAATTCAATTCAGATTCATTCATTGAACTTGCTTTGCCCAGTAATTACTGTTCAAGGTACTGGAGAGAAAATGGTGAATAGTAATGAGTGATATGTTCCCAGGTTTCATGGAGCTTACATTTTTGTGAGGTAAAAAGTATATAAACAAGTAAATAAATGTATAAACAAGAAAATTTCAGAGCCTAGGAAATGCACTGAGGGGAATAAACAAGGAGAGGTGACAGAAGTAACTGGGGGAGGGTGGGTGGGGGTGGCCAGGGAAGCTCTCTGCTAAGATGACATTTGCACTAAGACCTGAAGGGTGAAAGGGAGCCAGCTATGCAGACAGCAAGAGGAAGAGGATTCTAAGCAGAGTGATCAAGGGTGAAAATGGGAAAGATGCTGGTGTGTCCGAGGACCGTGAAAGGCACCAGCGCGGTCACACTGCATTGGGCAGGAGAGTGGAATAAGATGAGCTTGGGGGGATATTTGGAAGCCAGACCACACAGGGCCTTGTAGACCCTGGTAAAAAGTTTGGATTTGAAGTGTGATGGGAACCACCTGATAATTTTAAGGAGCAGACATGATCTGATATATACTTTGAAATATCACTTGTCTAGTTCCTGATGGAGCCTGGATTGTAAGGGGTTTCAGTGGAGGCCACCAGGTTACTCAGAAAGCCAAGGTTTTGGTGATAAACAGTGGAAGTGGAAATAGGATAATGGCAGAGAAATGGGGAGGGAGGGGCAAAGTCAGGATATATTTTAGAGACAGAATCTATAGCCTTGTTGCTGAATTGATTGTAGGGATTGAGGGCAAGGCAGAAATCAAGATTGACTCTTAGGTTTTTGGTTTGAGTAATTGAGTTTCTGGTGGTGATATTTAATGAGATGGAAAGATGAGGTGTGAGGTGTATGAAGGCACTGGTTCAGCGGTAGTCACAAGATTGCAATGCCATGGCTTAAACAGAACAGAAGTTAGACAGAGGTAATATGGTGGCCACACAATATTCTGGACCTTCTATCTCATTACCCTTTCTTTTCAATATGTAGCTTCCGTTTAGTGGCATAAGAGGGCTGCTGTAGCTCTCATGTGTTTACTCGTTCCAGCCAGCAGGAAGGACTTAGAAAGGAGAAAGGGAGGACCCACTCTTGCTGTCAAGGGCACCACCCGTAATTTGCCCTTATCATATTTATTCATATCCTCCTGGCCAAAACGTGGTCACATGGCCACATCTGTCTGTAAGGAAGCTTGGGAAACGTAGTCATTAGTTACATGGAAAAAATGGCAGCGTCAGCGAATCGGAGGTCTGGATCAGGTCGAAGAATTGCTCCAACTGGACTTCCACCGCAATGCAGATGGAAGGGCAGGAAGTTGTGGGCAGAGGTGGGACTGTTGAATTTAGGATTTTGGAAGTGGCTGTAGTGAGGCGTAGGCTGAGGTACACAGGTAAGGACTGAGAAGCCGGAGTGTCGGAAGGTCATCGGCATGAACACTGACTGTCCTCAAGAATAAGGACAGGAGCTAGTGGGAAGAAAAGACCAGGTGCTGAGGTTAGGGGCTCTCTCTAAGGAAGGGGGATGGCAGAAGGGGGCAGCATTTGTTCTGAGTGTCAAAGGAGGGGAGATTTTGGAGTAGGAAGGAAGAGGAATCGTTTAGAAGCAGCAATGGAGAACAAGGAGGAATCTCCTTCTTCCTGCCTTCTGGTTCTGAGGCAATTGGTGGCTAAAGGAGAAAGCAGTTTCCATGTGAGAGTGTAATAAAGGTTGTGAGATTCTCAGAAAATCTGAAGCTCTTTTTTTTTTTTTTTTTTTTAAAGGGACAGGTTCTTATTCTTACCCAGGCTGGAGTGCAAGTGGCATGATTGTAGCTCACTACAGCCTTGAATTCCTGGGCTCAAGTGATCCCCCTGCCTCAGCCTCTGAAGCAGCTGGGGCTACTGGCATGCACCACCATGCCCAGCCAATTGTTTTTATTTTAGGGTCTTGCTATGTTGCCCAGTCTTCCCACCTGGGCCTCCCAAAGTGCCAGAATTACAGGCATGAGCCACACACCTGGCTTAAAAATGTTATTTTAGATTAGGCAGTATCAGTTGAAAGATGAGAGAAGAAAGAAAAAAAGGAAGATTAAGCAATAGAGAGAATATTCAAAACAAGACATTGGGAATATCAAGGAATTTACTGTTCACAAATCAGGAGTTCTAGAGGGCAGAGTAAAAGGGTTTGGCAGAGAGAGACTGGGCAGAGAGAATTGGGCTGGATTTGGGGCTGACAGAGCCAAACAGGGTTGGGGTTCTGGGTCACAAATACATCTGGAAGTTTTGGCTTGGCCCTGGCGGTGACTGCGGTCAACAGGGAGACAGGACACGAGGATCTTGGTTGTCCACCTTTCTCCAAGAGGAATCGGGACAAGGAATAGACCTCAGTGCCATGGTTTCAAGGCCTTTGGCGACTGATTCCTGTGGCTTAAGGGGGATGTGAGTGGTGGCTTATCCCATGGGAGCAGGAGATGTGTGGGAGCAGAATAACTAATGGCCCCACAAAGATGTCCACATCTGAAATCACAGAACCTGTGAGTGTGTTAGGTTACATTGGCAATAGAGAATTGAGGTTGCAGATTGAACTGAAGTTGCTAATCAGCTGTTTTTCTTTTCTTTTCTTTTTCTTTTTTTTTTGAGAGGGAATCGCACTCTGTCAAAAGTGCAATGGCATGGTCTTGGCTCACCACAACCTCTGACTCCTGGGTTCAAGTGCTTCTCTGACCTGTCTCCTAAGTAGCTGGGACTACAGGCGCCTGCCACCACACCTGGCTAATTTTTGTATTTTTAGTAGAGATGGGGTTTCACTATGTTGGCCAGGCTGGTCTCGAACTCCTGACCTCACGATCTGTCCACCTCGGCCTCCCAAAATGTTGGGATTACAGGTGTGGGCCACTGTGCCCAGCTTCAGCTGGTCTTACAATAGGGAAATTATCCTAGATTATCTGGGTGGGTGCAGTGTAATCTCAAGCATCCTTAAATGTGGACAAAGGACTCCAAGGAGAGAAGCAGATTGATGGCAGGGTGAGAAGACTTGGCTGGATGGGGCTGGCTTTGAAAATGGAGGAATGGGGCCATGGGCCAAAGACTGTGGACAGCCTCTAGAAGCCGGTAAGGGCAAGGAAATGAATTCTCCCCTAGAGCCTCCAGAAAGGAACGCAGCCCTGCTGACACGCCTTGATTTTAGCCCAGGGAGACCCATCTGGAACTCCTGAACTACAGAATTGTAAGATAATAAATGTGGGTTGTTTTAAGCTGGGAAATTTGTGGTAATTTGTAATTAGAAAATAATACGAGGTGAAAGGCTGTCTTCTGGGTGACTGCTTCTTCCCGCAGGGTGAGATGCTATGACAGCTGGTGAGACAGAACATTTATTACACCATGTTTCACCAGGGGGTTGAGTTAATGCACCAACAGGCATGTTCCTCAGCAACTTTGCCTCTTTCTCTCCTGCCCTTTCTCATGAGCATACACACTTGGACAGGGCTTCCCCTCCCTACCTCTGCCCTGGGGGATGCCTGCTGTTTCTCTCTCTGTTGAGGAGCTCAGGCAGCAGGACAGAGAGAAGGCCCCTTTTGGGTTTGTGTCTTGACTAGCATTCCCCAGCTCGGCCTTGCCAGAGAGGTCAGAGTGCTGTGGGTTTTCTGGTACTTGTCTGGCCGTTAATAAAACTGAAGCTTTGGTCTCCTTTTTGCTCCCTGTTCTCTGGACACCTTCTCCATTGGCCAGACTCAGAGGGGCAGAGGGATGGCATGCTGGTGGCCCTCCCTGGAGCTGTGATGGTGAAGTCAGGATACATTTTAGAGACAGAATCTATAGCCTTGTTGGTGAATTGATTGTGGGGATTGAAGGAAAGGCAGAAATCAAGACTAACTCTTAGGTTTTTGGTTTGAGTAATTGAGTATCTGGTGGTGATATTTAACGAGATGGAAGATGAGGTGGAGAGGTATAGGAAGGCACTGGTTCAGGGGTAGTAACAAGATTGCAATGCCATGGCTTAAACAGAATGGAAGTTAGACAGAGATAATATGGTGGCCTTGGGGGACCCAGATTCCGTGGATTTTAACAGCAAAGGCACTAAAGGTAACTCTGACCTGCAGCTGTGTGGGTGCAGCTGAGGCTGGAATGAGATTTTCCTAATTCCACTTGGGTACAGAGCATAAGGCTGCGAAGCTTTGGCTTCAGATGAGGTGTGCTAATATTTCGTAGGTGATGCAGGGTGGCTGTACCGGTTCTTGATTGTCTACTTTGGTTTTGTTGTTCACTCTTTTCTTAGTTTTCGTTTAACGTTTTTCTCCTGTTCTTTTTTCTCACCCACCGACGCGGGTCCCAGTGTCTGCTTTGTTTTGAACTGCATTTAAGGTGGCAGAAGGACATGGGAGGGATTTTGTTTATGGCCTGATCACAGGCTCCTAAGATTATTTCCTACCACGTAGTCTGAGAGTGGCTTGGAGTTGTACATTTATGAAGCTCCAGCCAGGGTTTCAGATTTCAGAGGCCCACTGTGGGATTAACCACAGAGGTGTGGTCGACTTCATGCAGATAAAAATAACAAGATCCTGCATGTGGAGGAAATGTGGTTGTGGGTGAAAGTGAAGAAAAACTCAATGGAATTACTATAGACTTGAAGAGTACGGGAGAAATGAACAAGTCCTGTGCCAGGAACACTCTTTAGAAATCCTATTTTCCTAAAGAATCAAGGAAATGTGGGGTTCATATAAGATACAAGTCTTGGTCTTATAGTGAGGAAAGTCAGAGAGAAAGGGAAAAGAAAAAAGAGGGTAGTTCTATTGATTGAATTGGGAGAAAAGATGAGATGATTTTCTCGGGAGAAAGTTTGAGTTCGTAGAGCCCATGCTTGAGATACGTTAAAAGAGAAGGGAAATGTCTCCATCCCTAAGTAGTTTCAAGGATGGAACTAGAAAAGAGCAGAATATTTATTTATTTCAAGATCAGGAGGGTGAGTGGGGCCTGGAGAGATTCAACAACGATGCAAAACAGTTCAAGGCCGCTAGAGGGAGCGTGGATCCAGTCACTTGCACAGAGTGAGCGAAGAGGATCAGGCTTAGTGGTGAAATGTTACTAGGTAAGTTTCCAAGAATGCACTTTTTTTTTTTTTTTAAATGGGGGCTTGGGCGCTGTTATCACCCATGCCCTGAGGAAGCATGCCACAGAATTACTGAGAAGATGAAATACACTCTAAAGGGAATTCATGGGTGAAATAAATAGATCTAGTCACATCTGAGAGTCTATGTTTTTCAATAGTTTTTAATTTTTTAATTGACAAATCATAGTTGTATATATTTATGGGGTACAATATGATGTTCTGATATATGTATGCATTGTGGTATGATTGAATCAAGCTTAATTTTCTAAATATACTAAGGTGATAGAAATATCTTAAGCCCCCACTTTGAGAGAAGACGCAGTATTCATGTCCCCACCCTCTGACGGCAAACTTAATGCCAAAATTAGTCACTCCCACTTGTGAAGTCAAGGCTTTCTCTCTTCTTGCCGATACCGCTTAGTTTCTGCCACAGCATGATCCTGCATTAGCCATGGGATTCCTGTACAGCTCGAGTGCCCCATGTGTCTTTTGAGCCATGAGGAGGAGACTGTCATTGAGACACCTTGCCTTCACCTCTTCCATTGCAACTGAACCTTCCCTGGCTAAGCAAGACAATTCCTGCCCCTTGTGCTGCCGTGAGCTGCTCACCGCTAATGACATGAAGGAGGAGCACAGATGCGATGAGGCCCACAGCAGCAGAGGAAGAGCGGCTGGAGCACCTCCGTGGAGCCAGGCACACCTGGGGCACTGCGGCTGAGCACTGGCCCTCCATGACATCTTTCTCCTGCACCTTGAACCTGTGTAAAAGGTTTTTTCTTCCACCATCTACCCCTCCAAAGAAAAAAAACCCTTAAAAACCCCACAAAAAACCATGCGCTAGGGCCTGGGCACATAATTGCTCTGGGGCCTGAGAATGTGCTTATGTTTTTGAGTTTGGTTGGTGTGGAGCTGGTGCATGGTATTTCATGTATCCTAGTTACTCTAACTTTGAAAAGGAGGGACCCGCTGGGTGTGGTGGCTCACACCTGTAATCCCAGCATTTTGAGAGGCCAAGGTGGGTGGATCATGAGGTCAAGAGATCGAGACCATCCTGGCCAACATCGTGAAACCCCGTCTCTACTAAAATATAAAGATTAGCTGGACGTGGTGGTGCGCGTCTGTAGTCCCAGCTACTTTGGAGGCTGAGGCAGGAGAATTGCTTGAACCCGGGAAGTGAGCCGAGATCACACCACTGCACTCCAGCCTGGTGCCTGGGGACACAGCGAGACTCTGTCCCCCCCACCAAAAAAAAAAAAAAAAAGAAAAAGAGGGACCCATGAGCTCCTTGGGGTTGGATTAAGTCAACTTAATAGATGCTGGAGGAACTACTCACATTTCAGGGGGAAAAAGACCAGAATGCAGCCAGTCCCCTGCCTCCAGGCATAGCAGCCTTTCCCCTGATTCTGAGGGAACCCGCTCCATGCTGGTGGCTCTGCATCCTCCTCATCATCTACAGATTTGTGAGGCTTCACCACGATCCTTTCTGTAGTCACAGCTTAGAGCTCTGAGGCAAGGGCTAACCCCAGGCCAAAGAGAGGATGGAGACGCAGGTACCTAACCCTATCTCTACCCTGAGAAGCTAAAGTGATAGGGAGAGTGTGTGTACCCCTCCTTTCCCTTCCAGATCTTATTCTACCAAACAGCTGGAGCAACAAAAATGACAAGAACTACTCCCAGGCCAGGCACAGTGGCTCACACCTGTAATCCCAGCATTTTGGGAGGTCGAGGCAGGCGGATCAATCATGAGGTCAAGAGATCGAGACCATTCTGGCCAACGTGATGAAACCCTGTCTTTACTAAAAATACAAAAGTTAGCCAGGCATGGTGGTACACACCTGTAATTCCAGCTACTCAGGAGGCTAAGGGAGGAGAATCGCTTGAACCCGGGAGGCGGAGGTTGCAGTGAGCTGAGATTGCACCATTGCACTCCAGCCTGGGTGACAGAGTGAGATTCTGTCTAAAACAAAACAAAACGACACAACAAAATAAACAAAAAAAGAAAACAAAACCACTCTCTCCACCCCATCCCAAGAGGTCACAAAGTTTTTCATGTTTGAAGGCCCAGCCAGCACCTGGCAGCTGGGTAGGGGAGACAGAGAAAGATTTTTTGGGAATGGATTTTCTATTTATTTATTTAGAGACATAGTCTCACTCTGCCACCCTGGGCTGTAGGGCAGTGGTGCAATTGTAGCTCACTGCAGCATTGAACTCTTGGGCTCAAGCGACTCTTTTATGTCAGCCTCCCAAGTAGCTGGGACTACATGTGTGCACCGCCACACCCAGCAAATTGTATATATAGATTTTTTAAATAGATGTGGGGGTCTTGCTGTGTTGCTCAGGCTACTCTCAAACTCCTGGCTTCAAGTGATCCTGCCATTTTGGCCTCCTAAACTGTTGGGATTGTAGGTGAGAGCCATCATGCCTGACTGGGAAATGAATTTTCTTTCAGAATGGAGATGCCTAGACAAATGAACATACCTAGATGTCTTTTGAATGAGATTCTGGGCTAAGGATGAGAAGAATAAAACATTGGGCAGGGAGGAATTTTGGACTTTCCTTTTCTTGCATTGAAAGAGAGTATTTCAATTTTGTTCTTTGTTCCTTTTGAAATAAGGAGGATCGCTTGAGCCCATGAAGCAGAGGTTGTAGTGAGCTGAGGTTGTGCCAATGCATTTCAGCCTGGGTGACAGAATGAGACCCTGCCAAAAAGAAAAAAAAAAAAAAATAGAAGAGGATTTGTGTTCAAACTTAGGACATTTTTTTTTTTTTTTTTGCTAATGTTGAATTATTTGATCTTTTGTGCTGCTATATAGTACTTATTTTGTAACCCTCAAGTGAGCTGTACTGAGCAACATGACTGAGCAGACTGGAGAGAGGAAATAGAGTCTAGGGAACAGTACAGTCTTGGGGTTAGTTTATGTCCTATTTGAACTCAATTCAGAGGCTTGGGTACCAACAGTGAACCTGCCGCCCCACCAATTTCAGGAGGAAAGATCTGTGGTGAGAAGCTGTACTTCATTTTTTTTCATCTGAAAATGGAGATAACAAACTTTTTAAGTATTTTGCAAGGGCTAAATGGGTAAATATGTATAAAGCATTTGGCACTAGGGCCTGCCATAGAGTGGGAGTTACTGTATATTAAATCAGTGGGCATATGGTAAGGCCACTTTTTTTTTTTTTGAGACAGAGTCTGCACTCCAGTCTGGAATACAGTGGCAAGATCTCGGCTCACTGCAACCTCTGCCTCCTGGGTTCAAGGAATTCTCTGCCTCAGCCTCCCAAGTAGCTGGGATTACAGGCACACGCCACCACACCCGGCTAATTTTTGTATTTTCAGTAGAGACGGGGTTACACCATGTTGGCCAGGCTGGTCTTGAACTCCTGACCTCATGATCCACCTGCCTTGGCCTCCCAAAGTGCTGGGATTACAGGTGTGAGCCACCATGCCTGATTTGTAAGGCCACTTTTTAAGGCACAAATGGCCAGATATCTGCAGGGTGGAAGACTACTCTGATGCGCTGCTGGTCTTCTCTCCCCCACCCCTCAAATCACAGCTGTGGCTGATCACAGATCTCAGGCTCACCTGTTAAGTCCAAAGGCTTCAGAAGAGAGAAGGCTACTCTGTGCCGGGGGCATTTCTTCCTAACCCCTCCCAACAAGAAGAGCAGGTTGGAGGGAATACTTCCCAGCCTACCTGTCCATTCCTTCCTTCCTCCTCCCTGGGGGAAGAGTACAGACCTTATGGATGGGAGCCTGATAGTGGCTTCTCCAGCCCTGGGCGTCTTGCTGTGTTGCTCAGGCTAATCTCAAACTCCTGGCCTCAAGCGTTCTGTTCATTAGTGAGTCAGTTGGGGTTGGGAATGTGGGCAGAGGCCCTTTAGCCTGAGATTTCCTATCCAGTTTTCACAGAGAGCCCGGCACTGTGGGCTGTAGCACAGCTGTCCAGCCATTAGTAAGATGGATGCTGGATCCCCACTGGGTAATAACTCTCATGTCCTTTTTCTGTATTAGCCTGAACTGGAGGATCAGAAGGATGAATCTGGAGCTTTTTTTTTTTTTTTTTTTTGAGACAGAGTCTTGCTCTGTCACCCAGGCTGTAGTGCAGTGGCATGATCTCGGCTCACTGCAACCTCTGCCTGCTGGGTTTAAGTGATTTTCCTGCCTCAGCTTCCTGAGTAGCTGGCATTACAGGCACATGCCACCACACTCTGCTAATTTTTTTTTTTTTTTGTATTTTTACTAGAGACAGGGTTTCACCATGTTGGTCAGGCTGGTCTTGAACTACTGACCTTGTGATCCACCCGCCTCAGCCTCCCGAAGTGCTGGGATTACAGGAGTGAACCACCACTCCGGGCCAAATCTGGGGCTTCTTAATCTGCAAGACACTTCCATGTTTCTAATATCATCCACTTAGGAAACTTCCCTCCAATTTTTTCCTGAACTCCACAGGGTCCTGTCTTCCCTCCTCTGTCATTTTGAAAAGAATTTTTGCCTTATCTTAAGCTATATCTTGAGAAAGACCGTAATAGAACTTTCAATCTAGCTTGAGAAATGATTTTGGTGGAGTTGTATGTTCTTCTAGTGGGGGGAAGGTGGATAAGCTAGGGAAAGTGGGCATGTGGCAACTTTCTATACTAGGAGAAAGTAAAGGGAGGAAGTAGATTATTTTATCTGTCTCCAGGTCTGAACATATTTCCAGATTTTCCTGAGCCAGGATAGACCAGCTCTGCACTGCAGCAGGTCAGTTGCTCTGCTGATCTTCTGAGTGCATCTTTTTATATGTCTTGGAGGTAGGACACCAGAGATCAGAGATGTTTCCCTTCCTGCCATCCTACCTGCCCTTGAGTGACAGCTTCCCTTCATTTGTAAGACAGAAACTTTCATTTTCCCATGCTCTTCTTTACCCATTGAATCTAATGTGCTGTTACAGTGAGAACTGGCCAGTGGTGGGAGGAGATTGGCACATATTGGGTAGATGGGCCTCGCACATAGTAAGCACATGGGGAGTGTTTGTTGAGTGGGTGAATGGGAGTCATCCACTCTGTGGTGAAGCATAAGTCTTGGCAGATGAGGGTGTAGAGGAAGAGGGTGGAGAGAAGACAAGAGGGTACAGGATGAGACGCTGGGAGCACAGAGTGCAGTCCAAAAAAATGTGCTGAGAAAGGAACAGGGAGCTTGGAGAACTAGGAGAGGGAAGTGTCCTGGAAAGTTAGCAAGGAGAAGTTTCTAGAAGGGGTACTTGTGTCCAGTTCTACAGAAGCAGTCACAGGATTTGCTGATGTTTGTGACTCTTTGGAGTGCAGTTGTGGAGGGTGGGTGGCTGCAGCTGGTAGATTGTAGGGGCATGAGGTGGGCACGGGAGCTGAGGGGTATGGGGCTGCACTGGTGAGGTGGGGGCAGCATGAGGAGGGTCAGGACTTTGTAGGGGATGTTTTGGGATGTGGAGACATGA
Source organism: Aotus nancymaae (assembly GCF_030222135.1). Taxonomy (NCBI): domain Eukaryota; kingdom Metazoa; phylum Chordata; class Mammalia; order Primates; family Aotidae; genus Aotus; species Aotus nancymaae. The sequence continues at coordinate 38,387,920 of NW_026988428.1, forward strand.
GCAGGTTTGTAAGCTGAGGAGGATGAGAAGTTTAAACTCAAAGGGATAGGATAGCTTAGAAAGAAGCCCAGTAGAGTTGGGGGCATCCTGCCTCTCTTCCTGAGCCCAGCAAAGCCACCACAGAGCCAGGCTTGGGACACAATGCTTTAATGCACGAATTTGAGGAGCTGAAAGATGGTGTTGGGATGTGGCCTCTCCCACAACCCAGGCTGGGATTCAGGCAACTCATCATTAGGGTCTCATGACATCATTGGCACTAGGGATTAGTTTTTTCAGATAGTTCATGATTCCTTTTGCTGCTTTGTCCAGATTCTTCCCAATTTTATGACCCACTTTGGCAAGTTTTCCCTCTGAGGTGGTTGCTGAGGAGTATTGGGAGGGAAATGTCAAGTTAAGGCTGGTTCCTTTCCACCCTCTCCCCTCCACCACAGCAACAGCCTTTCACAGGGCTGGTGATCAATGCTTCATTCAACTCTCACTTATATTTAGTTCTTGTTCCTTCACAGCTTCCTTTCTCTTTCTAACCCCACCTATTTCCACCCAAGTAGCTCCCGGCCCCTTCCTTTTCCTGCTCAATGCTTTCCCAGAGGTATCCCCCTTCCCTGGCTCATACCAGCCCTGGGAGCCACTTCTATAGTCTCTTCTAATTGGAGCTGAACATTTTCGAAATTGTCCTCTTGGGGTATGGGCTTTTGACTCTTTGCTCTTTTGACAGCTTTCTCTTTGGAAACCAGGTCTTCTTTGGAGATGACAGCCTCCTTAGAAAGGTCCTCATTGGAAACATGGTCCTTTTTGGGGTGGCTGGGCTGGGGGTGACCTGGGCAGCTGGAACCAGGAAGAGATAAAGAGATTGGGGAGTGGAGTGAGAGCACGTGGTGGGAAGCAGCCAGTTATCCTGTGTCATGTCCTTTAACATGTGGAGGCTAGCAGTGTTGAGTCATTGCCTAACTAACATGCAAGTAGGACTGAGGTCCTGTGCCAGAATCCAAATCTATGAGCACCGAAAGGCACATCCCTGATTTTGAATGCCATTGATTAGGAATTCCACTTTTGCCAGCAAATTTACCTTCCCAGTGAAAAGAGATCAACCTCACAAACACAGGTCCCATTGGCTGGTGCATTGGAGGAGTTCAGTAAATACTGGTTCTTTTCATCTGAATTCTGGATATTGCTTGAATCTGCCTTCTTTGGCTTCTCCAAGGTAAACTGGGGGAAGCTAGCCTGCGATTAAACCATGTCTACGGATAATACACAAAGCAGAATCCTGCTATGTTCACGGTTTTTGGGCTGTGGCAGTGGGGAGCCTGGAACCGAGGAGCCACGACAATATCCTCACCTCCATGAACTAAAACCCTTTGCCTGCTAGCACTTGGGTGTGAGGTACAGTCCCCACTCCCATCTCCAATGACTAGCCACAGAAAGTGCTGTTCAAATGGTTCCTGGCCCTCATATCTTGGCCCATTAGTGCAGCAGGAAGGATTAAGGTTCAATACGAGGAGGGCTTATCTTTGCTCCACTTCTTTCCCAGATGGAGAATTCATCATTTACTGGACAATCTTTTACCACCACTGACTTACTCCAAAGGATGCCAGCATGAGACTTACAGGCATCTGAAGGCTGAGTTTCTGAGTGAATTTCATCTTCTGGCTCTGAAAAAGAAGAGGTTAAAGTGTCCAGAGATCTCAAGACAGTTAACAGAGGAGTTTTCCTGTGTACGCCTCCTGCCCCAGCATGCTCAGTCTTCCTTACCCTGCTCTACATTCACCTTAGTATTTCAAACACTCTTTGTAATTTATTTAATATGTTCGTTGCTTGTTACCTTCTCTTAGAATGTAATTTCAATGATGACTGAGTGCCTATTAGTGTATCCAAGTGCCTAGAACTATGTGTCTGGCACAGAGTTAGTGCTCAGTAAGTAGCTATGGCATGAATTGTGTACCTATTGTACAGAGGGAGGCATGGAAGTCCAGAGAAAGGCAGTGACTCTGCCTGGAGTATCCAGCATCACCAGCAGCTGGAATCTAATTTGAATCTCCATTGACCCACAGGACATCCTGATTTGGGTCTGTTTTGGCCCCTCTCGCTCCAGCCCTGGGCTTTCTAGGTTGCAGAATTCCCGGGGTCGTATGCCCTGGTCCCTTACCTCCATACCTAGGTCATTCCAGGTGTGAACTTTTGCTTCTGCAGCTTTCTACCTCTCCACACAGCACATTACAAGGGTTAAGGAAGCCCCTTCCTAGTGCTGAGGTCTCTCTAGCTGACAGCTCAATAACCTTTAGGGGACTGAGGGGTATGGAAGGAGGCCAGACTCACCATCAAGGACGGCAAGAGAGGTGGAAGCTAGGCTGGCCAGCAGCGAGACCGTGAAGAACTTCATGTTGGAGCTGTAGCAGGATCAGTTTGTTCCTGGGGGAGGCTGCTTAGAGTTGTTGAAGAGGCAGCCTGGCTGGGGCTTTATTTATTTTGGGGTAAGGATGGACTCTGGAGAAACTGGTTCAGGACTGGACCTGGGAACATACTAGGTTTCCCCTCCTGAGTTTCCCGTTCTTAACATGTTTTTTTTTGGAAACTGGAGTTTTTGGAAAACGAGTTAACTGGAAAGCGAGGCCCCCAGGCTTTCCCCTCATCTGAACCATGCTGAGGGTTCGTCGGCTCCAGGTTTCATCCCCAGAAGTCTTTGGAATAAGGACCTGGCTGTGAGTTTCCCTCTTTCATGGTACTCATTACCGTGTAATTTTACTTTCATTTGTATGATCATTTTTTTTTTTTTGAGACAGAGTTTCACTATTGTTGCCCAAGCTGGAATGCAATGGCATGATCACAGCTCACCTCAACCTCCACTTCCCAGGTTCAAGCGATTCTCCTGCCCCAGCCTCCCGAGTAGCTGGGATTACAGGCATACGCCACCAAGCCCGGCTAATTTTGTATTTTTGGTAGAGACGGGGTTTCTCTATGTTGGCCAGGCTGGTCTCAAACTCCCAACCTCAGGTGGCCCACCCGCCTCAGCCTCCCAAAGTGCTGAGATTGCAGGCGTGAGCCACCGTGCCCATCCATATGATCATTTAATTAATATCTATCTCCTCCAGAAGAATGAAACTTCCATAATGGCTGGGATTAAATGTTTTGCTTGCCATTGTTTTCCCAGCACCTAGCAGGCATGTGGCACATAGCAGAGTCCAAGGAAATATTAGTGGAGTGACTGAATCAAGGAAGGGCCAGGCTGTCCTCTAGGGCAGTGGTTCCCAACCTTTTTCGCACCAGGGACCAGTTTCATGGAAGACAGTTTTTCCATGGCCAGTGGGAGGATGGGGATAGTTTCAGGATGAAACTGTTCCACCTCGAATCATCAGGCACTAGTTAGATTAGCGTGCAACCTAGATCCCTTGCCTGTGCAGTTCACAATAGGGTTTGCATTCCTCTGAGAATCTAATGCTGCTGCTGATCTGACAAGGGGCAGATCAAGGTGGTAATGCTCACTTGGCTGTTGCTCACCTCCTGCTGTGTGGCCTGGTTCCTAAAGGGCCACAGACCAGTACCAGTCTGTGACCTGGGGGTTGGGAACCTCTGCTCTGGGGTGCAGATAAAATTCCCCATCAGTTCAGGAATGAAGGAGTGAGGCAGTTGTAGAAATTCCGACTATATTCCAGGTAGTATCCTGAGTTTGTTCCCATGGGATATCTCACTTAATTCATGATGGTTTGGGAAGTGTGTGTTATTTATCAAGGAAAAAAACCCCTGATGTTCATAGAGGTGAGGTTACTTGCAGAAGGCCCCATATATGGGTGGATTTGAACCCAGGTCAGTCTAACTCCACATCTGGGGTCTAGTGGCTCTAAAAGCGGACAAAATGGAGTAGTGGGATGCCCAGAGAGGCATCTGAAGAGCAGATGAGGGTTATGCGTAGGGCCTGGGTCTTGGTCATGGGCCCGGGAACCGATCTAGTTGATCATGTGCCCTTCTCCAGCTGGAAGTTTGATGTTCTCTGTGAAACCTCTCCAGGAAGGAGAAGGCTGCTGTACCCTAACACCGAGTCTCTTACTCTCAGCAGGGAGCATGGCTTGCTGGGCATGTGGGTAGGTAAGGTAATGCCTGGAGACCACAGTTGGCTGTGCCAGCCAGAGTGAGGCCTCTGCCCAGGGAGAGCCCCAAGGGGCTGGCAGTTGTCCTCCAATTGTTCCAGTACAGCTCTCTCCTTAGGCAAGGTGGTGCAGCGAAGGAAGTTTGTCTTGCGCTGCCTCCCACCACCTCTTCCTCCCTGACTTCCCCTCACCAGCAACCTCCCCTCCCATAGCCCAGGGCACTTGGGAACAGGATGGGGCAGATGAGGGCATTCACAGTAAGTCTATGAGGGTGGGGTTTCAGCTCCGCAAGCTTATTTTCTCATATCCATAATTCACATATTGAGGCTCTCATCATCTCCAGACTAGGCTCTGTTAGCTTTCCACTGCTCCTCCGGCCTCCAGACTATCTCCATTACAGTCCATTCTTCATGCTAATGCTGGAGGGATCTCACAAGTTCATGCCACTTCTGTACTCAAAAGTCTTTAATGACTATCCATCACCCAGGGGACAAAGACCAAAGTCCTTGGTCCTCCACCTTCACAACCTCACTTCCTACATCTGTGAACTATTCCCTACTCACCGGAGTGTTAAACTTGGGTTCATGACATTCCTCTGTCAGGAAGCTCTTTCCTCTCCATCTGCCCATTATGCTCCCATAGTGTGATCCAGATCAGATGTCATCTCCTCCTTGGAGTGAACACAACCTTCTCACCATCCCTCCTCCCCTGGTTGGTCATTCACCTGTGTGGTTCCACCATGCAGTGTTCCTATCTTTATCTTTTCATTAGTACATTTACATTCCACTACTGTTTATTAAGTGCCTACCACACAGGAAAATTTGGAGATAAAATGACAAACAAAATCACCTGGACCCTGGCCTTAAGCCTGTATTGTCTAGCACTTATCACACTCTATTGTAATGATCTGTTTTGAAATCTATTGCTCTTACTGGTCAGTTACCATTTTGAGGACGGGAGGCATGGCTTACTTGTCTCTGAATCGCAATTATTTAGTGCAGATCTTAACTCTTGCTAAGTTTCCAGTCTGGTTTTGTCAAATGAGTCAATGTGCCTTTGCAAAGCTGGCCCCTAGGGGATATGTTTGTTCAACAAAGTATCTCCTTAGTGTGTGTGGCAGAGGACCTCTGAGGGGCCTTCTCCCATAGATAGTTCAGTGAGAATGTCTGCCATACACCAATCATGATGTGGGTGCTTAAGCTCCAGTACTGAGCAAAGAAGACCAGGTCCCTGCTCTCCCAGGTAAGGGTGCCAGATAAAATGTAAGTCACCCAGATAAATGTGAATTTCACAGAAGCAATGAAAAATTTTGTCAATATGCCTCAAATATTGCACAGTACCTAAGTATGTCTCAAGTATATCTGAAACTGCATTTAACTGGGTGTTCTGTGTTTATTTGCTAAATTTGGCTCCCAAGGTTCCAGACCAGCCTCAGACTAGGATTAGAAGCAGGCGAGGCTTTCCACATCCATCCTTCCTGATCTGTCCTTCCCAGAGCCCAGTCTCATCTTGGGTACTCAGTTATGGGAACCATGCCCTGGAGAGGTGACCACTTGTCAGCCACACCTATAACTCCCTTCTGAGAAATGAGGTCACGGTGGTTCTTTGGACACAAGATGCCAGACTTTGGGTCAGGTGTCTTTGTTACCCCAACCACTCCTATTTGTGAGGAAATCTGGGCTTTATTCAGAGGTAGCAATTAACAGGCTGGACACAAGGGCCTCTCAGGAGGCCTGGGTGAGAGACCTGCCCATCTCCGGGGCTTTCTACTGGATGGTTCCTAACCAAGCCGATGAGGTGCTTCTCAGTGAAGTTTGAGTCGGAGAGACAGAAAGAAAACTCAGAGATATAAAAACAGTAACAGAAGAGAGAGGCCAGGATAGAGGCAGGGAGAGGTGAAGACTCCTGTCTAGGGGAGCCCGTGGACCTGAAGCTCTGACAAAGCGACTGTCCTTAGAGCGGCTAGAGGGGCTCACAGCCCAGCTGGTCTCTGCTTGGTACTCCGTGAGGCCTGCTGAGATGGCTTCCTGATCTTCCTTCCTTCCTTCTGTCACTTAATGGAAACTGAGTGAGTCTTGTAAACTTGAAAAAGCCTATTTTAAGCTCCACCTACCCTACCTCAAGCATCATTAACTTTTAGTCAGGACACCTGGGTCTAAGATTCAGCTCTGCCAGGGACTTATTCTGTGGTCTTCAATCAGCAACCCCTGCCCCTCCCCTTCCTGGCCACCTCTCTGGGCCTCATCCTTTTTCTCAGCCAGGAGAGGGAGAGTGCAGATGGATCTCCAAGGATCTCTAGGACTCCTGTTCCAGGAGCTGACACCCTCTTGGAACAGAGTTGGAAAACTTCTTGGGAGATTTTCATTTCAAGAAGAACAGCATCAGGCTGCTCGTTCTCAAACTTCACAACCAGCTGGGGAGTGCATTTGAATCCCCTTTCCTCTCCATTTAGTAGGCCTGGGATGCAGCCCAGGAACCCACATTTAAAACTGGCATCCAGGGCAGTTCCAACGCAGAGGTGCTGAGAACAGGACTACCCTAGGCAGACAGAATGGCTTCTACACAAAAGCTCAAACTTCTTTGCTGGTAAGGATTTTGGGAGGTAGAGAGTCTACTGTTTTGGTTGTGTGAGTGTGTGAGTGTGAGAGTGTATGTGTGTCTGTGAGTGTGTGTGAGTGTGAGAGTGTGTGACAGAGCGAGAGAGAGAGAGATGGGGGGACATCACCATGGAAGCTGCTGCCCTTGGGCAGTGGGGCTGGAGAAGAGAAGGGGAAAAAGGAGACCAGCATCCTGTGAGGTCTGACTTTGAGCCAGGTGCAGGATTATTTAATTATCATAATAATCTACAGGGTAGTATTGATAGTCTCTGACAGATTGGGAAAACTGAGGCTCAGAGAGGTTAAGTAAATTTACCAAAGTGACATAATGGCAGCTGGCATGGCTGGGATTTGAACCTGGAACTGCTTGGCTTTGATTCCCATGTTCTTCCCATAATGTCCCACCCACACCAAGCATCACTAGAGTCAACGTCACAGTACAGCAGCCATAAAATCCTTGGCGTCCCGGTGGAACTCCATTTCACACATTCTGTGCGGTTTCCCACATAGCCATTGACTATTCTAGGAAATCAATGTTTCTGCCTCTAACCACTTCCCAAACTTCATTTCATCCCGTTACTAGAATAGGGAGGGAAAAAAGCCGTTGACAGGGGAGCTCAGTAGGTAACACAGCCAGAGGGAGCAGGTCCACATTAGACATGGGAGAGTCGTTAGAGAAAGGGGTCAGGAGAGAGCCAGCAGAGGGGAGATAACTGCAGAGAGGTTCCACTGCCATGGGACCCTGGTGCAGGTGGGGAGGGTGAGCAGCTTCTGTCTTGTTCCCAGTCCGGATCTAGTAGTTCTGAGTGAGTCTCTATTCCCTTCTTCAGGGTCCATTGCTGTCATGTCCATTCCAGCTATATTCAGTTTCTCTGCAGGAAGCTCTGAGCCAGACTTGACTCAGCCTGGATAGTCTGTGAAAACACTCTCTCCATCTGGAAGATGGGGCCTTGGGAGTGTTTCCCACGTGGGCCGGTTGCTCAGTGTCCCACATACAGCCCCGTGAGCTGGTTGGAAGTGGGTGAGTGGCTGTGGGTATGGAGCTGGATGGGCCAGCTACACAGAAAGCTGCAGTTCCTGGCATTCCTCATGATCACTCACCCATCCATGGGTAGGCTTTTTCCTTTCCTCTTAAAGCCCTTAGGAGCCACCCGTCAAATTACATAAGCAATTCTCAAATTGAATGCTTTGTGTCGATAGCTAGCTCTGGTCTGCGGGGTTACATTCCAGTGTGAGGACTGCGAGCTGTGAGAAGGGGCCACAGAAAATCAGGAGGGTTGGAGGGTAGACACCCTGAAGGTCAAGGCGCCGTCCTTCCCGCTTGCACATCAGGAGATGAAATGCAAACGGCAGACACACAGTCAGAGGACGGAGCTTGTTCTTGGGGAAGACTGGAGATCAAAACATTTTGGAATTGTGAATCTGGAAGGAATCGTGTGACTTGCAAATCCACAGAGAGGACTCTAAGTAAGGGAAAACCATTACGGGTTGTGGTTGTGACCCATCATGGTCACATCTATGTGTTAGGGAGACTTGTATTCCCACGAATTCCCTCCTGGGGGTGGGGAGGAGGGTTTAACACTGGGGGCCCTTGTTTAGGGATGTACTGGCTTCATAACAGATTTCAAATGCAACCCAGAGCACCCAGTTCCCTGCATAGCCTCAGGTAGGATGCTCTTACTTGGGAATAATGAACCATCCAATTCAGTTGGCTCAAACAATAAAAAAGGCATTATCTCATGATGGAAGAATATTAGAGGTAGGCTTGGTTAATGCAGCAGCTCAATGAATTCCCAAAGGACTTAGACTCTTTGCATTTCTCCATCTTACTCTTCTCTGTCCAAGAGCCTGGTCTTCTGGCTACCTCTCTTCAGGTAGCAAGCTGGCTGCTGCCACACTAGGTGTCACATCCACACAATCTCCAGAGGCAGAAAAATGACCCTTCTCCTCCTGTGTGTGTTACCTTTTAAGATCAAGGGAGTCCTTTCTTGGGAGTCTTGATAGTATACTCTCTCTCATGTCTCGTTAGCCAGAATGGCATCAAGTGTCTTGGTGTGACATGTCAACTAGGCTTTGGCAAAGGCAGTGGGACCACTTTGATTGGCTCTGACTGATTGTGATTCATCTCCTGATGGGGCCTTCCTGCCCAGAAACACACGACCATGAGAAAGGGGCATAGGGAATAAAATCAATCTGTCCACAAGGAGAAAGGGAGGTGAGGTTGTTAAAAAGGCGAACCAATAGCACTTAATGGGCATATTCAACAATCTAAACCCTGGGTTCAAATATGTAGTGGTTTTATTTTCCTTTAATTTATGCCTTAAAAATGCTCCGGGGAACCTCCCTTTCTAATCCTTTAATACTATCTCAGGTATATTCTATGGGTAAGTCCAATTTAACATTTCAATTTCACATCCAATTCAACACTCACTTTCTCCACTTCCTTTTTCTTCCCTCTGGTCCATTCTCTGCTCCTCTCAGCATGTTTAAGTAAGGAGAGACAATCAATGAAAAGAAATAAACATCCTTATCTGATTGCTCTCAGACTCCTCTCTGCTCGAGCTGCTTCTTGGGCCAAGACTGGCTGATCACATCCTCTGTGTGGCAAGAGGCCAAATGATGGCCGCTTCAAGGAAAGGGTGCATATGTGAGTTTTTGGGGCACCTGTGGGACTTCCCTACTGTACAGTTTTCTCTTTCAACCACCCTAAGAAGCCATTTGGCAGTCCACCCTATATCTTCTTGAATTGGGGTTCCACTTGTCAAGTGACTGCCTCTTTTGGGCAGGATGCCAACAAGATGGCTGAAGCCACAAGATCCGTTTAATCCGAGAGAAGCTCTTGCCTGCTTTCCATACCAACCAGTATGAAAGGCTGCTCATCACGCTCCCCGCCCCTCTCTAGTTCTCTATATTTTTCCTCTGTTCGAGCAGGCACAGAGGGCAGATCAGCAAGTCTGCTGTGCAAGCAGGTGTTGAATTTGGAACGAGATTTCACTCTTCCTTTTGGCAGGCACCAAGCCCTTGCTACTTGGCTTGAGGGTGGAGGGAAGGCATGACAACTCATGACCCTGATAAATCTCCTATGTTTTCATCCTCACTCCTGTTCTTAAAACATGCTGGAGAGTAGGAGGATGGTGACAGGACCAATTCTGTGACTTCTGAATCAATCCTGGGGGATGCCTGTGGTGTCTCCTTGTTGGCTCTCTGTAGGTTACAGAGCACTCAGCACTTACTGTTGGCAACTTGTAGCGATAGTTACAACAGAGATTTTATTCAGCATATTTCCAAGTCATCCTCCAACCCCAGCCATTCAAGTAGCGGGGAATAAAGGTGCATACCACCATGCCTGACTAATTAAAAACATGTTTTTTAGGGTAGTGACAGATTTCTTTATGTTTCCCAGGCTGGTCTTGAACTTCCAAAAACACATGGCCATGAGGCCTCCAGCTATCCTCTCACCTTGGCCTCCCAAAGCATTGGGATTAGAAGTGTGATGCATACACCTGGCTTCATTCAGCATCTTATTTTAGGTGTCTGCTACAGTTCCACTTTTGGCTGTCCATCACTTATAAACACTGTTCATCACATATACATGCTTAAAATTTTTTGTGCTAGATGAAACACATTGCCTCCTTCTCTAAAAGAAGATACCCAAAGCTTCTCATCTATTTGCTGTGCCTAATTGCGGATCCAATCTCAAGCCTAGTTGTAATTCCTTGATGTCCTATGACCTATGTTTAAAAGATATTGAAACATCCAGTATACAATAGTGGAGAAGGAAGACTATAACTAAATGAAAAGTTCCATCAAAAAAGGAATGATGGGAAATTTCTCCAGTAGCCAGTGATTCAAGTAAATATTCTGCTGGGCAGAAATTGTAAGGATGCCCCGCCTAGCATTGAATTAGTACCCTTTGTTGGCCAGTTTGGCAGCCCTCATCTGTTTTCTGGGAGGATCTACTTTGTCTATTGTCCTTGAGGGCCCTTATCTCTAGGGTGGACATTGAACAGAATGCCTTTAAGGAGACTTACTTCACTTTACAACCAAGCCTATTAAAGGATTGGTTGTATTTGTTTAGGCCAGTTCCTACCAAACTCACTCTATCTAAATCAGGCTTTCACCTAAACCATCCCACAGAAATTGCTCTTGTCAAGATAGCCATATTGCTAATCCTACTAGTCAGTCCTTAGATCTCTTTACCTATCAGGAGCATTTGACACAGTTCATCACCTCATCTTCTTGGAAATACATTTTTTTCTTTGGCTTCAAGGGCACCACATTTTTCTGGCTTTCTTCCTGCCCCACCGGCTGCTGCCGCTTTGCTTTTTTTTTTTTTTCTGACTTTCGCCAACCTCTAGGTGTTGAAGGAAACATTGCTCTCTTTCTATTTATAGTTCTTTGGACATTTCATTCAATTTCATAACTTCAAATCCTATCTATATCTGATCTATGTGTTAATTGGTCTTAAATGTGTAACTTCCAGCCTAAACCTCTCCCTTCAACCCCAGCAAAGCAAATGGAAAAAATTGCTGAAATCTTGGTGGGAAGGAATAGGATGCCCCATACCTGTATTTCTTCTCTAAAAAGACAAGCACTTCATGCTGCTGTGTCCCTTTGGTCTTCTTCCTCCACATCTTGTCATGTTAATATTTTCTAGAATTTTAGTTTTGTGATGTTACAGATTTAGTTCTATGATAGTCTCTTCTTCCTTTTTCCTTTCATTTTTAAGATAATTATTATTGTCATTTCCCATATCTTTTGAGGCATCTTTCTAGATTGATTTATCTGAATCCTTCTATGATTTTTTTTAAGAAGAACTTTTTGTGGCAAACTTTTTGAGTGTGGTTTTATTACCACTACCATTTAAATGATAATATCATCTTTAAAAATATGAAAGTTGAATTATTGTCAAAGTCTTTTGGAGCATTGTGAGGATATAACATATGCTTTTTATTTGTTTTTATATATATATATAAAATGTGCATACATAAATATATTTGTTAACCATATATATAGTATATATAATTATATTTATACATTTCCTAATATTAAACTGTTCTTTTACTCCTGGCATGGATTCTACTTGCTGCTAGATTTTATTGATAGTATCTCATTTAGAATTTTGCCTTAATGTTTGGTCTGTTGACTTCAATATGTATTTGGAAGGGTTCCTCCCCTCTGTGTTCTGGAACAGTTTAGTGAAATTGGGTTCCTTAAAGGGACAGAGAATTCACTTGTAAAATTCTCTGGGTCTGTTGCTTTCTGGTGTGATAGTGCTTGATATTTTCTATGTCTTGTATCATAACTTACCTGTTTGTAGTTTATCTTGTCCAGGGTCAGTTTTCTTGGATGTTTTTTCTAGAAAATAATTAAATTAACACATGTTTAAAAATTGACTTACTCAAGTTTAAGCAAAATAATCTTTTCATTATTTGAATTTCCTTTTTACCTTTGTAATGTCCCCATTCTCATTTCTTATTCTGGTTTCTCCCATGCCTACCTTCTTCAGCTGTTTTTTAAAGTTAGGTAATAGCTTTTACTTTACATAAATAATTAACTCTGGATATTTTAAATTTAGATTCTATAATTTTTCTGTTGTTTATTTAGTTATTTTCTGCTTTTACTAATTTATTCTTTATGTTTTTATTAAATTTAGTTCATTCTTTTGAGTTGGGGGTTTAAGTAATTTTTAAACTTTTTTGATTAATGTTAATATTTAAGACTTTGAAATTTCTTATGCACACTGTTTTAGCTGTATCTCATAGATTTTAATACATAGTATTTTCATTATTGTTATATTTTAGATAGCAATTTTGGTTTTGTTTTCTTCTTTGAATCAAGAATTAAGAGGGTTATAAATTCTCATGTGGATAAGATTTTAAGATTATCTAGTTCTGCTCTTAATTTCTAGTTTTATTGTGTTATTATTAGGGAATGTTCATTTGTATCTCTTCTGCACTTTCGAGTTTATTCAAGTATTGGTTAAGAGTGTAGACTCTGGATGTAGACTGCCTGGGTTTAAATCCTGGTTTCCCATGTATCAGCTGCATGACCTCAGGCATCTTATTCAACTTCTCTGTGTCTCAAGTTTTATCGTGGGGTTGTTATGGGGATTAAAAGAATTAAGATCTACAAAGTACTTATGAATAGTACCTGGTACATTTTAAAGTTTCATAGATAGGTTTACCATTATTCTTATAGCTGTTTATCACATAATTTTTGATGCATTTTTCACAAGTTTCTGAAATGAAAGGATATTCTTGTTTTTCAGGAGTATTAAATTAACTCTATTTTACTGTTTAGGTTACTTGGAAACTCTGCAGTCAAACTTTTCTTGTTTATTTGAACTTTATGGCCTGAGACAGGTGAATTAGAGCCTGTCCATCTATGAATCTTTTGCATTTCCTGAAGTTTTGGTGCTCTTTAAAAGGCGCAGAAATCTTTGTGTCTGTTTTTAGTGTGGAGTGCAACCTTTATTCATATAAATACTCTTCCTCATCTCATGTAATATGTTTACTCTGAAATAAATATTGACTGATACTAAGATCAATATTCTGCTTTTTTCATTTGCTTAGTGGGTTTTTGCTCATCTTTTGACTTTCATTCTTTCTGAGTTACTTAATTATTCTTTTTCTATTGAATTTTTTGTGATTCCTACAAACAAGCAGATTTTATCATAACCTCAATGCAATCATTAGAATTAGGAAATTAATATTTGATACATTACTGATACCTTATAACCATCTCAACCACACGCCCCATTTAGCTATTTCCCGTTGTTTCAGTAATGACCCCGTGACAGAAGGATCCAGGCCCAGGTTATGCATAGCATTTAGTTGTCACAGTTCCTCAGTCTTTCCATGACTTTCATGACATTGTCACTTTTGAGGATTATAGACCAGTTATTGTGTAGAGTGTCCCCAATTTGGGTTCATCTTGTGTTCCTCATGATTAAATTTCAGGGTATTCACTTTTGGCGGGAATATCAAGAAGTCATGCTGCATTCTCTGCATTGCATTCTGTCAGGTGATACATGATTTTGATTTATCCAATGTCTGTGTTGTTACTAAGGTGATGTCTGCCAGGTGTCTCCACTGTGATGTTACTCTTTTTCTTCTAGTGTAATTAATAAATATTTTGTGGAAAGGTACTTTGAAACTATGTAAGTCTCCTTTTCCTTATCAAATTTTTACCAATTAGTTTTAGTGCTCATTGATGCTTCCTGGTTGAATTAGTACCCTGATGGTTGCTGAATAGTGATTTTCCACTTCAGTCATTCCTTCTGAATTCATTAGTTACCATTCTACTGTAAGAATAACTTTTCTCACATTCCCATTTATTTATCCATTCATTTTTATTTAATCAATGTGGACTCATGGCTTCCTATTTATTGAATGATTTATAATCTTCCTTTCTTTTCCTTCCTTTTTTCTTCCTTTTTCTTTTCCTCTTTCTCTCTCTCTCTCTCTGTTACAATCTTTTTCCTTTCCACTGAATTTTGTTAGCTTGGGATAATTGAATACTATTGGGATTAAGGTAACCTTCTCATTAGATTTTGTATTCTTTTGATATGTCTCCATCATTTTCTGAGCATTTTATTACTTTCTGGTACAACAAGTTGTTCCAGCCTTATCATGTACTTTCTCTGCCCTACCCCTGGTATTAGCCATTTCTCCAAGAATCCCTGTTCTTTTAATGGTATTTGGAAAAGAAGATATAGGTTCTACATATGCTTATTGTTCTTAGGATGTTACTGCTTCCAGGTCTCCCAGTGGTCAAGCTAGGAAATATATCTATGTATTTATGTATGTATGTATGTATCTATGTGCATTCCTATGAATAAATTATATATGCCCATTTACATCTATATGTATTTCTACATCTATTTATATATCAAAGACCATGAGTTCTTACCATTACCTCCAATTCCAATCTAGCACCACATTGTTCAGGCTCAGTCACCCTGCACCACCAAGATCCCCTCACCCTGTTTGAGCTGCAACCCCCTGTATCAGGCTGGATGGGTGCCCTTCTCATCCTGCTCAGGCCCTGACGCCCCATGCTGGGTCACCACTCCCCTTCACCCCCTGTGCCCCTGGTAGATGCCCTCCTCATCTCCTGTTCCAGCACCCTGTTTTGGCTTCCTCGTAATCCTCCATTCCCTGCTCATGCAGATGCCTGCCTTGCTCAGCTCTGCCTACTGGCTTTTAAACTGAATTATTCAAAAAGTAAGGCAAGAATATAGGCAGGCAGGAAGGGAGGCAAAGTAAAGCAGTTCCATTGTTCTTGGTGTATAATATTTTGGAATCCATTGTTTATAGTTTGGTTTTGCTTTATGATCTGATCTGAGACTCTTGCTTTTTATGACATGAATTTGTCGTATTTTTGTTTGTTCATATGAAAGGCACGTTTGTACTAGTTATATCTTCTTAATGCCATCCTTTTAACAATTTGAAATTTATATTTTGGTATATGATATGTGTTTTTTTCTTTTTATATATAGTTCTGATAATATGAAAGATTTATAGTTTGTTTATAGTCCTATTGATTATCTTCATAGTCATAACTTCAAATGATGTACTCAAATCTTTATTTATTCAGAGTGGACTCCTTCTACTACTGACTATTAAAATAATAAACTTCTACTTTCTCCTTTCCCCCTCCTTTTCATCATCTGGTTTTCATGGATTATATTATTATGAATTCTTCTAGTGATATACTTTATGCATTGATTATTTGATTTAGCACATTAAAAATAGTTTTTGATCCTTCAACTATAAAAGTTGTAAAGTCTACCTATTTATATGAATTGCCTCTTTCTCTTCCATTCGTATGCTGATTTTTTGTTACATTCTCATAGTTCATAACATTTACCCCCCGCTCTGTAACCATAATTTCCGCAGCAGTTTTAGCTTTGTTCTGCATTAAAATGGATTTAGCACTCATAGCTAATACTTTTACCTCATTTTCTCCATTTATCTCTTGGCTGGCTGAAGTTTATCTTCTAATGGTTTTTTAAAAGGGCTCGTAGAATGGCGTTTCTTCAATTGTTGCATGCTCGAAAGTATTTGTCTATTGTCTTAGCCTGGCAACATAGTTTGACTTAAGACAAAATGCTTGGATATCACCTTTCTTTTACCAGAGGACTCTGTGGGAATTTCTCCACGGTCTTTTGATGTTGAAGTCAGAAGCCAGCCTGATTTAATTTTTTTTTCCTTCAGTCCGTGTGTTGATAGTTTTGTCTGGTTGCCCAGATGATTCTTTCTTTATCTTTGAAGATAAGGAACTCTATTAGGCCAGTTCTTACAACTAATCTTTTTGAATCAGTCTTTTCTTCCAATCTGTAGATTCAAGTTATTTTTTTAAATTAAAATTTTTGGTTGTGGTAAAATACACATAACAGAAAATCTACCAGCTTAACCATTAAGTGTACAGTTCAATGGTGTTAAGTATAATCATGTTGTTGTATAACCAATCTCCAGAACTTTTGCATCTTGAAAAACTGAAATTACATTTATTAAACAACTCCTTGTTTCCCCCTGTCCTCTGCTAGATTCAAGTTTTCTTCCATCTCTTTCCCTCTCTCCCTTCATTCCCTCCTACCCTCCCTCCCTCTTCCTACTTTCCATCCTTCTTTCCTTCCTTCCTTTTCTTTTTCTTTCTTTCTATTGAAAGAGAGTCACACTATGTGCAGGCTGGTATCGAACTCCTGGGCTGAAGCGATCCTCCTGCCTCAGCCTTCAGAGTCGCTGGGATTACAGGCGTGCGCCACTGCTTCTGTCTAAAGTTTCATTTTTAAGAAATCTTTTTTTGCTTATGTTTCCTGTTCCGTGGGTTTAGTTCTTTTTCAGAGCAGTCATTATACATACGGTTGCTCTGGTTACAAACAAGGTGACCTTGCTTTTGGTCTTCTGGGTGTGTCATGTACTTTAGAGAAGTCTGAGTATTGCCAGCTCTGCCCATGGTCTGTTATTATGGGATACTGTGTCAGCATCCTCCCTCCATTGGGTTCCAGTTTCACTGGAATTGGCAGAATTTCTTCAAAGAAAGTGTTATTTGGGGTTGTAAGGGCTTTCTATTTTCATCTAAGATGGAATTTATATATCTGCATTTATTTTCCTTGTAAAATACAGTTGGTTTCAGAGATAAAAAAATTAGTAGATATATCTTTATTTTTTAAACTTACATTTAGAACTGTGTTATTGAATGTTTTCCCTATTAATTTGTATATAATTTATTTAGAATATCATCCATATCTGAATGTTAAAACTTCCATAACCTCAGAAAGTAAGAAAACAACTGTGAACCCAGAATTAGCCTGTTTTTCATTAAATCAGTATTTTCAGTCATTTCATGAAACATTGAGTGGGAAGGGTGGTAGAAGGCTGTGCTCAGCCTTCCATCTGGTACAGATGTGTTTGTGTATGCCTTGAGTAGTTCATTCCAGGATCCACCCTCTCCTCACAATAAAGTCACACAGTCTACAGGCCTGTGCCACAAGGGGGAGCTATTTGCTCCTTGTTTCTCATAGGCCCTTTGGATTGCTGCCATTGTCCCTGGGGTTGGAAGGGATTTCAATGGGACTGGGGTTTTCTCTGAAACAGTAGCTGAGGTTAGCTCTCGCCCCTTCATCAGGCTTTGTCATAATCACTGTGTGTCCAAAGTCACCAATTTGTGAATGTGAGATGGTTGAAGTTTTCTCTTCTTTGAGGAGGATGGACCTGGGGAATGTTGAGGGTGCTGTAGGCAGATAATACCAGAGCCTGCATCTCCTTCATTCAGTACACAGACAACTTGTTAACTGCCTGTTACCTGCCAAGTGTTAGGCATTCTGAGATGAATTCCACCTGGACCTACTTCTGAAGCAATGCTCTCTGGTGAAGAGGTATTAAGCAGACTTGCAGATGCATATTCTGAAAACAGAGAGGATGGAAACATTCATCTCACAGAATACAAATGAAGAGGTGGGTGGAAGTGAGTGAACTCATTCAACATTGAACCAATATTTCTTGGGTGCCTTCTATGTTCCAGGCACTATTCTAGGCACTGGGCATACAGAAGTAAACAGTCAGAAATCCCTTCAGATTTCTCTACCCAAATCTCATTTTGAATTTCCACTTGTTGTGGGAGGGGACTGGTGGGAGGTAATTCTATCATAGGGGCAGGCCTTTCCTATGCTGTTCTGATAATAGTGAATAAATCTTACAACATCTGATGGTTTTAAAAGGGGAGTTTCCCTGCACAAGCTCTCTTCTCTTCTCTGCCACCACGTGAGATGTGCCTTTCACCTCCTGTCATGATTGTGAGGCCTTCCCAGCCAAGTGGAACTGTAAGTCCAATAAACCTCTTTCTTTTGTAAATTGCCCAGTCTCAGGTATATCTTTATCAGCATCATGAAAATGAACCAATACAGTAAATTGGTACTGTATTAGCACTGATTAATGCAGTAGAGTGGGGTGTTGCTGAAAAGATACCTGAAAATGTGGAAGTGACTTTGGAACTGGGTAGCAGACAGAGGTTGGCTGTCCTGCTGGTTTTCAGACTTGCATGGGGCCTGTAGCCCCTTTGTTTTGGCCAATTTCTCCCATTTGGAATGGCTGTATTTACCCAATGCCTGTACCCACACTGTATCTAGGAAGTAACTAACTTGCTTTTGATTTTACAAACTCGTAGGTGGAAGGGACTTGCCTTGTCTCAGATGAGACCCTGGATTGTGGACTTTTGAGTTAATGCTGAAATGAGTTAAGACTTTGGAGGACAGTTTGGGAGGCATGATTGGTTTTGAAATGCAAGGACATGTGATTTGGGAGGGGCCAGGGGCAGAATGATGTGGTTTGGCTGTGTCCTTATCCAAATCTCATCCTGAATTCCCACATGTTGTGGGAGGGACCTGGTGGGATGTAATTCAATCATGGGGGCAGATTTTTCCTGTGCTGTTCTCATGATCATGAATAAGTCTCATGAGATCTGATGGTTTTAAAAAGGGGAGCTTCCCTGTACAAGCTCTCTTCTCTTGTCTGCCACCATGTGAGACATGCCTTTTACCTTCCACCATGATTGTGAGGCCTTCCCAGCCATGTGGAATTGTAAGTCCAATAAACATCTTTTTTTTTTTGTAAATTGTCCAGTCTCGGGTATGTCTTTATCAGCAGTGTGAAAATAGACCAATACACCTGCCTTCACGGCACATGCCTTCTAGTGAAGAAAACAGGCAATAAATAGTAAATTATATAGTGTATCACATAGTGGGAAATGCTAATGACAAAAATAAAGCCAGTAACAACCAGGAGAGGAAACTATTGTGAAACAGGAAATTGTTCATTGTGACCTGTGAAGAGGGTGCATGAAGGGAATAGGACAAAGGAGTTTAGAAAGCAGACTGGGGCCGGGTGCAGTGGCTCAGGTTTGTAATCCCAGCACTTTGGGAGGCTGAGGTGGGCGGATCAGAAGGTCAAGAGATTGAGACTATACTGGCTAACATGGTGAAAACCCATCTCTACTAAAAATACAAAAATTAGCTGGGCATGGTGGTGCATGCCTGTAGTCTCATCTACTCGGGAGGCTGAGGCAGGAGAATTGCTTGAACCCATGAGGTAGAGGTTGCGGTGAGCCAGGATCACACCACTGCACTCCAGCCTGGGGACAGAGTGAGACTCCGTCTCAAAAAAAAAAAAAAAAAAAAAAAAAGAAAGCAGACTGGAGCAGGTCATTTGGAATGCAGTTGCCTACGAGGTTCCTAATTCTTAGCCCATGAGGTCTTTACGTGCCTGAGATAAGATGAGCACTTCCTAATTTTACCTCCCAGTTCATTTCATTCATTAGAAACTTTCTCACCAGCATTCCTATTGGCCCTTCCCTCATAGTCCAGGCATTTATTAACTGAAATGCTCTTTACTGTCTGGTCCTGGGCCCTCTCTGCTCCATACTTCCCTGTCTTGGAAATCCCCTAAATCCTGTTCCCTTTGTAATTTGTCTTTTTTTTTTTTTTTCACTCCCTTCTCCTATTCCAACCTCTGCAGCTAAGCTCTTCCCTCTGGTGTTCAGGAAGGAGGGAGTGAAGGACACATGGTCCACAGGCTCCAGGCAGGAGCTGCCTCTGTGGGGTCATGAAAACTATCTTCTACAAAGAAGACACAGATACCAAGTCATGAGGTGGGGTAGAGATATGCTGGGTTCGTACAGGGCTCCCCAGGAAATGCTGTAGCTCAACACCTCAGCTCTGGTGGAGCCAACCTCCTTGGTCCCAGGATTGCCCATCCCATCTGCTTTACTTAAAGGTGGGTCTGATGTCAGGTAGAGTGAGAGGACTGCAGCCTTTAGATGGCTTTTTTGATCTGGATGGATTTCTGTTTCCTGAGCTTTACTTGTCTATCCTTCTGCCTTGGAGCAGAACCTGTGTCTGTTGGATTGATTGGAGGGCTTAGAGCACTTTCCCAGAATGGCCTGAGCCCACCCCAGGAAACTCTGCTCCCTTGAGATGTGAGAGATTCTTGTTCTTTGCAGTGGGATTATTTTCTTCTGTTGGGGCTCAGAAACCAGTGCCCCAGAATATGACACTCTGACACGCTGAACTGAAGAAGGCTCAAGGACTCCCTGACCTCCCCTGTGCCCTCTGCTCCGCCCAGCACCTTCTGTCTCTCAATCCTCTGTCTTTCCTAAAGCACAGGATGAAGTTGTTCTCTGAAACTCCTTATTCACCTAAAATCTGGACCAGCCAAAGGAGAAAACAGTGACCTCCGGTCCCTTCTCTGTCTTTCTTCTTGAGATATGAATTTAGTAACTGAATTCCTATCTCAGGAAGAAAGACTGAAGTCTGTCAGTACAACCAGACAGACTTTTGCCACAAACCACTGTCTGCTTTGCAGGCTTGACAGACATTGTCCCAGGCCACATTGTATGTTACCCAAGCCCATTGAATTTCCCTAAAAATCATTTATTATTCCCCTAAAATTATCTATACTTTCCTATCTCCTTTTCCTTTAAGAAGAAGGTTATATAAGCATCTCTATTCCATTGGTTGGAGATAAATCACTTTCCCCCTGCACATGTTACTAAAAATTTGTTTTTTTCTCCTATGTATTTGCCTTTTGTCAGCTAACCTTCAACTAGTGAAGGGGAAGTTTTCTCTCCACCCGTACACTGAGAAATGTCTGGTCCAGCCAGTGCTAAAGGGAGTCTGGAGTTCCTGAGCCCATGTAATCTGGGAATTAGGAGAAGCTGTAGTTTGCTGAGAAAGTGAATTTGGGAATGAGGGGGGTTATTAGTTTCTTGGGGCTACCATAACAAAGCACCACAAACTGGGTGGCTTAAAACAGCATAAACGTATCCCGTCACAGTTCTGGAGGCTAGAAGTCCAAAATCCAGGTGTCAGCAGGCCATTTCTTCCTGAAACCTACAGGCGAGAATGCTTCCTTGCATCTTTTAGCTTCTGCTGTTTGCTGGAAGTTCTTGGCATTCCTTGTTTCATAGATGTGTCGTTTCAGTCTCTGCCTCTGTGGTCATGTGGCAGTCTACCCTTGTGCATCTTCATACTTTCTCCCCTCTGTGTCCTTGTGTCCAAATGTTTCTCTTCTTGTAAAGATAACAGTTATATTGAATTAGGGGCTTACACTACTCCAGTTAGATCTCAACTAATTACATATGCAATGACCCTATTTTCAAATGAGTTCACATTTTGAGGTACTGGGGATTAGGATGTCAGCATATCTTTTTGGGGGACAAAATCCAACCCATAGCAGTGTGAATATGAAATGCTCTGTTTGCTCAGTATTGACGATGATCTGTGCTCAGAAGGGACTTGTTCCTGAGAATTCCTCTTGTTTTCTTGGCACTGTTCTCAGAAATGGAGACATGTGGTGGAGGTGGTGGGAGGTAAGTAGGGATATCATTCTTCATTCACTTAAAACAGAGTCCAGACTGAAAGCTCCCCACACCCAGGATAGAAGGAGAGGAATCAGATGGGATGTGCTACGGTTTGAATGCTTATTCCCTCCAAAACTCATCTTAAAACTTAATCCCCAATGAACCAGTATTGAAAGGTGGGCCCCTTAAGAGGTGATTGGTACTAGGACTGGGGTTGTTGCTGATAACAAATACCTGAAAATATGGAAGTGACTTTGGAACTGGGTGGTGGAGAGGCTGGAAGAATTCTGAGGAGCAGGCTAGAAAAAGACTAGATACTGTGAGGGCCTAGAAAACAAAAAATCTATGGAAAGTTTGAAACTCCTTAGAGATTAGTTAAGTGATTGTGACCAGAATTCTAGTTGAAATATGAAGAGTAAGGCCATTCTGATGAGATTTCAGATGGAACTGAGGAATAAGATATTGGAAACTGGAATAAAGACCGTTCTTGTTATAAATTGTCAAGAACTTGGCTGAACTGTGTCTATGCTTGAGGGCTTTGTGGAAGGCCAAACTTGAGAGTGACAAACTAGAGTATCTGCCAAAGAAATTTCTAAGCACAATGTACAAGGAGGTGCATGGTTACTTTTGGCCACTTATGCTGAGATTTGGGAGCAAAGAAATAATTCAAAGGCAATTATAAAGAAAATTTAATAGGAAAGCAGAGTGTAAGGATTTGGAAAACTGTCAGCATGGCCACATGAAGAATGAAAAAGTGCATTCAGAAGAGGAATGTAGCCAAGAAGATTAGCACAGATAGAAGGGAGCCAGGTGCTATTCCTCAAGACAATGAAGAAAAACCCCAAATGCATTTCAGAGATCTTTGAGGGTGCTCCTCCTGTTATAGGCCCAGAGGTCCAGGAGGGCAGAATGGTGTCTTGGACTCTGTTCCTGGAGCCCCAGTGCAGAGCTTCATGGCTGCCCTAGCCAAGCCTCAAGTGACCCTAGTTGTAGCTTGCACTGCAGTTTTGGAAGGTACAAGCCATAAACCTTGGCAGTGTCCAGGTGGTGCTGATTCTACAGGCTTGCAGACAGCAAAAGCTGTGGCAGCTTGGCAGCCTCCACCCAGATTTCAAAGGATATCATCAAGAGCCTAGGGGCCCAGGCAAAGACTTTTCACAGGGGCAGAGCCACTGCAGAGTCCTTACCTAGTGGAGCCATGAAAGTGATGCCACCATAGAGAGTCTCCATTAGGGTAATGCCTAGTGGAGCTGTGGGAGTGGGACCACTGCTGGGACCCCAGAAGTGTGCAGTCACTGGCAGCATGCAACACCCACCTGGGAAAGCTTCAGGCACCAGACTCCAACCCCTACGAGCAGTCACATGGGCTATACCCAGCAAAGCCATAAGGGTTAGCCTGCCTGAAGTCTTGGGGGCCCACCCCACACCCCATTGTGGGTGGGAGGCCACACACAGAGTCAAAAGAGATTATTTTCCAGCTTTAAGATTTAATGTCTACCCTACTGGGTTTCACATGTGCTTGGGACCTGTTACTCCTTTCTTTTTGCCTATTTCTCCATTTCAAAATGGGAGTGTCTGTTTTATGCTTCTACCACAATTGATCTTAGAAGTAGGTAACTGGTTTGTATTTCACAGGCTCACAGATGAGACTCTGGACTCTGGACTTTTGAGTTGGTGCTGGAATGAGCTAAGATTTTAGGGCTATGGAGTTGGAATGAATATGTTTATATTTAAGTAGGACATGAGTTTCAGAGGGCCAGGAGTAGAATGCTATAGTTTGTGAGTGTTTGTCGCCTCCAAAACTTATGTTGAAACTTAATCCCCGAGAGAGATCCAAGATGGCTGATCACTAGCAGCTCGGGCACGTAGCTCCCAGTGAAAGCGCAAAGAACGAGAGGACGCCACACTTTCAGACGAATATTTGTAGCTCACGGACCAGGAGATTCCCAGCGGAGGAGCCCCACGGGTCGCCAGTGCGACTCTCGTGGCCGGCGTGGCGGTTTTGCTGGTGCCTTAGCGTGCCAGTTTTTGGTGCAGAGTCCGGATATTCCCGGGCAGAAAAGCACCATCAATCTTAACACCGCTGTTTTGGCCGGCGCAGTGGATTGCTCAGTTTTCGGCGCTGGGAATCAAAAAGTTGGACGTCCGCTCAGAGACCTAGTTAGAAAGTCGGTAATTACAAAGACGACAGATGGATAAATATATAATCAAGGGAAGAAAGCAGCCTAAAAAGGCAGAGAACACTCAAAATCAGAATGCCTCTCCCTCTACAGGGGATCGCAATTCCTCATCAGTAATGGAACAAGGCTTAATGGAGAACGAGTGTGTTCCAGTAACAGAAGCAGGTTTCAAAATGTGGGTGATGAGAAACTTCTGTGAATTAAAAGAACTTGTTCTAACGCAATGCAAAGAAACTAAGAACCTTAAAAAAAGGTTTGACGAAATGCTAACGAGAATGGACAATTTAGAGAGGAATATAAGTGAATTGATGGAGCTGAAAAGCACCACACGAGAACTTCGCGAAGCATGCACAAGCTTAAACAGTCGAATTGATCAAGCAGAAGAAAGGATATCAGAAGTCGAGGACCAGCTCAGTGAAATGAAACGAGAAGACAAGATTGGAGAAAAAAGGATAAAAAGGAATGAGCAAAGTCTCCAGGAAATATGGGACTATGTGAAAAGACCTAATCTACGTTTGATAGGTGTACCTGAATGTGAGGAAGAGAATGAATCCAAGTTGGAAAATACTCTTCAGGATATCATTCAGGAAAACTTTCCCAACCTAGCAAGGCAAGGTAATATTCAACTCCAGGTAATACAGAGAACACCACAAAGATATTCTTCAAGAAGACCAACCCCAAGGCACATAATTGCCAGATTTATTAGGGTTGAAATGAAGGAGAAAATACTAAGGGCAGCCAGAGAGAAAGGTCAGGTTACCCATAAAGGGAAATCTATCAGACTTACAGCGGATCTCTCAGCAGAAACCCTACAAGCCAGAAAAGAGTGGGGACCAATATTTAACATCCTTAAAGAAAAGAACTTTCAACCCAGAATTTCCTATCCAGCCAAACTAAGCTTTATGAGCGAAGGAAAAATTAAATCCTTTGCGAACAAACAAGCACTTAGAGAGTTCACCACCACCAGGCCTGCTTTACAAGAGCTTCTGAAAGAAGCACTATACATATAAAGGAACAACCAATATCAGCCTTTCCAAAAATATATCAAAAAGCAAAGAACATTAATACAGCGAAAAACTTACATCAACTAATGGGCAAAACAGCCAGCTAGCATCAAACGCCAGTATTAAAGTTATATATATTTTAATTGAATAAAAAGCCAAAACCCATCGGTATGCTGCATCCAGACCCATCTTACATGCAGCGATACACAAAGACTCAAAGAGAAGGAGGAAGATTTACCAACCAGAGAGTAAAAATAAACAAATAAACAAAAAGCAGGAGATGCAATTCTCGCCTCTGATAAAGTAGACTTTAAAGCAACAAAGATCAAAAGAGGCAAAGAAGGACATTGCATAATGGTAAAAGGATCAATGTAACAAGAATAGCTAAAGATTCTATAGATCAACGAGATAGAAAATTAACAAGGATATTCAAGATTTGAACTCAGACCCGGAACAAGTAAACTTAATAAACATTTATAGAACTCTCCACTTCAAATACACAAAACATACATTACCACCTCACACCTATTCCAAAGGTGACTATATAATTGGAAGTAAATCACTCCTCAGTAATCGCATAGCATTTCATAGGATTAAATGAAATATTGGTTGGCTGTTTGTTTGTTATCTTCTTCCCTTATTCCTTCCTGACTACATCATTAAGTATAATTATCAGTATAAAAGAGGTTTTCAATACCCATTATTAAATTGCATTCCAGCCTGGGCAAGAAAGCAATACTCCCATTCTCTCTCCCTCTTTCTTTTCCTTTTTCCTCCTCCCCATTCTCTCTGTTTCTTTCTCTTCCTTTTTCCTCCTCCCCATTCTCTTTCTTTCTCTTCCTTTTACCTCCTCCCCATTCTCTCTCTTTCTTTCTCTTCCTTTTTCCTCCTCCCCATTCTCTCTCGTTCTTTCTCTTCCTTTTTCCTTCTCCCCAAAAAAAAAAAAAAAAAAAAAAAAAGAAACTTAATCCCTAAAGTAACAATATTGAAAGGCAGGGCTATTAAGAAGTGACTGGGTTATGCTAGGTGACTGGGTTACACCTGTAATCCCAGCAATCTGGGAGGCTGACGGGGGTGGATTGCCTGAGCTCAGGAGTTCAAGACCAGCCTGGCCAACATGGTGAAATCCCATCTCTACTAAAAATACAAAAAATTAGCCAGGTGTGGTGGCAGGTGCCTGTAATCCCAGCTACTTGGGAGGCTGAGGCAGGAGAATTGCTTGAACCTGGGAGGCAGAGGTTACAGTGAGCCGAGATTGAGCCATTGCACTCCAGCCTGGGTGACACAGCAAGACTCTGTCTCAAAAAAAAGAAAAAAAAATGATTGGTTCATGAAGTCTTTGCCCTTATGAATCGATTAATCCATTCATGGATGAATGAATTAGTGGGTTAATGAATTAGTGGTTTGTTACAGGAGTGAGACTGGAGGCTTTCTGAGAAGAGGAAGAGAGACCTGAGCTAGCACAGACAGCCACCTCACTATGCGATTCCCTGTTCCAGCTTGGGACCCTGCAGAGATTCCCCGCCAGCAAGAAAGCTCTTGCCAGATGTGTTCCCTTGACTTTGGACTTCCCAGCTCTAGAACTGTAAGAAATACATTTTGCTTCTTATAAATTATCCAGTTTTAGATATTCTGTTATAAGCAGCAGAAAATAAACTAAGATGGGGTGGGAAGCACAGTCTAGAACCAATGACTTCGGGCATGTTAAAGAGCAGAAGACCATGTGCCTGCCCTGGGGAGGGTCTGGCAGGAGATCTGATTGCTTTCTTTGCTCCTCAAAGTCATGAGTGATGTTCCCTCGTTCATCTGTGTGCTGTGGTGGACAGAAACAAAGGATGCAAGTGGAGGAAGAGGTGACCAAGACCCCTTTGAGAGACTTTAGTCCTTTGGGGAATATAATTCACACATCTAAAACACAGTCGTAAGTGATTTCTATGCATCACATTACAAGAATAACTTTAATGGATTCAGTTGTCTTTTTAGTCAAGTGCCAGTTATCACTGTAGTGGCTCATTACTTTATTGTCTGACCTAATTAACCATTTCCAGCCACTGTGGCCATTGGGCCATTGGGCCACAGTGTACGAATAGAAGGCAGGAGAGATGAGTTTCTAATAAAGGTACCGGAAGTTGGCTTTAGTATCAATGGCTCAGGCTTTATTTTCAAGGTGATAAATCCTGGTTCTTTGGAAGTTGATTTAATTTTTGGAAATGCTCAAATGTCACTAGGAGTAATGTGTGAAGAATAAGAGGTGGACGAGAACTGGAGTGACATTTGGACTCAAAGGAGGCTGAGCACATGTGGATGTGGCTGAATGTGAATAAAAGGGCTTGTTAGAGGCTCCGCCTTCTAGGCAGGCTGTGACTGGCCAAGTACCCGGGCCAGAACATCCTGTGTTTTGTGTTAGTCTAGGGAGGGCTTTTCTCCCTGCCCTTCCTCAAGGGCCCATCCCACAGAGCACAAGCACACAGCAAGTTGGATGCTTTCATTTTAATAGCTCTGGGCTACAAGGGTATTTAAAGCTTTAAGTCCAGTGATCTCATTCTTTTCAGCTTCTCAGTTCCACAGTTTTGTTAGACCAAATCTCTTCAGCAATTTTTGTGCAACTTCATTTCCACCTGGAAAGAAAGATGAGATAAATGAGGCTTTTAGGACCCCAGGCTCCAGCTCCACCACTTCCATTTCTCCTCAACTCCATCTTCTGCATTCCAAACTTACTGAGACCCTGGAGAGGCTTACACAGAAGTTAGAGGGATAGAGATTAGATTGACCAGAGCCTGAAGGACCTACCCTTTTCCCCACCTTGGCAGGGGCAGGGAGCAAGAAGACTAGAAACAAGCAGGCTCCACTGTGGGAAGGCTGGGGGTTAGACCCCAAGGTAATCAATGTCAGACAACATGGCACATTGAATTTGTTCTTTTTCTTTTTGAGACAGGGTCTCACTCTGTCACCCAGGATGGAGTGCAGTGGGATGATCTTGGCTCACTGCAACCTGTGCCTCCTGGGCTCAGGTGATCCTCCCGTCTTAGCCTCCCAAGTAGCTGGCACTACAGGCATATGCCACCAGGCCTGACTAATTTTTGTATTTTTTTGTAGAGATGGATTATTGCCATGTTGCCCAGATGGCCTTGAACTCCTGGGCTCAAGCAATCCACCTGCCTTGGCCTCCCAAAGTGCTGGGATTACAGGCATGAACTACCACACCCAGCGGGCAATTTGACTCTGCATGAGAAATTGTAAACATATGAAAGCACAAAGTGAGGGGGTCTTCAACAGCAAGGGCTGTGGCAATTCCAAGTCTCATATGGGAGAGTGGAAATGGGGGCAGGTTGTCTCCTATCTCCCACCCCTGGATGGTGGGTGGTGAGTATTCTCATTCCCACAAAGCCTTGCCTTGGGATGCACTCACTTTCAAAGAATTGTTTTCCACCTTCCACGCCTCCATGCATTCCTTTTCCTGCTCTTTGAAAGGCTTGTTCTGTTAGTAAGAGACTTTTCTCCACTAAGGATTCTAATTTTGGAGCAGAACAATCACATTAGCAGAAAAGTCACCTCATTTAAAGAGAACTCTGCACCACCCCACCTGCCACCCACCCCCACTCCACCCCCCGCAACAGGACATCATCCCCATACAAAGTCCTAAAGTGCAGAAGTTTTGCTGAGGGCCTCAGCACTTCTCTCATAGGAAGGCGTGTGAGCCAGGACAGAAACCACGTATAGTGCTGGCCACAACATCTGCTGTTGCAGAAGCCTTGTGTGTGGGCGCAGCGTGCAGTCCCATTTGTGCCTTTGTGTTCAGGTGTTTGAGTCTATCCGCTTCTGTGTGTGGAGGTGTAATATGGGCCTGCAGCCAGAGACTTCTCTAGGTTGTTGATATGGCATAGAGACAGACACTTACTTAGGCGGTTTAGTCCCTGGCTGTTTGAGGTGACCTTGGCTGTCCCCTGAACTGCTGCCGAAGTCTCCTGGGCTGCTGTGGTTGTCTCTTGGGGTGAAGCAGATTGTGATGGATCTGAGGCCTCCTCATCAGGCTTAGCTATGAATACACAAATTGATTGATTTTAGCAAAGTCAAAGTGTTTGTTTCTTTTGGAGTGGGTAGCAGGGCCCCAGGGTACCTAATATGTGCTGGGCGCCAGGACACAGAAATCATATGGCTTAAACCTGCCCTCTTAAAGGAGAGGATTTCTGCACGCTGTGTGTCTCTTGGAAGGCAGTGGGCAGGGTTGGGAAAGGATTTGGGCTAGGGGATGTTGAGAATCTGGGAACACTTCATAGAGAAGCTGGATCTTGAAGGCAGGACGTTAGCAGGAGAGGATGTTCCAAAGGGGCTTCCCTGGGGGCCGGCAGTGAGTGAGTAAGAGCTCAGGCGGAGGCATGTGTGGGATAGGAGTGGGGAGTGGAAGCAAGTTCAATTTAGCTGATGTTGGTAGGACATAAAAGAAAGTCATGGAAAATGGGGTTGGAAAATAAGGTTACAGGACAGATAATGGGTACCTTGCTAAGGAATTGGGAGTAATGGGAGGTGTTTGCAGGTGAAGGTATGAATGCCATGTGAGACATTGCCCTTACCATTTAGCCTCCTGTTTCTCTCCCTTTTATTCACAACAACCTTTCCCTTATGCTCCCTGTTGGCCTTGCTGTCTGGGTCATCCTCTTTTGTCCTTAGCCTTGTGCCATTCCAACCCATACTACCTTGTTTATAACATTACCTGCCCCTCCCCATTATCACCAAGTACAAAATCCAGATCTCCTCCCACTGGCTTCTTCTCCAGCCTCCACTCACATCCCTAACTGTTAAACATTCCCAAGGAGGGCTGGAGAAGGCAGGAGAGGAGCACTCACAGGTCCCAGCTTCCTGGGCAGGATCAACGTCTGTCGAGTCAGAGGAAGCATCTTCTGCAATGGAGGAAACATGCCAGGTAAGAGCAAGGACCTAACCGGACCCGCCCAAGCCACCCTTCCCTCCCATTCCCAAAGCTTAGCTCTCGGGAATGCTCATGGATAGAAGGGAATCAATTTCCCTTTTGGTTGGACAGGCCCTTCCACCATATCAGTGGGTCTACCCGGGCACTCTCTCTGATTTTTAACTCTAGTGGCTTTTGAAACAGGTTCTCCTCTGAGAAGTGTAATGTCTCTTGGAACACCGCCTTCCTCCTGACTTGCCCCTGGCTTGGGAGGCTTCCCTGAGATGTCTGTCAGGGAGCTGGCCATGGTCAGAGGGGCTCAAGCTCCTCTGTGGTGGAGGAAGACAGTGTGTGGGGGCCGTGGAGGCACATTTTGAGTGGTTTCTGGGGTTGAGACCCCAGCTCTTATTCCCTTTATTCTTTCAATACAAAATTTATGCAAAGCTCTGTGCTAAGAGATGGAGGTGCAGTGCTGAAGAGGGCAGACGAGACCCTTGCCCTGACAGAGCTTACATCTGTCCTTTTACGTAATTATTTAATGACTGGTGTGACAGCGCTGGAAGGGAACGTGCAGCCTGGTGTGAGAAGGGCACATGGGATCTGATTTGTTCCGCATATGCCTGGAAGGCCTTTTTGGGGAATTATATCTAAATTGAGATTTTCTAGATGAAAAATCATTGGCCAGGTGACATTAGAGTTGGTTGGGGGAAGACCCAGGGAGAGGGAAAGCATTCCAGATGAGGAGAGAGCAAGAAGGAAGATCCTGATGTTCATGGAACAGCAGGATTGTCATGGCCCAAATGGTGCTTCTGTGTGATTAAAAAAGGCATCCCCTCCCTCTAAGAGACATAGCCAGAGGCCAGGCTCACTGCTTGGCAAATGGAGTGTGGACCAGATTTTAGCTTCTACCACCCTGTGCCTGGGCACCCTTGTGCATGGGACACCCTGCTCAACTATATGCAGTGGTCCAGAGGAACTGCAAGAAGCCAGTGTAGCTGGGGTATAGTGGGTAAAAGATGGTGTATGAGGAGATGAGCTGGGAGGGCAGGCAGGGGCCAGAGAGTTCCAGGTTCCCCTGGCCAGTGGGGTGCAGAGGCTACGCGTGGAGAACTGGGAGAGGAGTCACTTGCAGAGGTAAGGAAGCGAGAATAGCATGGAGAGAGGAGCAGAGGGGTGAAGGCAGGTGTGAGGGCATCCTTGTGGGGTGGTGCAGAGGAAAGGCCATACTCACCAGCATAGACCAGGGTCCTAGCCAGAGCTGCCAAGAAGAGGAGAGTGGTGAATTTCATTCTTTGGGATGAGGAGTGACTATAACCACAGAATCCACAGAGGGTCCAGGGAATAAGGATGCTGAAACTTCTGGGCCCTTTTAAGGATGTCAAGAGCCAATGAGAACCAAGCTTGGAGGGGTGTGACTTCTGCACCCTCCTCCTCTTCGTCCCCGGACTGTCACCTGCTAAGTCAACAAGGGCTAGCAGGCAGTTCCTGGATAGGAGCCTTTCTCTAGTAACTCCCAGCCATCCCTTCCTTTCTCTTTCCTCCTTTCCCCACCACACCTGCCATCTGGGTTCACACCCCTGGGATCTTAGGGATGGTAGGTAGAACACATCTCCCTTGGGGAGATTCTGGGATGTGTCTGTTGAGGGTTCTGGTAGTCATCTCTCCAGGAGGAGGTTGAGGGCCCAGGAGATTACATTGTCCACCTTCTGCCCCAGTCTACATAGGACTCAGTGCAGGGATTGAAGGTTTTCCCTGGGAAAGGGGCTCACTTGAGGCCTGAGTTCCTGGCTGCTTTCTCCCCTTGATGGGATGGGTTTGAAGGTGTGTGTACCTTCTCTGGAGTTGTTCCCTGTTCTTGACATTATCCAGCCCCTGAAAAGAACTCCTCCAGCCCCACATAGGCCTATCAATCTCTGTCTTCAGTCGTAATCATTGGGACCCCACATTGCTGACAGAATCTCCTCGTTAAAGCATGACGGTGGTTCACTGAAATTGCAGCTTGGTTCTCACTTCAAGTAGGGAGCTGACCCATGGTGTGAATAATCCAGAAAAACAGATTATTCTGAAGAAGCTTCTCTTTGACTTGGGGTTTCTTTCTCACCTGATCTGGGACTTGAGAGGTCTGGGTTTTGAGTTCTGACTTTGTCATATGAAAATGTTAGGCTGTGAAAAGTGTTAGGATTTTTTATTTGTTGTCTAGGAGCTGTGGCTCCTATGTACAATGTAGTGGTGGAGATTAAGTGAGATAATATATGGCAAAGAATTTTTTTAGACAGCAAAGTTGTATGGAGTTGTGTGGGGTTCTTGTACCATCTTTCCAGGTAGGTTTTTGTCCAGGCTGGTGCTAAATGCTAGATATTAATAGAATGGGCAGAGGAGAAGCAGGAGCCAGTTGAGGGACTGAAGGGTGGAGAACAAGGACCTGGATGTCAGTTTGTGACTCTCCCTTGCTTGGTGTTGGCACTCACCCAGCCCCACGCAGGCTGACTCCAGAGGCTTCTCTGCCTCATGGCGACTCTGAAGACAAGTGTGAGAAGGGGGCGTTGGGGAGTTTTTGACATAAGAGTGTTTTGGGTGCCAGGGTTTAGAGCATTAATCTTTTCAGGAGATAAAGGAAGATAAAATTAATGGGGTAGGACATTAAAGCCTTAGCAATTACTACCCGCCCGAAGGTCTGGGCCTGGGAGCCTCGCAAATGGTGGCCTTACCTGGAATAGGAAGGCTGAGGAACAAGAGAAAGTTTTGATGGCACCAGTGCCCTGGGTATGTGCACATACATGTGTGCACGTATGTGTACACTGCAGGAGAAGTCCTGCAGATTCCAAACAAATCTAGATCCCAAACAGGCTCCATGAGCACATTAAAAAAGTCAACAGGAGCAAATTATGCTATTTGCACAAGGCTTTTCTAAGAGGAAATAAGAACTTTGGTGTCAACACTAGAACTGTCACAGAGCAGGGTCTTTCCAAATGTCACTGCATAGTCCTTTCCTCTCCCACATCTTCCTCCTGGCCTGAGTAATTAAAGAGGCAAGTATTACATAAATAGGGATGAGGTGAAAAGTAGGGACATTTGTTAGCTGGGTGTAGTGGCTCATGCCTGTAATGCCTGTACTTTGGGGGACTGAGGTGGGCAAATCATGAGGTCAGGAGTTTGAGTCCAACCTGGCCAACATGGTGAAAACCTGTCCCTACTAAAAATACAAAAAATTAGCTGGGCATGGTGGCAGACACCTGTAATCCCAGCTACTTGGGAGGCTGAGGCAGGAGAATAGGTTGAACCTGGGAGGTGGAGGTTGCAGTGAGCCAGTATCACGCCACTGCACTCCAGCCTGGGTAACAAGAGTGAAACTCCGTCTCAAAAAAAAAAGAAAATTTTGTTACTCTATGACAGGTCCCAGGAGGAATGTTACCCTAAATTATAGAGCCTGGGAAAGAATTGGATGCATAGATTAGAGGAAAGAGACAGACCTCGTGGATATGGGTGAGGGGCTGCTCTGTGCAGTGTCTTGATGGACCTCGTGGATATAGGTGAGGGGCGGCTCTGTGGGATGTCTTGTCTTCTAGGGTATCTGACCTCCGTGATGACTGTCAGCTCGCTGATCTGTGTCTTGTCTCATGTGCTGCTCGTTGCATCTCTCTCCCCTGTGCCTCAGGTCTATTCTCTTTCGTCTCTGCACTGGTCTGGAAGGATGCCTATGGACTGTATCTCTTGGGCTCCCATGTCCTCTAGCTTCTAGTTGAGTTTGGCCAACGGGAGACACAGGTGGGAGATGGGAGGATGGGAAGAGGGAGAGGTCAAGGCATTTGTTCCTCCTGCTCCCTTCCTTGCTTTGGTATGTGTGGTAGGATGACTTCAGAGATAGCTCCCGGTGATGCCCACGTCTTGGCATTGGTGCCCTGCTGTAATTTCCTCTGCTTAACTGGGCTGGGTCTTGAGATTCACTCCTAATAAGTAGAAGATGGTGAAGTGATGAGGTAGTCACTTCTGAGACTACGTGGCACAATCTCGGCTCACCACAACTTCTACCTCCCGGGTTTAAGCGATTCTCCTGTCTCAGCCTCCCGAGTAGCTGGAACTACAGGCACCCACCACCATGCCCGGCTAGTTTTTCTTTTTTTTAAATTTCTAGTTGGGACAGGGTTTCACTATGTTGGCCAGGCTGGTCTCAAACTCATGACCTTGTGATCTGCCTGCCTTGGCCTTTCAAAGTGCTGGGATTATAGGCGTGAGCCACTGTGCCCGGCCAACTTTAGTCTTGTTTACACACACTATGTCTCTGGATCTTCTCAGCTTGCTCTGATGAAGCGAGTGGCCATGGTCTGTGGCTGTCCTGTGGAGAGGCCTACATGGCAAGAAACCGAGGGCAGCCTCCAGCCTGTAGCCAGTGAGGAACTGAGGCCCTCAGTTCAATTATCTGTGAGGAACTGAACCCGGCTAGCTACCATGTGATGGAGCTTGGAAGTGGATCCTTCCTCAGCTGAGTTTTGAGGTGACAGCAGTCTCGATGATACCTTGACTGCAGCCTCATCAGAGACTCTGAGTCTGTGGGCGCATCTGTACCTGGACTGCTGACCCACAGCAACTGTGGATAAGAAATAATGTGTGAAGCCACCAAATGTTTGAATAATTTTTGCAGCCATAGATAACGCAGCACGGTGTGGCAATAGCTGTGTTTCTCTCTGACTGCAGCTTCTGTCTGGTTCCTGTTCTAGAGCGCCATCTCTTGGTGTCAGGTGACATTATTCCCCCATCCCCCAGCCACCCTGCTGCTTCAGGCTTCCTGCTGTTGCTAGTCCTTACTTGAATCTCTGTAAATAATAGATATATTTTTCCTTAAGGACGCTTTTTAAAAAGCCCTCCTGAGTGTGCTGTTTTCTGCCGGCACTTCTCCACTGATACACCACTTCCTGTCTGACCCACGATGAATATCTTTTCCTCATTCCCCTCCTTGTGTGTTAAGCCTCGTTCTGGGGGCTGGTGGGTAAGCAGAGACTCCAAAGGGAGGAAGTGACATAGACTGTTTCGGGTAGACAGCTCCTGCATTGAAGACACAGGCATACGTTGATCTCGGAGGACCACTCTGGCTGCTATGCTCGACATGGCTGGTCTTCTCTGCCAAGCGCTGTGGCCTGCACAAGCTCTGCCACACTCCTCTCATGCCCTTGATCTTCCATCTTGGCCATCGGGGAGGTGTAAAGACAAAGCAATAGAGTGAAATTTTTAAAAATGCGAATTCTGATTCTTTAACATACATACAGCATGTAGCATGTGCCAAGCACTATTCTCAGAGCTTTATACATTCTGCTCTCATTTAATCCGCCTAACAACCCAATGAGATGAAGTACTATGAATACTCTTACTTTCTAGATAAGCAGACTAAGGCAAAGGCAGTTGAAGACGCTGGCCCACGATGACACAGCTAGTGAGTGGCAGAGTTGGATTTCAACATGGGCTTCCTAGCTTCAGAGTCTGTGCTGGCAACCACAACTCCTAGCTGGAATATGAAATTCCATTTTAAAATAAATATGAAGCCTCTGTAACATTAAGTTTCTCTAGTTTTAACTAATCAGCACCTGTATGCGTTAGGGTTCTCCAGGAAAATAGTACCAATTGGATATGTGTGTATTTGTATCTATGTGTATTTATATGTTTAGTATAAATACTAATATACAAATATAAGTATGTAAATATAAAATATATAGTATGAATATTTGTAGACACACAGGCACACACACACATATAGAGAGAGAGTTTGAGACAGAGAGAGAGAGATTGAGGCAGAGAGAGAAAGAGAGAGAGAGAGGGGTGATTTATTTTAAAAAATTAGTTCATGTGATTATGGAGGCAGGCAAGTCCAAAATCTGTAGTTCAGGTCTGAAGGAGGTCAGGCTGAAGACCCAGGAAATAGCTGATGTTATGGTTCAAGTCCGAAGGCCACCTGCTGGCAGAAGGTTTTCTTGCTCAGGGGAAGTCAATCTTCCATTCTATTCAGGCCTCAACAGATTGGATGAGGCCCACCTACAGTTATGAAGGGCAATCTGCCTTACTCAAGGTCTACCAATTTAAACGTTAATCTCTTCCAAGAACACCCTCACAAAAACATCAGAATAATGTTTGACCACATATCTGGGCATTGTGGTCCAGGCAAGTTGACGTATAAAATTAACTAGGACAGTACCCTTCAGCATTTTGCTTTTGGAAAGTTTGATGGACACCAACTGGGCACAGAGAAAAAGAAGACATGTTATATGCAGCTTCAGAAATCTTTTTCCAGACCTTAAGGTGAAGGATTTCTTTTCTGTCTTGGTTTCACAGGTGAAGGCGTAAGTTCCAGGAAGCTGTGGAACAGCCCACAAAGCAGACATGAGCAGGCCCTCTTCCTGCCTGTGGTCTAAGCAAAAAGGATTCTCGTGACTCACACGGGGTCTAGCTACCTCATCTGGCAATATCTAGAAAGGGACTTGGGGTCAAAGGCCAGGGCTAGGGGTTGCAAATTTCAATGCCTACAGGAGTCAAGCAGGTACCATTAATGAGTGAGGCAGTCCAGGTACAAGGCAAACAGCAGCACAGGTGCAATGATGAATAGCAATTGTCCCTCCCTTTCAGGTGGAGGAAATCAGGAGGAAGTGGTAAAGCTGGAGCAAATTGGAGTGTGCCTGCCCTTTGTAAAGTGGCTAGCTGCTCCTGCCTTGAGCTGATGGCTGCCAGACATTCTAATTCTTCAAGGAAAATTGGAAATCTGGATTTTCTTGTGAAATCTGATTTTCTTATTATTTCTAAACATTTTGTGTAATATTTTGATTATTTTAAAATTAATTTAAAAGTTGACAAATGAAAATTGTATATATTTATCATGTGCAATGTGATGTTTTGAAATATGTGTGCATTGTGGAACGGCTAAATCTAGCTAATTAACATATTTATTGTCTACTTTTTGTTTTGAAATAACTTCAGACTTACAGAGGATTTGTAAAAGTAGTACAAAGAATTTTTACATCCTCTTTCTAGATCCACTGGGGACTCGAGCTCCCAAATGTCAACATTTAATCTCGCTTGCTTTATCATGCTCTGTCTTTGTTTCTGTTTCTCTCTTTGCTTTTTCCTTAACATCTTGAGAATTAGATTTGAAATTTTAATTGACATAACAGAAGATCCCTTTAGAAATGGCTGTCCTTTTTTTTTTTTTTTTTTGAAACAGAGTCTTGCTCTGTTACCTAGGCTGGAGTGCAATGGAGCAATCTCCGCTCACTGCAACCTCCACCTCCCAGGTTCAAGCAATTCTCCTGCCTCAGCCTTCTGAGTAGCTGGGATTACAGGCACGTGGCACCACGCCCGGCTAATTTTTTTTTTTTTGGTATTTTTAGTAGAGACGGGGTTTCACCATGTTGGCCAGGCTGATCTCAAACTCCTGAGCTCAGGCAATCCGCCTGCCTCGGCCTCCCACAGTGCTGGGATTACAGGCATGAGCCACCGTGCCCGGCCCCTTGATCATCGTTATGACAAATCCTGATGCTTGTGGGTTTATTTTTAGAAACAATCGTTTCTTGAATAGGCAGGACTTGGTGGAGTTTGTTTTTCCTCAAACAATGCTCCCAAATACAGATAGTCCCTGACTTACAGTTTTTTGACTTTGTGTCAGTGAGAAAACAATACACATTCAGTAGAATCCATACTTCTAGTACCCATAAAAGCATTCTGTTTTCTACTGTCATTGTGGTGTTCAATAAATAACATGAGCTATTCAACACTATTACAAAATAGGGTTTGCGTTAGATGATTTTGCCCAATTTTAGATGAATGTAAGTGTTTTGAGCACATGTAAGATAGGCAAGACTAGGCTATGACGTTCAGTAGGTTAGGTACGTTAAATGTACTTTTAACTTACATTTTCAACTTACGATGGGCTTATCAGGATGTAACCCCATCCTAAATTGAGGGGCATCTTGTGTGTGTTGTTAAATCTCTCTTTCCCATTTATTCATGACATGTTGACAGGATTCCATGTGTTCTAGTTCCTTGTGGTTGTTGAGAGTCCATCCAGATGGCAGGGCTATTGACATCCTTGTATCCTTAAATGACTTTGTGGAGAAGACAGACTATTGCCTCTTGCCCCCAAATCTGGAGCAAACCACCTTAACTTGTACATGAGCTGGTGTTTGTGCAATTATATCTTGGATTGCTGTTTATAGTAGGTTAGCCTTCCCTAGTTAATATACTCTTGATGCCTGGGGACATGGCTTTCTTAAGAGCTGTCCTACTGTGCTCCAGTCTGGGCAGCTTCAAGTCAGTCTAGAGGGTGCATTCATCTAGGGGTGGGAGATTGGTGGGGAGATGCCTGTCTCCTCCTGGACTGGAACCTTCAATCTTGGAGTGATTTCCACAGCCCTTCACTTGAAGGGTAGAAGAAGCATCTCCCTCCCTTCTTCCATGGAGCTGTTCAGGAAAAATCTCTTTGCCATGAACACTGCATTCTCCACAGAGCCAGTGACCCTGATGATTAAATTTTTTCTCCTTCTCCACAGGGCAGAGAATGATAATCCTGTGGCTGATTGGGATTGGGCTGGCTTTTCTGGCTCCAAGGAAGTCCCAGGGTGGTGGGCAGGCTCCAGATGTCAGTTCTTCATGGAATGTGGGGTACTTGGGGGTCTATGATTCTAGTTGTGGGTCTATGATTCTACTTGAGGGTCTATGATTCTAGTTGTGGGTCCTAGAGCCAATTCCAGGGCAATGGGAAAAGTCCCCCTCAACACTGATGCAGGGTAAAATGCCATTGGGCAGGCAGAGTGAGGGATAAGGAGGCAACCAGTTTGGGACTTGAGGCTTAGCCCTTGCAAATATGGGTGAGAGGCTGGGTATGAATCAAAGAACTTGCTGCAGCTTAGCTCTCTGGTAAGGTTGGGTCTGGAAGCTGTGGTTCAGGAGGAAGGGCCAGGGTGCTAACTGAAGCCTCATGGGGTGCTCCTCCAACCTCCTGGGCTCCTGGCCAGGTTTCTTACCTCACCTCTTCTTAAGGAAAACACACACATACTCCAAGTATTACAGATGCTTTCAATTTAATAGATGTTTTAATTTTTTTTTTTTTTTTTTAGGTTTTGGGCTGAAGACTTAAAGCCTGCTGCTCCTGGGCATCATTTCTCAGCTTCCCCTTACAGCTGTAGTGCTGAGTCAAGGATGTCTTTAGCATCATGGATAGTTTCTAGGACAGCCATAGAAAAAGTGGGGGAAAGAAGTAGGAAGAAAAGAGGAAGGGAAAGAGAGCAAGGGAGTTGGGGAAGGAGAGGGAGGGGGAAGGGAAGGGAGAAAGGGGAAGGGGGAGGGGGAAAGGGGGAGGAAGGGGGAGGGGGAAAGGGGGAAGGGGAGGGAGAAAGGGGAAGGGGAAGGGGAAAAGGGGAAGGGAAGGGAGAAAGGGGGAAGGGGGAGGGGGAAGGGGAGGGAGAAAAGGGGAAGGGGGAGGGGGAAAGTGTAAGGGAAGGGAGAAAGGGGAAGTGGGAGGGGGAAAGGGGGAAGGGGGAGGGAGAAAGGGGAAGTGGGAGGGGGAAAGGGGGAAGGGGGAGGTAGAAAGGGGGAAGGGGGAGGGGGAAGGGGGAGGGGAAAAGGGGGAAAGGGAGGGGAAGGGAGAGAGGGTTGGGGGTAGGGGGAAGGAAGAGAATATGAGTAAAGATTCCAGGGTTCCAGGCACCAGCTCCACCCCTTCCATTCCTCCTCAACTCTGTCTTTTGCTTTCCAAACTCACTGAGGCCTGGAAGGGCTTACACAGAAGTCAGAGCGTTGGAAGTTAGATTCACTGGAGCCCCAAGGACCCACCCTCTTCCCCACCTTAGCAGGGGCAGGGGGTAAGAGCAATAAAATGAAGCAAGTTAGACCGCAGGGAGAATCAGTATCAGACAAGAATGGCCATTTAAATCTGGATGAGAAATTGGAGACATTTGAAAGCACAGTGAGGGGTCTTCAGTGTCAATGGCGGGGGCTGTGGCAGTTTCAGGTCTCATGCAAGGGGTGGAGCTGAGGCTGGTCTTGAGGGAGCAGTGGGGACGTACTTACCTTTACCTATATTTTCTAGATTGTCAACTGCGTCTTTTCCTAGGTTTTCAACTCCTCCCAAAGCTTTTTTTGCTCCCTCTAGGCCTTTTTCTAGGGTGGATTCAGAAAAGAAGAGGTCATGCAAGCAGAAAAGCTGCTTCCTTTGTAGGAGAACTACCTTCCCTTCCTACCTTCCTAGGCACCACGGGCACCCCTAGGGTGAAGTCACTTTGCTGAGGGAACCAACTTCTCTGTCATGGGAAGGTTGGTAGTCCAGTATAAGCTGCAAAACCTATGGCCCAGAAACTCTGGGTGTAGAAAGGTGTGCACCCCCCAACCCCTCCCTAGGAGTATAGATGTAGCTGTGCCCCTGTGCTTGGCTTGTGCCTGTGAGTGCAGACTGACCCCCAGATAAATCCTGCTGTTGCATGCATCAGAATTCTATACCAGCATTGGCAAAGAGGCTTACCCAGAAGGCTGGATCTCTGCTTCCTTGGCTTTGGTGCCTGTCTGGCTAAACATGGGTCTTTACCTGCAT
Organism: Aotus nancymaae; assembly: GCF_030222135.1. Classification (NCBI taxonomy): domain Eukaryota; kingdom Metazoa; phylum Chordata; class Mammalia; order Primates; family Aotidae; genus Aotus; species Aotus nancymaae. The sequence goes on from NW_026988428.1 coordinate 38,428,109, forward strand.
TTTCCTCTTGAGCTGCTGATGCCTCACGGGAAGCTGCAAGGGTGAGGGGTGAGAGGAATGATAGCTCCCTCCGCTCTTTCTGGGGGAGCAGGTGGTGCTTACTCCCTCAAGGTCTGGCTTGAGGGTAGCTCCCTGTCTCCCAGTTCCTCTAGAGCTTGACTTTCATGATGTGCTAGGTTTTTTAGCATCCCTCAAGCTTTTTTCCTGCTGTCTCCAAGACTTTTCCTGCTCTTCCAGGGCCTTTTTCTAGAGTGGATTATGGTTTAGGGAAAGTAAAGTCATGTTGGCAGAAAGATCACCTTAAAGAGAGAGACTCCCCCTAGTTTTCATCCCTTATATCAGCCCCTTAGTGTGCAGAGGTTTTGCAGAGGGCACTAGCTTCTCTCTTCTGGGCAGGCTGGTGGATGAGGACAGAAATTTGACAGTCTCTGAAAGGGGCTTCTGCAGCTATAAACAATCCATTTGTTTATGTGAGAATCAAAACTTCTCTTATTGCATTGGTGTGAGACACACCAGGGGCGTCTGAGAAGAGATCAAGGTGCCCGGTGTTCCCTCTGGGTTGTGTGTGAGAAGGCAGGGGGAGTGCAGGTGTGTGCTGTGGTTGGGGCTCACAGTGTGGTGAAGGTATAAGGAAATACAGTTTATCTTTCTGCTGTTAATTAAGTATCCTGAGTGTGTACATGGCTGGGGAAGTAGAAATGAATGAGAATTAGATCCCTCTCTCAAGGGTTTATGGTCTAGGAAAGGAGATAGAACTGCTACATATGGGAAGCCCAGAAGAGGGAGGGATGAAAGGAGAGATGGGGACAGAAAGAGGCACCACACCCACCGGGCAGGGAAGGCTTCAGAGAGCAGCTGGGGCTTGAAGCTTGATAGAGCATGGACAGGTAGGGGTTGAAAGGCGCCTGGGGAGGAGGAATGTTGCATAGTAGAAAGTTACTTATTTTGCCGGATGAGACAAATGTGTAACATTTGATGTGGGGAATACAAGCAGTGGAGTCCAGGGAAATTATATTTGAAAAGTATCCTGGATCTAGGTCATGAATACCCTGACTGTCAGACTAGGAGATGAGAGTTTTGTAATGGGAAATGGGGAACCATGTGAAAGGTTTTTGAATTGAAATTGGTGAGGGTGGGACATGATGAAAACTTCTGAACCTGTCTAGTGTTAAGTTCCTCCTCTTGCTCAAGGCAAGTTTTCCTTTCTTTCAGGGCTACCCTTTCCCCCAGGCTCTGTCCTTCTCCCATGCGTGAGTCTCTCAGGAAGTCTCCCTTTTCAGTGTCTCCAAAAAGTCGACCTCCCAACTCTCCTTCCCCTGGACCCCTCTTCTGCTTCTATGACTTCCTCCACTCATACCCCCTGTCACTAACCCTCCCACCCAGGACTGGGGCAGGAGGAATAGGAAGGACTCACGGTTCCCCGATCCTAGGGCAGAGGCAGCTTTTGCGTCATCTACAAAGGAGGAAACAGTGACCATGTCAACTAGGGTGCAGTTGCATGAGCAGTATCTAGCCAGGGCTGCCTAGAGCCCCCAGGCCTCTCATCTCAGGAGTGTGGCAGTGGACAGACCGGAGAGAAAGCTCTGCTACACAAGGGGTTCACCAGAAATGCTTTTTGAAATCTCAACCAAATCCCTCTCTGTTATCCTCCCCAGACCTAGGCTACTCATAACATCCCTATGGAATGGGAATCGTTCTCTGACTCTCTTCTCTACCTTAGATGTCCAAGTTTCATAATGAAAATTGAAGGGGCATGACAACTAGGGCATGACCACAGCACCTGCCCTAGTGATAGGGCAAGACCTGTTCTGACTGTCACCTGATATGGGGGCCTCAGCCCTCCATTTCTCTATTCTTCCAACAGCATGAATGAAGCACACATTATCACCAGACAAGTTAGCCAGAGTATGATGTCAGTTCCCGGTTTGCCCTTCAGATAGGGGAAGGAGGCCAGTGGTGTTAGAGGCTGGAGATATAGCCATGAGGAAGACAGATAGTGTTTGCTCAGGGAAGTTGACAGTCAATGGGGGATTTGGAGGAATTAACATAATTACATAAACAATTATTTAATTACATTTGTGATAGTGCTAGGAAGGAAAAATACAGGAGGCAATAAAATGAAAAACAGGGACCTAAATGATTCTGGGGCTTCAGTAAGGCTTCTGTGAGGAAATACGTGGAGACAGAGAACCGGAGGGGCAGACTTGGAAATTGAATAGGAGGGAGGTTGACATGGGTGGGTGAAAGAATGAGCAGGGGAAAAGACAAGAGGATGTGCAGAAGTCTTGGCAGTAGGAAATGGCGTGGTTCATTGAGAGGAAAAAGAGTGCCAGAGTGGTTGGAGCAGAGGGGGCCAACCACAGACTGAGAGGAGAGGCTGTGCAGAGCTGTGCTGGGGCGAGGGGGCTCCTGGCTTCCTCTGACCAGTGGGCACAGGGCCCCTGTGTGGAGAACTCAGTGGGAGGCAGGAGTGGGCTACAGAGACAGACTTGGGAGAACTGCCTCTGCTGACAAGGGGAAGGGGAAATGAAGGCAGGGGCCAGTCTTCCGGGGACGATATGGTTGGGTGTAGGGGAAGAGCCATACTCACAGGCACAGACCAGGGCTCCTGCCAGAGCTGTCAGGAAGAGGAGAGTCATGAACCTCATGCTTCTGTGTGCTGGAGTGGGTATGCCACCAAATCCTTGGAGATCCTGAGATCTAAGGTGTCCAGACTGCCTCTCTGGGCCTCTTTTAAGCATGACAGGGACCAATGGGAACCAGTTTTCCAGTGGTGTGTTCTCCTCCTCCTCTTCTCCCACCTCAGAGCCACCTGTTAAGTCAACAATGGCTGGCTGGGGCTGGTTGGTACCCGCCTTCCCTGCAGGTAGGTTCTGGACAGCAGCTCCAGAGCTGGCACCGTCCTGACTGGCATCCTTTGCCTGCCTCTCCCCTCCCCATCTCACTTGTCCCTGGGCTTCCAAATCTGATCACATCTGGGGTCCTGGGGAGACTGAGAGGTTTCTGGAGAGCGTCCTGGCAGGGAGCTGTGCCCAGAAAGCTCTCCTTCCACCTGGAAGCAGGAGGGGGGTCCAAGACATCAGGAGAGAGTGGGGGTGGCTGAGGCTTCCCTTGAGTGGGCTAAGCCCATCCCAGGAGGCTGCCCTCATAGCATTTGGGAACCCCCCTGACTAAGGTCCAGAGAGGTTGCTGTCCTCTCTAGGGTTCTCCATATGGTAAGCAGAGCTCCCCAGCCTCAGTAGGCCCTGACTAAGGTGTCTTCAGTCCCAGCTAATGATCCTCTACCCCAGAAAATTCTGGTAAGTTAGCCAGAGTATGAAGCCAGTTCCCAGTTTGCCCTTCAGATAGGAGAGGGAGGCCAGTGGTGTGGATAATCCAGATAAGTGGAATATCCAAAGGCTCTTCTCTCTGCCTCAGCAACCCTTCCTGCAGACTTGCATTTGCTTTGAAATGGCAGAAACAGTCCTAGAGATATGGGTTTGTAACTTGATTTTGCTGTTTACTAGCTGAGTGGCCTTCAGAGAGGCAATTCGCCCGTCCCACTTCAATTGTTTTACTTTCTTCTTTTATTTTATGGTAATATCTAAGGTGTAACGTGGTGTTTTGATATACACGTGGATAGTGAAATGGTTACTATAGTCAAACAAATGAACATCTCCGTCATTTCACATAATTAGGCGTGTGTGTGTGTGTGTGTGTGTGTGTGCACGCACCTAAAATCTACTCTTCCAGCAAAAATCCCAAATTCAATACGGTATTATTGATTCCAGCTCTCATGTTACACTTCAGCTGTTTTGCATTTGATGATGAGAAATGATCATTCTTTTTTTTTTTCTTTTGAGATGGAGTTTTGCTCTTGTTGCCCAGGCTGTTGTGCAATGGCTGGGATTACAGGCATGTGCTACCATGCCCGGCTAATTTCATATTTTTAGTAGAGACAGGGTTTCTCCATGTTGGTCAGGCTGATCTCAAACTGTTGACCTCAGGTGATCTGCCCACCTTGGCCTCCCAAAGTGCTGGGATTACAGGCGTGAGCCACTGCGCCCGGCCTGAGAAATGATCATTCTTATCCTACAGGTTTTTTGTAAGGAACACATGTGTCAAAACTGGTCAGTTCCCTCCATCTATTCCGTACCCAAGCTGGGGAGCTGAGGATAACTTGGAATCTTGGTTTCTGCTCCTGACTAAGCCGGTTACTTCCCTGAATGTCTTCTCTCCATGGAGTGGAGCCTGCCCTTGCTCCGTTCCTGGAAACTTTGTGAAAATGGACTGAGATTTGTTTCCTGAGGTGCTCTTTCTGTGCCAGGCACCGTGCTGGGCCCAAACAGATAAAGATGAGTAGACTGTGGTCTTTCCTTGAGGATACACAGTGGACAAGTATCTCAGACAGATGAAGGGACAATCGGTGGTAGCAGGGGACTCCGCCCTGGAAGAGAAAGCATGCTCCTCCTAGCCTATGGGACTGAAGCAAAGTTCTGCTCCACCAGTTAGAGGCCGAGTGATTTTGGGCATGTCACATAATCTCTCTGACTCTTGTCTCTGCAGTGTGACCAGGATACTTATAAAATTCGATCAGGAAAAGCGCAGATCCACTTTCTGGGTCAACTTTCTGGGGCTCTTCCCTGTGCTCTGGATGTCTTCCTCCACCTCCACAGGATCTCAGTCCATCTGAGCTCCCACCGTCTCCCCTGTTGTGTGGTTCATTGTGAGCCTCTCTTGGCTTTTTTCCTTCAACATATAGACATCTTAAAAATAAGCAAAATGTTCCCTTTATACTATCCCTGTCTAGCTTCTTTCCAATCCTGCAACCAAGCTTTTTGAAAACAACTCCATTTTTTTTGGCCTCAACATCCGTGTTTTGCTTTGTGTTCTTATCACCCTGTAGTGTTTTCACCGCCATCCCTGGAACTGAGACACATCCTTGCCAAGGTACTCAAATACAGTCGCCACTTTTCAGCCTTTATCTTATCTGATCTCTGTGGGCTCTGACACTGTTAGAACCCCTCATCTTTTGAGGTGCTGGGGTTTTCTTTCTCTGTCTTTCTCTCTCCTTTTTTTGACCACCCTTCAGTCCCACTTTGACTCATCTTACCTGCCCCTTCCATATTCTCTGGTGTTCTATTCTTAGCCCCTTTCTTCTCTCCTCTTACACACTGTCCTGTATGACTCATTCTTGGAGTCACACTTCTGACTCCCACATTTTCATTCCAGCCCAGACCCCTCTCCTGAACAGTGATATCCACTAATGGATGGGCAGTAACAGGATGAACCCAACACTGATCAACCCTGGGAATTGAAACTGGCCTCACCTACCTTCCCCACACCTTCCCCATCACCTGCTGCTCCTCCTGCACCATTTTCTGTTCTTATTAACAGTACTGACATTCACCCAGTTATCTAAACAGAAATCTGAGGGTAATTTCACATTTTTCCTTCTCCTGGCCCCCTATGTACAAGGACACTGGGGTTTATCAAGTGCTGTCTCTTCATCAACCCCAGGGCTCTAGCTCAGAAGCCTCTGCCTGGGAGGCTTGCCATTTTTTATGTCCACTGAAGAAGCAGCTTCACAACTGGTTTTCCCTCTGACAGTCTCAAGTTCCATCTCCCAGCTGTCTAAGTGATTTCTAGTAGACAAACTATGTGCAGAGCACACACCGTCTTTCATGAGCTGGCGTCTGTCTGCCCCTTCAGTTTCAACCCTTCTCACTCCCTCATTGAGACTGCCTCAGTCACATTAAATTTCTTTCGGTTTCTTATATAGATTTAGTTTTTTCTTGCCTCTCCCTCTTCACGTATTTTCTTCTGTGTATTGTCTTTAATGCCCTCCCACGATTAGATGACAGAGCTTCTTCCTACTCATCCTTCAAGATTCAGATCAGAAATGCCTTCTTCCGGGAAGATTTAATTTTTTTTTTTTGAGATGGAATCTCACTCTGTCACCAGGCTGGAGTGCAAGCTGGAGTGCAATGGCACCATCTCTGCTCACTGCAACCTCCGCCTCCCGGGTTCAAGTGATTTTCCTATCTCAGCCTCCTGAGTAGCTGGGACTACAGGCGTGTGCCACCATGCCCAGCTAATTTTTGTATTTTTAGTAGAGACGAGGCTTCACCATATTGGCCAGCATGGTCTCGAGCTTTTGACCTCGTGGTCCACCCAACTTGGCCTCCCAAAGTGCTGAGGTTACAGGTGTAAGCAACTGCGTCCAGCTCCTGGAAGATTTTCTTGGCGTTCTTGTACTCCTTCCTCTCCTCACCAAAGTGAGAGCAGAGTTCTGGGCTAGGCACTTCCACCGTCCCCTTGTTCTTCTCTTTATCTGTGCATCACTCAGGTGGTACTGGGATTGTCTGTTCAGTGCTTGCTTTTCTACACTAGACTTGAGCTGTGCAGTGCAGGACCATGTTTAATTTGTTTGTGCACCCCAGCCCCAGTGAAGATGCCAGACACACAGTTAGAATGCAGTAACTTGGTGAAGTGCAGCTAGAAACCTACAAGTGAGCAGGGCTAGAAACCTTCAGAATTTGGGCAAGAGATGTGAACTGGTGGATAAAGCTTAGATTAAACTAATAACATTAATCTGTTGGAAACAGATATACCAAGCTGCTTTAAAAAATATTTAATATTTGTTTATAGTTTTTTCTTTGAGGTAAAACTTATATACAATGAAATATACATATTAACTGTATTTTTTGGTCTTGACAAATGCTTCTACTGATGTAACCCAGACTCCAATCAAGATATGAAGCATGACCAGCAACCCGGAAAGTTTCCTCCTGCCTTTTCCCAGGTGATACCTGCCCCAGCTCCTAGAGGCAAACTGAACTGTTTTTAAATACACTCTGTTTTTTCTTTTAATTTTAAGAGACAGGCTCTTGCTTTGTCACCCAGGCTGGAGTACAGAAATGCCATCATTACTCACTGCATCCTCAAACTTCTGGGCTCAAGTGATTTGCTCACTGCAGCCTCTCGATTTAATGCACTCCTTGCTGGAATATCTGTGGGGTTTATTCAACCCTAGCTTGACAACCTTCTTTCTCTGTCTTGTAATGTGGGCTTGTGCCTGTAGAAACCTGATAATTCCGGCCATAGAAGTGTCCTTGGGTCACGAAAGAGAGCTTGCATGCTTTCAAAGGTGTGGAGAATCTCTTTGGTGTTCCATGGTGAAAACGGTCAGCACTGGGCCTTAAACTTTCATGCAGTTCATGGTGTGATTCCCCAGGAAGGGCCTAGAAGACAGTTAAGATATGGGGAATACTTGGCTCTGGACAGAATCAGTTTCTGTTTAACCGATGGCTTCCAGGAGGGTCCTCAGAAGAAAAGGTCAGGTAGGTTCAGAAGTCCAGTCTGGGAATAATGTGGTTAAGAGCTGGGAGTCAGGAGGTGAGTTAAGTCTAATATCAAAGGCGGGCGGTACCTGTGCAGGGCAAGGAGAATTCAGAGCATGGTTGGCAGAGGCTTCATTCCTTTTGCAGGAACTGGGTACTGGCATCCGAGGGATAAGTATGAGTTGGTATCCACCCTCATGGAGCTCATAATCTAGGCTTGGTGATAAAGTTATGCTAAACAATTTGATATTAATATGGCCTGTAAAGGAGTACCTAGAAGGGAAAAATGAAGGTCTGAAGTAGTTCAGGGATGTTGAGAGGAGAAGAGGGGAAACTTAGAGGAAGCACTCAGAAACATTATGGTCAGGAGAGTGAGGGAGAGGAAGTGCTCCATTCCTGAAGATCTGAAACCAAGTGAGTGACAGGGCCGGCGATGGGGAGGCCTGAGTATGGAGAGCACACACGTGTGTGTGTGTGTGTGTGTGTGTGTGCATGTGCACGTTTGAGTGGGAAGTATGTGTAGGCAGAGGGTGGTGCTCCCCTCTCAGTCAGAAGGTCATCTCGGACAGATCATTACGCAGCCCTCAGGAACAGTTCTTGCTATTTGCACAAGTCTTTTCCAGGAGGAGATTAGCCCTCAGGGTTCTGGAGTCAGCACTGCCAAGGAGCAGCCTCTCTGCACTCCTCCTTGCCTCCCTTCCCTACCTGGGCCTCAGGAATGAAAGGAGCAGGTATTCCAGGAGTTGTGAGGAGGGAGCAGAGGCCTGTACAGTAAATACCTTCCCCCCCCCAACAGTTAAAAAAGATGTTTTTCATGAATTTAAAACGTGTGTAATATTCATTACCAAGCTTAGCTTGTTACTCATTATGGAGAGGGAGGTCTGGGATGGGAATGGGGGCAGGGATACCCGGAAGACTGCAATTCCTTTCCCCCTGTATGTGGTTAAAGAAAAACACCGCCGTTCTCTGGGTTCCTTGAGGGAGCACTTGTCCGTGGACACCTGGCTGAAGACCCTGGTGCTTGCCGGGTGCTGACTGCCCCTTCTTCTGTTCCGCACGTTCTTTCCTTGTTCTTCATTCTTCTCCATCCGGGTATGGAGTCCTATCGTAGACAGTGGGGTGGGGAATGTGGGATACAGAGGGAGGAGGTGATCCTGCCTTTACGAGGATGGGAGGTTGATTCCTGCATCTGGGACATGGACGTAAGGGCCTTTACCTGGCCATCTCACGCTGATCCTAACTGACTTCACTGCTGTTTCTGTTACGCACCCATTGGCACTACAGTAATGCGTTGTTTCTCTGAGCTGGTAGATGCTAACCAGTCATCTTTGTCAAGTGCATTAATTATGACCGAAAGGTAAACTGCCTGAATTTTATAGGCAATTGCCAGAAAAACATCCCAGAATCAATGTCCCTGGCTTTGAATAATCTCCAGGTGACACATCAGACACCTCTAAAAATCAAATTAATATTTGGAAATGGTCATTAAGGACCAAGATTGAGGAATAAGGTGGAGAGATGTTTGGGTTAAAAACTCCACTTGGTTATTTCATCGTAAGGTTCCCTTTCTTGTCTGACTCCTAAACATGTTCTGAAAATCAGTTCAAAAGGGGAGATAATTTTGGAGCAGTAAAAGCCCATTTGGGGTGAGTATGGCTTCCCAAAGTGACTAGTTTGAAGAATGTGGTTCTCATTTAGATATAGACGTTCTGGTTTCTTTGTGACAAATCAGTTCTCCTCTCCTTATTATCAGGTTTGAACTTGGCCTTAGCAAGGTCTTTGGTACACTAAAGACATTCTAAATTTCTTTATCCCAAGGGTATGGGGAATTGAGGAGTCATCAGACCTTAGGAAGCTACTGGGGATTAATCTGGGGAGACTTCCAGACCAAGAAGACTGTGGAGAGAGATGGAAGTGAGAGCCTTCAATGCTGGGGGCTGGTTAGCATAAGGATAACAGCACTATCCTTGGATGTAGAATTGGGCATATGAACTGAGTGGAATTGACTTTGGAAACCCTTAAAATAAGGGCACAACAGGGCTGAGGGCAGTAGTTGTACAAGGCTAAGATAAATTGTTAAAATGGAGTTTTAAACAGGAGGAAAAGAAAGTCATCTTGGTCATCTGCCATTCCTGCCTCTGGATAACTGGAGTCAATTCTAAAGTACTTATAGGGCCTGAGTAGGGTCTGGTACTCTCCAAATTTGTGACGCACTCTCTTAATCCCTAGAGGTGGCAGAGGGCCAGGCCCTGCTGCATGGAGAGCCAACTGCTTCATGGACATGACTTAGACAAATAGAACTTTTATGTTCTTGCTAATTCATGTGTGAGCCTGGGGCACTGTGGGAATAGAACTGAGGAAAAGGGTTGCCAGTGAGGTTTGCAGGAGGCAACTGGCTTTGTTCTCTGCAGAGATTCTAGGAACTCCAGGAGGTTGCTTTCCTCAAATGCCCCTAACTGGCAATAAGCTCTGGCTGCCTTTGGCCCTCTGGCTCTCTTCCAGGTAGAATTCTGACCTCTTCCCTGCTTCCTGTTTTGAGCTAATGACCAGGAAAGAAGCTGCTGGGTAGGTGGAAACATAAACTCTTCAGATACTTAGAGACTCTTCAAGGGGGAGGACTGAGAGAGAAGTCATTCCATCCATCTCTGTCAGACTGGCAGAGAGAAGGGAAGCAACTGGTCTAGATTGAGGGTATGAAGGAGACTGTGAGAGATGAATTCCTTCTCTTTGGTTCTGCCATTTACTCTGTATAATTCTTGCTATATCATGTTTTCTCTGTTTTATGCATTTGTAGTCCAGTTTTCTCAATGTGAGGACAGTGGAGAAAGCTTCTAGATCTATCTGCCTTATCTAATACTTTTATTTATTTATATATATATTTATTTTTAGAGGTGGAGTCTTGCTCTGTCACCCAGGAGGACCATGGTGTGGTCATAGCTCACTGTAACCTGAAACTCTTGGGCTCTAAATAATTAATTAGCTCAGAAGCTAAGGCTAATTCTCTGACTAGCCTCTGAGTTGCTGGGACTGCAGGCATGCCCACCATGCCCAACTAATTAAAAAAATTTTTTTTAGTGTGTGGAGATGGGGTCTCACTATATTGCCCAGGCTGATCTTGAACTCCTGGGCTCCAATAATCCTTTCTCCTTGGTCTCTCAAAGGGCTGGGACTCTAGGCATGAGGCACTGTGCCAGGCCTTCTAATACTTATTTTTAATACATGTTGAATAGACTTAACCCTCCATCCCACTGGGAGATATTCAACTCCCTTGTCAGCATCTGTGTAGATTCTCAGAAGCTTCAGCTCTTAAAATCACTGTGCCCTATGATTTTCTCGAATTAATTGTAAGTATCATTTGTGTCTTGATTCCTTCAGTTGTTCTGTTCCCTGAATCCCTCCAAATATGGGCACAGCTCCTTTCTCTGAATTTCTCTGGGCACCACCAACATAAGGTTTTTGTCTTTGCTGAAAATTCCAGCACAAAAACACTTTAATGATGCATTTGAATCATCCATGTCCTAAACTTAATTGGCCCTGGGAACTTGAGCCATTGACGTTCCCTGCCATAGGGAGCCTCACACCATCTCTCCTTAGACCTTAAGTCTCTCCTGGTCATTCTCTTTCCTAGCACTGCATACCCACTTACTTAACTTGATTCTTCATTTGTGCACTCAATACATGTTTATTGATTGCCTATCGTGTGCCAAATACTGCATTAGTCACTGATATGTTTAAGTAGTTTACTCGTCTTTGTCTCCTACCATCCAGGGGAACTTCATCTTTCTCCACTGAGAATGCAAATGGACACTGGGTATGCCCCCATTTTGACTAATTGTGTACATCACATCCCCACATGCCTCAGAGAAAAAGCTTTGCATCCTGTGGTGAACCACAGCAAACTCTGTCGAGCATTAGTCCTCCAAACAAATAAAGCCTTGACCCTTTTTCTGTGAGTTGCTGACTCCCTAGTGAGGTGAAACTTATCTCTGACTTACAGTATTGATGCCTGCAGATGATATAATAACACTTGCAGATATGGTAATCATGTGAGGAACTGCCACTTTTATAAAAGTGAAATAAGAAACTGATCAGCTGCCACTTTGCTATTTTCCTTTGCCTTCTGGGTATCTGACTCAGGGACCCCAGTTCTAAAAGACTTCCTTGCAAACACTGAAAAGAAACATATTTTAAATGTTCACATTTGCCTCTTTCTGGCTTTCTTTTAGCATCACCCAAAGGTTGTTTCTTTAGATGTTACCCGAAGCTCACTGAAATATTTTCTTATGCAAAGAGCCGCATACATCTGGATAGATTATCCCATTATTTTTGGAGGGCAGGAGATCTATAGCCAGTTATTTTTAAAAAGAAATTATTCTGTAATAGGAATGATGCATTTTGGTTTGTATGTATGAAGGGGGCCTGGGAACAGTGAGAAGATTGTCTCACCAGGAGGTCTACAGTCAGTTATTTTTGTTACAAATTATTCTATAATAAGAATGATGCAATTGGTTTGTAGACATGAGGAGGGCCTGGGCAGAGGAGGAGAGTCCCACCTGAAGGGTGAGGTAATCCCCTGGGCTGTGGTTGACGTTGACCTCAGGCCCTTGCTGGTTCTGACATACAGAGTCTTGGTTTCTGGGATACTCTCTGCCTTTCCTCTGTACACCCAAACTCCTCTCTTCAGCTTTGCATACACTCCTCAGCTTTCTGGCTGACTGCCATAAAGAAAACAGAGCTGGCATGGGAGATGGGGCTGCCTGTGAGCCCTGCAGGGAGCGCTCCCTGGTAGGGTTAGAATTCGGTTGGCCAGGCTGTGTGAATCTGGTTTTGGTTTTTTAAAATTCCATCTTTATTTTCCTTAAATAAAGTCATGCTAAACATTCCAGACCACTTCTGCTGGGTTAAATGTGTTAATCTAATGGTATTTTTCCACATACAGAGCTGGGGAGGATTTCAGGGGCCGGAGTGTGGTGGCACAGCAGTGACAGTCTCCAGAATGATTCACGGGACGATTCTGGCTTCCTGGCCTAGCTGTCTCCCCCGTCTCTTCCAGCACAAAACTCTTAGCATCTTTGAGTTTCCAGGACCCATTTATCAGTTTTCAAAGAGGATCAGGGGCATGGGAATGGCCAGCCTCATCTGAAGAGAGCATCTGAGTGAGAGGATTTATGAAGGGCCCCATGGCAAGATGGTTTCTGTCACAACTCCGGACATATTCTGGGTCTGGGTTGGTGGCTGTAGGGATAACACAGCCAGCTTGGGGTTCCTTATATGTTGAGCAGAGGCACCTGGCAGTACCTTCTCTCCTTGATCTTAGAATGGTTTTCAGTTTTGCTGTATACAATGCTTAGAAGCTGTGCATCTCTGGCCACGGCTGACAGCCCATCCACAGAAAGCATCCTACCACGCGCCTGGTTCACCTTCGTCTGTGAATGCCATCTCCGGGGAACTTCACTGAGTGGCTGAGAGAACCTGGATTCTTCTCACAGCCCTGACACTAGCTCACTAGGTATTCCTGGAAAGCCACTACCCCTCCCTGGGCCCCTGTCTCCTCCTGTGCAAAACAAGTGGACTTCCCTAGATCTCTCCAAGTCTCCTGCCCGTTCTGACAGTCCCAGTGTGTGGACTGAGCCCTTGCAGGTCTCCCAGCGCCCTTGGGCTGACACAGGACTGCCTGAGACTCAGGGGCTGGAGCCCCCTGTGGGTGGGCAGGTCAGCTTTCCAGAGAGCGTTTGGAGTACACACCCTGGGCTGACGGTCTTCACCCTCCTCCCTCCCCACCCTTTCCCCGCAACCCCAATACACTTTTGCTTTGGAAAAACACTGGGTTAACAGTTTTTCCAGCTTTGTAGGTTTTCTGCTTCTTCCCAGTCCCAAGATCCATTCTCAGCATGGGGATGCTGCAGCTGCTTGAGTGAGGATAAAAGTGTTTGGGGGTGAAGGGACGGACGCAGTGGTTCACGCTTGTAATCCCAGCAGGTTGGGAAGCTGAGGCGGGTGGATCACGAGGTCAGGAGTTCGAGACCAGCCTGGCCAACACAGTGAAATCACTTTACTAAAAATACAAAAATTAGCTGGGCGTGGTGGCACACACCTGTAATCCCAGCTACTCGGGAGGCTGAGGCAGGAGAATTGCTTGAACCCAGGAGGTGGAGGTTGCAGTGAGCCGAGGTTGTGCCACTGCACTCCAGCCTGGGTGACAGAGTGAGACTCCATCTCAAAAAAAAAAAAAAAAAAAAAAAAAAAGTGCTTGCGTGTAGCCGCCTCCCAGGCTCTTCCCTAGATCTCCAGGATCCCGAGCTCTGTCCTAACAGCCATAGCGAATCCGGGCCAGCAGAGGGCACTGTGGAAACAGCCTGAAGCTCTGAGAGCCTCTATACCTGCAGAAGGCACCTTCCCCAACCCTCATCTTAAGCCACTCTCCTTCTGGCAGCCCAGGCCAGCCCCTATCTTTTTCAGTTTTGTAATTCCCACGGCGCAATGTACACAGAGGGTACATTGCATAGAAACATACTTGGCGCTTATTTGTCACAGGAAGGAACAGATGAAAGAAACGAGTCTCTTCTCAGTTTCTACCTTCTAGGACAAAGGAGAGATGCCTTATCTCAGCCGCTCCCTGCACCTCCCTAGCCTTGCTGGCTCACGGAGGGCTCACTCTAAGGGTGTTGCTTCCAAGTGGCTGGAGACCACGGAAGCAGGCAGTGTTGAGTCCTGAGCAGCAGTCTTGGGTCTCTGGTTATGTGTAGGCTCTGTTCATTATTTGACTAAATCCCAGGGAGCTCCATCCAACTTCAAAAATATTCCTGAGAGAGAGAGACAGACAGAGGGTCAAAGAGCATCAGTCCATGTCCATTCCCTGGAAGGAAGGTGGAGACTTCTCTCCTGCAGTCTTCTGCCTGATGGGAGTCTCATGGTGGGAATAGACAAGAAACTAAGGCCCTGGAAGACATGGACGTGGGCAGCATGTCCACCCCTTCCTCCTGTATAGGTGGTTCTGGTGCTTAGCATTGTGGTGAGGCCTGAGGCGAAGGTGGGTGGAGTTCTGGCTTGAGTGCTGCAGTCTGGTTCCTGGGGGAGGAACACAGGCTGCTAGGGCCTTGGGTTGTTGTTTTCTTTGAGCACCTGCATTGTGCCAGGCAGTACACCATGGACTGTTGTTGTGGGCTTCCAGGGAGCTTAGAGGAAATGGAGGATGCCTCAGAAGTGATTGAGATCTATTGAATATAGACTCCAGGGGTGAGAAAGGAAGGAGATCAGCAGGAGTGAAGAGGCTTCATGGAGGATATAGCTAATTCAAGGAGGTGGAGGCAGGGAATTCCTGGGATTGGGAGTTGAGAGTGGGGATTAGTGGGACTGGTGGTGGTGGTGGTGCTGGTGAGATGTTACCCCAGTCTGCAGGAAGGATGTGCTTGAGAACAGTTGGAGAAGAGTCTAGAGGGCTCCCTCCTTACTGTAATGAATTCTTGTTCTATTAGTTACTAGGAGAGCTGGTTGTTAAGAGAAGCCTGGCACCTCCCCACCTTTTTGCTTCCTCTCTTACCATGTGAACTCCACACACTCTTCCCTTCGCCTTCTGTGGTGAGTGGAAGCAGTCTGAGGGCCTCACCAGGTGCAGATGCTGGTGCCATGCTTCTTGTATAGCCTGCAGAACCATGAGCCAAATAAACCTCTTTTTAAAAAAATTTATTTTTATTTTTTATTTTTTTAATTTTTTTGAGATGGAGTTTCACTCTTGTTACCCAGGCTGGAGTGCAATGGCACGATCTCGGCTCACCGTGACCTCCACCTCCTGGGTTCAGGCAATTCTCCTGCCTCAGCCTCCTGAGTAGCTGGGATTACAGGCACGCACCACCATGTCCAGCTAATTTTTTGTATTTTTAGTAGAGATGGGGTTTCACCATGTTGACCAGGATGGTCTCGATCTCTTGACCTCGTGATCCACCCACCTCGGCCTCCCAAAGTGCTGGGATTATTTTTTATTTTATTATACTTCAAGATCTGGGATACATGCACAGGACGAGCAGGTTTGTTATATAGGTATACATGTGCCATGGTGGTTTGTTGCGCCCATCAACCCGTCATCTACATTAGGCATTTTTCCTGATACTATCCCCTTTTAGCCCCCCACCCCCTAACAGGCTCTGGTATGTGATGTTCCCCTCCCTGTGTTCATGTGTTCTCATTGTTCCACTCCCACTTCTGAGTGAGAATGCGTGGTGTTTGGTTTTCTGTTCCTGTGTCAATCTGCTGAGAATGCTGGTTTCCAGTTTCATCTGTGTCCCTGCAAAGGACATGAACTCATCCTTTTTTATGGCTGCATAGTATTCCATGGTGTATATGTGCCACATTTTCCCTGTCCAGTCTATCATTGATGGGCATTTGGATTGGTTCCAGGTCTTTGCTATTGTGAACAGTGCTGCAATAAACATATGTGTGCATGTGTCTTTATAGTAGAATGATTTATAATCCTTTGGGCATATACCCAGTAATGGGATTGCTGGGTATCAAATGGTATTTCTATTTCTAGATCCTTAAGAAATCACCACACTGTCTTCCCACAATGGTTGAACTAATCTACACTCCCACTGACAGTGTAAAAGTGTTCCTTTTTCTCCACATCCTCTCCAGCATCTGTTGTTTCCTGACTTTTTAATGATTATCATTCTAACTGGTGTGAGATGGTTTCTCATTGTGGTTTTGATTTGCGTTTCTCTAATGACAATGATGATGAGCTTTTTTTCATATGTTTGTTGGCTGAATAAATGTCTTCTTTTGAAGAAGTGTCTGTTCATATCCTTCACCCACTTTTTGATGGGGTTGTTTTTTTCTTATGAACTTGTTTAAGTTCCATGTAGATTCTGGATATTAGCCCTTTGTCAGATGGATAGATTGCAAAAATTTTCTTCCATTCTGTAGGTTGCCTGTTCACTCTGATGACAGTTTCTTTTGCTGTGCAGAAGCTCTTTAGTTTAATTAGATCCCATTTGTCAATTTTGGCTTTTGTTGCCATTGGTTTTCGTGTTTTAGTCATGAAGTCTTTGCCTATGCCTATGTCCTCAATAGTATTGCAAGGTTTTCTTCTAGGTTTTTTTTTTTTTTTTTTTTAAATAGTTTTAGGTCTTACATTTAAGTCTTTAATCCATCTTGAGTTAATTTTTATATTAGGTATAAGGAAGGGGTCCAGTTTCAGTTTTCTGCATATGGCCAGCCACTTTTCTCAACACTGTTTATTAAATAGAGAATCCTTTCTCCACTGCTGTTTTTGTCAGGTTTGTCAAAGATCAGATGGATGTAGATGTGTGGAGCTTTTTCTGAGGCCTCTGTTCTGTTCCATTGGTCTATATCTCTGTTTTGGTTCCAGTACTATGCTGTTTTGGTTACTGTAGCCTTGTAGTATAGTTTGAAGTCAGGTAGTGTGATGCCTCCAGCTTTGTTTGTTTTGCTTAGGATTGTCTTGGCTATACAGGCTCTTTTTTGTTTCTATATGAAATTTAAAGTAGTTTTTTTTTTCTAATTCTGTGAAGAAAGTCAATGGTGTCTTGATGGGGATAGCATTGAATCTATAAATTACTTTGGACAGTATGGCCATTTTCACAATATTGATTCTTCCTATCCATGAGCATGGAGTGTTTTTCATTTGTTTGTGTCCTCTCTTATTTCCTTGAGTTTGCTCATGATTTGGCTCTCTGTTTGTCTGTTATTGGTGTACAGGAATGCTTGTGATTTCTGCACATTGATTTTGTATCTGGAGACTTTGCTGAAGTTGCTTATCAGCTTAAGGAGATTTTGGGCTGAGATGATGGGGTCTTCTAAATACACAATCATGTCGTCTGCAAATAAAGACAATTTGACTTCCTCTTTTCCTACTTGTATATCCTTTATTTCTTTTTCTTGCCTGATAGCTCTGGCTAGAGCTTCCAATACTATATTGAATAGGAATATAGAGAGAGGGCATCCTTGTCAATTGCCAGTTTTCAAAGTGAATGCTTCCAGTTTTTGAGTTCTTTTCATTGTGATGTTAGGGTGTCAATTTTAGATCTTTCCTGCTTTCTCCTGTGGGCATTTAGTGCTATAAATTTTCCTCTAAACACTGCTTTAGCTGTGTCCTAGAGATTCTGGTACATTGTGTCTTTTTGTTCTCATTGGTTTCAAATAATTTATTCATTTCTGCCTTAATTTTGTTATTTGCCCAGTAGTTGTTCAGGAGCAGGTTGTTCCGTTTCCATGTAGTTGTATGGTTTTGAGTGAGTTTCTTAATCCTGAGTTCTAATTTGATTGCACTGTGGTCTGAGAGACTGTTTGTCATGATTTCTGTTCTTTTGCATTTGCTGAGGAGTGTTTTACTTCCAATTATGTGGTCAATTTTAGAATAAGTGCAATGTGGTGCTGAGAAGAATGTATATTCTGTTGATTTTGGGTGAAGAGTTCTGTAGATGTCTATTAGTTCTGCTTGGTTCAGAGCTGAGTTCAAGTTCTGATTATCTTTGTTAATTTTCTGTCTCATTGATCTGTCTAATATTGATAGTGGAGTGTTAAAGTCTCCCACTGTTATTGTGTGGGAGTCTAAGTCTCTTTGTAGGTCTCTAAGAACTTGCTTTATGTATCTGGTTGCTCCTGTATTGGGTGCATATATATTTAGGATAGTTATTTCTTCTTGTTGCAATGATCCCTTTATCATTCTTTAATGCCCTTCTTTGTCTTTTTTGATCTTTGTTGGTTTAAAGTCTGTTTTATCAGAAGCTAGGATTGCAACCCCTGCTTTTTATTGCTTTCCATTTGCTTGGCAAATGTTCCTTCATCCCTCTATTTTGAGCCTATGTGTGTCTTTGCATGTGAGATGAGTCTCCTGAATACAGCACACTGATGGGTTTTGACTCTTTATCCAATTTGTCAGTCTGTGTCTTTTAATTGGGGCATTTAGCCTATTTACATTTAAGGTTAAAATTGTTATGTGCGAAGCTGATCCTGTCATTATGATGCTAGCTGGTTATTTTGCCCATTAGTTGATGCAGTTTCTTCATGCAGTGTTGATAGTCTTTACAATTTGGTATGTTGATGGTACCAGTGGTTGGTACCGGTTCTTCCTTTCCATATTTAGTACTTCCTTCAGGAGCTCTTGTAAGGCAGGCCTGATGGTGACAAAGTCTCTCAGCATTTGCTTGTCCATGAAGGATTTTATTTCTCCTTCTCTTGTGAAGCTTAGTTTGGTTGGATATGAAATTCTGCATTGAAAATTCTTTTCTGTAAGAATGCTGAATATTGGCCCCCACTCTCTTCTGGCTTGTAGGGTTTCTGCAGAGAGATCTGCTATTAGTCTGATGGGCTTACCTTTGTGGGTAACCCAACCTTTCTCTCTGGCTGCCCTTAACATTTTTTCATTTATTTCAACTTCGGTGAATCAGATGATTATGTGTCTTGTGGTTGCTCTTCTTGAGGAGTGTCTTAGTGGTGTTCTCTGTATTTCCTGAATTTGAATGTTGGCCTGTCTTTCTAGGTTGGGAAGTTCTTCTGGATAATATCCTGAAGAATGTTTTTCACTTTTGTTCCATTGTCCCTGTAACTTTCAGGTACACCAATCAAATGTAGGTTTGGTCTTTTCACATAATCCCATATTTCTTGGAGGCTTTTGTTCATTCCTTTTCATTTTTTTTTCTAATCTTGTCTTTATTTCATTAAGTTGATTTTCAGTCTCTTATATCCTTTCTTCCACTTGATTGATTCATCTATTGATACTTGTGTATGCTTCATGAAGTTCTTGTGCTGTGTTTTTCAGCTCCTTTGGTCATTTATGTTCTTCTCTAAACCAGTTATTCTAGTTAGCAATTCCTCTAACCTTTTTTCAAGGTTCTTAGCTTCCTTGCATTGGGTTAGAATATGCTCATTTAGCTCAGAGCAGTTTGTTATTACACACCTTCTGAAGCCTGCTTCTGTCAATTTGTCAAACTCATTCTCCGTCCAGTTTTGTTCCATTGCTGGCAAGGAGTTGTGGTCCTTTGGAGGAGAAGAAGTGTTCTGGTTTTTGGAATTTTCAGCCTTTTTGTGCTGTTTCTTCCCCATCTTCATGGATTTATCTACCTTTGGTCTTTAATGTTGGTGACCTTCAGATGGGGTTTCTGTGTGGATGTCCTTTTGTTGAGGTTAATGCTATTCCTTTCTGTTTGTTAGTTTTTCTTCTAACAGTCTGGCCCTTCTGCTGCAGATCTGCTGGAGTTTGCTGGAGGTCCACTCCAGACCCTGTTTGCCTGGGTATCACCAGTGGAGGCTGCAGAACAGCAAAGATTGCTGCCTGTTTCTTCCTCTGGAAGCTTCATCCCAGAGAGGCACCTGCCAGATGCCAGCTGGAGCTCTCCTGTATGAGGTGTCTGTCAGCCCCTGCTGGGAGGAGTCTCCCAGTCAGGAGGCACAGGAGTCAGGGACCCACTTGAGGAGGCAGTCTGTCCCTTAGCAGAACTTGAGTGCTGTGCTGGGAGAGCTGCTGCTCTTTTCAGAGCCTGCAGGCAGGAACATTTAAGTCTGCTGAAGCTGTGCCCACAGCTGTCCCTTCCCCCAGGTGTTCTGTCCTAGAAAGATGGGAATTTCATCTATAAGTCCCTGACTGGGGCTGCTGCCTTTCTTTTGGAGACGCCCTGCTCAGAGAGGAGGAATCTAGAAGCAGTCTGGCTACAGGGGCTATGTGGAGCTACCTGAACTTTTTGGTGGCTTTGTTTACACTGTCAAGGGAAAACTGCCTCCTCAAGCCTCAGTAGTGGTGGATGCCCCTCCTCCCACCAAGCTTGAGTGTCCCAGGTTGACTTCACACTGCTGTGCTGGCAGCGAGAATTTCCAGCCAGTGGATATTAGCTTGCTAGGCTCCATGGGTGTGGGATCTGCTGAGCAAGACCAGCTGGCTCCCTGGCTTCAGCCCTCTTTTCAGGGGAGTGAACGGTTCTGTCTCTCTGGCATTCCAGATGCCACTGGGGTATGAAAAAAAACTTCAGGTAGCTCAGTGTCTGCTCAAACAGCTGCCCAGGTTTGTGCTTGAAACCCAGGGCCCTGGTGGTGAAAGACTCAGGGCCCTGGGTTGCAAAGACCATGGGAAAAGCGTAGTGTCTGTGCCAGAGTGCACCATTCCTCACGGCACAGTCCCTCATGGCTTCCCTTGGCTAGGGGAGGGAGTTCCCTGACCCCTTGCACTTCCTGGGTGAGGTGATGCCCCACCCTGCTTCAGCTCACCCTCCATTGGCTGCACCCACTGTCTAACCAGTCCCAGTGAGATGAGCCGGGTACCTCAGTTGGAAATGCAGAAATCACCTGCCTTCTGTGTTGATCTCACTGGGAGCTGCAGACCAAAGCTGTTCCTATTCAGCCATCCTGACAACGATATAAACCTCTTTTCTTTATAAACT
Source organism: Aotus nancymaae (assembly GCF_030222135.1). Lineage (NCBI taxonomy): Eukaryota > Metazoa > Chordata > Mammalia > Primates > Aotidae > Aotus > Aotus nancymaae. The sequence continues at coordinate 38,448,816 of NW_026988428.1, forward strand.
ACCTGCAATACTACCCAGAATACTCAGGTACTTTTTTTTTTTTTGACAGAGTTTCGCTCTTGTTGCTCAGGCTGGAGTGCAATTGCACAATCTCAGCTCACTGCAACCTCCACCTCCCAGGTTCAAGTGATTCTCCTGCTTAAGCCTCCCATACTAGGATTACAGGTGCCTGCCACCACGCCCAGCTAATTTTTGTATTTTTAGTTGAGACGAGGTTTCACCATGTTGGCCAGGCTGGTCTCAAACTTCTGATCTCAAGTGATCCACTCACCTCAGCCTCCAAAAATGCCTGGATTACAGGCATGAGCTACCATGCCCGGCCTCAGGTGTTCAATGCAAATGGACTAAGGTAGAAAATAAATAGAAGATGAGGGAAGTGTCTCTTAATGACCGCATTCTAACTAATACATAAAAAAGAAATGTTCAAGTATCACCACTTTGCATCCCCCAATTAATCAGTAGATTTAGGTACTGGACATTAATAACTGCTAGCATTATACACAAAGAAGATACTTAGTTATTATCTGCCTGCTGGCAAAAGGACACACCACCATCTAGACAGTGTTACCAAAAGGGATGGACATCATGTCTGACTCAGCCTCTGGATCCAGCTGTCAGTTTGTTAAAAACACAGAAAAGAGAGAGACATATTGTACTTAATCATGAATATGGAATCAACAAAATCCAATCTGTATAAACTATAAAGGTCAAATGTTTATCTACAGGTCAAAGGTCTATCTTCAATAAAGTCAATAAAAGGAAAAGAAAGGGATAGAGGAAAAATCTTTAGATTAAAAAGAGACTTAAAAATTACAAATGAAAAAAGGAATTCTAAACTCTGGTGTCCAGCGATGCAACACCAGGATAAAATAAACGCGAAGAAAAGAGTGTTACAACCATCAGGGGAGTGGTCACTTTTGATGGGAGGAAGGGAGTTCTTATTGGGATGAGGCAGTTGGATGGGCTTCTGAAGTGGCCAGCAAAGTTCTATGACATGTGTCGTGGGGGGTATATGACTGTTTGCCTTAGAATAGCTCATTCATTTTGCATGGTTTTCTGTATCTATGTTTTATTTTATAATAAAAAGGTGAAATAAGGCTAACCCCTTTTCCTTTCTATACCTGAGTGCCCTGCACCTCTTTGATTTCTCCACTCTGAGCACTAATGGCTCCTCACATAGTGTTTTTTGTGAATGACAGGCCAGTGCTCTGTCCCCAACTCCATGACTATCCATGGCTGCGCCTTTCACCTGGCGTAACCTTCTCAGGGTTGGCACTGTAGCCCTGGCTGGCTGATTCCTAGTCTTGGCTCTTCCTAGGTTTCGCTTTCCCTGGTTTCAGTTACCTGCTGTCAGCCATGGTCTGCAAATATTAAATGGAAAATTTCAGAAATAAACAATTTGTGTGTGAGTAGTGTGATGAAATTTCATGCTTTCCTGCTCCATCCCACCCGGGATGTGAATCAACCCTTCATCCAGCATATCCATGCTGTCATGCCACCTGCCTATTGTCCCTTGGTAGCCTTCTTGGTTATCAGATGACTGTTGCACTACTGCAGTGCTTGTGTTCACGTAACCCTTGTTTTACTTAATAAGGGTCCCGAGCACATGAGTAGCAATGGTGGCAATTTGAATGTGTCAAAGAGAGCCATAAAGTGCTTCCTTTAAGTGAAAAGATTAAAGTTCTTGACTTAATAAGAAAAGAAAAATCATATGCTGAGGTTGCTAAGGTCTATGGTAGGATGGATCTTCTATCTACAAAATTGTGAACAGGATATTGTTATATCGTTCTATTTTATTATTAGTTATTGTTGTTAACTTTTTACTGTGTTTAATTTATAAATTAACTTTATCATATGTATGTATGGGAAAAAACAGTGTGTAGAGGGTTCTAGTTGCAGTTTCAGGCATCCACTGGGGGCCTTGGAACATATCCCCACTTGGCGGGGACTACTGTATAGTACCCAGTTCCTCATTCATAATTCAAACCAATTCGGAAATCTGCCATCATCTAGCTGTTACCATCTCTCAGGTGTAAGTCACCTGGGCTTGCTACATGCTAAGGGAGACCGGAGGGTCTCTCATTACCTGCTTAGTTCTTTGAGACCCCCATCTTCTTTCAGTGCCTGTGGTGTTGGAACTTAAGGCTGTTCCCTGTACTAATTTCCCTGTGAGTTTATAGTTTTTGGCACTGCAAATGTTCCTCTTGGCAACCTGAGATGCTTTAATCTTCTTAGTCTTAACTTTAGCAAGGACACACCGTATGTATATTGGCCTCTGCTTTAGTCATTAGGCCACACATTTAGCAGTTGGGAAGGCTGTGAATCCAAGAGAAGGAAGCCTGTAAGTTCTTGCATCAGAGATGCAGCCAGTGTGGTGATGAGGAAGAGCCAGCAGAGGGTAATGCCAAGGATCAAGGTCATGGCTCTTTTTTTTTTTCCTTTTTAAAAATTAACAGATAAAATTGTGTGTATTTATAATGTACAAAATGATGTTTTGACGGTCATGGATCCTTTATTTTCTTTAAAAAAATTAACAGATAAAATTGTGTGTATGTTCCATGTACAAAATGATGTTTTGAAGTAAATTTACATTGTGGAATGACTAAATCTAGCTCAGTAACATGTGCATTGCCTCACATGGTTATTTTTGTGGTGAACACACTGGACACACACTCTCTTAGCATTTGTCAAAAACATGGTCATGGTTCTTTCATTGATTTCATACCCTGTCTTCATTCCCAAAACCCAATACCAGACCAGGGCTGCTGGCTTTTCGATCAGAGCCACATGTTGGGTTGGAATTAGCTCTCCCAACATCCTAACCTGGGCCTCGTGTAGGGAAATCCTTTTTGGAGACCTCTGGTACCCTTTTCTATCAAAGACCCCATTGGAATAACCTCAGTCAAGGAGAAGGGTGTACACTACTACTTAATCGCAGGCGAGAAGGGGTCAGTGTCTTGATTCCTTTCCTCACCGATGCCTTGTTGGCTTCTGTGCATATTTGACCACTTTCTCTGGGGATCTCTTGTAGTTAGTGAGGGTCATAAATCAACTAGCCAGTCCAGCCACATATAAAAGGCCTGAGGACACCATTTCCTCAGCAGAGTGAGTACTTATCCACCTTGAAACGGCATAATTAAATGATTCCTACCATAACAATGATAATAAAAATCTGCTCAGAGGTGACTCTTTTCTCTGTAGACTTAATAGGGGCTGGTGAAATCCTAAGTTCTATATTACAAACCACTCCATTTTATAAATAATAATACATTTTATATTTGTATTAATTAAGACACTTATAACTTGTTTGGCATGAGCTAATTAAGGTGGCATATTGATTTCATGTAATTTAAATAAAAGGAGGGATATTTTATGTTGTTTTCTATGCATCCTTATTAGTTACATGGGCACTATTAGAATTGTTGAAAGATGGCAAATAGAAGACCCACACTGTCATCTTCATGGACCAGTGAAGATCTGGTAGTTTTGTTTTATATGACAGGAAAACTTTGTTTCATATTATACAGACATAGGGTATATTCCAGCTCAGGACTTCCTAAAAGGATGCTCCACTGGGCCTGAAAAGATGCATGCCCTGCTCTGCTTGCTTGCTTGTGTCTGTCATAGGCTCTGCTGAGGCTTTCTTACTGGATACACTAGCCAGAGAGAGAGAGAGAGAAAGAGAGAGAGAGAGACAGAGTGTGTATGTATGTGTGTGTGTGTGTGTAGTATACAATTCAGCAAGAACATATATGTTTGTATTGCAGGAAGTTCATGGGAAAAGTAAAATAATAACTAATATTTCCAAAGTAATTTAGAATTTCTAAGTCAACATGCTTTTGCGTATTATTTAAAGTATCTCTGAGATATTTAAAGTATCTCTGAGAACAACATTCTGTACATGTATGAATATTTTTGAAGATAAACTCTTAATTGCTGGTTTAATTTTCTATGTATCCTTCCAAATCTTTTCCCACCAATTTACAAACATGTGTATAACTAAAGGTGAGGTCCTTAAGCACTCTCAAAAAACAGAGAATGTGTATTAAGTTCATCCTCATTATACTGGTTTCACCTTAGGCTATTCTCAATATCATGAATCTCAAAGTAGATACATAATCATAAATAGTGGCAGGGAAAATAATGGCACTGTTATGATCCCAGAGCAAAAGACTGACCATAAAGTCTGTACTTCAATCAGACTTCAACTCCAAGCCCTGAAATTTTCCAGGATTCATGTCAGCCTTCTAGAACAGGGAGAAATGCCCTAACTATGCGTGTGTGTGTGTGTGTGTGTGTGTGCGCACGTGCATGTGTGTATGTCCACACATACCAGAGGGCTTATTGAGAAGGAAATTATCCACATGGTCAAAGTAGTAGGGATAATAAAAGATCCGCCTGAGACCAAGAGGCAGATGGTTGAAGATTCCTTCCTTCCTTCCTTCCTTCCTTTTGAATTGTTGAGCTTCTACCAAGAAGTGTCTTGACTCTGGGGATTCAGAGAGTAAAAGAGTCTCAATTCTTGACTTCAAGAGTCACAGTGTTGTGGTGGAGCTAAGAAAACCCATGATTATAATACCGCTCAAGAGATTGGTGGTAAGCCGACTGAGTCTGGCTATCACGAAGGTTTGAATACTGGCTCTTCTCTACAAGCAGCACTTTTAATTTTCTATGTAGTCTTCCAAATCTTTTCCCACCAATTTATAAATTATGTATGATTTAGAAATTCAAAACAGGATTATAATTATATAATTATAATGCTAATATATTCAACATTATAAAATGTTAATATATTATAATTTAATTATAATTTTATAATTAAAAATAAGATTATATTTCTATCTAAAGCTCTATGTCTTAATAGTTACACTTTTTCTCTTGTATATCTTTCCTATTAGTACATATAGCTGTATCTCATTCTTTTAAAGCTATAGCCCAATATTTCAAACGATGAATATACTCATTTAGCCACTTCCCTATTGATGGATTTGTTAGGTTGTCTCTAATTTTCCCCTAATATAAATAATGCTGAAATGGAATAGTGCTGCTTTATGTACACGTATGAATAATTTTGAAGGATAGACTCTTAGGGGTTCAGTTGCTGGTTCAAAGAACATGTTTATTTAAAATCTTGACAGATATTTGACACTATCTTCCTTGAAGTTGTTCAAGTTATATCTTCACCAATAGTGTGTGAAAATGCCTGTTTCCCATATCCTCATCACCACTAGATACTGTCAATATTTTAAATTTTGGCCAACTTGTTGGGTAAAAGATAATATTTTGTTGTATTTTAATTTGCATTTCCCTGCTTACCAGTGAGTTTGATAGGATTAGTAGTCTTTTGTATTTTCTCTCCTGTGAATCATCTATGTCCTTTGGCTTTTTTTTTTTTTTTTTTTTGCTATTTTTTTAAAAAAATAACTATTTCTCTGATACAGCACCTTAAGTACTTTGATTGCTAACCTTTTGTTTGTTGTATATTGTTAGAAGAGGGACTAGCTTTGCTTCATTCCAAATGTTCCCATGTTGAGAAAACTTCATGTATGGCAGTTGAGGTTTCTCTTTAACTCTAAGTAAGAGTGACTTAAAATAAGTGTGGAGTTTGGAAGAAGAGATGAGACAGGTGTGGCCAGCAGAGGGCCTTGTTCTCCTCCTTCCTTTGGGACCCAGGCTGCTCTGGGGAGCACGTGTTCTGCTGTTTGCCTCCATGCTAGGAGCCTCCTGTGGGAGGAGGCCTATGGTGGTCCAGAACTATCTGCTGGTAATTGTGTTAAAAGAATTTCACTTCTATATATGAGCCTTATTCTCCACTGTTGCTTGTATAATAGGGAAGATGACATCTTGATCCTCCTTTGCAGTATTTTTAAAAAGAGGTCAATTTTTATTTTTACTTTTTATATAATTATTATTGCTATTATTTGAGACAGAGTCTTGCTCTGTTGCCCAGAGCCCAGGCTGGAGTGCAGTGGTGCAATCTCTGCTCACTGCAACTTCTGCCTCCTGGGTTCAAGTGATTCTCCTGCCTCAGCCTGCTGGTATGTGTGGACATACACACATGCACGTGCACACACACACACGCACAGTTAGGGCATTTCTCCCTGTTCTAGAAGCCTGACCTGAATCCTAGAAAATCTCAGGTGTTGGGGTTGAAGTCTGATTGAAGTACAGACTCTATGGTCAGTCTTTTGCTCTGGGATCATACAGTGCCATTTTCCCCACCACTATTCATGATTATGTATCTACTTTGAGACTCATGATATCGAGAATAGCCTAAGGTGAAACCAGTATAATGAGGATGAACTTAATATACATTCTCTGTTTTTTGAGAATGTATATTTTTTTACAGGCATGCACCACCACGACTGGCTAATTTTTGTATTTTTAATAGAGACAGGGTTTCACCATGTTGGCCAGGCTGGTCTTGAATTCCTGACTTTAAGTGATCCACCCACCTCAGCTTCCCAAAATGCTGGAATTACAGGTGTGAGCCACCACACCTGGCAGCTTTTTATTTTTGAATACCTTAAAACTCCAAGAAAAGTTACACGGGTAAATAAACTGCTGAATACACTTCACTCAGATTGCCCAATTATTAATTGATCACATGTACCTCATCATTCTCTTACTTATTTTTATTATTAATTTCAGTCGGTTGAGACATGATTCCCATTACCCTTAAATAAACTGTGTCTTTCCTAAAAATAAGAACATTTTTGTAAATAATCATAGTATGTCCATCAAAATCAGGAAACTAATAATACAAAACTACCAACTAATCCACATTCAAATGATGTCAGTTATCCCAATACTATCCCTTGTAGCAAGGCAAACAAACAAAACAACATCAACCAAAATTTCTTCTTTTCCGCCTTGACTTTTTTTCCAGGACTGAATCTAGGATAATGCATGCTATTTGGTTTTCTTATCTCTTTGTTATTAAAAATGAAAAAAAAAATCACTGCTGTATCTCTAGGGCCAAGAAAAGAAACCCAATAAATATTTGGTGAATAAATGGACCCTGAATATTTTTCTAATTGAAAAACTAAAAGAGAAAGAAAGCTTTTGGTATCAGATGATGGAGAAACTTAAGCAAAAAGAAAAACAGGAGAGGGCTACTGCAGAGATGAGACCTGCTTTTTCCCAAGGAATCCTGGAGAAAGTTGCAGTCGGGAATCAATAAGGTCAAGGTGAAACTGGCCCAGGGGTTAATCATAAAGATAAATAAGCAAATGACTTTTCCTGGAACAGCCATTTCTGTTCCATTCAGTTTTAGGAACGGTCATTTGCTTATTTACCAGTCTCCTTTCCTCCCCTTTTTGTGTTTACAGAGTGACTGGTTGAAGGGTTTGCCCTGGAGTGAGCAAATGGAGGAAGGAGTAGAGCAGGACCTGTGGTAGCTCTGGGCCTTCAGATGGTCACGGAGGAAGAAAGGAAAACAAAGGAGGAATGTTCTTCCCAACGAGGCACCAGGTTGCCTGTTGGCTCCACTTCCATATACCCACCACCCATCCAACCTTAGTGGGAATCTTCTGTCAGCCTCCTCATCCTATTCACTCCTTACACCTTCTATGAGAGAGGAGGAGAGAAATTGAGAGAGAGAGAGAGAAAGAGACTCATCATGGAAACAGACATATGGAAACCTATGCCAGATGTCTATAGCATTGCAAAGTACCAAGAGAGGAAGAACCAAAGGTACTGCATTTAAAACAAAGAATTACTAAATATTGAAGGAAAATGAATGGTTTTGAAAAACAAGAATCTCCATGGTAGTCTAGTGGTTAGGAAAAATAAAAATAAAAATAAAAAAAGAAAAAGAAAAGAAGAACCGAGATGAATAAACAGGATAACTGATCAACAATGAAGCAAACCTTTTCATATCAGATAAAATGCTAATTACTTAAAAAAATTAAGTGGATGTGAAATCAATAAAGCCAAGTCAGAGTTCCATGAAGAACAGCCGATCATTAAAGAAGAAAGACTTATGATTTTAAAAGATGATTATAAAAAGAAAGCAATTAACAGGAGGGCTGAGTAACTGAAAGTATGTGTTTGAAGAATAAATTAGTGATTTAGAAATTAGGGTTTTTTTTTTTTTTTTTTTTTTTTTTGGTAATGTGAAGGCAGAAAGACAATAGAAATTATGGGACTAATGTTAAGAGATGTGGATGATATGCCCAGGGGAACAAACACTCATTTAAGAGAATAACAGAAGAAAACAGATGGGAGAGACAGAGTCAAAGAAATAGAAGTTGCTTCCCTGACAGCAAGATATCCTCAAGACTTTAGATCTAAAGCATACACTAAGTGCTAGATAGGAGTCCCGAAAGACACCCACACCTAAATTCATCTGGGTGAAATTTCTGGATTTCAAGGGTTAAAAGAATCTTACTAATTTTCAGAGAGGAGAAGTCACTCACAAAGGAACGCAAATCAGATTAGCGCCAGGCTTCTGGCCTGCTCCAGAAAATGAGTAGACAATGAATCAGAGCTTGCCAAGTTGGAGTTAGAATTATACAGCCATTCAAATACGAGGCCAAAATAAAGAGCTATGAAAAGATATCACTCATGCTCCTTTCTGGAAAATCTGGTCTACAAACAATACAATTTCAAGAAAGGAGAACATGATATATAAGAAAGAGTAGTAAACAGAGAAACTAATAGAATGTGTAGTTTAAAAAATTCTTATTATCATTGTCTTTAATACCATTGCTAAGAAATCCTAAAATAAAAATACATCTATAAATAATAAAATAATTATATTATTTATATAATGTATATATCTGATTATATATAAAATATATAACATTATACAGTTATATGTTATATTAATAACAAAAATTAATATCTGAAATAAAACTATGGAGACTATTAGTTAAAGTCTTACAAGATGGTGAGGGAAAGGAGTAAATTATACATGATACAGACCTCATTTTTTGAGGAAGGTAAAGTCTAGTTATTAGTTGTTGATACTGATACAAGCATTGATTTAAATAGGTTTGTTAGAAACTTAAAAATATTACAGAATGGGTATAGCACGTAGATGGTGATAGTGACGTTACTGGCCTACTCAGTATCCATTCTGGCTTTCTTTCTAAGTAATAGAATTCTAATTTTTAGTTATGGGGGTAATGTGTGTAGTTAAAAGATAACTTTCCCAGCCACGCTTGCAGTTAGTAGTGGCCACTTGATTGAAAGTAAATGGAAGTACTGTGTGAAATATCAGCAAATACTTCTTAAAAGGAGCTATCTCAGTGTTTTTGTGCCCATTTCCCTTCTTTCTTCCCACCATTTGGATATTGGACAGGCTGGCTGGAGCCATCGCAGCTGCCTTATGGCCCTGAGACTAGAAGTTGTGTCCTCATGTCCTTGAGAATGATGGGACAGAAAGAAAAAAGGTGGCTGGATTCCTGAGGACAGCGGAGCCTCCATACCGGGAGTCCTAGGCTGCCTTTCTCTAGACTTCTTTTACTTAGGGGCTGGGGAGAAGCTTTTGTCTTTAAGCTGCTTATTTTGGAGTTTCTATTCCATGCAGCTGAACTGAATTCTAACTGATTTATAAACCTTTTAAAGTGGCAAAGTAAAAAAGAACAACAACAACAAAGAACTTGGTCAATCCAGCAAAGATTCAGAAGGCGAGAAAGAACAAGAAAAGAATAAATAAATGGCAGGGTTAGAAGGTGAACTGCAGGCATAGATTTCTTGTATAATAGGCACACCAGAAATAAAGCGACACACAAAGGTTGAAAATAAAGAGATGGAGAGAGAACTGTTAGGTAAGTGGAATAGCAACATTATCTGGCAAAACAGAACTCAAGGCCAGAATAATTAAAGAGAATATGAGGTGCTGTTTTAAATGGCATAGGTTTAAAAAAGGTAAAAATCACTGAGAAGATATAATAGTTACAAACTTTTATGCATCACACTTGCATTGAAACAAAGCAAAAACTGTGAGGACTATGAGGACTACCCGACAGAACCACAGTCTCTGCAGGAGACATCGATCTGTAAGTCTTGGGAAGTGACGGGTAGTCCTCATATGTGGACAAAATACAATTTTGTATATAGAGAATTTGAGAACACAGTCAACAAACTTGCTTGAATGTTATGTTCAACAAAAAGAATAAACATTTTTTCAACACCTGCATGGTTTTACAAAATTGATTAAATACTAGGTAACAAAGAATACCTCAATCCATTTTCCGAAGAAGAAATTGTAAAGGCCACTTTTTCTTACCACCATATAATGCAAGTTAGAAATTAAAAGTTAAAGGTAAATCATAATAATTTAAAAAATGAGTCCTTGGGGAAAAAGAACAATCTTTCTTAGATTAAAAGGAAAACAGAGCCTTAAGTGATGATTGTTTTGGAAATGGCTATGTGAACGCTGTGCATGTTTACTTTGCAGCCAACTGTTCTTAGAGGAACCCTAGTGTTTAGTATTTTATGAGAAATGAATATGTAGCAAAAATAAATTCAAGTTGAGAAACTAGAAAATGTCTGATCAAACAACGTGAAAAATAAAAGCAGAAATCAACTAAGTTAAACAATGCAATCTCAATAGGAAAACATGGTTCTCCCTGAGCCCCCCTTTAAGTGTAGCCCACTCATTTCCACAGTCATGCTTCTCAGGTTGGATGGTGGAATTCACAGACATGTGGATCACCCTAGACTCCACTGCAGTGTCCATCCCGTCCTATCACTAACACCTCCTACTTGGAGGAGTCTTGGGTTCTCTGGCTACCCCTCCTCGTTGTTTCACCTGCTGGGCTTGCAGTCACTACCCTTCATGGAAGACTGACTCCTGAGTGGTGGTCTTCCTTTTTGTTTTGAGCTGCTGGACAACTTCATTTGATCATGACCATGACTTACCCAGAAGTCTGGGTTCTAGGGAACCAAGATAGTGGGGTGAAAGTAGGAATTGACCTTATCATGACTTTCACCCCAACTCCCACGGTCAATCTGTGGCCCTGGTCATTTCTTAGATGACTCCACTTCTGAAAACTCCCACGTTCTCACCACATATCTCCTATCCTTCTAACTCTTTCATTTTGATACTTCCTTTATGTCTATTTTTCAAACTTCAATTCCCTGACCATTTTATATTCTCTTTTTCTGTTTGCCTACACCAGTCTTCACGTTCTTTCCTTTCTAGGTTAAATTACATGGTCTACCACTTAGAGAAGTTTTTTGCCAATCTATGTGACTTCCTGGCCCTATTTTTACAAAGTTTGGCAAATTCTGAGCCTTGATGAATCTAGTTATCTACTGTCCCTGTCCTATTTCAGGGCTATTGAGAACTTTTAGGAAAAAAAGGATAGAAAACCATAAAGATTATACATTATAAACTTCTGGTTTGTAACCTCAACTAGGCCCTTAACTCTTTCCAAGCAAATCTACAATGCTTCCCTAGTTAGTGCCGTTTCCCCTTCCCCATGGAAACAATTTCGGGCCTTCTAGCTCCGTACACCACCTAGCCCACTACATCCGGTCTCACACACACCTAGTGTCCTCATCAGCTTCACAGAGAAAATAGAAGTATTTTGGCACAAATTCTCTTTATTTCCTACCAATAAATCTAAACCTTACATGTACTTGTGTCCACCTCTTCCTTCTTTTTTTGCGTAACTATGTGAGAGTTTTTCTTTCTCTTGCCTAAAACTTAACCCTTCATCTAAGATCTGACTCCCGTCTCCTCCTGCCTTCTCAGAAATATTGCTCTGTTGATTAGTGCTACTCTTCCTTGCACTTTAATTTCTCCTGGGTCTTTAAAAAGTATCAATTAAACAAGACTTTTGAGGTCTTTCATGATCTGGCCTCTTCCTATCACCTCTTCCACATCTCACCTCTTAGTCTATGTCCTAGCCATGCATTTTTCTTTTAGTTCCTTGAGCACATGTTGTTTGCACTTATCTCTGAGATTTTGCACATGCTGGTCCTTCTTTCGGAAACATTATTTTCCCTTTCTCCTCCAACACTCATATTTGAGTAACTTTTCATCTCATATCACTTTCTCTGGGAAATCTGTCTTGAAAGTGTTGATTAGGCATAGTTCTAATAGACTTCATTGCACCCTCTAATAGACTATCATAGAACTTATCATTCTAAGATGTACTTAGAAATTTATTTTTCTGACTTTCTCACTCTTATTTCCTCCAACAAGACCAAGATTGTCTTGTTCAATGCTGATTTCCTGGCATCTGGAACATGTCCAGCATAAGAAGCATTAAATATGTTTTTTGTTGGATTGATTAAATTCTTTGTCTGAATCTTTGGTCCTAAAGCATAGCACAGAACTTTAGGAAGCATTAAGCTTCCTATGGGAAGCTTCCCTATGGATCATATGGGAAACACATTCTGTGTGTTTTAGAGTCCTAAATGGTGCCATTTGTTAAGCTCATGATTAAATCTTAGAACTTGCCACTCAGGAAAGTTGAAATTTGCACCACCAGTGTCAAAGGAAAATGAGTCATAGAGAGGTTTTCATGTACACAGGAACATTTATTCTTCCCTGGTCCTCAACTAGAAAACATGGCCTAATGATGGTCTAGAATCTGATCAATCAACCAACCAATTTCCCCCTCCTTGAAAAAGAGTGAAGAGGGAGCTTCTTCCCCTAGAGACCAATATAACGGTATAACTCAGTGGAGAAGATTAATCAGTGAAACTGAGGACTAATATTTGAACTCTGCTAATGTAATCTTGCTTGGGCATCTTACTCACTTTGGATATATTCTTAACAAATACCCCCTAATTGAATAGTATTTTTAAGATTTGGGGAATTTGTAAATTTTTATATTTCATGTGGTGAGAGCAGGCAGTATGAAATATTTAACATGGATATTGAGTAGGGTGGCCATACGTCCTGTTTTGTGTGGGACAGTCCCAGTTTAGGGTTGTTTTTCACCCCCAGTGTCTAGTCTGGGTAAGCATGTGACCTGGATTTTTATATTTTAACTAAGTATTATTACTATTAATGGCCACATAAAAATAAACTGAAATGTTTTGGCAGACTTTTCCTTTGAATTCCTGCCATAGTCTTGTCATATAGTGATAACTACTTTCACACGTAGTTGCATTTGGAATACAACTAGAGATAACTTTCCTTTCTTCTTCCTGTCTTTTCCAGGTGCAACTTGACTAATATTCCCTTTCACGGCAGCATGCAGGGTACTCCCTGATAAAAACAGTGTACATAATGGGATGGTTAGAGATGGTGTTCACCTTCAGGTCTTACAGGTGGTGGGAGAAGTATTTGATATTGTTCCCCTGCCAGCCACTTGGTGTGGTGTCCAGTTGTTCAATGGGCTGTGAAGTGAGCTGAGAAATGTGTAATATATCAGGGCATAGGTTGATAGAGCCAGCGGGAAACTTTGGAAATTATGTGAGATATGTGTAAAAAACAGGCTGATCAGTTACATGATAGACCTACAGAAAATAGCCTGATTGCCCTTGCTACAGTAGTTTTGTCATCTATTATGTGGTACAAATTTCTTATTTATTTTATTGTTTGGTATTGCTTTTTAAATTGTGAACACTTTTGGCAGCAATGAACTAAAACAAAAACAAACAAAAATTAAGTACTCAATATTCATTTTTTAGAGAAAGCTGTCGATGAATATAAAACTTGTATAAAATGTTGATTTTTACCCTCCACTGTGGAGATAATAGTGCTACCACTGATCACATGAAAGACACAAAGCACAAGTTTGCTAAAGAAGTATTAGCATCTACTTTTAGCTAGTAGTTATTTGAGAAGACAACAATGATTTAATGCTTACAACTGCAGAAACCACATTTTTGTGTTACTCTACAGAAGCACAACTCTTTGTTCAGATCAGATGGATATTCTAAATAAGTTTTACAATTTTGAATTTCTGAGTTTTCTTGAACATGTATGAAATGTGAACTTATAGCTGTTAATTTATTAGCTCCATTAATAAATGAACTTTGCGATTAGTTGAAAGATGACAATTTCATATCAGTGTCCTCAGGTGTTTCAAGTAGAAAATCAGTTAATTCTATTAATGATTCTTATTTTTTGATATTGTTGTTAATGCTATTGTACATTTAGTTAAAAGGTTTAATTTTGGAGATAAAATTATTTGTTTTTGTGGTGATAATATGAACAAGGTTTTTGGCACACCATAATATGTGGTAAATTTTTTAGAATAAAAAAATCAATGGAGTAGAAAGTACCTGTGGTGTGTACTTGTGGTATGCATGTAATTTAGAATTGAGGTCAAGTAAATAATATTCTACCAATCCAAACATAGAGTGATAATTACCAAAATTTATATACCTATATGTGTATAATATGCATGCATATATTATATATACATATTTGTAAAATGTGTATATTTATATGTTTTGCATATATGCATGTGTGTGTGTATATATGTAATTTGTGAGGAAGCTGGTATCAGTCAACCTAAGTGGTTTGCAATGATATTAGAGTTAAAAAAAATAAGCAGAATAATTATTGTTATATATTAATGGACATTAATCTGTGAATTGTTGAGTGCATTTTGTTTAAGAATCATTGCAAATCTTTAATCAAAATATTTAAATGAAGTGCTGAAAACTTAACCACTGGAATCTTTCAGTAAATTTCAATGATTGAAAACAAAGCTTGCAAACAAAAGGACAGTGACATTTTTCTGCACAAAAGCAAGTGAACAACTGAACAAATTAAATGAGTACTTGAATAGTGTACAAGGTTTAATCTTGAGATTTTAGACTATCTCAACCTTGTGGGAAGAATCTTTTGATAGAGCTTTTGTATTTAAATTAATCTATTGATATTCTATTCTGGAACTGGATGAAATTGAGGCCTGTGATTTTTCAGCATCTAAATCTGGTGAAATATTCAAAGAACCATAAACAAAGATAACTTACCAATTCATCTTGTCTTTTAAAATATTTGTTAAGCAATGCTACTCTGAATGGGATAGAAATATAGTATCTGTGAAAATACCTGGGCTAAAATCTTCACACATTTCAATGAGAAAAACTTAGACAAGAATATTCTTTCCAGCAGAATTTTTTTGTTTACCATGTACTTCAACAACCATGTACAGTGTTTTCTCACCTAAAATATTATGGTCTACAGAAAAAAGTTAATTGACAATGTCAAAAAGTTTACATTTGAAATCATAAAACACAACTTTGGCAAAGGTTATTGGCAATTTTAATAAAATATAAGACCAGGTGCAGTGGCTCACTCCTGTAATCTCAGCATTTTGGGAAGTTGAGGCAGAAAGATTACTTGAGCGCAAGAGTTCGAGACCAGCCTTGGCAAGATGGCAAGACCCCTGTCTCTACAAAAAATTAAAAACTTTCCTAGTGCCAGGGTGCGTTACCTATAGTCCTAGATACTCAGCGGGGAGATCCCTCAAGATCAGGAATTCGAGGTGGGGCAGTGAGCTAAGATTGTGCCACTGCACTCCAGCCTGGGTGACAGAGCAAGACCATGTTTCTTAAAAAAAGAAAAAAAAAAAAAAAAAAGAAAAAGAAAAAACCCAAGATGGTGTTAGAAACATATATGACTGAGAAACAGATTACAATCTGTGAATATATGCTCAGAGTATCCTCTGGATGTTATTTTCTAATGGATGATTTTGAAGCATGATGTGTGTATTATATTACATTCTAGAAATTTTGATGTTTGTACTTGAACTGTATTGAAATTTACTAAAATATATTAAGTGATCATTATTCTGTTACTTTCTGTATTTTCTCTCTGAAAGTGTTGGGAATTAATGGTCTTCTAGAAATAGTCCACCTTGAACTCTTTAGGTGAGAGATGTTTAATCACATTGCCTGAGAATTTCTGGGACCTCTAGAATATTATCAGGTCATCAGAATCAACATATCAGAATGTTTAATTCTTTGAAATGATTCTGTGTCAGAGATAGTCCACCCAGGACCCTAAAACTACAGCACTGAGAGCTGGCCTTATTGCATCAGGGCGTGGCCGTCTGAATCTTACTGTTTAGAAAAGGAGGAAAACATCAGCAAAACTTCCAGTGACAGAAGTATCCCTTCATTGTCAGGTCTTACCCCTCTAAAGAGGCAGAAGTCAAGGCAGAATTTTTGGAACTTCCGTTGCCAGAATCCATGCTTTATAGAAATCAAAAGGGATCGAATATTCAGAAACAAAGCTTCATTGCTCTGTTTCACAAAGCATCAAGCAATTATCTCAACCTTTCCTGATTTTTTGAGTTTTTGGATCATAGTTTGAATCAATTACTAATCTTTCAGTGGACTCAAGTACTTAAAATATTTCACTTATTTTTTAAGAATGATTGTCATACATATTGTTAAAGTACCTGTAATCCCAGCACTTTTGGAGGCTGAGGTGGGCGGATCACCTGAGGTCAGGAGTTCGAGACCAGTCTGGTCAACATGGTGAAACCTCATCTGTACTAAAAATACAAAAAGTTAGCTAGGTGTGGTGGCGGGTGCCTGTAGTCCTAGCTACTCAGGAGGCTAAGGCATGAGAATCACTTCAACCCGGGAGGTGGAGGTTGCAGTGATCCAAGATCACACCACTGCACTTCAGCCTGGGCAACAGAGCGAGACTGCATCTCGAACAACAACAAGAACAAAACAAAACCAACCAACCAACCAAACAAAACCCAAATTGTTAAAGTATAATATGAAGACCTTTGGCAAGTCCGACACCTCCCTAGAGAGTGGCTCTGCAATAATCTGGGAAGGGTACCAAAGATTGTTCATGGACACCCAGGGTATGGGAGATGGTCCGGTGTTGTTTTCTGTTAAAAATGGATACTGTTAAAAATGCAGTTTGTGTAAAGTTGGTCATATATTAGTTTAAATGAAGTCTATCACAGAAGTCCTTAAGCACATATATCTTTCCCACTAGTGCCTTCTTGGTATCTGTGTCTTCAACTGACCATTGTTGGAGAAAATCATATGCTAGTTGGTCTTAGTTTAAATGATTACTACAGATCTACACCGGGCTCTTATTATTGCCTACCACAGTTCTACAACGTTTCTCCAGTCAATGTGTCTCTCTACTCAGGGGAAGGCTGAGAAAGCATAATGGATCCACAAAAAAACCTGTTAAAACTTATAAACAAATTTAGTAAGGTTACAGGATACAAAAATGGCTACACCAAAATCAGTTGCCTTTCTCTACACTAACAATGAACTATCGAAAAAGGAAATTAAGAAATCAGTCTCATTTATAATATTGCCTAAAACAATAAAATAATATAAAGGATAGTCTCTTCAACAAATGGTATTGGAAAAATTGGATAAACACATGCAAAAGAATGATATTGGATCCTTACCTTACATCATTCACAGAAACCTACTAGACTGGATTAAAGATTTAAATGTAAGACCCTAAAACTATAAATCTCCTAGAAGTCAACATAGGGAAAAAGCTTCTTGGTATTAGTCTTGGCAATGGTTTATTGGATATGACATCAAAAGTACAGTCAGCAAAAGTAAAAAATAGACAAGTGGGACTATATCAAACTAAAAAGCTGCTGCACAGCAAAGGAAAAAACCAACAGAGTGAAACAGCAATCTATGGTGTGAGAGAATATTTGCAAACCGTATACCTAGTAAGAGGCTAACATCCAAACTATATAAGGAACTCCTACACCTCAATAGCAGGAAAACAAAGCCCTGTTAAAAAACGGGCAAAGGACTTCAATAGACATATCTTCAAAGAAGACATACGAATGGTTAAGAGTTGTATGAAAGGTGCTCTAATCATCAGGAAAATGAAAGTCAGAACCGCAGTGAGCTACCACCTCACACCTGTTAGGATGCCCGCCAGAATGGTTTTTACAATGCAAATATGATTCTGTCACTCCCTGCTTAAAATATTCCAAAGCCTCCTAATTGCTCTTAGGGATAAAGCTCTGATATTTAGCAGAGCAAACATGACCTTTCCTGATCTAGCCCCACCTAAGTTTTAGCTTTTTTTCTCTCCTCAATCCCTTATTTGGACTTCATACCTTTGATACAAGATTTTTTTGAAAATTTCTTAGATCAAGCTTTTCATTAGTTAATAACTTTTCCCATATTGTTGCCCTGAGAACCTTTGTCTTATTTTTATAGTATGTCTAAATCTACTCATCATTTAAGGCTAAAATTCGGACTCTCTTTCTACCTACAGCTTTTCCTGAAGTTCTCTGAATTCCCCCAATCCTTTCCAGCGTAGGAAAGGAATTTTGGCCGTGGGCTTCCCTAGTACTCTGCGGAGTGTGCTGTGTGAGGTTCTCTAGGACCGGCCTTATAGGGAATGTCAGAAGGAGAGTTAAGACACCTTGCCTGGCTTATTGGTGAGCATCCCTGCCCTATCTGAAAAGCTGCTTCTTGCAGGGTTTCGTAGACAGGGAGGAAGGTCCAGTAGGTCTGCAGGAGATGGGTAACTCAAGAATGATCAGGAAATGCAGGGCCTAGAAGTCAGCTGGTTCTCTAATTGAGAGTGTTCAGGAGGAGATTTCTGGCAGTGTTGGGGTAGAATAGGGTGGAGGAGATAGTGGGAGACGGGACAGGAGATAGTGGGAGATGGGACAGGATTGCTAGACTTGTGCCCTATTGATCCATTAGGTAATTTTTTTTCAGGCACTGATTTTGGAGGGGGAAATGTGCAGATTCCTAAAGGATTCATAGTCAGTATTAAAACTGATATAAAGAATTTGTGATTGCTCTGGCTTCTTATGGGGAATCTCCCAAAAGAGAGAGAATGAAGGTTTGATATACTTCAGGGTCAATGTGTAGAGTAAAGAGTATGTGCTGGATAAATATTCAGAGGGGGCGTGGACTTTGGAGTTGATCAGATGAGAGAAATGGGTAGGTCCTGCACATCTGAGGGCTTGAGTCTGGGAACACACTGGTGTGTGTGAGTGTGTGGTGTTTGTTGTCCTTGTGTGTGTGTGTATGTGGATGGGTGGGCAAAGAGGAGAGCTCCAACCCTAGGACCCCAACAATCTCCAGCAGCAGAGCCTTAGAACCAACCACTGCAAACTCTGCAATTTGCACAAGTCTTTTCTGAGAAGAAATCAGATCTCTCACACCAACACCAGAACTGCTGCCGAGCAGGGTCTTTCTAAACACCATTACTTATCATTTGCCTGTTCCTCTGGTTGCCTTACTCCTGACCTTAAGAGTTAATGGTAAACCGTTTACAGAAAGGGAGATTTGAGACATAAAGGCATGTGTCCTGTGGCATTTTCTCCCATTATATAAACTAAGTCTCAGATGCAATGTCATTCTAAAATGTAAGGGAAAGGAAGAAATTGAATGTGCATGTTGGGTGGATACTCTCTGGAGCCTGTCAGAAGGAAGACTCCTCCCCTCTTGTGTGTCCTGTTGAAAGCCTCTTCTCCACTGAGTCCTCTTAGAGCTGGTAAATATCCATCCATTTGCAAAGTAGGATACTCCTCAACTCACTAGACTTTCCTGAACAACTTTCCCCATTCTTCTGCCCTCTCCTATACAGACCTTGCCTGAGAGTGGGAGGAGTAATAGAGACTCCAAAAAGGAGAAAATGACTCTGACTCATTGATGTCCAGATGTAGACAGGTTGTGTCTACGAGGGCCATCTTAGCATGACTGCTGTAATTGATGTGACTGGTGTCTGCCAAGCTGCTTCACTCCCCTGACACACTTGGCTCCTTACCTTGGCCTCGTGAGGGATATGTGTCTGGAAAGCAATGGAGCTGATGCCTCAGAAGATCCCTCTAGAGTCAGCATGGGCAAATCTTGGTCTTTTGTGGGTTGATTTGATTTTTGTAAACAGTTGTAACTAGTTTATGGAGCAGTTTGAACTTGGTGGGGTGAATATATCATGGTTTTATTTTTCCTGCAATCATTGCCTCCAGGAATGCTCTGTCAAATCTTCCTTTCCTATTTTTTAATGGCACACTGGGAAGATCCCATGATTTTCTGGTCATTTGGTTATTAAAGGTCTATTCTTGAAACTTTACTATCAAGTTCATTATAAACCTTATCTTCTTTCCTCCTCCCAACACAGGCTAGACAAGAGGCAGGTGTGTGGTCTGGTTCTCGGATACCTAGTGTCTGCTGGACAAATGATACCCCAGCTACATTTTCTGTTCAACCCCACCTAATGCTGTTTTCTGTGGCTCCCCCTCCAGCTGCTGGGCACTGGAGTCAGAGAAATTCGTTTAGTAAGATTCCCTGCCTTGAGAACTTTACAGGCTAGGAATGAAACTGAACTTAATGTAAGATTTTAAGATCAATCTAACCTGTGCTAAGAATTCCCTAGAAAGGACGGATAGTAGTTTAGGGACAGTGGGACTGGAGAAAAGGGTATGTATTGAATAAACACATCAGTGTTTCTAAGAACAAGATCTGGCCCTTGGCTGAACAGGGGTGTTAAGGGCGAGGGAGAGGGTGGCATGCCCACGGGATTCAGTGTGAGTGGGTAACAGGGGAGCATGGCCTTGTCAGGAATGGAGGAATCTGAGATGGGGGGGATGTGGGGTGTGTGTGTGCACAGCTGAGTGTTGTATGTAACACAGGCAGAGGTGGGTACTCCATTCTCAGTCTCCAAAGTCAGTTTTGTTAGATCCCTGAAAACACAACAGGGCAAGTCCTGCTGGGCACCAGCCTTTTCTCAGATGGAAATTACTCGTCAGAGTTTCCGACTCAACTTGCAGCAAGCTCCAGCTCCAGCCCTCCTTGCCTTTCTCTCCTGTCGAAGTCCAGGAATTGAAGGGGAATGCACTCAACAGGAATGAAGGGGAAGGGAAGGGGCCTGCTTAGTTAAGACTTTTTCACTAATTTTTAAAAAGTGACCTAAGTTCAACATCAGTCCCAAATGGGATCAGAGGGACAGGCATAGGATGAGATGGTCAAAAACATACCCCTTTTTTGGCCAGGCTGGTTTCGAACTCCTGACCTCAGGTGATCTGCCCACCTCAGTTTCCCAAAGCACTAGAACCCCGTCTCTACCAAAAATACAAAAAATTAGCTGGGTGTGGTGTCATACGCTTGTAGTCCCAGCTACTCAGAAGGCTGAGGCAGGGTGAATCGCTTGAACCCGGGAGACTGAGGTTGCAGTAAGCTGAGACTACGCCATTGTACTCCAGTCTGGGAGACAAAGTGAGACTCCATCTTAAAACAAAAAACATAAAACAAGAACAAGAACAACAACAACAACAAAAACCTACCCCTTTGTGAGTAGTGAGACTGAGAGGCTGCCCTCAGCAGAGGACTGGTGGAAGACCGATAGGTATATGTCTCACTGCCCCGCGTCCTGCATGTTCTTTCTCTAGTACTTATACTACGTGCAAGGACCTATCCTAGACAGCAGAGGGTGGAGAATGTGGAATCCCGTAGAAGAGAATGGCCTAGATCCCTCTAGAAGTTCTTCATCTGATGGAGGAGGCACTTTGCATATCCAAGACACAGATATTGTCATTACACGAGCCATCTCATGCCAAGCACTCTGACTTCATGGTCTTTCTATCAAGCAGCTGTAGGCACTGCAGTGAAGGCTGTCTCACTGAGTGGATGTGAGCCGACTAGTCACTTTGGTCAAGGTCACTGGGTATGACCAGAAGGCAAAGAAGCTGAATTTTGTATGCACTTACCAGAAAAACACCCTAGATAAATGTCTCAGGCTTTCAATTGTCTTGGAGTAACACGTTATGGACCTATAAAGACTGAGTTGATGTTTGGAAACTGTCAAATGCCATTATGATCCAGTGGTAAGGAGTAAGAGGAGAGAGATTTAAATTGAAAACAGGGCTTGGCCACACCACGCAAGCCTTTCTGGTTTGCATGGCTTGCTAAAAAGTTTCTAAAAGTTATCATAAAAGGGAGGTCCTACAGATATTTTTGGAGCAATGGCTGCTCTTATGGAACAAGTGCTTTACCTCTTAGCGTGACTAGTGTGAGGAGGATAATGGCCACTTAGGAGTTCTGGTTTATTTGTGACAAAGCTCACCTTGCCATCTCATGTCTTGGACTTGGCTTTAGCAAGACCACTGGCATATTTAGTGAAAGCTAAACTTCTTTGTTCCAGAGGAATAGAGAGAGGAGGCATCATTAGGTGCTGGGAAATTGTGAGGGAGGCAATGAATTTTAGGGGACTTCGTGAAAGAGGAAACCTGTGTGGCAGCGATGGAAATGAGGGCAGGTAGCGTGAGGGCCTCTGGTAGAGGCTGCTTATTGTGAGTCTTGGATGTGGAAGGGGAAGGGCAAAGCCAGGATAAATGAGCTTAGTGGAACGGATTTTAAGTGAAGAACAACATAGATGTGAGGCGGGAGGAGTTGTCTGAAGAGTAGGATGGTTTCTTTTACGGGAGGCTGTTAAAAGACAGAGTCCTAAACAGGAGAAAAGGGTGTCACCTGTTTGCTCTCTGTCTTTATCTACTTTTGGCAACTGGAGACAGTTCCAAAGAACTGATGAGGCCTGAGTTAGGGCTGGGTCCTCGCCAACCTCCGGTACTCCTGACCCCCCTGGGGCACCAGGGAGTCAAGCCCATATACATGAGTTGCCAATTCCCTCATGGAAATGACTTGGACAGATACAATTTTTGTGTTCCTGTTAGCTCAGGTGTGAGCTGGGGTTGGGGAAAAAAGGATTGCCTGGTGGGGTGTGAAGGACACAAGGGTTCCCGTTCCCTGCTGAGGAACTCAGGAGGTCACTGTGTCCTGAAATGTCCTAAATGGCCACAATCCCTGCTGGATTTCCTCTGGTTTTCTCTTGAGTAGGATTCCATTCCCTCTCCTTCTTTCTGTTGTGAGGGAGTAACAGGGAATGGGCCAGCTGGATGCATGGAGGGATTCAGCTTCATTAACAATTAGGTGAATATCATTCCATCCACACCCATTAGACAGCAGGAAGGAGGGAAGAAATGTGCCTGTCTGGTGCGTAGCAGAGTGTGTTGTGAATAGTGGAGCGAGGTGAATTACTCTGGCTTTACATTTTGCTGTAAGTATGTAGCTTTTCTGTATGGGTGTATGCTACAGCTGTATATTTATAATATATCTATCTCAAGTCTCGGAGTCTCCTTGTCCTCTAATTTTCTTTAATCTTTCTTTTTAATACACGAAAAATCACATATAGGAGAAGTCCAGTCCACTCCTCCCAAATAGCTGCAGATCCCTGGGGTGGGGTGGGGGGACTTTTGAGTGATCATCTCTGCCTATGATTTCCTCTTCCTGCACCACTGCCATTCTCATTGGTAGCTGGTTCTTTGCAGCTATTCTATCAGCTTTGAATCCCCACCTCCCCCATTCCAGACTTAGTCTTCTTTCTCTGAGTGCCCCCTGTTGTGGGAGGCAAGTTCTTGCTGAAGGTTGGGTTGACATCACAGCATGATAAACAATTTTGTATTGACTGTTAATCACTCACAACCTACATTTATTGGCCATGGCTGACAGAATTTCTCACCATCCAACCTCCTTTCAGGCCTCTCATCCTCCCACTCCCTGGACTGTCTCTTGCTATTGTCTCTCACCTCAGGCCCCTTTTAAAATTTCTTTCACTTTTTGAGGACACTCATTCATTTACGAAACAAGTATTCATTGAGTGCTTACCACATGCCAGGCCCTGGTCTGCACACCAGTTAGTTTTATTCTCCTCGGCTCCTGTTGCCTGGGTTCTCCTCTCCAGCAAAGACCATTCAGAGGTGCTCAGGATGTATTTTTAAGAAAAAAAAAAAAAAAAAAAAAGACAGAAAGAAAAAGACAAAACCCCAAACAAAACAAAATAAATGAAAAACATCTGTCCCTGGTTGAAAGCTGTCAATCTCCTATATGACAGGAGGCCTGCTGTCAGTTATTTTTGTCATGGTTTTTAAGAATCTCTGGAGTCTATAATTAAGATGGAGGTACTGGGGTAGTGAAAGGGGGTGTGTGTGTGTGTGTGTGTGTGTGTGTGTGTGTGTGTGTGTCTGTGTACAGACTGGGAGAACAGGCAGGGTCCCACAGAAGGGTGAGGTGATTCCCTGGCAGTGGTCGATAGCATTTGTTCATAGCAAGGCCTGAAACTGACCTCAGCCTCCCATCCTGGTCTCTCCCCAGCCCCTAGTGTACTCCTAGCCCTCTGGCTGCCTGCCTGCCTGGACCGGTGCTGTGGGCCCAGTGCTGCACAGCTGATCTTATGTGGGGAGGTAGGGCGGTCTCTTAATGGTCACAGGGGAGTAGACTGTGCCATGGACAAACTCCAGGGTGGTGAATGGGAGTTCCCAGGTAGGGAGCAAAGCAAAGTCAGGGAGGTTTCTGTCCATCGTTTCAGGGGACCTTGGGAACAGAGTGGGATGCTGGGAGCTGTGGCTGTGAGCTCAGCATGGTCAGGCCAGGACCCTATGGGTGAGGCAACATAACAGGCTCTAGGGTTAGAGTCCCCAGGTTGGAATTCCAGCCCTGCCCCTAATTTCCCAAGTGACATTTAGGAGTTCCTAGGCGCTTGTGTCTGAGAAATGGGTGTGGCAGGGTTCCTACTGTCTAGTTCTGAATAAAGTCAATTAAAAGAATTGGAGGTTAATTAGCTTGTATCATAAGAGAGAAGGATAGAAGGGGGAGATTAAGGGTCTGATATGGTTCAAGGACAATGGGTATGGAGAGGAGGGGAGGCATTAGATGTAAACATGGTAGTGTCAGCCAGCACAGGACGTGGCATCTGACTGGGAGGCAGGGAGAGAGGGGCTGGCAGCCTGAGGGTTTTGGTGTAAGAGTGTATGAGGGATGTGAGGTGTGCACATGTGCTGTGTTTGACGATGTGTGCACATGCATATATGTGTTGGGTCTGTGTGTGTGGTATATGCATGTTGTGTATTTTGTCTGTGTGTGTACATGTTGTATGTGGGATTTACTTTAAGTTTAATTTTCCAGGGCTAGCTTTGGGAGAAGAGTCCCAAGCAGCAGGAATGTAAACAGGTGAGGCCCACAGCCCACAGGAGCCTGCAGAGAGAGAGTGTGTGAGACTGAGTTGGAAGGAAGCCTTCGGTGTGGTTTTCTGTTGCTCTGTTGCCTTCTCAAGTCTCCTGAGTGACATTTTGGGTCCAGGGCTTGAGCTGTGTGGGTCTTGTAACCAGGAGAGGTAGGCACCCAGGTGACTTGAAGAAGAATCTTCTCTTGCAAGGTCCATGTCCCTGTAACTGCTGCCCCCCCGCTTCCCCAGCCCCCTTTTTTATGACCTTGGGAGAGTGTACTGCAGGGCGACAGCGATGCCAAAGTAAATACCACGCCGGCGGTGCTGGCACTGGGCCCTGGAAAAACACTTGCCAAAGAGTAAAGTATAATAATGCCCCCAGGCAGAAAAAGGATCAATGGATTTGGGGACCGGTGAAGGGTAGAGGGAGAATGGGAGCTGAAGGAGGATTCTTTCGGCCAGGTGGCCTGAGCCCTGTGTGTGCTACTGAGGATGGTCCCTCTAGGGATTAAGGATGAGGGTACAACTCTCAGATTTCTGGAGGAAGATTTGGAAACTTCCACTACATGTTACTATCAAGGAATGTTTAAATGAATCAGGAGAGAGTGAGGCATGGAAAGTGTGGATAGGCAGAGATACACGAAGAATATGCATGTAAAGAAAGAGAGGAAGAAAGAGACCAACAGGGAGGGGATGAGATTGGGGAGATAGAAAGTTAAGAGTGATCTAGAGTGAGAGACTCAAAAAGGGAGATAAGAGACAATCAAGGGAAGATTCCCAGAAACTCCCTCCTCTTCGAGTTTGTGCTCATGGAGACACCTCCCTTCTTAGATGATAATGGACCCAGTGAGTGAGGGAGGGTGTGAAATCCTTCTCCCTGGCTGGGGTGCAGGGTTGAATGGAGTCCCGGGTGGCATCCTCTTCTGTTAGGGTTGACAAGAGACATCGAGCAGTGAACAGTGAACACCTGTGCCTGTAAGACCTCTCCGGGTTTGTGCGCACCTGTGTCTGTCTCTGTGCTCTGCAGCTGTAACTATGAGTGTGGTGCGTTCAGCAAGCCTCTCCCAGATTTGGGAGAGACAGACAGTTGGAAGAATCTCAAACAACTCCACTAAATTCCACTTGGAAACCTGAGGGAGGTCAGCTCCTGCAAGGGTTTTCTGTCTAGTTCCTCATTCCCGTCTCTCTCCCTGTGAACCACAGCCTAGCTCAAGGGGCAAACTTGCTCTCACCTACCTGTCTTTTCACCTTCTTCTTTCCCTTTCATTGTGCCATGAGTCGTTTCTCAGTTTTTTTTTTTCTCCCCTGTGCAACTATTGCCTGCTCTAAATTCCTTCTGTTTTAAATAGTGAGTTTTATTTCTGTTTTCCAAGTTGGGTCCTGGCTGGGTTAGAGTAGTGCTCAGAATGGACTGGGTGCCTGCAGTCATGGAACTTATCTCTTTGTTGGGGGTGGGGGGAGGACACAGAAAATCAACAACCATAATATGCCGGGAGGTGAGGATGGGGATTCGCGATGGAGAATCCCATGCTGGGGTTGAGGGGGGGCGTAGGGAAGACCCTTTGGATGAAGTGGCATTTGGGCTGCAGAAGGTGAGGAAGTGAGTGTGGCAGGCATCTGAGAGAAGAGTCTGCCTGGCAGAGGTCCTGAGGGGCAGCATCCTGGCACGCTGGGAGCGGCAAGAACACTGTGTGGCAGAGTGGAGTGAGCGGGAGGGGTGGTGGTAGGAAATGCATAGAAGAAGCAGTGGGAGGCAGACCATTCAGGGTACTGCAGACCATTGTGAGCACTTTAGCTTTTACCCTGAGAAGCAAAACCACTGGAGGTTTCTGGGTAGAGAAGGGTTGTGATCTGACTTATATTTAAGAAGGGCCATTTAAAATTAGCCATGTGTGGTGGTGTGTACCTGTAGTCCCAGCTACTTGGGAGGCTGAGGTGGGAGGATGGCTTGAACCTAGGAGGCAGAGGTTGCAATGAGCTGAGATCATGCCACTGCACTGTAGCCTGGGCCACAGAGCAAGACTGTCTCAAAAAAAAACAAAAAAACAAAAAAAACAAAAAAACCACATCATTTTAGCAGCTGTTGGGAGAATAGATTGAAGAAGCAGACAGACCAATTTATCTACCCAGCTTGTTACATGTAACAGAAAACCTAAGATTTGTTTCTTTATCATCTTAAAAAAAAATCCAGAGGTCCACAGTTGAGAGCTGGTAAGGTAGCTCCACAAAGTCATCAAGGATGCATGTTTCTGAATTTCTGTTTTACTGTCCTGAGTTTTGGCTTTCACCCTCATGGATACTTCATAGACTCTAGTGAGTGCTGAAACTGTAGACCCTGGACCCACTCTGAAGGGAGCAGAAGGAGCAAGGAAGGAGAGCTGGCCTGCCCTTTTTTAACAAGTCTTCTCAGCAGTCTCATTCAGCATTTCTGACTCCATCCCATCTGCCACATGGGAGCCACATGGCCACACCTAGCTGCAAAAGAAGCCAGGAAATACAGCCACTCTGTTTGGCTGTAAACATTATCCAGCCCAGAAACACCCCCTGAACTTTAGCCTTATGTATCAAACTGCCTGCTTTAAAGCTCCACTGAGATGTCTATCAGGTCTCTCAAACTTCACACGGCCAAGACAGCACTCCATCACCAATGGGGCTCCTTCAAAAGCCTATCTCAGTTCAGTCCATAGCAACCTCATTCTTGTTGTTGCTATGGCCTGAACTGACATATGTCCCTGAGGAGGAAGGGGAGGATGTGTTTTGGATGGCAGTTAGCATCCTCTACCATCCTCTATCACCCAGTTGGAAGGCTGCTGTAATAATCCCAGGGAGAGGTAACGTTGGCTGTACCAGTTCGTAGTGGAAGAGATGGTGGTAGCTGGTCAGAACCTATAATATTTTGAAGGTAAATATGGCAGTATTTACTGGAAAATTGTGTGTGTGTGTGTGAGAGAGAGAGAGAGAGATAGAGAGAGAGAGAAAGAGAGGACTTACTGCTATGGGTTGAATGTTTGTGTCCCCCTAAAATTCATATTTTGAAGTTCTAATCCCCATTGTGATGGTATTTGGAGGTGGGGCCTTTGGGAGGTGATTAGGTCATGAATGAATGGGATTAGTACCTACTCTAAGAAGAGACCTTAAAGAGATGACTGTTTCTCTGCCATGTGAAGATACAACAAAAAAGAAGGCTGCTGTATGCAAACCAGAAGGCAGGCCCTCACCAGACACTTAATCTGCTGGCGCTTTGATCTTGGACTTCCCAGCTTCTACAGTGGCAAGAAATAAACCTTTGTTGCTTAAGCCAGTCAGTCGACAGTAATTTGTTATAATAGCCCAAGCTGATAAGCTTTAACTAAGATCAAAGTCAGGATGATGCCAGGTTTTTGGCCCGAGCAGCTATGAGAATGGGGTTGCTATGGACTGAACTGAGAAAGGCATTTGAAGGAGCCCCATTGGTGAGAGAGGGCTGTCTTGGCTGTGTAAAGATTGAGAGGCCTAATAGACATCTTGGTGAAGCTTTAAGGCAGTGAGTTTGAAACATAAGGCTAAAGTTCTGGGAGTGTTTCTGAGCTGGGCTGGATGATGTTTACAGCCAAAAGATTGCATGGGACCACCTTGGGCATGGTACAGATGGAGAAGAGGATGAGGTCAGGAAGATGGGAGGGGCCAGCAAAGGAGTGTCCAGTAAGGGAGTAAGGGAAATGAGCAGGGCGTGTCTTGGAAGCCTGGAGGATACAGTGGGTCAAGGAGGCTGTGATTATGTCATATGCTGCTGATGGTCAAGGAAGACAAAGTGAGGGTTGATCAATCAAAGGGCGATTGATAATCTTGAGACCCTTTTCTGAGGACTCATGGGGAAGTGAAACATGACTGGAGTGAGTTCAAGAAAGACTGGGGTCAACATGATGAACTAGATATTCTGAAATTTTCTCCCACAACAAAGCAACTAGAAGCTGCACAGAACATATCTTTCATTGCATTATCAGGCTGGCAAGAAGTCAGGGAACTCCCCAGGAAGCACAAATCCTCAAACCATGATCTGAGACAGAGTGAATGCCAATTCACTGCTAAGGAGTGAATTCACAGCAGTCAGCTGCTTCTGCTGGGCACAGACATTCAGGGGCATCAAGGTTCAAAGTTCTTAGCCCCAACCACGTTTGATCAAACACCCTCCTTCCAAGGTCCCTCTCCTTTCTCACCAGTGCCCTAACTTTGGCATAAGAGACCTGGAGCACCTGAACTTTTAACTGGTGTTGCAACTCTGAAACCTTTTCAATCAGACCAGCCATGGACCTCAGCCCTGTGTTCCCTGTGACTACAGGCAATGAAAGAATCCCCCAAAGCTGCTATGAAGGCCTCCTGTTCTCCACATGTTCCTGATTGCATATTAATGGTTCTTTCTCTCTCTCACTCTCCTAATTATACACTCTAGCACTGTAGAAAGAAGCCAGGTGACTATGATTTTTATAGCTCACCATCGTTGTCATGGCAACTAAGTGCTGAAGCCACTCCATCTCCTGGTGCCTTTCTTGCTGTCGACCTGCACTTCTTCTGGTGTTACCGCTAGTGGTGACAGGAGTAATACAAGGCAGCAAGCTCAAAACATGGATTACTAGTGTCTCAGTCCCCCATGGCAAGGAAGGCGATTATGTCTACTGTTGAGAAAACCACCAGCTTTGAATGACCTTGGCCAGGCTTGATGCACAAAACCTCAGGAGAGTGATAAACATTAATAGAATACGGATGATGTATCAGGAACACCACACGATTTTCCTGGCCTGGTGATAGTGCGGATGATGGCATGTTGACAGGACAGAGTCTCCCTTGTTTCTGTCTCTGTCTCTGCCCACTAAGCCTATAAAGGCAAAAGGCTGTGAGTAGCAGGACACTGCTGACCTGGTGTTGGTTTTTCTAGTAGTGTATGTGTTATCAAAATTAATTCAAGAATATTTAGAAAAATGAACAGTTGAATCACAGCAGAATTTTAAAAGATGTCTAAAACCCACATAGTACTAAAAAGGCACTGGGATCAGCTGACTTTAGAGCTGAATTATATCTAAGTTTTAAGGTAGTGTTCTTCAAAATTTCTCAGGTGAAGAATCAACTTTAAATATTTTCAGAACATTGCAGACAAGTATCTGTATCAGTATAATTTTGCTATTACAAATAAAACAAAATAGACATACAAAACACAACCCCAATATTCTTTTTTTTTGAGGTGCAGTCTAGCTCTGTCGCCAGACTGGAGTGCAGTGATGAGATCTTGGCTCACTGCAACCTCCGTGACATGGGTTCAAATGATACTCATGTCTCAGCCTCCCGAGTAGCTGGGATTATAGGCACACGCTGCCACGCCCAGCTAATTTTTGTATTTTTTTTTTTTAGTAGAGATGGAGTTTCACCATGTTGGCCGTGATGGTCTCGAACTCCTGACCCCATAATCCACCTGCCTCAGCCTCCCAAAGTGCTGGGATTACAGGCGTGAGTCACTGCGCCTGTCCCCCAATTTTCTATTAGTAGATTCAGCAGACATAAAATTACTCTGTGGAACTGCAATGAAAGTTTCTAAACACTTGCAATTCTTGTGTGTGGTCGGCAGAATAATGCCCCCGAAGGATGTCCACATCCTAATCTCTGGAACCTATGAATATGGTGCCTTACAGGGCAAAGGGACTTTCCAGAGGGGACTAAGTTAACGACTCTGAGATGGGAAGATTATCCTGTATTATCCAGGTGAGCCAGTGTCATCATGAAGGTCCTTATAAGGGAGAGAAGACTTGAGGAGTGAAGCAGAGGCTGGAGTGAGATGAGCAGAGGAATGTGAGCAGCCTCTAGAAACTGGAACAGGCAGGAAAGAGATTCTCCCCTAGAGCCTCCAGAGGGAGCACGGCCCTCTGACGCCTTGATTTTTAGCTCCTTGAGAGTTCTGACCTCCAGAATGGTATCATTCATGCCACTAAGTTTGTGGCAATTTGTTACTGCATCAAAAGGAAATTAAAACACTGTGCCTACCTTGTTGTGGATTGGAAATGTACATTTGGCAGACTGGCACTGGTTTGATGACCACATTTGGAATAAGGCTGCTTTAACGACCGTATAATTTGATGTTATTTGAATTATTCCAGTCCATAGAAAAAGATGACAAGCTCCGCAATTCATTTTATGAGGTATGAATACACTAATATCAAAATCTAATAAAAAGGAATATAAAAATAAAACTATAAAGAATTTTACCTATTAAGATAGAGACAAAAATTCTAGAACATATTAGCAAATGAAGTTGGCATTATATTAAAAGAATAGTGCACTATGATCAAGAAGAGTATATAAGTGAGTGTAAGGATGATTTATTACAGAAAATCTTATTAAGAAACATTTTAATATATTTTATCATATCAACACATAAAAAGAGAAAAATTATTAGTAGATTATTTCAAGTTAGTAGATTCTCTAAAGGCCCTTATTATACTCATCAGCCATTCTGAAATAAACTTTAGACAAAATGAAGAAGCCAGGAAACTATAGAGACTATATTAAAAATCAGTAACAAACATTTTACAAATGACAAAATATGAAAGCAATTACCACTTACATCAGGAAAATATGGGGTGCTCACCATCTCCACTATTACTATATTATTTTGAAGATTTTAGCTCATATTTTAATAAAAAAGGAAATAATCAGAGTTAATATGGTAAAAAAGAAATTTTATTTCATTTACAGAAGATTAACTGATCAAATGATATATTTTTAGAAAATCCCAGGCAGTCTGCTAACAAAAACCTATAAAAGAACCATAAAAGAAGTTGGGAATATGTTTGGATGTAAGACAAATGCAAGAAAAGCCAATAGCGTTTTTCTAACCCAGAAAAAAACCCCAGTTACAATTAGAAATGTAAAAATATATTCTTTCTTCAATATTGAGGAAATGTGTGGGAACTGCTAGTACATGTGGAAAGAAGAACAATGAGAGGACTGGTACTCCAGATATTAAAACTCACTCTTAAACTACTAGAATTCATTCATTTATTCACCAGCGGCTTTTTGAGCACCTACAATGGGGAAGACACTTTTCTAGGCACTGAGGCATCTTTGAGGCATTGGGGATATAGCAAAGAGAATATAAAAAACAAAGTCCTTGTCCTTATGGAAGTTGTAGTGTGGCTTTGACACAAGAATAAACAGAGAAATACTCCGTAGGACTGAGTGGAGAATCTACACTGCATGATGAAAGCCTAAGCAACCTCATGACTTAGTATATGCCAAAAGGATTATAAATCATTATAAATCATGATGAAAGTCTAGTTGGAATTCAGTGGGTGATATAGCACTTAATAAAGGATGTAGGAATAATCAGCTTTCAACTAGAAGAAAACAGTTCCTTACTTTACCTTACATATAAAGCATATTCCAGATGGCCTAAACAATTTTTAATCCCCCATGCCTAAACTTAGATGAACATTCAGGAGGATATGAAAATCCTTGGAAATCAAAAATATCTTTTTAAGCAAGGGAGAAGAGAAACTGAAAAAGAAAATAAACATTTATGAGTATCTACAAATTTAAATGTTGTCTATACCACAAGATACTATAAATGTTAAAAGATAAAATAGAGTAGGATATATATTTTTAGCTATACATATGATATTCAGTGGGCTACTATTTTTCTTATGCAGAGAAAGTCTATAAAATGACAAGAGGAGGAAAGTAACAACCATCAAACAAGCCACAATTATAAAGAGGAAATCTATTTAAAGAAAATACATATTGCCAATAAAAACATAGAAATCTTTCTGATCATTAGGGAAGTGAAAATTAAAACATCAATTAAGGAATATTTTTTCAGCTATTGTATGGGCAAAATTAGAAAATTGATAAGATTGAGCAGTACCAAGTATATGGGGAAATTCATGGCCTGTCAGTGAGAACATGGCTTGCCATAACGTTTCTGGAAAATATTCTGACAATATTTATTAAAATAAAAATATATACATCATTTGTCCTAACATTCCCAATTATGGAATTCTATGCTATAAAGTATACAAAAGCATGCATACATCGGGATGTATGGACAAAGATGTTTATCACAGATTTGTAGGCGCAAAAACAAACAGATACATACATACGTACACTCAGTTAAAAAAATGAGAACAAAAACTAAAACCACATCAAAAAAATACCCGTGTGTTTGCTTATAAAGGAATACTTGTATAGATTATGGTACAATTCCAATGCTGTCCAGCTGTTAAAAGCATGAGTTGGATCTGTACAGTGGATCTGGAAGAATGTTTGTACCAAATCGTTAAGTAAAAAAAATGAGTTGTAAGAGCACACAGTGAGATTCGTATGTGAAACAAAACAAAGCAGCACAGATATTGTTCACAGGATCTTAGAGAGAGATGTGGAAGACTATATACAAAACTATTCACATATCATCTCAGGAACTGGGATTGGAGAATGTGGGACAGGAGTTGGTCATCACCCTTCTCTATCTCTGTGCTGTTTATTTAGTGTAAGAAAAGAGCTTTGTAAGGACAGGGGTTTGTGTCTTGTTCATTGATGCCTCTTTGGTATCTAAAACATAACAGGCAGCTTGGGTCCATTCAGTAAGATTTATTGCTGGATGTGGTGTCTCACACCTGCAATCCCAGAACTTTGGGAGGCCAAGGTGGGCAGATCACTTGAGGTCAGGAGTTGACCAGCCTGGCTAACATGGTGAAACCCCATCTCAACTAAAAGTACAAAAATTAGCCAGGTGTGGTGGTGCACACCTGTAATACCAGCTACTAGGGAGGACGAGGCAGGAGAATCACTTGGACTGGGGAGACTGAGGTTGCAGTGAGCCAAGATTGCACTGTTGCACTCTAGCCTGGGTGATGGAGCAAGACTCTGTCTCAAAAAAAAAAGAAAAGAAAAGTATTGAATAAATAATCATTTATTATTTCTTTAATTAAAAAAAAACCTATGGGATAAGACAATGGAGAATTGAAAATGGGAATAAGAGCAACCAAAAGGAGATGTGGAGAGGGCTACTGCAGAAATGAAAGCTCTCTTCCTAGAGTAACCTGGAGACTTTTAAGTCAGGAGTCAAAAAGTCTACGGAGGAGCTGGCCACAGGGTGAGTATAAAGGGGATTAAGCAAGCAACTCTCCGAGGTAAAACGAGGCTCTTTCTCTCCACTTGTTTTCGGGAGTGGCTGGTTCCAGGGTTTGCTTCCAGGTCAATGTGAAGGGCTCACTGGTACAGGAGGTCAGAAAGAGGCAGGGCAGGATCTGATGTAATTCTGGGTTTCCAAAGTGGTCACAGAAAAAAACCAAAAAACAGCAGGATGTTACAGAGAAACAAGGTGTACTGAAGCCAGGCATTTAGAGAAAATTAATTCCCAGGTTTCCTGTTAGCTCCCCATTTACACACCCCAAGGAAATCAGTCAGTGATTCCCTCATCCCATTTATCCTGAGCCTGCAGTTGGTTAGCTCCAGGGAGAGACAGTCTCCCTGTACAAATGCTGAAGAAGCCAATGCCTGGTGTATATGATATTCAATTTAGTATTCCATTTAAAGCAAAGCATTAGCAAATATTTGAGGAAAATTAACATCATGAAAAAGAAGGATGAAGAAGATTAAACAGAATGACTAGCTAAGGAAGAAACAGAGAAAGATACCCTAGAAGAAAATCTAGGCAATACCATTCAGGACATAGGCATGGGCAAAGACTTCATGATTAAAACGCCAAAAGCAATGTCAACAAAAGCCAAAATAGACAAACGAGATCTAATTAAACTAAAAGCTTCTGTGCAGCAAAAGAAACTACCATCAGAGTGAACGGGCAACCTATAGAATGGGAAGAATTTTTTGCAATCGATCCAGCTGACAAAGGGCTAATATCCAGAATCTACAAGGAACTTAAATAAATTTACAAGAAAAAACAAACAACTCCATCAAAAAGTGGGTGAAGGATATGAACAGGCACTTCTCAAAAGAAGACATTTATGTGGCCAACAAACATATGAAAAAAAGCTCATCATCACTGGTCATTAGAAAGCAAATCAAAACTACAATAAGATACCATCTCACACCAGTTAGAATGGAGATCATTAAAAAGTCAGTAAACAACAGATGCTGGAGAGGTGTGGAGAAATAGGAACAGTTTTACACTGTTGGTGGGAGTGTAAATTAGTTCAACCATTGTGGAAGACAGTGTGGTGATTTCTCAAGGATCTAGAACCAGAAATACCACTTGACAGAGCAATCTCATTACTGAATATATACCCAAAGGATTATAAATCATTCTGCTATAAAGACACATGCACGCATATGTTTATTGCAACACTATTTACAATAGCAAAGACTTGGGACCCACCCAAATGCCCATCAATGATAGACTGGATAAAGAAAATACTGCATATATACACCATGAAATACTATGCAGCCATAAAAAGAATGAGTTCATGTCTTTTGCAGGGACATTGATGAAGCTGGAAACCATTATTCTCAGCAAACTAACACAGGAACAGAAAACCAAACACTGCATGTTCTCACTCTTAAGTGGGAATTGAACAATGAGACCACATGGACACAGGGAGGGAAACATTACACACTGGGGCCTGTTGGGGAGTAGGCGACAAGGGAAGGGATAACATTAGGACAAATACCTAATGTGTGTGGGGCTTAAAACCTAGACGATGAGTTGATGGGTGCAGCAAACCACCGTGGCATGTGCATACCTATGTAACAAACCTGCACGTTCTGCATATGTATCCCAGAACTTAAAGTATATATTTAAAAAAAAAGAGAAATATGAAAAAAAAATCTTCAGAAATGATATTTAGTATCTTCAGAAAATGTTGAGAGGATGTGATATTCACTAGTCAAGGGCTAATCATACACAAGTTCTTGCAAATTAAAATATTGCTTATCAAAAGAAAGTTCCAAATAATCAGAAGACATGATTTTCAAATTAATCACTGAGTTGGAAATCAAGGTATGATCCCATAACATAGACCAAAAAGACAAGGAAATGGAAATTATGAGGATAAAGACAAGAGATCAAACATATACATGAGGATATATATGTGTATGTGTGTTAGATAAATGAGGTTTAGAATAGTAAGAATTAGGAAGGTTAGAAGAATGACAAGAATTAGGAAGGAGCAGGAGGAGGAGAAAAATTTACAAAATAAAGATGTACTTCATACTTCTGATCAAAACTACCTCCTAAGGGTAGGAGGGAATAGCTAGGTGAAATTTCTAGATTCTGAATTTTAGGGCTAAGGATAATGACTTATAAGTTTTCAGAAAATAAATTACATGTGCAAGGAAGAGCCAGTTGGAACAGCTTAAGACTTGTTTAAGATTAAATGCCAGTGGACAAGGGAGCAGGGGCCACTTGGTTCTGACGAAAAAGAATTGAGAAACTGAAATTCTGTAGTTAGAAAATATCATATAAAATTAGG
Source organism: Aotus nancymaae (assembly GCF_030222135.1). Lineage (NCBI taxonomy): Eukaryota > Metazoa > Chordata > Mammalia > Primates > Aotidae > Aotus > Aotus nancymaae. The sequence goes on from NW_026988428.1 coordinate 38,485,161, forward strand.
CAAAAATTAAGTTTTTGGAAATGTGCCATACTATTTCTGGAAAAATCACTATTAGATGACAAATTCAAGAAATAAACAATAGAGATTACAATGATAGTTGGTAAGCAAGAAAACGATTATACCTCACAGTTGCATTTAATAACAATTATTAATATTATATTTCATACAATTACTAAGAATTGATTCCTATAATAAAAGAGTTTACGGTATAAAACTGATAATAACTTGGAAGTAAAGTTATACTAATATTTGGGAGGCATGATTGGGAAAGACAGAAATTAAAAATGATACATATCTTATTTTGAGGGGCAATCACAATGATTGACAGTTGATACTTATAGGGAAATGTGTCTTTAAATAGTGCTATTAAAAAATTAAATGTAATAGCTGGTAGAATGGCTATAGTATGTATATTTTGGCAGAGATTTCGGTTGCCTATCTAGTATCCTTCTTCCTCTTCATCCTTACAAAGAGAATGAGGTGGTGCTATGCCCAGCTAGAATGCCATCTTTTCATATTTTCCAGCCACACTTGCAGATTGGTATACACTACACATCTATAGTCACATCCATGTGACTATGTTCTGGCTAATTCTATGTAAGTCGAAGTGCTGTGTGAGACTTCAGAGAGGGTCCCTGAAACGGAGCTGATGCAGTGGAACATGCCGTTTTTCGCCCTTCCGTCTTTCTTCTCCTTGCTGTAAGGAACTTGGGCATGCAGGTGGGAACCCTAGCAGCCACCTTATGACTTTGAAAAAAGAAATTACTCTCCAAGAATGGTGAAGCAGAAAGAGTGGAGCCTGGGTTCCTGAGGACAGTGGCGCCTCCGTCTCAGCCCTGGACTGTCTTCTTCCAGACTTCTTTTATATGTAAGAACGTAAATTCTTAAGTGACTCTTGTTTTGGGTTTCTTTACTCAGTGGAATCAAGTAGTGACTGATATAAAGATCCTTGAAACCACCAGAAGAGAAACAGAAGCAACAACCTAAAACCTAATCGATCTTGCAAAGGTCAGTAAGGGAAGAATAGAAAATACAAAAATGGAAGAAAAACTGCTATAAAAACAATAGATGGCAGAGTCAAAAAGTAAAATCCAGAAGTATTTTTTTTAAGAAGAGATGCACCAAAAATAAATGAACACAGCAAGGTTGAAAAATAAATGGATGGACAAATATGTCTGTGAGGTAAATGCTAATCAAAAGAAAACAAGGTTTCATACCATGGAAGCATCAAAGCAGAATCAAGTCTAAGATCTTTAAGTGGTACAAATAATACTGTTTTATTTAGGAAAAAAGGCGTGATTTGCCAAGAAACTAGAACAGTAATGAACTTTTTTGTAGTAAAATTACTTTGCCCTGACACTTATAAAACAAAATCTGTTAAAAATACAAGAAAAAAACCCAGTAATCATAGCAGGGGGCATTTAAAATAACTCTATTTAAGAAAAACAAAAGAAAACAAACAAACACAAAAGAGAAGATTTGAGTCCTATAATGAAGAAGCTTTATTATGTCTTTGTACACAATGAACAAAGAATTTTAATTTCCTTGGGACATTAAAAATGGGCCATTGATCATACTAAGCACTAAAGAAAATCTCAATAAACACCTAAGGTTGAAGATATACAGGTCACATTTTCTGATACAATGCCGTAGAAGTAGAACTAAAGACAAAATTCTAAGTAAAACATTTTAAACCACTTGGAAATACTAAAAAAAAAAAAAAAAAAAAAAAAGCAAAAATAAGCAGTTTTCTGAATATCTTCCTGTCAAAGGGAAAAAGTGAACATTCAGTTACTGGTTATTTGGGAACTGACAACATGAACACTTCACATCTTAACATGTGGTTGCAATCAATGTGGTTCTCTGAGAATTCTTCACTAAAAGTAATTTCTTACTGCAAAATGAGACATATCGAAAGTAAATGAACAAAATATTTAGTTTAAGGAACTAGACTATAAAGCCAAACAGACTAAAAGGAACTAGGAAGGAATGAATAGATATAAAAGCAGAAATCATTTAACTAGAACACTGTAAACAGAGTAAAACACAGTTCTCAGGAGCACCCATTTCCCTCGGAGGCTCCTGAAGTGCAGCCTGATGTGCTCTGCAGCCTCTGTTCCTCGGGGCTGGGAGGGGGAGTTCACAGTCACCTTGGTCTGTACTGCAGTTTCCAGACCTTATGACTTACTCTGCTCCCCTGAGGCTCCTGTCCTCTGGCTCCCCCTTATTCTTGCTCCATTCACTCATCTCCCAGTTACTCCCCTTCCTTCATTTAAGACTGACTCCTGGATCATCCATCCCACATCTTGCCAACATCCCAGATAATTTTTATTTTTCAGAGCTTTCCAGTTTTTTTTTTTTTACCTCCTCTTTTCCAATAAGTTTCATCTCAACTGTGTTGGCAACACACAGGCCTAATTCATTACCTAAGTTTGCTCCATTAATGAAATTCTTCATTTCAGTATTCCCCTGCCCCTGACTACTCCTGCCGCCTATTCCTGACTCTCTGCCATAGATATTTCCTTTATGCCTTTTCTTCCCCCTTCAGTGCCTTGGCCTCTCCATGTCTGTCTTTACTGCCTTCTCTTTCTGCGTTAGATTTCCTGATTCAGTATACTCACTGCGTGAAATGTAGAAGTTCTGATTTATGTGTAGAAAGCGACGAATCAGTTTTCCTCACTTACCATCCACTAGCTGATTTATTGCAAATTAAATTCTTAAGTCCTAACGAATCATCAGGAGCTCTGAGGAGTCATCAGCTTTGAGGAGTGTGAGGATAATCTGGGAAAGCTTCATGGAGGGAGAGGCCTGAGGGGTGGTTGATCCGGGACTTGTCAGCAGGGAAAAGGGAGGGAGAGTGGGGTGGGAATGCCTCTGGGAGCTCTGAGGATTCAAAGGGTGATATAATTTGTGAAGGGGCCAAAATATCATGCAGGTCCCATCAAAATGGATGGAAGAAGCTAGTGCTGGGGATACAGTATGGGTGGAAGCACCTCTTCTGATCGCTTTTGTGATTCTGGGAACTCCAGGTGGTGAATGAGTAAAACAGAGTAAAACACAGTTCTCAGGAGCACCCCTTTTCCTCAGAGGCTCCTAAAGTGCAGCCTGATGTGCTCTGCAGCCTCTGCTCCTCGGGGCTGGGAGGGGGAGTTCACACTCTCCTTGGTCTGTACTGCAGTTTCCAGACCAAACAGCTTACTCTTTGGTAAGAAATCTCCCAACCTTGCCACATACCCTGGATCCCTCCTGTCTTCTGGCCTTTTCCAGTCGGATTTCACCTCCCTCGAATTCTGAAAGAGTAACTCACGGAGAAAGGGACAAGCTCCACAACAGATACAGGTACAATTAGAGGGAAAAAGACTCAGAGAATTTATCCCAGCCTTTTCTTTCTAGGTAGGAAGAGACCAAGGATGTCACTGCTGTCTTTGAGTTTTCTGGGGATCCTGGGGCAGGGGCCTGTCTACAAAAGACAGAGGAAGAAGCCCTCCCTGAAACTCCAGTCAGTCCGCTGGTCAGTCAATCCTCTCTCTGTCTTGGCAACTCCCTGTGCCAGTGTCCCACGTGGGAGTGAGCAGTGAGGAAACATGGAAACACTAAAATCAGGACATCCACTCAGACTGACATCAAGGCCTTTTCTCACCTGATTAAAACTTCTTTTCAGCCTCATTTCCCAACCTTTTGCCCTCCATCCACTGTTTTCATTCAAGGCACATCCAACTGATCCTGAATATTCCAAGATGTTCCCATTTCCTTGCCTTTGTTTATCCTACTCTGTGTGTCTGGAAAGCTCTTCCCACCCTTCTCTCTTGTCAAGATGCTATCTGTTCTAAGGCCTTGCATAAAAGGCATCTCCTGTGTGAATTCTCCAAGCCTCCCAGGCTCAGAGTGAATTATTTCCTTTTGATACTCACGCACTCTTCAGTGCAGCCCTGAGCTCTGAAATTGGACTGTGTGTATGTGTGCGCGTGCAAGTGTGTTGACCTGTGTTGTAGACACTGTGCTTCTGGAGGGCAAGAATTTTTGTGTACAATTCTGGCATGTAGTAGGTCTTGAACAAATATTTCTTGAAATGAAAATAATTTTTGCTCAAACTGTGTCCTGAGGGGTTATAAAAATATGCAAGAGGTAGAAGGGGTTGGAGCTGTAGGGGAATCTCAGGAAGGCTGGTTGGTGTTGGGGCAGTAGACGAGCCCATTGTTGGTAATGCAGAGAGGGATGGACATCTTGTATATGTGAAATTATTGAAAGATTAATGATACAATTCGTGTTCTTGAAATTATACACTTTTAGGCTGGTAAATTGAGATAAAACCTCTGTGTGTGTGTGTGTGTGTGCATGTGCACATGTGTATATGTGTGTCTGCAAATGAGAGAGAGAGAGAGAGAGAGAGAGAGAGAGAGAGAGAGAGAGAGAGAGAGAGAGAGAGAGAGAAGGCTGAGTATCAGGGAAGGATAGGGGAAGACCACGAGTTGAAGTATGTGTCCTTTCTTTAAGCCAATACTGGCTATGACTAGTGTGGTAGGCAGAAAAATGCTCCCCCAACTCAAAGATGTCCACATCCTAACCCCAAGAATCTGTGATTATGTTATGTTACATAGCAAGGGGAAATTAAGGTTGCATGTGGGGTTAAGTTTGCTAATCTGACATTGAGATGGGGGATTATCCAGGATTATGTGGGTAATCACAAAGCTCCTTCTGAGTAAGAGAGGGAGACAGGGGGTCAGAGTCAGAGAAGGAGATGGGAAGCATAGTCTAGAGTGATGTGATTGCTAGCTCTGAAGAAGGAAGGGGGGCCGTGAGCTAAGAAAAGGCAAGGAAGTGGATTCTTCTCTTGAGCCTGGAGAAGTAATACAGCTCTGCTGATGGCTTGATTTTAGCTCTCTGAGACCCATTTCAGACATCTGATCTTTAGAATGGCGAGGTCTGTGTTGTTTTATTGAGCTGCTAAATTTGTAGTAATTTGTTATAGCAGCAATAGGAAATGTACATGGAGACAGACCTTTTTGGCAGGCTTTTTTGTCTAGCAGCCTGTCCCTCAGGGAGATTCTCCTTCTAGTGCAAAGCCCTAAACAGCTCTAAGTTTTGAGCTAACATGGGAGGGCAATTCTGTACAGCCCCTTATGTGCCTGAGTGGCTCATGGTGAAGATGGTGGGGAAGGGGAGCGTAGTAACGGGAATTGAGTGCAGCATCTAAGTAAATGCTCAGGACTTGATGAGGACTCACTCATGAGGACAGAGTACTACCATATGTCTAATTCCCTTTCCCTGGGGGCATTTCTTTGTGTGACTTGGAGTCACTGGGTGATCCAGGAGGCAATCTTACTTTTTGGACTTCAAAGTCATCATCATTTATAAATAAAGGGGCTGAGTCAGATTTCTCTCAGGCCATTGGCAGCTCGGACCCTGGCTTTGCCCTTCACCCCTTTATTATCTTGCCTTTGACATACTGACGCCAGGGGGCCCAGAGACTTCTCTCTGGGGTATCTGCCCTGCACAGACAACTTTTTTTCTCAAACTCCTGTCTCCTCATTTGCCTGGGAGAAAATCTTTGTACAGAATAATTGTCACAAGCTATGTGCTTTTACTATATTCTCCAGATCCCAAAAGATGAAGACCTCTCCGGCTTTCTCAGTGTTCATGTTTGCTGTAAATAGTTGGTCCTAGCCTATATAGAACAGCAGAGGGTGCTGTTGGACAGCTAAATTTTGATGTGTTAAATGAATGCCTGTGCGAATTTCATTTTTAATGATTGTGTGATAGGTATTTAAAACTGATTACAATTAATCTAGCTTGTGAAACAATTTAAATAAATACACAAGAATATAATAGTATATTGGACACCTATGTGAGAAACCTACTGTCTACTAGATCAAATTTTAATTGTGTATTTAACTTTTTTAAAAAAGAAACAGCACAGTATTAATTTACCCTAGAATCCTCTCTCTTTCCACTTAGAACTACCCACTTTCACTAGTTAGTGTTTTCCTTACCTTTCATGTTTTAGTTGCATAACCATGTATACATTAGTATTACACAGTATTGCTTTGCAGATTTAAAATTTTATATAAATGGTCTCACACTTTCATTTCCTTCTGAAACGTGTCCCTCCACCTCCAACCCAACAGTATACTTCTGAGCTTTGTTTTTGGTGCTAAGTGTATCTCTAGTTCATTTGTTTAACCTTCTGTGCAGTATTTTATTGTATGAACATAGTTGATTTACCTCTTCCTCAGTTGACAAATGTTTGGTTTTTGATTTCCTTCTCTTATTAAAAATACAGGTTGGGTGTGGTGTCTCATGCCTGTAATCCTAGCACTTTGGGAGGAGATTACTTGAGGCCCAGAGTTCTAGTCCAGCCTGGACAACATAGTGAGATCCCCATCTCTACTAAAAATAATAATAAAAAAAATTAGCCGGGAGTGGTGGTGCATGCCTGTGGTCCCAGCTACTTGGGAGACTGAGGTAGGAGAATCGCTTGAGCTCAGGAAGTCAAGGCTATAGCCATTCACTCCAGCCTGGACAAGAGAGACAGAGAGAGAGAGAGAGAGGGAGGGAGGGAGGGAGAGAGAGAGCGCGAGCGAGCGAGCGAGCGAGCCTGTCTCAAAACAAAAAACAAAAAGCAAAATAAACAAACAACAAAAAAACCTCAGCAAGAATGTTTTTGTTTCTACCTGTTGTGTACAGAAGATAGAGTTGTGGGACTGTGTGATATGAGTCTCCTCGACTTTAGTACACATTGCCAAGTTGTTCTCCAAACGATTGGGGCAAATACTCAGCAGTGGCAGTATACAAAATGTATTTGACTTTTCCCATTGCTCCAACACTTGCTATAATCAGACTTAAACATTTTGCAAATACAATGGGTATAAAAATGGTTTCTCCCTGTTTTAACTTGCATTCCTCTAATTTTCAGTGAGTTTGAGCTTCCTTTCAGAGGTCTATTGTCATTTGCATTTATTCTTTGAATTTGACGTTACTCTTTTTTGCTCATTTTTCTATTCTGACTTGACTTTGCTTTAATTTATTAGGTTGTTAAAGTTTCCTATAATATTCTAGCTACTATTCCTTTGGCATATGAATTGAAAGTATCTTCTATGTTTGTTTCCTGTCTTTTAGATTTATTTATGGTGACAGTTTTGATTAGTCTTAAGTTTTAACACAGTCGTATTAATCAGAATTTATCTGTATAATTTGGGTCTTTTGAGTCTTGTTAAGGACGTCTCCACCCCTATAGGTAATATAAATATTACTCTATAAATTTCTAAAGGTTTAAAAATTTCATTTTTTCACTTTTAAGCCTTTAATCTACCTGGATTAAGGTAGGCATATAGTGTTATTTTATTTTGAAAAATGTTACTTTAAGTTCTGTGGTACTTGTGCAGAACGTGCAGGCTTGTTACATAGGTATACATGTGCCATGGTGGTTTGCTGCACTTATCAACCTGTCATCCAGGTTTTAAGCCCTGCATGCATTAGGTATTTGTCCTAATGCTCTCCCTCCTCTTGACCCCCAACCCCCCACAGGCCCCAGTGTGTGTTATTCCTCTCCCTGTGTCCATGTATTCTCATTGTTCAGCTCCCACTTACGAGTAAGAACATGAGTAGTTTATTTTTACACATGGATAATCAGTTGCTCTGAAGCCACTAATGAAATAGTTCATCTTTCCTCAGTAATCTGACATGTCATCTCTGGCATATTTTGAGCTTCCTTATATGCAAAAATGCAAAAATATGTTTCTGGGATCTCTATTCTGTTGTATTTGACCAGAGTTTTTCAACCTTGGTAATACTGAGATTTAGGAGTGGGTAATTCTTTCTTGTGGGAAACTGTCCTCAGTATTGCAGAATGTTTAGCAGCATCCCTGGTTTCTCCTCACTAGATGCCAGTAGCATCTCAGTTGTGACAATCAAAATGTCTCCAGACATTTCCCTTAGCTGAAAACTGCATTAGGCTAATTATCAATCTCTACATCAGTAGTAGAGAACACCTTTCTCCCATCCGTTTATTCTTCAGAAATATGTTCACTTCCATAGAAGGAAGGAAAAGACAACAAGGAAGCAAAGAGAAAACATTATAAATAAAAAGCAAACATAGATGGAAGAAATCAATCCAAATATGGTAGTCACAAACATGTAAAAATTAAACTGAGCAGTTAAAATGCTACGGACTCTCATACTGGTTAAAAAACCAAAAATTTTTCATATCATTAAAAAGAAACACAACTAAAAGCATAGTGATGCAGAACGCTGAAAATTAAGAGATGGAATTCGTATCCCAAGGAAATCTGTAGCTGTGTTACTATCAGGCAAATGGAATGTTAGATATAAGGCACTATTAAGATAATGTGAGGTGTTCCTTATGAGTAAAAAATAACTTACCCAAAAGATGCTAAATCTGTTTGTGCCAAATCACGTTTCATACACTGGGTGTGTCCTTTATGCCATTATCTTTGTATTTCTTTTTATCTTTTATACTGCAATTCAGAAGAACTTCTCACCTTGCTATTTCAGCTCACTATTTTGGATTTTAATTTTATCTATTTTGCCATTGAGACCATCTTTTTTATTTTTTATTTTTTACTTTTATTTTAGGCTTAAGGGCACAGGTGCAGGTTTGATACGTAGGTAAACTGTGTGTGATGGGGGTTTGGAGTCCAGATTATTTCATTACCCAGGTAATAAGCATAGTACCTGATAGGTATTTTTTCTGATCCTCTTCTTCCTCCTACCCTTCAGTCTCAAGTAGGCCACAGTATCTGATGTTTCTCTCCTAATAGCCACATGTTCTCATTGTTTAGCTCCCACTTACAAGTGAAAACATGTGGCATTTGATTTTCTGTTCCTGTGTTAGTTTGCTTAGGATAATGGCCTCCAGCTGTATCCATTTTGCTGCAAACGAAATGATCTTGTTCTTTTCTCTGACTGTGTAATATTCCATGATGTACGTGTGCCATGTTTTATTTATCCAGTCTACCATTGATGGGCATTTAGGTTGATTTCATGTCTTTTTTATTGTGAATAGTGTTACTTTGACATACATGTGCATGCGTCCTTATGGTAGAACAATTCATATTCCTTCGGGTATATACCCAATAGTGGGATTGCTGGGTCAAATGATAATTCTGTTTTTTCTTTGAGGAATTGCCACACTGCTTTCCGCAATGGCTGAATTAATTTACACTCCCACCAGGAATGCATAAGTGTTCCCTTTTCTCCACAACCTTACTGGCATCTGTTATTTTTTGACTTTAATATAATAGCCATTCTGACTGGTGTCTTTCCAATGAGCCCAATAAACTCTTGAATATTGCCGAGGGTAGTTGCTCTGTTTATTTTGTGTTCTCAGTGGTTATTTTTCTTTTTGTAATGCTTGGTATGTCTCCTAATGCTGGTTTCTCCTAAATGTTTGGGTAGTTTTCTGTTGTTGTGTATCTGAATTTGAAAATCTGAGTTTGCTTATTCTGTTACTGTTGTCTGCCTCTAGTGATGGTGGATAATTTCTCACTGTGGAAGCTCATCATCCTTCCTGTGAAAGGCGACGCCTCTAAGCCCATTGTCCACACACATTGCTGCCCAGAGCACTGGAGAAATAGAAGGGAGGTCAGCTGTTTAAATGACCTGAATATAGTTTCTCACTGATCATGCTAATGAATACTCTTGAAGCTCACATTCACACATCCATTGACTTTGGACTTAGTCTCCTCAAACCATTCCTTCTTCATTGCTATCTTTGCTCTTTCCTCATTGCTTCTCATTGCCCTGCTTCAGGCATGGTTTTGTCTCATTTTGTTTCTCCATTTTCCGGATCCTCTCTGCTTTCTATGATTTAAGATTCCTTAAAAATACTGACAGTGCTTATTCTTGGTCCCCAGATTATTATGAATATATTCTGGTTTCTTTTTTCCTTTATGTTATTTCTTGGAGGTTGGGGAGTGAAGGAGAGTGTATGTGCTCAATTTGCCATCTTTAGTTACTCATTTATTACCTTGCATTTCTATATAGTCTGTAATTACAATCCTGATTTTTTATTTAGCAGAGTATAAATTTCCAAGTATATTATTTTAATCTCACATAATGACAATACATTTATGTTACCTGTATAATTAAAAGAGAAGAAATTAATGTCAGTGTCAGAACTTATGGCTGAAGTGGTGTCTGACCAGAGAAGGCTTTGAAATGCATTAACTATTAAATAAAAAATGATAGAAAAAATCTAGTTTAGAGAAAGAATAACAAAATAAGCATAAGAAATGTAGACTAGAAGAAGAAAAGTGATGGATTAGTAGACTAGCATACAGATAAAGAGGAGAAATAATAAATAAATTCAAATATTTAAAAAATACCAATAAAATTAATCAGTAGAAATGGCAAGAGACCAAACACCTATTAATGAAAATTAGGTACAAATATAACCATAGATACAGAACTTGAAATGATAAGATTACTCTTGGCTAATATATTTTAAAACCTCAAAACAATAAATACTACTTTCTCTGAAAATATGAATACTTAACATTTTCTCTGAAGAATTAAGAATACAAATAGACAAATAATTATAGAAAATCTTTTAAAATTTGTCATCATCATTCCCGAACTCCTGCATCCAAAACATCAGATCTGCATGGCATCTCACTGCATTGCTGTTACTGAAAAGTTTAGGATATCTATTTATACGTATTAGTCATTTGTGTTCCCCATCTGTGAATGACATTATCCTTTGCTCATATCATTTATGAAATTTCATATCCTTTATTATATCTTGTTTTGTTGGTATAATAAAAATCAGCTAATATTTACTTAGTGTTGTCTCTGTGCCAGAGAAACACTCTTCTAAGTAATTGAGTACTCACAATAAGTTCATGAGGTAGGTGCTATTATTGCTATCTTCATATTATTGGTGAAGAAAATGTGACCAGAAAAGTAAAACAAGGTGTTCTAAATGAAACAGCAAAGAAGCTGTGGAACCAGGGTTATACAAATGCTCTTTTATATATTACATATTAATCCTTCATTTTTCATGTTTTTCAGATGTATTTTTGAGTTAGTCATTTGTCAGTCTCATCCTTCTCTGAACACAAACCCTTAATTTCTATAAACCAAACTCATTATTCTTTTGCCTTAACTTTTGTACTCATTGGGTCATTTATAACATGTTCTTTCCAACTTCTAGTAAAAAAGATATTCTCACCTATGATTTTCTTTTATTGGCTTTATTTTTTATTTAGTTCTTCCAAATATTTTAATGGACAAATAATAATTGTGTACATTTATGGGGTATAATTTGCTGTTTTGATGTATATATGCAATGTGGAATGGTTAAATCAAGCTAGTTTACATCCATCATATCACTTACTTATCATTTTTTTGTGGTGAAACATCTGAAATCTACTTTCTTAGAAATTTTGAAATATACATTGTTGTTAACTATAGTCACAATAGTTGTACAACAGAGATCAAAAACATTCCTCCTGTCTGACTGAAACTTTGTACACATTGATCAACATCTCCCCTTTCCCCATCCTCTCCTCCCTCCCCCTGTAACCACCATTCTACAAGTATACACCGAAGTCATGTATACTTCCATAAGTTTGACCTTTTCAGTCTCACATATAAATGATTCTATTGGCTTTGTATATTTGGCTTTCACATTTAGAACTTAAATTTTCTGAAGTCCACTTGCCTCATGTATATACAGAGTAATTTATCAGTTTTCTTTATACTCTCTACAAAACGATCCTTTCTTCTTTCATTTGGTGAGTATTAATTTAGATCTGTTTCTTCTGACATTAGTTTATTTTATTTTTCTATGCTGATACCATGCCGTTTAGTTTATGTGGCTCCGTGGTGTGTCTTAATCTCTGAAAAACTAAACGTCCATTTATACTTTTTCTTTTCCAAAATGTTGTTAGTTATCTATAAAACCTTTATTCTTCCATATAAACTTTAGAGTAACTGTATCAAGTTCCTAAACTTATCTAGCTAGATATTCTATCAAGATAATATCACATTTATAGATTAATTTAGAGAAAACTGGAATCTTTACAATGTTGAATCATTATATTATAACCATGGTATACTTCCATTCAAAAAATTCTTTTATACCTTTTAATATCTTTTTTTTAAAAAACCAAAATGGTCTTGTCCTTCTTTAATAGGTCAATTCTTCAATATTTTATAAATTTTGTTGCTATTGTGAATGATGTCCTTTTTTCCTGGTTGGTTATTGACATTATAGAGAAACACACTTCAGTGTTGTAAATTTTTTATTTGTGAACTTTTCTAAATTCCTTTGTGATTTCTCACAGTTTATCTGGTCTTTATGTTATTTTCTTGTGCAGGTAATACTATTATCTGCAAAATATATTGCTTTATTTTTCTTGTTATTTGCATTGAATTTCTTTTTTATTGCTTGCATTCTCTTTTAGTATATTATCTGCCTGAGACCAAAGACTTTGTTCTGTTGCATCCCCAGCACCTAGGACGGTATCTGTTAATGTAGTATGTGCTTAGTATATTTTGTGGAATGAAGAAGTAATGGCAATTGTTAGGTATATTCTTTTCTGTTCGTTACATGTTACTGTTTTAAAAAACTTACACTATAGTGTTGCCCAGAAATTGTGGAACTATATTAGATCATAAAGGTGACTCTGGGAATCATTTTTCTTACTCCCAATCTTATGTAAAATGCATTTAACAGTTTTCCATTATTATGATGATTTTGGTTGATTTTTTGTTGTATAGCTTTGTCATTACCATTTTCTCTGAGATTTGATTTGTTTGTTTATTTTTTAGATTTATGGAGTCAAACTTTATCAACCCACACTCAACTCCTTCTCTGGCAACCTAAGGACACTGCCTCCTTCTAATATCCCCTCATCCTAACAGTCTAAAGGTGAATCCCTAACCACTAAGTGAAAGTATCAGACAATGAGGGTAATTGGCAGTGGTTCTTTGATATTTTATGTTCTCTACCTTGAGGATTAATTTTTTCCACTTTCTATAAATGAACCTGAGAGCACACAGACCCCCAAGGTTTTTGATGTAAGCAACTGAAAGGATGTACTTAAACAACTGAGATGAGGAAAGCTGTGGGTTTACAGAAGATCAAAAAATTAGTTTTGGATAATTAATAAGAAATGCTTATAGAAGTTTAATATGTAATAGTTTAATTAAAGATCTTTATTAGGTGTCAAGTAGGCAGCTCAATATGCATAATGGAACTGACTTTTTGCTTAACCTACATCCAGGACAAATAACTCTTTTAATGAGTTTTTCTCTAAAGAAGAAAGAAGAAATGATGTAGATATATTTTTCCTTCCTTTGGTCCTAATTTATTATTATTATTTTTGATAAAAAATTAACTTTAATGATATAGTTGGTCTTTTAAAATTCTCATATCTCTTGCATCATACTCATAGATTTCTTCTTATTTATTCCAATATTCTCTGGAAGAATGTTTTCTTTGTGAGTCTTTAGGTAGGAAGCTTTTGATGCCATATTGCCTGAAGTTTTTTTTAACATATATTTATTGTGCCTCATGTGACAATTCATTGAATATAAATTTTAAAGCTCAAGCCAGGCACAGTGGCTTATGGCTGTAGTCCCAGCTACTTGGGTGGTTGAGGTGGGAGGGTCAGTTGAAGCCAGCAGTTCAAGTCTAGCCTGGGCAACATAGCAAGATGTTGCCTCTAAAAAATACATAAATAAAAAGTAGATACCTAAACTTCAGTCTTCTTATACTTCAGTATGGGAGTGTGACTCCCTCGGCTCTCCAGCTGTTGCAATCAAACCCATCCTGTTTGAGAACAGCTGTATCTGAAGGGAACAGCCTACTTCCATGTCGTAAGTCTTACGGGGCAGGCTTGAGTGAGATGAGGTGAGCAAATTTGTCTAAATTTGTGGTTTATCTTCATTACTTGCTTAAAGATATACATCACATTCTCCAATTTGTCACTGATAAAAGTGAACTGTTGATTTTCATATGCCTTGCTTTTTTGTCTTCTTTCTCATTTGGTTTGGCAATTGAGGATGATGAAGATGGGTTCTATTTTTGGGACCGCTTCAAACTCTTCAAAGGATGTTTCTATATGATACTCTGATTATGAAGAAATACATGAAAAAATTGACCAAGATTGTCTTAACATTCCCCTCAACTTGCCCAAAGTTTAGACAGGTTTCTTCTTCACTCTAAGTCTCTGAGCTCCCGTTTCTCACAGCATTACTTTTAGAAAACTGGTAATTATAAATTTTCTCTACCCCTTTCAGATGTTAATATTTTAAAAACTTCTTGCCAGTTTTATTACCCAGGATTGTCTTTCTCAAGAATCTGGAAACCATCCCTTTGACATAGAATCATCAAGGAAGATAGCACCCCATCTCCCAGTCTCTGAAGTGTAGGAGTTTAACTTCAGTGAGAGCTTTGCCTAAGTTGTAAAGCTACTTCCGGTTGTGAAAATATGAGAAAGCTAAGTCTTTCTTTGGGCAAGGTCAATTAGCAAGCACATGTGGCCTAAAATCTCCCTAAAGCCAGCTCTTAAAAACTCTCAGGCCAGGTGCGGTGGCTCACGCCTGTAATCCCAGCACTTTGGGAGGCTGAGGCGGGCAGATCACAAGGTCAGGAGATTGAGACCATCTTGGCCAACATGGTGAAACCCTGTCTCTACGAAAAATACAAAAATTAGCCGGGCATGGTAGCACATGCTTGTAATCCCAGCTTTTGGAAGACTGAGGCAGTAGAATCGCCTGAACCAAGGAGTCAGAGGTGGCAGTGAGCCGAGATCGTGCCACTGCATTCCAGCCTCGTAACAGAGCAAGACTTCGTCTTCAAAACAACAACAACAACAAAAAACCAAAATCAAAACCAAACACAAAACTCTCCAGTCCTTTGTTTCAGCAGAGTTGAACTTAGGCTGAGTTTTGTCCACTCTCCCTTATTGCAATAACTTTGAATAAAGACTTCGTTGTCTGCTTAATTTTGCCAGTGCAAATGTGATTTTGCTTTGACAGTTGAATTTTAAACTGGTTACATTTAAAAGAAAAATGATGACCAAATAAAAACTGTGTGTATAATGGCCCCTTTGTATGAAATTATGCATATAGGTATGTGTACATGTGCATAAAGACATGTATGAAACATGATTACAAAAATGAAAATGTTGGCAATCCAAAAGGATTAATGGCGATCTTTTACTTCCTTACTCTTGCTTATCTTGATTGAAATTGTCATGATGTGCATCCATCATTTATGTTGCTTTGTAAATGGGCCAAATAAATAGCAGTGTTGTTTTACAGGCACAGGTTCTAAACCAGTTGAAAGGTAGACAAGATAGGGTAAGGCAGATGGAGATTAAATTATAAGCTTTATTATGGATAGCATTGACCTTGGAGTATGTATTTGTATAGGCAAGTGGGCTTCCTGATTCTGGTTTCTACAACAGACATGTTTATACCCAGACATAAGTTGCACTGAACCCTTGTGGTCTCCTCATGTCTGTACTATCCCCACAAAATTTGGAATATGAAGGGGCACGCTTTACTGTATACTTCCTGCAAGCATCTTACTTCTGAGAGAGATGAGAGAGGAAAGAGTTAGGCTAATGGTGTCCAGTCATACTTCTCAAATTCACAAATCAGATTAAATGACTCTTCCCACCTGCCAGGAGAATGAGTGAGAGAATTGTGAGAGGCCAGGAGTGTGAAACAAGCAGAATGCTCTTTACACAAGAGGAAATGGCAAAAACAGGAAAGGAACATTGTTTCCTGTGCTGACTCTTCCCAATATCTATTCCTTTCTTCTTTATCAGAATAAGAACTCTATATTTATTTGAGCCTATGGCCACCTAGAAGAAAAATTACATTTCCTAACCTCCTCTGCTGATAGGTGTGGTCAAGTGGTTAAGTATGGTCAATGTGAAATAAATGGAAGAGGTGTTGTGCAACTTCTAAAAAGTTTCCTTAAAGGAGGGGACATGCCCTTCTACTTTCCTTTTTTTCCTTCCTACTTCGAGTAATATGGGCGTGGTAACCAAAGCTAGAACAACCATCTGGGACCAAGAGATAAAAATGCAGGGTAAGGAAAATCAAATACAATGAGAGAAACTGTGGATCCCTTATGATGGCAGAGTGCTCATGAAAACTTTAGACTTCCTACAACTGAGTGGCGGCAAGGCATGTAATGTGCTTTGGCTGTGTTGCCACACAAATCTCACCTTAAATTGTAGCTCCCATAATTCCTACATGTTGTGGGAGGAATCCCTTGGGAGATAATTGAGTCATGGGGGTGGTTTCCTCCATACTGTTCTTGTGGTACAAGTAAGTCTCACAAGATGTGATGGTTTTATAAGGGGAAACTCCTTTCATTTGGTTCTCATTGTCTCTTGATTGCCACCATGTAAGATGTACCTTTTGCCTTCTGCCATGATTTGTGAGGCCTCCCCAGCCATGTGGAACTGTTAATCTATTAAACCTTTTTCTTTATATGTTACCCAGGCTTGGTTATGTCTTTATCAGCAGCATGAAAATGGACTAATGCAGCATGTTTAGCATGCTTAAGCACTGTCTATTTCCTGCTGAACCCAATCCTAACAAATTTATATTCTAGTACTTCAAAATGGAAAGATTCACCACACAGAAGCTAAAAATATGACATTGGCTGGTGATAATGAGATGGAACAGGGACCCTCTCTTGAGGGGCTGTGAGTCCCCCAAGCATGGAAATAAAGAAAAGTCTTGAGTTCCTTCAATGAAAATTCTGGGCACCTAGCTAGGCCAGAGAAGTAAATGATTACCTAGTTAAGCAAGAAGATAATGGTAGCCTAAACCAGTAGCCAAGGAAGTTAGAGTCCAGAGATGTTTGGGTTCCCTCTGGAAACTAAAGATACATCTGAACATATGTCCCTGTGTTTTCTTTCAGAAGCTCAGATCCCAACCTGGCTTGCCATTCTTCATTCTAAATTTCTTCTTGAGGGGCCTGAAAAGGGGCCCATGAGTTATAACTAATATTAATTTCTGCGGATCCCAAGTTTTCAGATAAAACCTTGTCTCCTGAACTTCTAATTGCAAATCAGAAATTCTTTGAATCTGTCATAAGCCTGTAAGCTGCTGCATCAAAATATCTTGCCCTTTAAGGCCAAAAGCATAAGTAACCTCCATGTATTGATTTATGATTCTGCTTGTAACTTCTGCTTTCCTGGAATTTAGCCCTGCCTTTATTATTATTATTATTTATTATTATACTTTAAGTTCTGGGATACATGTGCAGAATGTGCAGGTTTATTACATAGGTATACATGTGCCATGGTGGTTTGCTGCACTCATCAACCCATCATTTGGGTTTTAAGCCCCACATACATTAGGTATTTGTCCTAATGCTATCCCTCCCCTTGCCTCCCATCCCCTGACAGGCCCCGGTGTGTGATGTTTTCCTCCCTGTGTCCATGTGTTCTCATTGTTCGATTCCCTCTTATGAGTGAGAACATGTGATGTTTGGTTTTCTGTTCCTGTGTTAGTTTGCTGAGAATGATGGTTTCCAGTTTCATCCGTGTCCCTGCAAAGGACATAAACTCATTCTTTATGGCTGCATAGTATTCCATGGTGTATGTGTGCCACATTTTCTTTATTTAGTCTATCATTGATGGGCATTTTGGTGGGTTCCAAGTCTTTACTATTGTAAATAGTGCTGCAATAAACATATGTGTGCATGTATCTTAATAGTAGAGTGATTTATAATCCTTTGGGTATATACCCAGTAATCGGATAGCTGGGTCAAATGGTATTTCTATTTCTAGAGCCTTGAAGAATCACCACACTGTCTTCCACAATGATTGAACTAATTTTCACTCCCACTGACAGTGTAAAAGTGTTCCTATTTCTCCACAACCTCTCCAGCATCTGTTGGTTCCTAACTTTTTAATAAGTGCCATTCTAACTGGCATGAGATGGTATCTCATTATGGTTTTGATTTTCATTTCTCTAATGACTAGTGATGATGAACTTTTTTTCATATGTTTGTTGCCTGCATAAATGTCTTCTTTGGAGAAGTGTCTATTCATATCCTTCATCCACTTTTTGATGGAGGGGTTATTTTTTTCTTGTAAATTTGTTTAAGTTCCTTGTAGATTCTGGATATTAGCCCTTTGTCAGATGGATAGATTGCAAAAATTTTTCATCCATTCTGTAGGTTGCCTGTTCATTCTGATGATAGTTTCTTTTGCTGTGCAGATGCTCTTTAGTTCAATAAAAAATGATAAAGGGGATATCATCACTGATCCCACAGAAATACAAACTACCATCAGAGCATACTATAAACACCTCTATGCAAATAAACTAGAAAATCTAGAAGAAACTGATGAATTCCTGGACACATATACCCTCCCAAGACTAAACCAGGAAGAAGCTGAATCCCTAAATAGACCAATAACAATTTCTGAAATTGAGGTAGTAATTAACAGCCTATCTGTTGGGTGTGGTGGCTCATGCCTGTAATCCTAGCACTTTGGGAGGCTGAGGCGGGCAAATCATAAGGCCAGGAGTTCAAGACCAGCCTGACCAACATGATGAAACCCTGTGTTTACTAAAAATACAAAAATTAGCTGGATGTGGTAGTGCATACCTGTAATCCCAGGTACTCAGGAGGCTGAGGCTTGCTTGAACTCAGGAGATGGAGGTTGCAGTGAGCTGAGATCATTCCACTGCACTCCAGCCTGGGTGACAGACAGAGTGAGACTTTGTCTCAAAAAAAAAAAAAAAAAAAAGTCTACCAACCAAAAAACAAATAAACAAACAAAAAACCCCAGGAACAGATGATTCACAGCCAAATTCTACCAGAGGTACAAAGAGGAGCTGGTACCATTCCTTCTGAAACTATTCCAAATAATAGAAAAAGAGGGACTTCTCCCTATCTCATTTTATGAGGCCAGCATTATCCTGATACCAAAACCTGGCAGAGACACAACACCTGCCTTTAAAAACCCTTCCCTGCATGCCATCGGAGTGTTTGTGTCTTAAGCAGCATGAGTTGTTCTGATTCTCCTTGCTTGGTGTCTCGCAAATAAATGCCTCCCTTTCTACTGCTACAATAACCTTTGTGTGGATGTCTGGACTTACTGCACTGGGCAAATGGAACCTAGGTTGGTTCTATAACAAATCTAGTAGGCAGCAAAGACTCAAATTTCGCAGGCTGAAGGTCTAGTGACTCATATGCAGGGGCAACACATTTGGATAAAAGAAACTGCAACAGTTGGAAAACTTAACTGTCTGCCACCTGGTGTGGTGTTAGTGAAAATGATGGCAAAAAGGCAGAGTATTGGGGTTGGTTGGCTGCTTCTTGCTGCTTTCATCTAAGTTCTAGAAAAGAGATGAATTCAGAGTTGAGCTCCCCAGTCTGCCAACCGAGATACAGACTGTTGGAGGTATAGCTCTCTCACAGGTGCTCTGTGCCTGAGGCCTCTAATCCAAATTGACTGAAAGTCTGGAATTGGAGCCTTGCAGTTTTGTGAAGAAAATCACTAGAGTACTTCAAAGTGAAGCAGTCAGATGCTGTGGCTGTGAAAAGACTGCCGAAGCAGGAGATGGAACTGTGGCCCTAAGCCTTTTGTACCTTTTAATAAGAGTTTTCTGCCAGACAGTGGGAGCTCAGTGTAAAAGCAAAGATCAGATTAAGGATCTTGCTTTTATGCTAAAACTTTTTTTTCCTTTCTGAGGGCTTCTAGACTGCTGCCATTAACTTTATGGCTTGAGGGGCATGGATAGAGGAGTGAAGCCAGTAAGCACAGATCAGAGTCTTCAGATTTAAAAGTGATGTGCATGCATTTGGTTGTGGAATATTTGCATGTGGGATGTCTGGAACTAACCGAAGGCAAATAGCATAACTCAACTAAGTTTTTGAAGGAATTATATTAACAGAGGAATCACAAGCCTGGCTGTAAAAGCCTGTGACTATTCTACCCCTAAAGCCCAGGCCTCCAAACCACAGACAGTGGGAAGTGGTGCAGCCCCCAAGTAGGTAATACTTTCCAATGTTGTTTTAGTCAGTTCTCACACTGTTATAAAGAAATATCTAAAATTGGGTAATTTATAAAGAAAATAATTTTAATTGGCTCATGGTCCTGTAAGCTGTACGGGAAGCATGATGCTGGCGTCGTCTTGGCCTCTGCCTCAGGAAACGTAGAGTCTGCACAGGGCTGGAGCAGAAGGCGAGGGGAGGTGCCACACTTTTAAATGACCAGATCTCGCGAGAACTCTATCACAAGAACAGCACTGGGGATGGGTGCTAAACCTTTAGAAACTACTCCCATGATACAAATCATCCCCCACCAGGCCCAATCTCCAGCATTGGGGATTATATTTCAACGTGAAATTTGGGTAAGAACGCAGATCCAAACCATATGAAATGTCTATCTCAATTTGTCCATGGAAGGCAGTGGACAAGGAAGAACAGACCAGACACGGCAGTGGACAAGGGAATTAATTACTCTCCAAGGCCAGGATCCAGCACACCAGATGGTCAAAAGAAGCACTATACTACTAAAGAACAATAGCATTTATTAATTATGATGGATAAGTGACTGCTGTGTATTTTCTCTGCTCTCCTTTACCAAATTGTAGATTGAATTGCAGTTAATCTGCTTCTCACTCCTCCATTGCATCTTTGGTGTGTTTGGGGCAGATGAGGTCACCAGATCACAAAGATCCACATCTAGACTTGACTGAGAGTTTATCTCCCAGAGGTCCTGGACTTTGATCTGGAAGCTGTGCCTGGATGGGGCTTTGCTGTTGTGTTTTTTGAGGAGGGTATGAATATGTCCTTTAGGGAGAGGAAGCTTGCACACAGATGGTTGGGTAACCAAAGGGACTGATTGAGAGACTGCAATGAATCCCTAGTATCCATTCTTCCCTTCTTCCTTAGTAAGAACCTTTGAATGTTAGATGGAAACTTGGCTGCTGGACCTAAAGATTATCTTTCAGTTGACATTGCTGGTCCTATGGCCACAAGACTAAGTTCTGGCCGAGAGTGTACAAATGACTGTGTTTGGTGCATTTGCTGAGAGGTGTCATGAGGGAAGAATGGGAGAGTCTTTCTTTAAAAAAAAAAAAAAAAAAATTCCTGCTGGTTAGAATGAGTTTGCTGGAAGTGGAAGGGATATTGTTAACCAGGAGATAATGTAGAGTCCACGTGATGAAGATGGTGGTGTAACAAGATAGAAGACACCTGGATTGTTGATAATGAAGCTCCCCAGAACAGTTGTAGGCTGCCTGTGCTTATGTGAAAGAAAAATGTATTTTTGGATCAAATTCTAACTAATACACATTTTACTTTAGATTTATATAATCAGATAAAATAATCAGTGCAGCATTTTTTTGTTTTTGACATGGAGTCTTACTCTGTTGCCCAGGCTGGAGTGCAGTGGTGTGATCTAAGCTCACTGCAACCTCTGCCTCCTGATTTCAAGCGATTCTCCTGCCTCCGCCTCCTGAGTAGCTGGGGTTACAGGTGTGTGCCACCACACCGGGCTAATTTTTGTAGTTTCAGTAGAGATGGGGTTTCATCATGTTGTTCAGGCTGGTCTCAAACTCCTGTCCTCAAGCAATCCACTAGCCTTGGCCTCCCAAAATGCTGGGATTACAGGCGTGAACCACCGCACCCAGCCCAGTGCAGCATTTTTAATGATCAAAAAAACAAAGAATAAAAATAGATACTTTTTTGAGACAGCATCTCGCTCTGTCGCCAGGCTGGAGGCAATATGATGAAGACATGGATTTGAATAATATTTTGTATTCAATTTGACTCTAAAGAGACAAAACAAATAAGTTGTATTGTCTTTTCTCTCAGAGGCCATTTCATTGAGTAAAAGCACCTGATGTATTGCTTGGGCTTTGCGGGGTGGAGCCGCTTTGCAACTTGATGGCAGTTATGAAGCAGGCCCGTCTTCCTGAGGTTGGCTTGATTCTTCCCAGCGAGGTACATTCCTTGAACAGTTTCTCTAGTGATATTTTTCAAAGCAAATTTTTCTTTTCTTTAACATGAAGCATAAATTAAATGTATAAAGAAGCAAAATAGCTTGGTTCAATGTTAAGAGGACTACACATAAATAATGTATATGCTACCTAAATGGCACATAAAGGTAAAGTATTTTAAACAAGTTGCAGTTATCAGCCCAATTATGATACCATATAACAATAGAGTATGTGATACTGGCTATTTTAATAATAAATGTGTCTGTATCTATGTATATTAGAAATACTCTATATAATACATTAGTCAAATGGAATTATTATACTGCAGTGAAAAGTTTAATGCTAAAAAGTATATTTGAAGCATTTAAAGGTCATGAACATTTCAAAATATATGAAATAAAGCACTCATAATATCCTTTGTTTCTAATAAAATCTTACTCTGAAGTGTGGTATTTGAAGAAGTAGAAAGTTAAGCTCCTCTGATACAATCTGTGATGGATACATGGTCCAGAGCCCTGTTTACGCAGCCCCCTCCCTCATCCTGGCTTGGGCTGCTCAGGAGTCTCAGGGAAATGCCCAGGGTCTGTGGGGGTGAAATCAGGTAAAAATCTCCCTAGTTCTATGCTCTCATTTAACATAGGAGGCGAAGTTATGCTTTTTGGGTCATATCATTGAAACTGCCTTTGCAAAATTATAGCAGTGCGAACACTACCGCAGTGGGAGAGATCTGATCTAGCCAAGCACCCTTTTGCCTTTAGCCTTCCATCTGTACTCTGTTTTGTGAGACAGCATCTTGCTCTGTCGCCAGCCTGGAGTACAGCGGCACCATCTTGGCTCATGCAACCTCTACCTCCCGGATTCAAGTGATTCTCCTGCCTCAGCCTCCCAAGTAGCTGGGACTACAGGCATGCGCCACCACGCCCAGCTAATTTTTGTATTTTCAGTAGAAACAGGGTTTCACCATGTTGGCCAGGATGGTCTCAATCTCTTGACCTTGTGATTGGCCCACCTCAGCCTCCCAAAGTGCTGGGATTACAGGTGTGAGCCATCGTGCCCAGCCTTAAGCTGCCTTTAATTATTCCTGCTGTAGCTTTGAGAGACATTCAGTTTATAGTTTAATTGATAATAGGCCTTCCCCAAAACTTGATCATCTTTGTAAAGCTAATGAAACGCCACCAGGGTAGGAGGAGGAGAGAAGCCTGAATTCTGCTAAGCTGTAGACATAAACAATTGCCAGCCATTATTCTGGAGAAAACAATATACACAACTTCCCCAATTATTTCTGCAAATAACATCACTATTCTAGAATCTCCTTTTGTAATATCTTTTCAGGTTTTTTGCTTATCTGACACCTGGCTCCATCTGGACCCTCCGACTGCTCCTGTGGCCCTTCCCAGAAGCAACTTAGTGAAAAAGAACAGCTTCAACCCCCTCCAGTTTCATCTCCAACCCAACCAATCAGTAGTAAGCACCCATTGCCTAGCTACTCCCACCCCTTCCCCAAAATCACCCTTAAAAACTCCTAACCTCTGAGCCTTCAATGAGATTGATTTGAATAATACTTCCATCTCCCATGTGGCATGGCTAGCCTCGTGTCAACTAAACTCTTTCTTTATTGCAACACTGTGAATTGGTTTTGTGTGTGCAGTGGACAGGAAGAACCTATTGGGTGGTTATATCATGTGCACTCAGAATCCTCACTGTGTGATTGGTCTGTCTCAGGAGCTCTGTAGTGTTATGGCCCAGGGTAGGACTTCTGTCAGAAAGTGTCTTCTGTATTCCTGTCTGGTTTGTTTGCTGGGTTTACTAGAGAGAGTCTGCAGGTGAGAGAGGGACAGAGAAGGGAGAGGAGAGGTGATGAAGGGTAAGGGAAGTGTCAGGTTTACTCCTTATTTAGAGTAATCTGATAAGAGTTTCTTTCTTCCTTCTTTCCCTTCTAACTACCATCAAACTATACTTTTCAAAAAGTTTAAAAAAAGACACATACAATATAGTATGAGACTATGTTAAAGACTTACTTAAGTCGTTAAGGAGGAAACCAGCAAGATAGGAGGGATTGATATACTTGTTAAAGAAAAATGCTGGAATAAGGTTGCAAAATTAGATACAAAACAGGATTCAACCTTTGGAGTGATTTTTTCTGCTGGAGAGAAAATCATTTGCGACTTACCATTCTCCAAATTAACATCTGACTTTGCAGAATAATAAATAATAAGCCAAATAGTACCATATTCCCTAGAATCAGTTGGACGAGCTTGTTAGACGATATCCTAATGTGACCAGCAAATTTATGAGTCTGCAGCAAACTCAATTCTTGCCTCCTTGGAAGAAAGAATTTGGCCAAGGGGCAGAAGTAGTTTTGAGGCAGAGGGAGGAACTAAGGCAAGTTTTAGAGCAGGAGTGAGAGTTTATCAAACATTTTAGAGCAGGAATGAAAGGAAGTGAAGTACACTTGGAAGAAGGCCAAGCAGGCAACTTGAGAGATCCAAGTGCGCCGTGCGGCCCTTGACTTGGGGTTGTATACATTGGCATGGTTCCGGGGTTTGCATTTCTTCTCCCTTGATTCTTCCCTCGGAGTGGGCTGCTCCCTGCCAGCACTTGGGAGAGGTCACCTGCACAGTGTTACTGAAGTTATGCACATGCTCACTGGAAGCATTTTTTCCTTACCGAGTGTTCCTCAAGGAAAGTCAGATACCAGTGAAACTCTTCCATTTTGCCTCTTAGTGAGCATGCCTGAACTCACTTGCCCAATTCCGGAGATCTTATCAGGAACCAGCTGATCACCAGCATCAGGTGTTTTCTATCTATTGGGAGGCTGTCTTTTCCTGGTGCCAGCTGTGACCAACAATTATTTTAAAGAGGCAGTTTAACAACGACCTGACCATCACCTGATGGCCGCCTGACATTTCTTGATGGGGGCTCTCCACTCTGCTAATGTCTGTCTAGCTACCTACTCTAACACTAGTGCGACTTTGAAAAGGTGCACAGTAGTCTTCCTGTCTTATTTCCAAGTTTTAAATAATTTTTCTTCTTTCTTTTTAATTTAAAATTTCTTCTTTTCCTCCTCCTCTCCCCCTCCTTCTCCTCCTCTCCCTCTTTTTCTTCCTCCTCTTCCTCCTTCTGCTCCTCCTTCTTCTTCTACTTCATCTTTGTCTCCTTCTCCTTCATCCTTTAATCCTTTCTGAAACTGACAAGAGTCCTGTTCTGTGCTCTGAGATACAAAGATGAGAAAGCATCTCCAGCGCTCTAATACCTCTTGCTCAGTCCAGCTGTCTTCATTGGGATGACAGCTGTACCTCCCAACCCAATCTGGCATGAGAGGTGAGGACAGTTTACCACCTGATTCTGGAATACTGCCTCAGGATTTAGTCGAGTCCACTCATCTGATGGGGATGCTCTGACTGCTTGGTAAGGATAGTTTTTGCTGTTAGTTGACAGACTGCCCTGTGGAAGGGGGAACAGGCACGTCATTTGTTGCCACAACCAGTAAGTGGCATTCTTGAGATTCACATAAGTTTATCTAGGTCTTTACCATGTTTTTGCCTCTATATTTGTAAGGCATTTCACAACACGCATATCCAATATTCTGCTCGTCATTCACTCTTCCTTTGCCCTTTACCGTTTCCCTCCTCAGTCAGTCCTTGTTCTTTTAAAAAATAAGTAATAGCTGCTATTCCATTTTGTTTGAACATAATTACATGACAGAGAGCTTCCAAAATAATTCTTGTGAAAGACAGAAAAAGTGACAGTGGCTCATTATTTTTCTGTTTCCAGCCAGTAATTTTGTTAATTACACTGTGCTTTATTACTTTCTGAATAAACAACTGAAGAGCATGAACCAAACATGATGTTACAGTTGTGTGAGTTTAAGTATTGCTTTTACAGTTTATAAATATTTCTATAGCCAACTTTGCTACAGCTGAAACCCTGAAATCTCTCTGAAATCAAGTGAAGGAGCACCTTGGTAAAATGCATATTTTGAATTAAAAACTTTAGGAATCAATGGGCCTTAGAAGGGACTTTTCTCTTATCTTCTTAAAGGTCAGATGGACTCATCAAGAACAATTGCTTTTTCTTTCCTTCGCTGTTATTTCATTATCTATTAATATTTCAGGAAAGGAAAGAATGGAACCAGACCCGACCCAACCATTTTACAAAATAATTCTTGTCTCTCAGGTTCATTCAACTTCAAAAGAGACTCATTTAGGCCAAGTGTGGTGGCTCACGCCTGTAATCCCAGCACTTTGGGAGGCTGAGGTAGAGGATCACCTGAGTCGGGAGTTTGAGACCAGCCTGACCAACTTGGAGAAACCCCGTCTCTACTAAAAATACAAAATTAGCCAGGCTTTGTGGTTCATGCCTGTAATCACAGATACCTGGGAGTCTGAGGCAGGAGAATCACTTGAACCTGGGAGGTGGAGGTTGTGATGAGCTGAGATCACGCCATTGCACTCCAGCCTGGGCAACAAGAGCGAAACGCTGTCTAAAAAAAAAAAAAAAGGAATAATTTACAGGTCAATCTCTATTCCCCATTTCATTAATTCTCCCAAGTACCCATTCTTTTTCCTTTGGTAATCATTTACTCTCTCTCCACAGTTACATATATTCCCTATCATCCCCCTCTCCTCCGAAAGGAGATTATATAAGTGTTTGGGCCTCATTGGGAAATTGGGTAATCACTCTGTGATTCTCTCCATGCACACAGTTAAATAAATTTGTATATTTTTTTCTCTTATTAGTCTGCCTTATTGTGAGGCAATAAGAGTTTGCTGGTTTTTTCATTGAAAAGGGTTTACTGATTTTTTTTTTTTACCACACCCTTCTAGGGCAAGGGGAAAACGTCCCCTTTGGCATAGTTGGCAGAATCATCAAAGTCATTGTGCTTTTCTGGAGACGATAGTGAAAGGAATCCAGGACCCGACAAAGCTGGCAAAGGAATGGTAAGAATTTCTTATTGGTCAGCCTCCCAGTTTCTTTCTTTCCATGAACTCTGGTTGAGTGAATGGTAAAATAAAAAAAAAAAAAATCACTGTTTCCCTTTTCCTTTCCAAATTTAAGATTAGTGAGATAATAGGTTTTATATGGGACTAGTTGAGTTTTAGCAACTCTGGTGTATTTAATTTGTGGTATGAATATTTATATTGTTTTGTTACTGGAAAGGGGTCCCAATCCAGACCCCAAAAGAGGGTTCTTGGATCTTGTGCAAGAAAGAATCTGGGGCGAGTCCATAGAGTAAAATGAAAGCAAGTTTCTTAAGGAAGTAAAGGAATAAAAGAATGGCTACTCCATAGGCACAGCAGCCCATTTTTATGCTTATTTCTTGACTATATGCTAAACAAGATATGGATTATTCATGAGTTTTCCGGTAAAGGCGTGGGCCATTCCTAGAACTGAGGGTTTCTCCCCTTTTCAGAACATTTAGGGTAACTTCCTGACATTGCCATAGTATTTATAAAGTGTCACAGTGCTGTTGGGAGTGTCTCTTAGCATGCTAATATATTATAATTAAGTGTATAATGAGCGGTGAGGACCACCAGAGGTCACTCTCTTTGCCATCTTGGTTTTGGTGGTTTGGCTGGCTTCTCTAATGCAGCTTGTTTTATCAGCAAGGTCTTCATGACCTGTATCTTTTACCAACCTCCCATCTCATCCTGTAATTAAGAATGCCTTAACCTCCTGGGAATGCAGCCCAGTAGGACTCAGCCTTATTGAAGATGGAGGCACTCTGGTTCACATGCCTCTGACTGTTTGAACTCTTTTTCTCTCAGAAATAGCCATTTTTTTTGGTTTCATTTTCCTTTGTCTTTGTCTTTCCGTGTTATTCTTTTATAAAGAGGGATACCACAGGGTAGAACATGGGCCTAGAACCCCTATAAGTCTACTGTTCAAGCTGACCCCACAGACTGGTTAGTTTTTTGCTGTTCTGAGAGAAGAATCAAATAGATGCAATAAAAAATAATAAGGGGGATAGCACCACTGACCCCACAGAAAAATAAACGCCATTAGAGAATACTATAAACACTTCTACACAAATAAGCTAGAAACTCTAGAAGAAATGGATAAATTACTGGACACATACACCCTTCCAAGACTAAACCAGTAGAAGTTGTATCCCTGAATAGACCAATAACAAGTTCTGAAATTGAGGCAGTAATTAGTAGCCTACCAACCAGTAAAAGCCCAGGACCAGACAGATTCACAGCCGAATTCTACCAGAGGTACAAAGAGGAGCTGGTACCATTCCTTCTGAAACTATTCCAAACAATAAAAAAGGAGAGACTCCTCCCTAACTCATTTTATGAGGCCAGTATCATCCTGATATCAAAACCTGGCAGAGACACAACAAAAAAAGAAAATTTCAGGTCAATATCCCTGATGACCATCAGTGTGAAAATCCTCAATAAAATACTGGCAAACTGTATCCAGCAGCACATGGTGAAACCCCATCTTTCCAAAAAAAAAAAAAAATTAACCTGGCGTGGTGGTGTGGCCTATAGTCCCAGCTATGTGGGGGGCTGAGGCAGGAGGATTGCTTGAGCCCTGGTGTTGAGGCTGCAGTGAGCCCAGATCACATTGCTGCACTCCAGCTTGGGTGATAAAGTGACATCTTGTCTAAAAAAAAAAAAGAACAAATCTTCCCAACACTCTTTTATGAGGAGTACTTGTTTTTACTACATCCTGTAACATCCCAATTTTACCAGTAAAAAGGGAAGGACAGTTTAATTCAGATGGAAATTAAATCTATCCATTTGTGCAGGACCTAAGAGCCATAACTTCGTAATTCCTTGCCACCCTGTTATGCCTAATCATGCTACTATCCTGACCTCCGTTTCCACTGACGCACTCTGGTTTACAGAAGTTGATCTTTGCCAAGCATTCTTTTCAATTTTGTTGCACTCTGACTCAAAATTTCTCTTTGCCTTTGACTTCAGAGGGAAACAGTTAACATGGACTCAAATACCTCAGGGATTCTGTGAGTCTCCTTCAATCTTCTCTCAAATCCTCAAAGCTGATTTAGACTCTATAACCTTTACCCAAGGTTCCATTGTTGTTCATATGACAGTCTTTTGCTCTGTAACCTGACCAAGCAGGCTGCCCTTATAGAGTCCCTCATTCTCTTAAAGGCTTTAGCTGAATGAAGCCACAAAGCCTCCAAGTCTAAACGTCAATAGATGCAGACAACTGTTATTTACTTAGAACATGAGCTATTTCAAGGCACTCGGAAAGCTCACTCCAAAAATGCCTTTGAGTTCTATTTTGTCTACTCTGTTCCCAAAACTAAGAAACACCTATTAATTTCTAGCAGCAGCTGGCTGTTGCTGCCAATGAATTCCTAATTTTGCTGCTCTCACTAAATTATTATATGCCCTCCTCCCAGATACCATTCTGGAAATTAGCATTATTCATACCCCCTGATCTCAGCTTACCTAATTTACATTGCCGTGAAAATAATGGGATTCCTGCCGGGAACAGCCCCCTTCCTCCCAGATTCATCCTATAGCATATTTTTCATGCCAGCTGGACCCTGTGGCAGCAGGTGTGCCACCAGGCCTATATGCAGTAGCAGCAGCAGCAGCTGCCACTTTAATTGATAGAGTCAGCCCTCTTACGTTAGGTTTCCCTATTCACTCTTACGTTCCCCGTACTGTGTCTGCTCTCTTACAAGTTCATAAAACACAGCACCCTCTACGTGATGACAGGCCACCTATGAGCAAGCCCTGTTGACCAATCCCTCTAGTTTACATCATTGCAACACTGTAAATCCAGCTACCCTCCTGCTTCTTCCTGATGATGGAGATCCTCACTCCATTTCACATGATTGCCTTGCAACTGCTGGTATGGTTTGAAAGTCACAAGAGGATCCCTGAGACATTCCTTTAGACAACCAAGATTTACTTCTTTTCTGTGATAATTTTCTTGTAAATGAGACTTCAAAGGGAATATAACTGGCTACGTTATAGTTTCCTCACAAGAAACCCTCTCTGGTAGACAGATCATCTGCCTACCATAAAGTCAGCTCAAGCTGCTGAACTTGTGGCCCTTGCTAGAGCTTACACATTAGCCAAAACCCAAAAAACACAAAAAAACCACCCCCCCAAAACTACCACTGTTTATACAGACTCCAAATATGCCTTTGGAGACTGTCATACACTTAGCACAATTTGGAAATCCTGTAGTTTCTTAACATCTGGCACTTCTATTGCCAATAGGCCTATCGTTGCTGCCCTATTTCAAGCAATCCACCTTCCCACTAAGATTGCTTTTGTTCATTACCCAGCTTATACTAAGGATATGGATACTGTATCCCAAGGAAATGATGGAGCAGACAGGACTGCTAAATCAGTGGCCAAAATGGCCCTCCTTATCCTTTTTATACTCAAGGATAAGTATAAAGTATCCTCCTTATCCTTTTTATACTCAAGGATAAGTATATGCCCTTATCCCTGTCTAACATTATTGATTTCATCAGATGAGTTATATGCTGGGCCAAATGGATTCCCCATAGACCTTTTCCTTTTAACTCTTTGGTTTGTACTTATCTCCCATCAGATGAGATGTATATACAAAGTGGGAATAATTAATAAGTTAAAAGATAGTTGACACTGTCCTGGGAACTACAAAATTATGACCAAATTATTTCCCAGTGCACTATTTATAAATCTCACTAAATCTCTAGTGGAAACCAATATTCCTCAGGAAGCCCCCAAAAGCCCATGTTGCCCCTTACAGTACTCCAAATAGACGTCATGGATTTACCCCCAGCTTTAGGCTTTTCTCACTGCTTCGTTATTTTCTGCATGTTCAGTGGGTGAACTGAATGTTATCCAACTAGGTGTGCTGATGCTACGGCTGTGATAAATAAATTAGAACCAGATTATTCCTCATTTTGGTATTCCCTTATGGATTGAGTCAGACCCATGGACTCATTTCACAGCAGAAATAAACCACTTGGTTGCAGAGGCTCTGGGGTACTCATTAAAATTTTGTACCCCATATCATCCCCAATCCTCAGGCAAATGGAACCTAAAAATTTAGACATAAAAAGGACTTTGGGAAAATTTGATCAAGACACTGGACTAAATGGCCAGAAGCATTATCTCTGGCTCTTACAAAAATCTGGAATACTTCAAATAAGAGACACGATTCGCCCTTTTTAAAATAGCGTTCAGTCACCCCATACCTACTGACACCTCGAAAACTTCTCTTCATGGACTGAATAAGCACCATGGGGATTTTTAAAAAAAAATTTTACTTTAAGTTTTGGGATATATGTGCAGAATGTGCAGGCTTGTTAGGCTCGTTATATAGGTATACCTGTGCCATGGTGGTTTGCTGCACCTATCAACCTGTCATCTAGGTTTTAAGCCCCACGTGCATCAGGTATTTGTCCTAACGCTCTCCCTCTCCTTGTCCACCACCCACCAACAGACCCGGTGTGCATTGTTCCCCTCCCTGTGTCCATGTGATCTCATTGTTCAACTTCCATTTATGAGTGAGAATATGTGGTATTTCATCTTCTGTTCCTGTGTTAGTTTGCTGAGAGTGATGGCTTCCAGCTCCATCCATGTCCCTGCAAAGGGCATAGTTTCATTCCTTTTTATGGCTGTATAGTATTCCATGGTGTATATGTACCACATTTTCTATTCCATGGTGTATATGTACCACATTTTCTTTATCCAAGTCTAAAGACTTGGGCATATGGGTTGGCTCCAAGTCTTTGCTATTGTAAATAATGCTGCAGTGAACATATGTGTGCATGTGTCTTCATGGCAGAATGATTTATATATTTTTTGGGTATATGCTGGGTCAAATGGCATTTCTGGTTCTAGATCCCTGAGGAATCACTACACAGTACTTCACAATGGTTGAACTAATTTACATTCCCACCAACAGTGTAAAAGCATTTCTATTTCTCCACAGCCTCACCAGCATCTATTGCTTCTTGACTTTTTAATAATTGCCATTCTGACTGGCATGAGATGGTATCTCATTGTGGTTTTGATTTGCATTTCTCTGATGATCAGTGATGTTGAGCTTTTTTTTCCATGTTGTTGGCTGTATAAATGTCTTTTAAGAAGTGTCTGTTTATATCCTTTGTCCACTCTTTGATGGGGTTATTTGTTTTTCTCTTGTAAATTTGTTTAAATTTCTTGTAGGTTCTGGATATTAGACTTTTTTCAGATGGGTAGATTGCAAAAATTTTCTCCCATTCTGTAGATTGCCTGTTCACTCTGATGATAGTTTCTTTTGCTGTGCAGAAGCTCTTTAGTTTGATTAGATTCCATTTGTCAATTTTGACTTTGGTTGCGATTGCTTTTGGCATTTTTGTCATAAAATCTTTGCCCATGCCTATGTTGAATTGTATTGCCTAGGTTTTCTTCAAGGGTTTTTATGGTTTTGGGTTTTACATTTAAGTCTTTAATTCATCTTGAGTGAATTTTTGTGGTGTAAGGAAGGTGTCCAGTTTCAGTTTTCTGCATATGGCTAGCCAGTTTTCCCAGCACCATTTATTAAATAGGGAATCCTTTCCTCATTCCCTGTTTCTTTCAGGTTTGTTGAAGATCAGACGGTTGTAGATGTGTAGTGTTATTTATGAGATCTCTGATCTGTTCCATTGGTCTATATGTTTGTTTTGCTGTCAGTATTATGCTATTTTGGTTACTGTAGTCTTGTAGTATAGTTTGAAGTCAGGTAGCGTGATGCCTCCAGCTTTGTTCTTTTTGCTTAAGATTATCTTGGGTGTACAGGCTCTTTTTTGGTTCCATATGAAACTTAGTTTTTTTCTAATTATGTGAAGAATGTCAATAGTAGTTTGATGGGAATAGCATTGAATCTATAAATTACTTTGGGCACTATGGCCATTTTCACAATATTGATTCTTCCTATCCATGAAAATAGAATGTTTTTCCATTTATGTGTCCTCTCTTATTTCCTTGGGCGGTGGTTTGTAGTTCTCCTTGAAGAGGTCCATCATGTCCCTTATTAGCTGTATTCCTAGGTGTTTTATTCTCTTTGTAGCAATTGTGAATGGGAGTTCATTCATGATTTGGCTCTCTGCTTGTCTATTGTTGGTATATAGAAATGCTTGTGATTTTTGCACATTGATTTTGTATTCTGAAACTTCGCTGAAGTTGCTTATTAGCTTAACAAGTTTTCAGGCTGAGATGATGGGGTTTTTTAGACATAGAATCATGTCATCTGCAAACAGAGACAATTTGACTTCCTCTCTTTTTACTTGAATACCCTTTATTTCTTTTCTTGTCTGATTTCCCTGGTCAGAACTTCTATTATTATTTTGAATAAAAGTGGTGAGAGAGGGCATCCTTGTCTTGTGCTGGTTCTTGAAGGGAATGCTTCCAGCTTTTGCCCATTCGATATGATATTGGCTATGGGTTTGTCATAAATAGCTCTTATTATTTTGAGATATGTTCTATCAATACCTAGTTTATTAAGAGTTCTTAAAGATAAATAGATGGGACTTAATTAAACCAAAAAGCTTCTGCACAGCAAAACAAATAATCAGCAGAGTAAACAGACAACCTACAGAGTGGGAGAGAGTATTCACAAACTATGCATCCAACAAAGAACTAATATCCAGAATCTGCAAGGAACTCAAACAAATCAGAAAAAAATTCCCAAATAATCCCATCAAAAAGTGGGCTTGGGACATGAATAGACAATTCTTAAAAGAAGATATACAAATGACCAACAAACATATAAATGCCCAACATCACGAATAATCAGGGAAATGCAAATAAAAATCACAATGTGATACTATAGTCTTGTAAGAATGGCCATAACTGAATAAAAAAAAGGCGTGGATGTGGTGAAAAGGGAATACTCTATACTGCTGGTGGGAATGTAAAGTAGTATAACCACTATGGAAAACAATCTGGAGATTTCTTAAAGAACTAAAAGTAGAATTACCATTTGATCCAGGATTCCAATACTGGGTGTCTACCTAGAGGAAAAGAAGTCATTATATGAAAAAGACACTTGCACACACATGTTAATTCACAATTGCAAAAATATGGAACCAGCCTAAATGCCCATCAACTAATGAGTGGATGAAGAAAATGTAGCATATATATATGTATAATGGAATTCTACTCAGCCATAAAAAGAAATGACATAATGGCATTCGCAGCACACTGGCTGGAGTTAGAGACCATTATTCTAAGTGAAGTAACTCAGGAATGGAAAACCAAACATTGTATGTTCCCACTGATATGTGGGAGCTAAGCTGTGAGGACGAAAAGGCATAAGAGTAATATAATGGACTCTGGAGACTCAGGGGGAAGGGTGGGAGGGAGGTGAGAGATAAAAGACTACATAATGGGTATAGTGTATGCTGCTCTGGTGACAGGTGCATCAGAATCTCACTACTAAAGGACTTAACCATGTAACGAAACACCACCTGTTCCCCCAAACTATTGAAATAATAATTAAAAAAAGAAATTGAGTTAGTGCTATTCACCAGTAGAGGCCTGTTAACATCCCAATTTTCTATATACTAAGTACTGGATGCAATTAGCATCCTGAGATCTGACCAATCATAACCTCCTATCATATTCCTCTTTTCTGGGCAAGAGTGACAGTGAGGGGCATTGGGACTATTCACCTGTATTTTTTCTCCTGTTATCCAATATATTTAACAAACTTATGGTTAGCTTCTTGGAAGAATAATAATTAAAATTTATTGATCATTTACAATGTGCCAGGCTCTATACTAAACAATTTACATGTACAAATTAGCTTGATTCTCAAACTCATCCTTTGAATTAGGCATTATTAACATTATGTTTTAGAGAGGAAAATGGAGCCAAGAGAAAGTTTCATAACTTGTCCTTGTGTCAAGTTGGGATTCAAACTCAGGCAGCCTGGATTAGAGCCTGCATTCTCCCATTATTCTGATGGCAAAGATGGTGAAGTAGCTGATGCTGTGAAAAAACATTACGTATACATTCACTTGAGACCAAACAATTGATCATACCTGTTCTTTGATGTTTCAAGAGCAGCTTACTTAATGTGTCAACGCAGAACTGAAATCAGTTAATTTGAACACAGGGCAATAAGAGTTTACCTCTGCTGCTTGTTCCTCCTTCCTGATTTTACTTTTGGATACAGCATCTAATTTTGGTCACGGCACAGTTTTACAGTGACCTGCAGATGGCAGTATAGCCCAATTTATACAATACCAGTTATAGAAAATACCCTCTATTGAACAATTCTATTTTCCTCCCATTTTCATGTCTCCACACAAGAGTAATGTCTCTAAATTGCATATTCTGCTCCCTGATCCCACAGAGAAGTTAGCTTTTAAGAATATTTCTTTTTACCCCCTCAATGACAGCCACACGATCCTCTCTGGGGAGGGTGGGTGTGGGTGGAATCTGGGTGGCTTCCTCTGCAGTTGCCTCAGAGCCTGAGCTTCTACTGGTTACATTTTCACTTTTAGCACCTACGTCAAAAGCTTATTTAGGGAAGGTGATGGATATATTAATCAACTTGAGTTAATCTTTCTACAAGCTATACATATATTAAAACATCACACTGTACTCCATAGATTTATACATTATTATTTGTTGATTTTAAAAAGCTTATTGGTGAAACACATACAACTATTGATGGAAATAAAATGTTTCATTTTTCAAATAATTACATCTAAAGCACTAATATTATTACCCCTCCACAGGGATTTACTGAAGCCTCCTTGTTCTCCCTTTGGGTCTATAGACGAAGCTAAAAATTCTGACTTGTCTCCCTTCCTGGGTTCCAGGAATCCTGGCATCTTGATGCTGCATTCGTGTTGGTGCTATCTATGAGCAATACCATGGTGTCACATTCCTACAGCCTGACTCACCTATTCTGTTCATTCTGTTTCTCTCTTTCTTTGAAGGACCTCAAGGTTATTTCCAGCACCCTGTCATTTACAACTGCTGCTGTAGCCCCTGAGAAGGTTTTCATGCCAGAAAATCCTAAGAATATTCTGCCTTGGCCAAGCCACTTTCCTTCTAAGCAAGTAGTCCTTAGAAAGATAAATCTGCAAAGGAGTCAAGAAAAGCAAAGTAGCAAGGTTTTTTGGTGTGTGTTTAACAGACTCCTTTTAACATCGGTTTCCTCCCTGCTTTCGTTTTCTTTTTTTTTTTTTTTGAGATGGAGTTTTGCTCTTGTTGCCTAGGCTGGAGTGTAGTGGCGCAACCTCCCTACTTTCTTTCCTTGACTGAGGTCTGGCTGTCTCTTGTAGATGCTCATATTTTTATAGCCTCTTGAGGGGAGACTGCTTCTGATTCCACATTTCACACTCAAACCAAGGATTTTTTTTAACCTATAACAGCTTCTCCCTTCCTCATTTTCAGACTTCCCTGGTACACACGGACGCCTTCGGTACTTGCTCCATCATCTGCTGTATTTTAAGCCCTCACATCATCATCATCCAGTGTCCCTACTTCTATTCGTCTTTCCAGAGATTTTCAACTACCTCTCTCTGGGAGGGCCCAAGTCATGTTCTTATTCTTTGCTTTACATTTTTACAACCTGCTTCTTAGTAGTCAGCTATCAAATAGTTATTGGATTAGATTGATTGAACTGATTACTATTTTGCATATGTTCCTAAAGTAAAGATATCTAGTAAACTGTGATACTAGTAATCCTCACACACACCTTGGGTGTATACTGCTACTGGTAGCTTAAAGGGAATAAATTTCCAGATACTCTTTTCTAAAATTTGTTTGCCTGAGAACCAGCCTGTAACCAAGGAATCCTGCTGACATGCCTTTCTCTTTTCCCTTTTCCAATTATCCTTCTCCTACTTGAAAAAGAAAAACAAGTTTCTCACCCATGCAGAATGGTGTAGATGTATTATGCTGATGCACAAAAATCTCTAAGACATCAGAGGGATATTTGAAATATGGTGCCAGTGTTAAGAAAGTGAATGGCTTTAACGACTGAATAACCAATAATTTTCCAAATCAAGTGGTGTCTAACTTTTTGTCAACCGATAAACTTTTACTTTTTGATAATAGATAACTACATGATGTTTCAAACATATACCTTAAAAGGGGTTCAAAGAATTGAGTGATATTGTTGAAAAAGTTTATCCATTTTCATCAACTGATTTATTTGAAATGATGTTGTCAATTCTGACAAATAAAAACAGGAAATAAAAGTAGCTTTGATGCTGAACCCTGTGTAATTAGGTAACATTCATTCTTAGCTTCATGAACTAATTGGAGAAAGTCCCATCTATGAGATACATTTCCAATGTTGTGTTTGACATTTGTCAAGCTTTATAAGTTGCATGTAATATTTTGATCAATAATGAATAAATAAAAATTGCATCAGAAGTAAATTTTTAGCATTCGGAAACTTATGGCAATGGAAAAAATTTAAACAATATACATATGTTTGTTGCAGAAGAATATGATAAGGTAATCAATAAAATACTTTCAAGTACAAATATATATTAGGATGCAATTCTGTGGGAGGATAGAATATAAATACAAGTTCAAGGAGAAAAAGGAATTTTGTGAAATTTTTAGCTTTAAAAATACCTCGTCTTTTAAAAATGTTTGATGGTGGGTGTCAAATTGCTGTGGCATTTAGATTCCACTGGATACATTTAAAAGAGTGAAGTAGCAGTTTTATTTAAAATGTCAGTATTATAATGTGCGAGAAGTTATATCACTTGCAACTACTTAAGCTTAAATAATTTCTTTAAAAATCTTAAATGTCAATTACAAAATGTATGACAGGATATGTAATTTTTCCACATCCTTTTAGGGTGCTTGTGAGTAAATGTTTAGGAATCACTGGGCTGACCACAGAGTGTCTCCTTTGACTCCAGGCCTAAATGCCTCCCTTCTGCTCTTGCTCAATACTGAATCCTATTAGAAATTAGCAGTTTAAATCTACAAATATTAGAGGAGGAAGAGCAAAAGTGAGAATTTCCCCATTGCCTCTACCCACTGAAAACACGTCTTCATACTTGTTCTGAGATTTGACCATTCGGAGCAGTACTCCTAGAGATTAAGTGAGGTATCAGTTGTCAGTAGAAACAGTGAGGGACTTTGTACAGCAATCAGAGACCAGCAAATGACACTATGACTCTAAGGTATAAATCAATGAATGCGTGAATAACAAATTTGGACATGTTTATATAATTTTAGTTGAATACATTCCTTTTTGGGGGATATCTTAGGAAAATTATTTTAATTTGAATGTGAGATACGTTTAGGTATGCTTAGTGACTATTATGATGGGTTATACATGCATTATAATGTGTACATTATACTATGTTCTGTATTGAGTTGTGGCATGCCTAATCCACATTCACAATGAACATTTGCCATGAAACTACGAGAAAATTCAACAAGTGTTACATTATTATTTTCTATTTTTTTGCGTGTGTGTTTCTGTGCCTAAGAATGTGGGGGATTTCTCAAAAGTTGTCTTGTGTGTTCTTGATGATTTTTGGTGATTAATTTGTTAAATTTTCTAATATTTTGTATTGGATGTTTTAAAATTGGGTTACTGTCCAAGTGGCTCATTACAGTTTGGTTAATAAGCAATAAATGAATACTTAATGCTGCTTGGTATTTATAAAGTCAAAGATTATAGTGTGTCCTCTGGATCTGGGCTTTCTCTGTTGTGCTGTGGATTTAGAACTCGAAGGAATCAGCAGTGGAATTCCTTCTGACTAAAGATGGACATTGCTTATGAACAGATGAACTATATTAGTAGTGGAAGAAGTGGAGATAATCACAGATGCCGCAGAGGCTAAAAATATAATGAGGATGTCATGAATAATTTCATGGTAATGAATTTGAAAATAGATGAAATATGCAAACTTTCAGAAAATGTAAATTAATAAAACCAACTCAAGAATAGAAAAGCTCAGTCGTGCTACGACAAATAAATGGAATCTGTAATCAAACATCTTTCCATAAAAAGCAAGCAAACAAGCAAACAGATAACAGCAGGAGGTTTTTCACATACGAATAATTTCAGAATAAATAATTCCAAACATAAACAACTCATTTTGGCAACATAAAAGAGGAAACACTTACTCTACTTACTTTATAAAAACAGCATGACTTTGACACTAAAACCTTTTTTCTGATTTTTTTTTTTTTTTTACTGGCATGTAATAGTCATACAGTTTTTGGAGTACATGTAATGTTTTGATATGTGCATGCAATGTGTAATGATCAAATCAGGGTAATTGAGATATCCATCACTTTAAGCATTTATCTCTTTTCTGTGTTGGGAACATTCCAATTCTTCTAGCTATTTTGAATTGTACAATATATTATAGTCACTGTGCTGTACTCTCAAACAGTGCCTCTTGTTCCTTTTAACTGTATTTTTGTGCCCATTAACCAACCTCTCCTCATCCTTCCTTCCTAGCCTCTGGTAACCAGCAATCAACTCTCTACCTCCATGAGATCAACTTTTTTATCTCCCATGTACAAGTGAGAATATGAAGTATTTGTCTTTCTGTGCCTGACTTTTTTACTGACTATAATGACCTCCAGTTACCATTATTTTACTGCAAATGACAGGGTTTCATTCTTTTTTAAATGACTGAATGATATTCTATTGTCTATATGTACCACATTTTCTTTATCCATTTGTCTGTTGGTGGACACTTAGCTTGATTCTATATCTTGGCTATTACGAACAGTGCTACAATAAACATGGGAGTAGAGCTATCTCCTTGATATACTGATTTCCTTTCCTTTGGACATGTACCCTGTAGTGGGATTGCTGGATCACACAGTAGTTCCATTTTTAGTTTTCTGAGGTATCGCCACACTGTTTTCTGTAGTGGCTATGCTAATTTCCATTCCCAGCAACAGTATATAAGTGTTCCCCTTTCTCTGCATCCTCACCAGCATTTGTTATTTTTTTTGTCTTTTTGTTAAAACCCACTTTAACTGGGGTGAGATGACATCTCACTGTGGTTTTAATTTGCATTTCCCTGATGATTAGTGATGTTGAACATTCTTTCAAATACCTGTTGGCCATTTGTATGTCTTCTTTTGAGAAATGTTTATTCAGATCTTTTGTCCATTTTTAAATTGGGTTATTTGCTTTTTTGCTATTGAGTTCTTTATATATTTTGGTAATTTATCCATTGTCAAATGG
Organism: Aotus nancymaae; assembly: GCF_030222135.1. NCBI lineage: Eukaryota > Metazoa > Chordata > Mammalia > Primates > Aotidae > Aotus > Aotus nancymaae. The sequence goes on from NW_026988428.1 coordinate 38,525,265, forward strand.
ATAGTTTGCAAATATTTTCTCCTATTCTGTAGGTTGTCTCTTCACTTTGTTAATTGTTCGTTTTGCAGTACAGACACTTTTTTTTTTAGCTTGATGCAATCCCATTTGTCTAGTTTTGCTTTTGTTGTCTATGCTTTTGAGCTGTTACTCAGAAAGTCTTTGCCCAGACCAATGTCCTGAAGCATTTCCCCAATGTTGTTTTCTTTTTTTCTAGCATTTTCAGTTTTAGACCTTAAACTGAAGTCTGTATTTTGATTTGATTTTTTTTTTTGTATATGGTGAGTAATAGGTATCTAGCTTCATTTTTCTGCATACAGTTATCCAGTTTTCCCAGCACTACTTACTGAAGGAACTGTCCTTTCCTTAAAGAATATTCTTGGCACTTGTGTTGAAAATAAATTGGCTATAAAAGCAGATACTAATTTCTGGGTTCTCTATTTTGTTCCATGGGTCTATCTGTCTGTTTTTATGATAGTGCGAGGCTGTTTTGATTACTATGGCTTTATAATATGTTTTGAAGTCAGGTAGTGTGATACACTCAACTTTATTCTTTTTGCTCAGGTTTATTTAGTCTATTTGTGGTCTTTTGTGATTTATATGAATTGTAGAATTATTTTTCTATTTCTGTGAAGAATGTCATCAATATTTTGATAGAGACTGGATTGAATTTGTAGACTGCTTTGGGTAATATTGACATTTTAACCATATTAATTCTTCCAACCAATCAATATGGGAAATCTTTTCATTTTTGTGTTCTTTTCAGTTTCTTTCATCAATTTTTAAATAGTTTTCATTGTAGAAATTTTTGACTTCTTTGGTTAAATTTATTCGTAGGTATTTTATATTTTGTTTAGCTTTCTAAATGGGATTGTTTTCTTCATTTCTTTTTCAGATTTTCACTGTTGGCATACATAAATGCTATTAATTTTTAATGTTGATTTTGTATCTTGCAACTTTTCTAAATTTGTTTATTATTTTTAACAGATTTTGGTAGTCTTTAGGTTTTTCTAAATATACTATGTTATTTATGAACAAGGATGATTTGACTTCTTTCTTACCAATTTGGATTCCCTTTATTTCTTTCTTCTGCCTAATTGCTCTTGTTGGGACTTCCAGTACTGTATTAAATACAAGTTGTGAAAGTGAGCATTCTTTTCTTGTTATAGATTTTAGAGAAAAACTTTTTAATTGTTGTAAGTTCAGTACGATGTTAGCTGTCAGTTTGTTATATGTGACCTTTATTGTTTTGAGGTATGTTCCTTCTAGCACAGTTTGTAGAGAGTTTTTATCATAAAGGGATGTTGAATTTTGTCAAATGCTTTTTCAGCATCTTTTGAAATTATCATATGGATTTTGTCTTAGATTCTGTTGATATGATTTATTACATTCATTGATTCATGTATGCTGAATCATTCTTGTATTGCTGGTATGAATCCCATTTGATCATGGTGAATAATCTTTTAAATTTGTTGATGGATTCGGTTGCTAGTGTTTATTTGAGGATTTTTGTCTATGTTCATCAGGGATATTGGCCTGTAGTTTTCTTTTTTGATGTATCCTTGTCTGGTTTTGACATCAGGGTAATACTGAACTCATATAATAAGATTGGAAATAGTTCCTCCTCTTCCATTTTTTGGAATAATTTGAGTAGAATTGGCATTAGTTTTTCTTTAAACATTTGGTACAATTCAGCAGTAAATCCATCTTGTCCTGGGCTTTTCTTTGATGGGAGACGTGTTACTGCTTCAATTTCTTATTGGTATGTTCAGGCTTTCTATTTTTTTTCAATTCAATTTGGGTAGATTGTATGTGTCTGGGAATTTATATATTTATTCCTAGCTTTCCATTTTGTTGGCATATAGTTGTTCATAATAATCTCTAATGGTCCTTTGTATTTCTGTGGTATCAGCTGTTATGTTTACTTTTTCACATTTCACTTTATTTGCGTTTTCTCTATTTTTTTCCTTAATTATTCTCACTAAAGGTTTGTCAATTTCATTTTTTTCAAAAATCAACCTTTGTTTTTGCCTATATTTTGTATTTTTTAAGTCTCTATTCATTTCATTTGGCTCTCATCTTTATTGTTACTTTCCTTGTATTAGTTTTGGATTTCATTTGCTCTTGCATTTTTAGTTTCTTGAGGTGCACATTTAGGTTGTTTATTTGAAATCTTTCTATTTTTTGAAACAACATTTATTGCTATAAACATCCCTCTTAATACTGCTTACACCATAACCCATAGATTTTATTACGGTATTTCCATTTCTTTTGTTTCAAAATATTTAAAAACTTCCTTCTTAATTTCTTCATGAACCCATTGATCATTCAGGAATATGTTTAATTTCCATGTGTTTGCAGAGTTTCCATGGTTCCTCTTGTTAATAATTTCTAGTTATAGTCCATTGTGGTCAGGAAACATATTTGACATAATTTTGACTTTTTTTTTGAATTTGTTGAGACTTGTTTTGTGGTCAAAATATCTATCCTAGAAAATGTTCTTTGTGATGATAAGGACAATGGGTAATCTGTATCACTTGGATGAAATGATCTATAAATATTAGTTAGGTCCACTGGGTCTAGTGTGAAGTTTAACCTGGTTTTAAAAAATTTGATTTCTATCTGGGTAATCTGTTCATTACTGAGAGAAGGGTGTTGAAATCCCCTAACATTATTGTATTGCAGTCTATCTGACTTTATATCTATTAATATTTGCTTTACATATTTGGGTGCTCTGGTGTTGAGTGTATATATATTTATAATTGTTATAGCCTCTTGCTGAATTGTCCCTTTTATTATATGGTGGCATTCTTTTCTCTTTTTATAATCTTTGACTTGAAGATTTTGGTGTCCATTTGTATGGAATATCTTTTTTCATCCCTTCATTTCAGACTATATGTGTCTTTATAGGTGAAGTGAGTTTCTTTAGGCAGCATATATTTGAACCCTGTTTTAAAATTGATTCATTCATGTATCTTGTTTCTTAAATTAATTAATTAATTTTGAGATGAAGTCTCACTCTGTTGCCCAGTGGCACAATCTTGGCTCACTGTAACCTCTGCCTCCTGGGTGGAAGCGATTCTCCTGCTTCAGCCTCCTGAGTAGCTGGGACTACAGGTACCTGCCACTGGCTAATTTTTGTATTTTCAGTAGAGATGAGTTTCTGATCCCCCCCAACCCCTGCACTGTCTTGGCCTCCCAAAGTGCTGGAATTATGGGGTGAGCCACTATGCCTGGCCCATTCATGTATTTTAATTGGAATATTTAGTCCAATCACATTCAGTATTATAATTGATAGGTAGGGACTTATTATCACTTTGTTACTTATTTTCTGGTTGTTTTATAATTTCCTCTCTTCCTTTCTTCCTTAGTGTCTTCCTTTATGGTTAAGTAATTTTTTTTCTGGTAATACATTTTAATTCACTGAGGTTTATTTTTGATATATTTAATATAGGTTTTTGCTTTGTGGTTATCATGAGGCTTATAAAGTTATCTTATAAATTGAATAAGTTATTTTAAACAGATGACAATTTAATGTTTATCACAGAATAGAACAGAAAGAAAGGAAAAACTAAAAAACTCCTCTATACTTTATTCCACACCCCCCATTTTGCCTTTTTGTTTTCTCGATTTACATGTTTTTATATTTCCTATCTCTTAAAAGGTTGCAGTAGTTATGTTTTATAGATTTTTCTTTTGGTCTTTATTCTAGATTTATGAGTAGATTACACAACACAATGACAGTATTAGAGTATTGTTAATTTGTCTGTGTACTTACTTTTACCAGTGAGTTTCTTTCTTTCTTTTTTTTTTTTTTTTGAGACAGTCTCACTCTGTTACCCAGTCTGGAGTGCAGTGGTGTGATCTTGTCTCACTGCCACCTCTGCCTCCTGGGTTCAAGTGATTTTCCTGCCTCATCTTCCAAAGTAGCTGGGATTACAGATACCCACCACCACACCCAGATAATTTTTGTATTATTAGCAGAGATGGAGTTTCTCCATGTTGGCTAGGCTGGTCTTGAACCCCTGACCTCAGCTGATCCTCCCACCCTGACCTCCCAGAGTGCTAGGATTACAGGCATGAGCCACTATGCCCAGTGAGTTTCATATATTCAAATGTTTTGCTTTTGCATGATAGCATTATTTTCTTTCAGATAGCATCAATTTCTTTCAAAGTCTTTTAGCATTTCTTGTAAGAAGGATCTAGTGGTGATGAATTCCTCTGTCAGCTTTTGTTTGTTTGGGAAAGACCTTATCTCTCCATGTTTGAAGGAAACCTTTTTTTCTGGGTATAGTATTTTTGTTTGGAAGTTTTTTTTTTCTCTTTAGCACTTTGAATATGTCATTCCACTTACTTTTGGCCTTTATGTTTTCTGCTGAGAAGTCTATTGCCAGATGAATCAGAACCCTTTTATATGTTATTTGCTTCTTTTCTCTTGCTGTTTTTATGCTCCTTTCTTTGTCCTTTACCTTTGAGAGTAAACTCTTAAAGTGTTATATGCCTTGGGGTGGTCTTATTTTGATTGAAGTCATTTGGTGATCTCTAGCCTTCCTGTAGCTAGATTATATCTTTCTCTAGGTTTGGAAACTTTTCTGTCATTATTTGTTTAAATAAGCTTTCTAACACTTTCTGTTTCTCAATTTCCTCCTGAATAGCAATGACACTTAGATTTGCTCTATTAAAGGTATTCTCTATTTGCAGGCATTCCACATTTCTTTTCATTCTTTTTTTCTTTCTTATCCTTTGACTGTGTGTTTTCCAATAGCCTATCTGTGAACTTACTGATCTTTTTCCCCTTACTTGATCCACTGTGCTGTTGAGAGCCTATAAGACATTTTTCAGTTTAGCAAGTGCATTTCTCAGTTCTAAGATTTCTGTTTAATTTTTAAATTATTTGAATACCTTTGTTAAATACCGCTAATAAATTTCTGAATTGCTTTTCTGTGTTATCTTGGAGTTCACTGAGTTTCCTTCGAACTACTGCTTTGAATTCTTTAACAGAGCTGCTTATACATAACTGTCTCATTAGGTTCAGTCACTAGCTCATTGCTTTGTTCATTTGTGGAGGTCAGGGTTCCCTGTTTGCTGTGGTTTCTTATGGATATATATCTATGGCTTTGCATTGGAGGATTATTTATTTATTCCAGTTTTTGCTGTCTGGCTTGTTCTGGTCTTCCTACGGTATGTTTGCTATGAGGTAATTTTTAGCTGTCTGTGGGTCTCCTTATCCTGGATTGCTGCCTCCTTTTCAACAATAGATGGTGCCTTAAGCCCAGGTTTGCCTTGGGCTTCTTGCAGATGTTCAGAGTGTAGCCCATTCTTGACTGAGGGGAGAGAGGAAGTCCCGAAGAAGTTACTGTACCTGTGAGGGAAACCTGGCTAGGGATTTGTGCTTAGAAGCCTTGTGGAATGTGCCTCATACAATGTGGTGCTGCTGAACAGCCACTTGGATTTGGCATCTCCTTTGCCTTAAAGACCAGCGTTTCACGGGCTGGGGTTTCTAGTCTCACTTTCCCTCTTTGTCTCTAGCTGCCCTCAGAGGTTTTCCTTCCTACAGGTACTCATGTTGTTTCCCATGGGTCCCATGGGAACAGTTTTCGTACAAGGGAATCCACGATGGTGGAGAAGCTGGCTGTCTACCTCAATCTCACTTTTTCCAGTCTAGAAACCATGAGTCCGGGGGAGAATTTCCACAAAAGGTGCCTGGCAGATTGAGGAAGGAGGTATCAAAGATAGACGGGTTTGTTTCTTTTACCATATGCTCAGAGTTTCTCACTTTTCTGTGGCTCTAGGGATTGCTGGAGTGGAGTGGAGTGGCTCAAATATGGCTCACTGCAGCCTTAACTTCCTGGGCTCAAGTTATCCTCCCACCTCAGTCTCCCAAGTAGCTGGGACTACAGGTGTGCACCACCATACCTCACTAATTTTTTGTGCTTTTGTGGAGGCAGGGTTTTGCCACATTGCCCAGGCTGGTCTCGCACACCTGGACTCAAGCAATCTGGCCGCCTCAGCCTCTGAAAGTTCTAGGATTACAGGTGTGAGCCACTGCGCCTGGCACCTGGTGGTAATCTTGATGCTGGATATTTGTTCTTGATTTTCCACTGTGGAGAGCAAAGTCAGTTTGTTTCTGCTGTACCATTTTGGTGACATACTTTGATACATATTTTAAGGAAAATATAAGAATAATGTATCACAGGCTAATTTTGTTTATGAAAAGATGCAAAAATATAATCAAATTAGCAGCAAAGTGAACCTAACTATCTTTAAAGATAAGACATTACATCAAGAAAACTGGATTTCTTTCTGAAAAGAAATTTTTTAAGAGAAGTCTGTTATTGTTACTTATCATATTTAGGTATTAAAAGAAAACATATGATTATCTAATTAAATATAGAATTAACATTAGTAGCATTCAACATTCATTCATTCTTAAAAGTCTTAGGAAACAAGGAATAAGAGGAAACTTTCTTTTGTTTTCTTTTTTTTTTTTTTTTAAGTGAATGAGAGGTTCTCATATTGCCCAGGTTGGCCTTGGACGCGTATCCTCGCCTCCTCAAGCGCCAGGACAACTGGCCTGAGCCACCGTGGCTCCCAGAAACTTTCTTAACATGAAAAATTAAGGGTATTTGCAAATGATCAGCAGGAAACATTATATTCATTTACAAATTGCTGAATGCACTTATCTTAATATTAGAAATAATTCAGAGAATGCTGCTAGTACTACTTTTATTCTCATTATACTAGTGTTTCTAGCCTGATTATTAAAATAAGAAAAGGAAATAAAGGGTCAAATAGCTGGAAAGGAAGAAAGAAAAAATGTTATTTGGAGATGGCCCGATTATCTATATAAAATCAAAAATCAAAATAATCTATAATTTATCAAAATTGATATACTTCAATATCTTCATTTATAAAATATAGATAACAATAATGTCCACTCTGTTTATGAGAATTAAATAAAGCACTGTGTATAGTTCTACAACATTGAAATTATTCTGCAGTTTCTCAGCTTCTCTTGCAACCAGAATGCAGGCTTGTGAACTAGCTCTTCTAATTTTAGGAACTTTCACAAGACCTTAGCCTGGAGATGGGCAGTGTGTAAAAACAGCCTTCATTTTGCTGGCATATGTTGCCTGCCAAAACGTACAGGTTGAAAGGACAGCAATGATTGCAGGACCAATTTCTGATATGGAAATACGTTTTACTGTTGCTTTAATCAGATTCTTGGCATTTAGTACTCAGCAGCACCCATGGCCAGGCTGAGGGTCTCTCATCAAACCAGTCCTGTGGCAAAGTTGTTGGCATTGTTACCAGAAGCTTGGACATCTGTTTCTCCAGCCTTTCTAATAATTTCAGGAACTAACTGAAGTCCTTATTAAATTACTTTTCTGTTTAGATTAGCCTTAGACTCAGATAGTTTGCAATAACTACCTTGGCTGATACACGATTACTTTCACTTTAAAACATCTTTATCATGCATGCTTATTTTGCAAGGTTGTATTAGTTGTGTGTAGACAAATAGAATTTATATTTCTTGCCAATTAAGTTTATCGTAAGTATTCTTTCTACATTATTTGCTTTTAATTTTTTTTTTTATTTTAGGGATTATAAGATAGTTGAACGTTGTGTTAGATCCATTTTGTTGTAGGACATTTAGGTTATTTCCAGGTTATGGCTCTTTTAACCAAGGTAGCAATAATCCCTTTTATGCATTCAACTTTTCCCTCTTCTTTGAATCCATTCTTAGGATAATTTCCATGGTGTGCATTTTTACCTACTGCTGTGTTGATTTCCAAAATATTGCCTCACCTTTCTCAATATAACTTTTGAAACCCTGGAATGTAACATGTTTTCAGAGAATTTTTATACCCATTGCCTTGCTTGTTTATGAGAAAAAATTCTGTGTCTGACAGGGAAGCTTTCATTGAATTCTTTCAGTTGATAAAACTGAGCTTCAGATTTTTTTCATGATGTGCCCAGTTTTTGCCCTGTTGGTGGGAGAGCTGACATGAGAACTCCACGATGCCAATACTCTATTTGTAATGCCTTTAATTTACACTAAGCACCTGCTAGATTCTGGACACTGTTCTAAGCTATGGGGCTATCGCTGTGAGCAGACAAGTTCTTACTCTCATGGAATTTACCTTCCATGGCAGCAAATCCCACTGCCACGTGTGTACCTATGCAACAATTTTGCATGTTCTCCACATGTACCCCAAAACCTAAAATACAATAAAAAAAACTAAAAAAAAAAAAAAAGAAACAAGGGGATAATTTCAGATAACTGTATAATGAAAGTCCTGCTAAACAGATGAGCCATTTAGATGCAGTTTCCATTTTGATGTTTCTGTGGAGTTTATCTTCAAATGTATCAAGATAATCTTAGTCAGATGGATAATCTTACTTTTACAATTTACCTGTAACACACTGTGATACTATTCATCCCACTTGGCACTTTACAGGGACATCCTTCCATTGTCAGAGTGAGTCCTGTGTAACATTAAGTGGGTTTCTGTCTGAGCTAAATAAGGATTTCACTCACTTCCTCATTTGTTTATTCCTTCATTTACCTAATTTGCTTTTTCATTCATCAGATATTTTCGAAACTATACTGTGCCCACTGTAACCATAAAGGGAAATAAGGCATGGTTCCTGCTCTTGAAAAGCTAAGAGATAAATAGACTTTTGGATGAAATTTGTCATTTCAGTCTTGTACCATTACCTTACCTGACTGTAGCATAGACTTATTAAATCAAGATTCTTTGCCTTATTCATCCTCACATGATTTTAATTTTGCTTTAATCTCATCCTCCTTTGCTTTACCAAAATGGAGGACCTAATTTTAGTTTTGCTTCTAAGCAGAACAATGAGTACTCTGTAGGGTGTCCTTTAAAGTTTCATGCCTCTGCTTTTAAGATGTAGAGGGCTGATGACAGAGAGTTCAGATACTTCAACCTAGTTAACAGTGTAAAATCCTACACCTTACCTCTGTAGTTTCTCATAATATCATTTCTCTGAGTGAACTGTCATTTGAAAGATGTGTTACTAGAATCTTGTATTTAAATAATGGTTCATTTGTTTTTGTTTCTTATTAATGAAAAGTTATATCATAATTTCTGATCTAAAAAAATTGGTATAAATGTTGTCTCTTAGACTTAAAAAGTCTAATTACCTTAAGAATATATTCTGGGGGCCAGGCTCAGTGGCTCGCGCCCGTAATCCCAGTTCTTTGGGAGGCTGAGGTGGGTAGATCACGAAGTTAAGAGATCGAGACCATCCTGGTCAACATGGTGAAACCCATCTCTACTAAAAATACAAAAAATTAGCTGGGCATGGTGGCGTGTGCCTGTAATCCCAGCTACTCAGGAGGCTGAGGCAGGAGAATTGCCTGAACCCAGGAGGCGGACGTAGCAGTGAGCCGAGATCGCGCCATTGCACTCCAGCCTGGGTAACAAGAGCGAAACCCCGTCTCAAAAAAAAAAAAAAGCATATATTCTGTACCTTTCCTATCCTATTTTTTTTGGTGGGAGATGTATATATATCTATCCCTACCTTCCACCACTAATTTGGCCTCTTGTGACTAATCAGAAAAGCAAGCATGGAATTTGCACTATCTGTTCATATGCATTAGTGTGAGTATATTTGGGCATATCTTTACAGATATTGAGCATTCATGTTTGTGTGCAGTTCACAAACACGGTCAGTTTTGATAGGTAGAAATTTCATAACTAATTTGTAGAATATTTGACTATAGAATTCAAAATGGATATGCAATAAAATAAATCAATTTTAGCAACACTTTTTTTCATATAGAGTCAGGGCTCTGACTGTGTTTTAGGAATGGAAATGGCAGTATTTGAGGGAGAGATTGTAATTCTCTGAAGTGTGTGTGTGTGTGTGTGTGTGTGTGTGTGTGTGTGTATGTAGGCCTAATGAGATAAGGAATTAACCGCATGGCATTTCCTGTAGATATCAGTTACTTATCTAAAATTGCAGTACTTGAATGAACTAATAATTCTTTTTGCCTTCTTTCTTCCTGCTTGTCTCCCTCTCTCTTTTCTATCTTATTTCAGTTTAAATTTCTCCTTCTTCCTCTCCTGTATTTATTCAAATATGTATGAAGGAATATGACCTAGTTGGGGCATGGGTAAATATTTACAGTTTGAAGAGTGAACAAGATTCATAAACTTATAAAAATTATGCATTAGGAATTCCTGATAGAAATATCATAATAAATTTCAAAAAGGGATATATATATATGTGTATATATATCAAAAAGTTATATATATATATATATATATATATTTTAAAGAGACAGGGTCTTACTCTATCAACTAGGCTGGAATGCAGTGGTTTGAGACATCGGTCACCACCTGCGGAAGTCTGACTTGCAGACCCTGACTCAATGATGGACGAACGAATGCACTCTCACACCATTACAGTGTTTCAAGTGGGCTAGGGATGGACCTTGGCTGTTTTCAGAGGGTGAAATGTAATCAATCGACAAAGACCCTCTGTCCATCCACACATTTATTTATAACAGAGATTTCAAGTCAACACGCTTGTGGATAATTAGCATGGTTAAAAGAGTGGTTATATGAATGATAAAAGCTTTAGGTTCCAGGCCCAGAGTAAACACTATTAACAGGTAATTACCCTTTGATCTCCCACTGAGAGAGTCATCTAGCACAAAATTTACGTGTGTAAACAGAGTGGAGACGAAGGGATGTAGGGTAAACAGACTTAAGTGGGAAAGCCTCATCCCTATCGTCTCCCTAAATTAATGGACCAGCTGGCCACCTTCGGCCTGCCCCAATAAAACCTTTTGGCCTTCCAAAAGGTTTAAGACTGATCTCTAACTTTACTCAATAAATCTTTAATATTTTCTGTAATATTTTACCAACCACCCCGAGTGAATCTCAGCAGTGGTTTGTTCATAGCTCACTCTAGCCTCAAACATCTGGGCTCAAGCAATCCTTCTTCCTTAGCCTTTCATGTAGCTAGGTCTATAGGTGCATGACACCAGGCCTAGCTCATGTCTTAATTTTTTAAATTTCTGTAGAGACAAGGTCTTTCTGTGTTGCTCAGGCTGGTCTTGAACTTGAGGCCTCAAGTGATCCTCCCTCCTTGGCCTCTCAAAGCACTGGGATTACAGGCATAAGCCATTGCACCCAGCCAAAAAGGAAATTATTTTTAAGAGTATGATTTTGGAAACTTTTATTTCATTTTTTATAACAACTGGTTTATCTTTTTTTTTTTATTATTGGTCCAGTGAAATTGGATACAAATAAAGATACACAGTATAGTTGCAAATCTACATGCAATTGTGTTAATATTAACATATATACAATGCTACTGCCTTCATCAACTTTTTCATTTGGGCATCACAAAGATGAGTCTTCTGATGTTCTATAAACAGTGGTTCTCAACTGGGTGGAATCGTGCTTTCCCAGGAACATCTGGCAATATCTGGAAACATTTCTTATTGTTGTAGCTTGGTGGTGGGGTAGTGATACTGGTATGTAGTGGGCAGTGGCCAAGGAAGCTGCCATAATACCCAGGGCTTCTTTGACAACAAGAATTATCCTGCCCAAGAGAGCTGAGACTGGAATCTCATTGCTCCCCACCCCTGCCAAAGCTGGGTATCCGTCTTGAAAGAGAAAATGCCACTGGGTCTTGGCATACTCTTGACAGCTTATAAAGTGCATATCAGGCCAAGTGAAATCGGGACACGTGGCAACTGAAGCACAAGGTCAGGTTGAGGAAGGGAAGGAGAGAAGAGTAATAATTGTCCCTGTTACTCTGTGTGCCCTCGGGGCTCTTTTCAGGTTTGACTGCATTTCTTTGGCCTTTCTGGATTTGTGACACAATAGGTGCTCTAACTTCCTGCCTTTCTGGAGACTCATGCTAGACTTACCATTACTGGAGTCCGGTGGCTTATCATATAATTTACATTTTCATTTTTCAAAATATTTTAAAACTTTTTTGAAATTTATATAGATTCACACAAAGTTGCAAAGATAGTACAGAGAGATCCCATCTACCCTTCATCTAGTTTCTCCCAGTGGTTACATCTTGAAGAATTATAGGACAATATCAAAGTTAGGAAATTAGCATCGATGTAATGGGTGTAGTTCTATGATTTTTTTTTTTTTTTTTTTTTTTTTTTTCTTTTTGAGATGGAGTGCTGGAGTGCAGTGTCCTGATCTTGGCTCACTGCAACCTCCGCCTCCCAGGTTCAAGTGATTCTCCCACCTCAACCTCCCTAGTCGCTGGGACTACAGCACACCACCCTGCTGTAGAAAAAAAATTTTCTTTTTCTTTTTCTTTTTTTCTTTTCTTTGAGATAGAATCTTGCTCTGTCGCCAGGCTGAAGTGCAGTGGCACAGTCTTGGCTCACTGCAACCTCCATCTCCCAGTTTCAAGTGATTCTCCTGCCTTAGCTTCCTGAGTAGCTGGGACTACAGGTGTGCACCACCAGGCCTGACAATTTTTTCTATTTGTAGTAGGGACGGGGTTTCATCATGTTGGCCAGGTTGCTCTCAAACTCCCAACCTCAGGTAATCCACCTGCCTCAGACTCCCAAAGTGCCAGTATTGCAGGTGTGAGCCTCCACACCTGGCCAGTTCTATGACATTTTATCACACATATGGGTTCATGTAACTACCATCACAATAAAGATTCAGAATGTGTTCGTAATCACAAAGATATCGCTCTACCCCTCTGTGGTCACATCATTCTCCTTCTCCTACCACCCCTGACTCCTGGTGACAACTAGTTTTTTCTCCATCTCTATATTCTTATTATTTTACATCTTCATTCTTTAAAATAACTTTTCTATTATAAGAAAGGCAAAATAGCAAATTTGAAGTACATTATAGGATAGAGTAATAAGGTAAAGCCTTTAATTTTACACAATTTTCATCTACTTAAATGACGTCAGGGAATATCTAAGGCAATGTTGTCCATTTCTGGAAGAAATTCATTTGCAAAGTATTTCTTTTTCCTATTGAGTCATCTTTAGGTTTATATGAAATGTGTTTCGCATGGAGGTCCAGAAGTTGATTCTTCCTGCTTCTGCTTCTCTCCTTCATTTTTGCTCTTGCCTTATTCTCAGGACCCTGGTATTCATACTACATGAGTCTTTCTGGTCAAAGCTGGGTGAATTCTTGTTTTTAAGGGTGGGTCCACTCATTTGTGTCATTATTCTGGGAAGGTGATTTTCCTGATTACGAATGAGGTTGAGCACCTTTGCAGATGTTTGTAGGCCATTTGGATAGTGTGTGTGTGTGTGTGTGTGTGTTGGGGGGGCGGTGGCGTGCCTGTTTAAACCTCTTAAATTTTTTTTCTATTCTGGTTGTTTGTATTATTTTCTTATTGATTTGTAGGAATTATTTGCATATTTTATATGAAAGCCCCTTTTTGTAATGTTAGCAGCAAATATTGTCCCCATTTTATGGCTTTAAAAATTACACTTACTTACTTAATTTATTTATTTGCTGATTAAATATCTTTACTCAGAGAACACTTCTCTAGTGGCCAGCCCCCAGATTCAGAGTCTTTTTTTAAAAATTATATTTTAAGTTCTGGGGTACATGGTCAGATCTTGCAGGATTGTTACATAGGTTTACACATGCCATGGTGGTTTGCTGCCTCCATCCCCCCGTCACCTACATTAGTTAAATCTGGAGACAGCAGATGCTGGAAAGGATGTGGAGAAATAGGAACGCTTTTACACTGTTGGTGGGAGTGTAAATTAGTGCCACCATTGTGGAAGACAGTGTGGTGATTCCTCAATGATCTAGAAATAGAAATACCATTGGACCCAGCAATCCCATTACTGGGTATATAGCCAAAGGATTATAAATTGTTCTATTATAAAGACACATGCACACATATGTTCATTGTGGCACCGTTTACAATAGCAAAGACTTGGAACCAATTCAAAGCCCATCAAGGATAGACTGGATAAAGAAAATGTGGCACATATACACCATGGAATACTATGCAGCCATAAAAAAGGATGAGTTCATGTCCTTTGCAGGGATATGGATGAATCTGGAAACCATCATTCTCAGCAAGCTGACACAAGAACAGAAAACCAAACACCGCACATTCTCACTTGTAAGTGGGTGTTGAACAATGAGAATACATGGGCACAGGGAGGGGAACATCACACAGTGGGGTCTGTTGAGAGGTGGGAGACTATGGGAAGAATAGAAGGGGGTGGGGAGCTTGGGGAGGGATAACATTAGGAGAAATAAACTTTATTTTTAAGAGTTGTTTTAAATTCACAGGAAAATTGAGTGGAAGGTACAAAGATTTTTCAAATATCACCTACCTCCTCACATGCATGCTCCACTAGAGTGATGCATTTGTTACAATTGATGAATCCACATTGACACATCGTTATTACCCACTGTCTGTGGTTTACATTAAGGTCAACTCTTGATCTTGTACATTCTATGGGTTTTGACAAATTTATAACAACATGTATCCATCATTATAGGGTCATACAGAGTAGTTTCACTGCATTCAGAATCGTCTGTGCTCTGCTATTCATTCCTCCATCCCCTGGCATTTCTCTTTTGACTGTGTCCATAGTTTGGCCTTTTCCAAAATGTCATATAGTTGGAATCATATAGCACATAGCCTTTTCAGATTGGCTTCTTTTACTTGGTAATATGCATTTAAAGATCCTCTGTGTTTATTCATGGCTTGATAACTTCCTTATTTTTAGTGCTATATAATGTTCCATTGTTTGTGCTGTAGCTTCATTATTAGTCTTTAACATTTTTTTTTTTTTTTTAGTTTTTGTGAGTACATAGTAAGTGTATATATTTATGGGTTACATGAGATATTTTGATAAAAATGTAATAATCACATCAGGGTAAATAGAGTATCCATCACCTCAAGCATTTGCCCTTTGTGTTTCAAGCAATCCAATTATACTCTTTTAGTTATTTTTAAATGTACAATTAAGTTATTGACTACAGTCACCCTGTTGTGCTATCAAATTGTAGGTCTTATTCATTTTAACTACTTTTTTGTACCCATTAATCATCCAGCCTCCCCACCAACCCCCACTACCATTCCCAGCCTCCAGTAACCATCCTTCTACTCTCTACCTCCATGAATTCAATTGTCTTTATTTTTAGACTCCACAGATAAGTGAAAACATGATGTTTGTCTTTCTGTGCCTGGCTTATTTCACTAACAAAGTGATTCCAGTTCCATCCATGTTGTTTCAGATGACAGCATCTCATTCTTTTTATGGCTGAATAGTACTCCATTGTGTATATGTACCACATTTTCTTTATCAGTTTGTCTGTTGATGGACACTTAAGTTGCTTCCAAATCTTGGCTATTATGAATAGTGCTGTAATAAACATGGAAGTGCAGATATCGCTTTGATATACTGATTTTCTTTCTTTTGGGTATATACCTAGGAGGAAGATTGCTGGACTGTCTGTTAGCTCTATTTTTGGTTTTCTGAAGAAACTCCAAACTGTTCTCTGTAGTGGTTGTACTAATTTACATTCCTACCAACAGAGTATGAAAGTTCCGATTTCTTCACATCCTCGCCAGCATTTCTTATTGTCTGTCTTTTGGATATAAGCCATTTTAACTGGGGTGAGATGATATTTCATTGTAGTTTTGATTTGCATTTCTCTGATGATCAACAGTGTTAAGCCCTTTTTCATACACCTGTTTGTTATTTATATGTCATCTCTTCATATCTTTTTGCCCATTTTCAAATTGAATTGTTAGAATTTTTTCCTATAGAGTTGTTTGAGCTCCTTATAAATTCTGATTATTAATCTCTTGTCAGACAGGTAGTTTGCAAATGTTTTCTTACATTCTGTGTGTTGTCTCTTTACTTTGCTGAATTTTTTCCTTTCTATGCAGAAACTCTTTAACTTAATGTAATCCTATTTGTCTGTTTTTGCTTTGGTTGCCTCAAAAATTATTGGTTGAATGAACAACTAAATACTAAACTGTATAGTCTCAAAATAGTATATTTATTTTAGAGACAGGCTCTTTCTCTGCCACCTAAGTTGGAATGCAGCGGTGTGGTCATAGGTTACTGCATCCTTGAACTCCTGGGCTCAAGTGAGCTTGCCTCAGCCTCCCAAGTAGCAAGAACTACTGGCATGTGCCACTGCACCTGTCTTCAGTGAGTTCTAGTAATATCTAGATCTTTAAGATCATATGACCCTTAGGCTGAAATGATTTTGGAAGTTTTTAGCACTCACTGTCACTCAACTGGAGCCTTTGGCAAATGCCTATTATTGCTACCCATTGGCAATTACTGCTATTTTGGACTAGAAACTTTGGACCATCAGCTTCAAGGTATACTCCATTTGAAAGGTAATTACTAGCCTATTATTGGGCTCTGGTTGAATATACTTCAACCAAATTTATGTCCAAACTGATGGATGTAAAATTATTTTGAGAGTGAAATATACATCATGTTATGGGTTATCATCCCAATAGGGATGAGGCATGGAGGCACTCCCTCATTAAATGGAAACAGCATATTCAAGAACATATAACACTGGGTACCACTGGGGCTACTGATCGTATACATGAACAGGCAATATCTCTGTCTTTGCTCCCTACATTAGATTCCCTGATAAGTTACCTAATCCCATAGCTAAATGCATACCCTATTCTCCCTGACCAATTATCAGAGAATGCCAAACAAGTGACATGATTTATAGATGGTAGCTTGAGGACAGAAGGGTAAAACTCAATTTGGAAAGCACCAGCACTGTGACTACTTGATGGCTTCATTTTAATTGAGGAGGGAAGAGACAAATGTGCTCAATGGACAGAATTAAGAAGAGTATCCTCATGGCATCAGAGGAACTAGATGACAATAATTATATGATATGGATTTTGTTTTTGATTTTTGGGTAGTAGCCAATGGACAGGTAATATAGCTTAGAAAATGGATCTTCTTTTATTACCAAATGAAATCTAAGTATGGGGTACTATGTTATAGAAAACTTTATGGATTTGAAGACGAAAAATCAAAATTGGATATGTTAGTTCCTCATTTAGCGAATACCCTTCTGAATTCAGAAGGTGTTCTAAACTATGATGCATTAATAGAAAATTTTAGTTATAGTCAGACCAATAGATCAGGAGACAATTGTCATTGAAAGGGCAGTTTGTCATTCATAGTTCCCAAGAGAAGAGGGCATACAACATCATGAGGGGCAACATGGAGAATCATAGGTTGGTCAGGAGGCAGAGAGGGAGAGGAGGAAACTGGGCAAGGGCCTTTTTGTAGTTTTTGTGGAAGGAAGGAATGATCAAGACAGGGTAATCAGGCTAGGATTGGCTAGTTTGAATAATGTCAGCACACTCTGGAGCCTAGGGGCAATCGCTAATCATCTAGTAGTTGGCCCTGGGTTAAGTAGGGCAAGTGGATAATGGTCCAGAGCAGGAGAGGCTGGTGAAGCTGGTAGTTAAGACTGTGTGGGTTCTGGAATGGTTGGTTTAGATTTGAAAGGTGTAGGTATTGACGGAACATATCTCAAAATAATAAAAGCTATTTACGACAAACCAACAGCCAATATCATACTGAATGGGCAAAAACTGGAAGCATTCCCTTTGAAATCTGGCACTAGACAAGGATGCCCTCTCTCACCACTCCTATTCAATATAGTACTGGAAGTTCTAGCCAGAGCAATCAGGCAAGAAAAAGAAATAAAGGTATTCAATTAGGAAAAGAGGAAGTCAAATTATCTCTATTTGCAGATGACATGATTGTATATCTAGAAGACCACATCGTCTCAGCCCAAAATCTCCTGAAACTGATAAGCAACTTCAGCAAAGTCTCAGGATACAAAATCAATGTGCAAAAATCACAAGCATTCCTATACACCAATAACAGACTTAAAGAAAGCCAAATCAAGAAGGAACTGCCATTCACAATTGCTACAAAGAGAATAAAATACCTAGGAATACAACTAACAAGGAATGTAAAGGACCTCCTCAAGGAGAACTACAAACCACTGCTCAATGAAATAAGAGAGGACACAAACAGACGGAGAAACATTCCATGTTCATGGTTAGGAAGAATCAATATCGTGAAAATGGCCATACTGCCCAAAGTAATTTACAGATTCAACACTATCCCCATCAAGCTACCAATGACCTTCTTCACAGAACTGGAAAAAAACACCTTAAACTTCATATGGAACCAAAAGAGAGCCTGCATAGCCAAGTCAATCCTAAGCAAAAAGAACAAAGCGGGAGGCATCACACTACTGGACATCAAACAATACTACAAGGCTACAATAATCAAAACAGCATGGTACTGGTACCAAAACAGAGATATAGACCAATGGAACAGAACAGAGGCATTGGAGGCAACACAACATATCTACAACCATCCAATCTTTGACAAACCTGACAAAAACAAGCAATGGGGAAAGGATTCCCTGTTTAATAAGTGGTGTTGGGAAAACTGGCTAACCATATGCAGAAAGCAGAAACTGGACCCCTTCCTGACACCTTACACTCAACTCAACTCCAGATGGATTAAAGACTTAAACATAAGACCTAACACCATAAAAGCCCTAGAAGAAAACCTAGGCAAAACCATTCAGGACATAGGCGTAGGCAAGGACTTCATGACCAAAACACCAAAAGCATTGGCAACAAAAGCCAAAGTAGACAAATGGGACCTAATCAAACTCCACAACTTCTGCACAGCAAAAGAAACAGTCATTAGAGTGAATTGGCAACCAACAGAATGGGAAAAAATTTTTGCAGCCTACCCATCTGACAAAGGGCTGATATCCAGAATTTACAACGAACTAAAACAGATTAACAAGAAAAAAACAAACAAGCCCATTCAAAAGTGGGCAAAGGATATGAACAGATACTTTACAAAAGGAGACATACATAAGGCCAAAAAACATATGAAAAAATGCTCATCATCACTGGTCATTAGAGAAATGCAAATCAAAACTACATTGAGATACCATCTCATGCCAGTTAGAACGGTGATCATTAAAAAATCTGGAGACAACAGATGCTGGAGAGGATGTGGAGAAATAGGAACACTTTTACACTGTTGGTGGGAGTGTAAATTAGTTCAACCATTGTGGAAGACAGTATGGCGATTCCTCAAGGACCTAGAAATAGAAATTCCATTTGACCCAGCAATCCCATTACTGGGTATATATCCAAAGGATTATAAATCATTCTACTATAAGGACACATGCACACGAATGTTCATTGCAGCACAGTTTACAATAGCAAAAACCTGGAACCAACCCAAATGCCCATCAATGATAGACTGGACAGGGAAAATGTGGCACATATACGCCATAGAATATTATGCAGCCATCAAAAATGATTAGTTCGTGTCCTTTATAGGGACGTGGATGAACCTGGAAACCATCATTCTCAGCAAACTGACACAAGAACACAAAATCAAACACTGCATGTTCTCACTCATAGATGGGTGTTGAACAATGAGAACACATGGACACAGGGAGGGGAAAACTATACACTGGGGTCTGTTGGGGGGAAATAGGGGAGGGACAATGGGGGATGGGGAGTTGGGGAGAGATAGCATGGGGAGAAATGCCACATATAGATGAAGGGGAGGAAGGCAGCAAATCACACTGCCAAGTGTGTACCTATGCAACAATCTTGCATGTTCTTCACATGTACCCTAAAACCTAAAATGCAATTAAAAAAAAAAAAAGAAAGGTGTACTCTTAGCCAAGTAGTTTACTATTTCTAGAAATTGGCTAACCTAGGAGAGGCAGTCACAGTCAGCAAAGTCCCAGAAATCAAAGTATCAGAAAATACTTTTGTATCAGTGAAGTATCAGCAAAGTCCCAGAAATCAAAGTATCAAATATCAGAGTAACAGAAAATAAAGAAGGTGGTTAATACAATGGCCCTTGTGTTGTTTTGACATCATATGGAGGCCTTGGTAGAATGCTAGAAGTGGGGAATAATGGAAATCTTTTCTTCAAGGGGACTTACTTATATGAGGTGGTTGCCTCCTGGAAAAGGCAATCATATCCATTAATATTTTAGAATGGTACAGATAGTAGTAACTTCACCAAGATTTCCCTCTGTGCATCTATCTATCAGGGACATGAACATTCTACAATCTATCATGTAGAATGCAATCTATCAGGGACATGAAAATTCTACTGATGCCTTTATGTAGGAGTGTATGTTTTGGTAGAATGCAAGGAATTTACCAGCATCATGTGCTAAACAGACAGTGAGCTCAGAAAACAAATAGAATCCCTAATATCAAAGGAAGAAGAGCAATAAATGTTCCTATGTACAATTTTTTTTAGCACCTTAGGAGAAGCAGTCCATGGACATCACTGGAACAGAGGTTTTAATGTCTGGAGTAAATACATCTCTAGCACAAGGTGCAAAGTATATTCCAAAGATAAAGTCTTGCACTAGGATGATGTGGTCTGAGGTAGTGTCACTTAAAGAAGTAAGCTCCTGGCTGATGTGATGCCGTCTGGAGTGTGGTACTGGGGTATACATTCCAAGCAGATATCTACTCAGGTTGATGTGGGTCTTGTGTTTGTGTCTTTTATGGTATTATAACAAGTCTGAGCTGTTTGCATAATTTGAAGACAACATTGGGTCTGGAATTTTGACTTGTAAATATTTCTTACATTTAGGGCCTTGTAGGTGCACAGCTAGCAAAGCTGATGTTCTATAACTTAATTAGCACAGTTAAAGCCCCAGTTCAGAGTGGTTGAATCTCACGGTTTCCAGCAATTAATGGTTTTGTCCAGATGGATGATAAGAAGGGTTCTGTTGCAAATAATTTTTACATCATATGGCTTGGTTTAGGTGTAAATTATTAAGAGGATGTCAGGTTGTTTGCCAATTAAAATATCTATGGCTGAGATTGGAGCTCTAGCATTAGCCTATGAGCAGACCTCTAATTTGTTAAATTACAATAGGCTCTTTGCCTCAATTGTTAGTTTGGTTGGTGATGAGCAATCTTGCAAGGTTTGGGTTGGAGGGCGTGTATTAACTAAACTTGATGGAGAGTGGGCCTCAGCATTTCCCATAATTGATTGAGCAATTACTTGGAGGGTCTGGACTGCAGATCAATGGAAGCACCCAGACCAATAGTTGTGATACCCACAGTTAACAAAATGGTGTACAGCTGCACTTGACAGTTTTTTTTGTTTTTTTTTTTGGTGGTAGTGAGAATTTAGGCTCAAATAGTTCCTGGGAAGAATATGCACCCTTGAATTGGCCTGCAGCCCTTATAGGATTGGGGCAAGATTAAACATTTATAAGTACGAGGAAAATACATTTAAGAGTCTCACATATATAATGAGTCTTTATATATATTATGGGAAGGGCAGATATGTACTCCTTTTAAATGTAGGAAAGGGCAATGGGAAAGTTTTTTAAAAAATGTGTGTGAGCCGCATGTTCTCTCTCATAAGTGGGAGTTGAACAATGAGAACAGATGGTCACAGTGAGGGGAGCATCACACACTGGGGCCTGTCGGGGAGTAGAGGGTTGGGGAGGGATAGCATTAGGAGAAACACCTAATGTAGATGATGGGTTGACGGGTGCAGCAAACCACCGTGGCACGTGTATACCTACGTAACAAACTTGCATGTTCTGCACA
Source organism: Aotus nancymaae (assembly GCF_030222135.1). Lineage (NCBI taxonomy): Eukaryota > Metazoa > Chordata > Mammalia > Primates > Aotidae > Aotus > Aotus nancymaae. Next base: position 38,546,922 of record NW_026988428.1, read on the forward strand.
TGTATCCCAGAACTTAAAGTATAATAAAAAAAATAAAAATAAAAAACGACTAAAAAAAGTTGGCATGAGATGTGAATCACTGAAGGGTCCTTGACTTGAGGGAGATTAAGGCCTGGGTCAATATAAAGACCCATTCCAGGGTCCATATCACTGTCTGAAATTTGAAAAAGAGTTGTTTGAGGAGACTATTACGTCTACCAATTAAACCAGCTATCTGGAATCTATCAGGGACATGAAAATTCTACTGATGCCTTTAAAAAAAAAAAGCCTAGCATTCAGTATTCTGAGAATTGAAATGCATGCCTTTGCTATTGTCAGGAATGGAACTCCAAAGGGGTCAAGGAGCATACTTGATTTTGCTTACTAGTTTTATTCCACTGAAGTCTGAGGGGATACTTGATATAATCTTAATTTTTTTTTTTTTTGAGACAGAATCTCACTTTGTTGCCCAGGCTGGAGTGCAGTGGTACAATCATGACTCACTGCAGCTTTGGCCTCCCACCTCAGCCTCTTGAGTAGCTGGGACTACAGGTGCATGCCAGCACAACACCTAGCTAATTTTTAAATATTTTTTTGTATAGGCAGAGTTTTGCCATGCTGCTCAGGCTTGTCTTGAACCCCTGAACTCAAGCAATCTGCCCTTCTTGGCCTCCCAAAGTGCTGGGATTACAGGTGTGATCCACCACACTTGGCCTGATTTTGATTTTTAAGAAGACACCTGTTTTGTGTCTTAACCTATGGTCTATCTTGGGGACTGTTCTGTGTACTGATGAGAGGAATGGGTATTCTGTAGCTGTTGAATGAAATGTTCTATAAATTTCTATTAGGTCTGTCTGATCTATACTACAGATTAAGTCTAATGTTTCTTGATTTTCTGCTTTGATGATCTGTCCAATGCTGGAAGTAGGGTGCTGAAGTCCCCAACTATTATTGTAATTGGTCTATCTCTCTCTTTAGCTCTAATAATATTGTTTGATGTATATGGGTGTTCTGACGTTGAGGGAAAATATATTTAGCATTGCTATAGGCTTTTGCTAACTTGATCCCTTTATCATTATTTTATGACATGCCTGTCTCTTTTTATGTTTTTTTTTTTTTTTTCACTCAAGTCCATTTTGTCTGATATAAGTACAACTACTCCTGCACCCTTTTGGCTTCTCTTTGTCTAGAATAATTTCCCCCATTTCTTTACTTTCTGTCTATGTATGTCTTTACAGCAAAGTGCATTTCTTGTAGGCAGCAAATAATTGAGTCTTTAAAAATCATTTGTTCATCCAGTTTATATTTTTTAATTGGGGAATTTCAAGGTTGTTATTGATTGGTGAGGACTTACTCCTGTCATTTTGTTGTTTTCTGACTTTTTGTATATTCTCTTTCTTCCTCTTTTTTGCTTATCTTTACTAATTGGTGATTCTTTGGTAATGATAACATTTGACTCCTTTCTCTTTCTCATTTGGGTATCTGTTCTGTCAGTGAGTTTTATATTTTCTGATATTTCTATGATGGTAGATATTGTCCTTTTGCTTCCAGATGTAGGACTCCTTTAAGCATTTTTTAATAGGTCTAGTCTAGAGGTAATGAATTCCTTTTGTTTTTGATTGTATAGAAAAGACTTTACTTTTCCTCTATTTTTGAAGGGTAGCTTTGCTGGGTATGTTATTCTTGGCTGACAGTTTTGTTTTGTTTTATTTTGTTTTGTTTTGTGTAGCCTTCCAGTGAATGGCAGTTTTTTTCCTTCAGCACTTTGGATATATCATCCAATTCTCTTCTGGCTAAAGTTTCTGCTGAGAAATAGGCTGTTAGTCTGATGGGGATTCCCTTACATGTGACTAGATGCTCTTCTTTTGCTGTTTTTAGAATTATCTCTTTGTCTTTGACTTTTGACAATTTGACTATATTGTACCTTGGAGAAAACCTTCTTGGGTTGAATCTATTTGGAGATTTTGAGCTTCCTATATTTGGACGTATGTCTACATCTCTTGTAAGGCTTGGGAAGTTTTCAGCTATTATTTTGTTAAATAGGTTTTCTGTGCCTTTGCTTATCTCTTCTCTTTCTGGATCTCTCAAAATTTGAATATTTGGCCACTTTGTGGTGCCCCATGCGTCATATGGGCTTTCTTCATTCTTAAATTTTTTTTTATCTGACTGGATTACTTCAAAATACCTGTTTTCAAGTTTAGAAATTCTTCTTGATCTGGTCTATTCTTGAATATATTGATTGTAGTTTTTATTTCAGTCACCAAATTATTCAGTTCCAGAATTTCTGCTTGGTTCTTTTAAAAAATCTTATCTATCTCTGTGGAATTTTTCATTCAGATCATAGATTGTTTTTCTGATTTGCTTGTATTGTTTATCTTTGTTCTCTTGTGTCTCACTGAATTTAATATTATTATTTTGAACTTGTAAAGGTATTTCATGGATTTCCTTTCTTTTGGGACTTGTTAGTGTGTAATTACTGTGTTCTTTGTAGGTATCATGCTCTTTACTTTTTCATGTCTCTTTTGTTCTTGTGTTGATATCTGCTCATATGGTACAACAGTTGCTTCTTCTAATTTATTCATAGGGAATACATTTTTCCTGTAGATATATCTGTAGTGTTGGTTTAGTAGGGTGCTTTGGCTTTGATTCTGGGTGGGCACTGTAATGTAGTGTCCATATAATTTCTTCAGTTGTAATTACTGTCAGGGGTATCTGTGAGCTCCTCAGTGGCTTAAGTGCAGTTGTTAGTGGAGGCTGTAGTGAGGATTTTGTAGAGATGGAGACACCAGGTGGGCCAGTTCTCAGGCACCAGTCGTGGCAGCAATGGGCTGGGAGTGTCAGTCCTCAGTCCTCTAGGTGTCATACACAGGTATCAGTGGTGGCAGTTTGGATGGACTGGTTCTCAGGCTTCCAGGTGACATGCTTGAGTGCTGGTGGTGACAGTAGCAGACCATGGGTGGATCCTCAAGCTCCTGGATAGTGAACATGGTGTTGGCAGTGGCAGTAGTGGTGGTGGGCCAAAACTTAGGCCCCCATGAGGCACACATAAGTGTGTGTTGGTGGAGGCCGTGTTAGGCCTGTTCTCTGACCCTGGGTGGCACTCGTAGGTACTGGCAGTAATGGTGGGGGGTGTGCATTTTCAGGCCCCCTAAAGGCACATGCAGGTAAGTGGTACCCTCGTGCTGGAGGGGTCAGGGTTGCTGTCAGTGGCAGCAGCCCCAGCTGGGTAGCTCTCAGGCTCTGGGAAGTATGCACTCAGGCTCCCTTTATTCCAGGGACAGCTTCCCTGATGTGCTGCACCACATGTTCCCTGGAGTGTAGGACACTGCATGAGCTAGATTGCTGGAGATTCAGCTGAACTGCTGGGTCTAGCTAGCATAATGATGCTATAGTCCTCTGGGTGGACATGGGGAATGTCAATGGGGCTTCAGGGATGTGGAGATTCAAAAGCTATTGGGGCCCAGGGCACGATGTAGTCTGGCAGGGGTTGGGCTCTCAAAATGGCACTGTGCTGTAGCTGCTTGGATTTTGGGAGGTGTGCAACCTAACTTTCTGTAACAGTGCTGTCATATGGACTCCAGGTAGCTCTGTATGCTGGTCTCAGTGCCCATGAGGGCCGAGGGGCTCTCCTATGGCTAGGATTGCAGTAGTCTCCAAGTGGAAATGTGGACCACTGGGATTTTTCATTTACCTTTTCCTCACAATGGGAAGTGCCTCTTGGCTTTGAGGCAATCCTGGATGGGATGGCTGTTTTGTTTTCCTCTCCTTTTATGTCTCAGAAGTTCCCTGTCACTTCCTTCCTGAATGCCAGTGTTGTCTGTGAGATGTTTTATTAGATATGTGCTTATCTACTCACTGTTTTTAGTCCTTTTTTATGGAGCGGGTGAGTGCTGGGTGCCTGTAGTCAGTCACCTTAAAGCCCCTCTTGCTTTCTCTTTATGAATTTGACTGCTATAGGGAACTCATATAAATGGAGTCATGCGATATTTGCATCTATCTTATTTTGCTTTGCATAATACCTTTAAGATTCATCCATGTTGTAGCATTTCAGAATTTCATTCTTGTTTAAATTTTCATTCTTTATTGCATTGTATGTAGATACAACATTTTGTTTATTGATTCATTTGCTGATGGACACTTGGGTTGTTTTCACCTTTTGGTTATTGTGAATAATGCTGCTATGAATATGGGTGTATAAATATCTCTTTCAGACCCTACTTGTAATTATTTTGGGTATTATATATAAATAAAATTACTGAATTATATAGTAGTTCTTTTTTAATGTTTTGAGAAACCACCACACTCTTTTCTGTAGCAGCTGAATCATTTTTTTATATTACCACCAATAGTGCATGGAGTTCCAATATCTCCACCTCATCTCTAACACTTGTTATTTTCTGCTTTTCTTATAAAGCCATCCTAATAGGTACAAAGTGGTGTCTCATTGTGGTTTTGATTTTTATTTCTCAAAGATTAGTGATGTTTAGTATCTTTTCATGTGCTTATTGGCCATTTCTGTATCTTTGAAGAAGTTATTTATTCAGGCCTTTGATCATTTTTCAATTGGGTTGTCTTATTGTGGTTGATTTTTAGGAATTCTTTGTATATTCTGGATATTAATCTCTTATCAGATATATGATTTAAAAATATTTTCTTGCATTCTGTTGGGTACCTTTTCACTCTGTTTATAGTGTCCTTTGATGTATGAAAGCTTTTGATTTTGATAAAGTTCAGTTTATCTATATTTTATTATGTTACCCATATTTTGGTGTTATATCTGAGAAATCATTGCCAAATCTCATGCCATGAAGTTTTTACATATGTTTTCTTTTAAGAGTTTTATAGTTTTACTCTTACACTTAAGTCTTTGATCCATTTTGAGTTAAACTTTGCATATGGTGTAGGATAGGAGTTCAGCTTTATTTTTTTGTATGTGGATATCATTTTCCAAGCACTATTTGTTAAAAAAACCTGTTCTTTCCCTACTAAGTTGGCACCTTTATTGAAAATCATTTGACCTTATACAGGAGAGTTGATTTCTGAGCTGTCTATTCTATCCCATTGGTTTATATGTCTGACTTCATGCCAGTACTACACTGTTTTGATTACTGAAACTTCATAATAAGTTTTGAGATCAGGTAGCATAAGTCCTTCAACTTTGTTCTTTTTTGATATTGTTTTGGCTAGTTGGGGTCACAAGATAATCTTTTAAGCTTGTACTAATTCAGCCTTATTCCATTTGACTGAGAATGGACAAAGGGGAGGGATTGGTCAGACTCATACTGTTCCTAGCTCTATGGTCCTATCCTGAGAAGCGGGTCTGGGTGAAAATTAATGCCAAATGGAAAGAAAGAAAAATGACTGTTGATGAAAAGGAATCCAATAAATATATAATGCAAAAGAAAAACTAAAATACCTTGGTGCCTTGTGAGAGGTTGGGAACAAGAGATTATTACCTTTTAGCTATATTTATAGAAGACTATAAAGGTGGAGATATTTTTCTGTAGAAACCCTCTTCTTAGTTTGAAGGAGAAGGTCCAGGATAATGCCAGTGAAAATAAAAGCATTCAATCTGGATTCATCTCCATGATGTGTCTTGATGACATTAACAACATCTTGTGAGTGAACACCTGCAATAAATCTAATGTAACTTTGTCTTCTGGCTCCTGTTTTGTGGGTTATATCTATTATAGAGGATTCCTTTTGAGAGTTAGCCTGTGGGAAATTTGTCTCATGGATGTGCACAAAGGACTTTAACAACAGAGTCACAGATCACTATGTAACTATTAGCCTAGTTGAAAAAGTTTCCCAGATAAAATCTTTGCTGTGCCTAACTTGTCATAGTATCATGAGCCTATAAACCATGTTTTTGTGAATGGAAAGCAATAATCAGAAAACAGAAACTAATGCCAATGCTATAGACTTAGTTGTGTCTCCTCAAAATTCGTTGTTGAAGTCCTGTCATTCAATGTAATGGTGTTTAGAAATAGGAATTTTGGGAGGCAATTAGGTCTAGATGAGGTCCTAGTATGAGGTCTAGTATGGGATCCTTGTGATGGGATTAGGACCCTTGTAAAAAGAGACAGCATAGAGCTTGCTTTCTCTCTCCATCATGTGAAGACACAGGAAAAACATGGCAGTCTACAAGCCAGGATAAGAGCCTTCACTAGACTCCACCATGATGGCATACCGATACTGAACTTCCAGCCTCCAGAATGATGAGAAAATAAATTTCTGTTGTTTAAATGACCCAGTCTATGGTGTTTTGTTATGGCATCCTGAGATGACTAAGACAGACAGTTTAGAGGTTACTTGGGGGTCATTCACACACAATGGATAACCATAACCTCTGCTAAGCATGCCTATGGGAAGTTCTTTGGCACACTCAAACTAAAATGTAATTGAAGGTGATTATTACCCATATGACATTATCTTGGGAAAGACTGAATGAAACGGTATATGATGAGGCCCACAAGAAACTTGTAATCCAAAATTACCTTGAACTTAGCCCTTCATTCATACACCAATCCATGATAGCATTTGGTATATGGACAAGGGCAACTTTATAGGGAAGGCTGAGAAACTACTGTTGCAATTTTAGCTGATTTATTTTATAATGATCTTAGTTTAACTCATAATATAACTACTCTTTGGTGTAATATTGGTGTCATTGGTAAGATTGCTGATTTATACTATAATAATCTTAGTTCAACTTACAATGCAACTGTTTGGTGTAATACTTATGTTACTAGTAAAATTAATTTGACTGATTTGCTTAAACCTTATCTGATGATACAAATAATTAAAGTTTTGGCAGTTATTCCTTTACTTTTTTTTGGTCTTCTAAATGTTGCCAAAGATGCAGAAGGAGGAGTGATGAGAAGCATTTTTTATTTAAAAAGTCTTGCCCAAGAGTCAGAGGGTGAACTGTAGGAGTTTAGTTGACTTGTAGCTGAATCGAAAAAACTCTAACTTTATCTCTGGAGGCTCCTGGATGTCTGCCTTTGGCTCTTGGTCAAGATAAGGGCAGTGGGATTTATGATGTCAGAAACTCATCAGGCCAGTTTGTTTGTTGATGATTTATAAGTGTCATAAACTGGCTCAAATATGTGCCCAGTGGGGCATAGCAACCTTGCTGGGAACTTCTGTGTTATGCTTTCCTGAAGCTAGGACTTCTTACACAGATCTTGGTGGTTCATCTGGAAACAGAGTACCTCTGTGTGTGAATGAGAACCCTGAGAACTTCTGCACGGTTATCTTTCAGACTCCAATGCTTGTTTATATACTCTTTCTCTTGCTGTACCATATCCTTTGCCTTTGAATGTGTTAGTATTCCCTGTGGGGCTTAGAGAGGCTTTTCAATAACTGAACTTGGGAAATATTTGCATTATCCTACCACATTTCTCTACAACAGAAAATGCAAAAACATAAAATTGTATTTCATTGGTTTATAAATATTCAAGTGCTAACAATTTAGCATTCAACAGAAATAACATTATAAAATAATTAGCAAAAATTCAAACATTAATATGTTACAAATTTTAATGATTAGTACACAATAAAAAATTAAATATAGAGATGAAGGAAAAGCATTTTCTGTCTCCTACATTACAGTGTGCCTAGAAATAAAGAACCTCACTTTTATGACCTTTAAAAGTGAGTGAAGATGGAAAATAGGCAAGTGTGTTCCTGACCTGGAGACCCCTGATATCCTAAGTGAGGCTTCAATTTTAACCTAAGAGAGGCAAAGCTATGCTAAATTGGAAAAAAAATTCAAGACCTCATTTGCATTTGAGCTTCAGTGATCAGGAAGTTTATTACCTTGAGCAAGTCCTCATATCCTGTTATCACTCTGATGCCTCAAATTCCACATTTTAAAACTCTAAGTAAGAATAATATTGAATGATTTTTGTGAGAATTAAATAAGGTGCTGTGTGTATACTTGATATAAAAATAAAGTGTTACACTAATATGTGTGCTTATAATGACTCCCTAATATAATTTTTCGTATTACTATTATTTCTTATTCTCACCGGCTCCATTATTTGCTGCAGAATCTGCTCTGGCACCCAGGGTGCTTCTGCATCTTCCCACTCACAAGACCTGTGGGTACAGGCACACTGTGCATTGTCAGAAAGGAGCAGCATGTCCTTGGCTTCAGCCATGACTGCTGTTTGTTTACGTTGCCCAGCATTGGGATTCTGCTGGTTCTTGAGGCCCTGGCACACATTTGGGTAATTGTATCCTTCTGGGCACTGACAAGCTTCTCCTATTTTCTGTGTCCTGTTAGGTCCTAGGTGAGATAGAGCTGAGCTTTCAGGTAGCTGGTTAAAGCAAGAAGCCAAAAATGAGAGTTAAGCCTTCACTCATTCACTGCAATGGTATAAGAAAGAGGCTAACACTCGAGAAAAGGTGCAGTCCACCTGTTCCAATTTCCCCCCACTGAATGGCACACTAGTCAGGGGTCAGGTGGATAAGCTCAGACATCGGGACTGTCTCACTGTAGCTCAAAAGGCTCCTACAGTTTTATGGCTTCTACAGTGGGAGAGGTGGAGAATAGGGGGAATGAAGCTTAGAATGGAAAAATAATGGGAACAGAGTTAGAGTGGGGAAAAGTTTGTTAAGATTTTCCCCTTCTCCTCCTATAAGGAGGTCTTAGCAGAAGGGCCTGAAGAGGACCTCTGCCCAGGGTCTCAGATAAAGAGACTTAAAAATTTGGGCATTAGTCAAAACTGTAAATGTGTGACAGAGCATGGCCAGCCTGCACCCCTCTTCAGGGACCGCAGAGCACTGGTCGTGCACCAAGTTTGGTGCGGGGACGGCAGTTTTCTCCCATGAAATCTGCCAGGTGAAACCATTGCAATTGCCTGTGATCAGGCCTGAAAAATCACACATAGGTCTTTAAGTAGGGGCTGGACTCCTCTTGTCCCAGCTCTTGTAAATCTGGGTTATGAGCCATTCTGCTAAGTGTTTCAAAATTGTTTCTTCCACTTTTTTTCTATCTAGAGCCTTTAATAAAAAATATATAATTCTGTTGCTCACTCTGTGGTCCTCCAGATGCTTGGATGACTTAACATTTGTTCTTGGTCTTTGACACAGTGTCTCTCTGTATGTGGTGAGGGAGCCTTTCTACTGCTTTTCCTCCTCAGTTCTTGTCCATGCCAGTCTCTTCTTTCTGAATTCTTGCAGTCTTTATATTTTTACCACAAAAATCCATACTATGTTTAAATTTTACATTACAAAATACATAGAGTAAATTTTACTTTTCTGTTAGTATTTGGTCACATTTTTGAGTAGATTTGTGCATAGATTATGTAACCATCACAACAATGAGGACATAGAACAGTTCTGTCAACCCCCAAAACTCCTTTGTGTGTCCTCTTGTAGTCACAGCCTTACCCCACCCATTATTCCTGGAAACCACTGATGTCTTTCTTATCCCTGTAGTTTTTTTTGTTTTTTTTTTTTTTTGAGAATGTCAAGTCAGTGGAATCATACAGTATATAATCTTTGAGACTGGCTTCTTTCACTCAACATAATGTCTTTGAGATTCATCCAAGTTGTTGAGTGTATCAATAGTTCTTTTGTACTGCTGAATAATATTCCATCATGTGGACATACACAGTTTGTTTATCCATTCACCCATTGGAGGATATTGGGGTTATTTCCAACTTTTAACAGTCACAAATAAAGCTGCTATGAAAATTTGTGTACAGGTTTTTGTGTGAACGTAAGTTTTCATTTCTCTCAGATGAATAACTGGAAGTGGAATTGATGGGTTATACAGTGAATGTATGCAAAACTTTATAAGAAACTGTTAAATTGAAAAATATATCTTTTAATAAAAATTTTACCATGTAATTTTCAGCAATTTTCACTGTATTGGAAAAAAAAGAAATTAAAGGAAGCATTTCAAAATTTGTATTAAAACAAACAATTGCACAACCCTAATACTATCAATGGTATAAAATTGTGAAATTTGAGACTGCTCGTCATCTTCTGAATAGCTTTTCTATATTTGGGACAAATATAAATCCAACCCTAAAAAAGGTTGGAACATAGTTTCCCGACTATCCTTGCAGCCAAGGCTCAGGCTTGTATACTAAACTCTGCCAATCTGGCCAATCTCCCCAGGATTCCATTTTGGTTGTGAACGGCATGTGATAACAGGCTTTACAGGGAGCTTCCGTTTCCTGGACATATACCGGTTTCAAAAGCAGCCAACTTTCAAGGCTATAGTGGTTGCAAGATTGAATTCTGATTCAGAAGTGCGTTTTGCTAACATCATTCACTATTATTTATAAAATCTTGGAGTTTAGTGCTTGGCAGCACCAGTAGATGTTGTGGTTGTTTTCTCATCAGACCCATCCTGTCAGAGTTGTTGGCATTGTTCCTGAAAGTGTAGACTTGATCTGTTTCTCCAGAACCCCAAGGACTTTGTGAGCTTCCTTATAGTCTGCTTTCCTTTAAATCACTTTTCTTTTTAAACTATTCTTAGATGAGGTTTCTTTTCATTAGAAGCTCTTTACTATTTTCTTCTTTATTATATATATTTTATATAGTTGTATATGCACAGGCTACTTTGTGTATTCTCTTGCTAATTCATGATCTGTCTTTTATGGTTTAAAAATTATCTTAATTGATCATAAAATATTCCATAGTTTGAATCCCAAGGAGCAGCAAAGATACTGGCAAATTTAAGAAGTAGCATGAAGGGGTTTGACTCCATGGGCCATGTAGTGAGGGTTCTTCTGGACTTGAAAATGCTCCACAGGGGCTTAACTGAAAGGAGGCTCACCATGTCATTTTCTTGTTCTTACTTCTATTTCTTAATGTTCCCAATATGAAATTGTATGCTTCCAGCTCGGAGCAGTGGGACCTTGGGACTAAGGCCTCAGGTACCTTGGGGAGCCATCTTGTCCGCAGAATTTATGCCTGCTTTCATATTCTCTCACTCACCTTCCTTCATTGCTGGAGACAACAAACAGGGCAGCAGTGATGTCAGAGGAATTTTACATTGGCATAGGTGCCTGGCAACACTTAGTAGCCTGTAAGAAACATACCCAGAGCTGCGTAATGTTGGCAAAAATGTCGGTTGAGACACAGGTTAGCAAAGGAAAACAGCCTGGAGATCTCCTATGAGGTACATTTTTGTCTCTGCTAAAAGGGTTCCTTGACTATCCTCCTTGCTCTGTGTTGCTTCAGTGTTCTGTTCAGCTTTCACTGCATTTCATCAGGCTTTTTTGTAATTTTCTTTTTACAGCAATAGAGGTTTTGATTTCCTGCCTTTCTGAAGGCTCACATGACTTACTCTCCTGAAATACTGTAAGTTCTACAAACTATTAATTTTGTAATTACATCTCAACTTGGAAAATCACTCTATTTCTTGGTAAGATGAAACAAAAAATTAAATAAGGTTTAATAATAAAATTAATCAGTCATTCAATTCAACAAAATTTTTCATTCATTCATTATGCCATGCAGTGTCTGGGAGATTTTTTTACTCATTTAGAGAGAATCTATTTTCCTGCGTCTGACAACAAACTCATTTGGGCACCTGAGGCTGTTATTCAGTGTTTATTTGTTCCTCTCATATGTCACTTTTAAGTTCACAGTCAAAATCAGATAACTTCTGGAAATTGATTTTTTGTAGTCTCCTTCCCTCATTTCTTTTTTCACCTTTTGCTTTTTGTCAAGATCCCTGTGTCCATCCTTTACCCCATCTTTTCAGACAAAGTTATGGTCATCGGTTCAGCTCTTGGTTTTTATTCTGACGTGACTTACTGAATCTTTGTTTCTGTGTCTTGGCTTCACTCCATTCTGGCTCTGCTCTGGGGTGGTGATTATAGATACTTCTTTTTTTAATGGCTTCCATATTTTACTGAAATTTTTAAAAAGTGATGTTAATTACAGCATTTGAAGGGGAGGATCTAATTCCACACAAAATGGAAGATCTAAAATGTACCCATTAAACTGCTAAAAAACAAATTGAGTGGTGAGAATACAACAGAAGTCCAATTTAGATTCTGAGTTTTGTCACCATGTGATTACAATCACACAGACTCTTCCAAGTTTGTGACTGGAGCTCCTGGAAGCTATTTCATACTCTGGTACAAGGGCAAAAAACCACAACACAAGAAGGAATAAGTCCTGAATTATTGGCTTTATCACATCTACCCTCTCCACCCCAAAATGGCACAAAAAGAAACATTGACCACACCCTGCAGACCTTTTGGTGTAAAAGAGGTGACAATGAACTGGGGTGTCTAAAAAGGTCCCATTTAGGTGAGTTTGTGTACACCATCAAGCAGCAAGCCTTTCATCAATTAGGGTCAGGAAACCAACGTTTGATTCTCAGAAAATCACAATTTCATTCATTTACTCAATATGAATTTACAAAGTGTCTAAGTATTATCAGCTTCCACTTGTAGCCATTTCTAGATAAAAAAGAAACCTGATATCAAAGAAAGGAGCAACCAAATTTCCCCCAAGTCTACTACTGAAAGGACCTATTTTGGAAATGGGATTCTTCTGTACCTCTGAAAGGGTAACATCTTAAAGCTGAATCACGTTTAAACTGGAGGTCTAAGATACGTAGCAAAACTTACATCCCAGACATATGACATTAGAAGATATACTAAATTCTGAAGGTAGCTATGCTGCAAAATAGTTTAAGATTAAACAATTGTACAGTTTTCATTTATGCTTGAAATTCCAGTCCTAGACCAAGCTTGTGGCCACAAGCATTGATGTTCTTGCCATCCAGAAGAGCTGACAGTGTCATTTTGATACCTGGCTTTAGGGTCTGAGTGTATCCTAAACCGATCAGGCTGGAGTTGTTCACTTTAGCTGAGAAGCAGGCTTCAGGGTCAATCGGATACTTGGCTGCTATTCCGAAGCATGTGTTACTGTTTACTCCTGTCCAGGTGAGATTGAGAGTGGTCTCCAACTTCTTGTTTATCTTCTGGTAAATGGAGCCACCAAATCTGTCCCGTCATTCACATTAGGGTGAAGCTTGAATTCATCAGTCTTGTAGCCAACTGCAAAGTTGCTCTAGGTTACTCGGAACTTTGCAGTCTCAAAATTCATCTGGTAGCTGGCCAGCTAGCCCTCAGGCACCAGAGCACCCTGGATGGAAGGCCCAGCAATGTTGAAATCCATGTCACAGCCCAGGTTAATGTACTCCTGCTTGTACCCTGTCTTGATTTTAGCACTTTTTTCCCCAGTGTTAGGTGAGAAGGATGAATCGAAGGCCAGCTTCAGTCCATGTGCAAGCTGATCTTCCATGGCAATCTCTGTGCCTAGTGTATTGTCAGTGTTCCATTTCTCCCTACACGTCAGGCTGTACTCAGTTCATCTGTACTTGGTTTCCAGACTGCCCCTCACTTTGGTGATCTCAGAGTTGGCTGTGCCCGAGCTTGTAAATTCCAATCCATTCTCACATTTCGTTTTCAAATCAAGTTTTATTAAGCCAAATCCATAAATGGTGAAGACATCCTTGGCAGATTTGCCAAGATCGGTGTATGTGGGTGGCACAGGCATCTTCTGCTCTGAGGCAATGGGGCTCCATGGCGGCTACCGATTGTACATAGTTCTATTATTCAGAGTGGAACGTCTAAGGATACATTTCCTTTTTCTAATCTGTATTAGAACATATATGTATATTCATTCATGGGATAAGCTCAAAACATTAATAATATATCAAACTACCTCATCCCTACCATGATGGGTATAGAAGGGAAAAGCAGTAAGTTAATGAACCAAGAAGACAGAAAACTTTTTAAATGATTACATTCTCAAACTATAATGCTGCATAGGCCACCTATTGTGATGATTATTTCCATATAGATTCAATAATAGTATACAGAATAACTGATATTGATGTTTTTCAATTAATTTTATGACTTGAGTTTGTGTTTTGTTTTTTATGTATTCTCATTTTTAAAAATCTTTGTTACTGTGAAATGTGTCTCACATAAAGAAAAGTGTAGAGTATAAATTTATAGCTCAGTGTATCTGTGGTGTTCAAACTGATCATTAAATGGAAGAGTACCAGCACACCAAACACCTCACTGACATTTTTTTTAAATTTTTGTACATGGATATTCATATTAATAGCAGTTTTTTTCATAATTGCCAAAACTTGGACACAACAAAGATATTCTTTAGTAAGTCGATAAACTGTGGTACATCTAAGCAATGGAACAGTATTCAGTGCTACAAAAAGAAATGATCTATTAAGCCACGATAAGATGTGGAGGAAGGGTCCATGTTTAGGTTTGTTATATAGGTAAATTACATATCATGAGGGTTTGGTGTACAGATTATTTCATCACCCAGGTATTGAGCATGATACTCAATAGGTAGCTTTTCAGTCCTCACCCTCCTCCAACCCTCCACCCTCAAGTAGGCCCCAGTGTCTATTGTTCCCTTCTTTGTGTCCATGTGGACTCAATGTTTAGTTCCCACTTATAAATGAGAACGTGTGGTATTTGGTTTTTTGTTCCCGTGTTAGTTTGCTTAGGATAATTCCCTCCAGCTCCATCTACTATCTGGCAAAGGACATGATCTCATTCTTTTTTATGGCTGCATATTATTCCTTGGTATAATGTACCACATTTTCTTTATCCACTCTACCACTGATGGGCATTTAGGTTGATTCCATGTCTTTGCTATTGTGAATAATGCTGTGATAAATGTACATGTGCATATGTTTTTATGGCAGAACAATTTATATTCCTTTGGGTATATGCCCAATAATAGGATTGCTGGGTCAAATGGTAATTCTGTTTTAAGTTCTTTGAGGGATTACCATACTGTTTTCCACAGTGGTTGAAAACACCAGCACTGTATAAGTGTTCCCTTTTCTCTGCAACCTCACCAGTATCTGTTATATTTAGACTTTTTAATATTAGCCATTTTTACTTGTGTGATATAGTATCTCATTGTGGTTTTGATTTGCATTTCTCTGATGATTAGTGATGTTGAGCATGTTTTCACATGCTTATTAGTCACATGTATGTCTTCTTTTAAAAAGTGTTTGTTTATGTCATTTGCCCATTTTTAAATGGGGTTATTTGTTTTTTGCTTGTAAGTTTAAGTTCCTTATAAGTTCTGGATATTGGACCTTTGTTGGGTGCTTAGTTTGAACATATTTTCTCCCATTCTGTAGGTTGTTTGTTTACTCAGTTGATAGCTTCTTTTGCTGTGCAGAAGGCCTTAGATTTAATTAGATCCAACTTGTCAGTTTTTGTTTTTGTTGCGATTGTTTTTGGTGTCTACGTTGTGAAACCTTTGCCAGAGCTGATGTCCACAATGGTATTTCCTAGATTGTCTTCCAAGGTTTTTATAGTTTTAGGTTGTATATGTAAGTCTTTAATCGATCTTGAGTTGCTTTTTGTATGTGATGTAAGGTAGGGGATCAGTTTCAATCTGCATATGGCTAGCCAGTTATTCCAGCACAATTTATTGATGAGGAGTCCTTTATCCATTGCTTGTTTTTGTCAGCTTTGTCAAAGATCAGATGGTTGTAGGTGTATTTCTGGGTTCTTTATTCTGTTCCATTGATCTATGTGTCTGTTTTTGTGCAAATACTATGCTGTTCTGGTTACTGTAGCCCTGTAGTATCACTTGAAGTCTGGTAGCATGATGCCTCCTGCTTTGTTCTTTTTACTTAGGATTGCTTTTGGCAATTTGGACTCCTTTTTTTGTTCCATATGAATTTTAAAGTAGTATTTTCTAGTTCTGTGAAGAATGTCATTGGTAGTTTGATAGGAATAGTATTGAATCTGTAAATTGCTTTGGGCAGTATGGCCAATTTAATGATATTGATTCTTCCTATCCGTGAGCATGAAATTTTTTTTTTAAATTTGTTTGTGTCATCTCTGATTTCTCTGAGCAGCATTTTGCAATTCTCATTGCAGAGATCTTTCACCCTCCTGGTTAGCTGTATTCTTAGGTATCATATTCTTTTTGTGGCAATTGCAAATGGGATTGCATTCCTGATTTGGCTGTTAGCTTAGATGTTGCTGATGTATAGGAATGCTACTGATTTTTATACATTGATTTTGTATCCTGAAACTGTGCTGAAGTTGTTTATCAGATCAAGGAGCATTTGGGCAGAAACTATGGGATTTTCCAGATAAAAAATCATGTCATTTGCAAAAAGGGCTAGTTTGACTTTCTATCTTCCTATTTGGATGCCTTTTCTTTCTTTCTCTTGCCTGATTATTCTTGCCAGGACTTCCAATACTATGTTTGATGTGAGTAGTCAAAGAGGACATCCTTTAATCCAGTTTTCTAGGGAAATGCTTCCAGCTTTTACCCATTCAGTATGATGTTCGTTGTGGGTTTGTCACAGATGGCTCTCTTTATTTTGAAGTATTTTCCTTCGATATCTAGTTTATTGAAGGTTTTTAACATGAAGCGATGTTAAATTTTATCTTAAGTCTTTTTTGCATCTATTGAGATCATCATGGGTTTTTTTGGTTCTGTTTATGTGATGAGTCATATTTATTGATTTGTGTATGCTGAACCAAACTTGCATCCCATGGATAAAGCCTACTTGATCGTTGTGGATTTCCTTTTTGATGTGTTGCTGGATTCAGTTTGCAAGTATTTTGTTGAGGATTTTTGCAACTATGTTTATCAAATATATTGACCTGAGGTCTTCATTTTTTGTTGTGTCTCTGCCAGATTTTGTTGTCAGGATGATACTGGCCTCATAGGGAAGAATCCCTTCTCCTTATTTTTTTGGAATAGTTTCAGTAGAAATGGCACCAGCCCTTTTTCGTGCATCTGGTAGAATTTGGCTGCAAATCCATTTTGTCTTGAGCTTTTGTTGATTGGTAAGCTTTTTATTACTGATCCAATTTCAGAACTCACTATTGGTCTGTTCAGTTTCTTCCTGGTTCAGTATTGTGAGGTTGTAAGTGTTCAGGAATGGATCAATTTCTTCTAAATTTTCTAGTTTATGTGCATAGAGGTGTTCCCAGTAGTCTCTGAAGGGTAATGACAAAGGATACATTAATTAATAAATATCTTATTAATTATTTTTTTCAGAGAACGAACTTATGGGTTTGTTGATCTTTTGTATGGTTTTTCACATCTAAATTTCATTCAGTTCAGCTCTGATTTTCATTATTACTTGTCCTCTCCTAGCTTTGGAGTTGGTTTTCTCTTGCCTCTGTAGTTCTTCTAGTTGTGATGTTAGATTGTTAAATTGACATCTTTCTAACTTTTTGATGTGGGCATTCAGTGCTATTAACTTCCCTCTTAACACTGCCTTAGCTGTGTCCCAGATATTCTGGTATGTTGTATCATTGTTCTCATTAGTTTCAAAGTATTTCTTAATTTCTGCCTTAATTTCATTGTTTACCCAAAAATCATTCAGGAACAGATTGTTTAATTTTCATGTAATTATATTTTGAGTGATTTTTAAAAAGATTTTTTCCTTATTTTTCTCTGGCTGAGTTAATTTGGAGAAGCAGTCTTTGAGCTCTGAGTTTTTTTTCCTCAGCTTGGTTGATTCTGCTGTTAATACTTGTGATTACATTATGAAATTCTTGTAGTGAGTTTTTCAACTGTATCAGATCAGTTTGGTTCTTTCTTAAAATGGCCATTTCATCTTCTAACTCCCATCTCATTTTATTAAGTTCCTTAGATTCCCTGGATTAGGTTTCAACTTTCTCTTGAATCTTGATGATCTCTGTTCCTATTTGCATTCTGAATTCTATGTCTATCATTTCAGTTATTTCAGCGTGATTAAGAACCATTGATGGGGAACTAGGGTAGCCATTTGGAGGTAAAAAGACAGTCTAGCTTCTTGAGTTACTAGAGTTATTGCACTGGTTCTTTATCATCTCTGTGTGCTGATGTCCCTTTACTCTTTGAAGTTGTTTTCCTTTGGATAGGGTGTTTTCTTTTACCTTCTTTTATGTTGTTGGGGGTTTTATTGTGGCATAAGGTAAGCTCAGTCAACTGACTTTGATTCTGGGTGATTTCAGGTGGCCAAGGCTCAGCTCAGTGCTCCTGGGCTGCACACTCTAAATCTGGGATCTGAAACCAGGTCCCTGGCTTTGTTTTCTGGTCCCTCAGGGTTAGAAACCTGCTGCACTGGAAGGACTGACTTGTTCCTGGTTCACTGGCCTCAACACCACAATGAGAGGTGCTGGCCAAAACACTTCATTGGGGCAGTGGCAGCAGGAGCTGTTCTTGCTCATGAGTGTCAACAGCCTCAATAATGTGGTGGGGGTTCACATTCATTAGCTGGGGTAGGGTGCTGATGAGAGTCTTTGCCTTAGTTTTCACAGGTGCTGTATACTGGCAAAATATTTTTGTGTTATATTTTGGGCTGCAATCCAGTAGGCATTGCTTAAGAATGTTAGCCAGCAGGTAGGCTCTAACTCTGCTGCATGAATCTTTAGTATTTTGGCAGATAGGCAGTAGTGCTCTGTGGTGGCAGGGGAGAGAGA
Source organism: Aotus nancymaae (assembly GCF_030222135.1). Classification (NCBI taxonomy): domain Eukaryota; kingdom Metazoa; phylum Chordata; class Mammalia; order Primates; family Aotidae; genus Aotus; species Aotus nancymaae. Next base: position 38,565,374 of record NW_026988428.1, read on the forward strand.
TGATCCCCCTCACATAGTCTGCTCCTGAGTTTTGGAGGAGCCCTCTCCAATCACTGGCTGTATGCCTGTATTTCTTTTGTTGCTTGTTCTGGTTCACTGGGCTCCCGCAGGCAGGGTCTGGGGTTGGTAGACAGGTTGTATCTTTGCCAGGTCAGCTTTGCAGAGGGAGGCACACCCCACTCCTCCACCAGCCTGGGCATTTCACCTATCTCTGTGATTCCAGACTGAAGGCTCTTGCTGCTTGAGTTCTGCCCAAGCCAGCAAGTCCTGCTTGACTAGGAGCTGCAGGAGTAGTGGGGTCAACAGAGGATTGAGCCTGAACATAGGTTTCAGTCAGAAGCCATAGTGGTAGGGGTGGGTAGAGTTGCCTACCCCTACCCTCTGTGTGTTTCCTTAGACAACAGGAGGGTGTGCCCACCAGCTGAGTTCAGATGTGATATGGTTTGGCTGTGTCCCCACCTAAATCACATCTTGAATTGTAGTTTCCATAATCCCTGTGTTGTGGGAGGGACCCTGTGGGAGGTAATTGAGTCATGGGGGCAGTTACCTTCATGCAGTTCTCATGATAGTGGGTTCTCATGAGATCTGATGGTTTTATAAGGGGCTTTTCCCCCTTTTGCTTGGCACTTCTCCTTGCTGCCACCATGTGAAAAAGGACGTGTTTGCTTCCCCTTCCACCATGATTGTAAGTTTTCTGAGACCTCCTCAGCCATGCTGAACTCTGAGTCAATTAAACCTCTTTCCTTTATAAATTACCCAGTCTGAGGTATGTCTTTGTTAGCAGCATCAGAATGGACTAATACAAGATGGAAGTGGGACTGCTAGGCTGGAAGCTCTGGTAGGCATTGTCCACTTGGCTATTGGTGGTAGATGTGGGTATTTCACCCTCCCAGTGGTCTGGGTGCTTCCCAGGACAACAGGAGACTGCACCTGCCAACTGAGTTCAGAAGGAAGTGAGATCTGGCTTCTGTCTGAACTGGAAGCTCTATCAAGCATTGCCCACCTGGGTACCTGGTGAGCCTGGGTGGAGTTGCTCACCCTGCTGTTTGGGTGATCCCTGGGACAACAAGAGGCTGTGCCCACTGGTTGAGTTCAGACAAAAGTGGGACCACTGGGCTGGAAGCTCTAGCAGGCATTGCTTGCCGGGTTCCAGTGATGCGGGTGGGTAGAGTTGCCCACCCTGCTGTCCAGATGTTTCCTGGGACAACAGGAGACAGCAGCTGCCAGCCAAGTTGAGATACAGGTGGGATTGTTGGGCCAGAAGCTGGTGCTGGGCCTTGTCTGGTGAAGGGGAGAGAATAATCTTACTTTTCCTGGGTACTGTGACTGTATCCTCTCTTGAGGCTATGGAGCTGGTAGTCTGTTCTGAATTCCAAGGCTTATAGAAGTCCCCTTGGACTTGAGAGTTGCCTCCATAAAATGTTTTGATAGCTCTCTGGCTTAGTTTAGAAGCACAGTGAGGGGAAATGTCTGTGTGTGTGTGTGTGTGTGTGTGTGTGTGTGTGTGTGTGTGCGCGCGCGCGCGCGCCGGCAGGGAGATTCTCCCATTCCTAGTCTTGCACAGGTCCCTGTGGAGAGTGTGAATCCCTCAAGGGCTCCTGGCTCCTCACTGATCCCAGATAGGCTACTGCCCAGCTTTGCTCCTCTCTGCATTCTGTGCCTGCCTGCTGCCTTGATGGATCCTGACATGGTTTCTTAGGTGATCTTCTTCTAGCATCAATGTTTACTAGCCCCCCTACCCCTTTTTTCCCCTTGTTCATGAGAGTGGCACACATGAGCTGCTTCTAGTCTGCCATCTTAACTCCCCCCAAGGGCCACTGACATTTTCATCACTGCCTTTCCTCACAGCTCCAGAGGTAAAAAACTGCCCCGATTTCAAACAATATGGTTTATTTTGGTCAGTTTTTAATGTTCTTGAAGTTGAATATTATATTTAATACATGTTTTTATGTCTGGCTTCTTTCAGTCAACATTAATTTATTAGTTTTATTTACATTTTTATGTGTAGCTGTAGTTAACTTATTTTCACTCTGTATAGTATTTTATTACTCGAGTACATTACAAGTCATTTACCGATACTATTGTTGAGTGACGTTTGGGTTGCTTCCTGTTTTGGGGAGTTGGATGAAAATCCAAATTGGATGTTGGAAAAAAAGGACAGTTTCTTGAATGAGCGTGTGTGTGTGTTGTGCGGGTCTAGGGGTTGGGGTCTGGGAGCATGTAAAAGAGACAAATGTAATAGCAGGTCACAGTGGAAAGGAGGAAGAGGAAACATGTCCAAGATAAAGATGTCTTTTCGTTGACTATGGGGCATTGGTCTTACCTAGTGCACAAGATTCAATAACTAAAGGGGACAAAAAAGTTTGGAGGAAATAAAGTTTACTGAAACAACTGAAGTTGCTGATGTAATATTTCATTACCTTTCCTCATATGTCACATGGACATGGCTAGGAGAGATTAAAACTGGGAGGTAATCTAAAACCAAAGTTTCTAATGGGACTTTTCTCTGAGCATATAAATTTCCATGCTCCATCCAAGTCCTGACTTCTACAAGGTCAACTTCTGGTCCACATGGTTTGATATGGTCTGGTTTTGAACTTGAGGCCTCAGTGCTACTCTCCATGGCTTCTCTTTTCTCTGGGCTTCAGTTTGAATTTCCTTTCAGTACTTTGTCTCACATTCAAATTGGGAAAACAAATCTGTTCTAAATTGGTGTGTGTGTCAATGACCAATGTTTGAAATCTTTGGGTAAAATTGGGTATTGGGAGTAGATGTGTCTATTAAGTAGGTAGTCTTAGTCATATATTTTTTCTTAAAAAATATAGAAGCTGTAATAGGAAAGGTAGCAATGTTTTTGAATTGAAATGCTATGATTCACTAGAAGTTGTTAAAGTGATCAAAACTAGAAAACACAATAGATAAATGAGAAAAGAATATTTGAATAAGCCAATAATGGAATAGGAAATCCAAGTGGTCAATAAATCTATGTAAACTACTTAGTTATCCAAGCACTAACCTAGTTTTTGAAGAAATACACAATAGGGTAATGAATAATACTTGTATAGTTTGGAAAACATTAAAATTAAAATAATATTTACTGCTGGAAAAGATAGATGGATAGATATGGTGCCATGTGTTGCTGGTGTAAGTTTTTTAAATAGTCCTTTAGTAGGGCAATTTGATAAAAAATGATAGTCTAATTCATTATACTCCCTTTTGGCAAGGCATTAAAAAGAAAGCCTTTGGTAACTGATAGTAGATTAAAAAGCATGACAATTAATTCATAGTTTGTAATGACAAGATTTTGGAAATATTCTAAATCCCTTTCAGCAGGAGAATTACTGAATAAACCATGACATACCCATACCTATGAGATATAAGATAGCCATATGAGTATTCTAGATCTATAGCACTGAGTCATATTTCTGAGATGAAGTGCTGAGAGCATGAAAAAAACAGAGATTATAATATAATATATCATCTTTATAAAACTTCTGGTACACACACATATGTAACATACTCATTTGCCTATGATGATTTGAAATCAGAAAAAATTATGAAGCAATGGACATTAGCTCATAACTTTTTCTTTTTTGTGGTAATGGTTAGAAATAGAGGAAAAGGGATATAATTTCACCAATCCCACTTCTAAAAAGTAAAAAAAGAAAAAGTAAGTTGTCCAAAATGAAAATGTCATCTATAACATAATTTGATTTAAATGGATTTTTTATGTGTGTGCAAGTATACAAAAGAATATTGAAATCATTAGTATAATAATAATGGTGGTCTTCATGCGAAATTTCTGGTGATTTTCATTTTCTTTCATATTATTTCCATTAGAATTTTATGGTGATAATATGTTATACATGGAATTAGAAAAGTATAGCTATTTTAATTGATAAAAAGAATGAAAGCATCAGACCTGAAGAGACTTGGAATTGAAATTTGAGGGTTAAAGAGCTAGAAGCATACTATTGTAACCAGTAAGACTATTTTTGGGCAGCTTTGATATAATAACAGGGATAGATATCTTTGATATTGGAATAATCTTTCCATAAAGAGAAACAGTTATTTTAAAAATCTTTAAGATAAAATATTCATTACAACCAAATATTTCTTTCCTTCCATATCAGAAATTACACATATAAACTGGCAAAATTGTTCATGCAGTATATTGGTTATATTTGGTTCTACATAAAATATGTTACAAAAAATGACAGATGCCACAAAATATAAGAATTTAAAAGATACTGGCAAGTTCTCACTCTAGTTTTGTTATCTTACCTCTAGTAAATATGTCTAGCAATTTTAACAAAAATTGTGCTCTCTCTGTTGTCTGACTACACTTTCTAACTATTTGTATGTAATTCATTATACAAAATGAAATGCTTATGCTGCAATGAAAGGCTATTGCTAATAACAGTATTTGGAGATCATAAAAATTCCAGTACATACATACAGAGAAACAATGTCTATAGACACTTCGTTTACATCTTATTTTGAAATCTGATGACATCAGAAAGTATTTGTGTATTGCTCTGAGTATTTGTGGGAGAACCTGAAGCTCTGTGTGATGGTTAATTTTATGTGTCAGCCTGACTGGGAAAGGAATGTCCAGATAGCTGATAAAATGTTATTTCTGGTAGTGTCTGCTAGGGCCTTTCTGGAAGAGATTAGCACTTGTATCAATAGACTGAGTAGAGAAGATCCACTACTACCAATGTGGGTTTCATCCAATCCATTGGACATCAAATAGAACAAAAAAATTATAATTCATTAGAATTTCTTGAGTTGGGACATTCGTCTTCTCTTACACTTGGAGACTGGTGCTCTCCCACTTGGGTTGTCAGGTTCTCAGGCCTTTGACCTCAGACAGGTAGCTAGCACCATTGGCTTCCTTGGTTCTCAGGTCTTTGGTCTCAGACTGAATTACATAACTGGCTTTCCTGGTTCACCAGCGTGCAGGCTGCATACTGTAGGACTTCCTGGTCTCCATAATCTCATTAGCAAATTTCTGTAATATACATCCACCTATATTATGTATATATTCTATTGGTTCTGTTTCTTTGGCTAACCCTGCCTAATACACCCTACCCCCTTAAATGTTTCTTCTCACACCTGAGAATCTTTAAGGATTTCTAAGGATTACCAGTAGCTTCTGTAGCTTAGTTAGGAAACTCTTGCTTTTGTTAATGCCTTAAGTTTAGATATGAGGAGTCTGAGGCAAAAAATAGCCCCTTACCTCTGTGAATTTCAGTACCTCTATGCCTAACATGGTGGAGGGCACTTAGTAGGCCCAAGTTCACAGTTATACTTTTGATCACTGATAAATTTTGCCGGCCATTTTGCTTGAGAGGCCTGTGTGGACTTGGAGGTGAGGTTAACTCTACTTATATAGAAACATTATTCTCTTTCTTCTCTACATACTTTAAAAAGTTTTATAGTTTAATGAGTCATACATAAGTCTGTGATCCATTCTGAGTTATTTTAAAATAAGGTATGAGGTTTAGATTGATGTTTGTTTTTTTGCCTAAGCGTGTCCAACTGCTCCAGCACCATTTTTTGAAAAGGCTGTCTCTTCTACATTGAAATGCTTTTGCACTTCTGTCAAAAAGCAATTGTGCATATTTTTTTGAGGGGTCTATTTTTGGGTTTCCTGTTCTGCTTCATCGATCTATATCTTTATTCTTATTCCAATACCACAGTGTCTTAATATAACCGTATAGTAAGCCTTAATATTCAGTAGAATGATTACTTCTACTTTATTCCTCTTTTTAAGATTGTTTTAGCTATTCTGTGTCCTATGCTTCTCCATATAAATTTATAATAAGCTAATCTATGGCCACAGAATCTTTACTGGAATTTTGATAGGAGTTGTACTAAACTTGGATATCACTTTGGGGGAAAATTGATATGTTTACTATGTTGAGTTTCCCAATCCATGAACATGACATGTTTCTCTGTATTTAGGTCTTCTTTGATTTGTTTTAACATCTTGTAATTTTCAGCATATAGTTACATGTTTTATTAAGCAGGATTTAGGTATAAACATACCTAAATATTTGATTTTTGGGGGTAATGATTATAAATGATGTGTTTTTAATTTTTGTTTTCACAGGTTTGTTGTTAGTACATAGATATGTAATTTGTCTTTGTATATTAATCTTGTATCCTGTGACCTTGCTGAACTCATTTATTAGTTCTAGGAGGTTTTTTGGTGGATTTATTGGGATTTTCCATATGTAAAATTATGCCATCTGTAAATAGGGAGAGTTTTATTATCTTCTTTCCAATTTAGACTTTTTATTCATTTTTCTTGGGTTATTACAGTGGGTAGAATTTCTATTACCATGTTGAATGAGAGTGGTAAAAGAGGACATCTTTGCCTTGTTCCTGATAGCAGGGGGAAATAACTGTTTTTCACCATTAATTATGATGTTAATGTAGGTTTTTCAATGATCTTTATCAAGTTGAGGAAGTTCCTCTTATACCCAGAGCTAGCCAAACTGAGGTTAAGGACACAGTCTTCCAGACTGGCAAGTCTGCTCAAGACTTCTTACCCCAATTGCAAGGAGCTAGGGTTCAACTGCAAAGTTAGAAGAAAGAATCCACACAAGACCATCCTCACGTCTGACAGCACCTGCAAACTTAGGGTACTTCTAAAACAACCCTCAGTTTTTATAATTCATTAGAATGATGGAAAAAACTCACCAAAACATGTATTCATGGTCACATTTATTATAAGGAAAGGACATGGTACACAAAGCCAAGGGAAGGGACACACAGGGCAGAGTCTGGGAGTGTTCCAAATGTACAACTTGCATTATCTTCAGGATGTATTACCCTTCTTGATGTTGATGTGTGACAATATCCATAGAGTATTGTCAACCAGGGAGGCCCACATGAGTTGTGGTGTCCTTCAAAAAGTTTTTACTAAGGCTTCACTACATAGACATGACAGATTGATTTATTGGCCATGTGGTTGAATTCAGTCTGTAAGTTAACCTGACAAAGCCTCCATAGTAAATCATATGATTGCTCTTTCTGGCATGACCAGCCTCCGCTTAATACTGGGAGTGGCTGGAGGTTACGTGAATAACAAAGACACTTCTATCTACCTGGGAAATTCCAAGGGTTTAATGTTACCTCCAAGAAGTTAAGGACAAAGGCCAATTCTCTCTTTGGGCAAGGTGAAATTCCTTACTATGTACCTGCAATGATCATGAAGGCATCACTGTCATGAATGAAGTAATGTTATTATTACAGGATTGGGTTTGTTAAGATGGTGGGTTGTTATGAAAGTGATTTCAGCCGTCTTTTGCTCTCTTGCCCTTCCATCTTCTGCCGTGGGATAATGTAGCACAAAGGCCCTTGCCAGATGCCAGTACCATGCTCTTGGATTTCTCAGTCTCCAGAACTATGAGTGAAGTAAACATCTGTTTATTATAAATTACCTAGTCTGTGGTCTTCTGCTAAAAAATGGAATAAGACAGAACATTGGTACTGAGAGTGGGGTTATTGCTCTAACAAATATCTGGAAATGTGGAAGTGGCTTCGGAACTGGGTAATGGGTAGAGGCTGGAAGAATTTGGAGGAGCAGCCTAGAAAGCCTAGCTTGCCATAAATGGAGTATTAAGGGGAATTCTGGCAAGGGCTCAGAATAAGAGGAGAGCTGTAGGGAAAGTATGAAACAGAGATTACTTAAGTGGTCTTGATCAGAATGTTGGTAGAAATATGCTCAGTAAAGACCATTTTGAAGAAGTCTCAGACAGGAAAGAGGACTCTTACTGGAGACTGGAGTAAAGGCCATTCTTTTTACGAAGTGGCAAATAACCTGGCTGAAGTGAGTCCATGCTCTAGGGCTCTATGGAAGGCAGAATTTAAGAGTGATAAAGAAGCATACCTGGCAGAAAAAAAATTTCTAAGCAAAATAGTGAAGGAGCCGTGTGGCTATCTTTAACCACATCCAATAAGATACAAGGTAAAAAATTACTTAAAGACAGAATTTATAATTAAAAAAGAACAGTTTCAGGCTGGCCACATGAAGAATAAAAAAGCATGTTCAGAAGAAAAAATCAAGGGTGTAACCAAGTGACAGTTTATTAAGATTAGTACAGATAAAATAAATGATCAAGACAATGGAAGAATGACCCTACAGGCGTTTCAGAGATCCTCCAGGCTGCCCCTTCTATCACAGACCCAGAGAAACTAAGAGGGCAGATGGTTTTGAGGGATAGGCCCAGGATGCTCTCTATGGTTTGCTGCCCAGAACCATCTCAGGTCTCTGCTCCCCACTTCCCACATTCCTGTGCAGTGCTCCTCAGCCACCCTAGCAATGGCTCAAGCAGGCCCAGGTTCAGCTCAACCTGCCACTTTGGAAAGTATAAACTGTAAATCTTGGTGGTGTTCACGTGTTGCGAATTTTGAAGGCATGCAGAATGCAAGAGTTGTGGGGGTATAGATTCCTCTTACACTTCAAAGGATGTAGTGGACGGCCTGGAGTCTTGAGCAGAGACTTGTCGCAGGGATGGAGCCATCATAGAGAGCCCTTACTAGGCTAATGTTGAGTGGAAATGTGGGGTCATAACCACTACAGAGAGTCTCCACTAGTGCAATGCTTAGTGGAGCTGTGGGAGTGTGACTACTGAGCTCTCAGAGCTGTAGAACCAACAGCTTGCAACATCAGCCTGGGAGAGCTGCAGGAATGAGACTCAAACCCTTGAGAGCTGCTGGGTGGACTGAGCCTAAGCAAAGATAGGGGCATGGCTGCCTAAGGCCTTGGGGGCCCAACTCCCACCCCAGTTTATCAGGATGTGGGACATGGAGTCAAATGAGACTATTTTGGAGCTTTAGGACTTAATACTGTTTTCTTTCTGTTGGGTTTTGGACTTACTTGGGACCTCTTTCTTCTTGCCTATTCCTCCCTTTTGGAATGGGAATGTCAATCCTCTGCCTGTTCCACCATTGTATTTTGGAAACATGTGACTTGTCAGTTTCATAGCTCATAGCTGGAGGGGAATTTGCCTAGGGATAAATTGTGCCTTTTTTCTTTCTTTTGAGACAGGGTCTCATTCTGTCATCCAGGCTGGAGTAAAGTGGCCTGAACATGGCTCACTGCAGCCTTGATCTCTTGGGCTCAAGTGATCCTCCTGCCTCATCCTCCAGTATAGCTGGGACCACAGGCACATGCCACCACACCCAGCTAATCTTTTAATTCTTTGCAGAGACAGGGTTTTACTTTGTTGCTCAGGCTGGTCTTGAACTCTTGGGCTCAAGCAAGTCTCCTGCCTAGGCCTCCAAAGTGGTGGGATTACAGATATGAGTCATGCTAAATTGTGCCTTGAGTCTCACCCATATCTCATTTAGATGAAACGCTGGACTTTTGAGTTGCTGATGGAACAAGTTAAAACTTTTGTTCTACTGGGATGAAATAAATGTACTTTTTACTTGAAAAATAGCACCATATAATTCTAACACTACTTTATCAAACTTCAGTAAGAGCAATTTCAGCATCAATTAATGAACAGTAGCTAAATGAGAGATCAATCAAAAGTGCTTTAAACGGAGCGGCACTAGTGGATGTTCTGCTGAGTCTCTGGGAATTCTGGACCTGCCTACAGGGAAAACAGAATTAAAACAGCAGGTGCTCTGGATCCAAGCCCTCACATCGTGACCCACCTTTCTTCTGGGGTCCGTGGTAGCCCATAGTTCCCCTGGCACTTCCAGGCCCTGTGAGTTGTGGGCAGAGTCCCAGTAGCCAGAGGGCCACTCAGGAAAAGCTGAAACTTGGCCTTGCAGTCAGCTAGCTTCTGCCTGTGGTGGTCATTTTCTTTCCGGAGCACCTGGAGTGCTCTCTCAGTGGACGCAACGGACATCTACCCTTCCTGGGATGTTTTCTCATAGGATCTTCCCCTGAAAATTGGAAATGTCTTTCTTCAATTCCTGGGACAGGTCTTGGGCCATCTTGTTGTAGTGGTCGTGGGTCTGAAAAGTGTGGTTCAGGTTTTCTCGCACCGTATGAAGTCTCTGGTTGAGGTCCAGGTAGTAAGTGTCCTCCTCCCCATCGTGTGTTCTTGGTGCTGTTCAGGCAAAGTGGGAAGTGTCAGCTGCATCTTGAAGAGCTCCCTCTCCAGCTGTTCCCTTGCACCCTGCAGAGAGGCCTGCTCGCTGAGCAGACTTTGGACTCGTGCTGTGAATTCTTTACTTTCTTTGGATTTCTTCCTACAATTGCATGTTTGCTTCTCCAGTCTCCCGCTCAGGACATTTGAAGGACACACCTAAGTCACCATTGTCATCCACATTCTTCAGAGGGACTTGTGGCCAGGATGCTGGGAGACCACTATGTCTCGCTTACTTGTTCCCCTCCTTTGCCAAGTCCCCGTCCTTCACATGGTCTCTACCACCTTCCAGCAGATGCAGGATGCTTTGCAGGTTGTGGGCCAGAGAGGTTAGTTGCCTCACTCCAATATTTGTGGCCTGTTTCATTTCTGCCTTGGCCTGCTTCAGCCTTTTATTCTTCTCCCTCTTTACCTGCAAGCATTGCTTCCATCTTGCAATTTCTTGGTCAGGTAGCTCTGCAGGTTGCCGACAGTCATTGCCATCATTCAAATTATCCCTGGTTTGCTCCAGAAGATCTCCACTGTGCTATGAAGTGTGCAACACTTGTTTTGCATCAGTCACTTGGGGAAGTTCAGGAGGCTTGCTTTTTTGTGCTATTTTCAGAAGCTCACCTAGGTCCTGAAGGGAAGACCTGTTCATTTCATTCAGAAACCTCAAGCAGAGCGTTTGGAGCAATCAAGGACTGGCCTTAGCATGGTGGACGTGAGGCTACCACCGGTCTGGGATGCTGGCCCCATCTTGGCCCTGACCTTTCCATGAACCTCACCCTGGGCTGAACCCCTTCTGTCCAGCTCTTCCTTTCTTCTCACAGTATGTTATCTTTTGCCCATAAAGGCCACCACAGCAGTGCATGCCTGGATCACCCAGGGGACCTAAAGGGTAACTGGCACTAGTCCCAGGATGCTGTATATCACTAGTACTGCTGCCCACAGGTGGGCCAGCAACAGTTAAGTAGGCATTTCATGGTGGGCAGCAGGCCAACCATGGCTCCTGGGGGTTTCACAGCTCTGCCTCCACTTGCCAGTGGCCTGTGGACCACAACTGACCACTCAGAACCTTGTGGAGTGTTCTTTCTCTAACACAAACAAGGGCCCACCAAGCAGGGTAGATTGTCCATTGGACTGGGGAGGAGAGGCACCTCATGTTCTAGAAAACGATGTCCCTGATCTTGCTGAGTAAATAGAAAGTGACATTACTTATGCAATGCCTTGAGGGAGTGGAAAGAGCTCATGGCAACCCCTAGCTCAGGCTACTCCAGGCTCCACCCCAAGCTACAGCACAGATAGAGGGTCAAAGAAGGGCCATGCCATTGATCCAGGTTCACATACAATTCTCTTGGTGCAGTGTGGTGACCTGTCCCTGGTGAGGCTCATTATCCTGATTTCACATTTCCTTCTGCTGCAGGGAAGCCTACTTTTGCCTACAAAGAGTCTGTCTATCTTGCTAGATTGAGCTCTTTGAAGAAGGGATCATGTTTTCTTCATCTCCATGTTCCCAAAGGCTAGCCAATGCCCAGCATACGCTAGAGGCTCAGTCATTGTCTTGTTTTCTTTTTGACTCTGCTCTCACTTAGGACATGTCACTTTCCCCTCTTGACTTCCATATGAAGATCTGTGTATAAGAGTAAGTGGGTAAAGGCCCCTCTAGCTTTAAGATCCCTCCGATATAGAGAGAACTCAGAGCAGAACCAGAAGCTAAGGAATGATGAATAGATCATTTTCCCCGGCATGATGGGTAGGATCTATAGATCTGGCTATTAGGGTGGTATCTTGCCCCTTGAATTTGGCCCTGATTTTCAAATCAGACTCAATGATCTTTAGAATTGGTGATTTTGTGATTTTTTTCTTTTAAGACTTTGTTATTGACAACAGCTTCTGGAAATGTTTTTCACAGAGAATATGGAGCTTCTTTGGACAAATTGGGTGGATGCAGGCTCTATCTGCTAGACAGACGCTGTCTGGGCCACATCATGTCTGCTGCATCCCGCTCCTCTACAGAGGTTTCTTCAGACATTATAGTGTGTCTGACCCTGTCAGACCGAGAACCTGAAACTGCTGGGATAAGTGCCTGCCACCAAATCCTGTCCCCTCGCAGGCATATCTATAAGGTGCACCTGTGATCTGGTCCTCTCTTTCCAAGAAGACAGACCATGGGAACTTCCAGAATCATGTTGCCTTGGACACCACAGTCTGTGAGCAGGACCAAAGTTGTGAGAGTTGCCATGATGGTGAGGGCTGAGAGCAGGACTGTTGCATTAGAAGGGCAGCATCCTAGCTTTCCATGATGAGCTGAGTGACTTGGCCTCTGTCTCCCCATTGGAGCTGCCATCTTATTGCCAGTTCCCAGAGGAGCACTGTGAACTCTTCCCCAGGACCCGCTTCTTGGCTTCCCTTTGCCTCAACTCCCACTGGGCTGTGGTGGCAGCTTCTCTGGTCCTGCAGGGGAGTGGGCACAGGGAGGAGAGCGTTAGCTGATGAGCTTGAGGCCAGTGGGTGGTCTGCTGTGGCTGGGGCACCTCCTGGGGCCTGCCCTGGCCCGGCTCCAGGGCTTCCCCTATTCCACCTCTGGGATCCTCAGGCTGCATCCTGCTGGCACTGTGTCTTCCACCCACTCCTGGATGTATTTTGTATGTGAAAAGAACATGAGTTTTGGGGAACCAGGGGTGGTGTGCTATGGTTTGAATGTCCCCTCCAAAACTTATGTTGAAATTTAATTGCTTTTGGGATAGTACTGCAAAGTGGGACTGTTAAGAGGGTTGTTAGGCCAAGGGAGCTCAGCCTTCATGAATAGATTAATGTCATTGTCATGGGAATGGGTTCATCACTGCAAGAGTGAATGGTCATAAAAGCGAGTTCAGCTCTTTTTTGCTTTCTCACTTGCTGCCTCTTTTGCCCTCTGTTATTGTTCCTGGGGGATGCAGCATGAAGGCCCTTACCAGATGCTAGTGCCATGCTCTTGGACTTCCCAGCCTCTAGAACCACAAGTCAGATAACTTTCTATTCATTATAAATTATTCAGTCTGTGGCATTCTGTTACAACAACATTAAATGAACTAAGACAACACCTATGTTCTTAGTTTTCTGAGAATTTTGATCATGATTAGATATTGAATTTTGTCAAATGATTTTGCATCATCAATTGATGGGATCATATGATTTTTATCATTTAGCCTGTTGATGTGGGGGATTACATTAATTGAATTTTGAATGCTGCACCAGCCTTGCATACCTGGTATAAACAGCACTTGGTATTGATATAGGAATTAAAAAGAAATTATTTAGGTGGATAGTGAGGGTAAGGAAGTCCCCGATAAGGCTTTCCTTTTAATGAAAAGCAGCCCCCAAATCACTTTCTTTTCTAACAAAGAGCAGCCAGTAAAATTGGCTACAGACCTGGACAAGTAAGCTGGAAGCTTGCATGGGTGAATGACAGCAGTTGTGTCAATAGGAAAGGGGCTACCTGGCGGCTAGGCATGTCCAAAATGATGGTTCCATCTTCCCTTTTCCTTGCCAAACATGGTGTGCTGTCAGGAGCAGACTATGGTGCTGACCAGGCAAAGACACTATTTGCATAATATTGGGGTGGGGTGGCCAGCTTCTCCTTGTGCTATGTAAACATCACACCTTGTCCAACCAATCTTTGGGCCCTATGTAAATCAGACACAACCTCCTCAAGCCTGTCTATAAAACCTTGTGCACTCCACTGTGGGCTGGAGGTCCCACTGGGTACCCTTCTCTCTGGCAGGAGAGAGAGAGCTAATCTCCTTTTTCTTTCTTTTCCCTATTAAACCTCCACTCCTAAACCCACTTCTTGGGCATCTGTGTACTCAATTTCCTTGGCATGAGATGACAAACCTCGGGTATTTACCCCAGACAAACGACACTGCTTCAGTATGATATATGATTCTCTTTATATGGTTTGGATTTGATTTGCTAATACTTTGTTGATAATTTTTGCATCATGAGAAATATTAATCTTTATTTTTTACTTTAGTTTTTATTACACTGCCTTTGCCTAGATTTAGCATCAGAGTAATACTGACTTCATAAAATGAGTTGAGAAGTGTTTCCACACCTTTTATATTCTGGAAGAGATTATGTAAAATTGTTGATAATATCTTTAATTGTTTGGTAGAATTCTCCAGTGAAACCATTTGGATATGGAGACATCTTTAAAGGAGATTTTAAATTATGAATTCATTTTATTTAATTGTTATGGCCTTATTCAGATTACTTATTTAATCTTAAGTTCGGGTAGTTTGTGTTTTTAAGAAATTGGTCTAATTCATCTAAGTTGTCAAATTTATGAGCATAAGGTTTTTCGTAGTATATTATCTTATTATTCTTTTATTTATTTATTTTCTATTTTATTGTATTTTGTATGTGTATATGTATATATACTTTTAAACCTCCCTTACAATGTCTGCCTTTTAATTGGCATATTTGGGCTATTTACATTTATGGTAATTACAATTAAATCTGTCATTTTATTATTTGTTTTCTATTTGTTTCCTCTGTTTCTTGTTCCTTTATCTCCGTTTTCTTTGCTGTAGATTACTTGAATGTATTTTAGAATTTCATCTTGATTTATTTATTGTAGTTTCCAGTATATCTCTTTGGAGTTTTCTTAGTGGTTGCTTTGGGTATTGCAATATGCATATGTGACTTACCATAGTCTAATAGTATCCACGTTTCACCACTTCAAGTAAAGTGCAGAAACCTTATTTCCATTTAGGTCTCTTTACTGCTTTTCTTGAGTATCAGATGGTGTTATATATATATTTTTAGTCATCTAGTATGATTTATAATATTTATGCAGAGAAGGACGGTCTATTTTATGTACCCATATTTCTACTCTTTCCATTGTTCTTCCTTCTTGATGCTCCAAGATTTTTTTCTTTTATCAATAGCTTTTTGTTTGAAGAAACTTCCGTAAGGATAGGTAAGTCTGTTAGTAACTTTTTTTTTCTTTATCTGAGAATGTCTTCTTTCTCCTTTATTCCTGAAGAACTGTTTTGCTGGCTATAGAGTTTATGGTTGATGGCCCTTTTATTTTTTTTTTTAGCACTTGAAAAATGTTCCTCTTTCTGTCCTAACCTTCATAGTTTAGTTTCAGGCGAAAAATTATTTAGTGTGTGTCTTTTTCCCTTATAGATAATGTATCATTTCTCCCCAGCTGCTTTTAAAGTTTTATTTGTCAAATTTTGCTTTGTTTCCAAAATTTTAATTAAAATGTACCTTGACATTGATTTTTAAAAAGATTTATCCTATTTGGGGTTCACTCAGTTTCCTTAATCTCTAGGTGTATGTCTTTACCCAGTTTTAGAAAGTTTTGTCTTTATTTGTTTGAATATGCTTTAAGATCCACTTTCTTTCTCCTCTCCTTCTTGAACACCAGTGATGTGAATACTGGATCTGTAGTTATTGCCCTATTCTCACAAGGCTTAGTTCTTTTCTCTCAGTCTACTTTCTGTCTGTTGTTCAGATTGGATAAATTCTATCGATCTGCCCTGAAGTTCCCTGATTTTGTGCTCTGTCATCTCTACTCTACTATTGAGCCCATACACTGAATTTTTCATGTGTTGTATTTTCTAGTTCCATAATTTAAATTCGATTTTTTATAACCTCATTTTTTGCTAATATTTATTTTTCTTCATTTGTGTTAGAAAAATTTTTATTTTTGAAACATTTTTAAGATGGCTTCTTTAATATCCTTGTCAGATAATTCCAACATCTGATTCCTCTCAGTATTGGCATCAATGAATTGTCTTTTCTCATTCATGATATGATTGTTCTGGTTCTTGGTATCATGATGATTTTTAATTGTTTACTAGATAGTTTTACTATTATGTTAGAAGACTCTGGATCCTATTTAAATATTTTATTTTAGCAGATGGTCACTCTGTTTAGGTGTTGCACACAGATTCTGTTTTATTTTTGTGAGTTGTGGTTCTAATTACATTGAATTTCCAAAGCCGTTGAAGAGCTGTTTTGGTCTTCTTGGTTTATTTGGTACTGCTGTGGATCCCTCTGGGTCCTGCTGGAGCTTTCTCAGGCCAGTCTGCCTGGTACCTGTAAGTTGGGGAAGAGGGTCTCTGGTCTGTGGGGACAAAGAAGCTTCTAGGCCACTTGTTGTGGAAAGATTCCCCTTGATGTTGTCTCCCAAATACATGGTCTCTTAATAGCAGAAGAGAATCTCAGGACTAACAGAAACAAAAGCACAGGTGAGCCAGGTGACTGTGTAGAAGGATTCTCTCTTCCCTCTTCACTGTGAGGTACAAAGAGATTTTTTCTAAGTTGTGATCCTGATTGTGGTGGAGTATTTCTTGCTGCTGTTCCATGGATGTCAAGTGTCTCTTGGTTGCATGGATTCTCAGGTCTGAAAGGAAAGGACAGCACTTTTCTTGGCTACTGATTATCAGTGGGGATTCCAACAGATTTTTATTGCCAGACCCAACTGGTAGTTTTGGGATATTTGGGAGGCTTGGACACCATCTGTTGCTAGGTTTGAGATTGGGAATCTTTAGGCCTGGGTCACCTTTTTATGTTGGATGACAGGTAAATGTCCTAAGATGCCTTGACACTATATTGCTTCTCCAGTAATGTGGTCTCTAACCTGTCTAACTTTCCCTTTTTTCTCATTTCACAGTTAATTGTCTTTTGGTGCCTCTTCTATTATTTCTAGGGGTTACAGTTGTATTTAGCAGGGAGGATTAGAGAACAATTGTACATCGTATTGTCTGAACTGCAAACTTCTATACCATCTGTTAATCTTTCCATCTTTTTCATTTGTCCTCAGAATGTGTTTATTGAGCACTGTATTATGCCCTGATATACATTAGTTTAAAAAGAAATATATAATCTCTTCTGTCAGTTCTAACTCCTTGCTGCCTCTTACATTCTGATGGTAGCTCTGTCTCTCATGCAGAGGTAAAGTTATCTAAGATGTGATGGTCAACCTGTATTCTTGAGTTTACAGATCATTCTCTCAGGATACCCATGTGCCTTGCTCAATTTATCTGATGGAGACCTGCTACCACCTCTTGATAATTCCAGTATCTGCAGTTGCCTGACAAATTCTCCTATGAAAAAAAGAAGAAACTTGTTCAATGTTGCTCCAAAGGGCAGATACCACCCAGCAAGTGGACATTATAAAGTGAGTTTTTTCTTCTTCTTTTTTTTCTGAAAAAGAAGAACCTTTAAGCTACCAGAGTCATCCAGTTGCAGACAATGTTTTTTTTTGTAACAGGCAAAAAATTCTCTACCTGTTTAGGTGTCTCAGGAAATGTAGGGCAGCCATTTCTCTGTCAAGCAGAATATAGAAGATATTTTACCTTGATGAGGGCTGTTTATGGTTATGATATGGACATGCCATCTCATAGTTGGCTATTCTGGTGTGTTGTAGCAACTTAAATGATTCTTCCTCTCCTCTTCCAGTGAAGGGCTGTTACTTATGTCATGGTGCAAAGCTTGATCTTAGCTATTGCAGAGAGACTAGAAACACTGGAAGGAGTTTTTAATGTTCTTTTTCCTCTTCCTGGGATACAATTCCTCTAGATACTGCATGGTAAATTCCAGCTTCTTCAAGTCTTTGTTCAAATGTCACCTGATCAGTAAGGTTTGCTTTAGCCACTCTAATCATTCATTCTTCCTATATCTTTTTTTCTATATTATTTTTCTCCTTTTTACTTATTGCCACTAAATCTACTCTGCACTATGTATATTGTTTAAGGCATTTCATGGAATAGTATCTACATTTTGTGAGGGCAGGAATTTTTCTATGTTTTCTTTCGTTATTGTTTTTCTATTGCCTAGCACCACAACTGGTACATGATAATGCTTCATAAATATTTGTTGAGGGAGTGAATTAAATGATTGTGAACCAACAAATGTTAGTTAAGTATTGCCATCTTAACAATATGAAGTCTTTTGATCCATAAATCAGGGATGTCCTTTCACTTATTTGGGTCTTTTAAAATTTCTTTTAATTACGTTGTTTAGTTTTTAATGTACAAGTTTTAGACATTCTATTAGAGTTCTCCAGAGAGAATGAATCACTCTGGAGAACCTCTTATATCTACATCTATAGCTATATCTATCTCTATTAGATATAGATATAGAAGATATAGCTAGAGATAGATATAGCTATAGATGTAGATATGAGAAGGGATTTATTAGGAGAAATGGCTTATGCAGCCATGGAGGCTGAGAAGACCTATGATAGCTGTCTGCAAGCTGGACATCCTGGGACGCTGGTAGCATGGCTCAGTCCAAGTCCAAAAGCCTTAGAATCAAGGAAGCCAATGGTGTAATTTTTAGTTCATGGCCAAAGGAGAAACTGGAGGGCTGCTAGTCTAGGTTATAGAGTCCAAAGGCTGGAGAGGATGGAGTTGTAATGTCCAAGGGCAAGAGAAAAAAGATGTCTCAGATCTAGTAGAGAGAGAGAGAGGAGAGAGAGAGAGGAGAGAGAGAGAGATAATGAGAAAGAAAATGAATTGACCTTCTTTCTTCCTTTTTGTTCTGTCAGGTCCCCCAGCCAGTTGGGTGGTGCTCACCCACATTGAGGGTGGATCTTCCCCACTCAATCCACTGACTTACGCACTAATCTCCTCTGGAAACATCCTCATAACACATCCAGAAATAGTGCTTTGCCAGCTATTTGGGAATTCCTTAATCCATTCAAGTTGACACCTAAAATTAACCATCACACACTTTTTCAGTTAAATTTAGGTATTTCATTCCTTTTGATGCTATTATAAATGAAATTATTTTCTTAATTTCACATTTAGATTGTACATTGCTGATGTTTACAAATGCAATTGGTTTATTAATATTTATTCTATTATCCTCAAACATTGCTGAACTAGTTCATTAGTTCTTTTTTGTTGTTGTCATTTTTGAGATAGGGTCTCATTCTGTTGCCCAGACTGGAGTGCAGTGGCACAATCTTGGCTCACTGCAACCTCCACCTCCTGAGTTCAAGCAATTCTCCTGCCTCAGCCTCCCCAGTAGCTGAAGTTACAGGTGTGTGCCATCACACCTGACTAATTTATATATTTTTTAGTAGAGATAAGGTTTCACCATGTTGGCCAGCCTGGTCTTGAACTCCTGGCCTCAAGTGATCTGCCTGCCTCAGCCTCCCAAAGTGTTGGGATTACAGGTGTGAGCCACCACGCCTGGCTAGTTCCTTAGTTCTAATATTTTTTCTTTTTTTTTTAGTAGACTCCTCAGTATTTTATATATACAAGGTCATATCATCTGCAAGTAAAGATAGCTTTACTTATTTCTTTCCAATCTTCATAGCTTTTATTTTTTTCTTGTGTAATTGCCCTCACTAGACTTCCAAAGCAATAAATAGAAGGGATGAAAATAGACATTCTTGTTTTTTTCCTGATATTAAGGGGAAAGCATCCAGCTTTCACCATTATGGTGTTAGTTGTAGGTTTTTTTGTAGATGTCTTTTTATCAGATTGAGGAGATTTCCGTCTGTGTCTATCTTATCCTGTGTGCGTGTGTGTGTGTGTGTGTGTGTGTGTGTGTTTCAATCAATAAAGGGCACAGGTTTTGTCAAATGCTTTTTCTGTGGTTATTGGGACGATCATGAGGTTTTTGTCCTTTATTCCTTTAACATGGTGCATTACATTGATTGACTTTTTCATGTGTTGAAGAAACCTTGTGTTCTGATATAAGTCTTATTTGGTAATTGTATATCTTCTTGGTTTTTTTTCCCCTCAGCAGTTATGTGCTGGAATTGGAAGTACTTTCTTTTTTATATGTTGCAAAATCCCATTGCCATGAAACCTACATTTATCAAGATATTCCCCCCTGAAATAAAGTCTACTTTAACAAATGCCATAAATATTTTCTTCTTTAAACAGCTATGGTTCCTGTGACTCAGATAGAATCAGTCATCGTCATTGTACCCTGACCTCTCATCCAGGACCTTACACGTGTACCTTTGAATCCTTTGTCTTCAATCCCAAATGACTGATCAAGAATCCATTGGTGAGTCAGATCCCTGAACCATTGCTCTGGATGACAGTTCACTGAAGCTAAGGACAGATTTTGATTCTTCAGATTCTGAGTATACTACAAAAGCTGGATTAGAGTCTCAGGGCAGCAGAAGCTGAATTAGGGGCCCAAGTTTCTTTCTTTGCAAGAAGCTGGGCTATAAGCAGCTGTTTATAAGAAACTATGTTAGTCCCAGGTAAAAGGAGGTGCGTTAGGGCCCTAGGCTTCTTTGTTTGAAAGGTACCTGCTGGGCTAGAAGTCTCTCTTCCTGGCTCTTTCTCTCTGTCTTGAGTGAGGATTGATCCCTGACTTCTTGGGTTGGTAGTTTTTCTTCCTGGCTCTCGGTCTTGAGTGGGAAATTTTTCTTGGCTCTTTGTGAGGCCTCTCCGTTCTCTCTATTTTATCCTGTCTCATGGAAAATTCTCAGTTGGCTGAAACTCTCTTCTTGAACTCCTACTGACTATATGCTCTACCAATCTGTCCACCTCCTTCCTGTTGGCATAAATTTGCAGAGAATAATTTGGAACTTCATTGTCCTCTTTGGGAAACTTATGATCTCCCCACACTGGCTTCTGTAAGGCCTCTCCCTTCCCATTTTTCCTTTGTTCTTTAACCACTTTTGATCTTCCCTTCAGCTCCCTTGAATCCTTTGATATGTCCCCCTTTTAACTCTACCACCTTCAACCCTCTGTTCATTCTGCCAGGCTTTTCATTGCCCATGTCAACCCCTCAGCTCCCAGCAGACACTTGAACTTTAGACCCCTTGGCCTCCATTGGGGGCTCTCCTTAAGAGATTGAGGGATTAAGGAGATTCAGCCTCTAATCTCCTTAAGAGATTAGAGGCTGAAAACAGAAAAAATAACTCTGTGGAAACAGACTGGATGTTTTGTCCACTCAGGTGGGTGTTGGATACATACAGACAGCTTCCTAATAACTTACTTAAATTTTAGCCCACAACTTCCCTAAGACAACAAAGAAAGTCTTAAAAATTTCTGCTACAAATA
Source organism: Aotus nancymaae (assembly GCF_030222135.1). Taxonomy (NCBI): domain Eukaryota; kingdom Metazoa; phylum Chordata; class Mammalia; order Primates; family Aotidae; genus Aotus; species Aotus nancymaae. The sequence goes on from NW_026988428.1 coordinate 38,586,507, forward strand.
TTGGTGAAGAGATATCCTTAAATTGTCCTATTTTCCAGAAACACAATTTGGATAGAAACATAAATTAGAGGAGGACAAGAGGCAATTACTTTATATAAAACAGAGAGTTTTGTATTGCTAACTCATGGCTAGACTTTTAAAATGAAAGCACTAAAATCTCTACAGTCTGTATATTTCTGTATGTGTATATGCATGTATGTTATGTTTATGTGATATTTTTCTACCCCCCAAATGATATTATCAAATTAATTTATAGAATTTCTTAGAGGGGTTCTATGCAAATTGACTTAGAGGTAAATGAGTGCTTATATAAATTAAATATCCCTAAAACTCAAGGAAATTTAGGAACTAATTCAAATGTCTTTCAAGTTCATGTGACTTGGGTAAGTCTTTAGTAAATAAGATTAGTTTAATATTGTTAATTTAGTAAAAACAGCTATGTGTTCTGGGTTATCAACATTAAGTATAATAGAAACACATTTATATTCTACTTGGGTTTAATTGTCATATAAGATTAAAATAGTTAAGGGAGAATTAACCTGAGATAATGACTAACTTTGCTTAATGTTGCGATAAGTCAACCTGAAAATAGTTTCTTTTTGGTAACTTGAAACCTTAAGTTATGATAAGTTAAATGATGCATATTCACGGAATATCTAGATTATTTCCAAATAAGATAAAATACTGAAACAATTACTGAGCATAAGTTTATGTATTTTTGGCATCTTGCTTTTATACTGTATAAAGAGACTAAATATATTTAAGCCTGTTAATTTTTGCCACATTGAAAAATTATACTATGAGGAAGCATATGTGTCTAAAAATTGTGAAATGGTATATTCATCACATTTGCAAACTTGCTACAGAATACTGCTATGTAACAGACAATTCACAATTATCTACCTAATTTTCTCTATGAAAGAAAGCTTACTAATGGTTAAAAATTATAATTAATACGTGAAAATAATTAGGAAAACAATTCTGCATCAGAAGTTTTCAGGGAAAATAGGATATATCTTTGATAAGGAAATCATGAGGTATGAAGGATGTGTTTTTGTTAAGGGAAAAAGAGAGTAATCTTATCCTAAAGTTAGATGACTAGTTGTTCCAGAGTGAGGAAGAAGAAAAATATAGAGCAAAAACTTAAGGATATAGGAAGTTGCAGAAGGCTTGTGGAAAAGAAAATTTATGTGTAGTCAAGGTGCCTAAGATTTGAATTCCTTTGTTTATACATTTAAAAATATGAGTCTTAACATCCAAAGTACATTAGTGCAAAGCTAGAATATGGCTTTCTCTCTGTTAAAAAGACAAATTTTTGGGAAAGGGATTATTGGTTTGCTCTTAATAAGAGACTGTGAAAGGGTTTTCTTTAGCTTTTGCATAATCTGCTGGGAAACCAAGATTTTGTGTCTTTTCAGAATAATTTCTCTGCTTTATGTTGTCTCTATCACGTCTTTGATTACTTAAGAGTCTTCACAATATTAAAAGGGCTAAGGGTTTTGTTTACAACTATGTAACCTTCTGTATTTGCCTTAAAATCTTTTATTGTCACTTTAGTTAAATGGATAACTAAGTATTGTTTGACGGTGGCCTGTGATCCTACTTATTCATGTATTTAAACCTTTTGACATTTTGACAATCTCTAACAATCAGATTATTCATGAGGATTGTTAGAGCTATCACAGATGACACTGAAAAATATCACTGACTGAGATATTACAGATGATCCCTGAAAAATATCCAAGATGTGGATTTTTTTCATTTTGTAAAGGAAACTGGTAAAAATAATTTAGTTTATTTGATATGTTAAGTTGAATGAAAATGTGTCAAATAAGTGATGCTTAACCTTCCCTAGGTTACATTTGTGTGAGTAAAATGCTATTTTCAAGAAATCATATAAAAGTTCTAGAAATTTAGTATGTCTTGGTATAAAGTGATCAGTTATAATTCCAGTTATTATTTTAAACTTTATATATCACAAGATAAGCAAGTTTTTTTTTTTAAGTGAACTATCATCAGAGCTTTAACCTGGATTCATGTTATGTTTGTCTTTTTAAATTCCTGCACCAGTATAGCATTGTATTGGTTACTGTAACTTTATATTAATTTTTGATATCTAGAAGAGAAAGAACTGCTCATTTGACTTTCCTTAGAGCTATCCTGGACATTCTGGTCCTTTTTCCTTGGCTTTTTATGTGTGTTTTAATAAAGCATATTCTTTTGTGGGTGTATTCATATTCACCTATACACACATCTGACCTTTTGAAATTTTGATGAGTTTTGCATGGAATATATAGACTTATATGAGGAGAATTGGAATTTTCTAATCTATGTAAGTGTTGTATTTCTTCATTAATTTTTCCTTTTATTTACTTTTAGTAATATTTTCTAGCTTTTTTGTATAGATGAGATTCACATATCTTTACAGTCCTACATAGGTTTCCAATACTTGGTATTTTCAGTCCATAATATTTCGACCCATCTGATAATCCATAGTGCTAATTATTTATTTTTTTTAATATATTTTTATTATACTTTAAGTTCTGGGGTACATGTGCAGATCTTGCAGGATTGTTACACAGGTATACACATGCCATGGTAGTTTGCTGCCTCCATCCCCCTGTCACTTACATTAGGTATTTCTCCCAATGTTATCCCTCTCCAATCTCCCCACCCCCTGCTATCCCTTCCCTACCCCCCACCTCCCAACAGATCCCAGTGTGTGATATTCCCCTTCCTGTGTCCATGTGTTCACACTGTTCAACACCCACCTATGAGTGAGAACATGTGGTTTTTGGTTTTCTGTTCTTCTGTCAGTTTGCTGAGAATAATGGTTTCCAGATTCATCCATGTCCCTGCAAAGGACATGAACTCATCCTTTTTTATGGCTGCATAATATTCCATGATGTATATGTGCCACATTTTCTTTATCCAGTCTATCATTGATGGGCATTTGGGTTGGTTCCAGGTCTTTTCTGTTGTGAACAGTGCCACAATGAACATACATGTGCATGTGTCTTTATAATAGATTGATTTATAATCCTTTGGGTATATATGCAGTAATGGGATTGCTGGGTCAAATGGTATTTCTATTTCTAGATCCTTGAGGAATCACCACACTGTCTTCCACGATGGTTAAACTAGTTTACACCCTCACCAACAGTGTAAAAGCATTCCTATTTCTCCACATTCTCTCCAGCGTCTGTTGTCTCCAGATTTTTAAATGATGGCCATTCTAACTGGCATGAGATGGTATCTCAATGTGGTTTTGATTTGCATTTCTCTAATGACCAATGATGAGCATTTTTTCATATGTTTATTGGCTACATAAATGTCTTCTTTTGCAAAGTGTCTGTTCATATCCTTTGTCCACTTTTTGATGGGGTTGTTTTTTTCTTGTAAATTTGTTTTAGTTCTTTGTAGATTTAGGATATTAGCCTTTTGTCAGATGGGTAGATTGCAAAATCTTTTCCCCATTCTGTTGGTTGTCATTTCACTCTAATGCTTGTTTCTTTAGCTATGCAGAAGCTCTTAAGTTTAATTAGATCCCATTTTTCTATTTTGGCTTTTGTTGCCATTGCTTTTGGTGTTTTAGTCATGAAGTCCTTGCTTATGCCTATGTCCTGAATGGCATTGCCTAGGGTTTCTTCTAGGGTTTTTATGGTGTTAGGTTTTATGTTTAAATCTTTAATCCATCTGGAGTTAATTTTTGTATAAGGTATAAGGAAAGGGTCCAGTTTCAGTTTTCCTCACATGGCTAGCCAGTTTTCCCAACACCATTTATTAAACAGGGAATCCTTTCCCCATTGCTTGTTTTTATCATGTTTGTCTAAGATCAGATGGTTGTAGATGTGTGACATTACTTCCGAGGCCTCTATTCTGTTCCATTGGTCTATATCTCTGTTTTGGTACCAGTACCATGCTGTTTTGATTACTGTAGCCTTGTAGTATAGTTTGAAGTCAGGTAGTATTCTGCCCCCTTTCGCTTAGGAATGTCTTGGCTATGTGGGTTCTTTTTGGGTTCCATATGAAGTTTAAGGTGGTTTTTTCCAGTTCTGTGAAGAAGGTTGATGGTAGCTTGATGGGGACAGCCTTGAATCTATAAATTACTTTGGGCAGTATGGCCATTTTCACGATATTGATTCCTCTTAACCATGAGCATGGAATGTTTTTCCATCTGTTTGTGTCCTCTCTTATTTCCTTGAGCAGTGGTTTGTATTTTTCCTTGAAGAGGTCCTTCACATCCTTTGTTAGTTGTATTCCTAGGTATTTTATTCTCTTCATGGCAATTGTGAATGGGAGTTCACTCATGATAATTTTTTTTCTTATGTCTAACAAATTAGAGCATATTTTCATGAATTTGTTGGTCATAAAGATATCCTCTTTTCTGAAGTCTTATTCAAAATTTTTTTCCAATGGTTATATTGGATTATCTTTTTCTAAGGAATTAAAAATAAATAGTCTGCTTAACTGTCCATTGTTAATTACATGCATTATAACTATATTCTTTAAATGTGTGGCTTGAATAGTGCTTTGGATATATGAGCTTTTATATTTATTGTAATTTAACTCATCAATCTATTTCTTCAGGGTTAGTACTTTGATTTTGTTCCATATAAGAATATTTGCGGGAGAGATCCAAGATGGCTGATGATTAGCAGCTCGGGCACGTACCTCCCAGTGAAAGCGCAAAGAACGAGAGGACGCCACACTTTCAGACGAATATTTGTTGCTCACGGACCAGGAGATTCCCAGTGGAGGAGCCCCACGGGTCGCCAGGGCGACTCTTGTGGCCGGCGTGGTGGTTTTGCTGGTGCCTTAGCACGCCAGTTCTTGGTGCAGAGTCCGGAGATTCCCGGGCAGAAAAGCACCATCAATCTTAACACCACTGTTTTGGCCGGCTCAGTGGATTGCTCAGATCTCGGCGCAGGGAATCAACAAGTTGGACGTCAGAGACCCAGTTAGAAAGCCGGTAATTATAAAGACGACAGACGGACAAATATATAATGAAGGGAAGAAACCAGCGTAAAAAGGTAGAGAATACTCAAAATCAGAATGCCTCTCCCTCTACAGGGGATTGCAATTCCTCATCAGTAACGGAACAAGGCTTAATAGATTACACGTGTGTTCCAATAACAGAAGCAGGTTTCAAAACGTGGGTGATAAGAAACTTCTGTGAATTAAAAGAACTTGTTCTAACCCAATGCAAAGAAACTAAGAACCTTGAAAAAAGGTTTGACGAACTGTTAACGAGAATGGACAATTTAGAGAAGAATATAAGTGAATTGATGGAGCTGAAAAACACAACACGAGAACTTCGCGAAGCATGCACAAGTTTAAACAGTCGAATTGATCAAGCAGAAGGAAGGATATCAGAAGTCGAGGACCAGCTCAGTGAAATGAAACGAGAAGACAAGAATGCAGAAAAAAGGATGAAAAGGAATGAGCAAAGTCTCCAGGAAATATGGGACTATGTGAAAAGACCTAATTTACGTTTGATAGGTGTACCTGAATGTGATGAAGAGAATGAATCCAAGTTGGAAAATACTCTTCAGGGTATCATTCAGGAAAATTTTCCCAACCTGGCAAGGCAGGGTAATATTCAACTCCAGGTAATACAGAGAACACCACAAAGATATTCTTCAAGAAGACCAACCCCAAGGCACATAATCGCCAGATTTATTAGGGTTGAAATGAAGGAGAAAATACTAAGGGCAGCCAGAGAGAAAGGTCAGGTTACCCATAAAGGGAAACCTATCAGACTTACAGCAGATCTCTCAGCAGAAACCCTACAAGCCAGAAAAGAGTGGGGACCAATATTTAACATCCTTAAAGAAAAGAACTTTCAACCCAGAATTTCCTATCCAGCCAAACTAAGCTTTATGAGCGAAGGAAAAATTAAATCTTTTGCGAACAAACAAGTACTTAGAGAGTTCACCACCACCAGGCCTGCTTTACAAGAGCTTCTGAAAGAAGCACTATACATATAAAGGAACAACCAATATCAGCCTTTCCAAAAATATATCAAAAAGCAAAGAACTTTAACACAATAAAAAATTTACATCAACTAATGGGCAAAACAGCCAGCTAGCATCAAACGCCGGTATTAAACCTATATATATTTTAATTGGATAAAAAGCCAAAACCCATCGGTATGCTGCATCCGGGCCCATCTTACATGCAACAATACACAAAGACTCAGAGAGAAGGAGGAAGATTTACCAATCAAACAGAGAGTAAAAATAAACTAATAAACAAAAAGCAGGAGATGCAATTCTCGCCTCTGATAAAGTAGACTTTAAAGCAACAAAGATCAAAAGAGGCGAGGAATGACATTACATAATGGCAAAAGGATCAATGTAACAAGAAGAGCTAACGATTCTATAGATCAACGAGATAGAAAATTAACAAGGATATTCAGAACTTGAACTCAGACCCGGAACAAGTAAACTTAATAAACATTTATAGAACTCTCCACTTCAAATACACAAAACATATATTACCACCTCACACCTATTCCAAAGGTGACTATATAATTGGAAGTAAATCACTCCTCAGTAATCGCATAGCATTTCATAGGTTTAAATGAAATATTGGTTGGCTGTTTGTTTGTTATCTTCTTCCCTTATTCCTTCCTGACTACATCATTAAGTATAATTATCAGTATACAAGAGGTTTTCAATACCCATTACTAAATTGCATTCTAGCCTGGGCAAGAAAGCAATACTCCCATTCTCTCTCCCTCTTTCTTTTCCTTCTCCCTCCTCCCCATTCTCTCTCTCTCTTTCACTTCCTTTTTCCTCCTTCCTATTCTCTCTCAAAAAAAAAAAAAAAAAAGAATATTTGCATGAACTCCATGAACTTATTTTTCTATATTCTCTTTTAGAAGTTTTCCTGTTACACTTATTATTTAGATAATTATCTGAATAATAAACTATTTATTTGGAATTTATTTTAGTGTATTGAGTGAAGTGGTGGTTAGTATTTATTGTCTTCTGTATGAATCTCAAATTTACCTATGAGTATTTTTAAACAATCTATCTTTTCTTCACTTTATTTTAAAATTCAGTCACTATGTATTTGTGAGTTTGATTCTGGTCTGTCTCTTTTTTTCATCATATAATTGTAAATCCTCATCATAAGCCACATTGTTTCATTGGTGTAATTTTATTGTATTTCATTTTTCAAATTTATCTTTAAAATTTTATATATTTAAAGTGAACATTGTAATGTTTTGATATACACAGTGAAGTTATTACCACAATCAAACTAATTAGCATATCATTCTCTTTACATAGTTACCTTTTTTTGTAGTGAGAACACTTAAAATCTACTCTCTTAGCAAATTTCAAGTGTACAATACAGTATCATTAACTATAGTGACCTAGCTGTATATCTCTAGAATTTATTCATCCTACATGATTGAAATGTTGTACACATAAAAATAAATAAATAAATAAATAAATAAATAATTTATTTCAATAATTTTGGGGGTATAATGGTTTTTGGTTACATGGATGAATTGTGGAGTGGTAAAGTCTGAGATTTTAGTGCACCTGTCACCTGAGCAGTGTACATTGTACCCAATATGTAGGTTTTTGTCCCTCACCTTCCTTCCACTCTCCTCCATTGTCAGTTTCCAATGTCCATTATTGCCACTTTGTATGCCTTTGCATACGGATAGTTTAGCTTCCAGTTAGAAGTGAAAACTTACAGTATTTTATTTCCATTCTTGAGTTATTTCCCTTAGAATAATGGCTTCTAGCCCCATCCAAGTTGCTGGTTGCTGCATTCTCTTTTATGGCTGAGTAATATTCCATGGTGTATATATACCATATTTTCTTTATTCCCTTATTCGTTGACGGGCACTTAGATTGATTCCATATCTTTGCAATGGTGAATTCTGCTGCAATAAACATATACACACAGATGTTTTCTTTTTCTTTTTCTTTTTCTTTTTTTTAATATAATGACTTCTTTTCCTTTGTATAGATAGCCAGTAGTGGGATTATGGGATCAAATAGTAGATCTACTTTTTTGATTTTTGAGAACTCTCTGTATTGTTTTCCATAAAGGTTGTACTAATTTACATTCCACCAGCAGTATGTAAGCATTCTTTTTTCACCACCTCCACACCAACATTTATTGTTTTTTGACTTTTTAATAATGGCCATTTTGGCTGGGGTAACCTGGTATCTCATTTTAGTTTTAATTTGCATTTCTCTAATGATTAACAATGTTGAGCATTTTTCATATATTTGTTAGCCATTTGTATATCTTCTTTTGAGGAGTGTCTATTTGTGTCATGTGCCCACTTTTTGATGGGATTATTTGTTTTTAACTTGCGGATTTGTTTGAGTTTCTTATATATTCTTGATATTAGCCCTTTGTCGGATGCATAGGTTGCAAATAATTTCTCCCATTCTGTGGGTTGTCTGTTTATTTTGATGACTATTTCTTTTGCTGTGCAGAACCTTTTTAGTTTAATTAGGTCCCATTGATTAATGTTTGTTTTTGTTACATTTGCTCTGGGGGGTCTAAATCATAAATTTGTTGCCTAAGTCAATGTCCAAAAGAGTTTTTTCCATTCGTTTTCTTCTAGAATTTTTATGGTTTCAGGTCTTAAATTTAAGCTTTTAATCCATCTTCAGTTAATTTTTATATATGATAAGAGATAGAGATCTGGTTCCATTCCTCGATGTATGCCTATCCAGTTCTCCCAGCACCATTTATTGAATGAGGAGTCCTTTCCCTATTGCTTGTTATTGTCAATTTTGTCAAAGATCAAATGGTTGTAGGTGTGAAGTTTTATTTCTGAGTTCTCTAACTTGTTCCATTGGTCTACATGTCTGTTTTTGTACCAGTACCATGCTATTTTGGTTCCTATAGCTTTGTAGTATAATTTGAAGTTGGGTAATGTGATGCCTCCAGTTTTGCTCTTTTTGCTTAGGATTGCTTTGGCTATTTGGGATCTTTTTTGATTTCATATGAATTTTAAAATAGCATTTTCTAATTATATGAAAAATAATGTTGTATTTTGATAGAATTTGCATTGAATCTGTAGAATGGTTTGGGAAGTATGATCATTTTCATGACATTGATTCTTCCCATCCATGAACATGTGATGTATTTCCATTTGTTTGTGTCATCTATGATATCTTTCAGAAACGTTTTGCAGTTCCCTTTGTAGAGATCTTTCACCTCCTTGGTTAAGTATATTCCTAGGTATTTTGTTTTTTTGCCGCTATTGTAAAAGGGATTGAGTTCTTGATTTTATCCTCAACTTGGTCATTGTAGGTGTATAGCAGTGCTACTGATTTGCGTACACTGGTTTTGTAACCTGAGACTTTATTGAATTCATTTATCAAATCTATTAGTCTTTTGGAAGAGTCTTTAGGGGTTTCTAAGTAGATAGTCATATCATTGGCAAACAGATAGTTTGACTTCCTATTTTCCAGTGTGGATGTCCTTCTCCCTGATTGCTCTGACGTGGACTTCCAGTGCTTTGTTGAACAGAAGTGGTGAAAGTGGGCATCCTTGTCTTGTTCCAGATCTTAGAAGGAATGCTTTCAACTTTTTCCCATGCAGTATGATGCTGGTTGTGGATGTCATATATGGCTTTTATTATTTTGAAGTCTGTTCCTTCTATGCCTAATTTGTTGAGGGTTTTTATCATAAAGGGTAATGGATTTTATTGAATGCTTTTTCTGTGTCCATTGGTAATCTGGGTAATGTGATACCTCCAGTTTTTCACAGATGATCACAGATAATCATGTTTTAAATTCTGCCTATTTATAAATTCTGCCACATTTATTAACTTGGATATGCGAAACCATCCCTGCATCCCTGGGATGAAACCTGCTTGATCATGATGAATTATCTTTTTAATGTGCTGTTGGATTTGGTTGCTAGTATTTTGTTGAGAATTTTTGCATTTGTATTCACCAGGGACATTGGTCTATGTTTTCTTTTCTTTCTTTTTTTTTTTTTTTTGTTATGTCCTGTTGATGCTTTGATACTGGTTTCATAGAATAAGTTAGGGAGGATTGCCTCTTTCTCAACCTTTTGGAATAGTTTCAGTAAGACTGGTATCAATTCTTCTTTGAAGGTCTGGTACAATTTGGCGGTGAAGCTGTCTGGCCATAGGCTTTTTTGTAGTTGTTGTTGTTGGCAACTTTTAAATTACTAATTCAGTCTAATTGCTTGTTTGTTATTAGTTTGTTCAGGATTTCTATTTCCTCCTGATTTAAGTTAGGAGGATTGTATGTTTCTAGAAATTTATCCATTTCTTCTAGATTTTCTAATTTGTGTGCATAGAGGTATTCATAATAATCTTATCTTTTGTATTACTGTGTTGTTGGGTGTAATGTCTAAATTTTCATGTCTAATTGAACTTATTTGAATCTTCTCTCTTTTCTTGGTTATTCTAGCTAATAGTTTTTCAATTTTGTTTGTCTTTTCAAAGAACCAACTTTTTGTTTCATTGATCTTTTCATATTTATTTGTTTCAATTTCATTTAGTTCTGCTCTGATCTTTGTTCTTTCTTTTCTTCTGCCAGTTTTGGGTTTGTTTTGTTCCTGTTTCTCTAGTTTCTCGCAGTGTGACGTTAGGTTGTCAATTTGTGATCTTTTGAACTTTTTAACATAGGCATATAGCATTGTAAATGTTCCTCTTAGCACTGCTTTTGCTATATGCCAGAGGTTTTGTAACTTGTGCAACTATTATCATTCATTTTGAAGAATTTTTCAATTTTTATCTTGATTTCGTTGTTAACCCCCAAATCATTCAGGAGCAGATTATTTAATTTCCATGTATTTGTATAGTCTTGAGGGTTCATTTTGGGTTTCACCATGTTGGTCAGGCTGGTCTCAAACTCCTGACCTCATGATCTGCCCGCCTCAGCCTCCCAGAGTACTGGGATTATAGGCGTAAGCCACCGCACCCAGCGTGTCTATTTCTTTTCTTAGGTTTAGTAGTCATCGTTTTATGAATCTAGGAGCTCCAGAGTTAGGTGCAATATATTGAGGACTGTAATATTTTCTTGTTGGATTGATCCTTTTATCATTATATAATGACTTTTTTTGGCCTTTTAAATTTTTTTACTATTGTTGCTTTAAAGTCTGTTTCATCTGTTATAAAAATAGCGACTCCTGCTTGCTTTTGGTTTCCATTTGTGTGGAATATCTTTTTCTACCCCTTTACCTCACACCTGTAAGAATCCTTATATGTTAGGTGAGTCTCTTGAAGACAGGAGATATTTGATTTGTGATTTTTTAATACATTCTGCCAATTTGTATCTTTTAAGTGGAGCATTTAGACCATTTACATTCAATTACATTCATATACTTTCTTAATATTGAGACATGAGGTAGTAGTTTCAGTCATCATGTTGATTACTACCTCCATACTTTGTTATCTTCATTGCATTATTGTTTCATAGGCTGTGTGAGTTTCATGCTTTCAAGAGATTCTATACTGGTGCATATCCATCTTTTGTTTCAAGATTGGGAACTCCTTTTAGCATTTCTTGTGGGACTGGTCTGGTAGTGACAAAATCCCTCAGCATTTGCTTCAGACAATTTATCCTTCATTTATAGTTTTGCTTGATACAGAATACTTTGCTGACAGTTATATCATTTAAGGAGGCTAGAGATAGGATCCTAATTCTTTCTGGTTCGTAAAGTTTCTGCTGATAATTCTGCTGTTAGTTTGTTATGTTTTCCTTTATAGGTTATCTGATGCTTTTGTCTCACTGCTCTTAGAATTTCTTTCTTCACATTGACATTAGATGGCCTGGTGACTCCATGTCTTGGTGATGTCTTTCTTGCCATGAAGCCCCCAGGTGTTCTTTGAGCTTCTTATATTTGTATGACTAAATTGCTCACAAGGCCAGGGAAGCTTTCTTCAAGTATTCTCTCAAATAAGTTTTTTGAACTTTTTGCTTTTTCTTCTCCCTCAGAAGCACAAACGATCCTTAGGTTTGGCTGTTTTTCATAATACCATATTTCTTGGAGCTGTTGTTCATTTCTTTATATTCTTTTTCCCTTATTGTTTTTTTCTAATTGAGTTAATTCAAAAGTCTTGTCTTTGAATTCCAAAATTCTTTCTTCTAGTTGGTCTAGCTTATTGTTAAAACTTTCCATTGCATTTTGTAATCCCCTAAATGTGTCTTTCATTTCCAGAAGTTCTGATTTTGTTTTCTTTAAAATATCTATCTCTTTAGAAAAATTTTTGTTATTATCCTGAATTGTTTTTTAAAGTTATTTATATTGGGTTTCACCTTTCTCTTGTATCTCCTTGAGCAACTTCATAATCAACCTTTTGAATTCTTTATCTGGTGTCTCAAAGATTTCAAATTGGGTTGGATTCATTGCTGGAGAGGTAATGCAATCTTCTGGATGGATTATAGAACCCTGATTTGGCATATTGCCAGAACTATTTTTCTGGTTCCTTCTCACTTGGGTAGGCTATTTCTTCTAATTATTTTAAAATTAATTTTTAATTTTACTCTGTTTTCCTAAAATTTTTTCCCTTGAGGATGTGACCTTATCATTAAAGTTTATTATAACTTAATTTGTCTCTGCATGCTTTCAGAGATGAAGACTCTGTAGGAATTCCTTGGTTATAGAGTCTTTGTATAATGGCTTACTGAGATGCTGGTTATAATAGCAATAAGCTTGGTGTGTAAGCAGGTGGGATTGGAATGGTGAAGGTGTCTTGAAGCTTATCTCATTCTCCAATGGTGTGCACTTATTTATTTATTAATTTTCCCCCCAGTGTTTTATTTACTGGATCGAACAGTTCAGGCTTCTGGCCAGTGTGGAAGGTGTCCATGGGTAGCAACTGGCTGTGACCACAGCACGTGGCTAAATGCAATACCCAGTTGTGGACAGAGATACCAGCCTTGACAGAGGCAGCTAGGGGAGGTCTCAGTAAAATGTACTGAGCTCTTTTCATGGGGGTAGGGAGGGAGCAGTCTCGTCCTCCTGTCAAGTCACAGGAAAATGATTTGCCTCCCAGTCACACTCCTGACCAGTGTTTCAGCTATTTAGATCAGACAGATACCTTTTTTCATCTTCAGGAATGCTGATGTTCCATGTAGAGAACATCAGCCTGAACCTGGAGGACACTCCTTGTGTGGGGATGTAGTCACCCTGAAGTGTTCCAGAAAGGCTGTGTACAGGTGCACCCATGCCTAGCTACCATGGGAGAAGCTCCAGCTGTATCACCAGTGGTGGGCAGACACTCCCTGAGCACCAGGGCTGTCTGACTGTTGTGGTAGAGCTGTAGACTTTCTGTTGTAAGCCCTGCACCGCACCTGCGCCTTTGCTTAGAGTCACTTCCCACAAGCAGAAAGCTCTGAGACTCAAGGCCTGCCATCTGGATTATTTTGTCCCACCTGGTACTCCCTCGATGTGGCAAATTCCCCCTTCCCCTAGAAGTAAGAGTCCTTGAGTGTCAAACTACTGTGAATGCTACTGCTCCTCTGGGTCTAGCTGCCCAGTGGGGCTGCCACACCCCAGGCTGGTGGTAGGGAATGTCTGCAAGGGATCCAGTGATGTGATATGTCCTCAAGTCTCCAAGAAGCAGGTACCAGGAGCAGTTCTGATGGCAGTGGCAGAGGAGTGATGTAGAGTCTGTGAAATTCCTTGGCTATAAATAGCCTTAGTGTGTTGGCTTTCTCAAATACCAGCTGTAGTAGTAATAAACTGGTCATGTGGACAGACTCAGGATCTCTGGCTTAGCCAGAGTGATGCAGACAATGGTGATAGCTGATGATATGAATAAGTTTCCTTTCAGAATGCTGTATTATTCTACCTGCAGATGCGGTAATGACTGTGTCTGTTGGCCTCTAGCCAGGTAGTGGCACTTGCAAAAGAGCACCAGCTGTGGTGGTAGCAGTGGGGTTGGTGCTTTCCTTATATGACACAAGGGAAGTACTCTGGTGTCTCAGGCAATGAGCGGGGTCATAAAGTTTCCACAAGTCTCTGTCCTTTGTGTTAAACTAGCAGGGTCGGTGGAGGGGCAAAGCCAGGTTACGGCTGGGTCAGGCAAGTCCCACACTCTGGCTATCCATACGTGGGTGTAAGCAGTGACCCCAGTGGGTGTTGGAGGGCAGTTCCTTGGCCACTGGCATAATATTCCAGGGAGGAGCACAGCTGCCTCTGCCACACAAAAGAATCCATGTGGGGAGTGGGGAGTAGCAGGTGGCAGTAAACCCCACCCAGCTCCCACGTATTTGGCAAAGCAGGCCTCACACCTGCAGTGTTCCACTAGTAGCAACTAGCAAGGTTCCAGGATAGTTATCTATACATTTGTATAACACATACTTACTGTATGTACTTTATAATACACACTTACTATGTGTGTATTATATACATACATATATAATTATATATATGTATAGATAACTTACTATGTATTATATATGTATTATATACATACATAGTAAGTTACTATATAATACATACATAGTACATACATAACTATGTATTATATATATGTATTATATACATACATAGTAAGTTATCTACACATACATAGTTATCTATCTAAGAATTTCTTTATTCATTATTAATCTTTATTCATTAATAATAATAAAGATTATTCACAATAATGAATAATCTTTATTCATTATTAATGTCGGTTAATTCATCATTAACCGACACTTAGATTGTTTTTCGTATCTTGGCTATTGTAGAATGATGCTGCAATCAGCACATGAAGGAGAACAGATACCTCTATAAGATGCTGATTTCCTTTGGGTATATACATAGATGTATTGCTGGGTCATAAGTAGTTATATTTTTAATTTTTTGAGACACTGCCATACAGTTTTCCATAATGGCTGTACCAATTTATATTCCTACACACAGTATACAAATGTTCCTTTTCCTCCACATCCTCAGCAACCCTGCTGTACTTTGTCTTTTCAATAATAGCCATTCCACTAGGTGGGAGGTGATATCATATTGTGGTTTGATTTGCATTTTTCTGATAATGAATGATGTTGAACACCTTTTCGTATCCTTATTGGCTAAGTGTATGTGTTCTTTGGAAAAATGTCTACTCAGGTCCTTTGCCTACTTTTTAATTGGATTACTATTAGTATTGCTAGTTGTCAATTTTGAATGTTAACCCTTTGTCAAATATATGCTTTACAAATCCTTAGGTTTCCTTTCGTGTTGTTGATTGTCTCCTTTGCCATGCAGAAGCTTTTTGGTTGGACGTAGTCCCACTTATTTTTGTTTTTGTTGCCTGTGCTTTTGGTATCATATTCAAAAAATTACCACCGTTATCAACATCCAGGAGGTTTTCTCTTATGTTTTCTTCTTGGAGTTTTACAGTTACAGGCTTTAATTAGTCCACACAAAGAGTAGAGCAATTTCTACAATTTTTCTTGAAGATTGTCTTGACTGTATGTGGCTTTGAATTTCAATGTAGAAAAGGATCAACTAATTAGTTTCCAAAAAACACATTCCCTACAATTTATTGCAGTTGCCTTGAATCTATAAATTAATTCGGAGAGAGCAACATCTTTATAATATTGAGTTTTCCTGTTCATTTATAGTTTATCCATCTGCTTATTTTGCATAGCTCCTGCAGAGAAGCTTTGAATATCTGTATTTATTACTATTTACTTGGCTACATTACTGTTAGTGTAAATTGTATCATTAAAAATTCTAGTTGTTTGCTGTATATATAACATATATAAATACAATTTAGTTTTTTATACTGACCTTGAATATAGGAAATGGCTACAGTCATTTTTATTTTTAAAATTTATTTACTTTTAATTGACAAAAATTGTTTATGTTTATTGTGTATAACATGTTTTGAAATGTATACTGGGGGATTGCTAAATAAGTTAATTAGCATATGCACTGCATCACATATTTATCAGTTTTGTAATGAGAACCTTAAAATTTACTCTCATCAATTTTCAAGTATGTAATACATTCTTAGAGTCACCATTTTGTACATTTTTGTAGATCCTTGAACTTATTCTTCCTGTCTAACTGAAACTTTGTATCCTTTGACCAACATCTTACAGTTGATTTTAAATTCTCATTTTCTGTAGATTGTTTTAGATGTTCTGTTAACACAATTGCTTTATCTGTAAGTAATTGCCTTTTTGTAATTTTTTTTCTATTCATCTTTTCTCTTTTTCTACTTCCTGCCTGATTGCCCTATTTGAATCTCTAGCACATTATCAATATACAGTCATGAAACATAGAACAATGCTTTGGTCAACAACAGATTATATATAGGATGGTGGTCCCATAAGATGATAATACAATGTTTTTACTGTATCTTTTCTATGTTTAGGTACATTTAGATACACAAATACTCCCATTGTGTCACAATAACCTATGGTATTCAGTGTAGAAACATGCTGTACAGGTTTGCAGCTTAAGAGCAATAAGCTATACTATATAGTGTAGGTGTGCACTAGGTTATAATATCTAGGTTTGTGTAAGTACAGTCTGAGATGTTTGTGCAATGATGAAATCACCTAATCACCTAATGATGTATTTCTCAGGATGTATTCCCATGATTAAGTGATGCAGGACTGTAAATGGTATCCATTTTTGTCCCAGGAGAATGCTTTTGAAGAGTCAGTCTTTAGTACAATGTTTGCTATTAATTAAGACAATACTTTTCTATTTATATTTTTGTAAGAGCTTTAAAATAACAAATGGATATTAAATTTTATCAAATGCTTTTCTTCATCAATTAAGATAATCCTATGATTTTAAGGATTTTGTTAATTAGATGACTAACTTTAATAGACAGAATATTGGAGCCCCAAAGATGACCCACATTTTAATGCCTGAATCCTGCATTTATGTTAAGTGATATGAAAAGGTGTGATTAAGGTTGTAGATGAAGTTAAAGTTGTTAATTAGCTGAACATATCATGAGGAAACTACCCTGGATTATTCAGGTAGGCACAGTGTAATTGCAAAGGTCCTTTAAATGTGGAAGAGCGAGACAGGAAAGTCAGTGTTGGGGTCATACAGAATGAGAAAAACTCAAACAACCGTTGCTGCCTCTGAGCTTAGAAAGGGCCCGCAAGGCAAGTAATGTGAGCAGCCTCAAGAAACTGTAGAGGGAAACAAAATGGATTCTTCTGTAGGGCCTTCAGAAAGAATGCAACCCTGTTGATACCTTGATTTTGGCTTAGTGAGACCCATTTCAGACTTCTGAACTCTAGAACCATAAGATAATATATCTGTGTCGTTTGAAGGCACTAAGTTGGTGGCAATTTGTTATGCAGAAATAGGAAACTAATACACTGACATTCATTGATTTTTCAAATATTGATCCTCTTCTGGATTCTTGAAATAAATTGAATTAGGTAATGTTGTCTTAACCTTTTTATTTATCAGCGGATTTGGTAATTTATTATTTATAAATTTTGCTTTTATGGTCATGGTGATGAATGTTTCATAATTTTTCTTTCTTATAAAATCTTTTTGAGCCTTTGGCATCAAGGATAGACTGGTGTCATAAAATCATATTAGAAGTCTTTCATCTTGTTTTTCAACATTTGGGAAGAATTTAGATAAGATGAATGTTTTTTCCTTTTCAAATTTTAGGTAGAAAGTCTTGAGGAAGCTACCTGGGGCCTCAGATTTATTTTTTATTGGGGGATAATGTATTATGAATTTAATTTATTAAATAGATATATGGCAATGCAAATTAAGGTTTCTGCTAGACAGATTTCTTTGATGCCCTAAGAGGTTCTCGAGGAACAATGCCCTTATGATTCCTAGAGGTCTTCACGTTTAACAGGGATGACCCATGACACACATTCATAAAATCCTAAGACAGCCTAAGGATCTAGATGAAAGCTACTATGTGACACTGAATTTCTGAGATCTTGGCACAACACCTTTATAAATCTCATCTCTTTCTACTTGTGATGTGCACCTAAAAGAAAAGCTGATGACACTTTTGACATTTTGTCAGGAAATCTCCTTAGTTAGATCTAACAGTTCACTGGGTATGTTTTTATACCTTACCTTTCTTTAGGCAAAAGTGTTGCCAGTTTCTCCTAGCCTTTAATAACATCTTACTCAATTTCCTTTAAGCCCTCAACAAAAAGCTTTAGTCTTGTCAGGTGTTGAACAATTTTCTCCTCATGTCTTTATATCTTCTGTCTTCACTTTGTCCAAAGCCAAAGCTACATGTTTTATGTTTTCGTTATGACAGCATCCCAATTTTGGCACCAAATTTCATTTTGATCATTTATTTCTGCATAAAAAATCCACTGCAAAATATCATTACACTCTACAAAAACTATTTTAATAGACTCACAGACACTGTGGGTGAAGAATCTGGGTAAGGCACTGAAGGAATGTCTTATCTCTTCTTGACTATGTATTGGGAACCCTTGGGACTATTTAAATGGCTGGAGGTAGAAATCATTTGGAGGATCTTTCAGTCATGTTTCTTGCACTCGGTCTCTGATGACATTAAGGTTGAGCTCAGCTGGGACTGTCGGCCAGAATGCCTACACATGGCCTTTCCTTGCAGCTTGAACTCCCTCAGTATAATGGCCTCAAGGTAGTAACACAATGGAGATGGTTCATCTTCTTAGTCAGATACTTGCATTGGGTATACTTAGTTACTGAGCAATGAGCTCTCTGCCCAATGCATATAGAAGCCCAGTGCATATAATGGGCTCATTTTCTCAAAAGCACTAGCACTAGCTTTTAAGAAAAGGAGGAGCTTTACAGTGAGTTGACTGGCAAGGAGACAGGAGGTAACACTCAAATTTGTCTCCCTGAGGTGTTGTCTTGGGACAGGTTTTATAGGCAGTGAATGACAATGAGAGAGAGAGGAAAATGCAACAAGGTGTGATCTGATTGGTTCCTGTCTCTTAAGTCTGTACTGCAACAAAACAAGGCACCCTTCACTTCATAATTTGGTCCCCATTCCTCAAACCAAGTACTGAGATTCTGCTTGTGGTTGACTTTTTTGTTCCACTTGGCTCCGGGGTTATCAGTAGAGTACACTTGGTTCATCTGGGCTTGCTCAGGTTCTGTGACCTGCAACTTGAAGGTCATTACACTAAAAAATAACTCATCATTTGGTTACATTTTGTTACCAACAAAGTGAACCAGACAGGACTAGTTCTGCTGTTATAATTTCTGTACTGCTAAATATTTAGTGTATGCTTTAACCAAAATTCTCTTACATACCTAGAGTATATTGGTTAAAAAGTATTGGTGCAATCCTTTTTTTCTCCTCTAAATGTGTTTTTGATCCGGTGAAGTTCCTTGTAAAATTGTTTTTCTCCAGTACACAAACAGGTTCAAGATCATATACTGCATTTAATTGCCTTGTCTCTTTTGTTTCCTTTATTCTGCAAAAAAATTTTGTAGCTCTTTTTATGTTTTATGACATTGATAAATTGAGGAATACATTTTCACCACCCATTTTAAAATAAATAAAATATTCCTCATTTGTTGGGTAATTTCTCACAATTTGATTTAGGTTATGCATTCCTACCCAGAGCACTACATAAGAGGTATTGTGTAATAGCTGTGGAAAGGATCTGTTCTTGAGGTTTTGGTATGAATTCTTACCACCCCAGAATCTGTTTATTTTATCCAAGACTATAATCCTTTCTTTGGCAAGAGTGCTGAATAAATCAACAATAGTGCCAGGCAAAAACCAGCAGAATGATCAAGAAACTTGACTCAGTTTCTGAATAAATATTTCATAGTGTGCAAAGTAAACACCCAGCAAGTGTGATGGTCGAAGACTGACAATGCAAGTGTTAGGGGAGACGGAGGTTAGCTGGAGGAAGAGTCTCCCTTCAGTGTATCAAGGTCAGTCTGGCACCCTGTTTGAATGATAGTGCTCCAAAGTGTCAGGAAGGAGACTTGCAAGTGTTGTCAATGCCCAGAAGGGTAAAGTGATGATCAAAGACTGACAGGGTAAGTGTGACGGTAGAGAGAAGTAAGGGGGAGAAAGAAGGAGGCTCTCTTAAGTATTTTAAGGTGAGGCTGACATTGAATTTGAAAGGATATTTCTCCAAGGTGTTAGAGAGAAGATTCGCAGACTGTAATTATATTCAGATTTCCATATAGAGAATAGTGGAAGCCTGCGAATGTTGCACAGTCTACAAATTTATTTAAATAAAATGAAGGCAACATGTTAGCAAAGCTTGAGATGGGGTAAAGGATGATCTGACTGATAGGTAAACCGAGTATGAGAAAGACATTCAGAGAGACAGAGAGACATTTAGAGAGAAAGAGGAAGGGCCACAAATTCAGAAAAAAGAGAAGAATGCAACAAATAATATAGGAGGAAGAAACAGTGTGATAGTTCTCTGAAAGAGAGAAGAAAGGTGAAGGGATAATAATACAGGAGGGGGTCAGGGAAGTGCTGGGTAGAGAACGGCAGGATCCCTGGCAAGGGCTCCACCCTTGGGCCTGTGCCCATTGACCTAAGTGAGAATAGGCACTTCCGGTTTTGCCCCCAAATGTTTCACTTTCCAGGACCACTCTGGCCCATCACATCCCCCATCTTATGCCCATGTCAACCTGAGACCTTAATGGGCACAGACACAGGAATTGAATGTTGAGAGGAGCCGAGGAACAGACCAATGGACACCAGCAGACATCAGTAGACTAGCAGACCAGTGATAGTGGAACCATGACAGAGAAAGAGAGAAGGGACATCTGAATGCTGAGGGGAATTATGGGGGTGGGGCAGGCAGAGAAGAGTCTGGCCGCTGGGCGGCCTGACTCCAGGGGAAGACCACCTTCTCACTCCATCCTCCCCTTCAGCTCACCGTCCATGTCCCTGGGAGCCACTTTCACCATTCAATAAAACCTTGCGCCCATCCTTCGAGCTCATATGTGATCCAATTTTTCTGGCACATTGAGCGAGAGCTTGGGATACAGAAAATGGTCACACTGGCTCTCTCTGCTTGCCATAGGCAGAGGGTCCATTAAGTTGGTTAACACAAGCCATCTGCAGATGGCAAAGCTGAAAGAGCACACTGTAACACATGCCCAGATGAGCTTCGAGAGTCACAGACACCCACCTCTAGATGCTTCCATGGAGCCAGATCCCAAAAGCGCTCCCCATGGCCTGCACCTGCTGGTCTGCATGTTCCTCCTAGGGGTTTGAGTAGCGGGGCAACTGAAGGCGCGAGGCATACCCCTTTTAATCTTATGCTTATCATACATATGAATTTGTCTTGCTTCTTTCAGCCTGTCTGCTGTCCTTCCTTCCACTTCCTTCCTTTCTTTTTTCTTTTCCTCTAGTTAACTCTCATGTATCAAGAACTTATCAAGTGCTTGGCACTCTTCCAAGTATTGTGAAATAGTGTTAAGCAAAGGAACCTCTTTTTCCCTCTCTCTCAGAGCTTATTTACTGAGAGGGAGGCAGAAAACCAACAAGCAAAGAGCAAAGAAAGATCAGGCATGATGCCTCAACACCTGTAATCCCAGCACTTTGGGAGGCTGAGGCAGGTGGATCACCTGAGGTTAGTAGTTCAAGACCAGCCTGACCAACACGGTGAAACCCCATCTCTACTAAAAATACAAAATTAGCTGGTTGTGGTGGCACATGCCTGTAATCCCAGCTACTGGAGAGGCTGAGGCCCAAGAATCACTCGAACCCAGGAGGTGAAGTTTTCAGTGAGACGAAATTGTGCCATTGCACTACAGCCTGAGTGACAAGAGTGAAACTCCATAAACAAACAAAACAAAACAAACAAAACAAAACAAAACAAAATGAAACACAAAGAGCAAAGAAAGAAAGAGACAAGCAAATATCAGGCAATGATGGGTATTATGATAAGAACAGAATCAAATTATGTAATGGTAACTTTAGGGATTACTTTAGTTTGGAAGCCATGGAAGCTTGCCTGAAAACGTATTTAATTTGAGATTGAATGGCAATAATGTATGATAGAAGTAACAGGTCACGCATAGAAGAAACGTGCTGTGTCTATATAATCATGCTTGGGGCACACATTCAGATTTCTAATGCTAGACAGTCACTGCACAGCCCTGTGTATGCCTCAGCTACCTTGATGTGAGCACAGAATGAGATCTTACCTTTGGTCCTAACAGCAAATCCTATTTCACCTCCCATCATCCTGGGACTTCCTTTTACCTCAATTCTTTTTTTTTTTTTTTTTTAATAAACTCAGTATCTGAACCCATTGTTAATCTATGTCTAGTTAATTCTTGTTTTGTTGAAACTCAGCTACGTGTCCTTGCTGATCTCAGGCCAGGGCTGCTGCAGGTTCCTCCAACTTCTCTGTGGTGTTTGGTGAGGAGTGAGGGGTCTGGTTTTGAACCAAGTCCCTGATGCTCCTTGAAGACCTCTCTTCAGGTTGGGGTTTCTGTGCTGCTTTCTCTAAGAGCCTATCTCCCTTTGTGATATGCTCTAAATTAGAGTGTGCAGTAATGACTAGGGGCAGGTTTGTGATCCTTGAGTAAATCTGGGGATTAATAATAGATATGAATTGTATGGAGGTATATTAAGTTATCACAGTTATAAGATGACCCAGTTGTGTGTTTTTCAAATTGTTTAATGTAGAAATTATAATGAAAATGATAGTTCCACTTAATTTTGCTCTACCCATATGTTGTGAATAAAAATGTATTAGATTGGAAAACTTTGATTTTTATAAAAGATAATGTTAATATTTCTTATATACCCAGAATCCTGAAAGGAATAAATACAGAAAATATAACAGATAAAAAGATTAGAACATGTAAATCATGGAAGAGGAAATTCAAGTTGTCAGTAAGCCCAAACTTACTGCACTCAGGGAAATGCAAGTTAACCTAACAAATATTGCTTCTGGCATAGCAGACTGGCAAAATTCAACTGAAATAACCTTTACTATTGGCAGAAATGGTCATAAAAATATGTCCTGATATTTGTTTTTGTTATTTTAATTTTTGGAGCTCTTTGAGAAAGCTGTTCATAATACAGGTCAAATTAAGTATATACATATATTGTGATTTAAAAACCTCTGGACATTTACCACATAGAGACTTTGTACATAAGGATACATTGAAAAGAATATCAATGGCTTCTTTTGCTATTTGATAATAGCCATTGAAAGGAATAATACAGATATATAGGAACTGAGTTAGAGTTCTAAGAAGTAGTGTTGAATGACAAAGAAGAAAGAATGGTTTATAATTTAACGCCATTTTGTACAGCTTTTTAAAAGAATGTTTTATAATTTTATGTCATTTTGCACAAAGAAGAAAGAATGTTTTATGATTTAAGGCCATTTTGTACAGCATTTCAAAATAATCTGTGTACAAACACAAATATATGGTCATTTGCATTATATATATTTGCCTATTGTAATAGGAACATGGGAAAATTTATTTAACATTTGCTTTTTGGTAGAGACAACAGCAATGTATGGAATATTTGACATAAAGGAGTAGGACTAAATAACTACATATGAACTCATATATGCATAAAATCTTCAGGAATATATAATCACCAAGTAAAAATGGTGGTTATCTCAGAGCATTTGTCCATCTAGAGACTTTTACTTTCTTACGTATATGACTATTTTAATTTTTATAAAAAATGCAAAAATAATCTTGTAATGGGAAAGGGCAGTAGTAAAAAGTTTTGGAGATATGTAATCTAATAAATTTCACTTTTAAAATTATATATATACTGGTATGTAGTATATATATATATATATGGAGAGAGATAAGGTTTGGTTATACACACAACATATGATTTTACATAGAATATATTGCATAATATTTGATGGATGTTACAAAGTAGAATAAAAATTTATAGATATTAGAACAATCTCAGTTTAATTTTAATATGACATGCCCTATATATAATGCTGTTCATTTTAATGAAAAAAATCTAGGGTTAGATCTGAGTATATTTTATATACTCACATATGATGCTTTATACTTGAATTTTAGATTCCTCTTAAAGTGATTATATTAAGAACATACAATTTGAAGCATTATAATATTATCAAAATCCAATAACTTCAGAAAAATAAAGCCTTGAAACTATTGTAGGCCTCACTAGGCTCCCTTACACCCCGAGCCTTCATGTCCTCCGCACATCAGACCACTGGTTGCAGACTGTCTGCTTCAGCAGCAACTGCAGACCAGCTTTCAGCTTGGGCAAACCAGCACACTTCTCCACCCAGACGGCTGCGTCTCCAATGAGTTCTGAGCACCAGTTTTAGGGAGGAGGCCCCTTTCCATGGTTGTTCTTCCTTGGATAGTCTCCCTCAACCCTGAGATTTCATAGAACTTCCTTATAGCTACTCATTTATCAAACTTTAGAAATTATTTATATCACATTTTTCCTGTTTAATCCAGTGTGTGGTTTTGATCTCTTGAGTGGACCCTAACTGATACATATGTTTAATCTTTTTTCCTTAGTAAGTCAGTCTTTGCCTTAAGTCTGTCTGGTGGGTCTCTGCCTCTGTGGAGGGACACAGCAGACTCTCAGTGAGTGGCCAGCTCCTAGAAGACCCTTCAATTTGTGTCAGTTTTGTTGGGAGGCCTTATGAGGGTAACTGTAGGGTTTATTCCCTACTGGGTATAATCAGATAGTACCTCTCTTTTAAGTCTTCCTTCCTTGTCTCTTTTAAATATTTCTCTTTCACTTCTCCTTCAGAATATGTGTTTTTTCTTAGCATCGTTTTATGCGAACCTCTTGCCATATTGTGACAACTCTGTGCCTCATGGCAGATATGAGTTTACCAGGACAAGGACACTGACTCACCTTTCTGAGGTTAAAGACCACTCTCCCAGAAATTTCCTCTGCCTTTCTTCATTCACATGATGGGGACCCCTTTAGCATGTTTTGGCAAGTAGATTGGTTGCTGTTATCAGATAGACTCTCCAATAAAAGGAGAAATAGATGTTCAGTGCTGTTCCAGATTGCAGAGATCCTTCCCATGAGGGTATGACACAAAAAGGCATACTTTGTATGAACAAGAATAACTTCAAAGCAAGGGAAATCTTTAAAATGTAGAGAATTCCCTATGATTCTGGGTGTTACAAATGTTCATCACCCCTCTTTGAAGCCTCGGTTGAGTCCAGCACTTGGCTGTGCTGCAAATGTGGATTATTTTCCTCCCTTGCTATCGTTACTTAGCAGCTTGGGTCCAATACGACAAAGGACAAGTAGTTTGATGTAACTTGGTATAGTGCTGGGCCCTAGTTAACAACTGCAGAGAAGTCTGGATGACCATATTCTACATGCATTCATCATTCCTCTCCTTTAGACTGACCATTTCGTTTCCTTTACATTATCCAAACATACCACATTGATTCCTCAAGTCCTTAAGACTCCGTTCAAATATCACCTATTCAGTAATGCCTTTTTTGGTCACCTTATCCAAAATTGCTCTCCACTTTCCATCTCTAAACTTACTCTCCTTTCTTCTTTCCTGCATTCTTTTTTTATTAGGCCTTATCACCTCACACCTAATACATTGTGTTTTCTCTTTTACTTTTTAATGTATGAATTCCTGCAAAAGCATGTATGAAATAACATTTTTGTGTGCTTTGTTCGCTGCTAGTTTTCTAACATCTAGCATTGTGTCTGGCACATAATAATGCTCAATGAATGTTTTTGAATGAAAAAGTTGACTAAATGGATGCATGAATTAACAAATGTTAGTTTAATATTCTGTATACTTACTTTTTGGTTTTGAATTTTTATACAGTAGTTGCTAAATGCAGTGAGGTCATATTTGGTTCTTTAGATCATTTAGTGTTGGACTCACTCTGCATCAGTGTCAGACGACCTAATTACATGTTCAGGAGGGAGGCCATGACTTGAAGAATGCACAGCCTGAGTTACACAGGATGCATCAGGCTGCTCTACCCTGATTATTCCCATTTGAGGAAACAGAGGGTTAAGCACTCTGTAAGTGTATAACTCCTAGAATCTATGAAAAGAGCACTGCAGATTTCAGGATGGCTGGTTTCAGGGTATCTCTAATCTGGCAGAGGAGCTGGTAATTATGGAGACACTATACCCTACATGTAAGAGGAAGCCTGAAAGAGAAGTTGCCTGGAGCATATTTAATATGAGAGACTTATATTGAAACCTGTTTAGTCAGAACCAATGATCTGAACTCACAACCTTTCCAAAGGGCCCCTGGCTGTGCTGTTGATTCTCCAGTGGCTTTTCTGGAATTACCCAACCTGGATTCTGGTTGGCAGCTCCTGATTGGTGCCCTCTGCATATATATTGTCAGGATGTGGAATCCTGAAGTCAGCATCTTGCCTTCTCCTAGGCTTTGAAGCATCTTTGTCTGTGCTCCCCGATCTTCAGGTCACCACCATGAAGTTCTTAGCAGTCCTGGTATTCTTGGGTGTGTCCACCTTTCTGGTCTCTGCTCGTAAGTAAAGATTCTTACCCGAACATGAGTTTTGTGGGAATGTACATAAATACGTACTCTAAAGATGTGGGCTTATGATTGCTTAGAATGCGCTTTTTGATGTCTCCTCTCCTAACTTGTTCTATCACCATTTTGACTGACCATTCAAGATGGAGTTGACTGTCCTTAGGCTCTTGTTAATTCACTCAGATTCTAATTCAGTAATAACCTTGGAACCCAAGTTTATTGTTACTATTAGTAAAATATGTTTAAGAAGATAATCAGAGGTTTATTTCAGGAAAGGAAAAATGACCACATATCAGGTTTTTCATTGGTTTTATATTATCTGTGCACTTGTTTTTCTTCAACTGGTACACCAAGGTCTGAGGACCTTCCACTGTCAAGTCTGGAATATTGTCCATATTCTCTCTTACCTCCATTCTCTTAACTGGCATTCAGCTAACATCTTATTTTTCTTTCTTCTTTTTCAGAGGCTACGACAACACCGATTCAAGAAGAAACGGGTCCAGCTGGTGAGTCTGCACTTGAATGTCATCTTTTTCCTTCAATGACTGTTTTCCATTTCTAGCCTCATGTCAAACAGCCAGTTTCCATGTGGATATTCTCGGTTATAAGGAATCCTAAGCAAAAGTCTGAGGAAGCTATATTCCTGATTTTAAAATTCACCATGAACATAGTGAATCTGCTTATCTCTTATACATTCTTAGAACATATGAAATCTAGGTCATAGACTTATACAAATGTGGACTTATTATTTGTTGTTTTCCAGCAGAAGGCACAGGAGCATGAGGTCTGATTTGTGGACTGAGAATTTTTGAGAGATGCCTTTAATAAATGGAAGGATTGAATATATAGCCAGTGTCAAAAAGAATCCAGTGGGTCTCAGAATGAAAGAAGATACTGTAATTTTGAAAGTGATATAATATGAGGTCATTTGGATCACAAGTGAGGGTGGTGTGTGGGATGTGAAGTGCTGGGGTCAGGTAGAAGAAGTCTATGCTTTACTCTTTGCAATGGTGTATATTCCTTATTTCCAGGTTCATGTTTGTTTCCCTTCTCCAACCTGAAAATGAAGGTTGTGGACCAAAGCCTTAAGTCATTCTTGGGCTTCTCCCAAAGTATTCCTCACATTCTGTACTGTGTGCACGTTGTGCCCATGCATCAGCTAAGGAGGTCTGTCTTTATCCTTCACGTGGTGGGAATTCACATCCTTTGGTCGCAAGGGCTTTAGCTCTAGTCAGACCTCACATATATTTTTCCTGCCATGTGAGGCCCCATTAAAAAAAATTCTCTCTCTTAAATAAGGCCTGAGACAGCATGGCTAGGGTGTGGGTTTGGAGATAGAGCTACTTATTTGCTGAGGTGGGTTTAACTCACCAATGTGGGGTCTGACTCTTGATCCTTATCAATAGCTCTGGTGTAAAGTCTAGAGAGAGAGATAATTTTCATAACTCTTACCCAGTCCCTTTGTACATGTAATAATTGATGGGGCATTTTTGTTACTGTCATAAGTTTACTAATTTCTCCTGTTATATCTAATGTGGCTCTCACAATTACCTCTCTAATAAATGGAGTCCCAGTGTCATAAAGGGTGAGACAAATATGGCTCATTTCATTCTAGAACCTGATGGAAGATATCTTACTGCACTCTAAGACAGGAGATATGACTCTAAGATGAGATACATCTTCTTAATCTTCCTTGTCTTTTCCTCTACACTTCATCCCTTCACTCAGGCTCATTCATGCTGCATTGGAATGTATGCTGTCTTAGGTTATTCTGTGGGAAGGCATCAGAGTATCAGGCTACTAGAGATTTCCTTATTGCTTCTGAGCAGCTGTCTCTGTGAATAGGAACACTCTTGGCATTGGTCTTCTGTGCTCATGCCTGGGACAAAGTACTTGCCTGTCTCTTTAATCAGTGTCATTGCCCTTGGAGGGAAATCCCAAATTCTTTCTGTCCCAGCAAGGACAGCACAGGGAACGATGAGGCATGAGGAAAGTGGACATGAAAGCTAAAGGTAAGACAGAACTGATGACAGATTTGCAGAGATGAATTCAGGATGAGGGATGTCTATCCACCCCTGGATGGGATAAATTTTGTTTCAGGAGTCAGTCTTACCTAGAGCTTTTCCTCCTCATTTCAGATGGCCCTGATGACACTGGTACTGCTGCTGCCACCACTGCAACGGACGCTGCTACAACCACTGCAGCCACCACTGCTTCTACCACTGCAGCCACCACTGCTTCTACCACTGCAACCACCACTGCTTCTACCACTGCTCCTAAGGGCTTTCCAGGTGGCAAGACTCCTCCATCTATGTGCTTCTTTTATGTGGCTTCTTGATTCCTTGGGTTCTCTCTTCTCACAGAGACTCTATTTTTGGTGTCAGGGAGACCTCTTCTTTACATTGTTCTCTAAATCCTTGTAGTTTTCTAAGTCAAGTCAACAGAGAAATATCAGAAGAGTCAGGAGGTTACCTGACTCCTAGGTTCCAAATTTTACCTGAATGGTAAATATTGAAATATTGGCATTTATTAAGGAAAACTCTTCTTAGTAGAAACATTATTAGAAAGACCAAAATAAGGGTCTCCATGAAACTAGGTAACTGTTTATTATTGTTTTTTATTTTTTTTAATCAGGTAGTGTGTGTGTGTGTGTGTGTGTGTGTGTGTGTGTGTGTGTGTGTGTGTTTAAATCAGGCAATTTAAAATCAGGTAATCGGGTAAAATCTTTGTTTCCTTTAGAGAATTTTCCTGAAATAGAAAAAATAGTTTAATAATGAGTGATTTTACAATCTTTCTTGAGGCAGATTATTTTGAATGCTATTCGGGCTATTTCTGGGATTTTGGACATTCATCAAGGATCAATGTACATTCTTCCTATTCTGGGTTCACTTTTTCTTGACTTTAACTTTCATGTAGCATTGATTACAACATTTGTTCAATCTGAACGTATGCCAGGAACTATGTCATAAAATTTATGTATATATCATAATTTAAATATCACAGCATTCTATGAAATAAACATCTTAAAAATGAGGAAATGGAAGAGTTGCAATGAGAAACTTTCCTTTGTGCACACAGGCAGAAAGAAAAAGGATTGAAATTGCACTCATACAATCAAAGTCCTTAAGAAATCTTCTTCAAATATTGCTTTATACTTTTTCATGTCTGGGTCAGTGCTTCTTACTCTGTCAATAATCTATAAAGTAGGACTATGAGTGAGAAAATAGCTTTTTTCTCTTATTAGAAGGCTGGATCTCTTTGTGCCATATTATAGGAAAACCCACACGTACTGACTTTTTTCTAGTTCTCTCTAAAGTTCTAAACTACTTGGGCTTCCATCTAGGGCTATATTTCCAAAATCTTTAAGGACAGGAATTGGTTGTTTATCTTCCTGGAATTAAAATTTCATGTTCCTTTCAGTCCACTGAGCTTAGTTGACATTTGACACTTGTTAGTTCTTTCAGATTCCAAAGAATAAAGCCACATTCTTCATCCTTTGTGAAGCCTCCTGACAATTTTTTTTCTCTTGCAGGTTTACCCAAATGGCTTCAGGATATCCTGAGTGGTAAATTGTTCCACTGAGATGGAATCAGCCTGAGTCTTCCATAACTGGTCACAGCTGTCTGCATTTCAAGTGATTTCATCCAATTACTTACCTTGCCTACTATATCTCCTTTATCTCTAACCAGTTTATTTTCTTTCAAATAAAAAATAACTATGAGCAACATAAAAATGATATTTCTTAGGGGTTGTGGGGTGGTTGTCCAATGTTTAGAAAATCCAAATGACAGACACTTCAGATTTTACCTAGTACTTCCTTGTGCTCCTACTAATAACTCAACTTCCTACTTCAGTTTTTTTTTTTTTCAAATAAGACACTAGTTTTGGGCATAATACTAAAGAGATTTCTCTAACATGGGTAGACTAATCAACACTAGGCATAAATGTTCAGTTTGATTTAGTCAAACTCTCCTATCAATGGACAGAATTTTTTTTCTTATCTATAATGACTTGGCATGTGTAGTAAGAAAGAGGAAAGCAACTTCTGACATCTGGGTGCTGTTTTGACACAGCCAAGCTTCAGAGTCGTTAGAGGGTGACTGGATGCTCACAGTTAGGCAACGGTGTTTTCATGTTGGACACAATCTCATAAAACACCAGCATCAGACAAGGTCATTCAGTGACTGTGATGAATTGAGAGTAAAAGGCAAAACCAATGCGTATGTTTTAAAGCACAGACATAACTGTATTCTATAGTTTTGCACAGTGTGCAAAAAACATTCCTTTCTCTCATTCAGTGGTGGCTGCTTCACTCTAGTCTGCCCTCCTTTTAGATAATGTTTATCAAGACACCTAATCTCAGCATTGTGCATGTTTGCTGACAGCATCCAATCCAGAGGTTATCCTCACTTCCCTGACCCCTCCCTCAAATCTGCTGACTCAAGCTCAAATCCTGAAATACTCTTTTCTAACACCCTGACAATAAGGCAGCTCTCTTAGTTCCCCATGGTGTGCGCTGTATCCCATTGAAACAAGTAAATCCAACTTTTTCAATCCAGATGTGCTCCTGGTGTTCATTGGCTAGAAAACTTTGACACCTGAATGCATAATTGGGAGGAGTATAATATAGAATAAGACATGGTATATATATATTTTTTACTGACTTGGTTATGATCAGGTTCATCACTGGAACCCTGAACCTCTCACTTAGGACTCTAATTGTATACTTTGAAGGCTTTGTCTTCACTCCTGACTGATTGATTAGGGATCCATTGGTGGGTCAGACTCTTGAAGCATTACTCTGGATGATGTTGATGATCAGTAAGGACAGATTGTTATTGAGATTCTGCGTGTATTCTAGAAACTGGGTTAGAGTCACAGATGGAGGCTGCATTAAGATTCTATGTTTTCTGTTTGTAAAAATGTAGAGTCCCAGGAAAGCAGAAGTTGTGTTAGAGGCTCAGGTTTCATTGTTTCAAACACCTGTGGCGCTAGAGGTCTTTCTTACTGCTTCTTCCTTTGGAGTAAGGATGATTCTTTTCCTGACTCCTGGCTCTGTCCCTGGCCATAGACTGGAAAATTCTTCTTAGTTCCTTTGTTTTCAGTGAGGATGCACTCCATGACACCTGGGCTGAACTTTTTTTTACCCCCTGGTCCTTTGTAAGGTCTCTTTGTTTTCTCTATTTGATCCTGTCTCTCTCATGGAAAATTTTTAGTTGTCTGAAATCCCCTGATGGAACTCTTGCAGACTTTATGCTTCCCCAAATCTGTGTGCCTCTTCAGTTGGCATGATTTTGCTGAGGATAATTTGGAACTTCATTGACCTCTTTAGGAAACTTACAATCTCCCCTAAGACTTCCCCTTTTCCATAAGACTTCCCCTTTTCCATCAGTTCCTCTCTTCCTTCTTCTTACCACCTTGAATCTTCCCTTCAGCACCTTTGAATCCTTTGATATGTCTCCCTTTAAACACTACCATTTCTCCTCTGTTCACCCCTGCTGGACTTTTCCTTTACGCTTCAACCCCTTAGTTCCTTATAATCGCTTGAACTCTAAGCCTTCTGCTCCCACTGGAAGCTCTTAAGGGACTCAGCTTCCCCCAATAGCAACTACCTGAGGCTTAATAGTTAAAAGGCTAATTGGAAATACACTGGATATTTTATTATCCATTTAGATGGGTTTTGAAGCCATCCAAAGAGGTGCTTGATGTCTCCTTAGTCGCTGGACTAGAATGTAGTCCCAGCCTCCATTAAATTATCCATCAGAGCAATGAAAATCTTAAATGGTGTTTTCAACAAATAGTGGTAAGAACTTTAGCCCTCATATTGAACGGGAAAATTTACCATGTCCCATTTTTTGCTAGAAACACAATTAGGATAAACATGTAAAGTGGTATAAAGATGAGATTCAACTGTTTTATACAAAGCAGGGTTTTATATTATTCACTCACAGCTAATCTTTAAAATGAAAGCTATAAAATATCTGTTTGCATCAGTGAGCATGCATGTTTATACATATTTATGTATGTATGTAATGTATATGTGATATTTTTCTATTGCTAGATTAGCATATTAATTTACAAATGCTCTTAAAGAACTCATATTCAAATTGGCTTAGAGATTAGTCAGGGCTTATATATATTAAATGTTCCCCCAAACTCCCAGATATATAAGAACTAACCCAAATGTCTTTCAAGTTCATGTGACTTAGGTGCATTTTGGTAAATAAGATTAGTTTAATATTGTTGGTTAAATAAAAACAGCTACATTTTCTGATTGATCAGCATTAAGTATATGAGCACACATTTCTATTCTTCTTGAGCTTACTAGTCAAACTAATATTATATATACTGGATGTCTAAGATTATAACACAAATTCAATCTAAGGACAAATGTACAAGCAAAGATGCAGTAAAAATGAATTACGATTATCTCTTGGTGTGTGCAAGGGATTGGCTCCAAGACACTTCCCATCCACTCACTGCCTACGAATACTGTATTTTCCATCTGACTTTGGTTGAAAAAATTCTGTGCGTAAGTGGACCTGCACAGTTCAAACCTGTGTTGTTCCAGGGTCAATGGTACTTGATACCTATTATTTAATATACCAAGCACAGTAGTAAGGAAAAAATCCCATGTACTTAGCTTTTTAGGTTTTTGCTTTTGTAATGTGTGCCTAACATGTATGTGTTGTAAAAATAATTTGACAGGTACTAATTTGTGAATGATGGCTAGTTTTATTTGGCATTACAGAATGTCTGCCTAAAAAGAGTTTCAAAACGTAAGTAACTGGCAACCTAAGAGCTGGGCTAAGCTAGGTAATACATTTATAATTTATTTTTTAGAATTCATCAATAATTTCTTTTTTAGACTAGAAATGTATTACAATTTAAAGTTTTTCTGTGTATATATGTAAATAGTTTCCAATATTTCCCATTATAAACAATGATGTGATGAATATTTCTCTACAAGAGTGATTTTACACATGAGCAAATATAGGATATATTTAATGTATATAAATAAAGGAATATATATAATTATATATATATATAAAGGAATGTAGGATAAATTTCTAGGAATAGAATTGGTAAAGTACAGATAGATTTTAAACTATCATATGTGTTGTCAAATTACCCTCCACAAGGATTATATTAGATTGGACCTGAAGAAATTGCTGTTTTATTTCTTGATGCATTGTAATATATCTTTATGAAGCATGATTTGATGTTTTAATACATACATGTTGTCTAATTATCAAATCAGGGCAATTAGTGCATTCATCACCTCATGCCATTATTTTTTCTCCCAGGTGATAAAATTTAAAAGCCTTTCTTCCTGCTATTTTGCAATATACAATACCTAACTGTTAACCATAGTTACTCTTCTGAGCAATAGAACACCAGACTTGTTCTTATCTAACTGCAACTTTGTAGTCATTTACCAACATTTTCCCTCTCCTCAGCTTTTCCCTCCTCTCCTCAGTGTCTGGTAACACTGTTCTAGTAACTTCTTCTATGATATCAACTTAAACAAAATTAGATTCCACAGATGATGGAGCTCATGTGGTATTTGTCTTTCTTTGTCTGGCTTATTTCACTTAACGTAATGCTATCCATGTTCATCCATGTTGTTGCAGATGATAGGATTTCATTCTTTTTCATGGATAAATAGTATTCCATTGTGTATATATACCACAAATTTTAAAATCCATTCGTCTGTTGTTGGACGCATAAGTTGATTCCATGTCTTGGCTATTGTGAATACTACTACAATAAACATGGAAGTGCAGGTATTTCTTTGACATACTGACTTCATTTCTTTTGGCTATATATTCAGCAGTGAGATTGCTAGATTATATGATAGTTCTATTTTTAACTTTTTGAGGCAACTCCACACTGGTTTCCACAATGGTTGTACTAATTTACAATCTCACCAACAGTGTTCAAGTGTTCCCTTTTCTTCACATCTTTGCCAACACTTGTTTTCTTGATACTAGCCATTGTAGTTGGAGTGAGATAGTATCTTGTGATTTTGATTTACAATTCCTTAATGATTAGTGATGTTGAGCATTTAAAAAACATATCTGTTGGCCATTTTTGAGGTGTAGGCAACACAGTGGATGTGGTATGTGGGAACACTGAACTCATTGTGCTAGTGTCTCTCAGAGCTAAAGGAATCTAGAGAATTCTGTATGCTGTACTAAAGTTGGTGGATGAAGCTCAAGCCATGGAATACCTTTTCATAGGCGTAGAAAGACTTAGTTAGGCATTTGTCAGGTCAAAAATATTCCACTGAGGTATTGTATAGTGGAGCTTTTATGGTAGAGAAAAGTAGAAAGAAGAAGAACAAAAACTTACTAGGCTCTTTAGTTCTGTCTCCAGGTTTGATCCAGGCATAATACTCCTATTAAGGTTTTTGTGATCATACAAGAAGTCAAGGAGACCTTCCTAAAAAGTAAGGGATTGACTATAGCCTGAGTGCCCATTTCAAGCTGTCTATAATTTTAGTGGTAAGTTGAGGAAATGGTAGAAAATCAGACCATGGCAGGACAAAGTCTGGACATTCATCAGAAAACATGGTAGTATCTGGTATGACATGAGAATAGGCGTGGTCTTTAGGGAGAATATTTTAAGGCATGTGTACCATGAATTTCCAGGCAGTGTCCTCTCTAGAATTAGATACAAGTTATTCACACACCTATGGCCAACTGATTTTCAACAAAGGTACCAAGAAGAGCACCTTGGGAAAAAGACAGCCTCTTCAATAAATAATGCTGGGAAGATTGTACGGCCACATGTAGAAGAATGAGACTAGACCTCTACTTTTCACCATATACAGAAGTAAACTAAAAATGGCTTAAAGGCTTAAATATAAAACCTGGAACTATAAAACTACTAAATGAAAACAGAGGAGACATGCTTCAAAATGGGGCTGGGTAAGGATGTTTTAAATAAGAACTCAAAAGCACAGGCAACAAAGCAAGAATAAACAAATGGGATTACATTCAAAAATATTTGCAAAGCAAAAGAAAAAACAACTCATAAAATGAGAAAAAATATTTTCAAACTATGCATCTAACAAGGGGTTAAGATTCAGCATATATAAGAAACTCAACAGCAGAAAAACAAGTAAACTAGTTTCAAAATGAGAAAAAGACTTTAATAAACATTTGTCAAAAGAGACGTTGGTATTGGATCTGTCCTTTTCTCCTATCTTAGAAATCTACCTTAGGATTTCAAAGTTCAAGATCTGAGAGACACCTTATAGCAAATGTCTCTTCCCCTCTCAACTCCAGTGCCCCTGTCTTTCAAGCACTAACCGTTTCTAGTACCTTCCAAAATTACACTTACTCATTAGCCATTTTTTTCCCAGTGAGAAAAACCACATAAGTTTAAATTCAGGTATGAAGACATAGTCAGCAGCTGAGAAGCTGCATCTCCAGCTACCTTTCTTAAACATTTTGAAAATCAAGTTCTTCATATTAGTCATTTTCAAATAAACCCAATAGAAATGCAGAGACTACAGTAATATGGTTTTCCTCATTTGTATACACATTTCATCACTAGGAAAATAAAATATTTAAAAGAATTGGCAGTAATTAAGAAAGTCTAAAATAAATTTACAGTTACAATTACTGGTTGTGGTTGAACAATCTTCCTTGGAGACCTATGCTGTTGATGAGTGTGAGACAGAATCTGATTAAAATAACTTTTGGGTTTCTCCAGAAAATTAACATATGAGAATTCTCTTCATTAAACAACATTCTTCATAAAACCACTCATTTTAATGCACTTATTTATTGATGAGCTGCTAGGGTTGTACACACATCTTGCCTTTAGTCTCTAAAGTCTGGGTTGCAGTGTCTTTTTCCATATGCTAATTGAATTGCTAACTCGGCCACTTACATTGGTAATGTGCAAAGACATTAAGACAATAATAATAATTCTGCTACAGGTAGGAAGTTCTTACTTTACATTCAGTACTCCTTGATGTATTGTCAGATGACATTCTTATTTCCCATTTTCTACTGGAAATAAAATATAGATATTTACAAATTTTATATGATCTAGTTTTCAGAGACTTCATGGTTAAATGGCATTTATTAAGAAGCTGCTTTCTCCCCACAGCCTTGAATTTCATGAACAGAAGAAAAGTCCCCTTAAACTTCTTGAAAGTAATTTTTTTCAAGTATCATAAAGAGGTAAGAATTATTATTGTTTGTACCAATAAGCAGGTGAAGGAACGAAATAAATTTGAGTGTAACCTTCTTGTTATCAAATTGCTATGTTCAGATTGTATCTTAGACATGCTAGAAAGACTTAGATTGTTAAAGCCTAGGGATAAGAAAATATTGACTTGTGGGAATAAAAACCTTCCTTTTCTTCTTTCCAACTTTTATTTTAGGTTTGGGGATGCGCGTGCAGGTTTGTTACATGGGTAAATTGTGTGTTGCAGGTGTTTGATGTACAGATCATTTTGTCACCCAAGTAATGAGCATAGTACCTGAAAGGTAGTTTTTCTTTCTTTCCTTTTTTTTTTGATCAATTATTTGTATGCTTTATTACTTGGTTCAATTATTTACATTATTATGTCAGTAATAGGGGTTTTCTGGGAATTTATCAAATATAAAACAAGTAGAGAAACAAACAAAACACTCTTTAAAGAAAAGTATTTCCTCTGTAGGGAAAAGCATTTAAATTAATTTGGTCTTTAATGAAAACCTTTCTGGAAGAGTCCTATCACCTTCTTTGTGGCACCAAATTTATTCATAATTAAAACTTCTGACTTGTTGCTAATAAAAGATGCCAAATATGATCTGAAGCACTGCTAAAATTAACCTCAAATTTTGTTTGGAAGGAAAAAAACCAATAAATTGCATTTATCTCATTTCATTTAAAACTTGACATGATGCTTTTAGACCTTACTGCTTTAATTTTAAGATATATTTGTAGGATTTTTCACCTAGTTCTTGATATATTAGGGGGAAGACTTACATAATGATAGGGATAAAGCTTCTTGTTTTATTCTCTGAATGGATCTCCAACAAGAAGGAAGGCAGCTAGAGTGGTGTATTAGTCTGTTCTCATGCTGCTAATAAACATACCCAAGGCTGGGTAGTTTATAAAGGAAAGAGATCTAATTGACTCACAGTTACACATGGTTGGGGAAGCCTCATAAAGAGAGTTCTATTTGTGAGACTTCTCTGTAGGATCTAATCCCTAAAATGATCTCAGGTTGTAAGAAACACTACTCTGGAATGTGGTGGTTGTGATGGAAAAAACAGTGGGTTTAGGGATGCAGGGAGGTGAGCATTGGGGCCTAAACTCAAGACCTCTCTTCTCACTTGAAATGGTTGGGCTGTGTTACCACCCAAATCTCACCTGGAATTATAATAATTCTCTTGTGTCAAAGGCAGGGCCAGGTGAAAATAATTGAATCACAAGAGCAGTTTCACCTATACTGTTTTCATGGTAGTAAATAAGTCTCATGACAGCTGATGGTTATAAAAATGGGAGTTCCCCTGCACAAGCTCTCTTGCCTGCTGTCATGTAAGATGTGAATTTGTTCCTCCTTTGCCTTCTTTTTTATTGTATTTTATTTTCGAGAAGAAGTCTTGCTCTGTCACCCAGGCTGGAGTGCAGTGGTGTGATCTCGGCTCACTGCCACCTCCGTCCTTGGGGTTCAAGCGATTCTCCTGCCTTAGCCCCCCGAGCAGCTGGGAGTACAGGTATGCCACACCTAGAAAATTTTTGTATTTTTAGTAGAGATGGGGTTTCACCATGTTGGCCAGGCTGGTTGTGAACTCCTGACCTCAAGCGATCCACTCTCCTCAGCCTCCCAAAGGGCTGAGAATACAGATGTGAGCCACTGTGCCTGGACTCCCTTGCCTTCTGATAGGTAATTTTTCAATCCTCATCCTCCTCCCAACCTCAACCCTCAAGCAGGCGCCAGTGTCTGTTGTTTCATTCTTTGTGTCCACGTGTACTAAATGTTTAGCTTCCACTTATAAGTGAAAACGTGGTATTTGGCTTTCTGTTCTTGTGCTAATCCATTTAGGATAATGGCCACCAGCTCCATCCATGTTGCTGCAAAGGACATGATTTTATTCTTCTTTTAGGGCTACACAGAATTCCATGGTGTATATGTACCACATTTTCTTAATCCAGTACACAATTGATAGGCATCTAGGTTGATTCCATTCTTTGCTATTGTTAATAGTGCTGAGATGAACATAAACATACATTTGTCTTTATGGCAGAACAGTTTATATTCATTTGGCTAGATACACAGTAATGAGATTGCTGGGTTGAATGGTAGTTCTGTTTTAAGTTCTTTGAGAAATTGCCAAACTGCTCTGAACAGTAGCTGAATTAATTTACACTCCTACCAACAGTGTAGAAATGTTCTCTTTTCTCTGCAACCTTACCAGCATCTGTTATTTTTTGACTTTTTAGTAATAGCCATTTTGACTGGTGTGATTTTAATTTGCATTTCTCTAATGATTAGTGATGCTGAGCATGTTTTCACATGCTTGTTGACTGTGTGTATGTCTCCTAAGAAATGTCTGCTCATGTTCTTTGTCTGTTTTTTGAATGGGGTTGTTTGTTTTCTGCTTGTTGATTTGTTCAAGTTCCTTAGAGATTTTGGCTATCAGACCTCTATCAGATGCATAGTTTGCAAATATCTTCTCCCATTCTGTAGGTTGTCTGTTTACTCAGTTGATAGTTTCTTTTGCTGTGAAGATGCTCTTTTGTTTAATTAGGTCTCACTTGTCAATTTTTTGTTTTTGTTGTAATTGCTTTTGGAATCTTCAATATGAAATCTTTGCCAGGGCTGATGTCCAGAATGGTATTTCCTAGGGTTTCTTCTGGGGTTTTTATAGTTTTAGGTTTTACATTTAAGTTTTTAATTCATCCTGAGTTGATTTTTGTATATGGTGAAAGGAAAGGGTCCAGTTTCAATCTTCTGCATATGGCTAGCCTATTATCTCAGCACAATTTATTGAATAGGAAATCTCCATTGCTTGTTTTGTTGGCTTTGTCAAAGAACAGCTGGCTGGAGGTCTGTGGCATTATTTCTGGTTTCTCTGCCCTGTTCCATAAGTCTATGTGTCTCTTTTTGTATTAATACAATGGGATTTGGTTACTGTAGCCTTGTAGTATAGTTTGAATTCAGGTAGCGTGATGCATCCAGCTTTGTTCTTTTTGCTTATAATTGCTTTGGTTAATTGGGCTCTTTTTTGGTTTTCATATTAATTTTAAGAAAGTTTTTTTTTCTAATTCTATGAAAAATGTCATTAGTTCAATAGAAATAGCATTGAATCTGTAAATTGCTTTGGGTAGTGTGGCCATTTTGCCAATGTTGATTCTTTCTATTCATGAGTACTAAATGTTTTTCTATTTGTTTGTGTTATCTCTGTTTTCTTTCAGCATTGTCTTCACTTCCCTGGCTACCTGTGTTCCTGGGTATTTTTGTTCAACATTCCTTTTTGTGGCTACTATGAATGGAATTGTGTTCTTGATTTGGCTGTCAGCTTGAATGTTGTTAGTGCATAGAAATGCTACTGGTTTTTAAAAATTGATTTTGTATCCTGAAATCTTGCTAGAGTTGTTGATCAGATGTAGGAACCTTTGGGAAGAGATTCTTGGATTTTCTAGGTATAGAATCACACCATCTGCAAAGAGAGAGAGTTTGACTGCCTCTCTTCCTATTTAGATGCCTTTTGTTTCTTTCGTTTGCTGATTGTTCTGGCTAGGAATTTCTAAAATCTTTCAAGTTGGAAAGATTCAAAGACTTAACACATTTGTGTCTTTCTTGGAGGTGGTAATAGGATGGTCCTCTAAAGAAGAAAAGAATAAATTTATAGTTTTACAGTGTAGCGTGTCTGGGAAACAGTGAGGGAAAAATTAGGAGTATATGGCCTGTTACCCAGTGAATAGTTCCTTACTGAAAAATAACTTGCATCAGTAGTTGTGGAGCAACAGCAGGTTTACCTGAAACCAAACTTTGGTTCCTAAAACGTTTAATATTACAGATGTTTTACTTATATAAAGTAAATAATGACTACTTCTCTTGCTTACAAGGTACGTTGAGATTGAGTACAATGGAATCTGTGCTACCCAGTGTGCACAGTCATATGGAGAAAGAAAGGACTTAACATCAGACACTGACTGATGTATAGACTTTATTTATCTCAATCTAATCTGCTCTAGCTGTGTAGACAAGTGTCTGACCTACACTTTCCTTCCTATACCATCAGGAAGAATTCAAATGCCCGTTAAATTCAGTCCTCACAGAGGAACATTATTTGGATGGCTAACAGTCTTTCTCCATTTAGATTCAATATAAAAGGCTAAACCTGGATCTAAATTGTAAAGCTATCTTTGGCTTGAGGGTGAGCACAACCCAAAGTATGTGGTTAGAGAGAATAATGAGACCTGTAACTGGAAAACATAATTAACATCAATCCACTCCCCTTCAATTAATTAGCTCTCCTTCAAATATGTTTGATTTAAAAAATTAAAATTCTATTTTTGGGGTATTATTTGGACTTATGGCTATTTACTAGGAGATTTGTCATGCCCATTGATATCAGAAATGGCAAGAGCTTCATGATCGTGTGTGGCAGGACAGCTCCACTGCTGAGGAAGAGGATAGAAACTGGGTTCCAGGCCCAGCTCACAGATTTGTTAACAGCAGAGAAATACAGGTACTAGGAAGAAACTTCAGCTCTCCTGTGTAATAGGATGGTTCAGCCCAATAAGAATTGTTTTCAGAGAAACAACTATTTGAACAACTCAACCTGAGAGCTGAAGGCTAGAACACAGGTATTTGGATTTGTGGTGAGCCCTACATTTTGCCACCTGCTGGGCAGTTTTCAACTCTGTTGGCTAGTCACTACCAAGCGGTAACTCCTTCAACTAAAATATGTGTGTGACCGCAGTCATATTAAACCTTTTTATGAGGATATGACTTCTAGTGGAGAAATTACATTTTTTTCCAATATTTTTTTCCACTGAGTTCTTTCTCCTCACATGTCATTAGTAAGCGTGATACACTAATTAAGCCCTTTAACCCCTTTTAAAAGCTTTCACCTTTCACTCATATAAGTATTCTTATATCTTTCCATTCTTAAAATAATTACTTTCTCTAAATTTCACCTTCTCTATCTTCCAAAGCATTTATTCTTTTTATGGTTATAATAAACCTTTCTCAGCAGTGAAATAGTGTGGATGTGCTAACTTGACAATATTCAGTCAATAATTGTAAAGAGGATTGCAGAAATCTTGGATGTTTTATTATCTGATGGGTAAAGTGAGAGTGAATGTCAGTTCATATTCCTTAACAATTTCTGTCCCAATAACCTAATGGAGTTGATTTGAATCAGAGGATTTGTAGTCTCACAGTTTGGTGAATACTGCAACACTGATAAAGCAGCAGGATAGATCTTTGAACAGAAGAGAAGAGTGCTCATGTGAAGTTTGATCCAGTGTACCACTTAACATCCAGATGCTCAGGAAATTAAACAGTGTCTTAATTTCCATTATGAGCCAAAAAGTAACCAGTCATTTGCATATGAAGGACAATAAAAAATAATCAAGTTATACTGTATGTATCCTACATTTTCAAAGTGTGCTATTTCCTTTGTTCTCTTTCTCCCATCTCTGTTACGGACATGATAGTCTGTGGAAAAGATACAGACACATACAAACATACATACACACATCCTGAGATAGATGTGCTTCGTTTCTGGAATTTTATCCCTGTAAGAGAGGAAAATAGTAGATATTCTGTCTACAGTTTGGCATCTAAAGGAGTGCTAAAGATTTTTTTACTTCTAAAGCTCTGCCTTGTATAGAAAGAGAATTTTTTTCCCCATTCACCAGGAGTCAGCAAACTTTAAATGGCAGACAGGCCTTATGGGGGAATATATTGTCACAGCTACTCAACAATGCTATTGTAGTGCATCTGCAGACAATAGGTAAACAAATGGGTGTGACTATGTTCCAGTGAAGCTTTCTTTATAAAAACAGGTGGTAGCCCAATTGTCCTGTGACTCATCCTTTGATGATTCCCTTAGACTCAAGCTAAACAGTTTTCCTTTTTAGGATACTTGACTGTGTGCTAGTTTAGTATATCTTCCATTTATCTCTAAGTCAGTCTTTTTAACCTTAGGCCAAACTCTCAAATTTATTTAATGACATTGATGGTTAAGAAGATGATGACATCTACTAGTTAGTTATTGAGATCCAGAAAGCTTTTAGGTTATTTTTTTATGTATAGTCAATTAGAAATATTTGCAGGAGTTATGTTTTATAAAGTAACCACAAACTCTGACTTAGTGCATAATGAGCCATTGTTCTTAGCATAATAGTAAAGGGTTATATTCCTGCAAGCCTCTGGCACAACATTTTTATCAAGTGATCAATGACAAATGTCATTAAAATAATGTGTTTTTCTGTTTTAAAGATAGTCTATTTAATATATATTCTGATTTATTAACATTAAACTCATATTCAACAGCGTTATAACTCAAGTCTCAATGATGCTTATCCAACACACCTATTTTCCCCTATGGCCCATCACAGTGTCTTTGTACTTTGAAACACTGGACAGCACTTCAGTACTATGTTTGCAATACATTTTAAACAGTGAAATCACCAAGAAAAGTCACAAAAATGTGAAAACACGACACTGAGTAGATCACACACAACAAAACTTTATGGTATGAAAACTGAAACAAGAAGGCAGAGGATTGCCTTGTTCAGCTAGACACAAGCACATCAGTGACAAATTTTTCACCAGCTCTGCATGTCCATAAATGATCATGAAAGTATACTGAGTATTGATTTGGGGCTTAGAAATAAACTTTAGCAAGTAGACAAATTTGCAAATATGCAATCCATGAATAATGAGGATTGACCCTAACTTAAATAGATAATTTAAAATTTGATATTGTATTAACATTCCCATTTTACAATTGAGGAACTAGGAGGTTAATCTTTAAATAAATTTTACAAAGTAAATGGAGAAGCCTGTATTTTAGCTTTTGTTATATGACTGTAAGTAAATAATTCAATTTTATTATGCAGAAACCATGTGTTAACATTCAGAATGTTAATATAAATTTATAATTATTTACTTGGAAATACACACCTTGGCCCTCATT
Organism: Aotus nancymaae; assembly: GCF_030222135.1. Taxonomy (NCBI): domain Eukaryota; kingdom Metazoa; phylum Chordata; class Mammalia; order Primates; family Aotidae; genus Aotus; species Aotus nancymaae. The sequence continues at coordinate 38,630,086 of NW_026988428.1, forward strand.
AGATTTCAAATTGTATGAGTTCTGGCCATCTGTAAATGTGTGTCCCTTCGCTCTGCTTTCTCATATGCAGTTTGTTAAAAGTGTGCCAATGACATTGAAAGTGAATAGAGTGGGACAAGCGTATCGTTGCATTATTTAAAGGGATTTAAGCATAAAAGAGGAGATATTGAGGACAATTCTTAAATTGTTAATAATGTGAACAATAGTAACATTTTATAACATCATAGGCATATGCTAAATCCTTTTCATAGGTTATCTCATTGTTTTTCTCAAAGACTGTGTGGTTTACAAGTATTATCATTTTTATTTTATAGAAAGAGCACTATGACTCTAAATAAAGTTATGTGTTGGCAAGATCACAACAGGTACTAGGAATCAAAGCTTGTTTGTCATCCAACTACTTATCCTGTTATATTATTTTTACTTTAGATTTAAATATATTTGGGAAATCTTTTGATTATTTATGAAACTTGAAATATTCAGAGAGAAAGATACAAGTTGTCATGGAAACAAAAATCAGATTCAGATGTCTCATACTCTTTTTGAACCTATGCCATCACATTCAGCTATCTTCAAAGTTCCATAAAAGTGAAGAAATGGCAATGTGAGTTCTCAGGGTGTATGTGTGCATAATTCTCAAGTTCTTCTTGGTCTTAGAAAACTTTGTGCCCAGGTAGTTGTGAGGGCATGAAACACTCTACACTGTCCCTAAAACTCTGCATTCTTGCCTTCCTTACAGAGAACAATTATTTTCTGATGCATCTGTAAACTTTGTTTTGTCTTTATCTTTGTAAGACTTTGGGTTCTGGAACCTACCTCGATCATTAGCTTCATAAAGTAGGAGAGACATTTTATTTCTGTTGTCCTTTGGCTACTTTAAAAAATCTGTTGTACCTGTAAGACTTCTTGATATACAGATGTCATCAATATTTGTTGAAACAAATGATATAAACAGTCTGAACAGAATGAAAGCTGGAAACAAAATGAAGGAGGCAAAGAAGAAAGGAAAAAAGACAGAAAGGAAGAAAGACAGACAGACTGGGAGAAAATACGGAGTGAAAAGAGAAATGAAAAAATAATATCCCTTCCAAACACATTTAATACTAAGGGCAAGAGGAACAAAATATGAAGGATTGTATGAAGAATTTGCCAGAAAAGTAATAGTATAATAAGTAAAAAAATTGTTAATGCAATAGAAAGATCTTAAGTCAATCAATTGCAGTCTTTAAAAAATATCTAATTTGAAATGAAGACTGTGGGATTTGCTTTGTAATGCAAATTATTAAATGAGAAGATGTAGTGTGAAGTAGTGAACCATGCACATGTTTCTGGGTTTTTTAAGGCACAAAAAGAAGACACACATAGACAAACAAACACAAATGTAATCTGAAATGTAACTGCTGGTGCTATTTTTCTGAAGTCTTTGAAGGATAAATTTAGAGGTGAAGTTTGCACTGTCTAGGAACTGTGAGTTAAAGAGGACAGTGGAAACTTGAAGATTGTCAGTTCATGTGAAGTGTTCCTCATTTGTTCTTTTAAAGATGAAGTAGGTAGCTACAAGATAAAATGGAAGTTGTCAACTGTACAACAGAGGATGCAGAGTTAATGGATAAAATTAAGGATTAGGGCAGGTATGAGAGCAGGTGTCTGTGGACTTAAACAAGTGGACGAAGGAACTGAGTTCTGAATCCAGAGGGGAGAGGCATTGAGTAGCAGCCAAATATCCTGTGAAGGAGAATTGGAATTTTTGGAAAAGTTGGAGACTAGAGTGGAGATAACTACCTAACCCGCTTTCTACACACACATACATGCACACACACACACACACACACTCAAAATCAACTTGGCCATGGTTCTATCTCTAAAAGGATTCCTTTTAAACCACTCTTTAAAAGGAAACCTCAGCTTCGCTAAGAAAGACATACTCATGTCCTACATACAAGATCATACCAATCACATTATCATAGGCAAGTGTGAAGCTGATGATTTGAAAACAAATTTATCTCACCTGTACAATTTTACATCCTTATGGGGTAGCTATTATTTTCCTGTCTGAAAATCATAGCTACCCCATAGGGATGTAAAATTGCCATATCCTTCAAGTAATATGGCAGCATCTTAACATCTTAATCCTATGTGTATATTATATATTGTAATAAAATAAAGTAATAAGTCTCTTTTCTTCTTTAAATGATGTTCCATAACAGTAACATTATGTATGTCACTGGGCCTCATGCATGGTCATTAGTATGTTCTTGTTAATACATACAGCATTTCCCTTTTATCCACGGTTTTGCTTTCCAAGGTTTCAGTTACCTGTAGTCAGCCTCAGTCCAAAAATATTATACAGGAAATTCCAGAAATATACAATTTAAATTGTACATCATTCTGAGTAGTGTGATTACATTTTGCACCATCCTTCTCCATCCTGCCCTAGATATGAGTCATTCCTTTGTCTAGCATAGCCGTGCTGTATACACTACCTATCTATTAGTCACTTCATATCCATCTGGATAATTTGATTGACTGTCACTGTATTGCAGTGCTTGTATTCGTGTAAACCTTATTTTGCTAGTAATAGCCCCAAAGCATAAGACTAGTGATGCTGGAAACTCGGATATGTGAAAAAGAGCAATAAAGGGCTTCTTTTAAGGTAGAAGTTAGTGACTTAATAAGAAAAGAAAATAAATTATATGTTGAATTTGCTAAGATCTATAGTGCAATAATACATTTTGGGAGGGAGAGAAATATACATCATTCACATAACATTACAGTATATTGTTATTATTGTTCTATTTTATTATTGTTCTTGTTAATCTCTTCTTGTGCCTAATTCGTAAATTAAACTTTATCATAGGTATGTATAGGAAATAATGTAATATCTGTAGGGTTCAGTACTACCTGTAGTTTCGGGAATCCACTGGAGGTTTTGGAAGGGATTCCCTGCACATAAGGGGGAGTACTGTAATCCCAATCTCACAAGCTGTAGTTAAATCCTTCTTTGTCTCAAGTTTCCTTTTCTGAATAGGAATAACAACTCATTTTCCCTGAAATTTGCTAGACCAGGGCAGGTGCAAACATGGCAGAAACTTTCTTCATATAGGGTACTAGTAATTCTACACGTTATCCACTTTTCTGACTAGGTCTATGCCAAGGCTTTATATCTTTTTGAGGCAGTAGAACAATTGCAGTTGTGTGAAACCCTGATCTTAGTTATCGGCCAAATCTACAAATTACCATGTTCCCCCATAATTGAGTATGCAATCCCTCTAAAATTTTCCATCTTTCTAAAATACTTAGGGATCCACTTGTGTTTTGAACATACCCACGTGGCTTTTTTTTTTCCTTCTGGGAAATGTTCTAGAGGCTCTACTTAGATCCAGAGCTAAGAGCAATAAGTAAAGTATGCCCCATTCCCATCAGACACGTTGTCTATTCCCTTCCCACTAAAACCCCTTATATGCCTCCTAATCTGTTATATCACTAACACTACACAGAAAAGAGAGGCCCAGAGATGTTTCTCTATACTCAGGAGGAAGCTGGACAATTCAGGAGAATTAGAATCAAAATAAATAAATGTTGGTGCAACTTATATGTAGTGACTGTCAGAAGCAATGGCTTCTGGGTCAAGAGTGGGTTCCTGTCCTGTAGCTAAGATGAAAGAGAGAGACATTGGAAGGGACATAATACAATTCTGATTCTCCTTCAGTAATAGAAAAGTAATTTTTTTTTAATATTCACCTGAACCCAAAGGCTGAGGGCAACCTCATGAATACAGAATTGCTTCAGAGACATGGCTCCTCCATCTCAGGCAATTCTTAATTCTAATTCTTGGTTACTCTGGCCATTTATTAACTTAGGTTGTGACAGTCTGTTCAAACCTCTTTAAACTGCATGTTAATAGTTCATTGATTATCCATTTATGCTCTCTCCTGAACAACATTCAAAGGCCTGCAAAATAACTTTGGGTTGTCTGGGTCTGATATCTAAATATGGATCAACCAACCAGCAAATTCACATATCCAAGTGATCCTAATGAGCTCAGAAAAAAATCCTAAATCCTTATTTAAAAACAGATGAATTTAACAAATGAAAATAAACAAAAGCAAATATACTCCACCTCCAATGTGTGGGTACACACACACACACACACACACACACACAGACACATAGGCCTACACACACTTTGGTATGCTGTTATAGATAAGTGAGTTATTTCTTTTGCACCCAAACAGAAAATAATTAGGGAAATGTGAATAGGCTTTACCATTTGTCTTTTACCTTTCATCTATTTCTCTAGGCCATTGTCTCTTAAATAAGTGAAGAAACATACATGCATATGAATATGCATAAATGTTTTTACACCTTCAAGTCTGTTTTTGAGTATTCTAAAATGTTTCTTTAAAGTGTTTTTCTGTATCAGCCAAGATAATTACATTTATCTAATTGAATGTATGAATTATTTTGATTGTATTATTGATGTCGAACCATCCTTGCCTTCATAGATCACGTTGTGATTTTATGCAGCATTATTTTAATACAGAGTTCACATTCATTTTCTGTTATTTCACTTTCATGCAGCTAGATTATAAATTGGTTTGTGTGTGTCATTTTATTTTTTATGCTATTCTTGGTTTTTCATAGCAGCAAAAACAAGATGTGATTTTCAAGATTGCATATTTTAGGACATTTTTCATCATGGCAATTTGCTAAACTTAAGCTAATGATCTTAACAAACACCTCATCAAAGAAGATATACATATGCAAATAAGCATAAGAAAAGATACTCTACATTATATGTGATCAGGGAAATGTAAATTAAAACAACAATGAGATACCACTACACACCTATTAGAATGGATAAAATTCAGAACCCTGACAGCACCTAATGGTGGTGATGGTGTGGAGCAACAGGAATGCTCAGTCATTGCTGGTGGGAATGCAAAATGGCATAGCCGCTTCGAAAGACACTTTGGCCACTTCATATAAAACTGATCATACTCACACCATATGTTTTTGCAGTTATGCTCTTTGATATTTACCCAAATGAATTGAAAGCTTATATCCACATTAAAACCTACAAAGATATGTTTATAGCAGCTTTATTCATAATTGTCAAAACTTGAAGCAACCAAGATATTCTTCAATAGGTGAATAGAAAAGTAAACTGTGGTACATTCAGGCAATGGAATATTATTCATTGCTAAAAATAAATGGGCTATCAAACCATGAAAAGACATGGATAAACTTAAATTCGTATTATTAAGCTAAAGAAGCCTATCTGAAAAGGCTACATATTGTATGATTTCAACTATGTGACATTCTGGAAGAGGCAAAACTATAGAGACAATAAAAAGATCAGTGGTTGCCAGGCCTGGAGAGAGGAGGAATGAATAGGTAGAGCACATAGAATTTTAGAGCAGTAATAGTATCTGCATGATATTGTAATGGTGGATACATGGCATTTTATTATTTATTCTAAGCCCATAGAATATACACCAACAGAGAATCCAAACATAAACTAAATAAAGACTTCGGGTGATAATAATGTGCCAATGTAGATTCAACAACTGTAACAAACATACCACTCTAGTGGGAAACACTGATAATGGTGGAGGCTGTGCATGTGTGGGAACGGGAGCACATGGAAAGTCTCTGTGCCTTTTACTCAATTTTGCTGTGAAACCAAAACTGCTCTAAAAAATAAAGTCTTTAAAAAAATTCGCTACACTTTGACAACTGAAGTATTTGTTAAATTTCTTAATCCTGTATTTTCCCAGAAGCAATTTCCTTTAAAATATATTTTGAATTCCTTTCAAGGTTGAAAATTTTTATATCTCTTTTTCAGTTAATTAGATGTCAGTGGATTCTTAATTTATTTTAAAATTTTGAAATCAATAATCCTTGGATTTACATATTTTTAATGTAAAAGTTGAACGAGGTATAATATCATAGGAAAACATTCACAGATTATATGCATGCAGCTTGATGCATAAACGCAAATTGAATACAACTTTGAAACCAGCAATCAAATCGACTTTACAGAAATGAGATCATTCAGTAAGAGTTGTTTTGTGTTTATTTTCTTTAATTCAAGATAATGTTTCTGTCATTCATCTGTGGTGTTGGTGTACAGTTGTAATGTTTATAATTTCCTGACTGAATAGTATTATACTGAATAAATATACCACTATTTATTGTTCTCCTGCTGTTGGGTATTTTGGTTGTTTACAGTTTTTTAGCTCTTACAAATAGTTGCTGTGAACACTCTTGAAAATGTTTTCTGGTTAACATAAGTATGCATTTTATTACACTTGGATAAACATTTGTATATATTTTATTGTGTATATGTTGAAGCTCAGAAAATAATACCCACAAAGGAAGGCCTCAGATGCAGCCTCAGATGCAAAGTTTCTCTCTGACCTTCTTCCTCCCTCCTGTCTCTCATCCCTCATTCTTCCCCAAGGCTGGCTGTGGAACCTAGAATCCCCCTTCCCTGAGGTGGGTCATAGAAACCAGAACACCTTTTCCCCAAAGCCAGCCATAGCACCTGCAAATATTATCTAACTTCCCCCTACCTTTCTATATAAGAACTAGCCATAAAGAAATTCTCTGACCTGCCTTGTTTGATTATAGGTCATAAGACCCTCATTCCAAAAAAGGCCCTGCCCCATAGCTGGGAGGAAGGAGTGCTGCACAGAGAGGCCAAGAAGAATCTAAACAACAGGCCTTGCTGGGTTTCCTTACTCAGTCGATTCCTATTAGATCATACCCTGTTTGCTGTCCATTCTTCATTGAACTTAAGCATAAAATTCATTAGTTTTCCCTGTATCTTTGGGTCTTCATTCTGAAGGCTCCTGTCTCATCTGGAGCTAGGATCAAATAAATTTGTTTTTCTCTTGTTAATCTGTCCTTTGTTGTAGGGGTGTCAGCTGTAATGCTTATCATGGGCAGAAAACACATTATTCCTCTTTTGCCACTATGCGTAAACCTAGAATTTACACTGCTAGGTCTTCACATAGACCTAAGTCCAGTTTTAGATGACATCAATAAATATTTAGATAACATCAAATATTTTTTACTGGTTTACACTCTCAACAGAGGTATATGTAAGTTCTTTTTCCACATTCTTGCCAACACATGGTATTTGTGTCTTTACCCTTTTAGCCACAGAGTATGTAATGGTATTCATATTGTAGTTTTAATCTGCATGTTCCTTGTGACGGTTGAAGTTGAATGCCCTTTCATAGGTTTACTGTCCCTTTGCATATCCTATTTTGTGATGTGCTTGCTCATATATTTTGCCAACTTTTCTACTGGGTTGTCTCCATTGTTTGTGGAGCTGTAGAAGTTACTTATATGGTCTGAATGTTAGTTGTCAGATATACAGTATGGAGCATAAATATCTTCTATTTTTGTCACTTGTATTTTCACTAACTGGTATTTTTTCATGACGAGAAGTTCTTGATTTTACTTTAGTTCAATTTAGTCTTTTTTTCTTTATTGTTGGCACTTCTTTGCATCTTAAGAAATCTATGGCGCATTCATGGAATATTATGCAGCCATAAAAAATGATGAATTTGTGTCCTCTTTAGGGACATGGATGAATCTGGAAACCATCATTCTGAGCAAACTGACACAAGAACAGAAAATCAAACACTGCATGTTCTCACTCATAGGCAGGTATTGAACAATGAGAGCACATGGACACAGGGAGGGGAGCATCACACACTGGGGTCTGTTGGTGGGGAATAGGGGAGGGACAGTGGAGGGTAGGGAGGTTGGGGAGGGATAACATGGGGAGAAATACCAGGTATAGGTGACGGAGGGATGGAGGCAGCAAACCACATTGCCACGTAGGTAACTATGCAACAATTCTGCATGTTCTGCACATGTACCCCAGAACCTAAAGTGCAATAATATATATATATACACACACAAAAATTAATACACCAAATCTTAATACACACATATATACATACATATATATATGTATATATGTGTGTATGTATATATATGTGTGTATGTATATATATGTGTGTGTATGTACATATGTGTGTATGTATATATATGTGTGTATTAAGATTTGGTGTATTAATTTTTATGTATTAAGAAATACAATGTGAGGGGCTCTGGGTGAAGTGACAGCCCATCACGTTGTCACTGAAAGTGAATAGCATTGAAGATTTATCTCTATTTGATTTACCTAAGCTGCCCAGCCTCCCTTTGATCATAGGAAGATACTGCTTGGCTTCTTTCCACTTGAATGTTTTGTATTGATGTTCACCAAACCCTGGTGAAGTGACAGCAGTGGGTTGCTGTCCTGTGGCTAAAAGGAAAGAGAAAGGTGTTGAGATGAGACACCTGCAATCTTAAATCTTGGTTGAGAACTGAAATGCCATGCTTCATCTATCTATTAGGTTGCTGCAAAAGTTGGCATTATTATTTTATTTTATTTTTTTTTGGAGACGGAGTTTCGCCCTTGTTACCCAGGCTGGAGTGCAATGGCGCGATCTCGGCTCACCGCAACCTCCACCTCCTGGGTTCAGGCAATTCTCCTGCCTCAGCCTCCTGAGTAGCTGGGATTACAGGCACGAGCCACCATGCCCAGCTAATTTTTTGTATTTTTAGTAGAGACGGGGTTTCACCATGTTGACCAGGATGGTCTCGATCTCTTGACCTCGTGATCCACCCGCCTCGGCCTCCCAAAGTAGTTGGCATTATTTTTAATGGCAAAACCTGCAATAACTTGCACCAACCTAATATATCCCTATGATTCCCAAACTGGAAGCATCCTAGTGAAAAGAGATTCTGAAAAGTTCCAATACTAAGTCCTGGTTATTCTGGCTATTTATTTATGCTGTTTCTTTAAGTATTTAGTACATTCTTTGTATGTGACAGGACTGTGTTGGTGCTGAATAAGACGATACATTCTTTCTCTTCCAAATGCTGAACAGTATTCATTTTGAATCAGGGCCATTGAATAAATAACTACATATATGAATGTAATAAAATAAAATGAAGGGCTATATGAAGCATTAAAAATGAGCATATATTCTTTCCTAGCACCCCCATTGTGGAGAAATGGATTCAAACAAGGGACATTATAGGATTGAACAGCCTGGCTTGGTTTCTTATTCTTACCTCACCTATCTGCATAGTATGGTAAACAATCTCAGTTCTCTTTTCTCCTGTGCAATAAAGTAAAATTTTTCTCCGTTTTGAGACAAAGAATAAAAGCAAGAATGAAGAAAAATTGGTTATCACTGTTATTTCAACACTGGAAAACATGATAACTAATTCATGGTTTATATTTTCTCAGTGGCAAATGGACATGACTTCTTCCATACCCCTAAACCAGCCAGCAGTCCCCAATATCCATGCATCAGTCTCCTAAATATCTGAAATAACTTCTGTCATTCTGCTCTTACCTCTCCTTTTCTTCTCATTTATAACTAAGACCCTGAAAGAAGTGAATGGTTATGACGTCTTCTGGCATTCCCCAATGAGTATTCTCTTCACCTAAGAATTAGGGAGGAAATCATCAAGTTTATTGAAGGCAATACAAAATTTATTTTTAGCACAAATGCAACTCTTTCTCTGGCCCTGGGCATGATATGTGGTACTCCAGTTTGTTGGTTTTTTTGTGTCAAAACTATGATACAGACATTTTCGGCTTTATCTGCTGATAATTTCCTTAATCTGATATCCAAGGTAAAAATAGTAACTTTGTTCTTTATAGCCGAATAACCAAGGAATCATTAATCTTGCAATGTCCTTCCAGATGTCTAAATAAAATGCATAATTTAAGTAACCTATATTTGCTTGTATTTTAATACTCTACCATTGAGATAACAGTATTGAAATAGAATGAATGTGTAGTAATTTAAAAGTATTCTTATCATATATCCCTGTCAGTCTCTTTAAACTCCTCAGTGTCTCCATGGTAACTCATAGGCCTCAGGAATATACTGACAGTATGTAAAGAATATTACTACAATGAAACCTCCTGTCAACGTGCGGTTACAAAGCATAAGCTTGGAAACTTACTAATTATAGTTGTGTTCTCAGAAGAAATGATGGTCACGTCCTCTGGAAAACAAATAAGGTAAATTAAGAAATTACTGATACCTCTACTAGATGGTTACCGAGCTAATTCCCTACAAACTCAGATTCAAATTACATAAGCTAATGATAGATAAAAGGAACAAGAGTAATGTGAAAGTATTCCAAAAAAGCATAATAATAATAATAATAATAATTGTTTTTAAGATAAAACTTCAATTCTACTAAAAAATAAATTTTTACTGATGTGGCAGTCTTCTTTCCCTGGGCATATAGTGGTTGATAAGAAAGAATAATATTTCTCAGCATCAAAACTTGTGTTTTCACCTCTATCATCAGCAGTGAATGAAGTATCTTTAGACTGAGGGTGAAGTTGCTCTTAACTAGCTCCTAAAGAGTTCCTCAATCTCTATTCCCATAGACTTACCACTGGAAACTATGAGGCTGGACTCACCCATCATCACAAGAAGAACCAGGAAGGTAAATGGAAAAACAAATCTGTGAAATACGGAAGACTCAAGTAGGTAATACACTAAATGAGATATTAGTTGATGGTACTTTTATATCAGGCATGATCTAATAGGACCTGCTTTTCAAATTAAGGTATAATGATTTGAAACAAGGACAATAAAACTAAAACAAACAACATAGTCTGAGGCCTAATGGCAAAGACATTGATGTCACAGCACCTTAGGCATTTAAATGGAATGTGAAGCCAAGATGTCTAAACCAAAGAATTACCTAAGGCAGACTCTCATTTCTTAGCTAACCTTCAGATATTTTTCTGAGATTTTCTATCAAAAATTATTTGAATTCAAACTTTTAGCTTCTTATAGCCTGTTCCATATGTTAGAATGTTCCTCTTTTCCAAGATGAAGTTATCTTATCCTCCAGATTCCCTTCTCTTCAATATCTTCTAAATTATCCCCTTTCGTTACTCTTTCTTAAAATCTGTATTTCCTGTTATTCCTGACTTTAAGCACATTATGTAATTAATTGTAAATCCTTCTTTTGTTAATCATTACAATAAACAAAACAAAAGAGAGATGGGGTCTAGAATTTAAATCTTCAAAAAGAAATTATCCATTCTTTTACCTATCACTGTTCTTACTCCTTTTCAACCTTTCTTCACTGCAGAACTCTCCACATTTACTATCTTCTCTTCTCCCATTTCCATTCATTTCTTAACTTGTGTTAATGTAGTGTTCAACTCTGTGACATTATCTTACTTGGCTTATCTGCTTTATGGAATACTATTGACTAATTCTTGAAAGTCCCTGCAATTATTTTCTTCCAACTTCTTTGACTACATACATTTTTGCAGTTTTCTATTTTAGATTATTTTTATTAACCCATTCTTATGATTTTGTTCTGTCCTTCCTCTTCTCTCATTAATTTGCTTTTTTCCCTTGTGTCAAATAATTCATACCAATATATCATTCCTATATTCATTTTTAATTTTTTAGCATTTATATTTAACCAAGACTACTCTTCTTAGTTCCATAGACAGATAAATAGCAAGGTAGGTGATATAAAATTAAAAATATAGACAGAAATTGTTAGAAAAACTTCAGCCAAATTAAATATAAAGGAGTTTAATGGAGCAATGAATGATTCACGAATCAGGCAGCCCACAGAATCACAGCAGATGCAGAGAGCCTCCAGGAGGGCCTTCTTGTGGTCAGAACAAATTTATAGACAAAAAAAATAAGTGTTATACAGAAATCGGAAGTGAGGTACAGAAACAGCTGGATTAGTTACAGCTTAGCATTTGCCTTGTTTGAACAGTTTGAACACTCAGCAGTGAATATGACTGGTTAAAGGATGACTGCTTGGCCAAGACTCAGTGACTGTTACAGATGCCTACTCCTGAGTTAGGTTTTTAATCTTGTCTACCTATTAAATTAAGTTGCAGTTTATCCACAAGGACTCAAATATAAATATATGGAGTCCTTCTCAGGCCATAGTTTGTTTTAACACTATTCATCTACTAAGCAGTCTTCTGCTGTCATGAAGACTAGTTTAAGATTTACACACACACATGCATGCATACCCCCACATACACATACACACACATACACACACACATACACACACACACACACACACACACCTCTTCCTGATGAGCGATTAGGCTGCTTAACCAGAGAAATTTAGCTATGTAAGATAGCAATGGTTGCATTTTGTATTTCCTTTTCCCAGGGCACAGTTTTCATATCTGAAGTAAAGTAAATCATCCAAGATAGGCTTGTAGTTATGCCTTATATTTTCTTTTTAATGATTTTTCAATTTTTTGCTATTACAGTTGTCCCTCAGTATCCATCAGGGATTGGTTCCAGGACCCCCATGGATACCAAAATCTATGGATGCTCAAGTCTTAGAATAGCCTTGTGGCACCTGTGAATAGAAAAAGTGAGCCCTATGTATTTATGGGTTTCACATCCCATAAGTACTGTATTTTCCATCCATGTTTGGTTGAATCTATAAATATGGTACCTGTAGATCAGGATGGCTGACTGTATTTGCATATAACCTATGCACAACCTTCCATATACTTTAACTCTTTTCTAGATTGTTTATATACCTAATACAATGTAAATTCTATGTAAATTGTTGTTAACTTCATGATCTTAAGAAAGTATGGACATGATCAGTACAAATCATCCATTTTTTATCCCTCAAATGTTCTCAATCCATGTTGGTTGAATATGCAGATGCAGAACCCATGAATATGGAGGGCTGACAGTATTATAAATAATTCTGTGCCATAACAATACAACTTCAACTTCAATGAGGGGATTTCTGGTTAACATTAGTAGGAACATCTAAACAAATGGGCTTGGAATTATTGACATAAACAATGTAGGCAATTTGTAGCAGAATTTGAAAAAGTGACACACACACGGACACATTTATTATACATATAGTAGTGGTGTTTCTTCCAATGACTGGTAGTGATGTGTGAGAGTTAGATGGGCATGAGATTATATTATCTTCAGTTCAGTGACTTAGGAGTGTCTCAAATTCAGCTTTCCCCAAATTATACTTTTTATATTCCCTCCAATATAATTGTGAACCCTAAATATCTGAGACATGTCTCAGTCAATTTAGAAAGCTTATTTTGACAAGGTTAGGGCACACCCGTGACACAGCCTCAGGAGGTCCTGATGACATGTGCCTAAGGTGTTTGGGGACAGCTTGCTTTTACGCATTTAGGGAGGCATGAGACATCTATCAATATGTATAAGATGTACCTTGGCTCAGTCTGGTAAGGTGGGACAACTTGAAGTGGGGGCCTCCAGTTTAGAAGTCGATAAGAGACAAAAGGTTGCATTCTTTTGAATCCTTGATCAGCCTTCCACTGAGTACACAATTTATCCTGGCTCAGTGAATCTGCATTTTTACATAATCAATAGGGCAGAGGAAGCAATCAGATATGCATTTGTCTCAGGTGAGCCTCAGAAGGATGACTTTGAGTTTTTTTCTGTCCTTTGTCCACAAGGAATTACCTTGCTGGCAAATCGTGAGGGAGGTATGTAGCTTTTTATCTTTGTAGCTATCTTATTTAGGAATAAAATGGGAGGCAGGTTTGTCTGACATAGTTACCAGCTTGACTTTTCCCTTGGCTTAGTGATTTGAGGGTCCTGAGATTTATTTCCCTTTCAAAATATATTGCTCTTTCTTTATTATGTAATCTTAATTTAGGTACTGATATGGTTTGGCTGTGTCCCCACACAAATCTCATCTTGAATTGTAGCTCCCACATTTCTCAAGACAGTGGGAAGGGCCCTGTGGGAGGTAATTGAATCATGGGGGCAGGTCTTTCCTGTCCTATTCTTGTGATAGTGAATAAGTCTCATGAAATCTGATGGTTTTATAAAGGGGAGTTTCCCTGTACAAGTTCTCTTCTCTTGTCTGCCACCATATAAGATGTGCGTTTCACCTTCTGCTATGATTGTGAGGTCTTCTTACCCATGTGGAACTGCAAGTTCATTAAACCTCTTTCTTTTGTAAATTGCCCAGCCTTGTGTATGTCTTTATCAGTAGTATGAAAATTGACTAATACAGTAAATTGGCACCAGTAGAGTGGGGCACTGCTGAAAAGATACCCAAAAATGTGGAAGTGATTTTGAAACTGGGTAATAGGCAGAGATTGAATCAGTGTGGAGGGCTTAGAATAATACAGGAAAATGTGGGAGTTTGGAACTCCCTAGCGGCTTGTTGAATGGCTTTGACCAAAATGCTGATAATATGAACAATGAAATCCAGGCTGAGGTGGTTTCAGATGAAAATAAGGAACTTGTTAGAACTGGAGCAAAGGTGACTCTTGTTATGTTTTATCAAAGAGACAGGCAGCATTTTGCCCTGCTCTAGAGATTTGTAGAACTTTGACTTTAGAAAGATGATTTAGGGTATCTGGCAGAAAAAATTTCTAAGCAGCAAAGTATTCAAGATGTGACTTGGGTGCTTTTAAAGGCATTCAGTTTTAAAAGACAAGTAGAGCATGAAAGTTTGGGAAATTTGCAGCCTGACAATGCAATAGGAAAGAAAATCTCATTTTCTGAGGAGAAATGTAAGCCAGCTACAGAAATTTGCATTAGTAACGAGGAGCTGAATGTTAATCACCAAGACAATGGGGAAAATGTCTCCAGAGCATGCCACAGACCTTTGTGTCAGCCTCTCCCAACACAGGCCTGGAGGCCTAGGAGGTAAAAATGGTTTCATGAGCCAGGCCCAGGATCCCTCTACTGCGTACAGTCTAGGGACTTGGTGCCCTGTGTTCCAGCCACTCCAGCTATGACTAAAAGGGGCCAAGGTGGAGTTTGGGCCATGGTTTCAGAAAAGTGCAATCCCCAAGCTTTGGCAGTTTCCACGTGGTGTTGAGCCTGCAGGTGCACAGAAGTTAAGAATTGAAGTCTGGGAACCTTCATCCGGATTTCAGAGGAAGTATGGGAAAGCCTGGATGTCCAGGCAGGTTTGCTGCAGGGGCAGGGTGCTCATGGAGAACCTCTGCTAAAGCAGTGCAAAAAAGAAATGTAGGGTGGGCACCGCCACACAGAGTCCCCACTGGGGTGCTGACTAGTGGAGCTGTGAGAAGATGACCACCATCCTCCAGACCTCAGAATAGTAGATCCACCTACAGCTCGCACCATGTGCCTGGAAAAGCTGCAGACCTTCTTCAATGGATGGGCCAGGTGCGGTGGCTCACACCTGTAATCCCAGCACTTTGGGAGGCCAAGGCGGGTGGATCACGAGGTCAAGAGATCAAGACCATCCTGGTCAACATGGTGAAACCGTGTCTCTACTAAAAATACAAAAAATTAGCTGGGCACGGTGGCGTGTGCCTATAATCCCAGCTACTCAGGAGGTTGAGGCAGGAGAATTGCCTGAACTCAGGAGGCGGAGGTTGTGGTGAGCCGAGATCGTGCCATTGCACTCCAACCTGGGTAACAAGAGCGAAACTCTGTCTTAAAAAAAAAAAAGGCAGCTGGAAGAGAGGTTGTATGCTGCAAAGTCACAAGGGTGGAGTTTCCCAAGACAATGGGAAACCACCTCTTGCATCAGTGTGACCTGGATGTAAGACATTGAGTCAAAGGAGTTCATTTCTGAACTTTAAGATTTGAATACCCTGCTAGATTTCAGACTTGCATGGGGCCTTTAGCCCTTTCATTTTGGCCAATTTATCCCATTCAGAGTGAGTGTATTTATCCAACGCCTGTACCCCCAATTTACCTAGGAAGTAACTAACTTGCTTTTGAATTTACTGGCTCATAGGTGGAAGGGACTTGCCTTGTCTCAGATGAGACTTTGGACTATGGACTTTTGAGTTAATGTTGAAATGAGTTAAGACTTTGGGGGACTATTGAGAAGGCATGATTGGTTTTGAAATGTGAGGAGATGAGATTTAGGAGGGGCCGAATCTCTCAAATGGGTGAAATGATATGGTTTGACTGTGTCCCCACACGAATTTCATCTTGAATTGTAGCTCCCATGATTCCCATGAGTTGTGGGAGGGACCTGGTGGGAAGTAATTGAATCATAGTGGCAGGTCTTTCCTGTGTTATTCTTGTGATAGTGAATAAGTCTCATGAGATCTGATGATTTTGTAAAGGGGAGATTCCTTGCACAAGTTCTCTTATTTTGTCTGCTACCATGTGAGATATGCCTTTCACTTTCCACTATGATTGTGAGGCCTCCCCAGCCACATGCAACTGTGTGACCATTAAACCTTTTTCTTTTGTAAATTTCCCAGTCTGGGTATGGCTTTATCAGCAACATGAAAACAGACTAATACAGGTACCATAACACCAAGTATGACTTGTTTTTAGTTCACTTATATTATAGAATAAAAACAGACGTTGCATGATTTCTATTATTTTCAATTTGTTTGGGTGTGTTCCACTGCCCAGAATGTAGTTTGTCTTGGTGATTGTTCCATGTGAGCTTAAAAAGAATGTGTATTCTGCTGTTTTTGCATGAAATAATCAATGTCAATTATATCCAGTTCATTAATGTCTCTTTTCAGGCTGAACTGGAAACCTGCAGTTTCCATTAAAATTTTTTGTTAAAGAAATATCAAAGCATGTATAAAAGAATTTAGCATAGTTTAGTAAATCTACATGCATACATTATACACCTTCAAAACGTTTTAAAACTTACTAATATTTTAAAAATTGTTTGACAGGTTGACAGGTACGATAGCTCATGCTGTAATCCCAGCGCTTTAGGAGGCTGTGGCAAGAGGATTGCTTGAGCCCAGGAGTTCGAGACCAGCCTTGGTAACATGGTGACACTCTGTCTCTACAAAAATAAAAAATAAAGAAAATTAGCCAGATGAGGTGGTGCACATCTGTAGTCCCAGCTGAGGTGGGAGAATCCCTTGAGCCTGAGGTCGATGCTGCAATCAGCCATTTTTATGTCACTGCACTCCAGCCTACGAGACAGAGCAAAAAAAAATTATCTTGAACAAAAAAATTGTCTTGAAAAAAAAATTTGTCTTTTCGGAAGTTGGTTAATTGATTTAAATTGATGTATTTATTTATTTATTTTTGAGACAGCGTCTCACTTTGTTGCCTAGGCTGGAGTGTAGTGACTTGAACACTGCTCACTGCAGCCTCAACCTCCTGGGCTCAAGGGATCCTCCCAGGCTCAAGTGATCCTCCCCTCTCAGCTCCCCAGGTAGCTGGGACTACAAGTGCACCAGACCACCAAGCCCGGCTAATGTTTGTACTTTTTGTAGAGATGTTGGTTTTGCCACTTTGCCCAGGCTAATCTCAAACTCCTGAGCTCAAGTGGTCTTTCTACTTCAGCCTCCCAAAGTGTTATGATTATAGGTGTGAG
The DNA here is from genome assembly GCF_030222135.1 of Aotus nancymaae. Taxonomy (NCBI): domain Eukaryota; kingdom Metazoa; phylum Chordata; class Mammalia; order Primates; family Aotidae; genus Aotus; species Aotus nancymaae. Next base: position 38,647,492 of record NW_026988428.1, read on the forward strand.
GCACCGCATTTGGCCTTAAATTTTGTTCTATTATTTTAAACCAATCAATCCAGTAATAAATTCTTCAGTCTGCATGTCGAAGTGGTAAGGTTATTTTGTATATATAAAGTTATGGGATATAAATATAACCCATATATATATAATATATCTGATAATATATAATATGGGATCATATGCAAATATATAGGATCATATATTTATATGACTAATATATGATTTGATTATATAAATATATAAATATTATTTCATATATATTATGAGGTATATAATAATATATAATGTGTTATATATTACATAAATTACATATGTATATTATATATACATAATATACTATATATTTTATATATCATATATAAATTATATATGTTATGATTACAATAATTATATATAAATATATTTTATATAAATGATTTTTATATAATTGTATATATAAATGATTAATATATAAATATATACCATGCCTTATTCCATGGCTTTATCACATTACAAAATTAAACAATTCCTCAGATTATCTAATACATAGTATTAATAGAATCAAATATCCACAATTTGTTTGAAACTATCATTATCAATCCACATATTACATTTGTTCATTTTGGCACTTAAAGTTTTCTAACTCTATAGCAAACTTTCCCTCCAATTTCTAGACCATTTTTTTTCAGATATATTGAATTGTTTGTCCTGTGAAATAATCAATTTTCTGTACTTGGCAAATGACTTTTTTTTGGTGTTGATAATATTCCTCTAACCTTAATCCAACTGGTAATATTTACACTTAAATGTATGACAAATGCCTAGGGTTTCAGGAAGTTTTGCAAGGTTCTCAAGTTATTGATTTTTATAAGGAAATCAAATAACTTCTGTAACAATAGCCTCACTAAAGGAAAAATCTTTGACTGATATAAAATGTTTGTTTTTCTCAAGCTAAAATATGTATGCAAAAAACACTTGAATGCTGTGACACCTGGAAACATATCTCTTCCCAAAACATGAATTTAATGCAAATAATACATAATTGTGCATGAATTTTTTTTTGGACTTTGCCCAAAAGACTTGCAAACAACTCTAGGGTGTCCAGGACACCCACATTGAATTTGAATTGCCTCATTGGCAAATATACACACTACTATAAGCCCAAAAAAGAAAAAGTCCCCTACTGAAGACCAGAGATATTCAAAGAAATAACCTAGGTCATCAAAAAAAAAAAGTATCTACTTTCTAGGCACACATACACAGTTATTAAAAACAATAAAATTTTATATATACACAGCTGTACATTTTGGTTTGCTGTGATGCCAAAGAAGGCCAATCCTTTTAGCAGGGAGCAATGGAGACAGGCTGTCTGAGGTGTGTGGTGTGTAGCTACAGTGACTGCTGCAGGAGGAAGCAAAGGGCGTATCAGTGGCCTCTGGGGACTTGGCTCTCAGAATATCCTGCCACAGCCAAGTGCTCAGGTGGGGCAGGGCACCGGTGCTGCCAGGTTGATGCAGAAGAAAGCAGGTACTGTTAGCTGGAGCAGCAGAGGAAGGCAGTCGGAGTGATTATTTTAGCCTTAGGTGCACATACTAGAACAGAAGAAAATCCTGACCATTAAGCAAATGGGCACCCAGTATCAAGAAAGTAGAAAGATAACCCATTTTAAAATAAACCCAAAGAATGTATGTCATATACCCAGAAACAGAAATGTATAAAATAGTAAATAAACAGAGATAATCGATAACTCAAAAGGTTAGTTTTTGAAATGACTAAGAATAAAATTTTATTGAATTGGTTTTTAAAAGGTTAGATAAACCATTAATATTAAGGATGAAAAGGGGCACACTGCAGTTTACACAATTAGTAAAAAGATAATGATAGGCTATTAAGAACAATTTTAGGCCAACATATTTAACAATTAGAAGAAATGGAAAGATTTCAGAAAAACACAATTTACTAAAACTAATATAAGAAGAAATTGGAAAACTTGTTTTTCTAAGAAAATTAATAAAACTGAATAAATTATTAAAATCCTTCCTACAAAGAAAATGCAGACTCAGATGACTTTATCTCTAATCAAAAATTCTAAAAATATCAACTCTCTTACACAAACTCTTTTAGATAAAAGGGAAACATTTCTTAATCCACTTTTAAATTCAGCATATATCATTATAATGTAATATGGCATTACGATGAAGAAAATTTACAAATTTACTCATAAACGTGAATTAATTATTATACATAAAAATATTAGGTAATAGAAATTACAATTCAGTAATTTATAAAAATGGTAATACAGATCAAGCTAAATGTAACTACTCAAGTTTGGTTTAATGTTCATAAATTAATCATTGTGACTCATTCACATTAACATGGTAAAAAAGCATGATTATCTCTATTCAGGTTGAAAAGCATTTGAAATACTTGATTTAATGATAAATAAAACTCTGTACACTACAAATAGAAGGAAATATACATAAATCTGATACAATATATCTAATATTATGAAGCAAACATCAACCAAGATAAAAACTCCCATTATCACTCTTAGGTTACATCATACTAGAAATTCTTTAACACAGTAAAGCAAGAAAAAGAAGTAAAACTATATTGAACAGAAAAGAAGAAATAAACTTGTTAGTTAGTTTCAGATTAGGGGATTGATGTAAAAGATTCAAAATAATGTTTAAGAAACTGTAAGAGTTAAATAAGTTTACCAGATCAATAGATTCTATAAAGTAAATGTCACAAAAAATGATAGCATTTTAAGGAATTGGAAAAGTTTGTATTGTTCAAACATATTTCAAAATTGACATAATTATTGCATGAAATATTAATTAATCCCTGGGAGGGAGGTGTGTGTGTGTATGTGGATTTGTATGTGTGAGTGAAATGACAAACTTATTCTTGAAGAAGAAAGAAATGGGAAGACTTATTCTATGTGATATCTACATTTAATTTAAAAGAGTCATAGGCTGGACTCTTTTAAATTCTGGAACAGAATAGAAAATCATTGAGAAGATCCACATTTAAAATTCGTTGATTTATAACAAGGTGGAAATGAAAAGTAGTGACAAAAGGATGGCCTTTTCAATAAATAATAGTGCATTAATTGGATATGCATACTGACAAAAGGAAAGAATCTCCTACCTCATGCCATTACCTTCAATCAATTTCGGGTGGAATGTAAATGTGAAAATTGGAAAGTAAAACCTCTGGTAGATAATAAACCTTAAAAGAAGAAAAAAAACCCTTCATAATCTTGGAGTATAAAAGATTTTCAAATGACATCAAAAGGTTAACTATAAAGGAAAAGATCAGCAATGTTGAGTGCATTAAAATGAAAGAACTATGATATGATCTGGATGTGTCCTCACCCAAAATCTCATCTTGAATTATAATCACCATAAACCCCACATGTCAAGGGCAGGACAGATCAGCTAATGGGAGCAGTTTTCCCCATGCTGTTCTCATGATAGTAAATTTCACGAGATCTGATTATAAGCAAATAGCATTTACCCTGCTGTACTGACTCTCTCTGCCTGCCCTGTGAAGAGGTGCTTTCCTCCATGATTGCTAGTTTTCTGAAGCCTCCCCAGCCATGTGGAACTGTGAGTCAATTAAACTTCTTTTCTTTATAAATTACCTATTCTTGGGTATTTCTCATAACAGTGTGAGAACAGACTAATACAAACTATTTATTATTAGACACCATTAAGAGAATGAAAAGGTAACTACACAAGGGAGGAAAATATTTGCAACATATAATTGATGAAAGGCTCAGATGCAGCTTGCCTCTGTGTGTTTGCATATGTGTCCATATCAGTTCTACAAATCAATTTCAATAGAAACACTTAAGATAAATATATTAATATAAATTTATTGTTTCTTATCTCCACTAATACACTGGAAAATACAAATTATGGACATGATTACATACAGCTATATACTAACCAAAGTGGCTAAAATGGAAAAAAACTGAAAACAAAATAGTTGACAAGAATGTGTAGCAACTAAAACTTTCATATACTGCTCATTCAACTGTTAACAGGCACAGTCACTTTGAAACGAGGACACAATTGTGTAATATCTACTTAAAGTGCAATACATACAAACTATGACTCAGAAATTCTAATACAAGGTGTATACTCAACTAAAATGTGTGTACATCTGATATTGTTTTGCTATGTCCCCACCCAAATCTCATCTTGAATTGTAGTTCCCACAATCCCCACATGTTGTTGGGGGTACCCATGGGAGGTGACTGAATCATGGGGGAAGTCACTCTCATGCTTTTCTTGTGATAGTGAGTGAGTTTTTATGAGATCCGATGGTTTTATAATGGGCTTTTCCCCCTTTTACTCATGCACTTCTCACTGCTGCCATGTGAAGAAGGATGTGTTTGCTGCCCCTTTCACCATGGTTGTAAGTTTCCTGAGGCCTCCCCACCCCTGCTGAATTGTGAGTCAATTAAACCTCTTTCCTTTATAAATTACCCAGTCTCAGGTATGTCTTTATTAGCAGCATGAAAACAGACTAGTAACAGTTTTGATACCAGGAGTGGTCTAGAGGAACAGAATTTTAAAGATGGATTTCTTTAGTTGCTTTTAGAGTTTCTGGAGTTGGCTGCTTAATATGATTAGACCCCAAAATGCTAAGGACTCTACTTCTAATAGTATGGAGAACACTGATAATCCTTGGCATGAGCTGTTTATAGAGTTATGCAAAATAAGTGTATTTGATACTCCTGATTCAATGCTGGTGAGAAGCAAGGAGTTTAGTGACTCTATTCATAATATCTCTAACCATATGTGGAGAATCAAGCAAAATAATGAATGAATATTAAGGGCATAAAATAATGGCGGAAGATCTCTAAGCAAAGTGATGAAAGGAAAGGTTTAGCTCAGAAATTCTAACTCCCAGCTTCAGAAGCTCTTACTGAGCTTTAAGCCTTCTAAGATTATCCCAAATGAGAGTCTTATGTCTTGTAGACAAAAGACTGAACTGCAATGAGAGGTGCACACTCAGTATCAGCAGGTATCTACTGTTAAAGTGAGGGCGTTGATTGGAAAAGAATGGGACCCTGCAACTTGGAATGGAGATGGGTGGGAGGACCCTGATGAAGCTGGGGACATTGAGTTTGTAAACTTTGATAATCCTTTTTTTTTGCCAGAGGAAACACCACCCCTGGTGGTGGCAACATCCCCTCCTCCGCTCATACTTCCATCTGCCTTTCCACCTTTTTCTGAGGAGATTAACCAGGCACTGCCTGAGGTAACACTGATGGTCTCCCTTAAGGCAGTTGCCAGGAAATACGATGCTGAATCTCCTCAGAACCCACTGTCGGCACCCCTGTTTGCTTCTAGACCAGTAATTGGACTCAAGTCCTGGCAGACTTCTCGAGGTGAGGTTCAGAGTGTGACTCATGAGGAAGTCCATTACACCCAAAAGAGCTGCTTGAGTTTTTTATTTATTTATTTATATAAGCAGAAATCTGTAACACAGGCATGGAAATGGATATTAAGGGTGTGGGATAATGGTGGAAAGAACATAAAGTTGGATCAGGCTGAATTTATTGATTTGGGCCCACAAAACAGGGATGCTGCATTTAATGGTGCAGTTTAGGGAGTTAGAAAGGGTTCTAATAGTTTATTTGCTTGGGAGCTGAAATATGGAGCACAAGATTGCCCACTGTTAGTGGGCTGGAAATGTCTGATCTCCCTTTGTTTAATGTAGAAGAAGGGACCCAAAGGCTTAGGGAGACTGGGATGTAAGAGTGGATTAGTAACTGCAATTTCCTGGAGGAACTGCAAAGATTAGTGCCACCATCAAGGAACTGAAAAATGCAGGGGTGGTAATTTCCACCACATTCCCATTCAACTCTCCTGTTTGGTCTGTGCAGAAGAGAGATGAATCTTGGAGAATGACAGTGGATTATCATAAGTTTAACCAAGTGATGACTCCATTGTAGCTGTTGTATGAGCTGTGGTTTCATTGTTTGAGTAAAATAACACATCTCCTCTTATCTGGCATGCAGCCATTGATTTGGCAAATGCCCTTTTCGCCATTCCTGTCCATAAAGCCCACCAAAAGCAACTTGCTTTCAGCTGGCAAGGCTAGCAATATACCTTCAGTGTCCTACCTCAGGGCTATTATCAACTCTCTGGCTTTGTGTCATAATCTTATTCAGAGAGAACTTGACTGCTTTTCACTTATGTAAGATATCACACTTGTCCATTACATTGATGATATTATGCTGATTGGATCCAGTGAGCAAGAAGTAGCAAACTTATTGGTGAGATTTGCATGCCAGAGGATAGAAAATAAATCCAACTAAAATTCAGAGACCTTCTACCTCCTAACTGGAATAGATACTTCAGATATGGATTTGCCTATCCTGCACATAATGCTTCTGCCAAGACTACCACCAATGAATTCATGGAATGCCTTAGCCACCATCATGGTATTCCACACAGCATTGCCTCTGACAAAGGAACTAACTTTACAGCTAAAGAAGTACAGCAGTGGGCTCATGCTCACGGAATTCACTGTTACTGCCATCCTGAAGCATCTGGATTTGATAGAATGGTGGAATGGTCTTTTGAAGTCACAATTACAAAAGCAACTAGGTGGCAATACTTTGCAGGGCTGGGGCAAAGATCTCCAGAGGGCTGTGTATGCTCTGAATCAGCATCCAGAATATGGTACTGTTTCTCCCATAGCCAGGATTCATGGGTCCAGGAATCAAGAGGTGGAAGTGAAAGTGGCACCACTCACCATCACCCCTAGTGATCCACTAGCAAAATTTTTGCTTCCTGTTCCCACAATATTACATTCTACTGGCATAGATGTCTTAGTTCCAGAGACAGTAACGCTGCCACCAGGAGACACAACAGTGATTCCATTAAACTGGAGATTGAGATTGCCAACTAGCCACTTTGGGCTCCTCCTACCTCTAAGTCAACAGGACAAGAAGGGAGTTACAGTGTTAGCTGGGATGATTGACCCAGATTAACAAGATGAAATCAGTCTACTACTCCACAATGAAGGTAAGGAAGAGTATGCATGGAATACAGGAGATCCATTAAGCATCTCTTAGTATTGCCATGTCCTGTGATTAAGGTCAATGGGAAACTACAACAACCCAATCCAGGCAGGACTGCAAATGGCCCAGACACTTGAGGAATAAAGGTTTGGTTCACTCTACCAGGTAAAATACCACGACCTGCTGAGGTGCTTACTGAAGGTAAAGGGAATACAGAATGGATAGTAAAGAAGGCAGTCATCAATACCAGTTATGACCATGTGACCAGTTGCAGAAATGAGGACTGTAATTATATTTCCTCCTTATTTTGTTAAGAACATGCTTGTGCATGTATACACTTGTACTAAGAAAGTATTTTCATTTTATTTCCTTTATCATGTGACAAATTTATTGACTTCATATCAACATTTAAGTATTGTTAACTTTATATAATAGCATGTAGGTTAAGGATTAGTGTGCTTCTGGTTGTAGGAAGGTTAGGCATAATTATTACCTTATTACTGCCTTCAGTTGAAGATTATGTATGATCTCAAGAGATGTGTACGGGTTCAAGTTGACAAGGGGTGGACTTGTGATGGTTAATAATGAGTGTCAACTTGATTGAAGAATGTGAAGTATTGTTCCTGGGTGTGTCTGTGAGGGTGTTGCCAAAGGAGAATATCATTTGAGTCAGTGGACTGGGAAAGGCAGACCTACCCTCAGTCTGGGTGGGCACCATCTAATTGGCTGCCAGTGCAGCTAGAATAAAGCAAGCAGGAGAAGGTGGAAGAGCAGACTTGTTGAATCTTCTGGCTTTCATCTTTCTTCCATGCTGGATGCTTCCTGCCCTTGAACATCAGACTTCAAGCTCTTCAGCTTTTGGACTCTTGGACTTATACCAGGGTTTGCTGGGGGCTCTCAGGTCTTTGGCCACAGATTGAAGGCTGCACTGTTGGCTTCACTACTTTTGAGGATTTGAGACTCGGACTGATCCACCACTGGATTCCTTGCTCCTCAACTTGCAGATGACCTATTATGGGACTTGCCTTGTAAATGTGTGAGTCAATTCTCCTTAACAAACTCCTTTCCATATATACATATAGCCTATTGGTTCTGGTAGAGAACCCTGACTAATACAAATCTCACCAAAAATAGGTACAATGTCCATTGCAATATTACTTGTGAGAGCCCCAAGGAAAATCACAAATTAGTGAATAAATAAATTGCAGCATATTCACGTTAGGTAGAAATGAAAATGAACAAAATGACTCCATAAAAATAACATGGATGAATCTAATAAAACATATTAAGTGCAATAAAACACATAAAATAATATATACCACATGATCTAAATTATATGAAAAAATTCTAGAAGTCCACAGAATTCATTCTAGTGATTACTTTTCAGTAAGATGGAGAAGTGAGCAGTTATTGAAGCCCTTCTGAGGAGCTAGTCATATTCTGTTTTCTGATTTGATTGGTGGTTACACAGGTACATTAGCTTTATTATAATTATTCATGTACACTAATGGTTTATACATTTTTCTCTATATGTTACTCTTCCTTTAAAATAAATATTTAAAAACTAAAGACTATATATACAACCAAGTTGTTTTGTTCAAAATATAATCATGGAATTTGCAAATTGATCAGTGACATTTATTATATTCACAGACTAAAGAAGAAAAATGATACAAACCTTTTAATAAATGCAGACAAAACCATATGATAATTGTCAATATTCATTCATGGTAACTACTCTCTGCAAAGTAGGAGAAAAAAAATCCCTAATCTGAAAAAGGATTTATATATTAAAAAAGCTATAGAGCACAGCACACATCATCCATTATGCTGAAATGTTAAATACTTTCCCTTTGAGATTAGAAAAACAAAAACAAATGCAATTCTCTTTTTCAAAATGGGAAGTCTTGAGGAGGCAGTTCACAAAGAGATGATTCAAATGGTTAATGAGTATAAGAAAATGCTCAACCTCACTAGCAATCAGATAAATGCAAACTGGAACTACCTAAGTACTACCATAACCTATCAGAATGGCTATATATAAGCAGACTAATAGTCTAACTGTTGGAATATGTGATGCACAAGTAATCTCCTACGTTGCTGTCATCATCCACTAAAATTGACAATATGCATAAACTATGACCCAGTAATACCCACTCCAACACAGGTATTCTAATAATATGCATATCTCAGTGCACCAGGATATGTGCATCAGAATGTTCATAACAGCATGGTTCATACTTGTCAAGCATTCAAAGCAACCCAAACACCATCAGTAGTAAAGTGGGTATATAAATTGTACTATATTCATATAATGAGATGTCAGACAGCAGTGATAATGAACAAACTGCACCTTACACAATAATATGGCAAGTTTCCATTGACATAAAGTTCAAAAACAAACAAAACTAAACTAGTGTTTAGCTATGCATACTTGGATAGCAACACTACAAAGAAAAGAGTTTATCGTAAAGTTCAGGACAGTGACCACATTTAGAAGGGAGAGTGGATATTGTAATTATGAAGAAGCGTAACAAAGAGGGCCTCCATATTGCTGGTGAAATTTTACTGCTTGGTGTAGGTGTTCACTTGGTAAAGTGTTAAACTGTACACTTCTTTTTTTCTAATTTTTGTTTGTGTGACAAAGCTTACAAAAATGTTTAAAATAAAGAAATGTAAGTCAATAATAACAATAAAAGTAATAACATGCATCTTCTAGCGTATTTGGGATGGTAAAATAAAATGTTATGTATTAAGTGCAAGCACTATAACTGTTACTTAGTAAAGCAGCAAGTAACTGTCCTTATCCATTCATTGCATTGTACTTCAAACAACTTAAAATTTCAGTTTCCTGGACGTACCATTCTCTTTCATTGCTCTTTGTCTCTGTAATTGCTATTCCTTTGGCCTGCATTTCTCTCCTCCAATTCCCTCATTCTAGTATGTTTCAGGTTGTCCATCTTATGGTAGCTCAAATTCTACTGCATTTTTATCATACCCATGAGCAAAGTTTGCCTAAGCTCAGCACTTGAACACATCACAGCTCTCTGTATTATTGCCTCTTTCATGTTGTTATACTTTTCCTTTTCTATTAGTTTGGGTCTCCCTGAGGGGAAGAACTGTCTTGTCTTTTTGCCACTTAAATGTTGGACATAGTTGATAATTAAATGAATAAGACATTTCTTCACCGTTAAAATTACATTAGATTATATAGTATGATCATATGATAACTAAGGTTCTCCTTTCTAGTTATAAAATGACCTAACATGTTTAGTACAAATTCCTCTTGTTATACATTGGGCTTTGATCATATTGTTTATCTTGAAGTAGATGAAAAGGTTTAAGTTACTATTATCTGTAGGTTGACCCTTCTATTTCCTTATCATTGAGAATCTTTTACCATATTTGAATTAATAAGAGAGATTAAGAAGATATGATTACTTTTCTCTCTCTCTCTCATCTTTTTCTCTTCTTTTCTCCCTCTCTTTCAGTTAACTGGTGCTCTAAATGGTGCTTTAATACCTACTATTCCAAATACTTAGATTTCTTCTCATTCTAGTTTATGACTATACCTGAAAGTCTTGTCAGGTTCTGCATTCTATTGCAGGTAAGATAGTTCTGAAAGGCACCCACATTGCTAGCCTAATAAGCCTACAAAACAGGCAAAAATGTACTGTTGCACTTGTATTTCTGACAGCAGGAGTTTGTTGAAGCCTAGTTACCTTTGCATAGTCCTTGGACTGAGGACTGTATTATGCAAGAATAAGAACATAAAGGAGGAAGCACAAGAACTGTGTTTTTATTTAATAACTCTTTCTGCAAGTGCTTGGCACTAGTTAAGTTCCCTGACAACATTCCTTCAAATTATTGCCATCTATGCTGTTTTATTCATGTCTGAACCCACAGATTTAGTTTAAACCAAACCAGCACTTTTTAAAATAACTCTGTAACTTCCATAATCATTTAAACACACACACTCATGGGCATGCTTGCATACACACACATACACACACACACCCCCCACATACACCATACCACACACAACTTCATTATGAGGTGCATCTAAATATTTCTGGGTAAACTAACTTATTTGTGTAAACACTAGCCTCTCTACAAAGCATGTTTATATTAATTTTCCTGCTTCTGTCAGCTATGATAATCTTTGAGGTATGCATTTGTGAAAGCAAAATATTGGCAAAGAAAATTTAGAGGCAAAAAATAACATTGGTATTGTGCTCCATTTAAAAAGTTAGCAATCCCAAAGCTACTTCTTTCCTTCCAAGAATGTGTCTGAAATTCATACTCGGTAGTATTCCCATCTCCTACCTCCACCTGTCAAAAAGGGAGCAGACACTTCTGCTGCCAGAATTCATTTTGGATGGTTGTTTCTCTGAACTGCTGCTAAGTATGGCTAGTTGAAGATAAGAATCCTTTGCCCCTCCTAACTGTGTGGTCTTAAATGTATCACATATTTCTAATTTTATTTCCCTTATTTTGAAAAAAAAAATGAAACCTAGAAGACTTACCTCAGTAATGTTCGGAGGATCTCAATGCATAAATGTTATGAATGCACTCTGAAATGCATGTAATATCTTCAATGAATATTTGCTACTTTAGCTTTTTGGCATGTATTCCCCTTCTTTCTTGGTAAGATCACTCTGATTTACCTTAGAATCTTCATCTTTTCCTCAAATATCTCCTTGTGCTTCTGGGGAAGCAGAATTTCCTTAGGACTTTAGGGGAGGAGCATGCAGATGAAACCTAAACAGACTGTTGTATCTCATACCCCAGTCCAGGAATTGTTCAGGGATGGAGGGGTGGACTAGAGGCAAATGATCTAGCTTAAAACAATTTTGTATGGGAATAGATTGAAGAGATTCACTCTTCATGTTATGTGTAATTGAGGAGGCACATAGCCCAGAATTAAATGGCAGACATTTTCAGACTGTGAAAGGGAAAACCCACTGAAAATAGAATTATCATCAAAGGAGCAGATGCAAGTAATAGCAAGAAAAAGTTGATTTGACCCAATCATTTGAGCTATAAGCTCAAACCTCACCTGAAAATAGATATACCTCTGGCCTTTCTAATCACATGAGACAATAAATCTTCATTATTATTTTGAAGAGTTTGAGATTTTGTTCCTGCATGTATAGTTAAATGCATTCCTACTAGTATAATGCTGAGCAAACACGAGGCATTTAGAAAACTGCTATCCAGTAATATATAGAATAGTAACTGGAACATGATAGGTGCATTTGTCTTAAACATGTTTTTGTATTAGTAACCATAGTTATTATTGTATTAGTAATCATAATTATTTTTATATGTCACAACAGTAAAATTAGCAGTAAATATAATAATCATTCATGTTTTCAGGTTTGGGATGAATGTAGGCATGACTATAGGGGCCTGAACGTGGGTTCAGAGAGAACCCAGGTGAGCTTTCTTTTCCAACCTGCAACTACCTTCCCCTTTAATCACTGTCTTAGTCTGTTTTGTGCCACTATAACAGAATTCCTGAGACAGGGTAATTTATAAAGAACAGAGACTTATTTCTTACAGTTCTGGAGGCTGGGAAGTCCACAGTCAAGGGGGTCCACATCTGGTGACACATCTTGATGTGTAATGTTCGGAGGATCTCAATGCATAAATGTTATGAATGCACTCTGAAATGCATGTAATATCTTCAATGAATATTTGCTACTTTAGCTTTTTGGCATGTATTCCCCTTCTTTCTTGGTAAGATCACTCTGATTTACCTTAAGGCATAAAGGCAAAGAGAGCAAGAGATTAAACTCACAGCCTCATGCCCTTTTACAATTAGGGTGGAGCCTTCATGACCTAAACATTTCCCATTAGGCCCCACCACTTAACTGTATTACACTGGGAATTTGGTTTTCAACACATGCTTTTTGGGGATACATTCAAACCATAGCATTCACCAGCACTTACTGACATACAGTTCATGTCTCAACAGAAGATCCGTGGCCCTTGAACTTGCCCATTTAACATGTAGACAATGCATGCTTTTCTCATTCATCAGTTAAAACCCTCTCTCATGTTTCAGCTCCTTTATAGGCACTCTAATGGGGATGTAAATTTTAAAAAGTGTCTAAATTTAGAGACTTATTTTGTCAAAGTTGAGGACACCATAGTCTTCTTAAAGGTTTTCTAAACTCACAGCTCTTTGACTTCTATGGACAAATTTGTTTTTATTTGCAAGAATTTCGAAAGCAGAAATTTTTAGTATCTTGCACTGTGATCATTGTTATGATGTTTTCTGATTATTACTGACAATTAGTTCTCCCTTAGGTCTAGTCTTAACTTTGTTATAGTGAAATCCTAGCTCTTTCTCTCCTCTCATTCTTTGGAAGTAAAGAAAAGCTGTTCCCTGTAAAGCTGTATTTTATGTGACTCAATTTCCAAGCTTAACTTTTTCCTTAGGCATAGTGAGTTTGAGGTCCTGGAATTGTATTTTCCATTCACATTCCCCTTGCTTCTTCAAACCTTTTCACTGTAGAAGAAAATGAGTCTCTGGTTTTGGGATTGGCTGATCCCTTGTTGCTAGGATGGTTTATTTCTAGACAGTTAGGTCCCATGTTGTTAGGAGGCTCATTCTTAGCAGGTTGTGAAGTCTCATGTTTCATGGAGAAAAATAGGGGGAGGAAGAGAGAAATCTAATAGAAAAAAGGGAAGTGTAACAACAAAGTGGGAAGCAATCCTGGTATACTGATTTAGGCTATATTACCTTGAAGTCCACATATCTGTAGGCAGGCATGAAAGTGGTTTATTTATATAAATAAGTTGCTGTTCTTTTGCTTGAAGTTTTAAGTTGTCTAGCTGCAGTTCACAGGGCTGTAAGAAAAGCACAGTTTTAATTTCCATTGATTCCAAGTCAGAAAAATGAAATGGGAGAAAACTAAAGAAAACGGAAAAAAAAAATGAACATTAGTTTAGAGACTTGTAGTTGGTTAAGAATTCAGGATTCAGTACAAATACATTGTAGACAATAGAATTGAAAACCAATGGACCCGTCTAGGTTCCAATAATGGGTGTTCCACAGTTTCTTTTGAAACATAATTTCTCTCTCTCCGTCCTCCATTTCTACCAAAAACAAATCATAGTAGGACTAATTTATTTGAAAAACTTTTATTCTTCTTATGCTTGCCCTATTTGCGTAAAGTGCAGGAAGAGTAATTATTTTACATATAGGCTTTTTTCTTTTTAATTCGCTTTGCTGCAACATTTTTTGTATAAGAAATCTCAGATTAGACTTTTCAAAAGCCTCAAATCCAACAAAAAATTTATCTATGCCTGCAGATACTTGTGTGGATTGGGTGAATTTCTCTCTTTTTCAGGTACCAAGATAACTTAGGGTTCTTGGACCTGTCAGAAAGTGACATTCTTTATTTACTACAGATCAAGAACACTGTAAAGGAACTGCATAAAGTATGTGGTCAGTTTTTTCAAAGGGCTGTTATTGGTTCTGTAAATCAACCTTAATTCCTCAAAATAATCTGCTCATAACTGAAAATATGCCATTGTAGTTAAAGGCTTGGTAAAATGACCAGTGTCTCCATTTGTGCTGTTACACACACACACACACACACACACACACACAAATTTTTATTGAATGTACTCAAATGCCTATATGGTCCTAAACTATGAATACTCACACATAGTTTCTAAATTCTGGAGAAATCATGTAGAGAAGGAAACATACTTCAAATTTTGCTCGTAAGAGTATACTTTTCTCAGTTATTAAAAGCTCAAAAGGAAAAATGTTTACTTGACTCTGAAAAACAAAATAAAAATAATCAGCAATGTTTCAGATAAACAGTTAACACACAGACAAATACCTTTGTCTTCTGTTAGTCTGTGCAATGAACTTCTGGTCTACTTGACTGGGTCAGCAGCCCTAATTAAAACATGAGGACTCCATAAAAGCCCTAGAAGTTTTTCTTTCTATTTCAAAGGCACACTCTCCAAAGTTATTAGAAACCTGCATTCAAGAGCATCTACCAGAGTCCTATGGCTAATAATAACTGCCCTTTGAGAAGAATAAAGTAAAACAACAATTATGGATGACAAAAGTCTTAGAGTAGCCATGATCAAAGACAAAATTGACCAAGGAAATTTGGTTATTTCTGTGGCATACAACAATTTAATGTAATAATTATTACTGATAAAATGTACTAAGACAGAATCATAGGAATATGATATAATTTTTGAACATACATTAAATAGCACATTTATATAAAGATAGCCCAAAGAAAGGTAGATGACATTTTATATTTAACAATGTTTCCTATCTGATTTTAACATATTAAATACACTGAATATATCTCTTTTAGACTTCTAAAAAGTTAATTTGATATAAAAGACTGAATTTAGAATTTGATTTTAGACTGTCAAATATCAAAGGTTTTAAACACTTGATATCACAAAATAGAATCACAGGTCACTGTGATAGTAAGTCATTAATTCATGAAATAAGTCATTCATTTAGCTGAAATGATAATTCAAAGATTTCAAACAAGAAAACTACCTTTACTCTTTGGCAGAGAGAACTCACTTTCCCAAACAGTAAGACCTGTAAGGACAGCATGATGCCAACTGAATCTGTTTCTCTTTCTAGCTTACTCAAAGGGCAAATGAAAATCTTCTATCATCTTTTAATAGTGCAGGAAACTCATTTTCAGAAGAGAAACCAAATTTTACCTTTGCATTAGTGATTAATGCTAAAGCTAATTTTAATAAAATCTTACAAACAAATCTATAAAATTTTAATTAGTTTAGCCATAAGGTAAGATTTCCTTAAGCCTTTTATAATTTTCAATTAAAGAGTAGATTAATGCTCCAAGAAAGTCCTGCTATTTTGACATGGGCCCAGATGTTGGCCCTGTATCAGTGTGCTTTTTATTTTAATGTTTAATTAACAGAAAAACTAAATAATACATTTCCAATAGCCAATTTACTCACATACAGGATTTCTTTTACAAGCCTCATCTTTCACAAACTTTTTACAACTTGCTTAAATCCTTGATTTTGTCCTATCATTTTTTAAAACATTAAAACAATCCTTAAAAATCTGTAGACAAAATTACTTTCCCTTTAATAAAAACCCCATCCCTATGCCTTTTTATTACTTTTTACCAAAAATACATCTTACTTTCTTATATACTTTGTAAATATCTAGCAGTTTTAATTAGAGACATTAATTATGTTAACTCTTAATAACTCTTCACTTATTTTTAGTGAAAAACCTAGGAGGTAAGCAATTTTAATTACGTACCAGATACATAGCCCAGGATAAAGACAATGCCTGGAGATAAGTCAAAGGCTTACATCTAAAGACATTTAAATTTATAGACGAGCCAGGATTAAAATACTGAAGAAGCTTTTTTTTTTGAGATGAACTCTTGTTCTGTCGCTTAGGCTACAGTGCACTGGCATGATCTTGGCTTACTGCAACCTCTGCCTCCTGGGTTCAAGCGATTCTCCTGCCTCAGCCTCCTGAGTAGCTGGGATTACAGGTGCGTGCCACCACATCCAGCTAATTTTTGTACTTTTAGTGGAGAAGGGGTTTCACCATGTTGGCCAGGTTGGTCTCAAACTCCTGACCTCATGTGATTCACTCACCTTGGCATCCCAAAGTGCTGAGATTACAGGTGTGAGCTACCACACCTGGCAAAAGAAGCATTTATATCTTAAAACATCTAGCAGAGATAGCATCTGACCTGCTAAATTAATTTAAAGATGTTTCTATTCTATTTTACCAAAGATTTTAAAAGCTACCTTTACCAAAGGTTACCAAAGTCATGTGAACTAAAAGGTATTTGAGTTAAAGTTTTAATTTTTCTGATAAAATATTTGATTTAAGTACTTTTTTCTTTAAGCCAATTAGAGCTCTTATATTTATTTTGGTAGTAAAACATTATATACACTTGACACATATAAATACGTAGACATATAAAAGCAGACAGAAATGGATCTTATAGATTTATAAGATTATTATTTTGTCAGTTTTCAAAATGTCTCTGCCCCACTGTAGACTTTCAATTTTTTTTGACAGCCTGTCTCATTGCCCTAGGCAATTGTCTGCTAGACAGCTCTAAATTTGCATTCTAAAGCAACAACTCTTAGGTGAAATCAGATACTTTACATCTCAAAGTACCGAGCAAGAAGTTAGACCTAAAAGATCATTATTTGCTCAAACCAACGAAATAAAAAAAGAAATGGTGTAAGTAACTTTTAGTTAAGCAAGCCAGGAAAAGCCCTTTCAATGGAGGTATGACTTATGACAATAAAGAGAAGTTTTAGATTTAAGAATCTCTTAAAAAAAAGTGGCTTGCACCCATGAAGCAGAAATGGCCTAGAGAATAGGGCTGTTGTGCTGTCACCTATGTCTCTTTCCCACCTATTGTCAGCAGCCTTGGATTCCCCAGACCTCATTTATGTCATAGATACTAACGTGACCTTTATCCATGGAATGGGAAGCTCAGCTTAATCAACGGGAATCAGCCACGCTCACCTGTGCTGTGCCTTTTAACTTCTGTTACCATCTGCCTCTGCATCCCTCAGATCCAGTTTTCCTTCCTAGGGCTTTGACCCAAAGCTTGGAATTGAGTTTGGGACAAAAGTATTTTCAGGGAGCCTTGCATGGATTCCTTATCATAAGCCAAATGCTAAGGTAAAACTGTGGAACTAAGTTCTCCTCCAACAAGAGAGAGAAAAGGATGTCTTGTGACACACCCAGGTAACTGGTAGCTGTAGTTATCCTTGCTAGGATTTGGGTGCATAGTGCTTGGCTTTGGTTAGCTCCCTTGGTCTTACTTTCCCAAAAGGAAACCTCTGAGGGATGGGCATCCTATTTATTCCCATCACCTGGCAGGATTTGCAGGATAATTGCTCAGAACTAGAAAATTGATCCAGATTTAGGCTCACAGACAATTTGAAGGGTGAGTAAGGCAGGGTTTTATTGGAGGAAAAGGGGGAAGAAAGGAAAAACAGAGACTCTTGGTGAAGTGAGAGAATGTACTTTCTGCCTTGCAGATTGAATCCCATGTTCCACCCAGGAAGAGGATGGGCCAGGCTCCTCCCCCTGCAAATGGCATGAACTTCTGTGGCTCCACCCCATTGTGTACTCCTCCCTGTGCGCTGGCCAGCTGGAGTTTTACCAGGGAGCCTTTCCCACCTGGCTGTCTCATGATTACTAGATTTTAGGTGAGGCAAACAGCTGATATTTCTGGCTTTTGAGTGTCTTTACAAAGGGTAACCTCCTCAGTGAAGCCAATAAGCATTAATAAGGTTATGACTTAACTATGAAAGGGCTCACACAATCTATATGATTACTCAGTGCTCTAATTGTAAGGAGAAGTTAAGAATAGCTGGTTGTCAATCCTTATGTTACTGGAAAGAGGTCCTGATCTAGACCCCAAGAGAGGGTTCCTGGATGTTGTGCAAGAAAAATTAGAAGTGAGTACACAGAGTAGAGTGAAAGCAAATTTATTAAGAAAGTAAAAAAATTAAGGTGTGGTTATTCCATAGACAGAGCAGCCCCAAGTGCTGCTGTTTGGCTATTTTTATTGTTATTTCTTGATTATATGCTAACCAAGGGGTGGATTACTTATGAGTTTTCCAGGAAAGGGTTAGGATGGTTCCTCCCACTTTTAGACAATACATGGCAACTTCCTGGCATTGCCATGGCATTTTTAAATTGTCATAGTGCTGTTAGGAGTGTCTTTTAGCATGCTAATGCATTATAATTAGTGTATAATGAGCAATGAGAATGACTAGAGGTTACTTTCACTGCTATCTTGGATTTGTTAGGTTTGGGCTGGTTTCTTTACTGGATCCTGTTTTATCAGTGGGGTCTTTATGACCTTTATCTTGTGCCAATGTCCTATCTCATCCTGTGACTAAGAATGTAGCCTAGAAGGTCTCAGCCTAATTTTACCCATCCTCTATTCAAGATAGAGTCACTCTGGTTTGAATACCTCTGACACTTAGTTATTAAAAAGAATTTTTAAGACAAAATCTCAACTTAGCTATAACCCAGGAAGGAGGCTCAAGTTAAAGACTGCTTCTACCATTGTTCAGAATAAACTTTGCCTTGTGATCGTATGAGCCAGTTCTCCCTAATAAATACTTTTTCATATATATATATATATGTATCCTATTAGTAATGTTCCTCTGGAGAACTCTGACTGATACAACACAGAATCAGATGAAGTTCAGCAAGCAGAACTTCAGAATGGAATTGTAACAGCAAAATAAGCCTTAGATCTCACCCCAGTTTTGGGAGATCAGGGATTCACTGGAGAGCATGAAGCTCCCAGACCTCAGCAACTTGTCCTATTGGTTTGAGCAATAAAGTAGCCTAAGCTGGTACCAGGCACTGATGGGAGATTTGCCACAGGTCAAGGGCCACCTCCACTCAGAATGACATCATAGTTGCCAAGCTGTAAACCAAAAACGGTGTCTCAATTAATTTAAAGGTTCCTTTTGTCAAGGTTGAGGTTGTGCCTAGGAAGAAGAGACACAAGCCACAGAAGGATCTGTTGCCCACAATTTTTTCAAAGAGGATTTTCAAGGCTTCAATATTTAAAGTGGAAAAAGTAGGCAGGAGGGGAAAGGAGGAAAGAAAAAAAATGGGAGAGTATGGTCACTTTCTTGGGAGGCTTGGGTTAGCCCTCATTGAATTTACGTGTTATGTGTGAAAAGGAAAATGCAGGGAAATAGCTAATTATATATTTGTCTTGCACTTAGTAAATCTGTACTTTGCTTAAGGTAAAGTAAACATAGAGCAGAAGGAGTCAAATGTGCATTCATCTCAGGGTGGACGGGGGACAATTTTTATTTTCCTTTTGTTCTATACCTGTGAAGATAAGCTGTTAATTTACATTGTCAGTGTGAGGGAGGCCACTTGGATACATATGTGTCCTTCTCTCTGTAACTGTTTAGGAACAAAAGGAAAGTCAGAATTTTATATGACTCAGTTTCAAAGCTTTGCTTTTCCCTTTGGCATAGTGAATTGGGGTTCTGAGATTTTATTTTCCTTTCACGGGGTACAGACACATTGAGGACGAAGGGGTTTCAACTATTTTCCTTCTAAGAAGAAAGTAATGGAGTCTTGGGTAGGACCTCAAAAATTGATCATCAGGGATTAATCACCCCTTTCCACCCCCAATACTTGTCCCTTTCTACATGCATATTTGATTTTTAATCACATTTTTTTTTTTTGAGATGGAGTTTCATTCTTGTTGCCCAGGCTGGAGTGCAATGGTGCTGTCTCGGCTCACTGCAATCTCCACCTCCCGGGATCAAGCGATTCTCCTGCCTCAGCTTCCCAAGTAGCTGGGATTACAGGCACCTGCCGCCACACCCAGCTAATTTATTATATTTTTAGTAGAGACGGGGTTTCACCATGTTGGTCAGGCTGGTCTTGAACTCCTGACCTCAGGCGATCTACCCTCCTCGGCCTCTCAAAGTGCTGGGATTACAGGTGTGAACCACCATGCCTGGCCCACATTTCTTAATTGCCATGAATTCTCAAAGGTTTTCTGAACTCACAGCCCTTTGAATTCTGTGTAGAATTTTTGTTTGCAAGGATTTCCAAAGCAGAAGTTTTTAGCATCTTGCTCAGTAATCGTCACGTGCTTCCTTATTACTACTGACAGTTTTTTCTTGGGTCCAGTCTTAACTTTGTTATACTGAAATCTTAGCTCTTTCTCTTCTTCCATTCTTTGGCAGAGAAGAACATCCGTTCCCTATTCTTTGCAGGTAACAACGTGGCTTAGACATGTAAGCAATGACTCAGTTCCTACTCAGTCTGCTCTTTCTTCAGCTGTGTCATCCTGACGCCCACTGGACAAACTAAAATAGTCTCTTAGTGTTTTTTGCATTGCTCTAAGAGAATACCTGAGTCTGAGTAATTTATAAAGAACAGAAGTTTATTACCTCACTATTCCGATGGCTACAAAGTTTGTGATTGGGTAGCTGTATCTGGTGAGGGCCTCATGCTGCTTCCAAACATGGTGGAGTGTAGAAGGCAGGTCATGCAAACATTTCTCATGGTGAGACAGGAAGCAAGAGAGAGAAACCAAGGAACCCAGTCTCCTTTTAACAAACCACTCTCCCACGAACTAATCTATTCCTATGAGAACAAGAGAGAACAAGAACTCGCCCCCACAAGAGAACATTAATCTATTCATGAAGTATCTTTCCTTATGACCCAAACACCTCCCACTAGGCCCCACCTCCCAACACTACCACACTGGGGATAAAATTCCAACATGAGTTTCAGAGGGGTCAAATTCAAACCTATAGCACAGTCCTATCCATTTTAAGGCATTTTTGGTAATGATAAACTTAGGAAAAAAAATAATCTCAACCATCTCTTTGCAGCTAGGTAGGATCACTTCTTTCTGAATAACTAGACTCCTCGAGGACAGAAAATGAACCTAGGCTTCCCTCATACTGTTCCACTGGGTAGCTACTAAGGCCCTACTTTCAAATTGCTTACCTTGTTTCTTTGGGCATACATATGAGTAGAAGGTTCCAGTGCCCACATTCTAGTAGTGATATGCATTGAGAAACAAATTTTATTCAAATGGAAAAATTGAGATATATTTCTGTGTAGGAACTAACATAGAATTCATTTCAGTGTGTGAGAAAGCCTTTAGGTCTAACCTGAATCATTCTAGCTGTTTTTAAGCTCATTGAATGTGGAAGTATTTATTACAATTCATTTGGGGGAGGATAACTCAAGGTAGAAACAGACCACATGGAAAAATACTTCATGACTAAATCAAAGATTCAGACAATTAATATTGGTAAATCTGAGGTCAGCTAGTTGAATATCTTTACTCTTCATTCATTCATGTATGTAGTTACAGAGTGACTCATGCATAAGGCACCATTCTAGCCCTTGATACAGTAGTGAACAAAAAAGACAAAAATACCTTCCCTCCTGAGCTTACATTCTACTAAGGAGAAAGAGACAATAAACACATCAAATAAGTGAACATAAAATGTGAAATAAGGTAAGTTCTATGGAGAAAAATTATGGCAGGAAAGGGTCATATAGAAGGTGTCACATATCTCTCATTTTAAATCAAAAGCTAAAAACGATTAGGCTTAGTGAAGAAGCCATATCAAAAGCTGAGATTGTCCAAAAGCTAGACCTCATGCACCGAACAGTCAAGTGGTGAATGCAAAGGAAATGTTCTTAAAAGAAATTAAAATTGCTACTCTAGTGAACACACACACAAACGATAAGAAATTGAAACAGTCTTATTGCTGATATGAAGAAAGTTTTAGTGATCTGGATAGATCACATAAGACACAACATTTCCTTAAGCCAAAGCCTAATCCAGACAAAGCTTCTAAATCTCTTCTATAAACTTTCATAAAACTCTTAGTTCTATGAGAGAGGTGAGGAAACTGCAGGAAAAAGTTTGAAACTAGCAGAGATTGGTTCATGAGGTTTAAGGAAATACATTATCTCCATAACATAAAAGTGCAAGGTGAAGCAGCAAAGTGCTAATGTAAAGCTCCAGCCAATTATCAAGAAAATCTAGCTAGGGCAATCGATGGAGGTAGCTACACTAAACAACAGATTTTCCGTGCAAGTGAAACAACCTTCTATTGAAAGAAGATCCCATCTAGGACTTTCATGGTTGGAGATGAGACATCAATACTTGGCTTCAAAGCTTCAAAGGACAGCTTGACTCTTGTTAGGGTCTAATGCAGTTGGCCGCTTTAAGTTGAAGCCAGTTTTCACCGACCATTCCAAAAATTCTAGCATTCTTGAGAATTATACTAAAACTATTCCGCTTGTGCTGTATATATGAAACAAAGCCTGGATGGATGACAGCACATCTTTTTATAGCATGGTTTACTGAATATGTTAAGCCCACTGTTGAAATTCACTGCTCAGAAAAATACTATTATTTTTCAAAATATTACTGTTCATTGACAATGCACCTGTCCACTCAAGAGCTCTGATGGAGATGAACAAGACAATTAAAAAATTTTTTTCATATCTGCTAACAAAGCATTTATTCTGCAGCTCATGGATCAAGGAGCAACTTAAACTTTTAAGTTTTATTGTTTAAGAAACACATTTCATAAGTCTTTACGAAATGAATGGATCTGGGCAAAGTAAATAAAAAAACTTCTGGAAATAATTCACCATTCTAGATGCCAGTAAGAACATTTGTGATCCTTGGGTGAAGTCAAAATATCAACATTAACAGGAGTTTGGAAGGTGTTGATTCCAGTCCTCATGGATGACTTTGAACGGTTTAAGACTTCAGTGGAGGAAATAACTGCAGATGTAGTGGAAACAGCAAGAGAACTAGAATTAGAAGTGGAGGCCGAAGATGTCATGGAATGACCGCCTGTGATAAAACTAACAAATGAGTCCAGACATGGTGGATCATGCCTATAATCCCAGCACTTTGGAAAGCTGAGGTGGGTAAATCATCTGAGGTCAGGTGTTTAAGACCAGCCTGGCCAACATGGTGAAACCCCACTTTTGCTAGAAATAAAAAAAATTAGCAGGGCGTGGTGGCGCACGCCTATAATCCCAGCTATTTGGGAGGCTTAGGCAGGAGAATTGGTTGAACCCAGGAGGCGGAGCTTGCAGTGAGCCCAGTTTGTGCCATTGCACTACAATCTGGGTAACAAGAGCGAAATCCCCTCTCACAACAAAAAGAAACAAAACAATAAGACACAACCAAAAAACCTAACAAATGAGTTATTTTTTATGGATGAGCAAAGAAGTTGGTTTCCTGAGATGGAATGTACTCCTGGTGAAGACATAAGCACTGTTGAAATGACAACAAAAGATTTAGACTATTATATAAACTTAGTTGATAAAGTGGCAGTGGGGGTTGAGAGAATTAACTCAAATTTTGAAAGAAGTTCTGCTGTGGGTAAAATACTATCAAACAGCATTGTATGCTACAGAGAAATCTTTCATGAAAGAGTCATCAATGCATAAACTTTATTGTTTTATTTTAAGAAATCGTGACAGCCACACCAACCGTTAGCAACCAGTATCCTGATCAGTCATCAGCCATCAGCATGGAGGCAAGACGCTCTACCAGCAAGAAGGTTACAACTCACTGAAGGTACATATGATCATTGGCATTTTTTTAGTAATATAATATTTTAATATTAAGATGTATGCTTTTTTTTTAGACATAATGCTATCGCACACTTTCTAGATGGCAGTATAGTATAAACGTAACTTTTATATCCACTGGGAAACCAAAAATTAGTATGATTCACTTTACTTCGATATTTGCTTTATTGCAATGGTCTCAACTGAATTTGCAATATCTCGGTATTCAGATGAGGTAGTCCTGTGCTCTTAAATTAGGTTGCAGTTTGTTAGAAAGCAACTCAAAGTACAGTCAGCCTCAGGCTAACAGCCTTCTACTTTTAAAATGTAACAGTCTATATCCTCTCCAAGCCAGATTAATACCTCCACTCCCTCATTTTCCATCCCAGCAGTCTCCACTGCCCTATTCCACCCAGCAGCTTCAGAGAACTTTCTGTAGCTCAGGAAACCCATCTCCAAAAGCCTGCTCCACCCATGTCACTTTCCTTGGAGCCAGCTCCCTGTAATGACCTTGGCTTTCCCTGGCCTCCTGTTAGAACTCACTTAAGAACTCCAATTTGTATACATACGCTTGTCACTTTTCGTTTTTTGGGCCGCACTTGTGAGCTCCAGCCTGTTTTCTGAGGGCAGCCTATCTCCCAGACTGGCATCTCTTCCTTCTAAAGGGCTTTCAGATAATGCAGGATAGAAATGGGTGTGTGTGTGGCGGGGAAGTCATGGCAGAGATAAATCATCACTTAAAGGGGACAGTGCAGAATTGGAGGAAGGGCTTGGACAACACTGAGAATGCATGTAATAGAAAAAAAAATCACTCTGCTCATGGCCATAGGACCAGAGCTCTAGCCCTGGATGCCAGTCTGTGATCTTAGTCACATTCCTTTGCTCTCTCTGGGCCTTTTTTGTTGCTTTACAACCAGACAACTGGGCCAGTCCTTTTGAATTGTGATAGTCTATAACTTCCAGCCTCAGTTTACCGATTGGGAATGGAAATATTAGCCCCTGCTCTGCTAAGTTCGCAGTGTAACAATTTGGTTTACAGCTTATAAACAAGCCTACAACCTTATTAAGACTGCAGTGCTGCCCTGCACTTAAGAAGCCACTGAATTGTCATGTGTCTCACCCATTTTTCCTAAACGATGTAGCAGCTCTGCCATCCACCCAGCTTGTCACTCATATGGGAGAGAGGAGGGAACTACAGAGCAGCCTAGAAACAATTAGCAGCTGTCCAGCTGCAACCAGCCAGTTCCCTTGGAGCTTGGACTCCCTCGTCCCATCGCTCCATCGGTCCTTCACTTCAGGACAGTTTGTGGCTGGGGAGGCTGTCAGTGGAGCCTGGTCCTCCCTGGTAGCCAACGAGAAGGTGGAGCCCAGGCAGATTCTGGAGAGAGCTAAGGCAGCAGGGGAGCAAGGGAAGCTTCTGTTCTCAAGGCTAATAATAGAACTTTCTGCAAAAGATTCTGACTCACCATCTGAATTCTTCAGAATCTTCCTGGTGAGGGGAAGGGTTTGGAGAGGGTAGGGCAGCAGGGAAGAATGCATTGTTTCTCTCTCCCTCCCTCGTATTTCCTGTGTAGATCCGTCAGTCACTCCTTGGCTGTGTGGCCTGAGGCTAGAGACTGAGGAAACCTCTAGCGAACAGAGGAGATTATCTTGATCACACACCACTACTTCCAAAATGAAATCTCTGGTAGACACACTCCCTAGATAGATGCCTTTCAGTTATCCACTCCTGTATTGAGGAATATTGTCTGGCAAAACTGAATTTGGGGATTGCCTCATTCTGCAGCCTCAACCCATTTCCTCATGGAGATGGGATAAAGGATGCCGTTAGTCCCTTAGGTTCTTAACATGGTTTGGATCCGTGTCTGCACCCAAATCTCATGTCAAATTGTAACCCCCATTGTTGGAGGTCGGGCCTGGTGGGTGGTGATTGGATTACAGGGTGGAGTTTTCATTAATGGTTTAGCACCCTCTCCCCTTGGCACTATACAGTGAGTGAGTTCTTACAGGATCTGGTAGTTTAAAAGTGTTAGCACCTACCCCTTTCTCTGTTCCTCCTGCTCACACTATGTAAGATGCCTGCTTTCCCTTTGCCTTCCGCCATGAGTTAAAGCTCCCTGAGGCCTCCCCAGAAGCTGATGTTGCTATGCTTCTGGTACAGCCTGCAGAACTGTGAGCCAGTTAAACCTCTTTTCTGTATAAATTACCTAGTCTCAGGTATTTATTTATAGCAGTGTGAGAAGAGACTAATACAGTTCTTTAAATGAAATACTCTCAGATCTTTCTGTTCTCTCGTGACTAAGATAGCCTTAACTTTCCCCTCAGCTTGAACAAACAGGTTTCTTCCTGACTCTATGCTCTTGACCTCCCTTAAGAATATTTGCTTTAGAAAATTTATTGTGGGTTCTTTCTCTGTTTCTTGAGATGTAAATCTTCTCCCAGCTTCTTTCCAGTTTTACAACCCAGGAATATGTTTCTCTAGGACCTGAGAACCATCTCTTTGAAATGTAAACATTGAGGAAGATAGTGTCCCCTGTCTCCTGGTTTCTATGGGTAGGAAAAGCAGGAAACTTGGCGTTGGTGGGGAGGGGGATCCAAATTGTAAAACTATCTTTTATCATAAAATAGGAGAAAGTTCATTTTTTATTTTGGTAAGGCCAATTAGTAAACACAGATGGTTTAAAATTCTTTCCACCCTAGCTCCTAAAAACTCCTCAGCCCTTTGACTCTAACTCACTAGATATCAGACTTAGTTTGCACCCTCTCCCCTAACGCTGGCAATAGCATCAGAACAAAATCAACTTCTGTTTATCATGTCTGGTATAATTTTTTTCTTTAAACTTTTCATTATGGTTTCCCTCAAATGCCCTCAAATCCCTCTCTTCTTGCCTTTTTTTTTTGTCTCATACTTTATTAGGCAGCCAAATAACATACTTCTGGAAATGCGTGTATCTTACCTCTCCCATTCTATTAATACTAACATTTTTTCAGGGGAGAAATGTGTCCAAGATGCTCTGAAACCACATACTGCCTAAGAGAGCACTGTATGTGTTCAAGCCCTGTTTATTGACAAAACAGTTAACTTCCAAAGCAAACTACAGCTGTTAATTAACTTCAAAAACATGCCACGATTTAAAAAAATTATTTGTATTGTTTTCTGCCAGCAGAAATAGCATCGCCCCCAACCCCCAATGACTAGGAAGAGAGACTCTGAATCCTATTTGCCTCTTTTTCTATAAAGATACTAAATTTTGGGAAGAGAAAGAAACTGGATTTAAGGGGGAGCTTCCAAGTTGATCTCTTCAAATGAGGCCTCGAGAAGAAAAATAGGTCTCTGGCGTTGTGGAAGGTTTTCTGGAATTGAGTTAGGAACCTGGGATGAACAGAGGTACAGAGGGAATCATACTGTGGGATGCACCATGCTTTTAGAGCCAGAAAGTGAGATGCCCTTCCTCTCTTAGCTTGGGCCCTTTGAGAGTATTAGAAACATTCCCCTAAACTTGATCCTAAAGTCCTCTAACTGCTCATGGCAATGTCAAAACTTGAGAGAAAACTAAGGCTTTGTTCAGTTTACTACTGTCTGTATTATATATTTTTAAATACACATAGTAGAGAAACCAGTGTACAGAGAAATGAAATGATGTGCCTAAGGTCTTCCTCTGTGCATGCAGTTTGTGGCAGCATTAGGATGTGGATTCCAAATCTTTGAGTCTGGTCTTCTTTCCCATGTACAATGCTGCCTTCCTCCTGCTGAGTTCAGGGATTTGGAGGACCAAGGAGTAGAAGCTGGATGTTGAGGGCAGTGCAGTTTCCTGCAAAAGGTGGGAATTAGATTCTTCTATGAAGCCACTTCTGTCAGACCACATGCTGTTGTGGTGGTGGAGAAAGCCTGCGATGGGAATAAAAAAGATAACATATCATGCATTGTTGAAATAACTTTGTGTACTGAGGTTGGCAGGAACTTTCATACCTCAGCTCTGGAAATGTTTCTCAGTACTATAAGTGATATTTAAAGTTATTAGCAGCAGCAGCAGCAAGGTTAGTAATTGTTATCTAGTCACAAATACAATAGTAGCTTTGCATTCTCCTTCCTATTGGATATTTTATGGTAAATGTTACCGAAGACTACATCTTCCTTCTTGAGAGAAACATCACTTGGTTTCTATTTGGAAATTTCTTTTTCCAATCAATATTTCTCCTTTATATACATTTTTCCTTAATAAATCTTCAAATCTTAATATTTCTAAGTTTGTTTGTTTGTTTGTTTGTTTACTTCAGGTTCTGATTCTGCATACTTTCTTGGGTGAGCTATCTTTTCTTATGCCTTCACCTATTATAAGTAAGCCTTGAATTCCAAAAACCTCAATTCCCCAGATTTCTTTATCCAACTGTGTTATGAACTACTGTTTGAGTTTGCCCTCCAAAATTCGTATTGGAATATAATTGCCATTGTGATAGTATCAAGAGGTGAGGTCTTAGAGAGGATTACATAAACTCATCAGTGTGAGACTCCCATGATGAGACTGTGGGCTTTTTAAGAAGAGGAAGGGAGACCTGAGATGGCATGCTCTTGCTTTTTTACAACGTGATGTCCTCTGCCGTGTTATGATGCAGTAAGAAGGCTCTCACCAGATGTGGTCCCTCAACCTTGCACTTCCCAGCTCCCAGAACTGTAGTAAATAAATTTCTTTTATAAAATAAAACATCCAGTTTATAATATTCTATTATGGCAACAGAAAAGCAACTAAGACATAGACCTGTTTATTTCAGTATTTTAGAAGTGCCTCACACGCACCATGTTCAGATATGAACTCATCAGTTTGTTCTAAATAGTCAGACAAGATAACTAGATATTCTTTCAGGACAGTGTTAGTCTTGACTTTCTATTTACAGCGCTATTTTACAGTGCTGCAAGGGCAAAATTACCTTACAGATTTATGTTGGTAGAGATGCAAATAATTTCCATCCAGTGGAACCAGCAATTCCAGAGATAAAGTTTATGCTGTTATTGAATATTAACCATTTTTGTACCTAATATGGAAATCTATTAAATTATCTCTCTATATAAATTAACTTCTCAAATAGTGTTTGGACCAGTTAAAGCATATTGCTGGTACCTTTATTAATTAATGAGTTGAGGGAAGTCTTTGAACATATTTATCTACATTTGCATGAGAGCCAATATTTTACCTTTTTGAAAATTATACTTTATTTGCCTTCCAAATTGTTATTCCTACTTTACTTCATTCTTAATAAAATGGAATTTATATCCATTTAGTTGCCCAAGGAGAAACCGCATGCTCTACCCTTCTGTTCCTCATTCCATTTTTCCTTCCCAAACATGAGTCTAATTGGTCCTGGCTTAGACATCTTACCTCCTAAATATCTCAGAATCTCACTCGTCCTGCCCTCCATTCCCACTGCCTTCAGCTTATTTCTGATCATCACATTTCTCCTCAGGTTTCTGCAGTAGATTGTTAAATCATTTTCCTTACTCCACTGGCTTCCTACCCAGTCCATCTCCTATATTTCTGCCAGAATAATCTTTCTAAAAGACAAATCTAATCATCTCACTTCCTTTGTAAATTTTCCAGTGGGCTCCTATCTTAGACTAAATCAAAACACTTAAAATAACACAGGAGACTTTGTTTTATAATCTGGTTTCTATTTATCTTTTCTATTTTTATTTTTGACCTTTCTCCAGAACATCCCCTTTCTCTCACTAGGCATAAGGTGTCATTTCAGAAGATACTGTGGTATTCCATTCATCTGTGTTTGAACCTGTCTTTCTCACTGCCTAGAATATCAATATTCTGCTTTCTCTTTTTCTACTCCCCTCAGCCACCTTCTCCCTGTTCAGTGTTTACACATCAGTCCAGACTCATCTTCTCTACATCTTTGCCAACACATATCATTAAAAAATAATAATGTCATCTTCTGAGAAGTTAATTTCTGTGTACCTATGGCATTTAATGAAAAGTATTAATAATTATTGATTTTCTCCTCATGTCTTTCACTAAACTATGAGCTCAAAGTATCCTGTGAACATTTCTGCTTATTCTGTATAATGCTCTCCTTGCTGGTGAGTTTATAAGAAGGCAAGCACATTTCAGTGGTGACAAAGGTGTAAGAGAGTTGCTACTTAGCTTAAAGGGTCAAGGCACACATTAAATGAAGGTTAGATCCAAGTACATGTAGTGAGGCTTGCCCTGATCCACAGTAACAGCCTAAACTCCTGCTCAATCAGGGCCATATTCTCTGATGGAAACAGCATTGGCTTGAATCTCAGGAGACCTGGGCCCTAGTTCTGGCCCTGATACTAACTAGTTGCATGATCTTGCTGAGTCTTTTTCTTTTCCTGATCCCTTTCAAGTATAAAATGGATTCTAGGCAAATGAAATCACAAAATGAAAAACCACAGACAAAAGAACACTGCTGTATCTTCTTTTCCTTGGTCTTCCCTTTATCTTTACTGTCTCATTCTTTTTTTGGCTGTGGAAGTCAGAAAGATACTCTCTATCTGCATTGCATAATCCCCATTTTCTAAGTTGTAGTTTAAATGGATCACCAAGGCTACTTCCAAGGCTGCCAAGTCACACGATGTTCAGGTGTCCACATTCACATAGAAAGCTATGTCAACACTGCTTTTGAAGATGTGCAGAGAGAGGAGGTTCTGGCTTCATCCATACTACCTTACACAGTCCTTCTGGTAGAAAGAGCTCCTAGTAGTTATACTGTATAACATTTTCAGAAATATTGTCTCATGTAAGTCTTATATAGAGAGATGATGTCCACAAGGTTCATTCACGCAATCACATATTGCAAGACTTCTTTCTTTTAAAGGCTGAATAATATTTCATTGTATATCTATGTTGCATTTTCTTTATCCATTCATCCATTGATGGACATTAAGTTTATTTCCACATCTTAGACATTGTGAATAGTGCCGCAGTGAAAACAGGAGTGTTAAGGTCTCTTCAAGATCCTGATTTCAATTCTTCTGGATCAACACCCAGAAATAGGATTGCTACATCATATGGTAGTTCCAGTTTTTGTTTTTTTGAGGAAACTTAGTACTGTTTTCCACAGCAGCTGCACCATGTTACCTTCCTAGCAACAGTGTACAGAAGTTCCAGTTACTCTACATGCTTGCCAACACCTATCTTTTCTTTTCACTAATAGCCATCTTAACAGGTGTGAGGTAATATTACATTGTGATTTTGATTTGCATCTTCTTGATGATTAGTGATATTGAGAATCTTTTGCTGTACTCGATGGCCACTTGTATATCTTCTTTCAATAAATGATAATTCCAAAATATATAAGGAACTTCTTCAACTCAATAACAAAACAAACAAATAGATCATCCAATTTTAAAAAAAATAGTAAAGGTTGAGAGCCATCCCTTTGACATGTAATTATCAAGGAAGATAGCACGTCTCTCCTCCAGTCTCCACAGGCAGGTGGGCATCTAACTAAAGCACTTTGTTTTAACTTGCAAAACCACTTCCTGTCTTAAAAATATGAGAAGTTTATTTTTCTTTGGATAAAGTCAATTGACTGACACAGATGGCCACTTCAATTACCAGGTAAATCTAGGGTGAACTCTGAGTGACAAATGATTCTGTTAAGTCTTCTTACTTGAGGACAAAGTATTGTTTATTTAATAACAGCCATGTAATGGGTTGCATCTGCTTGGCTATATAAAAGGGTAAGATTTCCTTCTGTCTTTGCAATCTGTTTCGTGGATTTTCTGTAATGCACATCATAGTCTGCTTTAACGCTTATTCAAAAATAAAACTGCTTTCTTTCTTTTACAGTTCTGTGGAGTGATTTCCTGGGGTGGGAGGAGATTTTGTTTTTAATTATATTTTCCCAACAGAGACAAAACAACCTTGGTAAGAATTGTAAATGACGTGGAAAAACATTCACATTCTCATGATGTCCTCCCACTAGCTCTCCCCCTTGTCTAATTTCTTCCTACACTTCACATCTGACAGTCCTTCTTCAGAATTTGATACAAAAATAACTGTGTCCAGTATCATCATCTATAAAATGGGGAATAATGAAAGCGCTTATATCATAGGATGAAATGATTGAATATCCGTAAGTGCTAAGGATAGTGTCTGCTATGTAGTAACCACTGTATATATTTGTTGTTATTGATAATGTTATCATACAGGACAATCTTATTTCAAAGAGCAAGACTGTAGCTACCCAACTTACGTAGGTTCCACCAAATAAAAAACAGATAGTGCTTTGAGTTACCCACCATTTGGGGGTGTCTCAAACTGGTTTTCTTCTTTGTCTTGTGTTCTGAACGAGCATTCCTACCTAGTCCTTTCTGTCTCTTCTGCTGCACCAGCAGGGTTGACCATAAAAATGAAAACTACCATCTTTAGATATGGTCACTAGACAAAGAGAATATATATTGGCCTGTGCTACCTCAGATATGGTAAAAGAGACAAAAAGAACAACAAAAAAGAAAAACTCTCTCCTTGGCCCTGCCTCTTATAAGTGTGATAAAGGTCAAGTGGTTTAAATGTCAACACAGAAAACCAATAGAAAGGGCTGTGAATTTGAAATTTTTGAGCATGGTGGAAATCATGAGGAAAGATGTGGGTCATCCTTTCTCAGAAACTTGGAGGAAGATTAAAACTTCTTTCCCTGCAGAGACTAAATGAGAAAGTGGCAAGTGAAGAAAGCTATTGGCCGGGGGCCAAGGTCCTCTTTTAACAGAAAAGGTGCCTGTTTTACTTCATTTTGTGTTGCTATAACAATACCACAGATACAGTAACTTTTAAAGAAAAGAAATTTATTTCTTACAATTCTGGAGGCTGGCAAATCCAAAGTCAAAAGCCTGCATTTGGTGAGGGCCTCCTTGTAGCAACATCCTATGGTGGAGGATGGAGGGGGACAACAGCGCGAGACAGCGAGAAAGCAAGACAGGACCAAACTTGGTTTTATAACAAGCTCACTTGAGATAACTAATCCAGTCCCACAATACGGACATTAATCCACTTATGAGGACAGAGCCCTCATGACCTAATCACCTCTCAAAGGTCTGACCTCTCAGCACTGCCTTGGGGATTAAGATTCCAATATATGAACGCTGTGAGACTCATTCAAAACACAGCAGTGCCCTTGTCCTAATTACAGAAAGGCGCTCACCTTATGTAAATGAATTAGAAAAAAATGGAGCTGGCCCTTAGAATAGAAAACTCCTTGAGTTTTTGGATGTCAAGCTCAGTAGGGCTGGATTCTAATTCCTATTTGCCTACCCAGCTGGGTGTCTTTGGGCAATGCATGGACTGCACAACCCTACACGGTGGCTGGCTGAGTGCTGCTGCTATTTCCTGTCCACTACTAACAAGTAGTGGTTAATACCTGGGACTTGCAACAATGTTATAATGGAAAACCATTAATCTCCAGGAAATAATTACAGACTCTGAAAAAGGGAGGAGTGGGACTACTTCCCAGTAGAACTGAAAAAATTATTCACTTAGCTCTGCCTTTGATTGTGGTGAGCGAACTTCCCCCTTCCATATTTATCACACGGGCTTTAATATTGGCAGTACTGAGCTGTTGTCATAGCTCTTCTCTCCTCTTGAGGTCTCTTAAAGGGTAATAGAGGAGTGGATTAAGAGAAATAGTTTATAGCTTTGTGAAAAGATAATCAAACAAATGCACAGAACATTGAAAAAATTGGGGCACTACTGTGACCCCCTTCCTCAGCCAAAGACTATGTCAGGAAAGAAGAGATCCCTTATTCTTCTAAGTAATCATAGAAAGAGAATCTACGAAATATTTTCCTAATTTACTTGAGAGAAAAAGTGCATTTAATTTGTAAAATTATTCTGTTTCATTGATTATGATAAACCATCTTTTGTAAGACTCATAATTATTTTACATTCCACTTTAAAGGCCAAAAAAAAAAAAAAGACAACTAAATTGCCTGACGCTACCAATTTTAAGACACAACCTAATTTCAGAGATGTTAAAATGTGGAAAAATGTGTGTCTTAGAATCAATAAAATACAGCATTTTTACCTGTTACCTCTCCTGCTGTAATGAAGTCCCATTACTGGCAGAAAATGGAATCTAGTTAGGTACTTGAAATGCACGACTCCTAGCAATACTTTCTCCCTAGCAATTCAATCCTAATATTTTAAAATACTGTCCTTTAGACAAAGTTGGGACGGGTTTGTGAGAGGAACTTATGTTCTAGGCATTGCATAGATTGCCCAGAAAAGTATAACCATATAAATCCTGCACACAGCCTGCTTTGTGAAACGTCTTGGGATTTTTTTCTTGTGCAAGGCTGACATCTGCTGGGCAAACAACACATAAGCCAAGCGTTGCATTTTAAAGTAAATTTAATTCTTGGCAAGAACCTGCCTGTGGAGTATATACTACACATTTTCTGTTTGACTTTGATGACTCTACAAGTTAATTTCCTTTTCAAATTTTGTATGCTGTGACTGAGTTTGAATGAGCTTTGGAATGAGCACTTACTCCCAGTGAGTCTTTAATATGTGAGGAATAAAGCACCTTAATTAAACCGGTGGTTCTTAACTGACATAGTGCTCCAGAATCACTGCTGGTGAGAGACTGCTTAAAAGATGGCTACAACAACCCCCTCATCCCACTTGCCTTTTTACGATGTAACTTTGCCACTCCATTAAAAAGTAGAGCCTATTTTCCTTTCCTTTGAATATAGGTTGGCTTTGTGACTTGCTTTCATCACTACAATATAGCAGAGGGGACATTGTACAACTTCCAATATATCTTTAAAAAGAGGCATTGCAGCTTCGGTTACTGCTGAACTTCCAAGTAAGAAAGGCAGACCAGATACCAAACAATGACATAGCCCTTGGGAAGGGCACCCAGCTGACTTTCAACACCATGACCCCAGACATGTGGGAGAGTCTATGTTTAACCTTACAGTCCAGCCACCTGACAAATGCAGCTGCATAAGTAAACCTGGGTGAGACAAGCAAAGGATCCTCCCAGTCAACCCGGAGAACAATGACAGACAACAAATTATTATTCCTTAAAGGCACTACAGTTTTGGTGGTTGTTATGCAGCAAAGGTAAATAACACACTGGGAAAGCTTTAAAAGAAGGAAAAATAGGCTGGGCATGGTGGCTCATGCCTGTAATCCCAGCACTTTGGGAGGCTGAGGCAGGCAAATCATCTGAGGTCAGGAGTTCAAGACCAGTCTGGCCAATATGGTGAAATCTTGTCTCTACTGAAAATACAAAAATCAGCCGGGCATAGTGGCACATGTCTGTAATCCCAGCTATTCGGAGGCTGAGGCAGGAGAATCACTTGAACCCAGAGGCACAGGTTGCAGTGAGCAGAGATTGCGCCACTGCACTCCAGCCTGGGGGACAGAGCAAATCTCCATTAAGAAAAATAGAAGAAGAAGAAAAAACAATGCCCACGTCCCATTCTATTGGGTCGATCCCAGGAAATAGTTATTTTTAAAAACTATTTTTAAAAAGCTTGCTGGATTGTGAACTATTAACCTAACAAATATTTTATGACCACAATTACCTTTAGTAAAATTCAGTAGCACCAGCAACAACATTATTGTTATTCCAATATATGACATTACCTTTACATACTACCTGTAAGGTGTTGAAACTTCATGTAAATATATAGTCCATATAAATGCATATGTGCATATATATAAAAAGTATTATTATTCTATTACATAGGACAAAACTGAAGTGGGGTGATTTTTCCAAGATCATTGCATTAGTAAGAATTAGGTAAGTTGACTCTACATCATAAATTTTTATTTTAATAGACTTTTTTTTTAGAGAAGTTTTAGGTTCACAACAAAATTGAGCAGAAGGTACAGAGATTTCCCATATACACCCTGAACCCATACATGCACAGCCTCCCCTGTTATCAACATTCCCCTCCATAGTGGTGCATTTGTTACAATTGATGACCCTACACTAACACTTCATTATCACCAGAGTCCATAGTTTACATTAGGGTTCAATCTTGGTGTTGGACATTCTGTGGGTTTGGAAAAATGTACAGTGACATGTATTCAGCATTTTAGTATCATACAGAGTAATTTCACTGCCCTAAAAATCCTTTGTGCTCTACCTATTTATTCTTCTCTTCCTTCTAACCATTTACCTTTTTACTGTCTCTTCTCAGATTGGTTTCTTTCACTTAATAATATGCAGTTAAGTTTCCTCCATGCCCTTTTTTTTTTTTTTTTGAGACAGTCTCACTGCTAGCAATATTTTCTCCGTAGCAATTCAATTCTAATATTTTAAAATACTGACCTTTAGACAAAGTTGGGACAGGTTTGTGAGAACATCAGTTTTTTTCTTTCAGGGATTGTGCCTTTAATGTTACATCTATGAAGTCATCCACAAACCTAAAATCCTCTAGATTTTCTAGGTTACCTTTCAGAAATTTTACAGTTTTGCATTTTACATTTAGGTCTTTGATCCGTTGGAGTTAATTTTTGTGAAGGGTGTAAAGTCTGTGTCTAGATTCATGTTTTATTTTTGTCTGTGTATGTACAGTTGTTCTAGCACTTGCTGAAAAGACTATTCACCACTGTATTGCCTTTGTTCCTTTGTCAAAAATCAGTCGACTAAATTCATGTGTATCTATTTCTGGCCTCTTTATTCTGTTCTATTGATTAATTTGTTTATTCCTTTAACAATATCACACCGTCTAATTAATATGGCTTTATAGCATCTCTCTCCTTCCTTCCTTCCTTCTTTCCTCCCTCCCTTCTTTCCTTCCTTCCTCTTGCTTCTTTTCTTCTCTTCCCTCCCTTCCTCTCCTTCCTCTTTTTCCCTTCCCTCCCCTCCCCTCCCCTCCCCTCCCCTTCTTTCTTTTCACAGGGTTTTGCTCTGTCACCCAGGCTGGAGTGCAGTGGTGTCATCATAGCTCAGTGTAACCTTGAACTCTTGGGCTCAAGCAATCTTCCTGCATCAGCCTCCTGAGTAGCTAAGATTACAGGCATGTGCCACTATGACGGGTAATTTATTTTTATTTTTATTTTTATTTTTTGCAGAGATGAGGTCTTGCTATGCTGTCAGGCTGGTTTCAGTATTGTTATTGTTATCCAGCCATCCTCTCACCTTGGCCTCCCAAAATGCTGGGATTACAAACATGAGCCACTGTGCCCAACTTATAGAAAGTCTTGAAGTTGGGTCGTATCAATCCTCCAACTTTGTTCTTTTCCTTCAATACTTTATTAGTTATTCTGGGTTTTTGCCTATCCATATAAACTTTAGTATCAGTTTATTGATATATAAAAAATAATTTGTTGGGATTTTGATTGGGATTGCATTGAATCTACAGTTGAGAAAAACTAACATCTTGACAATATTGAGACTTCCTATCCTTAAGCCATGAATGGGGTATCTCTCCTCTTACTTAGTTCTTCTTTTATTTCTTTCATTAGAGGTTTATAGCTTTTTACATATACATATAGATCATGTATGTATTTTGTTAAATTTATACCCAAGTATTTCATTTTGGGGGGTGCTAACATAAGCTGTATTATGTTTTAAATTTCAAATTCCATCTGTTTATTGCTGGTATAGAGTAAAGCAGTTGGCTTTTGTATATTAACCTGTGTTCTACAATCCTGCTATAACTGTTTGCTAGTTCCAGGAGGTTTTTGTTTTGTGTCATTTTTTTTTTCAGATTTTACTTAGATGATGACCATCTGCAATCGAAGGCAGTTTATTTAGGCCTTCCCATTATGTATACCTTGTATTTTCTTTTCTTGTGTTATTGTGTTAGCTAGGAATTCCAATCCCATGTTGAAAAGCAGTGCAGAGAGGGGACATGGAAAGCTTTGAATTTATAATTTATAACTTAATGGTTTTTTTTTATTGTGATGATGGTTGTGGAGCTCTGTAAATTTTCTAAAAAATCATTCAATTGTACACTTAAAGTGGTATGTGAATTATACCTCAGTAAAGCTGTTTTTTTTTTTTGAAAGAAAGAAAGAAAGAAAGAGAAAGAGAAAGGGGCAGAGAGAACAGGAGTCTTGCTCTATTGCCCAGGCTGGAATACAATCTAAAAATAGGTCTTAAAAACCTCTTTTATGCCAATAATTGTGCTTAACAGCGGAGGCAGGAAGGAATAAGGGAAGAAAATAGCAAACAAACAGCCAACCAATATTTCATTTAAGTCTGTGAAATGCTATGCAAATGCTGAAGAGTGATTTACTTCCAATTCAGTGGTCACTTTCAAAATAGGTGTAATGTGATACTGAGAAAAATGTATGTTCTGTGGACCTGGGGTGCAGAATTCTATAAATATTCACTGAGTTTACTTGTTCCAGGTCTGAGTTCTAATCATCGATGTCCCTGTTAATTTTCCATCTCATTGATCTGTCGAATATTAACAATGTGGTATCAAAGTCTCCCACTATTATTGTGTGGGAGTCCGAGTCTCTTTATAAGTCATTCAGAACTTGTCTTATGTATCTGGGTGCTCCTATATTGTGTGCATATATATTTATGATCATTGACTCCTGTTGTTGCATTGATCCTTTTACCATTATGTAATGTCCTTCTTTGTTTCTTTTAGTCTTTGTTACTATTAAAGTCTATTTTGTCAGAGATGAAAGTTACAACTCCTGTTTTTTTTTTTCTTCCTCTCCATTTGATTGATGAGTCTTCCTCCAATCCTTTGTTTTGAGTCTTTGTGTGTCCTTGCTTATGAGATGGATCTGGATACAGCATACCAATGGGTTTTGACTTTTTATTCAATTTGCCTGTCTGTGTCTTTGATTGGGGCATTTAATCCATTTAAATTTAGGATTAATACTGATATTTGTGAGTTTAATATTGTCATTTAATGCTATCTGGCTATTTTGCCCATTAGCTGATATAGAGTCTTCATTATGGAGATACTCTTTACCTTTTGGTAAGTTTTTGGGATGTCTGATACTGGTTGTTCCTTTCTGTGTGTAATGCTTCTTTCAGAAGCTCTTGTAAAGCAGGCCTGGTGGTGATGAAATCTCTGAGTGCTTGCTTGTTTGTGAAAAATTTTATTTTTCCTTCATTTATGAAGCTTAGTTTGGCTGGATATGAGATTCTGGGTTGAAAATTCTTTTCTTTGAGGATATTGAATATTGACCTCCACTCTCTTCTAGTTTGTAGGGTTTCTGCTGAGAGATCTGCTGTGAGTCTGATAGGCTTCCCTTTATGGGTAACCTGACCTTTCTCTCTAGCTGCCCTTAGAATTTTCTTCTTTATTTCAACTCTGGTGAATCCAACGATTATGTGTCTTGGGGTTGCTCTACTTGAGGAATATCTTTGTGGTGTTCTCTGGATTACCTGGAGTTGAGTATTGTCCTGCCTTACCAGGTTAGGAAAGTTTTCCTGAATAATATCCTGAAGAATATTTTCCAGCTTGGATTCATCCTCTTCATGACATTCAGGTACACCTATCAAACGTAAATTAGGTCTTTTCACATAGTCCCATATTTCTTGGAGACTTTGCTCATTCCTTTTTACTCTTTCTTCTCTAATCTTGTCTTCTCGTTTCATTTCATTAAGTTGCTCTTCGACCTCTGATATCCTTTCTTCTGCTTGATCAATTCGACTGTTAAAACCTGTGTATACTTCGTGGCGTTCTCGTATTGTATTCTTCAATTCCATTAATTCACTTATATTCCTCTCTAAATTGTCTATTCTTGTTAGGATTTCATCAAACCTTTTTTCAAGGTTCTTAGTTTCTTTATGTTGGGCTAGAACATGTTCTTTTAACTCACAAAAGTTTCTTATTATCCACCTTCTGAAGCCTAATTCTGTTAATGGAACACACTCGTTCTCCATCAGGCCTTGTTCCCCTGTTGATGAGGAACTGTGATCCCCTGTAGGGGGAGAGGCATTCTGATATTGGGTATTCTCAGCCTTTTTACGCTGGTTTCTTCCCATCATTGTAAATTTATCCACCTGTCGTCTTTGTAATTACCGACTTTCAAATTAGGTCTCTGAGTGGACGTCAAACTTGTTGATTCCCAGCACCGGCATCTGATCAACCAACTGTGCCAGCTAAAACAGCAGCATTAAGATTGATGGTGCTTTTCTGCCCGGGAATCTCTGGTCTGGCTTCCCTCTTGAGTCCCTTTTTCAATCAACTGAACGGACGACTCTGCCTTCCCGGAGCTCCAAACGTCAACCAGAAGGGGACCCAGTCCCATTTACTCTGCACCAAGAACCACCACGCCGAGGCTCCGGCAAAACCACCACGCCGGCCACAAAAGTTGCACTGACGACCCATGGGGCTCCTCTGCTGGGAATCTCCTGGTCTGTGAGCAACAAAAATTCGTCTGAAAGTGTGGTGTCCTCTCGTTCTCTGCGCTTTCACTGGAAACTACAATCCTGAGCTGCTAGTAATTGGCCATCTTGGATCTCTCTCCAACTTAATGGTTAAGTAAGAAATTACCTGCAGGTTTCTTTTTTGTGAATTCTTTAGGAAGCTGAGGAAGTACGTTTCCATTCCTAGTTTACTGAGATTTCCCAGTTTACTGCGAGTTTTATTCAATGGCAGTTGGATTTTGTCAAATGCTTATTCTGCATTTATTATAGTGATCATGTGATTTTTCTTCTTTAGCCCCTGTGATGGATTACACTAATTTATTTCTAAATGTTGAACCAGGCTTGCATACCTTGGATAAGTCCCATTTTCTAACAGTGTACACTTATTTTTATACACTTCAAGTTTTGATTTGCTAATATTTTGTTGGGGATTATACATCTATGTTCATTAAAGTTATTGGTCTGTAGTTTTCTGGTAATATCTTCCTATGGTTTTGGTAAGAGGTAATGCTGGATTCATAGAATGAGTTAAGAAGTATTCTTTCTGCTTCTATCTTTCTTTTTTTTCCCTCCTGCTTCTATCTTCTTAAAGAGATAGTAGATAATTAGTATAATTTCTTTTTTAAATGTTTGATAGAATTCATTGGCCCATCTGTGCCTCATGCTTTCTGTTTTTGAAGGTTATTGATTATTGATTTAATCTCTTTAATAGATATAGGACTACTCACATTGCCTATTTCTTCATATGTGAGATTATGTCTTGGAAGGAATCAATCCATCTCATCTAGGTCATCAAATGTGGGCATACAGTTGTTCATAATAGTTCTTTATTATCTTTTCAATGTCTGTGGATCTGTAGTGATGGCCTCTCTTTCATTTCTCATATTGATAAATTGTGTCCTCTCTCTCTTTTTCTTATTTAGCCTGGGTAGAGACTTAGCGAGTTTATTGATCTTTTCCAAGAACCAGTTTTTGGTTTGGTTAATTTTCTCTATTGATTTCTTATTTTCCATTTTGTTGATCTCTGCTCTAATTTTTATTTATTTTTCTTCTGCTTACTTTAGATTTAATTTTCTCCTCTTTATTTAGTTTCCTAGGGTTGAAGCTGAGGTGATTGATTTTGGGCTTTCTTCTTTTATAATATACACATCCAATGTTATATATTTACCTCTAAGCATTGCTTTCACTGGATCTCACAAATTTTGATAAGTTGTGTTTTCATTTTCTTTAGTTTAAAGTCTTTCTAAATTTCTCATTATATTCCTGCTTCTACTTGTGTGTCATTTAGAAGTATGTTGTTGAATCTCTAAGTGTTTTGGGATTTTCCAGCTATTTTTCTGTTTTTGAGTTTTAATTTAATTCCACTCTTGTCTGAGAACAGACATTGCATGATTACTATTCTTATAAATTTGTTCAGGTATGTTTTATGGCCCAGAACATGGTTCATCCTGGCAAATGTTCTATGTAACTTTGAGAAGAATGTGTGTTCTGTTGTTGAATAAAGTGGTCTACAGATGTTCATTACATCCAGTTGAAGGATGGTGTTGTTGAATTCAGTCATGTTCTTATGGATTTTCTGCCTGCTGGATTAGTGCATTTCTGACAGAAGGGTGCTGAAGCCTCCAACTATAATCATTGATTCATTTATCACTTATTTCTCATTCTTTGGTTTATCAGTATTTTCCTCACTTGATACTCTGTTGTTAGGTGCAGACACATTAAAGGTTGTTACGTCCTCCTGAGTAATGGACCCCTTTATCAGTATGTAATGCCTTTATCTCTGATAATTTCCTTTGTCTAAAGTCTGCTCTGTCTGAAATTAATATAGCTATTCCTGCTTTCTTTTAATTAGTGTTAGCATGGTATGTCTTTCTGTAACCACTTACTTTTAATCTATATGTGTCTTTATATTTAAAGTGTGTTTCTTGTAGATGACATATGGTTGGGTCTTATTCATTCTGACAGTCTCCTTCTTTTAATTGTTATATTTAGACCACTGATGTTTAAAGTGATTACTGATATATTTGGATTTAGTATCTGCCATATTTACTACTGTTTTCTATTGATTGCCTTTGTTCTTTATTACTATTTTTGTCTTGTACTCTTTTTCTGCTTTTTAGATTTCTATTGAGCACTTTATATAATTCTATTTTTTCATTTCTTAGCATATCAGTTATACTTCATTTTCCCTTTTTATAGTGATTGCCCTTAAATTTTGCAATATATATTAACAATTAATTCAGCTCTACTTTCAAGCAACAGTATTTCACATCATGAGTAGTGTGAGTACTTCATAATAATAAAATGATCCTAATTCTTCTCTCTGGTCCCTTGTATCATTGTTGTCATTAATTTCGTTAATATATTAGTATATATTAATATATACAAATACACCATTGTTATTAATACGTTGAACCAATTGTTATCTATTAGGTCAATCAAGACTACAAAAAATAGAAGTTTTAATTTTTCCTCCACTTATTCCTTCACCAATGCTCTTCCTTTCTTTATGTAGACTTGAGTTTCTGACTTTTATCCTTTTTTTTTTTTTATCTCTACAGAACATCTTTAACATTTATTGAAAGGCAGGTCTACTGGCAACAAATTTCCTCAATTTGTGTCTGAGACTGTCTTAATTTTCTTTTCTCTTTTGAAGAATAATTTCACAGGGTGCAGAATTCTATGTTGGTGTTTTTTTCTCTCTCAGTACTTTAAATATTTCACTCCACACTCTTCTTGCTTGCATGATTTCTGAGGAGAAGCTGCATGTAATTCTAATCTTTGTTCTTTTATAG
Organism: Aotus nancymaae; assembly: GCF_030222135.1. Classification (NCBI taxonomy): domain Eukaryota; kingdom Metazoa; phylum Chordata; class Mammalia; order Primates; family Aotidae; genus Aotus; species Aotus nancymaae. The sequence goes on from NW_026988428.1 coordinate 38,690,774, forward strand.
GTAAGGTGTTTTTTCCTTCTGGCTTCTTTTGTGACTTTTCCCTTTATTTTTGATTTTCTGTTGTTTAGAAATTAAATGTTTAGGTGTATATTTCTGGGGTTTTTTTTGCATTTATTCTTTTCGGTATTCTCTGAGCTTTCTGGATCTGTGGTTTGGTAGCTGACATTCATTTGGGGGAAATTCTCAGTTATTATTGTTTCAAATAATTCTTTTATTCCTTTCTCTCTTTCTTCTCCTTCTGGAATTTCCATTATGCATATATTACACCTTTTGTAACTGTTTTTTTCTCCCTGGAGTTTTTATTTCTTGGATATTCTCTTCTATTTTTTTTTTCAGTCTTCTTCTCTTAGCTTTTAAGTTTTGGTGGTTTTTAATAGCTATACTCTCAAGCTCAGAGATTCTTTCCTCAGCCATGTCCAGTCTACCAATAAGCCCATGAAAGGCATTCTTCATTTCTGTTACACCATTTTTGATCTCTAGCATTTATTTTTCATTTTAAGGATTTCCATCTCTCTGCTCATCTGTTCTTGAACACTGACTACTTTATCCATTAGAGCCCTCATCATTTTAATCATAGTTGTTTTAAATTTCCAGTTTGATAATGCTAACATCCCTGTCATATCTGAGACTGGTTTTAATGTTTTCTCTGTTTCTTCAACCTGTTTTTGCCTTTTAGTATTTCCTTTTTTTTTTTTTTAATAACTGGACGTGATATGCTGAGTAAAAGAAATGGATGTAAGTAGGCCTTTAGTAATGTGGTGGTAAGGTTTAGGGAGAAGGGAAGTGTTCCGTGTTATGGTTAGGTCTCAGTCTTCCAGTGAGCCTGTGCCTCTGGATTCCCAGAAGACTGAGGCACTGAGAATCTCAGCGTGCTTCTCAGTCTTCTCTGTCCCCTTTCATGGGACAGGATGGCTAGAGTAGGCTGGAGTTGGGTGTTTCCCTTCCTTCAGGTTGGTTAGTCTCTGACAAAACCTCATCTGGTTAGGTTTTTGGCATCTAGTTTCTCCTGAGGGGAGACTTTGTTAAGAGGAATAGAATGCTCTGGTGCATTTCAAAATGGTTCCTTTCCCCCTTCCCCTGCTGGAAACACTAGGGGATTTTTCTCCAATATTTTCTGTGAGAACCTGGTTGAGCTCCCGGAGGTAAGAGTCATAAAAATAAGGGGCCTCCCAATGACTGGGCCTCCCTAGAGTTTTTATTTCTTAGACTGGTCCATGCTGAGCATCCAGTAATTCCTCGGTTATTGTCCGGGTTCTCTACTACGGTTCTGATTCCTGGGGGAGTTTATGCTTTGAGGTTTTTGCTTCAACAAGTCATGAATCTTTGCATTTGCCTATTTCTCTAATTTGAGGGGGAGTGGTTTGCTCTGTGACCCACTTCTCTGATGGGTCTAGAATGGTTACTAATTTTTCAGTCTGTTCACCTTTTTACTTTTGTTTGGATGGAGCGGCCACTTCCAGCTCCTTACATGCCAGACCAGCAAAAGCACCTGAAACTTCTTAAAGTGCATATGACCTATTGATGCCTCTTTTGTGAGTGACTAAGTATATACATGTAATCCATATACCCCAAGATGTAGGTAGTGGGTAAGAGAGGAAGAAGAGTGATTAGATTCCTAAAACCACAGAGAATTAGAATTAAACAGTTAGAATTGTAAATATCTTTGTGTGTCTGAGCAAGTACCACTGCAATTTTGGAGCATTAACCAAGAAAACAATTATACTAGAAAATGCAGAAAATAGTACCAAGATATCCAAAAAGAAGGAATCTCTAAGCAAGATTTTATTTACTTAATTCAATAAAGATTTTAATTTATACTATCTGGGGAAAATACCATTATCCCTTATGCCATTTTCTTTGTGGTTGTAGTAGATAGATAGTTAAAACTACAGGAGACTAATATTCATTAGTTTAAATAAAAATTACTGGCCAAACTATTTAAAGATTTAACAGATATTACTGAAAAAATTAATACTGAAAAACTGTATGAATATCTGGAGAAAAGAAATTTTAGATGCAATAAATAACTATATGAAATTCATTTCCTGCTTTGAGAAGGGGAGGGAGAGCTATGTTCATCAGACCATAGTTGCGGAAAGGAACTCAGAACCTAAATGAGCATAGCTGTGAGGTATATTGAGGGGTCTGCCCTGAGTCTAATGATGTGGGCTGATTAGAACATAGCTGAAAGCAGGTGTTGGGATATTGATTGCCATGGTTGGTCCTCACCCGTTACAAAACTTCTACTACAATGCATTTAAAACTTCAATATGCAATGAATTATCTAACCTAAAGATGTTGGTAAAATTGTGATTCATTAGATCTGGGATGGGGGCTGACAGTCCACATTTCTAACAAAATCCTAGGGGATGCCGATGCTGCTTGTATCTGTAGACTACATTTTGAATATTAAAGTTCTACACAATGTCTCCTGGAACAGCAGTTCTTAGACTGTGATTAACAGACTAGCAGCAACAGCATCACCTGAGAACTTAATAGAAATGCAGATTCTTTGGTTCTATCCAGGCCAACTCAATCAGACCCTCTGGGAGTTGGGATCCGGTCATTTGTATTTTAACAAGCCCTCCAGGTGATTGTGATGCCTGCTAAAGCCTGAGCATCATTGATCTAGAAAAGATCTTCCAGCCATATTTGAATTATCTGGAAGCTTAAAATAATTAGTCACTGGTTTCCAATTAAATCAGAATCACAGGATGTGGGACCCTTTATTATGGGTGTTTTTAAAAAACCCTCCTCATTTGATTACAATGTGCAGCCAGGTTTGAGAACCACTGCCTGAGAGACAGGCCCACTTACTTTAGGAGTCTTTGCCAGCAAAAGTCTGGTGGGGGTGGGGGTGTCTGGGTCTGCTGGGCCAGTGACTCTGACTCTGCTCCTCTTCACTGTTGCTTTGCACCTGTAACCAAGAACCCACAGAACTCAGCCAGAGCCAAGGGGGAAAGGGGATAAGGAAAGGTGCAGGTGGTAGATTGCTCTAGGGGAAGGAGGCTGAGTGTACTTGAGAGACAGCCTCTTCTGTGGTGTTAGGGACACAGTAGTGAGAAAGGCAGGAGCTGAGGTGTGGTTCTACATTCAATGAGAGGTGACATACATGCAAATGATATTTCAAATAATCACAGCTTCTTTTTGTGGCAAAGATTTAAAAGCTTTTTAAAGAAATCCCAACATTTCATGGAAGTACCTTCCATAGACCCAGGCAAGAAGAGTTCTGAGTTTTAGAGCATCCATACAGTGAAGAGTTGGTGGACTTAGAGAATGTGCCCACCTAGTCCTGCACTATTCCTTCTAGACATTCTTTGGTTACCCTGAATCACAAAGTTTGCTGGTCGAATGGCCCCAAGCCGGTTGCAGGAATGTGCACTGGTTTTGCCTGATGACTGTTCTGTCGAGGGCTGACCTCTCCAGTAGCGTATGCAGCCTAGGCCCAAAAGATGGCCAATAGCTGTTTGTGTAGGTGGGAGCTTGTGGCATTTGGATGTGCAGGCTCAGGTGACCAAACACGGACATGCAAGGTCCCTTATGGTATAGGACAGGTCTGGGCAAAGGAAGAGAAGGGGACAGGTCAGAAGCTGCGGAGTGGTTCTGCTCACACTGTCACATTCTAGCACAGAAGTACCAAGAGTCTAAGAATCCTAGATTGAAATCTGGACTTCTAGGTCTTTGTGATTAGATATTTGTCAAGGTAAGGGAGAATGTATTTTATTTAAGAGTGTTTAGCTTTGTGTAAAACTGTCCTCCATTTGTACTCTTATGAGGACGAGAGCCAATGGTAATGACAGGTGTACTTAATGAGAACATTTAATGGTGATCAGATCAGGTAAGTATTCCTAAAGGAGCTCTGAAAACAGCTGCTCTTAAGAAACCAGGCGTATTTCTCTTCCTCCCTGTATTTTAACCCTGAATTCAATTCAGAAAGTGGTATATCTGGCTAGGATAGGAAGCCTGGATTTTTTTTCCTCCCAAGGGTCCTAACCCTTTCATCTTCTGGGAAAGAATCTACAGCCCTTCTCTGCCAGTCTCTCCCTCACTTCCAACCCACTTACCTCCTCCAAGTCCAAAGTGTCCTGTAGCTGCTGGGTTAAAGACCGACGCAGTTCTGGTCTTTCTACACTCTCCTTCCATTTCTGCTGGATGATGGACAGGTCCAAGGACTTAACCTTCCTGCCCATGAGATTCGTCTGGAACAGGCTCTTTCTTGCTCGGCTCTTTCTTTTCCAGAAAGTCTCATCCTCGTCTGAATGGGTTTCTGGATTGGTGGCTGGTAAACTACACAGCTCTCTCCCTATCTGAGCTGGGTCTGTGCTCCACTGTGGATCTGCTATGGGCAGAGAATGTGTGCAACAAGGTACCTTGGGGTTTGAATCCAGAGTTTGTGATGGTGCTAGAACTGTGGACATCCCCTGCTGTGTTTCCTCTTTGCAGCGGAGGACACATGGACAGGGAGAAGTGGGCAGCTTTGTACCCTCAACAGGGGGCACAGGATCTTCCTGTGAGAATTGCCCCAAATCAGAGTCTTGCTGGAGGACCTGCTTCTCTTCTTCCACTTTGTCCATCGCTTCCCACACAACTTGGTCCAAACTGTTCTTTCTGGGGGTGTTGTGGGGTGGTGGTGGTGGCCGATCTCGGGGGCATGTGTACAGGCACATCTTGGAGATGGCTTTCCGAAGGCGGTCTCTGGGTGAGTGGGGTTCAGGCTCTCGGGACAGAATCCTGATGGATGGCACATCAGTTGGATGGTTGCAATTCCAGAACATATGGGATGGTGTGAACTTTTGGACAGGTGTCTTAGACACATAGGAGTAGAGACAGAAGAAGGCATCGGCAGTGACAGCCAGTGTTTGCACCTGCTTAAACCTGCCTGGGTACAAGAGTTAAAGATGGTGAGTCTGGGGTTCATCAGCAAATTTTCTTAAATATCTCCCTTCAGAAGCCTCCCCAAAGCTCAAAATTCAGGGAAAAGCTTCCAATTTTCCTACTAGTGTGTCTCCCTTTTAGATTTCTAACACCCAGGGTTCCTTTTCTTGAATTTCTTGACTTCTTGACACCCCATCCCAAGTAGATATTCCAACTGGGAAATAAAAAAAGAGGGATAAGATTTATTGACATCATGCTGATATGATTCACCAAAAGGCAAGAAGGCCTAAAGGAAGCAGTAGTGGTCTGAAGTCTCTTGATGGCTGTTTCTTTAAGAGAAAGAATCAGACAGAGTTCTCCATCTTCATTGAAGACAACATAAGAGGAAATAGACACAATAGGCAAAGAGTCAATGCTAACCAAGAGAAAGCAGGATTTGGAGCCACTGAGCCCTGCTGTGAAAGTCTAAAGGTTAAGGGAAGTAGAGCAGGTGTCTAGGGGGGTACACTTACTGGCCAGCATGAGGCAGGGGTCTTCCATTTCAATCCTCCGCACCTGGGACTTCAGGAAGAGCTGGAAATCAATGCCCCTGGCTTGAGAGGGGTTGGTGAAAAATCGGGCGGGTATCCGAGAAGTGTCTTTGCGGTCCTCTTGGGCAAAGCCCAGACTAAAGAGGACATCTTCTGCATCTTCTTGAACTTTGTCCAGAATCTCTGAGATGCTGAAATGAGGGAGTTTGGGTAAATAAGGGACAACTTTGAGACCTATGGTAATTCAGAATATCTAATAAAAGTGTCAGTAGACTGAAATTCTTTTCTGTCCATTTCTGTGCTTTTCACTGTGACTTAAGCAAAGCGTTCACTTCTCTGAACCTAAATTATCTGTCTGACACATGGAACTACAGTCCAACCCTAGTTTTAAAAACTGAATAAGATTTTAGTACAGTGCTTTGAACAACTTATTGCAGATGAATAAAAATTTAAGTAAATATGAAAGGATTTTGAAAAATGAAGAGCAGTACAGATATGAATAAGTATCATGGTTGCATCATTAAGTACTCAGTTCCCAAATTTGCCATCCGACTTGCCCCCGTGGTTGTTGGGTGGGACAACTAAGCAATGAATGTGTGAGAAACATAGCACCCCGAAGGTAAACATTTTTATTCTTGACCTGAAAGCCAAAAATAGTAAGTACATTGAAAACCTGATTTTGAGAGGTATACTCCTTTCTAGCACGATTTTCAGGACAGAAGTCCAGTGTCACAGAAGATTGTGTGCACATGCTCTCTCTCTATGGCATCAACCTGTGTTTATGTCTAAATCGGATTTCCATCAAACTGAGTGACACTAGAGCTTAGTAACTGTATTTCAGTGAGGCGAAGGGAAGCTCTTACTGTCTGAGGCTTTGAATGATCACTATCACTCTCTTCAGAAAGTATGTTGGGCTTTTTGATCAAATAGGGACCACCTTGTTTCACTAATAGCTGGACAGTCGGAATCCCTGGATCTACGCTTGTGCTTGCCAGCCTAGTGATCATTTTATTTTCATGGTCCTAAGTTTCCCTATCTGTGAATTGTGGGCATAAGACTGGATCAGTGCTTCCCAACCATGGCTACATGTTAGGGTCACCTTTGTAGGCTTTAAAAATGCATATATTTGAATCCCTTCTCTGATTTAATTGAAGTAGAGTATGGTTAGGGCTAAGGCTCAGTGAAGATAAGTTACTAAACATGGTCATGTGACAAAAATTTAAGTCTCAGAACCAGGTCTCAAATTCAAATTTTGACTTCAATTCCAGATACTTTTCATTATATCATACTAGTTTTCATGACTTTTCATCTTTTTTAAATAGTTATTTATGTGTAGAGTTTGTCCACTCTATTAAATCATTGAGCTCCTGGGGTCAAGCATCTTTTTTATTTTTAAGTTCTGGGGTACCTGTGCAGGATGTGCAGGTTTGTTACATAGGTAAATGTGTGCCATGGTGGTTTGCTGCACCTATCAACCCATCACGTCGGTATTAAGCCCCTCATGCATTAGCTATTTTCCTGATGCTCTCCCTTCTGTCACCCCACCCCCCGACAGATCCCAGTGTGTGTTATTCCCCTCCCTGTGTCTGTGTGTTTTCATTGTTCAGCTCCCACTTATATGTGAGAACATGCAGTGTTTGGTTTTCTGTTCCTGTGTTAGTTTGCTGAGGACAATGGCTTCTAGCTCCATTCATATCCCTGCAAAGGACATGAACATATTCGTTTTCATGGCTACATAGTATTCCATGTGTACATGTACCACATTTTCTTTATCCAGTCTATCATTGATGGGCATTTGGGTTGATTTCATGTCTTTGCTGTTGTGAATAGTACTGCTTTACCTTTTCAAATTCCATACAGTCATTGCCTGGCCTGCCTGTCTGAGTGATTCAATATTTTATTGCTTCATTCAATCAACAAATTGGTCAACTAATCAATACATTGTTTACCGAGCACCTACTATGAGTCTGGGAACTGTGATAGTACCAATATTATACCTCCTGGGGTACAGGTTTCAGTGGGAGGAGACACCGGTATTTTACACATAGTATTTAGCTCTAAGAAGATTCTCTGCATCCTCTACAATTCTTGAAATAAATATGGTCACATTTTTCAAGTATGCAGAAAAAATGTATAAAAGCTTCAGTAAGATACCCCAGAAAAAATAGGCAAAGGCTCTTGGTCTCATTCTCCTATGCTTCTCATCTCCACCCTTCCACCCTGCCAAACTTCAGTACCTACCTTGAACTAGTCCTGTTGGTCCCCCCAGTCATGCTGCTGGAAGCCAAACTACAGCCAAGATCAAGTAGCTGGCAAGGCCTGGCTGTCTCGAGGAAACTCCTGCAGAGATCAAAGCTGATGTCATACAAATCTTGTTTCCAGTCTGCACCCTGGCTTCAAGGAATCCCTGCTGGAATTATTTACCCCCTGATGGGTACCTTTTAGTCGATACTGTGGTTTCTGGTTGTAAAGTCCCGCTCTCTAATGTGAATCTTTAGCTCTTTGTTTAAATCTCTTTGACCTACTCCAATTTACTGATTCTTGAAGGAGACATCATTCAGCCTGGCTGAACCTAACACTTACCTGGGAAAGAGTTTGCCATTGGCGGCCAGCAGTGTGGCTGGACAAGAAACAGAGAAGCAAAAAGAAAATTAGAAGGGAAAATGAAAATCACCTGTGTTGCTCCTCTGAGCTTAAAATTAAGTCCCCTCTGTTTCCTTTTGTCACTATGATGGGCTAGCTGGACCCCATATATTCTGCTCTGCTTGGGGCCTCAAGATTACCTAACACAATTCTGGAATAGGGACAGATATGCCAGAGACAAACTGGCCTTGAGCCTCTGAACTTCTGACCCATGACTGATGTCTAGACAAGAGGCCCTCTGTCCTAAGGAGGATAGAGTCATTCGGCCCTCCTGGGTAGTGTTTCTGTCACCCTACACAAGTCTTTACAGGTCCCAGGAGACACTGGTGGGCTGTTGTGATTTCATTCTTTACTGATGCCCTTATCCTCCTGCAGTACTGTCTCTCTGCTACACCCAATGCACAGACTTGTTTGGAGTTTCTGTACAGAAAACCATCTTAAAGATATCCAGGCAGCAAATGTTATAATAATTTTCTATGTTATCTTCCCAGGGGCCAAAGGAAAGTTCCAATGATGAACCAGCAGGAGTCATGATAGGCTGATGAGGAAGTGTTTCTGGGCATGAGATGTCTTCTGTATTTTACATTAGATCATAATGACACTGCCCTTTTCCTACAGATAAGACCCTAGGGATAGGCTGTTTCTTCCTGAAGTTTTGTACTTCCATCTTATCCTGAATTCATCCAATGTATATCCTGTTTCCTTTTCCCAATCTCAGAGAACTGTGCCACTTACCCTCTGCTCCTAGGGTCAAGTCATCTTCAAAGCTGGTCCCATGGTTGCAGAAGCCTGTCAAGTAATCAGGTGAGGGTCACAGAAAATCAGGATGGAACATACACACATGCATACACACGCACCCTTGCATACACGAACATCTTCACATACCTTTAGACTGGGTTTGCACAACCACATAATCATACTAGATATCCACGTTTGCAGAATTACCACACACTGTACATATACCGCCTCAGAAGTTATATTCATTTTTGATTCAGAAAGAATCATGCATACTGTAACCTTTCCCCTATATCATATAGTTATGTACACAATCCCCTGCCAAACAGCAAACACATGGGCGTGTGCACTCACACCCATATAAACACATATTTTATAAAGTTCTTTTCCTATAGCAGTGGTTGTTATCTGAGCAACCGCTAGCAGAAGATAGCCTTTGACTATCAGTGAGCCTGTGGGCTCTGAACCAGCACTTTCTTCTTAATTTCCTGGAGCCCTGTGACCACAAACAGTGTTTTGCAGCCAGTTTAAGAACACTCAGGCACTCTTTTGCCTGCCTATGCATGTATATGTGCATAAACACTCACATACAAACACACACACCCACACAGGTATATCACTCTCCAGGTAGAAGAACAATAGAAGGACAGAAACTATACTCACCATTGCAGATAAACTGTCCTGCTTCCTCAGAAAGTCCTTCTTCAGAGTATCTAAACCAAAAACAGTCTTATAGGTTGAAGTCACTTATTACATTTTTCTAGAAGCTTTTTCATGGAAAAAGCTCCCACGTGTTCATATTCTTTTCCCATAAGAGTCAGTAGTATTTAATTTGCTTTTATATTGGAGAAAACGAGGACCGAGTGGTTACTGGACCAAAACTTTCATCAAAGTAGTTGGGGAAACTGGGGCTGGAATGCTCTATGTTTTACATTGTGCTTCTGTTGTCCTGGCCACAGGATTAAAGGACAAAGGTCAGCTTAGCAATGATTCTTCAGTCTTTAGGCAAAATAGGAAAGAAAGAACATTGAAGCAAAACTGGAGAATTACATTTGTAGAAGCCAAGGTTTGCTTGCCATAATTTTCAAATCACAAATATAAATATCTAGGTTTCCTTAAAACTTTTAGATCACCTTAACTACCACACTTCCTTCCTTCTCTCTGAACCATGTTATTGCTGAAAATCATGTCTTTCAGGAAAAGCAGAAACCGTATCCTGGTTAGAAATATTTTAAAATTTTGAGACACGGTCTTATCAAACATTTACCATCTCCACCAGAAGAACAGATGGAAATCAGCACAAATAGTAGTGAAAGATAGCTCAGTTTTACAAACAAGGAAGAAATTCTCTCTGTCCAAAACAGGTGTGTGAAGTAATCTGTGACAAGGCTTTGACACGGGACCAGCACATCTAGATTCGCATCCTGGCTCATTGTGGCTGTTTTGTTCTTAATTATTATGTAAGGGAATTTGGATCCCTAGATATTATCATCATCTAAGTCTACTTCAAGCGCTGAAGTGTTGTGAGTTTTGTAGAGTTTGCTTCCCTAAAGCTTTTTACATGGAAGTTGTTCACAGTGCTGTAAATGTAATCTCAAGTGGAGGTTGGAGGGGAAAAGGGTCGGTAACATGAGTTAGCAGGGAAACGAGTGCACCCACTGTTGCTGGTCCTAAAGGAGGTTTTCTCTTTCTCAGTCTCCAGCAATCCAGATTACTCTCAGACTACTGGAGCATCACCTCATGGAGTGTGTAACAGTGGGAATGGGCTTACTAGCCAAGATATCTGTAGATCAAGTTCTGCCTAAATTTTACAAAATAAGTAATTACCTATGTAGACATCTTTTGCTTGTAACTCCTTTCAATAGTAAAAAAAAAAAAAAATCAACCATGTTTGCCAAAATCTGAATTTTATATGGCCTTATGAAAAACGCTACATCAAAGATTCATTACATAATGTAAAATAATGGGCAAGCTAGTTAAGAAAAGGTAACTTGAATAATACACCTAGAACTACAAATATATTTTTCTGTTCCTAATATATAATTACATAACATATGTTGTGGTATAATACTACGAACATATGTGTAACTATATATAATATTTACTATTACTATTAACAAATAGCATGATAACCAATATAGTCATGCACTAGAATATTGCAATTTACTACTGCATTTAATGCTTGTGTTGTAGCTGCACAATAGTGCAACTACTAAGGCCTACTGCTACTAGAAGTACAATTTAAATAGACTACAATTCCATTTCTAGGTTTTACCCAATGGACATGCCCGTATATGTTCCCCCAGGTAAATACTAGTCATGATACCAACAAATGGAAGCCTCCAAATCCCTACTTATTATAAAATTAAACAATTAAATAATAACCATACAACTTAATATTACACAATAATAGAAATTGATTTACTGCTGTATGTGAATACATGGAGAACCATCATAAACATGCTAAGCAAAAGAAACACACATAAAACAGTACATGTCATCATATGACTCTACTTCTATAAAGTTCAAAATGATCCCAAACATATCTATGATGTTACAAGTCAGGGTATTTGTTACCCTTGAAGGCAGGATAGTGAATGGAAGGGATGGAAAGGCAGTGTTTGGAGTGCTGGTAATGCTCTGCTTCAGGTTTCATGGGTGTATTCTCTTTGTGAAAATTCATTGAGCTATTTATGTATTTATTTATTGGCTTATTTATTTATTGACAGGGTCTCACTCCATCTCTCAGGTTAGAGTGCAGTGGCATAGCTCATTGTAGCCTTGAACTCTTAAGCCCAAGGGAGCCTCCTGCCTCAATCTCTTGAGTAGCTAGGACTACAGGTGCTGCCATGCCTGGCTAATTTAATTTTTTTTTTTTTTTTAGAGAGATGGAGTTGCCCAGGGTGGTCTTGAACTCTTGGGCTCAAGCAATCCTCCTGCCTTGGGGTCCCAAAGTGCTAGGATTACAGGCATGAGCCATGTGCCTGGCCTCAGCCATATATTTAACACTCATTTATTTTTCAGTGAATATATTATACTTCAGTATAATTTATATTAAAAAAAAGTTACTAATATGTAGGCTGAACTTCAATAAAATTTACATTTAAAATGTCACTTATAAAATTTCCTGTTTGTCCAAAGCAAAATTCACTTGTATTCATTGGATACAAATATTTACTGGGTGCTAATCCTACATTTCTCTTCCTTAGTTACACTCTGCTAGGTATTTCTATTCTCTTTATGAGTAACAGCCCATGATGACTCTTTGGGCAGTCTGTGGAACCTACAACAGCAGTGTGGACATGGGCCTGGATTTATTGGTGCTTTCTCACTAAGCATGATGATTTGAGACTTTATGGCCATCACTCAAGTCCCAGGCCTTCCCTAGGTTATTGCATAGGTCATAAAATCAATGACCAGGGACTAGATTGATAGCTGCTCCCCTCTTCCCACCCTTGCATTAAAACATTCCTCAGCATCATTTTAAGTCTCAAATGAAAGAGCCAAGGTATTGCTCTTTCTGTATACCCAATTCATAAACAAATAGTAGGGAGGAGCATTTGGATTGTGGCAAGAAGTATATGGCTATTTTTAGCTTCTTCTAGATGTTTCCATAGATACCTGTCTGCAGAGATTTAAGCTGAAGCCCACACAGATGATTTTTGGGCTCCCAACCCCACCTCTGGTGACTCATGAGCAATACAGTCATGTCCCAGAAAATCCTGAGAGCTTAGGAAGAGAAAGAAAAAAGGAGAGGCGTAGTTTGTAAAGACATGCATGATGTGATCCTGTGGCAGAATAATCTGCTGCTAGATTGAGTTGCACTGAGAAACATGGACACTAAATTGCCTGAGATGTTGGAGGTCTCTCCTGGAAAGCTTGTTAGAAAAGAAAATGCTCTTGCTACCACAGGGGGTTTGGCTTTGGAAAGAAAAATGGTAACTGTATGGTCTTGGAACAAAATTTGGAAAGTGCCCCCCAGGGTACCTGGCAACAGAGTGGACAGATAACCAGTAAATGTGGGCTACTTGTTCATTCTCTTTCCTTTGTGGTCATGTGGCCTAAGCATGGAATATCGTGGTAGTTCAGAATCTCATATTTAGAATGTGTTTTCCCTCCATCTTCTTCATTATCTATTACCAAAAGTCAAGTGTACTATCACTATCAATCATCGTCATTATCATCCTTTAATTTTCCTAGCTTTTCCATGTAATTAAAAAGTATTACACACTTATTAGACAGAATTTTAAAACAGAGAAAACTGGAAATTTTCCTGAATCTAGCAATTCCTCTTCCAAAGACAACTCTGCAAGTATGTTGATTAACTCTTTATGGCTGGTTCGAAGTTTAAATATTTAAAACCTTTTTAAAACACAGACACGTAATGGAAATGTAACAGACACCCTTGCACCAGTCACTCTATTTTCACATATCTAAACATTTTGCCATATTTGCTTCAGAAAAAATAAAATGTTAAGTTATATATAATGTAAAATAAAAAATTAAATATTAAAGATATAACTAAAGTCTTATTTTACTTCCATTCTTTGCTACTCTTTTCCTTCCTCCAGGTAATCACTATCCAAGAGTTAACATGTATCATTTCTGGGCATACTTTTTCTGATAAAAAAAAAAAAAAACAGATGTAGATAGATGGACAGATATAGACAGACATGTTGTGGAATTATAAGTAGGTATAAACTCCTCCTTTATAAAACTCACCAGTCATTCTCTATTAAAAGCATAAAGCACATCACATATATCCTCTCATTTAAACCTCACAAGAATCCTTAAACTGTATTATTCTAAGTGTCCCACTTTATAGCTCAGGTGACTACAATGAACAGAATTTAAGTTATTTGCTTATGGTTACAAACTTAGTAGCACAAGAATTAGGCTCAAATCTTGGAGACTTTTCACTAACCAGACCACTTTTTGTCATAAATTTTGGTTCAGGGTTTATCTCTGTAGAGCACAAGTGAAGAAAGACGATTTCTAGAGTTTATTATCTTGTATATCTGTGAATTTATTCTTTTCAATTAGAATGAAATATGTTCTAACTCAAGAAGCATATTTTAACCTACTTGGCACCCCTCTAGGTTATTCAGATAATCAGACAGTTAACAAAAGCGTAATTAATAATTGTTGACGTGAATTGATGACTCAAGAGTAGTTAGTGAGATAAAGACATTAACTGAGCTGACTGTTTCCCCTGTACATATCTGGTAAAGCATTTTAAATCCTAGGACAGTTCTCATCCTAGGCTTCTCACCCAAACCTGCAAACATTCTGATTAACACCATTCTTTTCTTCCTGTATTTTGAGGGTCCTCTACTTGACTTTGAAGTCAATGAATTGTGAATAAGATGAGGGCAATGAGAACAATAAGTTTTTTCAAACAACAAAATAAATGCAAAATAAATCCTTCCTGGCATTGCCTTCCTAGGCACAGGTGAAATAAACAACCTTGGATTATTCGATGCTATTTATTTCCTACCAAATAAGCAAGAATGGGTTTCTTTATGTCAATTAGTAGTTGAGTTTAGATTAAAGGCTATACAAACCTTGAGACATTACTGGAGGGAAAATAAGGAGCAGGCAGAAGTTGTCCATTGTGAGAATTCATTATTACACAAAAGACTAAATAGGACACAAACCCCTCCTTTTGTGTCTGAATATACTGAGCCTAATAATGGTATAGGCTAATGGGCTGTGGGGTCTCATCATTTAAAGTATCTCTGAGGAAAGAGATAATGCACTTCCTTGAAGTTCCTGTTCCAATTCTTCCCTGCTTTGAATGACTGTCATAAACTCTAAGCTTCTCCTGTGTTCTGCAGTAGAAATAAATAACACAGATGAATTGCTCTTCAGCAAGAATGATCAGGTTTCCAATTCCTTTTGTTACACAATGTGAGACTCCAATCTAAAGGGGAAATCAGAGGAGTAGGGGTCTGGAACTCAGCCCAGCTATTCCCCATCCACTCTTAGCTTTAGACCAAACCCAACCTCTGTTCCTAGACCTCGTGCCTAACTTAGTCTTAGCCCAGAGCTGCACTTGATTCACAACCGTGATGCCAGTTCACCCTAAATCCACAACACCCCTCCAACCACTGGCTCAACCTTACTTCTAATCTTTAGGCCTAATTCAAATCCATCTTCCTGCCTCTGAGTTTCCAGGAGTTGTGTCTGTTAGCAAATCCAACCATCAGCCACATACCACCCCATTGCCTGTCCAGCACTTACCCACAATCTTGCAGCCAGTCTTCAATTTTATTGATTGGATTCCCTAGAAAAGTCAGACACTAGATCACTGTGAGAACTGAACAAAACCAGACCTCCTCCCTGTAACTAATTCCATTACACAAGTTTATTCTTACATAAGCCGCGTCATGAATCTTTTTTTTCTACATAAAGCTTTTCTTTAAGATATGAGAGGAATATACCCGTATATAAAAATAGTATATATTTCTTCTCTCTCTCTGCTTTGTTTCTCCCTTCCTCCCAAGAACCTGGAAAGTGCCCAAGACGTCAGGCCCACTGCTTTCTTTTGAGAGATCCTTTCCCACAAGGGTGGATCCTTCTCATTTAAAAAGAAAAGGAAAAAGAAAAAGAAAGACAATCTTGTTTTTGTGCTGTTTGCTTCCCACCACATAAGCACAGATGGGTTTATTTCCATCAGAATTTTTGCTTTACTCATGTCTGTGATCTCATCTGAACCTCAAAGAAGCTCTGAGAAGTGTAGGAAAAGTACTACCACTTCGATTAGACAAATGAGTCTAAGAGGTGAGTGACTTCCCGAAGGTCACACAGCTTGATAGTGACGGCACTGTGGCCAGAGTCCAGACATCCAGCCTGGACGTGGTCTTGTTATACAGACAAAACAGAAACACCCCAAAGCATTCATAGAGAGCCCCCAGTCTTGGGTTCTTATAGAAGCCTCTCAGAATGATGCAAAAATGTGCCCTTCCCTTTTTCCTAATCTTGTGCCTGTCACCTTCTCACATAATTCATATTTCATATTACTTTAGCTTTTCTCCTAAATGTATTTAAACCAGTCAAAACAGTCCTCCCTGAGAGCCTCGCTAAACAAGGGACCTGTGGGGGTGGGGAGTTGGGGAGGGATAACATGGGGAGAAATGCCAGATATAGGTGATGGGGAGGAAGGCAGCAAATCACATTGCCATGTATGTACCTATGCAACAGTCTTGCATATTCTTCACATGTACCCCAAAACCTAAAAATATATATATATGTGTATATATATATATATATATATATACAAAGCAAGGGACCTGTTCACACTCTGCAGACCTGGGCCTGCTGTCACCAGACAACATAGACGCCTGTCTGATGTTCATCTCTTACCTTCTTGGAAAACGTCATCCAGGCTGGAAGGCTCATGATCTGGGACATCCTGCAGGGCGGCGGCAGCCTCCTCTTCTAGGACCTGGGTCTGCCAGTTACGGCTCTGACGGAGCCAGGCCCGCCGTTTCTCCCAGGATGTGGGACTCAGCACAGAGGCCTCCATGGCCCTGGTCAGACTTCAGGGTTACTCGTAATAGTAATGCTGTCCTAAGAGTTGAAAAACAGTGACACTCCCTCATCCTGTGCTCAGACACCACCATGATGCTCAGGGTTACCCCTCGAATTTTCCTATCTCTGCACAAAGGAGCTTGGTCTCTCTGCCTGTTCAAGAGCAGGGAGGACATGCCTAGTTCATTTTCTGTCTCTCCTGTAAAAAATGAATGCTCTGAAAACTCTAAATACCAGGGTAAGTCTTTCAAGTCAGTACATTTGAAAGCTTCAAACATCACGATTTAATGGATATTAAGAAAACTCTTCTGACTTAATCACTCTGTCTCAGGGTCGCTGAAATGCTGTACTAGAAAACATTTTTCTTTAATCCTTAAGAATGCTGTCTACCAGAATCTTCCATTATGACTAAAATATCTTTAAGCTTGCAATTTATAAAATTCACTTCATTTTTTTTTTAATCCTCATCAAGACATGAAAAAGTTTAGGATCTCAAAGGTGAAACAGATTTTCTAAGGTCCCACAACCAGGATGTCACTCTAACTTTAGGAGTTGTTTGTTTTGTCTTGATTTGTTATGTTCCTGTTTTATATATTAGGAGTCCACATATGATTTCTCTCAGAAAAAAAAAAAATACCTTGTGATTAAAAGTAGGGAGACACTGCCTTAAGCAATTAGCAGCTACTTTCTAATTTGTCACATTCTAACAAAGTCTTTGTTAATAATCACTTTCTAATTTGTCAGCTCATGCTTTCTACCTAACTATGAATTTATTTCTCAGCTCATCAATACAATTACTGATCCTATAGATTTATATTTCATGTAACACTATCTAAACATCTCTGTATTCTTCCAAGGGACACAATGATGGCACTAGATACACATTCAAAGAGTAACAGAGAGGGAAGAATCATTCATTTGTCCAAATAGAGCTTAAAAAAGCTTGAGGCTAATGTCATATTCATCGGCTCATACTCTGTCCTGCTGCCTGTCTCCCACCAGCCACACTTGATTCCCACCATACTGAGCAAGTAGGAGTGGGGCTGCAACTCTCCTAGTCTAATCCCTCTATTCCTGCGAGCTGCCATAAACAACTTCATCTTCAGAACTACACTTTTAACTGTTGGAGTAAAATGAAATAAAAGAAAAAATATAAGAAGAATACCAGTTTACAGAGACTTCTGTTCCTCCAACACTTAAAAACAAACCATTAGTGAGGCATCCAACGATTTAGGCACTAAAATAGCTATTTTCAGAAAGAACATCCTGAACGTAAAATGCACTCCTGGGGCAATAAAATTGTTTTAGATGCCTCTGCTTGTTACAGACAAAACATAGCTAGGAAAAAATAATACATAATTACTGTCGTCTGATCTAAATTCCTTCACCTCAGGTCCCGTCCAAAATATATTTTTCTCTCAGGTGAAACGGTAGTTAGCACTGTGAGACTTTGCTCCTTAACCCTGGGCACCTGGTTCTTTGTCTACTGCCTCTCCTTTTAGAGAAAATTACATCATTGAATTAAATTTGTGTCATAAAGAAGCCTCAAAGAGGAGTAGCAGAGATGACTTGCTGTTCTTTTGTCAGAGCTGTTGTGAGGAGATTAAGAGAGGATGAAACTGCCACTAGAATGACCTTAGGACAATAATCTAAAAAGCCTTGATCAGTTTTCTTACCTAGTCCTGTGCTCCAAAATATTTAATAGACTGATTCCAGACAACCCAGAGAAGAAAGTCTTGATGGCTGACTTGCCTATTGTTTTTAATTCCCAAAGGAAATTGACCTTCCCTAAATCACTGGGAATCTTCAGCTCACAGAACAGTTTTGGTAGTAGAACTCAAAAGGAAGGCAGGAAGCCAGGAGGGCAGGAAGGCAGAAGGGCAGGAGGGTAGGCAGGGAAGGAGGAAAGGAAGGATGGGGGGAAGAATATCTGGCTTTCATACTTTACTCTGCCACTTACAAATGGTATAACCTTGGAAAATTTCATCTCTTTATTTGGTCTCAGCTTGTCAATGAAAACATTACAGCCCTAACATTTGATGCTTCCAGTACTACAGACTTCTGGATATGCTATTTTACAGTCAAACCCCTATAATGCCTAGCACAATTCCAGATCTCACTAATTGAAATGGAGGTAGGGGGTTTCAACATCCTCTGTGACATGAATCTATTTTACAATCCTCCTACATCTTCAAAAATATATCACAATAATATAGGCTAATGTTCTCTGCATTCCCTGAAAATACTTATCTCTTTTTTAACCTCAGTGTTCTAATACTGTTTCCTCTCTCCTCTTCCTCTTCCTCCGTCTTTGCCACACTCACCCTGCAATGTCCATCTCTTAACCAACCTCCTCCATGAAGCCATGCCTGGCTTCTACAGCCTACTTCAATCACATTCACTGGGCTCTTTCTCTGCTTGATGTTTTTTTTTTTTTCCGGCTTAGGTATTATCACGAACATGATTTACATTTTATTTATTTATCTAATTTATTGTTTACTCTTCTGGTTAGAATACAAGCTCCAAGAGGACAGAAATTTTTGGGTCATTTACTGCTGTGTTTCCAATGCCTAAAACAGAATTTAACACATTGTAATCACTGAATGAATAATTATTCTCTTAATGAGTGACTGTTTAGAAGGTGACCATTCCTCAGAGGAGCCCAGTGCCTTACAGAGTCATCAGAGACACAGTCAGGTCTCCCTGTGTCTTCAAAACAACTTCAAAACCGTAACAATAAGCTGGCAACCATGTGCTTACTAAGCATGTAAAATGTTGTGGGTTGAAAGTTGGAGAAAAGAGAGAGGGTTATTCTAAGACTTGTTTCTATCCTAGAAGTTCCTATAATTGAGAACAAAAGTTGTATTTTCTTGAGTAGCTCCTATTTACTGTCTGTCTCTATATCCTATGTATGGAAGTTTTACTTAATGTTAATACCTAAAGGACAATAATGCCTATGAAAATAGAATCATTAATGCTTAAGAGTTTCAAAGAAAGGCTTAAAAATAAATGGCAATTATAGGTATGACAACGAAAAGGCCAGACAGGTTAAGTGTTCACTGAGAATGACAGACATTTCCCTGGCAATTTGGGCAAGAATGGAAGAATTTTTCTATGTGAAAAAGTAACAGTGATCTCAAGTCTGAAAGAAAGGACATAAGGTAGAGCTAAGCTAATCTTCACAACTCTAGCACACAGGATAGGGGACTGGGAAATTGCATAATTTGTTTTTTCCCAATCTCAGCAACACTTGAGTTGTAGAGACTTGTCCATGGAGTGTTATATGGGAATACTATAAGTATAGCAATTTCAAGAGGCAAGAAGCAATGGTAGTGTTTGGTTAATGGTAAGAGGAGGAAGCTATACTGCTGGGAGATAAGAAACTGGGTATTTTTTTTTCTTGTGGAAATCTGCAGGAAGCGACAAATGATTATCAGACAAGCACATCAGTCATGAGAGTGTTAGAGAGAATTAAAAAATGGGTACACATAAATGTCAAGATAGCAGCTTTGTAGGTCTTGGGGCTCCTTGTAATAGAGATAAAGACATGGAGATGTTTCCTCCAAATAAGTCGTTCAAAAACATACACTGATAATACAGTGGAGTTTGGTGCAGTGAAAAGAAAACTGACTAGAAATCAGAAGACTTGGACATTTTTCTGACTTGTCCAATTAATTGACTTTGGTATGTCAATTAGGTTTTTTATTAGGGTTTCAGTTTAATCCTCTAGGAAAGGGATTGTTGGACTCAGCGTGTAAATTTACTTCCAGTGACAATGTTTATTAATTTATTTTCATACTTTTTAGGTGAGTTTAAAATATGCCTAGGAATAGTACCTGTAAAAGAAAGTGCATTTATATAGTTTTCCCCATTAAAAAGTTGGAAATGGTTCAGTGGTCTCTGGAGTTACTTCCCATTTACCAATTCCCTTTCAAATTAACACCAACATATGGACTCCTGCACGTGTGACCTTCACACTGGATCCAGGAAAGTGGTGAGCCTGAACAGGCAGGCCATACAGGAACTGCTACAGTGAGCCAATCAGGTGTTACTCATTGACTGTCAACACTGCTTGAACTTTTCTGCCTCTTTGCTTTAGCTTATAGCTTCATCCACCTTCCTCTCTAATCAAACAAATTCTTTCTACCCTTTAAGGGCCTGCTCAAGTCATCTCCTTCCTCTGATCTACCTCTAGCACTAACACCCACGCCTGCACCATATGCAGCAAGAGAGTAAGTGGCTACCTCTCTTGTCATCATGCACCACTACGTGTAACTTCTCCCCTAAACCCATCACAGAACACAGCACAGTACTTAGCAAGAGAAGGGACTCCATAAATGCTGTGCCTGCAGAGGAGCAAGAACCACCCTGGCACTGGGAAACTATCCCCAATTAGTATTCATCATAGGACAGGTGCTCCTGACTGTCCTCATGGGCTTGGACCCTAATGTACATTTTTGCACAGTTTGTAGTGAAGAGGAAAAAGGCTCGGAGCATAGTTCTCCCACTCCTTTGTTGATATGACATAAGGTCACCCAAGTCTGACTTAATTTATAAAGCTTGAACTACCTAATTCTCCTATCTTAAAAAATATTTTCCAGCCTTTCATTTTAAGTTGTTATTAATTTCTTGGTCAAAATTTCCTTCTGGGATTTGTGTTCCATTTTCTTGGTGATGGTTTATAGTATATGGTCATATTTAATCTTCTCTATGAAGACAGAAATATAAAGCCTGCAGATATCTTTTCTCCAATTTTCCCACAAAACTAAGACATTCTCACACTGGTACTATTGCTTCTTGCTTGAACCAGCCCAAACCCTTATTTCCCTCCTCTGCTACCATTTCCAGCCTTTTGTTCTTTCCTCTTTTCTACATTTCTCTAGAGGTTCATTCCCTAAATCCTTCTCCACAATCTGTTAAGAGTTCTGGATCTGATTACAACCAAGTAGAGTAAGAGAGAATTCTTGTTCTGAGGATGCTATAGTTAAAAGCAGAAATTGTGGCAGATAGGATTGAGGTTAGACAGGAGAAATACCCTCTACTGGGTTAAGATTAGGGAGTTAAGAGCTGTGAAATAAGTATCTTCCAACAAAAATTATTATCAGATGCAATAACTGTAGCAACAGCAGAAACCCTGTAGAGGTATGTCATAATTATGACACTAAGAATATCACCTATTTCTAGTCTTTGTCTTCCAAGGGCAGCAGTCAGGGATTCACTACACATTGACATGGACAAGTCAAAGGTAGATAGATACTCATAATAACTGGTACATACAGAGTACTGTATATTTATCCATAAAACTTTCCTGTTAACTGCTTAACTTAATCCTGGCAACCACTTTAGAGCTAATTACTGTTACCTGACACTTACAGAGATATGTGATTTGTCCAAGGTCACATCCCTGTATTGCTGAGCTATAAACTCAAGTTGATCTGACTCCATGTTATATAGTTTTTCCACTGACATTAGAATAAGAAAATGGCCCAATGTCACCATCCAGTGCAATCTGGGATTTAAAAATGAGAAGTTGTTTTAGTAAATTCTCCACTTTGCATGCTATGTAAACTCCATCTTATGGTCTAATAGAGAAGAGGCAGCATAAACACAATGCAATTCCTATTCAGTTCTGTGACAATCTTAATGTAGGAAGTGTTGCTTTGTTTGTGTTGTTAGAATAGTTTCCTTTCTGACTCCAGCTAGGTGATTATGAAGCAGTTTAGCCTTCCTCAGGCTCACAGAGTGGTTTTTTGGCAAGGGTCCAACTAAGTTGTAGTTGGGAGGAGAGAATCTGCCTGGAATTCCACATTACTTTAAGATTGTTTTGGCATTGAGAATGTTTCATAATGGTTTGAGGAACCACAGGGCAATGAGAGCTGGTACTGTCACAGCCCTGTGGTGGGACCCCACCCAATACATGGCTGATGGGGCGTCGAATTTCCAGAGCTTGTCTGGTGAGTCTCGAGGAAAGAGCTGGGATAGCTGGGCTGGTGATGGGCACTCAGAGGGCTTGGAAAAATGGATAATTATCATTTGCTATAAACATATTTTAATATATTAACAACTATTAGCCTACCAATTTGTGCCTGACAAATACCAGCTCTGCTTACAGATGCTTCACCATGGGGAAATTTTCAAGGGGCTCAGTAAGGATGACCAATGCTTCTTTTTCTTTAACATTTAGAGTGTTATTTAGAAATTAATGAGAAGGAAAATTGTAGAAAGAGTTTGGGCATTGGAATCAGAGTAAGTCTAGTTTGGAATCACAGTTCTGTCTAATTACTGCATATTTGTCCTTCGTAACACTGTTTTTCCTTCTATACCTAAGTTTCTTTTTTTCTTTTGTCTTGCTGTGTTACCCAGGCTGGTCTTAAACGCCTGGCCTCAAGCAATCCTCCCACCTTGGCCTCCCAAAGGGCTGGGATTATAGGTGTGAGCCACCGCACCTAGCCTATACCTAATTTTATTCATGTGTAAAATAGATACTGTGTCAAACTAGTTGGGTGATTGGCAATTGTAATCAGGTAACATATATGAAGTTTCTGATATATAAAGGTGGTGCTTAATAAGTGACAGGTATGATTATGAGCCTGTCCTCAGACTAAGCTGTTGTTGAAACTGAAGTTGAAACATTTTAAGGAATAAGGAAGGAAAGAAGGAAGGAAGAAGGAGTGAACAGCAGGGTACAGTTGACAGCATAAAATCAAGATGGTGAAAAAAAACTTTTTATCTGTGTTAAGCAGAGATAAAAAGTAAGCAATGAAAGTCTTTCTTTCTTATTTAATTCCTAAAGGGACCAGAGAGATTATTTAACCCTGTTCACTCATTTTGTATGTGAGGAAACTGAAAAGAGAGAGAGAGAGAAGCAGGCTTGCTTGGAGTCACAAGAATATTAGTGGATTTAAATGGGAATCAAACTCACAGGTTCTGAGTCCCAGATGCATGCTTTTTCATTTATATCATACAGCCTTCCTCCTGCCACACTTGGTTTCCAAGACCCAGTCCCAGGTTTGTCTTTAGTGCTCTGGGGGATGTGTAGGAGACAGACGTCTCTTCTCTTCTGTCTGTTTTGTACCTATGCCCCAAGTAGTGCCTGTGAGTTGAGACTCAGAGTGAGAACCAGTGTGGGAGGAGAGAAGAAGGAAATGGGGTTTCCATGAGGTGGCCCATAAGACCTTTTGCATCTACAGCCAAGATACACATCATTACAATTGCAAAGAGTTGCGGGAAATGCCAGAGCAGCTAACATTTCTCTGTGAACGGGACAAACTCCACCTCAACCCAGGTAGATGGCCCCATTCAACATACGCCAACCTGCAGCACATTCACACATTCCTTCATAGATAAGAACTCTTCTAGCTCCCAACCCTCTTCCATGTGACTCAGGTTGGAAGATCATCAGAACAAGAATTTCCCTAAGTATAATATTTGAACATTCTGAGACTTCTTTGTCTAAGGAGCAGTTCAATCTGTTCAGGGAGAGAGATCCAAGATGGCCGATTACTAGCAGCTCAGGATTGTAACTCCCAGTGAAAGCGCAGAGAACGAGAGGACGCCACACTTTCAGACAAATTTTTGTTGCTCACGGACCAGGAGATTCCCAGCGGAGGAACCCGATAGGTCACCAGCGAGACTCTTATGGCCGGCGCAGCTGTTCTTGGTGCAGAGTAAACGGGACTGGATCCCCTTCTGGTTGATGTTTGGAGCTCTGGGAAGCCAGAGTTCATTCAGTTGATTGAAAAAGGGACTCAAGAGGGAAGCCAGACCAGAGATTCCCGGGCAGAAAAGCACCATCAATCTTAATGCTGCTGTTTTGGCTGGCGCAGTGGATTGCTCAGATGCCGGTACTGGGAATCAACGTTTGACGTCCACTCAGAGACCTAATTTGAAAGTTGGTAATTACAAAGACGACAGGTGGATAAATTTACAGTGATGGGAAGAAACCAGGGTAAAAAGACTGAGAATACCCAAAATCAGAATGCCTCTCCCCCTACAGGGGATCACAGTTCCTCATCAACAGGGGGACAAGGCCTGATGGAGAACGAGTGTGTTCAATTAACAGAATTAGGCTTCAGAAGGTGGATAATAAGAAACTTTTGTGAGTTAAAAGAACATGTTCTAGCCCAACGTAAAGAAACTAAGAACCTTGAAAAAAGGTTTGATGAAATCCTAACGAGAATAGACAATTTAGAGAGGAATATAAATGAATTAATGGAACTGAAGAATACAATACGAAAACTCTGTGAAGTATGCACAGGATTTAACAGTTGAATTGATCAAGCAGAAGAAAGGATATCAGAGGTCGAAGACCAACTTAATGAAATGAAATGAGAAGACAAGATTAGAGAAGAAAGAGTAAAAAGGAATGAGCAAAGTCTCCAAGAAATATGGGACTATGTGAAAAGACCTAACTTACATTTGATAGGTGTACCTGAATGTCATGAAGAGAATGAATCCAAGCTGGAAAATATTCTTCAGGATATTATTCAGGAAAACTTTCCTAACCTAGTAAGGCAGGACAACACTCAACTCCAGGTAATCCAGAGAACACCACAAAGATATTCCTCAAGTAGAGCAACCAAGACACATAATCGTTAGATTCACCAGGGTTGAAACAAAGGAGAAAATTCTAAGGGCAGCCAGAGAGAAAGGTCAGGCTACCCATAAAGGGAAGCCTATCAGGCTCACAGCAGGTCTCTCAGCAGAAACCCTACAAACTAGAAGAGAGTGGAGGTCAATATCCAATATCCTCAAAGAAAAGAATTTTCAACCCAGAATCTCATATCCAGCCAAACTAAGCTTCATAAATGAAGGAAAAATAAAATTTTTCACAAACAGCAAGCACTCAGAGATTTCATCACCACCAGGCCTGCTTTACAAGAGCTTCTGAAAGAAGCATTACACACAGAAAGGAACAACCAGTATCAGACATCCCAAAAACTTACCAAAAGTTAGAGAGTATCTCCATAATGAAGAATCTATATCAACCAATGGGCAAAATAGCCAGATAGCATTAAATGACAATATTAAACTCACAAATATCAATATTAATTCTAAATTTAAATGGATTAAATGCCCCAATCAAAGACACAGACAGGCAAATTGAATAAAAAGTCATAACCCATCAGTATGCTGTATCCAGATCCATCTCATAAGCAAGGACACACAAAGACTCAAAACAAAGGATTGGAGGAAGACTCATCAATCAAATGGAGAGGGAAAAAAACAAAAAAACAGGAGTTGTAACTTTCGTCTCTGACAAAATAGACTTGAATAGTAACAAAGACTAAAAGAAACAAAGAAGGACATTACATAATGGTAAAAGGATCAATGCAACAACAGGAGTCAATGATCACAAATATATATGCACCCAATACAGGAGCACCCAGATACATAAGACAAGTTCTGAATGACTTATAAAGAGACTCGGACTCCCACACAATAATAGCGGGAGACTTTGACACCACATTGTTAATATTTGATGGATCAATGAGATGGAAAATTAACAGGGACATCGATGATTAGAACTCAGACCTGGAACAGGTAAACTCAGTGAATATTTATAGAATTCTTCACCCCAGGTCCACAGAACACACGTTTTCCTCAGTATCACATTACACCTATTTTGAAAGCGACCACATAATTGGAAGTAAATCACTCTTCAGCATTTGCATAGCATTTCACAGACTTAAATGAAATATTGGTTGGCTGTTTGTTTGTTATTTTCTTCCCTTATTCCTTTCTGTCTCTGCTGTTAAGCACAATTATTGGCATAAAAGAGGTTTTTAATACCTATTTTTAGATTGCATTCCATCCTGGGCAATAGAGCAAGACTCCTGTTCTCTCTGCCCCTTTCTCTTTCTCTTTCTTTCTTTCTTTCATTAAAAAAAAAATCTGTTCAGGGAAAAAGGGACATGTTATTTGGTAAATAATAGAAAGAAAAAATGCCGATTAATCAATAGAACTCCTTTCCTTCTCTTTTTATACTCTTTCTCCCACGAAAAAGTTTAGCTGAATAAATACAGAAAGAAGATCATCTAAGACCTTTTTCCTCTCCTTTCCTTTCTTACTTACTTCCACTTTCAGGATATGAATGAGTTTTAAGAAAGGCATGTATGCTGCTACAGGAAATATTAAAGTTGTACATTTGGAAAAAAAATTAATCCCATGTTCTCAATGTAGGGAGACATCAAATATCTTCATTGGATGGGCATTAAAGACATCAAGAATAAGAAACAGCAGTTCATCGGAGGTAGTTTATAGATGGGTTTATCTAGAGAAAGTAAGAAGAAGGAGCAGATTTCTCGACCAGTGAGTTGGCTCTGTGATTTCGTATCTTTAATTCTCCAGTTTTATTTCCTTTGTGATAAGCTCTTTCCCGCATATACTCATTTTTCTTCTTTTCCTTTTACCTTTTTCAATATCTACACACACTCTTCTTCTCCTCGTCCCTCTGCTTATTTGACTGAACTCTTTTCTCAACCTAAAATCTATGTTTAGGCCGTTCTGCAGCAGGCCTGGGTATGGCAGGCACATAATACTGTGGGTACTAGAATACACACTTCGGTCTTGTCCCTTAGATGGAAAAGAGAACAGATATAAGTTTGCAAGTGGAAACACACGTGTGATCTTTTCCCCTTACTGTAGCCCAGAAGGAACCTTGTAAGTCACAATATCGGCTGAGACCAGACCTCCATTTTATTCTCTATTAGAATCCAAATCATAAACATTGAACTGAAAATGACGGTTGGGACTTCACGTTCACTACATAATGCTTAATCGCAGGGTTCCATCTTAATTTTCAAAAAACCAAGGGTTATGAGAACATGTTATTAGTATGGCTATAAATGGTTTCTAAACACCCTGGGGTGCATGTGAATAACTCATATGATAGATCGCTTTCTATCCCTCCTGTTATATCTTCAGCTTGTTATTTCTGATAACAGTCTCAGTAGAGACAGACAATAAACCTGATTTTCCTTCTTCCTACAAACACTTTGTGCTGCAAGAAAATCATACGAGATCTTTATCTGTTATCACTCAGGCTGAACAACTGTTGAGTCTGATGCTTGGACACACAAGGTGAAGCTTCCTACCTCCAACCTCCCATGCTAGGTACTGCCCTCCACCATCTAGAAAGTCTCCTCACCTCCCTACTCAGGACCATTTGTGGTATACAGAGTCACTAGTACTTCCCTGGAAATCTCCTATAAACTCTCACAGTCTTGTCAAATAACTTCTGTGGAACTCTCCTCTCTTGTCCTTGCCCTGCCCTGGGGACCCACCCTTTCTCCTCCACCCACTGGTGAGCTCAGTGGCACAGACGGGGTATGGGAAAACCCCAGGGTGGAGGATCTTTCCACTCCTCCATCTTCCCCAAAACTCATGTAGGTGATGACATGCTCTGCCTGCTACCACTGGGGCAAAGGGAGTTGGAGGAGCATGAAGCCCCCAGTATTACGTAGGTCACTGAAAGATCAACAAACCCATCTATCCATCTCTAAAATGTGAAGCCTGAAATCCGGTCCTGACAGGTGGATATCCATCTATCTTGAGCCTCCTGGTTAATTTGACCTTGCATCACTCAAGTGCGTAAATCCTCCCTTACAGCTGACCTCAATATATCTTGCTGCAATTTATCTCA
Organism: Aotus nancymaae; assembly: GCF_030222135.1. NCBI lineage: Eukaryota > Metazoa > Chordata > Mammalia > Primates > Aotidae > Aotus > Aotus nancymaae. The sequence continues at coordinate 38,718,734 of NW_026988428.1, forward strand.
ACAAGTTTCTTCTACAGCTTCTGAAGAAAGAGGTTATAGCATAGAAAGCAAAATTGATTTCGGCCAGGTACTCTCAATGGTTGGAGCTATGGACACTAGAGTAGGACCTGAAATGAAATTGGGAAACTTCTTCCTTGAGAACTTTTCAATGTTCTAAACAGTTGGCAATTGCAGCAACAATGACTTCAGCAAGACACAGAGAGAGAAACTCTGCAGGTGAGAAAGGTAAAAAAAAAATTCCTAAAACAGTTATTCAAGTCATCAAAGAAACCCATGTTTTGAGAACCTAGAAACATTACCTCTTTGATAATAAAAAGGAGAAAACAAACAAACTAAAGCGAAAGGGCACCCAGCACTGTTCTCCTAAGCACAATGATGGATGCTTTTAAGGTCGAGGTAAGAGCGGTGGGAGATTTTCTCCTGATTTTCCCTTTTCTTGGCAGCCTGCTTTTTCTCTGGCCTGTTTCCTTCTTTCTCCTAGCATCACCCTAAATCAGTATAGCCTTGAGACTGAGATAAAAGCTGTACTTACCTGTCCGCTGGTAGAAAGCTGAGTTTGAGGCAAACCAGTTGTCAAAGCTGGGCGGAGGCCTTCACAGGTGTGGGCACGGAGGTGAAACGAGTGAGAAAGTATCATGTTGTAGATTATGCCTTTCTCCCTGAACTCATTCAACTGCTGTTGCCAGCTCAAAAGGGGAAGCGGAAATGAGAACACACCACACACACACAGAGACACACACACACACAGACACACACACATAGATGCAGTCCCCGCCTCCCAGCCCAGCCACATCCTTTGCTCCGGCTCGGGAGACTGAGTGAAGGACAAACCATCTGTAGACATACTGCTCACAACTAGGAAGACCTTCCTGACCCAGAGCTGCCTCCGTCTTTTCAGAAAAACAAGAGATCTTTTCTTATTAATGCAAAGGGACAGTCCATTTAAAGACGTGTGTGCAGGAGTCTTCCTACCGTATAACTAGAATTCCACTGCTGCAGATAAATCCTTCTGTCCTCAGGAGGAGAGCTGTCTGAAAACGGGAAAGCTCTCTCTGGTAAATGATTTCGCGTTTATCTCAGAGGTTTCCAGCCCTATCACACACTTGAGAGGGCTCTGAGCCGGTCATTCTGTGTTTATCACTCTTTCATACTCCGGTAAATTCCCCCAAAGCTTGTTTTCGAATACTGCCTACTTTTTTTTTTTCTGTTAGTTTCTTAACTTTGTTTTTATGTTCAAACCACTTCAAAGTTTTTGTTTTTGTAGTAAATGACTGCTTTCCCCAATGTTTTCAAAGCTGAACTTTTGAAATCTGTTACACCCTGAAGATGTCTTCAGTTGATTGGTTTTCTGTTAGGAGAAGGTTTATTGAACTCTAAAAGGTTTCTTCCAGTCCTCAGTCACCTTCACCCACCCGGGGGCATTCAGCACTGCTAACTATCCCTCCTCACTTCTCCAATATCTCCTGATGCACTTTCCTCTATGTAGGATGCTCCTTTAGCTTGAGTACCTTCTTTCTCTCTCTCTCCTGGTTCTACTGTTTCCTTCTTTGAATCATTTATTTATGAATATTTATCACAATATTTATTCTATAAGGCACTCCTCTAATGTGTTGAGACTGATTTTCACATGTTCATTAACTTCTTTCTGTTTTGATGGCTATAAGTATACTTAGGTGTTTTTTTAACCATGTTTTTAAATTCCATTCCCAATTATCAATAGGACAACTCCATTGAGTATCCATAGTATAGCTATAATATGGTAGAAATAATCCTAAATAAAATTCTTGTGTGGCAAATTAAGTTCTCAAAACATTATTTTCTTCAAGTATAGTGTGAGGAAAATAATAATTCTCTCTGTTTCTCGCTCAATCCTTCCCCTATCCTATTCCTTTTACATAGGCATGAAAAATCTAACATATTTTCTCAGGACATAGCAGATGCTAAACATGTACTTTTCTGAGAATTAGCTCCACAGTCAACAAGTAAAACGCTAAACCCAACACGCCCTAATTCTCTTTATTTACTATTCTTTTCCATACAAATTAACTGTAAAAACTCAATGAATGCAACTTTAACAATTCTTTTAAGTTTCTGGAATTCGATATTTTCCTTAACAGTTGTTTTCAATATGTTTGGGTTAGGGAGAATATCATTTCCGTAGGGAGTTTGGAGATATATGAGGGAGATTTAATTTTCAAATAAAATGGGAAACTGATACTGGTATTTAGTACCTGAGGGCCAGTGATGCTAAGTGCTTTTGAAGGGATGGGACTGTTCAGCACAACGAATAATTGTCCTGGCCCAATGTCAACATTTGGTTAACACTGATCATTTCATGGTTAGGAGAGCAAGCTTTAGTGTGAGGCTCTGGCATCAAGTAGCTCTATAGTCTTGAACACATTAACATCTCCAGGTCTCAGTTTCTAAGCTGCTAAATGGTAGTTAATCTTCTTACAGGAGTGGTTGCAAAGCTATAAGAATAAAGGAACACAGTAGTCCAGCGCCTACCTCACAGCAAACGCTCAACAAATGGCAGCTATTTTTAAGGCTCTTGAAATACAATAGTTTCTTTTTTTTTATAACTTTTATTTTAAGTTCAGTGGTACATGTGCAGGTTTGTTACATAGGTAAGCTCGTGTCATAGGGGTTTGTTGTACAGATTATTTTATCACCCAGGTATTAAGCCTAGTACCCAATAGTTTTTTTGATCCTCTCCCTCCTTCCACCTTCTACCCTCCCATAGGCCCCAGTGTGTGTTATTTCCCTCTATGTGTCCATGTGTTCTCATCATTTAGCTCCCACTTATAGGTGAGCACATATGGTATTTGGTTTTCTGTTCCTGTGCTAGGTTTCTAAAGATAATGGCCTCCAGCTCCATCCACGTTGCTGTAAAGAACATGATATAATTCTTTTTTTATGACTGCATAGTATTCCATGGTGTATATGAAACACATTTTCTTTATCCAGTCTATTACTGATGAGCATTTAGGTTGATTCCATGTCTTTGCTATTGTGAATAGTGCTGCAATAAACATACATATGCATGTGTCTTTATAATGAAATGATGTATATTCCTGCAGGTATATACTCAGTAATGGGATAGCTGGCTCTAATGGTATTTCTGTTTTTAGTCTTTAAGGAATTGCCACACTGTCTTCCACAATGGTTGAACTAACTTACACTCCCACCAACAGTGTATAAACATTCCGTTTTCGCTGCAACCTCACCAACATCTGTTATTTTTTTACTTTTTAATAATGGTCATTCTGAGTGGTGTGAGATGGTATCTCATTGTGGTTTTGATTTGCATGAAATATAATATTTTCAATTTATCCAGAATGCTTTATGTCTATCTGTCAAAATTACCTTACTCACTAAAGATACCATTTCACAAGCAATTGCTAGAAATCATTTTAATAAAAATGTTTATTTATTTTTGATTTATATTTATATTTATTCTCAATTTTTGTGAGTACATATGTAGGTTTATATGTTTATAGTAGTTGTGATTTATTTTTTAGAAAGAAATATTTTTCTCTTCTACAAGCAGCTTCTGAAAGACAAAGATGAAGACTATATGATTCCTAGGAGAAGGTTCAAGGTGTTTCCCTGTTTGTCTTCTTTCTCAGTTGTATAGTCTTTCTCTCTTTCTTTCTTTGCTTTTCCTTTCCTCCCTCCCTCCCTTCCTTCTTTCCTTCCTTCCTTCCTTCCCTCCCTCCCTCCTTTCTCCTTTTTCCCTCTCACCTGCCCTTCCCATCCTTTGAAAACATTAAATGCCTCTATGTCTTTGGCATCATGAACTTCTCTGAGCATATGTTCCAGGTGCTTCATGAAAACAAAACCACTTGTTCTTTTTGTACTAGATGCAGTAGTTTAGGGTTTCCGAAGGTTTTTTTGTGAGCTTGTTCATTTCTTCCCCTTGGTTAAAAATAAATTCTTTACACTATCTGAGATAATGAACTAGCTCTTGACTGCCTGCGTGATTCAGCAGTTTGGTGCCTCATCACAGGACCTATTTGTCATTCCATGGCTCCCTCTCTTGTGTTTTACAGAACTTAGTAAAAACACTGAACTAGGAATATAAAAGGGTAATCTGAGTTTAAAACTATACTAGTTAATTAATTTTGCTGGATATCAGCATCATCTTCTGACAAATAAAGAAATATTTTCTTAGATTAGCTTGGCTTTAGATGTCTGTAACATCTGTTACAGATGGTATTTTTCTCTACCCTTTTATAACTACATGTAGTTTGTTATGGAAAATGAAAATATTAAGTGACTGATATTTGGTAAGAAATTATTATAAAGGTAGTAGAAAAAGTATTTTGAAAAACTTATTTTCCACTGAAAAGTCAAGTAAATATTGCTTTTGAATAATATCCTCCAGACATGTAACCTGATAACACTGATAAATAAGAAAAATTTCTGAACGCTGATGTGCCCATCAAACAGATGGGCTGTATTTGGGTACAAGTTCTGGAGCTGCAGAACTGAGGGCCGAGCTGGCAGGTTGCCCAGACCTGGGGCAGAGCCAGGACAGCTGTCCATAGAGGCTGTCCCAAGACAGAGAAGCTGCTGTTCAGAGCCACTGCTCTGGGCCGAGCAGCTGGGCCCCTCTGCCCAGACCCAGATGCAAATCACCTGCCTCCACTTCAGCTCTTAACCTTCTTTTTTCTCAGATACTAGGATTTGCAAATGCGGTTTTTGTTGTTGTTGTTGTTGGTTTGTTTTTTTTTTTCCAGGAATGTGTTCCTCCTAATTGCTGATATGGGAGTTTGAGTGAATTTGTCCCCTTCCTGTAACCAAAGGCTCAAAAGTTGAACGAGAAAGTGGATAGAGTAGTAGGGGAGAGAGCAGTGGTTTCACTCACCAAGGGTTTTCTGAACTTTCTCCAGGCAGAAAAGTATCCACCAAGGTCATCTTGTTCTTTTTTCTGCTTCTATGTTCTGGTTGTTAAGGATACAAAGAAATGGGATTATCTAACTTTTCTAACCTGCCCATTCTCCTAAATTGCTCCACTCAATGCCGGAAAGTTCTTCCTTCTGTCTGGCTGTATCTTCTCTCTGTAGAAGTCCAGCAGAACAGAAGAGCAATCCATCTCAGGCCTCTGCAGAAGGTGTTCATTCAGTGATCTGGATTGTAGTTCTACCCAAAATGTGTTTTGTTAGATATCTTCTGAGTGCCAGAAATGAGATAGACCTGGGGAAGGGGCTGAGGGGAGGGTGGAAGGAGAAGAAGATATACAAGAGGGATAAACAGTATCAAATACTATCCCTTAGAGGCTTATTTTCTAGTATGATCAAGTAATTTGGGGAAATACAGGGTTAACAAAAGACAAACATGTTCCTTTAAGTCAGTGGTCCCCACTGTTTCTGACACCAGGGACTGGTTTCATGGAAGACAATTTTTCTATGCGAGCAGGGTGAGGGGGGTGGTTTGGTGATGAAACTGTTCCACCTCAGATCATCATGCCCACCACTCACCTTCTGCTAGTGGCCAGGTTCTTAACAGGCCACCAACCTGTGCTGGTCTGTGGCCTAGGGTTTGGGGCCCCCTGCTTTAAGGCACAACTTCTTGAGGCTTTTAATAGATTAACATGAATTGTGACTCTCATAGAAGGAGGAAGTTTTGTATTTCCCAAATGTATTGGTCTATGGATTTCCCTCCCCTCCCCTCCCCTCCCTTTATTTTCCTTTCCCTTCTCTTCCCTTCCTTGGAGCATCCCAGAAAATTATTTTGGAAAAGCTTTCTTCCACTGCAGCCACTTTTCTGGATTAAATAATGACATTCATGTCTTTTATTATATTCAGATGGCTATGAACACAGGATTGACTTCTCAGTGAGCCTATGTTGCATCTTTCTTCTGATCAAGTCCATTTAACTCAGAATCACAGGTCTTGATTGAGTTTGTCAGCGTGATCTACATGGTGAGTGCTCAGTGCTTCGTAAGCCAGTGGAGGAGGACAGAGCCTGGATGTGGGTGTAAGTGCAGTGGAGGAGGAGAGATCTGGGGATTTAGCAGGATGGGAGGCAGGAGCCTTTTGGGACTAGAGAGAGATCTATCAAGAAAAATCTCAGGGACTTGACAAACAAGAAATGTGGAATAGTTTTAAAACTTGATCTCTCTACCTAGAAGAAAAGAGGGTTTCTAGCAGGGTTCCTCCCTATACCAGGGACCTGGTACAAAGTAAACACTCATAGCAACAGTATAATTACTGACGGGGAAAGAAAAAAGAGGAGGAGGAGTGAAAAGCAGTCAAAATTTTTAGGTGAAAGAGGATTTAAGGTGGGTTGGACTATTACCTTCAGTGCATGTGACTTGCAGTGCACTTGATTTACATGCAAATGTGGCAGCTATGTTCAAGCTGCTCTAATAGAGAAAAACTCATAAAATGGGTGACTTCCAAGCAACAGGAATTTATTTCTGAAGGTTCTGGAGGGATGTCCAAAATCAAGGTGCTGGCAGATTTGTTGTCTGGTGAGAGCCTAATTTGTAGGTCATAGACACCTGTCTTCTCACTGTGTCCTCATGTGATGGAAAGGAAGAGCCAGCTCTCTGGGGTCTCTCTTATAAGGCACTAATACTGATCATGAGGGCTCTGCTCTCCTGACCTAATCATTTCCCAAAAATGCCACCTCATAACACCATCACCTTGGGGGTTCAAGTTTCAACATGTGAATTTGAGGGGCGGGTATGAACATTCAGATGATAGCAACCTCGGAGAAACTATGAAGGGAGCGTCAGGGGTTAGTGACTTCGTGGATTTGGGGAACATTTAAAACTGGGTTCTTCAGGTTTTTCAACACTCTAAAGCCTTGAAAAGGATAGGCATCAAAAGACACAACAGCAAGTAAAATTTGGGGGCTGTTGTAGATTTGGTATGAGGGAAAAATAGGTAGGGTGAGTGAATATTGGCATTAGAGCTTAGAGGTAGAACATGAAAACTTGGGTTATTGTAGGAAAGGGGCAAGAGGTCACAGATTGGAGGAAGGGGCAGTTTTTTTTTTTTTTCTGAAGAGCCTAGGTGCATCTCTTATCTCCACAAAACGGAAGCCCTGAAGTCTGTGGTCACTCTACCAAAGTCCGACTGCACTCCCTGTTCACAGTAGACTGGAGACCCTGGTGTGCAGAGCAGACACAGGTAAAAGCAGAAGAGGGTGTGGGGCAGAACCCAGCGATGAACTGCGAGCAATAGACCAAGGTTTCTGATAGGATGTTCAGCGTTTCCTCAATGTAGTGTCGGTTAATCAGAGGAAGTGGGACAACTGCTGCCTTCTGATCAGAGGAATATCTGCAGGTGATGAGAGGGTGCATGTGTCACCCCAGAGTGTGTTCTGCACAGGAGTCCCAGCTCCAGGGAGAGTTCTCGTTGTTAGCTTTAGAGAAAGAGTAGGAGGAAGAGGTGGAGGAGGAAAAGAAAGTAGAGAGGCTGAATCAGAGAGAAGCAGAGAGAGAATCTGAGGGAAATGATTTACATGCAAGAGAAAGTGAAACTCAAGTGTAACCACCCACCCACACTGCAAAGGGCAACTTCTCTGGTCCACCCACTAGGGAAAACCTCTCATGTTTCTCAGGCACCTGTTCTGGCAACCATCCTCCTCCTCCCAGAGCTTGCCCGCCTCCTTTGGAAGGTAGGAACAAATGATAAAGTGGGAGTGAAGAAGATTTAAACGACTTAAAGTGCTCCACAGCTACATATTACATTTTGCTATACTTAGATTGAACCTGTCTCTTTTGACCTAGGTGTTAAGGAGTGAGAAGTAAAAATCCTGTCCTTTAGCCCTTACTCTGCTTCTTTTTCTGGATTTCAGATTCCTTAAATGTAAAATGAGGAAGTAAAAATAAATTGTCTTTAAGATTCTTCCCAGTGTAATGTTTTATATTTCTAATAATACTAGCTACCATTTAATGAGTAAATACTCTGTGAAAAGTGATTAATATATCTTAACTAGAATCCTCAAAACCATCTCAAAAGTGAATATTATGATCCACAGATGAACTAAGTGACATTGTGTCTCTTTCTGGCTTTTCCCACCCTGCAAACCTCTGTGTTCGTAGATGAACCCCGACCTGATACACAGTCAATGCATCGCTTAGTGACGGGGACATGTTTTGAGAAACACGATCTTGTGCAAACATCATAGAGTGCACTAACACAAACCTAGATGGTATAACCTACTGCTCGCCTTGGCTATGCAATGTAGCCTATTCCTCCTCAGCTGCAAATCTGGTCAGCATATTACAGTACCGAATGCTCTTGGCAATTGGAACACAGTGGGAAGTATCTGTGGATCTTAACATAGGAAAGGTATGGTAAAAAATACAGTATAAAAGATTAAAAAATGGTACACCTGTATAGGACACTTACCACGAATGCGGCTTGTAGAAATGGAAGCTGCTCTGGGTGAGTGAATGAGTGAGGGGTGACAGAGACTTAGGACATTACTGTCTACACGGTAGATTCTATAAACACTGGACACTTAGGCTGCACTAAACTTACTTAAACATATTTTTCTCTTTTCATTAGTAAGTTAAACTTACTGTAAATTTTTTATTTTATACAATTTTACATTTTTGTTAATGACCCAGCTTAAAACACATGGTGTAGAGCGGTACAAAAATATTTTTAATATCCTTATTTGATAAGTTTTTAAAGTTTTAAATTATTTTACTTTACTTTTTAAACTTTTTTTTAAAAAAATTAAGACACAAATACACACATTAGCTTTGGCCCATACAGGGTGAGAATCACCAATATCACCGTCTCATGCCTGCACACCTTGTCCCACTGGAAGGTCTTACAGGGCAGTAACATACATGGAGCCGTCATCTCCTACGATGATGATGCCTTCTGGAAGAGCTCCTGAAGGACCTGCCTGAGGCTCTTTTATGGTTCACTTTTTTAAGAAGTAGAAGGAGTGCACTCTAAAATAACAATAAAAAGTATAATGCAGTAAATACATAAACTATACATAACTATACACAAAAGGATAGTGCAGTTTAGTATATGTGTAGGTATAGAGCAGTGTACCTAAAAGTATAGTGTGGTAAATACATAAACTGTTACTCCAATAACAATTAATAAATAGTTTTATCATTATTAAATATCACGTACTATACATAGTTGTATGTGCCGTCATTTATATGACTGGCATGCAGCATCTGTTTACATGAGGAATAAACACAAACACGCAGGTAAACATGAATAATATGTTGTGCTACCACATTACCATGGCTATAACGTCACTAGGTGATAGGAATTTTTCAGCTCCGTTATAATTTTACAGGATTGTGGAATATATGGTCCATCCTTGACCAGAATATGGTTATGCAGCTCACGACTGTACTCCTAATAACCGCCAGGTGGCAGCCCATACCCATTCTTTAAGGTCACAATTACATAGGTGGAAATCTGAGTCTAACCCACTGCCTAGGAAACTGCCTTTGCCCAGACTGATGATTTAACCCAGTTATGGAGTATTTGGACAACCCCTGTTTGTCTGATTTGTTTCACAGGCGACTGGATGAATTTAGGAACTAAATAAGCAATTGAAGTTTTCTTCCTTTGATTTTCTGAATTTCTTTTTTATTTTTGGAGACAGGGTCTCCCTATTGCCCAGGCTGGAGTGCAGTGGCACAATGACAGCTCACTGTAGCCTCGACCTTAGGGGCTCCAGTGATCTTTCCACCTCTGCCTCTTGAGTAGCTGGGACTACGCATGCACCGCCATGCCTGGCTATTTTGTAGAGTCAGGATCTTATTATGTTGCCCAGGCTGGTCTCAAACTCCTGGGCTCAAGCAATCCTCTCGCCTCAGCCTCCCAAAGTACTTGGGATTACAAGTGTGAGTTACCACCATGCCCGGCCAGATTGCTTATTTTAAATTGAAGAATGTCCAGGGTTGAATAGAATTTCAAAAGGTTAAGGAGTAAAAAGAAGGCTCTCCTGGCAGAGAAATCTGAGTGAGCATAAAAACCAAGATGGAAAGGTACAGGGTATGTTTGGGAAAAAGTCAAGTAGCTCAGCCTGGGTGTACTGTAAGTTATGTTATGAGAACCAGTGAGTAGAACCTAAGATAATTAACCTAAATTAAGTTTAGATCTAAGAAATCTTGCGTATCATATTTTGGGATATGAACTTTGTTTTAACAGTTTTCCTTTGAAATGGAGAACTTCCGTACAGGTGTATGACTTAAGATTGTTAATATTCTACCTTATTACAATGTCTTTTTTCCCAACACTTTGAGAATCCATTGTAGACATTACCTCCCTTTGCCTCTTAAAAATAAAGGCAATGATTTTCATAACTATGGTACAATTATCAAAATTTAAAAATTTAACATTGATACAACCACCTAGTTTACAGACTTTATTCAAATTTGATTCTTTTCCAAATAATATGTAGGACCACACACTGCATATAGTTTTCATGTCTCTTTTGTCTCCTTTCATCTGAGATTCTTTCTCTACTTTCCTTTATCTTTCATGGACATTGACTTTTTTTTTCCAACTTTCGTTTTAGGTTCGGGGGTTATATGTGCCGGTTTGTTACATGGGTAAATTGGGTGTTGCGGGGTTTGGTGTACACATTATTTCATCACCCAGGCATGAGCATAGTACCCGATGGGTAGTTTTTCGATCCTCACCCTCCTCCCACTCATCACCCTCAAGTAGGCCCCTGTGTCTGTTGCGTCCTGCGTGTGTCCATGTGTACAGGATGTTGATATTTTGGAAGAGTATAGTCCTTGTATTCTGCAGAGCGTCTCTCAATTTGATTTGTCTGCAGTTCATGTGATTAAATCTGTGTGAGACAATTTTGTCAGGATTACTGCATGGGATGATGGCTCCCAGTGCTTCACATCAGGAAGCACTGGTATCAGTTTTCCTATTATTGGTAATATAAGGTGGTATTCTTTTTTTCCACTGTAAATTTATAATTTTTCTTTTTAAATTAAAAAGTACTTTTAGATATTTTTAAACGATGTCAGTATCCTATTCTTTATTAAACTTTCAACTCTCACCTACTAGTTTGGGTATTTTATCTTCGTAACTGTTGAGATACATCAAAAATATATTGAGTTGGATAGGATAAAATCAGAACCATGTTTAGAAATATCACTCTAGTAGTTGTGTGTATGTGTGTGTGTGTGTGAGAGAGAGAGAGAGAGAGAGAAAGAAAGAGAAAGAGAGATATTTTACTATCTTCAACTCCAATACATTGTAGGCCTTCCTTTTCTACTTTTATTTTTATTTTTATTTTTTGTTTTTTGAGATGGAGTCTTGCTCTATCTCCCAGGCTGGAGTGCAGTGGCGCTATCTTAACTCACTGCAACCTCTGCCTCCTGGGTTCAAGCGAGCCTCCTGCCTCAGCCTCCCATGTAGCTGAGATTACAGGTGCCCGCCACCATACCCAGCTATTTTTTGTATTTTTAGTAGAGACAGGGTTTTATCATATTGGCCAGGCTGGTCTCAAACTCTTGACTTCAAGTGATCTGCCTGCCTCGGCCTCCCAAAGTGCTGGGATTGCAGGCATGAGCCACTGCGCCTGGCCTAGTCCTCCTTCTGTCTGGGAGTCTGGTACTCAAGTTCTGACCTGGTCCAGGAAATCTTTTAACCTTGAGTCCAGCACATAAGAATCTTGGTAGATCGGGGAGCGGGGAATAAGATGACCTCCTATCAGGCCAGTGCAGCCCAGGTTCAGATCACACAGTCTGGATGGATTTGTTCCTTTGGGCAGATTCCCTTGTGCAAGGCACAACCAGCACAATCTCAAGTGCAGAGACCTAACAGCTCTGGATTAGATTTGGGGAACATTAGAATCTGGGAGAAAACAAACATATATTAAGCTCTTCCAACTCACCCATCTCTCTTCTGGTTGTTTTACTGTACTCTTATTTAAATCGCACGGCAACCCTTTAAGGCGGGCACTAGTATTCCAATTATACAGATGAAGAAACTGACTCCTGAAGAGGGCCACAATTCAAAGCTTGATGTCTCTGATTCTGAAACCTATATGCATTATATCTGCTACTTTATAATCCATCGATTGCAATGACAATGCTAAGAGCAAACCCTGTCATTGGCTTGTAACTGACATACCAGCTTTTTAAATATACATTTTCCTCACATTCTCACGACAAGTTGTGGGAAATAGAGAGCAGATGCCATTTGTCTTATCTGATAATGAAGATCCATGCCCACACAGCTAGTGGGAAAACCAAGCCTTTTGACTTTTAGTCAAGAGATATTTCTAATTTTATCATGTGCCCCTTTTGGACACATAGAATTTAGAGGAGTGAGGAGGATGAGATAGGAGAGAAATCAATAGGGGTGGAGGACATCTGCAGGAGGAAATCTGTATCATCAAGATGCCTCAACATGGCTTCCTGGATGTGAGCTGTGGGGCTGCCCAGCGATGCCTGCAGGCTTCAGGATGCAGGACACATCTGTGCCCCTGGTTCCTCTTGCCAGAGCCCAGGAGATTGGCAGGGACCCTAGGGAAGACCGTCTTCTGGGTGCAGGGCAGATGCTGAGCAGCTGAGCAAGCAGAACTCAGCAGGCGGGTGTGGGGGGTTCTCCTCTAGCTAACTTCGGTTTCCAGAGGCCTGAGAGCACAGCTTCCATATTCTCCTCCTTTGGGAAGAGGAAAGCTGGCTTCTCTTTCCTCTGACTCCCAGTGGTTCTCAAGGCCCCAGCGGGAGGTCTTTGCCTGGGAAAAACAGAGCTGAAAGAGCAACAGCACCTCAAGGTATGAAGGAAAAGGAGAAACTGGCTTATCCTCTGCTTTTTCGTATAAGACAAGAGGCAGTTAGGGCAGGGCCAAGAATGATTTTGTGATTCCTTGGAGTGGAGGGGAAAGGTTAAAAGCTACAGGGAAAATTAACTCTGAGGGTAAAGAAAAAGATCTTCAACGTATCATTACATGTCTACTCTGCAATAACAGACAGACATCTGAGTAAGACTGACTTAGGTTTGACATAAAGAAAGATTTCTGACAACGGGAGGGATGTGACGATGCCTGGAGGGGCCGTGTGTTCCACAGGGAGACAGTGACTAGAGAACGGGCTGCCTGGGTTTGACTCCCTGCTCTGTTATTCACCTGGTATTTGAGTTTGGGCAAGTTACACAGCCTTGAAGCCTTCCCCTTCTCATGTAACATGAGACAATCATAGTGGCAACCTCAAAGTGATGTGCAAGTGAAATGAAGGAGTATGTAAAGCTTAGTGTATCACCTAGTCCATAGGAAGGGAGCAGAGATTTTAGCTGTTGCCACACTTGTCACTCGCAGTGAAAACGCGTTGGGTTGAGGGTGAGGAAACCTGGTTTCTATTTGTCTCTTTCTGCATAGTCAGCTCTTTCCCTGGCAAACAATATCTTCTTCTTTCCCCCATATGTCCTTTGGTAAAGAGGCAGTATTGCATGAGATTCAGATTTTCAGTTCTGATACTAACTCACATTTTGAGCGAATGCAAATTACTTTACCACTCTGAGCCTCAGTTTCCCCACATATAAACAGAAAGGATAATAGCTATTTGGAGTTGTGGATTATTAGCATATTGTTTAGAGTCAGACAAGCCTGGATTTGCATCATACCTTCAAAACTTACTAGCTATGTGACTGTGGGCATTTTACTTAACATCTCTGAGCCTCAGTTTCCTCGGTTGTTACATGAAGATTATAACACCATTGTTGGCAAAGGCTACTTAAGACAGTAAGTGTAAGCTGCTTCACCTAGAGCCCAGCTGAAAAAGCAAGTACCTTGGCAGCAATTTTGTAGCTGGTAGCTTTTCTGTAGGAATGAAATCGCCTATGGAGTACTCTTTTAAGTAGTACTATTTTAATCACGTTTCCTCTACCTGGAACAAAAAGGAGATAATAGATGTACACAGTTCGTGTCCTTATTCTACTTCCCCCATTTAGATTGATCCACTGAAAAAGTATCTAAGAGTGTTTGTCCCCAATTCAGCCATAACCTCCTCCAGCATCCCCCATCTATTCTCTCTAGGGTAACCCACAAGGCACATCCATCAACTCTCAAACTCACCTTTGTCATGCAGAGTGGACCAGGCTGGAGGAAATCCCCCTCCACCAACATCCACACACCCCAAAACACACACACACTCTCTCTCTCTCTCTCACACACACACACACACACACACACTGCACACATAATTTCTCAAAAGCCAAATTAAAGTCACCATCCATCCCCTGCCAGAAGCCCCTTTCCTCTTCCTTACTCCCAAGGGAATCCTCGCCCTCCATTGACATCACCCTCCCCCGCACTCCGTCCTCTATCACAGACACACACTGGTCACCATTCCACTTCTCCTCCCCTTCTCTATTGCTCAGTAATTATATTCTCCGCCTCCCAGTGTCATGCTAATATAAGCTCCTGGCACAGCTGCCCAGATTAAATTAGAGCCCAAACCAGCAGGCCGACTAATTATATTTTCTTGGATGGAATTGTCTTCCCCCACCTTTGGGGTACAGGGCCAATAAAAAGTAAATGAGCACTGCCAATATTTGCAGAGGATATTTGACTTTTCTTGCCTGGGTGGTTTTGTCCTCCCCAACCAAGCTGGGCCCTTGAATTAGATTACACCAGAATGAGAGAAGAGAATTTTCCTCAAATGACCCTTCTAAGCCCCATCCATTTTCCTGCAGGTCAGCTCAGCTGGGTCTGACCACCATCATCAAGCCAAGGAAGAGAAAATGACATGGAACTCTTTCTCATGAACAAGACTCTTCTGCCACCTTTGTGAGTCTCTCCTTCATTTCCAGCTCCAAAATCTTTCCTCCAAATAGTCACTGCCACCTGTCCTGAAATGATTGCTGCTGAATTCTTTTTACTTCCAGTCTCACGTGAGAAAGAGTGCTGCTTCCCTTACAGAACACTATTTCAAGGCCGATTCCTCAGCTTTTATCTTTCCTTATTTATGGCTGGAACAACATAAAAGTTTCCATTGTTAAAAGAAATATTTTAGACAAGTTAAATTTAACCAGAGTTTAATAGATTTTTTTAATTAATTTTTTTTGAGACAGGGTCTTGCTATCTTGCCCAGGCTGGTCTCAAAATCCTGGGCTCAAGCAATACTCCTACCTTGACCTCCCAAAATGCTGGGACTACATTGTGTGTGGCATCGTGCTGGCCAATAGAGTTTAATTGAACAAGAAGTAAGAAAAAAGATTCATGAATCGGGCAGGCCACAGCCTCACAGCAGATTCAGAATGCCTGGGGGTCAGAGAGAGTTTATGGACTGAAAAAGGAAAGTGACATACAGAAAATGGAAGTGAGGCACAGAAATAGCTAGGCTGGTTACAGCTTGGCATTTTGCCTTATTTGAACATGGTTTAAACAACTGCCTGTGAATGGCTGGAGTATGGCTGCTGGGATTGGCTGAGACTCAGCCGTTGTTACAGAAGCATACTCATCAGTTAGATTTCCAGTCTGTCTACCTACTAAGTTAGGTTATGGTTCATCCATAAGGACTTAAGTATGGAAGTACAGAGGCTTTCCAAGGCCAGATTTTAGTTTGATATAAAACAATTTTCCTAGAGACAAAGTTTACTTCATTTCTCTATTCCGCAAACATTTATTGCCCACTTACCATATGCCTCATACTGAGGTAGGTATGGAAACATGAAAGGCATAATTCTTGCCTTCAGAAAGATCAAGGCCTCATGATGGGTTTAAATGTGTGCAGATGTGCAGAGATCAAGAAGTCTGTGCAAGGTGCAGCGGAGGCACAAGAGGCTCGCAATAAGAATCAGAAAAGGCATAACTGAAGAGGTGATTCTTGGTGAGGTTTTGAAAAATTGTTCAGAAGGCCAATAAAGTGAGGATAGGAATTCCAGGCAGGGAGAGAAAAGATATAGGGGCAAGAAAGCCATAGCAATTTCATGACCTGCACTCATAAAGGATAAGAGGAAAGGAGTAGCCAGAGACGGCCTTGAGCAGCTGAGAGATGTTTTACTTCTGGAGTTTTCTGGACCCCAAATTCATGTCCTCCTAACTGAGGGAGAGCAGATCTGCCTCTGAAAGGTCTGGGCTACCCAAGTTCAGGCTCTTTCTTTTGCCATCAACGTTCCTTCTCAAATTTGCCTACAATAATCCCTCACACAAATAATCATCCCATTCTTGTGTGACTGCTTTTTTTGGAAGTGCATTTAAGGAAGAATCTGATATTTCCAAAGCATTGAAGGAAAAAAATTTGGTAGTAGAATTTCTAGAAACAGAAGAAAACCTCTGACCGGATCTCTGATGTTCTCCTGTATATTCTGCAATCTTGTCACCTCTTTATTCATTCATTTGTTCATTCAACACCAAGTTTTCAGCACCACACCAAGCAGTGTTGCAGAGATGATCCAGGGTAGATGAATGGGAGAGTCTTGCCCCTTGAGGAATTCAGTCTAGAGAGAGAGAGTGATACATAGATAATTAGAAAGAAGAGGCAATGAGAGCTCAGAGGAGGGGCATTGTGTTTGTTTCCAATCAGTGCTGGAAATTGAGTGGTGTTTACTGTAGGCTAGCAGCCTGAAATCAACGTATCAGCTGGCCGCATTCCCTGAAGCTTGTAGGGGAATTCTCTCTTGTCTGCTCCTAGATTCTGGTGGTGTTCGGCAATCTTTGGCATTCCTAAGCCTGTAGATACAATACACCAAATCTCTGTCTTCCCATGGAGTTCTTTGTGTGTGTTTTGCCTTCACGTAGTCGCCTTCTTATAAGGACAAGAGTCATATTGGATCAGGGCCCACCCAACTCCAGTGTAACTTCACCATAGTTTAACTCATTACACCTGCCATTGCCCAGTTTCCTAATAAGGTCACATTCTGAGATACTCATCAGGATTCCAAAGTATCTCTTTTGTGGGGAACACAATTCCACTTGCAATAGGCACCTAATTCTTCCTAGGTTCATCACGAAAGTTCTTAGAAGTGGGAATGATTGAACTAATTGTTTATTCCAGAAAGTCAAGTAAGAATAAACTAAAACAGTGATTGAGAGAAAAACATTCCCATGGAAGAAATGACATGAGAAGAAGCATGAGGGTATAGAAAAAGCACAAATAGACCAGGGCAGCGTAAAGAATTTCCTGTAGCTCTAGCAGACAGGATTCAAAAGCAAAGTGGTGAATGATGGGATGTGAGAAAGTCAAGTGGATCAGATAGTGATGGGCTTGGTGGCTGTTTTATCCTGGTGCCAGTTGAGACCATTTTCTAGTTATGGACTTGGGACTTACTGCCCCGACACCACTGAAAAGCAGGGGCCTGAGAAGTTAGTAAGTGTGATGTGGTAAAGGGAAAAGTGGGAGACTGCTCCATCCTCAGCAGCTGCCAAGGCCCCCCTGCTCCCCTCCTTCCCTCACAGAGCAGGCACAGCCATCATCTCTGGACTTTCTTGTAAATGTAAATCTTAACAGAAAGAGACTCTGTCGTATTCATCTTTATATTTTCAGCACAACAGCTGCCCCAGTGTACACACTGAATTTAGATCGGTCAAATGAATGAATAGATGGAAAGGTACATTTAGCTCAGCAGACCCTGAGCAGGCCCTGCTGACCAAGTAATGCACCAAGGCACATGCCGTTTAGCATCCTGGGGCCTACTTTACTTCTCTTTGCTCCTCTGTCTTTAAGGTTTCTTCAGGGAGGGTCTCTCGGGTGTTAAAGAAAGACTTGCAGAAGTCTCTAATAATCTGGGTTTGCTAAAGGCTATGCGGGGAAGTGAAAGTGCACGAGGGTACACAGCAACAGAAACCTGATTATTCCGAGTCCCAGGGATGCCAGGAAGGTGATGCGCAGAGAGGGAGAATGAAATAATTAAGACACCAACCTGAACTCTAACTCATTTTCTGTGTATACTTAATCTTTTTTACTTCCCAAGAGAGGATCTGCTAAGTTCCTCTCACCAACATCCAAAATGAAGCATTTCTACTGCTGAGAGTTTTACCTTCGGCCACTTCAGAGGGGTTTTGTCTCTGCGTCAAACCTACACAAGGTCTTCTCTGACCCTTGGCCCAAGCAGCTCCACTGTTGGGCTTTAATTTTTACACAATGCCTATATTATAATTTTAGAGAGAATGAGTCACTATTTGCAGAGAGGGACAGTAGACCAAATAACTTATTTTGAGATCACTCTTCAGAATAAACCACTGACTGTATCAGAATGATATAGGTCTGGAATTCCATGGCCCTTGAGAATTTTTACACTTCCTAAGCACATGCCTTGTATGGACATATTTCTGTCTTCCATGCTGTCTTTTTTTTTTTAATTTTATTTTTTAGTTTTACTTTAAGTTCTGGGGTACATGTGCAGAACATGCAGGTTTGTTACATGGGTATACATGTGCCATGGTGGCTTGCTGCACCTGTCAACCCATCATCTAGGCATGCAGTCTTTCAAGCATTTCCTCCCTCAGTTGTCTATCTCCCCAACCACTCTGGGCAATGAGAAGATGATGAACATTGCAGTCAGGCAGACAAAGTTTAGAGTCCTGCCATGGCGTTTAAAAGGTGTGCACATGGAGTCATTAATGTTCCTCTTAGCTCCTCAGTGTCCTTATCTGTTGTAAAAGATGCAGTAATGTTTCTTCATAATTAATATTGAGTATTAAATTAGAAAATGGTGTGAAATTAGCCCAAGACATGCCAGTTTTCTTTCTCATTTCCTTAAGGACAAAGATAATTTGTTGGAGTTCTTTGTAACCATTTTCCTGGGACCTGGTTCAGAGCAGGCGCATCGTTTGCTTATTGAGGGACTAAAAACAGTTTGAACGTATTTCTAAAAGAACATAGCTTGCAAGATGACAACCAACATTATAGCTACTTACAACAATGAATCTGGGTCTGAAGTTCAAATTTTAAGTGTCCCTGTAACTGGCACTGCTTCCAGAATACGGGAAAGGAACGTACAATTCATTTCTTGCCTAATTTTGAAAATGCTGCAGAGCCTGAGCAGTTGACTAGATCTGCTCCCTCATTCGCAGTTCCTTGTGTCACTTCGCTGCTCTTTTTGACCAATTTTTCCTGTACACGTATCCACCCAGTTAAAGGATGAGTCATCCAAGGGCAAGGTGTGAGAGGAGTAGAGAGGTTTGGAGGGGAGGAAAGCATCCAGGAGAAGGAAGGGAGCTGGTGTGGGGCGAGGGTGGGGGGTTCTGGATAAAGGCAGAGAGGGCAGAGTTCTACATCTTTCTTCTCTATTTTAGGCCATTCTCCTTTCTCCTTTTTGCAGACTAACTCTTCAAGTAAATTATTTGACCTCTCACTATGTCCTCTTGCTGTGCATGTATTTTCTATGACACATTTAATTCAATTGCTTCTACAGTGTTTTAAGCATTTTAAAGTCACGCACTCCTTGAGGCATGGGACAAAGATATGTGTTTTGAGTAAAGAATTCTCAACAATAACTTCTCCCTGGAAAAGAGAAATTGAATTTCTTTCATAATAGGAGGAATCTAGGACAAGCTGAAACCTAGGTAGAACATCCGACTACCTAGGTAGTGTCAGGAGATGTTTTCCTAAGAACACCTGTGAAATTTAATTTTCAAGGTTTGATTTAAACATAAACAGTATCAGTCGATTGGAAAGAAACTCGTTAGTTCAGTTCCTCCACTAGATCCCCAGTGTCTGGAGTAATGCCTGGGAATCATAAATACTTTGTAAACGTTTCTGCAATGATGTCAGATTGTCACATAATAATGTGGAGATTGTTGAGATAATCAGGGCTCCTCTGCTCATCATACGTAATAAGGGTACCGTGGTTTGTGTCACAGGGACTACATTGAGAAGTATGAAGACTTCTCAAGTTTTCAGCTTGAGAAGGGCTTGCATCCTGAAGGAGAAATAAACAAACAGCATTAATTGTGATGATGCAGCCTACAACAAGTGCTATGATAGAGCCTGAAAAACAAGTGCTCGTTCATTTTTACTATAAAGGCAGAAGCTGGATTCAGCCTGAAAAGGAAAAATCACTGAGAAGATGGTATGAACTAAACAAATAAATGAGATTTTAACAAATAAAGAATAAAACTTATTGCATTTTATAAAGGGAGGCAGAATAACCTACTCTAAATACAATTTGGATATGAATAAGGGTTCCAGGAGATGAGGGAGGGAGCGTGTGGATATGTGGGGTAAAAGCATTTCTGGCTGAGAAGACAGCAAGTCCAAATGCCCTGAGATAGGATCAGGGCTTTCAAGGAATTGCAAAAAACCCAATGATCCTGTAGTAGAGTGTGCAAGCCAAAGTGGGTCCAAGATCAGATCTGAGTGATAGGAAGGGGAGGAGGGCAGGCTATGTAGAGCCTGGTATGTCATTGTAAGAACCTGGGCTTTTGCTCTGAGTAAAATATGAAGTCATTAGAATTTTGGAGCTAACAAGGGGCAGAACTGTCACTCTTATTGCTGTGTTGATAATAGAATGAAAGGATCAAAGACGTAAGTCAGAAGACCAGTCAGGAGACTATGGCGGTATTTCAGGTAAAACATGATGGTGTCTCAGACAAGGGTGGTGGCAAAACTAGTGGGATTCTTAAATTTTGGAGGTGGGATCAATAAAAATGTGTTGATGGATTGGAAGCATAAGAGAAGGGTACCCAGGAATGACCTCAAGTTCTTGGCCAGAGCAGCTGAGGAGAGGGGGTTGCCAATAGTAACTGAGAACATGAAGCTCGGAGGAGGAGCGATACGGGGAGTGAGCAAGGAGCTCAGCCATAGACATGCTACGTTTGAGACATGTTTTAGTCTTGTTTGGTGATAACAGGTTGGCAATTGGATGTGCAGGTCCGGAGTTCAGACAAGTGGCTTTAGAGCATAATAATACACGATTATATGATTGTAGAGAGAAGATAGAATTGTGATGCCAAAGTTTGTGGCTTGTTCCACCACAGTGAATTGCTTTCTAAATGATTTTAATGTTATTTGTGTTCTAATGATGTGAAATGTGTCAGGAAACCTGCAAGGAGTTCACTGGAATTGTACATTTGACTATTAACTTATTTTAATGTAGTAAAACATTTTTTTTTTTTTTTTTGAGGCGGAGTTTCGCTCTTGATACCCAGGCTGGAGTGCAATGGCGCGATCTCGGCTCACCGCAACCTCCGCCTCCTGGGTTCAGGCAATTCTCCTGCCTCAGCCTCCTGAGTAGCTGGGATTACAGGCACGCGCCACCGTGCCCAGCTAATTTTTTGTATTAGTAGAGACGGGGTTTCACCATGTTGACCAGGATGGTCTCGATCTCTTGACCTCGTGATCCACCCGCCTCGGCCTCCCAAAGTGCTGGGATTACAGGCTTGAGCCACCGCGCCCGGCCAGTAAAACATTTTTACTCTAAAAATAAAAAATTAAAATAATCACGTATAGCCTATTGCCTAAGTGATAATCATTGCTGAAAGACTGTCATATTTATTTCCCATCTTTTTTCTTTGAATATTTCTAAATGTGAATTTTCTAAAAAGTCTACGAAAATAAGTTGTTGATAAGATAAAGCCGAGGTGTTTTTTTTTCATCAACTTTTATTTTAAGTTGTGGGGTACATGTTCAGGATGTGCAGGTTTCTTACATAGGTAAACTTGTGCCATTGTTATTTGCTGCACAGATCAATCCATCACCTAAGTATCAAGCCTGGCATGCATTACCTATTCTTCCTGATGCTCTCCCCCAACCTTGACAGGCCCCAGTGTGTGTGTGTTTTCCACAATGTGTCCATGTGTTCTCATCATTCAGCTCCCACTTATAAGTGAGAACATGCGGTGTTTGGTTTTCTGTCCCTGAATTAGTTTGCTGAGGATAATGACTTCCAGCTCCACCCATATCCTTGCAAAGGATATGATCTCATTCCTTTTCATGGCTGCATAGTATTCCATGATGTACATGTACCACATTTTCTTTATCCAGTCTATCATTGATGGGTATTTGGGTTGAATCCATGTCTTTGCTATTGTGAATAGTGCTGCAATAAACACACGTGTGCGTGTGTCTTTATAATAGAATGATTTCTATTCCTTTTGGTATATACTGGTACCCAGTAATGGGAATACTGGGTCAAATGGTATTTCTGCTTCCAGGTCTTTGAGGAATTGCCAGACTGTCTTCCCCCAATGGTTGAACTAATAATTTACATTCTCACCAACAGTGTAAAAGCATTCCTATTTCACTGCAACCTCACCAGCATTTGTTGTTTCTTGACTTTTAATAATTGCCATTCTGACTGGCATGAGATGGTATCTCACTGTGGTTTTGATTTGCATTTCTCTAATGATCATTGATGTTGAGCTTTTTTTATGTTTGTTGGCTGAATGAATATACAAAGCTGAGTTTTTTGCTGGCAAGAGAGATCACTATCTTGTTAGAGTTTTAACATTACTGTAAGGTATATTGCCGAGTTAAAATGAGGCAACTGAGGCCAGTGAGAAAAAATGAGAATCCAATTTATTCAGCTCCCGGGCGAGGTTCTGTGGTCCAGGAAGGGGCCAGAGAAGTCGCAATGGGCTTCTCAGGGTGTGGGGTTTTATAAGAAGTGGAGGTAGTTGATTGGTCATTGGGAAACAAAGAGCAGACAATTTCATTGGTAAGGAGATTTGATTGATTGTTAGGGAAACAAAGAGCAGACAGTTTCATTGGTAGGCTGACTGGCTGGGGAGGTTAATGTTAAACTGCCATTGGACAAATCTTCCGCGGGCTTTTTAAATTTTGAAAGGGTTGAGTGAGGAATGCAGGAGTGGGCGTGTGGAGCCTGCATGGAGAAACTAGATAGGAGCAGGTGTGGGGAGCCAGTACAGAGAGATAAGTGTGTCCATTTGGCTCTTCAGCGAGGCAGCCGGCCTTACATTCCGACCTTTTTGATGATATAGGACGTCGCTTCTTTCTGGCTACTTCCTGCTGAACAGGGGCGGAGTGGGGGGGGGTCAGTTGGCCGGTGCCTCAGTTGGGAGTTGGACGTAGGGGTGAAGTAGCATTTGATTTATCGCCACCCTGGAAATTTCTTTCATGCGAGTTTGTAAAAACCTAAGAAAGAATGGGACCAGCATTAGTAGAAGACAAACTATGATTAGGGGAATGACAACAGGAGCTAGCCAGGTGAATATGGGAGATTGCCACTAGTTAAGAGGAAAGTTTGGCGCACTTGGCGTTCCTCGGAGGTCTTCCTTGAGGCGATAGAGAGTATTGACATTTTCTTTTACTTGGTCTGTTTCATTGATGTAATAGCAACACTGTTCCTGGAGAAACAGACAGGTACCTCCTTTCTCTGCCATTAGTAGGTTTAGAGCCTGTCGGTTTTGGAGAGTTACCTGGGCTAGTGACGTAATTTGTCGCTGAAGAGAGGCTAGAGAGGCAGCTGATGTTTTAATGGCCACATGGAGTTTGTTTTCTAGTTGAGCAGCTGAAGTGATACTGTAGCCTAAGGCGTCGCCTCTAATTCCAGCAGCTGTTAAAGAGGAGGCTAGGGAGAGGCTAACTACTATGGGGAGGAAGACAGCTCGTTTGTTTCAGCCCTGAGGGGAAGATGGAAGGAGGGATAGAAATTCAGCTTGCCCATACACCTCTAGTTGTGGGACTAGGGTGACGGGCACACAGGGGAATGGGGAAGAGGTTTTGATAATTTTGGTTAGGGTTCTATTACACTAAAAGTACCCCCCTTGAGGCGCATGAAAGGAACAGTTTATATTTACTGTGGTGTTGCACTTAAGGCTGTGGTTGCTAGGTGTCTCATAACATAGAGATAGAGAGTGGGAGTGTATTTTGAACAAGGGGATCCCCATTAAAGTGGTCTCAGGTCCTGTGGACTTTAGTGACAGGTTGAATCCAGTTTGGAGGGGAACTGCGGCTAAGGGGGGTTTGTTAAGAGAGGCACATAAAAAACAGTTGGTGAAATTTGTGGCTTTGGCTAAGTTTAACATATTAGCTTCCTGTTGTACTAATGTTAGCCAGGAGAAAGGTTGGGAAGTGTTACCTGAGGGTTTGAGCTGTTTAGTTAGGGTGGCTTTATTTTGCAGGATGGTGTTGTCTACTGAGTTAGTTGGTTTATTTCTACTGGCACAACGCGGATGTAGGACCGAAATATTAGCCACGTACTACTGGGGCGGCTGTCTGTAACCCAGGTGTAAACTTTACCTGCAGTTCCCTTTTCTTATCGCCTATCCTAAGGATTACGGATAGTAAGGGATACCACACCCTGGCGATCGTTACTGGAGAGTAATACACTTTTTGGGGTATTAACGGGTTTGTAGGTTGTGTGTGTAACACATGAAGCATATGGGCATCTGCTATAGGTGGTGCTCCACCGGTGACAATAATTCTTGGTTTGGTCATATAGAAAGCAGAGGGCAAAATTATTCCAGGAGTTTTTTTATGATATGGGACTTGGATAAAGGGAAATTAAATCGTATAGCTGATTGGCAGCCTGAGGGCTGGCAGTCAGCTTGGGCAAGGTATTGAGTTTTAGTAGTGGGGCCATCTGTCCAGGACTCTTGGAGATAGAACCGCCAGACATAATGGGGACTGGAATTAAGGGGAAGGACTAGAAGGGCCACAATGAGAAAGGTTTGGATAGTTAGAGGGCGGTAGGCAGGGGCCACGCATAAGGCGGAGCCGAGTGGGACCCAAGGATTTGGACCTCCACTGGCAACTTTTAGGGGCCAGCTTGAGGCAGGACACATGGTACTAAGAGCTGTGGCCTAAAAGTTTGGCAGCAGTTGGGGTGGTTAGGATAACAATGTGGGGTTTTGACTACCTGGGCTGCAGAGACCTTGGTTTGAGTTCCTGAAGGAGGACACTGTCCCCTGGCTGAAGAGGTACTGTTGGATGTAAGTCCTTTAATTCCGGGACTACAGGGAGAGTGTGATCCGTGTGTTCCCTGAGTAAGTGGCGGAGGAGGGAGAGATATGGGAGATATGAGGCCAGAGGGGGTGGTTGTACTGGGAGGTTGTGAGAAACCAGGAAAGGCTTGCCGTACAGTAACTTAAAGGGGCTGAGACCCGTTGGCTCCCTTGGGGTGACTCGGACCCAGTCCAGGGCAAGAGGTAGAAGTGTGGGCCAGGAAAGTTTTACTTTTATGGCGAGTTTGGTTAGGTGGTCCTTGAGTATGCCGTGAGCCCGTTCAACTTTACCCGAAGACTGAGGGTGGTATGGGACGTGTAATTTCTATGAAATGTTGAGAGATTTAGCGACTAGCTGGACCACCTGAGCAGTGAAGGCCGGGCCGTTGTTGGACTGGATGGTCACTGGCAGGCCGAAGCGAGGGATGATTTCTTGCCCTGTGGGAGCGTGAGAGCTCGGGTAAAAGCAATGAGCTTTGCTTTTTGTGAGGTGGTTCCATTGGGAAGTTGGCAAGCCTCAAGGGTGGCTGAATTTATGACTATTGTATAAGTTGTCTTTTGCTGTCGCTCAGCCATTATTATAGAACTCTTATTTATATATAGAGTGAGGTCTGGATTAGGTAGAGGAAGGTCAGTTAGGCCTTCACGTGGTTTGGTTAATGTATTTATGAGTTTAGGACAGGAGTGGGCTGGAGAGGGAGAGTGAGACAGAAGAGGAAGCAAGGTAGCCGGGTTGAGTAGAGAGGTAGGATGGAGGCTGATTGAGGGATTTTTAATGAAGAGTAGGTGAAACTCCTGTAAACGGGAGGGTCCTAGGTGCACGAGAGACTTGTGAGAGAGTAGGTCAGTTAGCCGATGGGGAGAGAACACTGAGATGGGTTGGCCTAGGGTAAGTTCTAGGGATTCTTTGGTTAGTTTCATTGCTGCTCTTAGGGCTTGTAGACAAGGCTGTCATCTTCTAACAGTAGGGTTAAGCTGTTTTGACAAATAGGCTATAGGCTGATAGGTGGGGCCTAGAGGTTGGGTTAAAACCTTTACTGTTATTCCTTGTTTTTTATCTGTGAATAAGTGGAATGGATGAGTGAGATTCGGTAATTGAAGAGGAGGTGCCTTGGACAGGGCAGCCTGCAGGGTTTTAAAGGCTTGTTTGACAACTCCTGGCTGGGAGAAGGGTCCCAGGGGGGTGTTTTTAGCTGCTGTATATAAGGGTTTGGCCAGAACAGCAAAGTTAGGAATTTAGTGATGGAAAAATTTTACAAATTTTAAAAGGGAGAGGATTTTATTGGCTGTTTCTGGGGGCTGCAGTGTAAGTAGTGCTTTTTTGTGGTTTACTGTTAAGCCCTTAGTTTGGGGAGTAAGGTGGACACTCAAATAGATTACCGAGGTGGCTGACAGCTGTGCTTTGGAAGGGGAAACCCGGTAACCCCTAGACCTCAGGAAATTAAGGAGAGCGGCAGTATGCTGTTGTGACATGGAGAGGTAAGGCCTGCAAAGCAGCAGGTTGTCCACGTACTGCAAGAGGAGACTAGGCTGAGGGGGGCAAGAGGTTAGGTTAGCTACTACTGCTTTTTTAAATATGTGAGGGCTGTCTCTAAAGCCCTGGGGCAGGACCGTTTAGGTTAACTGCTGCGAGAGGTTAGTGTTGGGATTGGTCTAAGTAAAGGCAAAGAGGAAATAGGACTTAGGGTGAAGAGGAATGGTAAAGAAGGCATTCTTGAGGTTAAGGACTGTAAAATGAGAAGTAGTGGAGGGAATGTTTGATAATAGTGTGTATGGATTGGGAACTATAGGGTGGAGGGGAATTACTGCCTCATTGATAAGGCACAGGTCCTGAACCAGGTGAAAGCCACACGGCTTTTGAACTGGCAATATAGGAGTGTTGCAAGGGGAACTGGTAGGAATGAGTCCCTGTGCTAGGAGTTAAGTGATAATAGGCTTTAGGCCTTGGCAATGGTTTTTTGAGATGGGAAACTGAGGACAGGAGGGAAAATGGGTAGGGTCCTTGAGGAATATTTTGACTGGCATGTGATGAGTGGCAATTATGGGCTTGGAAGTATTTTATACTGAGGGATTAACCATTTCAGGAGGAATAGGGGGTTGAAGCGAGGAATCGTGACTGGGTGCATTGTTATTTAAAGTTAATACCAGGAGATGGGTAGAAGATGGGGAGGACTGTGGAGAGCCAATGAGTTGGAGGGTAGCCCCTAAAGTCTGGAGGATATCTCATCCCAGTAAGGGGACTGGGCACGAGGGTATGATTAAGAAGGAGTGGGTGAACGGATGTCCCTCCAGGTAACAAGTTAGAGGATGGGTCCGGTTGGGACAGGAGGGCTTCCCGTTAATTCCCACAACTGAGACCTGGGAAGGTGTACTAGGCTCTGAGTAGGAAGGCAATACAGAATAGGAAACCCCCATGTCCATTAAGAAGGAAATAGACTTACCCGCTCTTCGTAGCGCCCTGGGCTCAGCAAGGGTGATGGGGGTCTTCGAGTCCGGGTTGCGTTAATTATTCATGAGGCTAAGGAGTTCAAGTGAAGGGACTGCATCCTTTGGACTGGCCTGCCCCTCACATGGAGATGTAGGGGGTGAGCCTGTAGTCCAGAATGGGCAGTCTACCTTCTAGCGTCCAGTTCATTTGTAGATTGGACAGGGTCTGGGAGGTGGACGTGGACAGGGGCACTGCTGGGCCTAGTGTCCCTTTTGGCTACATTTGAAGCAGGGCCCGGGAGGGACCTTTGAAGTAGTTTGGGTGGGTTCTAGGGGACCTTTTTGGAGGAACTTTGAGGAGTTTTCCCCACCAGATGCTGGGCGTGCTGCCGGCCTTAGGGCTGCTACGATAGCTTGGGTTTGGAGGCTTACCTGTTGCTGTAAATGGACCTGGTGGATGGTCTTAGCCTTTTCCTCCCGGCCATTAAAAAGTTTAAATGCCAAGTTTACCAGGTTTCGTATGGGAATTTTTCATATTTTATACCAGAATGCTTGGATGTAGGGAACCTCGGCCTACTTGCCTTTCCTTTGGCAAAAATTGTTTAAATTAGTGAGGACATTAAAGTTAAGTGTGCCCTCTGGAGGCCGCTTGGACTGGTTGTTTAGCGGATACTGTGGCCAGGCTACGGTGGAGAGGAAGAGTAGCCTTTTGTTTTTTATAGAGAGGCCCAGCTTGGGTAGGTTTAGAACTAGGCATCCCAGTGGTGACTTAGGGTTTGGGTGGGATTTTTGGTTACCCATGATTTTTTCTTTTCTTTTTTTTCTTCTTTTTGTGAAACAGGAGGATTTTATTAAGGTGGCTACTGGCTTAGCAGATTAGCATTTTAATATTAAGCACTTAACAAAGACAGGGCTTGGCTTTTTATACATGAAGTACACAGTGGCACTAAAACAAGTTTGCAGGCATAGAACAAAGGCAATTTATTAAGCAGTAATAGGTACTTAACTTAGGCTTACATGTGATAGTTGCTATGTGACCCAGATGTTTGCTATCTGTAGAGCTCAAGGATTTTAGCACAGGCCTTATCTATTTCTTTTTGATACAGTGTTTAGAAAGCTAGAGTCTTGCCTGCTTGGGCATTTTTATGACTTTCACTGTAGAAACTTACAGTTATTAGCAATAGAGAACAAGAATACAAGAATTTGTAAATTTATAAAATTTGCAAAGCAGGATATAATTTTACTGGAAGGGAAAAAAAACTCACTCACACACTCACTCGGGAACAGAAGGAGAAACAGAAAGAGAAATTGAGAATATAATTAAACGGGAGCTGATTTGCCAAAGGGCAGGTTTTGGGGTTAGGAGCCAAGGTTTAATTTAGGCCTTAAGGGCCTGGAGGAGTAAACAGGGCTTCTAGTCACTCAAGTCTCGCCCGCTGCCGCAGAGATGACCGGTAGGCGTCCCGGACGACACTACTGGACACCAGAGAGGGTTCAGGAAGAAGGGGACGTCTCCCTCAGGTTCCTGACCCTCCGCAGACCCCTTACGGGGGGAAGACAAGAGCGTAGGGACGTCTCCTCTACACTCAGGTCCTCGAGGCGGAGCTGGAGCCCTGGGCCCTCAGCTGAACAGAGCCGGGGCCCTGGGCCCACGGCAGAGAGGAGTCCCTGACGCGGCCGCGGTTATAGACAGGGAGTCCGGAGTCAAGCAGCGGGAGAGGCTATGGGTAACAGAAGTCTTACCTTGCGGCGCAGTGGCTCCCTGGTTTAGCTTCAGGTGGAGGAGTCGGTTTCCCCTTTAGGAGGGGGTCTCACAACCCCTCCCGGGTTTCGGCACCAGCTGTAAGGTATATTGCCGAGTTAAAATGAGGCAACTGAGGCCAGTGAGAAAAAATGAGAATCCAATTTATTCAGCTCCCGGGCGAGGTTCTGTGGTCCAGGAAGGGGCCAGAGAAGTCGCAATGGGCTTCTCAGGGTGTGGGGTTTTATAAGAAGTGGAGGTAGTTGATTGGTCATTGGGAAACAAAGAGCAGACAATTTCATTGGTAAGGAGATTTGATTGATTGTTAGGGAAACAAAGAGCAGACAGTTTCATTGGTAGGCTGACTGGCTGGGGAGGTTAATGTTAAACTGCCATTGGACAAATCTTCCGCGGGCTTTTTAAATTTTGAAAGGGTTGAGTGAGGAATGCAGGAGTGGGCGTGTGGAGCCTGCATGGAGAAACTAGATAGGAGCAGGTGTGGGGAGCCAGTACAGAGAGATAAGTGTGTCCATTTGGCTCTTCAGCGAGGCAGCCGGCCTTACAATTACTTTTTATGGAGAGAAGGAGGAGTGAAGATATTTATAAGTTTGCAGGTATAGTTTAAGAAGGAGCTTTCAATGTGAGGAATGAATAAAACTGGGTAAGAATATGCACCTAAAGTAAAATAAATTAATTAAAAAAAGAATAGTAATATAATAGTTTAGAATGGGGAGAGAAAGCAAGGTAAGTGTTATGAGGTGAGAATTTTGAAGAGTCTTGGATGGAAAACAGTCATTTGATGTTCATTTAATCTTTTTTGCGAATTCTTGAAAAAAAGTTATTTAAGACATATTTTTGGTCATGCATGGTGGCTCACACCTGTAATCCTAACACTTTGGGAATCAGGCAAATCACCTGAGCCCAGGAGTTCAAGACCAGCCTGGGCAATATGGTGAAACCCTGTGATACTGTTTGGCTTTGTCTCCACCCAAATCTCATCTTGAATTATAGCTCCCATAATTCCCACATATTGTGGGAAGGACCCCGGGAGGAGATAATTGAATCATAGGTGCAGTTCCCCTATACTGCTCATATGGTAGTGAACAAGTCTCATGAGAGCTGATAGTTTTATAAAGGGACTCCCCTTTCACTTAGCTCTCATTCTGTCTTTCCTGCTGCAAGGTAAGATGTGCCTTTGCCTTCCACCATGATTCTGAGGCCTCTCCAGTCATGTGGAACTGAGTCCACTAAACTACTTTTTCTTTATAAATTACCCAGTCTCAAGTATGTCTTTATCAGCAGCACGAAAACAGACTAATATACTCTGTCTCTACAAAGAAATACATAAACTAGCTGGGCAGGATGACATGTGCTTGTAGTCCCAGCAACTTGAGAGGCTGAAGTGGGAGGATTGCCTGAGCCCAAGAGGTTGGGGCTCTGGTCAACCCTGCCTTAAAAAAATTCCTTCTGGGCAAGAGTTTTCTGGAATAGTAAAGCCATGTTAATATGGACGATAAGCTGCATGGGTGTAGAAAGGTTTCAATTCTTAGTATACCCTCTAGGTAATCATGAACATATTGTATATATAATTTTGTATATCATGTTATTTTATTTACTTTATGCCATTTTCTGTGTTGTGTGTATCCACTGAAAACACTGTAGGTAAAAGCTGCAAAGTTTCATCTTTCGAACTCACCTAAATTGAATTAATGATTCTACTGAGCCCATTTCAGTTATTTCCTGTTTTGTCTTATAACAGATAAATTTACTTATACACAAGAATAATTCTGAATATGGGATTGTTTCCTGTAGACAGAAACATGTGAGGTAAAATTAAGAGATTAAAGGATTATAGTCACATTTTAACTCCAAAGAGGCTATAAGTGGTTTGATTTTGTTTGTTTCCAGATAAACTCCAGTCACATGAGTCAAGCCATCTTAGTGGGTGACTTCATTCAAGTCACTATGGGTATCTTATTTTTTCTTTTATTTTCATCCACAAAATAATTCAGACTTTCTGCCCAAGGGAGGAAAAATAAATATAAGGCAGACATTTACAGGTCTTGGCAAATATAAGTTTGATATTCTCTATGACTTCAAATGATCAGAATCTTAAAAGCTAGCTAGAAGTGCTAAAAGCTAGCACTATTATGCAATACTTTTCCTGGAAAACAAATATGTGCATTATGAATCCCAGTCAAAAATGGTATACCAAGGAAATCTGCTGGCTTTCCCCAGCTCTCATAACCCTTCCACACCAAAAACAAAAATGAAACACCTAAGTTAAAAAAAAAAAACTTCTTAAGTGAAACTCCTGCAATTTTACTTATATATGGTATCTAAAGTAGGTTACTGTGAAGCTTTATAGAAAAGTTCACGTAAATATCCAAACCATGTATAGTGCTAAATTAACGGGAATACAGTACAAAGCTGCATCTGTCTCAAAGCACTGATCAAATTTCACCTCCTACTGGAACCATTCTCTGAACCATGAGACATATTTTCTTAGAATTCTAGAGCATGTTTTATACTCATCATACTTTTTCCTCTATTAAAGTTATTCAGATGTGTGAATAGTTCCCACTGGACTACAAAACTCTGGAATTCCAGCATCATTTCCTATTTTATTCACATTTGCATCCCCAGCACCTCGCAGGATTTGAACAAATAGATATGTGTTAAATGGGATATAATTTTGGATTATCAGGTGATTGGCATTTTCTGTATCACTGCTCCTACCATAAGTGTGCCTGATCCTGACTTTACTAATGACCCAATGTACTGTTGCATCAGTAAGTCTTAATTATGTAGCCCCAGGCATCCCAGTAGGAGAGCAACTTCACTGGACAGTACTGCTCTCACTGACTCCAGTGACTTCAAAGGCTTTCCTTGAGGGGATAGCAGGAATCAAGTTGAGTGAGCGTGGGGAAGAGCAGGGAAAATAGAGGACTCCAGCTAGGTCTGAAGTGGGCTGAAGTGGGGAAATGGAAGTTTACCGAAATCTTCCATAGTTCTCTTAGAAACTGCCCATAGGGAAGAGGAAAGGGAGGGGGTGATGGCCGGGGGCCAGAGGGGGGATTGTGAAAGGCTGACAGATGGAGTGCTCCCTTTGAGGGCTCTCTAAGGACCAACCGTTGCACAGCCACACAATGTACAGAAGTAAATCAAATCGAGGAACATGTGCACTAAAGAAGAGGAAAGAAGGGAGGGGGAAGAGGGCACACAGTAGAGGGGCTGCGAGGGAGGTGGAGATATCCAAAAGCCAGAAGAAGAGAGAGAGAAGGGAGTTAGTTAGGAAGAGGGAAAAGAAGCTCATATCTCCTAAGGCTTGCAGTTTTCTGGAGCAGTCTGGGAGTAAAAGAGAAGATGTGGACAGGGAGGGCAGATCTATCAATCTTAAGGCCTCAGGGAACTTCATTGGGCATTTCATTCATTCTTAAGGACAAAATCCTTAATATACCACAGATAAATAACTGTATGTGAGTGTGTACAGGTAATGACTCCATCAGCACCAACATCCTTAATAATAGGTAGCAACATCTCCCCACAAATTACCACAGGAGGTTTGTAGAGGATGGTGCAGTGGTTTAAGCCTGATCACAGCTGGTACCCACAGGAACTATTCAGAGCCTCAATTTAGCTATTAAAGACATTAAATCTCTTCTAGCCTAGGGGAAAACAACTCTCACCCTTAAAGCTAGATTTCACTCCTGTATTCATCTGGGTGAAGGAAGAAGGAGTGGGGGCTGAATATAAAGAGGCTGTACTCCTGAAGGTATTTTTTTACTGAGTCACTGAATAGGGTAAAGAGAGGTTTTGGTTTTGGTTTTGCCTTTTTACCTCCCCTTCCTCTCCTTACTTTCCCAGTTTTGGTTTCAGTCATCTTTTATTTATTAAACCCTGAGCCCCAATAGCTCTATACCCCTCTAACTCCCTTCATCATGACCCTTTTCAGCCTAGGGAGGATGAGACAGAGATTTTTTCTTTAATGATGGAGTTAACTAGGATGAACCAGGGAGCGTTATGGTCCTAATATCAAGGAAAGGGCAAGTTTGGTACTTCAATGCACCGTGTGAGTGGAGTGGCAATTTTTAGCTGTGATGTTTTAAAAAGCAAATGAAGCTCTAAAAATAATTAGTTGGTCTATAACAGGTGCTAACTATGACTGTGCTAAGCAAACCAGAACTCATTGTCACCCTGCATGTGACTGAATTGGCGTCACCATATAGTTGTGTATTCTCTCTCTCTTTCTCCCTCTCTCTCTCTTTCTCTGTGTGTGTGTCTGTGTTTGAGGAGAGTGGAAACTATTGAACTTGCCATGGAGAATCTTCCTTCATGGTAACTCCCTGGGACCATTGCTTCCCTTTATCTAACCAATGTTACTCCTTGGAGGAGATGGGATTCTGGAATGGGGTATTAACTTATTTCATTTTTATTAAAATCTATCCTTCCAGTGCTCAAGAATAAACGGAATAGAATAATAAAAATAAATAAAAGAGGCATAGAAATAAGCAGGCTTTCAAAGTTCAACATTTATTTTCCAGTTGTGTGATCTTGGACAAGTTACTTGTTCTTTCTGTTTTGTTCACTGATACATCCGTAGTGCCTATTGCACATAGAAAGCACTCAGATATTTATTGAATGGATGAATTAATGGACCTCATTCTCCTCATCTCTTAATAAAAGTGATAAAATAGCACCCATCCCAAAGAGTTGTTGCAGCAATTAAATGAGGTAATGCAGGTAATTAGATGAGGTAATTCTCTCAACTCAATGCAAAAATCTCAGAAAATGCTGGCTATATGTATTTCTAAAGGAGATGATAATATATGCAGACTACTGATGCAAAAATTGTATGGTACAGATTCTTAGAAAATGTCAGTTTCTTCATTTATCTTTTTTATTTTTTGTATTATTTTTTATTTTTTTGAGACAGGGTCTCACTCTGTCACCCAGGCTGGAGTGCAGTGGCATGCTCTCGGCTCCCTGCAAGCTCCACCTCCCAGGTTCAAGCAATTCTCCTGCCTTGGCCTCCAGAGTAGCTGGGATTATAGGCATGCACCACCACGCCCTGCTAATTTTTTGTATTTTTAGAAGAGACGGGGTTTTACCATGTTGGTCAGGCTGGTCTCGAACTCCTGACCTCCTGATCCGCCTGCCTTGGCCTCCCAAAGTGCTGGGATTACAGGTGTGAGCCATCGTGCCCAGCCAGTTTCTTTATTTATCTTTACCCATTTTCCCACTCTCTAATTCTGGTATCTTAAAATACTCACTTTTGAATCCCGAGGGGCTAGTACAGCTTTGTGTGGTCTGTGCTGCCTCTGTTTCCTGACTCTCTGCCATCCTAGTTCACACCAGCATTAAGGAAGACTCCTTCTAATTCCTGGATCTAGAACAAATCCATATATTAAAGTAGTTGTAGCTGAGAGAATAAGAGGGCAGGAACAAGAGCAAAATGAGAATTTCAACTAGATCTTTGTAATAGAAGAATCATTTATAGTGGAAGCAAAATGTCAGAGTTGAATAACTGAGCTATGTGAATGTTTCTTATATTCTTTTGCTATTTTTGATTCTTAAAGTTAGTGGAACAGTGAGGAAACCCAACCTGGAAACTAAGTCTTGGGCTGGTGAACAGAATATGAGTTGCTTCTACAACCAGCTCCCATAATGGTCTCCTTTCAACACTCTAATTGGCTCAAATCCTAAAGGGTTTTGTATTCTATTTTCATGAGACACGTTATTCTTTATGCTCCATATTCATGATCTAGAGTCTTAGGACATGAGATTGAGGTAAGGTGAGCTCAGAGAAGGTTGCATGAGTGGGAGGGTATGTTTCCTATTGTAGGAGCTTCTAGGAACCAAGATACTACCATCCCTTCATGTTGCATTGTGAGTTGTGGTGGTCAAAAGTATTTCCTAAAATTGAATCTTCAGCAAGTATATTGTGGGTAAAATATGGCTCTTTTGAACATATTCTGAACAACAGGGAACTAGATGAGGATGCCATCTCACCTGCTGCTTCAGGATGAGTCACCAGAAGAACTACTGATAATCATTTTACTTATAGTGTCCCTCCTAGAGCATCCAGAGAATATATTCTGGACTTATACTTAACTATACATTAACTGCTTTAGGATGGCAATA
Organism: Aotus nancymaae; assembly: GCF_030222135.1. Classification (NCBI taxonomy): domain Eukaryota; kingdom Metazoa; phylum Chordata; class Mammalia; order Primates; family Aotidae; genus Aotus; species Aotus nancymaae. The sequence continues at coordinate 38,753,862 of NW_026988428.1, forward strand.
TGGTATGGTAGAAATAGACTGTTTATATCCAAATCCCAGCACTGTGGCATTGAGACACAGTGCTGTGAGGCTAAGCAAACAATTTTCTCTGTATCCCATTAATTCATTTGTAAAACAGGAACAATAATAATAATGCCTACCTGTTATGTTTCGGCTGTGTCCTCACTCAAATCTCATCTTGAATTCCCACATGTCATGGGAGGGACCCAGTGGAGGTAATTGAATCATGGTGGCAGGTCTTTCCAGTGCTGTTCTTGTGAAAGTGAATGTCTCAGGAGATCTGATAATTTTTTAAATGGCAGTTTCCCTGCACAAGTCTTCTCTTTTTGTCTGCTGCCACCCATGTAAGACGTGACTTGCTCCTCCTTTCCTTCCATTATGATTGTGAGGTCTCCCCAGCCACATGGTGGAGCTATGACCCAATTAAACCTCTTTCTTTTGTAAATTGCCCAGTCTAGGGTATATCTTTGTCAGCAACGTGAAAACAGGCTGAATACAGTAAATTGGCACCACTAGAGTGGGGTGCTGCTGAAAAGATACCTGAAAATGTGCAAGAGACTTTGGAACTGGGTAATAGGCAGGGGTTGAAACAGTTTGGAGGGCTCAGAAGAAGATGGGAAAATGTGGGAAAGTTTGGAACTCCCTAGAGACTTGTTGAATGGCTTTGACCAAAAGGCTGATAATGATATCGATAATGAAATGCAGGCTGAGGTGGTCTCAGATGGAGATGAGGAATTTGTTGGGAACTGGAGCAAAGGTGACTCTTGTTATGTTTTGGCAAAGAGACTGGCAGCATTTCTCCCCCCTGCTCTAAAGATTTGTAGAACTTTGAACTTGAGAGAGATGATTTAGGGTATCTAGTGGAAGAAATTTCTAAGCAGCAAAAGATTCAAGAGGTGACTTGGGTGCTGTTAAAGGCATTCAGCATTAAAAGGTAAACAGAACATAAAGTTTGGAAAATTTGCAGCCTGACAATGCAATAGAAAAGAAAATCTCATTTTCTGAGGAGAAATTCAAGCTGGCTGGAGAAATTTGCATAAGTAATGAGAAGCCAAATATTATTCACCAAAACAATGGGGAAAATGTCTCCAGGGCATGTAAGAGACCTTTGCAGCAGCTCCTCCCATCACAGGCCCAGAGATTTAGAAGGAAAAAGTGGTTTTGTGGCCTGAGCCTAGGGTCCCCATGCTGTGTGGGCCTAGGGACTTGGTGCCCTGTGTCCCAGCTGCTCCAGCTGGGGCTGAAAGGAGCCAATGTAGATCTTGGGCTGGGGCTTCAGAGGATGCAAGCCCCAAGCCTTGGCAGCTTCCATGTGGTGTTGAGTCTGTGAGTGTACAGAAGTCAAGAATTGGGGGTTGGGAACCTCTACCTAGATTTCAGAGGTTATATAAAAATGCCTGGATGCCCAGGCAGAAGGTTGCTGAAGGGGCGGGGCCCTCATGGAGAAACTCTGCTAGGGCAGTGTGGAGGGAAAATGTGAAGTTGGAGCACCCACGCTGAGTTCCTACTGGGGCACTGCTTAGTGGAACTGTGAGCAGAGAGCCACTATACTCCAAATTCCAGAATGGTAGGTCCACTGACATCTTGCACCATGTGCCTGGGAGAACTGTAGACACTCAATGCCAGCCTATGAGAGCAGCCAGGAGGGGGACTATAGCCTGCAAAGTCACAGAGCTGCCCAAGGATATGGGAGCCCACCACTTGCATTAGTGTGACCTGGACACGAGACAAGGAGTCAAAGGAGATCATTCTGGAGCTTTAAGATTTGGCTGCCTTGCTGGATTTCAGACTTGCATGGGGCCTGTAGCCCCTTTGATTTGGCCATCAAAATTTCTCCCATTTGGAATGGGTGTATTTACCCAATGCCTGTACCTCCATTGTATCTAGGAAGTAACTAACTTGCTTTTGATTTTACAGGCTCATAGGTGGAAAGGACTTGTCTTGTTTCTGATGAGACTTTGGACTATGGACTTTTGAGTTAATGCTAAAATGAATTAAGACTTTGGAGGACTGTTGGGAAGGCATGATTGGTTTTGAAATGTGAGGACATGAGATTTGGGAGGGGTTGGGGCAGAATGATGTGGTTTGGCTGTGTCCCTACCCAAATCTTGAATTCCCATGTGTTGTGGGAGGGACCTGGTGGGAGTTAATTGGATAATGGGGGCAGGTTTTTCCCATGCTGTTCTCATGATAGTGAATAAGTCTCAGTAGATCTGATGGTTTTAAAAATGGGAGTTTCCTGCCCAGGCCCTCTTATCTTGTCTGCCACATGTGAGACATGCCTTTCACCTTCCATCATGATTGTCTTCCCAGCCATGTGAAACTTAAGCCCATTAAGTCTCTTTACTTTGTAAATTACCTAGTCTCAGGTACATATTTATCAGCAGTGTGAAAAGGGACTAATACACTACCTCATAAGGTGGTTGCAATGATAAAATGGTACATGAATACACTTTTAATAGCATTTGACGTATGGTAAGTGTTCTATAAGAATTAGCTATAATTATTACCATTAGTAATTAGTTTCTTCTCGTTGGCTTCTATCTCCCTCAATTGATGAGTGCTTAGGAGAGATGGCATGACTAGAGCACTGGCCTAATGGAGCAGACCACCCAAAGCTACCATACATGCAAGGAAACTGCACTTAATAGAGCACTGACTTTGATCTGAGAGTGCTCAGGGCAGTGCGCTGTTTGGTCCTTCCAGAACACCGAATGCACCTTGAGGGTAGTAGTTGGTTTTATTAATCTCTTTATCCTATTATTTTTGCAGTGGTGTAAATTAAATCTGTATTTTCAGGAAATCCTCTCTGCCCTCCATCAGCTATTTCTCCAGGCTTAATAACCACATGATTGAAGCTTACTGAATTCAACTTAAATTTTGCTCCTAAGACTGGGAAAATGTTCCTGGGGCTGAGTGTATAAGGGGGAGTTGGTAGAAGCCAGTGTAGTAATTTTTTCATGAAAGAGTCATATCAGCATGTATATATATTCCAGTGTTTGGTGTTGTAGGGTGTGGCTATCAGATTCTTTCCTGAAAATAAGTTTGGCTATGAGTGGGGAATGGGATTTTAAAGATAGCATATTTTAATTATGTTTTAAAATCAATGTCACATTCAGAAGTTACATATGGATAGATTATACTTGTGCAAAAAGAAAAAAATTTCCTTCAATAACTACATGATCTCAATTTACTTCATGTCAGCTCTGAGATTCCCTGAGAAGAAGACCCACTGTTATGAGTTCGTGTATGTGTATATATGTGTGTTTCTGTAAAATACATGTATTATTCGATGCATGTGTATACATTAAAAAATAAAGTATATCATATTGAACCTATAGTTTTATAATTGTTTTATATTTCCCTTTACAGCATGTTAGTACATGTAGTACATTTTTTGATGGTATAGATAGACCAACTCATGCAAGTTAAATGGCATATCATACTTTGGTTAAACCATTGGTCACTTAATGTATTGACAATAAACTTTTCCATTATTAAAAATGATGCTGCAGTTAATACCACTGATACATAATGGGTCCCTGGGCACATATGTAATTATGTTAGAAAGTTAGACACAGAGAAGAAGAGGTTTTAGATATATTTATATATTTACTTTACTGCCCCTGCCACTACACTGAAAGTTGATTAGGAATTAGTCTTATGGCTCTCTGTAGTCCCAGAATCTTGCACAGTGCCTGGGACTTTATATATGCATACAATGCATTTGTTGGGTAAATTAATAGTGTGGTCATTATTATGATAAAGGAATACTTGGATTGAGATATGAGCACAAAAACAGGGCCTTTATAAGGAGTCTGATAATAGCTTTTCTTTGATTTAATGTTTGATTTAAATGTTTAAGATAAAATACTAGTAATAACTACCATTTATTGAGCACTTGCTAAGTGCCAGACCCTATACTAGATATTTTGCATGTATTATTTCATATGTGTTTATTAGAGCAAGTTCATTGAATAAGCATTATTACCTCCAACTTACAGATAGAGGAACTGAGGCCCAGTGAAATAAATAACTTGTCTGAAGTCACATGGTTAGTAAATGTCAATGTTAGGATTCAATGATTCAATTGAATCCTAGAGGACCTTGCTCTTAGGAATTAGATACTGGAGTGCAGAAAAGGATACTGGAGGATGGTACAGAGCTTTTAAAGGTACAGAAGTTTCCCAGCAGATCTAAACAAATTCAGGCAGTTTTGTGTAGCTAAAAACTGCATAATGAATGGGCCACTCTATATGCCCAGTGAATGCCCAAATGCACAGATCTCGAATGAATATGGTGTGAGAAGGTTGAATTAAGTATTCTTCCCAACAAGGCCAGCAATCTAGATAGAAAGACATCCAAATTTATTACCTGGTTTCTAGATCCACTTTTGTCATTAACCTATTATATTGCTTTATTCAAACCTGGAGACTCTGTCTCCATACCTTTGAATGGGCCAGTATTATTCACCCTCAAAAAAGAATTGCGGCACTTAACTATGTTATATCATTGAGTATCAGAGGTGGAAGGAACCTGAGAGATTATAATTCAAGCTGATCGTTGCCTAATGAGGAATGTGAGACCAGAGAGGTTAGATCACTTGTCACAGCCCCACATAGAGGCAGACTAAGATGTAGAGTAAGGTTTCCTTACTCCTAAACTTTTCCCCCTGCCCCACATTACTACCCAGTTTTTTGAAAAGAATGAAGCACTTCACTTTGCTATTGTAAGGGAGGGTTATTGAATCTCTTTGATTCTATTCTCCAAACTATTCATAAACTCAACTGACCCCTCTGTGTTTTACTCTCATGGTTATTCAGGAGAGGTTCATGTCACAAATCACTTTTTGTTTTAACCTGTTTCACAATTATTTGAACCTGTATTATTTCCCTACTGGACGCTGAACTTCTTGAGGTCAGGGACTATGTTTTATTTATCTTCTTCAGCCCTCACCCCATCCAAATCCTATCCCAGGTCCCAATGCCTAAACCTTGGGGAGCAACTTTAGGGTCTGCTCAGTTCTAACCTCAATGTGGGCAGCCTGAATCATTTCTTCCTTGGAAGTTCACCTTCTTGCTCTCCACAGCTCCTGATATATATCCCTGGACTCCATTTGTTGGTGGTATTTGATTGTAATTCAGCAGAAGCTAGTGATCTCTGAAGGGAAGGTGAGAAGGCGGGACATCTGGGGACTTTCAGCAACAGGATCTGTGGCTTGAGGCTTAGCATTCTGGGGCCTAATGTCAGACATTGGTCCCAGGTCTTCAGTGTCTGACTGAAGAAGGCAGTTTCTACCCCCCTTAGGGGCCCACAGACAGGTCTCCTTTGGGGGTCAGGATTACTGGGAATACTAATTAATTCATTAGTGGGGTTGATGGATTATCAGGCTGTCTCCTGGCAGAGGGTCCTTGGGGGAGGAGGGGAACAGATTGCTGCTCATAAATCTGCCTGTTGCCTCCCCTCTCTCTGCTTCAATGGCTCCCGGGTGTCAGGCCTGTGGGCCAGCAACTGAGTACTGGTCTCCTTTTCCCCACTCAGCAGATGGTTCTTACAGGTTAGCTCAGAGCTTTACAAAAAGCAGCAGAGAAAGAAGGAAGGGTTGGGGATTGGCCCCCTGGCCCAGGAACCATGTGGGGGGAGGAGAATGCATGCAAATGCATTGTATTCTCCTTTCCAAGGGCAGTCACCACCCCTTTTCCTTTGCTGACAGCACACACCCCTTCTGTCCCTTCCTGCCCCCTCAGAGTTGAACAGCCAACTGTACAACTGTCGAGGAGTTGTGACGAGGGTGACCCTGATGAAATAGATTCCACCCATCCCTCTGCAAAAGGCAGCTCTTAAAGAGAATTTGGCATTCACAGTTCCCTCCCAATGCTTCAGGAGTGTGCACATTCATACACACACACACACACATGCACACACACACGCACACACACATGTACACACAATTGAATGTATTTTGATGGCTAATCCTATTGTGTCTAGTCCCTTACATCTGTCAGAGAAAGCAAGGAGTCCTGCAGAATGATCTATCCCCACCCTCATCTTTGTCTCAATATGTTCACCTTTCTGCTAATCTGTTATTACTCTCTACCCCTGAAAATTTCACAGGCACTAGTACCATCAACTTCTAAGTATCCATGGACAAGGTTTTGAAGACACAAAGCAGGAGATCAATTCATTCAATAAGCACTCATTGAACAATGATTAAGCACCTCTATCCTAGACATAAATTACCTCATAGATAAGTTTCCTGTGGCCAAGGAGTGGTGAGTTTTGATTTGTTTTTTAAAAATCTGCTATTCCTATCATGTGCTGTTTAATAACGATGAAAATGAAGTTTATTTTTCTGAGCAGAGTTTTTTTCTGGATAGGAATACTAAAGATAAGTAAAAGATTAACGAGCTGCTGAAAATAAATAACTTCCCATGAAAACTGAAAAAAGTGTTAATTTTTATTTTCTTATTTTCTGTGAAAAACAAAAGTCATATGACATTTATATCAGAATTAAAAATAACTATTTTCAAACTTAAGATACTCTTTTCAACTTTGTGAGAGTAAAACTATCTTTTGTTTTATCCCTCTGTGGCTTTCCTTGCACACAGGCACATTTATAGTTTTTCCTCTCTGTTTGATACATGTGCTAGCTATGTTGTTAGACCAAGTGAGTGAGTCTCAAAAAGCCTGGGATACTCTGTTTTCTTTTTGGAGTGTATAAATAAAAATATTTATACAAAAAATTTTGCCAAAAATGCCTGAGGAATTATCCTTCAAGTCCATTTCTAAAAGAAGTTGAACTTGAACTTGGAATTCTATCAAGATACTGATGGAAAAACATAAGCAATCAACTCATTTTACAGATATGAAAACTGATGCCCAGAGTGAAGTTGACTTACTCAAGATCATTCAGCCAATTGCTTAATCTGGACACCTTTCTTTTTCCTTCTTGGAAACACAAGATGATTAGAAAATCTTTGGTGTCTTAAGCTTACAATCATTTATTTTTCCTTGGTCAAGTTTTAAATAAGATAGTATGCATATCCATATATATATAAATTATTCCAGATGTAGTTTTCTTTCTATCTTCTAACAATTTAATTCAGCCTCATAATAACAAAGGAGTTTTAGGAATTATTATGAGCCTTCTTTTCTTATAAGCTCATTACCAAGTGGACTCAGGTGGACTTTTTCTACATGAAGGCTTAACGATGTATTTTTGAAAAACAATAGTAAATCTCAGTTTGTAACCTAAGGAATTGAATGTCCTTAAAATGAAGGGTTGTATTAATTTCTTTTTCTGTTTTTATAAATTTCAAGTGATCAGATGGTTGAAAGAACAGTAAAGCAAATATAGATATAACTTCATCTATATTCACAAATTAAAAGTTTTAAATGAGGGTAACTTTGACATGCTGAAAGGTGGGAGAGACATACTTCTTCCTTCTACTTTAAGAACTCTGAAGTTTAAAAGCCAAAGACACCAGTCCACATGTGTAAGGAAGCAGCCACTGATGCTGTATCCTTGACATGCATCTTTCTCACTTTTTGATTCTTTTCAGACATACGTCAACAGCTTCATCTGCCCTTTTTAGCTCTCTCTCCAAGTCTATCCCCAAATTTTTTTTCTCCGTTCTGCACACCCTACTCTGCTCCCATTTCTTACCTTTTTAATCACAAAGGTTTCCAGTCCTCTTTTTCTTTACTCCTCAACTTCAGCAACTCTCCTCCCTCTCCCTCCTTCCACCAACCCCCATCTCTATTTAGACAAACAAACAGGCGGCAAAACTGGACCTGGCCAGAGGAGCCTTTGAAGTGGGCGTGCCTTTCGGCTGGGGAAAGGGAGGAGTTAGACTCTGGGCAACATCATTCCTCCCTGGTCAGCTGGGAGAGCAATCAAAACTGCAGCAAGTCAGAGGCTCCAGCCAGAGAGCAGGAGCTGCCCAGGGGCTGTGGTCCTGAAAGCTCCTCTCCGGGGAGCTAACCAGGGAGAAGAGGTACTGAAGAGCGACTGAACCGGCTGCAGCGAGGCATCAGCTCGAAGGCGTCCTTGAGGAGCATACCGAACTCCAAGGAAGGAGTAGAATAAGAAGCAGGCAGAGAAACCAGAGCCAGTGGAATCTCTAAGAGGTAACAACCTGGTTTAACATGGATCGCTGAAAGCATCTTTCTCCTACGATCTGGATGGTCAGGAAGACTTGGCTTCTCTGACTGTCCTCTGAGACGCAGATTCACAGAGTTCACTCCAGGAACTTCCAGCGACCAAGGTGAGCCAGTGGTTGGGGTGGTATGGGGGCCAAATTTTCTGTGGAAACTTCCCACAGCCCTAGAGAAGAGCTGGGGTGAGGAAAGTCTCTTCTGAGCTAAGGCAGGAGGAAGCGGGACTTAGGAAAGTTGGAGTAAAGAAGATAGTGAGTGGAACACTTAGGGACAAATATAAGCATTTTAAATAATTTTAATAAATTTTATAGCACTTGCCACCCAAAGTGAAAAACACAGACACTCACAATCATTTTGATGAAGTGGAAATTACAGATGATCTTCCCCAATTCCTGTCAAACCCTCTCTTTTGTTTTGCTAGTGGTGAAAATGCCCAAAAGTTTAATGCTTTTCCAAAGTGGCCTTCCAAGTCGGTTGGAAGAATTGACCCAATCCACCACTCCACTCACAGCATTTTAGGGCTATGGAAGGAGTGGAGGGGGAGGCAGGGAAAGGAAAGCAGAATGAGGAATCAGAGAAGATTGTGGAAAGTCATGGGGATAGATTCTCACCATTACCTGTTTGGTTTACTAAAAATGCTGAAATAGTTGGCATGGGATGGGGGAAATTCCTTTTCCTCAGCTCTTTCACATGGGAAATTAGAAGAGAAAGATTGTCCAAGTATATTTTTACTTTCTCTGCTTCACACCCATCATTTGACCACAAGAAAAGTATATTCAGAAAATACTAATAAAATGTGAAATGCCCCCCTCATTTTTTGACAAAGGAAGCTGAGATAAAATGTTGAAGATCATGGAGGGAAAAATAAAGGATTGAGTAACTTCTGTTTACTATTAAGCTCTGAGGCAATGGTACCTGAAGTGTTACATGGCTTTGCCAGACATAATGTTTGTGTAGGGGCATGCATGTACATACGTGTGTACACATATTAATAAAGGGGAAAATAGTAGAGTAGAAAAGAAGAGCATAGAACACCCTACTGGCTTTTTCCAAGCAATACAACTTGTGAGCATCCTGGTTTGTATTCTGTCTTTTTAGTGCCAAGACTGTGCAACTCTGGGAAAAGGATTTAGTCTATTTAGTTCTTAGATTTCCTAGAAACTGGGCTGGACAGCCCCTTTTCTGTTGTATTTGGTCATCAGATCAGTAGGTAACAAGATTATCACCAGCTTTTAAGAGAAAAGACACTGTCTAACTATCACAAATCCACATGTGAATTCCCGTTACTTATTAATTAGTTGAAACATCTCCATAATAAATAAAAAATTTATAAAAGTGTAGAAAGAATTCCAGGACAGTTCCACATAGTAGTAATGTTCAATGACTTTGGCCCTAGTAGTAAAAATATTGGGTAGTCAAAATCATTGCCTAAACAAACACTTTGCTAGAACAGATTTAAAATTTTTTAAAAATGAGAAATATTTTGAATTAAAGAGAATAGCTTAAACTTGAAATTTCAGTAAAGGATCCTATAGAAAGAGGAAAATTCTGTTATATTGTGTAGGTGTAAAAGAAAATCCAAATACCAAATAAAAGGCTAAAAATGGACTTTATAAGATCAGAATGTGTTTATGTGTATGTGTGGGAAGGGGCAGATTCTGCCCCTTGAGCCAGTATTTATTGATTTTTGTCACATTGGAGTCTGCTTCCTATATAATTTGTGAGCTAACTTCTTTCCTAGTAATTGAGAAAACCTTAAGAAAGATGGTATGTTTGTGAGACAGTGCTACAGACTTTCTCAAACAGCTTCTGTAAAACAGTTGCCAACCCTCACCCTCACATTGGCATAACAATTTTACAAAGTACTTGTGCTTGCATTACCTCCTTGTTTTTCGTGAAAACTACTAAATGATGTAGGAAAGACAATCTCATTTTCATTTTTCCCTAAGGGTACAATAATTAAAATGATTTTTATGTGCTCTTTTAATGGTGAGTGATGGAAGAGTCTCTGTTTCATGCTTCTTTCAGTACACCTCTGAGATGGTTCCTTAACAGGCTTAAAGCTGCATTAGATTTAGGTACCTGTTCTGGAGAAAACCCTTGGTTTCTTTGATCAAAACTCAGAACTACAGTACACACATTGTCAACACTCAAATTTAAAACTAGATGTTTCTATTTTTTTTTTCCCGTTAACCTCTTTGCTGTATTGAAAATATTTAGGTGAAAAAAGTCAGAGAAACATTTTTCTTTATATTTCTGGAGTCTTGGCTTTCACTTCTCTTTGATAGACAATGCATATTATCCTCAGAGCTCTCTGCCATTTGGTTTTAGTGGGAAAATTGTATTTCCAATACAGAAAGTTTATGAACCTGAAAATGTATGTGGGTGAATAGGAGTGTCCAGCCAACTGTTTTCTTCCAATTATAAAGTAGAATGAAAGTTTGGGAGCTAACTTGCATCTTGGATATGATGGAAGAGTTCTAGTCAACTCAGTGGAGGCAGTTGGTAGGGCTTGGTTTCCTCACCTCCTGCAGCAGAACAGAACCTTTGATTTCAGTTTCAACAGGAGATTGGAGGAATAGGTGTATTGGGGAACTTTTTCAAACAGATGTTGAAATGAAGCCATTAGCTTTTGTTGACATAAAATCAATATTAATAACAGATTCTAATTATACCTACTCATGTCCAAGTGGCCAGAAAAATTCATGGCGATGTTTAGAAATAACAGTACCTAGTATTTATATGAAATATAATACTAGGTATTATATTTGATGATGCGACACTATTCAAAGTGCTTCAGATGTATCAACTCATTTTATGCTCCTAACAATCCCACCTTATGGGACTTTTATTATTCTCAGTTTAGGGAGGAGGAGACTGAGGCAGATAAGGGTTATGAAACTGGCCTAAGTACATATATCTAGTGAGTAGCGGGGCTGAAGTTTGAATCCAGGTAATCTGACACCGGAGTCTGTGCTGTCCATCCCACCATGGGAAAAATGACAGGCTACTGAGTAACTGTCAGATAATTTTATAAGCCAATCAGAGGTAATATCCAGATAATAGGAGACATACTAGTTAATACAGTCTGTTTCATTATTCATCTGTGAGAAACAATTTTATTTCTGAATAGGGAAAGTGCGAGAATAGATTAGATAAGAAAACTCAAGAATAAACAGGAATAAATGTAATGATAGTGTTTTATAGCATTTACAACTATAAAATTCTTTATTATGTTTTTATTTCTCCTAAAAGAATCACAGAACACATATATTAGTCCTATTTTATTAGAGGAAATGGAAGAACAGATAACTTTATGTAATGTGTTTGGAATCAACAACCCAGGAATTAGAAGAATTGGGATGAGAGTTCACATTTGCGTTATTTCAGCTTCCATTCTTTTGAAACCATACTATATACTCATGGGATTCTCTTGGTACTTAATGGACCAGCACCTATGAGAACAGAGGAAGTTAAACGGGAGCCATCTATGTCCTTCCCACGATTAGTAAGAGAACAAAGGTGAAAGAAAACTGGTTGACCTTTTCATTATTTTGGCCAAAGCCAGTTGATTCTTTTTCTTCATACATACCAACAAGCTGATTTGAAAGCAGCTCCTTGACTCTAACAGAAACCATTAAATATGTTAAAGGTAAAAGGTGGTCTATTCTATCCTCTCACTCTCACTTATTTTGATGAACGTGAGTATTGACAGATCTTAACAAGAGTCTGGAGGAACAGAGGTAGGGATGGTGAAGAAGGCTAAATCCCCCAGCTAGGATGGTATTCAGATCCAGGGGCAATTTGGGAGACTCTCCTCTCTTGCATCTTCCTTCTTTCCTTCCTTCTCTCCTCTTCATGAATATTAGTATGAGCCAATGATAATGATGATAATGAAGACAAGAGAATGAGGAGAAAAAGGGGGAGGCTAAGAAAGTGGGGGCTATATGGGTGAAAGCAACAAGGAAAATATTTGAAAGACGAAGGAATCCTGAAATATGAGTGTTATAAGGCACCTCAAAGAACACCCTTTGTATAATGGCCATCCCTGTTGACTTAGTTCTATTACTGTACATCTCCTGAAGCCAAAGTGCCTTTCTTTCTTCCTGTAGCTGTGATAGAAGAAGAAAAAAGAGACCGGGCGCGGTGGCTCAAGCCTGTAATCCCAGCACTTTGGGAGGCCGAGGCAGGTGGATCACGAGGTCAAGAGATCGAGACCATCCTGGTCAACATGGTGAAACCCCGTCTCTACTAAAAATACAAAAATAAGCTGGGCATGGTGGCGCGTGCCTGTAATCCCAGCTACTCAGGAGGCTGAGGCAGGAGAATTGCCTGAACCCAGGAGGCGGAGGTTGCGGTGAGCCGAGATCGCGCCATTGCACTCCAGCCTGGGTAACAAGAGCGAAACTCCGTCTCAAAAAAAAAAAAAAAAAAAAGAAGAAAAAAGAAAAGAAAAACACAAAACCTAAGATTTGGAATCAGAAGAACTGATTTTGTGTCCTGTTCCACCAGCTCTATGTCTCTGCATTTCCATCACCTAAACTACCTGACCCACAGTGATCCTGAGTATAAAATGAGCATAACAATTTCTATCTTTCTCAAAGGTTTGCTATAAGAAACATACAATTAATGAATACAAAAGTGCTCTGTACACTTTAAAATGCTATACAAATGTTATTGTAATTACATGGGGAGCATTAGGTTTCCCAAGCCCACTCCATCCTTTTTGGCCTTAGAGTGCACCTGCCTCTGGAAGAGCTGTGTTACTTTAACAGAAAGTTAATTAGGTTCTTTACCCTCCCTCTGGATATCTGCCTGAGTTAGAAGTGCAGCTCAGCACACAAGCTCTATCATCCATATTAAAAGTGGGATTTTCTGAGTTGGCCTGGGCAGCCAGTTGACCAATAGGTTCCAATGTGTGTTTTCAATAAAGCTGCTTACCCAGGAAGCCTTATTAAGTGAGTAAGTCAAGCTGACATGATTTCTGTGCTGATTAACATGAAACCTAGGCTGTTTTCGCAATGCAGTGACATTAATTATTTATAGGAGGTAAATGAGGTTACAAGGAAAACAAGCTCCAGTTACCAGAAACAAATCAAATAATATATCTTTATTTTTTAAAAGCTGTGTACTAATCCCTGTGTTCATTGATTTGAGGCTCAAGCTTCAAAGAATAGAAAACATTTATTACATTCTCCCCTTTCTCATACTAAAAGGTGATAGTGGGTTTAATATTTCAGAGTAGCTGGTAAACTGGGATGCCCCAGTGGAGCTTATAAGATACTTTTATTTGGTAAACCATATGCCTAAAAATTGCTTAGCAAGTTTTAAAACAATTCAAACTCTTCCAGAATTGAATGCAAAACGTTTACTAAATCACCAGTCTCTTCCGGTTTTCAAATAGCGAATTTTACATACAAAATTCTGATTAAACAGTGTGTTAGGCAAGTGAATTAAAGTAGTCAGGCTATTTCTGTGTTTGCCTGAAATAGTCCTCACTTGTGTTAGCAGTCACTATGTTCTGTTTAGGTTAGCATTTGTTCCAGATTTTATAACTATTATTATAATAGTTGCACTAAAGCTTGGATGGGTTTGGTCGACCACTGGCTGCACTCCTAGCTGTTGCCATGGTCTTGTCTGATGGTGTGAGATGCATGTGCAGAGTTCTCACTTTAACATATGGGCAAATTTGAAAGATGATCAGTGATAACCCTCCTTTCTTTTCATGATCCTTTCAAGATGCCATGTCACTAACACTTCTAACATAACTCACACTAGGCAGAACACAAAGTGCTTATTGAAAAACAGAATGCACCTCTGGTAATGGTGAGAGTAATGTCTGATGGTCATATGTTGGACCAGCCAGTTGTGTCATGGACAACTTGAAGGAAATGATTGAACCACAAGTTAGCAATACCGGTGAGAAACATGGGATATTTATAGGCTACATGGATGTGAAATACTTCTAAATACAGGTTGAGTAGTCTTTTGTAGAACACATACAAAGTAGTCTGAATGATCTTGCTACAGTTTTTTATTTTGTATGGTGTAAATATACAACAGTGTGCTTGTTTGACTATTTGATGGGCTTTTTATTTTGCAATAACAATAATTATCATAGACATATACTTATTCTAGTATCCTCTTTCACTTTCAGAAATGTCTCCATTTGAACCATAATTTATATACTCACCTCATTCTTTCCTGTTTTATGTTCTGGATTCTGGAAAGAAAGAAAAATATCTCTTTGGACTGGTATATCAGTCATTTTTTGTATAAAATATTCACGAGATAAAAAATCTAAGAATAAAAAGAGACTAACACTGCAATGAATAATCAAGTCAATTTTCTTTTTCTATAGTATATTTTCTTATAATATGCCGTAACTAGAGGAGTATTCTGGGCATTTCTTTGAATCTTGGATTTGTCATTGAGAATGGAAGACTTGGACAAGATAATTATACAAAAAGAAAGTTTAGTTTTAAAGAAAATCAAGTACTCACAGGAACTAACCTTTGATATTTCCCTTTTCCAGAGTCTGGAAATGGCAAAAACCTATGTGAAATCTAAGGAGATGGGAGAGCTGGTCAACACACCATCCTGGATGGATAAAGGTCTGGGCTCCCAAAATGAGGTGAAGGAGGAAGAGAGCAGACCAGGTACTTATGGGATGCTCAGCAGCTTAACTGAAGAGCATGACAGTATTGAGGAGGAAGAAGAAGAGGAAGAAGATGGGGAGAAACCTAAGAGAAGGGGTCCCAAGAAAAAGAAGATGACCAAAGCTCGCCTTGAGAGATTCCGAGCTCGAAGAGTCAAGGCCAATGCCAGAGAACGGACCCGGATGCATGGCCTGAACGATGCCCTGGATAACCTGAGGCGAGTCATGCCATGCTACTCCAAAACCCAAAAACTTTCCAAGATAGAGACTCTTAGACTGGCCAGGAATTATATTTGGGCTTTGTCTGAAGTCTTGGAGACTGGCCAAACACCTGAAGGAAAAGGCTTTGTGGAGATGCTCTGTAAAGGGCTTTCTCAGCCCACAAGCAACCTGGTGGCTGGATGTCTCCAACTGGGCCCTCAGTCTGTCCTCCTGGAGAAGCATGAGGATAAATCTCCTATTTGTGACTCTGCCATCTCTGTCCACAACTTCAACTATCAGTCTCCGGGGCTCCCCAGCCCTCCTTACGGCCATATGGAAACACATGTCCTTCATCTCAAACCCCAAGTATTCAAGAGTTTGGGAGAATCATCCTTTGGGAGTCATCTACCTGACTGCAGTACACCCCCTTATGAGGGCCCCCTCACTCCACCCCTGAGCATCAGTGGGAACTTCTCCTTGAAGCAAGATGGGTCTCCAGACCTAGAAAAATCCTACAGCTTCATGCCACATTACTCTTCTGCAAATCTAAGCTCAGGGCATGTGCCTTCAACTCCATTTCAGGCTGGTACCCCCCGTTATGACGTCCCTATTGACATGTCCTATGATTCCTACCCCCATCATGGTATTGGGACACAACTCAATACAGTCTTCAGTGAGTGAGGCAGTAAGTTCAACATTTCAGAGAGTGACGTGGAGACATTTCCCATAATTCAAGTGATTGAGCTAAGGATTCAATGACTTTAAAGGATCCCTATGGATATATATCAAACAATAGTTCTAGTCCATTTAGGCTTTCCTTTATCTGTCACCTCTTTTCTCATCATCTTCTCACATTGCATTGATTTCTTCATAGGGTCCTCAAGTGAAAATACATGTTGATTTAATAACCATGTGAAAGTAGAACAGAAGACCTCGGCCCTCTTCCAGTGGTGCCAAAAACTCATTGCCTAGTCTATGCCAATTAATTTTCCATTTCTGGCCTTTGTTTATTTACTAGCAATTGTAAATAAACAAATTGTATTTATATGAGGCAATCATTCTAAGTCCAGATGATTTCTAAAGTCCTTCACAGTTCTGAAATTCTATAACTGTGGTGATCACTTTTCAAAATTTCTTGCAACTGAAAGAATAGAGCAATAATAGGAAAGGGATACTATGCATAGAATAATCAAATTGAGTTACCAGAGGGAACACAAGGTGCATGTCTCTTAGCTCACAGAATGAAAAGCTTGTTTGGATTTAATGGTTGGACTTCTTCGTGTCTATTGAAAAGTCTGACACGGCTGTCACTGTGAAGAACAAAACATGTTCTTTAAGAGATTAACTCTATTTGTTATTGGACTAAAAGTTGAACATATCTTCCTTATGATTTGAAGAACCATAATAGAGAACCACGATAGAGGCCTCATGCCAACTTTATTCTTGAAAATATTTCAAAATCGTTTTTCTCAGTACCAGAGGCAGGGCAAACAAATCACTGAAGCTTCAAACTCCTATGACTAATGGGACATAGAGAAGTCTTCTAGACCATGACCTCCATAACCAGAGGGCTCTGGGACTTCTGTTGAGGCTCAGGTGCTGCTGTTAGGATCAGCACACAACACAGGTTTGTATTTAAGAGCAATAAAATAGCAATTGGCTATACTAACTACCGTAGTTCAGGGAATCTCTCCAGCTCACAGTTGCCCATGGGAAAACCAATGGATTTTTTTTTTTTTAGCAAGATAAATTTCATTTGGTTAAATGTGATTAAAACCATCCACCTCTGTCCACAAGAATATATTTTCCAGAAGCACAAGCACCAATCAATTTATTGACCAAGGTTAAAATTTCCCAACATATATATAGTTCCTTCTCTCTCCTCTTGCACTAATTGTTACCTCTTCCTCACTTCTAAGATAGAATATGTTATTACATATTGTAGATAAAATTTCAAGTGACCAAACTTAGGGATGCAGAAATAAAATCCAAGGTCAGTGAGTATTTTTACCAACTATATCTTCACCACAGGTTTAGACTAATTTGCTGAGTGTTCATTTTTCTTTATGTAACTCCTCTTTCCTTTATATCAACACTAACTTCATCAAATTTGTATTTTTTTCAGAAAATGAGACCTAAGAAATTTTCCTATCTTGTTCAATCAGCCAGGACAGTTATTTAAGTCAAACCAGAGCCTGAACGGCTTATTTGATAGTAGATTAGGTCCTGCTCCTGCCAGAGAGGATAAGTTTAGTATGCAGAGTACATCAATAGGGGCAATAAAAAAATTGATAACACAGATTAGTATGTCATTTTCTATAGCTCAGCTATCACCTAAAATCTGCCAACTACCTGCGTATCTTGTCTTTCTACCTGTCTTATTTATTATCTCCTTACAGCATAAGTTACTTTTTTCCATTTTGCTCGCAGCACTTACCCTGCTATATTTTGCACCCTTGGTTTGTAAATTCACTTGAAAGTAGCCTTGGAGAGAGATCTTAATCTCCATCAGCCACCAAAGTGGTTCCCCCTTATCACAATCTTCTCTACAGGAAATAGGCAAGTAAAATGACTTATAAAGCCATACTATGTGCTTTCTGAGTATGTACTGCACTTACCTTTGTGAGGGGCTGTGGAAGGGTCCATCCTTGAAGCTAGCATTTTCTGGCATTTAAGTTTGTAGATAATCAATGTTGTCTGAGTTATTTATTAGATATTATTTATTTTATTTATTTCTCTCTTCCTTTTATAAAAATTCCTTTGGCCCCATAGATGTGCTTGCAAACCCTCCCTAAAATTTTATTTGGAAGGCAGCCCACAGTTTTGCTAGGAATTGCTGAGTTTGGGAGTGAGGGGAAAAGAGAAAGTAGAGAATTACCTCTGTGATGATTTTTATAAAAAGCAGCAATAATTTGAATGGCTATGCAAGTTAATGTTTTTAGATTCTTTTCTTTAGTCTAAGATGAGCCAGAGTTATTCTTTAATAATCTGCTGTGTATGCCTTTAGGAAGTATGGTACCCACGAGTCAGGCCTTTCTGAAATTGTGCAGAGGGATTTTATGATTGAATTAAAATTTAGAAATGCAATAGCTTGTAAAGAGCCTACTCTCCAACCTAGTGTGGTCTCATTTTTCTGGAGACATTTTAGATAAAGCGAAACAATTGTTTAAATATTTTGTATAAAACATGACTGTTTTTCCTCCCCTTTTCCTAGCAGAAATAAAGCTGTAAGTCTTATTAGACATTGTGTTGTGTTGTTAGTCTTCAAAACTTTCATTCACTCTTCGTTTATTCATTTTCTTGGGCTCTATGTCCTACAAGCAGCCAGCTGAGCAAAGACTGGTCTGTCAGGAGGACATATCCCCTAATTCAATTGATCATGCTAGAATATTTGAAATGTCTAAACTAAGTAGTTAGAAGTCTAGAAGCACTGGTCTCTGCCACTCATATAACCACTATAAAATCTACAGTTGAGAAAAAATAATCTTATAGATTATAGGGCTATGGGCAGTGTAAGCTATCAAACCACACATAAACGGGAAGGATGTGCTATTATCCAAAGTATGTGGGCTAACCAACTTTTCAAAAAAATTATGAAATATGTTTTTCTGGCAACCCTTCTCTTGATTTTTTTCTTTCAGGTTTCTCTAGTTAAAACCTTCCAGGGTCCCTTCCTGCATGCTTAAAGTGGTGATAATAAAGAAATAATAAATAATAATAATAATAATGTTGTTAATAATAAATGTAAATAGAAAAGTTAGTTAATCAAGGCAAGAACCTGGCTTAAAATATTTAAGAAACAAAAATATAGCATAAAAGTTATCTTTCCACCCTTATCTGCCATCTTCCAGTTCCCACTCTTCAACTAGAAATTAGTTATCAGAGACCTTTTATGGATATATAAACAAATATTAGGTACAAGTATTAAGTTATATTATCTTTTTTTTTCTACAAGTGGTAACAATACAATGCATTTCTGCATTTTTTTTACATTTAAGCACAAATCTTGGGGTATTTTTAACAAAAGTTTCTTAATTCTTTGTTATAGCTGGCTAGCACTACATACTAAAACAACATAATTCATTAAATTAAGTCCCATAATTTAAATTTTTTCAGTCTTTTGCAATATCAAATAAATGATTATGTACACATGTCGTTTGACACATTAAAAGAATCTTTACTTTGCAAAGAATGGTCCAGAGGGACAAATAGAAACTGACAGATAACAACAACCCCATCTAGCAGACAGTGGTTGCTTACTGCGTAACGTCATATTTCTAAGTGTCTTACAGGTATTAACTCACTCAATCCTAAAGCCATTCCTATAAGGCAGTCACTATTATTATTCCGACTTCACATATTAGGAAACTAATCTGTTTAGTTTAGTGAAACTAAACAAATCCTGGTGGAACCAGAATTTATTTGAGCTGGTTGACTTATCCAGAAGATCTGAAATGATTCTCAGTAGCTGTTTGCCTGGTAGGTATATGAGGATGTCATATCTGTGCAACGCTGGAGCCAGCAAAAGTGGAGTTACTGTTTGACACCCCTCAAATTGTCCTTTACATATGATACCCTGTTACATCTGTGACCCAGGCTGATTCATGTCCATGCTCTGCAATAGAATCCTAAAGAAGACCCTCTTTCCCTTGATGGAAGCTCAACCTTTGATTAGACTTTGCCCAGGTAGACCACATAGTATAGGCCAGATTGCAGACCAATGCCTTGTTGCTTGAAAGTGCCCATCTTTGAGAAGGCTTAAATCCATTTCAAGCTTTAATCTCACATATCTTTAGAGTTTAAGAAATATGTTTTAATGGGGAATTATGAATATGAAAATAAAATCTTCTATCAACATAGAACCATCCTATTTTTAAGATTATTTTTAAAATCTATATAACCTTGAAGTATAGTTTGGTGCAGTAATTACAAGCACTGGCTTTAGAATCAAATGAATAATACTTTAGCTATGCCACTTACTGATCGAATGACCTTTGTTAAATTGATTAACCCTGCAAATGCTCAGTTTTCTTGATTTTTTTTATTTTTATAAACAAAAAATAGTTTTATAGATGCTAATATTTTTTCTACTTTCCCCCTTTGGCTTTTATTATTATTATTAATTGACACATAATAATTGTACATATTTATGGAGTGTAATATGATTTTTGGTACATGCACACAGTGTGTAATGATCAATTTGAAAATAGCAATCATAATAATGCCTTCCGGTTTAACATGGTGAATTAATTGAGATAATACATCTAAAGCATTTAGCAAGTATTTAGAAAATAGTAATTATTACCATCTATGCTCTATTAATTATTCTTTGATTATATTCATGTTATCTTTTCTATTTGCAGCCAATATATGGCTAGGGGAGTGCTGATGGTGACCGGAGGCTTAGGGAGTCCATAGAATTATTCAGAGGGTTGAGTCAGACAGACTTAGATTTGAAGTTAACTGGCTGAGTAGTCCTAGGCAATTTATTTAACATCCCTGTCTCAGTTCCCTTCTTTATAAAAAGGGCATAGAATACCATAGAGTTGTATGAGGATTAAAAATGATGATGATGCCAGTGACGTGTTTATCTGAGGTTCTGGTACCTGGGAAGCACTTTAGTCTTATTGTCATTATTACTATTGGGAGTAGAGTGAGAATAGGTGAGGTAATTGAAAACTAGAGAAAACAATAGATTCTTTTAATTTAAACAGTAAATAATTCACCAGAGATAACAACAAAATCCAAACCTATTGACCAGTATTCCATACATTGGACGTGCCATTTTTCAACTCTTCACAGGGACAGTTTAAACAGAAATCTTCAAAAGCAAACTTTCTGAATTTGGAAAATAGGAAATACTGAATTTTTCTTTCTTTTCTAAAAAGTGACATAGAGCTAAAAGTGGCATAGATGACAGCTCTTTGCTGTCACCTGGCCTAAGACTATGTAGAGAAAGAGTACTATTACCTTGCAAACATATAACACTATATACTTGATTTCAACTTAATTTTTCAAGTAGCAACAGGCATTGAGAATTTACTCTAGGCCAGGAACTAAGCCAAGTTCTGGAAATGCAGAAATGAATATGGGAGCACGTTTTCTAGATTTACAGCCTGACAGACTATAAACTCATAAAGCACTTTTGCACAGTTATTCAATATTAGCATTAAGGTGGGCAAGTAGTTTAAGCATTATAGATAGTGTTTGGCAGAAGAGAAAACTCATGCTTAGAGATATTTACTAGCCTGCAGGCGAAGCAATTAGATAAGAGTAAGTAAATTTTTTATTTGTGGTTCAGTAACACATTTTCTAGGATAAAGTTAATGGATTATTATGACAATTCTGGATAACCTACTGGTTGAATGACCTTGGTTAGATTAATTGAACTTGCAAAGCCTCAGCCTCAGCTGCTTTGCTAAAATTGCTAAAATGAGTTACTACAAATTCTAAACAATGCAAAAGAAAATGACCAGGGTTAGATACAGATGCACAGTAGTGAGGGAGAGAGTTGATTATAAAATCAAAGAAACTCTGTCATAGCTGTCAAAATATATATAACAATAAAGATGTTTGGTCAATGCCTTACATTTAAGTAAGTGAATTCAGTTACTAAATGTGAGCAAGAAAATTATAGAAACCAATAGCTAAAAACTCAGGGGAAGAGGAAATTTCTGTTTATTGAGCATCCTTGCCATGTACAAGTCATCATGGTAAGTTCACCGTATTGAATCAGTCTTCAAAATAAGCCGTTGAAGTAGGTTCCAGATGTAGTAGAAACCTACAAAGAAATGTGTAAATAAATATGAGAACATGGAAAGTCATATAAATCTCAGAAGTGCCTGAGCTTCTATTTTCTCATCTATAGAGTGAGATGATTGTGCCATTAAGACACCTGAAATTTCTCTCATTTTAATATTTTAAAATTAAAATTTTAATTTTAAATTTAATGGACATGAGCAGCTAATGTCCATTTACTCTCTGACAGAGAAGCAAATACACACATTTTTGGAAATAATAAGTGATTGAGCAAAAGCTAAAAGATGAAGCAAGAATGGACTACAAAACATTAAAATCAAGGTGGTATTTGGATGCCTTGTGTGGTTTTCTTGCTGGTCAGCTATCTTAAAGAACTGGGGTGATTTCAGTGTGTTATCAATTTAGAAGACAGTTTTCTAGGCAATGATCTTATTCTCTAGAGACAACTACTCCAATATGTTTAGCAATTAAAAGGCCTAAATCTACATTGAGATAGAATAACTTTACTTTAAATCAAATTGAGGAATTCTACTATTCCTAGAATTGTACAATTGCCTCTTTTCCTTCTTCAGTGGGAAATGTTAGGAAGATGTTGACTATATTGTTTAGTTGATTATAAATACAGTAAGTTCTCAGTTATCCATATGAATAATCTCTGTTGAAGATTACGGAAGGAAAATATTTTATATAAAGTCTGTTTCTCCATGTCAGCTGACATGTTTCTAATTTTTGTATTTTTGTGCGTGTGTAGACACACATATTAATGTATGCATATTTAAAAATATATATGAGGCATATATACGTATGTTTATCTCTATATATATCCATAAATATATATATATTTAAAGACATGTATATTTGAACACATACATTTCAGTACATGTTGAATACATACAGGCATGTATGTGTGTATATAATTTGACATATATATTTGAATGTACTCCAAAGTCAAATGGAAACACTTTTTGGATCATTTAAGTTTTGGCAAGTCTACAGGCTGAGTTCTTTCTATTATTAACTCAGTGTTAATAGCTAAGCTAGAAGGTTAGGCACTGAGAAAGGAGGTGGAGGCAGAGAAGCAAGAAGGAAGCATGCTGGGGGTCTAGTTTTTTCCATTGGGATGGACCTGGAGGGGCAGCCTGGTAACGGAAAACATTCCCCCTTGGTCTAAGCTTGTGCGTTCTCCTCCTTTGAGAGCTGGCCTCTGAGCTGAGGCAGATCCAGGGCAGGCGGGCACGTGGCTGGCCCACCGAGGGCCGAGAACAGCCGCAAGCTGCTCAGGGACTTGGAGCAGACTATCCCCTGGCTCCCGCTCAGCCCACTGCTGCCAGCCGGCAGCTTCCCTCCTGCCAGACCCCTGGGCATGCTGATGGGAATGGCACAATTACTTAATCCCTGCCCAGGGAGATCTAGGACACATGCGGACAGATGGAGGACCAGGGGGATTCAGAACTATTTAGTACGGGAGGAGCAAAGGAGGCTGGCCTAGGAGCAATGGGCCAGGCTTAAAAGGCAGTCCTGAAATCTCTTTTCTCCAAACAGCTCCAAGGCAAGCTGTTTTCTCACCTGAACAGAAGCTCTGGAAGAAAGGATTTAGACCTTCCCTGAACTGCTGGCAAACAATCTGAGAAAGAGCATTGACCCACAGTGTCTGGATTTCCACAAACAATAGAGGGTCACAGACAGGTACTGAGCAAAGCAGAACTGGGGAGAGACAGAGCTCCAGAAAGGCCCATATAGAGGGGGCAATACTGAGTTAGAGATACAGAGATTAAAATAGCACATGCATGAACTTACCACATGCATGGAACTTAAGAGTGAAACTGCTATTTCCACATATGTCTCTTCTACTAGTTTATAGTTTATATCCTTTTGCATTCCTTAACCCTCACTTATGCATTCTCACACTCATTTCCAACTGCCCTGGTTCAGGTATTCAGTATCTATCTGTCTAGATTCATGTAATAGTGTTCTTCCAAACCTTCAATCTTTTTGTACTCAGTATCTCCTTCCTTCTACAATTCATCCTGACTGTCTTAAAATAAAGCCATGACCATGTCATTTCTTTGGTCAAAAATCTGCACTGGTTTTCTCATCATTGTAGAATGAAGTCCAAACTTCCCAAACTAATATTTAACCTGCCTCATCACAACTGGTCTTGGTCTACCTTTCAGGTATATGTATACCACACGTTCTTCTCTCACTTTCCTCGGAAGCAATCCATCCCACTTATCCACTCTATTTCACCACCCTACATACACTTTTTTGTTGCCCACCTGGATTACTGTTCCTCTAATCAACATGAAGTGAACTTTTCCCTTACCTTTGCTCCTGGCAGCACCTTTCCCTGGAGTACTCTCTGCTCCATCTTCACTTACTGAAACTGCGTCGATCCTTCAGGGCCTAGCAAAAGTCTTTCTTGATAAAGCCTTTACAGATTATCCCTGTAATAATAATTGCCTTCTTCTTCTTTTCCAGTTTAGGGAATTATGACAATTGACTCTAAGAGTGAAGCTGCTATTTCCACATATAGTGAAGCTGCTATTTTTCCTCTACTAGTTTATAAGCTCATTGAGAGGAGAGGCTGTTTCATCCACTTGTTATATTGACAACTCCCAGTGCAATCTTGTGCATACAATAAGGAAGAGATAAAGAAAACTTGGGGGCGGATGGGCACATAATCATGTGCTAGCATTGTGATGTTAACTTTACATTCTAACAATCTTATGTAACTTTAGGAGAAAGTGTTTTCTTTTCTGCCTTAGAGAAGATCATGAGGAGGTTCAGATAATATCCAGTGTTCATGAGTTTTGTCTACCCAATGTCCACTAAACTACTGACTATATTAGTAAGAATAACTTGGCTTAAAAATATTACTTAGAGAAAGCAAAAGTGGCCAGTTGAAATAATACAGAGTAAAACACAGAGACGAAAACTATTAAAGAATCAGAATTTCAGAAACAAAACCAGAGAAACAAAAAGAAGCCAACATCAAGGCTGAGTGAGATTTAGAGGGAGGAGGAGAGCAGGAAGCCACAAGAGGAAGTTTGAAAGAAGAACAGAATCAAGGCAGGATAAAAGATTGTGGGTACAAATTCTTCAGTGAGACATTTCAAGCATTTCTAGGTGTTGTCCCAGAGTGCCAAGGGCTTCCATGAAAGTAGGTGGAAGGTGAGGAAATCCCTACCAGGGAATAGGAAGGTGTTGCCTCTGTGTTTCTCTGGTAGGAGCCATGTGTCTTGATTCCTGTTGTACCACAAACCTTGGGCACCATGATTCTCACCACTAAGCTTCCTTGAGAACAGTCCTTGTTATCTGTCTTCAGAGCAGCCAAAAATCACAATCACTCATTTTGGAGAAAAACAAAAATGACCAGTTTCCTAAGTTTTCTCATTCACGTAAGACTTATTTTGCAACATGAAAGTTTCCTTTTGGTTACCGGATATGTCTTTCTTTAGTGAGAAGGTACAGCAAACACAACATTGTTTAGTAATGGTGTGGATGAACATATCTCACTAGCTCCCATAGCCACCGATGGTCTCATGATTTGTTTTCAGCTGGTGAATCCAACAAATTCTGTGTGAATGCTAGGTTTGCCACATACTATCATTGACTTTGGGTGAGTTTCACAAACTAGAACTTCAAAATATGTAACTGCAAAATGATGAGAATAATATCTTGCAGGGTTTTTAAACACTGAATATAATTCACATAATACATGTGGCATGAGTCTGGCACCTTATTGGTGTTTAATAATCGGCAGTCATCTCTTTCTTCTTCTACTTCATTGTCATCATCATCATCATTCTCTTCTAAGTGGGTGAGATCTCCATCACACTGGTCTGGTGGAAACAGAGACTAATGCAGAGGTGGACTCTTGAGAAAAGGTGACCCATGGGGGTAGAAGCAGTATTGAATAATGATTAAAACCATCATAAGGAATTACTGGGTTGCAGTCTGGAGTGTGTGACTCAGCTGGAGTCTGAGTACAAAGGTCCCTAAGCAGAAGCATCAGGGACAGACAGGGGGCAGCTGATACTGTGCCCACAGTTGGCACAGTCCAACAAGATATTCAAGGATAAATGGGAAAAAAAATCAGTCCTGAGAGAGAGCACTGCTGAACCATGTTGCCCTGTTTCTGAGCAGCAGCTGCAAGCAGGGCTAGCAGCTGCAGCTGTTCTTAGAAGCCTGGATTCCCAGGGAAAGCGGGCATCAGGCAAAGCAAAAGGGAGGGAGAAGCAAGCACAGGGTAATACCTTGCGTTCCCAGGACAGGAGATTCCACTGCACAGAAGTAAGGGAACTGGGCAAAGAGGGAGTTGTGTGGGATGACAATGACTGGGCATTCTGAATGTGAAATGATGCTGATTATTGAAAGCAAGCTGATAGATCCATAGAAAGAGCTAGACTAGGGATCAGGACCTTTCTAGCCATTTATGTCTTTAGGGTGCTACATAAATATGAACCAATAATTGCTAACACGAAGTGAGTGCCAAGCAAGTACAGGAAACGTTCTTAATCTTTTACATGTGTGACACTGTGTAATTCTTACTACAATATTATAATACCTGAGGCACACAGGGGTAAAGGAATTCTACCAGGCTGTATAACCAGCAAGAGTCAGAGCTGAGCAATGACCCCAGAAGTGTGACTCTAAGCTTGCATTTCAATCCGTCACTCTCACCAGATCTGTCCAATAGAGCTTTCTGCAATGATAGAAATGTTCTATAATATTGAGCACTTGAAATTCGGCTAGTGCAATGGGGAACTAAATTTTACGTTTTATTTAATTATAATTAATTTAAATTGAAGTAGCTGTGTGTAACTCGGGACTACACAATGCACAGCACAGCTTTATATTGTCTCTCTAAAAAGATATATCTCTTGATCTCTACGAACCTCAGTTACCAATTTATTTTCTATCTGAAAATTATGGGATGGTACTCAGGGATGGGAACTATGTGAAATGATTCCCACTAATTTATCTTTACCTGCTCGTATAGATACCGTGATTCAAGCATGACTCTCTTTACTACGGAACCTAGACATTCCTCAGAATCTATCATAATAGAAGACTCTAGGCAGTTGCTGTTAAGAACTTAGACTCTTCATTTGAGAAGAAAGCAATATCCATCTCTGAGCACTAGGTGGGAATTTCCCAGGAATGGCTAGGCTTAGGCATCAGAGGGAAGGGGCTGCCTGAGAGAAGTGTCTCACTCAGCCCTTACATTCCAGCAGCACTGCCTTTCCTTCCTCTCAGACAGTTGTACCCTCATCAAGTCACTCTTCTCCCACACAGTACCTCTCCCACCCCTTAAGTCTAAATCTGGGAAGACCCACCTTTGCTGCATACTTGAGTTTTTAATTGGCTTTCTCCAAAGCCCTGATCCAAATTATTTCTGCTGCACCGATTGTCTATTTTCTCTTCAGTGGATGTGAATCAACACAAAGGATCACTTTTTTTCCCTCTAAACATGTCACTGAAGAAGTTTTCTACAAAGACCTATGCAGGAAACAGCATTTTCCTGCAAATGCACAGGAAGCAACGTTCTCCATATAATTCTCAAAGTTGAATTTTTATTTAGAGCCTTGAGATCCCCTGAATAACTCATCATTGACATCAGCCTAAGCCTCTGGAAGCTCCAGGGCCTTATTGGACAAGCATTTTCCTAGTTGATTCCTAACTGACTTATTCTCTCTGTTTGGAATGTCCTCCCAGCTCCCCGTCTTCCCTTCCCTTTTTGCCTGTCAAACTTCTTAGATTTCAAAATCCAGCTCAAATGTCACTTGCCCTGGGAAGCCTGTTTGATTCTGCTCCCAAAACACACATCTCCTAGGCTGGGTGAGGCTCTCCTACTTTGTAATAACTCCTTTTCTCACCTCCACTAAGCATTTTGCTCACGCCTCTACCAGAAGAGCATTTAACTAATTCTGCTGCAATACCCATTTCTAAATCTGTCTCCCTGAAAGCTCTTAGCTCATCAATAGTAGAAAGATAAATTACAGATTTCTGTCCCTGCTACCTTGCAGAGCTTGATATATGGCAAGAGTTAAATAAATATTCATTGAATGGACAGAAGAATAAATGAGTGAGCTAGACAAGATCAGACTCGCGTGGCAGAGCAGATCAGTTTTACTGACAGACCAAACCCAAGGTCAGGAACAAAAGAGCCTGTTCCCTGGCCAACCTGACCTTTTCTGCTCTGAACAGAATAATCAAGGATAGACTCTCTCCTCCTCACTCCCTGACACCCCATAAAAATCCAGCCATTCTAATTTTATCCTCAGATTTGCCTCCCCCCCTCACCGAATCCTGCACTGTTCCAAAACACTTGGCTTCTCTCTCCCTCTGTCCCAATTGTTCTTCTTTCTATAGCATCGGAATCTCATTGTCCTCCCTGCCCTATTCCCTCCTGACCTCTCAACCGCCCATTGTAAGATGTCAGGAGGACCCGGCTGACAGCTGGGCCCCAGCAGGGCAGGCCTGGCATCCCCAGGGCATCCCTGGCAGGTGCTGGAATACTCAACAGCCGGGCTTGTTATCACCACCCCCTCTTTCTTTCCTATAGGTTTCCTGTCCCCTCCCTCAAGCTCTAACTCCCCTTCTCAGGGGCTGTTAGGGACTGTATGAGCAGCATGGCTGGCTGCAAGCATAACCAGAGGAAACAGTCTGATCTTTTCTCTGGACTATTTGCACTCCTATGCTTATCTCTTCTCAGATGGACCTTCTGTGTGCTATTAGCCTGTGAGTCCCTGAGAGCAGTATACTCTGCCAAATTCCAACTTGAAAGCTCTGCTGTTACCTCTCTCTGCAAAATTCTCACTACCACAGCATTTGAGTCCTTCAAATGTTGATCAAATCATTCAAATCTCTACTCCACAAGAAAGCCTTTCTGAATTCCAGGCTCTCCACTTTCTATGGCCCTTTCTGAACCCTGAGTATGTTTCTGCTCAGGTGGGAAACATGGATCCCACCATTCCCTCATGACAGTTGGTATGTGGAATAGTGACCAACAAACCTAGTTCAGTGCTTGACACATAAGAACTAAGTACTGTACATTAACTATGTACAGTATTTCTCAAGAAGTTTACCCTTCCTTATAATTTCATTAGTTTGATTCTTGTAATAATCCATTACAGGGATCTTATTCCCATTTTACAGATTAGGAAGCTGAGATGCTGTGTTTATTATACGCCCAGTCACACAGCCAACAAGTGGCAGAGTCAAGACTTGATCTTTAAGGTTTTACATCACCTGATCTTCCTACTAAAGTTTACCAAACATTTAATTAAATTTTATTAATTGAATTGCTAAGTTTAAAGACAACACAGATATCAGGGGCACAGACTGAATTCGAGCATATAGTTTAGATATTAAGAAGGGCTTCCTAATTGTAAGAGGGAAAACTGTTTATCTCCTTACTGAATTCTGAGAAAGGAATAGGAAATTCCTAATTTTCGGGGATGGATTAAGTAGTGACCTGAGACAGAGGGATGGATAAAAATATTTTTAAAAATTCTTTCACTTCTCATTTGAACCCTTCACAGACATGCTTTCTCCTCACCTCCAATGAATTAATAGCCATGGCAAGTAATAAGTGATCCTCATACTTAGGGAAGTAACTTCTCCATGAAATGGAAAGTTCATGCACTTCCTTTTGTTCCACCCTTACCCAACCCTGTACATCCTGCACACTGAAGCCCATGAGCCTTCTTATTTGGCAAAGTGATACTTGCTAAAACACATTTAATCCCTGAAAGAGGTCTGGTTTATTTGCAAGCTATTTCCTCCAAGCCTCCTCAAGGCACTAATGTGTCTGAATGAGATCACCAGTCAGAATTTAATTCTAGACTTGACATGGTTCTCCTTGCTCTTTATTTGATGCTACTAGGTCCTGGACACTTGATTGGAGTGTGAAAGATGTGGGAAAATGAAGTGTAGTGAACACTTTACTCTCTTCTACTGGAAATGAAGAAGATAGGAAACTGATCATGCTGATTATTTTCTAGGGCCCAGCAGAGAGGATTGAGGGGTCTTAGTCCCTCCTGCATATTCATGTGGGCTTACAGAGGCAGCCAAGCAGCTAATTGGGTAACTCCTCAATAATTTGTCCTCTGAGGAAGGCTGCTGCCTCACTTGGGGCTCTCAGAATCAAATGTTCACCTTCCAGTCTCTGATTTGAATTGTGCCCAGAGGTGAGAAATAGACAACTTATTGATTCCCTGGGGCAAGAGAATAGATTTTTTGTAAAGATGGACAATAGCTGGAAACTACGATTCTGGGCACAAGGAAACATATTTCTTTATTCCCAGCTAAGGGCTGCTTCTCCTGCCTTTGCCTCATTGCTACCCTCAGGCTCTCCTCCTAATACTTCCCATTTCTTCCCCAGTGTAGCGCAGATAAATGTGGTTTTGTAAACCAAGTTATAGTTTAATGAGTAACATTTAATTTACCATTTGAATGACTTCTGTGTTGGAAAATGTTAAGTGCAGGCTTTCCAAAGCAAGTCCTCCTCTAAATTTTCTCTCTCTGTCTCTTAAAAGAGGGATTATAGTTTTCCTTTAGAAAGAATGATTCTTTACCTTTAAAGAATTATTGAGCTTGTCTTAGAATGGGTCAGACCTATATATCTATGGTTTTCCTGATACAGCTTTCCAATTTTATCTATTCCATTAACAACAATTAATGATACTGGTTGTATACACATCATTTTCCTATGCTTCAATTGCCATATCTGGAAAAGAAGAAGGGAGAAATGAATCTCTGTTTTTCTATGCCTAATAAAACTAATCCAATAATAATTGTGCATATTTCTAGAGAAATGCAAGGTGGCATTAAAACTGATATGGAACACAAGATTGTAAGAATCCATCAATGGTATATAGATTAAACTTTATCTTTTTAACCTGTTTGCTTGAAGCAAAAATCCCACTGGCATCCTCTTGCCTTGAGGATTAGAACACACACCCGCAAGCTCCAGCTCTACGGCTTCAATTGCCCTAAGTCAGTCACCTTCTGCTCAGCTCTCCTCTAGAAAGTCAGGACATTGACGTGAATAGCAACCACTAAAATAGAGTTTAATTGGTAATATTGAGACTTGTGCTATACAATTCTTTTTGTTAAAAGAAAGTTTAGAAGAAAGAAAAATGGATATATTCTTGAAGAATAGCATAGACAGATTTAGCTAGTTTGTCATCCTTTCCATCAGCCTGTACTTTCTTCCATTCATCTCCCCAGCTTCTACAGAGGGAGCCCTGCAGAGTAGTTTGAAAATCACTGTTGTGGACTCTAAAGGACTTAGATCTGCATTCCTGGTTTTAAGAAAGTGGTGCATGCTATAAAATAAAAATGTATGAATCTGTACTGATGTAAATAATTGAATAAAAAATAGATGGGAGCAAATACACAATATATTATGCAGAATAATTTTAAATACATTATGTAGATACTCTGTCCTCAAGGAGGCAGAGCATAGCTTTCTACTCCTTAAGTGTAAACCGTGCATAGTGACTTCCTTTGAAAGACTCCATTATGAAAAGGGCATAAAGTGTGACTTTACAGTAAGGAAACCTGACAAATGCTATCTCAGCCAGGTAATCAAGGTGAACATTTGTAGTGATAAGTCATGACAAGTCATCCTATCAACATTTCCTTGATGTAATGAAAATGACGCTTTGCCTCTGCAATCTTCCTACAAAAAATAAAACTCTGATCTAATAATAAGGTAACTATCAGACAGATTGCTATTAAGGGACATCCTACAAAATACCTGAACAGTACTCAGCAAAACCGTCAAGATCATCAAAAACAAGGAATGTCTGAGGCGCCATTATAGCCAGGGAGCTTAAGGAGACATGGTGCCTAAATATACGGTGGTATCCTGGATGGGATTTTGAAATAGAAAAAGGAAATTAGACCAAAAAGTAAGGAAATCAGTGTAGACTTTAGCTAATAATAATGCATTAATATTGGTTCATTATTTATAACAAATAAACCACACCAACATAAGATGTTAATAAAAGGGGAAACTTGGTGAAGGGTATACAGGATATATCCGTACTATTTTCACAATTTTTTGCAGATCTAAAGCTGTTGTAAAATTCAAAATACTTTAACAAAATTGAAAAAGAGAGTGGGGAATTAAGTTTATAAGAATACAGAGAATAGTCTGCTGAGGAGACAAAAGCAGTAGGCATCGCATTTCTGAGGTTATTGGAGGAGAGTGACCTGTTGTGCTGCATCTCCGTGGGAGACGATGCAAGAAAAGATGCCCTTCAATTACAGGAGAAGGATTGAAGTCAGGGGTGAGAAATCACTTTCCAGCTTCAGATAGCTTGACTTTAAGACCCCTCTCCAGGGGAAGGATTACCGTCTACATATGAATGGGGTCAGGGGAAGGATGTGATCACAACTGCTGGGGCAGGCAAGGATGATCTTTATTTTGGGGATGGACAGCTAGTTAGATCAGAAAAAATGTCTGAGGTTCAAAGAAAAAATTGTGGTACAATTGAAGCAGGTTCCCAGCTGCACCTCTGCTCTCATACAGCCTGGTCACCTACATCAATAATATTATTGACCTCTAGCAAGAGACAGCATCTTACTATCCATGTTAATTAGTATGTAGTAACTAAAAGCATTCCCAGTTATCTGTGTGGTGTTTGGCATCTACTAGGTGTTCAATTAATGTTTATTGGATGAATAAATCAATTTAAAGGTTAAATTTTATTTCCACTTAAATAAATTTATTGATGCAATACTTTCTCTCTTTCTATTTATTTTATCCTCATAACAACTCTGAAAGATAGCCTGTGGGTATAAACACTGAAACCTCATAACAACTCTGAAAGATAGGCTGTGGGTATAAACACTGAAACCTCAGTGCTCAGCCCTGAGCACTGCCTGATGCACATCCAGCTTCCTTCTTCCCGGGGTGACAGAGTTTGGTGTATGAGCTGATCGAACCAATATGCATTGCATGCTAAAGCGTCCGTATGTTTTGTCCCTTTGCAAAGGCTTCCTTTTTCTAGGACATATGGGAAATGAGGGTAGAGGGGATTACCTCATAACCCTCTCTAATCATCCTCCTGGCAATTGTTCCTCAGGATTATGTGCTCATCCCAGCTCATCCCAATCTGTGGTCCAGCATTGTCTTTACTCCATTCAGGCTGCTGTGACAAGATGGCTTAGACTGCATCATTTATAAAATGCAGAAATTTATTGATCACTGTTCTGGAGGCTTGGAAGTTCAAGACTAAGGTGCCAGTAGATTCAGTGTCTGGTGAGGATTCCCTCTCTGCTTCAGAGTTGGGCCTTCTAGCTGTGTCCTCACATGTTGGGAAGAGCAAAAAGGCTTCCTCAATTCTCTTTTATAAGGGCACTAATCCCATTCATGTGTGCAAAGCCCTCATGACCTAATTACCTCCTATAAGCCACATGTCTTAATACTATTGCACTGAGTGTTAAGTTACAACATAAGCACTTTGGGGGAGCACAAGCATTTAGACCATTCCAGGAACAGCTCTCACTTCATAGCTCATTGCTTAAGACTCATGGACACTACCAGGTGCTGCTCCTGTGAGTCGACA
The DNA here is from genome assembly GCF_030222135.1 of Aotus nancymaae. Taxonomy (NCBI): domain Eukaryota; kingdom Metazoa; phylum Chordata; class Mammalia; order Primates; family Aotidae; genus Aotus; species Aotus nancymaae. Next base: position 38,787,225 of record NW_026988428.1, read on the forward strand.
TTGGAGAGACCACAGAGCGACACAGGCCACACCTTTACTCTTGCATACCTTCCTCCTAAGGTCTCCTCCTAAAGAGTTAAGATACATTAGGAGAAATATAACATTAAAGGAAGAAACATTAAAATTGTCCACTAAAAATGCATGCTCTCATAGGCCACGGGAAAAGTATTCCAAAGTCCTTGCTTCACCAAACGCCCCTTTCTCAGTGTTCCTGGTTTCTAAACTTGTTTCCTGTTCTGCTTGTGTCTATGAGGCGAATTATTTTCTTTTTTCATAATTAAACATTTTTTAAAAAAATTTATTTCCAGAGGTTTTGAGGGGAACAGGTGGTATTTGGTTACATGAGTAAGTTATTTAGTGATGATTTGTGAGATTTTGCTGTACCCATCACCCAAGCAGTATACACTGAACTCAATTCATAGTCTATCCTTTACCCTCTTCCCATCCTTTCCCCTGGAGTCCCCAAAGTCCTTGTGTCATTCTTATTATGAGGTGAATTATTTTCTTATTGCAGCTTTATGCATGTCCTCTTCACACTAACATGGGCTGGTCTCAATCTAGGATCCATCTTCTTCACCTGAAAGTATACCTTTCCAACTCAAATGTAGAATAATAATACCCTAAGGTCTCCAGTAAGTGAATTCCTGGAGATTTTTTTTTTATAGTATTCTGGGTGGACACAAGCACTCCAAAGCAAGAATCCTTAAAAATCTTTCTAGCAGCCTGTGTTACGTACACATTTTAATTACTCCAATTGTCAGCAGTTAACTATCGGATAAGTGCTATACCAAATAAGTCACATAGGTGTACACATATATCACACCCAGACATAAAACTCAGAAGACAAATGAGAATTCTAAAAAAGAATAGAGGCTAATATCATAAGAAGGATACTACATGTATCTTCTGTTTTGAACTATGTGTTCCTCTCTCTTCACACAGAAACAGGCCCAATTCTGTACCTTTTTCCTACTAATGTTACTTCAGCTTCAGGGAGAACCAATACAGCTTGTGATGGTCCAATTAAGTACTTAGACATGAGCCACCCTCCTTCCGCTTGGGGCTGGGGGAATGAGGAGGAGGGTCCAGAGTGTCATTCTTCCTCTTAGGCATGATTGGCGAAAAGAATATTGCTGTGTGCCTTTGAATTGTCCTTCCTTTTGTTCTGTGTGATCTTGGGAAAATTCACTCAATATATCTGGGTTTTAGTTTCTTATTTGTAAAATAATGATAACAACAAACTTTCCTACAGAGTGCTTAAAAGTCAGAATTAAAAGGGATTATGTGTTCAGATGAACAGGTAACATGGACACAGTGGACGCAGTAAGTGTTCTCCCTTCTCACATTCTTGCTTCTCCCTCCTTTCTCTTCCACTGGTTGAGATCTTGTGAGAAAGAAGGACTAGTTAGGTTAGGTAGAGCATTGTGGACAAGTGAGACGTGCATATTCTGCTAGAGTTTTAAAAATTCCTTGTTAGTTCTGAAGGATTTCAATAATCTTTCAGAATTAGGGTTAGCTGAAGAACTCTCATTTTTTATCCTGGTGTCTTTGTATCATTTACTCTGTTCCTGGGCATAATCTTTAATTCAAATAATATTCTCTCTTCTATGCTTGGTCCATATTCCTGAGGCAGAGGAAACACATAGAAGTTATTCTGTTACCAGTTAACTGTATCATCTCATGATGGTTTTCAATCTTGATGGGAGACATGAAGAAAACCCACTAAATTTGGTGAATTACATTCTAATATAAATGACTACCAAAATTTACACTAATGTGTCTAGTCCTCAAAAGTTTATACATAATAAGTTGAGTTTAAATCCCGTGGATTGGGCTCTGACTCCTAGATCCTGAATGGGATCACTATAGGTAAGGAAACAGCACTGGGAGAGGAGAGAGGTGACTGCTTTCCCTGGCCTGGGCAAATGGAGAGAGAAAGGCAATCCTCACTTAATATCATGCCTTGATGCACTGCTCTCTGGAGAATTTGCCACTGAGTCACTTGTCAGAACTTTTATAGTTTATTAGACATGACAAATTACTCTTTATCCACATTTGTCAGGGGACAAAATACCCCAGAAACTTATGGGACTGCATTTTGGTAAGGAGGAGAAAAACAAGTTTCTTATGAAAGGCCTACAGTTTGCATTTCCCCCTCAAAGCCAACATAAATCCTTTTTCCCTCACGGTTTTGACAAGGATAGATCTGAGCCTTCAGATAGATCCCAAAACTCTTGATTCTATAGGTGTGTGTGCATATGAGAGTGTTTTTGTGTGTGCATGTGTGTGTTTCTCTCTTAAGCATATGCCAAAGCTTACTCTTTGTTTATATATTTAGCCATGCCATCGACTGAGTGTCATAGATTTTAGGCATACAAAAATAATTACCAGTTTCCTGAAGCTAATGAACCATAATCCCCTCCCTGGCCCAATTCTTCATCTCTAATCCCAATAATCAAAATGCTTGAAACATGATAAGTCTTCATCAAATCTTTGTTGCTAGGATGATCAAAAAGATAGTTGACCTAGGTCTAAACATCACATCCTCCACAATTCTACCCAGCATCAGGAAGGAGAGCAGGTGTAGGTGGTGAATGTGCTTTTCTTGTGTGTCACTCTTTTGTTTCTCTTTTTTAATTAGTTAAAAAAGAAATCCAGAAGCCCGCCTAGCAGGATTCCTTTTGTGCAGGATTGACTGGAATTGAGTGATTGGTGAACCCCCAGATGAAAGCAAGCCTAGTAACGTGAATACTTTGTATTTTTAACTCCGTATCACCTGAGGCAGCCTCCCATGATTGGGAATAAGGGAAATGGGAATGACTACTGGGTAGGCAACCGATAACGTCTGCCAGAGTAATGTTAATCAAAACTTGCAACGACCTCAAAGTTTATAAAGTATTGTAAATTATTCAATTTTTTTTCTAGAGAATGTTTTTTCTTACTTGGGAATTGTTCTACACATAAATTTTAATGAACTGTGTTAATCTGATCCAACACTGTTTGAATTATGCAGACCTTTCTATTATGAAAATAAGAAATCCTCAAAGTTCTATCTGTGTTTATTTTCTTTAAAGTCTGGTCAAATAAAACAAAAAGTGGCTGTTGTGGACTTAAATCCCAATACATTTGATATTTTCAGTAGCTGCACTGAGAAACATACTGAATAAGAAAGAAAACAGGAACTGTTAGCTGCCTCATCTATTTTTCAACATTGTTACAGAATAAAGTCAAGCTCATTATCTATAGATGGCAGATTTTTCTTCTATTGAAAAGCATGGCAGCATTTTTTCATCTCAAAAAATTTCTTAAATATTATAAAGGTTCCCAGCCTTTTTGGCACCAGGGACGGGTTCTGTGGAAGGTGAAAGGCAATTTTTCCATGCGGGGTGGAGAATGGGGGATGAAGGGTTTGTGGTAGGCATTAATTCTTGTAGGGAGCGTGCACTCTAGATCCCTGACATGCGCAGTTCACAATAGGGTTCGCGGTACTATGAGAATCTAACGCGGCTGCTGATCTGACAGGAGGCGGAGCTCAGGCCACAAAGCTTAAGCGCCCACTGCTCACCTCCTGCTGTGCGGCCCAGCTCCAAAATGACCAGGAACTGGTACTGGTCCATGGCCCAGGTGTTGGGGACCCATATTATGAAGAGCAAGCACATCACCAGATTTTCGTCTTTATTTGGCACTATTGTTTCAAGAGGCTTAAGTTCATTTAACACAATTTAGTGCTCTCTAATCATCTTTTCTCCTCATACGAGCTCGAAGTTCACTTTCAAAATATTTATGTTCCTGTATTTTCCAGACTGCTTTCTGTAGTGGGTCAGTCAGAAGTGGAATTCTGCCTTCTCTCTGCTACTTATTAGAATAACCACATCTTCACCAACCAGCACCTACTCTTCCTTATTTATCTTCTTTCATAAACCTTGGCTTATAATCAGCCCCTTTTCTTTCTGGACAATATGTATGGCCATAGTATTCTTTTGTGGACAAATTTGGATATAGGATCCCTATTCCAAACATCATATTTGTCTTTTTAACTTGAGATATTTCAAAGGATCCTTCTTGTCATATTGTTTCTTTGTGAATCTGGAGAGGTGGAATTGGGATTTGTACCCTTAGAGTGAAATCCTGGTTCTGATACATGGTAGGTTCATAATCCTTATTAAATCACTGATCTTATCTGACTATCTATCTAAGTTTATTATTTGCTTTTTCTTTGGCACTATAATGATTTCAAGTTTTAAAGTTTTCTGTACAACTTGTGGCCATGTGAGGACTAGAATATAATGTTATTTTAAATAATTCAAAAGAGAAATGTGTAATATAAAAGTTATTCATAACTCAATGCCCACTGCAGATAACTAGTATGCAGGGGTGTGTGTGTGTGGGGGGGGTTTAACTAAAAGGGAAGCGGACTACATGTGATGGTCTGATATTTAAGGGAACTTCAAATTTCTTTTCTGTTTGTAGTGATGGTTTCAATGTTCCTTTTTTTGAGGGAGGAGGGGTCATTTTGTCCTATGCATACAAATAGTCAATTTCTTCTCCTACTCACTGTCAGTAATTATTTTCCCTTAACATTTACTAGTTTACCTAGTTTAGGATTGCTGACTCAATCCTGGGAAGAGTATCTGGGCACTCTGACACCATGGTCAGCTTGGCTGTATTTGGCAGTACTGTTTTGAGAGGCTTAAGTTCATTTAACATAATTCAGTGCTCTCCTTTCTCCTCATATGAGCTTCTCTCTCTCTTATTCACTGTTAGTCTTTTTAACTTGAGCTTTTTTTCTTTTTTTTTTTTTGAGACAGAGTCTTGTCTTGTCGCCAGGCGCCAGGCTGAAGTGCAGTGGCATGATCTTGGCTCACTGCAATCTCCACCTCCCTGGTTCAAGCAATTCTCCTGCCTCAGCCTCCTGAGTAGCTGGGACTACAGGCGCACGCCACCACCCCCAGCTAATTTTTGCATTTTTAGTAGAGACGGGGTTTCGCCATATTGGCCAGGATGGTCACAATCTCTTGACCTCCTGATCCTCCCGCCTCTGCCTCCCAAAGTGCTGGTATTACAGGCGTGAGCCACCGCGCCTGGCCTAACTTGAGATTTTTCAAAGGATCCTTATTGTCATACTGTTACTTTGTAAACCTGGAGAAGTGGAATTGGGATTTGCACCGAGCTTGGCTTGGTCTCTAGCATCCTTGGCCGTGCCTAAGATTTCCGTTCCACATTTCTGTCCTCCTGTGGATAAGCCACTGCCTCATAGTTGCGGTATGATGATATCCTTCAAGAAATAATACTCTATTTCCCAACCCCAACTGGAATTTGGGAACACATTTAATATCTTCTTAAGTTGTTTAGGATCAGGGAACACTTTAGGGGTGAAGAAACAGAGAATTTAGGTAATTCATTAAAGGTCATAGATCTTATGAGCGGGAGAGCTGGCTCTACACTGAATGTTCTAGGACTGTTCTCACGCTGGCGCTGCTGAGCTTGCGTATCTGTGGGCAGCCGGGTGAAAAGGCCGAGGTAGCAGGGGATACACCACAGTTCCTGGTGGAAGCCTATACGCCAGGCATCCCCTCCCACATTCGCCTTTGTCTCTTTTGTTCTTATACTTTGACCAGGATATTTAACTCAGTAACCTCAATATGGGCTTGGGTAAAAAACAAAACAAAAGTGGGTTAGCTAAGTCCTCTGACAAATAGAAAGTGCTATACAAGATATAAACGTGACTGGACATAGGAGGCGTCAGGTGTGACTGCTGTCATTGTGAAGCCGTGACTCACTCTGTGCTGCATATGTCAAAGTAGGCAGTCTTAGACTTGTTTGTGTGAATGTTTTCTGCTAATTAACTGCATTCGGGCAGACGACCTAATAACACCAGCAAACTGGGGCAGGGAGGTGGTGCACAGAGGGTGGTCATTTCTATGAGATCAACTTTGGAGCAGTGCCATGGGATCTCAGACCCGAGAACTCCTGGGTTTCAATCCCAACCCTTTACTGGTTGTATGACCTTCAGCAACTTATTTAACATTTCAAGGACTCACTTTTCTCATTTGTAAAATAGATATAATAATAGTACCTCCTTCAAAAGCTACTATGATGATTGAGTAAACTAACGTGTAACAGATAGTTGGCTACATCACTGCTATAACTTACATTGGTGGCGAGCAAGTTAAAGGAGAACTGCTGATTCTGTTGGGGTGTTAGAAACTGATTATAATTGCCTTTATTTTACATGTGATGGAGCTAAGGCCCAGAACGGGGATGTGATTTTTCCAAATTTATTCTGATAATTAATAACGACATTAGCTCAATGCATTTTTTTTGTTTGTTTCTTAGCTTCTTCTTTTATGTAAATTATAATCAGTCTACTCTGATTCTCTGGAGAGTGTCTTCATTACCTTCTGAAGAAGGCTGGTCAATCCTTTGAAGTGGGGCTTATAAAATTGGGGACTTCTGTTCTAGCCACAGCAGCCATCTCTGACTGAGTTCTACTAGCTAGTAAAACTTTCCCACCCTGCCCTTGAGTGTCTCATCTTTTCTTGAGTTTAGATAAGACATTACTTATTTTTTTCATAAAGCAGCTTATTCAAGGGTAAGAGATATTTGAAGAAGACCAGGAGAATCACCTCAGTCTTAGGCCATTTGTTGATAATAGCCCTGCAAACTTTTGTTGCAATCCTATATCAGAGCTGGAAGGGGACTTATCCAGCTTAGAGATACAAAGAAAGGGGTAACCATCACACAGCAGTGTCAGGGATGAGTTTAGAAACAAATTGCCTGGCTTCTAATTCCTCTGAAGGTCTACCAGAATCTCTGGCTCTCTCCCCTGAGCATCTTTGCCTGTATAATGCCCTTGTACAGGCTCACCACTCCCTAGTCTCTGGGATCATGTTTGGTAGCAATCAAGAACAATCACAGACTCCACATGTGCTTTCCATAGAGACCATCTCATTGCTAAACCTTTTCTTCTTTGTGTAGTCTGATTTAATACTTATAACTCAATTTTCTCTTGTCTCCGGTTTTCAAATACCTCTGTTTTTTTCACCTACTTTCCTGATAATGTAGATTTTCTGGTCTGTTCCTCAATAATTAAGTCCTTGTATGGAACTTCATTTATCTGATATTTACTGTTACTATTGCCAGATTCTTCCAAGGATGTTCATCAGAACTTGGAGCTGCCTGGATACCAGTTAATTGTACATCCATTGATTATCTGCCTACTCATCCTCTCTCCTGTGCACACTCTGCTTGGACTCAGTCGTGTGTACATATATACACATCTTGTTTATTCCATTGTAAAATGAGTGACCATTTGAGGTATACCTTGTGTTTGTATTCATCTTCCTACTTATATATCACTAAATTATCAGTCCTGTATGCTTTCCAGGCTCTCTTTGCCCTTCACCTGACCCTACAAGTCCTTCTAGATTCTTAGCCATTTTTCCACTAATCTGATATTTCTAGGTTTTTGAATCACATTATAAAATCTCATGCTGTTTTATCTCTTAAATGTAGGAAGCATAAACCTAGGATGTCGATGTAAATTTTGGAGATAATTTGGGGGAACTTTGCGGTCTAGATTTTTTTTTTTTCACTGCAGACTATACAATGGTACTTCTTTCAGACTGTCCCAATCCCAGGTTTATTTCTGTGTTTTATTTCATTTTGTTTCTTTTTCTCTTCTTATAATATTTAGTACTCCAAAACACTTGTATTTGTAAATATTCGTTCTCCTTTTCTGTTTACTTGAAGTAAGTTTAATAGATGCACAGAATTTTTGCACACACAGACATCAAATGAAGCTTTAAAGTACTCCTCCCACATTCTCCTAAAATTAAATTCCTCTTAGTCAACCAGAAACCTAATAGGGGAGGGAAGTTGCATCTTCCAAAGAAACTGGATTGGGGAAATGAGAACAGAAGAATGCATTCTTATATTGCTCTCGGGCTCTGCAGCGCAAACATCATGACTACAGCCTCAACTAGCAGGTAGCAGAGTAGATGTCAGTATTGTGCTTCCTAGGGATTCCAGCATCCACAGGTTCTGTAGAAGGGTCATATTTACAAACTCATTCATAAAGGAGGGCAATCTCTCCCTGACCCCCAAATCCTGTGCCTATTTTGTACACAGGACTCCTTCAGCTCATCTTCAGATTTTAGTCTAGTCCCTAAATTCTCTGTGAAGCAAACAACTTGATGTCTCTCTATCCAAGACTGAGTTCAATGTTTTTATTTTTCTGTGTATATGCTCTTTACTCACCTGCTCCTTAGTGAGCAGCTCAGAGTTTGGAACAGTTCTTTGTGTACACAGAGCCCTCCACACTTTGAGTGTTGTTAATTTTTCCAGATCAATGGAGAGGTTTTTGTAACCCATTTCACATTTAGTGTCCCTCTTTGAATTAAAGTGATTTGTGCCTATATTTGTCTCCTCTTCTGCATTGTGAGTACCTGGAAGGCAGGGATGTGCTTTATTTATCATTATTTTTTCTATCTCTGAATCCCTCTGTATCTAACACAGAGGCTGGTGCAAAGAAGTAATTTGTAATTTCTGAATTCAGTAGCTAGTTGGTTAGGTGGGCTCTTAGGCATTGTCCGTGTAGGCTATAAGAAGAAAATTTTGGCTTAACTTTTGAAGAATCTGTCATAAATCATACCCACCATCACTTTAAGCATACTATATTTTAATAAAAAATAGCCAAGCCAGGACTTAGCTCAGTATCTGATTGTATAGTAGTTGCTTAATAAATATTTGTTGAATAAGTGAAAAGCATCTGTCATAAATTTGATTTGTATAACAAATTATATACTCAAAATAAGAGAAATGAAGTTAGTGATAGCGAATGTACTGGGGAGGTTGTCAAAGCAGTAATTGCATTGGATAAACTTAAGCAGGCAAGGAAGACATTCTTCAAGGCTATTGCGATAGAGTAGAGAGTCCACGCTCAGTCTAATCTCGAGTCCTCTGAAAAAGAGAGTGGGAGGGTTTTTAAGCGCTGGGGTGAGCTAGTGGAAAAATACTAAAAGACATTAGGAGAGTCATCCAAAGGAAAATATAAACTTCTCATATCTTTAAGAAAGTAGACAATTTTGCAACTTGGAACAAGCAAGGTGTCCATTGAAGTAAGACTCCTACCTTCCCACAGAGACCGAGAAATAGCAACACTATCCTCCTTGATGGCTACATTTCAAAGGGATGGCTCCCAGGCCCCTGAAAAAGATATTCCTAGGTTGTAGAACTGGCAAGAGGATTTTATTTTATTTTAATTTTTATTTTTTTAACTTTCCATTTTAAGTTCAGAGGTACAAGTGCAGTTTTGTTACATAGGTAAACTTGTGTCTTGGGGCTTTGTTACACAGATTATTTCCTCACCCAGGTATTAAGCCTACCCATTAGTTATTTTTCCTGATCCTCTCCCTCCTCCACCCTCTGATAGGCCCCAGGGTGTGTAGTTCCACTCTATGTGTCCATGTGTTCTCATCATTTACCTCCCACTTATAGGTGGGAACATGTGGTATTTGGTATTCTGTTCCTGTGTTAGTTTGCTAAAGATAGGCCTTCAGCTCCATCCATGTCCCTGCAAAGGACATGATCTCATTCCTTTTTATGACTGAATAGTATTCCATGGTGTATATGTATTACATTTTCATTATCTAGTCTATCATTGATGGGCATTTAGATTGATTCCATGTCTTTGCTGTTGTGAATGGTGCTGCAATGAACATACGTGTGCATGCATCTTTCTAATATAATGATTTAGAGGATTTTAAAAATAGTTGTATCTCAAAGGAGCAGAGACAAAAATTTGCAATGATAAGCTTTCTAAAGAAAATGGTATAAGAGAAAAGAGGTCAGGGATGTAGAGTTAGGAAGAAGCCGATTGAAGCTTTGGTCTGGCTGAGGACAACATTAAGGCCTTCTTGGTCAAGGTCTCAGATGACCCATGATGCAGTGGAAGCAGCTCTATTTCGAATGCCAGTCTTGCTGATTCCTAGACACAGCTCCTTTTTTCAGTTACTTTATAGCCTGGCCCTATTACTTAAGCTTTCTTAGCATATTTTAGGACAGATGAGACTAACAGTAATGGTCTAGCTCCTTCATAGCTTGAATGGATCTAATCTGATCAGATCAGATTGCTTTGTAAATTAAAGGTGTTATGCTGTTGTCCTGCAGGAAGGGGCTGAAATCATTCTATTTTCTTAATATTTGGGAACTCTTTGGCTCTGTCTCAGATCCTTCAAGTGTATTTTCTTCATTCTGAGAGATTCTACTTGAGCATTTGTCTCTGCCGTTCATGAGTAAGGGAAGACACCTTCAGATCTTATCCAACCTTGCAATTTCATATAAGGGAAGATGGAGTTCGTGAACAAGGAAGGAACTTGCCCTCAGACATACCTGAGTAATAGCAGCAGAACCTAGGACTCCTGCTTCTTTTCACTACACAATAATGCATAAAATGTTCACTGAGAAGCCAAGCCTTTTCACTCACGAGCAGCATTAAATGCACTCTCTCTAGGAACCGACCTTAACTCTGGGGCTACTATTTCTACGCCACTCCACACACTGATTGTTACCTTGACAGTACTAAATTATTTCTGACATCAGTCACCCAAGGTCGCCTTTCCCACATCTCTGTGCTCCTCTGGGGCCTTGGACGTCCAGAGACAGGGCAGACCGTCTGGCCGCTCAGAAGCCGGATTGCTTTTCTGAGTTCTTGTATGCTGATCTCTGCTTATCTGCTGTGGTTTGTTTCTTCATCTCACAGATGAGAGTGAAGATTTGATCATTCTGGAGCCCTCACGAAAGAACTGTAGCAGTCTGGGCAGGGTGACCCCGAACTTGATCTCAGTAGGCCCCATGGGCTAATCCCAACATCTTTCCCCCGCCACCATCTCGGGAGGTCAGGCAGTGAGGCTGCTGACGTTGGTGTGGGGGTGGGAGCGGGATTTGAGCTTCCCTCCCTGTCAGCTGGTGTCTGTTTTCATGGCAGATGGTGGGTGGTGACGTGGCTCTATTGTCCTCCCTTGCCTGCCCTGGAGGGAGATTTCCTTTGCCAACAAATGTGCTATACTTCCAGAGGAAATGGCATCTGCCTCTGAGGGCACGTCCAGAAGGCATCTCTAGCGTCTCCGTCGCATCCCTTGGCCTGAAAGCAACTCTGGGCTCCTTTAATCACAACGAGTAACCTGTTGTTCTTAGTTGGCTGGAAGGGATATAGCAAATGAGTGAATTTAACCTTCCTCAGGAGGCACTAAAGTTAGACATCAGCATGAACTTTTTAATATAAGGATTATTAGATATGACTTAGCGAGATGAAACACTGGAAATTTATTGATAATCATGCCTGCTTTCCCACTCCATGTTCTTCCTCTCGGGTACCTGTCCCTGTCCCAATACTATAAGATTGCACAGTAGCAATCCTAACTTTAGATAGTGGAAAATGGAGAAATAGAAAAATGGATGGCTTTCTGAATGTTCAGTAGTGCTTAAATTTTAACATGCATCAGAATTGCTTATGTGCTTACATTTGTTGGGAAGGATAGGAGAGCTTGCAAAGATGCATGTTTTGGGCTAAATCAGCAGATTCTAGTAGGCATGGCTACCTCAGGATATGCACGTTTTTGTGTGTGTGAGAACTTCCGTGATAGTAAATTTAAATAGTGTTTTCTATAGTTTTAGACTGAAGTTTTTCATTTAACAGACAAAAATGTTTTCAAGGAGGAAGAAATAGAGAAAAGGTAGGAAGACTCATTGGTAATGGAGAGAAGAGGAAGGAGGCTTGTAGTATAGTTTGAAGTCCGGTATTGTGATGCCTCCAGCTTTGTTCTTTTTGCTTAGTATTGACTTTGGCTATGTTGGCTCTCTTTTGGTTCCTTATGAAGTTTAAGGTAGTTTCTTCCAGTTCTGTGAAGAGGGTCATAGGTAGCTTGATGGGGATAGCGTTGAATCTGTAAATTACTTTGGGTAGTATGGCCATTTTCACGATATTGATTCTTCCTAACCATGAGCATGGAATGTTTCTCCATCTGTTTATGTCCTCTTTCATTTCCTTGAGAAGTGGTTTGTAGTTCTCCTTGAAGAGTTCCTTTACATCCTTTGTTAGTTGTATTCCTAGGTATTTTATTCTCTTTGTAGCAATTGTGAATAGGAGTTTGCTCATGATTTGGCTCTCTGTTTGTCTGATATTAGTGTATAGGAATGCTTGTGATTTCTGCACGTTGATTTTGTATCCTGAGACTTTGCCGAAGTTGCTAACAGCTTAAGGAGATTTTGGGCTGAGACGATGGGATCTTCTAAATATACAATCATGTCGTCTGCAAATAGAGACAATTTGACTTCCTCCTTTCCTAATTGAATACCTTTATTTCTTTTTCTTGCCTGATTGCTCTGGCTAGAACTCCCAATACTATGTGAATAGGAATGGCGAAAGAGGGTACCCTTGTCTGGTGCCAGTTTTCAAATGGAATGCTTCCAGTTTTTGCCCATTCAGTATGATATTGGCTGTGGGGTTGTCGTAAATAGCTTTTACTGTTTTGAGCTACATTCCAAGAGAAGAGGAAGGAGGCAAGAGACATGCAGTTAGATGAGAAAAGAAAAGGGTGGGGGATGCTGGAAATTAAAGAGCACCACCACTTGTGCAGAAGGGGCTTCTGGAGACTATATGATGAAAGGCGAGTTGAAGGGATTTGGCAGTCTCATCTAATGTCGGAGGTAATCGAGATGTTGAGCCCTTTCAAAATAATGCTATTATATTGTTCTTTGGATTAAACTAAATTAAAATGAAAACAGTGCTCTGGTGAATGGAAGCTGTTTAACCTAGAAGCTAAAACGTGGAGCTTTTCTTCAGGACCACACAGGTTAAAGGGCCTTGAGATATCGCTACTCCTAGGCAGCTACTAGAATAATACTAATAACGACAATAATAATAATTTATCTTTATAGAATGGTGGAATGGTTAGGATATTAGGTTATTAGTTGGTTACTGAATCAAAGAAATTCAAAATAGTTGTTGCATAAAAAAAAAGCAAGTTATTTTTCCCTTATAAAATGTCTAGAAAGTGTGATCAGGAATGATGGAGTAACTACACATTATCGGACTCAGGATCCTTCTGTCAATTTTTTTTTTTTTTTTTTTTGCCATCTTAACATGAGGTTTTTCGTCATCTTTCAGATGGCTGTGCTAGATGCTTCTCTCTTAGTCACATTCTAGGGTAGGGGTGGAGAGAGGAGGGCACAGTTTGCTGTATAAAAGCATGAGCTGTAACTTACTGAATGCCAATGGCCTGAACTTGGGCATACATAGCTGCAAGGGTGCTGGGCAGCCGTATGTCTAGCTTTCCCTTAGTCTGCATAAGGAAAGAAAAAACGGATATTGTCAGTGGTCTTTCCCACAAGCAGATTATAGTTATCTAAGATCTAACACATGAATGATATCTCATTAGAGTGAGACAAGTAAGATGGTTAGTATTATTTCTGTTTTCAGTTGAGAAAACTAGGAATATAAGTGGTAAGTGGCTCAATTTGGCTTGGGATACAGGTCTTTTGATCGTGTATGTCCTGTTCTTTCCACTATGTTAGGATGTTTTCCACTAAAGTAATGTGAAGATAGAACTCTCCTGACTGTCCTGATTGTACTCAGTAACTAAAAACAACTCACATTGCTCTGGCATCTCCAAAGTTAGTCAGTCCCCCTTTACTCTCCTCCCTGCCCTACTCCATACTCCCATCCCTCTATGCTCGATTGAAGAGAAGTTTCTAGGTCCCTTGCTTTGAGCTCAACAGCTGCCAGGAATGAGAGGGCTATACTTTGTGGTTATTTTAATACATGTTTTGGGAGCAGCCTTTCCGTTTAATCCTTGACAGATAAACTAACAGTAGAGAGATTGGGAGTTATTTGCGAAGACTTGCTGGCTGTAGGAGATTGGGCAGTTGTTAATCTTTTCAGCTGAGGTTGCAGGAGCCCATTTTAATCAGAATTTGTGCAGGAATAATCCTTTCTTTAAATTCTGACCCAATCCCTCCAATAATTACAATCAGGGCAGTGCTCTTTGGAAGCCAACGTGTTAATATGGCATTTAAAGGGATAAACAGGCCGACTGAAATAGTACCAGAAAAGTACCGACAAGAGCAGTACCCTTGATAACTTTCCATGGCTGAAGGAGTCTAGAAGTTACCATCCTTCCAGTTGGGTCTGGGGACTTATTTGACGTTATCTCACGTGTAATTTTGGAAAAGGAGAATCAAAATAAAAACAATCATGACTTTCTAGAAAATTTTACTCAAAGAAAAAATAAAAAAGAAGCAAAGATAATTTTTATACAGATCTGTAGGAGGACTTCTTATGATGGAGCCACTGAGTAAGTGTTTGGGTGGGGAGAGAGGAGATCCCTCAGCGATAAGGCAAGAGACCAAGTAGATTAATTTGAGATATTTGAGAAACAGATGCCAAGATATAAATTAAACAAGCAAGAGAAGTTTGTGGGGAGAAATGTCTATGACAGATAAGGGAAAGGGACTAGGAGTGACCAGGGACAGCCCTCAGATCATCATGCAGGTCTGATGCCTGTAAAAGCAGAGGGGGAAGGAAGAAGGATTGTGCAGAAAGAGCCCCCAGCTGCAGCATGGTTCTAAGACAGTTTCGGGCATGCCAGTGGGGAGTCTCTGAGTCAAAATTGTCTGTTGGAGGAGTCCTGCATGCTGTAGGACCTGTGCTGTGCTGAGTCATTGGCTGGGAGCAGCACAGGGGTAATGTGGCCTCCTTTGCATATACAGTGGTACATCCAAGAGGGACCAAAGCTGGACTTGTCAGTCATTTATGCTCTCTGCAGTAAGTTTTCTTGCAGAAGATCTATGTGGTGTAGTTCCAGGGCCATCACACAAGGGTTCTCTGCTGTTTGTCTTTGGGGAATTTCCTTCCTTATCTGGGCTTCAGTTTCCCCATTTATGAAGCAAAGTGGTTAAGGCTAGATGATCTTTAGGGCTTGTGTATCTCTTCCATTTTCTCATTTTACAAGGATTCCCAACCTTTGATACCCAAATGGTGGCTATGTGTGTGCTGGGCAGGGAATGCAGGCAGTGGGAGGTTGTCATGGAGAGAAATGGATTAATGGCTAGGAGGAAAGACAGATCACTGTCAGGTGCCTTCTTTCTGTCTGAGCCTGCCCCTTTTCTCTGTGCTCCAACCTGGGCTGAGGGCTGGGCTGGCCACAGCTTCAGCCTAATCTAATCTAGTCTATCAGAGAGGTAATGAACTATAAAAGTGTGGATTCAATTACAATTAGAGGGGAGTTTTGTGTTGGCTGGAGTCTGGTGCTAGCCAGAGAATAGAAACTCAGGCTGAGCTGAAAGGCCCATCTGTGCTAGCACGGTCTGCCGTTAGGGGCTGGGCAAAACCTCACTGAACACAATGAGGAAAGAAGAGTGTCCCTATCAGTACTTTTCTTTTAAGGAGAAAAAATGATTTACTCTTTAGATTTTGTCTTTTTTCATGACAAGGTAAGAGAAAATAATTTTTTTCTTAGGTTGTCTTACCCTCATTCTCTGGGTAGAGCCCAAATATAGCCAGAGCCTCCACAAGTCTGACTTTCCCTGCCCTATCAAAGTCTCCTGGACCCTCCACTTCAGCCCTCCTCCCTTCTCTTCCTAAATGGTAAAGATTGAGGCAAGGGGTAGCCCGTCCTTTGGATTTTGAGAAAAGTCTTATTCTGTTGGAACCTCCACAAATTCTGCCACAGAGCTTCCTGAGCACTCATTTGCCCTTTATCTCTGTAAGAGTGTAGTCGACATTTGTACTCATTTTTCAAGGTCCAGGGAAAGGATATTTGCTCAGAATGCCCCCTCGGGAGGCTTTTAAAGAATCCTGATGTTTTTCTTCCTGAGCATCCGTTACATTTTGTAACTCTCAATGAGGTCTATCATATGTTGCCTTCCATTCGAGATATTTACATACTTACTTTACTCATTTTAGTCTTTTTTAC
The DNA here is from genome assembly GCF_030222135.1 of Aotus nancymaae. Taxonomy (NCBI): domain Eukaryota; kingdom Metazoa; phylum Chordata; class Mammalia; order Primates; family Aotidae; genus Aotus; species Aotus nancymaae. Next base: position 38,803,199 of record NW_026988428.1, read on the forward strand.
TCAATAATAAACTCTGATTTCAGGGATTTCTTTTTTATTACTCTCTATATCCTCTGTATTGAGCCCATCTTTAGCATTTAATTGTCATTAAACACAGGCTTACTGAGAACTAAAAAGACATATTTGAGAGAGACTGTTTTCTCTGTCCTCTTGCTTCTTTGTTACCCTTCTTTCTTGTTTTTCGGCTAATTTTCCTTTCCAAAGAGCACATTGAGCAAGACAATTAAAAACACAGTAAATTTTTTGAAATGAAGTTTTTTTTCCCTTCTTTTGCCAAGAACAGCCCTTCCGCTGTTCCTTGACCCAGCTATAATTGTTCTTACCTGAGATACTTTAAAGCATACGTGTGGGGAGCCCTACAGCAATATTTGGCTTTCCTGAAATTCTGTATAAATTTAGACAAGACTTTCTAGTATTAATCCACCTATATGCCAATATGGTAACATTATTTGAATACAGTTTTAACAATTTTTAACTTTCATTAAACGAGTGAGAAGAGGTATCCTTCATCTCAGCTCTAGCCCTTCCTAACAATATAATCTTGAGCATACAAGGTTTCTCTGTGTCCCAGTTTCCTTATCTGTAAAACAGGGAAAATAATTTGATCTTTCTTATAAATCTGTTGTGAATATATTGTGCATAGCAAATGATGTGTATTTGCCTTTGTATTGCTATTATCATAAAAACTATTAAAAGCAGAAGATATTTTTAAAAACTATAATAGTCATTCATAGCCCATTACCATGTGCCCAGATTTCTTTGGAGAATTTTTTTTAAAAAGGCTAATTTTTTTTTCTCCTTTCAAAGGATGCATATATGTCAAGGACTGAACCAATAATACTTTGAGGATTTATAAAATGTCGAAAAAGAGAGTCAGGCCTGTGTCTTCACACAGCCTGATTTAACTTGAATTGAAGAGCAGTTTCAAGATTAGATCCTGGTGACAGCTTAAAAAATGCCTATGGTACGGAAGTTTTTGATTCTGGCAATTTCTTGAGATGATAGATGTCTTTGACCCCATCTAACTGTAATGAAGAACACCTGGATCACGTAGGGAGTGAGGATTGATGCATTCTATTATGGAGTAGGAACCATAGAGAGGAGGTCTTCTGCTTATTTTAAAATCAAGTAAATAGTATGAAAATCAGATGCAAAATAAAACCCAGATTAGCATATAATCACATTAGCAGACTAATTGAGTCAGGAGCTCAACACTTTGTGTAATAAGGTTGCACCCTTCAAAGGGAGAATAAGAGAAAGTCCAAATTGTTTATCCATCCTTCTATTTCAATGCAGAGCAGAGGGACCTGGGACCAGATGTGGCCAGAGTCCCATCCAGGCAGTTAGCACAGTATCACTTACTCTAGGGGACCTATAAGAGGGGATTAGGGTCATCGACTGAGTGTGGCAGCCCCCTAAGGCCTGAGGGATTAGCATCTAATGCATCCAGCTTTGCAGAAAATAGGGCTCAGATGAGGATCTAACCTCCTCTATTCTTCTTTGTTTTTCAAAAGCTCTAAGAGTAAGGGGGTTTCTTTTTCTTTTCACACCATAAAGTCCTTCCTATCCCGAGAAGCAGGGCTGGGGATGGGGATGCTGGATCTAGAGGTGATCTATCAGCTCTGAAACAGAATTTATTCTCTTTCTATCCATACTTCTGTTCCTTCTGGGCTTTTGTTTTTCTAGCCGAATTTCCCTTCATCCTTCTCTCCTCTTAGATGCTTGACACCAAATATTTATTATTTAATCGAAACCAGTTTCTTTGCTCAAGTTCTCGAAGGAAACGTCAAAACGTCTCCTGCCTTCTAGCACCCTCGACTTACTTGAATCAGTTGTTAATGTTGTTAACCTTTGCTTTCAGTCATTCAGAAGATACTTATTTAATGCTTACTCCTAATTTCTGCTACCAAAATCATTAACATATATTGAGGGTGACAAGAATATAATAGACTAGAATTTAAGGCAATGATATATTTAGGCTGACTATAAATTTATCCAGTCCAACAAAAGGAACTGTAAGTAAGATGGGCACAATGAAGTTATAAGATATTTAACAAGGTGTTTATGACCCTGGATCTAGTATAAGAAGAAAAAGCTATAATCCACGACTATTCACCTTTATAACAGTGTTCTTTTCACGATACCTCTTTGTGTACAATTGTTTTCTAATTCAATTTCCCTCAGATTACTTTTTGAAATAACTCATAAAGTTGCAATGCTTACAATGTATCTACCTCTTTTGTAGAGAAAGAGTTCAGGTTGACAGTGGAACGTTTTGTCTTCATTTTCTTCTCTCTCAAATTTGCATTACATGTTATTCAAGGGAACCAGAAGTTTCTGTAAAAGACTCATATCTCCAGCCGTTTTTTCTGAGACATAGGAAAAGTACAATAGCAGAAACTGAAGAATACATTTCTTAATAATCCCGTGACCTTAGCGAGAACACGGGACTGTGGAACAAGCATCAGAGTTGAGCGGGGGTTCCAGTAACTCTTCGAATGCTCACTGCTCTGTGGCAGTCAGCAAGCTCCATAACCCAGCTTCAGACTTCCTCATCTGTGACTGTGAGAAGGCTTTACCCTCACAGGATAATTTTGAGAATAAAGGTTTTATATGGTATATGTCGAATGGCTGGTATATGCAGAAGAAAACAACAAAGTGGTAATCTGTAGGCAAATATGTTTATCAACCTCCACTGTATAAGCTGCCTTATAATTCGTGGACCTGATGTGACAGCAGGGGAATTTAAAGGAAGAGCACAGCACAACCTATGCTCCAAAGGCATCTGTAATCTTAAGAAATGGCCAGAATAAAAATTTACAATTACATAGGCATTTTTTAAAACTGCCACCAGGATCTAGTCTCAGAATAAAACCATAAGGCCCTGCTGAATCTTTCAAGGGGATATATGTCTATTACAAAGACAGAGTATTACATAGCCACAGAAAATGTGATATTTGCTAATGTATAAGTATTGACTAAGTGCTACACGACACAGAGAAAGGAGGTTTGTACAGAGAGAAGATACAGTTATCAAAACGTTTGAGCTGTACCTAAAATAGTGAAAACAGAGAGAAGCAATCCAAGCAGTGGGAATGGCAGGGAAAACAGAAGCTCGAAAGTAATTAGGGTGTCCTGGGAGGAGGGAATATTCTAAGGAACCAGTAGGTACATTGGCGGTCATCGTGTGTGTGTGTGTGTGTGTGTGTGTGTGTGTGTGTGTGTGTGTGTGGTTAAGGATGAGATCGGGTAAACTATGACGGAGTAGGATCAACCTCAGGTGTTTGGATTTGGCTCTGCTGACCATGGGGAGACACTGTGGCGTTTCTACACAGAGAAATAACAAGATTCAGTGTCAGTGGCTGTCTACTGGCTCTGGGAATGGTATGTTCTGGTGAAGTTGCCCTTAACAAACCGTTGATTCCTGGAGGAAACTTCGTTGTCTTCTTAGAGTGGCATATTTCCACCAAAACTTGTCTAGGGAGCTGTAGATTGTTCATTGCCTCTTTGATAAATTGAGAGTGGGTCAGAAGCAGGGATGGCTCATCAGTGTCCTGTCCCCAGATCTGGTTTCTGCTCCTATCCCTCCGCAGGCCCATGAGAAACTTTTTCAAGGTGCCGGTCTGATATTCAGACCCCATCTGTCATGATCCCAGTCTCAGTCCTGACTCTCATTAGAGCCGTGGGCAGAGCTGCCCTTTTCAGGGCTACCTCCACCTCCCTCCCGTCCAGCCTCTACACCCGAACAATCAGACCAGAGTCAAGTTGATTGTTTCCTATGGAAATCAGCCATGTGGAGCCCTGGGGGAACGGCTCTGCTCTCTTGTATTCATTTTCTTCTAGTGTGGACAGGGATTGGGGAGGGCAGTTTCCAGCCCTTCACATATGCCAGAGAGAGACTGGGACAGGAAAATAGAAGAGAGACCTTGAGGTATAGGCAGGGGTTTAGGGTGGAAAGGGGTAAGAAAGTAACAATAGAATTGCTTGCCTATGTCACAGACAATTTCGTTGGGGAAGAATTTCATATGTATAGGGCTATGGGAACTGAGGGAGGGCAGCCTCACAGCTAGCTATCCTAAATCTTAGCATGTTAGGACATTAGCATTAAAGTGGCATGAGTAGACACCTCATTTGTTTTACTATTACCCTTGAAATGCCACAAGTGAACAAAACATCATGCAAATTTGTAGGTCATTTGTTTATCTTTGTTCTGCTGGACATAACTGAATGGATTTTTAAAAAACTGATTAGTTACTCAGTGACGTTCAAAGAGCCAGAACATGTGGCCTGCAGATAAAATATCTACAGATTTGACAATTGGTTTTATACTTCATCTGATTCCTCACTTTGAATCTCCCAGATTGCTTTCAAACTTCACTGGAATGCTTTGCAATTTGATATATACTTACATTATTTCTTTTGTTTTTGTTTTTCCGCTTTGTTTCCTAGACATCTTGTTACATTTTAAAAATTTTGCTAGATACACCTTGTCCATAGCCGTTACTTCTCACTTCTCTATCCCATCTTTTGGCAACGAAAGCAAACATGACTTACTGTATAACTGCATTCTTTTAAAAATCAGAACTTGATGTATTTATGAGGAAAAATGTTTATAATATAAAATTAGGAATATTCTTGCTAACCAGAGACATTGGTGCAAATTCAAGGCTGAGATCAGCTACGGGACCTAGTGTTCTCCCCAGGGGGCGATATGGGTGGATGGTGGGATTGGGCGTTGGATCAGAAGATGACTGAATGGACAGATCTGGGCAGCTGAGATTTTGATTCTTTGATTGGATTTGAAAAACTTAGACACAGAATAACCATGTCCCCTTTTCTGGCTTTCCTGGTGCTCAGTCTTTGACAGCATCTATTGGAACACTTTTTTAAAAGAAATTATAAGACCTTCCTAATTTCTTATAGAAGTAAGTAGCAATATTGAGAATAGTCTGATATTCAAAGCCTCCACACAGCAGTCTTAATCTACCACTCCAAACCCTGACTCAAATACTTCCGAATAGTGTACTTTTTACACTTGCCAAACCAGACCATACATTTTGCCCATTTAATGCGGACTTGGCTTTTGGGTTTTCTCAGTTCAGTGCTTTTGCTCTTATGTATCCCTTTGCTTGAGATTCTTGCTTTTTTCAATCCCCCTTTCTCCCCTCCACGAACTATTTGAATCTTGCCCGACTTCTTGAAACCAGCTAAATGGGTTCTGGCTCCTTCCTTTAAAGTTTATCACTTCATCTGTTATCACTTTTTATCTTAAATTTCTTTTATTTAACCACATTTATGAATTCCCAACTATAGTTCAGACTCTCATTTAGAGCAGTTTGTAGCCTCCTTTTATTCACATCCTCATTCTCATCCCATCAGATCCTTATGCCTGAAAAATAAATACTTTTTACACATATATTTTTACACATATATATGTATATGTATAACTGTCTATTTAATGAATTTAAGTATCTTTTCAGCTTCCAAATTTACAATTTGACACGTATGGATTGATTGGCAAAGTGTTTCAGGTTATACAGTGCTTTCCTGCTCCTTCGGTAAGGGCATAGTTTATGACTGTTGGGGGCAGGGACTAGCCTTTAAAAATAATGTCTTATTCATAGAATCTGTCCCACACATATTTATTTGAATTATAAACACATGTCTAGAGTGTTCTTTACTTCTGTAAAGTTCAAAATACATCTTTTTTTTTTCCTCTGTGCCCTTCCCATGTAGCAGCGATCCTCTGTGACTGTGGCATCCGTTCCTGAACCTGGACCTCAGCTTGCTGGGAGCTAAGCTTTCCAGAGAGGGCTGCAGACGCTGGAAGGGTGACAGATGGCTCTGCTGTAGCAACAGTTTGAGGAAGGAGTCACTGAGGGGCACCCAGGAGGGGCGCGTGTCAGACCTTCCTACTGGGTAGAAGAAAAGACCCAAGGGGGGTGGTGTAAATATCAGGGGTTATTTTATTGACTGGCTTTTGCAGATTGGGACTAAGGAAACAAGTGCAAAATAAAAAGCTTCTTCCTTGACAGAGACTTATTTTTCACTCTCTTCACCATCCTCGGAAGCTTCTGCATAGGTTACTCGGTCCCTGCTCTCTCTTCCTAGTCAGCCTCTGTTTGTAATTTCAGACAAGAGTTCTTTTCTGATTTAACAGGTTCTGAGAGGGGTCAACACCTTTCATACCCAGGGCTAAGGCCCTAACATGATGCTTGAGCTCTGAGTCGTGATTTCTAGCGTGCTGGTGTTTCAAGGCTGGAAGGATGCTAAGGGCCTCTGAGATTTGAACCCTGAAAGTCCAAGGAAAGGATCGTGCAGTGGCAGGAATGACCAGAGTGTGGACAGGATTGGGGGCCTGCTATGATTTTGTTTCCATGTCTACTTCTGAGCAAGTGGGTAAATCTCAGGGCTTAATCGTGCTGTTGAGAGTCTGTTCCCTCGCGTGCAGCCCTGGCCTAGTCCCTCCCCATGGGGCCATTAACTCTGGAAATCCTAAACCCTCTAAGCCATTTACAACCAGCCCCTCAGGATTACGCTGGGTATCCACCTAGTGGATGACAAGGAAAACTGCAGCTTGGAAAGGCTGTTTCTCAACCACCTTCTCTTAGGCTGTCAGGAGATAGAGCAGGGAGGAGCAGCACCAAGGCCCAGCCATCCAGCTCACACTCCCTGGACCTGTCCCCAGCCAGCTGGAGTCCAGCATCTTGTAACACTTTTCATTCAAGCAAGTTCTTCTGAAGCACCAATCATCTCACTTTCACGAGAGGCTAAATCTACCAATTTCCTTATTTTATTATATTTTTATTTTTTAGACCGAATCTCTCTCTGTCCCCCAAGCTGGAGTGCAGTGGCGTGATCTCTGCTCACTGCAACCTCCACTTCCTGGGTTCAAGTAATTCTCCTGCCTCAGCCTCCCAAGTAGCTGTGATTACAGGCGTGTACCACCACGCCTGGCTAATTTTTATATTTTTACTAGAGATGGGGTTTCACCATGTTGGCCAGGCTGGTCTTGAACTCTTGACTTCAAATGATCCTCCTGTTTCAACCTCCCAAAGTGCTGGGAGCCACTGTGCCCGGCCTCTGAATTTCTTTAAATACACCATGGATCAAGTTTTAGCCTCTTTCTCTGCAAGAGTATGATCAAGTTAGCGGCCATGTGGTCCAAGATATTGGACTTGAGTATGGCTTGGACAAGTCAATTTGCTGAAAATCCATTTCCAAATTGTTAACATGAAGATGACATTTTTTTCTGTTTTACCTAATGATCAATGCTTTAAGGTTCATAAAAGTGTTTAAAAATGTTATTTATATAATGCATAGTATTATATGGTAGATGGTCAAGAGATACTGTTAACATGAAAATGTAACTTATACTACTGAGAAGTTTCATATTATTAAGAATCTTCATCCTAACAGAATTCTGAGGGAGATCTGAGGTGGTTCTACCCACTTCCTAGCTGGGAAATCTGAGGTACCGAATGAGAAAATGACTTACCACAGATCCAGTCAGCACCAAAATAAAATTAATGCCTGGCTTCTTCTTACGAACTTCCAGGCACTGTTCATTAGATGACACTGTTTTCAACCATTCTAATATAGATTCACTTAGGAAATGATGGTACAGCGCCTGTTTCTTGCACATGCCTGGGCCAAAAGTGAGAATTCAGTTATCCTTTGACTTTGAAGAAGTGGAAGTAAGTGCCCCCAGCCTCCCATCAAGGATGTCTGTGAAGTTTTTTTCAAAAACAAATTTTTCTGAGTCTGAGCTGAAGGAGTGGAGGGGGAAAATACTTACTGAGCATAACTATGTGCCGGTGGCTGAGATAACTGTGGGTTATTTTACGTGTATCATTCTGACTTTAATCCCAACAACAATTCTAGAGAGAGAATGTAATGAAAGAAACAAAGTTATATCATGATGAGAAATGCGGAAGAATTTTCTGACTTAGATTGCCAAATACTGGAAGAAATATTGGAGAAATGAACCTCATGCAATTTCCTTCTCAACCATTTTAGATCTTTAAGGGGCAAATGAAACATGTTTATTGATTATTAGTGCCAAACACTGTGTACATCTCTTTAAAACTTACAGTAACTATCTAGTATAATTATAATTATTCTCACAGATGAGGCAACTGAGTCTCACAGAGATTTAAAGAAAAAAATGTTACTCTAATTCACACAGTGGTTGAGTGGTGTGGGTACGAACTGCAGCCGGAACAGACTGGTTCTAATGTCTATTCATTTTACGTTATACTACATTGATCTACTCTGTTATATTCACAAGACATAATACAAACCTAGGTCTGTGCTGTTGAATACAGTAGCCATTAGCCATAGGTGACTATTTAAATTAATTAAAATGAAATAAAGTTAAAAATTCAGTGCCTCAGTCACATAAGTCAATATTCCAAACGTATAATGGTCGTATGTGGCTAGGGACTACTCTATATGAAAAGAGCAGATATAAGACATTTTCATTTATGCAGAAAGTTCTCGACAGAACAAGATCCCCTCTAGATGAGAAGTGGTACATCAAGGTGGGTGAGGGCATAGGCCTTCGAGTCAACAGATTTGGGCTTGAATCCTATTTTTCCCACTGTTAATTGCATAATGTTATGCTTGATTAACTGTACTTTTTTATTTAGTCTTCAATTTACTGGTTTGAAGCCCGAGGACAATAACAGATTTTCCCTCAAAGAGTTACTAGAATCAGACAGAGCGCAGAATTCCAGAAAACTGGTAAGAAGCTGGCAGTATTTAGCTATTATCACAAGCTAGCTACAGTTTTTTAAAAAATGACTATATTTTGTTAAAAGTAGGCACAAAAATGGTGTATACATATTTGATTTACTGTATTTATAAAATAAACCAGGTTGGTATGAGAATTTTCCTAAAGCAGATTTAGTAACAATTTTGTTCAGGAATCATATTTGTGCAAAAATTTGGTACCCTTCTCAGAGTAGAGACACTCTATTTCATCCATAAATTCTTATGGCCTAGCACAGTGTGCGTCTTGGTTAGTTTTTTGTTGCTGTAACAAAACACATTACAGTGCATTCTGGGGACATTTATTAAGAACAGAAATTTATTTCTTACAGTTCTGGAGACTGGGATGTCCAAGATCAAGACACTGGCAGGTTTGGGATCTGCTTCCAAGATGGTGCCTTGAATGCTGCATCCTGCAGAGGGAAGGAACACCGTTCTTCACATGGCAGAAGAGCAGAAGGTGAACCACTTCCAAAGCCCTTTTCATTGCAGCATTAATTCATTCATTAGGACTGAGTCCTCATGACCTAAACGTCTCCCATCTGGCCCCACCTCCCAACACTGTTGCGTTGATGATTAAGTTTCCAACACGTGAGTTTGGAGTAGACAGAAACATTTAAACCATAGCAGGGCCTTACATTTAATGGTCCTGTATATGCTGGCTGAACTGAAGTGAGAGATGGCAAGAGATACAAAAAGGGATGGTCAGATGCATTCTGTTTTGTCTGGTTGATCATATTGGACATCACACCACAAACCCGTTTCACATAAATGAGCTAGGGTGACCAACCATCCTGGTTGCCGACCTCAGGACTTTCCCTGTGTTAGAACTGAGAAACCTCTCAGGCCCAGGAAAACCAGAAGGTGTAGTTACCTGAATGGGTTCAGCTTTAACGAAAATCTGATTGTAGCGTCAAGCAAAAGGTTTATCTACTTGTATAGCCCAATATTACTTTAACATGAGAGACAGCCATTTCTTTTATCATTCAAGTAAACGAATAGAATTCAGTCAAAATACGAATAAGGCTCTTGATACCAGAATGTCTCCTACTTTGTTGTGGGGAAGGGGTTAGGAAATGGGAAGATACTGAAAGGAGAGTGTTAGTCAGGGAGAGCTAGAACTAGAAAAAGGTTTGGAGTGATGCAGGATTTTTCTCAGCCCCTTTGCCAGACTCATGGCAGGGGTGCCCTGTTTACTTGGTCTGCCACACTCGACTCCTTGCGAGAGGGAACATGTGAGTAAGTGAGTGGGATCCGGCCAGCTGCTCTGTGCACTGGCAGGAGTAAGCTCAGTGCGGGGCCTGCGGTGGTGCCCAGGTGGGGGTGCCTGTCACCCCGAAACCCCAGAGGGTGTGGTACAGTGCTCTTGCAGCTCCGTCATCTGCAGACAGTAGTGTATTATCAGCTCAGTTGACCCCTTGCCTCATCGTGTGGGGTGGCTTCCCTCTGTTGGCAAGGGCAAAGGGCCAGTGTGGCAGCCTTTTTTGGGTACCTGCACTCAGTGAGTTCTGAACTTGTCCAGTGTCCAAGAAGAATGAGGTTGGCCTTGAAGGTGAAGATGGAGAATTTTATTAAGTGATGGAAATGGTTCTCAGTGGAGAGGGGAGCTGGAGAGGGGATGGGACACGCAGGTAGTCTTTCCCCCAGAGTCAGGCCAGCTCTTTCACGAAGTCCAGCCAGCTATTCCCCGAAGTCAAGCCGCCTCAGTGAAGCCAATCTGCCTCTATTCTCTACTAACTGAGTTTGGAGGCTTTGTAGGCACAGGATGGGGGTGGGTTAGACCTTAGGTAGTTTTGGGAAAGGCAATGTTCGACTGGTAAAAAGACATTAGTCAGAAAGAGCCAACCAGGAGAGAGCAGGCAAACAGGAATAAAGGTTTTCTCGCTTTGAGCTGCAGGTTTCAGGCCACTTTGGCACGAAGGTGGGGTTTCACTGGGGACTCGCCTATCTGCCTAGAATTTCTCTGCCTCCTGCCTCTATCACAAGGATCTAAGCAAAAATTTTGCTCACTGCTTAGTTTACATATTTTGTTATTCCATAGTATCATTTCTTTTAGAAGTAACAGTCCATAGAAGATCTGGGACAGAGAAAGGCCACAGTGAATGTTTATAATACCATAAGGGAGTCTGCCCTGGAAACTGAAAGATTAAGTTCTAATCCCAGTTGTGTCATGAACTATTTTTGATCTTGGATAAGTTGCCCAAATTTTCAGAATTTCAGTTTCCTCTTTGGACTCTGAAGGAAAATGTGGGCTCAATCGATCCTGAAGTTCTTTCTAGATAGAATACTTAGGATTTAATAGGAACATCGGCTCAGAAGCCCAGCATGACTTTTTATGAGTAGGCCAAGTATTGATGGTGCTAGCATGGGGATGTGCTGCCACCTTGTGGTAGATTGGGTTATCTGCATGCACTAGTTTACCGGGAAAATTTCTGATTTATTTTCATACAATATGTTCGCCCAAAGGAACACAGACGACATTCACTTGACATTTAGAATCCTTAAGGTGTCTTCATTTACTTAGATTTTTTAATGGCAATATTTTGTGGTTTTAAATGAAATATTAAAGATTCTTGATAAAATTTATACCTAATTGTTTTGATATTATAAATGGTACTTTTAAAATTAAATTTGATTTACTTTTACAATTTCCTGTTGTTAGTATGTAGTAATAAATTGATTTTCATATGTTAATTTTGTATCCCAAGATTTTGTTAAATTCGTCTTTAAGTTTTAGCAGCGTTTGCAGGGTGGGAAGGGGGCTAGCTACTTAGGAATCTCTGTGTCGCAAAATTATGCAATTTTGAATAAGGAAATTTAAACTTCTTCTTGACCAGTATGTATGCCTTTATCTTCTTTTCACCATTGAGTATGATGTCGAAAGCTTTTAACTGACGACGTTAATAGAATGCTTCCTGTTGTTACTGCAGTCTTATAACTGTATGAAATACCTTAATCTATTTATGTATTTTTATTTATTTATTTATTTTGAGATAGAGTCTTGTTCTGTCGCCCAGGCCGGAGTACAGTGGCACCATCTCAGCTCACTGCAACTTCTGCCTCCTGGGTTCAAACAATTCTCTTGTCTCAGCCTCCCGAGTAGCTGGGACTACAATACAAGAGCACGCCACCACGCCCGGCTGATTTTGGTATATTTAGTAGAGATGGGGCTTCACTATATTGGTCAGGCTGGTCTCAAACTCCTGACCTCAGGTGATCCACCCACCTGAGCCTCCCAAAGTTCTGGGATTTGAGCCACCGTGCCTGGATGCATTAAGCTATTTAATCATCATTGTCCTCTGGGATATGTACTATCATCATTTCTGCTTTAAAGATGAAGAAACTGAAGTTTAAGGAGGTTAAATGTCTTACTTGAGGTCATCAATGACAGAGCTATCAAATGGAAGAGCTGGATTTTAAACTTATTCATTATGCTATTCTATTGCTTTATGCTTCTTCCAGGAATCCTCAAAAGTTGTATTTATTGTGGTGAAGTTTCTTAGGCTTTGTGTATCTCAGAATATTATTATGATACACTTATATTTACGTTATAAAATTTTAGGTTCTAAGTTCTTGGCAATTCTTTCAGCGCAGCCTTTAAGAAATCAGATGGCAGTATCATTCCTATTTCTTTTAAGATCATCTACTCTTTATTTCTGAAGGGTGTTCCGAATCTCTCCGTATTGTAGATATTGCTACATTTTTCTATAACATGTTGCTGTATTTTTCTCCTTACGTGTCATCTTTAGCCTTCCGTGTTCCCCTTCTGTTTGAAATTGTTCACATATATATGTTTTATGTATAATTCTCATAAACTCTCGATCAGCACAGCTGTTCTTAAGCATGATTCCATCCATGTTTGAACTAGGGGTGAAAATAATGAGATGGTGAGGGACTTCCTAAGTTTTAAATAAAAATCTATTCATCTAAAGATCATGTAATTCTATTTTCTTCCCAATTGCTTTGATAAAAAGAAAACAACATGACAAAGTTACTGGCAGGCTGAAAAGTCTAACAGAAAGCATTTGATGAGCTGGTCTTTGGCTGTTTCCACTTTTATAATGATGATTGGGAAGCACCTGGACCAAGTCTGCAAGGCACCATGCCAAATGGAGCAGAAAAAAGTTGCTCAGAAATTCATTAAATTTACATCTTAATACAAACTATTTTCTGCCTAGAAACAGTAGGAATATAATAAATCCCAGTGGGGAGATTCTGGGTTTGTTGGGTAGGACTGAAAATGAAAAGTTTTTGTGTTGTAGTTGCAATTATCAGAAGATGAAAGAGAGAAGTTCTAAGAGCACTAGCGACTGGGAGACTGGGAGACATGTGTTTTTTTTTTTGTCTATATGTAGAGTTCCAATTCAAACCCCCCAAATGATTTATGGACTACTTGATATTGTCTATAAATCATCAACCAGTGACTTTTTTGATGCTAACTCATCTTCCCCAACTTCTAAAACTGAAGAAGTTCCTGGACAATCTCTATTGACAAAATTGTTTAATTGTTTAATTTTGTTCACTTCTAAAGGACATATTTAACATGAATAACAGGCCTTAGATTCAGAATAAGATGATTTATTCTTCATAATTAAAAAAAGAATAATCAGTTTATTTTTTTAATTTTTATTTTTATTTTAAGTTCTGGGATACATGTGCAGGATATGCAGGTAAACATGTGCTATGGTGGTTTCCTGCACCTATCAACCCATCACGTAGATATTAAGCCCCGAATCATTAGCTATTTTTTCTAATGCTCTCCCTTCCCCCACCCCACTCCCTGACAGGCCCCAGTGTGTGTTGTTTCCCTCCTTGTGCCCATGTATTTTCATTGCTCAGGTCCTACTTGTGAGAACATGCATTATTTGGTTTTCTGTTCCTGCATTAGTTTGCTGAGGATAATGGCTTCCAGCTCCATCCATGTCCCTGCAAAGAACATGATCTTGTTCTTTTTTATGGCTGCATAATATCCCATGGTGTATATGTACCACATTTTCTTTATCCGGCATTTGGGTTGATCCCATGTCTTTGCTATTGTGAGTAGTGCTGCAATGAACATATGCATGCATATATCTTTGTCGTAGGATGATTTATATATTTTTAGTATGTACGCAGTAATGGGATTACTAATTCAAATGGCATTTCTGGTTCTAGATCTTTGAGGTATCACCACGCCGTCTTCCCCAATGGTTGAACTATTTTACATTCCCACCAACAGTGTAAAAGTGTTCTATTTCTTTGCAACCTTGCCAGCATCTTCTGTTTCTTGACATTTTATAATTGCCATTCTGACTGGAGTGAGATCTTCGTATCTCATTGTGGTTTTGATTTGCATTTCTCTAATGATCAGTGATGTTGAGTTTTGTTTTGTTTTTCATGTTTGTTGGCCACATGAATGTCTTCTTTTGAGAAGTGTCTGTTCATGTCCTTTGCCCACATTTAATAGGGCTGTTTGTTTTTTAATGTAAATATTTGTAAGTTCTTTGTGGATTCTGGATATTGGACTTTTGTCAGATGGATAGGTGCAAAATTTTTCTCCCACTATATAGGTTGCCTCGTTGCTCTGATGATAGTTTCTTTTGCTGTGCAGAAGCTCCTTAGTTTAATTGGATCCCATCTGTCAATTTTTGCTTTTGTTGCAATTGCTTTTGGCAATTTCATCATGAAATCGTCGCCCGTGCCTATGTCCTAAATGATATTGCTTAGGTTTTCTTCTAGAGTTTTTATCGTTTTGGGTTTTACATTTAAGTCTTTAATTCATCTTGATTTAATTTTTGTATAAGGTATAAGGAAGGGGTCCAGTTTCAATTTTCTGCATACGGTTAGCCAGTTTTCCCGGCACCATTTATTAAATAAGAAATCCATTCTCCATTGTTTTTGTCAGGTTTGTTGAAGATCAGATGGTTGTAGATGTGTGTGCTCTTGTTTCTCTAGTTCTTTTAGTTGTGATGTTAGGGGGTCAATTTGAGATCTTTCTAGCTTTCTGATGTGGGCATTCAGTGCTACAAATTTCCCTCTTAACACTGCTCTAGTTGCGTCCCAGGTAGTCTGATACATTGTCTCTTTGTTCTCATTGGTTTCAAAGAACATCTTGATTTCTGCCTCAATTTCATTATTTATTCAATAATCATCAATTTCTAAGATAGTTTCTGAAATTAGCTATCTTTCTTATTTTAAAAATGCAATTAAATTGAGTTGAGATTCTTGATTTCATGTGCTGCACACAGAGCATATAAATATTAGATATAACTAGTGTTTCAGGATTTTTATTAGAAAATTTATCAGAAAATTCTATTCCAAAGTTAGTTCTGGCACATGCTAGATGTCAGTGGAGGGAAATTGGTGATACTGCAGGGTTTCTAAATGCTGAGGCAAAAATAAATAACGAGTAGAAATTCTGAGTAGTTATTCTCACCAAGGGAACCACTGGGGAGAGAGACTCAAGAATTGGAGAGAGTTTTTGAAGAACCTACAAAAACTCATTTGTAAAATGGTCAATTTTCAAGATTTTCCTAGCAAGAGAACCATGGTGGTAGATCATAATAACAGTATCTTTTAAAACAGAATTTTCCTATCCTCTTTCTTCCTTTCTCCACTTCAATTATGAAAGGTTAGAGAGATGGGAGAGAATTCCCATGCAAAGAAAGACTGAACTAAATCTTGCACCCACTCTTCCATTGCAGAGCTCTCTGCATGTGATATGTTATAAACTTTAAAATAGGTGTTTACCCACCTTCTCTGTGGATTTTACATTATTATATAACATCCACCTTGATATCTGGTCTGTATTATCTATGTACTTGTGGCTTAAATATTTATTAAACTAACTTCATATACTAATCCTTTGTATTCCCTCCTGTCTTTCGTATTTGTAGCTATGCCACCAAGCCAGGATTGAGAGAGGGGTTGGCATAAGTTGTTTGATATGCTAATAGGACTTCCAAATGGGCATCTGGTTTTAAACGATACATACTAAATTCATGTTAAAGGCAATATTTTAAGTTATGATGGTAAATGAATACACCAAGTGTTTAGAGGTTTTGCGGATGCTGTTAATAAGTTATTTTAGTATAGAAGTGAAAATAAAAGGGTAGGAACGAAATTCAGGTTGATAAGTGAATGAATGAGTAACAACAGGGAGCCAGGAAACCCCAGTCTATTCTTGCAATGAGAGTAGTAAACTGAGGGTGACTATAAGCAGGAGAGGAAGGAGGGTGGGACTTAAAGCTGGGGATACATGTCGTGAGGCAGACTGTAAAGAGTTCACATTCTAAGTGAGTTTCTGGATCCTCGGCTTTGTGAATTAGAACTATCATAGCTCACACAAGTGAACAGTTTCTGAGATGATGATTCATTATATCCATAGACAAAATGTTGAATATATAAAGGTTTATTTTATATATTAAGTTTGTAGTTATATATACATATCACAATGATTGGAATATATATGATAATGTGATACAATATCTTAGATTTTATCAAATTATTAGTTTTGTTAAGAATCAGCAAAAGTGAATTGAAACCCTTTTCTGATTAAGGAAAGTGTCATTCAGAAGATTATCATATAACGTACTTTTATGTAATAAAATGTTTCATAGTTTTTGTGAATAAAAGGCTAGACTTATAGTGGTCCAAAAAGTGTACATTTCTTAAGCTGATTAATTGATCTTCATTAACCTGGAAGCAGGCTTTATCAAACAACCTTGAATTATTTGTTTAAAAATCATTTCAATGAAAAGTTGAAAGCAATAAAATAAAACTTCCTTATGTCCAAAAACATGCAGCCCTCACTAACAAAACATGAAGGGCACACAAATATACTACATTGGTTTCTATGACATGGGAATGTAGTATGAATGCAGCAGCCTGAAAGATAAAAACGGTCAGATATAAAACGCTGAAAAAGTGTAGTTAGAGAAAGGACAATACAAGAAAAACTACAGAACCAGAGTAGGGACCACCAAGCTTAGTCCAAAATAAAACAAAAACAAAAATAAAACTAAAGGTTTCTTTTGACTGAAAGATCAGTAAGAAACAACATTTAAAAAAATATGTTCTCTCTCATATGCCTTGAAAGAAGTATACGGCCGGGCGCGGTGTCTCACGCCTGTAATCCCAGCACTTTGGGAGGCTGAGGCGGGTGGATCACGAAGTCAAGAGATCGAGACCATCCTGGTCAACATGGTGAAACCCCGTCTCTACTAAAAATACAAAAAATTAGCTGGGCATGGTGGCGCATGCCTGTAATCCCAGCTACTCGGGAGGCTGAGGCAGGAGAATTGCCTGAACCCAGGAGGCGGAGGTTGCGGTGAGCCGAGATGGTGCCATTGCACTCCAGCCTGGGTAACAAGAGCGAAACTCCGTCTCGAAAAAAAAAAAAAAAAGAAGTATACATTGCAAGTAATTAGGTATCATATTTCAAATTGATAGACTGAATACAACCTGATGACAGATTGTGGCAATAGATTTTTTGAAAAGGATATTTAGAAATTTTTCCATCGCTACTAAAAGATCCTAACAAATTAATGATGCTGAATCCAGAAATGCAGACTATGGAGCATTAATGTATTTGTCTTTTAAAATTTTGAAAGAATGTCAGAAAGTATGATAGAAGTATTCAGTGGACTTTCAGAAAGCAGAATAATGGGTAGAGACTCTGACATTTAGGTGGGTGGAAGTTATAGAGAAGCAAACTTTATCTTAATATAAAGAAAAAATGTTATAATAAGCAATCTTGTCCAATATAACTTGGTGATTACCCCAACAGTATTCAAAAAGTAAAGAAATCACATTTAGTTTTTGCTCCTCGTATGTCCTCATGGGATGGCTCTAGAGTTTAACCTTGTTATGAAGTTATAATTGGCTTATTTTTCAGCCTTCTCTCAGAGGAACTTCTTCCTCCAAAATTCTGTAAAATGTTATGCTGCAATTCTCTGAATAATTTCATGAGATTGGAAAAAACTAAGACTACTATGAATTCTAGCTGCTATCTTTGTAGGTCACCAGGGATCAGGGAGTTTTGTTCACCTTAAATTTCCGTTTGCTCTCATCTTCATTCTAAGACCTGTGAAATGTGTCAGCAGGGAAGCAAAAGATTTTCATGCAGTTTGATTATATAGATTCAATTAACATTTATTCAGTTTTGGTAGGGAAATACTCATTATTCACTGAAAAAACTACAGAGATTCCCAGTCCATCATCTTCATCCTGTGTGCAGGAAGACATCTATAACAGGTTTTCAAACAAAATTAAAGAGCAAACTTTAATAATAGGTAATGGAAAATTATGGACCCAGGCAAAACCACTAAGAACATGGTCATGCCATGCCTATAAGGGTGGTTATTTTGCTGGAGATTAAATATTATTTGAGATGTTTAATTTTGATGTGGTCATTGATAGTTTATATTTTTTAATATTTTTATAGAAGGAAGAAAAAAGAATTTGGAACTTTACTGTTTCATGTCAAAAAATTTAAGTTCAGGTAAGAATAATTATAAAACAATAAATCATATTTATTTTAGTAATATAAGCCAGCCAGAACATGTTTAATATGCTTAAATATATTTTTTCTCAAGTTTCAAAATGTTCTATGCCACAGATTAAAAATTATCAACATGAGAATAAACTTCAGTATTCCTATCTCATTGCTTGAAGAAACATCATAGCTAAATCAGACGGGGAACATGATAGCTGATATATAAAATCTAGTCCTAGTGATGTGTATTCTATAATCTTTCTTGTTTCACTGCTTAGAAAACCTCACAATCATAAAAATTCTCCATTATCTCTATTCCAATTATTTCACACCAAAATTGGCTCTTTAACATTCTTTATTAATGGAGATGAATCTCTTCATAGTCAATATTCTACAATTTTGCATAAAAATCTTTTCATGGTCGATATCCTATAAATTTGTGTGCAAATTCTATAATTATAATTCTGTAATTATTCTAAAGTCAGGCTTGCTCTCAAAAGCCTACCTGAGCTAAAGTTGCTGTGCTCCAAGAACCTCTTACCTAAAAGTTTTATCATCTTTAGCGTTTAAAAAAATGTGTTCTTTGAAAAGTTAGCAGTGAGTTTATTTATTTATTATTGGTCATTTAGTAACAAATGAAAGGTAGTTATCATCTTGTAATAAACATCTCATCTCATGTACCATATCATGTTGTAAGTTGGAACTGCATTTAATTCTTTTTTGTCTTCATTTTTAGTGCCAAATGCAATACTTGATGCAGAATAGATGCTTAAAAATGTTTAAATGTATTAGTTGATAATCAGACAGATGAAATGCATTAATTCTCAAAAAACTAATATGTCACTTTCAAAAAGGGTCAAAAAGTAGCATTTGATTTGGTATAAGAATTTAAGGGTTTTTTCTTCTCTTTCTCCTGCTCTTTCCCTCTTCCTCCTCCTCCACTTCTTTCTTTTTTTAAAATAAGATTAAAAACAAGGCTTCTTAAGCTTGTGACTTTTTTAAGAGTTTATATACCATTGATATAAAAATTATATATATAAATATATATATAAATTATATACATAAGACTTGATGTTTTAATATCCATACATTGTGAAATGATCACCACAATCAAGCTAATTGTCACAAGCTTGTGATATATTGCAGAAGGGAGACATATATGTGAAATGATTTTAGCATGTCTTTAAAGTCCTTACTCTTCTCTATAACTGATCTCCTTTTCCCATTCCAAAGCAACAAATGATGGCTGAGGTTTGAAACTGTTCCATTCAGCTTCATGCCTAAAATGCTCCATTCTATTCTAGGAATCAAATTTAGTCATTCTCCTGTATGTTAAGCTGTAAGTCTAATTTATCTCCCCAAATAAAACCAAATGACTAGACATTTATTTGAATAGATTTCAAATATATGGTGGAGCAGTTGGTGTGAGACAGTAGAGACTGAGAATATTAATATTATTATGTTCATCATTTTTTCCGTTGATTTGAATGTATTTGAATTAATTTTAGTCTTTTTTGGATGAAGTTGTTGAGAGAGGTGACAAATGAAAGATGTAAGGAAGGTTGTGAAGGCTTTGGGATCTGAGGGACTTTTGTAGAACACAGGAAAATTTAAAAAAAAAACCTCTTAAACCTCTTAGAGTTGAGGGAGGATGAAGAGTCAAAGAGGAATTCTGCATCTTCTGTAATTACGATTGCTAGCATGGCACTTATTTCAATTTTGGCAAAGGTAGTTTCTGGATCATTTGTTTGTTTTTATTATCCATACCACTCCTTGGAAGGATGAATGACATTTGGCTTAAATGCCACCAAAGAACAAAAGATGCGGTTTGGTCATCTTTAATTGATAGACAACTTAATATGACAGTGAGTGTGTTGTTTTACATAAAAATAAAAACCAGAAATATTTCAAATTAACCAAAGTTGTTTTTGTTGCTTAATGGGTCACCCAAATTCAAATAGGTTAATTTGGGTGCATTTAAGAAATTAATATTATTTATTCTTAAACTACTGAACTCTTACTATCAGCTTAAGAGTTCAAAAAATTTTCTGTATAATCTAATATATTATTTTACACAGTATGGACTGTGTAATATATTATATTACAAAATATAAATCTAATATATTATTTTACACAGTCCATACTGTATAAAATATATATATTAGATTATATAGCAAATATAATTTTCTTAATTTACACCTATTTTTTCTCAAGTTCAGAAAAGTTTGATGACATGACCTCCTTGACAGATTTATGTAGATAAAAGCAGGATCAGCAAGTTTCACAGAATAAAAAACATAAAGACATTGTTTACATTTTACTTTTGTCCTTAAATAAAATTAAACTAGTTCCAGGAGCTGAAGACTGGTTGCATTTTAAAAGATCCCTGTATACCTATGTAACAAACCTGCATGTTCTGCACATGTATCCCTTTTTTTTTAGAAGAAATAAAAAAATAAGTAAATAAAAGATCTCTAAGTAAGACAGTTGACTGATAATTTCCTTGAGGTTGTAAGAGCTCTTTTGGTAGAAAGTTCATGTTACTTAGGAATGTACTTTTAGCTTTATTTTCCCTCATTTATTAATTTTTTTATTACCACTTTGAAACAATGTGTTTTTAAAGGAAAAGTGAATATGACATGATACTTTAAAACTTAAAGATGTCTTTTTGTTTTTGTTTTTGTTTTTTTTTTTTTGTTTTGATGAGTTTTTACATTATTTGTAAACATTTTTATTATGAAACATTTCTGACAGAAAAAAATTGGAAAGATTTGTACAGTGAGCATTCATATCTGATCACCTAGACTCAGGGTTGGGTGAGATTCTTGAATCTACGAATTTTGTGTTTCACCAAATTTGAAAACTTTCAGCCATTATTTCTTCAAGTATTTTTCTGGTTGTTGGGATGCTCATTCCCTCTTTCCTCTTGTTCTTAGACTCTAAAGATCCTGTGTATGTTAGACCTTTTAATATTGCCCTGATGGTCTCCGAGATTTTATTCATTATTTGCAAAATTTTTTCCACTCTTTTTTTGCATATAAAATAATTAGTTTTTCTGTTTTAAAGGTCAATAACTCTTTTCTTGCAACATTTCCAATTTACTATTAAGCTCATCCATTGAATTTTTATTTCAGGTATTTGATTTTTCAGATACAGAATTCCCCTTAGTTAGGAATTTGCCGACAATATTTTGAAATCAACATCTCAATCACAAATGACATCTCATAAACCATCTCATGTAACAAGGTAGAGAGATATAAAAAAAAGTATCAAACTACATTGTGTTGAAATTATTACTAGTCTGAATACAAAATACTGTACCTTGGGTCCAACCTCCATTGTTAGCCAGTTGTATTTACCTTAGGCAAGTCAAAATATCTCTCATCTTTCATTTGCTCGTGTGTGTAAATGCAGTGGGACAATGAAGGCATATGCCAACTATAAAGTTTCCTTTAATGTTAAGTGTTTTTATTTTAGTAGAGAAAGTGTAGAACATTTATTTGCTGACTTTCTATTATACCTTGAAGCAGAAATCTGCCATGGGTGACAAGGGAGGAGACAACCATTCAGAAGTGACTGACTTCATTCTTGTAGGCATCAGAGTTCGTCCAGAGCTCCAGAGTCTCCTTTTCCTCCTATTCCTGATTATTTATGGGATGGTTCTTCTGGGAAACCTTAGCATGATTGGCATCATTGTGACTGATCCCCGGCTGAATGCACCAATGTATTTCTTCCTAGGCAATCTTTCCGTCATTGATCTCTCCTACTCTACTGTTATTGTACCCAAAGCCATGGTCAACATCCTATCTCAGAAGAAGACCATATCCTTTGCAGGTTGTGTGGCACAGCTGTTCCTTTACGCACTTTTCATGGTAACAGAGGCCTTTGTTCTGGCAGCCATGGCCTATGACCGCTTCATTGCCATCTGCAACCCACTCCTCTACTCTGTTCGCATGTCAAGAAGTATCTGTATCCAATTGGTGGCTGGTTCCTACCTCTGTGGCTGGGTCAGTTCCATCCTTCAAATCAGTGTCACATTCTCTATGTCTTTCTGTGCCTCCCGAGTCATTGATCACTTCTACTGTGATTCTAACCCGATTGAAAAGATCTCCTGTTCTAATGTCTTCATGAATAAGATGGTGTCACTTAGTTTGGCTGTCCTCATTATTTTGCCCACAATTGTTGTTATTGTGGTATCTTATATGTACATTGTGTCCACAGTTTTACAGATCCGCTCCAGTGAAGGGAGGAAGAAAGCCTTCTCCACTTGCAGCTCCCACCTGGGGGTTGTAAGTTTGCTCTATGGAACTGTCTCTTTTGTGTATCTCACGCCTCCAAACAACCCTGAGCTTCGTAAAGTGGCTTCAGTATGTTACATTTTGTTCACACCTATGTTGAATCCTTTAATCTACTCTTTAAGAAATAAGGATGTTAAAGATGCCGTGAAAAAAGTCTTATGGAAGAAAAAAATTTTACTCTAAATCTGCTTTTATTTGTTTTTCTGTTTCTTCTATCAATTATTTTTTACTGCCTGATTTTCTAGATGTAGGCATTTAAAGTTCAAGTTAATTAATTATTTGTTGAGATGAAGTCTTGCCCTGTCACCCAGGCTGGAGTGCAGTGGCGCGATCTTGGCTCGCCGCAACCTCTGCCTCCCAGGTTCAAGAGAGTTTCCTGTCTCAGCCTCCCAAGTAGCTGGGATTACAGGTGTGTGCCACCAAGCCTGGCTAATTTTTGTAATTTTAGTAGAGATGGGGCTTCACCATGTTGGCCAGGCTGGTCTCGAACTCCTGACCTCAGATGATCCACCCGCCTTGGCCTCCCAAAGTACTGGAATTATAGGCGTGAGCCACTGCACCCGGCCAAGTTTATTTATTTATTTATTTTTATTTTTATTTTATTTATTTTTTTTGAGACGGAGTTTCGCTCTTGTTACCCAGGCTGGAGTGCAATAGCATGATCTCGGCTCACCGCAACCTCCGCCTCCTGGGTTCAGGCAATTCTCCTGCCTCAGCCTCCTGAGTAGCTGGGACTACAGGCACGCACCACCAGGCCCAGCTAATTCTTTGTATTTTTAGTAGAGACGGGGTTTCACCACGTTGACCAGGATGGTCTCGATCTCTTGACCTCGTGATCCACCCGCCTCGGCCTCCCAAAGTGCTGGGATTATAGGCGTGAGCCACCGCGCCTGGCCAAGTTTATTTATTTTTGAAAGAAACTCCTTAAGTTGAATAATTTCCCATAATGAATGTTATGCATAAATTACTTTTTCCCAAGGCAATGTTAAATTGGAAAGTTGTGGACATTTATGAAAATGCGTTATGTTTCTGTAAATGTAATGTATTTGTCACTTTCTTTCTTCATCTTCACATAATAATATGTTAGGTGAAATGGGGAGGTATAATATTTTATTACTTCTCTTTGCTTGCCTAGGTGAAGTTTAGATACAGGAAATACTTTATATGGTGATTAACTTGGAGACTGTGTGTCCCAACTGGTTGATATGCAAATGATATTTGTTATAAATGCTAGTATTGTGTTTTGGTTTTGATGACATGCCAAAGATGTGAGAACATGTGTATCTGATGAAAAGGAAATACAATGGAGAAATAACCTTTTCCATTAAGAGCATTAAGGAAAATAATGCTCTTTGTTGAATTAAAGGGGCCAAAGAAGAAGATATATGGGCAAATTGCTTTGATTTGGTTTAAATCAAAATATTTTATCTAATGCTCTGTGAATGACAGTCATCTCTGTTTTGCTCTAATGAAAATGTCATCTTATGATTCCATGATGTTTTCAGCTCATTCTATCTTCTGGATAATATCAATTATTGGTTATAAATATGCAGTTAGTGAAAGTTCTATGCTGAAATGAAGTCAGTTTGAAAATCTCAGTTACAGATATCACCAGGTTTTACAGGAGTCTATATGAATGGTTGAATTATATGTGTGTGTATGTATGCATGCATACCTTACAGTAGCCTATATGAATGGTTGGATTACATATGTGCATGTATGTATACATGTGTATGTGTTTGTTGATATATATCTGTATATTAGTTTGGGTATGAGATTTTTTTTAATGTGATTAGCCCTAAACTTCAAATGTCAGTTTAGAAAAGGGTAGTTAAGAGACTGCCCCATAGCTTTGATAAGTATCAAGGGAAGCCAGGTTCCAGAAAAAGTCATGTCAGAGTTAGTATTTTGCAAATGATTTAAGCAATACTTTAAACAAACAATTGCAATTCCTAAATCTAGACAATATCATCAAAGACAAAAACTAAACCTAAGAAATAAAATACAACTGCTAGTTGACATCGTAAAAACCTAGCATATGGATCTTTAGGTCTATTTTTTTTCTATTTTTGTTTAGTTGGTGAAGTCTCCTTTGATGAATGTACAATGGCATGCATATTTGCAGATTAAATTTTATTAGGGGAACGGATTTGAGGATAATTATTCTTATCTAAGAGAGGAGAAGGAAGCTACGAGACGTAACAAATCAAGGTTACGTTTATCTCCCTCTCCCAATGCCGGTCAGTATGCCATTTCTCTTAATGCTTAATTTCATTAAAATAATATTTGAGAGCAAAATAGAAATTCAACTCACTTGGGAAATGAATTTTCGGGGTAAATTATTATTAGTCTGGAGATTCCTCTCTTAGATCTAGGTTTTACTACTTCTACTGAATGCCCATTAGCCTTAGACTGCCATTCTTTGATGCACCTACTGAGTGTGAGTACTTAAGGACTATTGGGGATAGGCAGGAGAATACTGCATAGGAATGCAGCCTAGATCCATTTGCTTTAGTCTTAAATATGTTGGACTACATATCCTGCTTTGTAGCCATAACAGATTACAGTATTCCAGGGAATAACCTCATAAGTGGCATTGCCTAAACCACCTCAAATATTCAAATAAATCCAGAAAAAAAATGGAAAACCCAAGACAAACTGCTTTCCAAGGTCTTAAACTCAGTCACTTCTTATTTTCTTTTAAATTGCTATAAAGATTTTCCTTGGTAAATTTTTTTCTGGGTTTATACACCTCATATAAAAAGTAGTGCCCAATTTATAACTTTCTTGTTACTTGTGCCATGAAGATTCCATCAGAACAACCCTATGTCATCCCAACATTTTGTTGGCTCTCATTAACAAAGTGTTTTATTTTTAAATTATGTGTAGATTGCTTTTGAAACATTGCTACATCCAAGAGAGTTTGAAGTTCACATTCTGCATCCTATAGATCAAAAAGTTTTTATTTAGAGGAGACTTTAAAACTTGATACAAAATCCACATTGAAAAAGCTTTTAATATAATGATATGATCTTGAAAGACTGAAGATTGTATTAGGCATCTTAAACCCTGAAAGTGCCTGTATTGCATTGTTTTATTTTTCCTGGTTATAACATTTTGTACATACACATATACTGATTGATCTGTAGCATCATATACTTCAATTTGTCTTTAAATTTGATGTGATGTTGGAGTTTACCTAACATTTAGTTCTATTAACATTTGATGTACTGATATGGAACTTTGGTGAGGTAGAATACTATTTTCTATTACCAGGGTGCTAAGATTCTCTGACTCTGATAGTTGCAAATGATAAGCACTGATGTAAACTTTACAAATATGTTAAAGTCGCTAAATTAAACATGGTTTACTAGCACCCAGAGCTTGCTCCATTTGCCTTCAGATAGTCTCAACTCCGTATTATGGGATTTAAATTGTTATGTTGATTGAAGTAGCTGAACTAATAAAATATTATAAAAATGTTTCAGTGGTGGATTGATACCGAACTATGTTATTTTTGCTCTTGTGAGTTGAGGATGAGACATCACTTTGCCTAATATCACAATACCAGAATAGGTGATAAAATCAATAGAAGTTCTGAATGATTGTAAACTATTTTCCTAGTGACCTCAGTGAGGACAAACTACTGTTGAGGGCTGGAGAGGAAGAGGAAGAAAAAGGAAGAGATGGGTTAAGAAAAAAAGCGGGATATGTCAGAACTGAAAATAAAATGAATGAAAAAAGAATTCATTTCAAAGTCATTTCCTAATCTAATTATCCCAATTTTGTAAAAAAAAAAAAAAAAAAGATGAAACAACGACAAAACCCATTTACAAATACTAATTTCCATAGTTCTTAGGTTTATAAAATATGGCTTCTAGATTTTTGAAATAGCTCCTTCTTTCTTTCTTTTTTTTTCTTTTTTCTTTTTGAGACCGTATTTCGCTCTGTTGACCAGGCTGGAGTACAGTGGCATGATCTCAGCTCCCTGCAACTTCTGCCTCCTGGGTTCAGCGATTCTCCTGCCTCAGCCTCCTGAGTAGCTGGGACTACAGGTGCCCATCACCATGCCTGGATGATTTTTTGTATTTTTAGTAGACATGAGGTTTCACCATGTTAGCCAGGATGGTTTTGATCTCCTGACTTTGTGATCAGCCCACCTCAGCCTCCCGAAGTCCTGGGATTACAGGCGTTAGCCACAGTGCCCGGCCCCTTGTCTCTTTATCACTTTTAAAGCATCCACCTGTTCAAATTTTTTGACATTCTGAAGATTGGCATCAGCTTCCTCAGTTGAGTGTCTTGTAGATAGGTTTCTTTTGTGACAACCCACATAAACTAGCTTTGGACTTAAGCAAAAGATAAACATTTAGTCATATAAATTTTCTTTTGCTCTGTCTGCACATACACAATGGTAAGGCTGGAGAAGACGAGTTTCTCCTGAACATTCCAGGAAACTAGAAAACAGAAAACAAAAAAAATTTCAAATGCAAGCCAAACTTTTCAAATGCTACTCTTGGAAATATTTACTTAGATAAATTTAAGGCTCTTTTTTCTTTTGCTGGAAAATTAAATTCCAGTGAATAAGATCCTTATGTTCCATTTTTGAGCATGTGTCCACTCATTATCCTAAAATCCATCTCATCAATTTCGCTGTCCAAATTCTTTTCTTTCCATTTATACAATTATCAAACTTCCAACATGTAACATAATGCAAAAATTCATGCCTTTACAAAATTATTGTCATTCTATTCCTTAAGAGACATGATTCAAAATATTATGTGTTGCTATGTTTAGCTCCTAGTCTAACATCCCTGGTCGATTTCCATTCTTGTATGAATTAGTTGAGAATCCCATTTTCATAGTTTGTGATCTATGCACTGATGGTAAGCTATCATCATCCCTACATAATTAATAATAAATAAATAAATATGTAAACAGATATATATTTCAATATGAAGGTGAAAACATAATTTAATTAAATATTAAAGTTGTATTAAAACATTTATCAAGGAAGTAAATTTGCACCAACCTATAGTTCTTATTTGTGAAACTGGCCATGAGGTTACATTTCTTATGACACATTTCTTACTTCTCTTTGTATTTGGTGTTCTCTTGCCTTTGATCTCAGTTGCTCAGATTCCAGTATCTAGTGAGTTTGTTCTAATCTGCATCCTGGATGGTTTTAGTTTTGTGGGGTATACGTAGTATAGTAGATACTCTCGGTTGCCTACATAGGGAGGCACTGTCTTCTTTCTTCCTGACAATTCTCACATCAGAAAAGTTTCTATCACCATTGGTAGATCTTAAGTTTATTCTTAGAGTGCTTTAATTTCCATTTAGTAGCAACTAGTTCAGGACTGGAAACATATTTTATTAAAATATACTTAAATCAGTTGAAGTAAATAGTCTGCTGGAGAGTTTGGGAAATACCTGCATTTATTTTTCCTTATTTAAAAAAGAGGCAGAATTAATGAAAGAGTACAGCTCCTCAATTTCTTTTGGACCTGTGAAAATAGAGAATAGGCTGAGGCAGGATGGCAAATACTTATTTCTTTTGTTATAAAGTAAAAACAAAGTGATTTTGTTCTATCTTCAGCAGAAAGGAGAAAATTTTTCAAATAAATATATGAATAATATATTATCATGCACTGAATGTTTTTGTTCTATTAAGAATCATATCTGTTTTAATAACTACCACTACACTCATCATTTGATAAAATTTTGATAAACTAAACTGACTCTCAAGAGCCCTATCCTTTCACTGGCTAAACTATATGATAAGTAAGAAGAAAGCATCACATTTCTTTTTCATCTTTGCTGGTGACACTAATTCTCTGCTATTCCTCTTGTGATCTGTATAACTTTTAATATAACATTTTAGCAAGGGGCTCCATGAAATTCCATTTGTCCTTCATTACTTTATTAGTCCTTAACTCTATGTCATGGATCAACTGTGCATGTTTACCAATTTCTTCATCCTTATACCACAATTACATATACACTTAGGAAGTGGAAAGAATACTATGGATGTTTAGGTTCCATGACACCTGTTAGGACATGAAGACACATCAAAACTTCATTCATTCCCTGTCTTACCCTCTGGAGTCCTTCATTCTGATGAGCAGCCTGGGTAACATTCTGTGTTCTTAAGATTTGGTGATAGTTCTAAAACAGGATCCAAATATCTCTAAAGGTCCACAAAATGTTTGGGTGTATACTTTTCTTTAGTGTTTAGTCAGCCATAAATCAGCCACCAAAATATTCAGAGGTTTGTTGGAAGGATTTCAGTTCATATCTTTGGTGTTGGAATGAGAACCTTACTCAGGGGTATCTAGACTTCATTTTGGTGACTGTCAGAATTGGAAGATGAACAGGTTGTGAATGATAGTGGCTTAAGTTAGGTCTCTGTTGAGTAGATTGGTTCTCTCTGTGTCTCTCTGTCTCTGGAGTACCCACTTATTTCATTCCCCATGATTAACTAACTATAGGTGGAGATCACTGTACCACATCCATCTTTTTGACTAATAAGCCAAAGCAGCTATTATCATGTAAATGAAATTTTCCTTGGCTCTCTCAGTCAAATGACACAATTTGAAGTCTGTCACTCCATCATTACTACTGATATCAGGGAGATTGCTTTAACTTTACCACTGCCCCATGAACATTCCTAGGGAGAAACATCACAGTTGATTTGAAAGTCACTGGTTGTTTTCTTGGTCACTGGTAAATGAAAAATTTAATAACATCTCAGGAGGTACCTACCCAGGATATATTAAATAATTATGAAAGTAGGCCTTCTTAATTGATTAAAGGTTTAATAGAAATACCATTAGGAGTTTATTAGTATGCTACTGGAGATAATTTTAGAGATATGCTTTAAAATATTATAAAATAAAATAGTTTACTTACTATTTTAAAATATTATAGCAAATTCCGTATTATTGAGTTAACTAGAGGAGGGTGGAGATATACAGCATTTTTGCGATATTTGTCTATTAGGCTGTTCCAGGACAGAGAGCCTTCTGTAGGAATTTGATTTAGTTAATGTTAAAAAAAATGAGAAGATTGGATTCATCATGAGATTTGCATGACCAAGGGCAGAAAGTCTAAGCCAACAGCATTTATGTTTAACAGAATCTTAATTAAATTTGAGATATACAATAGATGGCTCAAAGTCTACTTTAAAATGGACCATTAGGCCAGGCGCGGTGGCTCACGCCTGTAATCTCAGCACTTTGGGAGGCCGAGGCGGGTGGATCACGAGGTCAAGAGATCGAGACCATCCTGGTCAACATGGTGAAACCCCGTCTCTACTAAAAATACAAAAAATTAGCTGGGCATGGTGGCGCGTGCCTGTAATCCCAGCTACTCAGAAGGCTGAGGCAGGAGAATTGCCTGAACCCAGGAGGCGGAGGTTGTGGTGAGCCGAGATCACGCCATTGCACTCCAGCCTGGGTAACAAGAGCAAAATTGTCTCAAAAAAAAAAAAAAAAATGGACCATTGAGGGATGCCCTACCGACCCCCGGAAGGCCGGGTCGTGCCGTCCGCGGCTCCGCAGGCCCGGGCGGGGTGGGCGGGGTTGCCGCGCGCCGGACGTACCTCTCCACCGCGGAGGAACTACCTCGCCAGTTCCCGATCCAGACATTTAACGTGGATGCACCATGCCGGACCGTGGAAGATTTAACGAATGGGGTTGTGATGGCCCAGGTTCTTCAAAAGATAGATCCTGCATATTTTGATGAAAATTGGCTAAACAGAATCAACACTGAAGTAGGAGATAATTGGAGGCTAAAGATAAGCAATTTAAAGAAAATATTAAAAGGAATCTTGGATTATAATCATGAGATTTTAGGACAGCAAATTAATCACTTTACCCTTCCTGATGTGAACCTTATTGGGGAGCATTCTGATGCGACAGAGCTCGGAAGGCTGCTTCAGCTCATCTTAGGCTGTGCTGTCAACTGTGAACAGAAGCAAGAGTACATCCAAGCCATTATGATGATGGAGGAATCTGTTCAACATGTTGTCATGACAACCATTCAGGAGCTGATGAGTAAAGAATCTCCTGTCTCTGCTGGAAATGATGCTTATGTTGACCTTGATCGCCAGCTGAAGAAAACTACAGAGGAACTAAATGAAGCTTTGTCAGCAAAGGAAGAAATTGCTCAAAGATGCCATGAATTGGATATGCAGGTTGCAGCATTGCAGGAAGAGAAAAGTAGTTTGTTGGCAGAGAATCAGGTATTAATGGAAAGACTCAATCAATCTGATTCTATAGAAGATCCTAACAGTCCAGCAGGAAGAAGGCATTTGCAGCTCCAGACTCAATTAGAACAGCTCCAGGAAGAAACATTCAGGCTAGAAGCAGCCAAAGATGATTATCGAATACGTTGTGAAGAGTTAGAAAAGGAGATCTCTGAACTTCGGCAACGGAATGATGAACTGACCACTTTGGCAGATGAAGCTCGGTCTCTGAAAGATGAGATCGACATGCTGAGACATTCTTCTGATAAAGTATCTAAACTAGAAGGTCAAGTAGAATCTTATAAAAAGAAGCTAGAAGATCTTGGTGATTTAAGGCGGCAGGTTAAACTCTTAGAAGAAAAGAATACCATGTATATGCAGAACACTGTCAGTCTAGAGGAAGAGTTAAGAAAGGCCAACGCAGCGCAAAGTCAACTTGAAACCTACAAGAGACAGGTAGTAGAACTACAAAATAGATTATCCGAAGGATCAAAGAAAGCAGATAAACTAGATTTTGAATATAAGCGGCTAAAAGAAAAAGTTGACAGTCTTCAAAAAGAAAAGGGTAGACCGAGAACAGAAAGGGATTCTCTGAAGGAAACCATTGAAGAACTTCATTGTGTACAAGCTGAAGAAGGGCAGCTGACAACTCAAGGGTTAATGCCTCTGGGAAGTCAGGAGTCTTCAGACAGTCTAGTTGCAGAGATTGTTACACCTGAAATCAGGGAGAAACTTATTCGTCTTCAGCATGAGAATAAGATGTTAAAACTTAACCAAGAAGTTTCGGACAATGAAAAAATAGCCTTATTGCAGAGCCTTCTAGATGATGCAAATCTACGCAAGAATGAACTGGAGACAGAGAATAGGCTGGTGAACCAAAGACTTCTGGAAGTACAGTCACAAGTTGAAGAATTGCAAAAATCTTTACAGGATCAAGGCTCGAAAGCAGAAGATGCTATTTCAGTCCTTCTAAAAAAGAAGCTTGAAGAACATCTAGAGAAGCTGCATGAAGCCAATAATGAACTACAGAAGAAGAGAGCCATTATTGAAGATCTCGAGCCAAGATTTAACAACAGCTCCTTAAAAATTGAAGAATTACAAGAAGCTTTACGAAAGAAAGAAGAGGAAATGAAGCAAATGGAAGAACGATATAAAAAATACTTAGAGAAAGCCAAAAGTGTTATTCGTACTAAACAGAATCAAGGAGCAGCACCAGAAATACAAGCTCTTAAAAATCAGCTCCAGGAACGAGACCGACTGTTTCACTCATTGGAGAAAGAATATGAGAAAACAAAGAGTCAAAGAGAGATGGAAGAAAAATACATTGTTAGTGCCTGGTACAATATGGGAATGACTCTGCATAAAAAGGCAGCTGAAGATAGACTGGCAAGCACAGGCTCAGGGCAGTCGTTTCTGGCGAGGCAGAGGCAAGCAACCAGCAGCAGAAGATCGTATCCAGGCCATGTTCAGCCGGCTGCAGCAAGGTAGAAAAGTACTGCTGCCCAAACACAGTACAGACACCTGCACCCACAGCATACTTCTGTTACACACATTTCAGGAAGCTCAGCCAGCTTATTTTTTGTTTCTCTTCTATGTTAATACTTAGTGTTTCCCATTATGAAGACTTTTTCTCTCTCCCATATCTTCATTTTAGTTTCTTTGGTTCTTATTTTGTAGTCCTTTCAGTTCTTTTTAATGTGCCAAAAATTTGTACAAGTCCAATTAAAAATGTTGTATAATAGTGTAATACTTTTCTTTGTATGAAAATGTCCTCTTCCTCAAAGGTGTAGGCTTTGTAATGAATTAGATTTTCTGCCAATAATTATATACAATTTATATTCTTTGTTGTGCCTGTGTGTTACCATGCTTTATAAGAATGTCTTTGTTTAAAGGGAATTAATCTTTTTATGATGTATTAATCTGTGTTTTCAGTTGTTTTCCAAGTACAGTTCACATAACGTGCATATTTACTCTACAAAATGGTTGACAAGTGTTCTTTTTGCAAAGACATAAATACATTGGCAGAGGTGCTAAGCATATCTTCTCTAAGGCACCTGGTCGAATTATTTGAGGAAAAAAATGAGTTTTTACATTGTTTTATAGGAAATTAAATTTGCCCAAAGATTTGGAGACTATTATTTAAACATAAATACATAAAATTTCATTATTTCCTGCTATCTGGTTTGCCGACAGAAGTGAATGTATTGGTAAGGTATTTTGGGATAAATTACAAAAGAAAAAATATCAGGCACTACATTAAAATAAATAAATAAAAATAAAAAATAGACCATTGAAAGAAAAGAAAGCTGGGCATGATTTTAAAGGTGTTTTGGCAAAGTGAGCTAGCAATTGCAGAGAGATTATAAGGAGAGATAAAGAGGGCACAAAACCATAGCAGATGTGAGAGCCACTGGCAGAAATATAGCAGTGACAAGTTCCATGGCGAGGTTATTGAGAGACATTTAAAAGTGTGAGGTCTAGCAACCAGTTTTAAGTAACTTTCTTTACCTCTTTCTGTTACCCTTAAGCCTTAGGAAAAGACCACTTTGCAAGTTAGGTGTGTGCTAGTGTTGCTGTGGGAGGCTAACAGGTTGTAAAAGGTCAAGGAATCTCCAGGGAATCATCTTGACTTTGGTGTTCAAGGTGGTAAATTCACAAACTGGTTGGACAGTAGTTTTAGTAGTTTCAGTTGTAACAGCAAAATGAGCACGAGACCAGAGTCTGCCTGAGAGTCACAGACAGGAGCCAGCTGACAAACGAGAGTAAGTAGCAATGAGGATGGGCTTGAGAATAGACATTAGAGAAGTTTAGGGGAAAAAATGACCCTAAAGTACAGAGTTTGGCTCATACACTGTTAAAAAACTATGTGTCTCTAATGGAGAATGTTATGTGTCCCTTGCCATACATTTTGCTATTATTTCTCTTAAAACTTTATCAAATTCATCAGTGCATTTGTCTATCTGTAGGAAAGATTTTTTTTCCTAGCTCCCTTTGCAGCTCTATGTTGCCTTGTAATAAATTTGTCCAGGTAAAAATATTCTTGAATTTGAGAGTAAAATATAAGGACAATACGCAGCCAGCCTTTTGGAGAGAGATTGAGCATTTTCCAGAACACTTGATTTTGAAAGCTGAGCAAGGAAGGGACTCTAAAAATATAGAGTAAACTCAGAAAATATTCTCCTTCTCACAGTTGGAGCAGAGTATCTCTTCCATTCACATGAAAGATATTTTTAACCTATTTCCAAATACCCTTGACTGGTCAAAAAATGTACTGTAGTGCTATATAAGTGGATCACAAGATAAACATGAGTTTCAAGAAATATTAAATTTAGAAATAATCTAAAACTTTTAGAGAATTTCTGGCAGAAAATAAAAATCTTTTAAAATAAGCCATTTGAGAATAAGTTGCCAACATAATACTCCATCTTCACTGAACACTTTAGTATGTAATTCCTACCAACAAAGACATTCTCCTGCATAATCATATTTCTGTACTTAGAATCTTATTGCTTTACTATCTTCTAAACCTCTGAATTGACCAATTGTCCCAAAGGCATCATTGATAGTAAAAGGAAAGGCAATTTAGAGTCATATTTTGCGTCCAGTTGTATGCGTAAGTCTTCTTAAATATAGAACATTTCCTCAGTATTTCTTTGATATTCCTTGATTTTTTTTGTCTTGATATTCTTGATGATTTCAGGCCAGTTATTGGGTAGAATGCCCCTCAATTTGTGTTTTTCTGATTTTCTTAATGATTAAATTTAGGAATGTAGCCTTGACAGGACTATCAAGCAAGTGGAGTGAGTCATGTTTACATTATGTTCTCTCAGTGGCCCACAATGTCAGTCTGTCCCAAACCTGGTGATGTTTACTTGATCATTTGATTAAAATAGTATGTGCTATCTTTCTCCTCTGTAAATTTACTTTCTTTTTTTGTAATTAGTATTTATATTAAATGAGTCCATATAGATATTCTATTTCTCTAATTTTTGAAAAATTTATTTATTTATATCAGCATGAACTCATGGTTTTCTATTTTATTTAATGTTTTTGTTTTTGAGATGGAGTCTCACTCTGTCATCCGGGCTGGAGTGCAGTGGTGCGATCTCAGCTCACTGCAACCTCCACTCCCTGGTTCAAGCAATTCCCCTGCCTCAGCCTCCCAAATAGCTGGGTTTACAGGCACACACCACCACACCTGGCTTATTTTTTTATATTTTTAGTAGAGATGGTGTTTCACCATGTTGGCCAGACTGGTCTTGAATTCCTGACCTCAGGCAATCTACCCGTCTCGGCCTCCCACAGTGTTGGGATTACAGGTGTGAGCCTTAGCACCTGGCCTATTTAATGTGTTATAATACATTATTGACAGTATTTATTTTGATGCTCAAATTATCCCCAATTTAACCAGTTGGGAGTTTCTTTGAGCTAGCTTCTATGTTTGTTTTTGACTTATCTCTAACATTCTTTTAAAACTTTATACTTTTTGACACAAAACAACATATCATATTTTTCTGTTCTTTGCCCATCTGATATGAAATTAGCCATTTCTCCAAGTTCCTTTTAGTGGAGAAATCAAGATATGGGTGATGTGTATTCAATGTTATTGCTGTTTAGCTGCTGGTAAGTCTCTTAGTTGACAGACATACATATGTATATATGTATATGTATACATCCACATATATTCATACATGTATGCTACATACCATCATTTGGATCTACATTTCTGTATTAAAAGTTCTTGTGTCAGTTTGCTGAGAATGACGATTTCCAGATTCATCCGTGTCCCTGCAAAGGACATGAACTCATCCTTTTTTATGGTTGCATAGTATTCCATGCTGTATATGTGCCACATTTTCTTTATCCAGTCTATCACTGATGGACATTTGGGTATATACCCAAATGATCATAAATCATTCTATTATAAAGACACATGCACATGTATGTTTATTGCGTCACTGTTCACGATAGCAAAGACTTGGAATCCATCTTCATGACAGTTATCATGCTTGTATTTCCCAGCACATTAACCGTGTAGAACATCAAGAACACCAGGAATAAGAAGACCTGTAGCTTTGGGAGTGTTCTAAATCCCACCAGAATAAATTCAGACACCTTTGAGTTGTTCCTATTTAGCTCATTCTTCATAGGTGAGACATAGATGAAACTGGAGGGATGGTAAAAATGAAGGAAATAAATGATGTTTTAATAAAAATAACTGGTAAACCCACATAAATATTCATTGTATTATTTCCCATATTTTAAAAAATACCAGTGAACAAAAAGAATAGATTACTGTTTTTAAAAAGTCTTCCTAGTGAAGAGTTCAATCTGATTGGTAAGTCTTTTCAGATATACTTCTTTGCAAATAAAAATGCAGATTTCCTTCAAAGCATACTTTGAGGAAATGGAGATTTTGGGAAAGTATTGGAGACAAGAGGAGTTTTGTTTTGATTGTTGATTTTATTATCAGCTTACTGCCACTGAAAGTTACCTCCCTTAGTGGAAGATATTTCTCATAGACATTATAGTTTACTTCAGATTTTTATTTATAATGGAAGTAAAGTTAAATTAATAGTCTTATTTTATTTTTAATAATTATTTAGTTTATTTACTATAGAAAAATAATATATAATATTGTATGTCTTATGGTAGAAGGAAATCTTAAGATCTTGATAAAAGCTTCATCATTTTACATATCAACTTCATATTATTATGTCTTTCATTATTTTTGCCTCTATGGCCACATAAATTTTTAGTTGTGACATAAATTCTTGTCTTCTAAAAGCAATACTGGTTTTGCATATATTTTCCAACCACAATGAAATCAGACTTTTATTTGCCTTCCTTCTTCTCAACCTTTTTTCCAACTTTTCTTAACTCTTTTCCTCCCTTTGGAATTTGAACATAGAAATTAAAGTGGAATAACCTTATACTTACTGAACAAAATAATAAAACAAAAAGTTACCTAAGTGCTTGATTCTTCTTTTCTCATAATTTATACAAAGAGATATTCACTATTTTTAAAATCTGAATAGACTATAACCCTTACTTTTAGGAACTCATATCTTGTCTCTACTGTAAATACCATGCTGATAGTAGTCAGAAAATTAATACAGAGAATCAGTTAACAGTCAATGAAAGCACTGAAAAAATGTGGTACATATACACCATGGAATACTATGCAGCCATATAAAGCATGAGGTCACATCCTTTGCAGCAACATGGATGGAGCCTCTGAAACAAGACACACAGACTTTGTATTCAGCACAACTCCTGCGTGTCTTTCATATAAAGCTCCTCCTTTTAAGCCCCTCTCTTCAGCCTAAAGTTAGAGCTATAAGCTAGCTGTTTATCCATTGTTAGCTTTGGAAATAAAGTTACTTTCCTTTCGCTGTTCTTTGTCCTTGTCATTGGCTTTGCAAGTGGTGAGCAGCAGAGCCTTCACTTGGTTACAAAATGATCATATGACTGCTTGCCCTTACTAGTTTTTGTGTTACTTTAATATCTCCTTTTTCTGTCACTTTGTTATGAAATGATCGTATGACTGCTTCCTCTTACTAATTTCTGTGTTACTTCAATATCTCCTTTTTTTTTTTCTTTAGTCAGTCTATCACTGACGGGCATTTAGGTTGATTACCTGTCTTTATTATTGTGAATAGCGCTGCAGTAAACATATGTGTGTGTGTCTTTGTGGTTAAATAATTTATATTTTGGGGGGTCTATGCCCAATAATAGGGTTGCTGAGTCAAGTAATACTTCTAAGTTCTTCGGGAAATTGCCACACCGTTTTCCAGATTAAAAAATCTGTCTTTGCTCATTAATATTGGCATACCTTGAAGGCCACATCAATGTTATAAACCACTGTAGCAGGTTTCCTGACTTCAGTCTAATCTCCCTTTAATCAATCTTCCATGTAGCCCAAGAAGGGTTTCTATGATGACCAACCACCTTCTTTCAGGAACCCCACTTTGTGATCTCTATAAGTACTTTTGGCAAAATGTCTGGATTTTGGTTTTATGCCCAAGGATTTGTCAACTACCCATGACTGTGTGTAGGAGGGATGGGCAATCCAAAAGACGAAAACCAGGCAAAATTTTGCTAAAGCACTATAACAAAATTCAAAATCTTGTTCTACAGTATGCCACAAGAATCAATAGATATAAATTATGTGAAATAAAATGTTGAAGACCAGTGAGAGGGTTTATCAATAAAAATACTTCCCTAATATTCAGGATGTCTCCAATATCCAAGATTTTCAGAATTACTGATATCTTGGGGGATAAAAAGTAAAATATGGAAAGAATACATCACATGAAACAATTTACTAAGAGTATTTTTATGACATTTAGGAGGGTGACTTTTATTAATGACCACAGGTGTATTAAATAAATAGCCGCAGTACCATTGGTGAAAGAGAAATAATAATCAAAGGATAGTATTTTTCTTCTCTAGAAGTTTTTTTAGAGCTTCTTGGACATCCTTGTTTCTCAGAGAGTAAATCAAAGGATTTAACATGGGAGTGACCAGGGAGTAACATAAGGATGCCACTTTACTCAGCTCAGGAAATCTGTCAGGAGTGAGATACATAAAAAAGACAGCACCATACAGCACACTCACGACTCCCAGGTGAGAGCTACAAGTGGAGAAGGCCTTCTTACGCCCCTCAGTACAGCGTATCTTTAGAACTGCGGACACAATATACATGTAAGATACAATAATGACTATGATAGTAGGCAAGATAATAATACATGATAAGGAAAAAGATATCATTCTATGGATAAAGAGATCAGAACAAGACAGTCTCTGAAGTGGGCGAGTATCACAGTAAAAGTGGTCAACAGCCCGAGAAGCACAAAAAGACAGAGTAAATGTCATGCTGGTCTGAATAACTGAGCTAATGCAGCCACAAAAATAGGAACCGGCCACCAACTGAGTACAGAGACGTGTTGACATTTGAACAGAGTAGAGGAGAGGGTTGCAGATGGCAATAAAGCGGTCATAAGCCATGGCCGCCAGGAGAAATCCCTCAGTCACAATGAAGAGGGCAAAGAGAAAGAGCTGGGCCACACAGCCTGCAAAGGAGATAGACTTGCTTTCAGACCAGAAGTTGATCATAGCCTTGGGTGCAATAACAGATGAGTAGAAAAGATCAATGAAGGAGAGATTGCCTAGGAAAAAATACATTGGTGTGTTCAGCCGAGGATCAGTCATAATAATGGCCATCATCCCAACATTCCCTATAAGGATCATGGCATAAACAAACAGAAATAGCAGGAAGAGGAGAATGTGGAGCTCTGGGCGGACCCTGAAGCCTGCAAGAATGAAGTCAGTCATTTCTGAGCGATTGCTTGTTCCCCTGTCACCCATGGTAGAAACCTGCTGAGAGGCACAAGGCAAAATATACAAATAAACTCTTGGCTTGGATCCTAGCATTACAAATAATTTCTCATGTATTAGGATTTACAAAGCTGTTTTACAATCATTATTAATTTTAGCCTCATAAATATACTGTGACTTAAATTAAACCCAACCAATTGCTGCTGAAACCAAAGATTAGTTGTATTTCTTAATTCTTGAAGTGATAGAGTTAGGTTTCTTGCCTCTGCATCTAATACAAAGCTTTTCTACCCAAATGCCTTTCACATTTACAAGGATCACTTCCCTATACATTTCCCACTCATGATTTACACAGTAACTTCACCATCATGAAACAGTGACTGGAAAAGAGCACAACTAATTTAATAAATGACTTTGGGAAGCACATTAGGTAGTTTGGGTCTGGAGATACTTGGTATTAGTAGTAGTAGATATTAGTAGTCAAGTTTAGGGAAATGGGGGCTTAATTTGGAGTACCAACAGATATGAAGAAAGTGATTGAGTTAAAAAAAAGAAAACCTACTTGAGACGTGCAATTACCTTTTGCAGGTTATGGAAACTGGATTCTGATGGAAGTCATATACCAAGCACAAAATTATTAGTACTCATATTCAAGAATTTCTCTCCCAGATGGGCCATCAAAGCCCTTTCATAAAGAAAACTTCCTTTCATTTCTTGATCCCAAGACTTGAAGATTTATTTTTAACTTTTATTTTAAGTTCAGGGATGTAAGTGCAGGTTTGTTAGAGAGGTAAATTTGTGTCTTAGGGTTTTGCTGTACAGATCATTTAATCACCAAGGTATTAAGCCTAGTACCCATTAGCTATTTTTCCTGATCTATATTTTTCCTGATCCTTTCCCTCCTCCCACACTCCACCCTCCACCCTTCAAAAGACTCCAGTGTGTGTTTTTCCCCTCTATGTGTCCATGTGACTTGTAGTTCTTTAAGAAGAGATCTACAGTAAAACCCAACAGATAAAGGAATTACTTTAGAAATTAATACTGCAAAGGATACAAATGGGGGCATTGTTTATTATACTTTTATTAGCCCTGGATACAACTTTTGTAGCCATTATTAACTCATTACCACTCAAATAGATTTTTTTTTTTTTTTTTTTTTTTTGAGATGGAGTTTCGCTCTTGTTACCCAGGCTGGAGTGCAACCTCCGCCTCCTGGGTTCAGGCAATTCTCCTGCCTCAGCCTCCTGAGTAGCTGGGATTACAGGCACGCGCCACCATGCCCAGCTAATTTTTTGTATTTTTAGTAGAGACGGGGTTTCACCATGTTGACCAGGATGGTCTCAATCTCTTGACCTCATGATCCACCCGCCTCAGCCTCCCAAAGTGCTGGGATTACAGGCGTGAGCCACCGCGCCCAGCCCTCAAATAGATTTTTTAATTATATATATTAACAATACAAGCCATCTTTCTCTGCCCTAAGGGCTTTATGTGCATGTTCCTGTGTAGGCAACAATAATAAAAAATATATATATGGCACTTTTTATGTGGCAGACATTTTTCTAAATGCTTTCATAATAGTTCGTTTAATCCATACAATAATAACATGAGGTGAGTATTAGTATATTCGCAAGTTTACAGATGAGGAAATTGAGGTACAGAGAAATGAAGTCTGCTGAAATTCACTTACTAGAGTCAGAATCAAGATTTGAAGCCAAGAAAACTGGCTCCAGAATCTATGCTTTTAATTATCATTAATGATTAATCACTGTACTATACCACCTTTTGATAAAGGACCCCTCCTGTTCCCCTACTTTTCTTCTGCTTGTACTTTAGAGTTTAGTTAAAATTTCATATTTTCAAAATAAAATCTCTAATTCTTCAACCTGGGTCAGCATGTCTCATCTAAAGGCAATTGGAAGAGACCAACTGTCACCTCATATTTTAATATTGAGATTACATATTAATTATTCTTCACGACAATAACTTACTGAAGACAAAATTTAATTTGTTCTCCACGTATTGTCAGCATAACTTTAAGTGTCTGGTAAATGGCAATTAATCAATACATATTTATTATAGATAAGAGTTGAATGGTAATGATTATGCAGTAACAGAGAAAAACATAAAAACTATCTAATACTGCAGTGGTTAGTATGGGTTTCAGGTTTAAATAAATCTAGATTCCACTTCTGCTTCTCTCACTTTCTAAATGGGACTTTGGAAAAGTTACTTATGTTCTCTATGCTACTGTATTCTCATATATAAAATGGAAATGAGAATCCTCAAAGTTTTATTGTGAATAGAAAATGACATATCTACATAAACCACTTAGCATCACTTATAGTAAAGTAAGTATTCAGTAAATGTTAGCCATTATTTTTATTATACTTCTCAGTGCTCAGTTCCACTATTCATACCAAACAGTGCTTATTAGGTTGAAGGTTAATAATATATATGACTGTTTTTGGACAAAACATTCTCAGTCGAGGAGAGGAATCAATCTGTTAAAAGTTTAGAGAGAAAAAAGAAATCTTGGAGAAATGAAATATTTTGCCTGAGAAAATTATTAAAAGTTGCATAATATGTTATCATTACTTACGACTGTATTAAATGTTGAAAATAAAATATTCACCAGTTTTATCAAAAGTTAAATATGTAAATGATTAAAAAGTAGTAAGATCTTACATTAGCTTGCACTTAGGGTCTGGAGATGTGTAAGATATTTAAGAAGTGAAAGAAAGCTGACTGAAGTAAGCATGAAAAATCGTTTTTTGAAAAGTGACATATCTCATTTATCTTCCTTTTATTCTCACCTGGAGGCAAGAACACAGATTATTTTAATTTCCAAGATTTATTCCTATCAAACCCACTCCAACATTATAATATTATTCTTAAATATTAATTATTCCTCACTTGACAATAATATCCTTAACATCAAACTCAGCTTGTTTGCTGTGTATCGTCAACATAATATTCTGAATCTAGTGAATGATAATAATTCAATACATATTTATTGTATAGAAAAAAGTTGAATGGTAATGAGCATGCAGAATCAGAGAAAAATGTAAAAAACAAATTTATTTATTAAAATAAATTTATGTCATAATGTTATAAACATTGTAACATTATAAATTTTAATAAATGTATTACTGATGACATTTTTTTACCTGGAAAAGGGAGTTCTTCCCGGAGAAGCCAACAACAAGTAGTCAGTTTGTGACTTACTTTTCAAAAACTTACATGTTTTACAAGTTACTTTTACCTTGTATTGTTTAGTAACTTGTCAGATTCTCTTAAAAATGAAGCAGCAGAATTCCAATGTTTTCCTCTGTTTATTGTTTTAATTCTAGAAAGGGTAAACATAAAGTTAATTAATGACTGTCATAATTATAAGTACTGAAAAATAATTACTTTGAAATAAAATAAATTATCCCCCACAAATGCACACTTGTTTTTCCAGCTTTAGATTCTTCCCATAGATAAATGCAGCTTATATGCCTCATTGCTTTATGTTAAAAACAGTCCTTTTCTTAGTAGTTGATTTCCTGAAAAATTTTATAATTCTTTTTAGAAGAGAGTCAAGGTGAATTTTCCAAATCACGTTCTGCCAAAAGTAAAGTAATTCCAGGAACTATAGTCCATAGTTATGCAAAGTGAACCTGGGGAATCAATCCACAGGATATTATCTACCCTGCATTCTCAGAGGCTCTTATGCTTTCAAGGCAAGAAGATAGATTGCCATGGATATGCAAGTAGAGGTCTTCAGCTCTTTGTCATCTCTCAATACTGCCAAATATCCACAGCAGTTCTCTATAAGGGCTTTGGTTTTGCTATAACTTTTTCAAATAATTGCAGCATTGAGATTTCCTTTATCTTCTGGGAGACAGTACCTCTGGGAGAGAAGAAAACAAGTCCATTAATAAGACTTCTAGGTTCTAGAAGCAAGATCCATGAGGACCTCAGAGATCCTAGACATTTTTTTAAAGCCTAATAGGAGTTACAGTGCATGTGATATATTTTTCCTTTAAGAGAACACACAAGGATCTTTTAATTTTAAATTCTTCACTGAAAAAGATGCATTTTCAATTTATCATTATAGCACAGGTTTGTTTTTTTTTAATTACAATTTAAGTTCTGGGTACATGTGCAGAGCGTGCAGGTTTGTTACACAGGTATACATGTGCCATGGTGGTTTGCTGCACACATCAACTCATCATCTACATTAGGCATTTCTCCTAATGCTATCTCTCCCCTGCCTCACACCCCCAACAGGCCCTGGTGTGTGATGTTCCCCTCCCAGTATCCATGTGTTCTCATTGTTCAACTCCCACCCATGAAGGAGAACATGCAGTGTTTGGTTTTCTGTTCTTGTGTTAGTTTGCTGAGAATGGTGGTTTCTAGCTTTATCCATATCCCTGCAAAGGACATGCACTCATCCTTTTTTATGGCTGCATAGTATTCCATGGTGTATATGTGCCACATTTTCTTTACCCAGTCTATCATTGATGGACATTGGGGTTGGTTCCAAGTCTTTGCTATTGTGAACAGTATAGCACAGTTTTTGATAAGCAAATAGAAGTAGATATGAAAGGAAATGTTGTGGTTCATAATGCAACTTATGGAAAAATTTTTGGTCCTAGTCATAAAGTTATTTTTGTTTTTATTTTTAAAATTTCATTCACCCAAATCTCTCCTTTATGATTCTTTAACTATATTTTCTCAATATTAATTGATAAGAAAAGATAGAACAGCATGACTATGCCCAAAATGACTATGCCCAGCATGACTATGCCCCAAATCCAACAAATGCCCTCTGATCCATTAAATAAAGGTTAGGTCTTCCTGCTGCCCAAGATGCCGAAAGGAAAGCAGGCTCAGGGGAAGAAGGTGGCTCCGGCCCCTGCTGTTGTGAAGAAGCAGGAGGCCAAGAAAGTGGCGAATCCTGTGTTAGAAAAAAGGCCGAAGAATTTTGGCATTGGACAGGACATCTAACCAAAAAGAGACCTCACCTGGTTTGTGAAATGGCCCCACTGTATCAGGTTGCAGCGGCAGAGAGCCATCCTTTATAAGCGGCTGAAAGTGCCTCCTGCCATTAACCAGTTCACCCAGGCCCTGGACCACCAAACAGCTATTGAGCTGCTAAAGCTG
Organism: Aotus nancymaae; assembly: GCF_030222135.1. Classification (NCBI taxonomy): domain Eukaryota; kingdom Metazoa; phylum Chordata; class Mammalia; order Primates; family Aotidae; genus Aotus; species Aotus nancymaae. The sequence continues at coordinate 38,847,477 of NW_026988428.1, forward strand.
GCCCAGAAGTATAGGCCTGAAACAGAACAAGAGAAGAAGCAGAGGCTGTTGGCCCGGGCCGAGAAGAAAGCTGCTGACAAAGGAGACATCCCCACTAAGAGACCACCTGTCCTTCGAGCAGGAGTTAACACCATCACTGCCTTGGTGGAGAACAAGAAGGCTCAGCTGGTGGTGATTGCCCATGACACGGATCCCATTGAGCTGGTTGTCTTTTTGCCTGCCCTGTGTCAGAAAATGGGAGTCCCTTACTGTATTATCAAGGGGAAGGCAAGACTGGGACGTCTAGTCCACAGGAAGACCTGCAACACTGTCACATTCACCCAGGTTAATGTGGAAGACAAAGGCGCTTTGGCTAAGCTGGTGGAAGCTATCAGGACAAATTACAGTGAGAGATATGATGAGATCCGCCTTCACTGGGGAGGCAACGTCCTGGGTCCCAAGTCTGTGGCTCGCATCGCCAAGCCTCAAAAAAGCAAAGGCTAAAGAACTTGAAACTGAATGGGGTGAAATGTACACTGTAGAGTTTTCTGGAAATAAAAATAATTTAAACGATAAATAAATAAATAATTAAATAAAGGTTAAATGATTGACTGGATCTAAACTTGGGTTTATTTTATAATTTTGATTGCTTGAAAGTTGTTTATGCAGGTGTCATGTATTAAGTTAGTAATTCTTCATCAGTCCCTGTATGTAGTCCAAAATAATTTTAAAAACTGTTCTATATCAAGCAAACAAATCACAATTTGTCTTTGATAATTAAATCTTTAAGCTAACTGCTATAAATGCATCATACGTAAAACTGTAAGAAGAATGGATTTCCAATTGCTGGCAAGATCACCGAATAGGAAGAGCTCTGGTCTGCAGCTACCAGCGAGATCGACGCAGAAGGCAAGTGATTTCTGCATTTCCACCTGAGGTACCAGGCTCATCTCATTGGGACTGGTTGGACAGTGGGTGCAGCCCAAGAAGGGCCAGCTGAAGCAGGGTGGGACATCGCCTCACCCAGAAAGCACAAGGGGTAGAGGAACTACCTCTCCTAGCCAAGAGAAGCCATTAGGGACTGTATAGTGCACTCCAGCCCAGATACTGCACTTTTCCCATAGTCTTTGCAACCTGCAAACCAGGAGATATCCCTCTGGTGCCTATGCCACTGGGGCCCTGGGTTTTCAGCACAAAACTGGGCAGCCATTTGGGCAGACACCGAGCTAGCCACAGGAGTTGTTTTTTTTTTTTCATGCCTCAGTGGCACCTGGAACACCAGTGAGACAGAACTGTTCACTCCCCTGAATAAGGGGCTGAAGCCAGGGAGCCAAATCTTCTGACTTGGTGGGTCCCTCCCCTATGGAACTCAGCAAGCTAAAATCCACTGGCTTGAAAATCTCTCTGCCAGCACAGCAGTCTGAGCTTGACCTGGGATGCTCGAGCTTGGTGGTGGGAGGGGGTGCCCACCATTGCTGAGGCTTGAGTAGGCAGTTATACCCTCACAGTGCAAACAAAGCCACTGGAAAGGTTGAACTGGGTGGAGACCACCACCACTCAGCAAGGCCACTGTGGCCAGACTGCCTCTGTAGATTCACTCCTCTCTGGGCAGGGCATCTCTGAAAGAAAGGCAGCAGCCCCAGTCAGGGACTTATAGATAAAACCCCCACCTCCCTAAAAAAGAGCACCTGGGGGATGGGGTGGTTGTGGGTACAGCTTCAGCAGACTTAAACATCCCTGCCTGGCAGCTTGAAGAAAGCAGAGGATCTCCCAGCACAGCATTCAAGCTCTGATAATGAACAGACTGCCTCCTCAAGTGCATCCATGATCCCCAGGTATCCTGCCTGGGAGACACCACTCAGTAGGGGCTGAAAAACACCTGATACAGGACAGCTCTGGCTGGCATCTAGCAGGTGCTCCTCTGGGATGAAGCTTCCAGAGGAAGGAACAGGAAGCAATCTTTGCTATTTTCAGCCTCTGCCGGTGATACCCAGGCAAACAGGATCTGGAGTAGACCTCCAGCAAACTCCAGCAGACCTGCAGCAGAGGGACCTGACTGTCAGAAGGAAAACTAACAAACAGAAAGGAATAGTATCCACATCAACAAAAAGGACGTTCACTCAGAGACCCCTCTGAAGTTCAATGATTTCAAAGACCAAAGATAGATAAATCTCTGAAGACGGGAGAAACGAATGTGAAAATTCCTAAAACAAGAATGCCTCTATTCCTCCAAAGGATCACAACTCTCTAGCAAAGTAACAAAACTGGATGGAGAATTAGTTTGATGAATTGACAGGAGAAGGCTTCAAAAGGTACTTAATAACAAACTCCTCTTAGCTAAAGGAGCATGTTTTAACCCAATGCAAGGAAGCTAAGAATCTTGAAAAAAGTTGGACAAAATGCTAACAAGAATAATCAGTTTAGAGAAGAACATAAATGACCTGATGGAGCCAAAAAACACAGCAAGAGAACTTCAAGAAGCATACAAAAGTATCAATAGCTGAATCAATCAAACAGAAGAAAGGATATAAGAGATTGAAGATCAACTCAATGAAATAAAGCAAGAAGACAAGATTAGAGGAAAAAAGTGAAAAGAAATAAACAAAGCTTTTAAGAAATATGGCACTATGTAAAAAGAAAAAAAATCTACATGGGATTGATGTACCTGAAAGTGACAGGGAGAATGGAACCAAGTTGAAAAACCCTCTTCAATATATTATCCAGGAGAACTTCACAAACATAGCAAGGCAGGCCAATATTCAAATTCAGGAGATATAGAGGACACCACAAAGATAGTCTTTGAGAAGAGCAACCCCAAGACACATAATCATCAGACTTGCCAAGGTTGAAATGAAAGAAAAAATGTTAAGGGCACCCAGAGAGAAAGTTTGGGTTATCCACAAAGGGAAGCCCATCAGACTCACAGCAGATCTCCCTGCAGAAACCCTACAAGCCAAAAGCGAGTAGGGGCCAATATTCAACATTCTTAAAGAAAATTATTTTCAACCCAGAATTTCATATCCAGACAAACTAAGCTTCATAAGTGAAGGAGAAATAAAATCCTTTAGAGACAAGCAAATTCTGAGAGATTCTGTCACCACCAGGCCTGCCTTACAAGAGCTCCTGAAGGAAGCAATAAACATGAAAAGGAAGAACCAGTACCAGCCACTGCAACAACATACCAAATTATAAAGACCATCATCACTATTAAGAAACTGCATCAACTAAAGGGCAAAATAACCAGCTAGCATCATAATGGCAGGATCAAATTCACACACAACAATATTAACCTTAAATGTGAACTGACTAAATGCCCCACTTAAGAGACACAGACTGGCAAATTTGATCAAGAATCAAGATCTATCAGTGTGCTGTATTCAGGAAACCCATCTCATGTGGGAAGACACACATAGGCTCAAAATGATGGGATAGAGGAATATTTACCAAGCAAATAGAAAGCAAAAAAAAAAAAAAAAAAAAAAAAAGCAGGGGTTGCAATCCTAGTCTCTGATAAAACAGACTTTAAGCCAACAAAGAGCAAAAGAGACAAAGAAGGATATTACATAATGGTGAAGGGATCAATGCAACAAGAAGAGCTAACTATCCTAAATATATATGCACCCAATACAGGAGCAGCCAGATTGGGATAAAGCCAGTTCTTAGAGACCTACAAAGAGACTTAGACTCCCACATAATAAAAGTGGGAGACTTTAACATCCCACTCTCAATATTAGACAGATCAATGAGACAGAATATTAACAAGAATATCCAGGACTTGAACTCAGCTCTGGACCAAGCAGACCTAATAGACATCTTCAGAAATTTCCACCCCAAATCAACAGAATATACATTCTTAGCACCACATCGCACTTACTCTAAAATTGACCACATAATTAGAAGTAAAACACTCCTCAGCAAATGCAGAACAAAAATCATAACAAACGTTCTCTCAGACCACAGTGCAATCAAATTAGAACTCATGAGGTCAGGAGTTCCAGACCAGCCTGACCAACATGGTGAAACCCTGTCTCTACTAAAAATGCAAAAATTAAACAGGCATGATGGTACATGCCTGTAATCCCAGCAACTTGGGAGGCTGAGGCTGGAGAATCACTTGAACCCAGGTGGCGGAGGTTGCAATGAGCTTAAATTGTGCCACTGTACTCCAGCCTGGGCAACAGAACAAGACTCTGTCTCACAAAAACAAAACAAAACAAAAGTCATCAGCAGAAAGATTGTAGTTGAAACTATGGAAGTAGATGAACTAACCCCAAGAAGAAGGTGTAGGTCAAGACCAGAGGAAGGTGAAGACAGATCCTTGGGGTATTCCTACCTTTAGAACATAAACCCAGAAAGTCGAGTCCATGACAGACATAGAAAAGAAAAAAGCACATTATCATGAATCCAAGGGGGAGAAGAAGCCTCAATCAAAGAAGAGCTGATTGCTAAGCAGTGGTGAATTCTGTACAAAGGCTAATGGCGACAATATCAAAACAAAAACTCTATAATTATGAAGTCGCTGAAGGTACTCGATGCTTCTTAAGAGAGGTGTCGGTAGATCTGGTAGATGGAGTAAAATTGTTAGCAATTGAATAGTGCACTGAAAAAAAGGAAACACAGGCCCCAGATTTAGAGGTGATAGAGTGGAAGACTGGTGAAAGATTTTCAGGGATATTAAGTTCAAAGTGTCTCTTGAGAGACATACAGTTTTAAGTGTGCTGACTCCCAGATATTTTTTTTGGCTCAGGCTCTGTGGATTGTCTTTGTGTCAGGTCTCTGGGAGAGGATATAAACCAAAAGGGCTTGATTGTCTTTGGTGAAGAATAATAAAGAAAGTGATAATTGCCTGTGCATTAGCACAGGTGAGTTCAGAATCATACAGGTTTCATCTAGCAGAAAACAAGAAATAACTAAGATCGGAGTAGAACTGAAGAAGACAAAGACACGAAAAACCCTTCAAAAAAATCAATGAATCCTGGAGCTGGTTTTTCTGCCAGAGACAGAAGCAGAAGTTGCTATTTGAAATTAACAGGTGTTACAGCAGAAACAAGCAAAAACTCAAGGTACTCCTCGTGTTCGCCTTTCTCCCCTACATCTAAGCCTGTTAGAGAAAGGAAGGGGACTTGTGCGTTTGAGGGACCTAGGAATACAAATGGATAGAAACTTGAAAATCTTTTAAGATTGGCTACTGGATCTTTGGTTTTCTTCCCTCAAGATTAGTATAGCGTTTGACAAACTTATTACCATCTTTGCAAAACAGGCAAATACATTTAACTTCTGACCAAGAAGGCCTTAACATTTCCCTCAGCTTGACGACACTTCAGACAAACTTCTTTCTTCCTGTAAGACCCTGATCACCCTTTTCTTAGAGTATTTACTTTAGAAATCTTGTATTGCAAATTCTTTCTCTGTCCCTTTCAGATGTAAATCTTCTCTCAGCCTCTAGCCAGTTTTGCTACCTGGGAAAGTCTTTCTCAAAGACCTGAGAGCCATCCCTTTGAAATGGAATCATCAGGAAAGATGAGGTCCCTACCACCATTCTCTGTGAGAGAGCAGGAAGCTAACTTTCCTAAGTGATAAGTGCCAGTTAGCAAACACAAATAAATACCTAATTACATTGACAAACCTTTCCTCAATTCCCCCCAGGTACTTTCCTGCTACATTGGCGCAATGCTTAAAAACCTTCCATCTTGTTTCAGTGGAGTTGAGTTTAGTCTCTCCAATTGCAACGTTTTTGACCCCTATTGCAATAATCTTGAATAAAGCCTTTTTTCTCTGTTTTTTGTTTTTTGTTTTTTTAAGAGCTCAGAATTAAGAAACTCACTCAAAACTGCACAACTACATGGAAACTGAACAGCCTGCTCCTGAATGACTACTGGGTAAATAACAAAATTAAGACAGAAATAAAGACCTTTTTTGAAACCAATGAGAACAATGATACAACATGTCATACTCTTTGGGACACATTTAAAGCAGTGTGTAGAGGGAAATTTGTAACACTAAAGGCCCACAAGAGAACACAGGAAAGATCTAAAATCGACACTCTAACATTACAATTAAAAGAACTAAAGAGCAAGAGCAAACAAATTCATATGCTAGCAGAAAACAAGAAATAACTAAGATGAGAGTAGAACTGACAGAGACAAAGACACAAAAAACCCTCAAAAAATCAGTGAATCCAGGAGCTGGTTTTTTGAAAAGATCAACAAAATAGACCACTAGCCAGACTAATAAAGAAAAAAAGGGAGAATAATCAAATAGATGAAATAAAAATGATAAAGGGGATATCACCACTGATCCCACAGAAATACAAACTACCATCAGAGAATACTATAAACAACTCTATGCAAATACACTAGAAAATCTAGAAGAAATGGATAAATTCCTGGACACATACACCTTCCCAAGACTGAAACAGGAAGAAGTCGAGTCCCTGAATAGACCAATAACAAGCTCTGAAATTGAGGCAGCAATTAACAGTCTACCAGCCAAAGGAACTCCAGGACCAGACGGATTCACAGTTAAATTCTACTAGAGGTACAAAGAGGAGCCATTCCTTTTGAAACTATTCCAAACAATAGAAAAAGAGAAAATTCTCCCTCACTCATTTTATGAGGCCAGCCTCATCCTGATGCCAAAACCTGGCAGAGACACACACACAAAAAAGAACATTTCAGGCCAATATTCCTGATGAACATTGATACGTAAATCTTCAGTTAAATACTGGCAAACCGAATCCAGCAGCACATCAAAAACTTATCCACCACCATCAAGTCAGCTTCATCCCTGGGATGCAAGACAGGTTCAACATATGCAAATCAATAAACATAATCCATCACATAAACAGAACCAATGACAAAAACCACATGATTATCTCAATAGATGCAGTAAAGGCCTTCAACAAAATTCAGCAGCCCTTCATGCTAGAAATTCTCAGGAAACTAGGTATTGATGGAACATATCTCAAAATAATAAGAGCTATTTAAGACAAACCCACAGCCTATATCATACTGAGTGGGCAAAAGCTGAAAGCACTTCCTTTGAAAATTGGCACAAGACAAGGATGCCCCCTCACCACTCCTATTTAACATAGTATTGGAAGTTCTGGCCAGGGCAATCAGGCAAGAGAAAGAAATAAAGGTTATTCAGTTAGGAAAAGAGGAAGTCAAATTGTCTCTGTTTGCAGATGACATGATTGTATACTTAGAAAACCCCATCATCTCAGCCCAAGTCTCCTTAAGCTAATAAGCAACTTCAGCAAAGTCTCAGGATACAAAATCAATGTGCAAAAATCACAAGGATTCCTATACACCAATAACAGAAACAGAGAACCAACTCATGAGCAAACTCCCATTTACAATTGCTACAAAGAGAATAAAATACCTAGGAATACAACTTACAAGAGATGTAAAGGACCTCTTCAAGGAAAACTATAAACCACTGCTCAAGGAAATAAGCAAGGAACCAAACAAATGGAAAAACATTCCATGCTACGATAGGAAGAATAAATATCATGAAAATGGCCATACCACCCAAAGTAATTTATAGATTTAATGCTATCCCAATTAAGCTACCATTGACCTTCTTCACAGAATTGGAAAAAAAACTACTTTAAATTTCATATGGAACCAAAAAAGAAACCAAATAGCCAAGACAATCCTAAGAAAAAGAACAAAGCTGGAGGCATTATGCTACCTGACTTCAAACTATACTACAAGGCTACAGTAATCAAAACAGCATGGTACTGGTACCAAAACAGAGATATAGACCAATGTAACAGAACAGATACCTCAGAAATAATACCACACATCTACAGCCATCTGATCTTTGACAAACTTGACAAAAGCAATGGGGAAAGGATTCCCTATTCAATAGAAAGTCAGGAAAACTGGCTAGCCATATGCAGAAAGCTGAAACTGGATTCCTTCTTTACACCTTATACAAAAATTAACTCCAGATGGATTAAAGATTTAAACATGAGGCCTAACACCATAAAAATCCTAGAAGAAAACCTAGGCAATACCATTCAGGTATTGGGCATATACCATAGGCATGGGCAAAGACTACATTACTAAGACACCAAAAGCAATGCAACAAAAGCCAAAATAGACAAATGAGATCTAATTAAACTGAAGAGCTTCTGCACAGCAAAAGAAACTATCATTAGAGTGAACCAGCAATCAACAAAATGGGAAAAATTTTTTGCTATCTATCTACCCATCTGACTAAGGGCTAATATCCAGAATCTACAAGAAACTTAAATTTACAAGAAAAAAAAACAACCCCATAAAAAAGTGGGTGATGGATATGAACAGACACTTCTCAAAAGAAGACATTTAAAGGGCTGATATCCAGAATTTACAAAGAACTAAAACAGATTTACAAGAGAAAACAAACAAGCCCATTCAAAAGTGGGCGAAGGATATGAACAGACACTTTACAAAAGAAGATATACATGAGGCCAACAAACATATGAAAAAATGCTCATCATCACTGGTCATTAGAGAAATGCATATCAAAACTACATTGAGATACCACCTCACGCCAGTTAGAATGGCAATCATTAAAAAATATGGAGACGACAGATGCTGGAGATGATGTGAAGAAATAGGAACTCTTTTGCACTATTGTTGAGAGTGAAAATTAGTTCAACCATTGTGGAAGACAGTGTGGTGATTCCTCAAGGACCTAGAAATAGAAATTCCATTTGACCCACCAATCCCATTACTGGATATATATCCAAAGGATTATAAATCATTCTACTATAAGGACACATGCACACAAATGTTCATTGCAGCACTGTTTACAATAGCAAAGACCTGGAACCAACCCAAATGCCCATCGATGATAGACTGGACAGGGAAAATGTGGCACAAATACACCATGGAATATTATGCAGCCATCAAAAATGATGAGTTTGCATCCTTTGTAGGGACATGGATGAACCTGGACACCATCATTCTCAGCAAACTGACACAAGAACACAAAATCAAACACCGCATGTTCTTACTCATAGGCAGGTGTTGAACAATGAGAACACATGGACACAGGGAGGGGAGCATCACACACTGGGGTCTGTTGGGGGGAAATAGGGGAGGGACAGCAGGGAGTGGGGAGTTGGGGAGAGAGAGTGTGGGGAGAAATGCCAGATATAGGTGAAGAAGACTTTTATGCAGCCAACACACATATGGAAAAAAAGCTCATCATCACTGGTAATTAGAGAAATGCAAATCAAAACTACATTGAGGTAACATCTCATGCCAGTTAAAATGACAATCACTAATAAGTCAGGAAATAACAGATGCTGCAGAGGATGGGGAGAAATAGGAATGCTTTTACACTGTTGGTGGAAGTGTAATTAGTTCAACCATTGTGAAAGACAGTGTGGTTATTCCTCAAGGATCTAGAACTAGAAATACTATTTGACCCAGCAATCCCATTAGTGGGTATATACCCAAAGGATTATAAATCATTCTACTATAAAGACACATGCACACATATGTTTATTGTGGCATTGTTCACAATAACAAAGACTTGAAACCAACCCAAGGGCCCACCAATGATAGAATGGATAAAGCAAATATGGCACATATACACCATGGAATACTATGCAGCCATTAAAAAGGATGAGTCTTTGTCTTTTACAGGTACATGGATGAAGCTAGAAGCCATCATTTTCAGCAAACTAACACAAGAGCAGAAAACCAAACACTGCATGTTCTCACTCATAAGTGGGAGTTGAACAATGAGAACACATGGACACAGGGACGGGAGCATCACACATCAGGGCTTGTTGAGGGATGGGGGGCAGGGGAGGGATAGCATTAGGAGAAATGCCTAATGTAGATGATGGGCTAATGGGTGCAGCAAACCGCCGTGGCTGATGTATACCTATGTAACAAACCTGTACATTCTGTACATGTATCACATAACATAAAAAATAATTTAAGTTCTATATCATTATTTTCAAAGTAGTTGATGATGTGATATCTAGTTATTACATGTTTGTGTTTTCCTTTGATTTTGCTTAAATATATTCAAAATTGCAACATATAATGTTAATTATATTAATATGAACATTAAAGTTAATATATCTGCATATGTATGTGTACATTCACATAATTATTTTATGTTTCTAAGAGTTTTTATTAGACTTCTTTTTCTGCATTTAAGTGTTGAATGCTTAGTATCTTATTTACAGTTTCCCACAGTTTTTATTCTAATGAATTGTGTTTAAAAGTTTTGAATCGTTTTCAATGTAATTTATTTTAATGTTCATTATTGTTTATATAACTTTTTGTTAATTTTAATGTTCATTTTCACCTGTGGATTATTTAGTTAAGGTTTCTTATTTCAGTATAGCTGTTTTATTTGCACAATATCTTTTTATTCTTGATTTTTTATTTTATTATCTTAAGTTTAGATAATATAAACTAAAAAACCTATTTGGTAAAATTTACAGTTATAATGCTTGCTTGACAAGAAATTATGTTTTGTAAATATTCCATGAATTTAAGCAAAGGATGCCTATTCTCCTACATATTATCGAATAGAATCTTACAATGTATTAGATATAATAAAAGTTTATCACTATGGGTAAGTTGTTATACCACATAGACATTAATGGTTGAATATTAGAAATGCAGAGTCACTATTAACTAAAGATTTTTTAAAATTATTGTCTCAGAGCTGTAGAAATAGCATTTGATATATTTTAACATTATAAAAAAATTAGCAACCTTAAAAAAGAATTAAACTTTATTAACCTAACAAAGCAGATGTATACAAACAGAATACACACATATTTAAAATGAGAAAATATTAAAAGCATTTCCTTTAAAATTAGAAAAAAGACAATATGTCTATTACTCTTGATGCAGTTCAACACCCTATCAGAAGTCTAGCCAGTACAACATGATAATAAATATAAATGAAAAGTATAAGGGATCAAATATGAGATTAAACTGGGTCATATTGTAATAGTGAATTTAGTTTTGTAAGACAAGGCTAAACTGTCTTTCAAAGTAGCTATACCTTTCTGCATTTCCACTTTTAAAAAAAAAATGCTTGTTGCTTTATATTCTCACCAGTATTTTGAATTGCCAATGCTCTGGATTTTGGCCATTGTAATAGACGTGTAGTAGTATAACTGTTTAGTCTGCATTTCCCTGACGACATTTGATGCAGAGCATCTTTTCATATGCTTATTTGACATTTGGCTATTTTTGTGTGTCTGTTAAGCTCTGTGGCCTATTTTAAAAATTGAGTTATTTGCTTTCATATTTTTGAGTTTTAAGAGTTCTTTGTGTATTTTGATAACAGTCCTTCATCAGATTTGACTGGAAAAATTTCCTTTCAGAAATTTTTCTATGCCAGAGCCTTTTTTTCTTTGAGAAGACATTATACTAGGCCAGGACCCCAGTTCACAAGACACCCTTGTCTCTCCTTTGTTGGAAGAGGACTCAGTTCCACAACTTCACCTTAGCATTCAGCTTATAAGGTGTCCATGCAACCCCCTGAGGCAGTTCTCTTGTCCCAAACTCAATTCCAAGCTTTGGGTCTAAGCCCTAGGAAAGAAAACTCAATCTGGAAGATAGTGTTGAATAATATTCTATTTGAATATTTTTGCAAAAAATTCCTTTCCTTTCAGCCTGTGGCTTGTCTTTTCATCTTGCTGACTTTTTTTTTTAACTGTACAAAGCTTACACATGAATCAGATTTATTACTAAATATTTAATATTTTGAGTCTATTAATGGTGTATTTTTAGAAGAACCCAATATACTCTCTTGCAGAGAGCTGAAGCAGAAATAATATATCCAAACTCATTATTAGGCCAGCATTACTTTGAAAGCATATCTGTCTCTCATGAATATAGATACAAAAATTCCTAGTAAAATTTTAGAAAATCAAATATTCAATATATAAAAATGAAATATTAATGTTATCACATTATGATAACATCATGTACTTTACAAGGGTATACTAGTTTCAAAATATGGAGAAGTATATGTAAACTCTTCCTCTTTGTAAGGATGAGCTGGCAAACATCAGGATGATATTTGCAATTAATCACATGATAGTATCCCCCTGTTGAAGAATGTAAGGTAACACAGTAGAAGGGATAGGTTGACGAACACAGAGCCACTGTATAATCCTGATCCTTTTTCCTCAAGACCTCAATTGTTTGAAAGAGAAACTTACAACCTATTTAGGTTGCATTTATTTTGTGATTTATGATCCTCATAATTTTCAAGAACTATCCTTATAAATATGATATTTCTCTCTGGATCCTTCCTTCACATCTTGATAATGGATACCTCTCCCATACCCCAGAAGATTTGAGGTTTACTTCTCAGAAAGTGTAAAGCAGAGGGTTTCTAGCATTGGAGACATAATGTACAGAAGATGAGTGGTTTTATACCAAAGCTATGTGGTTAAATTCCATACTCTGAACATATGTAAGTTGTCCCAAGACTCCTCCCTCATTGTCTACCAGAATCCTGTCTGTTAGATTACTACCCATTCTTCAGAAACTCATATTTCTAAAAGGGGAGATTTAAATATACAAAAATTAAGAATTTAACAATAAAGAATTCAGTGATATTACAATAAATTCTCAAAGCAATACAAAAACTCATGTTATGTCAAGAGATGAAAATGTGCATTTTAGTCTGTGTTAATCAAGAAGTTTCAATAAGAAATTTACCAGATGTATAAGGAAGAATCAAAGATGAAAAACAGAGGTACAAAAAAAGAAAGGCAGCAAATAAAAATATGTGGAGGAAACAAATGACATTGCAGTTTCTTTTCTAACTGCAGAACTCTATCATTGTAGCAAGAAAACAGTCATAGACACACACAAAGGAATGAGTGTAACAGAGTTCAAACAAAACATTTTTGTAGACACTGAAATTTGAAATGCGTATAAATTTCACAGGTCATAAAATATGTTTGTTTTGATTTTTCCCCAACCATTAAATTGTACATTTAAAGGTGTAAAAAATATTTTCACTTCAAAGGCCATAAATCAACCTGCAACTGGCCAGATTTGGTCCATGGGTTATAATTTTCTGACTCCTAATTTAAACAAGCATTTATTTTTAGAGCAATTTGAATGAGATAGAAACAAGATTTTATTTTACCTTCATCTATTTTATTTCTGAATTTTTCATTTTTTTCTATAGATTTGTTTCTTACCTATACCACATTTCTTCTATCTGAAATACATTCTTAAACATTTCTTACAGTAGACAATACATTCCTTCAGTTTTGTATCGGAAAGTCTTTCTCCTTTATGTTTGAAACATATTTTCATTGCTTTTTTCAGCAGTTTAAAGATGTTACTCACTGCACTCCAGCCATGGTGACAGAGTAAGACTGTCACAAAAGAAAGAAAGAAAGAGAAAGAAAGAAAGAAAAGGAAAGGAAAGAAAGGAAGAAAGAAAAGAAAAGAAAGATGTAACTCCATTGCTATCTTGCTTGTATGGTTTCTGATGAAAAGTTTTCTGTAATTCCTATTCTTTCTATCCTCATTTTTGCCAAAAATGCCCTTTCTCATTTATCTAGCTGTTTTCATGATTTTCTTTGTGTCTTTGGTTTTAAGTAGTTTGAATATAATATGTTTGGGTCTGGTATAGTGTAGTGTGTATTCAGGTTGCAGCTTTTTGAATTTTGTGGATCTATTGTTTGGCATTTGTCACTTATTTTCAAATTATTAGCCATTAAATATCAAACATTTTTGGTTGCCATTCCTTTCTCTCCTTTTTTGCATTTTCAATTATACATGCTGTACCATTTGATACTGTCTCACAGTTATCAAATGTTTTATTCTCTTCTTTAAATTTTTATTTTTTTACTGTATCACCTCTTCGCATTTTAGTCTCCATAATTTCTATGGCCTTATCTTAATGTTAATGAATTACATTTTGACTGATGGGTCTGTCAAGGTATTCTTCATCTATCTACTGTATTGTTGATTTCCAATATTTCATCTTTTTGTTATAATTTTTGTTGTTCTGCCCAAAATTAATTATTTTAAACATTTGTTTTAGGCTCGGGGTGCATGTGCAGGTTTGTTATATACATAAATTGGTGTCATGGGGGTTTGGTGTAGAGATTATTTAGTCACCCAGGTAATAAGCATAGTACCCAATAGGTAGATTTTGGATCCACATCCTCCTCCCACTCCCCACCCTCAAGTAGGCCCCGCTGTCTATTGCTTCCTTCTTTGTGACTATATGTACTATATTTAGCTCTCACTTATAAGTGATAACATGTATTTGGTTTTCTGTTCTTGTGTTAGTTTACTTGGAATAATGGCCTCCAGCTCCATCCATGTTGTGCAAAGGGTATGATATCATTGTTTATGACTGCATAGTATTCTATGGTGTATATGTGACATGGGAAAAGCCCCATAAAACTGCATACCTCAGCCATACCTCAGCTGTCTATTGAAACTGCTCTCTGTAACCCAAATGTGACAGGCAAGCAGTCCAAACCCACGCCATCTTGGCCCCTGCGACTTGTAATAAGTAATTAAGGACTGTAATTTCCACCCTACCCAGACAATGTGTAAACAAATGCTAATCTTGATGGCAGGAGAGTTTTTGTCAATAATGCCTCTCCTCCTCCTCAAGGACTCCCTGCCCCTGGGCCAGATGCCCAGGCATCCTCACCAGAGCTGCACACCCCTAAATCCTCCAGGGCAGACAAAAGAGAGTGTGGAAAAACTCTGCCCATTGCTGCCCACTTCCCAGAGGGAACTCCCCCTCTGGCAGCCCATCTGTGACCCAAGGCTAGGGTGCAGATGCCTTTAAGAGAGCAGAGGTACATGGGAGTGGATAAGGACAGCCACATGGTAGAAAGGCATGTTTTCACATACCTGCCATTCACCTTGGCTGATCTTATCAATTGGAAAAATAACAACCCATCTTATACCGAGAAACCCCAAGCTCTCATTGATCTACTGCAAACTATTATTCAGACTCATAACCCCATTTGGGTTGATTGCTATCAGCTGCTTATGCATCTTTTTTAGCACAGACTTTCTTGTACTTGATGAACTGCCCTGCTCCCCTTCTCTGGCAAAACCTGTTGTGCAAATCAAGGGCCACTATCCCACTCAACAAAGGAGACTACTTGCAGCTAAAACTGCCTCAGTCGGGGGTCATCCAGGCTCTCATCGTCCCTTGGGAAGGAGGGTGGAGACTTCCTAGCCAGAAGCATAGGACTGATATTATCGCCCAGGCCCATGCAGGGCTTGTGTGGCTTTGCACCCAACTTATACACGCAGTTGGGATTATTGCCAGCAGCGGATAGTTGGTTCACTTAATTGGACTTAAAGAATACCTCCTTAGCATTGGACTGGCCTTGGAGGGTCAAAAACTATTTGCATTTCAATGGAAGAAACCCAGAAGAAGGAGTAACCACTCAATACACCTGGATCCAGCTTCCCAGGGGCTCAGAAACTCTCTCATCATCGCTGGGGAGGCATCAGCCTGTGACCACCCCCTAGAAGCTTCTTGCTTGCATGATGCCCCAGTATGCTGATAACCTGCTATTGGGACATCCCATGGCAGTTGGGTGTGCAAGCAAATGCCTTACTTTGACACCTGGAGGACTGTGGGTATAAAGTGTCTAAAAGGAAAGCCCAGATTTGCCAAAAAGCAAATGCAATATCTGAGTCTCACCATCTGGAAGGGGGAACGCAGCCTAGAAGCAGAGAGGAAGCAAGCCATTTGCAAAGTGACAGAACTTGAGACTAAAAGCAGGTGAGAGAGCCCCTGGGAGTGGTGGGTTTTGTAAATTGTGGATTTCCAAACTTCGCAGTACTGGCCAAACCCTTACACAAAGTGACAAAGGGGGAAGGGAAGAAGACAAGACATCCTTTAAATGGGGCAGAAGCTAAAATCGAAAATTGTTAGCCCTGGCTTTGGGGCTAGCTGATTTAACACAGTCTTTTCATGCTGTCAGAAAGGAAAAAAAAAAAAAAAAAAGAAGAAGAAGAAAAATGGCAATCAAAGATTCTAGCCTCAACTCTGGGAAGAATTTAAATATCAAAGCACCCCACACAGCAGTGACTCTAATGAATACCGAAAAACCTCATTGGTAAGCCTACCAAATACCAGGGCCTGCTACGTGCAGCGGTTGTACAAGCCGTACGTGAGACCACTCATTTAGGTCAAGAGTCACTTGAAAAGATGTTGGTCCAGTACTTTTACATCTTACACTTATCAGCCTTGACTAAAACTGTGGCACCAAGATGTATTCATTACATGTCGGCAACACAACATGAGGTAGGGTCCCAACTACTCTCCCTGACGTTCAAGCTTAGGGAGCAGCTCCATTTAAAGATCTCCAGGTAGACTTTACTGAAATGTCCAAGTGTGGGGGACATAAGTATTTGTGGGTCCTGGTGTGTACATACTCTGGGTGGGACTGAAAGGGCCCATGAAGTAACCCATGTGCTGCTTCGAGATCCTATCCCTAGGTTTGGATTGCCACTGCGCATCAGATCAGACAACAGACCAGCATTTGTGGTGGATTTAGTCCAGAAAACAGCAACGGTCTTAGGTATCACCTGGAAACGGCACACTGCCTACCGACCTCACAGTTCCAGAAAAGTGGGAAAATGAATTGGACCATCAAAAACAGCTTAAGGAAAGTGTGTCAGGAAACAAGAGTAGAGTGGATGCAGGCACTTCCCTTGGGGTTATTCAAAATTAGAGGCACCCCCTTTAGGAAAAACAGGATATTCCCCTATGAAGTCTTATACCATAGGCCCCCTTCCCTACTCTGGGCACTCCTAAGAACTCCTCGGGAGTGGGGAGAGATTGAGTTAGGATGCTAGTTACTAGTCCTAGGGAAAATCGCTTAGGATACAACCTGAGTAAATAACAGTCCTTACAGGCACTCCAGTCTGTTCAATCCCAGCTACACCAGCTCATTAAGGATATCCGTCCCACCCCATTGGAACTCACAGAGCAGCCAACACACCCCTTCCAGCCTGGAGACTCTGTCCTTGTTAAAAGATTCGCCACCTCTGGCCTCACTCCTTGTTGGAAGGGACCCTACACGGTTATCCTGACCACACCCGCTGCACTCAATGTGGATGGACTAACAGCCTGGATTCATCACACCCACATCAAGACTGCCCCACCGGAAGGACAATGGAGCGTCAAACACTCATCCCCTGATTCACTAAAGCTAAGACTTGTGTGCTCTTCGTGGTCACCACCCTTGACACCCTAATCTGTGCTGTAAATCCCTATAGCAAACCCCCTCTAGAACCCACCTACTATCAGTGGGTCCTCACCGAGGGCTCCACTGGAGGATTTGTTAGTTCCTTAACTGGGAAGGGATCCACCCCGGTCAACTTAACCCTGGAGTACATTCCAAAGAACCCCATTACCTTCTCCCTAGACCTCTGTGCCCTCCTGGGCCCCAACCTAAATTTTGGAACAAGTGGAGGTGTAGCCAGGCGCGGCAGTTCAGGGGCAGAGCAACAACTATCTGTGCCCAGGATCCACCCCACAAAAAAAGATGGAACTGTGGAGACTTAAATGAATTCTTTTGCCCCCACTGGGTTTGTGAAACTATCTCCACTTTATCAGGGTACACCAAAAACATAGACTCCTTCATCTCTTATAACCGAGACTCTCCCCCATCCCCTGTTACACTGGGTCTTGTAATCCACTCAAGATAACTGTGACTACCCCAGATGGTAGATGGACAACAGGGCTAACTTGGGGTCTCATAGTATATATGTGTGGATAGGACATGGGAAACATCTTTCCCACTCCTTTTGGGACTCATGTTTGACCCCTGTCTCCTAAACCAACTGCTCAGGTTCATAAAATATAGGGTAGACTCCATAAAATTAATGATATTAAGGTCTCAATATGGGCCCTTAAAACCAACAAACAATACTAACCTGTTGGAGGAATCAATAATTTAATTCCTGTAAATAAAACAAGAGGGGAATGTGACATGGTAAAAGCCCCATAAAACTGCATACCTCAACCATACCTCAGTTGTCTATTGAAACTGCTCTCTGTAACCCAAATGTGACAGGCAAGCAGTCCAAACCCATGCCATCTTGTAATAATTAAGGACTGTAATTTCCACCCTACCCAGACAATGTGTAAACAAATGCTAATCTTGACTTTTGTGAACCACTTAAGTAGCAATCAGAATGTCAAAAGTCCCCTGGTCCTTGGAGTGTCCGGAGCCCCTCACCCTCATCTCCGCCCAGGAGGTGATTTACAGAATCCACTAGCCCTCAGAACGTCTGAAGTCCCTCACCCCTACCCCTGCCCTTCACCCTCACTCCTGAGGTGGTTTTATGGGTATAAAAGGTCTTGACACCCTCCTTTCGGGGCCACGGGTTGGAGAGACACGAGTCCTCTGTGGCCGCCAGCAATAAAGACCCTGCAATTTGGCATACTTTTGTCTTGGTGTTGACTTTCTATGCTCGGGCCAGTACAACATATATGTACCACATTTTCTTTATCCAGTCTACCATTAATGGGTATTTGGGTTGATTCTATGCCTTTGTTATTGTGAATAGTGCTTCAGTGAACATGCATGTTCATGCACCTTTATGGCAGAATAATTTATATTCTTTTGAGTATATACCAAATAATGGGATTGCTGGGTCAAATGGTAGTTCTAAGTTCTTGAGAAATGACCAAACTGCTTTTCACAATGGCTTAGCTAGTTTACATTTCCACCAGCAGTGTGTCAGCAGTCCCTTTTCTCCACAACTTCACCAGCATCTGTTATTTTTTGACTTTTTAACAATAACCATTCAGACTCGTGTGAGAAGGTATCTCAAAGTGGTTTTGATTTGCATTTCTCAATGATTTGTAGTGCTGAGCATTTTTTCATACGCTTGTTGACCAAGTATATGTCTTCTTTTGATAAGTGTCTGTTAATGTCCCTTGCCCACATTTTAGTGGGGTTGTTTTTCACTTGTAAATTTGTTTAAGTTTCTTATATGTTCTGGATATTAGACATTTATTGCATAGTTTGCAAATATTTTTGTCCATTCTGTAGGTTTTCTGTATGCTCTGTTGATAGTTTCTTTTGCTGTACAGAGCTCTTTAGTTTAAGTGCATCCCATTTGTTAATTTTTGTTTTTGTCATGATTACTTTTGGCATCTTTGCATGAAATCTTTGCTGGGTCCTATGTCCAGAATGGTATTTACTAGGTTATCTTCCAAGATTTTTATAATTTTGGGTTTTATATTTAAGTCTTTAATCCATATTGAGTTGACTTTGATATAAGGTGTAAAGAAGTGGTACAGTTTCAGTCTTCTGCATATGGGTAGCTAGTTACCTCACCGCCATTTACTGAATGGGGAGTCTTTTTCCTTTTGCTTGTTTTTGTTAATTTTGTGAAAGATCAGGTAATTGTAGATGTGTGGCATTACTTATGGGCTCTCAACACTTTTCCATGTTCTATGTGTCTGTTTTTGAACCTGTACTATGCTGTTTTAATTGCTGTAGTTTTGTAATATAATTTGGAGTCAGGTAATATGATACCTCCAGCTTTGTTCCTTTTGCTTAGACTGCCTTTGCTGTTCAGGCTCATTTTTGGTTCCTTATGAATTTTAAAATCTTTTTTTTTTCTAAATCTGTAAAGAATAGCATTGAAAGTTTGATACAGATAGCATTGAATCTGTAAATTGCTTTGAGCAGTATGGCCATTTAACAATATTGATTCTTTCTATTCATGAGTAGGGAATGTTTTTCCATTTGTTTGTGTCATCTTTGATTTCTTTGATCAGTGTTTTGTAATTATCATTGTAGAGGTTTTTCATCTCTTTGTTTAGCTATATTACTATGTATTTTATTCTCTTTGTGGCTATTGTGAATGAAATTGCAGTCTTTATTTGAATCTCAGGTTAAATGTTGTTGGTATATAGGAATGCTACTGATTTTTGTACATTCATTTTGTATTCTAAAACTTTGCTAAAGTTGTATATTATATCAAGAAGATTTTGGGCAGAAACTATGGGGTTTTCTAGGTATCAATTCAAATATAACTGGCAAAAAGGTATAGTTTTACTTTCTTCCTATTTAGATGCCTTTTATTTCTTTCTCTTGGCTGATTGCTCTCACTAAGACTTCCAGTACTATATTGAATAGGAGTAATGAAGAGAGCATCCTTGTCTTGTTCTGGTTTTCAAGGGGAATCCTTCTAGTTTTTCAATATGATGTTGGCTATGGTTTTTCATGGATGCTTATTATTATTTTGAATTATGTTTCTTCAAATGTTGTTTGTTGAAGGTATTTAACATAAAAGAATGTTGAATTTTCTCAAAATCCTTTCCTGTACTTATTTAGATAATCATGTGGTTTTTGTTTTTAGTTCTGTCTGTGTGGTGAATTACTTTTACTGATTTGTGTATATTGAACCAACCTTGCATCCCAAGGATAAAGCCTACTTGATCATGGTGGATTAGCTTTTGGATTTGTTGCTGGATTCAGTTTGCTAGTATTTTGTTGAGAATTTTTGCATCTATGTTTATTAAAAATATTGGCTTAAAGTTTTATTTTGTTGTTGTTGAATTTAACTAATGAAATTAAAATTCTGATCTTCTGTGTTGTCTTACTATTTCTATTACAGTCACTGACATATTAATCGTGGTTATTTTAAATTCTCTGTTCTAAAGAAAGTTCTAAAATCTATGTTATATCTGAGTGTGATGATGAAGATAACTTTGTCTTTTCTGTGTATTTTCTGTGACTGCATTTTTGCAAGATATGTATGCCTCATATTTGTTTTGAAAGCCCCATACATTGTATAGAATGGTAAATACCAACAAATATGTAGTTTGGAGATAAGCTCACTTCTGTTTGTCTTTGGGTCTTTCCTTTATACAATGCCCAGAGAAAGTCTGCGTCTTGCAGCAACTCCAGTTCTATTCCACTGTTAATTTTGCTCAATATTTTCTTTTGTTTGTTTTTTGTTTTTTGACTTTTTAAATTATTAATATTGTACTTTAGGTACTAGGGTACATGTGCAGATCATGTAGGTTGCGTAGGTATATACTTGGCAAGGTGGTTTGCTGCCTCCATCCCTGTCACCTATATCTGGCATTTTCCCCCATGTTATCCCTCCCCAACCTCCCCACCTCCCACTGTCCCTCCCATAACCCCCACAACAGACCCCAGTGTGTGATGCTCCCCTCCCTGTGTCCATGTGTTCTCATTGTTCAACACCCACCTATGAGTGAGAAGATTCAGTGTTTGATTTTCTATTCTTTTTTTTTGAGACAGAGTTTCACTCTTGTTACCCAGCTGGAGTGCAATGGCGCTATCTCAGCTCACCGCAACCTCCGCCTCCTGGGTTCAAGCAATTCTCCTGCCTTAGCCTCCTGAGTAGCTGGGACTACAGGCATGCGCCACCATGCCCAGCTAATTTTTGTATTTTTAGTAGATATGGGATTTCACCATGTTGACCAGGATGGTCTTGATCTCTTGACCTTGTGATCCACCCGCCTCGGCCTCCCAAAGTGCTGGGATTATAGGCATGAGCCACCGTGCCCGGCCCTTGAGTTTCTATTCTTGTGTCAGTTTGCTTTGTATTTTTTAAGTGTGATTGTGGAGTTTGTGAGAGGTGGGGTGTTCTCTAAATTTAGAGCTCTTAGGGATGTGGCCGTTACAAGAATTTCTGCCTTTCCTCCAGGAATTCCTTGGATCTACCAAGTATTGCTTTCTCTTACCTAAGACTAGATTTTGCTTATTTATTTTGCTTTTCTCTGCTCACCTCTACCAGCTACTGTGGCTTTCCACCAGTTGTCTGAGGGTACACAATGATTGTTAAAATTCCTCATGTGGTTTAATTATTTTGTTTTATTATTTTTAATTTTACTTATTTTTGTCCCAATACATGGTCTTGAAATCCTTGTCAAAACTCCTTTGATTATATATTTAAAGGTTTATTTCTGGACTATTCTGTTCAATTGGTCTACATGTCTGTTTTTATGCCAGCACCATACTGTTTTGATTACTGTACCTTTGAAGTAAGGTTTGAAAATAGGATATGAATCTCTCAAATTTGTGCTTTTCCAGGATTGTTTAGGTTATTTGGGATCTGTTTAGACACCACATGCATTTTAAAATGTGTTTTTCTATTTATGGAAAAATATTCATTGGGATTTTAATAAAAATTGCACATCTGTAAATCACTGGCATAGTATTAACATCTTAACAATAGTAAATCTTGCAACCCATGATATGAGATGTCATTTTATTTATTTGTGTCTTCTTTAATTTTCTTAAGAAATATTTTATAGTTTTTATTGAAGAAGAATTTTACCTTCTTGGTTAATTTGGTTAATTTTTAAGCATTTTATTATTTTTATGCGATCATAAATGATTTATTCTTAATTTGTATGTATTATTCATTGATAGCATACAGAAATACAACTGATTTTTGTATGTTGATTTTTTATTCTGTTATTTTGCTGTCATTTATTTGTTCTAACAGTTTTTGGTGGAATCTTTAGAGTTTCTATATTAAAGATTATATCACCTGCAAAAAGGGATTATTTTATTCTTTCTTTCTGATTTATGTAACTTTAATGTTTTTTCTTGCCAAATTGCTCTGACTAGTATTTCGAGTACTACATTAAGTAAAAGTGACAAATAAAAGCATCCTCATCTTGTTCTGGATTTTAAAGGAAAAGCTTTCAGTCTTTCACCATTGAATATGTTTTCTGTGAACCTTTTATGAATTTTATTATGTTGAAGTGGTTTTCTTGTATTTCTAGTTTATTGAATGTTTCCATAATGAAGAGTCTTGATTTTGTCACATGCTTTTTCTGTATCAATTGAGATAATAATGTGTTATTTCCTTCATAATGTTAATACATTTTATTACATTTATTAATTTTTAAATGTTGAACCATTTCTCCTTTCCAGGAATGAGTCCCATTTGGTTAAGAGATATAATTTTTTTAAACATTCTACTAGTAATCTGGTTATTATTTTATTAAAGATTTTTACATCAATATTCATAAGGTTTATAATTTTCTTTCCTTGTATTCTTGTTTGGTTTTGGTCTTAGGGTAATAATGTCTTCACAGAATGAGTTAGGTAGTGTTTTCAACTCCTTTTGTGTTTGGGAAAAGTTGGTGTTAGTTCTTTAATTGTTTGGTAGAATTCACTGGTTTGAGGAGATTTTTTTAAATTACTAATCCAATCTCCTTATTAGTTACAGGTCTCTTCAGATTTTCTATTTTTTCATGATTTATTCTTGGTAAGTTTTGCGTTTCTAAAAATTTGCACATTTTATCTAGGATATCCAATTTGTTGGTGTACGACTGCTCAATCCTCTTACACTTCTATTTTTTTTTTTTTTTCTGTAGAACGGGTAATGGTATTTTCACTTTTATTTCTGATTCTTGTATTTTGAGTCTTCTTTCTTTTTTTTTCCTTAGTGCGTCTAGCTAAATATTTGTCAAATTTCTTGATTTTTAAAAATAGAACCAACTTCTGGTTTTATTGATTTTCTTTGTTTTTTTCATTTAGCTCTGCTGTAATCTTTATTATTTGTCTCCTTCTGGTAGCTTTGGGTTAATTCACTCTTGGTTTTCTCCTTCCTTAATTTTTAAAGGAGGTTATTGGTTTGATGACTTAAATTTTTTAATGTAAGCATTTATGACTATAAATTTCTCCTTTACCACTGCTTTCACTGGTGTCCCATAAGTTTTCATATGTTGTGTTTTCATTTACCTTTAACTCTAAGTATTTTAAAATTTTTCTTGTGATTTCTTCTTTGATCTATTAGTTTTTTGTAAAGAGTGTGTTGTTTGATTTCCACAAATTTGTGAATTTCTCCGTTTTGAGTTTGTTACTGATTTTTAGCATCATTGTGTGTGATTGGAAAAGGTGCTTTCTATGGTATGTACCTTTTGGAATCTATTGAGACTTAAATGTGTAACCTAACATATGATCTATCCTAGAAAATCAATATGTTCTATTTTTGTTAGGTCCTGTGTATGTTGAGTAAAACTAGTTGGTTTATTTTGTTGCTGAAGTCTTTTATTTTCTTACTTTTCTCCTATCTTGTTGTAATTTTATTATTTACAGTGAGTTATTGAAGTCTCCTATGCTTTTTAAAAAGTTTCTAATTAAATGTTGTGTGAAAGAAAAATGTAACCTGAAAGATTTAATTCTTTTAAAATGAAAATGTTTCTAATATATATTTTTTTCACCTAAATTGTCTAGGGTACCTTCTGGAATCTACTGTTAACAGAAATTTACATCTTGATTGTTGCAAACCCTAGAGACTAATCAGAAACTTACATAGCACTTCTTTATTGTTGTCATTAATCATCTTTGTCTTGGGAGAATATTTATACAAAAATGTTAAATTAAAGATGAAGTCATTCTTAGAGTAGTATGTTTGGAGCCAGCTCTACTCTGATGGTTTCCAAGTAGTGTGAGTCCCTCTGGGTGCTTAAATGGATACTTTATTTACACAATTTAGTGTGTCAGTTAGTGGGAGACCTAAGAGAGATTTGTGCCTTTGAGAAGGTTACTGTGAAGATGAGACCCACTGGTCTCAGGTAAAATTGGGTATAGAGAAGCTAATTTCTCAAGTATACAAATTAATCTGGCTTTGCCATAATTAGCTATAGGTTGCTCCAGAGTAATCAGATGATTCCCGCTGGTGGAATGAAACTTTTGTATCCTGCTATGAATTATTTTAAATAAAGCCTGCATAAAATAACTCATAATTTTAATCAGTCTCATTGGACCCTATTAAAAAGTGAATATAGTAATTAACAAAATTGAAAATAACCTTAAGAAATTCCTTAGATAAATGATTACAGTGTAACTCAAGCTTGAAACAGGTTTAAGTGATACATTAAATGTTAAAAAATATATAGGGTAAGATACTAGCATTTCCTTTATATTTTCATACTTGTCTCTCGCTCACACACACACACACACACACACACATACACACACACATACACACACACACCCCCCATAATAATCTCTTGGGTGGATGTCAACATTATTAGATTAATTCCCAAAGAGTCCATATGCTAAAGGTAACTTTAATATATCTGCAAACACAATTTGCTTATTCCTTCTATGGAGAATTACATTTGCCCTTAGCCACAAGTCTCTCTCTCTCTTTTTTTTCTAAATCTTTTTGAAAGTGTAACTTATAGCTTCTAGCTTACCCCATTTTACATTCTTGAATACCTAGAAGTTAGTTTTAAATTGATTTGCATTTATTATTCCTTCCGTGAAGTGCTGTTCTTTAATTATTTGTTAGGTTTAATAGACACAATATAGAATAAATGGAGAAAAATATCTTCCTAAAACTGTTTCTCTTCTCTATGGACAAATTTGTATTATAGTTCCTCTTACTTCCAGTAAAATTAAATGTAAATGTAAATGATAATTTACCCAATTCCTTGGCATTTTAAATATAAATTTTTTAACTCAGTTTGAATTGCAGAATACAACTTAATTTCTCTTGGGATACTACCAAGATTTTATTGAGGAGTTCAAAGATATTAGGCAGATAAACATGTTACAATCTTCACTTCACCCACTTAAAATACTGTTATTTTTATTCCCTTTAGCTCACATTAGACATATAGATATTACATGCATTTACTGCCTCATGACTATAGTTGACTAGATTGAATAGTTCTGGTTTGAATTATATTAGGCACTATGTGCTATAATGCATTATTATTTAATGAGAGCAGCCACACAACAGAATAATGAATTAATTTTACCATTAATACCCATTGAACTTTATATGAAATAAACATCAAATTACAACTCAAGCAACTTATAATACCAATTGAGTATATGCAGGATTCGAGGATTGACTACTAAAAAATATCCTTGTCCAAGTTTTCCCAAAGACATCTATTGCACTTAGTCATCTTTTAAAAAAAGGTTTCCTCTTATCATGCTAGGGATAACTCTAGGAAAATAATTATGGGGAGGAATTCCCTATGATGAATAAAATTGGTAAATCCAAGAAAATATTAAAATGGTGAGAATGACAAACCTGTAACCTACTGAAAACAGTGAAATATTGTCTTTCTATTTATCTATTCAGAGTAATTGAAAGAAAAACAAGGTACTTGCTAACTGTTGATAAAAAATTAAATACTTTATACTTTCCTATTGAGGCTAATTTTAGACACCCAATAATTAAGTCATAATTCAAATCCCTTCTTTCACATTTCCTAAAATCTTCTACCTCACAGAGGTGGGGGGAGTTATATTAAGTGAGAAATCATGTTTTACATTTTAAAGGTATCTCAAAGTGGGTAGATATTCTTAGTGTCATTTTAGTTAAATAAATAATTTTAGTCTTGATAATAGGTTGTTGGATGATTGTGGGACAGAAATTAATTATTCTTAAAAAGTTTTAATTATAATTGTCTAAATTATGGCATTCATGCATATAAATAATCCCCCAAAAGATGGGAAACCATATTCTACCTAAAGATAGGAAGTGACAACCAGGAGAGAGTAAAAAACCCTGAGATTTAAATTTTAGGTACTCTCTTAAGTACCTTAAGTGTTTAATACTTTCAAATGCAAAAGACTCTGTGTTATGTCATAGATGTGCCTTAAATAATCTAACAAATAATTCAAAATGAATACTATCTGTATACATCCCAAATCAATAACCAGTTAGAATTCACTTGAATAGCTTCATCAGTGGAGAATCTTACATTGTTGAAGGCAGTTTATTTTCAAAAAACTCTGTTTCTTAGAAAATTTTCCTCACATTGATCAGCAAGGTACTTTCATGATGTTTCTTCCCATTGTTTTCAACTATACTCTTTGTGACCTTGAAAATAAATCAAACCTCTTGTACACATCCATTAACTGGCTAATGGCAATGACTTCAGTCTTGTATAATATTCAACTTCCATAACGACTTCATTGACATCTTATCTGTCATGGCTGAATATGACAGTACTAGCCACCCCTATGAATGAACGTACTCTACAATGTTATCTGGGCCTTTCAAATGTAACAGTACCTAGAATTTAACACAATATTCATTCATTCATTTATTTTATAAGTATTTATTGAGTATGGTCTAGGTCCTTCTTTAAGGAGGGGGATATAACCAATGGTCCTCTTGGATTGGAAATCACTGATAGACATGACAAAAGCAGATTCTCCTCTCAAGCAGTTTATGTTATTGGGGAGAGAGATGCCAAGGAGTTATAAATTCTATGGACAAAAACAGAGTTAGATGACAAAAAATGAGTCATATGTAATATATTCCTCATCTAGTATACACATACAACTGACTGAAGGAGAAAAGGAAGGAATAATTCTATTTCTTTGTATAAATTTTTAATTGCTTAAACAAATGTAATACTGCTAAAAAAAATTGTATTTGTCGCATTATACTGAAAGCTAAAATGTCATGAAGTGTCAGGTTTTCTTTTTTAAAGTTTGAAAATGCTCCAACACGAGATCATATGGATACATAGTAGGAAACAACACACACGGGTCTGTTGGGAGGGTGGCGGGAAGAAGGGCATCAGGAAGAATAGCTAATGGACGCTGGGCTTAATACCTAGGTGATGAGTTGATCTGTGCAGCAAACCATCGTGGCACACGTTTACCTGTGCAACAAACCTGCATATCGTGCACACATACCCTGGGACTTAAAATAAAAGTTGATACCAGAAAAAAAATTTGTCATGACATGTATTCAGATGCAATCACTATACGTTCTATCCACCAGATGGCACTGTTAGGGAGCTTTTCATGGGCATGTCACTAATTATCCTACATCTATGGGGATATAAACTGCCTCCGAATTTCTTTGAATACTAGAGTGTGACTATTGTTATATACTAATTTCCTTCTTATAAGGCATTTATTTGGCAATTAGTAACTTAATTGATTATATTTCTAAAATTGAAAACGTAATTTGGTGAAAATTTTGTGAGTGCACAAAAGTCTATTTTGGATAACCATTATTGTTACTAGATTAATCAATATTACCAGATCAATCAATAAATCATAACATATTTGGCATCTACTTTTAGGCAATGAAAATTGTATACAGAAACTGGGAGGACATTATTTTTTAATCTTTTTAAAGCAGTATTTTAAATTTTCAAAAATTAAAACGTAATCACACTGCATGCATCACCACCCTAAAAATAGTGTGGACACTAATCATATGTTTTGGTTTATGTATTTGGAAAATTTTTCTTCAGTTCGGGGAATCATATTATAAAGATAACTTTTGCATTCCATTATTTTTCCAGCCATTTCCTTCTGTGGAAAATAGAAAAACCTCATAAAGTTAAAATCAGCAGAAATTCTGCCAAACAAATGGATCACTTATTTATCTCATAATATATGAATACTGTTTGTTGAATTAATTTGCATTATTTCTGAATTATTCTTAAAAGATGTATGTATTAATATATTAGATATGAGAAATACCTAATGTAGATGACTGGGGGATGGATGCAGCAAATCATCATGGTGTGTGTAGACCTATGTAACAATCCTGCATGATCTGCACATGTACCCTAGAACTTAAAATAAAAAAATAGAAAATAGGGAAAAATATATTAGATATGTTTGATTGAATAATAAAATTAACAAAAATTTTATTTATTTATTTATTTATTTATTTATTTTGAGACGGAGTTTCGCTCTTGTTACATAGGCTGGAGTGCAATGGCACCATCTCGGCTCACTGCAACCTCCGCCTCTTGGGTTCAGGCAATTCTCCTGCCTCAGTCTCCTGAGTAGCTGGGATTACAGGCACGCGCCACCATGCCCAGCTAATGTTTTGTATTTTTAGTAGAGACGGGGTTTCACCATGTTGGCCAGGATGGTCTTGATCACTTGACCTCATGATCCACCCGCCTCGGCCTCCCAAAGTGGTGGGATTACAGGCGTGAGCCACCGTGCCCAGCTACAAAATTTATTTTCATTCATGAAATTTATAGGGGAAATCACTGAACAGTATAATCATATGAAGATATGTCAGACTCAAAGAATAATCTATAGTAATAATTAATCTTTTCCAGAATAATAGAAAGATGGAGTAAAAAAAAAACCAAGTCTCTAGAACTTCAGTTAAAATGACTTTTGAATTGTTATATAGCCATTCCTTAGTTACTGATTTAAAAAAAAAACCTTAACTCAGAGTGATGTAAGCAAACGATAAAACAGAAGGAGGAAGTTATTATCTCATGTCACAGAAAATTCCAGTGTATTACTAAAGCTGGCTTCACAGGCTTCTATGAAATCACGACTCAAAATTTACACAGTTCTCAGTAGTATTGTCGCCCTACTGGTATTACTGCAGAGTTACTCTCTTTTGTTGTGCTACAGCCTCAAAAGATCCAAAGTTATATCCTCTCGGGTTCAAATCTAAGGGAAAAGATAACACTTCTATTTTCTTAAGCGAAAACTCGACTTAGTTTAAGTGGACCTGAGTCATGTATCAGACTTTGAGCCAATCTCTTCTGTGATGCCTTGGTCACATGCCTACCTCCACGTTCTCTGCTGCTAACATGTAGTTGGAGAATTGGCAACGTGCGTTTCTTTGGTGAGAAACAAGATGAAAGGAGAATGACTGCTAAGGAGACAAAGATTCAAAAAGTGCCTCTCACATTAGAAGTAATAAACAGTGTAGAAACAAAATCACAGTAAAATGTAAATCGAATACGTGTAAATAGAATACATTTCTTTTTTTTCTTTTCTCCCTTTCTCCTTCTCCTTCTCCTTCTCCTTCTCCTTGAAACAGAGTCTCACTCTGTCACACAAGCTAGAGTGCAGTTGCGTGACCATAGCTCACTGCAACCTGGAACCCCCACCCGCCGTGGCTCAAGTCAAGCAATCCTCCAACCTCAGGTTCCCAAAGTGCTGGAATTACAAGCATGAGCCATGATGACTGGATGAATAAATTTCTTTGTTGTAAATCAGGATAGATGGGTGTCAAGCAAATGTACAGATTTAGTATTTTATTTATTTCTAATTTTCTATCAAATACTCAAAATGCATATTGATTCATTGATTTTAGTATTGGGGTGGGGTTAGATACAATAATACCATGTGACTGAATTAATATTCCATGTCTGTGTTTTTCTAAATACACTTTTTTTAAGTTCAGGCGTACATATGCAGGTTTGTTACATAGGTAAACGTGTGTGATAGGGGTTTGTTGTACAGATTTTTCATTGCCCAGGTATTAATCCTCGCATCCATCAGTTATGTTTTCTGATCCTCTCCTCCCTCCTACCCAGCACCCTCAGATAGATCCTACTGTGTGTTGTTCCCCTCTATGTGCCCATTGTTCTCATTATTTAGCTCCCACTTATAAGTAAGAAGATGTGGCATTTGGTTTTTTGTTTCTGCATTAGTTTGTTAAGGATAATGCCCTCCAGCTCCATCTATGTTGCTGCAAAGGACATCATGCTGTTCGTTTTTATGGTTGCATAGTATTCCATGGTGTTTATGTACCACATATTCTTTATCAAGTTATCACTGATGGGCATTTAGGTTAATTCCATGTCTTTGTTATTGTGAATAGTGCTGCAGTGAACATACATTTGCATGTATCTTTATAATAGAATGATTTATATTCCTTTGGGTGTATACCCAGTAATGGAATTGCAGGGTTGAATGGTATTTCCGCCTCTAGGTCTTTGAGGAATCACCACGATGTCTTTCATAATGGTTGAACTAATTTACACTCTCACCAATAGTGTAAGAGCATTTCTTTTTCTCCACAACCTTGTCAGCATCTGTTATTTTTTAACTTTTTAATAATCGCCACTCTGAATGATGTGAGATAGTATTTCATTGTGGTTTCGATTTGCATTTCTCTAATCATCAGTGATGTTGAGCTTTTCTTCATATGAAATGCATGTCTGGCTTCTTTTGAGAAGTGTCTGTTCATGCCCTTTGCCCACTTTTTATTTAATAGGGTTTTTTTCCTTATAAATTTGTTTAAGTTTTTATAGATGCTGGATATTAGACCTTTTTCAGATGCATATTTTGCAAAAGTTTTCTCCCATTCTGTAGGTTGTCTGTTTACTGTGTTGAGTTTCTTTTACTGTGAAGAAGCCCTTTAGTTTACTTATGTCCCATTTGTCAATTTTTTCTTTCATTGCAATTGCTTTTGGCATGTTTGTCATGAAATGTTGCCCTTGCTTAAGTCCTGAATGGTATTGCCTAAGTTGTCTTCCAGGGTTTTTATAGTTTTTGGTTTTACATTTAAGTCTTTAATCTGTCTTGAGTTAATTTTTGTATATGGTGTAAGGTTGGGGTCCAGTTTCAATCTTTGGCATATAGCTAGCCAGTTACCCCTGCACCATTTATTGAATAGGGAATATTTTCCCCATTACTTCTTTTTGTTAACTTTGTTGAAGATCAGATGATTGGAGGTGTAATACTGCTCTTTTATTTCCCCCTTTTTATGCTTTGTCTCTGTCAATTATAACTTTCAGATATCTATTAGTTATTAAAATTGAGAGAATTTAAAATTTTTCAATCTCATTTAATTCAAAACTCAACCAATGCCAAATGTTTCTAGACCCTACATCCTCCTGTGAATTGATAGGTCACAAATGAGGGAGAGAAAAGGGCACATTTCTTCACTGAGTCCCAGGCAGTGACAATACATAGTTAACAATGCAGTTCTGTCAATATGATTGCATGCTATTCCACCAAAGCTGTTAGGTTTCCCAATGATAATGTGCATCATTTTCTTGCAACACTGTTAAGTTCACCTTACTTCAGTGTTGAGAACCTCTTCAGAAAGGGGCCAGCTATACTGTCATTGCCCTTCTAGTATCTAAACCCAAAACCTCTTCTCCCTGGTAGCCTTCTTATCCCTTGTTGCTAACTTCATACTCTTTCAGATACAGATGTAGGAAGTAAAAGGGTGCTGTTCTATATCTTTCAGACATCACAGAAAGCTGTTAAGTTTTGAGGAGTTTTAGTCATCTTGTTAAAATGTTATCATTTGACTGAAGTTTTAATTTCATAGCAAAATTGAGAGAAAAGTACAGAGACATCCATATACTCCCTGTCCTCACATAGGTATAGCCTCCTTCCTTATCAACACCCCCCGCCCCGCCAGTGTGGTACATGTGTTATAGCTGATGAACCCACACTGACACATCATGATTATCCAAAACCTATACTTTATATTAGGGTTTATTCTTGGTATTGTATATTGTATGGATTTGGAAATATATATAGTATCATACAGAGCAATTTCACTTCCAGAAAAGCCCTCAGTTTATCCCCCAAACATCTGGTGGCCACTGCTCTTTGTAATATCTCTATAGTTTGTCCTTTTCCAGAACGTCAAGTAGTTGGAATCATAGGGTATGTAGCCTTTTTAGGTTGACTTTCTTCACTTAATAATATGGATTTATGTTTCCTCCATGTATTTGCATGGCTTGACACCTCATTTCTTTTTAACACTAAGTAATATTCCATTGCCTGTTTGTATCACAGTTAATTTATCCATTCACCCACTGAAAGGCATCTTGGTTGCTCCCAAGTTTGGGAAAGTATAAATAAAGCTGCCAAGACACCTGTGTGCAGGTTTTTGTAAAAACAAAAGTTTCAATTCCCCTGGGTAAATAATAAGGAGAATTATTTCTGGTTCACATGGTAAGGGTATTTTTAGTTTTGTAAGACACTGCTAAATTGTCTTCCAAAGTGGCTGTGCCATTTTGCATTCTTATCAGCAAAGAATGAGAGTTGCTATTGCTTCACATCTTTGCCAGCATTTGATATTGTCACTGCTCTAAATTTTGGTCATTCTAATAGGTGTGTAGTGTTATTTCATTGTTGATTCAAGTGAATTTCCCTAATGACATATGATGTGGAACATCTTTTCATGTATCTATTTGCTATGTGGATCTCTTCTTAGATGAAGTATCTGTTAAGGTCTTTGGTTTGTTTTTCAGTTGGGTTATTTGTTTCTTATTGTTGAGTTTTAAGAGTTCCTTGCAAATTTTGGATAAATGTTACTTGTGAGATGTGTCTTTTGCAAATATTTTCTTCCAGTCTGTTGCTTGTTTCCTTAACACTCTATTTTATGGGCAGACTTATTAATTTTAACAAAGTCCAGCTTATCAATTATCTTTTTTTTTTTTCTGAGACAGAGTGTTGCTCTGTTGCCAGGTGCCAGGCTGGAGTGCAGTGGTGCAATCTTGGCTCACTGCAATCTCCGCCTCCTGGGTTCAAGCGATTCTCCTGCCTCAGCCTCCCAAGTAGCTGGGACTACAGGCGCATGCAACCACGCCCAGCTAATTTTTGTATTTTTCAGTAGAGACAGGGTTTCACCATGTTAGCCAGGATGGTCTTGATCTCTTAACCTAGTGATCCACCCACTTTGGCCTTTCAAAGTGCTGGGATTACAGGCCTGAGCCACCGCGCCCACCCCAATTATCTTTTTCATGGATTGTGCCTTTGGTGTTATGTCTAAAAAGTCATCACAATACTCAAGGTCACATGAGTTTTTATTTATGTTACCTTTCAAGATTTCTGTAGTTTTGTATTTTACATTGCATTTTGCATTACATTTTGCATTTTACATTGTCTTCCAAAGTGGCTGCACCATTTTACATTCTTATCAGCAAAGAATGAGAGTTGCTATTGCTTCACATCTTTGCCGGCATTTGATATTGTCACTGCTCTAAACTTTGGTCATTCTAATAGGTGTGTAGTGTTATTTCATTGCTGATTTAAGTGAATTTCCCTAATAACATATGATGTGGAACATCTTCTAATAGGAACGTAGTCCATGATCCATTTTGAGTTATTTTTTTTTTTTGGAAAAAGTGAAATGTTCTGTCCAAATTTCTCTGTTACTTTTTTTGTGGCGGTGGCGGTGGTGGGGACTGGGTATGTCTAGTTGTTCCAGCATCATTTGTTAAAAAGTCCAGCTTTTCTGCATTGCATGACCTCCGTATATTTATGTGAGTCTCTTTTGGAGCTCTCTATTCTGTTCTATTGATTTACTTGTCCATTCTTTCTCCAATATCACACTGTCTTGCAACTATAACTTTGTAAGTCTCAATATAGGGTGGTGTGAGTTCTCTAACTTTGTTGATCTACTTCAATACTGGGCTGGCTATTCTGGGTCTTTTGTGTCTTTACACACATTTTAGGATCAATTTGTTGATATAAAAAAAACTTGAGCCTGTAATCCCAGCACTTTGGGAGGCTGAGGTGGATGGATCACGAGGTGAAGAGATCGAGACCATCCTGGCCAACATGGTGAAACCCCGTCTCTACTAAAAATACAAAAATTAGCCGGGCGTGGTGGCACGCACCTGTGGTCCCCGCTACTCGGGAGGCTGAGGCGGAAGAATCGCTTGAACCCAGAAGGCAGAGGTTGCAGTGAGCTGAGATTGCGCCACTGCACTCAGCCTGTGTGACAGAGCGAGACTCCGCCTCAAAGAAAAAAACAAAAAACTTTATCTGATTTTGTTTGAGATTGTGTAGAATCCATAGGTATATTTGAGAAGAACTAATATCTCAACAAATATTGAGTTTTTCTACCCTGAACATGAAATTATCTTCATTTATTTAGTTCTTCTTTGATTTTGTTCATCAGAGCTTTAAGTATTCTCTATATTACTTTCAAACCCTGCTTTCAAAGAATCATCCTGTGAACCTCAAACCTGCAGACTCTAGACTTTATGTTGGCAAATCTTCCCAAACTTCAGGTTATTCAAGTCAAGCTCTGCCTTAAATGTTTGGTCATTTGAAGCTTCACTCAGATGGAAGTACCTAAGTCGGCCACAGGGACTACATCTCAGCAAGCGTCCAGCTGGAGAACTATAGTCTAGTTTTACCTTTTTACAGAGATACATTTTTTCTTTAAAAAAATGATTCTCTTTGGGGCACCCCCACCCCAGTATAATTTGGTGTACTTACAGTGCGCTCTCTCATATCCTTGTGAATCTTGCAATTCTATAACAGTTCTAATTGTGTCATATCTTCCCTAGTCTTTCTCAGGTACAAGTGGGTACATATCGGTGTGTGGGGTGATTGTCTACCATTTTAGTAAACCCAGTTGTTAGTGGTTCATTTGTAGTTTTCTTTAGAATTTAAAATGTCTATTTCCTTTTGCTTTGTTGTCACCTGAAATTGCTAAACAAGTGAAATTACTCACTCCACACCTGTCACATATTTAAAACAGTAGCCCAGTGAATATAACATTGACTTTATTAGATAATTTTTAAATGCTTTAACATCTTAAAAACATAGAATAAAAACTGTAATATCAGGTTTTATCATTTTGGAGGTTTATGGAAGTCCTGACTACTGGAAATTTCTAGAACCTAAAATAAGTTTGGTTGTGGAAATGGTTATGTCAAGTATGCTTAACATGAGAGAGTTGAACGCTAGGCAATTCTGATAAATAGATATTTGTTTCTCTTTGGTGTCCATAATTTTTTATTATTTAAATAAATCTATACATATCTGTTTCCTTTTATACATTTTACAAGAGAGTATATTTGAAGTTGCATTTTGGAACCTCTCCACATTATTCTAAATCAACAGCCAGTATCTATTTGCCTCTCATGATGTGTGTAGCAATTATTCTTTAAACTTTTAATTTAGAAAGAAACTGCTTTGAAATACAAGCAATGAAATATGACACAAGTTTGGCAAAGAGATTTTTTAAAAATGCTTTTCCTTGGGAATTCAGTTCCATTCTGGAATTCCAGGTGACTGGAGTTTGAGAATATTCAGAAATATTACTTCTGGCCAAAGCATTGATTTCCTAATAGTTTAATAAGTAAAGAGCAACAGCAAAGCTTTTCTAAGTGGCTTTGCACAGCAGCCAGTGTTTAAACATGAGAGCAAAATTATATAAGAGATCAGGCACTCCATGATGACTGGCAGCTCTTAAACTGGTGTGTGTGTGCATGTACATGTGCATTCATGTGTGTGTGTGTGTGTGTGTGTATAAATGTGAGGTACTTTTTGTGTATCTCAGAGGCAATTAAGAGACCACTACAAAGGAGTGAGGTTCTACCATTACACAGGCAGTGCATGTGGAGACTTCAGTCATTCCACTATTCTGAAGTTTCCCTCATCCAAGATACAATAAACTCCCATGTGTAATTGCAAATACCCACTTTGTTCCAACAGGAGAGAGCATACACTCATGTTGTTCAGACACAGGAAATAGTGTATTTGTTCTTCTACTTGCAGTGATGCTTAGTCTCTGAATTAGCAATACAGGTGTATCCTTTCTAGTTGTAATTGTATTGATAAACACTCCACATTATGATTTTCACTATCCTGAAACTTAGGACCTAGGTGATAATTTGATTGTAATGATAATTTTAACAAAGCAGTATAGTATGCATTTAATATGGAAGAATACAGAAATATTGAGGGGAAAACTACCACAATTTAAAAATTAGATAAACAGGAAAACACTTGTGTAACACTGTCATATTTTTATTATATGTCTAGCAAAAACAGATGTATGTGTATGTGTATGCACACACACGCAAACAAAATTGTGTAATTTTTTTCCCAAAAATAGTGAATATAAGGTAACTGAGAGAACCAATGATTGATTATATGGATATCAGTTTGATCACATCCTGGAATATAGAGTCAATATCTGGGTATCAAATTTAGTTGTTTCACTTTCTGTCCACTTGAAGTATTTCATTCTTGGGCATTTTTGGACACCAAAAATAAGAATATTGAAGATTTCCCATTGGAGAACAGTATAATTAAATAATCATTAAAAACAACAACAAAGAATTTCTCAGGACTTGAAAGCCAAACAATGTATGTATTATATTTATGTCCACAGGTCTTAACTTCTCAATATTATTAATAGTAGTATATTTAAGACAGGATCTCGCTCAGTCAGCCAGTCTGGAGTGCAGTGGTGCAATCTCTACTCACTGCAACCTCTACCTCCCAGGTTCAAGTGATTACCCCACCTTAGCCTCCTGAGTAGCTGGTATCACAGGCATGCACTACCACAGCTTGGCTAAGTTTCGTATTTTTAGTAAAGACAGGGTTTCACCATATTTGCCAGGCTTGTCTTGAACTCCTGACCTCAGGTTATCCGCCCACCTCAGCCTCTGGAAGTGCTGGGGTTACATGCATGAGCCACCTCGCTTGGCCTTCTCAATAACATTTTGATTAATTGATTTTACTTGAGAATACAAAGTCAGAGAATGGAGAACTCTAGACTATGGCTGGAAGTAGACTTATTATTGCTAGAAATACAATGAACTCCTTTGCAGAAAAAAATCTATATTTGGGTACAGATAAATGTCTGAAAATAATTTAAAACACGCTGACTTTTATAAAAGCTTATCAATATTAATAATTTTAATAACAACTCACTGTTATTATGTGACTAATCAGTCTCAAGTCTAATAATCAATATTTAATATTTATTTAATATTTAAATAAATATTAAAATATCTGCAGTATTTTAATTCCTACTAGAGACCATAGGGAATATATCCACTGCACTATGTGTGAAACATAGTGAGTTGTACTAGGTAATTTTTAACAATGCTTGAAACATCTAACCACCACAGCGTATAAGCATTACCAAAAAGAAAATATTTGGCTCTTCTGTTGTCGGGTAATGTTAAAACATTAAAAGATGAAGTGTATTTTGGACAGAATTCTTCATTAATGTTTATTGTAATGCAAATGTTTTACACTGGAAAACACATAAAAGAGTTAATCTAAGTTTTTTTAGCCAATGAAACTGTACAGCTAAAACAATTGCAGCAGTAAAAAGAAACTAAAGGAGTCTAGAAATATTGTTTATTGTGCAAAAATGTATATATATTTAAGACAATTCAGACTTTTAATCCTAAAAACAAATCAAGTGGTGATTTTCTGATGAATGAATACATAAAAAGTTGATTGCATATTTCATTTTTCAGTCATAACACCAAGTAAAATTGACAAATTGTGTTCAGTTTAAGTAGTGATTCATGAAAAATTCTTCACTCATAATTCTGATAAATAATTAAACTTAAACACTTTACATGTGAATACATTCTTGGGACTTGTACCTATATTCTTCCATCCACTGAATAATTTGAAATGTTAAATTTTTATTTGTAAAAGCTATCAAAAAATAGTTTTTAGCCATCTAAAACTAAATCAGTGATTTAAGGAAAAGTCCAGCTATCGTAAAAGGAATTGATATGAAATGATTTATATTGTTCACCTGTAAAATGTCTGTCTGCATGATACACAGCTCCAGCCCTTGCATTTGGAAATTAAACCTCCACTCCTGAACCAGCATTAGAAAATAAAAGAGAAAAAATAATTATGGAGATATAAATACCTATCCTATATTCAAACCAATTTTTTATCATACATACACACACTTCACTCTCTTTTAATATTACAAATTTCAAGCACACCAAATACTTCTCTAGAGTAAACTTGTAGCATTTATTGGCAATATCGCCTTCTATATTCCTCTAACCTAACTTACCACATCAAGGTTTAATGCTGGATGCTTTCCAGCTGCCAAATATCTGAAACACTGTACCTAAGGGCATTTCTAGAAGTCAGCTACGATCAGCAGCAGAGCTGTAACATCCAGGTTAACACTCTCTAGTATCAACCTGTGAGTAAAGCTGCATAAAAACAGGTGCATATACTCCCCAACTTCTAGACCTAGAGGACAGTAAGATCTCAAATTGTGTTTAAATTTTTTTTTATTTTTAATTTTTGTAGGGACATAATAGGTGTGTATATTTATGGGGTACATGAGATGTTTTGATACAGGTATGCAGTGTGAATAATCTTGAGGGAAGAATGCAGTATTCATCCTCTTAAGCATTTTTCCTTTGTGTTACAAATAATCCAATTATACTCATTTTGTTATTTTAAAATGGAAGCTAAATTATTATTAACTGATTAATTACTGGGTTATTATTGACTATAGTTGCCCTGTTGTGCTATCAAATAGTAGGTCTTATTCATTCTTTCTAATTTTTTCAGAGGATCATGTTTATACTATTTCCTTGGCAAGATTAAATTTTAGTGGTTATTTATGGAACTTGACATAACAATGGACAACTTACTGTTTTTCTTAACTCATGTGTATCATTTTCCCACTTCTGAGCTTCTTTCAAATAAATTAATTGTACTTGTATTAGGGTTTGACTTTAGAGTATCGATGTCAAGATAAAATCAAAGTTAACTTTCAGGTTGACAAAATGTCCTTGAACATTTACTTTTTTGTCAACTTCTCTAAAGTTGCCATAAGAAACCCACAGCTGTTTAAAGTTATTTATTTTAATTTCCTGTAGAAGACTTGTTTTTTTAATATTCACAGAGACAAAAACAATATATATTAGCTAGAATATATAGACAGTGACAAAAGAAAATTATATTTAAATCAATACATTTAAACAAGGTTTACAATAGATGTGATAAGATTACATGTCACAAAGGGAGACATTTCTCTAAGTCTTTACTCATATGAAAAACAAACAAAAAAACAGATGGATAAGAGCAAAGAAAAACTTTGGTTTTAAAGAATTAAGATCTCTTACTGGATTTGCAAGCTAAATATTTAAAGTTATTTCATAGTGTACATCACTCAGTGTTAATAGCTGGTGATTTATTTATATATGACTTTAAGACATACAGAGAGCAGAGTAATTAAGGAGTATACTGCACTTAAGAACTTAACTTCTGATAGTCTACATTTGATACCAAAAAGATATTATTACTTCCTGTTTATTTCATTTTTTGTTTTGTACTCATAAAGAATATTTCATTTTCCT
The DNA here is from genome assembly GCF_030222135.1 of Aotus nancymaae. Taxonomy (NCBI): domain Eukaryota; kingdom Metazoa; phylum Chordata; class Mammalia; order Primates; family Aotidae; genus Aotus; species Aotus nancymaae. Next base: position 38,887,287 of record NW_026988428.1, read on the forward strand.
CAGGAAAATGGTGTGAAACATACTGGCCTTAATGCTATTACTACTGGAGAAGGAAAAAACTGGTGGCTTGACACGAGATGCTCAGTAAATATTGTTGAATGAATGAATTATTAAACAATTGAATAAACCTACTGTGTAGTTTCCTTTAACTTACAGGCATTGAAAAAGTACGAGAAATCCCAATGTTTTCTGGTACCTAGGCTACAAATGGTTTAATGAAAGAATATGTTGGTAGAAGAATCATAAAATTGGGTAAACTCTCTGTACAATAGCATAGGTTTTAGCTACTATGGCTGGTTTAGACCATTTGTCTGAGAGTTCCTTTGTGTTACCCTTTGAAAGGCTTCCTTTACTTCCTTGTTTCTCAAGGTATAGATAACAGGATTCAAAGCAGGTGTGACCATTGTGTACATGAGTGCAGTTGCTTTGTCTGTTTCCGGAGTATGTGTACTCTTTGGTTGCAGATAAGTAAACAAGGCAGTGCCGTAGAACAGAGAAACAACCAGGATATGAGAAGAACAAGTGGAGAAAGCTTTGTGTCTTCCAGCTGCTGAAGGGATTCTCAAGATGGCCGCAAGGATGCACATGTAGGAGCACAGAATGAGGAAACAGGGACTCATAATAAAGAGCATGGAGACAGCAAATATCACAGTTTCAATTTGGGAGGTATCAACACAAGCCAGTTTCAGTACAGGCATGATATCACAAAAAAAGTGTTGAATCTTTCCTGTTCCACAGAAGGGCAGAGTGATGATCAGGGTGATCTGGGCTGACTCCACCAGCACCCCAGTGAACCAAGATGCTGCAGCCAATTTCAAACAAACACAAGGGCCCATGAAGAGAGTGTAATGCAGTGGATAACAAATAGCTACAAAGCGGTCATAAGCCATGGCTGCTAGTAAGCAGCATTCTGTCAGTCCCAAGATGGCAAATATGTACATCTGGGTTGCACAGCCACCCACACTTATGGTTTTGGTCTCCACCAGCAGGTGCACTAGCATCTGAGGTACCACACTGGTGATATAGCACATCTCCAGAAATGAGAGGTTCACCAGGAAGAAATACATTGGAGTGTGCAGGGCAGGGGTGATCAAGATCAGTGAGATGATGACGAGGTTTCCTCCTATAGTGCATAAGTAGATGATTAAGAACACAATGAAGAGGACAAGCTGTAATTCCTCTAGAGAGGAAAAAGCCACAAATGTGAATTTGGTGCACAGGGATTGATTTCCATTTATGGTAGGCTCAGAGCTAAACATCTGTGAAGACAACAAAGAAGGCAGATTAATGGGAATGCAGTCATGTAACACAGCTCTCTACTGAACCACAGCAAAGGAGCCTTCCTAGAATCAGTGCTCTGAGATGTGAATCTGGACACCTGGGTTTCTTCTGTTAAATCTTTCTAAATAACCACACAATTAAACTGAATACATATTCCTTTCTGATTTTCAGTTATGGATTATATGCTATTTTCACAAACATTTAGAGAAAACAATGATTTTTAAGTTACATATTCTGAATTTTTTGTTTTTGTCTTATCACTAATCATATCTGAAGCTGTTATGTAGTAATATATGAAGACATTTTAATTTTAAAGGAGTCACATAAAAATTGATAGATTAAGATGTAAAGGTGTTATAGTCTGGCCTTCCAAATTCTATAACCTTCTTCCTTAGAGCTACACTTAAGGGCTTGAAAGGGAGCATATTTCCAGCTATTTATCTACATACTTATATACATATTTTACTTAATCTGAGCAGAGTAAGCAAATAATTATAAAACTAAGATCCAAGAAAGCCAAAAGCACCAGAGTCTCCTTTCCACAACCTCAATGTAAATTTGCAAGAAATTACAAAATAGGAGAACATACCCAGGACCACAAAGTAAACTTTCTTCTCCTTTTTGGGCTCCTAGACTTCCTATGGTTCTAAATTATAATATGGTGATGGAATAGGCAGTATTTTAATTCCTACTAGAGACCATAGGGAATATATCCACTGCACAGCTTAATTATATTTGTCTCAAGAGGACTATTAAAAAATACGATGAGAGTTTAATGTGCAAGCTGGTTTTCAGTTTTTAAACACATTTCCAGAGATACCTATTGCTGTTAGTTATATCACCTGTTTCAATGCATAAAATGAAAAGTTTCTAATTGGAACCCGTCATACAATTGAAATTATTATTAAACTCTATGGATGTTTGCCATATTAAATCTTTTTTAAGCTCCTGAAATGGACAGTGACTAATTAGGTCTTTGTAATATTGGTAGGCACAGTGCAGGGAGCATAGTAGCCTCCATTAACCCCATAGATAGCATTCACTTTATTCATTATTTATAATTCAATTTAGCAGCATTAAAAAAAAATAGGCATGGGAAGAAAAGCTCAAATTTCCAATGGAATTAATTAAAATAATTTGTCAAAAACATTAAAAAATGTGTTTTTCTTCTACTGTCTTCAAGAAATGAAAGTATTGTTCATTCTGAATTATCCCCATTGCTTCAATCCGAACACATTTTCTTTGCACTGTCAGGTTAATACGGTAATTCATTGCGACAGAGTAAGGTGAGTAAAAGTAGAGGTTACAAAGTAAGTTTTGACACTAATGTGTTAGGTAAGACTTATATTTGTCTCCCACAATTCCCATGCCAAACCAAAAGACCAGAGTTTTAGACATTGTCTCTCTTTTCTAACAAAACATGTATGCTCTTTTTGTACCTCACATGCTGCCTCAGAGATGAAAGCCATGTGTGTTGGGGAGTGCTCTTCTGTCAGTGTGGAGATACTGCCACAATGAATGTACTACATTGAGAATGTTTATGTTGGTGCAAAATTAATTGCGGGTTTTTGCCATTACTTTGCACCAACCTAATAATTAAGAAAACACATTACATTTGATGGTATAGCATCCCTGAAATATTGCAGCAAAAGATCACATCATGCATAAACAGTGATATTTTGCCAAATCTCCCCAGAAGGGTCTGGGAGTAGGAATAAGTACATAGCTATATTTCTTTGATGTGTTTTTGCAACAAAATACAGAACAAAACCAGCTGCTAATTTCTCCACATCAATTCCCACCTGGACTCTGTGTTGTGTTTATTTCTCAATATGATTCTGAAATTAGAGGAAAATATTTTTTGAAAAATGAGGTTGCATGATTGGATGTGGAGTATTTAAGTGAGAAAAGTAAAATGTCCTCTCCTGCTGCCTCAGATCTGCTTTTGTCCTAAGTGGGTGAAAGGAAACAACGTTTGGTGAGACAATGGCCAGATTAGTATATGCACTGCCAGCAATAACAACCACATATTTAGCAATACATTTAGCAATATGTTGTTGTTATACAAATATAATTTAGCAGTTAAGGAAATGGGCTTTGGAGGCAGAATGCTTAAATATTTACCCTTATTCTCAACCTTATAACTGTGATTTAGGGCAATAAAAAATCTTTTAAAAATTTTATTTATTTATACTTTAAGTTCTGGAGTACATGTGCAGATCATGCAGGTTTGTTACATAGGTATACATGTGCCATGGTAGTGGTCTGCTGCATCAATGGCCCCATCATCTACATTAGGTAATTCTCCTAATGCTATCCCTCCCCATTCCCCCCACCCCCTGCTATTCCTTCCTTAGCCCCCCATTCCCCAGGCCCCAGTATGTGATGTTCCCCTCTCTGTGTCTGTGTGTTCTCATTGTTCAGCACCCACTAATGAGTGAGAACATGTGGTGTTTGGTTTTCTGTTTTTGTGTCAGTTTGCTGAGAATGATGGTTTCCAGTTTCATCCACGTCCCTGCAAAGGACATGAATTCATCTTTTTTTATGGCTGCATAGTATTCCATGGTGTATATGTGCCACATTTTCTTTGTTTAGTCTATCATTGATGGGCATTTAGGTTGGTTCCAAGTCTTTGCTATTGTGAACAGTGCTGCAATAAACATATATGTGCACGCGACTTTATAATAGAATGAATTATAATCCTTTGGGTATATATCCAGTAATAGGATTGCTGGGTCAAATGGTATTTCTATTTCTAGATCCTTGAGGAATTGCCACACTGTCTTTCACAATGGTTAAATTAATTTACACTCTCTCCAACAGTGTAAAAGCATTCCTATTTCTCCACATCCTCTGCAGCATCTTTTTCTCCTGATTTTTTAATGACTGCCATTCTAAATGGCATGAGGTGGCATCTCAATGTGGTTTTGATTTGCATTTCTCTAATGACCAGTGATGATGAGGTTTTTTTTAATGTTTGCTGGTTGCACAAATGTCTTCTTTTGAAAAGTGTCTGTTCATATCCTTTGCCCACTTTTTGATGGGGTTGTTTGATTTTTTCTTGTAAATTTGTTTAAGTTCTCCATAGATTCTGGATATTAGCCCTTTGTCTGATGGGTAGATTGCAGAAAGTTTTTCCCATTCTGTTGGTTGCCGGTTCACTCTAATGCTTGTTTCTTTTGCTGTGCAGAAGCTCTTAAGTTTAATTAGATTCCACTTGTCTATTTTGGCTTTTGTTGCCATTGCTTTTGGTGTTTTAGTCATGAAGTTCTTGCCCATGCCTATGTCCTGGATGGTATTGCCTAGGTTTTCTTCAAGAGTTTTTATAGTGTTAGGCCTCATGTTTAAATCTTTAATCCATCTAGAGTTAATTTCCAGTTTCAGCTTCCTGCATATGGCTAGCCAGTTTTCTCAACACCGTTTATTAAATAGAGAATCCTTTCATCCTTTCCCCATTGCTTGTTTTTGTCAGGTTTGTCAAAGATCAGATGGTTGTAGTTGTGTGGCATTCCTTCTGAGGACTCTGTTCTGTTCCATTGGTCTATATCTCTATTTTGGTACCATTACCATGCTGTTTTGATTATAGTAACCTGTAATATAGATAATATAGTAGCCTTGTAATGCTATCCCCATCAAGCTACCAATGACTTTCTTCACAGAATTGGAAAAAAACACCTTAAACTTCACATGGAACCAAAAAGGAGCCCACATAGCCAAGACAATCCTAAGGAAAAAAAAAAAAAACATAGCTGGAGACATCACGCTACCTGACTTCAAAAAAAAAAAATCTTTTTTTGTGTGTGTGTTCACATATTGATTTATGATGTGGCAATATAAATATTTTATGCTTAATTAAATTTTTTAAAAATTAAAGGCATAATGATATCAGGAACATGGAATAGGAAGCTCCTAACTCCCCCTCTGTCTATGGATGCACAAAATAAACATCTGTTCACACATCAGTTCCCTTTGAGTGAAGAAGTCTGAGACCAATTGAGACACTCCTATCCACTGGGAAAGTGAGAAAATATTTACACTGAAGAGGTAGGAAAAATCAAGGTACACATGGGCAAAGACCCAACTCTAAGCACTGCACCATAAAATTGGGAAGGGAATACCCAACATTCATCTTCCCCTTGTGGAGAAGAGGGTCTGAATCCCAGTAGAGGGTCTTAATCCCTTGTTTCCCCTTGGTTTAACTTTTAACTCACAAACTATGAGAATGGAGGATATCAGATACAAATGTGTTTTTCTAGACAGTAAGAAATAAAGAGGCAGTTTTATATGGGTGCACAAGCACTTCCAGATACTGCCTGGGAGCATTGCAGGAAATAATCTTTTAAAAACCAGTCCTTTGTTTCTCCCTGGAAACATCTCCAAGGCTGCCTGGCTGTTGGACTTCTGACTAACTTGCATTGGGGAATTAAAGGTCTAGTCAGTGCTTAGCCCATTTTCCAACCTCAACATATCCAAAACCTCAACCTTTAAACTTCACCTAAGAGCTTAGCTCTTATACTGATATCAGTACTGACAAAATGTGGCATGCCCTAAGCTCCAAGGGGCCACCAAAACCAGAGATAGCAATCTGGACAAATACACAGATTTTGGAGGCACCTTAAAATCTCTGGCCAGTTGAATTGGTCAAAACCTTCTCATACACAAGACCAGTCTACCAAGATGGAGAGAGGTAATCTTATCTAATTTGCAGAAACCAGCAGAGAGAACCAAGGAAAATAAAAAAAAAGGGGATTATCTTCCAAACAAAGGTACAAGTAGCCATCTGAAAACAAAAACAAATGCAAAGAACTAGAAAAGCAAGAGCAAACCTAACTAAAAATAAGCCAAATAAAAGAAATAATGAAGATCAGGTAATACATAAATAAAATTAAAACAAAAGATAATACTAAATATCAACAACACAAAAAGTTGGTTTTTTGAAAAGTTAAACAAATTTAACAAACCTTTAGCCAGACTAAGAAAAAAAGAGAGAAGACCCAAATAAATAAAAACAGAAATCAAAAAGGAGCTATTACAACTGATACCACAGAAATTCAAGGGCTCATTAGTGGCTACTCTGAGGAATTGTAGGCCAATATGTTGGAAAATTAGATATGGATAAAGCCCTATATACATACAACCTACCAAGATTGACCATGAAGAAATCCAAAACCTAAATAGATCAATAAGAAGTAACAGGATTGAAGCTTTTAATAAAAAGTCCCCCAGCAAAGAAAAGCCTAGTGCCTGATGACTTCACTGCTGAATTCTACCAAATATTTAAAGTAGCACTAATACCAATCCTACTCAAACTATTCTGAAAAATAGAGGAGGGAATACTTCCAAACTCATTTCACAATACCAGTATGACCCAGACAAAGCCAGATGGCTGAATGAATTAAAACCATTCAAATGCCAAAACCAGACAAAAAGACACAATAAAAAATAAAACTACAGGCCAACATCTCCAATAAAAATTGATGCAAAAATCCTCAACAAAATACTAGCAAACCAAATTCAACTATACATTAAAAATATTATTCATTATGACCAAGTGGGATTTATCCCAGAGATGCAATGATGATTCGACATATGCAAATCGATCAATGTTATACATCATATCAACAAAAAAGAAGAACAAAAAGCATATGATCATTTCAACTGATGCTGAATAAGCATTTGATAAAATTCAATATCTCTGCATGATAGGAACCCCCAAAAAAGTCTAATTATCATTGTTTATAGACGACATGATCTTACATTTGAAGAAACTTAAAGACTCCACCACAAAACCATTAGAAACAATGAAGAAGTTTGGTGAAGTTATAAGACACAAAAGTCAACATAAAAAATCAGTTAGCATTTTAATATACTGACAACAAATAGTCTGAAAAAGAAATAAAAAAAGTAATCCCACTTATAGTAGCCACAAATAAAATGTAATACCTAGGAATTAACCAAATAAGTGAAAGATCTCTACAATGAAATTATGAAACATTGATGCAAGAAACTGAGGAGGACACAAAAAATGGAAAAACATTCTACATCCAGGAATTGAAAGATTCGATATTGTTAAAATGTCCACACTGCCCAAAGCAATTTAAAGATTTAGTGTGCTCCCTATAATAATTCCAATGACATTCTTCAAAAAAATAAAAAAAGACAATTCCAAAATTTTTATGGAACCACAAAAGACCCAGTGTGGCCAAAGCTATCCTAATCAAAAGAACAAAATGGAAGAAATCACATTACCTGATTTCAGTTTATACTACAGAGCTCTAGTAACCAAAACAGCATGGTTCTGACATAAAAACAAACACATAGACCAATAGAACAGAATGTAGGAGCCAGAAATAAGTCTATACATCCCAGTGAATTCACTTTTAACAAAGATACTAAGAGCATACATTGGGAAAATTAAACATCATGCTCCCTAAAAACGAATAGGTCAATGAAGAAATTTAATAGAAAGTTAAGGAGAGAGATCCAAGATGGCTGATCACTAGCAGTTCGGGCACTTAGCTCCCAGTGAAAGCACAGAGAACGAGAGGACGCCACACTTTCAGATGAATATTTGTTGCTCACGGACCAAGAGATTCCCAGTGGAGGAGCCCCATGGGTCGCCAGGGCAACTCTTGTGGCCGGTGCGGCGGTTTAGCTGGCACCTTCGAGTGGCAGTTCTTGGTGCAGAGTCTGGAGATTCCCGGGCAGAAAAGCACCATCAATCTTAACACCGCTGTTTTGGCCGGGGCAGTGGATTGCTCAGATTTCGGCGCTGGGAATCAAAAAGTTGGATGTCCGCTCAGAGACCTAGTTAGAAAGTCGGTAATTACAAAGACGACAGATGGATAAATATATAATGAAGGGAAGAAAGCAGCCTAAAAAGGCAGAGAATACACAAAATCAGAGTGCCTCTGCCTCTACAGGGGATCGCAATTCCTCCTCAGTAACAGAACAAGGCTTAATGGAGAACGAGTGTGTTCCAATAACAGAAGCAGGTTTCAAAATGTGGGTGATAAGAAACTTCCGTGAATTAAAAGAACTAGTTCTAACCCAATGCAAAGAAACTAAGAACCTTGAAAAAAGGTTTGACGAAATGCTAATGAGAATGGACAATTTAGAGAGGAATATAAGTGAATTGATGGAGCTGAAAAACACAACACGAGAACTTCACGAAGTATGCACAAGTTTAAACAGTCGAATTGATCAAGCAGAAGAAAGGATATCAGAAGTCGAGGACCAGCTCAGTGAAATGAAACGAGAAGACAAGATTGGAGAAAAAAGGATAAAAAGGAATGAGCAAAGCCTCCAGGAAATATGGGACTACGTGAAAAGACCTAATTTACGTTTGATAGGTGTACCTGAACGTAATGAAGAGAATGAATCCAAGTTGGAAAATATTCTTCAGGATATCATTCAGGAAAACTTTCCCAACCTAGCAAGGCAGGGTAATATTCAACTCCAGGTAATACAGAGAACACCACAAAGATATTCTTCAAGAAGACCAACCCCAAGGCACATAATCGCCAGATTTATTAGGGTTGAAATGAAGGAGAAAATACTAAGGGCAGCCAGAGAGAAAGGTCAGGTTACCTATAAAGGGAAACCTATCAGACTTACAGCGGATCTCTCAGCAGAAACCCTACAAGCTAGAAAAGAGTGGGAACCAATATTTAACATCCTTAAAGAAAAGAACTTTCAACCCAGAATTTCCTATCCAGCCAAACTAAGCTTTATGAGCGAAGGAAAAATTAAATCTTTTGCGAACAAACAAGTACTTAGAGACTTCACCACCACCAGGCCTGCTTTACAAGAACTTCTGAAAGAAGCACTATACATATAAAGAAACAACCAATATCAGCCTTTCCAAAAATATATCAAAAAGAAAAGAACATTAACACAATGAAAAATTTACATCAACTAATGGGCAAAACAGCCAGCTAGCATCAAATACCAGTATTAAACTTATATATATTCTAATTGGATAAAAAGCCAAAACCCATCGGTGTGCTGCATCCAGACCCATCTCACATGCAATGATACACAAAGACTCAAAACAAAGAGAAGGAGGAAGATTTACAACCAAACAGAGAGTAAAAATAAACAAACAAAAAGCAGGAGAAGCAATTCTCGCCTCTGATAAAGTAGACTTTAAAGCAACAAAGATCAAAAGCGGCAAAGAAGGACATTACATAATGGCAAAAGGATTAATGTAACAAGAAGAGCTAACAATTCTATAGATCAACGAGACAGAAGATTAACAAGGACATTCAGGACTTGAACTCAGACCCGGAACAAGTAAACTTAATAAACATTTATAGAACTCTCCACTTAAAATACATAAAACATACATTACCACCTCACACCTATTCCATAAGTGACTACATAATTGGAAGTAAATCACTCCTCAGTAATCGCATAGCATTTCATAGGTTTAAATGAAATATTGGTTGGCTGCTCGTTTGTTATTTTCTTCCCTTATTCCTTCCTGTTTACATCAAGTATAATTATTGGTATAAAAGAGGTTTTCAATACCCATTACTAAACTGCATTCTAGCCTGGGCAAGAAAGCAATACTCCCATTCTCTCTCTCTCTTTCTCTTCCTTTTTCCTCCTCTTCTTCATTCTTTTTCTTTCTTTCTAAAAAAAAAAAGAAAGAAAGTTAAAAAATTTATTGAAACAAATAAAAATGGAAACACAACAAAACTAAAACCTATGACATACAGCAAGAGCAGTACTAAGAGGGAAGGTTATACCAATAAATGCCTACATCAAAAAAGTAAAATGATTACAAATAATAAGCCTAATGATGCACCTCAAGGATTAAGAAAAGGAAGAACAAACCAATTCCAAATTTAATGTAAGAAAAGAAATAGTAGAAATCAGCATAGAAATGAATAAAATTGAAACTAAAAACGTAATTCAAGAGATCAACAAAACAAAAATTTGTTTTTTGGAAAAGATAAACAAAATTAACAAACCTTTAGTTGCAGTAACAAAGAAAAAGAGAGATGGTCCAATTAAATACAATCAAACAGGAGAGATTGCAATTGATACCACAGAACTATAAAGAATCATTAGCAATTACTATGAACAACCATATGCCAAGAAGTTCAAAATGCTAGAAGAAATGGATAAATCTCTGGACATATACAATCCACCAAAATTGGACCATAAATAAGTAGAAATCCTCAAAAGACAAATAAGAAACAATGAAATTGAATCAGTAATAAAATCTGTCCTAAGAAAGGAAAGTCCAGGGCCAGATGGTCTCACTGCTGAAATGTATGAAGAATTAAAACCAATTATTCTCCAAATATTAAAAAAAATGGAATTCTTTCAATTCTACAGGGCCATTATTACCTTGATACCAAAACCAGACAAGGACACAACACACAAAAAATCTATAGGACAATATCCCTGATGAATGTAGATGGAAAAATCCTGAACAAAATACTAATAATAAGAAAAATTCAGCAGCACATCATAGAGATTATATACCATGATCCAGTGGAATTTATCACAGGCATGTGAAGATGTTTCAATATATGTAAATCAATATATACGAAGAATGAAAGTCAGAAAACATAAGATCAACTCAATAGATACAAAAAATATTTGTAAAATCAACATCCTTTTATGATAAGACCTCTCAGCAAATTAAGTGAAAAGAAATTCACCTCAACACAATAAAGACCATATACATCAAACCCATAGCTACCATCATGCTGAAAAAGTTGAAAGCTTTTTTCTAAGATCTTAAAAAAGGGAAGGATGCCCACTTTCACCACTTTTATTTAGCACAGTACTGGAACTAGCCAGAATAACCAGGCAAGAGAAAGAAATAAAAGAAATCCAAATTGGAAAGGAATAAGTCAAATTGCTCCCATTTGCACATGACATGATCATGTAGTTAGAAAAACCTAAGAACTGTACTAAAAAATAACTGTTGAACTGACAAATGAATTCAGTAAAGTTGCAGGATACAAAATCAATGTTCAAAAATCAGTAGCACATATATACAAATAGTGAACATTCTGAAAAATAATCAAGAAAGCAATTTAATTTATAAGAGTTACAGATAAAACAAAATACCTAGAAATAATTTCAACCAAAGAAATAAAAGGTATCTACAATAAAAACTATAAAACACAGATGAAAAAATTGAAGAGGACACAAAAATTAGAAAGGTATCTTATGTACATGGATTGGAAGAATTGTTAAAATGTTCATACTGCCCACAATGATCAACAGATTCAATAAAACTCTTATAGAAATATCAATGACATTCTACACAGAAATAGAAAAAAAATGCTAAAATTTGTATGGAACCACAAAGACCTGAAGAGTTAAAGCAATTCTGAGCAAAATAAACAAAGCCAACAGAAAGCATCATGTCACCTGACTTTATGCCGCAAAGCTATAGTAACCAAAACAGTATTGTACCAACAGACACATAGACCAATAGAACAGAATAGAGAACTCAGAAATAAATCCCATATTTACATGTAATATTCAGCAAGGGCACTTAGAACACAAATTGGAGAAAGGATAGTCTCTTCAATAAATGGTGCTAAAAAAACCATATATAGAAGAATAAAACTAGACCCTTATCTCTCAGTATATACAAATATCAACTCTCAACAGATTTAAGTGAAAAACCCAAAACTACAAAACTACTGGAAAAATACATAGGGAAAATGCTTATGAACATTAATCTAAGCAAAACTTTTCTGGATAAAACTACAAAGGCACAGACCACAAAAGCAAAACATAGACAAACTGGATTATATCAAACTAAGTATTTTCTGCATAGCAAAGGAAACAGTCAACAGCATGCAGCAACAACCTAAGAAGGAGACAATATTTGCAAATTATACATCCAACAAGGGATTAATATCTATGATATGTAACGAACTCACCTCAATAGAAAAAAATAATCTGATTAAAAATGTGCAAGAATTCTGAAGAGACATATCTCAAAAGAAGACGTCCAAATGGCCAGAAAGTGTATGAAAACATAATCAATATCACTAGTCATTAGGGGAATATAAATCAAAACCACAAGATATCATCTCACCTCGGTTAAATTGACTGTAAACAAACAAACAAAAAAAAACACAAATGCTGATGAGGATGCAGAGAAAGAGGAACTCTTACATACTGCTGATAAAAATGTATATTAGTACAGACCTTATGGAAAAGAATATGGAGGTTTCTCAAGTAACTAAAAATATAAATACCTTATGGTCCAGCAATTCTACTACTGGGTATGTATCCTAAGGAAAGAAGATTAGTATATCAATGAAATATTTGCACTCACAAGTTTATCGCAGTACTATTGTAATAGCCATAATATGAAATCAAATCTGTGCCCAAGAGTAGTTAGAGAAAATATGGTATATATACACAACAAAATATTTAGTCATAAAATAGTAAAATTCTGTCATCTGTGGCAATGTGGATGAGCCTGGAGGACATTATTTTAAGTGAAATAAGCCAGGCATGGAAAGACAAATACTGCATGCTCCCATTCATATGTGGGAGCTAAAACAGTTGATATCACAGAAATAGAGAATAGAATAGTTCTTACCAAACCCTTGGAAGGGTAGGCGTAGAGAGGAATAGGGAGAGGTTGGTTAACAAGCACAGAATTATGGTTAGTTAGAAGAAATAAGTTCCAGTGTTCTATAACACAGCAGGTTGACTATAGTTTTCAAGAATTTATTGTATATTTCAAAATAGGTAGATAAGATTTTAAATGTTCTCAACACAAAGAAATAATAAATGTTTGAGGGGATGCATATACCAGTTACTCTGATTTGATTATTATACATTGTATCCATGTATCATAAGGTCACATGCACCCATTAAATATAATTGTTTTGTGTCAAATAAAAAAATGAGTAAATAAATAAAAAATATTTCCATGAACCCAGAACTGGATTACCAGGGGGAAATAAATCTAATGTTTAACATCTGCAATATGCTTGAACACTATAGTAGATGCTTTACAATAATTATTTTAATCCTCAAATTTTTTTGTGAGTTAAAAATATTCACCATTTTGCTAAAAGGAAATGATATGGCAATTATCTTGATTAAGATCATACATATAGAGAATAAATCAACAGTTATTCTAGGCATTGTATTTGCAGTTTCTCCTATATCCACTTACCTACGTTTTCTGATTGTTGATTCTTTTAATTTATTGTTTATAACAAATTATTAAAAGAGAAATTACATAGTAATTATGTGTTGAATTGCTTATGTAATGCTGTCTGAGACACAGAAACACTATAGCAAGAAGATAAGAATATTCTGATATTTTAAAGGTATGTACATAATTCTAATAAAATCACTGTTTAGCATAGATTTTTAAAGCCTGTATGAAAATACCTCAAAAGTTCAGGCATTTTCTTAAAATATTGTTTTAAATAAATATTTTAGCTACTATTTTAATTACCCAAGTGATTTGCCTCCTAAACAGTAACTTTCAGATTAGTTGAAAAGTATAGTCTGGTTACCAAAAAGATGTATCACCTGCTTTAAAGCACACAAATGCTATTTTACACACCTTTAGTGTTTACATACCTTTAGTGTATACACATCACCATTGGATAAATTTAATTTGTTTTTACCATTCCTGAAGGGTTGATGTCCTCTGGATTACCTCATACATTTAAGTTCTGAAACAAATCTGTGAACCAAGTCCTAGACCAATGTGAGATCACATCTGACTTTGTTCATGAGCCACTAAAAGGCCGCTCTTACTGACGTTTCTTTATCCTTTATTTCTTTAAAATAAACTTCATCAAATGAGACTTACAAACAATGTAATCTTTTTTACATGGGGGTCAATGCCTATTTTATGCATCAAATCCACTATCTCATTAGTGTCTACCACTTTGTTGGTGAACCAGAATATCTATAGAAAAATAATTATTGACCTTTTAAAACCAGGTAAATCCAAAATTATAATAACACGAAAAGTTTTCAGCTAAAGTAATTAAGATGAACTACCAACAAGATGGCAGTGATAGTCAGTCAATGAATTGTACAATTCAGTTTTAGAAATTGCTTGATAAGGAACTGGACTATTTTAGAGTGGCAATTGGGCACGTATGTAGCAGGTTGCATTTTATGTTTTTAAAACATGTTTTTGTGTGGTGGGAGTAGGGTAATAGTCATTTAGGAACAGATAATGCAGAAGTAACTCCATTGAAATTTTACCTCATCTTTGGATAATGGGATTTTCATGGCCTTCTTGTTAAGGTCTTATCAATCTTTTGTTAAAAATATAATTTCAACTTTTAGTGTAGATATACAGGTACAGGCACAGGTTCGTTACATGGGTATATTGTATGACCGAAGTTATACATCTTTCATTAAAAAATTTAAAAACAAAACAAAAGCTTGACGTGTGATACAGCAATGCATCATTTTTCATGTGATTGTTTTTGCTCAATATTACAAATGTTTTCTTCAGTATGGTACATAGTTATATATTTGTTATAAGTATGAATGAAGATAGACCAAATATATTTTATATCATAGTTTTTTTCTTGGAAATGATTAGAGACTTATTTTACTTGTTTTAACGGTAGGTGTACCCTACTGAAGATTTTTTAAAGAATACGTTTTGGCTGAGCACAATGGCTCACACCTGTAATCCCAGCACTTTGGGAGGCTAAGGCGGGCAGATCACCTAGGTCAGGAGTTTGAGACCAGCCTGACCAATATAGTGAAACCCCATCTCTACTAAAAATACAAAAATTAGCCAGCCATGGTGACGGGTGCCTGTAGTCCAGCTACTTGGGAGGTTGAAACAGGAGAATTGCTTGAACCCAGGAGGTGGAAGTTGCAGTGAGCCGAGATTATGCCACTACCCTCCAGCCTGGGCGACAGAGCAAGGCTCTAGTCTCAAACCAAAAACAAAAACAATAATTTTAACCCATTATAGTATTATTTAGTTTCCTGAGAAAATGAGGGTTAAGGAATTTTCCTTTAACTTCTACAAATATAGGAAGCTTTTTCTTTTCTAGAGAGAAGTGAAATTAGCAAGTGATGAACCTTCCTCGCTAGCTATTTGTTAAGGCTCCTGTATATGCATAGGTTGACCTAAACTCCTAGGGCCTTTTTTTTGCCCTCAAAGATTTCATTAGAATTTTTTGAATTATTCCCACTGTGCTGATTTGTAACTGTTTTAAGGTTTATATCCATTTATAAAAGTTGCTTCTACAACAAATGTAAGATAAGAAAATACAGGGAGTTATTTCTGCAATTCTGTTTGCACATTACAAAATACTTCAATGTATAATGTTATTTCTCGATATTAAAATTACCTAAAAAATTCCAAGGACTAAAAAAATTGCTTACTTCTTCCCGACAGTAACCATGTTAGACATCATAAGGTACCACTCACTGACTGAAATAATATATGAATCATGGCATTGTTTTCAACGTTCTCATAGTAAAACGAACCAATAGCCAAACGACTTAAGGTATAAGACAACAATAAAATACATGCCAATTATCAGCTTAATTTTATGTATTTAATTATTTAAAAATATTATTACGGAAATAAGTTAAAATACTAACATTTAAAAATGAGTTACAAATAAAATTTAAAAATCATGTAAGTTTCATGAGCGTGAAATAAATTTGTCTCACCAATACTGAACCAAAAACTATCCTACAAAAAATACAGAAATCTTATAGGGAAAATTAAAATCTGTGTTCTTCAAATAACCTGGGCTTGTTAAAAGTTGCAATTCCAAGAGACCTGACCAGTAGGTCCAGTAGCTCCACCACAAAATATCTATTGTTGAGAAATGCATATTCAATTGTAATTATGACTTACAATAAATATAGATAATTGTATGAACATTCTGTATTTCCCCCTGTGAAATAAAAACAGTGGTTTAATTAACCAAACTCCTTTCTGGTGATCCATGGATCATTTCCCCAAGGCCAGACACACTTTTAAATGCTGTACTAAAATTTGGCCACCATGTAGTGCCAGTGCAAGGCAGGTTAGCCTGTCTAAGGTATTAACTTCATTATGAAGATTTGAGCTACCAATAGACTTCAAGATCAGTTAACATTTCTCTGAAGGCATTGTATATCTTTAAAAAAGTGATTAAACTTCTAATTACAGAAGAAATATGAGGTTTTATTTGGTAAGATACATCCAGATTTTTTTTATGATTTGTTATATTTCTCAATTTTGTTAAACATCTAAATTTATCTGTACATCTGTGTATTACAAAAGCATTCTAAGAAAAATAAATAATGAAATATTAATTATTGGAAAAGGAATAACTTTATGCTTCATTAAAATAAAAGAAAACAAAAAATAATGAGGCCTTTATTCTGTCTGGAAAGTAATAGAATGCTAAAGAAGAGAGCATTAATAAAACAGTAGCTGTGTAATAAATGCTGTGGATTATAACTACACAAAGAACTTTTAATTCAGGTACTATGGTAATTTATTCATTTACATGTAGATTTGTTAGAAGTGCTGTTCCATTTAGACAAATTTAATAACAATCTCAGATGCACTTTGTATTTCAAATACTGATGATATAACTGCATTCATCCATCATAATTTTATGAGAAAACATAAACTTGTAAAATAGCTGGCTAAAATAAGAGGTAAAGTCTATTTTCTAAAAAAAAAAAAAAAAAAAAAAATGTCAGAGTTGGCCTGTTTAATGATACATGAGAAAAAACCTATTTGGCCTTATTAAGATATCACCAACTAAATTAGTGAACTTAATTAAATGACATCAAATTACCAAAATGCCATGCTGCAAATAAAGCAGTACATTCTCTAGAGTGATGTAGTAATCATGGCAACTCAACAACAGTTTTCACTTTTTTTTTTTAATCAGTATAAATTTGTGGTAGTGATTGTGACATTATTGCTGATTAATCTCTGTTTAGAGGATACATGCAAAGTAATCTTTAGACTTTTTAGGCTCTAGAAAGACTGAGAAGAGTGTTTAGAGATACATCTCATGACACTATGAAGCTCTCATTGTCTAAACTTTTATTAAACTTTAAATATCTTCAGTAAAGACAGAAAATGAGCAATGATAATTATTTAAAATTCAATAAACTGACCATCTTTGGATAGCCTTATTCATATTTCACATGGATTGTACACTATAGAACTTAATACTCAATGAAAAGGCATTTATCCTAGTACTGCTTTCTGCCACTGTCGGTATCATAATTCTGAGAGGCACTTGGTTGAGGCATTTTAGGATACACCTAATATTGTAACTACTATAACATTTTGATGCCTTCATCAACTCTCATATTTTTATAAAACAAAAGATGTCGTAATTTTAGGCCCATAACAAGTTTAGAATTGTTCCAAAATGTGTGTAAGCATGATAATGCATATGAAGTTTTTCATAAGTTTTGATGCATATACCAGAATATGATGGTGTTGTTGCTATTCCTGTGATGACAAGAATGACAGTGAAGCTGGTTTTGCAATAATGCTGAGAGAGTAATGGTTGAAATCACTGTCACGTTACCTATTATTCTGGGAATTATAAGGGTATGGGAAGCCTAAGATCACCAGAGTAGTTCGTTTCCTTTTGCTACCAAAGACATTCATTTGAGAACTTACAATATGCACAAGACACAGGCAAGATGTTACATGTCTTAAGAGTAGAATTAAAATACAGTATTATTTAGATGAGCCACTAGTTTCAAAGGATTCCATACACTGTGGATTTTTACTTCCTCACTTCAGGAGGGAATATCTACTTTAAATTATTTTGACTATAAAATGAAATATGCATTTTTTCTGAATTAAATTAGAAAAATGTATTATAAAATAATTGATACAATATTTACCCAATTTCAGTATTTGAAAAAAATACATCATTCAGCTCATATCCAATGTAGCATTATGGATAATTATTTTTCTAACACATGCTCCTGCAATTGCTAAATTTTGGTACTAAGAATGACCTATAGAGAAAAAATTTGTATAATTTTACTGTTGGCCAAAATATTTTGCTCTAAGTAAAATATAGTATTTGAGTTCATAATAGTTGAATCAGTGCTTTTGTGACTGGATCAGCTGACATACAAAAGTAAGTATATGTATCCTACTCCTCTTCTGATCATGAAGTTTTAAAGAAGATGGTCAGTCATGAGGGGAACTATTTTGGTGGAGAAAAGTTGAGACGAATTTTGGAAAGATACTTTTCTATTGCAAGTCATATTTGTTTGGAAGTTTTTAAAAAAATATAAAGCTTAAGCAATAGAACCATAGCTATGTGTATAATAAGAAATGGGGGCCCAGTGAAGTTGAATTATGGTTCAAAAGACATTGTAAAAATTGTCATAAACTATTAGGCTCATGGAGACTATAGAGAAGCACCAAAATCATAAGCATATATTATGTTTATTTATTAAGTTTCTTGTGTGTGTGTGAGGGGGGAGGATGTTGGGATGTTGGGATGTATATATATATATAGACACACACACACACACACACACAGTGGATAAGTGGATTTAAAATGCACTATATTCAGAAGAGATGTGATTAAAATAATCAAATATTAGAATGTCAAGCTAGCCCATTATTTGTCTTTATTGCATCCTGAAATCATTTAAAAATTAGTAGACTATTCTATTTTAATAATCTATCAACACTCTTTCTACTGCATCCTACAAACTAGCATGCCTACGATGAAGAATATGAACGCAAACTATGACTACTCACGAGAGAAAAATTACATCTAGGTGATAAACAATGAGTAAGATTTATACAAAATGTTTATTTTCCCTAATTTTATCTTATTGTAAACATCATTTCTGCTTCAGAGAAACAGAATGGTAAGACAACTGAGAATAGAGATATTTTATGGATGTTATTATTATTGTTATTGAGATTATCTGTATATTGATTTAATACCCTTTGACACATATACTTTATTTTTAGAGAGAAAGTGGTCTAAGATATGATCTGTGAAAATCACACCAGAGTCACTGAATTTATTCTTCTTGGTTTTACAAACAACCCCGAGATGCAAGTTTCCCTCTTTATTTTGTTCCTGGCCATTTACACAGTCACTTTGTTTGGCAACTTTCTCATTGTCACAGTTACCAGTATGGATCCTGCACTTCAAACACCCATGTACTTCTTTCTCCGAAATCTGTCACTTCTTGAAGTATGTTTCACCTTGGTTATGGTGCCAAAGATGCTTGTAGATCTAGTGTCCCCAAGGAAAATCATCTCTTTTGTGGGCTGTGGTACCCAGATGTACTTCTTCTTCTTATTTGGCAGTTCTGAATGTTTCCTTCTCTCCATGATGGCTTATGATCGCTTTGTGGCCATCTGCAACCCTCTCCGTTATCCAGTCATAATGAACAGGTCCCTATGCTTGTGGATGGCCATAGGCTCTTGGATGTCTGGTGTTCCTGTGTCTATGCTACAGACAGCTTGGATGATGGCCCTTCCTTTCTGTGGACCAAATGCCGTGGACCACTTTTTTTGTGATGGTCCCCCAGTGTTGAAACTAGTCACTGTGGATACAACCACGTATGAAATGCAAGCACTTGCCTCCACACTCCTGTTTATCATGTTTCCTTTTTCTCTCATTTTGGTTTCCTACACCCACATTATCACAACAATTCTGAGGATGCCCTCTGCTACTGGCCGCCAGAAGGCATTTTCCACTTGTTCCTCACACCTCATTGTGGTGTCCCTCTTCTATGGAACAGCCAGCCTGACCTACCTGCGGCCCAAATCAAATCAGTCCCCAGAGAGCAAGAAGCTAGTGTCATTGTCCTACACTGTCATCACACCTATGCTAAACCCCATCATCTACAGCCTGAGGAACAATGACGTGAAAGGGGCGGTCAGGAGGACAATCACTCAAAAAGTCTTACAGAAGTTAGATGTGTTCTGACTTCCATTGTGTAAGAAAGCTTCCCAGTGAGCCGAGATGGCACCATTGCACACTCCAGCCTGGGTAACAAGAGCGAAACTCTGTCTCAAAAAAAAGAAAAAAAAAAAAAAAAAGAAAGCTTCCAAAATAGGAACAGCAAAACCTACTAACGAAAGTTTAAAACAGAGTGAAAGAGGCGCTTTTATTTCATCACTAACTGGGGGGTGCATTTCTATGTATCATTTTAGGGTCCTACAGGAAAGAGATGGTACTCCTGGATTGGGATAAGTGAGAAAACACTTTATGAGAGGACTATTTAAAAATCGTGGACAAGGTTAAGTAATAGCCACACAGGTCATATAATAGAAATTTTATACTTCTTGGCCTGAAGGGACAAATAGAAGGAGTGTTAACTGGAATCTAGATAATGCTACAACTATTTAAAAAAAAAATGTCACCTAATAGCTCTGTTCTTTAGTACAGCAAAACAGCCGTCCCAACCTTGTTTTGTTCTGACTCTCTCAAATCTATTGCTGACTTCTGTTCTCAGCCAAACCAAATACAACACGGGGACAAGAATGTCTGTTGATACAATGTATAAATGCTAGCCTCCTGGGGCACAGAGCAGGATGAAAAAGAGTAGGAAAAGTTATGAAAGATAAGTGAAAACAGCCACCACAAACCACTGTATATTCTGCAGCTATTGCAATGTAACAATGAATCATCTAATGCATTTTAAGTAACCTTTAAAAAAGTATACAAGATGGAGTTTTGCAGATGCCAAGAGTCCATAATGCAAATTCTTTATATGGGTTCTATGTTAAATAAAGTTATTTAATAAAATTAACTAAGTATTAATATTTGGTGACATGGTATTGGACTTTTCTGGTCATGGGCTAAATTATCCAGTAATTAATAATAAGCTATTCTTAGAATTTAAACAAATATTTGCTTGACACCAGAATAAAGTAAAAGAATGATAGTAATAGCAAACACGGTTTATTGAGGCACTGTCTTTGACACATGCCCTTTCAAAAACTCAAGAGATAGTTATTATATCTATATTTTTCATAAAAGACAAATTATAATCAGAAAATGTAAGTAACTTGGTAAGGCAAAAGCTATTGAGATGTGGCCACAATAATTTGAATCAGATCCTTCTGAATTTGAAATTCAATGTTAACCACTTAAAAATATCTAGTCACATTTTTATTGAGGTAAAGTTGCTACCTACATGGGAATTTGGCTTTCAAAACAATGGAGAGAACAAAATAAGATCATGTCAAATTTAATTATGCAAAATGTATATTTCCAGTAGAACAAGCATATACTGGCTTTGAATATGCAACTTGAAGAATAATATGTATTCTTATAAGTCTTCATTAGCCAAGGTTTCTGTTAATTGTACAGGTTCTTCTTCAAGCAGTAACCAATCTCCATGTTTCTTTGTCGACTTTCAGAAACATTTAAAAGCCACCACAAATTTGCAACTTGTGTTGATTATTTTAGTTTAATTTTGATTTGCTGAAGTACGTATCTATTGCATGTAATTGGAGTTTGAGGTAGAAAAAATCTATTCCTTTAAATCTTTCTCCTTCAATAATCTCTTAATTTTTTTAAGCCTAACTCAGATATTCTTGAATTAATGTAACTAAGTTCAATAACCATCTCATAAGACTCCATTACAATGGTTTTCTACCAGCTGTATGTGGCTCACAAGTAGATCGTGAGGTTATAAAATAAATTTAGTGCGCATGTTAATATGTCCAACAAACTAGCACAGTTAAAAAAAAAAGTATATTCTTGACAATTAAAACTTGTGTATATGTAGGGTGTACAACATGATGTTTATATATATAACAATTATGAAAACAAAAAATATAGAAATTTTAAATATATATGCATGTGTATATA
The DNA here is from genome assembly GCF_030222135.1 of Aotus nancymaae. NCBI lineage: Eukaryota > Metazoa > Chordata > Mammalia > Primates > Aotidae > Aotus > Aotus nancymaae. The sequence goes on from NW_026988428.1 coordinate 38,909,399, forward strand.
CACATACACACATATATTGTGGAATGACTAAATCAAGCTATTTTAATATATACATCACTCCACATACTTACCAGCTTTTTGTGGTGAGAAAACTCACAGGATATTTTTGATTATTTCATTCATTATCTTATTGATCTTGGTTGAAATAGAAATTATTTGAAAACCACTGTAATAATCTATAAAGAAGGTTCTAGAACTGTAAGGAGCTATAATTTGACAACAATAATAAGGAATGCTTAGTGGTGGACATAGGAACACACATAGTGGAGGTTTAATAGAACTTAGTTACTTTGCAAGTTAATTGGTATTGCCTCTTTTTCTTACACACTTTCTCACAGATTCAGCTTTTATATCTTTCATATATTTACAGGCTATGTTTATAGCCTATGTTATTTATGGTATTTTGTTTCTCTTAAGCATTTCCTGCAAAATATACATAGTCACTGTAGTTGACTGGATTGTGTTCCCCAAAAGGATATGTTGATGTTCTCATCCTTGATACCTGTGAATGTGACCTTACTTCAAAACAGGGCCTTTGCGATGTAGTCAATTTAAGATGAGGTTAAATTAGACTAGGGTGGATCCTAAATCCAATGACTAATGTCATATAAGAAGAGAGAGAGATGTGATGACACAGAGTCATACACACAGGGAAGACAGTCACGTGAAGATGGATGTAGAAATTGGAGTGACAACTCTGCAAACCAAGTATTGTTGACCACCAGTGGAAGGAGAGGGGCTTGGAACAGATTTTCCCTTAGAGACTTCAGGAGAAACAACCATGCTGTCATCTTAATTCCAGACTTCTGGCTTCCTGAACTGTAAAAGGATAAATTACTGTTGTTTTAAACATTAGGTGATTTTTTCATGAGCTGTGTGGTAAATGGATTAAAAAAAATAGCTGTGCCCTTTATAATGTGACTCAGGAGTGCCTCTCATCCAGATGCTGTTCATTTCCTTATCTCTTGAATCTAGTCTAGATGTGTGACTTGTTTTTGCAAAAAGAATGTGATAGAAGGAATTCTGCACCATTCAGAGTGTTAAAAGTCAAGAAACCATGTATGCATCTACTCTCTCTCTGTCTCTGGCATACACGTGATTCCCATGAGAACAAGCCAAAGCCAGCATGCTGGAAAAAGAGAGACATTTTGAAGCAGAGTTGAATTATCCCAAAAGAGTCCATTCTATACCAGCTTACAGCTAGCTGATTCCCAAAAATGTGGAAGAACCTAGTTTAGAACCCAGCAGAACTGCCTCGCCAACCTGTAACTCAAGAGCAATTACAAATAATTATCGTTTGATTATTTGTGACATAATATTTGAATTTGAAACATAACACTTCTATGTTTAGTGGAGGTCTGTTACATAGAAATAGCTAAGTATTAAAAGATGCACTCCAAATAATAAATTATTAATAATAAGTTAAGAATCACATCTGTCAGACTCATTCTTGACTCAATAACTGAAATTGCTCCCACTGTGAAGCCTGGTGCAGAGAAGCCGTAACAGATCTGGTACTTGCCTTTCCTTTTTTTCCTGCATGAAATAAATAAATAAATAATATCTTGCTCTATTTATTGGTTCAAATTTACTAAGTTCAAATAATTTCCATTTAAATTTAAAGTGAAATATTTTAAATTAACCTTTCCATTAGAAGTACATAAGCTCTCTGATGCCACAATTCTCTATGGAAGACATTTCAGTAGCTATTCTGAGCATTAAAGATCCTATCAGAGCTTTCACTGGTCTCAGTTAAAGAAATTATTTCAAGGGCCATCAAGTTCAGAGAAGAGGTTCCCTCTGAAGAGTTCAAGGAATAAAAGTGCTAACATTTGCAGTATCTGTAAGTGTTCAGTACCTTGCATTTTTCACCAGCCTCTCAAAGCACAAAACAGTTTTTTTCTTTAAAAAAATTTTTAAATTGACAAATAAACATTGTATTTATTGTGTTTTTGAGATATGTATACAATGTGTAATGACTAAGCTAATTAACATATATTACCTCACATACCTTTTTGTGAGAACACAAAATCTACTCTCAGCAATTTTTAAATGTACATTTTTATTAATGCAGTCATCACATTGTGCAATAGATTTCTTGAACTTACGTCTTCTAACTGAAATTTTGGGTGCTTGCCTTAGTGAAATCTTCTTGCCTTCATCTATCTCTGAAAATTAACTCTGTCCTCAACTTTCCAATGTTTTTCTAGCTTTTACTTGGACTCCTTTATATGGCTTATCAACTGAGATTTCCACTTACCTTCTGAATCCAAATACTACATTGATCTCCAAATCAATGATTGCTTCAGCTAGGCAATACGTCTAACTCCATTAGCTCTTAGATATCACTACTCTCAGTATATAGCCGTATAAATTTCCTTTTGCAAAATAAAACACTTTGTTACTCAGTGAGGTTTGTAATTAAAAAGTGAGTAAAATATCTATAAATAATATTTACTCTATACTACATTTTAAAATTATAGAAAAAGAAAAAATGATAATGCCCCAACACTGGCTATTTGTGGAAAATATGCAATGGAGACAGAATATTTGAATATCTGTCTTTATTGCTCATAATGCTTCATTGGAGAAACGCAATTGCCACAAATGGGTTTTATATTCATTCTTCTGACTTATGCTTACTTACCAGCACAGCTGGAAAGCTGATAAATCCTGCACTAGTGAATTCATCAAGCATGTGAAAGCAAGCTCAGGGGAGAATAATACTAAAAATTAATATATGTACATTACTGACTATATGGCAATCTCCATTCTAAAGCTTATTTACCATGGTAAATTTTGAGAATAGTGCTAATATGATCTACACTTTACAGATGATGAAGACAGAAATGTTAAAGATTTTATTGTCAGTTTCTGCTTCATTTCCTACTGTAGATACATTCATCAATCACTTTTTAAACCCATATTGTCAAGAATCTTCTGTCAAGAATCACACATTTTTTCTTCAAGTTTGATTCATTTGCTGAAAAGAAACCTGACGCTAGCTGGTGAAAAATAATTCATATTTTTTTGTCCTTGTCCTGCTACAGTTAATGTGGTATGAAAGGTAATCTGAAAAAAATAACTTGAATTGAGAATGCATACATTATGTTCAGAGGGCTGGAGGTTCACCAGGTGTAGATGCCAAAATGTTTAAAGTTAACTATTGGCAAAAAAGACTTGACAGGTATATTAATGCCATCATATAGAAGGAGCTGGAGGCAGCTAATGCATTTGAAATAGTATGTAGGTAAAGAGGTCATTTTCAAGCAGAGTAATGACAGCATTAAAATTGGGAGAACAAAGAATGATGGGAGGTACAAAGTACAGGCTTGATTCAGAGAGATCAACTAAGATATTAAAGTAATATAGCTGCTATGAGGTGTTAAGTCCACATGCCAGTGCTAGGGGAGAGATGGGACATGTAGGGAAGAATGAAAGAAAAATATCAACGGAAATATTTGCTAATTCATTGGCTTTGTGAGACAAGAAAGAAAGAACATCAAATATATTTCAGAAACAAGGGAAGTAGTAGAGTCGATCATAGACTACAGGCTTCTATACATCAAACTAGACTGTGGAGGATGGGAGGCAGTTGAAATGACAGCGTGTATGATGATGCTCCTAATGACATTTCAAATAGTATTTAATGAAACATCATTGAATTTACAAATACATTGATTTTGCTTACACATGTCACCCTAACTGGAAATTTTTTTGTGAAGAAGTAGTAAAGATAAACCAGAACATAGAAGTGTTTTTTCTTTTTTTTTTAATTTCAGTCTCCTCCTTTGTTTACACATATCCTCACTGCCCCAGGCTAAAGTATCTAATGAGAATTGGCATGGTACTTTTGTTGACTCAAGGTTCCAACTGCAGTTACTATGATTCTCTATGGAAAGTATCTTTTTTTATTCCCTTTAAAAAAATCACTATGCAACATCTTGTATGTTCAGAGTGATTGATTCCCTTGATAAACTAATACATTTCATTCTTTTCCTGAAAAACGTGAGATAGGAGATGTTTAAATCATTGCCTCGTTAGTTTTTATTTTTAAATTCTTCTCTTAGGATAATGGCCTCTAATTCCATCCAAGTTGCTGCAAAAATCATTATTTAATTTTTTATGGCTGAGTAGTATTTCAGTGTATATATACCACATTTTTGTTAGCCACTCATCTAACAGCCAAAGCAATTCTAAACAAAAAGAACAAATCTGGAGGCAATGCATTACCTGATTTCAAAGTATAGTACAAGGATATAGTAACCAAAACAGCTTGATACTGGTATAAAAATAGACACATAGACCAATGGAATAGAATAAACAACCCAGAAATAAAGTCAAATACTTAGAACCAACTGATCTTTGACAAAGATGACAAAAACATTCACTGGGGAAAAGACACACTATTCAATAAATGGTGCTGAGAAAATTGGATAGCCGCATGTAGAAGAATGAAACTAGATCCCTACTCTCACCATATAAAAAAATTAACTCAAGATGGATTACACACTTAAATGTAAGACCCAAAACCATAAAAATTATAGAAGAAAATCAAAGAAAATCTCTTCTTGATATTGGCTTAGGTAAAGAATTTATGACAAGTATCCCAGAAACAAATGCAACAAAAGCAAAAATAAATGGGACCTAATTAAGCTTTTTAATAAGCTTCTACACAGCAAAAGAAATAATCAACAGAATAAAAAGACAATCCTGTCTTTTTTGTGTTTTTATGACCTTGTCACTTTTGAAGAATATCAGCAGTTATTTTTAGAATGATAAAAGTCCTTGAGTTTGGTTTTCTAATATTTCTTTATGATAAGATTCTGTTTATGCAAATTTGCAGAATTACCACATGAGAACCCTTCGTGTTTTCTTCTGGCTCTATTTTAAAGGGTTTAGAAACTTTTATTTATTTTTTTTAAACATAGTGACTCTATTTGAATTCTGACAACTTTCACAATTCTCCCTTTTCATCAAGAGCTTTCTCTGGAAGAAGCACTGATTAACGATCCTATAGCTAGGTTTTGTTTTTGTTTTGTTTTATAAATTTATGGGGTACAAATGCAATTTTGTTACATAGAAGTATTGCATAGTCTGGGCTTTTAGTGTTTCCATTGCCTAAATAATGTACATTGAACCCAATAAATAATTAATTATTTCTCATCATCCACCATCATTTTGACTGTCTCTTGGTGTCAGAATAGACCTGTTCTGAATTGTTGATCTGGTCCCACATTGGAAGAAGTGAATTGCAACCAACAGTCAGTTTCAAAACATGTTTATCATTATTTTAACAACAAGGATGAATCGAAGAGAGTGGTTCTTAGGCTAAGTCTATCTGGAGTTACTTATTAAATTAGGTTTTGTCTGTTCCATAGTCCTTTGCTAGCATATCAAAGTGCTGGTCCAGCGTTATTTTGTCACAAACTGTACATCTGCAGAAATTTAACAAGTAACAGGCAGAATGTTTAGAAAGAAAAATACTAAGTAAAATTAGTAGTACTATAACAATCTCAGGTTGTATAATGATTTTCAGCCATGAACCTAAGTTTAAAGGCAACCAATTCAATAAATCAAATGATCGTAGTGAAACAATGCACAGGGCTTCAATCTAATGATGTGCATTATAACTTTTCTTTAGAAGCATACCTTTTCCTGATACATTGATCACATAGAAATCTTGGATTTAAAAACCTCTTGAGGCTGGGAAACCAAACCAAGGGAGACTTTAGACACTAGCTACGGTTCCTAGGCCTGCTAGAAAGTGATAATTTTTATTAATTCATTGTAACACTGTGAACTCTTGTAACCAGACATTCTATGTACATTCTCAAATATGACATTTTAGTCAAAGCCTTGGTAACAAAAACAATGTTTTAAATTGTATCTTGGTATAGAGAGATAGTAGATTTTTATTATTAATGATCCAAATAATATTTCCTAGCTTACCTTACTATAGGAGACTGAAGTTAGGGATCTGGAAATGAAGAGAAGTCTGTTCATAAAAAAAAAGCGTGACTGTGACTATCATATCTGTGTAACTACCCTTAGTGTCAATGACATGCAATAGTTGTAGAACTTGGGTGCCCAGAGTTTTGAAATTTGTGGTACTGGTTCAAATAAACATTACATAAAAGAATAAGACTTTTCATAAATTCAATACAATTTTGGTTTTCCTTCTTTGTGTGAAAACTTAAAAATAGCTGTCTTCCTTATTGCTATAATATTTTCAAAGTGTAGGAAGGGAACAAGGACCATTTAATCAAATATATCAAACGGAAATTAGGAGACAGTTGAAGGAAGTCATGTAAATTGTAATCGTAACATTAACCATGCCATTCACCTTCTAATTTTACTCAAGCTAGTTTTTATTATAAAATATTTACCATGAAAATTTTTAAATAGACACTTTAGAGAGCATAATTTAATGATCACTCATGAACTCATCACTTAGCTTTGATTATTATAAACATTGTGTTATTTTTATTTAGTTTATCTCTTCTGAAGATTTTTGGAACACAATTTTAAAACAAGCAGCAGATACCAGATCATTTCATCCCTAAATACTTTATTATTTAACTCTAAGAGATAAACTTAAAAACATACTCCAATAACATCACACCCTATACATTTTTAAATTATCCAAACATTAGAAAAATTCCACTTTGCAGCTTTTTTGGTCAAATTAATATTCATTTGAGATCTACATGCTGCATTTGGTGGCTATGACTCTTAATTTCTTTTTAATGTGGAATAATCTTCTCTAGTGTCTTTTTTCCATGATGTTGGTGTTTTGAAGTAATTGGGTTATAGGATACGCCATATTCTGAATTGGATTGTTTGGGTTCTTATGGAGTCATTTAACATCCTCATCTAACCTCTGTATTTCCTGTGAAATGGTAGTTACATATAGACACTTAATTTTTAAATAGCTTTAAAATATATAATTTCAATTTTTCCAAAAGCCTTTTTAGACTATACTTTAGTCATCATTCTTATGATTATACTTGATACAATTAAATATACAGATTGATTTACTTGTTTCTGTTATGAACATAATTTTTTTTATGATTAGGTCACATGCCTCTAAAGAAAAAGGCTTATGTGATTTATTTTATTGTTGTTTTTCAAACATAATATACTAAATATATGTAATAATAAAATGAATTTATACTTAACATTACTATTTTCATCTAATGGTTATTTTATGCTTTCCAATGAGCCTTAAAATATCCCAAAATAAAATAATTGTTTATTGTCATGTTACAGATATAAAATCTAGGGAACACAGTTCTAAGATGAGCCAGGAACAGCTGATAAAATATCACATGTGATCTCTCTAGGTTGCATTTTATTTCTCATCTAATTACCTAGACATAGTGCACATATATAGTTTATTTATCTATATCAATTAAAAATAATAATATACCATACGATTTTTATTATACTAGCACAGTGTTGTGAGCTTTATAAAATTTCCCAAGACAAAAAGGACAGTGGTACTTTAATCTCAACTTCCCACGTTGAAGTATTTTAGAAAAGAAAAACCACTGAAAATACATATTAGGACATAAAAATCTGGGAAAAACAAAAATCCCAAGGAATTTTCATTACATAATTGTTTTGAATTTATTAAGATTTATATAAGAACTAAAGATAATCCTTTTAGGTGGAAACAACAGTTTCAATGAACTGATTCATTAAGTTGATAAAAATAGCATTTCGGATATTAGCTATATTTCAATAAAAGAAGAGGAAAAGGAGTCAGATGTGAGAATTATTATAACAGTAAAGAAAAAAGAAGTTTTATTATTTTGAAAGCAAAATCTTTATTGGAGAAAGGCAGCTTATGTATCCTGTCACTTTAGAAAGAAGTGGAAGGACAAATAAGATTGTATATTAAACGCTATAATAGAAAAATTGAGAGCTGATCCAGACACTTCCTTGTAATTTTTCTTAATAATTAATTTCTCTCATATGCCTCATTATTATTCTACCTCTTAGATAAAGACAGAGCTCTCTGTAGCAAATCCTTAAATGATTGCTTCACCTGCTGGTTTCTTAGAGTATAAATGAAGGGGTTCAAAAGTGGGGCAACTGAGGTATTGAGCACTGAAACTCCCTTCATTAGGGATATCCTCTGTTTGGCTGAGGGTTTAATGTACATAAAGATGCAGCTGCCGTAGGAGAGGGAGATGACAATCATATGAGAAGAACAAGTGGAAAAAGCCTTTCTTCTCTGGTTGGCAGAAGGGATTTTTAAAATTGTTAGGGCAATATATGTGTATGACAGAATTACTAATACCAGAGTGACCAGGAGAGTCACCAAAGCTAAGACAAAACTCATCATTTCCAACAGATGTGTGTCTGTACAGGAGATTTGCAGTAGAGGAGCAGTATCACAGTAAAAATGATCAATAATATTGGAGTCACAGAAATCCAGGCCTAGGCCTAAGATGAGTCCTGGAAAAATGATGAGGAAACCAGCAATCCAAGAACTAAGAACCAGCTGGATGCAGACTTTGGTGCTCATGATGGTTGTATAATGCAGAGGCTTACAGATGGCAACATAACGATCATAGGACATGACAGCCAGGAGATAAAATTCAGATGCTCCCAGAAGGAAGGCAAAAAACAACTGAGCTGCACAACAGTTATAGGAAATGGTTTTGTCACCAGTTGCCATGCTAACAAGCAATTTGGGGATACAGACTGTTGTATAAGAAATTTCTAAGAAGGAAAAATTTCTGAGGAAGAAATACATAGGAGTCTTCAGGTGAGAGTCCAGCAGGGTGAGGGTGATGATGGTCAGGTTGCCTGAGATGCTTAGCAAGTAAGTGAGAAGCAGAAAGATAAACAGCACAATCTTCAGTTTGGGGTTTTCTGTCAATCCTACTAAGATAAACACAGTCACTGTTGTATGGTTTTCCATTGCTACTTCTTGACCTGCTTCTGTTTTGGTGAAAATGTTGAGAAAAAATTAGGTAAAGGTTCAAATGGTAAAACATGAAAATAGCAATGTTAAAATTCTGCAATTGCCGTTAATTACATATGGGGCACTTTTTTGAAATTATTTATATAAGATAAACTCTAGCAAAATCTATTTCTCTGCACATAGAAAAATATTTTGTACAAATCTACAGAAATTAAAAAGATTATCTTATAATTCATCTTTGTATTCTAATTTAATTATATTTATTGTGATGTGGTAAAAAGTTGAAAACACATGAAAAAAAAAATAGATTTCTTCTTTTCTCAGTATGTAAGTGCCGAAATGTCATGTTGCTCACAGTTAGCCTGACTAACAATTGGAATGTAATTGTCTAAAGGAGCTTACTTTGAATGCAAGAGAGAAATAAGATGATATGTAAATATTTATGACAATTAAAAATAGAAAACCATCTTTAGGCCTAAGATGAACACTGGAAGAAATTCAATATAATGATCACAGCTCTTGAGTTGTTTTGTTTTGTTTTGTTTGCCTGAACACTCTTTGTCTTAGTCTTCTCATTTTTTACACCTAAAAAACAAAATTCAGAAAACAAATTTAAACAGCAGTGCTTTGTCCCTGCTTCTATCTCTTCATTTCCTCTGTCTCTCTTCACTTTTACCATCTTTTATTTCAATACTAAATCCTTCTGATTTCACAGTAAACATACCTTAAACAGAATTAACAGATTCAGTGCTTCTGCTGGTCATAGTTCTGAAAATATAAAGGAACTAATAAAATGAAATGCAAGATAAAGTAAGCAAGAGATTAGAGAGAGGAAGAAAAATGAAATTGGGAAGAAGAACAGAAAGAAGGCAAAATAAGTAGGAAATAGGTAAGACATCAAGGGAGAAAAAGAGAAAGCCTACCATCAAGATTGGACTTTTCTTCAGACAAGAAAGTGACTTTTAATTAGCTCTTTGCTTCTTAACTGATATATAGTCTGAGCTGCAGCAGAAGTGAAATTTGCCTCTACCGAGTAGAAAACAGGAAACATTTTTACTCTGATGATCAGTCACCAGGCAAGTGTTTAGACACTTGGAAGTAATATCAACTTCCCTAAAACAATATGATTAATCAGAAGCCAAGCTAACACAAATGGAGTTGATTGTGTGGTTGAGAAGTTATAAGTCCCATTAAGCTAAATGCCTTGAAATCTCCTCGTTATGAACACGTTCATCCCTTGAGGACAAATTTCCTCTTTGAAGACTTCATTATCAGTTATCTTCGTTGATAACTTCATTATCAATGATAAACATTATTAAACAATGTTTATAGGTCCATAGAGGATGCACTGATATACACCAAGGAATCAAAGAAGTCTAAGACAACATCCCTGACTATTGCAATTTACCAATATATTCAGAAGAGAAGATACATGAATGAATATAACAATATATAATGTGGCATAAGCTTAAGGCAAATGGGGCTCATTTTTACCATGCGGTATAGGAGACTGAGAGATTTTTATGGTTCTTGGGGAAGTTGAGGAAGATTCTTAAGAGAGGGTGGCATAAGAGAAGATGGATCCTCACCTAGACATTGGAAATACATTAGAAAGTACAAAGCATTTTAGGCACGTTAAACACTGAACAGTGTACATAAGAATGAAAACTCATTAATTAATTAAAATATATTAGAGAAATATGAAAAATAAATGAGTGAATAAATAACCAGCTTTATCCAAGGATTATTTTAAGTTCTGGAGATTCTGGCTATTAATGACAAAGTATTGCTAATGGAAAAAAAAAATCTGTAAAATATTTAAAGAGGTTAATTTTTAGCCAACATGTGTGACCATGGCTCTGGGAACAGTCTCAAGAGGTCCTGAGAAAGAGTGCCTGGGTGGTTGGGTTACAAGTTGGTTTTATACATTTTAGGAAGACAGGAATTGAGGTAAAATCATGAATCAATACGTGGAAGGTATGGAATACCCTAAAGAGGCAGGATATTGTGAAGCAGAGGAGGCCTGAGGGTGGGGGAATCACAAGTCATAGGTGAATTCAAAGATTTTCCGAAAGGCCCAGTGTGGTAGCTCACACCTGTAATTCCAGCACTTTGGGAGGTCAAGGTGGGAAGATCAAGTGAGCCTGGGAGTTTGAGACCCGCCTTGGCAACATGGTGAGAACTTGTCTCTCACATTTGCCAGGCTTGGTGGCATGCACCTCTGCTCCCAGGTACTCAGAAGACTGAGGTCGAAGGACCGTTTGAGTCACGGAGTTCAAGGCTTCAGTCAGCTATGTTCACACCACTGCCATTGCACTCCAGCCCAGGTGACAGAGTGAGACCTTGTCTCAAAAAAAAAGAAAAGGGAAAAGGAAAAGATTTTCTGATTAGCAATTGGTTGACAGAGTTAAGCTTTGTCTAAAAACTTGAAGTAAGTAAAAATAAATGCTTGAGTTAAGATAAAGGGATTGTGGAGACGGAGGTTCTTGTTACATAGATGAAGGCTCCAGGTAGGAGCCTTCAAAGAGAATAGATGGTAAATGTCTCTTTCAGACCTTAAAGGTGTCAAACTCTCATTTAATCTCTCCTAGATCCTGAAAACACCTAGAAAGGGAAGACCTAGTTGCATTAAAGAAGATTCTCTACAGATGCAAATTTCTCACATAAGAGATGGCTTCACAGAGTCATTTCAAAATACATGAAGAAATATATTTTGGGGTAAAATACTTTGGTCTCCTTCCAGGTCTGCTATCTGTCATGTGATGTTATACCACAGTCAAGTTGGAATTTGGTATCTTTTTGCCATAAAGAGTGTTTTGTCTCTTATGATCTCTATTTTAACTTTAATGCTGGTCAGTAGTGCCTAAACTCCAAAAGGGAGAAGGTAAAATGAGGTTATGTCTGACATTCCTTTCCATCATGGCCAGAGATTCAATGTTTCAGGTGTCTCTGGGGTCCCCTGGGCCAAGAAAAAGTGTCCATTCAGTTGGCTGGAAGGTTGAAAATTTTGGTTTTGGTTTACAATATAATAATGTTTTCCTAGTATTTAAACACATTCTCCCAGCCTTAGAGAGAGTCTGAGGAAACTAATTGTATTAAAATGACTATAGCCTCTTGAGTCAGAAACGGAGCTTTCTTATCCCCACAAATCATAATTTTATCAAATCAGACCAAACATTTCTTCTTTTCTCCAGCTCCCCATATATACCCTGTAATAGTGTATTATAATATGTATAACAAACCTATCACTTTTATTTGTATTTATATTAAAAATGGAAATAAATGTTTTTCTCCTCTTAAAATGAACACAATTTTATTCAGTAATAGTGACATTTAATAAATTAATAAAATTCAGGTCTTCCATGATTAAATATGGTAATGTGCCATAAGCTTAAACAGAGTTACTAAAATCAAATCATAGTAATTTAAATCTATTAGTGTTCCTAGTTTTAGAGAGTTTTTATATTTTTCCAATAATATGTAGATTTATAAACAATCTGAAAAATACATTAAAACTTAAAAATTGTTATTGTTAGAGTAGGTAGTCAGACATGAGCAGAGCAAGAGAGCACCCCCCCATAGGAATGTCAGGCAACCATCAGGTAATGGTCAGGTGGTTGCTAAACTGTCTCCCTAAAATAGTAATTGTTCACAGCCAGTGCCAGGGAAAGGCAGTTTCCCAATAGAAAGAAATCACCTGAAACTGGTGATCAGCAGCTTCTTGATAAGATCTCAGGAATTGAGCCAGTGTGCTCAAGTATGTATACTAAGAGGCAAAATGGCGGAGTTTAACTGGTATATGGTCTTCCCTAGGAACACTCAACTGGTAAGAGAAAAACACCTCCAAATGAGCATGTGTAGAACATCAATAAACATCCTGGACATGCAGCCCCTCCAAAGTACTAACAGGCCACCACGTATCTGGATAGTCTGCCCCAAGGGAAGAAGCAGGAGAGAAGAGATACAAGAACTTGGAAGCATTTCAACATATAAAACCCCAAGTCAAAGTTCAAATTATGCATTCAAAACGCTCAGTTGCCTGCTTGGTCCTCTTCCAAATGCACTTTATTTCCTTTTGTTCCCACTCCATACATTTTAATAAACTTTCACTCCTGCTCTCAAGCTTGCCTTGGTCTCTCACTCTGCCTTATGCCCCTCAGTCAAATTCTTTCTTCTGAGGAGGCAAGAATTGAAGTTTCTGCAGGCCCAAATGGATTCACTGCTGCTAACATTATCCTTAAAGGTATATAAATAGAACTATTCAGCAACAGATTTTGTTCATTGATGTTCACATTCTTTACATTCCTGCTGCAAGATAAAGCACTCAAATTACTTTTTTTTTTCTGTTCCCAGGAATCACACTGAAATGTGGAATTTTTTAATAAGTTGTAACACTTGTGAACATTGTGTGATTCTAGATAAGACTGGAAATTTAAACTTTACAAATTTCTCTTTGATTACTCGTATTCAATATATTTTTAAGTTAATACAAAACAATACTAGAACTAATCAACTATTTATCTTATCAAGTGATTATGATTTGTTTACTTCCAGAGAATGACCTTAAAAAGATTCCATGTAAAATTCTGTTTTAGTCATCATACACTCCTTTTGTTTGTTCATTTACTTATTAGTTAATTCATTTCTTCCTTGAATATGTATTTATTGCACGCTTGCAGTGGCCCAGGCACACTTCTTTTTTTTTTTTTTTTTTTTTTATTGTACTTTAAGTTCTGGGATACATGTGCAGAACATGCAGGTTTGTTACATAGGTATACATGTGCACTGGTGGTTTGGTGCACTCATTAACCCGTAACCTACAGTAGGTGTTTCTCCTGATGCTATCCCTTCCCTATCCCCTCACCCACTGACAGGCCTTAGTGTGTGATGCTCCCCTTCCTGTGTCCATGTTTTCTCATTGTTCAAATCCCTCTTATGAGTGAGAACATGCAGTATTTGGTTTTCTGTTCTTGTGTTAGTTTGCTGAGAATGATGGTTTCCAGCTTCATCCATGTCCCTGCAAAGGATATTAACTCATCCTTTTTTATGGCTGCATAGTATTCCATGGTGTATATGTGCCACATTTTCTTTATCCAGTCTATCGTTGATGGGCATTTGATTGGTTCCAAGTTTTTGCTATTGTGAACAGTGTCACAATAAACATACGTGTGCTTGTGTCTTTATAATAGAATGATTCACGGTTCTTTGGGTATATCCCCAGTAATGAGATTGCTGGGTCAAATGGTATTTCTACTTCTAGATCCTTGAGGAATCACCACACTGCCTTCCACAATGGTTGAACTAATTTTCACTTCCACCAACAATGTAAAAGCATTGCTATTTCTCCACATCCTCCACATCTGTTGTCTACTGATTTTTTAATGATCTCCGTTCTAACTGGCATGAGATGGTATCTCATTGTGGTTTTGATTTGCATTTCTCTCATGACCAGTGATGATGAGCTTTTTTTCATATGTTTGTTGGTTGCATAAGTGTCTTCTTTTGAAAAGTGTCTGTTCATATCCTTTGCCAACTTTTGATGTGGTTGTTGTTCCTTTCCTGTAAGTTTGTTTAACTTCTTTGTAGATTTTAGATGTTAGCCCTTTGTCAGATGGATAGATTGCAAAAATTTTCTCCCATTCTGCAGGTTGCCTGTTCACTCTGATAATATTTTCTTTTGCTGTGCACAAGCTCTTTAGTTTAATTAGATCCCATTTGTCTATTTTGGCTTTTGTTGCCATTGCTTTTGGTGTTTTATTCATGAAATCTTTGCCCATGCCTATGTTCTGGATGGCATTGCCTAGGTTTTCTTCTAGGGTTTTTATGGTGTTAGGTGTTACATTTAAATATTTAATCCATCTTGAGTTAATTTTTGTATAAGGTGTAAGGGGTCCAGTTTCAGCTTTCTGCACATGGCTAGCCAGTTTTCCCAACACCATTCATTAAATAGGGAATCCTTTCCCCATTGCTTGTTTTTGTCAGGTTTGTCAAAGATCTGATGGTTGTAGTTATGTGGCATTACTTCTGAGGACTCTTTTCTGTTCCATTGGTCTATACCTCTATCTTGGTACCAGTACCATGCTTTTTTTGATTTCTATAGCATTGTAGTATAGTTTGAAGTCAGGTAGCATGTTGCCTCCAGCTTTGTTCTTCTTGCTTAGGATTGTCTTGGCTCTACAGGCTCTTTTGTGATTCCATAGGAAATTTAAGGTTGCTTTTTTACAATTTTCCAATTCTTTGAAGAAAGTCAATGGTAGCATTGAATCTATAAATTATTTTGGGCACTATGGCCATTTTCACAATATTGATTCTTCCTAACCATAAGCATAGAATGTTTTCCATCTGTTTGTGTCCTCCCTGAATTCCCTGAGCAGTGGTTTGTAGTTCTTCTTGAAGTGTCCTTCATATCCCTTGTAATTTGTATTCCTAGGTACTTAATTCTCTTTGTAGCAATTGTGAATGGGAGTTCACTCATGATTTGGCTCTCTGCTTGTCTGTTATTGGAGTATAGGAATGCTTGTGATTTTTGCACATTGATTTTGTATCCTGAGATTTTGGTGAAGTTGCTTATTAGCTTAAGGCGAGTTTGAGCTGAGACGATGGGGTCTTCTAAATATACAATCATGTCATCTACAAATAGAGACAATTCGACTTCCTCTTTATCTATCTGAGTACCCTTTATTTATTTCTCTTGCCTGGCCAGAACTTCCAATACTATGTTGAATAGTAGTGGTGAGATAGGGCATCCTTGTCTTTTGCTGGTTTTCAAAGGGAGTGCTTCCAGTTTTTGCCTATTTGGTATGATATTGGCTGTGAGTTTCATAAAGAGCCCTTATTATTTTGAGATAGGTTCCATCAATACCTAGTTTATTGAGATTTTTTTAGCATCAAGCACTGTTGAATTTTGTTGAAGGCCTTTTCTGCATCTATTGGGATAATCGTGTGATTTTTGTCTTTGGTTCTGTTTATGTGATGGATTACATTTATTGATTTGCTTATGTTGAACCAGACTTGCATCCCAGGGATGAAGCTGTCTTGATCATGATGGATAAGCTTCTTGATGTGCTGTTAGATTAGGTTTGCCAATAGTGTATTGAGGATTTTCACATTGATGTTCATCAGGGACATTGGCCTGAAATTTTCTTTTTTTGTTGTGTCTCTGCCAGGTTTTGGTATCAGGATAATGTTGGCCTCATAAAATGAGTTAGTGAGGATTCCTTTTTTTTTTTTATTGTTTGGAATAGTTTCAGAAGGAATGATACCAGCTCCTTTTTGTACTTCTGGTAGAATTCTGCTGTGAAACCGTCTGGTCCTGGCCTTTTTTTGGTTGGTAGGCTATTAATTGTTGTCTCAATTTCTGATTCTGCTTTTGATGCTTGCTTTTTCTTTTTAGGCTTTTTTTTCTTGCCTAAATTACATATATTGTATTTTTTATTGCATTGTAATTTTTTTGAAATTGGATGTGACATATGAAGTAATAGGAACTAAGGTAAATTTTCTTCAATGTGAAGTTTTATGTTAATTTGTCTAGGAGTTGGGTTGTACTTCCTGTTTTCTGTAGTTATGTTTCAATGGTTTCAAATTCTTCCAGTGTCCTCTTTTGTGGCACCCCTGCCTACTCTAGATTTCTCTAGGTATACCTCCTCAGAGAAAGTCTGCATTGTGCTGCCATAAAAAAGGATGAGTTCTCTCAGCTCTTTCTACCTTTCAGCTGTTAGATATCTTTATTGGCTGTTATGGAGGCCTCTTGATTTTCACACTTGATCTTCAATTAGTGGTAAATCACTCTCAGTTCTCAACTATGCTTCTTGAAGGCTTGAATGCTCTCAGCAACAGCTATCCAATTTTGGGGTCTTTATTATTACTATATCCTTTGTACCTCCCAAAAAAGTGACAACTTGCACATGCCAGTGCAATTTCCTTCAACTATATTGCATTCCAATTTATTACTGATGAAATTTTAACAATTTCACCCATATTGTATTTTAGGGTTATCAGTGCTTCTCCTACTATCCTGTAGCTGTCTTGTGGTTCATCCAGCATTGCTTACATTCTGTTTTTGTGTCAGTTTGCTGAGAATGATGGTTTCCAGCTTCATTCATGTCCCTACAAAGGACACAAACTTATCCTTTTTTATGGCTGCATAGTATTCCATGGTGTATATGTGCCACATTTTCTTTATCCAGTCTATCATTGATGGGCATTTGGGTTGGTTCTGAGTCTTTGCTATCATAAACAGTGCTGCAATAAACATAAGTGCATGTGTCTTTATAATAGAACAATTTATAATACTTTGGGCATATACCCAGTAATGGGATTGCTGGGTCAAATGGAATTTCTATTGCTAGATCCTTGAGGAATACACTGTATTCCACAATGGTTGAACTAATTTACACTCCCACCAACAGTGTAAAAGTGTTCCTATTTCTCCACATCCTCTCCAGCATCTGTTCTCTCCAGATTTTTTAATGATCGCCATTCTAACTGGCGTGAGATGGTATCTCAATGTGGTTTTGATTTGCATTTCTCTAATGACTAGTGATGATGAGCATGTTTTCGTATGTTTGTTGGTTGCATAAATGTCTTCTTTTGAAAAGTGTCTGTTCATATCCTTTGCCCACTTTTTGATGGCATTGTTTTTTTCTTGTAAATTTGTTTTTCTTTGTAGATTCTGGATATTAACATGGTACTGGTACCAAAACAGAGATATAGACCAATGGAACAGAACGGAGGCCTCAGAAGTAACGCCACACATCTGCAACCATCTGATCTTTGACAAACCTGACAAAAACAAACAATGGGGAAAGGATTCCCTGTTTAATAAATGGTGTTGGGAAAACTGGTTAGCCATGTGCAGAAAGCTGAAACTGGACCCCTTTCTTACACCTAATACAAAAATTAACTCCAGATGTTTTAAGACTTAAACATAAGTCTTAAGACATGTGTTAAGATGTCTTTAGACTTAAACATAAGACCTAACACCATAAAACCCTAGAAGAAAACCTAGGCAAAACCATTCATGACATAAGCATAGGCCAGGACTTCATGACTAAAACACCAAAAGCAATGACAACAAAAGCCAAGATAGACAAGTGGGATCTAATTAAACTTAAGAGCTTCTGCACAGCAAAAGAAACTATCATTAGAGTGAACCCACAACCAACAGAATGGGAAAAAAATTTTGCAATCTACTCTGTCTTTTTCTTATCCTGCCCTGCTGGCTGTAGATCTACACTCAAGATGGCAGTGTTAATTAGGTAGACTTTCTGAATGACTGCATAGAGTAAAACCACCGTCTCACCTCTCCTAACAAACACACACAATCCCTGCCCTACATGCTGCATGTTTGACCTTAAATTTTCAAAAAATGCTTTTTATTTTGTTAAAAGTGGCAAAACTATTCTGAACTATTGGAATTCAGGATAGTGATAGGCTTGGAGGGTGAATGACCAGAAGGAAGTAAGAGCAAGAGCTCTGGGTTACTGCTTATTTTCTGTTTTTTTCATCTGAACGCTACCCACGTGAATATATTCACATGAAAGGTGACCAAACTGTATAATCAGGATAATTGCATTTTATACATCATTAAAATGCTTAAAAATGTGTACTGTTTAAGCCTCAATATTTTAAAAATTTATCTGCTGTGGCAGCTAGTATTTAAGTACTCAGCAGTAGAAATGTTAAAAAGTACATGCATTTGAAATATAATTTTTATGTAGAACTGACAAAATTTTCCTACAGAATGGATGTGGACACTTAGCAGGTGCAAACACATTTGACTCACATGTGTCTATCCTGAGAAACTCAACGTTGGCCTTATTTCTATTCAATCCAATTTTTTTATACTTTTGACCCTGATGTAGTAATGTCACCTCGCACACTATTTTCTTTGCTAAGGATGACATAGCCTAACTTTCTAGATTCTAAAGCTGATTGTCTCTAAATATGCCACAGGAAAAGATAGCATTTAGAGTGAACCTAGGGAGGTGCAATGTAAATCTTCATTGAATTAATCAGAATCCAAAATTTTAGTAATGCTCTTACGTTGTTCCACACTATAGATTGTTAAGTTTAATTTTCTTTTTTGAAATGTATTTTTTAGTAACATGTAAGCCAACTTTAGTGTTTTTTAAACTTTATTATAGTTTACCACATATAGCCACTCAAAGTGTAGTTCTTTTCTGGTATTTAAACTTGAGCTTATAAATCTTAGAGTTTTGCCACTCAATAAAATGATTTTAATACCTCTTCAACATCCTAGTACAATAGTCTTCAGGGAAATGTTTCCTTCTTTTATAAAATTACTAAATCAGTTAATCCTCTTGAGACAAATGTATCAAAAGGATTATATTCTTCCAGTGTTAAAAACTGTAAAATAAGCTATTGTATTCCTCATATAGACTAGAAACATCTCAGAGTGAACAACAAGCTATAATCTCTTTGTTCTTCTGCTGTCTGTACTATATATACATATACATGCATATATAGAAGAGATATGATAAAGACAGATATATACTCCAAATTTAATTTAATACAGTATAATCAGAGAACATTTCCTCTTATTATTAAAAATCAGGAGAAGAAATGAACCAGGTAAGATTCATGTCATAATAAAATCTTCAAGCCTAAACAAACTGAGTGTGTGTTGCTAGTGTTAACGCATTTTTGGATGAGAAATATGGACAAAAGCAATATAAAAACATGAGGATATGCAACATTCAGCAATTACCTCTGTGCTGGGACTCACCGAAAAAAAGACAATTGGAAATCAAATTGCTACTAAATAAAGGTTTGGAAAAATCATGTCTTATTTTAATCACACTAACTTTGTTTAATGAAGGTAGATAAAGAAAATAATTTCTTTGTAAAGATAGTGAAACATTATGGCATGAAATTATAACTAGTTTTTTTTTGTTTTTACAAAGCAAACATTAAGCTGACCATTTGAGAAGTTATACTGAAAAATTAATTGTGTTATAAGACAGCTTTGAACCTTTCACTTTGCAGAAATCTAGTTTTGAAGAAATATTCTTCACAGCATACAATAAAATCCCAGAAATACATTTTATTAAATGAATGCATTTTCCTTTCTATAATTATAATTGCATATGCCTCTAGTATGAATAATCTTTGTAAATATTGTGAGATATGACACTGAACAAATAGATTTTTTCCTGAACTTGAAAACAGTTTTCCCTATACGTAGTCATTTTGCATTCAATGTTATTTAAACATTTCATGTAAAATCTACTTCTCCTATCCCAAAGGAATCTATCTTACCTGTAACTTGCCAAAACAGCCACAGTCGCCTCTGGGACGATAATGGTGGTTGGAAACATATGACTATTTTACTGTCACCCAGCAACCATTTTATTATGTGATTAAGTAGAAAATTAATGCTGTCAAGTAGATTATAATAGTTGTTGTCATTGCTGTTTTGCTTTTTATTTTTAGATTTTGTAATTTAAATTTAGGCCAGACAGTGTCCATATAAATTGCTTTCCGACTGTGTTCTCTGCCATATAACTCATCATTTGGTGATTGAGGTTTTCCTGTGTTTTTTTGAGCTTTAATTTAAACTGTGATCTTTAATTTTAAAAAGCTTCCTAATGAATATGGATTACATTTAAATGACCATACGTTTTTACAAAATAAGATGAATCAAAAATAATGGGAAAGGAAGGGGGGAAAAGTACAAAAGAAAATGAAGAGATGTTGGGACAAAATTTTAGTTATTGTAATCATTTACAATCACTGGAAATGCTTGTGTGTGTGTTTCACCCCAGAGCTGGAATATACACAAGGTAATAAGGTTCACGTGCAACTTAACATATGGCACAACATTCTTCTTAGGGTAAGTGTTGTCATTATTAAGAAAAATTTGGTATGATAGACTTTTCAGGTGATAAACATGGGGACCTAAGTATGATCTGGAAAAAGATAGAAAAACAAGAAAAATGAAGAAGTTGGCATAATTTTCAATTGTTATGTGCTGAACTAGGAAAAAGAGAGAGGATGTGAATAAGATACAGAAGAAAAGAGATGACCAGGGCAACAGGGAGAAACATGAAGAGCAGCGACACTAGTGAAAATTACCAGGGATGTCCAGCTAACATTTTGATTGACTGATGGATTTAGAGGTGGGGTCTTGCTCTGTCACCCAGGCTGGAGTGCAGGGCCATGATCATAGTTCACTGAAGCCTTGAATTCCTGGGCTCAAAGCAACCCTCCTGCCTCATTCTTCCAAGTAGCTGGGATTACAGGCACAGACCACATTTTATTATTAAATAGTTTGTTTTGTAGGACCCTCCTCTGTCACTGCAAATATTCTGCAAATGTCCTACGTAAACAACATAAGCATTAAGTATGAGGATATATTTTATATCTGCTTGGGTAAATAGAGAAAAGAGAACAGAGTGAGTAAGATAAATGTAAATTCAAGTTTTCAGGAAAATTGGGAAAGCAGAGCTAAAAATGGTCATGAGGATGTAGATATTGGAAAGTTTTTAGAAGTTTGATGAGGGTATTGAATTCCCACTGGGGAAGCCAAGATATGTTTAAGTCAACTTTACTTTGATTTAAAAGTCAGAGTTCTCAGCTGAAATCTGAATTAATGAATAGCAAAGTCTAGGGGAAAAAAACTAATAAACACAGAGAAAAATGTCATTGAACAAAGAACGAATCACCAGATGGTATACAATAAATACTTCAGAAAAATTCAAATACAGAAAAGTTGAAATATTATGATAGTTCTTGTGTTTGTTTTTACATTGACATGACTTTATTGATGCAACATATTATCCCTTTCCATTGCTTAAATTTACGGCCATTGAGAAAACAGAACAAAGTCAAAACGTTGCATTTATTTAGCAACATTTTGAGTAAAAATCACATAAGCTGATTTTTATAGGCTACTGTTAACGGAGGTTGGGTTTGGGTGTGGATAGCAATGTATTTATAGTGGATCTCAAGAAAAATGGGTATCTCATGCAGACCTTTCCTCTTCTGTTCTAATTTTTCTTCTTATTTTTAAAAATAGAAATCAACTATGAGAAACCATACAACAGTGGCAACCTTTATTCTTCTTGGACTGACAGACGATCCACAATTACAGGTGATCATTTTTCTTCTTCTTTTTTTCACCTACATGTTGAGCGTCACTGGAAATCTAACCATCATCACCCTCACCCTACTGGATTTGCGTCTCAAGACACCCATGTATTTCTTCCTCCGAAATTTCTCATTTTTAGAAGTCTCATTCACAACTGTCTGTATTCCCAAATTTCTTGTTAGTATGGCAACAGGGGATAAGACCATTTCTTACAACAATTGTGCAGCACAGCTGTTTTTCACTATTCTCTTGGGGGCAACTGAATTTTTTCTTCTGGCTGCCATGTCCTATGACCGCTATGTGGCCATCTGCAAACCCTTGCATTACACCACCATCATGAGCCCCAGAATTTGCAACTTGCTGGTCTTTGCTTCATGGATGGCTGGCTTCCTAATAATTTTTCCACCACTCCTTATGGGTCTTCAGCTCGATTTTTGTGCAGCCAACACCGTAGATCATTTCTTCTGTGATGTTTCTCCTATACTTCAGCTCTCTTGCACAGACACTGACATAATAGAATTAATGATGCTTCTATCAGCCATTTTGACGCTCCTGGTTACACTGGTATTAGTGATTCTCTCCTATACAAATATTATCAGGACTATTCTGAGAATACCTTCTTCTCAACAGAGAAAAAAAGCATTTTCTACATGTTCTTCCCACATGGTGGTCGTATCCATTTCTTATGGCAGCTGCATCTTCATGTATGTGAAGCCCTCAGCAAAAGAAAGAGTGTCATTAAATAAAGGGATAGCTCTGCTCAGCACTTCTGTTGCCCCCATGTTGAATCCCTTTATTTATACACTAAGAAACAAACAAGTTAAAGATGTTTTTAAGCATATAGTCAAAAAGATTGAACTTTTCTCAGTGAAATGAATCACTTTAATGATATTGTTAAGGTTATGAGTAAAATAAAACAAGAGTGGAGTATGTACACAGTTTTTCAATGTTTGTATTAAAAATAATATTACCTCTTTTTTGACTTATAATTTTCATCATGGCCTTCCTAATCTCCAAAGCCTAACCTTCACTCCCATTTCTCCCTCATGCTAAGAGCACGTACAGAAGATGCTTCTTGGTTTTGGTCAAAATCATTTGCTCATTATTTAGTGCCTCTTTCATTTCCTCTCGAAATTCTCTCAGAGGAAGACAAAGTGACACCTCAGTTTTTCCATGCTTCTTTCCACTCTTCTGGAATGTGGGGACCCAATTTGTCATATGTTCTACATGAAGTTCAGTGGACTACCTTGGTCTGATCACTTAATGAGTGTATTATTGGTGAATACAAAAGTGAAATCTGATTTCTTACTTAGTGTTTAGTAGAATCTTGAAGCAAATCAATTTAATGGCATTTCTTTAATTACACAGTTTAATAGCTTCAATTTTTCAACCAGGCTTAGAGATATAGTGTATTTTCAGAAATAAAAGAAAGGAAATTCAGAGAGGTTAAAGTATTACTGCTGTTGCAGCTGTCATATAGAAATTATAGCTAGCATTTATTAATTGCTTACAATGTGCCAAATTTTATTAAATTTATTAGTTTCATCTTCAAAACACTATAAGACAGGTATTTTATCCTCCATTTATGGATAAAAATATGAGGCATAAGGATTAAATAATTTGTTGATGACAAAAAACAAAAACAAAAGCCCAAGGATGAGAAAATGAAGCCTTCATGTCCGGTCACTGCCTACACATTTTTGTGAAAATCTCTTTCTGCTCTTAAGTCACTTAGAATGCAAAAGAACAGTAAGATTTTTGTAGAACATTCTACAGATTTATGGGTGACATAGATAAAATTAAAATCTTACAGCTCTACAGAGTACCTCATTTTTCAAATTAAGTGATTTGAGCATTAAAATTAATATAACGCCTGATCATGTGCAAAGCAGAGTATTTCAAAAGTTTTCCTTTCAATAGGATCATATATCAGTGTTACAAAACAAAAAAAAGTTTTTTTCTAAAAAACTAATGTCAGTTTCCTCAATAAATATTTGTCTGTTAGTTTCCACATAAGGTAACTGATGACCTTATGAAAAATTCTGATAGGATTTATTTTTTTGACTTGTAACATTATTATATACATTTTATCTTAATATATTTCCAAGTATATGTAACTGTCAGATCCCCAGGCTAGCTAGAAATTTTATATTAATTTTATGAGCATTAGTGAGAAACTTTGTATATATATTAACTGGGGAATTGAGAAGCTGAGAAGACTCAAATAGACATTTTAATAGTGGCCATGTATGTGTAAATGGTTTCCATAATGCTGCAATACTTCAAGAATGTTTTGTTCAAAAATAGAAAATAAAATATCTAGGAAGCATTCTTCAGCTTTCACCAATTTGCTTTCTTTGCATCAGGAATTTAAGTTTATATAGACAAATAATTATACTTTATAGATAATAACTACACTCAAGAAAAGTTGACTCAAAATGTTTAGAATCTGACAAAAATTCTGATCTGGAATATCTCAGATTTTCCTGTGAACACTATTCTCCACAATTTAAGTTGTTGCCAAATGCACATATGCAACATATTTATTTTCTAAGGATTACATTGCTTAATTTTAAAACTTATTCTTCATACATGAACTCTAAGCTCAGCTCTTTTAAATGTCTGATATATAGATAAATCCACAAAATATTTGATGTAGATCACAACCCATAATTTCTTCCCTTTTTCTTCATCCAAAAATGAATATCGACAACTCTGTAAAATTCAGAAATATACTTAGTAGACCTAATTACTTAGAATAGATGGATTTTTCTCTATTTCTAGGCTGTTTGTAAGTAGATAATGGAAAACGCAAAAGGAAAGAAACTCTAGTCCTAATTTATGATGGGAAAAGATTAGTGAAAGTCATTTTTTACTTAATTTGAAATAAATCACTAGTAATCTGATTTATAGCGTAAATACCACAGATCAGGGTCCATTATAGGAACTTATAATTTTTAAATTGTGTTAGACTTTTAAAAAGTTATTAAAATCTCATTTGTTCATGTTTATCTCATGTCTAATATTCATTTTTCTGGAACTGAAAAGGGAAAAAATAATCAGCTGTTTTTCACCAGTATTAGGTTGGTGCAAAAGGAATTGCGGTTTCACCATTAAAAGTAATTAAAATTTCACCATTAAAATTTAATTTCACCACTAAAAGTAATGGTGAAATTGCAATTCCTTTTGTACCAACCTAATATATACTGAATAAGTATTCAGACAAGCTAGACTCAAGGTATGTCTATTATATAGCCTTCCTGCCTTTGATCTCTAACTCATCCTCCACATTGCTGTTAGAATACTTTCTAAAATACAAATCCATCATGCCACCACTCTGCTAACATATTATTGATGGTTCTCTGTTGCCTGAAAAATAATAACAAAATTCCCCCAATATGTGCATTACCTGACCTTTCCAGTTTTGTTTCTTATCTCTTCCAACTAGTACTTCTATGAGTTAACTACACTAAACAACTAAGTATATTGCAAAACTTCTGTGCTGTCATATACATTGAATGCCTGCCTATTGTCCAAATCTCTGCTAGCTTCAATCACCAGTTAAAGATAATTAAAATTAATTAAAATGGATACTTCTGTGGAAGGCTGGTCGACAAGTATGTTAGTCACTTCATACTCAAACTTTTGTAGTGCTTGTAGTCAGCTCTAGATGGTGCTTATCATAGCACGTGTAATTATTCTTTTTCTTGCAATGAACTCTAAATCTTATAGTTTTCTACATTCTCTCCATCTAACCCAGTGTCTAGTAAGGAAAAAAATAAAATAAATAAGGCAGTGAATGATAGGAGATTAATATGTTTGCCAATAAAATAAGATTAAAGTGTGGCATTTGATGGGGATTAATATAAAAATGTAAGCTTAGATTCACAATGTCTATTATAGAATAATTAATGGATTGGACGTGATGACTAGCAATAATAAAAAATGTTTAGGTGTTAGGAAACTACAAGTTTATTATAAATATGGAGTGTTTATGAGCATTGAAGAGATCATTAAATTACATGAGACACTAAAGTCCCATTTTATCATACATATCTCAAAAATTCTGTTTAGTTTTATCCTTTAAAATGAGCTTTTGAAAATTGTTTGAAGTCAAAGAATAATCAGCATTGTCATAAATTTAGAAATTATGTCACATGAGAAAATATTTAGAGCGCTAATAATATGGAGCTTGAGGAAAAATTGCTTATAAGAAAAATAAATGCTATATTCAAATATTAAAATCACCATGCTTTCAAAAGTTATGGACTTGCTTTTCTTTCTATAAGTATAGGTGTGCAACTGGTGTTTATCAAACACTCAATTAGTAAATATATATGTATTTTCAAGGTATGTACACATTTATTAGTTCATAATTTATATATAAACAACAGTATAAATATTTTGAAATTTTAATAGAAAAATAGGAATTAATAAAGGAAATTATACAAAATAATCAATATGTTTTACAATATAACTTTACAGTATAACTTTTAATTTTACTGATGGTACAAATATTTTAATTTAATTAAATATACTTTATTATACTTGCAAATACTTATACAATTCTTGTGTGAAATGATCTGCAAGTCTTAGTCCAAGTTTATTTTACCTAGTACTTAGTTACGTGGGTTGTCATAGTGCAAAGTTAATGCTTCATAATAATGTGGATCCACCTTAAAGAAGTGAACATCACAATATTTATCCTTCAATCCCATTCAAATTTTTTTTTGAGTGACTACATTTCTGTTTTCTCTAATGTTAATCAGCTGTCTTGATTCTGCATTTTTATATAATTTTTTTAAAGCACATACATGTTTTATGGCCAAATAGGAACAGCTCTGGATTGCAGTTCTCAGCAAAAACACAGAGGATCAGTGATTGCCACATTTCCAAATGAATTTTTACTGCCCACAGACCAGGAGATTCCCAGGCGAAAAAGCACCATGAGTCTCCAGCATGGTTGTTTCAGCCAGCGCAGCAGGTCTCTGCCCAAAAATTCACACAAATCCAGGCACCATTTTAACTGGCAACTGGAACGCCTGGGAGACAAGAGTCGCTCATTCAACTGAAAAAAAGGAAGCTGAAACAGGGAGCCAGGTGTTCTGGCTCAGCTGATCCCACCCCCACAAAGACCAGCAGTCGGAAACACTCTGAATTGAGAGTTTCACAGCAAGCACAGCTGGACCCAGGACAGTCCATCTCTGTGGGGAGAAGGGTGTCCACCACTACCAAGGCAGTCTGCATGTTTGATTTTCTGTTCTTGTGTCAGTTTGCTGAAAATGATGGTTTCCAGGTTCACCCATGTCCCTACAAAGGACACAAACTCATCGTTTTTGATGGCTGCATAGTATTCCATGGTGTATATGTGCCACATTTTCCCCTGTCCAGTCTATCATTGATGGGCATTTGGGTTGGTTCCAGGTCTTTGCTATTGTAAACAGTGCTGCAATGAACATTCGTGTACATGTGTCCTTATAGTAGAAAGACTTATAATCCTTTGGATATATACCTAGTAATGGGATTGGTGGGTCAAATGGAATCTTTAGTTCCAGGTCCTTGAGGAATCACCACACTGCCTTCCACAATGGTTGAACTAATTTACACTCCCACCAACAGTGTAAAAGTGTTCCTATTTCTCCACATCCTCTCCAGCATCTGTTGTCTCCAGATTTTTTATCATCCACTCTTATAAGTAAACACCCTGGCATTCTATTGTCATGTAATTAAGATTAGCTCAGAAATGAGATTGAATAATCTCTGAAAAATCCATGTTTCATTGATTTCACTGTACACCTTTCTTGGGAAAGAACCATATATCATTTGAAGAACACTAGTGGAAGATTTAGATATTAATATGCATGACAGTTTTGCAAAGATAACTTTCTTCATGGGTTCTGGTTCTATGAAATGATTGACATCTATAATTGAATAAGGAGCTTTAACTGCATTATGATGGCTAATTTATTCTTCCTTTCACTTATCCTAGATTTCTTTTTTTTTTTAATTGCATTTTAGGTTTTGGGGTACATGTGAAAAACATGCAAGGTTGTTGCATAGGTGGATACGTGGCAGTGTGATTTGCTGCCTTCCTCCACTTCACCTATATCTGGCATTTCTCCACATGCTATCCCTGCACAACTCCCCACCCCCCCGCTGTCCCCCCTCCCCCCCAACAGACCCCTGTGTATAGTGCTCCCCTCCCTGTGTCCATGTGTTCTCCTTGTTCAACACCCGCCTATGAGTGAGAACATGTGGTGTTTGATTTTGTGTTCTTGTGTCAGTTTGCTGAGAATGATGGTTTCCAGGTTCATCCATGTCCCTACAAAGGACGTGAACTCCTCGTTTTTAATGGCTGCATAGTATTCCATGGTGTATATGTGCTACATTTTTCCTGTCCAGTCTATCATCGATGGGCATTTGGGTTGGTTCCAGGTCTTTGCTATTGTAAACTGTGCTGCAATGAACATTCGTGTGCATGTGTCCTTATAGTAGAACGATTTATAATCCTTTGGATATATGCCCAGTAATGGGATTGCTGGGTCAAATGGAATTTCTATTTCTAGGTCCTTGAGGAATCACCACAGATTTCTTTCAATTATATGGATCAGTTAGAAATGTAATGGGCTGCCTATTTATTTTAGTCTTAGGAACTCCATGATCTGTTGTTCACTGCTAAAGTATATCATGCAATTTTTATAACTACTTCGCCCATACTGACCAATAAGTAACCGCAGTGAATATGCCCAAGTCATGTAAGTGCTATTACATAGCCTCTGCCTTCCCATGATCTATCATGTCCATTAAAATCAGGGAGTTCATATAAACAAAAGCATCCTCCCTCTTCATTTCAAGCCAGTGGTTAAAATACTTTTAAAAGCTGCTAGCAAATACCGTTGTTAATATTTTAGTATCTTGTCAAAAGCTTTTCCTCTGGGTCTTCTCCAGTTACATAGCTAAGGTTATGTAAGTAAATTGCATACAATGAAGCTGTTCCACATTGCAATTTCTCTACATTTTAGATTTATATTTACACATACGGAACACACACACAGATATACACACATATATGTAATTTCCAACTGGTATCCCTCCAGATTTCCAATCAAGTAACTTTCACAAAAGGTATCTGGTAAGGATGTAAATTCAACCAATATTGCTATATAATAAACTGCAAGATCAGAGCCTACCTTTGTTTTCAGCACCAAATGACATGAAGATTTAAGACATAATAAATTTATTTAGGACAGTCGTGAATTTCATGGTTTGCTGATTATTATGCAATTTAAGATAATTTAAGGCTACAACCTTGTAATTTCTTTCTTTAAGATCCTCAATGTGGATAGAAATAGCCTTCCCATGTTATAGCATGTGCAGTACTTGTATTTCACGTGCTTATCACAGTGTTCTCTATCCCATACATCTAGTTTGAGAAAACTCAGCCTTAAATATAAGCTTCTTTCCAAATGATAATATTTGATGCCATAGACTTGTAATATTTCATCTTCTTATGGTCACAGCACTCTCCTCAGACACTTCAAGATGACATTAACTAATTCTAAATTCCCCTCCATACGGATCTATTTCGTGCAACCACTTGTAGTACCAATATACCAGTTATCACTTTTGGGTTGCAATTCTCCATGGCATTTCTACACATTTAATATTAGGCTTGGTCTAGGTTTTTTTTTACAAAGATGTTTTTATATCACTCAGCTTTGAAAGATAGAAATAATACCTCCCTCCAGGGCAGAAGGCAGATTTGTTTCCTGACTAGGATTATAAAATTGATGTCTCCCAGCATGGCCAGTTTGGGCAGGTTTTCTAGCTATCTCTTTAAAATAGTGGGAGTTCCCTAAGTTCAGGATTTTGCAGCTGTGTTACAGACTGTGTCTGCTGCACCCACGGACACCCCTCTGCATGGCACCCCTGGGGACTGGGAGGCAAGGGGAACTGATGCAAACATTAAGCATATAGCATCTGCTATGTCCTGAGTGATAACATCCATTCATAGCATTTCTGACTCAGAAGTCTTGTGCTTCCTGTCAGAACTTATGAACTATGGCTGGCTAACTTACTACATCCCTTCCAGTTCTTGACAATTTTGGTGGAAAGGATGGGAATGCTGACAGGGGTATGGCTTTTAGAATGAGTAAAGGCACAAGGGTCTGGGCAAGGTTAGAGTAGAAAAGACTTTCCCAGGTTCCAGTCATAGATTTTCCTGTCCAAGTGGTTAATGAAAAGTGAGTCCCCCACTGTCCTACTGGTTAATGAGGTTAATGAAGATGACAGCCAGGAGGTAGAATTGGAATTAGCTATCTGAGAATTGCTGTTTGTTGTTTCTCACTTCTCTCTAAATGTAAGAAAGAAGGGTCAAGAATTTCCGAACCTGGTAGAGGGCTTTAAATATAATAAAAACATAGGAAGCTTATCTGACTCACAAGCAGACACATGAGCTTGAAAAGAAATGCGCAAAGACTTGCAGTTTAAAGTCAGGCATATAAAGCTTGAACATTGTCACACCCTTCCACGTGATTAGAAAACCCTGGACAACTGAAAGACAATGACTTTACTTTTCTTGAATCTATAAGAAAACAGGTTGAAGGGGGAAAATGACAATATAAAGCCGAGAGAGTGGCAGCCAGAGAGTTACAGGTGACATCTGCTTACCTGGAACAGAAGCCACTGAAGCAACGGACTAGTAGAAACACTTATGTGCAAATTTTGATGAATTGCTGAAGATTGAGTGTGGATGAGAATGAGAATGTGAAACTTCTGTGTGGCCACAGTCTTAAGGAATTTCAACACATTAAGGGCTTTACCTCAAAAAATTCCACCGGGTTCTCATGGTCAATATTTGGGACATAACCTCTTGTGTCTCTGGCTACAGTAGGGAAGAGTAATAACTGTGAAATATACCCAGAGCCTTCTCCATAGAAAAGATTTCCACTACACAAGAAAAGATTTTGCTAGAGTCGAATCCCATCTAAATGAAAGGCATCCTCCTGCTCTGTCCCTTGGTAGCCTTCCTGCCACACCAAAGGAAAGACTTAGTCAATAGATGTCATGCATTTAAAGAATAGAATTGGCACTATTGCAGCCTGTGAAAGAGGTAGAAGGCAGGAGGAAATAGATATGCTGCTGGAGAAATACTTGTGACGATCACAGCCTAGGGACACAGGCCCACTAAAAGACTAAAGTCTTCTTAACATCATAAAAGGAGTGATCCAGTATAGTAATAGTAATTTTTTAAAAAGAAGAGCATTGGGGAAGGAACAAAGGACAGCAAGCATATATTTTTAAATTTTTTTCTTATTCTCAAGTGATCTAAAAGATAACAGTTTATTTAAAGCAGTAATAGTAATAATGGGTGATATTTAAAATGAATGACACCTGTGTTGCTGTGGTACATCATGGCAGAAGTGGAAGGGTAGGCCGGGCATGGTGGCTCAAACCTGTAATCCTAGCACTTTGGGAAGCTGAGGCGGGTGGATCACCTGAGGTCAGGAGTTCAAGACCAGCCTGGACGACATGGTGAAACCCCGTCTCTACTAGGAAAAAAAATAGTCAGGCATGGTGGTGGGTACCTGTAATCCCTGCTACTCAGAGGCTAAGAAAGGGAGAATTGCCTGAACCTGAAAGGCAGAATTGCAGTGAGCCAAGATCATGCCACTGCACTCCAGCGTGGGCGACAGAACAAGACTCCATCTCAAAAAAAATAATAAATAAATAAATAAAGTGGAAGTGTAAAAAAAAAGTGCACACAAGGAGAGGAAGAGAATAAGAGCCAAAAGGAGCCTGAACTCATCTTTTTATATGAATAGTTCCATGATAACAAACCCACTTCCGGAATAATGACATGAATCCATCATGAGAGCAGAGCCTCCATAGCCTAATCTATTACCAGTACCACATCTTAAAACTATTATAGTGACAACTAAATTTCAACATATTTCAGAGGGGACACAGAAACTACAGAAGCTCTCATATCATGTAAAACTTATTTTAAATAAATCTGTGTGCTTGTATTTTGTTAATCTGTCTTTTGTTTTAGTGATCTCAGACATGAACCTAAAGTGGGTGAGAAAAAGATATATATTTTTTTCTTTCCTATGACACAGTAAGAAAGGAGATAAAGTGGGATCTTAAAAATATATGATAGTACAATGAGAGAAAGTAGAAAAAGAGGATAAAAAAGGGAACAGAGGCCGGGCGCGGTGGCTCAAGCCTGTAATCCCAGCACTTTGGGAGGCCGAGGCGGGTGGATCACGAGGTCAAGAGATCGAGACCGTCCTGGTCAACATGGTGAAACCCCGTCTCTACTAATACAAAAAAAAAATTAGCTGGGCATGGTGGCGCGTGCCTGTAATCCCAGCCACTCAGGAGGCTGAGGCAGGAGAATTGCCTGAACCCAGGAGGCGGAGATTGCGGTGAGCCGAGATCGCGCCATTGCACTCCAGCCTGGGTAACAAGAGCGAGGTGGCTCATGCCTATAATCCCAGCACTTTGGGAGGCCGAGGCGGGTGGATCACGAGGTCAAGAGATCGAGACCATCCTGGTCAACAAGGTGAAACCCCGTCTCTACTAATACAAAAAATTAGCTGGGCATGGTGGCGCGTGCCTGTAATCCCAGCCACTCAGGAGGCTGAGGCAGGAGAATTGCCTGAACCCAGGAGGCGGAGATTGCGGTGAGCCGAGATCGCGCCATTGCGCTCCAGCCTGGGTATCAAGAGCGAAACTCCGTCTCAAAAAAAAAAAAAAAAAAAAAAAAAAAAAAAAAAAAAAGGGAACAGAACATATCGATAGCATTCACAATATGTTTCCCAGTGTACGGCACCCTGGCGTTTCAGAAAACAGCAGAAGCAGGAAAGTCACTTTCACTTTCTCCTTACTGCTTCTCACCTGAAGCAGGCCACAAAGCCTAGCTGAACTTTCCCTGAATTTGGTCATAAAACTTTCACTCCATAGATGCCTTCCCTATACTCAAAGGAAAGAAACATTCTTTGAAGGCACAGCTATGCCAAGAAGAAACTGAAGAAATAGGTCTTGCTAAGTTTGTTCAGTTTATTAACTTAGAGCTTACCTTTTGTTCTCTAATCACAGTTCTGCAAAAGTGTCCCTAAACATGCAGGGTAAATCCATCCGTAAAATGGGGTATTATTCAGCAATGGAAGGAATAAGCTATCAAGCCATGCAATGACAGAGAAGAATTTTAAATGCATATCTCTAAGTAAAAATCAGCAGACTTACAAGGCTATAAATTATTTAATTTCATTTATATAACATTCTGCGGAGGTAAATTTACAGAGAAAGTAACGTATCGGTGGTTGCCAGGACTTTGTTGGAGTAAGAGTTAAGTGAGGAAGCGTAGGGAATCTTTGGTTAGGATAGCAAAACTATTCTATATAATAATGTAAAGATGAATACATAACATTGTGCAGTTGTCAAAACCAGTACAACTTTACAAAACAAAGAATGTGTGAAAACTCTGTGTGAAAATTTAAAAAATAACATCTGTGATATCACAATAGAATGTGGAAGAATTTAACTGTATTACAAATGTGTGACACAACCTCACTGAAGGGCACAGTGTAAAAAGTTGCTAACCGAAGTGACTTTGGAAATGAGTGGAGTCAGTAAGACTAAAGTCAAAAGGAACTATACATAACCAATGTAGTCAAGTTAATAAAGTTTTCTCCCAATACACATATATGCTAGAGCTGAATGATTAAGCAAGTGGATGGCGCATGATGGAAGCCAGTATCTCATGGTTGCATTAGGAGATGACAGATAAGGAATGATTCATGTGATGACATTTTAAACATGGTGACAGTATAAAGTTTAATTCTATATATATATATATATACACACACACACACACACACACAGACTGGTACTATAAAATATTTATCATTGTGTGTCTAGACATGGGTTAGAATAAACACCTATCTTTCCTTGCTTTGTTACCTGAGAGGGTCGAGAAGCTAAAATAGTCCAGTAGCAATAAGCACACCCAGTGCCCAAACCTTGGTTTTTAACACCATTTTCTCAAAAGAAAAATAACTAGAATCAGGTTGCTGATTGAGTCTGGCTCTATGTTTCTAATGCAGATGCTATCACTGCATGATGTATTTGCAACTCCCATCAAAAGTTGACCTGCTTTTCTCACGCTGGGGTAGACCATATTGCAAGGAATGTTGCCTCCTCCTGCTTTTGCCAACTTGAGTACGTTGGGTCTATTGGTAGTGCCTCACCAGGTAGATGCTGTTTCAGGTTACTGATTAGATGACTGTGGTACGCAATTGTGATCTTTGACACGTATCTGTGTCACGTCTTTAGATCCTCAGATCTAGAGTTTGACAACTTTTATTGTCCAAGCTATTCAGCAAAGGACTAATAGTCTCTGCCTCACTCATCTCTTCCTGATTCATGCACCTAAGTAAAGCAATATGGTCATTGAATGCAACTGTCCCCAGACCAGGCCACTCATTTTCTTTTTGGTAAAGATCAAGATAAAAGTGGTTGGGAAATATATAGACTTACTTTGAAAATTCAAGATTCCATCTCAGTCATTCAAAGAATGATGTAACTTTCTTTTCCCTAAGATCAAATCTAGATAAACCTGGTGCCAAACCTTCTAGGTGGTAATTGGGACACAAGGAGGCCTAAGAAATGAAAGTTTAATACTTGTTAAAATTTTTTAAAATGTCCTTGTTCTTCATTTATCTGACTCTTCTAGGTGAAAGATCTGAATACAAGTAGGGTATGATTGGGAGAAAAAAGAAAGGTGAAGCTATAGCTACAGGAATGGAGAACTCAGATTTGAAGGAAGCATAGGTAGAAAAAAAGCTGGCATCTGAGGAGAAAACACCTTAGATGTTCAGGGGCCATGGAGAGAGGTATTAGTAATCTTTGCCTCTAAGATGAATCCTGGGCCCTTCCTCCAGAAGAAAACTTCCACTGTATATCTCCCCAAATGCCACAGGAGCCTTAATTTTAATTGACTGCTGGGTCTTCCATCCTTTACCAGATGGCTCTGCCGGGATAACAGAGACAATAAGGTACTATTACACCACCTGCATGTTTCTTTGTCCCACTTGATAGTGACAGGAGGCAGTCAAATGCCTAGGAAGATAGGGGCACGTCCCCAGTGAAACCCCACCTCCAAGCTGAAGACAGTTTAATGCCTGAAAAGCCAAGCTACAAGTTAAATCCTTGGACCGAATTGAGAACCTATCTTCCCATTTGGCACACTTTTCTCTGACTGATCACCCTTCACCTATTTTACACAAACTTACCCTTTCCGAATTGGTTTTCTACATTGTGCGGCCACCTTTGAGTGGTATCTTCCTTTTTCACTGACCAGAGTATTAATGTCTTCTAGTGGGAAAAAGTTAGGCAGGTTTGCAAGTAGTTTCTAAAAAGATTGGCAATTTACTATACTTGGGGTTCCCCATTTGTGAATTGGATGCATTGTGCGCACATTAGGGCCTCCTCTATGTTGTCATCCACCTGTAGGGGAAAAGAGATGCTAACAAGAACATGAAGGATGATTCCAGGAAATGGCACAAACCATCTATGTTTCCGTCACTTGGCCAAAATTTAGCCACATGGTCACCATAAATTGCACCAAAGGCAAGGGCATGGAAACTTCTATTAATATGGAAGAAGTGGAAAATGGTTATCTATTGTGAAATATATTTCAGACCACTAGACAATATCCCAAAGACTGCAGAAAATATAACTTGCAGAAAAGAAAGTCAAGTTTACATAGGACATGAAATATTCAGTTGTACCTGATGAATTAGTGATGTGCATTTAGCTTGAGGTAGAATTTTGTCTATGACAGGCTGTGTTCTCCATTTTATATTCCCGTGTTTTAGTCTCACATAAAATAACCTTTTTCTTTTTTGTGTCTGTCAATGGTTAATCTATATTTCAATTAAGCTAAATAATGTTTATTTAGCTTCAAGCTTCAACCTTTTAAACAAGAAAAGCAAGGCACAGTACATTTTTATTTGTAGTTAATGCACAAAATAGCCTCATTTCCCTTGAGAAACAGTATCATATTTAAAAATACACTTTGATGAATACTGAACATTAAAACATGATATGATACTATGTAATGCTTCCAAATCCTCATCTATATATCTAGGATCTCAAAACATGGAGATGGGAGGGCAAACACATATTGGGGCAATCTACACTGATTTCTCTAGAGACATAGTTTAAGTAGTTATTTTTAAATATGTATTTTGTTTTTAAAGTTATGCAGTGCCTCAAGAGAACATTTGAATAACATATAAAATGGTCATCCTTCGGGAAATGGTGTTCTTGGATCTGATATTTTCCTGAGAGTCCTTCATAATCTTTATTTTTCTTCAGGGCGCAGAAAGCATTAAAACTCCAAGGGATCAAGAGTTGATTAATTTTACGTGGAAATTTTATGTGGATTAATTTTATGTAAATTTTTAATTTTAGTATTACACACAGTGCAATGCTACTTAGGAAAACATTCAATACATAGATAATTAACATATAGTCAAGAGGAATTTTAATACACTAGTCTAACTGCAATAAAATAGCTAACAAACCGTTTTCCAAGATTGCCATTTATAGGTGAGAAATAACAATCATAGATTATGGGACAGAGAGATTCATTCAGAGAGAAATGTAGTATCAATATGCTTGATTCAGCCTAATGATAAAGGAGTTAAATATTAAAGCAGAGATGCTTTTGTCTAAATAAATCTGTCTATACCTTTAATAATTTTTTGCGTGTTTCAGATAAATATTTTTATTTTAAAATTTTGAAGACTTATATAACTCAAAATGATAAAAAATAATATTTCTAAAAGCTGAAGGCAATATTTCCTTCTAGATAAGTTGTGACTAAGGTTTGTTCTAATTTTAGCATTAAAGCCTTAATCTTTTCTCTTTTTTTAACCTTTAAATTGCATTTGTAGACCTGACTTCTACTAGTTTTATAAAGTGAATTTCATTATGTTCACAGTGTTGTTGGGGAATAGTTGATATGTATGATTGTTGAAGTTGATCAAAGGAATGGTCTAACATGATAAAACTCTGATTTAGGTGTTTTAGATATATGGATTCCTATAATGATGGCCCCTGGTGCAATTTGTATAAACAAGAACAATTTTGTGACAGATTGCTTTATAATTATCTGAATGTGAAAAGAATGTCCAGGAAAAAATCACAGTCATTTCATTTCACTCATGTATGCCTGCATTATTAACACGCATGGTTTTAATAGCAGAATGCTACGTTGTTTCTAATGAAGTCATGCATGTGCCCTTTCCTTTGTTTCTGTTCAGGCTTTCCCTTTCCTGGGAATATCTTGTCTTAATTCCTTATCTCACTCTAAGACCTGTCTTAGAATCCAAATTACTTCCTGTAAACGTCTCTAGATATTATTGGAACAGCTTTTACTTGTTTTTATATGTTTATTTTTACTTACGTGTCTGTCTTCTTAATAATAATGTGTGTTTCTGTGATTGGAAACAATTAAATTGATATTTTCACCACAGAAAGCATAGTCCAATATAATGTCATGCATATCACAAAGGCTTGTTTCATGTGTTTGATGATTAAAATGCCCAGAAAGAAAATTATCCTTAGATATATCATTAATCATTTTGTTTAAG
Source organism: Aotus nancymaae (assembly GCF_030222135.1). NCBI lineage: Eukaryota > Metazoa > Chordata > Mammalia > Primates > Aotidae > Aotus > Aotus nancymaae. The sequence continues at coordinate 38,947,113 of NW_026988428.1, forward strand.
AAATGCACTATAGTCTGGTATACAATTGCTTGTGTACCAGAAGACATTTTGGAAAATAAACTCAATCTTAATCATGGATCTCAAATTTACTAGCTATGTAAACCCAAACAATTTTGTTTCTTGATCTCACTTTCTCACTTATCACGTATACTGGATGTGGAAAAGTATTAACTGTTTTTATTAACTCTTTAATTGCATATTAGATGGATATTTGAACAACATTATATGCCTCCTAAAATTTTATGTCAACACTATTCAATAATTCATTTTGCATTTGTAATTTATCAAATATTCCTTTTATAAGGCCATGATGAACTCAAACCTTTTCATGTTTTCATCTCTATTTTACACAAAGAAGAAATGTGAGTATACAAAATAGAAACACAGAGAAATTTTATTGGTAAAAAGTTCACTCATAATTTTTACTAATTTACATATTTTAATCTTCATTTAATTATTTCCTCTATTTCATTATCCTATCTCTAAAATCTTTCTTCTCTCTCTAGGTTTTCATACAGCTTTGTCTTTACTTCTCCCACAACATGTAATTTCCTAAATCCATATTTATTTATTTGTCTCTGCTTCTGTTTTCCTGTACCTCACTTTTCACTTTATCTGGTCCATTCTCAAGAGCAAAACCTCAGAGGAAAACTGCAGTGGCTTTCTACACACACTTACGGTATTAGACTGCTCCTGCTGATTTGGTATTGAGGTTCAGTATGAGAAAGCTTGGGGTGAGTACCAGTAGAGATTAAGGTGATGGAAATACTAGTAAGAATAGCAAATGAAATCATTCCCTGTGCCTCATTTCCACTTATCTGAGACTGGATCTTACTAGAAATGAAAGTAAATAAGACAGGACTTAAGCATTTTAGTTTGATTAGTTGAGTGAAATGATAAAGGTGTACTAGCACTGGTTATCGATGGTTAGGTTTGTGTGTGTTTGTGTGGGTATGTGTTTGTGCATGTTAAATGCAAAATATGGACACATGTACTTTTTTTTTTAGTGAAAGTTTATTTATTTATTTATTTACTTTTTTATTGCATTTTAGGTTTTGGGGTACATGTGAAAAACATGCAAGGTTGTTGCATAGGTGCATACGTGGCAGTGTGATTTGCTGCCTTCCTCCCCTTCACCTATATCTGGCATTTCTCCCCATGCTATCCCTCCCCGACTCCCCACCTCCCCTGCTGTCCCCCCCACTCTCCCCAACAGACCCCAGTGTATAGTGCTCCCCTCCCTGTGTCCATGTGTTCTCATTGTTCAACACCCTCCTATGAGTGAGAACATGCGGTGTTTGATTTTGTGTTCTTGGGACACATGTACTTCTAATGAGAGGTATCATTTGGAGTTTGATATGCAAATATTAAAAAATGTTTCTTCAATTAAACTTCTTTGAGCAAGAAGTGGCACGCCATCCAAATTCTTACATGTCATCAAGAAAGAAAAAGCATTGTCTATCCTTTAATTTCCCTATAATTAATACACATAAAATTAATGATCAATTACTATCATTATGTAGATTATTCTTGGGTAGCAAAGTTTTAATTCTCTATCCAAATCCTTTGGAAACACAAATTATTATTCTTCCTGGCCTAAGCATCTGGAAAATATTAATGAACATTGTAATGCTGTATCTGAAACCTCACTTTGCTAACGTTAGCTTAAACACTGTGATCACTGTTACTTTTCTGTAGAGATAATTATTACTTTTTTTCTATTCAGACCTGGTAAAATTCAGAGGACGGTAATGAGAAACCATACCAGAGTGACAGTGTTCATACTAGCAGGTTTGACTGATAACCCAGAATTGAAAGTTGTGTTGTTTATCTTTCTGCTTCTCACCTACGTGCTAAGCATCACTGGTAATCTGATCATCATCACACTCACCCTGATGGATATTCACCTTAAAACTCCCATGTATTTTTTCCTTCGGAATTTTTCCTTCTTAGAAATTTCCTATACTACTACATGCATCCCTAAATTGCTAGTTACTATGGCAACTGGGGACAAAAGCATTTCTTATAACAGTTGTGTCACTCAAGTGTTTTTTGCCTTCCTACTTGGAGCATCAGAATTTTACTTGCTGGCAGCCATGTCCTATGACCGCTATGTGGCCATCTGTAAGCCCCTGCATTACACCACCATCATGAGCAGCAAAATCTGCCTGCAGCTTGTGCTTGGGTGCTGGGTTTTTGGTTTTCTCGTCATCTTTCCACCACTCCTCTTAGGACTAAATCTTGACTTCTGTGCCTCCAATGTCATTGATCATTTCTACTGTGACACTATCCCGCTCCTGCAGATTTCCTGCACAGACACACAGCTCCTGGAGAGGATGGGTTTCATCTCGGCGTTGGTGACACTCTTAGTCACACTGGTAATGGTGATAATATCATATACTTATATTGCCCTGACAATTCTAAAAATCCCTTCAACTAATCAGAGGAAAAAGGCTTTTTCCACATGTTCTTCTCACATGATTGTGATATCCCTTTCTTATGGCAGCTGCATCTTCATGTATGTTAAGCCATCAGTCAAACAAATGGTATCTTTTTCAAAGGGAATTTCGGTGCTCAATACCTCTGTTGCTCCACTTTTGAACCCTTTCATCTACACCTTAAGAAACCAACAAGTGAAAAAAGCCTTCATGAATGCGATGTACAGGATTACCTCTTTCTTAAGGAAATGAGCATTCAATTGTATTATATAAAGGACATGAAGAAAGGAGTTTCAAATAATGTCATTGAATACAGTAGGAGCTTCAGTGACATAATTCTCCCTTTTTTTCTTTCTATTGCTTTGATATTTATCTTTATGTCTTTTCAAACTTTATTTTTTTCATTTTTTTTTGTTTTAGAGAAGCTAATTTTCTTTCACTTCTTTATGATAGGTAGTTTTTATTTCTATCTTACTTTCTTTTTATTTAGACATCTAAAAGAAATTGAGCTACATTTTCAACATATCTCATTTGACTTTTAAGCATTCCAGTTAATCAAGACTATAAAATATTATTTCATTGAAATTTAATTTGATGTATCAAGGTTATTACATTTTCTTTTACTTGTGATTAGTTATAACCAAATTAAAACTAATATTTATTTATATTTTTGTCATACTACCAACTTATTGGTATATATTCTATTTAAGGAAATTAAAAGGCTATTATAACATATTTGATCATAAGTGTTGCGGCTCATTTAAAAATGTATATGATTTGTGAATGATTATTGAATTTGTGAATGATTATTGAATAATATCAATGTTAATGCGGTTTTTTTTTCAGAATTTATTTTCTAACATATATATCAAATATATGTATATGTGAACAATATACATAGATATAGATATTTGCATAGATAGATAATAGTTCCAATTAGTGAGACAAGGGAAATAGAAGAAATAAAATTGTCTCTTAAGGAGACATTCTAGCTATAGGTCAGATTTGATTAGAAATTAATTTCTGTGTGATGACCAGAGATTTTTTAAATAAAAAAATAGAAAATATTTTCACAGATATACATTCTATTTCATAAATTTTTTCACAAATGTTTGTGTATTAGGCCATATTCTTTTCATTTCATTTTTTTAAAATTGTGGATCTTGACTAGAAGAAAATATGTCTGAAAAATGACATATAAAGGGCCAGAACAAATAGTCAGGGAGAAAAATACATATGTAATTGTCCAGTATGTAATTAACTGGACAATTACACAGGTGTTTGTAGAATTTTTAAAATAAATTAGATCTTGAAAAATATTTGGGTTATAAATATGATTTTAGGTAAAATGGTTATTTAAACATTGATTAATTTTCTTGTCATTTAAGTACACTTATTTTTTCATTTCCATTTCCTCTGGTGTTAGTTAACTTCTAGAATATATATAGAGACAGAGAGTTAGTTAACTTCTAGTACATATATATATACATATATTCTGGAGTATAGTGGTGCAGTCCCAGCTCACTGCAGCATCCGTCTCCAGGGCTCAAGCTATTCTTTGCCTCAGCCTACCTAGTAGCTGGGACTGCAGGTGCACACCACCACACCCGGCTAATTTTTGTATTTTTAGTACAGATGGGATTTCACTGTGTTGGCCAGACTGGTCTTGAATTCCTGACCTCAAGTGATCCTCCCATCTCAGCTTCCCTAAGTGCTGGGATTACAGACATGAGCCACCATGCCTGGCCACACTTTTAGAAATTGTAAGAACATGAAAATGAAAAATACACATATAACATTTTGCCACAATCTAATAAAAGCAAATCCTAAGGCTCTCTCAATCTTCTGATTAGTTGTTACTGTTATGTGCCAAGGAGGATCGGTTTGCTTAAAATATCCTCCCCAAGTTAAATCACTAATTTATTACTGAGTTATTCTGAAATAGTTTATATGTTTTAAAATTTCTGTCATCTACTTTAGAACAGTGAATACTCTGTAACTCTCAATAAAGATCTATTACTCTGAAAGCAAAACTTTCCCATTCTTCCTGACTTCTTCCCATTCCAGGCGGATTAGTTATGTCATCTGACGTCTCTGGTGCTACAATTGGTTTATGACATATCACTTCACATTATACCTATTAGAATCACTACCATTGGCCTCTGAATTATTAATCTCCAGGTAGTTTATTACTACTGTTTCTTTGTTTTTGTTTGTTTGTTTGTTTTAAATTATTGGTCTTCAGCTTGTAACACAGCTTCTTAAATACAGGTACCTCTTATTTCTTGAGAGAGTTTCTACCTGAAATGTTGAAATGCTTAATTCTAAAATGCTTTCAGCCTTTCTTCTCAGGTGATGCACAAACCGTAGTATTAAAAATAAGACCTATATCTTGTGGACTACTCACTAAATTACAGGCAGTGCTTGATATTCTTTATGAGTCACACAATTCTGGAAATAACAGTGTGCTATAAAAATTATTATTGGCATTAGGCATAGGATCAAAAGATAGCTCAGTGAGTTTAAGATAGCTTTGATAGATGTGGAACTAAAAAGAATAGTAAAAATGTAAGCTCAGCAAGGCTTAGTTTTCTTTATGCAATTGAAGACTTTGATGTCTTTTAAACTTTTATCTTCTGTCATTTCTGAGCTATGTGTTAGAGGACATTTATTTTCTTTGCATACTGAGCACTCCAGGATAAAGACTAAAAGGATAATTAGTGCTATTACTCTTCCCTGGTTGGTAAGGATCCTTACATAAAGCTTCCACAATCTTTTGCCTTCTAAAACCTTGTTTTACCTTTCTTAAGAACATTAACTGTCTTTACAAGGCAGAGTTAATCATTCAATTCTCTGTGCAACTTTTTTGTGACATTTAATTTTTGTGCAGCGACTCAATAGCAACTATCCTACAAAGATCATTCTAGTCTGTCAGTTGACTTATACATCAAATTAGTTATTTTACTTAGTTTGTTTCACAATACATTATAATAGATATGTGCTTCTCCACCTACCTGTGCACACAGACATGTTTGGTTAGTCCATCACATTAATATTTCCAAATTAAAATAAATATGCTTAAAAGGCATTCATTTGCTATTCAAAGGAAAATTGTCAAACTTTTACGTTTTGTCTCAAGAATTAGCTCAAAATTTGATCAAACAGCAATATAAAATTCCTTCTCCAAAATAAATTTTATTTGTAAATTTCTTAATAAGACTATACATTAATATCTTAATAAGTTAAAAATAATTTAAGGCTAAGTAGCATTAGCTGTATTCTATGATTAGAATCTTTTAACATTTTAGGATATTTCTCATAAAAGTAAGTTCTAGGCAGAGCCTGAACTTTGTTACTGAATATTTCAAAAAATATATATATTTTATATTTTAGAATATAGTTCCTATCCTTCATGTTCTCTTTTCCTCAAATATGTAGATATATCCATAGTTAGACATTGTAACAAATCAATACTAATTTTTATTAGTTGGTAACAGTTTTAAAAATTTTGTTACCGATGTCTTTTTTTTTTTTTTTTTTTTGCTTTATATTCATGGTATTATTTACTCAAAGCTGAATCACATTTCCCACTGTAATCAAATACTTGAAATATTCTACTCCTAATAGATGTTTCTTGTTTGTTTTGTAATGCTAGTTTGGAAGGCATCACTGCCTACCTATGACTACCTATGGCTATTATAGTTTTCCTTACTTTTTTACTTCACATTCTCTTCTCAATCTTAATCTCAATCTCCTCTCAATTTTTAGTCTGTAATTCACCAATCCTTCTTTTTCCAAATTCATGAATCATATATTTAGTGATGGTAATGAATCTCAGTTTTTCACTGCCTTCTATTTGATTTAATTTCTTTGTCTAGGTTTAATAAAATATTACCTGGTTTTCTATATAGCCTTATTAATGGTTCTTTCTCACTTCCTTTGCTGGATTCTCCTCTGAATGATTCCTAAATGTTGAATTTATCAATCAACATTTGATATGGTTTGATTGTGTCTCTACTTGAATCTCATCTTGAATTATCATGTATTTTGGGAGGGGCCTGGTGGGAGGTAATTGAATGGTGGGGTCAGGTCTTTCCCATGCTGTTCTCATGATAGTGAATAAGTCTCATGAGATCTGATGATTTTATAAGGAGTTATCCTGCACAAGCTCTCTTTCTCTCTCTCTTTGCCTGCTGCCATTTAAGATGTGACTTACTCCTCCTTGGCTTCCACCATGATTGTGAGCCCATCACAGTCATGCGGAACTGTAAGTCCACTAAACCCCTTTCTTTTGTAAATTGCCCAGTCTTGGGTATGTCTTTATCAGCAGCATGAAAACAGACTAATACAACACTATACATAGTAAAACTGCTTTTAACATAACATACACAGAGATCTTTGTCAGAAAAATTCTCATTGAGCACAGTAAGATTGGCATCCAAATTTTCAACAGAAAAGTGAATAAAACAGTGTCAAGAGAAGTTTGGAAGATACTTAGAAATGAAACACACAACAATGCAAAATAAAAGTATTATACTAATAAAGGCAAAAACGATAGCTCAAGAACATTGAAATTGACCCAAAATAGCTTTTTGAAGAATGGATTGTGTATATTATTGATTTGTAAACTGAAAAAGACAATGCAACAAAAAGACCCAGAGATCAATATATAACATAGATGTGCATGCAAAACTTCTAAATAAAATTTTAGTAAAAACATTCAAGAACACAATAAATAAAATAAACCAAAGACAACTTATTACTGGGATACAAGATTCATTAATATCATGTGGCACATTACTAGACCTAAACTAAAAATCACATTATTATTCCCACAGAGCCTTAAAAGGGTCTTAACAGTTTGAAAAATTCCTGATGAATAAAAAACAATAAAGAACATGTATGCTGGTTATATTTTCATAACACATGTATACACATACACATGTGTGCCTTTATATTAAAACTAGATTTTTACTGATTGTGTAAATAGTTGGCATATTTTCACTAAAAAGACAAACAAGGAAAGAATATCTTGTATATCCACTGCTATTTATCATGATGTGAAAAGGAAAAATTACAACAAATTTAGTTCAAAGATCTCAATTGGCTTTATTGCAATTCTAGAATCTGGCAACACTTCATTTCATAAAACAGAATACGTGTTCCAATAAGTCCAGTGGAGAAGTCTGGCTTTCTAAACCGCAAAAGGACTGAAGAAAGCAGAAACAAAGAACAGAAAGCAGTTTGGTCATTTCAAAGCCTTTCCTTGTAAGTTGTGGACAGGGAGACAGAACAGTAGAAAGATTACTAAGTGACTAACATCAGGTTACCTTTGGTTGTAAAGATTAAAACAGAGGGAACTTAGTTATGCCAATTGAAGATTAAACCTAGGCTGTTTCAAAAACTGGCTGTTATCTTTCTCTAGGATTTCTCAGAAAGTCAAGTAACAACTCAGTTTCCCTTCGTTGATTTAGATCTTTAGCATGAATGACTGCAGTTTGATTTGTAGCGTGGTCTGTTGGGGCCTCGTGCAAAGCTTAATCTAAAAAAGTAACTTCCCACAATTTTTAGTTAACAATTGTAACAGAATTATTAGCAAGTGTTATTAGACAAGAGAAATTAATTAGAGGCAGTATTATTAAATAAGAAGTATTTTTTAAAATTTTTTTTTATTGTATAAAGATATACAACATGATGTGTTATATACATATACATAGTGAAATGATTACTAAAGGTAAGCAAATTAAAATATACATTACCTTTCACAATCATCTCCTGTTTGTGATAAGACCACCTGAAATCTACTGTCTTCACAAATTTTCAATATACAATACAATATTATTAACTGTAGTCCTGCTGTCTGTTAGACCTCTAGATTTATTCCTTCTACATATGTACCATTTGACCTACATTTCTCCATTTCCTTACCCTTACCACCCCTGGTAACCACTGTTCTACTCCATAATAAGTGTTAATAATATCATGCAGTATTTTTCTTTCTGTGTCTGACTTATTTCACTTAGCATACTGTTTTCTAAATTTCTCCATGTCATCACAAATGACAATATTATTTCTGTGTGTGTGTAACAAATCTCTTTTTCCATTCATCCATCCATATTCACTTAGGTTGTTTCTATATCTTAGCTATTGTGAATAGTGTGGCAATGACCATGAGAGTGCAGACATCTATATGAGGTATTTATTTTATTTCTTTTGGTCATATACACAGAAGAGAGATTGCGGGATCATGTGGCAATTCTACTTTTAAATTTTTGAATATCCTCCCTACAGGTTTTTATAATGGTTGCACCAATGTACATTCCCGCAAACAATGTACCATACCTTCACTGACACTTGTTACCGCTTGTCTTTATAATAGTAGACATCTTAACAGGTGTGAGGTAAAATATATCATTGGAGTTTTGATCTACATTTACCTGATAATTGGCGATGACCTTTTCATATGCCTATTGATCATGTTTATGTCTTATGAGAAATGTATATTCAAGTCTTTTGCCCATTTTAAAATTATTTGCTTTCTTGCTATCAAGTTATATTTTTATAGATTTTTAATATTAACCCCTTATCAATATATGGTTTGCAAATATTTTCCCATTCTGTAGGTTGTCTTTTCATTTTGCAAATTGTTTCTTTTGCAGTACAGAAGCTGTTTAGTTTAATTTGATCACACTTGTCTAGTTTTGCTTTTGTTAGCTGTGTTTTTGGTGTCATATCTAAAAAATACCATTGCCAAGGCCAATATAAAAGTGCTTTCCTCCTATGTTTTCCTTTAGAAATTTAAGAGTTAAGGTTTTTCATTTAGGTCTTTAATCCATTTTGAGTTGGTTTTTTGTAAGATAAGGGTCGAGATTTTTGAAAGATCTGTACATTGAATACTATAAAATGTTGATATTGGAAACTAAAGAAGAGACAAATAAATGAAAAGATATCTCCTGTTCATGCATTGAAAGAATTCATATTAAAAATTTTCATAATACTCCAAGCAATAAACAGATTCAATGAAGTCTCTATCAAAATTCCAAAGGTATTTTTCATGGAAGTAGAAAAACTATTTTAAAAGTCTTATGGAATCACAAAAGACTCTAAATAGCCAAATCAACTTTTAGAAAGAAAAATGAAATTAGAGACATCATACTTCCTTATTGCAATGCTATAATAATCAAAATGGTGAGAGTAGGCATCCTTGGCTTGTACCATATTTTAGAAGTAATCCTTTTAGGTTTTCCTCATTAATGATTAGGTTGGTGTAAAAGTAATTGCAGTTTTCATTACTGCTTTTAATGGCAAAAATCACAATTGCTTTTGCACCAGCTTATATCATATTTGCTGTGGGTGTTTCATAAATGGGCTTTAATATGCTAAGTAAATTTTTTCTATAATTTTTTGAGAGTATTTATCATGAAATGATGTTGAACTTTGTCAAATCATTTTCTTGCATTAATTGATATTATTGTGTGTTTTTTTAATCCTACATTCTATCAATATAATGTTTTGTGTTGATTTGTTTGCATATATTTAGCCTTGCATGTCACAGATAAATTCCACTTGGTCGTGGTAACCTTATTGATGTATTGCTGAATTCAGTTTGCTAGTACTTTATTAAGAATGTTTGCCTATATATTTATCAAACATTGGCCTGTGGGTTTGTTTTTTTTTTTCACGTTCATCTGTCCTTAGTATCAGAGTGATGCTGGACTCATAAAATGACTTTGGAAATATTCTGTCCACTTCAATTTTTCTTTGTTAGGAGGTTTTTGATTAATGCTTCAATATAAAAATACTAAAAAGCCTTTTTTTTCCTAAGTGGAGCTGGTTGAAATTACATTATAGGTAAAAAATTATACATGTACTGCCATAATAAAAACTAAGAAAATAAAAGCTAAAAGGAGAAACTACACTTATTAGGCATAAAAACATACTGTAAAATATCTGCAATGAAAATATCAGGGTATAGGAGCATCAGTAGTCAGATCTAGTGGAATAGAGTAAAGTTTAGAAATAGACATGTTTATATATAGAATTTTGCTTATGATAAGGATATCAAATCACAGGAACAAAGATAGACTTTCTAATAAACATTACTAAAAGAAATGATAGGCAAGTTGGAAAAAGATAAATTTAGGCTCATATATTGCATAATACATACAAATAAATTTCAAATTGATTGAGAAGCTAAATGTAAAAATTAAAAATACTATTAAAAGAAAATATGGGTGAATTCCTATTTTACTTAGATGTGAGAAAACGATTTCCAGCTATGATTCAGAATCCAAACACAGTAAAACAAAAGATTTGACAGCATAAAAATAGGACGGTTTTTTATAGCACGCACACAGATACATCATAAAAATAAAAGTCACTGTCAAAGTAGGAGAAAATACTTGCTCATATATCTATGATTAAAGGTTGATATTCTCTGCATATAAAGAACCCTTAAAATGTAAATAATAGAAATCTGATAGAAAAATGAACAAAAGATGTTGTATAGACAATTCACAAATATATCAATGTATACGAAATGGCTGTTCAATTTATGAAATGATATACAACCCCACACATAATTTTAAAAATGCAAAGTAAAATGATTCTGAGTTACCCTTTCTCACCCATGAGATAGCCAAACTTTTTAAACTACAGAAATCCACTTTACTTTTGAGATTGTTGAGGAACAAAAACCTTAACACGTTGATAGAGACTGAAAATGCATGTAGAGAACAATTCAGCAGTAGCTAAAAAAAACATACAGGGTTTGTTTTTGGTTCAGCAATTATAATTTTAGGAATTTACCATAAAGGTCTAATATAATTTTCAACGTTATAAAAATTATGTTTTATTAAAATACATTATGAAAATACATATGCATCATTTTATTCATTGGTACATTCTAACTGTTAAAATTGGAAACAATTTTGACACACATGGGAGAGCAATGAAACTATTGTACATTCTCACAAAGAAGGACTATGCAGCTATAAAATATGTTGGAATATCTCCATAAATTGATATGGAGTATTTGATTGGATATATTGTTAAGTGAATAAATCAAAAGGAAATAGATATTTATAGTATAGCACATTCAAGTTCAGGTCAATTAGTCTCAAGAGGCTATATTTTCCATCTTATATTCACTTTTTATGCTCAGTTAAAATATCCCTTCTTAACTATGTATCTGGGATTTCAAAAGAAGGATGTGTGGTGGGCAATCAATGTATATTGAGTTCTCTGGAGGCATAGTTAAAAGAAATAAAATGTTCTTGTGTGTGTGTGTGTGTGCGTGTGTGTCTCTGTGTGTGTCTGTGTGTTTATGTCTATAGAGACCATTTTTGTAATATCCAATTTGATGATTCCCTAGGAGATGATGTTCTTGGATCTCAGTTATTCTGAGAATTATTTATTCATATTTCATATTTTCCTGTAAGGCACAGAAGGCATAAATCTTAATATTGTACAGAAATACTGCATACCTATTATACAGGGATAACTGATTTTTTGACAAATGTTCAAAGACAAATTAGTTAAGAAAGAACAAATCTGTTTTTATTTTTATTCTTCCAAGGAATTGTTCTGATGTATTTCTTGTATAAGAGTAGTAGGTCTGGTCTGTATTTCAACTCTGAATTCTTACAGTAGACCTTAGACCTGACAATTTCTTAAGAACGGATGATGGTAACCATTTTTTGTTCATGTCTAAACATTAGCAACTAGTCATTTGGATTTGCTTTTGATGACATTTGTTTTGAGTCAAATTTTGTGGTTCTTAGAGAAGACTTTGTTTAATAACCTTTTAGAACTTGCTTACAAAGATAATATACATAACCAATCCTTTTCACTTACCTTGAGTATAGTCTTTATATTAATATGATCCACGGGCTTCAGATGTTTAAATTATCCTGCACCTGCGTGTCACAAACCAAATGCAATACTATTTGTTTTTTCCAAATTTATAAAAAGCACACCTTTAAAAATAATCAAACCCATTACACTTGCACACCCAGTGTCCTACCAGTACACAATTGAAACCTAATTTTAAGTTCGAATCTATTTGCAGTATTCAGGCCTGCTTTATGCTTGGTCTGAATTTCTTCTTCTTTTTTTTTTTTTTTTTTAAGTGAAAGTAACAGAAAGGTTTTTTTGTTTGTCTGAAAAAAACAGCCCAGCAGATTTTCTCACGTTGCCGCATGACTGTGAAAACAATTGATGTCTTGTTGCATATTGCCTAGATTTTAAAAACAGACAACACAGATTTTTATGTGCACAAATAAACTTTTTGAATGGTAGTCTCTAAGGAATTTTTTCTCTATTTTCTTTTGCTTTGTAGTTTCAACAGATTCCCTTGTGTCTTTACTGAGCAAAAAGATAAAACTGTAACTCTAGCTTAATTAGAATAATGGGATACATTACTCTACTTAAAATCTGTTCTTTTTCCTAGGCTTTTATCTTTGGTGTAACAAGTCTAGTTAAGTATTAATGAAAACCTTTAGAAATTTAACCAGACTGTAGAGAATGATAGAGATATATTAGGATTTGTGTGTGTGTGTATCTGAATCCTGAGATGTGTAGTGAATATGAACTTAAGTGAAAGTGGAAATATTTTTAAACAAAATGTTCTCTCATTTTATCTTTACATGGATCCTTCTAAAGAAAACTTGGCATTTAATATCTGTTTAATAATTGAACAATGTATTGAAATGATTATAAGTACCCTTAATTTAGTTAGCCTTTGCATTCTACCTTGTACCGTAATATAAAAACAAATCCACGCCAGTCCAACCAACGGCGCTGGCAACCCGTGGACCTTCGCCACCTGTGAATCTCCTGGTCTGTGGGCAGTAAAAATCCGCTGCCCTGTGAGCCGCTGCATCAGCCAAAGCAGCGGCTCTGAGATTCGCGGCGCGCCCTTGCCCGGGAGTGTCCTGGCTTGAATCCCTGCTTCAGCTCCCCTTGCTGGCTCAGAGGTGACTCAGTCTCTCTCGCTCTGTACGTGGATCCACCGCCCCCCACCTCAGGGCGTAGGCCGAGCGGCGCGCCGCTCCGCTCAAACCAGCGGCGCTGACGACCCGTGCGGCTCTTCCTCCTGTTAATCCCCTGGTCTGTGGGCAGTAAAAATCTGTCTGGAAATGCGGCGTCCACTCACCCTCTGTGCCTTCCTTCGGAGCTGCGATCCCGACTTCCTCCTAATCGGCCATCTTGAAAACCTCTCAAAATAATAAAAGCTATTTATGACAAACCAACAGCCAATATCATACTGAATGGGCAAAAACTGGAAGCATTCCCTTTGAAATCGGGCACTAGACAAGGATGCCCTCTCTCACCACTCCTGTTCAATATAGTACTGGAAGTTCTAGCCAGAGCAATCAGACAAGAAAAAGAAATAAAGGGTATTCAATTAGGAAAGGAGGAAGTCAAATTGTCTCTATTTGCAGACGACATGATTGTATATCTAGAAGACCCTATCATCTCAGCCCAAAATCTCCTGAAACTGATAAGCAACTTCAGCAAAGTCTCAGGATACAAAATCAATGTGCAAAAATCACAAGCATTCCTATACACCAATAATAGACTTAAAGAGAGCCAAATCAAGAACGAACTGCCATTCACAATTGCTACAAAGAGAATAAAATACCTAGGAATACAACTAACAAGGAACGTAAAGGACCTCTTCAAGGAGAACTACAAACCACTGCTCAACGAAATAAGAGAGGACACAAACAGATGGAGAAACATTCCATGTTCATGGTTAGGAAGAATTAATACCGTGAAAATGGCCATACTGCCCAAAGTAATTTACAGATTCAACGCTATCCCCATCAAGCTACCAATGACCTTCTTCACAGAACTGGAAAAAACCACCTTAAACTTCATATGGAACCAAAAGAGAGCCCACATAGCCAAGTCAATACTAAGCAAAAAGAACAAAGCAGGAGGCATCACACTACCGGACTTCAAACTCTACTACAAGGCTACGGTAATCAAAACAGCATGGTACTGGTACCAAAACAGAGATATAGACCAATGGAACAGAACAGAGGCGTCGGAGGCGACACAACATATCTACAACCACTCGATCTTTGACAAACCTGATAAAAACAAGCAATGGGGAAAGGATTCCCTGTTCAATAAGTGGTGTTGGGAAAACTGGCTAACCATATGCAGAAAGCAGAAACTCGACCCCTTCCTGACACCTTACACTAAAATTGACTCCAGATGGATTAAAGACTTAAACATAAGGCCTAACACCATAAAATCACTAGAAGGAAACCTAGGCAAAACCATTCAGGACATAGGCGTAGGCAAGGACTTTATGACCAAAACACCAAAAGCATTGGCAACAAAAGCCAAAATAGACAAATGGGACCTAATCAAACTCCACAGCTTCTGCACGGCAAAAGAAACAGTCAATAGAGTGAATCGGCAACCAACAGAATGGGAAAAAATTTTTGCAGCCTACCCATCTGACAAAGGGCTGATATCCAGAATTTACAACGAGCTAAAACAGATTTACAAGAAAAAAACAAACAAGCCCATTCAAAAATGGGTGAAGGATATGAACAGATACTTTACAAAAGAAGACATACAAGAGGCCAACAAACATATGAAAAAATGCTCATCATCACTGGTCATTAGAGAAATGCAAATCAAAACTACATTGAGATACCATCTCACGCCAGTTAGAATGGCGATCATTAAAAAATCTGGAGAAAATAGATGCTGGAGAGGATGTGGAGAAATAGGAACACTTTTACACTGTTGGTGGGAGTGTAAATTAGTTCAACCACTGTGGAAAACAGTGTGGCGATTCCCCAAGGACCTAGAAATAGAAATTCCATTTGATCCAGCAATCCCATTACTGGGCATATATCCAAAGGATTATAAATCGTTCTACTATAAGGACACATGCACACAAATGTTCATTGCAGCACAGTTTACAATAGCAAAGACCTGGAACCAACCCAAATGCCCATCGATGATAGACTGGACAGGAAAAATGTGGCACATATACACCATGGAATATTATGCAGCCATTAAAAACGAGGAGTTTGCGTCCTTTGTAGGGACATGGATGAACCTGGAAACCATCATTCTCAGCAAACTGACACAAGAACACAAAACCAAACACCACATGTTCTCACTCATAGGAGGGTGTTGAACAAGGAGAACACATGGACACAGGGAGGGGAGCACTGTACACGGGGGTCTGTTGCGGGGGAGTGGGGGGGACAGCGGGGGGGAGAGTTGGGGAGGGATAGCATGGGGAGAAATGCCAGATATGGGTGAGGGGGAGGGAGGCAGCAAATCACACTGCCATGAATGCACCTATGCAACAACTTTGCATGTTTTTCACATGTACCCCAAAACCTAAAATGCAATAAAAAAAAAAAAAAGAAAAAAAAAAAACTGGAAAAAAAAAAAAAAACAAATCCAATATACCCTGTGAAAGGTAAGACAATTTTTAACCTATCTTTTTGTGCAATAGAAGTTAGGGCAAAACTTTGGAAATCCAAATCAGGAAATTACATTTGCCTTTAAGTTGTTCTATTTGCTTTATTCCTTCTGATAAAGAAGTAAAACTTCCTAATATATATATTAAATATATATCCTTATATCTGTGTAGATATCTTACAAATTCCCAATACATATTGGTATTATATATAAGACATTTTTACTTCTTCATCTATATTTTCATATTTTTATCTTTTATACATATTATATATAATGTAATAGAATGCCTTTTTTTAATATACAAGTGAATCTAGTTCTTTTTCTTCTGCTTTTAAGTTCTGGGGTACATGTGCAGAATGTGCAGGTTTGTTACTCTAATTCATTTTTTAATCTATCTCTATGAGCTCATAGTTGTACTGAATGAATTATAGAGGGAAAATTAGAGAGCAGCTATTTACAGTTTGAAAAAAATCTACAAACACATTTATATCCAGTTTGAGATTAAAGATAGCTGTTGTGTTTAACAAAGCTCAGATTATGACCAAAATACAAGTATTTTGTTAAAATACATGTATTTTTGTTTTGAAAAACCAATACCAAAAATACATGTATTTTTGTTTTGAAAAACCCAGAGATAACACAAATAGAAATTATTTATGTTGCAAGTACTATTATGCATGCATTAACATTATTTATGAAAGATATTCAAATTAAGAAGAGTAGAGAGCAATCATTGTTTGAAAGAAACATTCTAGGGATTCATTAATTAAAAGCAAAGGTTTCATAGGGATTCGGTAATTTTAAAATGAGTATATATAAATAAGAGAATATTAAGCTCTCTAGAAAAGCAGATAAATATATTTAAATATTTTAATAAAAATTTAAAAATTAACTTACATTGTATTTGATTTTTTTATTATAGCTTGTATGTTATAAAAGGAAGCCAGAAAATGAAAAAAACAAAATACCTTTTGAATATTGTCTGGGTATTCTGAAAAATATCTAAGACAAAGCAGCCTTTCTTTAGCAAAAATAAAATAATTAACTAAAAACAAATTATAATCAGTTACTATGGAATATAACTGCAATACTAGTCAGTAAGAAGGCCTGCAACTAGAACTTAAAATCATTTTACATTTAACATAAAGCAATATATAGCTTCTTACTGTATTTGCAAAAGAAAGAAATAATAAATCCTTATAAATAGATTAAGGAAAAATGGAAGATAAAATATAGAAAGACCAACTTTAGTTTTTCTGTTTGATATATTTTTGTCATACAGAATTGAGACATTGTTGATGACTTACCAGAAAAGTGGTGAATCTAAAGGCAATTGATATAGTACAAATAGGCATGTAAATGGAACTAGAAAAACTGTAGGGGAGTAATCACAAAAACCAAGTAAATAAAATATAAAATTGAACTTGATAGATAAATATATATCAGTGAATAAATATAAAATGGAACTTGATGATGAATACATGAATCTCTTAAGTAACAAATTACTTGAGATATTAGCTAAATTCAGAAATTTCAAAATACTAAATATTTAAACTGCCTTTTGGAATAAAATGCTTGAAAGATGAATCAAAAGTTAATACTAACCAAAGTATGAAACTTATTTCAAAGGTCTGAAAAGCCTTTTTATAAACATGATTGATGAAGTGGATGATATGTTCATTTTTATGAACTCTAAGTTGATTTGTAAAAATATTTGCACATGGGTAATTTTCTAAATATGAAACTTTCTATGGCTGAGAATGAAGTAACATTTTCTTGTGATATCAGTTTTTATTTTCTGTAGATTTCACAGGACAAAAGAAAAATGAAGACTCAATCAATGGAGATAGTGTTCACTCTGCTGGAACTGACAAATGACCCTCTACTACAGATTGTGATTTTTCTGTTTCTATTATTTAATTATGTCCTGAGCCTGATGGGAAACTTAACCATCATCCTCCTCACCCTTCTGGATCCACTGCTCAAGACTCCAATGTATTTCTTCCTCCGAACTTTTTCCTTCTTAGAAGTTTCCCTCACAACTGTTTGCATTCCACGATTTTTGACAAGCATTCTGACTGGAGACGAGACAATTTCCTACAATGCTTGTGCGACTCAATTATTCTTCTTTGTTTTAGTAGGAGTTACTGAGTTTTACCTCCTGGCTGCCATGTCCTATGACCGCTATGTTGCCATCTGCAAACCGCTGCGTTATCCAGTCATTATGAGCAGCAAAGTGTGCTACCAACTTGTACTCAACTCTTGGGTAACTGGATTCCTAATCATCTTTCCTCCTTTGGTCTTGGGACTCAAGCTGGATTTCTGTGCTTCCAAAAGTATCGATCACTTCTTATATGACTCTTCTCCTATTCTGCAGATTTCTTGCACAGATACACGTGTTATAGAATTAATGGCTTTTATCTTAGCTGTGGTGACACTCATCATCACGTTGTTGTTAGTGATCCTCTCTTACACATACATCATCAAAACCATTCTAACATTCCCTTCTGTTCAACAACAAACCAAGGCTTTTTCCACTTGTTCCTCACACATGGTTGTTGTCTCTATTACTTATGGGAGTTGTATTTTTATGTATATGGAACCATCAGCAAAAGAAAGGGTGACTTTAACTAAAGGAGTAGCTGTACTCAACACCTCTATTGCTCCTTTACTCAACCCCTTCATTTACACCCTAAGGAACCAGCAAGTGAAAGAAGCTCTCAAGGATATGCTTCAAAGATTTTGTTATTTTCGAAACAAGACAAAATTTGGATATAAATAATATGCTGTTGGAACATGGATGGGAAAATTGAATACAGTCTTCAATAAATTACATTAGTTCAGAGTTATTCCGTTTCTCCATTTGAATATTAATATCATAATAGGTTTACTACATCTCTGTGTTCTCTGCAGCCCACTGTGTTGTTCTTTCTGAGTAGCTCTTCCTACTCTCTGGTGATAAACAGCCTTCTTCAATCCAGAATATTAAATACCCTCTATGCTTAGAAATATCTCTTCCATAATTAATAATTTTATATACTGAATGTTTTGTACCAGTGAACATTGCTAGATATACTGAGACAGTTATTTCAATATATGTGTTAATTGGTAAGCATTGCATCTGCTTTTAAGTATTTTGCATTCCTGAAATAGTCAAAAACACAGAACCTGATAATTATTATATTATGTAATTGATGCTGTGATTAAAATGAGGTAGAAAATCTGATTAATTTTAAAGATCAAAATAGCCCTCCAAGAGATCATTGCTTATGATGGACCTTGAAAGATGAAGAAAAAAATTAAAGGTTCAAGGATGCTGTAATCAGAGCATAAAATATACAAATAAAGTCTACTGAAGAAGGTTCACCTGGGAATTACAATGATTAAGAATATTAAGAATATGTTATTTGTAAACATTTTTGGTTGTTTTGAGGGATAAAAATAATTTAACTTGGCCAGGTGTGGTGGCTCACGCCTGTAACCCCAGCACCTTAGCAGGTAGAAATGGGTGGACCACTTGAGGTCAGGAGTTCGAAACCACCCTAATATGGTGAAACCCTGTCTCTACTAAAAAATACAAAAATTAGCTGGGTGTGACAGTGTGCGCCTGTAATCCCAGCTACTCGGGAGGCTGAGGCAGGAGAATCACTTGAACCCAGGAGGCAGAGGTTGCAGTGAGCCAAGATCCTGCCATTGCACTCCAGCCTAGGCAACAGAGAGAGATCATGTCTCAAAAATTGATTGATTAATTAATTAATTAACTTAAGACTCTGTTTCCAATTGTTTATATTGCCTTATAATCTCTGAAGTCTGCATGTGATAGTAACCCATGAAAGAAATTCAAGGTATAATTTACTTATATTTGAGTTTGGGAAACTTTAAACATATTTTAAATAGTTCATAAACTAAAAGCTCTCTAATCAATTCTGCTTGTGTGAATTTTTACCAAATCAATTAAGTATATATTTTATATAAAACATACATAAAACAATGCATTTGGACAAAATATCATATTCATGTAAAAATATAAAAATATTTACAACATATTAAATAGTTCCCTTTTTGTCTTTCCAGTCATTCCCATCTTCCACCTCTAACCCCATCTGTCATTGAATTGAGGTATTTACTGGTGTTCTTTCACTCACTATAGACTTGTTTCGTCTTTTCTGGAATTTCTTTTTTCTTTCTTTTATTTTTTTGAATATATGCATATATATATTTATTTTTTTGAATATATACATATATATATGTATATATTCAAGACAAGATCTCACTCTGTCTCCCTGGAGAGAGGCTGGAGTGGAGTGGCATAATCATGGCTCACTGCAGCCTCAAACTCTTGAGCTCAAGCAATCCTCCCATCTCAACCTCCCAAGTAGCTGGGACTGTAGGTATGCACCACCATATCCAGCTAATTCCTTAATTTTTGTAGAGATGAGGTCTTGCTGTGTTGCCTAAGTTGGTCTTAAATTCCTGAGCTCAAGCAATCTTCCTGTCTCTGGCTCTCAAAGTGCTGGCCTTACAAGTATGAGCCATGGTACCCAGTTTGGAATTTCTTATATAAGAGAGCATATTGTGTGAACTTTATGTATGGCTGCTTTTGCTCCACATAATATTTTTTGAGTTTCATTCATGCTATTGCATGTATACATAGTGAATTCCTTTTTGCTGATATAATTTAGCAGAATATCTAGTGTCCTTTTGTGATAGCTAGCATTCTCTCCCTTATTCCAATACTTTGGTATTTTTATTCTCTGAGGAATATCTTCACATGATTGACCCATTTAGTTTGATCAGTATGAAAACTAATTACATTCCATATTTTGGATTGCCAATCCCTGAAGGCCTTTATCCTCCTATAATGTCTTTTAGAAATAAGCTGATCCAACCAATTGGAGTTAATGGAAGGAGTCTTTGCCCAATGTCTTGGTGACTCTACTTCTCAATTCCTATTCTCCAAGGCAGTGGAGCTTCAAAAATTGTTTCTAAAAAAAAAGAAAGAAAGAAAAAGGATACACATGGAGGATCTCCATTTCTCATTTCAGTGGCCCATTTCAGCTCCAAATTAACTTATACTCTTTTGTATACAGTAGGCTCCAAGATTCAACCGTCTTTTTAAGATCAGGAGGGAAGCAAAATTCTAAGCACCAGAGATGAAGGAGTAGGAAACTAGAACTAGAGATTTCAGGTCAAAGCTTTACAGAGAATGATTCAGGAAAGCTCAATGGGAAATGGCAGTGACTTTCAGTAATTTCTGAGAAAGCTCTAATCAGTAGTCTTAGCAGTAAAGTATGTAGTTTTTAAACAGTGAGAAGTTACTGTGGATCTCACCTTGCTCTCCAGTTTGACTATAATACCTCTGAAAAATAACAGCCTCTGCTTCTCTTACAACTTCCAAATTTTAAGCAAAGTACTCTCACTGAAAAACTTTACGTTAGAACTATACTGATGAGATTCTGGAAAATGGCCTCCCAGTATCTCCTCTGCATTTACAGAACAATTAATAAGGTAAAATATGGGAATACTATGCAATCATTAAAAAAAGAATTAAATCATGTCTTTTGCAGCCACACAGACTCAGCTGGAGGCTGTTATCCTAAATAAACTAATGCAGGAACAGAAAATCAAATACTGTATGTTATCACTTACAAGTGAGAGGTAAACATTGGGTACACATGGACATAAAGATGAGGTCAATAGCCACTGGGGACTACTAGAGAGGGAAGGGGGAAAAAGGAGTGAGGGTTGAAAAATGACCCCTCAGATACTATGCTCTCTACCTGAGTGATATGATTATTTGTACCCCAAACCTCAGCAACATGCAATTTACTCATGTAATAAACCTGCACATATACCCCCTAAAACTAAAATAAAAGTTGAAAGAAAAAGGCATATGTGGTATTGAGTTGGCAATACACAATTCAAAGCAGATTCTTTGAAAAGAACCAAGGTCATAGTCTCAGAAATTGTATTCCATGATATATATGAACCAAGTTTTCTTTATCCAGTCTATCATTAATGGGCATTTAGATTGATTCTATGCCTTTGCTATTGTGAATAGTGCTTCAGTGAACATACACGTGCATGTATCTTTATAATAGAATGATTTATATTTGGGGGGTATATACCCAGTGATGAGATTGCTGGGTCAAATGGTATTTCTGCCTCTAGGTCTTTAAGGAATCACCACACTGTCTTCCACAATGGTTGAACTAATTTACACTCCCACCAACTGTGCATAAGTGTTCCTTTTTTCTCCACAACCTTGCCAGCATCTGTTATTTTTTGACTTTTTAGTAATAGCCATTCTGACTGGTGAAAGATGGTATCTCATTGTGGCTTTTATTTGCATTTTTCTAATATCAGTGACGTTCATATGCTTGTTGGCTGCATATATTCTTCTTCTGAGAAGTGTCTGTTCATGTCCTTTGCCCACTTTTGCTTCTTTTCCATTTGATATTTTATTTGGTAAATTTACTACTTAAATATTTGCCCATTTTTATGTTTTGAAAAATGGTTAGTTATTTTTTGACATTTTTAATGTATTCTAGATACATGTTCTTTTTCAGATATGTGATTTGCAAATATTTTTCCTAGCCTGTAGCTTATCTTTTCATTCACAAAGCAATGTCTTTTGAAGAGCAGATGGATTTTTATAAATCATGCTTTCACCTTGCCCAGGGTCAGGAGTATTTTCTCTTATTTCTTTTTCTAGGGTATTTATACCTGTATGTTTATTTGTATATCTATGACTCACTTGGGTTATGTTTTATATGTAGTATGGGATATGAATGGTGCTTGATAACTTTGTACACAGTCATTTTTTTTGTCAGCATCACTAGCTGAAAGACAGCAAATAAAACAAGAAAATGTCCATAGCATTAGGATGAGAAACTTCAATCTACACACACTAGGTTTTTTCAGCTAAAAGCATTTTCAAACTTATACAAGCATGTAATCTGTAGAGCCCCTAAAGCCTTGGTTGTCTTTCAACTAACAAATTCTATCTGAGCGTTTGCAAGGTCTAATCTAAATCAAAACTACCTCATGTATCACCAAGGAGAGAGAGAGAGAGTTACAGATCTGCTATTAACGCTTTCATTCTCAGCAATTATGCTATTGTACAATGATCATTCCCTTTCAAAACTGATAATTTGTTATATGGAAAAGTTACATTTGGAACCATTAGAAACATTACAATTGAACACTTAATTTTTTCTTTAATTTTCAAGATGCCAGTTTGATTCTGTAATTGAAACAGATCCATAAAAATATTTTATTAAATGTCATCATCTATATGATTAAGATGTTATCATATCACTTCATAATTTGATAGCAATGCATTATTAAAACTGAGTGGTAGAATAAAGGAATTGAACATAAATTAAGATTTAATATAGTGTTGTGGTAAACAGGAATAGCTTTTGCTTGCTTTTGTCTACATACATGAAACCAAAGAATGAATAAGGATGATAACAACGTTTTTTATGTCAATAAGAAATATAAATCAGTTCTGTTCACACATTTGAATGTCTTAGTTATGAGATCACAACAATGATGACAATGACAAAGAAGATGAAGATGGTGATGAAAATGAAGACACAATGATGGCCCTGGGGATGAAAGTCTTACATCATTAACCAATTACATCATCTGAGGAAAGTTATCTGAGATCATGAGGCCTCAGTTTCCTCAGAGATAAATGAATACATGAAAGGATATTTTCACACTGAAAATCAAAGATACTATAATTTTGTATTATGAAGATATATTATAGGATTTCAGAAAGTGGAGATGAGATTTTTTAAAGAATGAGAAGAATTAATACCTGTTAGAATTAGGCTGTTTCAGAATTTCTGAAAAAAATCTCATTTAGTTGGAGTCAAATTTCTCTCTCTCTCTCCCTGTGTGTGTGTCTCTCTCACTATCTTCCTCTTTCTCTCCCTCCTTATCTCTCCCTACACTTTTTTATCCAGATACATGAATGTAATAATAAGATTAAAACTTGTGGGCAAATTGTTTCTCTGGAGGACATGAAAGGATTCTCTTAATTCAAAAGCAAAATACAATTGTCAGAATTTCTATATACTGTGGAGTGAAATGACAAAGGTCAAAATAATGAATGATCTGAGATCTCATGCAATTCTCTTTTGATATTTGGAATATAGTGTTGCAAAGTCCACTTGAAAATGTACAGTAGTGAGCAAATTTACTGAGGACGTGAAAATATAACTCTCCTAATCAATTTAACCAGGCAATACTCCTTGATAGAGTTACTGGGAAATTAAGTGGATGAAATCCCAGGGCCTGAGATACAAGAACAACAGTATTCAAGGTTCTCACTTAAACAGAGTAAAGATTCTACGTTGTAGAGAAAGACTTCAAAGATTTAGGACTGAGAAGCAGGAAGCTCTGATTATTATGTTACAGTAGTTAATAAAATATTTAAAAATAAAAATCTGGAACATTTATAATTAATTACTAGTTACAGACCGGTGGCACAATTCCCAATGCTTATATAAAATAACATATGAAATAAAATATGAAATCAGGTAAATATTTTAAAGGCTTGCATCCATATAGATTTTTTTTAACATTAAACTAGCACCCTAGAAAACTGTACTGATAGGAGGGGAGAAAGTCTGTAAGGAAGAGGGAATATGAGAGGTTGAGGGTAAAATATGACATTGGAACATTTTCCTATGGGATAAGTGGATGACTTAAGAAACTGTAAAAAACAAAAAAGAAATGAAATGAAATCTAAGTCATATCTATCAAGCCAGAAATGCAGCAGATAATAATTACAACAACAATAAATCATCCTAAAATATTTGTGTCTTGTTTCATCTTGATTTAACTAGACTCTCTATTTGTTTGTGAAATCTGGTTCTTTGGATAACTATTCATTTCAGTGATTTCTGTGTGCCTGAAAATTTTTATTAGATGATTATAGAACACTTCCTTAAAATCATTTACTGTGTATGTGCTGGGAGTAAAACTGGAAAATTAACCCAATCTCACACATTCAATTATTCTCACAACTCAAAAATTTATTAAAATCTCTTCTTTATTCTAAATATCTTTGACTCTTTACCTGTATTCTAAACCCACTGTCACATTTATACACTAAGATTCAAAATTTATAAATAGTTTAAAGCAAAGTTCCCCTCACCTGCTCCCTGATAACACAGCCTATATTCCATATCATTTCCAAGAGTAATCTCCCTAAAAACAAAAGGTTAACATTAAATTTTTCATCTTAAATACATTTTCAATGGTTTCTCTCTAGTTGGAAATGTCAGTGAGATTGTAGTCTTTACTTGACATTTAATGTAGAGGTTATCTACGATAACCTGGGGTTCATATTAAACAAGGGCTACATTAACACTATCTAAAAAATATTGACTCAAAAGCAGTAAGAATGATAACTCAAAATTACATTTACAAAACTATCTAGGTCAAGCTTGTCCAACACACAGCCATGGGCCATATTTGGCACAGGACAGCTTTGAATGTGGCCCTACACCAATTTGTAAACTTTCTTAGAATATTATGAGATGGTTTTGCGATTTTTTTAAACTTCATCAGCTATCATTAGTGTCAGTGTGTATTATGTGTGGCCCAAGATAATTCTTCTTCTTCTAGTGTGGCCCAGGGATGTCAAGAGACTGGACACCCCTGATCTGGATGATTCTTGAAAAACTGAACCTTTGAAAATTACTGATATGATAGATTTAAGTCCAAAATACTATTCTGGCAAACAGGGCCCTTTATGCTTTCACCCTTCAACCTCCCCAAACTTATTGTTGACTTGACTTTCATCAGCACATCAAAAATATTAGTTGTACCACATTCTTGAATTGTTCAAAAATGTAAGTGCTATCTTTTATTGAATGGCAAATAGTTCTAACAGCATATATTCACTGAGCAATGAAGTATGGGTTTCATTTTTCCCACTTTACATATGAAGAAACTGAGGCATAAAAAGTGTGTATGATCTGCACAGTGTTCCAGAGTGTGTAGCAAAGCTTTTACTGAACTTAAATGAATAACTTGAAGGTATTTTCTAATAATGAGATATACTAATTCTCCAAATGCATGTGGTTATCTAATACTTCTGTGTTATTTACATATATTTGTTTCTCAGTCATCTTTCCTTATGCATATTTTTAGTCTTAGAATAATTATTACTTTCTCCTGAAAGGCCTCCCTTATCTCCAAAATTTCACAGAAGCCATCCTTTCTGCCCCATAAATGCTTTTGTAGCCCTTTATTACAGTACTAATTCCACACTGTGTGTCAATACAGTCATGTGCCACATAATAACATTTTGGTCAATGACAGACCGCATGTACAACGATGGCCCCATAATATTATAATACCATATTTTTACTGTACCTTTTCTGTATTTAGGTATGTTTAGATGTATAAATACTTACCATTGTGTTCAATTGCCTACAGTATTTAGTACAGTAACATGCTGTACAGATTTGCAGCCTAGAAACAATGGGCTATAATATGTGGCATAGGTGTGTAGTAAGCTATGCCACCTAGGTTTCTGTAAGTACCCTTGGATATTTGTACAACAGAATTGCCTAGCCATACATTTCTCAAAGTATACCCATTGTTAAGCAATGCATGATTGTATTTTGTTTATGTGTTTGTGGCCTTTAAAACATGAAAACTTCTTAAAGGTAATGACTGAACCCTTCACAATGTCTGTAATAACATAGATTACAATAAATATCTGGTGAATAGTTATCGAATTACATACGCCAAATTACATTTATACAAGTCATATTTTATTCAAAATCATGGTTTCTGGAAACTGATATGCTATAAAGAGATGTTATTTAAAAGTTGGATTAAAGAATCAAAGAAAGTTATTGTAGTAATGTGAAACATTTCATGAGAAAGAATATGATGTAAGAGTGGAATGGAGCTATCAGGTTCTTCAAGAGACTTTCCTATATGAGATAACTGATAAGGTAGGAAAACATGATCAAAATAAATGTATAAAACATGTTTTCCAGTTTTTATGGTAAAGTTGTAACTTGTAGCAGATTCTTAAAATGGTCTTTTAGAAAAACACAAATTCTTTTGTAATATATCCCAGAAGACCTCTTTTACCTGCTGGTTTCTGAGAGTATAAATGAAGGGATTTAGTAAGGGGGCAATTGAGGTATACAACAAAGCTACGCCTTTGGATACAGTCACTCTTTCTTTTGCAGATGGTTTAATATACATAAAGATACAGCTACCATATGTCATGGAGACAACAATCATGTGGGAAGTGCAGGTGGAAAATGCCTTGCTCCTTTGCTGCGCAGAAGAGAATTTCAGAATGGTCTTTATAATGCAAGTGTAAGAGAGAATCACTAATACCAATGTGATCACAAGTGTCACCACAGCTAAGATAAAAGACATCAATTCTAGGACATGTGTATCTGTGCAGGAGATCTGAAGAATAGGAGAAGTTTCACACATAAAATGGTCAATAGTTTTGGAAGCACAGAAATCCAGCTTGAGTCCCATGACCAATGGGGGAAATATTATTAAGAATCCAGTTACCCAAGAGCTGAGTACAAGTTGGTAGCACACTTTGCTGCTCATAATGATTGGATAACGCAGCGGTTTGCAGATGGCAACGTAGCGGTCATAGGACATGGCAGCCAGGAGGTAAAACTCAGTAACTCCCGGTAAAAGAATAAAAAATAATTGAGTTACACAATTATTATAAGAAATGGTTTTGTCTCTAGTCACAATGGTTATCAAGAATCTAGGAATGCACACTGTTGTGAATATTATTTCCAAAAAGGAGAAATTACGGAGAAAGAAATACATTGGAGTCTTGAGCCGAGGATCCAGCAGGGTGAGGATGATGATGACTAAGTTCCCCATCAGGCTCAAGGTGTAGTTGAGAAATAGAAATAGGAAAATCACAATTTGCAATTGTGGGTTATCTGTCAGTCCTAAAAGAATGAACTCTATTTCCATCGATCGATTCTTCATTTCTTCTTTGTAATCCTTATCAAATCTTCATAGAAAGGGAAAAACAAAATTTATACATATATATACATATATGTATTCCTAAAGCAAAATATATATATATATATTTAAATGTATCCATGTGCAAACAGTTTCTCCAGCCTGAAGTTGCAGATGACATACATGCCACAGGTAAATTCAAAATTTGTTGTAATCTACTAGTTCTCTTTATAATATTCCTCACAAATTTTCTTCCAGAACTTGAATAATATATACTTTTGGTAAATATGAATTTTAGCTTGTTACTGTCAGACAAACTCTACTCACCATGTGTAATTTAAACTATATCATATTAATATTTTAAAATTTATTTCTCTATTATTTCTATCATATGTGTACAAGTTATATAGTAAGTTAGTTTGTATTTTTATAATGAGTATGAGGATAGTGAATCAAAACCAAGATTTAGGCTTACATTACAATTCATGTGCTGATCAATGATCCAATAAATAGTTAAAGATGTTCATTTCATTAGTTTTGAAATTTTCTTCGCACTGAGAATACACCATATTATTAACAGTTTTTTTATTGGCCCTTTGCTACATTCAAATGAACAGTTATTTACAAGCTTATGGGACAAATAAATAAAAACATGATAAAAATGAACAAGTTATATATTTTAATTTAAAAATTGTGTTTTCTTTTCAATTATCCTTTTTGAAATGTCATTTTATTAGTGTGGCTACATAATTTTGGCTATTTTTTTACTTCCTCCATATTCTTCATAAAACCATTGAAAATCCCTTTCTATCATTTCTATATATAAGAATTCTATTTAGTCCCAGTTTGTACTATTTTTCTGTTATCTTTAACATGTCAGTCTACTTCATTATACTGATGCAACAGTATATGAATAAAATAGATTACTTACTAGTATATAACTATGAAATTAATGTACTATTAAAACACATTTATAAAGCATGAAATTTCAGTAGCCAAATTTAATTACCTGAATTTCATTTACTGTGCACTTGCCTTAATTTCTGATTTTAGACTAAGTTACAATTACAGTTGACTTACCTTTTCGGATCTATTATTCATTTCTTTCTGTGTGCATGGAACAGATACATGCTAGCATAATTAATGACAATTTTACTCATTTATGACAATATTTTATTATCCAATAGGCAGATTTATTTCCAATGATTTTTGTGGGGAGAGGCAATGTGTACATACTGTGTTTCTGTAGAGAATTTCCACATTTCCTCAAGTTAGTCCTCACTATGAAGATTGAGACTTAGGTATTAATAATTTTAATGGACTTCTATCTTTCATTCCATGTAAGTTAAACTTGCAAAATTCTGTCATTGCAATTGAGATTGCCATCACTTGAAGCCTCAAACTAGATAGATATATATTCTTTAAAATAAAATAATATTGGGAAATGAAAATTAAAATCAAGGAATTATTTGATGAAAGATAACTCTTACAAGAAAGAGATATTGTATCACCAATTGTACATTTATAAAATGCTGCAGTTTTATCGTTTTTTACTTA
Organism: Aotus nancymaae; assembly: GCF_030222135.1. Lineage (NCBI taxonomy): Eukaryota > Metazoa > Chordata > Mammalia > Primates > Aotidae > Aotus > Aotus nancymaae. The sequence goes on from NW_026988428.1 coordinate 38,976,557, forward strand.
GTACAGATTCAAGGGCATCTACTGAGATAAAACAAAGACAAATTTTTCTCTAGGGATCAGTGTTACAAAGGCACTAATTATTGGCAATAAAAGGCACCACTCTAGGCTACTTTGAATAAAAACTGAAGAGAAGGTATCCCAGAGGAGTATTGTAAGTGATTTAGGAAAATCAATGAGATATTTAACAGTAACATCAGCAGTTCACTGTCCAGGGCAATATCGGACAATCATAAACTGATTTACACATAAAATGAAATAAACTACTGTTACATAAAAAACATGAATCTTAAAAATGGTATGCTAAGTGGAAGAAGCAGATACAAATGATTTATAATCATATAAAAGTACCATATGGTTTCACTTATATGATTCTGGAAAAGACCAAACTACAGGAACAGATATTTGATCAGTAGTTCCAGAGGCAGAAAATACAGAGATTAGCTGTAGAAGTGTCCTAAGGGATGTTTTTTAAGATAATGAAAATTTTTTATATCTTGATTGTGGTAGAATTGCACAACTATATATATTTGGCAAAGTGCATCAAATGATGTACTCACAAAAGGTGAACTTTTTCATTAAATCCAACCTCAATCATTAACCATTGAAATTGTTTTGATATTATTTGTCTCTTTTTTAACAGGCTATTTAGAAGACTACTTAGGTCTACACTGGCCCATAAGATAGATATAGATTAGATATAAATATGTAGATATAGCTATATGGAGAGACAGAGAAAGAAGAGAGTTAATTTTATACATGCTATATAAACAGTGGTGCAATGAACATGAGGGTGCAGCTATCAATTTGAGATCCTGGTTTCAATTCTTTTGGATGCATACCTAGAAGTGGGATTGCTGGATCTTATGATAGCTCCATTTTATTGTTTTTCCCCATGGCTGCACTGTTTGACATTCCCACCAAGAGTGTACAAGAGTTCTAATTTCTACACATTCTCATGAACAATATGTTTTATTTTTTTAAATATTTTATTTTAGGTTCAGAGGTACATCTGCAGGTTTGTTATACAGGTAAATTGCATATTATGGGGGTTTGGTGTACAGACTATTTTGTCACCCAGGTAATAAACACAATACTCAATAGGCAGTTTCTCAATTCTCACCCTCCTCCCACCCTTCACCCTCCAGTAGGCCTTGGTGTCTGTTGTTCCCTTCTTTGTGTCCATGTGTACTCAATGTTTAACTACCACTTCTAAGTGAGAACATAAGGTATTTGGTTTTCTCTTCCTGCATTAGTTCGCTTAGGATAATGACCTCCACCCATGTCGCTGTAAAGGACATGATCTTGCTCTATTTTTATGGCTGTGTAGTATACCATGGTGTATATGTACCACATTTTCTTCATCCAGTCTACGTTAATGGGAATTTGGATTGATTCTGGTATTTGCTGTCAGAAATAATGCTACAGTGAGCATACACATGCATATGTCTTTATGGTAAAAAACAGTTTGTATTCCTTTGGGTATTTACCCAATAATGGGAATGGTGGGTCAGTGCTGGGATAACTGGCTAGTCATATGCAGATGGAAACCAGATCCTTTCCTTACATTATATACTAAAAACCACTCAAGATGGATTAAAGACTTAAATGTAAAACCTAAAACTATAAAAATCTGGAGGCTAACCAAGGAAATAACACTTTGGACATAGACCCTGGCAAAGAATTAATGATGAAGACACCAAAAGCAATTGCAACAAAAACAAAAGTTGACAAGTGGGACATAATTAAATTAAACAGCTTTTGCTTAGCAAAAAAAAAAACCTCTCTTGCTCTTTAATAATAGCCATCCTAACAGATGTGAGGTGATATCTCATTGTTGCTTGGATCTGCATTTCCTGATGATTGTGATGCTGAAGATACTTTCAAATATTTCTTGGTTATTTGTGTGTTTTCTTTGGAGAAATGTATAGTCAAGACCTTTGCCCATTTTTAATTGAGGTTTTTTTTGGGGGGGTTTCTACTATTCAATTGTAGAAGTTTCATATATTTTTTGAAGATTAATCTTTTATCAGGGTTTTACAATTCACAAATAGTTTCTCCAATTCCATAGGTTGCCTTTCCACCTTATAGATTGCTTTGCTGTTCAGAAGATTTTTATTTTGGTGTAATTCCACTTGTCAATTTTTTCATTTTAGCACCTGTGCTTTTGGTGTTATATCTAAGAAATTATTGCCAAGACCAATATCACAAGCTGTCTTCCATGTTTTCTTCTAAAACTTTCTTCTAAAAGATTCAGGTTTTATGTTTACATATTTAATTTATTTTGAGATGATTTTTGTGTATGGTGTAATATATAACTAATTTCATTTATTTCTATGTGGATATTCACTTTTCCCAACACTATTTTTTGAAGAAACTATCCTTTCCACATTGTGTGTTTTTGACACACTTGTCAAACATTGACTGTATATGTGTGGATTTAGATCTGGGCTCTCTATTCTGTTCCATTGTCTACATATCTCATGTCTGTTTTTATGCCAGTCCAGTACTCTTTTAATCACTGTAGTTTTGTAACATATTTTAAAATCAAGAAGTGTGATGTCTCCAGCTTTGTTTCTTTTTTTCAACAGTGCATGACTATTTGGGATTCTTTGTGGTTCTGTATAAGTTTTAGGATTTTTTTTTTTTCTATTTCTGCAAAAACTGTCATTGAAATTTTGATAGAATTTGTTTAGACTGTATAAATAATTTTGCATTAGTATAAATTGTATGATGAAATTTTCCAGTGAAGTTATCAGGCCCTGACCTTTTTTTCATTGGAAGAGTTTTGAATACTGATTCAATCTCCTTAATCATTACTGTTCTGGTCAGGTTTTCAATTTGCACTAAAAAACTATGATGAAATTTACATGGGCAATAAGCACATGAAAAGATGCTCAAAATCATTAGTTATTAGGGAAATGCAAATCAAAACCACAATGACATACATACCACTTTACAGCCACTAGAATGGCTACTACACAAACACACACACCCATATATATGTCTTGTGTGTGTACATATATATATACATATCTATATATACAATTTCTCCACCAACGATATATGAGGGTTCCAATTTCTCTGCATCACAAATGCGTGCACACACACAAATATATTTCTCTACATCACCAATGCATGCACACACACAAATATATACAAATATATATCACATATATGATTATATATATGTTTAGCCATATAATATATGACCATATATTATATATATGATTATATATACCTGTGTGTGTGCACGCATTGGTGATGTAGAGAAATTGGGACCCTCATACATTGCTGGTGGGAATGTAAAATGGTGTCAATGCTATGGAAAACTGTTTAACACCTTCTTAAAAAGTTAAATATAAGGGTCAGACATAGTGACTCACACCTGTAATCCCAGCACTTTGGGAGGACAAGGCAGGAGGATTACTTGAGCACAGGATCTCAAGACTAACCTGGGCAACATAGCAAGACCTCCATCTCTACAAAATATAAAAATAATTAGCCAGGAACAGTGACATGAACCTGTAGACTGTTACTCAGAAGGCTGGAGTGCGAAGATTCCTTGAGCCAAAAAGCTTGAAGTTGCCAGGAGCTCTGATCACACCACTGCACTCCAGCTTGGATGACAAAGTGAGACTCTGTCTCAAAACAGAAAAACCAACAAAAAGTTAAATGTAATCTTACCTGTGTCCCACAAATTGTATTTCTAGAAATTGAAAACATAGGTTCACACAAACATTTGTACATAAATATCAATATTAGTATTGTACATAATGGCCAGAAAGTGGGAACACCCATCAAGTGATGAATGAATAAAAATTCTGGTGTGTGTATATGTATAGATATATATTCATGCATATACACATAATGGAATAGTTTCTACCCATCAAAGGAAATATACTAAATATACTAAATATTGTGAATGTACTAAAAACCACATATTTTACATTTGAAAATAATCAAATGCTGAATTTTATGTCACATGAATTTTATCTCAGTTAAAACAAAAAGTGCTGCCAAAGGGAAATAATCAAGCTTCCTCTTTACTATGGTATTCCCAAACAAATATTTCAGGACATTGAAACAAAACAAAAAACAGAAGAATATACATAAAAAATTTTTCTTGCTTGGTTCAGGAGAATTTTTAGCCATAAATGGGTTCTCAGTGTACATCTTTCTTATTTATTACACTCTACAAAACTCATCTCATTCTCTCTTTTAATGGTGTTAAGTTTAGCCTAGATTTAAATCCTTAATCCATCTTGAGTTGATTTTGTATAAGGTGAGAGATGAGGATTCAGTTTCATTCTCCTACACGTAGCTAGCCAATTAGCTCAGCACCATTTGTTGAAAAGGGTGTCCTTTCCCCGCTTTATGTTTTAGTTTGCTTTGTCGAAAATCAATTGGCTGTATTTGGGTTTATTTCTGGGTTCTCTATTATGTTCTGTTGGTCTATGTGCCTATTTTTATACGAGTCCCATGCTGTTTTGGTGACTATGGCCTTATAGTATAGTTTGAAATCAGGTAGTGTGATGCCTCCAGATTTTATCTTTTTGCTTAGTCTTGCTTTGGCTATGTGGGCTCTTTTTTGGTTCCACATGATTTTAGAATTGGTTTTTCTAATTCTGTGAATAATGGTGGTGATATTTTGATGGAGATTGCATTGAATTCGTAGAATGCTTTTGGCAATATGGCCATTTTCACAATATTGATTCTACCCATCCATGATCATGGCATGTATTTTCATTTGTTTGTGTCATCTATGATTTCTTTCAGCAGTTTTTGTAGTTTTCCTTGTAGAGGTCTTTTGACTCCTTGGTTAGGCATCTTCCTAAGTATTTTTTGCAGCTATTATAAAAGGGATAAAGTTCTTGACTTGATTCTCTGCTTGGTTGCTCTTGGTGCATAGGAGAGCTACTAGTTTGTGTACATTAATCTTGTATCCAAACTTTGCTGAATTCTCTTATTAATTCTAGGAGCTTTCAGGAGGAGTCTTTAGGGTTCTCAAGGTAAACAATCATGTCATCAGCAAACCGTGACAGTTCGACTTACTCTTTTCCTATTTGGATGCCCTTTATTTCTTTCTCTTGTCTGGTTTCTCTGGCTAGAACTTCCAGGACTATGTTGAAGAGGAGTGGTGAGAATGGGCATCCTTGTCTTGTTCCAGTTCTCAGAGGAAATGCTTTCAACTTAAATCTAAGGCCTGAAACTATAAAAATTCTAGACGATAACATTGGAAAAATCCTTCTAGACGTTGGCTTAGGCAAGGATTTTATGACCAAGAACCCAAAAGCAAATGCAATAAAAACAAAGATAAATAGTTGGGACTTAATTAAACTAAAAAGATTTAGTTTAATTAAGCAAAAGGACCAGTCAGCAGAGTAAACAGACAACCCACAGAGTTGGAGAAAATCTTCACAATCTGGACATGTAACAAAGGACTAATAGCCAGAATCTACAACAAACTCAAACAGTAAGAAAAAAATCCAATCAAAAAGTAGGTTAAAGACATGAATAGACAATTCTCAAAAGAAAATATACAAATGGCCAACAAACATATGAAAAAAATGACCATCAATGATAGACTGGATAAAGAAAATGTGGCACATATTCACCATGAAATACTACGCAACCATAAAAAAGGATGAGTTCATGCCCTTTGCAGGGACATGGATGAAAATGGAAACCATCATTCTCAGCAAACTGATACAAGAACAGAAAACTAAATACCATATGTTCTGACTCATAAGTGGGTGTTGAACAATGAGAACACATGGACACAGGGAGGGGAACATCACACACTAGGTCCTGAGGTGTGGGGGGCCAGGGGAGGAATAGCAGGGGGTGAGGGGATTGGGGAGGGATAGCATTAGGAGAAATACCTAATGTAGATGATGGGGCAGTGGATGCAGCAAACCACCACCGTGGTACATGTATACCTGTGTAACAAACCTGCATGATCTGCACATGTGCCCCAGAACTTAAAGTATAATAAGTAATTTTTTTAAAAAAACTGTGCTCAAATAAGGCAAAAGTTGACTGTAACCAATCCAGCTGTTTCTGTACCCTGCTTCTATTCCTTTTTCTGTCCATTAATTTTATTCAACCACCCAGAAGTGCTCTGAACTTATTCTCATTCTGGGGTTTACCCAATATTCAAGTTATTCTTTGCTTAATTAAATGCTGTTAAATTCAATTAATGTAAAGATTTTTTAAAAAATACTAGAAACCATTGGCATTTTAACCCATGCCATTCTTTCCTTCACTAAGTGTTGCTATACCCTTGGACATGGTCACCTTAGCTCCTTCCTTGCTCGATGACTCAAAAAAACTAATTTTTTTCATATTTTGGTCATAATAATCAATGGATAAAGTCACAAGGAAGTTATAAAGCTTAGAAAGTATATTTCATTTGTTATGAGAAATATCTGTGAGGTCATCCTGAGATTGCCAGTTAAAATCTCTGTGCCTCTTTTTCTTCATCTGTTTAATGGGAGTAAGTGATAAAATTACCAAGTTCATGTCACTTAGAAAAGTGCCTGGTGCATCTAAATATGAAGAAAATATGTAGAATATAAATATAGTTTTCACAATGTTTGGCACATTGTCAGTGGTTACTAAATGGGAGCAACTTATGTTGCTGTAATTTATTTCTTAATTGACATAAATCTTGAAATGTCTTCGCTCATGAAGAAAGTAACAGAAATTTAAAAATAATTTTATTTGACCATTTTTTATTATTCCCCATGATACAATCTTTCTCGATAATGATTTGTATGTATGGAAATAGTAATCTTTGCTTTTTATTATAAATGGCATTCAGGGTGTATTATTTTTATCTGAAGTATAATTTCCCATGTTCTTACTCTGGTAAATACTTAATTTTCTTTTAAACCTGTATGACACTCTAAAACACAGTGACTAAATCCTTTCCCTGGGGTCTAATTAATTATATACCATATCTGTATATAAATGTCAAATGTAATTTATTTACTGTAAAATTAAATGATCTATACAATTTTAAGATGACTTTCTTACTTGTATTTACCCCAGTGTACACTTGGGCATCTTGCAGAATATATATATTATTTATAATTTAATAATTCAACATAATTTATTATCATATTAATAAAGTAATAAAATGAAACTACAAATCTATGAATACCCTTACTACCAAATAAAAATATAATGGAATTAATCAATGATTAAATGAAACTTTACCACCTTTTAGTCTATCACCCTAAACATTTCCACTGATGTGACATAGGTAACGTTCCCAGAAAACAATTTACTTAAAATACATGGATATAATTAACAATTAATTATAATACTTAATTATCATAAAAATTATTTTTATGATAATTAAAATAACAATTAATTATAATATATTTTTATAAGTAATGTAATATTACTTAATTATATGATATAGTTAGGCAACCATTAACACGTGCTTCAGTCTTTAAATTAGTTTGAAATAAGGTGCTATTAAAGTTGTTTAACACTTTTAGGCAAAATGACTGAGAAATTAGTGAAATTTGAGATTAATTAAAATGCTTAGCCATTACCAATAGAATAGAATAAAATCAGAGTGCAGGGAAAGTAACAAAGTTCTTTATTCATTTCATGCACTATATGACTTTATGATAAAAAATGTATATGTGTTTTTACATGTGTATATAAGAGATAGTGATGTTAAGTTTATTATATAGTGAATGGGGATCAAATAAGTTTGAAATTATAGACTATCAAGATTTGCATGATTTTACATGTTATATTTTGAATAAAGTTGGAACTCTTCATAAGGGCAAAAAAATAAATTACCTTAGTCTATAATTCCTATGCAAAACAGGAAAGGGACTGGTCAAAAGAAGAAAAGTATTTTCTATTTTGTATAAAGACGGCTATATATCCTAAATTCTTATGGGTTTTGATAGTAAATAAATAATCAAGGATGAAATATTTGATAATGAAATTGTAATGATAAGAAGAATGTGTCAGCTGTCTCTGTGTATTTTAAGAAATTTTAGTGTAATCCCAGCACTTTGGGAGGCCGAGGCGGGTGGATCACGAGGTCAAGAGATTGAGACCATCCTGGTCAACATGGTGAAACCCCGTCTCTACTAAAAATACAAAAATTAGCTAGGCATGGCTGCGCGTGCCTGTAATCCCAGCTACTCAGGAGGCTGAGGCAGGAGAATTGCCTGAACCCAGGAGGCGGAGGTTGAGGTGAGCCGAGATCGCGCCATTGCACTCAGCCTGGGTAACGAGTGAAACTCCGTCTCAAAAAAAAAAAAAAAAGAAAAGAAATTTTAGAGCTTTAGTCATTGTGAATTTAGGAATATGATTCTACACAATTCCATCATGAACAGATGACCCTGTTTTGAACAATACAAAGAGAAATATACATCTTACCATTTCACCAAAATGTTTGATTGTAATAAAAACAACCCTGGACTTTCAGTCAATGAACTCAGTTAAACATATTGATTCCCCAAATTTTGGTGGGCAATTATTACTAAAGTTAAGACCATTTCCTATAACAATTGTTTAGCTCAATTATTTTTCTTCATCTTCGTGGGTGCATCTGAATTTTTTCTTCTGGCTGCCATGTCTTATGATCATTATGTGGCCATCTGCAATCCTCTCCATTACACCACCATCATGAGCCAGAAAATTTGCACCCTGACTGTCTTTAGTTCGTGGCTGGGGGGATTTCTGACCATTTTCCCACCACTCATGCTTATCCTCAAATTAGGTTTTTGTGCTTCCAATGTCATTGATCACTTCTCTTGTGACTATTTCCCCATTATATATATGTTATTGTATTTTAGGTTTTGGGGTACATGTGAAGAACATGCAAAATTGTTGCATAGGTACACACATGGCAATGTGTTTTGCTGCCTTCCTCCCCGTCACCTATATCTGGCATTTCTCCCCATGTTATCCCTCCCCAACTCCGCACCCCATGGTGTCCCTCCCATAGTTCACCCCCACAGACGCCAGTGTGTGATGCTCCCCTCCCTGTGTCCATGTGTTCTCATTGTTCAACACCTGCCTATGAGTGAGAACATGCGGTGTTTGATTTTCTGTTCTTGTGTCAGTTTGCTGAGAATGATGGTCCCCATTTTACAACGCTCGTGCTCAGACACATGGCTTTTAGAGATGACTGGTTTTTACTTTGCCTTTGTTACTCTGCTGTTCACCTTGGCATTAGTAATTCTGTCCTATGTATGCATCATTTGAGCCATTGTGAGAATCCCATCTGCCAGTCAGAGAAAAAAGGCTTTCTCCACTTGCTCCTCTCATATGATTGCCATCTCCATCTCTTAAGGGAGCTACATATTCATGTATGCCAAGCCTTCAGCAAAAGAAACAGCATCATTGACCAAAGGAGTAGCTATTCTCAACACTTCAATCGCCCCCATGCTGAACCCTTTTATCTACACCCTGAGAAACCAGCAAGTAAAAAAAGCTTTTAAAGATTTGGTCCACAAAGTAGTGTTCTATAGAAACAAATGAAAGTATTTACTAACATGAATGAATGTCATCATAAAGATACAATAAAGGAAAAATAAAATCTTAACTTGTCCACTCTCCTCCTATACCCGTCTCACAACTACCTGCAATGCTGAGTTCATTTGCTTCAGTTTTCTTTCTAACTTGAAAATGACTATGTTGTGTCTTCCTTTAAAACTCTATAGGTTTCTTGTAACCATTGATTTCCAATTTTGGTTTAAAAACCAGTGGCTATAGCACATAAATCACCTTGTTGATTATTCTGAATAATAAAAATGGTTTATACCTTAATGACTTAAAGAAGTAAACAGTTTTAATCAACTTACTCTTAAAATTTGTCTTCTTGGTTACTAATATAACAGTTTCTTTTCAAATGTTCTATATATGATATATTAAATGATATGTGATATAAATTAAATATCTACAAGAAACTTTTTTTGCATTCAGTATCTGTCCAATTCTTCCCACTCATCTGATGGACTTAAGTACATATTTTCCTACTCACAAATAATTTGAGGTTCATAATATATTCTATTTTCTAGTTATGCTGAAGGTACGCACTATGTCTAGTTTATATGTTCTCCTTATTCATCATGTTTTTGTTTTTGAAAATGTATGAAAAGATAAATATTTAGGCAGCCATCATTGTTCTTAGGCACCCTGAGAGTCTGATAGAAATTTCCTAAATAGTAATAGCTCCTCTATAGAGAGTACTTATTCTGTTCCATATGCTGGGGTAGGTATGTTCTATCCCGTATCTTATTTAATCATTATAGCTACCTGGCAAAACAGACATGGTTATCTGCTTTGTACAATTGTGTAAATTGATGCTCGGAAAAGTTGTATAATTTGCCTAAGGTAACAGTTACAGTAGATAACATAGTAGCCTACTTTAAGAAACAAACCAAAAAACTAGTCTTTGCTCTATATTTACACATAGTGGAAACTCCACTAGGGTCTGAAAATTTTGCATAGCTTTTACTAAGAATCTACACAATTTTATTTCCTTTTTCAGTAACATTATCTCATTTGGGCATGATTATACTATTATAGTCTAGAACGACACTAACTTCTAAAAACATATTTGGTATATAAATTGTAACATTAATCAATCAATGCAAGAAACTCTTCAACTGCCATTGCTGGTGAGCAATACAGTGAGCAGAGGAAAAATAGTGTAAAGTGTGAGCAGTATTACAGTAGTAAAAGTTATTGGAAGGCAGATTAAAAATAATGGGGGTAAGGAACGTATTTAGAACAGTGTAGTAGTTTCCCAGTTTTAAAAATGGCATAGAGTATTGAGTAGAGATCTGCATTAGGAATTAAGATACTTGACTGCTATCTCTATATGACAAATAATGTCAAGGGGGAAAGTCTTCAAACTTAGCATTATTTGTTTGTTGTTATTTTGTTTTCTGTCTCATTGGACACTGTCCCCCAAGCTTCTTTTTCCACTTTAAATACTAATGTGTATTATGTTTCATATTCCTTAGTGTTTTGTGTGTATCTCTCTTCCAACAATTTTGATTCATGGAATTGGTCCCCTTGAGCCAGTGGCAGAGAGACTAGATAAAACATTCAGTACCTTGTGCCATCTAATATCTACGTAGAAAGCATGCCAGACAGTTCTAAAACACTTTCAGTTACTTTTTCTATTTTATATCTTTGCTCTTTTCTCATTCTCTACTATCAAAGAAACATGTCCCCTCCTGATAAAATGGGAAAATTAAGACAAAAACATTGAAAATAGGAAGAAAATGTGTTCAGTGAGAAAGTTAATGTTTTCAGAAATCCTGGTTTTAGTGGATAGCAATGGCATTTGCTAACACCTTTACTAATCCAGCCATTCTGAATGCTAGTGAAACTATATGAAAATCAGAGGTAAGTAAAACTTTTATGGAGGTCTCTCAAATCATAGCATTGAATCATTACTTAACAGCTCAACTTTTAATCAAAGTACATAGGTGTTATACTTTGAAGTTTGACGTATTAAAATGTATAAAAAGGATTAGCATGTCCTATTATATCAGTTTATTCATTCTCTACTAATTAAAAGCAGGAAATTACTATCTATGTCTCTGTGTTTTTAATCAAATATAGCTATATAGTACTGTGCTTAAGAGAACAGATTTTAAGCCTAAGTAGTCTGAGATTATATTTAATGTTTGCTAGCCACATGTATTAAGTTACATAATTTCTTTGAGCCTCAGCTCTACATTTGGGAGGAAGGATAAAAACTTAACAAGTATGTTACAAAGCCTAAATGAAATAAAGAAAAGAAGCCCCTAGTTTAGAATAGATAGTGCCTGTAATAAATCACAACTACTATAAATATTTTCCCCAAATTAATTTCTAGTAAAGAAAAAATAAATAATATAGCTATTCCTAGAGACTACTAAATGATGCGTGATTTATGGAACACTTATTTATAGTATTTCAATTAATTCTCAAAAACACCCTTGAAATTTCGCCTCTGTTTTAAACAGAGAAAGCTGAAGTTTAAAGAAATTAAGTAACTAATCCAAAGCCACAAATCCATTAAATGTCTTATTTGTATCTGTCTAATGTTAAAGCCCATATACTTTCTGTGATAATAAATTGGCTTTATAAGTCATAAATAAGAAATTAATAGTGTGTTAATACCACAATTTTCTGTTAATTTATTTCCTTTTCCTATCTTGTTTAAATTATAAATGGGCTAGTTAATGAACTGAAGGCATGAGCTTATGAGTGTTTATTTTCCAGAAACCTTTGCAGAAATCAGTGTTACTATTTATGAATTATTATTAAGTGTGATTTGGTGACATCTCTTTTCCTTTTATTTGCTTTTGTACACACTTGTATGAAGGTTGAGAATTAAAGCTGTCCATCATTATTGAAATGAAGAAATATAAATTATTCATATTTCTCCAGGGAAATAGTTGTTTATAATTATTATAAAAACAGTAAAATAAATCTAATAAAATAATTATTTCAGTCACTTGATGAATTTTCCTGAAGAGCTTCTGTTTTATTCAGGCCTACAGAAGTTCTCAAAGTAACCCTTGTGTCATGGCCCACAGGCTGGAATGACTGAATAGTACCAAAGTGTATTTTAGTATAATTATAAAACTGAGCTATATATTGCCCACAACATTGAACTAGACAATTTTCTTTTTCATTAGTATATTAACCTAAACTCCAAAAAAATCTTAAAATTTGTAAAGTTAAAAAAAAACAGGATGATACGATTAACATAGTTTTTGATGATACACGCTGCGAATTTTTTTCAGTTATTTCTATTAAGGTGAAGAAGAAAGAACTGAGTAAACATAGAAAAATTTAAAAACTAGATTTTCAAAGTATTTGCATTACTAAGGGAGGTCTCAACTCGGTGTAACAATACCTTATTAAAAAGCACACAGACACACAAACAGGCACATACATACACACACAGTGAGAGAGAGAGAAAGAGAAATAAAATGGAACCAGTCAGTCTCTTATCTCAGTCTCTTAAAGGCACCTTCCTAGATTCTTCAAACTGATTTACTCACTAATAGTCCCTTTCTTACCATGTACATCAAATAACCGCCAATATTTAACCTGGTTTATTTAAAGGGTCATCATTAATATTTACGTGATGGCAGGGCAAGATATGTGGTTATTTTAGAAAGCTCTGAAGATGCTTTGTAGCCATTTTATTTAATAAATATTAAACATCACTGTCAATTTTCATTTTAAATGGCTCAAAGAATCTGTTGCAGGAATCTTTAGAAGACAAATAAGTAATTTTGTTGAAATGGTGGAAGGAAATAAAAACTTAACAACCTAAGCCATATTCTCCCAAGAGAAAATAGGGATTTGTATTCAGATATGAAAGTCCAAGATGAGTTAAATGCTTGGAGCTATTCCTCATTATCTGTATAATATGTCCTGAGATCTTTAGATTCTCTAGGAATCGCTTGTAACTGGTTAAACATTGAGGTTCAATCCTCTCAAAGGACTATGGCTTCTGATAAATTTTATCAAGCTTATTTTATGTTGACAAATGAGCACAATTCATTAAAGTTTCATAACATTTCTACATAAAAGCATAATATACCACACCCAGTTCTTATTATTGGATCACATACTACTAGAGTTTCTTTAAGCCTGTTTCCATTGTCTTTGAAGACCAGCTATAGAAGTGTCTATTTTTTTGTGAAGTCCCTCATGAACCCTTTAAATAATGAATTATACCTTCCCTCATAGCTTTTCCTACGTTTCCTCACAGCTTTCATCTGAAGCAGAAGAATGAGTCATGGTATTGTTATTGACTAAAGAGTTAAAAATTAGCAGAGAATTTAAGAGAAAAAATAGATATACAAAAAAAGTTGAAATAAGGTGAATAATACAGTGCAGTGATACGTCATTCACTGTGGACCAGTAATAATATAATATATATTTTTAAAAGCCTGAGTCTCTCGTGTCGGTAAGTTGCTGAATAAACATCAATCTTCAGATTGAACCCAAATCTTGTATATTTGATATGAATGTATTTTGTGACTTCAAAGTATTACAAAAAAACTCATACTTTTAATAAAAAAAAAAAAACCCTGATGAAATAAGAGTGATGTTGCTGGAGCTGGAGTAAAGTAAATTGAAATGATTAATAGTAAAAAAATTTAAAGACAGTAATACAGAAATACTGATTCATGAAGTTTTCTTTAAACTTATGTATCAATGAAGTGTTGTTCCCTTGACATGTCTTAGGTTTAAAATTTAGTCAATACAGGAAATTTAATCCAAATACGTAAACGGTAAAATATGTAAGAAAATACATCTTGTGAAACAAAGATAAAAAAACTAAGTAACATCCAGGCTAGAATATCAGCATAAAATAGCAAACTGCACTGATGGCAGCATAAGATGCAATAACAAACTCAACATTAATTAATTAATTAACTGGATGAGTATTTCCTTTAAACCTACATAACTATACTAAATACTGGACTATGTTGAAATAGCTTTGAAGATGATACTCTTCTAACTCTCTAGAATTCATAGAGTAATGTAGGTGTTAACAGGAGATTTCAGCCTGTTGTAACCATGATGAGTAGGGAAGAATGAGCATAAGATTCTCATGGAATGCAACAATGGGTATTAAACCTAGTGTTGTAGAAATAAGGACAGAGGTAATTTGAGATGTCATTACAATATATTACCCACAATGCTAGTGTGCTAGTATGTTTATTTATGTAAATATGTATATACACACACACATACACACATAAATACACGTGCACATTTATATGTAATATATATGCACATACAATTTACTGCAGGCTTCAATCACTTTCAGGAGGGTTATTACTAATGAAGAGCAAGGAAAATAACTGGCTATGAGTAGCAATGTTGACAAGCTATGATCACAACGATCAAATCCTGGTTGAAGATAAGAGAAGTGGAGCGTGTGTGTGTATGTGTTTGTGTGCATGTGCACGTGTGTGTTTGGTGGTGGTTATGTGGTGGAAGAGGCAGATACACCATGGTGGGAGAGGTCAGCACCATGTTGACAAAGAAGAGCAAAGATTTACTTGCCTAGAATGCCTGACAGGTACTATGCAACCCGGTGACTTTTTTCCTATTTTGTTGTTGTTGTTGTTGTTGTTGTTGTTGTTGTTGTTGTTATTGTTCTTATGTGACTCTCTTGGTGCCAAATATAATTATTACTATTTATTTAAGATATAACCTTTCGAACAGGACACCATCCCATTCCCAAGGATTTTCAGCTCAATGGTTAGGAAATACTTTCTCCATAGAACAAAGCCTCACAAAGTTTTCACTTTAGCATTTAGAAAAGTTGTAAGTAAGTTTATATATATTAAATTATATAAAAATTATTAAGTTAATATATATTAACTTAATGCTCAAAACAACTCTATAAGATAGACTTGTATACAGTGGAGAAAACTATTTATAGGTGAGGATACTGAGACACAGAAGTGTTAAGTGATTTTCAGACGTAGTAAATAGATTGGATTCAAAACTAGATAACCTCACTCTTTTCTACAGAAATGTTTATGATAATATCATTTGAACTTTATTTTTAAAAAGAAATAATTAAAACTGACTATTTCAAAGTATGAATAAACAAATCTTCTTAGAGAATACTTATCTATCATCTCTTTAACTGATGGCATCCTTCTCAAGTTAATAATATTTTATTATTTATTTATTTCAACTAGAAATCAAAATGGCTTCTATAGAAATAAAAGTCATAAAATGACACATAGGTAGGCTGAAGTATCATGAAATATTGCAAGGGATTCACACGCAATAAACTTCAGTTTTGGGCTCTTTCAGCTTACATTATTCTATACTTCTTCCTCTCCTCTATTCCAAACATCTGAAGTTGTTCATGGCAACGGCTTAAGTATTTCTGACTTCCAATAAAGTGGACATGGGAGTTGGAAAATCTGAAAATTCACAGAAGTTAATTGATGGCATTAAGGTTAAATAAAATATGAAGACAAATCTCTAAAATTTTAAAACATCTTAGTTGGTAAGCAAAAACCTCAACTCAAGGCATACACACAGACTGAGTGGTTTTTCAGTATTTCCAAAGAACAAAGAGAAGGTCAGAAGTTGTTTAGTGGAGCTGGCAAGTTTTGATTGGTAAGTGAAGGCATGAGTAAAACTATCCACAGGATCACAGCAGGTGATTTCAGCAGCTATTAGATAACATTGATTTCAGGTTACAGCAGGCAACTTCAGCAGTCAGGCTTACACAGAATTACATTCTTAGGGAAATATTATGTGCCCTGTGTGCTTTTTTGCCCCTGGCATCTTGACCCTGTGTTAGTTGGGTATGACAAAAATGACTCAGCCCAATCCATACAATCAACTTTCACAATGGCTAAGGACAAAGCAGTCACTTTAAAAAAGAAAACTAGTCCAGGCTTGGTGGTTCACATCTGTAATTCCAGCACTTTGGGATGGGTGGATCACCTGAGGTCAGGAGTTCGAGACCATCCAGGCCAACATGGCGACACCCCATCTCCACTAAAAATACAAAATTTAGCCAGGCATGATGGAAGACACATGTAATCCCAGCTACTCAGGAGACTGAGGCAAGACAATCACTTGAACCCACGAGATGGAGGTTGCAGTAAGCCAAGATCGTGCCACTGCACTCCAGCCTGGGTGACAGACTCCACCTCAAAAAAAAAATAAAACAACTAAAGTGTCTTCCCCATATTGAGAATTATCAAGGTAATCAAACTTTTACATAAACAGAAACCTTATATAGGGATTGATGTAAGGACACAAAGATGGTTCTGATTAGGAAGGAAACTTGTAGGCATGTCTCTGAAAGATAGCAGGTATTACATGGAGTCAGAAAAGTCTGGTGTCAAACTCCTCCTTACCAATTCCAACTGTGATACCAAATTTTTTTTTTAACCTGCCTAATGTGAAGAGTTTTCACCTGTAAAAGAGTGGAAATTAAAGGACCACTGTTAGCATCAGGCGGCATTAAATTTCCCCTTGAAGTAGAAATGGCATACTATGTCAGCCAAACTCCAGCTCCGTATTTGGATATTTGTTCATCCACAACTCTTCAAGTTTGTTCTTTGTGCTTTCTCCTATAGGTCTGGTAGGAAAAAAGTAATAAGCAACTGAAGAATGAGAAACCATACGGAAATAACAGAGTTTATTCTTCTGGGGTTGACAGATGACCCAAAGTTTCAGGTTGTGATCTTTGTCTTTCTGTTCATCACCTATATGCTCAGCATCACTGGGAACCTGACCATTATCACCCTCACCCTGCTGGATTCCCACCTGCAGACTCCCATGTATTTCTTCCTCAGAAATTTCTCCATATTAGAAATTTCATTCACGACTGTCAGTATACCCAAGTTTCTGGGTAACATTATTTCAGGAGATAAAACCATTGCCTTTAATAACTGCATAGCTCAGTTATTTTTTTTCATTCTCTTGGGAGTCACAGAGTTTTACCTTCTGGCTGCCATGTCCTATGACCGCTATGTGGCCATCTGTAAACCTCTGCATTACTTGAACATCATGAATCAAAGGGTCTGCACACTGCTTGTTTTTACTTCTTGGCTGGTTTCATTCTTAATCATATTCCCAGCACTCATGTTGCTCTTAAAGCTTGATTACTGTCGGTCTAATATTATTGACCATTTTACCTGTGATTATTTTCCCCTGCTGCAACTTGCTTGTTCAGACACAAAATTCCTAGAGGTGATGGGATTTTCTTGTGCTGTGTTTACTCTAATGTTCACATTGGCATTAATATTTCTGTCCTACGTATACATCATCAGAACAATTTTGAGAATTCCTTCTACTAGTCAGAGGACAAAGGCCTTTTCCACATGTTCTTCCCACATGATTGTCATCTCCATCTCCTATGGCAGCTGCATTTTTATGTACATTAAATCCTCAGCAAAAGATAGAGTGTCCTTGAGCAAGGGAGTGGCAGTACTAAACACCTCAGTAGCCCCCATGCTGAATCCCTTTATTTACAGCCTGAGAAATCAGCAAGTCAAGCAAGCTTTCATTAACATGGCAAGAAAGACTGTATTTTTCATAAGCACATGAAATGGTATGTAGTGATGAATTAGTCAATAAAAAAACTGAAAATCATTATTTTTAAAAATCCAGTTACATTTCAAGATGTATAATTAGTTTTGATTATTTGACTTTGGGCAAATATTAGTATTTCATCATTACAAATGCATTAATTGTTTTAAAATTCCTGAAAAATGAAACATAAGTGAATTTAACATAATAAACTGTGTATTAAGTTGGTGAAGTAATCACCTGAACAGAATTATTCCAATTGGTTTTAAATACATCAATTGGTCTGTACTTCCGTGTGGGATTTAATCTAAGGGCACAAAGAGAAGAGCTGAAAAAAAATCTGAAACTGTTCTCAGGAATGACATTGTGGGTGGCAGTGGCATCATTGTTACTCTAATAATGTTGTATGTGCAATGTGAGGAAAAGAAAAAAAAATGAAAATTTATGTGATAGCCAGGGTTCTCAATATGAGAGAAAGAAGATACAAATGGATGAAAGATAGAAGGGATTATGTAAAAATCATGTAGTCCTAAATTCGAAAATATTAACATGTTTTCATGATACAGGACCTAGAAAGAAATTATTTAGGTAGTGGGAGTAAGAGAGTCCTTGGCAAGTTTCCCTTTTAATAAAAAGCAGCCCCCAAGTCATTTCTTTTCTCACAAAGAACAGCCTGAAAAATCAAGCTGCAGACATAGAAACTCAGGCTCCATGCCTGAACAGGTGAATGCCAGCCACTGTGCCAATGGGAAAAGGCTACCTGGGGACCAGGCATATTGAGCATGGCAGCCCCATCTTCCCTTTTGTTTGTCAACCACATGTACAGTAAAGAAGCAGGCAACATGGCCAGATAGAGAACCCAGCTGCATAATAAAAGATTAGGATGGGGAGGCCAGTTTCTTTGTGCGCTATGCAAATGACATATGTGGTCTGACCAATTTCTCATCCTGTATGTAAATCAGACACTGCTTCCTCAAGCTCATCTGTAAAACCCTGTGCATTTCACCATGAGGCCAGAAGACCCATTCCGGACCCCCTCTCTCTGCGGAGAGGGAGCTTTTCTCTTTCACCTATTAAACCTCCACTCTTAATCTCATGCCTTATGTGTCCACATCCTTGATTTCCTTGATATGAGGCAACAAACCTCTGGTATTATCCCAGACAAATAATGTTGTTTCATTAGTATGGACTTGTAAAGATTTTTTAAATAACCTGTTGTCCAAAGAATATTGTATGTTAAAAAAATAAGTGTGCTTGTCCTTTCCACTGAAAATACCTAGAAAAGATGATCAAACTTCCTGGAAGTTATAACTAGTGCTCAGATTCTTATCTTGATTTAATATTTTCCAATCAATGCAAAGAGGACTTTTTGGAGAAATGATTGATTCCAGATGCAATACAGGAACGTATAAGTAACATGAGCCTGTAAAAATATATTACTTAAGAAGGAATATTATTCAGCCATCAAAAACAATGAGTTCGTGTCAGTTGTAGGGACATGGATGAACCTGGAAACCATCATTCTCAGCAAACTGACACAAGAACACAAAATCAAACACCACATGTTCTCACTTATAGGCGGGTGTTGAACAATGAGAACACATGGACACAGGGAGGAGAGCATCACACGTTGGGGTCTGTTGGGGGGAAATAGGGGAGGGACAGCAGGGGGTGGGGAGTTGGGAAGAGATAGCATGGGGAGAAATGCCAGGTATAGGTGAAGGAGAGGAAGCCAGCAAATAACACTGCCACTTGTGTACCTATGCAACAATCTTGTATGTTCTTCACATGTACCCCAAAACCTAAAATGCAATAAAAGAAAAAAAGAAAAAAGATTTTTGTGTAATACTGAGAAACAGTGAAAGATTTTCGTTTGCCTTTTGAGTAAACCCCCACTCCCCCCCGCCCACACACACGAAAATGGAGGGGAGAGAAAAGAGACAGATTCAGTTGGCCTCATGCTATCTTCAAGTCTTGTTTGGAAAGTTAAGTCCTCTATCATAATAAAGGTTTTTATTTTTTTTTAAAAAAAAAAAAAGAAGGAAGCAATCTAAAAATATAATGTCCATTAGAGTCAGAAGCCAACTTGAAGACTTTCTCCCTGACTAGATAACTCCAAAGAGGTAGGGTTGTTAATTTAAATCTTCCTTGAAATACATATGTCAAACACTAACGTGACCTAAAGCTAATACAAAATTGTGATTCTGACCGGGTGCGGTGGCTCATTCTGGTAATCCCAGCACTTTGGGAGGCCAAGATGGGTGGATTGTGAGGTCAGGAGATCGAGACCATCCTGGCCAACATGCTGAAACCCCATCTTTACTAAAAAAAAAATCCAAAAATTGGGTGGGCGTGGTGGTGCATGCCTGTAATCCCAGCTATCCAGAAGGCTGAGGCAGGAGAATCGTTTGAACCTGGGAGATGGAGATTGAAGTGAACCAAGATCGTGCCACTGCACTCCAGCCTGGTGACAGAGTGAGGTTCCTTCTCAAAAAAAAAAAATGTTATTCTGTGAGTTTATAATGATATCAACAAAAAGATACTGGAGAATCAATTTGGAATACTGAATGAAGAACAAAGTAAACATTTATCTGAGATTTTCTATATAATTGTAACAATGTACAAGGAAATGGTAAACGTTAGATTAAGAAGATAATCATTTTGTAGCACATAGTGAACAAATGAATCCAGCCATTGGTCACCAATGAAACCACCACTGCAGGATTATAACTGAGACAGTGAAGCAGATCTGACCTACACAATGCCATCTTGCTTTTAACCTCCAGGCTGTCCTTGTTCATTCTGGGCAACTCAACTGACTTTGGGAGGAACTTGGTTTTCCAGAGCAGATCTTCTGCTTGCCTGGGGACTAGACTGCCTTTGTAGGACTTACGAATTAGCCACAAGATTAGCAATTATGTTTAGGAGTCATGGAGCTGGAGGCTACAGGATTCGGACCCTCTCTAAACTACTCCTAAGATAGTGCTTGAGATATTTTGCAGACCCTGCACTTGATAGATCAGCTGGCACCACCCAGATCTATAAAGTGGCTCATCTGATCTTGTGGTCCCCACCCAGAAACTGACTCAGTGCAAGAAAACAGCTTCGACTCCCTGTGATTTCATTTTGATCCTGACCATTCAGCACTCCCAGCTCACTAGCTTTTCCCCACCCACTGAGTTATCTTTAAAAACTGATTCCGCACCAAGGCAGGGAGATCACCTGAGGCCAGGAGTTTGAGACCTACCTGGCCAAAGTGCTGAGACTCAGTGTCTACTACAAATGCAAAAATTAGCCTGGCGCGGTGGTGCGCACCTGTAGTCCCAGCTACTTCGGAGGCTGAAGCAGGAAAATCGCTTGAACCCTGGAGGCAGGAGGTTGCAGTGAGCTGAGATCCTGCCGCTGCACTCCAGCCTGGGTGACAGAGGGAGCCTCTGTCTCAAACAACAACAGCAATAACAACAACAAAGAACTCTGATCCCTGAATCCTCAGGGAGACTAATTTGAGTAATACTAAAACTCCGGTCTCCTGCACTGCCAGCTCTGCGTGAATTACAGAATTTATTCTTTGGCTATTGCAGTTCTCCTGCCTTGATACATCGGCTCTGTCTAGGCAGCAGGCAGGTGAACCCACTGGGTGGTTACGCTAATAGCTGCTAATTATTTTGGATTAGTTTTGAAAGGGAAAAAAAAGCCTAAACCTAAACCTCAATTAAGCCTTTAAATCTAAATAGCAACAACAGAATATTAATAGGACAAGGAGGCCATCAAGCGAGGCATCATTGCATGTTTCCCTCCATGAATAATGATAAAATTTCCTGTGTATTAGTTGAGCTTTTATAGTAAAAACATAACATCATTTTTACAATAGTGACAAGTGATCAATAAAAATTAAGTGGTTAAGGGTAACACTCCCTATGATGTGGAAACATATCTGCCAAAATGTTCTTTACTAAATGCGCCTTTATAATAGTAAAATAATTCACAAATTTGCATCCCAGCTGTGATTGATATAGTTCTGTATTGGCTAGTGTATTATTTTTTAATGCAAAAAAAAATTTATATCAAAAATCACATTGTATGTCTTAAGTATACAGTATTTTTGATTTCTTAATTATATCCCAATAAAGATGGAAAAGATAAAATAAAACATCATTTAATTAAATAAATTTATTATTGTGTTTTATACATTAAATATACATTTTATAACTGTATTAAAACATATAATGTTTATTTTGTGTTAAATAATCTGTATTATGTAATATGCATTGTTAGTTTAAATTATATATTAATTAAATATATGGCTTATCTGATTACATATTTTTATGCCAAAATATTTGGGAAACATAAAGAAGAATATTAAAGAGAATAATTAGTTATAATTCACTCACCAGAATTTCACATAAATAAGAGCATAGTTTGTGGTATTTCTTATTAGAACATTGAAGGGATAATAAATATAAAGGCCAAGATGAACAATAAGATGGACAAATTGGCACCAAAATTAAATGTTGCAATTTATAATGAAAATTGAATTAGTTAACCTGATAGCATTTTTTAAAAACTTGTGAGCACAATACTTGCATTATAACAGTTATTTTTTACTTAGCATTATGAAATAACTTTTTGCTTCTTTACGCCCTAACACTTAAGGTGCCTTAACACTTTATGCCCTAACACAAACCCTAAAGATAAAAACAAAACCTATATAACAAACCTGCACATTCTGTACATGTACCCCAGCACTTAAAGTAAAATTTTTTAAAAAATGGGATATGTAGAGAACTTTCTATCTTAAAAAGATGATTAAATACCTCTTAGATTGAGCTCTAGTTTTGTAAGAAAGTAGATGTCATAGCTATTTTTATTACTCATGCAATATTAAGTATGCATAAAATATTGATTACAATAATGGAAGTAAATATTTCACAGAAGACAATGTTTGAGGTCCCCTTTGGACTGAAAGATGAACCTAATCACTCTCAAGGGAGATCAACTATAGATAAGAGTTAGGAGGCTACTGAGAAATCCAAAGGCAGCTTCCAGAAATCTCTCATGGTCTATAACACAGCAGAGATGTGGCCTGGACTTTGCTTTGTTCCCAGGAGATCAAATCTTTCAAGGTCAAAACAAAAAACTTGAAATATTTTAGATGTAAGTACAACCAGAGGAAAGCCAGATACCACAATCTAACTTATAATACTCAATGTGTCATGCATTTACCTGTTTTTTCTTTAGATGTTATTTTTTGAACTTCTAGCTCAACATTATTGCAGAGGAATATAATGTATTTCCACAGCTTCCAAAGGTTTCCAGCATTCCACTTTTATTTTTCAAAATATTTCCCTTAAACCATTATAAAATAGAAAAACAAATAAAATAGAATTTGATTAGTGTGAATTTTGGTAGTGCCCAGAGGAGAAGCAATAATTCTATATTCTATCCTTTATAGCAGAAATTTGATTATCTAAAATATGGAGGAGATGACTTTCAGGATTTTAGCAGAATCCATCTGTAGAATAGAATATCCAGCAGTGTTTGAATAGCTGGAAATTGACTGGGTTAGAATGAGAGAGGGTTTCCTATAAAATTCTGGATATCCTTATGAATGAATGATTGCATAAGGATGAATGGTCTTATGTGGGACAAAATTTACTAGGAAATAAAACTTTTTTTTGTAAAGCATAATAGCTCAGGAAGGAAGATTTTTCAAACAGAAGATGCACTAAGCTATAATCCAAGTGAGAGAGCTGCTGAGATCTAAGGCAAGTAGTTACTTTTCCAATTTATGCTTCAGAGCAAAATGAAAAATAGATAAATACCATGTTTCCTTAAGCTCAAAATTAAAAATGTCTGTATATATGATATATATATGTACATATATGTACACACACATTTCTTATGAGTCATAGAAAACATCAAACATTAAAGATTTTGATGGAATTATGAGACAAACCAATAAGTAAGTGAACACGTTCCCTATTTGTTAAGTAAAATAGTTACATTATTTACTCTATCTTATAGTAAATATAATCATATATATAGGATGTTCTTATATTATCTTGACAATTAGATCAAAATATTAATATTAAAAATAAAATAACATTATTAAAATAAAATGTATATTTTATTTGCTAAAAATCTTTGTTTCTTATAAAAAGAATAATGGGTTATTAACAATGTTCTAATTTTCACTTTTATCTTTTGATGCAATTAAGAGCACCCATTTTGTTTTTAGGTGGTAATACCCTTTAATGTATAGATGATGGAAAAAAAGAAAAATGTATGTTTCAGGTGATTGTTTCAACAAAAACGATAATGATATTTTGCATTAATGGGACATGAAGCAGGAATTACACATTTTATTAGCTGTTTCTCAATGATGTGGCTTACTGTATAAAGATATAGTAACTTCTAGATTTAAAGAAAGAGGACTAGTAAATAGGCTGGATTTAGAAAAAAATACTAAAGCATAGTTCAAACAAGGTAGTCAAAATAAAACAGTCATTGTAGAAGATTTTTAGAATTGTATTAATGATGATTATATGGGTCAGGATGATTATATGGATCAGGATGAATTATATCTTTTATCTATTTTTCTTAATTACCTTTCCACCAAAATATCTTTAAAAGAAGAAAAAAGGAGAGTGGAAGAGGGAGAGAGAGAAAGGAAAAGGCATGAACCACACAATGGTCACCGAGTTTGTCCTCCTGGGCCTTTCTGATGATCCTGACCTTCAGATTGTGATTTTTCTCTTTTTATTTATCACGTATATATTAAGTGTTAGTGGAAACATGACTATCATCACCCTAACCTTTGTGGATTCCCATCTGCAGACACCTATGTATTTCTTCCTCCGGAACTTCTCTTTCTTAGAAATCTCATTTACAACTGTGTGCATCCCCAGATTTCTGGGGGCAATTGTCACCAGGAATAAGACTATTTCCTATAACAACTGTGCAGCCCAACTCTTTTTCTTTATCTTCATGGGGGTGACTGAATTTTACATTCTCACTGCCATGTCCTATGACCGCTATGTTGCCATCTGCAAGCCCCTTCATTACACAACCATCATGAACGGGAAACTCTGCACCTTACTCGTGCTGTGTGCCTGGCTAAGTGGGTTTCTGACCATTTTCCCACCCCTTATGCTTCTCCTCCAGCTGGATTACTGTGCTTCCAATGTCATTGATCACTTTGCATGTGACTATTTTCCCCTCTTACGACTGTCTTGTTCAGATACATGGCTCCTGGAAGTAATTGGCTTTTACTTTGCTTTGGTTACTTTGCTGCTCACTTTGGCATTAGTGATTTTATCTTACACCTACATTATCAGGACCATTGTGAGAATTCCGTCTGCCAGTCAAAGAAGGAAGGCTTTCTCCACTTGTTCCTCTCACATGATTGTCATTTCCATTTCTTATGGAAGCTGTATATTCATGTATGCTAATCCATCTGCAAAAGAAAAGGCATCATTGACAAAAGGAGTAGCTATTCTCAATACATCTGTCGCCCCCATGCTGAACCCCTTCATTTACACTCTGAGAAACCAGCAAGTAAAACAAGCCTTCAAAAATGTGGTCCAAAAAGTTGTGTTTTATGCAAATAAATGAATTTTTTGGTCAAAAATAAATAACACTATTAAAAAGCAATTAAGTGAAATTTTGATATTTCTGAATATCTCTGTAAGTAGCCTTGGTCTCCTAGATTCTTTATATGCTGCGTTATAGTTAATTTTATATTTTGCCAGTCCATTTCTTCCACTGCTATACAAGTTTCTCCACTGCATTGTTTATTGACTTACTTAAAAATAAAGTAAAATTTATTTTCTTTACAAAACTATCTGGAAATTATATATATATTTGTTTAAAACTGAATTTGTGTATAATTTTATAGTAATTTTACTATAGTAAAGTAATTTTAATTCTGTATATCAGTTCCTAAAAGGCATATATGTCATGTTATACTTCAAATGTAGTTTCAAACTTTAATTTCTTCTATATTTTCAAGATAAGTATCAATAATGTCATAACACTTTTAGAGTCTACATGCTCTCTGTCACTGTTCATTAAATTCAGTCCCTAGAGGTATTATGTTCTATTGCATTGTACTTTAAATGTAGAGCTTTACTTTATGAAATTTAGTGCATTCCACTTTTATTTTCTTTGTAAATTAAGTTCCTTATTTAAAATACAAGAATAAATTTAAAAAGCACTAAAATTATTTTATTTATACAATTATCTATTCAATTGTTAATCATTTGGCTTGATGTATGTGATCGATGGCTGGACTACAGGGGAATGGCATCCTCAAATTTAATTTTACTTTCATATTCTCCCAAATAATGTTGATAAGAAAACTTTTGGTAGCACACTTTATTTGTAAATTTGTATACTGCTGTAACTTACAAAGTAAAATGTAAAAAGAAAAAGATTTCAAATATTTGTAAAATAATGAAAACTTCAATTTGACAGATTTTAATATATTTCAAATACTGTTCAATCTTTTACTGCTCAATGATTTGCTGGTAAGATCTGGAAACCAAAACCTTCCAATATGAGCGATTAACATGGAGACATCTCTGAGGAACTTAATCTTTAGGAATCTGTGCTACTTTAAAAGTTAACGTGTACCTATGTTTTAAATAATTTTAAATACCTTTCACATGTGCCTTTTTAAAATTCATTTATTTATTTATATATGTGTCTACTAAAGAAATGATTCAGTGATTGAAAAGATTTGTTCTTGCTTTCACACAGATCTAGTAAGAGAAAAAAACATAAGCAAATAGATGATCACACTGCAATTTTATTTATGTCTCTATGAAGAATATGTTGTATAGATATGTACATATGTATAGATATGTACATATGTTGTATAGATATGTACATATGTATAGATAATAGACTTACAACATTAATGATATTAATAATTTAAAAAGACATACTAATAAGTAAGTTAGAATAATCGTTATTTTTATTTCTTACATCAGGATAGCCATGATGAAGATAACAGGTAAAGAAAAAATACAATATCAAAAAGCCTCAGATAAATAGATATGCCACACAGATCTAACAGTTATTACTTACAATGTCAGACATATTACAAAGTGCATAAACTTGATTATTTCTTTGCACTCTTATGACATATACAGTCCTATTTTTTTCAGTTACTAAATGACTTGATCGATGTTGTCACATCAATTATATCAATAGATTTTATTCTTTTAAACTCTCCTGGCTTATCCAAACAAAAGCTGTAATTCTGATCAACTTCATTACATTACAATATTTTTATAAGTGTAATATTTGGTCTGTGCAACTCTAGCAAAAGGAAAAAAATAATGTTTATATATGTGTATTTTGGTGCCATCAAAATACTAGATTTTAATATTGTGGATTCATATCTATAATTACCCAATGAATTATAACCAATGAGAAACATGTTTCTCTTTGGTTAAATGAGTTGAGGACTAGTTGTTGAATTTTTGGGTTATAAGGCTTGACCTTCAATTTGCCATCAGTAAGAATTTAAGAAAATTAGACATGCTAGCTTTTTGAAGCTAATTCTTCAATTTTCATATTATTTTCTAATTGTGAGATAAATTACAAAATACATGGAAACTATTTTATTTTTACTAAGAACTGTTATTCAAATGCAACATTAGTATCTGAAGAGCCTGTGATAGGAACCTCTTAGATTTTGTTGCAAGTCCATGGCTTTGTTTGGCTGTCAGGAAGGTGGAACTGCCTCTCTAACAGGTAGAGACAGTACTCCTTGCAAGCAGTCATCAATCAAGTTGCCAATGAAATTTTTGGATAAAATAAATATTAACAGTAAAGAGAATAGTGCCAATTAAATTCATATTGATGCAATGTGTCTTCTTTTCCATTTATTTGGGTATATACCAAGGTAATTTGCCACTCAACAAGGAATTGAGACTAGATGGATTCATAGTGAAAATGATGGCTTCACTCTCGTGGTGTGGGTGTTTGACGTTAACATGTCGAGTTACTCCTGTAATAAGAATTTTGGCTACAGGAAAAACTCTGTCTCTGAGAAAGTTATTTTCTGTGTCTCGTTTTCATCGTAAACATGAATGTTTCATGGCCTAATACATATAGGAAGCTTCCCCCTTGTATGCAAGGCAGGGTGGTTTTTCTGTTGTTATCGGTTTTTTGGGGGTTGTTTTTTGTCAGGATCCGGCTCAGTCCCCCAGGCTGGAGTGCAGTGGCACGATCTCAGCTCACTGCAACCCACGTCTCCCCGACTGAAGCGATCCTCCCACGTCAGCCTCCAGAGTAGCTGGGAATACAAGTCTGCCCGAGCCACCCACCTGGCTAATTTTTGTATTTTTTGATAGAGACCAGGTTTTGCCATGTTGCTCAGTCTGCTTTTGAACTCCTGACTCAAGGGATCCACCTGCCTCGGCCTCCCAAAGTGCTGCGATTACAGGCGTGAGCCACTGCACAGAGCATCAACTTTTAGTCCTTTCCTTTCTTTTTTTTTAGGTTTTGGGGTACATGTGGAGAACATGCAAAATTGTTGCATAGGTACACACATGGCAGTGTGATTTGCTGCCTTCCTCCCCTTCACCTATATCTGGCATTTCTCCCCTTCACCTATATCTGGCATTTCTCCCCATGCTCTCTCTCCCCACTTCCCCACCCCCCATTTTCCCTCCCCTATTTCCCCCCAACAGACCCCAGTGTGTGATGCTCCCCTCCCTGTGTCCATGTGTTCTCATTGTTCAACACCCACCTATGAGTGAGAACTTGCAGTGTTTGATTTTCTGTTCTTGTGTCAGTTTGCTGAGAATGATGGTTTCCAGGTTCATCCATGTCCCTACAAAGGACACAAACTCATCGTTTTTGATGGCTGCATAATATTCCATGGTGTATATGTGCCACATTTTTCCTGTCCAGTCTATCATCGATGGGCATTTGGGTTGGTTCCAGGTCTTTGCTATTGTAAACTGTGCTGCAATGAACATTCGTGTGCACGTGTCCTTATAGTAGAACGATTTATAACCCTTTGGATATATATCCAGTAATGGGATTGCTGGGTCAAATGGAATTTCTAGTTCTAGGTCCTTGAGGAATTGCCACACTGTCTTACACAAACAGATTTACAAGAAAAAAACAAGCCCATTCAAAAGTGGGCAAAGGATATGAACAGACACTTTACAAAAGAAGACATACATGAGGCCAACAAACATATGAAAAAATGCTCATCATCACTGGTCATTAGAGAAATGCAAATCAAAACTACATTGAGATACCATCTCATGCAAGTTAGAATGGCAATCATTAAAAAATCTGGAGACAACAGATGCTGGAGAGGATGTGGAGAAATAGGAACACTTTTACACTGTTGGTGGGAGTGTAAATTAGCTTTTAGTCCTTTCTAAAACGAGACTAAAGAGAATCTGAATTTTAAATTCTTGCTAATTTTGTGGATTTTATGCTATCTTTAATTACTGAAATAAATCCAGTATACCAATCAAAAAAAAGAAATCTTCTTGAAAGTAGATCCTTTTCAAAAATTAGCACCATTACTGTTATGGGCAAATAACTTCAAATAATTCTTGAAAAAGATTAAAGTGTTCAGTGGCTTCTTAATAAAAACATTCTCATAACTTTTAATAGGAATTCACTGAGTATTGAACTCTATCTCATTCTGGTTTTTATTGCTGTATAATCAGTGCTTTTGAATAATTGTTTGATAGATAATAGTTTAGTCACTTTTATGAAAACATTTTTTTGTGTGTGGGGAAGGAAAATGTAATGGTTACATATAAAAGAAAATCATCGAGTATTTTACTCAGAAAAAAAAAAAAAAAAAAACTCAGCCAAAAAAAAAAAAAGTCTATTCTTCCCAGAAATACTGATTTAGGAAATTCAGGAACCCTCTCCTAAAACCTATCCACATTTAGACTTTTTAAAATTTGGGAGTATTGTATCTTCTTTACCCTCCTGACCTACCTCCTTTCTACAGCTTTGGACATTGTCCCGCAAGTTTCCTGTTCCAATTTTGGTACAAATGTTGATAACGTTTTTGTAAACCTTAGTATATTTTTCTCTCAGCCCTTACTGGCATGTTTGTTTTCCATGTGAGCCTTAGGTATATAGTGTAGATAAAATGGCATGTGGCTTATGCTGGTTAAAATCCATGTAGAAACCAAGCCTAGAAAGGTCCGAAGTGACTCTTGCTTCTCTTCACTATTTTCCAAAGGATATCTGATACTAACAGATCTCTAAGAAAAGAAGTTGAACTTCAAAATATGTATCCAAACTAATTCTTCTATTTAATGAATGTTGATGAGTTAGGGAGGAGTCCATCCTCCTCAATTTTTAAAAATAGTTTTGGGAGGAATGGTACCAGCTCTTCCTGGTACATCTGGTAGAATTCAGCTGTGAATTCCCCTGGTCCTGGGCTTTTTTCATTGATAGGCTATTTGTTACTCACTCAATTTCAGAGTTTGTTATTAGTCATTTCAAGGATTCAATTTTTTCTTGATCCAGTCTTGGGATGGCATATTAGTCCAAACATTCATCTATTTCTTCCAGGTTTTCTAGTTTATGTGCATAGAGGTATTCATAATATTTTCTGATGGTTTGTATTTCTTTGGGTCAGTGGTAATATCCTCCTTGTCATTTTTAATTATGTTATTTGAATCCTCTTCCTTTTCTTCTTTATTATTCTAACTAGTGGTCTATTTTATTAGTTTTCCCATAAAAACATCTCCTGGATTTGTTAATCTTTTGAATGGTTTTTCATGTCTCAATCTCCTTCAGGTCAGATCTGATTTTGGTTATTTCTTGTCTTCTTCTAGCTTTGGAATTTGTTTGCTCTTGGTTCTCTAGTTCTTTTAGTTGTGATATTAGGTAGTTAATTTGAAAACTAATTTCAAATTAGAAGATGTGGACATTTAGTGCTACAAATTTTCCCATTAACACTGTCATAACTGTGTCCCAGAGATTCTGATATGTTGTATCTTTGTTCTC
Source organism: Aotus nancymaae (assembly GCF_030222135.1). NCBI lineage: Eukaryota > Metazoa > Chordata > Mammalia > Primates > Aotidae > Aotus > Aotus nancymaae. Next base: position 39,007,646 of record NW_026988428.1, read on the forward strand.
ATTCATTTGACAGAACTTCTTGATTTCTGCCTTAACTTCATTATTTACCCAAACATTATTTAGAAGCAGGTTATTGAATTTCCATGTAATTGTATGCTTTTGAATGAATTTTTTAGTCCTGATTTCTTATTTTATTGCACTATAGCCTGAGAGATTGTTGTGATTTCAGTTCTTTTGCATTTACTGAGGAGTATTTTATGTCTTCAGTTAATTATAAAAGTGATTAATTTTAGAGTATTTGCCATATTCTGTTGTTTTGGGGTAGAGAGTACTGTAGATATTTATCGGGTGCATTTGATCCAGTGCTGAGTCCAGGTTCTATATATCTTTGTTAATTTTTTGTCTTTATGATCTGTCTAATATTGTCAGTGGCATGTTAAAGTCTCCCACTGTTTTTGCATGGGAGTCTCTCTTTGAAGATCTTTAAAATCTTGTTGTATAAACTGAGTGCTTCTGTGTTGGGAGCATATATACTTAGGATAGTTAGATCTTCTTGTTTACCATTATGTAATGGTACCTCTACTATTACCTTTTGTCTTTTTTTTAATCTTTGTTGATTGAAAATCTGTTTTTTCCGAAACTAGGATTGCAGCCCCTGCTTCTTTGTTTTCCATTTGCTTGGCAGATTTTTCTCCATCACTTTATTTTGAGTCCATGTGTGTCACTGCAGTATTAATCCTTCTGCCATTTGCCTTAGTTTCATTGTTCATATCATAGAATGGTTCATGTCTTAAAATAAGTCAATAGAATTATTGAATAATCAGAACCCTTCTGCCAGATTGTCTAATGTCAATTTGTTTTCTGGCACTACTTCTTCTATATCTTCTTCTTCATCATCTGGCACTGGTTTGGCAGTGTTTATCTCCATTGAGTTATCAGCTGTTTTCTCCTTTAGTATGGTGTCTATTAGCTTTTGAATCCTCCAAGATGCATATCTGGAAATCTTTCACCCGCCTCCTTTTTTTTGTTTTTCCATACACACAGTCCCTTCCATGATTTTCTTGATTGGTTCTGCCTTAAATCCTGTAAAGTCATGCACAACATCTGGACACAGTTTTCTCCAGCACAATTTTCTTGCTTTGGGTTTGATGGCTTTTCCACCTCTTTCTATAACAATAACGGCATCTTAAATGGTGTAGTCTTTTCAGACTTGAATGATGTTCTCAGATTCTCTTCTATGGTATTGACAATCCTTTCCATAGAGTACCATGAATAATGGGCCTTTACGACCCCTAATCTAGAGGCTGAATTGGAGACTTGTGTTTGGGGTCAAGTAGATTACTGCAATGCCTTCTGCACTGAACTTACAGGGTGTTGGTGGCCAAGGGCATTGTCCAATATCTAAAGAACTATAAAAGACAGTCTATTACTGGCAAGGTACCTCCTGACTTCAGAGACAAAGCACTGACAAAACTGATCTAGAAAAAGGGTTCTTGTTCACTCCTTCTTGTTGTACAACCAAGACTGGCAGCTGGTGTTTATCTTTTTCCTTCAAGGATCAGGGATTGGAGGTTTTATAAATAAGAGCAGTTCTGATCATAAATCATACTGGATTTGCACAAAAATTAGAGTTATCCTTCTTGCCTTAAATCCTTGTTCTTATTTGTCTTCCTAATAAATGCCTTTTGTGAATTTTTTTTTTTCCAGAATAGTGCACTTTTGTCTGCATTAAGAAACTGTAAAGGCAGCCAGGCGTGGTGGCTCACTCCTGTAATCCCAGCACTTTGGGACGCTGAGGCAAGCAGATCACGAGGCCAGGAGATCGAGACCACCCTGGCCAACATGGTGAAACCCCTTCTCTACTGAAAATACAGAAATTAGCTGGGCATGGTGGCGTGCACCTGTAGTCACAGCTACTTGGGAGGCTGAGGCAGGAGAATCACTTGAACCCAGGAGGCAGAGGTTGCAGTGATCCGAGGTCAAGCCACTGCACTCCAACCTGGAGACAGAGCGAGACTCCATCTCAAACAAACAAACACACACAAAAAAAAAAAAAGAAAGAAAGAAAGGAAAGAAAGAAGAAAGAAAGAAAGAAAAAGAAAAGGAAAGAAAGAAAGAACTGCAGGGACACATGTCTTTTCTCCTCAATAATTTTCTTAATAGTGTCTGGGAACTCGTCTTTGGCCTCTTGATCAGCAGAAACTGCTTCTTCTGTTGATTTATTTATTTATTTATTTATTTATTTTTTACAATGGTCCTTACATTGGATTCATTTATTTTGACTAGTGGGCCACCACAGTGCAAACTTCAATCTCTGGTACATATTAAGCAATTCAAGTTTTTCTTGTAATGTCATGATTTATTTCTACTTTTTGGGAGGACTTCCACCATCACTAGTGACACTTCTCATGGGTCTCATGGTGTTATTCAAGCTTTACAGTATTGCACTAAACATGTTGCAAAATAATGAGAACTCCAAGAGATCACTTTTCTCTGTAATGGGCAATTTACTGGAGAGACAAAATGCTCACAAAGAGAGGGTTAGAATCAGCTGGCATTTTAAGGAGATACTTCCAGCATTTTTGGGCTCACAGCAAAAACAAGAGGGGGTGGCTATAAAATTAATACAGTAGTACAATATTAACTACAGTCAATTTTAAACAGTTATGATTTAATACTGATCTTTACATATGTTTATATTTCTCTCAACTGGTAATAATACCATGTATGGTTTGTGTTTGTAAGTTTGATAAATTTTAACTCTTTATAGTAGATTTGTATATATTTAATGGTAGTAAATGGTAAAACAGAATAATATCTACATATATTTTATGCATTCATAATATGCCTAATTTTTTCCATGTTTCTAAGCCACATAGATTATCTGCAAGTTTTTTTTAATTGTTGCAAATCTCAAAAAGTTTTACCAGTATAGTTACTGAAAAGAAGTTCATTTAGAAGTAGACCTGTGTGATATTGGCTGTGGGTTTGTCAGAAATAGTTCTTATTATTTTGAGATACATTCCATCAATACCTAGTTTATTGAAAGTTTTTAGCATAAAGGGTTGTTAAATTTTGTCAAAGGTCTTCTTGGCATCTATTAAGATAATCGTGTGGTTTTTGTCTTTGGTTCTGTTTATGTGATGGATTACTTTAATAGATTTGCACATGTTGAACCAGCCTTGCATCCCAGGGATGATGAGAACTTGATCATGATAGAGATAAGCTTTTTGATGTGCTGTTGGATTCGGTTGGCCAGTATTTTATTAAGGATTTTTGCATCAAAAATGTTCATCATGGATACTGGTTTGAAATTTCCTTTATTCATTGTATCTCTGCCATATTTTGGTATCAGTACGTTGTTGGTCTCATAAAATGAGTTAGGGAGGATTCTCTCTTTTTGTATTGTTCAGAATAGTTTCAGAAGGAATGGTACCAGCTCTTCTTTGTACCTCTGGTAGAATTCAGCTGTGAACCTATCTGGTCCTGGACTTTTTTTGGTTGATAGGCTATAAATTGCTGCCTCAATCAGACCTTGTTATTGGTCTATTCAGGGATTCAACTGGCACAAGACAAGGATGCCCTTTTGCACTACTCCTATTCAACATAACATTGGAAGTTCTGGCCAGAGCAATAAACATAGAAAAAGAAATAAAGGGTATTAAATTATGAAAGGAGGAAGTCAGATTGTCTCCATTTGCAGACGACATGATTGTATATTTAGAAGACTCCATCATCTCAGCCCAAAATCTCCTTAAGCTGATAAGCAACTTTAGCAAAGTCTGAGGATACAAAATCAATGTGCAAAAATCACAAGCATTCCTATATACCAATAACAGACAGAGAGCCAAATCACTAGTGAACTCCCATTCACAATTGCTACTAAGAGAATAAACTACCTAGAAATACAACTAACAAGAGATTGAGGGCCATCTTCAAGGAGAACTACAAACCACTACTAGAGGAAATAAGAAAGGACAATTAACAGATGGAAAAACATTCCATGCTCATTGTCAGGAAGAATCAATGTCATGAAAATGGCCATACTGCCCAAAGTAATTTATAGATTCAATGCTATTCCCATCAAGCTACCACTGACTTTTTTTCACAGAATTGGAAAAAACCACCTTAAACTTCATAGGGAACTCAAAAAACCCCACATAGCCAAGACAATCCCAAGCAAAAAAACAAAGTTGGAGGCATCATGCTACATGACTTCAAACTATACTACAAGTCTACAGTAATCAAAACAGCATGGTACTGGTACCAAAGCAGATATATAGACCAATGGACCAGAACAGAGGCCTCAGAAATAATGCCACATATCTACAACCATCTAATCTTTGACAATACTGACAAAAACAAGCAATGGAGAAAGGATTTCCTTTTAATAAATGGTGTTGGGAAAACTGGCTAGCCATATGCACAAAGTTGAAACTGGACCCCTTCCTTACACCTTATAGAAAAACTAACTCCAGATGGATTAAAGACTTAAACATAAGACCTAACACCATAAAAACTCTAAAAGAAAACCTAGACAATACCATTTAGGATACAGGTATGGGCAATGACTTCACAATTATAACATCAAAAGCAATGGCAACAAAAGCCAAAATAGACAAATGGGATGTAATTAAACTAAAGAGCTTCTGCACAGCAAAAGAAACTATCAATAGAGTGAACTGGCAACCAACAGAATAGCAAAAAATGTTTGCAATCTACCCATCTGACAAAGGGCTAATATCCAGTATCTACAAAGAATGTAAACAAATTTACAAGAAACAACCCCATCAAAAAGTGGGTGAAAGATATGAACGGATACTTTTCAAAAGAACATTTATGCAACCAACAAACATATGAAAAAAAGCTCATATCACTGGTTATTAGAGAAATGCAAATCAAAACCACATTGAGATACCATCTCATGCCAGTTAGAATGGTGATCATTAAAAAATCAGGAGACAAAAGATGCTGAAGAGGATGTGGAGAAATAGGAATGCTTTTACACTGTTGGTGGGAGTGTAAATTAGTTCAACCATTGTGAAAGACAGTGTGGCAATTCCTCAAGATAGAAATACCATTTAACCCAGCAATCCTATTAATGGGTATATACCCAAAGGATTATAAATCATTCTATTATAAAGACACATGTACACATATGTTCATTGCAGCACTGTTCACAATAGCAAAGAGTTGGAACCAACCCAAATGCCTATCAATGACAAATGGGATAAAGAAAATGTGGCACATATACACCATTAAAAAGGATGAGTTCATGTCTTTTGCAGGGACATGGATGAAGCTGGAAACCATCATTCTCAGCAAACTGACACAAGAACAGAAATCCAAACACCACATGTTCTCACTCATAGTGGGTTTTGGACAATGAGAACACATGGACCAGGGAGGGAAACATCACACACCAGGGCCTGTCAGGGGATGGGAGGCTAAGGGAGGGACAGCAGGGCGTAGGGAGATAGGGGAAGGATAGCATTAGGAGAAATGCCTAATGTAGGTGATCGGGTGGTGGATGCAGCAAACCACCATGGCACCTGTATACCTATGTAAGAAGCCTACACGTTCTGCACATGTACCCCAGAAGTTAAAATATAATTTAAAAAAAAGAACGAAAGAAAAGAAGTACACCTGTTCAATTAAAACCCATGTTGTTCAAGGACAAACCATACTATAAAATTATGTATAATTTATTTTTACTTTAGATTTAAAATTTTCCTTACAACTCCATGAAATATTATTTTGATTTAAAGAAGTGAAAAAAATTAAAATTCAGAAAGATTAAATAATTTGTTCAAAGTCACAATATTGTATGTGACTAAATTACATTTATTAATCCAAAACCCATAAGTTGCTCCATTAGTCCCACAAACTATAAATTGATATTGTCATGGTTTTCATAAGAACATCTTAATGTCCTACTTTTCAAAATAACTTCTTTTTTAAGTAAAAAATAATCTTCAACTATAGATAGCTAGTTAACAAATTGAGACAGTTGAAATATAAATAGAATATATCTGAAAACCTACAGATTTTGAGAGTGATTTGGATAATTACTATTTTTCCTTTATTGTTCTCATTCATACTTGTCAGTGCTTTGATCTGACTTGGGATTCAAAGTCACCAATTTCTGTTAGGAAAAAAAATCAAAAGTAGTTTTTTCTCCCCTGAGGACTCCAAGGAAACGGTTCTGGACTAATTATAGGAATGTCATAAGACAATTCCAAAGTAATAATCTGTAAGGTAAAAATTTTTTTTAAAGTTTAAAATGATTCTTTTTATGAACATTTTTGCATTCAGTCAGATTTTATTATTACACTCTGTATGTTTGTGTGTACCCATTGTTTAACTTCCACTTATAAATGAGAACATATGGTGTTTGACTTTCTGCTTCTAAGTTATATTACTTAGTAAAATGGCCTCCAGTTCTAACCATGTTGCTGCAAAAGACATGATTTTATTCTTTTTATGGCTGAGTAGTATTCCATGGCATATTATATATATATATATATATAATATACCATGTATATATATATTTTATATATATATAATATACCATGTATATATATATAATATATCATATATATGTATGTATACACACACACACACACACATATATACACATATATGTTATATTTATCAAACATCTGTTGATGGACACTTACATTGATTCTATGACTCTGCTATTTTAAATAGTGTTGTGATGAACAAATGAATGCAAATATCTTTTTGTTTAATGATTTTCTTTGTGTAGATACTCAAAAGTGGGATTGCTGGATCAAATAGTAGCTCTATTTTCAGTTCATTGATAAATCTCCATATTGTTTTCCATAGGGGTTGCACTAATTTATATCCCCACCACAGTTAACAAGCATTCCCTTTTCTCCCCATCCTTGCCAATATCTGGGGTTTGTTTTGTTTTGTTTTGTTTTGTTTTCTTGTTTTCTTGTTTTTACTTTTTAATAGTTATAAAATGCAACTTTTAGCAAATATTGCTCTGTGTTGGTCATGGGATTTGGCAAGGGTTTTCCTAAATTCAAAGGACCAATACAGGGACAAAACTCCTTATAGGTCCTTAATATTGTGCATTTCAGAAGACAATTAAGTCATACTGGAAGTCCAAAGCCATGTTTTCTACCATCTCATAGTGAAATAGAAAAGTATCTTTTCTGGGTTGCCAAAATTCAAAAGATGTATTTATATAAGTATGCTAATTCTCCTGAAGATAAGTCCAGTTTTTCTGGAGGAAATGTGTGGATTAGTACAATTGCAGAAGAATCAAGAATTAAAGCTTCATACATTCATTATCACATGTGGTTTATATATTTGCCTCATTTGCATCAATAATTATGTTTTTATACTTACTTATCAATATTGATAAAACGACTAATACCAATGACTCATTTGTAGTTTTTACTGATGCTTCACCTTGGCACATTTTGCTTACATAATGAATTCCCCTGAGCCAACAAGAAAGACACATAAAATAAGTCTAACTCCATTTGTATAGCATACATAGACAGGGACATTCGTTATTTTCTATTGTTCAAATCAGCACCTTCAGGAAAATGTAACATTCTCTGAAGCCTAAGGGAAGCATTAATTAGATTTTATGAACATATAATTATAAGGTTTTAAAGTATTATTTAAAATGTTTTCATAAATTCAAAGAAGAATGTTTTAAAAACTGTTCGTATATTACGCGGAGAGGAGAAAATGGAAGACTGCTTTACTAGTCAATCCAGGTATAACTATGTTTATAAATGGATCTTGTGTGAGAAAGGAAAAGCAGGAATTCATTTTAATATAATACAATGTTCCAACTATTTTATAATCTCAGGAAATAGGGATATTGTGGGTCAAATATTACTAGTCTAGAATCAAGGAGAACTGTAATTTCTAAAACCCATGAGAAAGTTAAATAACCACATATGTTTTACAAGTACAAGAGAAACCAAAAAAATTGATAAATCAGTTTTCCAGCTCTGAAATTATATGGTTATTTAAGAAAGCTAGATGGTAGAATTTGAGATAAAATTATTAAGAAAAACCAAGGAGTAAGTTTGTTACTTTTATATTTAATACACATTATTCCACTTTACTTACATGTTTTAAAAGATGATTTGCACATATGATTGTGGGCTTACAACCCTTCTAATAACAAAAGTTGTATAGTTGTTTACTACTGAGAAAATTATAAATGGAGTCAAAGCAGAAACACGGCAGTAATTTTTAGTTTGTTTATTTCTCTAAACAAGTTTAGATGTTATGCTGTGTTAAAAATAGCATTTTTTGAAAGGCATTTGCTATTTGAAATACATGTTTCCCAGTAAGTGTTATTTTGACCATCTATTTGTTTCTTTGCTATAGCAATATTGTTTAAAAAAGAAAAAAAACCTACAAAACAAAAATACCAAATTATGTATTATATGAATTAAAATGCTTTTAAGCAATTATTTGTTTTAGCAACAGAAGTTTTCCTTTACTGTTCTTCTTATCTTTTTGTTAAAACAGAAAAAAAAAAAAGTGGATCAGGGAAGGTGATAGCATCAATCAATATGTAAGTAATACCAGGAGACAGTGCCAGCAAAGCATTCCCATGAATAGACATGCATCATTTTTCTGAAGTGAGATGGTTTACTATGGTGACCAGTTGTTTAACCTCAAGTTTCCTAACCTACGTAAGACAGTTTCTCAAAGTATAACATTTCAAGATAGAACTAAATAATATCTGTAACTTTTAAACTCTATATTTAGATTATGCCACAATCCAGGTTGATTTTTCATAATATTGAGAGAAGAAAAAGATAATTAAAATATTTTCAAATGTTTTGCCAAAGGAGCTAAATGTTTTTTAAAGTAACTGGATGATTCGTTTTGAAGAACTATTAGAAGAAATGGCTTCTGTTTAAATGTTAGCATCATAATTTTTCATTCCTGGCCTATAATAATATATTTTTAATGAAGAAAGACTGATATTTAACTTCTTATAATATTTGTTACTTGAATGAAAGGTAGACTGGAAACCACAGAGGATTGCTAATGTGGAACTGTGGTTAAAATTTTATAGATTATTCATTCATTTTGTATATTTTAAAAATATTATGACCTATCTCCAACAGCTTTAATTTTTTTAACATTCTACAGGAGGAACATATATTTTCTCTTCTAAAGGGTGAAGATAAAGATCAGCAATGAAAAACCACACAGTACCCACAGAATTCATTCTTCTAGGGCTATCAGATGACCCAGAGTTTCAGATTGTGATTTTTCTCTTTTTAATTATTATGTATATATTAAGTATCACTGGAAACTTGACCATCATCATGCTCACCTTGGTGGACTCCCATCTACAGACGCCTATGTACTTCTTCCTCAGGAACTTTTCTGTATTAGAAATAACCTTTACCACTGTCTGTATCCCTAGATTTCTGGCCACCATTATCACCAGAGACAAAACTATTTCATACAATAGCTGTACAGCTCAGTTGTTTTTCTTCATCTTCATGGGTATAACTGAATTTTACCTTCTAACAGCTATGTCCTATGATCGTTATGTAGCCATCTGCAAGCCCCTGCATCATATGGCCATCATGAGCAAGAGAGTCTGCATATTGCTTGTCTTTTGTGCTTGGTTGGCAGGGTTCTTAAATATCTTCCCGCCAGTTATTCTTTTTCTCCAGTTAGATTACTGTGGCTCCAATGTCATTGATCACTTTGCTTGTGACTATTTCCCCCTATTGCAATTATCCTGTTCAGATACATGGCTTCTAGAAGTGATTGGCTTTTACTCTGCAATAGTAATTCTGCTTTTCACTTTGGCATTAATCATTCTATCGTACATGTTCATCATTAGGACTATTTTGAAACTTCCTTCTGCTAATCAGCGAAAAAAGGCATTTTCTACATGTTCCTCTCACATGATCGTCATTTCCATTTCCTATGGAAGCTGCATATTCATGTCTGCTAATCCTTCTGCAAAAGAAAGAGCATCATTGACCAAAGGAGTAGCTATTCTCAATACCTCTGTTGCTCCTATGATGAATCCATTTATATACACCCTGAGGAACCAGCAAGTGAAGCAAGCCTTTAAGGACACCATCCAAAAGGCTATGTTTTTGTCTGGTAAATGAAAGTATTAATAAGATTTTAAAAAATCAAGTTACAGTAAATGCTTTCCATTATGTATATCCTCTCAATACTCTCTTTCCTTTGTTATAGTTACACATGCATTTTTTAATTTCTATATTAAAATTTCCACCTCATTGTAGTCAACAAATTTGATAAAGCTGAATATTGCTTCATAGTTTTCTGAAAATTAAAGCATTTTATTTATGTGTATTTGGATGAATTAGAAAATCTGAATGAATGAATATGATTTTGAATGGGAGTGGCTAGCTTTGGAAGAGACTACACATTTACTTTGATGATGTAAGTGTCAGGATGGAGAGGGACCTGGGAAATATTCATTCTTACCAGGTATTAGATATGAATGTTCTTAGGAAATGTGATTCTACTTGGCATTTCTGTTAAATCAAATATTCACGATCACCAAGAGTTTGAGAATAAAATGTAAATATCCACGTAAATATTTTAAAATACTAGAAACTCATATGTATACAGCATTTTTATGATATTAATGATAAGTATGGTAATAATGAGGAGAAGTAATAAGAGGAGGAGAGCAGAAGATGAACTAAAGTTTTTTAGCAATTACTATATTGCAGGCTTATTCTAATTGTTTTCTATGTATTGGCTCGTTTAATTCTGCCAACAACTTTATGAGGTACCTACTATTATTATTATCTCTTCTTGTTCAGAGGTATTTTTAGGTAGATTAAATAATTCTAAAATTAATAACAAAAACCAGAGAACATAAAATGAAAATAATATCAGGAAAATGCATGAATTATGGTAATCTGGTGAGAGATCAACTTGTATAGAACTGAGTTTTAATCTGAAGGTCTAAAAATAACTTTGGAGTTTCTGGACTGGAAGTAGAGAAGTGAAATGAAATCTGCTGTGATAATGTCCTAAAATTCTACTTTGTACTAGACAAATCATAAGCAATAGCATTATACAAAACCCCACAGAGAATATTATACACTGACTTCCATTTGTAATACTAATAGTTCATCTTAAACTGTTAAAGAACTTTCTAATGTACGATTAATTCATTCAGGTTATACTTAAGTATCTTATGACACACATTGGGGATATAGAGATGAAACAAGATGACTCTTACCCTAAGTTTTCTAAAATTCCAGTGAGAAAAACAACACATAATTAAAATTTAATTTGATAAATGCAACAATTTGGATCTAAACTGCCTATAGGTCAAGTAACGTTACTATGATTGCAGAATGTCAGTTTTCCTGCCTTTTCTCTGAGCAGAATTGTTTTCAATTTCACAATAATTGGTAAATATGGGTTCATTTTAACTCTAAAATCACAAGCATATGAAAAATCTTTGGCTGTCACCTTATTTTTCACTTACTATCTTTCTTGATTACTTTGTGTGCTATAAAGAATGGCATTGTTTCCTGATTTTTAAGTTACTGAGAATGCGATTATGATGGTCTCCAAGCAGTGACAAAACTCTCCCTAGTAGCTCTTCATGGCTCTGATCAGTATCATTAATCATGAATACATCTACTCAGCTTGACGTGTGTACCTTGCCATATCTATTATGCTCTAAGTCTATTTAAAGAAGTTGTATATATACAACCATGCCCTAGATTTCTAGAAGATGCCAAACTGTTTCAAGCACTTTTGTTTCGCATCCAGAAAACACTGAGGTTTATATCTCATCTTAAATGCATGTGCAAACAAACAGAAAAACCATAACAATTAATACATATTGAATATTCTAAGATAATATCTGGTAAAAAAAAATAAGTTATTATGTATACACTATTTGTTTCTAACTCAATATCTGTATGTGAACATTGTTTTCTGTAAACAGAATAAGAATCTCCCAAATGTAAATTCTTCCCAATTCTTATATTATGAAAATTTATTCATATATTATTCTAAAAATATTTTTTAAAGCAACTAGATTGCAAATATGTGCTAGCCATTTGGGTTAGTAGAATAATACTATCTTCACCTGATGGGATTTCAGATAACAGTTAAAAAGGTAGATATTTACATATAGAAAAATTTTTTTCATAGAAACATATACTACGTGCTATATCAATGTAAAAGATGGGGTTGCTCACAACACCTGCATTATCCAAAAAGACTTCCAATAAATATAAGAAATATAATTATATGAATATTCTTGGCAAAAAGAATCATGATTGCAAATAACACAGAGTTGTAAAAGTGAAGGAAGAAGTGTCTGGTGAATGATGATGAAATAGAAAGCGACAAATAGCAATTGTTTCCTTTTGTATGCTTTTCATGAAAGAGCTAATTTTATTAGTCCAATTTATTATGTAAAGCAACATAATGCTATAAAACAATTGCCCAATTATGTCATGAGAATATCATGTTCTAAACTCTATTAAATTCTTTATCTATCCCTCTAAGATTTTAACAGTCACTTTAAGCAGATTTGTTTTTCTCCTCCTTCTAAAGAATGAAGCATGAAGAGTCATAAGAAATAAGTAATCACATATGGCCAATACATGTCAGAACAGTGATTCAAAGTAGGGCTATGTCCCAGCAAATAAGACACTGTAGCAACTCCTGGCAGAGGGGAAAAACCTTGCAAAATAAAAATATCCAAGGGAATCTTAGAATTTCAGAGTAAGTACTACGATATCATTTATTCCTTCATAAAAGTACTAAGTGAGCCATCAAAATTGCCAAGCTTGGCTTATGGGGATTTCTTTCCAAATTATCATACTCTGAAAATTAAACATTCAAGAAGCAATTACTTTTTTGGAATTAAACTTACATCTCTTGGACAACAAAGAAAACACTTTGGCCAAGGACACTCAGAGTCCTCCAACTCTTCTATTTCTAATTTCATATATAACATATACCTGCATGACAACCGTGGTGTACTTTCTGTGTATCCTATTTTCTTTAGTGTTTTATGAGCAAGACTCTATTATTTTTTGATTGAACACCGAATTATCCACACCACCAACATCAACCATAGCTATAGAATTTGTGGTTGATAATTTATTATCTCATTCATAGACATTACTTAGTCATTCTCCATCCAACTGATTTAGGTCACAGTAAACCTTTGTATCCTCAAATAATTAAAGGATTATGTTCATTATGTCCTACATCTCTTTCTGATGTTAGGTCTCTTGTGCTAAATTTCCAAAGCTCAAGTTGCTTTTTTTTTTTTTTTGCCACTTTATAATTGGATTTTTATTGCTATATTTTATGGTCACATATGATCACATAAGCATCTTGGAATGGAGAAGTGTGCCTATCCATATGATAGCAATTTTCACAATATACTAGAACTTTATTTTTCTTGGCAATCTCTACTAATAACTCATAAACATTCTTTAAGCAAAGGGAACATTTTGTTCATTATTGCCTACTAAAGGGTTTATTGTAGTGTAGCAATTCAGTAAAATATTTGTTAAATTAATCAACAAATGGATGGAAGTCTCAAAAATATCTACTTTCTATTTATGCTATCAATATATTTTGCCTTTAAATTATCATTGCTCTGCTCTGACATCTTTTTGGAACAAGTTTTTACATCAGGGCTTTCTAGGACTTCTTGCTTTTTAGAACTGTGGATACAAACCACTATATCCCATCAACAATGCTGGCCATCTCTTAAACTCCTTATTCACCCAACTGAAACTCTCACTGATTTTAGGTCTACTTCCCAGGATCTCCACTGTGGACACATCTGGGGCAAAACGCTGCCTCTTACTCATTAAGCTACTAGATAGACATCTGTGATCAGATATCCATGGCTATCACACTTTTGGAGTTTTCTTAACTTCAAATGTTTTCACATACACAACTGTGAAATAGTACAGTAATTCTCAACAATATTACTAACTTAGGGAAGTTCTGTATCACTCCTTGATAACAATGACTTCTATGAGGTGGAGTTATTCAAGTATGAGTAGCAGCTTCTGTACTCCCTCATTCACTCTATATAATCTCAGAAATCAGTCTATTTGTGTGACCTTGGGAAAATTAGGGAAACTCTCAATGACTCAATTTCCTTATATGAAAATTAAGAGAATAAAAGTAATCTTCTCAGAGTAGTCATGAATATTTATTAAAACAACACTTAAAAAATGCTTACAAACATGTCTGATACCTTCCAAACACTTAATAAAGTGTGACTATTACTATTATTATAATGCTAATTTTAGTTTAATAACATACAATCATCCACATACAATTTATTCGAAAATAATTCAGCTTTATGCAGCACAAGAATGTCAATAGGACAACTGCCTTGTACAGTATATTATGTGGAATTCCCTTAATCACAACTAAAGCATCCCAGTTTTCTCATCTATAAATTGAGCATTACAGTTAATTTTAGTTAATTTATTGATATAAATTATTTAAATTTCTCTTCTGGATATCATTACTCTAAAAATGTTACATATTTGCTCATTTGGCATCTTTCAAATACCGACAAATATGCCTATCTAAGTGCAGAGACTGTAAGCACCACATTTTCAGTTGCAATGTGATTTGGTTCTACCAATCCGACACATTTATAAAGGAACTTTTAACTCAGTCATCTATACTGCTGATGCAGGTGACCCTAAAGCCTGCAGCAACAGTGCTAAATTCCTGAGGAGCCATTCTCATGGAGGCTCATGACTTATGCATTAGGCTATGCTTCCAAATGCATTAAAGAGCTCAGAGAAAGAAAATGTAACTTTAATGTTTCAGTTATCTCATAACTGTAGAGATGACATAGCCAATATTAAATCCTGATCCTAAGTTTCCTTAATTATAAAGTTGATTTAATTCATAATGTCTACACCTACGTAAATGCAAGCGTATTGACTGGGAAAAAGTTGGGATTGAGAATTGGAATAAAAAACTGGTTTCAGAAGATTTTGAGTACCTGAATTTGAAAGTACCACCAGTTTCCCTTGTCAATACAAGGATCCATATTTCTCTGCCTCATGAAGCTGGCTACACATTGTTTAGAAACCCTGTAGTTACCTGACCTGTAGATGTTAGTTTTAAATTTATCCTTAGGTCTGTATTCACCATTCTTAGACTATCTCCAGACTCATAACATGTATCAGAGTCAGATATTATCTGAGAGCTGATAAGCCAGTCAAACTCAGAAGGGAAAGTCTTGCAAATTAAAGTTTTACACAGTTTTGCTAGTTTACCTTAACAAAAATATAGCTAATTACATCGAGATGAATACTTCATGAGACGTGTTTAAGGAAGTAGAAATTTTAAAGTAAGCCGAATTTATTGAAATGAGTACTTGTAGCAGAAATTCAGAATTTGTTATGCCACCTTAGTATGTGGAAGAGACTCTACTGGAATCACAAATGATTAATAAACTGATGACTCGAAGATAACTTGGAACAAAATAAGTTGAAATACTAAAAATTCCTTAATATAAAGTAGAGTTTTGAATTAATAGATTGATGATATAGGTATGTTGGAATTCATTCATGATGTTCAAGCTATTCGTTAACCTTCCAGTTATATACTTAAAGCAAATAGAAGTGTCTTTAAAAAGTATTTTTTAAAAGCTGAGGAAAAGGAGAAATGAGGCTGATGATTAAAGTAGAAGGTGCTGCTATTGAAATACCTTAAATCTCAAAATGATAAAAATCAAGCTACACTGCAACTCTCGGGAGCAAAGTTGTACTATTAATACAACCTCCAGAAGTACGTCAAAGGGTAATAAAAATGATAATCCACCAAGATTTACCATTGTTATAGTAAGTTAACCATGAAAATCTAGGAAATAATAAATGGGCAGCACACTGTGGTAATTCTTATTCAATAATAATATTAGTAGGTCTTAGAAACTGAAGCCTGACTTGAGTGATCATGATTAGTCACAGACTTTAATCCAATCCATATTCAAATCAGATTCCAGAACAAGAGCACCTTCTGTGAAGCAGAAAGTATCCTGTTACCACTTAGACAACACTTTGTAGTTTCACCTCCTGCATACAGTGAATCTCACAGTCAGTTTGCAAAGACCTGAAACTGGTATCAGATAATTCTGCATCTTATATTACAACTAGCTACATATGGTCTACTAAATCATTACATACCAACCCAGGAATGGCCCTAAATCATAGTTAGAATAAAGTATTTTTTTCAGTGGAAGAAATTCAACCAATGTGTCTAGTTATCTTTGTGGCCAAGAACTTATAGCTGGCTAGATATAAGATTTTAAACTGAATTATGGATATTAGTTACTGATATGTTGGGTAACTAGGGGCTTAGAGAGAAAGATTGAAGTATCTATATTAAAGAGTTTTAGAAAGGCACTTGAATAAGTGTCATACAGTAAAACCAGAATATTTAGGTGTTTGCTTTTCATGTAACCTTTTACCAAAATAACCACCTGTAGAGGAGATTTATAATAACCAGGAAGATAAGATTACCCATTTTGTGAAAGGTTTTTCATTTCTTTGAATCAATTACAAATATTTGATTAATAGACTCATAAAAAATGTTGCTGTGTGAGCAAGGATTAAATTTATCTATGAGTTACCTGGATACCAAACCTGCCAATAGCAGAGACTGGTGTAAGCTTTTGTTATAGCTCGTATGCTAGAGAGAGAAACCAAAAATCAGCTTCCTGGCAACAAATCATTAATTGCTAATTTTACATCCTCTCTTTTATGTAGCGGTGATGTAGTTTGGATGTTTGTTCCTCCAAATCTAGTGTTGAAATGTGATTCCCAATGTTGGAGGTGGTGCCTGGTGGGAGTGGACTGTTTCATGGGTAGTGGATCACTCATGAATGGCTTAGCACCATCTTCTAGGTGATAAGTGAGTTCTTACTCAGTTCATGAGAGATCTGGTTGTTTAAAAGTGTGTGGCACTGGGTTAGGCGTGGTGGCTTACTCCTGTAATCCCAGCATTTTGGAAGGCTGAGGCCGGTGGATCACAAAGTCAGGAGATCAAGACCATCCTGGCCAACATGGTGAAACCCCGTCTCTACTAAAATTACAAAAATTAGCTGGGTGTGGTGGTGCATGCCTGTAGTCCCAGCTACTCAGGAGGCTGAGGGAGGAGAATAGCTTGAACCAGGGATCAGAGGTTGCAGTGAGCCCAGATCGTACTACTGCCCTCCAGCCTGGTGACAGATCAAGACTCCATCTCAAAAAAGAAAAAAGAAAGTGCATGGCACCTCTTCCCTCTCTTGCTCCTGCTCTCATCATATGACATGATAGCTCCACATCACCCTCCATCATAAATGCAAACTTCTTGAGGCCCTCATCAGAAGACGCACCATGCTTCTGGCTACCCAACATATCATTAACTAAAAAAAAAAAAACAAAAAAGAATTACTCATCTTGCACACTCCCTGTTGAAATTTAAACTAGACAATGCTCTGTCCTTTTGTTTCAGCTCCCATTCCTTTAAAAAGTGCCCTTCTCATGGTCTATTCAGTGCCACATTTTTGTAGGGTTTTTTAAATTGGTGATTTCACTGCTTAAAATGTCCACTAAGCAAAGTACTAAAATGCTAAGTGTCTTAAAAGCAAGAGAAAATGCATGTTAGATAGGCTTTCTTGAGGCATGAATTATAAGATTGTTAGACATGAGTTCAATGTTAATGAATGAATAATACTGTACATCCAGAAAAAGGACAGAAAATTAATCAATCTGCCTGTGAGGCCTCTGCTAAAAGTGCTACAGTAACATCTTTAGTATGTGCAGAAGCTATGGAATAGATGAAAAGCAGTTAAATTTGTGATTTCATGAGATGAAAATTATTTTTTAAGAAAAGCATCGGGACAGCATTGTTGTAAGGCTGAAAACCAAGGAAATTTATGATTATGTTACCTAAAGTTAGGAAAATGCTAAACTCTTTGCAGCTGGTGCTTATTGGCTTACATGTTTCAAAAAGTGATAAGGTGTAAAAATTGCAGGTGACCATTAAAAAGTGGGCAAAAGACATGAACAGATATTTCTCAAAACAAGACATACATGTGGCCAACAAGCATATGAATAAAAGTTCAATATCAGTGATCATTAGGAAAATGCAAATCAAAACCACAATGAGATACTATCCCACACCAGTCAGAATGGCTATTATCAGAAAGTCAAAAAATAATAGATGCTGACAAGGTTGTGGAGAAAAAGGAAACTTACACACTGTTGGTGTGAGTATCAATTAGTTCAATCATTGTAGAAAGCGGTATAGGGATTCTTTTAAAGAGCTAAAAGCAGAGGTACCATTTGACTCAGCAATCCCATTCCTGGGTGTATACCCAGAGGGATATAAATTATTCTATCATGAAGATACATGCACACAAATGTTCATTGCAGCACTGTTCATAATGGCAAAGACATGAAATCAAACTAATGCCCATCAATGACAGAATGGATGAAGAAAATGTGGTACATATATGCCATGGAATACTATGCAGTCATAAAAAAGAATAATACCATGTCTTTTGCAGGTACATGGATGGAGCTGAGGCTATTATACTTAGTGAAGTAACACAGGAACAGAAAACCAAATAATGCTTGTTCTCATAAGTGGAAGCTAAATGATAAGAACTCATGAACACAAAGAAGAGAACAACAGACACTGGTCTACTTGATGGGGGACGGTGAAGGAGGGAGGGGAGCAGAAAGAAAACTATTGAGTATTGGACTCAATACCTGGGTAAGGTAATAATATGTACAACAAATCTCCATGGTGTGTGTTTACCTATGTTACAAACCTTCACATGTAACCCCAAACCGAAAATAAGTTTAAAAAATAATAATAATAAAAACTGCAAGTGAGGCAGGTTCTCATCTACAGATGAGGAGGCTAGAGAATATTTTTTTTAATACCTACTATGTGTCATATAGGAAAAGGGTTATATAGAAGAGCAGGTTTTCAACCCTGAGGAGATTGGACTCTTTCATAAGGATGTTGGTAAACTAACCTATATAACTTAAATTAGAAATGACCTATATAACAACAAATGGTTTTGATTGATGAAAATGCTGGGACCAGAGACTTGCAGAAATCTGACCTTCTGTTTCTTCTAGTAGCAAGAGTTCAGTGTTTGTGGAGAATATTTGTTGTAATTATGTTCCACATAATTACACATATGTACACATATGGAGCGTATTGATTCTCATTATTTGTTGTAATTATGTTCCACTTATGTAATAATTCCAATTATGTAATTATGTGTTGTTCCACATAATTACAACAAATAATGAGAATCGACACTCTCCATATGTGTACATATATGTATGTATACATAAACCTATTGATACATAAATGCATATATGTATGTATTAGTGTGTATACATAGATTTCCCATCTCTGTCCACTGACAGGTCCTAAGAACACCTCAAAAAAAAAAAAAGTAGAGTCAGACTGAAAGGACTTGAGAGCTAACCTGAAAGAGCAGCCAATGCTCTTTCTAACTGGAGAATTTGAAAAATGAAATAAATTGTATAATAAAATAAAAAATTAATATTTATTAATGCATAGTTATAAATAAATGATTGAATAATTAAATAAACAGTGGAAAGGGGATAATTCTTTCTCATCAAAAAATACCAATTAATAGATACAAAAGAAATGAGGGAAATACAAAAACACCATATAAAAAACACAGTAATGATTGCTTCAGGCAAGATTATTGTAGCATGTTAAAATTCATGGGTGGAAGCTTAAAAAGAAAGTGGATATTTGCATACTACCAAAGTATTTCCCTCAAAGACTTAGAAACAATCACAGATTGAAAGAAAACTAAGGAACATGGTATTTAAATGTAATATAGATTTGGGATTTGATCCACAGATATATAAGACAGTAATAGAAAAAATGATGAAATCCAAATAAAGTCTGTGGTTCAGCTAGTAGTATTATTTCAAAGTTCATTTCCTAGTTTGATAATTATACTATAGTTACATAAGATTTTTTATTTAGTGGAAGTTGAACAAAATGTTTACAGGAACTCACTGTACTATTTTTTGCAATTCTGACCTATGTTTAAAACTATTGCAAAATAAAATGTTTTAAACAAAACCTGATGCTTAATTTTATCTTCCTAAATGCAATAAACCATCCTGGTAACCACGAATGACTTCATAAAATGATGCACTCTATGGCTATACCATTTCCCTCTTATTCAGATATGTCCATTGACTGCTTGTATATGAAAAATGATTTAACTTACACAGACATCATCATCACTTGATTTCTGATCAGCTCATAGTTTTAACACAGTTTTGCAGTGGCATCATTCAGTAATACTCATCTTACAGAAACCAAGAGCAATTTTACCTAATAGGGTCTAGAGGAATACTTCCTTTGTAGGACTAACAATAAGACTGTCTCATAAACATACCTTGCAGAATCAATTTTACAAGTCAAGCTAAGCCAAGATTTCAAACTACAGATTTTAGTCACTAAAGTAGTCTGCCTTTTTAGGTTATAATTACTTTTCAATAAGTATAAACACAGAGAAGTCAAACTATAGAATAAATCTGTAAATATACAATATAACTCTCTGTTTAACTTTTCCATATATATAAATATGTACATATATAATCATAGTTTTTAAATTTCTTTGTAAATATTTTATTGCATAAGAAAATCCTCTATAAATTCTGAGTATTTATCTCCTTAAAACTCTGTGGAGTTTGGGCACAGTGGAACACACCTGTAATCCCAGCACTTTGGGAGGCCAAGGCAGGTGGATCACCTGAGGCCAGGCATTTGAGACCAGCCTGACCAATATGGTGAAACCCTGTCTCTACTAAAAATACAAAAATTAGCCAGGCGTGGTGGCAGGTGCCTGTAATCCCAGCTACTCAGGGAGCTGAGACAGGAGAATCACTTGAACCTGGGAGGTGGAGGTTGCAGTGAGCTAAGATTGCTCCACTGCTCCACTGCACTCCAGCCTGGGTAACAGAGTGCTCCATCTCAAAAAAAAAAATCTATGGATTTTTAGACTAATTATCTCATCACTAATATAAACATAGATAAAAATATCATATTACATTTCTTGGAAATTTTCTATTTCCACCCAGATAATTAACTTACTTTGTGTCCTTCAAAATAGAGGTATGTGAGAAATGCAACCATACTAAGAGAAAATATTTTATAAGCCATTATGCTCATATCAGTTTGGCAGAGAAGCCAATGGAATACTAAGGAATGTTGCTTTGTTTACTATAGAAGATTAAAATTACATAAATTAGATACACAAAAGAGAAAAAATATATTAATATTCTATACGTTTTATTTACCAATTTTTTTTATTTCTCACTTGTTTCTTGTTTTTAGTTTTACATATTTACTTTATTAGGTTTCACTGTCTTTTGTATAACAAAGACAAATACTAAATATTCATATATTTTATTTCCTTTACTATGCCTATTAGATATTAACTAACAAATAGAACCACTTTAACCAGTGGAGAAAAAATATAATCCCAGGTGTGAATTTTGAAGTCAACTAACGCTAAAATACTAACAAATAGATTTTATTACTAGTAAACTCTATGTCTAGCAAACTATGACATATCATAGCTTTAAGATAATCTTCAGTCTTCAATACATTTGTGTTTACAAAAATGTTTTTGGAAAAGTAACTTCTTCTTAATTTATTAAATTTTAACTTATATTTTAACAATCTATACATTGATCTACAATACATTACTGAAAATATTGATATAAATGGACATTTTGTAAAAATTTTAAAATACTTTTGTTGTACTCACTGGAGATATATGTCATTGTTTAAAATTGTTATTAAGAGTACTTGTTTTGGGTAGAGAACTAGGTTGATAATGCTTTTCAAAAATTCATGTCCACCTGGAATCTGTGGATATGACCTCATTTGAAAATAGGGTCTTTGCAGATATGATCAAGTTAAGATGAGGGCATATACATTAAAGCACTTTCCCATTTGTCTTTATTTAATAGCAGGTTCTTCATAATATATAATTTCAAGTAATATTTTTGGCTTATTGAGAAGAATCATATAAACATGGTTGCAATAATGTAATTAAATATGAGCATGTTTGTGGCATATTACTCGTTTTTTACTTTGATCATTGATAAATTAATATACTTTGAATTTAAAATGACTGTTATCCTTTAATAGTTTTTTCTTCAACTTGCATTCAGTATTGCCTAATCCTTTCTTTATTGTAGTAATTTTATACTTTGTGCAATTTTATACTTTGTATAAGTTTGTCTTCCAAGGAAACAGTAAAAATTATCTTAATATATTTGTTGAGAAAGTGTCCACCTTCTTAAGATCCTTAAATTCCAATCTCCATTTAGTTTGAGCTATTTGTATGGTTTATAGAACTCCTAAATTAAATACCAACTAAATATAGTCTTCAAAATAATAATATAAAGAGGCTGTTATAAACGTCTTTTCAGATCAAAGTGGTGAATAATAAGTTGACATATGTAAGAGAATATTGTTTCCATTGGATTTGAAGAAGCTTTTACTAAAACTCCATGGGTTTAGTCTAGATCCTGCTGCCAATTGCACAGAAAGCCAATCACTGAGACAACAAGAATTGTCAGGGAAGAGGGCTTATTCAAGTGCTGCAGCCAAGAAGACAGGAGATCAGTCTCAAATCCATCCCCCCGTGCGTTGAAATTAAGAGGTTTATATGGCAGAGAAGAAATGTAACCATGTGTGGGAAAACTGGAATTAGGGAAGGGTAAGGAAGAGGAGTTGAATAACAGAAAGCAGGAGTGGTTGGTTAGGCAATCATGATGGGTGAGGGATCTGGCATCTCATTGTCCAGATGCAGTCTTCTGGCAAGGTTCAGTTCCTTGGTACTATTGGGAGAACTGATGGTGGATTTTCTGAGAAAACTCAGATAAGACTATTGTAACCTTCTCAAGTTTTAAGACTAGGAGGGTCAATTTCTATGTTTATTCCAAAGAAATCATAAATATCAATTCTATAAAACAATAGCGCTGATTTCAAAGGGACTCTGAAGCTTCAAAAATAATGTAGAATTTTCACACTTTTCTGCAATAAGTAAAAATTATGCAAAGAGCTGTCTTTATCATCTCTGCATTCTCACAACCTAAGGCAGAGTCCAACACATAACAAGTTTTAAAAGGTAAATATTGAATAAATAAATGTTAGTGATTATAATCACAGTCTGATTTTCTATACTATTAGTCAATGGGAAAATTTAAAGCCTTAAACACAAGTCTGACACCTTTTATGATGTGGAATAATGGAGACCACTGGCCCATTCTAAAACATCAGAATAAATTCTTAACATTTCCCTAAAACAGAAAATCAACTCATTCACAGTTTAGTAGTTTACCATTTAAAGACTACTGATCTTTTTTGTTTTTACTTCATTATTTATTTTTGTATATTACTGACATCTTAGATTATTATAAAAATATAAATTCTTCTCCAGCATCTGTTTTCTCCAGATTTTTTAATGATCGCCATTCTAACTGGCGTGAGATGGTATCTCCATGTAGTTTTGATTTGCATTTCTCTAATGACCAGTGATGATGAGCATTTTTTCATATGTTTGTTGGCCTCATGTATGTCTTCTTTTGTAAAGTATCTGTTCATATCCTTCGCCCATTTTAGGATGTGGAGAAATAGGAACACTTTTACACTGTTGGTGGGAGTGTAAATTAGTTCAACCACTGTGGAAAACAGTGTGGCGATTCCTCAAGGATCTAGAAATAGAAATTCCATTTGACCCAGCAATCCCATTACTGGGCATATATCCAAAGGATTATAAATCATTCTACTATAAGGACACATGCACACGAATGTTCATTGCAGCACAGTTTACAATAGCAAAGACCTGGAACCAGCCCAAATGCCCATCAATGATAGACTGGACAGGAAAAATGTGGCACATATACACCATGGAATATTATGCAGCCATTAAAAAGGAGGAGTTCACATCCTTCGTAGGGACATGGATGAACCTGGAAAACATCATTCTCAGCAAACTGACACAAGAACACAAAATCAAACACCACATGTTCTCACTCATAGGCGGGTGTTGAACAAGGAGAACACATGGACACAGGGAGGGGAGCACTATACACGGGGGTCTGTTGGGGGGGAGGGGGGATAGTGGGGGGGGTGGGGAGTTGGGGAGGGATAGCATGGGGAGAAATGCCAGATATAGGTGAAGGGGAGGGAGGCAGCAAATCATACTGCCACGTGTGCACCTGTGCAACAACCTTGCATGTTATTCACATGTACCCCAAAACGTAAAATGCAATAAAAATAAATAAATAAATAAATAAATAAATAAATAAATAAATAAATTCTTTTATATATTTTTCTGCTCTAATTTCAGGATACTCTATCACCTAAATATTTTATTCTAAATTGCATACCAATTTGGATATTATTAAGTGGTTGGTGTCATGAGAACACCAATCTTTTTTTTTTTTTTTTTTTTTATTGCATTTTAGGTTTTGGGGTACATGTGAAAAACATGCAAGGTTGTTGCATAGGTACATATGTGGCAGTGTGATTTGCTGCCTTCCTCCCCTTCACCTATATCTGGCATTTCTCCCCATGCTATCCCTCCCCAACTCCCCACCCCCTCTATCCCCCCCTCTCCCCCCCAACAGACCCCAGTGTATAGTGCTCCCCTCCCTGTGTCCATGTGGAGAACACCAATCTTAATGGTGCCTTTTATTTATTCATTTAGCTAATCCCCCTGAGTCCATTGCAAATAGAGCAGATAAAATCATGGCTAGCTTGAATAACATTGCTTCTGCACAGAAGATTATTTCTTCTTATCCATCAAGCTTGGAAAGACACTACATTAGCCTTCGTTTCAACTAAAATTTATATCAAGATAATACTTTCCGAAGTGGCAATAGGTAGGATATACTGAGACCTCAGATCCTTGGTGAAATTTGGGTTGATATATAAAAATGTGTTTATGTATGCCCGTCTTGTAAACGTTATAAAGAAGCTCTTGAAATTGTTCTTTATCATCAATAGTTTGGATATTTTGTTACAAATACAAAATGATAAAGGAAAAACAGATTGCAAAGCTCTTGAAAAATCCAACAGCATTTATGTTAAAGCAATGAATAAGATAAGATACACTAAACCATTCATATTTACCAAAAAAGTAAGTATGTTTTTTCAGGAATATAATTTTTGCTTTAATATCTTATATTTATGTTTTATATAATTTCAGTTTTTACATTATGTGTAAATAAAATTTAAATGAAATATATAAAGAAAAGACAATGTAAAGAATATGCTACATCAAAAGTTTCATGCAATATTTTTGCCCATTATAGTGTAAGTATTTTTTGATTGATAGGACTACATGACTTTTTGTATTCTTATCTAGATATCTGGTAATAATGATTTATAATACAACCAATATCAAAAAAACATGAGATCATTTTTGTACACAATTCAAGATAATTTATTTCATGTGCTTTCATAGTGAGCAGATATACTTTGTTTTGCAGTTTTGCACATGTAAATATTATACATAGCCAATATTAGCTCCCATCATACAAAAGCAAAAGGCAAAAAGCTGCATATCATATGACCACAAAAAGATTAGGTAATGAAAAATAGGGTTACATTCCTCCCAGAAATTTTATGAATAAAAATTTTGGGTAAGTTTATTCACATGTTAAATTAGTTGGCTAATTCAGATAAATTGTTATTCAATTAGATAGCTCTGACACCTATGAATAATACAGAAATCAAGTGAGGTATAACAGACTTAGATAATGGCATATTTAGCAAATAACAACTTTCAACATGAACAAACAAGTAAACAAATTTTATATTACATCGTGAGTGATATCAGCAGTTAAGATTGGGAAGAAAGAAAATAATAATAATTTTTGCCTCCTAAAAAATACCTTGAATGTTAAACTATGCCACTCATGATTCCTCAGGGAGAATACTGGCAATATTGTGGAAAAGCACCATATCATTCTAGAAATAAGAGAAATAAGGGCACTTAGAGTTTACAAATAAAATGAGCACTTTTTCTTTAAGTGCTGTTTTATATATCAGAGAGTAGACTCACGATAGGTGTGTAGTAAATAGAAATATATTCAGGAAGAGTATATTTACAAGAGACCATTATATCAGATTGGTAATTAAAACTACAATGTCTTGCAGTAAAAACATTAATACTAGACTGAGTCTACTCTTCTGTCCACTAACCATTCTGTATACCATTATCAGAGACATGTCTCTGGATGACTGAGTTGTCTTTGTAGATTATAAAAATTTGAATGAGGGAGGAGAAAGAGATGCTTATTCAAAATAGAAAAAGAACAAACAGATGAAGAAAACAACAACAAAAATTTTTCAGAGTACCGTAGTATGCTGGCCATGAATTCTCAAGGGCTTCATTTGAAAATGTCTTAATCTCAGAAGTTTTAATTTCTTTTTTCTTGTTTTCAGGGAATGTGATGAAACATTTAGAAGAGAGAGATTTATTCTGAAGTGTATAAACATATAATAAAGGAAATACAGAAATAATTAATGAGGTAACAAATAACAGAGTTTTAAAAATGTGTTTGGTATCTATGTACTACAAAACTGTTTTTCTCTATAAGCAAAAGCAACAATTAGGTTTTTTAAAGCTCTTTTTTTTTTTACAGTTAGGTTTTGTTTTTTGTTTTTTGGCTTTTTTTTTTTTTAGATGGAGTTTCACTCTTGTTGCCCAGGCTGGAATGCGATGATGCAATCTCAGCTCACTGCAATCTCCGCCTCCTGCGTTCAAGCAATTCTCCTGCCTCAGCCTCCTGAGAGCTGGGATTACAAGCACCCACTACTATGCTCCACTGATTTTTTGTATTTTTAGTAAAGACAGGGTTTCACCATGTTGGCCAGACTGATCTCGAACTCCTGACCTCAGGTGATCCACCTGCCTCAGCCTCCCAAAGTGCTGGGATTACAAGCATGAGCCACTGCGCCCAGCCTACAGTTAGTTTCATTGCATATATTTAAGGTATATAACATAATATTTATATGTATAAATATATATTTTATATACATAGAGAGAGAGAAAGGATTACTACATCCAAACAAAATTATTTTATCACATCCCATAGTTTTTTTTTTATACATTATTAACTGTAGCCTTTGTGCTATACATTAGCTCTCTAGATTTATTCATCATAAATAACTAATCATTTAAACCCTTTGAAAATATTAAAATGTACACATATGTATTAAATAGATAGATGCATAGGTGGATAGCTAGATACAATGGAATGTTATCCAGCCATATAAAAGAAGAAGATACTGCCATACTGCCATTTGTGACATCATGGATGAACCTGAAAGGCATTATGGCAAATGGAAAGATCCAGACAGAAAAAAATTACTCATTTTCTTTACTGATGTCATAGATTTCTGGTTTCTTCACCTATTTTACAGCTAAAATACAGAATACTTTTCTAAAAAAAAAAAAAATATGAGAAATTCAACAGCAGTAACAGACTTTATTCTTCTTGGATTGACAAGTGACCCAGAGTGGCAGCTTGTACTTTTCATATTTCTTCTTGTTACCTACATGTTAAGTGTGACTGGGAACCTGATCATTATTACCCTCACCCTTACAGATCTCCATCTACAGACTCCCATGTATTTCTTCCTTCGGAACTTCTCATTCCTGGAAATTTCATTCACATCTGTTTGCATTCCTAGATTCCTTGTCACCATTGTGACAGGAGACAGAACCATTTCTTATAATGGGTGTGTGGCTCAGCTATTTTTTTTCATCTTCTTGGGGGTGACAGAATTTTACCTTCTGGCTGCCATGTCCTATGACCGCTGCGTGGCCATTTGCAAACCTCTTCATTACACAACCATCATGAGCACCAGGGTTTGTATCCTTCTTGTCTTTAGCTCCTGGTTTGCAGGGTTTCTGATCATCTTTCCACCAGTAATGCTTCTCCTGCAGTTGAATTTCTGTGCGTCCAATATAATTGATCATTTTATTTGTGACTCTTCTCCAATTCTGCAGCTTTCTTGCACAAACACTCACTTTCTAGAACTCATGGCATTTTTTTTAGCTGTGATAACATTGATGGTCACCTTGACATTAGTTATTCTCTCCTACACAAACATCATCCGGACAATTCTGAGAATTCCTTCTGTGAGTCACAGGAAAAAAGCCTTTTCCACTTGCTCCTCCCATATGATAGTTGTCTCCATCTCTTACGGTAGCTGCATCTTCATGTATATTAAGACTTCTGCCAGAGAAAGGGTGACTTTAAGCAAAGGAGTAGCTGTGCTCAATACCTCAGTGGCTCCTCTCTTGAATCCCTTCATATACACACTAAGAAATCAGCAAGTGAAGCAAGCCTTCAAAAGCATGATCCAGAAGATGATCTTTTCTTTAAATAAATGAATGTGATTATATAAAAAATGTACCCTGGAAGGCAAAGCTGAATGAAAAATTCTCTATCCTTCTCTACATAAACTCTTTCTCAACACCTTATTTCATTCCTTTATTTAGATATAGTTACATATCATCAACACTTCTTTATCTAATTAGCCTAAAAACCAAGATTTAACTCTTTTAAACTGTATAGAAAGTGTTTGATCTCTCACCTATGTAACTGAATTTTAGGTAAATTAATAATCACTATTGTTTATTATATAAAGGCCAAATAGATTATAAATTCATTTGTAACATACAGATAGTTATAAATTAAGATGCTTTCTAAAAACCACATTCAACTACGAAATGAATTTTATATGAAATATATAAATGATATATTCTAATTAATATGTCTAAAATTATTTCTTCAGTGTCACCAGGAAAAACATGTTATAAAACTAAAAGCATTATTAAAATGTCTCCTTGTATTTGTCAATAAAATGTAGTTAAAATATGTGTAAACATTAAATAGAAGTGTAAGATAAATGTGCAGTCAGAGATACTATCTCTGCTGTTTGAATTAACGCTGTATTACTTTTTGTCTTAGCTTTCTCAGAAAAAAAGAGCAAAGTGCAATCAAACAATTGATATTATTTATATTTTCCTTCAGCAATATTTCCTTAAAATAAATTATTTAACAGAGAACTTTTCTGTTTTTGCCAATATTTTAAAAGAAAGACCATGGTCGATAAGGCAATTCATATTTATGTTCAGATTCCTTAAACTAACGCAAAATTGCCTTTCTACTGTTGGATGAAGAAAATGACAAACCAAGAGTCTACAATAGTGTGATACCGCCTTTTCCTAAGTTATTTGGCAAATGATGACATGTGAATTGTTAATGTCTTGGTTATCCTTTATAAGAAAACCTATAATATTGTCTTTATCTTTGTGAAAGTTGTATGTCTCTTTCACAGAAGGTTTTACTCCTCTCACCTATATCCAAGAAAATGACTTTTAGAGGTATTTGAGAACTGTAAAAAATGTGTTTAATCCCAGTTGCTACAGTTAATGAGTCCCTCAACTCCCATGTATCATTAAGAAAATTGGTTGTTGAATCCAGCAGCACATCAAAAAGATAATTCACGACCATCAAGTGGGCTTTATACCTAGATGCAAGGATGGTTCAACATACACAAATCAATAAATGTGATTCACCACATAAACAGAATTAAAAACAAAAACCCTATTATCATCTCAATAGACACAGAAAAAAGTCAATAAATCCAACATCCCTTCCTGACAAAAATAGTTAACAAGCTAGGCAGTGAAGGAACATAGCTCAAAATAATAACAGCCGTTTATGACAAACCCACAGCTAATATCATACTAAACTAGCAAAAGTTGTATGCATTCCTGTAAAAACTGGAACAAGACAAGGATGTCCCCTCTCAGCACTCCTATTCAACATAGTACTGGAATCCCTAGCCAGAGCAACGAAGCAAGAGAGAGAAATGAAAGACATCCAAAAAGAAAAAGAGGAAGTCCAATTATCTCTGTTTACTGAAAATATAATCCTGAACCTAGAAAACTTTAAAAATTCCTCCAGAAAACTCCTAGACCTGATAAATGACTTGAGTAAAATTTCAGGATATAAAATCAGCATAGAAAAATCAGCAGTATTTCTATACACCAATAACATTCAAGCTGAAAATCAAATCAAAATGCAATCTTGGCTTGGAGTGGTGGTGGCTTATGCCTGAAATCCCAGCACTTTGGGAGGCAAATGGCTTGATCTTGTCTTACTGAAATGTCCACCTCCCGGGTTCTCCTGCCTCAGCCTCACAAGTAGCTTGGATTACAAGCATGCGCCCCCACACCCGGCTAATTTTGTAGTTTTAGTAGAGACGGTGTTTTGCCATGTCAGTCAGGCTGGTCTCAAACTCCTGACCTCAGGTGATCCACCTGCCTCAGCCTCCCAAAGTGCTGGGATTACAGGAGTGAGCCACCCAGTAGTGAGATTATTGGATCATATGGTAGTTCCAGTTTTAATTTTTTGAGGAGCCTCCACACTGTTTTTCATAATGGTTGTGCTAATTTATATTATCACCAACAATATGCAAGAGTTTTCTTTTCTCAAAATCCTTGACAAAACTTATCTTTTGCCTTTTTTATAGTAGTTATTTTAATAGGTGGAAGGTGACAACTTATTGTGGCTTTAAGTTGCATTTCCCTGATAATTAGTGATGTTGAGTACCTTTTTAGATTCCACTTGCATGTCTCTTCAGAAATGTCTATTCAGGTCATTTTTTAAATGTTTTCATGAGGTTGCTTTCTTGCTGTTGAGTTGTTTGAGTTCCTTTTATTTTTTGCCTATGAACCCTGTATCAAATATACAGCTTGCAAATATTTTCTTCCATTCTATAGGTTATTTCTTTATTTTGTCGATTGTTTATTTTGCTCTGCAGAAGCTTTTTAGTTTTATATAATCCCATTTGTCTATATTTGCTTTTGTTGCCTGTGCTGTTGGGGTTATACCCAAAGACCAGTGTCATGAAGCTTTCTCCTCGCATTTTTCTATTTATTTATTTTGTATTTTTCGATAGATTATTGGAGTACAGGTGGCATTTGGCTACCTGAGTAAGTTCTTTAGTGGTGATTTGTGAGATTTTGGTGCACCCATCACTCGAGCAGTATACACTGCACCATATTTGCAGTCTTTTATCACTTGCCCCTTCCAAATCTTCCCCCAAGACCCCAAAGTCCATTGTATTATTTTTACGCCTTTGCATCTTCATAGTTTAGCTCCCACATATCAGTGAGAACATACAATGTTTGGTTTTCCACTCCTGAGTTCCTTCTCTTAGAACAGAAGTCTTCAATCTCATGTGATTAGGACTCTGATTAGGTATATTGCACAAAATATGAAGTATATTTTGTATAATATACTTTAATAGGGATTACATAATATTTTTATCAGATTAGATTAGTGTTACATGTTTTGGGGAATAAGAGAGGTAAAGCACCATTTTCATTCAACCATATCAAAGATCCATACTGTCAATATGACTTAGCGCCAGAGGCTACTGTATTATCTTGAATATTCCTTACCACAGTCCTGTAATTAGGCATTTCTCCAGTTATGCCTGGATTCTTTTGTTGAAGAATAATACTAAGATCTGGGTTCTGGATACGCTCATTGCTAGAGGGCCTAGAAGCAGTGGGGCAGACCCAAGATATGCATATGTGCCTGTTAATATTTGTGTAGATACAGATATGTAAATATTTTTACATGTAACTTTATGAATCTATATTAAACTAAAAGTTCATATTAATATTTTCATCATGATATGGATCAATTTAGACTACTTCTCTTGCTTTTCTGTAACTTCCCATTCCAGCAGTGAGAATCCTGGTTCAACAATCCATCATCCATTTATTTAATTGCTCAATTCATGTGCATGCTGCATATATGCACATATAGCACTATCAGAATCATTACACTATCAGAACTGTTAACCTGTACCACTATGGGAAACTATTTTATTAACAATGCTTATACAGTTACTTGGTTTTTTGTTTTGTTTTGGTTTGTTTTTGTCTTAAGTCTTACAGACTCCAGTAATTTCAAAGTTACTTAGGCTAGCAACTTTCAACCCATACCCTTCAATGAGATTATTTCATATATTTAAAATACAGTTTGGTGTTTTGGTCATATTTTACATTTTATTTTGTGATCCTCTGACCTCTTAAATTATTTTTTAAACATTCACAATAAGTTAAAATTTACTCTTTATACTGTAATGTTTCATGAGTTTTGGCAAATCCATAGTGCCAATATTCACCATTACAGTATTACACAGAATAGTTTGATTGCCTTAACATCCCTTTGCTTCATCTATGTAAGCATCATTTTTTCCACACCAATTCCTGGCAAATCACTAATTTTTATACATTTCCATAGTTTTGCCTTTTCAAGAATATCATATAACTGAATTCATTTAGTATGTTGCCTTTTCAGATAGGTTTCTTTTACTTAGCAATATGCAGTTAAGATTCATCTATGTGTTTTTGAGGCTTGATAGCTCATTTCTTTTTCTCACTGAATAATAAGTTATTGTATGAATGTACCACCATTTGTTTATCCATTCACTTATTGAGGAGCAACTTGGATACTTCCAGTTTTGGGTGATTATAAATAAATCTTGTATAAACAATTGCATGTAGTTTTTGTATGGATATAAGTTTTCAAATCACTCTAGTAAATGCTTGAGACTGTAATTATGGGATTATATGATAAAACTATAATTAGATCTTTTGATTGCCAAACTATCTTCCAAAATGATTGTACCATTTTCCATTTTGCATTTGTTATTAATAAATGAGAATATGAGAGATCTTGTTTCTCCTCATTCTCACTAACAATTGTTATTGTTGTTTTTTTGTACATCGCCCATTCTAAAATGTGTGAAGTGTTAATGAATGTTGTCTTAATTTGCAATTATCTAATGACAATATGTTGAACAGCTTTTTATATGTTGACTTATCATCAGTATATTAGTATATTACCTTTAGTGAGTTGTCTGTTCAGATCTTTTGCCTATTTTTAAATTGGGTGCTCATTTTCTTGTTGAATTTAAAGAGCTTTTCTGCATATTTTAGATGATAGTCCTTTATCAGATATGTCTTTAAAAACCAATTACTTTTAGTCTATTGCTTATCTTACTATCTTGACAGTAATTTTCACAGAGCAGATGTTTTTTAATTTCAATGAAGTCCAGCTAATCAATTATTTCTTTCATGAGTTGTGCCTTACTGATGTGTCTAAAATGTCGTTGCCATATCCAAGGCCATTGGTCAACTGTGCATATTTTTGATGAGGTGTTTGTTCAGACCTTTTTCTTGTTTTTGATTGAGATTTTTGTTTTTCATTGTTAAGTTTGAGAGTTTTTTGTACATTTTGGATAAAAATCCTTTATGAGATATATGATTATACAAATTTTCTTCCAGGGTATGGCTTGTCTTTCATTTCCTGAACAGTGATTTCTATAGAGCATACATTTTAAATTTTAATTAAAGCTAAATATATTATTTTTTTTCTATCCATCTGACAAAGGGCTAATATCCAGAATCTACAAGGAACTTAAACAAATTTATAAGAAAAAAACAAACTCATCAAAAAGTGAGCAAAAGATATGAACAGACACTTCTCAAAAGAAGACATTTATGTAGCCAACAAACATATGAAAAAAAACTCATCGTCACTGGTCATTAGAGAAATGCAAATCCAAATCACAATGAGATACCATCTCATGCCAGTTAGAATGGCAATCATTAAAAAGTCAGGAAATGACAGATGCTGGAGAGGATGTGGAG
Source organism: Aotus nancymaae (assembly GCF_030222135.1). NCBI lineage: Eukaryota > Metazoa > Chordata > Mammalia > Primates > Aotidae > Aotus > Aotus nancymaae. The sequence goes on from NW_026988428.1 coordinate 39,041,454, forward strand.
AAATAAGAAAACTTTTACACTGTTGGTGAGAATGTAAATTAGTTCAGCCACTATGGAAGACAGTGTGGCAATTCCTCAAAGATCTAGAACCAGAAATAACATTTGACCCAGCAATCCCATTCCTAGGTATACACCCAAAGGATTATAATTATTCTACTATAAATATGCATGCACACGTATGTTTATTGCAATACTATTTACAATAGCAAAGACTTAGAAGCAATTCAAATGCTCATCAATGATAGACTGGATAAACAAAATGTGGCACATATACACCAGGGAATTATTTTGCAGCCCTAAAAAAGGATGATGAGCTCATGTCCTTTGCAGGAACATGGATGAAGCTAGAAACCATCATTCTCAGCAAATTGACACAAGAACAGAAAACCAAACACCACATGTTCTCACTCATCAGTGGGAGTTGAACAGTGAGGACGCATGGACACAGGGAGGGGAACATCACACACCAGGGCTTATCAGGGGGTGGGGGACTAGAAGCAGGATAGCATTAGGAGAAACACCTAATCTAAATGATGGGTTGATGGGTGCAGCAAACCACCATGGTGTGTGTATACCTATGTAACAAACCTGCACGTTCTGCACCTGTATCTTAAAACTTAAAGTATAATTTTTTTAAAAAAAAAGAAAGATACTACAAAACTTTATCCTTTGTCCCCAGATTCAGAGATAAAACACAAAATAAGTGTTTTATTTTGTTCTGTTTTGTTTTTTAGTTAAAAGCTATTTTTTCTCCCTTAATAGGTTCTGATACTAGAAATAAAGTGATGTATGAGTACATTATTATGTATATCTCAAAGTATAAAAGAAATCCATGTTGTGTGGTAAGCAGTGGTGGTGATTTATTGGATATTCATAGATATAAAACACACATACACAAAGATTTTTTGATAAAATATTTGGCATGCACCCTGTTGATAATTCTGGGGTTTTAATTTATTCTTCTATTTCAGAAGGTCGAATAAATAAGCAGAAAGGATACTGGAATATATCACATGCACAAAATAATGGTAATGGGATTTGTATACAATAATCTGCCTTACAAGTATATACTTTTAGAGATTTCACTGTAACAAAAACAAAGTTTAAAATATAAAATAAAAATGCAACATAAAATCTATGAAAAACAAGAAGAAAGAAAATATATGGAAAATAATTGTCATTCAACACACTCAAAAAATAAGAAAGAAAGATGGAAGCAAGGAAGGAAGGGAGGGAGGAAGGGAAGGAAAGAAGGAAGGAAGGAGGGAGGGAGAGAGAGGAAGGAAGGAAGGAAGGAAGGAAGGAAGGAAGGAAGGAAGGAAGGAAAAGTGGGAAGACAGGAAAGACTGATTTTTGGTAGGCCAATCCAAAATGTAAAGCCTACCTTGTTTCTGATTAAAGTCAAATTCTGTTATGTGCAGCTTGTCATTTCTAAGTGTATCATGTTTTATTATTTCATTTTCATTCTATTTCTGTTTTGTTGTTGTTGTTGTTGTTGAGACCAAGACTCACTCTGTCCTCCAGGCTGGAGTACAGTGGCATGATCTTGGCTCACTGCAACCTCCATCTCCTAGCAAGTGATTCTCCTGCCTCAGCCTCCTGAGTAGCTGGGATTACAGGCATGTGCCACCATGCCTGGCTAATTTTTATATTTTTAGTAGAGACATTATTTCACCATGTTGGCCAAGCTGGTCTCAAACTCCTGACCTCAAGTGAGTCACCCACCTCGGCCTCCCAAAGTGCTGGGATTACAGGCGTGAGCCACCATGCCTGTCCTATTTCACTCTATTTCTGACAACAATCTTCCCTCATAAAAACATCAAATTTATCAGTAAAACAAATTTTAAACACAAAGCTTATACACACACTCATACAATAAGAAAGATATTTCTGAAATTTCCCAAATTTGGAAAGATTACTTGGTAATTTCAATGCTATTTTTAAAATTATGTCATTGTTAGGCTGGGTGCGAGGGCTCACACTTGTAATCCCAGCACTTTAGGAGGGCGAGATCACCTGAGGTCAGGAGTTGGAGACCAGCTTGGTCAACATGATGAAAGCCCATCTCTACTAAAAACACAAAAACTTAGCCAGGCTGGGTGGCACACACCTGTAATCTAGCTACTCAGGAGGCTGAGGCAGGAGAATCGCTTGAACCCAGGAGGCAGAGGTTGCAGTGAGCCAGAATTGAGCCACACCACACCACTGTGCTCCAGCATGGAGGACAAAGTGAGACTGTGTCTCAAGAAGAAAAAAAAATTATGTAGTTCTTATATTAAAGTAAAATATAAAGTCATGCAAAAAAGCAATCAAATTATGATGATAGTAGCAAAAAGACAAGAAATCAAGGATATAACAAAAGGCTTAAAAGAAAGATAAAATAAGAAAGCTGTATAGAGATATAAACTGATAAATTTATAATGAAAAGATAAGTCAAATCTATAAAAATTCATAAATCTGATGTTGCAGCAAATCAAAGCTGTGATTAGACCAAAAACATTAAAATTTAGAATATTTTCAAATGATCAAAAGTAATTTAGTGGATGTGGAAAACAAATAACAAAAGACCAAAATGTAGAATTTAAGTTTTACTTCAATAGAAAAAATAAGTGATACAAAGTAGAGAAAACACAGATAACTACCTGGAAAAATGAATTATAAAAGCAAAATATAATTACAAATACAGATAGAAAGACAGATGTTAGAATAGATAATAGATAGATGATAGACATAAATATACATAGAAAAATGATCAACTGATCATCTATGATAAGCTATGTATAATAACTGAACATAAAGTTAAAGATAAGTATTATTAGATGAGTTATAAAAAATAATTAAAAAGAAATATTAGTAACTTCCATTAAAATAGAAACTGCAATCTTTTTGAATAGAGAATCTGTCTTATTGTTTACATTAACAGAAAACATGAAATGATCCAAAAAAATTCTAACAAATGTATTAAAGTGTAATGTTAAACAATTATTTGGAGGATTGGTGGGAAGTGGGAATGGTTAATGAGTACAAAAAATAGAAAGAATAAATAGGATTTAGTATTTGATAGCACAACAGGGTGACTATAGTCAGTAATAATTTAATTGTATATTTTAAAATAACTAAAAAAGTACAGTCAGATTGTTCATAATACAAAGAAGAAATGCCTGAGGTTATGGACACCCCAATTTACCCTGATATGATTATTACACATTGTATGCCTTCATTAACATATTTCCTCCCATAAATATTATACATCTACTATGAACCCACAAAAATTAAAAATTTAACATTAAAAAAACAATTATTTAAAAATAAAGATACATTCTAGAGTTGGCATTTATTTATTTAACAAATATAATTTAACATCACTTTGTACCAGATAGTGTGGTAGGCCTTGAAAATTGTGTGTTGAACAAATTAGAGCCCCTACTTTAACTGAGCTTATATTCTACATGTGCAGCCAATAATTGATAGATAATTTTTATTAATATAAGCCATAAAGACAAATTAATCCAGATAAAGAGAGAATAATGAAGTTACTGTATGAGAAATTGAATTTGAATTTGAAACAGTAGAATGCCATGGTTTAGTCAGATTGTTTAATTATTTATATATATATATGCCTTTTTTATTATTGTTTCCAAACACGAAACTCACATACACTGGATAAAAGTATCTCTTAAGAGTGTGGGATCTTAAGACTAGAAGAACATTAACAGTTATTCAGAGCAGAACATTTGGACTACAAAGGAAGCAACTGGAGAGCAAGAAAAGGGCATGTGTAAAGGCACACTAGTGAGAGAAAATATAACATGCTACAAGATATAAAACAGTTCTGTATGAGTTAAAAATACATTTTTTAAATCTCAGGCATAAGGTTTAGTTGTGTTCCTAGAGTTATACAGAGCCAATCTTCTCTGCCTCCTAGGATGGCTTTTTAAATATTTTTAAATAGCTGTTTATTCTCAAGTTTTTTTCAGATTAATGCCGATTGATAAAAAGTCAATATTCCCTGATAGTTACTTGCATAGGATTTGAATTTTAAAATTTAGATACAAATTTAAGATCTAACATTTACTTGCTGTGTGACACTGAGATAGTCTACCTAGGCTCTAAATTAGCTTTGAACACAACCCCTCTTTTCTAAAAGAAAGAGGCTCCTTTCATTTACACTAGCATAGAGATTTGGAGATTTTTTTTTTGCATCTACATAATATACTTTATTTTTCTTTTTTAGTATTCTTTGAGTTTTGTGATACATGTGCATAATGTGCAGGTTTGTTACATAAGTATACACATGCCATGGTGATTTGCTGCACCCATCAACCCATCATTTAGATTAAGTATTTCTCCTAATGCTAGCCTGCTTCTAGTCCCCCACCCCCGATAAGCCCTGGTGTGTGATGTTCCCCTCCCTGTGTCCATGTGTTCTCATTGTTCAACTCCCACTGATGAGTGAGAACATGTGGTGTTTGGTTTTCTGTTCTTGTGTCAGTTTGCTGAGAATGATGGTTTCCAGCTTCACCCATGTTCCTGCAAAGGATATGAACTCATCATCCTTTATTAGGGCTGCATAGTATTCCATGGTGTATATGTGCCACAGTCTATCATTGATGGGCATTTTGATTATATTATTAAGCCTGAGATGGAAAAGCTCTTGTTGCCCAGGCTAGAGCGCAATGGCTCAATCTCAGCTCATTGCAACCTCCGCCTCCTGGATCCAAGCAAGTCTCCTGCCTCAGCCTCCCAAGTAGCTGGGATTACAGGCATGCACCACCAGGCTTGGCTAATCATTTTTTGTATTTAGTAGAGATGGAGTTTCACCATGTTAGGCTGGTCTCAAACTCCTGACCTCAGGTAATCCACCCGCCTCGGCCTGCCAAAGTGCTGGGATTACAGGCGTGTGCCACTGCACCTGGCCCAATAAATACTTTTCTTTATATTCACTATTATGTTTCAGGAAATATCCCATACTTTAATAAAATATTAACATTATTCAGTTTTAAAAAATAAATCTTTCTTAGAGATTTATAAAATCAAATAAATCAATATTAAAAGAGTTCACAAGTAATCTATATACTGGGAATATTTATGCAAGAAAAACAGAGGGCTTTCAGATTTCCAAAATGAATTCATAGTGAAATATTTTTAGGATGAGCAAAGTCAGATAATTAAGTTAAAAGAATGAAGTAATTTCAACAATACATAAGAGAATATCATGGATACAGAAAACACTATTGAAATAATAAAAATTCAAGAATAGATGAAATGGCTATTTATAAGTGACTTCAGTTACTACCATAATATAAACATAAAGGTGAATGTCCAAAACCTAGCTGATTCATGCTAAAATTTTCAATAAGTTTGAGTGGTAATATAACACCCCAAACTTTTATTTCAAGGTAGTAAAGATATACTTTTTTACTATATTCTTCAGGGCTTGTTTCACTTGCTTATTTCTTAAGGTGTATATAAAAGGATTTAAAACAGGTGCAGTTGAAGTGATGAATACTGCTACTCCCTTGTTTAAAGCTACCCTTTCTTTTGCAGAAGGTTTAATATACATGAAAATGCAGCTACCATAAGAGATGGAAACAACAATCACATGGGAGGAACAGGTAGAAAAAGCCTTCTTCCTCAAAATTGTTTTTATGATATTTCCGTAGGAGTACATTACCAGGGCCAATGTAATCAGGAGAGTGACAGTGGCTAAAATAAAGCTTAACAATTCAATTGCCCGTGTGTCTGTGCAGGAGAGAGTCAGAACAGGAGAATAGTCACAGATAAAGTGGTCAATAATATTAGCATCACAGAATTCCAACCTCAGGCCCATGGTAAGTCCAGGAAAGATTGTTAACAAACCAGCCCACCAAGAGGCAACAGCCATCTGGTTGCAGACTCTGTTGGTCATAATGGTTGCATAATGCAGGGGTTTGCAGATGGCCACATAGCGGTCATAGGACATGGCAGCCAGCAGAAAAAACTCTGATACACCCAAAAAAATGACAAAAAATAATTGTGTCACACAAGCATCATAGGAAATAGTTTTATCCATAATCACTATGCTGACTAGGAATCTAGGGATGCAGACAGATGTCAACAAGATTTCTAAAAAAGAAAAATTTCGAAGGAAGAAATACATGGGTGTTTTGAGGTGAGAATCCAGCAAGGTGACCAGGATAATGATCATATTTCCAGTGACACTCAATAAATATGTTAAAAATAGAAAAAGGAAAATTACAATTTGCCAGTGTAAATCATCTGTTAGTCCCAGAAGAATGAAGGTTGTCACCACTGTATGGTTTCTCATGATTAAATTCCTTCTGAATTCCGTCAGATCTGGAAAAAATAAATAATATATGTTTAAAAAAAAAAGGCTTCACTGAGTAGAGATTTAAAAGTGATATGAAGAACCAAGTAACTCAATTGAGAAGAATACACTTCTTTTTCTTCTATGATTACAACAATTTCGCCTATCAGTCAGAACCCCAGAATCTTTTTCAGATCTTTTTTACTTTGAGAAAGAATGGTTTTATTATTTCCTATTATAAGTATCTGCACATTTCTCTGGTTTAAAGTTTTGTCTAAAATACCAAAATGTAACTCCTGCAATTTCACTGAATCCACAAGAAAACATCTTTCAGATCAGATTGGTTAATCCCCCTATTGTTAACGTAATCTCAGGATTTTTTCAGCTAGATAGAGCTTTTCTGCACACTTCTACATCTTAAAAGGCTAATTAGAACTGAAATCTTATAATTAACCTTTTTAAAATTGTTCTTTTCTGATGATATATTTCTGGTTAGTCTTTGGGTTGTTTGATACAGCCAATGAGAACTTTTTCAATGGAAAGAACATTTATGAATCTCAAAATTATGCAAATCTCAAAATTAGTATGTAAATATGAAGCTGAAATTTTACATGGAATTTGGAATTTATTTACTCAATTGTTCGGTAAGCTTCAACTTCATAAGTAGCTTTATCAATGTAAGAAATATTTTATATTCAGTACTGTTAAAGTACTCAATCCTTTACTAAGTATGAAGGAATATATACATCCTAATCAAATTTTCAGTAAAAATGACTATAAATCATTGTTCATGATGCTATTCTAACAGACAAACTTAGAGACGCTTTCAAATATATATATTGAATCTTTAATCAAGAGTTACATAAATTTTTTTTTCTAATTCAGAAATTAATGGGTTTAATCTTATGGACACACATTCAGAATAACTTATGTAGCAATTACACAAAATGACAAAATTATGAAAAAACTTACTTTCCATGAATTTCACAAGAGTTTTATTGGCTGAAGCATTGTGCAATTTTTCTTTTGTATCATTAACAAAAATGTAATATTAAATGATTTTTCAAAAAATATGCATTTATTTCTAACCCATATTTTTTCTCTATTTCCATACTCTCAACAGAGAAACCTGTTCATATTAAAAGCCAGGGAGATTTAATAACAAACATTTGTGGATCTTTCTCTATCTCCCTCTCTCCTTCCTTCCTTCCTTTCTTTCTTTTCTTTTTTCTTTCTTTCTTTCTCTCTCTCTCTCTTTCTCTCTCCAATCAGCTTACATGTGACATTTCAAACACATTTTTCTGACTTTTCCCATAAATAAAATGAGTAATGTCTGGATTCAGTCTAACTTAAAATCTGAAAACCTGGTTGATTTATTTATTTATTAGAATCAAAATAATATTTTTTTTTAGTTTGCCTTTTAAGAATTCTGGTCACTACTTAGAGTTTCTCATTGTCTCTGGAATAAAAAGAGCGAGCGTGCCATAGATTTACCCTTGTTCTTTAGTAATGAGTATGTTTACTCAGAACTGATAAAGAGCTCTGGGGATTCTTTTGGAGAAGATACTAATTAACTATTTTCTTCATTAACTCTAAAAAGAAAAACAAAATAACAAAGTTAATTAAAAGTCTTGCTATGGCATCTGTAGAAAAATCGGAAATGTTGATGTTAAAACAAAATCTAATTCCTGTAATGAGATTAAAAGTTTGTATAAAGTACTTTAGACTTTTCAAAGTATCTGAGCTAAGACTGATCCAAAGAAAGAATAAAACTGGAGCTCTTTCATTCTTCACTCCAAAGGAAGAATCAATCTACCTAATGACAACATTGTCTGTAACTTCTAATTAATTGAATCTTCACAAATTGACTCATATGTTTTTTTGAGTCAAACATACTTACTTCTTATCCTCTCCATACAACTTCATAGCATGAAATATGTATTATATACTAATATAACAATTAGGAAAACAATGGCATAATTAGAAAGTAGCAAATAATAGAAAAATCATTAATAAAACCCCTTTAGAAGAAAACGTGTAGATTTTTGCCTACATGTCCTCTAAACCAAGGAGATGACTTATTCTTACATTAAATATAATGTAAAACTATAAGAACAAAAGAAAAGCAAATCTTTTATGTTTGTTCTTTATTAAGAAAACCATATTAAAAATTGATGAAAGAACAAATAAAATTGGTAACCAAGAATTTTAGAGACATTTTCTATAGACAGTAATATCAGTAACTGATTTAGATATATAGGAATGATAAGATATTTTCCTTTCAGAGGATTAGTTATAGTTTAGAAAATACCTAAAATATAAATATTTAATTAACAAGCAAAATGCTTCACTTTTTATGTATTAAATATGTTCTCTTCACACAAACTTCGAAAATAGAAGAGGAAGATGGAATACTTGTTAGAGTTCTGTAAGGGAAGCAAATCTATTCTGAGTGATATGAAATAAAATAATTTTTAGAGACTATGAATGTATTAAATCATGTATAGTTGTGTAATTGATGAAGAAATACATGAAAGATTGTTGCTTTAATTTCTGGTGATACTACTGAAGTTTTTTGCAGAAAGCAAGGTAGTCAGTTTAGAAGAAAGCCAGATGTGAAGCAGGGAGACATCTTACTTTTAAAGAAACAGATTATTGAGAAACAGTGATTACTAGAGAGATTAAAGTTCCAGAAAGAAAAAGAAAACCTTCAGAGGTAACATCAATATATATACAGGTATTTTATTTATTCTTTTTACACTGGGATTTTTTGTTATGTCTGACTTTTGGTCAGAAATGAGAATTTTGGTTTGACCCCGATAGAGGGCAACTTTTTTGGGTCAGAGACATCAAGAAAATTACTGATAGTACAGCAGAGTTAGAGTGAAAATGGAAAAATTGATGGATTTTGAACAAATGGTCAATTGTATCATTAAAAACACTTGTTCAATTTTAAAGCTGTGTAGATTTGGAAGCCAAATACTTAGGCGGATACAGCAGGCTTCATCCCAAGATGTTTGCCAAATTTTGAAGATGAATAAAACAGAAGTTTGAAGAGATAATCTCTGCATTTCTAAAATGCCTAGACTCTTAGTTGTAGGAAGACATATATCCCACCTCCCACCCCAAGGTATTCACTGGAATCTTGAAAAAACCACACAGTAGGTACTGAATTAAGCCAAAGGTCATTGAATCTATCTATACAATCCAGCTTCAGTTCAAAATCTAGCTTAATTCCCGTTCAGATTAAGTTGTTTGCCTCATTTCTCTCTGCACAACATTGAAAAATAACCTATCAGAAGCATAAAAGAATTTTTAAAATAAGGTCTAGTGCTCAGCAAAACAAATAAGCAAGCAAAAATGTAGGTTGGCAAGACCAATAAAAGCAATAGAAATAAAACCACAGATGATCCAGATATGGGAGTTAGGACACAATGATCACAAAATTGTTATTATTTATATGCTCGAGGGAATAAAAAATTGATAAAATAATTAAAATATTGATATTGCAATAGATTTAAAATATATAGAGAGGGATCAATAAACAATAGAATTAAACAACATATCTAAATTGAAAAATGCGGTAAATCATTTTAATAGCTGAAAGTATACATTTGAAGATAGGCATGAATAATAAATATCCAAAATAAAGAAAGAAAATAAGAACATGGAGAATAAGATACATGTGGAACTGTGATCAAAAGTTCTAGTATACATGTAATTTGGCATCCCAGAAGAAAAGTAGAAAGAATATAGGGCAGAAGCAATATTCAAAACAACAACTAAAAAGAATTTCCTAAAGTGCTAAAAATTATCAATCCAAAGATTCAAGAAGCTCAGTGAACCCCAAGTAAAGACCACACTCAGTGGCATCTTCCTTCGTGCCCACTGAAAATGAATATAGGCAAAATCATTATGAGTAATGGCAGTATATAACAGCCTCTGCATTTATTTTCTACCCTATTTTTCTCCTAACAATTGCTGATTATGTTTAAATTAGATTAATTTGAGTCCTGAATGGAGCAAGATGTAAAGCAGAGTCTTCATCCAGCCTTTACTTGATATGTGTTGGGAATGAGAAATAATTTTGTTTTAAGCCATTGAATTTCTTTTTACATACACCAGTAACATAAGTTTTTATTATCATTATCAAGTATTATGGACTGTGCATAATTGTATGTGCTATACTTTTATCCAACTGGTAGTGCGATAGATTTGCTTATATAAGCATCACCATAAACACATGAGTAATGCATTGTGGTACACATTACAGTAATGTTATACCACATACAATGAATGTGGTTCAGCAGTGATGATGGCGACACCTCTGGGTGGCAGGAAAATTTCAGCTCCATTTATAATGATTGAGACCATAATCATATATACAGTCCATCATTGACAAACATTGTTATGCAGTGCATGACTTTTATACACATATACATACACACACAGTTATGGTTATCTATAGCTATTATATTTTTTAAATGTGTTTTTCTTTCCATTTATTTATTTATTATACTTTAAGTTCTGGGGTACATATGCAGATCGTGCAGGTTTGTTACATAGCTATATACACATGCCATGGTGGTTTGCTGTATCCATCACCCCGTCACCTACATTAGCTATTTCTCCTAATGCTACCCCTTCCCAATCCCCCCACCCCCTGCTATTCCTCCCCTAGCCCCTCACCTCACCCCCAGAGCCCCAGTGTGTGATGTTCCCCTCCCTGTGTCCATGTGTTCTCATTGTTCAACACCCACTTATGGGTGAACATGTGCTGTTTGGTTTTCTGTTCTTGTGTCAGTTTGCTGAGAATTATGGTTTCCAGTTTCATCCATGTCCCTGCAAAGGACATGAACTTATCTTTTTTTATGGCTGTGTAGTCTCACTCTGCTGCCCAGGCTAGAATGCAGTGGTGCAATCTTGACTCACTGCACCCACCACCTTCTGGGTTCAAGCAATTCTCTTGCCTCAGGAACCTGAGTAGCTGGGATTGCAGGCATGCACCACCATGCCCAGATAAATTTTGCGTTTTTAGTAGAGACAGGGTTTCGCCATGTTGGCCAGGCTGGTCTCGAACTCCTGACCTCAGGTGACCTGCCTACCTTGGCCTCCCAAAGTGCTGCAATTATAGGTGAAAGGCACCCTGCCCAGCCTTAAATATTTCAACTTAATTTATAGAATAAGGGATACATGTGCTGGTTTGTTACAGGGATAAGTTGTGTGACGCTGATGCTTGGGGTACCAATAATCCCGTCATAATGAGATAAGCATAGTACCCAACAGGTGGTTCTTCAGCCCATGCTCTCCTCCCTGGCTCCCCCAAATACTGACTCCTAGAGTCTATTCTTTCTTCATGACTAGCCAACTATCCCAGCACCATTTTTTGAACACAGAGTCCCATCTACATTGCTTATCTTTGTTGATTTTTTTGAAGATCGGACAGTTGTAGGTGAGCAAGTTTATTTCTGGGTGATATATTCAAGATTACTCAGATTGTTGGCAGAATCACATTTTTTTGTGGCTGTAGAATTCATGGAAGCTGTTTTCTTCAAAGTCCACAATGGAGAGATACACTATAGCAAATGAGCGAGCAAGAGTCTTGTGTAATTAGCATAATCATGAGTGTCAATGCATTATCTTTGCCATATTGCATTGGTTAGAAGCAAGTCACAGGCCCTGCCAACACTTGTGGAGAAGACATTATACAAGGTCATGAACACCAAGAGTTGGTTATTATGGAGACTATTTTAAAGTCACCTGCTACACCTTGGAAAAAAAGACATATTCCTAAGCTTGGTAGTGAAAGCAAACAAACAAAAAAAAGTATCTGAAACACTGAAATGGAAACATGCTGAATATAACATGTAGGAAATATTTTTAAAAGAAATGTATTAATTTTTGGTTAGAAAATATTGTCCTTCTTTGCAAATTCTCTTAGAATAAGACAATCAGCCTAAGCCTCCAATATTTTTCCCTCATTCTAATAGATTCAGCTGCTATAGCAAGTCCAGGTAAATACAAACATAATCCTAAGGATAAAAACCCTAAGGATGAAAAGCCTTCCTAAGGATTGAAGCCAGTATCCATAACAAACATACTAAAAACAAGATTAAAAATGAGAGTGAATTCAGTATTTGAAAACAATGTACTAGGTCCATATTGTCTAATATAAACTTTGCTTTCCTTGTTTTTTAATGTGAAAGAAACAATACTTAGGGAGGTCTTTAGATAATTTCATGAGTTTTATGTTTACATTATACTTTCTATTTTTATTGTATCTTAATGATGTGCCTATATATAAGTTATATTTTGCCTAAAATACTCAATACATTTTTTATTAACAAATAAAACACTTGAATAACACATTTTATATCTTGGGGCCATTTTCTAGTTCTATTTTCTGCTTCTTTACATGCTTACATGTAATTGAAGTTTATTACCTTGGCAGACATTTATTTCAGGTTAAAATAAAACAGTATTGACAATATAAAATCCAAAATAATTCTAATACTGTTATTTCCTCACTGCTGTTTTCGTTTCTCTGACATTTAATGTTTAAAAATAGTAATTTCCAAAGGATGCCTAATTAAAATTATTCAACATAACCTCAGGGCACGTTTGTTACTACCATCTCTCTCCAGAGACATCTTAATTCTGGTTTACTGCAAGAATCTCCTGTGAATATTTTGAAGGAGAAAGAAAAAAGCAGCTAAAAACAGCCTGTGCTGGAAAAAATATTTTAAATAAAAAACATGTTTTCCTGTGGGAAGGTGAGGAAAGGAAAAAAAATATTATCAACCGATCTTTTTTTTTTTACAAGAGCTACTGACAATCAAGTAAAACATCATAGTAGAAAGTCTTCCTAGTATCCAGGGTCGAGACATTGCTATTTTCATGGAAATTGGGGAGAAAAAAGAGATACTAAATGCCTAGCCGTTGGAGAGTCCTTTTACGTTTCAAGGATGTTCTGTCCCAACCGTTTTCATTCATATGCTATACAGCTCATCTTTTTCACAGGTGGTACCTTTTTACTCTTACTTGTGATCTGAACCCTCTCCTTCTTACAAACTAAGAACTTCACTTAACTAAAAAGTAAAATATACAACTTCATCATCTCTGTTTACCCATTTCCCTGTAAGTATTGTCCTGATCCTAACAAGGATCCACATTTCCTTCCTTCCTTCCTTCCTTCCTTCCTTCCTTCCTTCCTTTTTTCCTTCCTTCCTTTATCTTTTCATTTTTGAGAGTCTCATTGATTGACACTCCAGGAAAGTTTGATCTTTCCTGGAGTGTCAGCAGAGTCTGCATCCAGTTTGGTCTGAATCCCTCCGCTGTAACCAGATGCAAACCCCCCATTTTGCTACTGCCCTCCCCACTTCCATGGCCTCTATCTTTACTACTAACAACAAACGAGTACCAGACACACTGTTACTCAGTCAGTTTCAGACTTTCAGACTTTTACCACTGATTGAGACATCCAGATTTTTCACCATATTGTCACCTCTTTCCTGAATCTCCAGCTGCAGGACCTTTTGGATAGTTTACTGCAGTCTGGTTGTAGCAGCTCTTAACACCAACTGGGACAACATCACCTGTCGGGACCTCCCCTACTTCTGGAAGAGAAAGCAAAATTTTCAGCTGGACTCGTTCCTACATTATGTTCCATCCCACTGTATATAACCAGGTTCATCTTTCCAAATTCCATCTACTCATTATATAAGCAGGTTATTATGTAAGAAAATCAAAGCAGAAACAGGTTGGGAAGTTTATGAAATATTCCCAAAGTAAAGTGTCAAACACTGATGCCCAGTTAAAGTAAAGCCACATAGCATTTGGGTTTTAGCAGTTAAACTGCTACCACATGGAATTATATATTTGTAAGTATATTTTCAATTGTTTCTCTCATTTTTTCAATTTTTCTAATTAATTTATAACTTGGATGGCTTCACTTTGACTGTTAGAATATCTTCTATAGAATGATATTATTTAATTCAGAAAGGAAAATCTTTGAAAAGCTTTCAGGACTTTGAAATATTCTATTTGTATTTTAGGATTAGAGAAATATTAGCCTGATGGTCCTGATTTACTTATAAATTATTAATTCTCTATGTAGGTAAGACTGAAATTAAATATCATGAAATATTATGGAAAATAACTTGCAAAAATACTTCAAAATGTTTTATTTTCAGATAATCAGAACATGTTGTCATTGGTATAGTATCTGAGTAACAGTGAAATGATATTTTATATTTTAATGTTTTTTACCTAGTCTTCATGTATATATGATCAAATTTCTTTCTCTTTTTTTTTTAGATAGTCTTGCTCAGTCACCTAGGCTGGAGTGCAGTGAGGTGATCTTGGCTCACTGCAAACTCTGCCTCCAGGGTTCAAGCAAGTCTCCCACCTCAGCCTCCTAAGTAGCTGGGATTACAGGTGCCTGCCATCACACCCAGGTAATTTTTATATTTTTAGTAGAGACAAGGTTTCACCATGTTGGCCAGACTGGTTTCGAACTCCCTGCCTCCCATAGTGCTGGGATTACAGGCAGGAGCCACCACTCCCAACAGATCAAATTTTTGAGGGAAAGTAAAACGCATTTGTTAAGTATATTTTTCTTATACAGATGTATTTATTAAACCTATCAAGTAACACATTCAATATTAAATGGCTAAAAACCCACAAGGCAAATATGAGACATACATTTTTTTGGCCATGGTTAATATATATCTTCGTAATTCAGTATAACTTGATTGGCTGATTTTTTTTGTTGTTTATTATAGACCTTATACGTTTCCTAACCCAGCAGATGTGATAAAATGCAACCCTGAATTCACTAAATCACTGTCTCTTGTTTTCCTTTATAGACTTGTTAGCAGTCAACAATAAGAAATGAAAAATCATACATCTGTGAACCAGTTCATTCTTCTGGGATTAACAGATGACCCAAAGCTAAATGTTCTGACTTTTATATTTCTATTTTTTACATATATACTGAGTATAACTGGAAACCTGACAATTATTACTCTCACTCTGATAGATACACACCTCAAAACGCCCATGTACTTCTTCCTTAGGAATTTCTCTTTTCTAGAAATCTCATTCACAACAGTTTGTATTCCTAGGTTTCTGGTCAGCATTGTAACAGGGGATATGACCATTTCTTATAATTCCTGCATGGCCCAGGTGTTTTTCTTTATACTCCTCGGTTCAACAGAATTTTTCCTTTTAACTGCTATGTCCTATGATCGTTATGTTGCTATCTGTAAGCCACTGCATTACACAACAATCATGAACAGCAGAGTCTGCATCCAGCTTGTAATTAGCTCTTGGCTAGCTGGATTTCTCATTATCTTTCCACCTGTGATTATGGGGCTTCAACTGGATTTCTGTGACTCCAACATCATTGACCACTTCACCTGTGATTCCTCTCCTATGCTACTGATCTCCTGCACAGACACAGCATTTCTAGAGTTCATGGGATTTTTCCTGGCAATATGCACTCTCATGGTAACTTTAACATTAGTGATTCTTTCCTATGTTTTCATCCTTAAGACAATTCTGAAAATTCCTTCTGCTGAACAAAGGAAAAAGGCCTTTTCCACTTGTTCTTCACACATGATTGTTGTCTCCATTTCTTATGGAAGTTGCATTTTCATGTATGTCAAAACTTCAGCCAAAGAAGGAGTGGCTTTGACCAAAGGTATAGCAGTGCTCAATACCTCTGTTGCTCCCGTCTTAAATCCTTTTATTTACTCGCTAAGGAACCAGCAGGTAAAACAGTCTTTTCAGAACTTGATCAAAAAATGTTTTTCAAGTAAATTTTAGTCACTAATAAATTTATAGCCTGAACTTTAAATGGAAACTTATCTGTAATATAATACTAACATTTTTCTCTATCTCCATCCGATACTATTAATATATTCAACTTATTTTTCCTTCAGAATTTGTTCTTCTATCCCATGTTGACCTCACTTGGCTTGATAACCCCTTTATATTTACATGCTCTGAACATTTTCTGAACATGAGTGATTTAATGTCACATAAATGGGAACGACGTTTAGCAACAATCCCAGAATTTAGTTTTAAACACTCATTGATAGACTTTCCCTTTGATCACCAAAAAAAAAAAGTTATCATCAAGCAATTCTGAAAAATTATTTATCCCAACACATTAGCACAAAGTACTAAAATAAGTTCTTCTGTGAGGTAAAGTCTCCTACTTCTAGTATATTTATATTTCACCTTTTATCTCCTTTAGTTCACCTATGCTATTTGGTACATTGGCATTCTATATCTTCAATGTGAATTCCATTCTTTAATATTAAAAATATCTTGCTCAATGTCTTTTCTTGGTTCAAATTCCAAAATTACCTCAAGTCCGGTTCTGATATTTCTGCCAAGCCCCAATACTCTCACTACAAAGCACCCTTAATGAACTACACTGAGGATAGCCCATTTCTTTCTGTTAATTTGCTGATGCCAGGCCAGGAGTTTACCTGCAGCTCCTTTGAAAAGAATCTGGCTTGCCTTTAAATCCCTGTGCTTTCTATCTCCCAAATGATTCTTAAAATTTCCAGAATGCTAATGATACCCTCAATTGTATTTATATGGTTGCATTCTTTTAAAAAATTTTGATATCTTTATGGACATTGGAGGGTATGGAATTAAGTATGTTTACACTGTCTACACCTTGATATAAACTTTTCCCATAAGAGGTTCTTAATTGTAGTTATAGACTTGTAAGAATAAAAATTTGTTTAGTATTTATCAATTAGCTTTTTTCCTATATTCTTCCACAAGCAATGCATGAACACAGGAAATTATTTAATTTACTATCAGAGCACTTTTCCTTAATATGCATTCACATTCCTAGTTCTTAGGTTCTCTTTTCTCCCCCATTTAAAAAATGAGTTATTCAAACAAGTGTTTGTAGAAACAACGTTACATGTAATCAAAAGCAGGTGAATGAAAACTAACACATTCAATCTGAGAGAGAGTATGGATGTCTAAATGTCTAAAATAGCCATATGATATTTGTATCTGTATATCTGAGCAAAAGATTTGCTACATCTGCTTATAGGAAGTGTTTCATTGCATTGGTAATAACTTTAGTTACAATTCAGAAGAATATTGAACTATTTTAGGCATTATAGAGCTAAATATTCCAGCTATTCAAAATTGGTTTATTTCTCTTTGCTTTAGAAAGCTTCCTATTTTTCTGGTATTGCTTAGCAGATTCTATGTAAATCTGAATTTGCTCTGCATCTATTGATGTGGATATGGTTCAAGTAATGTGATGCTCAATAAAGTCCAGATCCTTCAGTGCATGTGGGTAGAGGGAAAGGATGTGCTGCATAGTGTTTAAAAACCAGTGCTCCAAAAACAAATGACGTAAGTATAAATTTTAGTGTAAATTCTATATTTCCAGTTGGTTTTCATGAAACATTTTTATTGACTTTTGCCAAACTTATGTTCATAAGCAATTGATTTTTGCAACGCAACCACAGTTTGACAAATGGAATTGTATTTCAATCTGCTAAACTTTTTTCTAAAATTTTCTGTTATTAAATCTGAGAATTAATGAAGTTTTGAATTATTATATTAATTTTAAATATAATTTATTTAATTACAAATTTTTTCAATTTATGTTAGAATTATGCATGACTTTTTAAAATAACTGCCTGCCAAGACTCCTAAAAACTAAATGTTATGGGATCTTTAGGGTGTCACTTTTCTGGCTGGAAACCCCTGTGGCTGGTGGCACCTTTGCCTGAGTTCTTGCCCAGCATCCAGGAAGAATGTGGGAAGTGAACAAGATGAAGAGCAGCTTTATTGAGTGATAGAACAGCTCAGAGGAAACCAGCAGGGGGCAGCTCCTCTCTGTAGGCAGGTTGTCTCATCCAGAGTTCAGCTCTCAGCTTAGAGTAGGCCCTGAATTACTGACTCCTCTCTGCCATCAGGTCGTCTAGTGGTCTCTGCAGCTTTCAGCAGAATGGGTAGCTCCTCTCTTCAGCTGGTCCTCTAGTCATCCCCAGCTGTCAGCAGAGAGGGTAGCTCCTCACTTCAACCATTCCTCTGGCCATCCTCTCCATCCCTGCCCTGTTCTGGCTAAGCCCAGGGCTTTTATGGACCCCAGAGGGGAGGAAGTACATGCAGATTGGTCCATGGGCAGCCATCAACAGCAGAAGAGGCACAAGTCCCCACTCTGGTCTGTGGTCTGCAGGACTGGCAGGCAGCCAGGTGCCCAGCTTTCAGGCCATCCCTGGTCTGAAGGTGAGGCCTTACAGGGACCCACCCACTTCCTCCCAGGAGCCTGTCTGCCTCCAGCAGCCATCCATGACACCCAGGCTGCTGGCACCAAGGGGCACCTGCAGCCTGGGTGTGGAGGCCAGCACCCAGCCACCCTCAACACCTCCACAGCTTCTCCTCCTGTGCTCCTCTGCACCAAAAGTCCAGAGGTAGCCCAGTCCGCTGGGGCCTGGCATGTCAGCAGTGCCCTCAAGCGTGAGCACTCCCGGCCAGGCTGTGACAGCGCCTGGGTCAACCCCAACACCACTCCGAGATCTGAGCGGGCACCAAAAGCAAGGAGAAGACAGGCAGCAGGACCAGGCATCTCTGAGCCTGCAAGGGCAAAGGGAGCCTTCTCTGACCTCACAAGAGTGCAGGGATTCCTGGGTCTGCAACCTAGGTTTGAGCGGCTACAGCTATGCTGAGGGGCCGGGCTCCTGCCTGCTCGATGGAGCCAGAGTCACAGGTCTACAGCCCGGGTTTAGGCGGGCACCCAGGAAGTTCCTGCCTCAACTCGGAATGGGCGGGGCTCTCACTTTTCCCGGGCTCCTGCCGGCTCCACTGAGCGTACAGCACCCTTTGGCACCTCCCTGCTGCAGCCGGTGTGAGGGCAGCAGCTGTTGCCATCATAAACGCTGTGGCATGATCCTCTATACTCAAAATTCAGAATAAAAAGGGCTATATTAGATCATCGACTAAAAATTGTATCCACTCCAATCCATTATTTTTTGTTCAGTATACACATTAAACCTATTTTCCATCTTCCTTTATATCATTCCACTAAATGTACACTTTAAAGTAGTATTTTGATCTGCAAGTAACCATCTTCCTATAATAAATAATAACAACCTCTTTATTAAAGCATACTTATAATGTTTACTCAAGTTCTTGACTTTGATCATAGCTATTATATACTTTGAACTTAAAGTAGCTGTTATATCTAACAATTTCTTCATATGCAGTCTGTATTGCTTAATTACCTATCTTTCATAATTTTGTTGTAACTTTATTTTACAACATTCTCTCCCAAAGAAACATTAAACATCTTAAAATCTTTAAGAAGTGTCTAACATCTTACGACCATTAAATGATCTTAGTTCTGATTTAATTTAAAATACTTATATGTTTTATGGAGCTCTTGAATTAAATATTGACTAAATATGTCTCAAAAATAACCAGTGCAAAAGGGATATTATAGATGTCTTTTTATATCAAAGCAGAGAATAATAAATTGACATCCGTGGGAAAATTACTTGCAGGAGATATGGAGAAGGGATTATGAGATTTCACAAATAATGTAGCCTTCTAACTGTATTCCAGAAGATGCAAAAACTATGCAAGCAGCTAACTTTTTCATGACTGTGTTCCTATAACCCGAGTGAGCTCAATACATAATAAATATTTTTAAAGTTATCTAATAAATAAGCAGTAATGATTTTTATTGTAATCATACTTTCTACATTTTCCATCAATGGGAAAATGTAAAACCTCAAAGACAATCTTCACATTTGATAACAGGAACCTTGGCCTAAATCTAGAACATCACAATGAATTTTTGACGTTTTCCTTAAGATTAAAGATAAAACTACTTGTTCACAGCATAGTCTGCTGTCATTTAGAGACTGCCAATATCTAGTACTCCACTATTAAGTTTCTTCCCTTTGTAAAGTTGTAAGATATTTATAAATCTGTAAATCTTCCTATATCTTCTCATTTGATTTTAGGCCACTATTACCTAAATATTCTATTCTAAAATGTGTGCTAATTCAGACTATTGCTTAGCTCCCAGTGTCTTGAGAACACTAATCTCCTTTTGTTTATTCATTCAATAAATCCTGAGGTGGTAATATTATTATTCAAGCTAGCCATTATTCTGTTTCCTCCATTTAGAGGAATACTAATAGAAAGATTAATAGAATAAGCTAGCCATTATTGTTTCCTCCATTTAGAGGAATATTAATAGGAATAGTAATAGAATAAGGTAGCCATTATTCTGTTTCCTCCATTTTGAAGAAACAGAATAATGGCTATTGAATAATAAGGCTTGCAGACTTTCCTTCATTAAGAGGAAACAGAATGGTGCCTAGCTTGAATAATAATATTACCATCCCAAAATATGATCTTGTGCATCAGGCTTGGGAAGATGTTACCTTTACCTCTACCTCTACTTCAACTATAATTTATTTCATTTTAAATGCCAGGATAATACTTCCTTAAGCAGAAATAGGTAGAGTATCCAATGACTCAGATTCTTATAGAAATTTGATTTGATGTGTAGAAATGGGTAGATATATATCCTTCTTGTATCCAATGACTCAGATCCTTATAGAAATTTGATTTGATGTGTAGAAATGGGTAGATATATATCCTTCTTGTATCCAATGACTCAGATCCTTATAGAAATCTGATTTGATGTGTAGAAATGGGTAGATATATATCCTTCTTGTATCCAATGACTCAGATCCTTATAGAAATTTGACTGGATGTGTAGAAACGGGTAGATATATACCCTTCTTGAGATCACTGTAGAGGTAATCCTGGGATTTTTATTTTCTATTCATATGTTGAATATTTGGTTACAAATACAAGGAAAAAGAAGCAGAACAATATGCAGAGGTTTTTTTTTTTTTGGAAAAACCTTGATGCTTTAAGTAAATTTTAAAACCAACTAGAAATGATACTTTGACTAATCCAGTCATGTTTACCTTAAAAGTATGTATATTCTTAATTGTTATTTCAGAAATATAATTTTTTCTGTTTAATAGTATATACTTATGCTTTATAAAAGTAATCTCAATTATGTACAATATTACATATTAGTACATTTAAACCACACAATTATGACATTTCATAATATCAAAATATATAAATAGCAGGAAAATTTAAAAACTATTACATTCCTATAGTTTTAAGCAACAAGTTTCTTCTTTATAGCATGGGTTACAACTCATGGTACTGAATGACATTTTGTGCTCTTGTGTAGATATCCTATACAATTGTTTGTGATATAATCAATATCAGAAAAACATGTAATTATTTTTGCACAAGATTCAAAACAATTTGATGCATTTTAACACAGTAGATATACCTTAGGTATTTAGTTTTACACAATATGAATTTTACATGTGGTGAAGGTTAGTATACATAATACAAAGGCAAAAGACCAAAAGAAACTGCAAATCTGTGTTGACAAAGGACATAGATAATAGGAAATACAAATATCTCCCTCTTAGGAATCTTGTAGGTAATAATTGGTGACAAATACATTGACATAATAAATTATCTAATCCTGAGAAAATATTCCATTTGAAAGTGCTAAAGCCTCTGAAGAATACAGGAACCAGATGAGACTTTATAAACTCAGAAAAGCTGTCTGGACATGTAAGTATTTTAAAAAATTATGTTAGGTGGCAGCACATTTAAGCTTTTACAGAAAATAACTAAACCTGAACAAGTAAGCATCCTGATACAACATCAAGGACAATATCAGAAAGAAAAACAATGAAGGAAAAACAATCTTGCCTCATCTAAAATGTATCCTGAATATTGAACTAATTTCTTACCACTAGAGAAAACAATACACAGTAATGTGAAGGTATGCTATGTTGGTCTAAAAATAACAGTAACAAAACACTTGCAGCTTACTAAAATATAGTTAGAATTAACTAAAAGTACTACTTTACATAGTGAACAGTAGCTTTATGATAGGTAGCTGGCAAATGAAAACACATTCAAGAAGAGTACATTTTACAGTCTTATAGGAGATTATCATAGATGATTAACTGAACTAGAATGTCTTTTATTACAATATTAGAATGAGTGGAAACTGCTTCCAGACATTAAATATCTCTGCAAATCATTATTAGGGACAAATTAACAGATTAATGAGTGTGCTGACTTTTTTAACTCTAAAAATTTAAATAGGGGAGGTGAAATAAATGCTTATTCAAAGGTTTTAAAAAATTAAAAATATCAAAGGAAAGCAAAATAAAATGTCAAAAAGTATTGAAATGAGTATCAAAGTATTGAAATATGCTGGTAAATGAACTCTCAGGATTTTATTTGAAATGTTTCAATCTAAAAGGTTTAATTTTATTTTCAGGAAATGTTGAGCTTTCAGAAAAGAGATATTTGTATTGTAATATATGAGACTGTAACAAAGGAAATATACAAATAATGAATTAATATGTGAGATGATAACTAACAAAATTGTTTTAAAAATATTGTGGGTCTATGTACCACAAAATCAGTTTACTCTAAAAACAAAGACATCAATGATGTTCTTATAATGTGTGTTTTCATGTGTGTGTTTACATTCCTTTACTGATATTATTGCTTTCTTATTTCTTCATTTATTTTATAACTAAAATAAAGAGTCACATAATAAGGAAAGAAAGTAATAAGAAATTGCAAGGCAGTAACAGAATTCATTCTTCTTGGATTAACAAGTGACCCACAGTGGCAGGTTGTGCTTTTCATATTTCTTGTTACCTACATGCTAAGTGTGACCGGGAATCTGATCTTTATCACTTTCTTGCCCTTTCAGATCCGCATCTGCAGACTTCCACGTATTTCTTCCTTCAGAACTTCTCATTCCTGGAAACATCATTCACATTTTTGTGCATTCCCAGATTCCTTGTCACCATCGTGACTGGAGACAGAACCATTTCTATAATGGTTGTGTTTCTCAGCTATTTTTTTCATCTTTTTGGGAATGACAGAATTTTTACCTTCTGGCTGCTATGTCCTTTGACTGCCACATGACTGTCTAAAGAGTTTTCTACAAATGAAGACATAATTTATATGTTAGTTTTCCTTTATTGCCAAACCTGTGATACTGCCTTCATCTTTTCATTGTCTCTTTCACAGTTCCAACACCTTCCCCCATCCAAGCAAATGACTTTTGGAGGCCTTTGAGAACTGCAAAAATATGAGTTCAGGCCTATTACCTATAGTTATTGAGTATCTTAAAATCAATGTGTCATTAATAGAATTAATTATTGAGACTCAGTAGCTGTGAGTCTGACTAGGTATAAGGTACATGGATTTGATATTAGCATCTTAATTTTCAGCCTGGTCTGATAATCTTGATCAATGTAAATGACTGTAGAAAATCCAATTTCCTGGTAAATAGTTTTCATTATTGTTCAAAGAAGAGAGTGTCTTTAACACTTATCTACTTTGTAATATTGTGCTTTTGTGGAATGACTCATATGTTTTTTCCAAATTCTAACATAATATCAACAGAAAAGTAAAATTGCTTTTCTTACTATACCACACAATTTATGAAGAATATAATTTCTTTTTTTTTTTCAAAGTGAAAACGTTTTTATTTAAGCTGAAGTTTAGCAAGTACATTTTTAACAAAGAAGGTGTACTTTAACGTAATGTATAGTAGAACAGGGAAACCATACATATAAGTTTCTAGTCTCTAACACACTACTGCATTTTTTTCATTTAAAAGACAAAAAGCCAAGTTGAAATGAGCATAGAAAAGCATCAGATGTGATCAAGTTACTTTAGCCATTAGGATTTAGCTTATATTTTTAAACTGGTCAATCTAATGCAAGGACAAAGTTTACATCATTGCTTTTAAAATGTACAAGTGTTCCTTTCTTTTTAACGTAACATACATTAAATTACTACTTCAGTAAACAAAGTTTTGCTGATAAACACAACTGAAATAACTCCATGTTGAATAGTTTCAGAGATAAACTGGAATCACAAGCATCTTCATTTATGTAAAGCCAGCGAGGACCTTTCAGGCTGAATAAAACTGTTGTGCCATTTCTAAACACTAATAGTTACCTCCTTGCATGGCAGCACTATCATGAGGCGTCCCATTGTTTTCTATTTCAATATCTGGAATTCCAGTATCTGTTAACATCCTCAGGCCACTGTCACTAGTGGTGGTTTGCTTAAGTACCTGCTCCACCTGCTCCCGGCGCTTTGATTCAAATTCCAAGGCTTCCTGCAGTTTTCTCTTGTTTTTTTTTCTCCTTCTTCAGGCACTTTTGCATGGTAGTTCTGCTTTGAAGCTCAACTGCAAGTTGTCTTTCAAGGTTTTCTCTAATTTCTCTCTCTCTATAGAGCTCCAGTCGTAGGTCCTTCTTTTCTTGTTGTATCTGCTTCTCCTGGATGCGAGCATTATCCAAAGCCACTTTCAGTAGACCCTGAATGTTGGTCAACAGAGTCTCCACGGAGGACAGACTAACAGCAAAAATGAATGGTCCAGGGAATCCAGCGGGCAATGCCTGCCCAGGAGTCAGCTGTATCTTGTCCAAGGGCGACTTCATTATTGGAATTTGAACTGGTACCTCTTCCATTCTTTCCAAATGATGATCCATCTGAAAGGGAGAGCTGGACACACTGCTGCTGGAGTGGGAAGAGGTCTGGCTCCCAGGGCAATGATTCTCTTCCAGAGAAGGAGCAGGAGAGGGACTCTCGGGGATCCGCTCCTTTATAACAGAGGTACCAGCTCTGGAGAGTGGACTGTGAATCTGTGCTGCAGCAGCCATGTTGGCAATAGTATTGAGATGGTTCATCTGATTCATTGCCATGGCAACTGATGCAGGAGGTAAGCTGACTGGAAGTAGGGGATGAGGCATCATCATAAATGGCAGATCTAGTCTATTGGTTAGCAGGTGGTTCTGCTGCAGCGGATTGAGGGCTGGAGCACCCCCAGCACCTGTCTGGGCAGCTAGGGCTGGATGAGCAATTCCATGTTGGGGTCCAGGTGCAGCAAATGGAGACTGCATCTTATCCTTATAATCCCAGGAGGATTCACTTCCACCTGTGTTGGAATTAAGATCATCAGGCTCTGATTCAGTCCCATTTTGGCTTCCATTTCCCTGAAGAGAGTTCATAGCCATAAGCTTCATCTTCTGCAGTTTCATTGCCTCAGCCATTGCTGCAGCTGTTATACCTGTCGGAGTGATAAGTCCTGGCGATAAGAGGCCTGGGACTGCATGGGGCAGAAGGCGGGCATTTTCCTGCAACACTCCCAAAGAACGCTTAGGGGGCCTGCCAGGTCTTGAACTGTTAACAGCTTGTTTTCTTGTCATTTGCCTCTTCCTTCTGGCATTGGTGCAATCGGTGAACAAAGTTTCGAAGTCTTTCCTGGTGATGAGTTTGCAGCGGTTTACCCCGGGCTGGATGGCCCCAAGCCCGCGGAGGATCCGGACCTGCTCGACGGTACACACCACGGGGGATATATCCAGTCTCTTCAGTTTGGTGTACACCGTGTGCAACCCTCCGACCAAGTGCTTCAGAAAAAGATCAAAGACTTGCGGCAGGCAGATCAGTTCCTGGCCGTCCATCAGGAACGAAGCCACCTTCATCCCGTGCATGTCGACCATGCGGCACTCGTTAGTGTTGGTGTTGCCGCTGCCGCTGCCGCCGCCGCCACTACTAACCCCGCCACCTCCGGCACTGCCGCCGTGGTTAACCATGAAACTATTGATCATATTAGGAGTGAGACGAGGGGGCTCTCCGGGAGTCGAGTACAGGGGTTCGGCCCGGAATAAGCCCCCCGGGACGCCGGCACCGCTGGAAGTTGCGGAGATCACCGGAGATGCGGAGACAGCCATGGTCACTCTGTCTCAATCTTGGGTTCTCCGGCCCTCGCTTTCTTGCCCTGACTTCTCTAGATTCCCCTCGCACTCACTCCTTCACTCTCGCTCTCTCTGGCGCGCTCTCCCCGGCGCGGTCTCGCTGGCTCCGAACTGTTCGCAAGTCTTCAGCAGCCGGCTCACGCTCAAGCTCACCCACCGCCCAGCAAACAGTGAGCAGCCCCGACCCGCTGCGGCCCCAGACTCCACCCCCACCACACCCCCCCTTCCGAGACTGGCGAAGAATACAATTTCTTACTATAACACACAATTTGCAAAGAAATGAAACAATGCAAGCCTTTTTGTAAGACACTAATATATACATGTATTATATATATATCATTATATATGTATATGCACATATATATGTTATATATACACTTATGTATATATGTATATATAATACATAATTGATAGATATACATATCTATAGGTAGATATAGATATAAATAGATATCAGGCAAATAACAGAGTTAGAAAAATTCTATCCTCTTAAACAAAATTTATCTGATTAAGTTAATTATAATAGTTAATACATGAAAATGAGTATAAATCTTTCCAGAGCAAAACTGTAAGGAAATGTATTCATTTCCAAGTGATACTATAATAAAGTACTAGAAATCAGCTGGCCTTAGACATTTGATCTTAATGTGTTTCGTGGTATATTTCCTTGAGTTTATTCCACCTGGAATTCACTGAGCTTCTTGGGTGTGCGGATTCACATCTTTCCTCAAATTTGGAAAGTTTAAAAATTATTTCTTCAAATATTCCTTCTGACCCTTTCTCTCTTTCTCTTTTCCTTCTGAATCTTCCATAATGCAAATTTTAGTATAAGCTTCTTTTGTTCTGTTCATTTTTCTTTATTCTTTTTTTAATCTGCTCTTCTGATGACATAACTTCAATTGTCATATCTTTAAGATTGTTGATTCTTTCTCTGCTTGCTAAAATCTGCTATTGAAGCCTTCTGTGAATTTCTCATGTCAGCTATTGTATTTTTCAGCTTCATTATTTTTATTTGGTTCATTTTTATAATTTCTATTACTTTACTGATATTCTCTCTTCATTCATTCATCATTCTCCTGTTTTCTTTAAGTTTTTTGTCCATGGTCTACTTGAGCTCTTTGAATATATTCAAGACAAGTGATGTGAAGTTTTCATTCAGTATGCTCAATGTCTATACATTCTCAGAGTCAGTTTCTATCAATTTCTTTCTTTTACCTAATGCCCCTCCTGCCACCACCACTACCATGTAAATGTGTCATTCTTTCCTATTTCTTGTAAGACAAGTCACATTTTTCATTGAATATCTTGAATATTACAATGTGATTACTATGGAAATCAGTTTTTTTCCTCTCATCAAGTTTTGCTGTTATTGTCTGTTAAGGGCTGGATTCATCCACTTATTTACTGACCTTACTAAACTATTTTCACTAAGACTGTATTATTTGATAGTTTGTTATCTTAATAGAAAACTAGTGACATGGCAGGGATTTCTTTAAATGCCAGGAGCCAAAGAGTGAGAGAGAAAGAGAGAACTCTCTGATCTTTGCAACTTGTCTCTGAGATGGGACCCTCCTTCAACGTTAAGCCAGGCTGCCTAAAACCCTGCATTAACCTTCACCTCCTACTTGCATGAAGTTCACAGATCTGCCAGGGGTACAAGCCTCAGACAGTCTGAGATATTTTTCAAACAATTTTCTGGCCCTGGGTTTGTTTTACTTCTGCTTCCATGGTCTATAAAATGGCCCTTCTAAGCCCTTTGTACCAAGAAAATTCTTCATCAGCCTCTCCTTTCTCAGGCTTTTGGGTGTGTTCTCTACTTGCCCCATTCATTGTCCCTTATTCCAGCAATCTAGGGGAAGCATGTATACTTAAATCTTTTGACAGCAGTAACAGCTGCTTAGAAAGCCATTCCTACTTGAGGAGGGTGAAACAGAGGTTAGCCTATTCACCAGTCCAACAGGGAAGCCCCAAACTGGTGAAAATGCATAACCAAAAAGGCACAATGAAGTATTTTTTTATTACACTTTAAGTTCTGGGATACATGTGCAGAACGTGCAGGTTTGTTACATAGGTATACATGTGCCATGGTGGTTTGCTGCACCCATCACCCTGTCATCTACAGTAGGTACTTCTCCCAACACGATCCCTCCCCAACCTAAAATTAAACCCCGAGTGTGATGTTCCCCTCCCTGTGTCCATGTGTTCTCATCACAATGCAGTATTTTAAGAACAAGTTTTGTGTTAGCCCCCTTGCATCGGCAAGCCAGAAGAGCAGGTTTTTGTCCCCATGGCTGCCACTTTGCTGGGAAATGAAGGATATTAGGTAGGTAAATACAACACCACAATGTTTTCTTACCAAAATATAGCTACGTTTCTCTTCATTAAGCACTCCTCTTTTTGCTTTGTTTTTTATTAGATTCCAGAGTTCCAGAAAATTAACTTCTCTCAGTTTTGCCAGCTTAATGGCTTCTTCAGTGGAGAGACTCACTGATTTAATTTCCCAGTGTTGATATTTTCTGTCACCCAAAGCAGAACTTTTTAATTTTCATGATGACCAATTCAACCTTTTTTTCTTTTTTGAATTGTTCATGAAGTTGTGACCTTTAAATATTGGACAAAAATTCCATTTCCAAGTGTTTGTTTTTCACAGATTTGTTCTGTATGTTTCCTTTAAAGTGAGTTTTTTTAAAAAAGAGACAACATAAAATTTAGTTGAATATTACTGTGTATATACATTGTTTAAAGGTCAGGTATTCTGTGGCTAATATTGGTATAAGAATTAGATAGCTTCTCCAGGTAGACTCAAGCTATTAAGTTTCATCTAGTCTTAACCACTGCTGTCTGGTAATCTGAGAATGTTGCTTACCATAATTATGAGTTCCATCCCCACACATATTTCCTATTATTCAAGGTAATATGTACTGTTTTGCTTTGATTATCATTTTTATTATTAGAGCTTTTATTATTAGAGCATGCTTTTATTATTAGGTCCATGCTTTTATTATCAGAGCATGGACCTCATGATCTGGCATTCCCACATCACCATTAAATGAAGCCTGGAATGCATTATGCTAATAACCTAACTAAAACCGCAAAATACTAAATCTTGGATCACACATTTTATCTATTCTCTCTAAATCCATTAATGCTAGGCATTTAAGAAATAAGTCACTCAACTAAAAATGCATAGTTTTCTCCATAGAATCTCATCTCAACCCAGAAAATTATTTCTTTATCTTTATTTGTGCTATAGAATTTTCATGTTGGGATTTTGTTTAAGCCTCAATTACTGTGCATTCCAACCTCCTAATTCATGTTTTCTCATAGACATCTACTAGAGAGCCAACATGAATCTCTTTTTATTTGAAATAATAATCAGAAGGATAATTTTTAAAATAATCAATCAAGAGATTATTATTTCATCAGTCGTTCCCTTTGTATCTTGCAAAGTTTAACATTATATGCAAAATTTTATAGTCTTCTGATATTTAATGTCTCCCAAGAGAACCCAATTAAAATGTTGCCAAAATTAATTGTGTTGTGAATACACTAGTTTTTCTATCTCCAGGGAGGGTCTTATTATGTTTCCCTCAAAAACAATCTCCACTCTAACATTGTATCTTAAAACACACACAAATGTGCCTTTCTATTTCTTCTGGAGAAAAAGGTTTTTGGAAAGCCTGTATCATTGAGCAATGTCAGAGGAAATATGAAACAGTTGACATTTAAATGCAAAAAAAAATGTTTTAATATGCCAACTGCATTTTCTCATCCTCACTGAGAGTGGCTTTTGGGTTGAGAAATAGATGGTTTATAAAAAGGGAGAACCTGGAAAAAATCTTTAAAATTTTAATAATTGAGCAGCTGTACAAAAATGAATTCGTTTGATAAAAGGTGTAAATCTGTCCCTTTTCTAGCTAAAGCATTATGTTTCTCTTATAGATAATGAGAAAACTAATTAGATTTAAACTATGACTTGATTCTATCAAGGACTAACATAAGTGAGTATATTTCTTCTTTTTTTCACGTTGTTAATTTCTCTTCATAAATCATAGAATTCTTGACAGCTACTCTTTTTGAAATGTACCATGAAGGCATTTTGTCAATTCTTTTCTTTTAATTTTTATTATCAATGCTTGTATTGTTTTCTCTCTCCAAGTCTTGAGGGGGGGTATTATCTGCATTACATTTATTTAAACTTACTGAAATTAACACCATTATCATTACTTCCTGTTTTGAGAGCAGTTATTTAGCATGGATGTTTTCTTAATCCTGAGGAGTCACATCCTGTGTCTGTTTGCATGTTATCTGGTATACTTGCTCTAATCAAAGACGATGAAAAAAATATCCTAGAACAATCTTAGCAGAGAAATTGAGAACTTGCCTGAGAATCTGTTGTTATGTTAACATGTGGCCAGCCAGGTAGCTAGATGCTTGATCAAGAGCATCACTGGCATCCTAGCCCCTCTGTTCAAAGGAGCTCCTTATATGTTGTGCAGGGAATCATAGGGTTCCCACAGCATGATTTTCATCTGGTCACCAGATATCCTTGAAGCATCAAATATGCCCATCTGAATTTGAAATTTAAAGACAATCCAGTCAAGAGAATGAAAATAACTTTCTGTTGCATGACAGAAAAGTGCCTCACAAGATTCAACAGCCAAGTCCCTCACCAGGAACATTTGACACCAAATTTTACATCAAATTGTCTATAAAAATGAGAGAGATGTCACAAGAGAACAAAACCTCATGGATGCAGTTAAAACTTCAACATAAAACTCTGAGTCTTTTAAAATTTGTCGCAGCTTAGTTAAGAAGCATACAAATACCTGCTTCAGGAAGGAGTTAGACAGTATTTTCTTAGATAAACCTCAGCTGGTATGACTTATTGCAGGGATGCGAGACACAGGATGCATGACCCCATTTCAATGTCATCTTTACCCTTCCAAATACCTCATACTTTGACTCTGTTCATTTAATCAGATTACTCTCATGGTTCACTCAAAATTTGTCAAGATGGTTTCTCTGTTCCTAGTACTGGTAGCAGCAGATCACGCTGAGCAATTCATATTCAGGATGTTGAGTATGTACTCGCTAAAATTCCTATTTTGTTGGCATATATCACTACAGGTACCTATATCAATCAAAATGGACTAATTCAGGGTAATTGATGTCTGAATGCAGAGTTTAGCCCATGGAACTAAAACAAACACTGGATTGATTAACTAGATTAAAAAATTCCAATTGGAACTTTCATACTGTGAACTTGTTTATTAATAAAGGCTGGCATTGTGTTTATGTCAACTTCAATCAGAAAGGAGCTAAGAGGATCGATTTTTCCTATATCAAGAAGAGATGGAGTTCAATTAATTTCCCATATATATACTATTTTCCATGGTTTTTCTTATTTTGCTACGAAAAGACATCAAGGCTCATTTTTTTATAACTGAGTTATGACTCAGAAGTCTATTTTCTAATGACAATATTAGCATTTGTATTTTATGGCCTTTAAGTTTTCAAAATTACTATGTATTTTGATCACTTGTTCAATATTCCACAAAGAAAAACAAGCAAAATATTTATTATTTCCATTTTATAACTGAAAAAACCTTCTGTACATTAAGCAATCAAAATTATACAGCACAGAATTATCAAAGATGAAATTTATATGTTTTTTAAAGTAATAAAACACAAATTAATCTTTTTACTACAAGTAAATTCTGATACGATCTTGCAATTATAATGGATATTCTGCCACTTCTTGTTGAAAGGGTCTATTGAAATTCTTGATGCAGAGTAAGAGCAATTCTAGTGTATTTGAAATCAAATCATGAATTGACAGTCACTCTTCTTTTTATCTACAGACTGCATCAGAATTTAGAACCAAGCCATGCCAAATGTGACATCAATTAGAGAATTTATTCTTCTGGGACTTACAGATGACCCAGAGTTACAAGTTGTGATATTCTTCTTTATGTTGATTACATACTTATTGAGTGTAAGTGGAAACATGGCCATCATTATGTTAACACTATCAAATATTCATTTGAAAACTCCTATGTATTTCTTCCTCAGGAATTTCTCTTTCTTAGAAATTTCATTTACAACAGTCTGCATTCCTAGATTTCTGATCAACATTGCTACAGGAGACACAACCATTTCCTATAATGCTTGTATGGCACAAGTTTTTTTTTTAATTCTTCTGGGATCAACAGAGTTTTTTCTTCTGGCTGTCATGTCTTATGATCGTTATGTGGCTATCTGCAAACCTCTACATTACACAAACATCATGAGTAACAAAGTCTGCATTTGGCTTGTAATCAGCTGCTGGCTGGCTGGTTTTCTCATTATTTTTCCCCCAGTGATTATGGGCCTCCAGTTGGATTTCTGTGACTCCAACACTATTGACCATTTCACCTGTGACGCTTCTCCTATGCTGCTGATTGCCTGCACAGACACACAATTTCTAGAGCTTATGGCATTTTTGTTAGCGGTATTCACACTCATGGTAACTTTGGCTTTGGTGGTTCTCTCCTACACACTCATCCTTAAAACAATTCTGAAGATCCCCTCTGCCCAGCAAAAGAAAAAGGCCTTTTCAACTTGTTCCTCCCATATGATTGTGGTTTCTATTTCTTATGGGAGTTGCATTTTTATGTATGTAAAAACATCTGCAAAAGAAGGTGTGGCTTTGAGCAAAGGTGTAGCAGTACTTAATACCTCTGTTGCTCCCATGTTGAATCCCTTTATTTACACCTTAAGAAACCAGCAGGTAAAACAGGCCCTTAGGGAATTCACCAAAAAAAAGTTATCATCAAACAAGCAATAATGATAACTAAATCTGTAGCTGAAACTATAAATAAACCAATAAAATCACAAATCATCTTTCCACTAAATAGGTATACACAAAGGAATACTCAAACAAAGTTCACACCATTGTAAAGCTTACCTCTAGTGATAAGACACATATATGAAACAGTCAATACAATAGTAAAGTAAATTACCTAGTACTTTAGTAAGGGACAAATGCTATTTTAAAAAAATAGAAGAAATACAGTGTAGAAAGTAATATGGTAAGCAGAATTCAAATTAAATATCTTGATCAAAGATTTCATGGTCATCTTAAAGCTTCTTTAATTTTTTTCCTATATTCAATAACACTTTCCTGTATTCTTAATTTTTTGCTTTTATTGTATAATTTTTACATCTTATTTTATCTATTTCATATATGTCAAGCATATCAAGATTGTGAAGTGTGACTATCAAATTAATATTGGTCTTTGCTTTAAAAAGATATGTAGCAAGCTCTAGATAGCCTATTCCTATCTTACCTTAAAATACATTATTCTATAGAAAATTCACAGCAACCCACAATTAATGAATGGATTGGCACTAATTTCAATGTTGAGAAAACCGTGCTTTGTAGTCCCTTATTCTGTTGAATCTGATATTCGGATTCTGTACATGAAAAAAAATAGCTGAGGAACAATAATCTTCTGTGAAAATGGGCTATTTCAAGCTATCCACGATTCGCCAACTCTGTTTCATCAGAAATATTTACCTGTGTCTTTCCAGATTACATATGTTCTGTTAAGTAAAAAAGGAAGTATGAGAGACTGGAGCTGCTGAGGAGAATAGTCTCTGATAAAGTGCTGCAAACAGAGATATTAGAAATGATTGCTTTACACTAAATGGAGTGACTTTACATTTTGTGATGTGTTATATTATCATAACATTTCACCATCAAAGTAGGAAGGCATAAAAATGCAATCCATGGAGTTACTGAAAATTAATGCAGGATTGATACACACCTCTTTGTCATGCACATAATGATCAGAGAACACAATTTTATTGATGCCCAAATAAATAAGGACAGTTCAAAGACAAATCGTACACCTATGCAGTTTCCAAATAGTTACCGTAAGTGTACACACTATTTAATTAGTAGGAATAAAAATATTTAAAATAAATACAAAATTCACAGCATTGAAAATTAAAAATTTAATTTGAGGAAAACCAAATATATAGATTTAGTTTTATAAATTAATATAAAATAGTAAGGTTGATAAACTACTTATAAAACAACTTCAACAATTCTAATTTTATATAAGATATGAGACTAAAACTTAAAATTTATAAAGTTATAATATTCTTAACATTAAAAGCACAAAATTATATAATTATGTGATACTAAGGTAATAATGGTACTATGTGCAATTACATAAAAACATGACTTTTAAGGAAAAATAATAATTTGTAAATATTTATAAAGCAGCAAATAAACTGAATATATATTTTAACTATGAAAGAAATTACTAAAAGAAACAAGTTCTAAGAGCTATGCCTCTGAAACATTTCCAAGATTTTAGTATTATTTTATTCTAAATTTTAAAAGCATAAAACACTCCTTAAAGTATATATTCTTGTAAATAGTTGTAGACTATAAAATAGTTGAAAAAAAGATTCACTTAATATACAAAATATTTATAACATATATGCATATTCCCTGTAAAAAATCCTACCATAATGGATCAATAACCTTAAAAAATACTAGTTTAAGATAAGAAACATAAAGATACTTGATTAGGAAAATCTGGGATATAATGTATCACTTTATCTTTTAAATAGACCCATAAAAATACTTATCAGATCTTAAATTATACTATTTATCCATAAATCATCAACAAAAAATTTAAAAATCTCTTAGTTGATACAGATATGAAAATAATTATGTTAAAGCCATAAGGAAAACACATAGTAAATGAGCAATTAAGCTTTTACTCAAAGGTGAAACAAATATCATTTGTATTTATGACAACAAAATAATAATGCACACCCCCCCAACTTTGTATTAATTACTTTAGAGATGTTTGTCCTAGATACATTTAACCAATGCTAAAGCATACAAAGCAGAAGCAAAATTTATAATATTCATAATGAGAATACAGATATAACATTTTTTCAGATACTTTTTGTAAATATTTCCCAGAAAAGTTTCAAAATTACTGAAAACTATTCATAAAAACATTGAAGAAGTAACAAATAAATGGAAAAATATCATGTGTTCATGGATTCAAAAAATTAATATTGTTAAAATGTTTATACCATCCAAGTGAACTAAAAATTCAATGTAATCCCCAAATATTCTAATGGCATTTTCATAGAAATAGAGAAAAATCAATCCTATAATTGATAAAGAACCAAAAAAAAATCCAAATAGTTAAATTAATTATGAGAAAGAAAAAACAAAGCTGGAGGCACCACACTTTATGATTTCAAACTATATTACATAGTCATAATAAAACAGCATGGCACTGGAATATAAACCAGACACATAGAACAATATGACAAATTAGAAAGCTCGGAAAAAAAATCACACATATATGGTCAACTAACCTTTGATAAGGTTCCAAGACTAGAAATGGGCAAAGATAGTCTCTTCAATAAATGGTATTGGGGAAACTGAATATCCATGTGCAAAAGAGCAAAATTGGACCCTTACCTCACACTATATACAAAATTTAATCCAAAATGGATTAAAGACTGAAATGTAAGACCTAAAACCATAAAACTCCTGGAAGAAAACATAGGGAGAAAGTTTCTTGACATTGGTATTTGCAATAATATTTTGGATAAGACACCAAAAGCTCAGGCAACAAAAGCAATATTTAACAAGTGGGACTACATCAAACTTAACAGTTTCTGTAGTGGAATAAAACAATCAACAAAATAAAAAGAAAACCTATGGGCTGGGAAAAAAAAATTCTCTGTTAAAAGGTTAGCAATTCAAAATATATAAGGAACAAATATAACTCAGTAGAAAAAAAATCCAATTTTAAAAATGGGCAAAAAACCTGAATATAAATTTTTTCCGAAGAAGACATACATATGGGCAACAGGCATTTGAAAACATTTTCAACATCACTAATCATCAGGGAAATGCAAATCAAAATCACCATAAGATATCACCTCACACCTGTTAGAGTGGGTATCCTCAAAAAGATAAGAGATATTAAGTGTTGGTGAGGGTGTGGAGAAAAGGAAACAATCATATGTAAATTGGTACAGCCACATGGAAAACAGTTTGTAGGTTTCCGAATATTAAAAATAGAATTACTAAACAGTTCACCAATCCCAGTTATGAGTATATATCCATAGGAAATGAACATAGGAAATGAAATCAGCATCTTGAAGAAATATCTTCACACCCATGTTCATTGCAGCATTATTCACTAAGGCAAGATGTGAAGATAATCTAAGTGATAAGTGACAGATGAATAAAGAAAATGTAATATATATGTGTATACATATACACTTATACAACATACACACATATAATGGAATATTGTTCCATTGTAAAGAAAAAATCCCTGCCATTTGTGAAAGCATGGATGAAATTATGCTAGCAATGCTTTGTCTGAATTCATTAGGTTATGAAATTATGTGTTTTCATTTTTATTTTTGATTTCTCCTTTGACCCACTGGTTGTTAAAGAATATGCTGTATAATTTCTATATATTTGCAAATTTTTCAGTTTTTTTCTCCTATTGATTTCAAGTTTTATTCCATAGTTATTAGAAAAGATGGTTTGCATAAGTTCAATATTTTCAAACTTAATGCTGGTGTATAAAATGAATTAGGAGTTGTTCCTTCTTTTTCTTTTAAAAAAAACTATGAGAAGCTTTGGTTTTAATTCTTCTTTAAATGTTGGTAAAATTCACAGGTGAATCCAGCAGGTCTTTGGTTCTTCTTTGTCAGAAGGTGTGTGTGTTTTTTTTTTAATTATTATTATTATTAATTATACTTTAAGTTTTAGGGTACATGTGCAGATCTTGCAGGATTGTTGCATAGGTGCACACATGCCATGGTGGTTTGCTGTCTTCATCCCCCCATCACCTACATCGGACATTTCTCCTGTTATCCCTCCCCAACTTCCCACCCCTCCTGTCCGTCCCCAAGCCCCCACCCCCCAACAGACCCCAGTGTGTGACGTTCCCCTCCCTGTGCCCATGTGTTCTCATTGCTCAACACCTGCCTATGAGTGAGAATAGGCGGTGTTTGGTTTTCTCTTCTTGTGTCAGTTTGCTGAGAATGATGGTCTCCAGATTCATCCATGTCCCTGCAAAGGACATGAACTCATTGTTTTTTATGGCTGCATAGTATTCCATGGTGTATATGTGTCACATTTTCTTTATCCAGTCTATCATTGATGGGCATTTTGGTTGGTTCCAGGTCTTTGCTATTGTAAACAGTGCTGCAATGAACATATGCACACATGTGTCTGTCTTTATAACAGAATGATTTATAATCCTTTGGGTACATACCCAGGAATGGGATTGCTGGGTCAAATGGAATTTCTATTGCTAGGTCCTTGAGGAATCACCACACTGTCTTCCTCAAAAGATGAACTAATTTACACTCCCACAGTGTAAAAGTGTTCCTATTTCTCCACATCCTCTCCAGCATCTGTTGTCTCTAGATTTTTTAATTATCACCATTCTAACTGGTGTGAGATGGTATCTCAATGTGGTTTTGATTTGCATTTCTCTAATGACCAGTGATGATGAGCATTTTTTCATATGTTTGTGGACCTCATATATGTCTTCTTTTGAAAAGTGTCTGTTCATATCCTTCACCCACTATTGAAAGGGTTTGTTTGTTTGTTTTTCCTCGTAAATCTGTTTTAGTTCTTTGTATTAACCTTTTGTCAGACAGGTATATTGCAAAAATTTTTTCCCATTCTGTTGGTTGCCAGTTCAATCCGATGATTGTTTCTTTTGCTGTGCAGAAACTCTTAAGCTTAATTACATCCCATTTGTCTATTTTGGCTTTTGTTGCTATTGCTTTTGGTGTTTTAGTCATGAAGTCCTTGCCTATGTCTATGTCCTGAATGGTATTGCCTAGGTTTCCTTCTAGGGTTTTTATGGTGTTAGGTCTTATGTTTAAATCTTTAATCCATCTAGAGTTAATTTTAGTGTAAGGTGTAAAGAAGGGGTCCAGTTTCAGCTTTCTGCACATGGCTAGCCAGTTTTCCCAACACCATTTATTAAACAGGGAATCCTTTCCCCATTGATTGTTTTTGTCAGGTTTGTCAAAGATCAGATGGTTGTACATGTGTTGCGCTACTTCTGGGGCCTTATTCTGTTCCATTGGTCTATATCTCTTGTTTGGTACCAGTACCATGCTGTTTTGATAACTGTAGCCTTGTAGTATAGTTTGAAGTCAGGTAGCATGATGCCTCCAGTTTTGTTCTTTTTGCTTAGGATTGTTTTGGCTATGCAGGCTCTCTTTTGGTTCCATATGAAGTTTAAAGTGGTTTTCTCCAGTTCTTTGAAGAAGGTCAATAGTAGCTTGATAGGGATAGCACTGAATCTATAAATTACTTTGGGCAGTATGACCATTTTCATGATACTGATTCTTCCTAACCATGAGCATGGAATATTTTTCCATCTGTTTGTGTCTCTCTTATTTCATTGAGCAGTGGTTTCTAGTTCTCCTTGAAGAGGTCCATCACATCCTTTGCTATTTGTATTCCTAGGTATTTTATTCTCTTTGTAGCAATTGTGAACAGGAGTTCACTCATGATTTGGCTCTCTGTTTGTCTGTTACTGGTGTATAGAAATGCTTAGGATTTCTGCACATTGATTTTGTATCCAGAGACTTTGCTGAAATTGCTATTCAGCTTAAGGAGATTTTGGGCTGAGACATGGGTCTTCTAAATCATGTCATCTGCAAATAAGAGACAATTTGACTTCCTCTTTTCCTAATTGAATACCCTTTATTTCTTTTTCTTGCCTGATTGCTCTGGCTAGAACTTCCAATACTACATTGAGTAGGAATGGTGAGAGAGGGCATCTGTGTCTAGTGCCAGTTTTCAAAGGGAATGCTTGCAGGTTTTGCTTGTTCAGTATAATAGTGGCTATGGGTTTATAATAAATAGCTTTTATTATTTTGAGATACGTTCCAGTGATACCTAGTTTATTGAGAGTTTTAGCATAAAGGCTGTTGAATTTTGTCAAAGGCCTTCTCTGCATCTATTGAGATAATCATGTGGTTTTTGTCTTTGGTTCTATTTATGTGATGGATTAAGTTTATGTATTTGCATATGTTGAACCAGCCTTGCATCTCTGGGATGAAGCCTACTTAATCGTGATGGATAAACTCTTTGATGTGCTGTTGCATTCGGTTGCCAGTATTTTATTGAAGATTTTGCCTTAATGTTCATCATGTATATTGGCCTGAAATTTTCTTTTTTAGTTGTGTCTCTGCTAGGTTTTGGTATCAGGATGATGTTGGTCTCATAAAATGAGTTAGGGAGGATTCCCTCTTTTAGTATTGTTTGGAATAGTTTCAGAAGGAACAGTACCAGCTCCCCTTTGTACATCTGGTAGAAATCAGCTGTAAACCCATCCGGGCCTGGACTTTTTTTGGTTGGTAGGCTATTAATTGTTGCCTCAACTTCAGGTCTTCTTACTGGTCTATTCAGGGATTCAACTTCTTCCTGGTTTAGTCTTGGGAGGGTGTAAGTGTCCAGGAATTTATCCATTTCTTCCAGTTTTACTGGTTTATGTGCATAGAGTTGTTTGTACTAATCTCTGATAGCAGTTTTTATTTCTGTGGAATTGGTGGTTATATCCACAGACCGCTAGCCAGACTAACAAAAAAGAAGATAGAGAAGAATCGAGTAGATGCAATAATAAATGATAAAGGGGATATCAAATGGGATATTAAGGATTTGACTTTTATGTTCCAACTCTTTATCACTGACCATTAAACAAATAATTAGATGTACTTATTATAAATGTATATTGAAAACAAAGTATAAAGAAAGGAATATGATCACAATTTATTCTGGTACAAAGGTAAAAATGTATATCACAGTAAACCATAGATCTTTTTAAAAGTTTGCACTATAGCAAGAGTATTATACTTT
The DNA here is from genome assembly GCF_030222135.1 of Aotus nancymaae. Lineage (NCBI taxonomy): Eukaryota > Metazoa > Chordata > Mammalia > Primates > Aotidae > Aotus > Aotus nancymaae. The sequence goes on from NW_026988428.1 coordinate 39,081,598, forward strand.
ATACCAAATATAAAACAGCAATTCTAGTGAAATTCACAGCAAACTTACAACTACTTTACTGTGTAGTGGATTTACCTGTATACCAATTTCTTTATTTCCCTGTATACTTTTCCTGTTTCTTCCTTATGAATTCCCTTGATTTTATTTCCTAACACAATGGCCTTCTTTTGAGTACAGGCTTCCCATCAAGAAATGTCTTAAACTTGCATGTCTACCAAACTGAAATTATTCAATATTTTCTTAATGATATGAAAATCATGCAAGTATTTCATACTTTCCTATCAGTGTTTATAGTGCCTTAATGTTTTATACTTATATGTAAAATTTTTCTAGGATCAAGGAACAGGACATTCATTCTAAATTTTCTAGAAGATATTATACTCTATTGTAAAATTAAAAACAGAATATGTTTTGATTAAATATTTAAAATGGACAGTACATCATTTATATGTCTATTTTCATAATACAAATAAAAACCATCATACTTCTTTCTTAGAAACATATTTAACAATTTGCAAAAAAGGAAAATTTACCAAGATATCAATAAATAATAGAGAAAAAGAGAAATAATTATACTACTGCATATCAAATTGAAGAGTAAACAACAATAAATATTCTGAAATCAGCAAGACATTATCAAAATAGAATCAATATTCCAGAAACAGGCACACAATCCCAGTTTCATTCTCTACTACCCTAAAAATGATTAAAGGTATTAATCTTGTATATGCTGAATTTATATTGAAATAACCATTTTTATAGATGTGTAATGCAAACAAACAGTTCTCTATGGAAACATGGAAATATTTATGAATATTTTAAGTGTGCAAAGTTGTGGCCAGTAACTCATTTGAGAAAACTTACAATCAAAAGGTAATAGAACAATAATGTCAAGATACATTGGTGTGTCTATGCATTCTAATATTATCTATACTAAGGGATATTTTCAAAGATTGGTATGTTCAGCAAAGAAGAATTTTATTCATTATGGCATATCCATAAAATGAAACCATTTTTGGTCATTAAAATGGATGTTGTATATGTTTAAGCTATTATTAAATGGTTAACTATTGCTTAGAGACAAATGAAGATTTCCTATTTAGGTATCAATGCTTAAAGATATATTGCTAAGGGTCAAATGCAAGTGATGTAGTTGGGCTGTGTCCCCACCCAAATCTCTTGAATTGTGGTTCCCATAATCCCCATGTGTCATGGGAAGGACCTGGTGGGAGGTAACTGAATCAAGGGGGCAGGTTTTTCCCATGCTGTTCTCATGATAGTGAATAAATCTCATGAGATCTGATGGTTTTATAAAGAGCAGTTCCCCTGCACACATACTCTTGCCTGCCTCCATGTAAGATATGCCATTGCTCCTCCTTCTCATTCCGCCATGATTGTGAGGCCTCCCCAGCCATGTGGAACTGTGAGTCTATTAAACCTCTCTTTTTAATAAATTATCCAGCCTCAGGTATTTCTTCATAGCAGTATGAAAATGGACTGATACAGCAAGTTTCCAAAATTAAAATGTATGTGGAGTAGTATACATCAAATTGGTAACAGTGGTTATCTCTGCACATAAACATTTGAATATATATTAACATCACATGAAGTCATCTTCTTCAAATAAAAAGATTCATGTTGTGATTTTTTTTCTTAAATTACGTTTGTCACTACAGTTGTGATAAAGTCTACAATATTTCAATGACTGAGTTTTTGTTGCTGAAGTACCTTAATTGTTTGTGCAAATGTAATTTGGATATCCTAGTTTTCGCTTATGTAACATATTCAAAAAGAAGATACTATTTTTTAAGCCAAGAACAATGGTGTGCACCTATAGTTCCAGCTACTCAGGAGCTTGAGGCAGGAAGATCATTTGAGGTCAGGAGTTCAAGGCTGCAATCCTACCCATGAATAGCTACTGTACTTCAGATTGGGCAACATAATGAAACCTCCTCTCCTAAAAAATTATTTTTTTAATTATTTTTAAATTAATTATTTTTTTAAAAAGAAGATACTATTTTAATCATATTTTAGCACTGTATTTAATCACTGCATTGAGAATGATCTCCATTTATTGTGCTCATATGTAAAAATATATTTTGCATAAAGTATTTAAAATATTTGTTAAGTTTTATATATATATGGAAAATAATACAGAAATGTACAGATGAAATTTGAGTTGCTTCTAATTTTAGATAAATACTAGTTACTCAGCTCAGTTGATGAAATGAGTTACACTCCCTATATAAGTCTCACCAGTGATACTATATAATAGTCTTCAGTGATTTCAAAGTTGTTTCAAAGATTATTATATCAGATACTTTTACTTTCATAGACCCCTGGGTTATTTTGCTTGTCATATTTTACATTGCTTTTTCCCATAGTCTTAAGGGTGATACATGAAAATGAACATGACAGGATGCTGGTTTATTTTCCCAAGACCTCAATTCTCCCCCAAATACCTAGCTAACATCCTACTGGATAATTTTCTCAGTCCTCTCCTGGGACACAGGTCCCACAATCAACCAATTAAAATATGATTGCTGGAGTCGATCTTGTACGTGGATTCACTAGTGCCTTATTTATCCCAAATGTCGTTAAGCATTTGTTTGCCTTAAAGCATATTTCTGAAATTATATAAAAGAAAACATATTAAAGGTGTTATTTATTTTTCCTAGGGAAAATGAATAGAAATGGCCCTCTGTGAAGTATCAGAATAGCCTATCATATATAATTCTAAAATTTTTTTTATTCATAACAACAAAATTTTAACTAAGGATTTATTAAGATGGTGGAATATTTCAGGCTTGCAGATTTTGGACAATGTTAAGGGGAAACATGAGGATAGTCTTTCATTAGATGTTTTAAGATGAAACATCAAGCTCTTTATGAAGAAATCTGTAGCTTTGTAGGAGGAGAGAGAAAAATAGTTATTTATTCACTTAAAATTGTCCCATTACATAACTTTTGTTTTAAGATAATTAAGCACATTATTTTGTGTTCAATATTTAGCTCTAACCATCAAAATTTTCATAATAGGTAAGTATTTTAAACATATTTTGTGATAATTTAGCTTCTATTCATCTTCTTCTGTAGCATTATTTCCTATGATACATTTCTTTCCCTCTCTGTCTCTTATGTATATGTACATTTAATAGTTCAATGAATTTATGGAGATATTAAACTATTTTAAATGGTCATTTCTAGCAATTAAATAGGTGGAATACAGCATATTTTTCTCAATATGGATACATTTATACTTAGAAAGAGCTGGTACATATTACAGGTCCCAGTGTCCAAGACAGTCAGTAGATAACATATGTGAAGTATTTGTGCAATTGATATGTTATTTACATATATGAAACAGTTGTGTACTTCATGAAAATATTTTCTGAACATGCTCTTAGGTGCCTAACTATATTTAAAACACTTTACTAGAAATTTTGAAACAGTCAACTGAAAAACACTATAGTAATTGGATTTTAAATAAAAGGGTTTCTTTAAAAAAAAATCAAGAATGAAGATAGGGGTATTGGAGGCTCCCATATTATCTGAAAATAGGATGCGTAGTGGATTGAAAAAAATATTGGATACTATCTACATAAAGCCATTGTTTAAATGTTCAAAACACAACATTAGAATGACTTACCCACCGAATTATTATTTTGTTTTACACGGAAAGGAGTAAAGATAAATTAACAGAGGTAATAGTGTTCTATCCTAAAAACGATATTTAGAATTTTCACCAAAAAATCGGGTTGATCAATGATTTACATCATCATCAGAATTTTTATTCCTGTAGAAGATGCAGTAAGCAAAGCATAATGCCCCCTATATTTTAGCTAAATAGTAAAGCACTAGAAGAGTTTATGTTCTATTAATAAATTTTCCCAAAATGAATGTAAACCAAGGAGACAGAGTGAACATGTAGCAGAGATTGATATTAAATATAGAAGATATATCTTAAAAGGCAGAATTGTGAAAAATAAGAAGTATAAATATATATACGTGTGTGTGTGTGTGTGTGTATACACGTGTATATATACAGTATTTTAAAAGTCCCAGGTGCTTCTTGTCACAATACAATAGTACTTGAAAAAGAAATGTGCAAATATTTATACTTGCTTTGGACTCATTGTTTTGTTGTTTTTGATGTTGATTTTATCAGTAATCTCTGACAGCAATCAATCATCCGAAATGAAAAACAGAACATCAGTGACAGATTTCATCCTCCTGGGTCTCACAGATAATCCGGAACTACAGGTTCTGATTTTCTCCTTTCTGTTTCTCACGTACATACTTAGTGTTACTGGAAACCTAACTATCATCACCCTTACCCTGCTGGATTCCCACCTGAAGACCCCCATGTATTTATTCCTCAGGAATTTCTCCTTCTTGGAAATTTCATTTACTTCTGTCTGTAATCCTAGATTTCTGATCAGCATTCTAACAGGGGACAAATCCATATCCTATAATGCTTGTGCAACTCAGCTATTTTTCTTTATCTTCCTTGGCTCAACGGAATTTTTCCTCCTGGCCTCTATGTCCTATGATCGCTATGTGGCTATATGTAAGCCTCTGCATTATACAACCATCATGAGTGACAGGATCTGTTATCAGCTTATAATCAGCTCTTGGCTGGCTGGTTTTTTGATAATTTTTCCACCACTGACCATGGGCTTACAGCTGGATTTCTGTGACTCCAACGTCATTGACCACTTTACCTGTGACTCTGCTCCTCTGCTGCAAATCTCTTGCACAGACACAAGTACTCTAGAGCTCATGAGCTTTATTTTAGCTTTGTTTACTCTTATATCCACTTTGATATTAATAATTCTCTCCTACACTTACATCCTCAGAACTATTCTGAGAATCCCCTCAGCGCAGCAAAGAAAAAAAGCCTTTTCGACCTGTTCCTCACATATGATTGTTGTCTCTATCTCTTATGGAAGCTGCATCTTCATGTATGTGAAAACCTCAGCAAAGGAAGGGGTCGCTTTGACAAAAGGAGTAGCTATGCTCAATACCTCTGTTGCTCCTATGCTGAACCCATTTATTTACACTCTCAGAAACCAGCAGGTGAAACAAGCATTTAAGGATGCTCTGAGAAAGATTTCCCACAAAAAAACACTGACTTGAATGTAATTTATACTTGAAACCCACACACATTTTTTACCAAAGAACCAATAAAGATTTCAATTTTAGTTCCTTTCTGTATTCTTATTTGTATGTCTTTTCAGAAACACCACTGTTTCTACTATTTTGTATTTAATGTTTTTACAAGTCTTTATATAAATTTATATAGAAAAATTAAATGATCTGATGCACTTCCCTATGGTACAATTCAAAGACGGAACTAAAGTCATTTCCTACATTAATAAATATCCTTAAAATAATATAATTATATTTATCACTGCCAAGCTTATTTAAACAGAATATGATATTGTATCCCTTTAGCTGTTAAATCACATAGGTGAATATATGAATGTTCATGCACATGTATGTGGTCAAATATATGTGTGTGTTTGTCTCTGTGTGCGTCAGTGTTTGTGTATATATACACGTGTATATTCATATATTCAGGTATGTGTATATTCATATATTTGCATACATCTCTATACACACATATGTGTACATTGTATGTTTATATATTCATATTTATGAATATGTACACATATGTATGCATTAGGATATAATATTTATGTATTTTTTATATAATAGATTATAAATATTACATATTTATAATATACATCATATGTGTGTATATTTATATATATGACTATATGAAGAGTGAATACATATATTCACTCTTTCAATTTTTTTTCTTTAAAATAAAACAAAGGAAACTTATGGGATATAGTAATAACTGGTATATGTACAAACTCTTAGAATTTAATAATTCAAATAGGGGAATTAATTTTTATAGTGATAATATTTACATTACACTTCACTTACACTCTATATAAAATAGAAAAAATAAATTACATGTTTGTCATTATGACAGCAAATTATGAATTAGAATAACCTTTACTAGTTTTTCTTTTGTTTTTAGATCAACATATTGTGAATGCTTAAATAACAAAATTAATACAACAAACCTGTCAATCAAAATAATTTCCTGAGTATAGAAATTTTCTAATTATAGTTATTACTTAAGAAAAGGGTGATAGCATTTAATCACATTTATATAAAACATTTCTACAGAGAACTAGTAACATCTCGCTTCGGAATAATGCTCTCTGAGGACTTTTATCCAAGATTGTGATTTACAACTCAATAACCATGCAATATCATAGCTTATGATATTGTTTTTTGTCTTTTACCAGTTGCCTAAGACTAGTTTTGATAAAATTTGCCCACTGTATTATGTGTTACTATATTAGTTGCCAAATAAATATCAAAATAAAAACAGTTTAAGCAAAAAAAAAAAAAAAGATTCATTGGATTGATAATCTCAGGAAGACTTGAAAGTTCTGAATTATTATGTTTAGCTCAGGAGTCAGAAAAAAGAATTCATGTGTGCCATGACACAATTTTGCTCAATCTCACTTTTGTATGCCCGTCTCTCCCTGTTTTTTAATATTGTATCTTTATTGTTTAAGATTATTTTCTTCTTTCTTAATACAGATACTCTTTTGTCACATTATAAGTAGTATAGCACTTTGCACTCTCTCATTTATTCTCTTCAATTCATGAAACAATGAAAACAGACTCCTGGGACCAACTCCAACAGAAGTGTCAGTTGAAAAGAGTTGACTGACCCATCTTTGAGTAGGCGTTTAGTTACTGACATTTCTTTGATCCAAGAGGATCAGTTCTATGATTCTCAGCTATAGTGTGTTGGTTAGTTCATGCCTGGTAGAGTTAGGTTGTTTGGGTTTGTAAGTCTGACTGGGGTTTACAAGCTTTAGACTTTACTGGCCATCCTTAAAGTGCTTAGTAATGTTGACTATATTATTATTGTCATTGTTACTGTAGTTACTGTTATTTACACAGCCGACCTGGGTCACATTGTTCTTTGAGAGGTAGAGTTGGGAGCTGGTAGTTACTCTTGCTTGAAAGTAAGAGAGAACTAATTCTTGAGTAAAGAAAATGCCATTCAAATCTAAATCAGTCAAATCTATGTGGCCAATTTGGTTGTGTAGAAAGCATGGCTACCTGCAGATACAGAGACACTTACAAGGTAAGGGCCACATGGGGATGCATTCAACACTCCTTAAAAACTGGCATTCCCTGAGCAAATTTATAATAGTGAAAGATTGACCTTATGCCATGTCCAGGTATCATATTTTTTGGATTCCTACCAATTATAGTCAAAAGAGAGTTAAATATATAAAGTATAATGTTTATTTCCGTTATGCTTTATATGTAACTAAACATTATAATTTAAAACTGGTTACTAGTGGCTGGAATTTTCATGTTCCTTATGTAGGAAGCACATTCTTGGCATCTGCATACTCAGGCAGCTGAGATTCTTTGGACAGTAGGATGGTGTAGGAAATAATTATCACGGTTTATTTTTCATTGTGTTTGTTTGCTTTTTTTAACTAGATGTGAAAATACATGATAAATCATTCCTTTCCACAGAAGCACCTGTGATAAGTCCATACAACCAAACCATGTGTTTTTCTTACTAGATTGTATTTGAGAGATTTTATTTTGTATTAATGGAGTAATTAACTCTCCCTAATTGATGTGTAGCATGTTAATCTAACCTCTCAGTTACTTGGCTTTATTAACTGTCAAATTGGGTTAACACTCCATTACTCACAGAATTTTTAAAATTTGTTGAGAGTAAATTAAATCATTTAAAGTGTTTGTTTCGGGAACTCAATAAATATTTGTTATTATTTTATTACATAAACTCCCTTTTTTCTTGTATTCTTCAACCCTATATTTTAAAAACTGCACATTTCATCTCCTTTTGTTTAAGACATGCTTTTCCCAGTTTACCCAGTAAATATTTGTCTTCTGCAACTAAACCATTGACAATACTTTTGTGCTCTCATTCTGTATACTCCCTGCCTTTTTAAATTGTATGTCAGAGTTTAATACTACATTCTGGGACAATGGCTTTTAAATTTATGTCTAACCTACTTTTATCATGTGCACAAGGCCTATCTGATTTTCTAATTTTCACCATGAAGAGGTGGTTCAGGGAGTGGGTATCATAACCAAAGTCTTTTTTTTTTTTTTTTGGCTCTTAACCCCAAAATAACCTCAAATAAGCCTACTCTCTAAAACAACAACGACAACAACAAAACTCCATCCTGCTAAACAATATCACATAAAATAACATTATCTTAGTCATAATATCATTTATGGAGATTGCCTTACAAGCTGTCCCTTCTATATAGCATATCTAGAACTGCCAAAGCAAGTATTCCATGTCCTTTTTTTATTTTATTCTTTTTTATTTGTATAAATTTATAGGCCATAAATGTAATCTTACTATATGTGCAGATTGTGTAGTGGTGAATTCAGGGCTCTTAGGGTATCACCCAAATAACATACATTGTACCCATTAAGTAATTTCTCATCATTCACCCCCCCACCTCCTCAGCCTTCCAAGTCACCATTGTCTATTATTCCACGCTCTATATCCATGTTTGCACATTATTTGGTTCCTAGCTATAAGTGCAAACATGCAGTATTTGTCTTTCTGTGTCTCACTTGTTTTACTTAAGATAATGGCCTCCAGTTCCATCCACCTTGTTTAATTTTATACCTCTGCTTTTGTGAATAGCACTGCAATGAATATATGGTACAGGTATCTTTTTAATGTAATGATTTATTTAAATTATTCATAATTTAAATGATTTAATGATTTATTTAATGATTTCTTTAAATCACTAATGATTTAATGATTAATGTTTTTAATTATTTCTTTAAATCATTAATGATTTCTTTCTTTCCTTTTCACTAGTAGCAGTATTGCTGGATCAAAGGGTAGTTCTATTTTTCTTCTTTGAGAAATCTTCTTGGGATTTTCCATAGAGGCTGTACTAATTTACAATCCCATCAATCTTTGTGAGAGTTCCCTTTTCTCCACATCCTTGCTAAAAGTTTTTTTTTTTTTTTAATCGTTTTAGTAATAGCCATTCTGACTGGTATAATATGATATATCATTGCAGTTTTAATTTGCATTTCTCTGATGATTAGTGATGTTAAGCATTTTTTCATATACCTGTTGGCCATTTGTATGGCTTCTTTTGAAAACTACCTATTCATGTCCTTTGTCCACTTTTAAATGGAATTATCTGTATTGTTGCCATTATCATTTAGTTGTTTTGAGTTTCTTATAAATTCTGGATATTTGTCCTTTGTCAGATGCATAGTTTGCAAACATTTTCTCCCATTCTGCAGGTTCTTTGTTCACTCTGTTGATTATCTCTTTTGCTGTGCAGAATTGTTTTTTGGTTGAATTAAGTCCCATTTGTCTATTTTTGTTTTTGCTACCTATACCCCAGCTACATATCTCTGTGGATATCTGACTGCTCATGAAAATCAAGTTTCAAAAGCTGAAAGTTTTATCTTTTTCCTCCAGTCAAACTTGCTTTCCATCTGATCATTTATTTGCTGAGTTACCTAATTTGTCAAACCATAAGCCCAGGGTTCATCTCTTACTACTTCTTTTCCTCTTCTTACATCATATTTTCGTTAAATATTTTTTCTACTTTCACGTTTCTCACGTCATCTAACTGATCTCTGTACCAATGAGATTATGTTATAAAGACAGAAAATATCCAAGATCAATGATCATGAGTGTCTTCAGCAATGAGGCTCTCAATTCTCAGGGTGCCCAGAAGCCACTGGTCAAATCGTATACTGACTCACTGTTGACTCTTACTTGTTGCCAGAAACTGCTGCCAAATAACATTGGCTTCTCCTTTTTCTGATAGTCCAAATCCAATGAGAATATTTCTAAGGTGGAAACTTACCTGCTGGAAAGACAGAATCTTCAAAAATTTTCCTAGGCTTAATAAATGAAATTAGCAATTGTGTAAGATAGAAAGTTAATTTATAAAACTAAATACGTATATTTATAGTAGCAATAAATAGTTGAAATCCAAAATAAAAAGTACCATTTACTGTCATCAAAAATGAAATACTTAGGTATAAATCTAAGATAATCTGTATGGAATCTATAGGCTTAAAAATACAACCATTGATGAAAAAAATCATATGCCCTTTGAAAAATGAAGACATATACTATATTTCTGAATAGAAGATTCCCTATTTTAATATGTCAAGTATTCCTATTTTAATCTATAGAGTTTTATAATCCCAACCAAAATCTTAGTATATTTGTAGATATTGACAGCTTAAACTTAAATTTGATGTCTAAAGGCAACAGAAATACATTAGACAAAACAATTTTGAAAAAGAATAAAATATGAGTACTCACAAACTTCATTTCAAAATCTGCTATAAAGCTATAATAATCAAGATAGTGCAGTACTGGTAAAAAATAAATAAATAAAATAAAATAGAGGCCTATATCAATTTAAAGAGAATAGACAGATAGCCTAGATCCAAGATGGCCAAATAGGAACAGCTCTAGAGTGCAGTTCCCAGTGAGAAAAGCACAGAGGGTGAGTGCTCACTGCATTTCCAAACAAGTTTTCACTGCCCACAGACCAGGAGATTCCCGGGCCGAAAAGAGCCATGAGTTTTCCTGCAGCCACGAGTTTTCAGTGCAGCCACGAGTTTTCAGTGCAGCGGTTTCAGCCGGTGCCTGGTCAGCACACAGAAATGCACACAAGTCTGGGTGGCCTGGAATGCCGGAGAGACAGAGACACCAATTCAACTGAAAGGGAGGGGGCTAAGACAGAGAGCCAGGCGATCTGGCTCAGCAGGTACCACTCCCACAAAACAAGCAATCTGAAACGCTCTGGATTGAGAGTTTGGCAGCAAGCACAGCTGGATCCAAGACAGTCCAGCTCAGTGGGGGGAAGGGCATCCCCCACTACTGAGGCAGTTCACACAGCAGCTGGGCAGAGCCTGTGGCAGCTCAGCAACACCTCTGCTGACAGACTATGATTAGACTACTCTGTGCGGGACAGGGCATCTATGAAAAAAGGCAGCAGCATGACAGGAACTTATAAATAAAGCTGACCTTCCTAGGACAGAGCACCTGGGAAAAGAGGCAGTTATGAGTTCAGCTGCAGCAGACTTAAAGGTACCTGCCTAGCAGCTCTGCACGAAACAATGGAGCTCCCAGCTCAGCACTTGAGCTCCTATAAGGGACAGACTGTCTCCTCAAGCAACTCCCTGACCCCCATATACCCAAAGAGACACCTCATAAAGGAGACCTCAGGCTGACATCCGATGGGTACCCTTCTGGGATGAGGATAGCAGAGCAAGAAACTGGCAGCAACTCTTGCTGTTCTGCAGCCCCCACGGGTGATCCACAGGCAAGCAGGATCTGGAGTGGTCCTCCAGCAGTCCTGCAGCAGAGGGGCCTGACTGTTAGAAGGAAAACTAAGAAGTGGAAAGAAATAGCTGCTAAGGGCAGCCAGAGAGAAAGGTTGGGTTACCCACAAAGGGAAGCCCATCAGACTCACAGTGGATCTCTCAGCAGAAATCCTACAATACAGAAGAGAGTGGGGCCAATATTCAACATCCTTAAAGAAAAGAACTTTCAAAATAGAATTTCATATCCAGCCAAACTAAGCTTCATAAGCAAAGGAGAAAGAAAATCCTTTATGGACAAGCAATTGCTAAGAGATTTCATCACCACCAGGCCTGCCTTACAAGAGCTCCTGAAAGAAGCACTAAACAAGGAAAGGAAGAACCAGTACCAGCCATTCCAAAAATGTACCAAATGGTAAAGACCCTTTACACAATGAATAAAATGTGTCAACTAATGGGCAAAACAACCAGCTAGCATCAAAATGGCAGGATCAAATTCACACATAAAAATATTAACCTTAAATGTAAATCGACTAGTGCCCCAATCGAAAGACACAGACTGGCAAATTGGATAAAAAGTCAAAACCCATTGGTGTGCTGTATTCAGGAAACCCATATCAGGTGCAAGGACACACATAGGCTAAAAATAAAGGGATGGAGCAAGATTTATCAAGCAAATGGAGAGCAAAAAAAAGCAGAAGTTGCAATCCTAGTCTCTGATAAAATAGACTTTAAACCAACAAAGATCTAAAGAGACAAAGAAGACAAAGAAGGGTATTACATAATGGTAAAAGGATCAATGCATCAAGAAGAACTAATGATCCTAAATATATATGCACCCAATACAGGAGCACCCAGGTTCATAAAGCAAGTTCTTAATGACCTACAAAGAGACTTAGACTCCCACACAATAATAGTAGGAGACTTTAACACTCCACTGTCACTATTAGACAGATCAATGAGATAGAAAATTAACAAGGATATCCAGGACTTGAACTCAGATCTGGACCAAGCAGACCTAATAGACATCTACAGAACTCTCCACCCCAAATCCACAGAATATACATTCTTCTCAGCACCATATGGCACCTATTCTAAAATTAACCACATAATTGGAAGTAAATCACTCCTCAGCAAATGCAAAAGAATGGAAATCATAACAAACAGTCTCTCACACCACAGTGCAATCAAATTAGAACTCAGAATTAAGAAACTAACTCAGAACCGCACAGCTTCATGGAAACTGAACAACTGGCTCCTGAAGTCGACTGGATAAACAATGAAATAAAGGCAGAAATAAAGATGTTCTTTGAAACCAACAAGAACGAAGACACAACATACCAGAATCTCTGGGACACATTTAAAGCAGTGTCTAAAGGGAAATTTATAGCAATAAATGCCCACCAGAGAAGCGAGGAAAGATCTAAAATCAATACCCTATCATCAAAATTGAAAGAGCTAGAGGAGGAAGATCAAAAAAACTCAAAAGCTAGCAGAAGACGAGAAATAACTAAGATCAGAGCAGAACTGAAGGAGATAGAGACACAAAAAACCCTTCAAAAAATCAATAAATCCAGGAGCTGGTTTTTTTTGAAAAAATAAACAAAATAGACAGACCACTAGCCAGACTAATAAAATAGAAAAGGGAGAAGAACCAAATAGATGCAATAAAAAAATGATAAAGGGAATATCACCACTGACTCCACATAAACAGAAACTACAATCAGAGATTACTACAAACAACTCTATGCACATAAACCAGTAAACCAGGGAAAAAATGGATAAATTCCTGGACACGTGCACCCTCCCAAGCTTAACCAGGAAGAAGTTGAAACCTTGAACAGACCAATAACAAGGGCTGAAGTTGAGGCAGCAATTAATAGCCTACAACCAAAAAAAGTCCAAGTCCAGATGGGTTCACAGCTGAATTCTACCAGACATACAAAAGAGGAGCTGGTACCATTCCTTCTGAAACTATTCCAAACAATTCAAAAAGAGGGAATCCTTCCCAAATCATTTTATGAGACCAACATCATCCTGATACCAAAACCAGGCAGAGACTCAAGAAGAAAAGAAAACTTCAGGCCAATATCCATGATGAACATAGATGCAAAAATCTTCAATAAAATACTGGTAAACCAATTGCAACAGCATATCAAAAAGTTTACGCATCACGATCAACTAGGCTTCATTCCGGGGATGCAAGGCTGGTTCAACATACACGAGTCTATAAACGTAATCCACCATATAAACAGAACGAAAGACAAAAAACACATGATTATCTCAATAGATGCAGAGAAGTCCTTCAACAAAATTCAACAGCCCTTCATGCTAAAAACTCTCAATAAACTAGGTATCAAAGGAACATATCTCAAAATAATAAAAGCTATTTATGACAAACCTACAGCCAATATCATACTGAATGAGCAAAAACTGGAAGCATTCCCTGTGAAATCTGGCACTAGACAAGGATGCCCTCTGTCACCACTCCTATTCAATATAGTATTGGAAGTTCTATCCAGAGCAACTAGGCAAGAAAAAAAAATAAAGGGTATTAGGGTATTCAATTAGGAAAAGAGGAAGTCAAACTATCTCTATTTGTAGACGACATGATTGTATATTTAGAAAACCCTATCATCTCAACCCAAAATCTTCTTAAACCAATAAGCAACTTCAGCAAAGTCTCAGGATACAAAATCAATGTGCAGAAATCACAAGCATTTCTATACACCAATAACAGACTAACAGAGAGCCTAATCATAAGCAAACTCCCATTCATAATTGCTACAAAGAGAATAAAATACCTAGGAATACAACTAACAAAGGATGTAAAGGACCTCTTCAAGGAGAACTACAAACCACTGCTCAAGGAAATAAGAAAGGACACAAACAAATGGAGAAACACCCCATGCTCATGGTTAGGAAGAATCAATATCGTGAAAATGGCCATACTGCCCAAAGTAATTTATAGATTCAATGCTATCCCTATCAAGCTACCAATGACCTTCTTCACAGAACTGGAAAAAAACACCTTAAACTTCATATGGAACCAAAAGAGAGCCTGCATAGCCAAGACAATCCTAAGCAAAAAGAACAAAACTGGAGGCATCATGCTACCTGATTTCAAACTATACTACAAATCTACAGTAATCAAAACATCATGGTACTGGTACCAAAACAGAGATATAGACCAATGGAACATAACAGAGGCTTTAGAGGCAACACCACACATCTACAACTATCTGATCTTTGACAAACCTGACAAAAACAATCAATGGGGAAAGGATTCCCTGTTTAATAAATGGTGTTGGGAAAACTGGCTAGCCATATGCAGAAAGCAGAAACTGGACTCCTTCCTGACACCTTACACTAAAATTAACTCTAGATGGATTAAAGACTTAAACATAAGACCTAACACTATAAAAACCCTAGAAGAAAACCTAGGCAAAACCATTCAGGACGTAGCCATAAGCAAGGACTTCATGACTAAAACACCAAAAGCAATAGCAACAAAAGCCAAAATAGACAAATGGGACCTAATTAAACTCAAGAACTTCTGCACAGCAAAAGAAACAATCATTAGAGTGAACCAGCAACCAACAGAATGGGAAAAAATTTTTGCAATCTACCCATCTGACAAAGGGCTAATATCCAGAATCTACAAAGAACTAAAACAGATTTACAAGAAAAAAAAAAAAAAAACCCATCCAAAAGACATATATGTCTTTCAATAGAAGACATATATGAGGCCAAGAAACATGAAAAAATGCTCATCATCACTGATTATTAGAGAAATGCAAATCAAAACCTCATTGAGATACCACTTCATGCCAGTTAGAATGGCGATCATTAAAACATCTGGAGACAACAGATGCTGGAGAGGATGTGGAGAAATAGGAACACTTTTACACTGTTGGTGGGAGTGTAAACTAGTTCAACCATTGTGGAAAACAGTGTGGCACTTCCTCAAGGACCTAGAAATAGAAATTCCATTTGATCCAGCCATCCCATTACTGGGTATATACTCAAAGAATTATAAATCATTCTACTATAAAGACACATGCACATGTATGTTTACAGCAGCACTGTTTACAATAGCAAAGACCTGGAACCAACCCAAATGCCCATCGACAATAGACTGGACAAGGAAAATGTGGTACATATACACCATGGAATACTATGCAGTCATAAAAAACAATGAGTTTGTGTTGTTTGTAGGGAAACGGATGAACCTGGAAACCATCATTCTCAGCAAACTGAAACAAGAACAGAAAATCAAGCACCGCATGTTCTCATTCAAGGTGGGTGTTGAATAATGAGAACACATGGACATAGGGAGGGGAGCATCACACACTGAGGTCTGTTGCAGGGTCCAAGGGAGGGACAGCGAGGAGATGGGGAGCTCAGGGAGGGATAACATGGGGAGAAATGCCAGATGTAGGTGACAGGGGGATGGAGTCAGCAAACCACCTTGCCATGTGTGTACCTATGCAACAATCCTGCATGATCTGCACATGTACCTTAGAACCTAAGCACAAAAAAAAAATTACAAACATAAAAGTAATTACTTGGCTGTACCTGATTAATGTTATTAAACTGTCTTTATGTATATAAAAAAGAGAATAGACATACATGAAATGAATCTACACAAATACTTTTAAGTGATATCTGACAAAGGTACAAAGGCAATTTAATCAGGAAGAATTTTTTAATGAATAGTTCTGTAACAATCGTATCTCTATAAGTAATGGAATAAAATCTCAACATTTGCCTAATGCCTTATGTAAAATGTGACATCTAAGTAAAATATAAAGCCAAAGGTAAAATGTAAAACTATAACACTCTAGAAGAAAACATAGAAACAACCTGAATGACCTTGGTTTTTCGAAGTTTTTGTGTTTGACCAAAGTAATAATCCACAAGAAGAAAGCCTGGTAAGTTGAAATTTGTTTTATTCATTGTTTTAAAGTTCTTAAAACAACACTGTTAAGAATGAAATGATTAACAAAAGACTGTGAGTAAATGTTTTCAAATCACACTCCTGAGAGCACACTTGTCTCTGGAACATGTAAAGAACACTCTAACCTTAGAATAAGAAAACAAGCAAACCAGTAAAACCTGTGCATAATATTAGCATAGAGACTTCACCATGCAAGATTTATAGATTGCAAATATGTATACAAAAAAGATATTGTACATTATAAATTATCAGGGAAATGCAATTAAAACTTCTATATCTATTTGAATATTCACAACAAAAATACTGGCAATATCAAATATTTGCAAAGATATAGAGCTACTGGGAATTTCATACTTTTCTAGTGAGAATATAAAATGGTACAACCACTTGGAAAATCATTTGGAAGACTCACAGAAAGTTAAATTTGCACATATCATATGGACTAACAATTCTACTCCTACCCAAAAGAAATGAAAACTTATGTTAACCCTCAGGAGTCTGGCTCTTGGTCTTGATACTGTTCAAAAAAACAATGTGTGATTTGTCAGCCTCTACTGTAGGAAATTACAAAGGCTTTCCCTAGCAGGGTTCACAGGAGCAAACTTCCCTTCCCATACAAATGGTACACAGTTCATGCATTATGGTCTCTGAAGGAAATAACAGTAAAGGACTCAGATCATCTTGGCCAGACATGCTGTTACATTTATCTTTAATTCCAGCCCAGGTGCCTCCACTTTCAGGCCTCCTTCTTGGGAAAATTTGAAGACACTTTTCTCCACTGGGATTCAGTACTCAGTACTTCTACACTCCTAGCCCTGTCACTCTCTCCTTCCCATGGCCCCTTGCCTCCATACAACTGCAAGAGATTTTTGCTGGGTGATCCCATGGTAGTAAGGGGACCCCTGTGTCTGTGTTGTTCTACCTGACACGCAGTGCTGTGTCATTTCATGGTAGAAAATGGAACAGATAGGAGTCCACACTTTCTCTGATTTTAGCCTCTTTCCTATACTATTGCCGTAATTGATTTCAAACTTGACTGTTAATTTCCATTTAGGCTGGTTGCTTTTACCAACTACTCTGATATCTGGCAACTCAACTCTCTCTCCAGCTCAGCAGGGCTCTTGGTACCCTCAGAAACACATATGTGAATCTTTATGGCAGCCTTATTTATAATCAGCAAAAACAGAAACAATATATATCTTCTTCAACTGAGGAATGGATAAACAAACTGTGATACATACATATATTGACATATTACTCAGGAACAACAAAAAAAAAGCGATTCATTCAACAATAATGAATTGGAAAACAGGATTTTGAATGGATTTCTTTTTTATAAAAATAACTGTAAACAATGTAGTTGGTAGGCTTGTAGCATGGATTAAGAATTATGAAACTAATTGTACAAGATTTAAAAAAATATTTAGGTATGTTGTCATAATAGAAGTCAGTATTTCTATGTTGAAAAAAAGTTAAAATTAAAGAAAGATAATTCAACAAATTCTGTGTTTGTAGTCAGAGGCATGATGAACTGTTGATTTTGTTTTAATTTATAATCAGTAAATATAGGAATAAATATAGATATGTCTTTATGCATGAATTAGTATACAATTATGTGCCACATGGCAATGATACAGTCAACAATGGACAACATATATGACAGTAGTCCCATATAATTTTAGTGAAGCAGAAAAATTCCTATCACCTGTTGACATCATAACTGTCATAATGTCATAGCACAACACATTACTCATTTGTTTGTGGTGTTGCTGTGTAAACAAACCTACTATGCTGCCAGTCTTATAAAAACATAGCACATATAATTATCTATAGCACATAATATTTTAAAATAATAATAATTGGCTATGTTACTGGTTTATGCATTTACTATATTATAATTTTATTGTTATTTTAGAATATACTCCCTCTAATTATTAAAAAAGTTATTTATAAAGCAGGCTCAGGCAGGTCCTTCAGGAGGTATTCCAGAAGAAGGCATTGTTACCCTAAGAGATGAAGCTCTAGGCATGTTATTGGTCCTGAAAACCTCCCATTGGGACAAGATATGAATTTGGAAAACAGTAAAATTGGTCATTCTGACCCTGTATATACCTAGGCTAATGTGTGTGTTTGTGTCTGGTTTTTAACAAAAAAGTTTAAAAAGTAAAAAAATAAAATAAAAATTTTTAATTTTAAATTTAAAAAATAGAAAAACATCTTATAGAATAATGATATAAACAAAAAATACTTTTGTACATTTATACATCGTGTATGTATTTTAAGCTACGTGTTATTACAAAAGAGTCAAAACATTTTAAATAATTAAAAGGTTATAGGTTTAAAAAGTTATGGTAAGCTAAGCTTAACTGATTATTGAAGAAAGAAAAAAATTAAAATAAATGTAGCGTGCCCTAAGTGGAAGTATTTATAAAGTCTACAGTAGTGTACAGTAATGTCCTAGGCCTTCACACTCACTCACTGCCCACTCACTGACTCACTCAGGGTTACTTCCAATCCTGCAAGCTCCATTCATGGTAAATGTCCTATACAGGTGTACCATACTTATCTTTCATACTGCATTTTCACTATACTTTTTCTATGTTTAGATACACAAATACCACTGTGTTATAATTGCCTGAAGCATTCCATACAGTAGCATGCTATGCAGGTTTGTAGCCTAGGAGCAATAGGCACCATCTAAGTGTACTCCACATAGGTATATTCCATAAGTATACTACATGATGTTTGCACAATGACAAAATCACCTAATGAAGCATTTCTCAGAGTGTATCTCCTTTGTTAAGCAGTGTACATATATATATATACTTATATATTTGAAAAGGAAATAGCAGTGATATCTCAGTGGCACTGGACACATCTATAACTCAGGTATTCGGTTTTCAATATCTTTCTCTAATACATGGAATTACTTCCCCTTGTAAAACTGGTATATTTTAGGAATGAGGTATAGAGAATTCAAGGTAAGTTTGAAGCAACTTTTGGTCTCAGAAAATAAGGAAGGTCTAAAAATTCCAAAAGATGACAGCATATTGAAAGTTCACATCTCTACATTATGAATTATTAAGAAAACTCAATTAAAACCTGCATATCTATTTGAATATTCACAACAAAAATACTGGCAATATCAAATGTTGGCAAAGATATAGAGCTACTGAGAGTCTTACACTTTTCTAGTGAGCATATAAAATGCTACAACCTCTTGGGAGCCATTTGGAAGACTCACAGAAAGTTAAATTTACATATATCATATGAACTAGAAATTTTACTTTTACCCGAAAGAAATGAAAACTTATGTTAATTCTCAGAGGTCTGGCTCTTGGTCTTGATACTGTTAAAAAAAACAATGTGGGATTTATCAGCCTCTACCATAGGAAATTACAAAAGCTTTCCCTAGAGTTAAACATCTTGATTGGATTGGATTATAATTCCCAGAATAAAATGAATAGTGATGAGTCTATGTTGACATAAGCAACTAAGTAAATAATAAATTAGGAAGAAGTGGCAAGCTCTTCCTCACAGAAGAATTTCAATTAATAAATGTAGAAGGGACAAGGAAATGATAAATCACCATTAACACACCATCATAATCATTGCTCCAAGTTTCACTGATGAATGTTAAAGTGAATGTGTGAAAGTCTAAACTGATAAAGCATACTCAGAGTATCAAAAATATATTCTCCCAAATATTTTATAATTAAAATGTTTATTATAGCATTATTCACAATAGCTAAAATATGGAATCAACATGTGTCTATCAGCAAATGATTAGATAAAGAAAACATGGAATAAATATACGCAATGAAATACTGCATCCTTGAAAAAGAAGAAAATGCTGTCATTTGTAACAATGTAGGTAAACCTGGAGGACATTAGGCTCAGTGAAATAACCCAGCCACAGAAAGATAAATATGGCATAATTTTACCAATATGTGAAATATTTAAAAAGTTGAGCTAATGGAAATAGAGAGTACAATGGCATTTACTAGGGACTTGGGGAAAAAATGAGAAGTTTGAAGAGATGTTGGTTAGAGGATATAAAATTTAAGTTAGACAGGAGAAATAAGTTCACTAGACTTATTGAAAAAAATAGAAGAGAAGCAAAGTTAAATGAAGCATTTCAGATCAACAAAATCCAAGAGAATTCTTTGTCAACTGAACCCCCCAAAAAAGAGATGAGAATTTAAAAAGATGAAGGAAGAACTATGGAATTGAATAAATAAGGATTCTTATGTTGGTAAATAAAAATGAATATTGATCATCAGACTAAGTATAGTATCTGGAGAAGTGCAAAAGTATTTAAAATTAAAATGAATTTTAAATGTTATTATAAGTTTATTTACATTTATTTTACATGTTGATTGTACTCGTCTCCACCTATTTTTCCTCCTAGGGCCCAGGAGTAAAAAAAATCCTTATCCAGGACATGCCCTGTTCATCACAAAGTGGAGAGAGTATGGGTAAAGCCACCTGGTGATTCTTAGGTAAAGTTAAGTCACGTTACAAAAGCTAATGACAATGATTTGAGAAAACTGAATTCTCACGGAGAAGAACAGTGAATATTTAAGAATGATGAGACATTCTACCACCTTTAACACTGTGGGTCACAAATATTCACTTCCCTCTTTGCTGCATACAAAACATATTTACCCCTCTCCTGGAGACAGACCAAAGGTCACATCGAGTTAACCATTGTGCTCAGCTTCCAGGATCTAATGGCAATTTCTACACTTTAGAGCCACAACTGCCTTCTCTAAATTCAAACAGTTGACTTGTCTAATGCACACACCTTACAATTACTAGAAGAACAGGGAAAAGACAATCTAGAAACACTATTCAGAGAGGATAGGAATTGGGAACACACAGCAAACGCTGTAAATACCAAGTCTAAAATAGAACTTGATAGGTGATGCAGGGGTCCCTTACTCTGTAGCTGTGGGAAGCCTCCTGACTGGTTCCCAGTTATGTTCCTTGCGAATAGGACCCTGCCACTTTTATTTAATGGCTCTTGAGTCACAATCTGAGAAGTTTCTGCTTTTCTATTATTTTACTTTGCCATATCCAAAGATATCCTAAAGAACTTTTAAAGACCATTAAAAATAAATATATAAAACTTCCTTGGGACTAAGTGTATTTCTCAGCCTTCTTTTTTCTTTTTCTTTTTGTCTATAGACTGTGGGAGCAGATAATTGATTTACATTCAATCTCTCCAACCCAGACTAGCCACTCAAAAACATGATCATCTTTTAACATGCTAGATACTTATTTTAGTATATGTCAATAGTCTCACTCACTATTATTTTTTAAGTGCCTATTTACACTTAATTACAGATACTTAAGAGTTTTTTTTTTTTTTTTTTGAGACGTTGTTTCGCTCTTGTTACCCAGGCTGGAGTGCAATGGCGCGATCTCGGCTCACCGCAACCTCCGCCTCCTGGGTTCAAGCAATTCTCCTGCCTCAACCTCCTGAGTAGCTGGGATTACAGGCACGCGCCACCGTGCCCAGCTAATTTTTTGTATTTTTAGTAGAGACGGGGTTTCACCATGTTGACCGGGATGGTCTCGATCTCTTGACCTCGTGATCCACCTGCCTCGGCCTCCCAAAGTGCTGGGATTACAGGCGTGAGCCACCGCGCCTGGCAAAACTTAAGATTTTTAAGGCAGAGCTATGTCCTTCTGAAAAAGTCCTGCACCCAAAAGAAATTACATACTTAATGTTAATATATTGAGTTAATAAATTCAGAGGTTGAAACAAAGATGTGATAGCAACATCACTGGCATGTTCTTGCTGTGAGATGGTTTTAATATACCTCAAAGAATGACTAAATTTTATTTTTAGCTTCGGGGAGATGAGATATGATTGCATCTTCAACTCTAATTCCCAGTTATTTTTCGAATTCCTAGTTGGATTTTCTCTATTCCCATCCATACTAAACACTAAATAGGCCAATTCCTTTATCATTTTTCTTATTATAGGTCATGGCAAACAGGTTAATTCCAAATTTCCCTTCATAAAGCCACAGACACTTTTGGTATATTACCTACCTTCCAGATTATCTCAGGTGACAACTTAACCAAAATTTTCACTACTGCAGCATAACCTAGGCTGTTGCTACTATATTTTTACTTCAAAGGAAGTCTACAGGTCAAGAAATAAATTTCTCTTAAATGGAGGGGCTGTGAATAATCATTAAAAAATCTACCAAGTGTACATAAAAACATTCAACATATTCTATAGACAATTTTAATTGTATAACTAAGTTTAAGAATGTTTATGGAGCAATGGTAATCTGCAAAATTAAATGAATTTCTAATATCATTATATCAAAAATATGCTTTATATAAATAATATGTAATTATATACATATATAATATATAATTGAAAATGACAGCAAACTACACAAATACTTGATAATGAATCTAATGAAGGAAACATAACATATACAAAAGAAACAGTGAAATCTTATCTATAAAAAATTACATGGAGGATACCATTGTCATATTTCTTTGTTATTTAACCTAAAGCAATACTTCTGGCCAGCCCTCCAAACCTAATTTTGTGTACTTTTAAATCAATCACAGTCAGTTTGCTATGTTGCTTTTAAATACACTTATTTAAAAATCTCAGAGACAAACATTACAAAGCTAGAATGCATTAAAATGGTGGTTCTTAATTGTATGAACTGTTTTTGAAGGTCATCCATGAACTGTTTTTGAAGGTCATCCATGTAATGATGGTCTTACAAGACATCGTCTGTAGACAAAATAAATAATATATCTGACCTATGTAATTTCTTCTGTTTTTCAAGTGTAAATAAATTATCCTGTGATTAACAAAATATGAACTGGTTTTACAATATCTCTGTATACATAGTAACTTTAATCCACACTGATTTTCATATGTGGTAGATACTTTGCCAAATTATATTATGGGGGATTAGATCAAGCAAAATATTTTGTTTATTAAAAAACAGACATACTCATATCCTTAGAAAGTATAGTAGGAAATAGAATCAGACTTCTGTATTATTTTTCTCATTAGCATGAGCACTTGGCCTCTATTTGGTGCTATTGTTCTGCCTTACTGTCTCAAAGGAAAGTGTCTCTGTTGCTGCCTATTTTAGTTGCTTTGCCAAAGTTAATTACACAGAAGCTTCATTAGTGATGCTTGAATCTGGCCACTAAGGATCCTATATTTATTCACACGATCACAGTGCACTTCCAAGAGATAGAGCAGAAAAAGTAAATATTATTTTAGGAATAGAAAAGCTAACTCTCTGCTCTTTTGAAATCAGAAGAGATTCTGTTGCTTTCCTCCCTAACATTAAATTTTCTTACCATTAAGACAGAGTCCAAAGAAAATATTCCAAAGTTTAAAATAAGAAACTTCCTAAGAGTGTTTATTGTAATGTGAAAATGCAAAAGTAGGAGACCTCAAGATCCTTCAGGAGATACCTGAAGGTTGATGATCAAGTTAAACCAGTACAAAGTTACATCTTCCTTAACACAACACAGTTAAAGCCACTGGGGAGCTGCCACCTGAAATCGTGAAAAATTATCAAAAGACCAAGTATTTTAAGGTAGGTATGTATTTTCTCTTTTGAGAGATAAGAGAAAGAAATTTTTGTTGGAGTACGCTTTTGTAATTTTGTTAGTTAAGCTTGTTTCAAATTTTTAATATAGAAAATTGTAGTGAACATGTATTTAAGCTATTAACAGATCTTTGACAAGACTAAGTATCATAGCTAGGACATATTTATGCATTCATATGTAGTCACACGTGCAGTCATTTGTAATTATTTTTTGCATATAAAAAATTATTGCAAATATCATGAGTCTTCTGGGTCTGGGAAAATGAATTCCTTACTCTTATGGACATGTGCTTTATAAAATCCCATGAGGTACATATGGCAAGGCCCATCTTCCCATAAAATATCAAGGACACACAGAAATAGACCTTCCAAATCCTTTGCATATATACAAAAAGAAATATTACATTGCTTATAATTTCAGCTTTTTTCTAAATTGTAAATATTCTTTTATGATTAAATGTCTAGCCAGAAATAGTTCAATCCCTCATATCTATTAGTTCAACAAAAATGTTTCCTTATGTCTAAGTGAAACTAAGACTGAGAGGTCTTTGTATTGTTGCTCACGATGCACAGCACAAGATGATCAAGGAGCGGAAGATCATTTCACTGAGGTAGTTTTCGCCTAATGTGTATTCAAAGGGAGAGGCATGAAAACGAAGATGACAGAAAGACAGTTACTTCATAGTTTATCCTGCTTATGGTACTTTTCATGGCCCTGAAGTAGTTGGGAGAAAATTAGCTCTTAAACCAAAATCAAAGAAAAAGCCATAGCAAAATTATTAGTACACTACTTTACTTGTATAAAAGCAAAACTTCCAATAAATTGCTTTCATCTAACAAAGTCAAAAATGGGATTTGCATGAAAGAAAGAGGATTGAGGCAACATGAAAAACCTCAGAATATTTGAAAACAAGGAACTCTGTTTTTCTTTCCTGGAATAAGATGATGAATAGTGTGAGAGGCTTGCAAAAAGACCAGCTTTGAGGGCGGTAAGATAATCAAAGGCAACAGTTTTAGTTTTATGG
Organism: Aotus nancymaae; assembly: GCF_030222135.1. Classification (NCBI taxonomy): domain Eukaryota; kingdom Metazoa; phylum Chordata; class Mammalia; order Primates; family Aotidae; genus Aotus; species Aotus nancymaae. The sequence continues at coordinate 39,106,608 of NW_026988428.1, forward strand.
ATTTCTTGAAAAACCTGAGAGTTTCACTAAGAAGTAAGCATATGTAACAAGCTGTCTGTGTCTTACTGGGCTCTGTTAGCGTCTTCATTTTCATTATGCCAGGTTCATACCATCTCTCTTAATAGATTTGTATTAGGTTTTCTGCATAAGTGTGTATTTTCCTGTGATGGTAACTTTAAAGCAAGATGGGACTTGCCATATGTACCTCATGGGATTCTATAAAGCACATGTCCATAAGAGTAAGGAATTCATTTTCCCAGACCCAGAAGACTCATTATATTTGCAGTACATGCAAAGCAAGTGAAAAAGCATTCATATAACAAACTAATTGGTATCTTCTGAGGAGATACAATTTCATTCAGTGATGGAAAAATAGCAAGAACCCTAGAGACTGTGTTGTCAGATAAGACATACATTGATAGCTACCATTATAAATAATTAATTCAGGCTAAGCACTGGGAGCAGTTATTTCTCCATGAACAGAAATACCATCATTTCTTCTTGCTGAAGAATGCCATAATGGTCAGATAAGACCCATGACGCAAATTAAAGAAGCCAGTTAGTATTTTAGTCATCCTTCATTTGTGTCTGAAATTATAAATATACACATTAGGTGATTGATAATGACATAAGGGGCAACGCTGATAGGTGGTTTAGATGATGATGTCAAGGGCGGGCAACAAACTTTCTTAATTGCCTCGGTGGTTCTCAAACATCGATGTGCATGTGAAACTCTAGGTAATTATAACACAACTATTTTACTCTCTAATTTCTCCACTAGGGCCTAACCTCATTTGCCTATTTCCTGGCTGAAACATATTAGCTCTGTGTCCCAGAAGTCTATGCTTGTGACAAATATCCTTGATATTTCTAATTCGGAGAATTATACACACTAAATAACCTAGACATATGCAAGTATTTCTGGAAGAATAGAGTAAAGCATTGGATAAATACTACAGTGGGTTTTTTTGTTTGTTTGTTTTTTGTTTTTTTTTGATGTGGCGCTTTGCTCTTGTTGCCCAGGTTGGAGTGCAAAGGCGAGATCTCAGCTCACCACAACCTCCACCTCCCAGGTTCAAGCAATTCTCCTACCTCAGCCTCCTGAGTAGCTGGGATTACAGGCATGCACCACCACATCCAACTAATTTTGTATTTTTAATAGAGATGGGGTTTCTCCATGTTGGTCAGGCTGGTCTCAAACTCCCGACCTCAGGTGATTCACCCTCCTCAGTCTCCCAAATTGCTGAGATTATAGGTGTGAGCTACCATGCCTGTCCAGCGGTAATTTTATAATAAATTAAATGAGTTTCAAAATACAGAGCCAAACTTCATGCCTGGCTTGCATCATATTTTCCAACAGCCAGGTGGAAGCATATCCTGACATAGAATTAAGTGAATGTGCTGTAACAGGAAGGCAAAGAGAGAGAAGGATCCAGAGTTGCTTAATTCCTTGAAAAGAGTGGAGAACTCCATGCAATAAATGCACACAGCCAGTATACTTCAGGGAATCAGGCGAAAAAAAGGAGATTGGGAATTTAGAAAGTTGAGTATGGAGAACAAAAGCTGTGGAGGCAAAATACACTCATCACAACTTGTCTTCTAAAAAAGAGGAAGATATATTCACTCTTAGTCAAAACAATATAAAGACCAAAAAAAAGAATTAAAAGTGCCATCACATTTCTGAAGAGAAAAAGAGATGGGAGGCTGGTTAAACTTAATTTAGGTAAAGGATCATGTGAGAAGGTGAAAAGTAGGAAAGGGCAAACCATAGGTCCAATAATTAAATAAGTAAATTTTGTCTTTAAGACAGTCAGAATAAGTATTCTAGCTTCTCTCCAAACTATATTGTTGAACTTACACCTGTAGATGCGATTCACCAATAGCCTAGCCTATTCACAAGGGACTGAGACCAGTGAGTCTAGGACTGAATGCTATTTTGCAGAATGTGCTGCAGCCTGTTAACACTTACAGAAGTTACGATTCATTTAGATAGTCTTATGGTCCTCACTATATACATTTTAACAGTTTTATTGAGGTATAATCTATATTAAAAACTGCACATGCACACAGCCATGAAACCATCACCACAATCAAGGTAATAAACATATCCATCACCCCCCCAAAGTTTCTGTGTGTCCTAAGTTAGGTTTTTTGGAATTTTTCTTTTTTTGCATAAACACTTAACATGATATCTACTCTCTTAAATGTTTCCAGTGCACAATAAGGTATTGCTAAGTATAGGCACCATCTTGTTCAGCAGATCTCTAGAACTTACTCATCCTGCGTAACTGAAACTTTGTAACTATTGAACAACTTCCCATTTTCCCATCATTTCAACCCTTGGCAACCAAGATTCTAACTCTCCAATTCTATTAATTTGACTATTTTCCATACCTCATATAGGTATAATCATGCAGTATTTGTCTTTCTATAACTGTATCATTTCACTTAGTGTAATCTCTTGTAGGTTAATTTATGTGGTCACAAATCACATGATTAACAAGGAGAACATATGGACACAGGGAGGACAGCATCACACACTGGGGTCTGTTTGGGGGGTTAGGAGAGGGACAGTGAGGAGTGGGGAGGTTGGGGAGGGATAACATGGGGAGAAATGCCAGATATAGATGATGGGGGGGATGGAGGCAGCAAATCACCTTGCCATGTATGTACCTATGCAACAATCCTGCATGATCTGCACATGTACCCCAGAACCTAAAGTACAATTTAAAACAAAAAAAAGCTGAACAACATTCCATTATTGTATTATACATGCCACATCTTCTTTATCCATTCTTCTGTTGATGGATATTTGGGTTGTTTCCATATCTTGATTATTGTGAATAATGCTCAATATTTGAGAGTAAAGTTCGTTCTTTGAGATCCTTATTTCTATTATTTTGCATATATGCCAAGAGGTGGAATTACTGGATTATATAGTAGTTATATTTTAAATTTTTTGAGGAAAGTTTCATACTATTTTCTATTTTACATTTCTAACTAGAGTATGCAAAGTTTCTATTTATCTATGTACTCGCCAAAAGTTACCTTTTGTTTTGTTTTTATTTGTTTCTTAATAGCCATCCTTACATGTGTGAGGTGATATCTCATTGTGGTTTTGATTTGCATTTCCCTGATTATTGATGATATTAAGCATTTTTATATAACTTTTGGCCACTTGTAAGTCTTCTTTGGAGAAATTTCTATTCAACTCTTTTGCTCATTTTTAAATTGCATTGTCTTTTTTTATGCTATTGAGTTGTAGGAATTTTTTTATGTATTTTGGAGATTAAGCCCTTATCAGATATATGGTCTGTAAATATTTTCTCCCATTTGATAAGTTGTGTTCTAAATTCCCCAGCATTCTCAAAATTACTATTGTTTATCTGTTAATTTTAGTAAATATGAGGATGAGTGAATTTTTATAACATTAGAAATTAACTAATGTAATTATAGAAAAAAATTAAAAACTGTTAGCTGAGTAGTTACAATTATTTTTTCGCTATGCCTGGTTCCAAACTCTTGAGAATTCCAACATAACAAAGAATCTTAATCTTGATTACCCATTCTGAGGGGTAATAGAATCACCAAAAATGACAAGATTAAAAAAAAAAAAAAAAACTAAAATTAGACTTTTCCTACCCACATATCTTTTACCTTATATTATCCTGTATCTGGCTTCCATTCACTGTAAAAAAAAAAAAAAGAAAAGAAAAAAGAAGAAAGAAAAAGAAAGAAAGAAAGAAAAGATATTGCTGTTGTAGGATTAGGTTCTTTACCTCAAAAGTGTTGGGTCGTAAGAAATTTAGATTGCTGTGGTATTTTAGGTGGATGGGTGTAATGGAAAAAAGGGGAGGGGTTCTGACCAAGCAAAGAAAAGCTAAATAATACAGTGTTTTAGACTCCATGATTATCCGAGGTTATAGAAATGTAATAACATTATTTTTCTATTACAAGAAGTAGGTTTGTCGATATCTCTCTATGCTAAGTATTTTTGTTTTTCTAAGAACACTCCTCACTAAGGTTTGTTCTATTAAAAGCACAGAGAATTGGGCAACTAAATGAATCTAATATGTGTAGAAAGAGATGAGTGGAACTAGAATTATGAAAATAAAAAGGCTATTTCACTAACACATTCAGGTTATATTAATTAGCAAATGTACTAGGAGTATTGGTATGAAAGAAACAGATTTTAGGATATAAATTAAAAAGTAAATTATTTAAACAAAAAAGAAAATTCTACCTTGGTAATAATCATAAGTATAGCAGCAATTCTAATCTTGACATTGCAGTATGAGCCTTTTAGCTTAATATTATCTAAACTTTAAAATAGTTCTTAAAATTGTTAAGTTTTCCAAAAAATCTTTTAAAACTCTACTTTTTAAGAGATAAAAGTACAAGATAAAGTAAAGTTGTATGAAAGGTACATTAACTCATTCAAAAATTGTTGAACACATGCTATGTGCCAAACACAGTCTCCATGGCAGTAAAAGATGAAACAAAGAAAGAACAAAGCTCCTATTCATAGTGTTTACTTTTGAGTAATGCTAGAGATTCACTGATCCTAAGAGTATTAGGATATCTTTGAGCTTCTTGGGTATATCCATGAGTATAATCTATATGAATTCCACCCGATTTTTCTGTAAGAGAATCTACAGTCTCAGAAAAGAAATGAATCTTTAGACACATAGTAGGTGGTTTCAGCCTTGAAAAAGAAAGGAAAGCAGAGAGTAAAAAAACTGCAGTCTCTAGAAAATGATATATGAGGATCAAATTCTGGAAAAAAGGAAAAAAGAAATTCCTAAGGTTCTAAGAAGGAAGAGGTCAGGAGAGAGATTACTAGAAACAAGTACGCAAATAACAATAGCATATAGGGAACTATAATATCAAGGTAAAGTAAGAAGTAGTTCGGAGAGCAAAGGGAAACACTGGAGAAAGTACTAACAAAATAGCATTTGCAGAACTTTTAATTGAAAATAGTCTGACCTTTTATTTAAGAATGTACTAAAAATAACAGTGCAGTTTGAAACAGATGTTAAAATAAGAATGTTGAATCAACTGACAGGAATAAGCATTAAAAACATAGCTTACTGTCACTATGAAGACAAATCTGTTTTATTTCTCCCCTAAATTTACTAAGAACCCTACATAGACCAGATACAAGAGAAAACAAGGATATATACAATATTGTCTCTAAAGAAGTTTACAGAAACATACAGGATAAATACAAGTACGGTGAAGAGTATAATACCATGTGATATAACCCAAGACCAAGTACATAAGTACTTGGAAAGAACATGGGAGCATAATTTCACATTCGCTGTGTGGGTAAATGAACATTTCCTTGAAGAATCAATACCTAAGTCAAATCCTAAAGACTAATATGCACTAGTCAGTCAAAAGATTAGCCTGGGCAGACAAAAGCATGTAGAAAATTGAAGAACTGCAAGTAGTCAATGCTAAGGCAACTTGAGCCATGAGGAAGAAACTGGTAAGTGGTAAGAAAATGGTAAGCTATAAGATGGGAAAATCAAGAAAGGTCCTGCCCATGAAGAGCAGGTCACACAAAAGTGATTAATCTGTAACCAACAATAGGTAATAGCAGTAGAACAGAAGTCTCAAAGAAGGAGCATGACTTGACTTCGAGCATGTGGTTATGTGAGGTGTCTGTGGAACACCCAACTTGTGATGTATACTTAGCAATGCTTTTTACCTGGTCTTTGGCTACATCACATACATGATAATCAAATCAATTGGGCTGGGCAAAATCACCCTTGAAGAGTAGAAGAAGAATAACAAACAGAAAACAAGAAGCAGGAGGTCTGAAGATATTTGAGAAAACCAATATTTCACAGATGAAGAGAGAAAGAGAAGACTAAAAAGAGAAACCCTAAAAGACAGCTATAGAAAGAATATCAGAATTAGACACGAAGCCCATTTAACAAATGATTGAACTTTAAAACAAAAATACTATAGCAATTCCAGGCAAGATTAAAAACCTAAATGTGCCTTTAGCTTCAACAGTAATGAAGTCTTTGCAGATTCTTCAAGGGGTGAGGTGAAAGTGAGGACACAGAGGATTAAAGTATAAACTGATTAGGGGTGAGATGAGGAGACATTAATATCTTTTAAATTTTCTTTTATTTTTAATTTTATGTGTACATAGCAAATATATATATTTATAGGGTACATGAAATATTTAGATATAGGGATGTAATATGAAATGAGATACCATGGAGAATGAGTTATCCATCCCCTCAAGCATTTATTCTTTGAGTTACAAATAATCCAGTTACATTCTTTAAGTTATTTAAAATATAAAATTTGTTATTGACTACAGTCACCCTATTGTGCTATCAAATTTATTTTTTCTATTTTTTGTACCCATTAACCATCCTCACCTCCCCTCGAATCCCCATTTTACTTCCCACCCTCTTGTAATCATTCTTCTACTCTCTATGTCTCTGAGTTCAACTGATCTGATTTTCAGATGCCACAAATAAGTAAGAACGCATGATGTCTTTTTAAAGGACCTAAAAATACATTGAAAAAGACACAGCCTAGAAGACTAGATTTAGTGGTGTTAAATGTAGTTTTGCTTCTGTAGCTTTGAGAGAAAAGAAATCACAATCAATTAACTGAACATCAAATGAAAGCATATGAGAATATTCATTTTGTAAAAACCTTGAACATGACTTTTTCTCCCATTATAGAAAAAATAATTTCACATCAACCCATCTACAGGTACTACAGTGTTGAGAATAAAAAGACCAGGGAAAGGCTCAGGAATAATGAGTGTATTCTGTTGTCATTGTTGTTTGTTTGTTTTCCAGGAGAAATTCATCTTAATCTTAATACAATTCTCAGATAATAACAGCTGAAGAGAATTAATGTTCTTAATTACCTGGATATATCCTATATCCAGAGTTTGTTCTGGACAAAGAATTTTTAAGTACTTATGAAATGACATTATTTTTTTCTAACTCATTTGTAAATACATTCTGTGTGGTAAACTACAATCAACTGCATTTGTAAATTCTGATGGATGAGGAATAATCAAGGAAAACGCTGGATTGTTTTATAAAACTTGAATTCTTAAGGATATATCCACTGCTCATATATGTGAAATTTAGGAAGGTTATTGGAACAGTGGCAACGTTGATTATTCTATAAAGGAGGAAATAAATGTAGACTGGTCAGCTTGACTTCTAGATGCATAGCCTTTTGCTATAGAATTCAAATATCTACCTCGTCATAAACCATAATTTTTAAATGAGGATTGGGTAGATACCAAAGAACAGTGATGAGAAACCGCACAGTAATAAGAACTTTTATCCTGCTGGGACTGACAGATGACCCACACCTGCAAGTTCTGCTTTTTATCTTTCTATTTCTCACCTACATGTTGTGTGTAACAGGAAACCTGACTATTATCACCCTCACATTGGTGGACCACCACCTTAAAACTCCTATGTACTTCTTTCTCAGAAATTTTTCCTTCTTAGAAGTCTCATTTACCACAGTCTGTATTCCTAGATTCTTGTACAGTATATCAATGGGGGACAATACCATTACCTACAATGCTTGTGCCAGTCAAATATTCTTTGTTATTCTTTTTGGAGCAACAGAATTTTTTCTCCTGGCAGCCATGTCCTATGACCGCTATGTGGCCATCTGTAAACCCCTTCATTATATGCTCATCATGAACAACAGGGTGTGTACCTTATTAGTCCTCTGCTGTTGGGTGGCTGGCTTGATGATCATTGTTCCACCACTTAGCTTAGGCCTCCAGCTTGAATTCTGTGACTCCAATGCCATTGACCATTTTAGCTGTGATGCAGGTCCTCTCCTAAAGATCTCATGCTCAGATACATGGGTAATAGAACAGATGGTTATATTTATGGCTGTATTTGCACTCATTATCACTCTAGTTTGTGTGATTCTTTCCTACTGGTACATAGTCAGAACAATTCTGAGGTTCCCTTCTGTTCAGCAAAGGAAAAAGGCCTTTTCTACCTGTTCATCCCACATGATTGTGGTTTCTATTGCCTATGGAAGCTGCATCTTCATCTATGTGAAGCCCTCAGCAAAAGACGAGGTTGCCATAAACAAAGGAGTTTCAGTTCTTACTACTTCTGTTGCACCCTTGCTGAACCCCTTCATTTACACCTTGAGGAACAAGCAAGTGAAACAAGCTTTCAGTGACTCTATAAAGAGGATTGCATTTCTCTCAAAGAATTAGAAGTTTTGATGAAATAGCATAAAGTGAATGAAGAACGCTCCCTAAAATGTCATCCTACAGCTTTTAACTTATTTCATTGCTTCCTGACTACAATGTGATCATATGAACCTTCTCAATGACATTTAATATTGCATCCTAATCTCATCTTTACCAAACTCCTTATTATTTCAAACCAAAGTCATACATAGCGCTTTCCTTCATTGTGAAACTAAAAATTACATTTCCAAAAATCAAGGTTTTCTCTACTTCTGACCTAGTCTTTGCTTCATTTTTCTAGGGAAGAAAAAAGTAACAATACTTATCAGTGTATACATTATCTACAAGTTAACTTATGTAGTAATAAAAATTCTTTCTCTAATACAAAATTATCAAAATTAATACTGTAAATCCAAGAATCAAAACAAAAAATAGAAAACAACAGAGAGATATATTAAGAATAAATTAAATCAAATAAGGAATTCCAGCCCTATTAGAATAACTGGGAAAGAAGACATCAATGGGAGTTAAAATTAATCAGATTTGAAGAAATGGAAACACCTTCAAAATCATGGTAAGATGTATTAGCTATTGCTTTCTATTACATGACAGGAAACTAAGGCCTCTAAGGTTCAAGAGATTCTTGTGCCTCAGCCTCCCTAGTACCTGGCATTACACATGTATGCCACCATATCCAGCCAATCTGTTTGTATTTTTAGTGGAGATGGGTTTAGCCATGTTGGCCAGGCTGGTCTCAAACTTCTGGCCTCAAGTAATCTTCCTGCCTCAGCCTCCTAAAGTGCTGGGATTGCAGGCATAAGCCACCACATGTGACCTAAAGAAAGCATTAAGATAAATATTTTTCAGGGCCATATTATCCTGGAAAAAAAACATTGGTACTGTTATCTAAAATTTGGGACAAATGAAATTGTATTGAAGTTTCTTAATGCATTTCTCTGCACTAATAAAAACTGTGAATTATCAACTAAAAAATAAATAGAGCAAACAATGGTTTTCTGTGGCCAGAGGATACTTAGAAAGCTTAAAATCCATTTAACTACTAATGTTTCCTTTTTTATGAGGCATTGTGTTTATTCAGATGGATTTATTAATTAAGATACTTCATTTATTCCCATCCTAGCTATAGAATGAACAGATGATGGATCTATTCACTTTTAGTCTTCTCCTTGAACTAAAAATGCAGATAATTTACAATTTATATACTATTTTGTGCCTTGTTATTGACTGCCATACAGTTTCAATATTCATTTAATCTAATCCATCACTCAGCAAACAACGAGAAAATTTCACAAACGCACAAAAGTGCTGAAATGTATCCATTATATTTTCCTCATTATAATATTAATAAATTTTAACCACCATGTCTGAAATCTAATGAAAAATTAAAAGGAATGATTAAAGAAGTGACCATAAGTTAGGGGCAAAAACAAGGAAAACAGTCCACAGGTGACTCAAATGTTGAAGCCTGTTGGCAAACACTTTAAAATAACTATAATAAATATTTGAAAGATGTAGGAAGAGGGTAAACAAAATAGAAGAAAACATGAACAATTAAAAATGAACCTGAAATCTATATGTGGAAATCAGATGAAGATTCTAAAAGTAGAAAATGACATATTTGAAGTTAAAACTTGGGGATAAGTAAAACAGTAAGAAACAGGTGAAGACAGGTTTGTTGTACTCAAAGGCAGGTCAGTAGGAAATATCCACACTCTCAAGTTCAGAGAGATTAGAAAAGACTCAAACAGAAGTTCAGAGACAGATGAAACAAACTTTCCAAAATACATGTATGTCCCACAAATGGTGAGAAAGAATATGGCAGAAACAATGTTTGATGAGCTAATGACCAAAGAGTTTCCAAAACTTACTAAAGACATCTATCAACTGATTTAGGAACCTCAGAAAACCTCACCAAGAGGCAAAAAAAACCATAACTGTGTACCACATATCAAACCATTAGAAGCCAAACAAATAGGAAATTTTAAAAGCACTCAGAAAAAGCAGACACATTATTGTGCATGACCAGACAAACAATGGACAGTTTTAGTAGCGAGTGGAAGCCAAAGGATAATGGAATAGTACCTTCAAAGTGCTGAAGAAAAAAGCTTCCATTTCAGAGTTCTACACTCAGGAAAATAAAGGCAAAGTAAACGAAAGCAATAAAATGCTACTGCTAGCATACTTCATAGCAAGAAACATTGCAGAAAGTTGTTATAGTTGAAGGCAAATGATTCCAAATAGAAAAGGCAACACTTATACATGGTTGGTGAGAGTGTAAATTAGTTCAACCATTGTGGAAAGCAGTGTGGTGATTCCTCAAAGAGCTAAAAGCAGAACTACCATTCGAACCTGCAATTCCATTACTGGGTATATACCCAGAGGAATAGAAATAATTTTGGGAATAGAAATCCTTCTGCCATAAAGAAGCATGCATGCAAATGTTCATTGCACTATTCACAATAGCAAAGACATGGAATCAACCTAAATGCCCATCAGTAACAGATCGCATGAAGAAAATGTGGTACATATACACCATGGAATACTATGCAGCCATAAAAAAGAACAAGATCATGTCTTTTGTGGGAACGTGAATGGAACTGGAGGCTATTATTCTTAGGAAACTGACAAACAGAAAACCAACTACCAAATGTTCTTACTTGTAAGTGGGAGCTAAATCATAAGAACTTTTGAACACAAAGACGGAAACAGCGGACGCTGGGGTCTACTTGAGAATGGAGGGTGGATAGAGGGAGAGGAGCAGAAAAGATAACTATTGGGTACTGGGCTTAATACCTGGGTGAGGAAATATTAATAATATATACAATAAACCCCCAACCCCATGACTCATGTTTACTTATGTAACAAACCTTCACATGTACCCTTAAACCAAAAATAAAAGTTTCAAAACGAAAATTCATGCAACTGCCAAAGACATGAAGAGTGGGAAAGGTAAATGTAAAAGACTACAAAACAAAAATTCAAAAATATGTTTGGCTGAGTTTAAAATATGCATACAAGTATAACATGTGACGATAATTACACAAAGAGCAAAAAAAAGCTACATAAAGATAGACTATTTTAAGTCATTCTTGTAAATCTTATGTTGTTACATTGTAGTTAAAAAATACTAAGCTGTAAAAAGTGAAATAATAAACTTACTCATTACTGAAATCATGAAAAAAAAATTACAAAATGATAAAACTAAAAAGTCAATAGATAAGAAAAATGGAATAATAAATGCTTAATTCAAGTGATTTTATAAACGTATTAATAAGAATGAAGAACCTATGAGGCAAGTGGAAAATCACTAGCAAGATAGTAGACATAAAACCCATTATAGATTTAAGAGTTACAGTGGTCGGAGATCGATCCAAGATGGCCGCTTAGGAGGAAGTCGGGATTGCAGCTCCGAGAGAAGGCGCAGAGGGTGAGTGGACGCCGCATTTCCAGACGGACTTTTACCGCCCACAGACCAGGAGATTCACAGGAGGAAAAGCCCCACGGGTCGCCAGCACTGCTGGTTTCAGCGGAGTGGCCGCTCAGCCTACACCCTGGAGTGGGGGGCAGTGGCTTCTTATGCAGAGCGAGAGAGACAGAGTTCCCTCTGAGCCAGAAAGGGGAGCTGAAGCAGGGAGCCAAGCCAGGAGACCCCCGGGCAAGGGAGCGCCACGAATCTCAGAGCCGCTGCTTCGGCTGATGCCGCGGCACACAGGGCAGCGGATTTTAACTGCCCACAGACCAGGAGATTCACAGGCGGAGAAGCTCCCCGGGTTCCCAGCGCCGCTGGTTGGACCAGAGCAGCCGCTCGGCCTGCACAGGGGGCGGGGAGCAGTGGCTCCTTGAACAAAGTGAACGAGACTGTGTCCCCTCTGGGCCAGCAAGGGGAGCTGTGGCAAGGAGGCAAGCCAAGAGATTACCGGACAAAGAGGGCCCCTCTGGAAACACGGCTGAACCCGGGACGGTCCAGCTCTGTGGGGGAGGGGCGTCCTCCATCGGGAAACACCCTGCAGTTCCGGGGCAATTTTCCGTAACCAAGACAACCCGCCACTACAGAGACTCCGTCACTACAGGGGCGGGCCAGCATAGCGGAAGCAGTTATAACTACACCCACAGGACTGCAGGGAACCTCACACGGAAGCTGGGCAGAGCCCACAGCAGCTCAGCGAAGCCTCTGCAGGCTGAGTGTGACTAGACTGCCACCTTGTGGGCAGGGAAAACGGTAGCAACACAGCTGAAAAGCATAAAGTGCTAAACCCCTGGGCCAGAACACCTGGGAAGAAGAAAAGGGGGTTTATGAGTTCAGCTGCTGCAGACTTAAAATTACCAAAATCAGAAAGACAGCAACTACAAAGTCAATAGGCGGATAAATCCACAAAGATGGGAAGAAACCAGCGCAAAAAGGATGAAAACACCCAAAACCAGAACACCTCTCCCCCTACAAGGCAGCATAACTCCTCACCAGCACGGGAACAAGACTGGACGGAGAATGAGTGTGATGAAATGACAGAATCAGCTTTCAGAAAATGGATAATAAGAAACTTCTGTGAGCTAAAAGAACATGTTCTAACCCCATGCAAAGAAACTAAGAACCTTGAAAAAAGACTTGATGAAATGCTAACGAGAATGGACAACTTAGAGAGGAATATGAGTGAATTGATGGAGCTGAAAAACACAACACGAGAACTTCATGAAGCATGTACAAGTTTCAACAGCAGAATTGACCAAGCAGAAGAAAGGACATCAGAAGTCGAAGATCAACTCAATGAAATAAAACGAGAAGGGAAGATTAGAGAAAACAAGGTAAAAAGGAATGAACAGAGTCAACAAGAAATATGGGACTATGTGAAAAGACCTAATCTACGTTTGATAGGTGTACCTGAGTGTGACGAAGAGAATGCATCCAAGCTGGAAAATACTCTTCAGGATATTATCCAGGAAAACTTCCCCAACCTAGCAAGGCAGGCCAATATGCAAGTCCAGGAAATACAGAGAACACCACAAAGATATTCCTCTAGAAGAGCAACCCCAAGGCACATAATCATCAGATTCACCAGGGTTGAAATGAAGGAGAAAATACTAAGGGCAGCCAGAGAGAAAGGTCGGGTTACCCACAAAGGGAAACCCATCAGACTCACAGCAGATCTCTCAGCAGAAACCCTACAGGCCAGAAGAGAGTGGGGGCCGATATTCAACATCCTTAAAGAAAAGAACTTTCAACCCAGAATTTCATATCCAGCCAAACTAAGCTTCATAAGTGAAGGAAAAATAAAATCCTTTGTGAACAAGCAAGTACTCACAGATTTCATCACCACCAGACCAACTTTACAAGAGCTCCTGAAGGAGACACTACACATAGAAAAAAACAACCAGCACCAGCCACTCCAAAAACGCACGAAATGGTAAAGAGCAGCAACACAATGAAGAATCTGCATCAACCAATGGGAAAAACAGCCAGCTAGCATCAAAATGACAGGACCAAACTCACACATAACAATATTAACCCTAAATGTAAATGGACTAAATGCCCCAATCAAAAGACACAGACTGGCAAATTGGATAAAAAGCCAAAACCCATCAGTGTGCTGTATCCAGGAAACCCACCTCACATGCAAGGATACACAAAGGCTCAAAATAAAGGGATGGAGGAAGATTTACCAAGCAAATGGAGAGCAAAAAAAAGCAGGAGTTGCAATTCTCATCTCTGATAAATAGACTTTAAAGCAACAAAGATCAAAAGAGACAAAGAAGGACATTACATAATGGTAAAAGGATCAATGCAACAAGAAGAGCTAACGATCCTAAATATATATGCACCTAATACAGGAGCACCCAGATACATAAGGCAAGTTCTTAAAGACTTGAAAAGAGACTTAGACTCCCACACATTAATAGTGGGAGACTTCAACACACCATTGTCAATATTAGACAGATCAACGAGACAGAAAATTAATAAGGATATCCAGGACTTGAACTCAGACCTGGAACAAGCAAACCTAATAGACATTTACAGAACTCTCCACCCCATATCCACAGAATATACATTCTTCTCAGCACCACATCACACCTACTCTAAAATTGACCACATAATTGGAAGTAAATCACTCCTCAGCAAATGCAAAAGAACGGAAACCATAACAAACAGTCTCTCAGACCACAGTGCAATCAAGTTAGAACTCAGAATTCAGAAGCCCACCCAGAATCGCACAGCCTCATGGAAATTGAACAACTTTCTCCTGAATGTTGACTGGATAAACACTGAAATGAAGGCAGAAATAAAGACGTTCTTCGAAACCAACGAGAACGAAGACACCACATACCGGAATCTCTGGGACACATTTAAAGCAGTCTCTAGAGGAAAATACATAGCAATAAGTGCCCACATGAGAAGAAAGGAGAGAACTAAAATTGACACCCTATCATCAAAATTGAAAGAGCTAGAGGAGCAAGATCAAAAAAACTCAAAACCTAGCAGAAGACAAGAAATAACTAAGATCAAAGCAGAAATGAAGGAGATAGAGACACGAAAAACCCTTCAAAAAATCAATAAATCCAGGAGCTGGTTTTTTGAAAAGATCAACAAAATAGACAGACCACTAGCCAGACTAATAAAAAAGAAAAGAGAGAATAACCAAATAGATGCAATAAAAAATGATAAAGGGGATATCACCACAGATGCCACAGAAATTCAAACCATCATCAGAGATTATTACAAACAACTCTATGCACATAAATTAGAAAACCTGGAAGAAATGGATAAATTCCTGGACAGTAGCCTCCCCCCATGCCTAAACCAGGAAGAAGTCGAAACCCTGAATAGACCAATAACAAGGTCTGAAGTCGAGGCAGCAATTAAGAGCCTACCACCCAAAAAAAGCCCAGGCCCAGATGGTTTCACAGCTGAATTCTACCAGACATACAAAGAGGAACTGGTACCATTCCTACTGAAACTATTCCAAATAATCCAAAAAGAGGGAATCCTTCCCAGATCATTTTATGAGACCAACATCATCCTAATACCAAAACCCGGCAGAGACTCAACAAGAAAAGAAAACTACAGGCCAATATCCATGATGAACATAGATGCAAAAATCTTCAATAAAATACTGGCAAGCCGATTACAACAACCCATCAAAAAGCTTATCCACCATGATCAAGTAGGATTCATCCCAGGGATGCAAGGCTGGTTCAATATACGCAAGTCTATAAATGTAATTCACCACATAAACAGAACCAAAAACAAAAACCACATGATTATCTCAATTGATGCAGAGAAGGCCTTCGACAAAATTCAACAGCCCTTTATGCTAAAAACTCTCAATAAACTAGGTATCGACGGAACGTATCTCAAAATAATAAAAGCTATTTATGACAAACCGACAGCCAATATCATACTGAATGGGCAAAAACTGGAAGCATTCCCTTTGAAATCTGGCACTAGACAAGGATGCCCTCTCTCACCACTCCTATTCAATATAGTACTGGAAGTTCTAGCCAGAGCAATCAGGCAAGAAAAAGAAATAAAGGGTATTCAATAAGGAAAGGAGGAAGTCAAATTGTCTCTATTTGCAGATGACATGATTGTATATCTAGAAGACCCTATCACCTCAGCCCAAAATCTCCTGAAACTGATAAGCAACTTCAGCAAAGTCTCAGGATACAAAATCAATGTGCAAAAATCACAAGCATTCCTATACACCAATAACAGACTTAAAGAGAGCCAAATCAAGAACGAACTGCCATTCACAATTGCTACAAAGAGAATAAAATACCTAGGAATACAACTAACAAGGAACGTAAAGGACCTCTTCAAGGAGAACTACAAATCACTGCTCAACGAAATAAGAGAGGACACAAACAGATGGAGAAACATTCCATGTTCATGGTTAGGAAGAATTAATATCGTGAAAATGGCCATACTGCCCAAAGTAATTTACAGATTCAACGCTATCCCCATCAAGCTACCAATGACCTTCCTCACAGAACTGGAAAAAAGCACCTTAAACTTCATATGGAACCAAAAGAGAGCCCGCATAGCCAAGTCAATTCTAAGCAAAAAGAACAAAGCAGGAGGCATCACACTACCGGACATCAAACTCTACTACAAGGCTACAGTAATCAAAACAGCATGGTACTGGTACCAAAACAGAGATATAGACCAATGGAACAGAACAGAGGCATCGGAGGCGACACAACATATCTACAACCACCTGATCTTTGACAAACCTGAAAAAAACAATCAATGGGGAAAGGATTCCATGTTCAATAAGTGGTGTTGGGAAAACTGGCTAGCCATATGCAGAAAGCAGAAACTGGACCCCTTCCTGACACCTTACACTAAAATTGACCCCAGATGGATTAAAGACTTAAACATAAGACGTAACACCATAAAAACACTAGAAGGAAACCTAGGCAAAACCATTCAGGACATAGGCGTAGGCAAGGACTTTATGACCAAAACACCAAAAGCATTGGCAACAAAAGCCAAAATAGACAAATGGGACCTAATCAAACTCCACAGCTTTTGCATGGCAAAAGAAACAGTCAATAGAGTGAATCGGCAACCAATAGAATGGGAAAAAATTTTTGCAGCCTACCCGTCTGACAAAGGGCTGATATCCAGAATTTACAATGAACTAAAAAAGATTTACAAGAAAAAAACAAACAAGCCCATTCAAAAATGGGCGAAGGATATGAACAGATACTTTACAAAAGAAGACATACAAGAGGCCAACAAACATATGAAAAAATGCTCATCATCACTGGTCATTAGAGAAATGCAAATCAAAACTACATTGAGATACCATCTCATGCCAGTTAGAATGGCGATCATTAAAAAATCTGGAGAAAACAGATGCTGGAGAGGATGTGGAGAAATAGGAACACTCTTACACTGTTGGTGGGAGTGTAAATTAGTTCAACCACTGTGGAAAACAGTGTGGCGATTCCTCAAGGACCTAGAAATAGAAATTCCATTTGACCCAGCAATCCCATTACTGGGCATATATCCAAAGGATTATAAATCGTTCTACTATAAGGACACATGCACACGAATGTTCATTGCAGCACAGTTTACAATAGCAAAGACCTGGAACCAGCCCAAATGCCCATCGATGATAGACTGGACAGGAAAAATGTGGCACATAAACACCATGGAATATTATGCAGCCATTAAAAACGAGGAGTTCACATCCTTCGTAGGGACATGGATGAACCTGGAAAACATCATTCTCAGCAAACTGACACAAGAACACAAAATCAAACACCACATGTTCTCACTCATAGGCGGGTGTTGAACAAGGAGAACACATGGACACAGGGAGGGGAGCACTATACACGGGGGTCTGTTGGGGGGAGGGGGGATAGCGGGGGGGTGGGGAGTTGGGGAGGGATAGCATGGGGAGAAATGCCAGATATAGGTGAAGGGGAGGGAGGCAGCAAATCATACTGCCACGTATGCACCTATGCAACAACCTTGCATGTTTTTCACATGTACCCCAAAACCTAAAATGCAATAAAAAAAAAAACTGTATATTTTGTGAAATGAAGATAATAATAAGTGTTTTTCTTCATGGATTATTATGAATATTAAACAAACTAATTCAGGCTGTAGGAATCATACCTTGTACAGACAAATATTAAATAAATTTTATTTAGTTTTTCTAAAAAAAAAAAAAGAAAGAAAGAAAAATGGGAGTAACTCCAAAAAAAAAATCAGAAATGACAAAGAAGATTACCATCAATCTTACAGAAATACAAAAATCCCTCAAAGACTATTGCAAACACCTCTATGCACACAAGTTAGAAAACCCAGAAGGAATGAATATGTTCCTGGAAATAGAAGCTCACAATGTTAAACGAGGAAGAAATTGAATCCCTGAACAGACCAATAATGAGTTCTGAATATGAATTAGTGTAATAAAAAGTCTGCTGACCCAAAAAAGTCCAGGACCAGACCAATTCACAGCTGAATTCTACCAGATGTATAAAGAAGAGCTAGTACCATTCTTTCTGAAACTATTCCACATAATTGAGAAGTTATATAATCCATTTTATAACACCAACATCATCCTGATACCAAAACCTGGGAGAGATACAACAAAAAAAGAAAGCTTCAGGCCAATATTCTTGGTGAACACAGATGCAAAATCCTCAACAATATACTAACAAACCGAATCTAGTAGCACATCAAAAATCTAATCCACCCTAATCAAGTAGACTTTATTCCTGGGATGCAACATTGATTCAACATAACAAATCAGGAAATGTAATTCAACACATTAAAAAAACTAAAACCAAAACCATATGATTATCTCAACAGATGCAGAAAAGGCTTTTGATAAAATTCAACATCATTTCATGCTAAAAAGCCCTCAACAGACTAGGCATTAAAGGAACATATCTCAAAATAATAAGAGCAATCTATGAATAACCCACAGCCAACATCATACTGAATGGGCAAAAGCTGGTCATGTTCTCCTTGAAAACCAGAACAAAATAAAGATGTCCTCTCTCACTATTTCTATTCAACATACTACTGGAAGCCCTAGCCAGAGCAACTAGGCAAGAGAAATAAATAAAAGGCATTCAAATAGAAAGAGAGGAAGTCAAGCTATCCCTGTTTGCAGACTATGTGACTCTATGTTTAGAATTCTATATCCTCTGCCCAAAAGCTTCTCGATAAACAACTTCAAGAAAGTTTCAGTATACAAAAATCAATGTGCAAAAACCAGAATTATTTCTATAAACCACCAACATCAAAGCTGAGCACAAATTAAGAATGCAATCCCATTCTCAATAACCAGAAAAGGAATAAAATAGCTAAGAATAAAGCTAAACTAGGAAGTGAAAGATCTCTTTCTTTCTTTTTTATTTTTTTTCTTTTTTGGAGGCAGAGTCTCGCTCTATCCCCAGGCTGGAGTGCAGTGGCACAATCTCAGCTCACTGCAACCTCCACCTCCTGGGTTCAAGTGATTCTCCTGCCTCAGCCTCCCAAGCAGCTGGAATTACAGGCTCCTGCCACCACATCAGGCTAATTTTGTATTATTAGCAGAGACGGGGTTTTGCCATGTTGGCCAGGCTGGACTTGAACTCCTGACCTCAAGTGATTCACCTGCCTTGGCCTCCCAAATTGCTGGAATTACAGGCATGAGCTGCCACGCCCAGCCAGGAAGTGAAAGATCTCTACAAGAATCACAAAACACTGCTCAAGGAAATCAGAGATAGTATTCTTCACAGAATTAGAAAAAACTATTTTAAAATTCATATGGAACCAAAAAAGAGCCTAAATAGCCAAGGAAATTTTAAGCAAAGAGAACAAAGTTGGAGGCATCACATTACCCAACTTCAAACTACACTACAAATCTGTAGTAACCAAAACAACATAATACTAGTACAAAAACAGACACATAGGCCAATGGAACATAATAGAGAGCCCAGAAATAATGCTTTATGCCTACAATTATCGGATCTTCGACAATGTCAACAAAAAACAAGAAATAGGGAAAAGACAACCTTATTCAATAAATGGTGCAGGAAAAACTGGCTAACCATATGCAGAAGACTGAAACTGGATGCCTTCTGTGATGGTTAATAATAGATGTCAACTGATTGGATTGAGGGTTGCCTAGATGGAAGGTAAAGTCTTATTTCTGGTTGTGTCTATAAGGGTGTTGCCAGGGGAGATTGACATTTGAGTCACTAGACTGGGAGATGAAGAGACATCCTCAGTGTGGGTGGGCACCATCCAATTAGCTGCCAGCATGACTAGAACAAAAGAGGTGGAAGAAGGTGGGATAACCTTGCTTGTTGAGTCTTCTGGCTTCTTTCTTTCTCCTGTGCTGATTGCTTCCTTCTGTTCCTCCTGCTCTTGGACATCAGACTCCAGGTTCTTCAGCCTTTGGACTCTGGGACTTGAGCCAATGGCTTGCCAGAGGCTCTAGGGCCTTGGCCACAGACTGAACACTACATTCTCAGCTTCCCTGATTTGAGGCTTTCAGACTTGGACTGAGCCACTACTGCCTCCTTTCTCCCCAGTTTGCAGACTGCCTGTGGTGGGACTTTGCCTTGTAATCATGTGAGCCAGTTCTCCCTAATAAACTCGTGTGTGTGTGTGTGTGTGCGCGTGCGTGTGTGTGTACATATATAATTGGTTCTGTCCCTCTGGAGAATCCTGACTAATACACCAACCTTACACTGTATACAAAAATCAACTTCAAGATGGATGAAAGACTTAAATGTAAGACCTAAAACTATAAACACCTTGGAAGATGACCTAGGAAATAGAACCTGGCAAAGATCCCACGATGAAGACACCAAAAGCAATTACAACAAAAATTAAAATTAATGAATGGAACCTAATTCACTAAAGAGTTTCTGTACAGCAAAAGAAACTATCCACAGAGTAAACAGAAAACCTACATAACGGGAGAAGATAGTCACAAACTATGCATCTTACAAAGACCTAAAATCCAAATTCTATAGGCAACTTTAAACAAGTCAACAAGCAAAAAACAAATAACCTCATTTTAAAATGGGCAAAGGATATCAACAGATACTTCCCAAAAGAAGGCATACAAATGTCCAACAAACATGAAAAAATGTTCCAACATCACTAATTATTAAAGAAATGCAAATCAAAACCACCATGAGATACCATCTCACAGCAATCAAAATGGCTGTTAGTAAAAAGTCAAAAATCTACAGATGCTAGTGAGGCTGCAGAGAAAAGGGAATGCCTTTACACTGTTGGTGAGAATGTAAATTAGTACAGCCACTGTGGAAATCAGTAGGGAGATTTCTCAGGGAACTTAATCAGAGCTACCATTTGACCCAGCAATCCCATTACTGAGTGTACAGCCATAAACAAATCATTCTACCAAAAAGACATATGCACTATACATTTACCACTGTACTACTCACAATATCAGACATAGAATCAGCCCTGGTGCCCATAAATGGTAGATCAGATAAAGAAAATGTGGTACATATACACCATGCAATACTATACAGCTATAAAAAAAAACAAGATCATGTCCTTTGCAGCAACATGGATAGAGCTGAAGGCCATGATCCTAAGCAAACTAACATGGAAACAGAAAATCAAATAGCACATATTCTCACTTATAAGGGAGAGCAAAATATTGAGTAAATATGGACAAAAAGAAAGGAATAACAGACACTGGGGCCCACTTGAGGGTGAAGGTGGGAGGACAATGAGGATCAAAAAACTACCTATTAGGTTCTATGCTTATTACCTGGGTGATGAAATAATGTGTACACCAAGCCCCTGAGACATGCAATTCACCTTTGTACCCCTGAACTTAAAAGTTAAAAAAGAATCAAAATTAAGAAAAATAAAAGTTGAAATTTTTCAAATTAAAGTATATTGAAATAGACCACCCGTCTATACATAACTTAACTATTTGTTCCAGGAAATTTCCACTCAGATAAGATTACAAGTAAATAAAAAAATGCCCTCTTTACTTCAGGAATGGGAGTTAACTAATATACCTGGACAAATAATTTTTTCAAAGTTTTCTCATCAGAGCAGTTTTTTCACAACAAGAGCTTGCTTATCATATAATAGTTTATTTATGAAGACTCTTCTCAAGAGTCTTTTTTCATTGTGATATATAGCTCTGCTATCCTGTGGATTAAAAAGAGAATGTATCATTAATATCACATCTTTTACCAGCTGTTGTCTACACTCTCCTCCCTTTTGAACTTATTCTCCTCTTGTTGAAGTCTCATGCTCTAATCTGCCTCCTCACACCTTCTACACTGCTGTTTTCATGGTCCTTCAAGAGCATCTCATCTTCATAAGTTTAAACTTCTCTTTACTATATAGGCCTGTGATTAGATAAATAAACCAAAAGTCATTTGGACGCACAAGTGAAAGGAAGAGTTGATCAAGATAACAGCCCAGGAAGCGATTTAACTCATCTTTTACCCCAAATCTCCTCATATGACAAGAACTAATATTTTTAGAAGAACAAAGCACTGGAAAAGAAGCCATTACTAGTCCAGAAAGGTTGAATAAAATGGGCAACTTTTGGTTATAGTCAATAAATGATATGTGCAATTTATCCTATTCCTCTATTTGATTAGTATTTAAGAAGACAAAATATATGTAAAAATAAAATAAACCTAATCTATCAACAGTAAAACAAACACAACAGCCAAATCCTCACCATAATAAAAGTTTTCCAAATTCTGTAAAATGTTGAGCAAAATAAGGCAAAATATCTTTTTATACATTGGGCAAGAAACAATACTGTAGGTAAAATTTAAAAAGAAAATTAAAGGCAAAAGAATCATCCCAAGAAGGTATTAAAGATACCACCTAATATCAGGAGGAACAAGGTGATATCTTTAATAAATAAGGTTAGAAATATTGGCAAATTTTGTGGAAGCAAAATCAGGTTTAGCTTACATTATAGGAAATATATTCAAAATAGTCAAAGTTACAAATGCAAATAAAACCTAAAGTATCTGAAAGGAAATGTAAATAAATGCTTACATAAGCTAGAAAACAATAGCGCCTTTCTAATAATGATAGTCAATTTGGAAACCAAAAAGCAAAAATTATACATATTTTACCACATAGTATAATAATAAAGCACATCAAAATAGAAATTATATTAAACGATAGACACAAGTTAAAATAATATTTAAAACATATATTACTAATTTTCTAATGTGTATAAAACTGTATTTAATAAGAATAAACAAGCAGCTAGCATTTCAATTTTTTAACGGCAAAGCTCATGTATAGTCCAATTCATGAATGAAGATAAACACTGAAATAATTGTTTTAGCTAGTTAGCAATCTATCACATTTAAATTAAAGTAACAATTTTGGGGGGAAGAAAAAGCCTAGAAGAAGGATGATACCATATTTATGTTGGTGTTGGCCCTTGCTATAACTTCCAGTCTCCATGGACACCGTCCCTCTGCTTTGTTTTATTTTCAAAGTTAATCACCTGTTAAATTAATTAATAACTTTGAACCAAGGTCACCAAAGACAGTTTCATTTGTTTACTTTAGTTGATCCCATTATACCAGTTGTATTAAGTAGAGAAAAATACCTTCAGTCTTCTTACTATGAAAGTCATGTTAAAATAAAACCAGTCTCCCATCCGCATTTCAGATTGGATCATCAACTCTTCAAAAATCAAGGAAAGCGTTTGGTTTCTCTTCACTTGATCACTGGTCTTTCCTTCCATTTATCTTTTCAAATTCTATATTCTCACTTGTCAACTTGGGAAGTTTTTATGATAAAAATAATATCTGACTCGATAAGGGTCAAGAACATCAAGATAGCTCTGCATCTTTATTCCTAGAGCGGTCTACAATTACAAATGCAGTTCACGAAAACATGGATGGAAAGTCCCCCCGTATCACTATTTACATATTCTTTTTCAATTGTGAATCGCTCTAAAGTATTTTATTGTTAACACTACAACTCAAGCCTGACTGGTTGTTATAAGTATCTTTCATGTTGTCTGTATTATTTAGTTTGCTTTCTCTGGAACATAGATAATATACTAGTAATGATGTTTGTTCTCTTGCAAAATCCAAGAGGTATTGCTGCATAGCCCACGAAAATATTAAGTAGAAATTTGGAGTATGACAATTGAAAAAGTGAGGTCAGACAGTCAAATATAAAGAAAGATAAAGAAAGGAAATAATTTTACTTTATCCATTAATGAAAATAATGTAAGCTTTCTATATGTATTTCTCTCCTATCAGCATCAAAACTGTATTTACAGCAAATACTTCTAGGGGGGAAAAAGCAGTACTAGTACGATAAAATAGATATACCAGTAAAATATTTCTCAGTCAAGATTTAACTCAGGATATGTCAATAATTCTAAGCCTACAACTGGACTATGTTATAGATGTACTTCTGGGCAGAACCAAAACCAGGTATGTGTGTGTGTGTGTGTGTGTGTGTGTGTGTGTGTGCGCGCGCGCGCGCGCACGTGTGTTGATGTTCCACAAAGAATGCATACTACTTAAACAAGGCAAAGCGATACTTGACATTTATAAGGAACACAGCAAGAGATAAATTCAAAGGGTAACATAGGGTCAAGAAGAAATAGATTCAGACTGTTACTGAGAACAACATAATTCAAGGTAATATTGAACATATGCCCTATTTTGAGAGCTACAATAATCAAGTTCTAGCATTATCTCCAATGATTGTATTCTCTATACTTTCCTCAAAATTGAGAGACATTACTTTCAGCCATTTTTTGTGCTTTTTACTCTCTTCATTTTTAAGGAAAACAAGGCATTTTTAAAAATAAAGTAAAGAATAAAATTATAATTCTTTTTATGATTATTATTATTATACTTTAAGTTCTGGGGTACATGTGCAGAACATGAAGGTGTATTACATAAGTATACACATGCCATGGTGGTTTGCTGCATCCATCGCAGCATCATCTACATTTGGTATTTCTCCTAATGCTATCACTCCCCTATCTCCCACCCATGCTATCCCTCCCCTAGCCCTCAACCCCTTGATAGGCCCCAGTATGCGATATTCCCCTCCCTGTGTCCATGTATTCTCATTGTTCAACACCCACTTATGAGTGAGACAAGCGATGTTTGGTTTTCTGCTTTTGTGTCAGTTTGCTGAAAATGATGGTTTCCAGCTTCATCTATGTCCCTGCAAAGGACATGAACTCATCCTTTTTCATGGCTACATAGTATTCAATGGTGTATATGTGCCACATTTTCTTTATCCAGTCTATCATTGATGGGCATTTGGTTGGGTTGGTTCCAAGTCTTTGTTATTGTGAACAGTGCTGAAATAAAGATACGTGTGCATGTGTCTTTATAATAGAACAATTTATAACCTTTTGAGTATACACCCAGTAATGGGATTGCTGAATCAAATGGAATTTCTAGTTTCAGATCCTTGAGAAATCGCCACAGTCTCCTACAATGGTTGAACTAATTTACACTCCCACCAACAGTGTAAAAGTGTTCCTATTTCTCCACATACTCTCCAGCATCTATTGTCTCCAGATGTTTTAATGATCACCATTCTAACTGGCATGAGATGGTATCTCAATGTGGTTTTGATTTGCCTTTCTCTAATGACCAGTGATGATGAGAATGTTTTCATATGTTTGTTGGCTGCATAAATGTTTTCTTTTGAGAAGTGTCTGTTCATATCCTTCGCCTACTTTTTTATGGGGTTGTTTTTTTCTTGTAAATGTGTTTAAGTACTTTGTTGATTCTGGATATTAGCCTTTGTCAGATAGCTAGATTGTAAAAAATTTTTCCCATTCTTTTGGTTGCTGGCTCACTCTAATGATAGTCTCTTTTGCTGTGCAGAAGCTCTTTAGTTTAATTAGATCCCATTGGCCTATTTTTCCTTTTGTTGCCATTGCTTTTGGTGTTTTAGTAATGAAGTCCTTGCCCGTGCCTATGTCCTGATGGTATTGCCTAGGTTTTCTTCTAGGATTTTTATGGTGTTAGGTCTTATGTTTAAATCTTTAATCCACCTGGAGTTAATTTTTGTATAAGGTGTAAGGAAGGGGTCCAGTTTCAGCTTTCTGCATATGGCTAGCCAGTTTTCCCCACACAGTTTATTAAATAGAGATTCCTTTCCCCATTGCTTGTTTTTGTCAGGTTTGTCAAAGATCATATGGTTGTACACATGTGGCATTCTTTCTGAGGCCTCTGTTCTGCTCCATTGGTCTCTATGTCTGTTTTGGTACCAGTACCATGCTGTTTTGATTACTGTAGCCTTCTAGTAGGGTTTGAAGTCATAAAGTGTGATGCCTCTAGCTTTATTTTTTGGTTTTTTGTGCTTAGGATTGTCTTGGCTATGTGGGCTCTTTTTGGTTCCGTATTAAATTTAAGGTAGTTTTTTCCAGTTCTGCGAAAAAAGTCAATGGTAGCTTGATGGCGATAGCATTGAATCTATATATTACTTTGGGCAGTATGGTCATTTTCACAATATTGATTCTAACCACGAGCATGGAATGTTTTCCCATATGTCTGTGTCCTCTCTTGTTTCTTTGAGCAGTGGTTTGTAGTTCTCCTTAAAGAGGTCCTTCACATCACTTGTTAGTTGTATTCCTAGGTATTTTATTCTCTTTGTAGCAATTGTGAATGGAAGATCACTCAAGATTTGACTCTCTGTTAATCTGTTATTGGTGTAAGGAATGCTTATGATTTCTGTACATTGATTTTGTATCCTGAGACTTTGCTGAAGTTGCTTATCAGCTTAAGGAGATTTGGGGCTGAGACAATTATAATTCATAACATAGTATTTTATAACATACAACCCTCAAAATTCTTGTTATTTTTATCTGAATCTTTCCTATCACCCTCAAAACTCTCTTATATCTGGTTAACATGATATGATGAAATTAATTCTCCCTCTTGGTAATCTATAGTATTCAAGAGAAACCCTGATCTCAGTAATCTCATAGCTCAGGACGCAGGTCCATAAAATCAGCAATAAGCCAAGTGCAGTGAAATGGCAATATGAAAGTATATGACATATCAAAGCTGCATTTGACCTAGTCTAGGAGAATTGCAGATTGTGTATCAGAAGTTGTTCTAGATGCAATGTGGAAAATAGATTGCCATGTTTCATGGCAAGATGGGTATATTAATCTATGAATTAATTTTTAAAATTTATATGAGAGATTTATTAGGTGGAAATGATTAATAAGGAATGATTGAAGTAGAATCTAAAAGTACTGGTAGCTGACTAAAAACCAGAAGGGAAAAAGAAAAGGGTAATGAGAGAAATGCAGGTTTTCAGGCTTAATAGTTCAGAGGATTATGATGTCATTCACTGAAATGTGCAGTGAATGTGGTATTAGGTTTTCCACGATTATGTGGGAAAGGAGGAGATAGGGCAAGGAATGAGGAAGACAGTTTTTACTTGAGTAGGCAATGCTCAATTTGAAGTACCTATTAAATATTCAACTACAAATACCTGTTTTGACCTGGACAAATGGAACTGGAATTCAGAGAAAATCAAATGATTTGGATACTAAGATATAGATGGGCAGCAGCACCAGGAAAGTCAATGGCAGGTCCAGGTAAGACTGTATAGAGGGAGGATAATATGGAGTAGTACTAATGTTTATGATGTGTGCAAATAAAAGGAACTCATGAAGAATTCTAAATAGCCAGAAAGGAGGAAGAAAGCAGTGAACATGGTATCATAGAAAATCAACAAAGCATATAAGGTTTTAAAAAGAAGTTCAACATTAAGAAATGAAAGAAAAGCATTCAGTAAGATCAGGACTATCTCCTTTGGATTTAACAGAAAGGCTGACATGGATTACTTGGGATTACTTGTGAAAGAATGGTATTAATTTAGTAGTGGATAAAGAAGTCACATTTAATTTGCCTTGGCTATCAATAATATGCACATATGTAAAGAAGATATCAATAAATGCTTAGAAATTAGAAGACAGTGTAACAGATAGTAACAGAGGTAATATACTTAATTTTTTAAAATTTCATTTAAATATGACCTTGAAAACACACTAGCTAGGTGAATTTAACTTGGGCTAAGGTGAATTATACAAAAGAAAAGCTGTTGATGTCTTTACTTAACAGTTCCCAAATTCCACAAAGTTAGTTGTACATCAAAATTGTGCATGTGTGAATGTATATGTAACCAAAAAAAAGACTCAGATAAAATACTGATAAGATTTTGAATTTTTTAAAGAGCAAGTAAAATTTTTTTTCTTATTTTTTAAAAGATAGCAGTCTGAAACAGAGACAGTAATTTTACTGAAATGATTGAGGTTCCTGCAGACAAAGAAAGTTCATGGAGCTCAAAGCTTTTTTTTCTGGGAAGCTCTTTTTAAATTTAAGGTTTATAAAGGTCACTGGAATTCATAATAAAAAGCTGATAGTAATAATTTAATATTTGTTCTTTCTGGCATATTCAATTTCTTTTGCTCACTGAGAAAAGCTCAACTGCTTTCTCCCTGATTCTATGCAGATTGCATAAGAAACTGAAGATAATAATGAGAAATCACACAGAAATAACATTTATCTTGTTGGGACTTACAGATGACCCACAGCTGCAAGTTCTGGTTTTATCTTTTTATCTCTGATATACATTCTGTGTGTCACAGGAAACCTGACCATTATCATTCTTACCCTGACAGATTCTCATCTTTTTTTTTTCATATTGTTGCAAATGATCTCATTCTTTTTTTTTATTGTTTTATTATGATTATACTTTAAGTTCTAAGATACATGTGCAGAATGTGCAGGTTTCTTACATAGGTATACACGTGCCATGGTGGTTTGCTGCACCCATCAACCCGTCATCTACATTAGGTATTTATCCTAATGCTATTCCTCCCCTAGTCCCCCAACCTCCTAGAGGCCCCAGTGTGTGATGTTCCCCTCTCCATGTCCCTGTGTTCTCATTGTTGAACTCCCACTTATGAGTGAGAACATGTGGTGCTTGGTTTTCTGTTCTTGTGTTAGTTTGCCTAGAATGATTCTCATCTTAAAACAACCATATATTTTTATCTACAAAACTTCTTAGAAACCTCATTCACCCAGATTCCTGTATAGCTTATCAACCAGGGACAATACCATAACTTATAATGCTTGTGCCAGTTAAATTATTTTTTCAATCTTTGGGGCCACTGAGCTTTTTCTCCTGGCTGCCGTGTCCTAGGACCGCTATGTGGCCATCTGTAAGCCCCTGCATTACATGACCATCATGAACCACAGAGTCTGCACCACCTTTGTCCTCTGCTGCTGGATCTCTGGATTGATGATCATCATCACACCACTGGGTATGGGCCTCCAGCTGGAATTCTGTGACTCCAATGTCATTAATCATTTTGGCAGTGATGCAGCTCCCCTTTCTAAAATCTCATTCTCAGATAGTGGTTTGTAGAGCAGACTGTTATTATTTGTGTAGTGTTGACTTTCATTATCACACTAAAAGGGGTGATTGTTTCTTACATCTATATTATCAAAACAATTCTGAGATTTCCCTCTGCTCAGCAAAGAAAAAAAGCCTTTTCCACATGTTCTTCTCAAATGATGTTTCTATCACCTATGGCAGCTGCATTTTCATCTATACCAAGCCTTCAGTCAAAGAGGAGTTGGACATTAATAAAGGAGTGTCTGTTCTCACTACATCCATTGCCCCTATGTTGAACCCCTTATTTATACCTTGAGGAAAAACCAGGTGAAACAAGCTTTTAATGACACAATCAAAAAAAATGACACTCCTGGCACACAAGTAAGCTTATGGTAAATCTTATCAATCACCGAGAAGAAAAGAATAATAAAAATTCTCCCCAAAACCCTAAACTCATTTTTGTTCTTATTAATCTCTAGCTCAGTCAGGTAAACCTACTCACACCCCTTTGAATCAAGCTTTGGGACCCCACTACATACACATCACATCTCTCTTCTCCTTTCATACTAATCTCTACCAGGACAAAGTTACACACTAAAAGGAACATGAGACTATCTTTTCAGGGAAAAAAAAAAAGGTCTTCCTTCATCTATTATCACCCATTTGACAGAGCTTAAAAGGTATTCAATAGCATGATCTAGTAGTATCAGTTACATTCAGGAAATTATTGAAACTTTATGTATGGCATCCTTTTAATTATTTAAAATGCTTAAAGAATTGTTTTAAATATAATAAGAACCTTCACCATATTTACTGATTAAAACCTTAAAAATTACAATAATCTCTCCTGCCAGGTGCAGTGGCTTACACCTGTAATCCTAGCACTTTCAGAGGCCGAGGTGAGTGGATCATCTGATGTCAGGAGTTCAAGACCAGCCTGGCCAACACGGTGAAACCTCATCTCTACTAAAAACACACACACAAAAAAAAAAAAAATTAGCCGGTCATGGTGGTGTGCACCTGTAATCCCAGCTATTCAGGAGACTGAGGCAGGAGAATAACTTGAACCCAGAGACAGAGGTTGCAGTGAGCTCAGATCGCACCATTGCACTCCAACCTGGACACAAGAGGGAAACTCCGTCTCAAAAAGAAAATTAATTTTAAAAATTACAATAATTTCAATGGGATGCAGAAAAGTCATTTGATAAAATCCAACATATATTTCTAATAAAATCTGTCTAGAACTAAAAATAGAAGACAATTTCTACACTTGAAAAAGTGCATCTATAAATAATATACAGTTGACGTAATAGTCAATGGAAAAACACTTGTTTCTTTGTTTTGTTTTGTTTCCCTCTTATTGCCCTGGCTAGAATGAAATGATGCAATCACAGCTCACTGCAACCTCTACCTCCCGAGTTCAAGTGATTTCCCTGCCTCAGCCTCCCAAGGACCTGGGATTATAGGCGCCTGCCACCACACCTGGCTAATCTTTTATATTTTTAGTAGAGACAGGGTTTCACCATGTTGGCCAAGCTGGTCTTGAACTCCTGACCTCAGGTGATCTGCCTGCCTTGGCCTCCCAAAGTGCTGGGATTACAGGTGTGAGCCACCAACCCAGCCCTGAATTGTTTCTTACCAAAATTAATACCAAGTCATGAATGTCTAATCTCACCGCTTCTATTCAACGTAGTACTGGAGGTTCTAACCAATGTAACAAGACTAGAAAAAAGCACACAGGTTGGAAAGGAAAAAACAAAATTATATTTACCATAGTTCATATGACTGTCTATGTACAAAATTCCAAAAAGAACTCTCCAAAATGCCTACTCTATTATAGTAAGTTGAGAAAATACAAGGTTAATAATCAATAATCATAAAGTTAAATAAAAATATAATATTAAATACTTAAGGAAAAAATTAACAAAAGTCATGTAAGACCTTTATAGTGTAAACTAATAAATGTTGCTAAAATTTTTAACCACCTAAATAAATTGAGAGATATACCATATTTACGGAACAGATGTCTACAAGTATAAGGAAATGAACTCTGAAAATAACCTGAGTGAACTTGGAAATGAATCCTTCCCAGTCAAGCCTCAGATTAAAACACTATGCACTTGACACCGTGATAGAAAACCCTAAACAGAAGATCCAGCAAAATGTGCCTGGATTCCTGACCCATAGAAATTGTAAGGTCATAAGTGTGTGTGTTGTTTTAAGCCACTAAATCTGTGGCTTAATTTGTTATGCAGGAAGAAAAAATAATACAAGGCTTTAGGAAATTTTTACTGCTTTCTTTGATTGTGATTTTTTTGATTATGTTATCAAGTGCTTATTTATTTTTCAGGATAAAAAATGGATTCAAATTGATTTAAAAGAAGAAACTAATATTGAAAACACATCATTTCTATATGCATCTCCATTGCTTGATGGTTGATACAAATAAAAGTTCAACTTCTTAAGTCATGGGAAATATAATACGTGGCCGTAACAGGAGAAAATTGCTTTTGATATTACAAATGTGCTGATAATGTATAGATAGAAGAGACATACAGACATAAGGTGATAATGAATTAATATTCATCACAGCAACTTCTATAACTATGTTTCATGAATTATAATTCTGAATCATGTGATTTTTATCTGATTGATGTGTAAAGAGTATACTTTATAGCAAAGTAATCAAGAAGATTAGATTCACAGCATTTCAAGGTGAAATCTAAAGTAATTGACATGAAGATAATCATTCCTGTTGCCATCAAACAGCAGATGAACAGTCTTTTGCAGACATTGTTGTTAATGGTGGTCATATAATAGGCATTTGTGGATGGCCACATGACAACGGTTTTTCTCTCCTATGTTCTTTTTACCCAAATAATTGTGACACATTCCCCTGCTTAGTGTTTTTGAGAGTGTATATGTACCAGATTTTCTTTTTTTTTTTAGAATTTATTTATTTATTTATTTATTTATTTTTATTGCATTTTAGGTTTTCAGGTACATATGAAAAACATGCAAGATTGTTGCATAGGTGCATACGTGGCAGTGTGATTTGCTGCCTTCCTCCCCTTCACCTATATGTGGCATTTCTCCCCATGCTATCTCTCCCCAACTCCCCACCCCCCGCTGTACCTCCCACTCCCCCTCAACAGACCCCAGTGTATAGTGCTCCCCTCCCTGTGTCCATGTGTTCCCATTGTTCAACACCCGTCTATGAGTGAGAACATGCGATGTTTGATTTTGTGTTCTTGTGTCAGTTTGCTGAGAATGATGGTTTCCAGGTTCATCCATGTCCCTACAAAGGACGCAAACTCATCGTTTTTGATGGCTGCATAATATTCCATGGTGTATATGTGCCACATTTTTCCTGTCCAGTCTATCATCGATGGGCATTTGGGCTGGTTCCAGGTCTTTGTTATTGTAAACTGTGCTGCAATGAACATTCGTGTGCATGTGTCCTTATAGTAGAACGATTATAAACCAGATTTTCTTTACCCAGTCTATCATTGATGGGCAT
Source organism: Aotus nancymaae (assembly GCF_030222135.1). Lineage (NCBI taxonomy): Eukaryota > Metazoa > Chordata > Mammalia > Primates > Aotidae > Aotus > Aotus nancymaae. The sequence goes on from NW_026988428.1 coordinate 39,139,248, forward strand.
TTGGGTTGGTTCCAGGTCTTTGCTATTGTACATAGGGCTGCAATGAACATATGTGTGCATGTGTCTTTATAGTAGAATGATTTATGGTTCTTTGGGTATATACCCAGTAATGGGATTGCTGGGTCAAATGGAATTTCTATTTCTAGATCCTTGAGAAATCGCCACACTGTCTTCCACAATGGTTGAACTAATTTACACTCCCACCAACTGTGTAAGAGTGTTCCTAATTCTTCACATCCTCTCCAGCATCTGTTGTCTATAGATTTTTTAATGATTACCATTCTAACTGGTGTGAGATGATATCTCAATGTGGTTTTGATTTGCATTTCTCTAATGACCACTGATGATGAGCATTTTTTCATGTTTGTTGGCCTCATGTATGTCTTCTTTTGTAAAGTGTCTGTTCACATCCTTTGCCCACTTTTGAATGGGATTGTTTGTTTTTTTCTTGTATATCTGTTTTAGTTCTTTGTAGATTCTGGATATTAGCCCTTTGTCAGATGCGTAGATTGAAAAAAAATTTTCCTATTTTGTTGCTTGCCAGTTTGCTCTAATGGTGGTTTCTTTTGCTGTACAGAAGCTCTGATTTTTAATTAGATCCCATTTGTCTATGTTGGCTTTTATTGCCATCGTTTTTGGTGTTTTAGTCATGAAGTCCTTGCCTATGCCTATGTCCTGGATGGTTTTGCCTACATTTTCCTCTAGTGTTTTTATGGTGTCAGGTTTTATGTATAAATCTTTAATCCATCTGGAGTTAATTTTAGTATAAGGTGACAGGTACAGGTCCAGTTTCTGCTTTCTGCACATTGCTAGCCAGTTTTCCCAACACCATTTATTAAACATGGAGTCCTTTCCCCATTGCTTCTTTTGGTCAGGTTTGTCAAAGATCAGATGGTTGTAGATATGTGGTGTTGATTCTGGGGCCTCTGTTCTGTTCCATTGGTCTATGTCTCTGTTTTGGTATCAGTACCATGCTGTTTTGATTACTGTAGGCCTTGTAGTATAGTTTGAAATCCAGCAGTGTGATGCCTCCAGTTTTGTTCTTTTTGCTTAGGATTGTCTTGGCTATGCGGGCTCTCTTGTGATTCCATGTGAAGTTTAAAGTGGTTGTTTCCAGTTCTGTGAAGAAGGTCATTGCTAGCTTGATGGTGATAGCATTGAATCTATAAATTACTTTGGGCAGCATGGCCATTTTCACGATATTAATTCTTCCTAACCATGAGCATGGAATGTTTTTCCATTTGTTTGTATCCTCTCTTATTTCATTGAGCAGTGGTTTGTAGTTCTCCTTGAAGAGGTCCTTTACATCCTTTGTTAGTTGTATTCCTAGGTATTTTATTCTTTTTGTAGCAATTGTGAATGGGAGTTTGCTCTTGATTTGGCTCTCTGTTGGTCTGTAATTGGTTTATAGGAATGCTTGTGATTTCTGCAAATTGATTTTGTATCCTGAGACTTTGCTGAAGTTGCTTATCAGTTTGAGAAGACTTTGGGCTGAGACGATGGGGTCTTCTAGATATACAATCATGTCATCTGCAAATAGAGACAGTTTGACTTCCTCCTTTCCTAACTGAATACCCTTTATTTCTTTTTCTCGCCTGATTGCTCTGGTTAGTACATCCAATAATACATTGAATAGGAGTGGTGAGAGAGGGCACCCATATCTAGTGACTGATTTCAAAGGGAATTCTTCCAGCTTTTGCCCATTCGGTATGATATTGACAGTGGGTTTGTCATATATAGCTGTTATCATTTTATGATACGTTCCATCGATACCTAGTTTATTGGGAGTTTTTAGCATGAAGGGCTTTTGAATTTTGCCGAAGGCCTTCTCTGCATCTATTGAGATAATCATGTGGTTTTTGTCTTTGGTTCCGTTTATGTGATGGATTATGTTTATGGATTTGCGTATGTTGAACCAGCCTTGCATCCCCAGGATGAAGCCTACTTGGTCATGATGGATAAGTTTCTTGACGTGCTGTTGCAATCTGTTTGCCAGTATTTTATTGATGATTTTTGCGTCAATGTTCATCATGGCTAATGGCCTGAAGTTTTCTTCTTTAATTGAGTCTCTGCCTGGTTTTGGTATCAGGATGATGTTGGTCTCATAAAATGATTTAGGGAGGATTTGCTCCTTTTGTATTGTTTTATACAGTTTCAGAAGGAATGGAACCAGCTCCTCTTTGTACATCTGGTAGAATTCGGCTGTGATCCTATCTGTACCTGGACTTTTTTAGTTGGTAGGCTACTGATTGCTGCCTCTATTCAGCCCTTGTTATTGGTCTATTCAGGGTTTCAACTTCCTCTTGGTTTAGTCTTGGTAGAGTACAAGTGTCTAGGAATTTATCCATTTCTTCCTGGTTTACTGGTTTATGTGCATAGAGCTATTTGTAGTAATCTCTGATGGTAGTTTGTATTTCTGTGGGATCAGTGGTGATATCTTCTTTATCATTTTTTATTGCATCTATTTGATTCTTCTCTCTTCTTTTTTATTAATCTGGCTAGCAATCTATTTTGTTGATCTTTTCAAAAAACCAACTCCTGGATTTATTGATTTTTGAAGGGTTTCTTGTGTCTCTATCTCCTTCAGTTTGGCTCTGATCTTCGTTATTTCTTGTCTTCTGCTAGCCTTTGAGTTTTTTTGATCTTTCTCCTCTAGCTCTTTCAATTTTGATGATAGGTGTCAATTTTAGATCTTTCTTTGTTTCTCATGTGGGCATTTATTGCTATAAATTTCCCTCTCAACACTGCTTTAAAGGTGTCCCAGAGATTCTGATAAGTTGTGTCTTCATTCTGATTGGTTTTGAAGAACATCTTTATTTCTGCCTTCATTTCATTGTTTATCCAGTGGACACTCAGAAGCAAGTTATTCAGTTTCCAAGTGGTTGTGCAGGTTTGAGTGTGTTTCTTAATCCTGAGTTCTAGTCTGATTGCGCTGTGGTCTGATAGACTGTTTGTTATGATTTCTGTTCTTTTGCATTTGCTGAGGACTGATTTGCTTCCAATGATGGGCTTAATTTTAGAGTAAGTGCAATGTGGTGCTGAGAAAAATGTATATTTTGTGGATTTGGGGTCAAGCGTTCTGTATATATCTGTTAGGTCTGCTTGGTCCAGCTCTGCATTCAAGTCCTGGATATCCTTGTTAATCTTCTGTCTCATTGATCTGTCTAATATTGACAGTGAAGTGTTGAAGTCTCCCACTATTATTGTGTAGGAGTCTAAATCTCATTTTAGGTCATTAAGAACTTGCTTTATGTATCTGGGTGCTCCTGTGTTGGGTGCATATATATTTAGGATAGTTAGCTCTTCTTGTTGGATTGATCCTTTTACCATTATGTAGTGTCCTTCTTTGTCTCTTTTGATCTTTGTTGGTTTGAAGTTCATTTTATCAGAGATTAAGATTGCAGCTTGGTAAATCTTCCATCCCTTTATTTTGAATCTATGTGTGTCTTTGTATGTGAGATGGGTTTCCTGAATACAGCACACTGATCGGTCTTGACTTTTTATCCAGTTTGCCAGTCTGTGTCTTTCGATTGGGGCGTTTAGGCCATTTACATTCAATGTTAATATTGTTATGTGTGAATTTGATCCTGCCATTTTGTTACTGGCTGGTTTTCTTTCCCATTAGTTGACTCATTTTCTTCATTGCAGTTTTGGTCTTTGTCAACTGGTTTGCTTTTGCAGTGACTGGTACTTGTTCATTTCAGTGCTTAGTGTCTCCTTCAGGAGCTCTTGTAGGGCAGGTCTGGTGGTGATGAAATCTCTCAGTAATTGCTTGTCCATAAGGGATTTTATTTCTCCTTCACTTATGAAGCTTAGTTTGGCTGGATATGAGATTCTGGGTTGAAAGTTCTTTTCTTTAAGGATGTTGAATATTGGCCCCCACTCTCTTCTGGCTTGTAGGGTTTCTGCCGAGAGGTCCGCTGTGAGTCTAACTGGCTTCCCTCTGTGGGTGACTCGACCTTTCTTTCTGGCTGCCCTTAGCATTTTTTCCTTCATTTCAACCCTGGTGAATCTGATGATTATGTGCCTTGGCGTTGTTCTTCTTGAGGAATATCTTTGTGGAGTTCTCTGTATTTCTTGAATTTGAATGTTGGCCTGCCTTGCTAAGCTTGAGAAGTTCTCCTGGATAATATCCTGGAACATGTTTTCCAGCTTGGATTCATTCTCCCCATCATATTCAGGTACACTGATCAAGCGTAGATTAGGTCTTTTCACATAATCCCACATTTCTTGGAGGCTTTGTTCATTTCTTTTCACTCTTTTTTCTCTTGCCTTCCCTTCTCTTTTTATTTCATTGAGTTGATCTTCAATCTCTGATATCCTTTCTTCTGCTTGATCGATTCGTCTATTAAAACTTGTGTTTGCTTCACATAGTTATCATGCTGTGTTTTTCAACTCCATCAAGTTGTTTATGTTCTTCTCTAAGCTGGTTATTCTAGTTAGCATTTTGTCTAACCTTTTTTCAAGGTTTTTGGTTTCTTTGCATTGAGTTAGAACGTGTTCCTTTAGCTCAGAAAAGTTTGTTATTATCCACCTTCTGAAGCCTATTCCTGTCAATTTGTTGCACTCCTTCTTGGGTCATGTTGTGTTCCTGTGTTGTTGAGGAGTTGTGATCCCTTGAAGGAAAAGATGTGTTCTGGTCTTTGATGGTTTCATCTTTTTTGCACTGGTTTTTTCCCTTCTTTGTGGATTTACCTGGCTGTGGCCTCAGGGAGCTGCCTGATGAGTTTGCTTGTCTTCCTGTTGAGGCCTACTGGGTTTCTAGGGACTCCTTCAGGTTACTAGGGAAGCTTCCTGTGTCTTTTTTGTTTACACTGGGGGTTTAGGCCCACCTCTTCCACTGACCTGGCAGCGCTGCTGGGTGGTCAAGAACGCAGTGCCATTGCTACGTAGGCTTCCTGCGTTTTTTGTTAAAACATGTAGCCCAGTCCCACCCCTCTAATGGTGGGTTGTGCCCTTCCTCCACTGGGCTGGATCATTCAGGGTTCAGCTCAGACTGTGGCACTGGCTGTGCAACCTGCTAGAGTCAGAGCTTCAGCCCTTTGGGGTTTGTGGGGGAGGGTAGGGACCTACCCAGCTACACCTGGCCATCTACCCCTTTCAGCTTCCTCTCTCTCTAGCCATGGGGTAGGGGCCCATCCAGCTCCTCCCACTGACAGCTCCCTCTCTCTCCAGGTAGGGGAAGGGGTGATATCTCGGTCCGCAGGCTCTCTTTGCTGCCTTTTGTGCTTTTGCATCTGTTTAGGTCTGTGTGCCAATCTGGGACACCGTCCTGGATTATTATTCAACTCTGCACTTGTAATTCCCGGCACTTGACTGGCAAAGATCCCGTTCTGTGTATTGCTGAGGCTTTGGGGGAAGCACTGTATCTGGACTGGAGTGCCAGAGGGGGAGCCTCCAACTCGCCAGTCAGATGCACTTTCTGGGTGAAGCAGCACCCCTCCCTGCATATGTCTGCCCTGTGTGGGCTTTGCTCATTGTTGGACCAGACCCGTTGAAATGCACCTGGTACCTCGGTTGGAGCTAGGAGATACCTGGATTTCTGCATCTCTCTCACTGAGTGTTGTGCACGAGAGTTGTGTCTATTCGACCATCTTCTCAATCTCTATTTATCTATTTTTTAAAATTGACTCACATGATTGTGGAGGCTTGCAAGTTCAAAATTTGCAAGGTAAGCTGACAGGCTAGAGATCCAAAGAAGAGGTGACATTACAGCTTGCATATGATTTAAATGTGAATTTCTTCTAAAAATATCTTCACAGCAACATAAAATAAAGCCTGGTGACAGATATGTACACACACATACACACACTCACACACATACACATACACTTAGCCTCTAAGTGGTAAGAAGTAATCTAAATGATCAATTATACTCAGTTTCAAAAATTATTCATGAGCCTATTGTGTATTGAACTTTTGCAAAATAAAAGACAAAAAGGCAGCAATGAGGACAGAATCCTTAAAAGACAGTAAGATGCAATAATATAAAAAGAGGAGGTATAAACAATAAGTGTCACATCGTGTTGGCTGCTTTCTATTTTTAAGGAATTTCAGAGAATACAAAACCCTCTTTCTTTCCTTTATTATTTCTTCATGATGTCAAATCATATTATTATCAAAATAGAAATGTATTCTAGAATTCAAAACTGTCCCAACACAGAGACAATCAGAGTTAGAACTAATTAAGAGCTTCAGGTATACATTTCTAGCATGGATACATGTGTGTGTGCACGTGTGTGTGTGTGTGTGTGTACATATATGTACCCTATACATTATAACCTAAATTATTTTATATTAACAATATTTGATTAATATTTTCTATTTAAGTATAAATACACTCGTAATAGCTAATTTATATGTCAATTTGGCTAGGCCACAGCTCCCAGATTATTTGCTTAAACATTATATGTTGCTGTGAAGTTTTTTTTAGATAATATTAATATTTAAATCGTATCCAAGCTCCAATATAACGTCAGCCTACCTTGAAAATTTTGAACTTGCCAGGCCCCACAATCATGTGAGCCAATTTATTAAAATAAATAAATAAATAATCCCCCCATCTTCTTTCATATATACATACATACATAAATCTTCTATTGGGTCTGCTTCTCTGGAGGACCCTGACTAATATGGTACCTAATCATTTCCAAGTCTATATGGCATTCTATTGAATGCATAATTCATAAAGCCATACCCTATTATTGGAAATTTACTTGGCTTACAGTTTCTACTGTTATTTAAAAAGCTATATATTAAATGTCTTTTTGTGTCTTACAGAAACATATAATGCTATTTTGTTTCCAAACATAATTTCAAGAGGACATTTTCAGGTTACAATGAGACACATGTTAAACTTTTTGGTATTTGTCATATTTTCCTTCAGTGTTACGAATACATTACTTCTTAAGCATCAAGTCAGAAATCCATTTTACTCACCCTTAGGAAAACATAAGGAATTGTGATTATTCCTAAGAATAGTTTATATTTGTTTCCAGCATTAAATTACCTTCTCAGTGACAGCATGCCTCAAATGCGCTATGGAAAACGTTCCTCACATTGCTGTCCTTCTCTTCACATTTACCACCATCTAAAACATTATATGCTGTACTAATTTATCTGATTATTTTCTGTCTCCTTAAGATTAGAATATAAAGACCTGCATGGATTTTTGTCTTCTTTGTTCACTGATGTAGCATTACTACCCTGAACAGTACTCAGGATACATAACAGGGTCTCAATAAATACTGGCTAAATGAAAGAAAACTTGTGTTTTAATTAATGAGAGAAAGGGTGATAGTCAATTGCGTATACAAAAGAAGGAAGAGAATAAAATCAAGTTTGGAAATGTCTATTTGGAACTGTCTAAATATCTAAGTGCTCCACATTTCTGCCTTATTTTTCTCTCTGCATTGCCCTCACCCTTTCAAGAGTCTAGTTGTTGTCATGGAGACGGTGTGCTCTGACACCTCTACTCATTATTGGAGACATCTAGAGATGTCCTTTTAGACTAAGAAAAACAAAATTATATCACTGAACTACTATTCTCTTTGTGTAGTTACAGAGAACTCTTTCTAGTACAAAGAAAGTTCCCGAGCCTCCCCAAAGGATCTATTAAGATTATCCATCCAATCATATCTATTCTAATGATTTCTTTTTCCAGATTGGACCACATATATTTTTTAGTGTATATGGTGGGAAACACATTTCAAAAGCCATACAAATGCCAAAATTTTCTACCTACAATTAAAAATATCTCCTATAAGAATGCTCTGGTATCTAAAGAATTATGTGTGCAAAGATAATTATATAAAAACTTCAGGGCAGTATTTTCATTACAAAGAAGAAATATAAATAATTTAAGTTTCCAAACTGGTGGTATTTACTAACAAATTGAGACATAAAACATATAAATTCAGTCACTAAACATGACCATTAGAGACAGCTATAATGAATGAAAATGGTAGATTACAACTGTTTTTGCAAGTTTACTTATGTGCTTATGTTTGAATGGTTATCTACGTGTCATTTTTTCTTTTCATCTTCATATTTTTCATAATATCCATAAGTAACCTTTTCAAAGTAGAGAAAGTGTTTCTGTACCAGCTTTATTGCCTTAGACGATACAAGGAAAAAACCAAACACCTTATTATTTGACTTACATTGTCCAGTCCAATCACAGTATGTCTGGTGCTGTATTTTTTTTTTTTTTTTTGGCCCCAGGGGCTCTGTCCCCATTGTTGCCTGAGGTTGATTGCCAAAAGTGATTACATCCAAGATTCCTTAGTGACTTTTAAAACTGGACTCCAAAGACTCTTTTGTTTGTTGACTCTTGACTTCTTTTATAGATGAATATTTAGGGCCAAACATGTTTTTCTGACCAATAAGTTTACACCAGGTATTTCTTATTTCTTAACTTTAGCCAACAAGAGAACAAGAACATAGCTTCTTAGATTAAAATGGCAGAAGCCCTTTCATGGAAAAAAAAAACTGTGCAAAAGGGCTCTGGGCATTTCTAGTGCCTTTTCTGGGTGAGTGTATTTCCCTGAGAAAACTTAGCATTCATATGTCTCCACAGTAATATTCCTGTTCAACCTCTTACTGTGAGCTTCTGTAAATAAACCATCCGCAGATGTCATGAAATAACTTACTGTTTAAAGGGTAAGTATGAACATTTTTTACGTTGGTTATTTTCAGTGTATTTTAGTGTATACTTGTAAATATACTGGCAGAAAGAGAGATGTGGGTGGGAAGTGTAATGATATATTTCTCTTTTTAAGTAATGTGTTAGGCTTAAATAATCAATATGTCAAATACTTATGTTAGTATTTGATGGAAATGCTGGAAATCATTACTAATTCTGGGTTGGAAATACTCAAAAATAAAATTCCTCCTCACCACACACACAGGTATGCAAAAAATATATAAATTCAAGTGCACACAGATGCATAATAGCAGCAGACTGAAATATTACATGAGATTTTATTATGTATTTCTGATCTCTTGCCAAATTGAAATATTTTCTGGAAATTAAATATGCAAAGCAGTATTGAGTCAATATGATTATGACGATATTGTTAAATATTTAATATTTATGCAAGACTGGATTCAGGGAAAGCAAGATACTAAAGATGAAAGATAGTCTGGAGACCCAAACAAAGCTGAATCCAATACCAAGAGAACTACTGGATGCTATATTGAGATAGTGAAAAACAAGAAAACAGGACAGAGGTTCTAAGTGTGAGTTACAGAGTCACCTTCTGATTATGTTATGCTCAAAAGGGTATTAGCTTCCTATCCAGCTTTACCTATCCTGAGCCTAAATTAAGATCTCTCCCATGTGATGGTGTTCCTCTACCAAGGAGACTTTGCTCAGTGTGTTGGGTGTATAGTAGCGGAAGACAGCACTTATTTGATCTGACGAGAAAGAGAAAAACACTGATTTTTTAAAGCTCTTGTAGTACATGTATTAGGGCTTTCTGAGGGAACTGTTCTAAAACCATTTTTAAAATGGCTTATTTTGTTCTGCACATGCATCCCACATCTTAAAGTATAATTTAAAAATAGCTTAAAATGGCTTATTTTATATCTCTTTTGCATTTAATAAAGGTAAGAAAAATTGAAGCTCTTAAGGTATTACTTAAAAATTAGAAACCTGTGAATATCTAACAATATGATAGAGAATACATTTAAAAAAAAATCTTCTACCTAGCTATTGAACTTAGCCCAGAATAACAGAATCTCTAGTCTTCAGTCTTATTATTTCACTGAAAGAAATATTTAAAAAAACATTGAGGGATCAGTATACTAAAAGAAATAAAGAATAAGATGGGAAAACTAGCCAGTTGCACTTCGTCAACTTTTAATCTCCGTCAGCCCTAATATTACACCTGAATTGAGGAGTAAGGAATTATATAGAGAGTGGCACAAATTTAGTTTTTGCTCTTGATATAGCCTTACACCAGTTGTGTCAACATAATTATTAACACTGTCCCCACCTTTGTTTCTCACACATCTTGGTTTAGATAATAAACTATGTGGTAACCCCAGCTTTGTTTCAATTACCAATAGACAGAATACTGTCTTCATGAAACTAAAACATTCGGGTAAGATGTGCACCACAAACACAGTACAGGGATTAAAGAACTGGGACTCTAGGGTTTCTCTGGCCACTTATCCAGAAAATAGTGGCCACATACTTTACCTCTTTGTAAATCAGCTTTTTCATTTTTTAAGTGCAGATAATATACCTCCCTACTTCACAGGTTGTCCTAAGGATTATATTAGTTATATATGTAATACACTTAAAACAGTGCCTGAAGCATAGCAAGAGATTTGTGTTTGTTATTATTATGATTATACTGGGTTAAATCATAGGAACATACCTGATTAAGCACTTTAAAAAATCTGATGAGGTGACAACTAGGACAGTAACAGATTGAGAAATGAATGCATGTTGTAGAATAGAATCAAAGAATGTGGACCTGAAGGAAATGAAAAAAGGGGAGAATACTGCAGGTGAGGATATTCAGCAATTTTTGTCCTGACTTTTCTCTATGTTATATAACTGGTTCTAACCTGAGAAGCTAGTAAAACTGAACGCATGAAAGCATAGTTTTTACATTTTTCAGCAGTTTATTTTTTATAATCGAAATTGCCTTGCACTGTGATAAAAGAGCACTGAAAAATAATCAGATGGCACTGCACAGCATTATCCAAAGAGTAGATATAAGATTTACATAATGAAGCAAAGAAGAGGCATATAAAATTATAAATGCTTTAGGGTCAAAAGATGGTTTTCTCTTATAATGAATAACCAATAATTTAAAAGCAATCAAAAAGCAAATAAACATACATCTCAGAGGGAATTGAAATGCTTCACTTGGATCCTGACATAAATTTTAAGATTTTAACAATTCCCAATTTTTAATTTCCAAATTTTAAAACATAGAAATGAAACTAAAGCAAATTTTTAATGTAGCTTATGAGTTGCAGGAAAACATTCGGCAGCACAAAAACAATTCATATTTCAAAAAATAATTCAATTCAATAAAAAGGCACAACTCAGAATAAAAGTTAACATGTTTAATAGAAATACCTAATATAGATGACGGCGCAATGGATGCAGCAAACCACCACCATGGCACGTGTCTACCTATGTTAACAAACCTGCACAACCTGTGCATTTACCTCAAAACTTAAAGTATAATAAATAAATTTTTTTAATGTTTAATACACTATAATTTAATTCCTATAGAAGATTAATAAAGAAAAGTTATTCTATAGTTCATTAACTAAAATTTGTAAAATAATTTTATTTAGCCATTTTGCTTAAATAGATCGGGGATTTCAACTTACTAAAACATACATACATACATATATTATTTATATTTTCAGTATAAACTTCTGCAGATCAACTAGTAAAACCTATGATGTTGGATAAATGGAACGTGCATGAGAGTGTTCATCATTAGCTGCTTTTGTTATTGAATGCTGCAGTTCAAGTTCCTCTGACATTTAAATTTAGTTTTGGAAAAATCCAGAAGTCGCTCATGAGAAACCACACAGCAATAACAACATTCATCCTTCTGGGACTGACAGAAGATCCTCAGCTGCAGGTTCTGCTTTTCTTGTTTCTGTTTGTCACCTACACGTTAAGTGTAACAGGGAACCTGACCATCATCACCCTCACCATGTTGGATCCCCACCTGAAAACACCCATGTATTTTTTTCTCCAAAATTTCTCTTTCTTAGAAATCTCATTTACAACTGCCTGTGTTCCAAGATTCCTATACAGTATCTCAACTGGGGACAGAACAATAACGTATAATGCATGTGTCATTCAACTGTTTTTTACAGATCTCTTTGGGGTCACTGAATTTTTTCTTTTGGCTACCATGTCATATGATCGCTATGTGGCCATCTGCAAACCCTTGCATTATATGACAATTATGAGACACAAAGTGTGCAAAACAATGGTTATTTGTTGTTGGATGGCAGCACTTATGATTATCCTCCCACCACTTAGCTTAGATTTTCGTCTAGAATTCTGTGACTCTAATGTCATCAATCATTTTGGCTGTGATGCATTGCCTATTCTGAAAATATCATGCTCAGACACATGGTTAATTGAGCAGATGGTTATAGCCTCTGCCGTGTTAACCTTCATCATCACTCTGGTATTTGTAGTTCTCTCCTACATATATATCATGAGAACGATTCTAAAATTCCCTTCTGTTCAACAAAAGAAAAAAGCCTTTTCTACCTGTTCTTCACACATTATTGTGGTTTCCATCACTTATGGCAGCTGCATCTTCATCTATATCAAGCCATCTGCAAAGGAAGAAGTAAACATTAACAAAGGTGTGTCAGTGCTTATTTCTTCCATATCACCTATGTTGAATCCTTTCATATATACCCTGAGGAATAAGCAAGTTAAACAAGCCTTTCATGACGCACTCAAAAAAACTGCATTTCTCTTAAAAAAGTAAAGTGTACCTAAGTTGAAAAATCAATACAAAAGATCTGCTTCGTATTTTTCATAAAGCCAATAACCAACTTTGTAAGTTCTTAGTCTATAGAGCAATCAGGCTGACTGCATAGTCATTTCATTGTTAATTTTTTATTAACTTATTTACTGAGAAATTAATTATTGAATAATACTCTATGATAGACAAAATATAGCACTTTCAGTTGTTAACCGGATTAAATCACTCCTTTTTCCTTCTTTCCAGATGTTTTTCTCTGATAATTTTATAATATGGTGTGAAAAGTCATTTTTTTCCAACCTCTATGAGAAGTTATTCTTTCCCCAACCCACCCACCCCACCCCACCCCACCCCCACCCCACCCCCACCCTACCCCCGCTTGGAGACAGAGTCCTGCTCTGTTGCCCAGGCTGGAGTGCAGTGGCACGATCTTGACTCACTGCAACCTCCACTTCCCAGGTTCAAGCATTCTCATGCCTCGGCCTCCCGAGTAGCTGGGACTACAAGCATGTGCCACCATGTCCAGCTAATCTTTGTATTTTTAGTAGAGACGGGATTTCACCATGTTGGCTAGGCTGATCTCAAACTCTTGGCCTCAAGTGACCCACCCACCTCAGCCTCCCAAAGTGCTGGGATTACAGACGTGAGCCACTGCACCTGGACTATGAGAAGTCATTCTTAATCAAGATACAAATTCCTTCCCCCATTGAGAAACAGTCAGATTTAACTAACAAACTTTAAAATATCTATAGCAAAAAGAGAAAATTTAAGAAAAAATATGACGGAGGAAACGTAAGTAAAAGAATAGCTTTATGGTACAGTTAACATGAAAGGTTTAATATCATAAATATATACAAAGTTTCTATGAATCAAGAAAAGCAATAAATTTACTATAAATACCAATAAAATATTAGACATTTGCTGCAAAATAAAATTACCTATAACAATAGGAAAGGATGAACAACTTCATTATTAGCCTTAGATTTAAACATTAAAGTCATATATATTCCACCCAACACATTTGCACAAACTAAATTTTTTGTAGGTTCAATGTTAGCAAGTATGCTAACACTTAAAGTGAAACAGGTACTTTAATGCACAATTTACTTGAAAACATTGGAATTTATATTTACTAACAGTACGGATAACATTTCACCTAGAAATCAACATCTAGGGTTATATACCAGAATCTAATTGCCAATAAGTCTACTCATTGCAGTCACTTTGTAATAGTAAAAGGCTGAGAATTACCAAATGAACATCACTTGGCAATGTGTAAATCAATTAGGGAATTACAGCATAAGATGTAGTATTCATCAAATGATATAGAACTTGATCTTATAATGGAAGGATATTGAAAGTTTTTTAAACTATTTGCAAGATAATACATATATCATTATGTCATTTAGGAAAAATGAAATCCTATGTTGATCATAAATGCATAAAGATAGATGATACATGTTTTAGCCATCCCTTTCCCATCCCATGATCACCAAATACAATAATCATGTTGCACTATGCACAGTACATATTTGTTAAGTGAATGAACAAATGAATAATTGCCTGTATGAAAATTCGAATAGATGGATAAATCATTCTGTGTAAATAGAAATGAAATGTAAAAACACACTATACAGTTTATACTATTCATCTTGGGAGAATAGTGAGTGACATAAAAATCAAGAATATTCACCTATTTTCTAAGCCCATGTCATTCGCTTCTATTGGTAATATTTGACAAATGCCTCTTGCTCTGTTTATCAGCCTACATTAAACTTTGGGGGTGAAGGGAAAAAATTGTTCACCCAGTGAACAATTTTATCAAACTGAATGTTTCAGGAAAGTTGTTTCCATTCTAATTTCAGTGGAGAAACTCAAAACTCCCCAAAAGTTAATTACTGCATTCTATTACCCAATCCACAGTGTTTTTAATTCAGGGTTGTGATCTAAATCAGGCCAGAGTTCATCAAGACTTTTTCTGGAAGTCTGATACATTGTACATTCTTTCTCTGATATGGTGTGAAAAAGTGAAGTCTGACACTGCTATGTTTACACTTTCTATCAGCAAAGGAACTACCCTGAGTACCAGGCCAGCACACAGATACGGTTAGAGCACACATATAAGTGAGTCACACGGAAATGCAGACAGTACCCTTATTCCCTCATGGACCTCTGGATCAAACTATCTGAAAGGTTCATTCCACAAGTTATATGAACTCTATCAATAATTTATTTGGAGTATTTGTATGTATATTGATGTATTTCTTACATCAATTTACGTTGTTTTGGTCACTTGCCAATAAAAGATACTTATTCATCAGAAATTGCTACCAAAAGTAGCAGAAAGAGGTGACAGATCTAAAAACTATAATTGTGCAAATAAATGTAAGAAAGGAGAAATTTAGAAATTCTTCTTCTATTGTAATGAACAAATTGGTTAAACTGCCACCAGGCTTGTGTTGAGAATGCAGAATTTGTGTCTAGCAAAACTACAGCAATAGGGGACATAGTGGAAAAATTTTAGGGTGGTTCACTCTAAGTGGCTTTCTATAGTCATCAAAATAGTCATACACTAGAGAAAAATAAAACTTACTTGAAACTGACTCATAGAAAAAAGAAAAGATATTAAATTATTTCTCAGAATTCCTGTAAATTGGTAATCTACAGCCTTAAAAGCTTGAAAAAGTCAGTTTTTCATATTGCAAGTTCAAGTTGGGGAGGGATAGCATGGGGAGAAATGCCAGATATAGGTGAAGGGGAGGGAGGCAGCAAATCACACTGCCACGTATGCACCTATGCAACAACCTTGCATGTTTTTCACATGTACCCCAAAACCTAAAATGCAGTTAAAAAAAAAAAAAGTTAATGAAAACAAGTTTGGAATAAAGAACTCTAGTAAGAAATAATATGGGATATGGCACCTATAATAGGTTTGATTATTCAGGCCCTGTTTCGCGTTCCCTGCGACAACTGGTAAAGATTGACTCCAGTTTACGAAAAAGTAGGAGGGATCCATTCTGGAGACACAAGGCAGATGAAAGTTGCTTCCCTATACCTGGCCATTGATTTGAATTGTGTCCAGTTCATGATCAAGTCTAAGACAGTTACTAATGAGAGGTACGAATAAAGCACCAGAAAAGAGCTGGCTGTTATGTCACAAGTCTTCAGATTCATTTCTGAATCTGACTTGAAAATATCTTCAGCTTTGCTTCTATAATGACTTGGCTCATAAATGAAGAGTGAATGGGGATATATTGTCAAGACAACATTGGAGTCTTTCATTCATTTATCATTTTTTCCCAGCATATAATATTTTGTACTGTCAAGTAACAGCAAAGAGCACTATCAGAGAAGAATGCAGGAAACCATAGAGCATTATAACATCATGAAACCAAACTGATTCATCTAGAATTCTTCCTCTTGGCTCATTTTGGCATATGTTGTCTTGATTATCTCCACAACTCAGCATCTTCAGCCCTTTCCTACTAATCCTTCCATTCAACTACCTTTTATGATAAAGTCTCATATTTACTATACTGTTTATTTATTAGAAATTTACCGTAGATTTTTTTTATTGTACTTTAGGTTCAACACCCACCTATAAGTGAAAACATGTGGTGTTTGATTTTCTGTTCTTGTGTCAGTTTGCTGAGAATGATGGTTTCCAGATTCATCCATGTCTCTACAAAGAACATGAACTTGTCATTTTTTATGGCTGCATAGTATTCCATGGTGTATATGTGCCACATTTTCCTTAACATAGATTTTTACCTATGCTAGTATTTTTATTTGAATTGCTTTACACAAACCTAATTTTTGAAATAATGCTTATTATTTTTAATTTGTGATTTTTACCTAATACAAAGTTTTTCATGGTTGCATGTATTGTGCATGAACAATGCCAAAGAAACACCAACTCTGTCCAACAGCTTATGATTGCTTAGCTCCTCAGAAAATCTCAAGACACATACACTTCCATTTTCACCAAGAAGGGAACTATTAGTTTTGTACAAATCCCTGTGGTGGAAAGATTTATCACCCATTTCAAGTATGTGCACTCTGACAAGATGAAGAGTATTTCCCAAATTTCAAAACCACAGGCACCTGGATTGGCCACCAATTGATTCACTCCAGTTCTTGAGCAGTTAATTCTTGTTATGCCTTCCAATTAGAACATGACACATTTTTGTGGACTAGTAACTGCTATACATTATTTTCCTGATTATTACAAAAGCAAATAATGAAAAAGTCATTTTCATTATCACCTTCTCTCTCTAGCATGGTATATTGGGTTGTGTTGGATGTGGCCAACATAATTTAATAATAGCTTTCATATCTGAGGAAAGATCCACCTACAACTAATAAAAGCATTTCAACATTATCCAATATTCCTGGACTTAAAGGAAAATGAAATTTGGGTTTGCCTTTTGAGAGTTATTTATTATGTGCTATGCATTCTACAGTATTTTCAAAAGCATGTATACTAAAACGTGTACAATTTCAAAGGGTAACTTTTATGATACATAAATTATATCTCAATTTATTTTAAATAGAATTTTAAAAAATTTTTAAAGCATATGTAGAGGAAGAAGAATGCTTGTGGAAATCAGGGTATCAAAAATATATACATATTGTAATAAACATGCATTGTTTTAGTTTCAGTTTTTGTTTTATTCTGCTCAGCACCTTTTCTCCTTTCTCATAATAAACAATATAAGGCAAAACAAACAGACTAACAAAAAAACAGGTTTATCTTATAGTTGATTCCAAAAGTAAATAATGTAGTCTAGGATAATTCACATTGTATGTTCTGTTTGTCTAGCTACAGTAGTGGCTTAAAAATGACCCTATGAGAACAAGCAGATCTTAATTTTTCCTGAAAATCCTAGGGACCAGATAACTTTTCTTCTTCTCATTGATGTTATATAAGGATATTATATATAGAACTGCTGTCACAAATATTGCTAGTATAAAGGGAGCCAGCATGAGGATAGAGTCACACTGAGAAGAGTAGAACCTAGAAATTCTTAAGGAGATAGAAACAGGAAAAAAAAAGTGCTAACATGAATTTCTGAATCATAGTGTACCAAGCACCAGCCCTACAATCAGACTTCTTGTCTCACATCAATCAACAGTCTATCGTCTCTAACAAGTTGAAAATAGGTGTTTCATACTCACAACCAAAAATTTCTAGCTGAAAAAAGAAGCTTCATCACCCTACATGCCTCCACAGCACTTTGAGCTTTCCTAGGGTTGCAAACAATAGAAGTCACAACAAATTGTTTTATTAATGGACTAGGGAGTCATGGTTATCTGGTTGTATCATTTGCAAAATCATACAAGCAGAGGTGGAAAATGCTTCCACATTTGAGCTTGCCTTCCCTGTTTCTGCTTTTGGAACACAATTGTTATGTGAAGATGCGAGGGCTCACCTGCTGGAAATATGTGTGGGCTATCCAGCGCAAACATCAACCACCAGGCATGTGAGTAGGACTGCCCAAAACAGATCTGCCCTCAGATGACTTACTATGATTGGTAATGATTGGTAATGCCTAACTGAGCCAAACCAGCATGGAGTAGAGATGAGCTGCCTCAGCAGAGCCCTAACCAAATTGACAATTCACAGAATTATAAGCAAAAGAAAAATGGCTATTAGTTTAAACCACTAAGTTTTAAGATAGTTTGTCCTGCAGCAAAGGGTAACATATAGAAACTGGCCTAGAATAAGGTAAGAAGAAAAGAAATTTATGCCAAAATATAAATGCTCTGATAAACTTAATTAAGCAAGTCTAGAATGTGATCAGGAGCAGAGATGAGATGAGCAGTAGGAAGGGTCTTTCCCAAAGATTGCAGTACTGTCCAGTGTTCTCTTCTGCTAAAAAGAACTTTCATTTTAAGCTGTTGTCATTGAGCCAGATGTTGGCAAGGTTGTAAGGATATATGACATGGTTCGGGTCTGTGTCCTCACCCAAATCTCATGTCAAAATGTATTCCTCAATGTTGGAGGTGTAGCCTGATGGGAGGTGACTGGGTCATGGGGGTGGATTTCTCATGAATGGGTTAACACCATCCCCTTGGTACTGTTCTCATGACAGTGAGTAAGTTCTCATGAGATCTGGTCATTTAAAAGTGTGTAGCACCTCCCCGCTTGCTCTTTCTTGCTCCTGCCCTGGCCATATGACATGTCTGCTCCCCCTTGGCCTTCTGCTATGATTCTAAGTTTCCTGAGGCCTCCCTGAAGCCAAACAGATTCCAGCACTATGCTTCCTGTACAGCCTGCAGAAAAAGTGAGCCAATGAAACCTCTTTTCTTTATAAATTACCCAGTCTCAGGTATTTCTTTATAGCAATGTAAGAACAGCCTAATACAATATCTAATCTCACCTTCCTTCATTTTTATATCAGTCACTAAGATTTGAAGTACCAGCTTTAAGAATCCAATTAGCTCATCTAAAACCATGTACCTATGCCTTGGGTTTTGCAGAGAGTACAAGTGAGGGAGAAGGAAAGTAAAACTTACTTGGGTAAACAACTAAGAGACCAGTCCTCAGAGAAACTGCCTGCCTGAAAAATCACAGCTATAGGCAAAAATAGAGCAGCCTGGGGAAAATTCAGACTACAGCTGCACCAGTAAGCCACAGATAAGCAGGCAGGCAGGCAAAGTCCAGCATAGAGGCCCTTTTGTTCTTTGCATGATTAACAAGCTCCCAGGAAAAAGTTTCCTCCCCTTTTCAGATAGGTACACGGTGGGCTTCGTGGGAGCTTGCACAGGGAGAAGGCAGGCTTACCTAAAACAAACACACAGTTATACAAACAAAGAAAATGGTGCTTCATAGGGACATGCCCACAGCTGCATAAGATAAGGGGAGCTGCATAGACAGCTTTACTGATAAGAGAAGTTACTCGAACTGCTACAGAGATGAGAAGAATTTCTTATAAAAGTTCTTGAATTCAATTTTAAAAATGGCAATCCACTCAGATTCTCCTCTCCACTGCACAGAGCTTTCTTCTTTCACTTATTAAACTTTCGCTCCAACCTCACCCTTGTGTCTGTGCTCATGCATCATCTTGGATGTGAGATGAAGAACTCCGGGTAATAACTCACAGGAGAGACTATTACATTGTCGTATTTTGGTGAGACTGTAACAGAAGGATGTTCAAAATGTACATCTGAAATGTATGTTTCATCAACCTTGTAAAGCTAATGAAAACAATAATGTATGCTTTTGAACATTCATTTTGTATGTACAAACACAAGTATGTGTGTGTGTTTGTATGTGTGTGAGAGAGAGAGACAGAGAAGGCTTAAGAATCCATTTGTCTTTACCCTAAGGAATAAAACTGAATTACAAACATTTCATCCAGAAATTGAGAAAATGCTCAATGAAAAAAATGATGGTTGTATGTCAAAGGAACATAGGATCCAACCGAAAGAGCTCTCTTTAGCAAAGCTGGACTATACTGAGTAACAAAATAAAGTAGCATTCATTACAACCCACAGTACAAAAACAAACAGCTATATTTCATACTGATATAAACAAATAACTGAATGAATAAATGGAAAAGAAGAAAAACTCCCATGGAGAAGAATTCCAAGTAGTTTATGTTGATACAACACCTCCAAAAAGGTGGAACATACCTTTTATTCTTTAAATGGGGGCTTCTCAGAGTGACTTCTTTCCAAAGAGTATCATATAAAAAGGTGGGAAAATATTAACAATAAAATTTAAATTTGTACCCTCATTGTAGATGTTTCACAAATCAATATATTATTAAAAGTGAAATGGAAATGTTTAGAAGAAAAAAAACCAAATGGATACTTCACCGTTACACCATAATTAAAAGAAAAAGTTTATAAGATTCTCTTTGTAACTAAGAAAAATAATGACATTTGTGTCCTTGAAGATACCATGAGTAAGAGTATCCTCAAGGGAAGGAAGGGAATAAGCATATAAGTTGGATAAGAATATCTTCAAGAGAGTAAGGGAATAAGACTATAAGTTGAAAAATCTAAATACACATTTCCTACATAGGACAATAATAAAGAATACCTTTTGGGGTTTAAATATACATAATTTTTTTTAAAACACAACAGATATTTCTGAAAACCTTTTGTTTAATGGGATAACTGCTACAAAGATTGTGGATTTGTTTGCAAATTTTCTTTCTACTAGAATAAGAATAAAAAAGTCAGATAATCAATTCACTGGTTTCAGTATCTTTTTTGGATAATTTGGATACCTGGAATCTTTCAAAGTGGACAAATTAGATTTTCACATCTTTAATCCCTTGAAGGAATTAATTCAATTTAGAAGACATCCTTTTGGAAATAAGAATATCTCAATTCTATTCAAACTTCAAGTACCCCTACTTAAGAATAAACTTGAAGAGGAAGAATTTGTACTCTTCTTCATACTTTTAATGGCTACAGTATTTTATTTCACAGTTCAATTTTCTAGGACTTCTTCCTAAGAACTCCATATCTATATATAGGAAATACTTTTAACTATCTTATATAGGATTATCTTTAAGATATATAATTTTATTACTAGAGTATCAACAGTTTTATTTACTCTTAGCTTGCTTGTTAGTTACTATACCTAAGTAATCAATACTGGAAAAATATTACAAGGTACATTTTCAGCTACAGATTCAGAGTGGCCACGTTAACTTATTTAGTACCCTGATTTGAAGTAAATTCTAAAATGCCCATTATAGTTTCTAGAAAGATATTCAATACTAGTGGCACAAGAAAAATAAAATAGAGAAGATGGAATAAGTTCTGATCTTCTTCCTTCAAGGATGTAGCCACAGCTATGATTTTTCTAACCACAGATATAATAGTAAGCCATTTTAACCTAGAGAAAATACCTTGCTGAAGATTAAGAGGAAAGACTCTTAACCCTACTCTGAATATTTTTTCCATGTGGGGGTTTAATCTATTAAAGCATAACTCTCAAAAAGGGAAAAAATGACTCAAACAACTCTTAAATCAACACATAAATTTTCTTCAATTAAATTAACAGTGAAATCAGTAGGAGAGTAATGCTGTTTCAAAGAATAATTAAACAAAGATAAAACAATCAAATAAAGATAAAAACAATCAAAAGTTTTTATCAAAAGACTGCTGAAACAAATTTTTTAATAGATATTAAGTTGGCTAATGTCATATACTATCATAAAACTATAATCTTTTATGTTTCCTACTGAACAGAAATCTACAAGTTAGTGTGTTACTTTATGATGTCTGGATTCTTGGCAAATAGTAAATAGCAAAGTAAAATGCATATGCATTTTCCTATATAATTAACTAATTTTTGGATAAATTTGTTAAATAATAGAATTGTAAAAATAGGATGTCATTCTCTTGTTTATTTCTAAGATTTGGAAAGTTTTTCTTAATTCATTTGTGCAATTCTCCTGGCTTCCCTCCTTTCTATTTTTTCTCCTGGTGTTGAAAAGTGGCATATCTGACAAGTGAGTTTTGCTGTTGTTTGTTGTTGTTGTTGTTGCTGTTTATACTTTAAGTTCTGGGGTACATGTGCTGAACGTGCAGGTTTGTTACATAGGTATACATGTGCCATGGTAGTTTGCTGCACCTGTCAATCCATCGTCTAGGTTTTAAGCCCTGCATGCATTAGGTATTTGTCCTAATACTCTTCCTCTCCTTCCCTCCAACCCTCCAACAGGCCCTCAGTGTACGATGTGCCCCTCCCTGTGTTTATGTGTTCCCATTGTTCAACTCCCACTTATGAGTGAGAACATGCAGTGTTTGGTTTTCTGTTCCTGTGTTAGTTTGCTGAGAACGATGGTTTTCAGCTTCATCCATGTCCCTGCAAAGGACATGAACTCATCCTTCTTGATGGCTGCATAGTATTCCATGGTGTATATGTGCCACATTTTCTTTATCCAGGCTATCATTGATGGGCATTTGGGTTGGTTAAAAGTGAGTTTTAAACAAGGATACAGGTTTTCTATTTCCTTGCCCCTTTTATATTGTCCTTCTGCAGATGGATGTGACACTGGTCAAAGTCATGCAATAAAAAGTTTTGCCCCAGGTTGTGGAAGAGGTTTGGATTTCCGGCACTGCCAATCTAGTATATATTATTAATGTATGGGTTTCTCATTTAGATGTTCAAAAGCATGATTTCAATATCTCCATAATAAAACTGATATTTTAATGGCCCATTCACTTGCCTACTTTATCTCACTAGTTGACACAGAACTCAAGCAAGGAATAGGGTGAAGTCCCTTCACATCCTACTAGCTTAAAAAATGATGCATTAGAGACCTATATATTTGTGTGAATATAATGTGGTATTATACATTGGAAGCAAAATGTGGTAATACATTGAAATTCTAAAATGTGAGTGAACTTTGTCTCAGAAATTCCACACTTGATGATTTATACTAAGGAAATAGATGGTGTTTATATAAAATAATTATTGGGAAATTTTAATATATAATTTAAAATAATTACAATATACTTTTTCCATAAAAAATATAATACAGAAAAGTAATGATGCAATTTTATATTTTTAACATTTTTCACTTAGCAAATGACTACTTCCAAGTATATGTACATATTTTTTCACTGAAAACATAGACATAAAGCGATTTTGTTATCTTTTATTAACACTTTGTTATCTATGGTTTGAAGAATAGCCAGAATTGTCTTTTCATCAGGCAACTATTGTTTTGCATTTGGAATGTATCTAATCAAATCGATGCATCTTGCTGTCTCCAAGGACACTGTTCCCACTGCTGCCTTTGTTAGGTATTTTGCCAAAATCCAGTGAATGTTCAGCTATGTTTGAATTTGGCCACAAGGGACTCTTTATCTTCAGGGATGAAGATAAGA
The DNA here is from genome assembly GCF_030222135.1 of Aotus nancymaae. Classification (NCBI taxonomy): domain Eukaryota; kingdom Metazoa; phylum Chordata; class Mammalia; order Primates; family Aotidae; genus Aotus; species Aotus nancymaae. Next base: position 39,162,596 of record NW_026988428.1, read on the forward strand.
GACTAACATAAGAGATTAATATAAAGCAGTCATCTTTAGTCACAGGTAAAAATCTATACTTGCCCACAGACATCAGAAATCATCTCTTTCAAAATCTGAAAATCGCCTCACAATTTCTTGAACATTAAAAATAAATATCCCTTTATTTCAGCTTAGAGATATAAGAAATTGTTTCCCAGGCTTAAAGTGGAATTGTATCTTTAAGGAGAGTCTGTTGTCATCTCAGAGAGCACCATCTACTGCAAAAAAATTGTGGATGTGTATGTCTTCATGAGAGAGGCATTAGTGCACACATTTGATCCCACTTATATTTTCAACTCTGTCTTTGGGACTACCAGGAATACACTATCAACTAAAGTCATGGTTGCCTTCCACAAGAGTAAGTTTGTTTTTGTTTGGTAACTTCAGTTTCTTTCCTCTTCCAACATTCAATTTCCTTGGTCTCTGTAAAATGTCATACTTGTCTGTTTAAAAATCAGAGATGACAGTAAATTAATGTGAGCATCTCAAGAAAAGAAGACAGGCATTTCTGATGTCATTTTGCTCTACAAAAATTAAATGTGAAGAGACTGGACTAATGGAAATATTTATTACAGGCATCGGTAAGAGATGGGTTAGCTGTTGTTCACTGTTTATCCTCAGTATCTACAGTAGTACCAGCCATATCACAGGTGCTCAAGAAATACGTGTTGGATGAATTCATGAGTGTTCACAGAAACAGGATAATTTGAAGGGCAAACAGAAGTGAACTGCCCCACAATGTCATTCTCAACAATCCATATGCATCTTAAACCAAGATATAACCACAACATCTTTCATTAGCGTGCCAAATTATCTGCAATGCTTTCATTAATGACCACTAAGATAATTATAAATGCAAATATTCTCTAAAGTATACTAAATTGAAAACACACCTAAATTAAATTGGTTTATAAAAACATTTGTTTAATATTTGGGTGTCACAGAAAATAACTATTAGTTATTAGAAAGAGAGGAGACTTTTGCGATTTGGGACATTGCTCTGAGGCAAAATGCTACAGGTAAGCAATGAGAGCTTAAGAAGTTTCTCAATTTGGTTCATAAAGCTCCATTCCTATGTGATTCTACCTAATAGGCTACTAAATAACAGCTAAATATTTCTCCCCTGAACCTGGATTAGTGATCCTTTCCTGTAGATATGCCTATAAAGCATATCTATTTTCCTATCGATAGTAATCTAATGCTGTCATTTGTTATCATCTTAATAAAAACAGCATGCCTTAATTCACCAACCTAAGGAAAACACACTTCTAAGTTTCTTGCGGGGTATAGGAAATAACTGAAATCAAAATATACCAAACCAATTAATTTTGTCATGGAAGATCCTTTTCTACCTTGGAATGGAAAAAAAAAACAGAACTCTATTTACAAAATAGGCTCCTTATGTACAAAAGGAAATAGATGCCCATATAATTAGTTAACTAACTAATTATAGTTGAGAAAGAAATGTGAAATACCTATTGTGTTATGTCCTAAATTTTAGTCTCTGCACTCTGCCCTTAACATTTCATTAGTAGAAAAATAAATAAATAAATAAAAACATTTCATTAGCAGAACATTGAACATGTTATTAGAGGCATCAAAATTCACAAACTTTATGAAGAATGCATGAGAGAAAGCAGACTAGGCACAGTGACCATTGATTAGTGGTGTCATGCATTAGCATAAAAATTAAAGCAAGTTTTGGAGCAAAAAGAGGAAAAGAAAGAAAAAGAACATGAAGAAGAAAAAGAGGTTGGAGTAGTGATTAACTTACTATCTGCCATGCATTCAGCATGGATTATCTCAAATCAATTCTCACAATAATTCCATAACTAGATATTACTGAGAAACTCCTCAGGTTAAAAAGGACAAGCAGGTTGACAACACCCACAGTCTGACTCTAGAGACTGTGTGAAAAACACAGGAAATACACTTCCTCTTACATCATTCCACAGGAAAGCATTACAGAGAGTTTGAGTCAAACTTGTATATTATGTTTATAAACCTGTGTATATTAAAGGCAGTGTCAAAAATCAGTGCATTTTTACTACTAGGCTCATATAAAAAGAAAAAATATTATTATTAAAGTTTATTCTAAAAGCCTACTAAACCTTTTTAAAGAAGATACTTTTTGGTGTATAAGACAAACATGACATTCATTCTTTTCTTATTTCCACAAATTTTTCAAAAGCACTTACTATGCTTCTGGAAATAAGCTTGTTTCTGGGAACACAGCAATGTTCAAAATAAAATTTGTAACATAATTTGACAATCTAGTATTGTGCTTTAATAAGAATAATCAGAAGCTATTATGTGAGTAGTAAGATGAAAAATTAATCTCATCTTGAAGAATTATAAATGTCATTGTAAAAAAAATTAAATAAAGTAACTATAGGTGAATTTCTGGTGGAACTGATAAGCTGAAACTTGAAAGAGGGCTATTGGAGGTTAGCACAATCAGAGAGAAGGGAACTTCCACAGATAATTTTAAGGATGGGCTTTTGTTGTTACAGTTAGTAGATAAGTGAAGCAAATTGAACTCAGAAACATAAAACTAGCAACCTGACTCCATAGACTATACTATATTTTTTGTTGTTGTTTTGGGTTTTTTTTCTTTTTCAATTTTTATTTTTAATTCTGGGATACATGTGCAGGATGTACAGGTAAATGTGTGCCATGGTGGTTTGCTGCACCTACCAACCCATCACCTAGGTATTGAGCCCAGCATGCATTAGCTCCTTCTCCTAATGCTCTCCCTCCCCCACCTCACCTTCTGACAGACACAGTGTGTGTTGTTCCCCCTCCTGTGTTCATGTTTTATCATTGTTCAGCTCCCACTTATGAGTGAGAACATGCAGTGTTTGGTTTTCTGTTCCTGCATTAGTTTGCTGAGAATAATGGCTTCCAGCTTCATTCATGTCCCCACAAAGGACATGAATGCATTCTTTTTTATGGCTGCATAGTATTCCATGGTGTGTATATACCATATTTTCTTTATCCAGTCTATTGTTGATGGGTATTTCGATTGAATCTGTTATCTTGCTAGCAGCCAGAGCAACTGTACTAGACAACAGGATAAGAAATTAGGTAAATTGTAAGAATAAATACTGGTAATTTAGAAAGATCTTCATATGCTAACTAAGGAGCTTAAATATTGTAATGAGGTAAAAGGAAATAATTTATAGTATTAAAGTTAATGTTTCAGTTAACAAAATCTTCTTTTAGAAACTCTGAAAATATAAATACAACTGATTTTAAAATTTAACTTAATATCTATTTCTTTCCTCCCTATCAAACCTCACCACATCCTACTAGTGGATTATGTCCGTCTCTCTGTGTTGCTGCCCTCAACCCAAATTCCTCTTAATCCTGGTACAGTTACATAGTTCCAGTGTGTTAAGACTACAGAAATGTCAGTTTTCATCAGGACTGGCATTCACAGGAACATCAGTCAACTCTTCTGGTTCTCAGACACCTGTTCAGGGCATCATTGCTGTGGGATCTCTTTTTTCCCAGGCCTATAATGCCCTTCAAGTACAGTTGTTCTCTGCTAGGTTTAAGACACTTTTATTGTTCCTGTGGCAAACTGCAATACAGGAAAATTTGTGAAATAGCTAAAGTTCTTCTTTACTTTTATGTAACTGCTAGCCATGGGAATATCCTTCGGCTAATGCTATATGATGTTAAAAATGAGACAATGTATATGACTTTCTAAAGCCATTTTAGCCTATATTCAAAAAGCAGTTAATTATTTCCTACTGTTATTCCCATTAGATCTCCATAAGGAAAAAGAATTGCAGGAATATATCTCCTTTTTCCTTCCTTCTACTCTTCTGGCCCCCTATTAGTGGAAGATGACAGAGGGCCAGTCAGAGACCTCATTCAGAGTGATAAACTCTCTAAACTATTCTCTAACTCTCTACTCCTCTGCTGAAGAGATTTTATAAATTATGTAAGGATGAGCTTTGTCATTATTTATTCTCCTGCATAAAAATATTATTGACTGAAAATATTTTATTAATCACAATGCTTGGTACATTTGAAACTCCAAACAATGAATGTAGTCTTTCTTCTCCTCTCCACAATTCTTCCCTAAAGCCAAAACAAATTAACTTATGAGTGGAAAAAAGTGAATCAAGAATTTCAAGGAAATGCAGAGTATGGAAAGAATGTTAGTTAACAATAGATCTAAAACTTTTTCCATAATACGCAGGGGAAGATTAGTCTTATCAGGGCTTTAGAAAAATAATTCTGATTCCATTCATCTTAAAAGACTGAATGAGAGAAGCCAAAATGTTAAGCAAAGGTTAACATGCATTTGTGGTATTTCAGCTATGAGTTAAAAACACAAGAGTAAAGTCTGTGTCGTGAGTAAGCAAGAGAAGGAAACAAATTAACAAAATATTAAGAATACAGAAATGACAGGACTTGGCGATAAACTAAAAATGGGAAAAAGAAAAAGAAGCAAAAATGTCCTTATGAGAGATTTAGTATTAACAGGGAAAGAAAAATAATAATGAGTGCCTCATTTGAAATCTTGAAATATGTACATTTAGAAGACTCTCAATAGAAGATAATAAGAGAAAATAAGAATGCTCAATATAGTAAGTAGCATAAATATTTTAACTCTATTATCTAAACTTACCAGTATAACAAAAATTGTGCATATGATTTTTATCTAAATTTTGTACATATGAAAAAACACAAGATAAAGAAATTAAGCAAATTGTTCAAGGGCATTCAAAAAGTAAAAGCAAAAGCCTTAGTCAGACCTCCTAAGTGTGATCTAGATGACCAAGAATAAGTTTAATGTTGAAGTCAGGAAACTATAAGATATATTTTTCCTACAGATATAAATTTGGGAATTAACAGCCTATTACTAGTCACTATTCATAGCAATTTCCTAGAGATAAAGAGCTGGATGAAAGAAAGGATGGCCTAGAAAAGAGATTTCAGGTGTACCAACAACTATAGATATTGGTAAAGAAAAAGAAGCCACAAAGGAGAATAACAAAGAGCATAGTGTTAAGAAAAAATTTAGGAGCAGCACTATTCACAATATTCACAATAGCAAAGACATGGAATCAACTTAAATGCCCCATCAGTGGTAGACTGGGTAAAAAACCTGTAGTGCATACATACTATGCAATACTATGCAGCTATAAAAAGAACAAGATTATGTCCTTTGCAGGAACATGGATGGAGCTTTAGGCCATTATCCTTAGCAAACTAACACAGAAACAGAAAACAAAATACTGCATGTTCTCACAAATGGGAGCCAAATGATAATAACACATAAACATATAGAGAGGAACAACACACGCTGGGGTCTCATCAGAAGGTGAAGGGTTGGAGGAGGGAGAGCATCAGAAAAAATAACTAATGGATATTAGGCTTAATACCTGGGTGATTAAATAATCTATACAACAAACCCCGATGACATAAGCTTACACATATAACAAATCTGTCCATGTACCCCTGAACTTAAAAGTTTAAAAAAAAAAAAAAAGGAATGTTTTCAAAAAGCAGAGTTAGCCTTTCAACATCCAAATGGTGTCTTATTTAAGTTAAGAATTTATTCCCACCCAGGGAAATAAATCATAGATTTAGAATATTAGAGCTGGGATGATTATTAGAGATCATCTAATATAATTTTATCATATTAAAGATGAGAAATACTGAGGCCTGGAGGCTTGTACCTTTTTTAAGGCTTAAAAAAAGAAGAAAGAAAATGTGAGACACTGGAAATTGAACTGTAAAATTTTTCATGAAGTTTACAGTTCACAGTCTTACATGCAGGAGACAGTTTGAGTTAAATGAAGACTAAATTGTGTTTAATTAATGAAGCAAGTGGAGGCTATTGGTGACCTTGTCTAGAATAGTTTAAATGGTAAAATCAGATGAGTTGATGTATCAGTGGAAAACAGAAAAGTTGAGACAATTACCAAGTAGATAGAATTTAAAAGGAAGTGAAAAGTGGAAGTACATTTAAGAAATAGCTTAGCTTTTTAAACATGACATTACAAATTGTTATTGTCATTTATAGTAAGGCGACAGAATGTATTCCAAACTGAAACAGGGCAGATCAAAACCAGAAAAATTCAGGGATATGGCTCTTCAGCTCTGTAAACATACTTCTAACATTCCCTGTAATAAACTCCAAATCAAAACTATCACTATAGAATTATTACAAGAAGTTGAAATATGCCACTGCCAGATGCATTTAAAAAGAAACATGGGAAATTCATTTAAGAATTTTAATACCAAAAATCTGCTTTTATGGATAACCCGTTGGTGGAAACAAAGGAAGAGAATCCTCAAGATCTAGAGAATATGGAACTATAGCAGCTAGTTAGAGGGCACTAGGTTTTCACTGTTAAAGAAATCCAAAAGGAAAGTAATTAACCAGATGATACAATTCCAGACTTCCTCTTATAAATAGGGGAGAAATTCTTTGTGGTATGAGGATATCCTAGGAAGCATAAAAATATACAACATAGACTTCTTATTCTAACATTAGGAGAAAAATATAGCCAAAGATAAATATACAAATATAAAAAGGATTTAAATCATTTTCTACCTTGACTTTAACACATTTAAATGTATATTAAAGAAAATGTATCTAGTAAAAATTATTTAAACACACCTCAAAAGAGCTAGACTGCAACTATGTGGTAAGTATTCATTGTCAGTTTAATAATTAGTACACATTTGAACTTTAATATTAGGATCCTTTGACAAAGACCATTGTTAGCTTATTTGGGGACTTGTCTACCAAAAGCATGTCTGCGGATAAAAAGTTTGGGAAGGCAGGATTGCCATCCAAAAGTGACTGATTAAAAGGAGATTTTTTTCAATGACATTTATAAGATAATATGTTGAACTTATACCAATTAAAGCTCAACTGTATATTCATTAGATGCAGCAGTATAAAATATGCGATTCAAAGACGAATGAATAGTTTGTGGGACACAAAGAGGAGGTGATCAAATGTCAGCATGTGTCGTATGTTTGCTTCTCCACTAGTCAGTTGTATAGGAATCACTCTCAAGTTTACTTCTCTTGAGGTTAGGAGCTGGCTAGAACTCTGGAACTCCTCATAGAAAGTCTTCCTTACTGTTTCCAGCAGATTGGACAAGAGACAACAATCAAGGATGAAGAATCAAACAGCAATAACAACCTTCATCTTACTGGGACTGACAGATGACACTCAGCTGCAAATTCTGCTTTTTGTCTTTCTATTTCTTTCTTACATGTTGAGTTTATCTGGAAACCTAACCATCATCACCCTCACCCTGATTGATTCTCACCTTAAAACACCTATGTATCGTTTTCTCCAAAATTTCTCCTTCCTAGAAATTTCATTCACAACTGCTTGTGTTCCCAGATTCATGTATAGCATATCTTCTGGGGACAAGTCCATTACCTATGATGCTTGTGTCAGTCAATTGTTGTTTACAGACCTCTTTGCGGTGACAGAGTTTTTTCTCCTGGCTACCATGTCCTATGACCGCTATGTGGCCATCTGTAAACCACTGCATTACATGACCATCATGAACAACAGAATCTGCAAGAACTTCATACTTTTCTGTTGGGTAGCAGCACTGATCATCATTCTCCCACCAATTAGTTTGGGTTTGGGCCTGGAATTCTGTGGCTCAAACGTTATTGATCATTTTTGCTGTGATGCATCTCCTATTCTAAGGATCTCTTGCTCAGACACATGGTTGATCGAGCAGATGGTGATAGTGTGTGCCGTGCTGACATTCATCATCACCCTCATGTGTGTATTTCTTTCCTACGTTTATATTATTGAAACTATTCTAAGAATATCCTCTTCCCAGCAAAGGAAAAAGGCCTTTTCCACTTGTTCTTCCCACATGATTGTTGTTTCCATTACTTATGGTAGCTGCATCTTCATTTATGTCAAGCCTTCAGCCAAGGATCAGGTGGCTATTAATAAAAGGATTTCACTCATTATTACTTCTATTTCACCAATGTTGAATCCCTTTATTTACACGCTAAGAAACAAGCAAGTGAAGCAAGCTTTCAATGACTCAATTAAAAAAATAGCATTCCTCTCAAAGATGTAAAGGAAAAACGGTTGATATATCCAACTAAAAGGAAGAATGAGCACAAAACCTGGTGCCTTTGATATTTCTCCATATATTTTATTCTTCATTCATATCGATAATCACAATTTCTCTTTAAACTTGTTTATTGTGAACTCTGACTATTCCATTCTTTATCTCCATTAAAACCAAACTCTCTTGAGGATGCTTACTTTTACAATCTAACTGAAATTGCTATTTAGCTATTACTCCTGGAAACACAGTAGCCACATTTTTTCCACCATCTTTTCCACACTAATAGATGTGGCTATTTATTTTAAGTTATAAGTAATAGAATGGATGTAGAAGTAATGTGCACCATTTCTAAAACTGGCCTATAAAAATACCCAACATATGACATCCTCCCACTTTTCCCCACCTACCAGACAGATATCCAAATTAAAATGACTTCGTAAGCTTCATGTTAATGATGAGTGAGCTTGAGAAAACCTGCTTCTCTAAAGACCTATAAACAGACCTCCTCAGTCAACACCAAACTGAAATCTCCATAAACCATTTCTGCAAGAAATAAATTTCAGCTCTGTTTGAACTATTGTCCATAGGATATATCTTAAATTTGTCACCTATTACAACAAAAACTTAACATAGATGGCATTTGCAAGCAGTAAGGAAACTGACAAAAGACTAGAAACATGAAAATTCTTGTAATGTAGTGGGAAAACATTTAGTAAGGTAGTTTGTTATCTGAATTTGGAAGGCAGACTAAGAGTCTGCTGAGATATTAGCTCATGGGAAGTAGTTAGATAAATCCAGTAGTGTGCGTGGGCTATTATTTGCTACTTGTTAGAAAGATACTGAAGAATAGGCATGAGCTTGAGCTAGAGCTGGCATGTGTGAGAGCAGAAATTAAAGGGATTAGCGAGGACACAGAATATGTTAGTATAGTAAATTTACAAAATCCAATGCTTCCAAATTTTAAACAATAAGATTAAAATGAATAAATAAGACTAAAAAGACTTTAAGAAAAAAAGTATGACTTCTCAGTTAAAGAGATACAGTTCTATGCATAAATCATTTTATGAGTATTTCTCTTTTCTTCATGCTTTAAGTTATCATTTACTTTATGATTTCCATGTGAGTTAATAGCTAACAAAGCTTTTGAATTGTATTGTGGACAAAGTACACTCACATACACAGGAGCAGACAAGTATAAAAATGCTTCTATGATTCTGACAATGTTCACTTCAGCTCCAAGATCAAAAACCCTGGGGAATCACTCTCAAAGAATAACCTAGTATAATTTTATGTGTGTGAAAGATTTAATTAACATCGGCAGGCCTGACTGAACATTCTCCGGATAGATTATCTTCAGTTATAGGGATCCAGGTAATGCTCTGGGGCTACACTGCCCAGTACAGCAGGCATTAGCCACATATGGTGATTTAAATCTGAATTAAATTTCTTTCTCTCTCTCTTTCTTTCTTTTTTTTCTTTTCTTTTCTTTTTTTTTATTACACTTTAGGTTCTGAGGCACATGTGCAGATCATGCAGGATTGTTGCATAGGTACATATTTGGCAAGGTGGTTTGCTGCCTCCATCCCCCTGTAACCTATATCTGGCATTTCTCCCCATGTTATCCCTCCCCAACCTCCCCACCCTATGCTGTCCCTTCCCTAGTCCCCACCCCCAACAGACTCCAGTGTGTGATGCTCCCTTCCCTGTGTCCATGTGTTCTCATTGTTCAACACCCACCTATGAGTGAGAACATGTGGTGTTTGATTTTCTGTTCTTGTGTCAGTTTGCTGAGAATGATGGTTTCCAGATTCATCCATGTCCCTACAGAAGACAAAAACTCATCATTTTTTATGGCTACATAGTATTCCATGGTGTATATGTGCCACATTTTCCTTGTCCAGTCTATCATCGATGGGCATTTGGGTTGGTTTCAAGTCTTTGCTATTGTAAACAGTGCTGCAATGAACATATATGTGCATGTGTCCTTATAATAGGATGATTTATAATCCTTTAGGTATATACCCAATAATGGGATTGCTGGGCCAAATGGAATTTCTATTTCTAGGTCCTTGATGGATAGCCACACTGTCTTCCACAATGGTTGAACTAATTTACACTCCCACCAACAGTGTAAAAGTGTTCCTATTTCTCCACATCCTCTCCAGCATCTGTTGTCTCCAGATGTTTTAATGATCACTATTCTAACTGGCATGAGATGGTATCTCAATGTGGTTTTGATTTGCATTTCTGTAATGACTAGTGATGATGGGCATTTTTTCATATGTTTGTTGACCTCATATATGTCTTCTTTTCAAAAGTATCTGTTCATATCCTTCGCCCACTTTTGAATGGGTTTGTTTGTTTGTTTGTTTTATAAATCTGTTTTAGTTCTTTGTAGATTCTGGATATTAGCCCTTTGTCAGATGGGTAGATTGCAAAAATTTTTTCCCATTCTATTGGTTGCCAGTTCACTCTAATGATTGTTTCTTTTGCTGTACAGAAGCTCTGGAGTTTAATTAGATCCCATTTATCTATTTTGGCTTTTGTTGCCAATGCTTTTTGTGTTTTAGTCATGAAGTCTTTGCCTATGCCTCTGTCCTGAATGGTTTTGCCTAAGTGTTCTTCTAGAATTTTTATGGTGTTAGGTCTTATGTTTAAGTCTTGAATCCATCTGGAGTTAATTTTAGTGTAAGGTGCAGGAACGGGTCCAGTTTCTGCTTTCTGCACATGGCTAGCCAGTTTTCCTAACACCATTTATTAAACAAGGATATAGGTGATGGGGATGGAGGCAGCAAACCGCATTGCCATGTATGTACCTATGCAACAATCTTGCATGTTCTTCCATGTACCCCAAAACCTAAAATGCAATAAAATATATATATATAAAGAATAAATTTACATTGTTTTAAAAAAAGATGAAAAATTAATTATCTAATTTTATATATGCCTAAAAGTGCATAAAACAGTGGAAAACAGTAAAAATGTACAAATGAATAACTGAACAAATGAGGATCAGAAGGTAAAAAAGAGCTTTCACTGTATACCTTTTTATACTTTCTGCTATTTGAAAGCTGTAAAAACTAAAATAAATGAATAGGTGTTCATCATAAATATATGCAAATACTACACACAAATACAATTCATATAATATATTCATCAACAAAAGAACTCACATGTATAAAATATTTCTATTTCATTTGCTTTAAGGTTTTATATTCATTTCATTCACATTTATATTTAATTCATATTCATAATAAATATGAAGTATAGATATAGAATAAAATGAGTTTATAGAATGTATACATCATTAAAATGAATACCAGTACTACATATTGAAATGTGCTATATACTGAAAGTGATAATTTGAGGGAAATTTACAATCTTAAATGCATAGTTTTGAAATATGGCTGAAGTTAAACTTTCAAATTTAGAGAAATAAACTCTAAAGAAAATATAAAGCTATGAGCACATATTAATGAAACAGAAAACAAAAACACAGTATAAGGAGAATTAATGAAGTCCTCCCCAAAAAGCAATTAAGGTTATCATAGTCTAGTTAAAAGTATATCAAGAAAAAAATGAAGAAGGTACAAATAACATTTAAAAATGAAAAGATTTTTGATAGATCCAACTGAGATAACAAAAAGAAAAATACTACAAAAATGTTATATTCATAAATGTAAAATTTTGTAAAATAGACTAATTCTTATAAAAATTTTGACCTCAAAAAATAAAAAACCCAAATGGTGTTATAAAAATTAAGGAAATTAATCAGTAGTTTAAAATCTTTCAACAAAGAGAAACCCAGGCCCAGATATTTTAAATGTGAATCCTACCAAACTCCCAAGGAACAGATAATTCCAAAGAAATAAAACATTTTCAGCAATAAGAAAAAATGTGACTACTCTCGAATTTATTTTATAAAGCTAGTACAACCCTGAGCCTAACACCATGTAACATCAGTGCAAAAAATGAAAATGAAAGACAATCTAACTCAGGAACATATGTACCAAATCTTATAAAAAGAAAATAGCAAATTGAACCCTTTTTTCTGCTAAGAAAAAAAAAATGAGAACAAGTTTGGGTTTATTTCAAGAATGCAAAAGTTGTTTAATGTTAGCAAATCTATTAATATCATTTTATGACTCATAGACAAAAGCAGAAAATGGTGTATTTACCAGATACACTAGATTTATTTTACTACATAAGCTAATTTACTAGGTATTTAATAATTTTGTAATATTCAACACTCTTCATAATAACTCTTAGCAACCTCTGAAGGGAAATTGATCTTGGAGTGTCTGAGTGAACCCAAACAATTAGTTTTATGCCACAAAATAAAACAGTCTCACCGTAAAGTTTATTACAAGCACTGGAAGAGTGAGTGCACATTCTCCTAAATACTTATAATAATGAGTCACATGAATGTGTAAAACACACATCAGGTTAGGGGAGGCTGGAACTAAGGGGAGAACTGTTTCTCTTGTGGTAGGTGATGGTATGGCTTCCTCTAAATCTAGTATCTCTCAAGTCATTCCTGAGAGGTTTCTTTGAACTCCACTTGAACAGAATCCCTCAAGCAATTAGAAGAAAAGTGAAGAGAAACTGCACTTCTGACTTTTCACCTGACGCAGTTTTGCACCTGACCTGTTTCTGATCATATTGTTGCATCTTCCTTTCTCCAAGGACACAGTCCCTCTTGATAGCTGTCTAATTTTTGCCTTACAAGATTCATGTAAGTTCATTATACTATATAGGTCAATTAGTGACTTTTGGACCTAAGATCCCAAGGGATCCTTTTGTTTGCTTAATCAGGTGATCCCCTCAACACCAGTTGAGGACCAAACAGACATGACTTATACCATTCTTGTTAATACAGATTTGCAGGGAAACCTGTCTTCCTGCACAAAAGTCAAGATATTAACTGACCAACAAAGAGGGCTTCTCATCATTACAGTAGTCTATAATTCTTCCAATATATAGGGCATATGAGCATTTTTCCTAAAATTAAAGTCAGAAAATATCCTTTATTTGGTGTCCTTGTAAGACAAGTTGAAAGTAAAGAACATTTGAGGAAGACTCCTAGGAAACTGGGCAATGAGAACATAAGAGACCTCTGCCCACTCACAGACTTGCCAGTGAGTGCAAGTATGTGGGTGCATGAAAAATACCATAGTCCACACTGTTGTTAACAAACTCCTGCTCACCACTGAGTTACCCTAAAGATCTTTGTGGTTAAATTACTCACGGAAACCATGAACAGCAACCTGAAAGGTGAGTATCATTGACTTAGTCATGCTAATGGTTCACCATCCAGAACCCAAGTAGTTCAAAGTTAAAGGGCAGAAGGCTTTGACTTATGTGTTGCAAAACCCAGGTCTTAAATAATTATAAACTATGTTTTCCTAGAGGAATCACTGTATAGGGATCAATAGAACATCACTGTATTCTCTAACAAATGGCATTTGAGTTTTAATAAGACTTTACAAAGGTACCCTTGGGAGAGCTTTTAAGAACAGAACAATATTTTTAGGAAGAGAATATAGTCTCCCATGTACAAGTTCCTGGGAAAATGTTCCTGTTCTCTTAATCCAGCAAAAATGTCTCCCTAATCCTTATTTTTTTTGCTATATGACTTGAATATCTACGACTAGATATAGTTCCCTCTGTTTAATGAGCAGTACTACAAAAAATACTTGAAATGGTAAAATATTCTGTTATCAGTAAGACTGCACAATAAATCAATAAACTTTCATATGCTATTGTACATGAGTTTATCCAACATGTTCCAGATGAGATTAGGATACCAATGGATATTTGTTTTTGCAAAAGCAGAAGTTAAGATATTATGGATGCACAGAGATGAGGCTAGGTTAAGGAGACCTTGGTGGGTACCGTATGTGGGCACTTGGAATTTGAATCAGAAGACAAAACAGGGCAATAAGAACACTTCTCAGCTTCAACGTGGGATCTAGTGTGATCATTCCTGAGTGATGTTACAGTCCCTGGAAGAAAGCAGCTAATATTCTAACCAGTTATTACACATTCAAGTCAGATTGCCTTCCATAAAGGGTCACAAAGCTCTGAGGTGTGATCTTAGCATATGCTGGAGATGGACATTGCCTTCCATAAAGGGTCACAGAGCTAGCTCTAAGGTGTGATCTTAGTATATGCTGGAGATGGACACCGCACCCTCAGTAGGAAGAAAAGAACCATATTTCCCCTGTCTCGAGGGAAACGCACTTGAAGATTATTGTGGGAAATATGTTGAAACAGCCAACTGAAAACCATTCATCTTCCAAACTAATTGGAGTCTCCTGGGAAGATCCTGTTCCATTCCAGTAATGAGAAAAATTGGGATTCCTAGTGACAGTAACTGCAAATGGAAAAAATTTTAGTTGCTAAAAACAGAATTATTATTGTTGAAGAACAAACTGTCTCTCTGCAATGATTCCTAAGTCAGAAATAGAGAAGCCCTGGATACTGATTCATGTCGTTCCCTAATAGTTACTTAGTGAATGGCATCACGAAGAGGATGTTGGTCATTTCCTCAAAAGGCAAAGAAGTCAATTCGTCAAGTAAACAGTTAAGTAGGCAGTGTTTTGCAGTAGTTAGAGATGGGTTTCTGTAGTCAGACTGCTCAGGTTCAAATTCCTGCTTTACCACATCCTAAACTCATGACCTTGGACAATTCTTAATATTTCTGGACTTCAGTTTCCTCATTTGTAAAATGAAGATTAAATTACAACCAGCCTCAAGTGAAGTGCTTTCATAATTAAATGAGATAATCAAAATGTTTCATACAGTATTTTAGAAACTGCCTTATAAATGTTACTATCATTTTCATTTCTTGGAGAGTTTTGTGAATTAAGTTGAACACAGCAAAAGGATATTTTTGCCCTAATATCTTCAATAAAAACCTAGTCTTATTACATGAAATTCCTCACTAGAAATATATTCCTCAACTAACAACATAAATATGCCTGGAATACCTAGCATAAATATGATTATAAGACATTGTCAGTTTCTAAGACATTAAGTGAATTTACTTTCCAGATCACTGGTAGTACTAATGATAAGTTTCCCCTGAAGTAACATAGAAACAGAGAAGAAAGAGCTGGAATATACTGGGTGTCCTGGGAAGACAGAGAGACACATTAGAAGTGGCAAACTTCCTAATGGGTGAGTGGAAACCAGAAAAAAAATTCCTAAATCCTTTTCCTAAATTGATACATTGGGAAAAATGAATGGCTTTCAGATTTAAGAAAGTTGGATTCTTCCTTTGACTTTGCTCCTAACAAGTCTGGGGACTGCTGACCCTCGATTTTCACCTTCAAAATTAGAAGATGGACTAAAGTAATCTTTAAGGTCTTTTATATTTCTCAAATTATACAAGCTGTCTTAAGTCCTTGATCACTTTATTTATTGTAACCTGGCACCCATTTAGCTAAGCTTTTTTTCTTGTTCCTTGATAATAGTTCAAAAACAAAGAGACAGGGAAAGAGGTAGAAGACATAGACCTCTGATAAATTAATGAGGAGAACTAAAGGGGTGTATGCTCAATGTGATGAAGAATGGGAACCCTAAGACAAGCTCAGAGGAGAATTTGAAAGCTGTGGTTACTGAGGAAATGGGAAGTGGACGTCCCAAAACACAATAATCAAATTAAGAGATTTGAGCAGAGAATCACATACAAAAGTGCAAACGGTGGAGATTACAGATGTAAAAGAGATCCAAAAAGAATAAATTGCATGTTGTATGTAGTTGAATTGAATTATATCCATGATGAACAGACCTATCAACAAATACAACTTTTTTAGAACTTAAGAGGACCCTATAATTTTGTGTTTAATTTTAAGGATAAGAGAAAATTTTAAAAACATATGTAGAATGTAGTAAAGAGAGCAAATGTAGGGAGAAAGTGTGGAAAAGTGTGCAAACTCTGTTCAAGCAGTAATAAGCAGCAAGTACTGGGAGAAGAACTAGAAAAACTAAATAAAATTTATTTAATATTTGTCTGTACAAGGTATGATTCCTACAGCCTGAATTAGTTTGTTTAATATTCATAATAATCCATGAAGAAAAACACTTATTATTATCTTCATTTCACAAAATATACAGTTTTTATCTGCATTTCACAGACCAGGAAACAGAGCCTATTAGTGAACTTCTCAAAGTTTCATGGCCATTAAATGACTGGCCTAGCTTTCAAGCCCTGATCTATCTTACTCCAGAGCTCATAGTCTTAACCTCTATATTTAATCCCGATCGGTGTACTTCAAGGAGACTCAAGGACCAGAACTTAAGAAGCCTCAGCCAAACTCAAAGAAAATGGGCTAAAGAGATGAACAAAATATGTTACCTTTATCTCTTGCTTCAAAACAGAGATAATATAAACAGAAAAGGAACCCTCGCTTCTGGGCCACCCCCACACACCTACAGTCCTCCCTCTACCACCCTACTCTTAACCCCAAGTAATTTTTTAAAAGATTAATTCTAATTTACCCTTATGTACAGATGAAATAGCCTAGTATAATTTGGAGAGATTCTAAAAGTAACCATTTATCTTTCTGATTTCTAAAATTAGCCCAATACATGGAGTTTCTTAATTGAAGATTTAAATCTTAAAATGTGAATGGACGGACGATGTAATCTTTTTGATGATGCAGTTGACTAAATGTAACCAGTCAAAACTGTCAGATAAAATGTCTGGTCTCATTCATTCAATAACAATTTATTGAGTATCTGTTACATGCAAAAAACACAAGAGCTAGTTTGGGATTTACAGTGGTTTCCAAAATAGATATGATCTGTTCTCATGAGCTTACTAGAGAGTATTGGATGGGGTAAAAAACAAATGAATATATAATAAGAAATTATAATAAGTGCCCTAAAAGAAATAAACATAAAAGCATATTTATAACATTGAGGGTAGACAGACTAGAGTTATATAAGACTCTTCAGGAAGGCATTTTGAAGGGGTCATATTTAAACTGAAACCTGAAAAATAAGATTTATCAATGCAAGCAGAACATTTCAGTGAGAGAGAAAACATTGCAAAATTCTCGAAGTGAAAAAATTACTCAGCATCTTCAGGGAAATGAAGAAGACTAACATAACTGGACAAGCAAGAGATGAATTAGGGCTGTTACATACTGATGTAGCCATGAAAATCCTTACAAACCAGAGTCAGAACTTTGAATTTTATTCCAAGGGAAATGAAACTCCACTGAGTGGCTTTAAACAGAAGAATGGATCTTGTGTATGGTTTTAAAAGATCACTCAGATTCTGTCTTTAGAATGGACCTGAAAAGAGTATTTTTGTGCAGTTTAGAAAGGGAAGAAGGCAGAAAGGCATGAGGTACTTCATAGGACAATGTGGACTATCATAGCAAGTGAGAAAATAGGCTGAAATCAGAAGAATTTTAATTTCACAACCTTGACTACAGTCATCCCTGTTTACCTCACATGAAACCAAGAGGATAAGCACATGTAGAGGTATTATTATCATGAGATTACAAACCATGTCTATTTTATGACAGTGTTTTTCCATCATTAACTCAGACAACATAAAATAGCATTCTTTCTATGGAGTTGGTAATCAAAAAATGCTTTTATAATTGAATTTATACTACATCAGTATAGTAATAAAATATACTTAATAAGCCTCTGGCTGGCCTCTCCTATAGTACTCAGCATTGGTGTTCCAGTAGCATTATTAGTTAACTATTACTCCAATAGCATGCTGGTTAACAGAAAAATAAAATAAAATAAAATTGTGGCTTATCTAACTTTTCACCTCACCCCACTGCTAGTTCATGCTGACAGTCTCTTTCTCTGCTCTAATTTTTTTTCTTATTTTTACACACAGACCAAGCCACAGTCAGGAATCAGTGATGAAAAATTATACAGCAATAACAACATTTATTCTGGTGGGACTAACAGATGACCCAAATCTACAGGTTCTGCTTTTCATCTTCTTGTTTCTAACCTATTTGTTGAGTGTTGTTGGAAATTTGACCATCATCACTCTCACCTTTGTGAACTCCCACCTTAAAACACCTATGTATTTTTTCCTCCGGAATTTTTCCATCTTGGAAGTCTCATTTACAACTGTCTGCATTCCCAGATTTCTCTACACAATGGCATCTGGGGACAATACCATTACCTATAATGCATGTGCCACTCAATTATTTTTTGTTGTTGTCCTGGGTGTGACTGAGTTTTTTCTCCTAACAGCTATGTCCTATGACCGTTATGTAGCCATCTGCAAACCCCTGCATTACACGACCATCATGAACAAAAGAGTCTGCATCAAGTTCCTTATTGGCTGTTACATAATTGCTCTAATCATTGTTATCCCACCATTTGGCATGGGCTTGGAGCTTCAATTTTGTGATTCCAATGTCATAGATCACTTTGGCTGTGATGCTGCCCCTATCCTGAAGATTACTTGCTCTGACACAGAGTTTATAGAGCGATTTGTATTAATCTTGGCGGTGTTGACACTCCTTTTTACCTTGGTGTGTGTGATTATGTCCTACACTTACATCATCAGGACCATTCTCAGATTCCCTTCTGCCCAGCGAAGGAAAAAGGCTTTTTCCACTTGCTCTTCCCATATAATTGTGGTTTCTATCACTTATGGAAGCTGCATCTTTATCTATATTAAACCATCTGCAAAAGAAGGGGTAGCTATTAATAAGGTGGTGTCAGTGCTTACCACTTCAGTTGCCCCAGTTATGAATCCCTTCATTTACACACTAAGGAATAAGCAAGTGATACAGGCTTTCAAAGACATGATCAAAAGAATTGCATCTCTCTCAAAGAACTAAAGGAGCAATGAGTGCAAATTGAAAAATTATAAAAGAATTCATTATCTCCATTTTATTTTTCCCTAATTCTATACTAGTCATGATTTTTGTATGTTACAACCTCATTCTGTTACACCTACCGCCACTATCTATAAAAGTATTAATTAACCTTTTTATTTCAAGCTATTCCCAGAAATACATGGGAATAAATCTTCAGCAAACTTTTACAACATCACACCTATCATTACTCACATAACAAGAAATGTGGACAGCATCAATTTACTGTCATACTGGTGCTCATCTGCTCCTTTTGTACTGACTTACATGTCCAGATTTAAGCCCCAGATTTCCCAAGGACATCAATGATGATCATCTATGTCTACAGAAATAATCCTGTAAGTACCCTCCTTGATAACAGGCATTATTCTATCTCTTCCACTTTTCAGCAAGATATAAATACAGACTAAAATTTTTTTCAAATGCCATTTCCTTAAAAGCTGTACAGCTTCCTTTTATAAAAACACTAACTCTGTGTAAATAGAATTTCACATGCCTGTCACTGTGTGTATACCTGGGTGCATCTATGCGTATTTTTTTGCCCTTTCAGAATATCAGCTTAATAAGCTTAAGGGGGTTAATGGGAAGGACAAAATATAAATGAAAATTTGTACCTGAATTCTATTCCATTATCCAAATTATTCGCCATAATAATTTTTCTAATCATTTTTTCTAAATATTTTTGAGGATTTCTAAATACTTTTCTAAATACAAAGAAATCCAATCTAAACCGCAGAGTCTGATAAAACTAACCAATGAATAAAGAATTCAAATTTTTAAGTGCTAATTTTTGCCTTTTCAACTTAGTCCCACTTCCTCATTACCTCTCTTTCCTCATAATTTTCTATTGTTTATCTGATGCTCTAGAGAAACATGTGCTGTACCAGGGGTCAAAAAGTTCATGTTACACTCTGGCTCTTATTGCCACCAACTCAGACAGATCTTTTAACTGCATAATTTCTTCCAAATTTGAGGAAATATTAAACTGAAGGACAAGTTGGAGGAGTAAAGTGGCACTAGAAAACAGACCAGGAATTCTAGTGATATTTAGGGGGCTATCCCAAGCTAATTTATAAGACCAAGAAATTGGACCATAATGGATACAGTTCCAAAATTCCTCACATCAGAGATAAAGAATGAGTCTGAAGATGATCACACTAGAATAAATAAATCTTTTTCCTCCACCCTATTCCCAGTCTCTCCACTGGAACTGTAGATGTAGAATATGCTTTTAAAAATAAAATGGGAAAGAAATATCTGTGGAAATTCTGAACTATGAACTGAGCAAAGCAAGTTAATAATTCAGTTTACCAAACTGAAGGAGTAATTAAAGAATATATTTAGTCTGCTGAGGGTAGACAAGATTTTGTTACAGATAATTCTTCTTATCTTTTTTATATGTTAATAACTTCAAAAATGAATAATCTATTATATGACATATTTTTCAATATGATTATTTCATTAATGATCTCTTCTTCACTAGACACTGAGCTCCATAAGGTCAAGTACTGTGCTTGTCAATCATATTTCCAATAGAGTTTAAATGTACTCCATACACCTCTTAATTGGCTGAAGATAGCCTCAACCATTCTGATTCTTCCCCAACCTTGGCAGTCCCATGGTCTTACAAAGGCCATAGAGAAGATCCTCCAGGCATTAGCCTGTGAAAACAACCATTGTCGTCATTCGCACAGCCTTCATGTTCATGAGCTCCACTGCTTCCATGTAGTATTTGAAAATGGAAATCTATTTTTTAAATATTTTTATTATACTTTAATTTCTGGGGTACATGTGCAGATCTTGCAGGAAGGATTGTTGCATAGGTACATACATGCCATGGTGATTTGCTGCCTCCATCCCCCCGTCATCTACATCAGGCATTTCTTTCACTGTTATCCCTCCCCAACGTCCCCACCCCTCTGTCCCTCCCCTAGCCCCCCACCCCCCAACAGACCCCAGTGTGTGATGTTTCCCTCCCTGTGCCCATGTATTCTCATTGTTCAACACCCACCTATGAGTGAGAGCATGTGGTGTTTGGTTTTCTGTTCTTGTGTCAGTTTGCTGAGAATGATGGTTTCCAGATTCATCCATGTCCCTAAAAAGGACATGAACTTATCCTTTTTTAAGGCCACATAGTATTACATGGTGTATATGTGCCACATTTTCTTTGTCCAGTCTATCATTGATGGGCATTTGGGTTGGTTCCAGGTCTTTGCTATTGTAAACAGTGCCACAATGAACATACATGTGCAGGAAAAATATTTATTTAATTGACAAACCTTTAGCTGGACTAAGGGGAAAAAAGAGAAGACTCAATAAACACAATCAAAAGTGAAAATGAAATAAAATAAATCATGAGAATATACTATGAATAATTATATGTTAAAAATAAATAAATAAATAAATTCCTAGACACACAACCTACCAAGACTGAATCATGAGGCAACTGAAAATCTGAGCAGATCAATAGTGAGTTAAAAGACTGAATCAGTAGTAAAAATTCTCTAATCAAAGAGAAACCCAGGACCAGAATACTTCATGGGTGAATTTCACTAAACATTTAGAGAACTAATACCAATCTTTTTCAAACTCTTCCCAAAAAAATGTTGAAGAAGAAGAAACACTTCAAATCTCATTTTATGAGGCCAGCGTTACCCTACATCAAAGCCAGAAAATGGCACAACAAGAAAAGAAAATTACAAGCCAATATCCCTGATAAACACAGGTATAAAAATCCTGAACAATATAATAACACACTGAATTCAACAACACATTAAAGAATCATTCACCATGATCAAATAGGACTTATCACTGGGGTGCAAAGATGTTCAACATATGCAAATTAATAAATGTCATACACTATGTTTTCAGAATAAAAGACAAAAACATGCCCATCTGAATAGATGCAAAAAAAAAAAAAAAAAAAAAAAAAAAAAAAGCATTTAACTGGCCCGGTGTGGTGGCTCATGCCTGTAATCCTAGCACTTTGGGAGGCCAAGGCAGGCAGATCACTTGAGGTCAGGAGTTTGGGATCAGCTTGGCCAACACGGTGAAACCCCATCTCTAATGAAAATAGAAAAAATTAGCCAGACATGGTGGTGCACACCTGTAGTCCCAGCTACTCGGGAGGCTGAGGTTGGAGAATTCCTTGAACTCAGAGGGTGGAGGTTGTAGTGATCTGGGATCATAACACCGCACTCCAGCCTCGGCAATAGAGTCAAACTTCATCTCAAAAAAAAAAAAAAAAAAAAAAAGCAGATTAGGTACAGAAGGGATATACCTCAATACAATAAAGCTCACATATGACAAGCCCACAGTGAACATCATACTCAATAGTAAAAAGTTGAAGGTCTCTCAAGGATACCCATGCTCACCACTTTTTTCAGCATAGTACTGAAAGCTCTAGTCAGAGCAATTAGGCAAGAGAAATAAATAAAAGACATCATGACAGAAAAGGGAAATGGTCTGTTTGCTGACATGATATTATTTACAGAAAGCTCTAAAGACTCCTCCAAATGACTGTTAGAACTGATCAACAAATTCAGTAGAGTTGCAGGATACAAAATTTACATACAAAAATCAGTCTTATTTCTATACACTAACAACAAACTATCCTAAAAATAAATCAAGAGAACAATCCCATTTACAATAGCAACAAAAAAAAATAGCTAGGTATAAAAATTTAAAACTCAGGTTAAATAAGGAAGTGAGACATCTCAATACTAAAAACTATAAAACACTGATGAAATAAATTGAAAAAATACAAATAAATGAAAATGTATTTCTTGTTTTGGCATTAGAAAAATGAATATTGCTAAAATATGTAACTACCCAAAGTAATGTACAGATTCAATACAATGCCTATCAAAATTCCAATGGTATTTTTTACAGAATAGAAAAAATGTATATAAAACTTATATGGAACCACAAAAGATCCCACATAGCCAAAGCAATCTAGAGCAAAAAGAATAATGCTTGAGGCTTCACACTACCTGATTTCAAAATCTACTACAAAGCTATTGTAATAAAAGCTGCATGGTACTGGCATAAAAATAGACATATTGACAATGGGACAGAATACAGAGCCAAGAACATATAATGGGAAAAGGACAATCTCTTCTACAAATGGTGCTGAGATAATTGAATATCCACATGCAGAAGAATAAAATTGGATCCTTATCTCACATTACATACAAAAATCAACTCAAAATGGATAAAAACTTAAACATAAGATATGAAACCAGGCTATTTCATTTAATGTATCCAAAGCATTGGTTGTTGGTTGCATGTGTGTAGAGACTATTTTAAATATTTCCTGGTTAGCACTAACCATGTGAGTTTCTTCTACAGAAGGGCCCCATATGAAGCCAACAAATGTAGTCCTAGTGATGTGTAGGGCAGAGACAAGGCAGGTGGTTTTTTGTTTGTTTGTTTGTTTTTTTCAGCTGAATCCCCTAAATAATTTATGGCCATTGTGGATGCAGAGACTTCAGAAGGAATGAGAAGAGATTGTTAAAGTCTCTATGTTGCAGGAGTCTCTGTGGGGCATTAATGAAAGTGCCTGTTGTATTACAATTTAGAGAGATTCTAGAGCCTTTTCTTATTGGGTGGCACACTCTAAGTGGTTATCAGCATAACGGACTTAAACAAAATTTGTAAATGAGGAATATACTGCCACTGAAACCCAAATAAATATCTTAAGTGTTAAGCCCACTTTAAAATAGCGGCTGCTAGTGAAGCTGAGGAGTTGATTCCTCACTTCATCAGGTATGGATTATCTCTGAGCTGATTAGTAATGCCCAGAAATTTTTCTGAAGTGTCAGGGTCTTGAAATTTATGGGACACAATGGCCCAACCTCATTTGGAAAGTTCAACACGTGTTTGTGTATCCTGTGTGAGTGTATTCTTTGAATTTCCTCACATGAGGATGTTATCAACATAATGTTATACATGCTGTCTTAGTATGTTTTCTGTTACTTAGAATAGATAAAATGGGGTAATTTATTTTTTAAAAAAAGAAATTTACTTCTTACAGTTATGAAGCCTGAGAAGTGCAAGCCGAGAAAGTATATCTGGTGAGGGCCTTCCAACTGTTGGGAACCCTGCAGACTACCAAGGTGGCACAGGGCATCAAGTGGTGAGGGAGCTGAGCATGTGGACATGCTAGTTCAGATCTCTCTTCCTCTTTTATAAAGTCAGTATTTCCACTCCCATGATAACCCATTAATCCATTAATCTGTGAATGGATTAGTCTATTTATAAGGACAGAGCCTCCATGATCCAATCACCACTTAAAGGCCCTACCTTTCAATATTGCTAAATTGGAAATTAAGTTTCAATACAAGTTTCGGAGGGAATATTCAGACCATGCCATTATTCCCCTGAACCCCTAAAACATGTGTTCTTCTCACATAGAAATATATTTATTTCATCCCT
Organism: Aotus nancymaae; assembly: GCF_030222135.1. NCBI lineage: Eukaryota > Metazoa > Chordata > Mammalia > Primates > Aotidae > Aotus > Aotus nancymaae. The sequence goes on from NW_026988428.1 coordinate 39,187,011, forward strand.
AACGCCCCAAAGTCTTAACTTGTTTCCACACCAACTCAAAAGGTCAAAGTCCAAAGTCTGATCTGTGAGCCTGTGAAAGATGCATTCCCATTCCAAAAGGGAGAAAACAGGCAAGAAGAAAGGGATAACAGGCCCAAAGCAAGTTCAAAACCCAAGAAAGTAGACTTAGGTCCTAAGATTCCAAAATAATCTCCTTGACTCCAAGTCTGGCACCCTCACTTTGGCTTGATGATTTTATCCCCAAAGCCTCAAGCAGGCCTGCCCCTATGGCTTTGCTGGGCTTAGTTCATTCAACTTTCCCAGGCTGGCATTGCACATTGGTAGCTCTAAAGTTCTGGAGTTTCAGCAGTTCTACTCCCATACTCCACAAGGCATGCCCCTAGTGAGGACTGTCTGCAGTGGCCTCACTCCCACAGCCCCATCAGTCCCATGGTAGGAACTCTATAGCAACTCCAACCCCATGTTTGTGCTGAGTATTGTTTTGATTAAGCAATCAAAGTCTCTATGGTGGCTCCACCCCTGTGACACAACTCTGCCGAGAACCCCAGGCTTTTGATGCCATTCTTTGAAATCTGGGTGGAGGCCACCAAGCCTCCACAGCTCTCATTTTCTGAAAGCCTGCATAATTAATACCACACGGACACTACCAACTATAACTTGTGCCTTCCAGGGCTGCAACATGAGCTTCACCTGGGGCAGGTTGAGACATGGCTGAGGCAGCCATGGAACACTGTGCTAAAATGTAGACAGCAGAATCCTGAGGCAACCCTGGGCAGTGAATCCATGAAGATCACCCCAGGCCCATACCCTGAAAGCATTTTGCCCTCCTATACCTCTGGGCCTGTGATGAGAGAGGCAGCATTGAAGATCTCTGAAATGTCTTCAGGGTATTTTTTCCATTGTTTTGAGAAATAGTACCTGACTCTTTTTTACCTGTGCTAATCATTTTAGCAAATGGTTCTGTATGCTTGGTTTCCTCTCCTGAACATTACTTTTCACTCTACATAGCCAGGCTGAAAAGTTTTTCAAATATTTCTACTCTGCTTCCCTTTTAATTATAAATTCTGTTTTAAATTGTTTCTTTGTTCCTGAATCTCAATGGAAATGGCCAAAAGCAACTATGCAGCTCCTTCTATTTTGCTTAGACATTTCTTCTGCCACATACCCTAGTTCATCAATCTCAAATTTGATAAACAAAGCTCTCAAGTATAGACACAGCTCAGCCAAGCTCTTGTCCAATTTATAACAAGGGTGGCCTTTCCACCAGTTTCCAAAACTTTGCTCCTCAGTTTTATCTGAAACTTTGTCAGAATGGCTTTTACTGTTCATATTTCTATCAGCATTCTGGTCATAACCACTTAACCAATCTCCAAGAAGTTCCAAATTTTCCATAGCCTTCTTGTATTCTAGGCCCCCACCAGATTATAGGCTTTTTCTAGCCTACTCCTCCAAATTCTTTCAGCTTCTGCACAGTATTGACTTTTAAAGCTGCTTCCACATTTTCAAGGGTTTGTTATTAGCAACGTGTGTGTTCCTGGAAAAAGTTGAATGTGGTTAAGATCTTGCCTGCAAAGACTGTGTGCTGGCAGACCTGTTGAGATATCCCATGGGGAAGTGAGTGAAATTATATTTCATTCAAAAGTGAAGGCTAATTGCTTCTGAGAGGCTGTTTGAACTATGCATTGAATTGAACATATTAGCAGAATATGTAAATAGCAAACGATTTTCCAGCTGTTGGTTCAATGTAGTCAGTAATTTGGTAGTTTAGACATGGGCGATTAATGGAGGATACCACAGCATTCAGGCTATGGTGATTTACTGTGAAGTGTCATTCATTTATATCATGTTTGAGCACTGGCCACAGTGGGTTATTGAAAGAGAGAAACAGGAACAATGACAAGACCAGGCACACCCACCCCCAGGGAGTGTCCCTCCATTGCTCTCCGTTTCCTCACAAACTTCATGGCTGTGGTAGATTCTCTAATGGAACTTTTATCTCAGTGGTCTCTCTGGAGCCTCTCTTCTCAGACATATGTTTACAGTTTGTTCTCAAAATTGCCAACAACTGAGGTTCATTAGCCCCTTTTGAACTTTGGTCCACAGGGCTTCTTTAGCTTCTTCAGGAAATTGATCCCATGTGCCTGCTCTAAAAAGAGCAGATAAAACCTGTGTTCCTCTAGCTAACACAGAAACTGCAAAGATGCCCATACCCTCCCATCTAAGAACTTCAACATAATCTCTCTTAGAACATAAATTTTAAGGAATTTGCAGTCCCTCAAAGTATTTTCTTCTGATTCAATAATCACTATAGGCTTTTTTTTTCTTTTTTTATTATACATTTGAAGGTCTGTGTCTCTCAGGAACTATGATTTGATTCTGGATTGGATTCTTAGAATGGAAAATAATATGCTCTTTTTCCCAGTTAAGTTCCACAAACTTGGATACTTCCATTAAGAGAAAAATAGAATGTGGATGGAAGTCAATGGAAAACATGTTCAAGTTTATACTACTCAAAGCTCCACGTGGCACATCTCATCTTTTATTTACCTCTTAGGTACAACAAGGTAAATAGTTCACTACAGTCATTCAGATTGTCAAAAGTATAAGCATCATATGTTTTTAAAGTCATTGATTTTATAATTCTATAAATGTGGATTATGAAATGAATCAACTGTGAAAATCTGGAAGAAAATGCAGTACTTGCTGAAGACTACAGGTTAGTATAAACAAGGAAGAGTGCTGCAGGAGACCCAGATCAATGTTTAACATCATCTAGGACCTCCAAAAACTGTATGGGAAGATGGGAAGGATGAAAAGAATGATTGTAATAATATAATTTTTCTAATCCATTGCATGCAAATTAAAGGGACCCCTTTATATCATATTTCCCTCTTAATCAGAAAAATCTAAAGATGCACTCAGAATACTACCACCAAATTTCCCTTCCCTGAGAATTACCAATTTATTTACAGAGAACTCTTACTGTCGAAAACTTTTTCTGTCTTCTGTAAGACAAGAATACAAAACAGGAGAGTTTGGGTAATAAACTGTCATCTTTAGTTGCCATTAAGGACTCTAAGCCTGAGCAAAATTCATTCCATAGTGCTGCTTACAGAGATTTTAAAATTTCTCTTCTCAGAGATGTATCTCAAATCAGTGCCTGGAAGACTCGGAATGTGGCACAGAAACCTATAATAAAATGTTAATTAATATAACTTATTGATGCTTAAGACTTGTTCATATAGAGGAAAAGGCTCACAATATAAAATGGTATTATCTTCAGCATTGCCTGTGTAGGGAAATTCCTACTTGTTTCTGAAACAAGGATGTCAGAGATTTGGACAGTAATGGAGATAAGGATCTACAGCAGATATCCAGTGAAGCATCAAATAGTACAGAGAAAGGAAAGAAAGAAACAGGAAAGCACAGAAAACAGAATGAGGTAGAGAGATGTGTGTCAAAAGCACAGAAGTAGGAGGGCTTATAATACAGTCAGGAGAAAGTGCTTTAAATGTGAAGATTTTATAAACATTTTGAAAGGAAGCAATAGGTTCAAAAACTTCTCTTTTTCTGGAAGAATCATGAATAGTTATTCTATAATAAATTTCTCTTTTTTTTGGAGACCGAGTTTCATTCTTGTTGCCCAGGCTAGAGTGCAATGGCATGATCTCAGCTCACTGCAACCTCTGCCTCCCGGGTTCAAGCGATTCTCCGTCCTCAGCCTCCCAAGTAGCTGGGATTACAGGCATGCACCACCATGCCCAGCTAATTTTTGTATTTTTAGTAGAGACAGGGTTTCTCCATGTTGGTCAGGCTGGTCTCGAACTTCCAACCTCAGGTGATCTGCCTACCTCACCCTACCAAAGTGCTGGGGTTACAGGCGTGAGCCACTGCGCCCAGCCTAATAAATTTTCTTAAGTGCCCAGGAACAGGTCAACTTGAGAAATGAAAAAGGTTACTTACACAAAAGATATGGGGCTTGCATGGAGCTAAGTGCTATCCAATGGGACACTCATTTGGGCCATCTGAATGGTGAGTAATGTATGATCTGATTCTGTTCATTAAAATAAGCTTTATCACTCTTGCCCTAAGAAATTCTTCCATTTTCATCATTTTCACTTTTTCCCTTTAGGTTTTCTGAAGGTCAACAATGAAAAACAGAACCATGTTTGGTGAGTTTATTCTACTGGGCCTTACAAATCAACCCGAACTCCAAGTGATGATATTCATCTTTCTGTTCCTCACCTACATGCTAAGTGTTCTAGGAAATCTGACTATTATCACCCTCACCTTACTAGATCCCCACCTCCAGACCCCCATGTATTTCTTCCTCCGGAATTTCTCCTTCCTAGAAATCTCCTTCACATCCATTTTTATTCCCAGATTTCTGACCAGCATGACAACAGGAAATAAAGTCATCAGCTTTGCTGGCTGCTTGACTCAATATTTTTTTGCTATATTTCTTGGAGCTACAGAGTTTTACCTCCTGGCCTCCATGTCCTATGATCGTTATGTGGCCATCTGCAAACCCTTGCGTTACCTGACTATTATGAGCAGCAGAGTCTGCATACAACTAGTGTTCTGCTCCTGGCTGGGGGGATTCCTAGCAATCTTACCACCAATCATCCTGATGAGCCAGGTAGATTTCTGTGCCTCCAATATTCTGAACCACTATTACTGTGACTATGGGCCTCTCATGGAGCTTGCCTGCTCAGACACAAGCTTCTTAGAATTGATGGTCATCCTCTTGGCTGTTGTGACTCTTGTAGTTACTCTGGTGCTGGTGACACTGTCATACACATACATTATCAGGACTATTCTGAGGATCCCTTCTGCCCAGCAAAGGACAAAGGCCTTTTCCACTTGCTCCTCCCACATGATTGTCATTTCCCTCTCTTACGGCAGCTGCATGTTTATGTACATTAATCCTTCTGCAAAAGAAGGAGGTGCTTTCAACAAAGGAATAGCTGTACTCATTACTTCAGTTACCCCCTTGTTGAATCCCTTCATATATACTTTAAGAAATCAGCAAGTGAAACAAGCTTTCAAGGACTCAGTCAAAAAGATTGTGAAACTTTAAAAAAGGAGGTTACACATTAATAAAAAAATATATTTTCACTTAATAAATATGCATTGAGTGTCTATATTTCAAGTGCTAAATTGGCCCTTGAGGATAAAAATAGGAAAAGTATGTCTTAATTTCAAGAAAACTATAGTCTGGAATGAAGAAAGATATATAAATTTATAAAAAAACAAAATAACATTTTAACTGTTATTAGAGAAGAGTTAATGGAGATCCAAAAAGGAACAGTTAGAAAGAATTAGTTCTAGCCTGGCGCAGTGGCTCAGGCCTGTAATCCCAGCACTTTGGGAGGCTGAGGCAGGCAGATCACGAGGTCAGGGGTTCGAGACCAGCCTGACCAATATGGTGAAACCCTGTCTCTACTTAAAAATACAAAAATTAGCTGAGTGTGGTGGTGCACACCTGTAATCCCAGCTACTTGGGAGTCTGAGGCAGGAGAATTGCTTGAACCCAGGAGGTGGAGGTTGTGGTGAGCCGAGAGCACACCATTGCACTCCAGCCTACGTGACAAAGTGAGACTCTGTCTCAAAAAAAAAAATGAGAAAGAATTAGTTTTGTTTTCCAAAAATTACTTAACATTTAAGAAGCAAAACACACTGCTTATTTAGAAGAGTAGGAGGATAAGAATTTAGAGTGAAAAAGGAAGCCAGATCATAAAAGTATGTAAATACAACTACTCAGTTAGTTGGGCTTCATGAGTCAAGAAAAGTTTTGAGAATTGTTTTGAGGAGAATGTAGTATTGGCATTGTTCTTCAGCATGGAGCCCTGGAAACTATGTTTCCATCAAGGAGTGAACAATTTTGATTCTCCTCCCTTTTTTCATTTATATTTCACATATAACCAATGTAACTTCCATCCTTTCCTGAGAGGAAAATAAAAGAAAGAATATATACATTTAGTCTACTTTTCTCCAAATGAGGAGAAAATTCTTAAGATTTTTGTCAACTTATATGTCCATTTTTCTAGTTTATGGTTAAAAGAGGTTTCTAGAGGCAAGTTTAGAACACTTTCATTCTCCTAGACAAAATCTATTGTTTCTTTTCTTAAATGACATATTTTGAGTTAATGGCATGACATCTGTTTTCTCTGTCTTTGATAGTTTCTGGTGATTTTTTTCTTCCTATTGTGATTTTATTTTCATCTTTTTGTTTCATTTTATTAGATAATACAAAAGAAAATTCTGTTATCTGGCTCTACTCCTTTAACTTTCCCCCAAATTTTTGCTTTTATTTTTAACATAAACTATGGATGACCTTTTTATAAAGTGACACAAATATAAAGTGTCATTGCAATTTTATATTTAGAATGTTCCAAATTATGAGTCTTGAAAAACAACTAGAAATAGACTACCTACCAGAAACTTTACACATGGATTCAAGGCAATGACAACTTGAATTTGAATAGGTAGTGGTAGTGTCCAACTTCAATGGAAGTAAGGATTTTTTTAAATCTGAGCACTTGTACACAGTTTAATAATATCCTAACACATTGCAGGAGCTTTGTTAGTATTTGGGGTACAAGTGGAACATAATCTGGTATTTTTCACATGCTTTATATGGGTAATATGTTGAGTAGAATGAGGTACTTCTCAAGCATTTAAGGAACAAGTTGGATTGAACTGATGATGAGAGCAAATTCTCAAAACCACAGAAAGTACTGGAGAATGTATAATATTTTTGAAAAAAGTATTTTGTGTAAAGCTGTTCCCATTTTGAATATCTGGTTTTCTTTGGTTGCTAGCTAGAGATTAGTGATAATATTCAATATATTCCAAATTTATTGCACTACATTTCAATTGGTAGAGATATGTTCTTGAACAGCCACATCTAAATCATTAAGTTCCCCTACATCCACATATGTACCAAAACCTATGGTACATAGGGAACAATGTCATATAGTGGCTTAAAACATAGGCTTTAGTTCAAATCTCAGATTTTCAACTTTCTACTAAAGTTACCTGGGGATACTTTCTTGATCTCCCTAAGGCTCACCTATGCCAAATCTAAAATGTTTATAATATTAATGTCAAACTTATAGTTTTGAGCATTCAGTGAGAAAATAGATGTGAAACATTAAGACTGCCAGTATTTACTGTGTTTAATAAATGATATCTATTATAACTATCTGATAATTATAAACAATATCTTTTTCAAGGAACTAGAGGTTAACTAGAAAGAAGGTATTAAATTGATTGGTTTAATATAACTGGGACTGTAGAAATGTTGGCCATTCTACTTGAAATGCATCTGCACAAGGCCAGCATATTTCTACTTTCCATACATCCAGCTGCATGCTGGGTAGCTGAGTCAGCAAAGTTCTTACCTACACTTTAAATAAAGCCATCAAAATACTTGGAAGCAGGTTATAAGGACTGGGCTAGCATCAACTTCATTGCCCTAGATATCTATGGGGGAGAGAGGAAGTATTAATATGCTGAGACAAGGAAGGAAGGTACTTTGTGTAAGTTAATGTTTAAGATCACTAGGCAAGACTTCACTCAGCCTTCTTTATATAAGCACTTGGAAATGAATATGGAAAAGAATGTATCACTTTCTAAATGAGCTTGTCAAAAAAAAGCAAGTCATATTCTTCTGAAACTGTTCATCTAGTCTGGCTTTATGTTAATACATACTTGGAATGTAATCCAAGTCATAGATAAGCAAAAGCAATGACTTCACAGAGTCTGGTGCTGAGCTACCAGAATGTTCAGTATCTAAATATATAAAATGGTGAGTTTTATTCCTCATGTTACCAATGTGGACAAGAATTAAAAGAAACAGCTTTAACTGCCTAATACTCTCAGAATAATATTATACCAGTGCTAGGGTGAGGAGATTATGAAAATGAATAAGAGCCAATCTGCTACATTTGGGCATTCATTCTTCCATTGCCTCTCTTTAAAGCTGCCAGAGCTTGTGGATGTATGGATTACAACTCTAAAGAGGTAATCTTCCAGTGTCATTTCTTGCAAAGAGTATGAAATAGAACATGAATAAAATATAATTTTTTTTTGAGACAGAGTCTCACGCTGTCACCCAGGCTGGAGTGCAATGGCGTGGTCTCAGCCCACTGCAACCTCTGTCTCCCAGTTTCAAGCAATTCTCCTGCCTCAGCCTTCTGAGTAGCTGGGATTACAGCCATCCACCAGCACACCGGCTAATTTTTGTATAAACTATAATTTTTTTAATTTTTATGTTTCAGCCAGGTACAGTGGCTCATACCTCTAATCCCAACTCTTTGGGAGGCTGAGGCAGGCAGATCACTTGAGGTCAGGAATTCAAGAAAAGCCTAGCCAACACAGTGAAACCCCATCTCTACTATTACATTGATGCAAAAGTAATTGCATGCCTATAATTCCAGCTACTTAAGAGGCTGAAGCACAAGGATCATTTGGAGTACAAGTGGCCTTTTGTTACATCAATAAATTAAATAGTGGTGAATTCTGATATTTGAGTGCACCTGTCACCCAAGTAGTGTAATTTTTATCTCTAGCCCCCTCCCATCATCCCCCTTCTGAGACTCTAAAGTTCATTATACCACTCTGTATGCTTTTGTATACTCATAACTTAGTTCCCACTTATAAGTGAGAACATACAGTTTTTAATTTCCCACTCCATATTACTTCACTTAGAATAATGACTACAAGCTCCAACAAAATCAACAAACCCTTAGTTAGAATAACTAAGAAAAAAGAGAAGACTCAAATGAATTAAGTCATAAATGAAAAAGGAAACATTCAATACCACAGAAATATGAATAATTATGAGACTATTTTGAACAAATATACATCAATAAACTGGATAACCTAGAAGAAACAAATAAATTCCTTAAAACATACAACATACCGACTTATTTATAAATAAATAGAAAATATGAACAGATAAACAATGAGTAAAGCAATTTAATGAGCAACAAAAAGCTCCCATTAAAGAAAAGCTCAGGACCTGATAGCTTCAGTGCTGTTTTCTACCAAACATTTAAAGAATAATTAATACCATTCCTTCTCAAGCCCTTCCAAAAAAATTTCAAAGAAGAAATTCTTCCAAACACATTTTAGGATGTCAGCATTACCTTAATATCAAAACACAATAAGAACATTAAAAAAAAGAAAATTAAATGAAAATATCCTTGATGAACATAGATGAAAAAAATTCTCAACAAAATACTAGAAACACAAATCCAACCAGCATATTAAAAAGATCATTCCTCATGACAAAGTGGGATTCATTCCAGGGACACAAGGATTGTTCAACATATGCAAATCAATAAATGTGATACACTACATTAAGAGAATGAAGTATAAAAACCACATGATCATCTCAATAGATGCAGAAAAAGCATTTGATAAAATTCAACATCACTTGATAAAAGCCCTAAACAAATTCAGTATAGAAGGAACATACCTCAACACAATGAAACAGTCTCTCAGAACACAGTGCATCAAATTAGAACTCAGGATTAAGAAACTCACTCAAAACTGCACAACTACATGAAAACTGAACAATCTGCTCCTGAATGAATAATGGACAAATAATGAAATGAAGGCAGAAATAAAGATGTTCTTTGAAACCAAGGAGAAAAAATACACAATATACCAGAATCTCTGGGACACATTTAAAGCAGTGAGTAGAGAGAAATTTATAGCACTAAATGCCCAGAAGAGAAAAGAGGAAAGATCTAAAATCAACACCCTAATGTCACGATTAAAAGAACTAGAGGAGCAAGAACAAAAAACTTTAAAAGCTACAAGAAGACAAGAAATAACTAAGATCAGAGCAGAATTAAAGGAGATCAAGACATGAAAAACCATTCAAAAAATCAATGAATCCAGGAGCTGGTTTTTTGAAAAGATCAACAAAATAGATAGACCAGACTTTGTTAGCCAAACTAACAAAGAAGAAAAGAGAGAAGAATCAAATAGATGCAATAAAACATGATAAAGGGGATATCACCACCGATTCCAAAGAAATACAAACTACCATCAGATAATACTATAAAAACCAATATGTAAATACTACCATCAGAGAATACTATAAAAACCAATATGTAAATAAACCAGAAAATCTAGAAGAAATGGATAAATTCCTGGAGACGTACACCCTCCCAAGACTAAACTAGGAAGAAGTAGAATTCCTGAATAGACTAATAACAAGGTCTGAAGTTGAGACAGCAATTAGTAGCCTACCAACCAAAAAAAGTCCAGGACGAGATGGGTTCACAGCCAAAGTTTACCAGAGGTACAAAGAGGAGTTGGTACCATTCCTTCTGAAACTATTCCAAACAATACAAAAAGAGGGATTCCGCCCTAACTCATTGTATGAGATCAACATCATCTTGATACCAAAACCTGGCAGAGATACAACTAGAAAAGAAAATTTCAATATCGATGATGAACATTAATGCAAAAATCCTCAAAAAAATACTAACAAACTGAATCCAACAACATATCAAAAAGCTTATCTATCACAATCAAGTCAGCTTCATCCCTGGGATTCAAGGCTGGTTTAACATATGCAAATCTATAAACATAATCCATAACATAAACAGAACCAAAGACAAAAACCACATGACTATCTCAATAGATGCAGAGAAGGCCTTCAACAAAATTCAACAACCATGCATGCTAAAAACTCTCAACAAACTAGGTATCAATGGAACATATCTCAAAATATTAAGAGCGATTTATGACAAACCTACAGCCAATATCATACTGAATTGAATCATACCAAAAACTGGAAGCATTCCCTTTGAAAATCAGCACAAGACAAGGATGCCCTCTCTCACCACTCCTATTCAACACAGTATTGGAAATTCTGTCCTGGGCAATCAGGCAAGAAAAAGAAATAAAGGGTATTCCGTTAGGAAAAGAGAAAGTCAAATTGTCTCTATTTGCAGATGACATGATTGTATATTTAGAAGACCCCATAGTCTCAGTCCAAAATCTCCTTAAGCTGATAAGCAACCTCAGCAAAGTCTCAGGATACAAAATCAATGTGCAAAAATTACAAGCATTCCTATACACCAATAACAGACAGAGAGCCAAATCATGACTGATCTCCCATTCACAATTGCTACAAAGAGAATAAAATACCTATAAATACAACTAACAAGGGATATGAAGGACCTCTTCAAGAAGAACAACAAACCTCTTCTCAGGAAATAAAAGAGGACACAAACAGATGGAAAAACATTCCATGCTCATGAATAGGAAGAATCAGTATCATGAAAATGGCCATACTGCCCAAAGTAATTTATAGATGCAATACTATCCCCATCAAGCTACCATTGACTTTCTTTACAGAATTGGGGGGGAAAAAACCCTCAGCTTAAATTTCATATCTCTCCAAAAGAGAGCCCACATAGCAAAGACAATCCAGAGCAAAAGGAAAAAAAAGCTGGAGGCATCACACTCCCTGACTTCAAACTATACTAAAAGGCTACAGTAATCAAAACAGCATGGTACTGGTACCAAAACAGACATATAGAGAAATGGAACAGAACAGAGGCCTCAGAATTAACACCACACATCTACAACCATCTAATCTTTGACAAACCTGACAAAAACAAGAAATGGGGAAAGGATTCCCTGTTTAATAAATGGTGTTGGAGAAACTGGCTAGCCATATGCAGAAAGTTCAAACTGGATCCCTTCCTTACCACTTATACAAAAATTAACTCCAGATGGATTAAGATTTAAACATAAGACCTAACACCATAAAAACCCTAGAAGAAAATCTAGTCAATACCATTCAAAACATAGGCAGGAGCAAGGACTTCATGACTAAAATATCAAAAGCAATGGCAACGAAAGCCAAAATAGACAAATGGGATCTAATTAAACTAAATAGCTTCTGCACAGCAAAAGAAACTAACATTAGTGTGAACCAGCAACTAACAGAATGGGAGAAAAACTTTGCAGTCTACTCACCTGGCTAATATCCAGAATCTACAAGGAACTTAAACAAATTTACAAGAGAAAAAACAACCCCATCAAAAAGTGGCTGAAGGATATGAACAGACACTTCTCAAAAGAAAACATTTATGCAGCTAACAAACATATGAAAAAAAGCTCATCATCCCTGGTCATTAGAGAAATCCAAATCAAAACCACATTGAGATATCATCTCACGCCAGTTAGAATGGTGATCATTAAACGGTCAGGAGATAACAGAAGCTGAAGAGGATGTGGAGAAATAGGAACGCCTTTACACTGTTGGTGAGAGTGCAAATTAGTTCAACTATTGTGGAAGACAGTGTGGCGATTCCTCAAGGACCTAGAACTAGAAATACCATTTGACCCAGCAATCCCATTACTGGGTATATACCCAAAGGGTTATAAATTATTCTATTATAAAGACACACACACACGTATGTTTCTTGTGGCACTATTCACAATAGGAAAGACTTGGAACCAACCCAAATGCCCATCAATGATAGACTGGACAAAGACAATGTGGCACATATACACCATGGAATACTATGCAGCCATAAAAAAGGATGAGTTCATGCCCTTGCAGGAACATGAATGAAGCTGGAAACCATCATTCTCAACAAACTGATACAAGAACAGAAAACCAAGCACCACACTTTCTCACTCATAAGTGGGTGTTGAACAATTAGAACACATGAATACAGACAGGGGAACATTGCACACCAGGCCTGTTGAGGGGTGGGGAGCTACGGGAGGGATAGTATTAGGAGAAATACCTAATGTAGATCAAGGGGTGATGGATGCAGCAAATCACCATGGCGCATGTATACTTATGTAACAAACATGCATGTTCTGCACATGTACCCCAGAACTTAAAGTATAATAGTATAATAATTTAAAAAAAGAATTCAGAATATAAATTAATTAATTAATTATTTAAGGTCCTGTATGACAACCCACACCTAATATCATAATAAGTAGGAAAATGTTGAGAGCTTTTAATTTTTCCTCATTGAGCATAATGTTAGCAGTGAGTTTGTCATATATAGCCTTTATTGTGTTGAGGTACTTTTCTTCTATACCTAGTTTGTTGAGAGGTTTTTATCATGAATGAATATTGAAAAAAATCTCTTAAATTTTATATGGAACCACAAAAGACCCCAAACAGCCAAAGTAATCTTTAGCAAATTGAACAAAGCAGGAGGCATCTCACCACTTGACTTCAAAATATACTGCAAAGCTATGATAACCAAAAACAGCATGGTACAGGCATGAATACAGACACATAAACCAATGAAACAGAATGCAGATCCCAGAAATAAATCTACACATTTACAGCCAATTGATTTTCAACAAAGGTGCCAAGAACATACAATGAAGAAAGAACAGTTTTGTTTCATTTTTATTGCACTTTAGGTTCTGGGGTACATGTGCAGAACAGCAGAACATGTAGGATTGTTGTACAGGTACGTACATGGCAATGTAGTTTGCTGCCTCCATTGCCCCATCACCTATATCTGGCACTTCTCCCCATGTAATCCCTCCCCAACCTCCCTACCCCCATCCCTCCCCTCTTCCCCCTCAACAGACCCCAGTGTGTGATGCTCCCCTCCCTGTGGAAAGGACAATTTTTAAGTAATGTTGAAAAAACTGGATATTCACATACAGAAGAATTAAAGTACACCCTTATCTAACAGCATATACAAAAATCAATTCATAATAGAATCGAAACTTAAATGTAAGATCCAAACTATGAAACTACTAGGAGAAAACAAAGAGAGAAAGCTCCATAACACTGATCTTGGCAGTGATTTCTTGGATATCACAATAAAAGCACAGGCAACTAAAGCAAAAATACACAAATGGGATTATATCAAACTAAAAAGCTTCCGCATAACTAAAGAAACAATCAACAGAGTGAAGAGACAATCTACAGAATCAGAAAAAATATTTGCAAACCATACAACTGATGAGAGGTTAATATGCAAAATATATAAGTAACTCAAACAACTGAATAGCAAGAAAGAAAATAATCTGATTTTAAAATAGGCAAAAGCCTTCAATAGACATTTTTCAAAAAAGATATGCAACTGGCCAACAAACATATGAAAAAATGTTCAACATCACTAATCATCAAGAAAAGAGAAACCAAATCACAATATCACCTCACTTCTGCTAGAATGGCTACTATTATAAGATAGATAAAGCCCAGGTGTGGTGGCTCACACCTGTAATCCCCACACTTTGAGAGGCTGAGGTGGGCAAATCACGAGGGTCAGGAGTTCGAGACCAGCCTGACCAAAATAGTGAAACCCTGTCTCTACTAAAAATACAAAAACTTAGCCAGGAGGGGTAGTGGGCACCTGTAAGCCTAGCTACTCAGGAGGCTGGGGCAGGAGAATTGCTTGAACCCAGTAGGCGGAGGTGGCAGTGAACCAAGATTGCACCATTGCACTCCAGCCTGGGTGACAGTGTGAGACTCTGTCTCAAAAAAACAAAAAAGACAGATAAATTTAAAATGTTGGCAAAAATGTGGATAAAAGGAATCCTTTAAACTGGGCATGGTGGCTCACACCTGTAATCCCAGGACTTTGGGAGGCTGAGGCAGGAGAGTAACACCTGAGGTCAGGAGTTTGAGACCCATCTGGCCAACATGGTGAAACCCCATCTCTACTAAAAATACAAAAATTAGCTGGATGCGGTAGTATGCATTTGTAATCCCAGCTACTCAGGATCCTGAGGCAGGAGAATTACTTGAACCCAGGAGGTGGAAGTTGCAGTGAGCCAAGATCACACCACTGTACTCCAGCATGGGTGACGGAGTGAGACTCCATCTAAAAAAATTAAAAAAAAAGAAAAGAAAGAAATCCCTTGCATGTTGTTGGTGGGAATATAAATTATTACAGCCATTATGGAAAACAGTATGGAGGTACAAAAAAATGAAAATTCAACTACCATATAATCCAGAAAACCCACTACTGAGTATATATTCAAAGGAAAGGAAATATAGAAATAGAGATATATCTCCAGTCCCTTGTTTATTGCAGCACTGTTTACAATAGCCAAGAGATGGAATCAACCTAAGCATTCATCAACAGATTAATAGGTGGAGTGCAGTAGCCCAATCTTGACTCACTGCAACTTCTGCCTCCTTGGTTGGAGCCATTCTCATGTCTCAGCCTCCCGAGTAGCTGAAATTACAGGCACTAGAACTAGCTAATTTTTTTTTTTTTAGTAGAGATGGGGTTTTGCTAGGTTGGCCAGACTGGTCTTGAACTCCTTGCCTCAAGAGATTCACCACCTTTGTCTCCCAAAGTGCTAGGATTAGAGATGCCCTGCTGAAATGTGACCTGGCTGCTTCTAACAATCTATGTTCATGTGTATGAGACAAATAAATAATATGAAATTGTAACTTACATTTAAAGAGGAAGCAGAGAGTAAAGATTTTTTTAAATTGCAGCCTAGTTATGTGGCGGACAAGAAAAGCCCATATTCAGGGGATGAATTCAAGTGTGGCTACAAAAATTGCAAAACTAAAAGAAATGCAAGTGCTGATAGCCAACACAATAAGGAAAAGGCCTCATAGGTATTTCAGAGACCTATGAGGCAGCCACTGCCCTGCACAACCTCAGGACACTGCTACCTGCATCGCAGTCAGGGCAACTCCAGCCATGGCTCAAAGGGGGCCAGGTACTCAGGCTGTTGCTTCAGAGATGTAAGACATAGCCTTGGTAGCTTTCACATGGTGTTAAGCCCACAAGTGCATAGAACGCAAAAGTTGAGGCTTGGAAACCTCCATCTCTATTCCAGAGGATGTATAGAAAAGCCTGGATATCCAAGCAGAAGCCTGCTTCAGGGGTAGAGCCCTCATGGAGAACCTCTACTAAGTCAGTGGAGGAAAAATGTGGGGTTGGAGCCCCCACACAGAGTTCCCACTTGAGCACTGGATCTGTGAGAAGGTAGCCACCATCCTCCAGATCCCAAAATGGCAGGGTTACCAACAATTTGCACCATGCACCTGGAAAACCCACAAGCACCCAACACCAGCCCATGAAAGCAGACACAGAGGTTGACCCCTACAAAACCACAGGGTTGGAACTGCCCAAGGCCTTGACAGCCCACCCCTTTCATCAGTATTTCCTGGATGTGTCACATGGAATAAAAGGAAATTATTTTGGAGCTTTAAAGGTTAATGACTGCCTTGCTGGGTTTCAGACTTGCATGGGAGCCATAGCCCCTTTCTTTTGGCTGATTTCTCCTTTTGGAAGAGAAGTATTTGCCCAATACCCACACATCAATTGTATCTTGGAAGTAATTAACTAATTTTTTATTTTACAGGTTCATAAATGGAGCTAACTAGCCTTGCCTCAGATGAGACTTTGGCCTGTGGACTTTTGAGTTAATGATGAAATGAATTAAAACTTCAAGAGACTATTGGGAAGGCATAATTATATTTTAAAAATATGAGAAGACAGAGGAGGATCCAAGATGGCCAAATAGGAACAGCTCCAGAGTGCAGTTCCCAGCAAGAACAACGCAGAGGGTGAGTGCCCACTGCATTTCCAAACAAATTTTCACTGCCCACAGACTAGGAGATTCCCAGGCCGAAAACTGCCACGAGTTTTCAGCATGGCAGTTTCAGCCAGTGCTGGGTTGGTGCACAGAAACTCACACAAATCTGGGCAGGCATTTCAACTGGCACCTGGAACACCTGGAGACAGAGCCACCCATTCAACTGAAACGGAGGGGGCAGAGACAGGGAGCCAGGCAATCTGGCTCCATGGTTACCACCCCCACAAAACAAGCAATCTGAAATGCTCTGGATTGCAAGTTGTGCCCAGGACGGTCCAGTTCAGTGGGGGAAGGGCAACCACCACTACCAAGGCAGTCTGCCACTACTGAGGCAGTTCACACAACAGCTGGGCAGAGCCTGCGGCAGCTCAGCAACACCTCTGCTGGCAGACTGTGACTAGACTACTCTGTGCGGGGCAGGGTATCTATGAAAAAAGGCAGCAGCACAACAGGAACTTATAAATAAAGCCGACCTTCCTAAGACAGAGCACCTGGGAAAAGAGGCAGTTATGAGTTCCACTACAGCAGACTTAAAAGTACCTGCCCAGCAGCTCTGCACAGAACAACAGAGCTCCCAGCACAGGACTTGAGCTCCTATAAGGGACAGACTGTCTCCTCAAGCAGCTCCCCAACCCCCATATACCCAAAGAGACACCTCATAAAGGAGAGCTCCTGAATGCCGACTGGATAAACAATGAAATGAAGGCAGAAATAAAGATGTTCTTTGAAACCAATGAGAACAAAGACACAATCTACTAGAATCTCTGGGACACATTTGAAACAGTGTCTAGAGGGAAATTTATAACAATAAATGCCCATATGAGAAGCAAGGAAAGATCTAAAATCGATGCCCTATCATCAAAATTGAAAAAGATAGAGGAGCAAGATCAAAAAAACTCAAAACCTAGCAGAAGACAAGAAATAACTAAGATCAAAACAAAACTGAAGGACACAGGAACACAAAAAAAACCTTCAAAAAATCAGTAAAGCCAGGAGCTGGTTTTTTGAAAAGATCAACAAAATAGACCACTAGCCAGATTAATAAAGAAGAAAAGGGAGAAGAACCAAAAAGATGCAATAAAAAACAATAAAGGGGATACCACCACTGATTCCACAGAAATACAAACTACAATCAGAGATAACTACAAATAACTTTATGCACATAAACCTGTAAACCTGGAAGAAATAGATAAATTCCTGGACACTTGCATCCTCCCAAGCCTAAACCAGGAATAAGTTGACACCTTGAATAGTCCAATAACAAGGGCTGAAGTTGAGGCAGCAATTAATAGCCTACCAACCAAAAAAAGCCCAGGTCCAGATGGGTTCACAGCTGATTTATACCAGATGTACAAAAAGGAGGTGGTACCATTCCTTCTGAAACTTTTCAAAACAATACAAAAATAGAGAATCCTTCCCAAATCATTTTATGAGACCAACATCATCCTGATACCAAAACCCGGGAGAGACTCAACAAAGAAAGAAAACTTCAGGCCAATATCCATGATGAACATCGATGCAAAAATCTCCAATAAAATACTGGCAAACCAATTGCAACGGCACATCAAAAAGCTTATCCATCATGATCAAGTAGACTTCATTCCAGGGAATGCAAGGCTGGTTCAACATACACAAGTCTATAAATGTAATCTACCACATAAACAGAAGCAAAGACAAAAACCACATGAGCATCTCAATAGATGCAGAGAAGGCCTTCGACAAAATTCAACAGTGCTTTATGCTAAAAACTCTCAATAAACTAGGTATTGAAGGAAAATGTCTCAAAACAACAAAAGCTATTTATGACCAACCTACAGCCAATATCATACTGAGTGGGCAAAACTGGAAGCATTCCCTCTGAAATCCAGCACTAGATAAGGATGCCCTCTCTCACCACTCCTATTCAATATAGTATTGGAAGTTCTAGCCAGAGCAATCAGGCAAGAAAAAAAAAAAAAGGGTATTCAAATAGGCAAAGAGGAAGTCAAATTGTCTCTATTTGCAGATGATATGATTATATATTTAGAAGACCCTATCAACTCAGCCCAAAATCTCCTTAAACTGATAAAGCAACTTCAGCAAAGTCTCAGGATACAAAATCATGTGTAAAAATCATCAGCATTTCTATACACCAATAACAGACTAACAGAGAGCCAAACCATGAGCAAACTCCCATTCACAACTGCTACAAAGAGAATAAAATACCTAGGAATACAACTAAGGATATAAAGTACCTCTTCAGGAGAACTACAAACCACTGCTCAAGGAAATAAGAGAGGACACAAACAGACGGAGAAACATTCCATGCTCATGGTTTAGAAGAATCGATATCGTGAAACTGGCCATACTGCCAAAAGTAATTTATAGATTCAACGCTATCGCTATCAAGTTACTAATGACCTTCTTCACAGAACTGGAAATAACCACCTGAAATTTCATATGGAACCAAAAGAAAGCCTGCATAGCCAAGACAATCTTAAGCAAAAAGAACAAAGCTGAAGGCATCACACTACCTGATTTCAAACTATACTACAAGGCTACAGTAATCAAAACAGCATGGTACTGGTACCAAAACAGAGATATAGACCAATAGAACAGAACAGAGGACGTGTAGGCAATGCCACACATCTACAAACCTGACATCTTCGACAAACCTGACAAAAACAAGCAATGGGGAAAGGGTTCCCTGTTTAATAAATGCTGTTGGGAAAACTGGCTAGCAGTGTACAGAAAGCAGAAACTGGACCCCTTCCTGACACCTTACACAAAAATTAACTCCAGATGGATTAGACTTAACCATAAGACCTAACACCATAAAAACCCTAGAAGAACACTTAGGCAAAACCATTGAGGACATAGGCATAGGCAAGGACTTCATGACTAAAACACCAAAAGCATTGGCAACAAAAGCCAAAATAGACAAATGGGATCTAATTAAACTCCAGAGCTTCTGTACAGCAAAAGAAACAATCATTAGAGTGAACTGGCAACCAACAGAATGGGAAAAAGTTTTTGCAATCTACCCATCTGACAAAGGGCTAATATCCAGAATCTACAAAGAACTAAAATAGATTTACAAGAAAAAACAAACAAACCCATCCAAAAGTGGGCAAAGGATATGAACAGACATTTTACAAAAGAAGACATATATGAGGCCAACAAACATATGAAAAAATGCTCATCATCACTGATTATTAGAGAAATGCAAATCAAAACCACATTGAGATACCATCTCATGCCAGTTAGAATGGCAATCATTAAAAAATCTGGAGACAACAGATGCTGGAGAGGATGTGGAAAAATAGGAACACTTTTACACTGTTGGTGGGAGTGTAAATTAGTTCAACCATTGTGGAAGACAGTGTGGCAATTCCTCAAGGACCTAGAAATAGAAATTCCATTTGACCCAGCAATCCCATTACTGGGTATATATCCAAAGGATTATAAATCGTTCTACTATAAGGACACATGCACATGAATGTTCATTGCAGCACAGTTTACAATAGCAAAGACCTGGAACCAACCCAAATGCCCATCGATGATAGACTGGACAGGGGAAATGTGGCACATATACACCATGGAATATTATGTAGCCATCAAAAACGATGAGTTCATGTCCTTTGTAGGGACATGGATGAACCTGTAAACCATCATTCTTAGCAAACTGACACAAAAACAGAAAATCAAACACCACATGTTCTCACTCATAGGTGGGTGTTGAACAATGAGAACACATGGACACAGAGAGGGGAGCACCACACATTGGGGTCTGTTGGGGGGAAATAGGGGAGGGACAGTGGGGGGTGGGGAGTTGGGGAGAGATAGCATAGGGGAAAATGCCAGATACAGGTGAAGGGGAGGAAGGCAGCAAATCACACTGCCAGGTGTGTACCTATGCAACAATCTTGTATGCTCTTCACATGTACCCCAAAACCTAAAATGCAATAAAAAAAAAAAACTAAGAAAAATGGGATTTTCTTTTCTGTCATCTCATCAGGCTGAAAATTTTCCAAACTTTTATGCTCTACTTCTCTTATAAAACTGAATGCCTTTAACAGCACCCATGTTACCTCTTGAATGCTTTGCTGCTTAGAAATTTCTTCTGACAGATACCCCCTAAATCATCTCTCTCAAGTTCAAAGTTCCACAAGTCTCTAGGGCAGGGGGAAAATGCTGTCAGTCTGTTTGCTAAAACATAACAAGATTCACCTTTGCTCCAGTTCCCAACCAGTTCCTCATTTACATCTGAGATCACCTCAGCCTGGACTTTATTCCCCATATTGCTACCAGCATTTTGGCCAAAGTTATTCAATAAGTCTCTAGGAAGTTCCAAACTTTCTCACATTTTCCTGTCTGATCAGCCCTCCAAACTGTTTAACCTCTGCCTGTTACCCAGTTTCAAAGTCGCTTCCACGTGTTTGAGTATCTTTTCACAGCACCCCACTCCTGGTACCAATTTACTGTATTAGTCTTTTCACACTACTGATAAAAACATACCCAAGACTGGGCAATTTACAAAAGAAAGAGGTTGAATGGACTCACAGTTCCACATGGCTGAAGCAGCTTCACAATGATAGAAGAGAAAAGGCACATCTCACATGGTGGAGAAGAGAATGATAGCCAAGCAAAAGGAGTTTCCCCTTATAAAACCATCAGATCTTATGAGACTTATTCACTATCATGAGAACAGTATGATGGGGGAAACTGCTCCCCCATTCAATTATCTCCCATTGGGTCCCTCCCACAACATAAGGGAATTGTGGGAGCTATAATTCAAGATAAGATTTGGGTGGAGACACAGCAAAACCATATCTATGTTCATTGCAGCACTAGTCATAATAGCAAAGGCATGAATCAACCCAAAGGTCCAGCAATAGTAGACTGGATAAAGAAAACACGGTATATATTTACCATGGAATACCATGCACCTACAAAAAACAATATCATGTCCTCTGCAGGAATATGAATGGAGCTGGAAGCCAATTAGAATTAATGCAGGAACAGAAAAACAAATACCACATGTTCTCACTTATAAGCAGGAGCTAAACAATAACAAATGGACACAAAGAAGGGAACAACAGACACCGGGGCCTATTTGAGGGAAGAGAACAAGAGGAAGAAGAGGATCAGAAAAAAATAACTATTGGATACTATGCTTAGTACCTGGGTGATGAAATAACCTCCACACCAAACCTTCATGACACAAGTCTGCCTATATAACAAACCTGCACATGTGCCCCTGAACCTAAAAGTTAAAAAAAAAAAAAGTGTGGCTTTTTAGGACCTCCACATGGTTCCACCTAATCTGTTTATCCATAGCCAAGTCCAGCTATGACCATCCACCTGAGAAAGAAAACTATAATAAACTCTTCTTCTCTGCAGCTGATGCTCTCTGGCTACCTCCCCCACCACCAACAACAAATCTCCAAGATAGTCTCCCTGGACCCTCTTCTCTCAGCTGTATATTTAAAGTTTGTTCCCAAAGTTATTCACAAAGGATATTCATTAGCCTGTTCCAGGTGGGATCCCCCATGCAACTTGTGTTTCTTCACTCAATTGATCCCCAGTGCATGCTCTCAATAGAGCAGATATAACCTGTGTCACTCTGGGTAAAGTTTAATCTGGGGTAGGAGAGGGAGTGCATATTATGCCTTCTGAGATCATCAGTTCATTTCTCCTACAACAGAAAAGTTCAGGACTACTCTGCTCCTCAAAGTCCTTCTTTTAGTGTCCTAGTTATTGGCTATGCTTTAAAAAGAGGATCACCAAAAACTGATTCAGCTCCAGTTTAATTAGTTGAACAGTGGAGATCAGCAAATCCCCACTGAAATGATAAGAAATAGGAGCAGCAGAAGACTACTTCTTACCTACAAAGAGAAGTTTGGAGTTTTGTGTATTTCTATGAAATGTAGTATAGAACTTGGTGGCAGAAAAGGTAAAAACAAAATGCAATAAATCTCATACTATTTTGTAATTATGTTGCCTTAAAATTTTAATTTACCACCAAGAATATTTAGGATGACAGTCTCACAATAGTCATTTGGATAGTCAAGTAAGGAAGTATGTTACCTATTTGTAGCTTCATTGATTTTACTTCTCTGGAGTTGTAAAGCCTGAAACTGATACAGATGTGAATATTCAACCACTCCCTGAAGACTCCAGGTTAGTAACCAGGAGGGGAAGGGCATCTGCAGCTAATGCTCTCTGGCCACCATCCCCAGCACCACCAACCCATCTCCAAGCTAACTTCTCTGGACCCTCTTTTCTCAGCTGTATATTTAAAGTGTGTTCCCAAAGTTATTTACAATAACTTACCTTGATCCCTGATTTCAACTGTTGACTGCAACCCACAAGGAGGTTATAAAATCAACTTAGTTAGTGGGCTGCAACCAACATTTTAAAAAATTAAATAGAAAATATCAGATTTTATCACATGGGCCAGGTACAGTGGCTCACATCTGTAATCTCAGCACTTTGAGAGGTCAAAGGGAGAGGATGACTTGAGCCCAAGAGTTCAAGACCAGCCTGGGCAACATAGCAAGACTCTGTCTTCACAGAAAATTTACAAAAAAATTAACTGGGCATGGTAGTGCATGCCTGTGGTCCCAGCTATTCAGGAGGCTGGGGTAGGAGGATCGCTTGAGCCCAGGAGGTCAAGGCTGTAGTGAGTCATGATCATGCCACTGCACTCCAGCTGGGGGTGACAGAGTCAGACCCTGTATAAAAAAAAAAAGAATATACCATACGTAGTAAGGAATGCTCTATAAAACTTTTAAGTGAGATATATATGTGTTTATTAAAATATATATAATTTAGAATGAATTTTAATCAAAAATGCTTTAAACCTGTTGCCTTAAAAACATTTATAAAACATAACTAGAAAGAAATATTAAATAAATCAATAAGGGCACTCCCCAATAATGTGACTCTATAACTGCATGAGCTCACAATAAGTAGAAACTTGAAACACCCATCAAGTGCTCAAATATGGAATCTCCCAGAAAATCCTGGATCATAGTTTTATACACTTTCTCCATAAAATTCACATGCTCACATACACAAAATGTTTTACACATAATTTAATGGATTCACAGACATAGTAAATCTAATCTAGGGATTGCTGGATCCCTAGTTTAAAAGCTCTTGCTTAAATATTCTTAAGATCCTAACATTTCCTTGAAATGTAATAGAATCTCCCTGTACTTACAGGAAAGCAAAATTCTAGATCTAAAGATTCTAAATGTGTTTGTGGAAGTATTCTAATCTAATATTTACTCACCCCTAGAAGTGGT
Source organism: Aotus nancymaae (assembly GCF_030222135.1). NCBI lineage: Eukaryota > Metazoa > Chordata > Mammalia > Primates > Aotidae > Aotus > Aotus nancymaae. The sequence goes on from NW_026988428.1 coordinate 39,210,890, forward strand.
GAACGTTTCAAAAGACAGAATAGCATAACGCTAATACACAGATCTTTAAATCTAATAGACAGACATAGGCTAAGAAGTTGGAGGGTCCACTGGAAAGAAGCTGCACTTTTTTTTGGCATCAAGGGAATTAAGGAAGCTGAACCAGAAGAAAAATAAGAAATTGCTATATTTATATATTTTTTTAAAAAGTAGGGAAGAATAAGAAAAACAACAATTCTGAGAAGAGTTAGGCACACGAAGTATGGCAATGAATGGAGTCAATGAGAAATAAAGAAAGTTAATGCTGGGGGAAAGAAATTCATAACTATTCTGGAAGGAGGTAGCAGCTGGAGGCATTCTTTTATTAACTTATTTCACAACGTTTTAAACATCATCTGTGAGACAGACGCTTGCTTCATGTGAGCACTAGGGAGGGTACAATGTGGAAAAATAATAACAAGAACTTTCCTCCATAGGGTGAATGGGACTGGAAAGGATCCAACACCATTCAAATGGGCCACTGGTCTGGACCATGTCATCAGAGGAGAAGTACATCATCCATTTCATTTTGGTCTTGTCAGACTTTATCTGTTCATTTTGGAGCCCCTCTTCCTTTCTCACCTTTGATTACTACTCTCTTTTTCACTTTGAGACTGAAAATTTTTTCAACAATGAAAAATAAAACTATATTAACTGAGTTCATCCTTCTGGGTCTAACAGATGTCCCTGAACTCCAGGTGGCTGTTTTCACCTTTCTTTTCCTTGCATATTTACTCAGCATCTTTGGAAATCTGATTATCCTCATCCTCACCTTGTTGGACTCCCACCTTCAGACTCCCATGTATTTCTTTCTCCGGAACTTCTCTTTCTTGGAAATTTCCTTCACAAACATCTTCATTCCCAGGGTCCTGATTAGCATCACAACAGGGAACAAGAGCATCAGTTTTGCTGGCTGCTTCACTCAGTATTTCTTTGCCATATTCCTTGGGGCCACAGAGTTTTACCTTCTGGCTGCCATGTCCTATGACCGTTATGTGGCCATCTGCAAACCTCTGCATTATACCACCATCATGAGCAACAGAGTCTGTACCCAGCTGATTTTCTGCTCTTGGCTGGGTGGGTTAATGGCTATTATACCACCAATCACCCTGATGAGTCAGCAGGACTTTTGTGCATCCAACAGACTGAATCATTATTTCTGTGACTATGAGCCTCTTCTGGAACTCTCATGTTCAGACACAAGCCTCATAGAGAAGGTTGTCGTTCTTGTGGCATCTATGACCCTGGTGGTCACTCTGGTGCTAGTGATTCTCTCATATACATTCATTATCAAGACTATTCTGAAACTCCCCTCTGCCCAGCAAAGGACAAAAGCCTTTTCCACTTGCTCTTCCCACATGATTGTCATCTCCCTCTCTTATGGAAGCTGCATGTTTATGTACATTAATCCCTCTGCAAAAGAAGGGGACACATTCAACAAGGGAGTAGCTCTACTTATTACTTCAGTTGCTCCTTTGTTGAACCCCTTTATTTACACCCTAAGGAACCAACAGGTAAAACAAGCCTTTAAGGATATGGTCAAAAAGCTCGTGAATCTTTAAAGAATTTAAGAAATATCTATGGAACTAGGTATGAAAAAAAGAGAGACGAAAAAAAAATTTAAGACTTCATTAATGAGTCCCTACTATGTACTAAGCTCTCTGCTGGTTACTAAGTACTCAATAAAGAGGTTAACTTCAGTTCATTGAGAGAGACTTGGAAATAAATTACAACCTGTAAAGTGTTAATAGTGAAATGAATATGGTTTTATTCTATTTAGTTACTCAGTTGAATAACTCAACCTAAGTTAGAGAGAAAATAAATGTTTTCAGAGAGGATAGAGAAAGAAATATTGGTAGAAGGAATATTGTGAGTAGGAGAACAAAATTTCAATCCAAGGAGACTGAGTAAATGTTACCACTATTAATTTCAATCAAAACAAAAGGAGTCTGAAAAAGTTATGGAGATAATAAATTTAGCTTTGAATTAAGTTAAATTCTCATTTAAAATGAGTTAAATGCCCATCTGAATTTGGAACCAGATCTATGAATTTCACAATCTTTAACAGGTACATGATAGTTGATGATGCAGGACTAGATGAGGTCATAAATAAAAGCTTGTATAGAAAAGGCTTAAATATTAAATGTTAAGGATCCTCCCAAAATTTAAAAAGAAGAAGCAGCAGAGGGGTTAATAAGAAAGGCAATAGACCTGTAGAAGAGATATCTCAAGAAATACAGTTTGTTGTCAATGTGAAATGTTGCAGAGAGAGATTGATAAGAAGAGTGAAAGTATGAGAACTGACAATGGATTGTTGTTGATCTTAGCCATTTTCAGCAAATGTGAAAGTTGGGTAGGAAGCTGGATTGTGTAGGAAGAGATCAGATTATTGTGGGTCACTAGTGAATGGGAGCTGACAAGTGAGAGAATGATAAAATGGAATTTCACGAATAGAGAAATGAAAAGAAGAATGACCCCCAAGTTATATTTCACTGTGGTATTCTGTGCTTTTTCACTAATAATATCATAATAATGATTATAGATGTAAATCTGTATTCACCTCTAGTCTGTAAGGCACAAGAGTGCAGGGATAATAGCTTCTTATCACAATTTTGTCTGCAATGCCAAGCAATGATAAGTGCTCAATAAATAGTTCTTAAAAGGATGAATGAATGATGCATGGATGGATGGATGGATGGATGGATGGATGAATGGATAGACAAATGAATGAGTCCTCTGAGAATGAGGGACAGAGACAGAATTTTTTAAAATAAAGGGCTGTGATCATTTGAAGCCTTATATACTTTGAGGAAGGAATTATCAAGACATGTTACATATGAACTAGATCTGCCTGGAAATTCCACTCTGTTTTACATATGGGGAACTGAAGCTTTAATAAGTGAAATCACTTCTGCAAGGTTACACAGCTAAGTGCCTGCACTACAATCAGAAGCCAAATCTGTCTGGTGCCAGAGTCCACTGCTTAACTACTGAGCCATACAGCCATTCTAACTGGTTTTACCATTTCCACTCCTCAACACTTCTATGTATTTTAAGTGACCTTGACTTTTTATCTATTTTATTTTTCCAGCCTTTTAACAGGCTTGGTTAGAAGGCTTTGGGACATGATTCTTTTTAGGAAGTTGCAAGTATACACAAGCTCCACCCTATGGCTCTTGACTTCTCTCAAAATGCTTCTCCTTTCCATATCCATATCTCTTATGAACAATGTGGATCTCCTGTATATTTTCTCCCTTTCAAAAGGAACGTAAAGACCCCAAAGAGCATGGAAATTAACAAAACAGTATTTTGTTTCCATCTTCCCCCTCCCCCCAACAATAAGATTTCAATGAGGATTAACTAATAAACAAGGAGACTCATATAAGCTGCTAACTGGGCTCACCTCCTCCCTATTCATCTTGTTTCTGAGCTACAGGGGAACATCTTTGGCTTCTAGACTTGAGAGCAGAAATGGTAGGTACATATAATAGTGCCTTGCCCATAACAAGTACTCAATAAATGTTCAATTAGTAAAAAAAAACAAATGAACAAATGAAAAATGTCTTTATTTCAAGCAATTGTCATAAGCTTTTCTACAACCTACTTGGTTTTTTTTAATTTATTTATTATACTTTAAGTTCTAGGTTACATGTGCAGATCATGCAGGTTTGTTACATAAAAGGTATACACGTGCCATGGTGGTGGTTTGCTGCATCCATCGCCCCATCGTCTACGTTAGGTATTTCTCCTAATGCTATCCCTCCCCAATCCCCCACCTCTTGCTAACCTCCCCTAGCCTCCCACCCCCTAGTGTGTGATGTTCCCCTGCCTGTATTCCTACATTCTTATTTCAACACCCACTTATGAGTGAGAACATGCAGTGTTTGGTTCTCTGTTCTTGTGTCAGCTTGTTGAGAATGATAATTTCCAGTTTCATCCATGTCCCTGCAAAGTACATAAACTCATTCTTTTTTATGGTTGCATAGTATTCCATGGTGTATATGTGCCACATTTTCTTTTTCCAGTCTATCATTGATGGGCATTTGGGTTGGTTCCAAGTCTTTGCTATTGTGAACAGTGCCACAATAAACATATGTATGCATATGTCTTTATAACAGAACAATTTAAAATCCTTTGGGTATATACCCAGTAATGGGATTGCTGGGTCAAACGGTATTTCTATTTCTAGATCCTTAAGGAATCACCACAACCTACTTGTTTTTTAAAGGCTCTAACTTGACTGGGCACAGTGACTCATGCCTGTAATCCCAGCACTCTGGAAAGTCAAGGCAGGTGGATTGCTTGAGCTTAGGAGTTCGAAACCAGCCTGGGCAACATGACAAAATCTTGTCTGTACACAAAAATACAAAACTTAGCTAGGTGTAACAGCATGCACGTGTAGTCCCAGCTACTTGGGAGGCTGAAGTGGGAAGATCACTTCAGCCAAGGAGGTTGAGGCTGCAATGCACCATGATCTCACAACTGCACTCCAGCCTGGGTGACAGACTGAAACCCTGTTTCCCTCTCTCACACACACACATACACATATACACACACATAGGGTCAAAATCTCTGAAGACTTTTAAGCATATTTTATTTTGTTGATCTTTTGTATTTATTTTAGTCTCGATTTCATTTATTTTTGCTCAGATCTAATTTTGGCTTTTGTTTGTTCTTGCTTTTCTAGTTCCTTAAGATGCATCATTAAGTTATTTATTTGAAATCTTTCTAGTTTTTTGATGTAGGCATTTATCACTATAAGCTTGCCTCTTAATACTGCTTTTGCTGGGTCCCATGTTTTAGTATGTTGCCTTTCTATTTTTATTTGTTTCAAGGAATTTTTTATTTTTAATTTCTTCCTTCAGCCATTGGTTGTTCAGGAACACATTGTTTAATTTCCATCTATTTGTGTAGCTTCAAATGTTCTTCTTGTTATTCATTTCTAGTTTTATACCATTGTGGTCAGGTAAAATACTTGCTTTGAATTTTTAAAATATTTTTGAGACTTTTTTGTGTCCTGACATATGGTCAGTCCTGGAATGTATTCCGCATTCTAATCAAAAGAATGTGTTTTCTGCAGATGTTGAGTAAAATGTTCTGCAAATATCTTTTAGGTCCATTTGGTCAATGGTGCAGTTTAAATCCAATGTTTCTTTGTTGATTTTCTTTCTAGACCAATCTCTCCAATGCTGAGAGTGGGGTGTCGAAGTCTCCGGGTACTACTGTATCAAAACTTATCGCTCCCTTTAGACCTAATATTTCCTTTATATACCTGAGTACCCTGGCATTTGCTGCATGTATGTTTATATTGTTATAGTCTCTTGCTAAATTGATCTCTCTATTGTTTACACAATGTCCTTCTCCATTTCGTTTTACAGCTTTTGACTTGAAGTCTGTTTTGTCTGATATAAGCATAGCTACTGTGTTTACTTTTGATTTCCATTTACATGGAATATCTTTTTCCATCCCTTCACTTTCAGCCAATGTATGTCTTTACAGGTGAGGCAAGTTTCTTATAGGCAACATGTAGTTGAGTCATGTTTGAAAAGTATTTTCAAAGTTAAGCTTTCACTAATAGTCTTCTAAAATCCTTAAAGGTTTTCTAGCTTCATTTACTCCCTTGCCCCAAAGCCATTCCTACATTTTAGATAGTTGTTATGGCTGTACCCCACTTCAAAAGCTGTATTGTCTATCTATTGCTGCTTAACAAATTACTTCCAAAACCTAGTGGCTAAAACAATAAACATCTATTATCTCACAGTATCATTGGTCTAGGAATCTAACTGTTGATTAGTTGGATGACTGACTCACGATCAGCCAGGGCTATGGTCTCATCTGAAGGCAGGACTGAGGGAGGATCTCCTTCCAAACTCACTTATATGGTTGCTAGCTAGATTTAAATCCTCATTGGCTATTGGACTCCCTCAATTTTTTGCCACGTACGCCTCTCCAAAAGATCATTTGTAACATGGCCACTGGATTCCATCAAGTTAAGTGAGCAAGAAAGTAGCCAAGATAAAAGCCAGTCTTTTTGTAACCTAATCTAAGAAATATCATCCCATCACTTTTGCCACATTTTATTTGTTAGAAGTAATTCACTGTATCAACCCTACACTCAAAGAGTGGGGACTACACTAGGGAATAAACCAAGAGGTAAAGACTATTGAGGGCCATCTTAAAGGCTGCCTATCCTGCTGGCTTAGCCTCTTCATTTTACAAATGAGGAAACTGAGGCCAAGAGGTCAAGGCCTTCCACTAAAGAGTTATTCAATGTAAACAGTCATTATACCCATTTCAATTAACAGTATAAAAAAAGTGTTCAATTTTTAGAAAACAAAAATGAGTGACTCTACATATAATTTACACTCAATTGATTTCTCAAGAGAGATTACTTTCAAGGACAACAAGAGATGGAGGTTTACCAAGAGTTTCTTCTCTCTACTGTTGCCAATAAGCCAGGAAAAGTCAATGGATGACAAGAATTCCAAATCTGGGATTAATTCATTAACAGAGAGATGAATGAGATGTTTGGAAAGATAGGAAAACATGTTCCATGTGGTGAGAGGTGACTTCTCACTTTACTGCCTGATGCTAACATCTCCTCTAGCTCCCCACCAAGTTTATCTCTATACCTACCCCCAGAAGAATGAGCTGCTTCCAGACTCCAACTCGGTAAGATAAAGTTCCAAGTTTATTTTCCAGCAGGTCAGCAGGACCTCTTTTCCTACTACCTATCCCACTAATAACCAAGTCCTTACCACTCCTCAGCTCCCAGGGCTCTGTGAGTTTTCTGTAGGAAAATAAACCTAAGAGATGGTGTTGTCTTCAAACTTTCTCTTGTCTCTTCCCCATTTTTTCCTCCAAGTCTTGTATCTCATTTTAGTGCTCTGCTCCTCTGCAAACCACATCCAATGTTCCTTCCATACTTCACTTTTATTTAAAACAGAATCACCCCTATTGATAGAGGCAACAGGCAAACAAATGCCTAGTTAGATAGGAGCAGGTCCCCAGTGAAGCCCCACCTTCAAGTGAAAGACAGTTTAAAGCCTGAAAGCCAAGCTATAAGTGAAATCCACAGACTAGACTGAGAACCTGTCTTCCTGTTTTGTGCACTTTCTTCTGATTGATCTCTACCCTTCACCTATTTTACATATGCCTACTCTTCCCTAATTGTTTTTCTTAACACTGTTGTGCCCACCTTTGGGTGTTGCCTTTTTTTTTTACTTTTGTGCCTACTCACAAACCAATCAACATGCACTCCCCTATTCTGGACCCATAAAAGCCCTAGACTTAGCCACATTGGGAGAGAGACAACCCAACTTCATATGAGAGAACACCTTCCATCCCCTCTCCACTGAGAGCTGTTTTGTGGCTCAATAAAATTCTCCGCCCTCATCACCCTTCAATGGTAAGCATAACCGCATTCTTCTTGGGCACAGGACGAGAAATCAGGAACTGCCAGGTGCAGGTATGAGCTGTAACACAGGTGGGCAGGGGCACACCTGGCCCAGCCACAGGCTGAGCCAGTGCACAAGCCAAGTGTGGCCCAGGCAGGCTAAATGGGCAGGCTGTCTCCTGCGGCAGGTGGTGTGGCCAAGCAAGGCCCAGGCAGGGGCATCACCAGCTGGAGGTCCCCAGCTTGTTGCAAAGTGACCAAGAAAAATCCTGTGTCACTACTGCCCCTATTACCTTTCATTCCTAGTCCCTCACCATGTTGCCTCTTTTGAGGTAACACAGATGCAGAGATATCACCTTCTCTGAGAGGAGTTTTTTCCTAACACTCACTCCAAATCAACCCCATTTACATCCATGGCACCATTAACCTTTCACTCTTTGGGACTAAACACTTTGAAGTCACCCCTTTCTCTTCCCTACTATCTGTCACCCACTCCTGTTGTGTCTTCCTTTAGAATCCCTCTTGGATTCACTCTACTCCTGCATTTCAACAGTCCTCACATAGTCCACATGTCAAATGTGAACAACTGTTAAGAGACTGCAAGAAATGGTCACATGTTCTTTGCCTCCCTACAGCCACCCACTTTGGCAGTGCCCTCCTACACCGACTCCAGAATTGGCCACGTGGCTTGCTTTGGGCAATGTGACACTAGCAAACATAATGCGAGCAGAAACACAAAAAAGCATATCCTCCAACTACCATGTCAACAAGCCTAGTTTACCAGATGATGAAAGACACATAATCCACTTGCCCCCATCATCCCACCTGACAATAATCTCACATGCTCACCCACCCCATGGCAGAACTGCCCAGCTAGCCACTGAGGAGGCATGGGTAAGCCAATCAAAGACCAATAGAAGAACTACCCAAATGAGCCTAGCCTAAATTGCCAACCCACAAAATCATAAACTAAATAAATGCTGTTATATAAGCCATTAAGTATTAGGGTGATTTATTACTCAATGAAAATTAGCCAATACACTAACAAAAAGTATATGTGGCAAACACATGGTGACCCTTGATTAAGGATCCAGGATTAAGAAGTCGGGATCAGAGAGTGTTTTCCAATGTAAATTGAAGTTGATTGGATAAAATCAGGAAATTGAACCTGATCTCTTCTCATGTATGGTCATAGGCTACAGGAAGTTATCAAGGAAATAAGCTCTAAACAGGAGGCCAACTGAGGCAGAACTATTTTTTTTTTTCTTCTGGAGCATTCAATGCTCTCCACATGGGGCAACTGGCCTCTGAGGTGAGACTCAAATGGGGATACTGACCTGGTGGATTTTGAAATTCTAGTCCCAAGGAGCTTGACTTGAATGCATATTCTATGTGAAATAAGGTTGTAAAATCTCCAGAAAAGCTCAAAAGTCACTTGTGGCCTGAAGTCCCACACTCTCCTCAAGAGCATTTCTGGGCCACCCTTCTCCAAGGACTCTGTTGCCTGAGAATATAATTATCAGATGGTCTACAAGAGAGGTGCCCAGAGCTACCCAGTCTGAGTATGTACTTCTCAAAAGGTACAGAAAATGGGCAGGAGGGCCAGGTACTGTGGCTCATGCCTGTAGTCCCAGCATTGGGAGGCTGAGGTGGGTCGTTTGCTTGAGCACAGGAGTTCGAGACCAGCCTGGGCAACATGGCGAAACCCCATCTCTACAAAGAATAAAAAAATTAGCCGGAGCTGGGTGTGGTGGCTCACACCTGTTATCCCAACACTTTGGGAGACCGAGGTGGGTGGATCACCTGAGGTCTGGAATTCAAGACCAGCCTGGCCAACATGGCGAAACTCCATCTCTACTAAAAGTACAAAAATTAGCCAGGTGTGGTGGAGGGCGCCTGTAATCCCAGATACTCAGGAGGCTGAGGCAGAAGGATTGCTTAAACCGGGGAGGCAGAGGTTGCAGTGAGCCGAGGACGCGTTATTGCACTCCAACCTGGGCACCAAGAGTGAAACTCCATCTCAAAAATAAAATAAAATAAAATTAGCTGGGCTTGGTGGCTCAGCTACTGTGATCCCAGCTACCGAGGCAGTTGAGGTGGGAAGATTGCTTGAGCCCAGAAGGTAGAGGCTGCAGTGAACCAAGATGGCACCACTGCACTCCAACCTGGGAGACAGAGTGAGACCCTGTCACAAAAAAAAAAAAAATAGACAGGATGAAGATGTGCCCTTCTGCTTACTTCTCAACCTGAGTCAGTCTTGACTGAATGTTTTTCCTTCTTTTTACCAAACCCTGTAGACACACAGTTTATGAAAGCAAATGCTGTATGTGCCAACAATATGCAGTCTCATCTTAAGCACTGGTACACTGCATTAGTAGCTTGCAAATTTATCCCATCTTCCTTTTCAAAGTTATAAATAATTCCTGTATAAGGCCCCCATGGGAACTGTGGAATGGGGGGTGGGGGCTGAGGACCGAGGACATTGCTTTTAGCATGTCTATGTGTAGAAGGGACCAAATTCTCAGGTCCTGGAGTCAATATTCCAGGGATAATCTGGGTAAATGGCTCCCTCTAGTGGGGCATATTATTTTTACAATGTCACACACCACTTGCTAAGAAATTCTTGAAAGGACTTAAATTCTCACGCAATGGAATAACTGTCCAGGAATGATCAAAGCAAACACTTCCCTCTAGTGGAGATTTTTTCTTTAGAAAATGTCAAACACTGAAGGGGAGTACTCACAGATTAATAAACTCTGCCTAAATACAATTGCCAAATAGGAGCCTTAGGGACACTCAATAAAATTAAAAATATCACCAGGCCCCAGCACTTTAAGAGGCCGAGGCAGGCAGCTAACTAGAGGTGAGGAGTTTGAGACCAGCCTGGACAACATGGTGAAACCCTGTCTTCATTTTTTTTTAATTTTAAGAAAAGACAAAGAGAAAAATTAAAATATCAAAGTAAACTCATTAAAGAAAATAGTTATAACTGACCATACATCTGCTCTTTCCACATCATATCTCATGTAGGGAAAACAATAACTTGGAGTTTTCTTTTCCTCCCTTGTAATAATGTGTGCCAAGGTCTTCTATGAGGGGGAGGAGGAGAATGGAGCTCAGAACTGCTGTAACTTGTAATGCTGTTTCAATATGCACAAAGTAAATTTTGTTTTTATCCTCCAAAGGCAACACCTTCTGAGGGGTGGGGATATGGAGGAAGGAAGAAAAGCGGGGAAAGAAAGTCTAAAGAAGAATTGAAGAGGAAAAGAGAGGAAAGGAACAAAAACATGGAAGGCGAGAAGGAAGAAGGTGGGAGGGAGAGGGAATGAGGAACCCTGTAACCTTGAGGCTACCATTTACAAAGAGATGTTAAGGTGTTTTCAAAGGAAAGGTTCTCACAAATTGCTCTGTACTTGGAAATTTCTTTGTAAGTACAAGATTTTAAATACCTTATTGAGTTATGAAACTTCATTTATAAAGACACAAAACTTTAACTTCTATTTAAAAGATGAACATATGGATATAATCTGGCCAGATAGGTTGAATGCTTACAACAAATCTAATGAGCAAAACTATATTTCTAGATTTCAGTATTTCTAAGACCATCCATGGTTTCTAGATATAAGAATTGAGGCCAGGCGTGGTGACTCACACGTGTAATCCCAGCACTTTGGGAGGCCGAGGTGGGTGGATCACTTAAGGTCAAGAGTTTGAGACCAGCCTGGCCAATATGGTGAAATCCCATCTCTACTAAAAATTAAAAATTAGCTGGACATGGTGGTACATGCCTATAATGCCAGCTACTCAGAAAGCTGAGGCAGTAGAATCAGAACCATTCAGGACATAGGCATAGGCAAGGACTTCATGACTAAAACACCAAAAGCAATGGCAACAAAAGCCAAAATAGACAAATGGGATCTAATTCAACTCCAGAGCTTCTGCACAGCAAAAGAAACTATCATTAGAGTGAACCGGCAACCAACAGAATGGGAAAACATTTTTGCAATCTACCCATCTGACAAAGAGCTAATATCCAGAATTTACAAAGTACTTAAACAAATTTACAAGAGAAAAGCAAATAACCCCATCAAAAAGTGGGTGAAAGATATGAACAGACACTTCTCAAAAGGAGACATTTATGCAGCCAACAACCATATGAAAAAAAGCTCATCATCACTGGTCATTAGAGAAACACAAATCAAAACCACATTGAGATACCTTTATACCAGTTAGAACGGCGATCATTAAAACATCTGGAGACAAAAATCTGGAGAGGATGTGGAGAAAGAGGAACACTTTTACACTGTTGGTGGGAGTGTAAATTAGTTTATCCGTTGTGGAAGACAGTGTGGCAATTCCTCAGGGATCTAGAACCAGAAAAACCATTTGACCCAGCAATCCCATTACTTAAGATTCTTGCAGATCTTAAGGTCTGAGACTTGCTGATTTTCTGATTGGAGTGTCTTTGTATTGCCATGGTCCCTTCCCCCTAAAGCAACGGCCCCTCACCACCTCCTGCAATAGTCCTTTCGAATGGAGTCTCTCCCTGCCTACTTCCTAATTTGTTCTTGACAGACAGTATGGGAGACTTGCATTCTGAAAATTGGGGGCCACTTCCAAAGTCAGTAATTGTGTTAATCACATGTATAACAGCTCTGCTGGACACCCAAGAAAGCCATATAAGTGCCAACTGGGAAGGTCCCCTTCCCGAGGGAAGCCTACTAAGGAGCAGTTCTGCAGAATCCAAGCCCAGACTTCCAAAGTCACCCTTTGCGTGTCCTCTCACACCATCCACTGTGCTTTTGTATGTGTCTGGGATCCAGGACAATGTGAATTTTCTTTTTATTTGGGAGATTGTTCACGGGAAACAGATCTTCTTTTCTATTGTCCACCTATTAATTGTTCACAATATTTGTAAATCTATGCAAAATACTTGAATGGGCCATGGTGCCTTTTTACCTTGTTTGTATTTAATTAAAATGACTTGTCATTTGCAACAAAAAAATTATAATACCCAAAGGATTATATATCATTCTATTATAAAGACACACACACACATATGTTTATTGCGACACTGTTCACAATAGCAAAGACTTGAAACCAACCCAAATGCTCATCAATGATAGACTTGATAAAGAAAATGTGGTACTTATACACCATGGAATACTATGCAGACATAAAGAAGGATAAGTTCATGTCCTTTGCAGGAACATGGACAAAGCTGGAAACCATCATTCTCAGCAAACTGACACAAGAACAGAAAATCAAACACCGTATGTTCTCACTCATAAGTGGGTATTGAACAATGAGAACACAGGGACACAGGGAGGAGAACATCACACACTGGGGCCTGTCAGAGGGTGGGGGCTAGGAGAGGGATAGCAGGGGGTGGGGAGATAGGGGAGGGATAACATTAGGATAAATACCTAATGTAGATGACGGGATGATGGATGCAGCAAACCACCATGGCACGAGTATGCCTATGTAATAAACCCACACGTTCTGCACACGTACCCCAGAACTTAAAATACAATTCAAAAAATAAATAAAAAGAGAAACAGAGGCAGATTGCAGCAGCCCTGATAGGTTAAAGCAATCACAGATCAAAGCCGGAAACATTTAAATGGTCACAGGCCAACAATCAATACCATTAGGTTTGTTTTTAGTTTAGTTTTAGAGAAAAGTTTAAAGCCTTAAAGCAAACTTGGCTTGCAGGCTTGGCCATTCTATTCATTATATCTCAAAATTATGGTGGCCTAAGAAACACTAAAATTTACAGATACATTTGCTTATCAGATTTGTCCCAGGCATCCAAACTATTTGGCCAGATCACATCTATATGTTCATCTTTTAAGTATGCATTTCAAAAGAAAAGTTTTGCAACTTTACAAATAAAGTTTTATGTCTCAAGAAAATGCTTTAAAAATGTATACTCAGAAGGGAACCAATCCTCTAAACATCTTTAAATCAATTTGTACACAACAGTTTCAAGATTAGAATCTCTCTCTCTCTCTCTCTCTCTCTCTCTCTGTCTCTCTCGGAGAGAACTTTTCAACATCTTTCTAAGCTGAAAAGGACAAGAAACTCCTTCTTGTTTCTGATAGAAGCAATTTTAAAGTGTTTAACATGTTCGCAATATTTTTAAATATGTATCATTCTCAGTGGGTGTTTATGTAAGAAAACTTCATGTTTTCATTCCAAAAACTCCAGACATTTCAACAAAAGCATTGTGTAGTGTTGAGTTAAATACTAAATACACAGAGAGTAATTTGAAATAGGCGTCCTGAGAAGGAATGTGAGTATGAAATGTCTCTGGCTAGAAGAGAGGCTATGTTGTTATATACAATGCAACAGTTTGTTAACAGCCATGTTAAGTGATGATCAGGTGTGATGTTTTAAGCATTTTCTATCCAAACATAATAGCTTGTTATTTATGATAACATGTTACTTTGTTTATTATGTTTTAGGCAATTAGTTGAAGGTTCAGAGTAGACAGGTATCACTAGTATTTTTCCCACTCAAAGTGATGAGAAATAGGTTCCCAGTTAGCACATTCACAGAGAACGTCTGATTTTCATGAACAGATTATTTATCTTAAACAGGAGATAGCGGTGTAAAGATTCAAATATCTCAACACAGCATTGGAAGCTTGAAGACAAAACAATACTTTAGAAATTCTAAAGAAATATTAATTCCATCTGGACTACTATACCCAGCTAACTCTCAATCAAGTAGAAAAATAGAATACTTTTTTCAGATGTGCAAAGTTTCAAAAATTATATTCCACCATCCAATAGCACATGGAGCTACTGAAGTGTATACCCCACCAAAACAAAAGTAAGCTAAGAAAGAGAAAGACATTGGGTCCAAGAAACAGGAGCTCTGATTCACAAGAGAGAGGAAGGACATCTCCAGACACCCCCAGATAGAAGCTATGCTGAAGGCTGGAGAAAAATCAGTCCAGAGGGCAGCCTATAGACACCCGCCTTCCACATACTACCTTCCACCAAATACACCACACATGCCCACAGGCCCATCACACTCAAACTATACACAACTCACACCTGCACCCACTGCGTGACCACACACCCCACTCACAGCATACACACTACAAACAGGCTACAGGCTTGGTCCCCAGAGTCTGTGACTAGTGGGAATATTGAACATTCTTTCTCAGGTCCCAAGTTTAAGAGAATGTGTCTTTTTTTTTTTTCATTCCAAAATCAAAACATATTTCTGATAACTTTCCAAGCCAGAGGTCCCCTCCTTCAGTGGGGCAACCCCTCAAGAGCCTCTTTCTACTTCACACACACTCTGAGAGTGTCACCTCCCACCTTCAGGGGTCACCTAGCCCTTCAGGCATTCAGCCAGCCATCCACATCTCCACTTATCCATCCTCTGTCCATCTGGCCAATTGCCCACCCATTTATGTGCCTATATGTCCACCAATCAATCAAGTTGACCACCTACCTTGGACTTGTCAGGGTAGTTTTCAGACCCACAAAGAGCCTTAACACAAACTGCTCTCTAGGGAGCTACTGTTCCACCATCATTTCATATCTCTGTGAATGAAGCAGGAGAACTAACCCAGGAGCAGGAATCCTGGCCCACTTTCTCTGTCCTCAGGCCCAGGGGCCTGAATTTTTTCCCAGAACGTTTTCTATCCAAGGTTGGATGAATCCACAGACGTGGAACCCCTGGCTATGGAGAGCTGACTGTATACATATGCACACAGTCATCCCTAGTATCATGGGGGAATGGGTCCAGGACTCCCTACAAATACCAAAATCCAAGGATGCTCAAATCTCTTACATAAAATGGTATAGAATTTGCATATAACCTATGCACACCCCCCATAAGCTTTAAATCATCTCTAGATTACTTTAAAATACCTAATACAATGTCAATGCTATATAAACAGTTGTTATGCTCTACTGGTTTTTTCATTTGTTTATTTTTTACTGTTGTCTTGCTATTTTTCTATTTTTTTTTCAAATATTTCTAATCTGCTGCTGGTTGAATCTACAGATGTATAGCCCATGGATATTGAGGGCTGACTATATCTACATACAGTCATATACTACATAAGGATATTTTGGCCAATGATAGTCCACATATACAGCGGTGGTCCCATAAGATTATAATACCATATTTTTACTGCACCTTTTCTTTATATAGATACACAAATGCTTATATTGCATTACAGTTGCCTACAGTAATCAGTACAGTGACATGCTGTATAGGTTTGTAGCCTGGGGACAATAGGCTGTACCATATAACCTAGGTGTGTAGGAGGCTATACTATCTAGGTTTGTGGAATTACACTCTATGATGTTCACACAATGATGAAACCACCTAATGACTCATTTCTCAAAATGTACTCCATAATTAAGTGATGCATAATGGTATTATTCATGACAGGATTATCTTACCTGATGGGGAAAACCCAATTATTCATTCCTAAAGAATGTGAGTCTTTGGTGCTCTTACTATATTGGTTTTCTCATGCAACTGGCACACCAGACAATCCCTTGGGGGTTGGTTTGGCTTGGTTGGTTTGGGATTTGGTTAGAATCACTGTTTTCCCTCTTGGGTTTTAAAATGAGCACCTTCCTGCTCACATTGTATGACAACCCTATATCAATAAGATAATCACCATCCGTCACCCCATCCAACATGGGATTATCCCCTTTTTTACTTATGTGTACAGTGTCATGAGAAGTCTCAAATGGACAGAAAGAAGTCTGAACTTCTAATTCTATGAAACCATTATTTTGTCCCTGGTGGTAGCATTCCTGCTATGTTGGTTAAGATACAGGTAAATTGTATAACAAAGCGACTTGATAGTACAGTGGATTAAACAAGATTAAAATTTATTTTTCTGTAATGAAACAGAGATATGCTGTCCAAAACTGAGAGGTCCAGACCCATCAGTGTGGATCTGCTATATGAAGTGATGCCAATATCCAGCTTCCTCCAATATCCTTGCTCCTGCCATCTCCTCATACTCCTCATACACAGAAGTATAAGGGTATGTGTTACCTCCACACCCTCATACTAACTCAAGGGAAGGGACAAAGAAATTCTGTATAGGCAGCTTGAACATTAAGGAGGTCACTGTCTTAGTTATATTTTCTGCTACTGTAAGAGAATGCCACAGACTGGGTAATTTATAAATAATAGGTATTTACTTGGCTCATGGTTCTGGAGGCTGCTGAGAAGTCCAGAGCATGGTGCTGGCATCTAGTGAAGGCCTCTGTGCTGCAGCAGGTGGCAGCCAGGATAGCAAAAGAGTGTGCATAGGGGAGAGAGCCCACTTTTATAACAAAGCCACCCTACAATGACTAACCTACTCCTGAGAAAACGGCACTAATCCACTCATGAAGGTGTAGCTCCCATGACCTAATCACTCCTTTAAAACCCCACCTCCCAACATTGTTGCATTGGGGATTAAGTCTCCAACACATAAATTTTGGGGAATGCATTCAAACCATAGCAGTAACCCAGAAATTACCCACATGAATTTCTGCTCATATCATTGACCCAAATTTAGTGATCTGATCACATTTTAAAACAAGAAAGCTTAATAACAGTGGTTCTTGCTTGGCAACAAAGTGACCAACTAAAACCAGGGGAGTTTTGTTGCTAAAAAGTTGAGAGTAAAATAGATAGTGAAAGGCCATTTATGAGTCTCTTTATACCTCCTTAATGTACTAATATCTCTAAATCAACAAAGCCCAGAGTCACAAGGACAGGAAGCAAATATTTTGCTAGTAGGTCATTAGGTTTAGTGGCAAGAGGTGCCACTCCCACTTTACTCCTTGGTTACCAATATATTTTGTATTTGCATTTTGGCTATTTGACTATTGTATTTTGGCTATGAGAGAACACCACATATTGGTCTGAGGTTCAGAGCCTATGTCTTATCTATAAGAGATCAGTCAAATTTTTAAGGTTTTTTTTTCTCCCAACTGATGCTGTATTTGAGTTTTTAATTGGCCATTCCATTGTTCAAAAAAGGCCAGGTGATTCTAGGGAATGGAGTTACAGGGTAATCCCATTGAGTTGTATGAGCATTAGCACACTGTCTCACTTGTTTTGCTATATATTTGTTCCTTGGTTAGATGTGATATTATGTGAAATATCATGACAACAAATGCAGCATTCAGTAAGTCCATGCATGATAATACTGGCAGATGCAGGCAGGCAGGGAAGGTAAATCCATGCCCAGAGTAAGTGATTATCCCAGTGGGTGCAGAGGAATGCACAGCATTGCCTCCTTCATGAAGAAGGGGTACAATGTAATCAAACTATCCACAGGCATATTGGATACCCATTGCTATGTAACAAATTACTACAAAACTTTCCTGCCTAATACCACAGACAATTATCATCTCACACTTTGAGTCAGCCAAGAATCCAGGAGATAACAATGACCTGGGTGCCTCTGGCTCAGGGTCTTTCACAAGGATGGGGTCAAGCTGTCACCGAGGGTGCAGTCACCTTAAGGGACAACTGAGGTTGGAAAATCCACTTCTACACTCATTCATGTGCCTGTTGGCAGGCCTGAGAAGGTCCATTTCCGGGCTCACGTGGTTGCTGGCAGGCTTTGGCTCTTCTTCATGTTTGTCTCTCCACAGGCTGCCGAGTGTCCTCAATATGGCAACTTGTGAGAAGGGAGAAGAGAAAGACAGAGACAGAGGCAGAGGAGAACCAGAGAAGACCCAAGATGAAAGCCAAGTCTTCTTGGAACCTAATGTCAGATATCCCATCATTTTTGCCATATTCTCATCATTAAAAGCAAGTCACTGGTTCCAACCTACACTGAAAGGGAGAGAATTATACAAATGCATGAATATCAGATAATGAAGATGAATATCAGAAGATGAGAACTATCTTAGAGACTGCCTACCACACCAAGCTATTGTTATTGGCAAGTTACACACTCAGCCATGGCGTAGCCAGACCAGTCTTGGTGAGGGGAACCACTGTTGGTAAGCCTGTGGCTAACCTTCATTCCTTCCCCGATGAACATTTTGATTGTGATCCCTTGAATAGGCACCAGAGATGCTGGAGAAGGCTGACTGACATCTACCAGCTGGGTCATCTTGATCCCTAAGTATTAACAGTATCTTCTGCAGTGAGAGGCCTTTCATGAGCATTCACATTGTCTCACCATTGTCGCACATCTTCACAAATAATCTCACAGTCTGGACTCATTTTCAACAGCTTATTCACAGTATAGTAACATAGTTGAGAGCATGGACTCTGCAGCCAGGTCACCTGGATTCAAATGCCAGCTCAGCCACTTCTAGCTGTATGGTCTTATTCAAGTGCCTAACCTCTCTATGCCTCAGAGATTCCTCTCCAGTAAAGTGAGCATAATAGCTGCAACTATTTTGGGAGGATTAAATAAGTTAATATATTTTATAGTAAGATGGTTGAAAGCATGAACTCTGCAGCCAGGGCACCTGGATTTAAATGCCAGCTCAGCCACTTCTAGCAGCATGGTCTTATTCAAGTACCTAACCTCTCGATGCCTCAGATTCCTCTTCAATAAAGTAAGCATAATAGTTGAAATTATTTTGGGAGGGTTAAACAAGTTAATATATAAAAGGTGCTTAGAACGATATCTGACACAGAGTGAGCATTACAGAAGTGTTAGCAGTGATGATGATGATGATAACCAAAATGCCTTGTCACTCATTTTCCTGTCTTGTTCCTTCCAATTCCTAAACCTCCTACCAAACAAACCACGAGCTGCTGCTCATGGATCAGTGTAAATCTGTATCTCAGGCCATCCTTCTTTCAAGACAAGCAGACTCTTTAAGTTGTACTATCAAAATTCTGCTCAGTAGGCATTTTTCTTCTCCACTCTTTCTCAGGTCACCCCTTTTTTCCTCAGGGTCAACCCCCACTACTGAGGCTAAAATGCCATGGTCCATATCTAGTTAGTCCCAGCAGAGTTATACAAAGTTCTCTGTAGGCTGGGCCCAAATATTTTTCCTCCTCCACCAACCAGTCATGAGGAATACCTCATGAGGCCATAGGAGGAAAGGACATTAGTTTGTCAAGAACAGACATGACAGAAGTGTGGACCGTGAACTGATGGACTGTCCTTGTGACTTCAGAACTTCTTCAAGTCTGATACCCTGTAGGCCTCTTCACTTGAAGATGGGGTGCTTCTGGGCCTGACCATGCAGGTTTATCAATTGGGAAGCATCCAGGTCATAAAGGGCAGCTCAGGTTGCAGAGTCACCTGGTATCCCAGGGTCAGGTGTTTATCCTCTGCCAGAGATCAAATAACAAACAATGGCCCAGAGCAGTGGCTCACGTCTGTAATCCCAGCACTTTGGGAGGCCAAGGTGGGAGGATTGCTTGAGCTCAGAAATTTGAGACCAGCCTGGGAACATAGTGAGACCTCATCTCTACTAAAATTCAAAAGAAATAGCCAGGTGTGGTGGCACACACCTGTAGTCCCTGTAGATACTCATAGGGGCTGAAGCAGGAGGATTGCTTGAGCCCAGGAGGTTGAGGCTGCAGTGAGTCCTGATTGTGTCACTGCACTCCTGCATGGATGACAGAGTGAGACCCTGTCTCAAAAATACATAAATAAATAGCAAAGAAGGAGATATTTCTCAAAAGTATAGTAGTTACTTGGTGAATTCTTTGCATGGACTTTCTCTGAATCCTTTGGGGCCTCCACTACAACTGGGGCTTTTCACAGGCTCCAAACAGCATCAATTCAGCCATGGCACTTCTCACACCTTCAGATTCCCTTAGTCATAAAAGCCAGCAGCAGAATTAGTTGCATTGCAGCCTGGGCAAGCCAATATCCTTCTCTCACTCTGGGCCCCTGGCAAAGCTAGAAGTTTTATGTGTTTAGCTGAAAATATAAAAGTCCTAAGCCTGTTAGTTTCTTTCTTTCAGCTGCCTAAGCAGTTATGAACAGCAACCACACATACAGTCATTTAACTCCTTGTACCCATACCATGCTATGGAATCACTATTCAGTGGCACATCAGATGACAATAGCTAATTCTTTATGTAACTGTTTCACATCTGAAGGCTAAAAACCAATGATACCAGTCTTTCATCCTCTGATAGTATCTGACTCCTCATTGTCTTTAAACCCAATGAGATCAAATGATCGATCCCAGATTCCCACCCTTGCAACAATTTCTGGTACTAAATTCTGTATCAGTATATGTTAGAGTTCAATTGCAAATAACAGATACCATCCTAGCTAGTTTAAGCAGAAACATGTTTAATTCAGACAATTGGGTGCTTACAATACAAAATCAATGGAAGGACTAGAAGAGCACATTCTCATCTAAGCTTCTAGAAATGAGTTTTAAAACAACACTGTAGATCAGACCTGCCAAGGCATCTGCTACCACTGCCAAGGTCAAGAAAGTGGGGCATTAGGAAGACACTGCCCCAACTGCTGGCTCCAAAACCACATCACCTCCAGCTCCATCCATGCCAGGTGAAATGGATACTCCACACCTTGCCTTTGGACACCTGCAGCACTGAGACCTCTGCTACAATTGCCACAGAAAACCACAACCAACCTTTTCAGGAGAAACAACAGAAGCAAGAAAAGCACAGCCTCTTCCTCATTTCTTCTGCCTTCTGTACCTCACATAGGTGCTGCAACTTGGCAGAAACTAGGTCACAGCTAGACCTTTGTAACTGTAAGGGGGGTTTAGGAACGTAATTTTTAGCTTTCCAGGCTCCAGGGGACAGAAAGGCATGTTATAAAAGTTGGAACTGAATTGAATGTGCAACCTACAATATGTGTCAAAACAACTCTCCTAAGCTATGTACCTGCTCTTCTTCTAAGCTCTAAAGCAAGAGCTATGAACAAAACAAAGTCCCTGATTTCATGGATCTATCTTCTAGTGAAGGAGAAATACACTAAACACCCAAACAAATATAATTCTAATTGATATTCATGCAATGAAGACTATGAAACAGAGTGATCAGTGTATGGTGCTATTTTATCTAGGGCAGTTCAAGAAGGTCTTTCTAAGAGGTAAAACTTGAACTGAGACTTGAATAATAAGAAGTCACTTGTGAGAAGATCCAGGGCAAGAGCCTCTGAACAGATGGAACAGAAAGTACAAAGAACCTGAAGTGTAAGAGAAAGAGAAAGCACGCTAGCATGGCTGGAGCATAATGGACAAGGAAGACAAGAGCAAGGTGTTTTTAAACATAGGCTGCATTATTATTATTGAGATATGGTATAATCAACAGATCAGGAGACAAGCCATTGAAAAGATAGTCTATTACAATCCCGAGAAGGGGGCACGCCACACCATGCAGGGCCACATGGGAAAGCACCAGTTCATTCAGGAGGCAGAGGGAGCAAGGGGTAAATGTGGACAGGAGCCTTTCTTGTGATTTTCATGGAAGAAATGAGCAAGACAAGGAAAACAGGCTAAATAGGCTGAGGATTGACTGGTCTGAGTAATTTCAGTGGGCTCTGGGGTATAGGGCTGTCTCTAGGTGTCTGGTACCTGATCCTAAGGTGATTAGGACTGAGGAATAGTGGCCCAAAATGTCAGAGCCCAATAAAGGAGGCAGTTGAGGGTATGGACCCTGGATTGGTTGGTTTGCATACAAAAGGCACACTTGCAGGGATTTAATCTAGGAATTAGCTGACCCTGGGAGGGGCAGTCTCTCCAGGGTCAGTAAGGCCCCAGATGTCAAAACATCAGAATAAAAAGACAGGCTAAAGTGGGGTGTGGTGGTGCACATCTGTAGTCCCAGCTACTTGGAAGGCAGAAGTGGGAGAATTGCAAGACTCCAAGAGTTGGAGTCCTGCCTGAGAAACACAGCAAGACCCTATCTCGAAAGAAGGAAGGGAGAAAGGAAGGAAGGAAGGAAGGAGGGAAGGAGGGAAGGAGGGAGGGAGAGAGGGAGGGAGGGAGGGAAGAAAGGAAGGAAAGAAGGAAGGAAGGAAGGAGAGATTGAAAGATAGAAGGAAGAGGGAGAGGGGAGAGAGAAGGAGAAAGAAAGAAAGGAAGGGAGGGAAGGAAGGAGGGAAAGAAAGAAAAAAGAAAGAAAAGAAAGAAAGAGAAAGAAAGAAAGAAAGAAAAAGAAGGGAGGGAGGGAGACAGGGAGGAAAGAAGGAAGGGACAGACTTAAGAGCTTAAGACAAGGGGTCAATTCATTAGGATCTTGTAAATCAGTGAAAGGAGTTTGTATTTTATTCTCCCCATAATGAAAAGCTATGAGCTGCTCAAGGAAGGGAATGGCCAGACACGGTGGCTCATGCCTATAATCCCAGCACTTTGGGAGGCCGAGGCAGGAAGATCACTTGAGGTCAGGAGTTTGAGACCAGCCTGGCCAACATGGTGAAACCCCATCTCTACTACAAATACAAAAATTAGCCTGGCATGGTTGCGCATGCCTGTAATCCCAGCTACTCATTAGGCTGAGGCAGGAGAATCGCTTGAACCTGGGAGGTGGAGGTTGCAGTGAGCCAAGATTGTGCAACTGCACTCCAGCCTGAGCAACAGAGTGAGACAACTCTGACTCAAAACATAAATAAATAAAAAATGAAGGAAGCGAATGATATTGTCTGATATTACACTTGGAGAAAATCTCACCAGCTGAGTGGAGAAGATGTAGAGGGCAGGAAAGGCCCAGTGAAAAACAATTTGCTGCGCCCAGGTTTTAGCAGCAAACATGGTAAGAGAGGTTTGCTTGGGATTAAATTTTTGAGGTAGAAGTATGACAGGACTTACTGCGAAAAATTTAGTGTGGGATGTTAAAAAAGAAATATTAGTAAAATGGACAGCTGGATTTTTGGTCTGAGCAACTGGGTGGCAACAGGTCACTTATTGTACCGGGGAAGCTCTGGAGAGGAACAAGAGCTCTATCTGGGACATGGTAAGCTTGGGGAGACTCTAAAACATCTAAGGGGAGATACTCGGTTGTGTAGATAAGGAAAGGCCAGGGCCAAAGAAATATGTTTGAAAGTTGCAGAAGTTAAAGTGTTTCAGGAAGGGGAGGGTACTAAATGTGTTGAAGACTGCTAAGAGATTAAGATAAGGACTGAAAATTCACCATTGGATTTGGCAACATGGAAGCTGTTGGTGATCTTGGTAAGAGAATATTCTGGAGTGGTAGGGACAACTGGAAAAAATGGGAGATAAAAAGTGGAGACAGCAAGTGTCAACTAGAGGACATCAGGGATTTAGGTCAAGGCCCAGCTTATCTCAGGTAACACCTCTGTTCTATCCCCAAATGTCACCACCCCCCATCATTTACCACACTGTTTCTATGCTGAAAATATTCAGAAGACTGAACTCTCTCTGTCAGTGCCCCACTCAGCACATCTGCAGTGACATGGGAGATCAGGGATTGATGGAAACCCAGCTCTCCCTCCTGTGAGCCCCTGGATAAGCAGACAGGCAGTGTCCTCACTGGAACACTTTCTTTCTAAAAAGCAAACCAACCATGGAGATCAATGACTTCACTGGCATAGCCTCTAGAATTCCCCAGGAGCATCTACATTTAACAGGAAGCTGAGATTTCACGCACAGGCATTAATTCCCAGGATGAGACTCTAGACATGAGGAATGGAGACCCTCAAACCCCTCATGCCATCTGTAACCAAAGAGACCCTTCATAACTGGGGAGGCAATAGTCATCCCAGAGGAAAAAAAGGTGTCAGGAGGTTGGCCAAGGGCAACGAGCTTAAGGAGAGAAAGAGGACACATCAGGCATTGGGGATCCAGACAGAATTATCTGGCCCATGACACTCCCTCAGCTCAGGGTTACCCAGGGAAACCCCAAGAGTCAGGGATTCCCAAATCTCCAGCAGGGTGGAGGCACAACACCAGCTGGAGAATGATTATGGGCACCACAGAGGCTGAGACTTCCAGGGAGGATAGAGGGTCACAGCAGATCCTCGCCTGTGCCCAACAGCCCCTTCCCTGGCGGGATGATCATTTCGCCTCCCTGGGTAAGTGCCCCACGCAGTGCCAGGCAGCCTTGGGCCTTTCCCTGGTGCATCTAGACCCTGCCAAAAACAAGAGGGGAAGAAAAACAGTGGGCAGATCAGGGCCCACTCAGGGCCTTAGGACCTCTTGCTGTGTTGGGAGCCAGTACCCGTCCATGGGCATGGGAGAAAAGAGTCCAGGACAGGGGTTCCCAAATCTCTACTATTGCATTTGCAGAGTTGTGATTCACATGTCATTAAGCTGGCTGGCCAGGGAGAAGGGCTGGGAAGGAGACAGAGAATGCTGGACAATTTCTGCCAGATAAAATTGCACATAACAGAACAAAGCAAGTGTGTATACACAGACTGTACAAACCTGTGATGTGTGCTGTAAGTATGCTGTGGGGGATATGTGTCAGGTTATAAGTGTGGTGGTTATGTGATAGGCATGTCCGTGTGTGTCTAATAGGATGGGGTGTGTGGGGTGAAGTGATGAGGTGAAGCAGTAGATAGTGTGTACAGGCTTGTGCGTTTGCATGCAGTGTAAATCAGCGGGGCATCACAGGCTCCACACTGTCTATGGTCAGCATCTCTCAGGCTCCTGTTAATGGGTCCCATCCCAGAGCCCTCAGACAGCTGCCTGCATCCTCCCCAACACACACACACAAACACACACACACGCACACAAACACACACACGCATCCTCACACACACACACCATGGGCAGCTCCCATTAATACTATAGACAAAACAAAAAATCCGAAAGAACAAAAGCCAGTTTATTGCCTGGCTGTGCTCTCCTAGACCTCTCTGACCTAATAAAGGCTGTCCTCCTCCCATTTCCCACATCCCCCATTAGGCTCCAGAATGCCAACTCCCTTGCCCCAAGATGTTAAAGCTACCCCTCAAGATCTGCTTTCTGTTCCACTCAGCCTTTAATGGCCTCACCTTTTGCATGTAGGGGTCATAGGGTGACCAGTCCTGAGCGAGCCAGCCACACCCTGCCAGTTATCCTCTGTCCATCTAGCCAGTTAACCACAGGTTATCTCTTCCCCAATCCACATGCCCATTAGCTGACCAATTTGCCCATCTGCCTGTCTCTCTAAGGCTTTGGAGGCATAGGGATGGTTTTATGGTTTTAAAAAGAGCCACGGGAGGGGGAAACGGAGAGTTGCTTAATAGGTATAGAGTTTTCATTTTGCAGGATGAAAAAGTTCTAGAGCTTTGTTGAATATACTTAACAATACTGAGACATACACTAAAAATGGTTAAAATAGTAAATTTTATGTTGTATGTTTTCACCACAATTAAAAATAGTGTTTTTTAAAAAGAACTTCATCCCCTCTCTGTGACCCCATGGGCAGTTACTCTCTTTCTCAAGGATCATCTGTGGAAGGCTTTGAAAAGGATAGCGGTGACTTCAGGGCCGGTATCTCTCTGAAGATGGTCCCAACTGTGTCAGGATGTGTGGGAAGAGGAAGAGGGAAATTAACAGAGTCAGAGTAGAAACAGGGAGGGAAGAGCAGACAATCTGGGAGAAACTTGCCTCTCCACCCTCACCAATGACATCCTGAAGCAAAATCTAATTAGAGGACTGAGAGGGAAGAAAGGCTCACAGCGTGAAAAAGGTGCAGTAAGTATGGAGGGAGGGAGAGGCCCAGATGAGGACAGGGAGGATCAAGGAGTCCAGAAGGAAGCAGGGTGAGAGAAGGCTGAGGGATTTAAAAAAAAAACCCTTTGGGGACAACGTACACAATTTGGGTGACAGGTGCACTAAAATGCCAGAGTTCATCACTATATAATTCATCCATGTACCCAAAAACCACTTGTACCCCCAAAGCTATTGAATTTTTTTAAAGAGTCCCAGTTTCACCAAGAGATGGAAGGCTGGTATTGCCACTCATGTGTCCAGATAGAGGAATCCAAAAACACAACACAGCGAGACCCATAAAAATGTCCACATGCTTAATCAATAATTTTACTCCCAGAAACTTACCCTAAGGTCATAAGCTAACAGAGGCAAACTGAGACACACACAAAAATATTGTTTGCATCATTATCTACCATAGCAAAAAAAGATAGGACAGCTTAAAGTAGAAGAGGATGAGACGTGTTTGTTAAATATTAGTGGAGAAATTCAATGGACTACTACAAGAAATTTTTTTGAAAGGCTGTTCAGAATACCATGTGATCTCATGGCAAAATGCTTACAGCAAACATTTAAAAAGAAGGTTAGGCGCGGTGGCTTATGCCTGTAATCCCAGCACTTTGGGAGGCCGAGGCGGGTGGATCACAAGGTCAGGAGTTCGACACCAGCCTGACCAGCATGGTGAAACCTCGTCTCTACTAAAAATACAAAAATTAGCTGGGCGTGGTGGCACATGCCTGTAGTCCCAGCTACTCAGGAGGCTGAGGCAGGAGAATTGCCTGAACCTGGGAGGTGGAGGTTGCAGTGAACCAAGATTGTGCCACTGCACTCCAGCTTGGGCGACAGAGTGAGACTTCGTCCCAAAAAAAAAAAAAAAAAAAAAGAAAAGAAGACAAAATGGTATATATACTATGACTACAAGCATAGAAAATGGGTTTGCAGGGGGACAAAGACTTGAGGGTGATATACAAGAAAAAAAGAATTTAAGGTGATGGAGTAACGATGAGTTTATTCTAAATATGTCTTAAATATTCTTAATTGAAAAAAAAGACATTTTTAAAATTTGAAAATATCAGGATCTATTTTGTGTTATCGACACCTGAAAGGTGTTGGGTTTTTTTTTTTTTTTTCCTTTTTAATCAGTCAGCCAGAAATGTCATGAAGATTTATTGACATAAGTAGAGAGGACTAATGAACTCAGATACTCCTTCTGTCCAAACTGACTACATGCAAGTTCATCTCCCAAAAGTGTAGGGCGAGGTTATTGGCCTCACTAGAGATAGAGTAAGTATGTGGTTGAAACCTCAGGCTTGAAATTACAGTTCCGGTTCTGCTGTTCACTGACTTTGTGATCTTGGATAGGTCATTTAAAGCCTCACAGCCCTGATTCTTTAACTGCAATGACAAAATAACAATTGTCACTAATGTTGTTAAAAAGGTCAACTGAGAGACCATATAATCCCCAGCACACAGCACTCTCTAAACATAAGCTACAATAAATGGCTTAAGGCCAAATATATATAGAGAGAGAGAGAGTAAAAGAGCAGAGTGAGGGTGGGATGACAGTTAAGTGTAATGGGTAGAACCTTGAGGCTCTTTCCTAAATGTGAAGATGGCTAGACTAACCTCTTGAGTGGGTCAATGGAGGTGATCAAAGCTCCGCCAATCTTGGGACCAGGACTTCTGAAAGTCCACTCCAGGTTCCTGTATTTGTCTAACCAGCTGCCTAAATTTAGGTAAATCACTTAATCGTTCTATTTATCAGTTTCCCTGTCTTTATCATTGAGATTCGTTCACTCATCTAATAAATGTTTAATGAACACTCAGCATGGTACAAGTACTGAGCTTGTTTTTCTGGTGATTAACCTCTAAGGTGGTTTTTGATAACTTGGTGGTGAAGGTCACAGGCTCTGGAGTTAGGCAGGCCTGGATTTGAGCCCAAACTCTCTTACTTACAAAATGTGTGACATTGAGAAAGTTACTTACACTGTCTGGGTTTCCCTTTCCTTATCTGTAAAATGGAGAAAATGAAGGTTTCTATGTCATAGTGTAATTAGGAAGAGCCAACGATTTAATGAATATTTAGCCCTTAGCATGGTGCCTGGCAGGAACCAAGCACTTGGGAAACATTACAGCTGCTAAAACAGGCAGCTGCCTCCCCACCTTCCCACCACATCCTGCAGGATCTCACAGTGGACTCATAACTGCTGGGACCAAAGCACAAGCAACATCTCATGAAAGCAGAGATGAATGCCTTCCTCAAACACTCAAGGGCTCTCAGTGCAAGAGGAGTTAAACATTGTATGAAATACTAAGCATTTAGCCATGACCAATACAGTATAGCCTTCTCCTACAGGCAGAAGAGGCCATAGCTAGAAAGGGCTACCTCAATAGGTGGTGAGTTCCCCATCACTGCAGATGTGCAAACAGACACTGCACAGCACCCTTCTAAAATATTGAAGATAAGATCCAAATATTGTCATATGGAAATATATGTTCCTAAATGTCACTTTTAATCTTGAAATGGCATGGATAATTATTTCTGAGCCTGAGGATCACAGAAAGCTGCCACCGAGATAGCGGAACTTGAGTGAAGGCTCGAAGTGTGATGGGATTTTAATACAACGATAGAAATATTCTCTGCAAGGAGACACTATGGCAATGCATGGAGGCCTGAGAGAACAGGATGTGCTGGGACAGAGCAGCTAGTGTGGCTGATCACAAGGGCCCGGATAAGAGAAGAACAGAGGAATCAGGTCAGGTGCCAGAATCCCAATGATACCACTGGACAGTATGATCACAAACAGTCATATCACTGTGACACTAAATCTACAGCTCACCATGGTGAACATTAGACACCAGCTCAGGACAGTCTCTGGTGCTACCCAGTTTCTTTTGGGCCTCAGCATCCATCTAGAGAGTACAAAGGGGCCTAGATCACAGCAGTTGCTCCACCCCTCACTCTGGAGAGAGACCCAAAGACCAAAGTTAGAGTCTCTACATATGGGAGTCAGGCCCCAGACACAGGACCAGAGCACAGGAAACAGTGAAAAAGGCATCGAATTTGGAGTCAAGAGACTTGGACTGAAGTCCCAGGCCTGCCACTTTCTAGATACTACTTCAGGCACGTTATCTAATTTCTCTGAGACCCTTGGCTCATTCAGAGAGAAGGTATTCACTCTCTCACTTGATTTTGAGGAATTGTGTGGAAAGCACTTTACCAAATTACAGAAATGTTGATTGTTATTTCTAAATAACTTCTCTTCTTAGCTGTATCTCAGATTCTGGCCTGGAGTAACAGCTGGGGTAAACCATACTACGCTGCCTGAATTCCTCCTTCTGGGATTCTCTGACCTGAAGGCCCTGCAGAGACCCCTGTTCTGGGTGGTGCTTCTGGTCTACCTGGTCACCTTGCTGAGTAACTCCCTGATCATCCTCCTCACGCAGGTCAGCCCTGCCCTGCACTCTCCCATGTACTTCTTCCTGCGCCAACTCTCAGTGGTAGAGCTCTTCTACACCACCAACATTGTGCCCAGGACCCTGGCCAATCTGGCCTCCCCACATCCCCAAGCCATCTCCTTCCAGGGCTGTACAGCCCAGATGTACATCTTCATTGTCCTGGGCATCTCAGAGTGCTGCCTGCTCACGGCCATGGCCTATGACCGATATGTTGCCATCTGCCAGCCCCTGCACTACTCCACCCTCTTGAGCCCACAGGCCTGCATGGCCATGGTGGGCACCTCCTGGCTCACAGGCATCATAACAGCCACCACCCATGCCTCCCTCATCTTCTCTCTGCCCTTCCCCAGCCACTCAATCATCCCACACTTTCTCTGTGACATCCTGCCAGTACTGAGGCTGGCAAGTGCTGGGAAGCACAGGAGTGAGATCTCCGTGATGACAGCCACTGTAGTCTTTATCATGGTCCCCTTCTCTCTGATTGTCACCTCTTACATACGCATCCTGGGTGCCATCCTAGCAATGGCCTCCACCCAGAGCCGCCACAAGGTCTTCTCCACCTGCTCCTCCCATCTGCTCGTGGTCTGTCTCTTTTTTGGAACAGCCAGCATCACCTACATTCGGCCCCAGGCAGGCTCCTCTGTCACCACAGACCGCATCCTCAGTCTCTTCTACACAGTCATCACACCCATGCTCAACCCCATCATCTACACCCTTCGGAACAAGGATGTGACAAGGGCCCTGAGACACCTGGTGAAGAGGCAGAGCCCCTCGCGCTGAAGAGACTCGGAGGACTTCTGCTCATTCACTCACTGCTCATCCTGCCAGCCTTCAGGGGCTGGGTTTAAACCCAGCGGTCACAGAAACCATGCAGCACCTCAAAGGAGAAGGCTTCCTAGAAGAAAGTACTGAAATAAAAAAGAGATAAATCTATGTATTGCCTCTTAGTCCACAGTCCACACTCACTATCAGAGCATGGGTTATTAGGTCAAAGTAGAATGAAAGGGATTGCTGCCTTTGGGAAAGAACATTTATTTGGCATCTTCTAGATTGTTCTGGATCCCTGAGCACAGTGATTGCCATGGCTGCACTGGTAGTCACAGAAGTCTGTGTCAGTCATGAAAGCAGGTGTCTGTGAACTTGACATCCAACTAAGTGACCCACTCAAAGCCTGTGGAGGAGTTTACCTAGCCCATCCATTACATTTTCTTCTACCTGCATCTGAGCCTTCCTCTACTCAGTGGAACATCTGTTCTGCCCTTGGCCTTTAGGAGGAGGTGCGTCTGAGGCTTCCAGTCATAAGGCTCTGTCCTTCCCAATTTACCAGCACAAAAGGGAAAATGGTCAGACAGTATCAAAAAAGACCGGGTTAAACAACAGGAAAAGCTATCTGCCAGGAGAGCCTATACATGATTCCCAGAAACACAATGGG
The DNA here is from genome assembly GCF_030222135.1 of Aotus nancymaae. Taxonomy (NCBI): domain Eukaryota; kingdom Metazoa; phylum Chordata; class Mammalia; order Primates; family Aotidae; genus Aotus; species Aotus nancymaae. Next base: position 39,241,797 of record NW_026988428.1, read on the forward strand.
TGTCCCGTTCTGGATGCTTGTAGGAGAGAGTTGGTCAGGGATTCCAGAAAACCCGCCAGCTTGAGAGGCAGGATCCACAGAGCTGAAGCTAACTAGGGAGCCGGAAGCAGGACATGGTGGAAGCAAAGCACTCCCATCCCTCTGTGCTGAGGTGCCACCGGCTTCCCACCTCCCTTGGGTCAGGGACAGAGGTTTCTCCTGCTTTATTCTCTGGGGTCCCCCATAGCTAGATAGTAGCAGAAGGTGAAGGCAAAAAGACAGGCTGTTCCAATTCCCCTCTATTCCCTCACCTCTCACACACCATTACCACCTATGTGTTCTCTAGCCAAGAAATGCCAGAAGCTCTGGCTCTCAGTGAGGAGAGACCCCCAACATTTCATCAATAATGTGAGCTGTTCAGGAAATGATGGGAACCCAGTCTTCTCTCACCGCCCCTGTGATCTTCAAAGAGTCCTTATCCCTCACAGAGACTCTGCTTTTGTGCTAAGGAGTATTCAACCATGGGAATGGGTGTGTGTTCTGTAGCCCAGCCTCTGCACTCACTTCTTTTTTTTTTTTTTTTTTTGAGACAGAGTTTTGCTCTTGTCGCCCAGGCTGGAGTGCAATGACGTGGTCTCAGCTCACTGCAACCTCCACCTCCCAGATTCACGCAATTCTCCTGTCTCAGCTTCCTGAGTAGCTGGGATTACAAGCATGCCCAGCTAATTTTGTATTTTTAGTAGAGACAGTTTCACCATGTTGGCCAGGCTGGTCTCAAACTCCTGAACTCAGATGATCCACCTGTCTCAGGCTCTCAAAGTGCTGGGACAACAGGCATGAGCCACTGTGCCCAGTCCCACTTCTAAGTTTATTTCCCACAGATCTCCCCAGGCCCAGACAGGCTTTTATATCTCTATGCCTTTTCATAAGCTGTCTTGCCAGAAATTCCCCCACACACATCTTATCCAAAATACATACCTGGCAAACTCCTATTCCTCCTGTAAGACCCAACTCAAGAAATTCCTCACATCCCAGACGTATTTCATTACTCCTTCCTTTATGCCACTACTATTATAAGCCTTTTTGCAATGAATTGTAACTCTTTTTCATATTTCTTTATCCACTTCTAAACTGTTAAAAACCTGAAGACAGGGAAAGAGTACTAAGCCCTCATCTTACTCTAAATAGCTCAATAAATGTTGATTTATTTAATGAATCACTCGAGTATAATAATGCTTGCTTGTAGAATCATTTTATAAACTCTAAAATGTTATATAAAATTCTGCTTATATTAATCTGTCACAGTAGAGTTATAAAAATAAAAACAATTCTGTTTATTAAACTATTAAACCTCATGTTCTAACTGTCTCCCATTGAGGTTCGGAAATACCAGTCCAGCCTAGGGCCACCTAAATCACTGATCTTGCTGTGCTCTGAAATAGCCCACAGGAGGGCTCTTTCCTATCTTCTCCACCGTGGACTTCTGACATCATCCATAAATGGTGATCACATGTCTGACTGGACAACACCATCTCCCTGGTGTCATTGTCCTGCTCCCAACCTGTGCCATCAGCCTGGTACCATGCCACCTTCCCTAGCCCTGGCACTCACCCCTAGACTGGGTAAGGCCCTGAGACCATCTTGGGTAGGATCTGGAGAGTAGACACTCAACACTCATTGTGGCCACCCAGCATTTGACCCTCTTTCAACATTTGGAGAATTCTCTACTTTAGAAGAATGATGGGAAAAAAGACCACCTCTTTCTGTGGAGCCGAAATGGCTTCATGGCCTCCAGGGCATGTGATCTGGTTCCACTGACCAAATGTTCCCATGCCTGACTCTGACCAATTGGCTGGTGCCCACAAGCAGCAAGGAGCATTGTACTCTCAGGGACAGCACAAAAGCCTGCAACAGGAAGCTGCCAGCCTAGACGTGGCATCTGGTCCCTGGTGGCAGCACCAGTGGCTCACTCAACTGACCAGTTTGTGTTTGGGAGTAACTCCTGGAAGCTTAGCCTCCAGCATGGTCTCCAGCCCCCAACAACTCTGTGAACTAATTTGCATTTTGTTAATAAATTATATTTGTGCTTCATCATTTGGGCAGCTTCTGTCGTCAAGAATTTTAACTGATACAATAGATTTGGAGGCCGGAAGTAGTAGAGGGAACTCTTAATCCTGGTGTACTAGGAAGAAAACGGTCTGGGTCCTATGTAGAGAACAGCTAAAGGAACTTGGGGTTCAGAGAACACCCGCAGACAAACAGACACAGAGAAAGGGAGCCAGAAGCCATACAGCACTCCTGATTCAGAAAATAACTGATAAGGTCTCTGTCCTCCCAGGACTCAATCTAAGGCAAGTAGGGGTCAGGGAATGGAGTGGAAAAAAAAAAATCAGCAGAAACATAAATCCCAGAAGGCTTCCTGGAAGAAGTAGCTCAATGCAGTACTTCCAACCTTTCACACATCATGGGGCATGCAGACAGCACTAATATTTGAGTGGCACACCAGGGAAAACTAAAGGAGACTTTAAGTTAGCTAAATGGGGCTTGATGCAAAAAAAAAAAAAAAAAAAATGTACTGCACTCTTTTTACTATGTTATCATAATTTTAAAATTATAAATAGTATAATAAAAATATGCAGCAATAGATTAGTCTTTGAATATTAATTTTATATAAAATGTTCAAAACACAACATGGTTCTGTGAACATAATTTTTTCTTTTTTTTTTTTTTCAATAGATACAGGATCTTGCTCTGTCTCCCAAGCTGGAGTGCAGTGGTGTGATCATAGCTCAGTTCAATCTTGAACTCCTGGGCTCAAGAAAGCATCCCACCTCAGCCTTCTCTAGCTAGGACAACAGCCACACGCCACCATGCCCAGCTAATTTTTCTTATTTTTTGTAGAAATGGGGTCTTGCAATGTTGCCCAGACTCATCTCGAACACCTGGCCTCAATATTCTTCTCCCCTCAGCTTCCCGAAGCACTGGGATTACAGTGTGAGCCACCACGCCCAGTCATAATAATTTTTATATTAGATTTGTGCTTGAAAAAATAGCTAAACACATCCTGATTAGAATTTTTAGTAATTTACTAATTTTTCTTAAAAGATCACCATCAAAAAAACTACTCACAGAAGTGGGTGATTAAAAATATAAAACCTTTTTCAAAGTCATTCAGAATTCTGCAACAGTTGAAATTATGTGTAAATAATCCACTACCTCTTCCTTTTCTTTCATTGACAAGTGGTAATGTTGAACATTATTGCATTAAAGAAAAAGGATTTTGTATTCAATCATACTGCAGTATAAAATCTTTTCATATCAAGTATTTCAAAAGGCAGTCATGCACTGTGTAACAACATTTTGGCTAACAGTAGGCCACATATAAGACCTACCGTTCCCATAAACTTATGAAAAACTCCTATGGCCAAGGGACATTGCAGCAGTTGTCATGTAACAGTGCATTACTCAGGTGTTTGTTGTGATGCTGGTGTAAACAGACCTACTGTGCTGCCAGTCATATAAAGTATAGCATATATAGCTGTGTGCAGCACAAAATACTTGAATAGTGATAATAACCAACTATGTTACTGGTTTATGAATTTGTTATACTATACTTTCATTATTATTTTAGGGTGTACTTGTTCTACTAAAAAAAAATTTTTTAAGTTAACTGGCCAGGTACAGTGGCTCACGCCTGTAATCCCAGCACTTTGGGAGGCCGAGGCAGGCAGATCACAAGGTCAGGAGTTCAAGATCAGCCTGGTCAATATGGTGAAACCCCGTCTCTACTAAAAATACAAAAAAATTAGCTGGGCATGGTGGCACATGCCTGAAATTCCAGCTACTTGAGAGGCTGAGGCAGGAGAATTGCTTGAACCTGGGAGGCGGAGGTTGCAGTAAGCCAAGATCATGCCACAGCACTCCAGCCTGGGTAACAGAGCAAGACTCCATCTCAAAAAAATAATAATAATAATTAACTGTAAAACAGCCTCAGGCAGGACCTGTAGGGGGTGTTTCAGAAGAAGGCATTGTTATCACAGGAGATGACAGCCCACGTGTGTTACTGTTCCTGAAGACCTTCCAGTGGGACAAGATGTGGAGGCAGAAGACAGCGATATTGATGATCCTGACTCTAGATTGACTGTGTTTTTGTCTTAGTTTTTAAAAAATAAAAATTTTTTAAATAGAAAAATTATTATAGAATAAGGATACAAAGAAAGAAAATGTTTTTGTACAGCTATATGATGTATTTGTGTTTTAAGACAAGTGTTATTACAAGAGTCAAAAAGTTAAAAAATTGGCCGGGCACAGTGGCTCATGCCTGTAATTCCAGCACTTTGGGAGGCCAAGGCAAGTGGATCACTTGAGGCTAGGAGTTCGAGATCACCCTGGCCAATATGGCAAAACCCTATCTCTACTAAAAATACAAAAATTAACCGAGTGTGGTCGTGCATGCCTCTAATTCCAGCTATTTGAGAGGCTAAGGCAGGAGAATCGCTGGAACCCAGGAGGCAGAGGTTGCATTGAGCCAAGATCACACCACTGCACTCTAGCCTGGGTGACAGAGTGAGACTCTATAAAAAAATAAAAAATGTTTAAAAATTTAAAAGTTTATAATGTAAAACAGTTACAGGAAGTAGGGTTATGTATTACTAAAGAAAGAAAAATATTTTCTTATAAATTCAGTGTAGATAAAGTGTAGTGTTTATAGTCTACAGTAGTGTAAAGTAATGCCATAGGCCCTCACCTTCACATCACTCACTTACTCATCCAGAGCAGCTTCCAGTCCTGCAAGCTCCATTCATGGTAAGTTTCCTACACCATATGCACCCTATACTATATATGCCAGGAATTTGGTTGCAAAGGAGAATAAAACACAATCCAGTGAGAAAGAGAGACCAATTAATAGGCAGTTATAATTCTATAATTTCTCATGAGATATATAGTAAAATAGCAGCAAGACAGGATATTAACAAGAGGCCCCCAAGCCAGTCTCAGAGGAATAGGGAAGGCTTCAAAAGGGAGAGGATATCTTAACTGAAGTCTGAATAACCAGGAGAAGTTATCCAGGAGAAAAAGCAAGAAAATGTTAAAAGACAAATCTAGGCACATGAAAATATTATAGAGGTTCTCTGAGCAGTTAACAATTTATGAATTAGGCAGCACCAGACTGCAGAGCAGTTTAGGACTCCACTGGAAGGTGCGAGAGAGGAAACTTACCAAGTGAGAGCAAGACAAAGAAAACATGTGGGACCGGTGAGAGTGGCAAGTCCCTGGTTAAAGATTAGTTGGCAGTTCCTGATTGGTAAAGTCTCTAGTTTTGTTTTACTGTTTACATTAGGCTTCACTTTGCTTACACAGAAACTTAAAGCGCTAGAGCCACCCCAGGGTAATGGCTTCCCAGTTAATTTTTTTTTAACAAAAGGGAATTGAATGTGCCAAGGCCCATAGGTGAGAAGGGGCACAGCCCACTCTAGGAACTGCAGCAAGGGAGAGCATTGAGAGAGGGAGGAGTGAAGAGTGACCATAGCTGCTGAGGTCTGAAGAGGTCCGACTGACCATGCAGCTCTCCCTTTCGGCCTCTCCACCAGCTGGGAAATACACATTGGAGTCAGGGAGCAGAGCATCAGCTTTACTACTAACAAAGCTGAACAGCAGGATGTGGCTTGAACCTAAAGTCAAAATAAGTCTCATGAAGTTGATCTCATTCCTGGAAGTAGAGAGTAGAATGGTATTTACCAGAGCCTGGAATAGGAAGTGGGGAAAGGGACATAGGCAGAGATTCATCGGTGGATATAAAGTTACATTTAGAAGAAATAAGTTCCAGTATTCTATTACACCAAAGGGTGACTTCAGGAAACAATATTGTATTGTAGATTTCAAAATAGCTAGAATAGAGAATTTTGAATGTTTTCACCACAAAGAAATGATAAAGGCATAAAGTAATTATAAATTTAGAAAGGAGGATTTTTTTTTTTCTGAGACAGGGTCTCACTTTGTCACCCAGGCCGGAATACAGTGGTATAATCTCAGCACTGCAACCTCAACTTCCTGGGTTCAAGTGATCCTCCAGGCTCAGCCTCTCAAGTAGCTGGGACTACAGGTGCATGCCACACAATCAGATAATTTTTGTTTGTTTTTTTGGTTTTTTTGTAGAAACAGGGTTTCACCATGTTGCCCAGGCTGGTCTCTAACTCCTGACCTCGTGATCTGCCCACCTCAGCCTCCCAAAGTGCTAGGATTACAGGCATGAGCCATCGCCCCCAGCAGGAAGCTTTATTTTTTTTTTTTTAAGTTTTTTTGGATGTAAGTTTATTCAATGCAAAATAATCCTCTCCAATTTTACTGAGGTGGCTGACCACTTCCATGACCAAATCCACCTCTAAACTGGAATTCAGTTGCTGACCCAGACTCAGCCTCTGCTTTCTTGTCGGCACCAGGTGGCACAGCACTCCGTCTGTAGGTATCTCTGTCAGCTTCCCCTCTTGTGAGTCTTGCAGGTCGCTCACCTTCCAGACCTTTAGACCAAGGCCTGCCAGTCTCTGGACGGCTGCGGCGTAGGATGGCAGGCACGATCTCTGGGGGCAGATGGAGGTAATCACGGAGATACTGGATACCCTCATTGGTAAGGTACCAGTAGAAATATCTCCAGGCAAACTGTTCCTTCACGTAGGCTTGGGACTTGAGAAACTGCATGGCCTTCATGACATGAAGGTTGGGCACATTCTTGTCTGCCTACTCCGGGTGCTTAGGCATGTGGGCATCCTTCCTGGCCACCATGACTCCCTCCTTAAAAAGGAGTTCATAAATGGCAATCCAGCTCTTCTTAGGCATCAACATCTTGGCAGCTGTAGGATCTGGGGCCAGGGCTAGGAGGCTTTATTTTTAAAAAAACTGTTACCGCATGTAAGGTGGCCATTCTAACAGGCTGGAAAGCTTAGGCTCCAGCCGAAGGCCAAAAGACAGGTACTTCCAGGGAGAGGCAGGTGGAACAGGGATTTATGTGCTAAGCAGATTGGCCAAGTATATACCTTCAGTAGGTTACAGGAGGAGCTAGGAATATTCCTGAAGGTGGTCCTAACATGTATGTGCTAAATAAACATGTATGTAGCATATGACTCATGTTCACCTTGGGATGCAAACTTAACATTTAAATGCATTACAGTTTAGGCCCTTACATCAAAAAGTGAAGCAGAGACACAAAGGCATTAAAGTGTGCAGCCTCTGTAAACTAGCCAGAACCAGTCCCTGGGCAGTTGTCTTATCAGGAGAAAGTTACTGAAATCAATCATTTGGCCAATCAAAGCAGTAGTTATGACTTGTGAACAGGGGAGTCAGACAGTCAGTGTCCGGTGGTGGAGGAGCTACAACTGTTTTACTATTGCTTATCTTGTTTAGCTGCTAGAGAAAAAGGAAAACCTTGTAGCAGTTAGAACATAGTTCACTCTTTAAATGTAGGAATGTGTGACTTAACCTTTGCCTGGCATGGCCTTAAGTCCTGTTCATAATTTGGTATCTTATTGCCACAAAGAGTCTATTCTGTCAATCTCACAATCTCTATTTTAACATTAATGCTGGTCAATTGTGTCTAAACCATAGAAGGGAGGAGGTATAATAAAGCATGTCTGACCTCCCATTCCATCAGGGCCAAGGACTCAGTTTTTAAGTTTCCACCGAGGTTGGGGGGTTAGGATTTCATCTTTATTTTACAATATGCTAAATATCTTGTTTTACTTATTACACAAATGTATACACATACTGAAACATTACACTGTACCCCACAAATACACATAATTTTTTATTACACTTTAAGTTCTGGAGTACATGTGCAGATCGTGCAGGATTGTTATATAGGTATACACATGCCACAGTGGTTTGCTACATCCATCCCCCCATCATCTACATTAGGTATTTCTCCTAATGTTATCCCTCCCCAATCCTCCCACCTCCTGCACAATTATTATGTGTCTATTAAAATAACAAGCCAGGTGTGGTGGCTCATGTCTATAATCCCAGCACTTTGGAAGGCCAAGGCATGAGGACGGCTTAAGGCTAACAGCTTGAGACCAGCCTGACCAACATAGTAAGACCCTGTCCTTTAAATTTTTTAAGTTTTTTAAATTAAAATAATAAAACAAAACAAGCGTTATACTCCTTGCATTCATCACTATCTCCCAGTTGCAAACAGAGGATCAGTACAAATTATAGGTCACTCCATGCAGGGGCTCACCATTTGAAGGGAAAAGAGTACATGTGACCAAAGGCAGGCCAGTCTGAAAGAAAAACCAAGAAGGCAGAAACACTCTCTACAGTACCATGAGTAAGTAAGGTTACTCCTCCACCTGTGAAGAAGCAAGTAAGGGGCCAGAGAGGAAGGCAGGAAGTGTTTCCACCCTTGTTTCCCTCTGGAAGTGGAATAAAAAATCCCCTCACCTTGTGGAAAACCTAAGGATCAGGGTAATTACTAGTGCTCCCACCTCCACTGGGTACAGACCATAAGGATGTTGTGGGTCACTTGAGAACTTGGGGGCTTATCCTCTATGACAAGATCAGGTTTGAGTTTTTAAAAGATCATTGTAGCCGTGATATAGAAAATAGATATTAGAAGCACCAAAAAGAGACACAGAGACCACAAACCAGTCCATGAGTCAGGGTGCTTAGCTGCAAACAGATTCCATTCTGATCATCTTAAGCAGAGACGAATTATTCAAAGATTTCACAGTGCACAGCATCTCCAAGGGGTCCAGGTTCCCCAGCTGTGTGGCCAGGATGACACTTAGCACCTACAAGGACAGCTCCAGTGTCAACTCCACAGCACTGACAGCACAGTTCACACAGCACTGCCCAGTGCCTACAGCTGTCTCTTGGGATGACATGCTTGGGCTCTGCCAGATGCCTTCCTCACAAGCTCATCAGATGGTAAGTTCTGCATCCTCCTCTATAGAACTGGAAAAGCAATTCACCTTGGGGAAAGGAGACCAGTGAGGCATAAAACTTTCCAAACACTGAAAGGGTGTTCAAAAGGCATTGCACAGACAGAAAAAAAGACAAATGTCCCCCAGAGACACTAAACATGGAAAGGAACAACCAGTACCAGCCACTGCAAAACATACCGAATTGTAAAGACCATCGACACTATGAAGAAACTGCATCAACTAATGTGCAAAATATCCAGCTAGCATCATAATGTCAGGATCAAATTCACACATAACAATATTAACCTTAAATGTAAATAAGCTAATGCCCCAATTAAAAGATACAGACTGGTAGATTGGATTAAGAGCCAAGACCCATCAGTGTGCTGTATTCAGGGGATCCATCTTACATGCAAAGACACACATAGGCTCAAAATAAAGGGATGGAGGAATATTTACCAAGCAAATGGAAGACAAAAAAAAGCAAGGGTTGCAATCCTTGTCTCTGATAAAACAGACTTTAAATCAACAAAGATCAAAAAAGACAAAGAAGAGCACAACATAATGGTGAAGGGATCAATGCACAAGAAGAACTAACTATCCTCAATATATATGCACCCAATACAGGAGCACCCAGATACATAAAGCAAGTTCTTAGAGATAAACAAAGAGACTTAGACTCCCACACAATAATAGTGGGAGACTTTAAAACCCCACTGTCAATATTAGACAGCTCAATGAGACAGAAAATTAATAAGGATATTCAAGACTTGAACTCAGCTCCAGACCAAGTGGACCTAACAGACATCTACAGAACTCTCCACCCCAAGTCAACAGAATATACATTCTTCTCAGCACCACACTGCACTTATCTAAAACTGACCACATAATTGGAAGTAAAACACTCTTCAGCAAATGCAAAAGAATGGAAATCATAACAAACAGTCTCTCAGACCACAGTGCAATCAAATTAGAACTCAGGATTAAGAAACTCACTCAAAAACTGCACAACCACATGGAAACTGAACAACCTGCTACTGGAAAACTACTGGGTAAATTACAAAATTAAGGCAGAAATAAAGAAGTTATTTGAAACCAGTGAGAACAAAGACACAACTTACCAGAATCTTTGGGACACAGCTAAAGTAGTGTTTATAGGAAAATTTATAGCACTAAAGGCCCACAAGAGAAAGGAGGAAAGATCTAAAATTGACACCCTAATAGCACAATTAGAAGAACTAGAGAAGCAAGAGCAAAAAAATTCAAAAGCTAGTAAAAAATAAAAAATAACTAAGATCAGAGCATAACAGAAGGAAATAGAGACATGAAAAAACATTCAAAAAAAAATCAATGAATCCAGGAGCTGGTTTTTTTGAAAAGATTAACAAAATAGATAGACTACTAGCCAGACTAATAAAGAGAAAAAGAGAGAATCAAATAGACACAATAAAAAATGATAAAGGGGATATCACCACTGATCCCACAGAAAGACAAACTACCATCAGAGAATACTATAAACACCTCTGCGCAAATAAACTAGAAAATCTAGAAGAAACTAGAAACTAGAAATCTAGAAATTCCTGGACACATATATCCTCCCAAGACTAAACCAGGAAGAAGTCGAATCCCTGAATAGACCAATCACAAGGTCTGAAATTGAGGCAATAATTAATAGCCTACCAACCAAAAAAAAAATCCGAGGACCAGATGGATTCAGAGCCGAATTCTACCAGAGTTACAAAGAGGAGCTGGTACCATCCCTTCTGAAACTATTCCGAACAAAAGAAAAAGAGAGACTCTTCCCTAACTCATTTTATGAGGCCAGCATCATCCTGATACCAAAACCTGGTGTTTAGTACCAGCCCCAACCCTGTTAGTGGGTGCCCTGAGCCCCGGCAGTGACAAAGCATTGAGAAAGGAAATAAAGACAAAGACACAGAAATAGAATTTCACAGCGTGGGTCCAGGGGACCAGCATAAAGCATGAGGACCACATTGGCCCTGGGTTCTGGTTTCCACAGGTTTTTATTAGGTGCACACACTCGTTAATTGAGGGGGGGTTATCGGGGGAGGCCTTGAAACTATGAGGAGAGGACTTGAAACTGTTGTGGGGCAAGATACTGGGGGTGGGGGGCGCAGGGGGAAGCATGTGTCATTAGAATACAATGGAACAGCTAATTCTTCTAAGGAATGCTTAACTAGTACACCAAGTTTTACCACTGATCATTATTGATATGCAGCTGCACTGGAACACAGCAGGTAGGGTGCCACCAGGTCTAATCGCACACAATGCATCCAGGGGGTTTTATCTCCCGAACACTATGGACATAGGGAAACCAAGATTATCCCATATTCTGAGAACATAGGCAGAGCAGAAGGTGTTCTACTATCTCTGCCCGCAAGGCCTTCCTGCCTCACCAGCTCCGGTCTGCAAAGACCCTCCCGGATCTTGTGGGCAGAGGTCACCAACCTTTCCCGGGTGCTTACACAAGCCCTCTTTACAAGATCCCTGTGCAGATCCCATGTTGGAAAAAAGTTCGTGGGACCAAGGCAGTGTTTTCCTGCCTGGCAACCACACCGTGGATGTGCCACAGTTAATGGGGCTCTCTCAGATGGTATAACTTTAGGCCTCCCATTACCGCTTTCGCTCGTGCTTTTACAAGCTACAAGCTGTTCTCTTTCGTGTTGTGCTTTTCCTTCACTATTGTTTATTTCAGGGTATAAACTTCAGCATACCATGAACTGTACAAGCTAATAAGCAAATCAAATTTATATTTGTTTAATCAGTAATAGTAGAGACAGCATATGTCTGCCCCTGGTCATCTGGGCCCACACCTGGCAGAGACACAACAAAAAGAAAATTTCAGGCCAATATCCCTGATGAATATTGATGCGCAAATCCTCAACAACAAACTTGCAAACCGAACCCAACAGCACATCAAAAAGCTTATCTACCATGATCAAGTTGGTTTCATCGTTGGAATGCAAGGCTGGTTCAACATACACAAATCAATAAATGTAATCCATCACATAAACAGAACCAATGACAAAAACCACGATTATCTCAGTAGATGCAGAAAAGTCCTTTGATAAAATTCAGCACCCCTTCATGCTAAAAACTCTCAATAAACTAGGTATTGATGGAACATAACTCAAAATAATAAGAGCTATTTATGACAAACCCACAGCCAATATCATACTGAATGGGCAAAAGCTGGAAGCATTTCCTTTGAAAATCAGCACAAGACAAGGATGCCCTTTTGTACCATTCCCATTCAATGTAGTATTGGAAGTTCTAGCCAGGGCAATCAGGCAAGAGAAAGAAATAAAGGGTATTCGAATAGCAAGAGAGGAAGTCAAACTGTCTCTGTTTGCAGATGACATGATTGTATATTTAGAAAACTCCATCATCTCAGCCCAAAATCTCTTTAAGCTAATAAGCAACTTCAGCAAAGTCTCAGGATACAAAATCAATGTGCAAAAATCACAAGCATTTTTATACACCAAGAACAAACAGAGAGCCAAATTATGAGTGAACACCCATTCACAACTGCTACAAAGAGAATAAAATACCTAGAAATAACTTACAGGGGATCTTAAGAAGCTCTTCAAGGAGAACTACAAACCACTGCTTAAGGAAATAAGAGGACACAAACAAATAAAAAAAATTCCATGCTCATGGATAGGAAGAATCAATATCGTGGAAATGACCATACTGCCCAAAATAATTTATAGATTCAATGCTGTCCGCATCAAGCTACCATTGACTTTATTCACAGAATTAGAAAACACTACTTTAAATTTTACATGGAACCAAAAATGAGCCTATATAGCCAAGATAATCCTAAGCAAAAAGAACAAAGCTGGAGGCATCACACTACCTGACTTCAAACAATACTACAAGGCTACAGTAACCAAAGCAGCATGGTACTGTTACCAAAATAGATATATAAACCAATGGAACAGAACAGAGGCCTCAAAAATAACACCACACATCTACAACCATCTGATCTTTGACAAATCTGACAAAAAGAAGCAATGGGGAAAGATTCCCTATTTAATAAATGGTGTTGGGAAAACTGGCTAACCATATGCAAAAAACTCAAACTGGATCCCTTCCTGACACCTTATACAAAAATTAACTGAAGATAGATTAAAGATTTAAATATAAGACCTAACACCATAAAAACCCTAGAAGAAAACCTAGGCAATACCATTCAGGACATAGGCATGGGGAGACTTCATGACTAAAACACCAAAAGCAATGGCAACAAAAGCCAAAATTGACAAATGGGATCTAATTAAACTAAAGAGCTTCTGCACAGCAAAAGAAACTATCACCGGAGTGAACAGGAAACCTACAGAATGGGAGAAAATTTTTGCAATCTATCCATCTGACAAAGGGTTAATATCCAGAATCTACAAGGAACTTAAACAAATTTACAAGAAAAAAACAAACGACCCCATCAAAGACCGGGTGAAGGATATGAACAGACACATCTCAAAAGAACACATTTATGTGGCCAACAAACATATTTTAAAAAGCTCATCATCACTGGTCATTAGAGAAATGCAAATCAAAACCACAGTGAGATACCATCTCACGCCAGTTAGAATGGCAATCACTAAAAAGTCAGGAAACAACAGATGCTGGAGAGGATATAGAGAAATAGGAATGCTTTTACATTGTTGGTGGGAGTGTAAATTAGTTCAACCATTGTGGAAGACACTGTGGTAATTCCTCAAGGACCTAGAACCAGAAATAGCATTTGACCCAGCAGTCCTATTACTGGGTATATACCCAAAGCATTATAAATCATTCTACTATAAAGACATATGCACACATATGTTTATTGCAGTACTGTTCACAATAGTAAAGACTTGGAATCAACCCAAATGCTCATCAATGATAGACTGGATAAGGAAAATGTGGCACATATATACCACAGAATACTATGCACCCATAAAAAAGGATGAGTTCATGTCCTTTGCAGGGATATGGATGAAGCTGGAAACCATCATTCTTAGCAAATTAACACAGGAACAGAAAACCAACTACTGCATGTGATCACTCATAAGTGGGAGTGGAACAATGAGAACTCATTACACAGGGAGGGGATTATCACACACTGAGGCCTGTTGCGGGGTGGAGGGCTAGGGGAGGGATAGCATTAGGAGAAATATCTAATGTAGGTAACAGGTTGATGGGTGCAGCAAAACACCATGGCACATGTATACCTACGTAACAAACATGCACATTCTGTACATGTATCCCAGAACTTGAATTTAATTAAAAAAAAAAAAATCTGAACAGGAAGCATGGAAAGACAGTCAAACCAGAATGAACAGTAATAAGAATAGCTAACATTGCATACATGCTATGTACCAAAGATTATACTAACCTCTTGACTAGTAACTCTTATTTAATCTCCATAAAAACTCTACAAGGTACATATCCCAATTTTATGAGACCTTAAAGCTTATACAATTTACGACTGCTCTATTTAACAAAAATAACCCTCACGCCTGTAATCTCAGCACTTCGGGAGGCCGAGGCAGGCGGATCACGAGGTCAAGAGATCGAGACCATCCTGGCCAACATGGTGAAACCCCGTCTCTACTAAAAATATAAAAAACGTAGTTGAGTGTGGTGGCGCGCACCTGTAGTCCCAGCTACTGGGGAGACTGAGGCAAGAGAATTGCTTGAACCCGGGAGGTGGAGGTTGCAGTGAGCCGAGGTTGCGCCACTGCACTCCAGCCTAGCGCCTGGTGACAGAGTGAGACCCTGTCTCAAATAAATAAATAAATAAATAAATAAAAATAACCTACAAGTACAAATATAAAATTAGCTACAAATATTTATTTAAGATAAAAACAGAAATTCCCAAACTTAGAAATTTTTTTAAACTGGTAAAATGCCAGATACATCATACAATTCAGAAAAAAATGGTAAAATATTTGTATAAACTACCTCTATAATTTCTTATTTCTCATGGTTTTTGATGTATACTATTTGATTACCTTTTCATATGACAATTATTTTTGTCTTTTGTGTTTTGTCATTTTTTTTATTTTTATTTTTTGAGACAGGGTCTGACTCTCGCCCAGGCTGGAATGCAGTGGCATGATCACGTCTCACTGTAGCCTTGACCTCCCAGGATCAAGCAGTCCTCCCACCACAGCCTCCTGAATAGCTGAGACTATGGGTGTGTGCCACCACACCCAGCTAATTTTTTTTTTTTCTGGTAGAGACAGAGTCTCGCTATGTTGCCCAGGCTGCTCTCTAACTCTTGAGCTCAAGCAATCCTCCCTCCTCAACCTTCCAAAATGCTGGGATTACAGGCATGAGCCACCACACCTGGCCCAACAATGATTTTGTAATACAAGTTCTGCAGGGAGATTAGAAAGGTGATTAGTCTTTCCCCTGGGATAGCTGACTGAAATATATTTGTTCTTTTATTCATAGTGTAGGGGCAAAAACTTTTTCAACTTCACAATTCATTATTGGTAATTTTGTGTAAATTTTTAGAATGGTTGTCAAATTTGGTCAAACCACTATCAACTTTCTCTTATATATTAGTTGTACTATTTCACAATATTCAAGTTTTCCTGTGCAGTTGAGGAAGGAGACCCAGGCATCTAGGATCACTTCCCCCTTGACTTCCACACTGCATTTCAATAGAAGAAAAGGCTGGCCAACTGGTGCCTCCTAAATCATCTTCCTGTAAATAGCAGGCGTAATGTGGGGGAATCTCTCTGGAAGACATTGTCTTTACTTAAACAATATCAAACCACCACCCCACTCCTCCATCAACCAAGACCTTTTCATATGTGATTTCTAAAACTGCAAGCCCAAGACCCTTTCACATGTAATTTCTAAGGCTGTAAACCTAAGATCATTTAAAGTGTAATATCTAGAATGTAAGCCTATATAAAGGCAGAGCTTCTCTTTGTTAGGGGAGCTTGGCCGTTTAGACAAAACATAAAGCCTCGATCCCGGGCCGTAATAAACACCTCTTCCTTCACATTCAGTGTTGGAGAGGTCTGTTTCTTGTGGCCACTCCTGCTTCACAGTAACTTATCTTAAACAGTCTTTGCACTGACCCCACTCATTAACCAGTTTGTCTTCAAAGTTATTATTATGGTAGCATATTAAAATTTATGTTATCTTCTTTGATGTCAGTATTACATGCCCAATGTGCAAGAAATCTAAATATTTTCCCAATGCACTTATATGACTCACTCCTCTTCATCAATTGGATGATGTTCAAGTTTTCTAAGGCTGCATAATGAGCCACCCCAAATCTAGTGGCATAAAACAACAATCACTTTTTATTATGCTCGCAATTTCTGCAGAACAGAAATTTAGACAGGGCACAACGTTATGTCTGCTCCATAATGTCTGGGTGCTCAGCTGGGAAGACTCAATAGATACATGTGACTGGAACAGCTCAAAGCAGCAGCGTCTAAAGTTTCCTTCCTTCGAATGTCTGATGCTGCACTTTGTCCCACAATGCTGACTGGCATAGCACAGTTTGGGGAAGTATTTCTGGAAGTCATTGCTACATCAGAACAGCTATTAATAACTTAACTATACCCAAAAGTGACTGTGAACCACACAAACATGTCCCACCAAACGCAATCTATATTGAACTCAACTTTGCCTTAGATCCAAAAATATGTATGGCTACTTCAACACCCCCCAGCACAAGGGGAAATGTGACATAGAGGAAGCCAGAGTGGGAAAAGACAGACATTACAAGAGACTGCAGTTAACACATCACTTCTGCAATTTTTACAAGGACATTTGAGCACAGGAACACAATTACTACGGTTCTTTCCAGGCTTTTATGAGGGACCCATACAAATGAAGAGCCCCAAAATCTTAAGCTTGACAGTAGGTCCACCTGTAAGTTAACTCTACAGTTATGCCAATTTCAACCAGTTGAGGAAACCAAGGCAGGGAGACATTAACTTTCCCTAGGTGGCACAGCTAGGAAGTAACAAACTTGAGTTTCCAGCTCTAGAGCCCTGCTTTCAATTCTCCCTCTGAAAATGCAAGTTTAGAGAAAGTAGAAGGATGAGGGCAGACCAGGAGCTAAGGAGCATAAACAGAGGGGCAGGGGCAAGAAAAGGAGATCAGTGACACACAAGGTGGGCGGGGGCCGAGAACAGGGGAGCCTCCTCTGCTGGAAGCCACTTCCTCTCACCTGGACTGGGTACGTAAATCTTGAGGAAGAAAATGCATTTTTTTCCCCCTGTCTTATAAGAAGAGAAGATTCCAGAAGCCATTTGCTGTCTCCTGGCAGGACACAAGGTCACCCTTCTTGTCAGCTTCACTCTGTGCCACCATTTAATCCACAGGCATCTTGATCAGGTCACCACCCCATAGAGCACCACACATTGATGAGACTTTGCTGACAGCACCTGGAGAGAAGAAAATGGCAGGTACCCTTAATGTACATTTATACCTAGGAGATAAATCTCACCAACTTTAGAAGCCTGGCACCTCTGTGAAGGTTTTTTGGGGATATCAAGGTATCTCCTCAAATGTTATGAACAAGTTGCCTCACCTTTTGCTCCCTACAGTAAGAAAAGACCTGTAATCCTAGCACTTTGGCAGGCCAAGGTGGGAGAATCACTTGCAGCCAGGAGCGCAAGACCAGCTTGAATAACATAGCAAGACCTCATCTTTACAAAAATAAAAATAAAGAATTAGTTGGATGTTGTGGCATGTGCCTGTGGTCCCAGCTACTTGGATGGCTAAGGCAGGAGGATCACTTGAGCCCAGGAGTTCAAGGCTGCAGTGAGCCTTGATTTTACCACTGTACTCCAGCCTGGGTGACAGAGCAAGATCCTGTTCCCACATCCCCTTCCCCTCGAAAAAAAAGATTGGTTTGCTGGAGAATGAGGTAGATGCAACCTCCTTGTGTTTTCAAGGTATCTCCTCAAATGTTACAGACAAGTTGCCTCATCTTTTGCTCCCTACAGTAAGAAAAGACTTCCTGTGGTTCTCTGGATTTGGGAAGTGACATATAGTCCTTTTGGGTCAGCTGCTTCAACTTATCAGATGTCTTAAAAGCCAGAGCAAGCAAAGGCTCTCCCAGTGGTCTTTGCTGCAGTTCTGTCACTGAGCCTCCCAACTGCCTAGCGGACCACAAGAGGCTCAGTTATCAGTGCCATTGGAGCCTGTGGTAAATCCAAGAGGTGAATCAGATTTGAAAGCCAAACCTTGTCCTTTGGGGCTAACAATCAAGATCCTTTTGTGAAACTGCTCTTGGGCTGCTTGTAGGCAACAGTACACACTGAACAGCTGACCACTGGACACCAGCTGACTATGGAACAGTATTGCACACCATGAATTGGGTGTAATTTGACCCACTCAGTCTCAAGTTAAGTATCCCCAATAGCACTTCATAGACAAATGAAACTGGTAAATTCATATGGGGCCCAAGCACATCCTGAAAACACAAGGAGGTTGCATCTACCTCATTCTCCAGCAAACCAATCCTTTTTTGGGGAGGGGATGGGGATGTGAGAAGAGGATCTTGCTCTGATGCTCAGGCTGGAATGCAGTGGTAAAATCAAGGCTCACTGCAGCCTCAAACCCCTGAGCTCAAGTGATCCTCCTGCTTCAACCACCCAAGTAGCTGGGACCACAGGCACATGCCATGACATCCAGGTAATTCTTAATTTTTATTTTTGTAAAGATGAGATCTTGCTATGTTACTCAGGCTGGTCTTGCTTGCACTCCTGGCCTCAAGCGATCCTCCCACCTTGGTCTTCCAAAGTGCTAGAATTACAGGTGTGGACCACTGAGCCTGGCCCCAATTCATTCTTAATAGGCCTTTAAATAGAAAAGTCATAATGGCAAGAAAGGAGACTATCCATGAACTTAAAACAGGGTCTTCTCCCCAAGCTCTAAGTGAATAGAGCTTGTGGGGGACAAAGCTCTATCCATTTCTACAGAAGCCATTAGGGCGAAATTTGTGGATTCCCTAAACTCTGACAGCCAAGACACAAGCCTGTGATCTTAGCTAGTCCTAGCAGATGCAACTGCCTAAGACCTTGAATCAGGTGCAAGTGATGCAAAGAAGTAGAGGAAAGTTTACAATTCATCTTAGTGATGACCGCAGTGGCATCCAGGGCCCACCAGCAGCAACCTCAGCACCTGCACGATGCCAGAGGAGTCACCAGCAACAGTGCCGGCAGTGCCTGCAGCATCCTAGCCAACCACCCCTGCGCTATGACCTGGCCTGTGGTCCTGGCCTCTCAGCTTCTTTTGGTACCTCATCATTGCCTAAGCCTGGTTTTCCAAGATTCCTCTCAACTCCTTGAGCTACCAGAGTCAGTTTTCCTCTACCCCAAAATTGTTCACCTGCTCCTTTCCTCCTCTTCCATGGCACCTAGGGGCCATCTGATCCTTTCTGAGTTATCCCCCTCATATCTCACACCAGGATTTCCTCTTTTCCAAAAACCCTCTCTCCCAAATCCCACACATACTTCTCCCCTGCCTCTCTTCAACATAACACATTTTAGACTTGCAGCAACTTTAGGGGGATTTTTTTTTTAATAAAGTCTCAAACTTTTAAGACATCTAAAAACCACTCTGAAAGTCATCATCAAAGTTCATAAGAAGGCAAATGATAGTAGTAGCAATTATTGTATAACTGAAATAGATTAGTGAACATTATTATTTACCATGCACTGTGCTAAGCAGTTTTCATATATTCATTTATCCAGTCAACAAATATTTCTTGAACATCTACTATGTACCAGGCACTATGGATATACTGGTAAACAAGACTGGCAGTTTCCCTCCTTCCCCCTTTATGGGACAGCCCATTTTAGTGAAGGAAGAGAAGCCATAAACAAGCTAATTTATATAGTAAGTGATAATGTAGCATAGAATGACTGAGGAAGTTTTCGTTTTAATCCTCACAACAATCCTGTGAAACAGAAACTATTGTTGTCATGACTATACAGATGCAGAATTTAAGGCACAAAAATGTAAAGAAAACTTCCACTATCTCAAATGGTAAGTGATGATCAGGATTTAATCTTGGACCTGCCTAACACCAGAACCAAGCTCTAAACTACCATACCATAGTGCTAGCTACAACCCAGCCTTCTAGTCAACCTTCCTTAGCCAGCTCCTTATCTCTACTCCTAGATTTTGCATTAAAATAAACAATTCTGTTCTCCTCCTTGAAGTCCCCTATTCCCAAGAACAGACATGGGCTTTTTGCTCCCTAATATTCATAGTGTACTTCCATTCCAAATACGTCCCACCCAATCCTTGGTAAACTGAGGAAAAATCAGTTTGTGTCCTCATTGAATCCTTTCTGCATCATAAGAATATTAAGTATCTATACCTTCCCCATTCTTCTCTTCCTGCACCATCTCCCAACTCATTCCTGACTCTTAGTCCATTTCCCTACCCTGAAACTTGTGGGAAAAGGGGGTAAAGACACTCATTTGGACTGTAAAGCAATAAAAATTTTTGTGAGCTTTGGCAAAATGTTTCAAATGCTCTAAAACTATACATACATACATTTTGACCCAGCAATTCGCTTTCTAGAAGTTTGTGCCAAGGAAAGCATAAAATAATATATAAAGATGTAAGTGCAACAACATCTATCTCAGAAATATTTACAAGAAAAAATGTTAAATTCCAGTGATGGAATATTGTTTAAAATTTTGTACATCCACATAGTAGAATACTGTATGGATATTAAAATCGTGCTTTAGAAGTCTGCTGATGTAGAATAATGTTATAATTTAATAAAATAGTAAATAACTGTTATGAAGCAGCTTAGACAATATAATCCCATTTTTAGTTTTTAAAAATTTATATATATATACACATATATATTCATTTTCTCTATATACATACATTTTATCTGTACATATATATGTATATATGTATTTATATACAGATAAAATGAATATATGTGTATATGTATATATATGTATATATAAATATTTATATATATACACATATACAAATATATAAATACATATATATACACACACACACAGAGAAAAATCAGAATGCAATAATTTCCCAAGGACCTTATTAACAGCAAAATGTTTATATTTTGTTTTCTTCTGGATGCAAAATTCTCTGCAATTTACACTGTAACCTTTGTAAACTGAAAATCAATGTTTTTTTAATTATAGAAATGAGGCATTTATTAAGAGAGTGACCTGAAAACTATTATTTTCCTGATTTTCTTTTTTATTTAACTTTTATTTTAAGTTCAGGGGTATATGTGCAGGTTTGTTACATAGGTAAACTTGTGTCATAAGGGTATGTTGTACAGACTATTTTGTCACCCAGGTATTAAGCCTAGTACCCATTAGTTATTTTTGCTGATCCTTTCCCTCATCTCACCCTCCTCCCTCTGAAAGGCCCCAGGATGTGTTGCTCCCCCTATGTGCCCATGTGTTCTCATCATTTAGCTCCCACTTATGAGAACATGTGTTATTTAGTTTTCTGTTGGTGTTAGTTTGCTAAAGATTATGGCCTCCAGCTCCATCCTTCTTCCTGCAAAGGACATGACCTTGTTATTTTTATGGCTGCATAGTATCCCATAGTGTATATAATGGTTAATACTGAGTATCAACCTGATTGGATTGAAAGATGCAAAGTATTGATCCTGGGTGTGTCTGTGAAGGTGTTGTCAAAGGCGATTAACATTTGATTCAGTGAGCTGGGAAAGGCAGACAGACCCACCCTTAATCTGGTTGGGCACCATCTAATCAGCTGCCAGTGCAGCTAGAATATAAAGCAGACAGAAAAATGTGAAAAGATGAGACTGACCTAGCCTCCCACTCTACATCTTTCTCACATGCTGGATGCTTCCTGCCCTTGAACGTCGGACTCCAAGTTCTTCAGTTTTAGGATTCAGACTGGCTCTTCTTGCTCCTCAGCTTGCTCATGGGCTATTGTGGGACCTTGTGATCATGTAAGTTAATACTAATAAATTCTCATATACATATATATATCCTGTTAGTTCTGTCCATCTAGAGAACCCTAACTAATACAGTGTATATGTATCACATTTTCTTTATCGAGTCTGCCACTGATGAGCATTTTGGTTCATTCCATGTCTTTGCAATTGTGAGTAGTGCTGCAGTGAACATATGTATGCATGTGTCTTTAAAATAGAACAATTTCTATTCCTTTGGGTGTATACCCAGTAATGGGATTGCAAGTTACATGGTATTTCTGTTTTTAGGTCTTTGAGGAACTGCCACACTGTCTTCCACAATGGTTGAACTAATTTACACTCCCACCAGCAGTCTAGAAGTGTTCCTTTTTCTCCATAACCTCACTAGCATCTGCTTTGTTTTTGTTTTTTGCTTTTTAGTAAAAGCCACTCTGACTGGCATGAGATGGTATCTCATTGTGGTTTTGATTTGCATTTCTCTAATGATCAGTGATGATAAGGTTTTTTCCCTATGCTTGTTGGCTGCATGTATGTCTTCTTTTGAAAAGCATCTGTTCATGTCCTTTGCCCACTTTTTAATAGGATTATTTGGGTTTTTTTTCTTGTAAATTTAAGTTCTTTATAGATGCTGGATATTAGATCTTTGTCAGAAGCATAGTTTGCAAAAATTAAGAAAATCAGTGTGATTTTAAAGGTCTTCATGTACTGTGCCTTGAGAGTGATTTCCCCACTTGTGCTGCTCCCTTCTGTGGCTTATTGCTGTGAGGGGAGTTTATTCACAAGCAAGAACTGACTTCTCAAAAAAAGTAAAATGATACTGGATCTCTCTGGCAGTAAATTAAGGTGGATTCCTAGCATCATGGACAGTTTGCAAGAAACAAAATTGTCATTCTGGGGAGTCTAACAACCAGATTATATTTCCCAATCAGGGGCAGGGAAGAGAGATGAATGTGCATTTCTACCCTAGGATCACAGGAGCATATGAATAGCAAGTCAGTAAGCAGGGGGTGGCGAAAGTTGAGTAGAGAATACCAACATATGAGGGATCCCATGAGAGAAGTTGTAAGTCAGGAGCGAAGTAATTGCACAGATGCCACCAGACTTAAAGCAGCACCAAGCAAGATGCAGCACCTGAACTTCCAAATCAAGTCAACTACTCCCTGCCCCTGTTCCTTCCCTGCTGCTTCAGACACCCAGATTGGACATCACACCTGAAGTAAAGGAGCTCTTGTTGCACCAAAGATGACAGATGTAAAAGAGAAAGGTTTGCAATGAGTGGTCTCTGGGAGAAGGAAAAACAGCAACGTCTCAGGAAGCATAGGCCCAGGAAGTCACCCTGACCCTCAGCAAAGACCAGGACCCACCTTACCTCGCCAGCCTTCTTTCAAATGTGTGTTTCCCCAGCTGTGCATCTACAAATGAGACAGGTCAAAGTCATAGGAACAGGCCCCGGAAACGCAGCTCTGGGCAGCATGTCCAAGGATCAAGCCTTTGTCTCCAAGAACTCAGGGGATCAAGGTCTCCAAAGGTATCTCCTTAGGAACCACTTCATGGCCCCTATGATCTCCTTGTTCTTGGAGTGTAGACAGAAGAGCTGAACACAGGGGTGACAACTGTGTAGAATAAGGCAAGTCTCTGGTCCATGTCGTGAATGGAACCTGCCTGAGGCCTCATATACACAGTTGTCTCAGTCCCAAAAAAGAGTCTGACTACAAACCGAAGGATGGGGGGCAGGCAGAGCAGGTAGTGGACACTTAGGGATGCCCCTGAAATGTCGCAACCCCAAAGATAGTGGCAAGAATACTGGCCAGGTAGGGTGGCTCACGCCTGTAATCCCAGCACTTTGGAAGGCCAAGGTAGGTGGATCACTTGAGGTCAGGAGTGCGAGACCAGCCTGGCCAACATGGTGAAACCCCATCCCTACTAAAAAATACAAAAATTAGCTGGGCGTGGTAGCCGGTACCTGTAATCCCAGCTACCCAGGAAGCTGAGGCAGGAGAATCGCTTGAACCCAGGAGATGGAGGTTGCAGTGAGCTGAGATCGCGCCACTGCACTCCAGCCTGGGCAACAAGAGTGAAACACCATCTCAAATAAATATATAAATAATACAAGCAAAGGAGGCCACGATCCGTAAGAAGGGGCCAGCATAGAGACCGTCTGACGGTTGAGATTCCCCACTTCAGCCCAGAAGTCTCAGCACAGGCCGGGTGTCACGCGGGAAGAGGCGGGCGGTGCTGGCGCCGCCACAGAAGGACGAGGTGAAGGTGGAGCAGGCGCGCGAGGCCCGGGCTCCTCAGGTGGTAGAATGCAGCGGCCGGCAGATGGCGGCACAGGGGCGGAGGCCGTGCGCAAGCGCAGTCGGCGATACCAGGGAGGGCTAAGAAACCCAGCCGCGGGAAGCCGCCGGCAAGTGGGCTGGCGCTGACGGGGAGGGGAGTGGCCCTCATCCGAGGCTGCCGCTGTGATGTAGGAGCTCCCCCAGGGAGAAGTGGCGCAGGAGGAAGTGCTTGGGCGCGCGCAGGCAGAGTCCGCCAGTGCACGGACGAAGATCAGAGAGTTCCGTAGCAGGGTCACCAGGTGGATGCAGAGCACTCCCCAAAACAGAGGGCCCGGAGGGAAGCAAAACCTGAGAGCACCAACCAAACAAGCCCAGTCATGCCGTGCCATTGCCACCGCCATGTCCCCAAGGCCAGACTGGAGGACCGAGGCAGAGGAAGTCTCGTTCGGCCCCAGGAGGCATCCAGCCAAAGGCAAACGCCGTATAGAGGGAAAGCTGTGGGAGAGGCTACAGGAACAGCCCAGCTCTCCTTCCCGCCAAGAAAACCCCTCTGAAGAGGAAGAAGATAAGCCAGGGGAGTTGAGGGGAAATGGCAGGACCTTACTCAAGGCTGGGGACTTAACAGACACCAGGGTGGTTCCACACACCCGAGTTCTCAGCTCTGGGAATAGAGAGCTGAGACCGGCAGGACAGCTGCCTCTGAGAAAGTGGTTGAGAATATGGGCAGAAAAGTGGGTGAGTAGACAGAATAAAGCTGGCAGGAGATCGGAGGAAAAATGGATCCACCATGAGGCGGAGAGTGAGTGAGAGCAAGAGTGAGAGAAGACAGGATCAAAGACCACGGATAGAGGCCCACTAGGGCTTTACCCTCCTGGGCAGCACTTACAGCCTCTCAATCTTCCCAAGAGCCTGGCTCCCAGAGCAGAGAGCGAGGAGGGAAAGTAGGCAGGACAAGATGAAGAAGGGGGAATAAAGTTTTGCCCAGGGACCATGGAAAAGGACTTTCTCCTGCCTCGTCACCATGCCTAAGCTCCTGGGTCTGGAAAGACAGGGTCCCAAAGACAGTGGAGAGACAGTGGGTCCCAAAGACAGTGGAGAGACAACATGAGGAGTGGGCTGGGATGTATTTGGGGGTTCCTCAGCAAGGCCTGAATGGAGCTGGGCCCAGAAATCAAGTGTTTCAATGCCTTGGCCAATTTCTATCTGCTGAACTGCCCAGCCCATTCCCCAAAGGGCTACCTTCTGACCGTGTGGCCCATGTGCAGAATTGGTCCCTAGTTTAGCTGCTTTCTTTTTTTTTTTTTTTTTTTTTTAAATGAGACAGGGTCTCTTTCTGACACCCAGGCTGGAGTACAGTAACACAAGCACAGCTCACTGCAACCTGAAACTCCTGGGCTCAAGTGATCCTCCCACCTCAGCCTCCCAAGTAGCTGGGACTATAGCATGCACTACCACATCTGGCTATTTCTGGAAAGTATTTTTTTTAATACTTTTGTAAAACAGTGCTAATCCTCAAAGAAAAGAACTGCTGAACTTGAAACAGGCCTGACTTGTGGGAGAACTTCCCAACTCAGCCAAAGGGTTCAGCCCACTCCCCAGCTGCTGAAAAATACTTCAACATTTTCTGAACTTTAGAAATAGGAAACATTCCCTTAGATCTAAGTTGGAGCAAATGACATCTCCTGCAGCAGGGGATGACAGAGGTGACACAAGAGAAAGGATTCCTCAAGTACCAATGGCTCAATGAATAAAAAATTGCAGGTCTTTATTATGTGATATGGTTTAGCTGTGTCCCCACCCAAATCTCATCTTTTGAACTGTGGTTCCCATAATCCCCACATGTCATGGGAGGGACCTGGTGGGAAGTAATTGAATCATGTGGGCAGTTACCCCCATGCTCCTGTTCTCATGATAGTAAGTGAGTTTTCATGAGATGTGATGCTTTTATAAGAGGCTCTTTCCCTTTTGCTCAGCACTTCTCCTTCCTGCCATCATGTAAAGAAGGACACATTTGCTTCCCTTTCCATCATGATTATAAGTTTCCTGAGGCCTCCCCAGCCACGTGGAACTGTGAGTCAATTAAACCTCTTTCCTTTATAAATTACCCAGTCTCAGTCCTTTATAGCAGCATGAGAAGGAACTAATACAGGTGGAGATAAGGAACTTGTTGGGAACCTGGCATAAAGGTCACTCGTGCTATGCTAAGAGACTGGTGGCATTTTGCCTCTGCCCTAGAGATTTGTGGAACTTTGAACTTGAGAGAGATGATTTACGGTATCTGGCAGAAAAAAATTCTAAAGCAGCAAAGCATTCAAGAGCTGACAGAGCATAAAATTTGGAAAGTGTGCAGCATGACAATGCAGTAGAAAAGAAAACCCCATTTTCTGGGGAGAAGTTCAAGCCAACTGCAGATATTTGCATAAGTAATGAGAAGCCAAATGCTAATCACCAAGACAGTAGGGAAAATACCTCCAGGACATGTCAGAGATTTTCACAGCAACCCCTCCCATCACGGGCCCCCAGGCCTAGGAGAAAGAAATGTTTTCTTGGGCTGGGTCCAGGGCCCTCTGGCTGTGTGCAGCCTCAGGACTTGGTGCCCTGTATCCCAGTCACTCCAGCCATGGCTGGGACCAAGGTACAGCTTAGGCCATGGCTTCAGAAGGTGCAGCCCCAAGCCTTGGCAGCTTCCAGTTGGTGTTGAGCCTGTGGGTATGCAGAAGTCAAGAATTGAGGTTTGGGAGCCTCCACCTAGATTTCAGAGAATGTTTGGAAACACTGGATGCCCAGGCAGAAGTTTTCTGCAGGGGCAGAGCTCTCATGGAGAATCCCTGCTAGGGCAGTGCAGAAGAGAAATGTGGGGTTGGAGCCACTGCCTAATGGAGCTGTGAGAAAAGAACCACTGTCCTTCAGACACCAGGATGGTAGATCCACTGACAGCTTTTCCACCTGTGCACCTGGAAAAGCCGCAGACACTCAACACCAGCCATGAAAGCAGCAGGAAGGGGGGCCATACCCTGCAAAGCCATGGGGGCAGAGCTGCCCAAGGCCATGGGAGCCCACCTCTTGCATCAATGTGACATGGATGTGAGACATAAAGTCAAAGGTGATCATTTTGGAAATTTAAGGTTTAGTGACTCCCTTATTGGATTTCAGACTTGCATGGGGCCTTTGTTTTGCACGTAGCCCCTTTGTTTTGGCCAATTTCTCCCATTTGGAATGGGCGTATTTACTCAATTCCTGTAACTCCACTTATCTAGGAAGTAAGTAACTTCCATTTTTTACAGGCTCACAGACAGAAAGGACTTGCCTTGTCTCAGATAAGACTTTAGACTTGGACTTTTGGGTTAATGCTGAAACGAGCTAAGATTTTCGGGGACTGTTGGAAAGGAATGATTGTGTTTTGAAACGTGAGGACACGAGGTTTGGGAGGGGCCAGAGGTGGAATGATGTGGTTAGGCTGTGTCCCCCGCCAAATCTCATCTCGAATTGTAGTTCCCATAATTACCACATGTGGTGGGAGGGACCTGGTGGGAGGTAATTGAATCATGGGGACGGTTTCCCCCATGCTATTCTCATGATAATAAGTTCTCACAATATCTGGTGGTTTTACAAGGGGATTCCCCCTTCTCTCACCTGCCACCCTGTGAAGAGGTGCCTTCCACCATGATTGTAAGTTTCCTGAGGACTCTCCGGCCATGCTGAACTGTGAGTCAATTAAACCTCTTTCCTTTATAAATTACCCAGTCTCAGGTATGTCTTTATTAGAAGTGTGAGAACATGTTAATACATTATATATACCACTTAACCAAGAAAGGAGTTTTCTTCATTGTCACAGATTCACATTCTCATAGTGGTCTTTGGAGATAACTTCTAATACAAGGCAGACTCTTGTTTGTTTGGGTTATTTTTTCTTTTTTAGGTTGCAAAAGTGTGTTAAAAACTCCAAAAATCACATGTAGATAGCTTGCCCTCAAGAAGGAAAGACATAACTCCCTACTACTTAAGTGTGGGCTACAGATAGTGACTTTCCAGAAAGAAGAGGAAAAGGAACAACTTTACCATAGAGCAAGCTGACAAACACACCAACTCAGCCAGGTGTCTATGGTCAACAATGACAGTGATAAATTACCTTAATAGTGTATTTCTTTGATATGTTGTGATGAGAATGCTACTCGACCTCTATGGCCTTCCTCCCAAAACCCATAACCCCAGACTAATCATGAGAAAAACATCAGATAAATTTCTCTTTTTTTCTTTTTTTTTTTTTGAGAAGGAGTCTCACTCTGTCACCCAGGCTGGAGTGCAGTGGTGCAATCCTTGCTCACTGCAACCTCCGCCTCCCAGGTTCAAGCAGTTCTCTGCCTCAGCCTCCGAGTAGCTGGGATTATAGGTGCCCGCCATCACGCCTGGCTAATTTTTGTATTTTTAGGAAAGACAGGATTTCACCATGTTGGCCAGGCTGCTCTCGAACTCCTGACCTCGTGATCCACTCTCCTTGGCCTCCTAAAGTGCTAGGATTACAGGCATGAGCCACCACACCTGGCTGCAATGTTGATCACCACCTGTGGAGATCTGTCCTGCAGACCCTGACTCAGTGACAGATGAATGAAATACACTCACACCCCAGAGTACAGTGTAAGAGTCAGGCTGGGGGGTCATCAGCTGCTCTCAGAGGGCAATTGCAGCTAAGGTAAGACTACTCCTCCTCACATGTATTCAGTATAGATTTAATAACAGAGATTCTAAGTCAACACATATTGTGGATAATTAACATGGTTAAAAGAGTAGTTTTACAAATGATAAAAGGTTTTGGTTCCCAGGCCCAGAGTAAACACCATTAATGGGTAATTACCCTTCAACCTCCGCCTGAGAAGGCCATCCAGCACAGAGTTTACTTGAGTAAACAGTTACAGACAAAGGAATGTGGGGTCAACAGACGTAACTGGAGAGGCTTTTATTATCCCTAATCTTCACCCTGTGAGCTAACGCTGTAAGGTAAGAACAGGTTGCCCTCCGCCTATTAATGAAAACCTTTCCGCCTTACGAAGGGTTTGAGACTATAATCTTGTAACTTTCCCTAATATTTCCCTTTATATTTTGCCAACCACTCAAAGTGAATCTCAACACCCAGCTTAGATAAATTTCAATAACAGGGCATCCTAAAAACACCTAACTACTCTACTCTTTGAAATTGTCAAGATCATCCAGAACAAGGAATGTCTGAGAAATTAGGGAGATACGACAAATGGTTGTAATATGTTATCCTGGACAGAGTCCTGAAACAAACAAAAAAAAAGGACATTAAATGAAAACTAAGAAAGTCTGACTAAACTACGGACTTGAATTAATAATAATGTATTAATATTGGTTCATTAATTGTGACAAATGTACTTAATAATTTAAGACATTAATAAAGGAAATTGGCTGTGGAGTATATGGGTATTGTATGTCCTATCTTAGCCATTTTTCTGTAAATCCAAAACTATTCTAAAACAAAATGTGATTCTTTAAAAATTTCCTGACATACAGAGAAGTTTATAATATATTGCTAAATTACTTTTTAAGCTTAAAAATATTAAATTTTCGGCCAGGCATGGTGGCTCACACCTGTAATGCCAGCACTTTGGGAGGCCAAGGCAGGCAGATCACCTGAGATTAAAAGTTTGAGACCAGCCTGACCAACACGGAGAAACCCCATCTCTACTAAAAATACAAAAATTATCTGGGCATGGTGGTGGGTGTCTGAAATCCCAGCTACTCGGGAGGCTGAGGCAGAAGAATCGATTGAATCCAGGAGGCGGAGGTTGTAGTGAGCCGAGATCGGGCCACCGCACTCCAGCCTGGGTGACAGAGCGAGACTCTGTCTCAAAAAAAAAAAATTAATTTTCAGGCCAGGCACAGTGGCTCATGCCTGTAATCCCAATACTTTGGGAGGCCGAGGCAGGCGAATCACCTGAGGTTGGGAGTTCAAGACCAGCCTGACCAACATGGAGAAATTAAGATGAGTCAGAAACAAAAATAAGAAGGAGTAGAGTCTGAAAATGGACCAAAAATTGAAGTTTGGTTGTCTTTCCCAAAAATCTGCAGTTCTGGAGACAGTTCAAATGGGGTCATATCGCCCCCGTGTGGTAAATCTCTGAATAACCATGTTCAACAACAGTGTCCCCTCTCCCTGAGCTGCCTGTGAGATGGTAAAGGCGGTCTTGAACATCTTCTCCTGGTCCAGACCCTTCAGTCTGCACAGGAGGATGATGAAGTCCAGAAGAACTCATTTAGTTTACTAAAGATCAATTAGTGAATTAATGACTGAGCTAAGACCAGTGATAATATATATCACGTATAGGATCATGGCACTGTTACATAAATCACCACCTGATACCAGATTTAAATAATCCCACTCTACTGATGAGGAAACTGAGGTGAGAGGAATGAAGTGCCTTGTCCGAGGTCACACAGCCCTACAGCAACAGAGCCAGATCCAAACCTTGTCTATCTGTCCCCTAAGCCAGTGGAACTGGACACTGCAAACCCAGCCTCTAAACACAATGCCCACCCCACCTGCCTCTGTAATGTGTCTGCATCTGGATCACAGAAAGAAGATGCCTTGGAAACATCTGCTGTAATTCCATCATGTGACAGAAGAGGAAACAAAGGCAAAGAGGAATATGATTTATCCAGTCACTGAGGGTCTGCGCTGGGGCTTGAACCCATGACTCCAGGATGCTAGTCTAATGCTGTCTCTAAGGCTGTTCCACCAGCCCACCTACTGCAAGTCTATGTGTGGACGTCTGCCTTGTGTTGAATGTGTGTGTGTGTGTGTGCACACACAACAATCCTACCCACAGGAAGAGTGACCAGAAAACCTCAGAGTAATCCCTACAAGTAAACGTAGCTCTTCCGATCAGTACCTGTTCCATCGCAGAGCCTTGAAGTCAGAGACAGGGATCAAAGTTTAGGGGAAGGAAGGGTCCACTGGTGATATAAGTTACCATAACTGGGCTCCTGAGAGACTGAGGGTGATCCGTGGGTGCAAGATCCCAGACACTTACTTCACTGAAGTCCAGAGTGCAAGGCTCAGAGGGCCACATAGAGCACCATGGGATCAGACATTGTACGAATAGGAAGCGTTTAAGCCACATGCCCCCTTCCTTCCACAATACAGAAGCCTCTTCCATATTCCTGCCTCAGCAGCAGAATTCAGTGTCTCTACATGGATCCTGGGGGAGGAACAGGCACATTGAGGTAGGGGGCAAAGATGGTACAAGAAGTGTCCCTGGCAAGAGAGCATCAAGAATGGCCAGAGGTAGGGGCAGAATTTCCCTGATGCCCCCATGGCAGGGGTTCCCTACGTGCCAATGAGCTCAAGCCAGAACACCTAAGGGCGAGGTGTGAGGCAGTCCAAGACAGAGGCCACAGGTCCTATGAAAATGTATGCCTGCGCACAGGAGAGTCCACTCTCATTCCAAATGGGATGTTCTCCAAATGGAGAAGAAAGGAATGAGAAAAGTCAAGGGGAGGGAAAACGAACTGAAGAATAACATGAACATAAGAGAAAGGAGACCACGACCACAGAGGTCTACAAAGGAAAAACAGAAAGAAAGGGGATCAGTGGCAGTTGGCCAACCCACAAAGTTAGAAGGTGAAACTGGCCTCAAGTTGTAGCTGAAGTCATTGCAGTTACACCCAAGAAACTAGAATTGTGGTGGTCTCTTCCCTAGAAATCATGAAAGCAGGTGAGGGAACAGAGCTGCTAGGAGAAGGGGCCCTAAGGTGGGCAGGACTGGGTGGTATATTTCCACATAAGTCTGGGGACCCTGCAACTTCTTGACTCTCCTAGGCCAAATTCTGGGGTGGGGGGCAGTTGTTTGGTTGGTTCGTTTTAGTTATTTTCTTGCAGAAAATGTGCAAGCAAAGATATTACCTGTGCTAAGAGCTCCTGAGAAAGAGTACTTGAGACAGGGGACTGGCCTCTGTAAACCCCTGAGATCCTTTTTACTCTAAAAGTCTAAGCAGTAAACTGTCTACATCCGAATGCTATGTACAATTAACAAATACTTTCTTCCCATAGCTGCTGGGAAAGTTTTAATTAATTCCCTGGGGTCAGCCAAGCCTCCCTGTTCCCCTGAGGCCTGCTCCCCAGCTCCACAGCACCCAGTGCCTCTGACACAGTAATTACCTGCTCCAAATGAGACCATCTCCATGAAGCACAACAGTAATCACAGGAACAATAAGTCCACAATTATTTTTGTCCCTCAACATTTAAAAAAAGAAAAGGTTTGCAGCCTGGCAATGAATACAGCACTTGTGCAATTTCATTGCCTCATCTCATTTGGTACTCACATCATCCCTAGAAATAAACCTAGCAGGTATTCATTAATACTCTGGTTTCGTCATAGGAAATTAAGGAGCCAGGTGACTCCTTAGTCACTGGGCCAAAGTCACTTGGCCAACAAGAGCGGAACTCAGACTTGAAACCTTGAAACCTAGAAACCCCGGCTCCCAGTCCAGGACACTCCCTAACATACCACCCAGTTCCACCCACCTTAGGGCCCCCTCTCCTACCAGCTCTGCTCCCACATCTGTTATTTGTCCTCTGAAAGCCCAGCTTTTTCCAACACTAAAAGGCTGCAATGTCCTGCACAGCAACCCAGGAACAGCTGATCTCCTCTAGAAGCCCCCTACCTCCTCATCCCCCAGCGAGGCTCCTGGAGTGGGAAGCACACCCTACAGGAGGTCACTGTTCCCTGCCCACAGACCTCGCTATGCCTCCGTCATACCATCCACAACTCTGCCCTCCACTCCCACTTCACAGCTAAGGAGAGACTCGCTGCTTATATTTATTTTTTCAGAGTCCTGTTGCACAACATAAATAGCTTACCCAGGCATGTAAAACACCAAGAGATGGCAGATATTAAAACTAGGAACAAATAAATAAAGAGAAAGAAAACAAACTTTAAGAAAGAAAGATGGATATAGGGATATAAAATGGAACCAGGAATGAAACTTAAAAATGTGAAATTTAAGACCTGTACCCTTCCTAAGGGGGAGCCACAAGTTTGACTCAAAACTGTTCAGCAGCCAACCCGAATAGGAAAGTCTGGTCCGTTCCGGAGTTCACAGTGTCCACGAAGTAAAACAGAGACAGATTATGCAGGGAAGCGTGACTACTCTTGGAACTGAGACCAGACAGAAGGACACTCCTAGAGAGATGACAGTGGTTCACAGCCTTACCATTGCCTGGACAGTGATGGATTCTAAGAGCCACCTCAACACAGGGGAGGCCCTGGCACTGGGGGACCTCTGTGGTTGTGGGAGAGAGAGGATGCACCATGACCCTGCTCTTTCCTGATGCGTTTGATCTAAGGACTGTTCAACCTTGGTGCTAGTGACAGTTAGGCCAGATAATTCTTTGTTGTGGGGTCTGTTGTGTGCATTGTAGGATGTTTAGCCGCATTCCTGGCCTCTGCCCACTAGATGCCAGTAGCACCCTTCCCTCCAATTCTGATACCACAGCATCCCCAGATACGGCCAAATGTCTCCTGAGGGACAAAATTGCCCCCAGTTGAGAACCAATGATCCAAGAGTAGAAATCTTTGCTTCTATTTTACTTTTAACATAGAAAGGCAAAGAAGGGCTCTGTCTCCAGGCAGCAGTGCAGTGGTGCAATCTTGGCTCACTCCAACCTCTTGGCTGGGCGTGGTGGCTCACCCGTAATCCTAGTGGCATGCCTGTAATCCCAGCACTTTGGGAGACTGAGGTGGGTGGATCACTTGAGATCAGGAGATCGAGACCAGCCTGGCCAACATGGCAAAACCCTGTCTCTACTAAAAAATACAAAATATAGCAAGGCATGATGGTGCGCACCTGTAGTCCCAGCTACTTGGGGGGATGGGGCAAGAGGATAGCTTGAACACAGGAGGTGGAGGTTGCAGTGATCCAAGATGGCACCACGGCACTCCAGCCTGGGTGATGGAGTGAAGCTGTGTCAAGAAAAGAAAAGAAAAGAAAGAAAGAAAGAAAGAAAGAGAAGAAAAGAGAGAGAGAAAGAAGGAAGGAAAGAAGGAGAAAGAAAGAAGTGAAATAGAAAATTTTTTAAATGGTAAAAAAATGAACAAAATTAGAAGTTAGTTCTTTGAAAAGATCAGCAAAGTTGACAAACTCTTAATTAGAGTGACCAAGAAAAAAAAGAAAGAGTCAAATTACTTAAATCAGGAATGAAAGAGGGGACATCATTACTGATCTTACAGAAATAAAGAGGATTATAAGGAAATATTGTCTGTCTAGTAAGTCCAACATCTGAGCTTTCTCAGAAAAACAAGACTATTGATTGCTTTTTTCTTTTTTAGACAGAGTCCTGCTCTGTTACCCAGGGTGGA
Organism: Aotus nancymaae; assembly: GCF_030222135.1. NCBI lineage: Eukaryota > Metazoa > Chordata > Mammalia > Primates > Aotidae > Aotus > Aotus nancymaae. The sequence continues at coordinate 39,276,301 of NW_026988428.1, forward strand.
GTGCAGTGGCACTATCTTGACTTACTGCAACCTCTGCCTCCTGGGTTCAAGTGATTGTCTTGTCTCAGCCTCTCGAATAGCTGGGATTACAGGCACACACCACCATGCCTGGCCAATTTTTTTGTATTTCTAGTAGAAACGGGATTTCACCATGTTGGCCAGGCTGGCCTTGAACTCCTGACCTCAGGTAATCCACCCACCTCAGCCTCCCAAAGTGCTGGACTACAGGTGTGAGCCACCATGCCCAGCCAACATTTTAGTTTTTAATCATGCTGTATTATCTTTAATTAAATACAAAGACCTTTCTAACATGCCACCTAGAGACCATTTTAACCACTGCTCTGTTTGACCATCAATCTCTTGTTCTTCTCTTTGACAATGGTGAGGTGGATACATTTTCCTTGGGGAAGAGAAATCTATGGTTTGTTGCCTTTGCCGATAACAAAAATGTTGGAGAGCTGCATGGCAAACCTGTTGCCACTGGCATCTTTCACAGGAACCACAATATTTTAAGTAATAGACTGTGGCGACTCCAGAAATCAGATTCCTACTCCCTCAGGACTTTTTCTGTTGCCTTTTGTTGCGGCTGCTGCTGCTACTGCTGCTCTTGTGTGTGTGTTTCTTTAGTGACATTCCTGGATAAGGCTGTAAGTCTGTAAATTGTGTATTCTTTGTCATGTATGTCCACTTGATTAGCTTATGCCTTTGACCATTAAGTCTACCACATTTTGCTTAGGGATATGTGTGTGTGTCTGTCTCTGTGTGTGTGTCTGTGTGTGAGTGTGTGTGTGTGTGTGAGAGAGAGAGAGAGAGACAGAGAGAGAGAGAGAGAGAGAGATGGCTCCAAATAAAGACATGAGGTTTTTCCAGGGATCTTCTAGACAGGTCAAATACTGACAATTCTCAGACAACCAGGTCTTTGGGGATCTTGAAATCCATTCTACCACCTCCAATGGCTGTGAGGCCTCTGGTTTCAGTGACTACGGTTCTAAGGCTGTCACTAATGCTGAAACAGAGATTTCCTTAAATGCCTTTGACCATTAAATCTCCCACCCTTTGCTGAGGTGTGCGTGTGTGCGTGCCTGCGTGCATGCATGTGTGCGTTCATGCATGCATGCGTGCATGTGTGTGATGACTTCAATACTCCACCAGTTCATTACTCTGACCTAGCCTTCACTTGCTGCTTGCACAGGGCTTTAAGGTGAACCAGAAGTGAGAGGTACACAACTTTGCACATGTGTGTTGCCTTCTAGATCCCCAGGCATAAGTAAGAGCTTTCCAGGCCCCCTGTAAACAACCCCAGATTTTCTTTTGGCCACCCTGATGATTTTGCCCCAGTGTGTATCACCGTCTCAGGCAACTGCAATTTTTAAATTGCCGCTGATTATTTGACCAATGCCCTGGGGATAGGGCTTTCCTCAGTGATCAAATAAAGACAAGCCCTATGAATGAGGCTTTTCCAGGGATCTTCTAGGCAGGTCGAATACTGACAATTCTCTGGCAATCAGGTCTTTGGGGATCTTGAAACCCCTTCTACCACCTCCAATGACTTTGAGGCCTCTGGTTTTCAGTGACTATGGTTCTGAGGCTGCTGGTTTCAAGGCCACCATCAAGCTGGGAAAAAGGGATGGATGTAAGACAAGTTAAAACACCACACAGCTCACCATTCTTACAAAAGCCAGCCAGTTTTCTCAAAAAAGTTAAAATGCTCTTCAGATTGTTGCAAGCCTTTGGTTAGTTTCTAGAGTTCTGAAAAACTTGATACTGACAATTTTTGCCAATGTTCTTGTAGCTCTTACAGAAGAGCAGATTTTCAGAAGTCTTTATTCCACCATTTCAGAAGTGCTTTCTCCTGATATTATGTTTTAATCACGCTTCCTTAAGAGTCCTCTAGGGCCTTGGGAGAGAGTGAGTCCTGAAGAAACAACCCAACAATCAAACGTAGCTTGTGCAGGCATCATGGAAAACAGCATAGAGGTTCCTAAAGAAATTAAAAATAGGGCTATCTGCAGGGTGCAGTGGCTCATGCCTGTGATCCCAGACTCTTGGGAAGCTGAGGTAGTAGAATTGCTTAAGGCCTGGAGTTCAAGACTAGCCTAGGCAACATCGCAAAACCCCATTTCTATTTCTTAATTTAAAAAAAAAAATACAGCTACCATCTCCTCTGGGTCTTTGTAGTCAGGGGAAAAAAAATTGTTAAGAAAAAAAAATTGAACTACCGTATAAAAGAGCAATCCGTCTTCTGGGTATATATCCAAAGGAAGTGAAATCACTACCACATAAAGAGATCTGCACTCCCATGTTCACTGCAGCATAACTTACAATAACCAAGATATGGAAAGAACATACATGTCCATCAACACAAATGGATAAAGAAACTGGTGGCCAGGCACAGTGGCTCACGCCTGTAATCCCAACACTTTGGGAGGCCAAGGTAGGTGAATTGCTTGAGCCTAGAGTTCAAAACCAGCCTGGGAAATATGGTGAAACCCTGTCCCTACAGAAAAAAACAAAAATAATTAAAAATTAGGCAGGCATGGTGGCATGTGCCTGTGGTCTCAGCTGCTTGGGAGGTTGAAGTGGGAAGATCACTTGAGCCCTGAAGGTTGAGGCTGCAGTGAGCCGTGATTGTGTTGCCAAAGGAGGGTGTCCAGGTTCTTGGCATCTTGAACAAAGAATTGGACAAAATGCACAAACAAAGCAAGGAAAGAATGAAGCAGCAAAAGCAGAGATTTATTGAAAATGAAAGTACATGCCACAGGGTGAAAGCAGGCCCGATCATCGGGGCTCGGGAGCCCCATTACAGAATTTTCTGGGGTTTAAATACCCTCTAGAGGTTTCCAGTGGTTACTTGGTGTAAATGAAGAGGATGAAGTAAAGTTACAAAGTCATTTACTCATTGTACACCCTATGTAAATGGAGAGGATATTTCCCGTCACAGCTGAAGTGTTTCCATCTGATTTAGTTCTAGGAAGTCAGCATGAATTGGCCTTATGTTCCCTGCCTCCAGACCCTATTCTCCTGCCTCAGTTGTACGACTGTACTCCAGTCTGGGCGACACGGCAAGACCCTGTCTCAAAAAAAACAAAGATTAAAAAAAAAAAAACCTGTGGTGTATACATAAACACAATAGAGTATTATACAGCCTTTAAAAATGAGATCCTGTTATTTGCCACAACATGGAGGAACTTGGAGGACATTATACTATGTGAAATAAGCCAAACATAAAAATAAAAATAGCATGATCTCACTTATAAGTGAAATCTATAAAAATAGTCAAATGCACAGAGATAGAGAATAAAACGGGTTATCAGGGTGCCATAAGTGGGGAAGAAATGGGGAAACGTAAGTACAAAGCAGCAGATATATAGGATAAATGAGTCTGGAGTTTTTTTTTTTTTTTTTGAGACAGTTTCGCTCTTGTTGCCCAGGCTGAAGTGCAATGGCACAATCTCCCTCACCGCAACCTCCACCTCCTGGATTCAAGCAATTCTCGCCTCAGCCCCCCAAGTAGCTGGGATTATAGGCATGTGCCACCACGCTCACCTAATTTTGTATTTTTAGTAGAGACGGGGTTTCACCGTGTTCGTCAGTCTGGTCTAGAGCTCCTGATCTCAGGTGATCTGCCTACCTCGGCCTCCCAAACTGCTGGGATTACAGGCGTGAGCCACAGCACCCAGCAAGTCTGGAGATTTAACATGCAACATGAGGACTATGGCTAACGTATTCTATTGTATTCAGAATTTTTGCTAAATGAGTAGATTTTAGCTGCTCTTGCAGCTAAAAACAAAATGGATAACTATGTGAGATGATGGACATATAAATTTGCTTTGCTATAATAACTACGATCTTATGTATTTCATAACATCATGTTGTATATCTTAAATATACACAATAAAATGTATTTTAAAAGGAGAAGGAGAAGAAAGAAGAAAGGGAGGGAGAGAGGAAAGAAGGAAGGAGGGAGAGGGAGGGAGGGAGGAAATGGGGGGGAGGGAAGAAAGTGCTGGGTAGAGAAGGGTGTGGTCACTGGCAAGGGCTCCACCCCCAGGCTGGTGCCCACGGACCTAGGTGAGGACAGGCATTCCTACCTTTGCGCCCAAATGTTGCATTTCCCAAGACCACCCAGGTCTGCTACACCCCCATCCTGTGCGTTTAAAAAAAAACCTGAGACCCTAGCGGGCAGACACACAAGCGAGAAGACATCCAGGGGAGCACGTGGGTGGAAGAGCACACTGACAGATGCCGGCGTGCCAGCAGCCGAACGACTGGCAGAACAACGCGAAGTTTGGCTGGGACAGTTGGAGGAGAGCCCAGGCTGCCCAGCAGCCCACCTCCAGGGGAAAACCATCTCCCTTCCAGCTCCCCCATCTGCTGAGAGCTACTTCCACTCAATAAAACCTTGCACTCATTCTCCAAGCCCATGTGTGATCCCATTCTTCCAGTACACCAAGGCAAGAACCTGGGATACAGAAAACCCTCTGTCCTTGCAACAATGTAGTGGGTCTAATTGAGCTGGTTAACACAAGACGCCTACAGACAGCAAAACTAAAAGAGCACTCGGTAGCACATGCCCCCTAGGGCTTCAGGAGCTGTAAACATATGCCCCACAACCTGCCGGTCTCTGTGCTCCCTAGAGGTTTGAGCAGCAGGGCACTGAAGAAGCGAGCCACACCCCCATCACACGCCCCTCAGAAGGACTCAAGGAAAAAAGACTTCAAGGACTCAGAGTCTGCCTTCTGCCAGATCGCAGAGTTATGAAACCTCAGACGAGCCCTCTGCCTCCCGAGGACCAGAATTTCAGGTGTGAAAGTGCGGTAGCCACGTTGAAAGACCAGGACCAACCCCAACAGGGAGTACCTCAAAGCCAGACAGGACTGGAGCTGTTTGGGTGAGGGTCTGGAGCTGTTTGGGTGAGGGTTGAGGTCACAAGCTGTTGGGATATTGGTAAATTGGTCCATGAAACTGGCACTCACTGTTTCCTTTGCTTTGAGTACCTATCTTGAAAAGGGGGAATATCATTTTCACACTGTTTCAGAGCATGCAGAACCAGGAGTAACTTTCTGCAACTGTCCTAGCTGATTTCACTTTCTACCTATCTCCTGAGTTTAACAAGCAGGGCTTCCCAGAGGTCCCAAGGTAGGAGGCAGGACTCGACTTCAGAGGGGCGGCTCAGACTCTGAACAAAATTGAGAATAGCTAAAATAGGGATGGGCAGGGAGCAGCTTTCCATAAGACACGCCCACCAGTGTGCCTCGTCAGTTTACCACTAACATGGCAACACCCGGGATTTACTGCTCCTTTCCATGCCAATGACCTGATGACCCAGACAGAGGTTTCTACCCTTTTCCTAGAAATTTCTGCATAAATCACCCCTTAATCTGCATGCAGTTAAAAGTAGTTGTAAACATGACTGCAGAACCACGCTGAGCTGTTACTCTCAGCACATCGCCAATGGAGTAGCGTTGCTCTGCAGAAGCAGTCAGAGTTGCAACACCGCCTTGGCTGTAACACTGCCACCTCAATAAAGCTGTTTTCTTCTATCACAGGCTACTGGGCGAAGCAAAGAATCCTTCCAGACTATACCCCAACCTGGGGATCACCTGCCATATATCAAGAGGACTAGACTTCCAGTTTTCAGCCTCTGGGTATATTTTAAAATGAAGAAATGCCAGAATACAGTCAATATAATAGTGGTGTGGTTTAGAAGTTTGTTTTTAACCAACCAAAACTTTGAGTCCAACCAAGAAATACAAAGACAGCATGATCTCTTATATGGCAATAATAGCAAAATCTATACTGTGCTTGAAGACCTTCGTGAATACCAGGCATAGGCCATAGTTCTTCTGGTTCCCTGAGTAATAATAAGACCCTTCCTTTCCTTCCTACTTGGAGTCCTTTGCTCCCCTATGGACAGAAAGGAATGAGAATTTAGATAAATCAACCTTACATTCTCTCTTGCCAAGAGAGTCACTTGCAGCTCAGTGGATCCAAAGTTGGCTCCTCCTGGCCGGGCACGGTGGCTCACACCTGTAATGCCAGCACTTTGGGAGGCCGAGGTAGGTGGATCACCTGAGGTCAGGAGTTCAAAACCAGCCTGGCCAACATGGTTAAACCCTGTCTCTACTTAAAATACAAAAAATTGTCTGGGTGTGGTGGTGGGCACCTGCAATCCCAGCTACTCGGAAGGCTGAGGCAGGAGAATCACTTGAACCCAGAAGGCAGAGGTTGCAGTGAGCTGAGATCAAGCCACTGCACTCCTGCCTGGGGGACAAAGCTAGATTCCATCTCAAAAAAAAAAAAAAGTTGGCTCCTCCTAGCAAACCCAAGGTGATGGAGACAGGTGCATCCTCCCCCATCCATGGCCATCGTATCCAGCCCCTGCCAGCATCCTCTTACCTCTCCAGGCTTCCTTGGGGAAAAAAAAATCACTCTCACTGCTTCAGCGGATCTACACTATTTTCTTTCCTGTCACGCCAGGGAACTATTACAGAGAATTCCAAAGCAAGAGGACTAGAAGTTGCTGCTTTATCTAAATAACTTGTTCCCAAGCGGGGCGTGGTGGCTCATGCCTGTAATCCCATCACTTTGGGAGGCCGAGGCATGTGAATCATTTGAGACCATCCTGGCCAAAATGATGAAACCCCATCTCTACTAAAAACACAAAAATTAGTTGGACGTGGTGGTGGGTGCCTGTGATCTCAGCTACTCGGGAGACTGAGGCAGGAGAATCACTTGAACCCAGGGGGTGGAGGTTGCAGTGAGCCAAGATTGTGCCACTGCACTCAAGCCTGGGCAACACAGAGAGATTTCCTCTCAAAAATTAATAATAATATTAACTCATTCTCTTGTATCACGTAAGTAACAGCCCTTTGAGATCTAGGTTTTAAGAAGAAAAGAGTTTTTTGTGGACACTTCCTCTGTCTCAACACATGTTTAAGCTTCAGATTTTAGCCAAATAATAACAATCTTTACTCTTCCCAGATTTTATCAGGTCCATGGCAAGGAACTATCTCTGGTTCCATGAAAGAAGTGGACGTTGCATGCTGCATCCAGTTTCCTCACAGGTTACCAAAGAAGCAAGCACACCTCACCATAGCAAGGATTAATTTTTCCATCAAGTCAAGACAATCTAGTTTCATATTAAGAAAGCATAGGCTGGGCGCAGTGACTCATGCCTGTAATCCTAGCACTTTGGGAGGCCAAGGTGAGCTGATCACCTGAGGTCAGAAATTTGAGACCAACCTGGCCAACATGGCGAAACCTCATCTCTACTAAAAATACAAAAAAAAATTAGCCAGGCATGGTGGCAGACACCTGTAATCCTAGCTACTCAGGAGGCTGAGGCAGGAGAATTGCTTGAACTCGGGAGGCAGAGATTGCAGTAATGCGAGATTACGCCACTGCATTCCAGCCTGAGTGACAGAGTGAGACTCTGTCTCAAAAGAAAGGAAAAGAGAGGAGAAAAAGAGAAAGAAAGAAAGAAAGAAAGAAAGACATTGCCCCTAATGTTAACATTTTGACCATATTCCTTGCATAATGATAACACAAATCTGACTGTACTAAGGAACGACTGAGTTCCTGAGCCTGCACTAGCTCTAACAGGTCACTCAGTCTATCCCAGGGCATGGGTGCAAGCTCCAAATTCTGATCCACAATTCTCTCCCGACAGAAGGAAAGGGAGGTCTTAGTACTTCTTACGCATATAATAGTTCACATTCTAACTTGTATCTGGGTGACTTCAATTGCTTTTGCTGTGAAATATCAACCCATCATATTTGAACACAAGAGGGTAACATTCAGGAGTCACACAACAAATACATATAACAAGAGCACTCTGGGGTGCTGGGAGGCCACATGCTCTTCTGTAGTTTCACTCCCTGCTCCCTGTACAGTGTCCTTAGGACCAGAGGCCTGAAAGTCTGCTAACTTCAGTAGAAAGCAGGACGTTTTAACAGCCACCCCTTCAAAATGTAAAAATATTGCTTCGGAGTGCCAAAAACCATTTTGCACTGAACATTCTGACCCTTATCCCAAGACTGAGCCTCACCCCATTCCTGAAGCTTGCCCTATCCCTAACCTTCTGAGCTGAGGGCCCAGCCCCAGTCCCTGCCCCAGCCCCAGCCCCAGGAACTGCCTCATCTGGTTCTCGCCCTGACCCATGCTTGCTGACCAGGCCTCTGACTATCTGGTCTACCAGTTCCATCTAGACCCACTTCCTGCCACACCTAGCCAGCCTGATTTTGGCTAGATCTAGTCCCCTAGACTGGGACTAGGTTTGCTAATAAGCAGTCTGGCTGCTTATTTGCTCTGTTTCTCCTGAAGTCCAGCTCTAACATCCATCAGCCGAGCCCCACAGAGCACTACTTCCTGAAGAACGAAAGAGACCAAAGACCCTGAGCTCACAGCCTCCATCCTCTCTCAGGCAACAAAGTCACTTTCTCAGACCATGCCTCTCAAAATGGAATGCACATGCGAATGACCTGGCAGTCTTGTTAAAAATGCAGACTCAGATTCAGTAGGTTTAGAGTGAGGCCCTAAAGCCTGCATTTCTAACACCCAAGTGAAGCCAATATTGTTGGTCCAGAAAACAAGCTTTAATTAGCACAGTTCTAGAACACCAATTATAGTTTTGCAAAATTAAAAAAAAAGTTTATAATAACAACACCCCTAGTTTCTACCAAAGGAAGAGAACTCATCCCCCTACAGAATGCTCCAGCCCACAGAACTTGGAGTTTGTCCCGCATATATTGTATATATTGTGCACTAATTACATAGCATTGCTTTGATTTTCACTCAGTAGTTTCCTATATGTGTGTTTTGTTATTCATTTGGTTCCTTAACATCATTTGTTCATTCTGCAGACATTATTGGTCATTAATCTATTAGGGCCATAGGAATATATAAGGCAGCGTCTCTGCATCCGATAAGGCAACAGGCCATTAAAGAAGATAGCTATGTAAGCAGATCTTTTCAGCACAGTAATAGCGTCTGTATATAGTGTGGAAGAAAAAGAGACCTGTAATCCCGTTGGAATTGGGGAGTCATCAAGAAAGCCATTCTGGGTAAAAAAGTAGCCTGAGGCGAATATAACAGAGGAGTGAGTCAAATGAAGTACAGGAGACCCACAAAGCAGAAGAGCAGCCTGGCAGGGGCCCCCGTGTGAAGCCGCTGGGTCGGAGGAGAGCTGCACATACCTGGGGTCGTTGGAGCACAGTGAGCAGGAAGAAAGCCTCTAAGAAGAGGCTCAGCTGTCAACCAGGGGCTGATCACAGGAGACCTTCTCTGCCACATTAAGGATCTTGGACTTTAGCCTGTGGACAATAAGGAAACAATTTAAGTTTTTAAACAAGGTCAGCACACATTTGGGTTTTAGGTCAATCGTGTTTGGTGACTGCGCATAAAATTAAATTGAAGCTGCCAAAACTAGAAACAGGCTGGACAAGGTGACACTCCTGTAATCCCAACATTTTGGGAGGCCAAGGTGGGAGGATCGCTTGAGCTCAGGAGTTTAAGACCAGCCTGGACCACATAGCAGGACCTCATCTCTACTAAAAATACATGTAAAAAATTAGCCAAGCATCGAGGTGTGTGCGTGTAGTTCCAGCTACACTCTGTTGTCCAGGCTGGAGTGCAATTGTATAATCATGGCTCACTGCAGCCTCCACTTCCTGGACTCAAGCAATCCTCCCACCTCAACCTTCTAAGTAGCTCAATCCTCCTGCCTCAGCCTCCCAAAGTGCTGGGATTACAGGCATGAGCCACCACACCCAACCAATGCTACCTTTCTAACACCTGTGTAAATATCCTTCTCTCTGTCCCCACCACTATTGCCTCACTTCTCATAAGCCCTTCCTTGTACCATAGCAAATAATCTCTTAACTGATCTCTCAGCCTCCAGTATTTTTTCCCTTAAATCAAACATATTTTCAACAGGCTAATCTAACTGTCTTAGTCTGTTTTCTGCTGCTATAACATACCGTAGACTGGGTAGTTTACAAAAATAGGAGTTTATTTTGCTAATAAGTCTGGAGGCTGGTAAGTCCAAAAGAGCATGTTGCCAGGGTCTTGTGAGACTCTTTGTGCTGTTATCCCATAGCATAAGGGTAAGCAAGTCCATGAAACAGAGAGGAAACTAAGCCTATTCTCATGATAACTAATCCACTCCTGTGACAATGGCATTAATCATTCATGAGGGCAGACCCTTTGCAACTTAATCACCCCTGAAAGGCCTCCTCTCTCAATACTATTACATTGACAATTAAATTTCAACATGAGTTTTGGAGATGACATTCCAGTCACATGCACTGACCATATGACTCTTTCCCATTTCCTATAGGACAAGAGCCAAACCCCTTAGATTAGTGTATGAGATCCTCGATGACATAGACATTTCAAAATTATATGGGTCCTTCCTCAGTGATATGGACCTTTTATTAATAAATCTACTAAATATGCATTAAGTGGTCCCTGAGACAGGCACTGGAAGTGGCCCTGAAGATACTACCATGAAGAGAAAAATATACTCTGGCATTGTTGAGTAGTAACATACTAGAGGAGATAGCAGATTTTAAAATATAGACAAACCAGGTATGGTGGTGCACACCTGTAGTCCCAGGTACTCAGGAGGCTGAGGCAGGAAGATCCTTTCAGGGAGGAGTTCGAGGCCACAGTGCTATGATCACGCACATGAAGAGCCACTGCACTCCAGCCTACACAAGACAGTGAGACCCCAATTATAAAATTAAATTAAATTAAAATATAGACAAATTTTAAAAATCAATGTGATGAAGATATTCATTATTTATTTGACACACATGTTTTTAGTGTCTACTACTAGCCAGGCACCATGCTAGATGCTAAACATGATAATAAGGGAAAAAGACACAATCCTTACTGTTATGGAGCTCATGGGCAGACACTAATCCCATAATAACAGCCATGAACAGTATCACAAACTGGGCTAAGCACTCTTGACCAAAATGAAGAAGGGAAGGGAAGCTTGACACAAGAACCAAAAAATGAGTTAAAAAGTTAACATTCCAGATCCTTCCTAAATCATTCTATGAGACCAACATCATCCTGATACCAAAACCCAGCAGAGACTCAACAAGAAAAGAAAACTTCAGGCCAATATCCATGATGAACATAGATGCAAAAATCTTCAATAAAAAACTGGCAAACAAATTGCAATAGCACATCAAAAAGCTTATCCATCATGATCAAGTAGGATTCATCCCGGGGATGCAAGGCTGGTTCAACATACGCAAGTCTATAAACGTAATCCACCACACAAATAGAACCTAAGACAAAAACCACATCATTATCTCAATAGATGCAGAGAAGGCCTTCAACAAAATTCAACAGCTCTTTATGCTAAAAATTCTCAATAAACTAGGTATCGATGGAACGTATCTCAAAATAATAAAAGCTATTTACAACAAACCCACAGCCAATATCATACTGAATGGGCAAAAACTGGAATAATTCCCTTTGCAATCTGGCATAAGACAAGAATGCCCTCTCTCACCACTCCTATTCAATATAGTATTGGAAGTTCTAGAAAGAGCAATCAGGCAAGAAAAAGAAATAAAGGGTATTCAATTAGGAAAGGAGGAAGTCAAATTGTCTCTGTTTGCAGATGACATGATTGTATATTTGGAAGACCCTTTCATCTCAGCCCAAAATCTCCTTAAACTGATAAGCAACTTCAGCAAAGTCTCAGGATACAGAATCAATGTGCAGAAATCACAAGCATTTCTACACACCAATAACAGACTAACAGGGAGCCAAATCAAGAGGGAACTCCCATTCACAATTGCTACAAAGAGAATAAAAAACCTAGAAATACAACTAACAAAGGATGTAAAGGACCTATTCAAGGAGAACTACAAATCACTGCTCAAGGAAATAAGAGAGGACACAAACAGATGGAGAAACATTCCATGCTCATGGTTAGGAAGTGTCAATGTCATGAAAATGGCCATACTGCCCAAAGTAATTTACAGATTCAATGCTATCCCCATCTAGCTACCAATGACCTTCTTCACAGAACTGGAAAAAACCAGCTTAAACTTCATATGGAACCATAAGAGAGCCCGCATAGCCAAGACAATCCTGAGCAAAAAGAACAAAGCTGGAGGCATCACACTACCTGACTTCAAACTATACTACAAGGCTACAGTAATCAAAATATCATGGTACTGGTACCAAAACAGAGATATAGACCAATGGAACAGAATAGAGGCCTCAGAGGCAACACCACACATCTACAACCATCTGATCTTTGACAAACCTGACAAAAACAAGCAATGGGGAAAGGATTCCCTGTTTAATAAATAGTGTTGGGAAAACTGGCTAGCCATGTGCAGAAAGCAGAAACTGGACCCCTTCCTGGCACCTTACACTAAAATTAACTCCAGATGGATTAAAGACTTAAACATAAGACCTAACACTATAAAAACCCTAGAAGAAAACCTAGGCAAAACCATTCAGGACATAGGCATAGGCAAGGACTTCATGACTAAAACACCAAAAGCAATGGCAACAAAAGCCAAAATAGACAAATGGGATCTAATTCAACTCCAGAGCTTCTGTACAGCAAAAGAAACAATCATTAGAGTGAACCAGCAACCAACAAAATGGGAAAAATTTTTTGCAATCTACCCATCTGACAAACGGCTAATATCCAGAATCTACAAAGAACTAAAACAAATTTACAAGAAAAAAACAAACAAACCCATTAAAAAGTGGGCGAAGGACGAGAACAGAATCTTTTCAAAAGAAGACATAAATGAGGCCAAGAAACATATGAAAAAATGTTCATCATCACTGGTCATTAGAGAAATGCAAATCAAAACCACATTGAGATACCATCTCATGCCAGTTAGAATGGCGATCATTAAAACATCTGGAGACAACAGATGCTGGAGAGGATGTGGAGAAATAGGAACACTTTTACACTGTTGGTGGGAGTGTAAATTAGTTCAGCCATTGTGGAAGACAATGTAGCAATTCCTCAAGGATCTAGAAACAGAAATTCCATTTGACCCAGCAATCCCATTACTGGGTATATACCCAAAGGATTATAAATCGTTCTATTATAAAGACACATGCACATGTATGTTCATTGCGGCTCTGTTTACAGTAGCAAAGACCTGGAACCAACCCAAATGCCCATCGATGATAGACTGGACAGGGAAAATGTGGCACAAATACACCATGGAATACTATGCAGCCATAAACGATGAGTTTGTATCCTTTGTAGGGACATGGATGAACCTGGAAACCATCATTGTCAGCAAACTGACACAAGAACAGAAAATCAAACCCTGCATGTTCTCACTCTTAGGCGAGTGTTGAACAATGAGAACACATGGACACAGGGAGGGGAGCATCACACACTGGGGTCTCTTGGGAGGGACTAGGGGACAGACAGCAGGGGGTGGAAGGTTGGGAGAGACAACATGGGGAGAAATGCCAGATATAGGTGACAGGGCGATGGAGGCAGCAAACACCTTGCCACATATGTACCTATGCAACAATCCTGCATAATCTACACATGTACCCCAGAACCTAAAGTACACTTTTTATAAAAAAGTGAACATTCTGGGTGCAGTGGCTCAGGCCTATAATCCCAGCACTTTGGGAGGCAGAGATGGGTGGATCACCTGAGGTTGGGAGTTCGAGATCAGCCTGACCAACATGGAGAAACCCCATCTCTACTAAAAATACAAAATTAGCCAGGCATGGTGGCGCATGCCTGTAATCCCAGCTACTCGGAAGGCTGAGGCAGGAAAATCACTTGAACCAGGGAGGCGGAGGTTGTGGTGAGCCAAGATCGCGTCATTGCACTCCAGCCTGGGCACAAGAGCAAAACTCCATCTCAAAAAAAAAAAAGTTAACTAGGCAGGAGGGAGGAGGGACTGCTGGAAAGAGGAAGGAAAGCATATCAAGAAGGGGAAGACAAACTCAGCAGCACTGAAGCGAAAAGGAGTATGAGGAACTGAAAGAAGATTGTATGGCTGAAACATGGGGTTAAGGGAAGGTAACATGAGAGGTGGGCAGGGGCCAGATCACACAGGGCCTTATGGGTTACAGTAAGGAGTTCAGATTTTGTACCAAAGATAATGGGAAGCCACTAGAGGGTTTTCAGCAGTGGGTGAAAGTGGAGAGACAGTTATGAGGCTCTTGCAGTCATGATCTGGTCTAGGGTTATGCTGGTAGAGATGAAAGAAATGCATGAAATTAATGAATTGGGAAATAGAGCTGACAGGACTTGTGAGTAACTTGAATGTTATATACATTTTATATATAGAGAGAGATGGAGATGAAATGATATGATGTTTGGGATTTGCTTCAAAATGACACACAGGAGAAGGAAGCAGAAAGTAGAAAAGGATGTGGATGGGGTAGGATTGGCTGTGGGTTGATAGTTGTTGGGATGAGTGACGTATACATGGGGGTATCTTATACTATTCTGCCAACTGTTGTGTATATTCAAAATTCTCCATTATACGTTAGAAAAGGAGGAGATGGAGGAGAAATAGAAGAAATCCTAGGTTTTTGCTTGAGCAATCAAGAAGCTAATGGTGCCATTCACTGAGATGATGAAGAAGAGGGCAGAGTAAGACAAGAGACTTGGGGAGTACCATAAGTGTCATTTTGGACATGTTAGGTTTGACACATCCAGAAGATATGCTGAGGAGGAGTATTTCAAGTACGCAACTAGGTACACAAATTTGAAACTCAGAGGAAGGATCTGCACTAAAAAGATAAATGTATGAATAACTTGCATATACATGACATTTTAAACCATGAAAATGGATGGGATTTGGCAATAATTTTGTGTCAATGTAGGTTCATTGATTGTAATAAATGTCCATTCTGGTGGGATATATTGATAATGAGGAAGGCTACTCGTGTGTGAAGACAAAGGATATGTGGAAAACTCTGTACTTTCCTCAATTTTTTCTATGAAGCTAAAACTGCTCTAAAAACTAAAGTCTATATTAAAAAAAAAGATGAGGTTACTTAATGAGGGAATTTAGAAAGAGAAAGACCCAAGACTAAACCCAAAGAAACAAAATTTAAATGTTCAATAGATGAGAAAGATCTAAAAAGGAAATATTTAAGAAGTAACAGCCACGGGAATGGTACAGAAACAAGAAGACTGTTATATTAAGACAGCCTAGATGAGAGAATTTTTCAAGGAAGAAATAGCAGTCAACTATTTCTAAAGCTGTTGAGAGGTCAAATAAGATGAGAACATGGAATATTCGCTGGACCTAGCAATGTGGAAATAATTAACAGTCTTGATAATAGTTTTGGGTTTCTTTGTTTTGTTTTGTTTTTAGAGACAGGGTCTCTCTCTGTCTCCCAGGCTGAAGTACAGTGACCCAACCATGGTTCACTGTAACCCTGAACTTGGGGCTCAGTCTTCTCACCTCTGCCTCCAAGTAGCTGGGGCTACAGGTGCACACCACCACACCCAGCTACTTGGCTAATTTTTTAAAATTTTTTTGTAGAGACGAAGCCTCCCTGTGTTGCCCAGGCTGGTCTCAAACTCCTGGGCTCAAGCAATCATTTTCTCTCGGCCTCTCAAAGTACTTGGATTATAGGCATGAGCCACCATGCTGGCTTAAAGTCATAATTCTTGAGTCATATGCTTGTGTTATCTTGGTTTCCTCACCTTCCGTTCACTCTTTCTCCCACTCCAATCTATCACCAATAAAAACTTCTTGGGCTTGGCACAGTAGCTCATGCCTGTAATCCTAGCACTTTGAGAGACCAAGACAGGAGGATCACTTGAAGCCAGGAATTCGAGATCAGCCTGGGCAACCCTGAGAGAGACCCTGTCTCTACAAAAACTTTTAAAAGTTAGCGGGCATGGTGGCACACACCTATAGTCCTAGCTACTCAGGAGGCTGAAGCGGGAGGGCAGCATGACCCCAGGAGTTTGAGGCTGCAGCGAGCCAGAATAGTGCACTCCAGCCTAAGCAACAGAGCAAGATCCTGCCTCAAAAAAAAAGACTTTGACATAGATCTGTAAAATGGAGTTTTAGCTAAAGGGAGGTGTGGTGTAAAGAGAGTTGGTTTATTATTAACCTGAAATATATTAGAGTGTATTCATATTTTGAAAGATCCATAGAAAGACAGAGATTAATGATTTAGGAGGAAAAAAAAAGATAAAACGAAGACAAGAATTCATAGCAGTATTTTTTTTCCTTTTTTATTTTTATTGAGATGGAGTCATCCAGGCTGGAGTGCAATGGCCCAATCTCGGCTCACAGCAACCTCTACCATCCGAGTTCAAGCGATTCTTGTGCCTCAGCCTCCCGAATAGCTGGGACTACAGGTGCGTGCCACCACGTCTGGCTAATTTTTTTTGTATTTTTAGTAGAGACAGGGTTTCACCAAGTTCTCCAGGCTGGTCTTGAACTCCTAACCTCAGGTGATCCACCTGCCTCAGCCTCCCAAAGTGCTGGGATTACAGGCGTGAGCCACCACGCCAGGCTGCAGCATTGTACCCAAAAAGCGGAAACAACCCAAATGTCCATCAACTGTTGAATAAATAAACAAAATGTGGCATATCTATGCTATGCTATGCCATGCTACTTGGACATAAAAGGAATAAAGTATTAATACATGCTACATGTGTGACCTTAAGCATTATGCTGAGTGAAAGAAGCCAGTCACACAGACCACATGTAGTATGATTACGGTTACATGAAATGTCAAGAATCAGTCAATCATACAGATGTAAGTAGAGCAGTGATTGCCTACAGAAAGGAGATTGATGGTACTGGGGGTCGGGGTGAGGATGGGGGAAATGGGAGTAAGCGGTAAAAGCACAAGTGTCTTTTGGTGTAACAGAAATGTTCTAAAATTGATTGTGGCGGTGGTTGCGCAACTGTGAATATACTGTCACATGTTAAGTCATGTGTTGCTTAACAACAGAAATAAGTTCCAAGAAATGCATCGTTTCGTGATTTTGGCATTATGGGAACGTCAGCGTGTCCTTACACAAGCCCAGACGGTGCAGCCTACTACACATCTAAGCTGTATGCTGTAGCCTATTGCTCCCAGGCTGCAAGCCTGTACAACATGTTACTGTACTGAATATTGTAGGCAATTGTAATCCACGTTAAGTATTTTTGTATCTAAACATGGACAGATGTGCTAAAAATACAGTATAAAAGATTTTAAAATGTATACTTATATAGGGCACATATCATGAATGGAGCTTGCAGGGCAAGAATTGCTCTGGGTGAGTCAGTGAGTGAGTGATGAGTGACTACACTAAATTTATTCTAAGTTTTTTTTTCTTTTCTTCGATAATAAACTAGCCTTAGCTTACTGCAACTTTTTTACTTTATAAGCTTTTTAACTTTTTAACTTTGATTCTTGTAATAACACTTAGCTTAAAACATGAATATTCTACAACTGTACAAAAATATTTTATTTCTTTATATCCTTATTCTAGAAGCTTTTTTCTATGTTTAATTTTTTTTTTCTTTTTTTAAAGACAGGGTTTCACCATGTTGGTCAGGCTGGTCTTGAACTCCTGACCTCAGGTGATCCGCCCGCCTTGGCCTCCAAAGTGCTTGGATTACAGACATGAGCCACCACGCCCGGCCCTATGTTTAAATTTTTTTTAACTTTTTTGTTAAAAGCTGAGACACAGGCCAGGCACAGTGGCTCATGCCTGTAATCCCAGCACTTTGGGAGGCCAAGGTGGGCGGATCGTGAGGTCAGGAGTTTAAGACCAGCCTGGCCAAGATGGTAAAACCCCATCTCTACTAAAAACACAAAAATGAGCTGGGAGTGGTGGCTCGGGCCTGTTGTCCCAGCTACTCGCACATGCCTGTAGTTCCAGCTACTCAAGAGATGGAGGCAGGAGAATCGCTTGAACACAGGAGGCGGAGGTTGCAGTGAGCCTAGATTGCGCCACTGCACTTTAGCCTGGCAACAGAGCGAGACTCCGTCTCGAAAATCTGTGTGTAACTCTTGACTCTCTAAACACTTAACTACTAATAGCCTACTGTTGACCAAAAGCCTTACTGATAACATGAATAGTAGATGAATATATGTTTTGTGTGTATTAATAAAACCATAAGGAAAATGTATTTACTATTCTTTAAGTGGATATAGACCATCATAAAGGTCTTCATCCTCTTCACATTGAGGAGGCTGAGGAGGAGGAGAAAGAGGAGGAGTCGGTCTTGTTATCTCAGGGGTGGCAGAGGTGGAAGAAAATCTGAGAACAAGCGTGATGGCTGATACTTATAATCCCAGCATTTGGGGAGGCCAAGACAGGAGGATAGTTTGAGGCCAGGAGTTCAAGATTAGCCTGGGCAGTATAGCAAGACCCCATCTCTAGAAAAAAACTTTAAAATTAGCAAGGTATGGTGGTCCGTGCCTGTAGCCCCAGCTACTCCAGAGGCTGAGGCGAGAAGATCTCTTTAGCCTAGGAGTTTGAGGCTGCAGTGAGCTATGATTCCATCACTGCACTCTAGCCTGGGTGGCAGAGTGAGACCCTGTTTCTCAAAAAAAAAAAAAAAGAAGAAAAAATCCTTGTGTAAATGAATCTATGCAGTTCAAACCTGTGTTGTTCAAAGGTCAACTGTACTAAATACCACTGAATTGCATAATTTAAATGGGTGAGTTTTGTGGTAGATGAATTATGTCTCAATAAAGTTATTCTGTTGCCTTGGTATCCATTTTAACTATAAGTTTAACTTTCTCATATCAGAAGCAAGGTTTAGTGACCCTTGACACAGTTTTCAATATTATAGTCCACCCGGATGGTTCAGCCAGTGACCAGAGATAAAACTTAGAAGCATCCCTCCTGCCTAGCAGGCTGGCCTTCCCCATCACTTCTTTTAAACCGACCATTCAAACATTTGCCCAAGGCCAGGCATGGTGGCTCCAGCACTTTGGGAGGCTGAGGTGGGTGGATCACCTGAGATCAGGAGTTCAAGACCAGCCTGGCCAACATGATGAAACCCTGTCTCTACTAAAAATACAAAAAACATTAACCAGTTGCAGTGGCAAACACCTATAATCCCAACTACTAGGGAGGCTACAGCAGGAGAATCACTTGAACCCAGGAGGCAGAAGTTGCAATGAGCCAAGATCACATCATTGCACTCTAGCCTGAGCAACAAGAGCAAAACTCCATCCCAAAAAAAAAAATTGCCCAAGAACTTAAAGTGACTGCATTGCATCACAGTCACAGTGTGACCTCCTGGAACTAGTGCCTGCTTCTCTCTCTTTCTCTCTCTCTCTCTCTCTCCCTCTTTTTTTTTTTAGATAGAGTTTCACTCTGTCACCCAGGCTGAAGGGATTGGGTTGGGGGGAGATGGGAGGTGGCACCATGTTGGCCAGGCTGGACCTGCTTGCTTTAAACCCACCAATTAAAGCTTCTCAAGGGAACCCTGTTTGGATAACACACGACCTAATAAAGACGTTGGCCCACAGATGTCTTCCGTCTTTATCTGCCTGTCCTCTCTGACCTGGGCACATATGTGCATGTGTGCATGTGTGGGTGTGTGCATGTTGGGGGCGGGCTGGGCAGGACATGGTGCCCTCCAGGATCTGAAAGTACTAAAAAGTCTTAAGCTCTCTCACATTGTGCTTGTGTCACTGAAGCTGTGTCTGCAATCTGACCCCTGATAGTGAGTCCGCCCCAAAGGGACCCATGCAGGTCCTAGGTCCTCTGCTGGCGCTCTTTTGTCTGGGCCTCTCAGATGCTGAGGACAGTAGTTACCAGCTAAGCTGATAAAGTTGTATTCAAGAGTTCTCCCTATAATATATTTAACATAATCTTAATGAAATGCCAACAGAGGCCGGGCACGGTGGCTCATACCTGTAATCCTAGCACTTTGAGAGCTGGAGGTGGGTGGATCAGGAGGTCAGGAGATCGAGACCACCCTGGCTAACACAGTAAAATCCCGTCTCTACTAAAAATACAAAAAAAAAATTAGCTAGGCATGGTGGCATGTGCCTGTAGTCCCAGCTACTCCGGAGTCTGAGACAGGAGAATTGCTTGAACCCAGGAATCAGAGGTTGCAGTGAGCCATGATCACTCCACTGCACCCCAGCCTGGGCAACAGAGCAAGACTCTGTCAAAAATAAATAATAAATAAAATAAAATGCCAACAGAATTTTGACATTTAGAACTAGACAAGCTAGTTCTAAAATCTGTATGGATAGGAAAAAGGAAGAAGCAAGAAAAGCAAGGAAAAGTCTGGAAAAGAATAATGGGACGGGACTAGCCTTCTCAATATTAAGACATATCAATCAGACAAACAGAAAGTTCAGTGAAACAGAATTAAAAGTCCATAAATAGACCCAAATGTATGCCAACATAGCAAGACCCCCATCTCTACAAAACAACTAAAACATGAGCCAGGCATGGTGGCACATAACTGTGGTGCCCACTACTCAGCAGGCTGAGGTGGGAGGATTGTTTGAGCCTGAGAGGCTGAGGCTGCAGTGAGCTGTAATCGCACCACTACACTCCAGCCTGAGTGACAGAGCAAGGCTCTGTCTCAAAAATAAATAAAATTGGCTGGGCGCGGTGGCTCACGCTTATAATCCCAGCACTTTGGGAGGCCGAAGCGGGCAGATCACGAGGTCAAGAGATCGAGACCATCCTGGCCAAAATGGCAAAACTCCATCTCTACTAAAAATACAAAAATTAGCTGGGCATGGTGGCACATAACTGTAGTCCCAGCTACTCGGGAGGCTGAGACAGGAGAATTGCTTGAACCCAGGAGGCAGAAGTTGCAGTGAGCCGAGATTGTGCCACTGCACTCCAGCCTGGCGCCTGGTGACAGAGTGAGACTCTGTCTCAAAAAATAAATAAATAAATAAATAAATAAAATGAAAATTTATAGAAAAGAAAATACAGAGCCTCATAATTATAAGAAAAAACATTCAACATCAAGCAGAAAAGAGCAAACAAACCACGCCTGGCAGCTCATGCCTGTAATCCCGGCACTTTGGGAGGGCAACAGAGTGAGACTCTGTCTCAAGAAAAAAAAAAGGAAAAGAAAAGAGCAAAAAAAGGACAGGTTAATACGGTTTTGCTTCTTTCTGTGTCCATGGAGCAGGCCCCAAAGCAATTACTTCCCAGTAACAATAATCACATCCAGCATTCAGATCATGGTTTTTAAATGCCATCCTCTGCACAAAAGACCAGTGGTGCTTCTTGGAGAGATGGCTAAGTTCAGGGCTGGAGCAGGAGAAATACGAGATGAGCCTGAACATCTTGTAGCAGAAAGTAAGAAAATGCTCAAAGAATGATGGGGTTGTGTCAAAAGGAGACGGAGCCAGCTTGCAGGTGCTCCCCCAGCCAAATCTACGGCAATTTGGACATCAAAGTACACACCCAAGAGAAATGAAAGCATATGTCCACACAAAGGCATGTACATAAACAGTTCATAATAGCTTTATTTCTAACAGTCAGAAACTGGAAACAACCCAAAGGTCTATCAACAAGTGAATGGATAAAAATCATATGCGGTATATGCATACAATGGAATACTACTCAGCAATAGAAGTGAACTACTGATGCATGTACAACATGGATGACTCTCCAAATAAACATGCTGAATGAAACAAGCCAGATACTGAAATCCTATATACTACAGGATTCCACTTACACAAAATTCTAGAAAATGCAAACTATTTGGGAGGCCGAGGCAGGCGGATCACCCGAGGTCAGGAGTTTGAGACCAGCCTGGCCAACATGGTGAAACCTCATCTCTACTAAAAGTACAAAAATTAACCAGATATGGGGGTACGTGCCTGTAATCTCAGCTACCAGGGAGGCTGAGGCAGGAGAATCACTTCAACCTGGGAGCCAGAGATTGCAGTGAGTCGAGATCATGCCACTGCACTTCAGCCTGAGCCACAGAGTGAGACTCTATCTCAAAAAACAAAAAAGAAAGAAAAGAAAAGAAAACGCAAACTGATCTATACTGACAGAGAGCAGATCAGTGGTTACCTGAAGATGATGGAAGAGGGGAAGATGGATTACAAAGAGGCATGAGAAGATGTTTTTGATTGATAGAGTGATACAGTTTGGATGTTTGTCCCCTCCAAATCTCATGTTGAAATGTAATCCTCAGTGTCAGAGGTGGGGCCTGGTGGGAGGTGTTTGGCTCATGAGGTCGCATTCCTCATGAGTGACTCAGGGCCATCCCCTTGGTGATGAGTGAGTTCTCGCTCTGGTAGTTCACACAAGATCTCTCCTTCTCCCTCTCTCGCCATGTAATACACTGCTCCCCTTCATCTTCCACCATGATTGTAAGCTCCCTGAGACCCTCATCAGAGGCCGAGCAGATGCTGGTGCCGTGCTTCCTGTGCAGCCTGAAGAACTGTGAACCAATTAAACTTCTTTTCTTTATAAATTAACCAGCCTTAGGTATTTCTTTTCAGCAATGCAAAAGCCTAGC
Organism: Aotus nancymaae; assembly: GCF_030222135.1. Classification (NCBI taxonomy): domain Eukaryota; kingdom Metazoa; phylum Chordata; class Mammalia; order Primates; family Aotidae; genus Aotus; species Aotus nancymaae. The sequence continues at coordinate 39,298,767 of NW_026988428.1, forward strand.
ACATAGACGTGTTCATTATCTAGGCTGTGGTAATGGTTTCCCAGGTATACACTGTGTCAAAATTCATCTAATTATAGACTGTAAATATGTAAACCTTCTTAGACATATTACACCTCAAAGAAACTGTAGGCGGGGAGTGGTGGCCCATGCCTGTAATCCCAGCACCTTGGGAGGCTGAGGCAGGTGGATTGCCTGAGCTCAGGAGTTCAAGACCAACCTCGGCAACATGGTGAAACCCCGTCTCTACTAAAACACAAAAAATTAGCCAAGCGTGGCAGTGTCTGCCTATAGTCCCAGCTACTCAGGAGGCTGAGACAGAAGAATCACTTAAACCCAGGAGGCAGAGGTTGCAGTGAGCCGAGATCACACCACTGCACTCCAGCCTGGTGACAGAGTAAAACTCCGACTCAAAAAAAAAAAAAACTTATTTATATAATTTTAGGAAAATTGTAAATAAATAAATAAAAAGGGTATTAGGTTACAAATCAGTGAATAAAATAGGAATCTATACATCAATAATATGAACACATAAAAGATACATAAAACCAAATATTACTGGTGGAAGTGTAAATTAATACAATCACTTTAGAAAGCCATTTGCTATTATCTACTAAATCCAATACACTGCTAAGAAGCGGAAAAGCAAGGTATATAAGAGTGTATACAATATACTACCATTTGTGAAAAGAAAAGGGAATATGTAAATGCATATATGTACATGGATCTAAACACGTGGTGTGTGTGTTCCCTGCTGATCCACAAGTCATCTCTGGAAGCATTCACACTAAATTGACAATGTGGTATTTAGGGCCTCCAGAGAGGAGATCTGAGTGGTTGGGACACAGGAGTACAAGAGAGAATTTCCCCTGTAATCTCTTTAGTATGTTTTTAATTGTGTACCAAGTGAATGTGCTGCCTTTTCAAAAAAAAAAGTTGTTTAGTAACATTTCGTACAAAGAATTCTTCTTAGTTGGGCGCAGTGGCTGACACCTATAATCCCAGCACTTTGGGACATCAAGGTAGGTGGATCACTTGAGCCCAGGAGTTCAAGACCAACCTGGGCAACAGGGTGGAACCCTGTCTCTACAAAATACAGGGGGAAAAAAATGGCTGGGCGCAGTGGCTCATGCCTGTAATCCCAGCACTTTGAGAGGCCAAGGCAGGCAGATCACGAGGTCAGAATATCGAGACCAACCTGGCCAACATAGTGAAACCCTGTCTCTACTAAAAATACAAAAAATTAGCTGGGCTTGGTGGTGGGCACCTGTAATCCCAGCTACTCAGGAGGCTGAGGCAGGAGAATCGCTTGAACCTGGAAGGTGGAGGTTGCACTGAGCCGAGATTGCACCATTGCACTCCAGCCCAGGCCACAGTGTGAGACTCCATTTTTTTAAAAAATAGCTAAGCGTGGTGGTGTGCATCTGTAATTCCAGAAACTCAGGAAACTGAGGTGGGAGGATCGCTTGAGCCTGGGAAGATTGAGGTTGCAGTGAGCCGAGGCTGTGCCACTGCACCCTGTCTCAAAAAAAGAAGGAAGGAAGGAAAGGAGGGAGGGAGGGAGGGAGGGAGGGAGACTCTAAGCAGTGATTACTCTCTGACTTCACTTCCCCCCATTTCTCCAGCTCATCCAGTTCCCCACAGAACTAAACTTCTCACCCTTTCCAGGAGAGGGCATGCTGTCTCTGTCCTGTACATCTACTTTTTCCTCTGCCAAGAGCACCGGTTCCTTCCTGTGGCCCCTCTGAAGAGCCTGACTCGATGGAGTGAGGCCAGGACATGTCCCATGAGTCAGCTCTGTCCCCAGCATTGCCACTACCCACCCCACAGCGCCCCGCCAGCCTCCACGTGCCCGGCCATGAGTCTGTGATCTGAAACATATCCCCTTACCCCTTCCCACTCCCCTCTGAGATGACTCAGCAACCCCGCCCCCCTTCAGCTGGGCACGGTGCCCCAGAACTCAGGAATATGCGCACCACCTGTCCCTCCGCCCACATAAAAGTCGTTAAAGAGCCTGTGGGGCTGCGGGGCCTGCACCCTCTGGAGGAATTTCATACACCCACTCAACCCTGGCAAAGATGAAATTGCCAAGTAGGAGACAAGGAGCAAAGTCCCATCACAGCGGGAGGGGACGCCAGTGCCTGCTGAGGCCGAGCAGGGAAAAGGCCAGTGCCCCAGCGGCAGCACCGCTCAGAGCTGGTCGGCCATGGACATCCTGGTCCCGCTCCTGCAGCTGCTGGTGCTGCTTCTCACCCTGCCCCTGCACCTCATGGCTCTGCTGGGCTGCTGGCAGCCCCTGTGCAAAACCTACTTCCCCTACTTGATGGCCGTGCTGACCCGCCAGAGCAACCGCAAGATGGAGAGCAAGAAACGGGAGCTCTTCAGCCAGATCAAGGGGCTCATGGGGGCCTCTGGGAAAGTGGCCCTGCTGGAGCTGGGCTGTGGCACCGGCGCCAACTTTCAGTTCTACCCGGCGGGCTGCAGGGTCACCTGCCTGGACCCAAATCCCCACTTTGAGAAGTTCCTGACAAAGAGCATGGCTGAGAACAGGCACCTCCAATACGAGCGGTTCGTGGTGGCTCCTGGAGAGGACATGAGGCAGCTGGCTGATGGCTCCATGGATGTGGTGGTCTGCACCCTGGTGCTGTGCTCTGTGCAGAGCCCAAGGAAGGTCCTGCAGGAGGTCCAAAGAGTACTGAGGCCGGTGAGCAGCGTGGGAAGGGGATGGGTGCGGGGCAGGCAAACGCAGCTCAGCCGCCCCAGGGTTCAGCCCCCAGGGTTCAGCCCCCAGGATGAAGCATCGGAGGTAGTAAGCAGCACAGTAGACACCCCATCCACCCTACCTGCTGGTGAATAGGAGACATGATCAGTGCCACGACGAGCACAATAGGGTGTTGTGAAAGCAACAGGAGAAATCACCTACCACCGTGGGACAGGGAGGGGAGCGGGGAGCACACCTAAGGGACTGATATTTAAATCGAGATCTGTGATTGGGAGGCTGAAGCAGGAGGATGGCTTGAGCCCAGGAGTTCCAGACCAGCCAAGGAAACATAGTGAGACGCCATCTCTACAAAAAAATACAAAAACTAGCCAGGCATGGTGGTGCAAGCCTGTAGTCCTAGCTACTCAGGAACCTGAGGTGGGAGGATCTCTTGAGCCCAAGTTCAAAGTTACAGTGAGCTGTGATTGTGCCACCGCACTCCAGCCTGGGCCACAGAGTGAGACCCTGTCTCAAAAAAAAAAAAAAATGAGATCTGAGGGATTAAGCAGAGTGTGGATGGGGTAGGGGAAGATGAAAGAGTGTTCTAGATAAAGACAGTAGGTGATAGGACTTTATAAGCTGGAAAAAAAAAATGAAAAAGAAAGATAGTAGGGTAAGTAGAGTAGAATCCATGAGACTGTGGCGAGAACGTCCATAATGGTTTCTGGGTTTCTAGTACAAACAGCTGAGGGGAGAGCCGATTAAAGTGCCATTTGCTGAGACGGAAGAAAGTTTTGGACTTACCAGGTTTGTGATCACCTCGGGAGAGTCTAGTGAGGCAAGGAGCTTGAGGAACCCCAGCTTCAGTCAAGAGTTGGGCCTGAAGTTTCCCTGGAATATTCACAGTGATGTCCAGGAAGCAGTTTGTGTATGCAGCTGGGTCTCCTAAGAGAGGTTGGTGCGTGTGTTTCAGAATACATTGAGCCCAGCTGGGCAAGGTGGCTCACACCTGTAATCCCAGCACTTTGGGAGGCCGAGGCAGGCAGATCTGTTGAGGCCAGGAGTTAGAGACAAGCCTGGCCAACATGCTGAAACCCTGTCTCTACTGAAAAATACAAAAGTTAGCTGGGTATGGTGGCTCATGCCTGTAATCCTAGCTCTTTGGGAGGCTGAGGCAGGAGAATCACTTGAACCTGGGAGGTGGGGGTCGCAATGAGCCAAGATCATGCCATTGCACTCCAGCCTGGGCAATAGACTGAGACTCTGCCTCAAAAAAAAAAAAAAAAAAGAATAAGCCCTCCACTCCTGTTTCTCAATTTCCCCTTCTGCGTGCCCTTGGCTATTCTGATCAGCCTTTAAAGATCTCACACCAGCCATCCCCTTCAGTTATGAGGTTCTTTACATGCACTTTGAAGGTGGTAGCAGGGGACACAGAAAAGGTCAGGGGCAGCAGCCAGGTGCGATGGCTCACGCTTGTAATCTCAACACTTTCGAAGGTCAAGGTGGGTGAATCACAAGGTCAGGGGTTCAAGACCAGCCTGGCCAACATGGTGAAACCCTGTCTCTACTAAAAATACAAAAAAAAAAAAAAAATTATCTGGGCGTGGTGGCAGGTGCCTGTAATCCCAGCTACTTGGGAGGCTGAGGCAGAAGAATCGGTTAACCCAGGGAGGCAAAAGTTGCAGTGAGCCAAGATTGCGCCACTGCACTCCAGCCTGGGTGACAGAGTGAGACTCCATCTCAAAAAAATAAAAAAAGAAAGAAAGAAAAGGTCAGGGGCATGACAGTTTGCTGTCTCTCAGACCATGAACTCTCAGACCAGCAGCTCCTACTTCACCAGGAAGTTTGACCATTTGATCAGGGCGATAGGGGGCAAGGTCTGAACGTAGCCAAGCGACGGTAACTCTCTCCTCCCTCCCAGGGAGGTGTGCTCTTTTTCTGGGAGCATGTGGCGGAACCACAAGGAAGCTGGGCCCTCACGTGGCAGCAAATTGTGGAGCCCACGTGGAAACACATTGGGGACGGCTGCTGCCTCACCAGAGAGACCTGGAAGGATCTTGAGAAGGCCGGGTTCTCCGAAGTCCAAATGGAACTACAGCCCCCTCTCTTCAAGTGGCTACCTGTTGGGCCCCACATCATGGGAAAGGCTGTGAAATAACCTTTCCCAAGCCCCAAGGCACTCATTTGCTCCCTCCCCAGCTTCCAGTTAGAACAAGCCACCCACCAACCTATCTATCTTCCACTGAGAGGGACCTAGCAGAGTGAGAGAAGTCATTCCCATATGACCTCCTAGTCCCTCTCTCCCCAGCCTCTGCCAGGGCAATCTCTGACTTCAATTCCTCCTTCCACAGCGAAAAAGCTATACTTCTACCCTGACTACAGGGAGGAAACGCTCGGATCCTTAACTGCAAGTTTCTGGACTGGTCTCCCGACGTTTGCCTACCTGTCCTCTAGGACAGCTCCCTGTCCCTTTCCTTTGTTCCCATGGTAAAGCTCCCCTTGCTCTCCTCCTGAGGCTACAGGAACTGGTCACAAAAGTCATGGTGCATACATCCCTGCCAAGCCCCCCGACCCTCTCTCCCCACTACCACCTTCATCCCGAGCTGAGGGCACCAAGGAGAATCGGAGACGCTGAGGTTGAGGGAGAAAGAGTCTAAGGAGGCAGAGGTTTTGTTCTCAAATACCTTTTAATAAATAGATGAAACCACTAGACTGATGTAGCAAACTAAGGTCAGAGGAGAGGAGAAACTAGAGAGGGAGGAGCCCCTGAGTCAGTGACACAACCTTCTCCCTGACCCTCTAGGCTAAGGCACTTCTTAGGGAGCCAGGTCCTTGGGGTCCTGTTCTACAGGGTGAATGGGGGAGGGAGGGATTAGGATTCCTTCTCCCAACCTCTGCATCAGGACACCCCTGCCCTTCTCACCTTATCCCATGGCCCTATCCCTGATTTACCTGCCCTCATCTCACAGCACTCTAAGGGGAAGCTGGGTGGAGGAGTTCCTGTGGGTGGGAGCAGTCTGTGCCCCTGAGGAAGCAGATCCTGCCAAATCTTGATGCGACACCAGCAGCCCACTCTACCCTCTTCATCCCAAGATGCCATCTCTGGGGAAGGGGCGGAGGGGAGCCACAAGCCAGGCTGGGACACAGGAACCTAGGCGGTGCCTGGCCCTGGATGCCCATCAGGGCCCAGCTCGGGGTGCCCGTCAGCAGCCAGGATGGGGTGTGCATCCGGGCCCTCCCGCCGGGGGCTGCCCCAGTTGTTCCTAAGGATAGTGCCCGTCTTCTCCTCCTTGAACTGCTGTCGGTCTTCCCGAGGAATCTTCACTGCATGGTACTGGGGCACGGTGGCCTCGGGGTGCTTCGCCCGTTTGAAGAATCCCATCTGTAAGGACACCAGACCTGACCGTGAGGAGCCTGAAGAGCTGCAGTCCCTGGAGCAGACGCCTAGCGCAGCGCAGCTCCTCGCCCTCACCATCCCTGCTGTGGCAGAAAGGAGACAGACTGAACAGCATCAAATGCAGTGGGCAGTGCCCACAGTGATCCCATCAGTGCTGGGTCCCCGGGTTCTCATTCACAGCAAGACAGAGACCAGGAGGGGGTCCAAGAGACAGAACCAAGGGCATCTCCCTTGGCCCCTGAAAGAGAGGTTTGAGGGTGGAGCATCAGGACCTGACAAGATTTCCACCCACTCTAGCTTCTTAAGAGACCCAGTAGTGTCCCCCAGAACACAAACGAGATCTGAGGAAGAAAGTGGCTTCCTAGAGCCCTGCACCTCTGGAATGATCCCTCTCAAGCCTCGTAAACATGCACCCCGTGTACTTAGACGTTGGGCAGCATGCCCCTTACAGCACCCCCCTCTTGTCCATCAATACAGTAGTCTAGCCTCACCCTAAATCAGGACTATGCTGGCCCCTACACACCAGGCTGGGATTGTGCCCCTTGCACACTCACACTCAGAGGCCCAGGACTCCTACATGCTCAGACTGCATAGCACCTCCTTACACATTCATCTCCTCGCACACTCATGCCCATAGAAAAAGCATGCATGGGACCTCCCCACACTCCCACATGCTCACACTCCATGAGCCCACCAACCCTTTGTGCACGCCTCAGGCTATGTAGACTTACCCTTATATCCGCACCCTTCTAGTAACCTCTCACCTCACGTCACTCTCATGCAATCTCATCTTTCACCCTCAACATTCCCGGTCCCCTGAATGCTGGGAATTCTCCTTATAGTCACATACATACATATCCACACACACATATACACATGCACACACACAACAGTTACCCCACAGTCCCTGGACCCCCAACTTCCACAGCCGAAGGCTGCACAGCCAGACAGGCCCGGTGATAGTTGGTGGGAAAAGGTGAGCGCTGGCTGCTCCGATGGAAGAAGCCACACTGGGATGTCGAGGGAGAAGCAGGGCAGAGGAGGCAGAGGATGGGAAGATTGAGGAAGGATGGGAGCCCCCATCTCTGTTCTATCTCCCTTCCATAGGAGCAGGGAGCAAGCATCCTGGGACCAGTTTTACAGAGGCATCAATCTCCCCTAAGACTGGGCAGGTTCCCAACAGCTTAGATGCCACTCCAGACCCTGGTCTACTGATGACTCACACTTGCCAAAGGGTATGCTCAGTCTGTGATTCGTCCCAAGGAGCAGGTATAGGCAGGGGCAGTTCTCCAGAGCCCCAAGGACACGCATGGTTCTGAACACAGCCCCAGATGTGGCAGATGGCTCAGCATGTGACCCCCAGTGATGTATGTACTGATGTGTGCATGTGTGTACTTTTATGTGGAGCCCTGGATGCCAGTGTGATTCTGTATACAGCTCTGTGCATACAAGAATGCTTCCCTGCAGAGCCTGGTATGTGGAAGCTCCAAGTTCCACCCTAAGGGCGGTTCCCTGGAGGCCGTTCTCCATGCTTGTCGGCCTTCTTAGCCACTGTTACCTTTCCGGTTCTCACTGCCACATTCTAGTTAAGGCAGACCACACTTCTCTGCCTCCGTGACTTTGCCTACCATGGTCCGGCTGGACCCCACCCACCTCATCTCCTTACATCCTAACCCGACTACCCCACCCTCCTCTAAGGACTGCTTCCAGTGCCACCTCCTCTCAAGCTTTTTTCCCTCTAAACTCCCACTGCATTTTCTCAACTCAACACTTTCTGCCTCGTCCTTGACTACAGGCTCACCACTCCCGCCCCGCCAGACTGTAAAATCCCTGAGAACGAGATCAGCATCTGATTTCTTTTTTTGCTGTTTTTGGGTTTTTTGTGGGGGTTTGTTTTTGGGGTTTTTTGTTTGTTTGTTTTCAGATGGAGTCTCTGTCTGTCACCCAGGCTGGAGTGCAATGGTGCCATCTCAACTTACTGCAACTCCCGCTTTCCGGTTCAATCAGTTCTCCTGCCTCAGCCTCCCAAGTAGCTGGGTCTACAGGTGTGTGCCACCATGCCTGGCTAATTTTGTATTTTTAGTAGAGATGAGTTTTCACCATGTTGGCCAGGCTGGTCTCAAACTCCTGGCCTCAAGCGATCCACCCGCCTTGACCTCCGAAAGTGCTAGGATTACAGGCATGAGCCACCACAGCCAAGCCTGCATCTGATTTATCTTTGAAACATCCAGGGACTAATAGAGTTCCTGAGACATGCAGGGTAAGTATTCAGGGCAGATTTGCTGAATACATGAGTGGGTAGGTGAGAGAACCACAGTACAAAAGGCTGCCCACCCAACCAGGAAGTCCACCCCCATCAGCCCCACCCTCCCCTAGGTCTCACCTTCCACAGGAGCAGCACCAGCAGTGCCAGCACCAGCAGCCCGGCAAGTACAGCCAGGAGGATAACCCACCAGGGCACTCCTTCTGCCACCACAGCCACTGGGTCCAAATATACCATCACCGGGATCTGGGGAGCAAGGGGTCAATGGAGCAAGAGATGGAGGGAGCAGGAAAGAAGAGAGTGCTCCCCACCCATCCCCCAGCCCTGCAGCTCACCACTGTGGAGGCATCTCGGAGCATCAGATTCTTTATGGAGGACTTCACTGTGATGTTGGCTCGGACAATCACTTCCAGGGACTTCACAGCTGAGTACTCCTAAAGGAACAGGGAAGGAGACTCTTCTCCTAAATGTCCCATGACTCCCTCCTTTCCTGTTACCTTCTGAAATTATAAATGGAATTGTGCCCAACACAGAGGATGTTTCTGCCTGGTTTCAGTTAAGAGTATGCTGCATTTGGGCTGGGCATAGTAGCTCACACCTGTAATCCCAGCACTTTGGTAGGTCAAGGCAGGTGGATCACTTGAGGTCAGGAGTTTGAGACCAGCCTGGCCAACTTGGCAAAACCCCATTTCTATGAAAAATATAAAAATTAGCTGGGTGTGGTGGCAACTGCCTGTAATCCCAGCTACTCGGGAGGCTGAGGCAGAAGAATCTCTCAAACCCGGGAGGCAGATATGAACCTGGGAGGCAGATATTGCAGTGAGCTGAGAACATGCCACTATACTCCAGCCTGGGGTACAGAGCAAGACTGCCTCAAAAAAAAAAAAAAAAAAAAAAAGATAAAAAGGATGCTGCATTTGGACAGTGAGGAGGGAGGAGGAGAAGTGAGGTGTGGAGGGGCTTTGGGGGAAGAAGAAATACAGACTGGAGCCCCAGTGGTATCCTCACCTCCAGAAAGGTGCTGTTCCAGAGACGGCCCCAAACACTCAGCACAGCCGCTCGGTCGAAGCTGTAGAGTGGGCAGCTGAACACCACACAGTTGGCCGTGCCCCGGGCACAGTCCTGGAGATAAGGACAGATGGGGTCTAAGCCACTCAGCTCCACCCCGCTGAGCCTGCCATCTCTCCCACTTTCCTTACTTGACTTTGAACTTCCCTCCTCCAGGAGGTCTTCTCAAACTAATCTTATGGTCCAAAATAGCTGCCTACCCCAAATCTGAGCTATTTGGCTTTGAAATGCATGGGGCGGGGGCAGCATGAAGGGGAATCTCTTGACAACACAGGCAGAGTAGCTTCCCAACTGATGCTTATGTTACCCAATGACAGTCCCATTTACTGAGCACCTACTATTGTCAGGCACTTATCTCATTTAAGCTTCTCAACAGTCCTGCAAGGTACACATGATTATCATCTCATTTTTCAAAGGAGGAAACTGAGGAGGCCCAAGGAAGCGAAGCGACCCACCTCAGGTCACGCGCTAGCAAAGCTAGTGAGCAGTGGAGCAAATATTTGAAGGTCCATATTTGGCAAAGCCACACCCCTGCCCTAAACCCAAACTCCTTGAAGGAGGAGGAGGCTGCCTCAGAAGCTCCTGGGGGACAGGGGACTCAGGCTCCGTTCTGTCCAGGACTGACCCAAATCCATTTGGCCCAATCACCACTTCATGACCCATTGGCCTGTAAGTTATGTTATATTCATCACACCACAATCCAGACACAGAAGAACGTCTTTAACAGTGTCTGAATTCTTTGAGTTACCTTTCATTTTGCCACTTTTGAGCCATTCAAGAATCCTTAGCCAAACTATCTAAAAGCAAGGCCTTCTGCCTCTTTTGTAAAACAATCTACTTTAGACATTATGTTAAGCAAACTAAGCCAGACTCAGAAAGATAAATACTGCATTATCTCACTTATATGTGGAATCTGAAAGTTGAACTCATAGAAGCAGAGAGTAGAATGGTTGTTACCCAGGGCCAGGGTCGGGGGTGGGGGTGGTTGGGGAGATGGAGGAGATGGTGGTCGAAAGGTACAAAGTTTCAGCTAGAAGGAAGAGAGATCTATTCAGGAGATCTGTTGCCCAGCATGGGGACTCTAGTTAATAACAACATATTGTATTCTTGAAAATCACTAAGAGAATAGATTTTAAGTGTTCTTACCACAAAAATAAATATGCGAGGTGATGCATACAGCTCAATGCATAATGCTCAATACAGCCATTCCACAGTATATACATAGTTCAAAATATCATGTTATACATGATAAATATAATTTTGTCATTTAAATAAATAAATAAATTTTAACATTAAAACAAGACTCTATTTCAAAGTTCCCATTTAAAAAGGAGGCCTCTCAGAGGAAATCGGTCACATGGAGAAGGGAGGACTATCCATGTAACAGAACAGCAGCCACAACACAGTTTCCTACCGCCCCTGGTGTTCTTTGGTTCACCTCAGGTCATGTTCCCAGGGGAGCCTCCTGTCATGTTCCCAGGGGAGCTGAGGGCCCAGAGTGGGGACTGCAGCAGCTGCTGACATTCCCCTGCAAAGGGTCTCCTTGGCTCTACCTGGGGTTTACCTCCACCTCCTTACAATCAGACCAAAGACCCTCCTAATCTGCGTCCCCACCACATTCTCACTGCCAGCCCCATCCTAGCAGGGAGGGTCACAGAGTAGGTGCGGATCCGCTCAATACCATCACCTAAACAACACAACTCCGCGAAACAAGCAGAAAAAGGGAAAGCAAAGCTGCTTAAAAGGGATAGACAATGAATCATATACAATTTACTGTCGTCTTAATTATTAGAACTTTTAGAATTTATTGTTTTTGCTGAGCACATGGCTCACACCTGTAATCCAAGCATTTTGGGAGGTGGAGGGAGGAAGATCACTTAAGGTCAGGAGTTCGAGACCAGCTAGGCTGGCCAACACAGTGAAACCTTGTCTCTACTAAAAATACAAAAATTAACCGGGCGTGGTGGTATACTCCTGTAGTCCCAGCTACTCAGGAGGCCGAGGAAGGAGAATTGCTTGAACCCGGCAGGCAGAGGTTGCAGTGAGCTGAGATCATGCCACTGCACTCCAGCCTGGGTGACAGAGTGAGACTCCGTCTCAACAACAACAAAAAATAACTTAGTGTTTTTAATATTGTAAAAATTGAGCATGTGTCCTTATACAAATTGACTTTTTTATCTTATAAGAGTTCAAAAGAACAACAAACAGACCTCACAGTGTGAGGATGGGCTAACCCCATCCCATCACCTATACAATATAATGCTTTATATAAACATGAGGTAAATCGACTGCTTGGCTAACTGGCTTCAGGTGGAGTGACCTGCTCTGGAGTGAGCACTTGCAGGGGCTGGGCAAGAAGGGGCTCTGCAATGTCAGCAACTGCCTCCCAGGCGCCCCCTCCCATGAGTTGTGACGGGAACCATCTGATCAACTTGCCCCGGGTGTTTGATCATCATGTATCTCAACAGGCTACCCTCCCTGGACACATAGCACCCTGGAGCTCTGTGCCCCACACCGCACACCCCCATTCTGGCTGCACCGAGTCTAGCCTGCCCTCACCAGGGTGATGTTTTTCTTCTTCTCAGCAGAGGACACTGGCCACCAGGACATGCTGGGCTCCTGCTGCTCACCAGGCTCCTGTTGCTCAGGCGGCTCCAGCTCCCGCCGCCTCCTATCCCTACTGTCCACATCCTGGACATGGAAGAGGGGGTGCCAGTGAGTGTCCCTCCAATCACAGCAGTCCTGAGATCAAATCTCCTCCCCACCACCTTCCTCCTGGCCCATCACCACACTCACTCCCCTGCCCCCACCATGACATCCCTCCCAACATGTAACCCCACCCCCACCTAAGCCTCACCAGGTGGAGGATGTTGGGCCTGGGAGAGCAAAGCCCTTTCTGCCCAGGCCCCTGACCGCCCTCCAGCTCCACCCGCATTGGGTACAGCAGCCACTTCCCATTGGCGATCTCATGGGGCCACATGATGTTGAGGAAGGCAGAGCCCAGGGTTTTGAGTGACTGGCCTTGGTTGGAGACCTGTGGGAAAAGGAGAGTATGAGAGGAGGGACCTCAGTTGTTTTTTTTGTTTTGTTTTGTTTTTCAATTTTTGTAGAGACAGGATCTGGCTATGTTGCCCAGGCCAGTCTCTAACTCCTGGGCTCAAACAGTCCCGCCACCTTGGCCTCCTATAGTGCTATGATTACAGGAATGAGCCACTGCGCCCAGCCAAGAAACTTGGTTTTCAAGGGGATCTTAAATCCACAGAGATGGAAGGAACAAGGGCTGAAAGGAAGGCCCTCTGGAAACAATTTCAACAAAGACTTGGGATCCTAGACCCCACCAGGCACTATTCTCTCCACCAACCAAATCCAGGAAAACCTGGAAGTGTCCCTGGAAGGTGTGAGGAGAAGCCTCAGTCAAGCAAAGGCAGAGTTCTAGGAAGAGACATTAACCCCAGCCCCATGTTCCCCTCCCCCAGCTGAGGCCCACAGCGGAGAAGCTTTCCTGGACTCTCATGGCCTACCAGACCAGCAGGTGAGACAGCCAGATAGAACGACCAGGAAATGGTCAAGTGAGGCCCCAGCAGAAACATCCACCCACAGCCAAGGTCCAGATGCAGGGCAGAGGCCTCAAACTCGCTAGACCAGCATGCTGCCACATGGTAAAACAGTCCCAGCCCTGGGGACACGACACGGCTCAGCCTCTCCGCTGTGCCAAGGGGCCAAAGGCGACCATCGAGGGGCCTCACGCGACCATCGAGGGGCCTGGCCCCTGACACTTACCGTGACCTCATACTTGACCTTGCTGCCCACATCCCGCTCAGACTGCATGGCGCTCTCACCCCTCACCACTCCAGAGAAGAAGAGTTGCTGGGGAATGGCCATCCTGGCATGGAGAGGTCAGAACAGGGATGAGAAGGTCTGAGGCCTGGCTGAATAGAGGCAGGGCCCTGGACAGGGTTTGAAAGTGGAAATGTCCCCTCCCTCTTGGGCCAGGCTCACCCTGCAATGGACAGTGGCAGCTCAATGAAGACACGGGCTCGTGCAGAGACTAGATGCAGCTCCTGCTCACTGATCCTGGAGAGTGGGCAAGGGCAAGTGTGGACATCAGGCACAGGCACCTCCCAAGGGGTCAGATGAGGCCAATATGACTGCCCCCACCTCACCCTCTGGCCCCGCCAGGCTTACGTGGCCAACAGCAGCTTCACCTCCAGTTCCGTGGTCTCAATGCTGATCCCTGAGGTGCTAAAGATGAGGTAGAAGGCGACCTAGGCCAAGGGTGAGAAGAGATTTGAGTCAGAGGTGGTCTACAGGCTTACAGAGGGACCACTCACACAGGGATAAGGGCAGATATGCCAACCTGGGCCCCTCTCTTCATGGGGTTCCCCAGCTCACACTCGACATGGGAGGCATTCTCATTGGACAGGCAGAGTGGCTTCTCCTGGAATGGGAGAGAAGGCGAGATCAGTTTGGGTGACTGGAGCCCCTCAAGACCCCACCCCATCCTGCCCCCAAGTCCTCACCGCAGGGTCCAGGGCCCGGACTCCTGAGTAGTGCAGTGAGGCAGGAAGCATGACCAGGAGCTGGGCTTCATGGGCATCATCCCCATCAGCCTGGGGTTGGGCTGGGTCCGATGGCAGGTTGGTGATCATCAGCTCCAGGCCAATGACCGGCTGCCCACTCAGTGCAAACAGGGCTGTTGTTCCGTCTGCATCCCTGGAGAGTCAGACCCCACTCCCGATAAGTTCTGAACACCTCCCCCAACCACTGCCCCTCCCGGCCAGCTCCCCCAGCACCTGCCTTCACTCCCTGAGCCTCTCCTCCCACTCCAGGTCCCCATCACACCCGTCCAAGCCTCAAGCCTCTGTACACACAACTGGGAGTCAGGGGACCTCCATTCTCATCTCAGTTCCAGCATTATTTTCCTTGGGCAAGTAACTTAACCTCTCTAGGCCTCAGTTCTCCATCTATAAAACGAGACTAATAATTCCTACCTCATAGAGGTCTGAAGACTAACCAATGAGATGTATGTAGACTGCATATGATTAGTGTACTGTGAAGGATTGCTATTCCTTGCCATGGGAGCCCCCGCACCCCATCACTGACACTCATCTCAGCCTTTTTATTTTTTTTTTTAAGACGGAGTCTTATTCTTCTTGCCCAGGCTGGAGTGCAGTGGCACAATCTTGGCTCACAGCAACCTCTGCCTCCCAGGTTCAAGTGATTCTCCTGCCTCAGCCTCCCAAGTAGCTGGGATTACAGCCATGCACCACCACGCCCAGCTAATTTTTATATTTTTAGTAGAGATGGGGTTTCACCGTGTTGATCAGACTGGATGTCTTGAACTCCTGGCCTTGGGTGACCCACCCGCCTTGGCCTCCCAAAGTGCTGGGATTACAGGCGTGAGCCACTGCGCCCGGCCCCTCAGCTCAGTCTCCTAAGTCATCGGCAGGTCCTCTTCCACCTTCTGCCCTCTCTGCCAGCTAGGCCCCTTCCTCTGACTTGTCCTCCTGAGGGGGTTTTCTCTCATTCCTTGAACTCTGGCCCACCCACACCCCTCTCCCTCCACTCTCCGCCCCCCTCACATGGGCAGAGGCTGGAATTCCGTGTCGCTGACCCGGGCACAGAAGCGGGCACGGACCAGCTGCAGATTGCTCTGGCAGATCTTGTCTTCACCACAGCCTTGCTTCAGGAAGTGGATCTGGGGAGAGGCATTAGATAAGGGGCATTCCTAGGGGGTGAGGCCGGGGCAAACCTGTCACCATGGCATACGGTGGGTTAGAGGATCACAGGATTAAACAACCTGTGCTCCACTCTCAGATCTGCTGCTTACTAGCCGTGTGATCCTGAGCTACGCCCTCTCCTCTGGAGAGGAGTAAAACAATGGGAGCATACCATGCCATGGTAGAGACTAGCAGCAAGTCAAGAGCTGGCCACACTGCCCCAGCTCACGTGCGTGTAACTGAGGTCCAGATTTAGAACACAAAGAGAAGGCAAGGGCACCACTTCTGGGCCAGCCATAAAAGCCATGTAAGGGGCTTCATGTCCCCCCTTCCAGTTGAATGGGATGAAAGTGACTTCAAGGGCTTGGAGGCCACATTTGAAGATGACAGAATCCCATCAACCTGAGCCCCAGACTGACTACATGGAGCAAAGGAGCTCTGTCCCCTTGACTAGGAACACATGGTCATTTGGGCACCTAGAGATATGAGGAATTACCAGAGTAGCAAAGGTAAAGGAGCTCTGTGAGCTATCAATGGGTGTCACTGGGGAGGGACCATGATCTTTGCCCTCCCCACTCCTCCTCCTGGGCCAAACCAGAACCCATGCTCACCTCTGCCCGCTGGGTGCTGGGCTGGTGGGCATTGAGGATGGGGGCCACTGGGGGCAGCCCCTGGCCAGGAGCCTGTCGCCGGAGCCGAGGGGTCTGCAGACTGTAGGACAAGGTCACTACAATGGCCCGAAGCTTGTCTTTGATGTTTTCCTAGGAAGAAGAAGGGCCGTTCCTCACTGGAACAGTCCCCAGGACTCAGCCCTGCTCAGTGCCCCGGCCACACGTAGGACCAATTCTGAAACTTAGAAGGAAGCTTAGGGAGATGGAGGAGAGAGTTGGAGAACTGAGCAAGGAGGAGGGAGAAAGATGGGTAGGGAAGAGGGGAAACCCAGGATTCAGGGCTTTGAGGACCAGATAAAAGCTGCCATCTCCTCCTCCAGGGAGTGCAGAAATGACAGGAGGGGGCAGCAGGTGAGGAGGAAGTGAGCTCAGAAGACAGGTTTCCCACGTGTCTAGGTCTTAGAGAAAGGCACGTGTGTGCTCAGGAAGAAGCAGCTAAGAGGAGTCACGGAAAAGAGATGGTGCCATGACAATGACCCTCAGAAGCCAAGGGGTCAGTGTCCACCTGGAGCTGGAACATGGCGTCTCCACAGACTCGGTCATGCTGGTGCTTCAGCCACACGGTGCCCGAGGCCTGGTGCTTGGGTTCATCTGGGCTACGGCTCAGGAAGGTCACACGGGGAACCTGGCCCCGGAGCCTCCGGTCTGTGTCCCCGTCTAACACGTAATCCAGGGCTGAGGTGTGTTGGGAGAGAAGGAGCCGCTGAGCCGGGTAGCTGCTCCAGCTGACCCCATCCCCAGGGTGCTCTTCTCTCCACTTTGAAGTGAGCCCCCTCTCCAGGAAACCCAAAAGGGTGAGCCGCAGGAGGGGAGTCGCACTCACCCACAGTAGGGTTGTAGCTGCTGGGGACTGCAATGTAGCTGAAACAGACCCTTAGGTCCACACTGCGGGGGCAAAGGGTGGCTCCTGAGCCAAACGAGGCTGATGGGCCAAGGCCCCCACCCCCACCCATCTGTCACACCCTGTCACAGCCCCACCCCAGCCCCAAACTGCGGAGATAAAGGGATCAAGGGGAGGGCAGGGTCCAGATGCCCCCTGATCCCGCCTCACCAGACCGAGTGGCCGCCGGCACAGTTGGGCTGCTCCAGGTCGATGCTTCGAGGAGCAATAGAGACCTCATGGGAGACATGGAGGACGGGTCTGGCCCTGGGATTGGGGAGTCAAAGGCACAAGAAACATGAGAACGTGAGACTGGGAAACACACTCTTAAGCATCAGATTTGGCCCTGGGGTGGGGGTCAGAGTCACAGGGAGGGGCTCACGGCCTCAGGGAGGGAGAAGGCGCCGGGGGACTCACCTGAAGAGCACGGCGGTGTCAGCCAGGGAGCCCACCAGCAGGTCGGGGTATTGGTTCCCATCCATATCCAAATTGCCTGACAGGGAGTAGCCGAAGCTCTTGATGCCCACAGCCTCGCCCTCCAGCACCTAGAGAACCGGCTGTCAGCCTCCCCCAGTCCCACCTCCCGCAGGCCTCTGCCTCCCCTGATGCCTCTGCTGCCCTGATTCCACCCACACACCCACTCCCTCATCCCAGCGACTCCCTTCACCTGTGAAGGTTTGGCGACAACGCCCAGGCTGCTCCCATGGTAGATGAAGACTTTCCCGTCCCCATCAAAGGGGGCGCCCACTGCAATATCTGTAGGGCACAAGGAAAAGGCAGTCACGCTGGCCGGGAGTACGGACAAGGTCCAGGCCTCAGCTCTCCCGAGTCACTCAGGTCTGTTTTCTATTAATTGGAAGGCTACAAAATCCCAGGCACTCTATAAACATCATCTTCAATCCTCTTGGCCGCTCCCCGCAGATATTACTAACGCAGAAAGGTTAGGTAACTTGCCAAGGTCAGAAAGCTGGGAAATGGTAAAGCTCAGACGTAAGCCCAGGGACCCTCTCTCCCTGGGTCCTCAGAGGACCACGCCCTGACCTCTGAGGGGCTCCCCCATTCCTCCTCGGGCCCCTCCCTCCCCAGTCACACCTGGAAAGCCATCTTGGTTGAGGTCCCCCAGGACAGCCAGGCTGATCCCGAACATGGAGTCAGGGGAGCCGCAGAGCCGAAGCGGGGAGATTTCGGTCCAGTGGCCCCCTTGGTTCAAGTACACATACACAGCACCCCCCAGCTCTTCTTGGCGCTCAAAGAAGTAGGGGGCACCCACTATCAGGTCTGGCCAGCTATGGAGAGAGGGAAATATTCAGTGTGGGTCTTCCCTGGCCAGAGGAGCCAGCAGGAGGTGCCAAAGGCCACTCATACCTCCTGGACCCAGCCTCCCTCAGGTGGCACGGCCCTGCACCCACTCACCCATCACTGTTGAGGTCAGCCACAGCCAGCGAGTAGCCGAAGCCGGAGGTCAGGCGCTCCCCAGACAGCATAGCCTCTGGCACCAGGCGACTGGCGCTGTCCTTGCGCAGGATGACCACGGCACCCTTGTGGTTGGCACGGGGAGCCCCAGCCACAAAGCTCAGCTCTTCTGCACGCACCAGACCTTTCCCCGAGTCGATAGAGAAACCTGGGGGAAGGGTGACTTACCCCTGAGTCTTCACCCCAAGCCTCAGAAGCTGGGGTGTGTCACAGCTCCCCTGGCCCCTGCTCCCTCCCCACAGGCTAAAAGCCTAGTCACAGTTTCCCTGGCCCCTGCCCCCTCCCCCAAGTTAAGAGCAGAAAGATAGGTTCCCCCCAAGTCATCAGCACCACAGCTGGATAGCTCTTCCTCCCGACAGGGCCTGTCAGCTCCCCACACCCATCAGGCCCAGAGACAAGCTTGGCACTAAAAGTGCAGTGAGGTCAGCCTCAGGGACGGGGCAGGAGAGAGAAAGGTGATAGCTGAGAAAGCCAGGAGCCCAGGCAGGAGGATGAGCACAGTGGCCCCACCCTGCCCACACCCAGGGAGCTAGAGGAGAGGACCAGTCCCTCTCAAGCCCCAGTCCCACCCAGTGCACCTCTTTCCCCCGACTGCCTCATCCGGGCAGGGAGGGGAAGTCTTCACATGGATGAGGGGGAGGCAAGAGGGAGTGAGAGAGAGCCTGCTTCACCCAAACATCTCCCAGGCCTGGTTTCCTCCTCCTCTGCAGAGGGATGCAGATGAGAAAATGAGAGGGACTTACCAACAACACTAGCCCTTTCTTCAGTATGTGCCCACCATCCATCCCTCAGGGAAAGTCCCCCTAGAAGGCAGGACTGTCCTTCCCAGGATATCCTCAGCCCTGGCCCTCTCACTCCACCTGGATCTTCCTCTATGGAGACCCCTGGCTCACAGCCCCAGAGGCCATCACCCTCGGGGCCTCCTCTTCTTAGGCCTGGTCACTGGACCCAGCTCTTCTCTGCAATTTGGGCCCAATGTGTGGCTCCCTGGGTGTGTGTTGGGGAGGAGGAGATTATAAGGCAGCAGAGGTCGAGTTCCCTGGGGAAGGAGGGGAGGCTGGGCCACGACCCTAGAGTCCAGGAGGTGGGAGCTTACAAACCTAAGTAGCTATTCAGGGCCAAGTCTCCGGCTGGTCCTGGGAGCCGGTCAGCAGGGTCCAAAGTTTTATACACCAGCTGGTCGGGGTCTGAGCTATCAATGTTGGTCACAAAAAGCAACCCTGTGGGGGGTGGGGGGAGACACCAGGGAGGGGACATCCAGAGAAGGGGCCACAGAGTAGGGAGACAGAGCCACAGAAAGGCCAGAAAAAGGTGAAAGAAGAAGAAGTAGAGAGAGAAAAGAGACCAGAGAGATCACAGCCAGACAGAAAGACAGACAGGGTGAGAGACAGAAACGGAGACAGAAGGACGGGAGCATGGAGAGGGAGGACAAGAGAGAGGAGCAGAGGATTAGAGCGGCTCTGGGCCGGGGAGGGGTCCCTACCAAAGTAGCTGTTGGCAGGGACCGGGATGAGGCGGGGGTCCTGCTGCTTCTCACCCCCCGCCTCGTAGGGCCCGTCGTCCAGGTGTGCCAGGTCCGCTGAGCCCTGTGCACAGAGCTCCACCCTGGCTGTGCCTGCAAGGACAGTCCTATTAGTGCCAGAGGCAGGGCACAGGCGGCACCCCTCAGGCCGGACACTGAGTTAGACAGGCGCACACGGGGAAGCCCCTCCTCTTCTTTCCAGCCCTCTCTCCACCCCCTCCCCAACCCAGGCTTCCTGGGGTCCCCCAGTCGTGGCATCACACTCACCGAGTGTCAGCTCAGCCAGCAGCAGCGTGCGGAGACGGTAATGGCAGTGATGAGGTGTGGGCTAGTGTGTTGGAGCATGCAGGCCCCAGCTGCGGGCCCAGTGTGCACTTGGGGCTCATGCCAGCATGTTGAGAAACATTTGGCCATGCAAGGGAAAGGCAGTATCCCCCCCAACATTCGCGTGTGCACTAGCTCAATGGGGTGGAAGGCATGGCAGTGCCCTGGGGCCAGACAGCAGTGCACACCTGGTCATGCTTGGCCATGTGCTGTCCCCAGCCCTGTCTCTGAGGTGAGAGGAGGGTTTGGTCCCTTCTCCCCTCCCCAAGGAGTGACTCACCCTTCCAATTATAGGTTCCTGGGGCCCCAAAGAGGAGGTAGTGGCTATCAGGGGAGAAGGCGGCAGCTGTGCCCTGCTGGCAGAACCCAAATTGTTCATGGCCTTGGGGGCGCCCCTCACAGAACTTCCATTCCCCACCATCCAACTCATCCCGGATGGCCAGGTCCTGGCTTAGCACAAAGCAGCGACCAATCATATCCCGTGTCTCCAGGATCTGGTCCACTCGTTGCCGCGCCTCATATCGGTGTGCACAGGTCTGGGGGAGGAAGGGATGGGGATCGTTTCAATCTGTGGGCCAGGGACCTGCTTGAAGCATGCTGCCCACATACAGCGGTTTGGCAGATACTGATATGTGTGTGCTCACACGCACACAAACACACACACACGCACACACACACCCCTATGCCTGCACCACTCAAGCACCATTACCCTGCCAGTGTTACACAGGTCCATACATAACCCAGCATCCTGTCTGCACCCACTTCTTGCCCTCAAATGGAGATGTCCTCGTTCCACATTCTGCCTGGAGCCAAAAGACACTACTAAGCCACCACATAGGATGTGTGTCTCCCCAATCATATCACAGTCCTCGAGAATGCCAAGCTTGGCCCCATCCCCGGGCCTTTGTTGTTGTTGTTGTTTGAGACGGAGAGTTGCTCTTGTTGCCCAGGCTGGAGTACAATGGCACGATTTCAACTCACCACAACCTCCGCCTCCCAGGTTCAAGCAATTCTCCTGCCTCAGCCTTCTGAGTAGCTGGGATTACAGGTATTTGCCACCATACCCAGTTAATTTTTTGTACTTTTAGTAGAGACAAAGTCTCTCCATGTTGGTCAGGCTGGTCTTGAACTCCTGACCTCAGGTGATCCACCCACCTCAGCCTCTCAAAGTGCTGGGACTACAGGCACAAACCACCGCACCCGGCATCCCGAGACCTTTGTGTCACCACCTCATCTGCAAAGAATTTCCTTTCCTCTTCACTCTCCAAGTATTACTTTTTTTTTTTTTTTTTTTTTTTTTGAGGCAAGGTCTCACTCTGTTACCCAGCCAAGCTGGAGTGTAGTGACACAATCATGGCTCACTGTAGCCTCCAGGGCTCAAGTGATCCTCCCACCTCAGCCTCCTGTGTAGCTGGGATTACAGGCATACACCACCATGACTGGCTAATTTGTTTTTATCTTTTGTAGAGACGGCGCAGGCTCGGTATTATCTATTGTTAAAAGCCTGGCTCAAATCCCCCCATCTGCAGAAGTCTTTTCTCTCCACTCCTCCTTTGGACTTTTATAGACTGGAGACTAGACCACTCACCTAACATTAACCAGATTCTGCCCCATAGTGACCTGTATTGGTAATTGTGTGTCTATGCATGTTACTGAAAGATACAGAGAGAGAGAAACAGAGAGACACAGGAAAAAAAAGTAAAGAGAGAGAGAATGAGAATCCCCATAGCCATTGGGCATGGCCCAGGCTTTCCCCTGTGTTTATACATCCTCTCTGAGTAACTAGTACAATGCCTGATGCTTAAAAGGTTCTCTTATTGAGGTTGACAAATGAATGGATGGATGAATGGACAGACGTTTACATTTATAAGGACAAGGACCATGTCTCACATCTTTTTATATCTCCCTGGTGTACTTGGAATCATACCATGTTCCTAACTTGTGTTGTCTAAGCACAGCTGTGCATATGCACACACCATAAACACACACACACACACACACACACACACACACACACACACACCATCCTTGCATTCAGTCATGAGTAGTACTCACAACAATCTTGCCCCCAGGCCCCTGGCTCCGAACACTGACTCCCAACCACTGGTTCTCCTTGCTTTCCTTTTGCACATCAGCTGGAGGCAGGACACTGGGAATTAGGGGAGGGAAGAAGAGCCCAAGTCCTCTCCTCCCACATCACATGCTGCCCCCAATCCGTTCATGCAGGGCCACACCTCCCTGGTCGATGTCCACTCTGTAGCAGTCAGTCTCCTCCAGGCTCAAGGGACAAGCAAAGAGGCCACCAGTGCGATTCGCCTGCTGCCCAGGAAGAGCCAGGGCCTGGGGAGCACCCACCAGCAGCCTGCAAATGGTGCAAAGGCAGGAACAGGAGTTAGAGGGCAGAACGATCCAACCTCCTTAGAGCTGCCCAGGCTCAACCCCTCAGTACTAAAGAGAGTGTTAAAAGACTAAAGAGAAGGGGCAAAAGGGTTTTCACAAACCCTGGCAAGGACAAATTAATATACTTGGTCATCACGTTGCATGTACACACTATCTGGATGAGGGACCAACATGCACAGTAGATATATATACACACGCACAAGCTAACTCGACAGCCAGGCCTGCTAGTTTGAAAGAACCGCCTGTTCCCAGCACCTGTTCCTGAGTAGGCCTTCCCTACCCCCTCCTTGGCCCCATCCCCAAGCTCTGCCCTGCTCCCCAACCCAGTCCAGTTGAAAGTCAGCCAGAAATGCCAAGAATGCTGGGAGCAAAAGTAACAGGGGCCCAGACTGGCACCAGAGTGTGCCTCAGGGACCAGTTTCAGAGGCCAGGCAAGAGGCTAGATATGGACGCACTGCCCCCTCATCAGGGTCCCAGCAAAAACCCTACCTCCAAGAAATTGTGCCAGCCCAGGATTCAATCAGCCACTCCGGCTGGCACAGAGGTAGGGACAAGTTTCTCATTCTGCCTCCAATTCTACCCATTCTCTTCTCCACATCCTGAATTCCCTTCCCCATCCTTCCTTCTCCTCCCCACATCCATGATTTCTCCTTCCCTTCCACCCTCACCCCCACCCAGCCTTCTCTCCTGCCTCCCCCTCGGCCTCTTTCCCAGCTACAACTTTCTTGGCAGGACAATTTTCCATGATCACAGCCAAGGCGGCTTCCCCAGGGGAGCACTGTGCTGGGAATGGAGGCTGCCTGGGTCCCCTGGGGCTGAATCCCCAGGCCAGGAGTGAAGGCGGGGTGAGGTGAGATGACTGACACCCAGCTGGCTCCACGGGTCCTCTCTTTGCAGAAGGAGAGACTCAAAAGTGGCAGCGGGACAAAGCTCAAGGCCTCTCTCCCACACTCTTCTCCTCCATCTCCCTTCCTGGGGGGCAAGGCCCAAAACCGTGTTAGGCAATATTACAGACAGGCATCTGTGGGGCACTGTGCCAGGTCTGATGGGGAGGAGGGGGACGGCAGAGAACCATTCTTCCTTCCCACAACTCCTCCTCATCTCTTAGCAGCTGCCATCCCTTGTCAGAGCCACTGTCAAGACAGAGAAGGGGTAGAGGGAGTAGCAGAGAAGGGCATTCAACTACTTATTGAGAGTCTGTCACATGCCAAGTCCTGTGTCAGGCACTGATGGGACAAAGGAATCATATTTATTCAGCACCTACTATGAGGTCAGGTCCGAGGCTAGACACCAGGGATATGAGAAACTCACATTCGTCACTGTCCACGTATGTGCCAAGCACCAGGACAGGCAAGTCACATGCATTATGTTATTTAATCTTCACAACAGTCCTATGAGATAAGGATTCTTTTCTTGTCTTTCAGATGAGGAAACTCACTCAAAGACATTAAACAGTGATGCTGGAATTCAAATCCACATCGGCCTAACTCCAACACTTTGTCACTCCGCCCAATGACTGACCTGTCTCTAGAACACTGAGACCACCCCAGAAAAGGAAGAAGAAAGAGGGGAGATGTGGGTAGCCTGGGCAGAAAAGGAAACGAAGTGATACGGCCCTGTGCAAATGAATGGCAAGCTTCAGGCAAGTCAGCAGTGCCCCCAACCTCCAGACATAGAGGTGGCCATCTCTCTGAGGATCGGGCTGTCTTTTCATCTTTGTGCTTGCCCCAAAGGGAGTGGCAGGATGTGTACTGAACACACAGATTTTGTGGACTCATAGAGATACCCAGTGTCACAGCTGGTCAGTGCATAGCTAAGCACCCAGAGAAGCTAACTTTGTTCTATGCGCACATCTCCTCTGGAAGCCAAAAGTAGCAAGGAGAGGAGGGGCCCATATGGAGGAAAGAAGCTGAGTGCATAGATATGCCCAGTCCAGTCTTGGTAGAGAAGAGGCCAGCTGATCCCTAGTGGAACAAGAGCATCCACCCACAGCCTCTCTAGTCCCTCCACCTCCGGTCCAGCCACACACACACTCCTTCCTGGCTTCATGCCATGAGCCCTAGACACCCCAGGCTTCTGGACAGCCACAGTGCAGCCACTGCAGAGAGAAAAAATATATATTGGCAGCTAGGGGCAGAGGGACCCCCTGGGAGCTTAGATAAGTGAAAACAAAGGAGTAGCCCACAACCACTGCACTTCTCGATTCTCCACACACTCCAGGGCCCCAGCCCAAGTCCAGCCCCTCTTTAGCCCCTCTCAATCTGGGTGGCCCTCTGGGGAGGATGCTTGGCCTGGAAGGCTGGCTCAGCCGGGAAGGCCCTCTAGCCAAACGTTTGCATCCAGGATCTCTGTAAGGCGCTCTGTGAATCACAATACAAGAATAGCAGTACTACTAACACTTTCACAGCACTCACTGTGGGCTATGCACTATTCTAAGCATTTAACATACATTAAGAAGTCTTAATCCGCACAACAACCCTATATAGTAATACTACTGTTTATATCCATTTTACAATTGAAGGAAATAAATGAGGCTGGAACCACACAGCAAAGGTTAGACCTCAAAGTTGCATCCCAGAGCAAGACTGAAAGCCATCAAAGCAGACCAGAAGTTCTTTTCATCAGTGAGTGCTAAGGCAGGTGACCTGCAACTCAAAAGCTAGGGACTAAGCAGGTGCCTGGCCTCTCACATGCCCTCCCCCCGGCAGCAGAGCACCCCCTGCTGGAGCAAAAGCAGAGTGAGACAGTCACGCCCTCTGGGAATGCCCCCAGCTAGGCTCTGGGAGGCAGAATCAGGGGCCACCTTCAGAGAGGAGGGGGAAACGACAAGAGACCAAGCTATTAAAAATAACCTAGAATTTGCCTGGAAATAGCTTAGGGAGTTCAGCATGTCCTAAAAAGGCCTCTAGTCCTGGAACTCTGGCAGATGGAGGAAGAAGGGAGGGAGGGAGCAAATGTGAATGAGGAAGCAGATGGCAGACAGGAGAGGAGGTGAAGTCTGTTGCTTTCTACCTCTCCCAATGTTTTGGGGACCCCCGACATTGCTACCAGATGATAGGGATAATGGAAGAAGAAAGATTAGAGCTAGGCGCCCACTCCCTGAGCAAGTGAGGAGAAATGAGCTCTTGTCCCTGCCCCCTGCCTCCAGACCAATAGTACGGGAGAAGACAGTCCCAGTGGACAGCATTGATCCCAGTAATGGATACTTAGTGTGGCTTAGGCACCAGTTGAAGAAAGAAAAGCCCCCTAGCAGGAACCTGTGAGAAGCTTTCTTCACCTCTGGCCTCTTCTTTTACAGTCGGACATGTAGCAAGAGCCAAGGATGCAGGCAGCATGACCAGCCACAGGACCCACACAAAAGTATATCCATCTCCCATGGGTTCTGAACTGATTAGAAAGAATTAGAATTGTCCTCCACCCCTTACTCCTCCTGGCATTTCCCTACTGCGAGATTCCAGTAGTTGGAAATTTCCTAAGGAGGAGGAAGGGGAGCAGCCTGGCCAGCATCCCTCCTGGATCTCTCTTGCTGCTACGGCTGCTGCTACTACTATTACCAGTAGTTTTGGAGGCTCAGTTTTCTGCCACTCTCTGTCACCAAGCCACCTACTGCAGGCTGCCAGACCTGCAGACCCTCTCCCAGTCTTCCCGTGGTCCTAAGCCACTGAAGTGGCAGCTCTCTCCTGACCTTCCAGTGCCCTGCTGCCCTCATTCCATCCATGGCAATGCTCTGGCAGAAAGTTATTTCTGGAGTTTGCCCTGCATCCCTCTCATGGCACCCTCAACCTCTGTGTCCTTTCCATCTCCTCCCGTTCTAAGCAGAGACAGTCTCCCTTCCTTGCGGAATTCAGCCCTTGGAAGAAGCAGGAGAGCCACAGGCCCTGGGACTGGATCAAGGATGCAAGTTAGGGGAAAAGGCCCAGAAGATGGTTTGCTGCCAAGACAAGAACCTTGCTCTCCAACTCATCCCTAAAGCAAAATGCTGGGTCTCGCGGCCAGAGAGTGCAGCTTCAGACCCAAGGCAGATGAGGCAAGGCTCCAGGTTGGGGTGTGAGATGTCTGTGGGCAGTCTAGGTGTTGGTGGAGCTGCAAAACAGAGAAATGAAGTGGCCCGCAGAGTGGGGAGGGGGTCGATCTGTGGCTCGGACGTGGGGACTCTGGGCGGGTGCAGTGACTCACCAGCTCTGGGGTCGCGGCTGCAACTGCCGGTGCAGGGCCACAGAGAAGCCGAAGAGGCTGCCTGGCTCGCCCTCCTTGCGCAAGGCACCCATCACGTCCAGATTGAAGGCGACAGCCCGTGAGAAGAGCAGTTCGACGAGCAGGGAGCCAAAAAAGTAGCAAATCCAGGAGGCCCCCCAAGGGTCGCGGCTCCGAGCCCAGGCCATGGCACGATCCCCGCGCGCGCTCCCAGCGATTGCAAGGGAACTCTCGCACGCCCCAAGCCCCAGGTTCCCCCAGGCGCGTCTCGGGTCTCCGAAGTCTCGTTGGTCTTTCTGAGGTCTCCCAGTTGTTCGCCCCGCCAGCCCTCCCTCCCGCGGTCCGCCGCCCCAGCACCCACTAGGACAGCTACAGCAGCCGCAGCTCGGGCGTCCACTCCGGCTCCCGCCTTCTCTCCCGGGGGCACCGCCCAGGCCCCTCCCCCTGCCCCGCCCCTCTCTCCCGCGGCAGGTGGAGACCCAAGCGCGTCGCCTAGAGGATGCCCAGGCTGGTGGCTGGGGTGGGAACTGGCCTTGCTGACTCCCGACCACCACGCCCCCCAAGGCCAGCCCCGACTCCGGCTCCGCCCCCACACGGCGCTCTCCTCCACTTCTCCCCCAACTCCATCCCCAGCCTGGGAGTGGTGGAGGCGGCGCCCAGGAATGCGGAGAGAGAGAAGTACCGATAGAAAGAGAGAGGCCTAAATAGAAGAAGGAGAGTAAGAGATGAGAAGTGGGAAGACGCTGAAAGACAACCTGGGAAAAGAGATTTGCAGATAGAGTGGAAATGAAAGAGGAGCGGTCCTGGGCCTGGGTCCGGTGTGGCTCTCCGTGCTCCCCGTTCCCCCTGGTCACGTAGAGCACTCCTTCTGCTGTTGGGATCAGACCGCTGCCCTCCCCTATCCTATCCCATACCCCGCCCCCAGCCCGGCAACGACCACAGCAGTGCTAGCCACAGCGTCAGGATTCAAAGGAACAGAGAAAAAGACAGAGGCAGGAAGAGTGAGAAAAACTCGGGAGATATGGGGAGCAAATGGAGAAATGGAAAAAGGAAAGGAATGGAGAGGAAGAAAGACGGGCAAGAGGTTGGTTGACAAGGGATGGAATGAAGGGAGAAAAGAAAACGACTGGGGATGATTACAGGAAGAGTAAATTAAGCAGTGGAGAGCGGAGTGGGTGTCAAAGAAGGCAAAGATGAAAGAGACTGGACCCAAGAGGCAGAGGCTTGTAAAGGGTGTCCCCAGCTACTAGACCCTTCCCAAGACTGCACACTTCCTATCCGTGAAACGGGAGGAGATGGAAGGGGCAGAGTCCTGGGCTGGCTCAGCAGGACCTGGGTGGAGCTGAGACGGGATCTCCACAGGGACCCAATGGCTGTCCCTCTTCCTCTCTCTTTCCCTCAGGCTGGGACAGAAGGAAGGGGGTGGGAGGACACCTTCCAACTCTCTGCTATTTATAACTCCGATACAGAAATGGGGCCAGGAGGAGAGACAGGAAATAATCTGGCATAATGGGAACCTTTCTTGCTCCCACTTCCCCTTCCTACACCTCCTGCTTACTGGTGTTGGTCTTGTGAATACACATCTGTCCATCTTCCCTTCTCTCTCTCACTATCTGGTTTTGTCTCATCCCAAATTCTATTTTGTCATCATTCTTGTCTCTGTCACACTTGGAATCTTTCTCAGAGTATTTCTCAATGTTTCTAATGTTGTCTCTACCCTTCAAACACTATCATATTCTTATGATTTTCTCTTCTCCTTCCCTTTCTTAAAAGTTCCAGTGTGTGACCTACCGCATTCCTCTTCCTGTGTTCTCTTCATCTCTCCTACTTCATTGTTCAGGATTATACTTACTTGAAAAAAAAAAAAAAGTAGGTTCTCACTCTGCTGGCCCTAGGATAGTGTTTGCCTTGGGTAAGTTAACAGACACTTGGAAGTCTGGCCCTCCATTCTCCTTTTTTGATTTATTTCTTTTCTTTTTTTTTTTTTTAATAGAGACGGGGTTTCACCATGTTGGTCAGGCTGGTCTCGAACTCCTGACCTCGTGATCCGCCCACCTTAGCCTCCCAGAGTGCTGGGATTACAGGCATGAGCCACCGCACTTGGTTCCGTTTTCCAATATTACACCTGTGGAGATCCCCTCCAAAGCACTAGAGCATCTCTAAAGAGGTACTATAAGGAAATACATGTGCTGTCAGCAGGGCTGGCATGAGGATTCTACTTTCACCATGTGCTCCCCATCCCTTTTATATCTTAGAGCCCCAGACAGTAGAGAACTGATATGGGAAGGCAGAATAGCAAAATCAGGATAGAACTGGGATAGAACTGGGATTACTGCCTCCACCCCAGCTCCAAATGCCTTTAGAGCCCAAGCTGCCTCCTATCGGCACCTGCAGCTTCTGTCTGCCTCCATTCCCACTGGCTGGCTTCTGTGATCCAGGGCTGAAATCAGATGCCAAAAATCTGCTTCTGACCTCCTCTGTCCAAATATTTGAGAAGTCACCTCACCACCACAGGAGGAAGGATCAGGAAAGAACAGAGAAAGAGGCCACCCAAAATTAGCCCAGCTATAAATAGAAGGGGCAAGGGAGGGAGGAGAACACACCAGAGCACACTAGACCAGCCTAGTAAATTTAGACATGTAGATTTCCCTCAAGGAGAAATGAGACCAGAATGTTGGGGTAGAAGATAATATTGTAGGTAAAGAGGGAAATTAAGAAACTAGAGGGGGCTGGGCGTGGTGGCTCACACCTGTAATCCCAGCACTTTGGGAGGCCAAGGCAAGCAAATCACCTGAGGTCAGGAGTTCAAGACCAGCCTGACCAACATGGTGAAACCCCGTCTCTACTAAAAATACAAAAATTAGCCAGGTGTGGTGGCAGGTGACTGTATTCCCAGCTACTCCAGAGGCTGAGTCACAAGAATCGCTTGAACTCAGGAGGCAGAGGTTACAGTGAGCTGAGGTGGCACCACTGCACTCCAGCCTGGGTGACAGAGACTCCATCTCAGAAAAAAGAAAAAAAAAAAGAAACTATAAGGATCCAGAGAATAGAGTAAGCTCAACATTAAAATAAATAACCTGTCAGAGAACTTCTTGTATTTTAGTCAAGGGTTTAGGAATTAGTTAAATTAAAAACTAACGCTGAGCTGGGCACAGTGGTTTACACCTGTAATCCCAGCACTTTGAGAGGCCAAGGCAGGAGGATCACTTGAGCCCAGGAGTTGGAGACCAGCCTGGGCAACATAGGAAGACCTCCATCTCTACAAAAAATACAAAAACTAGCCAAGTCTGTCGTCCCAGCTACTCAGGAGGATGAGGCAGGAGCATCGCTTGAGACCAGGAGGTCAAGGCTGCAATGAGCCATGATCTTGCCACTGCGGTCCAGCCTGGGTGATAGAGTGAGACCCTATCTCCCAGCAAAAAATGCTGAAACTGTATTATTCCACTCGCATACCATCTCAAAATGACAAAACAATAGAGATGAAGACCAGGTTAGTGGTTGCCAGGGACAAGGATGGAGAGGGGTGGGGACAAATATAAAGGAATAGCACAAGGGGGTTCCTTTGTGGTGATGGGTTTTGTATCTTGATTATGGTAGTGATTATCCAAATCTATACATAATATAAAACTGCATAGAACTACACACACATAAATAAATGCATGTAAAAAAAAAAAAGTAAAAACTGAGTAAGGCCTGCAGGCCAGCTAACAGTACTGTACCAGGCCGGGCTTGGTGGCTCACACCTGTAATCCCAGTACTTTGGGAGCCTGAGGCAGGTGGATCACTTGAGGTCAGGAATTCGAAACCAGCATAATCAACATAGTGAAACCCCATCTCTACTAAAAAATACAAAAAAAATTAGCCAGGTGTGGCAGCACGTGCCTGTAATCCCTGCTACTTGGGAGGCTGAGGCAGGAGAATCACTTGAACCTGTGAGGTGGAGGTTGCATGAGCTGAGATCGCACCACTGCACTCCAGCCTGGGCAACCAAGTGAGACTCCATCTCAAAAAAAAAAAAAAAAAAAAAAGTACTGTACCAATATTAACTTTTTAGTAGTTTTGGTTTTGTGCTGCAGTTACATAAGATGTCACCATTGGGGGAAACTGGGTGAAGGGTATACAAGACTTCATGTGCTGTTTTTGCATCTTCCTCTGATCTATAATTGTTTCAAAATATTTCCAAGCCAGAAGTGGTGGCTCACACCTATAATCCAAGCACTTCAGGAGGGAGGCAGGCAGATTACTTGAAGTCAGGAGTTTGAGACCAGCCTGGCCAATATGACAAAAACCCATCTCTACTAAAAATACAAAAATCAGCCGGGCATGGTGGTACATGCCTGTAATCCCCGCTACTCAGGAGGCTGAGGCATGAGAATTGCTTAAACCCAGGACGTGGAGGTTGTAGTGAGCCAAGATGGTGCCACTGCACTCCAGCCTGGGGAACAAAGACTCTGTCTCAAAAAAAAAAAACAAATTAAAGAAAAAGAAAAAGAAATGTGGATAGTATGACTGAGAAACTGAATTTTTAAAACACATTAAATTTAATTTAAACATAAAAGGTTAGGCCAGGCGCAGTGGCTCACACCTGTAATCCCAGAACTTTGGGAGGTTGAGGCAGGCAGATTATGAGGTCAGGAGTTCGAGACCAGCCTGACCAACGTGGTGAAACTCCATCTCCATTAAAAACACAAAAATTACCCAGGCATAGTGGCCCGAGCCTGTAGTCCCAGCTACTCAGGAGACTGAGGTAGGAGAATCGCTTGAACTAAGGAAGTGGAGGGTTGCAGTGAGCCGAGATCACACCACTGCACTCCAGCCTGGGCGACAGAGTGAAACTCTGTCTCAATAAATAAATAAATAATAAATAATAAAAGATTAATAATTTTTACAAAAATCTCCAAAATTTTAAAAGTTGAGAAATGTCCAGATCCAGCCAAGATTTTTGCCCTTTTAGCTCTTGTATGAGTAGAAGCTGAGGCTTTCTCCTGTTCCTTCCCTTTTTAACAACTTCTTCCCCTCCATTTGAGATCACTATTTTTCAGCTCCCTCAAATCATACTTTTTGCAGTTGTTATCTCTAGCTTACAAGCAAACACTTCCAGAACACACACTTCAGGGCTAACTTCTCCCTCCACCTCATCTGGCAACAGACGCTTGGAGCTTATGTCCCAGGGTCAGGTTTTCCTTCCCAGCACCCACATGAGGACTTTTTCACTCCACTCTCCTCTCCAGCACTGGAATCCTTCTCCCTGCCTCTGAATTCTGGTTGTAGTCAAAGCTTGAACTATGGGAGTGGCTGGGAGAGAAAGAACACAAATGTGATTGAGGGAATTCAGTGGGGAAACAGCTTGACCGCTCTGGTCTTTGAGGATCCAAAAGAAACCCTTACACTTGAGAAGGACTGGGAGGTCACTTACCAAAGGAAGCCATTTAGACTGTCTTGAGGGCCCCTTTTCTTTGAGCGCTGGCTTCCTGCCAACATTTGGAACTTGGCCACACCACCAACAACCCCCTCTCTTGAAGCCCAGCCAGATTTCCCAGTATGTGAAGCCTTCTTTACTCACTCTGTGTCCTCCCTCAGTCCTCATCGAACCCCTAACAACTCATCAGCTTCCAGTCCTGTTTGGCCCAGCCAGTCAGTTTGGAGCTTGCTAATTAAAGCTAACTCTGAAAGAGACCTCAAAAGAAGAGGGAAATCAGTGGAGAAAGGAGTGTGGAGTTGCATTTATTCAGTCTAAGGGTAAATAATCTGGGTAGGAAATTGTAAGGACAGGTGAACAGAAAGAGACTTGAAATTTCAAGAGTCATTCTCCAGATAGATATGTATGCGACTTGCATCCCTCTCTACCAAGGACAAGTGAAGCTGAGCTTCAACCGCAGCAGAAACTAAGGTTAGACAGTGAAAAATAAAGGTCCAGAAAAAGAACAGATGGAGGATAACCCTAGAGAGATCAGTTGGGGATGCTAGATTACAGATAACCCATGTCCTCTGCTCAGCTCTAGGGCAAAGGAACAGCCAGTGTGTGGGAGAGGAGGGTAAGGCTAATGTCTGCAGAATCCTGGCAGTCTCTATACTGATTGTGAAAATATCAGGCAATTGTGCCAAGAAGGGTGAGGGTAATACAGGACAGGCCTGACACTCTCCCTGAGTCGGCCGAATCTTAACATTTAGAACTAACCCTTGAGACCCCAACACCAACCTCCCTCATTAGCCCTCACCCTCTGTTTCACTTATCCCATGTCACCATTCTCTTGACACTTCCAACCCATGTCCTTCTCCCCCAGGCCCCACAGCTCTGGAGGTGAGGCACCAGGCATTTCCATTCTGCCTCTGTTTTGCTTGGTCACTGCAGTTGGAAGCTGGAGCCAGAGATGGGGGAGGACTGGGCCAGGCTGCCCTGTGATGCTTTCACTCTTCCCGCTTCTATTGATCAGCCCTTCTCTGGAGCAGAGCCTCTTCCCAAACACTCCTCCCCTGCCAGGATTCCCTACAGCTCATGCCCAGCAAGCTAGAGGGGCATAATGATTAGAGACACAAACATTCCCAGAAAAGTGCTCTGGGTCTACCCTCCTGGGGTCTCAACTGTGGTTTATGCAGTATACAGTGGTAAGACTCAGGCTCTGGAGTCAGATAGCCTGGGTTCGTATCCTAACTCTGCCACTAATGAACTCTATTACTTAACTGCCTCAGATTCTTCATCTACAAATTTGGGATACTAATAATAATACTTCAGAGAACTGTTCTAGGGATTAAATGAACTAATACATGTAAAGTGCTTGACCTATGATGAGTACTCAGGAAATGTTTAAAAAGAAGGTACAGTACGCATACAATTTAGACACATACATACAAACAGTACCTAACGTTTTTATTAGAATTTTTATTTTGGCACTTAATGTTTTGCTTTATGCTGCCACTTAAGCATTTCATGTGCTTCTCCACATTAATCCTTTGACAGTTGCACACCTCCCAGGATTTGAAATGCTATTCTGCAAATAGCTGAATGAATCATTGATCAGTAATTCTCAAATCTTACTCAGAAAATTCAAGAATGTTTTATTCTAACTCAATCAGCACCCATTTCTCCTCCCCCTGCAAGTAAATATAATGAAGTCAACTTCAACTATGCCAATGAATCACAAAATTCGAGAATGCCAAAGTTGGAAGTAGTTTTAGATATGGTTTAGTCCAGTGATTCTCAACCCTGCATACGCATTAGAATCACCAAACAGCTTTTAAAATATACTG
Source organism: Aotus nancymaae (assembly GCF_030222135.1). Taxonomy (NCBI): domain Eukaryota; kingdom Metazoa; phylum Chordata; class Mammalia; order Primates; family Aotidae; genus Aotus; species Aotus nancymaae. Next base: position 39,332,625 of record NW_026988428.1, read on the forward strand.
ATGTTTGGTCTCCACCCCTTAGATTCTATTTAATTAGTCTGGAATGAAAGCATTTTTATAAGCCTTGTGATTTTTGTGATTCTAATGTTTAGATTCTAATGCTAAGCCAGGGTTGAGAACCACTGATTTAATCCAATCCCTTCTCCTAGTTTTACTAAAGAGAAAACTAGAATCCAGAGTGGTGAGCAACTTGCCCAAAGTCATCAAACATGTTAGTGCAAGGTGCACCGAGAGAGACTGTACCAATGGCAAGAAAATGTTGATGATGTTTATAATTGTTCTCGTTGGAGTTCATCCCGGAAGCATTTCTTTTTAGTTCAGAGGCCTTATATAAATCACTTTTTACTTTGGCACAGCACTTAGCTTCTGCTAAGACTGAAATGGGTTCGCATTCCTGACCACAAAAGGACAGAGATGAAATTGTACATTCACACAGCCCGCCAAGTTAGCCAAGCTCCCTAGGAGGCCGCCTGAAGCGCCTAAAAATGCTTCTCTACAATTATCACCCAGAGCTGAGAGACTTCAGTGGGGTAGTGAGAAGAAAGAGGGTTGGGAGAGAGAGGAAAGCATTCTCTCCTAGAGGGAAGGAACTGGGAATCAACTGAGAACCAGCTAGCACTGCCAGGAGGTAAGGAGAGCGAAGGAAAAGAATTTAAATGAGTCCAGGGAGCTTCCCTGCTCCCTCAACAACCAAACGGTGACAGACGGACTAGCACCACCAGCCCTCGAAGCCTGAGATAGATCCAAAGGCAATGTTAAAAACTGGCTTGGCAATATGGGTATCACGAAATGCTTCTTCAACACTCACCAAAAAGTAAAGGGTTCACCTGCCCTCCCCAACCCTCTACCTCCCCTCCTCGCCAAGATCTTCTTCACCCAACGTCTCAAAAGAGGGCGGGTCCCAACCTCACGTGACACTGCGGTCACGTGACATGGCCCCGGGGAGCCGAGGTGCGCGTTCCAGCTTCCGGAGCCGGAGGGGGCCCGGCGTCCCCAGCCCCCAGGCCGACGCCACCATGCTGTCCCGCCTGCTAAAAGAACACCAGGCCAAACAGAATGAACGCAAGGAGCTGCAGGGTGAGCCGAATATCTCCGTTTTCTCTCCGGCCGCGGCCTAGTTTCAGCCCGGAGCCTGGATCTCGAGTGACTACCCATACCCAGGGAAGGACGCCGGCTAGCGGGCAATGGGCACGAAGGAATGGGAATTTCAGGGCGGCTTTTTTTGAAACTCCTTTCCCTTGCCAGCTGGCTCTGGTCGCTGGGACAACACTCCTGTCCCCTCGGCAACGCCCCCAACAACCGTCTCGGCCGCAGTTTAGCCCCGCCCCTGCCCCGGAGCTCCCGCCTGTGGCCCAGGGAGCCTGTCGTCCTGGCGGTGCGAGGCAGCGCCTCTGGAGGGAGGAGGGTGTGGGGAACCCCCAGAAATGGGATTCTTGGAGGCCCGAAACCGCCGGAACGCAGGTGGGGCACTTGTTTCCTGAGCCCGGGCTGGAAATCTCGGAGTTACCGATTCTTCGGCCAAGATAGTGGAGAAAGAGTGCCTGGGAGTCAGGAGTCCTGGGCCCTGCCACTGATTTCCTGGTGTCCCCGAGTGAGTCCATTTCCCTCCCAGGGTACCAGTTTCCTCACCTCGAAAATGAAAGAGGTTGCTCTATATTTTACAAGGTCCTTTTCAGCTCTGGCATTCAGAGATTAGTTAAGAGATTTCGGCAACTAGCGGAAGAGTCATGAACAGATAGGGAAACTTTAACACTATCCCTCAAAAAACCAAGTCTCCCCTCTAATTCCTTTTCCCCCTCTCCCCAGAGAAGAGGAGGCGAGAGGCTATCACTGCAGCGACCTGCCTGACAGAAGCTTTGGTGGATCACCTCAATGTGGGGTATGAACCTCTTCTCATCAACGCCAGTTTCCTCCTTCCCCACCCCGCCCAAGTTTAGGCACTGGCAAGGTCTGTCCCTCAGGCCGCTGTCGAAGGGGTGGGATGGTGCACTCATTCCCCTATCCTACCCGGCCTCTCCCAGCTCTATGTAGAGAAACTTGAGCCAACTCTGAGCCCTAGCACTGGGCAAGGGAAGAACAGCTGCAGTGGTTAGAGAAGCAGGCAGATTTCCCCTTCCCACATTAACTTCCCTGGCATTTTCAACTTGATGCCATCTGCCCACCTCCCTTCACCCTTCCAAGTCCAGCTGTCACTTCAGCAGGAGGGAGAGCACCCTCTTCTTCTCTGCCTCCCACCCTCTGGAAAGCCTGGGGAGTAGCTGGCAGGAAAGAGATGGCACAGCTGGTGGTGGTGAGAGTAGAACCTGTGCCAGGAGCTATGGCAGAACCAGGCTGTCTCTTACCTTCCTGCTGGGTCTCCAGGGGCTACACCCTGCCCCAGCCCTAAATGAGAATGCCAGTAACAGCCAAAGACTTGGGAAAGAGCAAAGAATGTTATCTCTTGACCCCGAGTGAGCCAGAAGTGTGCAGAGATGATTTGCTAGTCTGCCTGTTAGAAGAAAGGCAGGATGGTGCCTTCTGCCCCAGGTCAAATAGAACAGCTTGGCATAAATCCAGAGACTGAGTCATCCAAGTGAGCCATGCAGGGGCTGGGATCATCTTTGTTACTCATCTTGAGGGGAGGTTGAGAAAAAGAAGGTGGTGGCTGGAGCCCCTGATCTCCCTTCTCTCCAGGCAGCTCTCTTTACTCAGTGTGAATATAGAAGCAGGTGGTCATTGGGGAAAACCAGGAGCTCAGGAACTCTCAGGGGAGTCTGTTTCAGTTCTCACCCCACCCTTGACAGTGACCCAGCTGTCTCCCAAAAAGAAGGGACAAGACCTGCCCCTCCCTTTTCCTCCCTCCCACATTGGCGCCTGCTGGGCTCTGCTGTGCCCATCATTTGTGAGATTGGCCCAGGCTTCTCCTGCTTCTCTTCCTTTGCTAGAGGCCTCCCCACTTTCAGCTTAGAGGGCAGCTAAGCCAAAGCCAGATTAGAAAGGGTTTTGTGTTGCTGCCCACGGCTCCTCTCATTCCCCAGAAAGGAAAACAAAGGCTCAGTCTCTCTTGGCCCCTGTCAGGTGTCCTGCCCACTCCCTCAGCCCCCATCAACCCCTTCCCTCCTCCAGCCCCCACACATTCCAATGGGTGGGGGCACCGGATGTGAAATCTCCTGACTGACTAGAGCTTTGGGGTGGGAAGTGAAAAATTCATCAGCCAATAAAGGAGAACAATTATTGCAGGAGTGGGGGAGGGCAAAAGACATTGGCAGAAGGTGGTGGACACCAACCCCATGGTCGTAAAACCACAGCCTGTGCCTTGATTGAAAAGAAAAACTAGTGCCTAAGGCAGAAGGGAGGGAGCGTATGTGTGTTCCTTGATCTGTGTGGGCGAAGGCGAAGACGGGAGAGGGAGAGCAACGTGAGAGCAGAGAAGAAACCCCTGGGATATCCTCTTTTGACCCAGGGTTCCTGGGGAGGGGGTTTGTTCTCCCTTCCTACCCCAGATTCAGGGAGGGGCCCAGTTTCCCTCTCCAATTTCTTGCATAGATCCCTAGGCTTCCAATCACTGCCAGATGTGTCCTTCCTGCTGCATTTTCCCAGTTTTTCCATGCCCCTTTTCCCTCCCAGCTTCTTCCTCAGGGATATCGCCCCCCGTTTTCCCTCCCTTCCCCCACTCAGCTGCAGGAACTCCTTTTGGGGGTTGGAGCTGGTATGTTTCTAGTCGGCTCCCAGCTTGGCTCTCCTGGGAATCCTGGGAGTGAGAGAAGGAGCTGGATTTATTTGCATGTACTGGTAGTCATTTGCATCGCATCCAAAAATGGCCAAATGATGAGCCCTGACTCTTGGCTGAACTCCCACTGCTGCAGTGGGATATTAGTCCTGGAGACCACCCCCAACTAGTTGGGTGAGCTGATCTCCTCCCTCCTCCAACCCCCTAGTGTAGCCCAGGCCTACATGAACCAGAGAAAGCTGGACCATGAGGTGAAGACCCTACAGGTGCAGGCTGCCCAATTTGCCAAGCAGACAGGCCAGTGGATTGGAATGGTGGAGAACTTCAACCAAGCACTCAAGGTGGGCCATACTCCCTACCTCACCACCCCAATCCTGCACCCTCCTTGGCTGCCTCCAGTCTGGTTACCTCAGGCCTAGGGTTAAGGAGGAAGTAGGGTGGTCCCAGAGACCCCATCTATAGCCCCAGTGTCAGAAAAGGTGGAGAAAGAAAGAAAAGCAGTTGGTAGGTCCAAGTAAAGCCTTTGCCAGGAGATGAATAAAAAGTATCCCCAGACTGGAAGCTACACTCTACCCATTCTGATGCCTGGGCTCCCACCTCCTCTCCCCCTTCCCAGGAAATTGGGGATGTGGAGAACTGGGCTCGGAGCATCGAGCTGGACATGCGCACCATTGCCACTGCACTGGAATATGTCTACAAAGGGCAGCTGCAGTCCGCCCCTTCCTAGCCCGTTCCCTCCCCCTCCACCCATCCCTCCTACCTCACCCACAGCAGGAAGGAGGGAGACTGACTAGCCTTGAATAAAACACACGCCTCCATTTCTCTGTGGTGTGTTTCGAAGAGCTACTAGCGCCAATGTCGGGGGTGGGAGTGGAAGGTTCAAAGGTGGTTTCTCTAAGGGACAGGTGCCTTTTGGGTAGAGGCTGGACTAGCTTCCTCTTACTGTCCCACCTCTTTTCTCCTCCTCGGCGCTTGTGCAAGTGTCTGTTAGGCAAGCAGAGTGTGGGAGTTCCCATCCCTCCCCAGAGAAGGTCCTAGTAGCCCTGCCCCAGGCTTCCTAATTCAGGACCTGTTTCTTACAATAGAGAAACAAAGTAAGGCACAGGCCTGGTCCCCAGCTCTGGCTCTCTGCCTCTCCACATGCTCACGGCCTCTCCCGGGCTAACACTAAGCAGTGTCATGAGTCTGAGCCAGGTGGGAGATTAATTCTTGGGGACACTTGAGGGCTGAGAAGGGGGAGGAATGACAGGTCCAGTAACGGTTACCAACAGCGGTGCAGCTGCCATCCTTGACAGCTCCCTCCTCCTCAGAGACCATGACATAGATGGTCAAGAACCCCGGCTGAGAAAGACAACCAAGGGGTGGGGGGAGCCTAGGCAAATCTGGCCTCTGCCAAGTCCTGGCTTCAGCCAGGCAAGCTCCAGCTTCCCTGGCTCCTCCTCCTCCTCAGCCCTATCCCCACCCGTCACACGTACACTTAATGCGCCTGGCATTCAAGTCCACCCACTCTGGACTTTGGCCTTAGCAGTAGCTAGGGTGGGAGGCTGGGAAGACCGGGAGAGTCTCAAACAAAAGCAAGAGCAGCAGCTTCGGGCGCTGTAGTACCTGCCAGCTTTCCCCATAGGAGGTAAGTGGATACTGGGAGCTAGGGGAACTATGAGAAGGACAGCTAGATATTACACGTATTGGCAACTCACAGCTTTCCGCTTTTAACATGCTTCCTCACACATTATCCCCTTTCATCTTCCACAACTCTGAGGTGGACCTGGTTGGTCTTAGCCTCACTTGGTAGATGCGAGAGCAGTTCAGAGACACAATGAGATGCTCAGCATCACACAGCAAATCTGAGGCCACCAGGACTAAATGCAGGGCTCTTGGCCCTGTACATCATTGCAAACACAAGACCCAGGTTGCATATAGAAGGTTCGGTGTCCCAAGTGCGTGGGCTGGCAATCCCAGCACTTTGGGAGGCTGAGGCAGGTGGATCACGAGGTCAGGAGATCGAGACCATCCTGGCTAACACAGTGAAACCCCATCTCTACTAAAACTACAAAAAAATTATCCAGGTGTGGTGGCGTACACCTGTAATCCCAGCTACTCAGGAGGCTGAGGCAGGAGAATCGCTTGAACCGGGGAGACAGAGGTTGCAGTGAGCCAAGATTGTGCCACTGCACTCCAGTCTGGGTGACAGAGTGAGACTCCATCTCAAAAGAAAAAATAGAAAAAAAGAAGGTTCAGTATCCCTGGTTTAGTAGGAGAGAAGGTGTGAGGCAAGCAAGAAGATGTCTCTGCTCCATACAGCAGGTCTGTACACAGAACCTGGCTCATGTGGTTTTAGTTAACTACAAATACAGGGTCTGCTCACATCTTTGTTTTGCACAGATGAGCCATAGTCGGCCAGTTATCTGCCAAGCAGATAATTTCTCAATCTGCTCACACCAGATGCTTCCAGCCAGGGAAGGTATTAGGGGAAAGGGCTTGAGGGCCGCAGTAAACTGGACAAGTTTTTCTGCCCAGCCTGGGCTGCCACCTGCAGGTCACTTGGGCTCCAACTATGTGGCTCCCTCTGCTGCTGGGTGCCTTGCTCTGGGCAGTGCTGTGGTTGCTCAGGGACCAGCAGAGCCTGCCTGCCAGCGATGCCTTCGTCTTCATCACCGGCTGTGACTCAGGCTTTGGGCGCCTTCTGGCACTGCAGCTGGACCAGAGAGGCTTCCGAGTCCTGGCCAGCTGCCTGACCCCTTCCGGGGCCGAGGACCTGCAGCGGGTGGCCTCCTCCCGCCTCCACACCACCCTGCTGGATATCACTGATCCCCAGAGCGTCCAACAGGCAGCCAAGTGGGTGGAGACACACGTTAAGGAAGCAGGTAAGTGTGAAAGACCACCAGGAATGTGGTGTGAGGTCTCCTGATCCCCATAGTGACCCCAGGAGTCACCTGCAAGGGCTGTGGTAAGCTAAAGGGACTATTTGAGGAGGAGCAGTTTTCAGATGCTCCTGGAAAGAAAAGGGGCTGCAGGAGTGCCTCACCTACCCCCAGCATCCTTCTCATCTCCCCACAGGGCTTTTTGGTCTGGTGAATAATGCTGGTGTGGCTGGTGTCATCGGACCCACACCATGGCTGACCCGGGATGATTTCCAGCGGGTGCTGAATGTGAACACAATGGGTCCCATCGGGGTCACCCTTGCCCTGCTGCCTCTCCTGCAGCAAGCCCAGGGTCGGGTGATCAACATCACCAGCGTCCTGGGTCGCCTGGCAGCCAATGGTGGGGGCTACTGTGTCTCCAAATTTGGCCTGGAGGCCTTCTCTGACAGCTTGAGGTGAGGCGTACAGGGCTCTGAGTTCCAAGACTAAGGCAGCCCACTCAACAAACATGGGCCAGCAGAGATGGCTAAGATACAGTACAGTGGAATGTTTAAGAAGAGACAGTTTGGGGCTAGACTTCATGGGTTCAAACCCCACCCTTATATAAGCTTTGTGACCATAAGTAGATTACTTCTCTTTACCCATTTTTAATGCATCTGTTAAACCAGGATGAGAAAACCTGCCTCATGGGTATTGTAAGGTGAGGTACATATAAGGACCTAATAGTGCCTGACACATAGTAAATGCTCAAAAAAGCCTGCTATCATAACCGTTAGTTGGGAAACAAACTACTGTTAATAGTAGCTATTACAGTAAGCTGGTAACATATGACATTTTCTCATTTAATTCTCCCAACAACCCTATAAGGGTTAATTTGCATAAAGGTTAAGGTATTCATATATAATTAGATAGTGGAAGCACTAGAACTTAACCCCAGGTCTGCCTGCCCACAGGTCATTACATCCTCCTGCCTTTTTTTTTTTTTTTTGATACAGTCTCACTCTGTTGCCCAGGCTGGAGTGCAGTGGCGCAATCTTGGCTCACCGCAACCTCCGCCTTCCGTGTTCAAGCAATTCTCCTGCCTCAGCCTCCCCAGTAGCTGGGATTACAGGCACACGCCACCATGCCTGGCTAATTTTAGTATTTTTAATAGAGATGGGGCTTCACTATGTTGGCCAGGCTGGTCTCGAACTCCTGACCTCATGATCCGCCCACCTCAGCCTCCCAAAGTCCTACAAGTGTGAGCCACCACGCCCAGCCTTGCCTCTCATCTTCAAACAATAAGGTGCAAAGTTCCATGGGAGCACAAAGACATGATAAGGACCACAGGGGAGCAGGGCCTGAGTTCTTAGCAGAAGTACAAGGCGCCTAAGCTTAGTCTACCTTCTAAGGAAGCCTGCCTTTGTCAAGATTCAGATTTTAACAAAGGCAGGTTTCCTTAGAAGGTAGAAAAGAATCTGAATGTCTCCTTTTGTCCCTATCTCTCAGCCTTAATTTTCCAGGCAGCATCATGGAACACATATTTTGTGTGTGTGTGTGCAGTGGCACAGTCATGGCTCATTGCAGCTTCAAACTCCTAGGCTCAAGCAACTCAAGCGATACTCCCGCCTCAGCCTCCTGGGTAGCTGAGACCACAAGCACATGCCAGCATGCCTGGCTAGTAGTTTTTTACAGATGGGGTCTTGCTGTGGTGACCAGACGTCTCAAACTCCTGACCTCAAGCAATGCTTCTGCTTGGGCCTCCCAAAGGAAGGCAAGATTACAGGCATGAGCCACTGCATACTGGAACACAAACTTTAGACTTGGATTTTTTTTTCTCCCCTCCCCTCCTTCTCATTACCTATACTTAGATTTCTACATCAGGAGGGTAGATGTAGAAAATTAAGACCAGGGCCATGGGCTGTATCCTCACTTTCCCCATCAGCTTACCCTCCAACAAATGCCAGACTATGCCTCCAATATCCAGCACTCAGGACTTAACCCTGTTTTTTGGGAGCAAGGGAATGGGGTTCCTCTAGGTCAGAAATTGGCAAATTCAGTTGTCAAGCCAGATCTGGCCAGTTGCCTACAAGCTGATAATGGTTTTTAGATTTTGAAATGGTTACACTGTAAACTGTTACATAAGAACCTGATAATATCATTAATTTTGTTTCTTGGCCTGCCATGCTTAAAATATTAACTCTCTGGCCCTTTAAGAAAAAAATGTGCTGACCCCCGCTCTAGATCAAAGAAAACAAACTTCAGAAATACTTTCCTCTCTCTACCCCACTTGGCCCTTGTCCCAGGGCAGTAGGCATCTCCGTCAAAACTCTTGTCCCTGTTCTGTGGTAACGTTCTCCCCAACCCGTGTCCCTCAAAGTCCCCTCCCTATAGGGCAAGAACCCAGCAGCTTCCCTCTGCCCCCACTCTAGGCGGGATGTGGCTCATTTTGGGATACGCGTCTCCATCGTGGAGCCTGGCTTCTTCCGAACCCCTGTGACCAACCTGGAGAATCTGGAAAAAATGCTGCAGGCCTGCTGGGCCCGGCTACCTCCTGCCACACAGGCCCACTATGGGGGGGCCTTCCTCACCAAGTGTGAGTAGCCAAGCCCACACAGGGGCACATGAAGGGAAGTGAGAGCACCAGAAAGGCCAGTCCCACATAAACCTGCTGGGAGGCGGGTGGGGCACCCAGGGCAGGGTTGAGGGTGAACAGGATGCCACAAGAGTGCCCAGGCCATGTGGAACCTGCCCATTCTCCACACTGAGGAGGGGACTGAGGGCAACAAGCCCTGGGCCCCAAAAGACAGTACCTAAGATGGGCTGGAGTCGGGAAGGGAAGCTGACTGCCACCACCTATGGGGCTGCAGACCTCAAAGTGCAGGAGCGCATCATGAACCTGATCTGCGACCCGGACCTCACCAAGGTGAGCCGATGCCTGGAGCATGCCCTGACTGCTCGACACCCCCGAACCCGCTACAGCCCAGGCTGGGATGCCAAGCTGCTCTGGCTGCCTGCCTCCTACCTGCCAGCCAGCCTGGTGGATGCTGTGCTCACCTGGGTCCTTCCCAAGCCTGCCCAAGCAGTCCACTGAATCCAGCCTTCCAGCAAGATTGTTTTTCAAGGGCAAGGACTTTATTTCTGCCCTCACCCTGGTACTGCCTGGTGCCTGTCACAAAATAACCACTAACAAGTGTGTTGTTTGAAAAATAAAAAGAAGGTGGGCAGAAACGAAGGTGCCCAGTAGAAGGCTGACCTCATTTAAGTGCTAACTACTACAACAGGCTCGCGGTCTCTGGTCAGTTCAGTGCCTGCAAAATAGCTAACACCCACAGGGGGGCGCCAGGGAGCTGCCTCACATCTACAGCTGTACCTCGAGGCGGGGCCATCAGAGGGCACTTTAATACGTTTTCCTTATTTTCTAAAGGGGAGTAAGGTTGCAATTCAGGGTCTGTACTGGGAATGGCCTTTATATCTCTTGGGGGAGAAGAGCAACTGATGAAGAGGGGTGGGGTCAGGCTGGATGGCTTCCACGGAAAAAAAGGCAATATTCACATAAATTCTCTTGCTAAGGAGAAGACTGGCCACACAGGTGTCAAGGCAACTTATCACCACTTTGAAAGGAGCTGGATCCCTGGAGGACTGGCCAGGGCAGGAGGTGCTAGGCCCTTAGCGGTGCACAAAAGGCCAGGAAAATGTCCAAGGTAGCTGTGGGCTGGGCTCTCCCACGTGGGGCCTTCCTGGGGAGCTGCTTTGACTCCGGCAGCAGATGGCTTTGTGAATGTTCGGAGTGAGCCTAGCAGCACAAGACTAGGGGGCAGGAAGCACCACAGTCTCTGGATCGCCACCTCTCCCACTGCCTGCCCAACCAACACCTTCAGCAAAGTCCTCCTTTCCCAAACACCCCACAATACACCTTCCCGAAGTACACAAACAGTAAAGTCCCAGAGGACAGGGAACATGGGTAAGGAAAGGAAGGACTCGAGCATCTCTCTAAGACAAACTCAGACCATCTCTCTTTTCGGTCTGAAAAAATAATCCGTTTAATTGAAAAACCTGGAGGATACTACTCCACTCCCCAAGATGAAGAAGGTGAAGAGTCCAGACCCCTACATCACCTCGTAGCCACTTCTGATACTCTTCACGAGGCAGCAGGCAAAGACAATTCCCAAGACCTAGAAAGAAAGATGGGGACCGGGGTGGAGAGGAGTCAGAAGGGCAAGCTACCCCAGACCCATGCAAGAGACACACTCCCAGGCCAGTACCTCCTGCTCAGCACCCTCCCCACTGCCCCTACTCCAGGCACCCTGGACTGAGTCCCAGCCCCTGCTCAGGGTTCTCTCTCACCTCGACAAAAGCAATTCCGAGGGCTGCTGCAGCCACCACCAGCACGTTTTTCCTCAGCCAGCCCCCAATCTTCTCCACACAGCCCTGAAGGGTGGCAGGCATGCAGTGCAAAAGCACCATCAGAAACTTCCTACCCCATGCCCCTCCCCTGGTCCATCAGTCTCTTCCCTGCCCCTGTACCTTTCACCCCACCCTTATCATTTCCAGATCCCCTCCCCATCCCTGACCCTGTCCACCTCCATCCTAGGTCTCTCTTGCCTCCTAAAACATTTCCCAGGTTTCCCAAGTCCCGTACACAGTCTCCTCCCTACCTCCTTATGGATCTGCTTCTCGGTGAAATTAATCCCACAGCCCACAGTGACATTAACGCAGCAGGAGTCGGGGACTCGGTTCTTCGACATGGAAGGGATTTTCTCCCAATCTGTGTAGTTAGCAGCCCCACAGCACTTAAACTGGGAGAGGGAAGAAATACAGAGAAGGTTAAGTGAACCTCATCTTCAATACGGAGATGAGAATTCTTTTTTATTTTTTGAGACAGAGACTTGCTCTGTCGCCCAGGCTGGAGTTCAGTGGCACGATCTCGGCTCACTGCAACCTCTGCCTCTAGGTTCAAGCGATTCTCCTGCCTCAGCCTCCCGAGTACCTGGGATTACAGGTGCACGCCACCACACCTGGCTAATTTTTGTATTTTTATTAGAGACAGGTTTCGCCATGTTGGCCAGGCTGGTCTTCAACTCCTGACCTCAGGTGATCCACCCACCTTGGCCTCCCAAAGTGGTGAGATTACAGGCGTGAGCTAACACGCCCGGCCTTAGAGATGAGAATTCTCTATTCCCACCACCCCTGCTCCCAATAACCCCACTCACATCTGCCTGCATCCTGTCCAGAATCGAAGCAGTGTGGTTGTTTTTTGGGTAATTCTCCATCTGCTGCCGGAAGTTGTTATTAAACTCTGACATTACCTGAGAGTAGGTAAGGAGCATTGCTGCAGTCAGAATTCAAGCACCTGGGTCCCTGCCAGGCTGAGGCAGGCCCTTCCCGTTATTTCCTGCTTACCTTATCTCTAAACACATAGCCAGCAATGGCTGCAGCCACCTCCACCAGCATGATAAGAGACAGGAAGATGGCAAACTGCAGGAGCAAAGGACAGGAATCAGGTTTGGAGTCTATGCATTACAGGGGCCCGTTCAGGGGACACTCACAAACATCTTCCTCACCCACCTACCCACCTCACCTCACCCACCTTCCTAAGCCCCAACCAAGCTGCCCTGGCAGTCCTAGATCACCCATGCTGGTCCCACTCCCCGCCACTCACCGTGATCATAAGACAGTAGTTCTCCTTGCAGGCCCCGCAGCAGCCCACAAAGGCCACCAAGAAGAGGAAGACACCCACTGCAATGATGACCACAGGTAACAGGGAGCCAGGGGTAGCCCCCTGGATTATGGTCTGACTCAGGACAAGCTGTGCCCCGACACCCACAGCAATAAGTCCCACTGCACAGGCCTAAGAGAAAGGCAGGCGAGGATTAGGCTGGACCCACAACACAGTGGCCCTCCATGGTGGAGGACGGGGGTACACCCAGGACACAGACTTGGCCCTAACCAGAGGAGAGATTCTCACACCTCCAGTGAACTTTTTTGGCTGTGGGGAAGGGGGATGACCCATCCTTGCCTGGCCCCAGCTCCTCTGACCCCCTCCAGGCTCTTTAATCAGGGACTTGACTAAATTCAAAGGCTTCCCAGAAAGACTTGACCCCCGAAAGCGCATGTTTCTGACCTAGAGTAAGGCTTTCTACGGGCCTCAAGGGTTCCCAGCTCAGTTCTCTCCCAGAACTGCCCCCTCGCTATCCTCCAGTGCACACCCCACGCGCGTCAGCTGTAACTAAGGTTCCTATGGCTAGTTAGGCCAAGAGAAGGGAAGAGGAAAAGGGGGAAAGAGTGATATGCCCTAGACAAACAGTAGCCTCTCAAGACAGGAGCCCAGGGCAGAAGCAAATTGAGGTGGGCAGAGCCCTTCCTCACCCCCAAGCGCTGGGAGGAGGGAAAGGGGGAAAAGGACTGGAGAGGGATGGGGCTGTGGGTGAGGAAGAGAGGGGAGAAGGGAGAGAAGGGAAGCCCCGGGGCGATAGCATCAGGCAGTTGGCTGGTTGCCCCACTCACTGCCCCATATCACAAGTGGTTGGGTCACCAGACAGGAAGGGCCAGGAGGGGTGGGGGTGGGGGTTGCTGCACCCCAGGATGGCCATTCTCTGTGGAAACCAGCCTCAGGTGTCCAGGAAAGCTGGAGGAGGGAGTGGCCGCGCTGTCTTCCCCTGGCTTTCCTTCCACATCTGGTCTCCAGCTGCCTTCATTCTTACTCCCTCAGCCCTCACCACTGTGCAGCCAGGTCTCCCCGCACCCTGCCAGCGCGCCCCCCAGGACCCCTCGCCACTCACGCAAAAGGCCAGCAGGAGGACGTAGAGCAAGAACTTCACACATTTCATTCCTCCTTCCACCGCCATGGCTGCCGGGCCTGGGGCAGAGGGGCGGGCGGGGGGATTAACACCGGCCGAGGGGAGACCTCGGCTTCCGCGATCCCCGCCGGCCCTCGAGGGCTTCCCTGCACGGCCCCGATTCCCGGCCCCTCCCACCCGGAAACCCGCGGTCGGATCCACGTCTCCCAGCCCCCTCTCCACCCGCAGGAGAGGGGTGGGGGTGACGGCCGCGAAGCCCGGACCCCGCCCCGCCGCCCGTGGGGCCCAGGACAGATCCGAGGACGCTGGCAGGGGCTTGAGTCAGACCCCGACCCTCGGCCCGCCAGCCTCCCGGCGTCAGACACCCCCTCCCCGCCCAACCAGTCCGGACAAACGGTCTTCAGCCCAACCCCGACCCCCACCCCAGCCCCTTTCCCCTGGGATCGGACCTCTCCGCCCACCAAAATAAAGTGCGGCCGGCACCCCCGCCACACTCTGCCCGGGCCCTGGGAACTTCGAAGCAAAGTTGCTCGAGGGAGGCTGGAGAGCGCCGGGCAGGTCTCCTCGGGCTTGGGGCCAGCCCTGGAGGAGGGGAGCGCCGGTGGTCTCCGCCAGCCCGCGTCCAAGTCTGCCGGGGCCCCCCGGCCTCACCTGGGCTCCCCAAGGCTGCGCGCTCCTCTCCCGCCGCGGCGCCGGGGCTCTCTAGCTGCGCCCCCTCGGCTCCCGCCCCGCCTGCCGCGCGGCCCCGCCCCGGGCTCCAGCCACGGTCCCCTCCTCCCCCGCCGGGTGGCCGCCGACCTCCCTCATGTGACGCGGGAACAGCTGAGGTCTGAGTCACTGGGGCGGGCGCGGGGTGGGCCGAGCCCCCCGCCCAGCCAGGGCCACGTGGCCCCTACCCGGAAGACAGCGCCCACCCCCGCAAAGGGAAAGCCGCCAGCGCAAGACCTCAAGGCGCCTGGGGCCCCCCTCCGGCGCCCCCACCTCCGCGCCGACACCGAGTAGGAGGGCGGGGCGGAGCGCCGCCTGGGTCACTCTGGTTCAGAGAAGCGGAGGAGGTGGGTGAGAGTTACCCTCTCGGGGCCGGGGCGGAGAGCGGAGGACGAGTGACCCGGCGGTCTGAGAGAGGCTTCCCCATCCTTCTCCCACAGCCCAGCTCTCTCCAGTGCGAGCCCCTCCCCATCCGACTCTGCAGACCGCTGTGGTCTGCCTGGGGTCGGGTGGGGCCAGAACAAGCACTTCCAGAAAGTCCCTGGCCTCACATCGTGGGTGTCTCCCAACATGCTAGAGCATTCTAGAGTGGGGGTTTCAGGCCCCCCTCCATTAGCACAGCTTCTCCATTTTCCAGGGCTCCTGGTCTGAGCAAAGGGGAGGAAACCGTTCCTCGAAGCCACACTCCCCAGTCAATCAAGACACGTCCGCGTCGGGTCCCGCCCTCTGGGGGGAGGATTGACAAGGTCTGTGCTCCCAACCTCCCGGACAGCTCCTGCATCCGCCTGTTATGGCGTGGGCTTGCGGGAAGACAAGAAGGCGGGAGAGGCTTATGTCCTCTGGATTTCCCCGTCTTATCCCAGAAGACAAAGCCAGGTGAGGGCTGGAAGCGGCCTAGGGGGGCCAAGCAGCCTCCCTCCCTTGTGTGCCAGGGGTGGTCCCCAGAAAGAGCTGATCTGAACGGACCAGAGGGTAGGACCGACCGTCACACCCCCACACTCCAGCCTCGGCCCCACTCCTTGGGCTCTTAGAGTCCTGCCTCAAGAACCGCTTCCTGAGTCTTGGTGTATGTATGTATCTAAAGGCTTGGTTTATGTGTGTACACAAAGAAGGAAAGAAACCACTAGAGCAAAAGGAAGGAGATCTGGGCTGGGCTGAGAAGCAGCTTCCAGGATCACGGCCTTCCCGCGGGACACACCAAGCCCTTCCCGACCTTGCTGTCCCTGGCCATGGCGGGCAGGCTGTGGAGGAGGAGCGAAGAGCTGAAGAAAGGAGTATTCAGGTTCCTCATTGTGCTGCCACTAGATGCCAGGCATGTGCTAGGCACGGGGGCTGCAAGGAGAGGAAGACAGTGGCCCTGCCCTGTGCCAGCAGGCAGAACCAAGTTCTGGCCACACTGAAGAAAGGCAGAAGCCTGCCGCGGCAGCTGGTTAAGCTCAAAGGGAGGGACGATAGGAGAATGGATCTCACGGAGCAGGGGAGTGTACTCAAGGTGACCTTGGAGAATAAAGGCGAGAGCTCCAGGGACAGGGAAGCAGTTAACTGTGAAAAAAAAAGGAGCATTTTTTAAAGTATATGACAGCTTGGGGTTGGCTGGCTCGAAGTGCTTGGGAAGGATGTGGTGAGATGTGTCGAAGGTGGTCTGAAAATCAAGATTGAGAGACTTTAGATACATAACAACCAACTTGGTCCACTGAATGGTTGTCTGAACAAACCAGCTGTGAAAGACATTTTGGGACTGAGAATTAGACATGAGAAAATTATTTTGTGAACTGTTATCATGGTTAACAAAATGGGCATATCATGATATGATTATGTCGATAAGTTACTCTAGTTTTTCTTTTTTTTTCTTTATTTTTTTTTTTAATTCTTTATCGGCCAGTGCATTTGTTTACAGGAAAGGGGTCCCGATCCAGACCCCAAGAGAGGGTTCTTGGATCTCATGCAAGAAAGAATTCAGGGCAAGTCACAGTGCAAAGTAAAAGCAAATTTATTAAGAAAGTAAAGTGGTGGCCGGGCGCTGTGGCTCACACCTGTAATCCTAGCACTTTGGGAGGCCGAGGTGGGTGGATCACCTGCGGTCAGGAGTTCAAGACCAGCCTGGCCATCATGGTGAAACCGCATCTTAAAAAAAAAAAAAGAAAAGAAAGAAAGAAAGTAAAGTGGTGATACAAAATTAGCCGAGTGTGGTGGCAGGCACCTGTAATCCCAGCTACTGGAGAGACTGAGGCAGGAGAATCGTTTGAACTTGAGCGGCAGAGGTTGCGGAGAGCCAAGATCGCACCACTGCACTCCAGCCTGGGAGACAGAGCAAGACTCTGTCTCAAAAAAAAAAAAAAAGAGAAAAGAAAGTAAAGTGGTGAAGGGCCAGCACAGTGGCTCTCGCCTGTAATCCCAGCACTTTGGGAGGCCAAGGCGGGTGAATCTCCTGAGGTCAGGAGTTCAAGACCAGCCTGACCAACATGGAGAAACTCCATCTCTACTGAAAATACAAAAATTAGCCAGGCCTGGTGGTGCATGCCTGTAATCCCAGCTACTCAGGAGGCTGAGGCAGGAGAATCGCTTGAACCCAGGAGGCAGAGGTTGCCATGAGCCGAGATCACGCCATTGCACTCCAGCCTGGGCAACAAGAGCAAAACTCCTTCTCAAAAAATAAAAAATTAAAAAAAAATAAGTGAAGTGGTGAAAGAACAGCTGCTCCATAGACAGAGTAGGATGTTCCTGAAAGTAAGAGGAGGGGCCAGGCATGGTGGCTCACCACGCCAAGGCGGGTGGATCACCTGAAGTCAGGAGTTCAAGACCAGCCTGGTGGTCAACATGGTGAAACCCCTTCTCTATTAAATATACAAAAAGTAGCCAGGTATAGTGGTGCATACCTGTAGTCCCAGTTACTCAGGAGGCTGAGCAGGAGAATCACTTGTACCCAGGAGACGGAGGTTGCAGTGAGCAGAGATGTGTCGCCGCACTCCAGCCTGGGCAACGAGAGTGAAACTCCATCTCAAAAAAAAAAGCGGAGGGGAACACATCCACCCTAGGTACAATGCTTGTATATATGGAGAGATATGCTCTGCACAAGGGTTTGTGATAAAGGATTAATTTTCTTAATTACTATATTTTGTAAGAATCGATATTATCTGTTTATTATTATTATTAATTTGTTCCCTTAACCATAAACGTCTGGAAGCTAAAAATGCCTAACTTTCTGAGAATGCATCCCAGCAAGTCCCAGCCCTCACTCAAAATGGAGTCACTCTGGATCAAACGCTTCTGACACATTGATCTAACCCAGTGAAAGGCAGTCTTAGGATTTGAACCCAGATCTCTGGGGGAGTTCCAAAGCCTGTGCTTTTTTCCCCCTCATTCAAGGAGGCCAAGAGAAGAGAGAATTTTTTTTTTTGAAACAGAGTCTCGATCTGTTGCCCAGGCTGGATCGCAGTGGCACGATCTCAGCTCACTTCGACCTCCTTCTGGGTTCAAGTGATTCTCTTGCCTCAGTCTCCCAAGTAGCTGGGACTACAGGCGTGTACCACGACACTGGCTACTTTTTTTTTTTTTTTTTTTTTTTGAGACAGAGTCTTGCTCTGTCACCCAGGAGGAGTGCAGTGGCATGATCTCGGCTCACTGCAACCTCCACCTTCTAGGTTCAAGCAATTCTCCTGCCTCAGCCTCCCGAGTAGCTGGAACTACAGGCACTTGCCACCATGACCAGCTAATTTTTTGTATTTTTAGTAGAGACGGGGTTTCACCGTATTAGCCAGGATGGTCTTGATCTCTTGACCTTGTGATCTGCCTGCCTTGGCCTCCCAAAGTGCTGGGATTATAGGCATGAGCCATCACACCTGGCCTAATTTTTGTATTTTTAGTAGAGATGGGGTTTCACCATGTTGGCCGGGCTTGTCTCGAACTCCTGACCTCAAGTGATCCACCCACCTTGGCCTCCCAAAGTGCTGGGATTACAGGCTTGAGCCACCTTGCCCAGCTGAGAAAAGAGAACTTTGACAGGAGTGGCTTACACCTGTAATCCCAGCATTTTGAGAGGCCAAGGCAGGCACACCACTTGAGCTCAAGAGTTTGAGACCAGCCTGGGCAACATGACAAAACCCCATTTCTACCAAAAAAAAAAAAAAAAAAAATTAGCTGGGCTTGGTGATGAGCACCTGTAGTCCCAGCTACTCTAGAGACTGAAGTGGGAGGATCACTTGAGCCCAGGAGGTGGAAGTTGCAGTGAGCTGTGATCACACAACTGCACTCCAGCCTGGGCAACAAAGCAAGACTCTGTTCTAAATAAATAAATAAATACAGGAAGAGGGAACTCTGCCAAATAGTGTAGAGAGGGCAGTTTGGGTGAAAAGCGAGAGGCCATTGGATGGGGTGCTTTCTCTGGAGCAGTGTCAGGAGCACCTGTTGGGGCCCCAGAGTAAGGGGAGGAAGTAGAGACATCCAGGTGAGCAGAGGGAGAGCTGAGGTGAAGGTCAAGAGAATGGGGCCCTCCTAGAGGAACACCAGGGGAAGGGGCTGAAAGCAAGCTGTAGCAAGTGCAGAGTGGTAACAGCAACTTGGTAAAGCAACAGGGCAAGAAAGGATAGGGCCAGGGAAACCCAGAGAACAAGGCTGTGCGGAGTTTGAAGCGGAAGGGGAAGGGAGGAGGGCAAGTAAATAGCCCACTCTGAGTCAAATTCATTTTTTTTTTTTAATTGCATTTTAGGTTTTGGGGTACATGTGACTTTTTTATTTTTTATTTATTTTTATTTTTTATTGCATTTTAGGTTTTGGGGTACATGTGAATTTTTTATTTTTTATTTATTTTTTTTATTGCATTTTAGGTTTTGGGGTACATCTGAGTCAAATTCATAGAGAGTGAAACGGTGATTGCGAGGGATGGGGACAGGCAGCATGGAGAGTTAGTGTTTAATGGGTACAGAGTTGCCGGGCGTGGTGGCTCATGCCTGTAATCCCAGCACTTTGGGAGGCCGAGGTTAGTGGATCACGAGGTCAAGAGATCGAGACCATCCTGGTCAACATGGTGAAACCCCGTCTCTACTAAAAATACAAAAAATATCATAGCTGGGCATGGTGGTGTGTGCCTGTAATCCCAGCTACTCAGGAGGCTGAGGCAGGAGAATTGCCTGAACCCAGGAGGCAGAGGTTGCGGTGAGCCGAGATCACGCCATTGCACTCCAGCCTGGGTAACAAGAGCGAAACTCCGTCTCAAAAGAAAAAAAAAAATTGGTACAGAGTTTCAGTTTAGAAAGATGAAAATGTGGCCGGGCTCAGTGGCTCACGCCTGTAATCCCAACATTTTGGGAGGCTGAGGCCGGTGGATCACCTGAGGTCAGGAGTTCGAGACCAGCCTGACCGACATGGAGAAACCCCATCTCTACTAAAAATACAAAATTCTAGCCTGGCCAATATGGTGAAACCCTGTCTCTACTAAAAATACAAAAATTATCCAGGCGTGGTGGAGTGCACCTATAGTCCCAGCTACTTGGGAGGCTGAGGCAAGAGAATTGCTTGAACCCAGGAGGCAGAGAGTGCAGTGAGCCAAGATCACGCCACTGCACTCCTGTCTGGGCGACAGAGCAAGACAATGTTTCAAAATAAATAAATAAATAATATACAATACAATATTAGCCAGGCGTGGTGGTGCATGCCTTTAACCCCAGCTACTCAGGAGGCTGAGGCAGGAGAATATCTTGAACCCAGGAGGCGGAGGTTGTGATGAGCCAACCTCTTGCACTCCATCGCACTCCATCGCACCATTGCACTCCAGCCTGGGTGACAAGAGCAAAAGAAAGACAAAAGTGTTGTCCAGGCGCGGTGGCTCACACCTGTAACCCCAGCCTGGCAAACATGGTGAAACCCCGACTCTACTCAAAATATAAAAAAGCCAGGTGTGGTGGCACGGGCCTGTAGTCCCAGCTACTCTGGAGGCTAAGGAGGAGAATTGCTTGAACCCAGAAGGCGAAGGTTGCAGTGAGCCAAGATCGTACCACTGCATTGCAGCCTGGGTGACAGAGTGTGACTCTGTCTCAAAAAAAATGAAAGAAAGATGAAAATGTTGTGGAAGTGGACAGTGCTGATGGTTGCACAACAATGTGTATGTATGTGTTCAGTGTCCCTGAATTTCATGTTATACATATGTTACTACACACACACACACACACACACACACACACACACACACACACACACAGAATGGTTCATTCCTACAGCCTGGAAAGTTGACACAGAGCCCCATGTGTTTGCTGGGCTGCAGGATAGAGGGGCCTCTTAGTGGAAAGCGGCTGACCTCAGACCTGGACCTTACATCCACATCCTTCAGATCCTCCAGCACCTGCTCCAAGTGCCTGACATCCAGATATGCCACCAAGCCATCCCGGCTGGCCCAGGCTGCTGCCCTTTGGTTGCCTGGCACCAGCTGGTGGTAGGTGAGCTGGGGCAGGGACCCTTGCCTCTGCGCACCAAGCAAACCCAAGTTGCCCTCCAGCTAGCTCCACCACACCTCCACCCAGGGCCAGCAGCAGAGCATGGGGGCCACAGATGTCTCAAGCAAAAGTTCAGCTTTCTGAGAGTGTGTAGTCATCAGCCAGAGCCAGTGCCATGCACAGCAGCTTGTAGCCAGCACCCAAGGCCTCCTGAAGCCCAGACCACACAGGGAGCCCAGCACCTGCTGCACAGACACCTTCTCCCCGCCATGCAGCAGGGCCCCAGCCCCCCTGCTGATGCTCCACTGAGTGAGGGCACTCAGAGATGCAGTTGCCATGATAAGAGAGGCTCCAGTGAACCTAGTGGAGTGGGGAGCACAGGAAATAGTGAGGGGATATGAGGAAGGTGAGGAGGAAAGAAGGGATCCACAATCAAGGAAAAAGAAGAGAAGAGTTGGGAGAGGGGCGAGGAAAAATGGGAAAGTGGGAGACACAGAGCAGGGTGGGAGGCATGGGGAAGAATGGGGGAAGGGAAGGCAAAAATACATGAGGAATCAATGCTTCTTGGGCTTCAATTTAAAAAGAACTTTTTAAAAAATTTTTTGAAAAATGGATGTAAGAGAAGAATGGGGAGAAGGAAGAGGAGGAGAGAGATGGGAGGGAAGAAGGAGACAAGGATGGATCGTCGAAGCCATCTCCCCACTGGAAAGGGTAGGGAGAGTGGTGGATAGAATTCAAGGTCCAGGGGTTGGGTCTGAATTGGGGCCTGAAATTTAAGTCCAGAGGCCTCAGCTTTGGATAAGGAAAGAGACACGGTGTTTGATGGCATCTCCCAGCCTTCAGGGTGAAGGAGGGGCTGCACCTGCGCATCTGCAGGTCCTGCTGGTGGAAGAGCTCATAGACCACCCCACCTGGGCTCCCCAGAGTCGGTTATAGGCCCCAGTACCAGCACTGAGTGCAGCCCCCAGGGAAGATACTGTGCCTGGCACCACGGCGATGTCACCACTATGTACTTACCAGTTGATGGAGACTGGGGAATAGAAAGGAGTCTCCAGTCACTGGGTGGCCATCTCTGCTCTGACTTTCTAGGGCGGCCACACCCTTCATAACTGGCAAGAGTACGTCACCATGGTACCCAGAAGAACATATTGCCAAAGTCCCCTTCTATCTCATTTCAAGGAAAGTGGGCTTCAGAGAGGTAAAGCCACTCACTCAGGGTCAACAGGTCAACCTGCAGGTAAGAATCAGGGTCTTTTTTTTTTGAGACGAAGTCTTGCTCTGTCGCCCAGGCTGGAGTGCAGTGGGCGATCTCGGCTCACCGCAACCTCCACCCCCCAGGTTCAAATGATTCTCCTCCCTTAGCCTCCCAAGTAGCTGGAATTACAAGTGCCCACCACCACGCCGGGCTAATTTTTTTGTATTTTTAGTAGAGATGGAGTTTCATCACATTGCCCAGGCTGGTCTTGAACTCCTGACGTCAAGTGATCCACCCGCCTCAGCCTCCCAAAGTTCTGGGACTACAGGCGTGAGCTACCGCACCCGGCCAGGGTCTTGATATACCACTCCAGTGCTGCATCTGTCACACCTGCCACCAGCAAGAAGTCTCCGAGGCCAGAAGCCCTGCCGTGAGACCTGGTTCTGCTGCTCATGAATGAAGTAACTTCAGCTTTCTCCTCATTGAGGAGGAAGAAAATAACTCCCTTCCCCACCTCACAGGGAAGTTGTGAGGATTACAGAATAAATTAAGGGAATTGGTTTTATTGTTTTAAGAATGGTATAGCTGGGCATAATGGCAAGTGCCTGTAATCCCAGCTACTCACAAGGCTGAGGCAGGAGAACTGCTTGAACCTGGAAAGCAGAGGTTGCAGTGAGCCGAGATGGGGCCACTGGGCAACAAGAGTGAAACTTTGTCTCAAAAACGAAGAATGGTAAGGCTTGACCGGGCGCGGTGGCTCATGCCTGTAATCCCTACACTTTGGGAGGCCAAGGCGAGTGGATCACCTGAGGTCAGGAGTTTGAGACCTGCCTGGCCAACATGATGAAACCCAGTCTCTACTAAAGATACAATAAAATTAGCTGGGTGTGGAGGCACGCACCGGTAATCACAGCTCTGCAGGAGGCTGAGGCAGGAGAATCACTTCAACCTGGGAGGCGGAGGTTGCAGTGAGCTGAGATTGCACCACTGCATTTCAGCCTGGGCAACAAGAGTGAAACTCTGTCTAAAATAAATAAATAAATAAAAAGAATGGTAAAGCTTGGCTGGATGTGGTGGCTCACACCTGTAATCCCAACACTTTGAGAGTCTGAGGTTAGGAGGATCACTTGAGCCCAGGAGTTTGAGATCAGCCTGGGCTAGATGGTGAAACTCCATCTCTATAAAAACAAAAACAGGGTCGGGCATGGTGACTTATGCCTGAAATCCCAGTACTTTGGGAGGCTGAGGTGAGTGGATCACCTGAGGTCAGGAGTTCAAGACCAGCCAGGCTAACATGACAAAACCCTGTCTCTACTAAAAATACAAAAAAACTAGCTGTGTATGGTGGCATGCACCTGTAGTCCTAGCTACTCAGGAGGCTGAAGCAGGAGGATTGCTTGAAAAGGGGAGACAGGCTGCAGTGAGCCGAGATCATGCACTGCACTCCAGCCTGGGCAACAGAGAAGACTCCGTCTCAAAAAACAAACAAGGCCGGGCGCAGTGGCTCACGCCTATAATCCCAGGGTGGATCACGAGGTCAAGAGATCGAGACCATCCTGGTCAACATGGTGAAACCCCATCTCTACTAAAAATACAAGAATTAGCTGGGCGTGGTGGCATGTGCCTGTAGTCTCAGCTACTCAGGAGGCTAAGGCAGGAGAATTGCTTGAACCCAGGAGGTGGAGGTTGTGGTGAGCCAAGATCACACCATTGCACTCCAGCCTGGGTAACAAGAGCAAAACTCCATCTCAAAAAAAAGAAAGAATGGTAAGGCTGTATCATGTTTTTAGACTCATGATTTTAGAAAACAAGAAAGAATGGTAAGGCTGTATCATGATTTTAGACTTAAAATGATTTTTCTTCGAGAAATAGCTGGATACCCCACCCCAACTGAGGTAGCCAAGGTCAGGGTGGGACAATCTAGCCTCCTTCTGCCCCTCACACTCACTTTGGCCTTGGCCTTGGCCTAGACACCCCCAATTCAAGCCCCAAGTTCCAGCTCCTCTCACAACTCCACACTCCAGCCCCACCCCGCCACCAGGATCTCTCCTCGGGGTCCGCCTCCGTTTTTTTCCCCATTTCTTTGGCCCCCTAGTTCCCGACCTCTGGCCCCTCAGTGTCACCAATCTTCCCAGGCTCCTGTCCCAGTCTCCTGCCAGCCAGTGCCACCATTAACAATGGAGTTGATCCAAATGTCCAGTTGGTGAGTGGGCGGGATGAGCAGCTCCAGCCCATCCAGCCCGGGAGCCCCGTCCAGGCTCATATCTTGCTTATACGCTCCCTTGGCCAGGATCTCAGCTGCTATGTGGTTCTGGCCCAGAACCAGGCTCAGGATCACAGAGGTCTCTACCTGAGAGTCGCAGAGCCTCACAACTACAGTTTTTCCTAGGATGGAGCAGAGATGGACATAGGAGAAATGACAAGGAGGTGAGCTGGGGCTGGGTGGTTATCTCAGGTTTCTGTTCCTTGGGACTAAAAGGCCAAGAGGTCTAGGTGGGGCTCAGGGAAAATTTATTCATGTATTCATCCATGTATGGGGAGCCCAAATGTGGAGACAGTAAGACATGTCCCTGCCTTCAGGGTGCTTACAGCCTTATAGGCACAGACAAGAACTGCAGTGTGCTGAGAGGGCTGTGACAAAGAGAACCCCGGGGTTCTGGAGGCTGCCTCGCACAGGCTGGGGGAACGCAGTGAGGCAGCAGAGGACCTGAGATACCTGCCAAGGAAGAGGGTCTTTGGCAGATTCGCCCAGGCTGTTCTCAAACTGGTTGGGTTCTTCCCCATGGATTTGGTCTTGCAGCCCAGGGAACCAGGGGTGAGGAGTGCTGGCGCCCCTCGGTAGAGCCCAGACCAGTTTCTCCTGCCCTCACCAACTTCAGGTTCCCATCCCCAGGTCCCAGCCAGACCCTCTGGTCATCCTCACACCCTCACCGTTCACACACACGCACACGCCCCTCATCTGGCAACAACTCTGACCTTCACTGCCCTGTGCTTCTTCCTTCCTTCCCTCTGAAGACAGAATTTCCTCTGACACTCCTGCAGTTCGCCTCTGCCTCCCAGCAGCTCCCTCACTGGGCAGCCCAGGTTGTGCTTTGTGGCCTCCTGGATCAGGCCATCTGCCAGTGTTTTGAGGTCCTTGGAGAAGCTGACTGCACTCAGACCCATTCTTTTCCTGAAGCAGCGGCTGGCGTAGTGGTGCCTCCTGCTGGCAGCATTGGTCACTGCCCGAAACAGGGCCTGCAATGAGGACCCACCACGGGCCTGGAGAGGGAGCGGTGGGTGAGAACTCAGGGAAGAGGTGGGGAGCCTAGGGAGGCCGAGAATGAAGAGAAGAAGCGGCTTGCACCCAGTGGAGTTGTAGAGCTGGCCTGCCACGAGAAGGGAGACGGGACAGATTGGGGGTGGGCAGGAGGGAGGCCAGAGGCAAAGGAAGACATAACCCCAAATGATTCTTAGAGTCCCCCAGTTGTATCCTGCCCCACTGCGCCTACCCCAAGCACAAACTCTTTGGCCCCCTTCTCCCAAATCCCAACTTCTCTTAGAGGGCCCTGGGGCTAAAGAGGTTAACAGGACTGCCAAGTGATCCCAGCAAGATAATTATGAGGTTTAGAATGTGGTGTGGGAGAGGACAGTAATTACAGAGACATCCTCTCTGGGGCTGCAGGATATGTGGGCAGAGGACTGGAAGGGGTCGACTCCACTAACACACCACCCCCAGCCCAGAATAGCCTCCCCACTTCCCCAGAGGCACACGCCGGGAGAGCAGGAGAGCCGGGGAGTAAGCTTCTCCCCTCTGTGATGTCTCAACGAGATGTAGCCCCTCCCCTCCTTAGAAAGCCCGCAGTGTCAAAGAATGAGTCCACTGACTCTCAAAATAGAAACTTTAGGAGAAAAAAAGGAAGAAGAGCTAGGATTAGGGATCCTCCCCGAGGAGGGGAAAAAAACAGCTACTCCCGGCTGAGCCCAGCCCTGATAGACAAGGCAGTCTGGGTGTGGAGGTGGCCACCATGGTGAAGGTGCAGGGTGGCGGGAGTCTCTCCTTACAGGGTTAGCTTTCTGGCAGCAGCACTTCTCATCATGGTCCAGGCATCTCTGACCTCATATCCCAGTGACAGGCTCCAGGGAGCTGCAGCTCTTCCTGAGGAGGTAGCAGACCCTCCACCC
This sequence comes from Aotus nancymaae, assembly GCF_030222135.1. Taxonomy (NCBI): domain Eukaryota; kingdom Metazoa; phylum Chordata; class Mammalia; order Primates; family Aotidae; genus Aotus; species Aotus nancymaae. The sequence goes on from NW_026988428.1 coordinate 39,358,466, forward strand.
AAGCACCTCTCTCTCCAGCAGGTCCTGAAACCTCATACCCTCCCCCAGGAATATTGCCTCCTTCTCTCCTGGCAACTCATACACTTCAAGCCTAAATGCCTCCCTTAGGCCCCGACCCACATTTGCTATGAACCAGTCAGGACCTTGAAGAAGGCGGGCCTGAAGGTTGCCTGGGTAACTCTGGGAGAGGGGCACCCTTGGCAGGAAGACAGTTGCCAGGGAGACTAGGACAGTGGGCAGGGCCCCAAAGCTTGGTTAGCGTGTACTAGGATAAGGACAGATCTAATGTCCAGATCCCTCCAAACTTCATTTCCGTAAAACCACCAGTGCCCCATTTTCAGGGCGTCTAGGGTAGCTGGAGTTCTGAAGCTCCTAAAAGAAACCTCCCAGGGGTTAGAGCCAGGGGATCCCAACAGGACCAAACTTGAGGGAACTCAAGGAAAAAGGCAGGATCTAGGAGGCACTGGAGAAAGGACAGGGCTTAATGCATTATGATATAGAACTTTTCGGACTAAAAGTCTAAAATGAAAATACACAACGTAGGCAAAAATAAAACCCTTAAACCGTGGTTTTAGTACCACCTCCAAGGAGCTGATATTCCAGATTCTACCATCAGATGGCAGTCTTGTCCACTTATTGGATTAAGTCCAGTCGGAAACTGAGGAGGCTATCAGGAGATAGAAGTCAAATGTTCCTGACTCCAGTTCCCTGTTTGTCAGATACCAGTAACCCCTCATATACACAAATACACCATTTTCTTTCCCCCACCTAATTCTGATAAAATTCACTTAGCAGGGTTCATTCATTCTATATTCAAAGCTGCTGAGGAATACTTTGGTGAAAAAGTTCTTGCTCTCTCTGGTCTCACAGGGTGAGGGCTGTAAATTGGGATAGTAATAACTAATGCATTTATAAGAGTTTGTCAGACATTTAATCCTCATAACCTTATGAAATAGATACAATAGTGTTATCCCCGACCAGGCGCAGTGGCTCATGCCTGTAATCCCAGCACTTTGGGAGGCAAAGCAGGTGGATCATTTGAGGTCAGTTAGAGAACAGGCTGGCCAATATGGTGAAACCCTGTCTCTACTAAAAATACAAAAATTAGCCGGGCGCGGTGGCTCACGCCTGTAATCCCAGCACTTTGGGAGGCCGAGGCGGGTGGATCACGAGGTCAAGAGATCGAGATCATCCTGGTCAACAGATCGAGACCATCCTGGTCAACATGGTGAAACCCCATCTCTACTAAAAATACAAAAAATTAGCTGGGCATGGTGGCGTGTGCCTGTAATCCCAGCTACTCAAGAGGCTGAGGCAGGAGAATTGCCTGAACCCAGGAGGCAGAGGTTGCGGTGAGCTGAGATCGCGCCATTGCACTCCAGCCTGGGTAACAAGAGCAAAACTCCGTCTCAAAAAAAAAAAAAATACAAAAATTAGCCGGACGTGGTGGCGCATGCCTGTAATCCCAGCTACTCGGGAGGCTGAGGATAGGAGAATCGCTTGAACCTGGGAGGCAGAGGTTGCAGTGAACCGAGATCTTGCCACTGCATGCCAGCCTGGGTGACAGAGCAAGACCCTGTCTGTCTGTCTGTCTCTCTCTCTCTCTCTCTCTCTCTCTCTCTCTCTCTCTCTCTCTCCATATATATATATCCCCATCTTACAGGTGAGGGATCTGAGGTATAAAGAGGTTTAATAGGCCGGGCATGGTGGCTCATGCCTGTAATCCAAGCACTTTGGAGTCCAAGGCGGGTGGATCACCTGAGGTCGGGAGTTCAAGACCAGCCTGACCAACACGGTGAAACCCTGTCTTTAAAAAAAAAAGAGGTTTAATAAGTTGTCCAAGTTCACACAACCAGAAAAGGGAGAGAGCTGGGACTTAAGCCCAGCCAGCCTACTACTAGTCTAGAAGCTAAGTGATTCATCTCCGTACCTCATAGAATGGTGCAGATGTATCTGGGAGAAGCAGCTACTCTAGACCTGGAGTCAGGAAAGGATTCTTGGATGGCATCTATACTGAGGCCTGAAGAAAGAGTAAATCTGACCAAGAGACTGGTGTGTGGGAGGGAGTGGAAGTAGTAGGGGAGTTGTTCTAGGAAGAAGAAACAACCTGTTCAAAGATTCAGAAATGATCAAGGGGACGAGGGTGGAATATGACATTCAGGTTTCTAGCCTGGATGACTGCCATTCACTAAAATGAAAAGCTGCAGGATGGGACACATTTTAGGGAGAAAGAAGGAGTTCTCTGTTTAACCTGTGATGTCTGAAGTGCCTTGAAACATCCAGATTGAGATAGCCAGGAGGCATCTGGCCTAGAGTTCTGGCTGATTCTGTTTGTTTACCTAGTGTCCTTTCTTTCTTTTTGTTTGTTTGTTTGTTTTTGTTTTTGTTTTTGTTTTTGTTTTTTTAGATGGAGTCTTGCTCTGCAGTCCAGGCTAGAGTGCAATGGCACAATCTTGGCTCACTGCAACCTCCGCCTCCCAGGTTCAAGTAATTTTCCTGCCTCAGCCTCCTGAGAAGCTGGAATTACACCAGTTGGGATAGCCGAGCCACCACACTAGGCTCAATTTTGTATTTTCAGTAGAGACAGGATTTCACCATGTTGGCCAGGCTGGTCTCGAACTCCTGACCTCAGGTGATCCACCCACCTTGGCCTCCCAAAGTGTTGGGATTACAGGTGTGAGACACCACGCCCTGCCTACCCAGTATCTTTTCTAGTTTATATGTTCTCTGAGGAAGGGATCTGAGTCTTACTTACCTTTGCATGTCATTTATCTTGACATGCAAAGGTAAGTAAGATACATGTTTGGTGAGGAAGTGAAGGTTGTACTACCTTCTGTAAGGGAGCAGGAGGTGACACCAACTTTGCTCTCACAGCTCTTTCAATTTTGCTGAAGAAATGACATCAGAGAAACATGTTAGAAAATAAGATATTCCAGAATATGTGTTAAAAGCAATCACTGCTCTGGAAAATTAGAAGGGAAAGGAAGAATCACGAAGAAGTCTGCAAAGGCCACTATTGATTGCTTATATGTAATCCCCACAACCAGTTAAGGGTAGGAAGTGTGACCCCCACGTTATAGATGAAGAAACTTGATGAAGTGCTGAGATGCCCATGTCTTGGTCCAGAGCAAGGGAAGGACTAGTTTTTGTTTCAGTATGGTTTGGTCTTAGATTCTGCTACCCATGGAAATGGACTGTCTCTTCAGAGCTCCCCAGCTTGTCCTCCTAACCCCTACCCAATCTCTTCTCCTCGTATCTGGACCCCCAGTGTCTTTCCTCATTCTACTCCAGTTCCTCAATTCAACTCTGTCCTCGTATCTGGTGCTCCTGATGCCTATGCCAAGCCAACTTTAGAATATTTTATTGGGCTTTAATTCCAGGAAGGAAACCAATGCCCCTCTATTCTGAGACGCCCAATAACGAACTTCATCATTTATTAAAGAAACATTGTGTATGCCAGGAAATTAGCAAGACCTGATCCTGATCCTGTCAAACATTTTCTTCTTCTTCTTCTTCTTCTTCTTCTTTTTTTTTTTTTTTTTGAGATGGAGTTTTGCTCAGTTGCCCAGGCTGGAGTGCAGTGGTGTGATCTTGGCTCACTGCAGCCTCTGCCTCCCGGGTTCAAGCAATTTTCCTGCCTCAGCCTCCAGAGTAGCTGCAATTACAAGTATGCACTGCCACGCCTGGCTCATTTTTGCATTTTTAGTAGAGACAGGATTTAACCATGTTGGCCAGCCTGGTTTTGAACTCCTGACCTCAGGTGATCTGCCTTTCTTGGCCTGCCAGAGTGCTGGGAATACAGGCCTGAGCCACCTCACTGGGCCTAAACATTTTCAATTTGCCTATTGCTCCAGGGCTTTCAGATCCAGAAATAAGCCTGGAAAACCTGAAGTCAGAAGTTAGGCACCTTCAAGACATTTTTTTTAGTCTTAGTACTCTTCTACTCTGCCCTCTGGCTGTGCCCAGGTTCACACCTGAAGACTAGTGGTGGTCTCACGTCTGCGTTTCATCTCGTGCTTCTGAGCGCAGACTCCTCGCCCATCCTCACCCTTGCAACCTCCAGCCCCTTCTCAGACTTCTAAGACCCTGCAGATCCAAAAACATAGCTAAGAATCCAGAGATCCAGATATTTCTCCAAGTATAGCAGCCTCTAGCCGACTTCTCCCACCCCTTCCCCAGTGGCCTCCAGCTCCTCCCTTTTCCACCTGGCTGACTCCCTTAGCCCTGTTAAGCCCCAATTTCAAGCTCACAGTCTTCCCAGCTCTATGTCTTCCCCTATTTCAGTTCCTCCCATCACCTCTCCACCTTCTTAGGTCGTCCCTGGCCTCTTCCTCTCTTAGTCCCCTTAATCCCTCTGATGAGCCTAGCCTGATGCTTCCTTCTATGGCTTCTTTGAGCATCTTTGAGCTACTTCTGGTAGCTAGAGCTCCTCTAGGCTCAAGTTCTCCACCTCTGTCCCCTGGGCTCTCTGTGCTCCCACCAAGACTGACTCTGATGGCTCCTTCTCTCAGGAGTTTCTGCCTTTCCTCCCCCCTGCCCCCTACCAATCCCCTGCACCTGCCTCCTCAGGGGCTCCCTTGGTATCTCCCCGTCTATGCCCCCTCTCCTCTACTGTCCTGATTTCTCTCCCCGCCCCTTCCCCAGGGCACTGTTCTGTCCTATCAGTTCCTCTGCTCTTGTTCCCATCTCCATGACCTGTAATCTCTTGTGATCTGGCTCAGTAGACCCCTGTCTCCCCCTGTCTAGTGGTACTCCCCTCCTAACCATTTTTGTCTCCACTCTAACTCTCCCACTAGCTGTCCCAGTCTTCCTCCTCCTTGGTTCTGTGTCTCCCACAGACACACTGTTTCCCTCCCTAGCTAGGTCTCTCTCCTCTGCGTCTTCCCCATAACTCTTCTTTTCCTCCTTTGTCTCTCCCTCTCTCTCCTCCTCTTCCTATCTGTCTCTTCCCTCTTTATCTCTCTGATTCTCCTAGGTCTCTCTGGCTCTGACTTTCCCTCATATCCGCCCCCCACCCCGCCCCTCGTATCTCTGTCTCTTCATCTCTCTTTGGCCCTTGCGCTCTCGCTCTCTCGCTCTCTCTCTCTCTCTCTCTCTCTTTCTATTCCTCCGCTCTCTCCGGCTCCCTCTCTCGCCTCGGATGACAGCGCTGCCTCTTTTGTTGGCTCCGCAGCCAATCGCGGCCGCTGACGACACGGGGGCCGGGGCTATAAAGGGCCTGGCCCGGGCTCGGGCCCCCCCAGCCGCCCGCCCCGGCCGCCCGCCCGCCCCGCCCGCGCGCCCGCCGCCCCCGGCCCCCCGGGTCCCCCCTCGGCCGGGCAGCCCCCAATCCCGCGCCGCCCGGACCCCCTCCTCCTCCCTCCCTCCTCCCCCCGCCCCCTCCCCGCGGGACTCCGGCGTCCCCGCCCCCCAGTCCTCCCCTCCCCTCCAGCATGGTGCTCGCGGCCCCGCTGCTGCTGGGCTTCCTGCTCCTCGCCCTGGAGCTGCGGCCCCGGGGGGAGGCGGCCGAGGGCCCCGCGGCGGCGGCGGCGGCGGCGGCGGCGGCGGCGGCGGCGGCGGGGGTCGTGGGGGAGCGCTCCAGCCGGCCAGCGCCGTCCGTGGCGCCCGAGCCGGACGGCTGCCCCGTGTGCGTGTGGCGGCAGCACAGCCGCGAGCTGCGCCTGGAGAGCATCAAGTCGCAGATCTTGAGCAAACTGCGGCTCAAGGAGGCGCCCAACATCAGCCGCGAGGTGGTGAAGCAGCTGCTGCCGAAGGCGCCGCCGCTGCAGCAGATCCTGGACCTACACGACTTCCAGGGCGACGCGCTGCAGCCCGAGGACTTCCTGGAGGAGGACGAGTACCACGCCACTACCGAGACCGTCATTAGCATGGCCCAGGAAAGTAAGTGGGCTGCGGGGCGCTAGCAGTGGGGTGCTGGCTCTGGCCCGCGCGAAGGGCGCCTTCTGCTTCTAAGCGGGGCACTCCCTGCTGCCCCGGCCCGGAAGCTTTTTCTGCGAAAACTTGACGAATTAGGGACGGGGGGCTACTCCATAGAAGTTTTTCGAGCAGAGGAGATGGGCTGCAAAGTTGTATGCACGCCTAGTTCCCGAAGGTTGGGGCGGGGGGTAAATGGGGCGGGTTTCGAGATACTGCCTTCCACCCCAGTATGCGAAAAAGACCCTTGTTGGAGTCCGGGGAAGCTGGGGCCGGGCAGCTAGTCTGTCCTGAAGAGCCGTGATGGGGAGGCTGGAGAACAGAATCCGGAGGCTTCGGGAACCCCGCAACCCCAGCTATGCTCTCTGCCTCTCAACGGCCCTGGCGCTAACTCCCCACTCCGTGCTCTGTCTGCATCGTGCCCATCGGGTGCAGAGAACTGTGTGCTCTGCTCTCTTCCTCTCCCAGGAATAGGGTCCCAGAACCCTTCACACCTCCTGGCAGCCCAGCTGGCACCCTTTTCATCCTGAGCCTTGTCTCACACCGGGTATCGCAAGGGGCTGGAAAAACTGTGCCTTCTTGATACTGACCGAGCTCAGAGAACTCAACTCCTTTGCGCTGGGGGCTAAGGACACTCATTGGCTACTCAAACCTTAGTGTTCCATCCCTTATTCGCCCACTTGTTCTGGACTTGAGCGATAGGAAGACCTAGGACTACCTATCTATAGGTAGGACTAGATAGGTAGTCCTAGGTCTTCCTATCGCTCAAGTCCTATCTAGTCCTACCACAGCTGGACTTGAGAGATAGGAAGACGTAGGAAAAAAGATAAAGAAATAGATGGGGGAGCGGGAACCCAGGCATCAGAGTCCCTGACCAAAAGGAAGATGAACATATAATAGACCTGAGCTGCTTTGAAATTTTATGGCCTGGAAAATCCAAGGGAATACTACACCCCGCCACCTTTCCAGCTCTCCCTAGGGTCAGGTGACTCCTTCTTCTCCCCGACCCCACTGAGGTCTCCCCCCTCCGCCCAACTCCAGGGAACCAGGCCTCTCTTATTCCCTAGCGGTTTGGCAAGGTTCCCCCCACCGCCGCCCCCCACAGCCCCCTGCAACACACACGCAGTTTGGTTTTATGACTGTGAACAGAAGACGTGGGAGACTGGTTTATTGGCAGATGGGTCATAAAAAGCTGGGGGCTGAGGGGCGTCCCAGTGGCCAACCCCCATGGGAGAGGCACAGGAACCCAGGTGTGCATCTGGGAGGCTGAGTGCCTCACACTGCCACTGGTATTTCTGCAGACCTCAATTCCACAGGACTTGGTCAAGGCTGTTAAACTCAAAGAACCAGGAAACTAACTGGGTGTGGGGATGGGAGACATGGGCATCTGGTCTTGGGTTCCTCAGTTGCCCTTCTATTCTTAAGGCTTCTGCTTATGGAAGCTAGGGTTAGTCTCAGATCGACTGAGGGCAGAGGGAGGGAGTGGCGTTTCTAGGAAACAGAGTTATAGAGGAATTCAGATCGAGTTTACTGGAAGATGAAGGTTACAGAGGGAAAAGATACTCTAGTCTATATGGTGTAGTGTGTGTGAAGATTTCCAGGATGGATGATGGGGCTGTGAATTTCCCTTTGCCCCTAAATATCCTTAGCATCCCTTAACCAACAGGCCTGAGCCCACCAGAGTTAGCTCTGGTAATAGCAATGCAGGGAAGTGAAGGGACCCTGCCTACATGAGTTGGGCTGTGCAGGTGAGGCCTGGGTGGGTGGGGAGGGGACACCAGCTGGTGGAATCCCATCCTAACTTCCACTCCCGTGCCACCCAGGACTGGTACAATTAGGGAACTGGGTCTCCGGCCAGGTATTGTGCGTCCCCTTTAAGAGCCTAGCTGAGCTCTTAAGAGAGGGAGGGGGAGTGGAGGGGAGGGGAGGGAGAGAGGGGAAAAGGAAAAAGAGACTTTTATAGTCTAATCCCCAGGGACCCGCTTTAATAAGAGACTTGTGCTCTGCTAATCGGGGGAGGTGTTTGTCAGCAGAGATGGCCTCCGTTCCCTTCCCCCTCCCTCCCCTCCCCCAGCCCTCAACCCTGGACCCCAGCCCCCACCTCTCTTAGGCTGCTCTGCTTGCCCTAGTTCCCTCTACCCTCTCAGGCTCTCCCACCGAGCCTTCATCCTGGGAACCCAGCCCCCTGCCCTTCTGGGAACCAAGCCCAGCCCCTGAGTTTCTCTCTCCTCCCCACACCAAGAGGCCCCTGCCCTCTCAGCCCAACCTCCTGCCCTTAGGCCTTCCAGCCAGGGTTGGGAGTGTGTGTGTTGGGGGGTTAGGGTGGGGGGAAGGGGAGGAGGTGGTGTGCAGGGAGGGGGTTGGGCATTTGCTGAAAATAGTGCAATGACCTCTCTCTCCCACCAGCGCCGCCTACTAAACCTGACCTGCTGCCTGCCACCAGCCAGATCAATTCAACACAGATGTGGCCCCTTTTCCTCCCCATCAGAGCTCGGCCTATGTGTGTTGGGGACTCGCTAAAGCCAAGTTTCCCTCTGTGGCTCTACCTGCTTCTCCTTTGTTCCTCCGTCTGTACCCTTTCTATCCTTTCTCTCCTTTACCCCACTAGGTTTAGCTTCCTCCCACCTTTAGCTTTCTAACCGGCACCCACTCCTTTCTATCCCTGCCCCTTGCACCTCGATTCTACAACTCCCAAACTTATTCTCCCCTTGCCATGATCATCCCCTGGGTCTTTCAACTCTATCTTCTATTTCTCTGCCTATCTCTACCAATCTGCCTTCAACTCCAACAGTCTCTTCTCTATTATCTCTCTCACCATCTCCAGTCTCCCCCCTGGCTCTTCTCCTTGCTCTTTTCTTTCTCCCTATGTCCTGCCCCCTTGTAGCACTGACTGTCCCCATGTCTACTGGGGGACAGGTATACAGAACCAAAGACTTAGATGTAGCCCTCATCTTCAAACCCTGGGTCAGCTTAGGTAGGGGGAGGGTTATGTTTAGAGCTTAGTAGAGAATGTGAAAATAGTAGTAGCTTCTCAATAAATGTTGGTTTGTTCATTTTCTATTTTCACATTCTCTAGTTAATGCTCAGCACTCATGCGAAGCAAGAATTACTACTATCTGTATCACACTGCGAAGTTTGGTAAGGTTAGATAGTGGTTAAACCCACTTCAATTATAGCCAAAGAACATAATTCAGATGCCAGGAGGAACTTTCAGGCACTTGCCTGTAAAATTTAAGATTGGGAGTTTAGGGAGTTCATTCAACATGTATTTATTGTCTGGCACTATGTGAGGCACTAAAGCTACAATGGTGAGCAAAACAGACACAGTATCAACAACACAGCGTGTACTCTCATGGAGATCAGTACCTAATGGAAAGAACACAGACAATTCCTATGGTGAAATTAGGTAGAGTATGCTATTTGGGATGTTGCTTGTCACTCCCCATGTCACTAGTAGCTTCCCTACCCCAGCTACTTCTAATCTCTGAATTTTCACTCCCCAAACCCTACTCCATTGCACCGTCACTGAAGCTCCAGCCAGTAGAATAACTGGGAGGACTACTACAGCCCTGGGACTTCAGAGAATAATCAAGGAAAAAAAAAAGCTATAGAGGCTTTGGGTATCATATCCTGGATATATGAAGTTTATTAAGCACTTTCCTCCTCATCTCACGTAGAAGGTCCTCTTTCTCCCAGGGTAGGGGTGGGGAAGAGCTGACAGGACATCTTAATTCTGTCCTGATTTTGCAGAACTCGTAAGACATGGAGAGGATACTTAAAGGCCTAGACTTCCTGACCCTGCTTATATGGCTCTGGAAGCTCATTCCTGATTCTTCCTATCCAGAGTGAGGATAGACATATTCTGTCCAGTGGAGGCATGTTGTGGGGCACTCCCAACTGACACTAGAAAGGCAGTGAAGAGGAGCTGGAATGGAAGCAGAGGCAGATATTTATTGAGAATCATCCATTAGACCCAAGAAGGATCAATTTATGGTCCAGGGCAAAGGGAAATGGGTCAAAATGTAAAGTTAGATGTTAAAACTTTGTAAAAACCTACTGGCACTAGACTGAGAAACCAAAGGAAGCTCAGGGGAGAAAAAGGCATTATAGTTGATCTAGTGTGTTTCTTATTATTTCTGGTGCTTTGGGCAAATAGGAGGCAACACCTTGGAGATATTATTCCTTTCCTCAAAAGCTGGGGCAGTCATGATGATGATGATGATGATGATGAAGCAGCAGCAGCTGAAGAAACTTCTTAGGAGAGGCAATGGGGAGATAGATGTACAGGAAGTGCTTGGATGTTCTGCTGGGTGTTATTCCTAATGAGTGAGGCAAGAAGCCTAGATCTGAATTCTGGTTTACTTAATGTGATAAATTTAGCCCATGCTCCCTATCTGGACCCTGGGTTATCCCCTCTCTGAGGCTGTTTTCTGGGGTGGTGGGGGAGGGATGTGCCAGGCTCTACCTGCCTATCAGATAAATCAGAGCAGATGGGGGCAAGGTTACCTAAGAGCAGCAGGTGTGAAGCTATGAAGAGCTTCAAAAATTCAGAAAATGTTGGAGACTTACATGCTGGTTAAAGTGGAGGACAGTAAGGATGGTGGTAGAGGAATAGTTTTGCAGGTTATCTGGTAGACGGAAACCTATATATTAGGGCAAGTGGATTAGGAAATGAACACAGATCAGTAGGGCTTGATAGGGCCATCATCCTATAGAGGAAGTGCTGTTTTAGGTGCCGGAGACATGGTATAAGATAGGCATGAGAGAAGGGTAAAGAAGAATTGGAAAAGTCAGGCTGAGAAGTCCAAGTTGCCAGTGCCCCAGGACTACTGATCCCCTACACAAACACCCTGTGCTGATGCTGTGCCCTTCTCTCTTATCAGCGGACCCAGCAGTACAGACAGATGGCAGCCCTCTCTGCTGCCATTTTCACTTCAGCCCCAAGGTGATGTTCACAAAGGTACTGAAGGCCCAGCTGTGGGTGTACCTACGGCCTGTACCCCGCCCAGCCACAGTCTACCTGCAGATCTTGCGTCTAAAACCCCTAACTGGGGAAGGGACCGCAGGGGGAGGGGGCGGAGGCCGGCGTCACATCCGTATCCGCTCACTGAAGATAGAGCTGCACTCACGCTCAGGCCATTGGCAGAGCATCGACTTCAAGCAAGTGCTACACAGCTGGTTCCGCCAGCCACAGAGCAACTGGGGCATCGAGATCAACGCCTTTGATCCCAGTGGCACAGACCTGGCTGTCACCTCCCTGGGGCCGGGAGCTGAGGGGCTGGTGAGCAGGGGGCCTGAGGTGGTGGATATATGTAACCTGGCCCTGAGGAGATGGGGGTACGTTCAAAAAGGTAGACAAGGAATGTGAAGGAGGCTGGGGACTAGCATTACTTCTCTGGGGTCAGGAGCTGATTCTAGAGGAGGAGTTGAGTAGCAACTATTACTTTTCAAGGATCCAAACCAGACAACAGCTGAAAATTGGATTTGAAGGTGAAGGTGTCAGTTAATGGAAGGGCTGTAAGAACAAAACCTGGCTGTTGAGGTGTTGGACCAAGGGGCTGATGGGGGTCAGGTTGCCAGAAGAGGAAGAATTAGAGATGGTGAGTTGAAGCAGAGCTAGCTAGCTGGCACGAAAAGTAGGCAGAAGACAAATTCGGGGGTTGGGAGCTATGGAAAAGCTGAGAAGTCAGTGGTCTCTATTCTGATGCCACTGGCAGGTGGGAAAGGAACAGGGAAGAGGAACTGTTCAGGGCCATATCACATTTCTTTCCCTTCTCCCTGACCCTCAGCATCCTTTCATGGAGCTTCGAGTCCTAGAGAACACAAAACGTTCCCGACGGAACCTGGGTCTGGACTGTGATGAGCACTCAAGCGAGTCCCGCTGCTGCCGATATCCCCTCACAGTGGACTTTGAGGCTTTCGGCTGGGACTGGATCATCGCACCTAAGCGCTACAAAGCCAACTACTGCTCCGGCCAGTGCGAGTACATGTTCATGCAAAAATATCCGCATACCCACTTGGTGCAACAGGCCAATCCAAGAGGCTCTGCTGGGCCCTGTTGTACCCCCACCAAGATGTCCCCAATCAACATGCTCTACTTCAATGACAAGCAGCAGATTATCTACGGCAAGATCCCTGGCATGGTGGTGGATCGCTGTGGCTGCTCTTAAGGTGGGGGATAAAGGATGCCTCCCCTCAGATCCTACCCCAAGACCCCAGCCCTGTCCCCATCCCCCCCAAGCCCTAGAGTTCCCTCCACTCTTCCCGTGAACATCACACCTTGTTCCCTGACCAAGCAGTGTGCAATACAACAGAGGGAGGCAGGTGGGAATTGAGGGGTGAGGGGTTTGGGGGAAAGGGGAAGGAGGGGCATAGTCAGGGTGGGGAGTGTTTGAAGTTTGCAAATGAGAAGGTTTGACCAGAAGACAGAGAGATGTAGAGACAGAGGGATAGAGACAGAGGAACAAAAAGAGCAGCAGTGAGAAGGCAAAGAGAGAGAGACAGAAGAGACAGACTAGGCAGAGACAAAACACTGAGAAAGAGATTGAAATGGAGTAATAAATGAAAGCCCCACACCAAGCCTCCTTTCTTCCACTGGCAAGGTGAGGGGCTTGGTATAGTTTGGGGAGATTCCCTGACTACTCAGTAGGAGAAGAAATCAAAAATCCATTCTTTCTTCCTTCTCTCCCTCCAACAGTGGCCAGAGGAAGGGAAGTAAGGGCAGGGGCAAAAGGATTTGGGAATTTTTATTTATTTATTTATTGTGACTTTTCATTTTTTTGGTATTTGGCTTTACTGGAATAGGAGGGCCCCTGCCCACTGTGCCCCATTTATCCCTTATTCCCCAAACCTTGCACTCCCCAACACCTGCCCACTTAAGCACTTGTATAAAGCCTCCAGGGTTGGGAATGGGAGTAAAGGGCAAGAGGGCTGACACATGGAAGTTTCTAACCCATAATCACCCTAACTCAAACCTTTCTGAGCCAAATGAGTTGAACTGAAGTCAGTTGTCATGGAAATAGTAAGAGGTTAGGGTTTAAGAGCTGGGGATGCGGGATGGGAGAGAACCCTCAACATCCAGGATCTATATAATGAGAGCTACTTTAAACCCTTAGGCCTACCCTCATGATACTGAGTTATTTAGCCAGAGGGTACAGCCTGCTTATGCCCAAATTCCCTCAGCCAAGAGAGAGACCAAAGAGCCTCTGGAATGGCCCTGCTCCCAGCCTCTATCTTCAGGTCAGTAAGAGAGTATAGAGACCCCAGAGTCCCCTGGGTATGGGAAGCGTTAGGAGGGGTCAAGAAAGGAGCAGTTAAGGAGGCTGAAGGTTACAGGGCATTTGAATCCAAATCACTGCTCTGGGCTAGGGAATAGAGCCAGCAGACCAAGGCGGGAGGGATTCTGGAATGGGGACATTTTAGTCCCCTAACCCCAAAGCTCAGGGTGGAAGGGAGGAGAACAAGGAAGCAGAGCGTATAATTATTTTTTCCTTTTATTTTTGGAATCTAACAGTACCTGGCAGCAGGGAGGAGAAAGTACAGTGGGGAAAAGCATCTGACAAGGCCAGTTAGAACAGAAGTTGGGACGGATGGGAGACTCGGGTTTGGAAGGCTAGGGAGCAGGCAGAGACTGGTTGCCATTTCAAGTCACTAGCTAGTCCCATTCATTCCTCTCACAATCCTGACCCATTCTCCTCTGGACTCACTGTGCCTCAGTTTCTTCCCCTCAATGGAATGAGAAATAGCAGCACCCGCCACAGCCAAGAGATGAATTCTGAGCACTTACCACGGGCACTTTATGGACATAAAATACCTCTCGCTGTGGGACAGATAACCAGGGCACCAAAGTAGTGGTGAAGAGATGTGAGGCTTAAGAGGAGTCACAGGCTTCAGAATACAAGTTCCCCTCTGCCTCCCAGCTGGACAGTGCCTAGAAGCCAAGGAGTTGAGAATCTCTTGATCCACACCCTATCCTTACTTCACCACCAGGCCTCTTGGCTCCAGGCAAGAGCTTAGAGGATGTCAGGAGAGGTGGGGGTAAGAATCTTCAGCAAAACTGTCACTCTAAGTAGAGCCAGCAGTTACGGGTCTGATAAAAACAGTACTGAACTAAAGTAAAGCCCAAGCTGGTGAGCAAACCTGGAAGGCTCATTCTTCCCAAGAGCATGACTCTCCCCCTTGGCCAGTTGGTGGAAGGGGCAAAGGTATGTCACCACCCTTGAGAAGGTGATGTTTGTGAGCTTTAACATCTTATTCCTATTCTTATAGTGAGAAAGTGAAACAAGGTGTTTCAGTAGAGGAATGGGCAGGGGCTGTTAGGCTTTTCAGCTTGCCTTCTCCCATGTAGCAGCTATGATAACCCCAAGCCTCTCTGGCCATTCTTCATCCTTCTGCCCGAATTCTGGAGAACAAGACACACCCGGCCATCAGCACCACTCACATTTTCTTGGTGGAAGGAAAGGAACAGAGAAGAACAGATGATATCTCCCTCCAAGGTCAAATGCCTTGTGATCTTGGCACAGAGTAGCAGCTGGGCAATAAGCATCAGGTATCTTCCCTCTACAGATTCTAGAGAACTGGGGCATTAAATATGGGGGACACTTAGAATACCGCCCCTTTAATACCACCAAATAAAGACCTTTGTGTGTGTGTCGGGGGGGTCTTTCTCTTATGAACATAAATCTGAGCTAAAGTCTTACTCCCCTGTTCCTCCCTACCCCCAAAGAGGCATGGAGTCTAGGGGCTTGGAGGGCACAGCTCAGCAACCCAGTGGGAGTTAGCACCCCCTCCCACCTTATGATGTGTGTGGACCTGGCCAGTGCCCCTCTGAACATATCATTGTTAGTATAATTATCATTTACTTTGTGTATTTGTTACATTGTGTGTGTGACAGCCTTTGTTAGGGTGTCTGAGTAGTATGAAGCTGACGGGCACTGGAATGCCGGGAAAGAACTTCTTCAACTGAGATCAAGGCTTCCTGGAGGGAACCACTGCAAAAAGGCCATCAGGCAGTTTTCAAGTTATGTGACAGAGGGCAAAGATGGCCATAGGGTGCTCTGAGTTTTGGGATGGTCACATGACACAATCCAGCACTTGAACCTGAAAAAAAAAATAAAAGTGGTCAAAGAGTTTAGAATTCAGTGCTGAGCTCTTCTCCCTAATCATGTGCCACATTTACACCTTGGAGACGAGAAGGTGAAGAGGATCTGAGATAGGAAACCTTGTATTCAATGACTATGAAGATGGGGTCCTGGAGCAAGACAGAAAATATTAAGGGCATGGTGGTATGAGGTTTGGGACATGCAGGCCAAGGAAGGATGGGCAGAGGACAGGAAAGGGGGGGCACTTAGGACAACCCCTCTCTGAAAAGCTTGAGCCAAAACAGTCCCAAAGTTGACAAAAACCCTCTTCCAGCCTCCACAGAATGGAAGATCTAAAGGTTCTCTTGAGATGACCCAGCTAGTGTCTGTCCTATTCTCCTACAGTACATGTCCCTAGGTTTCCTCAACAAAGTTTGACCAAAATCTGTAAAGCAATACAGTCATCCAACTTGCCTTGTTACACAAGAGTGGCTAAAATAGCATCTCCAATATTCTTTCAGTTCACTGTGAAAATTTTTCCCTTGTACCTAGAGCATAATTCCCAGGGCATATGAGTTGGGAATGGCAAAAGAATATTGCCTGACTCACATTTTTTAAAAAATAAGGAAAGCAGGGCCCACTGGTGTGCTCCTGTAGTTCCAGCTACTCAGGAGGCTGTGGCAGGAGGACCACTTGAGACCAAAGGGTCAAGGCTGCAGTGTGCTATGATTGGGCCTGTAAATTGCCACTGTATTCCCAGTTGAGCAACATAGTAAGACCTTGTCTCTTACAAAAAATAATAAAAATAAGGAAAGCTCCTTTGACATCAACCTGATCCAGAACTGGGGACAGGGCTACTGAGGGTTCAACATACTGCTGTGCTTTCCCTGTCCTGTCAGTTCTATCAGCACATTGACCCCACCCAAGACCAACTACAAGACTGAGGCTGGAACTGGTTGAGTAGCAGAAGTGTTATGTATTTATTCTATCTTCCCCAGGGAACTACATCCATATCTACCCCTAACTTTGGCCTAAGCTGAAAATGGGTTTTCTCTCCCTACTGCTCATTTGTTTCCTGTGTTGAGAGAACACCCAAAAGAGACTACTCAAGATGATTTTTTAAAAGTCTTCTTTATCCTAAAACATCCTCCAATGAAGTACATGAGAAGTTATCCTATACTCTGCCCTTGCCCATATCTTAAATGGCAGGGGCCCCAAGCTAAGAATCAGCAGGCAGTGGCATTTATAGCTTCTGGTCTGTAGTGGGGTAGAAGCAGGAAAGTCAATGTTCCAGGCAACAATGTCAGCTTTTCTGCAGGTGAGCTGGGGTTGAGGGAGCAAAGAGGACTCGCCTTTTCTTTTTCTCCAAATACAATTGATAATTGGGTGTATGCACATACAACATGTTCAAACTAGGGCACTCACACCCCCTACCCAAGCTAGAACCTACTCAGGGAAAGAAACATGTATTTCCACTGTACCCTGATCACCTAGTAAGATTCAGAGCTAATACTTATTGAATGATTATTATGCAAATTATGGTAAACAAATTGTAGTGTGAATAAATGATATGAGAATATCACTTAATTTACATAGCAACTTTCACAATGGGGCTCCTTTTGGCATAGTCTGTAAAGAGAATGATTATCTGCCCAGGGTCTCAGAGCTAGTGTGGTAGAACAAGAAATTAAACCTAAATACTTGCTAAATAATATTACATTCCTTTTTTTTTTTTTTTTTTTTTTTTGAGACAGAGTTTCGCTCTTGTTGCCCAGACTGGAGTGCAATGGCGCGATCTCGGCTCACGGCAACCTCTGCCTCCCAGGTTCAAGTGATTCTCCTGCCTCAGCCTCGTGAGTAGCCAGGATTACTGGCATGCATCACCACGCCTGGCTAATTTTGTATTTTTAGTAGAGACGGGGTTTCTCCATTTGGTCAGGCTGGTCTCCAACTCCCAACCTCAGGTGATCCACCCGCCTCAGCCTCCCAACGTACTGGGATTATAGGCGTCAGCCACTGTGCCTGGCTAAACAATATTACATTCTAAATCTATCCTATTAAAAGTGATCCGAGAGATAGAAACCTAAATACAGGAACAACATAGGGGAAAGAGATAACAAGAAAGTTGGGAACACCTTGGCCTCAAAGAATCTGCAAAGATGTGAAACTGGAATTTTCAATCCCTTTGGAGGGAAAAACAAGAAAAGCCTGGGTATGGCAAGAGAAGGGGAGGTTAAATTTTGGGGGGATTCCAATAATCAGAAATAACTGGCATTGCCAGAGGCCCTCCGTATAAGAGAATAGGAAAAAAGTTATCCTCCCTTAAGTTCCTCTCTCACTCCTCATGTCAGACACAGCAAGAGGACTCAAAACCAAGAAGTCCTGCCCTTATTCACACCTTCCTTCCTATAGCACTCATCCCCACAGAATCTTCTAGCCTCTATCTTCAGGAGTTCTTAAGGGATGGGGTGGGGGGCTGGGCAGTTTAGAGAGTGGAAAAAAAAAAGAGAATAATCCTAGAGAACCATAAAAAGGTACAGATTTACAGCTGAGGAAGCTAGTTCTCCCCATAGCTTTTATAGACTCCCTCATTAAGAGCTTCTAGGTATGCAGAGAATGTCACAGCTTCAGGAATTGGAATCATCAGTTAACCACATCTGGATGCTGGATAAGCTATAGTAGGGAAACTGGGGGATAGGAAGGAAGAGCACTAAGATCTCAGGTAAAGAATTACAAGCCTCAATGTCTGTTCCATCTCCAAATGGAATTACTATTTTAAAACCGAATTAGGAAAAACACAACCTAAACTATTCATGCTGGAAGAGTATAGGGGGAAATACTATAATGAGACAGGATGGGGAGGATTTGGTGATCTGGCTTGGAGGTTAGAGACTTCTGACTAACCTCCAGTACAAACAGCTGCTGAAATGGGATGAAAAAGGTAAGAAAAAAAATCCCCACAAATTTACAAACACTGTTCAAAGATCTGGAGAAAGTAAGATGAGTGAGGAGAATAATTAGGCTTCAAGAAGAGAATCCTGGAAAGTAAGGCTGAATACCTTTCTGGAACGTTACAGAGGATAAAGACACAAAGTGAAGAAAACTTCCGAAGGATCCACTGCTCCACTTACTAATCAGCATCTGTTCTATTCTTTTACCTATTTTTCTCTTTGTAAAACCATACTAGGGTAGAAACCATAACATAATCTATAATCTCTCAAATTACAAATCAGATATATTCTCTCTACTTCTGTTTACAGATGAAGACAGACTAGAGAGAGGAAAGGCTAGCCCCAAAATAAGAGCCTAAGGTAAAGAAAAGGGAGGCAGACAGAAAAGAGGGAAAGAGGGAAGGTCATTCCAATTGTAAGGTTTATTTGGTTGAGTAGGTGTCAAAAATTTAACCAGCCTTCCCTTTTGTTTACTTCTCCAAAGTCTCAGAATGGGGCAAACTTCACAACAAATGGGCAGCAGATTTTGGATCTGCTCTCCAAGGCACAGTTTTCCTAAAGTATCTAAACTTTAGGTCCCTGCCTTCCTCACCAACCAGAGATTCTGGAGAAATAAAGAGATTCCTGATGTTAGAAAGATGATTAAACCATTACCATTTCATTAAGCATAAAACCAGGCAGGTTTTAGTAGAAATAAGGATAAAGGATTACACCACAGCAACATGGGATCAGATCATAGTACCAAAGTTTTCAGGTGAGGTGCCACGTTCCTAAGCCTTACTACCAAAAATAGCCCAAACAAAAACCAAGCTTATATAAAGAGGAGAAACTCTGTACTAACATATCCAAAAAGATTAAATTGTAGGTTTCAGATCTACATGAACTTGAAGCCTCCAGTTCCATTGCTTATGTTCCCAATGATTTATGTAAAAATGCTTAACAGTGCTGACATCCTCTGTCATGCTTTGATTCCCTATACAAAATTTCTTCTATCTCTGAGGGATATCCAGCCCATCTCCCTTCCTAAACTGACTAACCAACAAAGTCCCACATATTGGTTTTGGCTGAAACCAGATAGTAACGTACCAGGCCACCCTTGAAAATAGGGCCCTTTTCCTTTAATTTGGGACCCTGGACTCTATTTTATCCAAGAAAAAGTCTGCATTATTAGCTCATAACAGAAGGCTACAAAAAATTGCCCTTGTATTTATATCCTTTGCACCACCTAAAACCTCCCTTGTTTTATTTTATTTCAGTGGGTCACTACAAGCTGCTGGAGTAAAGACTTGGTGGGTGGGTAACTTAACCTCTTCACAGAGGATAAAAAATGCTTGTGAGTATGAGAGAAGGGAATAAATAGGCTTAAAGGGTAGACTCGATCCTTTTTCTTGTCTTCTCTTTTAAGGGATAAAAATGTTATGGCCAATTGTCTATAATATTTGCCCCTGAAGCTCCCCTTATCTGGTCTAATCTGGCTCCAATAAATCAAAGGAGCATCTAATAAAACACATTGTTCTCTTTTCTATTTTTTTTTTTTATTAACAAGCAACATAATCAAAAACAGAAACACAACAACCTTAAAGCTGAAACAGCAATAAGTCAAACTGCTGCTGCAGTTCACGGATGTACCTGGGGTACATGCTCCCTCATTGCGAGGCAGGACGTAGGCACATGACTGTGCATTTAGGTAAATATGTGACCAAGAAGAATCAGAGAAATGGAAAACACTGGAGAACAGAAAGTAACAAGAACTTTTCATCAGGCAATCCCAAAGCGCTCTGCTCTTTTCCTCTTCTTTGCCTGTAAAGAAGAAGCAAGAAGAAAAAAATTAGATTGAAGACAATAGTTGCCGGGGTTCCTGGCTGCTGTAATCCAAACTCACATGAACTGTCACAAGGCCCAAGAAGGAAGGATGGCCCAGACTTGAGCTTAGCAGCAAGAGATTTCATTCCTCAATCTCTGCAATCTTTCCAATTATCCAGTTAGAGTTGGGAAAGTTTAGTGGGTAAGGAGGGTGAGAAGGAAAAAAAATTACTGGGGGCGAGGGATAGAGAGAACAGTGGTAGAAAATGGGAAGATTCCTGAAGGAGAGAGGGCCACCCAGCCTGAGATCAAGCTAGTCTGGAAACAATGGGCTCTTAACAGGCTGGGGAAAGTCTTCCAGTCAATGGAGAGATGGAAGATTTCAGAGGATAACGAATTAACCAATGCTATTCATAGAGGTGAAGGAGATGCCCTTCTGAGCAGTCAGGCCCAGGCAGTAGCTATTCATTAGGCCTCCAGAAAGGCATATAAATCTTTGATGCCAACAGAACGAATAGGGAGTGAGTGGTGTGTGGGTGAGTCCCTATCACAGAGCTCTTAAAAGAGGCAGCAACACTGGAGAGGACACAAAATGGTGAGGGAAGACTTTTGGTTCGGGAAGTGACAGAACGGCACAGAGTCCTTCATGTGCACTCCCAACCACTGGCCCTAGCAGAATACAAACTCCTCTAGCTTTTTCCTAGTTAAAAGTTAGCTGATTTAACTCTAAAATTTTCAGGGTTTAATTTATAAGACTGATTCTGATACTTACTCATAAAGAAGCTTTTCATAAAGCATCATCCTGTTGGTACTGTCCTCAAGACAGTTCTTGCAAGATATGGCTGTTTAAAAGTATGTGGCACCTCCCCCTCTCTCTTGGTCCTGCTCTGGCCAAGTGATGTGCCTGTCCCCGCCTTGGCCTTCTACCATGATTGTTAGCTTCCCGAGGCCTCCCCAGAAGCCAAGCAGATGCCAGCACCATGCCTACCATAAAGCCTGCAGAATTGTGAGCCAATTAAATCTCTTTTCTTCATAAGTTACCCAGTCTCATGTATTTCTCCTTTATAGCAATGCAAGAACAGCCTAATAATACACTTTTTTTTTTTTTTGAGACAGTCTTGTTCTGTCGCCCAGGCTTGAGTGCAGTGGCGTAATCTGGGCTCACTGCAACCTCCACCTCAGCCTCTGGAGTAGCTGGGACTACAGCACCACATCCGGCTAAAATTTTTTTTAATTTTTAGTAGCGATGAGGTCTCGCTATGTTGTCCAGGCCGCTCTCCAACTCTTGCCCTCAAGTGATCCTACCACACTGTCCTCCTAAAGTGCTGGGATTCTTTCATTTTGAGAAATTATTTGTGGCCAGGCATGGTGGCTCATGCCTGTAATACTAGCACTTTGGCAGGTGGATCACAAGGTCAAGAGATCCTGGCCAACATGATGAAACTCAGTCTCTATTAAAAATACAAAAATTAGCTGGGCGTGATAGCACATACCTGTAGTCCCAGCTACTCAGGAGGCTGAGGCAGGAGAATCACTTGAACCCGTGAGGCAGAGGTTGCAGTGAGCCGAGATTGTGCCACTGCACTCCAGCCTGGAGACAAAGTGAGACTCCATCTCAAAAAAAAACAAAAACAACAAACAAAAACCACCGATTTGTAAACAAAGTGACAGGAAGAGGAAGTCTGATTT
Source organism: Aotus nancymaae (assembly GCF_030222135.1). Taxonomy (NCBI): domain Eukaryota; kingdom Metazoa; phylum Chordata; class Mammalia; order Primates; family Aotidae; genus Aotus; species Aotus nancymaae. The sequence goes on from NW_026988428.1 coordinate 39,379,902, forward strand.
GAGTCCATTGTCCTTTTCCAGAAGGGAGTTAGGTACAATCAATACTTAGTAAATACTTTAAAACTACCCCGTTTTATACAGAATCATTTCATTATTTAAATATCATGTTAAGGTAGGTATATTATCTCCACTTTTCAGATGATGAAACTGAAGCTCGGGAAGTACTATAACTTATTAATACTAAGTGGCAGAGCCTTTTTCTTTTTTGAGACAGGGTCTCACTCTCTTGTGCAGGCTAGAGTGCAGTGATGCCATCTCAGCTCACTGCAGCCTCAACCTCCTAGGCTTAAGTGATCCAACCTATCTGAGCCTCCTGAGTAGTTGGGACTGCAGGTGTGTGCCACCATGCCTGGCCAATTTTTATATTTTTAGTAGTGTCAGGGTTTCTCCATGTTGCCAAGGCTGGTCTTGAACTCCGGGGCTCAAGAGATCTGTCTACCTCAGCCTCCCAAAGTGCTAGTATTACAGGCCTGAGTCACACCTGGCCCAGAGCCACTTTTAAAATCCAAGGCCTGATTCAAAACCTTATACTCTTTACCATTAGTCTAATAGACTCTTAACACTGAATTAAGTATATTGATGGAATTCAGTGTTGCCACTTCATCCAGGAAAAAAAGTTAACAAGCAAAAGGCAAAACATTTGGGCACTTAAGAATTAGGTGGGTGGCCAGGGGAGGATCGCTTGAGCCCAGGAGTTAGAGACGAGCCTGGGCAACAGAATGAGACCCCATCTCTACAAAGTGTTTCTCCACTCAGTTTATTCACTCTCACTTCCTGGGCAACAGAAACCCCATCTCTACTAAATAAATAAGTAGGTGAGGAAACAGTATTTCTCCATTCAGTTCGGTCACTCTCATTTCCCTCAAGATCTATGAAGCATTCCAGGTATATTTTTACCTCTGTATCCTCTGTGGTTCCAGTTCCAGCTGAACTTGTGACAATCCCAAATCGTTCCTTCCTCTTTTTCAGTTTCTCATCATCTTCAGACTATTCAGGAACAAACAAAAGAGTTGAAACAAATTAGCCTCCATTCACCAAGTAAATGGGAATGAAATAACTTACTGGTCACAATGTGCTAACCAACCTTGTGACAAGAACTAATGATCACATAAAGAGATAAGATACAGGCTGGGCATGGTGGCTCACACCTGTAATCCCAGCACTTTGGGAGGCCAACACAGGTAGATCATCTGATGTTGACAGTTCGAGACCAGCCTGACCAACATGGAGAAACCCCGTCTCTACTAAAAATAGAAAATTAGCCAGGCATGGTGGCACATGTCTGCAATCCCAACTACTCGGGAAGCTGAGGCAAGAAAATGGAGGTTGCAGTGAGCTAGACTATGCCATTGCACCCCAGCCTGGGTGATGGCGCGAGACTCTGTCTCTGCCCCCGCCCCCCCCGCCAAAAAGAGTTCAAACCACCTTTTTTTTTTTGGAGACAGAGTCTTACTTCATCACCCAGGCTGGAGTTGAGTGACACAATCTCAGCTCACTGGAACCTGCACCTCCCAAGTAGCTGGGACTATAGGTGCGCACCACCACACCTGGCTAATTTTTGTATTTTTAGTGGAGATGGGGTTTCACTATATTGGCCAGGCTGGTCTCAAACTCCTGAGCTCAAGTGATCTGCCTGCATTGGCCTCCCAAAGTGCTGGGATTAGAGGCATGACCCACCATGCCTGATCAAACAAACTTTTAAAGAATGTCTGTGTGGTGCTTACGAGCTGGATTTATTTTTAAATCTCAAGGAAATTATATTCCTACAGTGTATAGGCAGGCTATGTCTCTAGGTGTCCCAAAACCACGCGGTCAAAAGCAAAGGCAATCAAAAGATCTACAGAAACACAGGAATTTTTCAATGTCTCTACTCTCAACCCCAACCAAAGAGTTGCCTTTGTCCCTGTGGCCACAGCAGCCACCTGTACAAATCAAAAGCAGGGCAGCTATCCAGCTTTCTGTGCTCAATTTGTTTAACTAGTCCAGGTGTCTGAACACAGCAGGCAGGAGGACTGTCTTGGTTTTTCTTTTTAACTCTTTCAGCTTGAGAAAGATGTTCATGTTCTCCCTTTTGCTGCACCTGCTTTCTAGTGAGTAGCAAGGAACCTAAGAAAGAATGATGGCTATCAAGAAGTAAAGAATCCTATATAAGTTATCATTTAATCAGAGTATATTATCAGAATAAACTACTGCCTACACAGTTTTTCTGCCTTTCTCATTATGATCACCAGCAAATCCATAGTGGGTACCTCATTAATGTACTCTATTGTAAAAACATTAAGCCAGGTTCAAAGGAAAAAAGAAGTATTCTTGTCCTTAATAATCATCAATTAAAATAACACTATAGCCATGAACATTTGAGTGCTTAGTATGTGCCAGGTACTGTGTACAGTTCTGTAGATGCAATATCTCATTTACTACTTTTCTTTTTTCCTGAGACGAAGTCTTGCTCTGTCACCCAGGCTGGAGTGCAGTGGCGCCATGTTGGCTCACTGCAACTTCCACCTCTCAGGTTCAAGCTATTCTCTTCTTGCCTCAGCCTCCCCAAGTGTTGAGATTACAGGTGTGAGCCACTGCATCTGGTATCATCTACTTGTTATAATAAGCATATGGAGTAGGCACTATAATTAAATTCATTTAATAAATACGAAAATTGAGGCTTGGAGAAATTGACTTGACCAAAATCTCACAAATAATACCAGGATTGGAACCCAGGACATTTTACTCGAGAATCCACTTTCTTAGCTTTACCCCTCCTCAAGGTATCTCATGTAAGTATTTCTCTGGAAGAACAGTAGGACAATTAAGTACTTAATTCCCAAGGAAGAAGGATCACCAGGACCCTTAGCTAAAAAATTTTGATAAATTTTAATCACCTCACTCAAATAATTGGGTCAACAATACTAGGACCTCTTCTTCTTTCTATCATACCACATACCTAACAATTTATAAGTAACTAAGGACCTAGGGAAAGAACTCCAGTTAGTAATCTTGTACTAAAGTTTTTCTCAGCTGAATCTGTTTTTTGTTCTTTATTTTTTATTTTGAGATGGAGTCTCACTCTGTCACCAAGCTGGAGTGCAGTGGCGTGATCTCGGCTCACTACAACCTCTGCCTCCCGGGTTTAAGTGATTCTCCTGCCTCAGCCTCCTGAGTAGCTGGGACTACAGGACTGTGCCACCATGCCCAGCTAATTTTTATATTTTTAGTAGAGACGGGGTTTCACCACGTTGGCCAGACTGGTCTCCATCTCTTAACCTCATGATCCGCCCGCCTCAGCCTCCCAAAGTGCTGGGATTACAGGCGTGAGCCACCACGCTGGCAGCTGAATCTGTTTCTAATTTTGCCTAACTGGCTATTCCATTTGTTAAGATGTAATTAAAGAATAAGGGGCCAGGCGTGGTGGCTCACGCCTGTAATCCCAGCACTTTGGGAGGCAGAGGCGGGCAGATCACCTGAGGTCAGGAGTTCGAGACCAGCCTAACCAACATGGAGAAACCCCATCTCTACTAAAAATACAAAATAGCCAGGAGTGACGGTGCATGCCTGTAATCCCAGCTACTCAGGAGGCTGAGGCAGGAGAATTGCTGCTGGGAGGCAGAGGTTGCACTGAGCCAAGATCGTGCCACTGCACTCCAGCCTGGGCAACAAAAGCGAACTCCATCTCAAAATAAAAGAATACGGAAGGTTTCCAACAAACATTAAGTCCCACCACATTTTTTACTAACAAAGTCAAGGGAGAAAGTTTTCTTGATTTTTGTCTACTACCACTAAGATAAAGTGAATAGAGGATATAAATGGAGATTTCAAATTGAGAACCTCTAGAATGCTCTAGTTGATACATTCTTCACCAAGTCTCCTGGCCAAGTAGGAAACAGTTTGCAGGAAAATAAATGGAACACACCTTCTTGTGGAGAGGCAAGACTAGACTAGACCAATATCTTGTTAAACTACCATTATAAACTTTTTTCCATTCGATTTAACGCTAGCAATACTCCAGCAAGTTCAAATCGCAGAGGAGGTATGACTTTTGAAACCCAGACATTATATCAGCACAAACCCTGAGGCCATGCCCTCCCTCAACGTATGTCCACTTGGAATGTGCAGGTCAGTTTTGCTCCTCCTGGTTCTTTATTTTGCCATATCCTGAAATGGGAAGTTTGATTTCTCCATGAGTCACCTGCCTTGCTCCCACCTTTTTTAGAGACAGGGCCTTACTCTGTTGCCATGCTGGAGTGCAGTAGCATAATCACAGCTCATTGTAATGTTGAATTCCTGGGCTCAGGTGTTGCTAGGGCTACAGGTATGTGCCATGCCTGGCTAATTTTTTTTTTAATAGAGACAGGGTCTTGCTATGTTGCCCAGGCTGGTTTCAAACTCCTGGACTCAAGCAATCCTTTCAACTTGCCTCCCAAAGTGCTGGGATTACAAGCATGAGCCACCACACCCAGCATAGCTTCCCTTTTTAATAAGATCTTTGGTGCCTCTTCTGGAGATAGAGGCAGAGCATCTGTTCCAAACCCATCAGGGGTTCCAGGGGAAATACAAAACAAAACAATACATCTTTCCCCCACCCTCCACAAATAGCCTGCCTTTCCCTCCCCACCCAGCACCCCTCAGCTCCTCTCCTAAAGCCTCTTTCCTGCTTTCCCTGCAGGGAAAGTACACAACTGGGCCCAGTAAATCAACACAGTTCTAATGATCTCTCTCACTTGACCCTTCTGGCGTGACGGTGTCGCATGGAAACAAATGTACAATAAACTTCACTCCATCTTTAGCTTCTTGCTGACAGGTTTTGATTCATGGGATGGTGAGACCCATCTGAGGGAAATTACCTCAATCAAAACGCATGTCTCTCTGCATTCATCAGGCCAATGCTCCCTCAGGCCATGCTCAAGTGCACAAATTAGGGTTGTGGCATCTGCAGGCAGCAGTGACCCCTCTAGCTCAGTGTCACATGCATTTGCAAACCTTTCCCTTCTTCATCCCTCCCCCACTACCCTCCCTCAAAACCCTCAACTACTAACAAATCTCTTTTTTCTTCCCATGCATACTGTGTGAGAAGAGAAGTGCTTGAATCTGAAGTGTCCTTATTTCCTATCAAATGTATACTCCTAAAAACATATAACTTGCACCCAAAATCAGGAGAAAACTATCCTCACTGGCCAAACACAGGCATTGGACGTTCAGATTAATCCATATATTTCAATTCCTCCCTCCTCTTCCTTTCCAAGATTTAAAACACCAAGCCAACCAACTGACTGACGCCAGTAATTTCAGCATATACAACCCTCATGGCACCTAATACCTGCCTTGTTCACTTTTCTTAAGATTTCATTTATAAAAATGAGAAAGAATTATGCAAAAGAGAAGAAAGTACCTATATAAGAATAGAAAGCAAAGTCTATATATATATATTCCTTTCTTTTTTTTTTTTTGAGACAGGGTCTCACTCTGTCACCCAGGCTGGAGGGTAGTGGTTCGATGTTGACTCACTACAACCTCCACCTCCCAAGCTCAAGGGAGCTTCTCACCTCAGCCCCCCAAGTGGCATAGCTGGGACCACCATGCCAGCTAATTTTTGTGTTTTTTTTGTAGAGAGAGGGTTTCACTATGTTGCCCAGGCTGGTCTTGAACTCCTAAGCTCATGTAATCCACCTGTTTCTGCCTCCCAGCCTCTACCTCCCAAAGTGCTGGGATTATACGAATGAGCCACCGTGCCTAGCCCCAGGGTTTATATTTAATAAAACCAAATACCCTTACTATCATTGTATTTTCCATTATAGAATACAGTTCCAAACTAAGCCCTTGAAAATAATACCTGGAAGAGAAAAGACAGACATTCAAGCCTGCTCCAAGATATAAATTACACGTGTAAAGAGTACTTTGCACACAGGAACTATAAAATATATTCAATAAATTTTAGCTATTATTTTTATTGCTGTATTTCTCCTGGTCCTTGAAACAAAGTTTGAGATCATAATCAAAATGTAAGCTAACAATGCCATTAATTCTTCTAGATAAGAAGTGAAATCATAGTGACCCAGTGTGGTGGTTCACACCTGCTCCCAAGCACTTTGGGAGGCTGAGGTGGGAGGATCACTTGAGCCCAGAAGTTTGAGAACAACCTGGGCAACACAGCGAGACCCCATCTCTAAAAAAAATTTTTTTTTTTTAATTTAGCTGGACATGGTGGTACACACCTGTGGTTCCAGCTACTCGAGAGGCTGATGGAGAAGGATTGCTTGAGCCAAGGAAGTTGAGGCTGCACACACTTTAGCCTGGGCAACAAAGTGAGATCTTGTCTCAAAAATATACAAATACAAATAAATAAATGAGCAAAATCACCAAAGGCTAGTAAGAATCAGATCCATTACCAAGGCAACAAGAAAACTACCTTTAGCTACAAGAAAAATGCATATATATTTGGACAGATGACTAAGGGTTAAAATTTTGGTTGTGGAAGAATAGTTACCAGACAGAATCAGTCTTCTCCACAAAGTCCTATTAACCATCACCATCTTCTTTCTTTCTATTAATATCTCTCTCTTTCTCTTTCTCTCTCTATGCCTTCCAGGTTTAAGTGATTCTTCTGCCTCATCCTCCCAAGTAGCTGGGATTACAGGTGACTGCCACCACACCAGGCTAAGTTTTGTATTGTTAGTAGAGACGGGGTTTCCATGTCAGCCAGGCTGGTCTCGAACTTCTGACCTCAGGTGATCCACCTGCCTCGGCTTCCCAAAGTGCTGGGATTACAGACATGAGCCACTGCGCCCAGCCTTTTTTTTTGAGACAAAGTCTCACTCTGTTGCCCAGGCTGGAGTGCAATGGCACAGTCTCGGCTCACTGCAATTTCCAACTCCCAGTTCAAGTGATTCTCCTGTCTCAGCCTCTTGAGTAGCTGGGATTGCAGGCATGAGCCACCATGTCCAGCTAATTTTTCGTACTTTCAGTCGAGATGGGGTTTCACCATGTTGGCCAGGCTGGTCTCAAATTCCTGACCTCAAGCGATCCACCCACCTCAGCCTCCCAAAGGGTTGGGATTACAGGCTTGAGCCACCATGCCAGGCCAAACAATCTCTTTCTCAGACCTTGAAAACCTGGGCTGCCAGGCTTTACTGATTTCATAGACCCTAATAATTAAAAACTACCAATAGAAGATATCTATATAAGGTAATATATGAGGGGACTGGGCAGGGATCTAACCTCTATCTATGTAGACCCAATCCCAGGTTCTCTAAAGGCCCCTGAGGAATCTCTTTCACTGAATTATGTGACATCAGATTCAATCAACATTTTCAATAGCACTGCAGCCATAAAATTAACTAATTCATTCACTAGTCAAATGATCAACTGAGTAGCTACTTTGGGTCAGGTGCTGGCAATAGAGAAACGAATAAGATAAAGTTAAGGAATAACATCCTTAACTTCACAAGACTTACAAATTCACCAAGTTACTATAGATATGTATACTACTGTTCTTTACATAACTGCATTATGAGGACTCATGCGGGAGTTTTTCCTTCTGGCCCCCAGATCCAAAAGAATTATGCTTTTCTTGGTCAACTTGTTTGTTTTTACCTTGTGAAGCCTGTGAATCACCACAAACTGTCCAACTGTGCTTTCTCTTTCTACTGGCTGCCATAATGTTTGAAGCCAAATGTGTGGCCTGTCTTGTAGCAAGTGATTTTGAATATACAAATGGTCCCCAAATGCTTTGACTTAAGATTTTTCAACTTTACAACGGCAAACAATGCACGCTCAGTAGAAACTTAGCGTACCCATACAACCATTCTGTTTTTCACTTTCAGTATTCAATAAATTACATGAGATATTCAATGCTTTATTATGAAATGGGCTTTGTGTTACATGATTTTTGCCCAACTGCACACTAATATAAGTGTTCTGGTCACATTTAAGGTCAACTAGGCTAAGCTATGATGTTCAGAAGGTTAGGTAAATTAAATGCATTTTTGACTTAAGATGGGTTTTTATCAGGACATAACACCTATTGTAAGGTGAGGAATGTCTGTGTTTCTATTAGAAAAGAGAGGCCAGAGGTATCAAGGTAAGAGAGAAACATGAGATCGAGAGATGAAAAGCAAACACACAGAACCAGAGATAGGAATTTAGAAAACAAGATGAAGTGCAGTTAGGTACAGGGTTGCTGCTGGTCCCTTGAGAATGTACTCCTCCATAAACATAAAGGAATTTATTTTAAAATACTCAATGTCCTAAGAATAAAAAAAGAGGGGAAAGAGTTACCAGGTTATAACTAGAAATTTTAAACTAAGGGTTATTGGCAATGATTTCCATGGCATATATACTGTAGCCAGGAATTAAGTTGCAAAAGGAAGATCAGATGCAACAAATGGCAGCTGAATACCTCAGATGTTTTCGAACGTGTCTGTTCCCTTTTTACAGCAAAGTACCATTACTATGTCTACCCAAAATGGAGTTCTGTTATTTTCTAAACCCAACTTGTGTCTTCAAGATTCAAATTAATAAGAACATTTTTAGAAACTATGTCTAAACATTCTGTGTATACCACAAAAAAAAAAGAAACTTACTAATTTTATCCTAAATACAATAAAGAATACTGCTCCTTGCTTGTGTGCCATGGCTATTTACTCTGCGAGGAGGAGTCTAATTTGATTTAATTAGCACGCCATGGGTTGTGTGCTGAAAGCATTCACCTTCTTCAATCTTATTACCAGTGCCACTCTGGATCATACAAAAAGAAACTAGGATAAACAAAGCAAAGTTAACTCAAGCATAATTAGGGAATTTGAACTCAGTAATTCCCAAGAACACAATGCATGAGTACTTTTACTGGATTCAAATAAGAAACATCGTTATTCTCTGTGACCAAAAGAATTAACCAAGCCAGGCTATTCCTGGTCAGTATAACAAGCTTACTCACTTATCATCCCTCCTTATACCATGTGTGAGAAGCAGAAATTCCAATTAAAAGAGTCCAGTCACAAAAATCCTTACAAGTAGAAAGAGGCATTTCAGGGGAGCTCAGGTACTGCTATTATTTTCCCCTTCAGAAGTCTTTTCCCTAGAATGATGGAAGAGAGGCTGACAGAGAGCTAAGATGGTTATATTTCACAAATATAACAAATAACTGCCCCTCTTTGTGACTGAATTACCATACTAAGATGTTAACAGTTCTCAGGCCAATCTGATTTCTAAGGGGAATGTAAGGTAGCATGGCAAAAAGGAAAACGGAAGCTTTTGGCCACTTTTCCTGAATCTTACTGCCACGTGACTGATGGCAGGATGAAAAGCAGAGCCTGGGGGCTTTCAGGCGATGGTAGATTAATGATGACACGGCCCTGACTTCCCAGAGGTAAAGGTTATGAAACACTCCAGGGTAAGTGAGCTTCCAATTTCATACTTTCAGGATGAATGACAGCAACTGATAGTTATTCTCTTAGAAACACTTTGATGCTTAAAAACACAGCTGTCACCTCTCCTGCCCCAGTTTCTGAAACTGTTTATTCCCGAGCCTTTATGCCAGCCAGATGACAGAACATGGGGTGGTCCCAAAAATCAATGCACAGAGCTTGAGTAGACGAAGGTGAGAGACCAGATTAGCAGCAAGTACACCATCTTAGCAAATAACATGGTGGACACTCCAACACCATCCACACACATACACATAACACACCTACCCAATTTAACCATCTTACCTACTCTCAATAATCTCTTTCAACTGTGAGATCAGTATCAACTTTTAGGGCTGGTAGGGTGCTAGGAACTTTAAAGTTACACCACAATTAGAGACCAGCAAAAATTGTATCTCCTCGTATCTTCACAGGATTTGAAGCCCAAGAACAGTCAGCTCAGAACCAAATGCTCTTCTCACTCACTAGCTTCCACCACTTTTTCTTTCTCTTGTCCAAATCAAGCTCTTTCCCCAACCCCCACTCCTCTTCAACCCCAGAGGAGGTCGTTTCGGTCTTGCTCTAGCTGATTGTAGGACAAAGCAAGGCAGGTGGAGGAAATGAAGGCTTCACACTTGAGACCCCCGGAAATCAAGTTTCTATTAAAAGTCCCCATCTCCCTCCTTTAAAAGCCAAGAAACTGCTGCTTTTAAGGATAAGCGACGCAGAGCTTGGCAGAAATGTCAAGAAATCAATAGACGGAAGCTGAAATTTTTGAGGAGAAGTGAATGCTCTTAGCCAAAACATACAGAAAAGAAAGGACAGTTACCTGACCAATCAGAAATTTAGAGTGAACACTAGGAAAACAGATTCTTTTAATCTGAAGTATTTAAAAATGCAGATTTCTGGCCACAACCCAACCTAATAAATCTACATCTCAAAAGGGCAGGCCTACAGAGCTGTATTTTTTTAAAGGGTCCCCAGGTGATCCTTATGTGCAACCATTATTTCGGGCCAATTTGAAGCAGCTTTGAAAAAATTTAGACCAAACAACTTTTTCTTTTCTTTTTTTTTCCTCCATTTTTTTTTTTTTTATTGCATTTTAGGTTTTGGGGTACGTGTGAAGAACATACAAGATTGTTGCATAGGTACACACATGGCAGTGTGATGTGCTGCCTTCCTCCCTATTACCTATATCTGGCATTTCTCCCCATGCTCTCTCTCCCCAACTCCCCACCCCATGCTGTCCCTCCCCTATTTCCCTTCTAGAGACCCCAGTGTGATGCTCCCCTCCCTGTGTCCATGTGTTCTCATTGTTCAACACCTACCTATGAGTGAGAACATGCGGTGTTTGATTTTATGTTCTTGTGTCAATTTGCTGAGAATGATGGTTTCCAGGTTCATCCATGTCCCTACAAAGGATACGAACTCATCATTTTTGATGGCTGCATAGTATTCCATGGTGTATATGTGCCACATTTTCCCTGTCCAGTCTATCATCGATGGGCATTTGGGTTGGTTCCAGGTCTTTGCTATTGTAAACAGTGCTGCAATGAACATTTGTGTGCATGTGTCCTTATAATAGAACAATTTATAATACTTTGGGCATATACCCAGTAATGCGACTGCTGGGTCAAATGGAATATCTATGTCTAGGTCCTTGAGGAATTGCCACACTGTCTTCCACAATGGTTGAACTAATTTACACTCCCACCAACAGTGTGAAAGTGTTCCTATTTCTCTACATCCTCTCCAGCATCTGTTGTCTCCAGATTTTTTAATGATCACCATTCTAACTGGAGTGAGGTGGTATCTCAATGTAGTTTTGATTTGCATTTCTCTAATGACCAGTGATGATGAGCATTTTTTCATGTTTGTTGGCCTGATGTATGTCTTCTTTTGTACAGTGTCTATTCATGTCCTTTGCCCACTTTTGTATGGGCTTTTTTTTTCTTGTAAATCTGTTTTAGTTCTTTGTAGATTCTGGATATCAGCCCTTTGTCAGATGGGTAGATTGCAAAAATTTTTTCCCATTCTGTTGGTTGGCGATTCACTCTAATGACTGTTTCTTTCGCTGTGCAGCCAAACAACTTTCTAAAATTTCTCATCAAGTCCACATAAGGCTGCCATCCTGCTCCAATTTTCTCCTATAAATGCTAGGGGCATTCCAAACTTTATGCTACCTACAAACAATATTTCAGCTGCAGAGATGTGAGGGGTAAAAAGAGAGCTGTGAAGAAATCACAGAGGACTATGGGTAGCACACTTGTCTCACTGCTCTCCTACAATTCAAATAGAGAAGCAGAGAGAATCTTTCATCATAGTTGAATACAGGAAGAAATATGCCAAAACAAGATCAGGGAACACCACAGTTATGTGGGGAAAAGAAGGAGGCAACTAGGTTGCAGCAGCACACAGACATTTTTTTCCTACAGAACTGATATGAAGGAAAAGGAGGAATTTTTTTTTTTTTTTTTTTTAAACAGAGTTTTGCTCTAGTCACCGAGGCTGGAGTGCAACGGTGCCATCTTGGCTTACTGCAACCTCCCCCTCCCAGGTTCAAGAGATTCTCCTGCCTCAGCCCACCACACCTGGCTAATTTTGTATTTTTAATACAGGCTTGCACCTGTACTCTTGCCAGGGCAACAGGGTGAGACCCCACATCTCTAAAATAAATAAATAAATGAATGAATAAATAAATAATTTTTTTGAGACAGTCTCACTCTGTTGCCCAGGCTGGAGTGTAGTGGCGCAATCTTGGCTCAATGCAACCTCTGCCTCCCGGGTTCAAGCGATTCTCCTGCTTCAGCCTCCCAAGTAGCTGGAATTACAGGCATGCGCCACCACGCCTGGCTAATTTTGTATTTTTAGTAGAGACAGGGTTTCACCATGTTGGCCAGGCTGGTCTAGAACTCCTGACCTCAAGTGATCCACCCGCCTCGGCCTCCCAAAGTGCTGGGATTATAGGCATGAGTCACCATACTGGCCTTTTTTCTTTTTAGACAGGGTCTCTCGCTCTGTCACCCAGGCTGGAGTGCAGTGGCACGATCACAGCTCACTGCAGCCTGGACCTCCCTGACTCAAGCAATCCTCCCACCTCAGCCTTAGAAGTAGCTGGGATTTCAGGCATGCCACCCTGCTCAGCTAATTATTTATTTTTTTGTAGAAACAAGGTCTCACTATGCTGCCCAGGCTGGTCTCAACTCCTGGGCTCAAGTGATCCTCCCACTTTGGCCTCCCAAAAAGTATTGGGATTACAGGCATGAGGCACTGTACCACCTCTGTTCATTTCTAATTGATCCTTCTTTTCACTCACCTCATACCTTAGCATGGATATGATATGCAAATTCTGTAACTGCCTCCTTTATACCCCAATAGACTCCCACCAATAACTACTTTCTATAGTCCAGATCAAGGGGCTGGATATGATGGCTCATACCTGTAATTCCAACACTTTGGGAGGCCAAAATGAGAGGATCATGAGGTCAGTTTGAGACCAGACTGACCAACATGGTGAAACCCCATGCCAGGCATGGTGGCAGGCACCTGTAATCCCAGCTACTCAGGAGACGGAGGGAAGAGAATCACTTGAACCCAGGAAGTGGAGGCTGCAGTGAGCTGAGATTGCATCATATGACTCCAGACTGGTGACAAGAGTGAAAGACTCCCTCAAAATAAATTAATTAATTAAATAACATCCAGATAAAGCATTTCAAATATAATCTTCTCAGTTACACATCTCCCTGTTAGGGATTTCCAGATTTAATATTTGTTGTAAACTCCAAATAAATAACACCCTAAAAACACATTTCTATTTCTTTTCTTTTTTTTTGGGAGACCGAGTCTCACTCTGTCACCCAGGCTGGAGTGCAGTGGCATGATCTCGGTTCACTGCAACCTCCGCCTCCTGGGTTCAAGCAATTCTTCTGCCTCAGCCTCCCAAGTAGCTGGGATTATAGGTGCGTGCTACCACGCCTGGTTAATCTTTTGTATTTTTAGTAGAGACAGGGTTTCACTGTGTTAGCCAGAATGGTCTCGATCTCCTGACCTCGTGATCTGCTCACCTTGGCCTCCTAAAGTGCTGGGATTACAGGCGTGAGCCACACGCCTGGTCACACATTTCTATTTCTGTCCTAAGAATCTGCTCTGGAAATTAAAAAGTTATTATTTTTTTAAACATGAAAAAAGATGGCCAAGCACAGTGGTGTGGCTCACACCTGTAATCCAAGCATTTTAGGAAGCAGAGGTGGGCAGATCACCTGAAGTCAGAAGTTTGAGACCAGCCTGGCCAACATGGCAAAACTCCGCCTCTACCAAAACTACAAAAGTTAGCCAGGTGTGGTGGTGTATACCTGTAGTTCCAGCTACTCAGGAGGCTGAGGCAGGAGAATTGCTTAAACCCAGGAATCAGAGATTGCAGTGAGTTGAGGTCACGCCACTGCACTCCAGCGTGGGCAACAGAGAGAGACTGTCTCAAAAAATAAAAAAAAAATAATAAAAGAAAGAGTAGCAAAGGAAAGGGAGAGGAAGAAAGGAGTTCAAATTTTCTAGATTTTAACAAAAGATTTCATATTATATTAAAAATGGGTCTTTGCTTATTTACAAACATCACCACCAAGTATCCCCCTTAAAATATCTCCAATTTGATGTCCTGCCTCACCCCTACTTCCAGCTCCAAAATACTATGGGATCTGACATCCTTCAGTTATCAGTTATGCAACTCTGCTATTTTGGTGCGTGTATAAGAAAATGAACTATCCTATATTGTTCAATCTAATTTTAATTGAATCCACATGTATAAAATTTTACCTCTCCTTATCAATGCCAACCCAAAGAACAATATTACTCAAGTGTTAGCCTCTCAAGTATTAACATACATATTATTCCCATTCTGCTATAGCTCTCACAACATGAGGAGCTTTTAACCAAAATTTCCTATCAAAAAAATTAAATCACATACACATATACAAAAAACTCCTTCCCCAACACCACTTTATTTCCTCCCATACAGACTTTAAAGGATATACAATTGTCCCTCAGTATGCAAGAAGGATTGGTTTCAGGACCACCCCTGCCCCACCTACAGATACCAAAACCTCTGGGTGCTCAAGTCCTTTATACAAAATGACATAAGGCTAGGTGCAGCAGCTTCTGCCTGTAATCTAAGCACTTTGAGAGGCAGAAGGACTGCTTGAGCCCAGGAGTTTGAGACCAGCTTGGGCAAAATAAGGAGACCTTGTCGCTGCAAAATAAAATTAGCTGGGCATGGTGGTGCATGCCTGTGGTCCGAGCTACTTGCGGGGGATGACGTGGGATTATTTGAGCCCAGGAGGTGGAGCAGGCTGCAGTAAGCCATGATCTGGACTGCAGCACTCCATAGAGTGAGACAGCATCTTTAAACAAACAAAAAAAAAAAGGCATAGTATTTGCATATAACCTATGCTCATCCTCTTGTATACTTTAAATCATCTCTAGAGTACTTATACCTAATACAATGTAAATGTTATATAAATAGTTGTTATATTTGTCTTATACTGTTTTACTTGTATTATTTTTTATAGTTATATTTTTCTTCCCCCCAAATACTTTTGATCCAGATGTGGAACCCATGGATACAGAGGGCTAGTATACTTGGATTCAGAGAGCTCACATTTCACCACAGCTGGAGAGAGTATCTGGGAGTGTGGATAGATACTGCTTCACTTAGAAACGCCAGGCCAACTACCTATCACCTGAAAATTAGATATACAACCAGATATAATGTAATTTTAAAAATTATTTCCTTATGTAATAAGAGTGGTGCTTTCAAAAGAAAAAAGAAAAAACTCTCATCCAGAGAATAAGCCTATTTCAAGAACTAGGCTGGCAAAAACAACTGAACATACTGAAAAGTAAAACAGACTTAACAGAATCCAGCACTCCTTTCTCTTTCAGGGTGTATTTACTTTTGTGGCAAAGACTACCAGGGGGCCACAGAAAGCATAAAACTTGTTTTTTATCAAAGTCATCAGTTCTGACATGTTAGATGAAGGAATACAAAGACATTATGGAGGGGTATTGAGCAGAGGAAATAGAAAAGAGTTTTTCTTACTACAAATTTCTTTACCTGAAGTTCTCCAGTTGCAAATTCAATGAATAAAATCAGAAAGAAATAGATAAAATTAAAAGGTACAAGAGCTTAATGGTCTCAGCCATGCACCTTTAGGGAAGTCTAATCATCTAACAGAACTCTTCCCAAATACCCAGTTTATAATAAATATAAGGCAAGGCACCAGCCATGAATGTTGACATAGCATCAAAAATCTCACCTTGCTTCCCTAGATTTTAAAAGCTTCCTCTGAAAATGTTCGATTTGTATTTCTAACATCTCTTGTCCAATTTTTTCCTCATACATTGGATAGGTAAAAAGTATGCGTTGAAGGATTAGGGAATTGTGGGGCAGTAGAAAGAGAAGTTGAGGCCGGGCGCGGTGGCTCAAGCCTGTAATCCCAGCACTTTGGGAGGCCGAGGCGGGTGGATCACGAGGTCGGGAGATCAAGACTATCCTGGTCAACATTGTGAACCCCCGTCTCTACTAATACAAAAAAATTAGCTGGGCACGGTGGCGCGTGCCTGTAATCCCAGCTACTCAGGAGGCTGAGGCAGGAGAATTGCCTGACCCCAGGAGGCGGAGGTTGCGGTGAGCCGAGATCGTGCCATTGCACTCCAGCCTGGGTAACAAGAGCGAGACTCCGTCTCAAAAAAAAAAAAAAAAAAAAAAAAAAGAAAGAGAAGTTGAGCAAAGAAAAACCTGTCTTCTACTTCTCTGGTTGAAATTAGAAACACTGTCAAGAGCCCTAGACAAGACAGAGAAAAATTCGATTGTCTCTTCACTCTTCCAAATTCCTATAACCAAGTGGTTCAACAGCAGATGAATGGCACAAATAATAACATCATTGATCGGAATCATAATAAAAGGAAGTGAGAAGTGTGGGTATGGGGAAAACTGGGAAGGAAGGGAGATGATGTATTTGTGCTACAGACAAAAGACAAGTTCTGTTCCTCAGCAGGGAGAAATGAAGAATCAGATGATGGGATAAACTGAGGTCAGAGAGTTTCCTCCACTATTTCCTCTTCATCTTCTTCTTATTATTATTCTTCTTATTATTATTATTATACTTTGAGACCAAGTCTCTGTTGCCCAGGCTGGAGTGCAGTGGCATGATCTCAGCTCACTGTTATCTCCACCTCCTGGGTTCAAGTGATTCTCGTGCTTCAGCCTCCCAAGTAGCTGGGACTACAGGAGTGAGCCACCACGCCCAGCTCATTTTTGTATTTTTAGTAGAGATGGGGTTTCACCATGTTGGCCAGACTGGTCTCAAACTCCTGACTCAGGTGATCCACCCGCCTTGGCCTCCCAAAGTGCTGGGATTACAGGCTAAGCCATCACGTCTGTCATGTTTCCTCTTTAAACAGCTCCTTTGCCACGCCCTCAAAGTTTGTTCCATTGGGCGGGTTGGAGAAAGTAGTGTATGTTTTTTATATTAAACGGGAGGAGACAGAGAGAAAAAAAAATAGATATAAGATTATACATTGTATCTCTCCTTGAAAAGGCCCAATATTTATTTTCAAAGTATCAAGAATTAAAAGGGAATGTAAAGGAGTGGTTAAATATTTGTTTAGTCTTAAAAATGCTCCAAGAAATGTTATCTAAGAAAGCCTGAAAACTAAGTGAGGTTGAGTTTTAGCTTTCCCTGAAATTTATCTTCTAAGGTATCTACTCTCAATTGCTATCTCTATTTCTATCTAACATAGAGTTATCTTCTTTTCTTGCTGGTTAATCCAAGTTGAAAAGAACACAATTCTTCAGCTGGAAGAAGGATTTTTGGGAAAACTGATAACCTAGGATGAAGGACTTGGGAAATTCCCCCAAATGCTCTTGATCATGAGGTGTCAATGGCTGAGGGAGCCTACACTGAGTTTTGTTTTTTCCACTTACAATTCTACTATCTGTGTTTTTCTTGGTCCTATGTATATGAGAAAGAAATGGAGAATTACATTTCACACTAAGCCTAAGCACTGCTGCTTGAGTATATTTGAATAGTACCCAAATTCACTAAGCAGGCTAGTTTTCCAACTTATTCTGGGATCTAATTTTTCTACCCCTACTTCCTTTAAAGATATTCTACCACCAGGCTTGGTAGCTCACATCTGTAATCCCAGCACTTTGGGAGGCCGAGGCAGGCAGATCACCTGAGCTTGGGAATTCAAGACCAGCCTGATCAACATGGAGAAACCCCATCTCTACTAAAAATACAAATTAGCTGGGCGTGGTGATGCATGCCCCTATTCCCAGATACTAGGGAGACTGAGGCAGGAGAATCACTTGAACCTGGGAGGTGGAGGTTGTAGCAGGCTGAAATCATGCCATTGCACTCCAGCCTGAGCAACAAGATCAAAGCTCCACCTCAAAAAAAAAAAAAAAAGGAGTGGGGGAGGGAAAAAAAAAGATATTCTACCAATCACACCTGTAATCCCAGCACTTTGGGAGCCAAGGCAGGTGGATCACGAGGTCACAAATTTGAGACCAACCTGGCCAACATGATGAAACTCAGCTCTACTAAAAATACAAAAATTGGCCAGGCATGGTGGCTCATGCCTATACTCCCAGCACTTTGGGAAGCCGAGGAGTGTAGATCATGAAGTCAGGAGTTCAAGACCAGCCTGGCCAGCATGGTGAAACCCCATCTCTACTAAAAATACAAAAAATTAGCCGGGCATGGTGGCGTGCACCTATAGTCTCAGCTACTCAGGAGGCTGAGGCAGGAGAATTGCTTGAAGCCAGCAGGCAGAGGTTGCAGTGAGCCGAGACTGCATCATTGCACTCCAGCCTGTGTAACAGAGACTCCATCTTAAAAAAAAAAAAAAGAGGCCGGGCACAGTGGCTCATGCCTATAATCCCAGCACATTGGGAGGCCGAGGCCGGTGGATCACGAGGTCAAGAGATCGAGACTATCCTGGTCAACATGGTGAAACCCCGTCTCTACTAAAAATACAAAAATTAGCTGGGCATGGTGGTGCATGCCTGTAGTCCCAGCTACTCAGGAGGCTGAGGCAGGAGAATTGCTTGAACCCAGGAGGCGGAGGTTGCGGTGAGCCGAGATTGCGCCATTGCACTCCAGCCTGGGTAACAAGAGCGAAACTCCGTCTCAAAAAATAATAATAATAAATAAATAAATAAATAAAAGAAAAGAAAAAGAAAAATTAGCAGGGTGTGGTGGCGGGCATCTGTAATCCCAGCTACTCAGGAAGCTGAGGCAGGAGAATAGTTTGAACCCGGGAGGCAGAGGTTGCAGTTGGCCAAGATCGCACCATTCATTGCACTGTATCCTGGGCAAGAGTAACATTCTGTCCCCCCACCAAAAAAAAGATATTCTACCAAACTCTTCACCATAGCTTATGGTCCCTTAGGTTTATAAAGTTCCACGTTGGTAATGTCCTATGCATGGCCCCATCGTTCTTCCTTTAGAAAAGGTTTATATAGCCATACTTAAACTAACAAAACCTAATTACAGACCCTCTGAGAAGGTTGGTCACCAACTTCTAAATCCATAGTACAATAAGTAGTCCCTCTTATATGAGGGAGATACATGCCAAGACTCCCTGAAACCTCAAATAGCACCAAACCCAATATATACTATGTTTTTATCTGTAAGTTTATTTTATAAATTAGATACAATAAGAGATTAATAGCAATAATAAAATAGAACAGGCCAGGAATGGTGACCCAAGCCTGTAATCCCAGCACTTTGGGAGGCCAAGGTGGGAGATCACTTGAGCCCAAGAGTTTGAGACCTGCTTGGGTAACACAGCAAGATCTTGTCTCTACAAAAAAATTAAAAACTTAGCCTGGTGTGTTGGTGTGTGCCTGTAGTCCCAGCTACTCAGGAGGCTGAGATGGGAGGATCCTTTGAGCCCGGGAGGTGGAGGCTACAAGGAGCTGTGATCATGCCACTGAACTCCAGCCTGAGCAAGAGAGCAAGACCTTGCCTCAAAATAAAAACACAGCTGGACGCAGTGGCTCATGCCTGGAATCCCAGCACTTTGAGAAGCCAAGTCAAGCAGATCACAAGGTCAGGAGTTCGAGACCAGCCTGGCCAATATAGTGAAACCCCGACTCTACTAAAAATACAAAAAAAAATCAGCACAGCTACTCGGGAGGCTGAGGTAGGAGAATTGCTTGAACCCAGAAGGTGGAGGTTGCAGTGAGCCGAGATCGCACCACTGCACTCCAGCCTGGGCGACAAAGCAAAACTCCGCCTCAAACAAAGAAAAAAAAAGAGCTGGGCATAGTGGCACGAGCGCCTGTAATCCCAGCTACTTGGGAGGCTGAGGCAGGAGAATCACTTGAACCCGAAAGGTAGAGGTTGGAGTGAGCTGAGATCGCACCATTACACTCCAGCCTGGGCAACAAGAGTAAAACTCCGTCTCAAAAAAAAAAATTTATAACAAATTACAACGATATGCCAGCATCACTACTCTTGTTCATTAGGGCCAATATTAAGGAAAATAACAGTTACTTCAACACAAGCATTGCTCTAATGGGGAAGTAGTAGGGATATGCTTGACAGAGGGATGATTCACATACCCAAGCAGGACAGGGCAAGATTTTATCATGCTATTCAGAACAGTGTGCAATTTAAAACTTATAAACTGGTTGTTTCTAGAATTTTCCATTTAATATTTTAGGACTGTGGTTAACCAAGGGTAACTAAAACAACAGAAAGCACACCCACAGATAAGGGAGGACTGCTGTATGATCTTCTATCTCTAGAAGACAATAGGCTCTCCAGAAGAGAGTGAATTGAAAACAGCCTGCCTTCATTTAGCTACAATGAAATCTATATGCTAGAAGACTGGTGCCCTTCTGTACTTTGAATTGACTTTGTCTCAGCTTCCTCTTTGGTACTTCAATACAGTTAAGTGACAAGCTCCTCAAAAACAAGGCAGGTCCAGTATCTCTCTCATTATGAAGTGGTTCATCTCCTATCAATGGTGATAAAAAATGTAATACAAAAGACTCATGAAAATTATCACTGCAACTACCCAAGAATATTCTAGTCATCAGCCTCATCAACAAGAAGACTGTTGGTAGAGGCATGGTTTCTTTTCAACCTTTTTATATTCTTTTTTGTTGTTCAGGTAGGGTCTTGCTTTGTTGCCCAGGTTGAAGTGCAGTGGTGCCATCATGGCTTATTGCAGCCTTGACCTCCTGGACTCAAGCAATGCTTCCACCTCAGCCTTTCAAGGAACTAGGACTACAGGCACTCACCACCATGCCTGGCTATTTTTATTTTGTGTTAGAGATAGGGTCTTATTATGTTGCCTAGGCTGGTCTCGAACTCCTGGGATCAAGTGATACCCCAAAGTACTAGAGCTAGGATTAAAAGTGTGAGCCTCTGTGCCCAGCCTAAACCTTTTATATTGTGACACTATGCTAACACAGACCATATCCATCAGGAAAGAAGAGTGGCAAAAATCATAAACCTAGGAAAAGTATCCTTCAGGGTTTACTGACTTTAAGATGACTCTTTAGGGCAGTTATCTATATGAAGGGCTATTAGTAGAAAAACTCTGGTAATATTCTAATAGAAAAAAAAAGAAGATATACTAAGGTCGATAGGGATAAAAGATGGTTGTACCTTCTAATAGTAATCAAGAATCAGTAACATATAACCTGCTCACATTCCTGGGGAAGGAGGAGAGTATCAACCACATTCCAGTTTTCTGCTTAGTGCCTGGGATTAGACTTGTTTTGTTTTTTAAATACCTCCGTAGACGGATTTCTTATAATGTCCTAAAAGTATGAAGTTTTTCCTTCCCAAAGGTGCCAATGTTTGAAAAAAAAAAAAAAAAACACTCCATTCAAAGCAGCACAGCAATTAATACTACAGCACTAAGCTCAGACTTAGTTTTTACCAAAACTGATATCCTCTGACTACAAGTATATTAACTGACCTGGCTTTATTCCCTCTATCCATTTCTCACTCTTTTCTTTCTTTTTTAAATTTTTTTTATGAAGACGGGGTCTCGCTCCGTCACTCAGGCTGATGTGCAGTGGTATGAACATGGCTCACTGCAGTCTCCACCTCTTGGGCTCAAGCAATTCTCCCATCTCAGTCTCCTAAGTACCAGGACCACAGGCATGTGCCATACTGCACCTGGCTAATTTGTTTTTACTTTTTATAGAAGACCAGGGCTCACTATGTTACCCAGGCTTCACTCCTTTCAAAGATGAGTTTCTGGCCAGGTGCAGTGGCTCACGCCTGTAACCTCAGAACTTTGGGAGGCTGAGGCTGGCAGATTGCTTGAGTCCAGGAGTTCAAGACCAGCCTGGGCAACATGGTGAAACCCAATACTACAAAAAATACTAAAATTAGCTGGGTGTGGTGGTGCATGCCTATAGTCCCAGAGACTCAAGAGGCTGAGGCAGGAGGATCACATGAGCCTAGGAGGTTGAGGCCGTAGTGAGCTGTCACTGTGCCACTGCACTCCAGCCTGGGTGAAAAGAGTGAGACCCTGTCTCAAAAAAAAAAAAAAAAAAGGTTTCCTATATGCCAGGCTAAGTTCTGTCCTTCACTAATAGCACTGACCCAAACACTATTTCTCTTGGGAGGCATGGCAAACAGATAGAGACAAAACAACCAGTCAATCAAAAAACAGAAAACCTAGCTGGTGATCAATCAGAACAAACCAGGTAGATGTTATTTATCTGAGTTTTGTTTTGCTGGAGGGGTATGGAAGGTTTATTAGTACACAATCACCATGAGGCTTATGAGAAAAGGCATGCCACTCTATCCTCAAATGGTCCTAAGAGTTGAAAGGGACAATTTACAGCCTCTTATGTAAAATATGTCTGTAAATGCCAATGCCATTCTTTGCTTTGTCACTTTCCATTAGCCTAAACCAATAGGATTCTATTCACTGAGACTTGCGCTAGAAACATGAACGAACAGACTTTTCTTGGGCAGAGGGAAAAGGAGATGATGATTTAGGAAAGGCTGTGGGGAAGAGGGAGAGAGATTTCTTTACATTCCTGTGTAGTTCTGACATGTGTATAGTATACTCGTGGAGCTGAAAACTGAAATATATAAATAGTTATGCAAAAGTCAGCCTAGGAAAAATAGCAGAGACACAGGTTTCTTAAATCTGTAATATGTTCAAGCCATAAATCTAAAATATGAAGAGAAGATGAGAAGATTATGACAATTTAGAAAAAAAAATCAGGGGCCGGGCGTGGTGGCTCACGCCTGTAATCCCAGCATTTGGGAGGCCGAGGAGGGTGGATCACAAGGTCAAGAAATCGAGATCATCCTGGTCAACATGGTGAAACCCCGTCTCTACTAAACATACAAAAAATTAGCTGGGCATAGTGGCGCGTGCCTGTAATCCCAGCTACTCAGGAGGCTGAGGCAGGAGAATTGCCTGAACCCAGGAGGCGGAGGTTGCGGTGAGCCAAGATCGAGCCACTGTACTCCAGCCTGGGTAACAAGAGCAAAACTCCATCTCCCAAAAAAAAAAAAAAAAAAAAAAAAAAAAAGGCGGGGCACAGTGGCTAACACCTGTAATCCCAGCACTTTGGGAGGCTGAGGCAGGAGGATCACTTGAGCCCAGGAGTTGGAGACCAGCCTGGGTAACATGGTGAGACCCTATCTCTAAAAAAAAAAAAAAAGAGTAAAAAAGAAATCAATCATAAACATTATTCAATCTATACCTCAATTTGCTCTCACATACTTCCTCTCTTTATTCATATACTACATTGATCAGTAGCCAAGTCCACTAAAGAGAAATCAGCAAATAAGCAGGGCCATAAGTTGGATCAAGTAGATAAACCCTGTACAATGGAGATGACAAAAAGTGGGTTTCTCATTGTCTTGTTTAGAATACTGGATAGAGAAGAGGCTACACTATTTGCTAACCTCCACTATTTGCACCACATCTAACTGAATCTGTGCCTAAACAATTATCCAACTTAAAGACAAGTGACCAAATTATATAGAAGGCTACGCTGGCACCCAGAATCCCAGGATGAGGTGGACAAAAGTATGCTCATCTGAGCCAGGCACAGTGGCTCACGCCTATAATCCCATCACTCTGGGAGGCAGAGGCAGGCAGATCACCTAAGGTTGGGAGTTTGAGACCAGCCTAACCAACATGGAGAAACTCCATCTCTACTAAAGATATAAAAATCAGCCAGGTGTGGTGGCACATGCCTGTAATCCCAGCTCTTGGAAGGCTGAGGCAGGAGAATTGCTTGAACCTGGGAGGCAGAGGTTGCAGTGAGCCGAGATGGCGTCATTGCACTCCAGTCTGGGCAACAAGAGTGAAACTCTGTCTCAAAAAAATTAAAAAAGTATGCTCATCTGGCAGTTTCGTAAACACAAACTTAACCTTGTCACTAACCTCAGCCAACCAAACAAACTCTAGGTAGCAACTCATTCTGGCAATAAATAGTTAACCACAAGAACTAGGCAACTCTCACCAGACAATGTACCCAGCTGCAATTCCAGGATGTAGAACGAGAACACTAAGTTCTAGAAAAAAAAAATCCTTATTTTTCTTATTTCTTACTCCCTTTCCTCCAACTTTGCTCCCTTCATCGATTTACTCTGAAATGGCTTATATTTTCTACAATTATTTATGAAAGCTGTGTAGGAGATATAAGCTAGATATAAGTTGTCCAATACAGTAGCCACTAGCCACAAATGGCTTTGTAAAATAAGTTTTATTGGGCAATGCTGGTCTAGACAGCAAAACATCAGCATTTCTGGGACACTGATCGTTTATGGGACAAAATAAACCAAACTGTTTAAATAAGGATGGTTCTGAAAATCAAGATTTACAAACAACATAAATAGGACCTATACTCAAAGAGGACATCTCAAAAAGTCTCAAACTGGCTGGGGGCAATGGCTCACACCTGTAATCCCAGCACTTTAGGAGGCTGAGGTGGGTGAATCACAAGGTCAGGAGTTCAAGACCAGTCTGGCCAGCATAGTGAAATCATCTCTACTAAAAATACAAATAATTAGCTGGGCATGGTGGCACGCACTTACAATCCCAGCACTTTGGGAGGCCAAGGTGGGTGGATCACCTGAGGTCAGGAGTTTGAGACCAGTCTGACCAACATGGAAAAACCCCATCTTTACTAAAAATACAAAAATTAGCTGGGTGTGGTGGCACATGCCTGCAATCCCAGCTACTCAGGCACCCGAGGCAGGAGAATCACTTGAATCTGGAAGACGGAGATTGCGGTGAGCTGAGATTGTGCCATTGCACTCCAGCCTGGGCAACAAGAGCGAAACTCAGTCTCAACAACAACAACAAAAAAGATTAAAAAAAACACAAGTAACCTAAATGGAAGAAAGATGGAACAAAGTCGTACACAAGTGTTCCACAGTGGTACAGTAATGATTACTTTCAATGTTTAGCCTACTTGGGAGGCTGAGGCAAGAGAACTGCTTGAACCCATAGGCAGGGGTTTCCAGCCTGGGTGACAAAGAGAGACTCTGTCTAAAAAAGAAAAAAATCTCCAAGTGAAGTAGTCCCTGGAAACCATATATATTCTACTAAAGTGCTACTTAGTCTGCCTCCTGGTGCTAGTTTTCAAACTGTTTCTTACTAGTTGGTAAAAGTCCAGAAATTGAAAATGTTTAGAAACTTTCAGAATAATTTAATACTGTTGTAGCATTTTAATTGTATTGTATACAAGTATCACTCTGCAATAATAAATTTTTAAAACTAGTTTTTTGCCACAGATAATTTCAGAAGCACTACTCTAGCACATATGCAAATAAAAAATATGCTATACACATTGACAATCAATGTTATTAGAGAAGGAAGCTCATAGCCAGAGTTCTGCCAATTACCATTATTATATTACAACCTTCCAGAGACTTAAAATGGGAGCTGAAATTTCATCAATGATCAACTAAAACTAAAACTGATACAAGTTAACTGAATTTTAAGGCCATAAAGCCAATTTACCAACAGAACTGAACTAAGAAAAAAGGAAGAAAACTAACATTTATTGAGGATCAAAGTATCACTATTAGGTAATTTCAAATACTGTATACAATTCTTTTTTTAAAGACAGAGTCTAGGCCATGTGCGGTGGCTCACGCCTGTAATCCCTGCACTTTAAGAGGCCAAGATGGGTGGATCACTTGAGGCCAAAAGTTCTAGACTAGCTTGGGCAACATGAAGAAACCCCACCTCTACTAAAAACGCAAAAATAAGCTGCACCTGGTGGTACACTCCCATATTTTTAGCTACTCAGGAGGGCAAGGTGGGAAAATCACTTGAACCCAGGAGGCAGACGTTGTACCACTGCACTCCAAGCCTGGATGACAGAACAAGACCCTGTCTCAGAAAAAAAAAAAGACCAGGGTCTTACTCTGTCACCCAGGCCACTGTGCAATGTCACTATCATGGCTCAAGGCAGCCTCAAACTCCCAGGCTCAATTAATCCTCCCACCTCAGCCTCCCAAAACAATGGGATTTCAGGCATGAGCCACTGCAACTGGCCCTGTATCCAATTACTCCATTTACTCTTCCTAACCAGGTTGCTAGTTATCACTCTAGGTCCTACAGACAAGGATCAAAGAAGTTCAGTAATTTGTTCAAAGTCACAAAGTTAATAAATATATCTGTTTTACTAAGCCTCCTGTGGACTAAAAATGAAAATAGGTCAAAGACAGAGAAAAATTCTAGGGAAGGGAAGAGAAAGACCTGATATTCCTGTAATGAAATACTATAAAAATAACGCAGGTATACAGCATAGCACTGACAGACAAATTCTTCTCAGGAATGTGTAATAGGAGATATGAGCTATGTAGTAAGAGATACAATATTCAACTTTGTAAATTCTGAAGGAAAACACAGACAATTCCCTAGAAGATGGAGTGAAGTTACTGCTTGGGTTCTCAGATATCTAGCCCTCATATAAAAGAGGAGAAGACAGGTAAGAACTAGGGCTGCAGATCCAAGGCACCCTTCCCCTCGGCCACCTGGCACAACACAAGTGACCTTTGGTTTATAATAGCCCTTCTCAATTAAGCTGCATTTGGCTTAAGAATCACATATTCTGTCTCTCAACTCCCAATTTTTTCTTACTTCACATAAATGAGCAAGTATTCCCACTGAGCACCTATGATCTCAGCATCATGCTAGGCACATAGACCTGATGCTATATTTCTGGTTAATATCAAAAATGATAACCCAGGCTAGATGCAGTGGCTCACACCTATAATTCAGCACTTTGGGAGGCCAGGGCAGGAGGATGGCTTGAGGCTAGGAGTTTGAGACTTGCCTGGGCAACATAGGGAGACCTTGTCTCTAAAAAAAGATTTAAGAGGCTGGGCGCGGTGGCTCACGCCTGTAATCCCAGTACTTTGGGAGGCCGAGGCGGGTGGATCACGAGGTCAAGAGATCGAGACCATCCTGGTCAACATGGTGAAACCCCGTCTCTACTAAAAAATACAAAACAAAATTAGCCGGGCATGGTGGCGCGTGCCTGTAATCCCAGTTACTCAGGAGGCTGAGGCAGGAGAATTGCCTGAACCCAGGAGGTGGAGGTTGCGGTGAGCCGAAATCGCGCCATTGCACTCCAGCCTGGGTAACAAGAGCGAAACTCCGTCTCAAAAAAAATAAAGAAAGAAAGAAAGAAAAATTAATTAATTAAAAAAAAAAAGATTTAAGAAACTAGCCAGGCAGCCAGGCACAGTGGCTCATGCCTATAATCCCAGCACTTTGGGAGGCTGAGGTGATCAGGAGTTTGACACCAGCCTGACCGACATGGAAAAACCCCATCTTTACTAAAAATACAAAAATTAGCTGGGTATGGTGGCACATGCCTGTAATCCCAGCTACTCGGGGGCCTGAGGCAGGAGAATCGCTTGAACCTGGAAGACAGAGATTGAGGTAAGCGGAGATTGTGCCATTGCACTCCAGCCTGGGCAACAAGAGCAAAACTTGGTCTCAAAAAATAAAAAAAAAAAGATTAAAAAAAAAAAACAAGTAACCTAAATGGAAGAAAGATAGAACAAAGTTGTACACAAGTGTTCCATAGTTACACAGTGATGATTACTTTTAGTGTTTAGTTTTTTCCTAAGCAAAATATATAACCAATGTCAGGTAAGTTTCTTCCAATGGCTTTCTAGAGAGCTAAATACTTTTATACTGAAGTTGGATATAATGATTTTTTTCTTAAATTATGGTTTTTCTGGTTTCAAATACCCTGCCACCACTTCGACAACCAAGAAACGTGTTCCTGTTCTAAACAACAAAGATTAAAAGACCACCTGCTCTAGGCAAATAGAAAAATACTTATAATTTTCTCCAATGTGCCCTGCAAAACTCCAAAGGCAACTATGGAGTTGCCAATCACCGCACACAGCATGTAGTAAACAAAGTCATCTTGCTTAATAAACTAAATAACATCAGTTAGCAGAGGGGCAGAAAGAATCAAATAACTTTCTTATTTTTGTTCCACTGAACCTCCAAGTTTTATTTCTAGGTACCTTTAACCTAAAGACAAGACTGTCTTCTCTTGATTATTTAATTCCCATTATCCCTATTAGCAAAGTTAAAGTAGATGTAATAAGTCTTAGCATCACTGAATTCAACATCTTAACCAACGAAAATATAGACCATGCTCAGGCTGGGTGCAATGGCTCACACCTGTAATCCCAGCACTTTGGGAGGCAGAGATGGATGGATCCCTTGGGCCCAGGAGTTTGAGACCAGCCCGGGTAACATAACAAAACCCCATCTCTACCAAAAATAGAAAACAATTAGCTAGGCATGGTGGCAAGTACCTATAGTTTTAGCTACATGAGAGGCTGAGGTGGGAGGATCACCTGAGCGCAGGGAAGTCAAGCCTGCAGTGAGCTGTGATCGCACCATTGCACTCCAGCCTGGACAACAGAATGACCCTGTCCTCAAAGAAAAAAAAAAAAAAGAAACAAAGAAAAGAAATATAGATCATCCTCTAAGAGCCTGGGTGAAAGCTATGAAAACAATCCATGGGAAAAAAAAACTCAGCTTGTGAATTCCTATAACATAATCAAGAGTCAGCAAGAGGAGGTGATAGTCAAAGGAGTGTGTGAAATGAAATGATTTGTAGCCAGCTACATTCTCAGGAGGGTCATTTCCAGCCTACGTAGTTTCCATAAGCCGCTTTAATGTTGCAAAAACATTACTTCCATTGAACCTACATTACCTTTCTGGAGATTGAAGAGACATTCAAACCAAATCTTTGAGCTCTTTCCTTCAGCTTATCCAAGTTAACCTATTAAAAACATGAAAGAAAGAAAGAACATAGTTTTTAAAAATCAAAATGGAAAACAGAAAATGCAGAAACTATAGTCTGAAGCTAAGAGTTCAAATAAGCCTATAACATCAAAGATACCCTATGAGCAAAATTAGAAAACTAAGCAGCACCATCTAATCCACTGCTTATTAAAAGGCCTCCTCTGGAATACAGTGAAAGATTCAGCCCTGCCTCCTGCATTTATCACAGGTGGCAAGAGGATAAGGAGGGCTTAAGATTAAGGGAAGCCAAACACTGCAGGAGAAAGCAAACACAAGTCTAAATCATCACCTCCAAATAGGGCTACCATTTACAGTCCAAAATCATTAATTTTCACATGGTCTCTGCAAATATTTCTTAACTCTATCTCCAAGCAAAGAGAAACTATCACAAAACACCTTTTTCAGAAGACAATCTATAACTACTACTCAACTCAACTGTCTTCCCTCCTTTCTTGGAAACCTTGATACTTGAGACTTGTTACTATTACAAGAATATTTAGGACTGGGAGCAGTGGCTCACGCCTGTAATCCCAGCCCTTTGGGAGGCCAAGGCAGGCGGATCACCTGAGGTCAGGAGTTCGAGATCAGCCTGGCCAACATGGTGAAACCTCATCTCTACTAAAAATACAGACATTAGCCAGGCAGGGTGGCACATGCTTATAATCCCAGCTACTCGGGAAGCTGAGGCAGGAGAACTGCTTGAACCCGGGAGGTGGAGGTTGCAGTGAGCTGAGATTGTGCTATTGCACTCCAACCTGGGCAACAAGAGTGAAACTCTGTCTCAAAAAAAAAAGTATATATATGTATATATATTTAGGAAATTTTCATTAATAATATTAAACCTTCACTTACAATACTAAACAGCAACCCCTTAAGCAGGATTTCGTAAAGATGATTCCATCTCACCACAGCATTCATTACCATTTTTAAACATGCTGACTAGTCACAATGGTCCAGAGAGCCATTTTATTCTATCATTCTTTACTCTGATTTCACATTTCATGGATAGTATCAAAAAAAAAAAAGGCAGTAGCTACAAACAGAATTCATAAATTGTTTCCATAGATTCTCTTGTGGTAATTATGAATTAGACATTATCTAAGGCCACTGGACAATGCCTAAAACTCCAGTACCATAAAATAAAGGGTTACATGGATTGTTCTCTAGCTAACAAAATCTATTCTTACTTTCAAAAAGAGTGGTAGGAAGGAAGACATCTGCAGTAACTGATCATGTGACAATTACAGTTTTCCTGACCTCTCAGTATCTCCAACAATTTTTTAAATTCAGGACATACAACACTGTACTGAAAACAGTCAACAAATTAATGTTCTCAGAGTTTCCTCTAATCTGGGAAGGAGGAGTCTCTAAAGTTAGCTATAAAGAATTAAGATCTGGGTGTGTAAGAATTAAAAAATGACTTCTTACCATAGGTTTGTTATCAGATGACAGACCTAAGGAAGTAAATAAAGTTTTATTTAATGTTTTTAAAAGTGATAAAAGTCGACAGTCTTCAAGTCAAATTAGGCAACACAAAAACAGTATACAGGACACATATCCTTTACCCTCTGATGACAAAGAAAAGGCAGATATTGCACCTAGCAATGTCTGCATTAGTTGCTAGCAGGAACATAAAACAGTTACAGCTGCTTTGGAAAACTGTGTTTGGCAGTTCCTCAAAAGGCAAACACAGTTACATATGATCCCACAATTCCACTGCTAGCTATACGGCCAAGAGAAAACCAAAACATATAATTACACAAAAAACTTGTACATAAATAAATGTTCACAGCAGCATTATTCATATTAAAAAAAGGTTAAAGAAAACACCCATCAACTGATGACTGGCGAAATAAAGTATGGTATACCCATACAATGGAATATTAAACAATCAAAATGAATAGAGACACATGCTATAACATGAATGAACCTTGAAAACTATGCTAAGGGAAAGAATCCAATCACAAAAGGTAATATACTGTATGAATTCAATTATATGAAGGCAAATTTCCACAGAGAAAGAATTTAGTGGCTGCTTAGGGCTGGGGAGGGAGAGGTAATGGAGGACATCTGCTGATAGGTATAGAGTTTCTTTTTGAGGTAATAAGCACTGTGATGATAGCTACACAATCCTGTGAATACACTAAGAAACAATGAATTATATACCTTTAAATGAATGAATTGTATATTATATAAATTGCATCTCAGTAAAGTTGTTAAAAAAGAGATCACAACTGGACAAACAAGAACTACTATCATGAGTTGCAATTATGGCTCCTGGCTGGGCACAGTGGCTCACGCCTGTAATCCCAGCACTTTGGCTGGCTGAGGTTGGTGGATCACCTGAGATCAGGAGCTCTAGACCAGCCTGACCAATATGGTGAAACCCCATCTCTTCTAAAAATACAAAAATTAGCAAGGTGTCATAGCATTCACCTGCAGTCCCAGCTACTCGGGAAGCTGAGACAGGAGAACTGCTTGAACCCAGGAGGCAGAGGTTGCAGTGAGCTGAAATCATGCCACTGCACTACAGCCTGGGTGACAGAGCAAGACTCCATCTCAAAAAACAAACAAACAAACAAAAGAAACAAATAGTATATTGGCCTCTAGGCCCAACCCTAACCTAGCCAATAATTATTTACTTCAAACTTTTCAGGATTTCATTCAAAAAACAATGCTTCCTTTTCAATGTTCCCAAATTCCATTATTTTAGAGTTACTCTATAGTTACAAGATGAGTAACACTGAAACTGTATTTTTTATCAAGTTCCCTTTTCAGACCATTAATTTTGGCTATTATCTTTCTTCAAATAGCATTTCAGCCATGCACCTGTAGTACCAGTTACTCCGAAGGCTGAGGGAGAACTGCTTGAGCCCAGGAGCTCAAGTCTAGCCTGGGCAATATAGTGAGACCCTGTCTCTTAAAAACAAAACAAAACAAAACAAAACACCACCTTCTATAATTTCTGTTGTATCTCTCTTGATATAACTATGAGCCATAAAAAAAATTGTTTTCTCTAAAACACTTAGTGATAGTGGCCAGAATTTTTCTGCCTTTTTAAAAGCACAGCAAAACACTACAACAAGATCTCTGGGGTATATTTTCTTACTTGAAACTACTGACAAGTCACAGAGAAAACTGGACTGAATTAGGAAACTACATTTAAATTTTAAGTTCCTGACAACAAGGGCTACGTTCTTTTTTTTTTTTGAGACAAGAGTCTCGCTCTGTCCCCCAGGCTGGAGTACAGTAGCATGATCTCAGCTCACTGCAACCTCCCAAGTAGCTGGAACTACTGATGTTTACCACCATACCTAGCTAATTTTTAAATTTTCTGTAGAGACAAGATGTCACTTTATTGCCCAACCTAGTTTCCAACTCCTGGGCTCAAGCGATCCTCCCAGCTTGGCATCCCAAAGTGCTGGGATTACAGGCGTGAGCCACAATACCCAGCCCTTTCTCAAAAATAATAACTATTTCAGGCTGGGCACAGTAGCTCACACCTGTAATCCCACCATTTTGGGAAGCAGAGGCGAGTGGATCACTTGAGGTCAGGAGTTCGAGACCAGCCTGGCCAATACAGTAAAATCCCGTCTCTACTAAAAATACAAAAATTAGCCGGGTGTGGTGGCACACACCTGTGGTCCCAGCTACTCAGGAGGCTGAGGCAGGAAAATAGCTTGAACCCAGGAGGCAGAGGTTGCAGTGGGCCAGATCACACCCCTGTACTCTAACCTGGGTGAAAGATCAACACTGTGTCTCAAAAAAATAATAATAATAACTACTTCCTCTAATTCATTACAAAAGTGATACATATTCATTGTATGGATTTTAAAAACACAGACACACAAAAAGAAATAAATCATTCAAAAATCCACCAACTAGAGATAATGAGTACTACAATTTAGAATAGAGTCATTCCTCCATATCCTCAGGGGATTGGATCCAACTCCAACCCTCCAGCTGATACCAAAATCCACACATGCTCAAGTCCTGCAGCAGATACAGTAAGTCGCTCCTCCATATCTGCAAGTTTAACATCCACCAAATACTGCATTTTTGAACTGTACTTGGTTATGATGAATCCTCAAATACAGAGGGGAAACTGTATTTATTGGCAAAAAAAATCCATGTATAAGTGGACCTGTGCAGTTCAAACCTGTGTTGTTCAAGTGTCAACTGCATATCTTTCCAATCCTTTTTCCTATCTATATATGCACTCTTACATGACTAAAATGGGAACATACTGTTACTATAATTTTGTAACTCTTTTCATTAAAATATCTTTCAATATTATTTCAGCACAATGTTGTCTTCTATACCATGGCACACATTTATTAAACCAATTCTCTGTTGTATAGTTGGTTGTTTCCAGTAATTGATCACTATAAACGATGCTGTGATAATCCTTGAGAATAACTCTTTAAGCACATTCAAGACTTTCCTTATATGTTCCTAGAAGTAAAATTGTTAAGGTAGAAGATACGCTTTTCCCTTTTATCACTTATCACAGCCAGTATAACACTGGATAGTGTGCAATAATTTTATGCAGATGAGACCCTAGAATAGGTAAGCAAAGTACTAGAGAAACTTCTTTGAAGATGTTCAAGAAAAGGAAGACAAATGTTGGCACTTCCTATCCTCTCATAACATTCAGTATCTCTCTTAATTGCCCAGGAACGCTTAAGTATAATTTTACCTAAAGCAAAGAGGCGAAAGTTATAATCTCTTAAGAATTTTTATGGCTAGTAAATTTACCTTATTTTGGAGAAATGAAACCTGTTATACCAGAAAACAAAGAATATAAAGATAACTTTCTCGGAAGTTATCTCTGTACTCTTACCTTTTGTTGGAACTGAAGAAATTCCAAACCTGCAGAAAGAAAAACAAACTAAATTTTAGGAAGCTGTTCACACTCCTGGTTGTCTGTCTCCATGCCAAGTATACATATGACACTTCTTGCTTGTGATCTCAAGCCTTGCAATCATTAGCTAATTCTAACAACCCCATGAAAGAGGTTCAGTTTACTCTCCCTCTTACCAAGTCCAGAGATTAAGCTAAAAGGAAGCCTTATCAGAATTAGTATGAGTAGTCAGTTCCTGGCTTTAACTGTTACACAAACCCTTCTCAATAAAGCCCAATCTATAGCTACGATATCCAAATCAGTAGAGATGTTCTGAATAGGGTCAAAAAAGTGTTCATATCCTTCAGCAAGCCTCTATTCTACTTAAAATCAACAATTACATCTAAAACCTAGGATCACACCTCTTCACCTTACAACATCACTATTGCAGACCCAAAAGGCTGGGGACACTCACCTAGCTGCCCGAGCAGCTTTCTTACTCTCCAAGCTCACAGGTACATTGAATCGTTCGGCCCTCTTCTGCATTCTCTAAGAAAAAATAGATGAAAGAAAGGAAATTAAAAAGTCAATTTATGGTTTAAGAAAGTTAGTGGTCGGGCTCGGTGGCACACGCCTGTGATCCCAGCTACTCGGAAAGCTGAGGGAGGAGAATTGCTTGAACCTGGGAGGCAGAGGTTGCGGTGAGCTGAGATCATGCCATTGCACTCTAGCCTTGGCAACAATAGCAAAACTCCATCTCGAAAAGAACAAAGAAAAAAAGAAAGTTAGTCCGAGGTACATTTTTTGTTTTGTTTTGTTTGCTTTTTTAAAAGACAGTCTCACTCTGTTGCCCAGACTGTAACACAGTGGCGTGACCTCGGCTAACTGCAACCTCAGCCTCCTGGGTTCAAGCAATTCTCATGGCTCAGCCTCCCAAGTAGCTGCGATTACAGGATTGTACCACTATGCCCAGCTAATTTTTGTACTTCTAGTAGAAATGGGATTTCACCATGATGGCCAGGCTGATCTCGAACTTCTGGCCTCAAGTGAACCACCCACCTTAGCCTCTCAAAGTGCTGGGATTAAAGGTGTGAGCCACCCCGCCCAGCCAGAGGTAGGTATCCTAAAAACATCAGGAGTAATTTCTTAGGGTCTAAAGTGAAAATACTGACAATCCTAGAAGATATCAGGCTGTGTCCATAGCAGGACTTAACAGCCCTTTCCAGAAAGCAAACACAAAAAGACTATTATTACATGCCCTCAAAAAGAAAAGGGAGGAATAAAAGTAAAACTTATATTGTGAATGAAGCCAAGAAGTCAAAAGCTCTGTTTGGCTGACCTTTGAAAGGTGATCAAAGGAACAGTTTGGTTTCAACACCAGTGGTATTCTTTCAGTTAGAAATGAAGCAGCATTGTTTTATGCTATTCTAAAACAGTTTAATAATTCTCTACTTTGAAAGTATGACACTGAACACAAGATCTCAACTAGATCTGGTTTCATAGACCTGCACCACAAATCCAGAGAAATTTCAATCTCATCTACTGGCCAGTAGCAACATAAAAGTCTTATCTAGCAATATATTTCCAAGGTACAATCCTCCCAAACTCTAATCCTAGGTTTGTAAACATCTCAAAGACAGTCATTGTTAAGATCATAGAACTACAGACAAAAAGACTACAGCTTCAAGAATGACTACTCACTATGCTAGTCAAATATTTACCAAAGAATAGTTGGCAGAGAAACGTATCAACACCAAAATCTGTCAATACTGATTTTCTCCCTGTGAATAAATTTTGGAGGATGATGCAGATATAACAAAGGCGAAGAGGGAGAGAGAAATGTCAAGACTATTCTACTAGGGAGCAGAATACCTACCTCAGTCTGTGGTATTTCAGATGCAATTTTCACCACTTTCTTCTCTGCTGCCCTAGAAAAGAAAGAGATATTTTTAAATGAGAAAACTGATATTCTAAACCACAACCTTAGAAATGTGTAAGAATTCACCTGAGTCACCGTTCTCTGCCCTATTATCTCTCTGCCACCCCTTAAGCCAAAGAAATATAAAGTCCACTAAAGCTTTGGTTCCTTTAACCGTCATCCATTGAGAGGAAACAGTTCAAATAACAAACTAAGCTTCTTTAGCTAATGTATAATAAAGAAATAAGAAAAGAAGTCCGGTTAAATATACTGGGCTAAAGGGATGCACTCAAAGGACACCAGAAACCATCTCATTTGCTTTTAGGAACTTCTTAATTTACTTTTTTTTTTTGAGATGGAGTTTTGCTCTTGTCACCCTAGAGTGCAGTGGTGTGATCTCGGCTCACTGCAACCTCCACCTCCCGGTTCAAGCGATTCTCCTGCCTCAATCTTCTGAATAGCTGGGATTACAGGCGTCCACTACCATGCCTGGCTAATTTTTATATTTTTAGTAGAGACAGGGTTTCACCATGTTGGCCAGGCTAGTCACGAACTCCTGGCTTCAAATGATCCACCCGCCTCAGCCTCCCTAAGTGTTGGGATTATAGGCATGACCCACTGTACTTGGCCTTTAAGTTACTTTTGAACTAATGAGTAGCCCTCTAACCCTCCTTTAAGTACCAGCTCTCAGTGTTCATCACAACAATTAATGAGTACTCTACAAGGTCTGGTTTCCCTCTTTTAAAAATCCTTTATTTCTCCCATGGGGAAAGTAGCTCTAGCTGGAAAAGTCAAAGTGGAACAAACAAAAATGCCAAAGGTAGGAATAAAAAAGTCTAACAGGAGTTTGAATTAGGAAAACATGGTAAGTTACTGGTCGAAAGCTTACGAGAAAACAAAAGAAAGGGGACCACAGGGGTGGGAGACAAAGTTCGGAAGTACCCAGGATAAATAGAAGGGCATTAACCCTCCACCAAACAACTCCCATAAAACTGTGGGTCATAACCAGTCTCATTAAGGTCCCTCATTTAGAGACATGGACAGCTTTTGTTCAAATATCCCAGACACTTTTCCCATTTGATGCCCTGAATGGTAGTAATGGTTTAATGACATTTTCAGAGGAAGCAATTCTGGAACAAGAACTTACTCTCTCCTTCACCCTTTTGTTGGAAATCCCTGGACTGACAGACAAGCAATGGGTGCCCCCTGCTGACCATAACTAAGTTCTACAATATGTAACTGTTTTGGCTGGTGGAGGGGGGATCAAACTAGAAACGTACATTTTTGGGGAACCTCAGGCCAAAGATGAATAAGGGGATCTCCTTTTAAACAGTCAAAGAATCTAAACTAGCTCTGACTATTCTGACTTTTAAAGAAATTTCTAAATGCTTCCCATTTCCTTGCCATCCTTCCCTAACCTTGTCTTGTAATTTAGGCACAAAAGGCAAGAGAAGTTTAATGTTTTACTTCAAGTCCAATGCCATCAAGAGAGCAGTAGTCTCCATCAACCCCAGTGTAATGACTTCCTCCCCACTCCCATTCTGAAGCACAGTCAATGCAGTGCACCTCCTGGCAGAAAGGGAACCCCAGAAGGGAAGCTTCCTTCTGTTCTATTCTAATTCCCTTAGGCATAACTAAACTCAAGCAATAAATAAACATCAAATTCTGGATACATGGGAAATTTCCACTCTTCACAGAAATTTCTCTCCTACCCAATCACATAAACAACATTCCCCGAAATACAGGGACCCAGAATCTTTCTGTACATACCTCAGTCTAACCACAAGTATCCCTCTAAAAAGCAAAATGATCCCCACCCACTTCAATTTCCTTGTTTCAAAATTCATTAACAGAATTAAAGCCTCCTGAACAAGAAAATGCACATTTTAAATATTCTATGAATAATGAACTTCAAACTTGCAAACCTCTACTTTTTAACCCAACGAGCCAATTATCATGGTATTCACCTGATCTTCCTTCTTATCCCAGAAATTCCTGTAACATATAAAGCTATCCCGCAACGTCATTTTTTCAAGACACTATATCTAATCATAAACCTCCTACGATGGAAAGATAACTAAATGGCTTTAGAAAGTAATATTTGACAGGCTGGGCATGGTGGCTCACACCTGTAATCCCAGCACTTTGGGAAGCCAAGGTGGGTGGATCGCTTTGAGCTCAGGAGTTCAAGACCAGTCTGGGAAACATGGTGAAACCCCATCTCTACAAAAATTACAAAAGAGCCAGGTGTGGTGGCTTGTGCCTATAGTCCCAGCTACTTGGGAGGCTGAGGCTGGAGAACTACTTGAGCCGGGAAATGGAGGCTGCAGTTAGCCAAGATTGTGCCATCATACTCTAGCCTGGGCAACAGAGTGAGACCCTGTCTCAAAAAATAAATAAAGGAATATTTGACAAAAAGATATTAAAATGTTAAATATTACATCCTCTGTGATGCAGCAAATCCACTGCTAGGAATTTACCCTATGGTTATACTTGTGAGTATAAATAATTAGAAAAAGACATGCAGAACTACATTTTTTTTTTTTTTTTTTTTTTTGAGACGGAATTTCGCTCTTGTTACCCAGGCTGGAGTGCAATGGCGCGATCTCAGCTCACCGCAACCTCCGCCTCCTGGGTTCAGGCAATTCTCCTGCCTCAGCCTCCTGAGTAGCTGGGATTACAGGCATGCGCCACCATGCCCAACTAATTTTTTGTATTTTTAGTAGAGACGGGGTTTCACCATGTTGACCAGGATGATCTCGATCTCTTGACCTCGTGATCCACCCGCCTCAGCCTCCCAAAGTGCTGGGATTACAGGCGTGAGCCACTGCGCCCGGCAGAACTACATTTTTTTTGGCTTTTATGAACACTCTAAATGTCCATCAACAGGAGACTGGTGAAATAAATTACTGTTTACCCACAGAATGGAATACTATTAAATGCTAGAAACAACAAGGTTCTAAGTTGATAACTAGTAAATCTGGGTTATTGGTAGATGAGAGTCTATTATACTGGTCTCATAACTTTTGTATATACTTGTAATTTCCCATAATAACAAGCTAAAAAAAGAGACCACTTCCTAGGATAATTATCCTGACTTCATAGGGTCTACTGAGGATTAAAAGAAACTATTTACATTCAGAACAATGCCTAGCATATAACACTTAAATAAGAAAATTGTGGTATAAAAAATTTCCAGACATGAAAAAAAAAAAATCAAGGAACATTGTGCATAGTGTGTGTGTATACATGTATCTATATATACACATACATACATATGTACATACATGCACACACATACAGACTCCATATATAAAATATTTCAAAAGAATGTACTGTTCTAAAAACCTCAGTAAAGTCAAATGAGAATGGATACAAAGAGTCCTTAATTTTCAATTGATATACTCCTCTATGTACTGATTTTTTTTTTTTTTTTTTTTTTGAGACAGAGTTTCGCTCTTGTTACCCAGGCTGGAGTGCAATGGCGTGATCTCGGCTCACCGCAACCTCCGCCTCCTGGGTTCAAGCAATTCTCCTGCCTCAGCCTCCTGAGTAGCTGGGACTACAGGCGTGCGCCACCATGCCCAGCTAATTTTTGTATTTTTTAGTAGAGACGGGGTTTCACCTTGTTGACTAGGATGGTCTCGATCTCTTGACCTCGTGATCCACCCGCCTCGGCCTCCCAAAGTGCTGGGATTATAGGCGTGAGCCACCGCGCCCAGCCCCCTGATTTTTTACTTGTAAACATATTGCCTTTTGGCTGGGCACAGTGGCTCATGCCTATAATCGCAGCACACTGGGAGGCCAAGGTGGGCGGATCACAAGGTCAAGAGATTGAGACCATCCTGGTCAACATGGTGAAACCCTGTCTCTCCTAAAAAATACAAAAATTAGCTGGGCATGGTGACGTGCGCCTGTAGTCCCAGCTACTCAGGAGGCTGACACAGGAGAATCACTTGAACCCAGGAGGCGGAGGTTGCATTAAGCTGAGATCATGCCATTATACTCCAGCCTGGAGACAGAGCAAGATTCCTTCTCAAAAAATAAAATTATATATATATCCCTTTATAATTAAATGCATTAACACAGCTATGAAGGACAAAAATGTTAAAAGGGACTCAACTGCTGTTAATGTGCTGTAGTACAAAATGGCCAGAGAATTGTGGAA
Source organism: Aotus nancymaae (assembly GCF_030222135.1). Classification (NCBI taxonomy): domain Eukaryota; kingdom Metazoa; phylum Chordata; class Mammalia; order Primates; family Aotidae; genus Aotus; species Aotus nancymaae. Next base: position 39,419,576 of record NW_026988428.1, read on the forward strand.
AAAGCCCCAAGTTAAAGATGTTTAGGATCACCTTTGTGGGATAGTTTAAACAAATCAAGATCTACTTTCCACTCTAGTACTTTGTCCTCCCCTCCTCCACTATAAATCAGAAAGCAAGAGAGAACAGTGTTACCTGAGAAACGTAACCTCTATCCAACACCCTCCTCCCTTACAAAACTCCTTATATACAGTTCTACTTTTTTTTTTTTTTTGAGACAGAATCTTGCTCTGTCGCCCAGGCTGGAGTGTACTGGCACAATGTCAGCTCACTGCAACCTACAGCTCCAGGTTCAAGCAATTCTACTGCTTCAGACTCCAGAGTAGCTGGTATTACAGGTGACCACCACCATGCCCAGCTGATTTTTGTATTTTTAGTAAAGATGGGGTTTCATCATCTTGGCCAGGCTAATCTTGAACTCCTGACCTCATGATCCATCTGCCTCGGCCTCCCAAAATGCTGGGATTACAGGCATGAGCCACTGTGCCTGGCCTCAGTTTTATACTTTTACAGAAAACTGCAAAACTCTTATAAAGAGTTAACACAATGGGCCAGGCATGGTGGCTCATGCCTATAATCCCAGTACTTTGGTAGGCCAAGGCAAGTGGATCATTGGAAGTCAGGAATTCAAGACTAGCCTGGCCAACATGGTGAAACCCCATCTCTACTAAAAATACAAAAATTGCTGGGACCAGGGTCCAGTGCAGAATGCCACTTGTCCTAGGAGGATAAAAAAAAGAAAGAAAAATACAAAAATTAGCCGGGCAGTAGTGGCACACGCCTGTAATCCCAGCTACTTGGGAGGCTGAGGCAGGATAATTTGTTTGAGCCTGGGAAGCAGAGGTTGCGGTGAGCCGAGACTATGCCACTGCACTCCAGTTTGGGAGACACAGTAAGACCCTGTCTCAAAAAAAAAAAAAGAAAAAGAAAAAAAAAAAAGAGTTAATAGAGTTTACATAGTTTTACACTGTATAGAGAACTGTGCAGATTCTCTATAGAGTAACAGAATAATCTATCATGGTGACCCTACAAAAGAACAACAAAGGCTAGGAGAATTAAACTATGTCTGGTCTTGAAGTCACTTGGTCCTAATTACCTATTACATAACTCAGAGAAAATTTGCTTTGCTTCACTGGGACCAAGTACTTTGAAGTAGCCCCTTCTAAAAGAAAAAACCAAAAAGATATAATCAGAAATGAAAAGGCCAATGGGAACATATAAGAGGTAAACAGAGTTAAACATTAAACACAATTAAAAAAAAGAGCTGCCTGCTCTGTACTCAGATTATAAAAAAGGGATAATTACACATCAACAGTTTTTTCAGGGGTTTCTTCCTCTTTGACAGGGAGCTCTATAGGCTTTGTTTCTTCTTCCTAAAACCAAATGAAACAAGGTGGTTAACATAAATCTAAAGAATAAATATCTATCAACAGAAGAACATCAGAACTTTAAAATAAACCAGTCTCTCAGAATCTTCATACCCATCTTATGCTCCCCTAATAAATTTACATCGAAGTCCTCCAATGACTGATGTTAAAGCAATGTGGCCAAGGCAGTGGCACATTACCAGACCAGAGACTAACCTTACTCTATCCAACTCACCTCTGTTTCATCTCCCAGTACATCTTCTTCATTTGCCTCCTCTTCAGCTAAAGAATATTAAAATATTCAGGTCAAGCCCTGCTACAAAACCATCTTGATCACTTACCAAAGTTAAAATTATAATCACTTTGTTTTCCCCCAAAAAATCCAATAGTGAAGGCAGAAACTGATGCACATAAAATCTGCTACATCTGGAGAAGATAAAACCAGATCTCTACCTAACATTAATTATAAATGTGAACTCCAGTTGGACTGAAGAAAGAAATGTAAAGTCAAACTAGAGAATGAATTTATAAAGTAATGTGGGGCTGGGCACTGTGGCTTACTTTGTAATCCCAGCACTTTGGGAGGCAGAGAGAGATGAATGGCTTGAACCTAGGAGTTCAAGCAACCAGCCTGGGCAACACAGCAAAACCCCATCTTTATAAAAAATACAAAAAATAGCTGGGTGTGGTGGCATGCACCTATAGTCTTAGCTACTGGGGAGGCTGAGGAGGGAGCATCACTTGAGCCCGGAAGGAAGAGGTTGCAGTGAGCCAAGATCACGTCACCGCACTCCAGTTTGGGTGACAGAGCAAGACTCCGTCTCGAAAAACAAACAAAAAAAGTAATGTGAATAGTATCTTTGAGATTTTGAGATTTAGTTGTGGGGAAAATTTTGTTTAAAAGAAAAACAACCCAGTAGCAAAAGTAAGAGATGCAAAACTAAAGATTTTTCAAAATTAAGTACTTCTACTTAAAGACAAATGACAAGATATTTGTTTTTGTTGAGACAGTCTCACTCTGTCACCCAGGCTGAAGTGCAGTGGTACAATCACACCTCCTGGGCTCAAGGGTTCCTGTTGCCTTAGCCTCCCAAGTAGACAGGACTACAAGTGCACATCAGGACATCCAGCTAATTATTTTCTTAGAGATGGGATCTCACTATGCTGCTCAGATTGGTCTCAAACTCCTGGCCTCAAGAGATCATTCCACCTAAGCCTCCCAAAGTGCTGAGTTATAGACATAAACCACTTCACACAGCCAAAGAAGAGATGTGTGTCTAAAACCAACAAAGAAGTAGTTATTAGAATATAAAAGAAATGCCTGCAAACCAACAAGCAAATTATGGGAACCTCAATAAAAAAACAGGCAAAGAAGAAACCCAAAGAATCATAAAATGTTTAAACTTTTTTCATGGAGAACATAAAACAGCCAACAAATTAGCAAAACTTAGGCCACTTGATAGGATAGTGCCAAGTTTAGGTTTGTGGAGATACAAGAAACCTTATGTACTAGTAATGAGAATGTAGATCTATAGAGCAATTCTGGAAAACAATTTGAAAGCCCTTAGTCATATTAAGTATATATTTATGAATAATAATAATCAGCAATACCATTCTTCGGCATATACCCCAAAAAGACTTTCACAGGAACATAAGAGGATAAAAGAAGTAGTTCTTAATTATATACTATATACTATTAGCATATAGAATATAGTATACTACATCCTACAGGTTAAGCATCCCCAATCTGAAAATTCAAAACCAGAAATGCTCCTAAATCTAAAACTTTTTGAAGGCCAATATGACATCACAAGTGGACAACCCCACACCTAACCTTATGCGATGGGTCACAGTCAAAACTTTGTTTCATGTACAAAATTATTTTAAATACTGTATAAAACTACTTTCAGATATGTGGATAAGAAACAAATGAATTTTGTGTTTAGACTTGGATCTCACTCCCAATCTCTCTCTCTCTATACACACACACACACACACACACACACACACACACACACAAATATTCCAAAATAAAAAAAAAATCTAAAAACTGAAACACTTCTGGTCCCAAGCATTTCAAATATAGAATACTTAACCTGTAGTATAATATATACTATATCCTATTATATACATATAGTATTACCGTACATAAGTAGTGTCACTGATAGTAGCAGAGGCTTGGTGGCAATATAGGTTTCTGTCACTGAGTGAATTAAGTGAAATGTGGTGGTTACCCATCATAGAATGCTATACAGGAATTAGAATCAACAGACTAGATAACTACACAGTCACATTCCACGTGAACACATTTTTAAGAAAGCACAACACTAAAAAAAAAAAAAGAAATAAAGGCTATGGCCAATTACATAATTACCAATTATATAAATGAAAACATGCTATCAACACTACATAGTTTACAAGGACAAAGACAAAAAAATATATATTCAAATACATTAGAATGGTTGCCTAAATGGGTTGAGGAGGAAGTGAAATGAGAAATAGAAATAAAAGTAAGCAAATAAAAATGAGAGAGGAGACTTGTACAACCTGAGATGAAGGTTGTACAAGAAGGCCGGGCGCGGTGGCTCACACCTGTAATCCCAGCACATTTGAAGGCCAAGGTGGGTGGATCACCTGAGGTCAGAAGTTTGAGACCAGCCTGGCCAACATGGTGAAACCTCATCTCTACTAAAAATACAAAAAATTAGCCAGGCATGGTGGCAGACACCTATAATCCCAGCTATTCAAGAGGCTGAAGCACGATAATCACATGAACCTGAGAGGCAGAGGTTGCAGTGAGCTGAGATTATATCATTGCACTCCAGCCTGGGTAACAAAAAATAAATAAATAAAATAACAAGAAGAAGGCTGTACAAGATGAAAAAGATGAAGAATGGGTATTTTTTTAAAGGCAGAATTGGAGTGTGTCAGAAAGGACCAGAGATTACCTAGTTTACGGATTTCAAGGGTCCAGACAATAGCCTTACTTCATAGATCAGGAACAGACACTTGGAACATTAAACAGTAACTGTCCAAGTCCAGGCACAGTGGCTCAGGCCTGTAATCCCAGCGCTTTGGGAGACCAAGGTGGGTGAATCGCTTAAGCTCAGGAATTCAAGACTTCCCTGGGCAACATGGTGAAGCCTCATCTCTACCAAAAATACAAAAACTTAGCCAATGTGAGCCAGGATCATGCCACTGCACTTCAACCTAAGTGACAGAGTGAGACCCCATCTCAAAAAATAATAATAATAAAATTTTAAAAAGCAGTAACTGTCCAAAGTTACCTAGTAAATTTCTGGCCTAAGATGAATTAGAACTCAAGCCTTCCAATTCCTAGTCTAATGATACTTGTATTATCATGCTACCTTTTAAATAACATGCTGAAATAAAATTACATCTTTTAAAAAAGGGAATATGTCTTTGTATTATAACAACTGTTCTAGGTGATCGAGTTTTCTGGCCAGGCATGGTGGTGCACACCTGTTATCCCAACACTTTGGGAGGCCAAGGTGAATGGATCACCTGAGGTCAGGAGTTCTAGATCAGCCTTACCAATATGGTGAAACCCTGTCTCTACTAAAAATATGAAAATAAGCCAGGCATGGTGGCATGCAACTGTAGTCCCAGCTCCTTGGGAGACTGAGACAGGAGAATTGCTTGGACCCAGGAGGCAGAGGTTGCAGTGAATCAAGACTTCACCACTGCATTCCAGCCTAGGTGACAGAGTAAGACTCCCTCTTAAAAAAAAAAAAAAAAAAAAAGATTTCGATGCTATTAATTAAGAGCTTACATCTCTAATGACCTTAAAAAAAAAAAGAAGAAATCTTCTAAGTGTCAAACCCTGAAAATTAATCCCCTCACTCACATCACTCTGCCTCCACAAAGTACTCACCATGTTCTTCAAGATATGCCTGGAGTCTGTGGATAAGATCTTGCTTTATTCCCTTGGTCTCCAAACCACGAGCAAGACATTCTTGCTTTAGTTCAGCAAGCTGAGGGGAAAAAAATAAAACTTTCCCTTAGTTAACAGGATGATCACCAGTGATTAAAGTGGTAGTTCCCACAAGGAAAAGGATAAGAAAATGAAATTCCATCCCAAATTACCGCCCTTAATTCTATCAAGACTCTGGGTCGACAAAGATGATCCATTTTCCTCTAACAATATTCAATATACAGGAGGAACTGTCTAACAGATGCTGAAGAATAAACATCACACTTTAATAAAAACCTCATCTATTTTGTCTATCTATTTACCATTACAAATGTCTAGTTATTTTCTTAATATTCTGAAGGGGGAAAAGGTTTTTTTCTAAAGATTACTGTGGCAGCCAGCAAATGGGAAGAATGAACCTTCAAGTATAAAATTCAATGATCTAAAAGCAGATTCTCCTTACCACTTATTATCCCACATCCTTTATTACAATCTACCAGACAGGTCTAACCACTGTAGAATTAAGTAGTAATTAATTAGCATTAGCTAATGTCAACAATGAACTGATTAAAGGAGCTGTGTCAAAATGGCAAGAAACATCTAATGGCATACCATAGAGTTCTGCTGAAGATTTTAAAATCAGTAACTTGACTAAAGATATAAAAGCTATGATCATTAATTTTACAGACAATGGAAGGAGAACTGATGGATTACTGACATAACTAAGCTTAAAAAACAACACAGAAATAGAAAAAAACACTTCTTAGGACTAATAATGAGCCAAAATGAAGATTTAATTTAGAAGGAATAAGGTATACATATAAATTCCTACACTTAGATTCAAAACTTCAATTATATAAAAACTGGATAAGGGAGGATGGGATCAATAGCAACTCAAAGGATAAAGACCTCAGAATTTTAAGTAAAGAAGGTTAACAGTATGATTTGCTACCTACAAGTCATAGGTAACTGAAATACAAAATCCATGATAAATGATGTAATGGTCTTACTTGGCTCTATATTCTTATTTTACGACACACAATGACATGCTGATCCAGAAGAACAAGCAGGAAAGAAAGGCTATAGAAATTCTATGTGCATAAATGAAAAATTTTATAAAGCATTTAGAACAGTGCTTGACGGCTAGTAAGTGCTTTATACTTATTAAGTACTAAATCACTGGTCTCAAGATTTCAGAGTTTCACAAATGAATGTATTTTTATTTTCTTTACTCATTTTTACAGACAGTGGTCTCACTATGTTGCCCAAGCTGAACTTAAACTCTTGGACTCAAGTAATCCTCCTACCTCAATCTCCAGAGCAGCTGCGACTACAGGTACACAGCACTCTGTCCAGTTCAACGTACTTTTAAATAGGTAGGCTGATAAGGCTGCTTTTTACAATATCCCAATCAGGTCATGGAGCAATACTTTTGCAGTAACAATAAAAATCAATTACTACAAAAATGAGTGCACACTTGGATATTGCTTCATCAAAATGCTCTAAAACATTCTAAAAGCTTACACTCAATTTTTGTATTTATCTCACCACTAAACAGGAACAGCTAGGTCATGGACCAGCAGTGGCCTGTGAATCATACCTTAAATAACATTATAAGCAATCTTTATGGTCCATTTATTTTTTCATTTTTATTTTCTAATATTTTATTTTTTTCTTTTTTCTTAGATCATGATAGTCCAGTAACAGTCCATTTATTAAGTAAGAATCTTGATCTTGGTGGTTCATGCTTACAATCCCAGCACCTTGTGAGGAGGACAAGGTGGGAGGACTGCCTGAACCCAGGAGTTTGAGACCAGCCTGGGCAAAACTATGAGATGCCATCTCTATAAAAAAAATTTTTTTTCGGTTGGGCGTGGTGGCTCATGCCTGTAATTCCAGCACTTTGGGAGGCAGAGGAAGGCAGATCACCTGAGGTCAGGAGTTCAAGACCAGTCTGATCAACAATGGAAAAACACGGTCTCTACTAAAAACACAAAATTAGCCAGGCATGGTAGCAAATGCCTGTAATCCCAGCTACTCAGGAGAATTGCTTGAACCCAGGAGGCAGAGGTTGCAGTGAGCCGAAATCACGCCACTGCACTCCAGCCTGAGCGACAAAAGCAAAACTCCATCTTAGGGGGAAAATATATGTATTTTTAAAAGAATTTTGATCTTTCTCACACTGAAACTTTATTTTCTTTCTGCTTCCCAGAGAACAAGTCTTTTGATTTTAATTACACTTTAAATTGTTTAGTTTGTTATAAAAGTATTATGTTCACTGTAGAATAGTTAAAAAATTCTGTAAACTTTAGAAGAAAATAAGTCATATGTAATCCCAGCACCTACAGCTCACTTAACATTTATATATACCATTTGTAGTGAGGCATGAGCCACCATGCCCAGCCTACATACAGTTTTTACATAATGTTATATTACGTCTTTTGTTATATAGGTTGTTCTTCTCATATACTAAGATATTATTTTATTTTATTTTATTAATTTTTGAGATGGAGTCTCATTCTGTTGCCCAGGCTGGAGTACAGCGGCACAATCTTGGCTCACTGCAACTTCTGCCTCCTGGGTTCAAGCGATTCTCCTGCCTAAGCTTCCCAAGTAGCTGGGATTACAGGTGCGTGCCGCCGCATCTGGCTAATTTTTTTGTATTTTTTTTTTTTTTTGAGACGGAGTTTGGCTCGTTACCCAGTCTAGAGTGCAATGGCGCAATCTCGGCTCACTGCAACCTCCGCCTCCTGGGTTCAGGCAATTCTCCTGCCTCAGCCTCCCGAGTAGCTGGGATTACAGGCATGCGCCACCATGCCCAGCTAATTTTTTGTATTTTTAGTAGAGACGGGGTTTCACCATGTTGACCAGGATGGTCTCGATCTCTTGACCTTGTGATCCACCCACCTTGGCCTCCCAAAGTGCTGGGATTACAGGCGTGAGCCACCGCGCCCGGCCTATTTTTTTGTATTTTTAGTAGACAGGGTTTCACCATGTTAGCCAGGATGGTCTTGATGTCCTGAACTGGTGATCCACCTGCCTAGGCCTCCCAAAGTGCTGGGATTACAGGTGTGAGCTACCATGCCCAGCCTAGGACATTACTTTAAAAGGGAAATAGCCGGGTGCAGTGGCTCACACCTGAAATTCCAGCACTTTGGGAGGCCGAGGCGGGTGGATCACAAGGTCAGGAAACCAAGACTAGCCTGGCTAACATGGTGAAAGCCCATCTCCACTAAAAATACAAAAAATTAGCCAAGCGTGGTGGCGGGCGCCTGTAATTCCAGCTACTCAGGAGGCTGAGGCAGGAGAATTGCTTGAACCCAGGAAGCAGAGGTTGCAGTGAGTCGAGATTGTGCCACTGCACTCCAGCCTGGGTGACAGAGAGAGACTCTGCCTCAAAAAATAAATAAATAAAAATTAAAAAAAAAAAAAGAGAGACATAGAGGCTGGGCATGGTGACTCATGCCTGTAGTCTCTGCACATTGGGAGGCCGAGGCAGGAGGAGAGCTTTGAGTCCAGGAGTTCAAGAACAGCCTGCGCAACAGAATGTGACCCTGTTCCTACAAAAAAAAAAAAAAAAATTCTTTTTTAAAATTAGTCACATGTGGTAGCACATGCCTGTGGTCCCAGCTACCAGGGAGACTGAGGTGGGAGGAATGCTTGAACCTGGGAGGTCAAGGCTGCTAGGAACTGTGATCATACCACTGTACTGCAGCCTGGACGACATAGCAATACCTGGCTTCAAAAGAATTAATTAATTAATTAATTAACGAACGAACAAATGCATGCATGCATGCATGAATCAATGAATAAGAAACAGATGAATAAAAACATAAAATAGCTGAAAACAATGTAATTTCTTTTTGCACATATTTCAGCATGATTACATAAGCAGAACTAAAATCTTTTAAAACTTAAAATAGGAACTAACATAAAATCTTTAACATTTTTCTAAATTGATTTGATTTTAAAATGTTTTGGCTCCAGCACTCTGGAAGGCCAGAGGTGGGTGGATCACTTGAGTCCAGGAGTTCGAGACCAGCCTAGGCAACATGTTGAAACCCCATCTCTACTAAAAATATACAAAAATTAGCCAGGCATGGTGGCATGCGCCTGTAGTCCCAGCTACTTGAGGGGCTGAGGCCAGAGGATGGCTTGATTCCAGGAAGTCGAGGCTGCAGTGAGCTGAGATCATGCCACTGCACTCCAGCCTGGGTGACATAAGGTGACTCTGTCTCAAAACAAAACATATTTTAACAGGTATACTAAATGAATTTTATGATATGTAAATTATATCTCAGTAAGGCTATTATAAAAAAAATCAGGGGTGTGGTGGCTCACACCAATCCCAGCTCTTTGAGAGGCCAAGGCAGGTGGATCACTTGAGGTCAGGAGTTCAAGACCAGCCTGACTAACACGGTGAAAAATCATCTCTACTAAAAATAATAATAATAATAATACAAAAGTTAGCCAAAAAAAAAAAAGATGCTTTGTGTTGTAAAAAAATAAAAATAAAAAAATCAGCCGAGCACAGTGGCATGTGCCTACTGTCCCAGCTACCTAGGTGGCTGAGGTGGAGAGATCACTTGGGTCTGAGAGATTGAAGCTGCAATGAGCCACGATCATGCCACTGCACTCCAGCCTGGGCAACACAGCAAGATCCTGTCTCAAGAAGAAAACAAACAAACAAAACAGCTAGCTAGGCACAATGGTTCACATCTCTCATTCTAGCACTTTGGGAGGTTGAGGCAGGAGGATCACTTGAGCCTTAGAGTTCAAGACCAGCCTGGGCAACACAGTGAGATGCTGTCTCTCAAAAAATAAAAAATTAGCCAGGCATGGTAGTGCACACTTGTAGTCCTAGTTACTGGGGAGGCTAAGGCAGGGGCATCACTTGAATACAGGAGGTTGAGGCTGCAGTAAGCCATGATCACGCCACTGCACTTCAGCCTGGGAAACAGAGGGAGACCCTGTCTCAAAAAAAAAAAAACAAGTTATAGAACATTCTAAACAGGATACTAACATTAATGTAAAAAATAATACACACACATCTCTGTATAACATATATAAATAAGATGCCTGGAGAAGAAACAGGTAAGTTAACATTGGTTGAATCTGAGAAGAGGAAGCTAGTTTGGGCAAAGTATAGGAATGAAACTTTTTACCATATACTCTTTTGTGAACTTGTGCATAATTACCTATTCAAAAACAAAATTTTTTTTTTGAGATGGAGTCATGCTCTTGTTGCCCAGGCTGGAGCGCAATGGCGCAATCTCAGCTCACCACAACCCCTGCCTCCCAGGTTCAAGCAATTCTCCTGCCTCAGCCTCCTGAGTAGCTGGGATTACAGGCATGCGCCACCACGCCTGGCCAATTTTTGTATTTTTAATAGAGACAAGGTTTCTCCGTGGTCAGGCTGGTCTCAAACTCTCAACCTCGGGTTATGTTGGCCTCCCAAACTGCTGGGATTACAGGTGTGAGCCACCTCACCCAGCCTCAAAAACAACTTTTTAATCTTATTTTTCAGTATCAATAAAACATTCTCCATTTCACCTATCCAACCCACAGAGAAAGGACAGATCAACTTACCCCCATAATACATTTGACAATCATGCATTGCCCCATGATTTCTATTTTTTAATTTTTATTTTGACTCAGGGTTTTGCTCTGTTGCCCAGGCTGGAATGCAGTGGCACGATCATGGCTCACTGCAGCCTCGACCTCCGGTGCTCAAATGATCCTCCTGCCTCAGCCTCCTGTGTAGCTGGGACCACAGGTGTATGCCACCACAACCAGCTAATTTTTTTATTTCCCGTGGAGATGAGGTCTCACTATGTTGCCAAGGCTGCTCTTAAACTCCTAGGCTCAAGTGATCCTCCTGTCTCAGCCTCCCAAAGTGTTGTTTGGGATTATAGGTATGAGCCACTGTGCCCAGCTTGCCCTGTGATTTCTTCTAATTAATTGGTCTTAATTTTTTTTTTTAACTCAGTTTTTCTCTTGTCACCCAGGCTGGAGTGCAGTGACACAATCTCAGCTCACTGCAACCTCTTTCTCTCCAGCTTAAGCAATTCTCCTGCCTCAGCCTCCTGAGTAGTTGGGATTACAGGTGCACACCACCACACCCAGCTAATTTTGTATTTTTAGTAGAGATGGGGTTTCACCTTGGCCAGGCTGGTCTCAAAGTCCTGACCTCAGGCGATCTACCCACCTTGGCCTCTCAAAGTGCTGGGATTATAGGCGTGAGCCACCAGACCTGGCCAAATTTTGATTAAAATATTTTATTAGAAATCTTTTCCACGTTATGTCAACATATAGTTTGTAAATTCTTTGAAGGGAGAGATGTTTTCTATCACCTATAACATGTATGATAGGAATTCAAAATCCTTACAAGGAACCTACTGGTTGGTATTATGATTAGACTTAAAGAAATTCAACAACTTGCTTAAATATCACACAGCTGGCCAGGTGCAATGGCTCATGCCTGTAATTCCAGCAGTTTGGGAGGCTGAGATGGGAGGACTGCTCGAAGCCAGGAGTTTGAGACCAGCCTGGGAAACACAGGGAGACTCTGTCTCTACAGAAAATTTAATAATTAGGGACGGGCGTGGTGGCTCACGCCTGCAATCTCAGCACTTTGGGAGGCCAACGCAGGCAGCTCATGAGGTCAGGAGACTGAGACCATCCTGGCTAACACAGCGAAACCCCATCTCTACTAAAAAAACAAAAAATTAGCTGGGCATGGTGGCACGCACCTATAATCCCTGCTACTCGGGAGGCTGAGGCAGGAGAAATGCTTGAACCTGGGAGGCAGAGGTTTGCAGTGAGCTGAGATCATGCCACTGCACTCCAGCCTGGGCGACAGAGGGAGACTCTGTCTGAAGAAAAAAAAAAAAATTAACAGACAGTTCAGGTGTGGTAGTTGGGAGCAGGGGCTGAGGTGGATCACTTGAGACCACGAAGACTAAGGCTGCAGTGACCCCTGATTGTGCCACTGCACTTTAGCCTGGGAGAAAAAGCAAGATTTTGTCTCAAAAAAAAAAAAAAAAAAAAGCTTGTAAACAGTAAGCCAATATGCCAGCTCAAGTGTCTCTGATTTATACACAATATTAACTGCCGAAGTCTTGGCACTTCTTTTTATTTTTTTGAGATGGAGTCTCACTCTGTTGCCCAGGCTGAAGTGCAGTGGTGTGATCTCGGCTCACTGCAACCTCCACCTCCTGGATTTGAGTGATTCTCCTGCCTCAGCCTCTCAAGTAGGTGAGACTACAGGCACGTGCCACCACGCCCAGCTAATTTCTTTCATATTTTTAGTAGACACAGTGTTTCATCATGTTAGCCAGGATGGTCTCGATCTCCTGACCTTGTGATCCACCCACCTCGGCCTCCCAAAGTGCTGGGATTACAGGTGTGAGCCACCGAGTCTGGCCAGCACTTCTTTCTTTCACTCTCTCCTCCTCAGCCTCCTTGCTAGCTCTTCTTCCACCCAAACCTGCAAATATTCACGAAGATTCCTTCTTTGGGCCTCTTCTCATTCTACTTACATCAAAGGCTAATTCACTTCCTGATCTCAATCAGCGGCAAAGTCTATCAGCATTATCTTTAAAATATATCCAGAATCAAATCCCTTCTCACCACTGCAAATGCTACTACTCCAGTCTTTCTTTCATACAGATTATTGTCACAACTCTTCAGCCCTTGCCTCACTACAGTTTATTCTGAACAAAGTAGCAGAGTGATCTTTTGAAAGTTTAAGTCAGAACATGTCACTCTAGTCAAACATCATCCACTGGTTTCCTATCTCACTAAGGGTAAAAGGCTGAATCCTATCACCTACAAGGCCCTGCGGGTTTGTCCCTCCCCTACCATTACCTTATTACCATTGCTCACTCTGTTAAGCCAAACTGGTCTTCTGCTATTCCTCTAACACTTTAGACATAGCTCATTCCCTCACCTCCTTCAACTCTTTGTATAATCATCTCCTTCTTAATGAGGCCTTCCCTAGTCACCCTACTTAAAATTACAATACCCCTCCCACTGTACTCCCTATTCCCCGTCTCCTATTTTTCTCTATGTGTCTTATCACCATTTCACATACCATACATTTTACTGCCTTCCCTCAGTAAAATACAAGCTTTATGAGAGCAAGGATTTTGTCTGTCTTGTTCACTGCTATATCCCTATCACCCACAGTAACTGGGACATGGCAAGTGCTCCATATTTTCTGAATAAATCCCAAGTCTTCATCATCAGCTTTCAGCTCTTGAGTGAAAGACCTACATTTCCAACTGACTACCTGACATCTCTTCTGCACTAAACTGGCTTCTCCTCCTCCCAACCCAGATTAAAGTTATCACTGCCCAAACCCTAAAGTCACCTTTCATTCTTTCCGTATCTAACTGATCTATAAATACTTAAAATTCTACATCCTAAATGTCTTTCAAATTCATTCCCATTCTTTTGAAATCTTGATATACTTATTCAATTGACAAATAGTTATTGAGCACCTACTGTGTGTCTAGTATTATCTTGGATACAGGGAAATAATCATGAGCAAAACATAGAGTCCTTTCTCATACAGAGCTTACAATCTCGTAGGGAACAAGGCAATCAATGATCAGACCCGTTTTTCGTATTTTCAAATGAGGATAATAGAGGTATTAACCTTATAAGATTATGAGAATTACATCAGTTAATGTACATAAATGGCTTCAAACAATGTTTTGCCACATAATAAATGCTAAGTGTTAGCAATTAATGAAGATAACCATCCTGATGAAATAAAATGAAATAAGGCTGCAGTAGTTGAAGTATGAGTAATTATCCTGGAGAGACTGGCAGGGATATAATTTAAAGGTTTTAAGCAGGGGAATGACTTCTATAATAAACATCTAAGTGGTGAAATCACTCCTGCGACAGATCCTATCTGCCAAGAGAACACAAACTAATCACATCAAGTTCCTCCTTTCGAACTTCCAAAGGCTCCCAGCCCTACTTATCATTACATGACAAGGGTCAGAAATCCTTACACAACTTAGAAAGCCCTTTTCAATACCACTCTGATTTACCTTTATGGTTAGTTTACCTATTTTCCTTTCCAAACTATCTTCAACTACCAACATATTTACTCGCTTTACTTTTCAATACAAATGTCTCACTGTTCTCAGCACTCTGACACTACTACAGCTCTCCTCCCCTCTGCAATACTTCTTTTTTCTGATATTTGACTGGAAATCTGATACTGTTACAGTTCAAGGCATTTTCACCCACAGTTCAATCTCTCTTTCCAACTGTGTTAGAATGGGCCAGGCGCAGTGGCTCACACCTATAATCCAGAGGTCAGGAGTTCGAGACCAGCCGGGCCAACAACATGGTGAAACCCCGTCTCTATTAAAAATACAAAAATTAGCTGGGCGTGGAGGCACGTGCCTATAATCCCAGCTACTAGGGAGGCTGAGGCACTAAACTTGGGAGGTGGAGGTTACAGTGAGCTGAGATCAAGCCACTGCACTCCAGCCTGGGCGACAGAGCAAGGCTCCGTCTCAATTGAAAAAAAAAGAATGACTGTATTTCTACAAAATTCTCACAAATTTGCTGCTGATATGATGTCATGTATCAATTCAGATACATGATACTATGTTTCCTTCCTACTTCGAAGCATATTCCTTTCCTCTGAGGTTCCATACCAAAGCCCAAAATTCTCTTAATGACAATGGACAGATTTTTTTCTTTTTCTTTTTTTTTTTTTGAGACAATGTCTCCCTCTGTCACCCAGGCTGATGTGCAGTGGAGCAATCATCACACAGCTCACTGCAGCCTCAACCTCCCAGGCTCAAGTGATCCTCCCACCTCAGCCTCTCAAGGAGCTGGGACTACAGGTGTGCACCACTACGCCCAGCTAATTTTTTAATCTTTTGTAGAGACAGGGTCGCACTATGTTGCCTAAGCTAGTCTTGAACTCCTGGCCTCAGCCTCCCAAAATGTTGGGATGACAGGTGTCGGTCACTGCTCTGGGACTGCAAGTGTGTGCCACCACGCCCAGCTAATATTTTAATCTTTTGTAGAGAGAGGGTCTCACTATGTTGCCTAAGTTAGTCTCAAACTCCTGGCCTCAGCCTCCCAAAGTGTTGGGATTACAAGTATGGGTCACTGCACTCAGCCGAGATTTTTTTTTAAAGGCAATAAAACCTCAAGTCAACCTAGAAGTCAGGATCATTGCATCAAGATCACCAGTGGAAACAAACATAAACTGTCCTAAATATCAGAATCAAAGGCATGAGTTCTCTTTTTCTTTTCTTTTTTTTTTTTTTAGAGATGGAGTTTCGCTCTTGTTACCCAGGCTGGAGTACAATGGCACAATCTCGGCTCACCGCAACCTCCGCCTCCTGGGTTCAGGCAATTCTCCTGCCTCAGCCTCCTGAGTAGCTGGGATTACAGGCACACACCACCATGCCCAGCTAATTTTTTGTATTTTTAGTAGAGATGGGGTTTCACCATGTTGACCAGGATGGTCTTGATCTCTTGACCTCGTGATCCACCTGCCTCGGCCTCCCAAAGTGCTGGGATTACAGGCGTGAGCCACCGCGCCAGGCCCTCTTTTTTTCTTTTTGAGACGGAGTCTCACTGTCCCCCAGGCTGGAGTGCAGTGGCACGATCTTGGCTCATTGCAACCTCCACCCTGGGGCTCATGCGATTCTTGTGCTTCAGCCTTCCCAGTAGCTGGGACTACAGACACGCACCACCATGCCTGGCTAATTTTTGCATTTTTAGTAGAGGTGGGGTTTTGCCATGTTGCCCAGGCTGGTCTCCAACTCCTGGCCTCAAGCAATCCACCCACCTCAGCCTCCCAAAGTGCTAGGATTACAGGCATGAGCCACCACACCTGGTCAAAGGCATGAGTTCTTAACCAGAGGTCCATGGACTCCTCAGGGCTACAAGGTAGTTTTATGAAGCCCCTCAAACTGCATGCAAAGTACGTGTACATGCCTTTTTCTGGGGAGAGAGGGTCCATACCTTTCATCAGAGTTTCAAAGATATCTGTGACCTCCAAAAGGTTAAGAAGTGCTCTAGAGAAAAAGCAAAGACAAGCAAATATGATTAAAGAGCGAGTCCTTTTTAGGCTGTCAGGAGTGCCTAATGTTCTCTTAGACTGTAACACTGAAATCAGGTCAGAGGACTTTATGTAAAAGTTACTTATCCAGTCAAATACAAGTTTAATATAGATCTGACAAACACAGATTTGATGGAAGGAGGAACTCCATAAACCAACACAATTATAAAAGCAAGTAAGTCATGGGGCAGCTGGTGACTTACTCCAGGGATTTCAAAAATAGGATAAATAGACAGGCGTGGTGGCTCATGCCTGTAATCCCAGCACTTTGGGAGGCCGAGGCGGGCGTATCACAAGGTCAGGAGTTTGACACCAGCCTGGCCAATATGGTGAAACCCCATCTCACTGAAAATATTAAAAATTAGCCAGGCATGGTGGCACGTCCCTGTAGTCCCAGCTGCTCGGGAGGCTGAGGTAGGAGAATCACTTGAACCTGGGAGGTAGACGGAGCAGTGAGCTGAGACTGCACCACTGCACCCCAGCCTGGGCAACACAGTGAGACTCCGTCTCAAAAAAAAAAAAAAAAAAAAAAATACAAATAGGAAGAAAATATTAAGTCTTTTATGCATAGTTCCTTTTTGTCTCATTCAAAAATTCCTTTTCTATTTTTTTTTTTTTTTTTTTTTTTTTTTTTTGAGACGGAGTTTCGCTCTTGTTACCCAGGCTGGAGTGCAATGGCGCAATCTCAGCTCACTGCAACCTCCGCCTCCTGGGTTCAGGCAATTCTCCTGCCTCAGCCTCCTGAGTAGCTGGGATTACAGGCACGCGCCACCGTGCCCAGCTAATTTTTTGTATTTTTAGTAGAGACGGGGTTTCACCATGTTGACCAGGATGGTCTCGATCTCTTGACCTCGTGATCCACCCGCCTCAGCCTCCCAAAGTGCTGGGATTACAGGCGTGAGCCACCGCGCCCGGCCTTTTCTATGTTTTAATAATGGTACAGAAGCATACAATTTCTATAAGTACAGTATATATACACCAAGTGGAGATGATTGCTCAATTTTTCTTTTACTCATCACAGTAACTATCAGGAGACCACTGATACAGTCTATGCATTTCAGTATCACCAAGTTAACAATAACTCGAGAATAACACAAAAACCCACTAACGGAGTTTAGAATCCAAGAGTAAGAAAAACATCAGTTTTCACAGAAAGACTAACTGGGGTCAACTAGTGACTAAAGAAAGGTCCTCTCCCTACCCTTAAGCTTTCTTAACAACAACAAAAACAAACAAAAAAACACTTCAAGCTTTAAAGGATCACTTTTCAGTTTCAGCTGTATCAGCCTGGTTTGTCCAAAACATCTAATAGGAAATCTACCTGTGAAACCAAGGAGAATTAATCAAGATTAGTTTACCCTAAAAGAAAATACTCTTTGAAATTTTCTTTTTAATATATTTTTTAACTTTTTTATCTATCTTAGTTGTTTTCAATCTACCTGAAATAAATACTCTCTCTTCCAGGAAAATAATAATCCAAGTATGAGAAAACTACCAAGATTCTCATAAGACGATTTAAAATAGCTTCTGTGATTCAGTGTCACCCAATGGTAACACCAGGAGATGCAGGGCCCATCGAGATATGAAATGGAACAGAGATAATCTTAACTTTGGAATTGTTTTTCCCAAATACTGCAGGTATGAATTCTCTCTGGTGGTAGGAGATGGTGTGTGAGGAAGGCTGGCAAGTGGAGAACCGCGTGAGAGAACTCGAAAACTTTTAAATCTGAGGTGTCTGTACTTCTAATTCAAGGCCTCCTCAACCCCAGGCTTCTGAGGTGAGACCGATCTTCTGAGAGGCCTTTCCCTGGTTTCAAAATTCTGCCTGGGGGCGTAATTCCACCTAGAAAAGGGGAGTGTCTGGGATCTATTCAAATAGAAACACACAAAAATGCCACCATCTGCTAACAGGCGAATCTCAGCTTCAGAAGACAGACTGGAAACATCATCTCAGGGAAGAAAAAGAGATCCTGGGTCCGACGTGGGGCAAAGAGGAGGGACCAACTGACGTAATGCAGACCAGAAGAGCAACGAGGAGTTTAACAGGTAAAAGGCACTTACACAACCTGGTGGACAAGGGTGACGGACGATACAACGATGAAGGGAACAGAAATAACAAAAAATATATAGCAGTAAAGCCGTGAGGAGAAATGGGAAATTAGGGAAGGCGTAGTGTGGAAGGGTGGCACAAAAGAGCTACGGCGGGAGCCGAGAAACAAAGTAGAAAAGGCTGCAAGGAGAACACGTAGGAGAAGGCGCAAGTCACTCTGCAGAATTCAGTTCCCAGAAAAGTCCAACTCAGCCCTTCCCCGATTCACCGTACCTTCAGCTTATGGAGCTCCACCGTCTCGGTCGCCATCTTGTTACCCCTCACTCCACTAAGCCCCCACTCGCTGCCTCCGCCTCCGGGAGCTCCCGCCTTAGGCGTAGAGATGCAAGGCTGACCAATCGTTGTCACTCTTGCTCCCACTACATACCATCAGCTCTTTCCATTGGTCAATAGCTGACGTCCCTCTTACGTCTCTCGGCAGCTTTCCCCACCTCTTTCAAAAGGTGGGAGAGAGGGGCGGGCACTGTATCTTGCGAACGACAGAAATGGCAACCAATTGTGCGTCTGTATCACAGACCACCAACCAATGGGTGGTGGCAACGCTGATTATGTTCCTCCAATAGGGAAGGGGCAGACGGAGAGGAGTCACTTCCTGGAGACTTCAGATGTGGTAGCCGGTGCCTCGCCCATAACCAGACAGGGATCTGAAGCTGGCAGGTAGGGGCCGCGAAAACTGGAAGGGTTGCTAAGGAAAGATGGTGGGAGGCGAAAGGGGCGCCGAGGAAGCGGTGACTTAAATGCTGAGAAACGAATGCCGAAGGGAGCCCTGAAAAAAACCGACGAACGTGAGAGGAGGAAGCTGGGAGGGCATGGGGCGGGCTTAAGGAACAGGCTGGGGGCTGGGGCGGGCAAGAGCCGCTTCCTAACCAGACATCATCAGCTTTAGAGCTACCACAATTTTAAAGAGCCGAGTTCAGGCTCCATCTCTCGAGACCTTGAGCTCAGGTTCCTTCCTAACCCAATCCAGAAGGCGTAGGCAAGTTGTTGTCGTGCCCCACGCTTGAGAGAAGTAATGGGGATGCTGACTGCTGACATGCCACGGAGGTGAGACAGGGTGGACAAGCCCCAGAGAACAAGGCTGGGACTAGAGCTTTACTCTGTCATCCCTTCTTAGTGGTTCTTCCATGACTTTCTCCTGGAATTTTGGGTGTGCGTGACCTCTTCATGGTTAACTTCTTCAGGAAAGTGAGATATTCCTGTTTCCCTTGCTCCCTGAAGTGAGTGCCCCAAGCCTACGCATACACCTTCATGTTACAGTTGAAGCGTAAAGATCAGTGAAAAAATGACTATGTCTCTAAAATGTAGTGAGGATTCTTCTTGCCTTTTAAAGTTTTCCCCAAGTCTTCAGTTTTTATTTTCTGTGTGATGGGGAAGTTCTTCATTCCCAGTAGAGTTCAGGGAATCTGAGAGACAGCTGGGAGAAAGCTCAAAGAGGGATTGAGAAAACACTGAGTTGGACCCTACCTGATCCCCCATTATGGCTAGGATGAATGTGGGGGTGGCACACAGCGAAGTAAACCCCAACACTCGAGTGATGAATAGCCGAGGCATCTGGCTGGCCTACGTCATCTTGGTAGGACTGCTACATGTGGTTCTACTCAGCATCCCTTTCTTCAGCATTCCTGTTGTCTGGACCCTGACCAACGTCATCCACAACCTGGTGAGCACTCAACCATACCCTTGTACCCATCCCAGAGTTTCCCAACCACAAGCAAAATAAAATTACCAATTGTTTGGGGATTTGTATCTTCCTTTTGGGATCTTAACATAATTCTTGGACTGAAGAACTACTTTCTGCCCCTCACACTACCACCCTCCCTGTTCCCAGGCTATGTATATCTTCCTTCATATGGTGAAAGGGACACCCTTTGAGACTCCTGACCAAGGAAAGGCTCGGCTACTGACACACTGGGAACAAATGGACTATGGGCTCCAGTTTACCTCTTCCCGCAAATTCCTGAGCATCTCTCCTATTGTGCTGTGAGTCTATGAGGGAAATGGGGATATGCTGGGTTAGAAAGAGCTCCAAGAGCCAGGCAGAAAGGTCTATAGGGAAGCTGTTAAAAAGCAGGCTACCCATTTAAAACCCTTTGAAGATATTATGGTATACTAGTTCTAAGCCTACAGAGAGCAATAAAATATAGAAGACAATACTGTAATCAAGTATTCCTTGCTGCCTCCTTGGTAGTAAGGAAATGAAGGGACTAAGATAAGAGCCAAGTAAAACCAAATGATTTTACACTGCCAAAAGAAGTAAATAAAGGCAGAACTGATATTAATCTTCAAAAGCACTGTAGGGTGTGGAAGCAAAGAAGACTCTTAACAGTCATACAGACTGAAATAGCCTCAGCTGTCATTTGCCATGTCATTAACAATGAACAGAAACTGACTTATAGTCTCCAGTTAAAGGTACTATCTCCTGAACCCCAGAGTAAATGTGGTTGATATAGCTGGAATATTTTTAGATACTTTAGGACTACATACAATAAAACTGGTCATTTTAAATAGAAGAGAAAGAACAGGGCACTGCAGTGCATGCCTGGAGTCCCAACTACTTGGGAGGCTATGGCAGAAAGATTGTTTAAGCCCAGGAGTTTGAGGTTGTACTGCACTTATCACATTTATGAATAGCCTCTGCACTCCAACCTGGGAAACAGTGAGAACTGCCTCTTAAAAAAAAATAGAGAGAAGGCTACCCTCACTCACCCTATTTTTTCTCTCCCCAGCTATCTCCTGGCCAGCTTCTATACCAAATATGATGCTGCACACTTCCTCATCAACACAGCCTCATTGCTCAGTGTACTGCTGCCAAAGTTGCCCCAGTTCCATGGGGTTCGTGTCTTCGGCATCAATAAATACTGAGGGATGGGTTTTGGGACAGCTCCATGGGCATGGGGAAGGCACTGAAACAGAGGACTATAAAAAATCTTTCTCTTCTCCATACCATCTTCTACATCTTGAAAGCCTGAGAACTATGCAACCTTTCCCAGACTCCCAAGAAAAGAAGAGATTGGCAAATGGGGCTTCTAGGCCCAGTACTGCTAGCGGCAAGTTTCTTTACCGGGTGAAGTAAGGGCCAGATCACTCTCCTCTATAGCAGGAAGCCATTTGGGCAGCTTGTTTGATGATTACATCTTTCCATATCTTCTACACCTACCACCTTCCAGCTCTGTTTTGCTGTGTATTTTTCTTCTAATAATTTTTTTCAGCTATGGCTGCAGTTTAATCAGGAGGATGGGTAGAGAGCTGTCCTCATAAGGCTGGCGGGGGCGGGGGCGGAGGAAGATGGAATACCGACCTAATGTAAAAAACTTAAAGCAATTCTCCAGTCCCTTCTACTTTGGTCCAGTAAGAGATGCTCTTCACTCTAAGCTTAACACTTAGTAAGGAACAGATTCTCAAATGAGGAAAAGGGCTCCAGCTGTATGGGCAAAAAAGAGGGAAGATACAGGTTGCCAGTTATACATTTATAGAAAGATAATCCCCTGGCTTTAAATAGATATGTACATACAAATATGAACAAACTTAAAAAAAAATACAAACCCTTGGATCACAAGGGGGCTTCTGGGAACCCCCATATCCTTCCCCTTCACCCAAGGGCAGTGGGCATGAATCTACTTTTTAAAAATGATTCATTTTGGCCATCCTTACAGAAAACAGCCTGAAATTGGGTGATTTACCCAAAAAGTGAAAGTTGAGGGATTCAACTTCAATTCAGTTTCCACTCTGAACTCTGTGTATCTCCTATCATTAGGGCTACATGCTTTCTTGTTTTGTCTTTTAACTATTATATCAGGGAAAAGGAGAGGACTCCCGCCTGAAATGGGTCAGGAAAGAAGATAGACTTGTACCTTTAAAGGGCAGGAAAAAGTGTCATCTGCTCTAAAAGCAAATGACAAGACAAAGGCATACAGACTCCAGGGAAATACCCAGTTCCCACACCTCAAAGGGATACATTGTCCAGCCCAGGTCCAGGCCCTAGGTTCTTTACTCTAGCTACCCCCTATTTCTTTGGTATCATCAAAAGACAAGATTCAGGCCAGGCATGGTAGCTCATGCCTGTAATCTAGCACTTTGGGAGGCCAAGATGGGTGGATCACCTGAGCTCAGGAGTTCGAGACCAGCCTGGGCAACATGGTAAAAACACCGTCTCTACTGAAAATACAAAAAAAAAAATTAGCCTGGCCAGGCATGGGGTGCACGCCTATAATCCTAGCTACTCGGGAGGCTGAGATGGGACAACTGCTTGAACCCAGGAGACGGAAGTTGCAGTGAGCTGAGATTGTGCCACTGCACTCCAGCTGGGCAACAAAGCAAGACTCCATCTCAAAAAAAAAAAAGATTCAGTTCCTGGGTGCTGGGGGAGGAGGGACAAATCAAACTCCATCCTGTGCTGTATACATCCTTTTGACTCCCTGACATTGATTTGAGGAAAGAGAAGGTATCAGCGTTGGAAGGGCCTCCTCACTTTCTTCCGCCGCTTCGTTTTGGCTTCTCCCTTGGGTACTGTGCTGTTGGGCTTAGAGGCTGCAGTGGCTCCAGGGCCAGGCTGAGGAGCTGCAAAGAAATTCCCATTGGGCATCTGCCCTGGGGGTACTTGAAAGATCCGGCTCAAGAAATCCTGGAGATCAGCAGGAGGAGCATCTGGGGTAGCTCTGAGATAAAACAGAAGAAATGATAAGGCAAGAGATGTTAGAGTTATATGGTTACCTAAGTTAGATATACTTATCAGTTCCCAAACTTCCTAGAAAACAAGGCCCCTAGATTTCCTAAAGTAGGTCATCTGAAACCATATTCAAAACTGAAATAGTTGATAGATTATTGATAGAAGTACCACCTACCTCTGCCGGCCACTGTTGCCTGGAATCCGAGAACCAAATGAGATGTGATAGGGGACTCTGTGGGTATCTGGGGAGATACCTACACGCTGGCATCCAGCCCACTCTATAAACATGAGAAATAGCCAAAACTTCGCAGTTTAGATCACATAAAAGATCAGGAAGTATTAGGCTGTATTTCTAGAGGACAGAAGAGTACCTGTGATGTCATACACCTTTCCATCCATCACGGCAAAGTAGGTGATCTTGAGACCCAACATGCTTGACTCTGCCCAGAAGTCTCCTTCCTCAGCAGGATGTAGCCTATTACACTTAGCACAGTATCTGGCACTCTTAAGTTCCCGGTCCATTTCAAACCTCCTGCAACCAACAAAAGGATAGTTGCTTAATAATTTATCAAGCCTACCTAGAGCATTGCTAGTAGTCTCATTATTATTCACAAATAGGGCTCAAACAACTAAAATTACCTCCACTTAGTTATTTCATATGCCTTAAACTAAATTCTATCTTAAAGCTACTTTTTCTTAGTGCTAATTCAATTCGTCAGTCTCTTGACAATATGATAAAGGTAGAAACTTAAGGGTCTTTTTACTAATTATGAGATACAGATGTAATTCTAGGAAGATCTTTGGTTACTTAATGCCTGAGCTGTGATTGTCCCATCCCTCTCCTCCTATTTTATACCTATGCTTTCCTTGGCATCGGCTACACATCATAGTATTCATTGCCTCCTTGAGGTCATCTTGCAGCTTGGACAGAAACTCATTTACTGACCGGCTCAGCTCATTCTCTGCCATTCGTTTCCTAAGAGAAGAAACGCTTTGTAAGTCAGAAGGTATTGAGGGAGGGACAAAAGGAAACACATCAATTGGCCTCTTGAGGCTCCTGTCTAGCTAGAAAGACAAGTGACTTCAGTTCTCTCCACCTCAAAGAGCCTCCATCCCCAAGTCCAGATGCCTCTCCTATTGAGGATTTTTCATTTACCATTATCACAATTTCCCATCTCCAACTTACATCTCATATTCCTTTCGCTTTTCAGCATTGCTGACAATGTCCCAAGCTGCTCGCAAAACCTTGAAGGCCTCCTCAGCCCGGGGATGATGATTTTTGTCAGGATGAACCTACCAAGACAGAGAGATTTCATTACAAATCCATTCCAGCCCTCTCCCCACGTTGAGTCTGTTTTCATATCAAAGGATTCTCTTTCATCACCCTTTTGAAGAGTTAGTGTAAATGATTAATTGCTCTGGCTCTGCAGATAGATGTGGTTCAATTCACAGCTCTGTTAATTAGCTACATTACCTTGAATATCTATGGGTTTTTTTTCTTTTTGAGACAAGGTCTCACTGTGTTGCCCAGGCTGGAGGGCAGTGGCGGGATCTCAGCTCACTGCAACCTCTGACTCCCAGGTTTTAGCAATTCTGCCTCAACCTCTCTAGTAGGTGGGATTATAGATGTGCGCCACCACGCCCAGCTAATTTTTTTGTATTTTCAGTGGAGATGGGGTTTCACCTAGTTGGCCAATCTGGTCTCAAACTTCTAACCTCAAGTGAACCTCCCGCCTCGGCCTCCCAAAGTGCTGGGATTACAGGCATGAGCCACTGCACCTAGCCTGAATATCTATCATTGACTGTTGGGAGGATTAAATAAAAATAAATATGAAGTATGTAGCAAAGAATCAGGTACTAGGGTGGATTCATCATCCCAGTTTGCCTGAGACTGTCCCAGTTTTAGCACTGAAAAGTCCCATGCCTCTAGAAACTCCTCAGTCTCAGATGCATAGGGACGGTTGGTCTCCGGCACTCACATATATCAGTCATAAAATAAGAGTTCCAAAGATGTTATATGTTGAAACTCTGTTTTTGTTTTGAGATGGAGTTTCCCTCTTGTTGCCTTGGCTGGAGTGCAATGGCATGATCTTGCAACCTCCTCTGCCCAGGTTGAAGCAATTCTCCTGCCTCAGCCTCCTGAGTAGCTGGGATTACAGGTACACATCACTACACTTGCTTAATTTTGTATTTTTGTAGAGATGGGGTTTCTCCATGTTGGTCAGGCTGGTCTCAAACTCCTGACCTCAGGTAATCTGCCCACCTCGGCCTCCCAAAGTGCTGGGATTATAGGCATGAGCCATTGGACCAGGCCTGGAACTCATTCTTTTAAAACTAGAAAATTCTCATATCCAAAACTTCCTACAGTGATCTGCAGTCCCAGAAATGAAACGGCATTATCATGGTCTCGGAGGCTTTTTATATACTTTTCTCCAAGACAAATAACATCCTCTCTTCCTACAGCTTCCTGATTGTACCCATCCCCATTTCTCAGAAATACAGAGATAAAGCTAGTCTCCTGACTGTTGCCAAACAACTAAATACTGTTAAATTTCTGACATTCCTAAGCTAACTGAACAGCCTTTTAGTCATGTTCACACTGGGGCCTAGTAAGGCACTGAGGGGGTTCAATAAAAGCCCAGATACACTCTGGTCCAGGACAAGAGAGATATTTGGGGTATAGGGATAGATGTTTTGAGGGTAGGGGAACTTAACTACATCTCTACTCCAAGAGAAAATGAGAATTTTTGTTAAGAATATTCTTGGCCGGGCGCGGTGGCTCACGCTTGTAATCCCAGCACTTTGGGAGGCTAAGGCAGGTGGATCATGGGGTCAAGAGATCGAGACCATCCTGCCCAACACAGTAAAACCCCATCTCTACTAAAATACAAAAATTAGCTGGGCATGGTGGCGTGCACCTGTAGTCCCAGCTACTCAGGAGGCTGAGGCAGGAGAATTGCTTGAAGCCAGGAGGCGGAGGTTGCAGTGAGCTGAGATCACACCACTGCAATCCAGCCTGGCACCCGGCAAAAGAGCGAGACTCTGTCTTAAAAAAAAAAAAAAAAGAATAATATTCTCAGGCTGGGCGAGGTGGCTAACACCTGTAATCCCAGCACTGGGAGGCCAAGGCGGGTGGATCACCTGAGGTCAGGAGTTGGAGACCAGCCTGACCAACATGGAGAAACCCCATCTCTACTAAAAATACAAAATTAACCAAGCATAGTGGCACATGCCTGTTATCCCAACTGCTCAGGAGGCTGAGGCAGGGGAATCACTTGAACCCAGGAGGCGGAGGTTGCGGTGAGCCCAGATCACACTATTGCACTCCAGCCTTGGCAGAAGAGCGAAACTCAGTCTTAAAAAAAAGAATAATACTGTCCAAAACAGGATGTCTGCTAAAAGAAAGTGAGAAAACAGTTCTACTATTAGAATTAGTAACAATGAGAGTTAACAATTGTTTACCCACTCTAAGAATACAGCAGAGGCCGGGCACAGTGGCTCATGCCTGTAATCCCAGCACTCTGGAAGGCCGAGGCAGGCAGATTACTTGAGTCCAGGAGTTCGAGATCAGGCTAGGCAAACAGCGAAACCCCATCTCTACTAAAAATACAAAAAATTAGCCTGGTGTGGTGGTGCATGCCTGTAGTCTCAGCTACTCAGGAAGCTGAGGTGGAAGAATCACTTGAGATCGTGCCAGTGTACTCTAGCCTGGGGAACTGGAGTGAGACCCTGTCTCAAAAAAAAAAGAATACACCAAGCTACCTACAAAGGAGCAGACATTTCCCAGCAAACTAATTCAGTCCTTTGGCGAGTTACAAGCATGGTGTTTTACTGTACCTTTAATCATTAATGGAAACTTTAGTTGCCCACTCCTAAAGTCATGCAGCCACTGAGGTAATTTGCACACTGTGATGTTGTTACTAGTACAGCTCCATACGCTGAGCTCCATGCACTCCAGTGAAAGTAGGCCGCCAATTTACACACTTATATTCATAATATAGTTTTATTTGTACAGAAATAGCAGTAACAATCTGGTATCTAATAATAGTAACCTAATATCTACTTCTAATGCAATTCAATTGCATGCTTGGATTAAACCATTTTCCTCAAGCATACGGTGCATCACAACTCCCATCTGCACACCCTCTTATCATTAAAAGCAACCATATTTTCATGTATGACATATATATGCATACACCTATGATTTATGTTCCATTTTCCTTCCCTCTTCTATTCTGAGTTGCTGATCCTGAAACAGCCGGTTTTCTCCTACCTGGTGCTAAAATACTTACTCACATGCACTCCCTGACCCTCCCACACTAGGTCCTTATTTGCTTCTCTGGGAGAAATAGTTGGGTTACCCCATGTTTAAAAAAAAAAAACCTCATTTGTTCAGGGAAGAGCAACTGAGGTGCTCTCTGAATAGGTCTTTTTCCCATTCTAGATATTCCAGGTGAGTGATTTCCTGAGGTGCTCTCTGAATAGGTCTTTTTCCCATTCTAGATATTCCAGGTGAGTGATTTCTATACTGCCTAATGTACCAGGTTCAAAAAACTATAGCTCATGACAGGAAACAAAATGGAGGGAAGATCAGAACCCATAGTGGAGGGGAAAATGCCCCTCTTTTTTTTTTTTTTTCTTTTTTTCTGAGACATGGTCTGGCTTTTGAAGTGGCATGATTCTGGCTCATTGCAGCCTCAACCTCCTGGACTCAACTGATCCTTCCACATCAGTCTCCCAAGTAGCTGGGACTACAGGCATGCACCACCAAGCCCGGCCTCTCAAAGTGCTGGGATTACAGGTGTAAGCCACTGCATCTGACCCAAAAAGTCTTTATGACTCTTTCCTAAGAATATGTTAACCTTCACCTTCCCATTAACTTTCCTCTCTGCCTGCCTTTTATTCTACTTTCCCTAAAATTGGAATAGAAAATATGGGAACAAAAGAGGAACAAGAAACAGAAGGGTACTCACCATCACTGCCAGCTGTCTATAGGCCTTCTTCAGTTCAACATCTGATGCTGTGGCCTCAACCCCCAGTACATGGAAAGGGTTTAGCTCATCCTCAGGAACCCCAGCCATGGTCAAGAGTCGAGCCACTTCCTCTTCAGGCTGGCAGTAGCGCCCACTAGCTACAGATGCATTCCCTTGCCTATTAGTACTCTGCTTGACCCAAGGCAACTCCAGCCAGCCCCACTGAACTGTTCTTACCAGCTGCTGCCATGGCCTGCTATCTCTCAGCAGAGTCATGCAACGCTGCAAGGCTGGAGAATCCAGCCAAGAGAAGAGCCAGGTGGCCTTATTCCTCCAGCCTAACCGGTCACCTAGTCCCACCAGAAACCGCCAGCCCAACTGTAGAAAGCCCAAAAAGAGGGTGAGAGCCAGGAGCAGCAAAGCACCCAGCAGCCTAAGAAAACGGGTAAACAGACTTAAGCCATAGTAAAACCCCTGGCTTAGAAACTGAAACATGACCTGGGCCCAGCCCCCGAGCCACCCTGTCCAGACTCCCACCCAAACTCGAAAAAGGTCCAAATCACTGCTTTTCAGCTGCCTGCATGCATAGATGAGATGGCCACAAGTTTCTACATACTCTCCCACCAATACCAGTAATTCAATCAGCCACCAAAAGCCTGCCTGTCCAAGTTGACATAGTTCCTCAGCTCCCCACAATCCCAGGCCTCTGCGCTTATCTGTCTGACTTCGTTTCCGGCCCAGTCGATGTCGACCAGGAGACCTGGGATCCCTACGTAGACCCTCCCGACTATCCTCCTTCGTTGGAAAGCGGTGTCGCTGTCTCCGGGATGGAGGTTTCTTTCCGCTGGACACATGTGAAAAATAATTGGAGAACTTAAGAGATTCTTCATCATCATATTCCTCTTCCAACTCTTCATCTTCCCCGAAAGATGGAGAGGTACAGTGGTGGCAAAAGTTGCTAGAAGAGCCATCTCCTCCCTCAGAGTAAGGCCCTTCTGGAATTCCAGGGGTTCCCTGGCAGTTGCAAGCAGATGGAATGGAAAGAAAAGAAGGGTTCCCATCCTCCTGGTACACAGCCTCGTTTTCTTTTGAGAGTTCCTGGTCCACTCCTGACTCTTCTTCTGAAGATGCCTCACTCTGATCAGGGTCTTCTGCCTCTCTAGGTGGTCCTGGACCCCTTGGGGGGCCATGGCTTGGGTCCGACCAGTGGGCTGGGTTTGGGTGCTGTGTGTACTTAGGACCAGAGTGCTCTGTGAGGCAGTGGGTACCGTTAGGAGCAGTCCCTGCGTAGTCCCTGAGTCCTGAGAATGAAGGTATTTCAGGGTCCACGGAGGGTCCTAAAGTCCTGAGGGAGGCACCACTACTGTGGTGGGCTCTGCACAACCCTCCTTCTCCGGGGTGCTTCTGGGCCATGACCCCGGGGCTTCCTGAGGGTCTTAGGTCACGGCCATCATGGTGTGTTCTGATGCCTGTAACAGATACCAAGGTGGGGACGGTCAAGGATGGGACCAAGGAATTAAACAATCTTAAATAGTGGACATATTTAATACATCCACCGCCCTTGTTTTCCTAAGTTCTTTTGGGGCATTCGGTATTCTTAGCAATAAGCCAAAACTAGACTCACCAAAACCCTGCTTGCTGCTTGCTCCCTCCCCTCCTCGCTGCTTGCTCCCTCCCCTCCTCCAAATCACTTAAGTTTTTCTTCTTTCCCCAGAAAACTATAATCTTCAAGAGGGAGGTACCGTAAAGGGTGTGGTCGGGGGAAGAGAGGGTCACTCTTAGGAAAAAGGGAAAGACGGCCGGCCGGAAAGGGGGCAACAAACAGCTGGTAAAGGGTGGGGACCGTGCGGCCCAAGAGGAAAACCTGAGGACGCAGCTTAGCACTGCCCCTAAGACCAGGGAACCCACCGGTTGTGTAGAAGGGAAGAAGTGGGCGGGCGCGGTGGCTCACGCCTGTAATCCCAGCACTTTGGGAGGCTGAGGCGGGCGGACCACGAGGTCAGTAGTTCGAGACCAGCCTGGACAACATGGTGAAACCCATCTCTGCTAAAAAAACAAAAATTACCCGGGCGTGGTGGCGAGCGCCTGTAATCCCAGCTACTCAGGAGGCTGAGGCAGGAGAATCGCTTGAACCCGGGAAGCGGAGGTTGCAGTGAGCAGAGATCGCGCCACTGCATTCCACCCTGGGCGACAGAGCGAGAAACTCTGTCTTACAAAAAAACAGAAGAAGAAGAAGGGACTAAGGTAACGTACCGAAGAACGGCGGTAACTCCTCCCCCTCGAGCCGCAAGGCCTGAGGCCAGGGGGAGCTATGAGAGCCGCTCTCCCGGCTCCGCCCCCCGTTCACGCTCTGCTTCCGCCTTCCGTCCCCGCCGCCGCCGACCAGAGCCTACTTCCACTTCCGGGGTCACCCGGGAAGCGACTGGAAGGAAAAGAAACAGTGGTTGGCGGAGAGGCGAGCCAGTCCAGCTAGCGCTGGGTAGAATCCAAGGAGGTGGTCCTAAGGAAGTACCGGCCCCGCCCTTTAAAGGGCCTTTTGGTGCTTCCCTCAGCGTGTGGGAATAGGATTCCCGCAGGTTGGTAGGTGGGCTCTGCACCAATGCCTGCAGACTAGGGGCAGACTCTCAGGATTGCTCTGGCTGTTCCTAGGCTTTGTATTCCTGGGGCATGGAGGGCAGCCACCGAACCACACATAGTCTGTTTCTCTTGCACACAAAACCAGGGAGCTCAGAAGTCTGCCCTGATCCCTTTCGTGCCGGCTGCTGCGATAACAGAGGCCCCTTTGTATCCTGCGGAGGTGGAGCAGAAGAGAGGGTCCCCGGGACTGGCCTCCTCCCTAGCCCCGCAGCACTGCGTCTCCTTTCACAACAACCCACGGCCTCCCCTGCGCCTGACCTAGCTGGTGAGCTACCCCTAATAACTGCAGCTCCCACGGCCTGGATCCGCCCCTCTGGATGCAGCTCCCCAGGCCCGATCGCCGAGCGGTGCCTAGGAACTGGGAGCGTAACTCAGCTAGGCTCAGAACCTAAGCTGAGAGCCAAAGAACACTGAACTTATCTACATGCTGCTTGACATCTCATCTGCATACCAGGCTATTTGGTCGACGTTCACATGCGCCCTGCCCCCACGTAGACTCAGCTGGGTTCCCTCTTTGTTGATCCCCTGCACACGCCTCTAGCCTTACAGCTCTCCTGTCAGTGCCCCTTCCAGGCCCCGTCTTGATCCGAAAGTTTTTCCACACATGAACCCCCAGCTGGCGCTCCCAGACCAGCAAAGCCCCTTCCCTAGGTCCCCAATCCCGACCACCCGGTACTCCAGAAGACAATACTCCAATTCTCTGGGAAGTGGAAGAAACCAAGCTGGAGCCGGGGGGGCGCTGGGACCCTTATTGGGGCTTTGAGCCCTTCCAGTTGTCGAGTCATCTCCTAAGTATTCGAAGACCCTTCCCCAAAACTCTTGGGATGACCCTCAAGACTCTTACCTGCTATATAGTTGGGGGTCTCTGGTCCTGGACTAGAGCAGTAGGCAACCTGTGTCCCCCCACATATAGGGGAAAGACTTGGAGGGGCTTGCCTTGTGATGTCACTGCCCCCCCCCACGCTCCTACCGCGCGCGCGCGCGCGCGCACACACACACACACACGCGCGGACACACACCCTGTCTCCTTTCTCCACCCCCCAAACTACACACACACACCCTGTCTCCTTTCTCCACCCCACAAGCTAGTTGAATTTAGCTCTATCTTGGGCTAGAGCTAGGGCCTGGGCTGCGATTTGAAAGAGCTTAGGGGTCAACAAACAGAGTGGCCATGAGGGTGCCTTCGACTGACAGCCACCCTGGCGCCTAGGACATCCGGGCGGGGATGCAGCTGGGGATCTAGGGAAGCACTTCCACCCCGTCCTCTCCTCAACCCTGGTAGGGTGGTAAGTAGTTAGCACCCCCTCCCCAAACCCCCCCCCCTTGTTTAGGGTCCCCAGACTTCCAAGCAGATTGAGGAGAGGAGCCCCGGGAGCCAAACTTCTAGCCTGTTAGGACCTTGAGATCCAAAGGACAGCTGATGGAAGTAAAGTGCCTGCATCCATGCCACCTCATTCCCACAGTGCCCCAAACGCCAGCTCCTCCTTGGTGTTCTCCTTTCAGGATGTGAATTCAAATCCCATTGGCAACCCTGATACTTCTGGGGGAAGAGTCGGGTAGGAAACGTCCCACCAATATCCTAAGGGGAGATTCGGATGGCTGCTAGGATGTGAGATATCTGTGGGCAAAGTGCCTGCTTATTCCATGAGGGACTGTGGGATTAGGACTGTGGCTGGATGCCCCTTGTCCCAACAACTCCATCTCAGCTTGAAGCTGAGACTTCAAAACGCTGACAAACTGTGGGTGACTGTCTCTACTTAATTTCTCCCTCAAACTCTTGGTGTCTGGTTTTTCTCCCTCTTTCTGCCCTGAGGTTGGAGCAGCTGTCCGGAGACCCCACCATGACTCATTCTCTCCTGTTCTCCCTCCCTCTCCCCTGTCTGTTAATCTCACCCTTCCCATTCCAGTGGGGTAGTATTAAATCCGAGTCGAAGATGGGGTAATAATGTCCCTACACCCCTCCCTCCACACACCAAGGGTTTCCTGCTGCTTCTACACTCACCCTGAAGAGCTGCAGGGTGTTGGGGAGCAGGGCAGACAAAGGCTCATGACTTTACAAGATTTTCATTACTTTGTAAGATTTCATGGCCAGGCACAGTGGCTCACGCCTATAATCCCAGCACTCTGCGAGGCTGAGGCGGGTGGATCACCTGAGGTTGGGAGTTCAAGACCAGCCTGACCAACATGGAGAAACCCCGTCTCTACTAAAAAAAAAATACAAAATTAGCCGGGCGTGGTGGTGCATGCCTGTTATCTCAGCTACTCGGAAAGCTGAGGCAGGAGAATCGCTCGAACCTGGGAGGCGGAGGTTGCAGTGAGCCAAGATCATGCCATTGCACTCCAGCCTGGGCAACAAGAGCGAAACTCCGTCTCAGAAAAACAAAGATTTCATTTTACACTTTACTTAAGTGTCCTTGTTTCAGAGAGTGGTAGACATATCCTGCTCTCCTCAATCCAATCCTGTAGATTTCTTCAGTTACCTCAACAGGGTCATACTCCCTCCTGAAATGGGCACCATTCTTTAAAAGAAATAGAGGTACAGAGTCCTCAAGATTTATGGGCACCTGAGTTTCTGCCCCGTGCCCCCCTGCAGGTTTCCCAATCCCCTAAAGACATTCATGGATGGATCGGAGGAGCTGACACCTCCTTGTCTGTGACCACTTCCTCTTCGGCAGGCCGTGGAGGAAGCCTTGCTGCCCCTGGCTGTGACATCTGACCCCAGGCCCTTTAATCAACAACTCTCAGAGCCTCCAGACCCAAGATGTGTTTTGGAACCCCAGGAGAGTCCTGAACTGGTGCCTGCCCTGGTGTGTGCCCTTTGCTACTGCTTTGGAATAATCTACTGCTGCTTTGGTGAGGGCAGGGCCAAGGACCTGGGGGGCCATTGCCCAAGACTGTCACCCTCAAGGATGATGCCAACTTTCCCCCTTGCTCCTGGGCCATCTCACCTCCTCTGCCAGGTGGTACCTACCTCCAGTGTGGCCCATGTTGCTCTTGCCACCTTCTTGTCCATCCTCCATGGCCCATGCCTTCCAGCTCTCACTCTGGCATCTATCATTTGCCCTTCTCTTACCTCCTACCTGAAAACCCTGTTCCTAAATTATTTTCTGTGTTTCAGGCTTCACTCTTCCTCAAAACCTGAATCAGCTTGTGATGATTTTTTTTTTTTTTTTTTTTTTTTTGAGACGGAGTTTTGCTGTTGTTACCCAGGCTGGAGTGCAATGGCGTGATCTCGACTCACCGCAACCTCCGCCTCCTGGGTTCAGGTAATTCTCCTGCCTCAGCCTCCTGAGTAGCTGGGATTACAGGCACGCGCCACCGTGCCCAGCTAATTTTTTGTATTTTTAGTAGAGACAGGGTTTCACCATGTTGACTGGGATGGTCTCGATCTCTTGACCTCGTGATCCACCCGCCTCGGCCCCTCAAAGTGCTGGGATTACAGGCGTGAGCCACCGCGCCCGGCCTTGTGATGATTTTTTTCCTATCTGCTATCCCTGGAAGGACCAGACCTTCTTTCTATCCTTATTCCGCTCAATGTATCCATCTTACCTCTTGATTTTCCCTCCCATTCCTTCACAGTTCCTGAAATAGTGCCCCCTGACCCCAAGCTATCCCTTCTGCCCCTGGCCCTGAGGTCCCTTAATGTGCTGCTCCTGTCTTCTGCTCCTCTAGTGAACCATTCCTCTCCCTTGCAATTCATCAGAGTCATCCCTGTAGAGCCCCCTTCCTGCCTCTCAGTGCCTCCTGCCTCACTTCCCAGGCTACTGCTGCTTCAAGACAGTGACATTTCTCTCTGGCCTGCTGTCAGGAGCTCTGGTAAGCTTCCTACTGTGCCACAAGGTGTGGGTGCTGGAGACACAGCTGATCCTGGAGATGAAAGTAGGCATCCCCGTGGTCATCGGACTCCCCTGCGGCGTGGTCACCATGCTGATTCACTGTGTTGGGCTCTTATTGACTGATCTCCTGCTAGGCCTGACCCTGGGTGCTGGAGCCCTGCTGGCCAGTGAGCCCATCTACTGACCACTTTCAGCCTGGGTGCCAGCTGGGGGGCTGGTGGGTCTGGCGCTGCTGGGAGCTCTGCTTACACTTCAGTGGCCATGTCCATTCACAGTTCTGGCACAGCCCTCCTGGGTTCTGCAGCGCTTGTGGCCTGTGCTGACTACTTCCTGGAGGGGCTGGCACTGGGCAGTCGGCTAGGCCAACATCTGCAGACGCTTCTAGCCTTGCCTGCTCTCTGCTAGTATAGCTGGGTCTTACTGGGGATCTGGCCAGCCTTGGGGGCCCTTGGGGCCCTGGCCCAGTGGAAGCTCATGCCTGAGGAACATGGAGGCCAATGGTTAGTGCTGTGGTACAGAAGCAACCAACCTGTGCCTACTCATGACCAGTTCCTACACTTGAGCGGAAAGGGAGAAATACACTTGAGGGAGGAGAGCAGGGGAGGGTGTCCAAGGTGAATGGGGCAAGGCACTGAAAAAAAAGGTTGAAGGAGTCAGGGGAAAGCAGGAAAGAGTTATGGAAGGAAAGAAGGGTCTCAGGGAAGTCTAGGAGGAAAGAGCAGAATTCCAAAGAGTTTTTTTTTTTTTTTTACAATAAATGGGGGGAAGATGGGGCTTGAGAGAAACATAACAGGAAGGTCAAATGGGTTTCTTTAGAATGTGTGTTTAGGGTAGGATTCAGGGTCTAAAGAGGCCTCCTTGAGTCTGTATTGCCCCTCCGAAGCAGTGGTCTTTTTTTTTTTTTTTGAGACAGAGTCTCGCTCTGTTGCCCAGGCTGGGAGTACACTGGTACGATCTCTGCTCACTGCAACCTCCACCTCCCGGGTTCCAGCAATTTTCCTGTCTCAGCTTCCAGAGTAGCTGGGATCACAGATGCCCACCACCACGCCTGGCTAATTTTTTGTATTTTTAGTAGGGACAGGGTTTCACCATGTTGGCCAGGCTGGTCTTGAACTCCTGACCTCAGGTGATCCATCTGCCTTGACCACCCAAAGTGCTGGGATTACAGGCACAGGCCACCTTGCCTGCCCTTTTTTTTTTTTTTTTTTGAGATAGAGTCTCACTGTGTCACCCAGGCTCGAGTGCAGTGGCATGATCTTGGCTCGCTGCAACCTCTGCCTCCTGGATTCAAGCGATTCTCATGGCTCAGACTCCCGAGTAGTGGGATTACAGACATATACCACCACGCCTGGGTAAATTTTGTATTTTTAGTAGAGATGGGGTTTCACCATGTTGGCCAGGCTGGTCTCAAACTCCCAACCTCAAGTGATCCTCCTGCCTCAGCCTCCCAAAGTGCTGGGATTACAGACGTGAGCCGCTGCACCCAGCCAGCAGTGGTCTTGAGCCACCAGCAACAGCATCTCCAACTCCTTTGGACTCGTCAGCAAAAGGCTAAATGGCACCGGATCCCCTCTAGGGTGGGGCTTTGTGAGGGCAGCTGTCGGCACCAGCTCCCCGCCAATACCCAGAGCCCTGCTGACAGTCTTTCTCCAGTGAGTGTGGGGCTTGGGGATACCCTGGGCAGATGGAGCAGAGGGCATATGGGGATGGTCAGGGTGGGAGGGGGGCTCTGACCCAGGCCCCTCCTTACTCCCTCTCTGCCTTGTGCCCCTCCTGAGTTATCTCCAGAGTCTTTGAGAGTGCCAGCTGGGACCAGGACCCCAGGCCACAGTCCCCCACACCATCTTGGACCTGGATTCTGATAGTGGTTCCACTGTACCCCTCACCATACCCTCTGGTTCTAACCAGACCTGAACCTAGACCTCCACTTTTGCCCTCATCCCATGAGGGCCTGGGAACACTAGGTGAGCAGGGTTGGAGCCCACAGGACCCGCACACAAACTTCCCCACCTCTTGGACTTGGGGATAGGATCCGTGCTTTAACCCAGACCAGCCTTGTAGGGATATGTTTAAAGAACAGAAAGGAGTCCTGTGGGGAAGGGGGAGGAAGGGAAGTATGAATACCTACCTCTCACCAATAACAGAGGTGCCCGGGTCCCCAAAGAGACTGACTCCTGGCCCAGCACGGTGGCTCACACCTGTAATCCCAGCACTTTGAGAGGCCGAGGCAGGCAGATCACGAGGTCAGGAGTTTGAGACCAGCCTGGCCAACATGGTGAAACCCTATCTCTACTAAAAATATAAAAATTAGCTGGGCGCGGTGGTGGGCACCTGTAATTCCAACTGCTTAGGAGACTGAGGCAGGAGAATCGCTTGAACCCCGGTGGGG
Source organism: Aotus nancymaae (assembly GCF_030222135.1). Lineage (NCBI taxonomy): Eukaryota > Metazoa > Chordata > Mammalia > Primates > Aotidae > Aotus > Aotus nancymaae. The sequence continues at coordinate 39,456,593 of NW_026988428.1, forward strand.
GGTGGAGGTTGCAGGGAGCCAAGACCATGCCATTGCACTCCAGCCTGGGTGACAAAGTGAGACTCCATCTCAAATGACAAAGTGAGACTCCATCTCAAAAAAGAAAGAAAGAAAGAAAGAAAGAAACTGACTCCCAAATTCCCACCAAGCCTTACCTATATAGCCTTTTTCTTTTTTTTTTTTTTTTGAGACAAAGTCTTGTTCTGTCATCCAGGCTGGAATGGCATGGTGTGATCACACCTCATGACAACTTGACTTCCCAGGCCCAATCGAGCCTCCAATTCAGTCTCCTGGGTGGCTGAGACCACAGATGCCACACACAGCTAATTTTATTTATTTATTTTTGTTTTTGTTTTTATTTTTTTGCAGAGACAGGGTCTCACTATGTTGCCCAGGCTGGTCGTGAACTCCTGGGCTCGAGTGATCCTCCTGCTTCAGGCTCCCAAAGTGCTGGGATTACAGCCACCACACCTGGCCTGGAAATAGCCTTTTAAGTATCCACCTCAGCATGCCTCACAGTGGTAAAATAAGTGGTTTTTTGTTTTGTAGGATCTATAGAAAATCAGGGAACTTTCAAGGCATTTGATAGCTTTTTGATGGGAAGAACTCTGAGGAGCTCTAGGATACTCCAACCTCCAGGACCCTCATTAGAGGGTAGTTGGGTTTCTGTTTGGCCTTTCCCCCTGGACCCCATAGCCTTAAACCTCTGCCTCCTACCTCAGCTGGGAGCACTATCTTCCATGGTGCTTCTACTTCTCTCCTCAACCTGGGGAACATCACAGGGCAGTGCTGCCTCAGGTCCTGCCTTCCCCAAAAGCTGGCTTCTTGCTCCAAGGAGAGAGCATTGGCCTGCATGCCACAGTCTTACCTTTTGCCCAAAGGAGCCTGGTCTTCGGGGCTGCATAGGAGACAGGTGCCTTCTCTGCCTCCCACTGTGGGGAGTACTCATTTCCTCCTTCACCAGAACTTTATTCCAGCCACTAACCCATTCTAACTCTTCCCCCTCTGACTCTCCTGCCCAAGGTCTGTTCCTGGTTTCCCAGATGCATAAAGGAAGACATATCCCTCCCCTGGGCAGCAAGGCTATAATGGGATGGAGGGTGAACATGGGAGCATGTGAATAAAATGGCATTAAATACTGAACCAGGGAGTTCAGCCTCTGCTGTTGCTGCTCTTTTCTTTCTCTGCACCCCAAAACAAAGAACTAACCATCCTGACAAATCCTCTGTCCCATAAAGATCTAATAGAGGTGCCTTTATTTTACAGGCTACTGTAAGAGTTAGCTAGATAGCTAGAGGAAGAGCTGTTCAGTCCTCTCTTATGAACATGGAGTTAGCCTTTATTAAACACAAATGTACCAGACACTGTGCCAGGCACTTCACATACAGTATTTCTTTTAGTGCAACAACCCTGCAGGACTGGTATTAACCTAATGTTGCAAAAGGGGAATCTGAGGTTCCACAGGGCTAATTATCTTGCCCATAATCATAAGCAAGTAAATGTGATTCTCGAGGATTCCAAGGCCCTTACGAAGTTTACTGGCCATGCTGTTTTCTTGCATTTTATGTAGGAAGAACAGGACCCAGGCATCTCCCTCCACCATTGACCTCCAGAGAAGAAATGACACAGTTGGAAGGGCTGTCTAGGACAGGGAGGAAATGGAGTTGGGGGCCAAATCTGAGTTAGGGGATCACTTCTCAGGAGTGAAAGAGCACAGGAGAGTGGTGGCTGGAGTTGGAACTGTTAGAGGCCTGAGGTCTCCAGTCATGCCCCTGCTGCAGCACCAGCAAGGTTCTACTGAGCAGACAGGTATTTGCTTCAGGTATTAGGCCTCTGGGAGGGTGACATTAGCAGGGAATGAAAGGGTGGTGGAGCCTGTGGCTGAGGGAGTAATGTCCAAGATTGTGTCTATGGGTGAGCTGTCAGTGTTCATTCAACGTGGTATCTATGGCTGAGCGAGTGGTATCCAAGGTTGTGCCCATACCTGAAGGAGTGGTGTCCCCACCTGATGGGGTAGCGTCTACAGTTTGGGGACGACAGTGCATCCAGTGGTCGGCAATATTTCTGGGATAGCCTTTCTCGACTCGAAGTTGTTGGTTGAGGCGCCAGTACACTTTGCCCTTGAAGAAGTAGAGTCGGCCGTCCTGCCAACTCGTAGCAGCTGAGGGCTGGTTTGGCACTCCCGTGAACAAACCCTTGATTGGTTTGGGGTAGCTGCTGAAGTCAGTGTGGGCTAGCTCATCCCACTGCCAGTACCCGGAGCCCTGGGTATGGGATGGATGGGGACAGGGGAGAGGAAGAGGAGAGAGCTTAGGGAACCCGAGGTCTACCCCCAGCCCACTGCAGCTGCAGAACATCTCCCTTCCAGCACAAGCTTCGCTTCTCAGTATAAGGTAGCCCACCCCTCCTAAGAAGGGATTTGCCCTTGCTTTGAACTTTATACCTTAAAGAGGAACACCTTTTTGTTGAAAGGCCAATAGAGAGCTGCATCCAGGTTAGGTTCTACTTTGTTCAGCTTCTTGGGGAAGCCAGGAGACATCTTGAAATTAACGTAGCGCCACACCCTGTCTCCTGAGAGCATGTGAGGAGAGCACAAGTCACCTCAGGTGATAGGTTTTGGTATCCTCTGGTCCACCCTTTCAGTAACTTCTCATCTCCCTCCCTTTTATAGTTTCTTTAAGATTAGGCCCTCCTCAAGTAAGACACTGTAATTAGCCCCCTTACCCTTAAAGAAGTGAATCCATTGTGTTCGAGGAGAGTAGACAGCAGCATCCAGGTTTCCAGGGAGCCCCTTCCAAAGGGCAGACACTCGGAACAAGGGGCCCAGTCCTGAATCTGATACAGTCCACACGTAGTCCCCCTTGAAAGCATAGGTCTTCCCACTGGGCCCTGAGAGTAATGGTGTGTCAACAAGTCAAAAAGACAGAGGTCAAGTAGGCAGAGACTTAGGGGTATCTCAGGCAGACTAACAATTTGCCCTCTCCCTGCAGACTGATTCTTCCAAAATTCATTCAACTTTAATTCAAGGAGAAAATTAAAGGCAGGGAAAGAGGACTCAGAACCTTTGTGGATCAGAACATTTCAGCTTTGGTCCACTCAACAGAACAAGAGCCCTGCAGATAGCTGTTCCTCCTTGGGAACCTCACCCTCCTCTCCAGGTGGCTTCCTAGTTGTCCTTCCAGCCAGGTGCAACACCCTCTCTAACAGGCAATCTGGCTAATATAGTTTTCTCCATATTTCCAAATGTGTTCTAGTGGCCCTTGGAGGGTGGCAACCTTGGTAAATGCCTGCCTAAACCACCTTTAATTTGGCTCTGAACTCTCCCTCCCCATGTCACATGTCTCCTTCCATGGTCATTAATACCTGCCTGTGGTCTAACTTCCGTTGCTCATGCTAAAGTCCCATGTCACTCCCATATGTCCAGGCCTCAGGATCAGCAGGCTGCCCCCACTGCCTGCCAACAGCCCGGAGGGGAAGGGCCTCACCCAGCATCATGGCATCCAGTTCACTACTGCAGGGGTCTGGCATGGGACTGGGTTCTGTGGGCACTGGGGGCACAGTGGGCTGCTCTGTCTCTTCTTCCTCATTCCTTATCACTGGAATCTTCTTGCCTATAAGGTGAAGTAAGGCTGTTTAGGGGAAGAACTTACAGCACCTGGCTTCCATACCAGTCTCCTGTGAGTTTTGCTTACAGGAGCAAAACTTTCCCCATACAGAGGGGATAAGGGAATCCTAGAGTGTTTGCATTCGTGGTAAGCAGTATTATGTTGATATCAGCAGGAGACTCATTATAGGTTTGAGAGGCATCAGAAAGGGGGAAGGCAAGGAGGACTGTTAGAATGTGCATTCTCACCCAGCACGGTGGCTTACACCTGTAATCCCAGCACTTTGGGAGGCCAAGGTGGGCAGATCACGAGATCAGGAGTTCAAGACCAGCCTGGCCAACATGATGAAACCTCATCTCTACTAAAAATACAAAAAAAAATTAGCCAGGCGTGGTGTAGCATGCATGTAATTCCAGCTACTCAGGAGGCTCAGACAGGAGAATCGCTTCAATCCAGGAGGTGGAGATTTCAGTGAGCCGAGATCATGCCACTGCACTCCAGCCTGGGTGACAGAGCAAGACTCCGCCTCAAAAAAAAATATATATGCGTTCTCGCTGGGCCCCATGGCTCATGCCTGTAATCCTAGCACCTTGGGAGGCCGAGGAGGTTGGATTGCCTGAGCTCAGGAGTTTGAGACCAGCCTGGGCAACATGGTGAAACTCTGTCTCTACCAAAATACAAAAAAAATTAGCTAGGTGTGACGGTGTACGCCTGTAATCCCAGCTACTCGGGAGGCTGAGGCAGGATAATTGCTTGAACCCAAGAGGCAGAGGTTGCAGTGAGCCGAGATCACGCCATTGCACTCCAGCCTGGGTGACAGAGAGAGACTGTTTTAAAAAAAAAAAAAAAAAGAAGAAGAAGAACAAAGTGCATTCTCCATCCCCAACCACGAGTGTAAGGAGAGAGAGGCCTGGAAGGAAAATTAGACATAGAAAAGTCATAGAGAAACTGTTCCTGAAAATGAAGAAGCTGGCCAGGCGTGGTGGCTCACGCCTGTAATCCAAGCACATTGGAGGCCAAGGTGGGCGGATCACCTGAGGTCGGGAGTTCAAGACCAGCCTGACCAACATGGTGAAACGCCGTCTTAAAAAAAAAAAAGAAAGAAAAGAAAAGAAAATGAAGAAGCCTGAATAACCGGGCTGGAGGAGAAGAAAGATGCCAAGCTATATCTTTACATGGAGGCTAGACCTGTCTCTTCAAGCTTAGACATGGGAGTCAGATTGACCCTCCCCCTCATTAGGGAAAGGGACTGACCATAGAGAGCCTGGATCCCTGCCACATCATCTGAGTGCAGCTTGAAGTGGGGCTGGTAGCCATGGTAGACTGGGGCCATGAGGGCCTGCGTATAACGAGAGTGCCCAAGCCCCAGGGCATGGCCCACTTCGTGGGCTGCAATGATGCGCAGGTTCACCCCGCGGTAGGTCCCCTCAGTCCAGAACTCGTCTTCATCGAAGTGCACACTGCCCAGTTCTGGGATATCAGCATGGGCCAGGACTCTCCCTGAACAAAGGCAAAGGTGAACAGGAAGGAGGTCAGAGCCCGTTAGGCTAGAGCATACCTGCCTATTATAAACTCTAATTAATCCATGCCCTTAAAATTCCCGCAGCTACGTTCACTGTCTCTTGGATGTTTCTTTCTCTCCTTTCAGATTCCTCTGTCATCACCTAGTTCTCTCAGGAATGCCCATCACTGTCCCTTTACCTCCCACCACTCCCTGTCCTCTGGCCCAGTCTTCTCTGGCCCAGTCTTCTCTGGCCCATACCTCTAAGGTATTCCTTGAGCAGGGGAACTTAAGGCAGAAAAAGAAGCATAGGCAGCCAGGGGTGATGGCTCAGGCCTGTAATCCCAACACTTTAAGAGGCCAAGGAAGGAGGATTGCTCAAGCCCAGGAGTTTAAGACCAGCCTGGGCAACACAGCAAAACCTCATCTCCACAAAAAAAAAAAAAAAAAATACAAAAATTAGTCAGGTGTGGTAGCATGTGCCTGTAGTCTTGGCTACCTGGGAGGCTGAGGCAGGAGGATCACTTGAGCCTGGGAGGTTGAGGCTGCAGTGAGCCATGATTGTGCCACTGTATTCCAGTCTCAGCAACAGAGTGAGACCCCGTCAAGCAAGCAAGAGAGGGAGGGAGAGAAGAAAGAGAGAGCTGGGCACAGTGGCTCACGCCAGTAATCCCAGCACTTTGGGAGGCAGAGGTGGGCAGATCACCTGAGGTCGGGAATTCAAGACCAGCCTGAACAACATGGAGAAACCCCATCTCTACTGAAAATACAAAATTAGCCAGGCGTGGTGGTGCATGCTTGTAATCCCAGCTACTCAGGAAGCTGAGGCAGGAGAATTGCTTGAACCCAGGAGGTGGAGGTGGCAGTTAGCCAAGATCGCGCCATTGCATTCCAGCCTGAGCAAAAAGTGCAAAACTCCATCTCAAAAAAAAAAAAAAAACAGGGAGGGAGGGAGGGGAAAGGAAAGAAAGAAGCATAAGTTTCAAAGAGGATGCTCCATCTAGGTGACCAGCTGCTCCCGTAGGGAATATCAGAAGGTAATTAGAGCGTGTACAGTGCAGGTGGGGTAAAGGGCAGCCCAAACATCAAGATTCCAGAGTCCCTGGTTCAAGGAGACAGCGGTAATCTCAGGGGTCTGTGAGGTGGGAACTGAGAACTGTTGCCTACCAGGCCCATCAAAAGCATTGGAACAGTACAGGCTTTGGCGGCCATGGAAGGAGAGGCGGATGTCAGCCCCGCCAGCCTTCACCTCTCGGAAGGTCAAGGGAGCCACGTTGCTCCAGTACTGGAAGGCTTGACGCAGGGCTGCTTGGGCTGTGTGGGGTGGAAGGGTGGAGGGCAGGTTCATGATGCGGAAAGTCAGGTGCTTCTTTCTCCAGCGGCCTAGTTAATGACCAGAAAACAGATTAGAAATACAGATCCTTCTGCCAACCCCAGAGAGCTCGCCTGGGTTTGGGCACTCAACCCCCAAGACAGGTGATAACCAGGTCATCACCAGGTGATTATCTATTCAACACTGAGCTGGTCCAGACTATGCTAATGCCACGCATGCTCCAGAACCACATCACCCCCTCCTCTCCTTTTCTTTTCCAAGCTCCGTTCTTACCCAGCAGCAGGTATTTAAGGGTCTTCTGGTTGAAGGGATCCTCTAGGCCACAACGAGGCTGCCTCATGCGGGCCCTTGTGGCATCATCCAGCTGACCTGAGACTGGAAGTTCAGATGCTTCCTGAAAAGCTCTGAAGGAGGGAGAGGGATGGGTCTACCAGGACAGGCAAATCTGGAATGACTGGGAGCTGGAGATGATTGCTCTTTTACTTCCTGCTGCCCAAGATCATGGCCAAGAATAGCACAGAATCCCTGAAGCTGACAGGGTTACTCCAGCCTCCAGTCCTCATAATCGGGACTTTCTCTTCTGTTCTGCAGAAATGGTGATAGTCCAGCTTCATCTCCCCATTTTCAGTCTCTTTTATTCAAGTAAGTTTGCCCTCAGGTGTAGCCTTCCTCCTCTGCTGCAATTTCTTTCCTTCTTTTCTTTTCCTTCCTTCCTTTTCTATTCTATTCTATTATTTTCTTTTCTTTTCTTTTTGGTAGAGATGGGAGTCTCACTATGTTGCCCAGGTTGCTCTTGAACTCCTGGGCTCAAGCAATCCCCCTGCCTGGGTCTCCCAAAGTGCTGGGATTACAGCATGAGCCACAGTGCTGAGCCCCGCACTGCAATTTCTAACCTTCTCCTATTCTGTGGAGGTGTCTGGCTCCCCTGCTCTGGAGATCTTTCCACTGGTGCTCCCACCTGACAGCCTGTCCTCCTCTGGCCTTCTCCTCTCCTGGCCGGATACCCCTCCCAGCCCAGCTTGCTCTGGAGCAATTTCATTCAGTTATGGACTGTCATAGAGCCTGTGGGCTTTTCAAGGGACCTAAACTTATCTGAGAGCAGAAAGGAAAACAATCCTTTACATCAACATATAAAACTATAAAATAGAAATAAGTACTGAATCAAAGGCCCACAAAAGGTAATAGCATGTCAACAACTCAACTCATAGTTTTACATATCATTATACTTTACGTGGGCTGCAACTAAATATTAGTATTTGAGATATGATGTGGGCAGAGACTCCAAAGGAGTGCATAGGGCCTAGGAAGATCCAATGACTATATTCCTTATCTGTGAATCCCCGTCTCACCCCATGCCCCACCACTGTAATAACGATCTACACCCATCTCTAGATCCCTGGCATGGTTTAGGGTCAGGTGGAGGTGGGCCTGGAGAGAGGAAGAGATGAGAAGGGAGAAGACCTTGAGACCTTGGCCCTAAAGGTATGCACCTCATAGCTTCTCACCTCAGAGCCTCGGTGATATCTTCTAGCTTGAAGTTATTAGGTCCTTCTAGAGGCTTCTGTAGGTACCCATATTGCAACAGGTACTCCTATAATGGGGGTGGAGATAAGCAGATTAAAAGGAGTTAGTCTCAGAATAAAGCTTCTAAGTGACCTAACAGGTCAATCAGGAGAGGATAGAGGCCAGGTGCGGTGGCTCACACCTGTAATCCCAGCACTTTGGGAGGCCGAGGTGGGCAGATCACCTAAGGTTGGGAGTTCGAGACTAGTCTGACCAACATGGAGAAACCTCATCTCTACTAAAAATAGAAAATTAGCTGGACATGGTGGCGCATGCTTGTAATCCCAGCTACTAGGGAGGCTGAGAAGGAGAATTGCTTGAACCCAGGAGGTGGAGGTTGCAGTGAGCCGAGATTGCACCATTGCACTCCAGCCTGGGCAACAAGAGTGAAACTCTGTCTCAAAAAAAAAAAAAAGAAAGGAGAAGAGGAGCCAGATATGGAAGCACTAATGGAGAAGCACCTTAGAGAAGGGGCTCAGGTGGAGCAAGGGGAAGCAGCGGGAGATGGGCAGGGTAGACCATGGGGCAGAGGGAGCAAGGGAAAAGCAGGAAGGCTGAAAGAGGGAGGCTTGGATGGGGCTGTGGAGCAGTAACCCCCGTCTCTCCCCTGGCCCAGGTCTCTTTCCTGGGGGACTTACCATGGCCATCTCCTTCTCTGCAAGCCCCGGGACCCGGCCTGAGACTGTCATGGGAAGTAGCAAGCTCAGCCACAGCTGCTGCCAGTTCATGGTCCCACCAGATAAGAGCTCCAGCGGCTGTCCGTGCACTCTGACCTGAGATTTCTGGGAGCCTGGGGGAGCAGTGCTAGGCAGAGGGGCTCTTACCTCCGGTTCTTTTTACTCTCCAGCCTCTGGTCCTCTTTATAACAACTGAGGGGAATTGGGGGAGAGGCAGAGGGAGGTGACTCAGCCAAGAGATATGTTGCAATTCACCATTTACCCTTGCGCTACCAGAGAGCGGAAGCCGAAGAGAGTTCCCAGTCCCGTCCCTCAGAGTCCTCTGCTGGAGATGGGAAAACTTTTCAAAAGTACTGCCCTGGGGTGAGCATCTGGGTAGGATGAGAACCAGAATCTCTGGAGAGACTAGAGATAGGGATCGTGGCCATCCCTTGCAGTAAGACATTGCTGTGCCCCAGGGGCCCTGGTCCAGAAAAATTGCTCTGCTCCTACCTTCAGGTCTCCCTAGGATAAGCTGAGAGGTAGGAAACAGCTGAGGTAGTTTGGATTTCAGGTGAAGAGTCAAGGGTAAAGTCTCAGTTTCTTTGCATCCAAGACCAAGTTGGGAATATAAATGCTCCTGAAACAACTTTTGTCTGCTTTAATAAAAAGTCATTATTTTGGCTAGGTGTGGTTGCTCACGCCTGTAATTCTAGCACTTCGGGAGGCCGAGGTGAGTGGATCACGGGGTCAAGAGATTGAGACCATCCTGGCCAACATGGTGAAACCCCGTCTCTACTAAAAATACAAAAATTAGCCAGCCGTGGTCGCGCACACCTGTAATCCCAGCTACTTGGGAGGCTGAGGCAGGAGAATCACTTGAACCCAGGAGATAGAGGTTGCAGTGAGCCAAGATTGCGCCACTGAACTCCACTGGGCAACAGATGGAGACTCTGTCTCAAAAAAAAAAAAGCAAAAAGTAAAAAAAAAAAAAACATAGCTACTATGTGTTACATACTTTATATATTACCTCCTTTAGTTCTCACAACCATCCTGTAAGGGGAGAATTCTTCTGGCCACTTTTTGTAGGAGGAAGTAGATAACTCAGAAAGGGAAATTTGACCAAGAACATGGAGCTCCCGACTGGCCTGACCTTATTGAAATCCCTCTGCTGACTCTGTAACTCATGCTCTTTCCTTACCCCACACTGACACTTAGAGCTTTGTTCTTTAATTAGTTAGGAGCCCCCCGAAGCCTCCACTATCAGTTACGCATCATACAAATTTGCATCTTGTTCAAAAGCACAGTGAAGTAGACATAGGAATGGGGAAAAGGGTAACTGAACTCATTCTCAGAAGGGCTAGGAGGCCACGGAACACCTCACAGCCCAGGACCAAGGTGGGGGGATGCTCTGATTCATACTGCTGCCCTCAGTGATGCTGGTCCCTCTGACCCCTCCAACACCCAACTGATAACCATTGGGTGACTAAGTCCCAAGTGATCAGTGGCAGGCAAGGAAGGACAGAAAGTCTCTGAGTGATGAGTGACAGGGCCCATCACCAAGGCTGATGCACCCAGGAAATGATGATGGAGTTTAGGGAGAGCTCAGCCCCCTGCAGGGCTCTTTGTCCTCACTTTCCTCCTTTTTACCCCCTACCCTCCAGTCTTTCTCCTTTTGAGAAAAGAACATGGGTCATTTAAAAATTAATTATGGGCCGGACGTGGTGCAATCCAAGCACTTTGGAGGCCAAGGCGGGCAGATCACCTGAGGTCGGGAGTTCAAGACCAGCCTGACCAACATGGTGAAACCCTGTCTTGAAAAAAAAAATTAATTAATTTTGATTTTTAAAATTAATGTTTTGTGTTTTTTTTAATAAGTTATCCATTATTCATTATAGTATTTGGTGTTAGAAAATACCAAAACAAGGAAGAAAATGAAAACCACCAGTAAATGCTACCCAAAAGAGAACCACTAGTAACATTTTGATGCATTTCTTTGGAGACTGGCTGGGATGAAGGAGAGAGCTTAAGATGCCAGTGTGGATAATGGGGGAGAGGTGGGGCAGGGGAGGGGAAGACACAGACAAGGAGGGTGCAAGGGACAGGAGTAAAGTAAAATGAATGTTACAGCAAATTACTCCCTCCCTTTAGAAACCGCATGTAAGGAAAAAATATATATATAATATACATATTATATATATATATATTATATATTATTATATATATTATAATATACATATTATATATATAAAATACATATTTTATATATAATATACACATTTTATATATATAATATACACATTTTATATATAATATACACATTTTATATATATAATATGCATATTTTATATAATATGCATATTTTATATATATAATATGCATATTATATATATAATATGCATATTTTATATATATTCAAGGCTGTAATGCCCAGGCTGGAGTGCAGTGGCGCAATCCTGGCTCACTGCAACCTCCACCTTCTGGGCTCAATCGATCCTCCCACCTCATCCTCCTGTATAGTTGGGGCTATAGGCACATACCACCTAGCTCAGCTAATTTTTGTATTTTTTGTAGGGACAGTGGAGGGTGGAGCAGGCGGGTTTCCTGTGTTGCTCAGGCTGGTCTTGGGCTCAAATGATCCGCCCACCTTGGCCTCCCAAAGTGCTGTGATTACAGGTGTGAGCAACTGTGCCTAGCCAGAGGAAAAAAATATATATATATATGTGTGTGTGTATATATATATATATATATATGTGTGTGTGTGTGTGTGTGTGTATATATATATGTGTATATATATATATGGTTAGTGTGTTAGTGAGAGACATAGTGGTTATCATAAGCTAAGAGTGGGCACTAACTCTGGCCTCAGAAGGCCTGGGGGTGAAACCACATTCTAGCAGCTTAGGAGGCAGGAGAGAGAATAATTCAAAAGTGAAAGCTGCCACATAGTTAACTTCATTTAAATTTCAACAACAACTCCTGAGTCAGTATTATCCTTTTTTATTTCCTTTTTCTGAGACTGAGTCTCGTTCTGTAGCCCAGGCTGGAGTGCAGTGGCGCAATCTTGGCTCACTGCAACTTTTGCTTCCCGGGTTCAAGTAATTCTCCTGCCTCAGCCACCCCAGTAGCTGGGATTACAGGCGCGTGCCACATACCAGGCTAATTTTTGTACTTTTAGTAGAGACTGGATTTCACTATGTTGGCCAAGCTGGTCTCAAACTCCTGAGGTCAAGTGATCCGCCCACCTTGGCCTCCCAAAGTGCTGCGATTACAGGCGTGAGCCACTGCATCTGGCCAATATTACTATCTTTATACAGAAAAAGAAACTGAGTAACAAGTTGCTTCAGGCCACATAGCTAGAAAGCAGCAGAGCCTAGAGCAGACTCTAAACCTGCCATCTTTGCTTAGCACTCTTCAGTCTCCCGGAGTTCCCACAGGCACCCAAACCAAAGCCTCTAGAGTCAGGAGCTGCAGGCCAAGTACCTGTGCAAGGACTGTATGACTAATTGTTGCCAGCAAAGCATCATGACCACCCCCTTCCACCAGCTCCTACCCCCTGAGCCAGGCTGACCCAGCTCTTTTTCCCTCTGAATTTGTCATCTCTCACTGGGGGAGATGTGGGCATGTGTGTGAAGGGTTAGGACATGTGGCTGACCTGCCCCAAAAAGAGCCCTTGATCTGACAGAAACAAATGGGTTCTTTGTCTTTCCTGAAAACTGATTTTCCTCTCTGTCCACAAATTGTGGCAAAATACTTTTATGGCAATATTTTTAGTGACAATATTTTAAACTATAGCAACTGGGAGTAGGGTAGACTTCTGAGAGTATTTTCTTTCTTTCTTTTTTTTTTTTTTTCCTTTTTTTTTGAGATGAAGTTTCGCTCTTGTTACCCAGGCTGGAGTGCAATGGCGCGATCTCGGCTCACCGCAACCTCCGCCTCCTGGGTTCAGGCAATTCTCCTGCCTCAGCCTCCTGAGAAGCTGGGATTACAGGCATGCACCACTATGCCCAGCTAATTTTTGTATTTTTAGTAGAGACGGGGTTTCACCATGTTGACCAGGATGGTCTCGATCTCTTGACCTCGTGATCCACCCGCCTCGGCCTCCCAAAGTGCTGGGATTACAGGCATGAGCCACCGCGCCCGGCCCCTGAGAGTATTTTCTAATGAACAGGGGCCACGGGGCTAGGGGTGGAAGGCAAAAGTTTATAGAGATTTCTAAGCCCAGGAGAAGCTAATCTCAAAGCCCACCCCCTCTGACATCCACCCTTATCCTGTGGAGGCAGTGGGCAGGGAAGCTGGGGAAAGAAGAAAGGGGAATCCTGGAGGGCTGGACATCCTAATATAAGGGCAAGTCTGGAGCCTGAAACTGGAAACTGGAGGTGAGAAAAACATGAGCTGTAACCAAGTTAGGGCTGGCCCTAACTTTGCCCTTGAGCTGGAGAAATGGGGGAGTTGGTGGTGTTAGGCTCTGACTTGTTTCCCCTTCAGAGCCCCAAGGGGGTCAGGAGATAGGGAATCTTCCCTGGCAGAGTAGGGTGGAATTTTTAAGCTGTTACCCTGGAAACCTCTGTTTTTAAGAGGACTTCCCTACATACCCACAAACACAGACATACACACACACTTCTTTAATTACTCATAAGTTCCTAGAAGCTGTATGGGAAGTGATGGTCAGGACTGTGCACAGCTGGAACCGGTTAGTGACCAGGGAAGTGGGAGGGGCTTGAGGATGGCTCAGGACAGGGCCAGCACATTCTGTTCCCATGATGCTTCAAACTTCCTCAACCCACATAAGAACACTTCCCATTGTTCCCACCCACCTACCACTGCCACTTGCACACACACTGCATCAGGCACTGGCCTGCATCAGCTCAGTTGAGAGGACATCAGACCCAAATCCAGAAGTTCTTCAGTTCCTGCCAAAGTGTGAGGGAGACTAACATCTGCTCCCCTTCTCCATTTCTCAGAAAAAGATGCTGTTCCACAGGGCTCCCCCAGAAATGGCCAGAGCCTTTTCTTTTTCTTTTTTTTTTTTTTGAGACAGAGTCTCTCTCTGTCACCCAGGCTGGAGTGCAATGGCATGATCTCGACTCACGGCAACTTCCATCTCCCAGGTTGAAGCGATTCTCCTGCCTTGGTCTCCCGAGTAGCTGGAATTACAGGCGCATGCCACCAAGCCCCGCTAATTTTTGTATTTTTACTGGAAATGGGGTTTCACCATGTTAGCCAGGATGGTTTCAAACTCCTGACCTCAGGTGATCCACCCACCTTGGCCTCCCAAAGTGCTGGGATTACAGGCTTGAGCCACCACCCCCAGCCTGGAGGCTTCTACTGGTGGTCTTATTACCCAGCACAGGCCTTGTTACATGAAGGAATAAATTCTAGGCCCTGGGACAAGGAGGAGACTAGAGAAATAAGAAATGTCGGAGGGGGGTTGGGGAGGGATAGCATTGGGAGAAACACCTAATGTAGATGACGGGGTGATGGATACAGCAAACCACCATGGCACGTGTATACCTATGTAACAAACCTGCAAGTTCTGCACATGTACCCCAGAACTTAAAATATAATAAATAAAAAAACTAAAAATAAGGAAATGTCAGTGTTCTCTCAGCATCTGGGATGATAGGGAAATGGAGGTAGCACGGGGTTTTTTGCCTCTTCTGGGAATGGTAGCCTTTTCTTTCAAGAAACCAAACTGCTTTTCCTAAGGGAGGTAGGATGTGGGTGAGCACTTTGCCCTCTTGTCCTCACCCTGTGACACCAGGAAACACATCTGTCTTGACGTTTGGGGACTGTCGTGGGCCTGGAAAACCCATGTTTGGCTCCTTTTTTTGTTGGCAAAAGGGCTTGATAGGGGATTGGCAAGGGAAAGAGCCCAGCACTGACCTCTGCTTTTGAAGAGGGTAGTAACTAGATGAGGGAGGGAAAGCTGGGAAAAACCTAGCTGTGATTCTGCCAGACCAGCAACGCAGAGAGGGGTGCTGGGGTGAGAAGGCTGTCCTTGATGGCGAAGGGATGCCTTGACACCTGTTTTGATGGATTCGGAGGTTCTCCCCAACCCCTGTTTTGCCTCCAAGTTTCTTAAGGACACTGGGTGTTCACCAGTGTGTTTTTATTCTTTTTTAAATGCAATTCATTAATTTGACCATAGGGGAAGCGTTGATGCTACGTACAAGTACATCCTGCACATAGGAAGAAAGAACTAAAAGGTTTTAAAGTGGTTTTAAAGGGGCACAATTCCAAACTCAACCTGGAATTGAGCTGTGTGCAGCTGTGGCACAATGAGCACTGCTGCTCAGCTGTGAAGAGTTTTTGAAATGTGAAATAGGAAAAGATAACTGACAAAGAAGACTGTTGATCGTAAGGAGACTGTTTTCTCAGATTGTTCTTTTTTTTTTTTTTTTTCCTTTGAGATCTCTTTTCAAAGTTTTCTCAGATTTTTTATCTTTCTTTGCATTTGCTGGTTTGGAAACTCCTTCACTCTGAGTCCCTCCTGGGCAAACATAATACAAGCTGGTGCCTTCACACAGCCCTGCAAACTGCAGAGGACATTTTACAGGGCTAGCTAGTCTCACCCTCCTCAGTGAATTACTGGAGCCACACAGTCTTGGTGCATAGCATGGTCTTCAGGTCTCAGTTCCCTTCTTAATCCTTAGTCCTGTGGTTTTTAAGTGGAATCAGCATCCCAGACTAAAAAGCAACATCTATGTAGCTCCTTGAACAAGCCACCAGGGAGGCACAAATACCTCCCCATTGTCTATAATACACCCTTACAGATCACAAGCTGGCTGTGATTGTCACCCTGTCTGACCTAGGGTAAAAAGGCACAAAGGAGGAAGCAGAAGGGGAAATTAAGTCTGAACTAAACAATGTCATAAGACAAAGATTTTCCAGACTGTTCTTTTATCCTCTCAACTTCCAGAAGGACCTAAGACCCTGTTAAGTGAAAACTCAAGAAATGTTGACTACATCTTCTGCAAAAGGCTGAAAGAAGACAGAGTGAGGTTGCAGGACCTGAGGATTGATTCCTGGTCCTCAGGGCCTTTTAATTGAAATGGGCAGGGCCCAGCCAGAGAGGACCTAATAGGTTACTTGGATGTTTCAGATAATTTGTCCTGGGGTTGTTGGCTCTTCTCAGCCTCCGGTTTAGAAAACATATGTCTCAAACCATAACAGTCCAATGAGGACATTATATCTTCAAATCTTCCATTTTCAAGTGCCTCATTGCAAGTTGGAGAAACCTGGCCCAACACTTAGCTGACCCCTGACCACATTCCAGGCTTTGCTGCTAGTACAGCAGGGAATTGCTCTGTAGTGTGATCAAAAGCCTTGTTACAGGGGGACCAAAAGCCCTTCCACAAGGGGAACCTAACCCTGTGGATGCCCATCTCCTTTTTGGTTTTCGATGTTCTTTATTTAATATAATACTTGGTTAATATATTTTTTTAAATTGAGAGATAGCACAATGCAATAAAATGTATAAAGCGCACTAATTTTAAGTGTATATCTTGATTTTTAAAAATGTGTATATTGGCCTGGTGCGGTGGCTCACGCCTGTAATCCCAGCACTTTAGGAGGCCAAGACAGGCGGATCATGAGGTCAGGAGTTCGAGACCAGCCTGACCAACATGGTAAAACCCCATCTCTACTAAAAATACAAAAATTTGCCGGGCATGGTGGTTGGTGCCTGTAATCTCAGCTACTTGGGAGGCTGAGGCAGGAGAATCACTTGAACCCAGGAGGCAGAGGTTGCAGTGAGCCAAGATCAGACCATTGCACTCCAGCCTGGGCAATAAAGCAAGACTCCATCTCAAAAAAAAAAATGGGCAAAAGATCTGAAGAGTCACCTGATCAAATAAGATATACAGATTCCAGGTAATCAAACATCAAAAGATGTTTGAGGGCGGGCGCTGTGGCTCACGCCTGTAATCCCAGCACTTTGGGAGGCCGAGGCGGGTGGATCACGAGGTCAAGAGATCAAGACCATCCCAGTCAACATGGTGAAACCCCATCTCTACTAATACAAAAAATTAGCTGGGCATGGTGGCGTGTGCCTGTAATCCCAGCTACTCAGGAGGCTGAGGCAGGAGAATTGCCTGAACCCAGGAGGCGGAGGTTGCAGTGAGCCGAGATTGCGCCATTGCACTCCAGCCTGGGTAACAAGAGCGAAACTCCGTCTCAAAAAAAAAAAAAAAAAGATGTTTGACATCCTATGTCATTAAAGAACTGTGAATTAAAACAACAGTGAGATATCACTTACACCTATTAGAATGATAAGTGTGCTGCCAGGCACAGTGGCTCACGCCAGTAATCCCAGCACTTTAGAAGGCTGAGGAGGGCAGATCACCTGAGGTCACGAGTTTGAGACCGGCCTGACCAATATGGTGAAACCCCGTCTTTAAAACAAATAAATAAATAATTTTAAAAAAGAAAAAAAATCATAAGTGCGCTAATAACTCTTTGTTAAGCTCTATCCTATGTAACTGTTAAATAGACATGCTACAGGCACGTAGTACATTCTATGTCCTTGTACTTTAACCAAGATATCTGTGCTAGATGTGCTCACAGGCATGTCCTAGCTCTCCATTGCTTTTACCTGTTTAAAAAAGTTTTAAGTTGTTAGCCAATTCAGTTTTAGTTTAGATTGTGAGGTCTGGCTCCAGCCAACAGAGATCAGACACAGCAGTAAGGAATAAACTTATGCATATTCCCTTTGTTCTTTCTACTCTTGTGGCACGATGGCTACCAGAAGTACCCTTCCTGCAGTCCAGGAAGTAAAAATTGCATTGCTGAAAGATCCTTTGTCTCACTGCTAACTTTTCTTTGCAGCACTGAGTATCTATTTCCAACATTTATTTCCAACACCTACAAAATTAAACATCCTCTTACCATATGATCCAGCAGTTGTGCTCCTTGGTATTTATCCAAATGAACTGAAAAGTTATGTCCATACAAAAGTTTCCACACGGATGCTTACAGCAGCTTTATTCATAATTGCTGAAACGGGGAAGCAACCAAGATGTGAGCCGAGATGGCGCCACTGCACTCCAGCCTGGCAACAGAACGAGACTCCATCTCAAAAAAAAAAAAGGCCAGGCACAGTGGTTTAAGCCTGTAATCCCAGCACTTTGGGAGGCAGAGGCAGGCAGATCACCTGAGGTCAGGAGTTCGAGACCAGCCTGACCAACATGGAGAAACCCCACCTCTACTAAAAATACAAAAAATTCACCGCGTGTGGTAGTGCAGGCCCATAATCCCAGCTACTCGGGGGGAGCTGGGAGCTAAGGTAGGAGAATCGCTTGAACCCAGGAGGCGAAGGTTGCAGTGAGCCAAGATCATGCCATTGCACTCTATCCTGGGCAACAAGAGCAAAACTCCATCTCAAAATAAATAAATAAATATATTTTGGGGTAAATCACTTTTATTTCCTTCAGTCCCCACTTTAAAACTTAAAAAGGTTTTAAACGTTAAAAGTCAGGTTGATAGCTTTGGAGAGATTTGAGTTGAAGGTTGTTAGATAGAGATAGAGAAAGGAGCTGAAAAACAAATTTGGATAAGTAGAAAAGAGCAAATTTAGATATATCATCCCATATTCTTCATTAATCAGAGTCTTAGTTCTGAGAATAGATCAGTTTGGTTAAACAGCTGTGTCCCATTCCAGGAGGTGCCACTGCAGATGGGCTAGGCCTCTATTTATGATGCAGGCAAACAGATCTTTAGTAAGGGTCATTTCTACGGAACCAGAAGAAAAACAAAAGTTAATGTCTGGAGTAGTCTCTAACTCATTTTTGCAGAGTCTTTAAAGTATCTTCAGATTGCACTGGTGATCTGACAGATTTTTTTGAATTGTAACTCGAACCAGGTGTTCAGGTGAACTTTCTGAGTATCATATACGTTAGCAAGCACAAAGGCTGTTTCTACGTAAGTTGCTGTGGTGATTTCTCCTAGAGTTTGTATCAAGCTATCTAGCTTCAGTTTGCAGGGCTTCAACAAAAGCACAATTTTAATTTTTAGTGAGTCCAAGTCAGAAAAATCATAGGAAAATTTGAAAAATGTTAGTTTGGAGACTCGTATCTGGGAAAGAATTCAGAATCAGTCCAAATTGTAGGCAGATAATAAAGACTCAAAAACAATGCCCAGGACAGGCCAGGTGCGGTGGTTCACATCTGTAATCCCAGCACTTTGGGAGGCTGAGGTGGGTGGATCACAAGGTCAGGAGTTCAAGACCAGCCTGGCCAACATGGTGAAACCCTGTCTCTACTAAAAATACAAGAATTAGCTGGGCATGGTGGTGCACGCCTGTAATCCCAGCTACTCAGGAGGCTGAGGCAAGAGAATAGCTTGAACCCAGGAGGAGGTGTAGGTTTCAGTGAGCTGAGATCACGCCACTGCACTCCAGCCTGGGACAGAGGGAGACTCTGTCTCAAAAAAAAAATCAAAAAACACAATGGCCAGGGCTACAATCTAATATTACATGTACTATAAATATTTTTTGAAACATAATTTTTCTCTTTCCAGTTTCCCATTTCTACCAAAGACAAATAATAGTAAGATCAATTTATTTGCAAAATACATTTTAGTTTTATTTTACGTGGCCTGATTATTTGCATAAAGTGCAGCAAGAATAGTGATTGGTCATATAGGCTCTTTTAAAGTTGTCTTTGCTGGATTTTTTTTTTTAAGACACAGTCTTGCTCTGTCACCCAGGCTGAAGTAAAGTGGCACAATCTCAGCTCACTGCAACCTCAACCTCCCAGGTTCAAGTGATTCTTCTGCCTCAGCCTCCTGAGTAGCTAGGATTACAGGTGCACCCCACCATACCCAGCTAATTTTTGTATTTTTAGTAGAGACAAGAGTTCACCATGTTGGTCAGACTGGTCTCGAACTCCTGACCTAGTGATCCACCTGCCACAGCCTCCCAAAGTACTGGGATTACAGGCATGAGCCACTGCGCCCAGCCTTGCTGGAATTTTTTAATAAGAAACTTTAGATTCAACTTTTAAAAGCCTCAAGGCTAGAAAGCCAAGCCAAAGATTTATCATCAGATTGTGTTTGTAACACCTATATGAAACTGGTGAATTTGTTTCTTCTCAAGGGCCTCAAAATACCTTGAAATTCCTAGACCTGGGTTGAGCGTGATGGCTCATGCCTGTAATCCCAGCACTTTTGGAGGCTGAGAAGTGCAAATCACTTGAGACCAGGAGTTTGAGACCTGCCTGGTCAACACAGCAAAACCCCGTCTCTACTAAAAATACAAAAATTAGCCAGGCATGATGGTGGGCACCTGTAATCCCAGTTTAGGAGGCTGAGGCTTGAGAATCACTTGAGCCTAGAAGGTGGAGGTTGCAGTGAGCCAAGATCATGCCACTACATTCCAGACTGGGTGATGGAGTGAGCCACTGTCTAAAAAAAAAAAAAAAGAAAGAAAAGAAAAAGAAAAAAAGTAATTTCTAGACCTGTCAGAAAGTGGCATTCTTTACTTATCACAGGTCAGAAATCTTGTAAGGGAACTATGTAGACAAGGTAGTGGGCTATGCTTTCCAGGAGGCTTTATATCAACTTCAATTCCTGAAAGCAATCTGGTCATATTTGAAAATATGCCATTCCAGTCAAAGCCTTAGTAAAATAAGCCTCCAATTGTGTCTCATTACAAAAGAAAACAGATTCTTATTGAACTTATTCAAAAAACCATAATGCCATAAACCAAGAATACTTACAAATAGTTTCTGAATTCTGGAGGAATCAGGCAGAGAGAAAAGTGAATATTTTGATTTTGCTCATAGAAGTATAATTTACCCAACTGCTATAAACTATAAATAGCTCAAGACCAAGTGCAGCGGTTCATGCCAGTAATCCCAGTACTTTGGGAAGCCAAGGCTGGTGAATCATTTGAGCCTAGGAGTTCCAGACCCGCATGGGCAACATGGCAAAATGCCATCTTTATAAAAATTATCCAGTGGCTTGTGTAAAAGCACATCCACTGTATAGAATAAGAGAGAAAAAAATAATTATCCAGTGGCATGCACCTGTAGTCTCAGCTATTCAGGAGGCTGAGGAGGGAGGATTGAATGAGCCCAAAAGCTCAAGGTTGCAGTGAACCATGATTGTGCCACTATACTCCAGCTGGGTGACAGAGAGAGACTTTGTCTCAAAAACAAACATTAGGCCACACACAGTGTCTCACACTGTAATCCCAGCACTTTGGGAGGCTGAGGCAGGTGGATCACTTGAGGTCAGGAGTTCAAGACCAGCCTGGCTAGGATGGTGAAACCCTGTCTCTACTAAACTAGGAAAATTAGCTGGGCGTGGTGGCATGAGACTGTAATCCCAGCTACTTGGGAGGCTGAAGTGCAAGAATCACTTGAACCTGGGAGGCAGAGATTGCAGTGAGCTAAGATAGCACCATTGCACTCCAGCCTAGATAACAGAGACTATGTCTCAATAATAATAATAATAAATAGCTCAAAAGAAAAAAAACAGTTTTCATGACTCTGGAAAACAAAACATAAAAAGAATCAGCAATGTTTCAAACAAACAAAAGAAAGTCATTAAAAATTATTTTAGGCCGGGCGCGGTGGCTCATGCCTGTAATCCCAGCACTTTGGGAGGCCGAGGCGGGTGGATCACAAGGTCAAGAGATCGAGACCATCCTGGTCAACAAGGTGAAACCCTGTCTCTACTAAAAATACAAAAAATTAGCTGGGCATGGTGGTGCATGCCTGTAATCCCAGCTACTCAGGAGGCTGAGGCAGGAGAATTGCCTGAACCCAGGAGGCAGAGGTTGCGGTGAGCCGAGATAGCGCCATTGCACTCCAGTCTGGGTAACAACAGCGAAACGCCATCTCAAAAAAAAAAAAAAAATTATTTTAGTCCTCTATTAGTTCAGTCCCATGTAATTAATTTTTCTTCTGCTTGATACTGGGTTGGCAATAGCCATGATTAAAGACACTAATGAAGGTCAGGCATGGTGGTGCATGCCTATAATCCCAGTATTTTGGGAAACCAAGGTAGGAGGATCACTTGAGGCCAAAAGTTCAAGACCAGCCTGAGAACATAGCAAGACATCTCTGCAAAATCTTTAAAAAATAGCTAGGTGCCAGGCATGGTGGCATGTCCCTGTAGTCCTAGATACTCAGAAAACTGAAGTGGGAGGATCACTTGAGCCCAGAAGTAGTTCTTGGCTAAAATGAGCTATGATCATGCCAGTGTACCCCAGTCTGGGTGACAGATTGGGATCCTGTCTCTAAAAACAAAATAAGGAGCCAGGTGTGGTGGCTCATGCCTGTAATCCCAGCATTTTCTTGAGCCTAGGAGTTAAAGACCAGTCTGAGCAAAATAGTGAGACAACACCTCTACAAAAATTTTTTTTAATTAGCCAGCTAGTCAGGAGGCCAAGATGGGAGGATCACTTATGCTTGGAGGTTAAGGCTGTAGTGAGCCATGATTGCACAACTGCACACTCGAGCCTGGGTAACAGAGTGAGACTTTGTTTCAAAAAAAGAAAAGAAAAGACAAAACCACAATTGGTAAGGCAATATGGTTTGGCCGTGTCCCCACCCAAGCTGAGATCTTATTACAATTCAAGATCTCAACTTGAATTGTAATAATCCCCATGTGTGAAGGTCAGGGCCAGGTGGAGATAACTGAATCATGAAGGCAGTTTTTCCCATACTGTTCTCATGGTAGTGAATAAGTCTCATGAGATCTGATGGCATTTTAAACGGGAGTTTCCCTTCACTCTCTTGGCCTGCTGCCATGTAAGACATGACTTTGTTCCTCCTTCATCTTCTACCATGATTATGAGGCCTCCCAGCTATGTGGAAATGTGAGTCAATTAAACTTCTTTCCTTTATAAGTTACCCAGTCTTGGGTTTGTCTTTATTAGCAGCATAAGAACAAACTAATATATAAGGAAATTTGGCTACCTCTGTGGCATATAACAATTTTAATATAATAATCATAATTACTACTGATAACGTGTACCAAGTCTCCTGCCTGTAAACCCAGCACTTTGGGAGGCCAAGGGAGGAGGATATATCAAGGGCATATCAGAATTTTAGAAATAGTCTACATTTTGGAACACACATTAATAACACACTTATTAATATAACTCAAAGTTAAACATTATTTCTTATTTGCCAATGCTTTGGGGGAAAAAGACTTAATTTTAGAATTTGAAATGTGATTTGGGGAAATTAGTCAAATATCAATGGTTTAAAACACTTGATATTAAAATAAGAAAGAGGCCAAACATGGTGGCTCATACCTGTAATCCTAGCACTTTGGGAGGCCGAGGTGGGAAGGTCACTTGAAGCCAGGAATTTGAGAACGGCCTGGAAAACAGAGTGAGACTCTATCTCTACAAATTTTTTAAAAATGAGCAGGGACGATAAGCAGAAGCACATGCTTATAGCCCCAGTTTCTCAGGAGGCTGAGGCAAGAGGATTGGTTGAACCCGGGAGTTCAAGGCTGCAGTGAGCTATGATTGTGCCACTGCCCTCCAGCCTAGGCAACTGAGTGAGACCCTCTCGCAAAAATAAATCAATAAAATTAAGTTAAAAAGGTTTAAAACACTTGATCAAAATAAGATCACAAGTCTGCAAAATCATAATCATTCATTCAGCCAAAGTGATAATAATTCAAATATTTCAAAAAGCGAAAACCTTACTCTTTGATAGAGACTCAGTTTCCCAAACAATCAAAAGACCTATAAAGACAACACAAGGGGCTTGATGTGGTGGCTCATGCCTGTAATCCAAGCACTTTCAGGGAGACTGAGGTGGAGGATTACTTAAGTCCAGGAGGTCAAGACCAGCCTGGGCAACATAGCAAGACCCCATATCTTCAAATCAAGAAAGACAAAATAAGGCAAACAAAATCTCTCCCTCCCCAGCTCCCTTGTCATTCTTTTTTTTTTTTTTTTTTTTGGCAGCTTAATTAAAAGGTAAGCAAAAATCTTTTGCTATCTCTTATTAATACTGCACAAAAACCTTGTTTAAAACAGAAAGCCAAAGTCTATCTTTCCGTGTGTACTATTAATGCCAAAGCTAATTTTAATGAAATCGTATAAACAAATCCATCCAATCTCAACCAGTTTTGACCACACAAGGTAAAGTTTTCATAAACTTTTTATTTTTATTTTTATTTTTATTTTTGGAGATGGAGTTTCACTCTTGTTACCCAGGCTGGAGTGTAATGGCGCGATCTCGGCTCACCGCAACCTCCGCGTCCTGGGTTCAGGCAATTCTCCTGCCTCAGCCTCCCGAGTAGCTGGGATTACAGGCACGCGCCACCATGCCCAGCTAATTTTTTGTATTTTTAGTAAAGATGGGGTTTCACCATGTTGACCAGGATGGTCTCGATCTCTTGACCTCGTAATCCACCCGCCTCGGCCTCCCAAAGTGCTGGGATTACAGGTGTGAGCCACCACGCCTGGCTCATAAACTTTTTATAACCTCTTACAGTTTCTCCATTCCTTTTTTCCTCTGTTGCCCAGGCTAGAGTGCAGTGGCGTGATCTCAGCTCACCACAACCTCCACCTCCTGGGTTCAAGCAATTCTTCTGCCTCAGACTCCTAAGTGTCTGGGATTGCAGGTGCCTGCCACTGAGCCCAGCTAATTTCTGTATTTTTTTGGTAGAGATGGGGTTTCACCCTGTTGGCCAGGCTGGTCTCGAACTCCTGACCTCATGATCTCTCCACCGCAGGTTCCCAAAATGATAGAATTACAGGCATAAGCCACCATGCCCAGCCAAACCACCATTCATTTTTACAGATCAGGAAAAAAGGGTGAATTTGGAGCTGAGAGGCAAAAAAAAATCAATAACCCGCACAACCATCTTAGGATTGACCTCTGTTGATTATGTTTTCCCTTGAGAATTAGTCATATTTTTTGCTTTATGTGTGTGTTGAAGACTTTTGGACTTTTGGATTATATCCTAGACATTGTGAATGTTATGTTATACAGACTCCGCTATATTCTTCTGAAGACTGTTGATGTTTCTGTTTGAGTAAACAGCAGGTTCTGTGTCACCTCTGGTGGTGGGTGGTAGCTCGGATCTCACGGTAAAATTTTAAGGCTAAAATTATTTTAGCCTTAACTGCCAGCTTCTTTCAGATCAGCCAGAGATTTGGATGGTATCTATAAGCAGATTTGGGGGCCCCCATTTCCTGATTTTCTTCCTTCTGTCATTGCCTCCTCACTTTCCCATGACTGTGTATGCCCTGAGCTCTGAACTCTGGTTCTTCAGGCCAGACAGATGGTGGGTTTTTCATCGTAGTTTTAGCTGTCTCATGCCACACCATGTCTGTGGTATGCCCTTAGTCTAACAACACAGATGGGAAACTCACCCTGAAGCAATTCCTTCATCCATCTTCCAACTCTCCTCCTAAATATGCTTGCTTTGGCTAAGTCTCCAGAGCCTTCAGGTCCTTGTTTTATTTTGTGTCTTCGGTTCATGTTGCTATCTGCAGAAGGTAGGACTGTTAGAAGTTTACTTCACTATTCTGGAAGAAGAAACCACTATACCTATGTTACTTTTATTAGTAAATAAATTGCCTATTAAGAAGTAAGCTATAAACGTCAATATATAGTAGGTCATAACAGAGCTAGGCAAAGCTATCAATTAAAGAAATAGAATAGTTCCCAGGTTAGAACAAGACAAAAAAGAAAAACCAGGCCAATCAAAGTAGTTTTGTTAGTCATGGAAGTATCAAAAAGCAGAGCCACAGAAGAAAACACTAGTAGTGACCAAGGATGGTATTTGGGAGAATGAATCTTGGCAATGGACTTGACTATTCAGTACACCCAACTAGGCCATCCCGACTGTGAAAGTAAATGCATCACACAATGGTAGCCTGATGTCTTCAATCTTGCTAGCAGTATAACTCACTCCTTGCATTAGTCCATTTTGCTTGGCTATAAAGTGTTGGAAATAGGCCGGGTGTGGTGGCTTATGCCTGTAATCCAAGCACTTTGGAGGCCAAGGCAGGCGGATCACCTGAGGTTGGGAGTTCAAGACCAGCCTGACCAACATGGTGAAACCCCATCTTAAAAAAAAAAGAATAAAGTGTTGGAAATAGATGCTCAGTGCCAAAAATAAAAATTAGCCCTGAGACAAAAGATCTTTCAGCAATGTAATTTTTGTTTCCTGGACTGCAGGAAGGGTACTCTCACTAGCCGTCATGCCACGAGAGTACAAAGAACAAAGGGAAAACACACAAATTTATTCCTTACGTATTTGGGGTTGCCCTTACTGCTGTGTCTGATCTCCGTTGGCTGCAGCCAGACCTCACAATCTAAACTAAAACTTGATTGGCTAACAACTTAAAACTTTTCTAAGTAGGTAAAAGCAATGGAGAGCTGGGACATGCCTGTGAGCACGTCCAGCACAGATATCTTGGTTAAAATACAAGGACATAGAATGTACTATGTGCCTGTAAGCATAGCATGTCCAACAGCTACATAGGATAAGGGCTTAACAAGGAGTTAATAACACACTTGTGATTTAACAAAAAAGGAAACTTTAAAAAGGAACTTTTCTACTTCCCACAAAAGGAATACCTGAGACTGGGTAATTTACAAAGAAAGGAGGTTTATTTGACTCATGGTCCTGCAAGCAGTACAAGCATGGCACCAGTGAGGTCTCAAGAAACTTTTACTCATGGCAGAAGGTGACAGGGGAGCAGGCGTGTCACATCGCAAGAGAGGAAGCAAGAGAGATGCCAGGGTCTTTTAAATAACCAGCTCTGGTGTGAGCTAAGAGAGTGAGAACTCACTCACTCATTACCATGGAGAGGGCACCAAGCCATTCATGAGGGATCTGCCCCCATGAACCAAACACCCACCTCCAACCTCCAACATTGAAGGTCACATTTCAACATGAGATTTGGAAGGGGCATATCTCTAAACCAGGTCACTCCCCTAGTCCCAATTTCCATGCTGTGATAAGTCGAAAAATGTTTTCTGAAAAAAGATCTTCATTTCCTAATCCCTACACCCTGTAAACAATGCTTTATATGGTAGGAAAAAAAAAAGTCGGGGAGGTGTCTTTGCAGATGTGATTAAGTTCAGGATCCTGAGATTATATTACTCTGGATTATGTGGATGTGCCCTAAATACAGTCAGCTGTATTTGAGAGAGAGGGAGAGAGAGTGATTTCCCACACAAAGAAAGGAGAAGACAATGTGAAGATAAAGGCAGGGATTGGAGTGACGCCGTCACAAGCGAAGAAGTGCTGGCAACTAACAGAAGCTATAAGAGGCAAAGATTACATTCTCCCCTACAGCCCCTGGGGAAGAAGAGTACAGTCTTGTCAATGCCTTGATTTTTCTTTCCTCTTTTTTTTGAGATGGAGTTTTGCCCTTGTTGCCTAGGCTGAGGTGCAATGGCACGATCTCGGCTCACTGCAAACTCCATCTCCCAAGTTCAAGCAATTCTCCTGCCTCAGCCTTCCAAGTAGTTGGGATTACAGGCATGCACCACCACACTTGGCTAATTTTGTGTTTTTAGTAGAGACGGGGTTTCGCCATGTTGGTCAGGCTGGTCTCGAACTCCTGACTTCAGGTAATCTGCCCACCTCGGCCTCCCAAAGTGCTGGGATTACAGGTGTGAGTCACTGTGCCCAGGTTTTTTTTTTTTCTTTTTTTGAGACAGGGTCTTGCTCTGCCATCCAGGCTGGAGTGCTGTGGTGCAATCATAGCTCACTGCAGCTGTGACCCCCTGGGCTCAATCAATCCTCCTACCTCACCCTCCCTAGTAGCTGGGACTATAGGCGTGCACCACCATGCCTGGCCAACACCTTTATTTTGATCCAGTGATATTAATTTTGGACTTCTAGCCTCTAGAACTTTGAGAGAATACATTTCTGCTATTTAAGCCATCCAGTTGTAGTAATTTGTTACAGCAGTCACAGAACACTAATATGCATACTCACCAAGTAACCTTCTGAATATAATTTGGTGAACCAAGGAGCAATGTTTGTGGGCAGTTAGAGTGCTGGTTGTGCTGACTCAAATATTCTATTCCTCATGGTAGGTTTGATTTGTAGAAATTGATAAACTGACATTCTAATTTATATATTCTAGCTTATAAATCAGCCTTGTAAGCTTGACTAATATGAGTCTATCCTCAAGAGTTGGATCTACTCTCTGTGCTGACAAAACCAGGTGTCTGTAGGGATATTGGCAAGATCCAGGCCATGGTAAACACACTAGAAAAAGAAAACTATTTTGTTGAGGTGTCTTGGGAAGTGCATACCTGGTTTTTCCTCATTTTCCATGATCTTGCCATCAGTTTTCTACTTCAAAACTTCATTAATAACTAACTTTAGGCTGGGCATGATGGCTCATGCCTGTAATTCCAACACTTCAGGAAGCCCAGGCGGGAGGACCACCTGAAGCCAGAAGTTCACAATCAGCCTGGGCAATATAGCAAGACGCCGTCTCTACAAATAAAATTTAAAAATCAGCCAGGCGTTGTGGTGCGTGCCTGTAGTCCTAGCTACTTGGGAGGCTGAGGTGGGAGGATCACTTGACCCGAGTTGGAGGCTGCAATGATCTATGATTGTGTCACGGCACTCTAGCCTGGGTGACAGAGACCCTGCCTCTTAAAAAATAATAATAATAACTAACTTTAGTATTAGTATTACAGTTTACAAAGTGCCTTCATATTCATGACCTCATTTAATTTTCATAACAATGTTGCAAACCAGGTTTTATCATCATTTATATTTTTACGGTGAACGAAGGTAACAATCAGAGAAACTGAGAGTTTTGTCTATTGCAAATAGAACTGAGATTTGGGCAGGGCACGGTGGCTTACGCCAAGATCGCGCCATTGCACTCCAGCTTGGGCAATAAGAGTGAAACTCCGTCTCAAAAAAAGAAAAAAAAATTAGCCACGCATGGTGATGTGGGCCTATAATCCCAGCTACTTGGGAGGCTGAGGCAGAAGAATCATTTGAACCCAGGAAGAGGATGTTGCAGTGAGCTGAGATCCCGCCACTGCACTCCACCCTCGGTGACAGGAGCAAAACTCCATCTCAAAATTAAAAAAAAAACATCCTTTTACAACATAGTTCTTTATTTTTATTGTTTTTCTAATCTGTCTTCAGATAGAATAGTGGGTGATTGTTTTTTTTTTTTTTTTTTTTGGTGGTTATATGGCATTTTGTTGTATATCATAGTATATTTCACCAGTGGTCTGTCTGGGGACGTTAAATTCTTCTTTTTTTTTTTTTTTCATTTTGTAAAACTATTCTTTAAAAATCCATGTAATTAATCTTTACATATCTCCTTATTATTTCCTTAGGAAAAATTCTTTTCCTTCTTTCTTCTTTTTGAGACAGTCTCTTGCACTGTCACCTGGGCAAAAGTGCAATGGCTCACTGCAACCTCTGCTTCCCAATTTCAAGCGATTCTCCTGCCTCAGCCTCCCGAGTTGCTAGGATTGCAGGTACTCACCACCACACCCAGCTAATTTTTTGTATTTTTAGTAGAGACAGGATTTCACTATGTTGGGCAGGCTGGTCTTAGGATTACGGGCGTGAGCCACCACGCCAGCCCAAAATTCTTACAAGTATAATTACTGTGTCAGAGAAAATGTACAGTCTTAGCCCTCTCAGTTTAAAACTTTTCATACTTATTAATTGTGATAAAATATAAATAACATAAAATTTACCATTTTAACCATCTTTTTGTCTGTGTGGGAGATCGGGTCTCACTCTGTCACCCAGGCTGGGTGCAGTGATGTACTCATAGCTCACTGCAGCCTTGATCTCTGGGGTCAGGCATTCCTCTCACCTAAGCCTCCTGAGTAGCTAGGACTACAGGCGTGCACCACCATGCCCAGATATATTTTTTAAGTTTTTGTAGAAATGGGGTCTTGCTGTATTGCCCAGGCTGATCCCAAACTCCTGACCTCAAGCAATCCTCCTGCCTCAGCCTCCCAAAATGCTGGGAAAACAGGCATAAGCCACCACACTTGGCCGTTTTAACTATCTTTTTTTTTTTTTTTTTTTTTTTTTGAGACGGAGTTTTGCTCTTGATACCCAGGCTGGAGTGCAATGGCGCGATCTCGGCTCACCGCAACCTCCGCCTCCTGGGTTCAGGCAATTCTCCTGCCTCAGCCTCCTGAGTAACTGGGATTACAGGCACGCGCCACCGTGCCCAGCTAATTTTTTGTATTAGTAGAGACGGGGTTTCACCATGTTGACCAGGATGGTCTCGATCTCTTGACCTTGTGATCCACCCGCCTCGGCCTCCCAAAGTGCTGGGATTACAGGCTTGAGCCACCGCGCCCGGCCCGTTTTAACTATCTTTAAGTGTATAATGCAGTGGCATTAAGTACATTCACAATGTGTTATAACCATCCCCACTATTTCCAGAACTTTTCAATCATCCCAAATAAAAACTCTATGTCCATGAGGCAATAACTCTCAATTCTCCCTGCTAGTCCCCGGCAACTGCTATTCTACTTATCTCTGAATATGTCTATTCTAAGTACCTCTTATAAGTAGAATCATACAATATTTTTCCTTTTCTGTCTGGTTTCTTTCATTTGGCATAATTATTTTCAAGGTTCATCCATGTTAAAGCAAGTTTCATAATTTCATTCCTTTCATGGCTGAATAGTATTCCATTCTATGTATATACCACATTTTGTTTAACTATTCATCTGTTGATGGATAATTAACAGATGGGTTAACTAATTTGGGTTGTTTCTGCTTTTTGGTTATCAGCCTCTAAAACTTTTAACAAATTGCCCATACAAGAAATTTGCACTGGCCAGGTGCAGTGGCTCACGCCTACAATCCCAGCACTGAGGCGGGCGGATCACAAGGTCAGGAGTTCAAGACCAGCCTGGCCAATATGGTGAACCCTCATCTCTACAAAAAAATACAAAAAATTAGCTGAGTGTAGTGGCCGGTGCCTGTAATCCCAGCTACTTGGGAGGCTGAGGCAGGAGAATCGCTTGAACCCAACCCAGGCACTGCACTCTAGCCCAGGGAGAGAGTGAGACTAAGTCTCAAAAAAACAAAAAAAAAAGAAATTTGTACTACCACAAATATGTGAATGTACCCATTTCCCTGAGTCTTACCAACAGTGGATGATTATTTATTTATTTATTTATTTATTTATTTTTGAGACAGAGGTTCACTCTGTCACCCAAGCTGGAGTGCAGTGGCATGACCTCGGCTCACTGCAACCTCTGCCCCCTGGGCTCAAGTAATCCTCCTGCCTCAGCCTCCCGAGATTACAGGGATTACAGGTGTGTGCCACCATGTCTAGCTAATTTTTTTGTATTTTTAGTAAAGACAAGGTTTCACCATATTGGCCTGGCTGGTCTCAAACTCCTGACCTCAAGTGATCCGCCCACCTCTACCTCCAAAAGTGCTGAGATTACAGGTGTGAGCCACCATGCCCAGCCTCTTTTATTTAAACAACACAATAGTAAAGTATATCTTATTGCTGTTTTACATTTCCTTTCTGACAAAGACGCATTACATATATGGGAACAAAGAAAACAATGTAAATCTAAAGACAACAGAATGACATCTTTGAAGTGTTAATAAAAAAAAGTCAACCTAAAATTTTATACCCAGTGAAAATTGAATTGTCTCTTTATGACCATGACAAAGAAACTGGTATCTGACTAACCCATCTATCATTTTTTTAAATTTTTATTATTTTTATTTTTTTATTATTATTATTATTTTGTATTTTTAGTAGAGATGGAGTTTCACTATGTTGGCCAGGCTGGTCTCGAACTCCTGATCCACCCACATCAGCCTCCCAAAGTGCTGGGATTACAGGCATGAGCCACCACGCCCAGCCCCAACTACCATTTTAAAAACTTAAACTGTATAAAATATGTGCAACAACATTTTTCAGATGTTAGACAAAGGTAGCGTAAGATTATGATCCCTGAGGAAAGGGAAAAATAAACAAATTGAGTAAGACTTTCAATTATCCCATCTATCTCCCCAGAGGAACTTTCCAAACTATAGCACAGGAACGGGAAACCCAAGCAGAGCACAGTAGTTTTGCTGACCTGAAAGATCAAAGATCAGAGTTTGGGGAGCTTGAGGAGGTAAACATTATAGAAGAGAGTACAGGAAGGAAGGGAGCTATGCAAAGAAACAGCTCCACCTTGGCCTCCCAAAGTACTGGGACTACAAGTGTGAGCCACCACATGCATCCCTGAAAAACGATTATCAAAAGGAAATCTGAAAAGAAGCCAGAGAAAAAGATAAGTTACATATAGGAAAGCAAAGATAAGAATAATCACTGACTTATTAGAAATACTGCAAGCCAGAAGACAATAATAGAATGACATTTTTAAAGTGCTAAAAGAAAAAAATGTCAAGCTAGAATTCTGTATCCAGTGGAAGTAACAATTTACCCATCAAACATGAAAATATTTTAAGACAAACAAAAGTTGAAAATGTTATCATGTGCGGTGGGGCATGGTGGTTCACGCCTGTAATCCCAGTAGTTTCAGAGGCTAACGAGGGTGGATCACCTGAGGTCGGGAGTTCAAGACCAACCTGACCAAATGGAGAACGCTCATCTCTACTAAAAATACAAAAGTAGCCGGGTGTGGTGGTGGGCGCCTGTAATCCCAGCTACTCGGGAGGCTGAGGCAGGAGAATCGCTTGAACCCAGGAGCTGGAGGTTCCAGTGAGCTGAGATCGTGCCATTGCACTCCAGCCTGGGCGACAAGAGTGAAACTCCATCTCAAAAAAAAAAAAAAAGAAAGAAAGAAAAGGTTATCATTTCACTACAAGAAATTTAAAGGAGGTTCTGCAGATTCAAGAAAAATGATATTAAATGGTAAACTGAGATCTACACATACAAAAAAAAAAAAAAAAACAGGCATGCAGGAGTTAGAGACCAGCCTGAGCAACATAACAAGATTCTATCTCTACAAAAAAATATTTTTTAATTTTCCAGGTGTGGACACATGTGCCTATAGTCCTAGCTGCTCAGGAGACTGAGGTGGGGGCCAGGAATGTTGGCTCATACCTGTAATCCCAGCACTTTGAGAGGCCAAGGTGGGAGGATCATGAGGTCAGAAGTTCGAGACCAGCCTGGCCAACATGGTGAAACCCTGTCTCTACTAAAAATACAAAAATTAGCCGGGCATGGTGGCAGGCGCCTGTAGTCCCAGATACTTGGGAGGCTGAGGCAGGAGAATCGCTAGAACCAGGGAGGTGGAGGTTGCAGTGAGCTGAGATTATGCCACTGCATTCTAGTGTGGTGACAGAGCAAGACTATGTCTCAAAAAAAAAAAAAAAGGAGGCGGGGCGGGGGGAGATAATGTGAAATATCAAAAATAATCCAAAGACAACAGGAAAAGAGGAAGAAAACAAAAAAAGTTGTGCACTGTGGCTCATGCCTGTAATCCTAACATTGTGAGGCTGAGGTGGGCAGACTGCTTGAACCCATGAGTTCAAGACCAGTCTAGGCCACATAGCAAAACCCCATTTTTACTGAAAATACAAAAAATTAGCCAAGCATGGTAGCATGTGCCTGTAGTCTCAGCTACTCAGGAGACTGAGGGAGGATCACTTGAGCCCAGGAGGTTGAGGCTGCAGTGAGCCATGATGGTGACACTGCACTCCAGCCTGGGCAACAGAGCAAGACTCTATCAAAAAAAAAAAAAAAATAGATGGGACAAACAGAAAACAAACAGCATTATAATAGATTATGGTAGACTTAAACCCAACCATCTCAATAGGAATTGTCTCTTTATGTACTTTGCCTATTTTTCTATTGGAGTAGTTGTCTGTTCTTGTTGATTTGCAAGAGCTCTTAATATATTAAAATATAAATTCCTTGTTTTATAATATATCTTTTGTTATATATAAATGCTGGGCTGGACATGGTGGCTCACACCTGTAATCCCACAACTTTGGGAGGCCAAGGCAGGCAGATCACGAAGTCAGGAGATCAAGACCAGCCTGACCAACATGGTGAAACCCCATCTCTACTAAAAATACAAAAATTAGCCAGGCGTCACCGGGAGGCAGAGGTTGCAGTGAGCCAAGATTTCGCCACTGTGCTCTAGCCTGGGCAACAGAGCAAGACTCCCTCTCAAAAAAAAAAAAAGTTATGTTTGGGAAACCTTTCCCTTTCTAAAACAGTGTTTTGACAAGCAAAGTGAGAGGAATAGCATAAACTTAGACTCTGAGGGAGAAAAGCGTAAGCTATGTTCAGGAAGTAATAAGTAGGTGAGTTTGTCTGTAAAAGGCACTTAAGGGAATTATACAGTATAAGACTGAAAAAGGGCCAGGTGCAGTGGCTCATGCCTGTAATCCCAGCACTTTGGGAGGCCAAGGCAGGCAGATCACCAGAGGTTGAGAGTTCAAGACCAGCCTGACCAACATGGAGAAACCCTGTCTGTACTAAAAATACAAAATTAGCCAGGCATGGTGGCTCATGCCGGTAATCCCAGCTACTTGGGAGGCTGAAGCAGAACAATCGCTTGAACCCAGGAAGCGGAGGTTGCAGTGAGTTAAGATCGTGCCATTGCACTCCAATCTGGGCAATAAGAGCGAAACTCTGTCTCAAAAAAAAAAAAAAAAAAGATTGAAAGAGTAATTTAGGACCAGTATATAGTGTGCCTTGATTTTTCAATGGACAAACATAGGTAGAGCAAAGTGAACTAAGAAAGGTGGTTGATGAATGAAATGTACCATCAACATTGGGCTTTAGGGAGCTAACTCTTGTTGAAAATCTAAGTGTTTAGGACATACTGGGGAAGTGGGTGGTGAGGAGAGACCTAAGTTGAAGACCAGTTAGTGTGGACTACTGTTTTGTAGTAGTCTAGATGAGAAGTAACTAAGATATCCACCTGGGTAATAAAAATAGGGATAAAAATTATTATGATCACCATAAAAGCTCATAATCTTGGGCTTCCTTCAGCATTTGGTTTTTATTTATTTATTTATTTATTTATTTATTTATTTTTGAGACAGAGTTTCACTCTTGTTACCCAGGCTGGAGTGCAATGGCGCGATCTCGGCTCACCGCAACCTCCACCTCCTGGGTTCAGGCAATTCTCCTGCCTCAGCCTCCCAAGTAGCTGGGACTACAGGCGCACGCCACCATGCCCAGCTAATTTTTGTATTTTTAGTAGAGACGGGGTTTCACCTTATTGACCAGGATGGTCTCGATCTCTTGACCTCGTGATCCACCCGCCTCGGCCTCCCAAAGTGCTGGGATTACAGGCGTGAGCCATCGCGTACGGCCCAGCGTTTGGGTTTTTAAACAAGTTGAATTTGAAGCACCAACACCAAAATAAGACATCTGATGGTTTCAGAAAGATGGCTGTGCTAGAAAAAGATTGGGCATTATTGGCATAAAGGTAATTATTGAAATCATGGGAATAAATGAAGTCACCAAGAGAGACTTGAGTACAGCAGAAATTTGCAGATTTTCAGGATGTTTCAGAGCTCCTATTCATTTTTCCACACTCAGCCTTGGCCTCCACATCATCTCCTCTGGGAAGCCTTTCCTGAACACTACCTCCCCATCCCCATCTTCATAGCTAATTTAAGCAACCACTCCCGGCTGGGTGCCGTGGCTCACACCTATAATCCCAGCATTTTGGTAGGCTGAGGTGGATGGATTACTTGAGGTCAGGAGTTCGAGACCAGGCTGGCCAACATGGTGAAACCCTGTCTCTATTAAAAATACAAAAATTAGCCAGGTGTGGTGGTGCATGCCTGTAATTCCAGCTACTCAGGAGGCTGAGGCAGGAGAATCACTCAAACCCAGGAGGTGGAGGTTGTAATGGCCGAAATATCGTCACTGCCCTCCAGCCTGGGCAAGAGCAAGACTCCATCTGAAAAAAAAAAAAAAAAAAAAAAAAGAGCCCACTCTCTGCTTCCACCTGTGTATGCTCCTATTAGGGTATTTATCATATTGTAGTGTGGTTGGGTATTTACCTGTGTTTTCCTTTAGTTTCTAGAAAGGAAGTACCAAAATTTATTCAACTTTCTATTCTTCTGGCCCATAGAATGCTCCTGGAAAATGTTTTTATTTTCAATACTTTCATTTATTCAGATTCTATGACTTGTTGCTTTACCAAGGAAGAGATCCTTTAACATTTCTTTGCTCTTCTCCTCTCAGCCAATTATATTACCCCACACAGCCAGTTGTTCATTTGGGGTATAATCTCTATCCCTTCCACTGCAATAGAGCATCTTCTTTAATCTCCAGGAGAGAATGGAATGCATTCCTGATCTTTAAGAGGTGGCCGGCCAGGCGCAGTGGCTCACACCTGTAATCCTAGCACTTTGGAAGGCCGAGGCAGGTGGATCACTTGAGATCAGGAGCTCGAGACCAGCCTGGTCAACATGGTGAAGCCCCATCTCTACTAAAACTACAAAAAAAACTCCTCCAGCCGGGTGTGGTGGTGGGCGCCTGTAGTCCCGGCTACTCAAGAGGCTGAGGCAGGAGAATCGCTTGAACCCGGGAGGCGAAGTTTGCAGTGAGCTCAGATCATGCCACTGCACTCCAGCCTGGATGACAAGAGCAAGACTCCGTCTCAAAACAAACAAACAGACAAACAAACAAACAAAAATAGGCCAGGCACAGTGGCTCACACCTGTAATCCCAGCACTTTGGAAGGCCGAGGGGAGTAAGGAGTTCAAGACCAGCCTGGCCAACATGGTGAAACCCCATCTCTACCAAAAATACAAAAATTAGGCAGGTGTGGCAACATGCGCCTGTAATCCCCATGACTCGGGAGGCTGAGGCAGAGAATTGCTTAAACCTGGGAGGCGGAGGTTGCAGTGAGCCAAGATTGCACCACCACACTCCAGCCTGGGCGTCAGAGCAAGACTCTCTCTAAAAAAAAAAAAAAAAAAGAGGTGGCAATATTGACCAAAAAATGTACCTTCTTGGCCGGGCGCGGTGGCTCACGCCTGTAATCTCAGCACTTTGGGAAGCCGAGGCGGGTGGATCACAAGGTCAAGAGATCGAGACCATCCTGGTCAACACGGTGAAACCCCGTCTCTACTAAAAATACAAAAAATTAGCTGGGCATGGTGGCGCATGCCTGTAATCCCAGCTACTCGGGAGGCTGAGGCAGGAGAATTTCCTGAACCCAGGAGGCGGAGGTTGCGGTGAGTCGAGATAGCGCCATTGCACTCCAGCCTGGGTAACAAGAGCGAAACTCCGTCTCAAAAAAAAAAAAAAAAAAGTACCTTCTTGATCCTAGATTTTCTATCTTCCTCAATTTGTTCACCTCGGTTATATTGCAGAAGCGGAGGAAGATCTAGATACCCTTTCCTGAAATTCTTGGGAGCCTGGGGAGAAAAAAAATTATCTAGCAAAATAAACCTATCTACTACTCCGAAAAAAAGCTGGAGTCTAGCGTCAAGGTAACTTGCACACATTGGCTCCTCCTAGTACCACCTAGTGGACAATAAGAAACTAACACATAAGTTCTGAGCCCATGAAAGTAAATGACCAGTCCTAAAATAACTCACTTCCAGATCCCTAGAGTCTTGGTATTTACACAGTATGACAGAATCACATGCAAGGAGGAGAGCAATATTAAGTAAATAGCCTCAGAAATAGAAAAGAAAGTCAGGGGATAATTTAATTTGCCATAAGCTACAAGGGTCCATTGGGGAAGTAAACTAATATCCTTCTACCTCACGCATCCCAAATATATACATGTATAGATGTAGTATTATATGCAGTCATGTGCTACTTCACAACAGAGTTGTGTCTTGAGAAATGCATCATTAGGCAATTTTGTCACTGTGCAAAGATTATAGAGTGTACTTACACACTAGATGTACAGCCTACTACACACCTAGGTTATATGGTATGGCCTATTGCTCCTAGGCTACAAACCTCTATAGCATGTACAAGCATCTGCTGAACACTGTAGGCAAATGTAACACAATAGTATATTATTTGTGTATCCTAACATATGTAAATATAGAAAAGGTACAAAATGGTACACTATGAATGGAGCTTGCAGGACTAGAAGATGCTCTGGGGGAGTCAGTGAGTGAATGTGAAGGCCTAGGACATTGTTGTACACTACTGTAGACTTCATTATTGTATACTTAGGCTACACTACATTTATGAGAAAGTAATTTTCAGGCCAGGCGTGGTGGCTCACTCCTGTAATCCCAGCACTTTGAGAGGCCAAAGTGGGTGAATCACAAGGTCAGGAGTTTGAGACCAGCCTGACGAACATGGTGAAATCCCATCTATACTAAAAATACAAAAATTAACTAGGCATGGTGGCATGCACCTGTAATCCCAGCTACTCAGGAGGCTGAGGCAGAGAATCGCTTGATCCCGGGAGGCAGAGGTTGCTGTGAGCAGAGATTGTGCCACTGCACTCCAGCCTTGGCAACAGAGTGAGACTCCGCCTCAAAAAAATAAAGAAAGTAATTTTCTTCAATGATAAATTAACTTTAGCTTATTATAAGGTTTTTTTGTTTGTTTTGTTTTGTTTTGTTTGAGATGGAGTCTCGCTCTGTTGCCCACACTGGAGTGCAGTGGTACAACCTCAGCTGACTGCAACCTCCATCTCCCAGGTTCAAGCGATTCTCCTGCCTCAGCCTCCTGAGAAGCTAGGATTACAGGCATGCACCACCACACCTGGCTAATTTTTTGTATTTTTAGTAGAGACAGTTTCACTACATTGGCCAGGCTGGTCTCAAACTCCTGGCTTCAAGTAATCCGCCCACCTTGACCTCCCAAACTGTTGAGATTACAGGCATGGGCCATCACACCTGGCCAACTTTTTGACTCTTTATAAAAACAGCTTAAAACACAAACACATTGTACAGCTGTACAAAAATATTTCTTTCTTTATATCCTTATTCTATGAGCTTTTTTCTATTTTTAAAATTTTTATTTTTTTATTTTATAAACTTTTTTGTTAAAAACTAAGACATGGGGCCGGGTGCGGTAACTCACACCTGTAATCCCAGCACTTTGGGAGGTCGAGGCAGGCGGATCACCTGAGGTCAAGAATTTGAGACCAGCCTGGACAACATGGTGAAATCTCATCTCCACTAAAAATACAAAAAAAAAAAAAAATTAGCCGGGTATGGTGGCGCACGCCTGTAGTTCCAGCTACTCAGGGAGGCTGAGGGCTGAGGCAGGATAATCACTTAAACCCAGGAGGCAGAGGTTGCAGTGAGCCAAAATCTTGCCACTGCACTCCAGCTTAAGTGACAGAGGGAGACTCAATCTAAAAAAAAAAAAAAACCTGAGACATGAGAGCTGGGCACAGTGGCTCATGTCTGTAATCCTAGCACTTTAGGAAGCTGAAGTGAGCTAATTGAGCCTAGGGGTTTGAGACCAGCCTGAGCAACATAGTCAGAACCCCTCTCTAAAAAAAACTTTAAAAATTAGCTGGGTTTGGTGGCACACGCCTGTAGTCCCAGCTACTAAGGAGGCTAAGGTGGGAGGATCACTTGAGCCCAAGAATTTAAGGCTACAGTAACCCATTATCATACCACTGAACTCCACCCTGGGTGACAGAGATCATCTCAAAAAAAAAAAAAAGTCCAGGAATGGTGGCTTACACCTGTAATCCCAGCAGTTTGGAGGCCTATGCAGGCAGATCACTTGAAGTCAGGAGTTCATCACTCAAGACCAGCCTGGCCAATGTGGTGAAACCCCATCTCTACTAAAAATACAAAACCATGCCCAGTCAGCTGGGCATGGTGGCTGACGCCTGTAATCCCAGCACTTTGGGAGGCTGAGGTGGGTGGATCACCTGAGGTCGGGAGTTTGAGACCAGCCTGACCAACATGGAGAAACCCCATTTCTACTAAAACTACAAAATTAGCCGGGCGTGGTGGCACAGGCCTGTAATCCCAGCTACTTGGGAGGCTATGGCACGAGAATCACTTGAACCCGGGAGGCAGAGGTTGCAGTGAGCCAAGATCACGCCACTGCACTCCAGCCTGGGTAACAGAGTGAGACTCTGTCTCAAAAAAAAAAAAAAAAAAAAAAAAATACACACACAAAAACAAAGTGTGACCCTCATCTCTACAAAATATTTTTTTTCTTTATTTGCCCATCTAAATTGGTGTGATACTAAGAGGCAAAATATTTTTTTAAAAAGCCAGCCTCGGTGGCTCACACCTGCAATCCCAGCACTTTAATAGGCTGAGGAAGGCAGATCACCTGATGTCAGGAGTTTTTTGCAATTGTAGTAGAGACAGGGTTTCACCACATTGGCTAGACTGGTTTTGAACTACTGACCTCAAGTGATCCGCCTGCCTCGGCCTCCCAAAGTGCTGGGATTACAGGCATGAGCCACTGCGCCCAGCCAATAATGTTTTTTAAGGTATAGATTCCTGTAAGACGTCTATATTTACAAAGCATCAAACATCTCTGTATAAGCCAATTAAATCTTGCATATAAAATCTCTATAATTTTATAGGAATCCTATGAAAGGGAACTCAGGCTGCTTTTGGTTTCAGACTTGGCTGGGGTGCTCAGCCAAGTACTCATTAAGTGTTCAGCTGTGTGAGGCACTAATTATTCACCATCTTCTGTTCTGCACATGACTTAAAGCCTCATTCATTCAAATATTTGAGAATGTACTATGTCAGTCACTGAGGATGCAATGATGATAAATACAGTCCCAGGGCTCCCGGAGTTCATAGTTTAACAAGAAGGAGGGCTGACAGGTAAGGAAGCATGACAATATAGTATAATAAATGCTACTGCAAAAGGTAAGTTTGAGCTGGGTGTAGTGGCTCATGCTTGTAATCCCAGCACTTTGGGAGGCTGAGGCAGGTGGATCACTTGAGGTCAGTTATTCAAAACCAGCCTAGCCAATATGGTGAAACCCTGTCTCTACTAAAATCACACACACAAAAAAAAGTTAGCCTGGCATGATGGTGCATGCCTGTAATCCCAGCTACTCGGGAGGCTAAGAAAGGAGAATAGCTTGGACCTGGAAGGCGAAGGTTGCAGTGAGCCAAGATCGCACCACCGCACTCCAGCATGGGTGACAGAGTGAGACTTCACCTTTGAAAAAAAAAAAATGAAAGAGGGGCCCGGCGAGGTGGCTTATGCCTATAATCCCAACACTTAGGAGGCTAAGGCAGGGTCAAGAGATCGAGACCATTCTGGCCAACATGGTGAAATCCCGTCTCTACTAAAAATACAAAAATTAGCTGGGTGTGGTGGCACGCACCTGTAGTCCCAGCTACTCAGAAGGCTAAGGCAGGAGAATCGCTTGAACCCAGATGCAGAGGTTGCAGTGAGCCAAGATTGCAACACTCTCCTTCAGCCTGGGCGACAGAGTGAGACTCTGACTCAAAAAAAAAAAAAAAAAAGAAAGAAAAAGAAAGAAAAAAACTTAAGTTTGGAGTTATAAAGGAAGCAAATAAGGGTGCATAAATTAATATTTGAGAGTATGAGGCAAGTGATCACCTGAGGTCAAGAGTTCAAGACCAGGCTGGACGCAGTGACTCAAACCTGTAATCCCAGCACTTTGGGAGGACGAGGCAGGCAGATCACCTGAGGTTAGGAGTTCAAGACCAGCCTGGCCAACATAGCAAAACCCCATTTCTACTAAAAATGCAAAAATTAGCCGGGTGTGGTGGCACATGCCTGTAATCCCAGCTACTCACGATGAGTAAAGGAAGGCTTCCTAGAGAGAGTAACATTTAAGAGAGACAACGGTAGCCAGGCACAGTGGCTCACGCCTGTAATCCCAGCACTTTGGGAGGCTGAAGCGGGCATATCACCTGAGGTTGGGAGTTTGAGACCAGCCTGACCATCATGGAGAAACCCCGTCTCCACAAAAAAGTACAAAAATTAGCTGGGTATGGTGGTGCATGCCTGTAGTCCCAGCTGCTTGGGAGGCTGAGGTAGGAGAATTGCTTGAACTCGGAAGGCGGAGGTTGTGGTGAGCCGAGATCGCGCCATTGCATTCCAGCCTGGTAACAAGAGTGAGACTCCGTCTCAAAAAAAAAAAAAAAAGAGAGAGAGACAGAGAAATGCTAAGAAAACATTCATTAGGGGCTGGGCTCGGTGGCTGACACCTGTAATCCTAGAACTTTGGGAGACTGAGGCAGGCAGATGGCTTTAGCTCTGGAGACCACCCTAGGCCACATGGCAAAACCCTGTATCTATCAATTTAAAAAAAAGTTCATTAGGGAGTCAGAAAGTTTTCTAGGAAGAGGGACAAGCAGAGGCAAATGACTAAGGCTTAGACAGAATATGGCTCATTTGAAGAACTGAAAGAAGTTCAGTATAGCTGCAGCATACAGTTTGATCAGAATTGGAGAATGGAAAGATATGATGCTGGAGTTAAGTAGGGCCAGATTATTTGTGACCTTATGAGTCAGGGTAAGAACTCTGAACTCTTAAAATGGTTCATTACAGCTGACTTCTCACTCCCTTGGTCTCTAATATACTAGCAGCTAGCTAGAGAAAAAGGCTGCGATAAATGAAGATATGGAAACCAGAGGACATGTAAAAATTGTGACAGATCTTTTGACTGTAAGTTTCTCTACATGTGTCATTAATTTGCCCCACAATGTCATCTTGGGGTGGCATCTAAGAAGGTGAAATTTCAAAACAGCTGTCCTAGGTGCAGCTGTGAAGTAAGGTTATCTCCAGAAACAGTAAGGAAGGTACAAAAACTCACATTGCTATTCAGCACACTAATGGCAACATATAAATTAACATGTCAAGTTAAATTTGTTCTAAGTTTCATTTGATTATAACACCAATTTTTTTTACTGAAGTCTTGGCAAACATGCAGAAACCAATGCTGCTAATTTGGTGATAAACTCACAGTTTTAAAAAAATTAAATACCTCTGACCAGGCAAGATGGCTCACGCCTGAAATCTCTGCACTTTGGGAGGCTAAGGCAGGTGGATCACCTGAGGTCAGGAGTTTGAGACAGCCTGGCCAACATGGTGAAACCCTGTCTCTACTAAAAATTAAAAAAAATTAAAAAAAAAAAATTAGCTGGGTGTGGTGGCCCGAGCCCATAGTCCCAGCTACTCGGGAGGCTGAGGCAGGAGAATCACTTGAACCTGGGAGGCAGACATTGAAGTGAGCTAAGATAGCGCCACTGCACTCCAGCCTGGGCAACAAGAGCAAAACTCTATCTAAAAAAAAAAAAAAAAAAAATTAAATACCTCAGGCCGGGGTTGGTGGCTCACGCCTGTTATCCCACCACTTTGGGAGGCCGAGGCAGGCGGATCACCTGAGGTCAGGAGTTCCAGACCAGCCTGACCAACATGGTGAAACTGTCTCTACTAAATACAAAAAATTAGCCAGGTGTGGTGGCGGGCACCTATAATCAATCCCAGCTACTTGGGAGCCTGTGGCAGGAGAATCACTTGAACCTGGGAGGCAGAGGTTGCAGTGAGCAGAGATTGTGCCATTGTACTCCAGCCTGGGCAACAAAAGGGAAACTGTCTCAAAAATAAAATAAAATAGAAGCCGCGGTGGCTCCAGCCAGTTGTCCTGGCGCTTGAGGAGGCGAGGCTATGCGTTCAAGGCCAAGCTGGGCAATATGAGAAACTCTCATTCATTAAAAAAAATAATAAAAGTAAAAATAAATAAAATAAAATAAAATAAAATAAAAAATTAAATACCTCACCCTCATTGACACCAACTATGAGGCAAACAAGTGACTACATGAAGGCACTGCCCAGGCAACTGAAGCCTTTTGAGACTCTGCTGTCCCAGAACCAGGGAGGCCAGGCCTTCATTGTAGGCGACCAGATCTCCATCGCTGACTACAACCGGCTGGACCTGCTACTGATCCACGAGGTCCTGGGTAACAAGTGAAACTCCATCTCAAAAAAAAAAAAAATTCATTGGTCCTAGAGAAAGGGAAGCAAACAGCCCCTGCCTCCCGCTGAAGGTCCCCCTAGCCTTCATTGTGTGAGCCACCACACCTGGTGACCCACAAAGTTTCTAAGAGAAAAAAGAAATCACAAGAAATATTGGGCTAGGCGCACTGGCTCAAGCCTGTAATCCCAGCACTTTGGGAGGCTGAGGAGGGTGGATCACCTGAAGTCAGGAGTTTGAGACCAGCCTGGCTGACATGGTGAAACCTTGTCTCTACTAAAAATACAAAAATTAGCAGGGTATGGTGGCGAGCACCTGTAATCCCAGCATACTTGGGAGGCTGAGGCAGAAAAATCACCTGAACCTGGAAGGTGGAAGTTGCAGTGAGCCAAGATCATACCATTGCACTTCAGCCTGGGTGACACAGCAAGACTCCCTCTCAAAAAAAAACGAAATAGAAAAAGAAAAAAACAGAAATATTGACCAGCCAAGGTAACTCACGCCTGTAATCTCAGCACTTTGGGAGGCCAAGGTGGGTGGATCACCTGAAATCAGGAGTTTGATACCAGCCTGGCCAACATGGCGAAACCCCGTCCCTAGTAACAATTTAAATAAATTAGCCAGGTGTGGTGGCGGGCACCTGTAATCTCAGCT
The DNA here is from genome assembly GCF_030222135.1 of Aotus nancymaae. Taxonomy (NCBI): domain Eukaryota; kingdom Metazoa; phylum Chordata; class Mammalia; order Primates; family Aotidae; genus Aotus; species Aotus nancymaae. Next base: position 39,500,725 of record NW_026988428.1, read on the forward strand.
ACTCTGGAGGCTGAAGCAGGAAAACTGCCTGAACTCAGGAGACAGAGGGCGCACTGAGCCCAGATTTCGCCACTGCACTCCACTCTGGGCAACAGTGCAAAACTCTGTCTCAAAAAAAAAAAAAAAAAATCACTCCCAGTACTTGCCTTCCTGTGCCAAACTTAGGAGATACAATATCTACTAGGAGTTGAAAATAAGGAGACAAAGCCAGACATGTTTACTTGTGTTTATTCTTATTTTTGTTTTTAAAAAAAAAAAAAAAAGATGAGGGACGGAGAGGGAATTAACCCATAAACACTGCGAACAGGAACCAAGACTCCAAGACTTGGGTGTACTCCCTCTACCCTCAGCCTCAGTTCTCCAAGAGATTCCCACCCACCTGATTTTCTTTTAAACAAGACACCCAAATCAGCAGCAAAGGTACTTTGGGTAGTCACTGAGATTTTGAACACCAGGAAAAAGAGGGGGAAAGTCCAAAAAGTAGAAGTTGGGAAGACAAGGGAAGGATCGAGGGAGATGCTAGGCTCTGGAGGACAGAGCTGGGCCGCAAGAAGTGGAAGTAAGCCAGTACGGGGGGTCCCCCTCCTGACTGCTGTTGCCCATATTCCTCCGGACCCCAGAGAGCCCCATGGTTTGTTCTGCAGTCCATTCCCTATTACCCAAAAGGCTCAGAGGCCTAACTCCAAGTCCTCTAACTCCTCTTCTAGTGCCCGCCTCCTTGCTAGCTTTTCCAGCTGCTCTTTACTGGGCTGGCTGACTTCCCCAGCCTGGATCCGCTGCTGCAGCTCTTCCACCTGCCGGAGCTTTTTCTTTAGGTTCTTTATCTTCTTGGCTTTCTCAGTGATGGCAGCTGAGTCAGGCTGGTCAGATGCAGCTGTGGGGGCTGCCCTGGAGCCCTGTGGAGCACTAGGGAGTTGGGCTGTCTCTTCCAGGGACACCTTGTCAAGAGTCCGGCTCAAGGCCTCTGCCTCTCCTTTCTCTTGCTGCTGCCGCCTCTTCTCCTTTCGCTTCAGGTTGCGTTTGGCTGTCTTGGAGAGGCCTGGTTCACCACCTTCGGGCCTGGATGGGGTGACAGAAGCAGTGGCCTCAGGGCTGAGCCCCGGGGGCAATTCTGGTTTACTCTTGAAAAACTTCACATACTTGTTTTCATATCTGCAGGAAACAGAGGATGTCAACAATTTCAGAAAATTACTGACTTGTTGATCCCTTTTCTTAAAACTTCCAAACACTTCGTCCTCATTACATTCTTGCTTCCTTTTTTGTTGTTGGTGTTGTTTTTGTGGGGGTTTGTCTTTTTTTTTTTCATTGAGACAGAGTCTCACCCTGTCGCTGGGCGCCAGGCTGGAGTGCAGTGGCGCAATCTCAGCTCACTGCAACCTCTGCCTCCTGGGTTCAAGCAATTCTCCTGCCTCAGCCTCCCAGTAGCTGGGACCACAGGCATGCGCCACCACGCCCAGCTAATTTTTGTATTTTTAGTAGAGACGGGGTTTCACCATGTTGGCCAGGATGGTCTCGATCTCTTGACCTCGTGATCCATCCACCTCGGCCTCCCAAAGTGCTGGGATTACAGGCGTGAGCCACCAAGCCCGGCCTGTCTGTTTTTGAGATGGAGTCTCGCTCTGTTGCCCAGGCCAGAGTACAGTGGTGCAATCTCGGCTCACTGCAACCTCCCACCTCCTGGGTTCAAGCAGTTCTCATGCCTTAGCCTCCTGAGTACCTGGAATTACAGGCTTGTGCCACCACGCCTGGCTAATTTGTATTCTTAATAGAGATGGGGTTTCGCCACATTAGCGAGGCTGCTCTTGAACTCCTGACTTCAGGTGATCCACCCACCTGGGCCTCCCAAAGTGCCGGATTACAGATGTACACCACCATGCCCAGCCACTTTTCTCTATCTATGGTCCCTCCCCAGCTTTCCTCTGCTCTGCAGGAGAGGTGCAGCAAAGTCCCTAGAACCTAAAGCTTTGGAGGTTCTGATGAACAGAGGTCAAAAGCATAGGACTAGCGATCTGTAACACTCATTCATCCCTGAACCTCAGCCCCTTCCTCTCCTTTCTCAGATAGCTGTTCCTCCTTCCATTTCCTTGGGGCTTAGAAGAGTCCTCCCTGAACTTGCAGGCATAAGGATATTCTATCCTTCTGTAGGGACCCCATCAGAAAACCCCTCCTCAAGCCTAACCACGCACACTGGGACCTCCTCCTGGGGCACGTAGCCTTCTTTCACCCTCCGCTGCTTGCGCCAGGTTCCGTCAGGTCGCTGTGTTGAGGCGATATACTTGCCTAAAATAAGAAAATTTAAGTTGAATTACTCTTTCTTATTTTCAAAAATTTTACAAGATGAGACAAGAATGTATAAATGTACACATCTTCTCTCAACACCCATTCATCCAAATGCAACCATTAATGCTCCTTTTCTCATACCAACACTCAGGCTCTCTCATCATTGAGTGCCTATACACTGTACAACAAGCCATCCTTGCCCTCAAAAAGCTTCTATTTGCATAATTTAGTAGGTAAGACAGGACAGGGACAGAGGAAGAATTTTTTAAAAAAAACCAAGGCAGCCAGGCACAGTGGTATGTGCCTGTAATCCCAGCTACTCGGGAGGCTGAGGCTGAAGGATCTCTTGAGTTCAGGAGTTCTGGGCTATAGTGTGCTATGCCAATCAGGTGTCTGCACTAAGTTCAGCATCAATATGGTGACCTCCCAGGAGCGGGGAACCACCAGGTTGCCTAAGGAGGGAGCAGGGGACCACCAGATTTCCAGCCCAGGTCGGAAACAGAGCAGGTCAAAACTCCGGTGCTGAATCAGTAGTGGGATCGCACCTGTGAGGTACCACTGCACTCCAGCCTGGGCAACATAGCGAGACCCTGTCTCTAAAAAAAAAAAAAATTAAAACTAAGGCAAGGCCAGACATGGTGGCTCACGCCTGTAATCCCAGCACTTTGGGAGGCCAAGGCAGGCAGATCACGAGGTCAAGAGATCGAGACCATCCTGGCCAACATGGTGAAACCCTCTCTCTACTAAATATACAAAAACTAGCTGGGCATGGTGGTGTGTGCCCGTAATCCCAGCTACTCGGGAGACTGAGGCAGGAGAATCGCTTGAACCCAGGAGGCAGAAGTTGCAGTAAGCTGAGATCGAGCCACTGCACTCCAGCCCCGGTGACAGAGCAAGACTCTGTCCATCTCAAAAGAAAAAAGAAAAACCGTAGGCAACTGTGTGGGGTGGGAATATGAAAGGCAGTAAATGAATAAGAAGCTAAAAAGGGGCAAAAACCATAGGGAGGAGAAATGACAAGAGCAGATGTTGTAAAGAAGGAGACATTTTTTAGATGGACCTTAAAAAATAGGTCAACTTTTAGGATTTCATTCTATAGATATATAAACACTGGTATACAAAGGATATATTTAAAGGGTATTTGGGGGTTTTTGTTTTTTGTTTTGTTTTGAGATGGAGTTTTACTCTGTCACCCAGGCTGGAGTGGGCAATCTCAGCTCACTGCAACCTCCACCTCCCAGGTTCAAGTGATTCTCCTGCCTCAGCCTCCTGAGTAGTTGGTATTACAAGCCCCTGCCACCATGCCCGGCTAATTTTTGTATTATTAGTAGAGACAGGTTTTCGCCATGTCAGACAGGCTAGTCTCAAACTCCTGACCTCAGGTGATCCACCTGCTTCGGCCTCCCAAATTGCTGAAATTATAGGCGCTAGCCACTGCACCTGGCCTTTAAAGGGTATACATTGATGCCTGATTTAAATTGGCAAAAAGCTGAAAGCAACTTAAATGGCCATCAATAAATGAATAATTAGCCAGCACTTTAGGAGGCAGAGGCTGGCAGATCCCTTTAAAGGAATACACTTTAAGGCTGGGTGCAGTGGCTCATGCCTATAATTCCAGCAATTTGGGAGGCCAAGGCAGGTTGGATCACCTGAGGTCAGGAGTTTGAGACTACTAGCCTGTCTGACACGGGGAAACCCCATCTTTACTAATAATACAAAAATTAGCCAGGTGTGATGGCACACATCTGTAATCCCAAATACTGGGGAGGCTAAGGCACGAGAATCACTTGAACCCGGGAGGTGGAGGCTGCAGAGTCTCAAAAAACCAAAGATGTTCTGACACTGCATAGTGTTATGATATACTAAGTGAAAAAGTAAGCTGCAGGATAACGTGTGGAGTAGTGGTCCTCAAACTTCACTTCAGAACCCCCTTTATATACTGTTCTATTGTAATATGCATATCATTACACAATATTTAAGAGATTATATTCATTAATCTCATCGCAAGAGTATTTAAGTACATGGAAGCTATCAAGCTCAGAGTGGGAGGTATAAGTTTTCCAAAATTCTTGGCCAGGTGAGGTGGACGTGCCTATAATCCCAGCACTTTGAGAGGCCAAGGCGGGCGGATCATCTGAGGTCAGGAGTCTGAGACCAGCCTGGTCAACATAGCAAAACCTCATCTTTACTAAAAATACAAAAATTAGCTGGGCATGGTGGCACGCGCCTGTAGTCCCAGATACTTAGAAGCCTGCGGCAGGAAGAACTGCTTGAACCCAGGAGGCAGATGTTGCAGTGACCAGAGATTACACCATTGTACTCCAGCCTGGGTGACAGAGTGAGACTCCATCTCGAAAAAATAATAAGTTTTCCAAAATTCTAATTTTCATTTGAGTGTTTAAATTTTATCACTGGCAACAAATACCATCAGTTATTTTCCTTCATTTTCAGGAAAACGACCATCAGATAGTCAGGTCTGAATTACCATAGTTTGTCATATTCTTTTTCAAGTAAAAAAAAATAGTTTTCCATGAAGAGAAAGTTTGTTTAGCTTGCAAATCAGACAACCATCCTACTTCGTTATGCAGCAGAAGTGTTTCATGCTTACTTCCTATTAGTCACAGAGAACACTAAAAAGATGCTTACTCAAGGGCTGGGCTTAATACATTAATCCTTTTTTATTGTATCATCAATGATATCCTTAGGTGAAACTGGCATTTACAGCAAGTGTGTGGCAGTGAAGAACACAATGATTAGTATAGTTTGGTGCCACTGCCATGACAAATGCATGCTTAGCTTACAGGGCCAGCAGTTTCATCAACCATGTCTTTTGCACCACTGGTAAAAAGTTAACCCCGTGAAACAGACAAATCTTAGTATGATTATGAGAATAGTTCTGCTTGCAGACCTCCCAAAAGTCTTAGGGACCCCCTAAAAGGTGCTGGACCACACTTTGAGATAGCTGGTATAGAGTTTGGTACTTTTTTTTTTTTTTGAGATGGAGTTTTGCTCTTGTTGCCCAGGCTGGAGTGCAGCGTCATCTTAGCTCACCACAAACTCCGCCTCCTGGGTTCAAGCGATTCTCCTGCCTCAGCCTGGGATTACAGGTATGTGCCACTACACCCAGCTAATTCTGTATTTTTAGTAGAGACAGGGTTTCTCCATGTTGGTCAGACTGATCTCAAACTCCCAACCTCAGGTGATCCACCTGCCTCGGCCTCCCAAAGTGCTGAGATTACAGGTGTGAGCCACCACGCCTGACCAGTATGGTACTATTTTTGTTGGAGTAAGGGGCAACACTTAAAGACATGTAGTCTGTGTACAGGGACAAAGAAAAAAGGTATGCAAGGACACATGGCAAACCTTTAATGCTGATTACCTTAAGAGAGAAACTTAACTTATATATATGTTTTGTTGTAGGATTGCATGAGGCCAGGAGTTCCAGACCAGCCTGGCCAACATGGCAAAACCCTGTCTCTACTAAAAATATAAAAATTGGAGACTAGTCGAGGTGGTGTACACCTGTAATCCCAGCACTTTGGGAGGCCAAGGCTGGCAGATCACTTAAGGTCAGCAGTTCAAGACCAGCCTGGCCAACATGGTGAAACCCCATCTCCATTTAAAATACAAAAATTAGGTGGGTGTGGTGGCAGGCATCTGTAGTCTCAGCTACTAGGAAGGCCGAGGCAGGAGAATCTTTTGACCAGGAAAGTGGAGTTGGAGTGAGCCAAGATCGTGCCATTGCACTCCAGCCTGGCCGACAGAGTGAGACTCTATCTCAAAAAAAAAAAAAAAAAAAAAAAAAAAAATCTGGGCACGGTGGCTCACGCCTGTAATCCCAGCACTTTGGGAGGCCGAGGTGGGTGGATTACTTGAGATCAGGAGTTTGAGACCAGCCTGGGCATCATGGTGAAATCCTGTCTCTACAAAAATACAAAAAACAGCCAGGTATGGTGGCGGGCACCTGTAATCCGATACTTGGGAAGGTGAGGCAGAAGAATCGCTTGAACCTGGGTGGCGGAGCTTGCAGTGAGCTGAGATCGCACCACTGCACTCTAGCCTGGGTGACATAGTGAGACTCCATCCCAAAAAAATAAAAATAAGTAAAAGAAATAAAAACACAAAAATTAGCTGGGCATGGTGGCACACTGGTAACCACAGCTACTGGGGAGACTGAGGCACGAGAACTGCTTGAGCCGAGGAGACAGAGGTTGCTGTGAGCCAAGATTGTGCTACTACACTCCAGCTTGGGTGACAGAGCGAAACTCTTTCTCAAAAAAAAAAAAAAAAAAAGACTTAAAAAAAAAAAGTCTAGGCCCTCCTACATGAATTATATATTATTACATGAATTGGTTTTTTGTTCAAAATGCAAATATCATTAATACATTAAAAAAAAAAGGTTGGGCACGGCAGCTCACACCTGTAATCCAGCACTTTGGGAGACCAAGGTGGGCAGATCACCTGAGTTCAGGAGTTTGAGACCAGCCTGACCAATGTGGAGAAACCCTATGTCTACTAAAAAGACAAAATTAGCCAGGCGTGGTAGCACATTCCTGTAATCCCAGCTACTTGGGAGGCTGAGGCAGAAGAATCACTTGAACCCAGGAGGCAGAGGTTGCGGTGAGCCGAGATCGTGTCGTTGCGCTCCAGCCTGGGTAACAAGAGTGAAACTCCTTCGCAAAAAAAAAAAAAACAGTTCGTTCTCAAACAGAAACTTGCACATGGGAATGTCGATAGCATTTTCAGGCAATGGCAAATAGACCAGTCAGGCTGAGCCAGAGAGAAGGCTGGAATGTTCAGACCCTGAATACCAGTTAAAGAGTTTAATATCTGGCACATGGCACGCATTCAACAAATATTTGTCCAATGAATGAATCCTTTATGCAAACTATTGTCTTAGGGCTTTGGATAAATGAACGAATCCTTTATACAAAGCAGTGTTTTAGAGTATTTAATCTAGCATAATAAGAGGGTGACTCGGGAAAAAAAAAAACACCAGAGACCGTGGAAACTAGTTATAGAAAAAAATACTGTGATAATCCTGGCATGAAGGGATAGAATCAGCTGAAACAAAGGCACCGGAAAGGAAGAGACTAATGGTAGATACATTATCAAAGAATCAATAACACTTGGTAATTCACTGACTAGGGAAGGACTAAGAGGGTTAGAAATCAAAGATAATTCAATACACTTTTTCTTTATTTTTTATTTTTTGAGACAGATTCTGCTCTGTTGCCCAGGCTGAAGGGCAGTGGCGCAATCTACGCTCACCGCAACCTCCACCTCCTGGGTTCAAGCAATTCTCCTGCCTCAGCCTCCTGTGTAGCTGGGATTACAGGCATGCACTACCACATCTGGCTAATTTTTATATTTTTAGTAGAGACGGGCTTTCACCATTTTGGTCAGGCTGGTCTCGAACTCCTGACCTTGTGATCTGCCCACCTTGGCCCCCCAAAGTGCTGGGATTACAGGTGTGAGCCACCATGGCCGACCCTCAATACACTTTTTCTTTTAGTAATCTCAGTCTCAATAATTTAGCATAAAGAAATAGTTACAACAGGAAAAAATAAAAACAAAAAAAGAGAGGAAGAGATAATCATATGAACATTATAGCATTATCAATAAACAGTGAAAGGCCAGGCGCAGTGGCTCCCGCCTGTAATCCCAGCACGTTGGGAGGCCAAAGGGGGAGGATCCCTTGAGCCCAGGCATTCAAAACCAGCCTGGGCAACATAGGGAGACCCCCATCTCTACGAACCACACAAAAATTAGCTGGGTATAGTTGGTGGCATGCAACTGTGGTATGAGCTACTCAGGAGGCTGACCCGTGTTGACATAGAGATTCTGAACCAAATATGAGTGACCATGGCCTGTGACACAGACCTCAGAAGGTCCTGAGAACATGTGCCCTAGGTGCTTAGGGTACTGCTTGGTTATATATATAAAATTTTTTTTTTTTTTTTGAGACAGTCTCACTCTATTGCCCAGGCTGAGTGCAGTGGCATGATCTCGGGTCACTGCAACCACCACCTCCCAGGTTCAAACGATTCTCCTGCCTCTACCTCCTGAGTATCTGGGATTACAGGTGTGTACCACCACATCCAGCTAATTTTTGTATTTTTTTTAGTAGAGATGGGGTTTCACCATGCTGGCCAAGCTGGTCTCAAACTCCTGACCTCAAATGATCCGCCCACCTCGGCCTCCCAAAGTGCTACAATTACAGGCATGAGCCCAGCCTGTTTTTTGTTTTTGTTTTTGTTTTTTAAGAAGGAGTTTTGCTCTTGCTGCCCAGGCTGGAGTGCAATGGCGGGATCTCAGCTCCCCACAACCTCCACCTCCCGGGTTCAAGGGATTCTCCTGCCTCAGCCTCCTGAGTAGCTAGGATTACAGGAATGTGCCAGCATGCCTAGCTAATTTTGTATTTTTAGTAGAGACAGGGTTTTGTCATGTTAGCCAGGCTGGTTTTGAACTCCTGATCTCAGGTGATCCACCCGCCTCCGCCTCCCAAAGTGCTGGGATTACAGGCATAAGCCACTGCGCCTGGCAGCCCAGCCTGTTAATAGAGATTTTTTTTTTTTACAAATGCAGATTTCCCCCAACAAAGGATGGCTTTTAAGATGTAGCAAGAAACATGTTTTGGGGTAAAATATTTTTATTTTCTTCCTTGTTATGTTAGAGTCAGATTATAAAGTAAGTAACAAGGCTGGGTATGGCTCATGCCTGTAATCGAAGCACTTTGGGAGGCCAAGGTGGGTAGATCACCTGAGGTCGGGAGTTTGAAACCAGCATGGCCAACATGGTGAAACCCCGTCTCTACTAAAAATACAAAAATTAGCTAGGCATGGTGGCAGATGCTTGTAATCTCAGCTACTCGGGAGGCTGAGGCAGGAGAATCACCTGAACTCAGGAGGCGGAGGTTGTGGTGAGCTGAGAATGCACCACTGTACTCCAATCTGGGTGACAAGAGCAAAACTCCATCTCCAAAAAACCCCTCTGATAAGAATGTATGATTTGGAGGGCATGACTCCACAGACCCCTTAGGTAAAAATTTCGGCAAGATAAAAAAAATCAGAGCTTAGTCCTTATGTGGGAGGATCAATTGAGTCTTGAACAACATATCAAGACACCATCTTTATTAAAAAAACTTTTTTGAAAATAATGTGCAAGGCCGATCACAGTGGCTCACACTTGTAATCCCAACACTTTAGGAAGCTGAGGCAGGTGAGTCACCTGAAGTTAGAAGTTTGAGACCAGCCCGGCCAACATGGTGAAACCCTGTCTCAACAAAAATACAAAAAAATTAGCTGAGCATGGTGGCGCATGCCTAAAGTCCTAGCTACTGGGGAGGCTAAGGTGAAAGAACTGGCTTGAGTCTGGGAAGTAGAGGTTGCAGTGAGCCAAGATCACGCCACTGTACTCTAGCCTGGGTGATGGAGCAAGACTCCATCTCAAAATAATTAAAAAAAGAAAATAACATGCAGCAACAAAAATTATATTGGGGTGATACGATTATAACTTTTCTGTTAAAATTTTCCATTAATGTTGTTGTTATATTGTGGGTTTTTAAAATATATGATTTTAGCTTTCAAGCCTAAATGGCTTAGACAATTACACAAAGGTACACAAAGGAGAGCGAAATTACTTTTGACCAGGTGATTCATAAAAGATTTTGTGGAAGACACAGTATCTGTTGTGATCCTTGGAAGATGAGCAGGATTTTAGACAGGTAGAGGTGGGGGTAGGATTAAGGAAAGAGGAGAAAGGAAGTATTTTAGCCATAGGGCTATGAGCAAAGTCACAAACAAAACTAGTCTTACCTCTATATAAAATTCTTCCTGGATTCCTACTGTCCTCAGGATATTTACACGGATGACGGAGCTGCACATAAAAGGCCCTCTTGATTTACCTCTTGCTAGTTTTCAGCCTTTTAGCATAAAGCCACTATACACTCTCCTCTACAAACAAATATTTGGCTGGTGGCAGTGGCTCATAACTGTAATCCCAGCACTTTGGGAGGCCAAGGCGGGTGGATCTCTTGAGGTCAGGAGTTCGAGACCAGCCTGGCCAAGATGGTGAAACCCTGTTTCTACTAAAAATACAAAAATTAGCAGGCACTGTGGCAAGCACCTGTAATCCCAGCTACTTGGGAGCCTGAGGCAGAAGAGTCACTTGAACCCAGGAGGCAGAGGTTGTAGTGAGCCAAAATCACACCATTGCACTCCAGCCTGGGCAACAAGAGGGAAACTATCTCAAAAGAAAAAAAAAAACAGCAACTGAAATACTGACAAATTTCAACCTGACCCATTTCTCTATTCTCTATGCCTTTTTGCTATTACTTCCTCTGGCCTGGAATAGACTACATTTGCTTATCTTAGTTCATTCCTACTGGTCTTTAAAGGTCAAATTCAAGTATAAACTCAAGGCAGCCTTCTTGACTTCCTTACCCCAAGACAGGTTAAAAGTTGCTTTCTGTGCACTCACAGCACCTGTTTTAGCTTTTATCACGTTCTAATGCTTAACATAATTATTTGCTTACTTGAAAGCAGACTGTCTTTGAACTTTGTAGCAAAGAGCCTGGCCCACAGAAGACACTAAATATGGATTAAATTAATGAATAAATAAATGTGAGTATCTCATTAGGGAAGAGCAAGAATCCAGAATGTTCTGGGCAAAAAGCATATATAATACAAAAAGAGACTCAGGGTAAATTAGTGAGACTATGAAAGGTCTCCAACCTTCACTGAGTTTGGACCGAAGCCTTACATTGTAGAACACTGATGGCCAATAAGGGAGTACAAGTGATCACTTCAAAGCAATGCTTTAAGATTAACCTGAAAAATGTGTACCATAAACTAAAAGTAGAGAAAATAAAAGCAACAGCTGCAATGTGAGAAGATTTGACTTAGATGGTTTCTACAGGTATTGAAAGGAAAATGAAAGAAATTCATTGTGAAGAATAAACCAAAGGGATCCAAAGACTTACCAAGATGTAAATCAGAGAGGAAATAAAACAGTGACACAGTGGATTCAATCTCATGCTTTTCACGTGTATTCTTATTTTTCTCAATATACCATAGGGTACATGGTAATCACATTTATTCACACATGGATTTTAAATGTTTATTGAGCACTTACTCTTGTGTTAACACTGTAACAGAAGCTAGAGATACAACAATGTATAAAGCAAGCAAGGTTCTTGCCTTTTTATAGTATACATTCTAGTGAGAAAGATAACAAACAAGAACACAAACTATTTTTTTTTTTTTTTTGAGAAGGAGTCTTGCTCTGTCGCCAGGCTGGAGTGCAGTGGCACAATCTCAGCTCACTGCAACCTCCGCCTCCTGGGTTCAAGCGATTCTTCCGCCTGAGCCTCCTGAGTAGCTGGGACCACAGGCACGTGCCACCACGTCCGGCTAATTTTTATAGTTTTAGTAGAGACAGGGTTTCACCATGGTGGCCAGGATGGTCTCGATCTCTTGACCTCGTGATCCGCCCACCTCAGCCTCCCAAAGTGCTGGTATTACAGGCGTGAGCCACCACGCCCAGCCGAACACAAACTATTTATAATACCACTCTTGAATTTGGAAAATTGGGAAAATAAAAACTACTGATATAAACAAAGTCTACAGGAGAAAACAACTTTGTGGAAACAACAATTCAATTATAGACAAGCATTTTACATGGAATTTGAGAGAAAGGGACAATACTGGAAACATATATTTAAGTAGACTGCATAGAGATTATAGCTGAAGGTTTAGGAGAAGTAAAGACAGACTGTAATGAAAGAGCAGAAGCTTCTTGAATGGCCATCCGGTATGGAAGCCCTCAGAGATACAAATAGCCCATTATCACAAAGGAGCACCTATTTTATGTTATCTTGGTTCCATCCTCTGGCCTTGATGGTATCCAAGGGTGAAGTCAAAAAGAAGGAAGAGGTTTGGCGGTTCCCACCCCTAGAAATAAAAACCAAGGGCAGAATATCAGGACTTTCAGATAATATCTTGCAGTCAAAAACTAGAGATTGGGGACTGCTACTATAAGAATTTTTTTAAGCTTTGTCATTTTCCCACATCTGCTGTTTTGTAATTTTCAATCTGTTTCCCTAAGTCTATCAGCAATAAAAACCCTTACACTGAAAGGGTCCTTGTTTCCAGGGGTTGCAGGTAGACAGTGAAAAGACAACAGCAAGGCATGGGAGAACTCCAAAGAGGTAGAGAACATAGTTGCCAAAGGTATGAGACCTGCTTCAAATAAGAAAAGAGAGCTAAGTCACAGGTCTAAGCCTGCAGATGATCTCAGGGCCAAAATGGTAAGACTGGTTTCCAACATAGAGAAAAGATAACAAAGAGAAGATTAGAGCTGGAGGAATTACCCTGAAATAATGGTCACGATCATTTCCCTCAAGGAAGAACAGGTGCCAGCAACAACAGGAAATGATTCATAGGAAAGGAGGACCAGGACAGCCATGGAGACCAAAAGTTTTAAATAAAGGTAGGTGATGGCCAGAAGTGATGGCTAACGCCTGTAATCCCAGCACTTTGGGAGGCCAAGTTGGGCGGATCACGAGGTCAGCAGATGGAGACCATCCTGGTAACACGGTGAATCCCCATCTCTACTAAAAATACAAAAAATCGCCAGTGGGGTGGCACCTGCCTGTAGTCCCAGCTACTCGGGAGGCTGAGGTGGGAGAACTGCTTGAGCCCAGGAGTTCTGGGCTGTAGTGTGCTATGCCGATCGGGTGTCCGCACTAAGTTCAGCATCAAAATATGGTGACCTCCTGGGAGCGGAAGACCACCAGGTTGCCTAAGGAGGGGTGAACCGACCCAGGTAGGAAATGAGCAGGTCGAAACTCCCATGCTGATCAGTAGTGCGATCGCGCCTGTGAATAGCCACTGCACTCCAGCCAGGGCAATATAGCGAGACCCATCTCTAAAAAATAATAATAAATAATAAAAATAAAATAAAAATACAAAAATCAGCCAGGCATGGTGGCACGCACCTGTAGTCCCAGTTACTCAGGAGACTGAGACAAGAGAATCACTTGAACCCAGGAGGCAAAGTTTGGAGTGAGCCGAGATTGCGCCACCACATTCCACATTCCAGACAGGGCGACAGAGCAAGACTGTCTCAAAAAAAAAAAAGCAGACCAGGCACAGCTGCTCATGCCTGTAATCCTAGCACTTGGGAGGTTGAGGCGTGCAGACCACCTAAGGTCGGGAATTAAAGACCAGCCTGACCAACATGGAGAAACCCCATCTCTACTAAAAATACAAAAAACTAGCTAGGCATGATGCCACATGCCTGTAATTCCAGCTACTCAGGAGGCTGAGGCAGGAGAATCACTTGAACCTGGGAGACAGAGGTTGCGGTGAGCCGAGACCATGCTATTGCACTGCAGCCTGGGCAACAAGAGTGAAACTCTGTCTCAAAAAAAAAAAAAAAAGTAAATGTGGGTGAATCACGAGGTCAGGCGTTCAAGACCAGCTTGGCCAACATGGTGAAAGCCCATCTCTACTAAAAATACAAAAAAATTAGCCAGGCATGGTGGCGGGCACCTCTAATTCCAGCTACTCAGGAGGCTGAGACAGAGAATTGCTTGAACCCGGGAGGCGGAGGTTGCAGTGAGCCGAGATCATGCTACTGCACTCCAGCCTGGGCAACAGAACAAGACTCCGTTTCAAAAAAAAATTTTTTAATGAAACAATTTACATGTTTGGCACATAAAAAGTGTCCAGCACATTGTTCTGTAATTATCACTATTATGTAAGGGTCATTGTATGGGTTAGAAATTAGTATATATGGCCGGGCGTGGTGGCTCACGCCTGTAATCCAAGCACTTTGGAGGCCGAGGTGGGGGGATCATCTGAGGTCGGGAGTTCAAAACCAGCCTGACCAACATGGTGAAATCTCATCTTATAAAAAAAAAAGAAAGAAAGAAAGAAATTACTATATATGGCCAAGTATCAGGCATAGTACTTGGGCCATTCTAAGTGCCTGCTAAAATTCTAGTTTCTGTTGTCCTGCAAATATTACTGTGAGCTCCTAAACTAGTCATCTTATCTCCAGTCCCTCTTGTTTCATTTCTTCTGATACACTGCTACCAGATTACTGCTTCTTAAGTACAAATTTAGTTATGTAATTTTTGTTCAATATGATTCATCAACCCAGAGTCTGCTGTTATATTTGGCATAATTCTTTCTAAACTTTTTAAACATAGCAGAATCAGATGGCATATACATTTTTATATCTTGCGTTTTCATTTAGCCCTATGAGGTAAATGTTTTTCCTTGCTATTAAAAACTCTATAAACATCTTTATAATACTGACAGAGTGTTTTATGGTTTGTATCTTACCTTTCTTCTGTTATTGGACTTTTAAATTATTTTCAGAATTTTTATTAGAACACTATGAATGTTCTAGTGCATGCATCTTGGTCTGCATTTAGGGTTAGTTTCCTTTTTTTTTTTTTTTTGAGCTGGAGTCTCGCTCTGTCGCCAGGCTGGAGTACAGTAGAGTGATGCTGGCTCACTGCAACCTCCGCCTCCCAGGTTCAAGCAATTCTCTGCCTCAGTCTCCCAAGTAGCTGGAATTAGAGGCGCCTGCCACCATGCCTGGCTAATTTTTTTGTATTTTTAGTAAAGACGGGGTTTCACCATGTTGGCCAAGCTGGTCTTGAACTCCTGACCCCTCGTGATTCACCCACCTCGACCTCCCAAAGTGCTAGAATTACAGGTGTGAGCCACCGAGCTGGGCCTATTTCATTTAAATTTTAATTGTCATAATAATCCTGTGTCGCAGGAGTTATTCCAATTTCATTGATGAGAAAACTAAGGCTTAGATTGCCAAGGTCATATAGCTCACAAGTACTGAAGATGGGATAAGGGTAACAGCAGTAGGAATAAAATAATATCTTGATAACTGATATATGTGAGGAGGGCAAGAGAAAAGTAAAAGATGATGCAAAAATAATACTCCCATATAAATAAAAACACCTAGTGATTAGATCTTAGTTTCTAACATTATTTTTCAGTAAAAAGAACAAGGACTTCATAGAGAAATGGTGGACCGTAGGACTGGAGCAGAGAACACAAAATCATACCTGCAATGATGGTGAATGTCAAAGGGAGATGGGTCAAGTAAAAAACTAAGAGTTCTCAATGTTCAAAACTGCAATATTTAAGCAATAAAGCAAGTAAAATAGTACTGGATTATAATCTAACATATAAAATAAACATCTGTAAGTCCATACTGATATAAATGAATAAACAAACAAAGGAGAAGAGAAAAATCTCCTGGGCAGAAGAACGCCAAATAATGATGGCCAGGCGCAGTGGCTCATGCCTATAATCCCAGCACTTTGGGAGGCCGAGGCGGGTGGATCACGAGGTCAAGAGATCAAGACCATCCTGGTCAACAAGGTGAAACCCCATCTCTACTAAAAAATACAAAAATTAGCTGGGCGTGGTGGCGCACGCCTGTAGTCCCAGCTACTAGGGAGGCTGAGGCAGGAGAATTGCTTGGACCCAGGAGGCAGAGGTTGCGGTGAGCCGAGATCACGCCATAGCACTCCAGCCTGGGTAACAAGAGCAAAACTCCGTCTCAAAAAAAAAAAAAAAAAGAATGCCAAATAATGTGTTTTTTTAATTGCTTTTTTGAGACAGGGTATCACTCTCACAAAGGCTGGAGTGCAGTGCCACAATCACAGCTCAATGCAACCTCAACCTCCCTGGCTCAAACAATCCTCCCCTCTCAGCCTCTCTGAGTAGCTGGGACCACAGGTGTATGCCACCTTACCCAGCTCATTTTTTAAAAAAATCTTTTTGTAGACACAAGGTCTTGCTATGTTGCTTAGGATGGCCTGAAGCAATCCTCCAGCCTCAGCCTCCCAAAGGGCTGGGATTACAGGCATAAGCCACCATGCCCAGCCCTTAATCTGTTTTTAAGAAGAGCACAACTCTCTATTCCTTATGTGTGGGCTAGGAATAGTGACTTCCCTACAGTATGGAAAGGAAGGGGGTAAAGAATAACTTTACAGTGAAGCCTTACAAACAGTATATCTGTCAGGTGATCATGGTCAATACTAACAGGCTGGGCATAGTGGCTCATGTTGCCATGCAATTATAGCAGTTTCTGTAAAACTTCAGTGCCATCATTTACTGCCCACAAGGACCCAAACCTATTGCATCATATTTTTTTCTCTCCTCTTTTCCTTGCTATAATTTTCAGTCTCTAGCACCATTGGAATACTCTGATCTCATAGTTCCTCAGCATGAGACAGTTGACTTTCCTTTGTATTTTCAAACCATTTGCACATCAGAATCACTACAACATGGACCTCATCTAAGACACTGAGTCAGGGTAAAGAAAATGATTAAAAGTAAAGAGAAGTTCGCCAGGCGTGGTGGCTCACGCCTGTAATCCCAGCACTTTGGGAAGTTGAGGTGGGCGGATCACGAGGTCAAGAGATTGAGAGAAGAGATTCATCCTGGTCAACAGGGTGAAACCCCGTCTCTACTAAAAATACAAAAATTAGCTGGGTATGGTGGCATGTGCCTGTAATCCCAGCTATTCGGGAGGCTGAGGCAGGAGAATTGCTTGAACCCAGGAGGCGGAGGTTGCAGTGAGCCGAAATCGCGCCATTGCACTCAAGCCTGGGCAACAAGAGAGAAACTCCGTCTCAAAAAAAAAAAAAAAAGAAAAGTAAAGAAAAGTTTATTGGATAAGTAGCATTTTCAAATCACACATTAAAAGTTGGTAATTAACGAAGGAGCTACTGGGTAGAGAACAGAAGGAAAGAGGTAGTACCACTTTAAATTGTGAGGTTGGGGTAAGTAGCAGCAACCTGGGTTGTCACCAGGTACCATAAGATAGGTGGGCTGAGGTGTAAGGAACATGGAAAGCAGCAAAGAAGCAAAAATGGCACATTTTAAAACAAACCGTGTGTACCAAGGCACAGGCACAGTGTTGCTTCTACAGACTACACATATGAGGGCTACAAAAACAGAAACACTTTACACTTGAACAGCATTTTATAAATTGCTTTCACATATATTATCTTACTTGATTATCATGCTATTACCACTATGCACATTTTTCTAAAGATGAGGCCATTAGGAAGGGACAAAACCATGATAAAAGCTGTGAGTCTCCGTTTTTAACACATACACAGCAGACACTTCAGCATCTCAGCCAGCCAGTCTGGAAATTCTTCCCTAGCCAGAAGGAAGAGTGGGTTTTACCCACTTGTCAAAGGAGCTGGGAGAAAAGCCACTAGACACTTTCCAGTTTGCCTTCTCCCACCTTAGACCACCCTCAATTTCTATCACCATCACGGGAGAAGGTAGAGAAGGGTGGTTCCATCAAGGAGAAAACTAAAGCTGAAAGTTATATCAGGATCCTCTTCCCTTCACACCTCTAGACCTCAGTGACCCAACAAATGAAAATAAGGAAGAGGAAAAAGCACTATGTAGAAACGAGGAGGTCTTCAGCAAATAAAGCTTCGAGAAAAATAATGAAAACGGAGCTGGGGTAGGGCAGAAAGCAAGTATAGCTGAGATGGGGGAGGGGAAAAGGAGGAGGGCAGGAATTGGAGGGAGCTGAGAGTGTAGGAGCCCCCAGGGCTGAAGAACCTAAAAGAGATATGAGTCCTCCAACTGCTGGAGAAAAGCTAAGGGCCCGTGAGGGTCCTGAAACAGGGACTAGCACGGAAGGACCCCAGGGTTTGAGTGACCGGAAGCAGAGACCCCCAAACACGAGACCAGAAGGGGGCGCAGGAGACACCCCGTAGGAGACACCCCGTAGGAGAGAATGAATGGGGAAGGCGGTCCAGGGGGCGGGGCAAAGGAGGGGCCCCGGGATGGGCGGGGCACAGGCCCCTTTCCATGTCCGAACCCCTGCCCCGAGAGCCCGGAGAGAAGCGGCTCCGCGCCTCCCGCACTCACCGCCGGTCTCGTCAGTAACATAGGGAGTCGCCATCTTGAAAACGCAAACCACTTCCGGCGTGAGCGGGCTGGGGTCCCGCCCCCCTCCCCACCGGAAGTGGAGTCCCAATCGTAGCAAGCCACCATCTTAGCCTTAAAGGGAGAGTGCACCATTTCATGGGCGGAGGTGGAGGAGGAGGAAGAGGGGAGAAGCTGAAATAGTTAATAAAATAAAGCCGTGGGCTCTTTTACTGCCACCGATACCATTATTAAGCGCTTGCTGCGTATAAAACAGTCCTCGGGGAGCCAAGAGAATTTCCGAGGCACAGTCCCTCTCATCTCAGGAACTCCTCATATGTCCAGGACCTGTGAGGGGAAAGGGCGCAAGGCCCACCTGCCCCCAGAAAGAGGGGCTTATAAATGAAGAAAGGAAGAATATCCAGGCTATTCTTCCTGCACCCAGATCTCAGAGCGGCTTGACGTGGGGCAGGCAAACTCCAAGAACGCACTGGGGCTCACGAATGTTTCTGGGGACGGTCGAAGACCCCATCTAACCCTCTCTAAGAAGGTGGGGAGGTCGAATTCGCATGCCGATTGCTATCGGCCGCCCCACTCAACCTCCAGAGACCCGCGGGAGGGGCGTGCAAGGCGGAGGGCGCCGCGGGTCGGTCACCTGTCTCCGTAGCCACAGGGTTGCCGGCAGCTTCCATGGCCGAAGAGGCAGCAGGCCAGGTTGGGCGGGTGGCCCTGGCCTGGCTCTGCCCCGCTGGGCGGCGCCGAGGATTCGGCGGCGAAATAACGGGGGCCGTAGTTGCTTCTCGCCTCGACCTCCTAACCCAAAGTGCCTCCTTCGGCTGGGCCCTAGGGTCGGAAGGCTGGGTGAAGGCTTCTGGGCGGACCTACTTAGTATTCTAATTAACCTCGTCCTACCGCTGGTGAGCTAAAGCAGGGCAACTCTCCAATAATCCGGTCCCGTAGAGTCGCTCCATTTGTGATCCTGCCCTGCCCTGCCCCGTACCTCCCTATTGTTCCGACGAACCCGAATGGTCTCCCTCCGCCGCCCATTTCATCAACTGTTGTTCCTTCAGGGCTAAGTCCTGTGAAACTTGTTTCCCCCTACAGCCTGGGAGGGGCCGGCTACAGGTTCCTCTCCTCAGGTGTCAACTGTGCCCTCCTCCACCCTCATATAGCTTTTTCCTTATCAACTCTGTACCTTTCTCCATATATCCGCACTTTGGCTTAGGTTAATGTACAGTAGTACCCCTGGAATGAGGGAGGAGGTAAATATTGGTGACTACCTCCAACACTAGGCAGCCAGCATGTCCCATTTGAAAAACAAAACTAAAAAACAGCAATGGCTGACTAGGACCTTTATAAGACAAATTAGGCCTCAGGTGTTTTCTAGGGGCCGCAGCTTGCCTTCCTTCCTATCCTCCATCTCCGTGACTTCCACTAGAAGCCAACTCAGAATGTCTGGGGGTGAGAGGCCGGGGCTCATTTAAAAAGTATTTGCAAAAATGCAATTAAAAAAAAAAAAGTATTTGCAGGCCGGTCCTGGTGGCTCACGCCTGTAATCCCAGCACTTTGGGAGGCTGAGGCAGGCGGATCACTTGAGGTCAGGAGTTCAAGACCAGCCTGGACAACATGGTGAAACCCGTCTCTACTAAAAATACAAAAATTAGCTGGGTGTGGTGGCTCGTGCCTGTAATCCCAGCTACTCGGGAGGCTGAGGCAGGAGAACCGTTTGAACCGCTGAGGCGGAGGTTGCAGTGAGCTGAGATGGTGCCACTGCACTCCAGCCTAGGTGATAGAACAAGACTCAGTCTCAAAAAAATAAAAATAAAAAATATTTGCATAGATAAACAGTTATTGCAAGTTTTCTGACACTGCTGTCTTTAACCCTTGCTCTCCTTTCACCAGTTGTGCTTCAGCACTGCAGGGTCTAACATCTTGTCCTTAACCTTGTTGCTAACGATTAAAAGTGAGACTGTGGGATGAAGCCTCTAAGAACTAATGGGATACATTGGTCTTGACTGAACTACCTCAGGAGTGGTCTCTGCAGCTTCCAGAGGCTGCTCAATAGATCTTTGTGCAGGAGGGAAACTTAAAGTGGGCCCTTCTCACTACCAACCCTAGGCCCCCTTTGCACCCCCCAGACATCCTGCCTCAGCTCTGGGGTTGACAGGAAGTGAAACTGAATTGTCTGCTTAGTAGACCTGCCTGGGACCCAACCCTAGGCCCCGGATGTGGCCCCCCACCCTGAGGAGGAACGGGGAAGAAAAGGCCGGGGAGACAGGCTGTTGTTTTTTCCTTTCCCTTTGTTCATTGTGGTTTCTTTCTTTCTGATTTTTATGATGTGGTTGATTAAAGAAATGAACACCTGGAACTGTAGGCATTAAACGCCTCCTCCTTAGATGTTTCTCGGCTTTTCTTCCCCACCCACACCCCCTAGTAACTGACTTGGGGTATGACGGAGCACAGATCCTAAAGAAGACCCAAAGAAGTCTAGAATAAGACTGATTCCAACTTATTCCTTACTAGAGAGATAGCATTACATCCCACTTTGAAGTACCAAAAACTGTCTTAAAAGGAGTGTCTTCAACTTTATTTAGGGACATATCTAAAGACAATAGAGTGAGAAACACAGGCAATACATAGGGTGGCATCACTTTGAGCATTCTTTGCAAGGAAAGCTGAGTGCCTTAGAGATTAATAACCTTCCAAGTGTTCTTTTTTTTTTTTTTTCCAAGAGTTCTAAATAAGAGATCCAGGAACAGAAAACTGATTGGCAGTGACGTTTGGGGGCCTATTCTTACTTATATTGTATGTTTGTTTAAAGTAGCTCAAAGCAGAGAGGTTTACACACACTGTACCTCTCTTTGGTATAGTCCTTAAACTGAGCTGTCTTTGCTTGTATTGCAGAACTAAGTGCAGGACTTGGTGTATAGAAGGTCTTCAGAAGAGTTTGTTTACTATGACTAAGGAAGTCATGGAGGAAGGAGAGATGAAGTTCTGCTAACAGTGAAGAAAATACTGTACTGTAAAGACAAAGGATGGGAAGTGTCAAGGCCCTTGTCTTTTCATGATTAGGGGTGAGAGGGCGAGACCTGGAGGGGCACAGGAGCAGAGAGACAGACCCGCTTCAACCTATGCCTGAAATCTCCAGTTTAAATAGAACAACAATGCTCTCAAACCCTATTACTCAGCAGCTATATTTCTGGCAAAGGTGGAGGAGTCTGTTCCAAGTCTGTCTTGAAAGAATCAAGAACTGCTTAGATTCCCGTTTCCACTAGAGGGCCTCATGTATTCATTCCCTTTTCTCTCCAACGCCCACCAAAAATATGTATATATTATGTGTGTGTATGTATGCATACACAATACCCACATATGCGTATACCCTTCTAGTCAGAGGTCTCCCCTCACCCTCCTTCCCACCCCAGGTGTAAGAAGGACTATTCCAGGAACCTAAGGCTTTGTTACTCTCCCCTATTTCAATGAAGGGTAGGAGGGAGTTAGATAGGGGTTGGGGGCGGGGCCAGTGAGCAGGATGCCTGGGTCTCCAGTTCCTGCCAGTAAGTCCCTAGGCCTTCATCTCTCTCCCTTGCTGTACCACATTCACCACCATCCATGCGATCACGAGAGCCTTGATGACTGTAGAAGAGATTCCAGGCAGGAGAAGCTGACAGGACCTTTCACTCCCTACTTTTGGCCGGGGTCTTCTGTACCACCTGCCAAGGTCAGCAGGTAAAGTGGGAGGATGAGGGCATGGAGAAAGGGTGGACACAGACCAGAGTGCAAACTTCCACCCTAGAATTAAGGAGAGGACATGAGTCTTGACAGGAGGTGTCCTTAGACTGGGGGAAATAGTTCTAAAAAGGAGGAGAGGAATATGGAGGAGAAGGTGGGTAGATTGTCTCAAGCAGAGTGGAGCCCTCGGTGGGAGGGAGGTGTTTGGTCAGGTTGTGGAGTCTGGGACTCTGGCCTTGCCCCCGTGGGATATCCTGAGTGTGAAGTCAGTAGTGGATGGAAGGGAGTTGGGCAGGGAAGTTCAGGATGGCAGCAGTCAGGAGAGAGTGAGAAGTTGGTTGGGTGCCCAACTGCCGAGCTGTTCTGTTAGCGGGCCCGCCCGGTATCTTAGCCTCCCAGGTTTGGGATGAGGGGAGAGGCTGTGAGTCAGTAGAAAGAAGGAAAAATAGATAGACGCAGAGCTGCCCCTGGAGCGGGAAGATGAGGAGCAGCTAATGGAGAAAATGTGTCCAAAGCCCCATACATATTCGAGGGAGGGTGGAGCAGGTAATGGTGAAGTGGAAACCTAGAAACGGGCTTCTCCAACTTCGAAGTTCCCAGAGTTGGGGGCGCCGGGCGCGGGCGCGGCGGGCAGGCTGGGGTGGGGGGCGGGCAGCTGTGTCGTCAGGAGCGGGGCGGCCCCGCTGCGGCCGCGTCTGCCTGGCCCGTCCCCTCCAGCCCAGCTCGGGCTCCAGCTCCGGCACCGGCGCTTCAGCTGCCACCGCGAGCCCTCCCAGACAAGGTAGAGACCCCGCGAGCCCCCCAGCGCCCCGCTGTCTCCCCCATTGGAACAGGACAGGGGTCGGGGAGCCGAGGACCCACGGGCTGCATTCGTGCTGCTGGGTCGGGAAGGAGGAAGCGTGACAGCTGGAGCGGGAAGGGAGAAGGGTCTGCTCTGGGACGCGCGGGGGGAGCAGCGGGAGGGCTGGGCCAGAACACGGTGGGTAACGTTTCCCAGACCTTCTCCTCCATCCCTTCCGCTCACTCGGAGGGATGGTGAAGCCCGGTTCCTGGGGACTCGACTCGGAGGGAAGTCCTTTTCAGAACCTCCACAGCGCCACACGGGTGGAGAAGGGTTCTTGTTTGGCCTCCGGGTCCCCAGCTTCCCACCCCATCCTCTCCCGACCTGTCACTGGGAACTTTCTGAAAATACCTGAGTCTGAATCTCACTTTTCACCTTTAGATAGGAGAAATGAGCCTTCCTGAGGAAGAAATGCAAATATTATTGGGCACCTCTTCAGCCTCAGCACAGACAAGCCCACATCCCCCAACCATGCCAGTATCGTAACTTCCTCCTGTACTACGCAATGACACCCTCTACACACACACACACACACACACACACACACACACACACACACACACGCCCCTCAGCCGGGGAACACTGCAGTCTTCAGTGTTTGTGGAGGCTTAGTGAGTTTTGAGGCTTCAAGTAAATGATTCCCTCTTGGGGGCTACCTACTAGCAGCAGGCGTCGGGTAGAGGAGGAGAATACAGTCTGTGATGTGACTCAGGGATTCAGAAGTCCAGGTAATCAGGCCTGGGCCCTCAAATTTGGAGCTCCTGCCCCTCGGCGTTTCTTGTTGGGGCAGCCTCAATATTCTAGGGACATAGCTATTTCCTGAGTAATGGTCGACTTACATGACTTGGAATGTGAGCAATGAATGCTTAAGTGAAAAAAGAAAACTTTAAATACTAACACAGACTTGGAAATATTTGTCTCTTGGTTAAAATTTTAGTATTTGATGTTTAAAATTAGATCCAGAGAGCCAGAAACTCTTAAGATTTTGTGGAATGGACTAAGGATGGGTGTCTAGGGTCTGACCATGCCCCTAAGAGAGTAATTCTCTCACTATGCCTCAGTTTCCTCCTCTGTAAAATACAAGGGTTGGTGACTCCCGGCTCTGTGGATGTTCTAAGATTCTCTGCCTCCAAGTCAGCTTCTTCCTTTCTCACCCCAAGTGGGTAGGGGAGGGCAGGGAAACCAGAGGAGGGAAGGGAAGGGTGAGTCACAAATAGCTGGCAGGCTGGCAGCAGACCCCACCCTCCCAGCCCTGGCATTCGCCTAGACTAGCCCAGGTTATAGCTTCAGGGTTGGGATGGACCTGGAGGAAAAAACTGGACTTGTTCCAGGTCTTTGAGGCCCTAGGATCTTGCAGTTTGCTGCCTTTCAGCTCCAGGGATAGCTAAACTTTCAGTCAGAGAAGTTAAGAGGACCACTGAAAAGATCCCAGGAGCACTCATGTCCAAAATTCCAGCCAAGGGGTGTCCTTGAACCCTGAGAGTCTAGTTCTAGCCACCACATCATCCTCCCAGAGGCAAAGTTCAGGATCCTGATACTACATGTTTGCACCTGACAGATATATTAATAACAAGGGGTAACATGTACAACTGGCTTCACCGATGCTGGAAGTCCCTGAAATTTATGCCTTCCTGGCTCAAAGACATCATTTTTCCTAATCTTCAGAAATGTTTCCCTAGGTACTACCCTTGTGTAATAATGATAATAGCTGATGTTTATTGAGTTCTTACTCTGTGCCATGATGTTTGCTAACTACATTGCATGCATCATCTTATTTAATGCCCATATTGCAGCTGATTTCTGTAGGTGCCCACTTTACTGATGAGAAAACTGAGGTTCAGGGAGATGAAATGACCTCTCAAAGAGCTAGCATTGTGATCCTTGCCTGTCCAATTTGCAAGTCCATTCTCTTAACTTCTACTATATACTACTTCTCCAGGCTTGAGAACTAGGGAGCTAGGGAGGGGCTAGAAAGAGTTGGATCATTGTAAAAAGAAAGGCAGAGGCCGGGTGTGGTGGCTCATGCCTTAATCCAAGCACTTTGGAGGCCAAGGCGGGCGGATCACCTGAGGTCGGAGCTCAAGACCAGCCTGACCAACATGGTGAAACCCCGTCTTTAAAAAATAAAAAAAAAAATAAAAAAAGAGAGGCAGAGAAGAAGCCTGTCCTCTCTCCTTTGCATTGTAACTTGTTCACTCCCTCCCTGTCACTTTCTCCCTCAGATTCCATTTCCTAGAACTTTGGAGTCATCTTAGAATCCCCAGGGGAAATCAGAGAAGCTAATTAAGCTAAAGAGGCCCCATTAACCATAAGACTATTAGTCGTCATTAGATCTGTTGCAGCAGAAGTTGGACTATTGTCATTGAAAAGTGCCAGATGGGTACAGTTCTTTCTCTAGGATGTCAGTATCCCAGAACCCTCTTCTAAGTGTTCCCAGAGAGCTGCTGGAACAGGAATAGTGTGCTGCATAAAGGTGGACAGCAGAGATGTCCCAAGGGCAGAGGCTGCAGAGAAGGTTCTTGCACCATCAGAAAGGAAAGGGGTTGGCCTATTCTTGAACACCCAAACTGATTCCCTAAACCAGCAAACCCTAAATGAGTGGGTGGAGATCGGAGTATTTGATGGGGTACTCAAGAAGTGCTTTTCAGCATCATTCATTCATTTAACAAATATTTATTTAGCACCTACTCTATGTGCTACAAATTATCTCCTTACTGTCAGGTGGATACTCTGGCATCCCATTCCCATGTAACCATATTTGGATTAATAGCCCCAAATTATGAATCCTCAGCTTTACGCAATCATTTGTACAACCAATATTGAGCGCCCACTACATACTGGGAAGGGTGTCCCAGGCAGACAGAACAATAAGTCTCATAGCCCTAAGCAGGGAAGAGTTTGGCATGCCTGAGGAACAGAAAGGAGAGCAGTGAGACCAGATGGCTGGGTGTGAGGAGAGAGTGGAACAAGAGGAGAGCAGAGTGACAGGCAGAGGCACTACCACATGGCCTTGGGCTGGAGCCTTGGATTTTCCATCTATCAACTACCTTAGGAAATCCAAGCTTCTCTGAGCTCGTTTCCTTCTCTGTAGATTTTATGCCAATAATTTCCTATGTCTCAGGATTTGATTCAAATTAGGATGTTATTCTAATTGTTAATACAATAATAGCTACCATTTCTTGTAGGCTTCCTAAATGTCAGGCATTATACGAGCCACTTTTCATGTATTATTTTTTTCTTTTAATTTTGAGCACAAATTTTTCTGATCATATATTATTTTATTTAAGCCACACAACTGTGAAAGATGCGTTCTCAGGCCGGGCGTGGTGGCTCACTCCTGTAATCCCAGCACTTTGGGAGGCTGAGGTGGACAGATCACGAGATCAGGAGTTCGAGACCAGCCTGGCCAACATAGTGAAACCCCATCTCAACTAAAAAAACAAATACAAAAAAAAAAAAAGATGGATTCTCATTCTCCCCATTTTACAGATATAACTTCCCGAAGTCACACAGTGGTGTCAGAGCTAAGAATGAAACCCAGATATGACAGATCCTAGCTCTGTTCCAAAACCGTGCTATATTGTGTTAACGTAAGATATATTATTACTGTTCTTGAATCATCAAGGGAAGTCGCCCACTGCACCTTGATCCCTGGGCAGGATCCACGAGATGGCTCCTCCTTGGTGCCTGGGTCCAGTAGCCAAAATTAGGAGCTCCCTAAGCACTGCTGACCTATAGGGGTGGAAGAAAGTTCCCAATAGCCGAGGCTCCAGCGCTCGGCTCCACCGTCCTGGACTGGGAAACCACGCGGATACCCAGAGCCTCTTCCCCTGCCTTCTCCCTATCCCGCGTGCCCGGGTCCCCGCCCTTCTCCAGTGGAGCTCCGCGGAACGCAGGCCAGGCGGGGCTGGTGCTAGGGACCTTATCAGAGCTGTGTCGCGCGTCAGAAGCGCTAGAGGTCGTTGCGGGGCGTGGGTGGCTCGGGGAGTGGGTGGCTGAGCCGAGCTGAGGTCCGGCGCCACAGGCGGAACAAAATGGGGTTATGCTTAGGAAGACGCGCTAACGCAGTAAGAGTCACCCAGAGGGCTGCGACTGCCTAGGACCCGAGATGGGAGAGAGCGCAGGCTGGGGAGAGTCTGCAGAGGCTGACGACGGCGGGAGAAAGTGCAGAAACAGACGAGGGACACACCCACAGAAACATACAGACTGAGAAAGCCGGGCGCGGGTGGGAAGGTGAGGGTGGTAGGATGAATCAGGATAGGTTGGGGGAAAAGGATTCAGAAATGGAGAAGCAGACGGAGGACAGACACTGTCAGGGAGGGTAGAGGCATAGGGAAGAGGGACATTGGGAAAGGAAGATATTTAGGGAGGGACTCGGAGAGAAGGAAAGAACAAAAATAATAGTGCGAGTAGAAACAGAATGGAGCAGACAGAAGAAAAGACACCCAGACAGCTCGCTTTTCCCACGGTACATTCTGTCACCTTTCCCCAGGCCTACCCTCTGAAAAGGTCCAAGCATCGGAAGTACTACTACCAAGTTGCCTTTCTGGCCATCCTTGAGAAAAACAGACAGATGGCCAAGGAGAGGGGCCTAATAAGCCCCAGTGATTTTGCCCAGCTGCAAAAATACATGGAATGTGAGTCTTCCTGTCAGGTCTTCAGTTCTGGAAACCTTGCCCCAGAGAATCCCTCCTCCCCCTCATTACACCCCCTACCCTCCAGCTTCCTTGGTGGCTTTGAGCAGTGTGCTGCTCAGATGTGTCCGTGACTGGGAATGGGAGGAGAGGGAGATAGGGAGATGCCCAAGGCCTTGGCTCTCTACCCACCCTCGCTATACCTGGACTGCTTGCTCCAGCTCTCAAGAGAAGAGGAGTAAAGACTGGTACTGTTTTGGAGGATCTGAAATATTTTTCCCTCTGTATTTCTGTGTTCCTTCCTGGAATTTCTTCATCTCATTTGAATCTTTTTTCCTGCTGGATTTCTCTGGCAGGAGAGCTCAGCTGGACTAACAATGCTGTTCTCTTACTCTCTCCACACCCTAGACTCCACCAAAAAGGTCAGTGATGTCCTAAAGCTCTTTGAGGATGGCGAGATGGCTAAATATGTCCAAGGAGATGTGAGTAGCAGCTGGGAGATCCTCTCCCTGACCAACTCTTCCCATCTTTGTTTTTGATCCCCAACTTCCAGGAGTGATTCCGGGCCTGTCCCTCGCTGTCCCCTCTAGAGATACCCAAGCATCCATTGTCACTGCGACTATTGCTTTAGGACAAAATGAAAGATTCTCTTAACTCAGGACTTAGTCAGAGAAACCATACTCCCGCCTCAGATGCTTCTTAGCTCTTCACTTATTATCTCTGTCCCCACTACTCCCAATTCTTCAGTCCCAGCTCCCACCTTGAAGACTCCCCAGGGTAATGCTCACTCTCATTATAGGCCATTGGGTATGAGGGATTCCAACAATTTCTGAAAATCTATCTGGAAGTGGATGATGTTCCCAGTCACCTAAGCCTGGCACTGTTTCAATCCTTTGAGACTGGTCACTGCTTAAATGAGACAAATGTGACAAAAGGTATGATCAAGCAGGTAGCACTGGGCTAAGCCTATAGAAGAAAAATCAAACTAGTATGGATTTGGAGATGAGAGTTGACTGAGTCACATGTTGTGCAGGTTGGGGGAAATTGGTGGAGAATAGTCAGGCTGGTCTAGGAGTTAAAGGGAGGAACGTTAACAGGGAGAGGTAGGCCGGGGGCAGTGGCTCACACCTGTAGTCCCAGCACTTTGGGAGGCTGAGATGGGAGGATTGCTTGAGCCTGGAAGTTCAAGGTGCAGTGACCAGTAATCACCCCACTACACTCCAGCCTCAGTGACAGAGTGTGACCCTGTCTCTTAAAAAAATTAGTAAAGAATTTTTTTAAAAAAGGGAGAGGTGGAACAAACAAAGGCTAAAAGATGAGCCAAAGTGGAGAGAGCCCTGATCGCAGATCTACTTTTTTGTAACCAGACGTGGTGTGCCTCAGTGATGTCTCCTGCTACTTTTCCCTTCTGGAGGGTGGTCGGCCAGAAGACAAGTTAGAATGTGAGTTGCCCTTCTGGAGTGAGCTGGTGGGACAGTGAAGGGAGAGACAGGTGTTTCCCAGCCTCCTTTCCCTCATTCCTTCAGGATTCCTAAAGGCTGACAGGGCTAGACAAAGGTGGGGCCAGAGAATGAGCCCATTTCCTCTGTTCTCCCAGACTATTTATACCTAATACCCTTCACCATAGCCACCCCAGTTCTCATGTCTTGTACATTCCCATGTAGGTGGCCTAGGATGTCCTTGGGATATGGATTGTGTACTGTCTCCCCTGACACATTCACTGAGGGTGGAATCCATGCCTGGTTTCCCTTCCTTTTTGTCTCTTTCTCAAACCCATCCCAGGCTCTAGGCTTCTCGCCCAAAAGCTCTCTCCCTGTCTCTTTGTTTCCCCTATATTCTGGTATGAATTCTTTGGGTATCTCTTTCACAAACTGACCCTAGCCCCCTAAAACACCCACAGTCACCTTCAAGCTGTACGACACGGACAGAAATGGGATCCTGGACAGCTCAGTGAGTTGGGGACCCTGTATGCTGGGCAAGGGAATATGTGTTCATTTGTCTACACCCTCCCGCCCCAACTCTTCCAGGGTCTTAAGAAGCAGAAGAGGATGGGGAGAGAGGTTGAGTCCTCTAGGACTAAATTTGAAAGTGAGTCCCAAGCTCTTGATCCCTCAAAGAGAATGCTGGAGACATGAACTGGGGACTGCCTTACAAACATACAAACACATTTATTTACTTGGCAGACGTACCTGAGAATGAGAGGTGTAAATCTGGGGTGGAACCCAGGAACACTGATTTCTGGGAAAGAGTTTGAGTGGTGATAGTAAGGGGGATATGGCTGTGGCTCTTGCCCTTTTTGCTCCAGGAAGTGGAAAAAATTATCCTACAGATGATGCGAGTGGCTGAATACCTAGATTGGGATGTGTCTGAGCTGAGGCCGGTAAGCAGCTCTTCCTTCATGTCCCTTCTTGTATCTTCTTCCTTGGTGAGTCCTGCATCTGCCTTACCTCATCTCTGACAGACAACCTGGTTGCCTTGGATAGGACGGCTGGGCTGGGTATCCTAAGAGGCAGTGGAGAGGTGCTAGGTCTGAAGACTCATTCATACCGAAAGTTCCTTTCTACTCTGTGCTCAGATTCTTCAGGAGATGATGAAACAGATTGACTATGATGGCAGTGGCTCTGTCTCTCAAGCTGAGTGGGTCCGGGCCGGGGCCACCACCGTGCCACTGCTAGTGCTGCTGGGCCTGGAAATGGTGAGAAGGAGACACTTTGGAGGATAAGATAGCTGCCTTGGGTTGTGCTTGCCAGGGTTGGCCCTGTAAGGGCCGTGACACTCCCTAGCATTTGCTGTGCCTTCCTAGACTCTGAAGGACGATGGACAGCACATGTGGAGGCCCAAGAGGTTCCCCAGACCAGTCTACTGCAATCTGTGCGAGTCCAGCATTGGTCTTGGCAAACAGGGGCTGAGCTGTAACCGTGAGTAATGGGACCTGGGAGATGGAGGAAGAGGATCAGCCCAGCGATCTGTGGGAGCTCTGCGCTCTGAACTTAGAAAGACCTAGGTCTGAATCCTGGAATCTGCCAGTGACTAGTTATGTGACTTTGGGAAAGCCACATAATTTCTTTAAACCTCAGTTTCCTCAACTGAAAATGAGGTAATTGTGAGCATTAAAAAAGCTGATGCTCCTGAGATGTTTAATCAGAAAAAAAAAAAATAGCTGATGCAAGAAAATGCTTCAGATGGTGTAGGCACATACTGTAAGATGCAATAAAAAACTATCTATTATGATTACTGTTGCTGTTAGA
This sequence comes from Aotus nancymaae, assembly GCF_030222135.1. Classification (NCBI taxonomy): domain Eukaryota; kingdom Metazoa; phylum Chordata; class Mammalia; order Primates; family Aotidae; genus Aotus; species Aotus nancymaae. Next base: position 39,531,395 of record NW_026988428.1, read on the forward strand.
CCTGGGCCTCCCATGCATCACCCATGGATGATGTGGGGCAGGCAGGAGGTAGCAGCTGCTCTTTTAGGAGGAAGAGTAAAGAAAAGGTGTGGGTTTTGGAGGTGGGCCCCTCACCCCAAACTTTAATTCTCTATTACACCCTCCAGCAAGAGATCATATCTGATCCTGCCTCACTCCCAGGTAAAGAGGAAATAGTGGGAGGGGCTGCAGCTAAGCTTTCCAACTTCTTCCTTCTCCCTCAGTCTGTAAGTACACTGTTCACGACCAGTGTGCCATGAAAGCTCTGCCTTGTGAAGTCAGCACCTATGCCAAGTCTCGGAAAGACATTGGTGTGAGTGACATCAAGCCCCCTACATTACCTCCGTCCTGGCCCTGGCCCTGGCCCTTGACCCATCGCTGCCCTCAGCCCCTCGGTCCCCTAGGTCCTGCTCAGACCCTCCCAGACAAGGGACTGCCTTTCTCCCCAAGGTCCAATCACATGTGTGGGTGCGAGGAGGCTGTGCGTCCGGGCGCTGCGACCGCTGTCAGAAAAAGATCCGAATCTACCACAGTCTAACCGGGGTGCACTGTGTATGGTGCCACCTAGAGGTCAGTTTGGGAGCCATCCCTCCTGGCTACATCTTAGGGCCCCGCAGAGCTGTGCTCTCCACGGGCCTCCCAGCCTTCCCTCCCTTACAGCCACAGTTGCCCCTGCTCCCAAGGGCTCTTTCCAGCCCAGACTGCCAGGTTGAGAGGAGGCAGAGTCCCCTTCGTGATCTCTCTGTGCCCACCTCATCTTTCAGATCCACGATGACTGCCTGCAAGCAGTGGGCCAGGAGTGTGACTGTGGGCTGCTCCGGGATCACATCCTGCCTCCATCTTCCATCTATCCCAGTGTCCTGGTGAGACCCTCGGCAGCAGCGGGGAGGGGACAGGAGTGCCTCCCTGATTTCCCACACGCACATAATGGCATTTAGAATAGAGAACTCATACTTTTAGGATTCAAGTCAGACCCCTTTATTTAGGGAGTCATGCACAATCCAGCTTTCCTTCCCTCTGCTTTCCTCCCCTCTCAGGCCACTGGATCAGATCGTAAAAATAGCAAAACAAGCCAGAAGACCATAGATGATTTGAGCACCTCTGAGGCTCTGCGGGTACAGGGCTGAGAGTCTTGGGCTTCATGGTGGGGGGTGGTTTTTCACTGGAGCCCTCATAAGTGGGAATGAAATGGGAGAGCCTGGTGGGGGGCGGTTAATGCTCACTCTCCAGAACTCCACCGTGGTAGGGAGGGAAGGGGAGGGAAACAGGAGGGAGAGGGGAATATCTTGGTGGAATGACAGCCCTCTGCCTCTGTCTCCAGGGCCACCTTAACTCTGACAAAATCCTGCTTTCTTTATCCTTACTTTCTTCCCCCAATGCAGATCGACCCTGTTCCTAACACCCACCCACTTCTTGTCTTTGTCAATCCTAAGAGTGGCGGGAAGCAGGGGCAGAGGTGAGGAGAGAGATATTGGGCCTTCTAAGATGAGAGGGGAGGGCCTGCCTGCAGCACTTGGAAGGTGGAAGGGGATGTGTGTGTCTGGAGGGGCATACCTTGAGGAAAACATCAGGAGGGTGAGGTTCAGAAGATCACCCTCCCTCGCTCCTGCCATGAGCTTTCCTTTTTCCCACACACAGGGTGCTCTGGAAGTTCCAGTATATACTAAACCCTCGACAGGTGTTCAACCTCCTAAAGGATGGTCCTGAGATAGGGTGAGCACAGGTTAGGGGCTGTGCTCCTAACACACAGTGTTTTCATGGGTCTGTGTATCTGTATATGTTAAAAGAGTGCAGGAAAGAGTGCAGGTTGGGAGAAGAGGACTAGAGGTCCCCAAGAGGCCAGAATTCAGAATGTTTCTTTCCCTAGGGTCACTGGGTATCCCATCCTCCAAGCTCTCTGGCCCATCTTTGTCCTGCTCTCAAAGAATGAAGATACCAGCCAGGCGCATTGGCTCACGCCTGTAATCCCAGCACTTTGGGAGGCTGAGGCGGGTGGATCACTTGAGGTCAGGAGTTCAAGACCAGCCTGACCAACATAGAGAAACCCCATCTCTACTAAAAATACAAAAAAATTAGCCGGGTGTGGTGATGTGTCCCTGTAATCCCAGCTACTCCTCAGGAGGCTGAGACATGAGAATTGCTTGAACCGGTAGGTGGAGGTTGCAGTGAGCTAAGATCATGCCACTATACTCCAGCCTGGGCGACAGAGCAAGACTGTCTCAAAAAAAAAAAAAAGGATGAAGATACCAATTTTTCCCTAACCACTGAGGAGTGACTATAACTTTCCCTGTTGTTCTTTTCTCTGCCCTTCATAGAAACTCAAGTCTTTTGACAAAGTGGGAGAGGGTCCTAAGGAATGAGAAACAAGAAGCAATCTGCCTGCCTAGGAGTTGGGTAGCCTCAGTCCTGTTATTCTTCTTCATCTTCTTTCTCCCCTTTGTCTCAGGCTCCGATTGTTCAAGGATGTTCCTGATAGCCGGATTTTGGTGTGTGGTGGAGACGGCACAGTAGGCTGGATTCTAGAGACCATTGGTCAGTGCAGGGAAGAGCTCTGGGAAGGGATCGGGGTCGTAGTCTTGCAGAGCTAACTCTTTCCATCCTTCTCTTCACCTGCCTCCGCAGACAAAGCTAACTTGCCAGTTTTGCCTCCTGTTGCTGTGTTGCCCCTGGGTACTGGCAATGATCTGGCTCGATGCCTAAGATGGGGAGGAGGTAAGTGGTTAGAAATGGTTTTGCTGTGGGCTGGGGGAAGTTGTATAGGAAGGGAAAGGCACTTAGAGAAGTATCTAGGCATCTGGTGTAGAAAGAGGACTGGGGAAGAAGAGGGGCACAGACAGGTGGTTACAAAAATGGAATGTCCAAAAAGAAGAGAGCTTTGGAAGAATCAGGGACCACAATCGGAACCTAGAAGGGTCAAGGGTGATAGTCCCCTCCCCTATAAATATTTTTATGCTTCTCCCAACCAACTATATGGCTGAGAGAATCAAGGAATATGGGGATGGGGGTCAATGTGAGAATAAGGAAGGTTGTATAAGAGCTAAGCCAGATGCTGAGTGATGGAGCTAGCAGGGAGCTTGGTCATGACTCATTCACTCTTTCAAACAATTAACCAGGTAGTCATTAATTAATTCACTATCACTTATTTTCAAGTATTGCAATAGTCTCCTAACTGCTCTCCCACTTCTAATCTCTTACTCCTTTCAAAGAGAAAGAGTTTGAGGGATGGTATTGGTAGATAAAGAGGTCAGTGTAGGGCAGATTGTGTTTGAGGAGTCTTGGAGTTGAGGTTATTGGGTTCAGAGTCCAGCTCTAAGATCCTGCTGGAGATCTTAGGGAATAGAGGTCTGCTAAGGGGAGCAGAGGGCATTCTAGGTGGAGGAGGTAGTGTAAGGCCAGAGGAGCCACCTAACATGGTGGTGCACTGGGGGAACCATAAGTCATTTGTCATGATTGGGACATAGTGTGCAAGGTGGAAAATGTGGAGAAGGAAGACTAGCTGAGCAGAGTCCAGATTATGGAGGGTTATGAACACTGTGCCAGGGAGTTTTTAACTTTATCCTGCCAGAGATTGCAAGCTGCAGTCCACAGTAATTATTTTGTGTTGTTTTGTATTGTTTGCCTTGCAGTGTTTTCAATTTCTTTATACTTGATTATTTCCCTTTTTTTTTTTTTTTTTGAAACAGAGTCTTGCTCTGTTGCCCAGGCTGGAGTGCAGTGGTGTGATCTTGGCTCACAGCAACCTCTGCCTCCCAGGTTCAAGCAATTCTCCTGCCTTAGCCTCCCGAGTAGCTGGGATTACAGGTGCCTGCCACCATGCTCAGCTAATTTTTGTATTTTTAGTAGAGATGGGGTTTCACCATGTTGGCCAGGCTAGTCTCGAACTCCTGACTTCGTGATCCACTGGCCTCGGCCTCCCAGAGTGCTGGATTACAGGCATGAACCACTGTGCCCAGCCTAGAAACGTTTTGAAATTACATATTTTGTGTCTTCCCTGTATTCTGCAAACAAGAATCAAGTTAGCAGAAACAAGCAAACAAGTTAGCAGAGCACGTCACGGTTTTCTGCTAACTTAACCTGAATTGTGACAATAAGGATATATATATATATAGAGAGAGAGAGAGAGAGCACTAATGAGAATGTATGTTGGGCTGGGCACAGTGGCTCATGCCTGTAATCCCAGCATTTTGGGAGGCTGAGGTTGGAGGATCGCTTTAAGGGAGGATCGCTTTAAGCCAGGAGCTGGAGACCATCCTGGACAACCAAGCGAGACCAAGTCTCTACAAAAGATTTTTTTAAAAATTAGCTGGGCATGATGGCATGCTCCTGTAATCCCAACAACTCAGGAGGTAGAGGCTGGAGGATTGCTTGAGCCCAGGACTTTCAGGCTGCAAGGAGCTATGATTGAGCCACTGCACTCAATCCTGGGTGACATGGTGAGATCCCATCTCTAAAAATAAACAAACAAATAGCCAGGTGTGGTGGCACATGCCTATAGTCCCAGCTGAGGCTGAGGTGGGAGGATTGCTTCATCTGGAGAGATGGAGGCTACGGTAAGCCATGATTGCACCACTGCACTCCAGTCTGGCAACAGTGTGAGATCCTATCTCAAAAATTAAAATTAAAATTAAAAAATAAAAAGGAAAACATGTTGACAGTGAAAAAAATCATAAGGTTTGAAGAGGGGCATTGAAAGGAGTATCACTATGGGAGCTCTGTGGAAGATGGAATGGAGGAAGGAGACAGAATAGAAAATTACCTGTTTTGCAGTAGTCCAGACAAGAGATGATGAACGCAGAAGCCAAGGCAGCAGCAATGGAGTTAATGAGGTAGAAGCCACAGCTCTTGATAACTGATGGGTTGTGGAGGAGGAGGTAGAGAGAAGTCTAGGATACTTCCTATGTTTGTGGACTGAGCAGATGGGGGTGGCACTTATTTATTCATTTATTTATTTATTATTATTATTAGTTTGAGATGGAGTCTCACTTCATCACGCAGACTGGAGTGCAGTGGCACAATCTCAGCTCACTGCAACCTCTACCTCCCAGATTCAAGCGATTCTCCTGCCTCAGCCTCCCAAGTAGCTGGGATTACAGGAGTCCACCACCACACCCAGATAATTTTTGTATTTTAAGTGGAGACGAGGTTTCACTATGCTGGCCAGGCTGTTCTCGAACTCCTGACCTCAGGTGATCTGCCTGCCTTGGCCTCCCAAAGTGCTGGGATTGCAGGTGTGAGCCACTGCGCCCGGCCTTGGAGTGGCGTTTATTGAGATTAGGAATACAGGAGGAAGACTACTTTAAGGAAGAAAGATTCCATTTAGGGCAGGTGGAGATGTTGTGGTGGGTAGTTAGAAATACATGTCAGGAATTTAGGAGAGAAGTCACATAGTTTAGGAGATATATGTTTGAGAGTCATCTGCTCCTAGGTGGTAATTGACATTCTGAGAGTAGCTAAGATTACTCAGGGTAAGATGTAAGAGAAGGTGAACAAGGACAGCAAGATCTTGGTAAACACCCTATTTCAGTTGAGCAGAGAAAGAGGAGTTATTAAAGAAGTCTGCATTAGTGTCCCATGGCTGCTGTCACCAATTACCACAAACAGTGGCTTAAAGCAACACAAATTTATTATCTGATAGTTCTGGATGAGAGAAGTCCAAAATGGGTCTCACTAAGCTAAAATCAAGGTGTTGGCAGGGCTGAGTTCTTTTCTAGAGGCTCTAGGGGAGAATCCCTGGCCTTTTCTGGTTTCTACAGGCTGTCAGCATTCCTTAGCTCAAGGTCCCCCTTCCAACCAGTGGTGTTATCACTCCAACCCGTGCTTCCACAGTCACATCTCCTTTTACAACTCTTTTCTGCTGCCTTCCTCTTTTATTTATAAGGACCCCTGTGATTACATTGGTATCACCCAGATAATCCAGTGTGATCTCACACCTCAAAATCCTCATTTTTTTTTTTAAGGCAGAGTTTCCCCGTCTCTTGCCCAGGCTGGAGTGCAGTGGCTTGATCTCAGCTTATTGCAACCTCCACCTCCCTGGTTCAAGCGATTTTCATGTCTCAGACTTCCAGGTAGCTGGGATCACAAGCGTGCACCAACATGCCTGGCTAATTTTTGTAGTTTTAGCAGAGACGAGTTTCACCATGTTGCCCATGCTGGTCTTGGGACTCCTGACCTCAAGTGAACCGCCCACCTTGGCCTCCCAAACTGCTGGGATTACAGGCATGAGCCACCATCCCTGGCCCAAAATCCTTGATTTAATTGTATCTGCAAAGTCTCTTTTTCCATTTAAGGTAACAACATGTTCACAGTTTCTTTTTTCTTTTCTTCCCTTTTTTCTTTTTGTTTTGTTTTTTCAAATGGAGTTTTGCTCTTGTTGCCCAGGCTGGAGTGCAATGGCATGGACTGGGCTCATTAAAACCTCCACCTCCCAGGTTCAAGCAATTCTTCTGCCTTAGCCTCTCAAGTAGCTGGGATTATAGGCATGTGCCACTACACCTGGCTAATTTTGTTATTGTTATTGTTGTTATTTTTTGAGATGGAGTCTCGCTGCATCGCGCAGGCTGGAGCACAGTGGTGCGATCTTAGCTCACTGCAACCTCTGCCTCTTGGGTTCAAGTGATTCTACTGCCTCAGCCTCCCAAGTAGCTGGGATTACAGGTGTGCACCACTACAACTGGCTAATTTTTGAATTTTTAGTAGAGATGGGTTTCACCCTGTTGGCCAGGCTGGTCTCGAACTCCTGACCTCAAGTAATCCACCTGTCTCGGCCTCCCAAAGTGTTGGGATTACAGTTGTGAGCCACTGAGCCCAGCAATATTCACAGTTTCTTGAGATTAAGATGTCAACATCTTTGGGAAGCTAGTATTCTGCCTACCACAAAGACTAAAAAGGAATACTCACAGAGGTCCTCTGTAACCAAGTGATATTTCAGAGGTTAAGTGAAGGCTTTCAAGAGTTAAAATGAGAACGAAAGATACACAGTTGGCAGGAGTCATTGGCAGTCTTTGCCAAAAATATTTCAGCAGGGTGGGATGGGTAACAGGCAAATTACAGTGGATTGAACCCTCAATGGAATGTGAGGAATTGGAGACTTTTTTTTTTTTGAGACAGAGTTTTGCTCTTGCTGCCCAGGCTGGAGTGCAATGGCGTGATCTTGGCTCACAACAACCTCTGCCTCCCGTGTTCAAGTGATTCTCCTGCCTCAGCCTCCCAAGTAGCTGGGATTATAGGCATGTGCCACCATGCCCAGCTAATTTTGTATTTTTAGTAAAGACAGGGTTTCTCCATATTGGTCAGGCTGGTCTTGAACTCCCAACCTCAGGTGATCCACCCGCCTCAGGGTGCCGAGCCAAAGTGCTAGTATTACAGGCATGAGACACTGCGCCCAGCTGTGGAAATATTTTAAAAATTCTTTTTCTCCCTGACTACAAATGTAATACATGCTGGTGGTAAAAAAAATAACTCAAATACTTCATATATATGTGCCAAGAAAGTAAAAGCTCCCTGTAATCTATGCCCTACAGTTTTCAGGGATGTTCCTCCATGTTTTACTTTTGAGATTTCTTTTTCTTTTTCTTTTCTTTTCTTTTTTTCTTTTTCTTTTTCTTTTTTTTTTTTTGAGGCAGAGTCTCACTCTGTTGCCCAGGCTGGAGTGCAGTGGCACAATCTTGGCTCACTGCAACCTCCACCTCCTGGGTTCAAGTGATTCTCCTGCCTCAGCATCCTGAGTAGCTGGGACTACAGGCACGTGCCACCACGCCAGGCTAATTTTTTTGTATTTTAGTAGAGATGGGGTTTCACTATATTGGCCAAGATGATCTCGATCTCTTGACCTCGTGATCCATCTGCCTCAGCCTCCCAAAGTGCTGGGATTACAGGCATAAACCACTATGCCCAGCCAGCATTCAGTTTTTTAATCTTACAAACCATGTTGCAGTGAACACTCGTGTACGTCTATCTCTGCACACAAATATGAACATTTCTCTAGGAGAGAATTCTAAAAGTAAAATTGCTGACTCAGAGAATCTGAACTTTTTTTTAAGTTTATTTTTTATTTTTTATTTTTCGAGACGGAGTTTCACTTTTGTTGCCCAGGCTGGAGTGCAATAGCACAATCTCAGCTCACTGCAACCTCCGCCTCCTGGGTTCAACTGATTCTTGTGCCTCAGCCTACTGAGTAGCTGGGACTACAGGCGTGCAGCACCACACCTGGCTAATTTTTTGTATTTTTAGTAGAGACGAATTTTCACCATGTTGGCCAGGCTAATCTCGAACTCCTGACCTCAGGTGATTCTCCCACCTCGGCCTCCCAAAGTGCTGGGATTACAGGCGTGAACCACCACACCCGGCATGAATATTTTACTATTAATACTTATTTTCTTTTTTAAAAAATTACACAAATAGCCGAACACAGTGGTTCACACCTGTAATCTCAGCACTTTGGGAGGCCAAGGCTGGAGGATCGCTTGAGCCCAGGAGTTTGAGACCAGCCTGGGCTACATAGTGAGACTTCGTCTCTATGAAAAATAAAATAATTAGCCAAGCATGGTAGCACACGCTTGTGGTTCCAGATACTCAGGAGGCTGAGGCAGGAGGATAGCTTGAGCCTGGCAGGTTGAGGCTGCAGTTAGCCAGTGCACTCCAGCTTAGGCAAGAGAGCAAGACCCTCCTCAAAAAAAAATTACACAAATAAATCATCAGTACATTGTAATTGTAAAAGATTTAAAGACTCTTAATATAATGTAAGTCTTTACATACAGCACTCCTCTTTCCTGTCCCCCACCAAATTCCATGTACCTTTGCAGAGATAAACACTGTTTCCTATTTACACTCATTTTTCGGTTTTTATATGCATGCATACATACACATATGCATACACACACGCTTTTTTTTTCTTTTTCTTTTTTTTTTTTTTTTTGAGACAAAGTCTCACTCTGTCACCCAAACTAGAGTACAGTGATGCAATCTCAGCTCACTGCAACCTCTGTCTCCTGGGTTCAAGTGATTCTCCTGCCTTCACCTCTTGAGTAGCTGGGATTACAGGTGCCTGCCACCATGCCCAGCTAATTTTTGTATTTTTAGTAGTGACAGGGTTTCACCATGTTCGCCAGGCTAGTCTCAAACTCCTGACCTTAGGTGATCTGCCCACCTTGGCCTTCCAAAGTGCTGGGGTTATAGGTGTGAGCCACTGCTCCCAGCAAAAAATATGTTATGATAAAATTTGATAAAATTTTGATAAAAATTGCCAAAATGCTTTCCAAAAATGAGTTATCAAGTTATGCTGCAGCTAACAGCAAATGAAAATGCCAATTATTCATAAACTCATTAACAATTTTTTTTTTTTTTTTTTGAAATGGAGTTTCGCTCTTGTTACCCAGGCTGGAGTGCAATGGCACGATCTCGGCTCACCGCAACCTCCGCCTCCTGTGTTCAGGCAATTCTCCTGCCTCAGCCTCCTGAGTAGCTGGGATTACAGGCATGCGCCATCATGCGCAGCTAATTTTTTGTATTTTTAGTAGAGACGGGGTTTCACCATGTTGACCAGGATGGTCTCGATCTCTTGACCTCGTGATCCACCTGCCTCGGCCTCCCAAAACACTTAATTTTCCCAATCTCTTTATACTTTGCCAGCCTGATAGACAACAAAAGTTAGCTAATTGTTTTAATTATGGTTCTTGAAATTTTTAGTAATACTAAGCACCTTTCTTATGCATATTGGCCATTTGTATTTTTCCTTCTGTGGTAGACTTGTTTTTATTATTTGCCCATTTTTCCCTTTTCGTTTTTTGTTTCTTTCTTTGTTTTGAGATAGAGTCTTGCTCTGTTGTCCATGGTGGAGTACAGTGGTGAGATCACAGCTCACCGCAGCCTCAAACTCCCAGGCTCTTGCAATCCTGCATCTCAGAGTAGCTGGGACTACCGTCACATGCCACCACACATGGCTAAGTTTCGTTTTTTTTTTGAGACAGTTTCACTCTTGTTCCCCAGGCTGGAGTGCAGTGGTGCGATTTTGGCTCACTGCAACCTCTGCCTCCTGGGTTCAAGCAATTCTCCTGCCTCAGCCTCCCGAGTAGCTGGGATTACAGGTGTCTGCCACCATGCCCAGCTAATTTTTGTATTTTTAGTAGAGATGGGGTTTCACCATGTTGACCACGCTGGTCTCAAACTCCTGACCTTGTGATCTGCCCGCTCACTGCAACTCAGCATTTTCAGCCTCCCAAAGTGCTGGGATTACACGGAGCACTGTGAGCCACCGTGCCTGGCCTATACTTGGCTAATTTTTACATTTTTTGTAGAGATTAGGTTTTGCCATGTTTTCCAGGCTGGTCTTGAATGCCTGGCCTCAAGTGATCACCTGCCTCAGCCTCCCAAAGTGCTGGTATAACAGGAGTGAGCCACTGCGCCTGGCCTTGTTTGTTTTTTGAGATTGGGTCTCACTATGCTGACCAGTCTAGTCTTGAACTCCTGGGTTCGAGCAATCCTCCTGCCATGTAGCTGGGATTATAGGCGCTACCATGTCCGTCTAGTTTTAAATTTTAATATAATTATATTTATCTTTTTTTTTTCTTTTGGGCTTCTGGTTTTGTATCCATTCAAAGATTATAAAAACATGTACTAATGTTTTCTTCTAGTACAAATTCTGGCCAGGCACAGTGGCTCACACCTGTAATCCCAGCACTTTGGGAGGCCAAGGCAGGCATCTCTACAAAAAAGGCCCATCTCTACAAAAAAATACAAAAGTTAGCTGGGTGTGGTGGTGTGGGCTTGTGGTCCCAGCTACTCAAGAGGGTAAGGTGGGAGGATCCATTGAGCCCAGGAAGTCAAGGCTGCAGGGACCATGGTCACAACACTGCGCTCCAGCCTGGGCAACAGACTGAGATTCTGTCTCAAAACAAAACAAAACAAATTCTGCTTCTTTTTTTTACATTTAAATTATTTGATCCATTCGAATTCATTTTAGTATAAGGAGTGACTTCTACATTTAGCACTATTTGTTTTTCTAATTTTGGATTCAGGGGATATATGTGCAGGTTTGTCACATGGGTATATTGTGTGATACTGAAGTTTGGGTTACGGATGATCATGTCATGCAGGTAGTGAGCATAGAACCCAGTAGGTATTTTTTCATGCTGCTCCTCCCTTCCCCCAGCACCATTTATTGAATAATCTTTCTTTTCCCCATTTATTTGAAATGATATCATAGACTAAATTTCCACATATACTTGAGTCTATTTGGGCACTCTATTCTTTTTTTTTTTTTTTTGACGGAGTCTCGCTCTGTCGCCAGGCTGGAGTGCAGTGGCGTGATCTCGGCTCACTGCAACCTCTGCCTCCTGGATTCAAGCAGTTCTTCTGCCTCAGCCTCCCAAGTAACTGGAACTACAGGTGCGCACCAGCACACCCAGCTAATTTTTTTTTTTTTTTTTTTGAGATGGAGTTTCGCTCTTGTTACCCAGGCTGGAGTGCAATGGCTCGATCTTGGCTCACCACAACCTCTGCCTCCTGGGTTCAAGCAATTCTCCTGCCTCAGCCTCCCGAGTAGCTGGGACTACAGGCATGCGCCACCATGCCCAGCTAAAATTTTTGTATTTTTAGTAGAGATGGGGTTTCACCATGTCGGCCAGGATGGTCTGGATCTCTTGACCTCATGATCCACCCACCTCAGCCTCTCGAAGTGCTGGGATTACAGATGTGAGCCACCCTGCTGGGCCACACTCTATTCTTTACTATTGAACCTTTTATTCCATTCCCTCTGCCAGTATAACACTGTTTAGACATGATTGCTTTATACTGTGGTCTGTCTGAATGGGGAGTAAAAGCATCAGGTGTCGAGGGTGAGAGAGGATTACCCCATCTGTTACCCATCTTTTTATCATTCTCCTGGCTATTCTCTCCAACCTTCCAGATGACTTTTAGCACCATCTTTGCATGTGCACACACATTGGAAACATTCACCCTCCACACAGTGTGGAGGAAAGGTCCATGGGAGCTGTGACCATGCACCCTGCCCTGTCACTGGCAATGGCTGAGAGGCTCTGCAGAAACAGGGCAGAAGGTCCCCGGGAATTTGTGGAGCTGGAAGCCGAGAAGAGGCCTTTTTGGGACCCAGAGCTCAGTGCTAACCCGTCTTCTCCACTCCTAGGGTATGAAGGACAGAATCTGGCAAAGATCCTCAAGGATTTAGAGATGAGTAAGGTGGTACATATGGATCGATGGTCCGTGGAGGTGATACCCCAACAAACTGAAGAAAAGAGTGACCCGGTCCCCTTTCAAATAATCAATAACTACTTCTCCATTGGTGTGGTCAGTGGAATGGGGCCTGGGGAGAAGGGAGAAAGTGGGGGCCAAGCAGGCCGTGGCTGGAGGAGAGCAGAAAGGGAAGGGGGAGGTTAAGTGACCTGTGACACAGGGAAATTCAGAGTGCAGTACAGTGGTGTGAGTTGCAAGAGAAGATCTTGGGACATGCCAGCAGGGAGCAGCATGGGGACTTGGGAGAGGGGAGACGGGGAGGGCGAGAGCGAGCTCTGGACTGAGAGGGAAGGCAGGCCCCTGACCTTCATGTCCTGAACTCTCCAGGATGCCTCTATTGCTCATCGATTCCACATCATGCGAGAGAAATATCCTGAGAAGTTCAACAGCAGGTGAGGGAAAGGAGAGGGGGATGTGGGCATACACAGTGTCAGGAGACAGGTTGTGACCAAGTTTGACTCAGATTGCTTAGAAGAGCAGTGACACTACTAGGATATCCCCCAACCAAAACTACCCTTATTCCCCATGGGACTGAAGTTAGGAGGTTGATGCCCTTCCCTGTCACTTACCACCCCTGCCAGCACTGTGTAATCTGTCCCTCCCTACTGGGCTTTGTGTTGGGGCTGGCACAGAATGAAGAACAAGCTATGGTACTTCGAATTTGCCACATCTGAATCCATTTTCTCAACATGCAAAAAGCTGGAGGAGTCTTTGACAGTTGAGGTTTGTATAGTAAGACTCAACCCTATATCCTTTTCACTTTTTTTTTTAAACTTTTTGAACTTTTTATTTCAGGTATGTCTCAGTACACTTTTATTTTATTTCACGCCTAGTGGTGTGAAACCTTTTCACTTCTTAATAGCCAAGTTTGTCTCTCCATGGCACCCTTAGGAACTTCCCATTTTCTTTCACCTATACTTCTTTGACCTCCCAGCTCTCCCACTCTAGTTTTCCAAATCCTCAAGATACACTAGTCTCTATTTCCATCCCTTGGACACCTCCAAATCCTGCCCTCCCCAGTTTGTCATCTGGTGGAGGAAGTGGTCACATCTATGATTGTGCCATGAGGTAAGGATCTGTGCCCTCCCCAACTGGGACTGTGCCTCCCTCCCCTTAGATCTGTGGGAAACCGCTGGATCTTAGCAACCTGTCCCTAGAAGGCATCGCAGTGCTGAACATCCCTAGCATGCATGGTGGCTCCAACCTCTGGGGTGATACCAAGAGACCCCACGGTGATATCTGTGGGATCAACCAGGCCTTAGGTGTTACAGCTAAAGTCATCACTGACCCTGATATCCTGAAAACCTGTGTACCAGGTGAGAGGAGCAGCCTTGGGAACTGAGTGGGCAGGACCAAGGGAAGGTGTGACTCCCTCTGGGGACACCATGTTATGTAAAACTTACCTCCCTACTTCATCTCCAGACCTAAGTGACAAGCGACTAGAAGTAGTGGGGCTGGAGGGCGCAATTGAGATGGGCCAGATCTATACCAAGCTCAAAAATGCTGGACGTCGGCTGGCCAAATGCTCTGAGATCACCTTCCAGTAAGGAAGACTCCACCAGGGTCCCTGAGGGAAGGTGTGGGGCCTGGACAGCAGAAGAGTCATGGGAATGGTGGGGAGGGGCTTTACTAGATCTCCCGCAGTGACAAAAGGTCTCTAAGCCAACCTGAGAAGCAGAGTTTTGGTATTCGATTGGTAAGGAAATCACCAATGTTCCTTGGCCTCCCATAGCACCACAAAAACGCTTCCCATGCAAATTGACGGAGAACCATGGATGCAGACGCCCTGTACAGTGAGTATTGTCTATGCCAGCCAAAAGCTGTACCCCTCCCATGGGCTCCATGGATCCTAAATCCCCATTCCACAGCTTCTTTATACCCTTCTGATGCCTGAACTTCCCCTGCACATCATTCATCCTAAACTCTGATTTCTCAGCCCCTGGCTTCCCTGTCGTGGCCTCTCTGGAAACCTAGCAACTCACCCCAAACAACACAGATTTCCCTCCAAACCTCTGAAGCTACAGCCCCAAAGCACCAGGTCCTGCCTCTGAATGTGCTCCCTTCCCTTCCAGATCAAGATCACCCACAAGAACCAGATGCCCATGCTCATGGGCCCACCCCCCCGCTCCACCAATTTCTTTGGCTTCTTGAGCTAAGGGGGACATCCTTGGCCTCCAAACCAGCCTTGAACCCACCTCCCTGTCCCTGGACTGGACTCCTGAAGCTCTGTACATTGCTGCCACACACTCCTGCCAGCTTGGGGGAGTGTTCCTTCACCTTCACAGTATTTATTATCCTGCACCACCTCACTGTTCCTCATGCGCACACATGTACACACACCCTAAAACACATACATTGAAAGTGCCTCATCTGAATAAAATGACTTGTGTTTTCCCATTGGAATCTGCTAAGTAAGTGGTACACTTCCTTCTTTTATACCTTGACTCCTTAAATGACATAGATTCTCCCAAGAAGCAAGAAAAAAAAAACCAGCATCAGGTTCTGAGTATTTATTTCAGGTGATAGTAGTCTCCCAGGGAAGATGGGGGGGAAATATAGGTGTTTCTGTCAACCCCAGGAAAATTATGGCATCATACAGGAGTATTCAGACCTGCTGCCCACTGAGAAGTGGGCTGTTCTCACCAATGGGACAAGTGTGGAAGATGCGGGGTAGACGCAGCCAGTGAGTGCTGCTGTGTGACAGCTGGGGAACAGAGAAGGCTGACCCTTGCTTCATAAGTCTGCGCCTGATATTGGGAGAAGGGGTAAACCTGTTAGCAATGGACAAAGGTAGCCTGTCTGTGCTTCTCCAAAGAAGGAAACACACCCATATCCCAGTCTGATTAGCCTTGATCCTACCTCCTTCCCCTTCTCCTCACCTCCAGGGTTTACCCTCTCTTATTTCTGTAGTAACCTCTGTCCATTCCTCCCTCACCCCATAAGCTTTCCTGGCTGAGGACTATGCTACCCCAGGCCTAGCGGATCTGCCCATCTTGCTGGTAGAAAACCCAAACTGCCCCCATTCTCAATATTATTAACAATAGTCATTAATATCAATTATTACACTCCTGCTTCAGAGTCAGGTGTTTTACTCACATTGTTTCTAATCTTTATAACAGCCCCACAGGGCAAGTATTAGTTTACCTACTTTTCAGAGGCTTAGACAGGTTAAGCTACTTCCCCAAGGTCCCACAAGCAAGACGACAGCCCAAGTCTGTCTAACTTACAAGCCTGGGCTCTTTCCTGGACACCATGCTTCCTCAAAGGGAGAGGTGGTTCCTTCTCCCCTTGAGGAAGAGTAAAGGGTGATAACAACATATAAGGGGGTCTGAAACTGTGTGGTGAGGCCCTTACCTATATATCAGAGATGCAAGGACCACAGCCATCAACACCAGCAAGATGCCCACAAACAGGGGAGCCTGCCCAAGGCCTGCTTCTTGACCTGTGAGCAGAATCCCAGGCACTGCTTCAGTCAGTGTCTGCTCCTTGCCAGCTGGCCTCTACCCACTCCCTTCCTCATCTTAACTCTTGTCCAAGGACCTACCAGGCATGACAAGCTGGGTGCTGACCACTGCCAGGCTGTTGGCATCAGCCAGAGACACATTGAGGCAGTATGTCCCTGAGCCACCATTCAGTATCTGGTGCAAAACCAGCTGGCAGGCTGGACTGGGTGGCACAGGCTGGCACAGCCGCTGGGCAGGGGGATGGCACCCTGGCGATGAGATCTCCATGCAGGCTTCCTTGGGCAGCCTGAAAGAGGTGTCAGGATATATAAGGGTATCTGGGAAGGGACAATGAATGCCAGAGATCAGAGAAAGAAACAGTCAACCTGCCGGGCGTGGTGGCTCACGCCTGTAATCCCAGCTCTTTGGAAGGCTGAGGCAGGTGGATTACCTGAGGTCAGGAGTTCAAGACCAGTCTGACCAACATGGTGAAACCCCGTCTCAAATTTAAAAAAGAAAAGAAAAGAAAAGAAACAATCAACCCAAGAGTTATCAGTGCAACTAGTGGGATACTCACCCGCCTTGGCAGGACACAGTCAGCTCAAATGCATCCCCGTCACTGGATGGCACAGCCTGCAGAATCTCAGCATTTTCAATACCCTCTGCAGAGTTGTTGCAAGAGTATCAAGTTAGGATTCCTCTACCAGGCCTCCTCAAAAGCCCATAGACAGGAAAGCCCCAGGGCTGCTCCACCAATCCCATCCCTGTGCCTTCAAATGAGGATTCTGGCATTTGGGTATTCTTCCTATCTAGGTGAGTAATTCTTCCCAAGGTATGCTTCCACTGACCAGCCCTAGGCAGCATACAGCTGCCTCCATCAGCCCCGAGAGTAGGCAAGACTCACGGACAATGTCCAGGGTGACGGAAAAGGAACCATATCGATACAGAACACAATCCAGGGGGACTTGTCTCTTCACCAGCCTTAAGGTGTCTGTACCATCCAGCAGGGGGCTGAGGGAACCTGGCAGGAGAGGATTGAGGAGGCAAGATAGAGAGACAGATGACTCATCTGGAGGCAGAGGCCAACCAGGCATTTTGTCAGGTTGAACCAGAGTTACTGCATTCTGGAGTCACTGACTTGGAATCAGATAAGATCAGAATCTCATTCTATAGATAAGGAAATTGAGGCCCAGAAGAAGAAAATGACTCCTCCAGAGTCATACAGTTAGGTGGTGTTGGAGTTTTAAAAAATCCTCAAATGTTTATTACGCTCCACACTATGCCAGGTACTAGGATAGGCATTCAACGTATGTTAACTCATTTAAGCATCACTATTTCATTACTCTCTTTTTGCTTTGGGATGGGAATCCAGGGGTGGGAAATGGAAGGATCAGGATCTCAGAATCTGGGAAGGATTTCCGTGCATTTATGCTTGAACAGAAAATGAGCTATAAATATGTAAATGATCACAGTCTGTTCCTCACCAACCATACTCATCAGTAGAGAATCAATAAGCTCTTCCCTCATGGCCTAGGGGAAGACCTTGGTTTCCTGAACTTCAGATCTATTCCATGTCATTAAGAGATACTAGAGAGCTTCAGGCCGGGTGTGGTGGCTCACACCTGTAATCCCAGCACTTTGGGAGGCCAAGGTAGGTGGATCACTTGAGCTCAGGAGTTTGAGACCAGTCTGGCCAACATGGCAAAACTCCATCTCTACTTAAAAAAAAAAAAGAAAAAGAAAAAAGAGATACTGGAGGGCTTTATAGCCAGGCCAGTGAGAGCTCTGAGGGGACCATAGTGCTAAGCAAAGGATTGGGTAACATCTGAGTCCTGGGTGAGACTTTCAGAGTACAGTAGGGTAGCCCATATCCATGAACTTCATTCGCACTGGTCCTCTTACCTGTAATAGCTTCTGTAGGCATGATTGAGCTGGCATCTGGACCCTCAGGCTCAGGGGTAGGTAGCTCTCCAGCTGTGGTCTCTACCAACTCTGTAGTTGTTGCCTGTGCAGCTGTGGTTCCAGAAGGCTCTACAATTGACTCCTCTGCAGGTGTCATACCTGTAGCCTCTGGAGTTGACATCTCTGCCAGTGTGGTACCCATGACCTCTGAAACTGGCACCTTCTCAGGTGTCGTACCTGTGCTTTCTGCAGTTGGCATCTGCACAGGTGCAGTGCTTATGACTTCATTGGTTGGCACCTGCACAGCTGTGGTTCCAGAGGGCTCTGCAGTTGGCACCTGACCAGGTGTAGTACCCATGACTTCTGTAGTAGGCACTTGGCTAGCTGTGGTGTTAGGGGCTTCTGCAGTTGGCCTGTAACTATCTGTGGTGCCTGGAACTGGGGAGGAGCCACAGGAGGTGAGAGGAATGGCAGCCTGCAGGACCACCTGGGCAGTGACTGGGCCAGGCTCCAGGTAAGTGTGGGTGACCACAAGTGCCCGAGAGATCAGGGTTCCACTACTGTCTCCAAAGTCCCAAGTATAGGAGAGGTCAGCTTCAGCCAGATAGCCACTGGGGTCATGGAGCTGGAGGGCAAATGTCAGAGGCTGATTTCTCAAGAAGTGCTTGTTCTCTCCATCCAAGGCCTGCAGCTGGGACACGCTCACGGAGAAAGGCACCTGGTCTGGGATTGGAGCCAGAAAAGGTGAGAACCAGGCCTGAGCCACAGCTTCTCCTTTCACAGCCACACCCTCTAACCCCAAGCTGACTGGCTGGCCCTTCACTGGTGCTAAGCCTCATATTTCTCTGCCTAGGTCTTCCTAGCCCTTCCCCTTTAAGTTTGCACACCATTTCACCTTTCCCCTTTCCAGTTCATTCAAGTCTCCCTGCCTTCTCTTGCCCTATAACTGGCCTTGCCCCTTCCTAAACCCTTACCAGTAATGGTGAAGGCCAGGCTGGAATGAGCAAGAGGTACATAGCTCCGAGATCCCCGGCGATGGTAGACAGTCACTTCCATGGTGTGTGTGCCCAGCATTGCCCTGCCTGTCCCAATGCTCAGCCCAGACACTGGGCCCCCTAGAACTTGCCAGTATTGGCCTGAAGTTTTTGGAATGAAAAGCAAGGAAGAGAACATTATTAGTCAAAGGGAACTGAGGGACAGGCTTAGAAACAGGGCACTGGAGATGGGAGGTCAGGAGGTATGATTACTTCTGAGGGTGTTTAGAAGGTGGTGATATGGGGGGACAAGGAAGGGGTCCTAATGGGGCATTCCATGGGGTAGGACCACAATTGAGGAAGAGGATTCCTCTACTAGGCCTCTGGCACATTTCATAATGCCAGAAAGCATTATGATAGAGTTGAAGGGGACTAGGTGCTATGGAAGAGAAAGGATCCCAGAGGAAAATGAAGATTAGAGAAAATCACAGAAGTTAAAGGGGAAGGGGCAGCCAAAAGAAAGGTGATCAGGTAGAAAGAAGTGAACACAAGTATAGATGACAGGCCAAGAAGGGAGTCCCTCACCCCAGGTCTTCCAGACATAAACAAAGCTTCTCTTCTGAGACCAAGGGCCAGATGAGCAAGGTCCACCATCAGGGAAGATGCAGGCATCGTCAGGTTCCTGGGGATACACTGGCTGTCCTCCCCACACCTGGCTCCCTGAAAGGTAAATACAGAGTCACTCTTAAATCCTGGCATTCTTTTTTATATACCAAAACCCCTTAAGTTGCTCCCAGGGTATCAGAGAGGGACTCTGGGAGTATTCCATAGCTAGAAAATACATTCTTCATGGTATAACCATTTGGGGTGGTAGTTGGGGACTGAGGGTATGGAGACTACATTTGTTTTTTGAAGACAGGGTGTTACTCTGATGCCCAGACTGGAGTGCAGTGGCACGATCACAGCTCACTGCAGTGTCAACCTCCCAGGGTCAAGCAATCCTCCCATTTCAGCCTCCCAAGTAGCTGGGACTAAAGGTGTGTGCCACCATACTCAGATAATTTTATTTATTTTTTGTAGAGACAGGGTCTTGATATGTTGCCAGGGCTGGTCTCGAACTCCTGGGCTTAAGCAATCCTCCCACCTCAGCTCCCCAAAGTGCTGGGTTTACAGGCATGAGCCACCGTGCCTGGCCAGAAGCTATAATTTAATTGGCCAGGTGTGGTGGCTCACGGCTGTAAATCCAGCACTTTGGGAAGGTGAGGTGGGAGGATTGCTTGAGGCTAGGAATGCAAGACCAGCCTGATCAACATAGTAAGACCCTGTGTCTACAAAACACATTTTAAAAAAATTAGCCAGGTGAGGTGGTATGCACCTGAAGTTCCAGCTACTCCAGGGGCTGAGGAAGGAGGATCACTTCAGCTCAGGTTGAGGTAGCAATTAGCTATGGTCGTGCCACTGTACTCCAGCCTAGGAGACAGAAAAAGACCCTGACTCTAAAAAAATATAAATAAATAGAAGAAGAAAGAAAGAAAAGCAAAGAATATATATGTGTATATATATACACACACACATATCTATATATACACATATCAAAATATTTAGAGTGATTTGCTCTAGCTAGTGGAATAAAAATAACAGCACTAGGGGGCTGGGTGCAGTGGCTCACTCCTATAATCCCAGCACTTTGGGAGGCCGAGGCAGGTAGATCACGAGGTCAGGAGATCGAGACCATCCTGGCCAACATGGTGAAACCCTGTCTCTACTAAAAATACAAAAGAATTAGCCGGGCATGGTAGCACACACCTGTACACCTGAGGCTGAGGCGGGAGGATCGCTTGAACTGAGGAGGCAGAGGTTGCAGTGAACGAGATCCTGCCACTGCACTCCGGCCTGGGCAGCACAGCCAGAACCTGACTCTGTCTCAAAAAAAAGGAAATGGAGGCTGGGCGCAGTGGCTCACGCCTGTAATCCCAGCATTTTGGGAGGCCAAAGTGGCTGGATCATGAGGTCAGGAGATTGAGACCATCCTGGCTAACATGGTAAAACCCCGTCTCTACTAAAATAGAAAAAATTAGCCGGGCGTGGTGGCAGGCACCTGTAGTCCCAGCTACTCCGGAGGCTGAGGCAGGAGAATCGCTTGGACCCAGGAGGCGGAGTTTGCCATGAGCCAAGATCACACCACTACACTCCAGCCTGGCAACAGAGCAAGACTCTGTCTCAAAAAAAAAAAAAG
Organism: Aotus nancymaae; assembly: GCF_030222135.1. Lineage (NCBI taxonomy): Eukaryota > Metazoa > Chordata > Mammalia > Primates > Aotidae > Aotus > Aotus nancymaae. Next base: position 39,552,214 of record NW_026988428.1, read on the forward strand.
AAAAGAAAGACAGAAAGAAATGGAAAAACAAAATAAGTAACTTGCCCAAGGTCACATATCAATGACAAGTTTAAATATAGGTCTTTTCAACTTCTAGGTCCCCCGAATTCTGCTGTCCTTTACTTTAGAAACTGTAATTTTATTTTGTTTGCTTTTTGAGACAGGGTCTCACTCTGTCACCCTGGCTGGAGTGCAGTGGCGTGATCATGCAGCCTTAGCCTCCCAGGCTCATGATCCTCCCACCTCAGACTCCTAAGTAGCAGGGACTACAGCTGTAATTTTCTTTTTCTGTGTTTTCTTTCTTTTCTTTCCTTTTCTTTTTGTTTTTTGAGATGGAGTCTTGCTTTGTTGCCAGGCTGGAGTGCAGTGGCTCGATCTCAGCTCACTGCAACCTCTACCTCCCGGGTTCAAGCGATTCTCCTGCCTCAGCTTCCTGAGTAGCTGGGATTACAGGCACGCACAACCATGTCCAGCTAATGTTTTGTATTTTTAGTAGAGATGGGGTTTCACCGTGTTGGGCAGGATGGGCTTGAACTCCTGACCTCAGGTGATCCACGGGCCTCAGCCTCCCAAAGTGCTGAGATTATAGGCGTGAGCCACCACGCCTGGCCTTTTATCTGTGTTTTCTAACTATAATGAGTATATATTACACATATAACTTGTTTTAAAAAGTAGAGGAGGAAGGAGCATTCTCTGGGCTCGTTGGGCATACCAAGGAAACTGAGCCCTAGGAATAAGGACCTAGAATAGAGAAGTACTCACCATTAATGATAGTATTGTTGACCCAGATAACCTGCCCATCTGGCAGTACCTTTTGGCTTCCAGGGAAGTTCAAGGCAATAGAGAAGGAGGCATTTGCACCAATCAGTGTAGGCCCATCATTACTGACCTTGAGGGACACTTGACCACCTGGGAAAGAAAGCTACATTAGCTGGGACTCCTGGGCTTCCCCTCCCTGTATATGTTTCCCCTCCTTATCTTCCCAAGCTACACTCAATGCAGGTCATCTTGCTTTTTTTCCGACCATGCCCTCCCCTGGAACTTCCAAGTTTCTACCTCTCCAGCAGTCAAGTCTCTGGGCTTCTGTCCACTCTGGATACAGCTGCCTATTCCAGTCTTTGGTTCTGAGTTGCCTTGAGACAGCAAGCCAGTCCTGGTTTCTGGGTCCTAAAAGGAATGTGCCATGAGGACTCTAGGATCCTTTCAGTTCCTTCTCAGGGATAACACTCTATTCATGTCGCCCCATTCATTCTCACATTCAAAGTGCATTTTAAAAACTCATTTATTTGGCCAGGCACAGTGGCTCACGCCTGTAATCCCAGCACTTTGGGAGGCCGAGGCAGGTGGATCACCTGAGGTCAGGAGTTCGAGCCTATCCTGCCCAACATGGTGAAATCCTGTCTCTACTAAAAATACAAAACATTAGCTGGGCATGGTGACATGCACCTGTAGTCCCAGCTACTCGGAGGCTGAGGCAGAAGAATAACTTGAACTCAAGAGGCAGAGGTTGCATTGAGCAAACATCACACCACTGCACTCCAGCCTGGCAACAGAGAGAGACTCCAACTCAAAAACAAACAAACAAAAAACACAAAAAAGCCCTCATTTATTTATTAATTTATTACTATTATTATTGAGATGGAGTCTCACTCTGCCACCCAGGCTGGAATGCAGTGGCATGATCTCGGCTCACTGCAGCCTCTGCTTCCCGGGCTCAAGGAATTCTTGTGCCTCAGCTTCCCAAGTAGCTGGGAATATAGGTGCCCACCACCACACCCAATTAATTTTTGTATTTTTAGTAGAGATAGAGTTTTGCCATGTTGGCCAGGCTAGTCTTGAACTCCTGAACTCAAGTGATCCATCCGCCTCAGCCTCCCAAAGTGCTGGGATTACAGGCATGAGCCACCGCGCCTGGCCTGTTTTGTTTTAAATTGAGACATAATTCACATACCATAAAATTTACTTTTGAACATGATCAAATTTGCATTTTAGAAAGATCACAATGGCAAGCAGTGAAAAGGATGGATTAGAGGCAGGCAGAGATTGGGGATGGGGACAGGGAAGACAAAAATTATTGTAACTGACCGAGAGAGGTCTGAGAAAAAAAGGATATGTTGGACCTCCATCTGCCCCACCCAGGTCCAACAACTATCAACACCCTGCCACATTTGCTTTCTTTATCCTTACTAGTTGTTTTTGTTTTGGCTAAAGTATTTAAAAGCAAATCCCAAACATCTTGTCATTTTAACCCTACAAATTTGGTATGTATCTATAACAAATATGAGTATTTTCTTGCATAAGCACAATGTCATTTCATGCTAGACAAAATTATCAAACCCAGTCCATATAAACTTTCATGAATATCTAGAAAAATGTCTTATGATTTTTTAAATCAGGATCCAAAATATAAGTACAATCTTTTAAGAGCCTTAGGTGGGTGGATGTGAACAGACTCTTTCCAGAACACATTAAGGAATATAGTAAAAGAAGAAGAAACTGCAGCACAGTGAGGGAAGTCAGATCAAGGAGAACTTCCTAGAAATCTGTGAGACTAAGCATCTAGGGAGAGAGGAGGGGATGGGATATGATGTATATATTTCAGCACAGCAGAAACTATCCTCACCCCATATTTCTTTTCTTTTCTTTTTCTTTTTTTTTTTTTGATACAGGGCTTTGCTCTCTCACCCAGGCTGGAGTGCAGTGGCACATTCATCACTCACTGCGGCCTCAAACTCCTAGGCTGAAGCCATCTTCCTGAGTAACCTCCCAAGTAGCTAGGATCACAGGTGTTCACCCCCAGGTCTAGCTAATTTTTTTACTTTTTGTAGAGACAGGGTCTCACTATGTTGCTCAGGCTGGTCTTGAACTCCTAGACTCAAGCAATACTATGGCCACAGCCTCCCAAAGTGCTAGGATTACAGGCGTGAGCCACCACAACTGGCCTCCTCATCTCCTTTTTTTTCTTTTCTTTTCTTTCTTTTTTTTTTTCTTGAGACAGAGTGTAGGGCTGTTGGCCCCACAGGGTTGTGGGGTGTCCCTTATGCTGTGCTGGGTGCAGGATCCAAGAAGTAAAGAGACAGGACACTGAAGAACTAGTGAAGAGCATCTGGACTCGGGGGGCCATGCCATCTATAAGCGGAGACAGACAAGGCCCCAGAATGCCCAGAAGCATCCGTATTTATTAGGTACAAGCAGGGGGCAGGGTCGTAAGTGAGGTTATTATCTATAGGCTTAGTAATAGGGCATACATAATCATGTGAGTCACAAGCAAGGGGGCCACCCCATTATGTCACCTGGGCAGAGAGATGGGTCATGCACAGTAGGGGATGGTGCCATGTGCAGTAGTAGAGGGTCGTGTACAGAAAAGGGGTTCACCCCCATTAGGTCACCGAGGCAAGGAGGTGGGCTGTGTGCAACAGGTGTCTTATGCAACACTTTTATCTGGGGGCTAGAGACTTCAAATAATTTCTAATAGAAGGATACTGTAAGCCAATGCAGTGGGAGCTGACAGACTTGTGCTCTTCTCTTAAGATATTTATGGGAGGATGATTTGAGCTAGCACAGAAGTGAAAAAAGACTGACAGGGTGTACAGCTGCCATGACTGGTCACACCAGAGGGGTTCTTTTCCCTTGGTTATTTCCAGGATCTTAGGCCTAAGGCCTACTTTTCACAAGAACTGAATGCAAGGTACTACAACTCCTTTATCAGGAGGAGAGGCTCTTGCTCCAAGCCTGCCATGCAGCCTATGCCCTTTCAGGCAGGGATGCCACTGCCTGGGTCTCTGGTTCTTGTCCTGGTCTGGCTGTTTTCCCATGTACTGCTTCTGTTTTGTAATTGCTCTAGGCATTCCTCCTACTACAAACTACTATATGGTTATATAGAAGAATTATATAAATCAGCACTAAATGTGTCAGTACAGCTCCAACTACGACACCTACATAATTATATAGAAAGATTATATGGAACTAAGTGTAATTGTATATATAAGCTAAATATAGCAAGCAGTAAGTTATACTTCAGGCACTAATTGTGCCTGGGGTCTGCACAGTTCTCCTTCCTTGGTAACCATGGTGGGTGTTACCCACACAGAGTCTTGCTCTGTTGCCCAGGCTGGAATGCAGTGGCACAATCTTGGCTCCCTGCAACCTCCGCCTCCCAGGTTCAAAGTTCAAGCGATTCTTGTGCCTCAGCCTCCCGAGTAGCTGGGATTACAGGCATGCACCACCATGCTAGCTAATTTTTGTATTTTCAGTAGAGATGGGGTTTCACATATTGGCCAGACTGGTCTTGAACTCTTGACCTCAAGTGATCCACCTGCCTCAGCCTCCCAAAGTGCTAGGATTACAGGTGTGAGCCACTTCGCTAGGACTCATCCCCTTTCTAATGTGTGCTGTAACCCTAGTTGACTCTGCTGGGGCAGCATCTGGATCATCTCATTGAGCATCCCACCACTAAAGCAGGAGAAGTCATAAGATACCCCATTCTTTCTCCACTTCCAACTCTCCCTCCTCAGAGCAGCACGAGACATTCCAGACCCTCTCACCACCCCCACCCCCGCCCCTTGCTCCTGTCACGAGGCCCAATCCCCCAGAGCCTTTTCATGTGATGCTCAGCTGAGACCCCTTTGCCTATCTCTCTCCCAGCCCCAGAACAAAAGTTCTGGGCTGTGTTCACCCGTACCCATCCCAAGGGGAGAAGACTGTATCTCCTTAGTCTTCTTACCCAATACCACATTTTCTGACTCCCCACTTTAAATCCCCCACCCCAAGAAACATTTCCTAAAAGAGTCTCCCACACATTTCATCCCTTTGGAGTCCCTGCTCCAGCTCGCTGCCAAGGAAGCCTCAGAATCAGTGCCACAGAGACCTTCTATCTTTCGCCCCTCCAAGCATATGAGACTATTTTCAGGCTCAATCCCAAATCTCCATGTAGGGAGGGAGCCCAGGTGCCCACAACCTCACAAATCAAATAAGTGGGAGAAGCCTGAAATATTGCCGGTATCTCCCATTAGGAGGAGAGAAACCAGAGCAGGGGAATTCATCCCCAAGTTCACACCTGCTCATGTCCACATATCCACACATACCTTTTGTAGCCCCCACAGCCAGCAAAGCACCTATCACAGCCAAATGGAGAAGGCACCTTTTCAGCAACAGATGCATTGTGTTCTTCCCTCCAGCAACCAAAGACACTGAGGGGCTGGGATAGGCCCCTATATAAGAAAAGGGTGCTCATTTGCATAACCCTTCCTCTTCTCCCTCAGAGAAGGCCTGGGGGGTGGGGGGAGCCGGAGGAGAGGAAAAAGAAAAAAAACTGACAAAGGGAACCTGGGCCCTAGACATTGCTTTCCCATTCTGCTATTCAATGACAGTTTCTGGTTTCACTGGGTCATTCTCATCTTGATACACTCTCGGGCAAGAGCTGACTGAAAGGCAGCTGCATAACACATACCAGACACAACAGTTCATCATGGGAGAGTGAATTAAACCAGGAACTTCTCAAATAGACAGAAATAAGGGCGGGCGCGGTGGCTCGTGCCTGTAATCCCAGCACTTTGAGAGGCTGAGGAGGGTGGATCACGAGGTCAGGAGTTCAAGACCAGCCTGGCCAACATGGAGAAATCCCGTCTCTAATAAAAATGCAAAATTAGCCGGGCATGGTGGCACACGTCTGTAACCCTAGCTACTCGGGAGGCTGAGGCAGGAGAATCGCTAGAACTCGGGAGGCAGAGGTTGCGGTGAGCCGAGATCGCGCCATTGCACTCCAGCCTGGGCAACAAGAGCGAAACTTCGTCTCAATAAAAAGGACAGAAACAGAACCCTGCACCCCAAAACAGAGACAGCGTCGGGGTAGGCTATGAGGCAGAGGCAACGACTCTTCTGAGGCCAAGGAATCCTTTACAACGAGATCCCTGACTTCCTGATTTTCAAAGGAGGCTCCTGGGCCAGGTGGAATTTAACCTTAGGTCGATACATATTTTCCCCAGGAGTGGTGGAAATAGTGAGTTAGAAATCAAGAAATCCGTACAGACTAGAAACATAGAAACTCGGACCCTAAGCAGGTACATGGGAAGAGTGTTCAGCCGCCCCACCGGGGAAGAAACTTGTCTAGCCGCCAAGAACCAAACTTGCCTGGGGCGGGGTCATTTGCGGGGAGGAGCTCTGGGCTCGCCCCCCGGCTCTGACGTTGACCAATAAGAAGGTCTGGGGGCGGAGCCAGGGAAACGCGGGAAGGTGGGGCGGGGCCTCTGGTGGCGGTCGGGAACTCGGGGGGAGGCGGCAACATTGTTTCAAGTTGGCCAAATTGACAAGAGCGAGAGGTATACTGCGTTCCATCCCGACGCGGGGCCACGGTACTGGGCCCTGTTTCCCCCTCCTCGGCCTCCGAGAGCCAGGGACCGCCTTCTGCAGGGTTCCCAGGCCCCCGCTCCAGGGCCGGGCAGACCCGACTCTCTGGCGCTTCATGGAGAACTTCCAAAAGGTGGAAAAGATCGGAGAGGGCACGTACGGAGTTGTGTACAAAGCCAGAAACAAGTTGACGGGAGAAGTGGTGGCGCTTAAGAAAATCCGCCTAGACACGTGAGTGGCCTCTGTACCTGGGACTCCTAAGGGGACCTCCTCGACTGTGCCCCCCAACCCCCCACAGGCGGGTAGCGGTCCAGGGACCGGAAGAGAGCAGGGACGGACTTCTTTAGAAGTAGAGGGGTGGGTTGGGGGCCTGTAGAAGGTAGAGAGTATAGGGTGGTGTAGAATCTATGGAAAACTTTCTTCTCAAACTGAGCCCTATGGTGCCCCCAAAATGTGCGACCACAGAGACTCGGGGAGAGAAAGGAAGCCTCTGAGATGAAGTCCAAGACTCTCCATGGAGTTGAGTTATGTGGTAACCGACTAGGAGCGCCTTTCTGAATGAAGAGCCCTCCTCACTGCCCCACCCTCACCTAAGAATTCTCTCCTCTTTCCAAAGAATGGCAGTTGAACCTCACTGGCCCTTCTGGGGAGGCTGGGTGCTACTCCTGCATTTTTAAATTTATTTTTTATTTTTCTCCCCCGTTACAGTCTCCCTGCTTTTCCTTCACCAGGCAGCTTTACTTACCTACCCCTGGGAAAAGAGGAGATAATGACCTTAATATGTCCAAAAGCCACACCCTGACTACCCAGGAATTAGCTCCTTCCAGCACCCTTTCTCTTCTCTCACTTTCCTAGGGGGTGCTGGGTGGTGCCTCCTTGGGGGAAAGAAATGACTGGGTGGGGGGAAAAGGAGTGTTTGTAACCATATTCCCATCTCTGCTTTCCCAACCTCTCCAAGTGAGACTGAGGGTGTGCCCAGTACTGCCATCCGAGAGATCTCTCTGCTTAAGGAGCTTAACCATCCTAATATTGTCAAGTAAGTATGTGTCTGAGAGTAGATCCAGTTGGAAAGAAGGATGAATTCTGTCTGTACAGTGTGGCCATTTCTCTCTCGCACCTCCATTTCCTTGACCTTTCCTTCTCTAGGCTGCTGGATGTCATTCACACAGAAAATAAACTCTACCTGGTTTTTGAATTTCTGCACCAAGATCTCAAGAAATTCATGGATGCCTCTGCTCTCACTGGCATTCCTCTTCCCCTCATCAAGGTAATGCTTCTCATCAGCTCCCCACTATCATGGACGTGTCTTGGGGGACTGATGGCAGGCAATTCCGGGTGATATTTTATGATCTTGGCCTTCTTCTGAGCCCTCATCTACTACACACACACACTCCCCTTCTTTTTGTGTCTCCTTCCCTGCTCATTATACTCATTAACCCTAGGGTTGGACTGAAGAATCAAAGTTGAAACTCTAGTGAGTCAACCTAGCAACTCAGGTGGGAGGTCAGATGAAACTCAGATAAATGGGATTTGAGAGCACCTGGTAAATTCCTCCAAAAAGCCCTTCTGTTTGGTGGAAGAACTAGCCAATGAGTCTCTATTATCTATTTTAGGGCTGGATTCTTCACTCTCAGAGCTACTATCAATCTATTAACAAACATTTATTCAATGCACAGCATATAGAAAAGGAATGCAAAGTTGAGTAAGACTTGGTCCTTATCCTCTCTGGGCTGACAGTTTAATGGGAGAAATACCTTGTAAATATGTAACTATAATCCAACATAGTAAAGGCCTTAGTAGAGCTTTAGGGGCGCAGAGCAAACCCAATCTGCTCATTGTGGTGAAGAAACACAGTCCTCTCTTTCTCCTTTGTCAGAGCTATCTGTTCCAGCTGCTCCAGGGCCTAGCTTTCTGCCATTCTCATCGGGTCCTACACCGAGACCTTAAGCCTCAGAATCTGCTTATAAACACAGAAGGGTCCATCAAGCTAGCAGACTTTGGACTAGCCAGAGCTTTTGGAGTCCCTGTTCGTACTTACACCCATGAGGTGAGTCCCTTTTTGCCTTTCTTCTCTGAGTTTCCCAAGAGGTGTAAACTAGGGCATTCACAAAGTTACTAAAAATATCTGGCCAACAGTTTCTTACTAGGTAGAAGTAATCTCTTGACATCCTAAAGAGTCTTAGGGTATGCGTGGAATTCATGCTGCGTTGCTAACTGGGCTCACGCCTGTAATACCAACACTTTGGGAGGCTGAGGTGGGATAATCACTTGAGCCCAGGAGTTCGAGACCATCATGAGCAACATAGCAAGACCCCATCTCTACAGAAATAAAAAATCAAATAAAATTATGATGACCGTTTGTCTCAAGTTTTTCCAGGAAGATCTCAAATTAGGGGTTCAGAAAATATGGTCTCCAAACTATGGACTGGAAATCAGTGGGGGGGCAAAGATGGAAGGAAGGAAAGTGCTTGTTAAGAGGCCAAGAGTTAGCAGAGTAGTGCTGAGGAACTGAGATATGGGACTCTTTGTACCCTATAAACCACCCCGCCCTCCCTATTCTTGTCCCTCAGGTGGTCACCCTGTGGTACCGAGCTCCTGAAATCCTCCTGGGCTGCAAATACTACTCCACAGCTGTGGACATCTGGAGCCTGGGCTGCATCTTTGCTGAGATGGTATGGAGGCTTGCCCAAGTTCCACCCAGCCCCCTTCTCCCCACATCCAAGAACAACAGAACTGTTTCTCGGCCCAGACCTATGATGCTTCTATCACAGGGTTCTCTTTCTAAAGTAGCACCAAGGGGAATGGTGGGGAAAGGATGCAACTGTTGCCCCAATATCAACCACAATGTTAGGATATCCAACAACAGCCTTAGTACCTAGTATGCATCTCTATCCCTGAAATGAGGTAAAACATTTCTGCAGCTGTTTTAACCGCAGTCTGCATATATTTGGGAGAATGATTCCATTTAGTGCCTCTTTTATTTCAGGGTTTCACTTCAAGGCCTGTAGACCTTGTTGTATGGTGCCAGGAATGTAGTGAAGCCAGTTGTGGTCCCTTTGTTCACACCCTTCATTTAAACCGCAGATTTAGATAGGGCGCAGTGGCTCATGCCTGTAATCCCAGCACTTTGGGAGGCTGAGGTGGGCAGGTCACCTGAGAACAGGAGTTCAAGACCAGCCTGGCTAACATGCTGAAACCTCATCTCTACAAAAAAATACAAAAATTAGCCGGGTATGGTGGCACAAACACCTGTAATCCCAGCTATTTGGGAGGCTGAGGCAGAAGAATCACTTGAACCTGGGAAACGGAGGTTGCAGTGAGATGAAATAGCGCCACTGCACTCCAGCCCAGGTGACAGAGCGAGACTCCATCTAAAAAAAAAAAAAAAAAAAGATTGGCCAGGCATGGTGGCTCACGCCTGTAATCCAAGCACTTTGGAGGCCAAGGTGGGTGGATCATCTGAGGTTGGGAGTTCAAGACCAGCCTGACCAACATAGTGAAACCCCGTCTTCATTAAAAAAAAAAAAAAAAAAAATTTAGATCATGTTCCCCTTCAACCTCTGGCTTTTCAGACTGAAGGATCCTTGAGGCCTGGCCTTATGTAGAAGCTCCCATCTCCTTCAATACAACAGTGCAGTGCAGTAGGCTTAGGCTTCAAATCAGCAATATATTTTATGGTCCTTTATCTGGGTTGTAACCAAGAGCTTAAAGACCCTTAGCCTATACATACGTAATGTGCATTTATCCCCCAGTGCATTACCTTACAATTGCCCATATTCCTCTCTCAATTCATCAAAAAATATTTGTTAAGCACCTAGTGTGTACCCAGCACTGTGCTAGGTGCTGTGGGGAACACAGAAGAAATGGAAGACAGAGTCTCTGCCCGCTGTGCTCCTATCTAGAAGTGGCTGCATCACAAGGTTGGGGGATGACCGCAGTGTCTACCCCACACCCCGTGAGTGGCTTGGGATCCCTTTGCTACATGTCAGTGGCACCCCAGACATTCACCCCCTCCCAGCCCCACCCAGCCTTGGGGATCTGCAAAGTCATGGTTGGGGGAAGGAAGGAGGGGTCAAGGAGACAGATGAAGGGACTTCTTTGTCTCACGTTCAGTGTGACCGACCCCATGAAAGGCCCTGGGGAGGGAGTCATGGGGCCCTACTGACCTTTCACTGCCTGTGGGAACTCCTTTGTATAGAGGACAGTTTTGACTGACGTCAATGTGGGTCTTGGTATTTCCTCTTTCCCCATTTTCAGGTGACTCGCCGGGCTCTATTCCCTGGAGATTCTGAGATTGACCAGCTCTTCCGGATCTTTCGGACTCTGGGGACCCCAGATGAGGTGGTGTGGCCAGGAGTTACTTCTATGCCTGATTACAAACCAAGTTTCCCCAAGTGGGCCCGACAAGATTTCAGTAAAGTTGTACCTCCCCTGGATGAAGATGGACGGAGCTTGTTATCGGTGAGAGTGGGCACCTGCTTCCCCTCATTCATTTCTCCCAGGGAAGGGATTTTACAGGGTGAAGGAAGGATGAGACCCTGAACTCTGGGCCTCAGTATTCCAGTTCCCTGATTCCTTCTTTCCCTGTTGGCATGCTGATTCAGATACAGGAGGATGGAAGTGAGAATTCTGCCTTGGGTAGAAGGAGTTCTGGTTTCCCGATTTCTGGGAACACTTGCTGCCCATTTAGTCCACTACCACATCATTGAAGTCAACATGCATCTCTCCCCTCTCCCTCTAGCAAATGCTGCACTATGACCCCAACAAGCGAATTTCGGCAAAGGCAGCCCTGGCTCACCCTTTCTTCCAGGATGTGACCAAGCCAGTACCCCATCTTCGACTCTGATGGCCTTCTCAAAGCCCCCAGCCCTAATTTCACCCTCTCCTCCAGTGTGGGCTTGACCTGGCTTGGCCTTGGGCTATTTGGACTCAGGTGGACTCAGGTGGGCCCTCTGATCTTGCCTTAAACACTCACCTTCCAGTCTTAGCCAGCCAACTCTGGGAATACAGGGGTGAACGAGAGGGACTGGTAAAAATGAAAGGAAGTTTCAGTATTAGATGCACTTGTTAGCCTCCACTATCCTTTCTCCCTTCTCCTAATTATTGCTAAAGAGGGTTGGTTTTTTTTTTTTTAAAAAAAAAAGCCTCCCTACACATTAGATTTGCCATACCAATCTTTGAATGCCCCATAATTATTATTTCCAGTGTTTGGGATGACCAGCCTCCTGCTGCCACAATTTTTGTAAAGGCCAAATGATAGCAGGGGACTAAGTTGGAGCTTTTGAGAACCAAGTAAAACAAAACCACAGAGAGGAGTCTATTTTAACGAATTCCTTTGAAAAAATAGATCCAATCAGTTTATACCCTCTATTTTAAAGAATTTCTTTGAAAAAATAGATCCAATCAGTTTATACCCTAGTTAGTGTTTTGCCTCACCTAATAGGCTGGGAGACTCAAGACTCAGCCCTGATGGGGCTGCAGAAGAAATGATTGGCCCCAGTCCCCATGTTTATCCCTTCTACCAGCATGAGGAGTCTGGGAGGCCCTGGGACAGGGATTGTGCTTCATACCAATCTATTATTTCACCGCGGCCTTATGAGGCAGGTGAGAGATGTTTGAATTTTTCTCTTCCTTTTAGTATTCTTAGTTCTTCAGTTGCCAGGGATTCCTGATCCCATTTTCCTCTGAAGTCTACCTTCTACCCCATAGGAGTGGAAGTTAGGGTTTAGGCATCATTTTGAGAATGCCGATACTTTTACAGGGCTGTGATTGAGTGAGGGCATTGGATAAAAATATTTCTTTAAAAGAAGGATGAACAATTATATTTATAGTTCAGGTTTTATCCAATAGTAGGGTTGGCTTTTTTTTTTTTTTTGTCAGAGTGGGTGGATTTGTTGCCATGTGCACCTTGGGGTTTTGTAATGACAGTGCTAAAAAAAAAAAGCATCTTTTCTTTTATGATTTTGTCTCTGTCACCCTTATCCTTGCGTGCTCCTGCTATTAACGTTACTTGTAATTTAGTTTGTAGTTCATTAAAAAAATGTACCTAGTTTTATAGTTCATCTCTTTCCTCATCTTATTTACTAAAAGAATGGTAGGAGACAGAATATGACTATGTATATGTGATCATTGATTCCAGACCCCTTTTCCTAATCTCTCTGTAGATGTCTACCCACCCTGCCCCATTTTGGCTAGTGCTGGTGATAAACAAAGCAGTTATTATTGTCCCTATTTATGGCTGGGGAAACTGAAACCTATATACTTCCTACTTCACTTTCTCCACACACCAACAAACCTACTTTCCCCCAGCCAACATACCACACACACACCCCACACATACAACACACACACTACATATGCATATACCACACACACACCACATATACACATACACACACCACACACGCACACACGCACATACAAAACGGCAAGAGAGCTCCCGGGGAATCTGCCTCTCGACACTGCATTTACCAGTAAGCTCGCCGTTTTTCTCCTTTCTGTTTCATATCACAAACAGCAAAGTTTTCCAAAGATTCTTTTATTTACATATACATACGATTCTGAAAAAGCGTCTCCAAGCTACCACTGCTTGTAGTTGCCATTGTCTCAGTCCACCAAAAACCATCTCAGACCGCCCGCGGGCCACCCCAAATACTCCTGTCCCCTGAAGCCTCACTAAAAGGAGGAAGCGCTGATGTCAGGGTTACTTAAATTCCCAGGCTCCGGATCCCTAGGAGAGGTATTTCCCTTTACGACGGCGCATTTGTCATAGAAGGCGGGGCACTACAGCCAGCCCCGCCAAGTCCAGGGGAGGGGCGAAGGTCAGCAGCGGCCTTCCTAAGGCTGCCTTCAACCCCGCCTTGCTGCCAGTCAAATCTTGTATTTTCGCAGTACTGGTTAAAGTTTCGCTTTGACCCGCCTCCATCACTCACCTGATTAGATGTTTATGAGTCAAAAGGCGGGGTCATGGGGTGTCGAGATTTTACTGGTGGATACATGCGCCAGTCGGCAGTGTACCGCCCCACTGTCTTCAGGAGCTTGCTTTTTAATGGCTCCTTACCTCGTCCATCTTCGAGGTTTCTCCCTCGCTATTGGTTTGTGGCCCCGCCTGTCGAGTCCGTTGCTCGTACTTGTTGTTGACAGCACCCAAAGAGACCCGCCTTTCTCCAGAGGATTGGTGGATGAGTGCACATATAGCCCACCCTCGATGGTAGGCGGGTAATCGAGCTATTGGCTGGAGCCCCCGCCCCAGGGCGAGGAGGAGAAGGAGGGGCAGGAGGGTTTGGTTGAGCTGCAGCTGTTTGTCTGTTCGACACAGGCTTGGGGCCGACGGGGGAGACGGAACCCCAGGTACCGAGCTGATGGAACCCAAAGGGCAGGGGCGGAAGCGCCCGGGAAATGAGAGCAGCCTGGCCTGAGTGCCGAGGCGGGTCTGGGCCTAAGCAGGGGGTTAGATTGGCCCACCGGAGAAGGGAGAAGGGGGCCGGGCCCCGGCAGGCCTAATAGGGGCTCAGAGAAGGGGACTGGACGGGCTGGGACCCCAAAGTTGGTGAGTCGGGGAGGCGGCTGGGCTGTGGCGGCGGACGGGCCGGGGGCCGGGCACTGGAGGCCGGGAGCTTGAGTGAGGGCAGGGGCAGGCCTCATTAAGCAGCTCTGAAGAGGGAGGAGCTGGGGAAAGGGACAGGGCAGCGGGTGAGGTAAGCCCATTTGCCGGGAGGTGAGGAGGGGTCAGACCTGTCGCTTGAGCCCGAAGGCTGACTGGGGCTGGGTCCGTCCAGAGAGGTTCATTGGAAGGGCCTGAGAAGGGTTCTTAGTTGGATAAGAAGCGTTCTTTTCAGGGAAAGTGCCTATTGTAGAAGGGACTGAGGGTGTTGTGTTGAACTGAGAGAGATTTGGGTTCAGTGAGGGAGAACTGGGGAAAATGAAGAAGGCTCTATGAATCTAGAAGACTAAGTTAGTTGAGGAAATGGAAGCAGGGCCTGGTATCAGTTATGGGAGCTTCTGGGTATGCTGAAGTGGGGCTGGAGGCTCTGGGTCTTGGGAGTACCCACGCTTTTGTTCCTTTCAGTGTTTAGATGTGGTAATTTGAAGCTTTTTAGAACTCCCAGGGTAGGGATGAAGATGAAAGTAATTTTTTTTTTTCTCTCTAACTGTTGGCTGCTCCATACTCAGCTCCTGCACTTTCTCTTGGCTTCATACCTGGTCTATACTGCAGTCTGTTTCTTAATCTGTTTCATGTCCGGTGAAAGAGCTAAGAAGTTGGATTGGGGGCTTGTTTTGTCCACTTCTTTCATACTTAATAATGTGGTCTATAGTGAATACCGTGTCTCCTAGAACTGAGAATCTATTTCCTATCTATTTTATTATTTATGTGGGAAAGGGGCTTAGAGATCCTCAGCCATCAGGAGATCTTCTGATCATAGTTGGTGAAATTTTTGTGGGACTTAGACTTGACTTGGGTATTTCCCAGGCAGGTAACGGAGTTAACAGGTCCGAAACTATGAGGTGATATTACTGAGGAAGAGATTGGGGAAGAGTGAGAAATTCCATTTCAAAAGCTTGGCATCACCCCTTGTTCTTTGTCTACTTCTTCAAAAGCCCAGATTTCTGTGCTGTTAGAAAGTTGGGTCAAACTATGAAGTGTCTGGGGAAGATGGTGAGTAGAGAAAAAGACAGAGGTGCAGTAGTTTACACCTGTAATCCCAGCACTATGGGAAGCAGAGGCAGGAGGATCGCTTGAGGCCAGGAGTTTGAGACCAGCCTGGGCAACATAGTGAGATGCTGTCTCTACCAGAAAATTTTAAAATTAGCTGGGCATAGTGGCACGAGCCTGTAGTCTCAGCTACTTGGGAGGCTGAGGCAAGAGGATCACTTGAGCCCAGGAGTTCGAGGGTGCAGTGAGCCATGATCTTGCCACTGCACTTCAGCCTGGGCAACAGAATGAGATCCTCTCTCTGAAAAAAAAAAAAAAAAAAAAAAAAGGAAAAGATTGCCAAAGCAGAGGAGTGGAGTACCCTCTTCCCCACATGTTTTTAATGGTCTGCCAACCTTCTTCATCCCTCATAGATTGGAACCTGTTGGATTTCCCTTACTGTATTTCCTTCTTTTCCCCTTCTTTACCAATATATTTTATTACTACATTTCTTAATTTTACAAAAGTAATATGTACATATTTTAAAATATGTAAGCTGTACAGCAATTTAAGAAGTATAAATCCTCCCACACATACCTCACTCATATTTCATTTAGGAAGGTCAAGAATCAGAGACAGCAAATCAGACTAATCTTGCTTTGCTTTGGGGGATGTGCCACAAAAGTCAATTCTGTTTTCATGTTCTCACCAAACTCTAGTCTCATTCTTTCTACAGTTTTCCCTTCTGGGATGATACTCTGTTATTTATCGTGCTCATTTCACAGTTCATTTTGTCTTCTACCAAGTCAGACAAGCAGAGGTCTGTACTGTGGGTTAGCATTCACCTTTAGCACACACACACCAAGTTTTGTGGTGGGTGTCCTAGGAAATGCCCAAATAGATGAAATGAAACTTTTTTTTTTTTTGAGCTAGAGTTTCGCTCTTGTCGCCCAGGCTGGAATGCAGTAGCACTTGGCTAACTGCAACCACCGCCTCCCAGGTTCAAGCGATTCTCCTGCCTCAGCCTCCAGACTAGCTGGGACTACAGGTGCGCACCACCACGCCTGGCTAATTTTTGTGTTTTTAGTAGAGATGGGGTTTCACCATGTTGGCCAAGATGTTCTTTATCTCCTGACCTTGTGATCCACCCGCATCAGCCTCCCAAAATGCTGATATTACAGGCATGAGCCACTGTGCCTGGCCAGAACAAAACTTTATGGGGAGAAAGGATCATTTTTTTGAGGGATAATTGTTGGTATCTCTGCTAAAGAGAGGAATTTCAGACCTTTATCTCAAATTCATAGTCTCTGCATGTTCATGGCCTCTGCATGTTCACATTACTTGACTGTTCCTTTCTTATCCCTGATGATGATGGTTCTCCTAAGAGGCTCCTGTATTTGTCTTTCTTTTCTTTTCTTCTATTTTTAGAGACAGAGTCTTGCTCTGTTGCCCAGGCTGGAGTACAGTGTGTGTCTTTCTATAGTGATCTGAGAAGCTCCAAGCTTCTCTGGATTTGAAATCAGTTTTCCTCTGAATCTCAGAGTCAGAGTACAGCTAGGGCATTTCATACTACGACCTTATTAATTGAATTTGTCGTTACTGGCTTTAAAAGCCCTCTATTATACCCAGCCTTTATATAGTGCCCATAGGAAACCTCAGTTGTCTCCCCCAAGGAACTTTTCTCAACTGCAAGCCAGTTCTAGAGACAGTTGTATGGGGGCGGGGAGGTTTATGTGTGTTTCGTTGTTGTTTTTTTTTTGAAACGGAGTTTTTCTCTTGTCGCCCAGGCTGGAGTGCAATGGCACAATCTCAGCTCACTGCAACCTCCGCTTCCCAGGTTCAAGCGATTCTCCTGCCTCAGCCTCCAGAGTAGCTGGGATTACAGGTGTGTGCCACCATGCCCAGCTAATTTTTGTATTATTAGTAGAGACAGAGTTTCACCATGTTGGCCAGGCTGGTCTTGAACTCTTGACCTCAGGTGATCCACCCACCTCAGCCTCCCAGAGTGCTGGGATTACAGATGTAAACCACCACACCCGGCCATGTGTGTGTGTTTTAATCTCATCTAGTCTTTGCCATTTCGTAAACCCTGGTCATATCCTGTCCCTTTCTTCTGTGCATCCCGTTGTGGATTTGGTTGGTTGATTGGGTTTTTTTTGTTTGTTTGTTTGTTTGTTTTGTTTTTTTTTTGAGACAGAGTCTAGCTCTATTGTCCTGGCTGGAGTGCAGTGGCGCTATGTCAGCTTATTGCAACCTCTGGCTTCCAGGTGCAAGTGATTCACCTGCCTCAGCCTCCCATGTAGCTGGGATTATAGGCACATGCCACCATGCCTGCCTAATTTTTGTGTTTTTAGTGGAGATGGGGTTTCACCATGTTGGCCAGGCTGGCCTCTAACTCCTGACCTGAAGTGCTGGGATTACAGGCATGAACCACCACAGCTGGTCTCCCTTGGTGTTTTTTTGTCTTCCCCTTAATCAAAGCTTACCTTCAAGAAAGGATCTGGAATTGCTCTTATAAAGATGTAAATATCACAGTCACTTAAACTATTAATTTTTCCAACAGTTTTTTGCATCTTAAGAGGGAGTTTAGGAATAGAATTAACAATAAGGAATTTCATACATAGATCTGGAGTTGCAAAAATATATTTGTAGAAGAGGGCTTTCCTATTGCCCTTCAAGTCACACCTCATATCTTTCTAAATTAAAAATTTTTTTTTCTGAACAATCCCTACTGTAGAACATACCTCATATCATCTTTTGTTTTCTTTTCTTTTCTTTTGAGACGGAGTTTCACTTTTATTGCCCAGGCTGGAGTGCAGTGACTTGACGATCTCAGCTCACCACAACCTCCTCCTCCCATGTTCAAGCGATTCTCCTTGCCTCAGCCTTTCGAGTAGCTGGGATTACAGGCATGAGCCACCATGCGTGGCTAATTTTGTATTTTTAATAGAGATGGAATTTCTCCATGTTGATCAGATGATCCGCCTGCCTCACCCTCCCAAAATGCTGGGATTACAGGTGTGAGCCACCACACCTGGCCAGAATATAACTCATATCTTCTAACTCTTGCTTTACTTGGGAGCAAATATTGCTCATTGGTATGAATTTTACTTCTGAGAAGGAGGCATGGGGTAGAAGAAGGAGGCATGTAGTTTGCTCCCTAATCCTAGAGAATTTCAGATTGGAAAATAACCAAAGTGTGCGGCAATGAACTTATAATAAGGAAATACAGCAGCCCTCTTGGAGGAAGGATACCATAAGACCCTACATGGTATACTTCCACTTCCTACAAGCGTTTTGAGAAAGATTTAGTCATTGACTGAAGAGTAACAACTGAATAAGGAGCTACCCAGGTGAACAAAGTGTGTGTACATTTCTGGGCAAGTTTGTAGCTTCTGTTTAGGGACAATAGGTACCATAGAACTCCTGGTTCTATGGTGTTATGACTTCTTTTTTTTTTTAACTTGTGTTTCTCAAGTCAGGAATTAATAGAGAGACAGTGGCCCAAAGCTTTTGACCACTCAACATCAACTAAAAAGTCAGGGAACTTTTTTAGCTACCGTTGCCTCAGTGTTTGGGTGGGAGGGCCACATATTGGGTGTGATTAGGCCATCTGAAGCATAGTAACGGGTGACAGGAAAAGCAGTTAGCCCATGTGAGTTGCAATAGTACCTTGTGGGCACGATCCCAGGGGGGCCCTCTATCCAGAGAGATCATGAGGGGCCAGGAAGAGAACTGGTTTCCTAAGGCCTATTAAAAACATTCCTAAATGGAACTGAGTAAGATCTGTTCAGATGGTACAGAAAGGGAGGAGTTGACTGGGGGAAGGAAGTAGAATTACTTGGCCTTAATTTAGGGAGCATTTAGTGAGCACCTACTAGGGATCAGGCAGCATGCTGTGCTCTGAAGACTTAAGATAACATAAAGAAACTCCCACTTTTTAAGAACTTCACAGTTTAGCAGAGCAGACAGACACGATTCACATACTGTGGTAATGTGATACATACAATTATAGAAATACAGTTTTTTTTTCTTTTTTTTTTTTGAGACAGAGTCTCACTTTATCGCCCAGGCTAGAGTGCAGTGGCACGATCCTGGCTCACTGCAACCTCTGCCTCCCAGGTTCAAGCAATTCTCCCGCTTCAGCCTCCCGAGTAGCTGGAACTACAGGTGTGTGCCACCACGCCTGGCTGATTTTCTGTATTTTTGGTAGAGACAGGGTTTCACTTTGTTAGCCAGGATGGTCTCGATCTCCTGACCTCATGATCTGCCCTCCTCAGCCTCCCAAAGTGCTGGGATTACAGGCGTGAGCCACTGGGCCCAGCTTTGCTTTCTTTCTTTCTTTTTTTTTTTTTTTTTAGATGGAGTCTCTGTTGCCCAGGCTGGAGTGCAGTGGCGCAATCTATGCTCACTTCAACCTCCACCTTCTGGGTTCAAAGCAATTCTCATGTCTCAGCCTCCTGGGTACCTGGGATTACAAGCCTGCACCAACATACCCAGCTAATACTTGTATTTTTAGTAGAGTTGGGGTTTCACCATGTTTGCCATGCTGGTCTTACTCCTGATCTCAAGTGATTCACCTGCCTTGGCCTCTAAAAGTGTTGAGATTATAGGCGTGAGCCACCACGCCCAGCCAGTCTTAATACTGTGGGACCCTACGGGCCTCTAGAGAAGCAATGATGAATTCTGCTAGAGGAGAGGGTGATTATGCAATTTCACTGAAGTAACATTTGAGCTTGGTCTTATGAGATAGATATATAGAATTTTGCTAGGCAGACAAGTAGGGACGAGCATTCCAACCTTACCTAGGTCAATAATAGGGAGTTTGTACTACCATGCTGATAAGAGGTAAGTATGCTTTTTGCCTCTTGGAGAAATATAAGGGAAGGGGTGGGGACGTGGAAGGAATCTCTCATTTAATCTAGTGACTCATTGGGTAACATTGGATCAACAAAATGAAGAGCTGAGCCAAGTGGTAGGACTCTCATTTCAAGATTTTGGTTACTTGGGTTTAAACAAAGTTGGAGAGGAAGATGAAGGTAGTTACTGATTTCTGCTCTACCTTCCCTACTTAGTGAACCTTAGTAATCACAAGGCCCACCAAATCCTGCAAAAGTTACCACTTGTTTTCCTCCTATTGCCTCCCATTGAATTGCTTCTATTTCAACTGTCCTGGCAGGGGTTGGTCAAAGAGCTTCTAGAAAAGAGTAGTGATGAATTAATTCTTCTGTCAGAAGGCTATGGGACTGGATCCCAGTTGCCAGGGAAGACCTGGGTCTTCTTAATTTGTTTTTAGTAAGCAAGTACTTACAGAAACCCTATCCAGTCTAAGCTCTTGATCCTGTCCTGGTGTCCTCTTCAGAGTTCGCATTTCCTGCTTCTTTAAAAAGTATAGTGGTATAAAAGAGGCAGGAGTACCTGACTAGGAATCCTACATTTACTACTTAGCAATTGGCTGTATGGTAACACTTGACAAGTTGACTAATTTTATTTTATTTTATTTTTATTTATTTATTTTAGAGACGGAGCCTCACTCTGTTGCCCAGGCTGGAGTGCAGTGACGTGATCTCGGCTCACTGCACCTCTGCCTTCCAAGTTCAAGTGATTCTCCTGCCTCCGCCTCCTGAGTAGCTGGGATTACAGGTGGGTGCCACCACACCCAGCTAATTTTTGTATTTTTAGTAGAGACAGGGTTTCACCATGTTGGCCAGGCTGGTCTCGAACTCCTGACCTCAGGTGATCCACCCGCCTCGGCCTCCCAAAGTGCTGGGATTACAGGCATGAGCTACCACGTCCAGCCCAAGTTGAGTAATTTTATGTGTCTCAGTTTCCTCACCTGTAAAATATAGAGACTGGAATAAATGACCTCTAGACTGGCTCTGATCTGCCTGACTGACCTTAAGGCTGATAGTTGGTACTGGGTTGGACTCCAGTGACTTGGTCTCCATTGGTAAGTAGTAGACTTCTGGAGGTGTCATAGGTATTTGGTTTAGGGACTCAAAGCTAATAAGTGGAAGAGGGCTTGAGGAATGGAGTCTTACTCTAGCTGGGACTACTAAGACACCTTTACTATTATTCCTGCTTTCCTGCACTGCTTGGGAGATCTATGTCAAAGAACATCCTCCACCCCCATCCCCTGTTCCCAGTGGGCTAACCCATGGTCAGGCTTCAATCCTTCCTAGTTAATGGATCATTTGATAAGCCATTCTTGTGGAGTCGCACTTCTAAGGGAAGTTAAATCTGATTTCTTCTCTTCTGAGCTAAAAGGGTTGAAAGGAAGAAAAACCTCCCCATCTCCCTTTTTCTGAAGGTAATAATCATCATACCACTTGCTGGTTTACCAAAACATAAAAAATAAAATAAAATTAGTATTATTGTGGGAAAAAATCAGAATAGGAAATAAATCAATTGAATCTTATTTGTATTATTCATTTCTGTACCATTGATTTTTTGAGAGTCCAGCTATTACATTTTTTAAATGATACCCTTATAAACATGATGAGATTAAAAATCAAAACTTAGGGCCGGGTGCAGTGGTTCATACCTGTAATCCCAGCACTTTGGTAGGCTGAGGTGGGTAGATCACGAGGTCAAGAGATTGAGACCATCCTGGCTAACATGGTAAAACCTTGTCTCTACTAAAAATACAAAAAATTAGCCGGGCATGCTGGCACGGGCTTATAGTCCGAGCTACTCAGGAGGTTGAAGCAGGAGAATTGCTTGAACCTGGGAGGCAGAGATTGCAGTGAGCCGAGATCATGCCATTGCACTTCAGCCTGGGCGACAGAGCAAGACTCTTCTCAAAAAAAAAAAAAAAAAAAAGATCAAAACATAGAGGTGATCCATCGATTGCTGTGAACAGGGAAGAAGGCAGGACATACTATTTCTTTTTTAGAGATGGGGTCTCGTTATGTTGCCCAGGCTGGTCTCAAACTCCTGCGCTCAAATGATCCTCCAGCCTTGGCCTCCCAAAGTGCTGGGATTACAAGCATGAACCACATGTCCCAGTCAGAACATATTCTTGAGGTTACATATTACAGTTTGAGATAGTCTTTTCTAAGTCAGTAGTTACTGATCTCTGAGAATCCAAGGTTGCTTAATAGCAAGAAAGCTTGCTGACCACGTCTGGGATCTGGCTTGACTTCTCATGTCTGGGAGTTAGTGACAGGGACTTTGCAACTGAACTGTGTCTGCAACTGTTTCCTGTCTTTACACTACCCTAGAGTTCAAGTGATACGTTTAGCCATGAGAATTCAGTCCGTTGTAACTCCCACATTTTCCCATATTGTAGAGTAGTAACATTGAGGCTTAATATTCTACCCCTTGAATCACGTGCTTTGAAATACATAAAAATGTGGGGGAGTAAGTTGAAAAAACTAGTAACTTGTTCTACTGTTTCTTGAGAGTATAGCATATATATGTGACCTGAAGGAAATCTGATCAGCTTATCATCTGTTCTTTTTTTAAAATTGTGTCATTGTCTTGTCTTTTATTTATTTATTTTTGAGAGACCGAATCTTGCTCTGTTGCCCAGGCTGGAGTACAGTGGCACAATCTCAGCTTACTGCAACTTCTGTCTCCTGGCTTTAAGTGATTCTCCTGCCTCAGCTTCCCAAGTAGTTGGGACTACAGGCGTGCACCACCACGCCCAGCTAATTTTTGTATTTTTTAGTAGAGACAGGGTTTCACTATATGTTGTCCAGACTGGTCTCGAACTCCTGACCTCAGGTGATCCACCTGCCTTGACCATCCCAAAGTGCTGGGATTACAGGCGAGAGCCACCACGCCTGGCCTATTTATTTATTATTTTGAGACAGAGTCTCACTTTGTGGTCCATGGCTGGAATGCAGTGGCATGATCACAGCTCACTGCAGCCTCAACCTCCTGGGCTCAAGTGATTCTCCCATCTCAGCCTCCTGAGTAGCCAGGATGACAAGCATGCACCACCATGCCCGGCTAGTTTTTTTTTTTTTTTAATTTTTGTAGAGACAAGGTCTCACTATGTTCCTCAAACTTGTCTTGAACTCCTGGCCTCAAGCAATCCTTCCACCTCAGCCTTTCAAAGTGCCAGTATTACAGGTGTGAGCCACCAAGCCTAAACTCTTTCAAAGTTTAGCATTCTGCTAGTCTGTCCTCTTTTTCCTATGAGACAGTGTGTATGAATACCACATAAATATAAGATGTTTTAGAAGTAATTCATCCTCAGTAACTTAAGCATATCCTAAGAGTGACAGAAAAAAAAAAAAAGAAGTAATTTATCCTTACAGATACCTTAGCAGTAAGTTTCTTAAATATACACGGAACTTTGGAAGTGAATTCAAATTCTGCTCTTTGCCACTTTCCCCAATTCCATTCTGCCCCAAAGATCCTAATAGATAAGGAAACTGAGGATCAGAAAAACAAAAGGAATGAGTAGCCTAAGATCACAGTGGGTTGTGGCAAAGCAGAGAACGGAACTCAGACTTGCCTGATTCTAAAAACTTTACCAGCTCTACAGGACTGCCTCTAAGTTGGCTCTCCCCACTTTCATGATTGTGCTACAACTTTAGTGGCAGGGTTGGAGAATTCTCTGACCCCTGGAAGGCCCATCATTCAGTCCTCATCTGAATTTCATCCAGAAGTGCTTTGAATAGTAACCATAGCTATAGACTGTTCAGAAACTGAATTTATTTCCATCCCTACTAACCCATCTTTCAGTGTCAGCTCTCTCCAAAGCAATGTTTTTTAAACTTTTTTTCTTAAATGATAACTCATAGTTTGAAAAAAATGAATAAATAGTTTAAAAAATAACTGATTGCTGGGCATGGTAGCTCATGCCTGTAATCCCAGCACTTTGAGAGGCCAAGGCGGGTGGATCATGAGGTCAGGCGTTCAAGACCAGCCTGACCAACATAGTGAAACCTCATCTCTACTAAAAATACAAAAATTAGCCAGGCATGGTGGTACATGCCTGTAATCCCAGCTACTCGGGAGGCTGAGGCAGGAGAATCGCTTGAACCCAGGAGGTAGAGGTTGCAGTGAGCCGAGATAATATACATACATACATATTTATTTATTTATTTAGAGACAGAGTCTCGCTCTGTCACCCAAGCTGGAGTGCAGTGGTGCAATCATAGCTCACTACAACCTTCAACTCCAGGGCTCAGGTGATTGATCACAGCCTCTGCAGTAGCTAAGATTACAATCACGTACCACCATGCCCAGCTAATTTTTAAAAATGTTTTGTAGGCTGGGCACAGTGGCTCACACCTGTAATCTCAGCACTTCAGGAGGCCGAGGCGGGTGGATCACAAGGTCAGGAGGTTGAGACCATCCTGGCCAACATGGTGAATCCCGTCTCTGCTAAATAAAAAAAATTAGCCAGGCGTGATGGTGGATGCCTATAATCCCAGCTACTTGGGAGGCTGAGGCAGGAGAATCGCTTGAACTTGGGAGGCGGAGGTTGCAGTGAGCCGAAATTGCGCCACTGTACTCCAGCCTGGTGACAGAGTGAGACTCCAGCTCAAAAAAAAAAAAAATGTTTTATAGAGACTCAGTCTTGCTGTGTTGCCCAGGCTGGTCTCAAACTCCTCACCTCAAGCAATCCTTCCACTTTTATCTCCCAACCCCTGGGATTACAGGCATGAGCTGCCGTGCCAGGCCTGTTTTTTCTCTTTTTCTTTCTCTGTACCACTTTCATGTTGTAGTTGCTGCCCCCACCCCCAGAAAGAGTCTTGCTCTGTTACCCAGGTTGGAGTGCAATGACAGGATCTCGACTCACAGCAGCCTCCACCTCCAAGGTTCAAGCAGTTCTCCTGCCTCAGCCTCCCTAGTAGCTGGGATTACAGGTGCCCGCCACCACACCTGGCTAAATTTTTTTTTCCTTTTTTTTGAAACGAAGTCTCGCTCTGTCACCAGGCTGGAGTGCAGTGGCATGATCTCAGCTCACTGCAACCTCCGTCTCCTGGGATCAAGTGAATCTCTTGCCTCAGCCTCCCAGGTAGCTGGGACTACAGGCATGTGCCACCACACCCAGCTAATTTTTGTATTTTTAGTAGAGACAGGGTTTCACCATGTTGGTCAGGCTAGTCTCTGACTCCTGACCTCTTGATCCACTCACCTCAGCCTCCCAAAGTTCTGGGATTACAGGCATGAACCACCATACCCAGTGTTTTTTTTTTTTTTTTCTTTCTTTTTTTCTTTTTTTGAGACAGAGCCTTGCTCTGTTGCCCAGGCTAGAATTCAATGGCTCGATCTCAGCTCACTGAACCGTCTGCCTCCTGGGTTGAAGGTTTCTCCTGCTTTAGCCTTTGGAGTAGATGGGATTACAGGCATGCACCACCACGCGCAAGTAATTTTTTTGTATTTTTCGTAGAGATGGGGTTTCACCACATTGGCCAAGTTGGTCTCGAACTCCTGACCTCAGGTGATCCACCTGCCTCAACCTCCCAAAGTGCTGGGATTACAGGTGTGAGCCACCATGCCTGGCCTGTGGCTGCTTTTTAGGAATATATTGATAACAACTACTATTGAGATATATTTTAATAGCTATTATTATTATAACTATGCTAAACACATCTTTCACTTAATTTTTGTAGCTATGAGGATGGTATTTTTTCTATTTTACAAAGATAGAAGGTAAGGCTTAGAGAAGTAAAGAAATTTTCTTTATGTCGTATGATTAGTAGTTTAATATTTATTTAGTACTTAGTATATATCAAATACTTAAGTTATTTATATGCATGATTTCATGTAATCTTTACATAACCTTTATGAAGTAGGTGCTTATAAGGCTGTTACCTCATTTTGCAGATGAGGAAATGAATGCACACATACATTTAGTGACTTACTCAAGGTTCATAGCTGATAAGTAAAACTGGAAAACAAACCCAGAGAATTGGACTCCAGAACCTTTGTTCCTCTGCATTGCCTCCTGTATGATTTTCTGTCTTTACTATCTAGTAAGTGGGATTACTGAAATTTTTTAACCCCAATTTAACTCCAGACCCACTAATTGTGACAAAATAATAATGTTTCCCTACATGCCATAGAGTATGATGTCTGTTAAGTCACTAGGATCAGCTTTGGAAAAGGGAAAGATTAATTTGAACAAGCAAAGTACAACTGTCAAGGAGTGCTTACCTTTGGGAGAGAGATTTTTGCATGCTCTGCCCATGCTAACTCCCCTTTGAATTTTATAGCTCCTTTCTGCTCAGTCATGATGATGAAATATATTCAGATTTAGATGATTAGAATCTCCAAGTACCAACTCTTCTCTGTGTTCCCTGCCCCACCAGCAGCTTTCTTAGCCCTCTTAGAAGATAGAGGAGTTGATTCAGTATATTCTTTCATCAAATATTGATTGCTTGCCGACTTATCCCCTATACCATCCTCTGGAGACTCCTGCATGTGTTTAGAAAGTATACCTTTCTCTGCCTCTAATTTGGAGGGCTACAGCTGTTAGGCCTCTTTGGTGTGGAGGGTAATCTAATCCCTAGGCACCAGCAAGACAGCTGCAAGTTGGCAGTAGGTCAAGCTTACTGACTCTCAGACTTGATAGTCTTTCAGATTTGGAAAGAGGGCAGAAACAAAGTGAAAAAAGTGTTGTTAATGAAACAGAGTTGATAATGAATATGATTGGTTGGTTGTATTTCTTTCTTTACCTTCATCAAAAAATGAGAAAGGATAGATTTTCTGTCAATGGGACCCTGGTTAGATCTTTAGAAATGTCTTATCAGGGAGACCCGTCATATATGAAGAATATAGCAGCAGCTACTCTTCTCCCCTTAGAAGGGGTGACTCTTATCCCACACCCCTAGAGTGAATCTCTCATTCTGACAAAAAGCTAAAAGAAAAAGAACAACACAGCACCAGGATGCCAAGGAGATACTGGGGATCTAGGGTACCTGTGGGTGGATCTGGATATTCTTCAGGCCAACCAAAGGTTGATCAGTTTGTGTGACTCAAACAAAAAATCTTAAAGACCTGGTGGGAAATTACTAGGGAATTAAAATCTCTCAGTTTTCAGTCTCTCTATTTCAGCTCCCTTGGCAGTAGAGATTATGTGATAGGGCAAACTCTAGAAGCAGTTCTTATTTTGCTGTTCCCAACTCTTAGAACTGAGTATCAGCTGACTGGGACCTTCTCAGAGGTATAACCTGTCAATAGTGGATGATTGCAAGAGCTAAGTCCTCATAGGAGCAAGGAAATGAAGAGATTCTATCATTTCTCTGAAAAGCAATTGCAGTTCAATGGACCTATGTCTAATTTTATTCACTTTTTTTTCTTGCAGGACTGTTGAAGCCTGGAAATCCCCTCCCCTTCCCCCTCCCCCCTTTACGGCATCCCCCTCCCTCCACCCTTTCCTACTCTGATAATCTGGCCATGACTAGCAGAAGCACAGCTAGGCCCAATGGGCAACCCCAGGCCAGCAAAATATGCCAGTTCAAATTGGTCCTGCTGGGAGAATCTGCAGTGGGAAAGTCAAGCCTGGTACTACGTTTTGTCAAAGGGCAGTTCCATGAGTACCAGGAGAGCACCATTGGAGGTGAGTGCCTTTGGGTAAGAGGAGATTCAATGCTTGGTAAGGCTTTTTACTTTTTCTTTTTCTTTTTTTTTTTTTTGAGATGGAGTCTCACTGTGTCTCCCAGGCTGGAGTGCAGTGGCGGTATCAGCTCACTGTAACCTCCATCTCCCTGGTTCAAGTGATTATTGTGCCTCAGCCTCCCAAGTAGCTGGGATTATAGGTGCACACCACCACAGCGCCTGGCTAATTTTTGTATTTTTAGTGGAGAGGGGGATTCACCATGTTGGCCAGGCTGGTCTCAGGTGATCTGCCTGCCTTGGCCTCCTAAAGTGCTGGGATTATAAGTGTGAACCACTGCGTCCAACCAGTAAGGCTTTTGAAAAGAGATCTAGGACCTGATTATGGAGCTACCCCTCTTAGTCCTATTCTTTTCCCCAGGAATGGAAACCCTTTATAAAAACAGAGGCCAGGCCCAGTGGCTCACGTCTGTAATCCCAGCACTTTGGGAGGCCAAAGCAGGCAGACCACCTGAGGTCAGGAGTTCAAGACCAGCCTGGCCAACATGGTGAAACCCTGTCTCTACTAAAAATATAAAAATTAACTGGGCGTGGCAGTGGGTGCCTGTAATCCCAGCTACTCAGGAGGCTGAGGCAGGAGAATCGCTTGAACCTGGGAGGCAGGCGTTGCAGAGAGCTGAGATCATGCCATTGCACTCCAGCTTGGGCATCAAGAGCAAAACTTTATCTCAAAAAATTAATATATAAAAACAAAGAAAAATAATTGCCATAATGCCAAAAAGCTGGTATATGTTCATCCTTTTGCTTCCTAGAAGAAACAGAGTTTGACCTTTGCACACCAAGAAAATCTATTTTTTATGTCTGTCTGCCTCTTCCTACTCTATTGTCTTAATACCAGTGAAGTTGAATGTCATCTTGAGCAGATAAAAGTTGGTTTGGAGCCAGGCGCAGTGGCTCATGCCTGTAATCCCAGCACTTTGGGAGGCTGAGGCGGGCAGATCACGAGGTCAGAGGTTCAAGACCAGCCTGACCAACGTGGTGAAACCCCATCTCTACTTAAAAATACAAAAATTAGCCGGGTGTGGTGGCACCCACCTGTAATCCTGGGAGGCTGAGGCAGGAGAATTACTTGAACCTGGGAGGTAGAGGTTGTGGTGAGCTGGGAGCATGCCATTGCACTCCAGCCTGGGCGACAGAGCGAGACTCTGTCTCAAAAAAAAAAAAAAAAAAAAAAAAAAATTTGGTTTGGAGCAGTGATTCATAATCAAGAATGTATCAGAATTATTTGGGGGAGCATTTTCAACCTATTCTTGCTTGGGCTGGACCCTTGATCTACTAATTAGTATTAGAGGTAGGTTGAGGTTGGTAGCGGCAGCACATGCATGTTTTTGGAAAAGCTCCTTAGGTGATTCTCATCAAAATATCTGGTAAAATAAGCCAGGCATGGTGGCTTACGCCTGTAATCCCAGCTTTTTGGGAAGCCAAGGCAAGCAGATCACTTGAAGCCAAGAGTTCAAGACCAGCCTAGCCAACATGGTGAAACCCCATCTCTACTAAAAATACAAAAATTAGCTGGATGTGGTGGCATATGCCTATAATTCCAGCTACTCAGGAGGCTGAGGCAGGAGAATTGCTTGAACCCAGGAGGTGGAGGTTGCAGTGAGCCAAGATTGTGCCATTGCACTCCAGCCTGGGTGGCCAGAGTGAAACTCCATCTCAAAAGAAAAAAAAATTAGCTGGGCATGGTGGCACACACCTGTAATCCCAGCTACTTGGGAGGCTGAGGCAGGAGACTTGCTTGAACCCATGAGGCAGAGATTGCAGTGAGCCAGAATCACACCACTGCACTCCAACCTACATGAAAGAAAAAAAAATGAGGTGAAAAAAAAAATCTTGATAAAATAGAGGCTGGAACTAATGCAAACTATAAAGGGTATCTGTCTTTCCCATCTTTGCTGCCTTTTCCCGGCTACTACCCTAAAATAGGGTGCTGATTCAATAAAGGATCTTTTATGGGAATTTCTATATTATTCCTTCCTCTTTTTATTTGTATTTATTTATTTATTTATTTTTGCGATGGAGTCTCACTCTTGCCCAGGCTAGAATGCAATGGCGTGACCTTGGCTCATTGCAACCTCTGCTTTTCAGGTTCAAGTGATTCTCGTGCCTCAGCCTACTGAGCAGCTGGTATTACAGGCATGCCCCACCATGCCTGGCTAATTTTTGTATTTTTAATAGAGACAGCGTTTTGCTATGTTGGCCAGGCTGGTTTCAAACTACTGACCTCATGTGATCCAGGTGATCCACCCACGTTGGCCTCCCAAAATGCTGGGATTACAAATGTGAACCATCATGCCCAGCTTCTTTCCCCTTTTTATTAGTCATCTTAGAAATGTATTCCTGGACCTGCAGCAGATTATATGAAAAAGTAACAACCAAATAATATTAATAATGATGGTACTTGCCATCAAGCTTTAAAATATTCATATTCTTTTTTTTTTTTGATACTGCGTCTCACTTTGTCACCCAGACTGGAGTGCAGTGGTATGATCTCTACTCACTGTAACTTCTGCTTCCCCAGTTCAAGCAATTCTCCTGCCTCAGCCTCCCGAGTAGCTTGGATTACAGGTGTCCACCACCATGTCTGGTTAACTTTTTTTTTTTTTAATTTTTTTTTTTTTTTTTTTATTGCATTTTAGGTTTTGGGGTACATGTGAAGAACATGCAAGATTGTTGCATAGGTGCATACATGGCAGTGTGATTTGCTGCCTTCCTCCCTTTCACCTATATCTGGCATTTCTCCCCATGCTATCTCTCCCCAACTCCCCACCCCCCTGGTTAACTTTTGTGTTTTTAGTAGAGATGGGTTTTCACCATGTTGGCCAGGCTGGTCTTAAACTCCTGGCCTCAAGGTCATCTGCCCACCTTAGCCTCCCAAAGTGCCAGGATTACAGGCATGAGCCACCTCGCCCAGCCAATCTTCTAATTAATTCTTGATGTGACTTTTATCTGAAGCTATTGTCCTTGTCATTTGTTATTCTCCTATTTTGGTTAGAAGGATGACTCATATAAGTGCCAGTTCTTCTGTCCCTCTTAGTTTATGATATACCCCCATTCCTTAGCCAGAGACATTTCTGGCAGAGCCAAGGGCAGTCTTAATCCTGGTTCCAAGACTTACATGTAAAGAGAACTCAAAACCTTTTCCTATAGCTGAGTATCCTGTGGGGTGACTGGTCTTAGAGTGAGGGTAGTTATATTTTGAAGTGGGGTGTGTTCCCATTCATCCTCTCACTTATAGCATCTTCCCTTCCTTTCTCTTATCCATAGCGGCCTTCCTCACCCAGTCCGTTTGTCTAGATGACACAACAGTCAAGTTTGAGATCTGGGACACAGCTGGGCAGGAGCGCTACCACAGCTTAGCCCCTATGTACTACAGGGGTGCCCAAGCTGCAATCGTGGTTTACGACATTACTAATCAGGTAAGTGAGTTAAGAAGACTGTCCTTGCTTATATTTAGAGGAATTAAATTAGATGGAGCCGGTGGGCAGAAAACATGTTCTTGAAATAGCAAATTAGAGTACAAATTATGCTTCCAAGTGCTAAGAAGACAGAGATAATGAATTATCAGAGACCTGTGTTTTCAGTGAGGGAAGGCCACCTGGAAGAGGTGAATTTTAAGATTCATTTTAAAAGGTGATAGATATGGATTGGCAATCATTCCAGACTACTCATTCTCTAAATGTTTTCCTAGGAAACCTTTGCCCGAGCGAAGACATGGGTGAAGGAACTACAGCGACAGGCCAGTCCTAGCATCGTTATCGCTCTAGCGGGGAACAAAGCTGACCTGGCCAACAAGCGTATGGTGGAATATGAAGTAAGGCGGCCCATAGAGTTCCTGGGACCTTTTTTTTTCAAACCAGCCCTCTCTGAAAATGTCAGCTGAGGACATTCATTGTCTCATTCCCTAGTTCTACACCAAGTTAAATACAGCAACACTGTGACCCTAATGACAACCAGGAGATTTTAGAGGAGTCAGAAGAAAATTCCAGAGCAGAGGGTTAGGGAAGTACCAGCTGTGAGGGTACCAATGTGAAAACAGGAAGGAGGGAGCAATTATATTTGAGGTAAGGGACTATTCAAGTGTCAGAACCCAAAAGCTCCCAACCAACTTACCCTCTCCCCTATAATTAAGCTTTCTGACATTTGTGTTGGACTGAATGGACATGGGGTCATCTTGAGGGAGTTGTCATCAAATTATGCATCTGGGCTAGCTAGCTCAAAGGGATATTAATTAAGGGGAAGGAACTTAGGATTTTGCCTAGCTCTTGTGCTACATGGGAGTGGAAATGCAATACTTGTTCCCACCCTACATTCTGAGCACCAATACACCCCACTCCTTGCAGGAGGCCCAGGCATATGCAGATGACAACAGCTTATTGTTTATGGAGACTTCAGCCAAGACGGCTATGAACGTGAATGATCTCTTCCTGGCAATAGGTAAGGTCAGAACATCCTGAGGTCTTCCTTTTTCCCTCATTTATAGGCAGAATTATAGCTAACCCAAATGAAGGATAGGTGTGAGTGTCTCCTTTTGCAAAAACTTTAGGTATGGAAATATCTTAACTTTCTGTTGTGACCTCCATCCTTGGCTGCAGCTTTAGCTCCCTTGTCTTAGTTTGCAAACAGTGAACCTTCCCATCTTCAGAACATTCTTTTAATCTCTCGAATTCTCCCTTTTCCCCAACCCAGTAGCTTTTTTGGAGCGGGGGGAGGCAGAGGAGTAGGGAAGTAAAATCTACCATACTTTGTTCTCTTCTCTTTTTATCTCTAGCTAAGAAGTTGCCAAAGAGTGAACCCCAGAATCTGGGAGGTGCAGCAGGCCGAAGCCGGGGTGTGGATCTCCATGAACAGTCCCAGCAGAACAAGAGCCAGTGTTGTAGCAACTGAGGGGGTGGCTAGCAGCAAACAAGTACGGAGCTAGCACGAGAGCTAAGAAATAACCTCCATCCCTACCCCTCAGCACACAGCCCCTACGGTAACAGCACACTGAGCCCTGGCTCCCAAGGGCTGCCTCCTGACAGCTCCGTCATGGCACTTTTTAACGCTTCAGCAACCAACACCAGGCAGCTGTTGCCACTGGCCTCCTACCCCCTACTCTGGGGCTTGGGGGTCAACTCCCCCCAGGACTTACCTTCCAAAACAAACTTTCTTCACTTTGTATTATAGGTACAAGACAGTGACTTACTTATCTTTTCTCCTTCTCCCTAGTGTTCCTCCCCATTATTTCAGAAAACACTTCTGTCTCCTGTCCCTTCCCCTTTCTGCTTTTGGTCAATCCCTGTTCTTGATCTCTTTTCTCCTCTCCCCAGGATGCAGAAGGTGGTAAACCCAGGAGCTGAGGAAGGAGGTTTCCAGTTCATATACATTAAGGGCCCTGGGGGAGAATAAAGCTCAGAGCAGGAGGGAATAAGGAAACATTTCCTTTTTGTTTTTATTTGGTTTGAGTTTCTCATATTTGAAAACATTGTGGTATCCATGAGTTGGCCTTGTAGAGGGTGTTCCTAGGTAGAGGTGAGAATGGGGAGGCAAGCTCTCAGGCACCAGGCAGGAGGTGTCCTGTAAGCTAACTGGGCAGAGGTGGAGGTACAGTGTTACCTGTGGCTCTGTAACTCTTCCGAGGCCCAGTTTCCCCTCACGCAGCCTCTTAGGTAGCATTTCCCCTATCATGGGGATTGGACCCCAGAGTCCTCCAAAGAATCTTCACTGGTTGCCTGCATCTTTGGCTCTGCTGTGATCTAATTGGAGGAGGGGCCAGTTTCTGATACCCATCCTCTGATTTATACATATGCATTTTTTTCCCTCTGGCCTTTAGGTGGCCTCAGCCCCAACTACCATATGCCCCTGCAGTTTGCACTTTAATTGATGGTAGTTCATTTGGGGTACTTGTTTTATGGAAGTTTTGATTGATTTCCCTGCCCTCCCACCTTCTTTTTAATTCAGTGAAATCTGAGGTTAATATGAGGTTTTGGGAGAGGTTATAGATAAAAGTACCAGTGGCAGCTATTTAAGTCCTGTCTCCACTGTTAGCTTCCTCCAACTCAATTCTTAACCTATATTCTTGCCAACCTAGCTATTGAGTATAGGTTTGCCTTTCCTGGAGAATTAACTGAGCACTTGGGGAGTGTCTCAGGATAGCATAGGCCAAGGTAGGGGGGTAAAAAGGAGGTCAGGCAAAAGGGAGGAGTTTTCTATCCTTTCCCAGGTTTCACACTCAATTTGATATCCATTACCATGTCTTTTCTACTTCCCTGTAAATAGATATGATCTTTATTCCTACTGTACAGTCTGTTCTATCCTCTGCCTCCCACCAGGCCCTGTTTCTTTTTCCTTTGTTAATATCTTGAATTTAGTCTCTCCATTCTTAATCCCCCCATTCCTTTCCACCATGCAACCAGTGGTTTAATCCATGTACCACTAGGGGCTAGTACCACAGAGGCCTCCTTGTGGCGCCCTCATATCATACCACCTGTTCCTGTGGACAGGGAATGACCGGCACCGAAGGTACCTTACGACTGGCTCATATTATCAGAGGACATTGGTCCTTTCTAAATCTTTAGCCTCTCTTCATATCCCTCATTGGGTATTTTAAGATGTATCTGGGAAATCATCAAGGCAAAAGAGAACTTTAAGTTCCTTGTTCCAGCCCAGAGTTTTAGGAAAGAAAGAAAGAAAGCAAAGGTCACAGTGACCTAGGATTGGAACCTTTCTGCCCTTTTGGCTTGCAGATTGCCTTCTATCCCAGAACAGCTGAGAAATCTATGAAGCTGAGATTCTGAAGGACCCAGCTTAGGTTCTTCCACTTAGGCCTCAATTCCCTTCCTTTTCCAGGGGCAGCCTTAGTTCCCATGGCCCTGAAACACACACATTTCCCCCTTCCTTTCCCAGAAGCCACTGGCCCCCCAAAGCACCCAGTACATCCTTTTTATAAGTGGAAGAACTAGGTTGGCTTTCTAAAGTCTCCTAGAAATGAAGTTCTTTCTCTCTGCAGCTTTCCCCCATGGAGTAGGAGTGAAGATGTCTCATTGTCTTGGGGCTGGGAAACCATTTTCCCAGGCTTCTCCCTCCCCTACCCCCATAGAAACAGGATTTGGCCTTAGCTTCTGGGCCTACTGGCTGCCTTCCCTCTACTTCCTACCAGCTCTTCTGCCTTCCTTTGAGCTCTGTTGGGCTTGGGGATCTTAGGGGTTTTTTTTAAATTTCCCAGCTCATTTTTTTCTTCTGGTCAGTTTTTTTAAGGGGGGGTGTTGTGGGTTTTTGTTTTTGTTTTGCTTCTAAGAAAGTATTTGCCTTTCTTCCTCTCCCAACATAACAATCGTGGTAACAGAATGCGACTGCTGATTTACCAATGTATTTAATGTAAGTAAAAAAAGGAAAAAAAGAAAAGGGTATTGGAGTGTTTTTTTTTTTCTTTTTTTTTTTTTTTTTTGCTATTTGTTTGTCAGGTACTAGGAATTTGGAAGAAAGGATACCCAGTAATGTTTTATTGAATCAGAAATACACCTTCCCCTGCATCTTGGTACGTCCTTATTCCTTTTAATCTTTTCTTAAACATCCAGTTTGGAAAATATCCCTTCTATTGCTATTTAATCACCCGTATTCTAAGGCCACTAGATTGTTCATCAAATTGAACCCTATTGTATCTTTTTTAGGCCATCTTAACAGAATGTGTATGCATAGGGTGTGTTCTGTGGATCTTTGGGCCCACTGATGAGATTGGAGGGAGGTGGTGCTATTTGAAGTAGTATACAAAAATGTATGTGCATATTTCTAGGATCCATTTTTATATGTTTCTCAAAGGGGTTCATGACCTAAAGGTTGAAAAACATCACTGAATTAGTTTTTTGGTTGATCTTGTGGCTTCCACCTCAATGGGTAAATTTCCCCTGGATTTGCTCTTGACTCCTAGTGTACTTCAAACCCTTCAGTCCATCACAGTCTAAAAGCTGAGGGAAGGGAGATGAAATAGAAAGGATTATGTATAGTTGCAGGAGGTTTTAAATTCCAGAAAATCTTAAGGATAGGAAAGAGGATTGGTACCAGACAAACCTGGCATTTTAGGCCCGTCTCTGTCAACTTAAAAGCTGTGGCCTTGAGATCACTTACGTTAGTGCTTTCTGCCTCTGTTTCTTCATCTGTAAAATAAATGCTGAAGATTAAGGTCAATTATGTAACGCATCTGTGTAGCACAAAAGTAGATGACACTATTAGGAAGGAGGCTTTTTAGATAATCCCTAACTGACTTCTCTGTATCTTCCTTGGGCTGAGACTGTTTTTTAACTTGCAGCCCTTTCTATGTTTCTTTTTTTTTTTTTTTTCTTTTTGTTTGTTTTAACTGGTAGGATAGGTTGGGCATCAGCCTTCTTCAATAATTTGATTGTATACTGATTGAAATCCTTTCCATTTCCAAGCATTTAAGAGGCAAAGCCAACTTTTCACTGTCGGTTCTCTTACCTTATATCTCTTAGTAACACCCCCCACTCCTATTCATTGATTCCTGGTAAAAGCTCTAGTTGGAGAGCCGAAAGGAAAGGAAAATGATCTTTCAAAATTAAAGGTGAAAACCTTCACTTAAACTGATTAAAATTGTAGCTCCACCTCGGGCCTCTAGAGGGCAGTGTATGGACACATTTGCCCAGGTTAGGGGACTAGGTTTGATAAATTTTGTCCTGCATCAAACGATAAAATGGTAATAAAAAATGTATCCTATGAGTGTCCTTCACTTTAAGAGACTACAACCTTCATACTTTTGGGTGTTAAGCTGCCATTGCTCTTGTTAAGGGGTGATGTGTTTTTGTTTTTTGAGGTAGAGTCTGGCTGTCGCCCAAGGCCGGAATGCAGTGGCGCAATTTAGGCTCACTGCAACCCCCGCCTCCCGGGTTCAAGCGATTCTTCTCCCTCGCCTCCTGAGTAGCTTGGACTACAGGCACGCACCACGGTGCTCGGCTAATTTTTTTGTATTTGCAGTAGAGACTGGTTTCACCATATTGGCCAGGCTGGTCTCCTAACCTTGTGATCCGCCTGCCTTGGCCTCCCGAAGTGCCGAATTACAGGCATGAGCCACCACCCCCGGCCTTGGACGGTTTGTTTTTTAAGAGCTGGGGTCTCGGCCGGGCATCCCTATAATCCCAGCACTTTGGGAAGCCGTGGCGGGTGGATCACCTGAGATCGGGAGTTCAAGACCAACCTAACCAACATGGAGAAACCCCATCTCTACTAAGAATGCAAAAAAATTAACCCGGTGTGGTGGCACATGCCTGTAATCCCAGCTAGGCTGAGGTAGGAGAATCGCTTGAACCTGGGAGGCAGAGGTTGCGGTGAGCCGAGATTGAGCCTTTGCACTCCAGTCTGGCAACAAGAGTGAAACTCCATCTCAAAAAAAAAAAAAAAATACAAAAAGACGGAGTCTTGCTCTGTTGCCCAGGCTGGAGTGCAGTGCCCGCGATCTTGGCTCAGTGCAACCTCGAACTCCTGGGTTTAAGCCATCCTCCCGCCTTCAGCCTCCCGAGTACTGGGGACTACAGGAGTGTACCACCAAGGGGCGATTTTTCTTTTTTTTTCTACACAAAATAAAAAATGGCTATTCAGTGTTGTTTGTTCACTTTTGTTTGTGGAGAAATTCGAGTAGCCCAAGGAATCTCAAATTCTTGGAACCACTATTTTAGGTATTTCTGTTCTTGTGCCTGGATATGAGAATCGAGTGATTGACCTTGCTTTCCCTAAAAGATAAACAGTAGTTGTAGTTGCAACAGGACAGAGGTAGGTCTACCCTGGGGTAAAAGCAGAGATCACAGCCAGGAGAAACCTGACTGGATCCCGAGGCCTCCTCCAGGGTGGGGCGGCAGGGGCATCTCAAATCTCCCACCTCTCAACCCATGTTTTGGATTCCTCCTCACCTTCCACACTGCCCGAGCTCCGGACACACAGCCCCGGGGCGCGAGCGTCCCATTCGTTGTGCTCGGGTGGCGGGGGTGGGGGGGGGCGGCGTGTAACGGACTCCAGACTGGAGTGAAGAGTGGCAGCAAAAAGAGCCAGTGTCTTCTCCGAGGCTTCCTGGCAACCTGCCTGCCTCGGCTCCAGGGGGCGGGCGCAACAGCTTCGAGGCTACGCTTCCAGCCAATGGCTGAGGGATGAGGTGAGGGGCGTGAGTGGGCCTTCACTCCAACCGGACTTAACAGCCGCTGGGCCCGCCCCTTCGCGAGAACTCTGAGCACTCGGCCGGTATAACAGTATTACTGAGGACGCTGGACCCGGTAAGGGGTCTGGGGGTGGGAAAGAAGACGGGGAGGAGGGGGCTGCTGAGTCGGGCAGTGGAGGGGACCTTAAGGCCCAGGTGTGCTCCGAACCTCAGGGACAACAAAACTACCAGTACCTGCATCCACTCCCTCTGGATGCTTTTGAGATCGCGGGGTGTTGCAGCAAGACCCTTTTGTGCCCGGATGCCGGACATATCTTCCTACGTAACGTGCCCGTGGGGAGTGAGGGGTCATCACCTGCACCGACGGGTGGCATTTCTGTATTACAGCAAAAGGCTGTCCCTCCCAAACCTGGGATTCTGGTCTGAGTTCATCTGCGAGTCGGCCCTACCTGCACTGCTCCCGTCTAGTACAAGCAGGCTGCTGGCATTGAGGTAGGTGGCAGAGAGAGTAAGGGTCCCTTGGCCTAGGGGCAAAGTGAAGACTGCTCCTATTCCCATCTCTAGGTTTCTCTGCCTCCCTACCCACCACCCACCCGCCCTGACACATTGGTCTCCAGCATCTCATCAGCAGTTTAGACATTTCTCACCCCTCCTCACTTTGGCCTTGCTGGGTCAGTGCTCTCTGTTCAGCAATGTGAGGAAGAAATTCTTGCAGGGCAGAGAGCAGAAAAATTACATTCCTTCTCCAGCCTGCCCCTGACACTCTGGCCATTAACTCTTCAATTTGCTGAGCTCGCTGCAGTGGCATAGACAAGATGGAGGTGGTCTGGGACCCTGGGTTGGGGTCCAGTTATGAGCTGGGTTCAGTTTTTTTAGGGTGAAGGGAGGCAGAGTCGGAGACTAAAAGGCCTTCAAAGACAGTTATTACAGTAGTCTCCCCTTATCCAATGTTTTGCTATTCAGAGTTTCGGTTAACCATGGTCGACCACTTGGAAAATAGGTGAATATAGTACAATAAGATATTTTGAAGCTAGAAGTGGTGGCTCATGCCTGTAATAATCCCAGGACTTTATGAGGCCAAGGTTGAAGGATCACTTGAGCCCAGGAGTTTGGGACCAGCCTAGGCCACATAGTAAGACCTCATCTCTACAAAAAAACAAAACAAAACACCATGCATGGTGGCATGCACCTGTGGTCCCAGCTACTCAGGAGTTTGAGGCAGGAGGATGGCTTGAGCCTGGGAGTTTGAGGTTGTCGTGAGCCAAGATCATGCCACTGCACTCCAGCCTGGGCAAC
Organism: Aotus nancymaae; assembly: GCF_030222135.1. Classification (NCBI taxonomy): domain Eukaryota; kingdom Metazoa; phylum Chordata; class Mammalia; order Primates; family Aotidae; genus Aotus; species Aotus nancymaae. Next base: position 39,591,204 of record NW_026988428.1, read on the forward strand.
AGAGCGAGACCCCATCTGAGGTGGGGGGAAGCCAGGCACAGTGGCTCATGCCTGTAATTCCAGCACTTTGGGAAGCTAAGGCAGCAAGATTGCTTGAGGCCAGGAGTTCAAGACCAGCCCTGACAACATAGTGAGACTCCCATGTCTACAGAAAAATTAGCCAGGCTTGATGACACATGCTTGTGGTCCCAGCTACTGGGTAGGCTGAGGTAGGAGGATGGCTTGAGCCCAGGAGGTTGAAGCTGCAGTGAGCCATGACTGATAACTGACTTCATCACCCAGTTTTGTTTTTTTTTTTTTTTTTTTTTTTTTTTTTTGAGACGGAGTTTCGCTCTTGATACCCAGGCTGGAGCGCAATGGCGCGATCTCGGCTCACCGCAATCTCCGCCTCCTGGGTTCAGGCAATTCTCCTGCCTCAGCCTCCTGAGTAGCTGGGATTACAGGCACGCGCCACCGTGCCCAGCTAATTTTTTTTTTTGTATTAGTAGAGACGGGGTTTCACCATGTTGACCAGGATGGTCTCGATCTCTTGACCTCGTGATCCACCCGCCTCGGCCTCCCAAAGTGCTGGGATTACAGGCTTGAGCCACCGCGCCCGGCCTGTTTTGTTTTTTTTGAGACAGGGTCTTGCCCTGTTGCCTAGGCTGGAGTACGGTCGCACCATCATGATTCACTGCAGTATCGACCTCCTGGGCTCAAGCCATCCTCTCATCTCAGCACTTTTCCCACCACCCCAATAGCTGAAACTTCAGACAGACACAACCACGCCCAGCTAATTTATTTTTGTTTTCTAGAGACACAGTCTCACGATGTTGCCCAAGCTAATCTTGAACTCCTGGGCTCAAGTGATCCTCCTGCCTTGGCCTCCCAAAATGTTGGAATTACAGGCATGAGCCACCATGCCTGGCCAAAAAATAAAGATATTTTGAGAGAGATACCACATTCACATAACTTTGTTTTTGTTTTTGTTTTGAGATAGGGTCTCTCTCTGTTGCCAAGCTGAAGTGCAGTGGCACAATCAGCTCACTGTAACCTCAAACTCCTGGGCTTAGATCTTCTTACCTCAGCCTCCAGAGTAGCTGAGACCACAGGTGCGCTCCACCACGCCCAACTAACTTTTTATTTTTTGTAGAGATGGGGTCTCCAACTCCTGGCCTCCTGCCTAGGTCTCCCAAAGTGCTAGGATTACAAGAGTGAGCCACCATACCCAGCCCTTTTATTACAATATAATGTTATAATTTTTCTATTTTGTTATTAATCTCTTACTGTGGGTAATTTATTAATTAAACTATAAGAGGTATGTATGTATAGGGGAAAAAAAACAGTAATACAGGGTTTAATACAATCCATGGTTTCAAACGTCCACTGGGGGTTGTAGAACATATCCCCAGTGGATAAGGGGGTACTGCTGTACTTGTTGACTCTTCATGTTAGCTCTTCAAGGCAGATATTATTTCAGAGATGAGGAAGCAAGTTCAGAGAGGCTTGGTATCTTGCTCAGGAAATAGGGCTGGTTAATGAATAGCAAGATACAGTTTCACAAACCCAAGATAGTTAGCCCCCAGAATCTGGGCTCCTTCACCCAATTAGTCTGCCACTACTTTTTTCACTTTTTTATCCGTTTTAAGTCAGTCTGGGCCAGGTGTGGTGGCTCACACCTGTAATCCCAGCATTTGGGAGGCCGAGGCGGGCAGATCACCTGAGGTCAGGAGTTCGAGACCAGCCTGACCAACATGGTGAAACCCTGCCTCTACTACACATACAAAAATTAGCCAGGTGTGGTGGCAGGCACCTGTAATCCCAACTACTGGGGAGGCTGAGGCAGGAGAATCGCTTGAACCTGGGAGCCAAGATCATGCCATTGTACTCCAACCTGGGGGAGAAAGCAAGACTTTGTCTCAAAAAAAAAAAGTCAGTCTGCCCCTCAGTTGTCCTCTGCTGACTTCAGAAATAATAAACTGGCCAGTAGACATTTGGCTCTGGTCCTTTAGGCCCTTGCCCCAGGCATGGTTCTCTGTGGTGGACAAAGTTCAGAGTGGAAGATGGAAGACAGTTGATTCTAGAAGCACCCATTCCTCATACCCCATTCCCCACCCTCATTACCTGCCATCCTGTCAGCACAGTCTATCTCTGAAATGCTCCAAGTTTTCTCTAATGGCCCATTTGTACTCCCACTCTCAAGACTCCCCATTTGCCCAGAAAGCTCCTTGCTGACATTTTCTGTGTCTCCCTCCTACCCATTCCCTTAGGTCTCCCTAATATCCCCTCCCAAGGTCTCCCTATCTTGATCTCAGAATCTTCCTTCTACAGGTCTGCTACTATGCTGCTGCTGCACAGAGCTATGGTCCTCAGGCTCCAACAGGCCTGCAGGTAGGCCATCCCATTCCAGGACTTGCCTCCTAGCCCCCATCTCCTGCCCTTAGTGTCTTTTACATGTCTTACCTTCCAAATAAGACAGTTGAGAGAGTGTCCAGGGAGGACAGAGAAAGCCAGATCCCACTTTTCCCACCTATCCCTTGAGAAACTGAGTTCCAACTGAAGGAACAAATGGCCAACCATGAAGAAAAGAAGTAGATCCTAGGCCTTCACTGGCCCTTTCATATGACCATACGTGCTACTAAGAAGACCTCTCTCTCTTCTAGACTCAAGGCAGTCCACTTAAGGCTCTGCATTCAGGCCTGCTCCACAAATGAGTCATTTCAGCCCCAGCGCCCCAGCCTCACCTCTGGTGATAACTCCAGCACCAGGGGATGGAGAGTCATGGGGACCCTATTAGGTCTCGGTGCAGTGTTGGCCTATCAGGACCATCGGTGTAGGGTAAGTGGGGAAGGGACTTCATTGTCAGAACAGACTGGGTACAGTGGCTCACACCTGTTATCCCAGCACTTTTGGAGGCCTAGGTGGGTGGATCACTTGAGTTCAGGAGTTTGAGACCAGTCTGGGCAACATGGCAAAACCCCATCTCTAGTAAAAATACAAAAATTAGCCAGGTGTGGTGGCATGTTCAAGAGGCTGAGGCATGAGAATCACTTGAACCTGGAAGGCTAAGTCTTCAGTGAGCCGAGATCAAGATTGGGCCACTTGAGCCCGGGTGACAGAGTAAGACTCCATCTCAAAAAAAAAATTGTCAGAACAAAGGAATCAGTCCTAGTAAACTCCACAGGCAACCCAGGCTGTGACCCATGCTCTTGCAGTTACCACAGAGTCCACAGTCACACAGTCACACACTCTTCATGCACAGTGGAGATGAAATCTGCTACCTTCAGTTCCCAGTGGCCAAGACTGTGGGTTGGGTCAGGATGAACTAGAGTGATTTCTTCTTAATAGTCTCTTCCCTTTTGTCTTACTCCTTCCCTGCCAACAGGCTGCTCAGGAGTCAACACACATATACACTAAGGAGGAAGTGAGTTCCCATACCAGCCCTGAGACTGGGATCTGGGTGACTCTGGGCTCTGAGGTCTTTGATGTCACAGAATTTGTGGACCTACATCCAGGGGGGCCATCAAAGCTGATGCTAGCAGCTGGGGGTCCCCTAGAACCCTTCTGGGCCCTCTATGCTGTTCACAACCAGTCCCATGTACGTGAGTTACTGGCTCAATACAAGATTGGGGAGCTGAACCCCGAAGACAAGGTAGCCCCCACCGTGGAGACCTCTGACCCTTATGCTGATGATCCTGTACGTCATCCAGCCCTGAAGGTCAACAGCCAGCGCCCCTTTAATGCAGAGCCTCCCCCTGAGCTGCTGACAGAAAACTACATCACACCCAACCCTATCTTCTTCACCCGGAACCATCTGCCTGTACCTAACGTGGATCCAGACAGCTATCGCTTACACGTAGTAGGAGCACCTGGGGGTCAGTCACTGTCTCTGTCCCTGGATGACTTGCACAAGTTTCCCAAGTACGAGATCACAGTCACTCTGCAGTGTGCTGGCAACCGGCGCTCTGAGATGACTCAGGTCAAAGAAGTAAAAGGTCTAGAGTGGAGGACAGGAGCCATCAGCACTGCACGCTGGGGTGGCGCACGGCTCTGTGATGTGTTAGCCCAGGCTGGCCACCAACTGTGTGAAACTGAGGCCCACGTCTGCTTTGAGGGACTGGACTCAGACCCTACTGGGACTGCCTATGGAGCATCCATCCCTCTGGCTCGGGCCATGGACCCTGAAGCTGAGGTCCTGCTGGCATATGAGATGAATGGGCAGCCTCTGCCTCGTGACCATGGCTTCCCTGTGCGCGTGGTGGTTCCTGGAGTGGTGGGTGCCCGCCATGTCAAATGGCTAGGCAGAGTAAGTGTGCAGCCAGAGGAAAGTTACAGCCACTGGCAACGGTGCGATTACAAAGGCTTCTCTCCATCTGTGGACTGGGACACTGTCGATTTTGACTCTGCTCCATCCATTCAGGAACTTCCTGTCCAGTCGGCCATCACAGAGCCCCAGGATGGAGAGACTGTAGAGTCAGGGGAAGTGACCATCAAGGGCTATGCATGGAGTGGTGGTGGCAGGGCTGTGATCCGAGTGGATGTGTCTCTGGATGGGGGCCTAACCTGGCAGGTGGCTGAGCTGGATGGAGAGGAACAGCGCCCCAGGAAGGCCTGGGCGTGGCGTCTGTGGCAGTTGCAAGTCCCTGTGCCAGCTGGACAGAAGGAACTGAACATTGTTTGTAAGGCTGTGGATGATGGCTACAATGTGCAGCCAGACACCGTGGCCCCAATCTGGAACCTGCGAGGTGTGCTTAGCAATGCCTGGCATCGTGTCCACGTCCATGTCGCCCCATGAGCATGGAAAGGAGCCACCTCAACCCCTTTCCCCACCTACTGGCCTCACTGCTTCAGAAAAATATTTCCCATCTCTCGACATCTTGGATCACAACTCTGGCCTTCCTAAGCCATACCCAAGTATACGTATAGCACATTTCACCCAGGGACCCTCCCTCTTTGGACAGTATGTTACATACCCGTCTTGGCCTTTGAACCTGTGCCAGGAAGTGTGAGCTGTTACAGTAAGGGGCTAGAAGTGAGACAAGTAATTCTGGAGACAAGCACTATTTTGTCTTCCTACCTCACCTCCATTTCTAATGCCTACTGCCATCGAGGCCTTGTTTTGCTTTTCCTTTTGGAGTCTTCAGAGAAATGTGTGTGGCATGTGTAAGAAAAGTGTATATACTATTTTCTACTGCCTCTCCAGGTTGCCAGAGGGTTGTGAGGAAAGCAAGGGGTGCAACCGTCTCCTTTTATAGTTCTACTTTTCTAATAGTCTGTTTAAGATCATTACTCTTAGGCCTAGGGAGTGAGCCTATTGCAGGAGAGAGGACACATTTGTACTGGGATATATAATGAGATTAGTCCAAAACAAACAAAACTGGGGAGGAAGACAGAGAGGAAGCAGTCTTGTAGGTTAAAAAGTAAGGCTTCCGGCCGGGCTCGGTGGCTCATGCCTGTAATCCCAGCACTTTGGGAGGCCGAGGCAGGTGAATCACTTGAGGTCAGGAGTTTGAGACCAGCCTGGCCAACATGGTGAAACCCTGTCTCTACTAAAAATATGAAAAAAAAATTACCCGGGTGTGGTGGCTCACCCCTGTAGTCTCAGCTACTTGGGAGACTGAGGCACGGGAGACTGAGGCACGAGAATCGCTTGAACCGGGGAGGCAGAGGTTGCAGTGAGCTGACATCATACCACTGCACTCTAGCCAGGGCAACAGAGTGAGACTCAGTCTCAAAAAAAAAAAAATTAGCTGGGTGTGGTGGCAGGCACCTGTAATTCCAGCTACTTGAGAGGCTGAGGCAGGAGAATCGCTTACACCCAGGAGGTGGAGGTTGCAATGAGCCGAGATCGCACCACTGCACTCCAGCCTGGGCGACAGCGAGACTCCGTCTCAAAAAAATAAAATAAGTAGGGCTTCTTTCTCAGGTCTGGCAATATCTGCAGTGGCACCTAGGTGATTGACCTCAGGATACCAGAAAGGTGACAAAAACATGTACCCTCCAACTCCTCTCCCAACAATTCCAATACACTTGGTAGGAAAGGTAAAGAATGCTAGGAGTTGGCCAGGTGTGGTGGCTCACGCTTGTAATCCAAGCACTTTGGAGGCCAAGGCAGGCGGATCACCTGAGGTTGGGAGTTCAAGACCAGCCTGACCAGGTGAAACCTTGTCTTATAAAGAAAGAAGCCGGGCGCGGTGGCTCAAGCCTGTAATCCCAGCACTTTGGGAGGCCGAGGCGGGTGGATCACGAGGTCAAGAGATCGAGACCATCCTGGTCAACATGGTGAAACCCCGTCTCTACTAAAAATACAAAAAATTAGCTGGGCACAGTGGTGCGTGCCTGTAATCCCAGCTACTCAGGAGGCTGAGGCAGGAGAATTGCCTGAACCCAGGAGGCGGAGGTTGCGGTGAGCCGAGATCGCGCCATTGCACTCCAGCCTGGGTAATGAGCGAAACTCCGTCTCAAAAAGAAAGAAAGAAAGAAAGAATGCTAGGAGTTTACAATCAACATTGTCTTAAGAGGTTGTGAAAGTAAAATAAATCTTGGAGCCCCAGAATCACTGAGCTAAAGGGAAAAGTCAAGCTGGAACTGGTTAGGGCAAACTTGCCTCCCATTCAAAGTCATCTCCCTACTCACTGAGATAAATGCGTATCTGATTGTCTCCTTTGAGAGGAATACAACCATTTACCTCTTCTCTACCTATGACCTGGAAGCCCCCTCCCACCTTTGAGTTGTCCCGCCTTTACATATATTGATTGATGTCTCTTGTCTCCCTAAAATGTATAAAACCAAGCTATGCTAGGATCCCCTAGGGCAAGTATCAGGACCTCCTGAGGCTGTGTTACAGGAGCGTGTCCTTAACTTTGGCGAAATAAACTTCCGAAATGGAGACCTGTCTCAGATTTTGGGGGTTCACATGGTACAGAAGGAAAACGTGGCTCTAGGGGCAGAAGTGCCAGACCACGTAGGGCGTCCAGTGTGTGCTTAGATTGCAAACTGGGCGCAGATTAAAGGCTAGTCTTTGGGCTACCTTTGGCAGGTGATGGTGCCTTTCGGACTTAAATCTTTCGGTGCTCAGCTACTCTCCCCTAGCTCCTCTCCCTTTTTCCCCAGCAGTCTCCCCGGCTTGGGGACGCTCGGTGTTCGGCCAAGCCGCCTGTCGCCCGGTAGTGGGACCGGAAGTTGTTAGGGGGAGGGGGACGGCTGTAATGGGGGGGAATATTTGGGGGGGCAGGTCCCTTCTCAGGTGAAGCCGCTGATGGAGATGGAGCCACCGCCGCCGCCACCGCCTGTGAGCCCCCCGGTCCTGGCTCCGGCCCGGCGATTGCCGCCGCCTCAGTGACCTCACTCCCCCCGCACTGGGCCGCCCGGGCCAGAGTGGGGGACCCCTGCCGCCCCGCCTCCCTTTCCCCCAACACCGTCCCCTCTCCCCCACCCTTCACAGCTTGCGCGCGCGCGGAGACGCCTCAGGTGAGTGAGGGGCGGGGCTTGGGGGGGGCAAAGCGGGGGCGGGGCCTCGGTGGCCGGGGGCGGGGCCTGAGGGCCTCGGCCGTTAAAGAAGGGGGAGACGTGGGCGAAGGAAGGGGGCAGGGGGTCGAGGGGCGCGGGTTGGGTAGGGGTTCGAGGGGTGGAAGATGGCCGGAGGAGTTTGGCCCAAGGCCTCAGGGTTAAGAGAGTGGTAACAAGGACTTGGGGGTCCTAAAAAGGCGGGAGACGGATCGAGACAGGGGTCTGAGGACAGGCAGAAGCTGGCAGGCGCGGGGCTTCTCCGTGGGGATGTGGTTTGGGTATACAGCAGAAGGACAGAGAGTTGAAAGGAGCAGCAGAGAGGGTATCTAACAAAAAAAGCGAGGGACCCAGGTGTTGGGTCGAGGAATGCTGAAGACAGGAGTCTGGAGAGAAAGATGTAGGCCTAAGAAGATCTGGGAGGTAATGAGCATATTGGGAGAAACCTGTAGAGAAGAAACTTAGGATGGAGTGAGAAGTGCACAGCGTAGGGCAAGAGGTGTAGGGAACTTAGGAAGCAAGTCTGGGAAGGAAGAGATTCACTTCCTAACAGCCCTAAGAAAGAAATGCAACAGAGGAAGCCCCAGGGCAGACATCCAGATGGGAGCTGCAAACTTGGGAAGCAGGCTGCCTGCTTACTGTGTACTAAAACAGCCCTCCCTGTACCTCCTCACGCAAACCCTATCCCGTTATTTTCTTACCCCTTGTCTGCTAGAGTTGTAGGTTCTCACTTTTTAAATTTTCTGTTATTTCTGTGCCTTTAAAAAATATATATGACTAGTCCTGTCTGGGAACAGTGGAATGTCTAATGGAACGTACCCCATTCCCCCTCCAAGGTCAAGAGCTTCCAGGAATTTTTTTTTTTTTTTTTTTTTTGAGACGGAGTTTTGCTCTTGTTGCCCAGGCTGGAGTGCAGTGGTGGGATCTCGGCTCGCTGCAACCTCTGCCTCCCCGGTTCAAGCGATTCTCCTGCCTCAGCCTTCTAAGTAGCTGGGATTACAGGCCACCATGCCCAGCTAATATTTTATAATTTTAGTAGATATGAGGTTCCACCATGTTGGCCAGCCTGGTCTCGAACTCCTGATCTCAGGTGATGCACCCACCTTGTCTCCCAAAGTGCTGGGATTACAGGCGTGAGCCATCACGCCTGGCTGAAAAATATTTTTGCATGCCTTATTTTGCCTCATTTCTTTCTCACATAAACAAAACTGTCTATAGTTGTGACTCTTATCAACCCTCACTCGTATGTCTAGGAGCTCCTACTGTGCCTCTCTCCTCAGCATCAATGGTGGGCTTGGTATGTTCCCGACATGCTCACATGTCAACTTTAGGTATTCCATCATCATGGTTAACCAGATGACCACTGAAGCCTGTCTCCCCTTACTGACACTTGCTTACTTTGCCTGGGTGAAGATACATGTTAATGTCCTTAAGGAAGCATGAAAATGTTGTCTGACTACCTAGAATAGTTCCACTTAAGATAACTCAGATTCTGAGAACAAGGCCAGATAAAAGGCCAAATCAGACAATCTTTGAAAGCATAGTGTTTCGTTTGGTTGGGGTGTACGAAATGCCCAGCTGGTAATCCCTCACCTCCTCATGGACCTGCCAGTAGGTCAGTGAATCTTGCTCTGTGGTTTGCAGAAGGACTTCAGCTTTTCCTAACAGTCTAAAGCGAGAGAGTCCAGACAGCACCTTGGGTCATGAGAACAGTCAGATGAGTAGCTCCTGAGATAAAAATACAATCTTAAAAGAAGAAAATAGCCTTACCATTGGGAAGCAGGAGAAGTTTCACTGGAGCTGCTGGGGTGGGCTTCAGGGTGGTGTGAGCTGCCCTCATTTTGGCAGCTTCAGAATTATACCTTGCCCTTGTCAATGGAAGTGATGTCTCAAATACAAAACATCATGTCTTTGTTGCCCACTGAGTGCAGTTAGTTAGCTGAATTGTAGCTTCTGGGCAATCCCCTTCCTCTGAGTAGGTTAAGGGTAAGGCATATTTCAGGACTTGGCTCAGAAATAAGTCCTGACTTTTTTCCAGTGAAAATGCAACTGAAACTCTCTTTATGTCCTCTTAGTTTGAAATCTGCAGCTTGAACTTCCCAGCATGGGAGAAACTTATCCCACCTTTCACCCTGCCCCCTCACAACACACACACACCAGTATCCACAAAGGAATTATTTTTTTCCCCAGCTGACCATCTCTCTTTCTCTTTCTACACACACACACACACACGCGCGCGCGCGCGCGCCAAAGAAAAAGAAAGATAGGTATTTCTAGCTTCATTTTACTCTGTAGGAACAAATAAAAGTGGGACCCTGTGTGTGTGGACAATGCCACAGGCAGAGGAACTCCCTTTCTTTATTGGTCTGTTGACTCTGCTGGAGAAAGCTTTGAATTCCAGGCTTTGATTTGCTTCCTCTTCTTAGAAGAGTTATGGACTCTGTTCTGGAAACAGAGAGATAAGTTCAAAGTTTATCAGACAAAAGCATCTAAGAAAGGGTAGTGCTGATATGAATGACCTGGTCCACCTGGGGGTAGGATCCACATTGTAGGCTCTGATGCAATACATATGCTGCGGTAGTCCTCAAACTAAGAGACCCTGTTTCTACCTTAAAGAGACTTAATGACCGTCTAGTTTGGTGTTTTCCTCAGGTCCAATATCTCTGAAAAGAGACATAAGAGGAAGAGGATTATTTATCCTCGCATCCGTAAGCCTGTGTTTTCAGTTCAAGGATTTAGGTCACCAAGACGCAGACCCAAAAAAACTGTTCATTTAATAACCCAAGAAAGAAGGCAAGCAGGGTGGCCCAAATCTTCCAACTGGGGCAAGATTTAATATAGTGTTCCAGTGGAAAGAACCCTCTAATGGTAACCTGGGCTCTGCATGTCCTACTTCTGTTGTTAACCAGATGGGTGACTCTAGGCTTAGTTTCTTCTGTTAAAAACCAGGAGATTGCAGATCATCTCTCAACTCCATTTCAGCTCCAGGATTCCCCATGTCCTGGAGTACCTCTGCCCCAGACCCTCCCCATGAAGAAGAGAGGCTTACCAAATTGGATTATGAGAGCAAGATGTTAGCAGAGGAGGCTGAAAACATCTTTCTGGCCCAAGCAACAGTGAGCTTTTTTTGATCAGCATGTATTAGGGACTTTGGGCCACAATTACAATCAAAGGCAATTGTTCCTGTCTCTTCTACATTTTTTTGCTACTGTACCCTAGTCAGAATAGCTGAGACTTCCCTGTAATTTCAAACTTCACTTGAGAGAGCTAACCCTGTTTTGGGCTTCTTTGGCTTTAAAACTGATCTTTATAAAACTCAAATTGAATATCCCTGCTCTACTTTCTCCATCCTTCCCTGAACATACAGCAGTGACTTCGTGGGGCCTTTCTATAAACAGAGGGCAATACTTGGGGGAATACCCAAAAACCCCAAAAAGTATCATCTCCATTGTATCATATCTAGTGATGTAAAGTGTTTGGCCCTTTTCCTTAGTTCCTTATGTCCTGAAATGAGACACAGGAGGGATAGGATTGTTTCTTCTCCCACTCGTAAACCTTAGCCTTCTCTCTCTTCTGCAGTCTACATGGGGAGGACAGAGAAGCACAAAGAACAAGAGAAAAGATGCATCCATCTGAGATCTAAAAGGAGAAAATGAGGTGATATTTTCCCACTGCCCAGGTGTTGTGTTTTCAGTTCGTACCCCTTTTTATTTTAGAGACTGGCCATTCCTAGGATGACCTGGGAATTCATCCCCTCTGCACTGCTCCCCAAGCACTTGGATAATGAAGCTGAGCAATCTTCAACTGTATTATATGTAGACAGAAGGTTACCATCTACAGCCTGGTGAAAAATAAGTCAGACATTTTCACTGTAAAGACAGACATATGAGCTAAGCTAAGGTTGGTGGGTTTCCTTCAGAGAGCACTAGGTTGACCCTAAAGATTATTTCAGAGTTGCAAATTGCTCAATGTCTAGGTCATTTTCCTGGAAAGGGGCTTGCAGACAATGCCTAATTCCATACCTTTCTCTGGCCCCTTTGCCTTTTCCCCCTCCTCAATTATGCAAAGCTTTGATAGAGAGCAGAGCCAGCTATTCGACTCCAACATGTTTTTGCTCAGATTTCATTCAGTTCAGGAAGGCACAGACAGTAGAGGATGATGCTGTGGGTTTGCTCTACTTGTAGTACCTGAATGGCTCACACCCAAGGCACATGGGAAGTTCTGTCTTGTTAAGAACCACTGGTATCCACCTCAGAACCCAGGTCCTAAGGGAAAGTGGAGAAAATTTTTCCACTTCTCCCCGTTATAGTTTAGAAATAATAACTAAAAACATGGTAGGAATCCTTGCCACTCTCTCCACCTTCACCCTCTTTCCATTCTTCTCATGACCTTTTTACCCCTAGGCCACAATAAGCATGTGTTAAATGACTCTCTTTTTTAGGGTCTCTCTATGTTACCCAGGCTGGCCTTGAACTCCTGGCCTCAAGCAGTCCTCCTGCTTTGGCTTCCTAAAGTCCTGGGATTACAGGCATGTGCCACCATGCCAAGCCTAAATTCCAATTTTGAAGTGCCACTGGATTAAACAGGATTCTTGGTATTTGATGAGTTTTCATTAATTGTGATATCCATTTTATTTCAGGCATTCAGAGCCACCACATAGAAAAAACTTGACTTTCTCACATTTTTGTCACCAATACTTAGAGCCATGAGAATGTTTCTGGGGAAAGGGGGATGGTAGCTGATGCCTGACCTCCTCTTGGAAATCAGACACTGGATTGGTCCTCACTGCTGCCTGTCTGGGAGTCTGGTGGGAAATCTTCTGTCTAGAAAGGATGCCCATTCCCGTTCAAATGTTGTTGGGAGAAAGCCAGGGCCATGGAGGACTCTTGTTTATGCCAAGTAGATTCAAACAAATAAGGAACAGCTGGGCACAGTGGCACATGCACCTGTAGTCCCAACTACTCATGAGGCTGAGGAAGGAGCATTGCTTGAGGCCAGGAGTTTGAGGGTATAGTGTGCTATGACTGTGCCTGTGAACAGCCACTGCACTCCAGCCCAGACAACATAGTGAGATCACATCTCTAGTAAATATAATAAATAAATAAGAACAAGAAAGAAAATCTGTGTCTCCAGAGGTTACAATGACCAACCTTTCCTCCCTCTTCACAGAGATATTCCTTTTGAATTGGAAGACTGATTGTTTCTAGTTGCTTTGTGTTCAGCTCAGAGCTGAATTTACAGTACATATATGCCTACCCCCCATCACTGAGTGATGGTTATGTTGCTTTATTTATTTTGTGGCAGAGTCTCACTCTGTCACCCAGGCTGGAGTACAATGGTGCAATCTCGGCTCACTGCAACCTCTCTCTCCAGGGTTCAAATGATTCTCATGGCTCAGCCTCCCAAGCAGCTGGGTCTACAGGAACGTACCACCATGCCCTGCTAATTTTAGTAGAGACGGGGTTTTTTTTGTTTTGTTTTGTTTTTTTGAGACAGAGTTTTGCTGTTGTTACCCAGACTGGAGTGCAATGGCGTGATCTTGGCTCACCGCAACCTCCTCCTCCTGGGTTCAAGCAGTTCTCCTGCCTCAGCCTCCCGAGTAGCTGGGACTACAGGCGCGTGCCACCATGCCCAGCTAATTTTTGTATTTTTAGTAGAGACAGGGTTTCACCTTGTTGACCAGGATGGTCTCGATCTCTTGACCTCGTGATCCACCCGCCTCGGCCTCCCAAAGTGCTGGGATTATAGGCGTGAGCCACCGCGCCCAGCCAAGACAGGGTTTTACCATATTGGCCAAGCTGGTCTCAAACTCCTGACCTCAAATGATCTGCCCACCTCAGCCTCCCAAAGTGCTGAGATTACAGGTGTGAGCCACTGCCTCCAGCCGACAGTTATGTTGCTTTAAAGCCAATTTCCTTCCAAGATCTTCGATCCAAAACTGTCTGATGTAACTAACTTCCCTCTCCTTATACCTCCTCCTCCTGTAATGTGTCTCCAATTGGCACTGCCTAATTTGACCTAGTTCCTCTAAGGAGACACTCAAGATCTGCCTGCCTGGTTAGGCAGGGGAGGAGGTGCTTCGAGAGTGGAGAGTGGGAAGGTTGGGCAGGATGTGCTGCAGGGCGACTTGAGCAAAAAGTAAAAAGTACATCTACTGATTTGCTCCTGGTTCGCAGAAAACCAGGACTGAGAACAGCAGAGTTTCAGTCCAATCCCCTCTCACTTCCAGGATTACCAGCTTGGCATTAAAACCAGCTAGAGAGTTGGGCGGTGGCTCATGCCTGTAATCCCAATACTTCAGGAGGCCAAGGCAGGTAGATCACCTGACGTCAGGAGTTCAAGACCAGCTTGGCCAACATGGTGAAAACCTGTCTCTACTAAAAGTACAAAAATTACCCAGGCATGGTGATGCACGCCTATAATCCCAGCTACTTAGGAGGCTGAGGCACGAGAATCATTTGAACCCAGGAGGCAGAGTTTGCAGTGAGCCAAGATTGTACCACTGCACTCCAGCCTGAGCAACAGAGCGAGACTCTGTCTCAAAAAAAAAAAAAAAAAAAAGAAAAGAAACAAACACCCAGCTGGAGGCAGCTATGATTTCGCCCAAGATGTGTCAAAGAGCACCTGTTAAGAGCAATTAAGCAGGAGAGCTCAGTTTGCTGTTAGAAAGTCCAACTCAGAAAACAACTCCTTCTGACTCTTCTGGAAATTGTTTTGGGGACATTTGGGCAGAAGTCCAAGAATGAGATACACTTCCTGAGCCAGTGCTAGCTGAACGCTATGCTTCACCTGTTCTGCCCACCTAATGCTTGTGTAGCCCCTCATTTGCACAGGCATTAGGCATGCTGCACACACACGCGCGCGCACACACACACATGATAATATGAGCATATTGCTTCCTCAGAGCCAGCTCAACTTGTTCTTCCTTTTTAAGTAACAGACCCCACTCCCACAGGGATCATAACAAAGGAAAAAAATGCCTTACCTGATGTTTGCACCATGGAAAAGAATTAGCCAGGAGTGGTAGTACATGCCTGTAGTCCCAGCTACTTGGGAGGCTGAGGCAGGAGAATGGCTTGAACCCAGGAGTCAAAATCGTGTCACTGCACTCCAGCCTGGGCAACAGATCGAGGCTCCATCTCAAAAAAAAAAAAAAAAGAGAAAAGCAAGATATATGAAGGCCTTGAGTAAGTAGCCTGGGTTTTGAAAGGTTTAATGGAAAGAGGACACCTCAGAGAGGCAGACAACCTGTGTTCTTGTTCTTGTTCTGTTCTTACCATGAACCCTGGGACAAGTAATGTAACTGCTCTGAGCTTCAGTTTCTCTAAACAGAAAACGAGAAAATCCTTCTCATTTTGCCTCTCCTGCATGGGGAGGGTGTGTAAGGAAGGTTTCAAGTGACACTTTGAACTTTGCATTCTTTTTTTTCTTTTTTTGAGATGGAGTCTCCCTTTGTTGCCCAGGCTGGGGTGCAGTGGCATGATCTCTGCTCACTGTAACCTCTACCTCCTGGGTTCAAGTGATTCTCCTGCCTCAGCCTCCCAAGTAGCTGGGATTATAGGTGTCCACCACTATGCCCAGCTAATTTTTTTGTATTTTTAGTAGAGATGGGATTTCACCATGTTGGCCAGGATGGTCTCGAAATCCTGACCTCGTGATCTGCCTGCCTCGGCCTCCCAAAGAGCTAGAATTACAGGCATGAGCCACCTTGCCCAGCCTGAGCTTTGCGTTCATTTTGAAAAACCCCTAGCTTTGCATAGTGGCAGTATTGTAGCCAGAGATTTATCCGAGGCTCGATTATTGCTAATTGAAAACTTTTCCCAATACCCCACCATGACAACTTGCAATATAGTTGGCATTGGCAATTTTTGACAGTCTCTACGGAGATGCAATTAAAAAAAAAGAAAAACCCTAAAGGGCAATTTTGAATCTAATGATTTGGAAATGAAAGGGCCCCTGAATACCAGACTGCCCTCCTTTATCTTTTGATCTCTATCTCAAGTTTTGTGGCTAGTTCCAGAGAGTGTGAGTTCTCTAACTACTATGGACTTGGGCTCTTCTAATCATTGTTCCCAAGGGACCCTTCAAGGAATCACTTATCACCGTGGCTTGTTCTAGTGGTGCAATCCCAAAGTTCAGTCCATCCCAGGAAGGATGTCAAGAAAAGAGGAGCTAATAAACTTAGCTAATTTTTTTCTCCACACCCTGGCTTCCTAGGGAAATAGGATTGATACTAGAAATCTGTGACAAAATGTAAGAGAGAATTGTTTTGTCAAGTGAACGTAAGCCCATGTTTCAGGTTTTCTCATGAGCCTTTTAAAGGAGTCTCTCAACTCCAGACAACAATTGGGGGAGGGGGCAGGAAAACAGATACTTCTTCTGTGTGCCTTCCTGCACCCCCTCACCCCCACCCTCATCTCTCTCAATATAGCATTACAATCAAACCAAATTTTTAGCCATCTGCCTCAGTGAGATCCTTCAAAAAGACCAAGAATCCCCAAGGCAGCTCAGACAGTTAGTTCCCTTGCCCGATTCTTGCTTCTACCTCAGGTCATTTAGTTTTCATCAGATGAGTGGGGAAAGCAATTTTTTTTAGTTAGGGGGGCAGGTCTCACTCTTCGCCCAGACTGGAGTGCAGTGGCAGGATCTCAGCTCACCGAAACCTCCACCTCCCAGGCTCAAGGAATTCTCCTGCCTCAGCCTACCAAGTACCTGGTATTACAGGCACACGCCACTACTGCCCAGCTAATTTTTGTATTTTTAGTGGAGATGGGGTTTCACCATGTTGGGCAGCCCGGTCTTAAACTCCTGATTTCAAATGATCCACCCTCCTTAGCCTCCCAAAGTGCTGGGATTACAGGCATTAGCCACCACGCTGGCCCCAATTTTAGGTGTATGTACATTTCTACCAGATCCGATTTTTTTTTCTCTCCTCTCACAGGCTCCTAAAGAGATAACTCATTGCAACAAATTATCACTTTTAAGTGTTCTCAGTTCCTGATTGTTTAATACTCTACTGCCAGTTACTGCTTGCCTTCCCTCAAATAGACTAACCTTCATTTTAAATTCAGACTCTCCCCACTTCCTTTTTTAAAATAAGCATTGCAGAGTAATTGATGAGAGGATGGGGATAACCACTTAAAGGCTTAATTTGCTTATTACACCTTCAGTAGAGGACTTATCACTGAACCCTGAGTGGGCTGCTCTCCTCCATCTTCTACTTTTCCTGTCACCCTCCCTCACACCACACATCCAAGACAGAATCCCTTGAATGACTGAACCCAGCTTCTTCTTATTACTACCCCATGTTTTAACTGAGGTATAGAGCCTCTAAGGGGCTGTTTTGCCTCCTCAGGGCTGAGGAATAACCTGTCACCTACCACCTTAACTCCATCTACATACATGGTCAAAATCTCAAAATCCAGGACCATTCTGGATTAAGATAGTGTTTCCACCTCAGAGGCTGGGAAGCCCAGCAGAAGTTGTAAATTGGAGGAAATGTTGGGGTTTATAAATCAGGGTATATTGTCTTTCACCAGGACAAAGTGTAAGGTTTTTCTTCTTTTCTTTCTTTTCTTTTTTTTTTTTTTTTTTTTTTGGAGTGCAGTGGTGAGATCACAGCTCACTGCAGCCTCGACCTCGGCTCAAGTGATCCTCCCACCTTAGCCTCCTGAATAGCTGGGACTACAGGCACATGCTACCATGCCTGGATAATTTATTTTTATATTTTGTAGAGATGGGCTCTCCCTATATTGCCTAGACTGGTCTCAAACTCCTGGGCTCAAGTGATCCTCCCACCTTCTTCCCAAAGCACTAGGATTACAGGCGTTGAGCCACAGTGCCTGGCTAAAGTTTTTTTCGTTAAGATAGTATCAGACCATGCTTAAGTACTCCTTTAGGTTTCTTGCTAACTCAAGAAGTTAAAGAAAAGCCTCCTCCCTTCCCAGATCTATCTTCTAATAGCAGCTATTTTCTCTTTCAGCAGAATCTCTTTAAAATGGACATAGAAGACTGCAATGGCCGCTCCTATATGTCTGGTATGCCTTCTGTGTGTTCTGTTTGTTAGGGGCTGGAAGCAGACACTCTCCGGTAGAGCAGAGAGCCTTCAGCCTAGGCACATGGCCTCTAAATGTCCTAGTCACACAGCTAACACTCATGCTTAGTGGCACTTGATAGTGTGCAATTATTTTGATTTTACATTCCCTAAATAGTAATTCTCTTTTCCAGACTTCTTGGGGGGTAGAGGAAAGGAATAGGAGGGGAATATGAGTGGACATCATTAGAAGAATGATTTGAAGCAAATAGATGGAAAGAAAATATGGTTCCTTCTCCTATGCTCTGAAGTCA
Source organism: Aotus nancymaae (assembly GCF_030222135.1). Classification (NCBI taxonomy): domain Eukaryota; kingdom Metazoa; phylum Chordata; class Mammalia; order Primates; family Aotidae; genus Aotus; species Aotus nancymaae. Next base: position 39,609,036 of record NW_026988428.1, read on the forward strand.
CCAGCCAAACATGAAATTCTGTTCTATCCAGATAGAGTGGCACAAGGTTTTAGACCTCAAAGACCTGCAGGGGCCAGGTGGGCATGTGAATGAGTGAAGTAAGGTTAGGATAATAAGCAGAAAAGAATGGCGGGGGCTGTCATGAAGTGGAGAACACATATCCCACTTAAAGGGACAGCACCTTTCAGTTTCACTAGTCCTTGTCATGCAGAAATGTGTATCTAGTGTGGCCAAAATTTCTAAATTTTTAAGAGAAATCAGCAATTCAATTTTTTTGGGGGGGAGAAGATATTGAGGCACTTGTACAAAATTTTTTTTTTTTTTGAGATGGAATCTTGCTCCGTTGCCCAGGCTAGAGTGCAGTGGCATGATCTTGGCTCACTGCAACCTCTACCTACCGGGTTCTAGCGATTCTCCTGCCTCAGCCTCCTGAGTAGCTGGGATTACAGGGTACCCATTACCATGCCCGGCTAATTTTTATATTTTTAGTAGAGACGGGGTTTCACCATCCTGGCCAGTCTGGTCTCAAACTCCTGACCTTGTGATCCACCTGACTCAGCCTCCCAAAGTGCTGGGATTACAGGTACGAGCCACCGCACCCGGAGAGAAATCCAAATTTTTATATGAAATGTTTCCATTTTAAAATAATGACTCAAGGCTGGGCGCAGTGGCTTACACCTATAATCCCAGCACTTCAGGAGACAGGCAGATCACCTGAGGTCAGGAGTTCAAGACCAGCCTGGGCAACATGGTGAAACCCCATCTCTACTAAAAATATAAAAATTAGCTGGGCATGGTGGGGTGTGCCTGTAATCCCAGCTACTTAGAATGCTAAGCCAACATCATGCCACTGCACTCCAGCCTGGGTGACAGAGCTAGACTCTGTCTTAAAAAAGTCTGGGCTGAGGTGGCTCACACCTGTAATCCCAGCACTTCGGGAGGCCAAGGCAGGCAGATCACGAGGTCAGGAGATCAAGACCATCTGGCTAACACAGAAAAACCCCATCTCTACTAAAATACAAAAAATTAGCCGGGCATGGTGGCACACATCTGTAGTCCCAGCTACTCGGGAGGCTGAGGCAGGAGAATCACTTGAACCCAAGAGGTAAAGTTTTCAGCGAGCCGAAATTGCACCAATGCACTCCAGCCTCGGTGACAGAGCGAGACTCCGTCTCAAAAAAAAAAAAAAAAAAAAAAGAAACCAAAATTGGGTTTTGAATGTGAAGAGTATCCCTATCAGAAACCCAAGCACCATTGTGGAAATGACCTATAGCTTATTTTTTACTCTAAAGTAGGACCAATGAAGGAATTATTGGCATGCACTAAAGGAGATAGCAAGATGGGTCAGAAACACATATGAGAGTCATTGGCAACACCCGGGTAATGTAAGGTAAGATGTTGACTCTGACCCCTTTCTTGTTTAAGGAGGGAAGGAGTTGGAATGGGTAAAGGCATTCAATACCTGCTACATGCTTGACAGAATGACAGGGATCAGGTAGACTCATTTAATTAGAAGAGACTTTATTAGAGCAAAAGTCATGGCTCTTGTGAGGAGCGAGCCAGTCCTCCTACCTCCTCCTTAGTTAAGCCTATTCAGAAAACCACTACTGAGCAACAAGTACACTTGGGACCCTGTTTAGTGCTGGGGAACACTCAGATGGATAAAATCCAGTCCCTGCCATAAAGCAGGCAAATAAGAAACTACAAATCTTGTGGAGCTCTTTTCAGACCTGTTCATGGAGAATATTGGATGCTCGTGGAAAACTTCTGAGGTGATTTGCTTCACTGTGCTATGAAACCAAGCTTTCCCTGCTTTCAGCAGATTGGCATTTCCTAGATAAGAAGTGGCCTCTGCACAGGATGGTTTTTGAATGGAAGAGGAGGCCAGGAACTCCTCATCTGTACTCTGAGAATTCTAGATGTCAGCAGCTACCTTAGAAAGGGAAAGGGGAAAGTCAAGGTAGGGCTACCATTAGCTCTGAAAAGTACCCCTCTTAGGACTGGGCATAGCTGCCCTCATCACTGACCCCTCTCTCCTGGAAGAGTCATATGGAAGCAGAGGGAAAGGCTGCAGCACGCAGCTCTCCTGAAGCACACTGCGGGCCTCCACAGGCCATCACAGCTCTTCTGCTCCACGCCAGGTGACCTTCCCGCATCTGGCCACTTGATGAAAAGGGTATCTCTCTTGCTCTTCCAAGAGATTTGAATTCCTCCAGAACCTGATTCAGAAAATCTGTCTTTTCTCCCTTTTTCTCTTTTTAAAGGTACAGATTATTCCCTTCTGGAGCAGGGAAAAGGGGGAGATAAGCAGGAGTCTATTTTATGGCACAGATAACCACCCCTCCATTTCCCTATCTTTCAAGCAAAACAGAGTTGCTCAAACCCGGCTCATGCCATTAATCAACTGAGCAGTGAGTTTTCTGAGACTATGAAATGCTTAAGAGAACTTTAGTAGAAAGGGATTCAGGGGTAGGCAGCCCAAAGTTTCACAGCCCCGCCCACCCCCAAATTCTTGGAATCAGAAAATGTAGTCTTCCAAAGTAGGTCAGTTTGTCAGTGAGCAGCTCCTCTGAAAGGGAAGGGAGCAGAGGCCTTGTCCTGATAGAGGGTGGATTCATCCAGGGCTTTCGGCTGCTGGGGCCCCAGGGGCACAGGAGGGAGGGGAGGTGGGGAGCCTTTTTGCCAGGGATCTTAAAAGTCTCAGGGCCCTAGAGCAACACTAGCCTGACACCAGACTGTGCTGGAAAGGAGGGGGCTGTCAGTCCCCAGATCTAGAGAGTAACCTTCCTCCAGGAGGAGGAGGGAAAGAGTTTGGTGGGGGAGGGGCTTTCTGCCCAATCTGAGAGCCTTGAAGCTGTCCGTGTCCTGGGCCCCATGACCTCTGGGGCCTTGGCTTCCCCAGCTGGCACAGGATTGGGCCTTCCCTGGGGCCCCCCTTTTCTCCCTCCCACCCGCAGGCCCATCCATCTCTCTCTCTCTCTCTCTTGCACACACTCTTGCCTCTCTCAGGCATTTGTTGTGCAGTTCCTCTTTGTCTGCTGGGCACGAGGGCAACGGCATCTGCCTTTCCCTCCCTGTGCACACACCCACCCCCATCCCCTTCAATGTCTTGGAAAAGGGATGCTGTAGCCTAGCATCTCCCCCACCATACACACATATACATTCTCTCCAGCCCCCTCCCCAAGCACATCCAAGCGTGCTCTCCCCTCTCCCTCTCTCTGTGCCTCTCTCCCTCTCTCTCTTTCTCTCTCTCTCACACATACACACACACACACTCACACACTCAACACACATACACCCTGGGCTGAGCTGCTCTTGCTGGCTGCAGCCGTGGGCCTCTGCTCACCGTGCTGCTGCTGCTGCTGCTGCCTGCGAAATGACGGCGGTTCCCCTCACTTCCAGGAATCCACGCTTCCTGGAAGGTGAGTGGCTGGGCTCACCCCTGCCTGCCACTGAGACGCAGACATGCATACACCACCCGCACTCCCTCGCCGTTTCCAAGGCGGCGGCCGCGTTCGCACCCCAGGGTCTCACCGGCAAGGGAAGGATAATGTAAGTTCAGGCAGAAGGCGGCTAGTGGAGGGAGGAAGGGGGGTGCTGGGGCTAGGGAGCCAATTCAGTAACAACTCCCAAGCCTGAGGAGATGGAGAGGATGGGGGCTGTGTGTGTGTGTGTGTGTGTGTGTGTGTGTGTGTGTGTGTAGCGGGGGAGGGGGCGTTCCTCCTTTTACTTGCGGAGGATGGGAAAGGGTGTTTGGTGTTGCTAAGCAAAGACGGCGACTTGGACAGTGGGAGCCTGTGGTGACATCTTTATTAGGCCTTGGGGATAGAGGTAGAGCTGCCTGGGGTGAAATGCCGAGACAGGCCTGGGTTGGAAGGGGTAGTGGAGAAAATCAAGGTAAGGAAGAGGAGCCTTGGCAAGCAGATGCTTCAGCCTGGAACAGAGATCTGAGGGGCCTCAGCCTCCTCCCCACAAAAGAGCTGAGGATGGGCGTCTTTCTTTGCTCTTGTACCCACTATTCCCTGCTGGCAGGCTAGGATCCTGCCACCCTGGAGCCCATGGTCAAGAAAGGGAAAGTAGTTATGATGAGGTCCCTTGCAGGGCAGTGTGGAGGTTCTCCAAGCTCATGGCTATTCCCTAGAGGTAGTCACTATTTGAAGGTCTCAAGGAAAGGCAGCAGGAGCGGAGGGCTAGTCTCCTTTAACATGTGAAACACCTTTAGCTTGTGGCCTGTTTCCCAGTTCCTTTCTCTCCTCCTGCTTTTCAGCCTTTACGTACCTCCCAGTTCCTCTGATGTGAACCTCATGATTTGGCTTTGCCCTCTCAGGGTTCAGCCAATCTATGATGACTTTGAGCAAGAAAATTTCTCAGAGACCTAAGAGCAGCCTTAATTCTTGGCTTTGACAGTCTGGGATTTCTTGGGAGTCCCAGACTTTGAAATTCCCTCTCTGGGCTTTCTGGAGCTGAGAGAGGAACTGCTAAACTTTCTAAATCTTACTCTAGTACCCTTTACCCCTGAGCTAGAATTCAAAATCCTTGGTGCCCAAGAAAGACTTTCTGACTCCTGAAACAGATTCATTATTATACATTAGCCCCATGAAAGTAGACTTGAGCCTGTTTTTCCTCTTACCTTAATCTTAGGGAGGGCAATAGCATCAAAGAGCCTCTTGAATTACTGGTATGACTCCTGCTCCTCTTCCTGTTTCTGGGCCTTAATTGGGAAAGCCACAAAGGATGCTTTCCCCTCAGTGTTTCTAAGTGTACTTTTAAATATATTTTCCTCCATATAGCAAATTCCTGGCCTCAAGAGGTAGCCTCAGCCAAATAAGCTGGGACCAGTGATGGATTTCCAACAAGCTCACTCATCCTTTTAGGGTCAAGGCCTCAAAGCCCAGTGCCCTTTTTTCCCTGATTAGTAACATCAAGTGATTTAGGGCAAGTTAGCACTAACATTTGAAAGGGAATAAGAAGATAACCTTTTCAGCCCTTGTAACCCTAGTAAATTCTACACTTAGTTGAAAGGACATATTTAAAACAGGTTCTGAGTCTACAAGTCTTAACTCACAATCCTGAAATGCTCACTTCATGATATGTGTGTGGTTCTGATTTTGGTCAACATTTTTAGGTAACCATGGTTCACCTAAAGAGCCCCAGCTGGGAAAACTCAGATTCAAGCCATAAGGCTTTTTCTATAGATAATGAACAAATTTCCTCAAGCTTTGATGGGATAGAATGGGGGAAATGGGACTTTAGGAGAGGATATGAATGGGAAATGGTCCCAAAGTCCTGAGTGGTTGTTTTCTTCCCACTGACCAAAGCTGGAGAGGGATCCCTCAGGAGGGTGTGTTCCGGATTTCTTGCCTCAGGCCCAAGACTCCAACCATTTTATAATGGAATCTTTATTTTGTGAAAGTAAGTATGTGCATAGCTGGGCAATTGGGTAAAGTACTAATAGGTGGACTTTAGGGATGAATTTTAGGCTTTCTCTCTCTCCTGCTCTCTTGCTGTCTCTCTTGCTCTCTCTCTCTCTTCCATATTTAGGCCTGTGTGCACACATCCATGCATGTTCATGTTAGCAGATAATGTAGAAGGCTACCAGTATGTTTATCCCAGTAGGTATGTTCTCTTTATATGTATCTACATATGTGCTGTGTCTGTGTGTGTGTTTATCTACATGTATTTTTATTTCACCTATATATTTGTGCAGAAGATTGTGGGGAGGAGGGATTTTTTTAAAAAAGACATTCATATCTTTCTTTAGGTGTGTTATCTGATTTTGAAAAACGTCATGAAACCCTTGAAAAGCATTTTTACAAAGCAATTTATCAAAAAATTAAAACACATATATTGAGAATAAATTGATCACTTAACTGTCAAGGAATATAAAATAGTAAACATGTGATTGGAATCAGATCAGTAGGAGGCTTTCTAGAGCAGTCAAATTTTTGCTGAATTTAGAAAGTCTAAGGGGCCAAATTCTTCCCTACTAAGATGGTGACCCCCAATTGGCTCCGTAGGACATGGACACTTATTGTCTGTGATCCCAGTTCCACACTAGCAGCTATGTAACCTTAGACAAGGAACATAACCCGTAACCTTTTTTGTACCTCAGTTACCTCATCTGAAAAAAATGAAGATAATATTAGCACCTACTTCATATAGTTGTTGTGAAGATTAAATGAGATTATTTCAAGAGCATAGAATAAAACCAGCACGCAATATTAACTGCTATTATCATTACTAATATTATCATTAGATTCAGGGACAATTCCAGTTACCTTTCCTGCAGATCCTGAACCTGGCTGGGGTCCCGGAGAGGAACAGTAGGGAAGAATGTCTGTCCTGAACATCTATCCCTTCTGCAGCCCCCGTTTTCCTCTCCGCCCTGGCGCGCCCAGCCCCAGCCCTGCTTCCTGTGGACGTCAGGCAGTGATGCTCTTCCCCTCAGGCCTAGATAAAGGTAGGGTAGGCAAGGCCCAGCCACTGAGCTCACGGAACACAGCACCAGGCATCCAGACTGGCGGGGGCGCAAGGTATGGTGCCCAGCATATAATACTGCCTTGTACATGGCTATGAAGGAAATGTTTGTGAAATTTAACTGAATTTGTTTTTAAAGATTAAGCAATGGACAGTAGATAACTCCAGCTTCAGCTTTACCTGCCCTGTTGTTCTCTCCTCCAAGGTAGCGGGGACTCATCTCTGGAGAAGGAGTTCCTTGGGGCCCCAGTGGGGCCCTCGGTGAGCACCCCCAACAGCCAGCACTCTTCTCCCAGCCGCTCACTCAGTGGTAAGTATAACCTCCTACCACCTCCTGGCAGTAGGCACCCCCATTTGCATTTGGCCTTAAATTTATCTTCTACTGGCAACCATTTCCCCATCGTCTCCTCCAGCTAGTCTCCTGCTCAGTCTCTAAGAGCAATAAGGAGCCTAGTGTCTATGGTTTTTCTGGCTTCTGAAAGGAGAGTGAATAGTCACCGGCAGACTAGGGTAGAATTAAAAGAGATATGGGTAGGATTGAGATAAAGGTTTCAAAGAGAAATCCGGAATTAGAGAAGCAGGTAGATAGAAATAGTCATCAAGTGGAGTTAAATAGGAAATAGAGGGTAGAAGGACCTTCCCATCTCCTCACACCCCATTCGCCTACCCAGACAGGGTCCCCATGACTGCCCCTCCCCAGCTGGCCCTAGATCTGTGACATTCTCTAAATGGTTGGAATAGCCAGGAATGTAGGTCGGAGCTAGAGCCAAAGCCTTCTCCTCACTGTTTCCTCCTTCCTTTATCCCTCCTGCCCTGCCTCAGAGTTTTATGGAGGTGGAGGGTGTAGAGGGGTTCAGCCTAATGGGGTGGGAGGGAACTGTAAGCATGTCTGTCTTCCAGTTTGGCTCTCTTTGGCCTGTTGTCTCCCTTCAGTACTCCTAGGTCTGTTTTCCCGCCACTGTTAACTTGCTGACTTCCTGCCCAAGGCCAAAGCCAGACATCTTTCTTAATGACAAGAGAGTAGAGAAAAAAACTCCTCTTAGTCCCCTCCTCTCCTCAGTGACAGAGGACATCCTATGTACCCTCAACTTGTTTCTCTCTTTTTTTTTTCTTGAGATGGAGTCTTGCTCTGTTGCGCAGGCTGGAGTGCAGTGGCACAATCTCAGGTCACTGCAACCTCTGCCTCCCAGGTTCAAGCGATTCTCCTGCCTCAGCCTCCGAAGTAGCTGGGATTATAGGCATGCACCACCATGCCCAACTAATTTTTGTATTTTTAGTAAAGATAGGGTTTCACCATGTTGGCCAGGCTGGTCTCAAACTCCTGACCTCAAAAAAATCCACCCGCCTCGGCCTCCCAAAGTGCTGGAATTATAGGCGTGAACCACTGCACCCAGCCCAATTTTTTTTCTCTTGACACCTATTTGCCTGGTGGGTGGGAGAAAAGTTTGTCTCAGGTTCCAGAAGGACTCTGAAATCACCAGCAGGGATATTAGAGTATCGGCTCCATTTAAGGCTTGAATGTCTCAGGGTCTAAAGACACTCTCTTAAATTTTAAGAGTGCCAGTGCCATTCTGGGTTGGTCATGGTGGGTCATGCCTGTAATCCCAGCACTTTGAGAGGCTGAGGCGGGTGGATCACCTGAGGTTGGGAGTTGGAGACGACCCTGACCAACATGGAGAAACCCTGTCTGTACTAAAACTACAAAAATTAGCCAGGCGTGGTGGTGCATGCCTGTAATCCCAGCTACTTGGGAGGCTGAGGCAGGAGAATCTATTGTACCCAGGAGCTGGAGGTTGCAATGAGCCAAGATTGCACCATTGCACTCTAGCCTGGGCAACAAGAGCGAAACTCCGTCTCAAAAAAAAAAAAAAAAAAAAAAAGTACCATTCTGGCCTGGGAGCAGCTTCCCCCTATGCCTCTCTCTCTCTTCTAAACACCATCCCACCCCTCAGCCAACTCCATCAAGGTGGAGATGTACAGCGATGAGGAGTCGAGCAGACTGCTGGGGCCAGATGAGCGGCTCCTGGAAAAGGACGACAGTGTGATTGTGGAAGACTCATTGTCTGAGCCCTTGGGCTACTGTGATGGGAGTGGGCCAGAGCCTCACTCTCCTGGGGGCATCCGGCTGCCCAATGGCAAGCTCAAGTGTGACGTCTGCGGCATGGTCTGCATTGGACCCAACGTACTCATGGTGCACAAACGCAGCCACACTGGTAAGTAAGCCAGAGGGGCTCTGGGAGGAGCTCCCAGGGTGGGGTTGAAAGGCATGGGCAGTGCTGCGACAATAGCGGGGATGGGGCTGGAGGAGGCCCTGCAGGGGGTGGGTGGCCTCAGAAAGGGAAGGGTCTCTCCCAGCACATTTTTAAGCTGACAAAATGAGGTGGGCTTGGGTGTGGGGTGTGGAATTTGAATTCCCCTTAATAAACCTGTAGTCTCCTAGCACTTTTCTCAACTGCTGTTATGAAAAAAAAAAAGCTGATATGTTTCTCAATATATGAGGGAGGGGAAGGTGTGGTAGCCTCAAGAATTAGTTAATGATCCTACAGGGGTAAGACTCCTGGGTATTCTTTGGGCCCTCCCATCTCATAATTAAAAAAAAAAATTGGCCAGGCACAGTGGCTCACGCCTGCAATCCCAGCACTTTGGGAGGCTGAGGTTGGCAGATCACGAGGTCAGGAGTTCAAGGCCAGCCTGAACAACATGATGAAACACTGTCTCTACTAAAAATACAAAAATTAGCGGGCATGGTGGTGTGCACCTGTAAAGCCAGCTACTCAGGAGGCTGAGGCAGGAGAATCGCTTGAACCGGGGAGGCAGAGGTTGCGGTGAGCCAAGATTGCGCCACTGCATTCCAGCCTGGGCAACAGAGCAAGACTCCGTCTCAAAAAAATAAAAAAATTAAATTAAAAAACCCAGAAAACAGAAGCCTCCTCTTCTCAGCTTCCTCAGGCTTTGGGCTTCTAGGGCATAGTGTAGCCTGTGGGGCTCAGTTTTTGGTAACAGTCTTTTGGCCTCGTGTTCCAGGCCCCTCTCCCTGCCACACACCTCTAATCCACACTTTCCCCAAGGTAAGACTATTCCCAAGGGATCTTAATAAAGCAGGATTTGTGTGCATGGCACTTCTGCCCATCAGCAATGTGTTCAGAGCACCTCTCTTTGGGCAAGGTAGAGTAGAGGGTGGGGCCTTCAAAGTTCCTCACATGCAGTCCTCTGGGATTGTTCTTTCACTTGCAGGTGAAAGGCCCTTCCACTGCAACCAGTGTGGTGCCTCCTTCACCCAGAAGGGGAACCTGCTACGCCACATCAAGCTGCACTCTGGGGAGAAGCCCTTTAAATGTCCCTTCTGCAACTATGCCTGCCGCCGGCGTGATGCACTCACTGGCCACCTCCGCACACACTCAGGTCAGTGACTGTCCAGTGGGAGGAGGGAGTGAGGCTCCAGCACACCCAGTATGTAGAGCTCAGTGATTTCTCTTGTATTTGGGGAGTTTGTTTGTCATTGTTTGTCCTCCTCTGTTTGTCATTGAGGAGGGGAGAGCATTTACAGAGCAGATAGGGCCCTCAGCCTCTCTCAACCATCCTCTGGGCAGCAAAGCCCCATCGGGAATTTGGGAGACACCCTGATGGGGTATTTTATATCTACCATAGTCTGTGACTTGGAACAAAAGAAATATGGGCAATATTCTTTTTTTTTTTTAATTAATTATTTATTTTTAAGAGACGGAGTTTCACCATGTTGGCCAGGCTGGTCTCGAACTCCTGACCTCAAGCAATCCACCCACCTCAGCCTCCCAAAGCGCTGGAATTACAAGCGTGAGCCACCTCGCCTGGCCATATGGGCAATATTCTTGGCTGTTAACAGTCACCCTTCCCTGACTTTTGTTTGTTTGCTTTTTCAAGACAGGATCTTGCGCTGTTGCCCAGGCTGGAGTATAGTGGTGCAGTCTTGGCTCACTGCAACCTTGATCTCCTGAGCTCAACCCATCTTCCCACCTCAGCTTCCTGAGTAGCTGGGACCACACACACCACTACACCCAGCTAATTTTTGTATTCTTTTTTAGAGACAGGGTCTCCCTATGCTGCCCAGGCTTGTCTTGAAGTCTTGATCTCAAGCGATTGGCCCACCTCAGCCTCCCAAAGTGTTGGGATTACAGGCATGAGCCGCTGCGACTGGCCTTTTCTAACTTGTTTTAGATTGTTGATGTCGCAATCCATGCCCTATTACCCCCAACATCTAAGCCCCTGGGAGATCCCTACTCTCATTCCCGTCTGCTCCAGGCCTCACACCTGTCATCATCTTTACCCTCCTTTCCTCTACACCACCAGAGGTCTTAGGCAACCAGTCTGTCCTCTTCTTTACTTCCTGATGGCTCCTGGAAATATCCATGGGCCTCTCAAACTGAAAAAAAGGGAGCCTAGGACGTCCAAATAAGAAAAGAGTATCCTATTTCTGTTCTCTATCCCAAGATGTTGTCACCTTCCCAGATGCAAGAGAAAGTCCAGAGGGTGCCTAGAGATCAATGTTTGGAAGAATGCTGGGAAACTGGATTAACAAGATTTTCTAGCCCAGTCAAGACTGTTTGAATCAGTATCTGTCTGAATCAGCTGGACAGATAGCACTTTTTAGGCGTTTTACTAAGCTTTAGGTTTTTGGCTTGGACTTGGGAAGAGGCCAGGAGCTGAGCTGGCAGGAAGGAGGAAGCTCAAGATTGGGAAAAGGCAGGAAGAAAGGAAGATGGGGAAAGAATTAGTAGGGTCTGTCCTTGGAAACTTTACTGGCTATTTTTCTCTTTTCTTAAACTCTCCTGAGCCAGGATTTAAAGGGACAGAGCAATAATTTCACCACCCTTTACTTTCTCCATCCACTTACCTTGTTCCAGGTTCTCCCACCTTGTAACTGGGACCTCTTTATCTCTATGTATGTGGAGAAACAGGGAAAAAGATCATCATTGATTCATGCTTTATATCTACAGAGCATTTCACTTGTGTGTCTTCATGTGATCCTCATAACAGTTCCAAGGTAGATGTGATTATCCCTATTTTGTTGAAAGGAAAATGAAGCTGTTGTGGGGAATAATGACTTGGGGTCACATAGCTATTCTGCAGCCTAGCCAGAACCCCATCAAGGTCCAGTGCCAGAAATATGTACTCCTTTTCCTCAGAAAAGGGCCTACTCCCCCTGCTGGTTTGGAAAAAGGATAGCTTGGCTCCCAGAATTCCTACCGACTACACAGTGAGGTCAACTGGGTAGATTTTGGATGTTGTTCTGTAGATTCTTAACAACAGAAGCAGAGCCAGGTTCAGTGGCTCATGCCTGTAATCCCAGCACTTTGGGAGGCTGAGGTGGGCAGATCATGAGGTCAGGAGTTCAAGACCAGCCTGGCCAACATGGTGAAAGCCCATCTCTACTAAAAATACAAAAAATTAGCCAGGCATGGTGGCGGGTGCATGTAATCCCAGCTACTTGGGAGGCTGAGGCAGGAGAATCGCTTGAACCCAGGAGGTGGAGGTTGCAGTGAGCTGAGACCAAACCACTGCACTTCAGCCTGGGCAACAGAGCAGGACTCCATCTCAAAAAAAAAAATAATAAGAAGAAAACAGAAGCAGACACAGATCTACTGTTGCATTCAATCTCTGTGAGGTGCTTTCTGTTGTAACCCATATTATAAGAAAAAAGAGACTGGATATATGTTCTTACTCATGTGGGAGCTAAAAAAGTTGATCTCATAGAAGTATGGAGTAGGCTGGGCATGGTGGCTCACACCTATAATCTCAGCACTTTGGGAAGCCAAGGCCAGTAGATCACTTGGGCCCAGGAGTTTGAGACCAGCCAGGGCAATGTAGTGAGACTTTGTCTCTATACAAAAAAAAAAAGTTAGCCAGGTGTGGTGGCACACACCTGTAGTCCCAGCTACTCGAGAGGCTGAGATGGGGAGGATCACTTGAATCTGGGAGGTGGAGATTGCAGGGACCTGTGATCATGTCACTGCAGTCCAGCCTGAGTGACAGAGTGAGACCCCATCTTGGAGAAAAAAAAAGAAGTAGAGAGTAGAACAGTGGTTACCAGAGGGTGAGAAGGGTTGGGAGTAGGTGGATAGGGAGAGGTTGGTAAATGGGTACAAGCTTACAGTTAGATAGGAGGAATAAGTAGTAGTGTTACACAGCATAGTAGAGTGACTGTAGTTAACAATAATTTATTGTATATTTCAAAATAGCTAGAAGAGATGATTTTGAATGTTCCAAACACAAAGAAATGATAAATGTTTGCTGGGCATGGTGGCTCACGCCTGTAATCCCAGCACTTTGGGAGGCCAGTGTGGGCGGATCATGAGGTCAGGAGATTGAGACCAGCTTGATTAACATGGTGAAACCCCATCTCTACTAAAAATACAAAAAATTAGCGAGGCATTGTGGCGGGTGCCTGTAGTCCCAGCTACTCAGGAGGCTGAGGCAGGAGAATCTCTTGAACCCAGGAGTCAGAGGTTGCAGTGAGCCGAGATCACGCCACTGCACTCCAGCCTGGGTGACAGAGCGAGACTCCATCTCAAAAAAGAAAAAAAGATAAATGTTTGAGGTGACAGATATGGCAGTTACCCCAATTTGATGATTATACATCATATACATGTATAAAAATATCATATGTACCTCATAAACTTGTATAATTATTATGTGTCAATTAAAATTTGAAAAAAAAGAGAGGCTGGAGGATCATTCCGCTTTCAGATGTTAAACCATTTCCCCAAGGGTCTTTATGTGGATAGGGACCATGGTGTTCATCTTGTCCCTAAAATACAAGGGTTTACAGAGCCTGAGCAAAATGCAGTAGACTGATATAATCAAGGCCTAGCTTTGGCATGGCAGAATTAGGGGTGACTAGTAAATACCAGCTTCCTAGAGATACCTTCTCCTGTCTCCCTGCATAAAATATACACTATTTTGTTTCTCTTCACTTTTTTCTCTTCTCTCACAAATATCTCTTAAGAGTTATCTTTAGGCTGGCTGTGGTGGCTCACACCTGTAATCCCAGCACTTTAGGAGGCTGAGGCGGGAGGATCACGAGGACAGGAGTTCAAGACCAGCCTGGCCAAGATGGTGAAACGCTGTCTCTACTAAAAATACAAAAATTAGCCAGGCATGGTGGCAGGCACCTGTAATCCCAACTACTCAGGAGGCTGAGGCAGGAGAATCACTTGAACCCAGGAGGTGGAGGTTGCATTGAGCCAAGATCGTGCCACTGCACTCCAGCCTGGGTGACAGAGTGAGACTCCTTCTCAAAAAAAAAAAAAAAGTTATCTTTAAATGAAGTACCACTCTGTTTTCCAATTTTTTTCTTCAGTAGAAATAAGATCTTTATGACCTGTTCTTTATTACAAGCACATAAACAAACAAACTTGGTGTTCTCTTCTTTTTAACTCTTCTCTGTTCTTTTATTCTTTTTCTCTTTTCAGAATTACTCTATCAAGTGATGGGCTTTCTAGGTCTCTCTTGGTATCTCAGTGTAGAGAGACAGAAAGGCAAAATAATCAGTAAACCAGGCTAGGGCTGGAGGTCAAAATACAAATAAAGGTCAATGAAAACTGCCCCCTCCCCACATTGGGGAGATCTAAGGGCTCTCATTTCTGTCATGCCAGCCCACCAATTTCCCCCAAACCAAAGCAGATAGTTCGTAAGCAAAAAGTCCCCTTGTCTGATAAACAGCACTTACATCCGCCTGCCAAATGGAAAGGTTAAACCACAGTCTGGGCCCCAGATTCTGAGATCCTGCAATGGGGCCTGCCTGCCTGCCTGCTAGGGATGATCCCCTACAAGGTCCCTGGGTCCTCACTTCCTTTGAGCAGCAATTTGGCCATCCTGAACAAGCCCACCACCAGTCTGAAGCCACATGCCCTGGGATTCCCTTGTTCCCATAACTGTACATTTTCCCTCATCACCAAATATGGTTATTTGTCCATGGTTGCAGCTCAAGTTGGGGAATGAACAAGCAGAATGACTCAATTTAGCAACATCCTTTCCTCCCCATGCCAGTGTATACTTGCTACTGGCTGAATCTGGAGAGCCAAGGCACAACAAGAAATAGCTCTGATGCCATCTTTCTTCTCTCCTCCACAGTCTCCTCTCCCACGGTGGGCAAGCCCTACAAGTGTAACTACTGTGGCCGGAGCTACAAACAGCAGAGTACCCTGGAGGAGCACAAGGAGCGGTGCCATAACTACCTACAGAGTCTCAGCACTGAAGCCCAAGCTTTGGCTGGCCAAACAGGTAGGGCTGTTGATGTACTACTGGGGAATGAAAGGGGATGATGAGAGGGAGTGCTGGACAAGGGTGACTCTAACATCTCCCCCACCGAGGGATGAAGTCTGTGGAACAGGGGATGGTTACCCAGTAAATCTGCCAAGCACCCTATTCCAGGTACCCTAGTTGGTGCACAGCCTTGTCTGTGGTGGGTGCCTTAGGGAGATCGAGAGGTAGAGGAAGTTTGGGTCTATATCTTTAGTCTAATAGGAGAGAGAGAGAACACAAGCAGTATAAAACCAAGGGCCAAAGCCGGGCACAGTGGCTCATACCTGTAATCCCAGCACTTTGGGAGGCCAAGGCAGGCAGATCACGAGGTCAGGAGTTCAAGACCAGCCTGGCCAACATAGTGAAACCCTGTCTCTACTAAAAATACAAAAATTAGCCAGGCATGGTGGCATGCACCTATAGTCCCAGCTACTCAGGAGACTGAGGCAGGAGAATTGCTTGAACCCAGGAGGCAGAGGTTGTGGTGAGCTGAGATCGCGCCACTGCACTGCAGCATGGGCAACAGAGCGAGACTTCATTCAAAAAAAAACAAGGGCCGGATGTGTATGATTTTCCCCAAATGATCTGAAATGTTGCTGGGGTGAGCTTTAGGTAGGGTAAAGTAAACAGAGCCCAGTTTCCCAGGCATCTGATATGACCTTCCTTGGCTACTGACCTGCTGGTTTTCTCCAGGCAAAGGTTGCTGGGCCAGTGCTACCCCTACTCAACTACTACTACCTGTCCCCACCTCCTTCCCACTAGGTGACGAGATACGTGACCTGGAGATGGTGCCAGACTCCATGCTGCACTCATCCTCTGAGCGGCCAACTTTCATTGATCGTCTGGCCAACAGCCTCACCAAACGCAAGCGTTCCACACCCCAGAAGTTTGTAGGTAAGAATCTAGTTGGAAAGAGATATCGGCTTAAACCCACAGCTCAAATACGTCTGAGCTGTGTGGTCTGGAGATTTGGTTTAGGGAAACAAAGCAGTCTGGTGGCCTCTGATACTCAAATCTATCCTCAGTACGGAGGGAAGTAAAGAGGGAAGATGTACTCAAAGAGAGTGGAGAGGGGTTGGCACTGAAGACTCTTGTGGTGGTTGTAAGGGACAGAGGTTGAGGGATCAGGCTGTCTCTGTTTTTGAGAATAACAAGAACTTCAGTCTGTCTGTGTGGGCCCTTAGAGAGTGAGAGAAAGGAAATGAGTATGTGGTTCCCCCACTCCCCAGCACTAGTCATTAGCTCTCTAAGGACCTGGAGCTTTATGGAGAGTAATAAAATGAAGTATTAAACATCAGTGGGCTGGGATTGAGTCCTTCTCTAAGATTACAGCCTAGAGTCAGGGAGCAGTCCCACAGAGACCCTGGAGAAAGTAAAGTAGTAAATAATGTTACATCCAGCCCCACAGGTAAGAAAACAAAGAAGTAATCCTGAGGAGAGTGTAGGAATTATCTAAACCCAGCCCTGCTGAGTTCCTCTTCTCCACAGGCGAAAAGCAGATGCGCTTCAGCCTCTCAGACCTCCCCTATGATGTGAACTCGGGTGGCTATGAAAAGGATGTGGAGTTGGTGGCACACCACAGCCTGGAGCCTGGCTTTGGAGGTTCCTTGGCCTTTGTGGGAGCAGAGCATCTGCGTCCCCTCCGCCTTCCACCCACCAATTGTATCTCAGAACTCACGCCTGTCATCAGCTCTGTCTACACCCAGATGCAGCCCCTCCCTGGTCGACTGGAGCTTCCAGGATCCCGAGAAGCAGGTGAGGGACCTGAGGACCTGGCTGATGGAGGTCCCCTCCTCTACCGGGCTCGAGGCCCCCTGACCGACCCTGGGGCATCCCCCAGCAATGGCTGCCAGGACTCCACAGACACAGAAAGCAACCATGAAGATCGGGTTGCGGGGGTGGTATCCCTCCCTCAGGGTCCCCCACCCCAGCCACCTCCCACCATTGTGGTGGGCCGGCACAGTCCTGCCTACGCCAAAGAGGACCCCAAGCCACAGGAGGGGTTATTGCGGGGCACCCCAGGCCCCTCCAAGGAAGTGCTTCGGGTGGTGGGCGAGAGTGGTGAGCCTGTGAAGGCCTTCAAGTGTGAACACTGCCGTATCCTCTTCCTGGACCACGTCATGTTCACTATCCACATGGGCTGCCATGGCTTCAGAGACCCTTTTGAGTGCAACATCTGTGGTTATCACAGCCAGGACCGGTACGAATTCTCTTCCCACATTGTCCGTGGGGAGCATAAAGTGGGCTAGCAACCTCTTCCTCTCCCCTCAGTCTACCACTCCACTACCCTGCCTGTAGGCATCTATCCCTGCTCCCACCATTTCCCAAGGAGTTTTCCTTTGTAGCCCCCACTACTGGCTACCTGACCTCACGCCTGACCCTGACTCCTCCCCACCTATTCTCCTCTATCCTGACCGATTTAAGCATTGTGATGAAACAGGTCTTTTGCTTATGTTTTTCCTTTTTCTCTTCTCTTATCCCAGCATACAGAGTTATTTATTAATTAGTTGATTTTTTTTGCCTTTTTTTTTTTTTTTTAACTTATATCAGTCACTTGCCACTCCCCAACCCTCCTGCCCACAGTTCCTTTCCACTTTAGGCCAATTTTTCTCTTAGATCTTCCAGCAGCCCCAGGGTTAGGAAGCTTCTCTTAGTACTAAGAGATTTCAAGCTTCTTGCTTTAAGTCCTCACCTTTTACATTATCTAATCCTTCAGTTTTGATGCTGATACCTCCCCTGGTCCTACCTTAGCTCTGTGGCATTATATCTCCTCTCTGGGACTCTTCAACCTGGTACTCCATACCTCTTGTGCCCTCTCACTTTAGGCAGCTTGCACTATTCTTGAATGAATGAAGAATTATTTCCTCATCTGGAAGTAGGAGGGGCTGAAGAAATTCTCCCCAGGCACTGTGGGACTGAGGGTCCTCTTGACGTTCCTCTAGTAATATGAGTTCCTCAAAGCCTACATTCAGGATCTCCCTCTAGGATGTGATAGATCTGGTCCCTCTCCTTGAACAACCCCTCCACACTGCTCTAGTCCCTTCAACCTATGGGTCTATTCAGTGGTGGCTTTTCTCTCCTTGGAGTGCCCCAATTTTATATTCTCAGGGGCCAAGGCTAGGTCTGCAACCCTCTGTCTCTGACACATTGGGAGCCACAGGTGCCTAATTAGGAACCAGGACATGGGAAAGGGGTGGGTCAAAATTCTTCTCTTTCTCCTCCACCCCTCAAACTTCTTCACTAGTGACCTTCCTAGGCTCTCAGGGGCCCCTTCGGTCCCCATCCTATGAGAAACTAGTGGGTTGCTGCCTGATGACAAGGGGTTGTCTCAGCCCCTCAGTCATGCTGCCTTCTGCTGCTCCCTCCCAGCAGGATTCACCCTCTCATTCCCGGGCTCCTGGGCCCTGTTCTTAGGATCAGTGGCAGGGAGAAACGGGTATCTCTTTTCTCTCTTCTAATTTTCAGTATAACCAAAAATTATCCCAGGATGAGCATGGGCATGTGCCCTTCACCCCATTCCACTCTTGTTCCAGCAAGAATGGGATGGGTACAACTGAACTGGGGTCATCCTTTACTGTCCCCTTCTGCACTCAGCTCCCAGACACAGGGTAGAGGGGGTACTCCTCCTGGCTACTGCAGAGACCCCTGGCTATCTGAGTAACCTAGGATTAGTGAGAAGGGGCAGAAGGAGATACAACCCCACTGCAAATGGAGGTCTCTTCCTACAAGAGTTTTCTACCCGAGGCCACAGCCATCCCACTCTCTGCTTCCTTGAGATTCAAACCAAAGGCTGTTTTTCTATGTTTAAAGAAAAAAAAAAGTAAAAACCAAACACAACACCTCACAAGTTGTAACTCTTGGTCCTTCTCTCTCTCCTTTTCTCTTTCCTTCCTTCCCCTTTCATCTTTCTTTCCACATGTCCTTTCCTATTGGCTCTTTTGCCTCCTACTTTTCTCACTCCCTATCAGGGATATTTTAGGGGGGATGGTAAAGGGTGGGCTAAGGAACAGATCCTGGGATTGGGGCTCCTAAGGGCTCTGAGAGGAGTCTACCTTACCTTCTTATGGGAAGGGAGACCCTAAAAAACTTTCTCCTCTTTGTCCTCCTTTTTCTCCCCGACTATGAGGTTTCCCCAAGAGAACCAGATTGGCAGGGAGAAGCTTTGTGGGGTGATTGTTCCTCCTTGACAATGTAGCAATAAATAGATGCTGCCAAGGGCAGAGAATGGGGAGGTTAGCTCAGAGGAGAGTGGTCTCTAGAGAAAGGAAGAATCCTCAACAGCACCCAGGGGTGCTAGCTCCTTTTTAGAATGTCAGCAGAGCTGAGATTAGTATCTGGGCTTTTCCTGAACTATTCTGGTTATTGAGCCCCTTCCTGTTAGATCTACCCTTCCCACCTCTTCTGTGTCTGCTGTGTATTTGGTGACACTTCGTAAGGACTAATCCCTTCTGGGGTATCAGAGCCTTAGGGTTCCCCCATCCCCTTCCCCAGTCAGCTGTGGCACCTGTAACCTCCCGGAACATGAAGGACTATGCTCTGAGGCTATACTCTGTGCCCATGAGAGCAGAGACTGGAAGGGCAAGACCAGGTGCTAAGGAGGGGAGAGGGGGCATCCTGTCTCTCTCCAGACCATCACTGCACTTTAACCAGGGTCTTAGGTACAAAATCCTACTTTTCAGAGCCTTCCAGCTCTGGAACCTCAAACATCCTCATGCTCTCTCCCAGCTCCTTTTGCATAAAAAAAAAAAAAAGTAAAGAAAAAGAAAAAAAAAAACCACACACTGAAACCTACATGGAGAAAAGAGGTGTTTCCTTTTATATTGCTATTCAAAATCAATACCACAAACAAAAAACTTTCTAAATAGACACTTTTCCAGACCTTTGTTTTTTTGTGTCAGTGTCCAAGCTGCAGATAGGATTTTGTAATACTTCTGGCAGCTTCTTTCCTTGTGTACATAATATATATATATATATTTTTAATCAGAAATTATGAAGAACAAAAAGAAAAAATAAACACAGAAGCAAGTGCAATACCACCTCTCTTCTCCCTCTCCTAGGGTTTCCTTTGTAGCCTATGTTTGGTGTCTCTTTTGTCCTATACCCCTTCACCTCCTCCTCTCTTCTGATTTCCCTTCCCCCACTTTTTTAAAGAGTTTTTCTCCTCAAGGGGAGTTAAACTGGCTTTTGAGACTTATTGCAAAGCATTTTGTATATGTAATATATTGTAAGTAAATATTTGTGTAACGGAGATATACTACTGTAAGTTTTGTACTGTACTGGCTGAAAGTCTGTTATAAATAAACATGAGTAATTTAACACCTCTGGTTGTTTTCGCAGACTTCCTTGTCTTGCTTTTCTACGAAGAGGGAGGGGTCCTCCTTGCAGCATCTTGTATCAACTACTGAACAGTTTAGGAGGTGAACCAAGACAGAAGAATTTTCAGCCTAGAATGGGAAATGGAGGAGATTTTCCTACCAGGAAAGAGTGCCTTCAGGATAGGAAAGAAAGTCTGACTTGCCTGTCTGCCCAAAATAGAAATTAATCAAACATGTGTTGAGTACCTACTATGCACAAAACATTTTTTACTGGTGAAAAAATAAAAGCCCAAGAGAGAATAAATACCTTGTCCAAGGCTCACCAGCCAGTAAGTGACAGAACCAGAATTTGAACCCAGGGGTGTGTGACTCCAAAACATATGCTTATCCCTTTATGCCAGGGAATGCAGCCAGTGAAATGTCTAAGCTAGAAAAATCAGAAGTAAGAACATCAATTTGTTTGTCTTGAATATTAACTACTTTATTTCCTTCACTCTGAACTTTTTTCTTTTCTCTTCCATCTACCTCATTGCTATTCCATACACTAATGTCTGTCTTCTGTTTTCCATGAGACTACAGTGAAGTGAAAATTAGACACTCCTATCTAGAGTCTATCATTTTCCATGTCCCATTGAAACTGACAAATTCAAAGTCAAAACAGACAGGGAAGCCGGACTGGTGGAGCACACTTGTCATCCCAGCTACTTGGGAGACTGACTTGGGAGGATCACTTGAGCCTAGGAGTTCAAGAACAGCCTCAGCAACACAGGGCAACACCATCTCTATAAGAAATTTTAAAAGTTAGCTAGGCATGGTGGTACATAACCGTAGTCCCAGCTACTCAGAAGGTTGAGACGGGAGGATCACTTGAGGCCAGGAAGTTAAGCCTGCATTGAATTGTGATTGTGCCACTACAGCCTCCAGACCCATCTTAGAAAAAAAAAGGCCAGGTGCAGTGGTTCACACCCGTAATGCTAGCACTCTGGGAGGCCGAGGCAGGCAGATATCCTGAGCTCAGGAGTTAGAGACCAGCCTGGGCAACATGGCGAAACCCCATCTCTACTAAAAATACAAAAATTAGGTCAGGCACAGTGGCTCACGCCTGTAATTCCAGCACTTTGGGAGGCCAAGGCAGGCAGATCACGAGGTCAAGAGATTGAGACCATCCTGGTCAACATGGTGAAACCCAGTCTCTAAGAAATACAAAAATTAGCTGAGTGTGGTGGCACGCACCTGTAGTCCCAGCTACTCGGGAGGCTGAGGCAGGAGAACTGCTTGAATCCGGGAGGCGGAGGTTGCAGTGAGCCAAGATCGGGCCACTGCAATCCAGTCTGGCACCTGGCGACAGAGCGAGACTCTGTCTCAAAAACAAACAAACAAACAAAAATTAGCTGGGCATGGTGGCTCATGCCTGTAATCCCAGCCACTCAGGAGGCTGAGGCACAAGAACTGCTTGAACCCAGGAGATGAAGGTTGCAGTGAGCCAAGATTGCACCACTACACTCCAGCCTAGGCAACAGAGAGAGACTCTGTCTCAAAAAAAAGAAGAAGAAGAAAAAAAAGTAAGAAAACAGATTTTAGCTCCAAAAAGTGGGTTAAAGGTTAAAAGAAACCATGATGGGTTGCTGGAGGAAAGGTGAATCTTGTGTGCTCAGACTCTAGAGTGAGTCATGAATGAACAATGGTTTCCATCTGTGCTATCTTGGGTGTGAATGCTAAGAGGCCCTCTTGCCACCCTAGTGTCTTCAACTTTGAAGACAGTGGGTGGTTGATAGCCATTCCTGCTCAAGGATTAAGCTTTCTTTTGCTCAAGGGTTAAGCTTTTTTTTTTTTTTTGAGACAGAGTCTCACTCTGTCATCCAGGCTATAGCACAGTAGCCCAATCTTGGCTCACTGCAACCTCTGCCTACTGGGTGCAAGCGATACTCCTACCTCAGTCTCCCAAGTAGCTGGGATTGGTGTGCACTACCAGTCCCGACTAATTTTTGTATTTTTAGTAGAGATGGGTTTTCACCATGTTGACCAGGCTGGTCTCAAACTCTTGACCTCAGCTGATCTGGCCCCCTTGGCTTCCCAAAGCGCTGGATTACAGGTGTGAGCCACAGCACCTAGCCTAAGGCTTAAGTCTTTCTGATGGCTTTCCAGAGGTAAATGAAACTTATACATAAGAATCTTTCAATTAGGGGTCAGAATCACTAATGAGTGATGAAATAACTTTCGTGGTTTATGATCAGCATTTATTAAAATAAAATACAGAACAGAAAAAAACACAAATAAAATAGAGAAAAGAACATACCAGTGTACCTTATGACATTGTTTCATGAAGCTTGTGTTTCAGTTTTGTATGTGCATGTAATTGTGCTTGTGTGTTGTACTGGGCACCAATGTAAAATGTATTCGTGCTACGGATCTGGGTGAAAAACGTTTAAGTCATTAGTCCAGGCTATTCCTCCATCCATTTGTTAGGTGACATACAGCATAGTATAATGGAGCCAGAATACCTACTGCACCTCAGTTCTTCAATCTTTATTTTTTTAATTTTGTTTTTGTTTCTGGGTTGGTTGGTTGTTTTTGTTTTTTTACGGAGTTTTGCTCTTGTTGCTCAGGCTGAGGTGCAGTGGCGCGATGATCTCGGCTCACCGCAACCTCCGCCTCCCGAGTTCAAGTGATTCTCCTGACTCAGCCTCCTGAGGAGCTGGGATTACAGAAGCCCACCACTATGCCTGGCTAAATTCTTCGATCCTTTTTTTTTTTTTTTTGAGACGGAGTTTCGCTCTTGTTACCGAGGCTGGAGTGCAATGGCGCAATCTCGGCTCACCGCAACCTCCGCCTCCTGGGTTCAGGCAATTCTCCTGCCTCAGCCTCCTGAGTAGCTGGGATTACAGGCACGCGCCACCGTGCCCAGCTAATTTTTTGTATTTTTAGTAGAGACGGGGTTTCACCATGTTGACCAGGATGGTCTCGATCTCTTGACCTCGTGATCCACCCGCCTCGGCCTCCCAAAGTGCTGGGATTACAGGCATGAGCCACCGCGCCCGGCCAATTCTTCGATCTTTAAAGTGAGGATAATAATAGTACCTACCGGCCGGGCGCGGTGGCTCACGCCTGCAAACCCAGCACTTTGGGAGGCTGACGCGGGCAGATCACGAGGTCAGGAGTTCGAGACCACCCTGGACAACATGGTGAAACCCCATCTCTACTACAAATTTAGCCGAGTGTGGTGGCAGGCGCCTGAAATCCCAGCTATTCGGGAGGCTAGAGCCGGATAATTGCTTGAACCTGGGAGGCAGAGATTGCAGTGAGCCGAGCCGAGCCGAGATCGTGTCACTGCACTCCAGCCTGGGTGACAGAGCAAGACTCCGCCGGCAGGTGGCGGTGGCGGGGGGGGGTAGGAGGGTGGGAGGGACATAGCACCTACCTATAGGCTTGGTGAAAGTTAAATGGGTTAATATTTATAAAGGCTCTTACCACAGTGCCAGGCATTGTGCCCACGGGTCCAGAGATAAAAAGAATGAGAAATAGTCCCAGCCTCAATGCACTTCGTTGTGGGGTTTTCTCCTTATTGGAAGGAGGGATTCACAAAATGTTTCTCTTAGGTCTTCCTCTTCGTAATCCTACACCTAGCTAGTAGCAAGGCTGTCAGAGAAATGAGCCGAGAGCGTCCTCCGGTGGCGCAGCGTCGCCTTCAGTCTAAGGACTTGGGGCCGGGGGTCCTCTTGGCTTCGCACTACAACTCCCACCAGGTATCTCTCCTTCTCTGGCCTCCAATAGAGAGTGCGCCTTGTAGTCCAGCGCCGGGCAACTTCCGCGCCTACCGTCGCATAAACCGGAAAACTACACCGCCCAGAATTGCGTCCGGGTCGACGCGGCGCGAGGTTTGCTGGGAGACGCATAACCTCGATTTTCTTCCGCCAGCCGGCTAAATAGTCCCACGTGCACGTTGTTCCACGAACAAATAAATGCTAGGAACGCCTTCCAACCCTGTATTTCAGTAGAAATGCTAAACGTAAAGGAATATTTGAGTAAAGTGTGTTGCCGTTCTTGACGCCCGCCACCTAAGGATTCTCCCGGTGTGCGCGTAGGGATCTCTTACTATATAAGAGGGCCCTGCGGCTTGTCGCCTTCTTTCTCCGCTGCGAGCTTCCAAAATGGTGAGTCCTGCCGCGTGGTAAGCGTGGGGGTCGGGTGCGGACTCTGGGATTGTGGAGATTTGAGATCCTCGAGCACGGCTGAGGAGTGGGTAGAGTGTACGTTTGCTTCGGGGCTTGGCGGGATTTGCGGAGGAACAGGAGATCCGAGCAGCGCCTTCCTGGGGGCTGCCAGTGCGGCTTGTGGCCTGAGGCTGGGTAAGTTGCGCGGTCTTCTTAACAGGTTTTCCATCCTGATGCAGACAAAGAAAAGAAGGAACAACGGTCGTGCCAAAAAGGGCCGCGGCCATGTTCAGCCTATTCGCTGCACGAACTGTGCCCGATGCGTACCCAAGGACAAGGCCATTAAGAAATTCGTCATTCGAAACATAGTGGAGGCCGCAGCTGTCAGGGATATTTCTGAAGCGAGCGTCTTCGATGGTAAGTGAGCCACCGGCGCCAACTGCGCGAGGATCTCAGTACCTAAAAGCCTTTCCCGAACCTTGACTTTCTACAGGCTCCGTTCGTTGGAGCCTCTCAGGCAATTTCCACATATTTAAGGTGGTTGCTGGTAGAAGACAACAGTGTAGTATATTTTCTTGTTTGTTGTTTTGATTCTTCTCTGGGCAGAGGGTGACTTTTTGTGATAGAGCACACAGCCTTTACTGTGAGGTAAAAGTTTGCCTATTTCGGGTCTGAGATTCCAAAAAACACTAGGAATTTGGTAAATTTTACAATTCTTGTACTATTGATTATTTGTAGAGAGCAAGGTTCGGGGTAGGCATTAGGGCTGGTGTAGCTGTTGAAGGAACTGGATTCTCGGTTTATTGCATTTAGAGTGTCAGTCTGGTCCTTGTAGTGTCAAGGTGAACTCACATGGGATGTTACTCATTTGTAAAACTGTGGGTTGTACATCAGGTGCTTTGGGGGTCCTTTTGTGTGCCTGACAGGCATTTAAATAAGTTTAGCTTTACTTGATGTAAATATGTCAGATGCTATTCGTTCATGTAACAAAAAAGCAAGGTAGGTATATGATACCAGTATAACTTAATTTTCTATTCCTTAGCTTATGTACTTCCCAAGCTCTATGTGAAGCTACATTACTGTGTGAGTTGTGCAATTCACAGCAAAGTAGTCAGGAATCGATCTCGTGAAGCCCGCAAGGACCGAACACCCCCACCCCGATTTAGACCTGCGGTGAGTATTTTAAAAGGAGACTGGAAGCCAGGGGAGTGATGGTTTAAATTAAGATCTTTGCCTCAGGTTTAGGTGTAAGACAGGTGAGACCCACGCCTGAACATGCTTATTAGAGACACTGCAAAGCAGTGTTACAATCAGAATTGGTTTTCAGGAAGCAGAGTAGTGTTCTCCCTCCACCTAAACCAGCTTCCAATGCATTTGTAGCCTGAATACATTGAGAGGATGGTGTCAAGTTATATAAGGGAAGGAAGTCTTGGATCCATGGTTTTTAATTTACTCTTGTTTTTGTTTTTTTCTTAGCTGCAGCACAGAACAAATTTACTCTTATTCCTTTGTCTTTCAGGGAGCTGCCCCACGACCCCCACCAAAACCCATGTAAGGAGCTGAGTAAAAGATTGAAGACAACTATTCTCTGGAGAAAAATAAAATGGAAATTGTACTTGATAATTGTCTATTAAGTGTATCTGTGCCAGATAGGGTGGGGATTTTGTGTGTGTTAGACCAAGTGTGAAATAACAAGTAGTATTTTCATGGGGAAGAAAGCTTATTTATGTAATCAATTTTTTTGTCGTTGTAGGGGGAGGGGTGGGAGATGGGAGTCTTGCTCTGTTGCCCAGGCTGGAGTGCAATAGTGCTGTCTCAGCTCATTGCAACCTCTGCCTCCTGGGTTCAAGCGATTCTCCTGCCTCGGCTTTCCAAGTAGCTAGGATTAGAGACGTGTACCACCACACCCAGCTAATTTTTTGTATTTTTAGTAGAGATGGGGTTTTACTATATTGGCCAGGCTGGTCTGGAACTCCTGACCTCAGATAATTCACCCCTTAGGCCTCCTAAAGTGCTGGGATTACAGGTGTGAGCCATCATGCCTGGCTGTTCATTTAAATTAAACCTTGTTTGCAGTCATGTCCTTGGCCTCACAACTTGCATAGCTGTGTGAAATAAAAAGTTTAGGCATCTGTGACTTGCATTCATTCAACTGCGTCAATTTTAAGTTGACATCCTAAAAATGGGTAAAGATCAGGAGAATAAGGAAAAACAGTTGAGAGAGGAGCATATTGTGAAGTGACTGAAAATTGAGGTGTTTATACCCCTGGAGGGGGGACTTGAATAGTAGATGGATGTCTTGAATAGCTTCAGAGCCTGAAAGGATTCATGTTCAGATCCTTACTTTCCTACCTTGGAAAAAGACACAAGGCAGTTGTAGAAACCTGAGACATCCCAGAAAATACATAGAGAGGCTCTACCTTACTTGTATGTGACAACAGTTTTGTCCTAGAATTCAGGGAAAAATATATTTGGGAGTAAATTGTTCTTACTGACTGCCAGTAAAAGGTAAGACCTATATAGCTTGGAGATTTTAGACACTTGGGAGCTGCCTGCACCCCTGTCCCCTTTAAAGCAGTTCTACCTCAACCTCCCAAATTGCTGGGATTACAGGCATGTGCCAGCTAATTTATTTTTTTGGTAGAGATGGAGTTTCACCGTGTTTGCCAGGCTGGTCTCGAACTCCTGACCTCAAGTGATCCACCTACCTTGACCTCTCAAAAGTGCCGTAGGCCACCACACCCAGCCTAAGAAGGGTAGAGTATTTAAGTGTGGAGGTTGTCCTGTTAATTGGAATGCACTCCCCCACAAAAGTCCCAGACGGGAACTACTGACCTGACTTGACTATCAATATACCAGTGCATGTACTGGAATAGCTGTGGCAAATCCTGAGTTTGTAAGAACATTCAATTTGGCAATATAGATCCTTTAGGGAGACTCAAGTTATCAGTGCCCTTCCTTTACACTTACTACACTGTAATAACCTGATCACACCAAGGGTAAACAGGAAGTGACAGAAGAAAATTAGAGGTCCATGGCAAAAATGGGTGCTGAATCTGGCTCTAAATTCCAGCTTGCTCTGTATGAGCAGATTCAAATACTAAATCATGGCTGTAGTTCTATTTACAGAACTGATCAAGATTTCTCCTGAAGTGTCTAGAGGCACAGCCTGTCACGTGGGTCCTAAACCTGTTCTATGAGTTTACAAACTCAAAACATACTCTTCGTTCTAAGTATAGAGTATGCTGTTTGATTCTGACTCCAGGGATTCTTTCAAGAACCTAGCTGCTCCCAGACTTTTTTTTTTTTTTTGAGACGGAGTCTCGCTCTGTTGCCCAGGCTGGAATGCAGTGGTGTGATCTGGGCTCACTGCAGCTTCTGCCTCACAGGTTCAAGCAATTCTGCCTCAGCCGCCCGAGTAGCTGGGATTACAGGTGTGTGCCACCATCCCTGGCTAATTTTTGTATATTTAGTAGAGACAAGGTTTCATCATGTTGGCCAGGCTGGTCTCGAACTCCTGATCTCAAGGGATCTGTCTGCCTCAGCCTCCCAAAGTGCTGGGATTACAGGCATGAGCCAGCACGCCTGGCCAGGAATCTGCATTTTAGTAGTTTCCCAAGTGATTGTGATGCAACTGGTTGGCAGACTAAACTGCAGAGCAGATGTGAGGGGAATGTTGACATTGGAGGATTTTATTGATGGTGAATCCTGGGTTCCAGAAAGCTGTGAAAGGGTTTCAGGAGATGGGTAAGAGTGCAAATGGGGTCAGAAAGGGCTGCATGGGAATTCGAATCAGAGATGTGGATTGAGCTGCAGTCCTGGGCTTCTGGTGACTGCATGAACAGATGCTACTGAGCCCTGGTGAACATCATGCTCACAAGCCAAGTGTGCAGTGTGACCTGGAGTCCCAAGTCACACTACCTACAGATCCAAAGACCCTGACTTCACAGCTGCCTCCCAAGGCTATTTTCCTACCCTTTTCTCTCTGCTCTCGTCTCAGATCAGTGTTGCATTCATCATTTTTGAAATATGAGAATATGTGGGAAGGGAGCAAGGTGAGATAGGCCCAGAAACATTGGGAGGGGTGTGGGGAGCAGTTGGAGAGGAATAGATAGATTGGGGTGGGGAGGAAGAATAGTCTCCCTCCCACATCCCTGGACCCCAAAAATAAGTTCTTAGGACACATCCATTTTTCTAGGGTAATGTACTACTTACCCTGATCCAGGCACTCTGGATGAAAGTTAGGTGGGTGGCTTCCTGGCCGTGGCTCACGCCTGTAATCCAGCACTTTGGGAGGCCAAGGCAGGTGGATCACCTGAGGTCAGGAGTTTGAGACCATCCTGACCAACACGGGGAAACCCTTTCTCTACTAAAAAATACAAAATTGGCCAGCTATGGTGGCATGCACCTATAATCCCAGCTACTTTGGAAGGCTGAGGCAGGAGAATCGTTTGAACCCGGGGGCAGATGTTTCAGTGAGCCAAGATTGCGCCACTGCACTCCAGCCTGGCAAAAGAGTAAAATTCTGTCTCAAAAAAAATAATAATAATAAAGAAAGGTGAGTTCATTAGTTTACAGTTAAAGATCTCATAGATAAGAAGCCAGGCCTCACTGATGTTAGTACCTCGGGCAGACCGTAGAGGGCAGTATCATGCAGCAGTTAAGAGCCCAGCTTCGGAGTCCGACAGACCTGAGTTTGAATTCTTCCTTCGCTCTTTGGTAGCTTTGTGTGTACCCTTGGGTAAGTTACTCTATCTAAACCTCCAAAATTTCATTTAAAAACACTTCACAAAACTGTTCTGAGAACTAAATGAAATAATCTATGCAAAGGACTTTGCAAAGAAACTGCCAGATAATGCAACATTACAAATGGGAGGGGTTACTATTTTTGGCCCAGTTTTATGCTTTGTAAGTCTTTTTTTTTTTTTTTTTTTTTTTTTTTTTTTTTTTTTTTTTTGAGTTAGAGTCTCGCTGGAGTGTCGCCCAGGCTGGAGTGCGGTGGCAGGATCTTGGCTCACTGTAACCTCTACCTCCCAGATTCAAGCAATTCTCCTGCCTCAGCCTCCCAAGTAGCTGGGAATACAGGTGTGTGCCACCATGCCTGGCTAATTTTTTGTATTTTTAGTAGAGATGGGGTTTCACCATGTTAGCCAGGATGGTCTCGATCTCCTGACCTCGTGATCCACTCGCCTTGGCCTCCCAAAGTGCTGGGATTACAGGTGTGAGCCACTGCACCTGGTTGCTTTATAAGTCTTTTTTTTTTTTTTTTTTTTTTTTTTTTGAGTGCAATGGCGCGATCTCGGCTCACCGCAACCTCCGCCTCCTGGGTTCAGGCAATTCTCCTGCCTCAGCCTCCTGAGTAGCTGGGATTACAGGCACGCGCCACCGTGCCTGGCTAACTTTTGTATTTTTTTTAGTAGAGACGGGGTTTCACTGTGTTGACCAGGATGGTCTTGATCTCTTGACCTCGTGATCCACCCGCCTCGGCCTCCCAAAGTGCTGGGATTACAGGCTTGAGCCACCGCGCCTGGCCTTTTTTTTTTTTTTTTTTTTTTGAGACGAAGTTTCGCTCTTGTTACCCAGGCTGGAGTGCAATGGCGCAATCTCGGCTCACCGCAACCTCCGCCTCCTGGGTTCAGGCAATTCTCCTGCCTCAGCCTCCTGAGTAGCTGGGATTTACAGGCACGCGCCACCATGCCCAGCTAATTTTTTGTATTAGTAGAGACGGAGTTTCACCATGTTGACAAGGATGGTCTCGATCTCTTGACCTCGTGATCCACCCGCCTCGGCCTCCCAAAGTGCTGGGATTACAGGCTTGAGCCACCGTGCCCGGCTATAAGTCTTAAAAAATCAAATTTTTTGTTATAGATTTGTTGAGAGTAATTGAAGTACAATACATTGTAGGTATTTAAAGTGTACAATTTGAAAATTTTTTGTTTTTGTTTTGTTTTGTTTTTTAGAGACAGAGTCTTGCTCTGTCACCCAGGCTGGAGTGCAATGGTACAATCTCAGCTCACTGCAACCTCCACTTCCTGAGTTCAAGTGATTCTCCTGCCTCAGCATCCTGAGTAGCTGAGTTTATAGGCAAGTGCCACCATGCCTGGCTAATTTTTGTATTTTTAGTAGAGATGGGTTTCACCATGTTGTTCAGGCTGGTCTCGAACTTCTGACCTCGTGATCCGCCCGCTTTGGCCTCCCAAAGTGCAGGGATTACAGGCATGAGCCACCTCGCCTAGCTGAAAAGGTTTGACAAATGTGTATACCCATGAAACCATCACCATACTCAAGATAATGGACATACAGATCACCCCAGAAGTTGCCTCTTGCACCTTTGTAATCTCACCATCCTGCCACTCCCAGCCCTGTCCCCAAGCAACCACTGACCTGCTTTCTGCAACTATAGATTAGTTTGCATTTCTAGAATTGTAGAATTGTACGTAAATGGAATCCCACAGTGTATATGTGTGTATACTAAAAATATGTAAATTAGCCAGGCATGGTGACAGGCACCTGTAATCCCAGCTACTCGGGAGTCTGAGGCAGGAGAATCGCTGGAACCCAGGAGGTGGAGGTTGCAGTGAGCCGAGATCATGCCACTGCACTCCAGCCTGGGCGACAGAGTGAGACTCCATCTCCAAAAAAAAAAAAAAAAAAAAAAACACCAAATAACATTGCTACAAACATTTGTGTACAAAGTCTGTGTGGACATATGCTTTCTTTTCTCTTGTGTAAACAGAGTCATGTGTCCTCAAGCACAGGGATATGTTGTGAGAAATTCATCGTTAGGCAATTTAGTCATACAAACATCTTAGAGGTACTTACACAAACCTAGACAGTATAGCCTACTACACACCAAGGCCATATGGTAGAGCCTCTTACTCCCAGGCTACAAACCTGTGCAGCATGCTCCTGTACTCAACCCTGCAGGTAATGGTAACACAATGGTATTTATGTATCTAACCATATCTAAACATAGATACAGGCCAGGCGCTGTGACTCACGCCTGTAACCCCAGCACTTTGGGAGGCCAAGGTGAACTAATTACTTGAGGCCAGGGGTTCAAGACCAGCCTGGTGGTTCAAGGCCAACATGGTGAAACCCTGTCTCTACTGTAAATACAGAAATTAGCCGGGCGTGGTGGCAGGTGTCTGTAGTCCCAGCTACTCGGAGGCTGAGGCAGGAGAACTGCTTTAACCCTGGAGGCAGAGGTTACAGTGAGCCAAGATTGCACCATTGCACTCCAGCCTGGGTGACAGAGTGAGACTCATCTTGAAAAAAAAAGAAAGAGAAAAGGTACAGTAAAAACATGGCATTAAAGATTAAAAATGGTCTGCCTGTATGGGGCACTTACCATAAATGGAGTTTGCCGGACTGGATGTTGCTCTGGGGGAGTCAGTGAGTAGCGGGTGAACATGAAGGACATCACTGTGCACCACCATTGACTTTAATAACACTGTACACTTAGGCTACATTACATTTGTTTTTAACATTTTTTTCTTCAATAATAAATTAACCTTAGCTTCCCATAACTTTTTTTTTTTAATTTTTCTGAGATAGATAGTGTCTTGCTCTTGTCACCCACGGTGGAGTGCAGTGGCACAATAATGGCTCATTGCAGCCTCCACCTGAGTGACTGGAACTACACGCATGCACCATCATGCCTGGCTAATTTTTCTTTTCTTTCTTTCTTTCTTTTTTTTTGTAAACACGAAGTCTCACTCAACTAGCAAGGGAGGCTGGTCTTGAACTTCCAGGCTCAAGCAATCCTCCCACCTTGGCCTCCAAAAGTGCTGGGATTACAGGCATGAGCCACTGCATCTGGCCCCAGGTTAATGTAATTCTTTTACTTTATAAACTTATTAACTGTTTTACCTTTTGACTCTTTTGTAATAACACTTAGTTTAAAACACAAAAACATTGTACATCTGTACAAAAATATTTTTTTCTTTATGTCTTTATTCTACAAGCTTTTCTCTATTTAAAAAATCATTTGTCTTTTTTTCTTTTTTTGAGACTGAGTCTCGCTCTGTCACCCAGGCTGGAGTGCAGTGGTGCAATCTTGGCTCCCAGGTTCAAGCGATTCTTCTGCCTCAGCCTCCTGAGTAGCTGGGACTACAGGCGCCCGCCACCATGCCTGGCTAATTTTTGTATTTTTAGTAAAGACGAGGTTTCACCTTTTTGGCCAGGATGCTCTTAATCTCTTAACCTCATGATCTGCCCACCTCAGCCTCCCAAAGTGTTGGGATTACAGGCATGAGCCACTGCACCCAGCCAACTTGTTTCTTATAAGTAGAAAATGTACACTCTAGGCCAGGCGCGGTGGCTCACACCTATAATCTCAGCACTTTGGGAGGCCAAGGAAGGCAGATCACGAGGTCAAGAGATCGAGACAATCCTGACCAACATGGTGAAACCCCGTCTCTACTAAAAATACAAAAATTAGCTGGGCATGGTAGTGCGCGCCTGTAGTCCCAGCTACTCGGGAGGCTGAGACAGGAGAATTGTTTGAACCCAGGAGGCGGAGGTTGCGGTGAGCCGAGATCGCGCCACTGCACTCCAGCCTGGATAACAAAAGCAAAACTCTGTCTCAAAAAAAAAAAAAAAAAAAAAAAAAAAAGAGTACACTCTAGGATAACAATAAGATATAGAGTAAATACATAAACCAGTAACAGTCATTTATCAAGTGGTATGTACATAACTGAATATGATAGACTTTTATACAATCAGCAGTGCAGTAGGTTTGTTTACACCAGTATCACGACAAACATGTGAGTAATGCATTGTGCTATGATGTTATGATGGCTACCTCTCTAAGCCATAGGAATTTTTCAGCTCCATTATAATCTTATGAGACCACCATCATTAACATAGCTATTGTCAACCAAAATATCATCATATGGTGCATGACTGTATCTAGGAGTGAAATTACTGACTGTGTGAGTCATATAGTAGGCATATACTTAACTTTTTGTTTTTTCTCTGAGTCTGCTTGCTAGGGAATATACTTAACTTTTTTTTTTTTTCTTTTGAGACGGAGTTTCGCTTTTGTTACCCAGGCTGGAGGCAATGGCGCGATCTCGGCTCACCGCAACCTCCACCTCCTGGGTTCAGGCAATTCTCCTGCCTCAGCCTCCTGAGTAGCTGGGATTACAGGCACGCACCACCGTGCCCAGCTAATTTTTTTGTATTTTTAGTAGAGACGGGGTTTCACCATGTTGACCAGGATGGTCTTGATCTCTTGACCTCGTGATCCACCGGCCTTGGCCTCCCAAAGTGCTGGGATTATAGGCGTGAGCCACCGCGCCCAGCTATACTTAACTTTTTAAGAAACCACTGCCAGATGCGGTGGCTACCCCTGTAATCCCAGTGTTGTGGGAGGCCAAGGTGGGAGGATTGCTTGAGGCCAGGAGGTGGAGGTTACAGTAAGCCAAGACTGTGCCACTGCATTCCAGCCTGGGTGACAGAGCAAGACTCTGTCTCAAAAAAAAAAAAGCTAACATCAGTCGCTTTCCTGGGATAGTTCCTCCTGCCCAGGAAGTTAACTCAGGAGACCAAACTATAAAACTAAGTCTTGTTTAATCAGCACAGGATTAGGGCTGGAGTAGTCAATTGCTCCTCTACTCCAGGGACAGTTTTATCTAGGAAAGATAATAATCATTTCTGTATAAACACAACACACTCTCTATGACTCTATAAACAATTTCTAGTAATCTTTCTTTTTTGTTTTTGTTTCTTGGGTTTTTTTTTTTTTTTTTTTTTTTTTTGAGATGGAGTCTCACTCTGTCGCCAGGCTGGAATGCTATGGCACCATCTCGGCTCACTGCACCGTCTGCCTCCTGGTTTCAAGCAATTCTCATGCCTTAGCCTCCCGAGTAGCTGGGATTACAGGCATGTGCCACCATGCCCAGCTAATTTTCCAGTAATCTTTCTACATTCTCCTCTTAAAAACAACGACAAATGCATTTGCTCTGTTCATGCATGGACTATTTCCAGAATGATTCTCAAGAAACTGTTAACAGTTGTTGCCTCCAGGGAAAAGAACTAGGTGACTGGAGGACAAATGGATGGAAGAGTTCTTTTTCAGTGCTGTGGTACTAGTCCAAGCCACCATCATCTCTCATCTAGATTATATCAGGGCTTCCCTCCTGACCTTCTTGACTCTATTCTTGCCCACCACAGTTCTTTTACCACATAGTAACAAGACTGATTACTTTATTATTTTATTTTATTTTTTGAGACAAGAGTCTCATTGTATCACCCAGGCTGGAGTGCAGTGGCACAATCTTGGCTTACTGCAACCTCTGCCTCCCAGGTTCAAGCGATAACCCTGCCTTGGCCTCCAAGTAGCTGGGACTACAGGCATGCACCTCCATGCCTCGCTGATTTTTGTATTTTTATTTATTTATTTATTTATTTGAGACGGAGTTTCGCTCTTGTTACCCAGGCTGGAGTGCAATGGCATGATCTTGCCTCACTGCAACCTCCGCCTCCTGGGTTCAAGCAATTCTCCTGCCTCAGCCTCACAAATAGCTGGGACTACAGGCGTGCACCACCATGCCCAGCTAATTTTTGTATTTTTTAGTAGAGATGGGGTTTCACCTTGTTTACCAGGATGGTCTCGATCTCTTGACCTCGTGATCCACCCGCCTCGGCCTCCCAAAGTGCTGGGATTATAGGCGTGAGCCACCACGCCCTGCCCGTATTTTCATTTTTTTTAGTAGAGACAGGGTTTCACCATGTTAGCCAGGCTGGTCTCGAACTCCTGACCTCAAGTAATCCATCTGCCTTGGCCTCCCAAAGTGCTGGGATTACGGACATGAGCCACCGCACCTGGCTAAGACTGATTGTTTTAAAAAGCAAACCACTGCCAGGTGCGGTGGCTCACACCTGTAATCCAGTGCTGTGGGAAGATCCCTTAAACCCAGAAGTTTGAGACCAGTCAGAGCAACATGGTGAAACCTTGTCACTACAGAAAAATTTTAAAAGTTGGCCAGGCGCAGTGGCGCACGCCTGTAATCCCAGCACTTTGGGAGCCCAAGGCGGGCAGATCACCTGAGGTCAGAAGTTCAAGACCAGCCTGGCCAACATAGTGGAACCCCATCTCTACTAAAAAAAAAAAAAAAAAAAAAAAAAAATACAAATTTTTTTTTTTTTTTTTTTTTTTTTTTTTTTTTTGAGACGGAGTTTCGCTCGTTACCCAGGCTGGAGTGCAATGGCGCGATCTCGGCTCACCGCAACCTCCGCCTCCCGGGTTCAGGCAATTCTCCTGCCTCAGCCTCCTGAATAGCTGGGATTACAGGCACGCGCCACCATGCCCAGCTAATTTTTTTGTATTAGTAGAGACGGGGTTTCACCATGTTGACCAGGATGGTCTCGATCTCTTGACCTAGTGATCCACCCGCCTCGGCCTCCCAAAGTGCTGGGATTACAGGCTTGAGCCACCGCGCCCGGCAAAAAATACAAATATTAGCCAGGCAGCCGGGAACGGTGGCTCATGCCTGTAATCCCAGCACTTTGGGAGGCTGAGGCTGGCGGATCACCTGAGGTCAGGAGTTTAAGACCAGCCTGACCAATATGGTGAAACTCCGTCTTTATTTAAAAAAAAAAAAAAATTAGCAGGGCATGGGGGCGGGCGCCTGTAATCCCAGCTACTCAGGAGGCTGAGGCAGGAGAATGGCTTGAGCCCAGGAGGTGGAGGTTGCAGTGAGCTGAGATTGTGCCACTGCACTCCAGTCTGGGAGACTGAGCAGGACTCCATCTCAAAAAATAAAATTAGCCAGGTGTGGTGGCATATGACTGTAGTCCCAGCTACTGGGAAGGCTGAGGTGGGAGCATCCCTTGAGCCTGGGATGTAGAGGCTGCAGTGAGCCAAGACAGTGCCAGTACACTCCAGCCTGCACAGTGGCCCACACCTGTAATCCCAGCACTTTGAGAGGCCAAGGCAGGCAGATCACGACCATCCTGGCCAATATGGTGAAACCCCGCCTCTACTAAAAATACAAAAATTAGCTGGGCGTGGTGGTGCACACCTGTAGTCCCAGCTACTTGGGAGGTTGAGGCAGGAGAATTGCTTGAACCCGGGAGGTGGAGGTTGCAGTGAGCCAAGATTGAGCCATTGCACTCCAGCCTGGATAACAAAAGCAAAACTCCATCTCAGGGGGAAAAAAAAAAAAAAGGCCAGGCATAGTGGCTCATGCCTGTAATCCTATCACTTTGGGAAGCTGAGGCAGGTGGATCACTTGAGGTCAGGAGTTCAAGACCAGCCTGGCCAATATGGTGAAACTTCATCTCTACTAAAAATACAAAAATTAGCCAGGTTTGGTGGCAGGCACCTGTAATCCCAGCTACTTGGGAGGCTGAGGCAGGGGAATCGCTTGCACTCAGGAGGTGGAGGTTGCAGTGAGCAGAGACCAGCCACTGCACTCCAGCCTGAGAGACAGAGCAAGACTACCTCAAAAAAAAAAAAAAAAAAGCAAATACAAAAATACAATCTCGTCACTCCCCCACTTGAATTCTTTCATGGCTTCTCTCTGTAATTAAAATTTGCACTCCTTACTGTGGTATATACATTCCTGCATGGTCTGGCCCCTCCCTTCCCCTCTAGCCTCCTCCTCTCCCATGGCCTCCCCATTATTCTCTCTGTTCCACCACACTGGCCTCCTTTCTGTTCCTCAGACCCTCCAAGTTCATTCTTCCTTCAGGCTTTGTGCACTCTCTAGTTGCTCTTCTTTCTGGTCAGCACACAACTGGCTCATTTTCCTTATTCCAAGCTTAGTACAAACGACACTACCTCAGAGAACCCCCTTCTGATCACTCTGTCTAAATTAGCTCCTCCAGGTGCACAGCCATGGTCACCTTCCCAATACTTTGTTTTCTTTATGCCACTTACTACTGAATTATTTTCTGAGTTATTCATTGGCTATCTACACTCCCTAGAATTTAAGCCCCTTGAAGGCAGGGACTTATCTCTTGTTTTTCTCCTGTGTCCTCAGTGTTTGGAGCAACACGTGGCACTGAATGAATGAATGAATGAATGCATGTATGGGGGCGCATGGAAAGGACGCAGGTGGCAGGCGGTTGTATTCATTGCCTCTCGCTGCTATAACAAATTACCACAAACTTAATTTTATTATCTTAGAGTTCTAGAGGTCAGAATCTGAAATGGGTCTTACAGGACTACAAGGTGTTGGCAGAGCTGGGTTCCTTCTGGAGGCCGTAGGGGAGAATCCATTTCCTTCCCTTTCCTTCCTTTTTCAAGCTTCTAGAGGCTGTCCGAATTCCTTGGCTGGGGGCCTCTTTCTCCAAGTTAAAGTCAGCCTCATCACATCTTCAAATTTCCCTGTCTGACAGTTCTATCTCCCTCTTACGAGGACCCTCGTGATTATATTGTGGCACTCAGGTAATCTATGAAACTTTTCCCATCTCAAGATTCTTATTTTAACCACATCTAAGTCTCTTTCTTCACATAAGGTAACAGACTCACAGGTTTTGTAGACAAGGACGTGGGCATCTTTGGGGGCCATGAATCTGCCCAGCACAATGATAAACCTCTGTCCTGGAAGTCTACCCTGGCCACCGTAACTCAAGTATTACTTCCTCCCCGAATCCTTTTCAGAACTTATCACCTGCAGACGTAGATGGCCAGTCCTTCTTTTGCACCTACATGGTACTTGAACTCTGTAACGGCACTTACCACACCCCATAGAAATTGCTGAATTTACTTACCTGCTTGTCTCTTCCATTAGGCTCGGAGTCTTTTAGGGCAAGGTCCAAGGCTTTTTTCATCTCTGCATAATCAACATCAATTTATTTTTTTTTTAAAGAAATCAATTTATGCCGGGCGCGGTGGCTCACGCCTGTAATCCCAGCACTTTGGGAGGCCGAGGCGGGTGGATCACGAGGTCAAGAGATCGAGACCATCCTGGTCAACATGGTGAAACCCCGTCTCTACTAAAGATACAAAAAATTAGCTGGGCATGGTGGCGCGTGCCTGTAATCCCAGCTACTCAGGAGGCTGAGGCAGGAGAATTGCCTGAACCCAGGAGGCGGAGGTTGTGGTGAGCCGAGATCGCGCCATTGCACTCCAGCCTGGGTAACGAGAGCGAAACTCCGTCTCAAAAAAAAAAAAAAAAAAAGAAATCAATTTATGTAAAAAAAGAAATTGCCAGGCACGGTGGCTCACCCCTGTAATCCCAGCACTTTGGGAGGCTGAGGTGGGCAGATCATCTGAGGTCAAGAGTTCAAGACCAGCCTGACCAACATGGAGAAACCCTGTCTCTACTAAAAATAGAAAATTAGCTGGGCGTGGTGGCACATGCCTGTAATCCCAGCTACTTGGGAGGCTGAGGCAGGAGGCAGGAGACTGAGGCTTGAACCCAGGAGATGGAGGTTGTAGTGAGTCAAGATCCCGCCATTGCACTCCAGGCTGGGCAACAAGAGTGATACTCTGTCTCAAAAAAAAAAAAACAAAACTGATCTGGGTGCACCAATTTTATTAGTCCCTGGATGTTTCAAAGATAAATCAGTGCAGTCCAGGTGGCTCATGCCTGTAATCCCAACAGTTTGGGAGGCCGAGGTGGGAGGATCACTTGAGGACATGAGTTTGAGATCAGCCTGGGCAACATAGCAAGACCCTCTTTCTCTCTCTTTCTCTCTCTTTCCCTTTTCTTCTTTCCTTTCCTTTCCTTCCTTTCCTCTCTCTTTCTTTCTTTCTTTTTTTTTTTTTGAGACAAGGTCTCACTCTGTCGCCAAGCGCGAGGCTGGAGTGCAGTGGAGCGATCTTGGCTCACTGCAACCTCCGCCTCCTGGGTTCAAGCAATTCTCCTGCCTCAGCCTCCCGAGTAGCTGGGACTACAGGCACCTACCACCATGCCCAGCTAATTTTTGTATTTTTAGTAGAGACGGGGTTTCACCATGTTGGCCAGAATGGTCTCGATCTCTTGACCTCGTGATCTGCCTGCCTTGGCCCCCCAAAGTGCTGGGATTACAGGCATGAGCCACCACACCCGGCTTGCTCGCTCTTTCTTTTCTTTCTCTTTCCTTCCTTCCTTCTTTCTTTCTTTCTTTCTCTCTGTCTCTTTCTTCTTTCTTTCTTCTTTTCTTTCTTTTTCTCTTTCTTTCAAGACGGAGTCTTGCTCTGTTGCCCAGGCTGGAGTGCAGTGGCATAATCCCAGCTCACTGCAACCTCCATCTCCCAGGTTCAAGCGATTCTCCTGTCTCAGCATCCCCAGTAGCTGGGATTACAGGCGCCCACCACCACGCCCAGCTAATTTTTATATTTTTAATAGAGACAGGGTTTCACCATGTTGGCCAGTCTGGTCTGGAACTCCTGACCTCAGGTGATCCGCCCTCCTTGGTCTCAACTTAGACCTTAGCATCACCAAAAATTGTACCAATCTCAAGCTCAAATCTCCAGTAACTTCCCCTTTTAGCTCACTTACTCAACTATGCCCATGTCAACAATTTGTGTCCTTCACATTCTCTCCATCCGTTGGTCCAACCATTTCCCCAGCATCCAACAGTCTCCACATATTTCTTCAAGAATCTTGGTTTCTTTAATGAGAAATGACAGTTAGAATTGGGCATAGTGGCTCACACCTGTAATCCCTGTGACTTTGGAGGCTGAGGCAAAATGATCACTTGAGTCCAGGAGTTCAAGACCAGCCTGGGGAACAATAGTGCCCAATAGTCTCTACAAAAGGCCGGGCACGGTGGCTCATGCCTGTAATCCCAGCACTTTGGGAGGCCGAGGCGGGTGGATCACGAGGTCAAGAGATCGAGACCATCCTGGTCAACATGGTGAAACCCCATCTCTACTAAAAATACAAAAAATTAGCTGGGCATGGTGGCACACGCCTGTAGTCCCAGCTACTCGGGAGGCTGAGGCAGGAGAATTGCTTGAACCCAGGAGGCGGAGGTTGCGGTGAGCCGAGATCGCGCCATTGCACTCCAGCCTGGGTAACAAGAGCGAAACTCTGTCTCAAAAAAAAAAAAAAAAAAAAAGTCTCTACAAAAATAAAAAACTTGGCCACGGGGCCAGGTGTGGTGGCTCACACCTATAATCCCAGCAATTTGGGAGGCCAAGACAGCTGGATCACCTGAGGTCAGGTGTTCCAGACCAACCTGGCCAACATGGTGAAACCCCACTTCTACTAAAAATACAAAAATTAGCTGGGTATGGTGGCAGGTGCCTGTAATCCCAGCTACTCAGAGTCTGAGGCAGGAGGATCACTTGAGCCCAGGAGGTGGAAGTTGCAGTGAGCTGAGATCATGCCATTTTACTCCAGCCTGGGCAACAACAATGAAACTCTATCTCAAAATAATAATAATAATAACTTGGCTAGGCGTTGTGGCATTTACCTGTAGTTCCACCTACTTAGGAGGCTGAGGCAGGAGGATTGCTGCAGTGAGCTATGATTGCACCACTGCCCTCCAGCCTGAACAACAGAGTGAGACCCAACTCTAAAAGAAAAAATAAGGTAAGTAGAGACTACCATCTCTGCACTACGATGCTTATTACTATTGAAGATGCTCATGACTATTGGGTTGGTCAAATTTGGGACTATGAAACTATAGAAAGTCTGTGTTTTCTTTCTTCCATCAAAAGTCATGGTTCTGGCCGGGCGCAGTGGTTCACGCCTGTAATCCCAGCACTTTGGAAGGCCAAGGTGGGAGGATCACGAGGTCAGGAGATTGAGACCATCCTGGCTAACACAGTGAAACTCTGTCTCTACTAAAAATACAAAAAATTAGCCAGGCATGGTGACACACACCTGTATTCCCAGCTACTTGGGAGGCTGAGGCAGGAAAATCGCTTGAACCTGGCAGGTGGAGGTTGCAGTCAGCTGAGATCATGCTACTGCATTCCAGCCTGGGCAACAGAGCGAGACTCCATCTCAAAAAAACAAAAAACAAAGGAGTCATGGTTCTTATGGACACAGAAATGAGAGAACTAGAATATTCCATATTTCCTCATTTGTTTTATCCTACACGATTTGTTAAACAGTCTCAGAATACCTAGTAATACTACCTTCATCATTATGGTTACTAAAAACATATTTAAACTTTTTTGTAAATGCTATTCCCTTTCTTTTATTTTTTATGGTTATAATGTCTATATATTATCAGATCATAAGGCCATTACATACTATACTCTCTCTTTTGCCTTCATTTAGTCTCATTTCCATGAGTAACTAGTATACAGTACTGACCCTCAGCCCTTATGTTGACGTCTCTCCAGCCAGTTGGTCTCAAGTGCATTCTCCAGTGGATTTCTCAGGAAGGGGTCATGGGAACAATAATCCCTGAGTCCCTGCATGTTGATAACAATTTGTCTGTGCCCATTATAGTTGAAGGTTAGCTTCCCTTTTTTTTTTTTTTGAGACAGAGTCTCACTTTGTTGCCCAGGCTGGAGTGTAGTGGCATGATCTCGGCTCACTGCAGCCTCCACCTCCTGGGTTCAAGTGATTCTCCTGCCTCAGCCACCTGAGTAGCTGGGATTATAGGTGTGTGCCACCACATCCAGCTATTTAATATATACGCTTTTTTTGTGTGTGTCTTTTTGTTTTTTTCTTTTTGTGGAGAATGGGGTCTTGCTATATTGCCCAGGCAGGTCTTGAATTCCTGGGCTCAAGCTATCCTCCTGCCTCCGCCTCCCTAAGGGCTGGGATTACAGGCATGAGCCATAGCACCTGGTCTATTTAAAAAATATATATATGTGTATATTTTTTTTATTAGAGACAGGGTTTCACCATGTTGGCCAGGCTGTTCTCCAACTCGTGACTTTAGGCAATCTGCCCGCCTCAGTCTCCCAAAATGCTAGAATTACAGGCATGAGCCACCACCCCCGGCCTGTTCTTCCTTAAATATTTAAAATACGTCAGCCAGGTATGGTGGCTCATGCTTGTAATCTCAGCACTTTGGGAGGCCAAGGCAGGTAAATCACTTTGAGATCAGAAGACCAGCCTGGCCAACATGTGGAAAGATAGACCCCCCATCTCTACCAAAAAAACACAAAAATTAGCCAGGTTTGGTGGTAGTTGCCTGCTGTCTTTTTCAGATTACAATATTTGTCATTTTGGACAAATGAGATCACTTTATCAGTTTGGATCACTTGAGGTCAGGAGTTCAGGACCAGCCTGGCCAACATGGCAAAACCCCATCTCTACTAAAAATACAAAAATTAGCTGGGTATGGTGGTACATGCCTGTAATCCCAGCTACTTGGGAGGCTGAGGCATGAGAATCACTTCAACCTGGAAGGTGGAGGTTGCAGTGAGCCAAGATTGCACCACTACACTCCAGCCTGGGCAACAGAGTAAGACTGTCTCAAAAAAATTATTTATTCATTCACTTATTTATTTATTTTAGAGATGAGGGGGTCTCACTCTGTTGCCCTGGCTAGAGTACAAGTGCAAGCCACAGCGCCCAGCTTCTTTCATGTCTTTATTTTTTTTTTTTAAGACAGAGTCTTGCTCTGGAGTGCTGGAGTGCAGTGGCATCATCTCAGCTCACTGCAACCTCCACCTCCCAGGTTCAAGTGATTCTCCTGCCTCAGCCCCCAAGTAGCTGGGACCACAGGCGCACACCAACATGCCTGGCTAATTTTTGTATTTTTAGTAGAGATGGGACTTTGCTATGTTGGCCAGCTGGTCTCAAACTGCTGACCTCAAGTGATTCGCCTGCCTCAGACTCTCAAAGTGCTGGGATTACAGGAGTGAGCCACCACACCCGGCCTTATATAATTTTCTTTCTTTTTCTTTTTTTTGATACAGAGTCCTGCTCTGTCACCAGGCACCAGGCTGGAGTGCAGTGGCACAATCTCAGCTCATTGCAACCTCCCCCTCCTGGGTTCAAGCAATTTTCCTGCCTCAGCCTCCTGAGTAGCTGGGACTACAGGCACACGCCACCACGCCCAGCTAATTTTTGTATTTTTAGTAGAGACGGGGTTTCACCATGTTGGCCGGGATGGTCTCGATCTCTTGACCTCGTGATCTGCCCTCCTCGGCCTCCCAAAGTGCTGGGATTACAGGCGTGAGCCACCGCGCCCGGCCTTAACCGACCTATTCTAAATTCTCTTTTCTTTTATGGTAACTTTGTGTGGAATTTAACACATACTCTTCTGTTGCTCACATGTACATAAATTTAATTTTTCTGAAGGATTTGTTCAGATGGCTTTCCTACCTACGCCGAGCTCCTTCTTCTGTCTGTCGTCTTCTGGTAGTGTTCAAAAACATGATGTCTTAAAAAAATAAGAAAGAAAAGAAATAAAAACATGATATCTTGCTCTCTACTCCTACCCCACTTTTGTCTGAATCTACTCTTTCTTTGTCTCTGTTGTCCACGTCCTACTAAGTTTTTGTTTGTTTTTTGAGACGGAGTTTCATTCTTTTTGTCCAGGCTGGAGTGCAATGGCGCAATCTTTGCTCACCTCAACCTCTGTCTCCTGGGTTCAAGCGATTCTCCTGCCTCAGCCTCCCAATAGCTGGCATTACAGGCATGTGCCACTACCCCCAGCTAATTTTGTTATTTTTAGTAGAGATGGGGTTTCTCCATGTTGGTCAGTCTGGTCTCAAACTCCCAACCTCAGGTCTCTACAAAAATAAAAAACTTGTCCGCCTACCTCGGCCTCCCAAAGTGCTGGGATTACAAGCGTGAGCCACCATGCCTGGCCCATGTCCTGCTACGTTTTTTTTAGACAGAGTCTCGCTCAGCCATCCAGGCTGAAGTGCAGTGGTGCAATCTTGGGGCTCACTGCAACCTCTGCCTCCTGGGTTCAAGTGATTCTTGTGCCTCAACCTCCTGAGTA
Source organism: Aotus nancymaae (assembly GCF_030222135.1). Taxonomy (NCBI): domain Eukaryota; kingdom Metazoa; phylum Chordata; class Mammalia; order Primates; family Aotidae; genus Aotus; species Aotus nancymaae. The sequence goes on from NW_026988428.1 coordinate 39,653,065, forward strand.
GCTGGGATTTCAAGTGTAGGCCAGCATGCCCAGCTAATTTTTATATTTTTCGTAGAGAGGTGGTTTCACCATCTAATAAAAATACAAAAAAAAAAAAAAAAAAAAAGAAAGAAAAAAAGAAAAAAAAAAGGCTGGGCGCGGTGGCTCGCCCCTGTAATCCCAACACTTTGGGAGGTCGAGTCGAGCAGATCACAAGGTCAAGAAATCAAGACCATCCCAGCCAACACAGCGAAACCCTGTCTCTACTAAAACTACAAAAATTAGCTGGACGTGGTGGCAAGGGCCTGTAGTCCCAGCTACTGAGGAGGCTGAGGCAGGGAATTCCTTGAACCTGGGAGGCAGAGGTTGCAGTGAACTGAAATCACACCACTGCACTCCAACCAGGGCAACAGAGCAAGACTCAGTCTCAAAAAAATAAAATAAAATAAAACAAAATTAAATGAATTAAAAAGAAAACTAAAGGGGAAAAAAACATTTTCAAAGATCTGAAGGGTTGTTATATACAAGAGGGATTAACCAGAGGAGATAGAATTAGACCAGCTTGGTAGAAGTTACAGAGAAACATGGGGTGCAGAGGCTCATGCCTGTAATCCCAGCACTTTGGAAGGCTGAGGCAAGTGGATAGCCTGAAGTCAGGAGTTTGAGACCAGCCTGGCCAACATAGGGAAACCCTGTCTCTACTAAAAATACAAAAAATTAGCTGAGCATGGTGGTGGGCTCCTGTAATCCCAGCTACTAGGGAGGCTGAGGCAGGAGAATTGCTTGAACCTGGGAGGCGAAGGTTGCGGTGAGCTGAGATTGTGCCATTGCACTCCAGCCTGGGCAACAGAGAAACACAACTGATCTAAAATTTTTCTTCCTTCCTCCTTTCCTTTCCAATTATTTTATTTTTGATCACATAAAACAAAATATAAAAGGTACAAAAGAATGTAAAGTCTTGCATTCAGTTCGTCTTCCTAGAGCCAGTTTTTGTGTATTCTTCAAGCTATATTTTAAGCATATATAAGGAGATTTTTAAATTTTTTTAAAGGAATTTAATATGCTTTTAGATAATGAAAGTATTTCTTATTCTTGTAGCAGCAGCCTTGCAATGACTGTCTCAGGCATTTCCTGTCCTGGGGCTATTCAGGGGAAATAAACAAGAAATCATCTGGGGCATTTTTTTCTCTATTTATTTATTTATATATTTATGAGACAGAGTCTCGCTCTGTCGCCAGGCTGGAGTGCAGTGGCATGATCTCAGCTCACTGCCTCCTGGGTTCAAGCGATTCTCCTGCCTCAATCTCCTGAGTAGCTGGGACTACTGGCACCCACCACCACGCCTGGCTAATTTTTGTATTTTTAGTAGAGGCAGGGTTTCACCATATCGACCAGGCTGGTTTCAAACTCCTGACCTTGTGATCCCCCTGCCTCTGCCTCCCAAAGTGCTGGGATTGTGATTCGCCTGCCTCAACCTCCCAAAGTGCTCACAGGCGTGAGGGGGCACAGTGGCTCACCCCTGTAATCACAGCACTTTGGGAGGCCAAGGTGGATGGATCACAAGGTTAGGAGAATAAGACCATCCTGGCTAACATGGTGAAACCCTATCTCTACTAAAAATACAAAAAATTAGCCAGGCATGGTGGCACGTACCTCTAGTCCCAGCTACTTGGGAGGCTGAGGCAGGAGAATCGCTTGAACCCAGAAGGCAGAGGTTGCAGTGAGCTGAGATCGCACCACTGCACTCCAGCCTGGGTGACAGAGAAAGACTGTCTCAAAAAAAAAATTTAGCCAGGTATGGTGGCAAACAACTGCTGTCCCAGCTACTTGGAAGGCTGAGATAGGAGGATCACTTGAGCCCAGAAGGTCTAGGCTGCAGCAAGCTGTGATTGCACCACTGCAAATAATAGGAGATAAAGAAGCAGAAGTATGGACCAGTGGTCTCCAAAACGAGGACCACCTACATTAGGAGGTGTGTGAGAAAATCCATTAGGGTGGGAGGAGAAAATATTAGATATTCAATTTATATTTATCTAATAATGTTTACTAATTTTTAATTTGTGAATTGACAAGGATGTCCTCAACCAACACAAAAGAACAGTAGTCACATCTTAAAGTATGGCACAAGAGGCCAGGCGGGTGGCTCATGCCTGTAATCTCAGCACATTGGGAGGCGGAGGCAGGTGGATCTCCTGAGGTCAGGAGATCAAGACAAGCCTGACCACTGACCAACATAGAGAAACTCTGTCTCTACTAAAAACACAAAAATTAGGCAGGCATAGTGGTGGGCACCTGTAATCCCAGCTACTCAAGAGGCTGAGGCGGGAGAATCATGAACCCGGGAGGCAAAGGTTGCAGTGAGCTAAGATCGCGCCTTTGCACTCCAGCCTGGGCAAAAAGAGTGAAACTCCAAAAAAAAAAAAAAAAAAAAAAAAAAATATATATATATATATATATATATACACACACACACACACACACACACACACACGGCACAAATGCTGAGGAAATAGGTAGACAGTGGTATTCTCTCATTACTCTCTTGTTTTTCTTCTATTTCTTTTATCTCTGCTTTAGTCTTTATTATTTCCTTCCTTCTGCTAGTTTTGAGTTTAGTTTGCTCTTCTTTTTCTAGTTTCTTGAGATATAAAATTGAATTATTGATTTAAGCTATTTCTTTTTTTGTTTTATTTTATTATTATTATTACTATTATTTTTGAGATGGAGTTCTGCTCTTGTTGCCCAGGCTGGAGTGCAATGGTGCGATCTCAGCTCACCGCAACCTCTGCCTCCCGGGTTCAAGCAATTCTCCTGCCTCAGCTTCCCGAGTAGCTGGGATTACAGGCACGCGCCACAACACCCAGCTAATTTTGTATTTTTAATAGAGACAGGGTTTCTCCATGTTGGTCAAGCTGGTCTCGAACTCCTGACCTCAGGTGATCGGCTCATCTCAAACTCCCAAAGTGCTGGGATAACAACCGTAAGCCACTGCACCTGGCCGTTTGTTTTATTTTTTTTGAGATGGCGTTTCATTCTTGTTGCCTAGGCTGGAGTGCAGTGGCACCATCTCGGCTTACTGCTACCTCTGCGTCCTGGGTTTGAGTGATTCTCCTGCCTCAGTCTCTCAAGTAGCTTGGATTACACGTGCGTGCCACCCCACCTGGCTAATTTTTGTATTTTTAGTAGAGATGGGGTTTCACCATGTTGGCCAGGCTGGTCTCAAACCCCTTTCCTCAGGTGATCCGCCTGCCTCGGCCTCCCAAAGTGTTAGGAGTACAGGCATGAGCCCCTACGCCTGGCCTATTTCTTCTTTTGGAAAGTAGGCATTTACAGCTACAGATTTTCCTCTGAGCACTGCTTTCACTGCATCCTGTAAGTTTTGATATGCTGTGATTTCATTTGCTTTCGTCTCAAAATATTTTCTAATATTCTTTGTGATTTCTTCTTTGACCCACTGACTTTCAGCAGATTGAAAACACAAAACCAAAAGTTGGTTCTTTGAGAAAAGTCAGTAAAATTGACAAACTCTAGCACTGAAATGATCCTTTGAAAAAAATAATAAAAAAAGAAATAAAGGAGAAAATTGACAAACTCTTAGGTAGTCTAAGAAAAAAAGAGAGAATACAAATAATTAAAACCAGAAATGAAAATGAAGCCTGGGCATGGTCGCTCAGGCCTGTAATCCCAGCACTTTGGGAGGCTGAGGCAGGAGGATCACTTGAGCTCAGGAGTTGGAGACCAGCCTGGGCGACACAGTGAGACCTTGTCTCTAAACTACGAAAATAAAAAATAGTAATAATAAAATAAATAAAAATGAAGACATTACTACCAACCATACAGAAATAGAAGGGACTATAAGAATACTATGAGTAATCCTATACCAACAAACGAAACCCTGGTTTCAACACTCCAGGATGCCATCACCTAGTGCCATGGGGGTGATGCTGCCACCCCAGTGGCTCCAGAGGATGAAGCATCAAGCCGAAGAGGATTATTCTCAAGGCTTGTGATCTAATGGAGTTTGCCTTGCTCGATTTTTTACTTGCATGGGATTCATCACCTCCTTCTTCTTTCTGATTTCTACCTTTTGGACTGGGAATATCTATCTCATGGTTGTCTCACCAGTGTATTTTGGAAGCACATTGACTGGTTTCATAGATTCACAGCTAGAGAGAAATTTTACCTCAGTATGAATCATTTCTAGTGTCTCACCCATACATAATCTGATTTAGATATTTAGATGAGACCTTGGACTTGGAACTGATGCTGAAATGGTTTTAACCTTTAGAGAGTGTTGGGGGGTGATAGAGTGAATGTATTTTGTATGCCAGAGGTACATGAATTTGGAGGCGGCAGAGAGCAAAATGTTATGGAGTGAATTGTGTTCCCCAAAATTCATATGTTTAAGTCCTAACTCCCAGTGTGACTATATTTGAAGATGGGGCCTTTAAGTGGTTAATTAAGGTTAAATGAGATCATAAGGGTGGGACCCTAATACAACAGGACTGGTGTCTGTAAGAAGAGGAAGGGGCCGGGCACGGTGACTCACACCTGTAATCCCAGCACTTTGGGAGGCCAAGGCAGGTGAATTGCAAGGTCAGGAGTTCGAGATCAGCCTGGCCAACATGGTGAAACCCTGTCTCTACTAAAAATACAAAAAATAAGCTAGGCATAGCGGTGGGCACCTGTAATCCCAGCTACTTGGGAGGCTGAGGCAGGAGAATTGCTTGAACCTGGGAGGCGGAGGTTTCAGTGAGCCGAGATTGGGCCATTGCACTTCAGCCTTGGCAACAGAGTGAGACACTGTCTCAAAAAAAAAAAAAAAAAAGAGGAAGAGACTCCAGAGCTCTCGCCATGTGTGAGCAGAGAAAAGGCCATGTAAGCACACACAGAGAAGCTGCCATCTGCAAGCTGAGAGAGACCTCACCAAACTCAACCCTGTCAGCACCTAAATTTTGAACATCTAGCCTCTGAAACTGTGAGAAAACAGACTTCTTTGGTTTAAGTCACCCAGTCTGTGATATTTTGTTACAGCAACCTGAGTAGACTAAAATTGTATATATAGGAAATTCCAAATAATTTATAAGAAAGCTATTGCCGGGCGCAGTGGCTCAAGCCTGTAATCCCAGCACTTTGGGAGGCCGAGGCGGGTGGATCATGAGGTCAAGAGATCGAGACCATCCTGGTCAACACGGTGAAACCCCGTCTCTACTAATACAAAAAAAATTAGCTGGGCATGGTGGCGCATGCCTGTAATCCCAGCTACTCAGGAGGCTGAGGCAGGAGAATTGCCTGAACCCAGGAGGCGGAGGTTGCAATGAGCCGAGATCATGCCATTGCACTCCAGTCTGGGTAACAAGAGCGAAACTCCGTTTCAAAAAAAAAAAAAAAAAGAAAGAAAGCTATTAAAGTTGTCCCACAATTCCTCGAGCTCTTCCTTTGCAACTTGGACCCGACAGAATGGCTCCCACAAAGAAGGGTGGCGAGAAGAAAAAGGGCCGTTCTGCCATCAATGAGGTGGTGACCCGAGAATACACCATCAACATTCACAAGCGCATCCATGGCGTGGGCTTCAAGAAGTGTGCCCCTCGGGCACTCAAAGAGATTTGGAAATTTGCTATGATGGAGATGGGAACTCAAGATGTGCGCATTGAGACCAGGCCCCACAGAGCTGTCTGGGACAAAGGAATAGGGAATGTCCCATACTGAATCCGTGTGCAGTTGTCCAGAAAACGTAATGAGGATGAAGATTCACCAAATAAGCTCTATACTTTGGTTACCTATGTACGTGTTACCACTTTCAAAAATCTACAGACAGTCAATGTGGATGAGAACTAATCACTGATTGTCAAATACATCAAATAAACTTATAAAATTGCCTTTAAAAATAAAAAAGAAAGCTATTAAAGTTAAATGAATTCAGCAAAGTTGCGTGTTATGAAATCACATTATGAAATTATCAACCCAAAAGGAAGAAGCCAAGGCAAAATTAATGTAGGTAGAGAGTTTGTGTGTGCCAGTCTTAAGGACTACAACCCAGGAGCACAGATTCAAGTTGTCCTGAATATACACTCTGATTAGCAGCCGTTACAAGTGGATTTTTTTTCTTTTCAAAAATTTTTTAAAGACAATATGTTACTATGTGGCCCAGGCTGGTTTTGAATGCCTAGGTTCAATGATCCTCCTGCCTTGGCCTTGCAAAGTGCTAGGATTACAGGCACGAGCCACCTGTGCCCAGCCAGCAGGCAGATTCAAGAGACTAATACACAGTTCAAACGGGGGAGTAGGACATGATTGTTCTTTTTTTTCTTTTTTTTTTTTTTGACAGAATCTCGCTCTGTCGCCAGGCTGCAGTGTAGTGCAATCTAGGCTCACTGCAACCTCCGCCTCCCAGGTTCAAGCAATTCTCCCTCGTTCAGTCTCATGAGTAGCTGGGATTACAGGCACCCACCATCATGCCCGGCTAGTTTTTGTATTTTTTAGTAGAGATGGAATTTCACCATGTTGGCCAGGCTGGTCTGGAATTCTTGACTTCAGGTGATCTACCCGCCTTAGACTCCCAAATTGCTAGGATTACGCCCGGCCTGTTACCTCATTTTAATGTATCTCAGGGGGCCTCATAATTAAAAGAACTTGCATTCTCCAGATAAAAGTTATTTTCTTTTATCATTTCTTCTCTTTCTTTCTTTTTTTTTTGAGACAGAGTCTTGCTCTGTTGCCCAGGCTGGTTTCAAACTGCTAAGCTCAAGCAATCCTCCTACCTCAGCCTCCTGGATTTCTGGGATTACAGGTGTGAGCCACCATGCCCCAACCATAAACCACTTTTTGAGAAGAATCAAAGTAAAACAATAATTGTCTATGAATGACAAAAGACTTTTGGCTTGACTATTCTAGCCATGTTTAATGACACAATTGATAAAGAAATATAGTTATCTCCTCTCGGCCTTAGCGCCATTTTTTTGGAAACCTCTGTGCCATGAGAGCTAAGTGGAGGAAGAAACGAATGCACAGGCTGAAGCGCAAAAGAAGAAAGATGAGGCAGAGGTCCAAGTAAACCGCTAGCTTGTTGCACTGTGGAGGCCACAGGAGCAGAAACATGGGATGCCAGACGCTGGGGATGCCGGTACAAGTTGTGGGACTGCACGCTACTGTCTAGAGCTTGTCTCAATGGATCTAGAACTTCATCGCCATCTGATCGCCGATCACCTCTAGGACCCACCTTGCTTATGACCAAAACTGCCCATGTTGGTCCTTTGCCCTGGACCTGTGACATTCTGGACTATTTCTGTGTTTACTTGTGGCTGAGTGTAACAACCATAAAATAAATCACCTCTTCCGCTGTCTTAGCTGAAGAATTAAAAAAAAAAGAAATATAGTTATCTCTGTAGTATATATCAATTTAACATAATAACCTTAATTGTTGTTGATAACATATATTAAGATATATCAGAATTTTAGGAATTTCAGATAATTTTGAAACATATATATTAATAACATATTTAAACAAATATGACCCAAAGAAAGTTAAACACTATTTCTTGGCCAAGTACAGTGGCTCACTCCTGTAATCCAAGCACTTTGAGAGTAGGAGGATCACTTGAGGCCAGGAGTTCAAGACCAGTCTGGGCAATATAGTAAGATCCCATCTCTACAAAAAAATTTTAAAAAGAAAATATTCATTGGCCGGGCGCTGTGGCTGACGCCTGTAATCCCAGCACTTTGGGAGGCCGAGGCGGGTGGATCACGAGGTCAAGAGATCGAGACCATCCTGGTCAACAAGGTGAAACCTCGTCTCTACTAAAAATACAAAAATTAGCTGGGCATGGTGGCACATGCCTGTAATCCCAGCTACTCAGGAGGCTGAGGCAGGAGAATTGCCTGAACCCAGGAGGCGGAGGTTGCGGTGAGCCGAGATCACGCCATTGCACTCCAGCCTGGGTAACAAGAGCAAAACTCCGTCTCAAAAAAAAAAAAAAGAAAAGAAAAGAAAAGAAAATATTCATCAACCTGGTGGCACACACCTGTATTCCTAGCCATTCAAGAGGGTGAGGCAGAGGATACCTTGAGCGCAAGGAGTTTAAAGCTGCCATGAGCTGCGATTGCACCACTTTACTCCAGCCTGGGCGACAGAGTGAGACCCTGTCTCAACAAAAAAAAAAAAAAAAAAAGCCAGGCGTAGTGGCTCTCACCTGTAATCCCAGCACTTGGAAGGCTGAGGCAGAAGAACCGCTTGAACCCAGGAGGCAGAGGTTGCAGTGAGCCAAGATGGTGCCACTGCACTCCAGTCTGGGTGACAGAGCAAGACTCCATCTCAAGAAAATAAAAAATTTAAAAAAAAAAAGCCTTCTCTTCCTGGTTCTTCCTGGAGTCTGGAAAAGCTGGGTTGAGAGAGTGGAAAAAAAATAAAAAAGTATTTTGGCTTATTTACTTAATACATGAGCACTTTTTTTTTTTTTTTTTTTTTTGAGACGCAGTTTCGCTCTTCTTGCCCAGGCTGGAGTGCAATGGCGCAATCTCAGCTCACCACAACCTCCACCTCCTGGGTTCAAGCAATTCTTCTGCCTCAGCCTCTCAGTAGCTGTGATTAAAAGCATGCTGGCTAAGAGCACTTATTTATTTATAAGTCAGTTTGATACCCATGTAGACAGTATATGAACAGACATATACACCTACACATAAAGATACAGACAGATACAAAGACTTTATAGTTTTTATTTTAGAATTTTAGCCAGGAGACTAGTAAAACTCACTAGTTTAAGAGGACACTTGGGGTCAGGCACAGTGGCTCATGCCAAGGTGGATGGATGGCTTGAGCTCAGGAGTTTGAGACGAGGCTGGGCTACATGGCAAACCGCCGTTCCCTACAAAAAAAAATGCTGGGTGTGGTGGCTTTTGCCCTGTAGTCCCAGCTACTTGAGTGGCTGAGGTAGGAGGATCACTTTAGTCTGGGAGGTCAAGGCTACAGTGAGCCCTGTTTGTGCCACTGCACCTCAGCCTGGGCAACAAAGTGAGACCCAATAAAATAGAAGGACAGCTGGCTTCTCTGGAGTGATCATGCAAGAAGCAGATGCAAGAAGCCAGACTCCAGGTGTCATGTACTATAAATTTAGTGGCTTCACACAGAAGTTGGCAGGAGCATGGGTTTCGGAGGCTTACAGCCTGCAGGGATTAAAGCCTGTAGTTTTCACAGAAGCACCACCTACCATATTTGCCACATCAACTAAGCTGATCCCTGATTCCACTGCACATAATTTGACTGAGAAAAACAAAGTTCCACAACTGCAGAAATCTAATGGTGTGTCTATCCACCTGAAACAAGGCCTGCCTGACCAAATACTTTACCAGACCATGTGGGAGGAATGGTCTACTGCCTGATCACCTTCTGTACAACTTCACAGCCCAAAAACAAATGACAGGCTGCAGAGAACTGGTTTGCTTTTTGGCATAAACCCTTTGCATTTTCATTTTTCTTGTTTTCTTTTATTTCTTTCTTTTGATCTTGGCTCACTACAACCTCTGCCTCCTGGATTCAAGTGATTCTCCTGCCTCAGCCTCCTGAGTAGCTGGGATTACAGGCGCCCACCACCACACCCAGCTAATTTTTTAATTTTTGTATTTTTAGTAGAGACAGGGTTTCACCATATTAGCCAGACTGGTCTTAAACTGCTGACCTCGTGATCCACCCGCCTTGGCCTCCCAAAATGCTGTCATTATAGGCGTGAGCCATGCGACCGGCCGCATTTTCATTTTTCATTGTTTCTGTTAAATCTTTTTTTTTTTTTTTTACTTGGATGGCTTACTTAACATTTTTGCAAGAAAAATAGAAATATATGAAGACAGTATTTTGGTTAGTTTATGAAATGCAGATGATTTGTCAGAGCTCATTCAACAGCTAAAATTATTGTTTAAAGAGGCTGGATGTGGTGGTACCAGCCTGTAATCCCAGCATTTTGGGAGGCCAAGGCTGGCAGACTGTTTGAGCCCAGGAGTTCAAGACCAGCCTGGGCAACATAGAGATACCCTGTCTCTACAAAAAATACAAAATAGGCCGGGCGCCCCAGCACTTTGGGAGGCCGAGGCAGGCAGATCACGAGGTCAAGAGATCGAGACCATCCTGGCCAACATGGTGAAACCCCATCTCTACTAAAAATACAAAAAAATTAACTGGGCATGGTGGCATGCGCCTGTAGTCCCAGCTACTGGGGAAGCTGAGGCAGGAGAATTGCTTGAACCCGGGAGGCGGAGGTTGCAGTGTGCCGAGGTCGCGCCGCTGCACTCCAGCCTGGCGCCTGGTGATGGAGTGAGACTCTGTCTCAAAAAAAAAAAAAAAAAAAAAATACAAAAATTAGCCAAGTGCGGTAGTGGGCACCTGTTCCCAACTACTCAAGTGAGGTGGGAGATTGAACCTAGGAGATTGAGGCTGCAGTGAACTCTGATGGTGTCACTCTACTCCAGCCTGAAAGATAGGGCGAGACTCCATCTCAAAAAAAGAGGGAAAAACTGTTATGGCTTTTTAATTTAATTTAATTTTTTTTTTGAGACAGAGTCTTGCTCTGTTGCCAGGCTGGAGTGCAGTGGCGCGATCTCGGCTCACTCCACCTCCCGGGTTCAAGCGATTCTCCTACCTCAGTAGGAGAATCCAAGTAGCTGGGATTACAGGCGTGCACCATCATGCCCAGCTAATTTTTATACTTTTAGTAGAGATGGGGTTTCACCATGTGGGTCAGGATGGTCTCGATCTCTTGACCTTGTGATCTGCCAGCCTCAACCTCTCGAAGTGCTGGGATTACAGGTGTGATCTACCATGGCTGGCCTGTTTTTTTTTTTTTTTTTTTTTTTTTTGAGACAGAGTCTCACTCTGTCCCTCAGGCTGTAGTATGGTGGCATGATCTCAGCTCACTGCAACCTCTGCCTCCTGGGTTCACGTGATTCTCCTGCCTCAGCTTCCCAAGTAGCTGCTGGGATCACAGGTGTGTGCCACCACACCTGGCTAGTTTTTGTATTTTTAGTAGAGACAGGGGTTTCTTTCTTTCTTTTTTTTTTTTTAAAGACGGGGTTTCACCGTGTTGGTCAGGCTGGTCTTGAACTCCCGACCTCAGGTGATCCGACCGCCTTGGCCTCCAAAGTGCTTGGATTACAGGTGTGAGCCACTGTGCCCAGCTGAGACAGGGGTTTCACCATGTTGGCTAGGCTGCTCTGGAACTCCTGACCTCAAGTGATCTGCCCGCCTCGGCCTCCAAAAGTACTGGGATTACAGGTGTGAGCCACCGCACCTGGCCATGTTATGGATTTATATCACAATTTATTGTGACTAGAATAAATACATGAAGGAAAAAAAAATAAAAAATAGGATAGCTGGATTCATGCTGGGAACACTGTGGACCCCTGGGTGGTGACTGAGCAACCCCAGGCTTCTGGAGGAATTGGCAAAACCCGAGCTATCTGAAATAACAAGAAGAAATTGTTGTTGATTTTTAACCTGTAAATTCTCTTAGAATTTGGTTTCCCTGAAATGAGTTATTTGCTTTGTGATGCTTGTTACTTACTCTATCAATTATATTTGAGAAAATGAAGAAGAATGTGAAAAGTTAAAATGTAGCTGGTAACTTTGGCTCTGCTGAAGCTGTAACTTCTAACTTTGGCTCTGCTGAAGCTGTAACTTGTAACTTTGGCTCTGCTGAGCCTTTCTTGTAAAAACAGGAACTCTGTGAAAGGAACAAACCACACAGCCTGACTGCCGGAGAGAGATGACAACATGTAATAAGCTTCTCATTGCAGAGAGCTCATAAACGGACGTGTAATGGAGAGGCTCATTACCCAGATTCCTTTCCCAAGAAAGGCATATTGATTATGGCCCTGGAAAGGGAATGCGACCCTTATGGAGAGCCTATAAACGGATGCATGAGGGGTATCTGTCGTGAGGAAAAACCTCTGTGGTTGAGATAAGGACGTAAAAGTCTTTTTTCTCCCGCTGCTCCTCCAGGCCTGCATGGAGCCCCCTCCTCTTGCAGTTTTGTGGTCAGGCTGGTTGTCCTGTGTCAGATCCTGTTCCCCCTGCAGCTGTGAGCCCAATATATTCTTGCTGATAATTATAAGTTTATGTTTAACCTCTATTCTTGCTAAGGTGTATGGTTTCTATGCTGACACACAGAAAGTTATCTTTACGTTGTTCTGCTTTTATGATACCGTGTTGTGATTTTTGTGCACCAGTTTTTGCGATATATTCTTTTTGTATGATCATTTCCACACTGTTATGTAGCCTCACTCCCCCTCCCCTATTGAAAGAGTCTAATAAAAAACTGTGGTTTTCAGGGGAATTTTAGACATCCACGGAGCAGCATTATGTGGTGTCTCCCCGGCCCAGCTTTAAGGAAAACTTTGTCCTTGTCTCCCTTTCTTTTTCACCAACCACTCGATCACTTTGAGAGGTCTTGAATCCACGTTGATGTATTGGGAGCTGGTCTTCCAATAGATTCAAACTATGCCTTTTTTTTTTTTTTTTTTTTTGAGACCAAGTCTCCCTCTGTCACCAGGCTGGAGTACAGTGGCGCCATCTCGGCTCACTGCAACCTCTGCCTCCCAGGTTCAAGCGATTCTCCTTGAACCGGGTTCAAGAGGGAGAGACAGGTTTTCACCATGTTGGCCAAGATGGTCTCAATCTCTTGATCTTGTGATCGGACTGCCTCATCTTCCCAAAGTGCTGGGATAACAGGTGTGAGCCACTACGCCCAGTCCCAAATTATGCCTTTGTAAAAGAAACAAGTAAAATATTCTCTGTCCCACATGGTCCAAGCCCTTACTGAGTTTTAGAGAAAGCAGGGTAGCAATTTACATCTCAAAACACACAGAGAGAATTTAAGCTTTTCCAAGAAGGAGTTTAGGTATGTCATAGGAAGATTAAAAATGGATGACAGGGGCCAACCTCACGCCTGTAACCCCAGCACTTTGGGAAGCCAGGGTAAATTCCTTGAGTTCTCTACTAAAAATACAAAAATTAGACTGATGTGGTGGCATATGCCTGTAATCCCAGTACTTTGGGAGACTGAGGCAGGAGAATCGCTTGAACCAGGGAGTTGAAGATTGCAGTGAGCCGAGATTGAGCCACAACACTCCAGCCTGGTGACAGAAAGAGACTCCATCTCAAAAAAAAAAATCCTGGCTGGGCGCAGTGGCTCACGCCTGTAATCCCAGCACTTTGGGAAACTGAGGCGGGTGGATCACAAGGTCAGGAGTTTAAGATCAGCCCGGCCAAGATGGTGAAACCCCATCTCTACTAAAAATACAAACATTAGCCGGGTGTGGTGGCGGGCACACGTAATCCCAGCTGCTCAGGAGAATTGCTTGAACCCAGGAGGCAGAGGTTGCAGTCAGCCGAGATCACGCCACTGCACTCCAGCCTGGGTGACAGAGTGAGACTCCATCTCAAAAAAAAAAAAATCCTACAATAAATTCCTATCATCATTTTGCATTATCCTGTTATCCTTTTATTCTTTTCTTCTTTTTTTTTTCCTAGCGGGGTCTCACTCTGTCACCCAGGCTGGAATGCAGTGGCATAATCATGGCCCACTTCAGCCTCGACCTCCCAAGTCCTAGTGATCCTCCTCCTTCAGCCTTCTGAGTGTGTGGAACCACATGTGTGCACTACCAAGCTTAGCTAATTTTTAAATTTTTTTGTAGAGATGGAATCTCACTGTGTTGCCCAGGTTGGTCTCAAACTTCTGGCTTTAAGCAATCCTCCTGCCTCAGCCTCCCAAAGTGCTGAGGCTTCAGGTGTGAGACACCATGCCAGCTAACCGTAAGATTTATAAGGATACCGATTTCATTTATTTGCTTTTGTTTTTCCTTTTTGAGACTGAGTCTCCCTCTATTACCCAGGATGGAGTATAGTGGCGAAATGTCAGCTCACTGCAACCTCTCTCTCCCGGGTTCAAGCGATTCTCATGCCTCAGCCTCCCAAATAGCTGGGACTACAGGTGTGTGCCACCACGCCCAGCTAATTTTTGTATTTTAGTAAAGATGGGGTTTCGCCATGTTGGCCAGACTGGTCTCAAAACTCCTGACCTCAAGTGATTCGCCCGTCTTAGCCTCCCAAAGTGCTGGGATTACAGGCGTAAGCCACCACTCCTGGCCCCAATTTAATTAGACAGCTTTTAGTTTAGTCTGTATTTTCCACCTGGACCACTGAGCTCAGGGCAGAGCCCATTAAGGAACAAGGCCAACAAAGCCTTTGCGGTTTGTAGGGCTTAATCATTTAAACATGTGAAAGGAAGGTGGCGTTGGAAGGCAGAGTATTTAGACCTTTAAAGGACAAGGAGATGGGAAGGGGAACAAAAAAAAAAAAAAAAAAAAAGATCAAGGATTCCACTTTTACCTTGAATCCCAGGTCCCCAGAAAGAGGGAAACAGGTTCTTTTGCTGCCTGACCGCCACCATCATGTGTCACCTGCATGCTCCTGGGAAGGGCCTGTCCCAGTCGGCTTTGCTCTATCGCTGCCGCAGCGTCCCCACATGGCTGAAGTTGACATCTGATGATGTGAAGGAGCAGATTTACAAACTGGCCAAGAAGGGCCTGACTCCTTCACCAGGCAGTGTGATCCTGAGGGATTCGCATGGTGTTGCACAAGTAGGTTTTGTGACGGGCAATAAAATCTTAAGAATTCTTAAGTCTAAGAGACTTGCTCCTGATCTCCCTCAAGATCTCTACCATTTAACTAAGAAAGCAGTTGCTGTTCAAAAGCATCTTGAGAGGAACAGGAAGGATAAGAATGCTAAATTCCATCTGATTCTGATAGAGAGCTGGATTTACAGTTTGGCTCGATATTATAAGACTAAGTGAGTCCTCCCTCCCAACTGGAAATATGAATCATCTACAGCCTCTGCCTGGTTGCAATAAAATGATTATTTAACTAAAAAAAAAAAAAAGGGAAACAGGTACAATACTCTCACTGTGCATTTCACTACAAAGACATTTTTCTGAGAGTTTAAACCACACATTTCTAAACACTCAAGAAACAAGCAGCGCCTGTAGTAATAACTACTTACTGTAAACAACTGCCCTCAGCCACCTCCAAAACTGCAGTTCTCAATAGTCAACACACACACGCACCAAGGTCAAATTCTCTTTCACAGTACAGAGTAATCTTTGGTACCGCCAAAAGCCAAGACATCAGGTAATGCAATACAAAAAGGAGTAGAGTTTTAGACCTGAGAGGAATCTGCCCATGACTCTGACTCTTTAAACTCCACAGGAAGACAGAAGGCCCTCAGCTCCTGAGTAGCTGGATTTGTAGATTTTTTGTGTGCTTTTTTTTTTTTAGTTTATCGGCTGTTGTTACTGTTAGTTTATTTTACCTGTGGCCCAAGACAATTCTTCTTCTTCCAGTATAGCCCAGACAGAGACCAAGCCCTTATTCTTTTTTTTTTTTTTTTTTAAGATGGAGTTTCGCTCTTGTTACCCAGGCTGGAGTGCAATGGCGCAATCTCAGCTCACTGCAACCTCCGCCTCCTGGGTTCAGGCAATTCTCCTGCCTCAGCCTCCTGAGTAGCTGGGATTACAGGCACGCGCCACCATGCCCAGCTAATTTTTTGTATTTTTAGTAGAGACGGGGTTTCACTATGTTGACCAGGATGGTCTCGATCTCTTGACCTTGTGATCCACCCTCCTCGGCCTCCCAAAGTGCTGGGATTACAGGCGTGAGCCACCGGGCCTGGCCCGCCCTTATTCTTAAAGAGAGGGTTTGAGGCCGGGTCAGTGGTTCAAACCTGTAATCCCAGCATGTAGGGAGGCTAAGGCTGGTGGATCACAAAGTCAGTAGTTCAAGACCAGTCTGATCAAAATGGTGAAACCCTGTCTCTGAAAATACAAAAATTAGCCAGGTGTGGTGTTGGGTGCCTGTAGTCCCAGCTACTTGGGAGGCTGAGGCAGCAGAATTGCTTGACCCCAGGAGTAGGAGGTTGCAATGAGCTGAGATCGAGCCATTGCATTACAGTTTGGGTGACAGAGCAAGACTTTGACTCAAAAAAAAAAAAAATTAACCAGGTATGGTGGCATGCACCTGTAATCCTAGCTACTCAGGAGGCTGAGGCAGGAGAATCATTTGAACCCAGGAGGCAGAGGTTGCAATGAGCTGAGATCGCACCACTGCACTCCAGCCTGGGTAACAGAGTGAGACTGTGTCTCAAAAAAGTGAAGGTTTGAAAAAAACGGCCCATGGCTGGGCATGGTGGCTCACGCCTGTAATCCCAGCACTTTGAGAGGCTAAGGTGGGCAGATCACCTGAGGTCAGGAGTTTGAAACCAGCCTGGCCAACATGGCAAAACCCCATCTTTACTAAAAACACAAAAATTGGGTGTGGTGGCATATGTCTGTAATCCCAGCTACTCAGGAGGCTGAGGCAGGTGAATCGCCTGAACCTGGGAGGAGGAGGTTGCAGTGAGCTGAGATCATGTCACTGCACTCCAGCCTGGGCAACAAAGTGAGACTCCATCTCAAAAACAAAATGCTAAGAAAGTTTATGAATTTGTGTTGGGCTGCATTCAAAGCTGTCCTGGGCCACATGCAGCCTGTGGGCCTCAAGTGGAACAGCTTGTCCTAGCTTCTTGGGAGGCTTGGGAGAGGAGGATTGCTGCAACCTCTGCCTCCCAGGCCCAAGCAATCCTCCCACATCAGCCTCCCAAGTAGGGGGATTACAGGTACATGCCACCATGCCTGGCTAATTTTGTATTTTTTGTAGAGACCACGTTTCGCCATGGTGCCCAGGCTTGTCTTGAACTCCTAGACTCCAGTGATCCACCACCTGCCTCAGCCTCCCAAAGTGCTGGGATTACAGGCTGAACCACCATGCCCAGCCTGAAGTCTAGACTTTCAACTAAAGACTGAGAGGTACAGTTTGGGGAGAGCTTACCTGAAACACCTGATGGAACATTTGAAGACAGAATGTTCCTGCTGGTACTAAGTGCTGTTTTCAGAGAGAAACACTGGGTTGGAAGGGGGAGAGTGGGAGTAGTCACTCTGAATCCTGCCAACTATGCCAGATATGTTGACCTAAAAGGAAGAAGCTGAGACAAAATTAATCTAAGTGGAGTTTATTTGAGCCAAGATTGAGGATCGCAACCAGTGAGCATAGACTCAAGTTAGCCCGTATATATACACCAATTAACAATTACAAGTAGATTTTTTTTTTTTTGAGACAGAGTCTCACTCTGTCGCCAGGCTGGAGTGCAGTGGCTCTTGGAGTGCAGTGGATTTTTTTTTTTTTTAATGGCCAGGAGCAGTGGCTCACACCTGTAATCCCAGCACTTTGGGAGGCTGAGGTAGGAGACTCACTTGAGCCAAGTTTGAGACCAGCCTGGGCAACAAAGTGAGATACCATTCCCCACACACAAAAAAATAAATAAATAAAAATTTTTTAAAAATTGGCCGGGCATGGTGATGGGTGTCATAGTCCCAGCTACTCAGGAGGCTGAGGTGGGATGATAACTTGGGCATAGGAGTTTGAGGTTATAGTGAACTATGATCAGGCCACTGGACTCCAACCTGGCCAAAAAAGACCCTATCTCAAAAAAAAAAAAGAAAGGAAACAGCTTTTCAAACAAATATAAATATTTTTCACTGTAGCACCATTCACCATAGCCAAAAGGTGGAAACAACCCAAATGTCCCTCTATGGATGAATGGATAAACAATTTGCATAGGCCAGGTGCTCATGACTATAATCCCAGCAACTTGTGAGGCCAAGGTGGTGGGATTGCTTGAAGCTGGGAGTTCAAGACCAGCCTAGGCACCAAAGCAGGACCGCGTCTCTAAAAAAAAAAAAAAAAAAAAATTAGCTGGGCATGCTGGTATGTGCCTGTAGTGCCAGATACTTGAGAGGCTGAGGCAGGAGGATCACTTGAGCCCAGGAATTCAAGGCTGCAGTGAGCTATGATTGCACTACTGCATTCCAGGCTGGATGACAGAGCAAGACCCATATCTCATCTTAAAAAAAAAAAAAAAGCACAATTTGTGGTATTGCACCCAATGGAATGTTATTCAGTCATAAAAAGGAATGAAGTACTAACTCATGCTACAACATACATAAACCTTGAAAACATTATGTTAAGTTGAAAGAAGCCAGGCACAAAAGATTACACGTTGTATCATTCCATTTATATAAATCCAGAATAAGTAAATCCGTAGAAATAGGAAGACTGGTGTTTGCCAGAGGCTAGAAATAGGGGGAGATAGAGAGTAACTGTCTAACAGATATAGGGTTTTATTTTGGGATGATACAAATGTTTTGGGCTGGGTGCAGTGGCTTGTGCCTGTGATCCCACACTTTGGGAGGCTGAGGCGGGCGGATCACCTGAGGTCAGGAGTTTGAGACCAGCCCGGCAAATATGGCAAAACACAGTCTCTACTAAAAATACAAAAATTAGCTGGGCTTGGTGGTGCTTCAAGCCTATGTTAACTCTCTTGCCCTCTGTCATAAAACAATCTGAGGCTGGGCGTGGTGGCTCACGCCTGTAATCCCAGCACCTTGGGAAGCCAAGGCGAGCAGATCACAAGGTCAAGAGATTGAGACCATCCTGCCCAACATGGTGAAACCCCATCTCTTCTAAAATACAAAAATTAGCTGGGCGTGGTGGTGCACCCCTGTAGTCCCAGTTACTCAGGAGGCTGAGGCAGGAGAATTGCTTGAACTCACGAGGTAGAGGTTGCAGTGACCCAAGATTGTGCCACACTGCACTCCAGCCTGAGCAAGAGTAAGACTCTGTCTCTAAAAAGAAACAAACAGCTGAGCACTGTGGCTCATGCCTGTAATCCCAGCACTTTGAGAGGCTGAGGCAGGCAGATCATGAGGTCAGGAGTTTGAGACCAGTCTGGCCAACATAGTGAAACCCTGTCTCTACTAAAAATAGAAGAATAAGCTGGGTGTGGTGGCACTCGACTGTAGTCTCAGCAACTTGGGAGGCCGAGGCAGGAGACTCATTTGACCGTGGGAGGCGGAGGTTGCAGTGAGCCAAGACCATGCCGTTGCACTCCAGCCTGGGTGACAGAGTGAGATTCAGTCTCAAAAAAAAAAAAAACATGAACAGTTAAAGGTCTCTCACTATATTGATCTGCTACATTGATAACATCATGCAAAGTGGAATGGTTGAGCAGGAAATGACAAGTATGTCAGATGCCTTGGTAAGACACTTACCCTCAGGCTGGGCGCGGTGGCTCACGTCTGTAATCCCAGCACTTTGGGAGGCCGAGATGGGTGGATCACTTCAGGTCAGGAGTTTGAGACCAGCCTGGCCAACATGGTGACACCCCATCTCTATAAAAACAAACAAACAAACAAAAAGACACTTGCCCTCCAGATGGTGGGATATTAATACACTTTAGTTCCGAGTTCTTTTCAGGATTAGCTGAAGTCTTTTTTTGGGGGGTTAGGGGCGGAGACGAAGTCTCGCTCTGTTTCCCAGGCTGGAGTGCAGTGGTGCAATCTTGGCTTACTGCAACTTCTGCCTCCTGGGTTCAAGTGATTCTTCTGCCTCAGCCTCCTGAGTAGCTGGGATCACAGGTGTGTGCCACCACACCTGGCTAATTTTTGTATTTTTAGTAGAGACAAGGTTTCACCATGTTGGCCAGGCTGGTCTCAAACTCCTGCCCTCAAGTGATTCACCTGCTTGGTCTCCCAAACTGCTGGGATTATAGGTCTGAGCCACCGCACTTAGTTGTTTTTTTTGTTTGTTTGTTTGTTTTTGATGATACAGGGTCTCACTTTGTCGCCCAGGCTGGAGCGCATGGCACGATCACAGCTCACTGCAGCTTCAACCTTCTGGGATCAAGCTGTCCTCCCACTTAGCCTCTGGAGTAGCTGGGACCACAGGTCCGCACCACCATGCCTGGCTGCTGGTCCGGTGCCTACTCTGCAGCCAAACTTCTTCTGTCCAGTCCTGCTTCCCGCTTTCTTTCCTAGGAGTATTGATACCAAGTGCACTCACTCATAAGCTTCCCACACTCTAGTTTCCACCTTAGAATTGGCTTCTGTGGAAACTCTGTGATCAAGGGGCAAGCTTTACCAGACAAAAACAACCCAAAAGACGAGATTTTTTTTTTTTTTTTGAGATGATCTCTTGAACTGTCTCCCAGGGTGGGGTGCAGTGGTGCGATCTCCTCTCACTGCAACCTCTGCCTCCTGGGTTCAAGTGATTCTCCTGCCTCAGCCTCCTGAGTAGCTGGGATTACAGGCATGTACCACCTCACCCAGCTAATGTTTTTGTATTTTTGGTAGAGACCGGGTTTCACCATGTTAGTCAGGCTAGTTGCAAACTCCTGACCTCAAACGATCTGCCCACCTCGGCCTCCCAAAGTGCTGGGATTACAGGCGTGAGCCACTGTGCCTGGCCTGTTTGTTTTTTGAGACAAAGTCTAGCTCTGTCACCCAGGCTGAAGTGCAGTGGCATAATCTCAGCTCACAGCAACCTCCACTACCTGTGTTCAGATGATTCTCCTGCCTCAGCCTGAGTAGCTAGAATTACAGGCATGCACCACCATGCCTGGCTAATTTTTGTATTTTTAGTACAAACAGGGTTTCACCATGTTGGCCAGGCTGGTCTCAAACTGATGACCTTAGCCGGGCACAGTGGCTCGCACCTGTAATCCCAGCAATTTGGGAGGCTGAGATGGGCAGATCACCTGACTTCAGGAGTTCAAGACCAGTTTAGCCAACATGGTGAAACCCCATTTCTATTAAAAATACAAAAAAATGGCCAGGCTTGCTGGCTCACACCTGTAATCCTAGTACTTTGGGAAGCTAAGGCAGATGGATTGCCTGAACTCAGGAGTTCGAGACCAGCCTGGGCAACACGGTGAAACCCCATCTCTACTAAAATACAAAAAATTAGCCGGGCATGGCAGTGTGCACCTATAATCCCAGCTACTCGGGAGTCTGAGACAGGAGAATCACTTGAACCTGGGAGGCAGATGTTGCAGGTTGCAGTGTGCTGAGATTGCCCCACTGCACTCCAGCCTGGGTGACAGAGCAAGACTACATCTCAAAAAAAAAAAAAATTAGCTGGGTGTGGTGGTGGGCACCTATAATTCCAGCTACTTTGGAGACTGAGGCAGGAAAATTGCTTGAACCAGGGAGATGGAAAAAAACAAACACACACACACACACACACACACACACACAAAGAAAAATTAGCTGGGCGCGGTGGTGCCCACTTGTGGTCCCAGCTACTCAGGAGGCTGAGGTGGGAAGATCACTTGAGTCAAGTGATTGAAGTCAAGGCTGCAATGAGCCATGATTGTGCCACCACTGCACTCTAGTCTGGGCAACAGAATGAGATCCTGCCTTAAAAAAAAAAAAAAAGTAGTATATTTTTACAGTTTTTTTCTTTTTTCTTTTTTTTTTTTTTTGAGATGGAGTCTTACTCTGTCACCCAGGCTGAAGTCCAGTGGCACGACATCAGCTCACTGCAACATCCGCCTCCTGGATTCAAGTGATTCTCCTGCCTCAGCCTCCTGAGGAGCTGTGACTACAGGACTGCACCACTACGCCCAGCTAATTTTTGTATTTTTTAGTAGAGACAGGATTTCACCATATTGACCAGGCTGGTCTCGAATTCCTGACCTCGTAATCCACCTGCCTCGTCCTCCCAAAGTTTTGGGAGCCTACAGACATGAGCCACTGGGCCCGCCATTTTCTTTTTTTTCTTTTCATTTTTTTCCACACACATTCTGTTTATGTATGATCTATCAGTTTCTAAGAGAGCTATGTAGATATTTCCAATTTCAGTAGTGTTTTTCTTTTCTTTCTTTCTTTTTTTGTAAACAAAGTCTCACTCTGTCACCCAGGGTGGAGTGCAGTGTCAGGTTCACTGAAGCCTCTGCCTCCCCAGCTCAAGCTGTCCTCCCAGCCTCAGCCTCCTGAGTAATGGGGACCACAGGCACACACCACCACTTCAGGCTAATTTTTTGTATTTTTGGTGGAGACGGGGTTTCACCATGTTGCCCAGGCTAAAAAAGAATTTCTGCCAGGCGTGGCGGCTCATGCCTGTAATCCCAGCACTTTGGGAGGCCGAGGCGGGTGGATCACGAGGTCAGGAGTTCTAGACCAGCCTGACCAACATGGTAAAATCCTGTCATTTAAAAAATAATAATAATAATTTCTATGCAATAAACAATATTATTGACTGAGTTAATGATAAAAGATTGGAGATATTTACAATGTCTAATATCAAAGAAGGACTAATATCTGACATACATAATAAACTATTGCAAATCAACATAAAAAATATGGGAAACTCTATACAAACGTGGGCCAAGGAAAATAAATAGGTAATGCTTAAAAGAGAAAAACTAAAAGTGAGAAAAAATGTGAGCAGATGCTCAAACACATTAGTAATTAAACTTGCCACGAGATACCTTTTTTTTTTTTGTTTAAGATGGAGTCTCACACTGTTGCCCAAGCTGGAGTGCAATGGCACGATCTCAGCTCACTGCAACTTCTGCCTCCCAGGTTCAAGCGATTCTCCTGCCTCAGCCTTCCAAGTAGTTGGGATTATACGCATGCACCACCACGCTCAGCTAATTTTTTGCATTTTTAGTAGAGATGGGATTTAACCATGTTTGCCAGGCTGGTCTTGAACTCCTGACCTCAGGTGATCCACCTGTCTCAGCCTCCCAAAGTGCTGGGATTACAGGTGTGAACCATCACACCCAGCCTATTTTATTTTATTATTTATTTGTTTATTTTGAGACACTCTTTCTCTGCTGCCCAGGCTGAAATGCAGCGGCATGATCTTGGCTCACTGTAACCTCCACCTCCGGGTTCAAGCGATTCTCATGCCTCAGTCTCCCATGTGGCTGGAAAATTGGAAACTTCAATGATGTCAAGTATTGGCAAGGCAGTTGATGTGTAGAAATCCCACTATTGGTGGTGGGAGAGTACAGACATTCCAGAGAGTGTAGAACTCTGTATGTACAAGAAATTATAGTCTCAATGGAGACATGTAGGAGCATATTTATTGCAGCATTGCTTGTGGCAGCAGGAAGTTGCAGGTGATCTAAGGGTTTGTCACTGGCATAACAAAGAAATAAAGTGTAGGGATCCACAAAATAGAACATCTTACAGCAGTTAAGAACAACAAGCGCCAGGCAGTGACTCACACCTGTAATCCCAGCACTTTGGGAGGCTGAGGCAGGTGGATCAAGAGGTCAGGAGATCAAGACCATCCTGGCTAACACGGTGAAACCCTGTATCTACTAAAAATACAAAAGAATCACTTGAACCCGGGAGGTAGAGGTTGCAGTGAGCCGAGATTGCACCACTGCACTCCAGCCTAGGTGACAGAGGGAGACTCTGTCTCAAAAAAAAAAAAAAAAAAAAAAAAAAGCAACAAGCCTGGACAAGATGGTGAAACTCCATCTCTACCAAAAATACGAGGGTTAGGTCAGCACGGTGGCTCACGCCTGTAATCTCAACACTTTGGGAGGCCAAGGCAGGCGGATCACCTGAGGTCGGGAGTTCAAGACCAGCCTGACCAACATGGAGAAACCCCGTCTCTACTAAAAATACAAAACATTAGCCAGGCGTGGTGGTGCATGCCTGTAATCCCAGCTACTCGGGAGGCTGAGGCAGATGAATCGCTTGAACCCAGGAGGCGGAGGTTGCGGTGAGCCCAGATCACTCCATTGCACTCCAGCCTGGGCAACAGGATTGAAACTCTGTCTAAAAAAAAAGAAAAAGGAAATAAAGAAAGAGAGAAAAGAAAAAAATAAGAAATCCTAGGTAAAAGTCTGAGCGTCACCTCCCAATCACCTCAACCAGTGTCAACAGGTGAATGACCTTGGAGAAGTCACACATTTCCAGTTCTGTAAAATGGAGAGTTATATTGCAATTTCTTTCTTTCTTTGTCTTTCTTCTTCTTCTTTTTTTTTTTTTTTGAGACGGAGTTTCGCTCTTTTTGCCCAAGCTGGAGTTCAATTACGCGATCTTGGCTCATGGAAACCTCCACCTCCCGGGTTCAAGCAATCCTCCTACCTCAGCCTCCCGAGTAGCTGGGATTACAGGCATGCGCCACTACACCGGGCTAATTTTGTATTTTTAGTAGAGACGGGGTTTCTCCGTGTTGGTCAAGCTGGTCTTGAACTCGCGACATCAGGTGATCCGCCCACCTTGGCCTTTCAAAGTGCTGGGATTACAGGCGTGAGCCACGGTGCCCGGCCTTATTTATTTATTTATTGAGACAGAGTCCCGCTCTGTCGCCAGGCTGGAGGGCAGTAGCACAATCTTGGCTCACTGCAATATCCGACCCCCGGGTTCAAGCGATTCCCCTGCCTCAGCCCTCTGAGTAGCTGGGATTATAGGCGCGCACCACCAAGCCCAGCTAAGTTTTTGCATTTTAGTAGAGACGGGGTATCACCATGTTGGCCAGGATGGTCTCGATCTTATGACCTCGTGATCGCCCACCTCGGCCTCCCAAATTGCTAGGATTACAGGCATGAACCACCAAGCCCGAGTCAGATCATATAGTTTTCTGTTAAGTGATACATTCTCTATGGCACTAAGTTTGAGGACATACTTTGTAAATGAAATGATATATGGAAATACCTATATATATTAATGGTTTTGTTGTTGCTATTATTATTATTATGACTGCTATACATGTGGTCTGGAGAAAGCCAAGCTCCTCAAAGCACAGATTCCCCAACAGAGAACAGCCCGCTAGGTTGCATACCAATAGGAAGCATGTTTAAGGAATGTTAGCCGGTAGCCTGAGGGGTAGATTTTTTCTTTATCAACTGTTCTCGAAGTCTTCAGGCTTGAAGTTCTGGGGAAAATAATTAGGCTCTCTGGGCGAGATCCCGAATACCAATGTAAGGGATCTGAAAAGCAAGGCCGTGTGAGACTCCACTGCCGCCACGTGTTGGGCACCAGGCGGCGCGGGTCCGATCTGTCCCGGGGCTAGCAGGGCTTTCGGCAGCAACCCTCAGCGAGCCCGACGGCCTCTGGCCAGGTCCGGGCAGCTGATGCAGGAGGTTCCAGGGGTCCACGCCACTCATGAACGCAGTCTCTAGTATCCTCTCCGCGTCCCACCCCCTTTCCTGCGCGAGCCTGGATTTGGAAGGCACCGGGGACGGTGTGAGCCTATCTGGGTCCCCAGAAGAGCGGCGGGAACTGCAGCCGCTCGGACGGCGCCGCCGCCAGACTCCAGTGTGGAAGGGGAGGCAGCTGTTCTCCCAGGCGGCCGTGGGGGGCAGCAGAGGGGACGGCGACAGGTGCGGGAGCCCCTCCCGGGGTAGAAGTGGAAAGGCGGGCTCCGGGTTCTGTTCCCAGGCTGGAAACCGCCCCCGCCCCCCATCCAAATCCCCGGGAGAGGCCCGGCCGGCGCCGGGTCTGGAGGAGGAAGCGGCCGGAGACAGTGCAATTTCACGCGGCCTCTGTGGCTCGGGTTCCTGGGCTGGGTGGATGAGTTATGGGGTTTCGAGTCTGGGAGAAACTGAGGTGGCCCTGACGTGAGGCAAAAAACACCCTCCCCCTGAAAAACACACAGAGAGAAATATTCACATTCAGAGAGAAAATCCACCAAGTGAACCAACCGGCTAGGGGAGTTGAGTGATTTGGTTAATGGGCGAGGCCAACTTTCAGAGGGCAGGGCTTCGGAGCGCTTTCCCCACCCTCATTCATTACCCTTCCCTGGATCTGGGGGCTTTTTGGAATCTCGACCTCTCCTTGGCCCAGCTCCTGCAGAAAAATTAGGGCGAGCCCCATTCTCGATCTGCTTCGCCAAGTTGCGGGACCGCGGGGCGTGGCGCGGCGCGCTCGGGGCGGGCGGTCAGAGGCTCCGCAATCCCTACTCCAGCCTCGCGCGGGAGGGGACGCGGCCGTGACTCACCCCCTTCCCTCTGCGTTCCTCCCTCCTCTCTCACACACACACACACACACCCCTCCCCTGCCATCCCGCCCCGGACTCCGGCTCCGGCTCCGATTGCAATTTGTAAACTCCGCTGCCGCCGCCGCAGCCGCCACCAGTTCGCTGGCGGCTCAGGTGGCTCTCGCCTCGATGTCCTAGTCTAGGGACCCCCGGGCTGGACTGGGCTGGGCTCCCTTCACCCTCCGCCGGAGTCATGAGGGCGAACGGCGCTCTGCAGGTGCTGGGCTTGCTTTTCAGCCTGGCCCGGGGCTCCGAGGTGGGCAACTCTCAGGCAGGTAAGCGGCGCGGGAGCACCGGAGGGCTCCGCACCTGGGAGCCCGAACCCAGTGCGCACAGTCTCCGAGGGCAGGGGCAGGGTCCCAGGCGGAGCGGGGTGTGGGTGCTGCCCCGGGTCCGCCGGGACCACCTGGGAGTGGGGCGGTCGGGCTCGGGTTATCGGCGTGGTCCGGCCGAGGGCGGCATTCCTGGACCCTCAAGCCCCGCTTCCCCAGAGCGTCGCCGACCCTCTAATTGGTCTCCCCAGAAGATACTGAGGCCGAAACAGTAGTTCACACTTCTAAGGGGCCCTGCAGGGAGCGGAGCGAGGACCTTCATTCTGTAAACAGGAGGTGCTTGGAGGTGAGGACCTTGGCAGAAGGGTCTCGGTTTGCTCTCCAGCCTCCTACCCCCTACCTCGCACCGATTTCAGCCACCCCTAGTTTCGTTGTTTTGCCGGCAGGGCGGAGCTACACAAGGTTGGAGGGGGTTGTTATTCTCTGGTGTTGGAAAAACAGGAGCGGCACCTCCTCTTCCGTGAGTGAGCCTGCCCTGAGGAGGTCTGAGATTAACCAGAGGGCCAAGTTCAGGTGACATCAGGCGGGAGGCCCAGCAGAGGCTGGCGCCCGCTTTCCTCAAAATAATAGAGCTTAAGCAACATCTCTTTGTCAAGACCCAGGTCAATGCAACTCATATTTATTGAGCATCTACTATATACAAAGCCCTAGGCCAGGAGCTGTTGGGGCGAGGATGTCCAGCCTCTTGTCTTTTCTCTCCCCAACCTGAGGATCAAGAGGGCACCTCTGCTACTTTTTAAGCCTCCTACCTTGGGGAGTCCTTCCTGGGCCCAGCTTGTGTGCCCCCGTCCCCATTTTGTTTATTGTCTGACACTGTCTCTAGGACCCTAGACAGACCCCTGGATTGCTCTGCTCTAGTCCTCCCCCGACTCCCATGCTATCTGAGCCCACTCTTTGGGGTGTCTCTGGAACCCTGGACACCTGAGGATTGAAGTCCTGTGGCTCTCCTCCCCTCCCCCAGATCTCAGCTTGGGGTTTGGCACAGCCAGGGCCCCTTCCCCAGTGTGGGAGTGGAAGAAACCACCTGTGCTTCCCCCACAGTTGCTGGGCCTAAATTTAGAGTCTGGGATTTTGAGATGTGAACACTCCCAGCTGGTGGAGGGGGGTGGTCTGGGGACTGGCGTGGGAGGGAGCAGTGGAGTAACTGTATAACTGTCCCATCCAGACACTGCAATCTTCACCCAGAAACCCAGGAGTGCTAGATTCTGGCCACCCTCCCTGGGGAGGCAGGAGGCAGGCATGGTTGGGTCTCTTTACCCTTTATCTGGGTCCTGCAGCCTCTGGGCATCCGGCCCTGTCTCAGTCCTTCTATAGCCCCTTTGTCCTGGCTGTGATGGGGGTGGGGGATGTTGGAGGGGAGGCCTCTGCTTAAGGAGGGGCTGGAGATTCTGGCTCTGTCCCACCCTCAGTGCTCTCTACCAAAGGAGGGCCTGTGACACTGCCCCTCCCTATGCTCCCAGTCCCTGGGTACCGCAGGGATTTTTATGATTCCCTCCCCTGCCCTGCTCCCAACCTGGCTCCTCCCCAGAGATGTTGTTTGTGCTCCCTTATTGCCCAGGCCCTTTGCCCCCTGTCTGTGTAACATGGACTTTACCCTTAAGGTAGTGGGGAACTAGGCTACCTCTAACACTGTAGCCTTCCAAGCACAGACACAAAATCTGCACAAACACTTATGGGCACGTGGGATAGATAGGGCCACCTGAAATACTTCCTGCAAGGAAATCCAACTGTAGGTTTCTGGGCCAGCAGGACCGATGTGTACGTGTTCGTGTGTGTGTTGTGTTCATGTGTTGTGTGTGTATGTGTGTGCCTGCACTACTACTTCCTTGTGCAGAAAGCTTGGCTCCTCCTTATCTGAGTAGAAGGGTTGGCACCATAACTTGGGAAAGGGGGTGTCCTGCCAGGAAGGGGGTTGGGGTGGGGCTGTCCAGAAATGACTAACCTTCCCAGTCTCTTTCATTTCAACCCAAGGACTAAGGAGTTCCCCGCTCCTCTGGAACTAGCTCTCTTTGGTGGGACTATCCAACCTTCATGGGGAGTGATAAGGAGGTCAAGAGGTCAGACTAGGGGTGTATGTTATAGGAGGGATTGGGGCCTCACCAGTCTCCCTCCCTCCATTCCCACTGAGCTACCACCGCCTCAGGGAAGGGTGGCTGGAACAGGTGGTATCTACCCCCTACTCCCCACCCTACACACATGGTCTTTCACTGAACCAGAAGAAAGAGACTGGGGTAGGGCTTCAGAATCCAGGATTTCCCATAGCCCATTGTCCACCACATTTGCAAAGAAGAGTGAACTCCCAAGGCTGACACGCCTCACGTGCCTCTAGTCTAGGCTTTCGCTTAGTGGGGGTGCGGACTGCCTTGGTGAAAGCCTTTTTCATGAATCTCTTCTAACAATGAATTGGGAGGCTCAGTGTGGGACATCTGCTACTGTTTCTCTCCAGGCTTCTCTGTATTTGCTGAAAAATACTCTAGGGCTGGAAAGTGATGCCGAGGTTGTTAGAGTGTGTTGGGATAGGGGGAGAGAGTGAGAAGGGAAGCCTGAGTTTAGGAAGAGGGGGAGGTAACCAGTTCCTTATCTTCCAGTTTTAAAGACAAAGCTCCCATTGACCCCCCCACGACTGCCAGAGCTCCCCCCTCTAGTGAGGTCACTTGTCTGAGCCCAAGGCTTGAGGGTGGAGGGGGGTGCTGCTGAGGACGGGGTGTCTAGGGACAGGGTGGGGCAGCCCCCCTCCTGGATAGAATCGCCTCATTGTGGGCTGGACTGTGGCCCCAGGCACTGCCCCCACCCTCTGCCCCCATCCCACCCTCAGTAGACACAATAGGGGCTGTGTACTAGCCCCAAAGAGATATTTATTCCAGGACCTAGAGAGAGGCAGGATGAGGGGTAGAGAAGTGAGTGCCCTGCTTGGAGAGGGAGAGGAGGATAATCAAAGTTGCAGCCCTTTCCCAACTTCTCCTTTCTAGAGAGGGAAACAAATTCCCTGTCTTCTTTCTCAATTAACCCCTTAGTACCCAAAGTAGTACCCAAAAGAGGCACAGAAGGGTCCCAGGTAGAAAAAGGAAATCTTCACCTTCCCGTTCATGGAATGGGGAGGCGATTCTGAGAAGAGAGAAGGCTCTCAGGCCACTCCAGCCTCTGTCTGTCGCTTGTGGGAGGGTTGGAGGCAGATGCCCTCTGATCCTGTCTAGTGTAACTGGAAGAGGGCAACCAAGGGGGTGATCTTGGGGGTGGCAGACGGACTGAGAACTTGTGTTCAGCCCTCAGCCACTCTTCCCTCTGCTTTGAACAGTGTGTCCTGGGACTCTGAATGGGCTGAGTGTGACCGGCGATGCTGAGAACCAATACCAGACACTGTACAAGCTCTATGAGAAGTGTGAGGTGGTGATGGGGAACCTCGAGATTGTGCTCACGGGACGCAATGCCGACCTCTCCTTCCTGCAGGTTAGCAGGCCCGCCCTCCTTACTTAACCTGTTTCTCTTTATTCTCCCCTGGAAGCCTCCTTCTCTCTTCAGGGCTACCTTCTGCTGGAGTTCACCCTTCCTAAGACTCAGGAGTTCCTAAGATTCAAACCTGTGTATTTATGGGGACAGTGGCTGTAATCTGGGGCCTGTGGTCTCATTGTTGTAGCCAGGGATATGTAGGGGGCAGGGGGCAGGGGCAGGTGGTGTTCTGTGATAGTGCAAGATCAGCAGGGACTAGTGCAGAGAGACACCTGAGGACCAAGAGGGTATCTGGGGGGATGAGGAAGGGATCCTCCTGGCATGAGGAACTTTGAGGAGAAAGCTGCCTGTCTTTACTCCCAGAAGTGACACAGTAGTGTGACACAGTCTGCTCCCTACTCCAAAATAGGAATTAGAGTTAAGGCCGGGTGCAATGGCTCATGCCTGTAATCTCAGCACTTTGGGAGGCCAAGGAGGGCAGATTACTTGAGGTCAAGAGTTCAAGAGCAGCCTGGGCAACTTGGTGAACCCTGTCTCTACAAAAATATAAAAATTAACCAGGCATGGTAGCACATACGTGTAGTCCCAGCTACTCAGAGGGCTGAGGTGGTAGGATCACTTGAGTCCAGGAGTTTGATGCTGTGGTGAGCCAAGATCGTGCCACTCCACTGCAGCCTGGGTGACAGAGCGAGACCCTACTCACACACAAAAAAAATAAAAATAAAAAGGAAGGAAGCAAGGAAGACTTAAAAGAGTTAAAGAGTCTTTTATGCCTGAGGGAGGGAGGAGGATTGAGTTTTTTTTTTGCCCTGTTGCCCCTCTCATTGACATAATCTGCTCTGTCACAGTGGATTCGAGAAGTGACAGGCTATGTTCTCGTGGCCATGAATGAATTCTCTATACTACCATTGTCCAACCTCCGCGTGGTGCGGGGGACCCAGGTCTACGATGGGAAGTTTGCCATCTTCGTCATGTTGAACTACAACACCAATTCCAGCCATGCTCTGCGCCAGCTCCGCTTGACTCAGCTCACCGGTCAGTTCCCCATGGTTCCTTCTGGCCTCACCCCTCAGCTAGCCCCAAACTTGTTTTGGGTTGATGATGACCCAAGATTGCTCACTCTAAGTGCCTCTTCCAAGGTGCCCGTCACCTTAGCAACTGTGGTCTAAAGGTCCATTGCTCCCTAAGCAATAGAGGGCCCCCAGTAGGGGGCGCTAGGGGCATCTGCTCCAGGGAAAGGAATCCTGTGTCCTGGTGGGCCTGGAGTCAGAGCTGGATGTTACCCATTTCTCTAACTTCAAAGTACAGTGTACCAGAGGCTGGGCACAACGGCTCACACCTGTAATCCCAGCTGCTTGGGAGGCTGAGGTAGGGGAATCACTTGAACCCAGGAGGCAGAGGTTGCAGTGAGCCAAGATCGAACTGCTGCACTCCAGCCTGGGGGTCAGTGAGACTCCGTCTCAAAAAAAAAAAAAAAAATCCAAAGTACAGTATACCTGGATGTTCCTCCTTTCCTGGGAATCTTATCTTTACTCTCCTAAACCAAACCTCCATGAGCTGGGGGAATATAGGGGTTAAATACCACCTGTCCGTCTTCTCCTTCTCCCTGTCCCAGTCAGTTGGAAAACATACAGGCAGGGTTTGGGGGGTGTTGAGTCAGAGATCTTCTCTCCCTCTCTCCCTTTCCCTCCCCAACTAGCTAAACCGGATCTGGACAGGTGACTGAAGAGGCAGGAGTGTCTTTTGGCCTGACTCCTCCTCTTATAAAGCGAGTCTTCTCTGCAGGTTGGATTTAATTAGATCTATCTGCCTTCCTTGTTCTCCCACTCCTGAGTGTCAAGTGTCCTTTTGGATGGGTAGGAAAGTAAGGAAGAGGTGTTCCGCTGCAGCCCTTAACCCTGTCACTTCTTTCCCTACCACAGAGATTCTGTCAGGGGGTGTTTATATTGAGAAGAATGATAAGCTTTGTCACTTGGACACAATTGACTGGAAGGACATCGTGAGGGACCGAGATGCTGAGATAGTGGTGAAGGACAACGGCAGAAGCTGTGAGTGGCCGTGATCAAGACTGCTCCCCCACCCCACCAAACCAGAGTGACTCCCTTCTTCCCATCATCCTTACGTTCCCGATCTGAACCCGCCTCCCCATGGAACAAACACCTCAGGTCCCTGACCGAGCAGCCCACCAGGAGGGACCATGCCAGTCCCCTGGAATCCAAACCACAGAGGAGGTGTTTCAAGAAAAGGAGCAGGCCAAGTATGGTGGCTCATGCCTGTAAACCCAGCCCTTTGGGAGGCCAAGGTGGGAGGATCACTTGAGCCCAGGAGTCCAAGACCAGCCTGGGTAACATAGCAAGACCCTGTCTCTACAAAAAATTTAAAAATCAGACAGGCGTGGTGGCTGGCACACACCTGTAATCCCAGCTATCCGGGAGACTGAGGCAGAGGATTGTTTGAGCCCAGGAGGCTGCAGTTGCAATAAGCTGTGACTGTGCCATTGTACTCTAGCCTGGGCAACAGAGTGAGACCCTGTCTCAAACAAACAAACAACAACAAAGAAAAACCACAAAGGTTCCTGGGTACTAAACAGGGAAGCCAGATATTTAGACTCCACATCTGTTATTTGTTCCACTAGAATATGCTCCCCTCTCCTTGGAGCCCACCTTCCCCTGACCATTCACATGCATATATTCAGTTTGCCCAGGAGGAACCAAGTTCCTGGGTTGGGACTGGGGCTAAGGTTGGCATTTGCCCCAGTCCCTCCCCTTCAGCTGCCCAGTGGGTGGTGTGGAGGTGTGGCCCCGCCCCTTGTTGACAGGTTCATTTGAGCCCAGCCCTCCTCTCCAAGGGCAGGGAGGGACACAGCCCTGACTTTTTGCTTCCCGGGATTGAGGTGCCTGTGTGCTGACATCACACCCTGTTGATTCAAACAAGCCTTTCTTAGCCCTGATGGCCCCTTGTGTTGTCTTCCTTCCCAACCAGGTCCCCCCTGTCATGAGGTTTGCAAGGGGCGATGCTGGGGTCCTGGACCTGAAGATTGCCAGACATGTGGGTTTGAACTTCCCTCCAAAAACTTCACTCATACGCTTTCATATCCCTTCCTCTCCAAGCCTGGGTCAACACTGCGGGGGAGGCATGAGCAGTGGCCTCAGAATTCAGTCCCAGGAGCTCTAACTGCCATGCTTTCTCTCCTTCTGTAGTGACCAAGACCATCTGTGCCCCTCAGTGTAATGGTCACTGCTTTGGGCCCAACCCCAACCAGTGCTGCCATGATGAGTGTGCTGGGGGCTGCTCAGGCCCTCAGGACACAGACTGCTTTGTATGTACTCTTTCCATTGTCTGCATTCTGAAATTGGGATGTGGCCTTTGGGGAGGCGGTTGGGGTACCTATGTAACAGCAATCTGATGAGCCTGCTTTTTTCCCCAGGCCTGCCGGCACTTCAATGACAGTGGAGCCTGTGTACCTCGATGTCCACAGCCTCTTGTCTACAACAAGCTAACTTTCCAGCTGGAACCCAATCCCCACACCAAGTATCAGTATGGAGGAGTTTGTGTAGCCAGCTGTCCCCGTAAGTGTCTGAGGGGAAGGAACAATCATCAACAATAGTAGATCCAAGATTTTAGACAAAATTTTGGGAGGCAAAAAGAGTCTGGTTGGGTGATAAATAGGGAGAATGGTGAATGGTTATGATCATCGAACCACCCCAGTGAGTGACCCTTACGTCCTGTCCGCCCATGACTTCAGCTATCACCCTTACTTCTGCTCCTGGTAGCATCAGAGAGTGATGAGACTTTCAAATCTATAGGGCAGCACTTAAGGAACCTAGGGTGGCAGGTGGAGACAAATCCAGTGCAGAGCAGGAGAGAACCCAGACCCAGAGCAAGGGTTCCATTGGTAGCGGGCAGTGTTTGTCCCTCCTCTCTGATGGTATCCTCCTCCTTCTCTTCCGTAGATAACTTTGTGGTGGATCAAACATCCTGTGTCAGGGCCTGTCCTCCTGACAAGATGGAAGTAGATAAAAACGGGCTGAAGATATGTGAGCCTTGTGGGGGACTATGTCCCAAAGGTGGGTAGGAGATGGTAAGAAGTTGTAAAGAGACAGCCTTTCCTCTGAGCCTGCGCAGACCCCCTCACTGAGCCTCTCTTAACATTTGCAGCCTGTGAGGGGACAGGCTCTGGAAGCCGCTTCCAGACTGTGGACTCGAGCAATATCGATGGATTTGTGAACTGTACCAAGATCCTGGGCAACCTGGACTTCCTGATCACCGGCCTCAATGGGTTAGAGATCCTGCCTTCCCTCCCTAGACCCCAGCCCACACACCCTTTACAGTTCATGTCATTGGCCTAAACTTTCCTATGTGGAGCTGACTAGGAATCAAAGTTGTAAAATCCTAGTCTGTTACAAAGGACCTGAGAGAATGCTTAACACATCCTCCATCGAGGCCTTGGGTCCCCTCAGGGATATCTTTGAACAATTCAATATCACCTTGCCAAGGAACAAGAGACAGGGACAGTATATCCTCCTTCTTAAAGTTTTCTTGTTTCTTCTTTTTTTTGAGAAAGGGTCTTGCTCTGTCACCTAGGCTGGAGTGCAGTGGCGTGATCTTGGCTTACTGCAGCCTCGACCTCCTGGGCTCAAGTGATCCTCCCACCATAGCCTCCTAAGTAGCTGGGACTATAGGTGCACACCAACATACTTGACTGATTTTTTTTTGTATTTTTTGTAGAGACAAGGTCTCGCTATGTTGCCCAGGCTGATCTCGAACTTTAGGGCTCAAGCGATCCTCCTGCCTTGGCCTCCCAAAGTTCTGGGAATCACAGGCATGAGTCACCACACCTAATCTCCTTCTTAAAGTTTTCTAAAAGTTCTTAATTAAATTTGGATAAAAATCTGTCTCTCCATGACTTTTAGCTAATTTCACTCATTCTCCTCCTTGGAGCAATAAAGAACAAAGGGACTTTCTAATCTATAGGACAGCACTTAAAATGTATGTGTGTCTGTGTCTCTGTGTGTGTGTGTGTGAGAGAGAGGAAAAAAAAAAAACTATGACCACCTGTTTTTTTTCCTTTAATTTTTTATTTTGACATAATTTTAGATCTACACTGAAGTTACAAGAATGGTATAAAATTCCCCCTATCCCTTTTTTTTTTTTTTATGACAAAGTCTCACTCTGTCGCACAGGCTGAAGTGCAGTGGTGCAATCTTGGCTCACTGCAACCTCCGCCTCCCAGGTTCAAGCAATTCTCCTGCCTCAGCCTCCTGAGTAGCTGGAATTATAGGCATGTGCCACCACACCCAGCTAATTTTTGTATTTTTAGTAGAGACAGGGTTTCACCATGTAGGCCAGGCTGGTCTTGAACTCCTGACCTCAAGTGATCTGCCCACCCCAGCTTCCCAAAGTGCTGAGATTACAGGTGTGAGCCACCATGCCTGGCCCCCCGTATACTCTTTTACTCAGATCCTCCAAATGTTAACCTACTACATATGCTTTATCACTTCTTCCTGCACACACACACACACACACACACACACACACACACACACAAAACATATGCTCTTGTTTTTCTGGATCACTTGAGGGTAAATTTTCACACATGGTTCTTTCTTACCCTTGTTATATTTCATTGTGTATTCCTTAAAAACAATAATATTTTCTTTTTCTTTCTTTTTTTTTTTTTTGAGACCGAGTTTTGTGCTTGTTGCCCAGGCTGGAGTGTAATGCGCAATCTCGGGTCACTGTTAACTTCCACCTCCCAGGTTCGAGCAATTCTCCTGCCTCAGCCTCCCGGGTAGCTAGGATTACAGGCATGCTCCACCACGCCTGGCTAATTTTGTATTTTTAGTAGAGACAGGATTTCTCCATGTTGGTCAGGCTGGTCTCGAACTCCCGACCTCAGGTGATCCGCCCACCTCAGCCTCCCAAAGTGCTGGGATTACAGGCGTGAGCCACTGCGCCAGGCCAAAAACAATAATATTTTCTTACATAACCACGGTATAGTTGTTTGAATCAGAAAATTAACATTGTAATACAAATAATAGCAAAATATTATCGGGCCAGGCACAGTGGTTTACACCTATAATCCCAGCACTTTGGGAGGCCAAGGCTGGCGGATCACAAGGTCAGGAGCTCAAGACCAGCCTGGCCAACATGGTGAAACCCTGTCTCTACTAAAAATTAAAAAATAGCCAAGCATAATGGCTCACACTTATAATCCCAGCTACTCAGGAGGCTGAGGCAGGAGAATCACTTGAACCCAGGAGGCAGAAGTTGCAGTGAGCTGAGAGCACGCCATTGCACTCCAACGGGCAACAGAGAGAGACTCCGCCTCGGAAAAAAAAACATATTATCAACCTACACACTTTATTCAGATTTCACTAATTGTCCTCCTAAGGTTTGGGATCAAACATTACATTCCGTTATCGTGCCTCTTCAGTCTCCTTTATAACAGCTCCTCAGGTTTTATTTATCTTTCATGATATTCTTTTTTTTTTTTTTTTTGAGACGGAGTTTCGCTCTTGTTACCCAGGCTGGAGTGCAATGGCGCGATCTCGGCTCACCGCAACCTCCGCCTCCTGGGTTCAGGCAATTCTCCTGCCTCAGCCTCCTGAGTAGCTGGGATTACAGGCACAAGCCACTGTGCCCAGCTAATTTTTTTGTATTTTTGGTAGAGACGAGGTTTCACCATGTTGACCAGGATGGTCTTGATCTCTTGACCTCGTGATCCACCTGCCTCGGCCTCCCAAAGTGCTGGGATTACAGGCGTGAGCCACCGCGCCCGGCCATCTTTCATGATATTCTTAATGAGTATAGGTTAGTCAATGGGCAGAATGTTCTTCAGTTAGGATTTGTTTGATGTGTCTTCATGATTAGATTCAAGTTTTTGTAGGTTTTTTTTTTTTGTTTTTTTTTGAGATAAGGTCTGGCTCTATTGCCCAGGCTGGAGTGCAATGGCATGATCTCGGCTCACTGCAAACTCTGCCTCCCGGGCTCAAGCGATCCTCTCACCTCAGTCCCCGGAGTAGCAGGGATTACAGGTGCACATCACCACACGGGGCTGGTTTTTTATGTTTCTTATAGAGACAGGGTTTCACCATGCTGTCCAGGCTGGTCTCGAACTCATGAGCTCAAGCGATTCTCCCACCTCAGCCTCCCAAAGTGCTGGGATTATAGGCATGTGCTGCCTCCAGGCTGGAGTTTGATAGGAACACTACAGAGGCTGTGAGCTCAGGGCATCCTATCGAGGATGCACGTGATGTTGATTTGCCCCAGCACTCGCAATAATGTCTCTGGTCGCTTAGTTAAAGTGATATCTGTCAGGTTTTTCTGCTGTAAAATTACCGTTTTTTCCATTTGCTATTATTAAACATCTTGGGATAATTGCCTGAATCAATTATTGTTATGATAGTTGCCAAATGATAATTTTCTAATTCCATTATTTCTTCTGCATTTGTTTGTTGGCATTCTAGTGTTAGGAATAGTCTTTCCAGTGGGCACAGTGGCTCATGTCTGTAATCTCAGCACTTTGGGAGCAAGTGGGAAAATTGCTTGAGCCTAGGAGTTGAAGGTTACAGTGAGCTATGATCACACTACTGCTCTCCAGCCTGGGCAACAGAGTGAGACCCTGTCTCTTAAAAAAAAAAGTCTTTCTTTCCTATTTATTTATTTACTCTTATGGATACTTATTTTATTCTAGTCAATGGTTATAATCCTTTACAATCATTATTTATTTTGGTGTTTAGGTGTCCCTGATTTGGCCACTGGGAGTCCCTCCAAGCTGGCTCCTGTGTTCTTTGGGCTGTATCCTTAGTTCTTTGAGTCTTTCCTTGTTTGCACAAGATGCTCTAGGCTCATATTATAGTTCCCCTGTCGCAGCCATTTCTCCAAGGAATGTTTCCTTTTAGTGGAGAATAATATTTAGAAACCAAATTCTGAAGGCCAGGCATGGTGGCTCATGCCTGTAATCCCAGCACTTTGGGAGGCTGAGGTGGGCGGATCACCTGAGGTCGAGAGTTCGAGACCAGCCTGACCAATATGGAGAAATCCCGTCTCTACTAAAAATACAAAATTAGCTGAGCATGGTAGCCCATGCCTGTAATCCCAGCTACTCAGGAGGCTGAGAGAGGAGAATCGCTTGAACCTGGGAGGCCGAGGTTGCAGTGAGCCAAGATTGTGCCATTGCACTCCAGCCTGGGCAACAAGAGTGAAACTCCATCTCAAAAAAAAAAGAAAGAAAGAAAGAAAAGAAACCAAATTCTGAGGCTGAGTGTGCTCATTGACACTGGGTTATACCTTTACCTTGTTGACTGGTTTCTACTATTCTCCTCAGAGACCCCTGGCACAAGATACCTGCCCTGGACCCGGAGAAGCTCAATGTCTTCCAGACAGTACAGGAGATCACAGGTTAGTGGCAGAGTTTGCCCTTTCTAGATAGGTGAACCACTGGCATAAATTGCAGTATAACTACTTGAGAAAAATCACGTCCCAAGTTACAGGGGAGGAGCCGGGAGAACCCAATAAAGAGGAAGGCTCCCTGCCCATATTGTGTCTCTCCAACCCCTCAGGTTACCTGAACATCCAGTCCTGGCCTCCCCACATGCACAACTTCAGTGTTTTTTCCAACTTGACAACCATTGGAGGCAGAAGCCTCTACAAGTGAGTAAAGGGTATGGAGGAAGTGGCATCTCCAGGCATGAAGCATGTGCCATATGCATTATTGAGTAAAATACAAGGCACTGTCTCATACAGCAGTGCCTCAAAACCAAAGGGTTTCAGAGTTTGATGAGGAAAGAGCAAAAGAAGGGGGACTCCCTCTCAGTGATCTGACTAAGCACTGAGCACATTTCTTGACTAACATGAATCCACTGCATAGTCAATGTTCCCTTTGTAGTCTCTCCTCTCATCCTGTCTCCTTATTCTCAGCCGGGGCTTCTCGTTGTTGATCATGAAGAACTTGAATGTCACATCTCTGGGCTTCCGATCCCTGAAGGAAATCAGTGCTGGGCGTATCTATATAAGTGCCAATCGGCAGCTCTGTTACCACCACTCCTTGAACTGGACCAAGCTGCTTCGGGGGCCTTCGGAAGAGCGACTAGACATCAAGCATAATCGGCCCCGCAGAGAATGCGGTGAGGGAACGGGTCTGCTGGGTGGTGAGAACAGGGAGTCAGGGAGAAGAGGGCTGGAAGGACACTTCTGCCCACACGTGGGAGTAGGGTTGAGGGATGAAATCAAGAGAAGGGGGATGTTAGGATGGAAGCAGTAACAAGGAAGAGTAATGAGGAGAGGGCCTGCGGGGAGTCCTCAGACCTCTCTCCTAATCTACCCTTTTTTTTCCAGTGGCAGAGGGCAAAGTGTGTGACCCACTGTGCTCCTCCGGGGGATGCTGGGGCCCGGGCCCTGGTCAGTGCTTGTCCTGTCGAAACTACAGCCGAGGAGGTGTCTGTGTAACCCACTGCAACTTTCTGAATGGGTACAGTGAGGGGAGCCAGTCAAGGATGGGCGGGCGTGAGACCCTGCAATGGAACTGTTCAGGTGGCATATAATAAAAGCCTTTAGAAAGCTTTCGGCATATGCCTTGGTGGGAGTGAGATAGGAGACCTGTGGTTGTGGGACCAGGGCATGAAGGTCAGGACTTGGAAGTGACTCCCCTCCCTTTATTCCCCGATGCAGGGAGCCTCGAGAGTTTGCCCATGAGTCCAAATGCTTCTCTTGCCACCCGGAATGCCAGCCCATGGAGGGAACTGCCACATGCAATGGCTCGGTATAGTAGCAGCACCAGGATCTCCAAGGGAGACAGAGAAGGGGCAATACTTGGAGCATGTGGGGAATGATATGGCTAAGGAGAGTACAGAGAGAACAGATAATCCTAGGGTCTGCAGATAGAAGATTCTGAATGTCCGGGCTGGTCTTTGCTGGGAGGTATGGAATTGACCTTGGATCTGATTCTTCCTGATCTCTCTTCCACTCAGGGCTCTGATACTTGTGTTCGATGTGCCCATTTTCGAGATGGGCCCCACTGTGTGAGCAGCTGTCCCCATGGAGTCCTAGGTGCCAAGGGCCCCATCTACAAGTACCCAGATGTTCAGAATGAATGTCGGCCCTGCCATGAGAACTGCACCCAGGGGTCAGTGATGGGATGATAAGAAGAGGGGGTCAGGTGGAAGGGTAGGAGCACAGAACTAGAGTGAGGGAAGCAGAAAGAAGAGAGAGGCTGTGATTTAAGAATCACTCCCAGCTGTGTACTGAAGGATTGGAGAAAGGGAAAATCAGTAACAGCACAAAATTACACCACAGTTTTGAGAACATGGAATAACCACAGTTCAAGGGAGTTTTACTCAAGAGGGGCTTGGGGAGAGCTAGTGAGCTGGAGGTGAAGGCTATGTCTTGGGATCAGCTTTGGGCTCCAGGATGGAATGCCATGGTAAGTTCTGAAATAAGTTTTGTATGTTGAGGTTGTTGAAATTGAGCCTCTGTTGTCCAAGCTCTCATTTAAGGTGGTGACTTTCTTCCCTAGGTGTAAAGGACCAGAGCTTCAAGACTGTCTAGGACAACCACTGGTGCTGATCGGGTATGATGGGTTTGGAGATTCTGGAAACCGGGGATATTTGGGAGTTGGGAGAGAGGTGGTTACCTGGAGAGAAGAGCGAGGGTGTCTTCATTCTGGCCTTTTATGTACGCGGTCCACTATCACTGGAATGCAGGCTTCTGGACTTCCCTTTCTAAAGTTAACCTGCAGTAATCTGAGAGTGGTTCTGATTTAGGTTGGTCCCTTCAGTGCTTAAGGATATATATGTGAATGCTAATTTCTTGCCCCGGATCTGCACCATACCTTCAGCACAAGTATAGTTGACATTTGTAAGGAAGATGAAAACCCAGAATAATGTTGGGTTTCTATATATCCCATAGCAAAACCCACCTGACAATGGCTCTGACAGTGATAGCAGGATTGGTAATGATTTTTGTGTTCCTGGGTGGCACTTTTCTCTACTGGCGTGGGCGCCGGATTCAGAATAAAAGGGCTATGAGGCGATACTTGGAACGGGGTGAGGTGAGTACTTAGTTTACTTTTGTTTTTTCTTTTCTTTTTTTGCATGCCCTGGAAATCTCTTTATAGCTTAATTTTTAGTGGTACCCTGTGTACCCAGTGGTCAGTGATGGGATGAACGTCACTCTCCTCATCTTTCCCCAGAGATTTGATCCCTTTCTTCAAGGAAGTAGTGTGATCCCCTAGAAAAAACACTGGTCAGAGAAATGGGAGGCATGCATTCTAGTCCCAATTTTGCCATTAATTTGCCACATGACTTTGAAGAAGTTATTTCTCTTCTCTGTGCCTCAGTTTATGCATCTATAAGGAGAAAATAACATTCATCCTTCCAGGATGGCTGTAAGGGTAAAGAGAGATGATGTAAAAGTGCTTTGGAAAGCACAGAGCACTGTATAAAAGGTAGTCAAGGTGGTAATAGTATTACCAACTCTCCCTAGCTGTCCCTTTACCCCACTTCTTGGTCCCCTGTTAAAGGGAAAACCCAACCCCTTTGATTCCTGATCTCATAAGCACAAATAACTTCCTCAATCTTCAAGGTCTGTTATTCCTCAATATGCCTATAATGCTTTCCAGGACTAACGATGATTTCTCTTCCTGCCCTTTTGGCTCGCTGCTTTTGGCATTCACCTCTGGGGAGTGGGTTGGAGTGGGACATGGGAATGGTC
This sequence comes from Aotus nancymaae, assembly GCF_030222135.1. Taxonomy (NCBI): domain Eukaryota; kingdom Metazoa; phylum Chordata; class Mammalia; order Primates; family Aotidae; genus Aotus; species Aotus nancymaae. The sequence continues at coordinate 39,694,447 of NW_026988428.1, forward strand.
TTTCCTGAGTACCTCCTTCCCATTTGCTCCTTAGAGCATAGAGCCTCTGGACCCCAGTGAGAAGGCTAACAAAGTCTTGGCCAGAATCTTTAAAGAGACAGAGCTGAGGAAGCTTAAAGTGCTTGGCTCGGGTGTCTTTGGAACTGTGCACAAAGTGAGTGACCTATAGGAATTCTGGAGAGGTGGGGAAAGCATCTAGGGCAAAGGGGTGAAAAATTTTTGCAAAGGACTGACCTAGGGAGAATGACCCTATGCTGACTCCTATCCCAAACTTCCCAGGGAGTGTGGATCCCTGAGGGTGAGTCAATCAAGATTCCAGTCTGCATTAAAGTCATTGAGGACAAGAGTGGACGGCAGAGTTTTCAAGCTGTGACAGATGTAAGTGAAGGGTATTCTGCATGTTGCTAGGAGAGAGGACAATATTAGATATAATCATGTAGAAGCATGGTCCTGTGCTTCTCAGCAGCTACTGTGTTAGCCACGTTGATGCACTTGAATGTTGGGGGATCCCCTGGGCTGGCTGTGCACATGCTGAGTGTACGTGAACCTGGTGGTTTCCTGGATAACACCTTTTGTGTCTCTTAGCATATGCTGGCCATTGGCAGCCTGGACCACGCCCACATCGTACGGCTGCTGGGACTATGCCCAGGGTCATCTCTGCAGCTTGTCACTCAATACTTGCCTCTGGGTTCTCTGCTGGATCATGTGAGACAACACCGGGAAGCACTGGGGCCACAGCTGCTGCTCAACTGGGGAGTACAAATTGCCAAGGTGAAAGGAGCCTGGAGGAGTTCTGTGATAAGAACGGCTTGGCTGGGGGCAGGCCAGGAAAAAGTGGGAAGGTTGAAGTTCTGAGAGGCAGGGTCCCCAACCCCGGGCTACAGGCTGGTACCGGTCCATGGCCTGTCAAGAACTGGGCCACATAGCAGGTGAGCGGCAGGCGAGTGAGTGAAACTTCATCTGTATTTACAGCCAGTCCCCATCACTTGTATTACTGCCTGAGCTCCACCTCCTGTCAGATCAGCGGCAGGATTAGGTTCTCATAGGAGCGTGAGTGACCTCTATTGTGAACTGTGCATGTGAAGGATCTAGGTTGTGCACTCCTTATGAGAATCTAACTCATGCCTGATAATCTGAGATGGAATGGTTTCATCCCAAAACCAACCCTCCCCTTCCACCAGAAAAACTGTCTTCTACAAAACCAGTCCCTGGTGCCAAAAAGGTTGGGGACCACTGCTGAGAGGTACCTGCAAGATTTGGGGGAATTCCAGATCTCAGTGACTGATTCCCCCAACTTTAAGAATACTTTCTTCCCCTCTATCTACAGGGTATGTACTACCTTGAGGAACATGGTATGGTGCATAGAAACCTCGCTGCCCGAAATGTGCTACTCAAGTCGCCCAGTCAGGTTCAGGTGGCAGATTTTGGTGTGGCTGACCTGCTGCCTCCTGATGATAAGCAGCTGCTATACAGTGAGGCCAAGGTGAGGTGACACAAAGGGCTGGGTCAGGTGGTGGGGGTGGAGTGAAGCATGGGGATAGGGAGCAGTCAGTGCTATCTTCCAGAGGCAAGCAGATGCTTCATAGTAAGTTCAAGGAGAAGAGGCTGCAGATGGCCAGTTATCTTAGTTCAGAGAGCAACAAAGAAAAGAATGATCAAAAACTTGGGTGGAAAAAACCAACATGGTAACACGAAAGATGCCCAGGATAAAAAAAAAAAAAAAAAGAACTTGGGACTTAGCCGGGCATGGTGGCTCACACCTATAATCCCAGCACTTTGGGAGGCTGAGGTGGGTGGATCACGAGGTCAGGAGTTCGAGACCAGCCTGATGAACATGGTGAAACCCTGTCTCTACTAAAAATACAAAAATTAGTTGGGTATGGTGGCATCTGCCTGTAATCTCAGCTACTCCAGAGGCTGAGGCAGGAAAATCTGTTGAACCCAGGAGGTGGAAGTGGCAATGAGCTGAGATCACACCACTGCCACTGCACTCCAGCTTGGGTGACAGATCAAGACTCCATCTCAAAAATAAATAAATAAAGGCTGGTCCGAAAGTAGTGAGTTATCTCGATTGTTCACCATCAGTTACAGATCGAACTCCTTGTTCTACTCTTTCCCCCCTTCTCACTACTGCACTTGACTAGCCTTAAAAAAAAAAAAGAACTTGAGACTTGGAAATGCTAAGAAAATTTGTGGAAATAAACTGGTGATACCTCTATCTTTAATCCACAGACTCCAATTAAGTGGATGGCCCTTGAAAGTATCCACTTTGGGAAATACACACACCAGAGTGACGTCTGGAGCTATGGTCAGTGCATCTGGATGCCCTCTCTACCATCACTGGCCCCAGTTTCAAAGTTACCTTTTGAGACCCCCTCTTAGAATCTTAGAATTTGTAAGCACTTCAGATTTTTGTGTCAGATCAGGTTCTGCCTTCCCTTCACTTCATGCCCATGTCTACTATTTTGCCAGTGACTACCCCATTTCTTCCTGCACCAGGTGTGACAGTTTGGGAGTTGATGAGCTTCGGGGCAGAGCCCTATGCAGGGCTGCGATTGGCTGAAGTACCAGACCTGCTAGAGAAGGGAGAGCGGTTGGCACAGCCTCAGATCTGCACAATCGATGTCTACATGGTGATGGTCAAGTGTGAGTTACCTGCTAAGCCCGGATATTTTCTTTTTTTTTGAGATGATGTCTAGCTCATGTCACCCAGGCTGGAGTGCAATGGCACAATCTCAGCTCACTATAACCTCCACCTCCCGGGTTCAAGTGATTCTCTTGCGTTAGCCTCCAGTGTAGCTGGCATTACAGGCACCTGCCACCAGGCCCGGCTGATTTATGTATTTTTATTAGACACGGGGTTTTGCCATGTTGGCCAGGCTGGTCTCAAACTCCTGACCTCGTGATCCTACTGCCTTGGCCTTCCAAATGCTGGTATTACAGGTATAAGCCACTGTGCCTGGCCTGACCCCAGCTATTTTCTGACTTCCCTCTGTACTCTTCTTATGGCTCTCTTCCCTTTTTTTTTTTTTTTCTGAGATGGAGTCTCGCTCTGTCGCCCATACTGGAGTGCAGTGGCATGACCTTGGCTCACTGCAACCTCTGCTTTCTAGGTTTAAGCGATTCTCCTTTCTCAGCCTCCCAAATAGCAGGGACTACAGGCGTGCACCACCTAGCTAATTTTTAAAAATATTTTTAGTAGAGCCAGGATTTCACTATGTTAGTCAGGCTGTAAACTCCTGACTTCAGGTGATCCATGCACCTTGGCCTCCTAAAATGCTGGGATTACAGGTGTGACCCACTGCCCCTGGCCATGGCTGTATTCCCTTTCATGTCTCTACCTCCTACATCTTACCTCCAGGTTGGATGATTGATGAGAACATTCGCCCAACCTTTAAAGAATTAGCCAATGAGTTCACCAGAATGGCCCGAGACCCACCACGGTATCTGGTCATAAAGGTGAGTAGGCAGTAGGAGGTGCTAAGGAACTTTTAAAAAGCGGGGGTTGGCTGGAACCAGGATTTCCGCTAACAATCACCTATCAATATAGAGAGAGTGTGGACCTGGAATAGACCCTGGGGCAGAGCACCATGGTCTGACAAACAAGGAGCTAGAGGAAGTAGAGCTGGAGCCAGAACTAGACCTAGATCCAGACTTGGAAGCAGAGGAGGATAACCTGACAACCACCACACTGGGCTCCGTCCTCAGCCTACCAGTTGGAACGCTTACTCGGCAACGTGGGGTAAGACACCTTCTAATTACCTAACACTTTGCATCCTGAACCCTCATGAACCCTACAGAGACCCAGATTAACTACTCAAAGGCCCCCATGGTGCATGTAGAGTTCTCCCTTCATCTTAACCTTGTCCTTATTTTTTCATCCTAGAGCCAGAGCCTTTTAAGTCCATCATCTGGATACATGCCCATGAACCAGGGTAATCTTGGGGAGGCTTGCCAGGTAAGGTCAGTAGCTGAGAGGCTGGGTTTTAGGATCGGATTGATAGTAGTATGGAAGACGTTAGAAACCTTTGAGGTTTAATTAGTGTCCTGAAAAAAAGAAGGCAGTGAGGGCCAAGCATGGTGGCTCATGTCTGTAATGCCAGTACTTTGGGAGGCCAGGGTGGATAGATCACCTGAGGTTGGGAGTTCAAGACCAGCCTGGCCAATATGGTGAAACCCTGTCTCTACCCAAAATACAAAAATTAGACAGGCATGGTGGTGCACACCTGTAATCCTGGCTACTCAGGAGACATTGCTTGAACTGGAGACATTGCTTGAGACAGGAGAATTGCTTGAACTGGGAGGCAGAGGTGGCAGTGAGCTGAGATTTTACTACTGCACACCAGCCTGGGTGACAGAGACTCCGTCTCAAAACACAAAAAGGCTGGGCACTGTGGCTCATGCCTGTAATCCTAGCACTTTGGGAGGCTGAGGCAGACAGATCACAAAGTCAGAAGTTTGAGACCAGCCTGGCCAACATGGCGAAACCCCATTTCTACTAAAAACACAAAAATTAACTGGGCATGGTGGTGGATGCCTGTAATCCTAGCTACTCGGGAGGCTGAGGCGGGAGAATTGCTTGAACCTGGGAGGCTGCAGTGCACTGAGTTTGTGCCACTGTACTTTAGCCTGGGCAACAAGAGCAAGACTCCATCTCAAAAAAAAAAAAAAAAAGGGCAGTGAACAACCCAATCTCCTTCTAAACAAATGTCACTTATTTCTTCATCTGTGTAAATCTCTTTGCATTATTTTTGGTTTATTTTCTTCCTTAGGAGTCTGCAGTTTCTCAGGGCAGTGAATGGTGCCCCCGTCCAGTCTCTCTGCACCCAATGCCACGGGGACGCCTGGTATCAGAGTCATCAGAGGGCCATGTAACAGGCTCTGAGGTTGAGCTCCAGGAGAAAGTGTCAATGTGTAGGAGCCGGAGCAGAAGCCGGAGCCCACGGCCGCGTGGAGACAGTGCCTACCATTCCCAGCGCCACAGTCTGCTTACTCCTGTCACTCCTCTCTCCCCACCAGGGTTAGAGGAAGAGGATGTCAATGGTTATGTCATGCCAGATACACACCTCAAAGGTGCCTGCCTCTTCCTAGGGCTTTCCTCAGTTCTTCCTCAAATTCTTCCCCCAGGCTCCTCTAAATTATTTTGTCTTCTCTGATCATATGCCTCTATCCTATTCATTTTTTCAAACTTTCCCCTACCCCCATGAAGTTCTTCACATACCTAGTCTTTCTTCTCTACCCTCAGGTACTCCCTCCTCCCGGGAAGGCACCCTTTCTTCAGTGGGTCTCAGTTCTGTCCTGGGCACTGAAGAAGAAGATGAAGATGAGGAGTATGAATACATGAACCGGAGGAGAAGGCACAGTCCACCTCGTCCCCCTAGGCCAAGTTCCCTTGAGGAGTTGGGTTATGAGTACATGGATGTGGGGTCAGACCTCAGCGCCTCTCTGGGCAGCACACAGAGTTGCCCACTCCACCCTGTACCAATCATGCCCACTGCTGGCACAACTCCAGATGAAGATTATGAATATATGAATCGGCAACGAGGTGGAGGTGGTCCTGGGGGTGATTATGCAGCCATGGGGGCCTGCCCAGCATCTGAGCAAGGGTATGAAGAGATGAGAGCTTTTCAGGGGCCTGGACATCAGGCCCCTCACGTCCATTATGCCCGCCTAAAAACTCTACGTAGCTTAGAGGCTACAGACTCTGCCTTTGATAACCCTGATTACTGGCATAGCAGGCTTTTCCCCAAGGCTAATGCCCAGAGAACATAACCCCTGCTCCCTGTGACACTCAGGGAGCATTTAATGGCAGCTAGTGCCTTCAGAGGGTACTCTCTTCTCCCTATTCCCTCTCTCTCCCAGGTCACAGCCCTATTTCCCCAGTCCCAGACAATTCCATTCAACCTTTGGAGGCTTTTAAACATTTGACACAAAATTCTTATGGTATATAGCCAGCTGTGCACTTTCTTCTCTTTCCCAACCCCAGGAAAGGAGAAGGTTTTCCTTATTTTGTGTGCTTTCTCAATCCCATTCCTCAGCTTCCTCACAGGTATTTCTGGAGATATGAAGGATTACTCTCCATATCCCTTCCTCTCAGGCTCTGACTACTTGGAACTAGGCTCCTAGGTGTGCCTTTGTTTCCCATCAGACTGTCAGGAAGAGGAAAGGGAGGAAACTTAGTAGAGAAAAGTATAATTTTAGTTTATGACTCTTAACCCCCTAAAAAGACAGAAGGTTAAAATCTGTGGGGTGAAGATAAAGGTTAGGAGTAGATATTGATTACTTTTATAATTCAGCACTTAACTATGAGCCATGCATCTATACTAAACTTTACCTACATTATCTCACTTAGTCCTTTATCATCCTTACAACATTCTGTGACATAAATATTAACTCATTTTACAAAAAAGGGAAGCCGGGCATGGTGGCTCATACCTGTAATCCCAGCACTTTGGGAGGCTGAGAATGGGAAGATCACTTGAGCCCAGGATTAGAGACAAGCCTAGGGAACATAGCAAGACACCGTCTCTAAGCGGGGGGGAAAGAAACTGAGCCTAAAAGAGATTAATTAAGTAGTAGGTCCAGAATGCAAAATCCTCCCAATTCCTGTGCATGTGCTTTTACTGTAAGGTGCCAAGGAAAACTGATTTAAGTCACAGCCCTTGTAAGGGGCAACGTTTCTTGTTTGCACTGAATCAAGTCTAACCCCAACAGCCACATCCTCCTCCTATACGAAGACATCTCATCTCAGGAAGTGGTGGTGGGGTAGTCAGAAGGAAAAATAACTGGACATCTTTGTGTAAACCATAACCCACATGTGCCGTGAATGATCTTTACTCCTTATCTGAGGGCAGATTCACAAGGATACCCCAAGATCCACTTTTAGGAGCCATTCTCGTTCAGCAGTGAGAAGCTTCCAGGTAGGATAGAAAGAAGACCCAGTTTCACGCCTCTGTTCCTTTGGATGGGGAACTGAGGGAAAATATCTGTTGTATCACTGAAATTTTTTGTTTTGTTTTTATACGTGTCTGAATAAAAATGCCAAAGTTTTTTCAGCTTCCTGTCTGTCAAATGAAAACATTTCATATGTTAGATATGCTCCTCAGCAGTGGACAGTCACCTTTCTGTCTTCTGACAATGCTACTCTGTCCCATGCAGCTTTCTCTAGTCCTATTATTGTATTTCTTTTTTTTTTTTTTTTTTTTTTTTTTTTGAGACGGAGTTTCGCTCTTGTTACCCAGGCTGGAGTGCAATGGCGCGATCTCGGCTCACCACAACCTCCGCCTCCTGGGTTCAGGCAATTCTCCTGCCTCAGCCTCCTGAGTAGCTGGGATTACAGGCACGTGCCACCATGCCCAGCTAATTTTTTGTATTTTTAGTAGAGACGGGGTTTCACCATGTTGACCAGGATGGTCTCGATCTCTTGACCTCGTGATCCACCCGCCTCGGCCTCCCAAAGTGCTGGGATTACAGGCGTGAGCCACCGAGCCCGGCCCTATTATTGTATTTCTTAAGAACAAGCATAAGGCCGGGCGCGGTGGCTCAAGCCTGTAATCCCAGCACTTTGGGAGGCCGAGGCGGGTGGATCACGAGGTCAAGAGATCGAGACCATCCTGGTCAACATGGTGAAACCCCGTCTCTAGTAATACAAAAAATTAGCTGGGCACGGTGGCGCGTGTCTGTAATCCCAGCTACTCAGGAGGCTGAGGCAGGAGAATTGCCTGAACCCAGGAGGCAGAGGTTGCGGTGAGCCGAGATCGCGCCATTGCACTCCAGCCTGGGTATCAAGAGCAAAACTCCGTCTCAAAAAAAAAAAAAAAAAAAAAAAAAAAAAAAAAGAACAAGCATAGCGTATAGTCCTTTGGGGTTTTAGTAGGAATCTACAAGGCAAACAATTGAGAATAACAAAAGCAAAGAACCCACGTGCTTGGGGACTTATAAAAAGCCCTATACGTGTCCGGTCAAAGGCCAAATACTGAAACCTCCACATGCTTCTGAATTCATTCTTAGAAAAGTCACCAAATCTTTTTATTTTGTTTTTTCACGGTAAGCGCTCTCAACAAACATCTGTCTTTCTGAACACTTCCCTTAAGTGCTCCATCCAGCCTGTTATTGGAACAGTGTCATGTTACTTCTTTAGGAGTCCAGCCTCTAGATTGGGAGGCCTTTAAATGGATGATCCCTCCGGATTCTGGCTGCCCAGTTAGCCCCTGCTCCCAGCACCCTAGGTCTTCTTCCACCTGTTTGCCTCTCCCTGTTCTCTCAGCTTCGCAGGACGACTGGACCGGCTGGGCGGGTTTCGCCAGCCGATCCAGGGATCCAAGGAAGGGCGCACCCCACCTCCCAGCCGTAGGTGTAGACACTGCCCATCCGCCGCGGCTCCACCCTTGCCCGGCCGCCTCTAAACCTATTTCCCCGCCGTAGCTCCACCCCTCTCCCCTCAGCCCGCCCCTCTCTGTTATGGGCTCTCGCTCAGAGTTCTCGGTGGAAGTGGTTTTTCCCGGAGAGACCACGCTTCCCCGCAAGCTCCCCAACGGCTCCGCCTTCCCGCCGGAGCCTGACCCTTCCCGGCGTGCCCGGCAATTCCGGCGTGCGAGGCCCTTGGAGGGCAAGGCCCCTGGGCCTGGCTTAGGAGGGCGAGAGGCAGGCTGGGAATTGTAGTTCTAAAGCCCCCGAGGGCGGCTAGAGGCTGGCGGTGAAAAGGACTAGTTGTCCCAGCGTGCCCTGCGCCTCAGCCCGCGCGCTCGCAGCTTCTCGCTCTCGCCAGCCTGCCCGCTCCCTTGCTTGCTCGCGCTTTCGCTCGCCCTCTCCTCGAGGATCTAGGGGACTCTGACCACAGCCTGCGGCTGGGAAGGGGGACAGAGGCGGCGGCTCAGGGGAAACCAGGGTGCAGTGGTGGTGGTAGGAAGATGTCGGGCGAGGACGAGCAGCAGGAGCAAACTATCGCCGAGGACCTGGTCGTGACCAAGTATAAGATGGGGGGCGACATCGCCAACCGTGAGTGCGGCCTCAGGGGTCGGGGAATCAAGGCTGACAGGGAAAGGTGCCGGGCTGGCCCCAAAGAGGCTGGAGCGGAGGGGTCATGCGGAATGAGCTACTGAGGGGTCCGCACCGGTCTTCTGGGGGCGGCGTGGTGGAAAGACCCGGTGTCGCGCCTGGGACCTGAGTGGCCAGGCCCAGGCTGAAGTCTGTGGAGGTGCGGGCCGGCGACTGGGATGAGCGCAGAGAGGGACCCCTGGCAGGCTCCGACCCGAGGCCGTTTGTTAAGAGGCAAGACAGGTTTTCTCCTGTTCCAATCCTTCAATCCCGATTTCTGCTTCCTCTGATTCTGGCAGCGGCGAGGCCACCTCGAAAAGGAAGCGCCCAGCTATTGGCGACAGAAGCGCCCCTCTGTTTTGTCGATTCTCTGGGGCGTCAGGAGCCGAGCCAGCACGTGTTGCTGGGTCCCCTTGCGGATGGCTGGCCCCCTTCTTCCTCCACTACTGTCCCTGACACCAGCTTCCCCGCCACGTGCTTTGCTGGAGGCTTTCCTTCTTTACTTCAGTTCTTATCCTGGTGGGGGCCCCCTCTACCCTTGGGCCAGCTAAGGGGACCGTTGGAGAGCACTCCGGGAGCTTCTGACCCAAGTCTTGGAGATATATATGGCTTTTCTTGAATTTACTCATTACTACCACCTTTCCAATCTATGCAGATAGCCTTAGTTAGCATTCACATTTGTTGTTCTCAGTGACTTGACAACTCAAATGTTTTGGAGTCCCCGTCTTATCCCAACTAGGCAAGCTTGCAAACAGTACTGGAAAAGGGAGGACTGATTTTAGGATTGTCACAAGTCCTTATTCAAGCTGTGCTCTGACGGTCTCAGCAGTAGCCTGCCACTCTAGGCAGATGTCACTTTCTCTTTTCTCTCTTTCCAATTTGCCTTTCCATTTTACTTAAAACTTAGGGAGATACAAACTGCTTGTCCGTGGGCTTTTAAGTGTTTTTTGGGGTTTGTGTGTGTGTGTGTGGTTTTTTGGTTTTTGTTGTTGTTGTTTTTTGAGACAGAGTTTCACTCTTGTTGCCCAGGCTGGAGTGCAATGGCGCAATCTTGGCTCACTGCAACCTCCGCCTCCTGGGTTCAAGCTATTCTCCTGCCTCAGCCTCACGAGTAGCTGGGATTACTGGTGCGCGCCCCTATGCCTAGCTAGTTTTTTGTATTTTTAGTAGAGACCGGGTTTCACCATGTTGGCCAGGCCGGTCTTGAACTCCTGATTGCAGGTGTGAGCCACTGCGCCCAGCTTTTAAATGGTTTTAACAGCAAAGATGGTGGGGAAGTGGTATTTAGGATGCCTCCGGTCCTGTGGGTGAAAATCTGAGTTTTTATCAGCTTTCAAAGAATCACCAAAACTGAGATTTCAAAAATCAAACCTGTGCTTTACAGCACAGTGGACATTTAGTATAGTGCCCTGGTTTTTGGTGCCTGTTAGTATTTGAGATAGTAGTTGGAGTCAGAAAATTTCTTTCTTGCAGTTTATAACTTCAGGCCATTGTGATCTCAGATATAAAGTTTGTAACTTTGGCCTCACATCTCTTTGAGATAAGCCATGATCCCCCGAAATGAAACCCAGGGACCTTAGGTTAAAGCCCCTTTGGCTCATACATTTGTTTATGAGGAAATAAGTCTACATAGATTGAGATTCCTAACACCTAATTAGAATGTCTGAGAAAGGAAGGTGGTAACATTTAATAATGCATCAGCTTCGAGTCTGCAATTCTGTCTACCTTCTTGTTGTCCCTGATACCTATAAATTTCATCTTGTCTTTGCGTGTATGTGGGCATACCTTGGCAAGAACTCTCTGAAGTTCATAACTGTCCTGTTACACCAAAGGTAGCATCTTTGGAAAGTCCAAGGCCTTGCCTAGGAAGATGGATTGTATATACCCACTTGTCACATAATAAGGAAGGGAAGGGAATGTTGTCCTTTCAGCCTCAGGGCAATAGCACTAGAGAGTATTACCAACTCTTAAGTCCAACTTCCAGGTATTCCTTGGGTGGTAACTAGACAATAAATACATACAAGGCTGACATGATGGGATTCTGTCCTCAGGGGTACTTCGGTCCTTGGTGGAAGCATCTAGCTCAGGTGTGTCAGTACTGAGCCTGTGTGAGAAAGGTGATGCCATGATTATGGAAGAAACAGGGAAAATCTTCAAGAAAGAAAAGGAAATGAAGAAAGGTAAAAAAAAAAAAAAAAAAAAGCCCTCACTAATTTCCTGTTTGACCCTTATTTGGTTCTATATGTTTTATTTTTTTCATTGTAATGATGCAGTCTCCACTCCAGCTCTGGTTGAGATATTTGGAAATTTGGAATGGCAAGTGGGATACAAGCAGTTTTCTTCCTAATCCAAACAGATGAAACTTAAGCAAGTCCCTGAAAACATCCTTACACTTTTCTGAAGGGCAACAGGGCTCCCAGGAGACAGCAAGGCAGTAGGCTGATGATTCTTTCTTTACAGGTATTGCTTTTCCCACCAGCATTTCGGTAAATAATTGTGTATGTCACTTCTCCCCTTTGAAGAGCGACCAGGATTATATTCTCAAGGAAGGTGACTTGGTAAAAATGTAAGGTCAAACTGTTTTTTGTTTTTTTGTTTTTTTGTTTTTTTTGGGGCGGGTTGTCCTGAGGGGCTGCCCCCAGCCTAAGGGTGGGGCCGGTGGGGCAGGTCGGTCAAACTGTTTTAAAGCATTTTTCTTTTTTTAAAGCATTTACAAAGTGCTAGTTCCTAACGCAGTACTCTGATCTTGCCTTTCAGTGACCTTGGGGTCCATGTGGATGGCTTCATCGCTAACGTAGCTCATACTTTTGTGGTTGATGTAGCTCAGGTAGGTGGCCTGCTTTTGATCTCCGTTCAGCCTTGGGGGTGGGGGGAATGCGCTGCCATTTGCTTCTCATCCTCACCCCCAATCACCATGTAAGTTGAGAGAGTCTCTAGTGAAGCAAAAGGAGAAGGAGGAAGGTGGTTTTTTTTTTATTCTCCTGTTCATTAGCTGGCCTTCACATATGGGCTCACAGATATTAACCAGATAGCCAGCTGAGTTAACAAGCTTTCCAGGAAGACACTGATTGCATGTCCTTATCTACAGGGCACCCAAGTAACCGGGAGGAAAGCAGATGTTATTAAGGCAGCTCACCTTTGTGCCGAAGCTGCCCTACGCTTGGTCAAACCTGGAAACCAGGTAAGCTATTTTATCCAATTCCAAATTATAAAACAGCTTTTTAAAATTAACTATATTTGGCTGGGCACAGTGGCTCATGTCTGTAATCCCAACACTTTGGGAGGCTGAGATAGGAGGATAGCTTGAGGCCAGGAGTTCAAGACCAGCCTGGGAAACATGGTGAAACCCTGTCTCTACAAAAAATACAAAAATTACTTGGGCGTGGTAACGTGCACCTGTATTCCCAGCTGCCAGGGAGGCTGAGGTGAGAGAATCAGATGAGCCTGGAAGATTGAGGCTGTGGTGAGCTATGATCATACCACTGCACTCCAGGCTGGGTGACAATGAAACTATGTCTTAAAAAAGAAAAAGGAAAAATAAGCATTTGCTGTCCCCACGAAACTGATAAGAATGCCAGGTAAAAAAGGATTAACACTGGACTTAATATCAGAAAACCCAGGCGTAGTGGCACGTTATCTGTAAATCCAGCACTTTGGAAGGTCAAGGTGAAAGGATTGGTTGAGCCCAGGAGTTTGAGACCAGCTTGGGAAACATAGCAAGACCCATCTCTACAAAAAGAAAAAAGAAAACCCAGGTTTATGACCAAGTTCTTTCACTTAACAGTCATTTAACCTGGGGCAAATAATTTAACCTGAGACTCAGTTTCCTTGTCTTCTAGATTGGGATATACATCTGCCCTGCTCACTTGCAAAATTTATCAAATTAGACCATCTTTGTGAAAGCACTGGGTAAAATGATATGCAAGTACAGCTGTTCCTCAGCTTGATGGCGCTTTCAGTAGAAGCTATGCTTTGTGTACCCATACAATCATTCTGTTTTTCATTTTCCATATATTTTGTAAATTACATGAGATAGTCAACATTATTTTTTTTTTTTAAAGACAGGGTTTCACCATGTTGGTCAGGCTGGTCTTGAACTCCCGACCTCAGGTGATCTGCCCGCCTTGGCCTCCAAAGTGCTTGGATTACAGGCGTGAGCCACCATGCCCAACCGATAGTCAACGCTATTATAAAATAGGCATGTTTTAGATAATTCTGCCCAACTGTAGGATAATGTTTTCTAATGTTCTGAGCACACTTACTGTAGGCTAGGCTATGATGTTAGGTAGGTTAGGTGTATTAAATGCTTTTTGGGTTTTTTTGAGATGGAGTCTCACTCTGTCGCCCAGGCTAGAGTACAGTGGTGCAATCTTGGCTCACTGCAACCTCCGCCTCCCAGGTTCAAATGATTCTCTTGCCTCAGCCTCCTGAGTAACTGGGATTACAGGGGTGTGTCACCACACCCAGCTAATTTTTGTATTTTTAGTAGAGATAGGGTTTCACCATGTTGGTCAGGCTGGTCTCGAACTCCTGACCTTGTGATCTGCCCGCCTCAGCCTCCCAGAGTGCTGGGATTACAGGCATGAGCCACTGTGCCCGGTTAAATGCATTTTTGACTTAGTGATATTTTCAACTTATGCTGAGTTCTTTTGAGATGTAACCCCATTATAAGTTGGGAGCATCTATATAAAGTATTTTTAGATTACAAGGATAATCGAGCTATGAAATGAAAATCCAGTGAATGAGAATCATTGGTACTGGATGGAGGGTATTAGAATGCTCTGTTCTTTTATGCTTCTTATTCTCATTGTAGAGAACTTATTAGCTCCTGATATCTCACCTTTTGTTTGATGTTGTACTTCTAGAACACACAAGTGACAGAAGCCTGGAACAAAGTTGCCCACTCATTTAACTGCACGCCAATAGAAGGTGAGAACAGTTAACAGGGTTGAGGGTCTAAGAATGAATGGCTTTGCAGAATTCAGGCTTTTGCTCCCTTGAAGATCTATCCTGGCTATAGCCCAGTCGAAGCCAGAAATCTCAGAGCCCTGTCTTTCCATAGCCAGGTACTTTCTCACTGCCTGCCCCTTCAAACTACTGAAATGGGTGGATTTGGAAACCTTTTGGGGTTCTGGATAGCTTGTTCCATAGGCTATGTCCTGTCTACAGGTATGCTGTCACACCAGTTGAAGCAGCATGTCATCGATGGAGAAAAAACCATTATCCAGAATCCCACAGACCAGCAGAAGTAGGTGCCAACCCCACTCATCACCTTCTACCAAACTAGACTAGTCATCAGGCTTTTTTCTATACTCCCAACTGAACCTTGTCTACCTTCTACTCCTTGCTTTCAGGAGTGACCTATTGCTCTTAATATTCCCTTTCTCTAGGCCAGGCGTGGTGGCTCATGCCTGTAATCCCAGCACTTTGGGAGGCCCAGGCCGGTGGATCACCTGAGGTCATGAGTTCGAGACCAGTCTGGTCAACATAGTGAAACCCTGTCTCTACTAAAAATACAAAAATTAGCTGGGCATGGTGGCGTGTGCCTGTAATCCCAGCTACTTGGGAGGCTGAGGCAGGAGAATTGCTTGAACCTGGGAGGCAGAGGTTGCAGTAAGCTGAGATAACGCCACTGCACTCCAGCCTGGCGATAGAGCGAGATTCCGTCTCAAAAAAAAAAAAATGGCCAGGTGTGGTGGTGTGCACATGTAATCCCAGCTACTCGGGAGGCTGAGGCAGGAGAATTGCGTGAACCCGGGAGGCAGAGTTTGCAGTGAGCCGAGATCACGCCATTGCACTCTAGCCTGGGCGACAGTGCGAGACTCCATCTCAAAAAAAAAAAATTCTTGTCTGTGAGGAACATGAAAATATAAAAAAGAAAAAAATATATAAAAATTAGCCAGGCGTGGTGGCATGCAGCTATACTCCCAGCTACTCAGGAAGCTGAGGCAGGAGAATTGCTTGAACCCAGGAGGCAGAGGTTGCGGTGAGCTGAGATCACGCCACTGCACTCCAGCCTGGGTGACAGAGTGATACTCTGTCTGAAGAAAAAAAAAAACAAAAACCTTTCTCTCTATTTCTTTTAGGAAGGACCATGAAAAAGCTGAATTTGAGGTACATGAAGTATATGCTGTGGATGTTCTCGTCAGCTCAGGAGAGGGCAAGGTGAGGAGAGTACCAGAGTTGGCAAAGAGGGGTGACTGAAAGTGTTTGCCAGACCAAATGTTACTTAAATTACTCTTGCAGGCCAAGGATGCAGGACAGAGAACCACTATTTACAAACGAGACCCCTCTAAACAGTACGGACTGAAAATGAAAACTTCACGTGCCTTCTTCAGTGAGGTGGAAAGGCGTTTTGATGCCATGCCATTTACTTTAAGGTACTACACGTAGCAATGATAGTACTTGGAACCAGTCTGACTCACAGACCATACACCCAGGAACACTTTTTCCTCTCCCTTCCTGCCTAGACTTGTAGCGTGCACGTGCTCACTCCCTCCCTCTCTCTCCCCATCTCCTTCTCACTGAAGGTAATGTAAAAGAGCAATCCTAAGCATGATTTCTGCCTGAGGGTAGGAGCTATTTTAAAATATGAGCAAAATGGTAAGACTTGATGGGGAGTTAAGAATACTTCTGAATATCATCTTCCCCTGCCAGAGCATTTGAAGATGAGAAGAAGGCTCGAATGGGTGTGGTAGAGTGTGCCAAACATGAACTGCTGCAACCATTTAATGTTCTCTATGAGAAGGAGGGTAAGTTCTAAAAAGAGCTTCACTTTGGATTCCCTGATTATATGATATCTTTTGTATAAGTTCAGAAGAGCTAAGTATGACAACAAAGGAGATTTTTATCAAAATACATCTTCATTTTTGCCATAGGTGAATTTGTTGCCCAGTTTAAATTTACAGTTCTGCTCATGCCCAATGGTCCCATGCGGATAACCAGCGGTCCCTTCGAGCCTGACCTCTATAAGTCTGAGATGGAGGTCCAGGATGCAGAGCTAAAGGTTAGTATGAAATAGAAGGTGGCGAGTATGTATATGGTACCTGTCCTGGGAGTGAGGGCTAAATGCCAGCAAAGTCCTGAAAAGAGCTACAGTGGCCAGGCGCGGTGGCTCACGCCTGTAATCCCAGCACTTTGGGAGGCTGAGGCGGGTAGTTCACGAGGTTGTGAGATCGAGACCATCCTGGTCAACATGGTGAAACCCCGTCTCTACTAAAAATACAAAAAATTAGCTGGGCATGGTGGTGCATGCCTGTAATCCCAGCTACTCAGGAGGCTGAGGCAGGAGAATTGCCTGAACCCAGGAGGTGGAGGTTGCGGTGAGCTGAGATCGCGCCATTGCACTCCAGCCTGGGTAACAAGAGCGAAACTCCCTCTCAAAAAAAAAAAAAGAGCTACAGTACTGAAAGTAACCCTTTTTTAAAAATTTCCTCCACATTCCTCAAAATTTGTTTCCTTCTTCCTGTTTTCCAGGCCCTCCTCCAGAGTTCTGCAAGTCGAAAAACCCAGAAAAAGAAAAAAAAGAAGGTGTGTTGTGATCATCCCTCTCTGGCACGGTGAACCTGATCCCTCTTTCTCCCATTGTGTTAGGTCGTGGTGGGATATGGATTTTTGTACAGATACTCCTCAGCTTAAATGATAGGACTTTGTCCCAGTAAACCCATCATAAATTGAAAATAACTCAAAATGGATTAAAAAAAATTTTTTAACTTGGTGCAATGGCTCACGCCCGTAATTCCAGCACTTTGGGAGGCCGAGGTGAGCAGATCACCTGAGGTCAGGAGTTTAAGACTAGCCTGACCAACATGAAGAAACGTCATCTCTTAAAAAAAAAAATTTAAAAATAAATTAAAAATAAAAAACTTTCATCTCTAGTCCGAGACACTACCCCCCAAATAGTTAGAAACTGACACGTCTTCTCCCTCTCCTTTTCTTGCACATAGGCCTCCAAGACTGCAGAGAATGCCACCAGTGGGGAAACATTAGAAGAAAATGAAGCTGGGGACTGAGGTGGGTCCCATCTCCCCAGCTTGCTGCTCCTGCCTCATCCCCTTCCCACTACACCCTAGACTCTGTGAAGTGCAGTTCTTCTCCACCTAGGACCGCCAGCAGAGCAGGGGGTCTCCCTGCCCCCACCCCAGTTCCCCAGCCCACTCCCTTCCAACAACAACCAGCTCCAACTGACTCTGGTCTTGGGAGGCAAGGCTTCCCAACCACGGAAGACTACTTTAAATGAAAAAAAGAAATTGAATAATAAAATCAGGAGTCAAAATTCATCGTCTTCAAGCCCCTCTTTCTAGCCTTTTCTACTACTCTCTGCTTGGTCAAGGTTTGTAGCCCTACCACAGAACAGGGCTAAATTAGCCACCGCCACTGAAAACTCAGCTGAATTTTTTTATACCACTCTGATGTCAGCGTTTTTCCATCTTTTTGGGGCTTTTTCCTCTCTTTTTCCCATTTTCCCCAAGTATTTTATCTGGCTTCAAAATTAGGAGGATTATTTTTCAGATTGTTTTTATTCAGTGTGGCCGATTCCTCGTCTTGATTCAGGTCGTCCAGTCGGGCCCCTCCCATTTTAGGAGTTGGAGCCTTCATTTATGAAGAGATTCTCATCTATGAAATGGATCCTCATTTGTAAATCTTTGTTCTTCCATTTTCACAAAGCTGTAAAGAAATAATTCATCTCAACCTTACCCTTTTCTCTGGAGTCAGTGGGGTCTTCCCTCACTCCATCTTACACAAACCTGAGCTGGAAGCTCAACTGGTTTTGTTCCCTGTTTGAAATATTGTGAT
Organism: Aotus nancymaae; assembly: GCF_030222135.1. Classification (NCBI taxonomy): domain Eukaryota; kingdom Metazoa; phylum Chordata; class Mammalia; order Primates; family Aotidae; genus Aotus; species Aotus nancymaae. The sequence continues at coordinate 39,712,279 of NW_026988428.1, forward strand.
CTCCCTCCCTTGAAAGAAAAAGGAAGAACCAGAGGAGTAGACTGACTGAAGATACAACTCCTGGCTTTCTGAAGCTGTGGACTTGGATTGGATTGCTGGGGGTTTGTAGAGAAAGGTGACACATTTAAGCACCTCTGTCATGCTGTTCCAGGAAACTAGGGCTCCCACTAACTTATGAGGTTTTTAAACACATTGAAAATGACATGACATTAAAATAAATTTGGATTTGCTCATAATGTTGTGCTTTGTATGCTGCTTTGATAGAGGTGGGGAGAATGTCAGTTGAAGTAGTTCTGGAACTGTTTCTCCACAGTGCCATGATCTACCTTCCTATAATGAGGAATGTCTTGACTTGCAGAAGACACAAATCCTAGAATCTTTGATGATATAAATTATCTGCTGGAGTTGGGTGATGTAATTTTCTAAGTAGAAACGGTACTCACTGCTAAGATTTATTTGGGGTTAGGACACTTAATGCGTACTGCAAGAACAGCACAAGTGTTTATCTTGATTCAGGAAGCCAGGAAGAATGTCTGGTACGCTAGTTTTCAGGGCCAGACTGAGGTTGGATGGGTAATTAGTTTATCTTGTTACATGTCAGGCATTGCTAAACTGGAGATACAAGTGAACAGAACTGAACACAGGACAAATGTGTAATGATGTATATCCACTGTTAAAATACACAGACCAGTTTCAGAGCCCTAAAAATCCTCTGTGTTTTCCCTGTTCATCCCTCTCTCCTTGATTACATATTTATCTGAAGGCAAAGAATGTACAACACCAAGAGTGAACCCTAGTGTAAACTAAACTGGATCTGGAGCGATAATGGTATGTCAATATAGGTTCAGTTGTTAAATGTACCACTCCGGCAAGGTGGAGGGATGTTTATAAAGAGGGAGGCTAGGCTGGGCATGGTGGCTCACGCCTGTAATCTCAGCACTTTGGGAGGCTGAGAGGGCAGATCACAAGGTCAAGAGTTCCAGGCCAGCCTGGCCAATGTGGTAAAACCCCGTCTCTACTAAAAATACAAAAAAATTAGCCAAGTGTGGTGGTATATGCCTGTAATCCCAGCTACTCAAGAGGCTGAGAGGGAGGAGAATTGCTTGAACCTGGGAGGCAGAAGTTACAGTTAGCCGAAATCGTACCACTGCACTCCAGCCTGGGCAACAGAGCAAGACTCTGTCTCAAAAATAAATAAAGGGGAGGCTATACATGTGGGAAATATCTATACCTTCCTCACTTTTGCTGTGAATCTAAAACTGTTCTGGGCCGGGCGCGGTGGCTCACGCCTGTAATCCCAGCACTTTGGGAGGCCGAGGCGGGTGGATCACGAGGTCAAGAGATCAAGACCATCCCGGTCAACATGCTGAAACCCCGTCTCTACTAAAAATACAAAAAATTAGCTGGGCATGGTAGCGCGTGCCTGTAATCCCAGCTACTCAGGAGGCTAAGGCAGGAGAATTGCCTGAACCCAGGAGGCGGAGGTTGCGGTGAGCCGAGATCGCGCCATTGCACTCCAGCTTGGGTAACGAGCGAAACTCCGTCTCAAAAAAATAAAAATAAAAATAAATAAATAAAACTGTTCTAAAAATTTAAGTCGGCTGGGCGCGGTGGCTCACGCCTATAATCCCAGCACTTTGGGAGGCCGAGACGGGTGGATCACGAGGTCAAGAGATCGAGACCATCCTGGTCAACATGGTGACACCCCGTCTCTACTAAAAATACAAAAAAAAAAAATTAGCTGGGCACGGTGGCGCACGCCTGTAGTCCCAGTTACTCGGGAGGCTGAAGCAGGAGAATTGCTTGAACCCAGGAGACGGAGGTTGCGGTGAGCCGAGATCGCGCCATTGCACTCCAGCCTGGGTAACAAAAGCGAAACTCCGTCTCAAAAAAAAAAAAAAAAAATTTAAGTCTATTAAAAAAAAAAAAGGCCAGGCACGGTGGCTCACGCCTGTAATCCCAGCACTTTGGGAGGCCAAGGCGGGCAGATCACCTGAGGTCAGGAGTTCAAGACTAGACTGGCCAACATGGTGAAACCTGTCTCTACTAAAAATACAAAAAATTAGCTGGACGTGGTGGCACATACCTGTAGTCCCAACAACTTGGGAGGTTAAGACAGGAGAATCACTTGATTTGCTTGGAGGTGAAGGTTGCAGTAAGCTGAGGTCACACCACTGCCCTCCAGCCTGGGTGACAAGAACGAGATTCTGTCTCGAAAACAAAATTTCCTTCAAAGAGCTTATAGACTAGTTGGCAATCATCAATTGGAATCCTGGTGGAATTGATACAAAATAATTCTGCTAGGATTTTTTTTGTTTCAAAAAATTTGTCATATATAAGGCAGGGTACAGTGGCTCATGCCTGTAATCCCAGGACTTCAGGAGGCCAAGGTGGGCAGATTACAAGGTCAGGAGTTTGAGACCAGCCTCACCAACATAGCAAAGCCGCGTCTCTACTCTCTACCAAAAATACAAAAATGAGTCGAGTGTGGTGGGGTGTGCCTGTAATCCCAGCTACTCAGGAGGCTGAAGCAGGAGAGTGGCTTGAACCTGGGAGACTGAGATTGCAGTGAGCCCAGATCCTGCCATTGTAATCCAGCCTGGGCGACAGAGTGAGGCTCTATCTCAAAAAAAAAAAAGTGTCATCATATATAGTTGGGTGGTGATAATACTAGAACTACTTAGAAGAACCCTAATTTAAAAAGTTTTTCAGAAATTGAAAATGAAATGCTATTCTAGAAATATAATAAAGGAAAACCACAAAAAAGTAGGGATTGTAACAATCACATACAAAACGTTACAGTATGTTAAACTATAAAATGTAGTACGTATAGGGAAAGTGTTCTTTTTCTTTGCTTTTCTTTTTCTTTTTTTTTCTGAGACGGAGTCTCGCTCTTGTTGCCCAGGCTGGAAGTGCAACGGCATGATCTGGGCTCACCACAACCTCCACATCCCGGGTTCGAGCGATTCTCCTGCCTCAGTCTCCCAAGTAGCTGGGATCACAGCCATGTGGCATCATGCCCAGCTAATTTTGTATTTTTAGTAGAGATAGGGTTTCACCATGTTGCCCAGGCTGGTCTCGAAGTCCTGACCTCAGATGATTCGCCCGCCTCAGCCTCCCAAAGTGCTGGGATTACAGGCGTGAGCCACCGTGCCCGGTCAGGAAAGTGTTCATTAACTGAAAAGTTGCCTGTAGCCAAAACTTACGGGATCTGGTTGTTTTCCAGTGCTTCTCACCAGAGTATACAATAAGACTGGGAAGTTCTTTATCTTAACACCAAATGTCATACTTCTAGATTTAGCTAATTTTCTCCTTATGTCCGTTGGTTCACTCTTCACCCCTAGAGAATCACTGCATAGGTCACTGCAGCCTCGACTTGCTGGGCTCGAGATTCTCCCACCTCAGCCTTCCAAAGTGCTGGGATTACAGGCATGAGCCACTGTGCCCGGCCGCTTATGTATTTTCTTAACATAGCCATGCATTGTAGCCAGGATTCTCTAGTGATATTTTGCTTCAGGCATCGTAGGGAAAGACCATAGTCAGCTATTTTATTCTTGAAGTTTAGGAAAAAGAATTGCTCTATCTTAAACAGTGAGAATATTTTTTGCAGTATGGCAGCTTTCCCGATTCTCTACTTTATATCTTACTACGTTCTGAACTCTTGGTACTATCGATAGTTCCGGAATCGAATCACCCTGAAGCAATTTATTTTAGAAAATAACGTAAACCGGCTGGGCGCGGTGGCTCATCCCTGTAATCCCAGCACTTTGGGAAGCCGAGGCAGGAGGATGGCTTGAGCTCAGGAGTTCGAGACCAGCCTGGGCAACAGGCGAAACCTCGTCTCTACTAAAAACACAAAAATTAGCCAAGTGGCGTTCGCCTGTAGTCCGAGCTGCGCGGGAGGCTGAGGAGGGAGAATCGCTTGAACCCGAGAGGCGGAAGTAGCAGTGAGCCGATATCGCGCCACTGCACTCCAGCCTAGGTGACACAGGAGATCCTGTCTCAAAAAAATTAATAAGTAATAAAGAAAAGAAGACAAACCAGTAAAACAAGAATTTCTGTACAGTCCGCGCCTTTCCACAGCAAAATGGAGGACTTCTCCAAGGAACTGCAATTCCCAAGAAACAATGCGAGGGAAGGTGGCGGTCACTATTTTTTCCCCGTCGGCACCTCTCGGTCCAATATTGGAAATAGGTGCTGACGTTTAAATAGCATAGTGTCCTCATACTAAATCTGAGGCGGGTGGGGAACTGGGATCTCCAAAACCAAATTCTCTGTCTTCCGGAGAACACCTAATTCAACCAGTTCTTAGCTAAGAGGGGCCGAAAACCATCGTTACGCCCATTGGGTAGCCCCGCTCTGTGGGGGGGAAGGGGCGGGAAAACGGAAGTGACGACACCCGGCGCTCTATTAAATAGCTGTAGACGGCGCTTTGGCTTTCTCTCGGCCTTAGCGCCATTTTTTTTCGGTGGGTGTTGTTGGTTTCTGTGTTCGGATTCCACGTACAATCCATTGACATCTGACCTCTGCACTTAACATCATCACAGCAAGCTAACTGTAGCTTTTCTCTTTTTCTCCGTAGAAACCTCTGCGCCATGAGAGCCAAGGTGAGCGGTTCCTGGTAGTAAGTTTGGGAAGTAGGAGTTGGCGAGTAGTGGGAGACTAAGGGAAGGCAAGTCCGCCATAGCTCCTGAACTACTGGGTTTCAGGGGTGCCCAAGAGTTGATGGGAGAGGAAAGCTAGTGAGAGAAGCTGAGAGGCTAGCGGCTAAGTGCTATAGGTAAAGAGAGTGGGAGTAGAAAAATGTAGAATTCGGATTTTATGTTGGGAGGGTGTCCAAGTTACTGATGTGGTTGCTACGACCAGTGCTTCATACTTCTTGGTTAAGAATCTGTCGGGTTCTAAAGAGTGCATTTCATATCCCTCCTAAGCCCACTAATAAGATTCATCTCTCTTTTTTTTTTTTAAAAAAAACACCAATTCTCTGCTGTTTGTGATCGGTTGCTAGTGGAGGAAGAAACGAATGCGCAGGTATGTTGAGACTTTGCCAGTCCAGGAGGAGGGAAGGGGGAGTGTTCCTTGGACAAAACTTACGAGAAATACTTGGTTTGGAAATCTTAAAACAGCTTTAGGAGACAGACGTTTGAGAATTTTCTTCCTAGAGCGAAGGATTGAACAGAACAGAGGACGATAGAATAGTAGTGCTTGTTCATTTTACCACCTCATGCATTCTATGCACGTTTGATTTAATGTGGGAGGGGAAGACAACTCTACTTTAGGAAGCGTATTCCATTCCTGTGTCTGCTTTTCAGGCTGAAGCGCAAAAGAAGAAAGATGAGGCAGAGGTCCAAGTAAACCGCTAGCTTGTTGCACCGTGGAGGCCACAGGAGCAGAAACATGGAATGCCAGACGCTGGGGATGCTGGTACAAGTTGTGGGACTGCATGCTACTGTCTAGAGCTTGTCTCAATGGATCTAGAACTTCATCGCCATCTGATCGCCGATCACCTCTGAGACCCACCTTGCTCATAACCAAAACTGCCCATGTTGGTCCTTTGCCCTGGACCTGTGACATTCTGGACTATTTCTGTGTTTACTTGTGGCCGAGTGTAACAACCATAAAATAAATCACCTCTTCCGCTGTCTTAGCTGAAGAATTAAATCGTCTCGTCTATTACGTGTTTTTTATGGTCCCATCGGGTGGGGGTTTTCTGTCAGTACACTTTGCCCTGTCCCTACCTGTGCTATGGAGGATATAAAGGCGACAGCCCGGGTTATGTGGTGTGGTTTGCACCTGGTTGGAGGCACGTTTTAGGTTGCGTGGGTTGTTAGGCGCTGTTGGTGGTACCGCCCCTAATTTCCAGTAGGTCTGCCATACAGACTACCGCTTTCTAGACTTGATGTCGTGCTTTTGGGTTGGGTTGCCATGGTGACACGCAAAGCGTGCTGGGAACTTCCTGCGATGTGTCTCACGCCTACTTCGTACACCATAGAGTATAGTTCCGGGTCTGGTGGCTAGAGCGTCACTTCTTCCGCAGGAAGCGGAAGAGCGTTCGGGTGGGCGGCTCTTTGTCGAAGCTAGAGGACCGGCAGGCGGCAGCAGCAACTACGGCGGCGGCGGCAGGTGAGGGAGGCGGGAGACTTAGGTGGAGGCCGCGCCCGGAGGGGAGGAGTCGGGCCAGCCCCGCTGCTGGGCTCGGCCGGGCCGCACAAGGCCCCCCAGAATCGAGCTGGCTCGTCCTCACACCCCAGGGCAGTGCCCCTTTTCTGACTGACCCCGCATCGCGAGCAAACGCCAGCTTCGTGACGTCACAGCCCTGCCCATCCCCTCAGCTTGATGACACCTGGAGCCCCATCTCTCCGCTTCACTTCGCGCGCCCTTAGTGTCCCATTCACGTAGTCCACGGCTGAGCGCCGGCGGCACTGCACGGAAACTGCCAAGCTAGAAGACTTGCTGCGGGAAAACTCCTAGGACTTTTTTCGCAAAGTCGAGGGTGTTGGGAAGCGTCACAATCACTGCCCCCAAGTCTAATCTGCCATTCCACTGCACTGTCAGGCGCTGCCCTTTTAAGGTTCCTCACTTGGCATTACTAACTCCAACCTTTGGCCGCGCTCTGACCCTCACATCCTCTTTCATCTTGAGGCAGGGCGCCCCACACCCTTTGTTTACTCAGGGCTGGTTTTCCAACCCATCCTCCCAGCCCTTCCGAATTAGTTTTATCTTTTACTCTGCTTACTGGCCACTTCTCCCTTGGACAAGTGGAGAAGTTCAGTTTGAACCCTAAGGAAATCCTAACGTTTCCAAAGCTTTCCCGTGTTTTGTCAGATTTCCTTCTTGTGACAGCCACCTCCACTCTTACTCCTTCTTCCACCCAAGTCTCTGTTTTTTTCCTGCCCAGAACCCAGCAGTGATGTGGAGGTGGAGACCCACAGGAGCCCCGGACTTCACCTGAGCTACCTCAGGTATCAATTCTGGGACAGTCGGGTGGGGAGGAGCTTCATATCTAATTATCTGCTGCTGGTGTGACTTGCAATGTGAGCCAGGCTTGGATAGATGCCATTTGTACTTCACCTGGTCATTCCCCTTTACTAAAAGTTTATATCTTCTTTTATCACTTCTTTCCTTGATTGCTACTATTATTCTGGGACTACCGCCCTTTAGAGGAAGAGGACCTTTTTATAGATTCTCATGTAACTCTGGCCTCTGGTTTGGTTAGTTCATTTTAGGGAGAGCTGAAGGCAAAGTCACAGCAGTGGGGTGGGGGTAGGTCAAGGCCAAAGTAATCAGGAAAGATTCTCTTACGATCAAAGGGAACAATATAAAGTTTTCCTATTTCAGCAGCAGAGGGAGCCTGAATACCATATAGGAAAGGCTTGGGAGGTCAGACACGTGGTAGCAGGGACTCCAGGTCTTACTAGCGGTGGATAGTGGGGAGGGCTAGAATCAGGGCAGTGGACTGACATTCCAAAGCTCTCTTGGGAAATAGGAGACTTAAAAAGCTTTTATAGAGTCTATAAATAAAGAGGATCTTTATGGGGTGAGGAATGGTGTGGTTGGGTGTCAGTGGGATCTTCACATAGGGGAGTAGGAAGGGGGTGGGGCATGGGAAAAGGTCACTTGTTCCTGTGAAATTAACTCCTTCCCACCTTGACCTTATCACAAATGGTTTGTCCTGGGAAGTCTAGAAGTGGAGATTCTAACTTAGAACTCCTACCCTGAAATGGAGGGGGTTGACCTCTCTGGGGTTGATAGTGATGATGGCTGGGAGGGAATATTAAAATATGACAGGTTTTGAGACTGCCCTCAAGCTGGTGACACCAGTCTCTTCACTCAGCATTTTGTGGCTTCTAGAGATTTGATATGTACAGAGCCCTTACCTGAAGAAAAGGAAAAGGGGTTAAGGAAGTTTTGTTACCAGTGTCCCATCTTCTACAACCCTAGTAGCTCAGCAGCCCATCCTGGGTACTATTTCCAGTTCCCAGACTATTCAGATACCAACCACAGTTTTAATTTCACTTCTACAACTTTAATAAGGTCAACTCAGATGGAAAGATAAAATCCAACACTATTTTTTCTCTGCTCTCTTTGACCTGTCATCATTAGTGAAATGAGGTGGCTTCACCCCAACTCCTTCCCTCCTCCGTTAGCCAGGCAAGTGTGAATCATTCTGACCCAGACCAGGTGCACAAAAGCCTGGGCGGGACTTTTGATGAGTCAGACATTTCAGCCAGAATTCTTATCCCTTAGATTCTCCATCTCTGAAGCCATTGCCCCTCTGGGCTGCCTGCTCTATAGTCAGGAAGAGTGGGATCTCCCTGGAGGACTCTTGTTGATACCGTTTTCCTCTTTTTTAGTGGTCACCAAGAGTGGCAAGATAAAGAAAACCCTGAGTTGGGCGGGACCAGGATGCCTGATCGGGACAGCTATGCCAACGGCACCGGGAGCAGCGGTGGAGGCCCTGGAGGTGGTGGCAGCGAGGAGGCCAGTGGGACAGGAGCAGGCAGTGGCACAGCCAGCTCAGATGCCATCTGTAGAGACTTCTTGAGGAATGTGTGCAAGCGAGGCAAGCGTTGCCGATATCGCCACCCAGACATGAGCGAGGTGTCCAACTTGGGGGTGAGCAAAAATGAGTTCATCTTCTGCCATGACTTCCAGAACAAGGAGTGTAGCCGCCCAAACTGCCGTTTCATCCATGGCTCCAAGGAGGATGAGGACGGCTACAAGAAGACAGGAGAGCTTCCCCCACGGCTGAGGCAGAAAGTAGCAGCTGGCCTTGGCCTTTCACCGGCTGACTTACCAAATGGCAAGGAGGAGGTCCCTATCTGCCGTGACTTTCTCAAGGGGGACTGTCAGAGAGGAGCTAAGTGCAAGTTCCGTCACCTGCAACGGGATTTTGAATTTGATGCTCGGGGTGGCGGAGGCACTGGTGGGGGATCAACAGGCTCAGTTCCCCCAGGACGACGTCATGATCTCTATGATATCTATGACCTTCCTGACAGGGGCTTTGAGGACCATGAGCCAGGCCCAAAACGCCGGCGAGGTGGATGCTGCCCCGCTGATGGTCCTCATTTTGAGTCATATGAATATAGCTTGGCTCCACCACGAGGGGTAGAGTGCAGACTGCTAGAGGAGGAGAATGCCATGCTCAGGAAGCGGGTAGAGGAACTAAAGAAGCAGGTCAGTAACCTGCTGGCCACCAATGAGGTATTACTGGAACAAAATGCTCAGTTCCGCAATCAGGCTAAGGTCATAACCCTGAGCTCCACTGCACCAGCAACTGAGCAGACTCTGGCCCCCACTGTGGGCACTGTCGCCACTTTTAACCATGGCATTGCCCAGACTCACACGACTCTCAGCAGCCAGGCTCTACAGCCTCGTCCCGTGTCCCAGCAAGAACTGGTGGCCCCTGCTGGAGCTCCAGCTGCTCCCCCAACTAACGCTGCACCTCCTGCTGCTCCACCACCCCCACCCCCACACTTGAACCCAGAGATCACACCACTGTCAGCTGCCCTGGCTCAAACAATTGCCCAGGGAATGGCACCCCCACCTGTCTCCATGGCTCCTGTGGCTGTATCTGTGGCTCCTGTGGCCCCTGTGGCTGTATCGATGGCCCAACCCTTGGCAGGAATCACAATGAGCCACACCACCACTCCCATGGTGACTTACCCTATCGCTTCCCAGAGCATGCGCATCACGGCCATGCCACACTGATGGGGAAAATGGACACTCCCCTGGTATAGCCTCCCGTGGCTGGGGTCGAGGGGCCGTTGCCCACTCGCCTAGCCCTCCCCAGCCCTGTCCGAAGGGCTCCCTTGAGAACTAGGACAAGAGACTACAAGGAGTAGTCCTGAGGAGGGGTTGGGTTGGTGTGTTTTCTCTCACCTCCCTTTTATGAGGGTCCTCTTGTCCATCCTCAAGCCTCACAGTGGGGGCTTGCAGAGGAGTGCAGACTGAAGCCAGCAGAGAGGAAGGACTGACGGAGGGCTTGTGTCCTCTTATGGGAATTTGAGAACATCCCTCGTCTTGTCCTCTCTTCTACACAGCACAGGTTCCAGCACTGGTTTTGGAAGAAAAAAACTCCCTGCCCAGAGGGAAAGCCAGGAAAGATTGAGAAGTGGGTGGTCAGGAGAGAAGGCCTGATAGGAGCCTTCAGACAATTTGGGTCCTAGTTGGTTGGGTTGGACAATACAGGAATTGCTTCTGGGCCCTGGGAATGCTGGGACTGTAGTGCTCCAGCCCAAAGACTAGGGGAGCATTCGTTACCCTAGCTTGGCCTGAAAATCCATAGGGCAGGGCCCACTACTTTCCAAAGAAATAAAAGAACAATTATTTTTAACAAATGGAGGCAGTGAAAACTTGCTTAGATATTCTGTGTGGAAAATGGAAGCAGTAAATAGATTTCATGCCAAAATGGGATAAAGACCCCAGCCTCACGTAGCTTGGGTAAGATGGATAGAGGCCAATGAAGAAGGGTAGGGACCCAAAACAAGACCAAATGGGGCTTTGGGGAAGGCACTTTGTGGGGTAGAAGCTTTGGAGCTACCTAGTCTAGTTTAAAAATAGTCCCATCTGTTTCTGGTCTCTGTATGTGCTATTCCCAGGTTGCCTTAGTAACCAGGGCTCCTAGGGTCATTTAGTGGGGCAGGCAGTAAGGAGGGTGTATGTGCTGAAAAATGGGGATGGGATGTTACATAGTTGAAAGATCCTTATTCAAACAGAGCAGGACAGGTGGAAGTTGCCTCTGAGTTGATGGCAGTTAATGTCCCTCCTATCCCAGCCCTTCCTCAGTGGCCAGTTCCTTAAGCCTTTAAGGCTTGGGAGGTCTGGGAAACGGGAGTCCTTCTAGGGACACAGCCTCAGGGTTTATCCCTTTCCTCTGTCTCCACATAGGACCAGATGTTTAAAATCTACTTAAGTCAGTAAGGCCAGGGGCCCCAATAGCCAAACCTCAGTTCCTTCTCAGCTCACGGCTGATGTAGGGAAAACAACTCAGGTGTCTAGTCTAATGGGACAGTAGATTTGGGGGTAGAGAGTGATCCTGGATTGTGTTCCCCTGCATCGTATCTCCTGCTACCTCTTGCTCCCTTGTCTGGTTGATCACTCAGGTCACACGTGGGATTGGAGATGGTGGGCTAGGTCAAGGGGAGTCATTAAAAAAAAGCCTAATGACTAAAAGTGAGCAAACATTGTGGGTTTTAGAAACAATACACTAATAAGTTTAATGTTTTGGGCACGATTTTTTTTTCTTTTTTCTTTTTTTTGAGACGGAGTTTCGCTCTTTTTACCCAGGCTGGAGTGCAATGGCGCGATCTCGGCTCACCGCAACCTCCGCCTCCTGGGTTCAGGCAATTCTCCTGCCTCAGCCTCCTGAGTAGCTGGGATTACAGGCACACGCCACCATGCCCAGCTAATTTTTTGTATTTTTAGTAGAGACGGGGATTCACCATGTTGACCAGGATGGTCTCGATCTCTTGACCTCATGATCCACCCGCCTTAGCCTCCCAAAGTGCTGGGATTACAGGCGTGAGCCACCACACCCGGCCTGATTTTTTTTTCTTAACAGATTTTTAAGTGCACATCTGGCACAACTCTAGACTTTTTTTTTTGAGATGGAGTCTCGCACTGTTGCCCAGGCTGGTGTGCAGTGGCGCCAGTCTTGGCTCGCTGCAATCTCTGCCTCCTGGGTTCAAGCGATTCTCCTGCTTCAGCCTCCTGAGGAGCTGGGATTACAGGTGCCTGCTACCATGCCCTAATTTTCTGTATTTTTAGTAGTGATACGGTTTCACTGTGTTGGCCGGGGTGGTCTCAAACTCCTGACATCGTGATCTGCCCACGTCGGGCTCCCAAAATGCTGGGATTACAGACGTGAACCACTGCACCCAGCAATTCCAGACTATTAAAAGAGATGACTTACAAGCATTTAAAGAAGAATGTAACTATAGATACCAACATGAATTCTCAGTCAAATCATGACTGACTTTATTTCCTCCTTGCCAAGTTACCTCCAAAGAGGTAGATTGGGAAACTTTAGACATTGTATGTCTTATATGTATTTATTCCAGCTAAAGACCACCAAGAATACACCTGGTAATTGAACAAGTTTGGTTTAATGTTCATTGCAGTGAGGGAGAGGGCACACCATTGGGAATTTGTGGTGTGTCTCAGCAAGAGGGTATTAGAAAGGACTTAGAGGACTTAGACTTTGGTTAATTGATTTTGGGGAAGATTCAAGAAAGTGGGTGTTCTTTTGGATTGAGTGCTGTTAAGGGAAGCAAGGATAATTCTGTGATTGGGTAGCTTGTCTAGAAGAAGGGCAGACAAGTGAACCTAAGCTGCAATTGATGATGAAGTCACTAGCTGGGAAAGGGGATGTTTGCTGTTTTTTGGTTTGCACACAGACCTTGCTTTGTGCTTAAACAAAATTGTGAAGTCATTTTGTTTTTTGTCTCACTTCATCACAGTCACTGAGTGACCTTGTCCGATGCTGGTGTTTTGTGAGATTGTTTGTATCTAAGAGAACACATTGGCTACCTGTGAGCACCAGGTCAGCCCTAACAGCTCTGAAGCCTGGCTGTGTCAGACCAGTTCCCAGATTACAGGAGCTGCTTTTCTCTCTCTCACCTGCTAAGTCATCACAGATAAGAAAATTATGGGTCAGTTAATAGTAGCATTTTTTCCATTCAAATGGCTCTGGTTAAAAAATAAGAAAAAAAGTCGGGCGCGGTGGCTCAAGCCTGTAATCCCAGCACTTTGGGAGGCCGAGGCGGGTGGATCACAAGGTCAAGAGATCGAGACCATCGTGGTCAACATGGTGAAACCCCGTCTCTACTAATACAAAAAATTAGCTGGGCATGGTGGTGCGTGCCTGTAATCCCAGCTACTCAGGAGGCTGAGGCAGGAGAATTGCCTGAACCCAGGAGGCGGAGGTTGCGGTGAGCCGAGATCGCGCCATTGCACTCCAGCCTGGGTAACAAGAGCGAAACTCTGCCTCAAAAAAAAATAAAAAATAAGAAAAAAAGGCCGGGCGCGGTGGCTCACGCCTATAATCCCAGCACTTTGGGAGGCCGAGGCTGGTGGATCACGAGGTCAAGAGATCGAGACCATCCTGGTCAACAAGGTGAAACCCCGTCTCTACTAAAAATACAAAAATTAGCTGGGCATGGTGGCATGCGCCTGTAGTCCCAGCTACTCGGGAGGCTGAGGCAAGAGAATTGCTTGAACACAGCAGGCAGAGGTTGCAGTGAGCCAAGATCGTGCCATTGCACTCCAGCCTGGGTAACGAGAGTGAAACTCTGACTCAAAAAAAAAAAAAAAATAGTAGCATTTGGTGGAATCAAACTGAACACTTGTACTTAGTGTTGGTTAGTACATTTATGTTAGAGAAATCTCTGTTCCCTAGTGATGTGCCCAAGGTTATGTTTTATTATTTAAAAAAAAAACCCAACTTGGGTAAACATAAAAAGTCCATTTATCAACAGTAACACAGGAAGAGCTAAATTATATTCAAAATGTCTGTGACTTGGATTGACTAAAACACTGGAGCACTCTCCCACTAAAAAATTGCTTAGGTTTTGAGCTTGTCTGAAGAACAATGTTAGAGATCTATATTAGCAATAATTCACATGAGAATAACTTGGGACTTCCAGTTGGCTACCACAAATTAGAATCTTAGCCCTCAATATGTCAGTTTATAAATATTAAGAGCCTGCTATGTTCTAGGCATCTTTCTAGGAGCTCCACAAGGGTAGTAGAACCTTGGTCATGGATTATAAATACAGCAGTTCTGTGTTCTGCCTAAGTGTAACTACTTAGTAGCATGTTCTTCTAAATGTAATTTTTAAAGAGGGTCATTGACAAACCAACGGGGTTTGCTGGAAACAAGAAAAGGCTGGCAAGGTAAAACTTCAAATAGAAGTCTTCAGATATTTGAAGGGCTGCCCAATAGAGGAAGGTCCTGTTTGCTACACAGGAAATAAGGGAGTTCTAGAATAATGGCTTAACATTTGTTGATTGCTTAATATAAGCCAAGGTTCTGTGCTAGGTATTTGACATGCAACATCTTATTGACACAGTGGGTACTATTATTGTACCCATTTTACAGAGGAGAAAGCAGGCTTAAAAAGTAACCTGCCCAGGGTTCTGCAAGTAAGGAATGGGGCCAGGAATCAATCTATTCAGACATTCTGACTCCAGACTGACATAAGAAAGTTCTAATGGCTGGGCGCAGTGGCTCACGCCTGTAATCCCAGCACTTTGGGAGGCCGAGGCGGATGGATCATGAGGTGAAGAGATCGAGACCATCCTGGTCAACATGGTGAGACCCCGTCTCTACTAAAAATACAAAAAATTAGCTGGGCATGGTGGCACGTGCCTGTAATCCCAGCTACTCAGGAGGCTGAGGCAGGAGAATTGCCTGAACCCAGAAGGCGGAGGTTGCGGTGAGCCGAGATTGCGCCATTACACGCCAGCCTGGGTAACGAGTGAAACTCCGTCTCAAAAAAAAAAGAAAGTTCTAATGATATAGCCATCCAACAAAGGGATCGTTACTTGACAGTAACTTTTTTTTTTTTAAACTCTTTTTTTGTTTGTTTGTTTTTTTAAAGATGGGGTTTCACCATATTGGTCAGGCTAGTTTCGAACTCCTGACTTCAGGTGATCCGCCTGCCTCAGCCTCCCAAAGTGCTAGGATTACAGGCGTGAGCCACTGCGCCCGGCTGGCAGTAACTTTTTTTTTTTTTTTGAGATGGAGTATCACTCTCTTGCCCAGGCTAGAGTGTAGTGGCATGATCTCAGCTCACTGCAATCTCTGACTCTTGGGTTCAAGAGATTCTCCTGCTGCAGCCTCCTAAAGTAGAGTAGTTGGAATTACAGGCCCGCCACCACGCCCAGCTAATTTTTGTATTTTTAGTAGAGATGAGGTTTCACCATGTTGGCCAGGCTGGTCTTGAACTCCTGACCTCAGGTGACCCGCCTGCTTCAAATCATGCCTGGGATTACAGGCATGAGCCACCATGCCTGGTTTGGCAGTAACTTTTGAGGACTAAAGAATACAGAAGAATTTCCTCAAATCCTGTTGCCCTTCCCATCTTTGTGAGCTGAGATCAGAGTACCATATCTGATTCTCTGCTTCTGGAAGGTGATTGTAGTTTACATATAAATGCAGATTGCAAGTCCAGGAAGTTTAAGTATTCTCTCTTCTCCTATAGGCCTCATCCTCTAACAGATGGCCAAACATTTCCTCTACAAATGGCCATCCCTTCCTGTTGTCCACTTACTGCTTATCACCACCAGGTGGCACCTGGGCAGCAGTATTGTCAGTGGGTGGGGACCCACCCTATTTACTTGTGTTGGTAACTGCATTGCAGCTGCTGATCTTGTGGCTCCTGGGCCCCAGCTGGGACAAGACCTTCCTGAGGATGAAGTTTTATCCCCCATATAATTTCTGATGATCTGGATGAGGTGAGGAAGAGAGAAGTTTGGAAAGGAGTCTCCATAGGTCATCCTCTCCATTCTCCCATCCTTAGGAACCTCCTCCCCTGATCCAGTGCTTGGCAAATTTCAGTTTATAGAGAGCTGTCTCTCTAAGGAGGTTCATCCATGTTCCTGCTATAGTGCTGCTTTATCCGTTGGTGAGCAGATCACTCATAATTCTTCCAAGTTCCTTGTTTCCCTTTTCTACCTGCTCACCTCTGGGAATATGGAGGATATAGGAGACAGAATATTATTTCTTAAATAGTTCTGCAAACTGAATGAAGCAGTTGAGATACTGCTAGCCCTAGGGAAGTAGAGAAAAGGAAGTGTAAAAATTTAAGGGATGGAGGCTGGGCAGGGACAGGACAGGTTTTTTTGTTTTTTTGAGACAGAGTCTTGCTCTGTTGCCAGACTGGAGTGCAGTAGCACGATCTCGGCTCACTGCAACCTCCGCCTCCTGGATTCAAGCAATTCTCCTACCTCAGCCTCCCAAGTAGCTGGGACTACAGGCGCACGCCACCACGCCCAGCTAATTTTTGTATTTTTAGTAGAGACGGGGTTTCACCATGTTGGCCAGGATGGTTTCGATCTCTTGATCTCATGATCTGCCCGCCTTGGCTTCCCAAAGTGCTGGGATTACAGGCGTGAGCCACCGAGCTCAGGCTAGGACAGGTTTTTTTTGTTTGTTTGTTTGTTTTTGAGATGGAGTCTTACTCTGTCACCCAAGCTGGAGTGCAGTGGCGCAATCTTGGCTCACTGCAACCTCCGCCTCCCAGGGTCAAGCGATTCTCCTGCCTCAGCCTCCTGAGTAGCTGGGATTACAGGCGCATGCCACCACGCCTTGTTTGTATTTTTAGTAGAAACGGGGTTTCGCTATGTTAGGCTGGTCTCGAACTCTGACCTCATGATCTGCCCGCGTCAGCCTCCCAAAGTGTTGGGATTACAGGCGTAAGCCACTGTGCCCAGCAGCAGGGACAGGTTTTAGTGAGCTTTGATAAATACAGCCTGATAAAATCTATGCTCTGCTGAACCAGAAAAAATTTATCAGCTGCAGGCCTCATCCTGTAAGACACTTCCTCTAACAAATGGCTAGTTTCTCCCCAATTATCAACCCCAGTTCTGCTGCTGCATCTGACAGAGTTCCATAATATGCCCCATATATACTGCAGTAAAGGTAATCATCTTGTGACCAATACTTAAACTTCCAATTAGCCTCATACCTAGATCCCAGGAAAACACTCCATCTTTAAGGCCAGTTAACTAGTGACGATAGTCAGTGTACTCTGTACTTTTTCCTTCCTAAACCTACACAGTACACCGTGGAACTACGTTAGTTCTGCACCTGAATGTATGGCAAACTTTTCTTCTGAGAAAGGGAATTGTCTTTCCCTTACTCTTGATTCCTCATTTTAGTGTCCTAGAAGTTCCTCAGGGTCAGGAAATTATTGGAAAATGTAATAATTTTCACTGCCCTCCTCCCTTTTGGAGCCAGCTAGTCTTCCTCCATCCTTGATGATAGGGATGACTTACCAACTCTTGAAAATTTCCAAAAAGAAATAAAGCCTCACTTTCTATTCACTCCTCTGCTTCCCCGCCCCCGCTTTCCCTGAAGACTGGATTATCTCAACTCTGTACTTCTCTGACTCTCCAGTTTTCTCCAGGGTCATTCGTCACACCACACAAACAAGGCAGGGGATGGGGACGGGATAGACAGGGTCAGTCTTCAGACACTTTCATTCCAAATACAATCGTGTCCTTTCCTTTTCTAAGAGCAGGCAGGGAAAAGTTGAAGGATAAGGAATGGGCTTAGGGTATGAAAACTAGAGAAAGTCGGAAAAAGAACATATGCATATCCCAGACCAAATCCTGCCAAACTGTCCGAATGAGCAGAGGGAAATCCTGACGCTCCACAACCCCTCAACTTCACAACTTGGGCTTTCTCCAAAACAGGAATTGGCGGTGCGGCTCTGCATGACGTCATACCACAGGCACTCCAATCCCACGTGGGGGAGCTCTTGGTCCCGCCTCTCCTGAAATGGTGCACCACGCCTCCTCCTCTTTATTACCAATCGAATGCCGCTTCTGAGCCCCTTTCTTCCTTTTCCCGCCATCCCAGACCTCCCATCTTGGCCTTCGGGCCCAATCAGGGAGGCCCTACCTATCAGAAACCCTCTCCCTTCCCCGCGGAAGAGAGGAGGCGTTTCAACCTTTTAACTCCACCTTGGTCTGTGCAGCGCAGACCAACCCAAATCGCCAGAAAGGAGGGGCGTGGCTTGAAGTCCCCTCCTCTCTCCCGGGGGATCACGTTTTGCCGGGGGGAACTGGTCGCAAGACTGGGATACCTCCAGCTGGTCCCCGGGTCGGGCGGATCCTCCCAGAGGTGACACAATGGAGCGGTCTCCAGGAGAGGGCCCCAGCCCCAGCCCCATGGACCAGCCCTCTGCTCCCTCCGACCCCACTGACCAGCCCCCCGCTGCTCACGCAAAGCCAGACCCAGGTTCCGGGGGCCAACCTGCTGGCCCTGGCGCGGCGGGTGAGGCCCTGGCGATGCTGACTTCATTCGGAAGGCGGCTGCTGGTGCTGATACCGGTGTACCTGGCCGGGGCAGTGGGACTCAGCGTGGGTTTCGTGCTCTTCGGCCTCGCCCTCTACCTGGGCTGGCGCCGGGTCCGCGACGAGAAAGAACGGAGCCTTCGAGCAGCGAGGCAACTACTGGACGACGAGGAGCAGCTCACGGCGAAAACTCTTTATATGAGTCATCGAGAGCTACCTGCCTGGGTGAGCGACCACCCTCGGTCCTCGGCACAGCCTAGCCCCCTTCCACCCCTTCCGTCTAGGGCTTTCTCTCCTTATGCCTAGAGTCAGCTCCCTGCCTTGGGACAGTGGGCCCCACACTTTCCCCTCTCTCCCCACTAGCCGCCTGCCTACTGGACGCGCCACTCTTAGGACCGACTGCTCACTCTCCCCACCCACCCTTTCGCACGCCCAGACTGGATCCTTCCACAGAATCAGGACTTCTTCCTCTACTCTTGGGCAACAGCAGTAACAACATCTGGGAACCCCATCTCAGCCGAAGCTCTCTCTCCTAGCCAAGCCATCTTGAACGCCCCTCTTGCTTTTGGTGCCACTCGCGCCTTTGCTGCTCCCAGAAATCCTGGTCCCGTTACTTCTCGAGGGTTTCCCTCGCCTCCCGCATCCTCCTCGAGACTTTTTACCTACTTAAGGCCATACGGTTCTCCCTTTTCTTGCTTTTATCCCCGGGTACCCGCTGAGACCCAGCGCCGGCCCTTGGAAGGCCGTCGGGCAGCCGCCTTCCAGCTTCCAGCAGCCAGGCTGCAGCGCGGCAGAGGCGGCTGCTGGACGGAGGGCGGGGTGTGGGAGGAGGTGGTGCGGTTGCTGCAGTGCCCGCGGCCCACACTCCCCCCCACACCCGGCCGGCCACACCCTTTTCCGGACTGTGGGCTGCGTTTGTTCCTTTGGGGCCGAGACCCTTGTTTCTGTGGCGGCTGCGTCTCCTGTGCTGAGGCGGATGCCTGCTCTCTAGCCTTTCAGAGGCAAAACCCGTTACCCGGCCCCTCCCAGCAGAGGTGCCAGTCTAGGGGAAGAATGGCAGGAGAGAGAAATCAAAATTAACACTAGGCAGACACAGCCAAGCTTCCCAGGCCCTGGACTGGAAACGGGAGGAGAAAGTGGGAGAAATGGCCCTAGGGGACCTGTAGCCCAGGCAGCAACTGTCTGCCTCCTCCTCATGGAAACCAATCTTCCCCCCGCCAATACAAAGCTCAGGTGTCCTTTCCCTTAAAAGGAGTCACATAAAGAGAGGAAAAGAAAAAAAAAAAAATCAAAAACCCCACAAAGACAGGCCTGATTAGATCTTCTGGCCCCTCCCTGACTCGAGGACTTGCTTCACTCCTTACCTTCCTGCTCTAGAAGCCCCGTCTGAGGGGAATTAGGAAGGCTGGAAAAAGGAACCAGGACTTTTTTTTTTTTTTTTTTTTGGGACGCAGTTTCACTCTTGTTGCCCAGGCTGCAGTGCAATGGCGCAACCTCGGCTCACAGCAACCTCTGCCTCCTGGGTTCAAGCAATTCTCCTGCCTCAGCCTCCCGAGTAGCTGGGATTACAGGCATGTGCCACCATGCCCAGCTAATTTTTTTTTTTTGTATTTTTTTAAGTAGAGATAGGGTTTCACCATGTTGACCAGGATGGTCTCGATCTCTTGACCTCGTGATCCACTCACCTCGGCCTCCCAAAGTGCTGGGATTATAGGCGTGAGCCACCGCGCCGAGCCTTTTTTTTTTTTTTTAAGACGGAGTTTCATTATTTGCCCAGGCTACAGTGCAATGGCACCATCTTGGCTCAGCAAAACCTCTGCCTCCTGGGTTCAAGCAATTCTCCTGCCTCAGGCACTGGAGTAGCTGGGATTACAGGCATGCACTACCACGACTAATTTTGTTTTTTTGTTTTGAGACAGAGTCTTGCTCTGTCGCCAGGCTGGAGTGCAGTGGCGCAATCTCGGCTCACTGCAAACTCTGCCTCCTGGGTTCAAGCGATTCTTCCGCCTCAGCCTCCCAAGTAGCTGGGACCACAGGGGCGTGCCACCACGCCCGGCTAATTTTTGTATTTTTAGTAGAGACGGAGTTTCACCATGTTGGCCAGGTTGGTCTCCAACTCCTGACCTCAGGTGATGCGCCCGCCTCCCAAAGTGCTGAGATTACAGGTGTGAGCCACCACGCCAGGCCGGAACCAGGACTTTTTTTTTGAGATGGAGTCTTGCTCTGTTGCCCAGGCTGGAGTGCAGTGGCACCATCTCAGCTCACCACAACCTCCACCTCCCGGGTTCAAGTGATCCTCCTGCCTCAGCCCCCCGAGTAGCTGGGACTATAGGCGCCCCACCATGCCCGACTAATTTTTGTATTTTTGGTATAGATGGGGTTTCACTATGTTGGCCAGGCAGGTCTCGAACTCCTGACGTCATGATCCACCCACCTCGGCCTCCCAAAGTGCTGGGATTACAGACGTGAGCCACTGTGCCCGGCCTGGAACCAGGACTTTTTAAATCCCAGGATTCCCTCTGATTTGACTGGACCTCCCCCTCCAGAAAGAATGTGTCCTTCTCCTCCTCCCCCTCCTCTCTGCCTCAGCAGCTGTCATTTTTCATGTCCCTGAGCTATCCACAGAGCAACAGTGTGGCCTCTACCCTGTCAGCTCCCCTTATTAAAGAGACCTCAGCCCCCAAACTCTGTGAGGAATGAACCCTTGGGCATCCCAGCCCCTCCTCCACTCAGAATGTGAGGAATGCGTCACACTTTACTCCCTCCCTCTGCGGCACCCCACCAGCATCTTAGTAGGAAACCAGAGGCGAGGGTGTGCACATCACTGTCTCTGCCTTCCCCACCTCCAGGTCAGCTTCCCAGATGTGGAAAAAGCTGAATGGCTCAATAAGGTGAGGATTGATTTGATTTTTAGTCTTCATGAGGGGAGGATGGGGATTTGTTTCTTCTTGCCAGACCCAGTGTCATCCCCCCAGTGCGCTCCATGGGGAGGATCCTGGAGGAACTTGCCTTGAGAAGGAAGACTGGGCTCTCCTCTGACCGTCTCTCTTTCCTCCCAGATTGTGGCCCAGGTCTGGCCCTTCCTGGGCCAGTACATGGAGAAGCTTCTGGCTGAAACTGTGGCCCCGGCTGTTCGGGGATCTAATCCCCATCTGCAAACATTTACATTTACACGAGTGGAACTGGGTGAAAAGGTATGTGTGGAGAGGGGAAAGGGAGGAGGCGGGATAGGGAGGGTGAGTGGCCCAGAGTGGACCGAAGAGGTACTTCTCCCTTCCCCTCCCCTCCCCCTCTCAGGAATTTCTCTCTCCACAGCCATTGCGCATCATCGGAGTCAAGGTTCACCGTGGTCGGAGAAAAGAGCAGATCCTGCTGGACTTGAACATCAGGTAATACCACTCACCACTCTTACTGCTTCCCCCTCAATGTGTCCTGGTCAGTCCAGGCTACCTCACTCCCCAACCCCTCAACTTCAGCCAAGGACTAACCCTCTTGGTTCTCTGCCTTACCATCCCCTAGCTATGTAGGTGATGTGCAGATTGATGTGGAAGTGAAGAAATACTTCTGCAAAGCAGGAGTCAAGGGCATGCAGGTAGGGCAGATGTCAGGGGCCCACGTAATAGGGAGTGTTTGTCCTAAGTTTTATGGGATACGGGGAAGTTTGAGGTTGGAAGAACTAAGGCTGGGAAAGTCTGGGAGGAAGAAGGGGGATTTTTCTGGAGAAAGGCTTTGATTTTCTCTTCTTGCCTCAGCTACACGGGGTCTTACGGGTGATTCTGGAGCCACTCATTGGGGACCTTCCCATCGTGGGGGCTGTGTCGATGTTCTTCATCCGACGCCCGGTAAGGGAAAACAGTGAACGGGATGGGGAAGCAGGGGAACAGAGAGGACTGGGAGGATGAGGGCAGTCAGCTATGGGGAATGAGAAGGGAATTGACAAGAAGGCTGAGGGGTTCTGGTCACTGTTGGATGGGTATGACCACACCCCATAGGATCTGTCCTGACCCCTACTCTTTCCCTCCAGACCCTAGACATCAACTGGACAGGGATGACCAACCTGCTGGATATCCCAGGACTTAGGTATCGAGGACTTACTCAGCACCTGCTGAGTGCTCCAGTGCTGGCTGGGTTGGGGATTTGAGGGACACAGAGCAGTCAAAGATGCTGATTGTATCCTCTAGAAGCCCCAACTTCAGTTGGGGAGCGAAGACAAATACCCCTGGAAAAGTCTGATACTGTGATTTTTCTTCAGGTTGGAGGAGTGGGTAGGGAATGAAGATGGCAGAAGACTGCAAAAGGCAAGGGGGATGGCAGTGAAGAATTAGGCGGGGAATTGGGGTAGAAGCGTAGCACAAAGGATTTTCACAAAAGGACTTTCTTACAGCTTCAGGTCTCTCTTGGCTGTGGGAAACGTAGTTGGGGTTGGGAGAAGACTGGAAGTTGAGGCCATGCCCACTTCTTCCTCCTCCTCCATTCAGCTCCCTCTCTGACACCATGATCATGGACTCCATCGCGGCCTTCCTCGTGTTGCCCAACCGATTGCTGGTGCCCCTTGTGCCTAACCTTCAAGATGTGGCTCAGCTACGTTCCCCTCTGCCCAGGGTACGGCCTCTCCCCGACTAGATAGATCCCTCTCTCTCAGTTCTCAGGAACCCCATGCTGGGTCCTTAGTTTTTCACCATCTGATTCCTTCCCCCAGGGCATTATTCGAATTCACCTGCTGGCTGCTCGAGGGCTGAGTTCCAAGGACAAATATGTGAAGGGCCTGATTGAGGGCAAGTCAGACCCCTATGCACTTGTGCGTTTAGGTACCCAGACATTCTGCAGTCGTGTCATCGATGAAGAACTCAACCCCCAGTGGAGAGAGACTTACGAGGTGGGAGAGTTGAGCATCTGTGTGAAATGGGGAAGCCCCAGGAGGTTGTAAGAGAAGATGCTGATTGGATGATCCTCACAGCTGCAGCCCCACGAGACACTCAGCCTTCTGTGTTCCCCAGGTGATGGTACACGAGGTACCAGGGCAGGAGATTGAAGTGGAGGTGTTCGACAAGGATCCAGATAAAGATGACTTTCTGGGCAGGTGAGACTCTGCCTGTTAGAATTCTAAAGCCCATGCTACCAAGGTTCTGGAGGTAATTATACTCACTTTTTGGGCCTTGGAATCATGTATAATTTTCCTTCCTAACCTCCCCACCCCAACTCCTACCATGCACACACTCACATACGCAGGTGAGTATCTCCTGAGAGGAAGAAGGGAGTCTGAGATCCACCAGTCATTTCTTGGTGGCTGAATGGAGGGCCATTGACATGCTGCTAATTACAATACTACTCTTTTCTCCCTCTCACTACCCTCTCCCCTCCCCACCCCCAGAATGAAGCTGGATGTAGGGAAGGTGTTACATGCTGGCGTCCTGGATGATGTAAGTTGGGAGAAGAGGGAGTTGGGGGCTCATCTCACCCTTTGGGCAGACAGTAGTTGCAACATTGGTCTGGAAGGAGTTGGGCGGGTATCCGATCTCTACTACATCTCAATTTCTTCTAGTGGTTCCCGCTACAAGGTGGGCAAGGCCAAGTTCACTTGAGGCTAGAATGGCTGTCGCTTTTGTCAGATGCAGAGAAACTGGAGCAGGTAAGCCACATGGGAAACAGGAAGCTGCAGGGGAGAAACAGGTAGCTGGAAGTGTAGGGGACTCGGAGCGGGGACCAAGATCTATTACTACCCCTCCCCAGGTACTACAGTGGAATCGGGGAGTCTCCTCTCGACCAGAGCCCCCATCAGCTGCCATCTTAGTTGTCTACCTGGATCGGGGCCAGGATCTTCCTGTGAGTTCGGCTAGGTGAACAGGAGCCCTGGATGTAGCATTCTCCCTTCCTGCCTTGCTGAGGATACAAATGTCCCTGCCTGCTTTGCTCCAGAAGTATCAACATGTAACACAAGGGTCCCAGGGAGGGGATCAGATCCATCTCAGGGAAAGGATTCTGATGCGATTCCCCCTTTCTTCACCAAAACCAAAACCCGCAAGATGGTAACCTCTGAATTGTACCCCCACAGCTGAAGAAGGGGAACAAGGAACCCAACCCCATGGTACAACTGTCAATTCAGGATGTGACTCAGGAGAGCAAGGTGAGGGCCAGGACATCATTGTAGGGGGCCAGGTGGGATGGGGAGAGGCCTGTTCTTGGGATGTTCTCCCCTTTAGAATGCCTGTTAAGTGCAGGGGTTTTCTGGAGAAACAGGAGGGGTGCTGTGGTATACACCCTTAATCCCTCCTCCTCTACATCTCTAGGCTGTCTATAGCACCAACTGCCCGGTGTGGGAGGAAGCATTCCGGTTCTTCCTACAAGACCCTCAGAGCCAGGAGCTCGATGTGCAGGTGAGACAATCACCCCTTCATCCCCTCCCGAATACCCTATTCTGTCTTCCCAGATCTGTGCCATTCTTTTCTCCTTCTTTTTCCTTGATGCCAATTTTTTTTTCTTTTTTTTTTTTTTTTGAGATGGAGTCTCATTCTGTCACCAGGCTGGAGTGCAGTGGCACAATCTCGGCTCACTGCAACCTCCACCTCCCAGGTTCAAGTGATTCTCCTGTCTCAGCCTCCTGAGTAGCTGGGACTACAGGCGCGCACCACCATACTCAGCTAATTTTTTGTATTTTTAGTAGAGATGGGGTTTCACCATGTTGGCCAGGATGGTCTAGATCTTATGACCTCGTGATCTGCCCACCGCAGCCTCCCAAAGTGCTGGGTTTACAGGTGTGAGCCACCACACCCGGCCGATGCCAAGTTTTAATCCATCTACCTAGACTCCCCAGCTCCTTGAATATCTCTCCACTGTTCTCTAACTATTGCTCCAGATTTTTTTTTTTTTAGATGGAATCTCGCTCTGTCACCCAGGCTGGAGTACAGTGGCACAATCTTGGCTCACCACAACCTCCGCCTCCCGGGTTCAAGCAATTCTTTTGCCTTGGCCACCTGAGTAGCTGGGATTACAGGCATCCCCACCATGCCTGTAATTTTTTTGTATTTTTAGTAGAGACGGGGTTTCACTATGTTGGCCAGGCTGGTCTCAAACTCCTGACCTTGTGATCCACCCACCTCGGCCTCCCAACAGAATCATTTTTTATAATTGGGAATTATATATTTAAAATGAATGATTTTATGGTATGTAAATTTAAATTATGCCTCAATAAAACTGTTTACATTCAGCATTTTAAAGGTCATAGAAAAAGCATGAAACTTAGTATCTGCCTTCACGATGCTTACTGGCCAGTTTCATAAATAAGACACAAATATATAAAATCATTCAAGAACAAGTACATGTGAACTAAGGCCAGGCGAGGTGGTTCACACCTGTAATCCTAGCACTTTGGGAAGCCAAGGCGGGTGTATCACTTGAGGCCAGGAGTTCGAGACCAGCCTGGCCAACATGGCAAAACTCCGTCTCTACTAAAAATAAAAAAATTAGCCAGGCATGGTGGCATATGCCTGTAATCCCAGCTACTCGGGAGGCTGAGGCAGGAGAATCATTTGAACCCAGGAGGTGGAAGTTGCAGTGAGCCGATTTCATGCCTGGGCAACAGAGCAAGATTCTGTTTCAAAAAAAAAAAAAAAAAAATGCCAGATGCGGTGGCTCACGCCTATAA
This sequence comes from Aotus nancymaae, assembly GCF_030222135.1. NCBI lineage: Eukaryota > Metazoa > Chordata > Mammalia > Primates > Aotidae > Aotus > Aotus nancymaae. The sequence continues at coordinate 39,737,945 of NW_026988428.1, forward strand.
TCCCAGAACTTTGGGAGGCCAAGGCGGGTGGATCACAAGGTCAGAGTTCAAGACCAGCCTGGCCAATATGGTGAAACTCTGTCTGTACTAAAAATACAAAAATTAGCTGGGCATGGTGGCGGGCACTTGTAATCCCAGCTACTTGGGAGGCTAAGGCAGAGAGTTGCTTGAACCTGGGAGGCAGAGGTTGTAGTGAGCTGAGATCGCACCACTGCACTCCAACCTGGGCCATAGATCCACACTCTGTCTCAAAAAAAAAGAACAACAACAACAATTACATATGAACCTGTGGGAATAAAATATCCATAGTATAGGACCAAGGAGGGTGAGAGAAAGGGACAGGCTGGAGTGACTAGGGAGATTTTGTGAAGCAAGTAGGATTTTCCTTTTTCTTTTTTCTTTTTTTTTTTGAGACAGAGTCTCACTCTTTTGCCTAGGCTGGAGTGCAGTGGCATGATTTCAGCTCAGTGCAACCTCTGCCTCCTGGGTTCAAGCAGTTCTCCTGCCTCAGCCTCCCAAGTAGCTGAGATTACAGGCATGTGCCACCACGTCCAGTTAATTTTTTTTCTTTTCTTTTTTTTTTTAAGATGGGGTTTCACCATGTTGGTCAGGCTGGTCTTGAACTCCCAACCTCAGGTGATCTGCCCGCCTTGGCCTCCAAAGTGCTTGGATTACAGGCGTGAGCCACCACACCCGGCCAATTTTTGTATTTTTAGTAGAGTTTCACCATCTTGGCCAGGTGAAAGTGTTTTAGGCTACGTGTTTAAGTAAGTGTTTTAGGTTAAGTGTTTAAGTGTTATAGGGAGGCAGGGTTTCACCGTCTTGGCCAGGCTGGTCTTGAACTCTGACCTAAAGTGATCTGCCTGCCTAGGCCTCCCAAAGTGCTGGGATTACAGGCATGAGCCACTGTGCCCAGTCTGCAAGTAGGATTTTAATTGGATCTTGAAGGATGAATAGGATTTAAATAGGCAGAAGGAAGAGAATGAGGACTTTCCAAATAGTGGAAGCAGAATGAACAAAGGTGGAAGGGGCCAGAGAGTGGGCAGAGGACTATAAAAGATAGTCCTGAGTGGAGCAGGAGCTTTGTGATTGGTACAGAGAGGAAGGAAGCTGGTGCCATGTTACCACTTTTCAAGTATGCCTTCCTTTCCCCTAATCTCTTCACTATAGTCCCTCCTCCTGTGTCTGTAGGTGAAGGATGACTCCAGGGCCCTGACTTTAGGAGCACTGACCCTGCCTCTGGCCCGCCTGCTGACTGCCCCAGAACTCACGTTGGACCAGTGGTTCCAGCTCAGCAGCTCTGGCCCAAACTCCAGACTCTACATGAAACTAGTCATGAGGGTATGGAAATGGAGGAGGTGCTGAGGGTTGGGAGAAAGGCCTGTTGATTCCTTGGTCTGAAGAGTGAGGAAAGGGAGCCCCCTAAGATTAAATGAGCTAATATATATGGAAGTGCTGAGCAGGCACACAAAACAAATATGTTGATCTGACTGGTAGAAGGGATGGCTTGTGAGGTGACTGGGTGTGGAGGGAACCCTCTAGAGATGACCCAGCCAAGGCAGCACCTAGTTCCCCTTTCAGAGCCCCTCCTCTAGCCCACCTCACATGCCTTGCCTGCTGGTGGCAAGCTGCACTTCTTTGATTCAATATCACACTACGCTTCCCAGATCCTGTACTTGGATTCATCAGAAGTAAGCTTCCCCACTGTGCCTGGTAGTCCTGGTGCTTGGGATGAGGACAATGAGAGTCCCCAGAGAGGCAGCAGTGTGGATGCCCCACCTCGACCCTGTCACACTACTCCTGATAGCCACTTTGGGACTGAGGTGAGTCTGTATCTGAAAAGGACTAGGGTCTATTTGCCCCACTAAGTGCGCAAAGCCTGTTTGAGGGCGGATTCTCACAGGTCTCTCTCCCTTTGCCATCTGGTGCTCCCCTCTCCCTTTTGCAGCATGTGCTTCGGATCCATGTATTAGAGGCCCAGGACCTGATTGCCAAAGACCGTTTCCTGGGGGGACTGGTGAAGGGCAAGTCAGATCCTTATGTCAAACTAAAGCTGGCAGGACGAAGCTTCCGGAGCCATGTTGTTCGGGAAGATCTCAATCCCCGCTGGAATGAGGTTTTTGAGGTCAGAGTTCAGTGGCTGTGACTCCTGGTTCTGCCCCATTTCCCCCTCAACTTCAAGAGTGCTCTAGAAACCTCTGAGGTTCAGTTGCTTGGCGGTGGGGGGTCCAGTTGTTTGCAGAGGAAAAGGAGAGAATCCCCTTTCATCTGCACTTTTTTCTCCCACTAGGTGATTGTCACATCAATTCCAGGCCAAGAGCTAGACATTGAAGTCTTTGACAAGGACTTGGACAAGGATGATTTTCTGGGCAGGTGAGAGGATAGGAGTCCAGGTAAAAAACAGGCTGGGCTCTTTAGGCCATGGAGTCTGGCCTCAGGACAGAGACTTGGTTCTTACCATCTGCCTTTTGTCTTACTCTTTCTCCTCAACAGGTGTAAAGTGAGTCTCACCACAGTCTTAAACAGTGGCTTCCTTGATGAGGTGAGCATGGAACTAGAGTCAACGACCCCTCCTGATCCTGCCCAACCCTCATTCTCATAGTTCTCCTGTCTGCATATCCACAATTCTTCACCTGCCCACTTCCACAGTGGCTGACTCTGGAGGATGTCCCATCTGGCCGCCTGCACTTGCGCCTGGAGCGTCTCACCCCCCGTCCCACTGCTGCTGAGTTAGAGGAGGTAGGGCAGGAGACTGGAGGAAGGAAGGGATCCAAGATGGGACAGGGTCTTCTCTTAGCATTCAAGGCACATGCCAGACCCCAAGGTGTCGGTTACCACTCCCCACCCCCGTGTGTCCCCCGCAGGTGCTGCAAGTGAATAGTTTGATCCAGACTCAGAAGAGTGCGGAGCTGGCTGCGGCCCTGCTATCCGTCTATATGGAGCGGGCAGAGGACCTGCCGGTAAGATCACACTACGCTCCCTACGCCCCATCACTTCCTGGCCCTTCTTCTACCTCCCTCAGGTTTGGATGCTCCTGGTGTGTGTGGAATAGGAAAAATGGCTCCTTTCTTTCTGAGGGTGGTGCAGGGGTGGGAAAAATTGTCTAAGGCCTCAAGGGTAGTGGCTGCCAAGTAATAATGGAGGCATGGCTGTTGGCTGTGGATATAATTTGTGAGGGGGATCTGCCTGACTAGGTCCAAATTTAAGACTAACACAGTTTTCTTTCTAGCTGCGAAAAGGCACCAAGCCCCCCAGCCCTTATGCTACTCTCACAGTGGGAGATACTACTCATAAAACCAAGGTATGAAGAAATGCTGCAGGGTAAAAACGGGAGGGACAAGAGGAATAGGAGTATCAGTCACTGATCATAAGCCCCCATCTCCACCAGACTATTTCACAAACTTCAGCCCCTGTCTGGGATGAGAGTGCCTCCTTTCTCATCAGGAAACCATACACTGAGAGCCTGGAGTTGCAGGTACTGTAAATTCATTCTTCCAATATTTAGCAGATTTCTGCTATGGCCAGGCAGTAAACAGGCACAGAGCATTCAGAGATGAGATAAAAGATTGACTTCTTATCTTTATGGAGCTCACACTCTGTTTTGAGAGAAAAATAACCAGATAAAATTTCCAGAATGATAACTGAGTTGTAAAAGGCACTGTGGGGAAGAAAGGAGGGGTTCAGGCTGGGGAAAAGCTTGAGATAGAAATAAAGGCATCCTTAGATGACCCCTGAGCTTGAGAGTAGTTCTTTTTTTCTTTTTCTTTTTTTTTTTTTTTTTGAGATGGAGTCTTGCTCTGTCGCCGAGGCTGGAGTGCAGTGGTGCTATCTTGCCTCACAACGACCTCCACCTCCCGGGTTCCCACGATTCTCCTGCCTCAGCTTCCTGAGTAGCTGGGATTACAGGTGCCCGTCACCACGCCCAGCTAATTTTTGTATTTTTAGTAGAGATGGGGTTTCACCATCTTGTCTAGGCTGGTCTTGAACTCCTGACCTTGTGATCCACCTGCCTTGGCCTCCCAAAGTGCTGGGATTACAGATGTGAGCCACTGCGCCCAGACTTTTTTTTTTTTTTTTCTTGAGACGGAGTTTCGCTCTTGTTACCCAGGCTGGAGTGCAGTGGCACGGTCTTGGCTCACTGCAACCTCTGCCTCCCGGGTTCAAGGAATTCTCCTGCCTCAGCCTCTCGAGTAGCTGGGATTACAGGCGTCTGCCACCACGCCCAGCTAATTTTTTGTATTTTTGGTGGAGATGGGGTTTCACCATGTTGGCTAGGCTGGTCTCGAACTCCTGACCTTGTGATCGAACTCCCTTGGCCTCCCAAAGCACTGGGATTACAGGCATGAGCCACTGCACCCAGCCTTATTTTTGTATTTTTAATAGAGATCAGGTTTCTCCATGTTGGCCAGGCTGGTCTCTCAATCCTGACCTCAGGTGATCCGCTGCCTCAGCCTCCCAAAGTGCTGGGATCATGGGTGTGAGCCACCGCACCCAGCCAGAGAAGCCTTTGCTGAGAGGTCACATATCCAGATCTGCATTTTGGTAAGATCATGGGGATAACAGGGTAAAGAATGGACTGGAGAGGGACAACACTGGAGGCAGGGAGATCAGTGAGGAGACTGTCAGAGCAGGAAAAGCAATGAATGACGAGGGCCTGGTGGGATTTGAAGGTTGTTATGACATGGAGCAAGTAGAGGAGCAAGGAACAGCCTAGAAGTTAACTCTGGGGTTTTTGGCACAGGGTGGCTGGATGGATAAGGGCTGTTGCTGACTTAGGGAGTGCGCAGAGAGGGAATTTTTGAATTTGAGCTCCCCACAGGACATCTAAGGGGAGACATGCAGAAGACGAATCTATTGCCCACGCGGTGTTCCTTCCTCACCCTCTTGTTGGAACATATGAGCAAGCAACCGCTAGCAACTGTAGTCATGGGTGAGATCTCCTAGGGAGCACAAATGGAGAGGAGACAAAAGATGGCCATGAGCTCTTAGAGGCGGGAGCCACTGTGCCCAGCCGAAATTAATAGAATTTACAATAATGTAACTTAATGCTAGCAGAGTAGAAAAGAGGTACAAATGAGCTCAGTTCTTCATCTTTCATAGCAGGGAATCAATAGAGATACAACAAGCATGTTAGAATTCCACAAGAACAAGAAAATAGGAGGGGTTTAAAGATTGCTACATTTGGAATATGGCAATGGGAGTAGAATGGGCAGGAAACATTTTCCTTTTAGTTTTTAGTTCTGTTTTTACTGTTGTTTTCTGTACTCTGTGCAGGTATTACTGGTATAATTTCTGAAAGGTTATAAAGTAAAGATGGTCCAATCTACTCTGGTTAAGAAAGGAAGGACAGAGGGACTAGCAGCTGTTACCACGGCTTCCCTGCCTTTCTCAAAGGGAAATCTCAACAGACCACCTATGAGTCCAAGTGTTTGGGCCTTTAACACCAGGATTAACTCATTTTTTGATGCATTCGCCTCTTGATCACAGTCCTGTTGCCCCACAGGTTCGGGGTGAGGGCACTGGCACGCTGGGCTTGTTATCCCTGCCCCTCTCAGAGCTCCTCGTGGCTGACCAGCTCTGCTTGGACCACTGGTTTACACTCAGCAGTGGTCAGGGGCAGGTGCTACTGAGAGCACAGCTAGGGGTGAGTGACAGGAAATGGTGGGCAGGATGAGAGGGAGGAGGGGAGGACCTTCACAGCTGAGGGACACCCAGGAGGGTGGGAACAGAGGGCCGTGTCCTTAGAGTGAGGGAACTGAGAGAACTCTGCCCAGCTCACAGCTTTCTTGTCCCTAGATCCTGGTGTCCCAGCACTCGGGAGTGGAAGCTCAGAGCCACAGCTATAGCCACAGCTCCTCATCACTGAGTGAAGAACCAGAGCTCTCGGGGGGGCCCCCTCACATCACCTCCTCAGCCCCAGAGCTCCGGCAGCGCCTAACAACACATGTTGACAGGTAAAGGGCTGGAATAAAAAGTATTACAGGTTCACCAGGCTCTAGCTGTTCCCAGACCTACTGATATTTCTCCACAGTCCCCTTGAGGCTCCAGCCGGGCCTCTGGGCCAGGTGAAACTGACTGTGTGGTACTACAGTGAAGAGCGAAAGCTGGTCAGCATTGTTCACGGTTGCCGGTGAGACCCCATCCCTCCTGTCCTGGTCACCTCCATCCCTTCCCCTGGGATGTACCATATCACCTACATCCTCCTGTTGCAGGGCCCTTCGACAGAATGGACGGGATCCTCCTGATCCCTATGTGTCACTGTTGCTGCTGCCAGACAAGAACCGAGGCACCAAGAGGAAGACCTCACAGAAGAAGAGGACCCTGAATCCTGAATTTAATGAACGGTCAGTCAGCGGGCATTCGGGTGGAGGGATGGCAGGCTTGGAAAGGACTCCTCGCTCCTAACCCCCAGTCCTATCCCAGGTTTGAGTGGGAACTGCCCCTGGATGAGGCCCTGAGACGAAAGCTGGATGTCTCTGTCAAGTCTAATTCCTCCTTTATGTCAAGAGAACGTGAGCTGCTGGGGAAGGTAAGAAAGAGGGCAGGATGGCAGGGCAGAGGTGAGGGCTGGGAGCTGCTGGTACCAAGGCCGTAGTACCTGTTAGAAGGAAGTACCCTGGGTGATCCTTTAGAGGTGACTCTGTCACCTCTGCAATGGTTTGGGACGAGTGTGTGATGAAGGAACATGGTCTTTGGAGATTTCAAAATAACATCATCAGAGTGAGATCCTGTCTCAAAAAAATAACATCTTGCCCCCACCATCCTCCAACACAGGTGCACTTGGACCTGGCTGAGATAGACCTTTCCCAGGGTGTGGCCCAGTGGTGAGTGTCTGCGTGGGTCGGGGTGGTCTGGATATTTAAGTGGAAGAAATTCCAATCACAGGAAAGGAAGAAAAGATACAATGTGAGCTGAGAACCATTGATTCTATGAAGTAGAGAAGTCCTTGGATTGTGTCTCAATTATAAATAAGATGACACAAGAGTCATCTTTCTACATGAGCCTTCTTGTTTCCATAGGTATGACCTAATGGATGACAAGGACAAGGGCAGCTCCTAGGAGCCGGCGCGTCCCAGCCTGACTCTGCTCTGTCTTCCTGCCTTTGTCTCACTGCATCACCACCTCAATGTGAGGACCCTAAAGCCAGGGTCCAAGGGCAGAGCCTGTGCCCTTCAGCCCGTTCACCTTCCACGCCCATATTCGGGCCTTTGCCTGACCAAAGAGGAGAACCGTATGTTCCCTTTACTGCACGGCCTTTATCCTTCTGGGCCTTGGGGTGGGGCCCTGAGCTGACTGTTTTCTGCTCTGCCTGCATATTGTTCTCCCTTCCTCCCAACTCCTCAGGGCCTTCTGTATCTGTGCCTGGCCACTGGCAGCACTAGCAGTGGTATTAGCTTATGCCAAATACAGCTTTGGAAGGATCTTTTTTTCTTAACTAGATGGTCACCTTCTTCCCTACCACACATGGGTGGGAAGGTAGACAGCTAACCTCTCCAGCTGTGAGCCTCTTGGACTACTTACTGCATGTAGCAAATGGACAACAGCTCAGGCCCCCATATCCAGTTCTGTCCCCACTTTCCTCAAGCCTGTCCTGAAAATTCTACTGCGCTGATGGCTGGGGCCAGTCTCTTGATTCACTCTTGGAACTGGGGACACTTGGATTCTACCCAAGCTTCCACGTAGTGGGATATCAGTCTTGGAGCTCCTAGCTGGTCATGTGCGGAGGGCCTTGGAGGACTTGGGACAGCTGGGCCACTTTTTTTGCCCAAGTGCCTAGGCTGTTAATTCACTGACTAGAACTGAATCTGGTACTCTTTAGTTTTGCACCAACTCTGCCAAGCCACTGTATCTTATATTAAACATCATACTCAAACCAGCTGTGGCTCTCTTCCTTAAGGCTAAGGAATCAGCCTACCCATCTGATATTTATTCCAACTGTCAAAAGCCTTTATCCAATTCATGAATCATGTCTGTTTAGTTAATGGTCAAAGTCTACTAACGTTGCAACCACCAAGAATATTGAGGATGGTCAAGAGACCTGTGTGAAGTAGCCGCTGTTGCATTTCAGGTGAGACGCATTTCCAGTCATCGTGATGAACTCTGTTACCCATCCAATTTGTCTGCTGACGACCACTCTAGGCTTTCTAGGGAAGGGATTCCTATACCTGGTAAACCTGAAAGCTTTGTGCCACTGCACAGGCTCCTAGTGTGTCTGTGCCATCAGGGCATGCTCGGCTGCATCCAAAAGGGCTTCAGACCCATCTAACAGGAGCTGGGAAATACACCAATTTGGTTATCTGTTCACCTTGAACTCTGCTCCTTGCAGGAACTTCCTGGAATGCAAGCCAGAGAAGCTGCGCTCCATCTGTTCCACCAACTGAAAGGAGAGAGATGGACAGAGTGAACTACTGAAAACAGGGTCACTGGCATAGGAACTTGGGGATTTCATAATTGCCTCAGGGGGACTTTATCATCTTCTCTTGAAAAATATAAACCTAATTTTTGTATTTTTAGTAGAGACGGAGTTTCACCATATTGGTCAGGCTGGTCTGAACTCCTGCCCTTGTGATCCGCCCGTCTTGGCCTCCCAAAGTGATAAGATTATAGGCTTGAGCCACCATGCCTGGCCAAAACTTATATTTTTAAGGTCTTGTCAAATTTCTTGATGCTGGCTGGGCATACAGCCCAAGGCCTGCTGTTGTAGCTGGCATCAGATAATACAAGCTAGGATTTTGCACTGTGTGATTTTAAGAAACATTCTTAACTAGTTTATCAACTTCAAGTAATTACATTTCTAGAAAACTAGAGGAGATGGCTCAAATTCTCCCATCCCACAAGGGTCCCTAATCATTTCTAAGCTTTTCAAGTTCAGTATATATAAGGGAAGAGGTACTAATCTACATATTAAATACAAGATGATGGCTAACTTCGATGGCTCACACCTATAATGCCAATACTTGGGAAGGCTGGCCGAGGCAGAGGATCCAGAGAAAACCCCCACCCTTAAAAAAAAATTAGCCAGGCTTGGTGGTATGCACCTGTAGTCTCAGCTACTCAGGAGACTGAGGCAGAAGGATCACTTGAGCCCAGGAGTTCAAAATCAGTGAGCTAGGATTGTGCCATTCTACTCCACTCTGGGTGACCTCCAAAAAAAAGAAAAAAAGATAATGACAACCAAGAATGTCTGCAGAAAAAAAAGCCAACTAAATACATGCAAGATGAGACACAGAACACAATTGCACTTTTTTTTTTTTTTTGGAGATCAAGAGTCTCACTTTGTTGCCCAGGCTGGAGTGCAGTGAAACAATCTTAACTCACTGCAACCTCCACCTCCTGGGTTCAAGTGATTCTCCTGCCTGAACCTCCCAAGTACCTGAGACTACAGGCGTGCACCACCACACTTGGCTAATTTTTTTTGTATTTTTAGTAGAGATGGGGTTTCACCGTGTTAGCCAGGACAATCTCGATCTCCTGATCTCATGATCTGCCTGCCTTGACCTCCCAAAGTGCTGATATTACAGGCACGAGCCACCTTGCCTGGCCCAGTTGCACTTATTTATATATGAGATGGAACACATTTTAAGGGTCATTAATCACATGAATTAAATATACTTCTGTCATTTCTCAAACAGCTGACTTTTGACACATACAATGTACACCTTTTCCAGAGAAAGATAAGACATATGGTTATGCTATCACTGATGTTTGCAAATGCTATCCTTTTGGAATGTGGTTTTATTGGACCAAACAATGTACTATAGTTAACTAGGTGTGGTAACACAGTTGTCTACCCGACAGCCATTTCCCCTGTCCCCTACATACAGAATCCCAGAATGTCCCTGGTGGCAGTGTGCCAGCCCCAAGAAATAAATCAAGGTCCCCTTTGCTGAATAATCACTTTCCCAGCCTCCCTTGCAACTTGGAATGACCCTGACCCTGCTTTGGTCAACAAGATGTAAGAGGAAGCATCTAAAGAAGAAACGCCTCATTGCCCCTTCCTTTCTGCTTACGTCACTGGTATGAGGATATGATGTCTGGAACTGCAGCAGCGTTTTTTTTTTTTTTTTTTTTAGATGGAATTTCATTCTTGTCACCCAGGCTGGAATGCAATAGCATCCAGTGATGTCAGCTCAGTGATCTGAGTTGCTCACTGCAACCTCCACCTCCTGGGTTCAAACGATTCTCCTGGCTCAGCCTCCTGAGTAGCTGGGATTACATGCACCTGCCACCATGCCTGGCTAATTATTATTATTTTTTTTTGAGACGGAGTTTCTGTTGCCCAGGCTGGAGTGCAGTGGTGCAATCTCCACCTCCCAGGTTCAAGTGATTAGTAGCTGGGATTATAGGCATGAGCCACCATGCCCGGCTAATTTTGTATTTTTAGTAGAGACATGGTTTCACCATGTTGGTCAGGCTGGTCTCAAACTCAGGTGATCTGCCCGCCTCAGCCTCCTAAAGTGCTGGGATTACAGGTGTGAGCCACTGCACCCAGCCCATGACCGACTAATTTTCGTATTTTTATTAGAGACAGGGTTTTACCAAGTTGGCCCAGCTGGTCTCGAACTCCTGACCTCAAATGATCCGCCCGATTCAGCCTCCTAAAGTGCTGGGATTACAGATGTAAGTCACCACGCTCAGCCAGCAGCAGCCTTTTTTAAGGCCATGAGGTGACCAACAAAAGCTAACATGATTATAGGATTACAATTTTATGTCAGGATTCACATTATAACCTGCTTTTTTCACTTATCACAAGCATTTTTATGCTTCATTAAATATTCTTTGAAAACAATTAGGCTGGGCATGGTAGCTCATACCTGTAATCCCAGCACTTTGGGAGGCCAAGGTGGGTGGATCACCTGAGGTTGGGAGTTCAAGACCAGCCTGGCCCACATGGTGAAACCCCATCTCTACTAAAAATACAAAAATTGGCCGGGCGTGGTGGTACATGCCTGTAATCCCAGATATCCTGGAGGCTGAGGCGTGAGAATTGCTTGAACCTGGGAGGCAGAGGTTGCAGTGAGCTGAGATTGTGCCACTGCACTCCACCCTGGGCAACAGATTGAGACACTGTCTCAAGAAAAAAAAAAAAGTAGAATTGCTAGGACAACCTTTTTTTTTATTTTTTTTTTAGAGATGGGGTTTCACCACGTTGGCCAGGATGGTCTGGATCTACTGACCTAGTGATCCGCCCATCTCAGCCTCCCAAATTGCTAGGATTACAGGCATGAGCCACCCCATGCCCGGCCAGACAACCTTTTTTTTTTTAGATGAAGTCTGAGTCTGTCACTAGGCTCACTGCAATCTCTACCTCCTGGTTTCAAGTGAACCCCCTGCCTCAGCCTCCCAAGTACCTGGGACTACAGGGGCATGCCACCACGCCTGGCTAATTTTTTGTATTTTAGTATAAACGGGTTTTCACCATGTTGGCCAGGATGGTCTCAATCTCCTGACCTTGTGATCTGCCTGCCTCAGCCTCCCAAAGTGCTGGGATTACAGGTGTGAGTCACTGAGCCCAGCCTGCTGGGTTAACTTCTATATTTTATTTTATTTTATTTTTTGAGACATGGTCTCGCTATGTCACCTAGGCTGGAGTGCAGTGGTGCGATCTTGGCTCACTGTAACCTCTGACTCTTGTGTCCAAGTGATTCTCCTGCCTTAGCCTCCTGAGTAGCTGGGACTACAGGTGGCCGGCACCACACCTGGGTAATTTTTTTTTTTTTGAGACGTTGTATTGCTCTGTCACCCAGGCTGGAGTGCAGTGGTGTGATCTTGGCTCTCTGTAACCTCCACCTCCTGGGTTTAAGCAATTATCTTGCCTCAGCCTCCCGAGTAGATGGGACTACAGGTGCATGCCCAGCTAATTTTTTTGGGGTGTGTTTTTTAGTAGAGATGGGGTTTCCCGACTGTTTTTGTGTGTGTGTGTGTGACAGAGTTTCGCTCTGGTTTCACAGGCTGGACTGCAATGAAGCGATCTGGGCTCACTGTAACCTCCACCTCCTGGGTTCAAGCGATTCTCCTGCCTCAGCCTCCTGAGTAGCTAGAATTACAGGCATGTGCCACCATGCCCAGCTAACTTTGTATTTTTAGTAGAGACGGGGTTTCTCCATGTTGGTCAGGCTGGTCTTGAACTCCTGACCTCCAGTGATCTCTCCGCCTTGGCCTCCCAAAGTGCTGGGATTACAGGTGTAAGCCACCACACCTGGCAAACTTCTGCATTTTAATGACTTTTAATATGTTCTTTCTTCCAAACTGCATTCTAAGGACGTTATATCCATCTTCTATATTCCCACCAGTATTATGTGGAAATGTGTTTTCCTGTATTCTCTCCAACCCTGATTATTATAATTTTTAAAAATCTTGCCAATTGATGGGTAAATTTTTTTTTTTGAGATGGAGTTTCCCTCTTGTTGCCCAGGCTGGAGCGCAATGGCGCAATCTTGGCTCACTGCAACTTCCGCCTCCCAGATTCAAGTGATTCTCCTGCCTCAGCTTCCTAAGTAGCTGGGATTACAGGCATGTGCCACCCTGCCCAGCTAATTTTATATTTTTATTAGAGATGGGGTTTCTTCATGTTGGTCAGGCTGGTCTTGAACTCCTGACCTCAGGTGATCCGCCTGCCTCGGCCTCCCAAAGTGCTGGGGTTACAGGCATGAGCCACCACACCTGGCCAATGGGTAAAATTTTACCTAGTTTTATAGACTTTCCTGACACTCTCTCACTGTCAGACTAATAACTGTTATTTCTTGTTGCTGTCAGTAAGACTTTCCTCCAGCAGCAATCCCCTTTCTGTCATTTTCTAATCTTGGGCTAGAATCCCCTAAGATATATGAAGCATCTCACTAGGTAAGTACTACTGGAAATATTACCAGATTTCCCTAAAGAATTAAAAACCTAAAACCAGTTGGGCATGGTGGCTCATACCTGTAATCCCAGCACTTTTGGGAGGCTGAGGCAGGCAGATCATCTGAGGTCAGGAGTACAAGACCAGCCTGGCCAACATGGTAAAACGTTGTCCTTACTAAAAACACAAAAATTAGCCAGGCATCATGGCGGGCACCTGTAATCTCAGCTATTTGGTAGGCTGAGGTAGGAGAATCACTCAAACCCGGGAGGCAGAGGTTGCAGTAAGCCGAGATTGCACTACTGCTCTCCAGCCTGGGCAACAAGATCAAGACTCCGTCTCAAAAAAAAAAAAACTATAACAAATAACTAAATATAAGAAATAGCCAGGTATGGTGGCTCACTAATTTGAGGCTGCAGTTAACTATGATTGTGCCACTGTATCCAGGGCCTGGGCAACAGAGCAAGACCCTATTTCAGGGGGCGGGGGGCAGAAAAAATATATATACAGAGGTTGGGCATGATGGTTTATGCCTGTAATTCCAGCATCTTGGAAGGCCAAGGCCAGTGGCTCACTTGAGATCAGGAGTTCGAGACCAGCCTGGCCAACATGACAAAACCTTATCCCAACAATACAAAAAAAAAAAAAAATTAGCCAGGCGTGGTGGCACACGCCTATAATCCCAGCCACTTGGGAGGCTAAGGCACAAGAATCACTTGAATCCAGGAGGCGGAGGTTATAGTGAGCCTAGATTGCACCACTGCACTCCAGTCTGGGTGACAGATCGAGACTCTTGTCTCCCAAACAAAACAAAAAAAGGACTGTATAGTGAATAAAGGGGCTTGAAGAGAGCAGCTAAAGGGCCCTAATACAATCTCCTCTGCTTCTCTTCCTCTCAGCCTTTCCACTGTGTCCTCTGGGAGCCTATTTCCACATATCACTTCCCACCAAATTCACCTCTTTTTTTTTTTTTTTTTTTTTTTTTTTGAGATGGAGTCTTGCTCTATAGCCCAGGCTGGAGTGCAGTGGTGTGATCTCGGCTCACTGCAACCTCTGCCTCCCGGGTCCCAGTTCATGCAATTCTCCTACTTCAGCCTCCCATGTAGCTGGGATTACAGGCATGAGCCACCATGCCCAGCTAATTTTTGTATTTTTTAGTAAAGATGGGGTTTCACCATGTTGGGCAGTCTGGTCTTGCCTGGGCCTCCCAAAGTGCTGTGATTACAGGTGTGAGCCACTGTGCTCAGCCATTTTTTTTTTTTTTTTGGCAGAGTCTCACTCTGTCGCCAGTCGCCGTGCTGGAGTGCAGTGAAACAATCTTAGCTCACGGCAACCTCCGCCTCCTGGGTTCAAGCAATTCTCCTGCCTCAGCCTCCCGAGTAGCTGGGACTACAGGCACACGCTACCACACCCAGCTAATTATTTTTGTATTTTTAGTAGAGACGGGGTTTCACCACGTTGGCCAGGATAGTCTCGATCTCTTGACCTCGTGATCCACCCGCCTTGGCCTCCCAAAGTGCTGGGATTACAGGCTTGAGCCACCGTGCCCGGACCTTTTTTTTTTTTTTTTTTTTTTTTTAAAGAAATGGAGTCTCCTTCTGTTGCCCAGGCTGGAGTCTTGGCTCACTGCAACCTCCGCCTCCTGGGATTCTCATGCCTCAGCCTCCTAAGTAGCTGGGATTACAGGCGTGCACCACCACACTCAGCTAATGTTTTTTTCTTGGAGACCAAGTCTTGCTCTGTCGCCCAGGCTGGAGTGCAGTGGTGTAATCTCAGCTCACTGCAATCTCTGCCTCCCGAGTTCAAGCAATTCTCCTGCCTCAGCCTCCCAAGTAGCTGGGATTACAGGCGCCGGCCACCACGCCTGGCTAATTTTTGTATTTTTAGTAGAGATGGGGTTTCACCACGTTGGCCAGGCTGGTCTCGAACTGCTGACCTCGGGTGATCCACCTGCCTTGGCCTCCCAAAGTGTTAGGATTACAGGTGTGAGCCACTGCGCCCAGCCTGCAGCCTGTTTAAAAATTATTATTATTATTTTTTTTTTAGACAGAGTCTCGCTCTGTCGCTCAGGCTGGAGTGCAGTGGCACAATCTCGGCTCACTGCAACCACCACCTTCCGGGTTTAAGCAATTCCCTGCCTCAGCATTACAGGCATGTGCCACCAATGCTGGCTAATTTTTGTATTTTTAGTAGAGACGGGGTTTCACCATCTTGGCCAGGCGTGTCTTGAACTCTTGACCTCATGATCCACCTGCCTCAGCCTCCCAAAGTGCTGGGATTACAGGCATGAGCCACCGCGCCCAGCTAAAAAAATTTTATTTTTATTTTTAATTTTATTTTTTTATAAAGACAGGGTTTCACCATGTTGGTCAGGCTGGTCTTGAACTCCTGACCTCAGGTGATCTGCCCGCCTTGGCCTCCAAAGTGCTTGGATTACAGGCGTGAGCCACCTCACCCGGCCTAAAAAATTTTTTTTTTTTTTTTTTTTGAGAAGGAGTTTTGCTCTTGTTACCCAGGCTGGAGTGAAATGGCGTGATCTCGGCTCACTGCAACCTCCGCCTCCTGAGTTCAAGCAATTCTCCTGCCTCAGCCTCCCAAGTAGCTGGGACTACAGGCGCACGCCACCATGCCCAGCTAATTTTTTTTGTATTTTTAGTAGAGACGGGGATTCACCATGTTGACCAGGATGGTCTTGATATCTTGACCTCGTGATCCACCTGCCTCGGCCTCACAAAGTGCTGGGATTACAGGCGTGAGCCACTGCGGCCGGCCTAAAAAAATTTTTTTAGGGATAAGGTCTCACTGTTGCCCAGGCTGGAGTGCAGTGGCACAAATGTGGCCCACTGCAGCCTTGACCTACTGGGCCCAAGTGATCCTCCCTCCTGAATAGCTGGGATCAGAGGCACAGGTGCCACCATGCTTGGCTAATTTTTGAATTTTTTTTGTAGAGTTGGGGTCTCTTGCCATGTTGCCATGACTGGTCTCGAACTTCTGGGCTCAAGTGATCTTCCCGCTTTGGCCTCCCAATGTGCTCAGAATGTTGATTTCTGATTAGCCCCAATTCTGGGAATGCCTCTAAGATTTGTATTTTATCTACTGTTCCTTGTGTAAGAGCTTGTACTTACCATACTTTCTCCTTAGATCAAAACGATCTTGAGCATAAATCCTGGCCTTAGGCAGATTCACCAAGTATTCTTGCCTTGCCCCCACAGGGTAGACTTCAATTGTCCTATGGGTTCCTTCCCTGTGGTAAGTGCTGAGTTAGGGGGTAATGTCCTGGGGCTCCACCATTGTGTCTCACCACCACCCAAGACACAGACATGGTTTCCGTTCATAAATTCCTATTAAATATGTCTAAGAAACTGAACTTGTCAGCTTCCTTTTTCAGCCTCTTAGCTTCCTTGGGCTTTGGGGGTAGGTGTGCATAGACCTGTGCACTGTGGAACAGCCCCTAACAGCTTTCCATATTCTTTCAGCCTAATAGGCCACTCTAGATAGCTGAACATGTGGAGGTTGCTGGAGGACAGCATGCCTAGGGAGGGCATGGAAGCTCCATACTCGCCTCCCTCCCTGCCCCCAAAATGCAATCTCTATCTCCTTGAATTATCAAAATACAATCTCTAAGAATATACAGACCAGTTGAGGTAGGTTATGCCTGTAATCCCAGCACTTTGGGAGGTGGAGATGGGAGGATCCCTTGGGCTCAGGAGTTTGAGACTGGGTAATACAGTGAGACCTCATTTCTAGAAAAAGCAAACTCAAAGAAAAACAAGAATATACAAATCACATGCTAGGTGGGTAGGGGAGGGAGGAGAGACAGGCATTTCTCACAGATAATTCACATATATAATCATCCTATGTCCAGTTAGGACCACGTTTAGTCCAGTTTGTTTATGATTAAAAGAACAGGGATGGCACAGAAAATGTAACAGCCTTCCAATCTCTCCAAGGGTCTTAATGTTTCTTCCCTGTACTGCTTCTCTATAGAAAATGCTAGAAAGTTGGCCAGGCGCAGTGGTTCACACCTGTAATCCCAGCACTTTGGGATGCTGAGGTGGGCGGATCTCCAGGTCAGAAGATGGAAACCATCCTGGCTAACACAGTGAAACCCCGACTCTACTAAAAATACCAAAAAATTAGCCAGGTGTGGTGGCATGTGCCTGTAGTCCCAGCGACTTGGATGGCTGAGGCAGGAGAATCGCTTGAACTTGGGAAGCAGAGGCTGCAGTAAGCTGAGATTGCACCACTGCACTCCAGTCTGAGCGACAGAGCGAGATTCCATCTCAAAAAAAAAAAAAAAAAAAATGCTACAAAGTCAGCTGATGCTGGCCAGGCGCAGTGGCTCACACCTGTAATCCCAGCACTTTAGGGGGCTGAGGCGGGCGGATCACAAGGTCAGAGGTTCAAGACCAGCCTCACCAATATGTTGAAACCTCATCTCTACTAAAAATACAAAAATTAGCCAGGCGTGGTGGTGCGAGCCTATAGTCCCAGCTACTCAGGAGGCTGAGGCAGGAGAATCACTTGAACCCAGGAGACAGAGGTTGCATTGACATGAAATCACACCACTGCACTCTAGCCTGGGTGACAGAGCGAGACTTTGTCTCAAAAAAAAAAAAAGAAAGAAAGAAAGAAAGAAAGTCAGCTGATGCCATACCACTCATACTTAGCAAAATGCCACAAGTGGGAAAAGGAAAGAAAAAGAAATCAGAAGAGCCATATCTTTGAAACCAATGTCTGCGAAAGTGATGAAAGCCACACAAAGGCATCTATAATGTGGCCCTTTCCCAGTCTTATAACCCAACACTTAAAAGATGGATTCCTTCTTCCTCTCCGTCTCTTCATGACACCTATTGATCCTTCCTTCACTGATGTAAAATGGGGAAAATACCAGCGACCTCATACTTGGGAAGATTAAAGCAAAGTTATTTAACAAACACTTATACAGCACTTATGCTGTGCCAGGACTATTCTATTTTACAAACTTTTTTTTTTTTTTTTTTTAAGACAGAGTCTCTCTCTGTCACTCTGTCATCCAGGCCCGAGTGCAGTGGAGGGATCTCGGCTCACAGCAACCTCTGCCTCCTGGGTTCGAGCGATTCTCCTGCCTCTGCCTCCCAAGTAGCTGGGATTACAGGTGCCCACCACCACATCCAGCTAATTTTCTTGTATTTTTAGTAGAGACGGGGTTTCACCATGTTGGCCAGTCTGGTCTTGAACTCCTGACCTCAGGTGAGCCACCTGTCTCACCCGCCAAAGTGCTGGGAATAATAGGTATGAGCCACCGCGCCCGGCCCTATTTTACCAATATTACACTTTGAATCCTCCTAAGAGCCCTATGAGGTAAGTACCATTATCGTTATTTTACAGATGAGGAACTGAGGCCCAGGAGAGATGACCTGCTGAGGGTCACTAACCAGCACCTGGCATAACCCGGATTCAAATCTGAGCCCCAAGCACTTGAGCACCCTCTGTGCTGCCTCTGAGATAATTTAGCCCCTTCATTGGTACTGGATCTATGGTGGCCTCCAGAAATGGTTGCTAACTTACTGCCATCGTTATTTCTGTCGTACAATTCATTTCTACTTTTCCAATAAACTTTTCCCCAACCAGTGAACCTCACTTAATGCCCATAAAGTTCACCCGTGCCTCACCACCCTGCCCTCGCGCGGGTTTTCTACTCTAATCATCACACGACCGTGCAGCCCCAGCCTCCAACACCAGGTGCACTGCCAGGGTATTTGCTGATCCAGTGAGTGAAGCTGGGCCGGGCCGGGCCGGTTCCCATCCTCTGATCAACGCCTAGGGTAACCAGTGAACTCCAATGCTGAGCAGAAGTGTCTCAGAAAGTAGGGCTGGAAAGCCCATCCCTCCACTCAGAAACCTATGAAGACCGGGAGGATGGCGCATATGCGGCTGCAGGATGGAAGCCTCAATCAGAAGGCTGGGGCAGGTGACTGGTGTTAATTGCAAATTTTAACACTTGCTTCAGCAACCAGCTCATTAAAAACAAACAAACTTCTCTGTAGCCTCTTTTTTTTCTACCAAACCGCGAGAGGAAGCGAAAGAGACCGCAGCCGCTCTCCCCGGGGCCGTAAGTGCTTCCAGCTATCTGACCTCGACGCAGCCTGCTGCAGCAGCCTCAACCTTTCCCCTGGTTCTGAGTTCTTTCAACAGTAGATCCAGGAAAACATCCACGCCCCCATGAGATAAGAAGCCCGCCAGGGATAAGTAGGAGGAATATCCCAGGGGCCCCGCAGGGTTTTAGGGTTGGGGTGAATTGGAAATTGCTCATTGCCTTTCAGTTCCGGGACAAAAAGCGCGCTGGAAAGACACTGAGTCACCAACCGCCGCCGTCGGCCGGAAGCCACCACCCTCGTGTCAGCTGCAATCTCGAGCGCTGCGTATCCCGTGAGTCCGCGGGCGCGCAGAGGACTACGACTCCCAGCATGCTCCGCGGCCACCAGAATTAACCCTTCAGGGCCGGGAGCCGTGCTGTGCCCCGCCCCCGCCCCAACCCTAGACCCGGACCCCGCAGGGTGAGTTTTTCGGGGCTGAGGAGGGCCGCTTTCTTTAAGGTTTGCGGGGGGAGGGGGGGTGTGAGAGTGTATGTGAGTGTGTGTATGTGTCTGTGTTGTGTGTGTGATGTATTTTCTAAAAATGGGACAGTTTGCAGTAATGAGATTCAGACGTTTTGCGAATGGGAGACCCAGCATCAACCCCTGGGCCTAAGTGGAATCACTGCTATCTTCCTCGCTACCTAAATCCTTTCCTAATTTCCTCCAGAACAAAAGTAGCCAGCCACCCCTCCCCACTCCCAAATGCCCCCCACTTGGACCGCCCCTCATTTGGACCCTCCCCCAAGGTCCCCAGCAAGGTTTGTGACCTGGCCCCTGAGTCAGGACTTTTATTATCCCTCCTGGTTGTGGGATGAATACTCCTGGAGGCCAGAGGAGCGACCACATCCTCTTTGATTAGGGAATTTAAGCCCTTTGTCTCCCAGAGCCCACCCTTCTCCCCAGGTGCCACCATGGAGTCCCTGCAGGTTCAGCAAGCGCCCTACCTTTTGTTTGTCTTGAATGGCTGTGGGCTTGTGGAAGAAGGTTCTTCCTTGGAAGCATGAGTAGCAGATGTTAAACCTGATCTTTGCCTCCACTCCTACCCCTAAAACAACACTGGGCACAGGAGACAATGAAGGATGTCACACTCCCATTTCTATGACTTTTCTTCCTTTATACTGGGAATAGTTCCAGTTCTGGGCTGGGTCGTGGCCCAGGGACTACAAGTATTAGGGATTATTATTATTAGAGTAGGGTTAAATACCCCTGCTCTTAGTGGAGGGGCTGGGTGGATGGGCTGCTCGTTTTTGTCACTGCTCCCAGACCACAATTTAACTTGTTCCAGTTGACACAAGCCTCCCTGACTGCTACCCCTCACCCCACCCTTCAAGAAGACTAAAGCTGCTGGATCACCTGCTTTGCCTCACTCCCATCTCAGTGCCACTGGCAAGCATCCTATCCTCACCCCAACCCCAGAGGTTAACTCCCTCATTCTGGGCAGTCTCTGGCTTCCTCCCCTACCCTCAAAGGCAACATTGTTCTTTCCTGGCCAGCCTTTGGGGATGAGGGGACAGAGGGAAGAAGACTTTGGGGCAGAAGTCCTGAACCATAGGAGTCCAGGGGAGTGAGGGCAGGCAGTTATATCTCTCCTCTGCCTCACCCTCGCCACTGCCAACTGGCTCCCTGCCCCTGCCCCCGCCCCTTGACATCCCAGACTCCCTGGCTATTTAAACAGAGATGGGTGCCCCCATCCGCACACTGTCCTTTGGCCACCGGACATCATGCCTCCCAAGAAGGATGTTCCCGTGAAGAAACCAGCAGGGCCCTCCATCTCCAAACCTGCTACTAAGCCAGTAGCAGCAGGGGCTCCTCCAGCCAAACCCAAAGCTGAGCCAGCTGTCCC
This sequence comes from Aotus nancymaae, assembly GCF_030222135.1. Taxonomy (NCBI): domain Eukaryota; kingdom Metazoa; phylum Chordata; class Mammalia; order Primates; family Aotidae; genus Aotus; species Aotus nancymaae. Next base: position 39,758,748 of record NW_026988428.1, read on the forward strand.
CCAGGCCCTTCAGAAAACCCAGGAGCCTCCAGTCGATCTCTCCAAAGTGGTGGTGAGTCCCTGGAAAGTGAAGATAGAATTGGAGGGGGTGGTTTGAGGGTGGGATACAGCCTAGGGGATTAGGGGCTATTCAGCATGTAGGGAATCAGTGAGCCCTGGAATGAGATTGGGGGTTCCCCTTTGTCCCCCATTTGGAAGCATCCAGGCTTATGACGCTGCTGTTGTCTTTTCTGTTCTCTTCCTCTAACCTATAAACGTGTGTACAGCATATACACACTCATTTACCCCCTGCTGGAGGCAGGGACTCTGAGATGGGAACATCTGGGTTCTGATGACAGTTTCAAGGTGAAGGGAAGAGAGCTGTTGCCTGCTGCTGGCTGGTAGTTCAACTCAAAAGGCCTGCAGCTCTGAACTCCAGGAGGGGAGGCTGAAGAGGACAGACTTGTTAGACAATCACAGCTGGGGGCCAGGGGTAAATTTAGCCTTTGTTCAGCCCCCAGTTATGTGAGGGATGCAGGGCTCAGGGCAGTGGAGGGAGGGGAACAGGTGGCATGGGATTAACCCTGTTCCCAGGAAACCCTCCCCCCTATAATTCCTTTTCTTGGGATTCTCCCAAGTCCCAGAGCTGGGAATGGGACTGAAGTGGCTGGGCTTCCAGCCTGGTCCCTTTGGGCCCCTCCCCAGAAGTGGCTGCCAGTTGGTTGGGAGGAGTGTTGGAGAGGGATTGAATAAACTCTGTCATCTCTCCCCACCTGCTTTTTTCTTCCACAGATCGAGTTTAACAAGGACCAACTGGAGGGTGAGGAGAAGCTGGTCTCCTAAGCCCACTGTCCAGTCCCCAGTCCCCTGGTCAGATTCTCTTTCTATTCCCCTAACCCCAGTCCTGACCTAAAACCTCCCATACTAGTCTTTTCCTCCCTCATTCTGTTCATATACTTTATGAAATTCCCTTCTGTCTGGGGGTGATGGGGACCCCTAGTCTGTGTCTACACTGACTCCTCCTTATACCTTAGAGTTCAAGGAGGCCTTTGAGCTGTTTGACCGAGTGGGGGATGGCAAGATCCTGTACAGCCAGTGTGGGGATGTGATGAGGGCCCTGGGCCAGAACCCCACCAACGCCGAGGTGCTCAAGATCCTGGGAAACCCCAAGAGTGATGGTGAGGGGACCCTTGGAACAAATCAGGTTTTTAGTTTTCAACAGTGGGATGTTGGTCACAAAGAATGAGGTGGACCTCAGGACTTCAAAAACTGTCAAACATAGGAGCAGGAAAATATCCTGAATGCTGAACAGGACGAAAGCATTGTGGTAGGGTTGGGAACTGGGTCCTACATGATACTGCAGTGACCTCTCCTTCACCTCTCTCCAACCTCCAGAGCTGAAGTCCCGACGTGTGGACTTTGAGACTTTCCTGCCCATGCTTCAGGCAGTGGCCAAGAACCGGGACCAAGGCACATATGAGGACTACTTGGAGGGGCTTCGTGTGTTTGACAAGGAGGGGAACGGCAAAGTCATGGGAGCAGAGCTCAGACATGTCCTCACCACCCTTGGTGAGGCAGGCCAAGGGGACCAGAACTCCTTTAGAGTAGAGAGGGGGATGGGGTGGACCAGAAAGAAGACTGGCCAGATAAGCAGAGTCAGCAAGGGGATTACTGTCCTGCAGGCTGTGAGCAGGAGACTGAGAAGGTCAGAGACATGGGGGCAGAATCTGAAGGACTTGTTCCTCCAGAGGGCAGAGTGCCTTCCAGAGGGAAGAGGAAAGGGGATGAAGCAGGAAACCTGAATTTTCATGTAGGGAGAGATGTGTGGGTTGTGTGTTCTGGTACAAGTCTCCTAACCTCCTGGGATTGCTTCCTTGTCGGTCAATACTTTCACCAGTACTAAGGTGAAATGGAAAGCAAGAGGCATCCATGACCAGGGGAGGATTCCCTTGAGGACTGAGGCTATGGGAAGTTTCCAGGGTGGGAGAAGAAGAGGTACTACTCTAAAGAGCATGGCCTGGCCGGGTGCAGTGCCTCACACCTGTAATCCCAGCACTTTGGGAGGCCAAGGCAGGTGGATCACCTGAGCTCAGGAGTTCGAGACCAGCCTGGCCAACATGGTGAAACCCCGTCTCTACTAATAATACAAAAATTAGCCAGGTATGGTGGCAGGTTCCTGTAGTCTCAGCTACCCAGGAGGCTGAGTCAGCAGAATTTCTAGAACCCAGGAGTTGGAGGTTGGGTGAGCCAAGATTGTGCCACTGCATGCCAGCCTGGGTGACAGAACAAGACCTGTCTCAAAAAAAAAAAAAAAAAAAAAAAAAGCTGGGCGGCCTGGTGGCTCAAGCCGGTAATCCCAGCACTTTGGGAGGCCAACCGCTGACCTCAAGGTGGGCAGATCACTTGAGGTCAGTAGTTTGAGACCAGCCTGGCCAACATGGTGAAACCCCATCTACTAAAAATACAAAAATTAGCCAGGCATGATGTCAGGCACCTGTAATCCCAGCTACTCAGGAGGCTGAGGCAGGAGAATCACTTGAACTGGGGAGGCAGAAGTTGCAGTGAGCCGAGACGGCACCACTGTACTCCAGCCTGGGCAATAGCGCAAGACTCAGTTAAAAAAAAAAAAAAAAAAAAAAAAAAGAGCGTAGCCAAGGTGGGAGAATCGCTTGAGCCTAGGAGTTTGAGACTACCCTGGGCAACATAGTGAGATTCTATCTCTATTTTAAAAAAATTACCGCCAGGTGCGGTAGCTCACACCTGTAATCCCGGCACTTTGGGAGGCTGAGATGGGCAGATCACCTGGGGTCAGGAGTTCGAGACCAGCCTGACCAACATGGTGAAACCCCATCGCTACTAAAAATACAAAATTAGCCGGGTGTGCTGGCACACACCTGTAATCCCAGCTACTCGGAAGGCTGAGGCAGGAGAATCGCTTGAACCTGGGAGGCAGAGGTTGCGGTGAGCCAAGATTGCGCCATTGTACTCCAGCCTGGGCAACAAAGCAAAACTCTGTCTCCAAAAAAAAAAAAAACATTACAAGGCCAGGCATGGTGGCTCACACCTCTAATCTCAGCATTTTGGGAGGCCAAGGTAGGCAGATCATTTGAGCTCAGAAGTCTGAGACCAGCCTGGGCAACTTGGCAAAACCATGTCTCTACAAAAAAAATTTTTAAAAGTAGCCAGGTACGGTGGTGCTTGTAGTCCCAGCTACTTGGAAAGCTGAGGTGAATCGCTGGAGCAGGAGGTGGAGGTTGCAGTGAACCATGATGACGTCACTGCACTCCAGCCTGGGTGACAGAGGGAGAACCCGTCTCAAAAAAAAAAAAAAATTACAATTGTTATGTTCATATTATATATAAAAATATATGGAAAAAGCAAAAAGCTGGGTGTGGCGGCTCATGCCTGTAATCCCAGCACTTTGAGAGGCCAAGGCGGGCGGATCACCTGAGGTCAAGAGTTACTGCCCAACATGGCTAAATCCTGTCTCTACTAAAATACAAAAGATGAGTCGGGCATGGTGGTGGGCATCTGTAATTCCAGTTACTCTGGAGGCTAAGGCAGGAGAATCGCTTGAACCGGGGAGGAGGAGGTTGCAGTGAGCTGAGATCGCCCCACTGCATGCCAGCCTGGGCAGCAAGCGAAACTCCATCTCAAAAAAAAAAAGTTAAAAAAGGAGCGTGGCCTGGGTGGGTGAAGGAGGGAAAGCAGCGGCTTAGACGCTGTCTGGGATTCAGGAGAGAAGATGACTGAAGAGGAGGTGGAGACTGTTCTGGCAGGACATGAGGACAGCAACGGCTGCATCAACTACGAGGGTGAGGGGCCAAAAGGAGTGGGAGCGGGGCTGGGGGAGGAGGGGAGCCCCGCGTCTTGCCGCATGTGGGCGGGGGCACCCCTGGGGTTACCTAGAGTCAGATGTATTATCCAAAAGCCGGCTTCTGAAGCCCCTCTTGCCTCCTCTCTCTCTGCAGCCTTCCTGAAACACATCCTAAGCGTCTGAGTGCTGCAGGTAGGGCCCTCCCACCCCTTCACCGCGCCCTAAGAGGCAAGTCTCCTGCCCTTCTCAGGCCAGCATAGAAAAGAAGCGGAGTGCGTTCTGCTGTACGGTTCCTGCGCGAGCTCCACCCTTGGCAACTTTCGATTTTTTCCACAGATCAGTGGGGCCCGAACATTGGGCCCCGCAGGCAGAAGCACGTTCCAGCCACCAGGAGGCCACCTATTGTTTCAAAATAAAGACTCGATTCCTCCCTTGGTTTCAGACTGCTGTTTTCTTCCTGGTGTGGGGAGCGGGGGAAACGGGGAGGGTACTAGGAGGAGAGGGAGGGTGCTAGGAGGAGAGGGAGGGAAAGGAGGGCTCTCTCCTCTTCCAATCCTCTGATCTTCCTGTTGTTGGGAGGCGCAGATTCATTGCGCCCCACCCCCACCCCTACCCGCTAGCGTTTCCGTGCCCAGGTAGGCTGGAGAAAGGAACAGCAGGTCCCGCCTACGTTATTACTAATGTAGCAATCATCTGCATTAACCCAGAACACGATTCCTATTGGCTGAGTCCGCTGAGGGTGACGTCATTGGGACGTACTAAGACTAGGGTTGGGCCGAGAGTCGGAGCCATTACTGCAGGAAAAGGTCCCGTAGAGCTGAGCAGTAAAGATGGTGGGGCCCAGGGCCTGGGAGATGGGCAGGATTGGGGGCGAGAGGCGGGAAGAAACGGGTGGGGGGCGAGGAGAAGGCAGGGGTAGGAGGCAAAGGGAACCTGAGGACCCGAAAGGTTGGAGGTGAGATTGGAAAGCCCGGGGCTCTGTCCTGCGGGAAAGCGAGTCTGCAGCCTGAAACAGGAATTTGTGGGTCAGAGTTTGTGGGGCTGGGATACAAACTCGGGGAATTGGCGTTCAGATGCTGACCAGTCTCCTCTTCTCTGAGCAGTGTGATTTCACCGAAGACCAGACCGCAGGTAGGTAATCTCTGATCCCTACCGAGGTCACCCTTAGGGAGAGGGACATTCCCCCCAGCACCTATCCTCTAATCCTAACCTGTCATCTCTTCAGCAACCCCATGAAATTACCCCCCTGGATTATTTTCTCTTCTTCTGGATCCTCCATTTCCTTTTCTCACTTTCTTCCTCCCTCCCCTTCCACTCTAGATCTGAGTCCCAAGCACTGGGTGAGTTTTAGGTGGTGTGGGTATGTGAAAAAACTTGGTCACCTAATGCCTGCCGTGTGTGGGGCTTGGGGAGGGTGTATAAAGCTGCCTGTGCTCCTTTGTCCCTTAATCAGCTACTTCTGCGTCTTTTCTCCTCCTGTGATAACTGTCCCCGCCCTCCCAGTTTGCAGTTGTAAAGATTGTAGAGCAGTGACCTGATATTCTGTGCAGATGAGGACAGGACAGGGTAGTTTGCTAAGGATATGACTTTGTAGCGCTACTCTCTGGAATTTCTCTTTGTACTGGAGGGGTGGGAAGTGGCAGTTTGGGATGACCCTAGTCCCAGGCTGCTGCTCCCACTTCCTTATAAGGACACGACTGAGACTGGGTGGTGGCAAATGCCCTGAAGTGTAGTAGCAGCAGCGGAGATTGGCGGGCCTGTTGGAGGCAGAGGGGGTGTGTGTAAATGGATGTTACCAGGGTGCCAAAGGGGGAGGAAGGCTCTATATAGGACACCTGAGTTGGGAGGAAGAGAAATAGATCTCTCTTAAGTAGACTTTGGTGTACAGTTTGGTACAGATATCTGGTTTCCTCAGCATGTTCAAAGTTGAATGGGCAGCAGAGCTAACCCTCAAATCCTGTGTTGACATTCATCTGAATCCTTAGAGTTCAAGGAGGCCTTCCAGCTGTTTGACCGAACAGGCGATGGCAAGATCCTGTACAGCCAGTGTGGGGATGTGATGAGGGCCCTGGGCCAGAACCCCACCAACGCCGAGGTGCTCAAAGTCCTGGGGAACCCCAAGAGTGATGGTGAGGGGCCTCAAGAACAACTCCTCCGTGTGGTGGTGGGCCCAGTTCTTCAGCTAAGAGCTTTTCCCTTTATCTTCAAAGGCCCCAAACTCAAGCAAGTCTGGATTAGCAAATCCGATGGATTTCCTTGCTTTTAGCAGGGAGTCATCTCTCTGTTCAGTTGAGGTCTCCATAATCCCGTCACTTCTCTGGCCTGACACTTCCACCTCCTTTATGGCAGAGATGAATGTGAAGGTGCTGGACTTTGAACACTTTCTGCCCATGCTGCAGACAGTGGCCAAGAACAAGGACCAGGGCACCTATGAGGATTATGTCGAAGGACTTCGGGTTTTTGACAAGGAAGGAAATGGCACCGTCATGGGTGCTGAAATCCGGCATGTTCTTGTCACACTGGGTAAGGTTCTGTGTCCTTGTCCTTGAGCTGAGGCAGCACCCTGAGATACCTTGTCACCCTGTCACCCAATTCCAAAAATGGTTTCTTTCCCCCTGCAGGTGAGAAGATGACAGAGGAAGAAGTAGAGATGCTGGTGGCAGGGCACGAGGACAGCAATGGTTGTATCAACTATGAAGGTAAGGGGTGAAATGGGCTTTCTCGGAGGAAGCAGCGTATGGGGCAAGTCAAGTATAGTGTTTGGGGCTTTCCCTATCCCTGGACTTCGGCTCCAAAAGCCAGGAAGCAAGGGGCACGGCCCTGCCTAGCCTAGCCCAGGAGTGGGAGGTCAAGGGGGTATGATAGGAAGGAGTAATGTTGTAAAGGGTGGGTAAGGAATGAGAAGTAAAATAATGGAATGTCAGTTTCCCTACCACCTGACCCCCTCACCCCATGTCTGTGTCTTGTCTTCACCATGAATGTCTCTTCCTTCCTGCAGCGTTTGTGAGGCATATCCTGTCGGGGTGACGGGCCCATGGGGCGGGTACGGCTTCTCCCAGCCTCTCCTTTAGTTGATCTCCCCAGTGTTTCTTTTTTCCCAACCTGTGCTCTTTATCCCCTGCCCTTACTCTACTACCATCTGACTTCCTCCTGGCATGTTTCTGCATGGAGCTGACTAGGGAGGGGAGGGATTCCTCAAAGAGGAAGACAGCCTGGGGGTATGGTACCTCCATACTTCTAGAATGGGCCCTCAGGTTTTACTTATAGGGCCCTGAGAGCTGGTGTCTGGGAACTCTCACCAGCCTGTAAACCAGTCTTGCTTTAGGGTGATCTTCTGGCCCGGGAGCATGGGTAGCTGGCATAGGGGGGTATGGGCTGCCTGCCCCATTCTGCTGCTATAGCTGAACAGTCCTTTCCCCTTCCCTCGCTGGGCAGCTTGGAGGTACCCTAACCCAAAACTCTGTCCTCTCCTCCCGCCAGTGGCTGACAGTAGCTGTAGGTGTAGTTGAGAACTTTTCTGCCTCTGCTGTGTTCTTGCTGCTCAGGGTGGGGTGGGGGACTAACAGCTGGTGGGAGGGGAGCTAGGGTCAGGGAGAACTGGTCAGACTCCAGGTGGCTCCTCTGCATACTGACCCCAGGGTTGGTTGCTGTGGACATGTTCCCTCTTATGCTACCTTTGCAGTCTTGTAGTCCCCTGGCCCTTGGCGTACCCCTCCACAGCCCTGTTCTCTGGCTCATCCCACCTTTCCTTTCCACAGAGCTCGTCCGCATGGTGCTGAATGGCTGAGGACCTTCCCAGTCTCCCCAGAGTCCGTGCCTTTCCCTGTGTGAATTTTCTATCTAGCCTGAAGGCTCCCTAGGCTATCTTGTCTCAGCACCTTTCCCATCTTGTCTCTCTTGGATGATGTTTGCCGTCAGCATTCACCAAATAAAACTTGCTCTCTGGGCCCTCGGTTTGGTTCTGCTTTCTTTCCTGAGCGGGGTAAAGGGGAAGAAGGTGAGGTGGTGATGATTTCTGCCCTGAGGCAGAGTCCGAGGTCAATGGAGCAGGGGGTTGAGGAAAGCTGGGGAAGGCCCCGTACTAACTGAGCTCCAGTTAAGAGCTGCTCGCCCCATTCATCCATCTTACACAAGCTACTTCTTGGGAGATTAGGAAAGTCATAGATCCCAGCAGGACCAAGGCTGGTCATCCCTGTTCCATTCCATATCAGGCTGTCTTCTCCTAGCCTTCCACCTCCTTAAATCTGGCCCCTGCCCTCCCAATCTCCCAATAAGGCCTTTTGTGGGGAAGCCTGTGGAGTGTTTATTGGAGCTAAAGCCAGGCCATTATTAGCACTGCCTAGGGCTGCCCGTCACCTCAGCAGGGCGAAGGGCCAATAATAACAGAAGTAGGAAAGGGGCTTGCCTCCTCCCTAATACGGGAAGGAATGAAACCACTACTTCTGAAGGGAAAAAGATACAAAATCTCCATGTTGTGGGAATGTCCTTCCAAGTCTTAAATAGCTTTTAGGGCAGGTGAGAGCCTCTGCTCTTATACCTGCCCTAAAAGGTATAAGCCTCTGCTCTTACACATAGTCTTATACATAGTCTTATACATAGCCTTATACGTAGCCTCTGCTCTTATATATGGTCCTGAGAGCTGTGCTGCTGTTCGCGTTGTGTGGTGAGGTGTATCTGTAGGCCCTGTGGCTCGCAGAGTGTCTCTCTAGCCCAGATAAACACCGCTGTGAAGGACTCCAGGAAAGCTGCTCCCATCCCAGTCCCCCTGCCTGACAGCCACAGGTAAGAACACAGAATGCACCCACAAGATGAAACTGAAAGCAAATTAATTTATAAAAAAAAAAAAAGGGAAAGGAAAAAGAAAATTTACAGAAAACTTTGAACAGAAGAAAGGTGCTAAGACGCAAAGGGAGAGAAACACGGGGACATGAGGAACAAAGGGCTTGGTGGGAGAACCAAGAAGAACCGGTGCAGAGCCTGGAGTCACACCTGCCTTTCAGTCACTGGGGAGGAGCTGGGACGTGGAGCAGGAATGCAGGAAGCAGAATTGAGCTGCGAGCCAAGGGTTGGTCCAACCCAAGGTTGGGGACCTTCTTCTACTGCTCTCAAATCCCTGCATCCTCATCTGGGGAGTCCCAGCTATTAGCTGAAGTTCTCACAGTCGTGGTGGGAGAGGGAGGCGGCTCGGGGGTGACCCACCAAGTCATAATAAGGAGGTGCTTAAGTGCTTTAAAAAACAATTTTGGGTTTTAAAACTTCCCATCCCTTCTCTGCGCCTTCCAGCAGTCCATGGATACAGCCCAGGGAAGGGAGGAGAACAGCCCCCAGTGCCCTTTCTTCTCCTATTACTTACAACAGGAATCCCCGAAATTAGGTTTTCCCCACCAAATACACATACGCTGACATCAACTAAGCAGGTGACTTTTAAAAACAAAACAAAACTGACATTCAGAGAGAAAGGAATCATTGGCTGAGCTGGGGTGGCCTAAAACAGCAACAATGAGGAAGCCGAAGGAGGGATTATTAGTACGAATAAACTCGAATAAGCGTGGAGTGGGGTGGGGGAGGGGAGCTGGGGCCTTGACGCAGTCACTAAAAAGGGGCTTGGGAAGAGATGGATTCTGCACCCTGTTCTATCCCCAGAGCTCTCCCTGGAAACTTAATTCCCCTTTCCTAAAGCTCACTCCCCTCAAAAAATGTAAAAGTTGGTTATTTTTTAGTGGGTAGAAGGGAGCTCCAATGTGGCTTTTTAAAATCTACTTCCTTTTAAAGGGATTATTATTTTTTTAATCCATAGAAAATGCAGTAGTTTTGAGGGAGGTGTACCCTTAGAAGTGGTTAATGAGAACCTTGGATAAACACCTTTCACTAGCCCTTCCTTTAGGGCAGCATTCCCATCCTATCCTCTCTCCCAGACGTTAGAAATATCTTTTAAACAGAAGTCCTTGAATAATCCGATATAAAAATGCACGCCTCTGTTAGGCATGGTGAGGGCTTTGGAGGGGCGGAAGGAGCTTTCCTTACGTAGTGATGTACTCTCCGGGTTGGGGAGGGTCCCAGTGGTTGGGGAAGGGCTGTTCCTGGAACCATGATCTCCAGAGGGGGTGAGGGGAAGAGATGTCTGGCTGGCTCCTCACTGTGGAGGTGGCACAGGGGTGACCGTGCCTGGGCTCGGGGCTGTGGGGTCTGGAGGCAGGGGGGTGCCTGGGTCTGTGGAGAAAAGAAAGATGAATCAGTTAGAGTACACAGGAGAGAGGGCTCCAGACCCAGACCACCACAGACAGACAGAACTGGGCATAGCATGCAGTGGCTGGGTGGATGAATGAGGTACCCACAATGTTCAACTTCTGTTCCCAGCACCCTTTTCCACTTCATACTGAGAAAAACTGATAGAAGGGAGACTCTCTAAATGGGGCATTTGAATGTGATGGGAACAAGCAAAGGGATGCCAATCAATCATCATGCAAACAGCTGCCTTTCAAGTTTACAACTGAGATGCTCTGTGCCACAGGATTGCTCCATGACCCACCAGTGAAAGGCCCCAAAATCATCCCAAAGGTGGCAGCTGCCAGGCTGGGGAATGGTGGAGGACAGCCAGAGAGGCCCTTCCTCCTATATTCTAATTTTACCAGAGTGTTCAAAAAGGACTGTGGAAACTCTACTACCTGACCTCTTCCCCACCTGCCCACTCACCCTCCCTCCACGTGGACCCCTCTCCCTCACCCTTCTCCCCTCCTGGCCCCTTCTCACCTGGCAGTGGGCTGGCACTGGGCAGGAGGTTGCCCTGAACAGCTGCCACAATGGCAGGGCTTTGGGCTGCGGCGGATCCGAGCCCCGGCCCGAGAGGCAAGGAAGATGGCATGGTGGTGGTCGCCGGCAGGTTAGGATGTAGAGGGTTCGCCATGGACACAGGCAGGTTAGGTGGGGGGAGAGTGCCCGGGGCGAACGGGAGATGGTGGTGATGCCCATGCAGGTTAGGAGGAGGGGGAAGGTTAATACTGATGGAGTCAGCTAGACTACCAAATGGGATGATGGATGGAGCAGGAGGAGGAGGAGGAGGCGGCATGCCAAAAGGCAAACCCAAAGGAGCATTACCCGCCACGCCTGGGTGCCCGCTGCCTGGCACTGCCCCTGGCATCATTGAGGGAGGAGTTTGTTGGTTAGGGAACGGTGAGGGGCCTGAGAACAAAGATGAGAGATGGAGAGAGTTAGGTATAAAATTTTGCTTAACAACTCATTTTACAACAAGGATAATCTAGCCATTCCTTGGCACTATCTTCCCTTTTTCTGACATTAGAGTAAGTGAATAAAATTCCAGAGCTCTCGAGTTTGGGGAGGGATCCCTGCTGGTTTAGAGGCCTAACAGACTCATCTTGTATTCACTTTGAGGGGAACTGGGACATTCACCTGGATCCCTCTAGCCAACAAAAGTTCTGGAACACAACACTTACCATGGGGTCCAGGGGGGGGAACCCCTGGTGGGACTGCCCCAGGCTGGGGGCCTCCAGCTGGTTGCTGCTGCTGTGGCCCTGCAGTTGACCCTGCCTGCCCAATCTGTTCAGAAGGGCCCAAGCTTCCTGGAGGGGCCCCACTGCCAGCAGGAGCAGGGACTACAGAGGCTGGAGCCACAGCCAAGCCATGGACTGCGGGTGGCCCAGCAGCCCCCGTTGGGGGGATAGGCTGGGAGCCTGGGGGCAGGGCTGGCGGTGGCTGCTGCTGCTGTTGGTGCATCTGTTGGAAGTGCTGCTGCCGGGCCCTCATCTCTGCATACTTCAGCTGCTCCATGTGGAAGGCTTGTCTGTCGGCCAGGAGCTGCTGCCTCTGATACTCCAGCTGCCAGTGCCAATTGAGTATTGTTATCCAATTTTCAACAGATCTCAAAGGCAAATGCCTTGACTCCTGCTTTGTCATCTTCTGAAAGATCCCACCTCTCAATCAGAAGGTTCCCAAAATCTATATCTTACGCTTGTGCTTCCTCTGTCCTCCCCACCGCACTTCTTGCAAATTCCCATGACCTTTATGTCTCCTGGGTGCTCACATGGTTTCTTACTGCAATGACTTTAATCTGGCCCAGCTGACTTCAGCTCCAAAGCTTAGAACTTGCCATTACCTTGATTTGGAAAATGCTTCCAGTTCCTCTTGTCAACTCAAGTTCTTTTCTTACTTCAAAATTCACTAAAAACTCACTTTTCTTAGGAAGCTATCCCAGAACAATTCATTCACCTCTGAGCTTTAGCTTGATTCTATGATCTTAGGACTTAGACACTTGATTTGCAATCTCTTAAAATGAATTTGTCAGATACTTTAAACCTTCTTAACTGTTTCTAATGTCTCCATATTGTATATTCATTTGATGTCTCCCATTAAACTATAAGTTCTCTGAGGTCCCTATCTTCTATTTCGTTTTCTTCTTTTTTTGTTTTTTTGTCTTTTTTGAGATAGGGTCTCACTCTGTCACCCAGGCTGGAGTGCAATGGTGCAAACATGGCTCACTGCAGCCTTGACCTCCTGGGCTCAAACGATCCTCCCACCTCAGCCTCCTGAGTAGCTGGGATCACAGGCTCACACCACCACGCCCAGCAAATTTGTTTATTTTTTAAAAATTTTTTGGTTTCAGAGATGGCCTGCCCAGAGAGGAGGTATCTAGAGAGGTAGTCTGGCTACGATGGCTTTGCTGTGTTGCAGTGAGCTCCGCCCAGTCTGAACTTCCTGGTGGCTTTAATTAAAAAAAAAAAAAAGAAAAAAAATTAAAAAAAAATTTTTTTGTCAGGGCTGGACGTGGTGGCTTATGCCTTAATCCCAGCACTTTGGGAGACTGATGCAGGCGGATCACCTGAGGTCAAGAGATCGAGACCAGCCTGGCCAACATGGTGAAACCCTGTCTCTACTAAAAATACAAAAATTAGGCCGGGCGTGGTGGCTCACCCCTGTAATCCCAGCACTCTGGGAGGCCAACGTGGGTGGATCATCTGAGGTCAGGAGTTCAAGACCAGCCTGGCCAATATGGTGAAACCCTGTCTCTACTAAAAATACAAAAATTAGCCGGGCGTGGTGGTGCACACCTGTAATCTCAGCTACCCAGGAGGCGGAGGCAGGAGAATTGAACCCATCCAGGAGGCAGAGGTTGTAGTGAGCCAAGATGGTGCCACTGCACTCCAGTGTGGGCAACAGAATGAGACTCCGTCTCAAAAAACAAACAAACAAACAAAAATTAGCTGGATATGGTGGTATGCGCCTATAATCCCAGCTACTTGGGAGGCTGAGGCAGAAGAATTGCTTGAACCCGGGAGGTGGAGGTTGTAGTGAGCCGTAATTGTGCCACTGCACTCCAGCCTGGGTGAAAGAGTGAGACTCTGTCTCAAAAAAAATTTAAAAAGCACTGTGGCTCACGCCTGTAATCCCAGCTCGTTGGGAGCCAGAGGCAGTCGGATCACCTGAGGTTGGGAGTTCAAGAGCAGCCTGGCAAACATGGAGAAACCCCATCTACTAAAAATACAAAATAGCCGGGCATGGTGGTGCATGTCCGTGATCCCAGCTACTCAGGATGCTGAGGTAGGAGAATTGCTTGAACTCGGGAGGCAGAGGTTGCAGTGAGCCAAGATTGTGCCATTGCACCCCAGTCTGGGCAACAAGAGTGAAATTCCATCTCAAAAAAAAAAAAAATTGTAGAGACAAGGGTCTCACTATGTTGCCCAGGCTGTTCTTGAACTCCTGGGCTCAAGCAATCCTCCTACCTCAGCCTACCAAAGTATTGGGATTACAGATGTGAGCCACTGTGCCCAGCCCCTATCATTTATTTCTCCTCAAAAGACAAAATGGTTCAACACCGTGTCTGTCCCATTCCCTTTCCAAGTTCATCTCCTGGATCTGAGGCCCTTACCCTCTCTCTCATCATCCCTTAAGTCCATTCAATCATTCAATAACTGTTTATTGAGTCTACTATGGGCCAAGCACTGTGCAAGGACCTGGAGATGCAGCAATCAAAACAACCAACTAGAGTCCCTGCCTCATGGATCTGACCTTCTGTGAGACCTCAGTCCCCAGGCTTCACTTGTGAGACCACTTAACTGTCCTTAACTGGCTGATGCTAGCTCCCCCTGCCCTGCCCTGCCCTACTCCTGCCCTGCTCTGCTTTGAAGTCCTGTCAGTCTCAGGCTTTCCCCACTGTTGCTTATGTCTTTCTTTCACTGAAACACACACACACACACCCCTCTGATTTTAAACCGAGGCACAGCACAGCAGAGTTCCAGGGCTCCTGCTACTCACTGCTTCTCGCTCCCGGTCCATGATAGTCTCCAGCTCCTCAAAGTGCCGAAGTTTGATCTCCAACTTTTTCATCTGGGTCTCCACCAGCAGGGCCACCAAAGATTTGATCTTCCTTTCCTCAACGGCAGCCAAGTGCTAAGAAAGGAGGGGTGAAGACACCATGTCACTGGGAGGACCCAACTGAAGACAATACATAAGAAAGGTAAGGTGGATGCTGGCAGGACAAACTTGCTGTGGTCACAACCCATGAAAGGGCTTGAATTTTTTTGTGCTGGGATTATAGGTGTGAGCCACCATGTCCTTTTTTTTTTTTTTTTTTTTTCAGACAGTCACTCTGTCGCCCAGGCTGGAGTGCAATGGCATGATCTCGGCTCACTGTAACCTCCACCTCAGGGTTCAAGCAATTCTTTCTTTTTGGAGGAGTTCAAGCAATTCTTATGCCTCAGCCTCCCCAGTACCTGGGATTACAGACATGTGCCACCATGCCAGGCTAATGTCTGTATTTTTAGTAGAGATGGGATTTCACCATCTTGGCCAGGCTGGTCTCAAACTTCCAACATCAGGTGATCTGCCCACCTCAGCCTCCCAAAGTGCTGGGATTATAGGTGTGAGCCACCGTGCCCAGCCTTTTTAAAAAATTTATTTATTTTGGCTGGGCGTGGTGGCTTACGCCTGTAATCCCAGCACTTTGGGAGGCTGAGGCAAGCAGATCACTTGAGTCCAAGAGTTCGAGACTAGCCAGGGCAACAGGGTAAAACGCTGTCTCTACTAAAAATGCAAAAAATTAGCCAGGCATGGTGGCACGTGCCTGTAGTCCCAGCTACTCTAGAGGCTGAAGCAGGAGAATCACTTTAACCCAGGAGGTGGAGGTGCAGTGAGCTGAGATCACGCCAATGCACTTCAGCCTGGGTGACAGAGCAAGACCTTGTCTCAAAAAAAAAAAATTGTATATATATATATAGAGAGAGAGAGAGAGAGAGAAAGAGAGAGAGAGAACATGGAGGCTGTGCAGTGGCTCACACCTGTAATCCCAGCAGTTTGGAAGGCCAAGGCAGGTGGATCACCCGAGGTCAGGAGTTTAAGACCAGCCTGGCCAACATGGCATAACCGTGTCTCTTCTGAAAATACAAAAAATTAGCCAGGTGTGGTGGCGCATGCCTGTAATCCCAGCTACTCAGGAGGCTGAGGCAAGAGAATCACTTGAACCTGGGAGGCAGGGGCTGCAATGAGCTGAGATCACACCACTGTACTCCAGCCTGGGCAATGGAGCAAGACTCTGTTCCCCACCACCAAAAAAAAAGAAAAAAATAGAACATAGAGAGAGTGTGGCAAAGGGTAACACAGAGTCAAATACCGAGGGGTTGAAAACAGGCCCAGTGGTGAAGTATTTTTTTAAGCTTAGAGAAGGGATGACTAACTTTACTTCCTCTTGAGGTAAAAATGAAAAAGAAATAGGTCAGCATTATTTAAAGTGTGAGTGAGGAAGGATTTCCTCTAAGTGACATGAGATTAGAGAAGTGGGCATTTTCTTCCCTGAGGTCTTCAAGGTCTGGCCTCACCTTGGCTTTCACTGCGGCGGCGGCCAGGGCGGCAGCAGCGGCGGTGGAGAGGTTGCCCTCGCCAATGTCCCGCTCCACCTTTGTCTTCCTTTCCCCCTCAGACTCCACCACTTCCTTCAGCACTTCCTCCTGCCCTTCTTTTGGCTCCTTCTCCTTCTCAGGATCAACTGGGCCAGGACAAGTGTTGAGTTAGCCCCACAGCTTCACCTCTCTTTCCTGCACCCCACCTACCATTCTGGGAGGCTCACCTATTGGGTCTCCATCACTCTTCTCGGACTCCTTCTCGCTGTCGCCTTCTTTCCCTTTCTCTTCATCCTTCTTGGGAACCTCACTGTTTTTCTCCTTTGCTTCCTCCTCTATAGCACCCCCTCCTTCTCGGGGTTCCTGAAATTCCAGTGATAGAAAAGGAGAGTTGTCAGGGATTGGGGTGATTAGTTCTCACACAGAGGGGCCAGATGGGGAACTGAATTTATTCCTCTTACTTTGGAGGTGATCTGATTCTATGAGACAACCCCGTCCAAAACCAGACCTTGCCCACCTAAGCTGAAAAAGGCCAACTCCCCCATCACCACAGTGCTGCATGCAGCCCCTGCAGCTCCCAGCAATCCCTCTATACCTTGGGCTCCTTCTTCTCATCTGTGGCCTGGCCTTCCACCCGAGCCTCGTCATTCCCACTCTCCTCTGGGCCCATGGGAAAAGAAAGGAAAACAGGAAATGTCTAATACAGTCGTCTGTCTGTAATACTTATCGTTTTTTCAGAGACAGGGTCTTCCTCTGTTACCCAAATTGGTCAAACTCCTGGGCCCACACAATCCTCCCACCTCAGCTTCCTGAGCAGCTTGGACTACAGGTGTGAGCCGCTGCACCCAGCTTCTCCACAACACCCTTTTGTTTTGAGACAGGGTCTCGCTCTGTCACCCAAGCTGGAGTGCAGTGGCACAATCATGGCTCACTGCAGCCTTGATTTCCCGGGCTCAAATGATTCACCTCAGTCTCTTGTGTACCTGGGGTTATAGGCGCATGCCGCCAGGCCTGGCTAATTTTTTTGGTATTTTTTGTAGAGATGGGATTTTGCCATATTGCTCAGGCTGATTGGTCTCAAACTCCTGGGCGCATCAGCCTCCCAAAGTGTGGGATTACAGGCGTGAGCCACCATGCCCAGCCTTCCCAAGACTTGACTTTTGTCTCTCTCTCTCTTTTTTTTAATAGAGATGGGGTTTCACCATGCTAGCCAGGCTGGTCTCAAACTCCTGACCTTAGGTGATCTGCCCGCCTCAGCCTCCCAAAGAGCTGGGTTTAACCGCCGTGTCTGGCATTCCCAAGACTTTTCTACCAGCCCTTTCTACCAGCCAAGATTTTTCTACCCAAAATCTTCATGAAAGGACCAGTAGGGGTCCAGAGCCCCCAAGGTAAAGTCATGGGGGAAATAAAAACCCTACCGATTTTCTCATTCATGTTGTGCTCTGATGCCAACTTGAGGCAGGAATGGCTCAGGAGGCCAGATGGCTCTGGTTCTTGTGAAAGGCAAGAAATCTGGGAACCTGCCTGGCCTTACCAATCCGCTCAGGCTCATCAGAGGTGGTTCCTGCAATGCCACTGCTTTCCAGACCAAAGGCGGGGTCTGCCTTGCCTGTTACTTTGGCTGCTTCTTCCACTTTCCGAACATGGGCCTCCACCAAGGCCGTGGGTACCTCTTCCTTCATTTTGGAGAACTCCTCTGCAAGATCCAGAAAGGATGAGGCTGGGAGCAGCGCAGGGAGACAGTTCTGGCAATCCCTGCAAAAGCTTACTCACAAGCCCATGTCTTCATCTAAGACCAGTATAGAGAGCCTAGACAGGTGCCTGAGCTGAGGCCTGCACAGACAAGGCCAGCAGGGTAGCCAAACTTGAGAGGTTTCACAGACTAACTAGCCTTTCAAAAGCAAACTAAGAAGGCCAGGTGGAACCGCCCACCCCTCATTACCTAGGGCTGACTTTGCAGCAGCAGAGGCGACTCGGGGATCGACGACAGAGGCCAGGAAGGCAACAGTGCTCATAACAGGGTTGCCCGACTGACTGAAGGGGATGGGTTGGTAGGCCAGGGGGCCTAGGGAGGCCTCTGAGTCCTCCAGGTATGGGTCTTCAATGGGAAGACGAAGAAAATGCAAGATGCACTCGTCCTGTGTGCGGCTTCCCACATGCTCGGACACTTTGTTCCAGTCATCTTTGTACATTTCCAGTGCCTGGTGGTAGTGGTGGAGACATAACTCCGCTTACTTAGCCACTTTTCTTGAAGGCCGACTCCCCCCATCCTACTAAGGGCAGCTGGTTTCAAAGCTCTCTATATTCTGGTATTTGTGTACTCTGCTAGGTCCAAGGGAGATCTTGAAGTAGCACTAAGAAAGGATATGAAGTTAATGAAATGGCCCAAATCCCAAGCCTGGAGCTGGTTCCTGGGGCAGGTCCAACAGGCGTGAGGAAGGGGAAAGACTGAGGCCAAGATCATGCTCTGCTCATGCCAGACTCCACGATCTCTCCTCACTCACAAGTGTGGCCAGCACCTTCAACATGTCTGTTTTCTTTTCTTTTTTTTTTTTTGAGACAGGGTCTTGTCTCACTCTGTCACCCATGCTGGAGTGCAGTGGTGTGATCACTGCTCACTGCAGCCTTGACCTCCTGGGCTCAAGCAATCCGCCCACTTAGCCTCCTGAGTAGCTGGGACCATAGGTCTGTGCCACCACACCTGACTAATTTTTAAAATTTTTTGTAGAGACAGAGTCTCACTATGTTTCCCAGGCTAGTCTTGAACTCCTGGGCTCATGCGATCCTCCTGCCTTGGCCTCCCAAAGTGCTGGGATTACAGGCGTGAGCCTCTACACGAAGCCCACTTCTGTTTTCAGAGAAGAACTCTCTTTTCCTTGCCCCAGTTACCTCCAGGAGAAGCAGGGTTTCCTGTTCTGTCCACTCACGAGTGGCACTGGCTGCAGCTTTGCTCTGCAGGGGAAACACAGGCAGGTCAGGAGAGAGGAGCCTGTGATCTCAAAGGAGCGAACATTCTCTACCCCTAAAGTCGGCTCGCACATCCTACCTTGGAGGGGACATTCTTTTTCGTGTACATGTCTGTGCGCAGCCCAAAGTTTTGCATGTCTGTTGGTTTCTCTTTGCCTTTGTCGGGAAAGTTGAGCATTTGTTGGGAAGCAGAGGTCTGCTATTTGTGGAGGGAAAGAAAGAGATAAGTACAAGTGACCAGTGGGAGCCAGGGCCTGACAGAGAGAAAAAACAGACAGAAGGAGCTTCTTTCCCAAAGCCAGGGACACCCCTGGGTGGGACTTCCTCCCTTACTGCTGTAATTCCTCTGCTCTCGTCTCTTCTTCCCGGGCAGGGGCCCCCCAATAAAGGGGCAAATGAGCAGCCCAGCGGGGTCTGCACCCCACCTACCAGCTCTGGCTTGCCCTTAGCCGTCTCTGGCACCAGGTCATCCAGCTCTTTGCCCTTTCGCCCAGCCTTGGTATCAGCATCAACCTGGCGGCCCTGGGGGACAGAGCTTGGCGTCATGGAGGCTGGGTAGGAAATGACCAGGCCAAGGCCCTGGAAGCCTCAAGACCAAATGCTGGGTGGCCCACAAGCTCTAGGGGCACTCATGCCACTGTTCCATGTTCCCTTCATGATTAGTAAGACATGTCATTGGCATGATATCCATTTATATTCACATTATCTTTACAGGTTCTCTTAGGAGCTGGACAATTAGGTTCTAATCCTAGATTTGGTACTCTGTGACCTTGGGCAAGCCACATAACCTTCCTCCTAATTTTTGTAATGGATGAAGTGGAAATGAAAAAAAAAATGAAGGTGATAATTATGAGGCAAAAATGAAAAAATGTGGGAAAGATGACAAAGTTTAAAAATTTCATGCAAGGTAATTTTAAGCCATTTTTCTCTATCTATTGAATCCCCTACATTAGCCTGTCTGCTCCTTGAGTAAAAGAATCATCTCTTCTCCCTCAGCAATTATAGCCTTAGGTACAAAGGCTAAGAGAGGATGCTAAACACATGGGGCTGATTCTTGTGACCCTTTGCATCCCATGGAAAAGGAAAAAGCCTCAAAACACTCCTGAACCATTACCCTCAAAACCAGAAAAAGAAAAGTCCAAAGAAGCCCAATCTTCCCAACCCGCCCTGTCCCCATAGAACCTCACCCTACCTGCGGGGTCTTGGGCTGCAGAGGCACCAGCCCTGATGGTGTGTCAGCCAAGACATGGAAGTGAGAGGTAGGCGGAGGCCCCATTGGGGTTGGTCGACTCTCAGCATCCACCTGATAGTTAATAAGACCCCATTGTTCTAGGAAGGCATGGACCCTGTGTGGAGAGGGCAGAGACAGGGTCACATGGATAGTCAGAAAGCTGCATTAGGAGGAAAACTGAGGGTAGAAGTTGGGGCATAAACTCCCTCCCCACCCAACCCTGGCCTTTTCTTCTGTTCATTGTACACCTTAGGAAAGCTCACTTACTCCAATTGTTCATCTACCACCGAAATGCCAGTGACACCCACATCTACATCTACATCCTGGGCCAATCTCTATATCCACCTACCTACTGGACATTTCTTTCTGAATAGCTAGTAAAACTGAACCAGTTTTTCTTTCTTTCTTTTTTCCCTGAGAGAGGCTGAAGTGCAGTGGTGTGATCACCATTCACTGCAGCTTCCACCTCCAGGGCTCAGGTGATCCTCCCACCTCAGTCTCCTGAGTCACTAAGACCACAGGCACATGCCACCACACCTAGCTAATTTTTTGCATTTTCTGTAGAGATGGGGTTTTGCCATTTTCACCAGGCTGGTCTCAAACTTCTGGGCTCCAACGATTCTCCCACCTTGGTCTCCAAAAGTGTTTGGATTACAGGAGTGAGCCACCATGCCTGGCCTGAATCAGTATCTTTCAATTACAGACATGCTCCTTCTCTGTCCCTTTTTTTTTTTTTTGAGACAGAGTCTCACATTGGCACCCAGGCTGTAGTGTAGTGGCGCGATCTCAGCTCACTGCAATCTCTCCCTCCTGGGTTCAAGCAATCCTCCTGCCTCAGCCTCCTGAGTAGCTGGGACTACAGGTGTGTGCCACCACACCCAGCTAATTTTTTTGTATTTTTAGTAGAGATGGGGTTTCACCATGTTGGCCAGGATGGTGTTGATCTCCTGATCTTGTGATCCGCTCACCTTGGCCTCCCAAAGTGCTGGGATTACAGGTGTGAATCACCAAGCCTGGCCTCTTTGTCCTTTATTCTACCCTTCAGAGAATGCCACTGCTAATCTCTCAAGTCATTCATTCCCCAAACCTGTACTTTGCCTTTCTCTAGAGGTGTTTTTTCTGCCTGCTCCTCTATGTTCCTTACTGGCATCTCTACTACTGCCAAAACAAATCCATAGGCAGACATTCTCATGTACCCCTTTGTCCTCAGCCACAAGACCCACCTCATGATGGCACAGACATCACCTGCCAGGTTTCGGCGGCAGGCAGTAGAGGTAAGATACTCTTGGGGGTTCAGTCGGTAAGTGTCAATCATAAAGTTTCGATAGGCCAGGTAGCTTAGAAGAAAGAGAGAGAGGAACAAGAAGAAGAAAAATAAATGTTTGTTAAAGGGCTGAAGAGTAGGAAAAAATGGTAAGAGAGCTAATGACTTCTCTTGCATGACAAAGATAGAAAAAAGTAGATTATTTGACTCAATATGCCTAGTGCCTGCTATATGCTAGATGTAAGGTTTTCAAATATGTCTTACTTTTCCTTGATGGGATTTTCTTTAGTTAAATGAATTATTTCCTTGGCTATACTTAGGGATATTTCATACAATTTTTTTTTTTGAGATGGAGTTTTGCTTTTGTTGCCCAGGCTGGAGTGCAATGGTGTGATCTTGGTTCACTGCAACCTCCGCTTTCCAGCTTCAAGCAATTCTCCTGCCTCAGCCTCCCAAGTAGCTGGGATTATAGGCATGCGCCACCATACTCGGCTAATTTTGTATTTTTAGTAGAGACAGGGTTTCTCCATGTTGGTCAGCTGGTCTTTAACTCCCGACCTCAGGTGATCTACCTGCCTTGGTCTCCCAAAGTGCTGGGATGATTACAGGCATAAGCCACCACGCCTGGCCACTTTATACAATTTTTATTTTTTTTATTAAAAAAATTTTTTTTTTGAGACAGAGTGTCACTCTATCGCTCAGGCTAGGGTGCAGTGGTGCAATCTCGGCTCCCTGCAACCTTCATCTCCCAGGTTCAAGTGATTCTCCTGCCTCAGTCTCCCAAGTAGCTGGGACTACAGGCACCTGCCACCACGCCTGGCTAATTCTTTTTGTCTTTTTAGTAGAGATGGGGTTTCACCATATTAGCCAGGCTGGTCTCAAACTCTTGTCCTTGTGATCCACCTGCCTTGGCCTCCCAAAGTGCTGGGATTACAGGCATAAACCACTGCGCCAGGCCTATATAATTTTTAAACAAGGAATCAGAAGTTAAGAAAAAGTACTCAGCTGGGCACAGTGGCTCACGCCTGTAATCCCAGCACTTTGGGAAGCTGAGGCGGGAGAATCACCTGAGGTCAGGAGTTCGAGACCAGCCTGACCAATATAATGAAACCTGTCTCTACTAAAAATACAAAAATTGGCTGGGCATGGTGGCATGCACCTATAATCCCAGCTACTCAGGAGGCTGAGACAGGCAAATCACTTGAACCTGGGAGGTGGAGGTTGCAGTGAGCTGAGATCACACCACTGCATTCCAGCCTGGGCAACAAGATCAAAACTCTGTCTCAAAAAAAAAAAAAAAAAAAGCCGGGCATGGTGGCTCATGCCTGCAATCCCCAGCACTTTGGGAGGCCAAGGTGGGCAGATCACGAGGTCAGGCGTTCAAGACCAGCCTGGCCAACATGGTGAAACTCCGTCTCTACTAAAAATACAAAAATTAGCTGGGCATGGTGGCGGGCGCCTGTAATCCCAGCTACTCGGGAGGCTGAGGCAGGAGAATCACTTGAACCCAAGAGGTAGAGTTTGCAGTGAGCCAAGACTGCATAATTGCACTCCAGCCTGGGTGACAGGGCAAGACTCCGTCTGAAAAAGAAACTCCAACTCAGATGTTAAAGGGAAGTCCTTATTCATGCACACAGCTAGTCAGCGTAACATGGTAAAAAACATACGTTTTGAAGTTGAAAAGATCTAAGTTCAAATCCCAGTTCTACCATGAGGACCTTGGCAATTTACTTCAATTTTTTTAAGCCTCAATTTCCTCATCTGTAAAATGGAATGTCTGTTGAGAATGAGAGGTCTATAAAGTAAGAGTACAGTGCCTGGCACACTGTAGGGGCTCAAAAAAATGGCAGCTATATGTGGTACACAGTGTAAAGTTTCAGAATATGGGTCAGATCAAAGGATTCAGATTCTGGTTTTACTTACTAGCTCTGTGACTTTATGCAGGTGACCTGACTCCTCTATATCCTATCTGTCAACTGAAGATGATACCCACCTCTAAGGTCAACGTAAAGATTAAATTACTCAATGTATGTTGGACATTTAGGATAGTGCCTGGGAGATAGTAAGCTCTCAATAAATGTAGGCAATTATCATCATTTAGTATTTTATACCAAGAGTTCATTTCTTACTCCATCCCTGACTGCATGTCATATTGAATTCATTTCACCTGATCACTACTTCTTTTCACACATACTCCTTTCCCCAGGAAGAAAAGGAAGAGAGAACCATACAAAACTATGGGGAAAACACATGGAGGGACCCCCAGAGAGAGGAAGCTGTGGAATAGTTGGGAAGAAAACTTGTTCAGTTCTCAGTCTCACCCACCTCATCAGTGTGGTTATCTTGAAGTATCCCTAACCAAAGAAGTTTGTTAAGTCTTGTCCAAAGCCAAGCAGGTTTGGCCTGAGGCAAAATCTTGAAGATGATGAAGACTTTTGAGCCCCAAACCCATACTTTATTTGTTCATTAAATTTTTAGAGATGGGTCTTGCTGTGTCACCAAGGCTGGAGTGCAGTGGCATGATCATGGCTCACTGCAGCCTCAAACTCCTGGGCTCAAGCAATCCTCCCATTTCAGCTTCCCAAGTAGCTGGGACCACAGGCATGCCCCACCATGCCCAGCTAATTTTTTTTTCTACTTCTTTAGAGATGGGAGTCTCGCTATGTTGCTCATGCTATTCTAGAACTCCTAGCCTCAAGCAATCCTTCTGTCCCAGCGTCCTAAGTAAATGGGATGATTTACAGTTGTGAGCCACTGTGGCTCCTACTCTTCTTTCCCAGAGAGCCCTCTCCATCCCTTAATTCATATAAACGGTTCTTCTATTAGTTCCTTCTCTTGTTTTTCTATCAAAACCTACTCTCAGGAACCAGCCTGGTAATAGTAATTTATACTTTAATCAAAATGATTACTTTTGCTGGGGATATCTGCAGTATAGATAATTATCAGTAATTATGGATTGAAAGGCTCTATACCCTGTTAAAAAGAATTTGAGGGAAAAAAAAAAAGAATTTGAGGCACTGGAGTACATACTTGTCATGTATAGAATATGCTTAATATCACCCTTGGGCAAATCCTAAAGAACATGTGTCTACATGCTGGGTCAGGGCTGCCTAAGGGCAGATATTGTGTCTTTGTAAGCCTATCACAGTGCGTGGCTCATGGAAGGAGCTCAAGAAATGTTTGCTAAACTGAATGTTATTGGATCAGGAAGGGTGAATCAGGGGACAGGAGGGAGAAGGAGAAATATGAGCTGAGATTTCCTTACATCTCTGGAGTCTTGGACTTGTTCTTGCCGTTGAAGAACTCAGGAAGAGCCCTCCGCTCAATGGCATGAACGCTGCAAGAGAAGCCAGAGTGGTTTCAGAAGAAGGCACTGTTGAAGGGATGGGGGCCCCAAAGGGAGGAAAACCCTAGAAGAGAAGGAAAAGAGCTCGAAATTGCTGGAAGTAATTAGAAGCTTGCAGAGAACATCCCACAAGGGCTGTAAGACTCAAAAGGACACCAAGAGCTCGTAAAACTAAAGCATACTCTGGTCTATCTGGCTGAGGAAGAAATAACTCATTTGGAGGAGGCAGGGAGAACAGTCTGTTAACCCCTTGAGGCAGGGAAATAGGGCTCAGCGAGAAGGTGGGGAAGCCATACCTATTGTAGTCAAACCAGGCCGCGTAGCTGGGAATGATGATGTGGTGGGTCTGTTCCGTCACATTGTCCTCGTGCAGATCTGGATTCTTGGTCTGCTCCCCCTTGTTCCCTGTACTGTTCTCATCCTCGTCCTACGAGTATGGAGGCTGCTGGACACTCAGCATTCCTGTTTCCTCCCTAGCAACCCTCTGCTTCTCCCACACCCCAGGAATGTGGACACTAAAGATGGGTGATGGGACTGAGCAGTCATGGGCCCCCGGACTCTGAAAGGGTCAGAGTTTTGAACAACAGCTAGAATTAGTCTAGGGCAAGAAAAGTCTGGGCAGTGAAAATTTGGGCAGAATGAACTTTAGAATCACAAATAAGAATCACATAGAGAGGTAGGGCCTCTCTAAACTGGCTCCACCTTGCCCGTCGTCTCCATGCTTTCATCTTCCTGTTCATCTGAAAGAGAAAGACAGCAAAATGTAAGGCTGGAGCCCCCTGAGGGGCAAGAAAGCCCTACCAAAAGCCCATCAGGTTAGCAAAAAGGGGGCAGATGAGCCCTCCCCTCCCCTTGGCTCTGACTGCCTTGCTCAAGAGTTTCCAGTCTTACCCAGGTCAGTCATGGTGCCGCCTTTGACTGGGGCTGACTCTGAGTCTTTCTTTGTGTTGACTGCCAAAACAGAAAGTCATTTTATCAGATAGCTTATGCCTAATTCAAGTCTTCAATTTAAAAATTCCAGAGATCCTACTTTCTCCAAAAATTTTCTCCATCTGATCTCAAAATATGGTAACTCTCTCCAGTCACAATTATTCTAGAGCTTGAAACTTGCTTGCTACTTTCCCCACTTCTCTAACCAAAAATTAATTTATTTCTCTATGTACATTCATAAATCATTTTTGTCTTTGAGAGGCCCGGATCTCCATCTATGTATCTGTAAGCTTTTAATGGTCTGATACTGAGTCTGACCAAATCACTCTGTGGAGGAGTGGTTAGGTGTTAAACATTTTTGAAAGCAGGGGATACTTTCCTCAACTGAATTCATATGTATATCCTCAGGAGCAAACATAGAGAGGAGAGCTGATTGATGAGGAGATGGAAGCCAGAACTCCTCTCAGTGGCACCCCTAATCCTACCCCTGAAATACACTCCTGGAATACCTGGGGCAAGTCTATGGAATACAAACTGTAAACCAGTACTGGTAGAGCAATGGTCTCCAAAGTGGGGTTCTCACATAGGATGCAAAAGATGATCCACTGCAATTCAGGAACAGAATATCAGAACTTCTCTTCATGTTTATCATTCTTTACATTTTAAAATTTTTTAGGTATGTTTGTGTTTTATAACATTCCCATAGTAGTGGCTTAACAGTACATGTACGAGGCCGGGCGCAGTGGCTCATGCTTGTAATCCCAGCACTTTGGGAGGCCGAGGAGGGTGGATCACGAGGTCAAGAGATCGAGACCATCCTGGTCAACATGGTGAAACCCCGTCTCTACTAAAAATACAAAAAATTAGCTGGGCATGGTGGCGCGTGCCTGTAATCCCAGCTACTCAGGAGGCTGAGGCAGGAGAATTGCCTGAACCCAGGAGGCGGAGGTTGTGGTGAGCCGAGATCGCGCCATTGCACTCCAGCCTGGGTAACAAGAGCGAAACTCCGTCTCAAAAAAAAAAAAACAGTACATGTACGTAATTTATGCTCAAATATATATATATACATTTACACATTTTTATACATATTTGAGCATAAATTACGTACATGTACTGTTAAGCTACTCTGAGATGGATTCTGAGATGGAGCCTCACTCTGTTGCTCAGGCTGGAGTGCACTGGTGCGATCTCAGCTCACCACAACCTCCGCCTCCCAGGTTCAAGCAATTCTCCTGCCTCAGCCTCCTGATTAGCTGGGACTATAGGCACGCACTACCATGCTCGGCTAATTTTTGTAGTTTTAGTAGAGATGGGGTTTCACTATGTTGGCCAGGCTGGTTTCAAACTCCTGACCTCATGATCCGCCAGCCTCAGCCTCCCAGAGTGCTGAGATTACAGGCGTGAGCCACTGCACCTGGCTTTTTTTTTTTTTTTTTTTTGAGGTGGAGTTTTGCTCTTGTTGCCCAGGCTGGAGTGCAGTGGCGGGATCTTGGCTCACTGCAACCTCGACCTCCTGGGATCAAGCAATTCTCCTGCCTCAGCCTCCTGAGTAGCTGGGATTATAGGCGCCCACTACCATGCCTGGCTAATTTTTGTATTTTTAGTAGAGATGGGGTTTCACCATGTTGGCCAGGCTGGTCTTGAACTCCTGACCTCAGGTGATCCACCCACCTCGGCCTCCCAAAGTGGTGGGATTACAGGTGTGAACCACAATGCCTGGCCACGCTCAAATATATTTTACTATCAAAAGCACATAATTGGAGTTTGGAGACAACTACTACCAGGCACAAAGCACAGTCCACAACCCAGATATGGATATAAAGTTTGGGGATTTTCCATGGTAACAAATATAATTCTAATAACCAACTAAATTTAAGGAAAAGACCCTGTAGACTGTGAGGTGGACCTGAGAAATCAGCTCACTCGGGGTTTGGCAAAGGAGAGTCAGGACAGGGTGTGGGGCTGGATCCCAGGAGTTCAGCCTGGCCTGTACCTGTTTTGGGAAGTGTCACCTCTTCTACATTGGGGACTGGTGAGGGCTCATCCATGTCCTTTGTCAGGTCTTCTTGCTCCTCTTCTCTGTGACCACGCTTTGACTTAGTGTAAGGTGTTGAGGGACTGGGAAGGAAAGAGAGTGAAAGAGAACCCAGTCATCCTTGGACAAGGAGTCCCTGGAAGTTGAAGTTCAAGGGAAAGGAAGTGACAGAGAATCCCAAGGGTAGAGTTGAGTACAAACAGAA
This sequence comes from Aotus nancymaae, assembly GCF_030222135.1. Lineage (NCBI taxonomy): Eukaryota > Metazoa > Chordata > Mammalia > Primates > Aotidae > Aotus > Aotus nancymaae. The sequence continues at coordinate 39,786,368 of NW_026988428.1, forward strand.
ACCAGTAATTACAGAGTAATGGGAAATGGCAAAGGCTTTTCATTTGATAAAGCTCTCTTTAAGTTTACTAGTGGGGCCAGGACCAGAACTAACAACTAAGCAGCTAAAAATCTCCTCATCTTCCCTCTCAGGACACCTGCAGTATTATACGGCACACCCAGGTGGTTAAAGGAAGGGATTTGGCTTTCCTTCCTTCAACACGATGTGGAGAGAATGGTGAACTCAGGGGCAGGCTAGGGGCTGGCACACCCTTTCTTAGCATTTTTCTTCTTCGCTTCTGGGGTTGGTGAAGGAGAGGGGGAGCGCTTCCTCTTCTTATAGTTTCCCCCCTTCTTGTCCCGTCGATCTGAATCTGGGCTGTTCACCTATAGGATGGAGAATCAGGACAAATGTCAGCATACAATCCCCAGTGACGACTTTTTCTGAGACTTATGCTAAGGGCGCCTGGAAAAAAAACAGGGTTTGTCACCTCATCTGTCAATGTCTTGGCTGAAATCTTCTTTCGGCGGGAGACAGGGTTTTTGTCATCATTTACTTCATAGTCTTCCTCATTCATCCATTCATTGAAGGTGTCAGTGTCCAGGATCCATTTTGCATGAACCTAAAGTACGAAGGCAGATCATGCCGCAGAGAAGCTCTGTCTGCGGAACCTTAACAGAAAAAGCCCAAGGACACAGGAGCCTCTGTTTCACTTCCAAAGAGTAGATTGGTCCTGGCATTCTTTTTTGGGAAGTGGGGGTACAAGAAAATCTCACCTTTCTAGGTTTCTCAGGAGTTGGAGCATCTTCCACAGATGCTTCAATTTCACTCGCTGGGATCCATGTGTCATAACTGCCATGGGAAATTGGGCATACAGTAGAATCAATGAGATGGAGTTGTGGAAAAGTAAAGTACAGATATTTTACCCTTTCCATTTGCAGAAAGTATTGGGTTGTTGGCTTATTTTTTTGGTATTCTATTCATATAAAGTAATAAAAGCCCATAACAAAACATTTCAAAAATAGAGAATGAAAAGAATCACCCTTACATAACTATTCTTGACACTTGTATATATATTTTTCACAGTCTTTTTTTTTTTTTTTTGAGATAGAGTCTCGCTGTCACTCTGTTGCCCAGGCTGGAGTACAATGGGGTGATCTCAGATCACTGGAACCCCTGCCTCCTGTCTTCAAGCGATTCTCCTGCCTCAGTCTCCTGAGTAGCTGGGATTACAGGTACCCACCACTGTGCCCAACTAATTTCTGTATTTTTAGAAGAGAAGCGGTTTCACCATCTTGGCCTGGCTAGTCTCAAACTCCTGACCTTGTGATCCACCCGCCTTGGCCTCCCAAACTGCTAGGATTACAGGCATGAGCCACCACGCTGGGCCAGGGTTTTTGTTTTTGTTGAGACAGGGTCTCACTTTGTTGTCTAGGCTGGTCTTGAACTTCTGGCCTTTAGTGATCCTCCTGCCTTGACCTCCCAAACTGCTAGGATTACAGAGTGAGCTACTGTGCCTGGTCCACAATTTTGTTTTTACATAGTTACAATCACTGATATTTTACAGGCTACTTTTTTTTTTTTTTTTGAGAAAGGGTCTTGCTCTATTGCCCAGGCTGAAGTGCAGTGGTACAATCACGGCTCAATGCAGACTCAACTTCCTGGGCTCAAGCAATCCTCTGGCCTCAGCCCCTCAAGTAGTTAGGACTACAGGTGCATACCACCACACCCAGCTAATTTCTGTATTTTTTTTTTTTTTTTTTTTTGTAAAGACAGAGTTTTGCCCAGATTGGTCTCAAACTCCTGGGTTTAAACGATTTGCCCGCCACAGCCTCCCCAAGTGCTGGGATTATAGACATGAGCCACGGCACCCAGCCTACATATTAGAGGGATGAGCCAATGCACCCAGCCTACATGTTTTGTTTTGTTGAGACAGAGTCTTGCTCTGTCACTCAGGCTGGAGTGCAGTGGCGAGATCTCAGCTCACTGCAACCTCCCCTGCTCGGGTTCAAGTGATTCCTCTGCCTCAGCCTCCCAAGTAGCTGGGGCTACAGGGGCGCGCCACCACACCTGACTAATTGTTTTTTGTTTTGTTTTGTTTTGTATTTTCAGTAGAGATGGGGTTTCACCATGTTGCCCAGCCTGGTCTCGAACTCCTGACCTCAGATGATCCACCTGCCTCGGCCTCCCAACATGCTGGGACTACAGGTATGAGACAGCACGCCAGACCTACATGCTACTTTTTGCAATGAATAATAATATTCACCTATAAATTATCCATGTTATTTCATATCACTTTAAAGGCTGCATAATAGCCCACTGAGTAGATACACAAATTTACTGAAACATTTTCCTACTGTTAGACATTTAGACTGTTTCTAACATTTATGCTGGGATAACCATTTCACACAAAAAGCCTCAATCCTTTTAGGCTAAGCCTTGTCCAATAAGTCCAAACCTCCCCCAAGACAGAGGTTCACTTAATAGGTGACAGGAGAACCAATTAAGTGACCTAAAAATAACTCTAAAAGAGTGGCTTCTTGCTCTGCGAGATGTTCTAGGGCTTCTGGGTCTGGCTCTTATACTTAAACCTGCCCCAGGAACCCATCCTCACCTGTCAGGATAGTAGCCCCAGTGCAGAAGAACCTGCTTATCCCTCTTCATGACCGGTCGTACCCATTCCTCTGGGGATAGAGGCAGAGAAGGGAGAGAGATAAGCTAAAGAGGGACACAAAAAAATACTGTATATAAGCCCTAACTAAAGTGCTCTCCTGTTGTAGCAAGGGACTTGGTAACAGGAACTTAAGGAGGTAAGAGGATTCAAGATTGAAAGAACAGGAGCCCAGATACTGAATGGTGATCTTAGTCCTCTGCCTCCTACTCCAAGCCATCCATTCAAATAGCCAGAAAAAAACAGGTCTCACCTTCTTCTAGATTCCCCGGGACAGGATACACAACATGGGAGGCATTGTTCTTATCCTCAGTGACTGTTCCCTGGATGGTACAAGAAGCAGATAAATTATGGTCCCCTCTGAATTACTCAAAGTTTAGTCACAGAGCTGCCTTCCTAATCATATTTTGCTTAGAATGATATTAAAGTTAGTTTGCATTCTCTAAGCACATGCCAGCTAAGTGGCAGAGGGAAATAGCTGGAATTGTGCTAATAATGCAGAAAAGTCAAAGAATTAAAAATTGTTACAAACAATCCTCTGAACAGACAATCTACACATGGGGAATTTAAAGTCAACTGTATGTCACTACCAATGTCATCTGCTCATTATTATAAAGTTCCAAAGAGCAGGAATTTCATTTATCTGAAATCAAGCAATCTCTAGCTTAGTGGATGTGGATACTATTTTCCCCTAGGCCAACATAGTCTCTAGGAACAGTAATGCAAATCTGTCAGGACTGACTAATGGGAGAAGCAGACAGAAAAAGACAGACTCAAGGTTTTAACTCTACTCTTTTTCCAAGTAGACAGAGCCACCTCTGAAGTAGAAAACATGGTAATGCAGGGCTGCTGCTTGGTATGGAAAACATCGGGAAAAGAGTCATGGAGTTTCTGAAACCTTTCCTGATCAGACCATTTACCTGGTGTCTCTTGATAATGTCCTTTAATTTCCCTAGTAGTTTGGGCTCAATTTCTGGGCACAGAAAAATGTTAGGTCGAGACAAGCAATTATTCTGTGGAGAGAAGAAACATAATGAGATTATGGGAAAGGAGTGCTTCAGATTCTCACTGAGGGAAGAGAGATAAATAGGGGATATGCCTATTACCTGCACCAAGGACTTCTCAATGGTCATAAACATTTCCACATTGCGGTCCATGCGTGACGGATTCTGGAAATCGTAACGCCGCCTTGTGAAGAGGCAATAATCTAGTGAGTGGTATAGCTCTGGTGTGCAGATGAGGTGAAGGCATGGCGCGATCTCGGTTCACTGCAACCTCCGCCTCTCAAGTTCGAGTGATTCTCTTGCCTCAGCCTCCCTATTCCTTAGGATTACAGCCACGCACCACTACACACAACTAATTTTTGTATTTTTAGTAGAGACCGGGTTTCACCATGTTGGCCAGAATGGTCTCGATCTCGACCTTGTTATCTGCCTGCCTTGACCTCCCAAAGTGCTGGGATTACAGGTGTGAACCACGGCACCTGGCCTTTTTTTTTTTGAGATGGAGTCTTGCTCTGTAGCCCAGGCTGGAGTGCAGTGGTGGGATCTCGGCTCACTGCAACCTCTGCCTCCCGTATATAAGCCATTTTCCTGCCTCAGCTTCCCAAGTAGCTGGGATTACAGGTACGAGCCACCATGCCCAGCCAATTTTTGTATTTTTTAGTAGAAATGGGTTTTCATCATGTGGCCATTCTGGTTTTGAACTCCTGACCTCGTGATCCACCCACCCTGGCCTCCCAAAGTGCTGGGATTACAGGCGTGAGCCACCGCGCCCAGCCTTTGTTTTTTTTGTCTTAAGAAGAAGTCTCGCTCTGTTGCCCAGGCTGGAGTGCACTGGTGAGATCTCGGCTCACTGCAACCTCTGCCTCCCGTGTATAAGCCATTCTCCTGCCTCAGCCTCCCAAGTAGCCCGGGTGACCCTGGCAGGCCACCACACCTAGCTTTTAGTAGAGATGGGGTTTCATCATGTTGGCCAGGTTTATCTTGGACTCCTGACCTCAAGTAATCTGCCCACCTCAGCCTCCCAAAGTGCTGGGATTACAGGTGGGAGCTACTGTGCCTAGCCATGACTTCTTAATATGGGAAATTAGGAGGCAAGCTTGCTCACAGCTGTTGCCAAAATCACCTGGGATCTGAGGTTCACTGATCTCAACTCCATGAATCACTCTCTGTGCTTACTCCAAAGGGACAAAAAAAGGTTTGAGATGCCAACCTAAGAATCCCTTTTCCTCTACAAAACACACACTGATACTCACACACTCACTCTTGGAGACTGTTTTGGCTCTGACTCCCAACCATTTCTCTGACCTAGTAAGTCAGGTCTACTGACCTAGCAAAATAGACTCACAAGAATTTCTACCCCAGAAAGACCCCAGGGAGTCAAAACAGGGGATTTCCTCTAAACTAAATGTAAGAAGAATAGAGAGAATCATCTCACCATCCCTGGTCACTCTTGAATTTGTAGGCAGCTGCAAGAATGTGGCACAAGGAGCCCCCAGCTTTGAAATCTAGGAAACATTTGATCTACAAAATTAAGATACAGAAGAAGCATGTCAAGGTTCCATTGTAAATTCTCTCATAACTTAATAATCCTTTCACAAAATCCCATGCTGAACTGATCTCCCTCCCTCTCTCTTTTTTTTTTTTTTTTTTTTTTGAGACTAAGTCTCACTCTGTCGCCCAGGCTGGAGTGCAATGGCACAATCTCGGCTCACTGCAACCTCTGCCTCCCGGGTTCAAGCAATTCCCCTGCCTCAGTCTCCCAGGTAGCTGGGATTACAGGTGCCCACCACCACGCCCGGCTATTTTTTGTATTTTTAGTAGAGACGGGGTTTCACCAAGTTGGCCAGGATGGTCTCAATCTCAACCTTGTGATCCACCTGTCTCAGCCTCCCAAGGTGATGGGATTACAAGTATAAGCCACCATGCCTGGCCTCTTTTTTTTTTTTTTTTTGAGACGGAGTTTTGCTCTTGTCACCCAGGCTGGAGTGCAATGGCGCAATCATGGCTCACTGCAACCTCCGAATCCTGGATTGAAGTGATTCTTATGCCTCAGCCTCCTAAGTAGCTGGGATTACAGGCACCCGCCACCACACTCAGGTAATTTTTTTATTTCTTTAGTAAAGACAGGTTTTCACCATGTTGGCCAGGCTGGTCCTAAACTCTTGACCTCAGGTAATCCACCCACCTTGGCCTCCCAAAGTGCTGAGATTACAGGCGTGAGCCACAGAGCCAGCAGATCTCCCTCTCAAAGCTAAGAGGGAGATCTTTTTTTTTTTTTTTTTGAGATGAAGTTTCGCTTGTGTCGCCCAGGCTGGAGTGCAATGGCGTGATCTTGGCTCACCGCAACCTCTGCCTCCTGGGTTCAAGTGATTCTCCTGCCTCAGCCTCCTGAGTCACTGGGATTACAGGCATGCACTACCATGCCCAGCTAATTTTGTATTTTTACAGAATTAGAGATGGGGTTTCTCCATGTTGGTCAGGCTGGTCTCGAACTCCTGACCTCAGGTGATCTGCCCGCCTTGTCCTCCCAAAGTGCTGGGATTACAGGCGTGAGCCACCGTGCCCAGCCTCAAAGCTGAAATTCTTTAACCCCTGTGTCATTGCATCATGTGGCCTGGAAGAGGGGAGTGAAAGAAACCAATATATGCTAACACTTTACTGAATTACCTCAGGTACCACTATAGAAACCCTACAAGGTAAGTTTACTAATCTCATCTAGAGATGAAGGAACCAAGACTGATGAATGTTGCCCAAGGTCACAGCGCCATGAAGTGGCAAAGCCAGGATGTGAACACAAGCCCGTGCAAATCCAAATCTCAAGTCCCCTTTTCACCACACCATGAGAGACTTGTGGACTAATCCCAGGCACTCTGCACAAAGTATTACTAAGACAAAAGGAATGGTAAATTGGGGACTAGGCCAAGCCAATAATGCCCTGACCAGGGATAGGAATGGTAGAAAATAACTCAAACTGCAAAAATTACAAAATTCACAATTTAAAAAAAAAATACAACTCTCCAGTTTGAAGGATTCACCACCAGCCTCCCACCCTCCCCCCAACTTCTGCACTCACCGGCAGTTTAGTGAGCGGTGCATTGCTGACATGTTTGCCAAAAACTTCTTCCTGAAATTGTAGCAACTGTACAACCAGGCTAGACAGGGACTTGTTGGTGGGTGGTTCAGCTTGTATATACTAGGGAAAAAGAGGGAAAGGAAAGAAAAAAAAGAAAAATAGACCCCAGATGAATTGTCCACTATCTCCCATATTTCTCCCCCAGGCGCTCTGGAAGCATTTGGAGCAGAGAAAATACTGCCTTTCACTCCATTTAGTCTCTATAAAGAAAATGGCAGAAGGGAGGCCCTGGACACCCCAACCAGGAAGCTGAAATACTGCTGCCACCAGCCCAGGTTGCCAGTGTGGAGGGAAGAGGGAAGCTTACTACTCATCCTCAGCTACACTCTGAAATTGGAGTTGCAGGACCCTATTACTTTGGCACCTCATCTTCAGTCCACAGCACTGAGGGCTGTAAAATTCTGGAGTTTTATAGAGATCAGGTCATTGAAGCAATACCTTTGGGGCTCTAAGAGACAAAAGTGTATTTCTTAGGGGAACTCTGCGTAAAGCTGTGATTCCCCCTATAATGTAGCCTAACAAGAAAAGGTCAAGGAAGTGAAGGAGGGCAAGCTGACTGAGAGAGTGAGCTTGTGCATTTTGTTTCTGAAGAATGGGTATAAACGTCTTCATAGGCACTCTTAGACAGGAAGTGCCATCGGCTACTTAGCCTGATGGAGGCAAGACATCTACCATGTCGGAGGAAACCGTATCTGAGACAAGTAACCCTGGCCCTGCTTCACTGTTTCCACACTATGCTACCTAGTAGCATCCTAGTCTTCCATTCTAATTTGAACCTGAGCCAGGAGACTTTCTTTTTACCTTTTGACCTGTTTTCTCCACCCTCATCACAAAGAAGACAGCACCTCTCAGTGAGAGGTGAAAAGACATCTGTGAAGGGAAAGGTAAATGACAAAGAACTAAGAGCATGGAAGCTGAACCAGGTCACAGTTGTCAATCACCCCAAGGCCACAGGCTAAGCCCCTAGCCTGATCTCCCTGCAAAAGGTCAAAAGGCCGGGGAACAAGAGCCTCACAAAGGGGCAGAGACCAGCCATAGAAACAGCGGCTATTTGTCAGGATTCTGACACCCAGAGAGACCCCAAGGGCAGAGCTAGTCTCATAACCAGGATCAGTAGGAAGTTCTCCTAAGCCACTAAGCACACTTCTGACGAGTTGGAAAGCCGGCAGGAAGAACCATGGAGCTGAAAGAAAGCCACAAAGAGAACCCCTCTCTGGGAGTAGTGAGAAAGAGAGGCAGACCATTTCCAGAGAAAACCAGGCCTAGAGACAAAGACGACACCAGGAAGAGGTTTGGTAGAAAAGACAGGTAAGGATTCCTGAACCCTTTGTTCACTACCTTATGATCTCCAGTTCTGGGGTTAGGGGGTGAGGGGCTAGAGACAGAAAGCTCACCCTAACCTCTGGACCCCAAACCCAGGGTATTGCAAAGCTAGGTTGCAGGGTGACTTCATTGTAAAATCGAGGAAAGGTTTCAGAAGGGGCCGCTACCCAGGAACTCCTATACCCCGGCTCCCTGAGAGATTCTGTTTCCCCTTAGATGAAGGTGGAGGATGAGCGGCGGAGACAGGTGATCCCAGGGTGGGGACCTTTTTCAGGCTGATGAGCAGTCAGCGGCTTGCTGTGTGACTGTTTACCCTCCTGCTTTCCATCCTCTCTCTCTGAACATACACAAAGCACCGAGGAGGCCTCAGCCCCGCTGGTACCTGGCTCTGTGGGGAGCTCTGGCGGGCACGCTCGGGTTTGCGGGGGAGCTCACTGGGCACCCGGTCCACTCCCGGCCGGCCGCCTCTCCCAGAAAAGCCAGGAGGGCGATGGCTGAGGGGGAAGGTGGGCTAATGGCATCGGGGCCCGCCGGGCAGTGGAGAAAAACAAGGGGCAGAGGGCGCAGCAGTGAGGGCGGGGGCTGGGCTCGGAGGCTGGGGGTGCGGGGAGAGGGAGGCTGGAGGAGGGGCGCGGGCGCGCGGGAGGGCGCGCGGGGGGCTACTCCGGAGCCCGCGGGGGAGGGGCCGGGGCGGCTGGAGGGTGGGCAGGATCCTGGGGCTGCAGGGCCGCTGTCCCTTTGTCCCGCCCCCGGTCGCCGCGCAGCCCGGCCCGGCCCGCGTACCTTCTTGTAGTTCTTGCCGAGCCACAGCCGCACGTTGTCGAACTGGGTCACGGTGTCCGCGGCCTCATAATACTTCACGTTGGGGCCGCCGTCCTTCTTCCGCACCGCCATCTTCTCCGGCTCGGGCCCCGCCGCTGCCCGCCCCACTCAGCTCAGCTCCCGCCTCCTCTGCCTCCTCCTCCGCCCGCCTCCCGCCGCCTCCCGCCGCCGCGGCCGCCGCCTCCCGCCGCCTGGGCCGGCCCCGGTCCGCGCTGCGCCCCCTGCCGGCAGGCCGGGCGCGGCGGCGGAGCTCCCGGTGCGGGCCGACCCTGGCGGCCTCCCCGGCAGCGGCGGCGGGAGCCTCCGGGGAGGAGAACGCTTCCTGGAGGGGGCGCCATTCTCCAGAGATAGCTCTTAGCAGACGCGAAGCCCTTTCCGTCTTTTTGCCTCAGCTCGGCAGTGTCACCTCGCCATCCCACCCCAGGCAGCTGCCCGTCCCCAGAGGAACCCCATCCCGTAGCCCAGCGTGGCTCTCACCTTGCGCATTCCTAACCCCGCGGAGCCCCTCGTCCTCCAAAACCCCAAACCCCTTTCCCCAATAAGTTCCTTCCTTCCATCCATTCCCAGGAGCTCCCTATTTAAACTCTCATTCCCAGGAGCTCCCTATTTAAACTCTTCTGAGTCTCCCTCACCTCTCGCGCCTGGTCCCACCCAGCACCCCCCTCCCTTGTTAACCCAAAAGTTCCCTAGCCGCCACCCTGGGGCCCCAGTCCCTTCCCTCGGCTGCTTCCTCCGCAGGCCTCGCCATCGCCTCCTAAGTAGATGTGAGCTCCTTGAGACCTCGCTCTTCGCTAGGCAGGAGACCGCTCCCTCCCTGGGTCACCCGGTTCATCCGACACTTTTTCTTTGAGTGGCGTAGGTAGGAGGTAAGGAGCTAGGGGTGGGGAGTTCTATGGTGTGTGTTTCGCGGCCGGGCCCCTACTTCTCGTTCTTGTTTGCCTTCCCCGGTTGCAGTGCGGACTCCTTCTGTAAGAGCGCGGCAAAGCGCGGTTTTGGAAGTCACGGTGGCCGAGTGGTTAAGGCGTTGGACTCGAAATCCAATGGGGTTTCCCCGCACAGGTTCGAATCCTGTTCGTGACGATCACCTTTTTTTTTTTTTTTTGAGATGGAGTCTTGCCCTGTTGCCCAGGCTGGAGTGCAGTGACGTGATCTCAGCTCACTGCAACCTCTGCCTCCCGGGTTCAAGCAATTCTCCTGCCTCAGCCTCCCGAATAGCTGGGACCACAGGAATGTGCCACCAAACCTGGCTAATTTTTGTATTTTTAGTAGAGACGGGGGTCTCACCATGTTGGCTAGGCTGTTTTTGAACTCCTGACCTCAGGTGATCCGCCCACCTCAGCCTCCCAAAGTGCTGTGATTACAGGCGCGAGCCACCGCGCCCGGCCTGATGGCGACTTTTTTAACCCCCTTCCCAACATGTAAAGGTAACCCTAGTTCTCGCACGTGTCTTTTGTGCACTTTTCCTTTCTGTCTCCAAAAGGGAAGCTGCCAAAAGGTCTTACCCCTGGATTTGGGAGGATGGGAGTGATCTTGGAAGCTTAATTATGCACGACTGTATTGGCTGCTAGACTGCAAGGCATTTTCAGAATTTTATAACTTTAGGCTTGGTAGGAGAGCTTTGTCACATGTCTCATTTTTTTGAGGGCATAGAGAAGAATTTGTTTGAAGGATTCCATTTTGTCTGGGAATGTGAGTGACTGTTTTGCAATATTAGTCAAACCTAGAGTTTCCTCTGAATTTTGTGACCAGAAGTCACACCTTGTAGGTCTGATTACACTGAAGAGGGCATTCTCTCATCTGGATTTCCCTGAGGTGTACAGGACTAGAAGGGAATAGCCTATTGAAACATCACTGCAGATCCAGCTAGAGCTAAGTTGTGAGAAGATAATTCTTACTTTTTATTGAATGCTTATCGTATGCCAGGTACTATTTTAAGTTATCTATATGTATTAACCAAGCAAGGACATTAATCTCATCTTTAACCCCTAACCCTCTTATACTCATCTCACCCCATATTTCTTATTCCCTAATTTCTGATTGTGGGGAGAATCTAGCCTGCTTGTTGAGGATTTTGTTGTTGTTTCGGAGGGTTGTTTTGAGACAGGGTCCCACTGTGTCGCCCAGGTTGGAGTACAGTGGTGAGATCTCGGTTCACTGCAATCTCAAACTCCCAGGCTCAAGCGATCCTCCCTCCTCAGTATCGGGGACTACAGGCATGCACCACCTCACCCAGCTAACTTTTTGTATTTTTAGTAGAGAATGGGTTCCAGGATTTCACCATGTTCCGCAGACTGGTTTCAAACTCCTGGACTCAAGCAATCCACCTGCCTTAGCCTCCTAAAATGCTGGATTACAGGCATGAGTCACCACACCTGGCCGAGGATGTTCTTTTTGTACTTCTTGCACAGCCTTTTCTCCAAAAAGGATCCCAAAGGGCACTGGGCTCAAGGGTAATGCAGAGAGCTTTCTACACAGTTATACCTTACAGTTTACCACCTTCATAACACTGCTCTGGCTGTTCTTTCCAGGATGACCCTCACACCACCTCCCCGTCCCTCACCATTAACACTTTCCAAAATTCTTTAGACCCCTCCTCTCTGATGTTCTTGATCACTCCAGCTACCTATCAGTCCACCACCATCACCATTCACTGAATTGCATAAAAGGACTCTCTCCCTTGATATGCTAACATAAATATAAAATAAAAACGGGGCCGGGCATGGTGGCTCACACCTGTAATCCCAGCACTTTGAGAGGCTGAGGCAGGTGGATCATGAGGTCAGGAGTTCAAGACCAGCCTGGCCAACAGAGTGAAACCCCATATCTACTAAAAATACAAAAATTAGCCTGCATGGTGGCAGGCACCGGTAGTCCCAGCTGTTTCAGAGGCTGAGGCAGGAGAATCACTGGAACCCAGGAGGTGGAGGGTGCAGTGAGCCAAGATCCCACCCCTGTACTCCAGCTTGGGTGACTCACAGCAGCGAGACTCTGTCACACATACAAAATATAATAAAATAAAATAAAAACAAATTCAATTTATTTTACCTTCTAAATATGTCTCAAATCTACTCACTTTTCTCAGGGGTGAGCGCAGGCTGGGCTAGAGCCTTCATTTGGAAAGTAGTGGTATATACGAAGTAATACATATAAAGCTGCACTAAAGCATCCACACTGCAGTCCAGGACCTTAAACCCTTCCATGGCTGCTTTCTGTGTTGTAGGATATGACCCCTTTTTTTTCACCACTCTTCCATATTCACTACATTCTGTCCACTGGCATTCTTTTAGTTTCTGGTAGTTATTTGGCCTTGCTCATGGTGTTCTCTGCCTGGAATAATCTTTCTCTTCCACACTTTCTATTCATTCTCTACCTAAATGTTGGTTTTCCTGAGGAGTCTTCTCTGACCACTTGTTGCCCACCACATCCTATGCCCTCATCTTTTTTTTTTTTTTTTTCGAGACAGAGTTTCACTGTGTTGCCCAGGCTGGAGTGCAGTGGCACAATCTTGGCTCACTACACCCTCCGCCTCCTGGGTTCAAGTGATTCTCCTGTCTCAACTCCTGAGTACCTGGGATCACAGGCGTGTGCCACCATGCCCAGCTAAGTTTTGTATTTTTAGTAGAGACAGAGTTTCATCATGTTGGTCAGGCTGGTCCTGAACTTCTAACCTTGTGATTTGCCCACTTGGGCCTCCCAAAGTGCTGGGATTACAGGTGATTTCAAGCGATTCTTCTGCCTCAGCCTCCTGAGTAGCTGGGACTACAGGTGTGTGCAGTCACGCCTGGCTAATTTTTGTGTTTTTAGTGGAGATGAGGTTTCACTATATTGGCCAGGCTGGTCTTGAACTTCTGACCCTGTGATCTGCCCGCCTCAGCCTCCCAAAGTGCTGGGATTACAGGCATGAGCCACTGTGTCCTGCCGACTATGTACATATTTTAATCTTCAGACTGGTCTATAAGCTTCCTGAGAGTTAGGGCTGTGGATTTCATTTATTTGTATTTCCTCTACAAGGCCTTATAGATATTTTTAAAAATTTGTTGCGGCTGGGGGCAGTGGCTCATGCCTGTAATCCTAGCAGTTTGGGAGGCCAAGGCGGGTGGACCATGAGGTCAGGAGTTCGAGACCAGCCTGGCCAACATGGTGAAACCTCATCTCTACCAAAGATACAAAAAGTTAACTGGGCTTGGTGGTGTGCACCTGTTATCGTAGCTACTTGGGAGGCTGAGGCAGGAGAATTGCTTGAACCCGGGAGGAGGAGGATGCAGTGAGCCGAGATCGCACCATTGCACTCCAGCCTGGGAAACAGGGCGAGACTGTCTCAAAAAAAAAAAAAAATGTGTTGCATAAATGGGTGTTTTTTACAGTAGTTATGTGTACATGTTTTAATCTTCAGACTGGTCTATACGCTTCTTGAGTTAGCTCTGTGTATTTTATTTATTTGTATCTCCTCTACAAGGCTTTATAAATGTGATCAACTATGTATTGAATGAATTTATAAAATCTCATAGGTTCACGATTCTGCTTCCTACCAAATCCCAATTTGCACAGGCTCTCATATTTAAATGTCTGGAGAGCAAGACCAGAATTGACCAGCAGAGGGCAACCAACGACTATGCTGTGAAGGGAAGAAGGCTCCATGGTTTACAAAATGGAGGATCTGGACCAAGAAGGGAAATATGGCAGAGGTAGTTTGCTACTTGAAGATCATCCCTTTTACTCTCAAATGCTTCTCTTGTAACTTTTGTGGGTGAGAGTCCAAGGCTTCGAACCTTCATATACAATAGATCATTTTAAATTTCTACCATCCCCATATGCCCACCCCAACTCCCCAATTCCTTCACCCTTCCTCTTCTACTCCAACAAATCCTGTCTGTTCTTTTACCTTTCTTTACCTTGCATGATCTGGTCCCCTCTCTCTCACCGTTCTTTACATATTCACATAACACCCACTTGCATTCTTTAGTTCCTTCTACAGTACGTAGCCTTGCATATTTTCCCTGAAGTAACCTTCTCCAGTTAGGCCTATAGTCCCACTCATTTAAATCTGGTAAGGAACCTTCCATAAATATCCTCCTATAACACCTTCAAATTTTTCTACTCCACTGGATCAATCCTTCATGAATTCAGAACAAACAAAACCCTACCTTCATTTGACACTTTCAAATCTCCACATTGTTTTCTACTTCCTTTTATTTTTTTAATAAAATGTATACCTTTCTTCCTCCAGTTCCATACCATCAGATACCCTGTCATCTGGTTTCTGCCTCCTGAAGTGTTGATATTTTTCTTTTTTGAGATAGAGTTTTGCTCTGTCCCCCAGGCTGGAGTGCAGTGGCTCAAGCTTGGCTCACTGCAATCTCCACCTCCCGGGTTCAAGCAGTACTCCTGCCTCAGTCTCCTGAGTAGCTGGGATTACAGGTGCCTGCCACTATGCCCAGCAATTTTTTAATTTTTTATTTTTTTATTTTTAATAGAGATGGCGTTTTGCCACGTTGGCCAGGCTGGTTTCAAACTCCTCATCTCAAGTGATCCACCTGCCTCGGCCTCCCAAAGTGCTGTGATTACAGGCATGAGCCACTATGCCCAGCCTCCTGAAGTTTTTTAGATATTAAGAAACCACCAGACAAATTTAATAATCTCTTCTCAATCTCCATCCTTTGTATGTTTGAAACCACTGATTTCTTACTGGCCTTCAGAAACACTTACTGTTTTTCTCCTTCTCAGTACACTGTTTCTCCACCTTATTTGCTTTCTTCCCCCTCCTATGGAATTTCACCAAAGCTTCATTCTTCTCTCAAGACAAAATCGCAGAGCCACCCTTCCAGGTATGTCCTCAGCTAAACCATGATCCTTTATCTCCAGCTGCCTACATGTCTGCACAGCTGACCTAGTATCACCTAATATTCAAACAATACTTCTCTCTCTCAGAATCATCATCCTGAACTTTTCCCGTTTTTGTTGATACCACGACTCACTCAATTCCTTCATTTCCAGCTTTAAGAATTAATTACCTGAAATTTTGTTTTCTCCCATGCCCATCACTGATTCATCATTTACTTCCTCCATCATCTTAATTCATGCCTGTTACAATGGCCTTCAAGGTGCCCCAGTTTCACCACACTGAAATCCACCCTACATTAGTGCAATTACACTGCTTTCATCACATTATTCCAGAAACCTCAATTCCCCGTCTAATCAAACACAAGATGCTATTATCAACATACTGCCGAAGGCTGGGCACAGTGGCTCACGTCTGTAATCCCAACACTTTGGGAGGCCAGGGCAGACAGATCACGAGATGGGGAATTTGAGACCAGCCTGACCAACATGGTGAAACCCTGTCTCTACTAAAAATACACACACACAAAAAGAAATAGCCAGGCATGGTGGCATGTGCCTATAATCTCAGCTACTCAGGAGGCTGAGGCAGGAGAATCGCTTGAACCTGGGAGGCGGAGGTTGGAATAAGCTGAGATCGCACTACTGCACTCCAGCCTTGGTGACAGGGACTCCATCTCAAAAAATAATAATAAAGGTTGGAAACATACCCTTCCTAAATTTGCCATTTTTCTTATCTTTACATCTTTCAACTAAGATACTTTCCATCTAATCTGGCTGATCATCTCCATGTGACAGCCCAACTCCTCCCATCCCTCATGAAGTTCCTTCTCTTTACTGACTAGGTAATCTCACTGTATAATGATCTTTTCAGCAATAAATTATCAGATCTTAAAATCATTATTACATTTTTTTTGAGATGGAATCTTGCTCTGTTGCCCAGGCTGGAGTGCAGTGGTGTGATCTCTGCTCACTGTAACCTCTGCCTCCCGGGTGGCTAGGATTACACCCACATGCCACCACACCCGGCTTATTTTTGTATAGTAGAGACGGGGTTTCACCATGTTGCCAGGCTGGTTATGAACTCCTGACCTCAGGTGATCCTCTCACCTTGGCTTCCCAAAGTGCTGGGTTTACAGGCTGAGCCACCAGGCCTGGCCTTAAAATTACTTTTATGTAATTAAAAAAAATTTTTTTTTTATGTGGAGTCTCATTCTGTTACCAGGTTGGAGTGCAGTGGCACAATCTCGGCTCACTGCAACCTCCACTTCTCAGGTTCAAGCGATTCTCCTGCCTCAGCCTTCCGAGTAGCTGGGACTATAGGCGCCCACCACCACGCCCAGCTAATTTTTGTATTTTTAGTAGAGATGGGGTTTTACCATGTTGGCCAGGATGGTCTCGATCTCTTGACCTCGTGATCTTCCTGACTCAGCCTCCCAAAGTGCTGGGATTACAGGCATCAGCCACCACGCCCAGCCATAACTAACATTTTTTAAAGCTAAAGTTGGGGAAGAACTATATATAAGATTTGAGATAGAGTCTTGAATCTGTAGTGAGGTGGCATGATCTTGGCTCACTGTGATCTCCATCTCCTGGGCTCATGAGATCCTCCCACCTCAGCCTCCCCAGTAGCTGGGGACTATAGGCATGCACCACCACATCCAGTGAATTTTTAAATTTTTGGTAGAGACACAGTCTCAGCATATTGCCCAGGCTGGTCTTGAACATCTGGGCTCAAGTAATCCACCCACCTTGGCCTCCCAAAGTGCTGGGATTATAGGCATGAACCACTGCACCCAGCAAGAACTTAGTATTATCCTCTTCCAAGTTGTTGAGTTGTTCCAAATTTTTTTTTTTTTTTTTTTTTTGTTGAGATGGAGTTTCGCTCTTGTTACCCAGGCTGGAGTGCAATGGCGCAATCTCGGCTCACCGCAACCTCCGCCTCCTGGGTTCAGGCAATTCTCCTGCCTCAGCCTCCTGAGTAGCTGGGATTACAGGCACGTGCCACCGTGCCCAGCTAATTTTTTGTATTTTTAGTAGAGACGGGATTTCACCATGTTGACCAGGATGATCTCGATCTCTTGACCTCGTGATCCACCTGCCTCGGCCTCCCAAAGTGCTGGGATTACAGGCTTGAGCCACCGCGCCCGGCCTGGAAATTTTTTTTTTTAAGATGGAGTTTCACTCTTGCTGCCCAGGCTGGAGTGCAATGGTGCGTATCAGCTCACTGCAACCTCCGCCTCTCAGGTTCAAGTGATTCTCCTGCCTCAGTCTCCATGCCTCAGGCCACCACAACTGGCTAATTTTTTGTATTTTTAGTAGATACGGGGTTTCATCATGTTGGCCAGGCTGGTCTCAAACTCCTCACCTCAGGTGATCCACCCACCTTTGCCTCTCAAAGTCCTGGGATTATAGGTGTGAACCACTGTGCCCAGTGACTTGTTCCAAATTTTAAGAGGCTTGGGTCTCTGCGGTTTATCCAGTAAAGCAAATCATTCTAGGACTTGGGCTGAAATGACCTCATCGACTTGTGTCAGGAATGTTCTCATGGCACAAAACGTTCCTGGAACTCCTTCACAGCTAGTTTATGAGCCACATTTAAGTGATTCATTACTTCAAAATTACTTTTAAAAAATTAGCCAACTTTATTATGCAGCTATTTGCCAGATTTTGTTCCAGATTATATCTGGAATTCCTCAAGTCCCATTCT
Organism: Aotus nancymaae; assembly: GCF_030222135.1. NCBI lineage: Eukaryota > Metazoa > Chordata > Mammalia > Primates > Aotidae > Aotus > Aotus nancymaae. The sequence goes on from NW_026988428.1 coordinate 39,803,848, forward strand.
TAGCTTTCTTCCTGTTCTTTCCTTAAGTGTTTGCATGCATTCCTAGCATTTCTTGATCTCCTCTGGGCAGATAACTACTCCATCCACATCTTTAGCCCTAGCTTCTTGTTCTTAAGCTCCAGACCAGGCCGGGCGCGGTGGCTCACGCCTGTAATCCCAGCACTTTGGGAGGCCGAGGAGGGTGGATCACGAGGTCAAGAGATCGAGACTATCCTGGTCAACATGGTGAAACCCCGTCTCTACTAAAAATACAAAAAATTAGTTGGGCATGGTGGCGCATGCCTGTAATCCCAGCTACTCAGGAGGCTGAGGCAGGAGAATTGCTTGAACCCAGGAGGCGGAGGTTGTGGTGAGCCGAGATCGCGCCATTGCACTCCAGACTGGGTAACAAGAGCGAGACTCCGTCTCAAAAAAAAAAAAAAAAAAAAAAAGCTCCAGACCATGTTTCCATTTCCTAGTTAAACACATCTATGTGGGAGTACTTCCAACCCAGTGTTCCCCAGATGAACTCATTGCTTCCTCCCCAAAACCTGCTCATCCTCTTCTACTCCTATTTAGGTTAATGATACCATGTTCTCATCCATGCAGTCTTGAAACCTCCATCTTTATCTGTGACTTATTTTTGCTTATTTGCCCATTTTTGTTTCGTTTTGTTTGAGATGGAGTCTCACTCTGTCACCAGGCTGGAGTGCAGTAGCACGATCTTAGCTCACTATAACCTCTGCCTCCTGGATCCAAGTGATTCACCTGTCTCAGCCTCCTGAGTAGCTGGGATTACAGGCACCCGCTGCCACACCCAGCTAATTTTTTGTATTTAGTAGAGACTGGGTTTGCCACGTTGGCCAGGCTAGTCTCGGACTCCTGACTCAGGTGATCCGCCCAGCTCGGCCTCCCAAAGTGCTGGGATTACAGGTATGAACCACCATGACCCACCGTGGTGTTGTTTTTTTAAGAGATGGGTCTTACTCTGTTGACCCAGACTGGAGTGCTGTGGCACAGTCATAGCTCACCATAGCCTCTGGGCTCCAGCAATCCTCCTGCCCCAGCCGTCTAAGTAGCTAGGAACTACAGGCATGCACTACCACACTCAGCAAGTGCCTCTTTATTTAAAAAGTTGTTGGGATGACTAAATTAATGTTTAATGCTTAAAATAATGCCTCACAGTAAATAATCTGGCCATTATGTTTCCTTATTGCCAATGTCCAATCCTGTTCAGAACTTAGCTCTGATGATTCCTTTACGAAGCCTTCCTTCCCACATTCCGCCAGGTACATAGTTGGCCCCTTTCCTTCCCATTGTCCCATTGTATTTAGTCCATATCTATTAGCAACATACTATTCTGTATTTCCCATTATTTGTTGTTCTAGTGTGTGTAACATACAAATTCCTTTAAAGTCTATTCTTGTTTTTTTTTTTTTTGAGACAGGGTCTCACTCTGACACCCAGGCTAGAGTACAGCAGCACAAACACAGCTCACTGCAGCCTCGATCTCCTTGGCTCAAGAGATCCTCCCATCACGTACAGGCCACCCCCACCAAGGTGAAGAACTGAAGTTCAGCACTGTCTGGATTGCCAGAGATATGTGTTGATACTGTTACACATGTATTTTTCTATTAGAAGACTCACCCGTCTCCCCACCGCCAAAAAAAAGTGATCCTCCCATGTTAGCCTCTCAAGTAGCTGAGACCACAGGTACGTGCCACCATGCCAATTTTTTTTTTCTTCTGTAGAGACAGGGTCTTGCTGTGTTGTCCAGGCTGTTCTCAAACTCCTGGGCTCAAGCAGTCCTCCCACCTTGGACCCCAAAGTGCTGAGATTACAGGCGTGAGGCACTGGCCCCTTTAGTCTTATTCCTCAATTATTTATATATCTCAAATGCTTGGTACTGTTTAACACATGACAGGTACACCATAAATGTTGGCCGAATCTAATCAGTTACTAAAACCTGTCAATTTTTCTTCCCAAATGTCATTCTCTTTCCTGCAGAATTTCAAACCCTTATCCTCTGCTTCATTGACACTGCTGACACCAGTTTCTTACATTTTTCCCATTCTTGCATTCTTTTAGTTTCTTGCATTCTTTCCAGAATAATGGGTTGGAAGTCATTCCTCTTCTCAAAAACTTACTGGTAAAATAGTCCAAATTCCCTAGCATGCATTCAAGGCCTTCCAAAAACTGGCCCCAAATTATTTCTAGTCTTAGATTCCATTATTTCATTATTTATCTTCCAATAAATCTCTGCTCCAGATTGCATTTGTCTCTGCGTTCTTCAACATATCCTTTACCCTTATTTGTTTTTATCCATGCTGGGATCTCAACTTAAAAGAAAGTGCAAATTGGTGGACCTTTTTGTTTTTTGCCCACAAGCATTTTAAGCAGATGAGGTCTCAGGACGGGGAGGTGGCAGTTAGCCAAGATCACACCACTGCACTCCACCTGTGTAACCAAGCAGGACCCTGTCTCAAAAAAGAAGAGATGGGGTCTCTCTCTCTTGCTCAGGCTGGAGGGCAGTGGTGCAATCACAGCTCCTTGCATCCTCCAACTCCTGCACTCAAGGGATCCTCCCACCTCAGCCTCCCAAGCAGCTGGGACTGCAGGCACATGCCACCACACTCAGCTAACTTAAAAAAAGTTTTGTTGTTGTTGTAGAGATGAGGTCTTAGTGTTTTGTAGGCTGGTCTTGAACTCTTGTGCTCAAATGGTTCTCCCACCTCAGCCTCCCAAAGTGCTAGGATTACGGCATGAGCCACTGTGCCTGGCCCACAGCTTTTTTTTTTTTAATTTGAGCTAACATTTAAAAGTTGTGAAATTTAGCACATAATGGTGCACAGTGGCTCACGCCTGTAATCCCAGCACTTTGGGCCGAGGTAGATAGATCGCATGAGGTCAGCAGTTCAAGACCAGCCTGACCAACATGGTGAAACCCTGTCTCTACTAAAAATACAAAAATTAGCCAGGCATGGTGGTAAGCGCCTGTAATCCCAGCTACTCAGGAGACTGAGGCAGGAGAACTGCTTGAACCTGGGAAGCGGAGGTTGCAGTGAGCAAAGATGGCACCATTGCACTCCAATCTGGGTGACAAGAGTGAAACTCCGTCTCAAAGAAAAAAAAAATTAGTATAAACCTTCATATGTCCAGTTTCTTGAAAAGTCAGAAGATCTGTCAATACTGGGTCCCTGTTCTTATTTCAGGAACAAACAACCAGAGCTGTATTGCTAGCTGCCATCTTTTCTCAAGGCATATATTTGTCAGCTAGCCAGTTAAAATCAATCAATCACGACATTATATAATGAAGAGATCAGGCTAACAGTAGGGCAATAGGGCATATCTCCTAATGTTACAAAATGAAGAACATCTCTCTCCTGTGATGTCTTCTATCCCCAGAACTGTTTAACTTGAATCTCTCAAGACTCTATCTAAATTTTAGATAAACGGGCTAGCCCAGGCACGGTGGCTCATGCCTGTAATCCCAACAATTTGGGAGGCCAAGGTGGGCGGATCACTTGAAATCAAGAGTTTAAGACCAGCCTGGCCAACACAGTGAAACCCTGTCTCTACTAAAAATGGAAAAATTAGCTAGGCGTGGTGGCACATGCCTGTAGTCCCAGCTACTTGGGAGGCTAAGAAGGCAGGAGAATCACTTGAACCCAGGAGGTGGAGGTTGCAGTAGGCCAAGATTGTGTCACTGCACTCCAGCTTGGGCTACAGAGCCAGACAGTATCTCAAAAAAAAAAAAAAAGAGAGAATGTATCAAAGTCATTGAGAGATGGAAAAAAAATTTTTTTTTTTTTTTTTTTGAGACGGAGTTTTGCTCTTGTTACCCAGGCTGGAGTGCAATGGCGCGATCTCGGCTCACCGCAACCTCCGCCTCCTGGGTTCAGGCAATTCTTCCTGCCTCAGCCTCCTGAGTAGCTGGGATTACAGGCATGCGCCACCATGCCCAGCTAATTTTTTACATTTTTAGTAGAGATGGGATTTCACCATGTTGACCAGGATGGTCTCGATCTCTTGACCTCGTGATCCACACTCCTCGGCCTCCCAAAGTGCTGGGATTACAGGCGTAAGCCAGCGCCTGGCCTGAAAAAAGAAAAATTTTTAATAGTATTAAAACAAATTAAGACAATGCCAGGTGCAGTAGCCCCAGCTACTTCAGAAGCTGAAGTGGGAAGATCACTAGAGCCCAGGAGTTTGAGGCTATACAGTGAGCTATGATGGTGCCACTGCACTCCAGCCTGGGTGACACAGTGTTCTTTCTACTCCCTCCTTCCCCAAATTCTCCTGACCTTAAAAGTTTAGAATGGGTTGGCAAATTTTTTTCTGTATAAGACCAAGTATTTTAGGCTTTGTTGCAGCTACTCAACCCTGCTGTTGTAATGTGAAAGCAGTCACAGACAATATAGAAACAAATGGGCATATCTGTATTCCAATCAAGTTTTTACAAAAGCAGGCGGTGGGATTGTAACCTGTAGTTTGCTGACCTCTGACCTAGAACAAATAACACTTCCTGAAAAGCCTTTCCTGATACCCATCAGAATCAGTGGCTTTATCATGGTTGGCTCACATATTACTAGTAAATCCACTTAGCATATTTACGATCTCTTATTATATATTCACTCCATTAGGGACTAAGTTCTTTATAGGTAGGTACCATTTTGCTACATAAGCCTCCTCATCTTCACTCTGACATTCAATGAATATTTGTTTCTAAAAATCAAATCTACCCTAAAAGGAAGATATGACACCATTCATAATATTCACAAGCATGAGCAGCAAGTTCTAAAAGTAATTTTAAAGTTTAAGGGGGAAAAAGCACTGCTATGTCACTAGGATACATACATTGCCTCTTATGCTCTATACTGTGACATGCTTATCAGTATTTTATAATCATACCTTGTGTGCATAGAAGCGCAGACTCAGTGAGCACAGAAATGCCTTTTTTTTTTTTTCAAGCCACTAGAGTATCTAGAGTACTATTAGATTTACATTAGGTGCATGATAAATGCTCAACAAATTTAAACATACTTCTGAGGATGGGGAGAAGATTTCCTCTTTTTCTTTTTTTGATACAGGGTCTTGCTCTGTCACCCATGCTGGAGTGCAGTGGCATGATCTTGGCTCACTGCAACATCCACCTCCCAGGTTCAAGCGATTCTCGTGCCTCAGCCTTCTGAGGAGCTGGGATCACAGGCGTGTGCCACCACGCCGAAAAGGTAGCAGCAAATACTTTTGAAGACTATTTTTATAAGTAAATAATTATGAAACCTCAGCAAGTACATTTCCCTCCTCACATTTACTTTCTTAGGAAACACTGAGGGGTGGAGGCTTCTCTGCCTGCAGTGGAATTCCAGATTCTAAAGCAAAGTTGCTTGTGGGACAAAGGAAAAAGATACATACATATCTTTTATAGAAAGTATCCCAAAAACTCAGGAGCACTCAGGAAAGACATGGAATTTAGGATAAAGGCAGACCCTGGTAAGCACACAGTTCAGATCATTAGAGAGAGCTTTGACTGCTACAGAACAGGAGATAGGAGAGAACAATGTAGGAGGGCACACACAGGAGAGCCAGTGTGAAGTGAGCACTACTCCCAGACAGACATCCTCCTGAAAGAGAAGTTAGCACTAAGGTAAGAGTAGGTAACAAAGTAAGGAAGAAGGGGAATTAAGATGAGAGAAAGGCAAAAAGCAGAGGGGAAACCTTCACAAAAAAGGGAGTAATGTTGAATTAAAATTTAGAGAGTTGAGTAAAAGGTTTATTATTAGTGCAGTCAACACCATGGAACAGCACATACAACACAACCAGCAACCTGCAGAGACACTAGTGCAAAGGGTAGGGAAGCCTTTCACTGAGCTTCCTGGCTCCATCTGAGGGTAAGGACTGGAGAGTATGAGCCTTGGTAAGGCAGGTAGGGGAATGGGGAGTGGAAGAAATGTAGTAACCAGAATAAGTATAGCAGCGTTTTCAAATTCCTGAGCACAATGTCCCGGAGCTGGAACCCTACTCCCCTCAAGCTGTATCCCTCTACCCCAGTCCCAGTGGAGCCATGATCCAACTACCCAGACCTGCAGCAAGCTAGCCTGGAATAAAACTCTGAGAAGAGAAGAAGCCGTTACATGGTAGGGAGGAGCCTTTCTATCTCCAACCACATTCCCACCCACATATTAAAATAATCACACCTACTATCCCTCCCCTTCTCTTACTCTGCCAGTCACTCTAGGAATCAAGGTATGTCCTAGGTAACCTGAAATGGAACTGAAGTCCCCAAGGGGGTGTGGGTGAGGCACAGCACAGCCTGTACTTAGAGACAAAGATAACATTTCTATCTGATTTGCATGGTGAAGCTTAGAACCCAGCTATACAGCCCCAAGGAAACTTCGGGAAGCGGGTGTTGCCTTCAAAATGAATACTCTAAACCCCGAGTTTTATGATGAGGTCCTAGAAGGGCTAGGAGGAAATTTTTCCAGAGGGCACAGGCATAGATGCTGGACTGTCATATCCTTCACAGGAATAGAGGAAGCTCCTCATTTCACTTGCGGATACAGAGGTTTGGGGCAGATATTATAAGTTCAGCCGAGGACTCCCTTGGCTCTTCCTATATTAAAGCCAAAGGTTGTGCTGAAAAGGAAAAATATAAAACACACCCCCATCCCTGTCCCACCCTATCCAGAATCCCCACAATAGGAACATCAAAAGAAAAGCTTTAAGTTTGATTTTTTTTTCTTTTTTCCTTTCTTAAAAAACAAAAAAAGGAAGTAAATAAATTAAGTTGCCAACAATGTGGCTGGGATAGCCATGATCAGGCCATTCTTAAAAAAAAAAAAGTGGGCAGTAGGTAGGGTTTACGAAATATAAACAAACAATGGCAAAAGGAAATTACCAAAATAACTAACTCTAGTCACAGGGCTAGAGAGGGGTCTATGGAACAATTATGGCTCATGCCACAAGAGGCAGTGCCGACCACATTTTAGCAAAAGCTAGACAGCTTCTTGCTGAACACATCAACCCCAACAGACTAACCCCTACCCTAAATCCTGGCATTCTCTAATTATGAAAACTTGTAGGAAAGAAGAGCTCATCTGGAAATGTTCAGTATCCCAGCTTGCATACTAGTAGACCCCGTGGGAACCTGCACCTTTCAGGTGGGCTGAACAAGGATACTGCTTGGCACAGAGGTCCAGTCTTTCCCTAAGGGCCATCAGTGATGGCCAATTACTGGCCTCACTACATATTTCTAGAGATTTGGCTCCACCCTTACCATTTCTTCAGGATGTCTGCTACTTAGAGTCAATAGGCCTGCCTGCTCTGGTTCCCTGATTTTGGAGGAGACAGACGATTAGAGATTCCTCACTCTGCCCTGATCCTCCAGGGAAAATGAATCTCTTTGTGCTTTCTGAAAATATCTGGAACCAGGGACCCTAAGCAGGAAAATGGATGGAAGTGGGGGCTTTCCCACCCAGACTGATAATTGATAGATATTTTAGGGGAATATGGCAAGGGGAGGAAATCTGGGTTTCCCACCTGAAAGGCTGAGCAAAGTACCCCAGAGCCCTTCAGTGCCAGAAGAGCAGGGAGATGTGTGGCTCAGGTATAAGCCACAGTATTAAGGATAGTGGGGAGGACTCAGGTCCCAGCTGCTGGAGTGATGGGATTCTCTGATTTCCATCTCTTCCTGATAGCCAGTCGAGTTCTATATTTCTTCCACGCCATGCGCAAATATCATGACAAGGCCTGGTTCTTGCACCATGTCATCACCCATATGCTGGTTCTCACAGGCCATCACGACAACAGCCTGCTTGCCAGGGATGCGCTTGGCCACGTAGTTCTCATAGTAGCGTCGGTTCATCTGTCTAGTCTCTAGTGTGGCCAGACCCTGGGGCCAGCTACGCTCGTGGGCATTTTCAATCAGCTCGTTGACAATAGAAGCAGGACAGCCACTCTCCACCAGGGAGCGCTTGATTACAGCCTGGAGCACAGCATCAGGAGTCGAGATCATCCCTCCCCAGCGGGTCACTCTTGCCGGCTGAAGGGAGTTCACCCACCTGTGTGGAGGTGATTAAAGTTGGTCATTTCAGCTCATCTCTTTTCTGTGTATTGGCTTTTTCTGCTAATAGAAATAACCACCCACTCTGCACTCAGCTTACCTATTCTTCTTTCTTTCCTTACATTATTGGTTCAGAAACCCCAAATCTTTCCCCAGCTAGTCCCAACTGAGTCACCACACGTTACTCACCAGATTAAATTACACGAGTCTGTAGTCTGTCCCTGTTACTTTTCTTTGAAATCCAAATACTTAGCACAGATAGCACTTAACACATAGTTAGTGCTCTATGTTTAATGAATAAAACAATTATTCCTTATACTATGTCCCACTCAGCACTAATTGCCCTATATATATTGATTCACACTTACAGTGTCTATGAACTGTATAGGACTCCAGAACTGAAAGAGATCTTAGACTTCGCTTGTATACTTCGCTTGTCTTTGTTGCATTTTAGAGATCACTTTCCTGGACTTGCACTCTGCCTCCTCTTCTCTGGGTTGTAAGCTACCTGAAGACAGGGACGATATCTTCTATTTCTTTTTGGCCCTCCTAGCACTCCACAGCCTTTAATACAGGGATTCGTACATGGGTACTCACCTAATTCTGGACAAAGTGCATCCTTGGGCAGGCTTTCCCTTCCATCCACCCAAATGCATAAGATATCCTGTGGTGGAGCTAAGGGTTAGCCTCTTCTCCTCTGCCCCTGTCCTTAATACGAACATCTGAGAAGCAGTGACCCCAGCCCAGCTCTCCTAAGACCCTCCTTCTGCCACTCTCCTGCTCTTCCTCCTTTCAGGCCTTGTTGTCAAGACATGGAATCACTCCACGTCCTGAGTGACACTCACTCTAGGATCTCGTTGTATTCAATTGTCTCCTCCAGGTTCTGAAGGTTGGGGTTGACACTGCGGATTGCACGCATGTATGCCTTTAGCAGCTGGATGTCTCGCTTCTGTTGTGGGGGAGAAAAACCAGGAATAATGGTTAGGGCAGAAAACAGAAAAAAGACAAAAGTTTATCCGAGAATGAGGGCAACTGAGAGATCCAAAGAACAACCAGTTTGTAAGCTTCAGGAAGACAGGGATAGGACTGTCTCACTCACAGCTGTCTCCTTTGTACTTACAAATGTGCCTTCACAGAGAAGGCATCTGGTAACTATTAGGTGAACGAATGCTACGAAAGGAAGTCAAGGACAGCTCCAATCTGATTCCATGCTAAGCCACAGGCAGAATATCCACTCGTCCAGGCTCACAAATGTAAACATAGGTCTATGTGTTCACAACTGGTTTTTATTACCCACGGGGAGGCAGTTGTCTGCTTATGAGGGATATATTCTCCCCCGTGTCTCGGGGCCTACCTGCTCTGCCAGCTGGTGTTTGTGTTCAGCTGATGTCTTCTCCAGCTCTGCGATGCGTGTCTGCTGCTGCTGTACCACTGAGCGCAGGTGCTTAATGCAGTTATGGTTTGGCAGCTCATCTTTGGGCATCTCCAGGCTGCAGACCAGGGTGGGGAAAGAGCAGAATAGTGGTGATCAATGAGACATGTATGAAAATGGCCTATTCTGTGGCAGAAAACTGCTAAGTAGATTTTGTCCTACCCAAAACTTCTAACATTCATTTCAGGCCTCCCTCTTGTTTATTACCTTCACTTTCTTCTTCCAACCTTCCAACTTGCCCCTTTGCCATCTATTTTCCTTAAATTTCTTTCCCCAATCAAGACACAGTGTTTTATCTATTTTTTAAAATTTATTTTATTTAGTATTTTCTTTCTTTCTTTTTTTTTTTTTTTTGAGACAGAGTTTTGCTCTTGTTGTCCAAGCTGGAGGGCAATGGTGCAATCTCAGCTCACTAAAACCTCTGCTTCCCGGGTTCAAGTGATTCTCCTGTTTCAGCCTCCTGAGTAGCTGGGATTACAGGCACGCACCACCACACCTGGTTTATTCTTTGTATTTTTAGTAGAAACCGAGTTTCAACATGTTAGCCAGGTTGGTCTCGAACTCCTGACCTCAGGTGATCTGCCTGCCTTGGCCTCCCAAAGTGCTGGATAACAGGCATAAGCCACTGCACCCAGCCTCGTATGTATGTATGTATGTATGTATGTATGTATGTTTGAGATGGAGTTTCACTCCTGTCGCCCAGCTGCAGTGCAATGGCACCATCTTGGCTCACGGCAACCTCCACCTCCCAAGTTCAAGCAATTCTGGTGCCTCAGCCTCCCAAGTAGCTGGGATTACAGATGCCTGCCACCACGCCTGGCTAATTTTTATATTTTTAGTAGAGACGGGGTTTCAACATGTTGGCCAGGCTAGTCTTAAACTCCTGACCTCGGGTGATCTGCCGGCCTCAGCCTCCCAAAGTACTGGAATTACTGGCATGAGCCACTGCACCTGGCCTATTTATTTTGACACACTACTTTATCTACTGCACAGCTCTCCTTTTCCTCCAGATTCTGCCTGTGCACTTATTCCTTCAGAGAAGCCCTATATACACAGCCCTAACTATCAACATTCTTTTTATTTTTTACTTTTTGAGATGGAATTTCACTCTTGTGGCCTAGGTTGGAGTGCAGTGGTGTGATCTTGGCTCACTGCAACCTCTGCCCCCCAGGTTCAAGCAATTCTCCTGCCTCAGCCTCCCAAGTAGCTGGGATTACAGGTGTCCACCACCATGCCCGACTAATTTTTTGTATTTTTAGCAGACACAGGGTTTCACCATGTTGGCCAGGCTGGTTTTGAACTCCTGACCTCAGGTAATCTGCCCACCTTGGCCTCCCAAAGTGCTGGGATTATAGGTGTAAGCCACAGTACTGGACCTCTTTTTATTATTTAGCTGGGGAGAACAAAGTCTCATTCACACCTGTAATCACATCAGGTAATCACATCTGGGATTACAGGTGTGACTGGCAGGAAGCCAAGGAGGTTAGGAATACCCCTTGCCAGCATGCATAAGAGACCTCCTCAGCTAGTGGGGAGGGAATCCAGAGACAGGGGCATAAATGAGATGGCCCTTATCCGTGTGGGGTAAAAGAAGGGAAGGAATCTCACCCACAGCCCTGTTCACAGGTCACAGGCCGCTTCGGGTTGTGCTCACAGTCACTGAGGTGAGACATGAGGTTGTCAAGACGGACAACAGCACTACAGCCAAACACAGCGTTGTCACAGGCAATCTGCAGCTTTGATAACATGTTCCGCATGATCCGAGGTACTGGGCGCAGATGGGCGACCGTCACGACACTACGGTCCACTGGACACGTCTGTTGCTGAGAAAACCACTGGGTGATGCAGGCGTTGCAGAAAGCATGCTCACAATGAGGTGCCTAGAAGGGAGAACAAGGCAAAAGGGGCACAAGGGAATTAGCAGAAACTAAGAGCGTGGATATGATAACTCTACAAAGCCAATCAAGCCATTGTGCAGCTTCTACGACAAGAGGTCCCTTGGGTCACAGCAAAGTATAGATCTACTATGGGCAAAGCATTGTAAGGGAGGCTAAGGCAGGCACACTGCTTGGGCTCAGGAGTTTGAGACTGGCCTGGGCAACATGACAAAACCCTGTCTCTACAAAAATTACAAAAATTAGCTGGGCATGATGGCACAAACCTATAGTCCCAGATACCCAGGAGGCAGAGGTGGGAGGACATTGGATGACTTGAGCACGGGAGGCGGAGTTTGCAGCAAGCCAGGATTGCACTACTGCACTCCAGCCTGAGTGACAGAGCCAGAACCTGTTTCAAAATGTATATATATGTTCCCTGTGCTCAAGATTAAAAATGAGTTGTGAAACAAGACAAACAAGTAAAAAGTTATATAACAATAAGAGATATAAATGATATTCCCAGACAATAGGACAGATGACACAAGGCAGCCAATTATTAATTGCCATCTGGATTGCATACAGAGTAATTGCCAAAAAAGTCCAGAGGAGGGTAAGGTCTTTTCAGGCCACCTCAATCACGGCAGGTATTTACAGAGAGGACAGAATTTGATATGGGTCTTGAAGGGTAATTCTGATTACAGATTTAGAGAGCAGGGGGACATTTTACTGGCAAAAATTCATGTAAGAAAGCTAAATAAGGCTGGTTGCAGTGGCTCACACCTGTAATCCCAGCATTTTGGGAGGCCGAGGCAGGCAGATCACTTGAGGCCAGGAGTTTGAGACCAGCCTGGCCAACATGGCAAAACCCTGTCTCTACTAAAAATACAAAAATTAGCCAGGCGTGGTGGTATGTGCCTGTAATCCCAGCTACTCGGGAGACTGAGGTGAGAGAATTGCTTGAACTCAGGAGGCAGAGGCTGTAGTGAGCCAAAACTGCATCTCTGCACTCCAGCCTGGGCAATAGAGTGAGACACTGTCTCAAAAAAAAAAAAAAAAAAAGCTAAACAACAATAACAAAAAAGCCCTCCTGTTGAGAGGTTAAGACACCTCTCTGTGAGGGCTCAAGTTCTTATTTTATGAGGGATGACCTGAGGTGTTGCCCTAAGGCCCAATAGCCATATCTAGCTTCCTAAACAGGGCTGGAGTTGTTTTTGTTTTTCTGTCATCCAGACTGGAGTATAAGGGCATCATCTTGGCCCTCCAGATCCTTAACCTCCCAACCTCAAGCAGTCCTCCAGCCTCATCCACCAAATAGCTGGAAATACAGGCCCACGTCACCACACCTGGCTAATTTTTGTATTTTTTTTGTAGCATTGGGGTTTTGCCATCTTGGCCAGGCTGGTCTCAAGCAATCCACCCACCTCAGCCTCCCAATGTGCTCTTAGGTGTTAGCCAATGTGCCCAGCCTGATTTTTATTTTTCAAAGATATACCTGATTCTTTTCAAAGTATTATATACCATATCTCCAAAGAAACCCTTAATTTCTCCACTTTTTTCTATCTCTACTGCCACTAACTCAGTTGAAGCTGTGATCATCTCTCACCTGAATTATTAAATGTTTTCTAACTGGTTTCCCTACTTCTACTTTGTCCCTTAATAATCCATTCTACATTTAGCAGCTGGAGTGATGACTTAAAAATGCAAACCACACCAGCCGGGTGCGGTGGCTCACGTCTGTAATCCCAGCACTTTGGGAGGCCCAGGCAGGCAGATTGCCTGAACTCAGGAGTTCGCAACCAGCCTGGGCAACACGGTGAAACCCTGTCTCTACTAAAATACAAAAAATTGGCCAGGCATGGCGGCATGTGCCTGTAGTCCCAGCTACTTGGGAGGCTGAGGCAGGAGAATCGCTTGAACTTGGGAGGTGGAGGTTGCAGTGAGCCAAGATCGCACTACTGTACTCCAGCCTGGGTGACAGAGCAAGACTGTCTCAAAACAAAACAAAACAAAAAACTTTACAGTAGTTTCCCATTTTTTTTTTTTTGAGATGGATTTTCACCCTTGTTGCCCAGGCTGGAGTGCAGTGGTGCGATCTTGGGTCACTGCAACCTCCGCCTCCTGGATTCAAGCGATTCCCCTACCTCAGCCTCCTGAATAGCTGGGATTACAGGTGCAGACCACCATGCCCAGCTAATTTTTTTTTGTATTTTTAGTAGAGATGGGGTTTCACCATGTTAGCCAGGCTGGTCTCAAACTCCTGACCCCACCTGCCTCAGCTTCCCAAAGTGCTAGGATTACAAGTGTGAGCCACCCGCCCGGCCTGTCAACTGTTTCATAACCATCTTAGCGAAACCTGCCACCCCTGCATATGCATACAGAATGTGCTAACATTTGTGTAAGAAAGAAAAGTAGGTGTGAGAAAACAGATATATTCATATATACACATATATACACATACACATATATGTAGACATTATCTATTCATATTTGCTTGTATCTGCCTTAATACACACTGAAAGGATACCAAATTAATAAAAATAGTTATCTATGAGGGAATTAGGTAGACAGCAATAACGACAGAAGTGAGAATTCTCACTGTTTGCACCTTTTTATATTTCTGAAGTATGTCCATTTTTCACTTATTCAAAAAAATATATATATATGACATGGGGAAATCAGCATCCCTAGCAGGAGCTTTCTAACCTTGAAAATGTGTCTGAGAACCTGGCATCATGAGGGTTGCCTGCTCTGCTCCTCAGAAGGTAAACCCTGGAGGTAGATGGGTGGCTTCTGACTAGACTGTCACCAAGTACGACTCACCTTTCCATAAGTGACTTGGCTCAAATGATAGTGCCAGAAAACAGACAAGGCCCTGCCAGGGCGAGGAGGGAACCTGACACACCCTGTGACCTCTTGACACTACTACTGGATGACTTGCTCCACACCTATCCAATATGCCTCTAATGGCAGTAGGCTGCAAAGGCCTAGAAAGAAGACAGGTCCAGAGCTGGCTGCCATTGGAATGCAGTCTGAATTTTATTCAGTTCAAGCATCTGTACTCCTTTTGGAGTACTGAGAGAAAAAAATAAACTCAAAGGCTCAAGGGGAGCACCTGGGAGTTAGGTAAGCAGTGAATGGGGGAAGGGTCATGAGACTTCATTGCCTATTGTCCTGGTTTGGAAAATGCGATAATCTCTAGATAGCCAGGAGTGAGAGAGGATTAACTGGTATTTGCAGAATGAGGGCAATAAGGATCCTAGAGGATGCTGTCCCATGAATACAACTGATAAGGATACCTCACTAATTGTACTTGCCTTGTAACTATGAGCTTCTCCTCATACTTGCCCTAGGATGATACAACTGACTCTGGTCTGGCAAGGGTGGCAGAGAAATGACCTATTACAGGTAGCAGCTTTCACATCAAAATGCAGAGTGCATGGCTGCATCAAAAGCTGGTCTTTTCAGTAGATCCCAGGAAGAAAATAGGTCAGTACATACAGTTCCCCACTTCCCATTTGTCAGACAGTAGGTAGGCAGAAGAGGCCTGCAGGGAGACTGGCTGATTACCTGAAGCACTATATCATAAAAATGCAGAGAGAACTTATTAGGAGAGTCCAGAAGTTCAATCATGGACAGGAAGATGGAACCTAATAAGAGTTCCTGCAGAGGAAAGGAAGCTACCGAGCTACTATCACAAGACAGAAACAAGCAGCTGACCATTTTACAGGAGAACACTTTCAGAGTGACCTCAGAAAAAAATAACCACTGGATCTCTGTGGCATCCACCTCTAGATTGATTATGGAAGGCCTTATTTTTGTAGCCACCATTACTCCTCTGACCTAAACCTTTATTGGGTGGGGGTGGAGGGAAGAACACAGTGACTTCCCCATGTATTTTCTACTAGTTCCACTGCTACCTCTTGCCCCACCAAACCTGCCATTAGACCAACTCACCTGTACAGGCTCCTCCAAGACTCCGCTGCAAATAGGGCAGATAAGATCTTCGTCAACATCCCCCTGGAAACGGGTTACATCATACCCCATGTCTCATCACTGAAACCCAGGTCCTGAAGGGTCAACAGGAAAAAGAGGCCAGTTCAGAAGAAGCCTACGAATATGTGACAAACATAAACTCATTGCCAAGATCCATTATTTGTCCTACAAATATTTATTGGGAGTCTACTATGTGGCAGTCATTTGGCTGGGTGGAAGCTGACTCAAGAAATTTAATTCTAAGGCCCAACACAGTGGCTCACGCCTGTAATCCCAGCACTTTGGGAGGCCGAGGTGGGCGGATCACCTGAGGTCAGGAGTTCGAGACCAGCCTGGCCAACATGATGAAAACCCATCTCTACTAAAAATACAAAAATTAGCTGGGCGTGGTAGCACACATCTGTAATCCCAGCTACCTGGAAGGGTGAGGCACAAGAATCACTTGAACCTGGGAGGCGGAGGTTGCAGTGTGCCAAGATTGCGCCACAGCACTCCAGACTGGGTGACAGAGTGAGAATCCATCTTAAAAAAAAAAAGAGAGAAATTTAATTCCAATGGGGAAAAGACATTATATAAGCACACATTTAAAATATAAAGTGATAAATACTCAGAGTAGACCCAGGACCTTATGAGGATGAGAGACATGAATACCTAACCCTGGCTGAAAGCAGAGGGTGGTTTTGACAAGTTTTCCAGGACTGTGTGTCACCAGAAATGTGTCCTATAGGGCAAAAGTGAGCTAAGGGAGCTGGGCATTAGGATGTTATGCACGTAAAACAGAACATCCAAATGCCCAGGAGAGGGCATATGGTAGGTTCGGAGAATTTCAAGTGGTTCAGGAAAAGGCTGACCTGAGGGGTGGGAGGGAGGACCTGTCAAGAGACAAGGCTGGAGAGGCAAGCAAGGGTCATGCTGTGAAAAGTCTTCTCTGAGGAGTTTGGACTTTATTCTGAAGGCTATGAAAGAGCCACTGAAGGAATTAAAAACAATGTGATAATAGTTCTATTTTAGAATCACTATATTAACCGGGGAGAAACTGGAGACTGGAAGAACATCTAAGCAAAAGAGAGATGGTGAGAGTCTGAACTTAGGTGGTGGTGATGGGGATAAAGAATAAGAGAGGTTCAAAAGAGCAAGGATTCAAACAGCAGCGATGAGGCCACGCCCCTTCTTTGGATTCCCAAAGGTCAAACCCAAAGAGGTCAGTAAACAATTAATGAAAGCCCCACTGTGTGCATCTGAGACCGGCCTGGGCAACATAGCAACTGGTGAGCTAATTGGATCAAGGATGAGCACTTGATAGAAGGGCAGCCAGTCCACAGACCAGGCATCAACCTGTGATGTCCTAGAAAAGATGAGCTCAGTCAATCACACAGTTTTCAGGAATTTAAGATCAAACTGTCCAATTTGGGAATGCATCTTCAGTTTAATCTGAAGGCTGCATCTCCCCATGGAAAAAAAAAAAAAAAAACTGCCCAATTTTAAAACGTGAGGTGCAGAGAGGTCTTGATAGCTCTTTAGTGCAAGCTAATGTATAGCACTGAATTAAGTCAAAACCAATTGGGTTCACATTTCCAGTTCTACTACTCATTAGCTGTGAAACTTGGGGCAGGCAACACAGTCTTCCTAAGCTGAAGTTACCTTTTAATAGATAAAATAAGTATAACAGGCCAGGCATGGTGGCTCACACCTGTAATCCCAGAACTATGGGAGGCCAAGGCGAGCAGATCATGAGGTCAAGAGATCAAGACCATCTTGGCCAACACGGTGAAACCCTATCCGTACTAAAAATACAAAAATTAGTTTGGCGTGGTGGTGCATTCCTGTAGTCCCAGCAACTCTATGGGCTGAGGCAGAATTGCTTGAACCCAGGAGGCATAGGTTGCAGTGAGACAAGATCATGCCACTGCACTCCAGGCTGGGTGACAGAGCAAGACTCCGTCCCCCCCCCCCCAAAAAAAATGAAATGTTTGGTGTGTTTAATCTTTTTTTTTGTTGTTGGAGACACAGTCTCATTCTTTCACTCATGCTGGAGTGCCATGATGGCTCACTAAGGCCTTGTCCTCCTGGTTCAAGCGATCCTCCCATCTCAGACTCCCAAGTAGCTGGGACTACAGGCATGCACCACCACACCTGACTTTTTTTTTTGGTAGAGACAGGGCTCTTGCTACATAGCCCAGGCTGGTGTGGAACTCCTGGGCTCAAGTGATCTGCCCACCTTGGCATCCCAAAGTGCTGGGATTAGAAGTGTGAGCCACTGCACCTGACCCTTTGTGATTATTGTTGAAATTTACTGAACTGAAAAGGGAGAATAGTGGTAAAAGAACAAGAGCAGCCCACAGTGTCTTTGTTCTTCTAAGTACCTAGATTGTTGAGAGCTGCAGTAGATATTCCTGGTACTGTTCACCAGCAACCACATTCTAAGAATTACACTCCCTTTCCTTCTCTATTCACTTGACTCTGGCAGGAGTTGGCTCACTAGTATTACGAGACCTTACCCTGAGCTACAGCTGACTGAGCCAAGGGTGCATATGTGAACCAAGTGGGACTAATGAATCCTATCCTTGAAAATGTGAGCTTGATACCAAGAAAGTTGAGTTCGTCTTTCTCTGGCTGCCATGAACTCAGAAATCAGGTCTAAAGATGGAAATAAAAGACTGAAAGTCACAGTGAGAAAGACACAAATGAGAGCTGGAAAGTGTCCTGTAGTGTTAGAGATCCTAGTTTATTCCCAAAACTGAGCTGCCTGCTTGTCTTTGGGTTCTGTGAGACAATACAATAGCCTCTTTTGGACACTTTGAGTTGGGTTTCTGTACCTTACAACCAAAAGAGTTCTGGCTCATACAAAAGCAATGACATAACATTCTAGCATCACTTGAGAATTCTGTCAGGGAAGGATGAAGTTAAGAACAATGTTTTGGCTGGGCAGAGTAGCTCATGCCTGTAATCGCAGCACTTTGGGAGGCCAAGGCAGGCAGATTACTTGAGGTAAAGAGTTTGGGACCAGCTT
This sequence comes from Aotus nancymaae, assembly GCF_030222135.1. Taxonomy (NCBI): domain Eukaryota; kingdom Metazoa; phylum Chordata; class Mammalia; order Primates; family Aotidae; genus Aotus; species Aotus nancymaae. The sequence continues at coordinate 39,822,201 of NW_026988428.1, forward strand.
GGCCAACATGGCAAAACCCCATCTCTACTAAAAATACAAAAATTAACTGGGCATGGTGGTGCATGCCTGTAATCCTAGCTACTCAGGAGGCTGAGGTTGCAGTGATCTAAGAATGCACCACTGCACTCCCGCCTGGTGACAGAGTGAGACCCTTTCTCAAACAAACAAAATGATGTTTTTAGGCCTGTAATCCCAGCACTTTTGGAGGCTGAAGTGGGAGGATTACTGGAGGCCAGGAGTTCAAGACTAGCCTGGGCAACATGGTGAGACTCTGTATCTATTTTTTTTTTTTTTGATACTTAAAATTTTTTAAAAGGCCAGGTACAATGACTCACTCCTGTAATCCCAGCATTTTGGGTGGCAGAGGCGGGAGGACTGCTTGAGTCCAGCTGTTCAAGACTTGCCTGGGCAACATAGCAAGATCCTGTGTCTACAGAAAAAATTTAATTAGCTGCAGGGGGAAAAATTAGCTGGTGTAGTCGCATGTGCCTGCAGTGCCAGTTACTGGAAAGGCTTAAGTGGGAGGTTTGCTTGAGCCCAGGAGTTTGAGGGAGTGAGCCATGACTGTGCCACTGCACTCCAATCTGGGCAACAAAGTGAGACCTTGTCTCAAAAATAAATAAGTTTGGGAGCAGGGGCTCACACCTGTAATCCCAGCACTTTGGGAGGCTGAGGGGGGCGGATCACCTGAGGTCAGGAGTTCGAGACCAGCGTGGCCAACATGGTGAAACCCCATCTCTGCTGATAATACAAAACTTAGCCAGGGATGGTGGTGGGTGCCTGTAATCCCAGCTACTTGGGAGGCTGAGGCAGAAGAATCGCTTGGACCTGGAAGGTGGAGGTTGCAGTGAGCCAAGATCACCCCACTGCACTCCAGCCTGGGTGACAGAACAACACTCCATCTCAAAATACATAAATAAATAAATCTATATATATTCATATATAAACATTTAATGAGTACCATCTGTACATCATGAAGCCTAATAAATCCTAGTTCCTCTGAGATAAGTGATGGGGGAGGTAAACATAAGTATGAGAAACACAGAAGAAAGGGTTCTTTTTGGTAGAGACAGGATCTTACTATGTTGGCCAGGCTGGTCTTGAACTCCTGGTTTCAAGTGATCCTCCTGCCTTGGCCTTCTAAACCACTGGAATTACAAGCGTGAACCACGGCACCTTCCACCAGACAAACTGGGTTCCATATCAGACTGGGATTGGTTTAGAAAGCCTTCCCAGAATTGGATTTTTTTTTTGAGATAGCGTCTGGCTGTGTTGCCCAGGCTGCTGGAATTCAGTGGTATGATCTCGGCTTACTGCAACCTCTGCCTCCCAGGTTCAAGCGATTCTCCTGCCTCAGCCTCCTGAGTAGCTGGGATTAAGGACATACACCATCGCATTCGGCTTTTATATTTTTATTAGAGACAAGATTTCACCATGTTGGCCGGGTTAGTCTCCCAACTCCTGACCTCAGGTGATCCGCCCACCTTGGCTTCCCAAAATGCTGGGATTACAGGAGTGAGCCACCGTGCCAGACCGCCAGAACTGATTATTGAGATATGTTTATAACAAAGTTCCTCAACGTCATCACTATATGCATAATGAGCTAGAAAATTCTTTGTCGTGGGAGGCTATCTTGTGCACTATAGAATGTTTGGCAGCATCTCTGGCCTCTACCCACTAGATATCAATAGGTTTCCCCCATTGTGAACACCAAACATGTCTCCAGACAAATGGCAAATATCCTCTAGAAGATAAAATTGCTCCTGGTTGAGAATCAGTGATCTAGAAATAGGAAAAGGAGTTAGTGTCCTGGAACAGAGCACAGGCCTTCTGGAGAACAAAAAAGCAAAAATCAAAGCAACAAATCAACTCTGGGAAAAATAGTGAGACCCCCATCTCTACACAAAAAATTGAAAAATAAGCCAGAAACGTTTTAGCTGGAAATTAGCTGGGCCTGGTGGCATGCACCTGTAGTCCCAGCTACTCGAGATATTGAAGTGGGAGGATCGTTGGAGTCTAGGAGGTCGAGGCTGCAGTGAGTCGTGATTGTGCCACTGCACTCCAGCCAAGGTGACAGAGAACTTGTCTCAAAAAAAGAAAAAAAAAAAGAAATTGAAGGGGTTTGTATAGAGTTGTGCTGGAAGATGAGGACAGAAAGAAGGGCAGAAACCAAGCACCAAAGGCCACTAGCTATGGTTAGAATTAACCTGAAAAAGCTGTAGGAGGCTGGGCGTGGTGGTTGATGCCTGTAATCCCAGCACTTTGGGAGGCCGAGGCAGGCAGAGAACCTGAGGTCGGGAGTTCAAGACCAGCCTCCAGCCTGACCAACACAGTGAAGCCCCATCACTACTAAAACATGGTTGTGCGCAGTCGCTTACACCTATAATCCCCAACACTTTGGAAGGCAGAGGCAGGCAGATCACAAGGTCAGGAGATTGAGACCATCCTGGCCAACATGGTGAAACCCCATCTCTACTAAAATATAAAAAATTAGCCAGGTGTGGTGGTGCACACCTGTAGTCTCAGCTACTCGAGAAGCTGAGGCAGGAGAATCGCTTGAACCGGGGCAGCGGAGGTTGTGCCAAGATTGCACCGCTGAACTCCAGCAGCTTGGGCAACAGAGTGAGAGTCTGTCTCAAAAAAAAAAAAAAAAATCTGTAGGGAGCACCAGAGGGATTTCTTTTGCTAACATGAATTTCGATATTTTAACCTTTTATTTTGACAATTTTGGACTCAAAAAAGTTGTAAAAATAATACAAATTTCCATATGTACTTCATTCTAGTTTCTCAAATGTTAACTTTTTACCATTTTAATAATTATCTCTATATATACACATAGACGAATAAATTTTTTTAAATTTTCTGAAAAAAAATCTGGGAATTGGCCAGGGGTGGTGGCTCACACCTGTAATCCCAGCACTTTGAGAGGCCAAGGCAGGCAGATCACCTGAGGTCAGGAGTTCAAGATGAGCCTGGCCAACATGGCAAAACCCCTTCTCTACTAAAAATACAAAAATTAGCTAGGCGTGGTGGCAGGTGCCTGTAATCCCAGCTACTCAGGAGGTTGAGGCAGGGAGAACTGCTTGAACCCAGGAGGCAGAGGTCGCAGTGAGCTGAGATCACGCCACTGCACTCTAGCCTGGGGGAGTGTAGACTTGATGCTTTTATCTCTAAATACTTCTCTGTGTATTTCCTAAAGAATATTCTCTTACGTGACAGTAAACTTATCAAAATCAGGAAATTGACACTGTGTTATCTATAAACCTTATTCCAATTTTGCCAGTTGGCCCAATAATCTCCTTTAGCAAAAGAACATCTAGGCCAGATGTGGTGGCTCATGCTTGTAATTCTAGCACTTTGGGAGGCCAAGTCAGGAAGATCACTTGAGCCCAAGAAATTAGCCAGGCGTGGTGGCGCACTCCTGTAATCCCAGCTACTTGAGGCTGAGGCAGAAGGATCACCTAAGCCTGGGATGTCAAGGCTGCAGTGAGCCGAGATCGCACCACTGCACTCCAGCCTGGGCAACAGAGATCAGTAGCACATGATGTTGATTTGTACTGATAGTAACTTTGATCTTTTGGCTAAGTGCTGTTTACCACATTTGTCTACTGTAGGGTTACTGTTTTTTCCTTTTTGTAATTAATAAGAATCTTATGGGGTGCTATAGTTTGGATATTTATCCCTTCCATATCTTGTGTTGAAACTTGATCCCCATCTTTGGAGGTGAGGCCTAATGGGAGGTATTTGAGTCATGTGTGCAAATCGCTCATGAACAGATTAATGCACTTCCTGGGGAGTTGGGGGGTAGTTGAGTTCTCAAGCTCTGTACGTTCCCACAAGAGCTGGTTATTAAAGAGAACCTGGTACCTCCCCCTCTCTCTTTTCTCTTTTGCCATGTGATCTCTGCTCCCCTTTGCTTTCCGCTATAAGTGGAAGCAGCCCGAGGCCTTTATCAGAAGCAGACGCTAGCACTATGCTTCTTGCACAGCCTGCAGAACCATGAACTAAATAAACCTCTTTTCTTTATAAATTACCCAGTTTTAGGTATCCCTTTATGGTAACACTAAACAGACTAAGACCTGTGGATATACTTTGAGTGTAGGCACAACTGAAGAAGTTTAAGCAAGAAATTGACATGTTTGGGGTTTTTCTGTTTGTTTTTGAGACAGGAGTCTCAATCTGTCACCCAGGCTGGAGTGCAGTGGCATAATCTCAGCTCACTGCAGCCTCCACCTCCTGGACTCAAGTGATCCTCTCACCTCAGCCTCCCAAGTAGCTGGGATTAAAGCACATGCATGCCACCATGCCCAGCTAATTGTTATATTTTTAGTAGAGATGGGTTTCACTATGTTGGCCAGGCTGGTCTCAAACTCCTGACCTCAAGTGATCAACCCCTCTCGGCCTCCCAAAGTGCTGGGATCACAGACTCGAGCCACCGTGCCCGGCCAACATGATCAGCTTTTATTTTTTTTGAGACAGAGTCTGTGTCAGGAGTGCAATGGCACGATCTCGGCTCACTGCAACCTCTGCTTCACAGGTTCAAGTGATCCTCCCGCCTCAGCCTCCCAAGTAGCTGGGATTATAGGCACATGCCACCACACCCAGCTAATTTTTGTATTTTTTAGTAGAAACAGGGTTTCACCATATTGGACAGGCTAGTCTCAAACTCCTGACCTTGTGATCCGTCTGCCTCAGTCTCCCAAAGTGCTGGGATTACAAGCGTGAGCCACTGTGCCTGACCAGTCTTTGCTTTATTTTTTTATCCTTTTTCACAAGTGATATATGAATATATTCTCATTTTAAAAGACTGAAACAACATAACTATGAGCCTCTCTTCTCACACTCCTCTTCCTATCAGTTGCTTAGTGTGTATTAATGCTTTCAGTTGTCCTTCTCTGCTATTCATTGACTCATGTATGAGTGAGATAGACAGGACCCCTGGACTCACACAGTTTACATTCTAGTGGTAAAAACTTCCAACCCACCAATCTAAACCTTGATTACAATGCATTTTACCATTTCCCTCATGACTGGATATTTTCCCCCTGAAACAAACTGTGTTGCATTTAGCACCCTTGTAGCATGATCTTTTTGAGCAGGGAACAAATCTCCTAGAACAGATACCTAGAAGTGGAGTTGTTGGACTGAATGGTATGCCTATTATTTGTTTTCCTAGATACTGTCATAGTGCCCTCTGGAAAGGCATTTTGAGTTTACACTACCACCAGCAGTGCGTGAGAATTCTTTAACAATAACATTAAAAGAAAAGGAGCTGCAAAAAAACAAACAAACAAACAAAAAGACTGAAAATGATTGGCCAGGCCAGAGATAGAAAAAAATCCTGGAGAGAAGAGGCTCACAAAAAGTCAAGGGAATCTTAGCTAGCGGGAGGGAAAGGGGGAGTTTTTATTTCAGTTTTGCAAGAGGAAAAAGTTCTAGAGATCTGTTTTACAACAATATTAATATACTTAACATTACCGAACTGTACCCTTAAAAATGGTTAAGATGGTAGGCCGGGCGCGGTGGCTCACGCCTGTAATCCCAGCACTTTGGGAGGCTGAGGCGGGTGGATCACGAGGTCAAGAGATCGAGACCATCCTGGTCAACATGGTGAAACCCCGTCTCTACTAAAAATACAAAAAATTAGCTGAGCATGGTGGCGCGTGCCTGTAGTCCCAGCTACTTAGGAGGCTGAGGCAGGAGAATTGCCTGAACCCAGGAGGCGGAGGTTGCGGTGAGCCGAGATGGTACCATTGCACTCCAGCCTGGGTAACAAGAGTGAAACTCCGTCTCAAAAAAAAAAAAAAAAAAAAAAGGTTAAGATGGTAAATTTTTATTTTTATTTTTATAACAACAAAAAAATTGTCAAGGGGCCAGGTGCGGTGGCTCACGCCTGTAATCCCAGCACTTTTGGAGGCGGATCATGAGGTCAGGAGCTTGAGACTAGCCTGGCCAACATAGTGAAACCCTGTCTCTACTAAAAATACAAAAAAATTAGACAGGCGTAGAGGCAGGCACCTGTAATCCTAGCTACTTGGGAGGCTGAGGCAGGAGAATCGATTGAAACCGGGGAGGTGGAGGTTGCAGCGAGTTGAGATTGTGCCACTGCACACCGGCCCAGGCGACAGTGCGAGACTCCATCTCAGAAAAAAAAAATGTCAAGGAGTGGAGAACTTACAGAAGGGAAGGTAACTGTTGAAAGCTACGAACAGACAAATGAGATAAAGAACACAAAGAATTGTTGGGATGTGGAATGGTGGACACCACAGTAAAGCAGTTCCATGGAGGGTAGTTTTGTGTAGCACTGAAAGTGAAGCTAGACTTCAGTGGCACAAAGTGAACAGGAGGTGAGATGGAGAGACAGGGACCAAAGACTCAACTCTGTCAAAAACCTGATGTTTTGGTCGGGGAGCATTCTCGAGGAGTTTATTTGGCCGGACTCAGGGTAAGGGTCCTGCACCTAGAAGAAGGTGTTGGGCCTCGTGGTGGTGAAGTGTTGGCTTCTGCTAGAGATGCAGGACCTTGTGGGGCCGCAGGAAAAATATGGAACACTTCACAGATTTTCATGTCATCCTTGCACAGGGGCCCTGCTAATCTCTTTATCATTCTAATTTTAGTATATGTGACTCTGAAGCCAGCACTCAAAAGCCTAATTTCAAAGGAAGCGAAACAGAACTAGCTAGGGGGGAAAGGAAGCTGAGGAAGTGGGTTGTGTGGAGGTGTCTTTCCTTATGGTGAGAAAGGCTTAAGTGTCTTTATGTACTGAGAGGAAGGCATGGGGGAAGAGGGAAAGATAAAAGACAGGAGAGAATCTGGTCACTGAGGTAGCAGTAGGGAGATATGGAATTATCTTAAACAAAAACAAGACAATTCTAAAGCAGGAAGGAAGGGAAAATGGTAAAGAGAGGTCAGAGGTCCAGAGACAGGTTTTCAAAAAATCATACCAATAAACTTGTAAAAATCAGGCCAGGTGTGGTGGCTGATGCCTATAATCCCAGCACTTTGGGAGGCCAAGGCAGGTGGATCACCTGAGGTCAGGAGTTCGAGACCAGCCTGGCCAACATCATGAAACCTCATCTCTACTAAAATTGCAAAAATTAGCCAGGAGTGGTAGCATGCACCTGAAATCCCAGCTACTCAGGAGGCTGAGGCAGGAGAATCACTTGAACCCGGGAGATGAGGGTTGCAGTGAGCCGAGATTGCACCACTGCACTCCAGCCTGGGGGACAGAGTGAGACTCTGACTCAAAAAAACAACAAAAATAAATAAATAAATAAAACAGGGTGTCCAGAGTTCTACATGTGGACTGACCAATATGGACACAACTTTACTTCCCTTCTTCAATTAATGCAACTTCAGACTACTTAGTGCTATTAAAGATGATAGCTACTGTTACTTTCATAGTCTAGACAAATACACAGGGCTGGGAAGAAGGGAAAGGGGCAAGAGAAAATGTCAAGAAGAGGAGTTGGCTGAGATAACTACTACATGAGAGCAAAAATATCCCCAAATATCCATAATTCATCCATTAAACTGCTGACTTTACAATATTTACCTCAATGAAACAACTGTAATTTGTTTTCTCTACAATAGCTATGAAATTAATCAGAGAAAAAAATCCGTCTGGGCATGGCTCATGCCTGTAATCCCAACACTTTGGGAGGCAGAGGCGGGCAGATCGCCTGAGGTTGGGAGTTCAAGTCCAGCCTGGCCGGCATGGTGAAACCCCGTCTCTACTAAAAGTACAAAAATTAGCCAGACATGATGGCAGATACCTGTAAACCCAGCTACTCGGGAAGCTGAGGCAGGACAATCACTTAAACCTGGGAAGTGGAGGTTGCAGTGAGCCAAGATCGCGCCATTGCACTCCAGCCTGGGCAACAGACTGAGACTCTGTCTCCAACAAAAACCCAAAAAAACAAAAAACCTTGCTGTCCTTAAAATACACCAGGTATGGAAAAATTCCAAGATATACTATTAAGAAAAAAAGCTAAGATAGGCTGGGCATGGTGACTCATGCCTGTAATCCCAGCACTTTGGGAGCCCAAGGCAGGTGGATCACTGAGGTCTGGAGTTCGAGTCCAGCCTGGCCAACATGGCAAAACCCCATCTCCACTAAAAACAACAACAACAACAACAACAACAACAAAACATAGCCAGCATGGTGATGTGCACCTTTAATCCCAGCTACTCAGGAGGCTGAGGCAGGAGAATCGCTTGAACCTGGGAGGCAGAGGTTGCAGTGAGCCGAGATCACGCCATTGTATTCCAGCCTGGGTGACAGAGCAAGACTCCGTGTAAAAAAAAAAAAAAATTAGCTGTGCATGGTGGCAGACACCTGTAATCCCAGATACTCGGAAGGCTGAGGCAGGAGAATTGCTTGAACCTGGGAGGCGGAGGTTGCAGTGAGCTGAGATCACGCCATTACACTCCACCCTGGGCAACAGAGCGAGACTTCATTTCAAAAAAAAAAGAATATCCACTTACTGTTTCATACACTATACACGTCATATATGTCACACAACACATACACATGTAACGTACTGTGGCAATGTTTGGGAAAAAATGTACTCTTGTCAGAAAAAGTTGATCAAATTAAATCATAACAAAAACTGCAAACTGTCCTAAAAAAATACACACCCTTCTACCTAGCAATCTTACTTCCGGGAACTTATGCTAAGGAAATAAACAAGGGTGCAAAAAGAATTGCACTAAACTGTTTAAGCATTGTTTGTCATAGCAAAAAAATCTATCCAGTAGAATTTCTTACATCCATAAAAATGCAACATCATGTCACACTAATACGATCTAGATATATTTATTTATTGATTATTTATTTAAATTATTTGTGCTGGGTACACTGGCTCACACCTATAATCTCAGCACTTTGGGGGGCCAAGGCTGGAAGATCACTTGAGGTCAGGAGTTCAAGGGTACAGTGAGCTATGACTGCACCACTCCACTCCAGCCTGGGTGACAGACCGAGATCCTGACTCTAAATAAACTGTTTTAATATATTTGTTACATAGAAATAAAATTTATACTTACAGATATTATATATGCTATTGTGCTATTTTTTTTTTTTTTTGAGACGGAGTTTCACTCTTGTTACTCAGGCTGGAATGCAATGGCGCGATCTTGGCTCACCGCAACCTCTGCCTCCTGGGTTCAGGCAATTCTCCTGCCTCAGTCTCCTGAGTAGCTGGGATTACAGGCACGCTCCATCATGCCCAGCTAATTTTTTGTATTTTTAGTAGAGACGGGGTTTCACCATGTTGACCAGGATGGTCTCGATCTCTTGACCTCATGATCCACCCTCCTCGGCCTCCCAAAGTGCTGGGATTACAGGCGTGAGCCACCGCGCCCGGCCTTCTGCTATTTTTTTTTAACAGACAGGGTGTCACTCTGTTGCCCAGGCTGGAGTACAGTGGTACAATCACAGCTCGCGCAGCCTTGATTCTACATATATAATTAAATAATAACGAAGTGAGCATTTATTGAGCCTTACTACATGGCAGGCAGTATTTTAAGCATTTTTTGCCTATTAACTCATCTAATCCTTACAACAGCTCTAGAAGGTTGGGACTATAATTATTCACATTTTACAGATGAGTAACAGAGGTGCAAAGGTTAAAAAGCTTTTCCAGAATCATATAGCTAACAAGTGGTAGAGCGAGATTCAAACCCAGACAGACTGGCTGCTAAGCCCAAGCTTTTAACTGCTTGGCTAAATTGCTTTTCAAACTGAAATAAACAAGTTGCAATAACAGTATGTATAGTATGCATCCATTTTTATCAAAATAACTTGGGCCAGGCACAGTGGCTCATGCCTGTAATCCCAACATTTTGGGAGACTGAAGTGGGAGGATCACAAGGTCAAGAGATTGAGACCAGCCTAGTCAACATGGTGAAACCCCATCTCTACTAAAAATACAAAAATAAGCTGGGTGTGATCGCACGCACCTGTAAGTACCATCTACTCAGGAGGCTGAGGCAGGAAAATCGCTTGAACCCAGGAGGCAGAGGTTGCAGTGAGCTGAGATGACACCACTGCATTCCAGCCTGGGTGACAGACTGAGATTCCATTATCTCAACAATAATAATAATTATAATAACTTAACCAAAATAAATAAATATAGCATATACATTTTAAAAATCTAGGGCCAGGGCTGGGTGCAGTGGCTCATGCTTGTAATTCCAGCACTTTGGGAGGACAAGGCAGGGAGATCACCTGAGGTCAGGAGATCAAGACCAGCCTGGCCAACATGGTGAAACCCCGTCTCTACTAAAAATACAAAAAATTACCTGGGCGTGGTGGCGGGCACCTGTAATCCCAGCTACTTGGGAGGCTGAGGCAGAAGAATTGCTTGAACCTGGGAGGCGGAGGTTACAGTGAGCTGAGATCACGCCATTATACTCCAGCCTGCGTAACAGAGCGAAACTCCATCTCAGAAAACAAAACAAAACAAAAAACTAAGGCCAGATATGGTGGCTCACACCTGTAATCCCAGCACTTTGGGAGGCTAATGTGGGCAGATCACCAAGGTTAGGAGTTCAAGACCAGCCTGACCAACATGGAGAAACCCCATATCTACTAAAAAAAATACAAAATTAGCCAGGCGTGGTGGCTTATGCCCACAATCCCAACACTTTGGGAGGCTGAGACGGGTGGATCATGAAGCCAGGAAATCGAGACCATCCTGGCTAACACAGTAAAACCCTATCTCTACTAAAAACACAAAAAAAATTAGCTGGGCATGGTGGCGTGCACCTGTATTCCCAGCTACTTGGGAGGCTAAGGCAGGAGAATTGCTTGAACCCAGGAGGCAGAGGTTGCAGTGAGCCGAGATCATGCCACTGCACTCCAGCCTGGGCAACAGAGCAAGACTGTCTCAAAAAAAAAAAAATTAGCTGGGCATGGTGGCGCACGCCTGTAGTCCCAGCTACTCAGGAGACTGAGGCAGGAGAATCACTTGAACCAGGAGGCAGAGGTTGCAGTGAACCAAGATCGCGTCATTGCACTCCAGCCTGGGCGACAGAGCAAGACTCTGTCTCAAAAATATATATATACAAAAAATAGCTGGGCACAGTGGTAGGCAACTGTAATCCCAGCTACTTGGGAGGCTAAGGCAGGAGAATCGCTTTAATCCAGGAGGTGGAGGCTGCAATGAGCCATGATCGTGCATTTATACTCCAGCCTGGGTGACAGAGTGAGACTGTCTCAAAAATAAAAAAACAAACCATTAATCTCTTCTCCTTGTTGCTATGAGGTAATGTAGAAAATAGACCTAGTGCTTGTACTATGCTTCGTTGTATATATATTTTTTTCTTTCTTTTTTTTTAAAGACAGGGTCTCATTCTGTCACCCAGGCTGGAGTTCAGTGGCACAATCACTGCCGCCTCAATCTCCCAGGCTCAAGCGATCCTCTCACCTCAGCCTCTTGAGTAGCTGGGACTACAGCTGTGTGCCACCATATCAGCTAATTTTTTTTTTAAATAGAGATGGGGTCTTGCCATGTTTCCAGGCTGGTCTTGAACTACTGGGGTCAAGTGATACTCCCACCTCAGCCTCCCAAAAGTATTAGGATATAGGCATGAGCTACCCAGCCGTCTTTTCATTTTAAAGCAATGCTAATAATATTGTCTTGAGGAGAAACACAAATTCTGAAAATTTTTCTTAATGGGATTTCAGGAGATCCCAAGTCCCCCAAAATAAATAGCAAAGAACTCGCCTGAGTTGGTGCAGAGATGGCCACAGAGTATGGGAATCAACCAGTCAAATTGGGAGCTGTAAGGTTCCCACCATAAAGTCATCATTCACAAAACTGCAGAGACACTAAGCAATGTTCTTCCTAAATCTAAACCACACTTTATCTGCCTGGAGGTTCTCCTGCTTTATCCACCTTTCTATAACTATACCCTTTCAGGGATGTGGCCTTAAGAATTAAAGGAAAATTAGTGTGTGGAGGCAGCCCCTAGTCTGGGGAACCTGTGACCAGGGCCAGGTCTCATCGTATACCCTTTTATTTAAATAAATAAAGAAAGAAAAAATTAAGGGAACATTTAGATTTCTAATCCGGTTAAGGTATTTCCTATTTGTCATCTATGGGAAGCAAATGTTGACATCGTTATATGCAACCTTGGAAGTCAGCTACAGACTTGGCTGCCTTGCCCTGCCCCCAGGCAGACAATCTAAATCTGTCAGGTTAGGTTTACTTGACTATTCCTTCTAATCTCTGGGACTCTTAACACTGTGGTGGGTTGTCATAGCGAAAGGTTATCATTCCAGTGGAGATACCTCACAAGAATTCAGCTGCTCACTGCCCTGGGGCAAAAGCCCTTAGTAAAACTGAAAGCACAGGGACCTCAAGAGTCATAGCCAGTGACCACAGCCACTGGAAGCAGTTTCCTGGATATTCTCCTTGGGTGGATAGGAAAAGGCCTTGGAAGGTTTTACTCAAACTGGGGAGCTGAACTGAAGTAGCACTGAAGTGTCCCTTGAGGTCTTACAGGACTTCTGTCAACTTCCCTTATCTGACTATCCTAAACCCAAAAGGAAAACTGCATTCCCAGCCTCCTTTTCCATAGTCCAGATCCAAAACAGGTAACTACAGTGCTTTACCTCCTCTGTGCCACACTGGGATATCTCTCTTTCTTTCCAGTCAGCATTATAATAGGCTTAATTTTTATTAAGGAATACAAGAGCCTTATCAGACCCCTTTCTATGCCCCTTTAACTTACTGTTGGGGTTGTTTTCTCTGGTCTCCCACTAGAGAAAGCTAGGAATTCACATTTTTCCTAAAGGACATTTATCCTCACTTATTCAGGATTTCTTGAACCCATAAGCATAGATGAAACCATGCACATTCATTCATGCACACGTTTAGAGAACCATTACAGAAGTCACTCTAGCCAGGCGTGGTGGCTCATGCCTGTAATCCTAGCACTTTGGGAGGCTGAGGTAGGCAGATCATGAGGTCAGGAGATCGAGACCAGCCTGGCCAACATGGTGAAACCCCACGTTTACTAAAATACAAAATATTAGCTGGGCATGATGGCACGTGCCTGTAGTCCCAGCTACTTGGGAGGCTGAGGCAGAAGAATCACTTGAACCAGGGAGGCGGAAACCGTAGTGAGCCGAGATCGAGCCACTGCACTCCAGCCTAGTGACAGAGGGAGACTCCATCTCGAAAAATAAATAAATAAATAAAATAAAATAGATGAATTAATGGGTAATAATGTTATAAAAGGTGTCTGGGCTTTTTTTCGTCTTCTTCTTTTTTTTTTTTTTTTTGAGACAGAGTCTTGCTGTGTCTCAGGCTGGAGTGCAATGGTAAGATCTCGGCTCACTGCCACCTCTGCCTCACAGGTTCAAGCAATTATTCTGCCTCAGCCTCCCGAGTAGCTGGGACATTAGGCGTGTGCCACCACACCCGGCTAATTTTTGTATTTTTTAGTAGAGACGGGGTTTCACCATGTCAACCAGGATGCTCTCGATCTCTTAACCATGTGATCTGCCCGTCTCGGCCTCCCAAAGTGCTGGGATTACAGGCATGAGGCACTGCACCCGGCCAAGGTGTCCTGGCTTTAACACTACTGACCTTGCTTCTCCAAGCAGCTCTTGACTTTTTTTTGAGACGGAGTCCTGCTCTGTCTCCAGGCTGGAGTGCAGTGGCACGATCTCGGCTAACTGCAACCTCCAACTCCCTAGTTCAAGCGATTCTCCTGCCTCAGCCTCCCGAGTAGATGGGATTACAGGCGCCTGCCACCACGCCCAGCTAGTTTTTGAATTTTTAGTAGAGATGGGGTTTCACCATGTTGACTAGGATGGTCTCGATCTCCTGACCTCATGATCCACCCACCTCAGCCTCCCAAAGTGCTGAGATTATAGGCGTGAGCCACCATGCCCAGCCCGCTCTTGACTTTTAAGTGAAGGGAAGTGATCATTTTTACTTAAGCAATACAACTCTTAAGACTGTAATCACTTTCTCTCTTCAGAACTCAGTTTCCTCACTTGTGAGATGAGAGGTTCTAAAGTTCTGTCTAATTCCAGAATGCTGTGGTTCATACTGGATTAAACACATGGGGATTTTAAAGTTAGGTCTTTTAGTTTTAATTTATTTGATTTACAAAAGAATCCAGAAGGCATATAATTCTTCAAGAGTTCACCTAATGTCTAAAAAGAGGTCTGCCAGGCATCAAAGGCCAGCAATGACCTCCCAATTGGTCACCAGCTCCAAGCACTATTTGTGTGGTTACCCCAAACTTCATCATCTTAAATACATAATCCCCTTGTCAGTAGAGACATAAAGAAAAAACACATGGGCCGGACATGGTGGTTCATGCCTATAATCCCAGCACTTTGGGAGGCTGAGGCAGGTGGATCACCTGAGGTCGAGGGTTCAAGAGCAACCTGACCAACATGGAGAAACCCTGTCACTACTAAAACCAAAAAAATTGGCCAGGTGTGGTGGTGCATGCCTGTAATCCCAGCTACTTGGGAGGCTGAGGCAGAAGAATCACTTGAACCCAGGAGGTGGAGGTTGCAGTGAGCTGAGATCATGCCATTGCACTCCAGCCTGGGCAAAAAGAACAAGACTCTGTCTCAAAAGGAAAAAAAAAAAAGAAGAAACACATGGCGGGGCACAGTGGCTCACGCCTATAATCCCAGCACTTTGGGAAGTCGAAGCGGGTGGATCACCTGGGGTCAGGAGTTTGAGACCAGTCTGGCCAACATGGTGAAACCTCATCTCTACTAAAAGCACAAAAATTAGCTGGGCATGGTGGTGTGTGCCTGTAATCTCAGCTACTCGGAAGGCTGAGGCAGGAGAATAGCTTGAACCCAGGAGGCGGAGGTTGCAGTGAGCCGAGATCATGCCATTGCACTTCAGCCTGGGCGCTAGAGCAAAACTCTGTCTCAAAAAAAAAACACACACATAATCCTTGTCCTCCAACTAAGGTGTAGGCTCAAACCCAATCAGTACATAGGATAAAAAACACATAAAAAGACATAAATGTATTAAGCAAATTATAAACAAGTAAAAGTTAATAATTAATGTAAGTCGTAAATACGCAAAAAAGAACAAATGGTATAGACTAATTACAGAAAGCTTTCTGCAGAAAGGAATTTTAAAAACTGGGCTTTCAAGGCCAGAAGGAATCCCAAGTGACAGAGAAGAGGCTGAAGCCTGGAACAGGATTCTGAATCAAAGTTCTTTACCTTCCAAGCGTTGGGGGCAGGTTCCCTGTTCACAAGGCTCCAACCCCCTGATGCCTCCACTCAGAGCCACTGAAGAGATTCTCCCAGTAACCCATCTTGTTGGCTATTCTCCAACTGAGTCTTCCTTCCCAGTAACAAGCTCCATCGCCCAGGGGATGAATGTGATGTCACAATCAGGAGAACTCTAGTAATGGGAACAAGGAAGACAAAGAAGTCAGTAGAACTACCTCCACTTGGCAGGGAGACTGGAAAGACAAATCTGGCAGTTGGCTGGGAAGGATGAGATAATTCCATTAAGCGCTACAGTTTTTCAGTACTAGGCAAGACTACCTTCTAAGGAGGGAGCTCACAGGTCAAGGAAGCACACACATAGGGTCCAGTAGATCTGAACACAGCTGGGAGGGGGAAAGAAAAGGACAAGAGGAAAAGTGGAGAAGAGGAATTGTTGGAGATTTAAGATTCTTTTATTCGGGCACATAACTACAAGTAATAATGATTCCAAATCTGTGGCTACAAAATGCATTGATCCATAATACCTTATGTGAACAGCACAATGCTTTAATGCAGGGGTCCCCAACCCCCCCAGGTGGACTAGTACCAGACTGTGGCCTGTTAGGAACTGGGTCATACAGCAGGAGGTAAGCGGGAAACGAGTAAGCATTAAGGCCTAAGCTCTATCTCCTGTCATATCAGCAGTGGCATTTGATTCTCATAGGAGCACAAACCTTATTGTGAACTGCCCATGTGAGGGATCTAGGTTGCACACTCCCTATGAGAATCTAATGCCTGATGATCTGAGGTGGAACAGTTTCATCCTGAAACCATCCTCTCACCCACCATCTGTGGAAAAACTGTCTTCCAAAAAAGGTTGGGGGTTGCTGCTTTAATATTAATTTCAAAAAAAAAAAAAGAGTAAGAAAAAAAATATGGCCGGGTGCGGTGGCTCACGCCTATAATCCCAGCACTTTGGGAGGCTGAGGCGGGTGGATCACGAGGTCAAGAGATCGAGACCATCCTGGTCAACATGGTGAAACCCCGTCTCTACTAAAAATACAAAAAAATTAGCTGGGCATGGTGGCGTGCGCCTCTAGTCCCAGCTACTCGGGAGGCTGAGGCAGGAGAATTGCTTGAACCTAGGAGGCGGAGGTTGCAGTGAGCCGAGATCGCGCCATTGCACTCCAGCCTGGGTAACAAGAGTGAAACTCCGACTCAAAAAAAAAAAAAAAAAGAAAAAAGAAAAAAAAATATTAGTTTCCAAAGTGCTTCCACATAATTATTATTTTTTTCTTTTTTTGAGACGGAGTCTTGCTCTGTCACCTAGGCTGGAGTGCAGTGGCGTGATCTTAGCTTGCTGCAGCCTGTGCCTCCTGGGTTCAAGTGATTCTCCTACCTCAGCCTCCTGAGTAGCTGAGATTACAGGCAACCGCCACCATACCCGGCTAATTTTTTTTTTTTAATGAGATGGAGTTTCACTCTTGTTGCCCAGGCTGGAGTGCAGTGGCACAATCTTGGCTCACCACAACCTCTGCCTCCCGGGTTCAAGCGATTCTCCTGTCTCAGCCTCCTGAATAGCTGGGATTATAGGCGCCCGCCACCACGCCAGGCTAATTTTGTATTTTTAGTACAGACGGGGTTTCTCCATGTTGGTCAGGCTGGTCTCGAACTCCCGACCTCAGGTGATCCACCCACTTCAGCCTCCCAAAGTGCTGGGATTACAGGAGTAAGCCACCACATCTGGCCTAATTTTTGTATTTTTAGTAGAGACAGGGTTTCACCATGTTGGCCAGCCTGGTCTCAAACTCTTGACCTCAGGTGATCCGCCCACCTCAGCCTCCCAAAGTGCTGGGATTACAGGTGTGAGCCACTGCGGCCCACATAAATTATTATTATTATTATTATTTGAGACAGGGTCTTGCTCTATTGCTCAGGCTGGAGTACAATGGCACGATCAGAGCTCACTGCAGCCTCCCTTCCCAGGCTCCAGGAATCCTCCCACCTCAGTCTCCCAAATAGCTGGGACTACAGGCACATGCCACCACGCCTGGCTAATTTTTGTATTTTTGGTAGAAATGGGGTTTTGCCATGTGGCCCAGGCTGGTCTTGAACTCCTGGGCAGGTTCCAGCAATCTTCTCATCTCAGCCTCCCAAAGTGCCTGGATTACAGGCACCAGCCACTGCACCCACCCCCAAATGTACAAATTTAAACAAGTCAAGTAACCCTTCTGTAGTTTTGTTTCTTCAACTATCAAGTAGGGAAAATGATACCTGCCTTATATATTAATATAAGACATATAGACAGATAGATAGATAGATATTTTTTGAGATGGAGCCTTGCTCTTTCACCCAGAATGGAGTGCAGTGATGTGATCTCCTCAGCTCACTGCAACCTCCACCTCCCAGGTTCAAGCTATTCTCCTGCCTCAGCCTCCTGAGTAGCTGGAATCACAGGCCCATGTCACCATGCCAAGCTAATTTTTTTTTTTGAGCCTGAGTCTCACTCTGCCACCCAGGCTGGAGTGCAGTAGCGCAATCTCAGTTCACTGCAACCTTTACTTCCTGGGTTCAAGCAATTCTTCTGCCTCAGCCTTCCAAGTAGCTGGAACTACAGGTGCGCACCACCATGCCTGGCTAATTTTTTGAATTTTTAGTAGAGATGGGTTTCACCGTGTTAGGATGGTCTCGATCTCCTAACCTAATTTTTATATTTTTAGTAGAGACGGAGTTTCAACAGGTTGGCCGGGCTGGTCTCAAATTCCTGGCCTCATGTGATCTACCCACTTTGACCTCCCAAAAGTCCTGGGATTACAGGTGTGAGCCACTGAGCCCCGCCTAATATAAGTTGTGTGTGTGTGTATGTATGTGTGTATACACATACATACACACACATACTCCTTATATACATACTGTCCTGTAAATCAAGTGAAATAATAAATATGGAAGAAGGCTGGACGCAGTGGCTCACACCTGTAATCCCAACACTTTGGGAGGTCGAGGTGGATGGATCACTTGAGTCCAGGAGTTCGAGATCAGTCTGGTCAACATAGTGAAACCTTGTCTCTACAAAAAATACAAACATTAGCCAGGCGTGGTGGCGTGAGCACTTGTAGTCCCAGCTACTAAGGAGGCTGAAGCAGGAAGATCACCTAAGCCCAGGAGGTAGAGGTTGCAGTGAGCAGAGATCGCACCACTGCACACCAGCCTGGGTGACAGTGAGACCCCGTCTCAAAATAAATAAATAAATACATAAACATGAAAGGATACTGAATACTGTCATCCTCAAGTGAGATATTATTTGTAGCAATAGAATGCAAAATAAGGGCGGGTGCGGTGGCTCACACCTGTAATCCTCGCACTTTGGGAGGCCAAGGTGGGCTGATCACCTGAGATGAGGGTTTTTGTTTTTTTGGAGATGAAGTCTCACCCTGTCGCCCAGGCTGGAGTGCAGCGGCGCAATCTCGGCTCATGGCAACCTCTGCCTCCTGGGTTCAAGCAATTCTCCTGCCTCAGCCTCCTGAGTAGCTGGGACTACAGGTGCATACAGCCATACCCAGCTAATTTTTCGTATTTTTAGTAGAGACGGGGTTTCACTGTGTTGCCCAGCTAGTCTCAAACTCCTGAGCTCAGGCAACCCACCCGCCTCGGCCTCCCAAAGTGCTAAGATTATAGGCGTGAGCCACCACGCCTGGCCGAGGTCAGGGGTTTGAGATCAGCCTGGCCAACATGGTGAAACCTCATCTCTACTAAAAATACAAAAAATTAGCTGGGCATGGTGGCGGGTGCCTGTAATCCCAGCTACTCGGGAGGCTGAGGCAGGAGAATCACTTAAACCCAGGAGAAGGAGGTTGCAGTGAGCT
The DNA here is from genome assembly GCF_030222135.1 of Aotus nancymaae. NCBI lineage: Eukaryota > Metazoa > Chordata > Mammalia > Primates > Aotidae > Aotus > Aotus nancymaae. The sequence goes on from NW_026988428.1 coordinate 39,841,275, forward strand.
GAGATCGTGCCACTATACTCCAGCCTGGGCAAGAGTGAGACTCAGTCTCAAAAAAAAAAAAGGCAAAATAAATAAATTTAGAGTACTGAGAGTCGGAGAGGAAATGCTTAAAAGAAGCTTGTTCCTTCTTTTTACTAGAAGGTAGGCCTAGCCACAGGTGGGGTGGACATGCAAGGTAGTAACGTTGCATCACTCACATTCCCTACCACGAATCCACCCCATTCTCATTTGGGGCAAAAGTATCAGTCAACAACACTCTCAGCCTCTTGCCCTATTGTTAGACTCTAAAACCACTCTATAGAAAGGGATAACACTATCACGGGCCAGTCCCCAAGAACAGTGGCCTCATTAACAACCCCACTTGTTATTAGGTGAAACGAAGTTTCTGAATGGGGAAGGAGTCTGTCAATCCCTCAAGAAAAACGCCCTTAACCTTCTTAGCTTTCTGCTCTTCCTCTGGCCCCCTCCTTCCCCACTCCCCAATTTCCCAAAGTCCTGGGTTAGGGAAGGCCTTCCAGTGTGTGGTGTGTGAAGCCTATCAGAGGGCCAGGCTGCAAACTAAGAGCAGGGATGTGAAGAATGTGAGATTCCTTCATGGAGGGCTAGGAGGGGGAGAGGAGCAGGGAAGGAATGAGAGGACAAGGCTGCCAAAGACAAGGCATGGGAGAGGAGCCAAGCTATGGCGCTTCGAGGGCGGGGGTTTAAGTTCCACCGCCCCTGCCCAGGCTGGCCCCCGGAATGCTCCCTTCCTCTCCTTCTGGTCCGTCAATCATTGCCCATTTAAACACCACGTTGTTCCCCTAGGTCCGCAGCTGCCGGTCCTCCAGCTAGCCCCGGCCCCCTCCCGCACTTCTCAAAACTCCCCTATTCCAATGGACCTTCCCCAACAACCCAATCTCCAGAGTCCCTTTCTCACCTCCCGACTCCTCGCCAGTGCTGCTTCCTTCCCCCATTTTCATCTTTACCAACATCCCTCCTCCTGAACCCCAGTATTTCAATCCCCTGCCCCAATACCCCTGGGACATCACCTCCTCCCCTCCCACACCCTCTTTTAGGTGGAAGATCGCGCAGGCGCAGTACCCACCGCCCTGGAAGCGGCCTGGACTCTCCGCACCCTGGCCCAGTTGGAGCTCAGGCCGCAGCGGCCACAGGTCTGCCCTGATGCCGGGTCCCAGCTTTTCCCGAGAAGGGAAGGAAAAGGGGAAGGAGAGGAAAAAAGGCTCCGACCACTCGTCGCCGTCTCTGGCGGATCCTTTTCCCCGCCCACCGCTGCTACGCAACCCGGCGGAAGCTCGTCACTAAACCCCGCCTCTTTGTTTAACTCAGCCCCTACGCTAGCAGCCACGAGCGACCTACGAGGAGAGACGAAGGCTAGCCAGGCCTCCGCTCTAGACAGGAAGTCTTTGTGGTCTCAGTCAGGACTATATAGCCATTTGGGAGGAAGAACTCTATGTTCTTCCCGACAAGAACGGGTGGGCCTGGCCAGCCACGCTTCGCTTTGGAAGGATGCACTGACTTGTGTCCTAGAGCTGACGCGGATTGGTGCGAGATCATTGCGGAGAGGCAGGTCTGCAGCGTGACCGGCTGTGGGTCCAGCCCCTCTCCCTTTTCCAGAGCCCTGGTCGGCATCCCAGAGCCTCGTGACCCCTTGACGCCTGTCATGGGAATGGATATTGCAGTTAACAAGGCGGTCGCGGGGTGGGGAGTGAGGGAGTCTGACCGCAAAGCTTAGATCTGGGGTGCTCAATGGGTTGTCTGCCTCTCTCCTAGGCGCACTCTTCCCGTATCCACGATGGCTCCTCGAACACTTGAGGAGTTCCCTGAAACACCTAAGAAGGAAGGGAGAGAAAATTTCCCTCTTCCTGAGTTGGAGTTTGATTTCCTTAGCTTACAACACCATGGTGTTGAGGGTGTGGGTGGTAGAGAACCTGGGATCCAAGGGAAGTCAATGTGGAGCCTAAAGAGCTCCATGAAGAGATAAGGGGTTAATTAAGCAAACCAAGGCATTACAATTACATGACCTCTTAGGCTAATCTGGTATTAAATAGTATGGCATTTATTGTGGACATTGGCTAAGCAATGTTAGTGCACATTAATACACACACACACATATCTCTGTGTAATTTGTTTATACACAACAATACACAGCTAGCTATCTTTTGTGGACAATTTGACATGTCCCAAATGGAACTAACGTTTCAGCACTTTTTTCTGCCGTCCTCTAGCGGGGACTCAAATCAAGTAAGATAAAAGTAGTATGGCCGGGTGCAGTGGCTCACGCTTGTAATCCCAACACTTTGGGAGGCCGAGGTGGGCGAATCACTTGAAGTCAGAGTTCGAGACCAGCCTGGGCAACATGGCAAAACTCCGTCTCTACAAAAAAATATAAAAATTAGCCTAGAGTGGTGGGATGCACTGTAGTCCCAGCTACTAGGGAGGCTGTGGTGGGAGGATCGCTTGAGCCAGGGAGGCAGAGGTTGCAGTGAATCATGATTGTACCACTGCACTCCAGCCTGGGCTACACAGCAAGGCTGTTTCCAAAAAAAAGAGGGACTAACAAGTATTTCTTTCTATACTGCAAGTTCCATTTCTTCCAAGAAAGGTGAGCCTGCCTTTTGTCTCTGGTGTAAGTGCCACTTTTCCCAGAGACCTTGACCAAGCTAGGTAGTGTATTAAAGATGAAAACCCCAAATCAGGTATAAATATAAGAGTTACAGCAATAAAAAAGGAGGAAACCGTGTGTGCCTACTGTGTGCAAGGCGCTGCTTTTTAACAGCTTCCGTTTTCTCGTCTGTAAGATGGAATTACATATTTTTTGTCTCTTTTTGCCTTTTTGTGGAGAATGGGGTCTAGCTATATTGCCCAGGCAGGTCTGGACTCCTGGGCTCATGCTATCCTCCAGCCTCTATACGTCCCTAAGAGCTGGGATTACAAGCGTGAGCCACCGCGCCTGACGAATTACATATGTTTAAATCGTCGAGAAAAGAAGTGAAGCATTGAGCCAGGATTCAAACTTTTGTCTGCCAGATTCTGAAGCCCTTGCTCCTTTTCCCATGGTGTCACACTCTTTGGAAAGAAACATCTTAGAGTCTAAGCGCATTCTCTCCAGCCATGTTACGGAAAATTGGGGCCCTGTGCGCCCACTAGTGGTGAATCTTTCCCCCTGCGGAGCCAACTATCACCGAGGCTCCTTTAATACCTGAAATTCGCCCCCTTCGCGGCGCACGAGTCTCGGATCCCGATTGGCTGGGCAGGGTAGGCGGCACGACGCAGGGCGCGCCCGGGCGGTGCTGATTGGCCAGAGGAGGCCAGCCTGGAGAAACTTCCGGGAATGTCCGCACTCCGGCGTTCCACCGGGCAGCTTCCGGCGGCAGCAGAGCCTGTGGCTCCCCCTGCGGGCTGCTCAGCGGTGTGCACAGTCCTGCCGGCTGGCTGGGTGGGTGGTGGGCTGCGGGTGGGGGAGGGGATAGACCGAGTCCCGGGTTGTCTGGATGAGGGTTCGGGAAGGTCTGGCCAGTAAGATTCTACTCCCTGGCTCTGCACCGGGTTCCCTACCCCTGTCTACGTCGGCTCCGCCACTTTAGGGTTTGAGACTAAAAGAGCATCCCGGCAGGGGGCCTTCCAGCCCCAAAGCAGCCTGTCCAGAGACCCCCAAATTCTGATCTTGAAGTTGGAGGCCTCCGGGGATGTTCTTTTTAAATCTTTTAGAAGGGTTAGAGGGGTTGAGGCTGCCTGACCCCAACCTAATGTGGTAGGTAGGCCTTGGGAAGTGGAGCATGGGGGCAAAGGATCCAAGCATTGAGCCTTCAACCCCTATTCCTCATCCAGTGGGGTGCCGAGGCTCGGGCAGCATGACGACGGAGACCTTTGTGAAGGATATCAAGCCCGGGCTCAAGAATCTGAACCTTATCTTCATTGTGCTGGAGACAGGTGTCTATACTGGGGTGGCAATTTCGTGGGATGGGGGTAGGGGGCGAGGGGAAGAACGCTGTTTGCGTTCTTAACTTGGTGTGGGGATGGCAAGGCGAGCCACAGGACACTCTTCACTCCCAGTCTCTCTCTTCGACCCTGGGACAGAAAGCTGCAGTCTGGTATAGGGTAGATAGAAGTCTTGCCAGATCTAGACCTCCTGTGCCACATGTGCCTCTTTCCACTCAGGGCCCTCTCCATGGTGCTGGCCCCTGAACTACCCCCCCCCCGCGCCCCCCCCCCCCGCCCACACACACACCTTCCATAATCCCAGCCCCTTATGCCTCAGGGATTTGGGCTTTGTCCTGTTTGTACACCTTTTCCCTCATCCCACCAATATCCACATCTCATTCTTCTGACAACTACCACCCCATTTATTTGATCGTCCTCCCACCTCGATTTATCTGTTCCGTTCAGGCCGAGTGACCAAGACAAAGGACGGGCATGAGGTTCGGACCTGCAAAGTGGCGGACAAAACAGGCAGCATCAATATCTCCGTCTGGGACGACGTCGGCAATCTGATTCAGCCTGGGGACATTATCCGGCTCACCAAAGGGTAAGCCAGGTGGTAACTTCTAGCCTTCCAAAGGCAACAATAATCAAGAGTAGGGTTAACAGTCCCTGTAACACTTCTGAGTACTCTGAATTTTGCTTTTTTTGCCCCCATAGGTATGCTTCAGTTTTCAAAGGTTGTCTGACACTGTATACTGGCCGTGGGGGTGATCTGCAGAAGATTGGAGAGTAAGTGCGGTCTTGGGGATTGGGATGAAGAAGCACCAGCACAAGGAGGAAAGTTGAGGTTTGCAAGGAGGTAGCACAGGCTGTGCAGTCCAAGCCCTATTTCTGGACTTGTTTTTTTTTTGAGACACAGTCTCTATCACCTAGGCTGGAGTGTGCAGTGGCATGATCTCGGCTCACTGCAACCTTGACCTCCCGGGGTCAGCTGATCCTTCCACCTCAGCCTCCCAAGTAGCTGAGATTACAGGCATGCTTCACCACACCTTGCTAATTTTTTTGTATTTTTTGTAGAGACGGGGTTTCACCATGTTGCCCAGGCTAGTCTTGAACTCCTGGGCTCAAGTGATCCTCCTGCCTCTGCCTCCCAAAGTGCTAGGATTACAGGTGTGAGTGACCACACCCAACCTATCTGGACTTTTCTGAGGCCTCCAACAATGGCCCAGAGGATGAATCCAAGGCTTTAGCTGCTTTCTTCCCTTACAGATTCTGTATGGTTTATTCTGAGGTTCCTAACTTCAGTGAGCCAAACCCAGAGTATAGCACCCAGCAGGCACCCAACAAGGCGGTGAGTCCTGTGGCTATAATGGTGGGAAAGGAGGGCAGATCAAGACAAGAAGCATGGGAGGGAGCAGGATCTGAATATGTAATCTGTGCTTTCAGGTACAGAATGACAGCAACCCTTCAGCTTCCCAGCCTACCACTGGACCTCCAGCTGCTTCTCCAGGTAAATCTGTTCCCTTCCATCCACTGGTCCTCCTAGCTTCCCCACTCTCCTCAGCCTAGAAAGATGCATTTCCCTCATCCCTTTTCCAAATCTCTCTTTTCTCAGTATATTCGCCTTCACTCAATTCTCCCAGCCCCCTCTTTTTTTTTTTTTTTTTTAAACAAAGTCTTGTGCTTGTCGTTCAGGCTGGAGTGCAATGGCATAATCTTGGCTCACTGCAACCTCTGCCTTGCAGGTTCAAGCGATTCTCCTGCCTCAGCCTCCCAAGTAGCTGGGATTACAGGCATGCGCCACCACACTTGACTAATTCTTGTATTTTTAATAGAGACGGGGTTTCACCGTGTTGGCCAGGCTGGTCTCGAACTCCTGACCTCAGGCAATCTGCCTGCCTTGGCCTCCCAAAGTGCTGAGATTATAGGCCTGAGCCACCGTGCCTGGCTTTTTTTTTTTTTTTTTTGAGAAGGAGTCTCATTCTGTCACCCAGGCTGGAATACAATGGCATGATCTCGGCTCACTGCAACCTCTGCCTCCCGGGTTCAAGCGATTCTCATGCCTCAGCCTCCCTAATACCTGGGATTACAAGCATGTGCCACCATGCCCGGCTAATTTTCTTTTTTTTTTTTTAATACTTTTATTTTTTTTAATTTTTTTAAAGACGGGGTTTCACCATGTTGGTCAGGCTGGTCTTGAACTCCCAAACTTAGGTAATCCGCCCGCCTTGGCCTCCAAAGTGCTTGGATTACAAGCATGAGCCACCACGCCTGGCCTAATTTTCTATTTTTAAAAGAGATGGAGTTTCACCATGTTCGCCAGGCTGATCTTGAACTCCTGACCTCAAGTGATCTGCCCACCTTGGCCTCCCAAAGTGCTGGGATTAACAGGCATGAATCACCATGCCCAGCACACCCTTTTTAGATACCTTTTCTAAGTGCCTATAGTGAAAAATTTGGGAACCTTTTTTTTTCTTCTTTTTTGGACGGAGGCTAGCTCTGTCACCCAGGCTGGGGGGCGGTGGCGTGATCTCGGCTCACCGAAACCTCTGCCTCCCAGGTTCAGGCGATTCTCCTGCCTCAGCCTCCTGAGTAGCTGGGATTATAGGCGCCTGCCACCACACCTGGCCAATTTTTTGTATTTTTAGTAGAGGTGGGGTTTCACCATGTTAGCCATGCTGGTCTCAAACTGCTGACCTCAGGTGATCCACCCGCCTCAGCCTCCCAATGTGCTGGGATTACAGATGTGAGCCACCACAGCTGGCCTGGGAACCTATTTCAATCATGATAAATCTTGGGTACCCTTTTGCCACTGTCACTCAAAGGTGAAAAAGAACAACTTTTCCACATGTAGCAAAGGAATATTAGGGGCAAAGAGACTTAAATTTTTTTTTTTTTTTTTTTTTTTTTAAATACAGAGTTTCACCGTTTCGGAGTTTCACTGTGTTGCTCAGGCTGGAGTGCAGTGGCAAGATCTCCCTCACTGCAACCTCCACCTCCTGGGTTCAAGTGATTCTCTGGCCTTCTGAGTAGTTGGGATTATAGGCACATGCCACCACGCCTGGCTTTCTTTTTTTTTTTTCCCCTGAGATGGAGTTTTTGCTCTTGTTGCCCAGGCTAGAGTGCTGTGGCATGATCTTGGCTCACTGCAACCTCCACCTCCCAGGTTCAGGTGATTCTCCTGCCTCAGCCTCCGAGTAGCTAGGATTACAGGTACCTGCCACCATGCCCAGCTAAATTGTTGTATTTTTAGTAGAGACAGCGTTTTACCATGTTGGCCAGGCTGGTCTCGAACCCCTGATCCACCCCCCTCAGCCTCCCACAGTGCTGGGATTACAGGCATGAGCCACCTCGCCTGGCCTAAGTTTTATATTTTTAGTAGAGACAGAGTTTTACCATGTTGGCCAGGCTGGTCTGGAACTCCTGACCTCAGGTGATCTTCCCACCTTGGCCTCCCAAAGTGCTGGGATTACAGGCATGAGCCACCACACCTGGCCAAATGTATCTTATTAAAAATATTTTTTTGCTGGGAAGCTGAGGCAGGAAAATTGCTTGAACCCAGGAGGCAGACGTTGCAGTGAGCCAAGATCGAGCCACTGTACTCCAGCCTGGGCGACAGAGAAAGAGTCCATCTCAAAATAAAAAAAAAAAGAAAGAAAATCTAAGCCAGATGTAGTGGTGCACACCCATTGTCCTAGCTACTCGGGAGGCTGAAGCAGGAGGATTGCTTGAGCCAGGAGTTTGAGGCTGCATGAGCCATGATCACACCACTGCATTCCAGCCTGGGTGACAAAGTGAGACCTCATCTCTAAAACAGTGAAAATTAAAAAAGAAAAATATATATACAAAAAAATGTGACTTATTACCTTTGGTGGGTAAGATTATGTATAATAATCTTATCTTTTCACTTATGTTTTTATATATATATATATATATTTTTTTTTTTTTTTTTTTTCTTTGAGACAAAGTCTTGTTCTGTCATCTAGGCTGGAGTGCAGTGGCATGATCTTGGCTCACTGCAACCTCCACCTCCTGGGTTCAAGTGATTCTTCTGCCTCAGCCTCCTGAGTAGCTGAAATTACAGGCATGTGCCACCACACCCAGCTAATTTTTGTATTTTTAGTAGAGATGGGGTTTCACTATTTGGCCAGGCTGGTCTCGAACTCCTGACCTCATGATCCACCCACCTCGGCCTCCCAAAGTGCTGGGATTACAGGTGTGAGCCACTGCGTCCGAACACTTATCTATGTTTTCTAAAATGAACAGTATCATTGTGGTACACACATACACACCTTTTTTTTAAAAAGTGCCTCATATTTTAACACACATACTTCAGGCCTTTCCCCTTGTCATACTTCTCCAGTTTTACAATCACTTTTGGTAAAGGGGCATTTTTGTCAGAGGTCCTTGAGCCCAGAACTAAACAGCTAATTAGGTCTGATTCCCAATAAGACAGATAAATACAAGAGAAAAATACCATACCAAGGTTCATGTAGCAACTTCCAAAATGATCGTGTGAGTCTTCTTTGGAGCTTGGTTCATATTCGCAGCCCACTGACTTTTGCATTTGGTCCATTTGGCCTTAAGGTGCAGTTGTGCATGGTGAAGACTGTGCCACTCTTTAGGGCATGGAGGCAGGTCTTGGGATGGAACCCTCTTCTATGTTAACTAATTCCTTTGTTTCTTCTCCTCCAACAACTAGCCTCTGAGAGCCAGAATGGGAATGGACTGAGTGCCCCATCAGGTCCCGGTGGTGGCCCACATCCCCCTCATACTCCCTCCCACCCGCCCAGCACCCGAATCACTCGAAGCCAGCCCAACCACACACCTGCAGGCCCACCTGGCCCTTCCAGCAACACTGTTAGTAACGGCAAAGAAACCCGGAGGAGCAGCAAGAGATAGCATGACATTCTTCCTTCCTGCCACCAACCACATTCCAAGTGTCTGCTGGAGAGCAAGATAGCCTTCTACTGGCTGGCTGGTGTAGCAGTATTTTAGCCACTGAACTTCAGTGGAGGGGTGGTGAGCAGTGGCCTTATCAACCCTAATCTTGTACTCCCCCATTGTCCAGCTGAACTACCTGTCCCCTGGGAATCAGGACCCTCCACCTGCTCTCTTTCCTCTTTAGAAATGGTAGTTACCGGCCAGGCGTGGTGGCTCATGCCTGTAATCCCAGCACTTTGGGAGGTCGAGGCAGGCGGATCACCAGAGGTCAGGAGTTTGAGACCAGCCTGACCAACATGAAGAAACCCCATCTCTACTAAAAATACAAAATTAGCCGGGCATGGTAGCTCATGCCTGTAGTCCCAGCTACTCAGGAGGCTGAGGCAGGAGAACTGCTTGAACCCAGGAGGTGGAGGTTGCAGTGAGCTGAGATTGTCCCATTGCACTCCAGCCTGGGCAACAAGAGTGAAACTCCATCTCAAAAAACAAAAAGAAAAGAAAAGAAATGGTAGTTACCATCTGTTTCTTCTGTGTGAGACATGGGGATCTAACTGAAATCTCTCTTTCCTAATAAATATTACCACTCTACTCTGTATTGGACTCCTTTGCTTTTTGTGGGAAAAGGAAGAAGTTAGTAACTAGGCATATGGGAAGGTGGGGTGTCCCTAGAAGGTGGAAGGAAGACAGGTTACAGATAAGGAGGCCCAGGCAAAGCAGACCTGCCCCTTTAAGGTAGTGTCCCTCCCCTACCCGCTCCCTGCAGGTGACCCTTGCCCGCCTGCCTGCCTGCCTGCGCCCCCAGCTGGAAGCAAGAAGGTTGTGTCCCCCTTCCTCTGGGTGTCTTTCTTGTCTCCTGCTATCAGGTAATGCCAACCTCAACCCCATGGACTGGTCATCCCAATCAGACTTTGCTTTCCTGATTTTAGGTCAGGTCAGACTTCAGAGGGGAGCCCAGATCCCTGTTTCTTCTCCCCTGCAGAGCTTCCCCTTTATTGGTCATCGATCCCTAGAGCTCCGGCTCTTTCTCTCCTTGGGGTGAGAAACTTGCTAAGAACAGTTTCTTTCCCACGCGTGCATCTGGGCTTGGCATTCATCTGCCTCTTCCCCCTCCTCCCCAGGTTAGGGACACCTGAGTCTAACCTTCCCAGGGAATATGGGAATGGGGGTTGGAGATGAATTCAGTGCCAGATGTAAGGTAGGTGGGGTGGAAGTATATGTGGGAAAGGGCTAAAATGGTACTGTGTTAAAAGTGGGGTGAATTATTTAAGAGGAAAAAAAACTAGACCCAGGTTCTCCTTAACCATGTGGCTTTCCCAGGGCAGAGGGTGGCCCCTCCCTACTCAGAGGCCCAGCAGAGACTGACCTTTGACACCCACCCCAGAGACCAGTGAACCATTAACTCCTCTCTGTTGTGAGCCTTCCCACACTGGCCCCACCCCTGACCCCACCCCAAGGCAGGTGGGCTAGGAGGGGGTAAGTGTCCATCTCAGCCTTCTATGTGACGTGGCCTCTGTTCCACCTGGACACCTGGAGGCTCAGTCTGGATTTCCCCCTCCGTGACTCAGGAACTGCTTAATATCCACATCAAGGCCTAATAGGGGACCTGAGGTGACAGCTCTCACGTTGCCAGTGGGGGTGAGGCCCTGGGGATTGAGGGGGGATAGAGGTGGGGCAAAGTTGAGAGGTGGGGTTTAGGGGACAAGGGATGGACAATCAGCTCTGGATGAAGTATGGGGAGAGCTCCGAGTCAGGGAGGTGCTCTAGGAATCGGCAAGCCAGATGCTGCTCCTGAAGGAGGCAGTGTGGAGGGAAGAAGAAGGCTGCAGTAGGGGCTGCTGCTGGACTCGGTGTGGGGCAGGTACAAGGACCTCTGGCACCCCCATGGCCCTGAGCTGGAGAGCAGAGCAGCAGCTCCAGCCCAATCCTTGTTCTTCCAGGACACTGTCCTCAGGATGCTTCGGGGAGAATAGGAGCCAGAACCAGAGGCCCTGAGCCATTTCCCCTGCAATGATGGGGTCCCCAGTGAGTCATCTGCTGGCCAGCTTCTGTGTGTGGGTCGTCTTGGGCTGGGTAGGGGGCTCAGTCCCCAACCTGGGCCCTGCTGAGCAGGAGCAGAGCCATTACCTGGCCCAGCTGTTTGGCCTGTACGGAGAGAATGGGACATTGACTGCAGGGGGCTTGGCAAGGCTTCTCCACAGCCTGGGCCTAGGCCGAGTTCAGGGGCTTCGCCTGGGACAGCATGGGCCTCTGACTGGACGGGCTGCACCCCCAACTGCAGACAATTCCACGCACAGGTACTGACCCCTTCCTCTACCCCACAGGGTCAATCCCCCTGCTCTCTCAGTGCTTGCCCCAAGTTGCCTTGTTCTGGCTTCCTCACAAGATCCCTGGAGTTACAAATTCTTCAGAACCCAGCTCCTTGGTATCTCCTCAAGGTCTCTGATGCCTCTATTGCCTTCTCTATTGTTTTGTTTTGTTTTGTTGAGGCAGGGGTCTCACTTTGTCACCCGGCTGGAGTGCAGTGACACATTCACAGCTCACTACAACCTCCACCTCCCAGGCTGAAGCCATCTTCCCACCTCGGCCTCCCAAGTAGCTGGGACCACAGGCGCACACCACCACGCCCAGCTAATTTTTTAAATTTTTTGTAGATAAAACATTTTCGACATGTTGCCCAGCCCAGCTAGTCTCAAACTCCTGGGCTCAGGGATCTGCCTGCCTTGGCCTTCCAAAGTGCTGGGACTACAGATGTAAGCCACCACCCTGGCCCTCCATTGCCTTCTAATTCTCTCCTCTTCCAAATCTCTAAGCCCTTACATTTTGTGCTCTTAGTCCCAATGTTCAGTGTCTCTGGGCTGACTTGGCTCCAAATTCATAGCCCTTTCTTTTTCTTTCTTTCTTTCTTTTTTTTTTTTTTTGAGACAGAGTGTCACTCTGTCACCCAGGCTGGAGTGCAATGGCACAATCTCGGCTCACTGCAACCTCCACCTCCCGGGTTCAAATGATCCTCCTGCCTCAGCCTCCCGAGTAGCTGGGGCTAGAGGTACACACCACCACACCCAGCTAATTTTTGTAATTTTAGTAGAGACAGGGTTTCACCATATTTGTCAGGCTGGTCTTGAACTCTTGACTTCAGGTAACGTACTTGCATTGGCCTCCCAAAGGGCTCGGATTACAGGCGTGAGCCACCGTGCCCAGCCATTCGTAGCCCTTTCGGTTGTCCTCCTTTTGTTTTCTGTCACCCCAGTGGCAGAAATGGCTAACTCTCAGATCTTCCTAAGAATGACATTCCATGGTTTCTGCGTCCCAGGATCTCCAGCCAGTGGCTGGTTCCTCCTTCTCCCCTAAGCTCCCTGGGAGCCTCTCAAAGTGGGTTGATAGGACACAAGGGAGGCTGACGTGCTATCTCATCCATTCCAGGCCACAGAACCCTGAGCTGAGTGTGGATATCTGGGCAGGGATGCCTCTGGGTCCCTCAGGGTGGGGTGACCTGGAAGAGTCAAAGGCCCCTCACCTACCTCGTGGGCCAGCCCCCTCGGGCCTGGACCTCTTTCACAGGCTTCTGCTGCTGGACCACTCATTGGCTGACCACCTGAATGAGGATGTGAGTCTGATGGTCTCTAGACGGGGAAGGAGCCATGGGAATAGATGGGCTGAAGTGTTTAAATAATCAGTAGTTGGGCCAGGAGGCGTGACTCACACCTGTAATCCCAGCACTTTGGGAGGCTGAGGTGAGTGGATCACCTGAAGCCAGGAGTTGGAGACCAGCCTGGCCAACGTGGTGAAACTCCATCTCTACTAAAAAATACAAAAATTAGCCAGGTGTGGTGGCAGGCACCTATAATCCCAGATACTCAGGAAGCTGAGATGAGATAATCCATTAAACCTGGGAGACAGAGAGTGCAGTGACCCAAGATTGGGCCATTTGCACTTCAGCCTGGGCAAGAAGAGTGAAACTCTGTCTCAAAAAAATAAAAAATAAAAAAGGTGGGGCCCAATGGCTTACATCTATAATCCCAGCACTTTGGGAGGCTGAGGCAGGTGAATCATCTGAGGTCAGGAATTTAAGACCAACCCTGTCTCTACTAAAAATACTTAGCCAGATGTGGTGGTGCATGCCTATAATCCCAGCTACTCTGGAGGCTGAGGCAGGAGAATTGCTCGAACCCAGGAGGCAGAGATTGCAGTGAGCCGAGGTTGTGCCACTGTACTCCAGCCTGGGCAACAGAGTGAGACTCTGTCTCAAAAAAAAAAAAAAAAAAATCCCATTGTGGTCTTAGGGGATGTTATTTCAATAGTGAGCTCTGTTCCCTTTGGGATCAGAACGGGTGAACCCATATCCAGAGCTCCAGTACTCAGTTTAGGGTCACAGCTGGCAAAGCAGAGACTGTAGAGAAGCAGCCCAGGGTAGAATCTGGATGGTCATCTGGAGAGGAGACCTGCAGGGAATGAATGGCTGTCTTCATCCAGCAAGACGGAGAACACAGACAAAGCTGCTCTAATCTGATAGGGGTCCAGTGAGTGTCCTATTGCAGGAAGCATTCAAGCTGAGGCCAGATGAACATGGGACAGGGATGTTGAGAGGGAGGTTGGATGGCATTTCAGGGTCTTTTCCCTTTTAAGATTCTGGCATGGAGAGCTCTAGTTTTGGAGCTTCCTTTATCAAATCAATGAAATGACTGAAATGATCAGGGTTTGGCGGGGGAAATGAGGACAATGCTCACTAGCACCCAGGTTGTACTGAATTGAGTATCTGCATTGGATTGAATATCCACTAATAATTAATACACATTGATTATAAGTACTCTTGCTCCAGTCCCCACGGGACCTGCTAGTAGGAGCAAAGGGGACCCTAGGAGAGACCCAGGAGTCTATGCAATGGAAGGACAGGTGTTAAATATCATTTTTTTTTTTTTTTGGCGGAGTCTGACTCTGTCACCCAGGCTGGAGTGCAATGGTATTATCCCAGCTCACTGCAACCTCCACCTCCCGGATAAAAGCAATTCTCCTGCCTCAGCCTCCCAAGTAGTGGGATTATAGGTATTCACTACCATCCCCAGCTAATTTTTGTATTTTTAGTAGAGACAGGGTTTTGCCACGTTGGCCTGGTCTAGAACTCCTGACCTCAGGTGATCAGCCTGCCTCGGTCTCCCAAGTGCTGGGATTACAGGTGTGAGCCACTGCACCTGGCCAGGTGTTAAAGATCTGAGTCATAGTTCCTGGTGATTCTCCAATGTATGACCCTCAACTCCCCTAGTGTCTGAATGGCTCCCAGCTACTGGTCAATTTTGGCCTGAGCCCTGCTGTTCCTCTGACCCCTCGTCAGTTTGCTCTGCTGTGTCCAGCCCTGCTTTATCAGATTGACAGCCGTGTCTGCATAGGAGCTCCAGCCCCTGCAGCCCCAGGGGATCTACTATCTGGTCAGCAAGTAGGAGTGGGTGGGGGGCACCCTGAATCCTGGAAGTGGGGCCCATGCCAAGGAAGGAGGCTCACTGGGGTCCTGCCTCTCCTTGGAGTATTCTCTCTGTCCCACCTTACATATGGAGCCCTCCTCTAGCCCTGGTCTAACTTCAGCCCCTGATTCTCCCCAGCCCTGCTTCAGAGTGCCCTGGCAGTCCTGTTGCTCAGCCTCCCTTCTCCCCTATCCCTACTGCTGCTGCGGCTCCTGGGACCTCGTCTACTGCGGCCCCTGCTGGGCTTCCTGGGGGCCCTGGCCGTGGGAACTCTTTGTGGGGATGCACTCCTACACCTGCTGCCACATGTATGTGAAACTCCTTCCTTGTACCCCTGTCCCCAGTGGAAGATGACCTCCATGGATCTAAGGTGTCCCCAGCTGTAGGACATCCCGTCTCCCTTTCCATCAGCTCCCACATCCTACTCCTGGACCTTGGCTTCAGCCCATGGCTGCCTTCTAGTAGAGCATATGAGCAAAGGCTTGCCCCTGCCCATGCGTGAAGGGGATGCTGTCGGGTACAGGGGCTTCCAGGGTCTGCCCTGACCTTTTCTCTCTCAGGCACAAGAAGGGTGGCATGCAGGACCTGGCGGACTACCAGAGGAGGACCTGGGCCCAGGGCTGTCTGTGCTCGGAGGCATCTTCCTGCTCTTTGTGCTGGAGAACATGCTGGGGCTTTTGCAGCACCGAGGGCTCAGGCCAGTGAGTTATACTCTTCTCTTCCTTCTGCTGAGACCAGAGTCTCAGTCAAGAACTGGCCCAAAAAGCCAGAAGGTGAGGTGCAGTGTGTGCTCCTGGATCTCTGACATTTGCCTGGTGTGCAAGGCCTATCGGCTAACAGGGAGTGGGTAGGGACTCCTTAAGCACAGACCCAAGACTTCTGGCCAAATCTCATCCTCTTCTGAGCTCAAGTCGACAAAAAACAGAGGGGAGGTGCCAACCTGGGAAGAAGGTAGAGGCCAAAGAACATCCCAGGTGCCAGAGGTGGAACCAGGTGTTCATCTTCCCAGCTTGTGCCCTGGCTTCCCCTTAGTCCCTGGCTCTGCTGCCTCCTCCACCAGAAAGAATGTCCTCCTATTTCAGAGATGCTGCAGGTGCAAACGAAGGGACTTCGAAACACGAAACCTGGACCCAGAGGAGGGCAGTGGGATGGCCCTTCAGCCCCTACAGGCAGCTCAAGGTGACAAGAGGAGAAAATTTGAAGAGTAGGTTCTTAGCTCACAGTCCTTACTTGCAGCCACCAACACTGTCCTGTGCTTCTTACCGCAGAGCCAGGGACTCAAGGCCAGAGGGAGAACCACCAGCACCCACCAGCCCCAGCCCCTCCTGGGCACCAAGGCCACAGTCATGGGGGCCAGGGAGGCACCGATATCACGTGGATGGTCCTTCTGGGAGATGGTCTACACAACCTCACTGATGGGTTGGCCATAGGTGTGAGGGGTGGGAATGGAGGGAGGCAGGTCCAAGGGGAGGCCAGGGCTCCTAGTTATCAGCTGGGACTAGGAAAGGGCCATCAGGAGGATGGGGAGAGGATGGGAGGACCATGGAACACAGGAGCCTGCTTCTGAGGAGACTTTTCTTCTGGAATGACAACTTCCAACCCTGCTGGCCCCAGGTGCTGCCTTCTCTGATGGCTTCTCCAGTGGCCTCAGTACCACCTTAGCGGTCTTCTGCCATGAGCTGCCCCACGAACTGGGTAGGAATGACAGGAGTAGGGTGGGGTGGAAGCCAGAGAGGAGACAGCTCTAAGGGGTACAGCTTGGAGACTGGCGGGTGGCATGGGTGAGGGGCAGCCCCAGCTGACTTCCTCCCATCCTGTCCTCTCTCTCTAACAGGTGACTTTGCCATGCTGCTCCAGTCAGGGCTGTCCTTCCGGCGGCTCCTGCTGCTGAGCCTTGTGTCTGGAGCCCTGGGACTGGGAGGCGCAGCCCTGGGGGTGGGGCTCAGCCGGGGCCCCATCCCCCTCACTCCCTGGGTGTTTGGGGTCACTGCCGGGGTCTTCCTTTACGTGGCCCTTGTGGACATGGTGAGAGATGTCGGGTAGAGCAGAGAAATCAAGGGCAGTGGGGAGCAGGCATGGAGAAGAGGGAGGTAGCAGTCCTTCTGCCTCCACCACCAGCTCCTGGAAGGGCGTCAGACCGCAAGCCCGCAAAAGTCTGAGAAACAAGGGACTGAGGTGTTTGGGCGGGGGCTGGCGATGCTTTCTGACACCCTCCCTCTGGTGTTGAGAGGTCAGGGGCAAGGCCAGAATCCTGACATCCTCCTTCCTTTTCTTTTAGCTGCCAGCCCTGCTTCGTCCTCCGGAGCCCCTGCCTACGCTCCACATGCTCCTGCAGGGGCTGGGGATGCTGCTGGGGGGCAGCCTCATGCTTGCCATAGCCCTGCTGGAGGAGCGGCTACTGCCTGTGGCTGCCGAGGACTGACTGAGGGCTGACAGGACCAGTGGAAAGGGGTCGGGGTTGCCCTTCCTTCCCCCCAACCACAGGAATGGAGGCGGGACACAGGGCCGGTAGGAGCAATAGGATTTTAATAAACAGAACCCATCCCAAAGCCATGACTACGACAGTTGTACTTGCACCAAAACAGCATAGAAAATCAGGGTGTGGTGGGAGGACCTGAAGCCGGTTGGGGGAGGATGTGAATATGAGTAGGGGCCTGGAGGGTGCAGGGTCATTAATCTGCAGGGAGAGCATTGTGCTTTAGCCCAGGGAGAGGAGGGGTGGGGCAAATGCACCGAGGTCCCCACTTTTTCCTGCTGCCCTTAACACCCTGGGGATGCAGGTATCCGGGCACACCTGCCCCTTATTGCTGCCCACCAGCGTTAAACACCCCCGATCCCAACACTAGCACCACAGGTGGTTCCGGGGCAGGGAGGCAGGAATGGGAAAATTGCTTAGAGAAAGATTCCACTAGAATCCAGAGAATTGTGCTCAGTTCTCTTTACTTCCTACAACCGAGTACATGGGTCACAGGGTGGAGGGTGCAACAGGACGTGGAACATGCCCCTCCGTGCCCCCCAACACACACCTGCACACAGGATGGTGGTGTCTGCAGCATCACAGGTCATGCAGGGCAGGGGAAGGGGAGGTTCACACACACATAGATGCCCACAGCGGGTACCAGACAGAGAACACCCCTGAATATACACAGCTGTACACGGGGAACCCCCAGGTCCCCACCCCAACCCTCTCCCCTGTCTTGCTGTCCCCCGCAGGGGAACTATATTGCTTTGAGAGAGCCACCCCGGGGGCTGCTCTGCCAGGCACCCTCCCCTCCCACCCACCCCCATTTTGGCACATCTGCAAGACACACAGCAGCGAGAGTAGGCACCCTCCCTCCCAGGCTTCTGAGGCCTGGAGCTGGGGAATGGGGTAGGAGACTTCATCCTCCATCCTCCCCTAACCCTTCCCAAACCCCTGCCAAACCCACTCCAGCCAGAACCCACCCCCACCCCAAACACACATACAAAGCTGAGCTATCCAGGAACACAAGGGGAACAAGGAGATTGTCTGGGGTGGGAGTGGAGGCAGCGGGGGAAGAAGACTGGAAGCAGAGACCTCCTCCCTTGTTGGGGGAAGACTGGCACAACAGCTACTTTAGTGCAATTGGAGAGGGTGCCCAGAGTGAGGGGTGGAGAAGGGAGGGAAGGTGCTCCCCAACTTCCCTGGGGGCAATGTCAGGCTTCCAGATTCCCCAGGGAAAGGGCCTAGCAGTAGTGGGCGAGGGCCAAGGTGGATCCTCTGGTTACCCACCACCCTCTGCCCTCCCAAATGCAGTGACAGTGTCCCCCTCACACCTAAGTGGGCAACAGCAGCCTTGGAGTCAGTACCTTCAAGTAATTCAAAGAGCAGACCCTCCCCACCCCAGCTTCACCCCATCTCTGGGATTTGGTCGCTTCTCTAGGGGTTGGGTTGGGAGGAGGGAGCCCCCAAGGCAGACCCTTCCCTCTCTCTACCTCCCGATTCCCAGACCACTGGGCTTGGTCCTCAAAGATTCCTCACCTCCACCCTTGCCCAACCTGGGTCAAGGCTGCGGAAGGCTGGAGCCACCACAATGAGAGGGGAAGGGGCTGCTTTGTTCTTTATCCCTCCTTCTTACAAGGTAGGGTTCAAACTAGGCGGGATGGGGGCCCATACTGGTTTGCCCCAGGAGTAGGGTTTCCGGGCTAGGGTCTGTAAGGCTATTTTCCTTTGCGGTGGGAAGGGGAGGTAGGGGATGAACACTGGGTATGGGAAGGGGGTGAGAAACGGCTGAGAGGGAAGGAGGAAGGGGCCTCCCCGCTGGAGCAGTCACTGGAGTCATTTAGACAAAAACACTCATGTGCGTAAGATACACAGTGTGCGTACTCAGCCCCGCCAGCCTGGCCCTAATCCCACCTCTCAGGACCCCTTCCAAGACCCTGGAGGAGGTTTTGGGGGTATAGCTGGAGAACCATTCACTCGGGCCCCATCCACCCCACCCCCAGCCTCTTCTCCTCTTCTAGGTCCAGGGAATAAGAAGGTGCTCGGGTGGGCAGACAGTGGTGGAAACAGTATTGAGTTTTCCTTTGGTTACATATTGAAGGCAAAGGTGAGCTGGACTTACAGTCAAAACGGATAGGGGTGAGGAAGGAGGAGGGGCCATGGCTGGGGTTGGAGAGGGAGGTAGGCCCTCCTCAGCCCCTCCACCCCAAGGAACACATCTACGTGGGGTGGCAGTCCCTCAGTCTCGTCTCTCCCACCCCCCACAGCACCAAACAAAAGGAGAAGTCCCCTCCCCCAGGGGCTGCTCCCCACCCCAACCTGGGCTGTACATTCAGTGGTTTTCAGCAGTCCTATGGCTCAGGGGACCACGGGGCAGGGGAGGTGGCCCATCAGTCGCAGTGGACAGTGGCAGTGACCCGGGTCTGCTGGTCCATCCTGGGACCCACAGTTTGTGCCGTTCGTTTTTCTGAAGGATAGTACACGACCCTACCAGAGCCACCGCCCAACCAGAAACAGCTCCCCAAAAATCAGAAACTAAAAACTGGCTCTTTCCATCTCACCCTCTGATTCACACATCTGTTTCCCTGTCTCCTATGTCACCCTCGCTCTGTTTCCTTTGCTGGGACCTGGGGTTGCTCCCAGGGTCCTTGCTTAAAATAGGCCTTTTCACAAAAGTGCTTATTACTTGAAGCAAGTGCTTTAGAGCTGCGGTGGGGAGAGGGGGGAGGGGAAGGACAAAGGGAAGGCGCTCTTCCCCCCCATCCCCCCGAAGATTG
This sequence comes from Aotus nancymaae, assembly GCF_030222135.1. Classification (NCBI taxonomy): domain Eukaryota; kingdom Metazoa; phylum Chordata; class Mammalia; order Primates; family Aotidae; genus Aotus; species Aotus nancymaae. The sequence continues at coordinate 39,860,831 of NW_026988428.1, forward strand.
GGGGGCATTCTGCCTGTTTTACTTCTCCACACCCGTTTAAGTCAAAGAGGTTTAAAAAAAAATCTTAACATTAAAATAAATATTCAGTGGCCATGAGAATGGTCAAAATGCTTCAAAAAACACTAGGGCTGAGGAGCCCGGGGTGGGGCGTGGAGTTTCCTTTGGCATAAGGAGAGGAGGCTGCTTGTCCCCCAGGCTTCCTCACAGCCACGTATGTAGGGACAGAGGACTCCCCACCACCTCCCAGCACTGCTGACAGTGCTCTGAGGGCAGCAGGGAGCAGTCAGCCCCCAGAAATCTCATCTAGCAAGACAACGGGGCTCCTGACATACTCAGATGCTTCCCGCCATCGCCAAATGTCAAGAAAGGAGAACACGACTCACATCCCGCAAGTTCTCTCTGGAGGACCCATCTCCCGATTCCCCTTGCCCCCCACCACCTAATTCCCAGCACCAAGATGAGAGGGAGGGGGTGGAATGGGAAGATTTCAGGAGAGAGAGTTGAAGACAGGGTAAGCTTTGCAGAGCCAGCAGGGTTGGGGATGGGGGCTGCAGCCCTTAAGAGAGGTCACATTGATTGTCGTATAGGGAAGGACATGGTGTGGAGGGAGGTGGGCAAGAGGGGCGTCACAAGGCCCTTTGGCTTTGAAAACAAAAATAAAAACTAAAAGCTGCACAATCCTTCTCACCAATAATGGTCATTTGGAAGCCTTGAAATGGTTTAGGAACTGAGGGTTGGGAGAAGCAAGACACAGAGAGACAGGGGATCAAAAGGGACCATCAAAAGATAAGGACTTGGAAAACACCCCAAGCTTCTGGAAACCAGCATGAGGTATGGTTAAGGGTATCCACTGGGGAGGGAGGGGGTCCCTGGGACGCCCCCCTCCCCTCAGCCCACCCTTGGCAAGGGTGGCAAGATATTCAGGGGACACAACTGAAAGATGGGCAAGCCTGTGAATAAAGCAAACTTGGGTAGGGGAGGGAGGCTAAAGGATCCCCCCAGGGGGAGACCCTGTACTGTGTAAACGAAGCCTGTCCAGTTCTCAGGGGACAATACTGATGGCAGCCAAACTGGGCAAGGATGCACTGTGGGGGCAGAGGGGGCATGACCTCTATTCAAGTTCTGTGTCTTGGCCCCTGGCTGAGGTATTGAGTGTGAGGAAGGGAACACTGGGCTGCAGGAGTGGGTCCAACTGTCCAGGAGGCTGCACTAGGAGATGGGTGGACAGAGCACTTATAGGGACCAGGGCCAAATTCAATGCTACATTTAGAGAGAAAACTGCCCCCTCCTCACTCCAGCCCAGTTTGGCTTTTGGGGTGCGACTGTTAGAAATCCTACCAGTGCAGCCCGTAGCTCAATCCCATCTCTCCTCCCTGCTGGGAAGGCAGGGACCAAGCCCCAGTACCTATTCATCTTTCTCTAAGTCAGAGCTTCCTCCTCACACTGGAGGGGAAGCCTGGGTCCCGAGTAGCCACGGTCCCTTGTCGGCCCTGCCCCTCCTACCATCTTTGGCTTCAGATCAGGAGTGACTGGGGCAGTGGGTACTCTTGGACATAAAGGAAGGTGGAGGTGGAGGCAGACAGGGAGCACAGAGAAACTATGGGATTGGGGGCACAGGAGGAAGAACATGGTCCCTCCCTCCATATACATGCAAACACATGCCTGACACACAGAGGACAAACTAGGGCTGTGGTTTTGAAATGGGCAGGAAGTTAACTTGTGTCTTCCCCTAAAGGATAAAACGCTTACTTAAAAATTCATGACAAGCCTCCAAGTTCAAGGAAAGGAGAGCTAGGGCGGGAATGGCCAAAGGCTCTGCCCTCCCAAAAGAAGATAAAAGAAAGAAGCAAGGTTAAAGTGCGTGGTTAGGGGCCAGGCTAGGAGTGGGAGGGAAGGGGGAAGGGGCAGGCTGTGGGGGCAGAACCAGCCCTTGATTTGCATATGAGGAGCCAGGGGAGAGTGCAGGATTGGGGCCCAGGTACAGTAGTTGCTGCTTCAAGTGTTTTGCATTTGAACTTTAGGGGTGATAGGGTACAGAAGTGGGGAAAAAGCTCCAGGCCCCAGTGCTAAATATCCTCCCCCCTCATCCTCTAGCTGCCCCTGAAGGGGGAGGGGGACACCCCCAGAGTGCTCACACAGTACCAGAAATTAAGGCTTCTCACTGCTGCGGGGATGGAGGGACCGGCCGAGCAGGGAGGCAGTGATGGGTATGGAAGAAGAGGGGATCTGCCTGGCAGTAGGGGCAGGGGAGAAGAGGGACACAGAGAGGAGCCCCCAGGGAAGAGTGGGGGGAGCTGGCAGCAGAAAGAGGGAACCAAGAGATGGAGTCAAAGAGTGGGGGAGCCAGGCATTTAGCAATCATTTTGGGACACTTGGCAGAAGGGGTCACCCTGGGGGTACCAAGGGCCTGGGGTGCTCCCTGTCAGTCCCAGACCCCTGCCAGGCCAAGATGGTGTGGCAAAGGGGTAAGCAGCTGCTCCCCCGGGCTTTCTTCCCCTCCGCCCCCTCCACCCAGTCGTGTTCTCCTTTAAAGTGCCCTAAATGTTTAGACTTTTTCTAAATAAATAGAATTAGATACCAAGCCACCGGCGGGGAAGGGACACTGGAGGGGGCTACTCAGAGTAGCAGCCGTCTAACCCAATGGCACCGGGCCGCTCCTGGCTGTAGGGGCAGGAGGTCCCGTGGGGCAGGGCGCCGCAGCCACCCACCGTCTTGGCGGCTGCAATGCCGCAGTTCTTGAGCAGGCTGAAGCTGAAAGGACTGACGGCGTCCTTGGGTGGGAAAGGCTTCATGGTGGAAAGGATCAAGGCCAGGCAGTCTGCCACATCTTTGTTGGGGGCACAGGCCAATGCTGGGGTGTGACCTGCAGGGCCAACGGGGAGAACTGAGGCAGAGTCCTGTATCCCAGCCAGCCTCCCCCAGGCCCTGAAGTCTCTTCTCTACGGAGGAAGGCAAGGCAGGCAGGTACTCAGCAGGGGCAGAATCCAAGGGTGACAAGGGCCCAGGAAGGCTGACAGGCAGATTCTCTAAGTGCAGGCTAAAGGGCGGGTATGGGAGACAAAGCCTGGGTGGAGTCCTCCTGACCCTGCAGGCTCCCCTCTGAGACTCCAGAGTACTGGTGTGGGCTCCCTGCTCTGAAGAGTTCCCTTGGGAAGAAAATCCCATGTAGAGCAAGATTAAGAAGTCACTCCTGAAGAATGTCCCTGACCCAAAACCCAGGAGAGGCAGGGGGCTCCGGACCCCACCCACCTTCTTCATCCACAGCCAGCACTGTGGCCCCACGACTCAGCAGGGCCTGCACCACAGAAGCTAGACCATTCCGGGCAGCAATGTGGAGTGGCCTTGGAAAAAAGGAAAAAGAAGGAGCTTGATGCTAAGTTGCCCTTCCACCTCCAGACAGCGTGGCAAGGGTGCTGAATGAATATTATGGGCTCCAGAGAGCCCCTTAACAACGGCTACTCTTTTGTCACCCACCAGCCTCCCCTAGCCAGAAGCCCCCTTCCCTAGGCACTCACATCTGCAGCGCACTGTTGGTAGCATTGATAAGGCCAAGGTCTTGGGTTTCTGCCAGGATCATGAGGGCACATTTCTCATGGCCCTGAGAGAGGGGAACAGAGAGTGGAGACTTGTGTGAAGTAGAAGTGTGGCAGGCTGCAGGGCAGGAATTGGGGAGAGTGACAGGAGGATAAACAGCTGCCCCATCAGTTGGATAAGCTGGACAGTCCTCACTTCTGGCCCAGTCCCCTCTGCAACCGAGACCTACCCCTCTTCATCAAGCTCTGCCCCTTACGCAGGCAGACCCCTAATTGCTTCAGGCAGTACCTTGCTACAAGCCAAGTGGAGGGCCGTGTTCTTGTTCTCGTCCAACACAGTAAGGTCTGCCTTCCCTCGGTACAGCAGAAATTCTACAAGAGAAATGTGACAGAGGAACTGACGCCTCCCTCCAGAGCAGCAGCCATCCCGGTTCTCCACTCTCCTATCTGCAAATACTTTGCATCCCATCCACAGACCGTGAGACATCCAAAGACAACCCTCCTGCTTTCTGAACCCCAGCCCCAGCTAGCCTCCACAGGCAGGGCTGACCCATCCTGCAAATGTCCCAGAGGAGCTCCTCCCTTCCACACATGGCCCCTACACACCCACAGCAGCGGTCTGCCCGTTCTCAGCCGCCGTCATGAGCGCAGTGCGGCCAGTGTGGTCAGTGGCGTTCACCTCGGCTTGGTGCTGCAGCAGCATCCGGAGCCCAGAGACATTGTCCGCGAAGGCAGCGGCGTGAAGAGGGGTCCTGTGAGGCAGGGATCAGGGTAGATTAAAATAGGAATGAGTCTACTGCTGGAGCAGAAAGTAGAAGCCAGAGGCAACTGGGCTTCTCCCCAAGTCTCCCATCACTCACCGTCCTTTGGCATCTCGGCTGTTCACAATCTTGGCACCCAGAGCTCCCAGCAGCATCTCTGTGGTGCTGTCCTGGTTATTAATCCTAGAGGAAGAGGGAGGAGGGTCATCAGAAGGACAAGGGAAGTGGACTACCTGTCCTAAGCTCAGGTCACGGGCCCTAGAGAGAAGGGCTGATGCAGCAGAAGGCACTTACACTGCACAGTGCAAAGGAGTGAAGGGATTTCCTTCCAGGTATGAAAACGGGCTGTGTTCAAGTAACAACTCCAGACAATCTTCATGTCCTGGGCATGAGGAAGAAATAGCGACGGAGAAAAACAGCAATGGTCCCTGTCTGTCCTGTGTCTTGACACTTCATTCCACTTCCAGATTCAGATCAACCCAGGTCCCTCCCACAACCCACTCATCCTCCTCTACACACACTCCAACACACACTCCTGTGCCTCTAGAGGCCCCAGGCTAATACCAGTGTAGGAGGCCCAGTGCATGGGCGAGTATCCGCTGTAATCCACCCCGGCATCCAGGGGGTCTGTGGAAAGGGCGGCCTGCAGCAGGGTCCGCAGTACTGCAGTGTGGCCACAGGCTGAGGCCAGGTGAATGGGCGTGCGGCCCTTGAAGTCTCGGCACAGGACAAATGCGTCATGGTCCAGCAGGGCAGCCAGGCAATCCTCACAGCCAGTCACTGCCTGTGAGTAACATGGGAGGTGAGGGGGATGAAAAGCTCCTTCTTTTCCACTGGCCTGTTGCTGGAGTCTGGCTCAGGAGTAAGAACCACTTCCACGGCTCCAATCCTTGTCTTTATAACAATGATTTTTTTTTTTTTTTTTTGAGATACAGTCTCATTCTGTCATCCAGGCTGGAGTGCAATGGTGTGAACTTGGCTCACCGCAACATCTACCTCCCAGGTTCCAGTGATTCTCCTGTCTCAGCCTCCTGAGTAGCTGGGATTTAGGCATGCACCACCATGCCTAGCTAATTTTTGTATTTTTAGTAGAGACAGAGTTTCATCATGTTGGCCAGGCTAGTCTCAAACTCCTTACCTTAGGTGATCCGCCTGCCTTGGCCTTCAAAAGTGTTGGAATTATATAGACATGAGCCACTATGCCCCGCCCTTTACGACAATGATTCTAAGTGTTAGGGACCCACATCTTCCTCCTTGACTCTCTCTATGCCAACAGACAATCAGGATGCTGAGAGTTAATACTGGAGCTCTGGAGTGAAAGACTAAATGGAGAGAAGAAGGAGACTAAAGGATCAAAAAATCTTAAGGGAGGAGGAGGCAGCTTAGGACAGGTGGTCGTGTAAGAGGATCTAGGTGGTGGTGACATTATGTGAAGGGATGGGGCCAGCAGGGTATCCCAGGCAGTCTTACAAAGCACAGATATTGGCCGGGAGCAGTGGCTCACGCCTATAGTCCCAACATGTTGGGAGGCTGAGGCGAGTGGATCACAAGGTCAGGATATCGAGATATCATGGCTAACACGGTGAAACCTCGTCTCTACTAAAAATACAAAAATTAGCCAGGCACGGTGGCACATGCCTGTAGTCCCAGCTACTTGAGAGGCTGAGGCAGGAGAATTACTTGAACCCAGGAGGTGGAGGTTGTAGTGAGCAGATATCGTGCCATTGTACTCCAGCCTGGGTGACAGAGTGAGACTCCATCTCAAAAATAATAAAGACAAACAAACAAAAAACAGGCCAGGTGCGGTGGCTCACGCCTGTAATCCCAGCACTTTGGAAGGCCGAGGCGGGTGGATCACCTGAGGTTGGGAGTTCACGACCAGCTTGACCAACATGGAAATACAAAAATTAGCTGGGCTAATTTTTTTATTTCTACCAATTTTTGTATTTGTAGAAATACAAGGCCGGGCACGGTGGCTCACGCCTGTAACCCAAGCACTTTGGGAAACTGAGGTGGGTGGATCACAAGGTCAAGAGATCGAGACCATCCTGGCCAACATGGTGAAACCCTGTCTCCACTAAAAATACAAAAATGAGCTGGGCATGGTGGCGCGTGCCTGTAGTCCCAGCTACTGGGGAGGCTGAGGCAAGAAAATTGCTTGAACCCAGGAGGCAGAGGTTGCAGTGAGCTGAGATCGTGCCACTGTACTCCAGCCTGGCACCTGGCGACGAAGCAAGACTCTGTGTCTCAAAAAAAAAAAAAAGAAAGAAATACAAAAATTCTACTAAAAATACAAAATTAGCCGGGCATAGTGGCACATGCCTGTAATTCCAGCTACTTGGGAGGCTGGGGCAGGAGAATTGCTTGAACCCGGGAGGTGGAGGTTGCAGTGAGCCAAGATCACACCATTGCACTCCAGTCTGGGCAACAAGAGTGAAACTCCATCTCAAAAACAAAACAAACAAACAAACAAAAAGCACAGCTATCAGGGAAATCAGCTGGGGATGTCAGGGACTCATCCTGGAGCAAGCACAAGATTCAATAAGACCTTGGGCAGAGCTGGGCATGGTGGCTTATGTCTGTAATCCCAGTACTTTGGGAGGCTTAAGGCGGGGGAATCACTTGAGCCCAGGAGTTCAAGACCAGCTTGAGCAAGATGGCAAGACCCCATATCTACAAAAAATACAAAAATTAGCTGGGCATGGTGGCATGTGCCTATAGTTCCAGCTGCTCAGGAGGCTGAGGTAGGAGGATCACATGAGCCCAGGAGGTCGAGGCTACAGTGAGCTGTGATAGTGTCACTGTACTCCAATCTGGGCAATGGGAGTAAGACCCTATCTCCAAAAAAAAAAAAAAGACTGGGCACAAAATCCTGGCTCACCTCCTAGACCATAGCTAGACAATAGCACGCCCTACTGCTGGTGAGTCCTGTGCTCCCACACTGAGGCCCACATGCAAACGATCCCCCCGGGAAGCTCATTCACCCCGCGGTGGAGGGCGGTGCGGCCCCGGAGGTCAGCAGCATCAGCTGTGGATCCTTTCTCTAGCAGCAGATGTACACAGTCCACATGGCCATTCATGATGGCCAGCATCAGTGGGGTCCTACAGAGGGAGAGGAGGAGGAGTGAGGGTCCCATAAGGACTGGAAAACCTGCACCCCACCCTGGCCCACACTCACTGTCCATAGGCATCCATGACATCTGTGATGTCGGCTCGTTCCCCACTGTCGATCAGCAAGTGCAGGGAGTCAGTGTGGCCAGAGGCAGCTAGGGGAAAGGGACCCCATGTCAGGGCAGGGCCAGGAGGAGGAAGGGAGGCCAGGTCAAGCCTAAAGGACTTGGGGTCAACGTTACGGGAAGACCTGGGGCAGGGAAAAATCTTTGAGGTTAGGAAGCTATGAATCAGGGCTTGAAGTCTCCATTCTGCTCACCCTACTCCACTTCCAGCCCCATCCCCATCCAGGAGGGATCTGGCATGGCAAGAGTAGAGCAATAGTCTCAAGTGGGCACTAACCAGCAGCGTGCAGGGGCGTCCACTTGCGCTTGCGCTCCTTGATGAGGGCAGAGGCGCCGTGGGCCGTAAGCACCTCCACACACTCAGTAGAGCCGCGCTCCGTGGCCAGGAAGAGTGCGGTCCGGCCCTTGTGGTCCCTTACGTCCAGATTCACCAGCGTTTCCGCCAGGGTCTTCAAGGCTTCACAGTGACCGTTGTAGGCCTGCGGGGGGGTGCAGGCAACCAGTGCACATAGCTCGGGACATTCCCTACTCCTCCCTGCCCCTTCTTTGCTCTTGGGGCCCATGGAAAGCTCAAGGCCTTAGTTGTCAACAAGCTCCTTGGGCCCCTCAAGGCTTCTGACCCTGAGCTGTGCTTATCCCCTCTCCCACAAGAAGACAGAAGCAAGGATAACTTCACAAGTACTGGCACCTTTGCTTGGGCCTGTGAGCAGGTAGGACAAGAAATGCAAGAGAAAAAGACTTGGGACTCACAGCTAAGTGCAAAGGGCTGACTGGAATGGTGCTCTCCACATCCTCCAGGCAGTTAAAGGACATTTCTAAGAGCTGCAATGGACAGGAAAGTAGGTGCTGACTCTGAAACTCCCAAGATAGTGTCCCAGTCCCCAGCTCGCAGCAATCCCCACTAAGCCTCTGGATCTAAAGAACACATTTGATTGAACCACCCTTGGTTTCAGAATCCACAAACCCTCTGTGCCCTGTCCCAGCCTCCCCTCCTGCAGACTGGGCCCCAACACATACCAGTTCGAGGTTCTGTCTGTTGCCATAGGCGGCTGCATAGTGCACAGCTGTGTAGCCCTGCTTATCCCGCAGGGAGGGGTCTGCACCGTTATCCAGTAAGAACTCCAGACAGCTGGGGAGCCGGGGGTAGATTGTGAGGCAAGGACAAGCCCAGCCCAGGAGGGCACAGTTCTGGGAGGGCCAGAGGAGAGGACCAAGGGAACGCCTCCAGGCCTACCTGGCTACCGTGCGTCCTCAGCTCTAGGTAGGTTCTTTATATCCTACCCATTCTTCAATCCTAGCTCCAGACCCACTTTACCTTCTCAAGGTCTGCCCTGAACCCCTCTGGCTTCAACGCCCTCCTTTATCCTCTGAACACTCTCCTAGAGAACCTAGAGCATGATGTTCAGTTATCAACCTTCTGCTGACCGACATGCTTTCCCCAACCTCCAGGCATGCCGAGCCCTGCCCTAGAACGCCTTTTCCTCCCAGCCCATCTGAACAAGTCCTGCTCATCTCAAACTCAGTCCCAGCATCTCTCCTCGGTAGCCTTTCCCAGCCTTCCCTGCAGAAGGTGCCTTCTCCTCTGTACTCTCTTGGCAGCCTTCTACCTTAGTGGTAGTTGTAGTAGTAGTAATAACAATAATAATAAAGTATTTAGCACTTACTGTCAAGCACAGTTCTTAGTACTTCATTTATATTAAATAATTTAATCCTCATAAAGATCCTGTAAAGTAGATACTAGTTGGCCAGGCTGGTCTCAATCTCCTGACCTCGTGATCTGCCTGCCTCGAGCCTCACAAAGTGCTGGGATTACAGGCGTGAGCCACCGCTCCTGGCCTAAAGTAGATACTATTTTTATCCCTACTGTGAGTGATGAAATTGAGGCACAGAGAAGTTAAGTAACCTGCTGAAGGTAACACTTGAGCCTCTTTGATTTTCGTGTCCTTTTTGAAAAAAAATAAATCTTTTTTTTGTTTTTTTGAGACAAAGTCTCACTCTTCTCCGGGCTGGAGTGCAGTGGAACGATCTCGGCTCACTGCTACCTCCGTCTCCCGGATTCAAGCGATTCTCCTGCCTCAGCTGCCGAGTAGCTGGGATTACCGGCACCCGCCACTATGCCCAGCTAATGTTTTGTATATTTAGTAGAGATGGGGTTTCACCATGTTGGCCAAGCTGGTCTCGAACTCCTGACATGATTTGCCCACCTCGGCCTCCCAAAATGCTGGGATTATAGGCGTGAGCCACTGCGCCCAGCCTAAAAAAATAAATCTTAAAAAAAAAAATTATTTATTCATTTATTTAAAAGAGAGGGGTGGCCTGGCGCAGTGGCTCATGCCTGTAATCCCAGCCCTTTGGGAGGCCTAGGTAGGCCAATCACTTGAGGTCAGGAGTTCATGACCAGCCTGGCCAACGTGACGAAACCCTGTCTCTACTAAAAATACAAAAATTAGGCTGGGTATGGTGGCTCACGTCTGCAATCTTAGCATTTTGGGAGGCCGAGGCAGGAGGATCCTGAGCTCAGGAGTTTGAAACCAGCCTGGGCAACATGGTGAAACCCCGTCTCTACTAAAATACAAAAAATTAGCTGGGCGTGGCAGCGTGTACCTGTAGTTCCAGCTACTTGGGAAGCTGAGGCAGGAGAATTGCTTGAACTCAGGAGGTAGAGGTTGCAGTGAGCTGAGATCATGTCACTGCATTCCAGCCTGGATGACAGACCAAGACTCCTCCATCTCAAATAAATAAAATAAAATAAAATAGGGATGGGTCCTCACTATGTTTTAGCCAGGCTAGTCTCATACTCCTGGGCTCAAGCAATCCTCTTACCTCAGTGTGGGGATTACAGGCATGAGTCACTGTGCCAAGCTAATTATTATTAATTTTTTTAGAGATTGGGTCTCACTGATCTGTCCAGGTTGGGGTGCAGTAGCTACTCATAGGCATGATCATAGTGCACTACAGCCTCTCCTGGGTTTGCACAATCCTCCTCCTTTACCTGCACCTGCCTCCCAAGTAGCTGGCAATAAAGGCATGTGCCACCATGCCCAGCAAAAAATAAACTTTTTGTTTTAAAGTATTATTAGATTTATAGAAATATTGTGAGTTGGGTATGGTGACTCACATCTGTAATCCCAGCACTCTGGGAGTCTGAGGCAGGAGGACTACTTGAGCCCAGGAGTTCAAGACCAGTGTGGGAAATAGAGAGATCCCTCCTATCGCCATAAAATAAATAAATTTTAAAAAAAGAAAAAGAAAAATTGTGAAGAAAGTACAGGGAGTTCTCACATACTGTACACCTAGTTTCCCCTGTCATTAATATATTAGTATGTGTAAGCATCCTTTTATTTATTTTTCCCAATAGATTCTTAGTTTTCAAAAGACAGAAATTTGGGACAATTCATCTTTTAATTTTTATTTTTGGAGATGGAGTCTCACTCTGTTGCCCAGGTTGGAGTGCAGTACGGTGATCTTGGCTCACTACAACCTCCACCTCCCTGGTTCAAGCGACTCTCCAGCCTCAGACACCTGAGTAGCTGGGATTACAGGCACCTGCCACCACGCCCAGTGAATTTTTATATTTTTAGTAGACATGAGTTTCACTACATTGGCCAGGCTGGTCTTGAACTCCCAACCTCATATGATTTGCCTGCCTCGGCCTCCTAAAGTGCTGGGATTATAGGCGTAAGCCACCATGGCCGGCCTATTTTTAATTTTAATTTTATTATTTTGAGACAAAGTCTCGTTCTGTTACCCAGGCTGGAATACAGTGGTGTGATCTTGGCTCACTGCAACCTCTGCCTCCTGGGTTCAAGTGCCTCCACCTCCCAAGTAGCTGGGATTACAGTCACACGCCACCATACCTGATTAATTTTTTGTATTTTTAGTAGAGACAGGGTTTCACCATGTTGGTCAGGCTGGTCTTGAACTCCTGACCTCAGGTGATCTGCCCACCTCAGCCTCCCAAAGTGTTGGGATTACAGGCTTGAACCACCATGCCGGGCCTCATCTTTTTTTTTGAGATAGAGTCTCACTCTGTTGCCCAGGCTGAAGTGCAGTGATGGGATCTCAGCTCACAATATCTGCCTCCTGGGCTCAAGCAATTCTCCTGCCTCAGCCTCCCGAGCAGCTGGGATTACAGGTGCCCACTACCATGCCTGGCTAATTTTCGTATTTTTAGTAGAGACAAGGTTTTACCATGTTGGCCAGGCTGGTCTCAAACTCCTGACCTCATGATCTGCCCGCCTCGGCCTCCCAAAGTGCTGGGATTACAGGCGTGAGCCACCGTGCCCTGCCTGGCCTCATCTTTTATCCTTAGTATCTAGCACAGTATTCGGAACCTAATAAGTAAATATTCAATTAATGCTTGTGGAATAAACAAATGATTTTTTACATTTAGCTTCTCTGATCCTCTCAAGAAGGCCATCATTCCTTTAGGGAAGGAACTACGTCTCACACTTTTGGGGTTTTTTTTCGTGAAACTCCTGAGCTTCAATCTCATACTTTTGTCTTTGCCCACTCTGCACTAAACCCAGAGAGCTCAAGACACATTGCTGGCTGACCAGGAGGACAGCAGCAGTATAGGGTGGAGGTTCAGAGTAAGCAGGAGGACAGTAGGGCCAGAGCTTGCATGGGTGGGAAAGCACATCCCAGGGGTCCTCTCTGCTACTCACAAGAAGGCCTCCTTCCTGCGGGACTCCTTCAGTGGCTCGTCCTCTTCGGCATCATGGCTGGAAGGTGTGTGGGGTTCCGCTCTAGGGAAGAGAGAGAGAAAGTTAGGGCAGGGCTCAGGGAGGTAAATGAGGTTGAGAAGGTCCAGACCGGTAGCCTCACCTCCTGTAAGTGTCAGAAGCAGCAGCATAGTGGAGGGGAGAGCAGCCTTTACAGTCGGCCTCGTTGACATCTGCCCCAGCAGTCACCAGTGTTACTGCACACTGGTAGCTACCGTTAGCAGCTGCATAGTGCAGTGGGGTCCTGGGGAAGAAGTGAAGGACGGTAGGGAAGAGAATCAGAGACAGATCCAAATGCAATCTGATGTGCAGCCAAATGCTGCTTTGTAACATTCTCCTTACTTAACTCTCCAGTTTCCACCCCTTCCTCTCTCTACCATTTGTTTCTCCATCAGGTATTCCCTGTGTATACCCCTGCACATTAGCATACCTGCCAAATTTGTCTCTCCTCCTCAAGTCAGCTCCACTGCTCAACAGCAAATTAAGACATTCAACATTCCTAAAAGAAAGATGTGTTAACAGAGTTACAGCCTCAAAGGGAAGCCACAAGCCCAGGGTGGGGCTAAGGAAGGATGGAACTAGCATGCCCTTTCTGCTGTGACTGTTCTATTGTGAGAGGGAGAATAGATCTGGGCAGGCAAGAATGAGGGGCTCAGACCTCTGCCCAGCTCCCTGCTTCAGGCATGGGAGAGAGAAAGAGAACTCACCCTCCAGAAGCAGCAGCATGAAGACAGGTACGGCCAAGGTTATCAGGTGTATTGATGTCAAACCCAGCTGAAAGGACATGCTCGTTGCTGAGTGAAGACACAATGCTGTACAGCTGACCTGGAGGCACAGACCAGCCACAGGTCACATCTGAGTGTTCAGCAGGGAGGGAAATGCCTTTGCTCTCCTATACACCTGACAATCCCCAGCCCATCATCACATACCTGAGGAAAGAAGCTTACGACAACAGTCAGAGAATCCAAAGAGAACAGCTAAGTGCAGGGGGAACATGTCATGGATGCCACGCCTGGAGAGAAGTTGAGGGACTCAGTCCTTGGGTCAAGAAGGGACCAGGTAAGACCTCTTCTGTGACCCACCAACACACTATAGTCAGGGGAGGAGGTTCTCCAAGGTGCCCTCTGGGAAACTTCTCTTTGCCTCCATGGCTGATGTGAGCAGTCTCTGCAGATCTGGGCAGCCCAGAAGTGGAGTCGGAGCCCTGACTCACCGGGCGGTATCTGCGCCATTGGTCATGAGGGTGCTGATGAGCAGCTCGTGTCCGTAGCGAGCAGCCACATGCAGTGGCGTGTTCCCAAATTTGTCGGCACAATCAATCTCACTGCCTGCGAGGGGATGCACACACACAGCTCAGGTGGACCTCAGGGATAAGACCACTCTCACAAACTAGCCACCATATGAGTGCCTACTATGCATCAGGTGCCAGGCCCAGCATTCTACATGTTTTATCCTGTTTCTAAGCCTTAGGAGACTGTGGCCATTTCCACAGGTCCCTTGGTCAGAGTTCCAAGGGCCTATCCTACTGGAAGAGGGTAGGAGAAGGAAGCTAGGGAGATTTTAGAAATGAGTTCCTTGGGGGAAGAGGGGAAGACAGCAGTTTCCCAGGTCCATACCATTCTGGATGAGGATCTGGGAGCGTGTGAAACGGCCATGGATTGCAGCCATGTGCAGAGGACTTTTCCCTTCTTTGCTCTGTGGAAACACGTGGGGTTTTTTTGTTGTTTCTGTTTTTCCATTACAAAGCACAGAGAATGCCCTATCCCCCAGGACATATCTCTAAGGACAAAAGGGTCATATGGCACCTTAGCCAGCCCACTCTCTCCTGAGTCCCTGGCAAGGTCTGATCACCCCAGAAAGCAAGTGGATAATTCCCCAAGAAAGCTATCCAGATACAGTCAGGACCCCAAGAGCAAGGTTTTGCTCCCCACTGGTCTAAGCTTTATCCCTTCAGGCACCTGGTAGTTGACATCAGCCCCATTATTAACCAACAGCTCCAAGCAGAGCGCGCCATTGGTGGAGACTGCAGCCACATGCAGCGGCGTGAAGCCCTTGTCGTTTGGCTGGTTGACATTGGCTCCAGCATTCACCAGCTCAATAGCCACAGCATCCTGGCCCAGGTAGCAGGCGATGTGCAAAGCTGTGTTTCCAAAAGCGTTGGGCTCATCGATCTGGATATTCAGGGGTGAGAGTAAGGCGGTATCAGTTTAAAACAAAGTAGAAGCCAGCATGTAGCCTACAGATCCCAGAAATCCAACAACTGCCTCAGTTCCCCTTGGGTTTCTGACCCAAGGTACTAAGGTACTGAGGGTACTATGGCTAAGGTAAGCATTATTCAGACCATCTCTACCATGCCTTCCAAGCTCCCAAACCACACCAACAACCCAATACCGCATATCTCCATAATAGATCCTATAATCTCCTACTCCCTGCCCAGAGTCCCCAATCCCAGTGCTGAGCGCCCTGACCTCCGCTCCCATCCGAAGCAGGTATTTCACCACTTCAATCTGGCCACTGGCAGCAGCTGTATGGAGCAGCCCATAGCCCTTGCGGTCCTTGCAGCCAAGGTCTGCTCCCCGTGCCACCAGCAGTTTTAGGACCTCCAAGTGCCCTGAGCAAAGAGAAGACATTCTCAAGGAAGTAGAAGGTAAACTCTAAGGCCCTGTGTGCCTCTCTTCAAAGGCTGCAACCCCGTAACCCTGCCCTAGAAAGCCTAAATGTCAAATTTATTTATTTATTTATTTCATGTAACAAGAACCTAGTTTTAGCTGAACTAAATGTCAAATTTCTGATTTTTCCCGTGTGTTCTCTCTCACCTAGGAAAGCTGCCCAGTGCAGAGGCTGACGCTCCTTTTTGTCACAGACGTTCAGGCTGGCTCCCTTGTTGAGAAGCAGGTTCACTGTCTGTATTAGGATATGAAAGATACCTGTTCAGAGCCAGATTCATGCCCTCAACCTACCTAAGAGCAGAGGCCTCATCTCCTGAAAAGGCTGAGGCAGCCTAATGCCTTTTTTCGTGAGCAAAACTATCTGGAGGACTCGAGGGAACAGAAGAAGCAGACACTAAGGAGGAGATACTAGAGAGATTTGGAACTTTGAGGGAAACAAGGGAGTCTCTTCAGGTGATTTGGTGGTTCTTAAACTCTTGTAAGTCTTTGTAAATGTGCTAAAAGACATGGACTCTCTTCAGAAAGGCGTGTATGCAAATATTTTCCACACAAAATCCAAGTTTTATCAACTTTCTGAACTCCAAGTTAAGAATTTTAATCTAGTCTAACCATTCATTTAGTGTGTGAGCTCAAGTGTTTATATAGCCATCCGGGCTGCTTCTCCTTCAGGCTTGAGGACCCAGAAACAGGGAAAGGTAAGTAGGAAGGTAAGAAAAGGGAAGGGAAGGTGGGAACAGTCCTCACCTCAAGATGCCCACTATGCACTGCATGGTGCAGAGCACTGCGTCCACTCCTGTCAGCCACGTTCAGGCTGCTCAACAGGGGTGCCAGAGCCTCAGCACACTTGGTGGCCCGGTTGGCAGCAGCCACATGCAGCGGTGTCTGCCACAGCTTGTCCCGGGCATTCACATCTGCTGAATGTGCCAGCAGCAGCCCCAGCACCTTCTGTTGAGGGGCAGGGGACAAAAGAGAGAGTGGGAGCAGGAGGTAAAACAACAGGAAATAGGAGGAATAGGTCAGCATAGCATATATGGCCCCGTTTTCCCCAGCACAGAGTCTCTTCTCATTTTTCTAACATACCTAGACTCTCAATACCTACTTCCCATCTTCTGGATCTTCTTAGAGCTTAAACTCTTCCTTACCTGGCTGAGGAAAACAGGGACCCTTTGCTCTTCTTCAAGCCACTTGACTCATTAACCTAGACCCTGAAAATCTTCACTCACACTGAAACATGTTATTTTTTTGCAAAATAAAATTCTTCACTCACACATACATCCATTCCCAAACAAATCCACACAGGCAGAGTCACACATCCCAATCCCCCACTACTTCTAGGAAAACTAAATGCTCTTGCAATGTCTTACCCTGAACATGTAGCCTCCTCATAGGCACCAAAATTATTTTCAGTATCTCAGTAAGCAAACAGATACTGGTTCCTTTGCAAAACCCAGGGTAAAATGCCCCTCCTAACCACTACCCCTCTCATTCACACAGGCCTCGGCCCCTCCCCCTGGTGGCTGGAGCCAGGGAAGTGATGAACTGAGGAGGAGGTCCCCCTTTCCCTCTCTTCAGGGCTGATGGGAATAGGGTTAAGGACCCAACTGATGAAATATGTTTGGCCCCTGTGCTGTCAACTTTCAAGTTGCTTGAGGGCCAAGGATGCAACAGATTATTATACCCATCCCCCATCACAAGGAAAGAAATCTCAGTGCCCAGAGGGGGATCAGACTCAAGGTGGCCCCCCAGGGAGGGATGAGTCACTCAGGCCTGGCAGCAGGGCCCCCGCAGTCTGCCAGCCCAGTGTTAAGCTCTCCCTGAGTCACATCAGCTGGCAGCACTCAGCCCCCTTACCAGCCAGTTCTAGGGGTAAGAAGGAGGGGCCAAGATTTGATCTCCTCCCTACCTGGGGTAGAACAGCTTGTAGGGCTGAGGACTGAGGCTCCTTAACCCTTAACCTCCATCTTTAAGCAACTCATCCTTTTTGAAAGGGTGAAAGAAGGTGAGGGTGCATACCTCGTTTCGGGAGGCAGCAGCACGATGAAGAGGGGTCAGCCACAGTGTGTCCTTAGCGTTGACATTAGCACCTGTGGGGATATAATTTCCTGTTTTGATGGAAGGCGGGGAGGGGGTGGGAAGAAAGCCAGTAATCAGGCCAGAAAATCTGAATGGAGCTGGAGTCTCGCCTGGACAGAGCAAGGGAGACCAATCCTTGAATATCAAAAAAGACTCCTCCCCTTCCTTCCCTCCCTATGTGCCACACCTTCCAGCTCCCCACTTTCACCTGACATCAGTAGCAACTGGAGGATGGGGACATCGCCTACGTAGGCAGCAGCATGCAATGGAGTTCGCCTCTCTTGGTCCTGGGAAGGCAGAAAAGAGGGACTGTGGGCGGGGGATGGGGGGCTATCAAGGACCCCAGCCCAAGCCTCAGAGCTCCAGGCCCTTCCCAACAACCTCTTCCCATAGTTTCTGCAGCATCCTAAGTCCCAGTACTGGGAGTCAAAGGCAAGCACCTAGGGAGGGTGGAGTCAGGGCCAATGGGCTGAGAAGCCGGCTCCTTTTTCCAGGAGGGGTGGGGGCGCTGCAGACTCCGGTGGTTCAGAAGAGAACAACGTTCCTGGGCATCCCCAGCCCAAGTGATCTGGGCTCCAAGCCTGACCTGCTCTCCATACCCAAATGCAGAGTAGGCTTTCACTCCAGGATGGAAAGAACTGCGGCCTCTTCTGAGCAGAGGAGACACGGAGCCGCCCCACCGGTGGGGAGGGGTCCAGAACACGGGAGCCAGGATTCCGATCTCGCCATCCTCCCTGCTCCCAACTCACCAGCACATTGATGTTCTCCTTCTGCGAGAGTAGGGAACGCACTTCCTCCACATCTCGGCTAAAGATGGCCTGGACCAGGGGCGGCTGCAGGGAGAACCGGCATTCAGGGAGCGGGCTGGAGCCAGAGCGGAACCGGGGTGGGGGTGGGGGAGCACCCAGGTTTGTGGGGGAGCGTCCGTGGAGGGGCTCCGTTATGGGGATTCTGGCTGCAGCGGGCTCCCGCGGTGCCTCTGCCGGTTGCCAGGTCCCCAAGGACACCGGCTCGGTAGAGGGGAGAGCGGCGTGGGGCGGGGCGGGAGCTGCGGGAGCCCCGGGCTCGGGCCCAACCTAGGCCGCACATCCCCGGGCTCGCGTGGCGGCGACGCCGAGCCCTGGAAGGAGAAAGCGGGGAAGGGCAGGAGGGCTGACCTGGTCCGTGATGCTGAGGATCCCCATGGCCCGGCCCGGGCTCCGTCCGCATCGAGCTCCCGGCGGCGGCGGCGGCGGCTCCACCGGGTACACGGAGCGGCCCAGGCGGCGGCTGCGGCGGCGGCTGCGGGGAGAGCGCGGCCCCGCCTACCGGGGGGCGGGCGAGCGGGAGGCCGCAGCGCTCCCTGGCGGCGGTCCTGGGCCCGGCGCTCCCCGCGCAAACTGACCCGGACCGCAGCACTCTCCGCCCCACCCTGGCGGCCCCAGCAGCCCCTGCACCCCCGAACTCGCGCGCCCGCTCCCCGGCTTCCGCAGCCGGCCGCGCAGTGCTCTCCGCTCCAGTTTGGCAACCCAAGGGGTTCCCCACAAGACCCTAGCGGAAACCTGGGCCTTGGTCCCGTGATGCTTTCCAACCTGAGGACCGAACGGCTGGCCAGATCTCACCCAGCCCACGATGCTCCCGCCCGAGCTAACTCCTCCCGTCAGCTATTCCACACCCCGAAATCCCCCACAGACTAGGGGGAACCGGCAGGTGGGGAACTGAGAATTAGGTATGGCAATAGCCCCAGAGGGAGGGAAGACGTGTATCTCCACTGGCGGAGGGGTGAGTTCGGTAGAGATGAAATAGCAGAAGTGCTCAAACTGCAGAGAAACCCCAAGGAGGATTCTACTGCAGAAAACACCCACAAAGAGGCCATGACAACTGGCAGCTGGAAGAGGCCGCCAAGACCAACAGAAGGGGCATTTTCCAACTCTTTAATGACTCCATTGCAAGGTTAAAGTGGAAAACACTCAACAATTTCTTCCTAGAACAGCATGCGGTGCTTCCCCTCCTCCAATGGAGAGGCCGGAGAGCGGTCAGTTAGAGAAGAAATGAATGGAGGTCATCCCGGCCCAGAAACGGAAAAAAAAAAGGAAGACGAAAAGTGGAGATTGAAATATTGATACAATTTATAAAAGGTGATCCAGAGTCCTGTGCAGAGTTTCACAACTCAATACATTGAAGGAACATGTAATGGAAGAAGTGTAGCATGCTGGCATCCTGTCGAGTCTTTATATATAAAAGGCCTCCCTTGCTGGGAGAGGAAAAAATAAAAATACATTTTATTTTATTTTATTATTTTTTGAGACGGAGTTTTACTCTCGTCACCCAGGCTGGAGTGCAGTGGCACGATCTTGTCTCACTGCAGCCTCTGCCTCCCGGGTTCAAGTGATTATCCTGTCTCAGCCTCCCGAGTAGCTGGGATTACAGGCATGCAACACCACGCTCAGCTAATTTTTGTATTTTAGTAGAGACAGGGTTTCACCATGTTGGTCAGGCTGGTCTTAAATTCCTGACCTCAGGTGATCCATCCGCTTCAGCCTCCCGAAGTGTTGGGATTACAGGCGTGAGCCACGTGCCCAGCAAAAATACATTTTAAAAAAGCCTTCTCAGCCAATATGGTGAAACCCCGTCTCTACCAAAAATGTAAAAAATCAGCCGGGTGTGGTGGTGCGTGCCTGTAATCTCAGCTACTCGAGAGGCTGAGGCAGGAGAATCTCTTGAACCCGAGAGGTAGAGGTTGTAGTGAGCCGAGATAGAGCCACTGCACTCCAGCCTGGGTGACAGAGCCAGACACTATCTTAAAAAAAAAAAAAAAAAGCCTTCCCTTTGACTTCCTGCCAGAAAGATACTTAAGACACTAATAACAGTCCTTTTTCCTATAGTGAAAAACTGTGGTACAGGAAATAAGGAATGAGAGGGAAATTTACCTATCAGTATACACACACACACACATATATATATACACACACATATATACATATACACACATATATACACATACACACACACATATACATATACATATATATATATATATATATATATTAGAGGGAGTCTCACTCTGTCACCCAAGTTGGAGTGCAGTGACCTGATCGCAGCTCACTGCAACCTCCGCCCCCCGAGTTCAAGCAATTATCTTGCCTCAGCCTCCTGAGTAGCTGGGATTACAGGGGCCTGCCACCGTGCCCGGCTAATTTTTGTATTTTTAGTAGAGACGGGGTTTCAACATTTTGGCCAGGCTGGTCTTGAACTCCTGACCTCATGATCTACCTGTCTTGACCTCTCAAAGTGATGGGATTAGCACAATCTCAGCTCACCCCAACCTCAGCCTCTTGAGTAGCTGGGATTACAGGCATGGCCACCACGCCCGGCTCATTTTGTATTTTTTTTTTTTTTTTTTGAGATGGAGTTTCGCTCTTATTACCCAGGCTGGAGGGCAATGGCGCGATCTTGGCTCACTGCAGCCTCCACCTCCTGGGTTCAAGCAATTCTCCTGCCTCAGCCTCCCGAGTAGCTGGGATTACAGGCGTGCGCCACCATGCCCAGCTAATTTTTGTATTTTTAGTAGAGACGGGGTTTCACCTTGTTGACCAGGATGGTCTCGATCTCTTGACCTCGTGATCCGCCCGCCTCGGCCTCCCAAAGTGCTCAGATTATAGGCTTGAGCCACCGCGCCCGGCCCAAATGAAGTATTTCTTTAAGTTTACGTCTTCCAGAAAGTCTCCCCTGGTTAACAGCCTCTTTTCCTTTTTTTAGTTCTCCTTAACACTTACATACTTAGTTTATACTGCCACAATCTGGTTTAAATTGTACACCTTTGTTTCTCATTTCACTTTTTTTTTTTTTTTTTTTTGAGACAGCGTCTTGCTCTGTCGCCTACACTGGAGTCTGTCACCTAGGCAGGAGTGCAGTGGCATGATCTCGGCTCACTGCAACCTCAGCCCCCTAAATAGCTGGGACCACAGGCGCACACCACCATGCCTGGCTATTTTTTTGTTTTTATTCTTGTCTTTGTTTTTATCTGAGATGGAGTCTCACTCTGTTGCCTAGGTTGGAGTGCAGTGGTGCGATCTTGGCTCGCTGAAGCCTCAGCCTCCTGGACTCAGGTGATCCTGCCTCAGATGCAAGAGTAGCTGAGATTACAGGCGGGTGCCAACATGCCTGGCTAATTTTTGTAAAGACAGGGTTTCACCATGTTGCCTAGGCTGGTCTCAAACTTCTGGGCTCAGGTCATCTGCCCATCTTGGCCTTCCAAAATGCTGGTATTACAGGCGTGAGCCACCCCACCTGGTCACAAAGTGGATTTTAAACTCCTTATAAGCCAGAGTTAGAGTCTTCTCTAACATGGATAATAAATTTTTTTTTTCTTTTTTTTTTTTTTTAGTTATGTTAACTTTATTTAATAGGCTGGCAGTCTCAAAAATCTTTCTCTTCATCAGATATTTGCAAAATTTTTGGACTTTGAGCTTGAACCTGGAGCTTTACTCCATCTATAATATGATTTTCCTGTTGTAGTGCATTCTGAAGTTCTTCTGAAGAAAACTGAACCCAACCCAAACCTCTGTGAAAACCAGTCTCCTTGTCAAAAGGTACAATACACTTTCTTATATGGCCAAACTGTGCAAAGTGTTCTCTCAGCTGACTTGACACCACGGTCCAAGGAATTTTTCTCACAAAAGCAACCGGCCAACTGATATTTCTACGCAGTGCCACAGCACCACTCACTGCTAAGGCTGCCATCTTTAGACTCAAATTGTTTTTAGTTTTTTAATGAAAAAAATGATTTTGAGCTTTCTGACGGCAAAGGTATACATTAAATAATTTTTTTTTTTTTTTTTAGCTCCAGCATATCAGTATACAGAAACAGGCATTTAATATTTGGTGATTGATGATGATGATGATGATGATGATGCAGAAACCAATGGTAACAAAGGATCAAATGGATACGGGTGTTGCAACTTGGCTATTGGGTATGATGGGCCTTCCAGGAAAGGCTAAGCTAGGATATGGCCCAGAGGATAAGGAGGAGGGGCATACACGGTCTCCATTGCCCAAAATAACTCTTGGTAACCTGAGGAATTGGAGTCAGGGGTTGAGCTGGGGTCACGTGCCCGGGTCTGGCTAAAGGATGGAGGTGAACAAGAGAGGTTGCCAGCCTGGTTCTCTGGGCAACTGGAGGGAGGAGGAAGGGCTAGAAGAGTTATTTTTAATATTATTTAGAGCACCAAAACAGGATTTCCCAGTAGGGAAAAAAAGGATTTGGTGTAGGTAACACTGATACTTTAAGGGCTCAGGGAGACACGCAGGGTGTGGGAGGAGGAGGCCAGAAGTGGTGATAAAAGCCTCTTAGGTGGACAGTCCTTCTGGATTGAACAACTGCATTCATATTTGGGTAACTTTAGTCAGATGCCTGCCTATTTTTAAGCCTCAGTTTTCCTCTTCTAACAAATGTGAGGACTAAATGTGAGGATTCACCCTATGTACAGCCCTGTACTAACTGGTTGAGAGGTCGAAAATGAGAAGTAATGGTGTCAGCCAGGTGCAGTGGCTCACGCCTGTAATCCTAGTACTTTGGGAAGCCAAGGCAGGCGGATTGCTGGAGCTCGGGAGTTCTCAACTAGCCTGGGCAACATGGTGAAACCCTGTCTCTACTAAAATACAAAAAATTAGCTGAGTGTGGAAGCATGCACCTGTAGTCCCAGCTGCTGGGGAGGCTGAGGCGGGAGAACTGCTTGAACCTGGGAGGTGGAGGTTGCAGTGAGCTGACATTGTGGCACTGCAGTCCAGCCTGGGCGATAGAGTGAGACTCCATTTCAAAAAAAAAGAGGTAATGGTGTCTCTTTATGAGGAAATTATAACTTAGTAGATGAACATACATATACATGTGAAACAACTACAGAATAGAGGATACATGCTAGATTACATGGCACTATGTGATTGTTCAGAGTAATGTTGAAGGAAGGGTTCAGTCGGGGGGTCTTCCTGGAGGAGGTGTGTTTTGAGTGAGTACTTGAAGGAAGTTGTTGAGGTTGAATGATCCAACACTGGCTTCCTTGCTCTTCAGCTTGCAGAAGGCCTGATGTAGGACTTTACCTTGTGATCCTGTGAGGCAATTCTCCTTAATAAACTCCCTTTCGTATATACATTTATCCTATTCGTTCTGCCCCTCTAGAGAACCCTAATATAGACTCTAAAAGGGGCGTTCAGAGGATCTGCAGATATGCGCTGTTGACACGCCCACGAAGTCGCCTCTGTATCTACGTATCGGGTCCTGTGACCACAGGCGACCTCAGTCCCCTGAACCATATTTGCCGCTTCTCAAACGCACACCCCAGCGCCCTTTCTCGCCAGAGGTGTGAAACTACATCTCCCGACAAGCGGCGTTGTCCCCTTCCTTCCTCCCTCTCCCAGGCCCGAGCCATGGCAACAGCGTGACGTGGGGGTACCGAGAGCTGCGGGAGCAGCGGTCCCGGCTTCAGTTGTAGCCTACCCGGCAGCCTGGACAGGAGCAAGGCGAGAGGTGCTGCAGCCTCCCGCCACCCCTGAGCTGGGGGGCCCCGAACCAGCCCGGCGGGTGCCTACTACCGCTCCTCCTTTGGAGTGAGGAGGGCGCAGCAGGTGTCAGAAAGGCGCAGGCAGGGTCGCGTGCATGGCCTGGGCGGGCGCGCGGCGGGTCCAGGCTGGGACGCGCGCGGTGGCCGGGCGCTGCTGCTGCCGGCTCTCGCTCCGCCCGGGCTCGCGCCCGGCCCCGCCCCAAGGCCCTTCGCCGCCGCCGCGACCAATGAGGTGAGAGGGAGGCGCGGGCGTCAGCGCCTGAGGGCAGGGGGTTGCTGCAGACCTCGGGGTTCCGCGGTGGAGGGGTGCTATATACTGGGATGCAGGCGCGGCGGCGACCGACTGCAGTCATGCCCTGGGAGCTAATGTAGAGCTTTGGAGAATGCTTTTGCAAGTTGTACGAGAAGGGAAGTCCTCGGGGTGAGTGTCCAGTCTCTTCTTGGCCCTCACGGGCGCCCTAGCTATATAATGAACCCAGGGGTCCCCGGGGGCGGTGATGCTTCCTGAGAGTCTTAGCTTGCTGCGGTAGCGTAGGCCCAGTCAAAGGCTACTGGCGCTTCCCATACATCCCGTTTTTCTCATTCCCCGCCCCCAGTCCTGTCCTCAGCTGCCCTCGACCTTTTGCACTCGTGACTCCCTGGCCAGGGAGGGCCTAGCGGGCTGCAGCAGGTGCTGGGTGTGGGGGAAGCTTGTCTGAACGACCTTCGTTTGGGATGCACTCTTCTTCCCCTTCACCTGGAAATGATAGAGGATTACAAAGAACTATAAGGTTGCCTCCTCTTTCCTTTGGCCTTAGGTTTCTGACCTCCTGCAGCCTCCTCTTGCCTCGGGCTGCCCGGATCTTGACGGCTGAGGCTGGCTTACCTTCCAGTCGTTCCTTCATGGGATTTGCTGCCCCCTTCACCAACAAGCGAAAGGCTTACTCGGAGCGTAGAATCATGGGGTAAGCATCCTCTGCCCTGCATCCTTCCACTTCCCCTTTCTCTCCAAATAACCATGTCCAGGCAACAATGTCAGGGCATCATTGGTGGGCAAGATTTATCCCTAGCCATCCTCCTTCGCAGCTACAGTACTGATCCTCAAACCTCCCCTGCCAGGCTCCCGACCTTAATTTTTCCCTTCTTGGCTGCTGTGCATGGTGCATTAAGTGAAATGAGACTAGGGTTGGACTATATCTTAAGACAACAGGGTGTAGCTGGGTGCGGTGGCTCACGCCTGTAATCCCAGCACTTTGGAAGGCTGAGGCGGGCCGATCACTTGAGGTCAGAAGTTTGAGACTAGCCAACATGATAAAACCTTGTCTCTACTAAAAAAGTACAAAAATCAGCCTGGTGTGGTGATGGGCACCTCCCAGCTACTTGGGAGGCTGAGGCAGGAGAATCGCTTGAACCTGGGAGGCAGAGGTTGCAATGAGCCGAGATTGCACCACTGCACTCCAGCCTGGGTGACAGAGCAAGACTGTCTCAAAAAACAAAACAAATAAGAGAACGGGGTGTATTTTTCTGGTGGCCATTAAAAAATTTTTTTATGGGTACATGGTATGTGTAAATATTTGAAGCTTAATCTTTTTAATATATTTTGAGTACAATAGCTAACTTATCAAGCACTTGCTACATGCTAGCAGCTTTACTTAAATGTTTTACATAGATTTTTCTCATGTAATCCTCACACAACAAACCTATAAATCAGGTGAGAAAATGAAGACACAAGTAATTTATCTAAGGCCACATTGTTAGAAAATTGTTAGAGCTGGGATCTGATCCTTGTGTGATCACCAGTAAAATTAACAGCCTCTCTGTTCTCCCTAGATGGTCCCTCTTAAAATAAAAATAATGCAAAAGTATTCTGTAAACTGCAAAACATAAGGTAACAATATCATAAGGATTTGCACCTTTGCTTTTGGGAAGTTATTCATCCAGGCTTATTTGGGATCTCTAGTTCCTGAAGGGGTATGGTTAGTGGGCAAAGGTATGAATTAGGGGCCTATAGCAAGGAGGAACCTGACCCAGCTGGCAGTTCCTTGGCTGTGATTCCTCTTCTCCTAGGTATTCAATGCAGGAGATGTATGAGGTGGTGTCCAATGTCCAGGAGTATCGCGAGTTTGTGCCCTGGTGTAAGAAGTCTCTGGTGGTATCCAGTCGTAAGGGTCACTTGAAAGCCCAACTGGAGGTTGGCTTTCCACCTGTCATGGAACGTTACACCTCTGCAGTTTCCATGGTCAAACCTCACATGGTCAAGGTGAGGCCTGTATGGGAGGGATTGATAAGATTTTTTCTCTTTAGCACTTTTATATTGAAGTGCTATTTTGGTCTTTGTAATGACTCTATGTGTCAAGTAATTCCCTAATACCAGAAAAAAAGAAAATGGTTTTCAATTCCTTTATATTGTATCCTATACTTAGTAATGTTATTTAACTACCTGATTGCCCTATTTTAGGCTGTTTGTACTGATGGCAAGCTCTTCAACCACTTAGAGACCATTTGGCGATTCAGCCCTGGTATTCCTGCCTATCCCCGAACCTGCACTGTGGACTTTTCGGTGAGTCAGGAGGCTGTGTAGCAGAGGACTAGGACTGGGTATGGGGAAGGGCTGGGGTGCTGTGACAGGGTTATTTTTTTGAGATGGAGTCTTGCCCTGTTGCCCAGGCTGGGAGTGCAATGGTGCGATCTTGACTCACTGCAACATCTACCTCCTGGGTTCAAGCGATTCTCCTGCCTCAGCCTCCCAAGGAGCTGAGATTTCAGGTGCCCGCCACCATGCCCGGCTAATTTTTCTATTTTTAGTAGAGACAAGGTTTCACCATTGGCCAGGCTGCTCTCAAACTCCTGACCTCAGGTGATCCATCCACCTTGGCCTCCCAAAGAGCTGGGATTACGCGCCCGGCTGGTTATTCTTTAAGTATAGATAGCACTTAGTATTCCCCAAGTCACAGTTTCCACAGGTCTGAGCTTGTATTAGACTTGTAATCTGTGCTCAGTCTCAAGTTAGGGCCCTTAAGGGGATTCAAGGAACTGGAGGGAGTAGGGGGAGGAAAGGCACGGAGGAACAGTATCCTTGCATTTGGCCAGGGACTATCTGACATGGTCTGGAAGAGTTTCTGACTGTCTCTTACCCATTCCCAGATTTCCTTTGAATTTCGTTCTCTGCTGCACTCCCAGCTGGCCACCATGTTTTTCGATGAGGTTGTCAAACAGAATGTTGCTGCCTTTGAGCGTCGGGCAGCCACCAAGTTTGGTCCAGAAACAGCCATCCCCCGTGAACTAATGTTCCATGAGGTACACCAGACTTGAGGCAAGGGATTGTTCACTAACCTCCCTTCTATCCCTCTTCCCTATCCAATTCTCTTATTTATTTGGTTTGGCTCCTGCTCCAGTTTGAGAGGAGTCTGGGTTCATAATACTGTTTCTCCTCTCAATTCCCTAGAAATTGGGTTCTACGCTGGCTGGAAATGTAGGGGGAAACAGAAGGCAAAGGATGTGGAAATGAGATGTGCCTAGGAAAGGGTCAGGCCCATCGTGGGAGCACCATGTGCCTGCAGACTTTTCACCACAAATTAGAATAAGGACTATTTGGTTGTCTCTGGGCCTTATCAACACACCTTAGTGTCTGACCAGGGGAAGATAGTAACTTTTCTAAGGATTGAATAAATTGAGCTTTTCTTCTGGCATAGAGGTACTGAGTGGTAACTTTTACCCTGCCTGAGATTCCTCAGGATAAAAGGCAACCTGCCTCCAGCCTGAAATACATAAAGCCTCATTTTAAGACTGTAAGTCCATGCTGCCTGGCTACTAGAAAGCAAGGGGCTTTCTTACCATCAGTGCCGAGGAGAAAAGCACTAAATGGGGTTGTCTTTGTACTCTCGAGTTGTACCTTATTCTTCCACTTGGCCTGAATTTTTATAAAATTTCAATAAATTGTGACAGTGTGAAATTTGGCTTTATTATATTGTTTCTTGGGATAATAATGCAGATATAGTAGAGTAAAAGAAAGTTATGGCTTCTTTCCCTGGGGGAGTGAAGGTGTAAGAAGGCCTCTTGGACATAGTGTCCCTGCTAACTATAGTAGCACATTCTACAAGCCAGGACCTAGTATCCACCCCCTTGCCTATTTATAGACTTTTTCAGAAGGTCAGTTGCAGCAGGGATATCAGACCAGAAGGACCTCCCATATATGTGATGCCCTCAGGACCACCTCTTATTTCTGGGACCTCCTTCAGGGAAGCTGAAAGAGCAGGCACTCGAAGAAGTACCAGAGCCCTCTAGTGGCTTAGGTCCTGAGGTACCTGAGGCAGCCATACTAGCCCATTTGTCCTTGATACAGTTTGTTCCTTTTACTCAGTGGGCTAGACCAGTTCTTGGATTAGTCACATGAGAATTGACAGTCTCAGCTATAGCCCTTGTTATATGTTACCTTACAACAAAATTAGCAAGGTTAGGGGCTAAATATCAAGGACTTCCTAACCTTGAGGAAGAACGGAAGTGTCCTTTGGAAATCTCTCAGGGAGCCTTTCCTCTGGTTAAGGTAAAAGAAAGCCAAACCTACCTAAAGATAAATGGATGTAGAAGACTACTTATAATCCACTAAGTTCAGGATCTTGGTAGCCAGATTCTTTACCTCATAATAAAGATTCTTCCAGGTCTTATTTAATAGCAGGCTCAAGCATTGTTAATAAAAACATTTATTTTGCATTTTATACAGAACAACCTGAAGTCTGCACCATGACTTGACAGTTACCCAGGGGTTTACAGTGTGTCCAACTCAAGTGCGGTTCTGGGACTGGGGATCCACAAAAACACAGGCAGGAGTCTGGAGAGAAGATGGGGGCACAGCAGGAGTGTATCTCAATCCTTTCTCAAAGAAAAGGCAGTAGAACATTCTGAGTTGCTGAAAACCTGTGCAAATGGGGCTTCTAAAACAAACATTGTACTGTGAGCTCTCAGGGAAGAGGGAGGAAAAGGATGCTGATAAATAAGGAGGCATCTTCTTGAGGCAGGGGATGAGGAGGGAGGCTTACTATTTTAATGCCCTCAGCCCCAGTACCTGATAATCAGAGGAGACCATATTCAATCTTCTATCAATTATCTGTTCAAAAAGAGGTGCTAATAACCCAGGGACCAGACTCTGAAAATAACATGCTGGTTATTCCTGAGTCCCTGCTCTATGCCTCACAGCATATTAAAAGATGGGGGTCTGGGGACTGGGGAGGCCAGAGGGTAGTGGCTTGTGTTCTATGGAAGTAAAAAACTTAGTTCACATTAAGCACTGATAAAACCCAATGACTGGGACCACAGATTTGTTGAGAGGTCTCTAGTATGGACCAAGAGGGGAGGTCCAGAACATCCTCAGCTTGAGGTGCAATAGGTGTAAAGTCTGGAAGGAGGTGCATATTAAAGTAATGGGAAACAGAACACTCCCAGACCTTAATTTTAATTGGATAGTTTAAAAAAAAGAAATCAAACATTGGGTGCCAGTCACAACAAATGCCATGCCTTTTATGGTCACTTGGTCACATAAAAAAATTGCCAAAGCATGTCCAGCTAACCAATAGGTCTTGCTAGGAGGTGTCTGTGTGCATGGGAGAAGGCCAAGGGGCTTGGTACAGCTGACTATCCATCATGATTCCTATGGAAACAGAAGGGGGAGAGTTCTGGTTTGCTGGCTTATTGAGGGCTTGGCAGAGAAGAAGCAAAAGCTCCAAAGTGACTGCAGATTCTCTGTAACTGGCTTTGACCCATGGAAAGAGGAGCCAGATTCTCACTCTAGAGATAGTGGTTGGGGGGGGCGGCCAAACCTAACTCATACCACATGCATTAGTCCTGGCCATCCTCCAGGACCACCCCTATGATGGGCAACTCATACCAGGCAGGGAAGAGGGCTGATTAGGGAAGAAGGGATCATTTTTCATCTTTTAAAGTCTTAATTTATATTTTAACCTCAAACATATTATCAGTGCCTCAGATATAATTTAATCTTAAGTCTTTAAAGGCCCCCTGAAACAAAAGTATACTCTTTATTTAGGCTTCCTCACTTTCTAGTAGTCACTTTCTCCCAGTCTCCAGTTTTACCCTGACTTAGAGTCCACAAACTTCATCAGACCCTCTGTGCTCATAGACTTGGGCCTTTCTAGAGGGAAGCCTAAGGCTCGGCTCCAGATGAGCTGTGCCAGTATACCCAATGCACGTGACACCCCAAACAGGACCGTGTAGTAATTCATCTCCGTCATTCCATAGTACTGTAAGGTAAAAGAGAAAAAGGTTTTGTATAAGGCAGAGGCAGTGACATGTACAAGTCCTGGGTGATAGAAACCTTAAAAGCTCAATTATCCCTTTTTCTCCAAGGACTTACCCAGTCAACCTTAAATAGAAATGACACTGCGAAAAGTATAGCAATTGGGATTCTGAAAAGAGAACAACCCCAACCCCAACCCTGTCATATCAACTTTATCAAAAGGCTCTGTGAGGGAGGTCCTTGCTCTGATAGGAGTTAGTTGACTTTGTGCATGGCAGATAACAATAGGGTTTGGTACAAATTAGAGGGAAAAGAGGGAAAGGAGGACTTACCTGAAGCAGCACCCCACTGTGAGCATCTACATTGGGCCAAGGGTTCTTGGCCTTACCCTGCTCTAAGAGGACATTGGGCACAATCTTGTATAGCTGAGCAACCAACTTAAACATGGGGTCATTAGGCAGGTGTTTCAGAGCAAACTCTCGCTGACAGGTATATCGTGGATCAGTCTTTCTTAGTACTGCATGGCCATAGCCTGGAACAACCTGTAAAGAATGAGGAAAAAAGTATTCTCAGTAGAAATTATTTTATTTTTTGAGACAGGATCTCGCTCTGTCACCCAGGCTGGAGTGCAATGGCATGATCACAGCTCCCGGCAGCCTCCCAGGCTCAGGCAATCCTCCCATTTTAGCCTTCCGAGTAGCTGGGACCAGCACACCAATACACTTGGAATTTTTTTTTTTTTTTTTTTTTGGTAAAGATGGGGTCTGGCCGGGCGCAGTGACTCATGCCTGTAATCCCAGCACTTTGGGAGGCCTAGGCGGACAGATCAGCTGAGGTTGGAAGTTCGAGACCAGCCTGATCAACATGGAGAAACCCTGTCTCTACTGAAAATACAAAATTAGCTGGGCATGATGGCACATGCCTGTAATCCCAGCTACTTGGAAGGCTAAGGCAGGAGAATCGCTTGAGAGGTTGTGGTGAGCAAAGATCACACCATTGCACTCCAGCCTAGGCAAAAAGAGTGAAACTCTGTCTCAAAAAAAGAAAAGAAAGATGGGGTCTCTGGTGCTCAGGCTAGTCTCAAAACTCCTGGGCTCAAGCGATCCACCCACCCTGGCTTCCCAAAGTGCTAAGATTATAAGCCTGAGCCACCACACTCAAGCTATTCTTATTTATTTATTTTTTTTAGAGACAGGGTCTTACAGTGTTGTCCTGGCTGGAATACAGTGGCTATTCACAGTAGTGATCTTAGCACACTGCAGCCCTGAACTCCTGGCCTCAAGCAACCCTCTTGCCTCAGCCTCCCAAGTAGGTGAGAATACCGGGGTCCATGCCATTGTGCCCAGCTAGAAATTATTTTCTAAATAAATTCTTCTAGGTAGATAAATGGAAAAAGAAAAAAAAAATCTCTGATTTAGAGACCTCTTTCATTCTTGTCTTCTTGAGATGGCGTCTGGCTCTGTCGCCCAGGCTGGAGTGTAGTGGCACGATCCTTGGCTCACTGCAACCTCCGCCTCCTGGGTTCAAGCAGTTCTCCTGCCTCAGCCTCCTGAGTAGCTGGGATTCCAGGCGCCCACCACCATGCCCAGCTAATTTTTTGTATTTTAGTAGAGACGGGGTTTCACCATGTTGCCCAGGCTAGTTGCAAACTCCTGAGCTCAGGCAATCTGCTTGCTTCGGCCTCTGAAAGTGCTGGGATTACAGGCGTGAGCCACCACGCCCAGCCCATTCTTTTCTTCTTAATTCTTCCAAATTGCAGAACTTGGATCTTGGTTTCTTTCCTAGTCATTAAGCATCTCTGCTTACCCGACCCGAGTTGAGTGTGTTCCAGATGTAGTCTCGTAACTTCTCATCTGACACATCTTTGCCAACTTCCTTCTGTAGCTGTGTTAGCCAGACAAGCACTTCCTATGGGAAAGGTTTAGGGAAAAAAGGAATGTTAATACATATGCCAGGAGAGAATGCCAAGATCAGAAACAAAGCATGGGGTAAGGAAAACATGTATCGAGAAAATAAAAATAATAGTCTTACCTGGTTTGCCAGTCCATGGAGAGGTCCTGCCAGCCCATTCATGGCTGCTGCAAAGGACAAGTAAGGGTCTGAAAGGGCACTGCCCACCAAGTGGCTGGTATGGGCACTTACATTGCCGCCCTCATGGTCACTGCGGGGAAGAAGGGAGAGCCAAGGGGAGAAGAAGGGGCAGATTATGGAAGCCTTGCTGTTCTCTTATTTGTCACTTACTAGCCTAGTTATGGGCTCATGCCAGCCTATACCCAGTCAGTTATACCTAAGCTCTTGTATAAGACATCCTAAGGCTGGGCGCAGTGGCTCATGCCTGTAATCGCAGCACTTTGGGAGGCTGAGATGGGTGGATCACAAGATCAGGAGTTCAAGATCAGCCTGGCCAAGATGGTGAAACCCTGTCTCTGCTAAAAATACAAAAATTAGCTGGGCGTGGTGGCGGCACGTCCCTGTAGTCCCAGCTGCTTGGGAGGCTGAGGCAGGAGAATAGCTTGAACCTGGGAGGTGGAGGTTGCAATGAGTGAGATCATGCCACTGTATTCCAGCCTGGGCAACAGAGCGAGACTCTGTTTAAAAAAAAAACAAACAAAAAAAAGACATCTTAATCTTGGCTGGGCACAGTGGCTCACGCCTGTACTCCCAGCACTTTGGGATGCCAAGGCGGGCGGATCACGAGGTCAAGAGATTGAAACCATCCTGGCCAACATGATGAAACCCCATCTCTACTAAAAATACAAAAATTAGCTGGGCGTGGTGGTGCACACCTGTAGCCCCAGCTACTTGGGAGGCTGAGGCAGGAGAATCACTTGAACACAGGAGGAGGAAGTTGCAGTGAGCTGAGATTGCACCACTGTACTCCAGCAGTCTGGTGACAGGGCAAGACTCCATCTCAAAAAAAAAAAAAAAAAGACATCCTAATCCTATTACCAGCTTTTGTTCACTAATCCACAGAGCTGGAGAGGTTACTGGGTTACTGGTTGATGATGACTGTATGCTCTGCTCCCTGACCCCAACCCTAGCTTTAATAGCAATGGCCCAAAGAGGGAGCTCCTGGAAAGCTGAAGGACCATCTTATGTGAACAGCTAGTACCTTTTCCCAGCCAGAAGCACCATCTTGTTCTTAGCATAGTTATGGTAATTTCTTTAGGCTTCCTTACCTTCCTTACTAGACCCCTTTCTTGCCTTGTATCATCCTTTATGCCATATTTCTGTCTCCTTGCTGCCTATCATCTGTTCCCAGAAGATAAGAACATAAGGAGCTTTAAAAAAAATTTCCCACCAATTGAGGCATCTGGTGGCTGTGATTGCTGGGCCTAGCTTACCTGTGGATGGTGAGGTATAGGCGCATGAGTTCAGTGAACTGAGCATCAGTATAGCCTAACATGTTGGTGAAATTGTGGGACCAGTCCAGCTTAGAGTCAATGGCCCCAATACCACTGCCTTCTCTGTAGAGATTTCGGTAGATCTTTGCTGCAACACAAGGTAGCTTTGCGATTAGATCCATAGAGTCTTCATAAATCAACTGACAGGAGAAGAGCAAGATGGAGAAAAAAAAGGAAACATCAGCAAAGAATTAGGCAGGGATATTGTCTGTTCTCCATGAACTGGGATATTCGGGTTGATGGTTAGTTATATAGTGGGTTACTATATATAGAGTATGTTTGAAAGTATAGGATAACAATCATAACCATGTAACTGAATAACTATTATGACCCAGGCACTAAGTGATTTGTAATACTATCTAATGTACACTAAAACATTATTACCAATGCTTACTACTACAAAGTATATAATGACTGCCATTTTACAGATGAGGGAACTAAGGCTCATAGTATCATAATATTAGGTTAAATGCTAAAGTCAGGTTTGAACTCTGTTATGTTTTTGAGACAAAGTTTCACTCTTGTTGCCCAGGCTGGAGTGCAATGGCATGATCTCAGCTCACTGCAACTTCCACCTCCCAAGTTCAAGCGATTCTCCTGCCTCAGCCTCCCGAGTAGCTGGGATTACAAGCATGCACCACCATGCCTGGCTAATTTTGTATTTTTAGTAGAGATGGGGTTTCTCCATGTTGGTCAGGCTGGTATCGAACTCCCGACCTAAGGTGATCTGCCCGCCTCTGCTTCCCAAAGTGCTGGGATTACAGGTGTGAGCTACGGCACCTAGCCCTCTGATATGTTTAATCATGATCTTTTTCACTACACCATGACTTTACATTCAATGTGTTAAGACATTAGATTTTGAGGCCGGGCACGGTTGCTCACGCTTCTAATCCCAGAACTTTGGGAGGCTGAGGTGGGTGAATCGCTTGAAGCCAGGAGTTTTAGACTAGCCTGGCCAACATGGTGAAACCCCGTCTCTACTAAAAATACAAAAATCAGCCAGGTATGGTGGCACACGCCTATAATCCCAGCTACTCGGGAGGCTGAGGCATGAGAATCTCTTGAACCCGGGAGGCGGAGGTTGCAGTGAGCCAAGACTATGTCACTGCACTCTAGCCTGGGTGACAGAGCAAGGCTCTGCCAAAAAAAAAAAAAAAAAAAAAAAAAAAAGACATTAGGTTTTATAGCAAGGCACAGCGGCCCATGCCTATAATCCCAGTCCCAGCACTTTGGGAGGCTGAGGTGGGCAGATCACTTGAGGTCAGGAGTTCAAAACTAGCCTGACCAATATGGTGAGACCCCATCTCTACTAAATATACAAAAATTAGCTGGGCATTGTGGCGGGTGCCTGTAGTCCCAGCTACTGGGAGGCTGAGACCGGAGAACTGCTTGAACTCGGGAGGTAGAGGTTGTTGCAGTGAGCCAAGATCACACCACTGCACTCCAGCCTGGGCCACAGACCAAAACTCAGTCTCAAAAAAAAGAAAAAAAACAAAAAACCAAAAACCAAAACCAAAACAAAACAAAACAAACTAGTGTCTTTTTTTTTTTTTTTTTTTGAGACTGAGTCTTGCTCTGTGGCCCAGGCTAGAGTTGAGTGGCGTGATCTCGGCTCACTGCAACCTCTGCCTTCTGGGTTCAAGCAATTCTCTGCCTCAACTTCCCGAGTATGTGGCTTTACAGGTACCCGCCACCATGACTGGCTAATTTTTTTTGTATCTTTAGTAGAGCTGGGGTTTCACCATCTTGGCCAGGCTGGTCTTGAACTCCTGACCTCCTGATCCACCCTCTTCAGCCTCCCAAAGTGCTGGGATTACAGGCATGAGCCACCACGCCCAGCCGACACTAGGTTTTAATAATTAATTCTATGTTCCATCTTCCAAAGAAAATTCACTATATGTGCCAAGGGTCAAACACTAGTATTCAATTGTTATTTAATAACAAAGGCTTCCATTCTTGTTTTTTTTTTTGAGAAGGAGTTTCGCTCTTGTTGCCCAGGCTGGAGTGCAATGGTGTGATCTCGGCTCACCGTAACCTCTACCTCCTGGGTTCAATCGATTCTCCTGCCTCAGCCTCTGAGTAGCTGGGATTACAGGTTTGAGCCACCACGCCCAGTTAATTTTTTTTGTATTTTTAGTAGAGATGAGGTTTCAACACGTTAGTCAGGCTGGTCTTGAACTCCCGACCTCAGGTGATTGGCCTACCTCAGCCTCCCAAAGTGCTGGGATTACAGGCGTGAGCCACTGCGCCTGGCCAAGGCTTCCGTTCTTTAAGCATTTACTATGCAACAGGTACTGTGCTAGATATATTATTTGCAGTATTACCTTTTCTTTTCTTACAATAATCCTATAAGGTAACATATACCTCATTTTATAGGTTAGGAAATTGGGGCTTAGCTAAATTACCTTGCACAAGGTTACCCATGTAGGCAAGAAGCATTACCTAGCTTACATTAACTTATGCCACTTTTTTTATTTGAGACAGAATCTTGACCTGTCGCCCAGGCTGGAGTGCAATGGCATGATCTTGGCTCACTGCAACCTCCACCTCCAGGGTTCAATTGATTCTTGTGCTTCAGTCTCCTGAGAAGCTGAGATTACAGGAGTGTACCACCATGCCCGGCTAATTTTTTGTATTTTAGAGACAGGGTTTCACCATGTTGGTCAGCCGGTCTCAAACTCCTGACCTCAGGTGGTCCATCTGCCTTGGCCTCCCAAAGTGCTGGGATTACAGGCGTGAGCCACCACACCCGGCCCATGCCACTTTTTAAGAAAATAATAAATAAAAAGCATGTATTTTTGGATTTTATTTTATTTTGAGACAGAGTCTTGCTCTGTCACCCAGGCTAGAGTGCAGTGGTGCTATCTTATCAGTTCACTGAAACCTCAGCCTCCTGAGTTCAAGCAATTCTCATGCCTCAGCCTCCAAAGTAGCTGGGATTACAGGTGTGCACCTGTAATCTCAGCTAATTTTTGTATTTTTTTGTAGAGATGGGGTTTTACCATATTGGCCAGGCTGATCTCAAACTCCTGACCTCAAGTTATCTACCTGCCTCGGCCTTCCAAAGTGCTAGGATTACAGGCATAAGCCACCATGCCTGGGCTACTAGCAAAACTTGATCTGTCAGCTACTTCACAAATGACTAAATTTAACAGCTTAAAACTACTTCACAATTAAATAGCTGGTTGCATCAGAGCAATCAATCTTCTTGTTCTGAGTGATCTTAAGTCAATCAGAGAGGCCTAGAAGCTAGTTAAACTCTTTCAAGTCAAGAGATTACTCATCTAGAGTTAATGGAAACTTATAGAAGAAATGTTGTGTGCATAAGATCATCCTCTTAAGGTATATGTAAAAAAAGGTCCTTAAAAGCTCAATAAGGCTGGGCGCCATGGCTCACTCCTGTAAACCCAGCACTTTGGGAGGCCGAGGCAGGCAGACCATGAGGTCAGGAGTTACCAGCCTGGCCAACATAGTGAAACCTCGTCTCTACTAAAAATACAAAAATTAGACAGGCATGGTGGCGGGCACCTGTAGTCCCAGCTACTCGGGAGGCTGAGGCAGGAGAATCGCTTGAACCAGGGAGGCGGAGGTTACAGTGAGCCAAGATTGTGCCATTGCACTCCAGCCTGGGCAACAAGAGCAAAACTCCTTCTCAAAAAAAAAAAAAAAAGCTCAATAACCAGCTAAATGCTGTCACATAATTCTACTTAGATAGCCCATAATTACATTAACCAAGGCAAAGAACTGAGCTTAACTAGTGTGGCTGACCTTTGGGAGAGATACAAGATGTGGCAGCAAGAACACCAAGCCCTACTTAAAGCAGTTACTGGTGCTAATGTCCGCACAATGTGAACTTATTCGAGACACATCCTAAGGCTGACAAATACATCTGTTTGCTTACAAATAATCTTGGAAAGATTAGCAAAGTCCTGTAATACAACATGTTTACCTTCAACCCTTAGATAGTATTTCATAAAGAGATGATGGCAAGTCAAGTAATGACTGTACGCTGAAATACAGGTCCTGCTAAGCAGGGGAATACAAAATTCATTTTAGTGATTCAGTAAAGGATAGTGTTAAGTATGCAGCATATCTGGGTGCCTAGGAAGTATCTTATAGGCATCTAACATAAAATATCAAGAAGCCTCCTACCTCATGATAGTAAAGACAAGTAAAATTGTAAGTAATAACAGACACTTTTCTTTTTTTTTTAGACAGTCTCTCTGTTGCCCAGGCTGGAGTGCAGTAGCACAACCATGGCTCACTGCTGCCTCGACCCTTCAGCTCAAGCAATGCTCCTGCCTCCTGAGTAGCTAGCTGAGACTACAAGTGCATGCCACCATGCCTAGCTAATTTTTAATTTTTTTGTAGAGACAAGGATCTCACTATTTTCCCCAGGTTGGTTTCTAACTCCTGACCTCAAGTGATCTGCCCACTTTGGCCTCCCAACATGCTGGGATTACAGGTGTGAGCCTCTAAAATGAGGCTGGGTGTAGTGGGTCACGCTTGCAATTCTAGCACTTTGGGCAGTTGAGGTGGGAGGATCACCTGAGTCTAGGAATTCAAGACCAGTCTGGGCAACATAACAAAAAGACAGCAAGATGTTTGTTTAGACAGCTAAATAAAAAATTAGCTAGGCATGGTGGCATGTGCCTATAGTCCTTGTTACTTGGGAGGCTGAGGCAGGAGGATCACTTGAGTCCAGGTGTTTGACATTACAGTGAGCTATGATTGTGCCACTGCATCCTGGCCTGGGTGACAGAGACCTATTTCTTTCTTTTTTTTTTTGAGACGGAGTTTCACTCTTGTTACCCAGGCTGGAGTGCAATGGCGCGATCTGGGCTCACCGCAACCTCCGCCTCCTGGGTTCAGGCAATTCTCCTGCCTCAGCCTCCTGAGTAGCTGGGATTACGGGCACGCACCACCATGCCCAGCTAATTTTTTGTATTTTTAGTAGAGACGGGGTTTCACCATGTTGACCAGGATGGTCTCGATCTCTTGACCTCGTGATCCACCCGCCTCGGCCTCCCAAAGTGCTGGGATTACAGGCATGAGCCACCGCGCCCGGCCGAGACCTATTTCTAAGAAAATAAAAATAAAAATAAAAACGGCTGGGCACAGTGGCTCACACTTGTAATCCCAGCAGTTTGGGAGGCCAAGGCAGGGAGATCACTTGAGGTCAGGAGTTCGAGACCAGCCTGGCCAACATGGTGAAGCCCCATCTCTACTAAAAATACAAAAATCAGCCAGGTATGGTGGCATGTGCCTGTAATCCCAGCTACTCGGGAAGCTGAAGAAGCAGAATTGATTGAACCTGGGAGGCAGAGGTTACAGTGAGCTGAGATTGCGTTACTGCACTCCAGCCTGGGTGACAGAGCGAGATTCCATCTCAAAAAAATAAACAGGCTGGGCGCGGTGGCTCACGCCTGTAATCCCGGCACTTTGGGAGGCCGAGGCAGGTGGATCACGAGGTCAGGAGATCGAGACCATCCTGGCCAACATGGTGAAACCCCATCTCTACTAAAATACAAAAAATCAGCCAGGCGTGGTGTCACGCGCCTGTAGTCTCAGCTACTCAGGAGGCTGAGGCAAGGGAATGGCTTGAGTCCAGACTATACCACTACATTCCAGCCTGGCAACAGAGTAAGACTCCGTCTCAAAATAAAATAAAAAAACAAACAAAATAAAATAAAAAAAAAAAAGAAAATGAAAAGCAAAATAGTAAGATTATATGACCTTTTGTACCTGCTGATGTGTGCAGGTACATATATACACATTCATTTCACCTAAAGCATTTATAAGTCTTTATAAATAAATCTTTTAGGTGGTGTGAATGGGTATATTTTGCATCATTCTGATACTAGCCCCCTAATGCCAACCAAGTTAATATCATTTTTTTTTTTAATTTCAGAGACAGGGTTTCACCATGGTAACCAGAATGGTCTTTATCTCCTGACCTCATGATCTGCTCACCTTGGCCTCCCAAAGTGTTGAGATTACAGGCATGAGCCACCGCGCCTGGCCGTTAATATCAATTCTTTAAATTATTTATTTATTTTTAAGACGCGGTTTCACCATGTTGGTCAGGCTGGTCTTGAACTCCCGACCTCAGGTGATCCACCTGCCTTGGCCTCCAAAGTGCTTGGATTACAGGCGTGAGCCACTGCGCCTGGCCCGTTAATATAAATTTTAAACCCTCTCTCTCTTCCTCAACTGCAAACACAATTCTCTATACACAGTTGGTGCTGAATAAATATTGACCAGCCAAATGAAGCTAGATTTGTCAAGGACCCAAGGGGGTTGCATCAGAGCAGTAGCTCATGCCATTCTGTGTTTTGCATCACAGCGAACTCTTTGGGCCTTCTTAGTGGCTGGCACCTCCTGACCAAAAATCACTTAATGTACCTGCTTTGTAAAAAGGAATTTTTCTGTTCTTATACTACCTATCTCCAAAGAAGAAACAAAATAAAATGGCATATCGTCCTGTAAACCTAGATACAGGAAAAAGTACAAAGCCAGTTAATTTGTACTTTTATCCAGCATTTGTGAGTTTGTGGGGTACTAGAAGAGGTTGGAAGGAATTAGGTACTATGCATTGGGATAAGAAACCATCTTCCCATACCCCAACAAGAGTTTTAAACTATTAAGGATACTTTTCATTTTCAGAGAATAAAGCCCATTTGTTTCTGGATCAGATCCTACTCCAAGGATACTAACCACTCTCCCACTCCTGATAGGTATCTTGTGTTGGCTAGCAGAGAACATGACTGACTGGCATTAGTCCTCCTAGACTCCAGAGTTGCAAGTAATTGCTGTTCTCCCAACTTGTAAGATTTCCAAAGTTTTCTTTATTTGAAGAAGAGGGGAAGGGGAAGTGACCTTCTGGCGCTAGCATGAGACTGCTCTGTGAAACCTTCTTCAGGAACCCTGAAATTAACATATCCTTTTCTTGTTTTTCCCTTTTTTATGTAGAGATGAGATCTCACTATGTTGCCCAGGCTGATCTCAAACTCCTGGACTCAAGCAATCCTCCCACTTCAGTCTCCTAAGTCACGGGGATTATAGGTGTGAGCAACCTACCTAGCTCTCTTTTCCATTTCAACAGCCCTGTGTATGTACCTCTGCTACAGCAAGACTATGGGATTTATTTTCTTTTTTTGAGTGGAGTCTCATTCTGTTGCCCAGGCTGGAGTGCAATGGTGTGATCTCAGCTCACCGCAATTTCTGCCTCCCAGGTTCAAACGATTCATCTGCCTCAGCCTCCCAAGTAGCTGGGACTACAGGTGCGCACCACCAAGCCTGGCTAATTTTCACCATATTGGTCAGGCTGGTCTCAAACTCCTGACCTTGTGATCTGCCCACCTCGGCCTCCCAAAGTGCTGGGATTACAGGTGTGAGCCACCGCGCCCAGCCGACTATGGAATTTTAATAGTTTCTTTTTTTACATGTATGTTATTCTAACCGAACAAATATCCTTGGTGACAGAAACCATGCTCTATTTAGCTTTGTAATTCCAACAACTGACAAAAAACAAGCCCCCAGTGAAAATTTGTTAGGTTAGTTTCTCATTAACTTAGAGGTAATTTTTCTTTCTTTTTTGATATGGATTCTCACTCTGCCACCCCGGCTGGAGTGCAGTAGTGAGAACTCAGCTCACTGCAACCTCCACCTCCCAGGTTCAAGTGACTCTCCTGCCTCAGCCTCCTGAGTAGCTGGGATTACAGGTGTGAACCACCATGCCCAGCTAATTTTTGTATTTTTAGTAGAGATGGAGGTTTCACCATGTTGGTTAGGCTGGTCTTGAACTCCTGACCTCGTGATCCTCCCGTCTTGGCCTCCCAAAGTGCTAGGATTACAAGCATAAGCCACCGTGCCTGGCCAATTTTCCTAAAGAGTCTACATTTTTTTTCCCTCCCTTCACACTCAAGCCCTTTGAATCCCCATCACATACCCATTAACCCACCCAAATTTCCTACCTCCCAGTACTTGGTTCGGCTGATACCCTCTGCATATGCTCGGGCAAAGTTACTTTCACTGTTGAGGGCTGTAATGGCTGCACTGAGCTGAGACATAGGGTGTAGATTGGTAGGAAAGTTGTCCAGCATGGTGACCACATGGGAAGGCAGAGCTGCCCTCTTTGCCCACTCTTTTGAGAGCCAAGATACCTGTGGAAAGAGACAGTGCTCAGAATACCAGCAAGGACAAGGAAGGAGAAAAATAAAAAAGGACAGTGACATCTGAGTAAAGAAAACCCAAGACAGTTCAACCCAATCCATTTACACACTAGAACTCTGCTCTGATTTCCTCCCCTCACTACACATCTCTATAAACTACCATCCTTGACCAGATTAGCATTAAGCATCTGAGATTAGAGAAACGCAATGAAGAAGGGGAATGAGAAGGGCTAATAACATCCTTCTGCTTTACCTGTTCTTCTGTTGGGATCTGTCCAGTTACCAGCAGCCAAAATAAGCCCTCGGGCAAAGGTTCTTCCCCACCCTTAGCCTTGGGCAGCAGTTTTTGGCATTCAGGGATACTATAGCCTCGGAAACGGATGCCCTTGAGAGAGAAGAGAGAGAATTACAACTCAAGTTTATTTTTTTATTTTTATTTTTTATTTTTTCATTTCTACAACTCAAGTTTATTAGTGTGGAAGTCACACAACTGACTGGTCCTACTCATCAGACCTTACAACAAGTTAGAGTAGAACTTTTGAACATTAATTATTATTTTTGTAGAGGTAGGGGACTTGATATTTTGCTCAGACTTGTCTTGAACTTCTGGCCTCAAGTAATTCCCCCACCTTGGCCTCCCAAAGTGCTAGGATTACAGGGGTAAGCCACCATACCTAGCCCAGAATAAAACTTTTAAAGCTTAAAGCTTCACATAACTTACCTCCGGTTTTGTACTTTTATTTTTACTAGTTGATATATTTAAAAGGTAAACTGGTTCTTCAGTTATTCCATACATACGTGTTCTCTACCTTCCAATATATGAAGCTAGGTGCTCTGTTTTGTGCTTACCCTTTTTGGTATAATCCATGGTTTGCATAATCATTGTACAAACTAAATGATTATTAGTAATTGACATGAAGATATCTTACCTCATCAGGATCAAGAACTGATGTTTCATAGACCAATCCCTTCATGCCTCTCATGCCACCATACATCTAAAGAAGATAAAGAAAAAAGGAAGAAGCAGCTGTGGCCAGCAGTCAGAATGATTCAGTCTAGAACTTGTTAGAACTTCATGGGATCTAGGAGATAAAATTTATTCTCTGACCTGTAAGACTTCACTTGGTGAGAGATGTCTGAGGAGTCAGCTTACTAAAGAATTAAACTTTGTGGCTGGGCATGGTGGCTGACGCCTGTAATCCCAGCACTTTGGGAGGATAAGGCAGGTGGATAACCTGAGATCAAGAGTTTGAGACCAGCCTGGCCAACATGGTGAAACCCCAACTCTACTAAAAATAAAAAAATTTGCTGGGCACAGTGGTATATATGCCTGTAATCCCAGCTACTTGGGAGGCTGAGGCAGGAGAATCGCTTGAACCCAGGAGGCAGAGGTTGCAGTGAGCCAAGATCATGCCATTGCAGTCCAGACTGGGTGACAAGAGCGAAACTCTGTCTCAAAAAAACAAAAAACAACAACAAAAGAAAGAAACTTTGTGGCCAGGTGTGGTGGGGCTCATGCCTATTATCCCAGCACTCTGGGAGGCTGAAGAGAGAGGATCACTACAGCCTCTCATAGTCTGTCACTCAGGCTGAAGTGCAGGGGCAGGGGCGCAATCACAGCTTACCGTGCCTTGACTTGCAGTCTCACTCAGGTGATCCTCCCACTTCAGCCTCCTAAGTAGCTGGGATTACAGGCATGTGCCACCATGTCTGGCTAATTTTTTGCATTTCTTTCTTTCTTTCTTTTTTTTTAAGAAACGGGTTT
Source organism: Aotus nancymaae (assembly GCF_030222135.1). Taxonomy (NCBI): domain Eukaryota; kingdom Metazoa; phylum Chordata; class Mammalia; order Primates; family Aotidae; genus Aotus; species Aotus nancymaae. The sequence continues at coordinate 39,903,935 of NW_026988428.1, forward strand.
TGCCATATTGCCCAACCTGGTTTTTTTTTTTTTTTGGCCAGTCTCACTGTGTTGCCCAGGCTGAAGTGCAATGGCATGATCTTGGTTCACTGCAACCTCTGCCTCCCGGTTCAAGCGATTCTCCTGCCTTAGTCTCCCAAGTAGTTTGGATTACAGTTGCTTGCTACCACACCCGGCTAATTTTTGTATTTTTAGTAGAGACAGGTTTCACCATGTTGGCCAGGCTCGTCTTGAACTCCCTGACCTCATGTGATCTGCCCACCTCGGTTATAGGCATGAGCCACTGTACCAGGTCTGGAAACGAAATTTTTAAAGTTGAGAAGTCTCTTTCTTTCTTTTCTTCTTTCAATGAAATTTTTAAAGTTGAGAAGTCCCTCCCTCCCTCCTTCCTTCCTCCCCTCCCCTCTCCTCTCTTTTCTTTTCTTTTTTTGGAGATAGGGTCTCACTCCATTGCCCAGGCTATAGTGCAGTAGCATAATCATTGCTCACAGCAGCCCTAAACTCTCGGGCTCTTAGGCTCAAGCAATCCTCCTGCCTCTGCCTCCCCAGTAGCTGGGACTCCAGGGGTATCCCACCATGTCTGGCTAATTTTTAAATTTTTCTTTTGTAGAGATGGTGTCTTCCTTTGTTGACCAAGCTGGTTGTGAACTCCTGGCCTCAAGTGATTCTCCATCTGCAGCCTCCCAGAATGCTGAGACAACAGGCACACTCAGTCTACTATCTTTCTTTAATATTTCTGCCTCTGTTTGATTCCTTTTCTTACTGTATTTCATTTTTTTTCTCCTGCCCACTTAACCACTCCCCAACATACCATACCCTCAAATTCCAACCAATCAAAGCAAACAGAATGAGTTCTATTCTAGGAGAAGGGGATGGAGACCAATAGTTAAAAACTGTTAAGAAACTATCACCCGAGCTGCTCAGAATCTGAAGACTGGGGAAAAGTCATCCTAAAGCTGTCCTAGAGGGCCTATGGTACAGAATGCTTTTGAATAGCCAGTAGAGAGAATGGTACTTTTATTGAAGCACATTACAGAGCTACTTTTCCCAGCCAAAGCCACACAACCCTTACCATGTCCACAGTGATTTGGCCCACCACCGTCTTGCCATGTTGCTGCCGGAAGGTCTTAATTCTGGCCTGCTCCTTAGGTATCAGGTCAGCCAGTATGTCTTTCAAATTCTAAAAAGAAAAGTAGAAGGACTAAGCAAAAGTCAAAAGTTTATTAGATTTCCTGCAAAGCAGGTGTGTGAAGAGTTTGCTTTATAGAAGCTGGCTTTTTTTTCTTTTTAGACGTAGTCTTGCTCTGTTACCCAGGCTGGAGTGCAGTGATGCGATCTTGGCTCACTGCAACCTCTGCTTCCCTGCTTAAGTGATTCTTGCCCCTCAGCCTTCTGAGTAGCTGGGACTATAGGCACCCACCACTACACCCAGCTAATTTTTTTGTATTTCACTGTGTTAGCCAGGATGGTCGCAATCGACCTCAGGTGATCCACCCGCCTTGGCCTCCCAAAGTGCTGGGATTACAGGCATGAGCCACCACATCCGGTTGAAGCTGGCTTTCTTCATCTGCCAGGGAAGTCTGGCCAACTACTCTGCATAAATGAGGGTAAAAGAATTAGGCAGGGGGGAGGAAGGAATGGGGACTTAATGTTTAATGGGTACAGTTTCTTAGTTTGGGCAGATAAAAGTTCTGGAGATGGATAGTTGCACAATAATGTAAACATACTTACTGCCACTGAACCATATACTTAAAAGCGATTAAAATGTTAAATTTTATGTTATGTATATTTTACACTATTTAAAACATTTAAAAGAATTAGGCAAATGTATTGATATTCCCATCTCATTATATAATTGAGTAAATTATTTCTTAAATAGCAGTATAATAATAATGGCAACTACAACAATAACAATAATAATAAACAGTCTCAGGAAATACTCAGGATAAATAAGAGGCCAGGTGGTTGCCAAATCCTCTGTCCCCAGGTCAGAGGGTGCCCAGTGATTCTTAGTCTTCTTTTCCAAACCTTACCGTGGAACTGGCATGCCGGGCAGCAAGAACAAGACAAGATGCATTCTGCAAAGCAAAAAAGAAAACCTTACGTAACTGTTACTCCTCCCTCCTTTGTATTAACAAGAAGGAGTTACAGTGACTCAACCTCTTTCTCTTCATCTTAGCTTCTTAGGGCAACTTTATATATAAGAAAGCTGTAAAAGGCCCTCAACAATTTGGAAAGAGTTACCACTATGGAGACAGCAAGAAGTTTAACTCTGCTTTTTTCATCCATAGCTTCACTAGCATTCCTTGAAGACAGTTTCTTTCTCATCATCTGGGTTCCAGAGCAGGGCAGTTATCAATATTTTTGAGTGACCCCCAAGAAAACAAACGAGGAAACTGAGTAATTGTTTAACATGGCTAGTAAGATCTCTAGTAAGATCTCTCCTGCACCTAGCCTTTTGGCAGAACTTCAACTTCTTTAGTCTAGGAAAGACCACAGGCAGAGGGCAGCCTTTCACAACAGTACTTCTGACCCTTCTGGAAAAAGCACAGACTATCTACAAAGAAGCTAACAGAAGACTACTCATTAGCAAAAATGGAAACTTAAACGTTTCTAAGAGTGTCAAAAGAAAATAATTAGTTTGGCTGTGCGCAGTGGCTTATGCCTGTAATCCCAGCACTTTGGGAGGCCGAGGCGGGTGAATCACCTGAGGTCAGGAGTTCAAGACCAGCCTGGCCAACATGGTGAAACACTGTCTCTACTAAAAACACAAAAATAGCTGGGTGTGGTGGCGGGCACCTGTAAGCCAGCTACTCAGGAGTCTGAGGTGGAGAATGGCTTAAACCTGGGAGGTGGAGGCTGCAGTGAGCTGAGATCGTGCATTGTACTGCAGCCTGGAGACTGGGCAATAGAGCAAGACTGTGTCTCAAAAAAATAATAATAATTAGCTTAGCTAGCTTATGCTTTTCTATGTGTACAGGTAGTTTTCTTTCTTCCTCAAAGAAAAACTACATCTATGAGAAGATTGTCAAGTTGCAATAAAAGTTTAACACCAACTTTATGGGTTTTTTTTTTTTGGAGACAGTTTCTCTGTTGCCCAGGCTGGAGTGCAATGGTGCAATCTCGGCTCACTGTAACCTCCGCCTCCTGGGTTCAAGTGATTCTCCTGCCTCAGCCTCCCAAGTAGCTGGGATTACAGGCTGGCACCACCATGCCCAACTAATTTTTTTTTTTTTTTGTATTTTTAGTAGAGACAGGGGTTCACTATGTTAGCCAGGCTGGTCTCAATCTCCTAACTTCAGGTTATCTGCCCGCATGGGACTCTCAAAGTGCTGGGATTACGGGCATGAGCCACCGCACCCAGCCATACACCAATTTAGAAATAAAATGACCAATCAGATTACTAACTAAGAATAAAGCCTGAGGCAAGGAAATTAACTTTTCTGTGCTAGATTTTTTTTTTTGAAGATGGGGTTTCCCCATGATGGCCAGGCTGGTCTTGAACTCCTGACCTCAGGTGATCCACCCACCTCAGCCTCCCAAAGTGCTAGGATTACAGGCGTGAGCCACCGCACCCGGCCTCTGTGCTAGATTTTGAAAACAAATTGAGATAATAAAATTAAGCCTAAATTTCCTGCTCTATAAAATGGTGCTAATACCACACAGTTCACAGGATAGTCCTGTGATAATTAAATTACAGTGGATGTAAAAGTACTTTGCAAACTTAGATTACACACACAAATAAACTAATCATGGAGCAAGTCTGCACCTTTCCTTCCTTTGTCAAAAGGCCAGAGATACCTTTTCTAGTAACTACTGCACTGCTGTCTGTGCAAAACATTGCTACATGCCCAGGGTGATGCGTTCTATAGGGCTGAAGGTTTTTTAGAATTTTTTTTTTTTTTTCTGAGACAGAGTCTCACTCTGTTGCCCAAGCTGGAGTGCAGTGGTGTGACCTTGGCTCACTGCAGCCTCCATCTCCTGGGTTCAAGTGATTCTCATGAGTCCGCCTCCTGAGTAGCTGGGATTACAGGCACGCACCACCATGCTTAGCTAATTTTTCTATTTTTAGTAGAGACAGGGTTTTACCATGTTGTCCAGGCTAGTCTCAAACTCCTGACCTCAGGTGATCCACCCACCTCAGCAGTTTTTAGAATTTTTAAAATTTATTTACCCTATTTCTGCTGGGGTGGAGAAGAGGAATGAAAAGAGGCCCCTTCAGAAAGGTTACTTTTTTTTTTTTTTTTTTTTTGAGACAGGGATTTCCTCTATCGCCCAGGCTGGAGTATAGTGGCATGATCATAGCTCACTGTAGCCTTGAACTCCTAGGCTCAAGTGATCCTCCCAACTCAGCCTCCTGAGTAGCTGGGACTACAGGGGCACATCACCAAGCCCACCTAATTAAAAAAAATTTTTTTTTTAGATATGGGGTTTTGCTATGTTGCCCAGGCTGGTCTTGAAGTCCTGAGCTCAAGCAATCCTGCATTCTTAGCCTCCCAAAGTGCTAGGATTACAGGTATGCACCACTGCACCCAGCCGGAAAAGATTACTTTTAAAAGAATCAATCCAAAGCTAAAATTCAGAGAGCAAAGACCAAGCAAGTATGTTCCTAAAGCAAAGGAGGAACACCTCTACTTGTTACCAGGGCTGTCCTTAACTCCTGCTCTTAACTTCCTAAAGAGTCTTCTCGGCCAGGCGCGGTGGCTCACGCCTGTAATCCCAGCACTTTGGGAGGCTGAGGCGGGTGGATCACGAGGTCAAGAGATCGAGACCATCCTGGTCAACATGGTGAAACCCCGTCTCTACTAAAAATACAAAAAATTAGCTGGGCACGGTGGCGCGTGCCTGTAATCCCAGCTACTCAGGAGGCTGAGGCAGGAAAATTGCCTGAACCCAGGAGGCGGAGGCTGCGGTGAGCCAAGATCGCGCCATTGCACTCCAGCCTCGGTAACAAGAGCGAACTCCGTCTCAAAAAAAAAAAAAAATGTCTTCTCTCTCTCACTGAGGATCACTTGAGCAAGAAATAGGCACCACAAATAGTGCTTCACGGTCCTTGGACTATACATGGGGCAAATGGGAAACTGAACCCAGCACTGAAGATGTAACTTTACCCTATTAAAGAGGTCATCTCATTATATAATTGAGTAAATTATTTCCTAAATAGTAGTATAATAGCAGCTATAACAATAACAATAATAAACAGTCCCATGTCCCAGAGACTACATCAGTCCAGCAGGAGACCTTTTAATTGTGGGTGGTTGTTTGCTGCAGTGATTTTTTAAAAAAATTTTATCTTTTAAACTTTTTTATAGAGACTAGGGTCTTGCTATGTTGCCCAGGCTGGTTTCAAACTCCTGGACTCAAGCAATCCTCCTACCTCAGTCTCCCATAGTGCTGAGATTACAGACATAAGCCACTGCAACCAGCTGACTTTTTTTTTTTTTTTTCAGACAGAGTCTTGCTCTGTTGCCGAGGTTGGAGTGCAGTGGCTCAATTTTGGCTCACTGCAACCTCCGCCTCCCAGGTTCAAGCGATTCTCCTGCTTCAGCCTCCGAGTAGCTGGGACTATAGGTACCCACCACCATACCTGGCTAACTTCTGTAGTTTTTTTTTAGGGGAGATAGGGTTTCATCATGTTGGCCAAGCTGGTCTCAAACTTGACCTCAAGTGATCCAGCCACCTCGTCCTCCCAAAGTGCTGGGATTACAGGTGTGAGCCACTGTGCTTCACAGACTTTCTGTTTTTAAAGAGGCTATAGGGAACATAATCTGAAAGAAGTTGAAGTCTCTCCATAATTTTTCCATTTCTAAACCATCTTTAAGTTACTATAATGGTTGGCCAGGCGCAGTGGCTCACATGTAATTGGAGGATGGGCAGATCACTTGCGGTCAGGAGTTAGAGACCAGCCTGGCCAACATGGTAAAACCCCAGGTCTACTAAAAAGCGTTTCTACTACACTTCTCTACCACTTACTGTCTGTGTAACTCTAGCCAAATCATTTACCTTTCTGTGCCTCAGTTTTCTCATCTGTATAAGGGGAATAATAACAGTGCCTACTTCAAATGATTGTTATGAGAGTTAAGTGTGTCAGTATTTAGAAAGCATTTAAAACTGTGTCTGGTACATCCCAAGTGCTATGTATTTGTTATATAATAAATATAATAGTCACTTTCTAGCACCCTTCAGTGTCAGGTTCAGTCATGTTTTTTTGCTAAACCTGAAGCTTAGAAAAACCAGAGAAATCAGAGGAATGTTAAAGGCAACAATTAATTGATAAGATTGCTCAAATGGGTAGAGTAGGAAAAATTCAACTTAGGACAACTCTATCTAATGTTGTAGAGTACAGAGCACTTGATTTGGAGTTAGGAAAGGAAATCTGGATTCTAGTCCTAGCTCCATTACTAATAAGCAAAACAATTAACTACTATTTCTCTTCTCATTTCCATAATTAAGGTAACACTTAAACTACTTAACTCAAGAGTCTGATTCTCAGGCTCCAATAAGGACATATATGCAAAAGTAGTCAAAAGTCTTTTTACTTAAAATGTGACCTCCTCACCAGAAGTATTAACATTTCTTGGGCCTCAGACCTACTGAATCAAAATCTGCAGTTTAGATGTGGAGTTACCAAGGACCAAGTCCTAAAGTAATGTTCTGCCACTTTCCCGCTGTGTTATCTTGGCTATGTAACCTAATTTCTAAGCCTCAGTTTTTACATTTCTAAGTGGTAATAATAAAAGTCAATTTCAGAGTAGTCAAGTAAACTAAATAAAACAATTTTCATAAAAGCATCTAGAACAGTGCCTTGTGCATAGCTGAATTCAGTAAATGTTTGTTTCTTAGAAATGTGTTGGCCTATTATCTACCATCAAGTGTCAGAACTTCCTGGGAGTTGGATCCCAGGAAAGAGGCAGTCAAGCCTGAGGCAGAGGTGAATGGATAATTCCTTCCAGCTCTGGAATACAAAATAAAGTCCCAATCTTCTTTCTTTCTTTTTTTAGAGCCATCAAGGAAAATATACCAATTTTAAGGGCTTCTTGACCAAGAAGGGAAGAGTTTCAGGGAGAGGAAACAAATTTAACTAACCCTAACGTCCACCAGCAGAGCAAATGACTCTAGACAGGAGGTACTCGAGGACTGCCACGCCAAAGGCTATATACCATTTCCTCTATCCTGTGGCTGCCAAAGAAAGCTGCTGAATGGCTCTAAACAGTACATTCAGGTTATAGTCACTGATGAGACAGGTAGATTACAAACCTCTGAATCATCCCTGAACTTTTACCTTCCAGCTCCTCTAACCCTGGAGGTGCGACAGTTGGGCTTTTGGCTTCTGGATGTATGCCACCTGTAGAGTCACCTTACTGAAACAGCAGCTCTCAGGTGAATCAGGCAGTCAACTCACTCAATAGGTTAGCTCCTTCATGGGGAGAGATTGACAGGGCTAATTCCAAAGATAAGGGCCTGGGTCACAATGTCTGACAGCCAGTATTCTCTATAAGGTGAAGGTGGCGCTATCACAATCACTAAGAGGTTTTCTTCTCCTCAATCACTAAGAGCTTATTTGTTGTCATCCCTTACAAGAACTCCTCTCGTGAGTCTGCTATTATTGATAGAGGTGGGCTGTAGCCCTCAAATGTGGTAGGATGGAAAAATATAAAAATTAAAAGAGGTCAGTATGGTGATGCACACCTGTAATCTCAAGGCTTTGGGAAGCCAAAGTGGGAGAACTGCTTGAGTCCAGGAGTTGAGGCTATGGTAAGCTATGACTGAACCACGGCACTCCAGCCTGGGTGACAGAGCGAGACACTGTCTCGAAAAAATTAAAAAATAAAAAAATTTAAAAACCCTTTATTTTAAAGGGCCAAGAGAGGAAATGTACTAATTAGTACGTGCAGCAAATTCTGCCAAAGACTTGCCTATAATACTCAGGGTATTCCAAGAATAAGGTATTGGCCAAATCACTTACCAAATATTAATTAACTACTTCCTTCTTCCTCAAATTCTGTGAATAGAATCCTATTAAGATAACTTATTCAGCCAGGCACGGTGGCTCATGCCTGTAATCGCAGCACTTTGGGAGGCTAAGGCAGGCGGATTACATGAGGTCAGGAGTTGGAGACCAGGCTGACCAACATGGCAAAACCCTGTCTCTACTAAAAATACAAAAATTAACCACGTGTGGTGGTGTACACCTGTAATCCCAGCTACTCAGGAGGGAGGCTGAGGCAAAAGAATCGCTTGAACCAGGAGGCTGAAGCTGCAGTGAGATGAGATTGTGCTACTGCACTCCAGCCTGGACAACAGAGACTGTCTCAAAAACAAAACAAAACGAAAAAAAACACCCTCACTTATTCAATAAGTTATTTTCCTCTTACTCCTTAGCCCATTATCACTGTTCCGTATCTAGTGCCCTCACTCTACAGTCAAATTTTCTTTGATTCTCCATCCTAGGCACATCCAGACTCCATCCTACTGCATATCCAGGGTATGTCCTACCACACTGCCACATAACCAACATTAAAACCTTGGGAGAGGCTGGGCACAGTAGCTCATAGCTATAATCCCAGGATTTCTGGATTAAAAAGCAAGACTCCATCTCTACAAAAAAATAATTTAAAAACTTAGAAAATAAGCTGGGCACAGTGGCTCATGCCTGTAGTCCCAGCACTTTAGGACGTGGAGGCAGGTAGATGACCTGAGGTCAGGAGTTCAAGACTAGCCTGGCCAAAATGGCAAAACTCTGTCTCTGCTAAAAATACAAAAATTAGCTGGGCGTGGTGGCACACACCTGCAGTCCCAGCTACTTGGGAGGCTGAGGCAGGAGAATCGCTTGGACTGGGGAGGCAGAGGCTGCAGTAAGCTGAGATCGCACCACTGCACTCCAGCCTGGGATACAAGAGCAAGATTCCACCTCAAAAAAACCCCCCCAAAAAAAAAAAAATTAGAAAACAAAACAAAATTACCTTGAGGAAGGAGCTCCTGATTTTAACAGGGACTTTGTCCTTCATCAACAAAAGATCAGAGCTTGTCCAGCCAGCAGGACTGGCTTAGCTGATAGAGGAAACATAATATGCTAATAACCAGTAGGAAAAATCCTGTGCTACAGACATTTCCAATGCAGAAGGAGCAACTTGCATTAAGAGAAAATGAACACAAATAGGACAAAGGCTCCTCTCTCCCCAGAACGAGGTCAGAGAACTAAAGCCATTTAATGTGTGTGTTTCACAATGGTGATACTGGAAGTTGGTTTGGCACTACTCGGTCAGGCCACTTAAAAGCCTGAGCTGAGTAATCTACAGATGTCCTTTCACCTCCTTCATACTCACAGACATTTCCTTAATAATTCTACCCAACTGTCATTTTCCAACAGTCTCTTGCCTAAAGATTCACTGACCACAGCTGGGTGCAGTGGCTCATGCCTGTAATCCCAGCACCTTGGGAGTCCAAGGTGGGCAGATCACCTGAGGTCAGGAGTTTAAGACCAGTCAGGCCAACAGGGTGAAACCCTGTCTCTACTAAAAACACAAAAATTAGCTGGGCATGGTGGCGTGCACCTGTAATCCCAGCTAATTGGGAGACTGAGAAAGGAGAATTGCTTGAACCCAGGAGGTAGGGGTTGCAGTGAGCCGAGATCATGCCCACTGCACTCCAACCTGGGTGACAGAGCAAGACACTGTCTCAAAAAAAAAAAAAAAAAAAAAAAGATTCACTGATCACTCAGTAAGGAAGACTACAAAAGACAAAAGATACTACTACAGCTTCCATCTTCAGAAAGGAATCACAAGTCTTTTTTTTTTTCAGACGGAGTCTCTGTCACCCAGGCTGGAGTACAGTGGTGCAATCTCGGCTCACTGCAACCTCTGCCTCCTAGGTTCAAGTGATTCTCCTGCCTCAGCCTCCTGAGTAGCTGGGATTATAGGCGCCTACCACCACACCCAGCTAATTTTTATATTTTTAGGAGAGATGGGGTTTCACCATGTTGGCCAGGCTTGTCTTGAACTCCTGACCTCGTGATCCACCTGCCTCAGCCTCCCAAAGTGCTGGGATTACAGGTGTGAGCCACCATGCCCAGCAAGTCTTAAACTTTCCTTTTAGTAGAAACCCTTACTGTTCTTTTTTTTTTTTTGAAAGGAGTCTCACTCTATTGCCCAGACTGGAGTACAGTGGCGTGATCTCGGCTCACTGCAACCTCCGCCACCTGGTTTCAAGCGATTCTCGTGCCTCAGCCTCCCAAGTAGCTGGGATTACAGGCACCTGCCACCATGACTGGCTAACTTGTATTTTTAGTAGTGACATGGTTTTGCCATGTTGGCCAGGCTGGTCTTGAACTCCTGACCTCAAGTGATCCACCCACTTCAGCCTCCCAAAGTGCTGGGATTACAGGTATGAGCAACTGCACCTGGCCAACCATTATTGTTCTTTAAGGAACATTTTCTTCTTTAAGAGACAAGGTCTTGCTATATTGCCAGGCTGATCTCAAACTCTTGGCCTCAAGTGATCCTCCTACCTCAGCACCCCCCAAAAGTGCTGGAATTATAGACATGAGCCACCATGCCTGGCTAATAAATATTTCTTGAACACTCACATTATGTGTATACTAAGTATATACTAGTGAATAAAGAATATAGGATCTGTCACCATAATACTTTCTCAGGAATTAGAAACTATTCCCTTACATCTGCTAGGAGTTCATACAAGTTTTAGCTCCCTAACACTTTAGGGATTTACAAGAAACTTTTCCAGATCCCATCCTACTCTGCAGAATCATATCTGAAGGTAGGATGCAGGAATCTGCAACATAAGCAAGGATTACAGGTGACAATGCCCACTGTGAGTTTATAGACCTTTTAAAATAGCATCATGTTGAAAGCAATACAGAAGGCTGGGTGCAGTGGCTCAAGCCTATAATCCCAGCACTTTGGGAAGCTGAGACTGGCAAACCGCTTGAGCCTAGGAGTTCAAAACCAGCCTAGACAACATGGCAAAACTCTGTCTCTAAGCCATGTTTGCACCACTGCACTCTAGCCTGGGTGACAGAGTGAGAGATGCTGTCTCAAAAACAAACAAACAAACAAAACCCAAAACAGAGAACTAGGGAATTTGGGCAGTTGAAGCAAGAAGTGAAAGATAATCAGATGCTAAGAAAGAGCTATTGCTAAAGTTGCCTCACTACTGTTTTAAATTTCACAACCTACTCAACTCTGTTGCAAAAAGCATTGACACAGGGCAGAAGGAATCACTGTGTGGCTTTAGTGAAATCCACCAAGTCTGGTTTCCCTTCTGCTACCCCTTGGATTTTAAAAGTCAGGAATGCCAACTCTCTCTGTCTACATCACTGCTGCTCACCATACTGTCCTTGCTGCCTTCCCATGCATTCATTCACCTGCTACCAATCAAAAGGCTACTAAGATCAAATGCAAACATCTCACCACTACAACCCATAAAGCTTCCCCTGTTATTCTAGTTAAGTATCAAGGAATCACGATTACTTTGGGTAGGCTGTGAAAAGACACTTTGATGTCACAAAACTGAGTCACCCATAGATAATCCTAAGGCCATTGCTTAGCATGAATTAATTTGGATAAACAAGTCAAATAATCTCAATGCTGTCTGAATTAGCTTCTCTCTCTAACTCAGGTGTTCATTTAAATTATGTGACAGTGAGAGCAGAACAATAGAACAATGACTAATTCACATTTTGTCTCCTAGTAAGTTTAAAAAAATTTCCCCAGTCTAGTCAATATAGTGAAATCCTGTCTCTATCAAAAATACAAAAAATTAGCTGGGCGTGGTGGTGCACATCTGTAACCCTAGCTACTCAGGAGACTGAGTCATGAGAATCACTTGAGCCTGGGAGGCGGAGGTTGCAGTGAGCCAAGATCGTGCCACTGCACTCCAGCCTGGGGGACAGCGTAAGACTGTTTCAAAAAAAAATTTTCTTCTCAGAAAAGTAAAACTACATCTGACGCTGAGAATCAAAGTGTTAAGAGCCAGTTCTCCCTGGTGAGAAGACTATTATTGTCTCCCAAGTCTACCTTAATAGCAAAAGTAAAATTACCAATTATGACTACCATTATCCACAGGCTAATCTGGAAAGCACAGGCAGGTGATAGCAATGCTGACAAGCCAACAGTTTTCTTGTATCCTGATCGGATTGCTTATTTCTCAGGAGATTTCCAGTACTGAGTTTATTGGGCTTTGCTACTTTTTTTTTTCCCTTGAGAAAGAGTTTCACTCTCATTGCCCAGGCTGGAGTGCAATGATGCAATCTCGGCTCACTGCAACCTTGGCTTCCCAGGTTCAAGCGATTCTCCTGCCTCAGCCTCCCATGTAGCTGGGACTACAGGCATGTGCCACCATGCCTGGCTAATTTTGTATTTTTACTAGAGATGGGGCTTCTCCATGTTGGTCAGGCTGGTTCAAATTCCAGACCTCAGGTGATCCACCTGCCTCAGTCTCCCAAAGTGCTGAGATTACAGGTGTGAGCCACTACTCCCAGTCTACTTTTAAGGGTCAAAAGCCTTTTAATGGCTTTCAACTGATAGGTTTCTAGGATCCTCAGGCCATCTCTAACAGGAAAATAAAGGTATTATAATTATGTAGCTCTGTCATCCCAAAAGTGTTCTCAGCTTCCGTATGGGCTTAAGGAAGAAAATAAACTCAATAGGTAAATCCTAAGGCTTTTTCACATTCACTGTAGGGTTAGACTATCTGGTCTAGGTTAGCAGCTCAGAAATGAGCTAATTATAGGGTCCCCCATTCTGCCAAAATGCTATCTGGAACTTGCTTCATTTCCCAAGAAGTTTCTTTACCCTTTTCCCCAGCAGCAGGAAAAGCAACAACCAAGTAAGACAAGCATCCCCCAAATGCTCAGCTAGTACTTGCTACTGGGTGCCTGGAAGAACTAAGGTAAATCTTACAGATTTCACTTTGTGCCAACCATGCAAAATAATGCACAGCAGGCCAGGTGCAGTGGTTCACACCTGTAATGCTAGCACTTTGGGAGGCCGAGGTAAGAAGATTACTTGAGCTCAGGAGTTTCAGACCAGCCTGGGCAACATAAGGAGATGCTGCCTCTACTAAAAATAAAAAAAGATTAGCCAGGCATAGTGGTGCACACCTGTGGTCCCAGCTACTTGGGAGGCTAAAGTGGGAGGACTGCTTGAGCCCAGGAGGTGGAGGCTGCAGGAAGCTTTGATCACATCACAAGACTCCAGCTTGAGTTACAGAGTTAGACCCTGTCTCAAAAAGAAAAGAAAAAAAAAAAAAAAAATACAACAAACCAAAACCATCCTAAGGCTTTCCTTTCCTTCAGGTGCTGTCAGCTTTAAATTTCCGCGCAGGAAAGAGTGTAGGTTCTTTGCAGAAGTCAAGGTCACTTGTGGGACTGTCCCCTGCTTGGATTAGAGGGCTGAGACTCCCTCAGCACAGCAGTTTCTGTCTAAAAGGGCCAAGTTACCCAGAACCAAAAGTACTGGCGATTTGAAATTGAAGGCAACATTACCTGCAACAGTATTTCTGTGACCCAAAAGGCAAGAAATATCAGGTAAAGGATCCCAAAGGAGAGAAAGTTCGTGGATAAAGTAGACTTAAGATCAACGGCATAACATGGGCAAGCCAAGTAGTATGATGGTCATGTGACCTTGCTATTACTCTGTCTTGCAGAGGATCTTCATTTATTGGCCTGCAGTTTGGTGGAACCACCTTTCTGGTTCTTTCTCCAGTCATATATGATAGTCATGCAAGAGGCTGTACAGAAGTGTTCCACCCCACCCAAGCTCCTCCTATATAAAAAGTACAAGAGTCCCAAGGACAAAGAGGAGGACCTGAAGGACCCACTCTTGTGCTCGGCGTGGTCACTGAAGGCTTAAATAATCAGAAATGGAAACAGGCAGTTCGGGACTGACAAGGCCCTTCCTACAAAGCAGAAGACGAAATTAGCCACTGCTCCAGATTGAGCACATCTCTTCATTCCTGCTCCCTCCACCAAACTGTAACTCCAGTGGAACACCACACCTCTGTTCTCTACCAGGGGTTCCTGTCTCGGCTCCTTATTCCAGGGCCACGCATGACTCCCCCTTTCACTTCAGATATGCGAGGTGACAGCAGGGTCGGCCTCCTCACCCGCTCTAGACTGCAGGCCGAGGGCGGGCGGCGTGCACTTCATTCCCAGGAGCCGGAAGGGAAGAGCGGCACATGGTCCTGGGAGCTTCATGCAGGGCTGGCGGCCAGCCAAGCACAGGGCCCTTTAAGGCGCGCAGGGTGCGCATGGGTGAGGGAGGGAGACCAGGCGCTGGAGGGCCTGCGGTCGCCTCAGCCCCACCCTGGGACAGCGTGCTCCCTCCCCTGGCTGCTCACCTTGGTTCCCAAGAGCCGGGCGGCCGCAGTGAGTAAAGCCATGGCGGGCGATCTCCGGGATCTGGTGGGGAGGGAAGAAGGGGTGAGAGCTGCGGCAGGAACAAGAGCCGCCTCCGCTGCACCAAGGGCCGCGCTGACGGGTGGACAAGGTTGAAAGGAGGCGGCTGAAGGAAAGGGTAGACGAACCGGCGGCGGCGCCCAGCCCGGGGTCCTCAGCGAGGCCCCACCCACCGGCCGGAACCCGAGCCCGCCCCTCTCAGGGGACCGGCCCCGGGCTCGGCCATTGGCCCGGTGTGGAAGTGGGGCGGGACCTGAGCCCTTGACAGCAGTTGTGACGGGGAGGATTGGACCGCCCGGATTAAGCTAATTAAGGGTGGATGGGTGGCGGGCGGGGGAGTGCAGGTGGCTAAGTAGGTGCCTGACAACTCAGTTAACTTCCCTCTTGGCTTTTCCCTTTGACCTTAACATACTTGGGGTCATCTCTGAGGTGAATACTAAAGCAAAATACGACCTTTGAAGGTCCTTGGGAGCCAATTCCTTAATATGCTATCATGGAAACTGATCATTGCTTGCTGCTCCTGCCACCTTGGCATGCACTTTCTTGAGGACAATGTCTTTGGTTAATGGCTTCATGGCCATGGAGGTGACATGTGGACAACAGGCTATGATGCCAGAGTTAGCTACTTGGTGAAGATCATTTGAGGTCAGCAGAGGCCAGGATATTATAGATACCAACAGACTCCGATATATGGGGAAAGCAAGAACAGATGCCTGAATATCCAGTGCTTTGTGAGCCGTCAGTCTCTTGTGTATAATGGCAGGAAATCCAAGTCTAAACAACTGCCCCTTACTACGAAGGCTTACAGAGCTGGCCACAGCCTCTGGGTCATGGGCATTAATTTCACTGCCACTCCGGTCACATAACGCCACACAGCAGCCCATCCCATGTTAGCCACAGATTAGGAGCTGCAGACTAACCCCTCATTGAAGATTCCCTTTCGCCACATCATTCCCTAGGGCCTCTGGGCAACTTCTCCTACTTGGCAATCTTCTATGCCCTTTTATCCTGTGCTCCCCTGAGAACATGACACAACCCATGGCCCTGAAGTAATATTCTGCACCACTTTTTTTTTTGAGACCGAGTCTCGCTCTTGTCCCCCAGGCTGGAGTGCAATCTCGTGATCTCGGCTCACTGCAACTTCGGCCTCCCAGGTTCAAGCGATTCTCCTTTCTCAGCCTCCTGAGTAGCTGGGATTATAGGCACCTGCCACCACGCCCAGCTAATTTTTGTATTCCTTGCAGAGACAGGGTTTTGCCATGTTGGTCATGCTGGTCTGGAAATCCTGACCTCAGGTGATCCACCTGCCTCAGCCTCCCAAAGTGCTGGGATTACAGGCATGAGTCACTGAGCCCAGCCATGAATAGCCCTTATATCTCACCACATAGCAGTAACAAGGTTCAGAGGTCTCAGTATCCACCTAAGCCACATTTAGATAGATGTCCTTTACAAAATCTGAGTTTGTAGCTTGGACTTGGAAAAAGAAAGAAAACTCCTATTTTCTCTTCTTAATTTTGTTTATACCTAGTTTCACACCTAACAACCAATGCTCTTCTGGCCTGGGGATCAGATAGGTAGGTCTCAGGAAAAAATTTTAGGCAATTCTTCAGAGGAGCACTGACCTCAGCTACCTCCCTGGTGACTTCAAAGCTTCACTGATCAATATTTGCTCCCAATTTAGCATCTCACAAAGGATTTCCTCATAACCCTAGAATAGTCTGACCTAGCTCATTTTCTCTGGTTAATTATCCACAGAGACTAGCCAGCAGACCACAGGACTGAACTTCAGTGCCCCAAGATGAGATTACCAAAGGGACAATTATTGAGTGGCCACAGGATAACCTATTTTGGAGCTTTAGTGATTAGGGATTGGGTGGGGAATGGCAATGCTCTAAGCCTCTTGAAACTGGGTCCCAGAGCCCCTACTGCCATGACGACTTTATGGACTTGTTTTGAAGTTGTCCAATTCTGACATCCACTGCTATAAGGGCAATTGGAAAGCAGAGTATCAAATGGGCTAAATATCTCCCAGGAGCTGGCCTAGATTCCTTCTCAACACTGATGGGACCTGAAGAAGTGGAGAGAATGTTAAGGAAGAAAGATTGGCATGAATAAAGCAGCCAAGTGAGCTCTAGGTCCAAGTACAACTAAGTGCCTGGGAACTTGAAGGGGAATGGGAGAGAAGGCTGAGAGCCTTGAGGTTGTTGTGACCTTGGGAGGACCTCTTTAAAATGTATGGAGGCAATAGCACCCCCTGGTGGCAAAGTACAAGTGGGCTAAGAAAGCCTAAATTTAAACCCTCTTTAACTACATGGGTAAACCAAACTCCTGTATTTAATAGATAATAGCTAAGACTTAAACTGAAGGATCACTTGCTATTTACAGATACTATCTATCTTTTTTTTTTTCTTTGAGATGGAGTCTCGTTCTGTCACCCAGGCTGGAGTGCAGTGGCGTGACAGCAACCTCCGCCTCCTGGGCCGCGCACGCTGCCATGGCCGACTTTTTTTTTTTTTTTAAGTATTTTAGTAGAGACGGGGTTTCATCGTGTTGGCCGGGCTGGTCTCGAACTCTTGAGCTCAGGCAATCCGCTCACCTTGGGCTCCCAAAGTGCTAGGATTACAGGCGTGAGCCACCGTGCCTGGCCTGGAACACTATAATGCTCCTGTGAGCATTATCTTAATCCTCACAACTCTAAATTTCATAGGTATTATTTGTATCTAAAAGAAGAGAAAAACAACACTTAGATGAAGTATCCCACCCAGTGTCATATCTTGTAATTGGCATAGCTATAATTCAGGCCAAGGTCGGCATTAGTAAGCTGTACTTTTTTTTTGAGATGGAGTCTCACTCTGCATCCCAGGCTGGAGTGGAGTGAAGTGATCTCGGTTCACTGCAACCTCCCCCTCCCAGGTTCAAGCAATTCTCCTGCCTCAGCCTCCCAAGTAGCTGGGATTATAGGCGAGTGCCACCATACTCAACTAATTTTTGTATTTTTAATAGAGATGAGCTTTTACCATGTTGGCCAGGCTGGTCTCAAACTCCTGACCTCAGAGGATCCACCTGCCTCAGCCTCCCAAAGTGCTTGGATTACAGGTGTAAGCCACCACACCCGGCCCTAAGCTGTGTATCTTACATGATGATTGTGATTTTTTTTTTTTTTTTTGAGAAAGGGTCTTGCTCTGTAACCCAAGCTGGAATACAGTGGCATGACTGTGGTTTACTACAGCCTGACTTCCTTGCCTCAAGTGATCTTCTCACCTCAGTCTCCCAAGTAGCTGAGACTACAGGCACTCACCACCACACCTGGCTAATTTTTCTTATTTTTTTGTAGAGACAGGGTCTTGCTGGGCTCAAGTGATCCTCCTCCCTTGGTCCCCCAAAGTGCTGGGATTACAGGCATAAGCCACCACATCTGGCAATTGTGAGAATTATCAGCTGCAACTCAATAAGGAGATTTTTGAGTCACTGTCAACTGTCTCCTGGAGACATCAGTTTACTGTGTTGCTGTATTTAAAGACATTTAAGCCAAACAAGGTGGAACGTGCTTGTAGTTTCAGTTGCTAGGGAGGCTGAGGCAGGAGGATTGCTTGAGCCCAGGAGTTTGAGGCTATAGTGCCTAATTATCACACCTGTGAACAGCCACTGTACTCCAGATTGGGCAACGTAGTGAGACCTTGTCTCTAAAGAAGAAATAAAAACAAAAGATAAGGAACTATAGTCTTACTCATCTGTAAAGATTTTCACATCCATACGGGAACTAGATAATAAATGGTGACTCCCAAAATATATAAAGGTAGAAGAGACAAACATTCAGCATCTAAAATGACCAGAAAGGGGGCTGGGCATGGTGGCTCATGCCTATAATCTGAGGTGTGGTAGCCTCAGTACTTTGGAAGGACGAGGCAGGAGGATCACCTGAGACCAGGAATTCAAGACCATCCTGGGCAACATGACGAAATTCCACCTCTACAAAAAATGCAAAACTTAGCCAGTCCAGATGGTGTGTACCTACAGTCCCAGCTACTGGGGCGGCTGAAGTTGGAGGATAAGTTGAGCTCAGGAGGCTGAAGCTAAGGTGAGCCATGATCATACCACTGCACTCCATGTACTCCATTCCAGCCTGGGTGACTGAGCAAGATTCTGTCTCAAAAACTAGAGGACAGGCCAGGTGTAATGGCTTACGCCTGTAATCTCAGCACTTTGGGAGGCCGAGGCAGGTGGATCACTTGAGGTCAGGAGTCTGAGACCAGCCTGGCCAATATGGCAAAACCCCATCTCTACTAAAAATAATACAAAAATTAGCCAAGAGTGGTGGCACACACCTGTAGTCCCAGCTACTAGGGAGGCTGAGGCAGAAGTGCTTGAACCCAGGAGGCGGAGGTTGCAGTGAGTCGAGATTGTGCCACTGCACTCCAGCCTGGGCAACAAAGTGAGACTATGTCTCAAACAGCAACAAAAATAAAAACAGACCAAAAAAAAAAAAAAAAAGACCAGAAAGGTAAAAGGGGTGTCTTATAAAGAATAATTAGTCAAGAAAAATGGCTGAATAGAGGATATGCTTTTCTACTAGAGATTACTAGAATCAAACATGGAGGCAGTTTTTCAAGCCAATTTAAAAAGTATTACTTTATATAGCCACATGGAGACTCCACTACATAGAATGAGGTATAGCAGAAAGACCACTGGACTAGGGATTAGAGGATCACTGGGTCCTCGATGACTAGCAAGACACTTAACCTCTCTGAGCTTAGTTTCTTCATCTATAAAATAGGAATAACATCTATTTCTTAGAGTTATAAAGATTAAATGAGGCCAGGCAAGGTGGCTTACTTTGTAATCCTAGCACTTTGGGAAGCCAACAGGATCACTGAAGCCCAGGAGTTTGAGACTGGCCTGGGCAAAACACCAAGACCCCATCTCTAAAAAAAAAATTTTTTTTTGAGACAGAGTCTTGATCTGTCGCCAGGCTCCAGGCTGGAGTGCAGTGGCGTGATCTCAGCTCACTGCAACCTCCGCCTCCTGGGTTCAAGCAATTCTCCTGCCTCAGCCTCCCAAGTAGCTGGGACCACAGGTGCACCACCAAGCCTAGCTAATTTTCGTATTTTTTTTTTAGTAGAGACGGGGTTTCACCATGGTCTCGATATCTTGACCTTGTGATCCACCCACCTTGGCCTCCCTTAGTGCTGGGATTACAGGCGTGAGCCACCGCGCCTGGCCAAAATTTTTTAAATTAGTTGGGTGTGGTGACTTGTGCCTGTAGTCCCAGCTACTCAGGAGGCTGAGGTGGGAGGATTGTGTGGGCCTGGGAGGTGGAGGTTGCAGTGAGCCATAATCTCACCACTGTACTCCAGCCTGGACAACAGAGCAAAACCCTGTGTCAAAAAAAAAAAAAAAAGAAAGAAAGATTAAATGAGAATGTGTATGTGTTTGTTATATGAGTATTCAACACACATTATTTCTCTTCCCCGTGCTATTCATTCCTATTTATTTATGACAGGGTCTAGCTCTGTCACCAAGGCTGGAGTACAGTGGCATGATCTCAGCTCACGGCAACCTCCTGGGCCCAAGCTGCCCTCCCATCTCAGCCTCCTGAGTGGCTGGTACTACAGGCATGCCTACCTGGTTAATTTTTATGTTTTTTGTAGAGATGGGGTTTCGCCATGTTGCTCAGGCTGGTCTCAAACTCCTGAGCTCAAGTGATCCACTGCCTTGGCCTCCAAAACTGCTGGGATTACAGGCTTGAACCACCGCACCTGGCCGCTACTCTATATTTAAAGGAATATTGTACCTATGAATCCTTCTTAAGAGTTAAAAACTTTCTTTTTTGGCCAGGCACAGTGGCTCATGCCTGTAATCTCAGCACTTTGGGATGCCGAGGTGGGTGGATCATTTCAGGTCAGAGACCAGTCTGGCCAATATAGTGAAACCCTGCCTTTACTAAAAATATAAAAATTAGCCACATGTGGTGGTGAGCTCCTGTAGTCCCAGCTACTTGGGAAGCTGAGGCAGGAGAATCACTGAACCTGGAAGATAGAGGTTGCAGCGAGCCAAGATCATGCCACTGCATTTTTTTTTGAGACAGTCTTGCTCTGTCGTCCAATGGCACAATCTCGGCTCATTGCAACTGAGTTCAAGCAATTCTCCTGCCTCAGCCCCCTGAGTAGCTGGGACTACAGGGGAGTGCCACCACGTCCGGCTAATTTTTTCTATTTTTAGTAGAGACGGGGTTTCACCGTGTTAGCCAGGATCGTCTCCATCTCCTGATCTCGTGATCTGCCCACCTTGGCCTCCCAAAGTGCTGGGATTACAGGTGTGAGCCACCGCACCTGGCCTTTTTTTTTTTTTTTTCTGAGACAGGGCTTTGCTCTGTTGCCCAAGCTGGAATGCAGTGGTGAGATCTTGACTCACTGCAATCTTGATCTCCCTAGCTCAACCAGTCCTCCCACCTTAGCCTACTGAGTAGCTAGGACAGGTGCCTGATACCCAGCTAATTTCTTTTTCATAGACAGGGTTCTGCTATGTTGCTCAGGGTGGTCGTGAACTCCTGGGCTCAAATGATCCTCCTGCCTCGGCCTCCCAAAGTATTGGGATTATAGGTGTGAGCTGCTGCGTCTGGCCTAAACTTTTTTTTTTTAAGTCTCATTTTATTGCCCAGGCTGGAGTGCAGTGGTGCAATGTTCACTGTAATCTCCGCCTCCCTAGTAGCTAGGACTACAGGTGCATGCCACCACACTCGGCTAATTTTTGTATTTTTGGTAGAGATGGGTTTTTGCCATGTTGGCCAGGCTAGTCTTGAACTGTTGGCCTCAACTGATCTGCCCACCTCGGCCTCCCCAAGGGCGAGGATTACATGCATCAGCCACCTTGCCCAGCCCTAAAACTTATTTTTTTTTTTTTTTGAGAGGGAGTCTTGCTCTGTCACCAGGCTGGAGTACAGTGGCGCAATCTCCACTCACTGCAACCTCTGCCTCCCAGTTCAAACGATTCTCCTGCCTCAGCCTCCTGAGTAGCTGGGACTACAGGCATGCATCATGACGCTGGCTTTTTGTAGTAGTGATGGGGTTTCACCATATTGGCCAGGCTGGTCTCGATCTCCTGACCTTGTGATCTGCCCACCTCGGCCTCCCAAAGTGCTGGGATTATAGGCGTGAGCCACCACACCTGACCCATAAGACTAGATTTTTACATAATAAACTTTCCTGTTATATCTGTACCTCATTTAACACAGTCTTCGGAAATACTTAAGTTTTAACATTTTACTGATAAACTAATTTAGTAGGCATCTGAAGCTTAAAGTTTAATAAGATTTACCAGGTTAAGAGTATATGCTCTACCAAATACTGGGCTATAACAATTTATTACAATAAACCTCCAGAGGGTTCAGATAAAGTCATGGATTCCTTGTGGTATGAATTAAAACATGTGCAAAGTTGTGCACGGTGATGCTTGCCTGTAATCTTAGAAAACTCAGGAGGCCAAGGCAGGAGGATTGTTTGAGGCCAGTAGTTTGAGGCTGCAATGAGTTATGATCATGCCATTTCATGCCAGCCTGGGCAACAGAGCAAGACCCCTGTCTCTATAAGATAATAATACTAATTATATTAAGAGGTTTGCAAAGTACATCTTCCTGTGGGGCATGGTGGCTCATACCTATAATCCCAGCACTTTGGGAGGCTGAGGCAGGTGGATTACTTGAGGCCAAGAATTTGAGACCAGCCTGGCCAACATGGTGAAACACTGTCTCTGCAAAAAAACTCAAAAATTAGCCAGGCATGGTGGTGCATGGCTGTAATCTCAGCTACTCGGGAGGCTGAGGCAGGAGAATTGCTTCAACTGAGAGGTGGAGGTTGAGTGAGCCAAGATTGTGCCACTCCACTTCAGCCTGGGTGACAGAGCGAGACTCTGCCTCAGGAAAACAAAAAACAAAAACAAAAAAACCCCATAAAGTGTATCCTTAATCAAGCCTAGAGGGTAACATTCACCCTTTCCTATATAGGACATATCCTTGTGTACCAATGACAAAGTCTCTCCAGCTGGAGAGTTCTTAACAGCTGTACCTTGACAAGCCAGTAAGATATATCACAAGTAACTTGTTACTGATTAACATTAAATTTATTTTATTTTTTTGAGATGGGGTCTTGCTCTGTCGCCCAGGCTGGAGTGCAGTGGCTCGATCTCAGCACAGAGTAACATTAAATTTATTTTATTTATTTTTTTGAGATGGGGTCTTGCTCTGTTGCCCAGGCTGGAGTGCAGTGGCTCGATCTCAGCGCATTGCAACCTCTGCCTCCCAGGTTCAAACAATTCTCCTGCCTCAGCCTGCCGAGTAGCTGGGCTTACAGGCGCATGCCACCATGCCCAGCTAATTTTTTTTATTTTTAGTAGAGATGGGGTTTCACTGTGTTAGCCTGGATGGTTTCTATCTCCTGACCTCGTGATCTGCCCGCCTCTGCCTCCCAAAGTGCTGGGATTACAGGTGTGAGCCATCGTGCCTGGCCAAATTGATTTATTTAAAACTATGAATCATTTGTTTTGTAAATTAAAACAGCTTTAAGTTTCCAGAAGAGTACTCTATTTTATTTGGGACAGGGTCTCACTCTGTTGCCTCGGCTAGAGTGCAGCAGTTCAGTCACAGCTCAGTGCAGCCTCAGCCTCCTGGGTTCAAGAGATCTTGCCACCTCAGCCTCCAGAGTCACTGGGACCACAGGTGTGCACCATTATATGCCAGCTAATTTTTGTATTTTTTTGTAGAGATGGGGGTCTCACTATATTGCCTAGGCTGGTCTCAAACTCCTGGATTCAAGTGATCATCCCACCTTTGCCTGCCAAAAGCGCTGGGATTATGGGGGTGAGCCACCACACCTGGCTTGAGGAGTACTCTCATTTATATTTCTGATAAGCTTTCGGATGGAAGAGAAAGGCATTTTTAGGCACCAAGCAGGCAATGGACAGAACCTTGGGTATACTTTCAGGGGTATGAAAAAATGTAATTATTACTCATGTGCATCATAGAAGAAAAAAATAAGGTTTATAATAGTTGGTTTGGAAAACTAAGAGAGAATACAGCATTTCTTATGGCTGATGGGAGAAGATGGAATTAACACCAGGCTGATATTAGTTGACAACAAATATCAGAGTGTTTGCTCTGAGCTCTAATGTGTCAGACTTTGTAGGGATTTTTGGTATGAGAAAGCTTTGTGGCCAGGCGCGGTGGCTCACGCCTGTAATCCTAGCACTTTGGGAGGCTGAGGTGGGTGGATCACCTGAGGTCAGGAGTTCAAGACCAGCCTGGCCATCATGGTGAAACCCCATCTTTAAAAAAAAAAAAAAGAAAGAAAGCTTTGTGGAATATTACATTCTATGTGCCAAGCTTAGTGCAAGGTATAATTAAAGAAAAAAGACTTAAAACAGAAGTTACTCTATAGCTTTATCAGATCAGATCGGCACTTGGGAAAGTTAGCTTATAGACCAAGTTTTCATTAAATACAGAACTTCATAAAGTTCTATGGCTTCTCTGGGCCTCAGCTTCTTTATCTATAAAATGGGCAGAGGTGGGCCGGGCGCGGTGGCTCATGCCTGTAATCCCAGCACTTTGGGAGGCCGAGGCGGGTGGATCACGAGGTCAAGAGATCGAGACCATCCTGGTCAACATGGTGAAACCCCGTCTCTACTGATACAAAAAATTAGCTGGGCATGGTGGCGCGTGCCTGTAATCCCAGCTACTCAGGAGGCTGAGGCAGGAGAATTGCCTGAACCCAGGAGGCGGAGGTTGCGGTGAGCCGAGATCGCGCCATTGCACTCCAGCCTGGGTATCAAGAGCGAAACTCCGTCTCAAAAAAAAAAAAGAAAAAAAAAAAAAAAAAATGGGCAGAGGTGAACCAGACGACCTCTAAGGTTCCTTTAGATTCTAAAATACTGTAATTTTTAAAACCTTTAAAATGTTTATTCAGGTCTTCTCTCCTTGAGGTGTTCCTGGGACCAGCGATATTTCATTTGAAACCCTGAGACAACCATACCTCGGGTGTTTAAGAATTTTCCAAAAGAACGTATCCTTCAGGTTTTCATCCCTATGCCCCAGTCTAGAATCTCTATACACAGAAAGTGTGGACAGACTTATAGTCCAGATTGACAATGGCTAGCGATAGAGGTAAGAAAGATACACTTTATTGTTGCTACTGGCATCAAATTTAAAAGCTTAGGCTAGCAAGCAAGGCCTCTCATTAAACAACATTCCTTACCTCATCTGTCCCTATCCGATAAAGCCCTTACTTTTCAGCTGAGTTGGTCACATCCATTTTCCCCTTCCTGTCTCTGTTCTTGCTGGTCCCTCCATCTGGATGGGCAAGGAAGGAAGAATAATGCATGTCCATTATTTCCTTCAAGACCAAGCCCTGTCTTATTTCATGTTTCAACAGCATGAACACAAGGAATTTCTAGAATTCTACACTACCATACACTTATGTTCCCCTGCTTCCTTGTGGAGGTTCCTCTCTTCACAATTAGACATGGTACTGAGTGGGCAATGACTGAAAGCTTATCTAGTTTATGAGTGGAGTGGAGTCTCAGAAGGCAAAAGAATTAAAGGTTCAGGGCCCTCCTACCTTTATCCTGTATCAATCTCAAAACTCTTCTTTCTCCTCCATTTTCTTTCCTGCCTATAACCCTCTATCTTCAAGCTTAATGTAAGGGCCAATTCCGGGCATGAAAAGACAACACAGTTTGTACTTTTGGTTTCATATTTTTTCAGTTCGTTTCAGTAAAAACATAATATATAAAAGGCATTGCCACCATGTTCCCCTCCTGGGGGTGATCCATCAAGCCAGTGTGGGCTGCTCCAGTGTGATTCATAGCTCATCATGCGATATGTGCAGGGCATGGTCACAAAGATCTGCAAATAGCACATAACAATTTAAAGGAAAATGCCACTCAGTATGAAAAATTTAAAGGAAAATGCCACTCTCATACTGATATATGCCAGTATCGAGAAAATTTCCCAGACCAAACTGACACAAACACACATCAACTACCATTCTTCAGAAAATATGCTTATAAATGATAAAACATCCCCACTGCCCTCTCACCTGTATCTCAGGGTCAAGGGGCCACAAATTCTGAAAGCTGACAGAAAATGGGGAGGAACACCCCAAGTCCCTAAGCCAAGGGGAAATGGAAGCCAGCTCTTGAGCTAATACCAGAGGTTTCTGGGATGGGGGTGTGTGTGGGTGAGTTAGGGAATGTCAGGTTCCAGAACAGGAGATAAAGTGGGGCAGCTTACCTGTTCGCTTACTGCAAAGTTTGTCTTTAACATTGTCAGCCTCTCGGGAAAAGAATTCAATGAGTTCATCCTCGTATTCCTCCACAATGCTCTCACACTGCCAACCCAAGGGAGAAAGGGGTGACACAGGGCAATAAGAAGCCTCTTGCCTTCACCTCCAAAGAGGAGGACAAGGATATTGGCCTAACTTTCTACTTGGTCCTCCAACAACCCCCTAATTCCAAGAACCAGCTGCCGATTCCCATAGCTCACCGCAAACTTGAGGGTGCCACTGATATCTGAGTCAATTCGGATGCCTTGTAGGTCCAGTTCACTGGATTCTCCATTCCGGCTCACTACACGTACATAGTTCTTGCGATGGGTGGAAGGATCAATCTGTTCCCCATACTCCTTCATCCGGTCACATATCTCCTCCAGCAGCTCTGTGAGGTGGGCCTCTGAGCGGGCATAAGGCACCTAGAAATGTCCTCAGCCTTGGGTCACTCTCTTCTACCTCTGTACATTAGTAATTTATATCCTTATTTTTCCTTCCAAATATAGCTCCAACAACCTATTCTAAAAAGTTTTCCCTGGTCAGGCACAGTGGCTCACACCTGTAATCCCAGCACTTTGGGAGCTGAGGCGGGCAGATTAGGAGGTCAGGAGTTTGAGACCACCTGGCCAATATGGTGAAACCCTATCCGTACTAAAAATACAAAAAAAAAAAAAGCAGGGCGTGGTGAAATGTGCCTGTAAGCCCAGCTACTTGGGAGGCTGAGGCAGGAGAATCACTTGAACCCAAGAGGCAGAGGTTGCAGTGAGCTGAGATCGCGCCACTGCACTCCAGCCTGGGTGACAGGGTGAGACTCCGTCTCAAAAAAAAAAAAATGCTTTCCTTAACTGATTTTAATTTTTAATTAGTGTGTGTATATGTGTGTGTGTTTTTCGATGGAGTTTCACCCTTGCTGCTCAGGCTGGAGTGCAATGGCATGATTTCCGCTCACCACAGCCTCCACTTCTCAGGTTGAAGCCATTCTCCTGCATCAGCCTCCCAAGTAGCAGGGATTACAGGCATGCGCCACCATACCCATCTAATTTTTGTATTTTTAGTAGAGATGGGGTTTCACCATGTTGGGCAGGCTGGTCTCCAACTCCTGACCTCTGGTGATCCGCCCACCTCAGCCTCCCAAAGTACTGGGATTACAGGCATGAGCCACCGTGCCCGGCCTAGTTCGGTTTTTAATTAGTATGGTATATTTGTATACTTTAAAAGTACTTTCTTTTTTTTTTTTGAAACAGACCTCACTCCACTGCCCAGGCTGGACTGCAGTGGTGTGATGACTGAGGTTCACCACAGCTTGGATTTCCCAGGTTCAGGTGATGCTCCCACCTCAGCCTCCAGAGCTGATGGGACCACAGCTGCACACCACCACACCTGGCTAATTTTTTGTGTAGAGACAAGGTCTTGCCATGTTGCCCAGGCTCGAACTCCTGGGCTCAAGTGATCTCCCTGCTTCAGCCTCCCAAAGTGCTGGGATTACAGGCATGAGCCACCATACTTGGTAGTAGTTTCGAATATATGATTTTATTTTACCTCATTGTACAGCTCTAAGAAACAAGACAGTTATCATTAGATCCAAGTTATAAACAGAATTCTTTGATTAACCCTGATCAACTTATACTTTTAATTCCTATACATTAAGATAATAATTTTTTTTTATTATACTTTAAGTTCTGGGATACATGTGCAGAACATGCAGGTTTGTTACATAGGTATACACATGCCATGGTGGTTTGCTGCACCCATCAACCTGTCATCTACATTAGGTATTTCTCCTAATACTATCCCTCCCCTAGCCCCCACCCACTGGCAGGCCCTGATGTCTGACATTCCCCTGCCTGTGTCCATGTGTTCTCATTAATAATAATTTTTTAAAAAATTCAGACCAGTATCCTAAGCACAGTATTAAAGAGGTAGTGTAGGCTCTGTGGACAACAGCTATTAAAGCACTATAACCTTTTTTTTTTTTGAGACAGTTTTGCTTTTATCAACCAGACTGGAGTGTAGTGGTGCAATCTTGGCTCACTGCAACCTCTGCCTCCTGGGTTCAAGCAATTCTCCTGCCTCAGCCTCCCAAGTAGCTGGGACTACAGGAGTGTGCGACTACACCTCGCTAATTGTATTTTTAGTAGAGATGGAGTTTCACTATGTTGGTCAGGCTGGTCTTGAACTTCTGACCACAGGTGATCCGCCCACCTCGGCCTCCAAAAGTGCTAGCTTTTTTTTTTTGAGACAGAGCCTCACTTTTGTTGCCCAGGCTCAAGTGCAATGGTGGGATCTCGGATCACTGCAACCTCTGCCTCCCGGGTTCAAGCAATTCTCCTGCCTCAGCCTCCTGAGTAGCTGGGATTACAGGCATGCGCCACCATGCCCAGCTAGTTTTTTTTTTTTTGAATTTTTAGTAGAGACTGGGTTTCTCCATGTTGGTCAAGCTGGTCTCGAACTCCTGACCTCAGGTGATCCGCCCACTTCAGCCTCCCAAAGTGCTGGGATTACAGGCATGAGCCACCATGTCCGGCCTGGTTTTGTTTTGTTTTGTTTTTGAGACAGCGTCATGGCTTACTGCAGCCTTGACCTCCTGAGATCAAGTGATCCTCCCACCTCAGCCTTCCAAATAGCTGTCACTACAGGCACATGCCACTATGCCCCACAAACTTTTGTATTTTTTTGCAGAGATGGGGTTTGGCATGATGCCCAGGCTAGCACCGTAATCTTAACATTGCCTTATATATTGATTATTAGATACAGCTTTGTGTACATGTGTTGTTTTTGACTAAAATAAATTTCCTAATTATGAGGGTAGGACCTTTTATTCTTTGTTTTTTTCATTTTTAGCTCTGACTCAGATCTCTGTACTTTTATTCTTTTTTGAACAGATGTTTGTATGTATACTGCAGTGCTACATTAAAAACGAGTCATGTGGATGTAGAGAAGGGAAGTGATCAGGACTCCCTGTTTGCTAACAAATTCTACAGCAGAAACAAAGTATTAAGGTTTAGAGCCAGGAAGCAAGTGCATGGGGTAGAACGCTGCAGCTTCTAAATGAGACAGAGCCAAATCTTCATCTCTCTGGGTCTGTTTTCTTCATTTCTATTAAACCAAGATCCTTAAGCAGTTGAATTCTCATCCAAAGCCAGAGTGAGCTATTTTATTTGGGGGAACAGTAACAGTTACCTCCACCACTGACTGGCTGCCATCTGGATTGATCCGGAAAGATCCCATCTGAATGGTTTTCTTGGGGTCCACCTTGGCAATTTCCCATTCTAGTTCATCCACCAGAGCCCTGCACGCTGGCAGAAGAGGAGAGAATGGGAGCAGGGGATAGGGAAGGGGGTAGGGTGGAAGGAGAATGGGATCAACCCAGGATTTCCATTCATCCTTCTCCCAGCCCTTGGATCTCATGCCCTCCCAAGGCTCTACTTCCTTCACTTCTTTTTCCCGTTGTGCTTTACCTCCACAGTGGAGATCCTGGCTCCTCCGAGCCCAGGCAGTTCCCAGCAGGGCCCCCAGAAGCAGGGCCAGCCAACCCCAGCCTTTCATCTTTATTGTAATGGGGTTGCTCCACCTGGGTTTGAGAAGTCATAAAACATAAACGTGAGAAGCCAACTCCATTTTTCCCTGCCCCTCCACTCCTTGCCCCAAGGCTTTCAAAGGCCTCACTGTGACTCTGGCTCTACTTTCCAGGAAATGGCTGGGACACAAAGGGGCTTCTCTGTTCCAGCGCTTGAAGGCTCCGATTCCCCCAGGGTGGTGGGTGGGAGTGCGAGCTCAGGACTTGGGGCTCAGCCCCAGACACTACGTGGATAGGTAAGGCCCTAAGTGTTGGTACTTTAGCACTGCATGCCTAGGGCTCACGGGGCTTTGTGGCAGCTACAGGAGGTAAGCTGGCGATTACGCAAAGACTGAGGCATCGGGGAACTGCCGGCAGGGAGCCCTCAGTCAGGCCAGGAAGCCAGCGAGGAAAGCATTCAATAACTAGGGCCCATTTGGATTCTGCACCGAAGATTCCTGCATCCCCACCTCCAGCCCGTGATTACCAGTACGGACCAGCCCCCTTTCTAAGAACTCCGCCATTTCTTTCGCTCCCGTCCATCCCCAACCCTCAGCGCCCAGCGCCTTGCCGCCCGCGTCCGTCCCACCTCTGCTCCCAGGGCCGCCGCCGTGGCCCAGGCGCTGGAAGACCGCTGGACTCTCACTTTGGCCCCAGTGGCTCCCGAAACTACACCTGGCTGCGCGGAGCAGGGCTGTCCGGGATTCTCCAGAGCGCTTCTCCGCTTGCCACACACCGGTTGTCCCGGCGACCGCCTGACCCAGCTCCCCGGGCGCTAACTGGTATCTAAGCGGGTCTCGGGTGTGCTGCGGTGGGAGCCCCAATCAGACACCGACCCCAAACCCGCCCCTCCAAACTCTCGCGCGAACAGGCAGCTTAGGAGCGGCTCCCGGACAGCAAGGACCCCGGACGATCGCCGAAGGACCCAGACTTGCGTGGCGAACAGCTCCACGTGACCACCGGCGGTCAGCCGGAGAATAGGAGTGGCCTGAAGCGAAGACAGAGCCCGGGCGTGCTGAGTGGGAGCGGCCAGGCGTGCGCTTAAGCCAACCCAGGTGGGCTAGGACCTTCAAAACTGCGCTGCAGGCCAGCTAGCCGCCCAGGTTTCAGTACACGGGAAACTACATCTCCCAGGAAGCACCGCAGCACCAGACTGATATTTGTGAGCAACTACAGGTCTCAAACTATCCTGGGACCTGTAGTTTGGCGGCTTACACAATTAACGGGGTAACCATACTGTACATCTTCAAACAGTCTGACATAGGGTACTGGGCAGCTACTAGCAAAGACCCAGCATTGTCCACAAAAGGAATAATTATACCCTTTCCCACATCCATAACTTTGGATTCCGATCCTTTACCTTCATACAAAGGAAGAAGAGGAAGACTGAAGCCAGAGAACAGTAGCATTCTCTAATGAGATAAATGACAAAAGATAATATTTTGTTTTTATTTTATAAAACATGCAGTTTACAACAAATTTTTTAAAAACGGAACAAAACTTGGGACAGGAGAGTGGGATGGAAGACAGATGCTTCTCAGCTGTCAGCAGGAATAAATGAAGCCAGCAGCCAAGCTTTGTTCAGGATCCAAAGGCCCTTTTGGCAATGGTATTGGCAACACTAGTTTGCTTGGGCCACCAACACTCTACATGCTGGCCCCTCCAGGCATCCCTGAAGCAGTTGGTGACTTGTGCTAAGTCTTGAACTACTGTGATATCCTCTGTCACTGTTCAGGACTTCAATTCCTAGCCAGCTAGGAACTGACAGTTTTGGTTCCAGGAGCTTCTTTGCCTCCTGTAGCTGCCACAAAGCCCCGTGAGCCCTAGGCATGCAGTGCTAAAGTACCAACACTTAGGGCCTTACCTATCCACGTAGTGTCTGGGGCTGAGCCCCAAGTCCTGAGCTCGCACTCCCACCCGCCAGATTCATTCCTTCTTTATCCTTTGCAAAACAGTGGTACAGGAACAGAGTCCAGAATTGACCCAGATGGAAAGTAATTGGTGTTCTTTATATCCTGGCTCCTAGAACCTTTGCAACAATTCTGCTGTATTCCAGTTCTATTAATAGCACCATCTGTAGACCCTGAGCACGTCCAATTCTGGAAGTGGACAAGGTATAGCCAACTTAAGAAGCCATCTCCCAGTTCTGGGACTATAGAACAGTAAAGGGAAGGGTAGGTCAGAGCGCCATCACTGAGGAGAAGACAGCTGCATCTGTCAGAGACAAAACCAAAAGCATGATTCAAGCTGATGGAGAAAAAGCATCTTCTCATACTTCTTATGAAGGAAAAATGCAAGAGAAAAAAGGGCATGGACCTTCCCTGAACATTTTAGACTTGGGCAAGAGGATATTATAGTTAATGGAGAGTTTCTATAAAATCTATTTCACTGAATGTTAGGAGGATAAAGTGCTTTGTAAACTGTTAAATGCTGTTCTCCATATATGCAATCAAAATCCACCCAACTAGGAGCGCCAGGCTCATGCCTGTAATCCCAGCACTTTGTGAGCCCAAGGTGGATGGATCGCTTGAGCCCAGGAGTTCAAGACCAGCCTGGACAACATGGCAAAACTCTTGTCTCTACAGGAAGTACAAAAATTAGCTGGGTGTGGTGGTGTGCGCCTGTTGTCCTAACTATTTGGGAGGCTGAGATGGGTGAATCACTTGAGCCCGCAAGGTCGAGGCTGTAGTGGGCTGTAATTATGCTACTGCACTTCAGCCTGGCAACAGAGTGAGACCCTGTCTCAAACAAACAAACACACAAACAAAATACAAAATCCACTCAGTCCAGTTTCCCTTGTCCCATCCCAGGTCTTACTCTTGGGACTTGTTTGGCCCTCAGGCTCTGGCACCTTCCAGTCCATCTTTCGGCCCTTCTCATAAAGACCCTTGAGCACCTTGTGGAAAGACTCAGGCTCAGTGCCATTTTTGCTTAGCTCCAGATACTTTCGGTAGAGCTGAAGGGCTGTGCGGGCATCTTCAATACTGTCATGGGTTTCCCCTTGAATCTTCAGGTCTGGGGTAAGTAAAGGTGGAATCATTTGGGACCCAGCAAAGGGAAGGAGGAACATGTCTTCCCACTCCCAACTGACTCCAGAAAACTAAAAAGCCTGCCTGCCCTTAAGGGAAACTCAAACACCTTCCTCAGTGCACAGAAGGGATACTGAAGTTAATTAAATCCATGAGTAATTGTCACCACTAACTGAGGGTCCCCCTTACTCCCACTTTATCCTCTAACACTGTTCCTGCTTTTTCTTCCCCCCACCATGCTTTTTTTTTTAAGATTTGGAGTATGTGTGCATGTTCATAACATGGGTATATCGTGTACTGGTGGGGACTGGGCTTCCAGTATACCTAATATGCAAACAGTAAACTTTGTATCCAATACATAATTTTTCAACTGTCCCCCCTCCCCCATCGTTCCCCCCTTTTAGAGGCCCAGTGTCTATTATTTCCATCCTTATGTTTGTATGTACTCATGGTTTAGTTCCAACTTGTAAGTGAGAATATGTGGTATTTGATTTTCTGTTTGAGTTAGTTCACTTAATATGATGGCTGACAGCTTCATCTATGTTGCTGCAAAGGACATGATTTCTTTTTTTTTGTTTTTTAAATAGCTGCTTCTGCTCTTAATATGTACCACAGGGGCCTACAAGGCAGAGCAACTCACCCAGAAAGTACCAAGCAAGGAATCGCAGGGAAATCATTCGTTTTCGAGGCATATGGAACAGGTAGACAGTGTCAAGGACTTGGTCCTTGGGCACCTGGCAAGGATAAAAGAGGGAGAGACTTAAGGTAGGGGATCTATAATTCCCCATTCTCTAAAAGCACAATGTATACCCTAAGGGGCCCACCCTCAAAAGAAGACTCTTAAAAGAGCCCTGCCAAACCATCAGGTTGATGACCCGGAAGTCCTTCTGCAGGCCATGACCCACAAACTTGACTCCAATGTCAATGAGAAAACGAAGCTTTAAGTAGGTAGACTTGAGAGTTGTTAGGTGCTTGGAGGAGATTTTGGCATCAAGATCACCAGGCTTTATACCCGAGTATTGAGTCAAGTAATCCACCACCTAGGAATAGAGAAAACGACAAGTCTTTTTCAGGAAGTGAGGTGGAGTTTTCCCCTACCACTCTTCCCTGGGTTCCTGAGCACTGTACATAAGCACCAAGGTGTGCCTCACTTGCATCTCCATATCCTAATACCTGCTCCTGGGTAGAGATGTAGTCATCAATGAAGGGGATACCCTCATTGGGTCCCTGGCCCCGAACACAGGTAATCCTGGCTACTGACATCTGGCTTGGTTTAATGGTGGACTTGGTACCATCACTGCGTAACTCTGCTTCCTCCTACATGAGAAGAGTTAGTAAGAAAATAAGAGAAATGCTTACAACTCCTAATATCCTCAGAGTTCTCTTCCAGTGCCCCATCTTTTTGGTCTTGGTTACCTCATTAAGGGTGACAAACTCAGCATCCAAACCCACCAGGTCCCCAATCTGTGGCATCTCATTCAGCATCAGTGGAATAAAGGTAGTATGTGTTTTCCGCTGCTTCCGTGCCAGCGAGGCTTCAGCCAGCAAGACACTTGCCTCAATAGGGTTCTTGACTGGAAGGAAGAATGCAGAGGACACAGGGCTTGGATAGGGAAGTGACTAGGGGAGAGAAGCCCAGGGTGGCTGATCATAGACTCTGGGTCTACACTGTGATCCCTCAATAATCAAAGCATGTGAGAATAAAGATCATGTCTGATGAATGGGGCAGGTAGACAGAGTAGGTCACATCAGGAAATTATCAAGAAATATGCTGGAAAAAAAAAAACAGAAAAGACCACAGAGGGCCGGGTATGATGGGTCATGCCTGTAATCCCAGCACTTTGGGAGGCCGAGGCAGGCAGATCATGAGGTCAGGAGATCAAGACCATCCTGGCTAACACGGTGAAACTCCGTCTCTTCAAAAATACAAAAAATTAGCCAGGCATGGTGGCACATGCCTGTAGTCCCAGCTATTCAGGAGGCTGAGGCAGGAGAATCACTTGAACCTGGGAGGCGGAGGTTGCCCAGGCTGATCTCAAACTCTTGAGCTCAAGTGATCCACCCACCTCAGCCTCCCAAAGTGCTGGGATAAAAGGCATGAGCAACTGTGCCTGGCCTACACTAGGCTAATTAAAAATTTTTTTTGAAGAGATGAGATATTGTTATGTTGCTCAGGCTGGATTTCCCACTTCTAAATTTAAGGTCTAATAAGCAGGAATCCCTTTAGTATCTCCAGAAATATTAGCACTGGTTACCAATCCCAAGTACTTGTGAGCAATGTCCCACATCTCATCCTGAAGCCCAATCTAAACTGCCCACACACTTGGATCTACTATGTACCACTTACTGTTCAGGTTGTATCTGGAATTGAGATTCCGTTTGACATAATAAAGGATTGCAGGTACTTTCCAATTCATATCAAACTGTACAGCTTCATGCTATAGAAGAGAAAAAGCACTTATGGCCAGTGTATATCACCCTTTTTCCTTTTCCCTCTTCAGACAGAGGCCAGGACTCAGGTGCTAGTTTTTTTTCCAGGTGCTATTTTTAACTGCTGCTGTTTTTTATTCCTGAGGATTCCTTCCTTCCTCCCTGTTGAATCTGCCTGGCATTGTATAGGGCCCTAAAGACAAGGATGCTAAGAAAAGGGGAAATTAAAGAAGAAACAGAACATGTTGCAACTAACCTTGTCAATAGGTTCAATAAGAAAGTCATTGAACAGATACCACTGCTGGTGAGTAACGCCCTATGGAAATACAAGGAAAGACTGTGATGATACAAAGTGATGGCTGTACCACTGTCTCAGACTCAAGGACAGACCTGGGACTCACTATGGCCATCCCAGAGTGTTCCTGCCCTCTACAACCTCACTCACCTCCTTGCGCTGGTGGTAGGTCTCTCCAACTTTGATGTGAGCCACCAGGCTGCCCCCTGTGCGTGAGTCCAGGATGTGTACCACAGTAGCCATCAGGTCATACACATAGACACCATGCTCCTCCTCTGCCCTGGCTGGGCCCCACTGTGAGGGGGGTACCCAGGCTGCTAAGCTAAGTTCAAGGATGGGGAAGGGAGGGGAACGGGGACAGAGGACAGGGAATTGGGGGTATAGGGGATGGGGGACCAGGGTGGGTTATATCTCCATCCTAGCCCATCTATGACCCCAACACTGAACTGAGTGACTATGGAAAATCCCCTAACCAGTAAATACTATTTACTTATTCTCTTCCTTTTCCCTCTGCTAAGTTTTACCTTCCCCCTGCCCTCCTTTACCTTCTGCCCCACCTTCTCTCCCTTATTCCCTTTCCTCATCCCGGTTTTTCAACAACCTGCATCTCATCCCCATCAGTCCAATTGCAAACATCCAGCCCTTTGTTCTTGGTCATCTTCATGCGAATGGAGAAAGGAAGCCAGACGTTCTTCAACTCCTCAATGGAGGGACACACCAGCACACCCTCTGGACTCCCTAGTTCCTTCCTATCAGGTTAAAGAATTGGAAATTTGTTCTGAAAGAGATCTAGCCAGTGACGAGAGGAGCCACTGGGCAGTTCCATTCTTTGACAACTCCCAAGACAGCACCTACCAATCAGCCAAAGCAAATTCCTTGTTCTTGGAGATTTCCCCACTGTGTTTCTTTACTGCCATCTTGAAGGCAACCTGAACATAGAAGAAAAACATCCAATTCTTCAGGAACATAATCATATGTGAAGATCAGAAGGGGAATAAAATGAAAAAGTATTCCTGAAGCCCTGTTTCTAGTCTGAGTCCTTACCTCAGCCTGCATTCTCCAGAAATCAGCCTCTTTTGAGCTGTTCACCTCACAATTGATGACAAGAATATCTGGCAGATGGCGGATGTTGCGGGTCTGAATCTGAGAGGAAGAAACAAACAAAAGAATGGCAGGAATGTACAGGAAAAGGAGTCTGGACAGGAACCTGGGTCTGCATCCTCAAACTGGGATTCCTCACTCCCCCAGAGATCCCTGGCTGGCAGTGCTGACACAGCCAGCCCCACATGGGATGGAGGCTGAATCCCCAACATGGCAGGAACAGGACTCTAGTCCAGTCCAACAGTCCACTCACCGTGGGCTGGTACTTTTCACAGTTGTCACACCAGGCCTGTGTATTCTGGTCCAAGCAGATGCTTCGCTTCAGCACCTGAGCAAAGTCATAGTTCTTGCCAGTTTTATCTGAGGGAAAATTGAATGCTTTACTCCTGGTTCTCCCCTCTACCCACAGTTAGTCCCCAACACCCTCTCCCTGATGTTACAGGACACTTGTGGGAGCCTTCCCAACTGAGCTGCAGGGTATACCACTGTTGCTACCATCAGGGTAGGAGAGTGTGAAAAGCAGGGTGGATGAGGCTCGCACGGTCTCACTGCCACAGCGGCAGAGGCTGCAGTTCTCCATCTCACAGCTGAAGAGCTGCCCAATAACAGAGTCCCCCGATGAGCAAAAGCTGCTAAGAGTGGAGAAGGTGATATTTGCACATTGAAGAAGT
Source organism: Aotus nancymaae (assembly GCF_030222135.1). Lineage (NCBI taxonomy): Eukaryota > Metazoa > Chordata > Mammalia > Primates > Aotidae > Aotus > Aotus nancymaae. Next base: position 39,940,745 of record NW_026988428.1, read on the forward strand.
TAGGAGACCCTTTAAATCAGAGGGGCCTGTCATGATGGAATTAACTGTTTCTATCCTGATTTCATACCTGCCACCAGCACCTCGGTAAGCCTGTGGGACTTCCAGTTCCTGCATATCTTGATGCAGTTGAGTGAGAATGAAGCGATTCCACCTCTGAATGAGCCTGGCCAGATTACCCTTGCCTGAAGCCTCATCTGAGTCAGCCAGGATCAGACCAAGGGCTGAGGCCTCAGGAATAGTACGGAATGCCCGAAGAAAATTATTGCCCTGGAAATGCGTTGGTGGAAAGGGGTTATTTTCTCTTTTGTGTCCACTTTCCATCCCCTTCCATTTTAAGTGTCTCAGGTCTCCAGGTACTGACCTGGCAAGGGTCACCACGAGAGAGGTCCAACATGTGAAAGAGGAAGCCCAGCTCACATGCCAGACAGAACTCCTTCTGGCAAAGGTGGTTCTGAATTAGACAGCGTACAGGCTCCAGGAAATAGAGCACCTGGAGGGAAGAGCAGAAGAACTGATGCAGGAAACTGGCATGGGGACGAGGAGAAATATGAGGTTAAGTGAGCTGGTGGAAAATACACAGCAGGGGTCCACTGAGCAGTGAGTCCACCAAATCAGTGGAGCTCAGAGGAGACTGGAAAGGTGTAGAGGCAAGAAAGAATTGTAGAGGAGACCATGGTAAAGCAAGCATGGCTGAGGAGACCTGGAAAGAGCAGGGGTCGAGTGGCCATAGGGAAGAAGGAAAGCAGTAGGCACGTTCAAGTTGTAGGAATACCCAACCCTTACCTGGATCATGCAGTTACAGTAGGCATTGGGGATGTGGGGCTCTAATCCAGCAAACAAAGTCTTATTGTAGTGTTTGAAGTCAAAGTCCTCCAGCCCTAGCTTGGAATATTTGATGGTTACCTAAGGCAGAAATAGTCTGAGCAAGACAAGGATATCCTCAGAGTCCCAATCTTTCCAGTAGCCATAGCCTTTCCTAGAACCTCCCTCCTGGGTCCAGGGTGGTAGCTGAAGGCCTCCTGACTGAGTACTTCAATACTTTCTTATATGACTTCCTTCCCAGGGTAACTTTCCCCACATCCAACAGGCCCTGATATCCCTCAGCACCTTGCGGTATTTCTTAGAAACCATGTGGAGATGTGGCTCCTCTTCTCGTCCTACTGGAGACTCAGTGACTTGGCTGAAGCTGTCAAATTCACTGTCTGAATCCTTGAGTCGGTAAGGTATCTAGGAATTTTAAGAAGAGGTAACCTTGTTGGATGTCTTGTCATCTTTGTCTTCACACTCATTTATCCCAGCGCTGAAATAGCCACCAAGTCCTGAACCTTCTATATTCATAGCATTCTCAGAACCTTCTATATTCATCCGCTGCTTCCTTTTTATTTCCACTGCCATCACTCTGCTTCATCACAGCTGGACAACTCAACTGTCATGGCTTCCATGCTGGTTTCCCTATATTCACTCTGTCCAGCACAACACTACCAAATTAACCTTTGCAGAATGCTGCTTTTTGTGCGCTACTTCCTCTATTATACAATGGTGTTCAAAGCTTCACAATCTGGCCACTTCTAACTTTATTTTTATTTTTTTACCCTCCCTCACCACTCTAACTTTAATCTCTTACTGCGTCCCAATACCAACAGCTACTCTAGCCAGACTGGTATACTCATATAGTCCCCCTCAGACATGTGTTTTGCATTTATGCCTCTTGAGACCTTTACTAACACTATTCTCTCATCTTGAATATTCTCCTCTGTTACTATCTACTTAACTTGTATCCCACCTTTCCAGCTTAATACCCAGCTCTTTTTTTTTTTTAAAAGATGGGGTTTCATCATGATGGCCAGGCTGGTCTTGAACTCCTGACCTCAGGTGATCCACCCACTTCGGCCTCCCAAAGTGCTAGGATTACAGACGTGAGCCACTGCGCCCAGCCTACCCACCTCTTTCATTACACTTTCCTTGGCCACTCTAGCCCAGAGTAACATTTTCCCTCCAAACAGCTCTGGCACTAAATGCTTATAACATTCCTTCAGTATTTAACAACAGAACATAATTTCTGACATGGCTATGTCTTATCTTCACCAACCAAATATTAAATTTCCTAAGAGCAAGGACCCTAGCTTCTCTATCTTTGAATCCTCCCTAACACCTAGCATAGTTCCATCAATTTGATAGGTTCCAAAAAGCATTTACCTAGTACAGTAAAAAGACAGGATAAACTTCAGTGAGCTGGGGTAGGGGCTGACCCTCCATTCTGAACACACCTGATTGCGTAGCCTGGTGCGGGGATTGGGCGCATAGCCAATGAAGCCCACCTTCTTCATGGTGCGCAGAATCTCTGCATCCACGGGTGGTGCTCGCCTACAATCCAGTATAGTTCTAGGGCTTAAAGGGTTGCGGTGTACACCGTTCCACTCCCCAATCCCCAAGGGTCCAGAAAAAAAGAAAATACTTAAGGTAGACAAAAATCAGGGAAGTAGTAGAATAGTAACAAGGCTAGCAAAGAATTCTGATATCTTGGCCTTTTCTCCCTCCCTCCCACCTTTTGGCCCAGAGGTAGGGTACAACCTGGGAGCTGGAGCGGAGTTGGCAGCAGGCCAATCAGAGAGCAGTGTGTCAGTGGTGAGCGGAACAGGGATGAGGGAAAGAGGCAGCAGGTCCTGGCTCCAGTCCAGAGGAGGCAGTGAGTCCACGAGACACGGCAAAGCAAACTCAGTCTCACGGGAGTAGGGGTTGAAGGAAGGCTCCGGGGAATCGGTCCAGAGGTGCACACAGCCCTCAGAATCCCCAAAGGCCAGAGCCTGCTTGCTGGCTGACACATCAAATGTCATTAGCAGTGGCCCCACAGGATTCACATGAAAGATATCTGCTGGGTTGGCCAGGCCTGTGGGTTCACAGAACTGGCACTGCCCTGCAAAGGAGGAAGAAACCCACTGAGCCCTAGAAAGTGAAAGAGAGCCATACTCTTACGCCCTTCCTATCCTCTTCCCCTGATTTCAGGGCAAGATGGGCCCCAAATCCATGCCTAGAGACAGAATGCCACCTGATGCCTTCCCATAAACCACCGATGGTTTGCTACTCATCAAACAGTAATTCTACATTTATTTTGCCTACTTTACCTTTTTCCATGGTCCTCACATTCAAGAAAATAAAAGCTCTAATCTCTGGCCAAACCCAAGTGAAACCCTGGGACCCTGATGAAAGGATACTTCTTTCCCCAACAAAGAGGTTTCAGGACGAGTACTTCAGGTTCTAGCTCTCCTTTGCTCATCGATCCCTCCTACCTAATCCCATATACCCTTCATACCCGACTGAGAGATGATAGCAAGACGAGAAGTATATGTAGGAATGAAGCGCAAGAAAGCAGGATCCACGTGTACTTGAAGTGGTGTGATGGCACGCATCATGCGTAAATCATACACCTTGAGGAAACGGTCACAGGCCAGGCCAGTGAGGCGGCTGGAGAAGCCACAGGCAGCTAGCAGGTTGCCGTGCACATCAAAATCCGACAGACTCCCTGAGAAGGCATCAAACTCATGTTCTACTTTAAAAGTACGAAGGTCTCTCAGGGAAACCTAAAAAAAAAAAAATTCCGTTATCTGCAAATTCTGTTATCAGAAAAAAATAACTGCCACCTACCTAACCCAGTGGGGTCCCTACCAAAGGAACTAAGACTTTAGGATATGGATTCTTTTTTTTTATTTCCCCCACAGAAAGGGCATTCAGAGGATATGGACTCTTAGAGCATAGAAAAGGTAAACAGAGAACCCCAGAGCCAGAAGGGGCTCCAGAGAGAACTCATTTACCCTTTTTGCCTCCAGGGCACTTCATTATCATAGAAAACATCAGGCTGCAAAATAATCTCATAGTATAACATCACTGAGTAGGAAGTGAATTCACTCCACTCATCCTCATCTCCAATCCAACTACACCCCAGAGTTAAGGGAAAGCAGGTCGGGCACAGTGGCTCACGCCTATAATCCCAGCACTTTGGGAAGCCGAGGTGGGCCAATCACCTGAGGTCAGGAGTTTGAGACCAACTTGACCAACACGGAGAAACCCCGTCTCTCCTAAATATACAAAATTAGCCAAGCATTGTGAAGCATGCCTGTAATCCCAGCTACTTGGGAGGCTGAGGCAGGAGAATAGCTTGAACCAGGGAGGTAGAGGTTGTGGTGAGCTGAGAGCTCACCATTGCACCCCAGCCTGGGTAACAAGAGTGAAATTCCATCTCAAAAAATAAAAAAAATAAATAAATAAAAATAGTTAAGGGAAAGCAGATCCCAATCAAGTATCTACTGAAACAGGGCCCTGCAGTGGGAGGAGAAATGGAACTTGGCCACCTTGCCAGACGTGTGGCCGCAGAAGAAGAAGCGATTTGTCTGTCTCATAATGGTGACTCCCGGCGTCTCTACTGCATACTGGAGAGGGAAGCAGGAGAAACCAGTGAGAAGATTGATTTTTCCCACAGACCAAATGAACAGAAAGGTCATACCCACATCTCAGACACATTACCAGCCCAAGCATAACTCTGCCCCCTCAACAGCCCCAGACCCTACATAGGTCTTTCTTGCCCCAGGCTTGTACCTTCTGAGTCTCCTGGACAGTGTTAAGATCAATCTCCAGTATGTGATTCTGCAGCCCACCAACTAGTAGAGTACTGCTGTCAGTCAGTAGGAGACTGTGCATATCCTCATTCTCATCCAGCCTGTTGGGGAGAGGAAAGGCTCAGGGGCCCAGGCCTTACAAGTTGCCAATCCCTTAGCCTTCCCACCCTATGAGGTATCTTCTTTCCCAGTCCAGAGCAGAGAAGGCACTTACAGGTAATCAAATATAATGAGGCCCCCACGGGCCATATACTTGAGGTTGTTCTTGGTGAGAAAAAGGATACCATTCTCCAGGCTCTGGATCTGCCGAATGTCATCACTGCCATTGACCTGAAAGGATGAGTAGCGCTCCAAGGCTGGGCCGAAAAATGAAGTGGCATGGCCCTATATGGGACAAAAACAACAGAGACACTTAGAGTGGAGGGGCAGGGGCCGTCCTACAGCCCCTCAGGGACTGAACACGGCTCAGCTTTGATCCTTTCCTGCTTGGCCTTTGTGACTAGGAGCAACTGATACAAAGGGCTAGGAACCAGTCAATCTTAGTGACAAAGACACTGATAATACTGTCTTACGTTTATTTAATGTGTTATACAGTATTTTTATAAACCCTACCTCATTTTATCCTCACAATGACCCTGTTGAATAGGTAATGGCTCAGTTGATTAGAACAGTATACAGAAGGTCAGGGACATAGTCCAAGGATGAGTTAAAGGCAAGGGGCTCTGCCTCTTTGTTTCCCTTCCTGCTGCTGCATCCAAGTCTCTATTCAAATATAAGAACTTCTGACCAACTATCTAAAACAGCAACGTTGTTTCTAAAAGAGTCATTAGGAAAAAAGATTAAAACAAAACACTATAAAACCAAACCAAATAACAACGTTTCCCACCTTACATTACCTCAACCTCCTTACTCAACTGTGTATATATATATATGTTTTTGAGATGGTGGTCTCACTCTGTCACCCAGGCTGGAGTGCCATGGCATGACCTTGGCTCACTGCAACCTCTGCCTCCTGGATTCAAGCGATTCTCCTGCCTCAGCCTCCCAAGCATCTGGGATTACAGGCACCCACCACCACACCCGGCTAATTTTTGTATTTTCAGTAGAGACAAGGTGTCACCATGTTGGCCAGGCTGGTCTCGAACTTCTGAGCTCAGGTGATCCACCCGCCTCAGCCTCCCAAAGTGTTGGGATCACAGGTGTGAGCCACCGTTCCCCACCAGTATTTTAATTTCTTAAGAGTACTAGTTGACACCTGATGTAATGTTTTTGTTTACTGCTAATTCCAAACCTAGACCTTAGAGCAAGGTCTGATACCTGGTATGTGGCTCGAAAAAACACTGGTTGAATGAATAAATGTCCACCTCTTTAGCTTCCAGTCCAGTAAATCCTAATTGCTTGTAGTTCCTGCATTTTGTACTCACCAAGCTTTGTAGTATCTTGGGAATCTTTGTTTATCCTATGCTAAGACAGCCTTTTCCCATCTATTTCACCTGATTTCTACTCATCTTTCAAGACTCAGTTCAGGTGTTACTTCCTTCTGGCTGCTCTGACTTTCCTCCATCCTCTCCAGCATCCAGGACATCTTTTCACACTGGCACTTAGTACCATGAAATTATCCATTTTGCATATGTTTTTTACCTCGCTGTCCTGTAAACTCCTTGAGGGCAAGGATTATGTTTTATTTAGCTTTATTCACAGTGCCTAGCATAGCAGTAGACACTGCCTACTAAACTGAATGAATCACACACACAAAATTTATCCCTTCTAATGGAAAAACAATTCATGCCCTGAGAAGTAAATTAGTAAACAAACGACAGCAGAGTATTTCTTACAAAGTCTTTCGGCACTATAGCATATTGGCAATTTGGATGCAGATTTTAAAAAATTAAGATTGAAACTGCTCTGAGAGAGATTAAAATCAGCCAGTGAAAACAAAAATGATTCAATGTAAGATATGCAGAATCATTCATTAAATATTCTATAAAAATAAAAATAGAAAACAGAGGAGGGCAATAGAAATAGAGATTGGATTTGGATGGCTACAGACTAAGTGATGGGTACAATTATCAAGACAAATCAAAACACTGGATGGGCAACTGTGACAAAAGTGGGATGCCAGCCAGGCGCGTGGCTCACACCTGTAACCCCAGCACTTTGGCAGCCCTATGCAGGAGGACCACTTGAGCTCAGGAGTTTGAGACCAGCCTGGGCAACATAGTAAGACTAAAAAAATTTTTAAAAATTCGCTGGGCTTGGTTGTGTAGGCCTGTAGCAGCTACTCGAGAGAAGTGGGAGGATTGTGGCTGGGCGCGGTGGCTCATGTCTGTAATCCCAGCACTTTGGGAGGCAGAGATGGGTGGATCACAAGGTCAGGAGTTCAAGACCAACCTGGCCAACATGGTGAAACAGTCTCTACTAAAAATACAAAAAATTAGCTGGGGTGTGGTGGTGCACACCTGTCATCCCAGCTACTCTGGAGGCTGAGGCAGGAGAATCGCTTGAACCCAGGAGGTGGAGGTGGTGATCAGAGATCACACTATTGTACTCCAGCCTGCGTGACAGTGTAAGACTTGTCTCAAAAAAAAAAAAAAAAAAAAAGAGTAAGTGGGAGGATTGTATGAGCCCAGGAGGTTGAGGCTGCAGTGAGCCATAATCACATTGAGCCAATGCACTCCACCCTAGGCGACAGAGCAAGACCCTGTCTCAAAAAAAAAAAAAAAAAAAAAGTATGATGCCTTCTGAGAAAGAATATATCATTTATTTCTAGATCTTGGACTCTCCCTTTATCCTTCTAACCAGACCCAGCTGTCTCATCACTACAACTCCTCAGTACTGGCTATCTGCAAAGCAGCCGTCCTTGGGTTAAGACCAGATAAAGACCTTCAACATCTTTCAACCCTCACAAAGGGGTACAGTTCTTACCCCGTGGCTCCCCACCCACAGCATCTCCTCGTGCAAGTCAAAGTGGGAGACGGAGACAGGCACACCCACTTCAGCCACCACGCTGTGCAATTCAGAGTAGACACCTTCCATTATGTGCACTGATTCCTGGACGGGAAGAGCCTCCAAGGCCACTCCCTCTGGGTCCAGCTCCACATTCTGTAGCAGACTTGGGTTCAGGTGGGCATCCAGGACAGGGTCCAGGGCAGAATGCATGGCTGGGGCATACTCTGCCAGTCCAGGGTCCAGACCCTCAAAGTTCATGATGACGATGGCAGCTGATTACAACACAGCTGTCACACCCTCCCTTACCACAGTCCCTTTTGATACCTGACCCAACCTTCAGCAAGACAGCACTGGTGGGCCTAGAATGGACATCCTGGCCTGTAAGGGGAAAGAGGTAGCTGAGTCAAGGGTAGGCCCAGGTACTAGTGGTACTTAGTGTCTTCTAGGTTACGGGGCAGGAGGCAGATGAGGCAGGCATGAGGGATGAGGCTGCCAGCCGAAGGATGAAGCAGGTGGGGGAGGGACAGGTAGTGAGGTGGAGGTGGTAGAACTGTTTTCCCTCTCTTTCCTCCGCTGGGCCCTCTGTACTCTCCACCACCCCATTATCTAACCTAATCCTTGACTTCCCTTTCTTCTCACTTCGGACTGCTCACTTGCCTGGTTCAGCCCTGAATCATCAGGTGAAGGGAGCGGGAATTGCGGTGGTTATAGTTAGGTAGAGGGATCTAAGGTGCTTTTTCCCCAGAATTGGGGGTGGGGAGGGTGGGTTGGACTGTTAGGGTGGGAGAAGTCACTTTCCCAGAATCCTCTCCAATAGCTACCCAGGATTCTCTAGAGGAAAACAATAATGGCCAGTTACCCACAGCTGGGGCGGGGGCAGGGGAAGGTGATGGAAACGGCTAGTTACCCAGAATTCTCTGGGGGAACAAGAGAAATTGGTTATCCAGAATTCTCCCACGAGGGTGGGGAGGAGGGAGATAGGGGCAAGGGTCAGATGTGTTCCTGGGATGCTTACGGGGGATGGGTCATTACCAAGATTTCTCCATGGCGGATATTTTGGAGCGCGTGGAGTTAGAACGAGTAGGGGGAGCGCAAGCGCTGTCAGCTCCGCGGGAAATTCCAGTTTCCCCAGTTCTCCCCCACGCCTAGGGCTCAACCTAACCACTACGGCGCCAAGGACCAGACTCCCAGGCGAGCCTTCCAATCAAGAAGGGCTCGGGGGCACACCTAAGCCAATCAGAAGGGCTCTGGGCGCATCTAAGCCAATCAGAAGAAGCCAGGTACGGCGACTCCAGAAGAGAGCGTGTGACGCAGGCGCCGGAAAAAGAGGTTACGGGGCGCCGGTGGGGACAAACGCAGCCAGACGCCGGACCTGTTGGGTGGCGTTAAAAAGTAACTCTTTTTAGTCTTCTTGAACAAAATTACATCTAGACTTGGAAACCGAACTTTATGCTTTTTATAACTCTAGGGACTCTAAAATAAGGGGCACCCAAGGCAAAGCACTGGGAGTCAATGCTGCGTGTTCCCAGCGGCGCTTAGTCCACCCCCTCTCCCTGCGATGCGCTTGTGAGCCACTCCGCCACCTCTGACCCTGTTGTCCCCGAAACTCGCTGGCATTTCCTATCATTTCTAGATATGGGAGAGAAAAAAAGGAAGAGGGAGCCCGACTCCTGACACAGTCCAAGTGACTGCATCTTTACAGGCATCCATCTGAAACACCCATCCGTGGTTGTTCCCTCCCAAGCAACCCCGGTAACATACCTGGGTAAAGGATGCCCCTGGTTATCAAATTCCCCTAGCTCTTGAAGCTGGCTGGACGTTATCCCTCAGAGGGGAATGAGCATGGCAAATTGAGACTTTTGTTATTCTGAAGGATTCGTGGATCCTGTGAACTCTGATTGCTTTGAAATCGGTCAAGGTTATGAGACGTCTCAGAGCACTTTAGCTCAGCTGTTATTACTGTTTCTAAAGGCCACATAAAGGGACTCTGATGGTAGAAATTCTTTACAGAGGATTCAATTCTATAACATTTCTCTCTCAATAAGGCTGGTGAATAGACCTTCTTTAAAGGACCCAGGAATTTAAATTTCCAGGACTCAGAGGGGTGGGGTCCCCAGTCAGAGATCCTAGAGCCTAGACCAAAAGGAAAACACAGATGGCCTCTCGAACTGATTTGATTTGACTTCGCAGGTCATTAGATGTAAAATCTTCTAAAAAGGGTGGGTGCTGAGAGACCTAGACAGTTCCTACACTTTAAGAAATCTCCATATTGAGGTCTCAAATTGAGAAAGACTTAACAGACCCATGATAATAACCTGGGATAAATAATCTATATCATGGATGCTCTTGTGTCTCGTCTCTTTTCTTTTCTTTTCTTTTTTTTTTTTGAGACAGAGCCTCGTTCTGTTGCCCAGGCTGCAGTGCAGTGGTATGATCTCTGCTCATTGCAACCTCTGCCTCCCAGGTTCAAGGGATTCTCCTGCCTCAGCCTCCTGAGTAGCTGGAATTACAGGCGCGCACCACCACACCCAGCTAATTTTTGTATTTTTAGTAGAGAAGGGGTTTCACCATGTTGGTCAGGCTGGTCTCAAACTCCCAACCTCAGGTGATTGGCCTGCGTTGGGCTCCTAAAGTGCTGGAATTATAGGTGCGTGAGCTACCGCGCCTGGCCTTTTTTTTTTTTTCGAGGCAGAGTCTCACTCTGTTGCCCATGCTTGAGTGCATTGGCCCTCTCACTCACTATAACCTCAACCTCCTGGGCTCAAGCGATCCTTCCTCTTCAGTCTTCCAAGTAGCTGGAATTACAGGCATGGGCCACCACACCTGGCTAATTTTTTGTATTTTTCTGTAGAGATGGGGTTTCACCACGTTGCCCAGGCTGGTCTCAAACTCTTAAGCTCAAGCAATCCTCCTGCAACAAGCTGAAGGATCAGCCAAAGTCATTTACACTGTACACCTTCAACTACCCAGAACTTCTGGGCTTCCTAGCCATGGGGTCCAAAGCTGGGACTGCCCCGACACCAGTGGAGGGTTCCAGAACAACAATTTGGATGACATCAAATCGGCCCCCCAAAGTGTTGGGATTACAGGCATGAACCACCACACCTCGCCTACAGTATCCAATGTAATGTAATGATTAAGAATTCAGGATCGAGGCCAGATGCGGTGGCTAACACCTATAGTCCCAGGCCCAAGGTGGGCGGATCACAAAGTCAAGAGATGGAGACCATCCTGGCCAACACAATGAAATCCTGTCTCTACCAAAAATACAAAAATTAGCTGAGCATGGTGGTGTGCACCTGTAGGCCCAGCTACTCGGGAGGCTGAGGCAGGAGAATCGCTTGAACCCGAGAGGTGGAGGTTGTGGTGAGCTGAGATTATGTCACTGCACTCCAGCCTGGGTGACAGAGTGAGACTCTGTCTCAAAAAAAAAAAAAAAAAAAAATTCAGGATCCAGGCCCTGATAGTGGCTTGTGCCTATAGTCTTAGCTACTCAGAAGGCTGAAAATGGAGAGATCACTTAGTGGTGGAGGTTGCGGTGAACCAAAATGATACCACTGCATTCCAGCCTGGGTGACAGAGTAAGACCCTGTCTCAACAAAACCCCCCAAACACCAAGAACAAAAAAGAATGCAGGATCTGATGATAGATTGCATTAGAATTCTAGCCACTAAAGCCGGCCACGGTGGCTCACACCTGTAATCCCAGGACTTTGGGAGGCCGAGGCAGGCTGATTACCTGAGGTTGGGAGTTCAAGACTAGCCTGACATGGAGAAACTCTGTCTCTACTAAAAATACAAAATTAGCCAGGCCAGGCGTGGTGGTGTGTGCCTGTAATCCCAGCTACTCGGGAGGTTGAAGCAGGAGAAAAGCTTGAAACCAGGAGTCAGAGGTTGGGGTGAGCCGAGATCGCACCATTGCACTCCAGCCAGGGTAACAGGAGCTGTTACACAGTTCTTTTTTTTTTAATCTCAAAGAAAAAAAAAAAAAGGCCAGGTGTGGTGGCTCACACCTGTAATCCCAGCACTTTGGGAGGCCAAGGCAGGATCACCAGGTCAGGATCACCAGGTCAGGAGATCAAGACCATCCTGGTTAACATGGACCCCATGTCTTTTTTGTTTTTGTTTTTGTTTTTGTTTTTGTTTTTTGAGACGGAGTTTCGCTTTCGTTACCCAGGCTGGAGTGCAATGGCGCGATCTCGGCTCACCGCAACCTCCGCCTCCTGGGTTCAGGCAATTCTCCTGCCTCAGCTTCCTGAGTAGCTGGGATTATAGGCACGCGCCACCATGCCCAGCTAATTTTTTTGTATTAGTAGAGACGGGGTTTCACAATGTTGACCAGGATGGTCTCGATCTCTTGACCTCGTGATCCACCCGCCTCGGCCTCCCAAAGTGCTGGATTACAGGCTTGAGCCACCGCGCCCGGCCTGGACCCCATGTCTTAAAAAAAAAAAAGAAAAAAAAAGAATTCTAGCCACCCAGAAGCTCTGTGATTTTTGGCAAATTGCTTATCTACGCACCTCAGTATCCTCATCTGTAATATGGGGTAATAATAGTATCTACCTTAAGGGGTTGTTGTGAAAATTAAATAGTTTAGTACAAGTGCTTAGACAAAGTACTTGGCATTAAGCGAGAGTTGGATATATATTAGCCATCATTATTAACCACCTGGGGGAACTTCAACTGGATTTGGAGTCTAGGCATACAACTGGAAAGGCCTGCCTAGGAGTGTCTTGTGAATGTGATTTGCATAACGGTCTAGGCCCCGCTGACGTCAAGGGCTCCTTATAGCTCCAGGTCAGATGTAGCCCTGGAAGTAGTTCCTGCCACGCAACAGTCCCACAATCTCCCCACCAACCCTGCTTCCTACCCAACTCCTGCAGCACCAGGAAGTGAAACAGAGAGGAAGAGCCCCGTGCCTCCAACTCACCCTTGTCCCTCTCATCCCATCCCCCCAGGCTCTACTTCCTCCTCCTTTTCATCTTTCTTTCATCTGTTATCTTTTAGAGCTCCCAGAATGGGGACCAGAGATGGGAAGAGCATAGGAGACATTGTACACAAGTAAGGTGAACTCCCTATCCTGCCCCCTTCCATTTACTTATTCCATTTGTGTCCACAAAAATTAGCTGGGCATGGTCGCGCGTGCTTATAATCCCAGCTACTTGGGAGGCTGAGGCAGGAGAACCGATTGAACCCCATTGCAGTGAGCCGAGATCACGCCACTGCACTGGAAAGGCCCGCATTAGGGAGAAAGGCAAATCATTTCTCATCCAAACTCAGATAATTCTCTGATGCTTTAAATGTTTGATCTAAAGGGTAGATTTAACTCAGATTTATAATATTTTTTTCTTCTCCCAGCTCATAACCTACAGAATCATAATATTTGGACCAGAAGTGTCATTGGGCAGTTTTGAATAGTTCTAAGGGAAAGGAGACCTCCATTCAGGACAAGTTTCTAGGAAGAAAAGGGTCAACCTCTTGGGGCAGGCTTTGGGAGCTAGCTGTGTGGTCACCAATGGCCTCATTCTGACGTCTTCGAAATTGTTCTGGGACCCTCCGCTGGGGTCGGGGCAGTCCCGGCTTTGGACCACCTTATACTCCCACGCCCAACCTCACACTCTTAGCTGTTTCACTAGATGTTGCATCATGGAGGGTGATGAAATCGGCGTCAGTGGATTTTACCCATGGATGCAACAAGCTGAAGGACCAGCCAGAGTCACTGACACTGTACACCTTCAACTACCCAGAACTCCTGGGCTTCCTAGCCATTGGGTCCAAAGCTGGGACTGCCCCGACCCCAGTGGAGGGTCCCAGAACAATTTGGATGACATCAGAATGAGGCCATGGGGCTAGGTGCTGGAATGTCTAAGTTGGACTTCCAGCCCTTATTTACACTAGTATCCTGAAAAAAACATCACCCAACTCTTATACAGCCTATGAAATCTCAGGCCACTAGGTTTGAAGAATCAGATGGTTCTTAGTCAGTAACCCTCTTCCCACAAGTGCCTTTCTAACCTCTACTGTGAGGCCTGCTTCCCAGTTCTCTAAGTTCCTTCATGTCCATTCTCTCCTATGAAACAGGACCATCCGGTGGAAACACTGCTATTTCCAACTAAGAAAAAGAAGGTCGTTTATTCTTAATAGGAGGGCATCAGGTAGGAATCAAACTTCATTGCAAACAGCTCACCATCCTATTGGGAGATGAATGAATGCTTCTCTGTTTTGGTTTTTCCTCAAGCAGGAGGAGGTGATGAAATTAGGTTTGGGGTGTGTTAGGGGTATAGCTTTGAGAGGCAAAAAGATCAGGGAAAGATCAAGCAGGAAGGAACTTACACCAGATTAATTTAAATATTTGTTACTCTTCCTTCTCCCTCTCGCTCCATCCCCGCTGTGCCGTCCCCGCCCCTTCTACAGCTATTTCGATTCCTGGAGAGCATTACACATATGTCCCATCCCAGGCCTCTAGCCACAGCAACCACACGACTCATTTCTCCTGGAACTGAGGCTGCATACCTGGGCTCCCCATAGAGGGGGAATCCCACCTGCTGTGAGTCACCTGCTGGCATAAAGGGCGGGCCTTACAATGCAGGGACCTTAAAAGACTCAGAGTCAAAGGGAGAAAAACAACAGGAAGCAGCTCACAGACTCCGTAGACAACAGAGGGAACCTTACCAGAGACGCACTGACCAGAGAGAATCAGGCTCAAAGCAAGTGGAAGTAGGCAGAGATTCCACAAGGACTGGTGCAAGGCACAGAGCCAGCCAGATTTGAGAAGGAGGCAAAAAGATGCTGTGGAGCAGAGCTGTAATGCTGCTGTTGCTGCTGCCCTGGATGGCTCAGGGCAGGGCTGTCCCTGGGGGCAGCAGCCCTGCCTGGGCTCAGTGCCAGCAGCTCTCACAGAAGCTCTGCATGCTGGCCTGGAGTGCACATCCACTAGTGGGACACATGGTGAGTGGCAGCCTGTGGATTCAAACAGGAATCTCTCCAAGCTGTTCAAGGCTGTGGTGGAAGACTGTGGCCTTGGGTGGAAGCTGGAGGGTTGAGGGCCATCAGGGAGTAAGGGAGGACAAGAGAGTAAGGTTCCTGAGAGTCATGGGCCTGAGGGTCCAGGTTGGCTTCAAAAATACTTGTCTTACTTCTTCATTCTTTCCACCCCTTCCTCCATTCCAGCATCTAAGAGAAGAGGGAGATGAAGAGACTACAAATGATGTTCCCCATATCCAGTGTGGAGATGGCTGTGACCCCCAAGGACTCAGGGACAACAGTCAGGTACCACTGGGATGTGACTGGGCCATGAAGGAGAGGGGCCTGAAAACATGGCTCAGTACCATGGTAACCTAGAAGTTGTGTCTGAAAATCCTAAGAAACTGGGTGAGTCTTCAGTGAATGGAGTAGGAAGAGGGTGTCCTCTTTCATTGCTTTCTTTTCTCCTTAGTTCTGCTTGCAAAGGATCCACCAGGGTCTGATTTTTTACGAGAAGCTGCTAGGATCGGATATTTTCACAGGGGAGCCTTCTCTGCTCCCTGATAGCCCTGTGGGCCAGCTTCATGCCTCCCTACTGGGCCTCAGCCAACTCCTGCAGGTATGAACTAGGGGTCTGGAGGATGGGGGCTTGCAGATGTCAGAGACAGAGGGTTGGGGATTAAGGGTCTAGAGTCTTTTCTGATTGTGTCCTATGTCCTTTCAGCCTGAGGGTCACCATTGGGAGACTCAGCAGATTCCAGGCCCCAGTCCCAGCCAGCCATGGCAGCGCCTCCTTCTCCGCTTCAAAATCCTTCGCAGCCTCCAGGCCTTTGTGGCTGTAGCTGCCCGGGTCTTTGCCCATGGAGCGGCAACCCTGAGTCCCTAAAGCCAACAGCTCAAGGATGGCACTGAGATCTCCATGGCCCAGTAAGGCCAAGATTAATCTACCACCCCAGGCACCTGTGAGCCAACAGGTTAATTAGTCCATTAATTTTAATGGGACCTGTGTATGTTGAAAATTAGCAATACTGACTGACTTGTGATGCTGACCTATGATAAGGTTGAGTATTTATTAGATGGGAAGGGAAATTTGGGGATTATTTATCCTCCTGAGGGGAGTTTGGGGAGGATTATTTATTATATTTATATTAAATAATGTACCTTTTTCAATAAAGACTTATTTTTGTGGCTATGTGAGTTTAATTTCTAGGCTCAATTGGGAAAGAGAAATCAATGGAAAAGTAAGGCCAAGGGACTACAATATGCATCCCTTTCTTCTACTCTGAAGGGCTATGGTGGAGAGTGGTATTTTCTCATGACCCCCTGGTGTATAGAATAACTGGGATCTCTTTGGTATTAATTCCTATATGGCTGAGCAAGCAGAATGGGATTACCAAGGGTTGAGATTAGGAAGTGGGGTCATACCTAGGGGTCCCTTGCTCCCTGATCCAGTGCCTCCTTCCCTGCTTTCTTGACCAACGGTATATCTGGCCCAAGATAGGAGTCCTGATCACCACAGGATCAAAAGTCAGAGCTCAGTTTTGAGCAGGAAGGGCATTCCAGGGAAATGAAGGTAAATCTCCCAGACCAATGGGACTCTCTCCTCAAAGGACATCTGCCTTTCTTTTTTTTTTTTTTTTGAGATGGAGCCTCACTCTGTTATCCAGGCTGGAGTGCAATGGCATGATCTTGGCTCGCTGCAACCTCCGCGTCCCAGGTTCAAGCAATTCTCCTGCCTCAGCCTCCCAAGTATCTGGGTCTACAAGCACCCACCACCACGCCCAGCTAATTATTGTATTTTTAGTAAAGACAGGGTTTTACCATGTTGGTTAGGCTGGTCTTGAACTCCTGACCTCAGGTGATCCACCTGCCTCGGCCTCCCAAAGTGGTGGGATTACAGGCGTGGGTCACTGTGCCTGGCCTTGGAGTCCCTTTGGAAGGAAGTTTGGTAACTAAGGATAGCTGAAATTCTTTTTTTTTTTTTTAAAAAAAAAAGAAAAGAAAAAGAAGGGGAAGTGGCTAGTGATTATTTCCTTTCCTTTTTTCCATAGTCACAGCATCAAAAAGTGTGGGCTTTGAAGTCAGACAAACCCAGCCAGGTTTGTATCTTGGCTTTGCCACCAGTCAGCTGAGTGACAATGAGGTAGTTATATAGCTACTCATCCCTTCCCCCACAACACATATATAGCTCCCAGCACCCCTGGAAGAGCCTAAGGGACAGGAGGGGCTGCTCCAAACAGGGAGGGAGGAAGAAGAAACCTGACAAGAGGAACATAGAGGGGTGGATGGAAGAGAGGCCACAATTTTCTGACTTCATTTCTGTGTAGATTGTTGGTGTCCCTAAGAACATTAGTCTTTGTGAGCAGAGAAATAAAGAGGTTCAGAGATGAGACATTTCCAGATCAGCATACAGTTTATTAGCCATTTCTGCTCAGAAGAGCCCCTTTCTCAACAGGACTGTTCCTTCGACATAACAGACAAGAAACAGCCACCTGTGCAGGGCCTTTCATTTATATCTCAAGTTACATCACAAGGACATCTTAAAGCAATGTCAATTGCCCGCTGGGGTTTCCTGGGAATAGCTAAGGTGTGAGATTGTCCAGAGTCCTACGACAGACCTTCATGGTTTTAAGTTCCACAGACTTGGTCTTTGCCCAGGTCCACACAAGGAATTGAAACCTTCCTTTCAGGTAAACAACATATTGTACAAAAAAGGGAGGATGATATCATAATAGAGAAATAGCTAAGACTCAGTGCTTCTCCTCTGTAAAAACACCAAACTCTATCTAATACTATAACAAGAAATTCCTGCTGGGCGTGGTTGCTCACGCCTGTAATCCCAACACTTTGGAAAGCTGAAGCAGGCAGATCACCTGAGGTGGGCGGATCACCTAAGGTAGAGAGTTTGAGACCAGCCTGACCAACATGAAGAAATCCTGTCCCTAATAAAAATACAAAATTAGCCTGGTGTGGTGGTGTGTGCCTGTAATCCCAGCTACTTGGGAGGCTGAGCCAGGAGAATCACTTGAACTCAGGAGGGGGAGGTTGCAGTGAGCCAAGATCATGCCATTGCATTCCAGCCTAGGCAACAAGAGTGAAATTCTGTCTCAAAAAAAAAAGAAAAAAAGAAATTCCTGGCCAAGTACAGTGGCTCATGCCTATAATCCCAACATTTTGGGAGGCCAAGGTGTGAGGATCACTTGAGCCCAGGAGTTCAAGACCAGCCTGGGCAACATAGTGAGACCCTGTCTCTACAAAAACAAAACAAAAACAGCAGGGTATGGTGGCACATGCCATGGTCCCAGCTACCCAGGAGGCTGAGGTGGGAGGATTGCTTGAACCCAGGAGGTTGAGGCTGCAGTGAGCTGTAATTGTGCCACTGCACTCTAGCCTGGGCAACAAAGTGAGATGCTGTTTCAAAAAAAAAAAAAAAACCAGCAATTCCTAAATTCCCAGCAGCCCTACCATCCCCGGCCTCCAGGTGTGATCTATCTCCTAACTATTGCGAGAGTAGAGACCAGGTGGCATAAGTTAGTGTGCAAAGCTTCACAGGCACATTAGAGTGGCAGGATCATTTTATGGGGGAGGAACAGGTACAGCCAGCTTAGCGGCAGAGTAGGAGAGAAGACTGGTAAGAAAGAAAAAGGTCTACTTCCGGTCCATCCCCTTCCTCAGGGTGGAGTTTCACATGGTAGGCTAAGGCAGAAAGCTCTCAGCCCCTGCAGGAATAGAAGAAATTTAGGGCTTGAGTCAGGAGTGAAGGAAAGAAGAAAGGAAAAGTTATCTTAGACATGAAGGAATGGAAGAAATAAATGGAGTCCTATCCTGTGTCTGTGCTCCCCACCAAGGGCCAACGCCAGTGTGCACCAGTTTAGCCTAACCGGCTATTAAAATGTGGAAATCCTTCCATACTGGAAAGAAGCCACTGCCCTGAGCCCTCCAAGAGCCTGTCAACTGACCTGGCCTGCCCCCAGGACCCCTATACCTCCCAGTACAGCAGGCAGCCTCCAGGATCCTATTTAGACCTATGGCTCGGCATCTGTTCTGATTCATTGTTGTCCCTTCCATATCCATGTTATGCTTTCACCTCTCACCCCAGTGGAGTCACACAGGCCTGAGTTTGAACAGTCAACCCAGCTTAGAAGGGGCACATGCCTGATTCACATCCCTGGAGAGCAACATCATGGTATCGGGAGTAGGAAGGGCAAGAGATACAAAAAGAACAGAGGAAATGTGGTTCCTAGAAGTCAGAAGGCATCAAGGGTCCATCAGTGTAGAAGTGGCTGGGGCGGGAGATGAAAGCCTCATCCATGGTGTTCTGGCCAGCCAACAGTGGGTCACCATTCGGCATGATTTCTTCAATCTTTATACAGTTTCTGAAGACTAGGTAATCCAGAGAGAAAAGTTAGGTCCTGACCTTAGGAATTCCCAACCCAGCAGGGAAAGGGAGGGAGGATGGCAGGAAAGGCCTGGGAAGAGCCTGAGGGAGGTGGGGGAAGACATATGTAATTCCTAAACAAAGGAATCACAGAGATAATGGGCC
Organism: Aotus nancymaae; assembly: GCF_030222135.1. NCBI lineage: Eukaryota > Metazoa > Chordata > Mammalia > Primates > Aotidae > Aotus > Aotus nancymaae. The sequence continues at coordinate 39,959,809 of NW_026988428.1, forward strand.
TCTTTCCAATGAGGAGCTTGGAGCTCAGCTTTTTCTGTAATGGAGAGGGAGAGGCAGAAGAGGTAGGAAAGGGAATGTGCATCCTCTTCCATAGCTCCATCTCATCACTTACTTTCCATTGGCTCAGTGTTCAAATGTCTCAGATCACAGGGCAAATCAGGTTCTGGCACTGGCTGTGATACAGGTCCTTGGTCTGGCTGTGGCACTGTTTGTGATACCGTGCACAGTGTGGGCTCCATTACAGGGTCCAGAGTGGACTCCAGCACAGACTCTAGTGCTGGTCCCAGATCCAGCCCTTCCTTCAGCAGTGACTCTAAGTCCAGGTCGAGCTCTGGCACCACACCTGGCTCCGGCTCTAACGACTCCAGCTCTGGCTCCGGCTTAAGCTCCAGCGGTTGTTGCAGTTCATCCACCTGTCTGGATACCCAAAAACAGACAAAGGGGCAGGACTCAATGGTTTAAGTGAAACAGGGAATGGTAGAGCAAGCAGGAGCCGTCTCCCTTGTCTAAGAAGGTAGTAGAGTGGAGGGCTAAAGAGTATGGGGTTTGGAATCAGGCTTGCTAGAGTTTGAATCCTATCATTTACTAGCTGGGGGACCTTAGGCAAGTTACCTAACTTCTCTGAGGCTCAGATGTATCATCTATAAATGAGAACAATACCTAATAATTCCTGAGAGGCAGTAGGGTGGTTAAAAGCAGGGCTATGGAATCTGACCTGTATCATTTATTAGTCATGTACCTTAGATACAAAACCTTGCTACTCTAAATCCAGTTCCTTAGCTGAAAACAGTGTTTGCTTCATAGGACTATTTTGTAGATTCAATAAAATGAGAAAATGAACACCATTTAGCCTACTGCCTGTCACATAATAAACTTTCAGGCCAGGCACAGTGGCTCACATCTGTAATCCAAGCACTTTGGAAGGCCGAGGTGGGTGGATCCCTTGAGTCCAGGAGTTCACGACCAGCCTGGGCAACATGGTGAGACCCCATCTCTACAAAAAATACAAAATAAATTAGCTGAGTGTGGTGATACATCGCTGTATTGTTTGAGCTCAGAAGGTTGGGGCTGCAATGAGCCATGATTGCGCCACTGCGCTCCAGCCTGGGCGGTAGAGTGAGACCCTGTCTGGAACAACAACAACAAAAAGCTCCATGCTTGGCATCGAGTAGGTGCCTATTAACACCAGTGATTGTGATCATTATTATCCAGAAACTCCTGTGGAGACAACCAAAGAATGGCAGCAGAAAAATATGAGATAGGAGAGAGACTAGAACAGGAAAGAACTAGAGTGGGCTAGGAAGGAAGGAAGGCTAGGAGGGAGGGAAAGCTAGGAGGGAGGGAAGGCTAGGAGGGAGGGAAGGCTAGGAGGGAGGGAAGGCTAGGAGGGAGGGAAAGCTAGGAGGGAAGGAAGGCTAGGAGGGAGGGAAAACTAGGAGGGAGGGAAAGCTAGGAGGGAGGGAAGCTAGGAGGGAGGGAAGCTAGGAGGGAGGGAAGGCTAGGAGGGAGGGAAGGCTAGGAGGGAGAGAAGGCTAGGAAGGAGGGAAGGCTAGGAAGGAGGGAAGGCTAGGAGGGAGGGAAAGCTAGGAAGGAGGGAAAGCTAGGAGGGAGGGAAGCTAGGAGGGAGGGAAGGCTAGGAGGGAGGGAAGGCTAGGAGGGAGGGAAGGCTAGGAGGGAGAGAAGGCTAGGAAGGAGGGAAGGCTAGGAAGGAGGGAAGGCTAGGAGGGAGGGAAAGCTAGGAAGGAGGGAAAGCTAGGAAGGAAGGAAGGCTAGGAGGGAGGGAAAGCTAGGAAGGAAGGAAGGCTAGGAGGGAGGGAAGGCTAGGAGGGAGGGAAGGCTAGGAGGGAAGGCTGGGGAGACTGGAATAGGCCATGTTAGAGCCACTTTGTCAGCCAGAAAGGATTAGGGAGGATGGGTGAAGAGTTTATATCTCACCTATTAGAGACCACAATGAGCCTGTGTTTCAGGTATTTTCTCCGTTCCTGGAGATTAACTGTGAGGAACATACACAAGAAGCAGGGAAGATCAGTGGGCCGGACACACAGCCTGAGGTTCCCCTAGTGCAGACGATCCTGGCAGTCCAATCCCCATAGTAACAGCAGTGTTTCATGGACAAATCCCTTAACTCCTCTGGATATCAGTTGTCCATGCTTGAAAGGAAGGAGTTGGGTCTATGGATGTTAGAGGGTCTCTGCAATCTAGCAATGAAATATGTCAATGATTCTCACCTTTCTCCTGGTAGTAGCACCCAAAAGCTTCGTCCCGGGGGATTCGGGGATAGAGGAAGTGCAGTGGGTTCTCAGGTATGTTTTCCTCCGTGAGCAACTGGTAATGGCGGATGATTTCAGTCAGCGGGAGTGACTGCAGCACCTCCTTGGTGTACGGTTGCACAGAGTAGATGAGCACCTTGTCTAGAGAGTGAATGCAGGAACAGGCAGGCTTGAGGGAAGAGGCTGGGCCTGGGAGTTCCCTGCTCTGGCTCTCCAGCCCCAAACTGGCTGAGGGATTCAGGATAGAGCCAGGGACGCCAAGGGCAGGCAGAGGGGCAAAAGGGGAGCCAGGCAGAAAGGAGAGGCTGTGGGAACGGCAGGGCAGAGCAGCTGACCATCGTCTTGGTGCTCCACCCAGGAGCAGGTAATGCCTCCTTCTGACGATTCACTGAAGCGCAGTAGAAAGGTGCCAGAGATGGTCTTCTTCAGCAGCCGGCGCTCCTGGCTCCGACTCACAAAGCCCATGATCCGTCTGGAGCACAGAGAGCAGCTGTGAACCCCCCATTCCCTCTGCCCCGCCAGACCCCTGCCTCCCTGCTCCCCATGTATGGAGAAACAGCCCCGGTTTTGGACCAAGCCCTGCCACTTAGCTTTTTATCTTTTACAAGTCACTTCACTTTGCTGACAATAGCCACCTTTCCAGGGTTTGAAGAGGTATGAGGATTCAGTGAGATCACACAGATGAACAGCACTTTTTTTTCTGGAAACAGGGTGTCACTCTGTTGCCCAGGCTGGAGTGCAGTGGCATGATCACAGCTCACTGCCGCCTCGACCTCCCAGGCTCAAGCAATCCTCCCACCTCTCAGCCTCCAGAGTAGCTAGGACCACAGGTGTACACCACCATGCCTGACTAACTTTTGTATTTTTTGTAGAGATGGTGTTTCACCATGTGGCCCAGGCTGGTCTTGAACTCCTGGGCTCAAGTGATCTGTCTGCCTCAGCCTCCCAAAGTGCTAGGATTATAGGCATGAGCCACTGTGCCCAGTCATGAATAGCTTTTTTTTTGAGGCAGAGTTTCGCTCGTCTCCCACGCTGGAGTGCAGTGGCGCCAGCTCGGCTCACTGCAACCTCCGCCTCACCGGTTCAAGTGATTCTTCTGCCTCAGCCTCCTGAGTAGCTAGGATTACAGGTACCCGCCACCATGCCCAGCTAATTTCTGTATTTTTAGTAGAGACAGGGTTTTGCAATGTTGTCCAGCCTGGTCTCGAACTCCTGACCTCAAGTGATCTGCCTGCCTCGGCCTCCCAAAGTGCTGGGATTACAGGCATACGCCACTGTGCCCGGCCACGAATAGGACTTTTAAAGGTCAAATGCTACACAAATTGGTAGGCAGTGTGGTGAAAAGAACATAGGCTTAGAGTCACATAGGCCTGGGTTTGAATACCAACTCTGTCCCTTGGGTAAGTTCTTTAACATCTCTGAAATTAGTTTCCTCACTTGAAATGAAGGTGACAAAACCCATCATTCAACGTGGTCATAAGGATTACATAAGAGAATTCACGAAGAGCACCCAGCAGGTTCTGGAGCGTAGGAGATGCTTCACTTACATTGGCTATGGCTATTACTGTTACAAATGTGAGAATACACGGCCTTGCGCCTGTCTTTGCTCTCTCTCCCTGCTTGCCACATGAGGGCGCACAGAGTCCACTCTCAACAGAAAGCACAGGCCCATTGGGAAGGCTGACCAAGGCCTTACCCATCATTCCAGAGATCCTTCAGGTGGTCATGTACCAATTCCAGAATTTTGTCCAGCCATGTCCAGAATGGTAGCTTGCCTGGAGGGCTCTCTCGCTGGAGGAGGAATGGAAAGGTAGCAAGAGCTAAGGAGCTGCCCCTGGTGTTGAGAAAGGAGGATGTGGGAAGGCCAGTATTTGGACTGTGGGCTAGATCTAGCTCCACAGGATGCAGGGAGTTACCTTAGTGAAGTCAGCCCAGGACAGCGATGCATCCTCAGTCTTACAGCTCTGCCCTGTGGGACAGACAGCCACAGACAGATAATGAGGGAAGCAAGGGGTCCTGGGATAGAGAGGACAGAGGGACAGGAAAGACAAAGGCTGGGGAAAGGCTGAGGGAAGGAAATCTGTACCAAACAGCTTGTTTTTCAGCATGCTCAGCTGGTCTGAGTCGAGGCCTCGGCCAACATAGGAGGAGAACTGCCAACTGAGAGCAGGGCCCAGCAAGCTCCAGGGGGCCTTGGGGGGGTTGGAGAAGAACTGCTGGTTCTGTAGGGGTGAGAGGAGTGCAGGCTGGCTCAGAAGCAGCCCCTCACACCAAGCTTCCACACCCCTCCTCTCCCTCGGCCTGTTGGCCCCACTCCCTACCTCAAGGTTTGGGCTGAGCAAATTGAACCAGAGAACTGAAGCCCAGGCGATTGAGAGTTGGTTCATGTTGGAAATAATCACCACAGGGAGGGTGTCCGTCTGGGGAGTAGACAGGAGACACAGAGAGGGATGTGAGGTTTCTAGCTGCAGGTATTTGTTAGAGGAAAGGAGTGCTAACCCACCCCGAGAGGCTTCTGTTTATCCCCTCCTTATGCCTTGTTCCAAAGCTGCTTTCTCTCTCCTTGTCCTCCATTTTAACTCACTTTCAGCTCCTGTTTCAGACCCTGGTAGGTGTATTTGACTGTGAAGCTGATGATGTGCAGTTCCTCTGTCACACTTAGTGGCCCCTGGGACAGCCAAAGAGACAGTCCTCAGAAGGCCCTTTGATGGGAAAGTCTCCCCTGCCCCAGCCCTCCGTCCGGGTCTCACCTTATTGCTGCCCTTTCCTGAACCACCTGAACGTTGCTCCACCAGAGTCTGTGAATTAAAGGAAGGAGAGAAAATGCCAGAGTGGGCACCCTAGGGTCCCTGGAATCCCCTGTTTGGCTTCAAGACCTCTCAAGCCCTGGGAACTTCCCCCAACCTATGTTCCTTTGGACTAAAAGCAGGCCAGGTGCGGTGGCTCATGCCTGTAATCCCAGCACTTTGGGAGGCCAAGGTGGGTGGATCACCTGAGGTCAGGAGTTCAAGACCAGCCTGACCAATATGGTGAAACACTGTCTCTACTAAAAATACAAAAATTAGCCAGGCATGGTGGAGTGTGCCTGTAGTCCCAGCTACTTGGGAGGCTGAGGCAGGAGAATCGCTTGAACCTGGGAGGCAGAGTTGCAGTGAGCTATCGCACCACTGCACTCCAGCCTGGGCGACAGAGTGAGACTCCATCTCAAAAAAATTAAAATAATAAAAAGCATAGGTCACAAACTATTCTTACCAGGTAACCGAAGTCCCAAATCAAACCCTGACTCTGCCCCTTCTCGGGGGTCAAAGTTTTCTGGTTTGAAGTCAGAATGTTGAACTTCCGGAAGCTGTTCCAGGAGGAAGATGATACATGGAGACAAGGAACAGAATTATTCTAAAAACTCAGCAGAAAAGAAACAGAAATTCCACTTCATTTCAGATCCTGCCTTCTCCCTTTGTCTATATCCCAGCCAAATCCCCCTCCCTCCTTGTTTGCGCTCCCACCAGGGTTGCCGAATATGGTTCTGCAGGTCATGCAGTGTACAGATGTTTGCAGTGTCCTTGTCAAGCACCTACCCTTGTAATTGAGGAGGATTCCTGAAAAGAAATAAAAAGAAAAAAAATCGTTAGGCAAAAGAGATGGAAGTTAGCAGTTTGGTCTTTGGGATCAGATAGGCCTGGATTCGAACCTGACTTGAGCTCACTAGCTAGGTGGCCTTGCACAAGAGATGTAATCAGTCTTGCTGAGCCTGTATCCTTGTTTGTATGGTGCATTGGTAATAGTTAATTCATAGGGTTTCTGTGATAATTAAATAAGTACCTGCCATGCTGCATGTCACATAGTAAGTGTTCAACAAAGGAAATGAATTATATAATTTCTATGAGGTAGGAATTGAAGGGGGAAGAAGATATCTCTAGGGCCCTATTGTGAAGAGTATCTCCTCCACCCCAGCAGCCCATGTCCTGGCCACCCTTCACCTCCTCCAATTTACCTGTCAATGGAAACTTCCACAGTCAGTGACTCATTGCCTTCCTGGAGTCTCACCAGCAGCCTGAGGGAATTGAAGGAGGATAGGAGAAAGTGGTCAACTTCAACCCTCCAGATAGGCCAGATGTTTGAAAAAGAGAAGAGGGAAGCCAGGTGCGGTGGCTCATGCCTGTAATCCCGCACTTTGGGAGGCTGAGGCAGACGGATCATGAGGTCTGGGGTTCAAGACCAGCCTGACCAACATGGTGAAACCCCGTCTCTACTTAAAAATACAAAAAAATTAGCCAGGCATGGTGGCACTCACCTGTAATCTCAGCTACTTGAGAGGCTGAGGCAGGAGAATCACTTGAACCCAGGAGGTGGAGATTGCAGTGAGCCGAGGGCATGCCATTGCACTCCAGCCTGGGCAACAGAGCAAGACTCCGTATCAAAAAAAAAAAAAAAGACAAAGAGAAGAGGGATTATAAGAGGTAGGGAGGGGAGGGGAAAGAGAGAAGAAAAAGCCGAAGATGGGAAGATCCGTGAAGCCAGAAAATACACAGTGGCAGGGTTGGAAAAAGGAAGCAGGAATGAGTTCTGGAATGCCGACCTTGTTCGGACAGTGAACTTGCTCCCAGTCTTGAGGATGAGGGGTCGATGGGGAGTTTGGGGCATGCAGGGCTGGGTTTCTACCACAAAGGCTCTGAGGAGAGAGAGGTGTAGAGAGAACATATAGCTCAGTATCTGTAAGAATGGCTTCCCTTGTTCCTTTCTTCCCCCAGGGTTCCTGCCTGGCTTCTAGACCTGTGGAGCAGACGCTGTAGCAACTCTGTGACCTGGGCGTTGCGTAGGTCCACGCCTTCGGTCAGAGGGTCATCCTGATAGCTAACCAGGCAACTCAGTCCCTTCAGCTCCTTCAGCAGCTGCCTCAGGTGAAACAAGAGCTTTGCTCCAGCTGTGAACCTGGTGATAGATTTCAGGAAGAAGAAATCCATGAATTTCCTGAATTCCCCCACCCAGGTTCCAAGACCTCTTCATAAATATATGAAGAGTCGGAAATTAACTGGGGTGGAAAAAAAAAAAAAAAGAATCTAGGAAGCATATAAAAGATTATTCAACATGATTCATAATCCAAGAAATAAAAATCAAAGCTATTTTCACATACAAAACTAACACATTTAACATAATAACAGCCTTTTTTTTTTTTTTTTTTTTGAGACAGAGTCTTGCTCTTATCATCCAGGCTGGAGTGCAGTGGCACGATTTCAGCTCACTGCAACCTCCGCATCCCGTGTTCAGGCAATTCTCCTGCCTCAGCCTCCTGAGTAGCTGGGATTACAGGTGCCTGCCACCACGCCTGGCTAATTTTTGTATTTTTAGTAGAGACAGGGTTTCACCATGTTGGTCAAGCTGGTCTCAAACTCCTGACCTCAGGTGATCCACCCACCTCAGCCTCCCAAAGTTCTGGGATTACAGGCGTGAGCCACCACGCCCGACCCCATAATAACAGCTTTCATATGCTATGTACAATTTATATTAAGCCCTTTACACATATTAATGCATTTAATCCTCAAAACAACCCTCTGAGGCAGATACTATTATTACCCCTATGTTACAGATGATAACACTGAGGCAAAGAAAGGTTAAGTGACTTGCTCAAGGTCATAAAACTAGTAAGGGTTCAGGCTTGTATGTGATCTCAGGCAGTCTCATTGTACAACCCACACTTCTAACTACTGTACTTTACTGTCTCTATAATTAAAAATAATAATAATCAGCAGCCAGGTGTGGTGGCTCATGCCTGTAATCCCAGCATTTGGGGAGGCCAAGGTGGGTGGATCACAAGGTCAGGAGTTTGAGACCAGCCTGGCCAATATGGTGAAACTGCGTCTCTATTAAAAACACAAAAATTAGCTGGGAGTGGTGGCACACGCCTGTAATCCCAGCTATTTGGGAGGCTGAGGAAGGAGAATTGCTTGAACCTAGGAGGAGGAGGTTGCAGTGAGTTGAGATCACGCCACTGCACTCCAGCCTGTGTGATGAAAGTGAGACTCCATCTCAAAATAATAATAATCAGCAATGTGGTGACAGGAAAACCATACACTACACATGAGAAAATAGATTCGGTTGGAACAACTATTCTAAAAAACGTTTGGAACTATCTTTTTGTGTTTTTTTTGGTGGGGGTGGGGCTGGTTTCTGGCAAAAACCTGAAAGCCTGCTCGACAAATTCTAAAACAGCTGTAACACTTGAAACAATCATTTTAAAAGTCTCCCCAGCTGGGCATGGTGGCTCATATCTGTAATCTCAGCACTTTGGGAGGCAAAGGTGGGAGGATCACTTAAGGCCAGGCACTCCAACCTGGGCAACAGAGAGAGAGACCCTGTCTCGATAAATAAATAAATAGGCAGGGTGCAGTGGCTCATGCCTGTAATCCCTTCATTTTGGGAGGCCGAAGCAGGCAGATCACAAGGTCAGGAGATTGAGACCATCCTGGCTAACACAGTGAAACCCTTTGGAGGCAAAGGGTTTTGACTCTTTCTGTTTTATTTTATTTTATTTTTTGGCACCAGAGTTGACTTTTTTTTTTTTGAGACGGAGTTTCGCTCTCGTTACCCAGGCTGGAGTGCAATGGTGCGATCTCGGCTCACTGCAACCTCTGCCTCCTGGGTTCAGGCAATTCTCCTGCCTCAGCCTCCTGAGTAGCTGGGATTACAGGCACGCGCCACCGTGCCCAGCTAATTTTTTTGTATTTTTAGTAGAGACGGAGTTTCACCATGTTGACCAGGATGGTCTCGATCTCTTGACCTCGTGATCCACCCACCTCGGCCTCCCAAAGTGCTGGGATTACAGGTGTGAGCCACTGCGCCCGGCCAGAGTTGACTTCTAATTTATCCTAAAGCTGCTGAAGGAAAAACCATGATAAAACATTTTGCTTTCTTTTTACAACCCCCTTTTTCTAAAAAAAAAATAAACAAATAAATAAATGCTGGCTGGTCCTGTACCATAAGTACTATATACCTGTTTTTCAATCAACCTGAGCAATTGTAGTATATTTTTATTCACTTTTTGTTTTTGTTTTTTTTTGAGATGGAGTTTTGCTCTGTCGCCCAGGCTGGAGTGCAGTGGCGTGATCTCGGCTCACTGCAACTTCCGCCTCCTGGGTTCAAACAATTCTTCTGCCTTAGCCTCCTGAGTAGCTGGGACTATGGGCACGAATTACCATGCCCAGCTAATTTTTTTGTTTTTAGTAGAGATGGAGTTTCACCATATTGGCCAGGCTGGTCTTGAACTCCTGACCTTGTGACCTGCCCACCTCAGCCTCCCAAAGTGCTGGGATTACAGGCATGAGCCATTTCCCCCAGCTACCTTTTTTTTTTTTTTTTAAAGAGGTGGGGGTCTTGCTATATTGCTCAGATTGACCGCAAACTCCTGGGCTCAAGTACTCTTTCGGCCTCAGCCTCCTCAGTAGGTGGGTATTAGGGTTTGTGTGTGTGTGTGTGTACACACACATTTTTAGAGACAGGGTCTCCTTCTGTTGCCCAGGCTGGAGTGCAGTGGTGCAATCACAGCTCACTGCAGCCTTGAACACCTGGGCTCAAGCAATCCTCCCACCTCAGCCTCCTGAGTAGCTGGGACTACAGGCATGTGCCACCATGCCTAATTTTGTTTTTTTTTTGAGACTGAGTCTTGCTCTGTTGCCTAGGCTGGAGTACAGTGACATGATTTCAGCTCACTGCACCCTCTGCCTCCTGGGTTCAAGTGATCCTCCTGCCTCAGCCCCCCAGAGGCTGAGATTACAGCAACGCACCACCATGTTCGGCTAATTTTTTATTTTTTAGTAGAGATGGGGTTTCGCCAGGCTGGTTTCAAACTCTTGACTTCAGGTGATCCACCTGCCTCAGCCTTCCAAAGTGCTGGGATTACAGGCATGAGCCACCATACCCAGCCCGGCTTTTTTTTTTTTTGAAATGGAGTCTCACTCTGTGGCCCAAGCTGGAGTGTAGTGGTGCAGTCTCAGCTTACTTCTGGGGCTCAAGTGACTTTCCTGCCTCAGCCTCCCAAGCAGATGGGACCACAGGCGTGCACCGTCACACTCAGTTAATTTTTTTGTATTTTTAGTAGAGATGGGTTTCACCATGTTGTCCTGGGTGGTCTTGAACTCCTGAGCTCAGTCCGATCTACCTGCCTTTGCCTCCCAAAGTGCTGGGATTATAGGTGTCAGGCACCCCACCTGGCTTTTTTTTTTTTGAGACAGAGTCTCACTGGGTAGCCCAGGCTGGAGTGCAATGATGCAATCTCGGCTCTCTGCAACCTCCGCCTCTTCGGTTGAACTGATTCTTCTGTCTTAGCCTCCCAAGTAGCTCAGAATACAGGCATGCACCACCACACCCAGCAAATTTCTGTGTTTTTAGTAGAGATGGGGTTTCACCACGTTGGCCAGGCTGGTTATATATTATATATGCATTTTTTAAGCCTAATAGTATATATATGACATATTTATACTGTTTTATATGTATATATAAATATATAATATACTGTTAAGCTGAAAAAAAAAACCCATAGGTTTCAAAATAGTATGAACAATATGGTTTCATTTTTGTTTAATAAGTTAGATAAAAGATAATTTTCTCTTCCTCCTTCCTTTTTTTATTAATTATATTTATTGCAATAAAAATATTTTAAAAATATGTATATATATTTTTGAGAGGGAGTCTCGCTCTGTAGCCCAGGCTGGAGTGCAGTGGCGTGATCTTGGCTCACTGCAACCTCCGCCTCCTGGGTTCAAGCAATTCTCCTGCCCCAGCCTCCCTAGTAGCTGGGACCATAGGCACGCATCACCATGCCCAGGTAATTTTTTGTATTTTTAGTAGAGATGGGGTTTCACCATGCTGGCCAAGCTAGTCTTGAACTCCTGACCTTGTGATCCACCCACCTCAACCTCCCAAAGTGCTGGAATTACAGGTGTGAGCCACCGTGCTTGGCTTTTTTTTTTTTTTTTGAGATGGTGTCTTGCTCTGTTGCCCAGGCTGAAGTGCAATGTTGTGATCTCAGCTCACTACAACCTCTACCTCCAGGGTTCAAGAGATTCTCCTTCCTCAGCCTCCTGAGTAAGTGGGATTACAGGCGCCTGCCACCATACCTGGCTAATTTTTTTGTATTTTTAGTAGAGATGGGGATTCACCATGTAGGCCAGGCTGGTCTTAACTCCTGACCTCAGGCGATCTGCCTGCTTTGGCCTCCCAAAGTGCTGGGATTGCAGGCATGAGCCATTGCGCCTGGCAAATATATTTCTGGGTGATCAAAAAGGAAGGAAAGGCCGGGCGCGGTGGCTCATGCCTGTAATCCCAGCACTTTGGAAGGCCGAGGCGGGTGGATCACGAGGTCAAGAGATCGAGCCCATCCTGGTCAACATGGTGAAACCCCATCTCACTAAAAATACAAAAAAACTAGCTGGGCACAGTGGCGCGTGCCTGTAATCCCAGCTACTCAGGAGGCTGAGGCAGGAGAATTGCCTGAACCCAGGAGGCGGAGGTTGCGGTGAGCTGAGATCACGCCATTGCACTCCAGCCTGGGTAACGAGCGAAACTCTGTCTCAAAAAAAAAAAAGGAAGGAAAAATACAGATTGTGGGTTAATTAATTCCTTTCCCTGAAGTAGATTGGGCTCTGGGCTCCTTGGGTGGTGAGGATGAGGAGCAGAATAGAGCTGCAGTTAGCAGGGAGCAGGGCTCATTCTGGGGAGCAGAGACCAATGAGAACAGTATCTCTTGCTATATGCAGGGCACTGCAACTTACAAATCACAGCGGGTGGTGAGGACGAGGGTTGGGGTGGTTCCTCACCATTTCTCTAGCTGTGCCAACCCATGGTCAACGGGAGCTCCAATGCAGGCTTTTTGCTGCTGGGCTTTCCACTCCTCCAACTTTGGCAGCAGTAGCTCGATTAGGGTAGTTAATCGGCCTAGCAGTGCTTTAGAGGCATCCAGCACCTCCTAGGAAAGACATAATGTGAATGTTGAGCATCTCTCCCTATCACCCTCCACCACCCAACTGGTGATGAAAAGACAAAGAAGCCAGTGCTAGGGAACCAAGGTCCCCATGTCCCTCATTTTTCCAGGTCCCTGTTGCCCACACACACTGTCCTCTGCCTCTCACCTTTCTCTTTTTATCCAGTTCATTGAGAGTTTCCTGCAGAATCTGCTGCTCTTTGATCTGATGGGAGTCCAGAGAGGATGTCTTCCCTGGATGGCAGGAACAGGAGTCAGTTCAGGGGTTCTTTCCTCTCCTTCCTGACTGGGGTGAGTCAGAGTCAGGAAGGAGGAATTTTGTGGAGGAAGACATGGAAACCAAGCAAAGCACAGGCACCTGTGGGACCCTCAGGCAAATTCTGAATGGTCATGCTTGGACCAGACACCCCCTCAAATAAAACACTGTCAGTTTTCCATGCATTTCCTCAACATTCAATGTCTCTCAGTCACACCTCCAGTTGGACCTCCACCAAACACCCTGGCACTTCCAGCTTTGCATGGCAGGGGGACTGTAGTCAGTGCGTGTGTCTGACAGTGACTACTGCTCATTGGTGCTTTCTCCTGTTCACTTTGAGCTCTGACTTCTCAGCAGGCACTTCTCTTTCTCCCACCCCTCAATGTGCTTCCTACCTTTGGCCTGGATCTTATATCGGAAGCAGAAGACATCCTGTTGGTCTTTCAGTTGGCTGATGGATTTTACCAGCTTCTACAGAGAGGAGAGGACCCCAATGAGGCTGCTTCTTAGGGAGGGGCTAGGCTGAGCCCTGCCCACCCTAACTCCTACCACATCTACTAACCTCCATCATAGCCTTTAAATCCAAGATCCGGGATTCAATTGCATGTTGCTGGCTCTCCACAGGTGTTTCAAGAACTGGTTGTCCTTGCTCCTGGAATAAAGAGGCTCTGAGCACATTTTAACTCTGGCCTTTCATGCCTTAAATTCAGGCCTGAAATTTATACCACAGGATGTGGGAGGATCCTGTTCTGAGACAACTCCCTGGGTCCTTTCCATGGTTCCTCTCCACTTCAGGAGCTTCCAACATTACCACTGAATTGTCCTCACCGGTTGAGCCCTCTGAGCCCGGATCAGAATTCTTTTTTCTTCCAGAAGGAGGTTAAAGATCATCTCAGCCAGCTGGGTAGGGCCCTGGGAAAAGGCCTAGAATAGTAAAACAGAAAGGATTGATCCAATTCAACCACCCTCAATGACCTATCACCCTAGACCTTCCCCACCAATGTCCACAGTATTTCCTCCTCCTTTGGGGTTCCTAGCCCTTTCTCTTTTCACCATGGCACCCTCCCAACAGTATCCTGTAGATGCAGCCCTTCTCTCTGCCAGTGATTCCCTAAGTCCAGACTCTGTCCTGCTTTCCCTAGATCTATCCCCATCTCCCTTTGTACCTCCAGGTACTATTCCATTCTCCAAACCTTGCTCCTCTATACTCAGCTCCCGGTGCTACCCCATTACTCCCAACCCTTCCAAGTACCTGAATGTCCCGGCAGAATTTCCGTAAATTGTGCTGTAGCAACAAGGACTCTGGGTCCTGGCTGCAGCGGCCACACTCATAGTTCAGCTGATCCAAGAAGTGGAAGAATAGCATGGTAGCCTTGGACTCATCATTCCCCAGTACAGCTTCCTGCCTGGGCACCAGGAATAAAAAGGATTAGTGTCTCTGCAGGGTTGCTGTAGTCCTGAAGCTTTCCAACCTTTTCCTGCCATTAATGATTCCAGGATCCTGGGGGCTCAGAAGTAAGAAACCACATTTCTCATCCCCCTAACTTCCTGAAGGCCTCACCAGTTCTGGTCTTCAATCCAGACAGCCAAGTACTGTCGAATGTCCACAGGCAGGAGGCTGTGTGAGTAAAGCTGGTGCAGCTGGTCCTGAAAGGGGCTGTCAAGATTCTGCAGCATCTCCCACTGTGCCATTTGGTCTCTGCATCAGAAGTTGAGAGTTCCCAATTGGATATTTTGCTGGACTAAATCATCCATATTTTCATGATTGTTCATTGTTACTAATTTAAATGTTTAAATTATACAAGTAATAAAAGTACAGAAAACATGAAAGTCTACGTTGACCCTACTCCTAATCTTGGTTCTTTCACCTCCTCTCCAGAAGTAACCACTACTATCAGTTTGGTGCATATTCTTCCAGGGAGTGCTACTGGTTATTTGCTATTCCAAGCATTTTGGATTTCAGATTTGTCCAGATTCTGGAATATTTGCATTACTAATATTTGCATCCCTAATCCAAAGCTCTGAAATCTGAAATGCTGCAAAATCCAACTTTTGAGTACCCACATGATGCTCAAAGGAAATGCTCATTAGAGCATTCTGGAGTTTTTTTTTTTTTTTTTTGAGATGGGAGTCTGGCTCTTTCGCCCAGGCTGGAGTGAAGTGGCATGATCTTGGCTCACTGCAACCTCCATCCTCTAGGTTCAAGCGATTCTCCTACCTCAGACTCTTGAGTAGCTGGGATTACAGGCACCCACCACCACACCTGGCTAATTTTTGTAGTTTTTTTTTAGTAGAGATGGGGTTTTACCATGTTGGTCAGGCTGGTCTCAAACTCCTGACCTCAGGTGATCCACCCACCTCAGACTCCCAAAGTGCTAGGATTACAGGCGCAAGCCACTGCGGCCCCAACCTGTATTTTATTTTATTTATTTATTTTTTAAAGATGGGGTTTCACCATAATGGCCAGGCTGGTCTTGAACTCCTGACCTCAGGTGATCCACCCACCTCGGCCTCCCAAAGTGCTAGGATTACAGGCGCGAGCCACTGCGCCCGGCCCCCAACCTGTATTTTAATAGCTCCAATAAGAGGACCTTTGTGCTTTAATGGGAATTATCTTTTCTTTCTTTCTTTCTTTCTTTTTTTTTCAAGACAGGGTCTCACTTTATCATTCAGGCTGGAATGCAGTGGCATGATCTTTGCACGTGTAGCTTTGACCCCCAGGTTCAAGTGATTCTTTGTCTCAGTCCCTCAAGGAGCTAGGACTACAGGAGTGTGCCATCATGCCTCGCTAATATTTGTATTTTTGGGAGAGATGGGATTTTGCCATGTTGCCCAGGCAGATCTCAAACTCCTGAGCTCAAGTGATCCATCCGCCTCAGCCTTCCAAAATGCTGGGATGGGCCGGCATGGTGGTTCACGCCTGTAATCCCAGAACTTTGGGAGGCCGAGGTGGTCAGATCAGGAGGTCAGGAGATCAAGACCATCCTGGCTAACACGGTGAAACCCCATCTCTACTAAAAATTCAAAAAAATTAGCTGGGCATGGTGGTACGTGCCTGTAGTCCCAGCCACTTGGGAGGCTGAGGCAGGAGAATCACTTGAACCCGGGAGGCGAAGGTTGCAGTGAGCCAAGATAGCGCCACTGCACTCCAGCCTGAGTGACAGAGCGAGACTGTCTCAAAAAAACAAAAACAGAAAACAAAATGCTGCGATTACAGACATGAGCCACTATAACCAGCCTATGGTAATTTTCTTTTTCTTTTTCTTTTCTTTTGGTGAGACAGAGTCTTGCTCTGTCGCCCAGGCTAGAGTGCATTGGCATAATCTCAGCTCACTGCAACCTCCACCTCCTGGGTTCAAGTGATTCTTCTGCCTCAGTCTCCCAAGTAGCTGGGACTACAGGCGCACACCACCATGGCCAGCTAATTTTTTAAATTTTTAGTAGAGATGGGGTTTCACCGTATTGGGCAGGCTGGTCTCGAACTCCTGACCTCATGATCTACCCGCCTCGGCCACCCAAAGTGCTGTAATTACAGGCGTGAGTCACCACACCTGGCCTAATTTTCAAACACACTCTAGAGTGAATAGCACAAGGATCACCATTCAACTTTAACAAACATTACTATTTCCACTATCTTATTTCATCTATCTCCCTAATTCATTTATTTTACATGCATGTGTTTATTTGTTGTTTTTTTCATTTTTTATTTTATTTATTTATTTATTTGTTTTTTTAAGACGGGGTTTCACCATGTTGGTCAGGTTGGTCTTGAACTCCCGACCTCAGGTGATCCGCCTGCCTTGGCCTCCAAAGTGCTTGGATTACAGGTATTTGTTGTTTATATTTGCTTATGCTAAAGCATTTAAAGATCAGTGTTGATATTAAGTATTTTTTACAGCATGATCTCTGCTGGCCCTGAAACTTTTTTGTTTTTTTTCTGAGACGGAATCTTGCTTTGTCACCCAGGCTGGAGTGCATTGTCATGATCTCGGCTTGCGGCAAACTCCGCCTCCTGGGTTCAAGCAATTCTTCTGCCTCAGCCTCCTGAGTAGCTGGGATTACAGGTGCCTGTCACCATGCCCAGCTAACTTTTGTATTTTTGGTAGAGATGGGGTTTCACCATGTTGTCCAGGCTGGTCTTGAACTTCTGACCTCAGGTGATCTGCCTGCCTCGGCTTCCCAATGTGCTGGGATTACGGGCGTGAGCCACCACACGCAGCCACTTGAAGCTTTTTTAGGAGATAAATCTTTTTGGAGGTCAGGTAAGTATGTATATCCTATAAACTACCCTCTATATAGGAAGGAGGAGCTCCATTCTAGAAAACATCTAAATGCTGTGCAATGGGTTGCTCAGTCCCTAAGAATATGACACTTTTATGACCTGTGAATCTTGAATATGATTACGGGTTACCAACTTTGTGAGATCCTGATATTTCATGTAAATTAGGTTTTTTTGGCCAGGCGCAGTGGCTCACGCCTGTAATCCCAGCACTTTGAGAGACCTAGGTGAGAGGATCACTTGAGGTCAGAAGTTCAAGACCAGCCTGGCCAACATGCCAACATGGTGAAACCCCATCTCTACTAAAAATACAAAAAAAATTAGCAAGGCCTGGCAGTCGGTGCCTAATCCCAGCTACTCAAGAGGCTGAGGCAGGAGAATTGCTTGAACCCAGCAGACAGAGGTTGCAGTAAGTGGAGATCATGCACTGTACTGCAGCCTGGGCGACAGAGCAAGACTTTGTCTCAGAAAAAAAAGAATTTTTTTTTTTTTCTTGCTTGTCACCTGACAGGTTTGCCTGTCACCAAGCAGGCTGTGCCATGCCTATTTCTCCCCATCTTTCCCTGCTCGTTGACATCTGGTGTCTATTTAGGAAACTGAAACTTATGCTTGTTGCAGCCTGAGCCTAACAGAACAGAATTTACGCATGTTTGTGGTCTAAAAAGGTCACATGATTTTATTACAAAGTAAAGAGAAATGCTTGGGGTAGGACAGTCCTCTACTAACATAAATAACATCAGTTGCCTTTCTACCTCTGGAAGTAGAAACAAGGGAGAGGAGGGATTGTGCAGGGGCTATTTTCATTTTAACCCTTTTAGTAGTGCTTGATTTTTAAAACTATGTAACTGTATTGCTGTTATGATACAAAAAAACTAAGTTAAAAAAATGATTAGGTGGCCATACACGGTGGCTTATGCCTGTAATCCCAGCACTTTGGGAGGCCTACAGGAGGATGGCTTGAGCTCAGGAGTTTGAGACCAGCCTCGGCAACATAGTGAGATTCCATCTCTTAAAAAAAAAAAAAAAATTTTTTTTTTAATGATGAGGTCTCAATTCTTGAGGATTTAAGTGTTTAGTATGAAAGGCACAAGGGAGCAAAGATTCAAATATGAAAACAAAACAAAACAAAACAAAAAACCTAGTCTCCCCAAATGGATTGCAAACACTGAGGTTAAGGGCTGAGACAATGTTTTCTCGTTCTCTCTCACTCTTAGGCACATATTTTGCACTCAAGAAGCTTTTCTGAAATGAACTGGATTTTGTGTGTGACCTTAGGCAATCGTTTCATCTTTCAGGAGCTTATACTTTTTTACAAAACAAATAAAGATGATAGATTTATCTATCTTTGTTTTTTTGGTTTTGTTTTGTTTTTGTGTTTTAGATTTATCTATCTTTGGACATCTTTTTTTTTTGGTGAAGATAAAAAATAATGCAGAGCAGAGGCAAAAACTTTGGTTCAGATACCGAATCAACATAACAATGCCAGATTCCGGGTCTCGGAAGCTTCAGAGGACTTTGGGGGAGAGGAGCATTAGGGTTGGGGAGATAAGCTCGGCAGAAGAAGATCAAAGACCAAGCCGGCGACAGCTCCTATTTCAACCTGGGGACAGAGGCTGCCCCCTCCAGGGCGTACGTAACCCCTGAGGCCAGTCGCCCTTCCCTGGGAGGAATTCTCACTCTCACTCCCATCCCTACCCCAGCAAACCCTTTCAGGGCCCGTACCTGATTAGGGGTTGCAGTTCCCGCGCCCTCCAATGGCTCTGGTGGCGACTTCCCGTGCCTAGAGGGATCTTGGGTACTAGAGCCTTCAGCCCCACCTACAACTTCGGCCAACCCCCTCGGATCCGACCCCTTGTAAGGTGGCCCTGATGTCCGGACCTGCCCCTTTCCCAGCCACCACCCCGACACTGCCACTCAGTCAAGTCCTTCTCAGACTGCTAGCTCATTGGCGGCGCCGCAACTCCGCCCCATCCGTGGGGCGGGACAAGCTGGGCCGAAACCACACCTCCAGCTCCAGCGATTGGTGGAGAAGCTCAAATAGGCACTGCCTACGAGGGGAGGAGTCCAATTGGTGGACTAGCCCAAGACTGAAACAGCTGATTTTCGAGAACCCGCGCGTGGGCCACGGAACCGAAACTAGCTTGAGGACCCTGGAGACGCCAAGGGCCCATGGGAAGGGGTGGGACCGGAATTTCGACGTCTTGGGATAGGAAGAGGAGGGCTGAGACAATGAAAACAATATTTTTTAAAATAATTTTTTTATTTTTTGAGACATGGTCTCGCTCTGTCACCCGGGCTGGAGTGCAGTGGCAAGATCTTGGCTCACTGCAGCCTCGACCTTCCGGGCTCAGGTGATTCTCCCGGCTCAGCCTCCCAGGTAGCTGGGACTGCAAGCGTGCATCACTCCGCCAGGATAATTTTTTGTATTTATTGTAGAGATGTGGTTTCGCCATGTTGCCCAGGTTGATCTTGAACTGCTGGGCTCAAGTGATCCTCTCGCCTCGGTCTCTCACAGTGCTGGAATTACAGACGTGAGCCACGGCACCTGGCTTATAGCTATTTATTGAGAGTACTGTGATAAGCACTTTTGATTCATTGTATCATTTTAAATTTACACGGCAACTCATTGAGGTTAAAATTATTCTCTCTCATTTAGAAATTTAAAAACTGGGCCGGGCGCGGTGGCTCAAGCCTGTAATCCCAGCACTTTGGGAGGCCGAGGCGGGTGGATCACGAGGTCAAGAGATCGAGACCATCCTGGTCAACATGGTGAAACCCCGTCTCTACTAATACAAAAAATTAGCTGGGCACGGTGGCGCGTGCCTGTAATCCCAGCTACTCAGGAGGCTGAGGCAGGAGAATTGCCTGAATCCAGGAGGCGGAGATTGCGGTGAGCCGAGATCGCGCCATTGCGCTCCAGCCTGGGAAACAAGAGCGAAACTCCGTCTCAAAAAAAAAAAAAAAAAAAAGAAATTTAAAAACTGATCTTAGTTCAAGAAAGAAGTTACTAGTCAGTGATTACCAGGCACCATCAAGTGGAGCCTTGATTCAAAACCAAACCCTCTGACTTCAACCCCCAAACATCTACGTTTCTACCTTTCACTGTACTGCCTTCCTCCTGGATAAATCAGAGATTAAGATTTTGAAGACATGTCAAGAATATTAGTTTTATTAGTTCTATGGTTACCACCTTCTTTTATATCCCAAGACTCCCAGCCCAGGGATCTAAGTCATAACTCTTGATTATGGCCTGTCCCCAGTAGGGAGCTGAACTTACTACTTTTGACGTGA
Organism: Aotus nancymaae; assembly: GCF_030222135.1. Classification (NCBI taxonomy): domain Eukaryota; kingdom Metazoa; phylum Chordata; class Mammalia; order Primates; family Aotidae; genus Aotus; species Aotus nancymaae. The sequence goes on from NW_026988428.1 coordinate 39,979,878, forward strand.
AAGAAGTCAGGGTAGTTGTTTCTTCCAAGTCACTCACATCTGAGATGCCCATCAAACCCTCCTTAGTGGTCTCTGGCTGAGAGATGTTTGCCTCATTATGATCTTGATAATACTGGATCAACTGCTGAACCCCAGCCTTTAATGCAGGTTTAAGTGCAGCACTGACCACTAGACCCATAGGCCCCCCTGACATCCCAGCCATGGTCATCAGAAGGTCATATCCCAGATCTATGGCCCCATCTCGGCCTCGTTCCTTGGCCTTGCCCAAGCAGTTTTGAGTAGCATAATACAAGGCTGTGCCCAGGTTGTAGAATGTTCCCACTCCTGGCAGCAGCTGGACGACATTGTGCACATCTTGCTCCTTCTCATTCTCACAGTCTTCTGTGGGGATGTAGCGCCGGACCCTTCCTGTGCCTGACTGCTCCCTGGCTAACAGCTGCAGAGCAGAGGCCAGGGCTTCCACTGACACTTTCCTCTCTGCGCTTCTGCCTTTCTGGAGCCCTTGAAGATGCTGGATGAGGACCTGTGTAGCATTCACACCACCCTGGCGGTAGAGCTGAAGCTGTAGAGCCCAAACATCAGCCTGGCAGCCAGCTTCCTCCAGGGCATTCCTTAGAGCCAGGCTTACCAAGAACTTGGGTAGAGGGGCCATGTGGCTAAAACCAGGCAGTGACTTTGGGTGCAGAAATTGGCAGGACAAGGGGTCTGAGGAGGGTGTCTGGGATTCCAAGGACAAGGGAAGGTGCATCAAGACATTTGTCTGCTTTCCATATGAAGTGGCATCCACAGGGTGCAGCAGGAAGTAGCAAAGTAGCAGTTCAACTGGTATCAAGATGAATCTGAGGCCACGCATGTCTGGAGCACAGTACCCTAGAAAGAGGAGAAATCAGAAACATAAAAACTATTTCTCTATGGTGAGCCCAAGACTCAGTTAGGGGGACACCTCATACATCACCTACTTCCAAGCTTCTATACTTTCTTTTTAGAGACTGGGTCTTGCTCTGTCACCCAGAAGAGTGCAGTGGTGGGATCACAAATCACTGCTGCCTTGAACTCTTGGGCTCAAGGGATCATCTTGCCTCAGTCTCCCAAGTAGCTGAGACTACAGGTGCATGCCACCATGCCTAGCTAATTTTTAAAATTTTTGTAGAGATGCGGTTTTGCCGTCTTGCCCAGCCTGGTCCCGAAATTTGGGCTCAAGTGATCCTCCCACCTCCACCTCCCAAAGTGATAGGCTTCCAGGTGTGAACTACTGCGCCTGACCCCAAGGTTCTGTTCTTTTTAGGTAAAGGCCTAGGAAATAGGAAATGCACCCCAATTGCTCCCACTTGGCCTCCCCCATTTACAGGTCTCCAGCGACTTCTGTTTTATTTCCACCCATACATAGGGACCCCAAATTACCACACAGTCCAGTCATCGAGAAGTGAGACTGCCTCGGTAGGTTTGGTCACTCCCCGGTCCTGTTCTGCCTAGTTCTCTGTCCCATGAGGAAAGGAGATATTTGCTTTCCCTTATGATCAATGAAGGATGTAATCTCTGAAAATATTTACACTGGCTGCTCAAACCTTGTGCCCTTGTCACACACTCAACCTCAATACTTACAGTCCTGATCTTTGGCATCTCCTGTATGTCCCTGTCACTTTCCCACTCTAAGCTCATGATAGGAGCCAGGGAAATTCAGAACTAGGAAAGATGAGATGTGTATGGTTCTCTCATTTCTCTTGTCAATTTAAAAATTAAATTAGTGGCTGGGCACGGTGGCTCACGCCTGTAATCCCAGCACTTTGGGAGGCCAAGGCAGGTGGATCACAAGAGTTTGAGACCAGTGTGGCTAATATGGTGAAACCCTGTCTCTACTAAAAATACAAAACAATTAGCTGGGCGTGGTGGTGGTGGGCACCTGTAGTCCCAGCTACTTGGGAGGCTGAGGCAGGAGAATCGCTTGAACCTGGAAGGTGGAGCTTGCAGCAGCCTGGGCAACAGAGCAAGACTCCGTCTCAAAAAAGAAAAAAGCCGGGCGTGGTGGCTCACGCCTGTAATCCCAGCACTTTGGGAGGCCCAAGGTGGGTGGATCGCGAGGTCAAGAGATCAAGACCATCCTGGTTAACATGGTGAAACCCCATCTCTACTAAAAATACAAAAATTAGCTGGGCATGGTGGCGCAGCCTGTAGTCCCAGCTACTCAGGAGGCTGAGGCAGGAGAATTGCTTGAACCCAGGAGGCGGAGGTTGCGGTGAGCCGAGATCACGCCACTGCACTCCAGCCTGGGTAACAAGAGCGAAACTTGGTCTCAAAAAAAAAGAGAAATGACGGCTGACACCTACTAAGTGGAGAGGGGCAAGGCTAACATGGGTCTCATTTGTTTGTAAGTGAAGGGATGAAATGAAGAGCATTCATCTGTCTAAGTGGTCTCCAACATTTCTAACTATTTACTGTGTCCCATCCTTGAACACAGTCCTGGGAAAGGAGTCTCGCTACCTATGTGGCATTGAATAGCTGAAGTGAGCCAGGATTAATTTCTGGATTGTTTTCCTCACAAAGCACTTCAGAATAGCTGTGAAACATTTGATAGAGTATATTGTCACTGTCCCTAGACATTTAAATGATCTTAACTTGGGAGCTGCTTCAACTTTTTGCCTAATTCTTCAATATGCTCCCAAGACTCATACCTGCAGTTCTCGGTGATATCAATACCAAAAACTTTGGACTGTGACACCAAGCATCGTGGGAGATGGTTTCTCAGCAAACTCACTCACCATCTGAGCTAACTGGTAGGCCAGCCACCCCAGTGGGTATATTTGCCACCATCCATATATTTTCCAGGATGGGCAGCTGGGTGCTGATTTATTCACACTTCCCTCAGGGACCACTAGATTCTTCACAATGATGTTGGTATTGTCCTTCTTATTGTTGAACTTTTCGACTCTCACAGATGAGGGTTTCAGTGGTATCCTTTCCTCCCATCTGAAGTGATAGAATATGGGCCTCAGTCGGGCAGCCAACCTCCTCCAGGGCCATCCTCAGAGCCAAGTTGGACAGGTACTCAGGCAGAGGGGCTGGGGAAGGGGCTGTGTGTAAAAGATCCTGGCCGGTCCTGGGATCTGGGAGAGGAATCTGGCTTTCCAGTTTCTCCAAATATGGAGAACATGTTTGATGGATGCCCAGTCTCTGTGAAAGACGACTGGAGGGTCGGGGTCTCATTCTGGGCATTTTTTGGAAAGGCAGCTACCAGGGACAGCAGGACACAGCAAAGGAGCAGCACAGCCTGGACTGTGGGGAGACAGCAGAGCAGCCCTGGTGGAAGGAAGCAGTGCTCAGGTTGGGAAGTGAAGGGCTCAGAACAAACAGACACCAAGACTGGCCAGAGCTAGAAAGTGTCTTAGCCCTTGGAAACGTCAGTTGCCCCTGAACACACCTCATCTTCACTCTTTTGTTTTAATTGTGCTTTAGGTTCTGGGGTACATGTGCAGATCATGCAGGATTCTTGCATAGGTACACACATGGCAATGTGGTTTGCTGCCTCCATCCCCTCGTCACCCACATCTGGCATTTCTCCCCGTGTTATCCCTCCCCGACCTCCCCATCATCTTCACTCTTAAAGGATGTGGGTGAGCCTCCCATTTTGAGGAGAAACAAACCAGAGGAAAAAGACAGTCCAAACATCTCATTTGCTTTGGTATCTTCATGACCTGAATTCCTATTATTGTTATTGTTGTTGTTGCTGTTTTTAATCCTGCCTTTTCCCAGAATCATGAGGAAACCAGAAAGTTGATGGCTTCCAAAACAGTGAAGGACATAACATTTGCAAACATTTATTCATCTCTTCCCAGCCCAGACTTTGTCCTCCTCACCTTTGACCCATACTGACAAACTGAACCCGTATCTTTTTCTTTTCTTTTTTTTTTTTTTTTGAGACACAGTCTCACTCCATTGCCCAGGCTGGAGTGCAGTGGCACAATCACAGCTCACTGCAATCTCTACCTCCTGGGTTCAAGCAATTCTCACGTCTCAGTCTCCCTAGTAGTTGTGATTACAGGTGGGCACCAGTATGCCCGGCTAATTTTTGTTTGTTTGTGGGTTTTTTTTTTTTTTTTTTGAGACATAGTCTTGCTCTGTTGTGCAATGGCGTGATCTCGGCTCACTGCAACTTCCACTTCCCAGGTTCAAGTGATTCTCCTGCCTCAGCCTCTCAAGTAGCTGAGACTACAGGCGTGTGCCACCACGCCTGGCTAATTTTTTTGTATTTTTAGTAGAGATAGGGTTTCACCATGTTGGTCAGGCTGATCTCAAACTTCTCATCTCAAATGATCTGCCTGCCTCGACCTCCCAGAGTTTTGGGATTACAGGCATGAGTCACTGACATATCTTTTTTATCCTAAGGTTTTACCCTAAACCTATATATGAGTTGAGGAAATGGTCCTCTGTATCTTCTTGAGGGGAGAAAGGGTAAGGCAGAAAAGCTGGTGATCTCTGGGGCCCCTAAACCATTTTTCTTATTAAAAGAATATATTGGTTGGGAAGCCAAGGTGGGCAGATGGTTTGAGCCCAGAAGTTTGAGACCATCCTGGGCAACATGGCAAAAGCCCTGTCTCTACAAAAAATACAAAATTACCCAGGAGTGGTGGTGTGCACCTGTAGTCCCAGCTACTGGGGAGGCTGAGGTGGGAGAATCACCTGAGCCTGGGGAGGTCAAGGCTGCAGTGAGCCATGATTGTACCACTGCACCACTCCAAACTGGGTGACAGAGCGAGACTTCATCTGAAAAGGAGAATATACTGGGTGGGAGTCCAGGGAAACTGGACAGTTGGACAAATCAGACAAAATCAGAACAACATTTTTTTTTTCTTTTTTAGAGTCCAGTCCAGGTTTTGCTCTGTCTCCCTGGCTAGAGTACAGTAGCCAGATCATGACTCACCATAGTGTTTAACTCCTGGGTTCAAAAGAAGTTTTTTTTTTTTCTTTTTGTAGAGATGGGGTTTCACTATGTTTCCCAGACTAGTCTTAAACTTCTGGTCTCAAGCAATCCTCCCACCTCAGCCTCCCAAAGTGCTGGAATTAGAGGTGTGAGCCACTGCACCTGGTTTATTTTTCACTTTTCTAATTTCAGTGGAAAACACAAATAAAACGTGTTCATCAGCTGAGCAGTAACTTTCCAAATCTAACCAAACTCCAGGAATTGGGCTTTGTCTTGGGCTTAGGGGTAACATTAGTCCACAAATTAGGGAAAGAAGACATCTGGTGCCTCCTAAAAATGGTACCAATTCCCACATATCATTAGGGCCTAATGTTTCCTCTGATGTCACTCACCTCAGGCACATGGCCAAAGGGAATAGGCCAATGGGAGGGTCCAGTATCCCTCCATTTTTTTTTCTTCAGTTCTTTCAATTCCAGGAGTGGCCCCTGACAACTAACAGAAAAAGAAGAGTAAGTCTCCAGGGACACAGTGCCAAATTAGAAACAGCAAGAACTAGGTGCAAAGGAGTCCAACCCTGTCTGAAATTACTAGACCCCAAACCTCTGGGGAATACCTAAGACAATACGTATACGTATACATATACCTACATGGATAAAATATATGTACATGCACACACACACACACACGTACACATACATATACGTGTACAAGTCTGGAGTGCAGTGTGGCATGATCATAGCTCACTGCAACTCCCGGGCTCAAGCAATCCTCCCACCTCAACCTCCTATATATCTGGGACTCCAGGCATGTGCCACCACGCTTGGCTAATTTTAAAAATACTCTTGTAGAGAAGGAATCTCACTATGTTGGCCAGGCTGACCTTGAGCTCCTGGGCTCCAGGGATCCTCCTGCCCATGCCTCCCGAAGTGATAAGCCACTGCGCCAGCCTTCTAGGACTCTATAGTTTCTGTGTAGCAACACTAGAAGGAGTAAAAGATTTAACCCTTTTCTCCTAAGTTCTATTACAAAGCAAAAATGTCTAACCACTTTTTCATCATTGTACTGGAAGTTCTAACTAGTGTAATGAGGAAAGAATAAAAAATAAATGGTATAAAACTAGAAAGGAAGATGTAGAATGACATTTACTTAAAAACAACAAAGCCCTGGCTGGCTCAGTCAGTAGAGCATGAGACTCTTAAAAACAATATGGGGGCCAAGCTCAGTGGCTCACACCTGTAATCCCAGCATTTTAGGAGGCCAAATGTGGGCAGATCATAAGGTCAGGAGTTCGAGACCCGCCTGGCCAGCATGGTGAAATCTCATCTCTACTAAAAATACAAAAAAATTAGCTGAGCATGGTGGTGCACAGCTGTAATCGCAGCTACTCGGGAGGCTGAGGCAGGAGAATCACTTGAACCCAGGAGGCGGAGGTTGCAGTGAGCCGAGATCATGCCACTTTACTTCAGCCTGGGCAATAGATCGAGACTCTGTCTCAAAAACAAAACAAAACATGGGCCTGGGCTTGACACCAGGAATTTGAGACCAGCCTGGCCAACATGATGAAACCCCATCTCTACAAAAAATAAAAAACTTAGCCATGGGTAGTGGTGTGCATCGGTAACCCCAGCTACATGGGAGGCTGAGACAGGAGAATTGATTGAACCCAGGAGGTGGAGGTTGCAGTGAGCCATGATAGTGCCACTGCACTCCAACCTGGGCAACAGAGTGAGACCATGTCTCCAAAAAATAAATAAATAAATAAAAACAACATGGACTGGGCACGGTGGCTCACACACTTTGGGAGGCTGAAGCAGGAGGATTGCTTTAATCCAGGAATTCAAGACCAGCCTGGGCAACATAGGGGAGACCCTGTCTCTGAAAAACTAATAGTAATAATTAGCCAGCGCAGCTGTCCAATTATATGACTACAGGTGGCACATGCCTGTAGTCTCAGTTTCTCTGGAGACTGAGACTGGAGGATCACTTGTGCCCAGGAGGTTGAGGCTTTAGTAAGCTGTGATCACACTGCCGTACTCCAGTCTGGGTGACAGAGGGAGACCCTGCCTCAAAAAAAAAAAATTAAAAATTAAAAGCAAATTAAAAGAAACAATGTGATTGTTTATGCATAAAATCCTAAATAATACAATTTTTTTTTGAGATGGAGTCTTGCTCTGTTGCCCAGGCTGGAGTGCAATGGAATGATCTCACTCACCACAACCTCTGCCTCCCAGGTTCAAGCGCTTCTCCTGCCTCAGCCTCCCCAGTAGCTGGGATTACAGTCATATGCCACGAGGCCCAGCTAATTTTTGTATTTTTAGTAGAGATGGGGTTTCACCAAATTAGCCAGGATAGTCTCGATCTCCTGACATCATGATCCACTTGCCTCAGCCTCTCAAAGTCCTGGGATTATAGGCGTGAGCCACCACTTCCGGTCTAGCAATATATTAAAAGGATTATACACTATGTGATTTGTTCCTGGAATGTAAAGATGGAACAGTATATGAAAATCAATTAATATAATTCACCACATTAGCAGAATGAAGGAGAAAAATCACACAGTCATCTCAACTGATGCAGAAAAAGCATTTGACAAAATTCAACACCCTTGCATGATGAAAACATTTAACAAACTAGGAATAAAAGGAAACTACCTCAATATAATAAAAGGCATGGACCGACACGCTGGCTCATGCCTGTAATTCCAGCACTTTGGGAGGCTGAGGCAGGTGGATCACCTGAGGTCAGGAGTTTGAGACCAGCCTGAACAACATAGAGAAACCATGTCTCTACTAAAAATACAAAATTAGCTGGACGTGGTGGTGCATGACTGTAATCCCAGCTACTTGGGAGGCTGAGGCAGGAGAATCACTTGAACCCAGGAGGCAGAGGTTGCCGTGAGCCAAGGTCACCCCATTGCACTCTAGCCTGGGCAACAAGAGTGAAACTCCATTTCAAAAATAAAATAAAATAAAAGGCATGTATGAGAAACTCATAGCAAACATCCTACTCAATGGTGAAAAATTGAAGACTATTCCTCCAATATCAGGAACAAGACAAGGATGCCCACTTTTGCTAGCTCCATTCAACACAATACTAGAACTTTTAGCCAGAGCAATTAGGCAAGAAAAGGAAATTAAAGGCATCCAGGTTGAAAAGGAAGAAGTAAAATTATCTATTCATCTTATGATTTTATATGTAGAAAATCCTAAAGATGTCACACAAAAAACTATTCAAATTGATAAATGAATTCAGCAAAGTAGCAGATTACAAGTCAACAAACAAGAACCACTTGTATCTCTACATATTAACAATGAGCCATCTGAAAAGAAAATTTCAAAAAAATCCCATTTATAATAGCATAAAAATAAAATACTTAGGAATTAATTTATTCAAGGAATTAAAAGGTATATACCATGGAAACTGTAAAACATTGCTGAAAGAAATTAAAGGAGCCGGGCGCAGTGGCTCATGCCTGTAATCCCAGCACTTTGGGAGGCTGAGGTGGGTGGATCACCTGAGGTCAGGAGTTCAAGACCAGCCTGACAGGCCGGGCACAGTGGCTCACGCCTGTAATCCTAGCATTTGGGAGGCCGAGGTGGGTGGATCACCTGAAGTCAGGAGTTCAAGACCAGCCTGGCCATCATGGTGAAACCCCATCTTTAAAAATAAATAAATAAATAAATAAAATTAAAAAAATAGAAGACTTAATATTGTTAAGATGTCAACAGTACCCAAACTGATCCACAGATCCAATCTGATCCCTATCAAAATCTCAATCATGTTTTTTTGCAGAAATTGAAAATCCCATCCTAAAATCCATATAAAGTCTCAAGGGACCCCAAATAAACAAAACAATCTTGAAAAAGAACAACTTCCTGATATCACAACTTACTGCAAAACTACTATAAATCAAAACAGTGTAATATTGGCATAGCAACAGACATATAGACCAATGCAATAGAATAGAGAGCTCAGAAATAAACTTGCATATATGGACAACTGATTTTTTACAAGGGTGCCAAGACTATTTAATGGGGGGAAAGGATAACCTTTTTTTTTTTTTGAAATGGAGTTTCACTCTTGTTGCTCAGGCTGGAGTGCAATGGCGTGATCTCCACTCACCACAACCCCCGCCTCCCAGGTTCAAGCTATTCTCCTGCCTCAGCCTCCCAAGTAGCTGGGATTACAGGCATGCACCACCATGCTCAACTAATTTCGTATTTTTAATAGAGATGGGGTTTCTTCATGTTGGTCAGGCTGGTCTCTAACTCCCGACCTCAGGTGATCTGCCCACCTCAGCCTCTCAAAGTGCTGGGATTACAGGCATGAGCCACCGCATCTGGTCTGGTAAAGGACAATCTTCTAACAAATGTTGCTGTGAAACTGGATATCTACCTGCAAAAAGATGAATTTGAACCATTATTTAACACCATGTAAATATTAACTCAAAACAGATCTAAAACATAAACATAGAGCTAAAACTATGAAGCTCTTAGAAGAAAACATAAGGTAAAATTTTCATGACATTGAACCTGGCAATGGTTACTTGAATATAACAGCAAAGACACAGGCAACAAAAGAAACCAAATGACAAATTGGACTTCATAAAAATTTTAAAATTTTGTGCATCAAAAGACAATGTCAACCGGCTGGGTGTGGTAGCTCACGCCTATAATCCAAGCACTTTGGAGGCCAAGGTGGGCGGATCACCAGAGGTTGGGAGTTCAAGACCAGCCTGACCAACATGGTGAAACCCCGTCTTTAAAAAAAAAAAAAAAAAAAAAAACTTCACAAAAGACAGTATCAATAGAGTAAAAAGGCAAACCACAAAATGGGAAGAAATATTTGCAAATGATATACCTAGTAAAGATTTATATCCAGAATAAATAGAGAACTCCTAAAACTCAACAAAAACAAAAATAGCCTGACTGAAAATGGGCAAAGGGCATGAACAGACATTTCTCTGAGGAAGCTATACAGATGGCCAATAAGCACATGAAAAGATGTGCAACATCTCTAATCATTAGGGAAATGCAAATTAAAACCACAATGAGATACCAACCATCTCACACCCACTAGGATAGCTATTATTTTTAAAAACAGAAAATAACAAGTGCTGTCAAAGATGTGGAGAAAATGGAACCCCTGTTCTTTGTTGTTGGGAATGCAAAATGGCACAGGCCCTGTGGAAAACAGTATGGCAGGTCCTTAAAATAATTTTTTTTTGAGATGGAGTTTTGCTTTTGTCACCCAGGCTGGAGTGCAATGGCGCAATCTTGGCTCACTGCAACCTCTGCCTCCTGAGTTGAAGGATTCTCCTGCCTCAGTCTCCCAAGCAGCTAGGATTACAAGCATGCGCCACTATGCCTGTCTAATTTTTTGTATTTTTAGTAGAGACGGGGTTTCATCATGTGGGCTAGCCTGGTCTTCAACTCCTGTCCTCAAGTGATTTGCCTTCCACCTCAGCCTCCCAAGGTGCTAGGATTACAGGTGAGAGCCACCATGCCCAGCCCTTACAATTTTTTAAATAGAATTACCATACAGTCTAACAATTCTACTTCTGTATATATATCCCAAAGTATTGAAAGCAGGATTTCAAAAAGATATTTTCACACATCCATGTTCATAGCAGTACTATTCCCAATAATCAAGAAATGAAAGCAACTCAAAGGTCTCCCAATGGATGAATGGATTTTTTTTTTTTTTTTTTTTTGAGATGGAGTCTCGCTGTGCCACCAGGCTGGAGTGCAGTGGTGTGACCTCGGCTCACCTCACTGCAACCTCCGCCTCCTAGGTTCAAGTGATTCTCCTGCGTCAGCCTCCTGAGTATCTAGGACTACAGGTGCGCACCACTATGCCCAGCTAATTTTTATATTTTTAGTAGATATGGGGTTTCACCATGTTGGCCAATATGGTCTTGATCTCTTGATCTCGTGATCCGCCAGCCTCGGCCTCCCAAAGTGCTGGGATTACAGGCATGAGCCACCATGCCTGGCCAGATGAATGGATTTTAAAAATCATGAGTGAAAGAAAAAAAAAATCACGAGTGGATCATGAGGTCAGGGGTTGGAGACCAGCCTGACCAACATGGTGAAACCCTGTCTCTACTAAAAATACAAAAATTAGCCAGGTGTGGTGGCATGTGCCTATAATCCCAGCTACTCAGGAGGCTGAGGCAGGAGAATCACTTGAACCCGGGAAGCAGAGGTTGCAGCAAGCTGAGATTATACCTCTGTACTCCAGCCTGGGCAACAGAGCGAGATTCTGTCAAAAAAAAAAAAAAATTGTGCATACATGCACTGGAGTGTTATTCAGCTTTAAAAAGGAAGGAACAGGATAGGCAACATAATGAGATCTTGTCTCTAGAAACAAAATAAACAAAATTAATGGGATGTGGAGGTGCATGCCTGTGGTCCCAGCTACTCAGGAGGCTGAAGTGAGAGGATTGCTTGAGGCCCAGAGGTTGACATCTAGCCTGAGTGTCAGAGTGAGACCCCTATCTCTTAAAAAATAATAATAATAAAATAAAATAAAGGAAGGAAATTCTGACACAAGCTACAACATGGATGAACTTTGAGGCTATTATGATAAGTGAAATCAGCCAGTCACAAAAAGACAAATCCTGTATAATTCCACTTATGTGAAGTATTTACAGTACTCAAATTCACAGAAATAAAGTAGAAGGGTGGTTGCCACAGGCTCCAGGGAGGGGAAGATAGGCAGTTGTGGTTTTTTTGTTTTTGTTTTTTAAAAGATGGGGTTTCACCATGATAGCCAGGCTGGTCTTGAATTCCTGACCTCAGGTGATCCACCCACCTCGGCCTCCCAAAGTGCTAGGATTACAGGTGTGAGCCACAGCACCCGGCCGGCAGTTGTTGTTTAACCGATAAACAGTTTCCGTTTTGCAAGGGAGCAAGTTCTGAATGTGGGTTGCACAACAATGTAAATATACTTACCATTACTGAACTGTACACTTAGAAATGGTTGTGGGCTGGGCACAGTGGCTCATGTCTGTGATCCCAGCACTTTGGGAGGCCGAGGCAGGTGAATCATCTGAGGTCAGGCGTTCCAGACCAGCCTGGCCAACATGGTGAAACCCTGTCTCTACTAAAAATACAAAAATTAGCTGGGCGTGGTGGTGGGCGCCTGTAATCCCAGCCACTCGGGAGGCTAAGGCAGGGAGAATTGCTTGAACCTGGGAGGTAGAGGTTACAGTGAGCCGAGATTGTGCCACTGCACTCCAGCCTGGTGCCCGGTGACACAGTGAGACTCTGTCTCAAAAAAGGAAAAAAAAGAAATAATTATGAGGGTAAATTTTGTTACATGTTTTCTTTCTTTTTTTTCTTTTCTTTCGAGACAGGGTCTCTGTCACCAGGGCTGGAGTGCAGTGGGGTGATCATGGTTCACTGAAGCCTCAATCTCCTAGATTCAGGTGATCCTCCCACCCTGGCCTCCCGAGTAGCTGGGACTGCAGGCATGCACCACCATGCCCGGCTAATTTTTTGTATTTTCTGTAGAGATGGGTTTTTGCCATGTTGCCCAGGTTGCTCAAGCAATCTGCTTGTCTTGGCCTCCCAAAGTGCTGGGGTATTATAAATGTGAGCCACTGTGCTTGGCTTGCTATGTGTTTTTTACCATTACAAAAACTAAACTAAAAAAGAAAAAGGAAGTGAGAAAATGAGTTTTTTCTAATTAGGAGGTTTTTTAAGATGAAGAAGAAAATAAGTTTTCCGATTGAGTGAACGTACAGGGTAACAGAAAATAGATGAATAAAGACCCATGCTTAGTGTCTTAGTCGGCTAGGGCTGCCATAACACAAAGCTACACCTGGATAACTTAAGGAACATAAATTTACCTCTGACAGTTCTGAAGGCTGAAGTACAGGATTAAGGTGTCGGTAGGTTCAGTTGTCCCTGAGGCCTCTCTCCTTGGCTTGCAGATTGCCACTTTCTCACTGTGTCCTCACATGGCACATGGTTGTTTCTCTATTCCCATGTACTCTGGGTATCTCTTCCTTTTTTGTGTGTGAGACAAGGTCTGATTCTGTTGCCCAGGCTGGAGTGGTGCTGTCTCAGCTCACTGCAACCTCTGCCTTCCAGACTCAAGCCATTCTCCCATCTCAGCCTTCCAAGAGCTGGGACTACAAATGCACACCAGTGCGCCTGGCTAATTTTTGTGTTTTTTTGTAGAGATGGGGTTTTGCCATATTGCCCAGGTTGGTCTCGAACTCATGAGCTCGAGTGAGCCACCTGCCTCGGCCTCCCAAATTGCTGGGATTACAGGTGTGAGTCACGGCACCTAGCCTTTTCCTCTTCTTCTTTTTTTTTTTGTTTTGTTTTGTTTTGAGAAAGAGTCTTGCTCTGTTGCCCAGGCTGGAGTGCAGTGGCATGATCTCAGCTCACTGCAGCCTCCACCTCCTGGGTTCAAGCAATCCTCCTGTCTCAGCCTCCTGAGTAGCTGGGGCTACAGGCACATGCCACCACGCCCAGCTAATGTTTCTGTTTTTAGTAGATGGGGTTTCACCACGTTGGGCAGGATGGTCTCAATCTCTTGACCTTGTGATCCATCCGACTCAGCCTCCCAAAGTGCTGGAATTACAGGTGTGAGCCACTGTGCCTGGCCGCGTTTTCCACTTCTTATAAGGACACAGGTTCTAGCTGGGCATGGTGGCTCACGCCTGTAAAAAAAAAAAAAAAGGGACACAGATTCTGTTGGATTAGGGTTCCATCCTTATTACCTCTTTAATTATTATTTTATTTTTTGAGACAGAGTCTCGCTCTGTCCCCCAGGCTGGAGTGCAGTGGCATGATCTTGGCTCACTGCCTCTGCCTCCCAGGTTCAAGCAATTCTCCTGTCTCAGCCTCCTGAGTAGCTGGGACTACAGGGGCGTACCACCACGCCCAGCTAATTTTGTATTTTTAGTAGAAACAGGGTTTCACCATGTTGGCCAGGCTGGTTTTGAACTCCTGACCTTGTGATCCACCCGCTTCGGCCTTCCAAAGTGCTGGAATTACAGGCGTGAGCTGTGGGGCCTGACTCGTTGGCTTCTTTTTCATAGGAATGAAAAAGATTAGCTGTGAATCCCAGCCTTCACTGCAGGTTTAACACAGAGAGCCTGTGGATCCCCTGATAGCCTCAGCATGATCATCAGGAGGTCACAGCCAAGGTCTGTGGCTCCTTATCTGCCTCATCCCTAGGGTTTGACAGAGTAGTTCTGAGCAGTAGAGTACAAAACTGTGCCTGAGTTTGTAGCGGATTCTCACTCCTGGTGACAGCTAGACTACATTATAGACATGCTGCTCCTGCTCATGGCCACAGTCTACAGTAGAGAAGGTACACTTGCTCTGAATTAGGCTGAACCCTGCCTAGCAGCTACAGAACAGAGATCAAGACATCCCCTGGGAAGCGTCTACCTGGGCTGCTGTCCTTATAGCATCTTGTATCTGGTTGGAAAAACCTGCTTGTTTTCTTTTCACATCCTCCAGCCTAGAGGTGAAACTCTGGGGTCCGGGAGTTAGGCTGGTGGTCGGCCTGCTCCAGGGCAATCCTCAGTGCCAGGTCTTTCTGGATCCTTGGTAGAGGGACCAAGTGGGTGAGGCCAGGCATGGCCTTTCGGAACAAGGTCTGGCATAATTAAGAAACTACAGAGGGTGGCTGAATCTCCAGAGATTAGAAAACTGGCACCAAGTGTCTTTATCTGGGTTTCACAGGATGCAGCAGGAGGCAGTAAAGGAGCAGTCATCCTGGGTCATAGGTGATGCCTTGCTGGGTCAGACTATGCGGGAATAGAAGACAACACTCAAACTGTTTCTCCTGGGTTATGGTCTGAAAGGAGCCCAGGGCTCAAAGACATCTCACGCATTAACCTTCAGCTTCTGTTCCTTTTAAGTTGGGCCCAAGAAAAGAGAATTGGACTCAATTATTCTTCTTGGTATCCCCCAAATTATCACATTTCCTCTGCTTTACTTCCTAATTATGAGGCCCCAAATTACTACACAATCCCAACAGTGAGAAGTGGGACTGCTCTGATAGGTGTAGACACCCTGCCCAGTTCCCTGGCACATGAAGAGGAGAGATGATTGCTTTCCCTGATGCTCAGTTAAGGGACATAATCTCTATAAATATTTGCTCTTTTGTTAAAATCTTCAGCCTCAAAAGACATTGGCATTTCCGTGTTCCTGTCACATTTCACCTCCAGTTCACAAAAGAGGCCACAGAGAGTTCTTGTCCTGCATCCAGGAAGAATGAGGGATGCGGACAAATGAAGGGTGAAGAAGATGAAGAGTTGTTTTTTTGTTTTTTTTTTTTTTTGAGACAGGGTCTCACTCTGTTGTCCAGGTTGGAGTGCAGTGGCACGATCTCAGCTCACTGCAACTTCCACCTCCTGAGTTCAAGCAATTCTCCTGCCTCAGCCTCCAAAGTAGCTGGGATTACGTGCACTTATCGCCACATGCAGCTAATTTTTGTATTTTTAGTGAGTGGCGTTTCACCACATTGGTCAGGCTGGTCTCGAATTCCTGCCATTGTGATCTGCCTGCCTCAGCCTCCCAAAGTGCTGGGATTACAGGCATGAGCCACTGTGCCTGGCCAGAGATGAAGAGTTTTATTTAGTATTAGAACAGTGCAGAGGAGGCTGGGAGCAGTGGCTCATGCCTGTAACCCCAGTACTTTGAGAAGCCAAGGCGGGTGGATCACTTGAAGTCAGGCACTCAAGACCAGCCTGGCCAACATGGTGAAACCCTGACCCAACTAAATATACAAAAATTAGCTCGATGTGGTGGTGCAAACCTGTAATCCCAGCTTCTTGGGTGACTGAGGCATGAGAATTGCTTGAACCCGGGAGGCAATGGTTGCAGTGAACTGAGATCACACCACTGCACTCCAGCCTATGTGACAGAGTGAGACTCTGCCTCAAAAATAAAATGAAATAACAGTTCAGAGGAGACCCACAGTGGATAGCTCCTCTCTGTAGATAGGTCAGCCCATGGAGTGTTCAGCTGTCAGCAGAGAGGAGGACCTGGAGAGGGTGGCTCCTCTCTGCAGGCAGGTCATTCAGATGTGTCTGCAGGTTGCAGGTCTCTGAAGCTCTCAGCAGAGACAGTAGCTCCTCTCTGCTGGCAGGTCTTCTCCATAGCATTCAGCAGAGATAGTACTCCTCTGTGCAGCTGGTCAGCCTGTGGTATTTCTGCCCTCTTTATCCTCTGGCCATCCTCTGCCCTGCTCTGGCCGAGCCCAGGGCTTTTATGGACCTCAGAGGGGACAAAATTTGTGCTAATTGGCCCATGGGTGGCCCTGGAAGAGCACCACAAGTCCCCACTCTGGTCCACGGGACTGGCATTCCAGCACCCAGCCTTCAGGTCTTCCCTAGCCCAAAGGTGGGGACTTACTGGGGACCTGCCCCCGTCCACTCAGGAATCAATCTGCCTCCTGCTGCCATTAATAGCCCCCAGGCTTGGCCCCAAACCCCACTCTAGGATCAAAGCAGGTGTCAGTAGTGGAGAAGGCAGGCATACACCCCCGAGCCTTCAGGGATGAGGGAGGGTCCATCCTGGGGCCCCTGAGGGTGCAGGCTGAAGAGACACCTGGCTCCTGCACCTTGGAGGGTAGCTCCTGTGGCACCCAGGAAGGTAGATCCTGCTTGCTCCTGGCCTTCCCCCAAGAGCACGGAGAGGCTCAGATCTACTGCTGCAGTTTGGGCAGCTGTAACCCAGCCCAGGAGGGTGGGGCTCCTGCCTGCTTCACAGAGCAGGAGGCCTGGATCTGCAGCGGCACCCCAAAGCTCACGGCACCCAAGGAGCCCCCATCCCAACTCAGAAGGGGTGGAGCTCCCACCGGCTCCATGGAGGGTGCAACCCCAGCTGCACAGCTGGCATGATGGCAGCAGCCTCTGCCATCACCAGCACTTTGGGAGGCTGAGACAGGAAGATCATTTGAGCCCAGGAGTTCAAGACTAGCCTGGGTAAGATGTTGAGATCCCATCTCTACAAACATAAAAAAAAATTAAAAATTAGCCAGGCATAGGTGCCTGTAGTCCCAGCTACTTGAGAGGCTGAGATGGGAGGATAGCTTGGGCCCAGGAGTTTGAGGCTGCAGTGAGCTATGATCACACCACTGCACTCCAGCCTAGGTGACAAAGAGAAACTCAGTCTCTATTTAAAAATAATAACACCAGGCACAGTAGCTCATGCCTGTAATCCCAGCACTTTGGGAGGTCAAGGTGGGTAGATCACCTGAGGTCAGGAGTTTGAGACCAGCCTGACCAACATAGAGAAACCCCATCCCTCCTAAAAATACAAAATTAGCTGGGCATGGTGTGGCATGCCTGTAATCCCAGCTCCTCGGGAGGATGAGGCAGGAGAATTGCTTGAACCCAGGAGGCGGAGGTTGCGGTGAGCTGAGGTCGTGCCACTGCACTCCAGCCTGGGCGATAGAGCGAGACTCAGTCTCAAAAATAATAATAACAGAACTAACAGAAAAAAATAGATAAATCCAATATTACAGTTGGAGCCTTTAACACTCTTCCTTCAACAACTCATAGACTTACTAAATGCAAAGTCAGCAAGAATATAGAAGAACTTAACAATATCATCAGCCAATCTAATTGACATTTATAGAATACTCCAACAGCAGAATACACATTCTCAAGTACCTATAGAACATCACCAAGCTATACCATGTCTGGGCCATAGAAGAAACCTCAACAAATTTAAAATAATTGGCTTTTGTTTTGGTTAAGAGACAAGGTGTTGCTCTATTGTTCAGCCTAGAGTGCTGTAACAATCATAGCTAACTGCAACCTCCAATTCCTGGGCTCAAGAGATCTTCCCACCTCAGCCAACATGTCTGGTTGATGTTTTAAATTCTTTGTAGAGACAAGATCCCGTTATGTTGTCCAAGCTGGTCTCAGACTCCTAAGCTGAAGTGATATTCCCACCTCAGCCTCCTAAAGTACTGGTATTACTGGCATGAGCCACCACATCTGGCCAGCATGTTTTTTAACCATTGTATTTTTCATCATTATATATCCTATAGATATCAGATGATGTTTATTATGGATTTTGAATATCACATATACAGCTTCCGAAAAAATTAGAATTCATCCCTTCTACTCCTATCAAATTTTCCTATAGCACCAAACTCCCAGCTATGGCTCTTCTGTAAGACTCACCTCTAGTAGAGAGAGCTATCATTGACCCATTGGCCTTGTATGACCAGTTCTATCTGAGCAGCATAGTACATCACTGTGCCCAGTTTATAGTAGTGTCATGGGATTGTTGGGATGTCGCTTTTCCAGCTAGAAACCTCTGTGGCCAGTGGTGCCTTTGCCCAAGTTTTGCTCAGGCCCACTGTGCTTGTTCCACCCACTCGGCCTGCACTCTGCTTGTGCTACTGGCCTGGATCCCACACCTGCCATGTGCAAACCAGGTTGGAGCGGCAAGGGGTGTGTGAGCACAGGTCTGGCCACATTGTGCACAGCCAGGTATGCTGGCTGCAGCAGGCATGTAGCTCCAGGTGCTGGCTTTGTGAGAGGTTGTGGCTGGACCAGGCATACTGCAATCAACTTCCACTGAAGGCACCAGGGAATGTGGTGGCACCTGGGAGCTTGGAGATGCCAGGAACCGCAGAGCCCCAAAGAGGGCATCATAGCCCTGGCTCTGGGAGCACCTAGGTCTGGGATCCCCTAGGTCTGGGATCCCCAAAGGGCCACAACTCTTCTCTTCTAGTTGCCTGCAAAGCGACAAGCAGTGGAGTTGAGGAGCAGGCATGTTTCAGCCCTGTTTATGTTACCATTCTGTGGGTCCCGAGCTCTTGTCCATGTCTAGGAAGAATGAAGTACACACACAACTGGAGGAGAGGGCAGAGAGGAGCTTCATTGAGCAACATAACACCTCTCAGGAGACCAGCAGTGAGTAGCTCCTTCCCACAGGCAGCTTGATTCTACGTCTCTGTGAGTCTGGCCCAGTATGGGGTTTTTATGGGTTTCAGAAGGGAGGAAGTGCATGCTGATTGGGCCATGGATGGCCTGGAATAAGCATCCTAAATTCTCATTCTGGGCGATGGACTTCACCCAGAAGTGACAGAACAGCGCCTGGGCTTCAGGCTGTCCCTGGCTTGAAGGGAGGGCTTCACTGGACCCACCCCTTTCCATCCAGGAGCCTGCCTCCTGCCACCATCAATAATGTCATCCATGGCACCCAAGCTATTCCTGCTGAGGGGCACCTGCAGGCTCCTGCCAAGCCACCCTCAAACTCCCCTCAGCCTCCCTCCCATGGTTGTCAGTTTCCAAAGTATGGAGGGGTCCAAGGTGGCAGGGGACTAGTGTGTTAGCACCACTGGGAAGGCATGCACATATGGCTGGGTCATGACAGGGCTGGGCTTGGCTTCAACTTTGCTCCTAAATTGGAGTGAGTAGAGGCTAGGCAGTGCAAGCAGGCATTTCTGAGCCTGCGGGGGCAGTGAGGCTACCTAGGTACCCAGGAGCATAGGGATGCTTGGGTCTACAGCTGTGGCTGTGTAGCTGCAGCTGCACCCAGGAGAGCAGGGACCTGTCAACTGGAAGGAGGCAGGGCTCCTGCCCGTTCCCAGCTCTCCCCAGCTCAGTGGAGCATGCAGCCTTCACCACACCTCCTCAGCTGCAGCCAGTATCTTCGCAGTGCCCACTCCAGACGGTAGGTTCTGGAGGTTCCCACTCTTGGCAATAACTGGAACACACTGTGCTCAAGACATTCCTGCCCCTGCTCACAGTACTCAGTGGGAGACACATCTGGCTTTTCCTAGGTCTGACTGAATCCTGTCTTAACACCTGTAGAACAGAGGCCATGGTATCACCTGACATGCTCCTCCTTGTGCCACTGAAATTCCAGAATCCTTGGAGCTACTGTGTATGGGACTATGTGGCTTTCACCTATCCCACTCTGTATAGCCAAATCTGTAGGGCCTGGCATCAAGTTTGATGGATGCCCAGTCTCTATAAGATGGCTGGAGGATCAGGGTCTCATTCTGGGCATTTCTTGGAAAGGCAGCCGCCAGGGGCAGTGGGACACAGCAAAGGAGCAGCACAGCCTGGATCATGGCGGGACAGCAGAGCAGCCCCGCTGGAAGGAAGCATTGCTCAAGTTGGGAAGTGGAGAAAGGATCAGAACAAAGAGACATCAAGACTCGCCAGAGCTAGGAAGTGTCTTAGCCCTTGCAATTACCATGGAAATAG